>NC_068915.1:20000000-30000000 GCF_023091745.1 Budorcas taxicolor | reverse complement strand
CAGTTTTGAAATTAATTTATCTGGATACTACATATTTGCTCCTTTCTATTTTTTATGAGGCATCGGATTTCTAATTCTTGACTTCCAGAGATAACAGCCCTTCAAACCAGCAATGGTGAGTAATCTTGAAAAGTCATTTTAAGATGCAGCAATGCACCATAGCTCTTTTTCTGCTTCCCCCCCTTTTAAAAATTTTTTATGTAGAGTACAATTTTACTATCTTTTGGTCAAAGATATACTGGTGTAAGCATGATACACTGAACTTGTTTATTAGTGCAATCTTACCTTTCACAGCAAGTGTCATGTATTTTGATGTACGGTACAGGGTGTGGTCTGAGAGAGACAGATGATGGGATAATCTTCATGTATCTAAAACAGAAGGTAAGAAAAGGCTCCCTACCAAGGTATCAACAGTTTCTCAGTGATGATGAGGATAGAAGGACCTGGGAATATCAACAAATTACCAAAACAGGTGAGGAAATGCATGTGGGAAGAAGGGGAAAAGGGTACGATTATTTCTAATTCAAATCCATTCCGTAACTTGGATACCTCTCACCCCAAGGTAAGCCACGGCCATGCTTTGAAAGTGCCAATTCATAGGCAGGGGTGCTTGTTCAGTCTTGGTTTGGCTCCTGGACTATTGACTCTTTACCCCCCCCCCCACCTGCTGGAAGAATTGAGCCCCTGTGTTAAAGCAAAGAGCCTGTATGGTCCTAAAGAAATATCATCGTTTACACAAAAGTAGTCTGTTGACTGACTATTTTTCAGTTAAAAATTTTTTTTAATTAAAAAACTTTTGACCAAGACAATAATAGAACATAATTTGCAACTAGTCAGGAAGGCAACTGGTCCCAACAGAGGAAAGAAAGTGAGAAGGGGATGCCACCTCTGGGTGAGCAGCGTGATGCAGGGACACGAAGACGAGACTTGAAAGCATAACAAATATGTTACAGGCCAGAATAATTATCTTCCAAGTCAGAACTATTTGGAAGGCATAATGTAGCCTGGGCGAAAGACAGGTTGAATCGTTAAATGATCCAGGTCAGCGTCCATTGTGGTCTTCAGACTGATGAAGGAGACTGGAGGCATCACAGTGGGAAGTCAAACGTTTTAGAACCTTGAGCTGATCTAATCCACCCCTTCATTTTACAGGTGAGGAAACTTGAGGTCCAATGAGGGTAAATGACTCTCCCAAGGGAGCACAGAGTGACAATGACAAACCCAGAATGAGAACTGGTTTCCTGATCTCCAGCTCAGAGGCTGTTCCTTCAATCACATTGCCTCCGCGGTAGACAGAGGACCCACCGAAGGTGTGTGGGGCTGCATGACCAGAATACTGCGTGAGCTTGAATCGAGAGCATGTCCCATGACAATACTCGGGGGACAAAGCCCCTGCCTGAGCAAGCTCAAAGAATAGACCGACAAAGTCGGTAAGCATTTACCACCTTCTCAGGCAGAATGACTGAAGAAAGATAAAAATGTCAAGGAAGCAAGGGATGCCTGCTTAATTAAACTGGTGACCACATCCACCTTGTTATGAGAAGGTGCCCAGGTCAGGTCGATACCTAAATACTAACAGTACTGCTAACAAAAACAAGGCAAAAGTAAATCCTTTTACTAGAATACTTGTAAATACTCATCAATAATAATAATGATGATGATGATAATACCTTTAAAACAAAACCAAAACACTTCAAGTTGCATATTACCAACACACAAGTTGTGAAGAAATTCTTGTGTTGTTGAACATGAATCAAGGTCTTCCTGTGATGATACAGCTTTATTCCCTGAGGGCATGAGACAGTGCCCTCAAGGAATAAGAAGACTTCTCTATTTCTCCTTTATGCTTAGATTCTCCACTTCCCTGATACAAACAGTAACACTGGTTCTACAAGTTCTAGAAAGAGAACACTGATGGGAGGATTATCTGAGACACTTGATGCACAATTTGTAGGAAAACTCTTGTGATTTCTCTGTAAATTACTAATCTGAAAGAGACACAGCAAACCGTCCACAGCTTCAACTTCAAATGATTTAAACAAAAATAGAACGAGCCATGGACAGTGTCTGCATCCCTGTCCAATTTGATGTAAACAACGTTTGTAGAAATTGGGTTTGTTAAGAAAGTTTATCCATATATCTGGATAGCAATAAAAAGCGTTTCCTAGGAAACTGTAAGATCCTGTACCACACAGCATACAGCCCAACTAAGAGGAAAATTAGGTTGATTTCTAAATTCAAGATACACATTTGTACAATAACTCCTGTGGCGGTGTCCGAGTAGAGTGGGCGTGTACATTGGTAGTTGTGTCTGTCTGCCTTCTCTCTCCCGCTGCAGTCTTGCCTGTGGAGCTCACTGGTCCAGACGGGCTCTCCTCCACTTCAGCCCCGGCCTGGGTCAATACTGCCCTTCTGCTAATGACACCACTGTTTCATGTCTTCCCATTTCCTCTAAGACAGCTGCCAGCACGCTCAGGTTTCCATCTGGGAAGTTCTGTGCTTCCCAGAGATCCAGGATGACACCAGTTGGACTTGATTTGGTGGCAAAGTAATTCAAGTACCTGTAATTGGTAATGGGAGAAAGGGCTGAACGGTGTGATTTATGGGTCTGTTTTCTTTTCAGTCTTGACTAAACCTTTTTGTTTGTGCATTTCTATAAGTATCCTGGTCCCCCTTGAGAAACTGGGGCTTGCAGTGAGCTGTCCTGAATAACTAGCTCATGTTTAATTAGGTCAGCCCCAGACAGGAGACGTGATGCTTAACTTTGTTAACCTCAACTCTGAGTAAGATAATTTAAGAGACAAGATGTCTATGGGTCACATCCTGAACAGGAAATCAAGAGGCTTATGTTTTCTTTCCAGCCCAGCCTCTGATCATCTTTGACAGGTCATGCCTAGTGTTTTGCTTGGTAGTGATGGCAAAGTTCTAAAGAGAAGAGACTCCTGAGGTCTCTTCATAACTAACAGCTCTGCTGTGTTTAGCATGTTAATCACCCATCCGGCATTAGGTCCTGCTTCAACAGGAGGTGAGGAACAATAATTAGTGAACGGCTATATCATTTAGGGGGATTTAGCCCATTGGCCTTGTGAAATAGATCATAAAACCTGATGCTTAGAAAAGTCAGAGAAGCCCAGGATGTCTCTCAACTATGTATCTGCAACACCATGGTGCAAGATACAAGGTAGGAACTTAATACATGATGGCAGAATGGAAAGCAAGTAAATGTACAGATGGAAAGACAAAAAAGAATGTTGCTCTAAAACAGTTATCAGTCCTGAAGCCCTGTGTCTAACTGGAACCAGACTTGAAGCCTGATCATACCCACCTGTCCAGGTTGAGCTTATGGGCCAGCATCCTCCAGTCATGCCCCCTGGTCTGCGGGGCATCCAGGCTGCTACAGAGCTTCTGCCGGATCGGGGGCGGGATGCTGAAAGCACTGGGGCCCGTCATGGTGGTGATGGTGCTCGCTGGGTCCAGAAGAGGCAGATCCATGCCAGTAGGTTCCTGTGGTTCAGGCAGGGCAACAACACAGCATTATTCCCAAAGACAAAAGCAATCCCATTGACCCAGTCAACATAATGCCTCGTTTGAAAAGATAAGAGGAGAATGGGTGCTATTATTCTCCTTACTGAGAATGACTTCTTTCTGGCTGCAAGTTGTGATTCTCTATAACCTGGCTGAGAGGGAGAAGTATGTTGTGAGCTGACTTTGCACAGCCTGGGATTTATGGGTCTTCCTCCAGGACTGGGCTAGCCGGAGACCTCGTGTGTAACTCAGTAACAGCTTTTCTACTAGAATTCTCCAGGATGAGCCAGGGAATGTCAGTACTCCTAAAGGTTTAAATTTTGGGGGCTTGGGGAGGGGGAGAAATGTTTGAAAGGGCAGTTCTTTGAGAATGAACTGATCTCGACCTGAGATTCTAGAGACTGTCTGATCCTAAGGGGAATGCCCTGGGCAAATGCTCAAGTAACTTCTTCCTCTGACCTCTGTAGAAGATGGCTTGATTCTGCTTTTGTTGAATGAAATGGAACATAGCTCTCCTCTAAATGATATAAAACTAAGACTAATTTTTTAAAAGAAAATGGTGAACGCAGTATACTGCCTTAGGGCAAACTGCTAACAGAATCCTCCAATTGCTATACACCCTTAACTTAAAAAAAAAGTCTAATTTTAGTAGAGAAAACCATAGATTGGCTTTTAAGATAGTTTCAGCTCATAAAACAGCATAAATGCAAAATCGGAATTTCATCTGCAGGAGAAACTCTAATCATTTTCTGATCACTTCTGCTGGTTGGAAAAGCAAAAGCAAATGTTGCCTGGGAACTATTAAAGTAATAAAAGAAAATCCACTTAATCTACTTTAAATGTCATCTCTCTCTTTTTTCTAAGCAGGTAACTGAGGTGAAGATAATTAGCTGCTGGAGGATAAAGTAGCCACATGCAGCTCCAGCCATCAGGAAGTCTCGGGGTCTGGTGAGGTCCTCCACCCAGAGGTCAGTGCCCCTGCCATGCAGAACCTCCCAAACCCTGCTGCTCCTGCACTGTGGGGCCACAGGGTGCATCCTGGGGTGGCCTGTTCCATGACCCTGGATCAGCAGCCAAGACTCACTGCGAGGCTTGTGCAATCACACCACACGGGGTCTGTCAGGGCCTTTGGAGGGCATGTTAGAGCAAAAAAAAAAAGAAATTTTTTGTAATATAGAACACACAGCAGTGTTGACTGTGATCACAGTCTTTGGCCTCAAAACCCAGAGCTTGGCAATCTCAGCCTCCAAGGATTGTACTGGCTGCTTTATGCTAACCTCCAACACATACCAGGACTCAGAGAACTGGTGTGAAACAGAAGCAACAGATGGGAGCTGGAGTCCCTGAATCCGGAAGATCATTCTCTGCACTGGGCATGGAGCTCTTTTCAGGGGACCTTGAAGGCATAGTACTTAAACCAAGGGGACCAGAAGACAGGGTGGAGGCACATGTTGGTGCTTTTCAGTGGATTTCTGGTAGGAATGTTCGAACACAAGTGGCCAACACTTCTATTAGGTATAAATGGAGGTGGGGGCACAGGTGTAGAGGACTCGCACCTTAGGGCTACGGCCCACTTTGAGGTCCTCCGTGTGTCTTATCTGGACCATGACAATGGGGTCTAGGTGGAAACCCAGCCGAACTGTCCCTGGCTGGCCGTGGAGCGCTGACTCACAGCCTCAGATGTTCTCACTGGTGGCCACACCAGCTCCCGGCTTCTTACCTGTGAGCTCCCTTCTGCCACACTCATCTTCCTAAAGCCCAGCACTGACATTCTCCTGCCTTCTCTTGGTAAGTATCAAATGGCTTTCCTATCACACCCATCCCCAAGTCCTAACCCTGCAGTGAGGGGGTGTGCTGGTCTGGAGGTCCCAGGTGCTCCCTCCACCCAGCAACCTGGCCCCCGTCTCTCTCATGACTTTCTCTCCTCAGACTGGTCCATCCACTCGTCCAAGTGCCTTTCTTAAGGGTGCTTGTTGTTCAGTTGCTCAGTCGTGTCTGACTCTTTGCGACCTCATGGACTGCAGCAATCCAGGCTTCCCTGTCCTTCACTATCTCCCGGAGCTTGCTCAAACTCATGTCCATTGAGACATGATGCTATCCAAACATCTCTTTCCTCCCCTTCTCCTCCTGCCTTCGATTTTTCCCAGGGTCAGGGTACCTCACTCCAGTATTCTTGCCTGGAGAATTCCATGAACAGAGGAGTCTGGCAGGTTACAGTCCGTGGGGTTGCAAAGAGTCGGATACAACGGCAACAACTAACACTTTCACCTCACTTTTGCTAGTTGTTCTGCTCTTTCCCTGAACCTCTGTCGGGCCAACCCCTTCAAAGCCGAGACCAGAAAGCATGTTTCCTGAGCAAACACCCCTAGCTATCCCTCAGGAGCCCTCCTATAGCGCATCCCACAGCTTGGGATTTCCACCCAGTCTGCCCTGTGAATCCTGGCTGTACTTACACAGGACTTCTCTGACTTCCCCAACTGCCTGGAGATGAGGATGTTTTTGTCATCCCCAGAACTCCTATGATGCTCAGGACAGTGCCTTGCGTACGGAAGCTCTTCAATTCAGATTTGTTGAAGTGAGAGAAAATGTTTCTTGATAACAGAGACAGGAGGAAACCCACTCCATAGAGCTTCTAACTAACTGTGGCTAAAGGTAAGGTCTTTCTTTCTCACTGTTCAGTACTAAAGGTGAAGGCCTTGGAGAGGCAGGCATAGCTCTCAGGAAGACTGTGTGCTCCCAGCCACCTGATTCTCCTTTTCCTGGTGAATAAGGAACCGTCAGCACTTTACATGGGCCTTCAAACCGTGCATCTCCAGCCTGTTCATTTCTGTGTGGACGAAATAAGACGCCCAAAGGGCATCATCTTGTCTCTTACCAGATGGCTGACAACAGCCTTGGAGGTAAAAGAAAAATACATACATACATTTACGTTTAAATTTCACCTACTAATTTCTCTTGCTGTTATTTCTTCCTTTACTTCCAGGTAAAAGTATACTCTCACATAATGCTTATTACAATAATTGTTTATGATATTGGTACCATCTGTCTTTGATGTTACGATTCTCTTAAACATACGATTTTTCACCATTAACCAAATAGCAGCCTACATTTCAACACTCCACAGGAGAAGTAACTTTCCACTCCTGTATTCTGACTCTTCCTAAAGGCACTTAGAAAAACTAGATTTCCCCAAGCGTCCTTTTGAACAGATTATAGAAAACAGAAGAGGTAAATAGGATGGCTTTAGCAGAGTGAAGCTTTGGACGCTAACACTGTTCTTGGTGTGCACAGAAGTGCTGTGGGTCAACAGTTAAGAGTTATAATGTCTTTGTTTTTATAGTTAAATTCCTCTTTTACTTTTTTTTTTCTCTCTTGGTGGGCACCTTCCCCTTTATTACTTCCCTGGTTCCTCTAAGAAGAACCCTCTTACCATCATTTACATTTTGACACTCATTCTTCCCCATACCCTGCCAGGCATTTTCATTCTTAAACTTTATCTCTAGGTAAGGAAGGAATCACTGGCTGAGGCACCCAGAGAGGAACAACCATCCAGCTCCTGCCATCACCTTGGTCTACGTCCAGCACAGCTGGGTCTCCTGGGGGGCAGCAGGTCCTCCACCTGGCTGGAGAGGCCCGAGGGCTGAGTGGCTTTGGGAAGCGGCACAGTCCTAGAAAGTCAGCTCCTTCTCGGGAGATGGGACACTGGAACTGCAACCCCAGCCCACCCGCCAACTTGCCATGTGACCCTAGGGAGTAGCCCCATCCAGCAGACAGACACCACCCATGGAGCCCTTTCTCTGGTTGGTTATGGCTTGTCAGTCACAGGGGACCCCACCTCAAGCTTTTGCTGAGGATCCAGGGCTCAGGGCACTCCAGAGCCAATTGTTCCCAGTGTATAGCCTGGCTCCCAATGTCAGTACCAGCCTGCTTGCACAGCATTCAGATGCTAACAGCAGCGGTGGGACTCAGTGACCCAGAAGGAAAAGCAGCCTTGCGCCCCCTAATCCCCAAAGTCACCTGACTTGGGGCCTTTCTGCACACACATTCCCCCACCCCTGTTCACTGTGCTTGTCTGTCACAGGCCTCTGAGGGGACTTGAAGGGTGGGCCTCTCAGAGCTGACAGCCACCGGGTTGCAAAAGAAACCATCTTTCCTCTCTGTTGGCACAAGAAAGAAAGTTCTTAAACTGTGATCACACTAGGCGACACTGTCTCCTCAGCGGGGGGAGAGCCCTGCACGGCGCCCTTTCATTTGCGGCCGCAGCTGATCCACCTTTTCATCACACAGCCGACGCTCAGGCTGAACAGAAAGCAAGCATCAAAGGCGCAGACCTCCTCGCCCCGCTCCAAAATTCCGCAGCCTTTGTTGTCCCCGGAGCTGGGTGGTTATTGAACTTTGCAGACCTGCTGGGCCTGGAAAGTGAAAACACCCTCCCAAGCCAGCAGGGGTGGTGCTCTGGGCCCAGGCGATAGGCCGGCCTGTCGGGAGGCTGGGCGGTTGCCATGGCGCCCTGACACCGAGATCATGCCTTATGAATGTCACCGAGGTCTGTGACTGAAGTTGTTTATGAGTCAAAAGTCTCATGAAACGGCGGGAGGAAATGATGACCGCAGCTCGGAGGGCTGTGGGAAAGGAGGATGCGGCGGGGCCGATGCGCTTCCCACCTCGGTTTGCTAAGGAAGACCGTCCTTAAATACGACACGCAGAGAGAGACACACTGAACATGGGACATGTCATTTGTCACCGCACATGAGCCAGCAAGGGAGAGGGGTCTGTTAAATCGGATACTGTAGTTCTAAAAGATAACAGTTCCGTGCTGTGGCTCACGAAGCAGCACCAAGCCCCGTTCTGCAGGCCCCAGAAGGTGCTGCCCCTTCCTTTCGTCTGGTCCTCTCTCGGCCCTTCAGCCTGAAGTGTTTCCACTGTCTTAACTCCAAACCCTGAGGTCCCAGGTAACCCGTAAGGTCATGAGCACCCCTTCTTTCCACCCAGGGAAGTTTTAAATAGCAGCTATGCTTGTTATTTCTGAGATACAGACATTCTAAGAAGTCCCACCTGAAGCGCGTGAGGATCACAGTGAGGAAAGATAGTGAGAGGGCCGCTGGGGGGTATGCCTAGGTTTACCTTCTATTTCTGGACTCTCTGTCACACTGAGGAGAGGGGCATCTCTTCTGTTTGGAGGGTGAGGTTTAAGACAGCAAGCACACCCAGAGCTTTCTCCTTTCAACATGGAGAAGAAAGGAAAGGAGGCGGTGGGCAATGCACAGCTGGGCAAAGGCAGGTGCACCCCGAGGAAAGCAGCAGAATCGACAGGAAGAGCATCAGTGGATCCAGGGGACAGTGGGGACACTTTGGGAAAGTTACTGTATGTGCACACAAATTAATCCTTACAGCTGAAGTTCAGAGGTGTGTAAGAAGTCCTTAAATTCATGTCACAAACTATAAAAGTCTTGTTTTTTGAAAAGGATCCTCTATTGCACTTCTATGTATTGGTATCTCCCTGTGTTCATTAATGAACAAGCCGGCCCTCCAGGACTTCCCATAGGTGCACACTGAGATGCTTTATCCGTCTTGCTTCTGAGAGCCACGGGTGCCTCTTACCTCTGACACGGTGCAGTTCAGCTGGAAGATCTGCCCTTCTCCCTCCACTTGCCGCACACACAGTTTGCAGACCAGCTCCACTGTGTTCAGGCTGAATCTCTCCAGAGTGAACGTGCAGTGGAGGTTTCTCTGAGACCCACTCCAGATATGGTAGAAAGGAATTTCCTGAAGCATAGAAAAGGGGGAACCACAAATGAGGGACACGGTGCTGCCAGGCACTTGTCTCAGTACTGTGCATGTGAATTACGGTGCCTTCTTTACTCCTCACTGTGGGTCTGTGCACGAATATATCCCAACCCCCTTTTCAGATGGAAAGACTGAGGACCAGAGATGTTTACATAACTCACCCAAAGTCCCATAGCTAGTAAGTGTTAGAGTTGAGGTCCAAACCCAGGGACTTGGCCCCAGAACCCATACACCTAACCAGCCTGCCACTTCTGTCATTTATAAAAAAGCCATTGTAAGTGTGTTTTTTTTTTTTTAAGGTTTAGAAAATTCCCCCAATAAAACCCACTCCCCTCCAGTCATTGCCCATGAAAAGAACTCCCTGCCAGGGTATCATGGAGGAAAGCAAAGAAGTCTAAAGGGTGATGCACTGACCCAGTTCCCTTTCATGCCCTCCACAGGACGAGGAAAGCCAGGACCCACTACAAGTTGGAAACTGGAGGCTTGATCAGCTGCCACATGAAAGCTCTTGGCCTAAAAAGCACCAAGCCTCTAACAGGCATAATTTCCTATGAATCTAGATCACCTCACAGAGCCCATCCTAGATTCTTTTTTTCAATAAAGGAAAAAAAGGTTGACACACAATGGGAGACCATGTTGGTTAAGAGCAGAGGCTTGGAGCCAAATTAAGTACAAATGAGATGCCTTCCCCTTGTTTACTTGGTGATTCGGGGCAAGTTGCTTAACCTTTTCTGTTTCCTGTGCAGAAGCAAAAGAAAAACCTGAATGAAGGGGGTTAAATGACATTCATCAAAGTACATGAAAGTCTGGCAGATGGTGAGAACTCAGCCAGGCTTAGCTTGAAGTAATATCGTATTATCATTATTATTATTAAAACAGTATTTTCCATTATAGTTGCAAAAAAAAAAAAAAAAAAAAACCCGTTCATAAAAGGGGAAGATTTATGGCAGTTGCAAAATCAGAGAAGAGAGGAAAAGGAAGGAAGAGATTTAATGAGCAAGTCAAAGCCAGTCTCTCAATCAAGTGCTGACTTATACAGAAGAGTCTGGCATGTGCCCCCATCAAAGCTCAAGACTGTTAGTGAACTAGTAGGGCTTTCCCCCCACAATTTATATGTATGTACCAGACATCTGAGAGTAAGGATGCAGCTGAAAATCTTCCCTTGATCCCTTCTAGTGCATTCACGGACTTCCATCAGGAAATCACAACCAGTGCAGATGCAGCCCTGGATGGGGGACAGGGTGTGCTGCTTATCTAAGTGTGCCTGTGACTCCCAGGACTGGGTCTGAGACTAGGGATTCCTTTGCAGTCTCCTGAGAGCCTGGGCTGGCTGATGGAGGTGGAGGTGAGAAACCTCTGGAGTCTTACTTTCCCCTCATACGGCTATATACAGAAGGAACCAGTATTCTGATGCTTGTATTTAATAAAATCCTGGCCAGGTTTTATTTTTACTTGCTATTCCAAGTTTCCAAGATGATGTTTCCTCTAAGTTTTCAATGCAAAGGCACTCTCCTAGCCAGGCTGAAGCCTAATCTGTGTCATGTGGGATACCAACGTTCTCTTTCTCATATGGATGCTTTTGAGGCTAGTTTATCAACTCAGTGTTAACATTACTCTGAAAATGAACAGAAATGATGGACTTGAAGTCTTATTTATTGAAAGTAAAACAATGATAGTACACTTACCTGCAAGGATTAATAAAAGAGCATTTCCTTTAGTACGTCTAGAGTATTTTTCAGAAATCCTAAATAACCCCAAACTATTTTGGAGGGGTACCGAAGTAAGATTACTTTCAAGGAATGGAATATCTTCTGTCTAAATCATTGCAGTTCTCTTTCTTGGAGATGTCTCCAAGCCTTCAGTTCATCTTGGGAACCTTACCTGATATTTGGCCAGTAACTTGCTCTTCCAGAGGGAATGGGCAATATCGTGAATGGATAGGCGCAGGTTGTGGGTGCTGCCTTTAAAGTGAAGAGCCTTAGGTTCTTCTAGGAGCTGTCCTCCCATCTGTCTCTCAAGCTGCAAAACTTCCTGCAATGACATGCCCCAAACCAACAGCAAGTGACTGACTGGCATCACTCTGTGGCATCTTCCTCATTCTGCCCCCCACCCCCACACCTAACTGTGCAACACAGGACCTCATCCTCCAGCCTGGAGGCCCTCCAACAGAGGCTCTGGCCAGTTTGCATGTGACTGGTCCCTACGGACTGTCAGCAAGCCGCAGCACACGCGTGCAGCACACTCAGTACAGCCTGCACTTCCCAACAGGCAAATGGGGTATTTCATCAAATACAGGGAGATAACAATCAGGACCCCAAATGGGGAGAACGCCCCCAAAAAGAAAAAACAGGCAGAAATATAAACAGATACGAAAGTAGATTTTCAGTGAACTTTCAGGGAAAAGGGCAAATAACTAGAAAACAAACCACATGTTGGATTGGTCAACACCAGCCAACAAGTAAAAATCTGGAATGTGTTTTGGGCACACTTTCCTATCTTTTTTACTTTCCTTACCTACAGAAAGACCATTTCTGTTTAAAATTATCCATTACACAATTCCTAAGTATCAAAAAATTAAAACAGGCTCATTAACTATTCTATTAGAGAAAAGTATACAGATCAGGAGGATTTTCCAGCACCAAATACTGATCTAAATAGTCACTCAGATTAAATTTTTTTAAAAAGTCACCTCATTTTTCAAGACCCATGGCTGATTAAAAATTTTGCTATGTAACTTTTCTTATGCCATAAATATGTAACATCAAGATAAATTCTATATCTGCTTCCACTCCTCAAGCTCATTAATGGGAGTAAATGAAACATTTCCAACTACAGCTGCAATTATCCAAACATCAGCAAACCATAAGTTATCAATGAATAAAATATCCTGAGTCTCTTCTGCGTCAGAACCATCCTTGTGCATTTTGTTCCCCCCAAGCTTTAACTGTTTTAGTAGCGCAAATACATAGGCACTTATGGCCTTTTTTCTGGGTTCAGGTAATAATGAATTTTATAGCAATATAAAAACAAAATCTGATTTTCTTCATTGGTGAGATTTCATCCGAAAGCTGGAGTTTGATAATTCAGGTAATCAGGCAGGCCCGATGCCACACACACATATAGGGAAACTATTCCTGCACAGAGAGATGGTCACAGTGGAAAACTATAGTCCAGTGAGTGCAGAGCCTACCCACATCATTGATTAGATGCAAACAGCTCATCTGAAACTGCTCCTGTAGTGGTCCTTAACATCCATCATCTCTGAGTCAGGTCACTACTCTGCACAACGCAAGCTGCTGAAAGGTGCTATAAGGTATGTTATAGCAGGGGACGTTAGGGTAATGTGGAATGTGGTCTCAGGCAGGGACTCCTCTAATTAGTGTGTAATGGAAGAGATGAAGTAATAGCACATTGACACAGATGGGCGGGGGCTAGCTGCTTGAGAGCATCAGTGTTGAACATATTCCACCTTGGTGGCTGATGAGCAGCTATTACTTGTGACAGGGGCCTGAGCAGGCAGCCCCCCGACAGACATCCTGTGTCACTGTGCCCTGGCTCTGCTGTGCGGCAGGCTCGAAGGGTCCTCTGTAGGGCTCCAGATCGGCTCAGTCCAGAGTCACACACACTCCCCACGGAACACCCTCCCACCACACTTCACACACCATTCCTCAACAAGAATCTGGCCATGTGGAAATGAAGACGCATAAGAAAAGTGCGAGTTAACTGCAGTTAACATAATGAGCTTATGTTGATCATGTTCGGTGTCTAGTTAGCATAATAGAGAAGGTTGACGTTCCCAGTGAACCTGGCACCTGACAAATTCTAAAGCTAAAATGATGTTTGTTTATAAGCCATTCAAAGAAAAGCAACATAATTAGAAATCTTTGAGATTACGGTCATGCCAATCAATCAGTTTTAGCTTCTTTCCAGTACACCCTAATTACCTCATCAAGACATCTAAAGAGCAATCGATAGTAATTATCTGATTACTATAGATCTTCATTATGTCCAAATTATCTCCCTGGGATGTCTAGAAGAAGATGCATTATATTCCAGGAGGTAATTGTACCCAACAATGTATAATCCACACCCCATTCCTACAATCAACAGGGATTGTCAGAGGAGATGGAGAACATGATCAGCTTTCTTGGCAGGGAGGACCACTGGTAAAAAACCTACACTGCCTATTGGTCATGACCTTGAGGTCAAAAAATCTAATACAGTAGCACATTTTGACTGCAGGGTCTGAACAGGAGGCAGCCCGAGGACAAAGCTCAGTCTTTGGCTTGCTCGGCATTGACCTTGAATCTCCAGGTAAAGAGCTCTCCCTGTGAGGAAAGAGACTGGGTTGGCTCAAGCCCTCTTTCAAGAGGAAGCACTAGGTAAAGTGCCATTTTAAAGAATATGGTATCAGAGAACACTCTCTGTCCACCCTGTTAATTTCTCCACCTCTCCACTAACCAGGAGTGACACAAAGCTGCTACCCAGAGCTGAGAGGAACCTGCCTATTCTGTCCTGTTCAGTTGAACAGGAACCCCGGTGAGACATGAACTGCCCACCAGGACACATCCATGCTTGGAGCAAGGTTTCTGAACATCTTTGCCCACATACACCATCAGTCAAAACATGGAGCATGCATTTTATGTTTCTTTACAAATTATATATAATACTTACGTTAATACATCAGTATCTTAATATGTTATATATCTAAAGTTAAAAGGATGAGCTAAGATGAATAGACACAGAAGTCCCCATATTGTCTATTTTTGTGCCCAGAGTCTCACTGGCCTGGGCTGAGAAGCCCATTTTGGAGACTGCTGGTGGGGGCAGCTGTCCCTCCACCAGTACTCTGGGAGAAATCAGCCCAGGAGTAAATGATTCGGTAAGATGAATCCTTACCAAACTTAAATTTAACATTTTTTTTTGTCTGGAGAAGAAACAGCTACCCACTCCAGTATTCTGGCCTGGAGAATTCCATGGACCATTTAGTCCATGGTGTCACAAAGAGCTGGACACGACTGAGTGACCTTCACTTTCACTTTCTGAAAAGTAGCAACTGGTATCATCATACCCAGGTTGTGCAACTTCAAAAAAACACAACAAAATAAAGGAGAAGAAAATAACCAAAGTGCAAATGAAAAATATTACACTGTGAATTAAAGATATTACAATCAATCAATAAAACAACCCGTGGTGGATTGATGTCAATGTATGGCAAAACCAATATAGTACTGTAAAGTAAAATAAAGTAAAAATAAAAATTAAAAAACAAAACAAAACAGCTCCTTGAAAACTAAAATCATCTAAAGCCACACACGAGACAGAAACGATTTGCCACCTACAGCAATTCCCATATATAAATGTTCTGTCAGAAAACAGAAGAGGCAAGCCCAGTGGATAGGCTAATCAGGGTTTTGTTCCATACTGCTATGGTTTAACTGTTGGGAGAGTTTCAGATATTTTTTATCTGATCCCATTTAATATGAATACAACTTATATTTTAAAAAGCTTGATTCTCTGAATTCCTTCTGCATGAAATCATTTTGGTTATTATATGTATGATAACAGAGAAGAGACCATAAAAGTAACAAGACATGTGAATCAATAAGATACAGTTTTAGAGGTGCATACTTTCCTCCTCTTATGAAGGAGGAGCATTCAGTCCTTCCTGGGAGCACTCATTCAGTATGCCTGCCAGGAATCACGCCAGGTTCTGGGACACACAGACAAGCGAGCCTCTGTCCTGGCCTCAAACCACACTCACCAACCTTGGTTGGAGGAAGACTGACGTACAGACATGTAACCCCAACATAGTGTGCTAAATTCTAAGACAGCTTCTTCCGGGTCCCAGGGTGTTTTGGGGTCACAAAGGTTAGGATATTTCACACAACTTAAAAGAGGACAGGAACAAAATGTGTTTAAGGTCAAAAGATTTAGGAAGACCTAAGAGAAATATCGTGACCTTGGAAAGAAATGCCGTAACGGGAATTAGGATCATCTAGGCTCGTTTTTCTTAGAAATATAAATGTCACCTTCCTTTGCAAAGGTCATCCTACATTCTGACAGTACCCCCGCCTCAGTGCCTTGTTGGGGCTCTGCTTCTGTAGAAGAGGTCACTTTCTGCTCGCCTTTGTCAGTTCCGTCTCTACCCCTCCAACTTAACCAGGAGAGACTCTCGCAGGGGTCAGTTAGCAACAAAAAGTCTCTAGCCCGACCTTCCACAGGAAAATCACATGAGCCCCGTGCTGCAGGGAGCTGGAACCCCAGGGATTTGGGCAGTCCCGTGGGACAGCTGCTTCTCAGTGTGGTGGCCATCCCAAAGCAGGCTCCTCGCCAGCCCCAAGTGAGGGCTGTATTGATTCACAGAACCTGGGAGGGATTGTTCGAAAGGCAGAGACAAGGGATTCCATGGTAGAAACAACTGGCTTTCACAATAACCAATTAAACCAAGACATAATCCATGCTAAGCCATTATTCTTGGCCACTTAAGAGCCACAATAAATCCAAGCTGTTTTAAAGGTCTGTGCGTATGAAAGGAGCCCCTCTGGCCTGTAACCAGCTCTCCCTGGCTCTTTGCAGATACGATCTATCCCCATGAAAGCAGATCCCCCATGAAGGGGGAGGAGCCCTACAACTCCTAACCTCGATGTCCCTAAGGTCAGAGCTCTTCACTCTGTATCACTCCTGGGCTGGACCACGCCTGCCTCCCTGCTTCTGCACTTCCTCTTCCTTCTTTGGGTCCTTCACAGTGGGGCAAGCATCAGCCTCACAGCTAGTGCACACGAGAGCCTCCGGGATACAGCTGCCTACCCTCACCTGGAAGTACACACTCAGGAATGTGGTAAGTCTCGATCTTAGGGCAAAATGGTGACTTTGGACCAGGAACTGTGTGAGGAGCTGGGACCCTGGCTTTGCCCTCCACACCCAGCGCTCACTCTTCCCGACACCTGTGCTCAGATCCCTGTCCTGCTCAAGGTGTAGCCTCCTCTCTCACACCACTGCTCCAAGCTGAGTCTCCTTCCTTGAAGGCGCCTGTTTTAACCTCCTAGTTTCTCAGGAATCCAATCCAATTTGTAGGTTATCCAGTCTTTAGCTTCTCTCTCTTTCCCTGTTTTCTCTCCAGTGATCCGATCTCTCCTCTCCTTTTCTTAGAAATCTTTATGGGCTTCCCAAGTGGCTCAGTTGTAAAGAATCTGCCTGCCAATGCAGGAGATGCAAGAGATGCAGGCTCAATCCCTGGGTCATGAAGAGTCCCTGGAGGAGGAAATGGCAACCCACTCCAATATTCTTGCCTGAAAAGTCCCATGGACAGAGAAGCCTGGTGGGCTACAGTCTATGGGGTCGCAAAGAGTCGGACACGACTGAGTGACTGAGCACAGCACAGGAAGGAGGAAACACAGATGCAACCCACACCCCATATAACACATTAAAATCTCTTCTGGAAGAGGAGGAGGAGGAGGTTAGATCAAGGCTCTGCTTCATTTTGTCTTGCTTCTTTCTTGGTACTATCTGGATGTGAGTGGTCCACACATTCTTTCCTCTAGATGGAAGTGCAGAGGCCTGAACTGGCAGTAGGCACTGCTGCCAAGGGGCCTGGGGACATTGCCTGGCGCTTGGACAGGTGGAGTAGCTCTCGTGGGGATACTACTAAGATTTCCATGCAGGGCAAGATCACAAAGGGTGGCAAATGGAGCAGCAGCCAGCCTGGCATGCCAGGAGGCTTCAGCTTGGTTTGGTTTGGCTCCATGGCTCCATGGAGAGGGACTCTCACTCCATACTCTGCGCAGGGAGGGTGCTGGACTGAGCACGCAAGACTGAGCTGTGCGGCTGGAGACCCGCGCCCCACCTTCCCCAGGCTTCAGCCACATGGACTCAGGGCTCCCCAGGCACCACGAACAAACCAGCAGGTGTTCAGAGCCCCACATACATTGATGCTCAAAAGACAAGCCCTCAAGGACTGTGCTGCCTGGTGTTTTAAAAAAATCCCATCTCTCACCAGCTTTTATGCAGCTCACCTCGGTCCTATTCACTTTCATCCTGTGCTGGAACTGACCTCTGTCATCCAGGGAGGAGGACTCTCTCTTTGCTTGAGGCTATCTCCTCTGCCTTCCAGCCTCGGGCCTGGGGTCTTCCAAAGCAGAAGGCTGTCCGCCTCCCCCGTGCCCTGCCAGCTTTCTAGTGACACCAGGCTCAGCTTCCCGCGGGCTGCCTTCTCCTCTGGCTGCAGAGCCGGCGGAGGGAACATCTGACTGTCAGCCGGCACCCCCCCCCCTCCGCCTGCCTCGGGTCACTGTCACGGGCGCCCAGCCCGGCGGCACGGCTGCTCTGTGTGCACGCTGGGGAGCTCTGTGCCCCCCCCCGCCCCGAGTCTGTCTGCCATGCCTTGTCTCTAATAATAACAAGGTTGGACTCGGGTGACCACATGCACACACTTCCCGTCAAGTTGCCTCATTTCTGGGCTCTGCCTGCTGCTCCCGCAGCTGCTGTTGCCACGGATGCCTGGTCTGAGCTGCCGCTTCCAGCTGCCCAGTCAGGCCGGTTTGTGACACCCTTAAAGAAAATGCCGCAGGGCAGCACTCGGAAGTGGCCATGTTGCTTATCTACCTCTGGGCTTATTTCTAAGGAAAAGTTGGTCTCACATATCTATGTATTAGGGATAGGACTTTTTAGGTTGTTCTAGAACTTCTGGAGCCATCTTGTATTTCTTTGCACCCTTGAACATTTAATTTGTTAACTTCTAGGTAGTTCCTGTTTTCTGCAATAAGAAGTTACTATAAGCTTAGTGTTTAAGGGCTTCCCTGGTGGCTCAGACAGTAGAGTCTGCCTGCAACGTAGGAGGCCCGGGTCTGATCCCTGAGGTTGGGAAGATCCCCTGGAGGAGGGCATGGCTCCCCACTCCAGTATTCTTGCCTGGAGAATTCCACGGACAGAGGAGCCTGGTGGGCTATAGTCCATTGGGTCACAAAGAGTTGGACATGACTGAGCAACTAACACTTTCACTAGTGACTTAAATAACACAAATTTGTCTCCTTACATTTCTGTGGGCTCGAAGTCTGAGGCAGGTCCCGCTGCATTAAAATCAGTGTGGTGGTGAGGCTGCTTGCATTTCTGCAAGCTCTATGGAAGAATTTGCTGGTTTGCCTTTTCCATCTTCTAGAGCTGCCCACATCCTTTGGCTTATGGTCACCTTCCTCCTCCTTCAAAGCCAGCAATGGCATATCTCTGCTCCTTCTTCCACGGTCCTTCTCCCTTTGACCGTAGCTGGGAAAGGCTCCTCACTTTTAGCCACTCAGTAATTAGATCAGACCTGTCCTGATAATTTAGGCTAAGCTCTCCATCTCTAGGTCTGTACTTACAATAATACTTGTGAAGTCTCCTTTGCCACGTAAGGTAACATCTTCACAGGTTCTGAACCTTGTGTGCTGATGTCTTGGAGGAGCCATTATTCCATCTTCCACAACTTATACTTCCTCTTCTCTCTTTCCTGCCCCTCTCTCAACCACAAATTCAACTTTGCAGGTCATTTCAGAAATATATCATAGGGCCAAGGCCAAGTGTCATGAGAAGATAATAAAGATGGGGTAACTTGGAGACACCAAAAAGAAACTGGTCCTTAAGTAGGTGACCAGCTGCCCTGCTATGAAACCAGTCACTCTCACACAATTAGATCACAATTACAGTTAATATCTTCTCTGAGCCACTATCTTCAAAATGCCATTATAATCTAAACGCCCACCTAGGGACAATTGATATTATTGAGTGACTATTTTGTGCCAGCAAATTTAATAACTTTGGTCTCCTTGAATCCCTTAAGGGTCCCTGATACAGACCAAGACTGTGACATACCAAAGAGGTCAAATTCAGTGACCAGGTGATGCGGGACGGGACCAATCAAGTCAGTCAGCCTGACTGAAGCTTTCCTTTGACCCTACACTTCCTTCCACACACCAAGCAGAGAAAACACATTTGTTGTCGTTATCTAATGCATGTATTACATGTACGAATTGGAAAATTAGAGATTTACTGAGCATGGCCCTACCCATCAGAGCAAGACCCAGTTTTCCCCACAGCCAGTCCCTCCCATCAGGAAGCTTGTACAAGCCTCTTGTCCTCATGCATCAGAGAGCAGACAAAAGAAGCAAGAATTACAATCCCACAGCCTCCAGAATGAAAACCACAATCACAGAAAGCTAACCAAAAGGATCACATGGATCACAGCCTTGTGTAACTCAATGATGCTATAAGCCATGCCATGGGTTATGGCAGAGAGTTCTGACAGAACGTGGTCCACTGGAGAAGGGAATGGCAAACCACTTTAGTATTCTTGCCTCAAGAAGCATATGAACAGTATGAAAAGGCAAAAGATATGACACTGGAAGATAAGCCCCCTGGGTCGGTAGGTGTCCAATATGCAACTAGGGAAGAGCAGAGAAATAGCTCCAGAAAAAAAAATGATGTGCCTGGTGGTGAAAGTAAAGTCCAATGCTATATATATATATATATATATGTATATATATATATATATATATAAACAATATTGCATAGAAACCTGGAATGTTAGGGCCCTGAATCAGGGCAAATTGGACATGGTCAAGCAGGAGTTGGCAAGAGTGAACATCAACATGTTAGGAATCAGTGAACGAAAATGGACGAGAATGGGCAAATTTAATTCAGATGACCATTATATCTACTACTGTGGGCAAGAATCCCTTAGAAGAAATGGAGTAGCCCTCATAATCAATAAGACAAGAGTCCAAAATGTAGTCCTTGGGTGCAGTCTCAAAAATGACAGAATGATCTTGGTTCGTTTCCCAGCAAACCATTCAACATCATAGTAATCCAAGTCTGTGCCCCAACCACTAATACCAAAGAAGCTAAATCTGAATGATTTTATGAAGACATATATCACCTTCTAGAATTAACACCCTAAAAAGATGACCTTTTCATAATAGAGGATTAGAATGCAAAAGTAGGCAGTCAAGAGATACCTGGAGTAACAGGCAAGTTGGCCTTGGAGTACAAAATGAGGCAGGGCAAAGGCTCACAGAGTTTTGCCAAGAGAATGTTCTGGTCATAGCAAAACCCTCTTCTAGCAACACAAGAGATGACTCTACATGTGGACATCACCAGATGGTCAATACTGAAAGCAGACTGATTATGTTTTTGCTGCCAAAGATGGAGAAACTCTATACAGTCAATAAAAATAAAACCTGGAGTTGACTATGGTTCAAATTATCAACGTCTAATTGCAAAATACAGGCTTATATTGAAGAAAGTAGGGAACACCACTAGACCATTGAGGTATGACTAAAATTAACTCCCTTATTATACAGTGGAGGTGACTAATCGATTCAAGGGATGAGATCTGGTGGATAGAATGCCTGAAGAACTATGGATGGAGGTTTGTAACACTGTACAGGAGGTGGTCACCAAAACCATCTCCAAGAAAAAGAAATGCAAGAAGGCAAAGTAGTTGTATGAGGAGGCCTTACTAATAGCTGAGACAAGAAAAGAAGCAAAAGGCATAGGATAAAAGGGAAAGATATACTTAACGAAATGAATGATATACTTAAGAGAATACCAAGGAGAGATAAGAAAGCCTTCTTAAGGGAACAGTGCAAAAAAATAGAGGAAAACAACAAAATGGGCAATACTAGAGGTTTCTTCAAGAGAATGGGAGATACCAAGGAACCATTTCATGCAAAAGAGAGACAGTGAAGCCACTCAATCATGTCGGACTCTTTGAAACCCCATGGACTGTAGCCTACCAGGCTCCTCCATCCATGGAATTTTCCAGGCAAGAGTACTGGAGTGGGTTGCCATTTCCTTCTCCAGAGGATCTTTCCAACCCAGGGATCAAACCTGGCTCTCCCACATTGCAGGCAGACGCTTTACCATCTGAGCCACAGGGAAGCCATTTCATGCAAAGATGGGCACAATAAAGGACAGAAATGGCAAGGACCTAACAGAAGCAAAAGAAATTTAGAAGAGGTGACAAGAATACACAGAAGAACTCTAAAAATGACCCAGATAACCACAATGGTGTGGTCATTCACCTAGAGCCAGACATGCTCAAGTGTGAAGTCAAGTGGAACTTAGGAAGCATTACTATGAACAAAGCTAGTGGAGGTGATGGAATTTCCAGCTGAGCTTTTTCTAATTCTAAAAGATGATGCTGTTTAAGTGCTGTACTCAATATTCCAGCAAATTTGGAAAACTCAGCAGTGGTCACAGAGCTGGATAAGATCAGTTTTCATTCCAATCCCAAAGAAAGGCAATGCCAAAGAATGTTCAAACTGCCATACAATTGCACTCATTTCTCTTACTAGCAAGGAAATACTCAATATCCCTCAAGCTAGGCTTCAATGGTACATGAACCAAGAACTTCCAGATGTGTAAGCAGGATTTAGAAAAGGCAGAGGAACCAGAGATCAAATTGCCAACATCTGTAGCATCATAGAAAAGCAAGAGAATTCCAGAAAAACATCTACTTCTGCTTCATTTACTATGTTAAAGCCTTTGTGTGGACTACAATAAACTGTGGAAAATTCTTAAAGAGATAAGAATATCAGACCACCTTGCCTGTCTCCTGAGAAAGTTATATGCAGGCCAAGAAGCAACAGTTAGAAAAGGACATGGAACAACAGACTGATTCAAAATCAGGAAAGGAGTACATCAAGGCTGTATATTGTCACCATGCTTATTTAACTTCTATGCAGAGTACATCATGAGAAACGCTGGGCTGGATTAATCACCAGCTGAAATCAAGATTCCCAGGAAGAATATCAACAACCTCAGATATGCAGATGATACTACGCTAATGGCAGAAAGCAAAGTGAAACTAAAGAGCCTCTTGATGAGGGTGAAAGAGAAGAGTGAAAAGGCTGGCTTTAAACTCAACATTCAGAAAACTAAGATCATGGCGTCGAGTCCCATCACTTCATGGCAAATAAATGGGGGAAAGGGGATACGGTGGCAAATTTTAATTTCTTAGGCTCCAAAATCAATGTGAATGGTGACTGTAGCCACGAAATTAAAAGATGATTGTTCCTTGGAAGAATAGCCATGACAAACCTAGACTGTGTATTAAAAGGAAGGGACATCACTTTGCCGACTAAGGTCCATATAGTTAAAGCTATGGATTTTACAGTAATCATGCAGGGATGTTAAGAGTTGGACCATAATGAAGACTGAGCATTGAAGAACCGATGCTTTCGAGTTGTGGTGCTGGAGAAGACTCTTAAGAGTCCCTTGGACAGCAAGGAGATCAAACCAGTCAATTCTAAAGAAAATTAGTCCTGCATATTCACCGGAAGGACTGATGCTGAAGCTTCAATAGTTTAGCCACCTGATGTGAAGAGCTAACTCACTGGAAAAGATCCTGACAGTGAGAACGACTGAGGGCAAGAGGAGAAGGAAAACAGAGGAAGAGATGGTTGGATGGTATCACTGACTCAATGGACATGAGTTAGAGCACACTCCAGGAGAGAGTGAAGGACAGGGAAGTCTGGCATGTGGCAGTCCTTGGGGCTGGAAAGAGTCAGACACACTTTAGCAACTGAACAACAACAACAAGTCCAAATATATTAATTTAATTTCAGAGACCATGGTCCTAAAAACATGAAATGTAGGTCACACTAGTTTTGAGGTGGTTTAAGGGAAGTGAATGAAAATATATGGCTGATGGGGCCAACCCAGTGGAGGGCCAGCCTTTGTTGGCCCAGAAGAGGCAGGGGGGAGGTGTTCTGGGTTCAGCAGGGTCACATCTGGTCATGGAGGGGACACCAGAGCATCAGTGAGGAAGCACCATGCAGCAGGTTGAAATAAAAGCTTTTAATGGCTACCTCTGACTATCTTACGACTGCATCTGAGAAACTCAGGGTCACACAATCATCAGCTAGATCTCCGGCTTTCATTTCCAGGGCTTCTTTCATCTTTCCCTTATCTTTTCACATAATGTGATCTTTCACAGAGTTACTGTGTTGCAGCCTGGATTAGGGTATGTGATTACTGAAGTAATACAAAGACAACTCTCCGTGACAAATGACTATGTAAACACGGTACACATCATTTGGATCGTATCGCATATACATTTGTCAGAAATTCAATTTACATGATTGAATGTATGATACATGAGACTGCCCATATTATATGCAAATAACTCCCCTTTTAGGTTCAGAGTTTTTTATAAACCTCTTTATTAGGCAAGGACAGTCAGAATTGCACTCCTAGGATTGTGGGACAGAAATTACTTATGTTGACACTGATGTATGTTTCTCCCTGTAGTGTTTTTAAACTTACCCCAATATAACCTTGCTCTCTATTAACTTCTGGTCTATTTATATTAGGATTTAAGCCTTTGCAAAAATGAAAGGCAAATACCAATATTGCTTTAATCACCTGAAGAGAAGTCAAAGAGAAAAGCTGTGACATACCCAACTCAATCCTTTCAATAGATGTGACCTATTTGAGAACAGAACTGGTTCTAAACTATTCTCACAATTCTTAGCACCTTCATATCTTTACATGAACTCTGCTCCCACACTGCTCCCACCTGTCCTTCCAGCACACGAATGGGGCAAAAACAAAAAAAAAACAACCACCATCTGAAGGGTACATAAAAGAATTCCACTATCTCCCAGCAGCCCTGACTTTTACTCCAACAGTCACTGCCAGCATTCTAATTCAATATTAATGTTTCCATGTTGCAAAGCACAGCTTTTAAGTTTGAGGTGACTGGTTTTGCTTCCAGGTTTTAACACAACTCAGGGAAATTGTCATAAAAGCTGCCAAATTCAAAGAGGTGGGTGGGAAGATGAAAGAATGCATCAGGGCTGCGGAGACAGACTGATGTGGTGTGCCCTTTTACTTCTTCCCTATCCACATGAACACTGTGACAAACAGTGAGAATTAATATTCCCAGCATGTTCAGATCCAAACACTGGGCTGGTCTTTCTCTAACAGCTCTCCAAACTGTGTAGTTCCGACCCCCAAGAATGAGTGCTGTGTTGGGCTCCCCTCTCAGCTCCTTGTCCAACCCTCTGTGGGGATTTCTGCAACTCAGAAAGACTTCCCAGTCCACAGCAGTAACTCGAAGAAAATATCAAGTCTGGGGAGACCCACTTCCAGGCATTGCTTGCTAAGCTGGAGACATAGGTGGTGGAGAAGTTGGATTAAAGCCTCAATAAGAAAGTAGAGTTCCTTTCCATCAGAGCTCAAACTAGGTGAGAAGAGGTTGAAAGAAAAGGCCTGAAAAGTAAAGAACAGCAGCTGAGGGAGTGTCCCTTGGCTGATACCACAGGCGTTAGGTCACGGCAACCATGAAGGAGGAGTGGTTCTATCAGGAATTTGGGAAGAGTGTAGAGGCTTGGCAGAAATGTGTGAAATCTCAAGAGCCAAGGAGAGATACAGAAAAGGACTGCACAGAAGCAGGAGAGCTATAGCTTAGGGCAGATGTCTTGAGGGTATAATATACTCAATCAGAAATTTATAATTTTTTTTAGAGAAACTCAATGGGCTGGAAGCAGAACTGGAGGGCTTGTTCCGTGGAGGTCATCTGTAGCCATGGAAATTAGAAAAACCTGCAGCAGCTTTAGATGGTAAATAATTTCTGAGTGGAAGTGAGCTCCCTGGAGATATAGGTAAGAGCAGATGAATGTTTGCAGAGCAGGAGACCAGGGAAGGTTGAGGCAGGTCTTTCTTCAAGACAGAGAGCAGCTTACATGCACCTTGTGGAAGAGAGATGCAAGGTCGGATGCTTTCGCTGGTGGCGATCTTGGCTGGTGGAGACTGCAGTTCCTACTGTGGATGAGGAGAATCTACACTGGAGGGTAGGCAGTGCAGAACGATGGGAATGTTAGTCGAGTACAGCTGGGCAAAGGAACTATGAATATGAGATGCCTTTGAATTTAAGAGGAAGAGGAAATAAAAGGAGTGGAAAGAAAGAGCACGAGGCAGGTACTGCTAGGATGGAAATCTGTACTGAGGAACTGACCTGGGTAATGAATCACGGAGTAACAGAATAAAGAATAATAAACAGAAAAGCCAGCCCAGGAGTAGATCAGTGCCCCAGAATTAGTCAGTGCTATGAGAAGTACTGAAACTTTTCCTCTTGGTTAGCTAGGGGTGTGGTCCTTACTGTAGAGACTGCGGGAGACACATATTAGTTGGGAGATCCAGTTCCAGGTAATGTGAGCAGGTGAAGGTATGGGTGAGAAATTAATTTGAGGATATAGGAAAGTCTGCCTTCAGTAGAATTAAAGTGCCTGAAAGACCTCGGAAATTGTTTAGAACAGTAGTTTATAACCTCAGTTGCACAGTATAATAACACAGGCAGTGCTCAAACAAACAAAAACCAAACCCAGTATCTACACGGATCAGATCAGAACCTTTGGGCTGGAACCCTGAAACAAGTCCTTTTTTTAAAAGCCTCCCAACTGACTCCTACGTGTGCTGGATAGAGAACTACTATTAGGATTCGGGATGAACATGGGTGAGGAGTAGGGTGGATCTCAAGGAGGAGGTATTTGGAGGGGTGACACAAAAGACGGTATTTGCAGATAACAGCAATGAGAGGATCAGGGAGACGGGAGGGAGGCTGGAGGGGAACATGGGCAGGCAATGTGCCAAGAAGGCAGAATTTTGGTAATGAAGGGCATGTGTAAGTTAATGGGCCCCAAAGTTCCACTTCGAGTGTGGGCATAAGGCAGTTTTGGCAGGACGGAGCTAACACTCTCTTTGGTGTGCTGGGTTACCTATAACTAGGATTTTGGTATTTCTGCATTGTTTAAAGTCCATGAGGTGCACGAAAGCCTTATTCATTATTTATGTTTCTTTCAGGCTAAGTGCTGGATCCCCTGATGCTGAGAATTTATAAACATCTATTTGGAAAGCACTGACCATAATATAAACTGCTCTTGGGTTGTTTTTACATCTTAAACCTGTTTGTCAGTCTCTGTTGGTGTTGACCATTTGCATCTCTTCTCACTAATTATCATAATAGAAATTATTTTATGAGATCTAACTTTTTTTTGGCAAGGATTTGTGTATGTCTGTTGAGAAAAAAGGTCAAGAGTGCCCATGTATGAAAATTACTTGTATGAATATAAAATGTGTGTATCAGATATTTCAGATATGATGTAGATCTTCTATGGATGCTTTGTGCAATGCTTTTTCTTTAAATTACTAAAAAAATGTTGCCTTAATCAGACCCTGTGGATTGCCTACAAACACAGTTTTTCCTAAGAAGGATTTATGTCTAGGATGATTTCTATCCTGACTGCGCCTTGGAAGTATCACATTTACAAAGAATATAAAAGAAATAACCTCAAGCTTTTACACAAGAGCTGTGTGTTCATATCATTTAACATCAGGTACTCCTACACGCTAAACCATCAAAAACTTATCCAGGGACCAACTGTGGTTCAGTCTCCTCATGGACATAACCTGCAACACTCAGTTTTCGTGACCCAGAAGTACTCTCTGGATGGAAATTCCAGAAGGAAATACCCTGAATTTCAGAAAAAACATCTCTTCTCTGGGCTTCCCAGATGCATCTTTGTCCCACTTCTCCACTTCCTCCTCTGGGTGTTCCTCCTCAGGTAGCTCCTCTGTTGGCTGCCCCACGTCTCCCTTGCAATGGCAGGGCTCCCCCAGCCCCTGTGCTCTAGGCTGTGGCTCTCCAAGCAGCCCACTTGAGAAGTAGAGTCCAGACGGCCACCAGCTGCCCAGGCATGAAGCCTGCTATTTCCAGCTATAGCTGTGTGACCTAGAGCAACTTCCTGAACCTTTCTATGCCTTGGAGTGCATAGCTGTAAAATAGGGACACTGGGGTCCCACAGGTTGTTGTGAAGATTCAGTGGGTAAATAAAAAATATGTAGGGACTTCCCTGGTGGTCCACTGCCTAAGGCTCTGCGCTCCCAGTGCAGGGGCCCTGGTTCCATCCCTGGTCAGGGAACTAGATCCCACATGCCACAACTAAGGCTTCCATGCAGCAACTAAAGACTCTGCATGCTGCAACTAGATCTGGCAGAGCCAAAAAAATAAGAAGCTATAAGAAAAGATACTTAGAATCTTGTGCAGCACATTGGAAATTCTCAGTAATGTTTCTTATCTTTATTTTCTCTCTCTACTCTCCCTTGATATTCTTCCCAATCATTATGGATGACAAATATCAGTGCTGTATGGTTGGTTCCTCAAATTCTCAGGATCTGCTCTTGGCTGGGAGAGTCACATCTATATTTCTAACTGTTCATTGGGCATCTTGGTCCTGGTGTCTAATCCATGCTCTAATTCAATACACCCAAGGCAAAGTCACCATATCATGACTCCAGAGCTACCCACCCCTGACTCTGCTACTATTACTTAGAGGCAGACCTGACCTTCTGCTCCACCCATTCAGGGTTCCTAGTCTCCAGGGACGGCAAGAGTTACTTATTAGGACCTTTCCTACCTGTTTCCCTTCTTCTCACTCCTCTGTCTTCACCCCAGCTCTATCACACTTTTCTTAACTTGACTCTGTCTTTCCACTGATGTCAGACTAGTATTTCTAATATATATTTACTGTCATGTCTATCTTCTATTTACATCTCTCCAGTGATTCTTCATTAACTAAAGAAATGGAATCTCCATGCCTCTCTCTGATCCTCAAGGTCCCTCTGAACAAGACGCCTAACTATCAGTTTAGGCTTTCTGGAAATGAGACGCTGTGTAAAGTTTGTATTTCCTGTTCCCTCTGCTTCTTCATAAGAATATTCTGCTTTGTTGACTATGCCAAAGCCTTTGACTGTGTGGATCACAATCAACTGTGGAAAATCCTGAAAGAGATGGGAATACCAGACCACCTGACCTGCCTCTTGAGAAACCTATATACAGCTCAGGAAGCAACAGTTAGAACTGGACATGGAACAAAAGACTGGTTCCAAATAGGAAAAGGAGTACGTCAAGGCTATATATTGTCACCCTGCTTATTTAACTTTTATGCAGAATATATCATGAGAAACGCTGGGCTGGAAGAAGCACATGCTGGAATCAAGACTGCCGGGAAAAATATCAATAACCTCAGATATGCAGATGACACAACCCTTATGGCAGAAAGTGAAGAGGAACTAAAAAGCCTCTTGCTGAAAGTGAAAGAGGAGAGTGAAAAAGTTGGCTTAAAGCTCAACATTCAGAAAACGAAGATCATGGCATCTGGTGCCATCACTTCATGGGAAATAGATGGGGAAACAGTGGAAACAGTGGCTGACTTTATTTTTGGGGGCTCCAAAATCACTGCAGATGGTGACTGCAGCCATGAAATTAAAAGATGCTTACTCCTTGGAAGGAACATTATGACCAACCTAGAGAGCATATTAAAAAGCAGAGACATTACTTTGCCAACAAAGGTCCATCTAGTCAAGGCTATGGTTTTTCCAGTGGTCATGTATGGATGTGAGAGTTGGACAGTGAAGAAAGCTGAGCACCAAAGAATTGATGCTTTTGAACTGTGGTGTTGGAGAAGATTCTTGCGAGTCCCTTGGACTGCAAGGAGATCCAACCAGTCCATTCTAAAGGAGATCAGTCCTGGGAGTTCATTGGAAGGACTGATGCTAAAGCTGAAACTCCAATAGTTTGGCCACCTCACGTGAAGACTTGACTCATTGTAAAAGACTCTGATGCTGAGAGGGATTGGGGGCAGGAGGAGAAGCAGACGACAGAGGATGAGATGGCTGGATGGCATCACCGACTCGATGGACATGAGTTTGGGTAAACTCCGGGAGTTGGTGATGGACAGGGAGGCCTGGCGTGCTGAGATTCATGGGTCCCAAAGAGTCGGACACGACTGAGCAATTGTATTGAACTGTTTCTTCATGCTGTTCCCTTCACCCAGAATCTCAAGTTTCCTCCCCATTATTGATGGTCAAATCCTAGCTTCCTTTAGGGCCAATCTCAACTGTTAGCTCCTTTTGAGATTTCCTCAAAACAATATGATGCCTCCTTCTCCTGAATTCCCATAAAACTTTGCATTCACCTATGACATGTATCACTCTCTGACTTCCCTCCAAGGCCTTGGCATACTTTTTTTCTGTCTCCTTCTAGATCATAGTGTCTTCGGAGGCACTCACTATATGCTTTAAAGCTTCAAATGGGAGAAAATGAATGGCAGTAATAGCACCAGGAATTAAGCCCATTTATTCTGTAAAGCAGAAGCCTGTTGTCAAATGCTAACCCTCTCCCACACAGTCCTCATAAAAAGCATGCGAAAGCATATAGTGAAGTAGCACACAAGAGGAACATAGAGTGTGCGCAATTACGCCAGCTCCTTTTGTAGGGAGAACACAGCTGAGATAAGCATGGAAGCAGGTTATTTACCATCCACGTGTCTCATTGCCAAATTCTTCCACTTCTAAATTTTTCATTAAAAGAAATCAAGGAAGGTAAACAAAAGTAGCCCTTGGGAGGTGTCAGCAGAATGGAAACGGCGTATTTACCAGCAGGGCCTCAGATGAAACGTCTAATTTGTTCTTGTAACTGCATCTCTGGGCGCCAAACACTTGTGTTCAGGCACTTGGTGCATGGACACACACACCCTGTCTCTAGGTGTGAAGTGCGCGGACCAGGCTGGAGCCACCTACCTTCAGGGCATCCTGCGTGTCATCCAGGCAGTACACTCGGAGGCTGTACTCCAGCGACGAGCAGCAGAGTGGCCCGAAGATGGCCAGCTTCAGGCGCTTTGCGGCTGCTTTGGTGGTGGACTGCCCGACCAGGGCGTAGGTGCCGAGGTTCTCGGAGAGGAGGTGGCAGGCCTCCGCATCCAGCTGAATGTAGCACGGGGTGGTGAAGTTCTCCTCGCCAACCACCACCACGTCCTGTGGGCCAAGAAGGAAGGGGCAGTGGCTGAGCCTCTGATGGCCATGATGGTAGCCAACGGAGGTGCAGAGAGCAGGACCTTTACCCCTGAGTTTTGATTACTCCTTTTCCTGCTCTTTTTCCTTTCCCTGACCTTATTATACTTTTATTTCCATTCTTCATCATTCTCTCCCTGACTTAGTTTGCCTGATAACACGCTTTATTTAGAAAACGTTCATTTAGCCTTTTTTGATCTTTCAAGAATCTACATTCTGGGGTCTACCTAAAATTCCAAAAGAAGTTTATGTTATCCTTTGAACTTCAGTATATTTGAGTTGATTATCTGTTTCTGACCATTTGCTTTAACCTCTAAACTGCTAATTTAATCCAAAAGTACTCTTTTAGTTTGACGTGATTTCAGCATGGTAGTTTTTCCCCTAAAAATCTAGGGGTTTGAAAAGAATTTTTAAAAAATAATTAGGACAATTAAAGAATTATGCAATACCATTCTACTGAGTTCTCCCAAACTCACCTATCAATTACTTTTCCAAAGTGATACACTGCTTTACCTCATAATCTGGCCTTGTGGACTTTGCTAAAAGCACAGTATGCAAGCTCTATGCATTTGGCACACGTTACTTTTCATGTAAGCCTTTAAGCAGTCTAGTCTTTTAGCTTTTTAATATTTAGCAAGAAATAAAAACAAGCGGAGCTGATAACTATATTAACCGGGTTTTGATTTAACCAAATGACTCTGGCCACAGAAATCATCTGAAAGACCAAGCACAGAATCCATAAAACAAGGGTTACAATTCCATGGCAGAGAGGTAACAGGACTGTGTGAAGCAGACAGGGCAGAAGACGATAGGGAACGGCAGAGACTGCGGTGAAGCAGAGCGCAAGCCAGTCTAAAGGGCTCAGCGGCTAAAGAGGGTTTAGCCACCGCAGCCATGCAGGAATGGGCTTGCAGTACTTTGACTGTAAGCATTTTTGCTGTAGGCAGTTTTGCCTCATAATTAATGGCTGGTAAAGCCATTTTGCCATAAAAGGTGGAATAGTAAAAAATAAAAGAGACACTAACAAAAATAATAAAACATGAAAACATGAATAACAAAAAGACTTTATTTTGAAATAAAAAATATTTTAAAACATTTGAAATGTGTGGGGATTCATGACAATACAGTACAAACAACCTGTTTTTACTTTGAGGGTTATATATGTGCCCTTATCTTCAATATCCATTCCTAGTATTATACATATTTTTGCTTGTTCGTTCATGCATCTCCTTATTTGGCATTGGACTTTTCTTTTGCAAAAATTTTTTCCTAATTAAGAGAAGTATGTTTCCAAATACTAGGATGCATATTTATAATTGAGCCTTATATTATGTTGTAAACGTCTCTACACCGTTGCTTGTTCTTGGTTTACATTCTCACATGTCCCATGACAGATGTTCCAAAATTCTATGAGAAAAGTGGGCTCAACTCTGTGCCTTCTCAGCCTGTGGCCTCTTTCAGATTTATGGAAATTAAAAATGTGAGTACGTGTCAGTGGAGAGATGAAACCAAGCTGTCAACTTTGGTTTGAGGTTGACCAAAGAGGTGATCAAACTGTCACACCACACTGTCCACCAGTTATTTTATCTTTTACACCAAAATTGTCTTATGACCAACTAGTTATGTGGCAAAAATGCTTGTGGAAATAAAGATGTCGATGCCAAAGGTGCTTACAGTAAAAGTACCAGGTACAGCAGGAGTTCAGGGTTAGGGAGGACGCAGCCTTTAATTTTTCAAGAGAAGTTGGAAATTCAGATTTTGTTTTTTTCGGAATTGTCCAACTTTTAATTCATTCACATTTAAAAGAGAATTTCATGGGGGAGAAATGAAATCATGTGAGGGCACAACTCAGGCTCTACATTAGGCTACTTAATCTCCGCAGAGGCAGCAACCAGGTTACTTTGCTTCCTACCGTATCTAATGCCTGGCTCATGGTGAGCAAATGGTAATTTATCAAAAACACGAACAAACGTTTCATCATAAATTGAGTCCCCAGGGCTTTTCACAGCTTTGAAAGTTGCCACCTCAGATGGCTATTTATTAGTTAGCCCTTGCAACATCATCTGAGCTACAGCATGGCCTGTGTTTTAATAACATTCATGAAATCATTTCTTCAGCTGAACCCATACCTAAAATGAAGCTCTAACTGAACTAAAAAGGAGAGAGAGGTATTCAGCACCTCTAGGCTTATTTCAGCTCCAAAAGGACACCTGGAAAGAAGCTGCTTTCTCCAGCAGGGCAAGGACAAGGCTTGAGTGTCATTTCCTGATGGCATGTTACAGAAAGCCTCCTAGAAGAAATGGCAGAGGATGAAGATGCTCCCTGTTCCCGTCACAAATATCATTACAGTGTTTTCATAAGGATTTCCCTCTTCTACTCTTCCTAACTCTTTCTTTTCTCCTCTTGTTATTATTGTTATTGCTATTATTACTCAAATCCAGAAATATGGTATTATGGTAATAGGTGGAGAATCATGCCAACAAAGTAGGATCCCTTGAGATTAAGACTTTTATGTTTCTGAGATTAATCTTTTAAACTCAAATGGAACTGAAGTTAGACCTGGTCAAGTCCAGTCTTAACATTAAGTATAGCCCCAGACTTTAATCCAGGTCCTCTTGCAAGGAGCGATGCTCAAGTTACCAAGGTGAGAGTACATCCATAGAGAGGACATTCCAGATAATCCCAGGGACACCCTGCTATGCTTCTATCTCTACTCTTATTTTTTCCTAAAATAGTAGGAGTTGAGCCTTAATGTTATTTTTTTCCTGTAATTTTCTTTCCCAAAAGAAAAATATTGTAAGTAATCACAAATACATACAACACGTGTCGTGTACTGTGCTTAGCTGCTCAGTCATGTCCAGCTCTTTGCAACCTTATGGACTGTAGCCCACCAGGCTCCTCTGTCCATGGGGATTCTCCCATGGCAAGAATACTGGACAGTGGGTTGCCATGGCCTCCTCCAGAGGATCTTCCCAACTTAGGGGCTGAGCCAAGACGCTCCGCATTGCAGGTGGATTCTTTACCATCTGAGCCACCAGGGAAGCCCACAAACAACATGCATATTGGATAATTCTCTTGTAAAGACTACACAAATCACTATTTTAAAGATACTAGGTATAAAATCTTCATGGTAAATATAACAAATCCTTTTGCACTTAATTTCAGGTTTAACTGCAGGGTTCTGACGGAAAGAGCAGGATCTGTTTAAGGCGCTGCCCTTAAGAAGTTCCAATGGCTGCAGCTACAGACAGCCAAGGTGCTACACATAGTCTTCATTGTATGGGAGCTTAGGATACACACTTCCTGCTTTCCCAGGTTAAATTCAGACCTATTTCCAGGACTTGCTGGCAAGTAAGTCCTAACATTTTCTGACCCAGGTGCAATGTTTCTCTACCTGACAATTAAAACACACACACACTAACACACACTCACACTGACACACACTCACACTGACACACACACTCTTCCCTGGTGACTCAGATGGTAACAAATCTGCCTGCAATGTGGCAGACCCAGCTTTAATCCGGTTGGGAAGATCTCCTGGAGAAGTGAATGGCTACCCACTCCAGTATACTTGCCTGGACAATTCCAGGCTGGACAATTCCATGGACAGAGGGGTCTGGTCAGCTACAGTCTCTGGGATCACAAACAGTCAGACACAACTGAGTGACTAACACTTTCACTTTCATATCTATATATATGTACTACATATATATATATTTCCCTTCCCAAGATAGTATGTATATTCAAAAGGGACTTATGTAAGACTCTTTAAGTGCACTTTCCCTATGAGTTAGCTAATGACTGGCCATCATTTTCTTTGTGCTTACCAGTCAGTAGATAAAGCACTCAGGAGCCAGTGTCTGTCTGTCTGTCTCCCCATCTCCCCTTCCCTCTCTCTTTCCCTTCCTCTCTCTCTCATTTTGAGTATAAGCTAAAATTCCACCCATGTTTTGCTTTAAAAATAAAAGCCTTCCCATGATCGCCTGTGCTTATCCGCATGAACTGCACCTTTATCCCCACAGAGGCTCACCTCCCACTGTCCCTGCGCTGCCTGGTTCTTGAGCTGTATCTTCCAGTCCTCGGTGCTGGGATCTGCACAGTGATGCATAGTGAGGATGACGGGGCGGGTCAGCAGGGCTCCTGGAGGCCCACAGCTCACCACAGGGGTCAAGAGAGTCTGACAGTCCTCCATGGGCGGCCTGGGAGGGGAGCAGAGATCGCATGGTGACAGTTCTCTAGTATTTAGGTACTATGTACTCACTGAGATTTCAGATCTCCAGTTGCACAAATAGTTTCTTCTTGGAGGTTTTACTATTGGAGGGTGGATGGTGGGTTGAGGCAGAATTAAGTAGGAAGACACGCATTTCATACCAAGACTTTGATCTTGTAAGACTTGAGGTCTTTCTGATAATAGTGACTCTGCCTGCATCTCTTTGATCCTTTCCTTCAGACACAGGTCTGCCTTTGGTAATTTCCTCTAAATTCATGTACAGATACTTTCAGGGTGCAATGAGATGGAACAGAGTCCTTATGAAGTTACATAAGCATTTTTTTCTGATAATACCTGCCAGTGGTTTCATAGAGTTTTAGATACTTTTGTGTTTTTATGACCTAACTTGAAAAACACTTCAAAAAAATCACTTTAGAATAAGGATACCCTAGAGCTAAACTTCCCCCAAATGACTTTCAGAAATAATTCAGGCTAGTATACCAGATTCATTTTTTAAAATATGACCAAGGAATAACAAAGAACTGTATTTCTATAGCAATTTAAATGGATTTTCTCTACATGCATACTTCATACATGGTGGCTCAGTGGTATAGAATCCGCCTGTGATGCAGAAGACCCGGGTTCGATCCCTGGATCAGGAAGATCCCCTGGAGAAGGAAATGGCAACCCATTCCAGAATTCTTTCCTGGATAATCCCATAGACAAAGAAGCCTGGCAGACTACAGTCCATGGGATTGCAAAGAGAAGGACACAACTGAGCCACTGAACAACAATAATAATTCATACTCTGAGAATTTGGGTGGAAATGAACTTCAAAGATCCAAATTCTTTATTTTAATTCTATGTTTCTTTTTTTCTTTTTAAATTGCCTTATTCTTTCCCTAATAAGACTGTAATTAACAGGTAGTGAATAAATTAACTCAAGTTGTCAGTTGGTTGGTATGTGAGGACAGAGCTCCAAGGTGTTGAGTGGACTGCCCAAGCCTCACAACTAACAAGGGCTCGTGCTAAAACCAATGCCTTTGCTAAAACGACACTCAAAACTATGCTGTCAGAATAGCTTGACTTAAGAAATCCTGGGCTCATAGAATTTTAGAGGAGTAAGGACCCTCAGGGTCAACAAGCACAGAGCTTCTCTAACAGCATGGTGACATTTGGTTGGTAGTGAGGGGTCACCTCACCTATTCTCAACTCAAATTTACAAAAAATTCTTACTTGGAGTGAATACAATGTGCCTTCCTGACACATCTCTCCACATATTCTTGACCTGCTTTCTCTCCACTTTGACATTAAAGAGCCTCTCAAGCATTTAGAGATTTTTATATCTCTAAAAATCTTCCAGACCAAACTTCCTCGATTTTTGCAACTTCAGCTAGAAAAGCATGGTTTCCATATCTCTCTCCATAATTCCATCTTTCTTTTCAGAGAGATGTCTGTCAGCTGCACTGTCCTCACTAGAGTGAGGCATCGTGAAATGAATGGAAGACCATCTCTCCTTGGTGTCCACGCAAGAGTGGTTCCAAGGACTCCCCTGCAGACACCAAAATCCCTGGATGTTCAAGTTCCTTACATAAAAGGGCACAGTATTATATTACATGGCATATAACCATTATATAGAAATTATATAACTACTACAAAATTTCTTTAACCATTTATAACCAAAATTATATAACAATTACATAAAATGATACATAACCTATGCACACCCTCTCACATACTTTAAATCATCTCTAGATTGTTTATCATACCTAATACAATGTAAATATTATGTAAATAGTTACCAGTGTACTGAAAATTCAAGTTTTCCTTTTTGGAACTTCCTGGAAAAAATGTCCCCCCCCCCAAATATTATTGATCCAAAGTTGGCTGAATCTGTAGATACAGAACTCATGGACAGAGGGCTGACTGTACTTAAATGTACAGTATAGCAGACTACTGCTTTCTTTGTTTTGGAATGACAGTGGAGCCTGCTGGGCTACAGTCTATGGGGTCGCAAGAGTCAGACATGACTTGGAGACAAACTACCATCACCATGTAGCTATATTAATGCCTCACAAAATTGTTGCTTTAGATTATTCTCAATCAATTATTTATAAATATTATTTAGCAGACTTGAGTTAGATGGGAAGAGAGAGATAATATGGTTAAGCATGTCCTTCATAAAAGGAGGCAATGACACCCTAAGAAGGTTAAGTAATTTGTTAAAGCTGACCACTCTGTGTACTCTTAACATGAAAGGCTCTTAGGCTGTCTGTGGTTATAGCAATGGCTTCTAAACCTATACAGAGAAATTTATATTTAGCCATCTAATTTTACTTTAATTGTTTTAGGAAATTTTTCAGGTCATCTATTTCTTAATGCTATGTTTTTCCTCCATATATTGGCTACCTCTTCTCGTCTTTTATCTTCCATAAATTTGATATAACTGCCATTTATGTTCTCATTCCAGTCATTGATAACATTGTAATATAAAAACAGGGCAAAGACAGAGACCTTTTCAAGGACACTACTTGAAACCTCTCTCTAGTCTGACATCAATACTTTGAGTTACTTAGTTCAGTCAAATATAAACCCATTAAAAATGTACACTGTCCAGTTCATATCTATTTCATTCACATGGATATTACAAGGGTCATATCAAATTTCTTTACAAATTGCATCAGCCACTTGAACTGGAATTTCCTCTAGTCTTCATCTATGGTTAATATATTCAATACTATGTAACCTAGAAGTTAGCTTTTATCTGTGGCTTACCCTCACTTAACACTCAGTGAATGATAGTAGCCACTATTATTTCTTTTTAATGCTGTTGGAAGACTACTCTCCCTGAATCTCTCATGTTTCTGCATGGTCCCAGTTGTCTTTTCAAGACAACTGTGTAGCAATCACCTTTGACGATACAGTGCTTACCTTTGAAGCAAACGGTAGACATGTCCACTTCCCATTATAAAACACTCAGGCTCCCTAAACACAATAGTGTATTCCTGGAATGGAGCCACTGAATGTATAGATGTCGTCTGTCTTTACATCACCCTTTCAGAACTGAGGCTTGGGAAACTGGCGCAAAAATGGTAACACTTTGGATAGTGCTATTACTGTGAGCACTTTGTCTGACTCAGGAGTCTTGTGTCATTTATCAGCATCTACAAAACTGTGGCAGCCACCTTGATGGGTCACAAGTAAGGTCAAATTTTAGACATTCCTAAGTTCTTAGTGATTATTATCATCAGGTCTAAGAACTCAGTTAAAACTTAACATATTTCCCCTTAACAAAACTTGGCTGTTTGTGCTTCCGATTTTAAAATTTCACTAAAATCTCTCAACTTATGGCTTTCCTTTCCTCCTATTTAGAAAAAAAAATAGTTAAAAGTTATCTCTTTTTAGCCTTTTAATATCATCTCCATTCTCACTGAATAACAATAAAGTTTGATTAAATCTAAAGTTATCAGAGTACTTGGAAATATACTTATATTTGGAATTACAAGATAGGTGGCAGCTTGAGAACTCATTACTGTCCCCTTTAGTTTTCATTTCCTCTGAACCCACTCTGTCCTCCTTTGTTCCAGTCTGAAATTCATTCTCTTAGGATGTGAGTGACGTCTTGCTTTCACTGTGCCATAGTTGATATTATGCTTATATTCCCTAAGCAGTAATCACATTGTTATTTAATTCTACTTTTCTTACTGGGGGGGGAAAAAAAGGTCATGGCTGCATTTTCCTGAGCACTATGCTTACCTTTAGTTACAAGTATACCTTGAGAATGCACATTAAACTTTTAAGGAAGGAGACTAAAGTGAAATCCATTTCAAGTGGTCCCTGCAGTAGAGTTGGGGATTGGAAACAGCTGTCTCTCAGTCTGCTGTTAGCAGCCAGTGCTTGAGGAGGAGGTGGAGGCGGAGGAGGAGGAGGGGTTCTTCTCATCGCTGAGTTGGAACAGAAGGGAGACCACTGCCTGCTGGGCTGGGGCGCTGTCAGACCTGCACTCCCCTGGCATGCAATATTGATGGGCACCATTCTTGGAGGAGGGATAGCAAGGGAAGGAAGGGGCAGTAGGTGTCAAAAGAATTTATTAACCCAGTGAGATGCAAGAATGTAATGAATAGGGAAGTGGTGATGTGGAATTCATAACCGGGAATGAAAAACAAAGAAGAAATAATGATAAGAATCTTTGGGGGTTTTCAAGATGAAAGAAATAGCACTGAAATTGGAAACACTTCCAAGCATACATGGAGGAAGCCACTTAGGAAAGGTTAAGATTTAACTGTGTGAAACCAAAGGTCACAGCATTTAAATCCACATTTCCTTTATTTACATAAAGGGAGGATATTAAAATACATAAAATAGTAGAAAATAAATTTTTTAAAATCTGTTTTATGTTTTTGCAGAGAAGGGCTTTACTCTGTTATGTCTCATGTGTGATCTAAGATGTTTAAGCACACTTTCTATAGGTATTAATTGCGGATGATATGGAAATGAACGTAAAGCAAAAATTAGCTACAGAAATAGCACTTAATTAGAAACCCAGTTATTAACAATGATTAAATTTTAAAAACTTTTCAGAGTCCAAGAAGGATCATTTATCATGATAAATACTGGATGGGTTCTGAGCACCCTAGGACAAAACCCTCAGATGGGAATTTTAGATTCCTGTCAGAGTTTATTACCCTTTGCTTGCTGTTACCAGTGAGGAGAACTTGTTTCTACACAGAAGAGTACAATTCACAAAACTCTTATAAAAGCTATTGCATTGGCTGCCCAAGGCACACCTGTAAGGTAGGCAGGATAAGTATTCATAGTACTTTTTCTTTCGCCCAAAGAGGAAACTGAAATCTAAAGAAATTAACACATTTGCCTAAAGCCACAAAGCTAGTCATAGGCAAAACTGGGATCTGAACACAAATCATTGGTTTTCTTTCCCATCAGTGGTGTGTTCTGAGTTGCTTATCCAGATTTAGGACCTTGAGAAATTTCTATGAACTGTTTGCTAGAGCAAGCTGAAAATTGCTTCTTAAAAAAAAAAAATCTTCCTCCCACCTACCTCTGTGTGGAGACGAGACGCCTTCTATGAACACACATCTTTTGTCAGGTCCCTCTGGATGACAGTTCCACCTTAGGCTCAGCTGCCTTTTAAAGCACACGGTTTCATGTATAGCTAACAACTTGAAATATTTGCACTTTAGGTATCTGACAAGGAATATCTAACTCACTTGCTATCAAAAGATCAATTGAGCAAAAGAAAATATTTATGGAAGCCACTCTGAAGGGCGTGCCCCCATTTCCCTAGATAGGCCAAAATCTGTCCCTGGATTAAGCCTGAACAGCTAAGTATTGTGCCCTAGACTGAATTGCTGAATCCTTGAGGAATTATTTTATTGAATTTATAATTGGGTTTTATACTATCTACTCGCATTGAGGGATACCAACAGAAGTAGCCCTGTGAAGCTTATCGCTATTTTTATATTTTAAAAATGTTGCTTGCTGTATGAAAAAAAAAAAAAATGTTATCTTTATGAGGAACCAAAGGAGAAGTAACTGAGCTTCTTCCAGGCATCTTTTTCCCTTCTGGACACATGGATCTTATAACTTACCATGTTTCCCTCTTGAAAGCTTTGAAACAATAAGTTCATGACCTATTAACAAGAAATAGGCTGGGAATTACATCAAATATTTTATATTCTAACTGCCCACCTGACTTTAATCTTTTCTATTCCTATTTTTTCCTTTTGTTTGTTTATCCACTTATTAAAAAAAAAATTTCCTCCCATTGAAAGATTGTTTGCATAAATCACCTTGAATCATTTCTTTAGAAGTAGGACTTCAATAAATAAACACTGTGAAGAACAGTCAGCGAATAAGATTTAAATATACCTGGATTCTACCCCCTGCCCACTCTACCTTCAGTCTCTTTATAGATGTTCCTTCAAACAAGAAATTTAGGACTCTACCTAAAAAAGAGTATCACTGAGTTTCACTGAGAAATAATAACTTCAAGTACTATTTTACAAAGTTCCAAACACCACATTAAAATAAATGAAAACGGTCTGCAATAGGATTACAAACATAATACATTTTGGCCCACTATCCTAACATATTACTTTATTATTTATATTCAGTAAGTATAATGATAGTTTTAAGTGCCCCATCACTAACATGCTAAACTTCTGACTGGGATTTCGTCCTTAAAAAAAAAAAAAAAATCCTAAACGCCACAATGTCCTACAGTGGGCAGATCTGACAAATCCAATACCTTCTTGAATTGTCATTCTCTCTTTACACTTCAATTTTAGTAATACCTCTGTCAATCACAATTACTAAATTGACAGTAATACCACTGTCAATTTAGTAATACCTCCTTTTGAAACTCTTTTTCCTTTGATTTTTTCCTGTTATAATTACAATCATTCATTCTTTCATTAAAAATATTCATTGATGAACAACTATATAGTAAGCTTCTTGCTCGATGCCAACTCTTGCTTATGTGCCTTATCCTTATCCTGCCTTATCCGTTTAGTTTTGCTCCTTCTACCCAAATAAATTATTTATTCTTAAATAAGAATATTTCCAGGATTTCACTGGTAGTCCAGGGTTAATAATGCACATTGCAATGAAAGGGATTCTGGTTGGGGAACTAAGATCCCACATGCCTCGGAGCCACAACTACTGAGCCCTAGCAGTCTGAAGCCTGCACCACAACCAAGAGTCTGTCTGTAGACCACAGTGAAAGATCCTGCATGCCACCAACTAAGACCTGACATAGCCAAATAAATAAATATTAAAATGAATACTTCCCAAAGTTCTTTCCGCAGTCCTCTTTTTTCTGCCTCTGCACTTTTCCCCTGAACAATCCATTCACTGGCGACTGCCCACGTGCATCTCCAGCAAGAGCTGCAAGTCCCCTCTTACACAAACCACATGCAGAGAAATCAGAATTCGTCTTTTCTCTCCTTGAACCAGTTGCTGCTTTCGACCACCTCTTGTTGCTCTCACAATTTTCTCAGTGCCCAGGGCTTGAACCCTAAATATATTCTTTGTGTTCTGCAACTTTTGTCACACTTTTAACCAGCTGTGAAACTTGTCTTGAAATACACTTTTCTTTCCATTCTCCAGACTCAGGCCTGACTGCTTCCCTAGCCCCCTCTCCCACATAGTTTGATCACTGCCATGGGTCGACCAGGGCCCCAGCCTTTGGAGTAGTCTTTCTGTTGCCCCTACTAGTTCATCCTGCACACGGTCACTGTCAATCTTTAAAAACACTGATATTCATGTAGCACTTGGCTGCTTAAAGATCTTCCATGGTTCCCCACCATTTACCAAAAAAAATTTCTATTTACCTTTATTCTTGGAATGTCTAAATTGATTTTTTTTTGGCGTTTTGAGAAAACTCCTAGGCAAGTACACAATATGAAGAAAGCAAAAATTAATGTTCATATCTTCAGATTGTGTTTCAATAAGAAATGACAAAAGGCAAAATTTCAGTCTGAGTCAGACTCATTTTTTAAACTGCTACTGGAAGCAAAGTAAAAAGGTCCATGTTGATGCCGTTAATTGTGGGAAGTGTATCCATGGGGCAGGGCAGGAAGAGGCTTTGCAACCTCTGCAGGGGTGTGTCCCGTAGGAGAAGAGAAATCATGAGCGCAGCCTTGCCGCTCAGATCCCTTTTGGTTGCAGAGAGCCTGTCCTGTGTCTGCAGCTCATTTAGCCTGCTCATCTGCCATCCCCTGCTTTTCTTAGTGCATATTCCGTAATGATAAGGCCCCCTCTTGTCACATTCACTTGCCACATGCAATTAAGTTCACACCTCCCTGTACACAGTTCCCATCACCAGATGACCCACTGGAAGGTATCCAGCTGGAAAAACACCCAGTTTTGGATTCAATAAAGGCAATCAAAGAGAGGAAAGATGGAGCAAACTAATCAGAAATTTCCTACACATGCCTTGAAGTCACATTCATGTCTTCTCTTGTCTCACAGCATTTCCTCTGAAAGAAGTTCTAAGATCATGTGAGCAATAAACAGACACTGTGTCCCAAAAGTCACTGTAGCAAGAGAGCAGAGGCTCTGTTTGTGCACTGGATGCTAAGGAGTGGGGATGGCATGTCAGCAGAAGAGCCTCATGAGGAGATAACCTGGGTATGAATTCTGCTGTCCCTCAGTTGTTAACTCTGAAACCCTGGCTATGAAACCTAATTTCATCTCTAAATGTGGAGCTCATCATAATGCGCAGAAGAATAGTGAGGAATAAATGAAGTGAGGAATACAAGAAATTAAAAGTATGCTGACTCTACGGTAGCTATGTTTTATATTATTACTATACACTAAAACAACATTCTGGTCATTGTGACTTCACAAGAAAATCACATCTAGTTCACAACAAAAATGAGTGGAGAAGACTATCTCCTTTATTTGAGAGAGCTGTCTTCTTGTGTTTGTTCCCTGCTGCATGGTCTCTGGTGTACATTTTCATTTGAGATCCTGAGGATCCTCTAGCTTCACTTTTATAAACAGAACTTCATTGAGGCACACCAAATTTAATAGAGCAATTCCCTCTGCACCCAACTTCAAGTGGCAGGCATAGTAAGAGGTGATTTATAGTTTCCTTTTCTTTAAAGTCAAAGGCAGAAGAACCTAAAGCAGAATTGTCTAGCTTTGTCAATTTCCTGCTTTCTCCCTCCTTCATCCAGAGTGTATAATTATCCTGGTCAGGGTGCTAACTAAATTGCAGGAAGAAAAATCATACAAGGCACCTGAGTGCCCGTGTCTTTCAGCTTCAGCACACCCTGTGGCAGCCTCTTAAGGTTTGATCTTCAGCCATAGATTATGGTGATCACATGGAAAATAACAGACCACAAACACTTTCTCAGAATAAAGCACAAGCCAATACTCATCTCTGTTTAAACCAAACATCCATGTTGGTGAAAGGCCTTCAGGGATGGATATACTTAGTGTTAACCTTGATTCTGGACAAAAGAAAGAAGAAAACTAAAATATAAAGGGATCTCAGTTTGCTAATCTTCATTTCTCCTGCTGCGAAAGCAGGGCACTCTGAGGGACTGTGAATATTACTTTACATTGGGAATGGAAAAATGAATATTTGATGTGCACAAATACAAGACTTTTAGTGATTTTCTGTTGCTCAAATTGAAGGCACATGAATAATGACCATGGATTTTTATTATTTTCTTGGACAGGCTCATGTTTGTGTACGTGAAAGTATATCACCTGAGGAAAACACTGTTCTGGGCCCTACAGGTTATAAATACCAAATCTTTACCCAAGAGCATAATAACAGAGCTTTTTGGCTACTGAAGACAACGACTAGAGAGAGAGGCTTTTCTGAGGATGACAGAGGGGAAGAGAAAAGATAGAATATCTTATGATGACATGACTTAGCGACTGAACAACAACGAATGATAAGCTAGCTCTACATTTGGCATTCGCACTTTGCATCTAGAGCTCAGGGCAGTAGAGCCAATGCCTTTCCCCCTTGGAAAAACAGTGATAATTACATGTAAGGATTGTCATTTCAACAACATCTCTTATTTTAAGATCTCAGTGCACTTCAGAAGCATTCATCAGTCAGGCCTCTAGAGTGCTATTTAACACATGCATTTTATGTGAGAACGAATCAAGAATGACCAGATACAGTTTGTTAGAGGCCAAACTGAAAATTGAATTTAGGACTTTGAAACTCCTTATTTTTACTCAAAATAACTTCATCTTTATGATGATGACATATTCAAAACACTCTTAGATTCAACCTAGTTTTAATCAACCCTAGATCCATTTAGCAAAGCCCAAGCATAGATTTTATAGGTGCTAAATATAAGAAGCAGGTCAATAACACTTAAACACTAGAAGAGTCCCCCAAAGAAGAAGAATAAAATGCTAGGCTGAAGTTGGGATGGCAGGTCAAGGATTAAGGAGTTGTCCAATTCTAAGTGACCTTTAAACCTAAAATGGCTACAGACTATATTCCTGAGCCAGGCCACATGAAGCTAATTTCTCTTTGTATCTCTTGCACAATTTACAGATCACACTTTCAGCCATCTTTTCAGCTAACATGTCCACTTGTCCACTTGGGGGAAAGATCTATGGCCTTCTGCCCATATTCAAGATGTGCAAAAGTGTCTGGAGCTCCAAAGATAAAGAGAAGTAAAAACTGACCTTTTATGGGTCTAGTTGAAAAGGAAATGCCAGAAGCAGGGCAATCAAGACAAACGTATGTTGGGTTTACTCTGTCTAATATACAGTTCTCCTCCAAGTCAGAGATTGATAAAGTCAAGTGCACCAGAAAAAGCATATTTACCTCATATTTTCTTTCCTGTGTACAGTCACATACATTTCGTAGACTCTCCCTTGGGGAATGGCCCCAGCAGGAATCAGCAAACTTACTCCTGAATAGCAAAAGAAAAAGCAGTCACATAAGACCTATGAATCAAAAGGAAACGTCACAGAATGCCTTTGAAGGAAGTGGAAAGGAATGAGGAGATTTTGTGGCCACATCGCCATAAGCCTGCTGCTTTTTCTCTAAAGACATGTAAATATTCATAGCCACCCGGCTTTCCTTCCTTATTGGCCTTATTTGTTACCACGGCTCCCTCTGAACTGTTATGGAATCACTTAAAGGAATGATGTCATTTTTTAAAAAAACTCTTGCTTTATTTAAGGAATAGACAGATGGTTCCACTGGTGTTTTCCTTGTAAAATGAGGGGAAAACCAACAACTGCTCTTAAAATTTCAAACAGCTGTAACGATGCATCGATTCTAATTAAAAAAAAAAAGTCCCCACAAGACTCAAAGTCAGGGAAATGCTAACCTCAACAATATCAAAAAACATTTATTTCTGAAGTATCTGGTTAGCATCACTGTTTTTCTGCAACAAATAACGGGTGAAGAACTTCTTTCATCATAGGTAACTCTAGAAAGTGAACAGCAACTGAACAATTGCTAGCTTTAGTCACAGCAGGTCAAGGAGGTTTTTACTTAGTTGTTAATTGGTGCATTTTGTAGGACTGGTGGGTTGAGCTCTGTTCTTAGTCAATTGTGCTGACAGTAATGGTTTGTAACTTTTGTTTGCAGCAAAATTACCTGGAGGTTTTGCTAAAGCACATTATGGGATCCTGCCCTCAGAGTTTCTGATTCAGAAGGTCTGTGGAAACTGTATTTCTAACAAGTCTCAAGGTGATGCCAAAGCTGGTGGTTCGTGGACCACACTGTGGGAGCCACGGGCTTGACCACTGCAGCATTATCACAGACAGTAGTTCAAAGTGGGCAGCAACTTGAAGATACCTGGTTCCACAATTCTATTCTAATAAATGCAATTAATTTCAACTCTATAAAAATTTTTATGGAACCTGACTGTGAGTAGAGTTCTTGATGGGTTGTGAACACCAAGAAGTAAAAGACAGTGTTCTTGTCTTTGAGTAGCTTATTTAATTAGCAAGGAAATGGAATATGCCATATGAACACAGGACCATAAGGAAATTGCTTGACCGTATTGGCAAGTCTCAAGAGTAAAGGACAGAGTTAAAGAGGAATAATTATTCAAAGCCCTTTGTATAGCTGGTTGCAACTGCTGAGGCATGACCTTCTTGAGAAGCAATGTGCGCCTTGTAGTGCTGCAGAAGTAGAATGTCATGCTCACGTCAGGTATCAGGATGGTCTGGTGAGCCACACAATGAAAGGAGGAAGACCACACATGAGGCACTCAAGCCTCGGTATTTTTATTTTTTCCAATGGGAACAATCAAATGTACCTTTATTTTGTTAAGGGGATAAGACAGAATTATGGATGCAGTGTAACAAGAATAAGGCCTGAGACATATTAGATTACTGTTAAATAAAATAATGCATGTAGATCACCATTGCCCAGTACATATTTAAACATGCTGGCTCTCTCCTTTCTACTTAAGAAGCCCTTAAAATAATTCATATGTGAAAAAGTGACAAGTGTAGAAATGGAAAGGAGAGGTATAATCCACTGGCTGTCATGAAAAAAAAAAACTGTCTTGGAAATAATACAGTGTTTAAACAAGGAAAGAAGAGTAGAGTATATTCTGATCTATTCATTTATAGACTATTAAAATATATTTAAAATCATGATTTTAAAAAGCATGCAATTGCATGAGAATGAGAAAGACTAGAATAAAAGCACTTTATGTAATGTGTGATCTCAGCTCTGTAAAATGTATTTTAGAAAAGTAAAAATGATATTCCATTAAATATTTCAATTTATGAAAATACATTTTTAAAAGGCATGGGATGAAAAATTGCTAAGGTGTTGAAATGGGGGACTGAATGAGAGGAAGAATCAAAGACAAGTTCAACTGGTTCTCTATATTACTTGGCTCTATGGCTGTTTACATATTACATTCTCTTCTTATGCATGTATAGATCTTAGTTTAATCAAACTGTTTTTTTTTCTGTGTTCACAGACTACTCTATCTGGTCCAAAAGAGTGCCTGGACATGCACAGGGTAGTCCATGAACACTCTCATAACTGATGGTTCCATATTGATTAATAAATACCAAACTTTAAGCAAACATTGTGAGCCACTAACTTTAGTTCTCTATTTAAGAGCTTTATGGAGCTTATTCTCTATAAGCAGATAACTAAATGAACTGAAAACTGACTACTACTAAAAGGCACTACTTTAATCCTACCTTAAAAAGACACATGATGAAGCTATGTGGAGTGAACACCTTATAAACACCTTGACCCTGAAGACTGTGTAAAAAAGAATTAAAAAATGAAGGTCTGATGTCTAATATCGTGTCCTCTGATCACCTAACTTTGTATTCTGAAGTACTGCTTCCTGTAGGAAATTGGAATTGAACCAACTGATATGTTTCCTAATTAATTTGTCCTTTTAAAGTGTGATGACAACAGTGAAGGCTTTTGGCTTAATGCTGCCTCTGAAGGGCTATTAAAAAGAAGGGCAGTGGCAGTCGTAAGTTATACCTTGGCAGAAAGTTGTGAGTGCAGTATTTCTAGAGAAAGTGTTTTCAGAGTTGGCAAGAGGAAGATAAACAGTTTCGCTGATCTTGACTGAAGTAATGTTTGCTTTACATTGAAAGTAACAATAGATTTGGACGAGATAGGATGCATTTAACTTTTCAGGCCTAATAAAAACAAACAATAAAGATCTTGGGATAAGAGTAGGTTTCCCAGATCCACCTCTGCAACATCAACACCTTGAGGAATTACCTGCGTTGGGGATAACAAGGTGACCCCCAAGGGAGTTGAAGGTGCCAAACGCAGTGCAGGAGGGGTCCGTCTGCCGTGCTAGACTCTGATTCTTCAGGTTGAGGGCCTCATTCTCCAACAAGGATTGGGTCATCTGAGGGGACAGTTTTGATGCAAACTCAGAGAGGTCATCTTGGGGCGTGACAGCACCTGAGGTATTGTACACTTTGATCTTCAGGTTAGGCAGTGGATCCAGAATTGGAGAGTTGGTCATGGGGATTTTGTCTGAGACATCATGCAAGGCATAAACAGGTCCCCTGTACATGGCCGCGGCTGATGTGAGATCTGGGGGTACTGCCAGGAGATCTGAGTCAGAAAGAGAAAGGACGCACATTTGCATTCTTCATTCAGACAGCTTACATTAGTCAGACTCTCCCTGACACTTTCTGAGCCAACAGCAAAGCAATTCAACAAATATTAGAGATGGACAGACACTAGGGTTCTATTGAAAATGGCAATTAGATAGCTGGAATCTATTTAATTATTGGCTACAAATAAATAGACAAGTTCATTCTATATTTTGCCTTGAAGATTACTCATTGTTTCTATGGTACTTAGCTAACTCAACAGACTGAATCTGCAGACACTTATGATCCTCACTAGGTGACTAGGTAGTAGTCATCTATACGGGATTTGGGTTCACCTGTAGACCACTGTATTCAGAGCAATACAAGATAACTTGTTAACAGGAGAAAAAAGGGAACATAAGAAATCTATCAACCAATCTTTGTACTCTTCTCAAATAAAACTTTAAAAGTATGACAGAGAAACCTGTTACAAAAGGGAAAAAAAGAGATCTGTGCACCTTGTCAACTCTAATGAGTTATATGAAGGAAATTAACATAGTAATCAACAAAATAGATGAAAATCTTTGTCTCCATGGAGCTTATATTTCAGCTAACGTAGTGTCATTGATTTTGAAGACATATAGGGAGGCTGCAGGCATGCTTAAGTCCACATATGAAATGCAATGTCAACTGACCTTGTCTTGCTGCCTTGATGTTCACAGGCTGAAAGCCTCCATTGAGTGCAGAAGAGTCAATAATATCAGACTCAAAGTCACGATGATTCTTCCTATACACAAAGAGGGCCACAACTACAGAAATGGCCAGGCAAACTATCACAGCTATCACAATGCCGACATACAGAGCAACATCATCTGAATCAGGAGCAGCTAAAGGGGAAAAGGAGACATGGAATTTGGTGGTTAGAGAAAATTCTCACAGTACATATACGTATTGCTATAATTTTTTTCAGACAGTTATTGCCTTTTTTATAGGTTAATTTCAAATCTATTTCAAAAGCTATTTAAAACAACTGTGGCCTTTCAATGGAAAATTATCTTGCATTTTTTTTTCCTTTCTCACTCTACATCTATTCACTCACTAATCTATCTTAAATTGGGCAACATAACAGACCATTTACTATAAGGCATAAAAGGAAACTGGAGCTAAAACCATCCCAACCCATAGGAAAAAGAAAAAAACCCAAAACTTTATTACTAATTTCAGGTGAAGAAGTTTGGAAGGCAGCTTTAAATTCACTGATAGTTCTTTAAAAACAAACATAAACACTGTTAGAAACATCTGGCATTTACTGAATCTGTATATTTATGCACCAGAATATTTTTCTAAGTATCATTCCCAGTCACAAAATTACTTACCACAGCACTCTTCTCACTTTGCCCTAAATCAGTGAAGGGGTGGGTGGGAACAATGGAAGGCAAGGCAAGGCAAACATTGGGAGCAAACACGCTGGGTTTGAAAGGTATACTTTCAGAAGACCCAGGTCTGGGGAGCAGAGGTTAATACTGATAACTCCAGGCTTTTGCTACAGATTCAGTATTACCTCTGAGCACACTGAGCTTCTCATGGGTTCTTCTCAGAGATTTACATGTGAGCCACTCATTACTGGAATAAAATATAGCTCTATGCTGTACTGAGTAAGATAAAGGCCTGGTTCAGTGATCAGAAAGGTCAGACTATGCCCAAAAGGCAATTAGGCATTTGATTAACATGGTGTGAGGTCAGCTGGGAGGTCTGTCTCTGGGTAGAGCAAGAAGAAAATTCCTATAAATGTTGTATGTTGCCTTAGTGGCATAGAACATGCTCTGATCCAATGGCAAATGGTGATAAAAGTTGATAATTCAACCAACAAAAAGTAAAGCTTTCCTGAATCCTTCAGACATCTTTAAGTCTCTATTATTTTTAGTTTTCTGTGACTCACAAAAATGACCAGCAAGATTAACCAAAACTGTCTGCTCACTGTGAAAGGTGATTAAACTGGTGCTTCAGATGGTCAAGAAAAATGTTTTTATGTTCAACTTTATACAAGGGCATTTTTATTTTGCAGGAAGAGAGTTTTAAGGTTTGCAGGTCTCCTGGCCTCCTAAAGTCATGGAACTACTCCTCTTTCCTAAGACTCACAGTCACATGGTTTATTATATGGTGAAACGACTTGTCTCACGCCATGTATCTGTAACACACTGATAGTAAAATAGCATTCCCTATGGGAAATCGGTCCATTTCTTTCAGGATTTTGTTTAAATGTACTATATGTGAAAGAATTTGTATTCTTTTTAAATAATTGTCTTTATCAAAGTTTCTAGACTCTCTGCTCAAGCATCAATCAAGTTGATACTGGCCGATATATTTTCAGGAAACGAGTGATGTACCAAACCCTCATGGCACTATGAGCAGTGCTTTCAGAGTGCTGATTTCATTTTGCTGTTGGGTTCCATGTGAGGCCCTACAGCAGTGGTCTGAATTCTGGTCAGAATTCTGTATCTAAAACCTTAATGTTTTGCTTTACCAGGCTGTAATTACTTATTCAACATTCATGATCTCTAACTCAATGGATCTGCATTTTCTCAACTCATTACTTTTTAGCATTCGAAACTTGCCCTTTATTTAGATCCACATATTTCATGATATGTTTTGTCAGCTACTGGGACTTAAGCTTTGAATGTTAGACTGATAGATTTTAAAGCTGGCAGAGACTTGAAATGACCCTTTCTTCTTTTCAGCAGTGAAAATCTAATTTGTTTTTCATGTTGGAATATATTAGGCGCCGATTTCCTGTGTGCACATCTGTGATCCAAGGAAAGGTAAACTTGAACTGGGGGCAATAACATTAAATGATTATTCAGCAACATAAAAACCAAACATCAAACTTACAAGAAAATCCATATTCATTCTGGGTTCTCTGCTCAGTTGAAATAGGATAAATGAAACCTTGAAAAAGAAACAAAAAATGAAACAAAAATGGGAACAAAATCAAATTAATGAGGGAAACAAAATGAGAAGCATGAAAAATGGTTTAATTAAAATAAAAGGAGAAGAAACCTGGGTCCTTTAAAATTCTGGTTCAGTACAGAATTATGATTTTGCATCTCCTGTCTGCTCTGGAGCCTCACTAAGAATTAATAAGGAGGCAGATTGAATTTCAGAGCAAAAACTGGTCTCGAGTCACTAACTTTGGAGTGCTTAAAGTCTTTCTTTTATTGAGCATAAACTCTAATGGATCTAATTTATTTCAGACATCAAGGGTCATTAGCATAAGGAAAATCTTTTTCCTTATCCCTGCCATATGCCTTAATTCCCAGGACATATTCAGTAAGGCTCTAAACAGTTTTTTTTTTTTCTCTTTTATTTAATCATAACAGCTTGCTCTCAGTCTAATAGAACTAGAGAAGGCCTGTCGTCATTGGTCAAAGGTTAAATACCCATTTACTGAGCTGAGCAGACCAGCTCTCTTCCTTCCATCTCAAGTGTACTTTTTGGACTTCCAGTTGTTGGGCCTCCATCTAACAGGAATCCAGTAGACTTTGCCCAGGGGCTGAGCAGTTTGTCAATGCAATGGAAACTGGATGCTTTTTATTTGAAATCATTAAAGAATCAATAGAGCCTAGAGATTATACAGTTGTTTATTTTAGGGCTTCAGAGGAATAGTATAAATTGGGCAAAATAAAAACCTCATCCCAATAGTGAATGCAGAGATAAACAATAGCAGTTTTCCTTTTTCTTCTTTTTAGTGTAATCCAAGGTAGGAAACTGATGATAATGATGATATTGATGATGATAAACAATAGCAATAATGTGAAGTAGAAGATTGTGGGAAAATATTTCTTAAATGGGGGACATGAAACTTTTTGAAATGAAAATCTATGGAAAAGTTTAAAGTGTCACATAACTAACACCCACAGATTCCTAATATTTAATATTCTGCAACATGAATTAATCAAATAATACAGCATCATTTAAATTAATCAAATGAGGATGAATAAGAAACATGTGAATTAAATGTTCCTAGTAATACTCAAGGGCAAAAAAATGTAGAGAAACTGCAAGAATCACAATTAATTGGTTCAAAATTAAAGGTCTGTCTGTAATGCTTTAACACTGAAGGTAACTCTAAATTGTGCCTCATGCAGACCTTCTGTAGTTTGCAGAACACACAGTTCTTATAACCTATTTACTTATTTGGGTAACTAATTCAGGAGAAACATGCAGTGCTACCTTAATGAAAGAGAGCTTTGCTGTAGCACAGACAGGTTTGCTCTGAATTAATTTTTAATGCTTTATTTTAGAGCAATGATTGGAACCTCCTACTCAGTTTTATAAATATTATATTCCTTATTCCAGTTGTTGGAGTCCATGTATTAGGTTTGATTTTCATCTTTAAACACTCTGTCTGGTAATAACCTTTTTCCATTTGTATTCCGTGAACTCAATAAAAGGACATCTGGGACATATATGAGCACAGGAAAAAAGGTTATTTTTGAAACCCAAAGATTTAAGACAATATAATTTTACAGCTAGTACAGGAGACCAGATAAGTGATGTCACTGTTGTAGGAGATGATTTTAAGCTGGGTGATGTCAAAAGATTTTTCTTTTTTTTGGCAGATGTGAGGGCCAGGAAAGAAGTATAAAATAGGATATTTGGGGATAGTTTGATGTTTACCCTGAAATTTTTGATAAGAATAGTGTGAGCCTACTGGAATAAGCAGAAGAGCTGTATCTTATAAAAAGCCTATCTCTTTGTGAGCTATAACGTGGTCTGAAAGTTCACCCTGTGAAGTAGCCCTAGGTTTTCCTCGGCTTTTACCTATTTCCCAACAGAATCCCTGTTGTTGACAGGTAGATCAAGGAATAATAAAAAGAAAATTGATAATTTCATTTTAGTTTCTACTTTCCCATGTTTAATTAGATCTGGGCCACTCAATATATACTTCTGTGCCTTATGACAATTTACCTCAGACTTACATTTCCAGGCACAGAACCGGAATCCATTAATTCATTCAGTCACCTAACAAATACTCTTGACCCCAGTATATGCTGGGTTCTATTCTAGGCATTGAGGTACAGTGACAAACAAGATGAGAAAAGTCACTGCTTTCATTCTTGTTTAACAGAAAATAAACAAGTAAACAAAATAATCAAGATCATTTCAAATGCTGAAAAGTCCTCTCGGAAAATAAAGTAAAATGCAATGTGACTGGAGATAAAAGAAAGACTAATTGAGGGAATCAGGGAAAAATTTTCTGCTGTAATAAAATTTACACTGAAGCTTGAACAACGAGAAAGAATTGGCCAGGTAAAGATCTGTGGAGAACATGGTCCATGAAGAAGGACAGCACATGCAAAAATCCTGATATAAAAAGGAAGTGGTTAGATGTCAGTGAGTGGAAAAAGGGAGGAGGGAGCCTCAGAGGGAAGAGCAGCAGCCAGATCTTGTAGGCCTGATGGTTCACGATGAGGTGCTTTGATTTTATTCGAAATGAAATGCAAATCCTGTCATCAAACCTAATCCTGAAAAGATCACTTTGGTTTCTCTATAGATTGTGGAGAGCAAAGGAAGAGAAGTGACGGACTTTATGGATGGTTGCTATAAAATATGGCCTGGAAGATGTCTATCCATAGGTATATTGATATGTTTAATGATGTACTTGCACTTGAGGTTGTTCTAAGATAAAAAATACTGAAGTCTCACTATTAGCTCTTCCTCATAGTCGATAGAGACCAATCTAGCCAAACTGCTATTTTCCTACATGGGAAATTTTAAAACAGCCAAGTAGTAAGTGCGCTCATTAATGGTTCAACACCCTAACTTACTGTTATGGAAACACTGATAAAGAACTTTGAAAGGCAACTCTGTAAAACTTTTTCCATCCTTTTCAAAACACTTCGGCATCTACACAACTAAAACATCACTTAGGAAGCTGGGTATCAGAAAAGAAGGGGATTACTGTTTTATCCCCTAAAAGAAAGGAACACCGAGTCACTTTCTAGAGTTTGTTTTTATACTTCTCCATCTGATCCATCTCTCATGGAACAACAGGGAACATTTTCTTCAGCTAATGAGGTGATCCTGCTGAGAGCAGTCCTAGCAATAATGAAAAATCGCATCTCTGGCAGAACACAGTACAGAATAATTGTTTTCAGTGTCACTATCAACAGCCTGGTTTATAAGGTAGGGATTTCAGTTCACTTTCTTACTACTTGAAAGGCAAGTCAGTTGAAAAATCACCTCGGCTGTTGTGAAACTGAGTTTTATAGTCTCATGTACTTCAGCTGGAATCGTGGCCCTGTCAATTTCTTAACTATGAGAGCTTGGTCAAACTCCCTCATTCCTCTAAGCATCAGCTTCTCAATCTGTGAAAGGGACTATGAATATGCATTTCCATGTAGTTGTGGAAAGGATGAATGAGATTTATAAAGTGTTCATGTGTTGTGCGAGTGCATGAAGTTGCTTCAGTCATGTCTGACTCTTTGCGACCCTATGGACTGTAGCCTGCCAGGCTCCTCTATCCATGGGAGTCTCCAGACATGAATACTGGAATGAGTTGCCATGCCCTTCTCCAGGGGATCTTTCCAATCCAGGCTTTAGTAGCAAGTTTCAGAAACAAATTCCCAAGACCAGAGAGCAACTTGATGCTAAAATGATTTTCTACTGGAAGCAGGGTCAAGGAGGTGTTTTTTGCTTGTCCTAATGATTAGGTGGTTGTTTGCTGGTATTTAGTGGGTGAGGGCCAAGGGCACTGAATGTCCTGCAATGGGAGAAACAGTCAAGTCGTAGAAGAACTAACTGGAACAAAATGAACCTCCACTGACAACACCTTTCAAAACCACCTCCCATGGACCGATAGAAGGAATACAGAGCAGCAGTGGGCTGCTCTTAAAAGGTTAGTGAAATGCTTCTTACGCTAGGAAGCTAGGTCATAACTACTCAAAACATTCATTTAAGAGAATATCTAGCTCAACTTTTTTTCAGAGGAGGAAAATCAGTTCCCAACATGGGAAACGGTATTTCAAAGTAAAGGAAAGTTTCTGACAGGCAAATTGCGTTTCTGTCCTGTGAGAAAAGCTGATAGCATGCAAGTTTTGCACTGTTCAGTTTTGGTAGGCCCCATTCACAGTCCGGTTGACTGAGGATCTGGATTGCTCATATAACAATGTTCTGGTGGATGGTGGCTAAATGACTTGAGGAAGGAATGACTTTTTCTAATTTTCACTTAAGTCATCCTTCAGACTACAGATGGGATTTACCCATATTTTTCAGCTGATGTCCAACTGTTGTATAATGAGAGCCCATGCGCAAATGTCCTAAAAAGGCAAATGAACTTTTCCTCAGTTTTATACAGCAGTGAGTAATATCAAGTTATCCTTAAGTACATGGCTTGTAACTGTGCAATAATAAGCCCGAACATAGCCTATTTAGTGGGTTTATAGTTAGGAAATCTTCTGTGAACAACACCAGGAATTATAATACATAAATCTTCATTTCCCCAATCAACACCAACTGCATTGATATTTCTAGTCTTTTTAAATTTTCAAGAGATATGAATAACAGACAACAGTCAAAATGATCATGATTTTATGACTAAATTTTTAAAAGATAATACAAACTTTAAAGCAAAAAGTATTCTAATAGAAAAGTTATCAAGCAAATAAGCTGCTGTGAGAAATGTTAAAAGTTCTGAGCATCAATAGCCAGGTATATATTGCTGAGAACCAAGTCTATGCCCTTACTAACTTGCAAACCCCCAGGATGTTAGAGTGAAAATAGATCATTGATTTGAATTTCTTCTTCTAACCCCTTTGTACTCACAGACCCAGGAGTCCGAGCATAGACTGATGAAGGGACTTGTCTAACATCACAAAGTTGGTGAAACATTAAAGCCAGAGGCAGATTCCAGCTCTTAGGCTACATACCTGTCATTTTTATATGTACTGTCTGATGAATAGATTTAAATGAGGATAGACAAGGAAATCATAGAAAAGGGCTTGATATGTTCATGGCTTAATTTACAATTCAGTTATTCAATGAAGTAATGCTAATTATTTAGACTAGAAAATACCTCTCCATTTGAAATGTTATCACTGACAGTCATAAGAAAGTTAAAACAACAGAGATTTTCACCCTTAAAGAAAACAACATCCAAATAGTGTCTTTTGTTTAAAGTGTAGGATAAGCAAAGACATTCTCCAAATTTGGACATCTCTACTCTAAGGTAACTGGAGAGCTATGCTAGCATAATGCAGGTGTTAATGTATGATAATCACATTGTATTTGGCATAGAACCTACCATAAATGCAAATATTTCAAAGAGAAACAACATTGTTTCTCTCAAAAAATGATGCCAACATTTTTGATAACAGAAAAAAAGGAATAAACATAAAAAACTTGAGGAACACTACACATAAGAAAATCACATTTTAAAACAACAAAAGCTGACAACTTCTTGCTTTCTGTCTCCAAGAGACCATATGGAAAAAGGTTTATTTCAAAATTAGACAGATGTGGGTTTATATATTGTCTCTCACACTAACCTGTGGGCACTGGGTGGGCTGTTTCAATTTTATGCCTCAGTTTCTTCCTTTCCCAGTTAGAGCTATTATTAGGGGAATATCAGAATTTCTGTTTGTAAGATTATTTTCTGTACTTTTTGAGCTTTGTTAAATAGAACACAGGTCAATTTTGCTTCAGTTTCGCCACATCTAACATAGTAGATTGGATTTAGAAGCAACTAATGTCAGGGCCTTAGGTAGAAAGTGAATAAAATTATATCTGTAACTCCTTTAAACTAAACATATAGAAATATACACATATATGATACAATAATTTTTACATTCTCCAAAGTTTGGGAACCATTGAGCCAGATTTAAGGAAGGCATAAAAGGAAAGTATATATCAATAGATGTCTTGGAATTAACTGTTTCTTTAGTTATCAAGTTTGTAGCCAAAGGGAGACAGGTGGAGTTTTAAAGGAACACCTTTAAAGGTGTTCCTGCTTGCCTTCAAGGTTACTCATTATATTTCAGTATGGACCTTAATAAATATTTCATTTCAGTATGGACCTGCACTTACAACCTTAATAAACAGATTTTATAATATGGTTAGGATTAAATAATTATTGAGATATAGTTCACAGCTCACATGGGGAATAGTATATAAGTTATGAATATGACATAGCAATTCTAGTTTATAAAAGCATTGTGTTGTGTAAAAGTCCAAGTTTTTTAAATCATTAAGCTTTTGATCAGTTTTAGCAAATTTATCTATCTGAAGTACAACAGATCACTTCAGAAGATTTGTCCTCATTTTTACGATCCAAGCATTAGAAGAATCTCTGTTCTCCATGGATTTTATGCTCCTCTCAATCTGGTTGCCTGGGTCTGTCTTTCTGCCAGTGACCTTACACTAAGCCAACATATCTGATTTCTCTCATTCCAATTTCATTTCTTCTGATGCAAATATTCTTATTAAAAACCTCAAGGACCATTCTAAATAAACATGTCCAGATTTTTTTTTTTCCCTTTTAGTTTGGCTCTTATCTAGCCACCCCATCAAGACTGCACTAATGATGTCAAAGGTCAGGTCTGTCAAAGACACTCATGGTCATTTATTATAATTTACCACTCTTCTGAGGGTCTATTTATTGACAGGAGCTTAAGGAACTCCAAATAAATGAATATATATAAATCCTAGGACATGACAACAAAAATTGAAAAGAACATTTGCTTATCGCTGATGTCAGTTATCTAAATTGCCGCGGTAATTTGTGCTCCAGTCTTCCCAGGACCGTCTGCCACGCTTCACTAACTGATCCACAGCCTGTTCCTAAAGCTGACAACCACGCCCCTCTGAAACGAATAGCAGGGAATGAAAATCTCAGATATAGAAGCCTTATCTCATGACCCACAGAAGGTGATGAATAAATATCCGAAATTCAACTAAACAGTTGAGCAAAATCAGACTCCTAAATCAGCTGCCCGAGTTGTCTATTGGTATTTTCTATTCGATATGCACCCTCAGAAAAAGGATATTATTAAATCCAAAGGCAGTGATAATGCAATCCATAGTAGTTAAAGACATCTGAGAAAAAGTAATGAAAAGTCCTGAAGTAAAGAGGCCAGTTTCTAGCATTCATCACCCTACCTGCTGGATTTTTAGGCAAAAAGAAACACTCAAAAGCATAGGCCCTGCCCCTCTGTAGACCTGAAGAAGTCTGTGCTTTGCTGCAGTTGTGAAAGGTGGTAACTTTCTCCATCCCCTTGGAGTCTCCCTTGCATCCTTGAAGCTGAAGACCTCGCACTTGTCCTCTCACACCAATCTGCTCAGGCCGCCATAGGTTTCCATCAGGTTTCTGTGGGCTAAAGTTCCTAACCACATCCCTACTTTCAGAAGCAGGAAAATGTTTTACCAGAAAGGAAAAAAGCAAAAGTAAACCACATTCATAATACCAGCGAAAGCAGAGCAGTGTGTTTGGCAGCCAGTCCATGGACAGAATATTTATTTGCCAGCTGGGACACTATGCATATCAAAGACTATACAAATACAGCTATGACATCAACATCTTCCAAACTACAGATAAAGCACTCGCTGTCTGACACAATTATACTTCCCTATCAAACTGCTGTGCTGACAAGAATTTCACTGGATACTGACTTGCACCTTCTCAAATGCCTACCATGGTGATTATAAACATATTGTGCTAAAGTCAAGAACAGACTATTTGCAAAGTAAATGATTTCCTCACATTAAATACATTAAATCCCCCTGGGATTCTGGGGGCCCTGGTATGCAGTGGGTCCACACTACAATTTACACATAGAGTTCTGCCACTTCCTCTGTATGTGAGAATTAATGGAAGAGCAGGGTGACATGTAAATTTTTTAATGAGTAGAAAGTGCTAAATTTGCAGACTGGATAACATTTTAATTTTCCAAAGTCAGGAAGTTCACTGATGCAGACAATTCCAGGCAGTTCTTGTTTGTAAATTGCAATTTCTAATTTATCTGCTGTGGCATAAACCTTCTGCAGCAAGGAGGAGTAATTCTAAATTCAGATGTGAACTCTCACATCCCAATGTGGGACTCCAATCTTCAAATAGGATTAAAACCCAAAGTCTATAGGAATAGGTGCAGCAATGTAATAATCTAATTGAGTGTATTCATAAATATATATAAAGCACCATTTCTGTATCAAGTCACATATATATTCCCTTGACTGCTATTTTCAAAAGGAAAAGGTAAGCATGGATTAAACCATTTTATGCCAAGTTGACAAAGTAGGTCTTACTACAAATCATTATAAAGGTTATAAAAGTTAAGTTATCAGGTCTAGGTTATACAACTGTGTATAGTGTTAGTCGCTCAATCGTGTCTGACTCTTTGCGACCCCACGGACTGTAGTCTTCCAGGCGCCTCTGTCCATGGAATTCTCTAAGCAAGAATATTGCAGTGGGTAGATATTTCCTTCTCCAGGATACAAGCGTATTTCAATATAAATGGTAAATATGCTTACTGGCTCAACATTTTTGGAGACTGTCTTAAGTGCCTTTTTTTTTTCTTTTGTACCTCTTTCCTTCTGGGTCTATAGTGTTCTCTCTCTCCAGAACCATTTTATATAAATCCTGTCTCAAAACTATGTGGCAAAACCAGAAGCTACTTTCATATAGTCTTAGTGAAAGTCGCTCATTCGTGTCTGACTCTTTGTGACCCGACGGACTATAGAGTTCATGGCATTCTCCAGGCCAGAACACTGGAGTGGGTAGCTGTTCCCTTCTCCAGGGGATCTTCCCAACCCAGGGATCGAACCCAGGTCTCTCTCATTGCAGGTGGACTCTTTACCAGCTGAGTCAAAAGGGAAGCCCAAGAATAATGGAGTGGGTAGCCTATCCCTTCTCCAGCAGATCTTCCCGACCCAGGAATCAAACTGGGGTTTCCTGCATTGCAGGTGGATCCTTTACCAACTGAGCTATGAGGGAAGCCCTTCATACAATCTTAGAGATAACAGAAAGACAACTAAGGGCTTCCCTGATGCCTCAGTAGATAAAGAGTTAACTTCAGTTCAGTTCAGTCACTCAGTCGAGTCCGACTCTTTGCAACCCCATGAACTACAGCACGCCAGGCCTCCCTGTCCATTACCAACTCCCGGAATCTACCTAAACCTACGTGCACTGAGTTGGTGATGCCATCTAACCGACTCATCCTCTGTTGTCCCCTTCTCCTTCTGCCCTCAATCTTTCCCAGCATCAGGGTCTTTTCAAATGAGTTGGCTCTTCGCATCAGGTGGCCAAAGTATTGAAGTTTCAGCTTCAACATCAGTCCTTCCAATGAACACCCAGGACTGATCTCCTTTAGGATGGACTGGTTGGATCTCCATGCAGTCCAAGGGACTCTCAAGAGTCTTCTCCAACACCACAGTTCAAAAGCATCAGTTCTTTGGTGCTCAGCTTTCTTCACAGTCCAACTCTCACATCCATACACTACTACTGGAAAAACCATAGCTTTGACTAGATGGGCTTTTATTGACAAAGTAATGTCTCTGCTTTTTAATATGCTATCTAGGTTGGTCATAACTTTCTTTCCAAGGAGTAAGTGTCTTTTAATCTCAGGCTGCAGTCACCATCTGCAGTGATTTTGGAACCCAGAAGAATAAAGTCTGACACTGTTTCTACTGTTTTCCCATCTATTTGCCATGAAGTGATGGGACCAGATGCCATGATCTCAGTTTTCTGAATGTTGAGCATTAAGCCAACTTTTTCGCACTCCTCTTTCAATTTCATCAAGAGGCTCTTTAGTTCCTCTTCACTTTCTGCCATAAGGATGGTGTCATCTGCATATCTGAATTTATTGATATTTCTCCTGGCAATTTCCTGACATAAGTTAAATAACTAGGGTGACAATATACAGCCTTGATGTACTCCTTTTCCTATTTGGAACCAGTCTGTTGTTCCATGTCCAGTTCTAACTGTTGCTTCCTGATCTGCATACAGGTTTCTCAAGAGGCAGGTCAGGTGGTCTGGTATTCCCATCTCTTTCAGAATTTTCCACAATTTATTGTGATCCACACACTCAAAGGCTTTGGCATAGTCAATAAAGTAGAAATAGATGTTTTTCTGGAAGTCTCTTGCTTTTTCCATGATCCAGCGAATGTTGGCAATTTGATCTCTGGTTCCTCTGCCTTTTCTAAAACCAGCTTGAACATCTGGAAGTTCGCAGTTCACATACTGCTGAAGCCTGGCTTGGAGAATTTTGAGCATTACTTTACTAGCGTGTGAGATGAGTGCAATTGTGCGGTACTTTGAGCATTCTTTGGCATTGCCTTTCTTTGGGATTGAAATGAAAACTGACCTTTTCCAGTCCTGTGGCCACTGCTGAGTTTTCCAAATTGGCTGGCATATAGAGTGCAGCACTTTCACAGCATCATCTTTCAGGATTTGAAATACCTCACCTGGAATTCCATCACCTCCACTAGCTTTGTTCGTAGTGATGCTTCCTAAGGCCCACTTGATTTCACATTCCAGGATGTCTGGCTCTGGATGAGTGATCACACCATCATGATTAACTCGGTCATGAAAATCTTTTTTGTACAGTTCTGTGTATTCTTGCCACCTCTTCTTAATATCTTCTGCTTCTGTTAGTTCCATGCCATTTCTGTCCTTTATTGAGTGCACCTTTGCATGAAATGTTCCCTTGGTATCTCTAATCTTCTTGAAGAGATCTCTAGTCTTTCCCATTCTATTGTTTCCCTCTATTTCTTTGCATTGATCACTGAGGAAGCCTTTCTTATCTCTCCTTGCTCTTCTTTGGAACTCTGCATTCAAATGGGTATATCGTTCCTTTCTCCTTTGCTTTTTGCTTCTCTTTTTTTCACAGCTATTTGTAAGGCCTCCTCAGACAGCCATTTTGCTTTCTTGCATTTCTTTTCCATGGGGATGGTCTGGATCCCTGTCTCCTGTACAATGTCATGAACCTCCGTCCATAGTTCATCAGGCACTCTGTCTATCAGATCTAGGCCCTTAAATCTATTTCTCACTTCCACTGTATAGTCATAAGGGATTTGATTTAGGTCATACCTGAATGGTCTAGTGTTTTTTTCCACTTTCTTCAATTTAAGTCTGAATTTGGCAATAAGGAGTTCATGATCTGAACCACAGTCAGCTCCCGGTCTTGTTTTTGCTGACTGTATAGAGCTTCTCCATCTTTGGCTGCAAAGAATATAATCCATCTGATTTTGGTGCTGACCATCTGGTGATGTCCATGTGTAGAGTCTTCTCTTGTGTTGGAAGAGAATGCACGACCAGTGCATTCTCTTGGCAGAACTCTATTAGCTTTTGCCCTGCTTCATTCTGTACTCCAATGCCAAATTTTTAAAGAATCCACGTGCAATGCAGGAGATGTGAGTTCAACTACTGGCTTGGGAAGACCTCCTGGAAGAGGAAATGGCAACTCTCTTCAGTATTCTTGCCTGAAAAATTCCATGGACAATGGAGCCTGACAGGCTTTTTCACAGTCCTAAGCATCACAGAGAGTCAGACACAACTGAGCGACTGAGCAAACACACGTAGACATACAGCACAACAGAACTTTGATCACCTTCTGGAGAAGATATAGCATTCTGTCGTTTTATGAAGCAAAAATGGTCTAATCTGTTATTAATGTTAAGTTTCTGTATCAAAGAGTTCAGGCATGTGTTATTTTCTATAGTAAAATTTCTCCAAGTCATCTACCTTTTCTTACTCAATACAAGCTATACTTTTTAACATACCTAAGAACTCCAATATTTGTTTTCTAATTAACAATGTGCTTATAAACGAATAATGCCTAGCTTCTTTCTGGGATAAGTGACTCTGATGATTTTGAATTACAACATAATAATGTTCTAGTAAAATAACACCAGTTCCTATAAGTTCTTAATTTGCAAGTATTGTCTCCAGTGTAAGAACTACTCTTTTCAGACCAATGAGGATATGTGTGTGTGCGCTAAGTTGCATCAGACATGTCCAACTCTTTGCAACCCTATTGAACTGTAGCCTACCAGGCTCCTCTGTCCATGGGATTCTCCAGGCAAGAAAACTGGAACGGGTTGCCACGCCCTCATCCAGGGGATCTCCCCGACCCAGGGATGGAAACTTTGTCTCTTTGGTGGGAGGTTCTTTATCGTTAGTGCCACTTGGGAAGCCCTAATGAGGACATACCTCATGTATAATACATACTTGGCTCAGCTGGTAAAGAATCTGCCTGCAATGTGGGAGTCCTGGGTTTGATTCCTGGGTTGGGAAGATCCCCTGGAGAAGGGAGAGGCTACCCACTCCAGTATTCTCGCCTGGAGAATTCCTTGCACTGTAAAGTCTATGGGATCGCAAAGAGCCGGACACGACTGAGACACTTTCACTTTCTTTCATATGTTATACTTCAGTATCAACTACTATGTTTGGATGGCTTTTGAGTAATAACTGTGGGACTTTCTCATTCTATATTCCATGTGTTTTAAGGTGTGTGTGTGTGTGAATGTGTGCACACATATATGCCTAGTTGTGTCTGACTCTGCAATCCTATGAACAGGCTCCTCTGTCCATGGATTTTTCCAGGCAAGAGTACTGGTGTGGGTTGCCATTTCCTCCTCCAGGGTATCTTCCTGACCGAGTGACTGAACCTAAGGCTCTTGTGTCTCCTGCATTGGCAGCTGAATTCTTTCCATCTGGGAAATCTGTATTTTAACCTACCTTTTATATAATCACTCACTTTATCCTTTCTCCATGTCTTCTGAAAAGTTTCATGAGATCTACATTCCAGTTTACTAATTTTCTCTTTAATTTTATCAAAAGCTGTCTCTGACCTGATCTGATTTTTAGTCTTCCATTGAGTTTTAACCTCTCAATGGATCACATTCCATTCGATTTTCCTCTAAATCCCTGTCGTTTTTACAATATTCTATTCTTTCACTTGTGCTTATATTCCTTTTTAAAAGTTTACCTTTTTAATGTTATTTATTTTACAGCCTCATTCAGATTGCTCTAGGAGTCCGTGTTATTAAAGTACTGACACACCTATTTATTGTTGCCCACTTTCCCTTGCAGCAAACTATTTATTCCCTTGGGTGATATAAAACTTGTATCACAAATTAATTTTCAGGAGTGAGTTATCTTTATCATAGACCAATGCACTTAGGCTATGGAAAAAACTCCTGAAAATGGCTTGCTGTTCACTTCTGCTGGTACTCCAGAAGTTTTAGTACTTATATAAATTACACATACTTTGCGTTTTCCTCCCTGTATGGTGTCTTATACTTCATATCCAGAACTAAGTAAAGGACTGCGGTTTTATTTAAGTGAAGACTTCATCTTTTCTGTACCATCAGTTTTCCTGTAGCTTTCCTGGGCTGATGGGTAAAAATTTTTAGTTATTTTTCATGGTAGGGGAAGCCAGTTATGAGACCCAGCTTTATCCAGGTTTCTTGCTTTCCACTCAGCCTCAGAATCAAAAACCTAACTCTCAATCCCGAGGACCTACATCCATGCCTAATGCTCTTCTTGGTTATTCTGGTGTCCACTTATACAGATACCTCTTTAGATCTGAGTTCATTTCTGTTACTTGAGGATTTCTCTTTCTTTTGAACTTGATATCCTCTCTCTCTTACATACACTCCAAATGTGTTTATATGTCTTTTAAATTTAAACATTTTATCCAATACTTCTAGATATTTTCAGTCAAAGGTGCTTATAATGAGGGGAATGGCTAAGGAAGAAATGTGTTCAAATATGATTATTTGGAACAAATTAATGAATAAACATTGACAGTAATATTTTCTATATATTTGACACTGTATTGCTCTTAAGCACCAATCTGGCTTTTAAAATACACTACACTACATTATCTACATAACTCTGAATCTACTGACATCCATCGGGAACTCTGAATTCTTCCTTTCTAGCAGTGTATCTACATTTATATCCAAATCACTTGTAGACAATTTTTAGTACATTCAGAGGTTGCACTGCCTCCCTAATTCAATGGTAAGCAGGCTAGCTTTGAGATAATATTGCAATACTTATAAAGAGCTATTTATCAATGCATTGAAGACACTAAGTCTCAATGTAAACAAACACTAAATGGTATTTTCTAATTATTAACTGCAGCTTTATAACTATCTTTTTTTCCCTCATTCTTTTTCTTAATTCAGAACTTGTCCCTCTTACAAGCTTGGTATGTTCACTATTAGAAGCCTTTTGTTTTCCAAAATGAGGATGTTATTTTTTTTTTGAAAGACTTTGTCAGCATTGCTATGCCAGAAACACCCAGCTTACTGTAAATAGAAACTATAACTTTCACTGTAAAATACTATAATTATACAGCACAACTGTATCTGAGGTTTTTATCCCTGAGGAAATTGATAACAGCACAAACTACAATTATCTTTTGTACTACAGTAGATACAAGAGGGAGGAGGAAAGAGCTTGTTGACTTAGTAGGGACTGTTACTATAGCAAATCAGATTTATAAAAGGAAACAGCTTTTTAACCATCTGATTTTAATTCAAACACCCAAATGTTCCAGTCTGATAGGAGACTTGATAAAGAAATAAACAACAAATAACCACTTTTGTAGCCTTATTCCCCTTCCTTATTTACACATACACACACCTCATGCCATCATACCCAATCATTAAAAAAAAACTGTATTAATTCTGTAAGAAATAAGCTAGATGCTAAGGGGATGCTGGGCTTCCCTGATAGCTCAGATGGTAAAGAATCTGCCTGCAATGCAGGAGACCTGGGTTCGATGCCTGAGTCAGGAAGATCCCCTGAAGAAGGGAATGGCTCACCACTCCAGTATTCTTGCCTGGAGAATTCGAGGGACAGAGGAAACTGGCAGGTGACAGTCCATGGGGTCACAAAGAGACAACAGAACTGAATGACCAACACTTTCACAGGGATGCTATATCATGAAATTCTTAGCTTGAACATTTCATACCTGTGGCTTCTCTGTGGCTCAGTGGTAAAGAATCTGCCTGCCAACGCAGGAGACACGGGTTCAATCCCTGATCCTGGAAGATCGCACAGGGCAGCCACGCCCGTGCGCCACGACCACTGAGCCGCAACTACTGATCCCATGCACCGCAACCATGAAGCCCTATAGGCTGTGATCCCTAACAGGAGAAGTCACCACCAGGAGAAGCTTGTGCACCACAGCTAGAGAGTAGCCCACACAGCGATGAAGACCCAGCATCAGCACAGCTAAAAATAAATGAACATCTTTTCAAAAAGAGTATTTCATGCTTGTTTTTGATATGTGTCATAATTTAGAATGTGTCATTGTGCGTAACTAATAAAAGGACCAATGTTCCATCTTGTAGCATTGTACTCCTTGTTAAATCAGTCACTTTGGGAATTTTAAAATATGCACAATGGAAGCAGAAGGCATTAAATCACCCGAAGCCGAAGGATAATACTGAGAAAGGGAGAAAGGGAGTGAGCAAGAGAGAAACTTCAAATATTGTTACTTTTCAATCACATGAATTAATTCATTCTACACTAAAAGAATACTACTAAATTATAAAAATGTTAAAAACAACTTGTGTGGTATGTTTTCATTTTAATCTTCAACTCAAACTAACACCTAGAGGAACAAATTCTGTATTTCTAGATAAACAGTAAAATAGCTGTATTCTTCTCATTCTGTGTTTCTGGTACAAATAGTGAGAGGCACAGTAGCCATCCTCAAATCACAACCAGAAAATATGCTTCACACTCAGCTTCAGCCTATTCTCAAAGAATACCATGTACCATGGACAGAAAAATAAGAGGCCCATTAGATTTATATTCTGTGTCAGCGATGCTATTACCTATCTATCTGTATTTTAAGTAAAGTTTCTTTTTAAAGGTCCCTGTAAGCATAGACTCTGGGAGATAAATAGAATTTCATAAATGTGCTGAAAATATCTTATTCTTAGATGAAAAATACAAATACTTCCACACAAATACATTTGATTGCTTGTATTCCACAAGCAATTTGTACTGTGTTATAAGAAATGTCAACATTTGGCCACCGTTACCCAAGATCCAAAGACAGCACATTGTTTCATTCATTCAGCTGTACAGGTGTGATTTCAGAACAATTTTTAGTACCTTAATTCATGCCCATAAAAAAGATGGTTAATTTTGTATATTTAAGGGCTCCTTAGTAAGTAAGTATGGAAAGTATTTTAAGTATGGAAATCAAACCACCATCTCATTAAGAAAATCTAAGTAACAAAGCCATAAAAAATGTGGAATACTTAGCTTATAGCATCTATTATATTCCTGAGCCAATCTTCTACATCCACTTAAAAATTTATGTTTTATAAACATGATTCCCTTTAGATAAACATAATAATTTTAACACAAACCCAGAAATTTCAAGGGCTTGTGAAGTATTCCCACTAAACATTTGAAAACTGGTAAATCTACCAGCAGAAATGTTTCTTGTCCTTATACATTTATTCTAAACTTCATGGACACTGGTTCAGTAACAGCCATGAATTAGAAGTAAATAGCTTACTTTTTGGAAGTTGCGTGACTCTCTGAGGAGTTTAGGGTGCCCTTTTGTGCACTCTAATAAAACCGAGCAGCAGTTCCCTGCCCTGAAAACAATGACAGGCCCTCTAGGGAAACGACTAAACCACTTTTTGCTTATGGGAAAGCAATAGTGTGTGTGTCATTTGTTAACTGGACACAGTTATTATTCATTCTGGTTTCTGGGAGATTCTTTTTTTTTTTTCTTCCAATTTTGAGAGCTCTAGTAGTGCATTTTTGTTGTTATTCATGGGATTTTCCTTCAAAGAAATCCAATGGTTAAGACACACCTCCCCCGTGTCTGCGGTTTGCTCAGACAGACTTACTCTGCATGCACAGCCCATCCGTACAGTTCTTGGACTGCAAGACAAGGCCATCGCAGTCCTTGCCTCCATTCTTGGGGGCGGGTGCCGTGCACTCCCTCCTGCGCCAGTGAGTGCACTCGGTCCCGCAGGTAGACCACTTGCTCCACGAGGTCCACCTGCCATCCACTGCCACAAAAAAACAAAAACCAGCAACAGGTCAAAGAGAGAAGGAGCTTCTTGAAGGCAGAGAGCGGGCAGGGCTCAAGTAGAAACAAAACACCAAACACTGAAGAAAATGCCCCACCAAGGAGGGCTGCATTCATCTTAACTGCTGGAAGTAGCGCTTGCTCTCCATACATTCTGTGGGTTCTGCAAACTTTCCTTACAAGAGGTGTGTGATGATTTCTTCACTGACCATGCAAGGGAAGCTTAATGAGACACACAGAAATCAAAGTTGTCACCAGGAGTTATATAAAGGTAAATCCTAGTAGTGTCCCTTTTTCTCTTTTAGGTTTTAGATTGAAAATTAGGGGACCTCCTTACGGATCCAATATTCCCATGAATAGTGCCTGTGCATGTGAATAGTGCCAGTAAACCTCTGGGGGGTTAAGGAGAAGAGGGCAGGAGAGTGGGGAAAAAATCCTTCCATTGTCTATCCACCCACCCACCTCAATCCTATCCATATATTCCTCTACATTCCCATTTCTCTCTCTCTCCTTACCGCTCTATCATCTACATCTTATACTTTTTTAAAGTTTTCATCCATGCTGCTTAATTCTGCTAAGATCTTCTGCAATGCTGTCTTGAAAATACTGTTTTCCATTTATTATTTGATGATTTCATTCCATTATTTTATTTGATGTACACATTTCTATTTTAAAAATAATATTTAAGCACATCCTTAATTTTTTTCCTGTGATTCAGTCATTTGGAATAGACTCACTTTCTTAATTTTGGTGCTTGACTTGTTAGTAAATTTCAATGATAATGGGCTAAGATAACTCTATTAAAAAACACACACAGACAACTTAAACCCTAACCTGAGAAAATAGATAGTAAATTTCACTAAGGTGATACTTTAAAATGCATTCTTTAAAGGTTCTTACATAAATAAGAAGAAAATACCAAAATAAGAGTTATATTTTAAGAAAATTTCCCTGAAATCCATAAATAATTATCCAGGAATAAATGCAAGACAATGGCAAACATCACTTATTGAACATGCACTGTACATTATATGTTATACCTACATCTTGCTAGAAATTCGACCAATTTTAATAGTCTGCATAGTTTGAAGAATCTCTGTGATGTCATTTAAATTACTGTGTAAATATAGGCATTACACACAATGTACAGAGATATAAATATGCCCACATGAAAAAATGATGAAAGTATTAATATTTCAACTGTACAGAGTTAGCTACATAAATAACGCCCAACTATCTGGAGAAAAGACGTTTGCTTTGACCTGCTAAGTCACTTCAGTCATGTCCGCCTCTGCAACCCCACAGATGGCAGCCCACCAGGCTCCCCCGTCCCTGGGCAAGAACACTGGAGTGGGTTGTCATTTCCTTCTCCAGTGCATGAAAGTGAAAAGGGAAAGTGAAGTCGCTCAGTCATGTCTGACTCTTCGCGACCACATGGACTGCAGCCTACCAGTCTCCTCCATCCATGGGATTTTCCAGGCAAGAGTACTGGAGTGGGGTGCCATTGCCTTCTCCTAGACCATCCCAAAGTACACACATAAACACACATTTCTATTTTAACTAAATGCTTATATGTATGCATGCGTGCTCAGTCATATTAGACTCTTTGTGGCTCCATGGACTGTGGCCTGCAAAGCTCCTCTGTCCATGCAATTTTCCAGGGAAGAATACTGGAGTGGGTTTCCCACTCCCAGGGATCTTCCTGACCCAGGGATTGAACTGCTGTCTCCTGTCTTGAAAGGTGGACTCTTTACTACTGAGCCACCATGGAAGCTCAACTAAATGCTTAGTGTATTTCTAAATGTGGGAGTCAGTATGTAGTTAGAATGTAGCAGAGTACAAGATAAAAAATACTGAAATTCTTAGCCTAGTTAAGTGTCAAAATTTGTTCCATAAATAAAAGCTCTTAAAAGGGTTCAGTGTGGGATACTGTTTTGATACTTGGAAAATTAACATAGGAATGATAAAATTTAGATTATGGTTTTCTCTCCAGTTCATTTCTCTAACCTGTCTCTGAGAAAGGTTCCACTTAAGAATGAACCCGACAAAAGTTAGGTAAAATAAAGGTAAGTGAGGAGTCTTTGTATCTAAATAATGAAGGTGACAATAGCTACCGCCAATGGAATACACTACTAATAATTTTAGCTTAATTTTTCAATTATTATATAATTAGACATTTTAGTAGGTTTTGGTTTCAGCAGATATTAACTTCTATTTACCAAAGGATAAGAGCTTGGGACAACATAAGAGAGCACAGAAATATGCTCAGAGGCAAAGGGATGCAATCCTGTTATAGGTACCATTGCAAATAACTCAAAAAGACGTGACTGACATATATAGACATGTTACTGTATTCATGTATAGACTATTGGGTGATGCGCGGGGAAGCCTGGCATGCCGCAGTCCATGTGGTCACAAAGAGTTGGACAGGACTGAGCAACTGAACTGAACATGTATAGATAATAGCTGACTGCATCATATTTTCAAAATCCATTAGCTCGTGTGTCAAAAGCTTAGACTTCCTTTTAATTCATTCCAAATGTTTTATTTGCCCTTACCCATAAACTGACACCAAATATCAAGTATTTTACCTCAAACACTTTCTAAATTTCAGTTCCAATTAATTTCCTTGACTTTCTGAATATCAATGGTTGTTATCTTAAATGTATGGCTTTCAATGCTATTTAAATGCCTTGCATTATAAGATTCTGCAAACTTGGCTCCAACAGTTTTGTTGAGTAATAAAGAGGGATTATGTTCTTGTGTGTGTTTCATACTCTTTTGCATGTTAATGTAATTAATAAAGTTAAGTACTCTTTTGGGGAAAAAGATGTGACTTCCCAGTAACGTGAGCATTGGATGGTATGATGGATTTACATACTATCTATCACACATTCAGGTCTAGAATAAGCCTTTGTATATATACCCTAAAACATTACGAGAATGAGAGGATACATTTGGAATGAGGGCGCTGGTTTATTTACCTGGGCATAACGTGGTACAGGCTATTTTTTGTACACTCTGCCCTTCACAGAAGGCACCACCATTGAGCGGAGCTGGGTTGGTACAGGTCCTTGTACGTTTCTGATACCCTCGTCCACAACGGCTATTACACACAGACCATTCTGTCCAAGTGGACCAGCCACCATTTACTGGAAGTAAATGATAAAACATGAATTAAGCGTACATGCATACACAGAGAGACGCACAAACCACATATCAAACATAAACAAGAATGTTGTATCCCAAATGACCATAAAAAAATAAAAAACCTCAAAGCTGGAAGAGACCTTGGCCATAATTTCATTTAAAATTTTATTACTATAAAACTGAAATCTAAGCACAGGGATAAATAAAATGAATTATCAATATCTATTTACCTACTCAGAAAATAGAACTGTTCTCCTCTCCTTAGCCACTGTTGTTTTAAAAAAAATCCCCTTACCTAGTAAAGCTCCAAAAATCATTGATACTTTTGACAACTTACCTCAAATAATATGCTTATATCCTTGTATGAAGGCTGCAGGTGGCTATGAAGCATGGTAACTGATCAAATCATTTAGCCTTTCCTTAATAATACGTGATTATTTATCTTTAGCATATATAAACTTTATAACCTCTCAAGAATTTTTAGTTTCATTAATAAATGGATCTATTTTTTATAAAAAGTCTTGATAGCTGGATTTTTAACTAAGTATCTATTTGAATGGATCAGCAATTAGCTGATGTAACTGCAATGGATACATATTTTGTGTATAAAGACTATTTACAGTGTTCCATGGAGCTGTCAGTATAGGTGCGATTATAAAACCTACCATCTAGCACTATGTTTATTATTAACCTCTAGAGATTTCACTCTAGAAAATACTGATATACTCACATATCTCAATATACAAGTCCATGAAATTATTATAATTAAGCAATTTCTAACAAAAATTATTTTCTGCCGGTTAAAACATGCTACAAACAGTATATGCATCTACTTCTTGACGGTAAAGAAGTGTGTTACTCAGATAACAGAAACCTATATAGGGACATCACATGCCCATCATCTCCTTCTCTAGGATCTTACGCAATAGGTAATAATCATGAATGTGTTATACATAGAGACATAGGCTATTTTTCAGTGGAGAATTATTTTTTCCTGTATCAAGATAAGAACTTTTGTATGAAGATTTATCTTTATTTTTTTGTATAAAATGAGAACAATTTGGACATTCAACAATAGGAAAATGGAAAATATACTATGTTCAAGACATTGGCTGCCAGGCAGCTATTAAAAATGATGCTGCCTGCATGCACCCCTTTGTTCATAGCAGCACTATTCACAATAGTCAAGACATGGAAACAACCCAAACGTCTGTCAATAGGTAACGGGTGAAAAAGGCGAGGCACACATACACAGCAGAATACGACTGAGTCGTAAAACGGGACAAACCCATGCCATCTGCAGCAACATGGGTGCAGCTAGAGATTGTCACACTAAGTGAAGTTAGTCAGAAAGAGAAAGACAAGCACCATATGAAGTCACTTATAGGTTGAATCTAGAATAAATATGACACGAACAAACCTATCTATGAGTTGGAAACAGAATAAGGGACAGAGAACACACTGCTGGTTGCCAAAGGGAAAGCACTGTAATGCAACTATGCTTAAATGAAAGAACACATTTTAAAACATAATGCTGTAGAAGTCTATTTAGTAAGACGTGGATAGTTCAACATTATGTTTTAAGTAAAAAAAAGTTATATCCCTTATTTTAAAATCTTATGTATGTTAAGAAAATATCGGTAGTATACATATCCATCTTTTTAAAAGCTATCTCTGGATGACAAAATTACAGGTTTTCTTTTTTCTTTGACGTTTTTCTGTTTCCCAGATTTTCTGTAATGAATATATACTTGCAATCTAAAAATGATACAACAGACTCAAAAATGAAATATTGGTTAAATGTATATGTTTTTCTGTGGTCTTCTAGTGAGCCCAATCTATGAGCCTTGGACAACTTATTCTGTGAGGCCATGAAAGAACATGCAGAAGTTTGACAGTTGAGTTTTGTGTTCCGAAAGTAATTTAACCCACACAACTTCACAAAACTCCAAATACTGTGGAACTGTCAATATAAATTTCTTACCGACATACTGGCAAGCTGATATTTGGGGTTACAGTATACATGTGCTGCTCTGCTAGGATTTTAGCGAGAAATTAATAATCATAAACATTTAGAAAAGACCAGTCTTGAAGATTCTAGGCTTATTCCATTATTTCGTGGGGAAGGAGGTATGTGCTCTGAGTATTGTAATGCTTAAGTGTCCTACTGAAGGTTAGTTAGCCAGAACTAGGCCTAGAACAGAAGACTCCCGAGCCCTAGTGCCACACGGTTTGCTAAACTCAAAATGCTTTAGTTCCTTGTGTTTGATCCTTATTAAAGACAATGTTTGGCTTGTGCTTATGGATATTGAGAACATGCTATACATAGGAAAAGAGTTACATCTATGTAATACATCTATTTAAGAGTCTGCCCTCATAAATCACTTAATTGGTGCAAACTGTGATGTACCCTATTTTTTTGTTTTATTTTGCATTTACAGTGCTGTTTATTAAGTCATTCAGAAAGTCTAGAAAAAGACAAAAAGTGGGAAACATTTCACTGTGACTTAAGGAAATGGAACTTCAGAATATTCAGAGGATTTTTTTTTTTAATGAAGTATGCATCTGCCCTGTAATGAAAATGATAGCATTAAAGCATCACTACATTCAGCCTTTCAAATGTCACGGTGGTTTCTGTTTTCGTAACATCCTAGGGCCTGAGGATGCATCCAGCCAAGCAGTACTACCTGCAGTAAGTGCCATGAGCCACGTACTTGCCAGTGGCAAATCTCCCGAAGTGTCATTTAACACCAAAGGAGCCATGAACAGCCCCCTACCTTCTAAATGGTGGCCATTATCATTCTGGTGGTGGTAGAACCTCAAAATATTTCTCAGGGTTGTTCAGTTCCTCTCAGACAATAACTCACCAAGAATATAAAGATCTACTGTGTTTCTAACACTGTAAGAAACATAAATGTATAGAGTTGTCTCTTTGTCTACAAAGGAGCTTAAAAGCATCACTGGGCAGATGAACTACTCGTGAAATGAGAAACTAAAATGAGTGCTAAAACAGGGAGATAAAAACATCACATGCAGTGGCAAAAGTGGGTGCAGAATTATTTAGTCCTTCTGGAGAAATGATAGGCTTAGAGATGAGATGGATTAGAAAGGGCCAGAGAATGGAAGAGAAGCTCTCTGAAGAAGTCATCATGTTGCAGCTTGCTACAGGGTTAGGACTAGGGCTGTATGACAATGGCAGGCCTTGTCTTCACGTTGGATGTCCTTGATGGAGTGTGAAGCAAGTTCCAGGCAGTTAAAACTGCTCTGATGTGTTTGGAGAGTGTGTCAGCTCCAGTTTGCCTGAGGTCTTGCAATCGCTCTCCTGAGGACCACAGAAAGAACAGCAGGCTGCTGTAAGTATCTTCATGTCAGCACTCCCTCTGGGTCTCAGTAGTCCAGGCTGAGAAGGGGGAGCGGGGCTTTGGGAAGCAGGGAACCCTCCTGGATTCTTGAGTTCAGCTTGAAATGCAGGACATTTATGCTTCTTACAGTGTTAGACCCCTCAGTGGATTTCCTTTACTGTCCTATAAACTGAAAAAGGGCTAGAAGTTCCAAGTCCAGGTTTCTATGAGTATCAGAAAGCAGTGAAACCTCACTGCCCACATGAGAAGCAGGAAGAGAGCTGCAATGGGGACTGAGAAGGGCCCTCTTCACTTGATATTCTAACATTAAAATGAGAAACTGCAGTTTGACCTGAACCAGACTGAGGCACACAAAGTTCACTCACCATAGACTATGACAGTTGCCGTTGTGCTTTTCCTCTTGGCGACAATGTTTTTGGCAACACAAGTATAGTTGGCAGTATCTGAGAGGCGGGCCTGCTTGATGATGAGGTTGTGATCAATAGTAATATAAAAATTCCGATCTTCAACAGGATCGATGATGTCTTCATTTTTCAACCATTCCACCTAAAGATGCACAAGAGAAACAGATAAATCCCTGGTACGAATCCCTCGATGGCTGCCAGTCCTGACTTCTGTTTTGCAATGTGAACAACACTGTTCCATGCTATGAAATCTGCAAACTTGAGGAAGTAACTTTCTGAGGTCATGTTAAGTATCACTCACCTGCCAAACATGCCGATTCTGTCTGTACTACATAATCCTCAAATGTCAATGACCCAATTGGGAAATACAGCATTCACATTGTTTTCACTTTGCCCGGCAGGCAGGAATAGGTGATGTGCACTGCCAAGTTCAGAACCCAATGAAAAATAATGGGCTAAGCATTTCAAACTGAACTCAAATCTTTTGCTAGTTGATTTGTTTACTCTTGGCAACTTACCTGCTGCTTTTCAGAAAAGAATATAAGGACTGTCAAAAAAGCTCAAAAGGCATCCTAGACATCATGCAGCTCAAATAAAACATTTGGATGATTTATGCGTAGTCTTGTTGAAACATATGGATTAAATTTCCCTGAAAATGCACTTACTTTAAAATGTAGTAAACACATATTTAGAGATGTATCTAAGCCAAAATACTTAGGAGGGGGAAAAAAAAAAAGGTTTTCTACAACTCTCAATATGATCTAAAGAGTATATAAGTCATAGCCAAATTTCTCCTTTTGTCTTTCACTAGCATCAAATCTTTGGCTCTCATGGTTTGCTTCTGGAGAACCTAAAACGTGATTATTCAAAACTACTCAACTATTTTTCCTATGTAAATCTCAGTTTAGCAACAGCAATGTTACCCTTACAGAATGAAAGGAGGGAAGCACATTCTGTAAAATACATCCTTATGAAGGATAAACTGTTTTTGTCCCATAAATTTCTTTTCTTCCTCACAGGTTTATCCATAAAGCAAAACATACTGATATTTACCACACTTAAACTTTCCTTGTGCATTAGTGTGGATATAGATACAAGTAACCTTTACTTGTAGGGAGTCAACAGTGTTGCCATTTTCAAAATCTTAAAGAGCTTCCCCTAGCACCACAAGAGGTCTGGAAATTAATCTCTAAATCTGTCAGTGGGCTGGATGTTACACAAATTACGTCTAACACTGGGACTCTAAAATAATGCTTCTCTAATCCTTAGTAGAGAGGCCACAATTTAAAGGGAAAAACAGAAATCACCTTGAAGTAAATATATGAGGATGTAGATAAGAATGACTATTTGTAATAAGTTTTGAAACAACAGCTACATTTAAGGATATTTAAATCAATGGAAGTGAAGAAGACTGAAGTCCATCTAAAACAGTGGAGTTTTAAAACATGCATTTTGTTCTTATTTAAGACAGCACATTCAATCCTGTGCTTAGATACAGCTGGTAAGAGACACACTGGCTTAATCTGGATTTTCTCAAAATATGGCCCCATATGTTTTGTAATATGGGCTTTTCAGGTGGTGCTAGTGGTAAAGAAAGATTGCATGCCAATGCAGGAGACTTAAGAGATGCAGGTTCAATCCCTGGGTTGGGAAGATCCCCTGGAGGAAGAAATGGCAACCCACTCCAGCATTCTTGCCTGGAGAATTCCATGGAGGAACCTGGAGGGCTAGAGTCCATAGGATTGCAGAGTCAGACATGACTGAAGTGACTTACCGCAAACACACAATCATGTGTGGTAATAAAATCTTGCTGGAAGTGCAAGGGAAAGATAGCAAGATGCAAAATATTAAGAAAGAAACCTGCATACTGATAATTGAAAGCTGACATTAATATCTTCTGAATCTCTATGCAGATTATCTTTGCCACTCAAAAGAAAGTTTTCCAATTAGAAAGGTACTGTTGGGCTTCCTTGGGGCGGTGGGGTGTGTCTCTGTGTGTGTGTCTTTCAAAGACACATCAGTTTACTTCAGTTCAGTCTCTCAGTCATGTCCGACTCTGCGACCCCGTGGACCACAGCACACCAGGCATCTCTGTCCATCACCAACTCCAGGAGTTCACCCAAACTCATGCCCCTTGAATTAGTGATGCCATCCAACCATCTCATCCTCTGTCATCTCCTTCTCCTCCTGCCTTCAATCTTTCCCAGTATCAGGGTCTTTTCCAATGAGTCAGCTCTTCACATCAGGTAGCCAAAGTATTGGAGTTTCAGCTTCAATATCAGTCCCTCCAATGAACACCCAGGACTGATCTCCTTTAGGATGGACTGGTTGGATCTCCTTGCAGTCCAAAGGACTCACAAAAGTCTTCTCCAACACCACAGTTCAAAAGCATCAATTCTTCAGCGCTCAGCTTTCGTTACAGTCCAACTCTTACATCCATACATGACCACTGGAAAAACCATAGCCTCGACTAGACAGACCTTTGTTGGCAAAGTAGTCTCTGCTTTTGAATATGCTATCTAGGTTGGTCATAACTTTCCTTTCAAGGAGTCAGCATCTTTTAATTTCATGGCTGCAATCACCATCTGCAATGATTTTGGAGCCCCCCAAAATAAAGTCTGACACTGTTTCCACTGTTTCTCCATCTATTTGCCATGAAGTGATGGGACCGGATGCCATGATCTTAGTTTTCTGAATGTTGAGCTTTAAGCCAACTTTTTCACTCTCCTCTTTCACTTTCATCACGAGGCTATTTAGTTCTTCACTTTCTGCCATAAGGGTGATATCATCTGCATATCTGAGGTTATTGATATTTCTCCCGGTAATCTTGATTCCAGCTTGTGCTTCATCCAGCCCAGCGTTTTTCATGATGTACTCTGCATGTAAGTTAAATAAGCAGGGCAACAATATACAGTCTTGACATTCTCCTTTTCCTATTTGGAACCAGTCTGTTGTTCCATGTCCAGTTCTAACTGGTGCTTCCTGACCTGCATACAGATTTCTCAAGAGGCAGGTCAGGTGGTCTGGTACTCCCATCTCTTTCAGAATTTTCCAGTTTGTTGTGATCCACACAGTCAAAGGCTTTGGCATAATCAATAAAGCAGAAATAGATGTTTCTTCTGGAACTCTCTTGCTTTTTCCATGATCCAGCGGATGTTGGCAATTTGATCTCTGGTTCCTCTGCCTTTTCTAAAACCAGCTTGAACATCTGGAAGTTCACAGTCCACATATTGTTGAAGCCTGGCTTGGAGAATTTTGAGCATTACTTTACTAGCATGTGAGAGGAGTGCAATTGTGCAGTAGTTTGAACATTCTTTGGCATTGCCTTTCTTTGGGATTGGAATGAAAACTGACCTTTTCCAGTCCTGTGGCCACTGCTGACTTTTCCAAATTTGCTGGCATATTGTGTGCAGCACTTTCACAGCATCATCTTTCAGGATTTGAAATACCTCACCTGGAATTCCATCACCTTCACTAGCTTTGTTCGTAGTGATGCTTCCCAAGGCCCACTTGACTTCACATTCCAGGATGTCTGGCTTAGGTGAGTGATCACACCATTGTGATCATCTGGGTCATGAAGATCTTTTTTGTATAGTTCTTCTTTGTATACTTGCTACCTCTTCTTAATATTGTCTGCTTCTGTTAGGTCCAGACCATTTCTGTCCTTTATTGAGCCCATCTTTGCATGAAATGTTCCCTTGGTATCTCCAATTTTCTTGAGCCGTGCCTGCTACTTTTCTCTGAAGAATAGCCCTCGGGTTCCTGGATGTTTTGCCTTGAAGCACCTAGGGGCTCACAGCTTCCCCTATGACCTCCTTCTTTGCTATGGCCTCACAGGTATGGAAATAAGACTTCTGTCTAATCAGATTGGAATCTGAGTTGTCACTCTCGAGAGCTCCCTTGCAGGGTTGCAGGCTGAAGCTACCTCCTTAACACATCTCCTAAATTTACATTTTCTGGGTCTCTCCTTTTCTCTCTTGACTAGGCTCTCCTGGGAGCACTCCCAACCTTTCCTTTCAGACCTCTGCTTCACGCTCTGCTTCTGAAGAACCCAAATCTATTAAGTCAAGATTGTGCAAAACTATAGGTTTTTTCTATGTACATAATAGGTAACGACAGCAATGCTACCCAGATCATAAATGACATGAAGAGATCCCAAGGGATGTTGCAAACCACTTGTTTATTTGAAAAGTTTATTACATGGAATAAAAAAAGCCATCAGCACTGTTGACAAAGGATTTAAAAAGACTTATGTGATTATTGGGTATGTAATCTCTACCCTCGTATACATGGCTTTGCATTTTCCTCAGTGTCTCTCTTCAACATAGGAGCAATGACCACATGAGATATGAGGTTCTCTGAGGAGCTCTAAAATGCGGCAGCACTCCTGGACCCTCTGAGGGGTACTGCCTTCTTCCCCTCAGCTTTAACCAGGGAAGCTCTGCCTCAGTCTGTTCTCCACACTGCGACAGTCTGGATGCCTATGTCTGAAGAAACAATGAGATCCACAGCTAGAAAACAGTGAGAGGAATGAAGAGAGCCAAGGACTCTGGCTTCTGATAGAATGTCCCCCCCAGTCCCCTATGCGCCAGGACTCCCAGCCTTGTCGTAACGCCTTGTTCTGAGACCTCATCTCCACAAGAAGCTCGGGTCTGGACTGCAGGCCATCACGCACCTCCTGCAACAGAACCTCCGTCTTGCTCAGCATGTCCCCATCACCCATCCTCCACAACTCTCCCAATCCTTCCACACTTCCTTGGAACATAGCATCATTGTCCTCCAAAATTCCAACCTCTTTTCAGATTGCTTTCTTAACCCTTCTCTAAATCTTAGCTCCTTATGATGCTGCTGTTTCTTCTAGAGTCCTCTCAAATAGGGAATGTTTGATTTCCCGAACCCAACGCACCACCAGGCCTGGGGGTGTCCAGTGAGCAGCCTCCTGGATCCTCACTGTCTGCTCCACCTTCTTCTCCTCACTGCGGAATGTGGCTGTGCAAAGCCATGCTGAGTGGCCTAATCATAAGTTCGTGATGACAGAACTCAAGTGGGCCCTAAATTCTGCCCCAAATACTGTACTCTATTTTCATCCTCTGGTCACTGTCCCACACTCCTAGACACCTAGGAGAAGGTGTCACACCTTCTCCTCTCTGCTTAGACACTCCCTCCCCTTCTACCCTCATTTTCAGCTGAAGAATGACCAAGATCTCCCAAAGCTCCATTACCCACCTATCACCTCTGCTCTGCAGCCACCTTCCTCCCTCGTTACTCCTCCTCAGCTCTCACTTGTACTTTGCATCCTACTCCCATTCTCCTATTCAAGACGATGCCCCAGAAATTCTTCTCTCGTACATCATTAATTTTCCCTCTACACAGAGTCATTTCCACCAGCATTCAGACATGTGATTATTTTTCACAACTGAACAAAAAAATCCATCCCTACTCATTTCTGCCTTCAGTTACCCCCACATTTCTCTGCTCATCTTAAAAAATGCCTTGGAATCCCTGTTTGCACATTTCTCCAGTCCGTGTCCTCTTCATCCCTAACAGGATCTACCCTAATTCACACTCACCTCCACTGTTAGAACTGCTCTTTTCAAAGGCACCAACTCCTTTCACTTTGTTAGATGGACTGCTGAGGTTTTAGTACTTGACTAACTCAACTCAGCATCAGCATTTGACCCCATGGGTTTCTCCCTCCTCCGTGCTTGCTTTCTCCAGACAGGGCACTTTCTTACTTTTTGTAAATGGCCATCCACTTCAGTACTATTGCCTGGAAAATCCCATGGACAGAGGAGCCTGGTAGGCTACAGCCTAAGGGGTCGCAAAGAGTCGGACACGACTTTGCGACTTCACTTTCTTTCACTTTCCCACCCTCCACAGCTTCTCTGAGCTTAGGTCTGTTCTCCCTGGGTAGCTCTGTCCATGGACCTCTTCTTTTTTCTATTTTCCATCCACATTCACTTTCTCGGTGAGCTCATCCATACTCATGCAGATGACTCCTAAATTTATCTCCAGTTTGACCTCGTTCCTGAACTCCAAACTCATACATCCAACTGTCTTCTTACAAGCCCACTCAGTTGTCTAATAATAACCTCTGCAACTGCCCTCCAAACCTGCTCCTCCCACCACCTTATCTGTCACAGTTAAGGCCAACCTCATCCTTCCAGTAACTTAGAAATCTCAGACTTGAACTTGACTCTTCTCTTCCTCTCCCTTGGCCTATGTGGCATCAAAGAAGCATTTGGAATTTGACCACTTCTTGTTCCTTCAGCACCACTCACTTCTCCATGCAGGTCACCGTCATTTCTCTCCTGGATTGAGTGCAACAAATTCCTGTCTTATCTTTGCTTTTCCCCTTGGCCCTAACATCTATCCGCAACACAGTTAGAGAGGTCCTTAAACCCTAAGTCAGATTATGCTATACCTCATGTCCAGCCTTCCAATGGCTCCCCATATTGCTCGATGTCAACGCCAAAGCCCTTATAAGAACCCACAGGATCTCCTGCAATACTAGGACCTCTGATATCACCGAGTGTCCTCTCTCCATTCTGTCACCTCTTTAGGTGCTGGTTCTTCTGCACATCAGGCGCTCCTGTCTCGGGGATGTTGAATGTGATTATTCCTGCTCGGAAAAATATTTCCCCAGTAAGTTTGCTCTTTTTTCTCCTTCCGGGCTTTCCTCAGAGGTCACCTTCTCAATGAGCCACTTCATAATCAACCTTTAAATTGCAACATCTCCCTCTGCCTATGCCCCCAATCTCACACTCTCTTATTTTCTTCATCTCATAAAATCTGTATTTTACTTATTAGTTGTCTCCTCTACCAGAATGTAAGCTTAACAGACTTGGATTTAGTTTTTTCATCACTGCTATTATCCCCATGGCCCAGAACTAGCATACAGAAGGTGCTTAATTAGTATTTCTTAAATATATGAGCAAAGAGGCATGTAGTAGTGTCAAGTCTGTTATGCACATTTTTAGGTCTCTATCACATGGACCACAGCCTTGTCTAACTCAATGAAACTATGAGCCATGCCCTGTAGGGCCACCCAAGATGGGCGGGTCATGGTGGAGAGGTCTGACAAAACGTGGTCCACTGGAGAAGGGAATGGCAAACCACTTTAGTATTCTTGCCTTGAGAAACACATAAACAGTATGAAAAGGCAAAAAGATACAACACTGAAAGATGAACTCCCCAGGTCAGTAGGTGCCCAATATGCTACTGGAGATCAGTGGAGAAATAACTCCAGAAAGAATGAAGAGATGGACCAAAGCAAAAAAAACACCCAGTTATGGATGTGACTGGTGATGGAAGCAAGGTCTGATGCTGTGAAGAGCAATGCTGCATAGGAACCTGGAATGTCAGGTCCATGAATCAAGGCAAACTGGAAGTGGTCAAACAGGAGATGGCAAGAGTGAACATTGACATTCTAGGAATCAGCAAACTTGGATGGACTGGAATGGGTGAATTTAACTCAGATGACCATTATACCTACTACTGCGGGTAAAAATCCCTTAGAAGAAATGGAGTAGCCATCATAGTCAACGAAAGGGTCCAAAATGCAGTACTTGGATGCAATCTCAAAAAGACAGAATGATCTCTGTTTGTTTCCAAGACAAACCATTCAATATCACTGTAATTCAAATCTATGCCCCAACCAGTAATGCTGAAGAAGTTGAAGTGAATGGTTCTCTGAAGACTAAAAAGACCTTTTAGAACTAACACCCAAAAAAGATATCCTCTTCATTATAGGGGACTGGAATGCAAAACAGGAAGTCAAGAAACACCTGTAACAGGCAAATTTGTCCTTGGAGTATGGAATGAAGCAGGGCAAACGCTCACAGAGTTTTGCCAAAAGAACACACCGGTCATAGCAAATACTCTCTTCCAACAACAAAGAGAAGACTCTACACATGGACATCACCAGATGGTCAACATCGAAATCAGATTGATTATATTCTTTACAGCCAAAGATGGAGAAGCTCTATACAGTCAGCAAAAACAAGAGCAGGAGCTGACTGTGGCTCAGATCATGAACTCCTTATTGCCAAATTCAGACTGAAATTGAAGAAACTGGAGAAAATCACTAGACCAATCAGGTACGACCTAAATCAAATCCCTTTTGATTATACAGTAAAGTGAGAAATAGATTTAAGGGATTAGATCTAATAGACAGAGTGCCTGATGAACTATGGATGGAAGTTTGTGACATTGTACAGGAGACAGGGATTAAGACCATCCCCAAGAAAAAGAAACGCAAAAGAGGAAAATGGCTCTCTGAGGAGGCCTTAAAAATAGCTGTGAAAAGAAGAGAAGCAAAAAACAAAGGAGAAAAGGAGAGATATAACCATTTGAATGCAGAGTTCCAAAGAATAGCAAGGGGAGATAAGAAAGGCTTCCTCAGAGATCAATGCAAAGAAATAGAGGAAAACAATAGAGGGAGAAAGACTAGAGATCTCAAGAAAATCAGAGATACCAAGGGAACATTTCACGCAAAGATGGGCTCAATAAAGGACAGAAACGATATGGACCTAACAGAAGAAGATATTAAGATGAGGTGGCAAGGATACACAGAGCTGTACAAGAAAATTTTTCATGACCCAGATGATCACGATGGTGTGATCACTCACCTAGAGTCAGACATCCTGGAATGTGAAATCAAGTGGGCCTTAGGAAGCATCACTACGAACAAAGCTAGTGGAGGTGATGGAATTCCAGTTAAGCTATTTCAAATCCTACAAGATGATGCTGTGAAAGTGCTGCATTCAATATGCCAGCAAATTTGGAAAAGTCAGCAGTGGCCACAGGACTGGAAAAGGTCAGTTTTCATTCCAATCCCCAAGAAAGGCAATGCCAAAGAATGTTCAAACTACTGCACAATTGCACTCCTCTCACATGCTAGTAAAGTAATGCTCAAAATTCTCCAAGCCAGACCTCAACAGTACATGAACTGTGAAGTTCCAGATGTTCAAACTGGTTTTAGAAAAGGCAGAGGAACCAGGGATCAAATTGGCAACATCCGCTGGATCATGGAAAAAGCAAGAGAGTTCCAGAAGAAACATCTATTTCAGCTTTATTGACTATGTCAAATCCTTTGACTGTGTGGATCACAACAAACTGTGAAAAATTCTGAAAGAGATGGGAGTACCAGACCACCTGACCTGCCTCTTGAGAAATCTGTATGCAGGTCAGGAAGCAACAGTTAGAACTGGACATGGAACAACAGACTGGTTCCAAATAGAAAAAGGAGGCTGTATATATATATCAAGGCTGTATATTGTCACCCTGCTTATTTAAATTATATGCAGAGTACATCATGAGAAATACTGGGCTGGATGAAGCACAAGCTGGAATCAAGATTGCCAGGTGAAATATCAATAACTTCAGATATGCAGATGATATCACCCTTATGGCAGAAAGTGAAGAACTAAATAGCCTCGTGATGAAAGTGAAAGAGGAGAGTGGAAAAGTTGGCTTAAAGCTCAACTTTCAGAAAACTAAGATCATGGCATCCAGTCTCACCACTTTAAGGCAAATAGATGGGGAAACAGTGGAAACAGTCACTGACTTTAGTTTTTTGGGCTCCAAAACCACTGCAGTTGGTGACTGCAGCCATGAAATTAAAAGATGCTCACTCCTTGGAGGGAAAGTTATGACCAACCTAGACAGTATATTAAAAACCAGAAACATTACTTTGGCAACAAAGTCCATCTAGTCAAGGCTATGGTTTTTTAGTGGTCAGGTATGGATGTGAGAGTTGGTCTATAAAGAAAGCTAAGTGACGAAGAATTGATGCTTTTGATCTGTGGTGCTGGAGAAGACTCTTGAGAGTCCCTTGGACTGTAAGGAGATCCAACCAGTTTATCCTAAAGGAGATCAGTCCTGGGTGTTCATTGGAGGGACTGATGTTGAAGCTGAAACTCCAATACTTTGGCCACCTGATGCGAACGACTCATTGCAAAAGACCCCGATGCTGTGAAAGATTGAAGGTCTGAGTAAAAGGAGACAACAGAGGATGAGATGGTTGGATAGCATCACCAACTCAATGGACATGATTTTGGGTCAACTCTGGGAGTTGATGATTGATAGGGAGATCTGGTGTGCTGCAGTCCATGGGGTCGCACAGAGTCAGACACAACTGAACAACTGAACTGAACTGATAAGGGTTGGTACTTTAACTGTCAAAATTACCAATGAATATACATATTGTATATATACATACAGAGTAATTTTAAACATTCCTTCAAGCTAGGTTCTGCTAGAGATTAAGAAACCAAATCTCCAGTGTTGTTGTTTTACTTCTTCAGCGGCTAAGTCATGTCTGAATCTTTGTGACCCCATGTACAGCACATCCGGCTCCTCTATCCTCTGCTATCACCCAGAATTTGCTCAAATCCATGTCCATTGAGTTGGTGATGTTATAGAACCATCTATTCCTTTGCCACTCCTCCTTTTGCCTTCAATATTTCCTAACACCAGGGTCTTTTCCAGTGAGTCTGCTCTTCGCATCTAGTAGCCATAGTATCAGAGCTTCAGCATCAGTCCTTCCAGTGCATATTCAGGGTTGATTTCCTTTAGGATTGACTGCTTTGATCTTCTTGCTGTCCAAGGGACTCAAGAGTCTTCTCCAGCACAATTCAAAAGCATCAGTTCTTTGGTACTCAGCCTTCTTAATGAACCAACTCTCACATTAGTACATAGACGATAGGGACCTTTGTTGGCAAAATGATGTCTCTTTTTAATACGCTTCCTAGGTTTGTCATAGCTTTCCTTCCAAGGAGCAAGTATCTTTTAATTTCATGGCTGCAGTCACCATCCAGTGATTTTGGATATCAATGTTCCCTTGATAACTCTTATTTTCTTGAAGAGATCTCTAGTCTTGCCTATTCTATTCTTTTCCCCCACTTCTTTGCATTTTTCCCTTAAGAAGGCCTTCTATTTCTCCTTGCTAGTCTCTGGAACTCTGCTTTCAGTTAGGTATATCTTTCCCTTTCTCCCTTGCTTTTCACTTCTTTCCTGAGCTATTTGTAAAGCCTCTTCAGACAACCGCTTTGTCTGCTTGCATTTTTTCTTCTTTGGGATGGTTCTGGTCACTGCCTATGACACAATGTTATGAACATCTGTCCATAGTTCTTCAGGCAGTCTGTATTCCAGCTCTAATCCCTTGAATCTATCTATCATCTCTACTGTATAATCATAAGGGATTTGATTTAGGTCATACCTGAATTGCCTACTTTTGTTAATAATAGGCAGTGGTTTTCCCTGCTTTCTTCAATTTAAGCCTTGATTTTGCAATAAGGAACTCATCATCTAAGCCACAGTCGGCTCCAGGTCTTATTTTTGCTGACTGTATAGAGCTTCTCCATTCTCAGTTGCAAAGAACATAATCAATCTGATTTCAGTATTGACCACCTGGTGATGTCCATGTGCAGAGTGGCTCTTGGAACAGGGTGTTTGCTAAGACTAGTGAATTCTCCTGACATAATTCTGTGAGCCTCTGCCCTGCTTAATTTTGTACTCTAAGGCCAAACTTGTCTATTATTCCAGGTATCTTTTGACTTCGTACTTTTTCATTCCAATCCCTTGTGATGAAAATGACATCATTTTTTGTTGTTAATTCTAGATGGTCTTGCATGTCTTCATAGAACTGATCAACTTCAGCTTCTTCAGCATCAATGGTTGGGGCATAGACTTGGATTATTGTGATATTGAATAGTTTGCCTTGGAAATGAACTGAGATCATTCCGTCATTTTTGAGATTGCACCCAAGTACTGCATTTTGGACTCTTCTGTTGACTATGAGGGCTACTCCATTTCTCCTAAGGGATTCTTGTCCACAGCAGTAGATATAATAGTCATCTGAATTAAACTCTTCCATTCCTGTCCATTTTAGTTCACTGATTCCTAAGATGTTGATGTTCACTCTTGACATCTTCTGCTTGACCGCATCCAATTTAACCTTGATTCCTGGACCTAACATTCCAGGCCACTATGCAATACTGTCCTTCACAGCACTGGGCTTTACTATCACCACCAGACACATAGACAGCTGAGCGCTATTTCCACTTTGGCCCAGCCACTTCATTCTTTCTGGAGCTATTAGTAATTGCCCTCCACACTTCCCCAGCAGCATACTGGACAACTTCCAACCTGGGGGGCTGATCTTCCAGTGTCATGACGTTTTGCACTTTCCTACTGTCCATGAGGTGTTCCAGGCACCAGTACTGGAGTGGGTTGCAAGTTCTTCCTCCAGTGGACCACGTTTTGTCAGAACTCTTCACTAGGACACATCTGTCCCCATCTGCCTTGGGTGGCCCTGCATGGCATGGCTCATAGCTTGAGTTATGCAAGCCCCTTTGACATGATGAGGCTGTGATCCATGAAGGAGAAATTTTCACTGCATAAGGTCAAATCCTCAGGGCTAACCTGGCCTCCAAGTGGACTCATTGGAGAAACCATGAGATAGAAGAGGGCCTCTGAAATGATGCTAGGAGACATCCAAATATTTCACTGCCATTTATGGGTCTAGAGTGTCCAATTACCAATACATTTTGACTAAGTCAGATTTTAAAATCAAACTCCCTGTAGCCCACATTATACCTATATGTCTGCTGGTGAATTTTAAGGTGCTACAGAATTTCATCTACTAGTCACAAAATCTAGGTTATCCCAGTATACCTAAGCCTATAATACAGCTTCTTAAGAACTTTCTATTTCAGTAAACAAAGAGCTAGGCATCTTGTTATTTCAATTCCATTCCATGAACATTGAGCACCTACTATGTGCTAGGCATCGTGTCAAGTGTTGGACAATAAAGGGACAAATCGAGAGAGTGGCACTCTGTACAGAGGACAAACCTGCAAACAAATAACTACAATATGACAGCCCCAAGTCATGTGCAAGGATAGGAGTAAATTGAGGTTCAAATTAAGTGAGAAGAGGACATTTAAGGAGGAGACATCCGAACTAGTTTCTCAAAGATGGAATTAAGCTTGTTGGGAAGAAGGGAAGTGTGGGATGAAGAATGAAGACAACATTTCAGAAAGAGGAAGCTTCAGGTGCTTCACCCAAGCCTGAAGCCTCAGGGAGCCTAAGCACTGGACAGGGGACTTAGTTGCATGGTCAAGGGGAGTGGAGTAAGGATGGAGAAACTGCTTTCAGGAAATCACTGAGGGACTCTAATGCTGTGATCTACTGAAGGGTTTATCCCACTGCTGGGCATACACACCGAGGAAACCAGAATTGAAAGAGACACATGTACCCCAATGTTCATCGCAGCACTGTTTATAATAGCCAGGACATGGAAACAACCTAGATGTCCATCAGCGGATGAATGGATAAGAAAGCCGTGGTACATATACACAATGGAGTATTACTCAGCCATTAAAAAGAATACAGTTGAATCAGTTCTAATGAGATGGATGAAACTGGAGCCGATTATACAGAGTGAAGCAAGCCAGAAAGAAAAACACCAATACAGTATACTGACACATATATATGGAATTTAGAAAGATGGTAATGATGACCCTGTATGCGAGACAGCAAAAGAGACACAGATGTATAGAACAGACTTTTGGACTCAGAGGGAGAGGGTGGGATGATTTGGGAGAATGGCATTGAAACACGTATACTATCATGTAAGAAACGAAGCACCAGTCTATGTTCGATACAAGATACAGGATGCTTGGGGCTGGTGCACGGGGATGATCCAGAGAGATGATATGGGGTGGGAGGTGGGAGGGGGATTCAGGATTGGGAGCTCGTATACACCTGTGGTGGATTCATGTCAATGTATGGCAAAACCAATACAGTATTGTAAAGTAAAATAAAGCAAAAATAAAATTTAAAAAATTAAGAGAAGAAACATAATGACACTTTACTTTAAGAATGCTATTTTAGGGAGCATGTGGATTACTAGGGAGGCACAACGGAAGATGGAAACCAGTTAAAAAGGCTATTGTCTCTTTTATATATAGCAGTGTACATGCGTCAATGCCAGCCTCCCTTTTTTATCCCTCCCCCCCTTATCCCCTGCTTACCATAAGTTTGTTTTCTACATCTGTTACTCTACGTCTGGTTTGTATGTAAGTACATTTGCACCCCCCCCCTTTTTTTCAGATTCCACATATAGGTGATATCAGGTTTGTCTGTGTCTGACTTACTTCACTCGGTATGAGTCTCTAGGCCACCCATGTTGCTGCAAATGGCATTCCTTTGTTCTTTTCTATGGCTATGCATGTACCACATCTTGTTTCTCCCTTCCTCTGCTGATGAACATCTGGGTTGCTTTCATGTTCTGACTACTGTAAATACTGCTGCAGTGAGCATTGGTTGCGTGTGTCTTTTGGAATCATGGTTTTCTTTGAGTATATGTTTAGGATTGGGATTGCTGGGTCATATGATACTTCTATTTTTAGCCTTTTTAAGGAACCTCCATCCTGTCATGGAACAGTAAGGAACCTGCATAGTGGCTGTACCAACTTGCATTTCCACCAATAGTGTATGGAGGTTCCCTTTATTCCACAACCTCTCCAGCATTTAGTTTTTGTAGATTTCTTGATGATGGTCATTCTGACAGGTGTGAGGTGATACCTCAATGTAGTTTTGACTTGTGTTTCAACAATTAGTGATGTCGAGCCTCATTTCAAGTGCTTCTTAGCCATCTGTATGTCTTCTTGGAGGAATGTCTATTTAGTCTTCTACCCATTTTCTGACTGTTGTATATTTTCTCCCATTCTGAGGATTGTCTTTCTGTTTTGTTTATGGCTTCCTTTGCTGTGCAAAAGCTTTTAATTTAATTAGATCCCATTTATTTATGTTATTTTCATTACTCTAGGAAATTTTATTGTAATTTATGTCAAAGAATGACCTGCCTATGTTTTCCTCTAAGAGTTTTATAGCGTCCAGTCTTATATTCAGGTCTCTAATCCACTCTGAATTACTGTGTAGCACTGGAAACTATACTCAATACTCTGTGATGGCCTATATGGGAGGAGAATCTAAAAAGCAGTGGCTATATGTATAACCGATTCATTTTTCTGTACACCTGAAATTCACACAACATTGTAAACCAACTATATACCAATAAAAATTAAATGAAGTCAAAACTCCACTACTATTAGCGGGGTAACCTCCAGCAATTTGCTTGCCCTTTCTGGGCCTTTCCTTCTTACCTGTAAAATGGGCAAATAATAGGACCCACATCATCGGGTTGATGGAGGATTAATTAAATTGGCAAAAAGCTTCAAACAAACAAAACAAACTGAATAAATAAAAAGACTGTCAGAGTCCTGGTGAAAGAACACAAAGAATGAATTAAGAAGGAGCAAAGGGAAGACTGGGGACTGGGGAGGAAAGAATGGATTCAGAAAGTAATTTGAAGGGATAAGGGCCAGGGTAGAAGAGTTGACTGTACCTGGAAAGGAGGGTGCAAGACAAAAACCATCTTGCCTCTGGCCTGGGGACCTGTGTATGGAGCAGGGATAAAGGAGGCAGACAAGATTAAAGGGCTGAAAGGATAATGATGAGCTGATCTGCCTGACCTCACAAAGAATCCAGGTAGTACTGTATGATTCTCTACAACAGCTAAAATGCTCAAAGCTCTCCGTTATTTCCATGAAGAGTGATTAGTTTTCTCTAAAGTTTTGAAATACAAAGTAACAATAATAAAACCCTCATTAATTTCATTTCTTTTAGATCACAGTACTAAGAATAGAACATGGATACTGATAAAAAGGATAAAACAACACCTATTCCCATTTTGGTTAACTAAAAGCTCGAGGAGAGCATGTATGGAAGGGAAAATAATGTGTGAGAATAATTCTGTTTATCATGTAAAGGGTTGTCTGAATCAGTAAGATAAATCAATATAAAAGCCTTACATTATATCCTTTTATTTAAAAATATATCCTTTTCATGCACTATCTCCAGAGCTCAATACCATCAAATAAAGTGATACTCTTCCATTTGAAGTAATTTCACATGAGTCCCCTTATAGGAACTATATATAAAATTCAAAGAAACATTACAGTATCTTCTGTAATGAAAAGGTACTAGAAATTAATTGCACTGAGTAGTATTTAATTATATTTTGCAATGCAACTTATTTGTAAATTAATTATGGTTAATCAGGAGTCAGTACTTGGGTCTCACCTCTGAATTCTGTTCATATTTTGTTCATTTCAAGCTTCTTGTTGACTTCACCCTGCGACTTGGCTTCCTCCCACCCCTTCCATATAGCAAATCATTTGATTTATATAAGGGAGAAGTCTTTACGAGTTAGAAGTTATTTTTAGCTATGTATAAAACATTCAAGAAGAGAGAAAAATAGGTTGAAGTTCAGAAAACAATAAAAGGCTTTGCCCATAAACCATAACTTGTCAGGGTTGCAGTGAAGCAAAGCACTGTTTCTGTCCTTGTGGCTCAGTAACTACAGTCTTTTCAAAAATTGGGGGGCATATTTGAAGTAATTTACTCAAGTGTTTACAAAGATGTGGGGTTTTATTAACAGATAATAAAAATAATTATGAGGAAATGTTAGGATGTCCTATTTGCATATTCAGGTTTTTGCTGTTTGGTGTTGATTACCCCATTGTGTGTGACTGAAAAATCTTACTGTTATGTAAGAAGCAGTTCCTACAGTTCCAGATAAGAGGGTTATTCTCAGGCCAGACTGCCTGGGTTCCAAACACATGTCTGTGCCTCTCTTTGGCGAGGTTCTTCTCTTCTGCGTGCCCTTTGGGTCTCATTTGCTACATGAGTATAACTCTAGAACTAATTCCATAAGGTTTCTGAGGATCTAATGTGTTAACACACAAATTACTTAGTGCTTGGCATATAGTCAATATGCTTAAATTATTATTAATGTTAAGCATATTCAAAGGGAGATTGAACAAAATCCAAACAACTCTACAGAAAACACAGAAGTGATGCTCATCTTAGAACAAAAAGGAAAGGAGGAAAGATCAAAATGGTGGTGCAGGAAGAGTGTGGAGCTCGTCTCCCCCCAGGAACACATCAAAAACATATCTACCTGTGGAACAATTCCCACTGAAAACAAACTGGAGACTGGCAGAAAGACTCTTGTACTGCCTAGGATGTAAGAAAGATCCTCACAGGATCAAGTAGGGAGGGAAGAGAAGCGATCAGGAGGGGACACAGAGGAAAAGGGAGATTACAAGGACAAATACCTAGGGAGTGGGTGGTTCAAGCCACATACTGGGTGCCCTGGCCCTGTGATCCAGGTTGGGAAACAAGTGTGACTAATGGGAGGGCCCTAAGGAACCTAAACTCTCCTTGTGAAGAGTGTGCACATGCTTGCTTACTCCTAGGGACAAGGCAAAAGCAGCAGGTTTAAACTGTGTGGGCCTTGGCCAGATTCCCAAGCCTGTCCCAGCGAAAGTCACAGTCTGAGCCCAGGGCCTGCTCTGACCCCTCTTGCTCAACAGCACAGCTTCACACTAGGAGAAGTGCTGCAGCGGCCAAGGAGAGGGCACAGCTGTGCAGGACAGAGCTGACACAGAGCGAGAATGCATCTGAATGGGGCAAGGACAGCCATTGCTGGTACTTGCAAAGGCAGCACACGGAGTGGTCCAGGGTTCTGCTTGAACTGGAACAGCCATAGCTCCCACCCCGCACCAAGCACCCACTTCTCTTGCTCCAGCACTGCTCCCTACTGAGGTGGGGGTGCAGATGCTGGGAGGGGAAACAGCAAACACACAGAAGGGATGGAGCCAGCTTGGATCTGACCCTCTGGGCTTCTGTTCCAGCAACTTGGGACCTGCCTCTGCCCCTGAGAGGCTGGTGCTGGCCACACTGGACAGAGGATAAAGCCCAGCTCACACTTGGTGCTGGCTCTAGCACCTCTATCTCAGCACCACTTCCCACAAAAGTGAAAGCTGCCAGCACTCCCTGAGGGAAGATGTGACTCACGCTCACGTCAGGGCCAACTCTTTGACCAAAGCCACCTGGCACAAACATATTGTATAGGATGCTCCTACACACCGCTTTAAGGCCAGAACAGGTAATTGCTTTACCTAATATCATAGAAACAAAGAAGGTTAAGCAAAATAAGACAGAAAAATTTGTTTCAAATGAGGAGGAAAACCCTTAAAAAGCAAACAATGAGACAAATAAATAATTTGCCAGATAAAGAGTTCAAAGCATTAATAATAAGAATGCTAACTGAATTACAGGGCATAACAGATGAATGCAGTGAGAATTTTAAGAAGGAACTGGAAACTATTAAAAAAGAACCAGTCAGAACTGAGGAATACAATACCTAAAATGAAAAACACACTACAGGGAATTAACAGCAGACTAAGTGATTGGATTTCCCAGGTGGCTCTAGTGGTAAAGAACCCAACCACCAATACAGGAGATGTAAGAGACCCGGGTTCGATCTCTGGACTGGGAAGATACTCAAGAGAAGAAAATGGCAACCCACTCCAGCATTCTTGCCTGGAGAATCTCGTAGACAGAGGAACCTGGCAGGCTCCAGTCCACGGAGTTGCAAAGAGTCAGACACGTCTGGAGTGACTTAGCATGCACACAAGTGCTACAGGAGAACACATTAGTGATCTAGAAGATGATATAATGAAGTCATCCAATCAGAACAGCAAAAAGAAAACAAATTTCCAAAATGACAGTTTAACAGACCTTTGAGACAACATTAAGTGTACCATCATTCGCATTCTAGGAGGCCCAAAAGGAGAGGAGCGAGAGAAAAGGATTAAAAATGCAGCTGAGGAAACTATGGCTGAACATTTCTTGAACCTGAAGAAGGAAACAGATATTTAAGTACAGATGAACCCAAACAGACCCACACCAGACATGTCATAATTAAATAGGCAAAAGTTAAAGCAAGAGGAAAAACAGAAAATCGTATATACAAAGGAACCCACAGAAGGTTATCAGTTTATTTTCCTGCAGAAACTTGCAGGCCATAAGGGTGTGGTGTGATATATTTAAAGTGCTGAAAGGGAAAACTTCCAACAGAGGATACACTATCAAACAGGATTATAATTTAGAATTGAAGAAGTGGTAAAAACTTCTCAGAAAGCAAGAACCAAGGGGTTCATCAGCACTAAACCTTACCTAAAAGAAATGTAAAATGGTCAGTGGAAAAGACTACAACAAAAAGTAAGAATCTAAAGGAAAAGAAAAATCAAACTAGTAAAGGCAAATGGTTGTGGATCAACCACTTAAATAAGCTAGTACAAAGATTAAAAGAAAAACATTTTAAATCAAATATAACTACAACACTGAAGAGAGACTAAGATGTATAATATAATATGAAATACACAACACGTGAAGAAGAGTTAAAAAAAAGGGTATTTTACAATGGTTTTGAACTTAAATGATCACTGGTTTAAAACAAGTTAGATATAGTTATAGGTCAATATATATGGATCCCATGGTTATCACAAACCAACCTATAATATACACAAAAACTAGAGAGAGGGGGGTTCAGGATGGGGAACACGTGTATACCTGTGGCGGATTCATGTTGATGTATGGTAAAACCAATACAATATTGTAAAGGAATTAACCTCCAATTAAAATAAATAAATTTATATTAAAAAAAACTAGAGAGAAAGGAACACCAATACACCAGTAAAGAAAATCATCAAATCACAAACGTGTTAGTTGCTCAGTCATGTCTGACTCTGCAGTCCCATGGGTTGTATGTAGCCCACCAGGCTCCTTTGTCCATGGGATTTCCCAGGCAAGAATACTGGAGTGGGTTGCCATTTCTTTCTCCAGGGGATCTTCCCAACCCAGGGATAGAACCCTGGGTCTCCTGCACTGCAGGCAGATTCTTTACCATCTGAGCCACCAGGGAAGCCCTTCAAATCAAAAGAGAAGAAACTGAGAGAAAAGAGAAGAACAGAGAACTACAAAAACCATCGGAAAGTAGTAAGAGAGACAGAGACAAATAGCATGGTAGAAGGACTTGAAGTCACTCCCTTCTAAGAAAACCACCAAAATCACAACCAATTGCTAAACCACCACTGAAAATAAACAAACCGCAAACCTACCAAAAAAGATACTCTACATCCAAAGACAAAGATGCTATGAGCCACTAGGAGGGGAGCAATCATGATAAAAATCAAAAACATCATACCCACTGGGTAGGTGACTGACAAACTGGAAAATAATTACATCACAGAAGTTCTCCCTCAGTGGCTGAAAGTTCTGAGACCCATGTCAAGTTCCCCAGGCTGGGGTCTGGCAATGCAAGGAGGAGATCCCAGAGAATCTGACTTTGAAGGCCAGTGGGGTTTGATCAAAGGAATTTCACAGAATTAGGGGAAACAAACTCCACTATTGGAGGGCTCACACAAGGTCTCAAGTGTAGTTGGACCCGTAGGAAAAGAAACAAACAAACAAAAAACTGTCTTTATAAGAGATTGGACCAGTCCTAGCTGCTACTATTGGAGGCTCTCCTGAAGAAGCAGGGTCAGCTCTGGCTCACTGCACGGTCAAAGATACAGGCAGTGGTACTAATGGGAAGTACTCACTGCTGTGAGCTCTCCTGGAGGTCACCGTTTTCTCACCAGGACCCTGCCCCACCCAACAGCTTGAAGGCTCCAGTGCTGGGACACCTCAGCCAAATGGAAACTGCTGACATGGTGGGAACAGTCCCACCCATTAGCAGACAGGCTGCAGGGTCTTTCTGAGCACACAGCTTGTCCCCTAAACAGATCCCTCGACACAGCCCAGCTCACCAGAGGGATAAGACCCTAATCATAACCCACAAGTGGAGAGGAACCACTCACAGCCAGCAGGAAGCCTGCACAAGCCTCTTAGCTTCATACACCAAGGGGGCAGAGAGCAGAAGCAACAAGAATGACAACCTGCAGCCTGCAGAACAGAAACTATAGTCACAGAAAGTCAGACAGAGTGAGACAGCACAGGAATATATCCCAGATGGAGGAATAAGATGAAATTCCAGAAGAACAATGAAGTGAAGTGGCAATCTACCTGAAAAAGAATACACAGAAATGATAGGAAAGATGATGCAAGGTATTAGAAAATGGAGGCACAGATTGGGAAGATACAAGAAATGTTTAACAAAGACCTAGAAAAACTAAAGAACGAGCAATCAGGGATGAACAAAACAATAACGGAAATGAAGCATACACTAGAAAGAATCAATAGCAGAATACCGAGGCAGAAGAACACATAGTGAGCTGGAAGACGGAATGGTGGAAATAACCGAAGCAAAGCAGAATAAAGAAAACAAATGAAACTAAATGACAGTGTCAGAGACCTCTGGGATGACATTAAATGCACCAACATTTGAATTGTAGGGGTCCCAGAAGAGGAAGAGAAAGGGCCAGAGAAAGTATCTGAAGCAATTCTAGTGGAGAACTTCACTAACATGGGAAAGGAAATAGACAAACAAGTTCAGGAAGTGCTGAGAGTCCCATACAGGATATACCCAAGGAGAAACATATTAATCAAACTAAAGAAACAAAAAAGTAGCAAGAGAAAATCCACACACACACACACACACAAAACCTACAAGGAACCCCCTTAAGGTTAGCAGCTGATTTTTCTGCAGAAACTCGGCAGGTGAGAATGGAGTGGCAGGACATATTTAAAGTGATAACAGGAAAATGCGTACAACCAAGATTACTCCACCCAGCAAGGATCTCATTCATATGTGATGCGCGGGTGGGGTGGGGTGGGGGGGGAAGCTTTACAGACAAACACAAGTTTAGAAAATTAAGCACTACTGAACCAGCTTTACAACAAATGCTGAAGGAACTTCTCCAGGCAGAAAACAGAAAAGAAAAAGAACTACATTAAACATGCCCAAACAATGAAGGCAATGACCACCGGAAGATCCATATTGATAATTACCTTAAATGTAAATAGATTAAATGCTTCAGCCAAAAGATACAAACCAGTTGAATGGATAAAAAAACAAGATCCATAATATATATACCATCTACAAGAGACCCTGGTGCTACAAGAGACTGGTAGCTCAGGTGGTAAAGAATCCCCCTGCAATACAGGAGACCCTGGTTTGATTCCTGGGTCAGGAAGATCCCCTGGCGAAGGGATAGGCTACCCAGTCCAGTGTTCCTGGGTTTCCCTGATGGCTCAGCTGGTAAAGACTCCACCCACAGTGCAGGAGGCCTGAGTTCAATCCATGGCTTGGGAAGATTCCCTGGAGAAGGGAAAGGCTACCCACGCTAGTATTCTGGCCAGAAGAATTTCATGGACTGCATGGTCCCTGGGGTTGCAAAGAGTCAGATATGACTGAGCGACTGATTAAATGCCATCTAAGAATGAAATAATTCCATTCTTATTGATTAAAAAGAATGAAATAATGCCATCTAAAGCCACATGGATGGACCTGGAGATTATCAGAGTAAGTGAAAAGTCAGAGAAAGATAAATATCATGGTATGGCTCATATGTGGAATATAAAAAATGATACAAATGAACTTATTTACAAAACAGAAAAAGACTCACAGACTTAGAGAATGAACTTATGGTTACCGGAGGGAAGGGGAGGTGGTGGGGGAGGGATAGATTGGGAGTTTGGAACTGACTTGTACACACTGGTATATTGAAAATAGATAACCAACAAGGACCTACTGTATAGCCCAGGGAACTCTGCTCAATATGTTGTAGTAACCTAAATGGGAAAATAAATTTGAAATAGAATAAGTACATTATATATATATATATATATATACATATATATATATAACTGAATCACTTTGCTGTACTTCTGAAGCTAACACAACATTGTTAACCAACTGTGCATGCCTGAATGCTAAGTCACTTTAGTCATGTCCGACTCTTTGCGACCCTTTGGACCATAGCCTACCAGACTCCTCTGTCCGTGGGATTCTCCAGGCAAGAATGGTTGCCATGCCCTCTCCAAAGGGTCCCCCACCCAGAACCCACATCTGTTATATCTCCTGCATTGGCAGGCAGGTTCTTCACCACTAGCGCCACCTGGGAAACCCTAATCAACTATATTCCAATATAAAAAAGTTAATATTAAAAAACCTAGTATGGGAATGGCACAAAAACAGACAAATGGATAAAATGGAACAGAATAAAGAAAATAAACTGACAAACCTATGGTCAATTAATCTATGGCAAGAATATACAATAGAGTAAAGATAATATCTTCAATAAGTGCTGCTCGGAAAAAGGGAGAAGGTAATGGCAGCCCACTCCTGTATTCTTGCCTGGAGAATCCTGTGGACAGAGGAGCCTGGTGGGCTGCTGTCCATGGGGTTGCACAGAGTCGGACATGACTGAAGCGGTTTAGCATGCATGCACGCACTGGAGAAGGTAATGGCAGCCCACTCCTGTATTCCTGCCTGGAGAATCCCAGGGACAGGGGAGCCTGGTGGGCTGCCGTCTACGGGGTCGCACAGAGTTGGACACGACTGAAGTGACTTAGCAGCAGCAGCAGCACCTAGGAAAAATGGACAGCTACATGTAAAACACTGAAATTGGAAACTTTTTTTAAGCTATACAGAAAAATAAACTCAAAATGGATTAAAGACCAAAATGGAAGAATGGAAACCATAAAACACAAGAAGAAAACAGCCAGAACACTCTGACATAAATCATAGCACTATTTTTTTGGATCTGTCTCCCAAGGCAAAGGCAAAAAAACACCAAAACCCCCAAAATTAACAAACGGGGCAAGTAGAGGCTCAACCTGGAGGCGGAGAGGGCACCCTGTAGACTATAATGCAAATCATAGCTGTTGGGGGACGTTATCAAGAGGACAGGGCTGCAGCTTGACCTGTGAGTGGGACCTGGGTAATTAAAGGTCCTTCACAGCCTCCCCTGACCTTAGAATGTACACTCTGCTTGCCTTTCTTGCACTAGAAGCTGCCCAAGGATCCAGTTTTGAGATAATAATGTGATGTTGAGACCATCTTGATGGTGTACATGACAGAACCCATATTTGGGCCTCCATATTTGTTTTGTTTTCTAAAATATTTACTAAAGATGAAAAGGACTACCATAATATTTAATTGGGTTATGTGAAATCTTCATCATTTTCTTATAAAATTGGGAACATAAATTCTAATCCAACAAACTGCAGAGGAAAGATAAATGACAATCAAGGTGAATACTAAGAAGTACCAAAAAGCAGATAAAAAATGAGCATAATTTTAGGCCTCTAAATTAATTCTTAAAGATGCTGGCAAGCAGATGCAGAGATCTACTCCTTCTGTGGCCATCCAAGACAAGTTTTGTGTGTAAGTTTCCCTGCTTATTAAACTTGCCACCTACCGGTCTGGAGTGGTCTGCTTCCTCCTCAGGTCTCTGACCTCCCTCTATGAGGGCCAGTTTCTGATTTCATCCAGGAAGCTCCCCAGGACGTTGCAAACTAACAGTGACCTGGTTTCAAAAGGGGAGTTCAAAAGCAGTGTTTTCCCTCCGACGAAATTTTGAGGACAGAGAAGGCGGTGAACGGGAGGCAGCATGTCAGCCATGAGTGAAAAGGTCATGACAAGTGGCCATGTTGGAGGCATTTCAGACACCTAGCTGGGTATATTATGGACATAACCTCTGTTCTTCACAGAAGCACTGTGAGGGAGGGGTGTGTATATACACACACACATATTTTTCAGATGAGAGAATTGATGTTCATACATAAGAACTGCCACAGGCTTACAAAGCTGGTGGAGTAAGCACAGATCTGAATAACAACTGCCTTGAGTTCTGGGCCTTTTTTCATCTACTAAGCAAAGAACTGGGAGGAGGCAACTATAGTGCCACAGACTTGTGAGCTCCAGATCATGTGTTGGTAGCCTGGAAGAAGCTGAGACACTGAAGACCACCGTGGCTACTCCAGGACATGGACTTGGGCTAGCTCTGGCTGATGTCCTCCAGAAGGCAGTGAGATCCGTCAGGAAGAGACAGAGGATCCACCCTCTGTTACCACCCATACTCTGTCCTGTCTGAAAGGACCAACTTGGATTTACTTTCAGAGCTAACACTAGGACTAGGTGTACTTTGATTTTAGGGGCATCAGGAAAACCTCCTTGCTCCCCAAAACTGTCCCCCCAATTTTTGGCAGTGACTTAAAATGTATTTAAGTGGGGATAGTTTTTAATTTCACCATTAGAAGGTCCTGTTCACGTGCAAATGACCTGAAGAAATAACATCTTAAACTAAATCATATGAAGTATTATAAAGCAAGGCATATAAATGTTTAAGGGAAAAGTCTTTCAATTTAGATAAAGAGTTTGAAGGTGTAAGGATTTCAAACTGTGATTCAAGTACCCAGCAGCATACAAACTTTTCTAAAGGGTACATACATGAAAAAGAAGTATTTACGGAATTAAATATTTATATCTTGAACACCCATATGCATCTTAAAAAGAACTTGCCTTGAGAACGTGTCTACTTTTCAAAATAAAGGCCTCTCTTGTATCCCAATCTTATCATGGTACATTGTGAAGGGGTAAGAAACCCAAGGGTACCAAACAAGTAAGTTATTAGAAATCTAAGTGTGGAAGTTGACAGAGTAAGATACTATAATGATTTTCCACTTGAAAATTGCCAGTTTACAATTATTTGTTTTCATCAAAATTGAGGGATGAGCTAATATGCCAGCCAAGGAGACCTTACCAAAAGACACTTAAGTTTCAAGTTGATGATAGAACACTATGATTTTTGGTGTATAATTCAGAAAATGTATAGAGTTGGGGGATGTTGTTCAATATAACTCCATGTGTTCCTATTTACTTATTTATGGATGAGAAGCATCTGCACAACAAAGGAAATATAAGCAAGGTGAAAAGACAGCCTTCAGAATGGGAGAAAATGATAGCAAATGAAGCAACTGACAAACAACTAATCTCAAAAATATACAAGCAACTCCTGCAGCTCAATTCCAGAAAAATAAATGACCCAATCAAAAAATGGGCCAAAGAACTAAATAGACATTTCTCCAAAGACGACATACAGATGGCTAACAAACACATGAAAAGATGCTCAACATCACTCATTATCAGAGAAATGCAAATCAAAACCACAATGAAGTACCATTTCACACTGGTCAGAATGGCTGTGATCCAAAAGACTACAAGCAATACATGCTGGAGAGAGTATGGAGAAAAAGGAAGCCTCTTACACTGTTGGTGGGAATGCAAACTAGTACAGCCACTATGGAGAACAGTGTGGAGATTCCTTAAAAAACTGGAAATAGAACTGCCTTATGACCCATCAATCCCACTGCTGGGCATACACACTGAGGAAACCAGAATTGAAAGAGACACATGTACCCCAGTGTTCATCACAGCAGTGTTTATAATAGCCAGGACATGGAAGCAACCTAGATGTCCATCAGCAGATGAGTGGATAAGAAAGCTATGGTACATATACACAATGGAGTATTACTCAGCCATTAAAAAGAATCCATTTGAATCAGTTCTAATGAGGTGGATGAAACTGGAGCTGATTATACAGAGTGAAGTAAGTCAGAAAGAAAAACACCAATACAGTATACTAACACACATATATGGAATTTAGAAAGATGGTAACAATAACCCTGTATGTGAGACAGCAAAAGAGACACAGATGTATAGAACAGTCTTTTGGACTCTGTGGGAGAGGGAGAGGGTGGGATGATTTGGGAGAATGGCATTGAAACATGTATAATATAAGAAACGAATCACCAGTCTAGGTTCGATGCAGGATATAGGATGCTTGGGGCTGGTGCACTGGGATGACTCAGAGAGATGGTATGGGGAGGGAGGTGGGAGGGGGTTCAGGATTGGGAACACGTGTACACCTGTGGCGGATTCATGTTGATGTATGGCAAAACCAATACAGTATTGTAAAGTAAATAATAATAAAAGAGAAGCAGCTCAGTATTGGAATCTATTATTGATGACAGAAATAAACTTGATGTTATCCAGTCTCATTTCAGTGAAAGTAACATTCAAACATCACTAAATGAGTTAACTGGGGAGGATGACAACATCATTTCTCCTGTTTAAAGATGTAACTCTAATAAAAACTCAGTCTCTATATTAAATAATTATTTACCAACAACTGCAGTATACTTGGATTCTTTAGACAAATCATTTAATTAGGATGAATGTACTGACAATTTAATCCAAAAGAAATTTAACACATATTTCTTTTGTAAAAAGATATAAAACTTACGCATATATTTTTTATTAGAGAGAGTTATGGAATGGTAACTAAAACTTTTGTGCATCAGGTGTATTATTTCAGGATAAAAAAAATCCAAGGAGGAAGTGGTGTAGAAATATAAGATAGAAGAAAGAACACTCCAAATATTACCTTCTATTAAAGAAAACTTGTTCTCATTTTGTCCATGGATGATTTGGGTTAAGAAATCATTATGGTGTTTGGTGTCTGCATTCCATTGGGTCATCTTAAGACACCTAATCACTTTATTTAAAGATGTCAAATATTCATAATATACCCAGACATAATATCTTTTCCTACTATTAATTTTATGAAGAACATTTCAGATATTAAATTAAAATTATTGGTGAGCTTTATATAAACAATCAATTTATCTTTATTTAAATCTTTTAGAAATATGCTAAGAAAAATGTGAAGATCACTATACTAGGGTATGGGAGGATGGTGATTCCGTCATCAAGAAAGGAACTCTATCAGGGGAGAATGAGGGAGGCTGGTAATCAGGAAGACCAAGGCACGGGATAATAGAAGTGGGAGTTGGGGACTAATGAACAGAACTCTGCATATTTCTCCTGGGTACCTCCACAGTTACACATATCGCTTCACATTTACATAAAGCCAATGAGAGCTTACCAAAAGACACTTTAGTTTCAAGTTCTAAGGGCTGGAGTTAAGACCCACCTGTCCCATCCACTAATTGTCTGGCTTTAGGCAAGTCATTTAATATCATTAAACCTTTCATTTTAATCTCTACATATTCATATCTGCCCTGCCTTCTTCATAAAGGTCCCATGAGATATTAAAAATGTTATATGAAAGCACTTTTGATTACTCCTATGGTGACCCACTCCAGTACTCTTGCCTGGAAAATTCCATGGACAGAGGAGCCTGGTAGGCTCTAAAGAGTCCATGGGGTTGCAAAGAGTTGGACATGACTGAGCAACTTCACTTTCACTGTTTTTTCATATGATTTAAAGCTGGTGTTACTATTATTCTTCTACAGTGTAAATACTTTACTCCAGTTAAAAATTGATATAACTTAACTTTTAGTGTCTTTACTAGTTTAAATGACTGTCATAAATTAAGATCTAAGTTTAGAAACAGGAAAGAACACCACCTAATATAAAATATTTTAAAATATTTTTTAATGGTCACTTTTTTTTTTTAACCTAACAACTTTCCATCAAATTCTGTCTTAAGGACACCTTCTATTTGCACATATCCAGGTTCAGCTGTATTAGATCTAACAATACTGTGCTTTGCTATTTTCTTAGGCATCATGATCTATGGAAAAGATGCTGAGCAAAGTGATATAGTTCTGTAAAGAGCAAGCTTCACAATGTGAGATCTTCACATTGTTCAACATTCAATCAAGGAAAGACAAATGAAAACAAAATCACCTTATGCTAGCCAAAAAGTGTTATTAGCAAACAGGACTCAGTTTCACCTTCCTGAATCTGTCACTAGACTTGCACTCATTGGCCACTTCCTCCACCTCTTAGGCTTACCTCCCTAGGTAATCAACAAATTACTCAATATTCTTGTGATCTTCTTTGGCCTCAGCAGATGAAGTATGTGTTTAATAGAATAAATGGGCCAAAAAGTCCTCTCAAAGCTCTTCCTTTCTTCCATCAAGTCACCTACAAACACGAACATCTCCATCCCCAAAATAGGCCACCAACAAAACTACTGGTGACAAGCCCATCCCTTCTCATCTATGCTTCCGCATCCTCCTTCCCTTCTTGGCTAAACTGCTTGAAAGAGCAGCATCTTCAGTCCCCAGCTACTCACCCGCCCATCCATTCAGTCTTCAATGTACTGCTGTCTGCATTTACACTCACAGCTTACACTTCACTTTCAGAGGAGACCAAAGAGCGCCCCAAGTGCCCAGTCCCAGGGCATTTTCCCTCACTCTTTCATGTATTTTTGCCACTTGACTGCTGTTTCTCAAACCTCTTTCACTGGTCCCTTCATTTCATCTAGCATTTTCACAGTCCTCCCCAGGGATCTCTTTCATTTTCTCCTCTTTTAATTTTACAGCAGCGGTTCTCAACTTTGTTGAGACTCCCCACAATCACGTAGCAGAGCTGTGAAGACTTTCCATGCCTGGGCCCTACCTGCAGAAGGTCTGATTTAACTGGGCTGATAAAGGACCGAGGCATCAGAGTTTTTAAAGCTCCTCAGGCGATGCTAAAATGAAGCCAGGTTTTCAAACAACCAGCCTCAATGCACTGACTGAGTGATTCCTTCTCATGGCTTCTAACTCAAAAATCATTAATTTCAGTCTTAAGTTCTGTTATGCTCCAATCACATTTTCCAATTACTTTTTAGATAATTCACATTTCCAGTTACTTTCCAGATGATTATGTGTACATGCTCAACAAATATGAAAAGTGTAAGGTGCTGAATTGAACTCAATATCACCTAACAAAGGTCTTCTCTAAACTTGGTCTTCTTGAGTCGTTATCCTCCCATTTCTAAACTCAAAGCTTATAGTAATTCTTACAACTCTCTTCAAAACATTCCATTAAGTTACAGATTCTACTAGAACTAAGCAGAACCCTACAATCCCCTCCCCAGTACAAAGCCAAGCAGTTTATGATTAGGACAACAGAGTCACAGACTCAGTGTCTGATGCACATTCCTGAGCTATTTTTACAGATACTGTAACTGCCACCAGAGGGGAAGGAAAGCCAACTTCACGATAACCAGACTGTAGACATAAGCTGCTCCATCTTGAGCAGTACTGAATCTGTGGCTAGCACAATCCCTAGAACTGACCTTAAGGGAAGGGATTAACATTATTGCTCACAATAATCTGTATCTTAATGGGTATCAAAATACCTGTAGCCTACTCTGCCCATACATGTAAGAGGACAATTAAAATTGTCAGCAAAGAGATGCTACAGACCCATGTTGAATACAGCTCCCTATGTCAGCATGAGAAAGTTACAGGAGATGGATCTTCATCCCTAATTCCATAGAATTCAAATGATGTTTGATGATGTTCGACTGTGGGGAATTGAAAGCAGGTCTTTTGCCTCTTTCCTGTTTGCCCATTTCTGTTCCCTTCTAACCTTAAAAGAACTTAATTATAGGAATGAGCTCACTAAGAAATTGAAACTAACTCTCGACTTACGCTCTCCTGAATGCATACCATGCTCTATCTAGCCCCTTGATTCTTCTCCTAGACAAAAAGAAGAATGAGGGATTAAGCAGTTAAGAAATGACTAGTTCTGTACCCCTAACAGCTCCCTTAGTAATCCTGCAGGCAGATCCTTGGGGCAAGAGAACATCTGAAGAGAGCCAGCCAGTCTGCATGCAATGGAGAATGATGCAGAAACCAAACTTCCACCTCAATGATTCACTGAGATTCTTCTTTTCCCTATAAAAACTGTCATGGCTGAGCAGAATCTTCAGTTTGTTTCTGACTACAGGTTCTTCTTCCCAGTATGCCAGCTTTTCTAATTTCAGAATCTTTCCTTTCTACTGACACTAGCCTCTTGAATTACTGGCTTACAATCAGTGAGCAGCTAAACCTAGGTTTGGCAACACTATTCAAATATTTCTCAAACCTGGCCCTCTTCCCTAGCCCCACTCTTCTTAAGTAGTGTGATACCATTTTCATTTCAACAGAATTCTCTCTAAAAAGTAAATCTTAAAAAAAATCAGCAAAAATGTTCTTCCTGTGTCACTGTATCCAGTTTAAGAATCCAAACTGCACGGTGTGCCATATGAAAGCTTTTGCAAGCTGCCCCTGATTCCTGCTCTGACTTTGAGATACACTGGGATCTGGGATCCTTTACTGGAGTACCTGCACCTGAACAAATGTCTCTTTAAGCAACAGAAATACAAAGAAACAGGGACTAAAAATAACTGTATACATGCCTGAGTTGCAGCAAATTATGAACAATAAGATACAAAAAGGCTAATAACTAAGGGCCATTTCTGAGGTACTAGGAGCAAAAGCAGGGTACTGTTCATGATCTCTGCACACAGCACCACCAACGGAGTGGGCAGACCCTCGAAGCCACCCCTCTGGCAGGACCTACTGATCTGCCTTCACCCTCATGCCATTTAAGGAAGCAGCCCACCCTCCTCGGAGAGAAGCAGACCACCTATTTGTTTTCACTTCCTCTCGCTACAGCCTGAGCCCCATAAAGCCTTGTCTGAATTCCTCATCTGCTTCCAACAATTTCTATTGATTAAGGAGTCCAAGGACCCTGGATGGTAATAGCTTTACCTTGGAAACTTAATCCTACCCTCTAGGCACACTGAACTTCCTAACATTTCCTCAGCTTTTTTCTCTGATGTGATCATCAGAACATGGCCACTTCATATCTTTGTACTGTCTGTGCACTCTACCCAGAATGTCTTTCTCCTTTTCTGCTGAGACAACTCCATTCCTTCCTGAATGTTCACCTCAGAAGATGCTTCCTTTTTAAAACCTTCCTAGTCTCTCCTAAGCAAAATCAGCATTTTCCTTTTATGTGCAGCTCTGGCACTCTTCAAACCATTTATCACTGTACTATAATAATGTATGTAGAATTTGTGGACACCTACCATAAAAGTTCTTAAGAGTCTTACATTACATATATATATTTAAAATGTATATTTATAATATATACCTTGTATATGTATCAATATATATGATACATACAATATGATTCATTTTGAATACATTTCCTATGCACCCTATCAAGCATAATGGGCCTCCCTTATGGCACAGCTGGTAAAGAATCTGTCTGCAATGCAAGAGGCCTGGGTTCAATCCCTGCATTGGGAAGATCCCCTGGAGAAGGGAAAGGCTACCCACTCCAGTATTCTGGCCTGGAGAATTCCATGGACTGTAGTCCATGGAGGTCACAAACAGTTGGACACGACTGAGACACTTTCACTTCACTTATCAAGCATAATGCCCTAGCAGAGATGTTAAAAAATATATTGATCGTTTATCCAATTAATATTTGTTGAACATCTACTATGCGGCCTCACTATTCCTCGTACCTGGGATTCATCAATAAACCATATAAAGTCTGTTAAAAGTGATTTTTCAAGAGAAAAGAAAATAACATATAAACATATTGGATAATTTCAGTGGTGCTAAAGTCTTGGAAAAATAAATCAGCATTATACAGTGCTTTAGATCAGGAGTCAGAAAACTTCTTCTGTTCAGGACTACATATTTAATATTTTAGGCTTTAAGGGCCATATGGTCCCTCAACAAAAACCACAGACAATACATACATGAATGAGCAGGGTTGTGTTCCAATAAAACTTTATTTACACAAGCAGGAGGTGGGTCATATTTGGCCTGTCCAGTATAGTTTGCTGACCCTTGCTTTAGATAACAGACACGGCTTCTCTTAAGAGGTGACTACACACTAGGACATGAATACCTGGAAAGAGCCGACCCTGAGCCAGACTGTTCCAGGTACAGAGAAGAGCACTTGCAAAAGCTGTTGTTTGAAACATGGAAGTAAAACCATCATGATCAAGTGTGGTGAAAGAAAGCATGGATGAATGTATGAACAGAGACATGAATGAGTGACCTTTATCCATATGAAAAAACTATTACCATAAGCAGTAAGGTTTTGAAAATAAGCATTCCCTCAGTTGAGATATGCTGCTACATTTAAAGATAAGGAACAGACATGGTTGCACAGGAAAATAAAAGTCAGTAACATCTACCCAAAACTAGTTCACTCTATGAATATTTATGCACCAAGCACTACTGCAGGTGCTATAAATAAGGCAAAATATTGAATAATTGTGACTCCTGAAGTTTCAGACAATTACAATGTTGGATTCCACTGATTCTTAGTAAGGTGCTAGAAATAAGGCAACATATTTAATAATTATGACTCCGGAAGTGTCAGACAATTACAATGCTGGATTCCATTGATTCTTAGTAATACATACATTTTTTGACTCTAGCAGCTGAAAGACTCATATGACTTCTAAGCACTGAAAGTGTGAAAGTGTTAGTTGCTCTGTTGGGTCGGACTCTTTGTGACCTCATGGACTGTAGCCCACCGGTTCCTCTGTCCATGGAATTCTCCAGGCAAGAGTACTAGAGTGGGCAGCCATTCCCTTCTCCAGGAGATCTTCCTGACCCAGGGATTGAATCCAGGTTTCCTGCATTGCAGGCAGATTCTTAACTGTTTGAGCCAACAGGGAAGCAAGTTCTATTTATCACAAACTATCACAAAAGTAAAGCAGTACTATGATAGATAAAAATGACCTATAGTATACACCAATTAATTTTAGAAATACATTTTGGAAAAGTTCTTGAACATTACATATTTAAAAATCATTGAAATATTCTTTATTAATGGATCTTAAGACTTAGCAGCAGCAGCAGCAGCAAGTGGAGTTTAACTTTTTTACATTTTAAAATTCTAACCATTTTAAGAATTGTGTATAAATAGTAACATATAACTCAGGTAAATATGAGTATCCTACTTTTGGAAAATCAGTGAGATGACTGTTGTTTAGTCACCAAATAATGCCCAACTCATTTGCAACCCCATGGAATATACAGCCTGTCAGGTTCCTCTGTTCTTGGATTCCCAGGCAAGAATACTGGAATGAGTTGCCATTTCCTTCTCTAAGGGATCTTCCTGACCCAGGAATCAAACCCATGTCTCCTACATTAGCAGGCAGATTCTTCGCCACTGAGCCACCCAGGAAGCCCTCAAGGAGATAATTATGTTAAAACAAAGAACTTTTCCCATAAAATAATTTGTCTGGATATTATATGATTAGCTCATGAAAACTGGTCAAAGAAGGCTACACACGATGTGTCATTTTAATGAACTAAATTTCAAAATCATGCAGTCAATAAAGCATTTTGCTATAGAAAACAACTGGGCTTTGGACCTGGCCAGACTTGGCTCTGTATTTTGGGCCTCCCACTTGCTGAGTCAGCAATCATGGGTAGGTTGTAAGTTCCTAGAATCACAACCGTCATCTGTACAACGGGAAAGACCATTTCTACCAGACTTGTGGCAAGATTTAATGAACTATGGAAGGTAAAGCACTAAAGCACTTAGAATTAGGAGAGTCAATAAATTTAATTGCCTCTTCTCTAACTTTACCCCAAACAGAACTACATCCATCTGCACTAATGTATTTTAAATGCTGATGTTTCCGTGTTCCTCAGTGTCTTTATTAAGAAGTGCATATGACGGAGTGACTGAACAACATATGTCTATACTCATAATACCAAATGGAAAAAAAAAAGCAAACAGAAATCTTTCAGTTTTCCACTACATCGGACTAAGGATGTTGGTTTGTGAGACTTCATTCATAAAACTCTCCTGATTAGGAAGTTTCTCCTTATTTAAAACCTCAGTCCCCACTAGTGTATGTCATGTTTCAAGCCATCCTTTAAGAGGACTGCTTCCCAGCTGTTATAGTAAAATGAGAAACCGTTTAGAAATTCCTCCAACAGGTCTTTCAGTCCTGTTAATGCCTTCAGCCTGGCACATAGTTCTGAAAACTGTAATGTGATTTTATTAATGATGAGTGAGTCCCAATTTGATTATAAGTTTTAGGACTAGAGCATATTGACCCCATATTGTGTTTTCCCAGAAAAGGTGTGTAAAACTGCCATCCCTTCCTGTGTGTGGTGTGATTTAAGGATCAACTTTTTTTTTATAGCTCTTACATGCATGGTTTTATAGTTTTATTGTTACTGATATTTTATAAAATTCAGAACTATTGGCTCTGTAAGTGCTGTCAGGGGAAGAGAAGTTGTGCAGAAAGACATGGAGATCATTTTTCAAGGGCTCAGGCTTGCATAACCTCTTCTGAGCAGTTGCTGGAGCATTCAAGCACCCTCATCTTTCAAAATTCTATTATCTTTTCCCTAAATACTTTATTTTCTCACTTTAATTTTTTATTTACATCACCAGCAAAGACAGGAAAGTGGATTAACATTCCAGATGGGGTAAATAATCCCCATGTTTAATCTTGGCTTCCTACATTCATTTTCTCACCTTTATTCATTTCTCTTTCTAGTGAAATATCAAAAGCTAGGTTACCTAAGAGACTTCAAAACTCCCAATGTTAAGAGTATATAAAGTGGGGGACCCATTTACACAACAATTATTTTCTAAAAATTACTTAAGTTACTTTTTTATGGCTTACTACTAAAATTGTTTAAAGCTTAACTATGTTCATGTTTTACTATTAAAAAAATAAAAGATAAACATTTGGGGCAAAACGATATAATAAAAAGTAAAACAACAACTATATCCACTTCCTCACTGCCTTATCCCTTCCAACCCCCTGGGCAAAAGGAACATATCCCAGATTATTCATGTATTAGGGGCTTTACAGAATTGCCTTGCACTAGCATTAGCAACGGAGAAGGCAATGGAACGCCACTCCAGCACTCTTGCCTGGAAAATCCCATGGATGGAGGAGCCTGGTAGGCTGCAGTCCACGGGGTCTCGAAGAGTCGGACACGACTGAACGACTTCCCTTTCACTTTTCACTTTCATGCACTGGAGAAGGAAATGGCAACCCACTCCAGTGTTCTTGCCTGGAGAATCCCAGGGACGGGGGAGCCTGGTGGGCTGCCGTCTATGGGGTCGCACAGAGTCGGACATGACTGAAGCGACTTAGCAGCAGCAGCAGCAGCATTAGCAAGCTCAACTATTTCCAAATATATTAAAAGTCTTCTCTCAGTTGTTCCTTTAAGTATCACAGTAAGAAGAATCTATAATCTGAAATTCATTCTTCTTTTCTGGCCAACTTTATAAAAGAATGATAGTGACAATATAATATTTGGAACCACAATAATATAGACATTATAAAAACAAGGATGATGTTTTAACCTTAGATGACAAAAGTACATACTTTAATATTATCAAATGTTAGGAATGTAAGCCATACTTTGCTAGAGTGCATGTACTTTAAATTCTAAACAAAAGCTTTATCTGAGAAGTGGTTAGGATACATTTTGACTACCTTCAAGAAGGCTAATGTGTCTGTTTCATAGGTCTCGTCTCCATTCTGCCAGAAACAACACAAGGGCAGAGGCATTACTCATATTATGAAATAATTAGGCTACAACCAGCTCTCTCTAAACCCCTGCCCATTATGGACTGCAAATGCCAATAAAACAACAGAAGCAAATTCAATTTTTCCATTAATCAGAAAGCTCCAAAATTAAGACACATGGAAACATATAAGCAGAAACCGTAACAGATTATAAATCCAATAGTGATTTACATATATTTACAACACCTTTAATATAATCCTATAGGCTGAATTTTGTGATATCTTTCAGTGTGCTCTTTTATATCAATAAAATTGAATTCTTTTTGAGAGTTGTAAATACTTAAGAATTTGTTTCTTTCTACAGTTCAGGGTAAATGACATACCTACATTTTACTGATAAAGAAATGTAAATTTATTTATTTTGAAAGAAAAGACAGACCACTTAAATTCTTTGCAGAGATCCTTTAGAAATAGACTTTGGTCAGGAAATTGCTAACAGGGAGAGGTGCTCAGACTCCCAAATAGCTATTGGCACCCTATGCCCTCCTGATATATGAACTGCTAACCATGTGATTGGCTAAAGAACCATTTATCCATATATGTAAATAATAAAGAGCAACGCATCTTGCAGTTTTCTTTTCTATTCTATTCCCCTGTGCAAGACAGATGTGTTGTGTCTAATTATTCTTTGATTGGTATCTGGAGAAACATTAACATAATTGGTACGTTTGTTCTAATTAACAAAGGGAAACTGCCACATGCCATCCAATATGAAAAGTGAGTCCAGCAAGCATTAGCTAGAAAAATCCATATCAATCAAAAAGGTTACTCTGCTAAAGGGACCCTCAAGTTAGAGCACTGAGGTTGAAAATGACTCAACAGAATAGAGAAGCATGTATACACCTGAGAGAATGAAGATTCAGCCTAGAATTGTTGCACACAGGTATATTAATCATACAAATGGGAAAAGCAATTATGGGGCAATTATCAAATGCACACTCAGCCAAACCACGCTTCTAGAAAAAGCATTAGCTAGAAGCTGGGAGTTGGCCAAGTTTTACTGACTGGTTTAGAATTGACAAGTTTGAACTTTTCCTTATTTGTTTGTTTTAACCTTCCCCTTTAGACCAGGGGTTCTCAAATTTTGTTGCATTTTAGAATCACCTGGGGAGCTATTAAAAACTTATTAAAAATAGTGATACTCAGCCTGCACAAAACACCTATTAAATGAGTATCTTGATGGGCTATAAATATCAATATTTTCTAATGACTGCCAGATGATCCCAATGTGCATCCTAGTCTTTGAGAACCAGTACTGAAGACTGGTTCTGATCATTTTGCTAAAATGCAGATTCTAATTAAGTGCCCTGTATGGGGCTTGAGATTCTGCCTTGTTAAGCTCCCAGGTCAAGTCAGTACAGATAATCTATGCATCAAGCCTTGAGTAGTAAAGTCTTGACAATGCTAAAAAGATACTTATAGCTAATAAGCCTTCTGTAGACGTTCACCTGGAGAAGGCAATGACAACCCACTCCAGTACTCTTGCCTGGAAAATCCCACGGGCAGAGGAGCCTGGTAGGCTGCAGTCCATGGGGTCCTAAGAGTCGGACATGACTGAGCGACTTCACTTTCACTTTTCACTTTTATGCATTGGAGAAGGAAATAGCAACCCACTCCAGTGTTCTTGCCTGGAGAATCCCAGGGATGGCGGAGCCTGGTGGGCTGCCGCTATGGGGTCGCACAGAGTTGGACACAACTAAAGCGACTTAGCAGCAGCAGCAGCCTTTCATCAGGTAGGATTTAGCTCCATTGCCCCAGAGTTTGAAATCACAGAATGATCTGCTGGTATCTCACCCTGACAACAGATGTTTCATATGTCCAATCAAGAAAGTCTTCATTATAGACTGCAAATATACCTTATTTATCCACTAAAGTTATGGGTAAAAGGTATCTTAAAAGACAAGAAGCAAAAGGCCATTAAAAAAAAAAAAGTATACAAAGAAACTCTCCTTGCCTCCCAAGTCTACTGTGAAGACATTGTTCTGATACTATCTCTGGTCAAGAATGGAAGGCTACTTTTTTAAGCAGTTATTTGCTTCTCAGATTGGCAATAGCAATAAAACATTCATTCACTTCTGTGTTAACCACTGTCCAATATACTTTGTACCTTTCAGTAGCTTTGTGAAAGTATTGGTCTTCAAGCATGGTCTTTAGGTAACTGTACAAAGAAAAAAAGGCCAGAGGATTTTAAAAAACCAAGTACAAATAAAACCATGCCCCACAGATTTAACAGAAGCTGATAACTAACAGAAATTCTTGAGCTTGTCTTACAGAACAGAAAGGGGACCAACTTGTCAAAACCTCTTTGCTTACAAACTGCCTTCACTGATAAAGCGTGTTTTAGTATATCTTTCCCCTACCCACCTCTTTTAATCACATACCTTCCCGGATTCCACGCAGTCAAGTTGTTTCAAAGGAACTTGAAGCCAGCTCCTGCCCAGTGGGAGCGGCTAAGGCTGGTTGGGACCCCTGACACTAAAACGACCTGTGACCAGTTTTAGGCGGTGAGTGGCCTGTTGACTAGGGAAGACTGGGCACTGCCTCCACAGGTAAGACTGGGCATCTTCATTTTGAATATGTATTAGCATTTAACAGAGATGAGCCTGCGCAGAATACCCATTCCCGCCCCTTGTGCCGCTTCCACCAATCACCTTTCCCCAACCTAAGCCCACCTTGCTTATCCCTTAAGTATCCCACCCGCTTGACCTCGAGGAGGCGGAGCTAAAGTTTGTTGTTTATCTTCTTACTTGGCTGTTTTTTCTCCGTGTGAGTAAACTCTTAGCTGCAAATCCCGGTTATCTCAGGGATTGGTTCACTGCAGGTCTGGCGTAGGGACTTGTTTAGTAACAGAAACGACTGACATTTTGCAACTTCTGCAAACAGAAGGAATTTGCTAAGAAAGGGGTCCTATTTTCCTGCTGCAGAAACACTCCTTTAATTGGACACAGGTCTAGCTCATTGGCTTCCCAGGTGGCTCAATAGTAAAGTATCTGCCTACTGATGCAGGAGACGTGGTTTAAATCCCTGGGTGGGGGAGCTCCCTTGGAGCAGGAAATGGCAATCCACTCCAGTATTTCTGCCTGGAAAATTCCATGAACAGAGTCTGGCAAGTCACAGTCCATGGGGTTGCACAGAGTGGGATGAAATTGAGCACGCAGGCACAGCGGCACCTGACTCATTGCTTTTGAGAGCTGAATGTGTGTACCACATTTTAGATGTGAACTTGTCTTGAAATCTGAAAATTTTTTCTAAACTTTAAATCCTACTATTAGGAGATAAAAAGCATGCTGGTAAATGAATCAATAGTGACGATCACCAAAAGAGCCCAAAGTAGAATGACTCTGATAATATCTTACAAGGGAGCAAAATGACACTGAATGTTCTTAAAATGCTAACTTTTTCAGGGCAAAAGACCTATAATTGATTAGTTGCGAGATAGCTTCTAACCAGTCTTTACTATAAACTTTCAGATTAAGTAACTCTCAGCATTCACTAACTAAAAGTGTTTGGCCTCTTGCTAAAACTGATCACTTTTTAAAAACACTGCTTTTTCGCTCTCTGCGACTACCACTTTTCTTTCACAGTGAGTTTACAATAAATAGTGCCTCTAGGCATATGAAGAATCATTGAAAGAAATTTCAAAGCCAAAGAATTTATCTAAAGAAAAAAAAAATTTTTTTTTTTTTTTTTTCATGAAATAAGGACTGTAGAAATAAAAGACCCTCCTGACCAGGGATCATGGACTCAAGGTAGGTTACTGCCTATTGCTGAAGCAGCACTGAGAGAGACAGATTGTATTTGAAAATAGCTGAAGTCTGACCACTGATTTTAGGTTATCTAAGAAAAGCTCTACTGTTTGCTCTTTTTAGCATGGAAGATTTCACTTTCTTCTGAAGAACCAAATACTCTCTAGATTGTATTCATTTAATAAAATAAAATTTAAAATCCATGTTCAGAATTTCTATTCCCAAAGGAATTAAAACATATCCTTTGTTTCTTCTGCCCTAAGACCAACAACTACCTTCTGTTGTGTGAAGTACGGCAAGATCTCCTGAATGGTGTCTCTGCTTCCATTCTTACACTTCTAAAATCTACACTCCCTACAGCAGCAAGAATGAGCTTAGAAATAAAATGTATCAGGTCGTGTCAATTCCTCACTTAAAATCTCCAATGACTGCATATATTCAGAAACAAAATCCCTTCCCATTACTGTGTTTCAGTCCCCAAGCTCATCCTAACTCTCTGACTGAAGGGCTTCCTGCCCTCCTCCTGGCTCACTGTCTCAGAGACACTGGCCTCCTTTTTAATCTGTAACCACATTCTGAGGTATTCTGCTCCCCTGCCTGGAGCTTCCTGACCCAGATCTTTTTAAGTCTGGCTCTTTCTTGTCATTCAGATCTCAGCTCAAATGTTATTTCATCAGCTAGATTCTCCTTGAACTCGAAGTGACTCCTGATCCCCAACAACCATCAGCCTTCTCAGATATGACCTTGTCATATTTCCTTTAACTTACAATTATCTGATTATATCTTGTGCTATTTTTTTTTCTTGTTTTTAGTGTTTTATTACCATTTAGGGACTTTGCCATGTATCGCCTTCAAATAGAAGTGTCTAGTACATGGTGAGAAGACAATAAATGTTTCTTGAATAAATGATTTAGTGAGTAAAAATAAAAACTGGAGTTTGTACTATAGGCTCAAAGGAACCACTGTATATGTGCAGAAGTCATGCCACAAATCTATTATAAATCAAAGAAAGTTTATTATTTATTCCTGTGTTTTAAAAATTGATGTTGATATTGGTTCACTTTATTATATTTTAAAATTGGTTTACAGAGTTAACTGCAAACCAGTTATCTATTTATGGTGATCTCTATGCATAACTATTAGATGCATATATTGACAGAAAATCATATGAAGTAACCAAAATAAACAGACAATGTCGGCAACTGTGGACTGGACCAATGTAAAGCTTGCAAGCTGGCTACCAGTCAAGGAACCTGATACTTGTGGCAAACCTATTTGTAGGGCTGATAATCATCTCATAAGCAAAACCCCTTCTTGTTACACACATGCTAGGAGAAAATTCCAATAGATATCACTGGGCACTGAAAGCAACGTCTCCCTCCAAATTAGTATTTGAACTCTCCTCTCTAAACCTCTTTTGACTACAAAGAATATAAAGCATAGCTTGGAAGACAATGTACCTGCATGGAAATGCATCAACACGAAGTTCTGATTATGAGGGAATGGCAGCGAAACATGCAGGTCTCTCATGAAACTAAGTGTTCAGTGGTGATATTAATAATCAGTTAGATGGAGAGCCACCTGATGCTATACATTTGGCAAAGCCTCTGGCTGCCAGCCGCTTTTCCCCCAGCATTATCTGCTTAAATTTTTTTCCTGTTGAGCAAGACTGCCAAATAATCTATTCTTATACACTTCACCCCATATTATCCCACTTGCTAATTAAAGATGCAAATGTTGATAAATAAGATGACACTTTTTAAGCACAATTGGGTCAATAAGTTGAACATGGTGCCCTGTTCCTCCAATTTGACTCCTGTGAGAAATAGTTCAATTATAATTAGAGGAGCAATTATCTCCTTGTTTAAGGTGAAACAAATCACAGGTTTATTTTAGTGAAAAATTCAGTTTTGCTCCTTGTGTCATGCCAACAAATGTCATATCCATTGATGTTTTTGATCCCAGTACTTTCCAAAAGAGATAATCTGATGAAATAAAGCATCTCTGAGTATATTTCTGGCTCACCATATGACAGCAACATTTTCCAGGCATAAACCAAAATGAGCAAGGAGGGATTCATTTCACAGAGTTCTGCTATTATGCCACTGGAGCAACCCAGCACCCGTTCACAGGCATATTAATTTTCTGGTTTCTTTGGGGAGATGAGAGATTTCTGCTAAAGGAAGGTAAATGCCTCCCCAGAAATAGAAGAAAAGTTTTATATTTTTGGCTTGATCCTTGCAAAAGAGTTATTAAAAATACTGAGCAATACCATTTCAGATTATTTCTGGGATTTATTTTCTTTCACCGAGTCTACTTTTAATTTTAATATAATTACTAGTAACCTGTCCTGTAGTCCACGAACTAAAGTAACTCCCAGTGGCCTTTTGGAGTGATCCAAATGGTCCAGTGGGTTAGAACCCTTCTGACTGACTGACTCCCTTACTCCACCTGCACTGAGTTCTCTCAGCATACATCTTCTGTGGTGACAAACATCCTGTTTCTGGAAAGTTCCATTTCCTGAGGTGCAGCTTCTCTTTCACATCCAACAGGGACTCTTCATTTCATTTAATTCAATGCACTCAGAGAATCTACTATGTAACCTACAGTCTGCTTGTATTAGAGATAAACATGAACAAAAACCCCTTTTCTTTTTATTTTATCCAATCTAGTCAAGCAGGCAAAGGAGTAAACAGACATATTTTGACAGAGATAATAAATAGTTGGAGCTATAAAAAGTCAGAGAACGTAGGGGCTGACATTCAGGCAGCTTTACTGCTTCATTCATACCAGGTATGAAATACTGATATAGTTCTGTATCTGCTGATTAATAGCTAAGCACCCCTCACCCCAAGGTGCTTGCTTCTGGGGATCCTTGGACCATACTATGATGCAGCAACCAAAGGGTTTGCACCTTTAATACCACAGAAGGCCCCCAGATGCTAGTTGCTGGTGCTAAGTCACATCAGGCGTGTCTGACTCTGTGCGACCCCATAGACGGTGGCCCACCAGGCTCCCGTCCCTGGGATTTTCCAGGCAAGAACGCTGGAGTGGGTTGCCATTTCCTCCTCCAGTGCATGAAAGTGAAAAGTGAAAGTGAAGTCACTCAGTCGTGCCCGACTCTTCGCGACCCCATGGACTGCAGCCCACCAGGCTCCTCTGTCCATGGGATTTCCCAGGCAAGAGTACTGGAGTGGGTTGCCATTGCCTTCTCTGCCAGATGCTAGTAGCCCTGTGCTAAGGAAGCTGTGTGGCTCATAAATATTTAAATAAAGAAAATGAGGAAAGGTCCTGGCAAGAAGGAGGCCAGAGGAAGGAACAGCCAAGACTAGAACTCTGAAACTCTTGTGCTTCATCGCTGAGGTACCTGCAACATAGTTTTTTTTCCTTAACCAGTGAGTACTGAGAGGAGTTCTTTGTCAAAACTGTCACCACCGGAGAGGTGGAGTACAGGGCATCCTGAGTTGGTCTCTTCCTCCTCAAAATGGCACCCCACTCCAGTACTCTTGCCTGGAAAATCGCATGGACAGAGGACCCTGGTGGGCTGCAGTCCATGGGGTCGCAAAGAGTCGGACACGACTGAGCAACTTCACTTCACTTCTCTTCCTCCTCTGAGACGTTCTTTGTCACTCTCTTTCCTTTTGCTTGGAAAAGGAGAACTTCCAACAGTAATCCCACTCCAGATTCCCTCTTTTGGAGGAAACACAAAGTCTGGTCCTGTGTTCTAGGCCCATGATGACTAAACAGGTAACTTTAAAAATCAGAGTAAGCACAGCAGCGCATCAGGACCTGGTGCAGATTTCCACAGTAACAAGTCATTTTTAGAGTAAATATGTTACATAAATAAGGGAGTTTCCTCATTTTAAAGCTCAAACTTTATCTTCATTTGTAGCATTTGTGGATTTTAATCAAAATAACTGGTTAGAAGACACAGGAGGGAATCTCTGTGATTCTTCATCGGACAGAAGCTTCATCGCTGCATACCCTACAGTGCCCATCAGAGGTGCAATGTGCCAGTGACTACTGTGAATTCCAGAGGTTGATTTCAGTCTTCTCTGAATCAAGAGGTGATAATATAGTAATAATAATAACAATAGTAATGTTTCTTGAGTTCTTCTACATGTTCTAAGTGATTTATTTGCATATATCATCTCATTTAATCTTCAACTACGTTCTGGAGAGACACTAATATTATCTCCAGTTTGTAATTTAATTAAGGAAACTTAGGTATAGGAATTGAAATACCTTGCTTGAAGTCCAACAGTCAGAAATGGTGAAATGGGGTTAAGCCTAGAGTTCTGAATGGAAAATAGTTTAACACTCTGTAGCAAAAATTAAAGCCAAAATAGAGGAGAAAATTAAATGTTATTTATTACCACAGAAATCCCTGTGCCATTATTTGCACCAAAGGTGATGCTGCTGTAACTTAAGATTAGTAGAGCTCTTTGGAAACCTACTGACTTATGTGGGAAGGAAATTATTGCCTCTTGATATTTTACAAATAATGAACTTGACTACCTGTTCAATGGTGCTAGACATATACTTACTAAACAAAGATAAATTGAGTCAATCAACCATTATTTGTTGAGCATGTAGTAGCTGAGTTTTTCAAAATCATTTGCCTAGAACACAAAAGAAGCAAAAATCCTTGCCAGTATGGCCTGATACCTTAAAAACGGATTTTGTTTATGGTAACACATGAGAGTTTTACCTTCTGGTTTCCCTTTAAGATCAGTATTTCATTTCATTCTATTTTTATGCTTTTAAATTCCTCAAACAAATAAAGTATAAGATAATGAATATGTATATCATTAAATTAAAATAATTTTATAATCCCTTAATTCATCACATTATATTTCATCCCTTTCTCTTTTTTCTGCTCCTCTTGAGCAAATGACAGTTGCAATGTGTCACGTTAAGGTATACATTAGATTTCTGATCTTGGTTATTCTAAGGGTGTTGGAAATAATCTACACAGGAGTTTATTAGCCTGCTCTCAAGCAAGTGGTTTTGATCTCTCTCCTGACTTGAAAAAAAAATCACATTAAATATAGTTCTTTGAATGTCAAATGGGTATATGATTTTTGAGCTTGCCAAGTGTTAATTGGTCTCTTCCCCAGTGATGATACAGATAAAATTCACAGCCAATTAGTTTGCAGTCATGAATCTTTACTCCTTGACAAAGTGAACTACTTTGCTGAGAAAACTAAAAAAAATTAAGAAGTTGCTGCTGCTGCTGCTGCTGCTGCTGCTAAGTCGCTTCAGTCATGTCTGACTCTGTGCGACCCCATAAACAGCAGCCCACTAGGCTCCTCTGTCCCTGGGATTCTCCAGGCAAGAATAGTGGGTTGCCATTTCCTTCTCCAGTGCATGAAAGTGAAAAGTGAAAGTGAAATCGTTCAGTAGTGCCCGACTCTTAGCGACCCCATGAACTGCAGCCTACCAGATTCCTCCGTCCATGGGATTTTCCACGCAAGAGTACTGGAATGGGTTGCCATTGCCTTCTCCTAAGAAGTTACTAGAATCTCCTAACTGAAAATCTCTGCAGGGATCTGCTCACTTTAAGAAACACTGAGTCAAAAAGTCTATAGACACTCATGTTACTCAGGATATGTTTTGGTCTTTAAGGCAATTTAATGGAGGAGGTTTGCATTAAAATTTTAGAAATATGATTCAGGAGAAAGATGTACTTATTGTCATAAGTGAAATGAAATGTTGCATAGAGAAGAGCTGTTTCCTTTCTAATCAAAATAAATCATCCTGTGAGTCAGTGGTGGAAGATAAGGTTTTGGTGTGGTTGGATAAAACAGAAGTAATCATGCATAGTCTCTGATACAGTGCTAGAAAGTGCCACGGGATGTCAGGTACAAGACAAAAACCAACTCTCTTCTTTCAAAGTAAAAAAAAAGGAAATTTCATTAAAAGTGCCACTCAGAGTCTTGCATTGACAGACTGGAGATGTGAATGGCAGTGACAGAAAATGGAGTCATTTGTAAGGGCCCTGGCTAAATCTCTAATTAATTTATCATTATTTTGGAAAGAGCTATCAGATGTTTAATTTTGTTGTTATGGGACACACTAACTGTGATGACTCTCACTTTTGCCTGAATTTTCAAAGGACAGAAAAACTATGGAAATCTGATAAGTGCATTGATTATTTAAAAAATTTGGACAATGTAGTAAGTCTTAGTAATATTATTTTACAGTTTCATAGACAGGAAAGATTGCAGGCTTATTTTTACAAAAAATCAGCTGACTCATATACAGCCCCAAATTATAGCAATTTAAAAAATGCTTCTTTCCATATATGCAATAAAGAGTAAAAATTCCAAAGAACTCAGTGTAGTTTAGAGGCTAACAAGGACCACCAGCGAGTTGGCAGTTATATTACTTATCAAATTAAAGCTTTCTTGTGTTTGTAGGATACTGGATCTGCCAGGACAATAGTGTTTGATGTAAATTAGAATATCTTCTGATACTCCTAACAGGGTAACATTTTTCAGAGTTTGGAATTAGTTGAAATGAAATAAAAGACATGGTATGAGATGATTTTCCTCAGCAGTGTGCTCTAAATGGTGTCTCAAGGAGAGCATAGAACACTCCTGTGGTCATGGAGGCCTATCCCCCCATGGACAGGCATTTTCAAAGGGCATTGTATTGTCTGGTGCTAATAAAAAATCATGGTATAAATCTGATTTATAATATTTCATGAACTTTCAATAGGCTTTGTTTCCTCAAAACCAGAAAATGAAAATTAAGAGCTAATGGAAAACTTATAGGATGAAACTAGTTGACATTCTTCAAACATGTTTTTATTCATGGTGTGTGGCTACGGCTTTTAGGTCCGTCCTTGGTTACAGAGCAGGAAACATATATGTGGAGCACACAGGCTGTCACACATACACACACATGTACACATCTTACATTTTTTGCATAGTATCAAGAACAATAATATAATTGATGGTACATTATTAAGTCAGGCCATCTTTCTTTATGATTAGTGCCAGATAAAATAAAACAGTGTTTCTGATTTCTTGAAAGAGAATAACAAAATTAAACCAAGCTGCCTGTGGCTTTGTCCAGTGGGGCATTCTAATTGACTCCAAGTCATTAATCAGTTCCCAATCAATCTGTTTTGCCAGTAGCAAGCAGTTAGGACTCCATTACCAACCATTCATCATGCCATACCCTAATTCACTGCACCATTAGCCATGGATTAGGCCTCTGTTAGAATAACTAAGTGCCAGTTGCTAAATGCAAAGAATTTTTGCTTCTCACCTCAGCCACTGGGATCCCTTCAGGTGGTCGGCACTGGAGCAAGACTTCCTGTTCCAAGGATACTTCCTTTCCCAGAGGTTCCTGCTCAAATGTTTTTCGTAGATCTGGAAAGCACAAGTAATAAAATACAAGACAAAACTAATTAACATTTATTCATTTCTAGAAAGTACAATAATAAATTTGCATTTATTATTTTCTGTTTCTTTGTAGTTTTTAATCATGTTAGCACTGTGCCACAATGTGACTGATTATATTCTATGTAGTGGAAATTATGAAACTTAGAGATTACTAGCTGTTCCTACTTTAATCTTCACTGGAATGCTTTGGAGATTCTCATTCTAACAATTAATGACACTCATTGATTATAGTTTGCTAGTATTTCTTAATAATCAACTATAACAATCACATTTTTAATAAAGGAATCCGATTGTTATGATTCTTATTCATACAGAGTCCCTTATATATATTAATATTTTTTCTTTCTTTACAATAAATACTACTGAAGTTGCAACAACTCTGAGATCTTTTGATAAATAACTCAAAAGCAAGTTTCTATTTCAGAATGAAAACAGAATGCTGGAGTCCTGGAGAAATAAATATAACTTCTTGAAGTATCTCAAACATAAGAGAGAGAAAAGAGTAACTATTGGGATGGGTCCAGAAATATCTCAATATGTAATTATGTCACCATTCTCCAATTAGAAGATTAAATAGTTATTTCTGCTCAAATGTAACAAGAATCTAATTACTTATTTATATAGTTATAGTTGCTATAGCAATATGCAGTACAATCTTAAAAACTGCTATTGATAGACACAAAAATGTTAGAAATCGGTTTTATCATTTTAAACACCAAAGCTAAAAAATAAATGAGTCAGTTATATAGCTTTAAAGCAGCATTTTTTAAGGCAAAGTTAAAAAAATTTCATCCATGTACTACTTAATAAAAATTTATAGAAGTTTTACCCAGTAGATTTTATTAAAAAGCTAACGCCTCTGTCTTTTCATCCCACGTCCCCAGGAATGACTTAAAAATATAAAAGCACCATTTCAGCCTACTGAACTAATAGGTAGAAATCCAAAGACTGTAGAAGTATATCTCTAAGCCTTTCAAAGAGCTATAAGAAAGCACCATCTGGAAAAATGCAGTGAGAAAAAAATTCATGTCATATTATTTGCTATTTGGGTGAATTTCTTGGCAGAAGAAAACCTTCAAGAATTTAGGGGTTCTGAAAAGATTATTGGATCTATGTGGGCCTGAGGTAAGATAAGAGACTCTATAAATCATGCAAAATTTCTGTCAGAAAGGCATTTCTAATTTTATTTTCAAGAAATTGAGTAGACTGTAGAAACAAATACTTAAAATCCAGATTTATTAGAACATGAAAGTTATCTAAGCCATGTCCTTATTTTACATATAAGAAACACATTTCTCAAATTACTCAAAGCCTCACAGCAAAATAATTGATGCTGCATTAGAACCTGCTAGCTGTTGATCTGATACATATTTTTTTTATCCCACACATCCCTTCATATCTCTTAAGGTTGATTTGTATCCTTTCAACAGCAACATCAGAAAATTTCTACTCTTTCTTTTCTCATACGGTCGCTTCTCTTTGTTTTAAATCTGCATTAACATAAAAATTTTGTCAAAATATTAATAAAAGCAAAAGCAGCACTGAGTAAGTTTCATGGGATAAAAATGTTCTTTCTTCCTTTTTTGCCTGGGCTGGGTCTTCACTGCTGCCCCAGGGGCTTTCTCTAGTTGCCTTGAGTTGGGGTGCTGTGCAGACTTCTCCCAAGGTGGTTTCTCTTGTGGAACACAGGCTCTATGGTGCGCTGGCTCAGCAGTTGTGGCTTGAAGGCTCTAGAGCATGGGGTCAGTAGTTAAGCCATATGGGCTTCCCACAGCATGTGTGATACTCCCAGATCAGGGATTGAACCCGTGTCCCCTGCAATGGCAGCCAGATTCTTAATCACTGGGCCACCAGGGAAGTCCTAGGATAAAATATTCTTACAAGGATAAAATATTCTTACAAGGTATATCTTGTTTGTGAAAAATAATTCTGAACACCTCCCATCTGATGCATGGTAGGGTAAAGACGTAAAGACTAGAATTAATTCTCAAATCAAATAATACATAGACTCACTCACAGTTAAATTAAATAGCATATCACAAAATAAGGATGGAGAATTAGAAAGAGTGAGTCACATATATCTCCAAAGAGTCAAAACAAATTCCTTTAATATTTATTAATTATCTCCTATGATAGATATTTTATTAGGTACTTAGGATGAAGATATGTAAGATTCATAATCAAGACTAGAAAGGTAAGCCGAGATCTATTCATGAAAAGCCTTTCTGCTATGCTGCTGCTGTTGCTGCTAAGTCGCTTCAGTCGTGTCTGACTCTGTGCGACCCCATAGATGGCGGCCCACCAGGCTCCCATCCCTGGGATTCTCCAGGCGGGAATACTGGAGTGGGTTGCCATTTCTTTCTCCAGTGCATGAAAGTGAAAAGTGAAAGTGAAGTTGCTTAGTCGTGTCCGACTGTTCGCGACCCCGCGGACTGTAGCCTACCAGGCTCCTCTGTCCATGGGGTTTCCCAGGCAAGAGTACTAGAGTGGGGTGCCATTGCCTTCTCCTCCTGCTATGCTAAGGAACAGCAAACTCTGAAAGGCTTTTAAGCAGAGGAAGGAAATCAGATGTCATATTCCTCTCAGTGTGACTGAGGTGATGCTGAAGAAGCAGAGATAGTTAGAGACCGATTTGAATAGATCAGGAGGGATGATGGGGAACTGAACTCAGCTATTGACAGTGGACAGGAAGAAGAGAAAGCAGATTCTGGCAATGAACAGATCATTTGTTCCAGAACACCTAAGTATCTGGAGAGTGCAAAGAGGAAAGGATAACACTATATTCTCAGCTATTGCAATTATTAAGCTTATACCATCATTTAATGAAACCATACCACCATGGGCAGGATAGTGGTGAGAAAGATAGCAAGCTTATTTTGGTACATGTTCAGCTTGTTGCTGTTGTTGTTCAGTCACTAAGTCGTGTCCGACTCTTTGTGACCCCAGGAACTTCAGCACACCAGGCTTTCCAGTCCTTCACTGTCTCTCAGAATTCACTCAAACTCATGTCCGTTGAGTCAGTGATGCCATCCAACCATCTCATCCTTTGTTTCCTGCTTCTCCTGTTGCCCTCAATCTTTCCCAGCAGGAAAGATTTCAGAGTCTTTTCCAGTGAGTCAGCTCTTTGCATCAGGTGGCCTAAGTATTGGAGCTTCAGCTTCACATCAGTCCTCCCAATGAATTTTCAGGGTTGATTTCCAAACCAGGATTGACTGGTTTGATCTCCTTGCTGTCCAAGGGACTCTCAAGAGTCTTATCCAACACCACAGTTCAAAAGTATCAATTCTTCAGATCTCAGCCTTCTTTATGGTCCAGCTCTCACATCCATACATGATTACTGGAAAACCCATAGTTTTGACTATGTAGACCTTTGCCTGTAAAGTGATGTCTCTGCTTTTTAATATGCTGTCAAGATTTATCATAGCTTTTCTTCCAAGGAGCAAATGCCTTTTAATTTTTTGGTTGCAGTCACCATCTGCAGTGATTTTGGAGCCCAAGAAAATAAAATCTGTCACCATTTCCACATTTCCCCCCTCTATTTGGAAATGGAAAAATCTGGTAGATCCAGATCATGATTTCTAATCTCAGCATGATTTACATTCAGGACTGGATAATCCTGTTGTGAGGCTGCATTCTGCATAGCAAGTGTCTTAGAAGCATCCCTGGACTCCATCCAGCAAATAACAGCAGAGCTCTCCAAGCCAGGACAACATAAATGCCTCCAGATAATGCCAAATGTCCCCTGACAGGAAAATCACCTCGAGTTAAGGACCACAGGTCTGAAGTTTGGAAAAAGAAGGCCAGGTAGAAGATCTGTGCTTCACTGTCTAGGAGATAGCTGAAGCACTAGAAACAGACGACACTACCAGAGCAGGAAAAAAAAAAAAAAAAAAGAGGACACCAACATTTCTGAGGAAAAGCTGTCTGCAAAAATGTTATGGTGTGAACAAAGACACAGGAGAAAAACCAAGAGACAACTGTCAGAGGAGCCAAGTTTAAGAAGTTCGGAGGCCAATAGGACAAATGCCCCAAAGAATGTAAAAGGAGAAGTTTGAGAAATTTAGGAGTGAAGGGGGAGTAGAAGCCCAGCTGTGTTGGGGGTGCACAGAAATTGGGAGAATGATATAATAATAACTACTGCTCTTTTACAAATTTTATTTTGACAAAAGTCAGCAGCACTGTTAAGGGATGATGGGTTCGAAGGTAGCAGGCTATAATTCTTCTTAGGATTTGGTATATAGTTTTTGCAACTGTTTCCAAATTCCTGCCAATGGAAGGCACATCTTATGAAAATTGCTGTTTCCTAAGTGAGAATGGTGACCACACATCAGAGGCCTGTACTTCAAAAGACAGGTTTAACGGAACCATCACTGAATACCATATAATTATATTGTTTTGATATTATTTGATTTTAAACTGTATGCAAATTTTATCTAATTTCTAAAATGATTCATAGGTAACCCCTCACAATGTAATACTTCTTCCTGAAAAATCCTTTTAATTCCAGCCCAAAATCTCTTTTCTAGCTTTCAGGTTGTATAAAGAACATAGAACATATTGTGCTGTCCAGCATGGCAGCTGCTCCTTTCATATGTCTCCGAAGTACTCTGCAACCAGTGCGAGTAACATTTTAAACATATCCTTCATCATCTGGAGAGATGTGATAGAAGGCAGGCCGGACGCCTGCAGGCAGAGAGAACACGAGGGTGACAAATGAGTGAGCAGGAAAAACGGACACTTGTCAGCTAGGAATTAGATGTGAAACAGAATGTTTTCGAATAATGTGGGCATTTCTGTCAGGAAAAAGATGAATTTATGCCCTTGGAAGACCTTTAGGATTCTACACTTCTGTTTTCTTTCCATTAGTTCTAAGGCTACTACCGAAATAGGTATAAAATCCTTTCATTAAAACCTAGATTACTTTTGCAAAGTCAACTCAGCTTACCTTTGATTTAGTCATTGATTCCATCAATTAAAAGAAAAATCACCTTTGTTATAAGTATGCATTCGGAGATGTTTACTTAACATGAATATTGGCTTACTAAATCCATACAGTGAAATCCAATTAGCAGATGCAGAATCAGACCTGAAACTATATGGATTTCTATTTACCATTTACACAGTAATCAAAGAAAGTACATGTGTGGCTGTACACAGCGTCTCATTTTTTATGGCAGAATTCTGATGTTGTCAGTGAGCTTTTTTTACAATATAATACAGTGATTATAAATTATTTATGATGTGAAGCCCACTAATTTCAAGGCATTCTATAAACATGAACTCTGCTTTTTGACAAGAATCCGCCTGCCAATGCAGGAGACATAGGTTCAGTCCTTGGCTCAGAAAGATCCCCTGGAGTAGGAAACAGCAACTTGCTCCGGTATTTCTGCCTGGAAAATTTCATGGACAGGAGAGCCTTGTGGGTTACAGTCTATAGGGTCACAAAGAGTAAGACACGGCTAAGTCACTGAATACATGTGCACCTATACAGGTAGAAAAGAAGGCTACCTGGGAGTGTGAAGACTTCCTTATTTGCAAAATGGAAGTAAATAACTGGATGCTTTGGAAGGTCTCTTTTGTCTCGAGAGCCTATAACTGAGTTCAGTTCAGTTCAGTCGCTCAGTCATGTCCGACTCTGCGACCCCATGAATCGCAGCACGCCAGGCCTCCCTGTCCATCACCATCTCCCAGAGTTCACTCAGATTCATGTCCATCGAGTCAGTGATGCCATCCAGCCATCTCATCCTGGGTCGTCCCCTTCTCCTCCTGCCCCCAATCCCTCCCAGCATCAAAGGCTTTTCCAATGAGTCAACTCTTCGCATGAGGTGGCCAAAGTACTGGAGCTTCAGCTTTAGCATCATTCCTTCCAAAGAAATCCCAGGGTTGATCTCCTTCAGAATGGACTGGTTGGATCTCCTTGCAGTCCAAGGGACTCTCAAGAGTCTTCTCCAACACCACACTTCAAAAGCATCAATTCTTCAGCGCTCAGCCTTCTTCACAGTCCAACACTCACATCCATACATGACCACAGGAAAAACCATAGCCTTGACTAGATGGACCTTAGTCGGCAAAGTAATGTCTCTGCTTTTGAATATACTATCTAGGTTGGTCATAACTTTTCTTCCAAGGAGTAAGCGTCTTTTAATTTCACGGCTGCAGTGACCATCTGCAGTGATTTTGGAGCCCCAAAAAATAAAGTCTGATACTGTTTCTACTGTTTCCCCATCTATTTCCCATGAAGTGATGGGACCGGATGCCATGATCTACATTTTCTGAATGTTGAGCTTTAAGCCAGACTAACATTTTAAATATGCATTTTAGGGGAAATAGCCTGGCCTTTGTCAAATAAGATAAGATCTTAAAGGATTTATATCAATTATCAGTGTCCAAGAGAAATAATAGAAGAAATTGTCTTTCAGCAATCTAGAAGATGATGTATCTTTGAAAAGAACAGTTTATAAATCTTCCTCTTAGGACAATCTTCCTAGAACTTCTGTACATTTCAATATACAGGTGTAAGAGAAAATGGGGCAATGGATGGGTTTCAGAAGATTCCAAATTAAAAACACTGGAAAATTCTTTGTACAAATACAAGAAAGGAATATAATATACATCACAAGAGCAGATGAATATTGCAGCTTTGATAATTATAAAATTATTGAAATTATAAACACATTGAAAATTATGAATGCATTGAGAATTACTGACAAAACTAATTTTCTTGCTGTGTGGAGAGGTGAGAGGGAAATGCCTACCCAAAATGGCATGCAATAAAGTCTATCATGCCAAAGCACATATTTATGAAAGGGGCCCCCAATCAGGTCTCTTCTGCAATGACAACCCTTGAGCATCTTTTCCTGGAAAGGGTGAGCATGGCCTAAATGGGAAAGTCAAGGCTGGACAGGTGGGAGCTCTTACTGTAACAGGTTATATTACTATCGAAGTACCTGTGAGCCCTGCTGATCTGAAAGGAAACCTGGAGAAAACACCAGCAAAATATCTCCCTATGGTGTCTAAGTTGGTAGGCTAATACTATTGTCTTTGAAAATGAAAATAATCATGTTTTCACTACAACTTTGAAAAAAATAATTTGTATTTGTTAGAAATGTTTATTCTCTTAGCAATGCTACTTCATTATGCAGAAAGATTTATTAAAATAAAATATTTTTAAAAAGACAATTTCTTGACAATGTGACAGATTGATATTGTGAAGTCAAGAATTCTCTGATGAGCATACTACAACACATTATTCTAATGGAAATTAAAATCTTTAAATTCCATTGAATAATAAGATAGAAACAACAGATTATTACCTTATTAATGTTGGTTGTTTTTAAATTCAGATCTCATAGGGTTTGCGAATATTAGATCTCATAGGGTTTTGAGAATGTTAAAAGAAATCCTGAATCTGAAAAGGTTTAGGAAGTATACAGCACATGTACTAAATTATCACAACTATTTTTATTACTATTAGAGAGTCTGGCATGAAACATGATTTCTCATCTGAGTAAATTTCAGCATGTCATTCTCTTACAAAATTGATTCATTTAGTCTAGAAACCATAGTATCTAACATTCCATATTTTTCTTATGGAATTTGTCCTTTAGAGTACTATGAATTCAACTTGGAGGATTGAATACCAGCATTAAAATATGAAATCGAATAACAGAAAATGTCAAGTATATCACACATAGTATTGTTGTCGTTCAGTCACCAAGTTCTATCCAACTCTGTGACACCATGGACTGCCGCAGGCCAGGCCTCCCTGTCCCACACTATCTCCCAGAGTTTGTTCAGGTTCATATCCATTAAATCGGTGATGCCATCCAACTGTCTCATCCTCTGTCCCCCCCACCCCCTTCTACTCCTACCATCAATCTTTTCCAGAAGCAAGGTCTTTTCCAATGAGTCAGCTTTTTGCATCAGGTGGCCAAAGTATTGGAGCTTCAGCTTCAGCATCAATCCTTCCAAAGAGTATTCAGGATTGATTTCTTTTAAGATAGACTGGTTTGATGTTCTTGCTATCCAAGGGACCCTCAAGAGTCTTCTATAGCACCACAGTTTGAAAACATCAATTCTTTATCACTCTGCCTTCTTTATGGTCCAACTCTCACATCCATACATGACTACTGGAAAGACAATAACCTTGATGTATTATTAAGTATGCACATATGTACACACACATGTACATACACACACACCTCTGTGTATTTGTATGTGTGAGGAGATGGGTATATTTTTATTTAGTAGATCATGATATAAATATATTTTTTATTGTAGGTCACTGTGAGAAAGATCTGAAAGATCCTGCAAAGCAAGATATCACTGCTTTGTCAAGAGCAAGATCTTGAGCTTGGACAAACTTGGTTTCAGATCCTGACTCTACCACCTGACTAGCTGTGTAGCCTTGAGCCATACTGCTTAACCTTCTCTTACTTTAATTTCTTCAGCTAAAAAAATGAGCATGATAACAGTAACTCCTTTACAGGTTGATATATGAAGAAGCCTATATAAAACTCTAGAATCATGCCATGAATATAAAAAGTACTCCCTGTAGTATTAGTAAATTTTAGTATGCTGTATCAACTTTAGGCATTATCATTGTTAGTCAAAATAAATGTAAACGAATGAGACAAAATAATTATGAATGTGGGAGACTAATGACTGAAAGTTATGTGTCACAAAGGGAAACTCAGGGATTACATGCTGTGCTTGAAAAAACAAATGCAGATTTCATTCCTAGGTTGGGATCTAGGAATCCACAGTTTTCACTGGCCCCCAGGTATATCTGACACACAGACTAAAATCTGAGAACCACAGACTGATCGACTGATTGATCATCTGTGGAATGATCATGATGGGCATAGCCCTGTGCTAGAACTTGTAGGCAGAGGGAGAGAAGAGCCTGGGAGGCCGTGGGAACCAAGCACATCTGCTTCTACACTGTGGCTCTTAAGACAATGAGTTCCTGTTGATGTCTCCCAGTGTCAGCAGCACTTACTTTTGTTCAGGCTGATGGCTGACACTGTCTAGCAGACACTGAAACTTCACATGCATCTACGGGGCATGCAGGTAACTTAAAAAAGTTAGGCAAAAGAATTATTTTTTGTCTTAAAACATTATCACCAACCTGGGCTGTCTTTGGTTTCCCAAACGAACTGTAATAGAGACATAGGTACAAAACCAATTCACTTTTTGTTTGCTACTCAACTCTATGCTGCCATATAGGAATGCAGGTTCTGTGGGACACAAACCCTATATTTTGTTTTAAAAATTTCATTTTAATGTACTTTCAAATTGTTCCTCTAGCAAACAAAATAATTCCATGGTCACATATACTAATAATACTTGTGTTCTTAGAGGGAAAAATGTGTCTTTCTTCCAATAATATAAAAGGGGATAATTCCCTGGTGGCTCAGATGGTAAAGCATCTGCCTGCAATGTGGGCAACCTGGGTTTGATCCCTGGGTTGGGAAGATCCCCTGGAGAAGGGAATGGCAACCCACTCTAATACTCTTGCCTGGAAAATCCCATGGACAGAGGAGCCTGGAAGGCTACAGTCCATGGAGCTGCAAAGAGTCAGACACAACTGAGCGACTTCACTTTTCACTTTCATGTTGTCATAGTAGAGTATAACTTATACTTAAATCACCAAGTCTGGTGTTAACAGAAAACAACTATCATGAACCAGCCAGTATAGCATATTTTGGGAAAACTAGATTAGTCTTTTGCGCGTTGAGCATTTCTTAAAAGTAAAAATTCCTGACAATGCTATAGAACCCTAAAAAGTTTGCCATGGTTTTCTTTTCCAGAAATAGAGTATCTTTGCTGGAATTTAAAAAAAAAAATCATGAAAAAATGTTATGTTCAGTAATTCTTGTGGTTTTTAAATGGAAGGGACACAGTATATAAAAATGTTGTAAGTTTTCTTTTTTTACTTGCTTTTTCTTCTTAAATATTATAAAGATAAAACAAGAAACCACAAATTAACAAAAACATGAGGTTTCCTCTATGGTTAGATTGCAAACTGATCTATCACATTTCTGTAAACCTGTACAGTAAATTGTACTGTAAAAAGAAAAGTTTATAATTCAGATTTACCATTTCCTAAACAAGTGGCTTGGGTAAGTTATCTAATATTTCATTTCCATGCTTCTGTTTCACTATTTGCAAAGTAAGGATAACAGAATCTATCTCATAGGATTGTTGGAAGCATCACAAGAGTTAACGTGCATAAGGAGCTTATAACAGAACTGGGCATACAGTAAGCATGCCCTAAATGTTGGTTACTAGGTCACAGGATATTTTAAGAGACAAAAGAGGCAAGATTTTGACTTTGTTCCTTTTATTGTTTTGCAATTTCCTTTTACTTTAAAGAAACTAATGTTTTTGACCAGTCTTATGAATTTATCACTAACACTTTCAGAAAATAATAATTATAGGCAGAGACAGAGGTTAGAATGATCTTTGAGCAAATCAGCAGAAGTATTGTCTTGGCAATGTTTTAGTTTTGCCAAGGCATGCCTATCCTTTACTGCACATGGTCATTTAAACAGAATCCTAAATGAACGAAGTCCCTGCAAAAGGAAGTGCACTTTCAGCCATTCTTCTTTATTTCTTGGCTTTGGGGGCATTTATAGAACAAACATATTTGTATTCAGGTAGTTTTGCTAAAGGGTTTTTTAAAAAATAAATATTTTAGAACTGGAACTCCAATGACATCCATTAGAGAAGAGGAAGAAAAAAAAAAAATCCCATATAAGCCACTCTTCTATTCACACTGCATCTTTAGTTTCAAAAAGAAAAAAAGATTATATGTCATCACAATATTTTTTAAGGGAAGTCTTAGGGATAAATAATCAGAAACATGCCAACTTTATGGATGAGGAACCCAATATATCAAAAAGTTAAGGCACTTTTCTCAGAGTACAAAAAAGAACACAATGATTACAGACAAGCTTTTTTGCAAATAAGCAGTTTAGCCATAAACTTCCCATTTCATACAGCATAAAACATCACTTTAGTGGCATATTTTGGTTCAGTGGGTTACCAGCCTTTCCTCTAGCACATAGCCCATAGATGGATGACTTCTCCCAAAATATGACTTATGAGACAGTGTTCTATCAATTAGATGTCTACTTCTCAGAACAAATAGGAGCTATAAATGCATATGGATTTGTGGGGCCTCCACGGATCTTGAAAACTGTCTATATACAAAAGCAAATACGTTTAGAAAAAAATAGACTAATGCAATCAGGAATGTGTTGTGGTTTTTAATCTTGAAACAGGAACAACATGATGAACTAATTAATACAACAGTTGACATTTATATGAAATGAGATATTTATTGTTAAAAATTTATCCGATCTAAAAATGTCTAAATTGTGTAATTCAGTTCAGTTCAGTTCAGTCGCTCAGTCGTGTCCGACTCTTTGCGACCCCATGAATCGCAGCACGCCAGGCCTCCCTGTCCATCACCAACTCCTGGAGTTCACTCAAACTCACGTTCAACGAGTCGGTGATGCATACAGCCATCTCATCTCTATCTTCCCCTTTTTCTCCTGCCCCCAATCCCTCCCAGCATCAGAGTCTTTTCCAATGAGTCAACCCTTCGCATGAGGTGGCCAAAGTACTGGAGCTTGAACTTTAGCATCATTCCTTCCAAAGAATCTCATCTAATTCAAAATCTGGCCTCTGTAACTTAAAATGGGCTTGTTGTTAGTTACTTAGTTGTGTCTCGCTCTTTTGTGACCCCATGGGCTATAGCCTGCCAGGCCCCTCTGTTCATGGGATTTCCCAGGCAAGAACACTGGCGTGTATGACCATTTCCTTCTCCAGGAGATCTTCCCAAACCAGAGATCGAACCTATGTTTCCTGCATTGGCAGGCAGCTTCTTTACTACTGAGCCACCAGGACTTAAACAGCCATCAGTCAGTTCAGTTCAGTCGCTCAGTCGTGTCCGACTCTTTGCAACCCAATGAGTTGCAGCATGCCAGGCCTCCCTGTCCGTCACCAACTTCCAGAGCTCACTCAGACTCGCGTCTATCGAGTCAGTTATGCCATTCAGCCATCTCATCCTCTGTCGTCCCCTTCTTCTCCTACCTCCAATCCCTCCCAGCATCAAAGGCTTTTCCAGTGAGTCAACTCTTCGCATGAGGTGGCCAAAGTACTGGAGTTTCGGCTTTAGCATCATTCCTTCCAAAGAAATCCCAGGGCTGATCTCCTTCAGAGTGGACTGGTTGGATCTCCTTGCAGTCCAAGGGACTCTCAAGAGTCTTCTCCAACACCACAGTTCAAAAGCATCAATTCTTCGGCGCTCAGCCTTCTTCACAGTCCAACTCTCACATCCATACATGACTACTGGAAAAACCACAGCCATGACTAGATGGACCTTAGTCAGCAAAGTAATGTCTCTGCTTTTTTTTTCTCTTTTTAATTTTTATTTTTACTTTATTTTACTTTACAATACTGTATTGGTTCTGCCATACATTGACATGAATCCACCACGGGTGTACATGCGTTCCCAAACATGAACCCCCCTCCCATCTCCCTCCCCACAACATCCCTCTGGGTCATCCCCGTGCACCAGCCCCAAGCATGCTGCATCCTGCATCGGACATAGACTGGCGATCCATTTCTTACATGATAGTATACATGTTTCAATGCCATTCTCCCAAATCATCCCACCCTCTCCCTCTCCCTCAGAGTCCAAAAGTCTGCTATACACATCTGTGTCTTTTTTGCTGTCTTGCATACAGGGTCATCATTGCCATCTTTCTAAATTCCATATATATGTGTTAGTATACTGTATTGGTGTTTTTCTTTCTGGCTTACTTCACACTGTATAATCGGCTCCAGTTTCATCCATCTCATCAGAACTGATTCAAATGTATTCTTTTTAACGGCTGAGTAATACTCCACTGTGTATATGTACCACAGCTTTCTTATCCATTCATCTGCTGATGCACATCTAGGTTGTTTCCATGTCCTGGCTAATAGCCAAAGCAATCTTGAGAAAGAAGAATGGAACTGGAGGAATCAACCTGCCTGACTTCAGGCTCTACTACAAAGCCACAGTCATCAAGACAGTATGGTACTGGCACAAAGACAGAAATATAGATCAATGGAACAAAATAGAAAGCCCAGAGATAAATCCACACACATATGGACACCTTATTTTTGACAAAGGAGGCAAGAATATACAATGGAGTAAAGACAATCTCTTTAACAAGTGGTGCTGGGAAAACTGGTCAACCACTTGTAAAAGAATGAAACTAGATCGCTTTCTAACACCGCACATGAAAATAAACTCAAAATGGATTAAAGATCTAAATGTAAGACCAGAAACTATAAAACTCCTAGAGGAGAATATAGGCAAAACACTCTCCAACATACATCACAGCAGGATCCTCTATGATCCACCTCCCAGAATTCTGGAAATAAAAGCAAAAATAAACAAATGGGATCTAATTAAAATTAAAAGCTTCTGCACAACAAAGGAAAATATAAGCAAGGTGAAAAGACAGCCTTCTGAATGGGAGAAAATAATAGCAAATGAAACAACTGACAAACAACTAATTTCAAAAATATACAAGCAACTTATGCAACTCAACTCCAGAAAAATAAACGACCCAATCGAAAAATGGGCCAAAGAACTAAATAGACATTTCTCCAAAGAAGACATACAGATGGCTAACACACACATGAAAAGATGCTCAACATCACCCATTATTAGAGAAATGCAAATCAAAACCACAATGAGGTACCACTTCACACCAGTCAGAATTTCTGCGATCCAAAAATCTGCAAGCAATAAATGCTGGAGAGGGTGTGGAGAAAAGGGAACCCTCCTACACTGTTGGTGGGAATGCAAACTAGTACAACCACTATGGAAAACAGTGTGGAGATTCCTTAAAAAATTGCAAATAGAACTGCCATATGACCCAGCAATCCCACTGCTGGGCATACACACCGAGGAAACCAGAATTGAAAGAGACACATGTACCCCAATGTTCATCGCAGCACTGTTTATAATAGCCAGGACATGGAAACAACCTAGATGTCTCTGCTTTTGAATATACTATCTAGGCTGGTCATAACTTTTCTTCCAAGGAGTAAGCATCTTTTAATTTCATGGCTGCAATCACCATCTGCACTGATTTTGGAGAACAAAAAATAAAGTCTGATACTGTTTCCCCATCTTTTTCCCATAAAGTGATGGGACCAGATGCCATGATCTTTGTTTTCTGAATGTTGAGCTTTAAGCCAACTTTTTCACTCTCCTCTTTCACTTTCATCAAGAGGCTTTTTAGTTCCTCTTCACTTTCTGTCATAAGGGTGGTGTCATCTGCATATCTGAGGTTACTGATATTTCTCCTGGCAATCGTGATTCCAGCTTGTGTTTCTTCCAGTCCAGCATTTCTCATGATGTACTCTGCATAGAAGTTAAATAAGCAGGGTGACAATATACAGCCTTGACGTACTCCTTTTCCTATTTGGAACCAGTCTGTTGTTCCATGTCCAGTTCTAACTGGTGCTTCCTGGCCTGCATACAGATTTCTCTAGAGGCTGGTCAGGTGGTCTGGTATTCCCATCTGTTTCAGAATTTTCCACAGTTTGTTGTATTCCACACAGTCAAAGGCTTTGGCATAGTCAATAAAGCAGAAATAGATGTTTTTCTGGAACTCTCTTGCTTTTTCCATGATCCAGCAAATGTTGGCAATTTGATCTCTGGTTTGTCTGCCTTTCCTAAAACCAGCTTGAACATCAGGAAGTTCATGGTTCACATACTGCTGAAACCTGGCTTGGAGAATTTTGAGGATTACTTTACTAGCGTGTGAGATGAGTGCAATTGTGCGGTAGTTTGAGCCTTCTTTGGCATTTCCTTTCTTTGGGATTGGAATGAAAACTGACCTTTTCCAGTCCTGTGGCCACTGCTGAGTTTTCCAAATTTGTTGGCATATTGTGTGCAGCACTTTCACAGCATTATCTTTCAGGATTTGAAATAGCTCTACTGGAATTCCATCACCTCCACTAGCTTTGTTCATAGTGATGCTTTCTAAGGCCCACTTCACTTCACATTCCAGGATGTCTGGCTCTAGATGAGTGATCACAGCATCGGGATTATCCAGGTCATAAAGATCTTTTTTGTACAGTTCTTCTGTGTATTCTTGCCACCTCTTCTTAATATCTTCTGCTTCTGTTAGGTCCATACCACTTCTGTCCTTTTTTGAGCCCATCTTTGCATGAAATGTTCCCTTGGTATCTCTAATTTTCTTGAAGAGATCTCTAGTCTTTCCCATTCTGTTCTTTTCCTCTATTTCTTTGATCACTGAAGAAGGCTTTCTTATCTCTTCTTGCTATTCTTTGGAACTCTGCATTCAGATGCTTATATCTTTCCTTTTCTCCTTTGCTTTTTGCCTCTCTTCTTTTCATAGCTATGTGTAAGGCCTCCTCAGACAGCCATTTTGCTTTTTTTCATTTCTTTTCCATGGGGATGGTCTTGATCCCTGTCTCCTGTACAGTGTCACAAACCTCATTCCACATAGTTCATCAGGCACTCTATCTATCAGATCTAGACCCTTAAATCTATTTCTCACTTCCACTGTATAATCATAAGGGATTTAATTTAGGTCATACCTGAATGGTCTAGTGGTTTTCCCTGCTTTCTTCAATTTCAGTCTGAATTTGGTAACAAGGAGTTCATGATCTGAGCCACAGTCAGCTCCTGGTCTTCTTTTTGTTGACTGTATAGAGCTTCTCCATCTTTTGCTGCAGAGAATATAATCAATCTGATTTTGGTGTTGACCATCTGGTGATATCCATATGTAGAGTCTTCTCTTGTGTTGTTGGAAGAGGGTGTTTGCTGTGACCAGTGCATTTTCTTGGCCAAACTCTATTAGTCTTTGCCCTGCTTCATTCCACATTCCAAAGCCAAATTTGCCTGTTACTCCAGGTGTTTCTTGACTTCCTACTTTTGCATTCCAGTCCCCTATAATGAAAAGGACATCTTTTTGGGGTGTTAGTTCTAAAGGTCTTGTAGGTCTTCATAGAACCATTCAATTTCAGCTTCTTCAGCATTACTGGTTGGGGCATACACTTGGATTACTGTGATATTGCATGGTTTGCCTTGCAAACGAACCACTCAGAAATGCACGCTAGTAATCAGGCCATTTACTCTGGCATGCTGGGAAACTTGTGCTTGCTGAGCTCTACCAAGACACTTGGCATTAGGCTGCCAGATTCTGTCATGGTATAACTTAAATCTTTCAAAACACCTGGTTTTTAAAGAGCTGCTGTCTTGTCAGAAATCTGAATGAAAGAAGGAAGTGAGCCACTCTTCCTTTCTTCCCCAGGTAGAGTAGGGGAGAATGTTCCAGGTGCGAAGAGCTATTGGCATCAATGTATTACATTCTCTAAGCAAAGAAACTGGTGTGGTTGGAACAAACCAAGTAGCAGGAGAGAAGTGGGAACCCAAAGCCTTCTTACATTTCTGCATTGTAAATAATAATGAGCCTATAACATTATCCATGTGGAAAATAAGATATTTTTGTAAATTGCCAACTGACTCAAAAATCAATTGTCACCTCCTCTCTTATTTGTATCCAGTGTGTTGCTTCAAGGCATGGACTTTTTTGCCAATCTGACCTGCTTCTCCACATATGAGCTTTGAACTCAGGCAGGTCTTTTATTATTATTTTTTTTAAATATTTATTTAATTTGACTGCACCAGGTCTTACTTGCAGCATGCAAAGATCTTCACTGTAGCATAATCTTTTAGTTGCAGAATGTGGAATTTTTTTTTTTTTTTTGAATGCTTAGCTGTGCATGTAGGGTCCTCTAGTTCCCTGACCACGGATCTAACCTGGGTCCCCTGCATCATCAGTGCCAAGTATTAGGCACTGACCACCAGGGAAATCTGTTGGGCAGGTTTTCAAATTTCTCTTTGTCCTTCATTTCCTCATCTGTAAAATGAAGATAATAACACCTGTCACACCAGCATTGGTGCAAGAATTGAATGAACCATCCAAAGTTGGTCAAAGGGTACAAGCTTTCATTTACAAGATGATTAAGTTCTGGGGATATTTTTGTACATCATGGTTACTATTGTTAATAATACATTGCATAATTAAAATCTGCTAACAGAATAGATTCTAGTGTTTCACCACACACACACACACACACACAGAGTAACTACGGGAGGTGAAAAAGTGATGGAAACAGTTCCTCTATTATTAGAATTCCAAAGCCCATCTATCCAGTGTGAGACACATGTGGCTATGGAGCAATTGACCTGTGGCTAGTCCTAACTAAGAAGTACTGTAAAAATTAGTATGAAAAAAGAATGCAATACTTATCATGAATACTTGTTTGTATTGGGTATTTTATTGAAATGATAGTTTAAATAGAGTGGACTAACTAACCTATTATTAAAATTAATTTGGCCTCTTTTATGTTTGCCTTTTACTTTTTTAAGGATGGCTACTAGGAACACTGAAATGACATGTGGCTGGCATCGTATTTCCTCGGACAGTGTTGTTCTGGACAGTGTGTTAGGCACTACAGACTTACAGATGTAAACACAGCCTGTTTGACACCCACAGGTGGCTCACAAGGTGGCTCAGGTCTCAGGGAAAAGGAGGAGTGAGCTATGAGAGTAGGGCAGAGACGTCTACCCTGTTCCTCTTTAATTCTTCCCAGGAACTGTCTTATTCCAATTTGTAGTCAGTGGCCTTTGTGATGGTGGCTGTGATTTATAGGTTTGTACACAGAAGAAAGCGAAACTCCTTAGGAACTATCATGATATCCCCAGGAAGATGGATTGTCTATGCATATAGATCCACTGGAACTCCTGAATTGAGGAGAAGGGTGGACATGCAGAGGGCTCCTCCATCCTCAGGCATAGGGACAAAATTACAGTCCAATAATACTTGAATTGGCAGACAACTTCAACTTCTAGGACTGACAGCTCAGGATGTACAGGAAGTGGTGAAAGAAGGAAAAACTCTTTAAAAGTTAACTTGGTACTACTAAATTTCAGAATGCACAAATAAAGTTGTTTGAATCATTATCTGTTTTTATGAACACTATTATCATTCACTGAGCATTTGCTTTGTGTCTGGCACTATGCCATATGCTTTACAACTTTATCCTAGTTTAATCTTAAAATAACCCTATCATTTTCATTTCATGGTTGATGGAACTAAGTCCATCCGTTAAATTGCTTGACTAAGGTCACACGAGTAAGTGATGGAACTAGGATTTGAATATATAGGTCAACCTGGCCCCAAACGTTTGCTCCAGCCACTCCACTTTGCCCTTCTTTTCACATAATGCCCACAATCCCCTGACAACAGCAACCACGGCATCATCAACGATCACAACATCAGCAATAGCAGCCAAGACATTTCCTGAAGAGACACAGGGTTTGCTGACATTCTGCCTGAATAACATTTTCCTCCCTTGAACATTCAGAATTTTGTCATTGAATATAGCAAGAAGAAACAACCCAATGAAACTGGCAGCTGCATCACCATAGGGTTCTACTTAGACAGTCATTACAGCACCCATTTGAGTTCCCTCAGAAGAAACCCCTCGCTCTCCAAGGGAAGCTGTGGCACCCACTAAGGCCACCTGACACTGCCATCTGGTAAACATGTATGATTCCAGAGCAGGCACATTGTGTCCTCAGCTCATTTCTGGCCAAATCCTTACTTTTCCCTATTTCCTATTTTCCCTCTGCTCTGACTGTCTCACAAAATTATTTTTGTATTTTATATAGTTTGTATATACAAAATATACATAAGCAAACAAATAAATAAAAGAATGGCTAATATTCATTTCTTTATAAACTTCTTAAAATAGAGCTTTTTCATGGAAGAACTATGGCCCCCTTTTAAGTACACACATATATATGTGTATATACACACATTGCTATTGCTAAGTCACTTCAGTCGTGTCTGACTCTGTGCGACCCCATAGACAGCAGCCCACCAGGCTCCCCCGTCCCTGGGATTCTCAAGGCAAGAACACTGGAGTGGGTTGCCATTTCCTTCTCCAATGCATGAGAATGAAAAGTGAAAGTGAAGTCGCTCAGTCGTGTCCAATTCTTAGCGACCCCATGGACTGCAGCCCACCAGGCTCCTCCATCCATGGGATTTTCCAGGCAAGAGTACTGGAGTGGGGTGCCACTGCCTTCTCCATATATACACTATTTATAGTATAGTACACAGAGTGTACACTATTCACACATAGTGAATATAGATCAAATTAGATGAGAGGTAAGTGAACTTAATTATCTCTAGCATCATGGCCATCTTTACCTGAAAAAAATTTAAAATTTAATTGCAGTTGATGTGACAGCCATCTGTCACATGTTACTGGGCAAAGCACCCCAGCTGACTTGAAACAGAGCAAACCTGAGAATCTGCAGCCTTCCTGTAACATTAGTGAGGGCATGCTTGGTAGGGATCAGCTCTGACAAGGAGAATTTGAAATTTACCTTTTCTTTTCACCATGAGGTAAATCTGTATGAGTAAATCTTTATACATTGGATGTTGTTCCTCGTCTACTAACATATGAGTTCAGTTAATTATGGAAGTACAAGCAAACTGCTCTTCAGTCTTAATACATGAAGATGAAAAGGTGCTATGGGCAAATTAATGTCTTACTACAAGAAGGGTTTGTTCTATTATTTGAAAATGTCAAACTACATTTAAAAGCTGTGAAATAAATAGCAAAGTTTATTCTGCAAAGAAAGATAAGGTTCTTATACATTTGTAATCTTTAATGTGGCAAACAGGGTTACATAATATTAGATACATTATAAATTATAAATACATATATATGAAGTTGGCACCACATGAGAGTCATGATTTGTAATAATGAAGCCTTTAAACTTCAGCTTCTGGGGCTTCCCTGATGGCTCAGTGGTAAAGAATCCACCTGCCAATGCAGGAAACGGGGGTCTGATTCCTGATCCAGGAAGATCACACATGCCATGGAGCAGCTAAGCCCGGAAGCCACAACTGCTGAAGCCCTAGAGCCTGTGCTCCAGAGCAAGAGAAGAACTGCCGTGAGAAGGCTGCACCTCACAACTAGAGAGCAGCCCCTGCTCAGCAACTAGCAAGTAGCCCTCCCAACTAGAGAATAGCCCCTGCTCAGCAACTAGCGAGTAGCCCTCACAACTGGCAAGTAGCCCTCCCAACTAGAGAGTAGCCCTTGAAACTAGAGAGCAGCCCCTGCTCAGCAACTAGCAAGTAGCCCTCGCAACTAGCAAGTAGCCCTCCCAACTAGAGTAGCCCTCACAACTAGAGAGTAGCCCTTGCAAATAGAGAGTAGCCCCTGCTTGCAGCAACTAGAGAAAACCCAGCACAGCAACAAAGACCCAATACAGCCAAAAATAAATTAATAAATAAATTAACTAATTAAACTTCAGCTTTTAAGCAAGTCAGTTTATAATAAATTATAAATTGGCAATTTTAAATATCTATTATACTTGATATTAATGAACATATAGCAGTGAAAGATAGTTTTATATCATTGTGCCTCTTTTGATTATAACTAGAAGCTAACTTTGAATTCATTTAATTATTTGACCAAAGCAATTCATTTGTTTCTTTTTAACATGTTTGAAAGTATCTTTTTACTTCATAATTAATAAAATGAAATCTAAAAGATTTGCGATAGATGATTGTAGTGGATGACATCCATTTTCAGGACTGATCCCCTCTGCTGGGAGCGTTGATGGTGAAGGCTCCCAGACTCTCCCTCCAGAAGTTGCCCTCAGTTGAGATGAGCTGACTTGACCCAGGTCATACAAGTTGGTGAGAGTGAACAGAAAAGAAGGGGACCACATCCACTGACTAGTCGATGTTGGGGATAAAAGGCTGCTCACTCCTGTGGCTCACGGTGGGACAACTCTGGAGGGCCATCCTAACTCCACTGTCCCCTGTGGCATCATCTTTTGTTGAACCTGAGTTGCAGTTCAATTCCTCCCTCTGCCCAAGTCTATTCCTCCACAGATACTGTTCCAGAGAATACTCATTAAAATATTACCTGCATGCATGTCTCCATCTCAGAGTGTACTTCACAGAGAACCCACTAAGACAAAGAGAAAAACCCCTTTAGACATGCTCAGGGAGGAGTGATTAATAGAGAGCAGTGATGGTTATAATGGTCTTAATTGAACAAAATTTATTAAACATCTTTGATGTTCTAGGCATCGTGCTGAACACTGAAGATATACAGTTAAGCAAAGATGAATTAAGCAAAATGGATCTCAAGGAACTCATTGGCCTGAAACACAGCCATTACAACGAGTGAATATAATTCAAAGGAGACAAGCTCTACATTAAGAGGATGGATGCACTGGTCTGAAAGGTTTGAGAAAGGAACCCCTATCATTCTGGAGACTGATGAGGCAAGAAGGACTTCACTAAAGACAACTGAAAAATCCATCAACAAGCTCAGGCCTTCTGAATCATTCTTTCTTTCTCTCACATTCTACATCCAACCTCTCTCTCTCAAAAAAAAAAAAACAAAAACCAAAACCCACTACCTCTGCCTTTAAATAAATCTAGAATCTAGGTCTCACCTTCTAATCTAGGCTGTCCTAACATCTCTCACAGCTGCCGCCTTATAATTGGTCTCCCTTGCATCTACTTTTGCTTTTCACAATCTTTTCTCAACAGAGCAGTCAGGTGTTCTGCTAAAATGGAAGTCAGGGCATGAACTCCTCTGCAGAAAACATTCCAAAGTTCCCATTTCATACTGAGAACCAAAGATGCTACACCCACAGGCCCTAGCCCATCTCCACACTGCCCTTCCTGTCCTTACCTTTCTCAACTCATCCAGGAGACTCCTCTCCCTCACTCTCTTCCAGCCACTGTGGCCAATTCAGTCTTCATGGCACCAGCAAACATTCCTGCTTCAGGGCATTTGTACTTAAGCCACTCGCTGTCCCCTCTGCCTGACTACCCTCCACCTCCTTCTTCAGGTTGCTTCAACTGCCAACTTCTTCTGCAGGCCTTCTCTGACCACAGTCCCCAGCACAGCATACTCCCTTCCCCCACTGTCTTTCTTCATAACACTTACCATCTGCTCTGTTACTGATCATTTACTTCATTAAGTGTGCCCTAACTTCCCTGGTGGTTCAGCGGTAAAGAATAAGTATATGCCTGCAATGCAGGAGATGAGGGTTCGATCCCTGGGTCAGGAAGATCCCTGGGGAAGGGAATGCTAACCCATTCCAGTATTTTTGCCTGGAGAACCCCATGGACAGAGGAGCCTGGTGGGCTACAGTCCATGGGGTTCCAAAGGGTCAGACACAACTTACCGACTAAACAACAACTTGTTTAGCAGAAACAAGCCTCTTGAGGACAGGGATCATTATGTGTTTTGATTCTGGCTCCATATCAAATACCTAAAATTATCTCAATAAGAGAGTAAAAGCTTAGTAAATATTTGTTGAATAAATGAATTTTTACAAATAATGAAAGGAAGTAAGCGAAAGGTACAGTACTTCAGGATGAATAACAGCTGGAAACAAAGAAATGGAAGTATTTCTAATCTAGTGTGACTAGATCGGAGACATTCTTTGTGGTCAGAGCTAGAAACTTAGGTTACATTATGGAAACAATGACATGTGGTTTTTATGGGCTGAAATGTATCCCCCCTCCAAAATTCACAAGTTGACATCCTAGCGCCCAGTATACCTCAGAAGGTATTTGGAGATATGACCTTTAAAGAGGTGATTAAGTTAAAATGAGGTCATTTGGGTAGCCTTAACCTAATATGACTGGCATCCTTATAAGAAGAGAAATTTGGATGCAGACAGTTACAGAAGGAAGATCACGTGAAGACATGGAGAAGATGACCATCGATAAGCCAAGGAGAGGAGCTTCAGCAGAAACCAATATTGCCAGCACCTTGATCTTGGACTCCAGCTTCCAGAATTGTGAGAAAATAAGTTTCTCTTGTTTAAGCCACCAGTTGGTAGAATTTTGTTACAGCAGCTCTAGTAAGCAAATACAGTGATATATACCATTGTAGGAAATTTTGACTCTATCTCAGAAGCCACTATGAAATTTTAAGCAGGGATGGAGGTGAGCCGAGGTAAGACCTGAGTTTTAGGAATCTTCCAGAATCTTGCATTTGTGGTAATGTGGGGAAAGGGCTGGAAAAGGTAAAAGACTAACTGGAGACTAACTGGTAAGTGATTGTAATGGTTGGGATCTAGATCAAACCAAAGGGAAAGAACAGGCAAGAACAGGAACTGTGGGAAGCATCAGAGCCAAAACTGTCTGAACTCAGTGACTTCCCAGGTGGCTCAGTGGTCGAGAATCTGGATCTGCCTGCCAGTGCAGCAGATGCAAGCGATGGGAGTTTGATTCCTAGGTCAGGAAGATCCCCTGGAGTAGAAAATGGGAACCCAATCCAATTGTCTTGCCTGGGAGATCCCATGGACAGAGGATCCTGGTGGGCTACAGTCTGAGCATGCTTGACTGAGCATATGCCATGACTGAGCAGGCATGCACACAGTGACATATTAGAGGGAAGTGACAATGACATCAATGTAAATTGAAATTTAGTAAACTACAGGCATGCAAGGGCTTCCCAGTTGGTTCTAGTGGTAAAGAACCTGCATGCCAATACAGGAGATGCAAGAGACGAGAGTTCGATCCCTAGGTTGGGAAGATCCCCTGGAGGAGGGCATGGTGACTCACTCCAGTATTCTTGCCTGGAGAATCCCATGGATGAGGAGTCTGGTGGGCTACAGTCCATGGGGTCTCACAGAATCAGACACAACTGAAGCAACTTAACATACATGCTGGAACAGACATGCCAAGGAATTCAGATAGTATAATTTACATGGTTTTCAGTGGTCTCACACTTGAGAAAATTTCTCAGTATGGAAGCTTCAGACATTAAAGCAGCATTCATGCTGTTCAACGTGTGAACAGTACTCACTGAGAAAAGGGTCTGCAGAAAGAGCTGCAGGCAACATCTCCTCCTTGGGGATAATATGTATATTAGCATATTAAAGAATCTGGAAAGTTTTGCAATGAAGGAACTTCTTTAACTTTGTCCAAAAAAGTATTTCCCACATTTACTGATTATGGAACGCTTTTAACCTCTCCCTGAACATATATTAGAAATATCTCCCTGAAATACTCTAGAAATTAATACAGTTTGGAAAATAGTGATGTGTTTTGATGCATTAGAACAGTTCTAAAATAAAGAAGCTTTGCCGGGTAATTTCTATTTCTAATAGCAAAACTAGTCAACATTATCCTAACAAATTGGCAGAATAAACTCATTAAAGGAATATAGTTGTTTTCCTATAGCCTAATTACTATTAGATTAAAAAAGAACATTCGGTCTTTTGAAAGTAGCACTAATTCTTTCACATTCCTAAAGGAAAATTACTCAATGCCTTGAAACAAAAAATGACATGATATTCTGATGACTTAAGGGGAAAGTGTAGCTCAAATGCAGAAGTCTGGGAGCAGTTTTCAAACAGGGTTCTTCGACACCAGAGCAGGTGTGGTCAAATTTTCCCATATTCCATTAGCTTCTGGAACCCACAGTGCCCCTGCACAGAGACTTACATGCAATGCGCACGTAGGCTTTCCGGCTCTTGGTGGTGCCTGCCGAGCTCCAGGCTACACACTGGCACCAGTAATCTTCAGGCCCAAAGAGTTCTTCCACTTGCTGGCGTGAAATCTCAATGCTCACTTCCCGGACAATGAGACCTGCCAAGGCAAAGGAAGATTTAAGTCAGGAGAAGACTTGTACTAACAAAATACAAAACATCATACCTAATTTTTCCCCTAGTGATCCTTCTTAATGCCATGGACCAACAAATCACATATTGCCTCTCATCTCCTCTGACTTTCTTCTAGCTCCAGTTACTTGATTCACAGCTGTCTCATTCTCTTATTTGCTATTTGAAATCTTCCGGATTCATCAGAAGATGAAAGTGAATTAGATCTATCCACAAAAATCCTTTCCCTTTATTACCTAATATTCACCCACCACCAAGTTAACTTTCTCTGTGTATTCAAACATGAACTTGAATTTAACATCTTCTAAGGATTCTATCTTAATTATACAGGTTGTATGTAAGATACCCATGTGCTGTACAGTATAGGTTTACCTAATTCTTTACATAAAATGAGACAGAATGACATAAAACAATAATCATAGGTATATAAATCATTAGCATATTTATATACACAAGTATATATATTTAGGTTTTATTATTATATGATCTAGCACTTTATAAATATATGGTGATTTTTTAAAAAAAACTAAGTCATTTTAAATGGCTTTGCTTATTATTAAGGCACATTGTTTTTTATTGAAAGAAATATTAGCCTTAGTTAACAAACCTCTTCTGTTCTAGCCAGAAAATGAATGATTTTAAAGTTTTCATGAATTTTTGAAAGCCCAAATGTTTCTCTTTAATAACAATGTAACCAAAATCCTATTAAAAATAAAGTGAATTCCAGTTAAAATGCTCAAATAATTGGAATTTATTTCATAGCATTATATAATCCTAAAATAATTAAACTTGAACTTGAGTCCAGGATTATCATTTTAGGGGTATTTATCTTGTGATACTAAAGTCTAGTTCAGAGATTCATCCTGAAATACGCCTCCTTGCATTGAGCAAGAAAAATTAAATTATATGTATATGGGCAATGTATGTGAGCAACTGCCACTTCTCTTGCACACACTGCTAGCATGGAATGTCTTTGAGAGAACTGGAAGGGACACCCTTTAGGAAGCTGGAGCATAAATGATGTATGACCATCATGTATGAGCACAGTAAGAAAAATTAATTATGTTAGTTTGTATTGTTTGTTCATTCATTCATTCATGGATGAAATATCTATCAAGCATCAATTATGCAGAAAATATTGCACTGGGTGCTTATGAAATTCTGATGAGTAAGATAGTCATTGCCCTTAATGAACCTTTATTTTTGTGAGAAGGGCACATATTAACCAGAGTTATAATAAATGTATAAATTTATTATTTAATTACAATTGTGTTCAATGCTGCAAAGAAGTATTGAAGTAATGAGAGTGAATAACAAGGAGACTCAACTTAGTATGAAGGATCCTGCATGAGTTAGACTGATTAAATCATATGGGGAGAGGGACAGGACACATGGAAAGAAGAAGAAGGGGAAGGAGGAGACTGGGAACCCAGGAGAAGATACCTGAGCACAGGACACAGAGAATACTAGCATGAAATGAACCCAGAGACAAGAAAGCGGCCTATTTATATACATTCTTGTGAACCTGCAGTTCTCAAAGTATGGCCCACAGAACAGCTTTATCAACATCACTTGGGAACTTGTTGAAAATGCAAATTCCTGGGCTCTACTCCAGACTCAGTGAAAAAGAAAAATTGAGAGTCCAGTCCAGCAATATTTTAACAAGTCCTCCAAGAATTCTGATGCATGCTATAGTTTGAGAACCACTGTTGTACACCATGTTTAGGATTTGAAATTTCTTTCTGAGAGGCAAGGGTTTTAAGAAGATGACATAATCAGATGAGAATAAAAAATGCATGCATATATAAATGTATAAAAGAAATGACACATGATACAGTGACAGGTATAGGATATAGAGTTTAAGTAGTTCATAAAAGTCATGATTTCTTAAAATGTTTGATCATGACTTCTTGGTATAAGTAACATGAAAGAGGTGTCATCTGGAGATTCTAAAAAAGAGTGTTTCAGTACTTGCCCTAAAATCTAGGACATTCTCATATGGATAAAAACACTCAGGGAAATTAACAATCCCCCAACAGCAGCAGAAGCTGACTCATTAGAGGATAGATAATTCTTCCCATCACAAGCAGATGAGAGTTGAGTCACAGAAAAAACTAAGTCTTTAAGTCCAACTCCTGAGCCCCTGAACTGGAATGAAGCCCAGGAAAGTGGGTTTTATAAGCCCAAGGCAGGGCAAGGTCCTAAACGGGGTGACTCTATTTTAAAATATTTATTAAATATATTTAATGTTACCTTAAAATTTTGGAAATTAGTAATGCTTTTATGTTTAAATAGTGATCAGCTTAAAATGAATTTTCAAGTAACTGGCATATCCCAATCCTTGAAAAGATTACTATATTATTTTAGCCAATGTCCAGCCTCCACAATGAAAAACCAACTTTAACAAATAGCACTACTTTCCTTCCTCTTTCCTGGTCCTTGCTTATGCCTTTCATTTTCTTGTCTCATTGTAATTATTCTCATTTTTCTGATGTCTAGAAACCTGTACAAAGATGGAGCAGTCTTCTCTCCTTTCCTGACACCTTTTAACTCCACTCTGGTATTTAATACTCTTGCCTGTTTTATTTGTTTGTACCTTTTCTGTTCATGCAGAAAGTCAGTTACTGGAAAAGAAACACTTCCTCTAAAGGTTGCTGCAGTAAATTTACAGTCACCAAAGGGCTGATAAACCTGCAGTGTGTAGTTCCTTAGGACTATAATGGCTCTTTCCAAAATGTAAAGAGCAGCAGCAAAACAGGCTCAGGATATTAAAACCGCATACAAATATTTTGTGTCCCAAGATGATAACTTCAGGTTTCGCTCCTCCCTTTTACTTAGAGCAATCAAAGGAAACCTAATTAAAAGCTAGGGAAACTTCATGAGGGCTACTGTATCCTTTTGCCCAAAGAGGCTCATGGATGTTTCTATTAACCACAAATCTAAATCCTTTTATGAAGCCACAGACCTAACCCTCCTACTACAGGGATTATTCACAGTGTGAATGTTCTGAATTGTGTGGCCCAGGCTCCCCATGGGCTCAGGAGTCAAGCACACACTGATTTTTGTCTTCAGCTTCACAGATGCTCCATTCAGCAGGAGATGGATTAATTACAGTTGGGTACACTGGCCCTGCCACAGGCCCAAAGCTTATATTCCAACTTTTGGTCAGCACCACCAGAAAAAGAAAAAAACCTGAAGCATTAAGTATCTAAACACTTAGATTTTAGAATTGTCTAGAATTAGCTGCATTATTCAGACTCTGAGTTACTGGGTTACATATCATCTTTTTATTATCATAGGTAAGTTCATTACCTATGACATTTTGTTCATCAAACCAGAGACTAGTGGTTTGGGTAAAAGTAGGTAATGTCCTTTCTCTTTGAAAGTGAAATTTCAAATCTGCTTGAAGTCTTGAGATGGAAAAAGCAAGCTGCCTTGAAATTTGAAATGCCATCAGCATTACTTCCAAGGCAGGTTGCTTTGAAGAGCATTTGGGAACTTGAAATTGGTTTCAGGTTATTTAAGGGTGGGGAGAAATACTTCGGTCTACAGGATTTACTCAAATACAAATGTGTATTTTCCATCCCGTCTGATAACATCAAAGATTTCCCATCACTGTTCATCCTTTAATAGTGGCATCTCAAGGATGCATGCTGTTTGAAGTTTGCAGTGATTTGCTTTTATAACAGGAATCATTGTGGTTTGGGAGCCAGAGTGTAGAAAAGTAATTAGCATATTATACCAAGAAGTCTTATAATGAGCATGAATATGTACTTGTTAATAGGGAGTTTCAAATGACTTTAGAAATTCCGATATAAATGCAACCCTCTGATTGGATCTTTATGAGGCTATACCTGAATATAGCAATAAAATCTAGTACTTGACATTTATTTCTTATCTTTAGGATAATTTTAACTTCGAATAGTATTGACATCACTAACAGTGTTTTCCTAGAGATTGTTATAAAGTGATCCAAATTTGTGATTAATGCTGCTGTAAAATTATTTAAAGCAATATCCACATTTCCCCAGAAACATAGTCTGCAGTGCTATCAACAAATAGTAAAAATTCACTAATGTCAAAAATTAACTGTTAAGTTCCAGAAATGTAAAGATGGATCAAGTATCACATCCAAGCTTGTGCTATTCATTTATCATGTTTATTAGGTGATACTCAAGTTATGCATCATCTTAACTTTTTTTTTAATGTGTTCATCAAATCTGCATCTTTTAATACCCCATGTATGTTTCACTAAAAAGCATCTTCAGCTCATGTTAGTCTGAGGTGTTTTGTGTGCCCCAGTTGTATTTTTCATTCCTCCCAATTACTTAATCTTTCATATGCAAAGGGAAGTTTTGAGACACTTTGTTGTGTAGACCTGGCAATTCTATTTCTTCCAGTACTCTCCCTATGGGGAGAAGAGCTACAGAGGTCACTCTACCAAATCTCATCAGAATATATTCACATAGTACTTGTAAATATACAAAGCTACAGGTAAGGATGTTCTGGAATATACTACAACATTTTATTGAATTAGCATGTTTCTCTTTTTCATGCTTTCTACTAGAGCTCAATCCTATTAATTTTCACCAATATCTAAAATATGAAACATATCAGTTTGAGATGTCTTAATATAAATTTAATCACACAAGATCCTTTTATTTAAAAGATGTCATACCATAAAAACTGAAAATTATTTTAGTAACTTATAACTCTCACAGAATAATAAATATGATAACTTGTAAGGCAGAACTTTATAATTACAACATTGCTCTTTGTTACATGAAGTCATTTGACAGTCTTTAAAGTATATCAAGAAAAGCAGACACTGTAAATGCATAATTTACCAATTTCTCTCTGAAATGTTTCCATTGAATTTTTAATATATAATATATAAACAGGCCACCTAAGTAACTAAAATTACTTTGTATAATTGGGAATTGCAACTTACTAGTGTATTAGATTTATTATGAGTGTTTTTGTTAAACTTACATTTACTGTCTTTGTGATATGAATGAATTTTCCTGAAAGTTAAGGAATAACATGGCTGCGACTGAGAGGTTCAAGAGATTTTCTTGGAAGAATTTTGTTCTTTTATGTAATAGTTTGACTTGATTCCCTTGTATGTGATAATTTCTAGTCATTTGGTTCTGTGTGGCATTCTGTGTCCAATAAGGGTCTGTGTTTTAGTTCATTATATTTTTGTTTTATCTAGAGCTGAGAAAAAAATATGCATTGGATTATGTATCTGGAAGTGGGGAGATGTCTAGTAGTTCTAGAAAGCTATTAGGTTGGTGCAAAAGTAATCGCGGTTTTGCATTGTTGAACTTTCCCATTTGATATTGGAATACATTCTGAAATAAAGTAGTTATGTTATACATCACTTTAATGTGCATTTCTCACTTTATGTTTTTTTGCTAATGACATTAAACTTGTGTATTTTATATTTATTTTAAACTATGGAAATGATGTTAGACAAAAAACACATTCAAGTGATTTTCTTATTGTTCAAAATGGTTCATGAAGCAGCAGAGACAACTCGTAAAATCAACAATGCATTTGGTCCAGAACTGCTAATGAACATACAGTGCAGTGGTGGTTCCAGAAGTTTCTCAAAGGAGACGAGAGCCTTGAAGATGAGAAGTGGAGTGACTGGCCATTAGGAGTTAACAATGACCAACGAAGAGCATCATCAAAGCTGATCCCCTTACAACTACACAAGAAGTTGCCAAAGAACGCGACGTTGACCATGTTGTGGTCATTTAGCATTTGAAGCAAATTGGAAAAGTGAAAAATCTTGATAAGTGGGTGCCTCATGAGTTGACCACAAATCAAAAACATTTTCATTTTGAATCGTTGTCTTCTCTTATTCTACGCAACAATAATGAACCATTTCTCCACCAGATTATGACATGTGACAAAAGGTAGATTCTACATGACACCGGCAATGATCAGCTCAGTGGTTGGAGCAAGATGAAATTCCAAAGCACTTCCCAAACCAAACTTGCACCAAGAAAAGGGCATGGTCACTTTTTGGCGGTCTGCTATCCATCTGATCCATTATAGCTTTCTGAATCCCAGAGAAACCAGTGTATTTGAGAAGTACACTCAGCAAATTGATATGCACTGAAAACTGCAATTCCTGCCGATGGCACTGGTCAACAGAAAGGGGCCAATTCTCTCCAACAACACCCACCCACACGTTGCACAACCAACACTTCAAAAGTTGAATGAACTGGGCTACAAGATTTTGCCTTATCTGTCATATTCACCTGACCTTTCCCAAACTGACTACCATATTTTCAGTCATCTCGACAACTTTTTACAGGGAAAATGCTTCCATAACCAGCAGGAGGCCGAAAATGCTTTCCAAAAGTTCATCTAAACCTGGGGCATGGATTTTTACGTGACAGGAATAAACTTATTTCTCATTGGCAAAAATGTGTTGACTCTAATGGTTCCTATTTTGATTAATAAAGATGTGCTTAAGCCTAGGTTGTAATGATTTAAAATTACGGTCCAAAACTGTAATTACGTTTGCATCAACCTAATATATGTCAACCACAGATAAATGCAATCTTCCTTTCTGAAACTTCAAATTTTAATTACAAGATGCTATTAAAAGAGAGTGACAAATGACTTACACCAACAATGCTAACACTGTTTTTCCCTTTCCTTTGCAGGAGTGTCAGGTTTAGATGTCATAACATCCTCATAAGGAGAACCAGTGTTCCTACCTTTTAAAACAATGTAGTTAATTAATTTATTTTATTTTTGGTTGTGTTGAGTCTTTGTTGCTTCTCAGGCTTTGATGGCTTCTCTTTTTGCAGAGCATGGAGGATAGAGCTCAAGGGCTCAATATCTGTGGTGCTTGGGCTTAGCTGTCTTGCCACATGTGGAATCTTCCCAGACCATGGATTGAACCCATTTCCCCTACACTGGCAGACAGATTCTTAACCTCTGGACCACCAGGGAAGTTCAGTGCTCCTAATTTGGTTTGACTTTCTCACCACCATCAAACTTAGGGCTGAAAGTATGAAGGATAATTGGAGTGGTGGGTATATAAAATATTTTATCTTACTTATAGAGTTGTATAAATGAGTTGACAGAAGTTAATCCTACCAGTTTTGGCCCATCATTTAATTCTTACTCCTAACTTTGGTGATGAAAGACCTATTGAAACTCTGTTTCAGTAAGCCTTTCTGAGGCCAAAATGGGAACTAAAATGCTTTCTCTAATTAACCTCTTCTTGTATGTCAATGTTCTTTAGGATATAAAGAAGCAATTCTATGCAACACGATATGGCAGTCTGTTTAACCTGGAAAGACACAAAGCACATTCCATTGAGATAGCAAATACATTACTCATCTAAATATGTTCCTTAAAACATCAAACTTTATATATATTTGAATATATATTCAACATTTCTCTTTAAAAGCATAATTGTTAATAATTATCCAACTCTAACTACATGAATTCCTTTCTGTCCCAATTTCAGGCAGTTCATTAATAATTTCAATAGAGGTAATTTTAACAATTTGTTTAGAAAAAGATTTCTGTCAATATGGTGGGGAATAATAACAAGTTATTGGAGATTAGTTAACTGTGGAGTTATGAATTATAGACCTTATTATACTTTCATCCATCCTTCATGCAGTATGTATTTGTTGAGACTCTATTATATGCTAAGGACACAGTGGTAAAGAAGATCAAGAAAGACTCTGTCCTCCTGTGGGTTACTTTCTACTGTGGAGACTGTTCTTGAGCACCTGTTTTATGCACAGTATTTCCAAGATGGGCATGGAGATGACATGCTTATGGATTCTGCTTTCAGAAGCTTACTGTCTAATACGAGAGGTAAAAACAGTAGTTTACTGAGTAAAGGGACTCTCTCAAATGCATTGTATATCCATCAGTATAGTAATTGGCACAAATATTTATCTAATTAATGTATGTTAAGTGAATGAATGATTTGTGTGCTATAGCTATAATTCAAGTAGTGTTAAATCCTAGGAATAAGTAAATTTAATTGTAACTCAGAACAGTAAAGGTAACTAGTATTTAATGAGCCTCTACCATGGGTCTCAGTTAATCTGCATAATAATTCTTGGGATTAATATTGTTAAACCTATAATATGGGTAAGGTATGGAGGTGAGAATTTAAACAACTGTTCACACAGCCAATAACTACTGAAATCAGGATTCAGAACCACAGTTGTCTGAATCCAAAGTCCCAATTTCTTTCACTACAACAATATTCCCCAACTGTGCCTAGAAAAAGTGGTTTCTCCTCAAATAAGTTTGGGAATTTCTGCTTACTACAACATTCTCTTAGAAACTTGGAATGCCATTAGTATACAAAAGGTGTTGGTCAGGAGGTCTGCCATAAAGAATTGGGTTTAATTTGGACTGCCAACATTCTCCTCAGGTGGCTCAGATGGTGGCTCAGATAGTAAAAATCTGCCTGCAAGAAGAGAAGAGACCCGGGTTTGATCCCTGGGTCAGGAAGATTCTGTGGAGAAGGGAATGGCAACCCAGTCCAGTATTCTTGCCTGGAGAATTCCATGGACAGAGGAACCTGGCTGGCTACAATCCATGGGAACACAAACAGTTGGACACAACTGAGCAACTAGCACTTACTTACTTAACATTCCCCCTAATTTATTAAACCATAGAACCCTATAGTCAATGTAAACAAAGAACCCATTTCAGCATGGCTTTCAATTTGCTTAGCATTCTCCAGATGTTGATATATAGAATAAAATTAATCCACTGTTTGGAAAATTCCAAAAAAAAACCCATAAAAAAAGCTACAGTGAAATAGTTTTAGAAGGTGAGATCAGGGGAAACCTGGGGAATAGAATATTTGAATTTGATGTTGAAGCATGGTTTGGGTTTAAAAATTTAGAGATGAATCAAAGATACCTGAAGAGGAGAGAACAGCAAGAAGCCAAAGGGCAGAGAATAAAAAACATGGGGATCACAGTGCAGAATAGTTTACATGAATTAAGTAAGAAATAAGACCAGAAGAGAGATCCTGGAGAGCCATGTATAGCAGCTAGAGAAGACTGTTTTATGGAGAACAAGCTTGTGAAAATTGTGCAGTGGTGAATGACATTTTAAAAATGACATCTGCTTTAGCTTTAGAGAGATTAATATGGCTTTACTAATAAAGAAAACTAATCTGATTTACTTAAATTGAATTTTCATAATTTTAATTATCATTACAAAATTTGTTTTCAGAACTATGATCTTACATGAAGTCATTAATCATGTGTTGAAAGCAATATTCTTGGTGACCCTCTGAAAACAGCCTGACAGTAAAAATCAGGTACATATATTCAGAATAATAATCAGCCCTACCATCAGGCTTTTGTTTGTTTTCTTATCCCAAATGATTTGGAAACAAGCATTAAGTGCTATTACCTCTGGAGTGATCGCCACTTACATAGTTCACATGTAAGTTACTGGGGACAGCTACCTATTTATTTTAAAAGCAGTGCATTTATTTTCAAAAAAAAAAAAACTTTAAAAACAAATTAAAAACGCTCACTTTTTGGGAAAAATTCAACTCATGCAGGACAAGTATTATTACAACTGAAGGAAGGGTTAGACAAATACTTGTCTGTGCTGAGTCGCTTCAGTTGTGTCTTGACTCTTTGTGACTACATGAACTATAGCTCCCCTGTCCATGCAATTTTCCAGGCAAGAATCCTGGAGTGTGTTGCCATTTTCCTCCTCCAGGAGATCTTCCCAACCCAGGGACTGAACTTGTATCTCAAGTCTCCTGAATTGGCAGGCAGGCTCCTGGTGGCTCAGAGGTTAAAGCGTCTGCCTGCAAGATGGGAGACCTGGGTTCAATCCCTGGGTCAGGAAGATGCCCTGGAGAAGGGAATGGCAACCCACTCCAGTATTCTTGCCTGGAGAATCCCATGGATAGAGGAGCCTGGTAGGTGACCCCACAGTCCATGGGGTCGCAAAGAGTCGGACACGACTGAGCGACTTCACTCACTCACTCTTTACAACTAGTGCTATCTGAGAAGCCTTTTAAGACATTTTTAAAAAATACTTGTCTAATACACAGCCACTTAGTGATTTATTTAGCTAAGAGAATAAATTCCTGCTCAGTATTTACTATTTGATTTTTGGAAAATCTTAACTTCATCAACCCTTGGTTGAACTTGGAAAATGAAGTCAAGAATTTATTTGTTTTATTGGGTTGTGAGAAAAGAAATGGACTAATGGCTACAAAAGTTCTTGAAATCGATAAAATTCTTTTAAAGTATAAAAGAATAACAACTGAGAATAAAACTATGTTTTATTACCAAAATTATCATTGGAAGTACTAACATAGTCTTAAGAGAGGGAGAGAACACCACCCTAACTGGAAATTGTGTTAGTTACAAACCCAGATGAGAAAGACATAGCTGCTTTGCGAAATTTTCAACAGAGCTGGGGGAGCTCAGTCTGGGTGGGGATGTCAACTGTCCAGGACAATGTAGATGTGGCTATGATTATTTAGAAATGGAATCTGAACAGCAGGAACAAGTTCTAGTGATTGGCCTTTAAGTTTCCTGTCCTTCAGCCCAGTCACCTAAGACTTTACTCACCCCCAAGGTCCCTATTATATCAGAGCACAGATAGAGAGGAGCTACCCTGATGAGTAAGTGAAGAGTCTACTGGTTTCTGTAACCAAGGAACTTGGATAGCTCACCTATTAGGCATTACTTACGTCCCTATCCAACCACCAGGTAAAACAAGGACACTAAGCAACCAAATGGAAATAACTAACTAGGCTTCTGCTGCTGCTGCTGCTGCTGCTAAGTCACTTCAGTCGTGTCCGACTCTGTGCGTCCCCATAGACGGCAGCCCACCAGGCTCCCCTGTCCCTGGGATTCTCCAGGCAAGAACACTGGAGTGGTTGCCATTTCCTTCTCCAATGCATGAAAGTGAAAAGTGAAAGTGAAGTCACTCAGTCATGTCTGACTCCTAGCGACCCCATGGACTGCAACTAACTAGGCTAGTTCTGACTAATTTGGGGTAGAATAAGTAAACATTCACTGTTTAGAGAAGACTTAAAACTGATGAACTTAATTACATCTTCTAGAGTCTTTCTTCACTTTCCAACTGGGATGTGAGTTCCATCGGGGTACAAATTTTTGTTTGCTATCTGATGTTGCTGTGATCTAGAATAATCCTTGGCACACATTGTACGTATGCAATAATTATTTGTTGAATTAATGAAAGAATATTTCCCCCAGGACACTATGATATACTTATTTGAAAGATATGTGATTGTGTCCCCTTATATCTTAGAGGAAAGGAACTTTCAGTCATGGTGGCAGCTGTACCTCCTATCCTAGCCAGAAAGACATACTCAGACACAACTTTGATTTAAATTTTGAATGTCCTTTGGTAATTGCACTAACAATGGGGAACAAAAGTGGAGTTACTGTAATGCTTTGTAGAGCCTCCAAAGTTGTTGAGCCTCCAGTAAGAGCTGAGTAAATACAGATCAAGTATCACTGAGATGGGTTTCCCAGGTGGCTCAGTGGGTAAAGAATCCACCTGCCACTGTAGGAGACGTGGGTTCGATCCCTGGGTGGGGGAGATCCCCTGGAGGAGGGCATGGCAATCCACTCCAGTATTCTTGCCTGGAGAATCCCATGAACAGAGAAGCCTGGCGGGTTACAGTCCATGAGGTCACAAAGAGTCTAACATGATGGAAATGACTGAGAACATGTGCATGCACCAATGAGACCCTTTTTTCTTATCCTTAAAAAAAAAAAAATCAAGTATGTGAGAAGGAATCAATTTACAAAAAGAAGGAAAAAATTTAACTTGTGAAATTCTAAGTAGAGGTGAAAAATACTAGCATTTCATATTTCCAAGCTAGTAGTGTGTATTCAACTTTGGCTGAAACACCAATTTTCAATTTTAACTTTTTAATTCTGAGAAATAACTATTTATTCTGATATTTCCAAAATATTTCTATATATTCTGAGATTCTTGTCTCAATTATTTCTTTTGCTAGTCCAAAGGAAGAGATGATATAACACAATAATGAAAATAAGCACTTTAACATTTTTCCTTTTTTGTTTCTATAGAGACTGTCTCTTTGATCTTCTGCTGATTCTAAGTTGCATAGACTTAGTTTCTGATAAACCAAAGGTTTATCAAATCTTTTATAATCCAAAGGTTTATAAAACCTAGAATTCAAGAGGACAATACCGCTACAGGTAGGCCAGTAAAACCTTAAGTTTAATTAATCCTTGGCAATTAACTTAATTGAGGGTATGATCTTTGGTGAAGTATTTGGTTCAAATTCTAGTTCCTCCAGTGACCAGATGTATGACTTTCAGAAAATTCCTCTAACTCCCTAAATAACACTTACCTCAATGAGAAAGTGTGAATTAAAATTCCTAACTCAGTGGGTTACTTTAATGATTATATAAGGTGATACATGTAAAACTCTTAGCAGAGTAAGCCCTTAATACAAGACTAGCCTAATGTAATTTTAGAAGCTAAATAGTTTATGTCATGCTGGGTACTAAACAATGCCTCTCATTTTAGAGGTTTTACAAAATTAAAATTATTTTCTATCACAGAAGTCTTCAGGGCAGCTATTTTATCTCAGCTTTCTTAGTAATCCAGGCTGCATCTATCTGCAACCTACATCTTTTCAGCCATGGCTACCAGGGTCCACAAGTAAGGAGAAGACAGCACAGAGAGCTCACACCTGCTCTTAAAATGCTTGGCTTGGAAGTTTACATAACTCACTCATAGCCCATGGAAAAGAAGATTCACTTGGCCAAGTTGCATGGCAAGAATGCAGGACCTGTAGTACTCATCTGTGCCCAGGAAGGAAATAACAGGAAATGAGTATTAGATGTCCTACAATACAACTGATAAACCTCCTTCAACAGGAAAACAAGAAATTGAATTTAAAAGAAATTTTTCTTTAACTTTTTAAGAAATTTTTAAGAAATCACAGTGACATTGAAATAGTTATCAAGTCAAATGAAATTTGGATCATTGTTTTCTATGGTATGAAAGTCTTTATTGACAGAAAGAGCTAAGTATAGAAAATATAGAATACTAGACCAAAAGGCAAAAGACCTGATTTTTAGTCCTTGCTTGGCTATCATCCTGCGTTTGATCCCTGGGTTGGGAAGATCCCCTGGAGAAGGAAATGACAACTCACTCCAGCACTCTTGCCTTGAAAATCCCATGGGCGGAGGAGCCTGGTAGGCTACAGTCCAGTTCAGTCACTCAGTCGTGTCTGACTCTGTGATCCCATGGACTGCAACATGCTAGGCCTCCCTGTCCATCACCAACTCTCGGAGTTTACTCAAACTCATGTGCATTGAGTTGGCGATGCCATCCAGCCATCTCATCCTCTGTCAACCTCTTCTCCTCCTGACTTCAATCTTTCCCAGCATTAGGGTCTTTTCAAATGAGTCAGCCCTTTGCATCAGGTGGCCAGAATATTAGAGTTTCAGCTTCTGCATCAGTCCTTCCAATGAACACCCAGGACTAACCTCCTTTGGGATGGACTGGTTGGATCTCCTTGCAGTGCAAGGGACTCTCAAGAGTCTTCTCCAACACCACAGTTCTAAAACATCAATTCTTTGGCACTAAGCTTTCTTTATAGTCCAACTCTCACATCCATACATGACTACTGGAAAAACCATAGCCTTGACTAGATGGGCCTTTGTTAGCATAGTAATGTCTCTGCTTTTTAATATGCTATCTAGGTTGGTCATAACTTTTCTTCCAAGGAGCAAGTGTATTTTAATTTCATGGCTGCAGTCATCATCTGCAGTGATTTTGAAGCCCCTCAAAATAAAGTCTCTCACTGTTTCCACTGTTTCCCTGTCTATTTGCAATGAGGTGATGGGACCAGATGCCATGATCTTAGTTTTCTGAATGTTGAGCTTTAAGCCAATTTTTTCACTCTCCTCTTTCACTTTCATCAAGAGGCTCTTTAGTTCTTCTTCACTTTCTGCCGTAATGGTGATGTCATCTGTACATCTAAGGTTTATTGATATTTCTCCTGGCAATCTTGATTCCAGGTTGTGTTTCATCTAGCCAAGCATTTCTCATGATGTATTCTGTTATAAGCTAAATAAGCAGAGTGACACTCTATGGGGTCACAAAGAGTCAGACAGGACTGAGTGACCTCACTTTCACTTTTCTTGGCTATAATCACTAAGGAAGGGTTTCTTATCTCTCCTTGCTATTCTTTGGAACTCTGCATTCAAATGGGTATATCTTTCCTTTTCTCCTCTGCCTTTGGCTTCTCTTCTTTTCACAGCTATTTGTAAGGTCTCCTCAGATAACCATGTTGCATTTCTTTTTCTTGGGGATGGTGTTGATCCCTGCCTCCTGTATAATGTCAAGAGCATCTGTCCACAGTCCTTCAGGCACTCTATCAGATCTAATCCCTTGAATCTATTTCTCAATTCCACTGTATAGTCATAAGGGATTTGATTTAGGTCATACCTGAATGATCTAGTGGTTTTCCCTACTTTCTTCAATTTAAGTCTGAATTTGGCAATAAGGAGTTCATGATCTGAGCCACAGTCAGCTCCTGGTCTTGTTTTTGCTGAATGTATAGAGTTTCTCCCTCTTTGGCTGCAAAGAATATAATCAATCTGATTTCAGTACTGACCGTCCAGTGTTGTCCATGTGTAGAGCCGTATCTTGTGCTGTTGGAAGAGGGTGTTTGCTATGACCAGTGTGTTCTCTTGGCAAAACTCTATTAGCCTCTGCCCTGCTTCATTCTATACTCCAAGGACAAATTTGCCTTGCATTGCCAAATTGCCAGGTATTTCTTGACATCCTGTTTGCATTCCAGTCCCCTATGATGAAAAGGATATCTTTTGGGGGTGTTAGTTCTAGAAGGTCTTCATAGAACTGTTCAACTTCAGCTTATTCAGCATTACTGGTCAGGGCATAGACTTGGATTACTGTGATATTGAATGGTTTGCCTTAGAAACCATTTTCTTCAAAAAAGTTAGAGATACCAAGGGAACATTTCATGCAAAGATGGGCTCAATAAAGGACAAAAATGGTATGGACCTAACAGAAGTGGAAGATATTAAGAAGACATGGCAAGAATACACAGAAGCACTGTACAAAAAAGACCTTCATAACCCAGATAATTATGATGGTGTGATCACTCACTTAGAGCCAGACATCCTGGAATGCAAAGTCAAGTGGGCCTTAGGAAGCATCACTACAAGCAAAGCTAGTGGAGGTGATGGAATTCCAGTTGAGCTATTTCAAATCCTAAAAGATGATGCTGTGAAAGTGCTGCACTCAATATGCCAGCAAATTTGGAAAACTCAGCAGTGGCCACAGGACTGGAAAAGGTCAGTTTTCACTCCAGTCCCAAAGAAAGGTAATGTCAAAGAATGCTCAAACTACCACAATTGCACTCATCTCACATGCTAGCAAAGTAAAGCTCAAAATTCTCCAAGTCAGCCTTCAACAGTACGTGAACTGTGAACTTCCAGATTTTAGAAAAGGTTTTAGAAAAGGTAGAGGAACCAGAGATCAAACTGCCAACATCTGCTGGGTCATTGAAAAAGCAAGAGAGTTCCAGAAAAACATCTGTTTCTGCTTTATTGACTATGCCAAAGCCTTTGACTGTGTGGATCACAATAAACTGTGGAAAATTCTGAAAGAGATGGGAATACCAGACCACCTGACCTGAGAAATCTGTACGCAGGTCAGAAAGCAAAGTTGGAAATAGACATGGAACAACAGACTGGTTCCAAATAGGAAAAGGAGTACATCAAGGCTGTATCTTGTCACCCTGTTTATTTAACTTCTATACAGAGAAGATCATGCTAAATGCTGGGCTGGAAGAAGCAGAAGCTGGAATTAGATTGCCAGGAGATATATCAATAGTCTCAGATATGCAGATGATACCACACTTATGGCAGAAAGTGAAGAAGAACTAAAGAGCCTCTTGATGAAAGTGAAAGAGGAGAGTGAAAAAACTGACTTAAAGCTCAACATTTAGAAAACTAAGATCATGGCATCTGGTCCCATCACTACATGGCAAATAGATGGAAACAATGGAAACAGTGAGAGACTTTATTTTTAGGGGGCTCCAAAATCACTGCAGATGTTGACTGCAGCCATGAAATTAAAATACACTTGCTCCTTGGAAGAAAAGTTATGACCAATCTAGATAGCATATTAAAAAGCAGAGACATTGCTTTGCCAACAAATGTCCATCTATTCAAAGCTATGGTTTTTCCAGTAGTCATGTATGGATGTGAGAGTTGGAGTATAAAGAAAGCTGAGCACTGAAGAATTGACGCTTTTGAACTGTGGTGTTGGAGAAGACTCTTGAGAGTCCCTTCTACTGCAAGAAGATCTAACCACTCAGTTCTAAAGGAAATAAGTCCTGAATATTCATTGAAAGGACTGATGCAGAAACTGAAACTCCAGTACTTTGGCCACCTGAGGCGAAGAACTGACTCACTGGAAAAGACCCTGATTCTGGGAAAGATTGAAGGTGGAAGGAGTAGGGTACAACAGAGAATGAGATGGTTGGATGGCATCACCGACTCAATGGACATGAGTTTGAGTAAACTCAGGAGTTGGTGATGGACAGGGAGGCATGGTGTGTTGTAGTCCATGAGATCTAAAGAGTTAGTCATGACTGAGCAACTGAACTGAACTGAACTGTCTATCATCATGAGTAACTTTGCAAAGGGCATTAAATTTCTCATTTTCTTAGATTATCCTTTCTCAGTGTATTTCACCAGACTCTTACTAGATCAAAAGAAAAATTTAAAACAAAGTATTTTGTAGGAAGACTTTGGCAAAGACTGATGTCTCCTCATATCTCCCGAAGAACACAATGAGACCACATTTTCTAGCTTCCTTTTAAAAATCATGGTCAATACAATGTGAGTGGAAGCAACGTGTACATCTTCCTGGCCGAGATGTTGAAGAAGCTGGCGAATGTCCTCCTTGATGTCTTTCCCTTTCTGCTGGGAGGATGCAGAAGATGAAGCCTCAGAGAAGAGCAGAGCCACAAGAGGGAAGGAGTTTGGGTCCAGGCCTGACCAGAGAGTACAGTGCTGCCCTACAACCAAGGGCATTTTCCTGGAACTGTTATGCAGACTGTTCTATCGTGTTTGAGTGTCTGTATCCTTGGAAAGGTATAATTGTTACTGTATGTGCATGCTAAGTTTGCTTCAGTTGTGTCTGACTCTTTCTGACCCTATGGACCGTAGCCTACCAGGCTCCTGTCCATGGGACTCTCTAGGCAAGAATACTGGAATGGGTTGCCATGCCCTCTGTAGCCTAGCATAATACAGACTTAAATGATACAGATCATAATATGCCTGGCACACAGTAGGTTTTCATATATGATTATTGGATAAATGAGTGAACAAAATACTGATAAATTTCACAATACTTTGTTGTTTTTTTAAACCATGATTCAGTGCTTAGCTCCAAATAATGAAAAAATATTTGGTAACATCTTGTTATATACATAGAGAAGAATTTCTATTAATTTTTTCTCACATATCTGAATGTGATTTTAATATTATGCCCCAAATGCTATAAAAGAGTATAATTTGCTTATTATGTAACAAAAATGTTTTCAAATGGTATGCTTATAGTTTTTCAAAGTACTATTTCTAAAAAACTGTTGAAATTGATGTGAAAATCTAGGTTATAATGTTTAGTGACTGTTACAATTTTTTTTACAGTCCAACATCTTATTTTGATGTTTTCACAAGAGATAGGGAAACTAAAACTTGAAATAATGTAAGAATAATGCCTGATTCTGAATGCTGTGTATAATTTGTAATGTCTTCATGTCCATTCTGCACTAGCACCACAAAGAGAAAGAAAGAAGGAAGCATGACTGCTTCCCACCGCAAGCTCCGATTCCCTGAGATATTTATGTAACTGTATAATACTGCCAACTGAACAAACAGCTTCAATCATGTGTCTGTTCATATCTCCAGGCAAAGTTTTGTTCTTTTTCCTTTCTCTTATAAATGTATTCCCTTCAAAGGCTACATAACCTAGTGGATAAACAATCTCTGTGGGAGAACAGGAATGCTGGCTATTTAACACGTGCAGCTCAGTGACATAAAGTGTGGAATCATAATAAACAATATTCTGTGATGATAGCACTAATAAAGATGATAGCATTTTCATGATTAGCCATGTTTTCAGTAAAAATTAACTTAAGGGACAGGACCATTCAGTCTAAAGGATACATACAACATGCTGACAAACAAAACTGGGCTTCAGCATACAGTGTGTATGTTATATAGACAGTATACATGTGCGCCTTACAACACTATGTTTATTTACACGCATATCATTCATCTAGTGCTTTCTTTTTGCTTCCAAGTTGGAATGTACTTACTTCATACACTGTTATAAGCCCATTTAGTCACATTTTTGTCAGATTCCACTGGCAAATGCAGCGTTGAATAAATCAGTGGTTAATAAATGTCCTTGGAAATATGTTTAGAGATAAATAGTGAACTGCTGAATCTCATCATAAATGTATCTCATCAGAATCTTAAAAGAAAGATAGACTGAGCTATTATGGAAAAGGAGAAATAGTTACAGAGCAGTCATGTAAAAGGAGCCTGGTTTATTACTCTTGAATGGATATACTATTGACAAAAAAGTAAAATGTTCTTATAACTGTTCACCAAATTCTACTGCAAAAGAAATGCCGAATGAGGGTGGAGAGTGAACCTTCCCATAATAAATGCTCCTGTCACAACTCCACAGGCTTAGGTCAGGGGCCCAGCCCCCTAGCAGGCAGAACTGCAGGACTCTCAGTGTCCCAATCCTACTCTGCCGCCCTCTCATAGGCACTGCTCCAGCTGACCACATGGTCGCTTCTAATTTGTGGTGAGATGGTCTGACAAGCAGGCTGGGAGGACAGCAGAGATGGAAACATAGATCAAGTACAGATAAAAATATATTCACTTTGAAAAACACAAATAGGACCTTTAGGTAATAATATATAGGGGATGCACCTATTGAAAAATGAGAGAAACGCAATCACCTCTTTCTCATTAATCTTTTCATAATTCCCTTTTGAGTCTTACCCCAACCTATCTCCATAGCCCAGTATCTGTACACTTCCTACATCTATACTTAAATAATATAGATTGATGTCCCTAGCACATATCTCATAAATCTCAACTCATCCCCTCAAAGCTGGTTTCAGATTTGTTTTAAAAATCTATCATGTGGGTGAGCCCTTAGCAATACTTTGAAGTTCCATCATTATTAAAAGTGAAGAGGTCTCTGGTATCCTAAGAGGAAAAATAATGACAGTGCATATTCCTGACTATGAAGTAAATCTGTGTTTAAAAAAATGAGAACACATATGCCAAAGTAAAAAGAAAAAGGTGGGGGGCAAGATTAAAATTGAGAAAGTAAAAGGAAACACAAAAAATCTTGCCAAAGGTTCATGTTTTACATAAAGCTGCAGTTGGGACTTCACAAAGGAAATCTCTGCACTTTTTATTTCTGGTTCAGAGGATTTACATGCTCTTTCTAATGATCTGGGCCTTTAGCACTGGGTAATGTCTCCCAGTCCCCAACTAAGCACTCATGCAAAATTGAAGCACTTTGGAAGCAGTTTAGTAGCTGCAGATGAATCTCAATGTGCAGGAAAAGGCATAATGGCTGTTTAGCACTTGCTAGGAGAAGCTGAGGAAATCAGGGGGAAAAATCTATTGAACTTAAGCCATCTGGGAAGCCAACTGAGAGCGACTGCATTAACAACGTGTTTACATTCCCATTGTGTTGCTGGGCTAAGCAATAGTGTGTGTGTGTGTGTGTGTGTGTGTGTGTGTGTGTGTGTGTGTGTGTGTATGTGTGTGTGTAGAAGATTATCAAGTGCAGCTCTTTTGGTTGTGTTGGCTATTTCGATTTAGTTTTGGCAACTCTACGCGGAAAGAATTTTCATGAGAAACATGGCTGGGAGAATTTTTAGGTCTCTGTGAGACAGGCCAACTGTTAGAGCACAGAGGCTGGCAAGGATGTTGAGGCACAAGGAAAGTGAGGATGCAGGAGCCTGGTTGTGCATCTCTTTCCCCACATCTGGCCCACAACACAACGGAGCAGATTGGGGGAAGCGTCAGAAAGCTGGTAAAGAACATGAGGAAATGCTTTCATTGCCAGTTACATGTACACTTGACTCAGAAACACTGACTAAATGAGGGAAGACAGCCAGGTAAGTGCCTTCTCTTTCAGCCCCCACCACCCCTACTCATGTCTCCACTATCATGGCCTTTTTTGGTCACAGGATTTAATAGATTAATACAATTTTATCGAGCAGTTTTAGGTCCCCTGCAAAATTGAAAGAAAGGTACAGAAATTTCTCATATACATCCTGCTCCCAAACATGCATAGCCTTCCCTATTATTGACACTCCTCACCAGAGTAGTACATTCTTGTTTTTTTTACAACCGATGAGCCTACACTGACATACCATCACCCAAAGTCCGTAGTTCATATTAAGGTTGACTCTCGGTGTTATATATTCCATGGATTTGGACAAATGTATTATTAATATGTATCCATTGTTACAGTGTGATACAGACTAGTTCCACTGACCTAAAAATCCTGTGCTCTACCTATTCATCCTTCCCTCCCCTGACAACCACTAATTTTTTTTTTTTTACTGTCTCCATGTGTGTGCTAAGTTGCTTCAGTCGTGTCCAACTCTGTGCAACGCTATGGACTGCAGCCCGCCAGGCTTCTCAGTCCATAGGATTCTCCAGACAAGAATGCTGGAGTGGGTTGCCATGCCCTCCTCCAGGGGATCTTCCTGATCCAAGGATTGAACCCCCATCTCTTACATCTAACCTGCACTGGCAGGTGGGTTCTTTAACACTAGGCGCCACCTAGGAAGCCCCAGTGTCTCCATCGTTTTCCTTTTTCCCAATGTTAAATAGTTGACATCTTACATGAAGCATTTTCAGATTAACTTCTTTTTCTAATTTTATTAGAAAATAGCATTTTCTAATAAAATACAAAAATACAAAAAAAATTATTTATTTGTCTGCTCTAGGTCTTAGTTGTGGCACTTTGAATTTTCCATCTTTGCAGCATGAGAGACCTTTAGTTGCAGCATGCAAACTCTTAGTGGTGGCATGTGAGATCTAGCTCCCTGACCAGGGATTGAACCTGGGCCCCCTTCCCTGGTGGCTCAGATGGCAAGGAGTCTGCCTGCAATGCAGGAGACCCGTGTTCGATCCCTGGGTTGGGAAGATCCCCTGGGGAAGGAAATGGTAACCCACTACAGTATTCTTGCCTGGAAAATCCCATGGACAGAGGAGTAGGGCAGGCTACAGTCCATGGGGTTGCAAAGAGTTGGCCACAACTGAGAGACTTCACTTTCACTTTCCCCTGCACTGGGAGCATTTAGTCTTAGCCATTGGACCACCAGAGAAGTCCCCAGATGGATTTCTTTCACCTAGTAATATGTATTTAAAATTCCTCTATATCTTCTCATGACATGAAAGCTTTCTTTTTTTTTTTTTTAATTAACGCTGAATAATATTCTATTGCCTGGATGGACTAAAGTTTATTTATCCATTCACCTACTGAAGGACATCTGAGTTGCTTCCAAGTCTTGGCAATTATGAATAAAGTTACTATGAACATCCATATTTTTGTGTGGACATACATTTTCAACTCCTTTAGGTAAATACCAAGGAGTGTGATGGCTATGTCATATGCTAAGAGTATGTTTTGTTTTGTAAAACAACTGCTAAATTGTCTTCCTAGTGGCTGTACCATTTTTCTTTCCAACCATAAATAAATAAGAGTGCATGTTCATTGGTGTTGCAGTGTTCTGAATTTTGGCCATTTGAATAGATTCACAGTGGCATCTCATTGTTTCAATTTGCATTTTGCTGATGACATACGACATGGAGCATCTTTTCATATGCTTACTTGCCATCTATATATTTCCTTGGTGTGCTGTCTGTTAAGGTCTGCTGCTCTTTGGAACTGTCACATAAAGTGATTTTTTCTTGACAGATGTTCGGTGACTATAGTAAATGGTGGCCCCTAACAAAGTTATGTCCACATATGAATCCCCAGAACAAGTGAATGTTACTTTATTTGGTAAGAGTGTCTTTCCAGATCTAACTAAATTAAGGATTTTGATACCATAAATTATCCAGGTGGGCCCTAAATCTAGTGATAAATGCCTTTGTAAGAAACATACAGAGAAGACAAAGAGAAAGTGACGTGAAGACAGAGGCAGAGATTAAACGATGGGGCCGCAACCCCAGGACTGCCAAGGCCCCCAGCAGGAGCTGGAAGAGACAAGGAACAGACTTTCCTCTAGAGTCCCCAAAGGGAGTATGGCTTTGCTTGATTTCAGACTCCTTGTTTCCAAAAGTGTAAAAGGATACATTTCTGAGCTTCCCTGGTGGCTCAGATGGTAAAGAATCTGCCTGCAATGCAGGAGACCCGGGTTCAATCCTTGGGTCTGGAAGATCCCCTGGAGAAGGGAACGGCTACCCACTCCAGTATTCTTGCCTGGAGAATCCCACGGACAGATGAGCCTGGTGGGTTACAGTCCATGGGGTCAAAAGGGTTGGCCATGACGGGTCTGAGAGACTAACACTTTCACATTGTCTTAAGCTATGAATTTCATAATAATTTATCATGGCAGCCCTAGGAAACTAATACAATGACTAACGGCATTCACTCTCTGTCTCTACATTTGAAGACTAGACTCAAGAATCTGATGGAGCAAAAAGGTGAGGAAAAGCTGCCATGCGGTGTTTTTCTGGTTTCACAAATGCCCCATGGAATGAGGGTGGGGAGGTAGGCTTTTAGTCACTAACATCATTTCATACAGAGGGCATCATTGTCTGGGATCATCAAGGCGGTAGCTATAAAAAGAGGCATGTCATTCATTCCCTGCCATTCCTGGAATTGCCTTGTACAGACCATTCCCCTGGGTTTTTCCAGCTAATTTTAATTCACTCAAGCCCTAGAGTTCCCCCTCTTCCCTCAGGAGGCTGCTATCTCTCAGCCTGAGAAGTTTAATAGGCAGAGACAGGCGAAAGGATATTGAAGAAAGCAGGGGCTCTCTACCATGTAACTCTATATCAGGGAAATATCAAGGGGTTTCATGAATTTATTCTCATAATGAAAGGAGAACCCAAGCAAACAGTAAAGCGTAATCTTTTTCACTCTCTCTTTTCCCTCTTCTATTTTGTCCTCTCTAGACTGTGATTCCTTCAGTGTATCAGGTCTTAGTTTTATGTCTAGTTACAGCACCAAGTATCTGGGTCATGGTTTTCAAATTAGAAAGTCTATGTACCTCCCCTATGCTGCATTTTCACAAGAGTTTTTATCATGTTCAGTTTTCAAGCCTGATTGTACATTAGCATTACTAGTGAGCTTAGAACAAGTAAACAAAGAAAAAGCTATGCCCTGTTTCCAATTAAACCATTCTCTCTGAGGGTGAGGCCAGGACATAGGTATTTTCCAAAATTCCCCACTGGTGATTGTCAAATGCAGCCCGAGTTGACAGCCAAATGCCCTAATAGGTCCTTGTTGCTCTTGCTTTCACATTCTTGCAGATTTCTTTCGAAACAGATTTTTAAAATCAGATTGAACTCTCAATGAAATTAGGAATGAGTCCAAGATTTCTCTAATCTGAACTGGTTTTCACTGTTAAATATTATACTTCTGTGTGCTATGCTTGCATTTTTTGCCAGATTCTAATATTTTGCTAATTGTAGTTCTCATGTTATACATGCTGGTTTTGTATAACCAAATAGTACTTTTCAGAGGAATTGGCAAGAGTAGTTATTTCAACAGGTATCCCCAAGGGGACTCTGAAAATCTCTAGCTAATGGATGACTCTGGATTGGTGGTATTTGAGTGAGAAGTCTATAAAGACTCCAGAGTAAAGGCCTCTCTCCTCAAGTTTTAGCATTAGGTAATTGGTGGCTCAGTGGTAAAGAATCCGCTTGCAATGCAAAAGTCCTAAAACACTTGGGTTCTATCCCTGGGTCTGGAAGATCCCCAGGGAAGGAAATGGCAACCCACTCTAGTATTCTTGCTTGGAGAATCCCATGCACAGAAGAGCCTGGTGGGGTACAGTCCATAGAATATAACTGAGTGAGTGAGCATGCACACACTATTCATTGTTATTGTAGCATTTTAAACTAAAAAGATCTCTATTCTGTTTTTTTAAATGCCCCAAAGATTTGGGGTGAGGAGAAATAAAATTTTGAGCCAATTATTGGGAGAATATCAGATAGGAAGGTTTAGTGATAGATTCAGAGCCTCAAATAGAACATTACAATTTGTGACATCACAGAATAAGGACAACAAGTTGGGTCGTTATTGCATAATTATGAACCAGGTTTATTTATATTTAGCACAACAGGTACAGACACCAAAAAAAGACAGCTAAATTTTAAGAGAAAGCCACGCTATTTAGGAAATTAACCCTCTTTTTAAGCTGAAATTGTTTCTTAAACTTTCTTAAGATGATAAATTCGTTTCATATTACAACCCAGAATTCTTGTTAATTATGTTCCTTCCCATTAAAGTAAGGAACAAGAAACTTTTTAAAACCTTCATATATATTAGCCAAAGGTTAGATTAAAAATACATTATGGCTTTTAACACTTGTGCTATTCTGACTTTGAAGTGGGCATATTAAAACTCTAAGCTATGGCATACACATGGTTGCTGGGCACATGGCAGAATTGCTATAGCAACACAATCACTAGTTTTGCTCCTGAAATGCCCTGTTTGAGTTGCAAGTAATCTAGTGAAGAATGGTCCTTGGACTCTTGTTTCTTACTGCAGTTTCTATGTGAGCCTAGGGGTGGGTAGCGTTCGATCTTCTCAAAATTTACAAAGGCATATACACAAACACACTCAGACACATATGCATATGTCTGTACTTACATATATACTTATATGCATATTCTTGATTACACTATATTAATCAATGCTTTCATTTTAGTTGCAGCAAGAAAAAGGAGTAATGCATTATAAGTAACCTGCCCTAAGTATTAATTGGCAGGGGAGAATTCCTTTGTATTCATTAGATTAAAACTCTAACTGCATATAATTTTTGGAGAAGGTAATGGCACCCCACTCCAATGTTCTTGCCTGGAAAACCCCATGGACGGAGGAGCCTGGTGGGCTGCCGTCTATGGGTCGCACAGAGTTGGACACGACTGAGTGACTTCACTTTCACTTTTCACTTTCATGCACTGGAGAAGGAAATAGCAACCCACTCCAGTGTTCTTGCCTGGAGAATCCCAGGGATGGGGGAGCCTGGTGGGCTGCCGTCTATGGGGTCACACAGAGTCAGACACGACTGAAGCGACTTAGCAGCAGCAGCAGCATATAATTTTAAAAAATTTCTGTTTTCCTCTAGTGAAACACAGCTAGCTAAAACTGCATTGAAAGGTGTGATGTGTTTTTGCTTTTCCTTTGTAATCATGTTCTGGGCTGCATCGGTTTAAAAAAATACTGGTGTTGCCTTTTTCTATAGAGTATGTAACTCAAATGTGAAAAATCTTCCCCATGGGATAACACTAAATTAAAATTATATAGTTCTATAAATATGGTATAGTCAGGACATTTTGCAGTACGTGCAGAATCTATAATACTGATATTTGCAAATACTGGAATTATAAAACACACAACAATAAAAACTTCATGACAATGACATTAGAAACAAAGGAATCTAAACATGTAGCCCAAAATTTTTCAAGTACTCACTTCTGTTTGTAAGTTAGGAAGATAATGGAAACAAAAGCCAGGTTCATATACAGCAAGAGCCCAAATCACTCAGTTCAGTTCAGTTCAGTCGCTCAGCCATGTCCGACTCTTTGCGACCCCATGAATCACAGCACACCAGGCCTCCCTGTCCATCCAACTCCTGGAGTTCACTCAAACTCACGTCCATCGAGTCTGTGATGCCATCCAGTCAGCTCATCCTCTGTCGTCCCCTTCTCCTCCTGCCCGCTATCCCCCCCAGCATCAGAGTCTTTTCCAATGAGTCAACTCTTTGCATCAGGTGGTCAAAGTATTGGAGTTTCAGCTTCAGGATCAGTCCTTCCAATGTACACCCAGGACTGATCTCCTTTAAGATGGACTGGTTGAATCTCCTTGCAGTGCAAGGGACTCTCAAGAGTCTTCTCCAACACCACAGTTCAAAAGCATCAATTCTTTGGCACTCAGCCTTCTGCACAGTCCAACTCTCACATCCATACATGACCACTGGAAAAACCATAGCCTGACTAGACGGACCTTTATTGGCAAAGTAATGTCTCTGCTTTTCAATATGCTATTTAGGTTGGTCATAACTTTCCTTCCAAGGAGTAAGTGTCTTTTAATTTCATGCTGCAATCACCATCTGCACTGATTTTGGAGCCCCAAAAAATAAAGTCTGACACTGTTTCCACTGTTTCCCCATCTATTTCCCATGAAGTGATGGGACCGGATGCCATGATCTTTGTTTTCTGAATGTTGAGCTTTAAGCCAACTTTTTCACTCTGCTCTTTCACTTTCATCAAGAGGCTTTTCAGTTCCTCTTCACTTTCTGCCATAAGGGTGGTGTCATCTGCATATCTGAGGTTATTGAGATTTCTCCCAGCAATCTTGATTCCAGCCTGTGCTTCTTCTACCCCAGCGTTTCTCATGATGTACTCTGCATATAAGTTAAATAAGCAGGGTGACAAGATACAGCCTTGATGTATTCCTTTTCCTATTTGGAACCAGTCTGTTGTTCCATGTCCAGTTCTAACTGTTGCTTCCTGATCTGCATATAGATTTCTCAAGAGGCAGGTCAGGTGGTCTGGTATTCCCATCTCTTTCAGAATTGTCCACAGTTTATTGTGATCCACACAATCAAAGGCTTTGGCATAGTCAGTAAAGCAGAGATAGATGTTTTTCTAGAACTCTCTTGCTTTTTCCATGATCCACTCAGCCAAGACTATTTTCCTGCTAGAACAAAATGAAAGCAACAAAATCCAAGTTCTGGAACTCTGATCAACCAACTTTTGTAAGTGCAGCTGGGATTATGTTGGCCACATGAATCCAGGTATTTAAAGACAATGTCAATGTGAAATTAAGATAAATAAATTGTAAGCACTAACAAAAGAAGAATAAGAGAAAGTGTATATTTAGGGATAATTTCTATTCTGTTATCACTAACTGGTAACTACTTTCTCACCAAGTTATCAGATTGACTCAGTGGAAAAGCCTCAATGTACTACCTGGATTCTTGCCAATTTTCTATTTTTATTTTGGGGCCAGTCTCATACCAAAAGAAAAAGTGTTAGTTTCCAGTGTTGAGAGAAGGACCTCTGAGAAGGAAATCAAATAAAAAATAATTGATTCATATTTCAGAATCATTTATCTTCATTGACAAACATATTAAAAATTTAAAAGCTCTATTCTTGTAAAGGCAATATTTCCACTGAATAAAATTAAAAAATATGGAATAAAATTCAAATAGGGTTTCCAAATTTCATGCATCATTTACCAAAATTTAAACAAAGTCACCTAACTTCCTTTAGAAAATATTCACTCTGTTAATGAGAACTCAGTTCAGTCAGTTCAATCACTCAGTTTTGTCTTACTCTGTGACCCCATGGACTGCAGCACCTCAGGCTTCCCTGTCCATCACCAACTCCCGGAGCTTGCTTAAACTCATGTCCACTGAGTCAGTGATGCCATCAAACCAACCATCTCATCCTCTATCATCCTCTTCTCCTCCTGCCTTCAATCTTTCCCAGCATATGAGAACTAAGTTTAGAATAATTATCTTATACAGAGAATAACAATCGATTTGATGTCTGTATTCAATGTGTAAAGTCACATCACATATAAGAGAATTCACACTACATATATGAGTAATCACACTACATATATAAAGTCATATTACATATATAAGAGTAATCTCACTACCCTTACCAAAGATTATGCTTTATGCATGTCTCAGATTGTCTATTCATGAAGTACTCCAAATAAAAACATCATCAGTATGTCTCACTACATTTCAGTTACCCAAATTTAGTAAGACGAATGGCTACAATCCCACAGAACAAGCTTTTATTTGTCATCTTCTATGTTAATGCCATATATTATAAACTTCATAAAAGACAAAGCTTTACAAAATAAGCCCTACCATACCATTCTAATCCAGCTTAAAAAAACAGAGATTTTATATATATATACATATTCATATTTATGTGAGTATATAAATATATCATAAATAATATATGATATTGAATTATAAGAAACTGCTATTTTGTACCTCCAAATGAATATTGATAACTTTATATGGTTTACCCTAATACACATTTACATTTATGAGTATAATGAAAATGGAAGCACAAATAAGTGAAGTGTGGAAATGTGTATGCTATGACTTTGGGTTTTTTAGAAATACTCATCTATGATATATATAGATACTTTATATATATATATATATTTATATTATAGATATATATATCTATATATATTTATATTATAGATATTTATATTTATATATAGATATATATAAATTTATATAAATTTATATATATTTATATATATTTATATCTATATAGACTTTTTATAGATATTTTATAGAAATACTCATCTTTAGATATATATACTTTAGATACTTCTTTAAGAATGAGTAGGATTTTAACAGAGGTGGAATGGGGGAAAGTACCGTATACGTAAGGCGCTTCAGTTGTTTCTGACGTTTTGCAACCCCATGGGCTGTAGCCCGCCAGGGTCTCTGTCCATGGGATTCTCCAGGCAAGAATACTGGAGTGGGTTGCCATTTCTCATCCAGGGTATCTTCCTGACTTAGGGACCAAGCCCACATTCCTTAGGACTCCAGCATTGGCAGGTGAGTTCTTAACCACTAGTGCCACCTGGAACCCACTCCAGTGTTCTTGCCTGGGGAGTCCCAGGGATGGAAGAGCCTGGTGGGCTGCCATCTATGGGGTCGCACAGAGTCAGACACAACTGATGTGACTTAGCAGCAGCAGCAGTGCCACCTGGGAAGCCCAAAGTACAGTATAAAGAAACACGATTTCACACAACACATATTTATTGAGCACCTACTACGCACCTAACAACAAGTTAAGCATGGAACTAGAAGAGCAAAAAAGATAGACATAACCTCTGAATTCATGGAGCTTACTCTTCAGCTCATAATGTTTAGACTGAAGAGGACAGAGAATTTGGGGAAGGAAAAGTGGTAACTGTCTATTTCAAATATCCAAAATTAGGAGTAGGCCAGGACGTGACCAGACTTATTTCCTAAAGTTCCATATAATATAAGTAGGACCATTAAGTCATGATAACAGAAATCTGACTACATTCACTTTAATATGACTTATTGTGAAGCATGCCAGTAATTCATTGAATTTACTCTCACTGAAATAAAGCTTCTATGATCCTAAGGCACAAAAATGTAGAATGTTTGGACTGATTTAACAAAATTATAAACAAATTCTACATAATGTCACGTCCTAGTCTGACATTAAGTTCTTTGATATTTTAAAAAATATTTACGTACTTATTTTAGTTTGCTGTGTCAGGTCTTAGCTGCGTCATGCAGGAGCTTTCCTTGTGGCACACAGACTCTCTAGTTGTGAGGCATGGGCTCAGTTGGAGCGTGGGCTTAGTTGCTCTGTGGCATGTGGGATCTTAGTTCTCCCACCAAGGACTGAACCCACATCCTCTGCATTGCCTGGCGGATTCTTAACCACTGGACCACCAGGGAAGTCCCTGTTCATGATATTTTAACAGAGATTCTGAGAAAAAGAGTTAAGCTACCAAATAATATGAGGTTAAAAAATGTTTTTCCACTTCAGAGCTTTACTGGGACTTCTACATGCAAAAATTCTTTATATTTTCTCCAAAAGGGGAATATGATCATCGCAGCATTTCCTAAATTATTTCACCGCAAAGCTTTTTGTTTATTTAATTTTTTCTCAAATAGCACTTACAAGACACTAGTGGTTTACTGAACACAGTTTAAGAGGAAAAACCAAACTGACCTAGTATACAGGGCATGTGGTGGGGGAGAAGCTATTAAAATAAGGCTATGAAGTTTGATTAGGAACAGACTGTACTAAAGCTTTTGAATACATGAGCAAGGAGGAAATGCTTTATCCATGGACAAAGGAAAGACATATATGTACAAAAATGAAATGAGATAAACACTTGGGCCTATTCTTTAGGCCTATAACTAGCTAGAGAATGGATTGCTGAGGAAAAAGGCTAACACTAAGAAGGTAGGAGGCTATTTAAATAATCTAAGATGTATATAATTAAAGACTCTACTAGGGGAGTAGCAGCAAGAATTAAGACCAGAAGGATGTTTTGGGGAGAATTCTGAGGAGGATTGAACTGTTTTTTAATGATCACTCTGGCTGCTGAAGTAAGGGGTGAAGTTGAGATTTCTGTTTTTGCTGATGGAATGCAAAAAAGAGGTAACTAAAATAAGAATGAAAAAGGAGAAAGAATTCTGCAGTTGTGCCACTCTTGTGGGATCTGAGTGAGCACAGTATATTTTTTGAAAGCTCTATTTTGAGTAAAGGTAATTCACTTAAATTTGTGCCCATGTGTAGTTACTCTTTATCAACGTCTTTTTTTTCCTGTTAAAAAAAGGGGCTCATCTTTTGCTCACCAACTGAAATTCTTTTTATTTTTTGCTATTTGGCCAAATGTTGAATACCTTCACAAATAAAAATAATCAAATCCTAAGCACCATCTTGATTACTAAAGAACCACAAAGGGCCACATATAAAAAACTTGACACAAACAAGAAGGGAGATGAAAAGCATGAAAGATAAATGTTTAGCTGACACTGAGAACCAGATTTTCTTTCCTGAGAAAATAGATAATTGTTTTACATAGATCTTTTTTTGTTTAACTTAGTTCTGTGTACAAAGTTGCAGAAGTATTCAGGGAAACACTGAGTACAGGGCCAAGAGCAAAAACTTTGGAATCAGAGAGATGTGATGTTGACTCATTGGAAAAGACTCTGATGCTGGGAGGGATTGGGGGCAGGAGGAGAAGGGAACAACAGGATGAGATGGCTGGATGGCATCACCGACTTGATGGACGTGAGTTTGAGTGAACTCCGGGAGTTGGTGATGGACAAGGAGGCCTGGTGTGCTGCAATTCATGGGGTTGCAAAGAGTTGGACATGACTGAGTGACTGAACTGAACTGAACTGAGTCCATATCAGGCCGAGAGGAGCAATCCCATGTCCAAGGAGTGGTGGCTGCCCAGGCGCAGGAGGGCCAAGAGGAGCTACTCCACGACAAGGTCAGGACGGGCAACCTCATCCAAGGTAAGGAGCAGCAGCATCGCTCTGCTGGAGCAGCCGTGAAGAGATATCCCACGTCCAAGGTAAGAGAAACCCAAGTAGGACGGTAGGTGTTGCGAGAGGGCATCAGAGGGCAGACACACTGAAACCACAATCCCAGAAAACTAGCCAAACTGATCACATGGACCACAGCCTTGTCCAACTCAATGAAACTAAGCCATGCTGTGTGGGGCCACCCAAGATGGATGGGTCATGGTGGAGAGGTCTGACAGAATGTGGTCCACTGGAGAAGGGAATGGCAAACCACTTTAGTATTCTTGCCTTGAGAACCCCATGAAAAGGCAAAATGATAGGATACTGAAAGAGGAACTCCCCAGGTCAGTAGGTGACCAATATGCTACTGGAGATCAGTAGAGAAAAAACTCCATAAATAATGAAGGGATGGAGCCAAGCAAAAACAATAACCAGTTATGGATGTGACTGGTGATAGAATCAAGGTCTGATGCTGTAAAGAGTAATATTGCATAGGAACCTGGAATGTTAGGTCCCTGAATCAAGACAAATTGGAGGTGGTCAAACAGGAGGTGGCAAGAGTGAATGTCGACATTCTAGGAATCAGCGAACTAAAATGGACTGGAATGGGTGGATTTAACTCAGATGACCATTATATCTACTACTGTGGGCAGGAATCTCTCAGAAGAAATGGTGTAGCCATCATGGTCAACAAAAGAGTCCAAAATGCAGTACTTGGATGCAGTCTCAAAAATGACAGAATGATCTCTGTTCATTTCCAAGGCAAACCATTTAGTATCATGGTGATCCAAGCCTATGCCCCAACCAGTAACACTGAAGAAGCTGAAGTTGAACGGTTCTATGAAGACCTACAAGAGCTTTTAGAACTAACACCCAAAAAACATGTCCTTTTCATTATAGGGGACTGGAATGCAAAAGTAGGAAGTCAAGAAACACCTGGAGTAACAGGCAAATTTGGCCTTGGAGTATGGAATGAAGCAGGGCAAAGGCTAATAGAGTTTTGCCAAGAGAATGCACTGGTCATAGCAAACACCTTCTTCCAACAACACAAGAGAAGACTCTACACATGGACATCACCAGATGGTCAACACCGAAATCAGATTTATTATATTCTTTCAGCCAAAGATGGAAAAGCTTTATATAGTCAGCCAAAAGAACCCTGGGAGCTGACTGTGGCTCAGATCATGAACTCCTTATTGCCAAATTCAGACTTAAATTGAAAAAAGTAGGGAAAACCACTAGATCATTCAGGTATGACCTAAATCAAATCCCTTATGATTATACAGTGGAAGTGAGAAATAGATTTACGGGACTAGATCTGATAGAGTGCCTGATGAACTATGGACAAAGGTTTGTGACACTGTACAGGAGACAGGAATCAAGACCATCCCCATGGGAAAGAAATGCAAAAAGCAAAATGGCTGTCTGAGGAGGCCTTACAAATAGCTGTGAAAAGAAGAGAAGCAAAAAGCAAAAGAGAAAAGGAAAGATACTCCCATTTGAATGTAGAGTTCCAAAGAATAGCAAGGAGAGATAAGAATGCCTTCCTCAGCGATCAATGCAAAGAAATAGAGGAAAACAACAGAATGGAAAAGACTAGAGATCTCTTCAAGAAAATTAGAGATACTAAGGGAACATTTCATGCAAAGATGGGCCCAATAAAGGACAGAAATGGTCTGGACCTAACAGAAGCAGAAGATATTAAGAAGAGGTGGCAAGAATACACAGAACTATACAAAAAAGATCTTCATGACCCAGATAATTACGATGGTGTGATCATTCACCTAGAGCCAGACATCCTGGAATGTGAAGTCAAGTGGGCCTTAGGAAGCATCACTACGAACAAAGTTAGTGGAGGTGATGGAATTCCAGTTGAGCTATTTCAAATCCTGAAAGATGATGCTGTGAAAGTGCTGCACTCAATATGCCAGCAAAATTGGAAAGCTCAGCATTGGCCACAGGACTGGAAAAGGTCAGTTTTCATTTCAATCCCAAAGAAAGGTAATGGCAAAGAACGCTCAAACTACCACACAATTCCACTCATCTCACATGCTAGTAAAGTAATGCTCAAAATTCTCCAAGCCAGGCTTCAGCAGTACATGAACCGTGAACTTCCAGATGTTCAAGCTGGTTTTAGAAAAGGCAGAGGAACCAGAGATCAAATTGCCAACATCTGCTGGATCATGGAAAAAGCAAGAGAGTTCCAGAAAAACATCTATTTCTGCTTTATTGACTATGCCAAAGCCTTTGACTGTGTGGATCACAATAAACTGTGGACAATTCTGAAAGAGATGGGAATACCAGACCACCTGACCTGAGAAATCTGTACGCAGGTTAGAAAGCAAAGTTAGAACTGGACATGGAACAACAGACTGGTTCCAAATAGGAAAAGGAGTACGTCAAGGCTGTATTTTGTCACCCTGCTTATTTAACTTCTATGCAGAGTACATCATGAGAAACGCTGGGCTGGAAGAAGCACAAGCTGGAATCAAGATTGCCAGGAGAAATATCAATAACCCCAGATATGCAGATGACACCACCCTTATGGCAGAAAGTGAAAAGGAAATGAAAAGCCTCTTGAAAGTGAAAGAGGAGAGTGAAAAAGTTTGCTTAAATCTCAACATTCAGAAAATGAAGATCATGGCATCTGGTCCCATCATCCCATGGGAAATAGATAGGGAAACTGTGGAAACAGTGTCAGACTTTATTTTCTGGGGCTCCAAAATCAGTGCAGATGGTGACTGCAGCCATGAAATTAAAAGATGCTTACTCCTTGGAAGGAAAGTTATGACCAACCTAGATAGCATATTAAAAAGCAGAGATATTATTTTGCCAACAAAGGTCTGTCTAGTCAAGGCTATGGTTTTTCCAGTGGTCATGTATGGATGTGAGAGTTGGACTGTGAAGAAGGCTGAGCGCCGAAGAATTGATGCTTTTGAACTGTGGTGTTGGAGAAGACTCTTGAGAGTCCCTTGGACTGCAAGGAGATCCAACCATTCCATCCTAAAGGAGACCAGTCCTGGGTCTTCATTGGAAGGACTGATGCTGAGGCTGAAACTCCAATACTTTGGCCACCTGATGCAAAGAGTTGACTCATTGGAAAAGACTCTGATGCCAGGAGGGATTGGGGGCAGGAGGAGAAGGTGACGACAGAGGATGAGATGGCTGGATGGCATCACCGACTCGATGCACATGAGTTTGGGTGAACTCTGGGAGTTGGTGATGGACAGGGAGGCCTGGCATGCTGCGATAATGGGGTTGCAAAGAGTTGGACACAACTGAGCGACTGAACTGAACTGAGTTCATGTCTTGACTGTCACCTCTTAGCTATTCAACTGGGCAAATTGGTTTCTTTATCCTGCTGAGCCTCAGTTTTCTCATGTGAAAAGGAGAATCACAAAGTTATATCATAAGATTACTGTGTTGAATAAAGACATAATTCACGGGATTCAGTATAAAGGCTGAAATTCTTTGCAATGCTGTCATGTTGGTCCTATTTATAATATTCTGCTAATGAGAGAATAATTACAGATGAAGTGGGAAAACCTAGGGCTTACTAAAATGTCAAACTAATGGAGGTTTTCTAAACTCCCTTGTTTCTTCATAGAGGTGAAATGTTTGCGTCCAATGGTGAATCTTAGGTACCATGGAAACAAGGGTTGAAAAGGTTTCAAGTAAATAAAAACCAAGCAGACAAGCCTGATCTTTTCACAAAAATGTAACCATAAAATTCTGAGCAGATGAAGATTTCTTTGGAATTCTGAAGGAACATGGATGCTTATACTATATTATCAAGAGCTTCTCAACACTCAAAATTTCTAAATCACCTAATACATGCTGCTTTCCACTTTTCTGTTTTTTATATTATGTATTTGCAAGAAATGAAATGCGATTTAAATGATGGAAAAGCAAACAGTAACAGTAATGAATGATCTTTAATCAGTGCATTTTATTGTCTATGGAATAGCTTTGTTCAATGAATATATATAACCATTTACTTAATATTTTAGAGCAATTCTGTATATTTAATATCCTCATAATTTAAAAGAAAGAATTTTAGTTGGAGAGAAACTTTTTTTTTTTTTTTTAGTTTTTCAATTAAAATGTACCTCTGGTGGAGATCTTACTGAATATAGTTGGCTTTTCTTGGTTATAAGGCAATATATCTGATTTCCAAGGTATCTGGTTTCAGGTATCATTTATTCTAAGATAGCTATTGCTGTTGTGGAGTCACTAAGTAGTGTCCAATTCTTTTGCAACTCCATGGACTGTAGCCCATCAGGCTTCTCTGTCCATGGGATTCTCCAGGCAGGAATAGTGGAGTGGGTTTCTATTTCCTTCTCCAGGGTATCTTCCTGACCCAGAGACCAAACCCACGTCTCCTTCCTTGGCAGGCAGGTTCTTTACCACTGAGCTACCAGGGAAGCCATTCTAAGGAGGAGATACCTACAAAAAACAAACTTGTTTGCAATGATTTCTCTCTGTCCTGCCATCTGAGAATCAGTTTGATTTTTAAAAGGCCTAGAAAATTTCTCTGATATCTAATATATTTCAAGACAATGTATTGTTACATTAATTCTATGTATTCTAATATTCATTAATTCAATGTATTCTAATATTAATAATCACTAAGGCCCATAACAAAACAATACTCGAACTGTATTAAATAAAAAGCTGGGCACCAAAGTCGCAGATGAAACTAACTTCAGAGGAAAACCCCTCAAGTTTGAACCATGTAATTCAATTTCATTCACAATGTTCTGAAAGAGCAAAGAGATGAAAAATAAAGAGCTCTAATATAAGGAGCACTACAAATCTCTCTACTCCCAGTAGCGTATAGGTTGCAGATTTATAATAATAGGCAAAGAGCTGCAATAAAGCAGTTTGGCCTTTTAAATTCAGATTTCATTATCTATCATGAAGATAATACATTCAGAGGATTGAATGAAAATCAAACAATAAAAAAAATCTCTTACTGCCCCAAATTCTGAGCTGTCAACTACTTGTCTGTTTCTCCAGAAAATCCCTAGCACAGACAAATACATGTGCATCCTCTTTTTACATAATAAAGACATATATTGCATGCAATATTGTATATTTTGATTTTCACTTCAAATTTTATCTGATAGAATTTTCTACCACTTCACATGTGTACAATTCTCCTTGTTTTACAAAGCAATGCAGTATTCCATCCTACAGATGAACTGCCCTTGATATACTAACCTCAACAAGGGTACAAAGGACAACTTTGCATACAAGCCTTTGTGCTCATCAGGAATTTTATTTTTAGATAGTTTCTAAATTTGTAGTTACTGAGTAAAAGGGTATATACATTTAGATGTTGACAGATATTTTTAAATTGGTCTTCTAAAAGATTATGCCAATTTGCAACCTCATCAACAAAGTATGAAATATCCCGATCCCACTCAGTTATCAACACTGTACTCTAATAATTGTTCTGATCTTGACAACATTTTCTTAGATGTGCCTTTACCACTTACATTTCTTTTCCTATATCTCCATCTTTAAACTCAGCTCAATTTTATTGGTATACATATCATTCCCTTAAAAATAGTTTAAGAGCTGCTGCTGCTAAGTTGCTTCAGTTGTGTCTAACTCTGTGCGACCCCATAGACGGCAGCACGCCAGGCTCCCCTGTCCCTGGGATTCTCCAGGCAAGAACACTGGAGTGGGTTGCTATTTCCTTCTCCAATGCATGAAAGTGAAAAGTGAAATTGAAGTCGCTCAGTCATGTCCTACTCTTAGCAACCCCATGGACTGCAGACCACCAGGGTCCTCTGTCCATGGGATTTTCCAGGCAAGAGTACTCAAGTGGGGTGCCATTGCCTTCTCCGATTTTAAGAGCTAGTAGTATATTAATTAAATTAACCCTTTGATTAGTATATATTGCTTCCTTGGTTTTTGTGGTTTTCTTGCTTTATATAAATTTAATAATGCTTTATTTTTTCTAAAATAATGGTTTCTTATAAGGCTTCTGGATTTTGTCTTCATTAGACAAGCTTTGATCACCACTGAAACCAAACAACCAATAAATAAATTGCTAGAATTTACTCCTAGTGATGATGGTGATGACTGCAATGATGATGTTAACCCTAACATCTAGAATTTATTTTATTCTAAAGAATGAGCTAGAACTCAAGCTGTATTTATTTATTTACTTACTTATTTATATTTTACTTTTCCAACTTCTTACCTTGTGCATTTAGAAATTACCACCATCACAGTATAAAATGCCTTAGAAGTTTATTTTCTGATTTCTATTTTGTGTCCATTAATCTGTGTGTCTTATTCTCTGCTAAGATCAAACTTCTTTAGCCTTATGACACAGTTAAAAAGAGCTGATATCTCTTTATTGTGCTACTATTTCAGAATTTTTCCAGCTATTTTTACAAATTATTTTTCACACAATGCTATGACTTTATGGATTCATTTATAAATAGCAAACATTTAAAACTATTGTCTTTTTATCTAGGAACAAGACATGTCTTTCCACTTGATTCAAGGCATTGTATTATTATTTTTTTTGTCTCTGAGTGGATTTTAAACTCTTTCTAAAATTCTCCAAATTTTTGATAGTTTTGTATCTACATTTTGCATTGTTATTGTAAATGATATATTTTAGTTCAATATAATTTGAACTGACTGTGCTTAGAAAAGTTGATGGGTTATGTATATCTTTTATCAGCCACTTTTCTATATTTTTTTAATAGTTTTCAATTTTTCCTTTGAAACTGCATAAGTTTTCCAGATCTACAAAATCATATTTGTCCAAATGATCATTTTCAACTATTTAGTTATTTATCTTATCTAATTGCATTGGCTAGTATGTTAAGAACAACACCAAATGACCGCCCAGGGGTCTCAATGGTGAAGAATTCACCTACCAAGCAGGGGAAGCAAGAGACTTGGCCTTGATCCTTGAACGGGGAAGATCCTCTGGAAGAGGAAATGGCAACCCACTCCAGTATTCTTGCCTTGGAAATCCCACGGACAGATGAACTTGGCGAGCTACAGTCCATGCGGTCACAGAGAGCAGGACACAACCGAGCATGCACACATAAATTATGTTAAGAACAACATCAGAAGATACTAGTCTCTGTGGGTCTCTCTTTTTCCTGTATTTAAAGGTGACACATTCTCCTGGATGCTAGCTATCCTGTATAGTTTTGGATGAAAAGGAAAACCAACAAAAAAGCATTCCATTCCAAATATGAATACTGTGCAAGTATTAAGGCTGCCAAATCTTTCCTCGGCTCTAACCTATCCCATCCTGAATTTGAATGAAAACATATCATATATTTTCATTTATAGTTGCTTTAAGATGTATTTTTAATCATTGGTATAGGCAATATTAATTAATTTTCTGTGGAGATAAAAATATGCTTTATGAAATGGAACTGTCTTTTAAAAAAATACACATAAACACATATACAACCAAGAGAGCATGAGGCTGCTAGACGTGTTCAGTATCAGAGCAATTTGTTTTTATTTATAATCTTCCTATAAAAGCATATTCATTAATCTAGTAAAGACAAGCCTAAGTATGTTTATGACTCTCATTTTAGTTTTGTAATTTTATTTCTTTTTCCTCTTACTATTAAAATGTGTGTGTTTGAAATCTTTACAAATAAATGGGCTGAAACAAATAAAACTCAATTCACTTGAGATTTTGAAGACATCTGGTGGAGCTATTTACTGAGTAATTAGACCAAGAGGTGTAATAGACCAATTCCCTGAAGGAAAAGACTAGATAGCTGGATACCCAGTTATTTCTACAGTCATCAGCTTGCATGCAGTGAGCATACTGACTCACAAACTGACAATTATGTGGAGCTGCCACCTAATTTTCTAAGACCATTTGTGTTATATAAGTATATGTCTCACAAGCTTTTTCTTGTTTTTAGAGATGCCTCTTCTCAGGCTTCTCACGGTCTACGTTCAATCATCTAGTATCTCTTAATTGTTAGAAACACTGAACGAAGATTTCCTTCAAATGCTGGTCACTGCTTGCCCCTCATTAACCAACCTTTGGATACAAACACGAATTAATTACAACTGAATTTTGAAAACATGTATTCATTCTGTTACATAGAGATATTTGTGAAGGGAAATGAAGATATTTAAATACTTCCACTTTTATCATATTTGTCACAATTTAGTTTGGAAATACTGATCGACAAAGTCTTAATTATTAAAATGCATGTCTTAATATTATTTAAAAAATCACAAATCTGGAAGGGATGTGAAAATTCAGATTGTTATTCTCCCTACTGGAGAGCAAAAACTCTTGAACCACTGTAGAAATATACGTATTTCCTTAGTTTGAAATAACTCTAGGGGTTCCCACAACTCTCTTAAGTTACCTATGGTGGAATAAGAAATTTCTATCAAGAAAGTTACCTTTATAGCCAATATAAATCCTACAGTTTATTAAGATCTACTCCATCCTCTCTTTGGCTTTTAGTATTTTGCTATTAAGAATGATATTTACAAAGCAATAAAGTCAGGATTTTTAACAATGTGAGAAGCAAATATACTCTAATCAAGATCTACCCAGATGGGGGCTACACTCACCACTTTTCTCTATGGAACCCACAATATCACTTTTCTCAGTCACTCTGAATTTAACTTCAGCGAAGACTTAGGTAATTAGGATTCATCTTCAGGTGTCAGTTAAAGATACAAATATATTGAATCTACAGTGTTTACAAATTGTTTAAAAATATATAAGGGAAACTATGCATGGGAATTAACACTTGACAATCATGTAAACAAGTGGGGCTGCTGCTGCTGCTAAGGCGCTCCAGTTGTGTCCAACTCTGTGCGACCCTATGGGCAGCAGCCCACCAGGCTCCTCTGTCCACGGGATTCTCCAGGCAAGAATACTGGAGTGGGTTGGTAAACAAGTACAATTTATCCTTAATTGAAAACGTTCCTCAATTCCAGGATATTTAGGCCTGACACCAGACTTGAAAACACAAGTGAAATTCAAAGGCATTTTTCACAAAGTTATTTACTTACCATAATTCAATCTATTCACTCTCATTATTTATCTTCTTAAGTATAAAGTAAAAGTGAAAGTCACTCAATTGTGTCTGACTCTTTGTGACCCCATGGACTGTAGGCCACAGGTTTCTCCGTCTATGGAATTCTCCAGGCCAGAATACTGAAGTGGGTAGCCATTCCAATCTCCAGGATATCTTCCCAAACCAAGGATCGAACACAGGGCTCCCGCATTGCAGGCAGATTCTTTACCATCTGGACCATCAAGGAGGCCCTCTTAAGTATAAACCATACCTTAATTCTATGGGGTTCAACAGGAACCAAGTCAAGATTTATTCATCACATGCTCCTTTGCAATACAGGGAATGATATTACCAAATCTTAACCAAATGGCCTTAAAATTTTTTACCAAAGGATAATCATTGCACTTTCAATTTCAATAACTGAAGGAACGATATGACAACACATCAAAGTAGTAAGTGAATCCTAAACAGCAGCGCAAATGCAATGGAAAACTCACCGGAAGTTTCATCTACTCTCTCATCTACGATGTGGTCCTTCTGATGGACCCATTCACTATTGCACTTGAAGTAGATCTGGGTGGCAGGGCTGGCTTTACAGTACAGGTTCACAGGCTTATTCTTCACAATATAAGCTTCTTCAGGCTCAATAAGGAAATGTGGCAGAGGTTCAGGTGGGTCAGATGGAAAGGTTTCTGGGAGTTCATGAAAAAAGTCCTCATCTGGCAAAACAAGAAAATGAAAAATGTTTAGAACTTTGTAGCCATTTGCCTTTCACTTGCTCTTTGTTCAAAAATACTAAAACCGTAGGCAATCATTAGTCATATCCATTTCACCTGCCTTCTTTAATCAAGGTATACAGAAGGCTTGCATGTACTCCAAGAGGCATCACACCTGATGTTTAGGAATCATTTTCTAGGAACTTGCAATCAGCTGTGTCTAGCTTGAGTTGAACAGTATAGGAACGTCAACCCTTCAACTGGGCATGTGCTAGTGTCCACTGGATGACATTTTGACATCTAAGGGCTGAAAACTCCACCCTCAGATCCTGCTAAGCGCCTTGATTTTTGAATAAACAAAGGTCTGAGCCGAGTTCCACCTGTGTAGAACAATTAACTGCACCTTTTTCCAGTCCCCTATCCCCGAGCTCCCCAGGCTCCCCATGCCTTAGACAACCCTGCTTCTTTATTCTTTATTTCATAGCTACCTCTAGATGGCGCTAGTGGTAAAGAACCCGCCTGCCAATGCAGATGCTGGAGACAAAGGTTTGATCCTCGGGTCAGAAAGATCCCCTGGAGAGGGGCATGACAACCCGCTCCAGTATTCTTGCCTGGGAAATCCCAAGGACAGAAGAGCCTGGTGGGCTACAGTCCATACGGTCGCAAAGAGTTGGACACAACTGAAGCAATGTAGCATGCACACATAAATACTCTGAACCCTTGCCTTTGGACAGGTGGTTTTGAGACTTGCTCCTTGATATCTTTACTTAGCTGCCCTTTTTCCTGAAACCCTAGGCAGCTCTGAGTTTTGGCTTGCTGTATATTGGGCAAAACAAACCTGGCTTGATAACAATAATGATTCATAAATCATCTAGTTAAGTAATTTGAGTGCCTGCTATTAAACAGGCAATATGTTAGGTCTAGTGACTAGTTGTTTAACTAAGGATTTAGATGATTATTTTTATTTTTACACATGACAAAACACAGTATCTAGGGTGATAATTATCTTTCCCTGAGAACATAGGTAATAAATTGCAGAACTGGGATCAATCCAGCTTTGTTTCCCTCACAAACTGTGATCTTCCCAACATAGCACTATCCCTCCCACTACAGAGTGTTACCCTTGAGAGCTGACAAAACCAAGAGCAACTTCATAAGAAAAACTTATTTGAAAAGTATAAGGCTCTTGTGTGTGTGTGTGTGTGTGTGTGTGTGTGTGTGTGTGTGTGTGTATTCAGTCGCTAAGTTGTACACCACTCCTTATGAGCCCATAGACTGTAGCCAAGCTCCTCTGTCCATGGGATTATCCAGGCAAGAATACTGGACTGGGTTGCCATTGCCTCCTTCAGGGGATCCTCCCAATCCAGGGATCAAACCCATGTCTCCTGTGTTGGCAGGTAGATTCTTTTCCACTTGAGCCACCTGGCTATTAGGTAAGCCTTGAATCCTATGCAAGGAGCTTAGAAGAAATACTAGAAATATGAGTTAAAGATCTTTAAGTTCAGATTCAAGTCTGTCATTATTTTCAAAAGATGCCACTTCATGATATATTCATTCACTTAACCAAAAATATTTATTGGATTAATTATTAATTTATAATTATTAATTATTATTGACTCAGAATTATTCTCAATACTGGAAATATACATGATAACATCAAGTCAACCAATAGTATTAATATTAATAGTTTTGGAGTAAAACCTAGAGTTTAGAAATGCTGTTTAGTCTTATTTGGAAACTGCATCTCAAATACCAGAGTTATATGATTAGTCATGCTTATTCTCATTCAGTTCAGTTCAGTTCAGTTCAGTCACTCAGTCGTGTCCGACTCTTTGCGACCCCATGAATCGCAGCACGCCAGGCCTCCCTGTCCATCACCAACTCCCGGAGTTCACTCAGACTCGCGTCCATCGAGTCAGTGATGCCATCCAGCCATCTCATCCTCGGTCGTCCCCTTCTCCTCCTGCCCCCAATCCCTCCCAGCATCAGAGTCTTTTCCAATGAGTCAACTCTTTGCATCAGGTGGCCAAAGTACTGGAGTTTCAGCTTCAGCATCATTCCTTCCAAAGAAATCCCAGGGCTGAACTCCTTCAGAATGGACTGGTTGGATCTCCTTGCAGTCCAAGGGACTCTCAAGAGTCTTCTCCAACACCAATTCTCATTAGAATATTAATAATATTAGAGTATTAACATGAAGAACAAAAGCCTCATTTTTTTATACACTGAAATTTGTCAAACATATTGCTCCTACCTTGCTGCTCCAGTACCGCTGAATAAACAAAACCCCAAGACCATTACAGATACTTACACAACTTGAGGTATATTTTCCTTTAACTTGATTTCCAAATAAAAAACAGAAACTAATAAAAGTGCCCTTAGAAACCCTATTATTATACTTCACAAAAGACAAAGGAATCTAATGCACTACATTTCAGTTAGGCCTGATAATTTTCTTCTTATGAAGGATAGTGGAGAACAAAACTATTATTAACTTCTTACGTTGACTAAGCACCCTGCGCTAATATGTAAGTTTAAACTCTGAGGCCAAAATTAAAAGTTTTTACAAGTTCTTTAAAAGCATGTATTGCCGTTGTTCAGTCGCTAGGTCATGTTCCACTCTTTACAACCCCATGAACTGCAGTGTGCCAGGCTTCCCTGTCCTTCACTATCTTCCTAGGTTTGCTCAAAAAAAAAAAAAAAAAAAAGCACATATATTCAGCAGCAAATATTGATTATGGTGTTGGTAGTTAAACACTGATTACTAAGACATTATCTTGGAAGTCATTTCATGGCTTATTCAGTTGTTTCCCTGTTTGGGGAGACAGCCATTGGGAAAGGGGACATTTGTCCACTAAGAAACTTGGCCTGGGACTTTTCCATCTAGGTCATGTGATCGCAGTCAATTAGTAATGACATCTAGTCTCTACTAATTTGTTCTGCAGTCAAAACTGGCTCTACCTGCATCACAGACAAAACTAGCTTTCAAAACCACTCCACAATTATAAACGACTGACCCTGCAATGGAAACGATGTTTCCCGTCTCTAACTTGATTTCTCATTTACTTCCTTAATATACTTTCTTCTGACAGGGCATCATTTCTGGACTTTCAATTGTTGGACATCAAGGACCCAAACTGTCAGCTTACTACAGAATAACCTCATTTCCATCAACTTCAGCTTCTGTAGTCAATGTGCAAGAACACTCAAGAGTACCTAAATAAACAGTTCAGAAAGGCAAAGGAACACGGCACTGAGGTATTGACAGATGCATCAGTGTGAAGCTGATGTCTTGAAGGCCTTATTCCATTTTTTGTTGTTTTTCTCTTCTGAAGCACTTACTGATACATGTAATGACGGACCGTGCTGATAATCAATAAAGTGCCACAAAATATAAGACTCAAATTCTGTAAAATGTTACTGTTGTTTTCAATTATTACTCACAAAGGCAGAGGGTAACTCAATTTTTTAACTATTTGTGTATATTTATACATACAACATGAGTATGTATTCCATAACAATATATTTATTCAAGTAAGCAAAATGTAAAAAAGCCTTCTTTTCAGTCATTGTTTTAGAAGATGAGACTTGCTCCTTTAGAAGGAATGATGATTGTAAGATATCAGGTGATTATATACCACCTTACCTTATTCAGTAATGTAGCGAAAGTAGTTACATGTTTACATCCTACAGAAAGATAGAAAAGGACTAAAAATTAATTACCCTGCCTAGCCAATACATATACCTCTTCATTCTTCACTTCATCTCTGACTTCAGCCAAGTTCAAATGTGGATAAAATGATATGAGATGCTTTAGTCATTTCAAAAAAAAATTCATCTGATTATTTTGTTGCAAACCACTGGGAACCTTAATGGACTAGTCCAAGAAAAAGTCACACATATTCTCTCAAGGCAAACAGGGCTCTGTTAAGTGTGGGGAAAAACAGTAATGATTTGATGCACTTAGAAAATGTATGAACAAACTAATATTGAATTTCCTTAATTTTGAATTTTAAAACATAGATGGTCACTATAATGAAAGAAAAATAATTCTATGAGTTTGAGGCTTCATAAATTATTAATTTTTCAAGGTGTCTGTTAAATAGCAATATCTAACTTATTAAGAAATTATTTCTATCATTTAAAATGTTTTCATCATAACTCCAGTGTTTTTTAATACATCATTCTAGTCTATGTATGAACCCCATTCTTAAATTTAATCTAGAGAGATGCCTTAACCAATCACAGCATATTAGTTTATTAATATTTCTTGTGCTACAGATACAGTATATTTAAGTCCATGCCCTAGATTAATTCACATCAAGCAATATGTACATCACTTCTAGTACTTAATTTGGGTGTAGAAGAATGACATTTATAAAGGTAATTTTTAAGACCTTGAGTCAGTAAGATATACATAGTGAAATAGATAATACAAAGTGCAACTGTACTGATTATCAGTGGGCTTGCTGTTGAGAAACCCTTTCTTTGATCATTTACAACAGATGGCCTGGGTACCATGCCCAACTGTGGAAAATGGCCCAGAAAACAGCTCTCCCACCATTAGGTTAAGCATGCTAAGAGAAAACTGTCTTTGCTCTAGACAAAAAATGGTAAGTGTCAGCATTGATTTCTAGATATAGTAGTATTACATAAATTGCCTTTTAATGAAATTTTATCTTCTATTTTTGCTAGAGTAATTTAAAAAAAAATCAAACAAGCAAGTCAATTCCCTTCAATCAAGATGCATAAAGAAAAATGGTTGAGTATTTAAATATCCCGTATGGTTACACCTATATGTATTTAACAAGGAAAAAGTGATCATCTCCAAATACCATGTGCAATAAGGAAAAAAATATCATCTGCAAGTGTTCACCTACAAATACCTCTTCATGAACATTTAGCTCTTCGCACTATAAATTTGCCTCTCACATATGCAGAAATCTACTTTCCAATTTTGGCACCCAGAGTTATCCAACTATTCCCAATTTTCAAAGCCAGAAATATATAACAAATTCTTAACTCTAGTATGAAAGTTTTTTGAAAACAGGGTCTACTGTTGTTTTTGTTTTTATTTTCCATAAGTCTAGTATAGCATCAGGCACTTATAGAAGGTCAACAAAATGCTCACACTAATGTGACTTTTGAGCATTCATAACAGATCCACAAAGTATTTTAGAGTTTACAGTGCCTCAAATTCATTTACAAATATAAGGTGTCATAAAAATAGTAAAATCTACAGACTGGACTGGCTATCAAATTTGTGTGGCCCAGTGCAAAATGACAATTTGGGGATCCTTTGTATAAAAATGTATTAAGAATTCTGAGACGCTTAGAGCAGGGTATTAAACAAAGCATAGGTGCTGTGTGACAGCACAGGTCACATACTGTGAAGGTGGCCCTGTCTATAAACATCGTTTAGTTGAGGGTTTCACATCATGTGAAGTCTGAGAACTGAAATTAGATACTACTTAGTGGATATCCACTTTAGAACTTATCTGGTATTTCCCAGCTTCTTACAGTGATCAGATTTTTTTCTAGAAGAAAACATGGCTTTTCAGACTGAGAAACTCAGGTGCCAATCAATTCTCTAAGCAAGTGTGTCTGCAGTGGTGTTCAAGGGAAAGTGTGTGATTGTATCTGTTACTGGCTTTCCCTTTGATGTACTCCAGTGCCCATCCAAAGGCCTGATCCAAAACAAATAAAGTTCCTGCCACACCAAGGTTAACATTTTTAGGGCACTAGAGGTACGTGAGAATAATAAACAAGGTTTGAGATTCTACCTTGAACTGGTAGGTTGTTTACTGAGATCATTTCCTAGCATGCAATTCATTTTACTGCACAAATAAGCCAGCTTTTTGATAGTAGTATTAAGGTCATGCTGCAAAAGTTGAAGCTATAAAAGAACAATTTGATTTTTCTGCCAGCTAGAGCAGTGAGTGTATCCTCTTACCACTTTATTTCTTAATATAAATATCCAAAGAGCCTCCTGAAGTCCTCAGGGAGATAATGGGAACTCGATTTGTGAATAGCAACTTCAGACTGTGAAGCTATTTCTGACAATGCACTACAGTTATCTTAAGTCATTATATATAAAGGCACATTCCAGATGCTGAAACTGTCCACATTACGCTATTTGGTCAAATTGACTTAATTAAATAGCTAAACAGTTTTTCTGCATGTGGTTCATTCAAATTAACAAAGAAAAATTTCCAAATTTGGTTTTATTCTGTTTGTTGAGTTCAGTATTAACTTAAAGATATACTGCCTTTTTGATTCAGATTTAACATGATTTTTCATTTTACCCTCCCTAACACATGACATAATTTTCCACTTTCTACCATTATTCAACAATGATAGTAACACTTTCATTTCAATATCAGGTAAATCTCAGTATTCCTTTTCTGTTATCTCATATAGCCTTTTGTTTTTTCATTTATATACAAGAAGAGAAAGCTTTGCACCATGTACTATTTTTATAGACTTTCATTCCACCTAATTTTTGACAGGAAAATATTATGCTATGAACATCAATCTAGGAAGCTTTAGGTTTCTGGTTTTATTGCTATATATCAAGCTTTAATTTTCATGAACTTAGTATGTAAGTTTCTATATTTCTAAATCATAAGACTTAAGTTATTATGCTTATATCATAAAATATAGGACTATTATCTCTTTGTCTGAGACCTGGAGCATAGTCTTTGAAATGGAATTTACTTCCAAATGATTCAAGAGCAATTTAAAATGAATGACTACAAAGCTAATTTTATCTGCATTTGGCTGCCCATCCATCAGAGAAATAATTCATGATATATTACAACAAAGGCAACTGGAATTAACTATTTGAATGAGACTTGGGCTTATTTTTAGTATTTTGATTAAAATATCCTTTGAAAGACAAAGACTATGGCTTATATTACAAGTAACATATTAATGGGGTCATCATTTACATTTAAGTAGTGGAATATATAATGCCTTAAATGTATTGGACAATTTGAAAGTACTGCATGATTTCTAACTCTAAAAGAAAAAAACTTTTTTTCTACGTTTAAGGAAATAATTTCCAAATAATCCCCATACATTATTAATAGTGACATGAAGTCAGCATGCTATTTGACATGCACTTAGCTGTGAAAGAGAGGCACCTCCTTCTGCTCCAGTATAAGCCTTTATTATTTCTGACTTTTGCCAACATAAAATCACAAGTGTTTTCCTGCCTACAGTCTCTACTTTGCCATGTGTTCCATACACCATGCTCTTAGAAAAGTTTGCTTCCTTCCTCAAATAATTTAATCAATGCAATGTAAAGCATGATGGTAAGTTTCTTTTCGCTTATCACATTAACTAAAATATACTGAATGATTGATGAGGTTTTGAGGAAATGTGTATTTGCACATACTGGCTATAGTGTAAATTGGTATCACAGTAGAAAGTATTTGAAAATACAAATACAAATTAAATCTATGTATATACCCAAATAGGTTATCCCACTTCTTGGAATCCCTGTTTCAGACATAATGGCATCAAAATATAAATGTATACAAAGATGTTCACTGCAGCATTGTCTATTTAAACAAATAAATGATACACGGCAACAAAATGCAGCTGAAATTAACTATTTAAATGAGTTTGAGAACAACTTAACAACAAACTAAGGAATGATCAGATAATTATTAATGATATATCCATCCAGGAGAACACTATTTTATCAATAAAAATGAGGCAAATTGGTATGTATTAAATTAGAAGAGTATCCATTATTCACTAGGCAAATAAAACAAGGTTTCAGCCAATCTGTATAGAGTGATGCAACTTTTGTTAAAGACAGAAAAGAAGGAATGAAAGGAGAGAGGGCAGAAAGAGCGGTGTGTGTGTGTGTGTGTGTGTGTGTGTGTGTGTGTGTAGATGGCTGCATCAATAAATCACGAGAAAAAGTGTAAGGCAAAGTCTAGAAGCCAAAGCCTAAAAATATTAACAGTAAATACTTCTTGGGGAGAAGAATCAGAGAGCTTTGGGGGGAATTTTTTCCCTCTATTTGGAGTGGATTTTTCACATCCTAGATTATGGAGGATTTCTATTTTTTAATGTGTTTTTGAGTTTGTATTTAAATTAAGAAAAGGGGAAATTAGATAATTCCACATGCAACCTACAGCTTCTGCCTAGAATAATCAGTATCAGTTTCTTCACTAAATTAAACCTTCCCAAATCAATGCTACTGACTCCATAAAGCCTTATGTGATGTCTCCACTAACACCTGTGTTCAAAGATCACATTACTTGTAGCTATACACCATTTATTTCATTCTGACTAGTTATATCTCATTTTTCTCTTATAGTCCATTGTCCCAATTTCTTCATCTGTGTGACCTCTGACTTTAAGATAGTACACTATATTTCTCAAAATTTGCTTAAAAATATTTGTGGATTATCTTCTATATGCTAGGGCTGTCCTAGCTGTTATAGCCAAGCTGCACTTTATCTCTCAATGAAATCTTTTTTCTTCTAAAGTGAGATAGTGAAATAAAAGATACTAAGTTTATGATAATCTGAATTTATAATAAAAATTGGCCAATTAGTCTGGTTATGTAAATAACATGTTTATAATTCATTAATATTTGACTTTCACTTTAGTGTGCTTATTAATTTTAGGATGTCAGAAAGGTTTGCTAACACAATTAGAAACTTAATGGGCTTCCCTGGTGGTTCAGATGGCAAAGAATCCTCCTGCAATGCAGGAGGCCCAAGTTTGATCCCTGGGTTGGGAAGATCCCCTGGAGAGGGTAATGGCTACCCACTCCAGTATTCTGGCCTGGAGAATTCCATGGACAGAAAAGCCTGGCGGGCTACAGACCCTGGGTTACAAAGAGCTGGACACGACAGTGAGACTAACACACAACAACACGTAGAGATTTATATAGTGAATTAAGAAAAAGTCCTACCCCTCCCCCCCATGATAAGTTCTTCTGTGTTCTTACTCTCCATTAATGGTTAGAATTATAAATCCTATACTATTATTCTGAACTTCAGGAATCTAATGAATAAAGCAAGATCACTCAGAAAAATATTATAGAAACCAAACAATTATCAATAGATAAATAAGACAACATAAATCTTAAGTTAATCCTTAAATTTTAATTTAACTAAAAGAATGACTTATAGTTTAAAAGAATCCAATAAAGATTTGAATATTTAACATTATATTCATATAGCATATATTTATTTCATTCCTGTTAAACTCTTTTGTGACGGTCAGTTTTACAAGTCAAGATGCCAAGAATACACTTTCCAATTATTAAATCAAACGCTAATCTAGGTGTTGCTGTGAAGATATTTTCTGGATGTGATTAAGCCCAAAATTAGCTTCCTTGAGTAAGAGAAATTATCCTAGAGAAAAAGTATGTGCTTGATTCCATCCATTGAGAGCCTAATAAGCAGCCCTAAGACTTCCCTAGCAACACCTAGGTTACTACTTGATTGAATAAGGGGACTGTAGCCTAGCCAGGCTGACACACAAAGCTGGCCATTACACTTCCCACAACTTTATCACCTCATTTCATAACTCCTACTCATTCTTCAGGTATCAAACACCCCTTCTTTGGAAGGCCACTCTGCTTCAAATATTGGACATAAACCCCTGGTATCACCTATCACCATCCATTGCTCTCTACTCTTCTTGTGTATAGTTCTTCCTCACTAGAAGGCAAGTTCAAGGGTTAGGAAGAGTTTTTATCTTACTCATTTCCACATTACTGACATGTAGTCCAGTGCCTGGCAAGAACTTCAGCTTTTTTTTCCCTTCCCATTTGAACTGTTCCTAAAGAAGTTATATAAGATAGAAATATATAGAAATTACATGAGAAGAAATCCTTGCACAAAATATAACAGAAGTATACATATTTGAAAGGTGGTTCTTTAGTGTTTATAAGTACACATCCAGTTCCTGTATAAAAAAATTATATCTATCCTCTAAGCAACTGTAAATATCATATATCATGAGGTGTGCATAGCTTTGGATTAAATACATCCCCTCACTAATCAAAGTTGAATTTACAACATTTTGTGAGTGGGAAATAACATGCTACATCTGATTACAGTCTCTCTGCAACTCCTTGGCCTCATTTGACACTGGACTTCATTGCACCGCTCCCTCCTCTCTGAAACTTCGTCCTCTCTGGGGGACTGTGCATTAGCACTGGATTGCTTCCCATCCTACCTCTGTGACCTTTCTCTTCATTCTTTCCTGCTTGAATACAGAGAGATACTTTCCAAGGTTCCCTCCTTTAGTCTCTCCCTTGGGCATCTCATCCACAACTCTGGCTACAATTATCAGATCATGTCACACATACAACCTTCTGCTCCACCCGCTCTGCTTCTTAAAACCCTTCAATGCCTTTGCATTAACTGAGAATGAAATCAGATTCTTTAGCAAGGCTGACAAGGACCCGCCTGATCTAACTGCTGCCAGTCTCTATGTCTCCTTTCCAAGCCTCCTGTCCTTTCCTTGTCATGCTCGAGAAAAGCAGACTGGTATTTATATCTCTGAACACACCAAACTCAGTCCCACTTGAGGTCATTTGCACTTGCTCTTCATTTCTCTAGGAAAGATCTTTTACCTCCTTCTTGCCACTTAGGATTCAGCTCAAAATGCCTTCTGGTCAAAGATGGATTCTTGACTACCCAATCTCTATTTGATTTTTTTTTTAATTGTTACCAAGTCCAAGCTGTACAAAAAAGATCTTCATGACCCAGATAATCATGATGATGTGATCACGAATCTAGAGCCAGACATCTTGGAAAGTGAAGTCAAGTGGGTCTTAGAAAGCATCACTATGAACAAAGCTAGTAGAGGTGATGGAATTCCAGTTGAGCTATTTCAAATCCTGAAAGATAATGCTGTGAAAGTGCTGCACTCAATATGCCAACAAATTTGGAAAACTCAGCAGTGGCCACAGGACTGGGAAAGGTCAGTTTTCATTCCAATCCCAAAGAAAGGCAATGCAAAAAGAATGCTCAAACTACCGCACAATTGCACTCATCTCACATGCTAGTAAAGTAATGCTCAAAATTCTCCAAGCAAGACTTCAGCAATACGTGAACCGTGAACTCCCTGATGTTCAAGATGGTTTTAGAAAAGGCAGAGGAACCAGAGATCAAATTGCCAACATCCGCTGGATCATGGAAAAAGCAAGAGAGTTCCAGAAAAATATATATTTCTGCTTTATTGACTATACCAAAGCCTTTGACTGTGTGGATCACAATAAACTGTGGACAATTCTGAAAGAGATGGGAATACCAGACCACCTGACCTGCCTCTAGAGAAATCTGTATGCAGGTCAGGAAGCAACAGTTAGAACTGGACATGGAACAACAGACTGGTTCCAAATAAGAAAAGGTGTACGTCAAGGCTGTATATTGTCACCCTGCTTATTTAACTTCTATGCAGAGTACATCATGAGAAACACTGGACTGGAAGAAACACAAGCTGGAATCAAGATTGCTGGGAGAAATATCAATAGCCTCAGATATGCAGATGACACCACCCTTATGGCAGAAAGTGAAGAGGAGCTAAAAAGCCTCTTGACGAAAGTGAAAGAGGAGAGCGAAAAAGTTGGCTTAAAGCTCAACATTCAGAAAATGAAGATCATGGCATCCGGTCCCATCACTTCATGGGAAATAGATGGGGAAACAGTGGAAACAGTGTCAGACTTTTTTTTTTTTTTTGGCTCCAAAATCACTGCAGATGGTGACTGCAGCCGTGAAATTAAAAGACACTTACTCCTTGGAAGAAAAGTTATGACCAACCTAGATAGCATATTCAAAAGCAGAGACATTACTTTGCCGACTAAGGTCCATCTAGTCAAGGCTATGGTTTTTCCAGTAGTCACGTATGGATGTGAGAGTTGGACTGTGAAGAAGGCTGAGCACCGAAGAATTGATGCTTTTGAAGTGTGGTGTTGGAGAAGACTCTTGAGAGTCCCTTGGACTGCAAGGAGATCCAAACAGTCCATTCTAAAGGAGATCAGTGCTGGGATTTCTTTGGAAGGACTGATGCTAAAGCTGAAATTCCAGTACTTTGGCCACCTCATGAGAAGAGTTGACTCATTGGAAAAGACTGATGCTGAGAGGGATTGGGGGCAGGAGGAGAAGGGGACGACCAAGGATGAGATGGCTGGGTGGCATCACGGACTCGATGGACGTGAGTCTGAGTGAACTCCGGGAGATGGTGATGAACAGGGAAGCCTGGCGTGCTGCGATTCATGGGGTCGCAAAGAGTCGGACACGACTGAGTGACTGAACTGAACTGAACTGAAGTTCAAGCTTGAACTGCTTTCTGTACAACAGTCCAACAAATCGAGAGATCAGTTGTTAGTGCAAGAAATAGTGGCTTTATTTGGAAAGAAGCCAACCAAGAAGATGGTGGACTTGTGTTCCAAACAACCATCTTGCTCAAGTTAGAATTCAGGTACGGGAGGCTAATACATAGCCTCTGGAAGGTAAATATTAATTACTTCCTTCCTGCAGTCTTCCGCAGTTGGGCCTGGTCAGGATGTTTCCTGTGAGCTAAACAAAGGTATTTTAGCTTAATGCTCCTTACCTGGGAGGGTGAAGCGTTCCTGGAAATGGGCCATTATGTATAATTATGCTTATAGGCAACATCCCTTTAGTGATGAACTTTTAATATAATACAAATATTTTTCCTTGATTCATTATCTCCTATCACTATCTCAAATTAGTTTACCAAGTTAGTTGCTTATTTTCTTTGCCCTTCCCACAGAACTCCAAACTTTATGAGATCAGAAGTTTCACTCTCTAACCTCAGCATTAACATTAAACTTATCTTCCCTCTAAAACTAACCTCTTCTTTTGACTCAACCCCTTATTTGCGACTGTAATAGCCTCAAGTGAAGAGCCTGGAGTCCCATCTCCCCATTGAGTTGAACTCATCTATATGGATGAATAAGTGAAAGTCACTCAGCAATGTGCAACTCTTTGTGACTTCATGGACTACATAGCCCATGGCATTTTCCAGGCCAGAATACTGGAGTGGGTAGCTGTTCCCTTCTCCAGGGGATTTTCCCAAACCAGGGATTAAACCCAGGTCTCCTGTATTGCAGGCAGATTCTTTACCAACTGAGCCACAAGAGAAGCCGAAGAATATTGAAGTGGGTAGCCTATCCCTTCTCCAGTGGATCTTCTCGACTCAGGAATCGAACTGGGGTCTCTGGCATTGCGGACATTCTTTGCCATTCTTTACCAGAGAAGCCCCATCTACATGCATAGTGCATAAAATCAGCTCTAAATTTTCTCACTCACCATTAACCCTTATTCCCCTTTGTATCACCAGAACTCAAGTTGAGGTCCTACCATTTTCCTGAAATTACTGAAATTACTATTTGTTACTGATTTGGCTTGCTCATGAACTTTTCTTTCTCAATACCTTCTATACCACATCATTATATTAGCATCTCTAAACAGAATATGAAATCATAACAGATTTTGCTGGAAACTTTCATTATTCAATAAAACATGACCCCAAATAAGATGAGTTTACCTCATATTACCACCTCTCAGCTTAGGTAGGGAAAACATGGTGTGTGATGCTTGTGGTTGTAGAGAAGTAATTTGTTGCATAATTCAATATCCACATAAAACTTGAGAGCTGGCCTATTTTCCAGAAAAGGAAATGGAGGCCCAACTACTTTGAGTGAATTGTACAGCTATTAAATGGAAGAAATGACCTCTCAGGCTAATATTGAAATTTCATGGCTCTGATACATATTTTTTGATTATGTAAACTCCACGGCACTGCTTCAATCCCCCCTTCTAATTAAGTTTATTTGCTGTCTTCTTATTTTTGAGTTACTTCATGCTTATTGCTTATTAATGCTGTTATTTTATTTTTTCTTAATTACAAAGTTACAATACTTACAGATTTTAGTTGGCAAAATTCTATAATAAACAAATAACAAAAAGGGAAAGTCATTCCTAAGCTCCATCCCACTCCCTAGACCTACTTACTATTGACACTAGTGTGTTTTACTCAGAATATTTCTCTATGCAGCCACTTTGGCAGGTGTGTGTGTGTGTGTGTGTGTGTGTGTAAATGTGTGTGGATACATGCCTGCATGCTCAGTTGCTTCTGTCACATCCAACTCTTTATGAACATATGGACTGTAGCCCGCCAGGCCCCTCTGTCCATGGGACAAGAATACTGGAGTAGGTTTCCATGCCCTCCATCAGGGGATCTTCCTGACTCAGGGACTGAATCTGTGACTCCTGTATTACAGGCAGATTCTTTACCCACTGAGCCATCTGGGAAGACTCATATGGATACATATATGGCATTAAAAATACAAGTGGGATCACGCAGTACATGTTGCTCTGTGTTGACTACCGCTTTCTATAGTAAATTCTCTGTTCCACTTGATCTACTTGCCAGGTGAGTGCCATGACATGCCTCCTAAGTTTAGTATAAGCTGACAGCCAATGTAAAACAAAAAGAAAAAAAATGCAATTTAAGGCTTTGGTAGTATTTGCATGACACTAAACTTTTTGCAGATGTTTTACAGCAAAAACAAACAAGCACCACAATCTTTGTTAATGTCTCTATTATCTTCAACTTTGATATTTGAATTCTGGATCCGTATCTGTCTTTTTCAAAATCATAGTTTACATGTGGCATGTGATTCAAAGTCATATTTCATAAATTCTGCTTACTAACTGAGGGTACTGATCATGTACTGATATATCCATTTTTCATCTTTTTTGATGGAGCAAGTGACATTCTTTCAAAATTTACTGTTTAAGATATAATATATCCATTATACCAAAGAAGATGGTAAGGGTAGGAATCACCTCCAGCAAGATAAAGGGTTGGTTAATTTTTCACGTTTCACCTCTCCTGCCACTGGAAATCGCAACACTTGACACTAGGTCACAAAATTATTAAACCTTAAAGGAGCAACACTTCCTTCTCCATGTGAGACCTCACTTCTCCTTGACACTTTACTCCTGAAATCCCTTTAGGCTCCTGGCCTTTTCTCCCTGCCTTTAACTCCCGTAACTAATTACATTTGGACAAGTCTTTGGTGAAAATAGTTTTCCTTCAAAGTTATTCATTCAAAGTTCCCCTTAAGGCATTCTTTGTCACTTTAGCCCAGCCTGATATCTTTACACAAAGTTGAAAGAGGTGAGCTATTTTTATAAGATAAGAAATCTTTCAAAACCTAAATATACCTTGATGTTTCAGGTAAAGACTATATTTTGATATATGACAAACACCTCATTTCTAGACGTTTACAAGTAAACAAAAAGTTCTAAAGACTCTGGTCTTACTTTAAGACAGTTAAACTTTAAAAACTGTATTATTACACTTAGAATTAGTTTACTGAGGGTCAATAATTAAATTCATCAATAAAAACAGAAAAAAATTAACCAACAGGTATAGCTGAACTTATTTTCAATTTCCAATAAGTTTGTTTTGAAAATCATACTGGACTGAAGAATTAAGCAGCATTTTTAAGTTGTTATCTATTTAGAAGACAAAAGTGAAGATCAAATTAAAAAAGAGATTAAGACTGGGAACATGGCACTGCTCAATTATTTTCTCTGCTGAAATAAAATTAAAACTTGCCAAGTTGTGAATCACTTTCAACCAATTCCTATGTTTTATAAATAAGCAGAAAATATTACTTTAATTTTGCTTTACAATATAGAGATCAAGCATGTACCATTCATTGTTGATACAGGGTACTCAGTTCTAGGGCAAAAGACTGAATGAAATTTACAGCATGCTTAGGGCTGGTGCATGGGGATGACCCAGAGAGATGTTATGGGGAGGGAGGTGGGAGGGGGGTTCATGTTTGGGAACACATGTAAGAATTAAAGATTTTAAAATTAAAAAAATAAAAAAATAAAAAATAAATAAATAAAAGAAATTTAATGATGGACTCTACTATCACTTGCTTAAAGCCAGAGACTTTCCAAGAAGAGGTGAAGAAAGTTTTCTTCGTGAAACCATTTCCTACAGTATTTAATAACATTTCATTGCTGTCTCCATTTTTAGCTACCCTGTGTCATGCGACTTTTTATAGTGAATTTGTTATATTTTCCATAGACAAAAACCTAGGTTTGAAAGTTTGAGCATGTTTCCTAAGACTATCCAAGCGTTTAATGGAAGAGCTAGGAAAGGAATGCAGGTACTTCCAGCTTAATAAGTCTGAGTGCTGTGTAAGTGGTGTTACGCCTCCCGCAGTGTGAAAACTCACAACTTAGCAAACCAATGTCCATAATTCTCTTATAGTACTACTCTTAGAAACAATATAGATACAATAAAAAAATAATAAACACTTATAAAGAACTTACAAATTCTGGGTACCCCCTAAGTACTTTAGATTTATTGCCTCACTTACTTTGCACAACAGCACCATGCATAATGTAGTTATCTCTCCTGTAAAGATGGAAAAACAAAGGCACAGAGAAGCTAATTAACTCGCCCAAGATTCTCACAACTAATAAGCGGCAGAAATTTTCTTTAACTGACACTCAGTATACAGTCTTAGGGAATCACCTGATGAATAATCAGCTCTATGGAGCTTCTCCAGGAAATACCAACATCTATTTATTAGTTACAGGTCAAAATGAGACATACAGATGCTCATTTTTTCAATATATAATTTCATAATACTTATCTGCTAGTCTTCAGAGATCACAATGATATGTTCTTATTGTTCTATTATTTGGTTTACTTTCTAACTTATTCAAATCTACTTATTTTTTATACGTCTATATTTAACTGCTTTAAATTACCTGTAAAAGCTGTTATGAACTATAAAGGAAAAAGATAGCAAATCATTATCCACAACACTGACAGGAACAGAGAAACAGGGCAGTATCTAATATGTGTAAGAAATCTGAAAGTTGTTTACCCTATAGAATAAGATATGAGCACTGTTAAAATGATTGTGAAATACGTAATAGTAAGCTAAGACAATTTGTAAAAAGATTAAAAAGAAAATATTCTAAGACACGTAGTACAACTCAAATGCAAAATTCCACAGCCTTTAACTATTGTTCTTGAGCCAGAAATCTTAACTTGCATTCTCCTGATTCATGAAGTGCCCCTCCAGAATATATATAATATAAATAATGACTATGAACTAATGTAAACTGAGGCAGAAGAGGGAGGTTTGTAAAAAGGCAGAGGCATCGAAAACAGAGCTCTGACTTATTTTATTACAGGAGGTAGCTTTCCTTTAATGGTATCCATTTTCCTTTTACCAAGGCCTCTGTTTTATCAAATCTCCAAAAGAGAAATAGGAGTTGACAATCTTTACAAACATAAAGGATGCCAACGATTTGTGGAGAGGAGGAACAGCCAGGTTTCCTCACACTAAGGAGGCATTTTTATCAGAAATGCACTCATGCCTAGAAAATCTAGGTCTTTGAACACATGCGGTTATTTTCAGAAACGCATACCCTTTCTGTCTTCCACTTCAGTAAACTCAGGGAGTGAAAAGCCATTCTGTGAACGCAGCTAGTTCATTGACATTAGAGGCATATCATTTTCCCAAAGTTTGAGAGAGCAATGGATTGATTTCAGGGTTCACAGTGGGGCAGGGTAAGATAGCACGGCTCACAGGGCTTTCGGAAACAATATAAATTCATAGACCTATTTCAAGGTTTCAGGAAGATGTGATAAACTACTGGATTGGGTTACACGTTTCCTCCAGCAGGGACTATTTTATCCACTCCTCCTAGATAAGTCAGGCTGATTTGTTGTTTTCATGCTCTGTTTTTCTTCAAGAAATAAGAACTTAAATAAGCCGGTTGATTTCAGGGCAGACCCTCCCCCTAACTCCCTCTTCCTCTGTACGGGTTCAACTCAAGTTCTTATGAAATCATTATCCTTCTCATCCCTTCCAGACTGACTGCTGCAAAAAGTGAAGCAGAAAGACAACAAAAACTGATCTAGAATAAAATGTGGTTATCAAGGTTGCGCCGCTCTGTACAAATGTGGAGGCAGAATCATGCAGTATTTATGAGGATGTCTCCTATGCAGGGCAGCTGTGGGTGGTTCGAATGTCTGTGCCTCTTTCAAACACACAACAGATCCCTCAGGCCAATGTGCCACTTCACTTCCACCAAAATCAGAACCACATCCAAAGCAAAGCAAATCAAGTCCTTTCAATGGTTAGGAGAGGAGAGAAACAAGGAACCTATCTGAACTTGTTTCTGTTGAAATCACTGAAAATACTACAGGGACTGTTTGCACTTGTATGATCTGTCAGGAAAATCAAGCTATCTTTTTTGATACTTTGGAAAATCAGATTGAATCCTACTAAACCAAAGACTCAGAAAATATTCTCATGATTTCCATTATCAATTTACCCATTTACAACTTGTGACTCTTCAGTATTTCAGAATACCATGTTGTAGGTCTAAAAACACCTTTACTGTTAGTTACCTACAAACCTGAATCTTCGTAGGAATGACTGAATGAATGACAGAAAACGTGCAAGACACATTGGACTCAGTGTCAGAAGACTTACATTGCCAAGACATTGATCCTTTCTGAACCTTAGTTTCATCACCTGTCAATGGAAGATATTATAGTGAAAACATGTAGTTTTTCTTTGCTCATCATCCATTTCCTCTTGTTTTGTGACAGAAATATCTCCTACACTCTCAGGCTATACAGGACTCCTCCAGTCCATCAGAGCATTCTGGTCCTATGACCACAATTACTGCTGTGAGGTGAGCATGTGACCCAAGATAGTGCCATCAGAATGAAATATGGGATTTTGTCGTCCTGGAAACAAAATGGTTCCTGAAAGGACTGGGTGTTAGTGAACATCTTGATGCGGGACAGAAAGAGCCAGCTTGAATGGAGCCAACATAGAGAAAGGCAGAGCAGAGAGCTGTAGGGAGAATATGTTGAGATTATCACTCAGGTCAGTGGACTTGATTGCCACTGAAGTTAGATGGGTCTATTCTGGAATTTTTTTTAAATGTGAACCACTAAATTCATTTTTTTTCTTTTGACTTAGACTTGTTTGATTTGATCTTCTTTCACTTGCATCCTAAAAATTCCTCACTGTTACAGTGTGCAGGCTGAGCTATATAATGATATACTGATACAAATAATGTTTTTGGAAGGTTTTTATTTGTTTAAAAGCTAAATACTTGGCTTTATAAAATACATTTGCATTTTTGTTCAATTAAATGTGTAAACTTTTTAAAAAGTTTCTTATACCATGGGACTCTACCAGGGCTTGACAATATTAAGAATAAGAAATAAAACTAACCTAGGGGTTTATAGGCAAGTAGGGACACAAACAAGTGCTAAATAATTATAGGATACTGTTAAAATGTAAAAACCACAGACAATATAATATGTGAAGTGAAGTGAAGTTGCTCAGTCGTGTCCGACTCTTTGTGACCCCACGGACTGTAGCCTACCAGGCTTCTCAGTCCATGGGATTTTCCAGGCAAGAGTACTGGAGTGGGTTGCCATTTCTTTCTCCAGGGGATCTTCCCAACCCAGGGATCGAACCCAGGTCTCCTGCATTGGAGGCAGATGCTTTATCCACTGAGCCACCAGGGAAGCCCATATAATATGTAGAACTACTGTATTATACAACTCTAGGGGACGCCATTCACACCATAGCTTATGTAAGTGTCATCCCCTGGAGTCATGGGCTTCCCAGGTGGCGCTAGTGGCAAAGAATTTGCCCACCAATGCAGGAGACGAAAGAGAAGCAGGTTTGATCCCTGGGTGGGGAAGATCCCCTCGAGTAGGAAATGGCAACCCACTCCAGTATTCTTGCCTGGGAAATCGCTGGACAGAGGAGCCTGGAGGCTAAAGTCCATGGTGCTGCAAAGAGTCGTACATGACTCAGTGGCTTGTGTTTTGTTGTGTGTTACTGGAGTCATACACGGAAACCAAACTCAACTATACCTCTCTCAGCTGGTAAGCTGAGCCAGCTAAACACTTGCACTATCAAGTATTTTCAATCTCTGTAATGGTTCTTGGTTGCTGCATTGTTTAAATGAACTGATTATTGCCCACTATATTTGAGTTTTTAAGAGTTTTTAAGGAGAGTATCTGGCAGACAGCTGGCACCACAGGTTTACCATTACACAAACCAGACACAAATCTCACTGGTCTTCCTTGGCTGTGCTATCATTTGTTAGTGATCAGTTGGCAGAAGCACCACTAAATCAAGCATCTGCAAACATTAAATGTCACATTTCAGGAGTACAGAGGTCTTTGGGCAGTGGGAGATTCATTGAACATCAGATTAATTATTTGGCAAAGCAAGTGGAGCTTTTATGACTCAAAGGTCATTTACAACAACATACTTTCACACTGTTGCCTCAGCGATAATACTTCATTTTAAGTGGCAAAATCAAACTATAAGTAAATTAGTACCCAAATTAATCCAACAGCTGTGTGTTTTGATAGTGATTAATATGCACTGCATAAAAGAGGCTTTGCTTCTCTCTTGTTCTCAGTCACAAAAGAGAGAGAGAAAAGTTCTTTGATATAATGCCTCTTCTGAAGCAATGCCAAGGTAGTTCATTGTTTAGTTACCAAAAAAAAAAAAAAATACACTGAGCTTCAGGGCAATGCTGCTGCTTTTCTTTTCTGGTGGAATAACAGCCACAGTTCCCCTTGAAACCCTAGGTGAGCTTGCCTGATGCCTCACTCCTGGAGTCAAACCAAGACCAAAGCACCTCTATTTACAGGGCAAAACAGCTCCAGCCCCTGGGCTTGGGTGGACTGCTTTTCTTAGATGGGACATCTTACTCTTTTGGAGGAAGAAATTGCAACCCAGCATTTAAACCATGCTGGCCAAAATTTATCTTTGGATAAAATATCGAGATGACAAATCCATATACATTCACATATGTGTTTATCAGCATGGTAAGATTGGCCACTAGCTCGGCTGCATATTCGGAATTACCTGTTTCCATCATCCATTCCTAGTCCAGCTTGCTGCCATCTTACCCAGGATGTGAAATTTTCTAAAGTGTCCTCTGGTCTGCATGCTGCACAATACCATTGGTTTGGCAGCTGAAAGGTCTGACTCTCAGCTGAGGTAGCAAAATACAATTGTGCACACTTGGCTTGTACTAATAGTCTGCTGTTTAGAGGTGCAGTTGCTTTCAAGAGCTATAATCCATTACTGACATGGGGGTGTACATAATTTGACCCTTGGTATGATTCCATACATGGTGCAGTGAGGTAGTTTCAAATACATCTATAAAGTGTTTTGACTTTTAATTCCCCAGGATGATTGATATATCATTCCTATTGACACTAATTATATTTGCAGCTTTGGTATAGCTGCTAAAAGTCCTAGAGCCAGATTTGTGGTGAAGTGAAAGTTGCTTAGTTGTGTCCAACTCTTTGTGACCCCATGGACTATACAGTCCATGTAATTCTCCAGGCCAGAATACTGGAATTGTTAGCCTTTCCCTTCTCCAAGGGATCTTCCCAACCCAGGGATCGAACCCAGGTCCCCTGCATTACAGGCGATTCTTTACCAGCTGAGACACCAGGAAAGCTCTGTGGGCAAACCATACACTGGGTTTACAGAGAAGTCAGTGGAACTCAGTGACTTGGAGTCCAGGCTTGAAGGCCAGGTGGCAAGTTTCCTACATGGGTTCTGCCTCTTTAAATCTGTGACTTAGAACATGCATCTTGATGTCTTTTTTTAATCTGTAAGAAGTTCTGACTAGCTAAAGTTACTGTGAGCATTAAATGAGTTTCTACATGGAAAGTGCCTGGCCTTGAGTACACATTGAATAAACATGTCATCATCATCATAAATTCATTATCATCATAGCCTTGATGATTTTCCTGCCTTAGTAACTTCCTCTATGATTTATCTCATTCATTGCAGTTTATGTATTTTTCTAAGCAGTGCCAAATTCTTTATCGAGCACAGTTCAGTATAAACAAAATAAAACATCATAATTTATTCTTTTAATTTTCTAACAGAAATAGTACTCCACTTTGCTTTTACAAGCACATCCTTATTGAAAATTTTATTTCATAATGCTGTTTGAAGATTCTATTTCAAATGCTACTTCTAATAGCTCATGCCATATTTAAAACTGGTTTTATCAACACCAAATATGTGCTGAAATGTCAGGTGGTCTTTTCAAACACAGATCAATTTCTAACAAGTTAAAACCACATATGTTTAAACACCAATGCATATGAGAAATTATTGAGAATAAACAACATAAAATGTAAGTGAAATAACAAGACCTGAGTTTTCTGGGATACTAGTGATCTCTAGAGATCTGAACTCTGGCAGTGGCACTCATTTGTAGGACAGTGCCAAAGAATGCTCAAACTACCACACAATTGCACTCATCTCACATGCTAGTAAAGTAATGCTCAAAATTATCCAAGCCAGGCTTCAGCAATACGTGAACTGTGAACTTCCTGATGGTCAAGCTGGTTTTAGAAAAGGCACAGGAACCAGAGATCAAATTGCCAACATCCGCTGGATCATGGAAAAAGCAAGAGAGTTCCAGAAAAACATCTATTTCTGCTTTATTGACTATGCCAAAGCCTTTGACTGTGTGGATCACAATCAACTGTGGACAATTCTGAAAGAGATGGGAATACCAGACCACCTCATCTGCCTCTTGAGAAACCTATATGCAGGTGAGGAAGCAACAGTTAGAACTGGACATGGAACAACAGACTGGTTCCAAATAGGAAAAGGAGTACGTCAAGGCTGTAAATTGTCACCCTGCTTATTTAACTTCTATGCAGAGTACATCATGAGATACTCTGGACTGGAAGAAACACAAGCTGGAATCAAGATTGCCAGGAGAAATATCAATAACCTCAGATATGCAGATGACACCACCCTTATGGCAGAAAGTGAAGAGGAACTAAAAAGCCTCTTGATGAAAGTGAAAGAGAAGAGCGAAAAAGTTGGCTTAAAGCTCAACATTCAGAAAATGAAGATCATGGCATCTGGTCCCATCACTTCATGGGAAATAGATGGGGAAACAGTGTTAGAATTTATTTTCTGGGGCTCCAAAATCACTGCAGATGGTGACTGCAGCCATGAAATTAAAAGACGCTTACTCCTTGGAAGAAAAGTTATGACCAACCTAGATAGCATATTCAAAAGCAGAGAGATTACTTTGTCAACTAAGGTCCATCTAGTCAAGGCTATGGTTTTTCCAGTAGTCATGTATGGATGTGAGAGCTGGACTGTGAAGAAGGCTGAGCGCTGAAGAATTGATGCTTTTGAAGTGTGGTGTTGGAGAAGACTCTTGAGAGTCCCTTGGACTGCAAGGAGATCCAACCAGTCCATTCTGAAGGAGATCAACCCTGGGATTTCTTTGGAAGGAATGATGCTAAAGCTGAAACTCCAGTACTTTGGCTACCTCATGAGAAGAGCTGACTCACTGGAAAAGACTCTGATGCTGGGAGGGATTGGGGGCAGGAGGAGAAGGGGACGACAGAGGATGAGATTGCTGGATGGCATCACTGACTCGATGGACATGAATCTGAGTGAACTCAGGGAGATGGTGATGGACAGGGAGGCCTGGCGTGCTGCGATTCATGGGGTCGCAAAGAGTCGGACATGACTGAGCGACTGAACTGAACTGATCTGCATTCTAATCCAGGATTTAACAGTTGCGTACCAAGCCCCCAGGATTTCCTCACTCTAAGAAATTTACTGAGAAGTAGTTATTTAATATCCAAATTGTCAGCAATAATCTATGTCTTACTTTCATTTGAAGAAAAATTAAATTTGGTTCTTTAGAATATCATGGGACAAATATAATGTAAACTCACTGTCTGTTCTTGTCAATAAAAAGTCATGAAATTATCTACTTTTCAAAAGAGAAAGGTACAAGTTTGAGTTTTCTAACAAACGAAGTCAAGGTAAGCATTAATTTTATATTAATAAAATACATGTGATATTGAAAATACTAATCAACTTACAAATTATATTCTACCCAAATTAAGAGATGGATGAATCACCATATCCTTTTATCTTAAACTTCTTAAGAAATCTAAACTGCCTGGAGTGTTCAACAATAACAGAGACAACAAAGTCAAAATTCTAGTCATCTTCCTGGATTCTTCTAAATCTTGAGAAATTGTTTTAGAGTCTAAAATCTCTCATTTAAATAAAAATTTAAGTTAGACATACAGTTCATTATAAAATATAACAAGAAGCAATTACTGGTAAGACAGTTGTTAAAATGCTAGCTGGAAACCTAATTGGAAAATAATCTGTAAAGTGTAACTGACCCCTGAACAGCAACGGCTTGGACTGTGCTAGCCCACTTATGGGCAGGTGGCACTAGTGGCAAAGAAACTGCCTGCCAATGCAGGAAACATAAGATGTGGGTTCGATCCCTGCATCCGGAAGAACCCCTGGAGGAGGGCACGGCAACGCACTCCAGGATTCTCGCCAGGAGAATCCCATGGACAGAGGAGCCTGGTGTGCCACAGTCCACAGGGTCACAAAGAGACACAACTGAAGCAACTTAGTGTGAAGACACACAAGCCGCTTATATGTAGGCTATTTTCAAAGGCAAATACTACAGCACTGCATGATCTATCATTGTTTGAATCCATGGATCAGAGAAACCTCAGATACAGAGGGCCAGCTATAAATTCTACTCTGATTTTTCAACTGTGTGGAGGGCTTATGCACGTTACTCCTATGTTGTTCAAGGGTCAACTACAGTTCCATACTAAAACCCCTCCATGATCTTCTGATTATGCCAGTCAAACTTAACTTTGTATTTTTTGTTAAGTTTATTTTAGTCACATTTAACAGCAGAGCTGAACAATGAGCTTGTCATTTTAAGATAATAACTTTACTTTGTGAGGCAGTTTATTCCAAAACATTTCTACTTGTGCCCAAGTATAACTTGCAAAGAGTTGGACATCACACGCTTGCACACATACACACACACACACACACACACACACACACACAGAGTTTGCAATGATATCAGGTCTACAAGCAGCTAAAGGAAGCAGAGGCTTATTAAATTCCTTCAAAGGAATTTAAGAAGTTAGGGTGCATTTGATTAGTCTCTTAATGTTCAAAAAGAGTATCTTCATTGAGACTTGTGAGATCAGGCAGGGAGGGGTTTTAATTAATCCCCATTTTAATGTAATGATATTCTTACTAACAGATCCCTAAGTCATACTTCTGATCAATGGTAGCTCGGACCTCAAGTGTGGACTTCTCCAGTCCTTTTTAACACTATGCTTTATGCCATCTGATGCGGAGAGACAACTCACTGGAAAAGATCCTGATGCTGGGAAAGACTGAGGGCAGGATAAAAGGGCAACAGGGAATGAGATGGTTGGATAGCATCACCTATTCTATGAGCATGAGTTTGAGCAAATTTTGAAAGATGGTCAAGGACAGGGAATCCTGGTGTGCTGCAGTCTACAGGGTAGCAAAGAGTCAGACACGACTTAGCAACTGAAGAACAATTTAAGCCACTTTCTTTGAATTTAGATAGTCTAAACATTTTGCATATTAAATATTTATACTTATCCTCTAAAATATGGATTTTCACTCCTCATAAATCTTATGGTTACTCCAAGAAAACTGGAATATAGTAAGATTAATTATGCTTTCCTGATTACATTCAAATTTTTAAACATTTTAAGTATTATACTAATATTATGTTTGCTCTGATGTTTAAACTTGTCACATAGATTGATTTGAATAATTCATGTAGCTTTTAGTTGTTTCAAGGAAATACCATACTTGGTATTTACATGGCCTATCATACTTAGCTCACAGTAGGTGTTTAAGAATTCTTTTTGAATTGACCATCTTCTATCTAAGGAGATGTTTGTAGACTTGTGTTAGCAATGGAATACAAATAGTACATTCAGAAAATTATTTTATATTATCTTCCCTAGAAATGGCTGACAAATTCATTCTGATGAAAGACAGATATGGTGAACTGAATAGATGCTTTCACAGAAGCATTAGAGCCCAAGAAAATAACCCAGACACAGTTTAAATTAGACCCTGGTGTGCTGACAGCCCATTCAGCCTTGTGTATGAATACCTCTTTCATGATTTAAAAACATTTTGACGTCTAAAATAACATTAAATCTAGTTATCTGTGATGTATGAAATTATAATACATCATAACTGAGTAGTTCAATTGAACACTGAGGTATTTGGAAAAGCAAATTCAATAACATAATATGTCTACGTTTTTCCCTCTACTCATAGAATCTGAGTAAAAACTTGTGTTATTACAGTATCTTTTTTCTGACTGTTAATTTCAAAACACTTTAATAAAATACAGACTTACTACTATGCTTCAGGTCACTTTATGGAATTGGTAAAAATTATTAATCGACCTTAAAAATATGACATTAAAAAAAAAGACCCAGGAACAAAAGACGCAATAACATCTCACAGGGCAGTATGTTGAAAGCTAGGCCAGCTCTGATGACTGCTAATGTTTATTTATGATGCACTTTATTAAGCCCTTTGACTTTTTCAAGAGGCCACCTGTAAAGCAGTTATGATTTATAGATTTTAGAAATGTGTTCTACTCTCACTCCTAACTCTTCAAACCATGTGTTTGAGACTTTTCTAAAACTCAGTAAGTATAAGAACCTAAGCCAGAATTTATACAAATACAAACATAATGCAAACCATGTAGGCAATTTAAAATTTTCCAGTAGTCATATTACAAGAAAGAAAAACAAATGAACTTAGTTTTATTAATATTTTATTTAACTCAATATATCAAAAATATTGTAACTGTTAACATATACTCAAAAATTTATTGACATTTTACATTATTTTCCTTGACTATACAATTTAGTGTGTATTACATTTATAATTCTAGTGATCTCAATTTGAGAGCTAAATTTTCACTAGAAATTAGGTTTTCATAAAGTTTATAGTTCAATAACTATAATAGATTCACACACCCCAGAATATTCCAAACATACTTTAAATATTTTCTAATAACTGACTTCAATATCAGTTTGCATGCCAAGTCGCTTCAGTCATGTCTGACTCTTTGTGACCCTAAGGACTGTGGCCCACCAGACTTCTCTGTCCGTGGGATTTTCCAGGCAGGAATACTAGAGTGGGTTGCCGTTTCCTTCACCAGTGTATCTTCCCAACCCAGGGATCAAACCTTCATTTCTTATGTCTCCTGGATTGGCAGGTTAGTTCTTTAGCACTAGTGCCACCTGGGAAGCCCAGTACCAGTTTTAAATTTAAATTAATGAAAATGAAATAAAATGCAGAATTCAGTTGCTGTCCTACTAGCAATGTTTTAAGTCCTCAATCATTCGGTGTAGCTAGGGTTAAGTATTAGATAGCAGCAACAAAACAAATTAAACAAGCTTTGAAAGGATCAGTAGGCAAAGTAGGACAAAACAAGAAGGATGGCGGTTTAGAGGAAGATGAGTAGAAATGGTAAATGTGAATAAAGCTCTTGTGTAAGCCGAGGCTTCCCAGGTGGTACAAGTGGTAAAGAGTCTGCCTGCCAATGCAGGAGACTCAAGAGACCAAGAGACACAGGTTTGATCCTTGGGTCAGGAAGATACCCTGGAGAAAGAAATGGCAACCCAGTTCAGTATTTCTTGCCTGGAAAATTCCATAGACAGAGGAGCCTGGCGGGTTACAGTCCATGCGGTCACAAAGAGTTGGACATGACTGAGATGTCAGATGTATGCCAAATTAAAAAAAAAAAAGTTTCCAAGATTATTTAATCATTTTGTAGTTTCCAGAACAATTTTGCCATTGGTCTATCTGCTATCTACAAGAAAATACAGAACACAGTATTAAAGTTAGAATAGAGCTAGTGAGCATCCATTTCAAATCTGTTTTATCAATAAGAAAAATTTAGTCTTGAGTTGAACTAGTCACTGTGGCTGGTGGGCACTGAAATATGGCTAGTCCAAACTGAGAAGTGGTAAAAGTATAAAATAAGCAATGGATTTCAAAGATTCAGCACACACACACATACACACAAACACACACAAAAAAGATTTAAAAAATACCTCATTAATAATGTTTTAGGAAGAATACATGTTAAAAAAATCAGTATTTTTGATCCAGTAGACTATATTATGAAAGTTAATTTTATTGGTTTATTTTTTACTACAGCTACTAAAAATGTAATATGTCCTAGGTTGCATGGCTTCCCTGGTGGCTCAGACGGGTTCAATTCCTGGGTCGGGAAGATCCCCTGGAGAAGGAAATGGCAATCCACTCCAGCACTCTTGCCTGGAAAATCTCATGGACGGAGGAGCCTGATAGGCTACAGTCCATAGGATCACAAAGAGTTGGACACGACTGAGCGACTTCACTCATTCATACGGTTGCATTATATTTTTACTGGACAGAACTGTCTACAGAGAGAGCTTGCATTTGATTGCATCACAGAGTTACTCCTGAGGTTGCACTGCTTGGTTTTCGGTTTATTCTGGGCATGTTATTTCTGATACTCCCAGAACTCTTCTTCACCAATATGACGCCAAGTAAAGGATGCATATTCTAGGCCACCTGGGGCTTTATGTCCTGGTTTCCTGTTGTGGGCTTTCTCAAGCAAAGTTAGGGTGGACTCCAGGGTCTACATGAAAGGAAGGCTTATCTGTACTCATTTTCAGCTAATTGCTCTTTTGTTCTGTTAACCTTTTTCTGCTCACTTATGTTTGGTGGTTTGATGTGTACTTTTCATTCTTTAGGAGTTTTGTAGCAAGCTGTTCCACCCATTGTGGATGACTCCATGCAATTATTGCACTCAGCTTTACATTTTTATCACAGTAGGACAAAGGCATCAAGAGAAAATCACTCTGTGAATGATTATGTGAATGAAATAATTACTGGGTTTCTCAAAACTCCATGAAATTAAAAATAATATTCAGTTCAAAGTGGTCATGCATTCCTTAACAGGCAGGCAGTCTAGAAGGAAAGCTGTAGTTTTATTTAAGCCTCAGTCTTTACATTGCCTATCTGGTTATCAGGAGATCTGTGTAGCAAGGTCCTGAGGTTGTCAGGCAAGGACGACTGCTGCCCACTCTACTACACTCTCATTGGTTGGGAAAGAGGGGGAAATAGCTTTAATGATGTTGTACCAAGATGCTTGGGTTCCCTAGTGGCTCAGTAAAGAGTCTGCCTGCAATGCAGGAGACCCAGTTTCAATCCTTGAGTTGGGAAGATCCCCTGGAGAAGGGAATGGCAACCCACTCCAGTATTCCTCCCTGGAGAATCCCCTGGACAGAGGAGCCTGGAGGGCAACAGTCTATGAGGTCACAAAGAATTGGACAGAACTGAGTGACTAACATAACACAAATAACCAAGATGTTTAGCGATTGTTCCAGTCTTGTGTTTATACACAAGACTGGCATCTGGGAACTTCAGCTTGGAAAAGCTCTGAAAGTGGTCTCATCATACACATCTGGTTTGGGGGCCTTCTTTGATAAGCGAGTCACCCATGTGGGCTGAGCACGCCATCTGAGCACTGTCCCAAGTCCTCAATGCAAAGCGACCCAGGGTGCTTGCTGATTGTGCCGAGTTGCCAATACCACATCTGATGCTCACTGCCTTTTGTGAAGTTTCCTGGAACCTATCATGAAAATAGAAAGTTTCCTTCCACACCACAGACTCTCAGCATTTAGTCCTTGGAATGAATTTGACTGTAGCTCGGGGGCTTTAGCACAACACACTCTTGCATGGCCCAGATAAAGAGGAGCAGATTTCTACCCTGCCTTGTAACACTGGTAATTTGCCTCCAAGAATCCCATGAAGGGAACCCTTAGAAAACGAAATAGTCAAACCTCATTAAAAATATACCATTTAATAACACCATTTACAAGCACAGACTTTCAGCAGGAAACATAAAAGGCCAGAGTTACACAGAAGGCCTGCTGGAGAGCCATCAACTTCAGGACTTCCTTTTAAAGGGCTGATAAGGTTGCCTGTAAGACTGAAACAGAAAATAGCTAATGGAATTCACCTTTTTAAAGGTTAATCTTGCTGGAAGACAAGAAGTTGAATGGCAGTTTATGTAAACACTGACGTTAGCAACCCATGTGAGTACCTGTGTGTACTTCAAATGCATATAACAACACACTCTCTAGTTTTAAGAAATAATTATTTTTCTAATTACTAATTCCAGCGAATTTCTAGAAGAGGCAGGCTGGGATATTAATTGCATAATATCTGCCTTTTTCTCTCAGAATTATTTACTCAAAATCTCACTTATAAATAGAAGAGGCATATCCTTGGGAATAGAATGTGAAAGGCATGGATTTTACCACATTTATTTTTCTAATAAAAATTTAACAAAGGCTAGTAGAGATGGACAGGAAAAGAAGGAATATACTCAGGGGACTATGCCTAACATTGTCAATTAATTTATGGCTTGAATAATATATGGCTGATATCATTAAACAGTTTGATATTCTTCCTCTGTCATTATGGTCACATTTAATTGATGCTACTGTCTCAGAAAGAATTTCTAAGATTTTGAATTAATATTACATTTGTTGAGAACCTACTGTATGCAGACACAGTACTTGGTACTTAAGTACCCAGGCTTCTAAATACTTAGAACAATCAGCTCAAGTATGAGCTTCACGAATAGTGAGGAAACCAAGAGTGAGATCAAGTTCCCTAAGGTCATGTAACTTGTATGTACAGAAAACTGGATGCTGGTCTGCCTGACTGTAGAGCCTGGGGTTTTCAATTAAGCTACACTGCTACCATGAAAAGAGTTATGAGATGATAAATATGAAATTTTAAAGATATGTTACTAGTAGTTACCACTGGACAGAGTATTAATCTAGGTTGCAGAAGCCCTCAAGCAGTTGTTTCTTGGTAATAGAAAATAATGTCAAACCTCTCTTAGGATAGACAGAAGTATGTTTCTTAGTCTTCCTTTCCAGAATCAGTATGATGAAGAATCAAAAATATGATACCAAGGCTGACTGAGGCTTATAATATCCTTATTTCTATAACTAAATGTTATAATTTCTATCACCCATTTCTAATAAGCTAACAGACTGAATCTTTATGTTGAAAAAAGCACCTGAGATAAGGTTGGGTGACTATTATGTACTAGCATTACTACAGTAATTATGAGAAAATGAGTACTGAGGTTTCTTTTTCAAGCCTGGTGATAATATGATTTTTTTTAATTGCTTGAAATAGCATGTCGATTAAGCTTAGGGTTGATTTAAGCGAGCTAAAATTTTTGGATGGAATAATGTTCACAGTAACTGTTTATCAATAAACAGAAGTCGCTGATCTCTAAGTCCTTGGGATTACCCTTTGGTTACCTAATGATCTAAATACTGTATAGATAAATAAGAAATGAACCTATCATGAAATTATCCATGCTTTTAGTAATATATAGAGTATAATATGTCTGTGTTTTAGTGACACTTAACAAAACTACAAAATTTTTGCTCATAACTCTCCAACCCTTAACACTAATTTTGAGCAATTCACATTTCAGTTACTCTAATTATGCAACAGAACAATCTTCAAATCAGTCAGGCAAGAGATAGCACATGGCTGACATTAACCATGAGATCACTTCAGTCTTTTGGATGATAACAAGTTGAAAGACTGTTCAGTGAATAACTTTCTGTCTAAATGCTGAATTATTCAAGTTTATGGCTTTTAAAGGAAACGTTATAACTCTTGATAAGTCACTTCAGTCGTGTCTGACTCTGTGCGACCCCACAGACGGCAGCCCACCACGCTCCCCCGTTCCTGGGATTCTCCAGGCAAGAACACTGGAGTGGGTTGCCATTTCCTTCTCCAATGCATGAGAGTGAAAAGCGAAAGAAGTCGCTCAGTCGTGTCCGACTCTTAGCGACCCCATGGACTGCAGCCTAACAGGCTCCTCCGTCCACGGGATTTTCCAGGCAAGAGTACTGGAGTGGGCCGCCATTGCCTTCTCCGTATAACTCTCTTAGTAGTTCATAATTCTGTATGTATGTCTCTAAGTGTATATACATTTTTCTGTTATACCCTTTTAGGTAGCCTGAGAGGGCATTAGTTCAGTTCAGTTCAGTTCAGTCCTTCAGTCGTGTCCGACACTTTGCGACCCCATGAACTGCAGCACGCCAGGCCTCCCTGCCCATCACCAACTCCCAGCGTTTACTCAAACTCGTGTCCATTGAGTTGGTGATGCCATCCAGCCATCTCATTCTCTGTCGTCCCCTTCTCCTCTTGCCCCCAATCCCTTCCAGCATCAGAGTCTTTTCCAATGAATCAACTCTTCGAATGAGGTGGCCTAAGTATTGGAGTTTCAGCTTTAGCATCAGTCCTTCCAATGAACACCCAGGACTGATCTCCTTCAGAATGGACTGGTTGGATCCCCTTGTAGTCCAAGGGACTCTCAAGAGTCTTCTCCATCACCACAGTTTAAAAGCATCAATTCTTCGGCACTCAGCTTTCTTCACAGTCCAACTCTCACATCCATACATGACCACTGGAAAAACCATAGCCTTGACTAGATGGACCTTTGTTGACAAAGTAATGTCTCTGCTTTTGAATATGCTATTTAGGTTGGTCATAACTTTCCTTCCAAGGAGTAAGCGTCTTTTAATTCCATGGCTGCAATCACCATCTGCACTGATTTGGGAGCCCCCCAAAAAGAAAGTCTGACACTGTTTCTACTGTTTCCCCATCTATTTCCCATGAAGTGATGGGACCAGATGCCATGATCTTAGTTTTCTGAATGTTAAGCTTTAAGACAACTTTTTCACTCTCCTCTTTCACTTTGATCAAGAGGCTTTTTAGTTCTTCACTTTCTGCCATAAGGGTGGTATCATCTGCATATCTGAGGTTATTGATATTTCTCCCAACAAGGAGAGGGCATTAAAGGAAAATAAATAAGCCAGCTTTGTTTAAGATTATTAAATTAAGACAAACTGTAAACTTTTTTTTTCTTTACCTCAATTGCTGTTTTGAACCAACATGGATGATATGGAAAAAAAGAGGGTTTATGATGGGAGAATGTTAAATGTTCTGAATTGTGGAAGGGATGCTGCTGCTGCTAAGTTGCTTTAGTGTTGTCTGCTCTGTGACCCCCTAAACGGCAGCCCACCAGGTTCCCCTGTCCCTGGGATTCTCCAGGCAAGAACACTGGAGTGGGTTGCCATTTCCTTCTCCAATGCATGAAAGTGAAAAGTGAAGGTGAAGTCCCTCAGTCCTGTCTGACTCTTAGCGACCCCATGGACTACAGCCTACCAGGCTCCTCTGTCCATGGGATTTTCTAGGCAAGAGTACTGGAGTGGGTTGCCATTGCCTTCTCCTGTGGAAGGGATATTTGGTGGATAATTAATGATTATACGTATATTTAATAGCATAGTACGACTTCCCTGGTGGCTCAGACAGTAAAGCGTCTGCCTACAATGTGGGAGACCTGGGTTTGATTCCTGGGTCAGGAAGATCCTCTGGAGAAGGAAATGGCAACCCACTCCAGTACTCTTGCCTGGAAAACCTCATGGATGGAAGAGCCTGGTAGGCTACAGTCCGTGGGGTCGCAAAGAGTCGGACACGACTGAGTGACTTCCCCTCAGTAGCACAGTACAGACTGTATATTATAGAGTTACCAAGGAAAACTGTTGAAAAAGTTGTTAGGAAAATTTTTTTAATCAAATCAAAGACTTGAAATTTGAGTTAACATTTCAATTCTTGTGATTGGCTAAAGATGGCTTTCTTCCTTAAAGTTGACTTCTTTCCCTGCATACTCGTATTCCCTTCCCTGACTTTAGTCCATAACTCATCAATCTAGGTTTCTAAACTTCTCTGTGTCAAGTACAAGTTGCCTTCTCTTTGGACACTTTCACATAAATATGCAGCTCACATCTCCAAATTCAACCTGTTCAAGGTGGAGAGAACGGAGGATGTAAAACACCATGAACAAAGTAATTTATATTTACCTAAGGAGAAGGAAATGGCAACCCACTCTAGTATTCTTGCCTGGAGAATCCCATGGACAGAGGAGCTTGGTGGGCTACAGTCCACGGGTTGCAAAGAGTCGGACTGAGCGACTTCACTTCACTTTAAGTTTTATATAATGACCACGAGTCTGACCCTCTTCCTGTGTTCCTTAGCTCAAATATAATTAATTAAATATACCTTTCTTTTAAGTCAACAAAGTTAGAAACATAGGAATCAAGTTTAATTCTTCCCTTTCCCTTACTCCTCACAATCATTCCATTTTCAAGTTCTATCCATTGTACCCCTGACATGAGCAGACTCCAGGAGACAGTGAAGGACATGGAAGTCTGGTATGATGTAGTCCATGACGTCACAAAGAGCTGCACAGGACTTAGCGGCTGAACAACAAAAACAACAGCAATCCCTGACATGTTTCCACATTTCACTCCGTTTTCCTTTTCCACCAGCTTTTAGCTGAATCCTCCCCAGCTTCTCCTGAATTACTGTCAGAAGTGCCTATCTGTTCTTCTGGCTGGAATCAAAATACCACAATGCCTGTGGTTTTTTGTTTGCTTTAATAATGCAATTTAATGCTTCCCTTGTGGTTTATCTGGTAAAGAATCCACCTGTAATGTGGGAGACCTGGGTTTGAGCCCTGGGTTGGTAAGATCCCCTGGAGAAGGGAAAGGCTACCCACTCCAGTATTCTGGCCTGGAGAATTCCACGGATTGCATAGTCCATGGGGTCACAAAGAGTTGGACACAACTGAGTGCCTTTTACTTTCAATCATATTACTAACTTTCTCCAATATCCTTTCTTGTTCTCCATTTATCTTTGGCATTAAAGTCAATCAAGTCAATCTTGTATTTGATACAAGTCAAATTGATACAAGTCAATCTTGTATTTACATTCAAAGTCTTTTATAAAATGGCCCTCATCCACTTTTCAAGCCTCATTTGACTTCACTCCACCCTACTCTGATGTTATAGGACTTCTATTCTTGGCCTTAATCCTTAATTCCTTACCCCTGATTCTTATCTTTAATCTTCATTTATTATAATTACAACCCTTGTCCCTCATCTAGCACTGTCAATTTTTCTTACTCTGCTCTACTTTTTTTCCTCGTACAGCATATCACCTTCCAATCTATCAATATTTTACTTATTTCTCTATTATTTACTGTTAATTTTTATCTCACTAGAATTCAGGTTCCACAGAACAGGGATTTTTGTTCATCTATATACTTATCATTGCAAGTGACTAGAACAGCTTTAAAAACATAGTGAGTATTCAATACCTACCTGTTGAATGAAAAAACTCCCTGAATGACATTGTTCCTTATATCTTCTGTTTTCAAGATGCCCTTATCGCTTTTCTAGCTATCCATCCATTAGCTGGCAAAATCTTGCTTCTCCTTAAATTCATAGATCTAATATTATCTTATTTTTTTAGGGTTTTATTTATTTCTTAGGTGAATTAATCAACACATCCCTTGCTTCCATAGCACATAATCCAGTCTAACTTGGATCATGCTTTGTTGTCTCCATTATCGAACTGAACAATGTATCTTCCCATCTGTCCAGCCCTACATACAGTGGAAGTTTAGTATACATTTAGAAAATTGATTGTTTAAACAGAGCTGTAGATGGGACATAAACTGAGGAAAATAAAACATGGGTTTATCAAGTGGAACCAATATTTAATTGTATTAAAACACATTAAAAAAATCTATTTGTGTTTTCCAACGTCAATACATTCTAGTTTATATATTTTTAGAAAGTCTACCTTTTGGGTATTTTGGGTGTTTTGTTTAATCTTTTCCTTCATGTGCATTAATAGTAGCTTCCTCTCTGGGATATTTTGTTAATGAATGTAAGAAAAAAGTCTCCTAACAATACAATGGTATTGTATGGTGTTGGTATGCATTATATAATCTCAAAAATTGAAATAAAGTACAATCTCTTCTTAAATGATTTTTTAAAAGGCTATTTTAGTTGAGAAAGCACAAAGACAAAGTGAGACAAGCTGTAATTTCCTAAACCTGTATTCACTCTTTAGGGAGAAATGACTAGGAAAGATTGAATGACCTGTAAATTCAGCCAATAACAGGAACTTTGGAGGCTAATTATCATTCGATACGTTTAGAATAGATGGCATTAATTTTGGATATACTTAACAGGACAAATGCCATCTATGAAAACAAGATTCCTAGAAAAGTCTCTGCAACCATCTTTGTCCATCACAGGCTAGCTTAAGTGATCTGGCAAAGCCACAGCAATGGAATTTGCTTCAAGCCACTGTGAGCTCTTTGTGCTCTAAGTCTCTACACGGTGTGTCAAATGTTAACTAGGCAATGAAATGAACCAGAGTTGGCATCAGAAAATAGTCAAGCACTGATTTTCTTTTCGCTTTTTATTTATTAAAATGTTAGAGGAAGCAGATAAACTTTCTTGGCTCAGTATTTATGACCTAGTTCCCTCTGTTAACGGGGAAAAGCAAGCAGCTTCATAAGTGAATTGAAAGCCTGTCTGTTTTCAGGAACGCTTTGGGTAAGCAGGTTTTTCCTGCTACAACAGGCTTCTCACCACAGTGCCACTTAGTAGACTTTTTTTTTTTTTCCATTGGTTTTATCTTGCAGAAATAGTGTCAAAGAATAAGTAAGAAATGTAAAAATGAGAAATTCAGACTGCTTTTTAAACTTTGCATAAAGCAGACTTGCTATTGTGTTTTAACATTTGCAGAGCTTATAAGAAAGAAAATAAAAACATTTTAGGGTTTTGTTGTTATTTTTGGTGAAAGCAGATGGAATTGAGATTAGAATTTGTCGTCGTTTAGTCGGTAAGTGGTGTCCGACTCTTTTGTACCCCATGGGCTGTAGCCCACCAGGCTCCTCTGTCCATGGATTTTCCCAGGCAAGAATACTGGAGTGGGTTGCCATTTCCTTCTCCAGGGATCTTCCCGACCCAGGGATCAAATCCGAGTTTTCTGCACTGGCAGGCAATTTCTTTACCACTGACTCCCCTGCAAAGCCCAAGATTAGAATTGTAGAAGGGCCAAGCCTTCAATTAACGAATAAGGAAGATGCAGCATAATCTGTCCCCTAAGAGTCATGTCTGCATTTACAGTGCGTGAGCTCACCAGTTAATACCTGTGTGAATTTGGGCAAATAAATTAACCTCTCTGTTCCATATATTTTCATTTGACTAATCAGGATAATTTTATTACAAACTTCAAAGCATTGTTATGTAGATTAAACAAGTTAATATGTATAAGCACTGGGAACACCACAGCTGCGTCAATGTTTGTTAAGCAAACAGCTGTTTATAGAAGGAAGCAAGCTCAAAACATTAGAGCATAGAGCATTCAGACACTTGAGAAGCAATAAGTCAAAAGGGTATTTAATTCACATTTTACCCAGTATAACATATGTCCTGTCCAAATAAACATTAAAATGCAATAAACCTTATTTAACTTTGCAATTTATTTATAAAGGCCATGTTCTGCATTTCTTAGTAAAGGTTTTCAAGGTGTCCATCTCTCTGATTTCTAAATTATAATGCAGCTAGCACCACTCCCCAGAAAATGAGTTTCCTATCAATTATCTCTTCCATGCAATGCCTCCTGAAACCTTATGTAACACTCCTACCACATAATTGTGTAACACCCAAGACACCCATGCCTGTTGTTTAATGCTAATTTCCCTGAGCTTCTGAAGAGGAACTGCTATTGATGACGTTCATTAGGAAACGATTGACCCTTCTCCAGTGGAGCATTCTGAGAAGAAATCCACTAAATATGCCCATATTTCATCTTTTGATATCAAGGTGCAAAAGACATGGTGAAGGATATGGTTTACTTAATCCAAAATTAAAATTTTATAGGCTACATTACCTAAGGTAAATTGCTTAATACATTTAGAAGAACAGCTGCTTTCTAAATGTTTGATATCCATGTATTTTTATCTGAGGCCCAAAGTAGGTGAACCCACATACACAAGTGCAGATATAATGGTCTCTATGATATTTCAGACACTCTATCTAGTCCTCCTCTCCAACCACACACACAAAACTGACTTTTAAATAGGAAATATTTACTCTCTCCTCTTAGCTTCTTAGTCTAAAAAATTAATAGATAGACAAAAATATTTAAGGTTAAACATCTTGATTTTCAATATCTTCAACTTCATTTGGGTAAGACTACCTTTTTATTAAAAGTCAGTATTCATTACACATTCAAAGATAGCTATACACAGTAAAAATTAATTAAAAATAGATATACAACAAAGGACTTAAAGCTAGAACTAATGTGCAACTAGTTGATGGTTTGTGAACACAAAGGAAACTTTTGCTCTGCTTCTAAGTATCCCAAAATCCTTCTATCATGTTCAGAGAATGCAACTATAACAAGAGTACAGTCTAGACTTCTGTACAGTTGAGTGTAAGAGATGGTACCAGACTTGAGGCCTTCAGGAAGCTATTAATATATTACCACATGAGAGGGAAGAGTGGGAAAAAAAAATAGGTATCAAGATTCTGTCAACTTTCCTTGCAGCTAGGATCAAGAGCTGACTTCTGCAAACCAGATATCCGGAAATTCATTTCTTGCAGCATCGTATGCTACCAGCAGAGTACAAGCCACCATGATCTTTGTCTTGCAACTACTACAGGAGCCTCCTTGCAGCTCTACTTTAACTTGAGACTTCTAAACACCACTAACCCCCAACATTAAAGTGATGTTTTTAAAACATAAAGGAATACATGCCAGTAAAAACTCCTGATGACTTTATTTCTCCAGGCCTTAGAGTGCCCTTCACCTACACAATTTGACACTAGCTTCTCATTCTTCCAACCACTCTCTTCTTCCTCAACTCAATTCCAGCCCCTGGGCTTTTCTGGTGTCCCTCTGACACCTGCCAGTCTCCTAACTCAGGAATGCTTTTGGTTCTGCCAGTTGGGATATTTCTCCTTCCACTCTGCTCTCTCAACTCATTCAGGATTCGTCCCCACTATCACTAACCCAGAGAACCATTCCCTGACTCTTTTGTATGTCCTTATTTACTACTTCATTCTTCTTCATGGCCTTTATCTTCACTCAACATTATGACACATATTGATCTGTTATTATGATTTTCATCTAGTTCCTCCTCTCAAATATCCTGAGAGTGTTTGAGTCACTGCTGTATCCTCAGCACCAGCACAGTGGCTGGGACATACTAGGTACCATCAGAAGACTATGAGTAAGTGAATGAATCTCCAGTTTACAGGAAATAAATGGCTTAGCTATTGGACTGTGGAATAGAGAATGAAAGACACTGTCTCTTCCTACAAATATGGGAAGAGAGGGGAATCCTCACTTCTACTGCCTCCTCTTTGTTCCTTGAAATATGTTAAGCTTCAAGATAAAATATCTTGGCCACCTGATGCCAAGAGCTGACTCATTTGAAAAGACCCTGATGTTGGGAAAGATTGAAGGCAGGAGGAAAAGGGGATGGCAGAGGATGAGATGGTTAGATGGCATCACTGACTCAATGCACATGAGTTTGGGTGAACTCTGGGAGTCGGTGATGGACAGGGAGGCCTGGCGTGCTGCGGTTCATGGGGTCACAAAGAGTCAGACTCGACTGAGCGACTGAATTGAACTGAATGGAACAAGATAAAAGGTAAGAGTAAATACATTGTTTCACCTTGGTTTTAGAAGCAAGCTGATGTTGAGAAAAGAGGAAAGTGATGTCAAAGCAATGTCCCTCAAGTACAGATGTCAATGAATTGGGAAAATAATCCAAGAAGAAAAAGGAAAGTGATATTTCAACACAGACGTGCTCCCAACCTTTGCAAGACTCAGGGCAAGTGTACAAATGGAAGCCTGAGTATCACATGTCTAAATAGTTTAAGGTTATATATCAAGCTAACAAACTAATAAATGAAATACTTGATGTTTCTGATCCTGGCAAATATATCCCTTTCAGGGGTTTATCATATGGCTAAGCCTTAAATTGTCATTTTCTAAGTGCTCTGAGTTCCATGGTGAATTCCATGGGGCATGGGAAGAGTGGATTATTCTCTTTCCACCAACAGATCCCCTTGTTACCAGGAGCGGCTTTGCAGGCACCTATACGTCCATCCCTGAAATCAATCCAGAGCCATTTGAGCAGAGCATTCTGGAGTCCAAGGTACTGAATCTAGAAGGGGAGGTGGGTAAGGAGAGGCATAGCTGGAGGAGGGCCAGAATGGAGACTCTAAAAAGGGAGCTCCAGGTCATCAGGGTCTCTCAGCCAGGTATGAAGATGTATGGTCCTGTGCCAGTCAGAAACTTCTTGTACAATAGGAAAAGAAGGAAGCAGAAAAGTATGGAAATCAAACATAATGCATAGGTCATAGAAGGTGAATACAGAGTTTAGAAAGAAATCACATTATTAATTACACAGTATAAGGAATTTTAAAATGTCATAGGAGCTAAAGTAAAATGATATAATAGGTTGGACTCTGCAACCCAATTCTCCAGGCCAGAATACTGGAGTGGGTAGCCATTCCCTTCTCCAGGGGATCTTCCCAACCCAAGGATTGAACTCAGGTCTCCCGCATTGCGGGCAGATTCTTTACCAGCTGAGCCAACAGTGAAGCCCACTTAAATCGAAGCACCTCAAGTATTAAGTAGTAGAACTGACATGGAGAACAACATAGATTAGAGTAACATACACTAAAAATACTTAACAGTAACTGGGAATTGAACACTTTATCCTATTCGTCTTTCCTTCATCCACTTTGCATAGTGGCTTGTCACAGCTGACTCTCAGTTAATACTTGGATAAGAAGTAGATGAATAAATAAAAAGTTAAACTAAGAAAAAGGTGAGAGAAGACTGATAGAGCAAATAAAAAGGATTCAGAATAAATACAAAGATGATTAAAATTGGTTATGAAGGACATAATTGAAGAAAACATTTTAAAAATAGTTAAAAATAACAATAAAAAACATTATCAAGATACCTTCTCTTAAGATTCTTTAACGTCATAGAAAAATAAATTTTCCACATTCCCAAAAAGGTGAAAAAAAGGGATTATTAAAAAAAAATCAAAAAATGTGTAGATATTCTTTCTGCAGTGAGGAAGAAACAACAGTAGAAATGCAAAGGTGATTATTATAAAGAAAATATGTTAATGCAACATGCTAATCAAACAGCAATGAAAATATATGATTAAAGCCGATGAAGTGTTTGACAACTTTCAACACTTACCCTTAATAAAACCATTGAAAATAAGATTAGAAGGACAATGTTCTAATATCAAAGTACTTATTTTTAAAAACTAGAAGCAGGAACTTCCCTGGCAGTCCAGTGGTTAAGACTATACTTCCAATGCAAGAGGAATAGGTTTGATCCCTGGTTGGGAAAACAAGATTCCACATTCCACATGGCATGGCCCAAAAAGAAAAAAATTAATTAAATGAAAAGCAATGTTTTCAATGGCAAAATTCTTAATGAAGTCCCTTTAGGTACAGGAATAAAATGAGTGCTCACTATTGAACATTATTTAATATTGTATTAATTTATACTATAATGTATAATTATTATATTGCTTAATATTTCTTATACAAAATGCTTTTAAAATAATGGGAATATATACATATTAATATATATATGAATATACATAGATATCTTCTAAAAATTTTGCCCTTGACATAGATATATCTCATATATATATGTACATATATATATATACACACATACACAGACAAATATACGCACATACTTTTTTCAGTGAAAGATCCTAACTCTATATCTTGCATTGTTGAACTATAAGGTAATTCAGTTTCTTCTCTAAGAAGCAGTTTATATATTAGAAACTAGAAGGAAATAGATTGCTTTTAAATATTACATGTTCTGTATGAACAAGTAGATATGCTGGTCTATCAATATTTATGTTGGTTTAAAATAGGGTTAGCTTAAGAATTAGCATTAATTTATACTTTTAGAAGCTTCCTCTTTTTAACAATAACATTTTTTTATTATGATAACTGAGTTATGACTTATCATCCTAAATCAAATTATAGTCTTTGACATTAGATTAAACTTAACACCAAAAAAGTGTAGGATGAAATTATACAGGCTTTTCCTTGATTAAGTATTTTCAAACTACTTTCAAGACAAAGTAACATTATTATTCACAACACATTATACATCCACCTATTGTTTTACTGTTAAAAATTCAAATATGACCATTTAAGATATATGCATTTTTCTTGAAAATACAGTTTCTTCCTCCAAATTCAGCTGAGAGTCAGCACAGCCCAAGGGTATCCCCAGGGCCCCTAGACAACATTTTTGGTTGTCTGCCTTTTCTCTGGTATTTTAAACCCAATGAAGTGCTAAAATCATTCTCTACTCATAGGTCTCAACTCTACAGAATTATTTAACATTAGACCCACTTTGCATAAGCAAATCACTATTCAGTAATATTCAGGGAATGCAATCACTTGTTTGATTATATTTTGGAATGTAATAACACTGAGGGAAAAGAAAATCAAACAGCTGTGACAAAAAGAGCAGATAAGAAGGCCTTGTTGTGAGGGGTGGTTGTACTTAATATTCTTATTTTAAAATCACACTTCAATTTTCCGCTTTATAACAAACTACCACCAATTACTTCCCATCAACACTGATAAAAAGAGCTGTCCAACTGTTCAACATTTGCTCTACTAATTGAATGATCAATTATTCAAATAAATGATTCTCCCTATCAAGCACCAGGAAGCTCCTGGTTGTTGTTCCAGCCTCAGATATAAAACACAGTGTGGAGAAACAAAGAGACCAAATCCAGATAGAATTCTAAATGCTAACAGAAAATCTCTCTAATTGGGCTAAGATTTATGGCCACTAGAAACTGCTTTGGCATCTCATGGATTCTGATCTTTTCTGAGACTGTTAATCTCACCTTCTCATAGTCTATTTTGCTGATTAATTCATTGGCAAGTATCACTATATTCCTTAAGAACATGCACTTTGTTAGGTAATGGGTTTTAATGATTAGTCTAAATGCACTCTTTCCTTGCCAGCCAAGAAAGACCTCTCCCTAAGTTATCGTAGCCCCAAGAGGACTTTGTGGGGAGTAGGGGTGGGGTAGTGGCAGGGGAATTCTCAGCTGACAGATGGCAGATGTGTTCTGTATTCATGCCCTACATTTAGATGGATTAATAGTAGCTGAAGGTCATTCTGTGGATTTGCTCTTTTAGGGACAAAATAACTTTTAAAAGACTCAGACTGCATGTATAAGCAGATACTGTCCAATCGAATTCAGGATTCCTTCTAAGTAAGTGTCAAGCTTTAAATATATACACATGCATCCAAGCAACAAAAACTCACACCTATGGGACAGGTGTTTTCTCCATAATTATTTTCACACATACAGTCTGGACAGAAGTGTTCTGAATGATTTTCACTCATGTCTTACCTTACACAGAAACCTATATACTTTTATTCTTTCCTTTCTTTTGTCTACATTTAAAAGCCACCTAGTAAACTCAAGATTTAGTAGTTTATGTAGACAGTGGTCTAATTTTCATTGGCAGTTCATGCAGCTCCCCAAATTAAGAATATGCCAACAAAAATAAAAATTATAGCCTTTAGAACTAAGATTAGTTTACAAATGAATCATTCATATCAAAAGAATACAGTAAGTGGAAAATATAACCCACTTTCAGAACAGGGACTAAAAATCAGATACTCAGATAGAGATACAATCTATTAATGGGAGGAACACTTTATTAAACTGGGCAGAATTTTATCTCAAATCAGGGTGATAAAAGCCTATGTAACTGTAACAATTTTTATGATACCTGAAGGCTACTGCAGATGATCATGTCAGGAAGTGAAAAGAAAGCCAAACTTTTTACATGTTACAAACATGACTTCTATAAATTCCAGTTTCTTATAGCTTCCAGTATACAGCTTATGAGGAGTCACTAGAATATCATTATAACAACTGGAGACTTTGAAAAACTTCTTGTCAGTGGCTGGAATACCACAGGTCTCCTGTAGGTATTTCTTGAATGAATGAATGACTCCAGCTAGCTATGACTATTTCAAACTGTATTTATTCTTTCATAGGAAATTTGACCATAAGCATTTAATTTTTAATTTTTAATTAGATTATAACCAACAATTTTTCAAATTTTATGTTAAGAACTTCCTGCAAATACAAAAAGCAGTAATTTAGGATTATGCAAGGTTACTTAAAAGTAGTCGATTTACTTTGTGTTATGCTTCTAGACAAGGCACTAAAATTTCTTGGTAAAACTTAGAAACTTCACCTAACATTTTAACTATTTTTTTTGTTTTAAGACTTAACCCAGTTGGTCACATGATGATGTTCTTGCTTTGAAACCTTTAGAAATTATTACTTGTTTTGAAAGCAGGAAGTAAATACTCATACTGAGGGTAGTTTATTGGTTCTGGTACACATAATTTAAAAGCCACTGGTGAAAAGGGGAAGAAGGATAACTGGGGCCAGGAGAAGAGAGACAATAAAGAAATAGCCTGATCAATAATAAATAGGATACTAAGAAACACCCCAGAGACTCCATGCCTCCAAGTTCACTTAAGACTTAACGTACTTTACATTTCAAATCATATCTCACAGAACAAGTGATAGGATTACACTGCTAAATCCATAAGCATTGATTTTTGTCTCAGTCACAGATGCATGCTGGGCACTATCAGAAAATTTGCTAAAATAGGTTTAGGGCATACAGTGACTACCATATAGCAAGCCCTATTTTTATACACTCGATGAAGTCTTTAATGAGCAATTATCTAAGTATAAACAACATTAAATTTATGGAAACAGCTCTCTGAACATGTTCATGGATCTCTCCTATTTCTACCAGTTTTCACTGTTGCAGAGGCTTTCCTATTCCCTAAGCAGAGTATCCTGCTTTCAAAAAAAAAAAAAAAAAAATCATAGCACACATGTGTGAGCTTTCAAAGTGTTTTTAGGAAATATCCCCAGTGGACTCAGGAGAGCTTGCCTTCCAGTCAGAGAAAAGAAGCAGCGCTCAAATGGGCTATTATTTTCACTGATAGGCTGACCCCATTCCTTGTGGAATTTTGGATTTAGTTTCAGATGATTTAGTGTCACACGGTGGTAGACCAGTGCTCAGCAGCCAACAGAGAGACAAGGACTTGGCACTTCTGAGGTATGATAGAAATCTCAGAGAGCACAGTCGGAAGACAAGGAGGTGTCAAGATGGCAGCCTGCCTCATGTCTTCGTTAGTCCTGTCAGTTACTCCTAGGGAAGGGTCGTTAGATGGACCACTGGCAGTAAAGGAGCCATGAGTAGTCCCTGAAAGACTTGTGGTTCGATGACAAAAAAAATGTATTATCACAGCATTTGTTGCATTTATCACTCTGCTCCTCCTCCATTAGGAAGCTTCCTGAAAGATCCTCCTTAAAGTTTCTGATTTTCATGCCCTCCATATTGGCTTAATTCTCTTCAATAAAAAGGAAGCATATTCTGTCCCATTTTCTCATGGACCAATGTTCACTTGAGCTATGGCTGCCTATCTAGTTTTATTCCAAGTCTTTTAAATGTGTTCTTAGAATTAATCTGATTTTAATAAATGAAATAATAGAAAATATTTACATGTATTTAAAACAAAATCAAGGCTATCAATTTGTATTTTATGACTCATTAACATGGTTAAATTGGTGGAATATATATATATATAATACATTATAAGGAACACTGAAAACCATGAAAATAATTTTAATTACAAATTACTGTTTTTCTTGATATCTAAGACCTTCATGTTCCTTATGTAACTATCTTTGAGATAACTTTTAAAAAGTAGCCATTAATAAAAAACCTGGAGACTAAATCTCTAGACTTGTGATGCTGTTTTTTCTCATCTTTCTTTCTATGTGACAAACAACTCCATTTTGTGTATATCCTAGAGTAAAATCATACTACTTATTTCAGAATTCATTAAATGATCATTTCTGATTTCTATGATTAAGCATCTAGCTTCAGAGTTTGCATATAACTAATAGCATTAAGCCCACTTTAATTAACTTAATCTCATTAAAGAAAAGATCTATCTCCCAAGGACCATGTGACAAGTGAAATGTAAAAGTTCATATTTTGTGCAGTTTTCCTCTGCCAATTTTAAGTCTTCATTGTAATGAATATTTGTTGTGTATGTAATTTATACTAGAGAAGATTTAACACAGTACACAAGAAAAAAACAAAAAGAAGACTATTAGGATTTCAGCATGTTTAAATCCTAATACCTAATATCATCACTGCCTATAAATAGATTCTTAATGAGCTTTTAATTTTGGAATCATATGTTTTCAACATTTTTTTCTGCACTATTCTCTAACAAGGCACAACTTGAATTTCTTATAAGAACAGAATGAGATATATGCTCTGAATATGAATACTCATCATTATTGAACAAAATAGTGCTGCTAAGAGAGCCACTTTGAAGAGCTACATCATGGAGCGGAATGTGTTGATTATATATTTCTGTGAAATTATTCATGAAGGTGCTGAGTGGCTTGAAGTTTATAGCAGATCTCTTGTAAAAGAAAAATATGCCTGCATGGGTGCCATGTTGCTAGAAGAAAACGGAAAAGGAAGGAACAACTATTTCTCTTCTTATGTCTTCTTATTTTATCTTATTTCAAATAAACATGCCATTCTTAACACTCCTCCCCGACCGAAAAAAAAAAAAAAAAAATCACACCATCACCACCACCATATATCCCTGCCTGTGAGATTAGTAAATGTGGACAGCATTAACTTTAGCAAAAAAAATTACATTTTGAAGAATCTGTCTAAAGCTCAAATATCAAATTAGATTGTACAATTTAATTATTTGATACTTTACTTCTAAGGTTTAAGTATGCTACTATCAATAATGTAGACTTGGAAAAATTGTGAAAAATACTACATATACATTTGTAGTTGTTTAGTTGCTAAGTAATGTCCAACTCTCTTGTGACCTCGTGGACTGTAGCTCCGCCAAGCTCCCCTGCGCATGAGATTTCCCAGGCAAGAATCCTGGAATGGGTTGCCATTTCCTACTCCAGGGGATCTTCCTGACCCAGGGATCAAACCTACATCTCCTGTATTGGCAGGCAGTTCTTTACAACTGAGCCACCAGGAAAACCCACATATACACTTAACCAACTACCTGAATGGCAACATATGTGCCTAGATATTAAAAACAAACAAACAAAGCATAAACCCCCAAAATCCTGCTAAAGCATTAAATGAAAGCTACAAATTTACAAAACTGTTAAGATATTCAGATGATCGAGTCTTGCTAGTATGCTATCAGTTTAATAGTGATTGGCTGTTGATATAACCATGGAATATGAGTGTATATGTGTGGGGTGTGTAGGGGCATCTGGTCTGTAAAGGCGTTACTAGAAGAAAAGAGCAAAGCCTACACCCCGGGGTTGGTAAAGGATCCACCCACAAGCTCAGGGGACCCAGGCAAAGCTGGGTGAGGATCTGGTCTCTAGGTTTCCTAGTCAATTCAAAATTGCAGCCTTAAACACAGGGGCTGGGTTCTACTATCTTTTAAAAAATATTTTAATTTAACCAAAGAAATCTAAATATTATTATTAAACATATAGTACCCATTAGAATGAGGAACAAGATACATTATATCTTTTTCTTCTTTCCAGCTTTGAAAATACAGTTATCAGTTCAGTTCAGTTCAGTTCAGTCACTCTGTCATGTCTGACTCCTTGCAACCCCATGAATTGCAACACGCCAGGCCTCCCTGTCCATCACCAATTCCCGGAGTTCACCCAAACTCATGTCCATCGAGTCAGTGATGCCATCCAGCCCTCTCATCCTCTGTTATCCCCTTCTTCTCCTGTCCCCAATCCCTTCCAGCATCAAGCCTTTTCCAATGAGTCAACTCTTCACATGAGGTGGCCAAAGTATTGGAGTTTCACCTTTAGCATCAGTCCTTCCAGTGAACACCCAGGACTGATCTCCTTTAGAATGGACTGGTTGGATCTCCTTGCAGTCCAAGGGACTCTCAAGAGTCTTCTCCAACACCACAGTTCAAAAGCATCAATTCTTAGGCGCTCAGCTTTCTTCACAGTCCAACTCTCGCATCCATACATGACTACTGGAAAAACCATAGCCTTGACTAGACGGACCTTTGTTGGCAAAGTAATGTCTCTGCTTTTGAATATGTTATTTAGGTTGGTCATAACTTTCCCTCCAAGGACTAAGCATCTTTTAATTTCATGGCTGTGGTCACCATCTGCAGTGATTTTGGAGTCAAAAAGACAAAGTCTGACACTATTTCCACTGTTTCTCCATCTATTTCCCATGAAGTGATGGGACCGGATGCCATGATCTTCATTCTCTGAATGTTGAGCTTTAAGCCAACTTTTTCACTCTCCTCTTTTACTTTCATCAAGAGGCTTTTTAGTTCCTCTTCACTTTCTGCCATAAGGGTGGTGTCATCTGCATATCTGAGGTTATTGATATTTCTCCCGACAATCTTGATTCCAGCTTATGTTTCTTCCAGCCCAGCGTTTCTCATGATGTACTCTGCATATAAGTTAAATAAGCAGGGTCACCAGATACAGCCTTGACGTACTCCTTTTCCTATTTGGAACCAGTCTGTTGTTCCATGTCCAGTTCTAACTGTTGCTTCCTGACTTGCATACAGGTTTCTCAAGAGGCAGGTCAGGTGGTCTGGTATTCCCATCTCTTTCAGAATTTTCCACAGTTTATTGTGAAATACAGTTATAGAACATCTCAATTCAAAAACTAAATTTGATTGGTTATTCTTGATCTGTATAGGTATTTCATAACAGCTGCAATTATAAGAGAAGATTTTTTTAAAAATTTCTCCAAACATCTTTTGGTTGCTGTTCTACTTTTGAGGGCAGGTGGTCATTGTCATGCTTAGTACACCTATTATAGTGAGTAGTACACCTCTCAGTTATACTGCCTGGCACATATGACAATGGGTTTGATTTCACAGCCATCACTGGTTTTCTCCTTGTCATAGCTTTGCTCTCTCTCCTGACTCTACTCTGAATTTTCCTTATAGCAAGTTGGAATATAGAGTGGGGATCTTAAATCTGAAATTCTTTTTAAAGCAGAAAAGCATAGATGATAACTGCTGTTGTTTTGTCGAGAGCCATATCTGAGTCTTGGTGACCCCATGAACTGCAGCACGCCAGACTTCCCTGTCCTTCATTATCTTCCAGAGTTTGCTCAAACTCATGTCCATTGAGTCAGTGATGCCATTCAACCATCTTATTCTCTGTCTCCCCCTTCTCCTGTCCTTAATCTGTCCCAGTATCAGGGTCTTTTCCAGTGAGTTGGCTTTTCACATCAGGTGGCCAAAGTATTGGAGCTTCAGCTTCAGCATCCATCCTTCCAATGATTATTCAGGGTTGGTTTCCTTTATGATTCACTATCTCCTTGCTGTATAAGGGACTCTCAAGGTCTTCTCCAGCACCACAGTTCAAAAGCATCAATTCTTTGGTGCTCAGCCTTCCTGATGGTCCATCTCTCACATCAGTCCATGACTACTGGAAAAATCACAGCTTTGACAATGAGGACCTTTGCTGGCAAAGTGAAGTCTTCACTTTTTAATTTGCTGTCTAGGTTTATCATAGCTTTTCTTTCAAGGAGCAAAAGTCTTTTAATTTCATGGCTGCAGTCACTGTCTGCAGTGATAACTATGGGGCATGTATAATAATTCTGTGTATTTTGCTTAATATAAAACATGGAAAGCTCACAGTCAAAAAAGTGCTCCCCTACATTTGGGAATCGTAGGCGTCTTTATTCACTTTAAATATTTTAACACTTTCTGGTCAACTATATAAGACAAACTTCCATATAGAAACATAATGGACATAGTCTTCAAAGATTTCTTTTTTCTGAAGTCACAAACATCATCTGACTTACTTGATTACTTCTAGTACACTGCATAAGACAACTTGGAATTATCCTTTGTCGTTTTGCGTAAGTCAACCTTTTGGGAACAGATAATAGCCTAATCATGCTCATTAATATATGATCAAACTGGCACTCAAAAGGAATTCATAAGGCATAGGTGACCCATCTTCCAATCTGGGTGAGTATATAGTATAGAGTCCCTAGGCGGAATGATATACTACAGCTTGTATCTCCTTTTGGCAATAGGATGAGTAGCCTTGCCATCATTTGATTCTAAATTGATTGTCCTATTAGCCACTGTTTTATCAATGGTTGGCTAAATGTAAAACTGGAAGTGAGCAACTTCCTTAGGGTGCACTGCTTTTGATGAGTTAGCTGTCAAATGCTCCATTGTTCAAATTACACTAGTACTGTAGATTTCCTGCTAAGAAACAATTTGCTGTAGCATTTGGCTATCAGTCTTGTGGGCTGTGTTAGTTTTGGGGTATCTAAATCTGATTAACTTACTGCTGATACTCAGCAGTTCCTGCTGTGGCTTTTCCCAAATTTCCATTTACTGTGTTGTTAGCAGGATATGATAACAGAGGCTCTATACAGGAAGCATCCTGGAATAAACAGTAAACAAGGCTGGTGAAGCTTAATACAATATAAAAGCAGAAGGCAAGTGTGAAAATAACAAATAAAAAGAAGATGAAGAAAAAGAAGCTATATTTTCAACGCATTCTTATTTTCTCTTCTTTTCCCTCAAAATGCATGCTGTATATATATATGCATATTTACTTTTAGTTAGATATCTTTTTCAAAATGATAAAGTTACAATAAGTACTGCAAACTATATGTATGGATTCTCTTTACTGTTGCTGTTAAATGCTTAAAAATAGTGGGATGTTAAAATCTCTTCGGGTAATTTAATGTTTTCGCCTCTTAAAAATTATTCCCATTTTCTTTTTTTTCAATTTTGGTTTCCTCGGGATATACACATAGAAGTGGTATTGCTGGATTGTATGGTAGTTTTATTCCTAGCTTTTTAATGAATCTACATACTGTCTTCCATAGTGGCTGTATCAATTTACATTCCCACCAATATTCATGTTGGTATATGGCAAAAGCTAAAGCAATATTGTAAGGCAATTATTCTTCAATTATAAAAAAAATAACTATTCCCATAATAGACACCCTCAAGATTTCTGTTTTGGATATTAAGACTCAATTATCACTTTACTGATTCAACACTACTTAATGCTGAGTCTGTTTACCTTTTTTTAACTACTTATTTATATAAACACTAAACAACAGCACACCAAAGACATTTCTGTGATAAGGAAAACAAGCTATTTACTTCTTATTCAATATGAGGGAGTTGAGAACTAGACTTAATTTAATCATTCACTGCATTCCAGTTAGGACTAAACATCAGTTCTAATACTGCATCTGTGACAATATTGACGTTCATATTTGCTAACTTAATTGAAGCATGACAACTAACTTCAATATAAACTCCCCAATTTTTAATAAGCTGAGACATGGACATTCTCATTACACTGGCAAATAACTGTACATGTAACCTTTTCATCTTAATTTTCAATAAGACCACAGGTTTCCTCTTCACATCAGGATACTCAAATTTGTCTTTTTCATCTTTCATTTTAAAAACAGCACTAGATTTTATCCAAGTATAGGACACTATACACTTTTATAAATAGCATTAACTAATTTATTTTGTAAAGTGCCATTTATTAAATTAGCACTAGTGTGTTGAAAAAATGATTTACTCTCAAAGAAAGTAATTACTAAAACAGTATATTTCAGACTCAAATATTTTATTGTATATGTGTGTGTATGTTAAGTTGGTTCATTTGTGTCTGACTTTTTGCAGCCTTATGGGCTGTACCCTGCCCGTCTTCTCTGTCCATGGGACTCTCCAGACAAGAATACTGAAGTTGGTTGCCATACCCTCTTCCAGGGGATCTTCCCAACCCAGGAGTAGATCCAGCCTATCCTGTGGCTCATGCATTGCAGATGGATTCTTTACCACTGAGCCACCAGGGAAGCCCTTTTATTATATATAACTATACTTAGTTATAGATTCAATATGGGCATCTCTGGGGGCTCAGTGGTAAAGAAGTTGCCTGCCATTGTAGGAGACATGGATTCAGTCTCTGGGTTGGGAAGATCCCCTGGAGAAGAAATGGCAAACCACTCTAGTATTCTTGCCTGGGAAATCCCATGGACAGAGGAGTCTGGCAGGCTACAGTCCAGGGGGTTGCAAAAGAGTTGGACACAATTTGGCAACTAAATAACATAGACATTATGTGGATATATACACATATTTTGCAACAAGTTTTATGTGAAAGCTTGTCAATGGTAAGGTTAATAAGAGATCTGAATATTTTTCCAATGTTAAGCCCATTTCTGCCTACTTTCTTAAATCAACTCATGAGGGAAAGATTTATTAATTATTCTGTGCCAAGTCCTGTGCTTGGGCTCATATATACAAGGTGCTTATGGAAAGTCTTTAAAGAATTCACAGTTAAAAGGAGGGAGAGATTGAAAAATAATTAGAATTACAGGAATAATAGAAGTATAAACTAAAAGGAACAAGTTGTGTCTACAAGGGAGGAGGTCAGAGGAGATCATGTTTTAGCAGTATCTTGTTACATCAGCAAGTGGGTTGAGAACACTCTACATAGTCTCCATGTTACAGAAGTAAGGAAACAGAGCCGCTGTGAAGTGGCACAGAAAGTCTGGCAGAGTTGGAACACAGGCTTGTGTGCAGGACTAGGGATAAAGCCTGGAGAGTAGATAAGGGCTTGGCAGTGGAAAAGAAATTTGAATGGCATCCTGGTAAGAGGCCAATAAAGAATTTTCCAAGGGATACTGACGGGTCCAGATTCCCATTTAAAAATAGGTTACTTTGGTTGTTGTGTGGAGGAAGGACTGGAAGGGGTAAAAGACAGCAAAAAGGATGAGTAGGCAGAAAGATACTGCAAATCTGGTGAGAGATTACAGAGGCTCATACCAAACCAGTGGCCTTGGAGAAGATGAGGAAGAAAATATAAAAGATTTTTAAGGTTTATTGATAGGATGGACTATGCCTGTCTCAATTTTTTATTTTCACATATATTTTATACATAATTTCTTGGTAAGTGTATCAAATTGAACTTTTTAAGCCAAGTAGTATTTATGTCAGCTGAGTAACCAGTAATTTAGACAAAGAATGTAAGAAAAGAACAGAGTTTAAAGAGGGGAGAAGGGCAATGAGTTCCCTCACATTGCATTTATGCCCAGAGGGAGGTATGGAGCCCATTGGAAGTGGCAATGGGAGATCCCTCAGAGTGAAATGAAATGTTTTCAGTCACTAGAACAATTATGGGTCCCTGTTTACATTTTTCATTCACTCAGGGCTTTGCAAACTCTCAAAGAAAGAAAAATTTTTCATGCACACAAAGAGTTCATTTTATGTCAAGCATACTATGAAAACAAACTGTGCTGCTCGTGGTTTTTTCTGTATTGTGTAGATATATTGAGTTGCTCATACCTATAAAAAGTGGTAGGTTACAATTTGCAGGAAGCTAGAAGAATATATAATATTGTACTGCTCAATTTCATTTTGTTCTTGTAAAAAATTTATATTCTCATTAAAATTCATTTTTATCATCATTACACAAGTAAGAACCAAAGCCAAATGATTTTCAGTGATACTTCATAAAACATAGAAGAATTTTAATAGCATAGTGTATTATTCCAGGGTTCTGCAATTAAAAATTTCAGAAGTTTCTATTGCTATCAAGTAGATGTTTTTACATGAGAAGGAAGAGACAAAACAGTGCTTATAAACTTGTAAATTCTTATATTCTTACAACAAAATTATTATTTTTTCTAATGGCTATCCAAACTTTATCTCCAGTGCTGGTCAGGGGCTGAAGGTCTGGTTCCATGATAACAAACAACTCCAGTAGACAGCTACCTGGAGGTCTTCCTGGAATCTCAAATTAAACATATTTAAGAAAAACATCATGACAGTCTTCTTCTTTTTTTTTTTTTTTTAATTTAGTATCCACTTGAACTCTGTCAGAATTCTTTTCTTTGTCCATATTTTAGAAATGATCTGAGAAAAATCAGGCTCTATTAGGATGACAATTGCTGCAAAACACCAAGCCAAAGAGCTGGTCAAGGGCTGAATCAGGTTTACACAAAGCTAAAACATCAAAAGTCTCAGTCCTCTTCAAAAGACATCTAACATTCTGTCTATGTAAAGAGTCTGTTAATGGTGCCACTATTATTACTGATACCCATTGTGAAACTTATCTTGACTTATTTCTAACCATCCATCATAACTTGCAGCATCTGTCCCTGTAATTTTTCTAACATCTGTTTCTTCATTCCCCCTAGCTGATTCTTGTACTATTAAATCCAATTTCTAACTGTTCTCTTTGACACTACTGTTATGCCCAAATACAGTTTCTGCATGTACTGCTGGCAGAGCATTCATGTCTTCATATTTTTTCAGTCTTATCTCCTTCCTCACTAAAGCACTCATCGTTTGATGCACTCAAATATTTCTTCTGAGCACACTTAGCAACAGTTGCATACGTTGGACATGAATACCTTTGATCATTCTACTGTTTCTATGTGAAACTCTCTGTACTTCTCTTTCTAATGCCTGTTTATACCTTGAGATGCACACAATCTCTCTGCCTCTCTGGTGGTGATGTTCTCTCAAATAAAAATGGACAAACTCTGCAGAGCTGTGATGTGCTAGTCTCTCTTGGGGACAAGGATGTTGACAGCAGGAGACACCAGGACCAGGTTGGGAAGGGAAGACGCTAAAGATGTTCTCGCTTCCCATCAAAAATTTGCTTAACTTGCGCTCCTCTTATACTTAATTTAATGTAGTAAAGTATTTGTTTTCTCTCCAAGAAGATCTTCTTGTAGATTCTAATGGACATTCATAAGGATTGTAATCCAAGATTAAAAACCTACACAAGATGTCAATGAAATGCAAATTATATTACTAAGGCTTGGACAATTACAATAATGTTTGATCTAAACTCTGGTCTTCTAGATACACTTACCTCTCTTTCATTCCTCCCTTACATAAATAAAATGTTAAACCTAAAGGATATCAATCAATATATGGAAGAAAACATATGTATTCTAACTCATAAAGAAATAATATATTTTTAAAATGCATTCATGGTTTATGTGACACCATGCTCTATTTGTTCAAATTCAGTATCTTTAAAGAGAAATAGCCATTTGTTGTTGTTGTTCAGTTGCTAAGACATGTCCAGCATTGTGGGACCTCATGAACTGCAGCATTCCAGGCCTCCCTGTCCTTCACTGTCTCCCAGAGTTTGCTCAAACTCATGCCCATTGAGTTGGTGATGCCATCCAACCATCTCATTCTCTTCTGCCCCTTCTCCTTTTGTCTTCAGTCTTTCTTAGAAGCAGGGTCTTTTCCAATGAGTCAGCTGCTTGCATCAGGTGGCCAAAGTATTGGAGCTTCAGATTCAGCATCAGTCCTTACAAAAAGTATCCAGGATTGATTTCCTTTAGGATTCGCTGGTTTGATCACCTTGCTGTACAAGGGACTCTCAAGAGTCTTCTCCAGCACCACAGTTTGAAAGCATCAGTTCTTTGGTGCTCAGCCTTCTTTATGGTCCACCTCTCACATCCATACATGACTACTGGAAAAACCACAACTTTGACAATACAGACCTTTGTTGGCAAAGTGATGTCTTCGATTTTGAACATGCTGTCTAGGTTTATCATACCTTTTCTTCCAAGGAGCAAGTGTCTTTTAATTTCATGGTGGTAGTCACTGTCCGCAGTGATTTTTGAGCCCAGCAAAATAAAATCTGCCACTGTTTCCATTTTTCCCCCATCTATTTGTCATATTGAGCTTTAAGCCAGCTTTTTCTACTCTTCTCTTTCACCTTCATCTAATTAAATATCCTGACATTTCTAATTTTGTGTCACTTTCTGACTTAGTTTCACTTTTAAAATGTAAAGAAAAAGAAAGTGACCTGAAACTCCATGCACATACAAAATTTACAACTCAATATTTTTTTTAAATGCCAAATAAATGCTAAAACCTTGTTTCTTCCTTTGCTGACCTGACTATGAACTTTTGTAACTAACCCTGTCAAAGAGCAAAGTTAGATTTTTTCTGCCCATGATAATGCATCTTAAACATTGGTTCAGTGTCAGTTTTCACTTAAGGTAACAAAGACCCCCTTCCTAAAATATTTTACTTGTAACAACCTGATTATCTCAAGGATTTGGCTGTTTAGTAGAACTACTTAAATGACTGACTGCTCCCCAAAAGTATGGGAATGATTTCCAAGCTATGTTTTCAAGGTAGTTAGGTAGATAAGCAAAGCCCATAAGAATTCCGCTGAAGAGATGGATGGTTCTATATTTGTTCCAGAAGGATATTTTTCATAGTCAATGAGTAAGCACATTTGCTTTTAACATTGAAAACTACCTAACAGAGATGATCTATTTTTATGCAAACACTATAAACATAACAAATGTCACATTAATAATAATAATACAGAAAAGAGTTATGAGAAATAGGAGTTGAGGAACATGAAGAATGATGTAAATTAAAATACAACCAACAACAACAATAATAGGATGGCAAAAAACGTACAGTAATTTACCAATCTGGCAATACATAAAACTAGTAAATGTACTTCGTGATGTTTATCTTTGCTATAATTTTCAGAACATAAAACCTTACCTTGATTAAAAGCCTGATCTATTATTCATAGAATCATTTTTGAGAATTTGTTTATAAAGTCTTATTTCAAAACATATGCAAACTAGTCATCTAGGAACAGGTAAGAAAAGCAAAATTTTCACAATGAAAGCGATGAATAGTTCCTTTTATGTCTTGGGAGAAAGAACTTACACACTAATCCAAAAGAAAAAAAAAAGAAACTGGAAACTCCTCACTTTGATATTCCACTCTTCAGGGTTTATACACTTTGACTTTTCTTCACCATAGCTACATACAGCATATACTGTTCCTCTTTTTAATCTTTGGAAATGGGTTTAAAGTTTGACAATACCTATAGTTGCAGCAGTTTTATATAGTAAAAATTCATATTCTGAATTTGGCACTTACTTTGTGCCAAGCACAGGGTGGAGGATGTATTCTCATTTGGTTCTCTAACAACCCTATTAAGTAAATCCAATTCTGATTTCCATTCTAAAATGAGAAAACTAAGGCCTGGAAAGGTGAAGTAACTTTGCACAAATTTATGTATTTTATACATAGTGGAATCATGATACAAACACAGACAGCCTGACCCACGAGCCATGCTTTTGTTTACTTGGTTATGCCATCTCTCTACATGGCCTCAGAACCTGCATTTTTCAGAAAGTAATGGTAACTGATAAGCCTATATGTTATATAAAAAGTATTTTCTAGAATCTGCTAGTTAAGAGTCTACTGTGAAGCTAAACATTTTTACTAAAATGATTTGCCAGGTACAAGAAATGCTGCAAAAAGCTGCCCTAAGCATATTCCATGGATCTCCCAGTTGGCAATTTGGTTAGGCCTGTTATTATTCCAAAACATTTGTCCTTAACCATACTAGAGCAATCAAGTGAAACAAAGCAGGTTACTTTGAAAGTACTTATGAAGCAGGGCACACAGTTATATAAACCCACAAAGCATTCAAAGCTGTTGGGGAGGAAATCTGGTCAATTCAAGCACTAATAATCACAGTTAAGGCAATTTCACAACATTTATCTTCCCATCAGTTCTCATAATGTATGTTTTACTAGTCACTATGAAAAGGAAAATCTAAGTATTTACTATAAAAAGTATGGAGAAGGTGTTTGCCCGTAACAAAATAAAGCATTAGTCAATGAAATAAAATAAAGTAGATGGATAGGTGGATTTTTGACTCTCTTTTTCTCTCACCGAAATAGGGATAAGCTAAAATAAGAGCATTGCACAGGCTTCTGTGTTATCCTATATGGTGTCTATTGAGCATTAAAAATCTGGCTAATATAACTGACAAGCTAAATTGATATTTAATCCAGTAAAAGGAATTTTTTTAGAGTATCTTCGGAATAGTTAGGGTGTGCAAAGTTATTTTTCAAATGCAAATTTTATGAAATTCAATACAAATCAGGTACTTCTTATGAAAATTTAGCATCTGAATTAAGCTGTGTTGTGAGTATGAAATAAACAGTGGATTTCAAAAACATAGTTTAAAAAGAGAATGTAAAATATCTCATTAATATTTTTAAAATAATGATTATATGTTGAGATGATATTTTAGATATATGGAGTTAAAATAATGTTAAGCTTAATTTTAACACTACTTCCATTTACTTTTTTACAATGACAACAAGAAAATGTTAAATTACATGTTCAGTGTGCATTATCATTCTACTAGATAGAGATGTTCTAGAAGGTAAAGTTGAAAGTACATTGCTTATCTCAAAAATAGTTTAAAAGTGTGCCCCAACAGTTATGAAAATGCAACATTTTCTTCTCAATCATATTTTCTATTCTTGTTATTGGACAGTAAGAGGCATCACTCACATTCTTTATTAAGTAGACTCAGCAGGAGATAAATCACCCCAAACAAAAGGGAAACTGGGAGACTTGGAGGTGTCTGGTTCATTCCATTGCTCCAACACTGTGCTGTGCTCTGTGCTAAGTAGCTTCAGTCATGTCTGACTCTTTGCAATCCTGTGGACTGTAGCTCACCAGGTTCCTCTGTCCATGGGATTCTCCAGGCAAGAATACGGGAGTGGGTTGCCATGACCTTCTCCAGGGGATCTTCCCAACCCAGGGATCGAACCCATGTCTCTTATATTTCCTGCATTTGCAGGCAGGTTCTTTCCTCTACTGCCACCTAGGAAGCCCTGCTCCAACACTGTGTGTGTTAGTTACTCAGTTGTGTCTGACTCTTTGTGACTCCATGGACTGTAGCTCACCAGGCTCCTCTATCCATGGGATTCTCCAGGCAAAAATACTGGAGTGGGTTGCCATGCCCTTCTCCAGGGGATCTTCTCCAGGGCATCTTCCCAATCCAGGGATTGAACCCCGGTCTCCAGCATTGCAGGCAGATTCTTTACTGTTTGAGCTCCCTGGGAAGCTACAACACTACTGATGGGTTAAAGCCAGGGTTTGGTAAAAATCTTAGCTGGAAACTAGCCAGGTAAGATACATTTCCAAGATAATATAAAACAGGCACATTCCCTAGAGCTTCTAAACCAGGAAGCATGACACTAAATAATCTATAAATTCTCACTCTTGGCTTCTACATTTTCAAAAGAGATAAGATATAACCCTACACTTCTTAATAACCCTGATGGCATTCTATCCTTTGAGTCACATTCTAAAAGTAGATATAATAAAACAAAACAAACAACAGATACACAATTAAAAAAAAGAGATGACACAGGGAGTCAAGAGGTGTGAACTGAGGTCCAAGTTTTGTGTGACGTGGAGCAAAGATCACTATTTCCCTGGCAGCTTCTCTCATTTCCCAAATGGGAATGAGGAGTCTCATCATCCTCAAAGGTACCTTCTAGCTCTAAAAGTAGGTGATTCTAAATGGATTCTAAAAAGCTGACTCTTACAGAATGCTTTCCATTTTTCATGGAAATGCTGGACTGGAAGAAACACAAGCTGGAATCAAGATTGCCGGGAGAAATATCAATCACCTCAGATATGTAGATGACACCACCCCTATGGCAGAAAGTGAAGAGGAACTGAAAAGCCTCTTGATGAAAGTAAAAGAGGAGAGTGAAAAAGTTGGCTTAAAGCTCAACATTCAGAGAATGAAGATCATGGTATCCGGTCCCATCACTTCATGGGAAATAGATGGGGAAACAGTGGAAACAGTGTCAGATTTTTTTTTTGCGGGGTGGGGGCGGGGGGGCTTCAAAATCACTGCAGATGGTGATTGCAGCCATGAAATGAAAAGACACTTACTCCTTGGAAGAAAAGTTATGAGCAACCTAGACAGTATAATTAAAAGCAGAGACATTACTTTGCCGACTAAAGTCCGTCTAGTCAAGGCTATGGTTTTGCCTGTGGTCATGTACGGATGTGAGAGTTGGACTGTGAAGAAGGCTGAGAGCCGAAGAATTGATGCTTTTGAACTGTGGTGTTGGAGAAGACTCTTGAGGGTCCCTTGGACTGCAAGGAGATCCAACCAGTCCATTCTGAAGGAAATCAGCCCTGGGATTTCTTTGGAAGGACTGATGCTAAAGCTGAAACTCCAGTACTTTGGCCACCTCATGTGAAGAGTTGACTCACTGGAAAAGACTCTGATGCTAGGAGGGATTGGGGGCAGGAGGAGAAGGGGACAACAGAGGATGAGATGGCTGGATGGCATCACTGACTTGATAGACATGAGTCTGAGTCAACTCCAGGAGTTGGCGATGGACAGGGAGGCCTAGCGTGCTGCGATTCATAGGGTCGCAAAGAGTTGGACATGACTGAGCAACTGAACTGAACTGAACTTCCATATTTAATCCACAACAACCTATGACAGGCTTTTTAATCCCTTTCACAGAGGAGACCAAACTTAGACAGCATAGTAAAAGGCAGAGACATTATCTTGCCAACAAAGGTCCATCTAGTCAAAGCAATGGTTTTTCCAGTAGTCATGTATGGATGTGAGAGTTGGACCATAAAGAAAGCTGAGCATTGAAGAATTGATGCTTTTGAACTGCGGAGTTAGAGAAGACTCTTGAGAGTCCCTTGGACTGCAAGGAGATCAAACCAGTCAATCCTAAAGGAAATCAGTCCTGAATATTCATTGGAAGGACGGATGCTGAAGCTGACACTCCAATACATTGGCCACCTGATGCGAAGAACTGACTCCTTGGAAAAGACCCTGATGCTAGGAAAGGTTGAAAGCAGGAGGAGAAGGGGATGATGGAGGATTTGATGGTTGGATGGCATCACTAACATTAGTTTGAGCAATCTCCGGGAGTTGGTGATGGACAGGGAAGCCTGGCGTGCTGCAGTCCATGGGGTCACAAAAAGTTGGGACACGAACTGACTGAAATGGCAGAGGAGAAATCTGAGTCACGAAATGGATAAATGTTGTCCAATTGACACATTTTAGAAAATGGGGAGGCCAGAACTACAACTAGTCTAAATCATTTTCCAGTATATTATACTGATTGTCATTTTCTGACAATTGCATAAATTATGTTAAGCAATTTTCATATATTAAATCATTTTTCTAAGAGATGAGTGAGACAGTCAGAGAACTGTCATTTCTTTCTCTCCAATATATCTCTCACTCTTTCCTTTTCTTTCACTGTCAACACCACTCATCTTCTATGTAAGTTTCTAGAACTCAGTAAGAATATCTATTAAATACAGATTTAAAACTATTTGGTAGGTAGTGTCCTAATGATGAGAAACCTCTTAACTTTTTCACCTACCATGTTTTGTAAACTATAATGTAAGTTATGTTCTTTCCATGAGAAAAAAACAGTACTTTTCAATAGGTACTCATAATATTTTTTAATGTAGTTTGAAAAATTAATGAATTTTTAATAGAGTTATATCTTTGAGACAATGGGAACTAAACTGCCTAAAATTTTACTCAATTTTCAACCAAGGACCTCCTCACCCCCCGCCAGAAACCTGGTTCATTATTGAGTAATTATACAGTTATTTCTTGGCAACACACTCCAGTATTCTTGCCTGGAGAGTCCCTTGGATAGAGGAGCCTGGCGGGCTACAGGCCATAGGGTCACAAAGAGTTGGACAGGACTGAAGCAGTGGACCACTCATGTATGCAGACAGTTATTTCTAAAATTTTCTGTGAGTAGAAAGTAAGTATATAATTGATGCAATTTTTATGTGAGAAGAAAACATTCCAATAAAATGATTAGTCATTAATTAGTTTAAAAATGGTACAGATTTTGGCAAAATTTAAGCAATTGACAGAGCTATTTTTAAAAGAATTTGAATTATCTAAACAACTTTCTAATGCATTATTTTACCATAAAAACCTTACTGTTGCAAAGTGATTAAAAATATCACAAGAGAGAAAATTAGAGAATTTCAGTTCATCAGATTTTTATAAATCAGTTTAGCTAAACATATGTTACTGGTTTGGAAGGACTGAGGCTGGGCTTCCCCCGTGGCTCAGCGGTAAAGAATCTGCCTGTATTGCAGGAAGGACTAAGGCCATATTGATTTAACTATGACTATCCAAAAGTAAAATTATCCTGGGAAACTATAAATAAGATATATACATCTCACATTCCCCTGGGGAAATTCCTTCAGATCAGCATGCACGGTATTAGATGTCCACAAATGCACCCTTTAACCTGGAAACAAAAGAGAAAAGAAACAGAAGGGATCTCTGCCCTTGGGGAAACACAGTTAAGTCACAGGCTTAGATTTATTATACTACTCTTCTATTATGTGTCACTTCGTGATAAAATGCAAGGTGGGAGGAGAACAGATGGAGGAATTAGATGGGTCAGAAGGAATCTGACAGTCATGCCTGTTGACTGCCCTGTTACCCCCCAACACCAATATATTAGGAGTTATTATTTTCAGAAGGCCAAAGGATAAAACAAAATGTTGAGTGAATGTAAGTAATTTGAATTTTCCAAGATGGAACTTCTGTGACCTGAACATCCTCCCTGACTGTGGAACACTGTTGGAGGGATCAAGGAGGGATGTCAAGACAGGAAGCAAAAAACTCTTCTTTTAAAATGCTTATGGAAACTATGTGGGCTGAAGTGATAACTCCACAGGAAACGTCTTATATCTTAAAGTTCTTCGGGAGTATTTTCTAAATTTCAGTTACTCCAATTGACAGTCTAGACTTGACTAGGAAGTTCCACTAGGCCCCGTTAACATTTTCAAATATTTAAAATTTTCGTTGATTCTAAATATTATTTCTGTGATCTAATGAAATATTATTGCTGTTTCTAACTGCCTGCCCCAACCTGATATATGGACATGAGTGTCATTTTGCTAAGTTTATATAGAGAATATTTAGCATGCTGAAACTGTCTTCCCATGATGATTTATTCACTTGAAATTAAAAACCTAAAATGGTCATTTTCTAATTTTTTACAACCAGCTATTCTACAAATTATAGATGCTTCAAAAAACAGAATTCAAAAGCAATTTCTATATGATCTTTTTTTAAAGATAGCTTACTATAATGTCTCTCCTGTAAGTATCAAACCTGGAGGACAGTTTTGAATGTAAATATAATTAAAGTAATGATAATGGTACTCACTTTTGAAAACCTATTATCTCATAGCTTTATTAAGAAATAGAAAAATGAGTAAATATGTATGGCTGGGTGGCTAAGGACATCTTATCTGCAAACCTGTACTGAGTATTGTTAATGCATTGCCCTTAGTGGTGCTTCAATGGCCTGAAGCTCATACTGACAAAGTGAAATAAATCTGCTATCCTCTGCAGTATTGCTACTACATTTGTTTTATTTTAAGAGTTAGCTGAGCTTGATTTTTGTACCCAGGTGCTTTCTAACCATCTAACTGAGAATTCTGTCCACTCTGGAAGCATTATGAATAATTCTTAAAGGTGCCTTCAATCCTACTAAAGCAACTTTTGAAAGGCAGTAATGAAATCTCACAACCTAGGAGTACCTAACTGCACAGCCAGTCCCTCCTTGTACTGTGAATAAAATGCTTCTAATTGGAAAACTCCTCTTGGTAGAACAAGGATTGCTCTTTACTTACTCTGACTGCCAAAGGATGAAAACTGGACTAAATAAACTGTGTTCACCTTAATAGTAAAAAATATAAAGTTATATTTTTCCATTGATCTCCAGAGATAGGCTATGAGTTGGACTAGAAAAGTTCAATACTTGGACAAGTATTTCCCAACAGATTCTCTACATAAATCAAAGGGATGACAAAAATATACCATTATAATTCTAAAAAGGTATTTGCTATCTATTTTTTTCTCAACTGTTATTACCTGGGATTATTTTTATCCTTTATTAGTGTTATCCAGCTGTTTGCCAGAAAAAACGCTCTGCAGAAAGATGCTGGTTCAAAGAAATTCAGCAGCATAAATAGCACTAGAAAAATTGATTAAAAAAGAAAAAAAGGGAAAAAGAACAACAACAAAAATTACCTCAGTCTCTGCTGTTGCTGACACCTAAAACAACAGGCTGTGAAAATGGTTTCATTAAAAAATAAAAAGCCCATGCTCACCAGGGGATAGATGGGGGCAAAGTGAATCAAAAATTCCTCAATCATTGCTCAAGTAGGTCAACTAGAATTAATTCAAAGGGCAAAGATTTACGGTGAGCCCCCCATTTCCCACCAGTTTGTTTCCTCAGCCCTCCTCCACTGCCCAGAAGCTAAATGGTTTGGAGGAGCCCTCCATGGTGGGCAGGTCATTTGGCCAAACCTCTCTTCACATCAGTATAAATGTAGCCCCTTGTACTGTAGACTAGTAATTTGAGCTCTGAGTCCTCTACATTGAAAAACTAACCAACTGCTAATTAGATACAAAGTTACTTGCCTTTTAGCAATATACTTATGTGATTTTTTAAAGTTATTGTCTTCCTTTTCCAATACAGTCATTAATTCAGTTAATGGTTAAAATGCTGGTTATCATCACAGTAAAGAAATTTTTCTTCTGCACAGCTTCTAATAAGACACTATTCATTTTATTCTTATATGTTAAACTATGTTCTTTATTTTTTAAAAATCAGAACAAATCCCTTTTAAATAGAGATCAAGAGGAATTAGTCCAGGCTAAATCTGTAGAGTTCTAGGTCTTAGTTTCCTTCCTGACCTGTCAAAGGATACAGCTGTCACAGAGCAGTTTTTCTCTTCTTAAATGCCATATCAAAGCTAAAGAACCCTCTTTTTGAACACTGTACAGCATGCCACTTCAATGAAAGTACTAATTGAGGGATTTAACAGTCCTGAGTTTCGCATCTTAGTTCCTTCCATTCAAAGCAGATCTAACGTTTCCAGTACGAAGGTACTTACCACGAAGATCCACCACTTTGTCAGAGGACTGGGCAAGTAATTTGTAAGGCCAAGTGATCATGAAAACGTGGGATTCTTTATTTGAAAAATACTAAGAATTTCAAGATAGCAACTGCAGGACATTAAACTAAGCCTGGGGCCCTTCTAGGGACCAACAACACTTCTGTTGGCACACTGGTCAAACTGGCCCTGTCTCTACATCTCACTGACCTGGAATGAGCATAAGGGCAGCTTTCAGAGCAGCACAGTTACTCTGACTTCATCCCAAAGCAGTTTCTTTATTTTTCTGAATCAGACTTTGTGAGTTTCCGAATCAGACTATTATAAACAGGTAACTGATAAAAAGGGCAAGGCATTTCACCTTGAGATAAACCACAGGATATGACTCTGAGGGTTTGTGCCTTTAGGACCCCGGGAATACAAAGAAAGGAGGAGATTCTGCTGAGTAGAAAACAAGTGCTGACCTTACATGTATCAGAGCACTTGGATTCAGGATCTGGTGCTCATTAACTAGCTGTGTGATCTCGTAAAGACAGTCCAGCTCTCAGGAGCTCCATTTGCTCACTTACAAAGTAAAAGTGTTGGATATATGATTCCAAGGGTACTTGGAATATTTTCTAAATTTATGAGATGAGAAAGAGTGATGACCTGTGTTTTCTTTTCTCAAAGAATGAAAACACCTCCACCCTCCACTTTTAATGGGCATTTAAATTTGTAGAAGGGTAATGACGATGATACTGTGTGCCAAACTTAAGTGTTTCACATGTAATATTTAACTAATTTAGTTTATATTTAGCTCATTTAATCTTCATAAATACTTTGTGAGGTAAGTATTGTAATTATGTCTGTTTTATAGATAAAGGAGCCGAGATGCAAAGAACTTCAAGACACTGACATTCAACAAATTCCTGTGTACTGTGCACTAGGATCTACGGCAGAGTCCATGGGTTCAGTGCATTCAGACAGGGAAGCCAGGAGGCTGGGTGCCAGAGAAGCAGCGGGAGGAAGAGAAAAGGTGTGGATTCTACCTGTGCTGTCCGGGTGCCCTGGGAAGGAGCAGAGCACAGAAGGGGAAAGTAGGGGTTTGATAAGTGGGAAGCAAGAATTTTTCCAATGAATATAAAATAGTTTTCACTTATGATTCTGAGAAAGCCAAGTGCTTTACACAAAGTGAGAATGTCCACCAAATTTCAAGATTAATAAACTGCTGCATTTAACTGTTTACAATAGCTAGGACACAGAAGCAACCCAGATGTCTATCAGCAGATGAATGGATAAGGAAGTTGTGGTACATAGACACAATGGAATATTACTCAGCTACAAAAAGAACACATTTGAGTCAGTTCTAATGAAGTGGATGAAACTGGAGCCTATTATACAGAGTGAAGTAACCCAGAAAGACAAACACCAACACAGTATATTAACACATATATATATAATTTAAAAAGATGGTAATGATGACCCTATATGTAAGACAGCAAAAGAGACACAGATGTAAAGAACAGACTTATGGACTATGTGGGAGAAGGCGAGGATGGGACAATATGAGAGAATAGAATTGAAATATGTATATTACCATACGTAAAATAGATGACCAGTGCAAATTCAATGCATGAAGCAGGGCACCCAAAGCTGGTGCTCTGGGACAATCCAGAGGGATGGGGTGGGGAGGGTGGTGGGATGTGGGTTCAAGATGGTGGGACACATGTACACCCATGGCTGATTCATGTCATGTATAGCAAAAACCACCACAATATTGTAAAGTGATTAGCTTCCAATTAAAATAAATAAATTAATTTTAAAAATAAACTGCTGTAGTTAAATCTTTGCCAATCAGTATTATTTTCAACTAAATAAGTATGGACATGAGAACTTACATTTGTTTTTCTGTTAATCTCATTCCATTAATGATTTTTAAATAACAATATTAGATAAAGGTAGTAAGGAAACAGGTACCTAAAAGATGCAGCTAATTCTGGTCTAGACAAAGAACTTATTTTCTTTATATTCCTCCTGAGTTTTCATTAGACATTTCACTAACAATTAGTTTTCAAATAAACACAAATTAGATTCTGCCAAAATAGAAAAATGTACAGTTCACAACAGCATATACTACAAGTAGAAACTTGAGAAGTTCTTTTGATAGCTTTAGTCTACAGTCTATTCATGTCATCGGATGCCCAGAACATGAATGTACATGATGTGTACATGATGTTAACACCTATAAAATTCAGTTCTTTGGACAAACGTCCATCTACTGAAGAAATAACGTATGAGTCTCTACTCCCCTTCAAATTTTTAGACATGGACTTCAGGGAATTAAGCACATTTAAATTAGCTGTGCAAGGTAGAGCGTAGAGCTCTTCTCATCACACAACACTGAGAAAACTATCAAAAACACTTCTTTGAAACTCTCATCTATATTTTAGAGTAGTAGTATTATTAATTGTCTGCATTCTGCTCCATCTTCATAATTCAATGTGTCTAGTTCTACAATCTGTTCATAAAATTGGCATCTTTATTGCACCCTTGGGACACAATTTCCCAAAATGAACTAGCCAAATGTAGCTTTTTTTGCTTCCTATGTAAAATGTTATGGTAGATAATATACATTCTTGCTCCCAAAAGGGAGAAAGAAAATTTATATCTCTAACAATAAGCAAATTGAAATAAAGGATTCCATGGTTATAATCGAAACTATTTACTTAGGTCATCAAGATGACTTGGGTAATCAGAAGAAATTATCTCTTTAGAATTTTAATGAAAGGTATTCTGTACTGCTGAGTAATTGAATCTGTCCTGCATGTTACCAGAGTTGCAACCAAGATTACCTTGATTGTGATACCAATCCTGGCCAATTCTGGCTGCCAGATTCTGTAAACCGTCTACCAAATTATTGAGAATAACAGCTGCAAGTCAGAAGTCTAACTTCATCCAATCACTCATTCGACAATTATTTGAGTGTCAGCCTAGGTACAAGAGTCAGTACAGTTCTACCATAGTAAAGGATTCTCCCTACTGAGTGTTTATATCATTCTAAACCATTGCTGATTTGCTAAAACTATCCATCTGAAAATAAAAAACTTGCATTTTAATTACTATTTTAGACCAATGAATGCATACCTCCTATTTCTGGTTTCTATTGCAAATTATGTATGTCTAGAAGACAATAGGGCATTGATTTTCAACCACAAGTAAACAAGGCATCTGGATTTTGTCTTAATGAGATAAAGTTTAGTCTGTGCTTTCTCAGTGGGATGTTTTCACTATTTAATTGGTAGCAAAAAAAAAAAAAAAAAAAAAAAAAACCCTTCAGCAGCATGTCCTTTTTCTGCCAAAAGTGAATTCTATGTGGGAATGAGGTTGCTACAGAAGGCGTTCAGAATAAATGCAGCTTTAGAACTAATTACATAAAAATCACAGGAAAAATACAGTTTATCAAGTAACAAAGTAAGTAAGTAAGAGGAAATGGAAAGCATTATTTTACTCCATGAATTCCCTGAATAATACTGGAAAAAATATAGAACTTAGCTTCTATGTTTCTCCATGGAAATCTTCCAAAATAAGGTCAATTTACTTTAAACATGCTGTTTATATCACATGTCTTTCTAACATCTTCAACATAATCAGGATAACAAACATGAATAGAAGTACGTCACCTGCAATATTATGCCCCTAAAACACAAATGCAATCAGTACAAAATAAGAAAAAAAAATCCCCAGACACAGAAATGATCATGCCAAAAAAAAGTATTCTAAAAATGTTAAATCAGACATGATTAAATAGAAATTACTTAAAGTAGGGCCTTCCCTACAGACTACCAGGAAACCTTGTCAACAACTACAAAAAGACATTGTATTGCATACAACAGGCAAGAATAGCTAGTTATTAAGGATGAAAAAAAGTGCAAAAATATTTGTTCTCCATAAATGTTTTCAAATTGGATCATGTTACTTCCCCGCTGAAAACCCTTCAATAGACTCCCAGTGTATTCAGGATAAATGTAAAATCCTTATCAAGGGCTATAGCCCTTCATCTATCCACACTGCATCTCCTCCAGTTACCCTGATCTTTTTCAGTCTCTCAGATGGGCTTTGTCTTTCCTCCTCAAAGCTTCTGCATGATGGTTCTTCCTACCTAAAGTTCCCTTTCCTTCTTCTTGAATAACCTCTAGGCATTCTTTGGGTGGTCAGATGACATTTCTTTAAGGAAGTATGCCATCATCACCAAACCTAGGGCACTTATTGCTTTTTATTCTCTCCCATAATACTCTCTCTCAGTCGTGTCTGACTCTTTGAGACCCTGTGGACAGTAGACTGCCAGGCTCCTCTGTCCATGGGATTTTCCAGGCAACAATACTGAAATGGGTTGCCATTTTTTTCTCCAGAGGATCTTCCCGACCCAGAGATCGAACCCATTGCAAGCCATTTCTCTGCAGTCTGAGCCACCAGGGAAGCCCATCCAAGTGGGTTTCCTTCATTAATCTCTTTCTGAGAACCCTGTTCTTTTCCTTCTCAGCACTTACAAGAAACTATAATTATAGAGATTAATAGGACTTTCGTTTATTTGCTTGTAATAATAAGTCATCCCCATTACAGTATATGTTCCCCAACCAAACGGACTGTCTTCATTGTTTATCCTTAACCTAGCACAATGCCTGCATATATTCACTTATATATTTCTTAAAATAATGGTTAACTTCTCTATCATTCAATTTTGTTCCTAAAATTTCTATAGAAAAATGTACCAATCTTTGACACATGCACATTGAAGTGGATAAAACTATTGCAGTGGACATATCCTAAACTAATACCAATGATTTAAATCCTTGTATAATTCCCTTTCCTTGAGTGCAGGAGAAACCTGTGACTTGCTTCTGACCAGCAGAATAAGCAAAGCTGATGAGATGCCTTTCTTATGACTAGATTACATTATTAAAGGTTCTGTCTGAGAAGATAGGGGCTCCCTGTGTTGGCTTTGAAGAAGTAGGCTGTCATGGTCTGAGAGGGGCATGTGGCAAAGAGTGGTGGGCAGATGGTGGTAACTGAGAGCAGACCTCACCAACAGCCAGGAGAGAAATATGGCTCTTGGTCCAACAGCCATAAGGTAAGGATTTATTCCAACATCCTGTGGGAACCACGAAGTGGATCTTTCTCCCAACCCCACTGAGCCTCGATGAGAGCTCACTCTTGGCTGACAACTGTGCTGTAGCCTGGCAGACACTGAGCATACCTAGACATCTTACCTGCAGAAACTGAGACAGTAGATGTGTGTTATTTTAAACTGCTAGCTTTGTGGTATTTTTTACTGTAGCAGGAAACTAATACAACTGCATTACATCCAAATTAACATCAAATATCTTCTTTCTTCTTTTTTCTTTCTGACTTTATCAACTGAGTTTTGGATGATAGAGTGTTTTCCTTTTCTATTTCTCATTAAAAGAAATATTTTTTTCCTTTGAGATATAATCTTAGATGTATTTTTCTTTTCAATATATATTCTGATTGGGAGGCTTTAACTTGATAAAAATTGAGGGTACTACAGTGTGCATAAGCTAGAGTGTACTCTTTGGGAGGAGTTTTAAAGCTGTTGCAGGAAACACATTATTCAATAGTATAGAACAAACTGGATAGGACTTTCCTAGTGGCACAGCGGATAAGAATCCGCCTGCCAAGGCAGGAGACATGCACTAAATTCCTGGTCTGGGAAGATTCCACATGTTACACAGCAACTAAACCCATCTGCCATAACTTACTGAGACCTGCTCTAGACTCTGCAAGCTACAACTACTGAAGCCCTCACACCTACAGCCTATAATCCACAAGAGAAACCATGGCAATAGGAAGCCTGAGCACCAAAATGAAGAGTAAGCCTTGCTCGTCACATCTAGAGAAAGCCTGTGCAGCAATGAAGACCCAGTGCAACCAAGAATAAAAAATAAAAAGAAAGAAAATCTATTGAAAAAAAAACAGACTGGATAGCAATACAAAGAACTCAGCATGCACATTCAGTGTCTCTTCAGATATTTTTATTCTAGTTCTCATCCATGACAGGCTGGGGTGGAGCGCCTGCTGGTATCTGGGGCAGAACAAGTGGCCAAGGGCCCAAATGAGATGAGGCTAATTAGATCTGAGCATGCAAAACTCTCTGATATGAGGACTTCTCATAAGAGGCCAGGAACAATTTTGCTTTCACTTGTATATTCTCTATATGCATAGTTGACATTCAAGAAATACTGACTTTTAACTGAAAGTCAGGGATATCAGAGAATGATGAAGCATGTCAAGGATAGCATCTTGAAAGTGGTGTCTTTTGTTGGTTTTGGAAGATGTGGACAGCAGTCATTAGTAGAGAGATTTGAGAAATGGTTTTTCTCCCATCTTTATGCAATTTCAGGTACTAATTATCTAGTTTTTCCCTAAAAACTGTTCCTAAAAAATGTATCATTTGTAGTTTTATTCATTTTGTGAAATGTAATACTGCTAATGCAACATGCTCACTTAATTCCACCTCTACCTCCTAGCATTTTTTCAGAATGCTTAATGCTATTATTCAACTTAAAGATATCACTTATGTTTCACTCTGTTGGATATAATTTTCAAATGACTCCTACCCTCTGTGTAGCATTCATCAGCTCTGCATTTCCATATTTCTCTCTTCTAACCTGGCCTTGCTTTCTTGGCACACAGAGGCCTTGACATGCAAGAAAGAGCTCTGGACATGGACAAAGAAGACCTGTGTTTAAATCTGGGCTCTGTGATCAAGCACACTTCTCTCAGGGACTTATTTTGTATAATAGGCATAATCAATCTCCATTTGTTTATTTCTTGAAGAACTGCTTAGCCTTGAGGGGAATAAAAATGCACACTATTGCCTCTTCCTGTTTTTGATGACCAAAGGGCAGAGGAATAAACAGATAATCCCAGATGGCCTTAAAGGGTTATAGTACTTAAGTGTTACAGGGTGTTATTGAGGACAAAGATAATATACACACAAAAATAACCTATAAACTATAAAACCCTCTATCAGTATATAAATATATTATAACACATATTTACTATCTATTTCATGGTTGTACCCTATACTTTCTCCTTCTCCACTTTAGTTCAGGCTACATCTCTAGATTATTACCTACACTTAGCTAAATCCTTCTAAAAACCCTGATTTTTTGGCCGCAATTTCTCTAAAGTCCTTTAGTCTAAATACATTGCTTCTTTTTTTCCTCCCCTCATGTTATAAACTAAGCTAAATGTCCTTGGGACATTTCTTCTGTGAACCTGAGTGATCTAAATTTGGGGTTACTTACCTTTTCATGTATTAAATAGCAATTAAAAAAATACAGTGTAAGGTGTTTAAGATAACTTTTCAACCTTATGAGTATAAATTACTTCTATGCTCAGGAGGTTAAGAACTTCACAGTCTTAGAGGCAGAGAGAAAGAATTAGACAAGGGCACCAATAATTAATAAGCGGAATGCAGGAGTAAATGCAGTAGGTATTAAAATTTTAAAAAGGAGCAAAAGATTGCATCTAGTTGGGAGAATCAGGTAAGGCTTCCTAGAGTAAGGTCTTTAAAGAAGCCTGTCAGTATTCATGACATTTCAAAAGTAAGAGCTAGGGAGTCGGCAGGGAAGACAACATTTAAGGAAACAACCTGAGCACAAATGTGTTGGTAGAGCGACTGGGAGTATGTTCTGAAACATGTCAGCTTGGCTGGGTTTGCACTTGGGAAGAAGCTCATGAAGAGAAGAAGCTGAAGAGAAGGCCTTTAATTTGACAGACAGTGGGAAGCTGTGGAAAGCTTCTACACAGGGATGTCAATAGTCTTCAATAAATATTTCCTAATAGATATTTTTGTTTTATTTCTACTACATTTCAAATGTAGTAGAGCTCCCCTTTGGGAGTCAATTAAATATTTAAAATATAACACTTTTATTGTAAAAATAAAAACAGAAACATATTTTCCATACTCATTGTCAGCTGCTGATCAATTGCTATTTCACAAGTTTCTTTCCTCTAGCCCAAGTCCATCTCTTTCCATTTCCCTCCGTCTCTATGTCACTGCACTGTTCTATGGATTTGCTTTAGGTCATGACTAAAGAAGGGAATGCTGGTACGTTTCCTCAGTAGTGTTTCTCGAGTCAATTTTTAAAGTTCTTTCTTGTGATCAATAGGAGCGTATTTCTAAAGCAGCCAGTGTGGCCATAGAAGGCATAGCTTTCTAGCAACAGAAAGCTACCTTGGGGAAGGAAACTACTCAGCCTACTCTGTGGCAAGTGCATTAGACGTAGATGACACAGTAATTAAATTGATGAAGAGTCAATAGATACTAATGGGCTGGGAGGAAAATATAAAAAAGTGCATACACATTCTCCTCCTCTGTTTTTCCTTGGGAATAACTTATTTCATTTTACCAACTATGAAAACAAATTAATAATGCAACTGTTTACAATTTTGAAGTAATTTACAACATCTGCTCATTTTCATATGTTCTCCTGGAAGGGATTATACCCCCTCATATTTCATTTAGATCTAACCACTGAAGGGAAACAGAATATTTTTGAACAAAACTACCCCAAAATATAGGGCTTCCCAGGTGGTACTAGTGGTTAAAAAACCCACCTGACAATGTGGAAGACATAAGAGACTTGAGTTTGATTCCTGGGTTGGGAAGAACACCTAGAGCAGCGCATGGCAACCCACCCCAATATTCTTGCCTGGAGAATTCCCATGGACAGAGAAGCCTAATGGGCTACTGTCCATAGGGTTGCAAAGAGTCAGACACGACTGAAGAAGCTTAGCACACATGCATGCACTCAAAAATATGTTAGAAAAAAAGCAGTAGTCTTGAGGTATTTTTATCAAGTGCTGGTATGGATGAAGCAGAGCACACGATTCTTTAAATGCCCACTTGGCTGAGCTTTGCTTCATTTCTGATTGTACTGGATGTAAAAAATTCAGCATCCTGGCATGACCCACAGTTCTTAAGGTTGACAAGTTTGAAAACCATATCAGAATACCATAATGACGTCATATAAAGAGGTAGAAAATGAACCCAGGGTTCTAGGCCAAAGTCCAAGGTTCCAGGTTGTTTTTCGCCTCTAACTACTAAGCTGTATGATAATGAGTTTCATCAGTTTTCTGAGATACTTCAGTTTTCTCATTTATTAAATAAATGTTGGCAGGGGAAGTTAGTCTTTATGTTTGCTAAGGGTGCTACCAGCTCTAAAATTCTATGAACAAATAAAGCTAGTTTGTTCTTTTATCATTTCTCTGTTCCATAGTGGAATGCTGTTGATGGTTATCATCAGCTTCTTCATAATTTTTCACTCCTCCCCAGTTGCATCAAACTAAAAACAACCAATCAACACATTAAGGGTCAGAAAAAAGAAAATCTTTTAATTAAGAAAATTTAAGAAATATGAGGGGCTTAAAAATAAGAAATCTGGTCTGATGCCTCATTTTAGACGGAGAAGTTAGATGACCTACTCATGTCATACATTTGCTATAAAAGTGAAAGTGTCAGTCACTTAGTCATGTCTGACTCATGTGACCAGGCTCCTCTGTCCATGGAATTCTCCACGCAAAAACACTAGAGTGGGTTGCCATTGCCTTTTCCAGGGGATCTTCCCAACCTCGGGATTGAACCTGGGTCTCCCACATTGCAGGCAGATTCTTTACTGTCTGAGCCACCAGGGAAGCCCATGTCATACATTTGCTATAGACAGAACCAAAGTCCAAGCCTCCTACCCTCATCCTGTGAACTAAATCTTGGTTGAATGTTCACAATTTCTGATATATTCACTTGCCTTGAAGCATTATTTGTGATTTTTTTAAGTTAAAATCACTTCATTAAGTAAAAATTTCATATTATGTTATAAAACGTCATATATAATCACATTAAATGGAAACTACCAATTGCCATCAATAGAAGGCTATCATATATGTAAAAGGAACACAAACCAATGCTTCATCATTTAGTAAAATACTTTGCTTGCCATAAGCCTGGGGTCTAGGACAGACTCTTTTTTAAAAAACAGAATTTAGCCAAAAAAAAAAAAAAAGACATCAGCAAATGTAAGATGTCAGCCAAGTAGAAAACAAATAGAAACTCTTGTCTTAATGAGTTCTGAAAAACAGAAACAACTCTATTTACATGCTAGATCAAGATATGATTCCAAGATTACTTCACTTCCCAGTATCTTGACCTCTAACACCACTCCCAAATTAATAATTTACTAGTTCTATTTCACTGCTTCCCAACGCTCTGCAAACTATCTGCAGGAATACATCATCTATATCAATGTTAGTTGGGTGAGAAGTTGCCTGTCTTCCAGTTAATAGGCTGCATTAAATAGCATGAGGTTCTTGGAGATAATGGCATGATCTGCAGGTACTGTGGCAGGCTTTTCAAAGACCTTGAAATCATCTGAAAAGTTATTGTTTGATTCCATTAGGGCCAGGTGTGATCTCATTTCTCTAAAATGAAACCTGACAACTGTGGTTTAGGCATGGCTGATATGTGAATACAACTAGGGCAGACTTGGTTCACAGTCCAAATTTATCAGAATGTGGCCAAAAAATAGGTTATATAACAAAAAATAGATCATAAGCTTGACTTCTTTTAGTCCTTTAAGCCCCCCTACTTCATGAACAAAGTATATTCATTCCTTATTTTCACATTTAAATTTCTCAGTATAATTTATAAAGCAACTCAAGCAAAGAGGAATAAAGTGATATGCTCCTGGAGAATGAAAGTAACATCTAAATTTTAGTGGTTAAAATTGTTAACTAAAAGTAATTCTTAAAACATTTTTTAAAGCTAGTCCACTCCAAATTATATTTTCAGCAATTAAAAAACATTTAAAAATGCAAATATTTGTTTTTAAAATCAAAATGATTCAATGGTTATTGATGGCAAATTCAACAAATATGACATTAAATAGGCATGTTTTAGATGTTTCATGAAAGAGATACAACTTACTGGTTATAAGTGAATGGTTGCACCTCACTCCTAAAATGCCTATTTCCAAAGATAAAACATAAAAGCTACAAACACACACACAAAAAGAGAATGGAAAAGTAGACATATAGCAGATGAAGGTTGTAAAACAAAAAAGGATATAAGATGATGAATTATTAAAAGCTAAAGTGAAGTGAAAGTCATTCAGTCGTGTCCAATTCTTGGCGACTCCATGAACTATACAGTCCATGGAATTCTCTAGGCCAGAATACTGGAGTGGGCAGCCATTCCCTTCTCCAGGGGATTTTCCCAACCTAGTGTTCGAACCCAGGTCTCCCACACTGCAGGCAGATTCTTTACCAGCTAAGCCACCAGGGAAGCCCATTAAAAGCTAAGGTTTTAGATAATAAAGTTTTTATCTAGAAATCTATATACAGCATTGTACCAATTGACTATCATTTTCACACATACAAAGGACACTATAATTTAATTTTTCTCTTTCACGTTTACTCTTAAGAAAAGGCTAATAAGCTGCCATCTATGGGGGTCACACAGAGTCAGACACGACCGAAGTGACTTAGCAGCAGCAGCAGCAGCAGCAGCAGCAACAGATGTGTTTTACCAACACTGAAGAGCAAATGAGACAAGAAGAAATGAGGTATATCAAGAGACAGAATGTCCAATAAAAGCAAAGGATACTTCTGGGGCAACAGGAAACAGAATCTTAGGTGGACAGCTGTGCAGCAAGCCTGGAGGGGCACCAAAGCCATGCATCTGGGACAGAGGCAAGAGGGTTCCTAAACTATTGTTTCCAAAGAACAGTGCATAGATTTCATGATGCTGTGGCCTTGCTGGGAGGAATTTTAGAATTTGGTGGAAACATTGGGAATACATTAATATTAGTACTTTGAAATCTAAGGTGCAGGGGGAACAAAGACAGGGACACAAACAGAGAAAGAAAAAACACAGAGAGGTGCAAAAAAGCAATTACTATTTCAACAAAAACAAGACAGTGTAAAAGAAAATAAATAAATATGATGATCTATACAGTCATGCAGCAAAAATGTATTATACTACCAGATGGGGGAGATAGGAGAGGGGAGCATGTGGGATGGAAAAGGGAGTTATACTAGAGATAAATTGCAGTTTGCAATAGTTGAAAGTCAATCATGGATGTCTAAAAAGGTTAAGAAACAATAGAATCAACTGTTTATGTAGGAACAGATATGCAAAAAAACAGAAGAAACAAAAGTGGTTGGCTCTGAAATTTGAAAGGGATGTTGTTATTGTTTAGTTGCTTTAGTTGTGCCTGACTTTTAGTGATCCCATAGACTGTAGCCCACCAGGCTCCCCTGTCCCTGGGATCTCCCAGGCAAGAATATTGGAGTGGGTTGCCATTTCTTTCTCCAGGGGATCTTTCTGACCCAGAGATCAAACTGGCGTCTTCTGCTTGGCAGGTGAATTCTTTACCACTGAGCCACAAGGGAAACCCTTTGAAAGGGATAGGTAAGGAATTATTTGATGTCTGAAAATTTTATGTTGACAATCATAATATTAATAAAAATATATTACACATTTATTAATATGTAAATTAAAATAAATACTTCTACCTTGTTAAATTATTGTTAAATACATGTATTGCTAAATAAATATTTAATATCTAGAAATATCTATCTATCATAGAGAGTTGCTTTCCTGGAGGCTCAGCAGTAAAGAATCTGCCTGCAATGCAGCAGCTATAGGAGATGCAGTTTCAATCTGAGGGTCAGGAAAATCTCCTGGAGGAAGGCATGGCAACCCACTCCAGTACTCTTGTCTGGAGAATCCCATGGACAGAGGAGCCTGATGGGCTACAGTCTATAGGGTTGCAAAGAGTTGGACATGACTGAGGTGACTTAGCACACACACATATAGAGAAAAAGAAAGAGACATTTCTAGCTACTTCAAATATGTCACTTCTGCAGCATTTAGGTAGCCTACATAGTACAACCTCCCCAAAGATTATACGGTTGAGGATAATAATCTATTTACCCTTTGGAGCCCATGACTTGACCCACATCCATCCACATTGTTTAGAGAAACGGACACAGGCTAAAGCAGCTGATGCCAGTATAGTTTCTTGGGACCTTAATCCACACAAAGGCAGATGAAGTAGGTAGTTTGACAAATTAGTTTTTTAAACAGCTGAACTGCATTCTAGATTATTAGAATTTCTTATTGGAAGCCATTGCTAATACTGTATCTTCACATAATTTCAAATACTTTGCAAGAACTTTCCTATCTGTCAGATCAGTTTATCTTCACACAATCATTAGGAGGTTAAACAGCAAATGCTACTATCCTCATTCCAATAATGAGGAAACACACTCAAAAAAGTTAACTGGCTTTTTCCCTCTTTGTTTAGTTTTTGAAAGGGGCTTCCAAGGGTGCTAGTGGTAACGAATCTGCCTGCTGATGCAGGAGACATGAGACATGGGTTCAATCACTGGGTTGTGAAGATCCCCTGGAAGAGAGCATGACAACCTAGTCCAGTATTCTTGCCTGGAGAATCTCATGGACAAGGAGCCTGGAGGGCTACAGTCCATAGCGTTGCAAAGAGTCAGACACAACTGGAGTGACTTAGTACACATGCATCATAGCAGAAAATAGCATCACACAAGCAGAAAATAGGGCTCAAGTCTCTTATCTTCTCCTCCCAAATCTTTTTTTCATTCTGTCAGTGATTCTAACATACTGGCCTCAATTAACCTAAGTGACTCAGAATAATTTTAGCATTCAAATCCTAAGGTCCAAATGCAAACCTGGAATTATCTTCAGAAGAACCAATAACATTTCCTATACACATATGTAATTTTCAAATTTACATGGATCTTGCACTAATAAATAAAATACACATTTGTGTATAAGGGTTTTCATTTTTTTAAACTGAATTCCCAATAGCCTTTTATTTCTGTGTACTCTCAAATTCAAGTTCTTAGATGTTGAAAGGGATTCTATATGTATCAAGTTGGGGAGCTTTACACCATGCTCTCAGAGAGGCTCTCCTTGACCAGCCAAACTAACTTAAGCACCCACTCCATGCACTAGTTCAGCCCCCTTTACTCTGCATAGCACTCACCACACTAACAAGCATTCCCTTTACCTACTGACTTGTTCTAGAGTCCACTATGATCTACCCCTCACCTGCCACAAGAGGGTGTGGCCCACAAGGGCAGAGGCAATGTTGTGTGCAACCAGAACTGACCTGGGCAAAGGATGGGCTTCACCAAGCTCTGTGGACTTCATAGAGAATATCCCCCTGCCCCCAGTCCTCCCAGCTGACTCCTAACTCTATCCTCATAGAGAGCGCATGGTCATAGCATAAGTAGAAAAACAACCATGGCAATGGAAATGGTGACTGTTGATAATTTTGGGGTGCTTAGGACATCATATTAGTACGTTACATTCATGTTGTATTTGTTCCTGGTTTGTAAGATGGGTATTATTGCCTCTACTTTGCAGATGACAAACTGATTCTAGAGAAGTTGGGACATCATACCCTAGACCACACTGGAAGAGGTACTAACACACCTCTCAACAGCATCTGCAAGTTCCTAAAAACCATCGTAATCCACTGGGTTATACTGTCCTGGGTACCACTCCAAATACATGGCCTCCCACAGTAGGTCACAGCTTAAAATAAAAAAGAGAAGAGGAACAGATTTCATTCAAGGGGCTACCTGTCCTCTCTTACTTTTGTGCATGCATTACAAACTCCACTCCTTTAGAATTCAACAGATGTTTCAGCATTAACTGAAATCCCCTATTATTTTTTTCAATTCCTAGAGGAGGGGAGAGAAGAGGGAAAAGAGGCAAGATGCTCACAAAGGGAAGTCTGTGATGCTGAATCAGCCTCAGGACTGAAGCCCAGGCAGCTGATGCATCTACTGCCCAGAGCAAATGAAAGAGACACTTTGTTAGTAATGGGGGAGCGTGTTAGGGGACGCAACATTTAGACAGAAGAAAGTCAAGCCCCAGGCAGAAATCAGAGCAATTATTGAACAAATCTGGGGGTACTGCATTCACTCTGAACACTAAAGAGATGATAGCCTTCTGCTCAGAGGCAAATGACAGCATTCAAATAGTGTCCCACACAAACTGCCCCCACCCCAGGCACCAGTGTGAAGAATCAAAGGGAGTTCGCAATTCAGCCTGGCTCTGCCTTGGGGTTGACAAGTGTGAGAGTGGCCCCTCCTCATCACCACCTGATTCCCTCTGGACCTTCTAATGGTTTAGAGGGCAGAGGCATAATGCAATTTGTCAGGAAAGGGACAAATGCTGCAATAACAATGTCCACGTAAACTGAGCAAATGCTCCGTTTAATTGTCTCTACACGTCAACCTCGAAGGAGTTCAGCTGGGAAAGCTGATGATCCAAAAGAAATTATTTTCTGATTTTTTATTGAAAATTTCAAGGAAAACACATGCCACAGCCCCTCAGGACAAACCAGAAAGTAGCCAGGACAGGGAAGATGGATGTCTTCCAATGTCTTGACACATCTAACTTTAAGATATTGAGGATGCTATCATAACTTTCTGCCTTACATGTCTTTATTAGAGAAACAAGATTTATGTTTCTAGTATAGGGGGCAAAAGAAACTTGGGTGTCCATAAATGGTCCTGAGTCAGTCACTGAGCCTATCTGATTAGGGACACAGAGGGTAGAATTTTAAAGAGAAAGTTATCTTCCTTTGGGTAGCCAGGGTTCTCTGCCTTGCAATTTACTTTTATATATTCCCTTGAGCTTTCTGGCACATTGTGTTACTTTTTTGGGTTTCTGTTAGAGGTTCCTACAGGAAATAGTAACTCTCCAGTTTCCTGATTTTCAAAAATGAATGTACACATATGTTTAACATCAGGCTCCCTCGCATCCACTCATAATCTACACACAACAGGAAAAGTACGTGTATTTTAAATAATTCACAAAACATATTATAAGCTTGTTTTACATTGAAGGAAATTAGGCAAATGAAAAAGCTGCAATTAAATCAAATCTGTATCCCTTCCCTGTATTTAAAAGTTTTAAATCCTCATAGTTGGCTAAGTGATGTATAGGAGAATAGAGCTGGTTGATTAAGTTGGAACTTTTCTGACGGCTTTCAGCAGGGACAATCATGGATCCCAAACTAGTCATTACTCTCCCCCAACAGGTCCCCTCCTGCCTATGTTGTTACCCTTATCTCCCCCAGTAGCTTACATTTGACCCAGGCCTAATGACCTGCAAAGCAGTGTGCTCATTAAAACCTTTTTTTTTTTTTTTTTGTCATGCAGGATCTTAGTTCTCTGACCAGGGATCAAAACCATGCCTACTGCTTTAAGAGCACAGAGTCTTAACTACTAGACCGCTAGGCAAGTCCCTAAGCCTTTTTTAAGTTCATACATACTTCTCCCCATTCTCAAAACTCCCTTCTTCAATTCTGTTCACTGGGTTCACTACACAAAATGAAACTCTGATATTTTCTTCTCCATGAAGCCTTCTCTGAACACATTCTGTGGCTACAATTGTCCCATCAGGGCTTCCTGCTGGATCTGCTTTTCTTTTCTCTTTTCACACTTCATTGTAGTTTTATGGCAGCCCTTTCCTCCTTTTCTAGACTAGAAGCTCCTTGAAAGAACCAATGTTTATCTTTTGGTTGCTTTTCAAGTATGAAGAGTTTTGCCTGCTGTATGTTAGCAGACATGTGGTAATGTTTATTAGATGAATCAATATATTAAGAGTACATTGGACTTCCCTGGGGGTCCAGTGGCTAGGATTCCATGCTCCCAATACAGGGGCCCCGGATTTGATCCCTGGTCAGGGAACTAGATCCCACATGCCACAACTAAGAGCTCACATGCTACTACTAAAACTTAGCACAGTCAAGTAAATCAATCAATCAATCAATATTTTTTAAAAGAGTACATTGAGTTGAAAGTCACTGTATTTGGTATAAAATAGGAAGCAGCAAAAAGTCAAATATCTCCCCCCAAATTATACTGATGCCTGAAAATCTACCATTCATGATTTACTCCATAAATGATTTATTGTCTTATTCCTGGAAGACAACTACAGTATAAATACTCATGAGAATTAGCACAGAAAAGTCGCCAACTCCTGACCTTGAGAAGGTTTTAGGTTCCCACTGTCACCGAGAGGACTGAGAGTGTAAGACAGGTGGTAAGAGAAAGGGCAAATAGCAAAAGGGTAAGGCCAAACCGCACAGGGAGCAGAGGAGAAGAGGAAAAGTAGTTTATCAGCTTCAGTACGTTCCTCAGCATCAACTCTTGCTTTCCATCTACAAAGCCAGGATTCTCCCTCACTTCTTTCACTGACGGAATTGAACAAAAGTTAAGAGGACGTTGTTTTCCTTTTTTTTGTTGTTTTTTCCTCTGAAGGTATAACAAATCTTGGAAAACAAAGAATGAAGGATCTTAGGTGAACTTAATAAACCCACCTTCCCTTTTCATGAAACTTGGTTCTCCAAACACATCCAATGCTCTTTCCATACTCCAGCCTCCTGGTCTTACACTTGCTTGATTTTTTTGGAGCTGTTACTTTAATGTACCTGAGATATGAAATGCTCAGTTTTTGGTTTGGCCTCTCTGCTTCCAGTGTCTCCCATAACACCACTGTTGCAACCCAAGTGGGCTTTTTCATGTACTCTCCGGAGATGCCAACTAGAAAAGAGCAATGACCTCTATTTCTCTGCCTATCTCCTCTGCCCTGTCTTCTCAAGGCCACCTATGGTAGAGCCTGGTCTCCAACACTTTCCCATAGAGGACTACACTCCTTTCCAGAATTACCATTCACCAGCCTCACCATTCAAATGGGATCTAACATTGAAATATTTTGACTATTCCACATTGGTGTGGAGAGCCTTATTACCTTTGTACTTTATTGAAGATGGTACAATTCAGAATAATTAGCTGAATTCATTCTCCCAGTAGTGGAAATGAAGGTTTTAGAGCTATACAGATTGGAAAAAGCATTTGGCAGCACTGTCATATACTTCATTTTTGTTCTTATCACAATAATAATTTCTGCATTAAAACATATTGCTTCCAAAGTGTTTAAAACTTTCCCTTAAAGTCTGTTTGTGAGACTGTGTGACAGGCAAGGAAGCCAAGGATCATACATGTCCCATTCCTGAGTCAGCAGACCACACAGCTCTTCACAGCAAACTCTGCAGATGGATATGTCCTCAGTGAGGTGCAGAACGGCTTCCTGTTTTTTTTTTTAAAACAAGAGACACAGCCTGCAAATGGGAAGGATGAGTCCTCACCTTCAGAGCAAAGCTGTTTCTCAATTTGCACTCAGACCCAAAAACCCTGTCAAACTTTTCTGGACCTTATTACATAGTGGAGACACATAGACAAAATAGCTTCCCTTATGATTTAGATGGTAAAGAGTCTGCCTGCAATGAGGGAGACCTGGGTTTGATCTCAGGGTTGGGAAGATTCCCAGGAGAAGGAAATGGCAATCCACTCCAGTCCTCTTGCCTGGAAAATCCCATGGATGGAGGAGCCTGGGAGGCTACAGTTCATGGGGTCACAAAGAGTCGGACATGACTGAGTGACTTCACTTCAGTACACACAGACAAATATGATTTTTTTTTTATGATCAGATCAATGTATCACTTTAAATAGAACATGAAGTCAATTTGAGTCACTCATATAGTTGGTAAAAATTATGATACTAAGGAGGGATTCTTTTATTCATTCTCATTCATTTATAATGCTTCAAATATCCCATGTTTCAGTTTCCATTTTTTCCCTCCAGAACATAGGCTTTTTTTTGAAAGGGAAAGTTACTGCCCATGCTTCCACACACACAAAAAAAGGAGAGATAAAATGAAAGATAAAACTATAAAATGAAATAAAAGGTTGAAGGTTGTACCAACTCTACCCTTCCTGGAAAGCTCACTGTGCTCTAGCACCTCCATGATCACTTATGAGTTTCTGAAGACACAAGCCAAGTATGGAACTCAGCTGGCCTTGCTACGAAGACCATCAGCAATGATTTGAATTCTTTCAGGCAAGGAGTGGTGTTACCCAAACTTACTGGCATATGATGGCAAAAAGCAGAGAATAAAGACAATACTTAGCAACTAAGGTGCTTCAACCTGTTTTGCCTTTTGTAATTAGGCAGGCAGGAACACATAACCTAGTATTTCTAGGTAATATTTTTAGGCTCAGTAAACAATGCCTCTGAACTTAAATATGTTTCCTTCAAGAAGGTTATATAATGCAGTGAAGGAGAAAAAATGATCTGGATAATTATGCTGAAAATATAAAGAAAATAATTTTGGAGATCACTGTGACCTTTCTTTTACAAGTGGGAAATAAAATAAAATAAAAAAGTCTAAATCTTCAGTACAATAATATTTACTCATCATATTAAATTCATATAAACTTAAGCCTCTCCCTTGATTATATTATAAATCCGTTGGAGCCCTGGCCACCACAACTGAAGATTTTTCTTCTCTTTTTGATACTTTAGCCTGAGCTGTCACAGACCCTTTAAACTCTTCAAGGAAGTGTCAGAAGCATAAATGTGAAAGTACCAAGTAAGTAATTTTTTAAAATACTAGGCATGTGAAAGTTTCATTAGCCACAAATATTTGTCTCAATCTAGCCTATTTTTACATATACCCTACTTCTTAGAGGGCTTCCCTGGTGGCTCAGATGGTAAATAATTCACCTGCAATGAAGGAGACCTAAATTCAACCCTTGGGCTGGGAAAATCCCCTGGAGAAGAGAATGGCCACCTACCAGTATTTTTACCTGGAGAATTCCACAGACAAGAGGAGTCTGGCCGGCTACAGTCCATGGGGTCGCGAAAGAGGTGGACACGACTGAGCGACTAACACTTTCACTTTATTTTTTGCTTCTTTTCACAAATTTTTAGTTCAATTTTCCAAACACATTATGACAATGCTCCTTGAATTACTTGGCAAAAGAAATCACCAGAATTGTTTCAGTAATTATAGCTTCCTAGCCCTAATCTGACTGACTTTCTAAAACCAAATCTCAGATTGGGCTGGGAATACATATGCTTCATAGCAAACACCTGGAGTCTGCCCCAAAACACAGATTTCTAAGAAAAATAAACAAAAAAGCAAGCCAATGAAAAATAGAATGAATATACTAAAATGATTATTCACTGATTGAGTTGATGTTTGTTGAGGCTCTTTTATGTGTCAGTCACTTTTCTAGTCCCTGGGCACTACTTACACATTATTCATTAGGTTAATTGTGTGGTTTTAATAAGTTCAGTGCCTCATCTTCAAGACAGCAATGATGATTTTCAAAATAAGGCTTATTACACATATCAGAATTCATTTCCTAAACAACCTTAATGATTAAAAGCCTTGAAAAGTATGCATGATGAGTCATTAGAAAGTATGGGATAAACAGAACTTACTGTTTCAGTTCAGGATGTGTGTGTGTGCTAAATCACTTCAGTTGTGTCCAACTCTTTGTGACCCTCTGAACTGTAGCCTGCCAGGCTCCTCTGTCAATAAGATTTTCCAGGCAAGAATACTGGAATGGGTTGCCATGACTTCCTCCAGGGGATCTTCCCAACCTAGAGATTGAACCCGAGTCTCTTAAGTCTCCTGCACTGGCAGGTGGGTTCTTTACCACTAAGACCACCTGGGAAGCCCTGACTTCAGGACATGCAGATCCTAAAAGGCAACTGAAGTGTGAACTCATCATTCTGAAAAAAGGCACTTCCTTTGAGATCACTTTTCAAGTGCTTTGAAAATCACTCAAAGTTGTTGCTTGTTACTCTGGCAATAACTGAAAGATAATAATGTTCCTATGTCTTCCAACCCCAACTTTAAACTTCATCAGGGGATGTAAAAACATTGATGGAACTGGGCATAAGATGAAGTGAAGTGAAAGTGAAGTCGCTCAGTCCTGTCCTACTCTCTGCGACCCCGTGGACTGTAGCCCACCAGGCTCCTCTGTCCATGGGATTCTCCAGGCAAGTGGGTTGCCATTTCCTTCTCCAAGGCATAAGATGAACATAGGAGCAAATAAGTGAGAGAAAGGGGACTTTGTAATAAATTTATTTATGAATGTCCAGAGGTCAGAAGTAGAATGAAAGTTAGAAAAAGAATGGTTAATGGAAGTTAGAGAGATTTAAGTCAATGTACGGAAGAAATTTTAAGCACTTATTTCATGGGTGAGCCTTATCAGCAGAGGCAAGGGAACCAACTGTCAGTGTTTCTATGGGCACTGGGACTAAGGGTTTTGAAAGATTACTGACTAAATATGAGTTTTTAGAGTGAGGAAGCACCTGAAATGCTGGTATGCACTGCAGCTTCCCTAGAGAATCAGTTTAATTTAAGTAAAGTTCATTCTTCAGTACATCTTTGAACTGTATTTATCTTTAAGAACTAAGTGAAACACCAAGTAGAACATAGCCAGACCCTGTCCTGGCGACAGTGATTTAAACAAACAAAAAGAGGCAATAAGGATGTGGATACAATACAAAATCTCTGATGTCATGTGTAAGTGCTACCTTGATTCCCTGGCTTTAGGGGATAAAAAGAAAATTAATGTATGAAAATTAAGAAGAGATATAATTTGATTCAAGATAAAATTGGATTTATCTGGAAATTAGAACAGTTAGGTCCAGTTCACTTAACTATTTTTATCAGCATTACAGAAATAAGCTTTCATTTCTAAAACTTCTATGAGATCATTATCAAAATGTCTACACATCATCTCCAAGTCTCAGGGCAGCAGGACAAAACATATGACATAATTAAATGGCTTGTGCTTCTTGGAAAAATAAGCATTTATAGCATGTTTAATAAACAGCTTTTAAAGCTGTTTGAAAAGATCCAGCAGAATGCCTGTCCTGCACAAAGTAAATACTCCATAAAGTTGTGCATAGATTAGAATTAGATGAGTGGTTGTGATAGCTCAAACTTTTGTTCCAGGAATTCAAGAGGTGTTAAGTCTATTGTCTCATTTATTTCTTTAAATAGCCCTATGAGGAAGAGTCTATGAAATTTTCTCACTGGTGAGAAACTGAGGTCAAGGAACTGTCCAAGGTAAGTTAAGTGCTTCTGCTGCTGCTGCTGCTAAGTCGCTTCAGTCGTGTCCGACTCTGTGCGACCGCATACACCAGGCTTCCCCATCCCTGGGATTCTCCAGGCAAGAACACTGGAGTGGGTTGCCATTTCCTTCTCCAATGCATGAAAGTGAAAAGTGAAAGTGAAGTCGCTCAGTCGTGTCCGACTCTTCGCGACCCCATGGACTGCTGCCTACCAGGCTCCTCCGTCCGTGGGATTTTCCAGGCAAGAGTACTGGAGTGGGGTGCCATTGCCTTCTCCGAGTTAAGTGCTAGACACAAGAATTGAACTCAACTTTGTTTGATGACCGCAACCATATCCTTACCCACTCTTAAGCCTGGGCTGAGGAATCTCCAGGCTCCACTTGCTCCAGAATATTTTATTTTTATATATTTCAGAATGGGTCCCCTTAGGACCTTTGTAGTTTCAGAAACTACAGCTCTAATGGCACACAGAAAAATGAATTTTATATGAAAATGATTTTGGCAGGTGGAGATCTAATACATCTTTTTACATAAATTAGCACTGTAAGTACTGAATGTGCATTAAGTTCAATCATTTGTTTTAAATGTGCCTCCCTCTACTACAGAGCTCTTTGACCTATATTTTCATTATTAATAACTCCAGTGTTTGACATCATGCACTTGTTGCATCATGATTTTCACATTTAGTGAGCAGGAAAACTCATCCTCATGATGACCATTTTGTAATTCTCCTTGAAAATGTTTCCTTGGGATGTTGTTCAGATTGATTAAAACTAATTTAGAGGAAAAATGAGGTAAGCATCTTCAGTTCCTAAGCTAATTAGCATCATACAAAGTCTGTGTAATGACATAACATTTCATAGTTGTATTTCATCATTCAAATGGTGATTATTCATGAAGTAATGCCAAAGCAGGAAGGCAATGGGGGTAGGCACAAAGGGAATGAGTAGGTGAAGGAGCACGTAGCGCATGGGGTGTATGTCTCTGGCATTATGCCAAATCCAAATTAAAATGTACCTGTTATCTGTTGTTTTGTCAGTTATTTCCTCTTCCTCAATCTGTTATTAAGCACAATTAAGACAACTATATAGGAAATGCAAAGCACAAGAGACAGTTCTTTAAAATCCAAGAATGCTCTATCAATTTTATGCAAACACCTCTGATATAATGGCATTTTGAGATAAGTGATACCTGTTTTCTTTCCCATAATGTCACTTGCAAGAGATTAGGGACACACACCTAAACACTCCCTGAATAAATAAGTAGGGTTTATCCATGAATTTAGCTAAATGCTTTATGGATATATTTATATTTTTAGCTTTACTCCTCAAGACAGTTGCAGTCTTCTGTTAAGTAAGCTTCTGTTTATATAGTCTTCTTTAGTATTTCACTTCATTTGACTTAAATCCATCTCTTCCAAACTTCTCAGAATGCTTTCAAATTATGGAATTTCATGAAATGGACTTACCTGCTTGCTTTCTTGCCAGTTCTTCAATGGAGTTAAAGCAACTGCAGTTTGTCTTCCTTTGCTTCCTTTCCTGTTATATTCCTTACAGGCCACCTCTCCCTCGAAAGCACCAGGCAGCCTCTGACTGCTGCTTCTCCCAAAGAAAATGACTTACTGATAAATTAAGATATTTAGTGATCATGTGACGTGATTAGCTTACTCTTACCCCTTCTTTAATGTGGAGAAGTGGGAGCTTGGGAGTGGGCAAAGAGTCCCTGGGGAACCATTCTCTCAATGGGCTGCATCCTCCAAACTCACCTGGTAGACAATCGCTCTACTCAGGTGAAGGAGCAGTGAGGACCCCACCCACTCACCCATGAGCGTGGACTCTGATCGCTTCGGTGTCTTAGTCCAGCCAGAGTGAATGATTACATGTATCAATAGCAAACTGTGCCCTCCTTTGAAACATTGGTCTGAGTTATTGTTCTCTTTCAGAATGCAATTCTAAAACTATATGATATGATAAGAAATGCCACGACAAGAAGTTTTTGTTTTGATTTACTGATAGTGTTTGGAAATGAGAGGAAATTTATGTAATTTTTAAGCAATTTTTAGAATAAACTTACTTAGGAATTTTAAGAAAGACAAAATAAAGAAAGAATGAATGACAGAAAAATGTATTGCAAGTAATCATGCTATAATCTAAAATGTCCATCTGCACAGAGACACCAGATGGGGATGGGAATGAGTGGTAACCTGAGGCCTGTCTTCCACTATAACAACGTGAATATTGTTTATTGAACAAGCACCAGATGCCCATGGTTCTGACTCCTGAGCATCTATAAAGAGAAAAGGCAAAACTTTGGAGAAAAAGTAAAACTTCCAGTGCTAGCAAGAGCCAGTATGACTTCCTTCAGAAAGACGAAAAAATGATTGCAATACAGTCTCTTTTTTCATGACAAAGAGAAGCCAACACCAGGCAACTATCTTGGACTTACTTCTCCATGAACTGCCACCTTCCCTCATTCCCACCTTCCTGGACTTCAGAATGCTTTTTCTCTGCTCACTTTCTGCATCACTGATTTTAGTTTGTTTCAAGAGGACCCATCTCATTAGATGAGCCATAATAATCTTTGATATTTTTGACATCCCTTAATCTTTTTCTCACAGATACTTGGAATCGAGATAATGTAAACAGAAACATAGACTTCCTTAGATTAAAGTCAATATTCTGACAGCCTGAAACATTAAGATATCAAGTTTGTGATAAATGATTGATGCCAACATAGTAAATTACATCCATGGAGAAGGAAATGGCAACCCACTACAGTATTCTTGCTTGGAAAATCCCATGGACAAGAGGAGCCTGGCAGGCTACAGTCCATGGGGTCACAGAGAGTCAGACACAACTGAGTGACTGAGCACACACGAATGCTTTTTTGTTGTTGTTGGTTTCTAAATATTCCCTCTAGCCCACCCAGTTTTATATCAGGGAAATTCAGATGACAAAGTAAACTTGCTACTATGTAAACATATCTAGAGAAAGTAATTGTTAAGACAGTGAAAACCACTAAAAACTCAATTTTCTGAAAACTTAGTATTTTACTCTATTTGCCTTTTTGCTCATAGATTCTTTATGATAATACAAAATCTGTTTTCTAGTGAACCAATTACTAGTGATCAGAATGAAATCATAATCGATCTTACAACTTGAGTCTCCTCTGTGAGCAGGGGTGGACACTAAAAAGAGGTTGTGTTCCCTTCAACTCCAGGGAGAATATTCTATGGTTTTCCACAGCCTAATGCAGCTGGCTGCCAGCAAAAGATTTCTGGTAAATGCTATTTATGCCCACTCAATTAAAGTAAACGGATATTTATTGAGCTGCACAGTAGGCAGAATGTTGCAGTAATGTGGTAATGTAGTCACCACCTCACCACCATAAAGACCCTTGGCGTTTCTTCTTTCAGAGCTCGGCACCAAGGAATTCATTCCTGGAGTGTTAGTTTTCTGGTATATGTTGAAAATTTATATAATACTAATTACTCATGATGCTATTATGGATATATCAGATAATATAAAATACCTAAATGATTCTTGCCCTCTAGAATATAATTTCTAAATTACAAGTTCAGGATAGTTCCATAAGATCTTCTAGAAATGGGTAGCATGACCTTGGTTACAAGATAAATAATAAAAAGAACTTGATACGCAACACAATATTTCCATAACTGGATGGTCTTTTTATGAAGAAATGGCATTTTCAACATTTCTATTTGAGAGGGACTGAGAATAAATACAAAGAATCAAATATGAAAACAATGCATTAGGAAGCGTTCACAATTTGTTAATTTATTCTGCATTTACTGTGTGTCTGAAAAAAGATGGTTCAGGTTAAATTAGTCTTATCTGAAAAGTATTATTACTCTCTACACTCTAAAATATGATGAAAATGCACCAAGACAGTATCTTTAGATTTCAATTCCAGCTATTCTTTGTTACATTCATTGGGAATGTCTGACATAAAATTCAGGCAGATTTTGTCTATTTTGTAAGCAATTTCATTGAAAATGTCAGATATATTTGTGTCAAAGAGGACACATAAACAAAAAAATCAATACTTTCATAAGTCTAGAGAGTCAACAAATTTAATTTGTTTTATCTACCCAGCACCTGCACACTCATTTTTCAAAAGGAGATTGATAGCTATTTCTCAGTAAAACTTAATGCAAATATTTTTATTGATGCATATATTAAAATATAATTGATTTTTTAGATCTATGAGTTGGTTTAAATTCATTTATTTGTTCATTGTATTTTCCTTTCTTTAAAATGGGAATCTTTTTTCAGATTTTTATTACAATAAGCTGCAATAATAAAAAAATGCAACAAAAATTGGTTTCAACACAGAGGTTCTACAAATATAGTAGAAAACATACTCTTTCATGGTAGCATCTATACACTGATTCCATGAGTAACATGGAAAAGATATATGAGACTCAGAGAAAGGCCAAAACAGAGAAACATACACAATCTGGATTACATTTTCAAAAGAGTCTAAACAAAGTTCGTTCTCCAATAAAGAATAAGAGCTACTTTGATCAAATTCTATAAATCATATGATTAATACTTGAGATTAGCAAACCAAGGCCATTCCAGAATTCCAGGTCTATCATGTATTAGATGCTGAGATTTGGGGTCAGTTCTCTGAAAGATCTAATTATCTTCCATCTCTATTATGTTCTATTTCAGCCTTTCTACCCCATCTGGGCAAATATAAGTAATGCTTTTCCCTTTCTCAGTTATCAGATATGGACTTTCCACTCATTTCTGTCTAAACCAATTAATCCACATCCTCAAAACTTCCACGTGACCTTTTTGGAACAGACTTTTCAAAACATACTCTAGTTTCCCAAAAAGTCTCTTTTCTGTCAAATACCATTTGTAAGTGTATTCTCAATAAAGGTAAAGAAAGACCTACCAACTGTGAAGGATAATATCTAAATCAACAGCTTTGCAGACAGAGTGACAGAAAAGTGGACACCTCAGCAAGACCACTTTTCTCTGTCATTCATCTCCTTCCTCCATTTCTGGAATTTATTTTTCAGCAAGATTCGGGAAATAAAAATAAATTCAACATATGTATTGGACATCTATCTAAATATTTCATATTATTTTAGGCACTTAGTAGACAAAAACTATTTTTCTTTGTATTTCTGCTCTTAAGAAGCCTATCTATTATTTGATATTTCATCTAAAACAAGAATCAGAAAGTTCAAAGCAAACTTACTTCTCACCCATTTCTACTACACTCTTTCATGCAACACACAATGTTAACTGCTAATAGTTTTTGTCAGAATAGGTAATATAATGGTGTTTAGCAAAATGAATGGTTATGAATAATTCAATGTAACTATTTCATGCCCCCAAAGTAACACCCTTTTCATTGTGTTTTCCAAAGTTCTCAGTCAGATAATTATGCTACACAGAAGAGCCCCTAACATATCCCCTGTTATGAATTTTATGATTCATTTTTTCTGAAATACTTTTCCCCTTCTTTATTATCTATAACTTGCATGCCTTTTTCCTCTAATACTTTACTACCAAGACAGTAAATCAAGTTGATAGTGTCCTATGGATCATAACAAGTTCATCTGTCTGCACTGGTGGAAGATCTGTGGTAACAGCAAGGGCCAACCGAACACAACATGTCAGACGTGCTGACTGGTCCCAAGACAGCAGGCAACACGCGACAAAAAAGCGAAGTTCAAGACCTCACTGACGACAACAAGCTGCAGCAACAGCTTCCCAGCTGAGTGACATGAAGCCCATAATGGAAACATTACTCGTTTAGGTAGGCTCACATGAAATATTAATTTCCTGGATTCTCTGTATTTGCATAGTAATAATAAGTTCATCTTCTTGGCTTGTTCTGGCTTCAGTTAGCAATTCTATTGTCATACCTGAGATTTGGAATAGGAAGTAGAGAAGGCTGTGGAAAATATCCTTCTGGAAACAGCAGTGCTAACGGAGCTTATCAGTACCATCATTAATTTAATCAAAAACCTTCAGGCAGAGGGCTAGAACAATCTGTTAAGGAAACATTTTCTAAAATGAGAGTGCTTCCCATTTGAATTAGGGTCTTACTCTACTCTTTAAGACATTATTTTTCTCTGTTATCTCTCTCTCATCCCTCCCCTGTTTCTGCCACTGATTAGATCTGCAACTGAGGGCTGTATTTTTACTAAAAAATGTATTCTTGCAAATTGACAATTTTGCAACAACATCACTCTCCTCTAACCTTTTTAACTGATTTCCTTTTTAATGACATCTCAATTAGTTCAGACCCACTGTGCGAAAGATAAAGTCCTTGTATCTCAACGAGAGAATACTCTAGAGAGAATGGAGTTTGCTTCATGATGTGCATGTTAATATGCTATTTTCTTTAATTAGTTTTACAGATAATGGCTGCCAGTGGATGACTCTGCTATCCTTATATGTGTGTTTGTACTCACATGCATGCTTAGGTGTATTTCCTCTTCAAGATATAAAACTAAACAACAACATAACTATGAGGGAAGTTGCTGAGAATAGGATTCTTGAAAATGGAATCCCAAGGATGACTATAGGCATCATGCATGTAAGATAAAAATATCAATCCACTATTTCAGAACTATAAATGTTGATTTTTAAATCTCAGGAACATCATATTTAGATATACATAAAGTGGTGGTCTGGGCTCAACAGTGAGACTTCTGCTGCCTCAAGGGAATACCTTTACTAATGCAGAGAAATCCTTCGACAAACCCTATTGTAATGATGATACCTTCTATATGAAAAGATTACATCTTCTGCTGGAAGAGAACTTCCTGAGCCTAATATCACATGAGCATCCCAATAGGAGTAGTGCTCTGGGAGTCTGAGGAAACAAAACTGCATTTTGGACCTTTCTGACACTAAAGACAATCATGATTTGGCCATGCTACCCCGAATACATGGCACCACCTCCACCTGTATTCACTGACACGTTATCTCAGTGGGTGCTTTTATACGGCAGGAGGAAGCAAGGTGCTCTCTGATCATCTTTCCCAATGCAGCTGTACTTAAAATTTTAAAATAGCTAGGAACTTCCCTGTGCTTCCTTGGTGGTTCAGGTGGTAAAGAAACTGCCTGCAATACGGGAGACCTGGGTTTGATCCGTGGGTCGGGAAGATTCCCTAGAGAAGGCAATGGCTACCCACTCCAGGATTCTTGCCTGGAGAAATCCATGGACAGAGGAACTTGGAGAGCTCCAGTCCATGGGGTTGCAAAAAGTCAGACACGACTGAGTGACTTTGTCATGCGTCAGGGACTTCCCTGGTGGTCCAGTGGCTAAGATTCTTCACTCTTAATGCAGGGGGCCCTGGTTCAATCCCTGGTCAGGGAACTAGACCCCAAATGCTGCAATTAAGAATTTGTATAAAGGTGGAGCTAGTGGTAAAGAATCTGCCTGCCAATGTAGGAGATCTCTGAGACAAGGGTTCAATCTCTGGGTCAGGGAGATCCCCTGGAGGAGGGCATGGCAACACACTCCAGTATTCTTGCCTGGAGAATGATATGGACAGAGGAGCCTAGTGGGCTATAGGGTTGTAAAGAGTTGGACACAACTGAAGTGACTTAGCACATACATGCGCTATAACTAAAGATCCGCATGCCACAACATAGATGGAAGATCCTCAACTAAGACTGGATGAGCCAAATTTGGAAAAAAAGAAAATGTTTTTAAACAGCTATAAGTAACACCATGGAATTAAGAAGTCATGAAATTGCAGGTCAGGGATTGCATCCATGGGCCATTATAAGATCTGAAGAAGCTTTCCTAAGAAAATACATTCTTAAGACAGAAAGGAACATTTTTTATATTGTTATTTTCTACACATTTTCTGTCTTAGCTTTCAATATTTAAAATATGTTTGGAATTTGTGGACGATAAATCACACATAAAAGGTATTTAAAACAACACTTAGGGAGAAATGTTCTTTAAAATAGAGAGTAGACTTCCAAAGCCAAAAGTAATCTCAGTTCAGTTCAGTTCAGTTCAGTCACTCAGTCGTGTCTGACTCTTTGTGATCCCATGAATAGCAGGACGCCAGGCCTCCCTGTCCATCACCAACTCCCGGAGTTCACTCAGACTCACGTCCATCGAGTCAGTGATGCCATCCAGCCATCTCATCCTCTGTCGTCCCCTTCTCCTCCTGCCCCCAATCCTTCCCAGCATCAGAGTCTTTTCCAATGAGTCAATCCTTCACATGAGGTGGCCAAAGTACTGGAGTTTCAGCTTTAGCATCATTCCTTCCAAAGAAATCCCAGCACTGATCTCCTTCAGAATGGACTGGTTGGATCTCCTTGCAGTCCAAGGGACTCTCAAGAGTCTTCTCCAACACCACAGTTCAAAAGCATCAGTTCTTCGGTGCTCAGCCTTCTTCACAGTCCAACTCTCACATCCATACGTGACCACTGGAAAACCCATAGCCTTGATTAGACAGTCTTTTCTTTTAAATGTACAGACCCTGTGCCCATTCCTCTGTGCCTGAGAGAGAAGTTCTGGGGCAAATAAGCATCTGCATTGGTGTGATTAAGACCCAGGCTCTCAGTTCAGTTCAGTTCAGTCACTCAGTTGTGTCCGACTCTTTGCGACCCCATGAATCGCAGCACGCCAGGCCTCCCTGTTCATCACCATCTCCCAGAGTTCACTCAGACTCATGCCCATCGAGTCAGTGATGCCATCCAGCCATCTCATCCTCTGTCGTCCCCTTCTCCTCCTGCCCCCAATCCTTCCCAGCATCAGAGTCTTTTCCAATGAGTCAATCCTTCACATGAGGTGGCCAAAGTACTGGAGTTTCAGCTTTAGCATCATTCCTTCCAAAGAAATCCCAGCACTGATCTCCTTCAGAATGGACTGGTTGGATCTCCTTGCAGTCCAAGGGACTCTCAAGAGTCTTCTCCAACACCACAGTTCAAAAGCATCAGTTCTTCGGTGCTCAGCCTTCTTCACAGTCCAACTCTCACATCCATACGTGACCACTGGAAAACCCATAGCCTTGATTAGACAGTCTTTTCTTTTAAATGTACAGACCCTGTGCCCATTCCTCTGTGCCTGAGAGAGAAGTTCTGGGGCAAATAAGCATCTGCATTGGTGTGATTAAGACCCAGGCTCTCAGTTCAGTTCAGTTCAGTCACTCAGTTGTGTCCGACTCTTTGCGACCCCATGAATCGCAGCACGCCAGGCCTCCCTGTTCATCACCATCTCCCAGAGTTCACTCAGACTCATGCCCATCGAGTCCGTGATGCCATCCAGCCATCTCATCCTTGGTTGTCCCCTTCTTCTCCAGGCTCTAGTTAACTCTAAAGTAAACATTCCCTGACACCTCCATAGTCTTCTAAAATTGAAGGAAGCCACAAATGGCAGTGAAACAAACATTTCAATAGAGTTATTATCGTTTCTAGAATGAATAGAACTATGCTCTTGTTCTAAGCTAGAAGCTCTCAACTTGGATAATTATACAACAAAATTAGTCAATCTCCATAAGCGTTAAACACGAAATAAAAAGGACAGTATTGATTCACACATTAAAAAGCTGCCACCTTTTGTTTCTCCCCATGCAGGCAATATGTGAGAGCAAGTGTGTAAAGTTGCTTCAGTCATGTCCAACTCTTTGCAGCCCCATGGACTGTGTAGCCTGTTGGGCTCCTCTGTCCATGGCATTCTCCAGGCAAGAGTACTGCAGTAGGTTGCTGTGCCCTCCCAGGGATCTTCCCGACCCGGGGATTGAACCTCTGTCTCTTATGTATCCTGTGTCGGCAGGCAGGCACGTTCTTTACCTCTAGCGCCACCTGGAAGCCCCTATTGCATAAGGGCTATATACTAGACTCTAATTTTTCTCTCTCTGATTCATAAAATTCTTAGTAAATCTTATTAATGGATGAAAAACCTGGTGAGAGTCTTAAGGTACCAAGACATTAAAATAAATAAATAGGAATAACTCTTTACATTCCTTCACCTAATTATAATATAAAACTTATCATATAGAGATATAGATATCTTTAATGTAAGAAGAATAGGTAATATAACTGCTCATATGTAATAGGGACTCTGCTGAGTGCTTTATAGATATTATCCAATCCTCTCAGCAACCTTACAAGTGTAATAACACTTTTAGTTTACAGATGAGGAAACTGAGGTAGAGACGTATAGAAGCTAGAAGTGCCTCCACAAGTCTGTAGTTCTCCATGTATACATCTCCCTTCCTGCCCTGCAAATAGGTTTGTCAGTGCTATTTTTCTAGAGTCCATATATATGCATTAATACACAATATTTGCTTTTTTTTTTCTTTCTTAGTTCACTATGTTGAACGGGCTCTAGGTTCATCCTTCTCACTGGACACAGAGAGGGAAGGAGAGGGTAGGGCAAACTGAGAAAGTAGGATAGACATGTATACACTATCATATGTAAAACAGCTAGCTAGTGGGAAGCAGATGTACAGCATAGAGAACTTAACCCAGTGTCCTGTGGTCACCTGGAGGGTTGGGATGGGAGCAGGGAGGGAGGCTCAAGAAGGAAGGGGTATGTATATTATTATAGCTGATTTGCATTGTTGTATGGCAGAAACCAATACAACCTTGTAAAGCAATTTTCCACCAATTAAAAAATGTTTAAAAATAAACAAAATGATGTTTATACATGGATTCAACTAATGATGGGCATAGCCCATAGGACAAGAGACATTGTTAAATATTTATTTGCTATCTTTTTATTAAGCTTAACTATATATACCCTTGGACTTCCCTGGTGGCTCAGACGGTAAAGCGTCTGTCTACAATGTGGGAGACCTGGGTTCGATCCCTGGGTTGGGAAGATCCCCTGGAGAAGGAAATGGCAAGCCACTCCAGGACTATTGCCTGGAAAATCCCATGGACGGAGGAGCCTGGCAGGCTACAGTCCATGGGGTCACAAAGAGTCAGACACGACTGAGTGACTTCACTTTCCTATATATACCCTAAGGCTTAATTATTAATTTATTTCTTAATTATTAATTCCTATATATACCCTAAGGCTTAATAAGGCTTAATTATTAATTTATTTCTTTTCTTTTTGTATCTTTTGCTTTGTAGATATCTTTCTATAAATATAAAGAAAAAAGGATTGCTATGTAAAGTTTTGGAAAATACAGGAATACTAAAAAAAATTTTAAAACCTTACAATTTAATCACTCAGAGAAATCCATTAAAGATAATATCTTAGCAGTTATTTTAATATACATGTTTCAGCTTTCTAAGAATTAAACTTTCTTTTTACTCAATAGTATAATGTGAACATTTATCCATGCCATTAACTATTCTTGGTGAATATGATTTTTATAATTGTTTCAACTTCTTTATATTTAAAACATTTTACCTATAACTTTTAAGAATTTATAATTCAGATACTCCTACTCATAACTATCAGTACTTTCTTTATAGTTTCTTCATTAGTTTACCTAACTCAACTTCAAAAGAGGTTAAACATTTGCTTCTATTTTCTTGTGTAATTTTTATGGTTTCTCAATATTTTCTATGTTATCTCTTTAACCCATCTGTCTTTTATTCTGGCATACATTTATACTGTTAGAGAAGCTATGAATTTCTGAAACCATACAAATGGTATTTTTCTATATAGTAAGTCTTCAGATATTTGAAATCTATGATCTTGCCTATCACTTCTCTTCTATCCAAATCACAAATCATCTCTGTTAAATATGGTCAGTTTCTTACTTTTTCAAAGGTGTTTGGAAAGCAATATCCTCTGTATGTTCACAAATTTGCCACTTTTATTTGAAAGTTCAAAACTGGACAGAATTTTTAAAAACTTTTATGGAGTATAGTTGATTAACAATGTTCTGTTAGTTTCAGGTGTACAGAAAAGTGAATACAAATATATATAATGGAATACTTCTCAGCCATAAAAAAGCAACATGGATGGACCCAGATATTGTCATACAGAGTGAAGTAAGTCAGACAGAGAAAGACAAATATCATATGATATCTCTTTTATGTGGAATCTAAAAATAGGGTACAAATGAACTTATGTACAAAACATAAGTAGAGTTAATAGATTTAGAAAACAAACTTATGATTACCAGGGAGGGTATGGGAGGGAAGGGATAAATAGGGAGTCTGGGAGTGGCACACACTCACTACTATATATAAAACAGATAACTAACAAGGACCTACTGTATAGCACAGGGAAATCTACTCAATACTCTGGACACAATTCTTTTAAGTGCACTATCACTGTCCTTGTTTCCTAGGACAGGAAATTATAATTTCATAAATGCAACTAAGATTAAATAGATTTGCTGGCTATCACATCATAACCTTTGCATAAATTCAACTGGTATTTAACTAAAATCTCCCAGATTTTTTTTCACATGAACCATTTCTGTCAAGCCTCGTTTTCCGAAAATACTGGCAATTATTAATAATCTATAAGCTGATCTCTATAGCTGTATATATATATTTGATATACATTGTGCCTTCAAATGGTGTTTGTGTTTCTGATTTAAAGAAGATAATGCATTTATCCAGAAACAGAAGGAGAACCAATGAATGCCTTTGATAGGAGTGATAATGTGGAGTGTACAGAGCCCTGTTCAGTAACCCTTCCTCATAGTCACACTCCATCTCACTGATGCATAGGAAACATGATGGCCATATGCTGAGCAATGCCTTCATTTAAAACACATACCTATGCTATGATAATAGAGATTTCAGGGACTCTTTTCAAGAATGCCAAGAAACAAACTTAAGAGCTCCCCTGAATAAAAGAAGAGTTTCAGAAACCAGGAGAACTGAGCAGACCACTTTTTTTGCAAAGCCCTTTGTGATCTTCTTAAGCCCATCTATTCAGACTAAAGGTCAAGTGGGCAAAGCCAGCAATTCTGTTTTCCCACAAAGCTGCTACAGTTTTCTGTCTCTTGACAGCCCCATCACTAGGAGTCTATTATCTTCCATTCTCTCTCCAGCACCACCCAGATCCTTAACTGGAAATGCACTAAACGGCTCCTTTCTTTTCATAGGTTGACTTTCGGCTTTTTGTAATGGCTTCATGTTATACATCTAAAAGCTTTCTTCCCTTGCTCTGTTTATTTAAAGAGGGCAATTTGAGAAAGCAGAATCCACCCTAAACAAGCCTTTCACTATGGTAGGCCAATGTAAGTAAATTTGCTAATAAAAGCCTTTTCCAGTTCATTAGGTGGCACTTTAAAAGTAGCATCTAAATGACAGGTCTGAAAACTGTCTTTAAAGACTGTCTTAAGAACTTGATTTCTGTTTGAAGAAACACTTTGCATCTTCCTTTACATAACAGTGATCTCAGGGAAAAAAAAAAAACTGGATTTTTTAGGTCTAATCATACAGACTACAGGTTCTATACGCATTCTATCAAAAACTCATAGCTTTAGTTTTTCTTCCCCTAATACCTGGTAAGATTGGTAGACATTTTCTTGTTGAAGTCTTAGTCCAGATCAAGAAATCAAACACTAGGAAATAGATCTAGTTGTTTGGAGTTGACAGCTACTTGGCAGATCAAGAAAATCAAACCCTCCTAATTTCAAAGTTAAATGGAGAAATAGGAGAGGGGGGACAAAGTGACTTCTTGGCAGACTCTTAGCTTTCCATTTAAAGGTGTTTGTACACTGATATGATCAGAGCAGGACCAAGAAGTCACATTACAGCGGTGGGGTTAACACATCAAGTGTGAGTTCAGGTAGGTGTCTTACATTTCTTACATTTAGTGCATATTTACTTGCCATTTCTTGACTGGCAAGTCGTGACACATAAATACACATTTAAATACACACATATCCATAACCAGGAAGAGAAAACAGGTATAGATAACTGACTGAAAAACTAATGGCCAAAAGAACTGAACAAAACAGGAAATTTCTGCAGTCTGAAGGTCAGCCTGTATCTTAACTTGTTGAGCAGGACGATGATATTCACTTATTTAAATTTCATGATAAAATGTATTCAAAATAAAATATTTTAAAACATCTGATTTACTTTCCATTACTGAGTAGAAAAGAAATGCGCTTAAAAATCAGGCCATCAGACCTAAATGGAAGAATTTTAGACCAATTTTTTCCTTTTCTTTTTGTCACAAGAAATTGTTTTATCACAGTGCTTTTGTTCATTTCTTAATATTTACAAGACTAAATTAATAAAGAGAGATTTTGAATTATTAGATATAAGTTATCTCCAAGTAAAACATATTTAAAAAGCCATTCTTCTTGCATGTTACATACATCATGACTTATTTCTGTAGGGTTTCCACCCGAAGTTGCAGTACAATAACTGTATTAAAAACGACTGTCATCCTAACATGGTGACAGACCCAAAATTGTGTGTGTATGTACATTAGTTGTTCAGTTGTGTCCAACTCTTTGTGACATCATGGACCGTAGCCTGCCAGGCTCCACTGTCCATGGAATTCTCAAGGCAAGAATACCAGAGTGGGTTGCCATTTCCTTCTCCAGGGGATCTTTCCAATCCAGGGATTGAATCTGTGTCTCCTGCATTGCAGGTGGACTCTTTACCACTAAGCCACCCAGGAAGCCCTGACCCAAGATTATGTGGAGCCTCAGAACATGACCAAGCACAGGAATGGTGGCAAGGGAACCCAGCCTCCAGGAGTTGTGATGGCTGGCAGGATGCTGCCCTAAATTTGGGGGCTGGCTACAAGAACTCTGATCTTATGGTCTGATCTCAGTTCACTTCTTCAACCTCATCTTTATATGATGCCTCCTCAACCACTCACACAATACACTTCATCCAGACAGATCTATTTGTGGACTCCAGAAAACACTGATTTCTCTCTAGCCCCTATGTCTTTGCACTTGAATTTATTTCTCCCTATAATGTCCTCACCTTCTCACTCCCATGAATCCCATCTGCAGGTAACTCTCACTCAGCCTTCAGTACTCAGCTTGAATCCAGTGCTATTATCATGTCAATTTATGTTCCCCTCCTGTGCAGTTTATGGCACCCCTCATTCACCCCCATAGCACTCTAGAGTTATGGTATGAAGCAGAGGTTTTCAAAATGTGTCCAAAAATCAGGTGCATCAGAATCTCCTCAGAGGCTTGTTAAAACAAAGCATTCTGGGTTCCCCTATTGTGCTATTGAATCAAAACCTCTGGGAATGGAGCTAAGAAAGCTGTACTTTATAAAGAAACTTCCCAGATAACACTTATCCATCCTCACTTCAGTGGCTACATGCTTTGGAGAAGTAAAGACACAGATTGAAGAGACTGCTGCTGTTTTAAAATAGAAGAGAATAAGGGTAATGGGTCAAAAGTGTATTATTTTAAAAATGGAATCTAGCCTTTACAGGCAGTTAGAACCATTTACACTTATGAAACTAACAATTCTCTAGATGATTTTCTTCCTTTTTCAGTGGAGGAAAATGAAATAATACCCTATACATGTCAATTTCATTCTTTCCAGCAATATACAGAAAATGACTTTAAAGTAAATTGGAACAAAAATGTGTGTGTGTGTGTGTGTGTGTGTGTATTCAAGAGAGGTACATTTAAAAGGGACATTTTAATTAACCCCAATTTAGCAGACAATGCTGAAACACAGGGGACTTAAGACACTTCTGACCTATAGCTTTTTAGTGATAATGATGATGATAAATGAGGCTATATTCTCTAGTCTAAAATATTTGCCACAGGCATGATTTCTAAACAACTTGCTTCTCTCACTTCTCAGTGCCCCATATCAAGTAATAACGATGTCAAGCACAAGAACAGAAAACCAGGGGAGTCAAATGAAAAAGATATAAAAGGAAATGAGTACAAATGAGATTAGGCAGCTCTGGAGACATTTCTTAAAACCCAAATTCCAATGAAGATCGTTTAGAAATTGGAATGACCCTCAAGGTTGGTGCTGCAATGAGTATTCGTGTTTCCTGGACAATTTTGGTGTTTTCCTCAGGTTTTAATTAGCAATGTTACCACCCTAAGAAGATTCTCAGCAATTTCTCGTAGACTCTAGGCCATTTGCTCTCATTATGAAGGTCTGCTCTCATCATTCCTGCAGAATAATTGATCTTAGTGCAGTTGCTGATGCCAACAATCATCTAATTATTTTTCTGTGACGTGAGAATAAAAATAAGTTCTTCTGTAAACCTTACCACAGATTTTACTTTTAAAAGTCTGATGGTTTTTCAGAAGAAAAAGGGAAATAACCACATAGTTTTCTATATGCTAAACTATTTCTTTATATGTGGCAAAAACATTGATTTTGGCATTTTGCCTACACCAAAAAATCAGCACTTTGAAGGCAATAAGTAACTGACTACTTACACAGAGCCTGTTATAATCTCTTACCCCCTACCTTCTTGGAAAAGCAGAATTCACAGTGGTTGGTCAGAATCCTGTTTGGGGCTGGAATAGGCCAAGATCACTGAAGTTTCTAGAGCCAATTAAATACCCTGATTTACCGATTTAATAAAGAAACACTGTCTTCTGACCTTAAAGGGTCAATAAAGAGAAACACCAGTAAAAGGGAAATGTTTTTATTGAAAACACAGGGAGATGAAGCACCAGGTTTCTGATGTGATTCTGTGATGCACTAATTCATCAGTGAAATGCTCACAATGAGAAAGGAATCAAGGAGAGGAGCGGTCTCTGATCCACAGGCTTGGAATTATGCTACTTAAATTCTTACAGAAAGATTAGAAGCAAACTCTTAATTACACCAAGAAACCTGGGCACACTTTCAAAGAAACATTATTCTTTCTTTTATATCATTTAAGTCAACCACAACACTGGAAAAAAAAAAAAAAACTAGTGGAATCTTTTGCAGATAGTTGGTCACACTAACAGACTCAAGGGTGTTCATTTCCTTTCTACTATACTGATGGGTGCTGGTGGACAGATTTGGATTCACGAGTTCTTAGTCTAACACATTTATCTTCATATTAATTCTTACTCAAAGAAATTTCACATCAAAGATTTGATAGTTTAAGTGACATAAAGTATGCAGATAATTTGAAATGTTTTTTAAAGCTTTCAGTTCAGTTTAGGATATGCTTATTACTCTGAAAAAGGTACCAATTCCATAAAAACTCATAGGAGAAGAATCAAGTGGTCATATGCTAAAATGATCCCTTCTTTTCGGTTGTGAGATTTTGTGATTTTTATGTCTTTTCTTATTATCATATTTGAGTATTCACTTACTTTTCCCAACATTTTACTATGAATATTGACAGAAACATTCAGCAAAGTTGAAGAAATTTTATAGTAAATATCTGTGTATCTACCACATAGATTTTACTAATAACTTTACACCTTTCTATACATCTATCCATTCCTCTATCAATCTATCTTATATTTTGGATGCATTTCAAAGTAAATTACAGATTCTAGTACACCTGCATACATGCTAAATCACCTCAGTCATGTCTGACTCTGTGCGACCCTATGGACTGTAGCCCACCAGGCTCCTCTGTCCATGGGATTCTCCATACAAAAACACTGGAGTGAGCTGCCATGCCTTCCTCCAGGAGATCTTCCTGACCCAGCACTGAACCCGCACCTCTTCTTATGGCAGGTGGGTTCTTTACCACTAGCACCACCTGGGAAGCTCAGACTCTAGTATGCATGCATGCATGCCTGCTCAGTTGCTATAGTCATGTCTGACTCTTTGTGACCCAATGGCCCATAGCCCTCCAGGCTCCTCTGTCCATGAGATTCTCCAGGCGAGAATACTGGAGTGGGTTGCCATGCCCTCCTCCAGGGGCTCTTCCCCACCCAGGGATTGAACCTCTGTCTCCTGCATTGCAGGTGGATTCTTTACTATTGATCCACAGGGGAAGCCCTGACTCTAGTACATTTTCCCCTAAATATTTTAGAATGTGAATCATTAACCAGAGTTCAACATTTCTTCAGCTTTTTGTGTAATATGTACATAAATACTAAGACAAAATTCACTGTTTCCTTTCTGAGTGAAAGTTCTTTTTTTTAATTGAAGTATAGTTGGTTTACAATGTTGTGTTAGTTTCAGGGGTGCAGAAAAATGATTCAGTTATATATGTACATAGTTATATAATATGTGCATGTATATATATATTTTCAGATTCCTTCCTAATATTTTCCTAATATAGTCCTTCCTAATAATTATAGGTAATTATATTACCTATTATAATAATTATTATAATAATATATTGGCAATATATTACCAATATTGATATTGAATATAGTTCCCTGTGCCATACAGTAGGTCCTTGTTGTTTATCTTATATATAGTCATATGTATCTGTTAATCTTAAACTAAAACCCAATACATTTTGACAAACACATGCAACTCATCCTGATTAAAATTCAAACCTTCTACACCAAGTATGATCTGGCTCCAGGCCGTTTCTCTTAACCACATCCCTAGACCATCATTTCTAGCTCACTCATCTCCATTTGCACCAACCTTCTTTCTTTTTCTCACACACGCTGAGCTCCTATCATCTCCACAGCCCACACACAGGTTAATCCGTCTTTGTTTTGCCTGTCCTTCTTCAATTGTCACTCTTAAATATCATTTCCTTTAAAATGCCCTTCCTGCATGCTCATGTAGATTATGTCTTCCCAGTTATGCTCTGTACTTGCTCTTATCAAAATTTGAATTGCACATTTGTTTAGGTTTTCTTTATTTAATATCTGCACTTCACTAGACTAGAAGCTTCATGACTGCAGGGACTAGATATTTCTAATTACTATGTCAACTAACAAGGTGAAACATAGTAGGCATAAAGCAGATAACTATTAATTGAATGGATTATAGCCTCTTTGATCATTTCTTTCTTGGGTACTATTTATTCACTCTATAATAATAAGCCATACTATTTCTCAGCCAATTTGTATGTTTATCTTTTCTTTCTCTAAGCACTAAGGTTCTGAGTTCCAATATGCTTTCATTTACTCATATATGTTTACTAAACACCTACTCTGCCCCAGGCAATTAACTAAACAATTAATAACAGGGACAATTAATAGGGAATGGACAGAAAAGTTTCTCTCCTGGTTCCACAACAGGACACAGGACACAGAGAAGTACACCACAGCCTGAAAAGTGGGCAAGCATGAAGGGGTACCTAACTTGGGTCAGATGTGGAGCAAAGACTTGCCATTAAAAGTATTCTCCACGCTGAGGCTTGGAAGGCTTTACCCTTCTTTACACACTAAATTTAAGATCACCTTCTCTCTTAAGTACAAACTCCCTTTCACTTTTATCAACATGGACTGTGGAGTACTTTTCCCTACACAAGAAAGAGCTAGTAATAATAAGGTGTCAGTGTGACTTTCACTTGACTTCTGGCAAGTAAAATCCAGGACAAGTTCAAAGCTATGACTATATTATCTTTCTCTCCATTGGTCTCCTTCTTGAATATCCCACAGTGACTATGAAGTTTCAGCTCAAAGAACTTATTATTTTTCTACTCGGTGCACTGGAGTCTAGCTCCACAATATGAAAGCACACTGCAAGGGCCACAGAAGCACTGAAGTCTTCGAAGCCCGTTCCTTCCAATATTTGTTAACTTCTCTCAGACTACAGAAACACAACACAGGACATTCTTGCTCTTGCAGAAATAAGATAGGTTGAATAAAATCTGCATTTCCAATACTTTCACTTAGTCTTTTAAATTCACGAAATGAAATGAAATGAACAGTGAATTCCATGTTTACTTGTACTGACTGGTGTGGTAGCACAAACTCCAGAGACAGAGTACAAGAGGGCAGACAAAGAAAAATATTTTAAATATTACTTGAATATTCAGAGGTCTTCCCAATTCTGATATCTCTTCCAGGCAAGATGTTATTTCTCAGTGCAAAACAAATTTGAATGACTAAGTCAAGCTGGACAGAAAAGTTGAAGTTCACTTTTGCATAACAGTGGAGGGAAAAAGTCCAAGTGCAGCATATTGATTGTACTTGTATTTTTGACAATATTGAACAGTCACCTGTTTTTACCATAAAGTTCATCATCTTCAATTAGAAAGTTAGTGTGCCTAGCTTTCAAATGTATAGTCAGTTCCTCTGTAACTCTTGTTCTGAAAATGTAAACTCCCAACAGGAAATAATTTGGGGATGATGCAAATATGTCATTTTATTATACATTATTTTGCTTGTGACGAACAACAGAGAGTCACAAAAAAACTACAGCCAACTGACCTGATTACATAGGAATCCACAAAATGGGGGCCTGTGCCCTGCTGCCCACACACAAAGCACCCCCACAAACATGTACCAGCTACTTCAGTTCACCATAAGTGTTAAGACCCACACCCAACCACATCTGGTGTTAAAGCTTCCAACCAGGTTTCAGATAACTTTCCTTCTGTGTGTGTGTGCTCAGTCACTCAGGCGTGTCCAGCTCTTTGTGGCCCCACCAGGCTCCTCTGTCCATGGGATTCTCCAGACAAGAATACTGGGCTGGACTGGAGTGCTAGGGGATCTTCCTGACCCAGAGAGTGGACCCATGTCTCTTGCACTCCTGCATTCTGCATTGGCAGGCAGATTCTTTAACTCTAGCGTCACCTGGGAAACCTAACCTTCCTTTTGCCTCTTCACAATAACTCTCTAGCTGCTACTCTTCTATAAGCAAACTTCAGATCTCTCTCAAAATAAAGTCCATATTTCTTGTAGCATTATGTGTTTTTAAACCATTTATGTGTATAAAACTAGGCTACTATTTTTATTAGGTTTCTGTCTTTGTATGTGTGTGTGTCTAATTCAGATTTTGAGTTTTAACACCCAACCCCACTTTTCCTATTAAGTGCTTGTGATTTTTAATTTCATGATTTTACAAACAGGAGTGAGTTTTAGGAACATACATGTTGCATTTTAGCCAGAACCAATTGTACACTTTCTCATTGCTACTTGTGTGTGATTTTTATGAAGACCCTCCCCATAGTTTAAAAGTACCTTAAGATATTAAATGCAAATTTAACTTAAAATAATTTTATTCTAATAATTTTCCATGATTATCCACTTGTAGGTTTGGTAATAACTAGGGATTTAAGATATTATAATTTATTTAATGGAAAAAAATCCAAGGATAAAATTAGTTGTAGCAATCATTATCTAGTGGATTAAAAATAATAACCTGTAGTCTATTTCTCTGAAATTGAGAAAATACTCCTCTATTACATAATAATATCTTCAAAAAGTCCAGGAATTATTTTCTTGGAAGTGAACTCCAAAACTCTTTGAGGCTACAACATATTCCTCAGTATAAGAAAGTGGGAAAAACAAAAATCCATAAACATGAAATTAAAGGAAAATTGTAACAGCAGTTAATGTGCAAATATTACACTGAATATTGCAAAAATAAGTAACAATAGAAACAGCTATGGATAAATAGTTTTGTTTGGGCATTTTTTGAAGCAGTCATCTTGCTAAAAGTGTGAAGACTGGTCACTCATGGTGAAAGGCTCTAGGTTGTTTATGCTAGTTAACTCTAAGAATTAATGAACTCAGAATTAAATGAATACTTTTAAGCTACTAGGATAGCAGAATATTTTACCAATATATACCATACTAGAAAATGCTAATTGGTTTATAGCCAGCAGAAATAAAGAAGTAGCAAACCAATAATGATGAGTACAGGGGGAGGTATCTTTGTTTTCTATACACTTTTTCTAAAAATAGTCAATATTATGGTCTTAGAAATAATGATCTTTAACAGAATTTCAAGGCTTATGTATTTTCTGTTGTCTATTATCTAGAAGGATATATCATGGGATTTTCATAATGCTTCAATGAAGACAGAAGCATTTTTTGAAGTGCTCATAAACTTTGAATAAACTTCTTTTAATAGGACTTGGAATTTTGCTTGCCTCTTTCTCTTTTGAAAAAAAAAAAAAAAGACAATATAAAACAGCAGGTCTGCAACTTTCTCACTAAGGAAATAAAGGGAAAAAAAAACCTGACAGAGCAAATCCAAACCAATTAAGCAGAACAGAAACCATTTTAAAGTGAATAAAAGCATGGCTGAACATCAAATATAGGTCTAATGCTGATGTGAATAAATTATGCAGCTCTAATTGTGAAATTTACATGAGTATATCATGTCAGTTCTAATACAGTCATTATATTTTATTAAAAATATTATTAAAGATTCATACTTAGATGGCCCTGAATACTTGAACTGGTGGTATTTTAAGACCATAGTTCTTTTTGTATAATCTAAAATTCTTAAGGATTCAAGAAATGAAAAAATTTTAATTATTAAGTTCAAAGTTTTTATTTATTGAAGATTCATTAAAATATTATATAAGTGAGAAATAAAAGCTTCTCTTTATTTTGTGTATTGAGAACCTATAACACAAAGGAAAAGCTCTATAAGTTTGAAAACATGCCAAATAATCTTTAATAAAATAAAGAATGTAGTCCTCTCATAAATAGAGATGATAAAGCAAGAATATAAAATATTGAACATTTTTGCTTATCACAGAAATCACCATATTTGTAGTGAGCAGAAGAAATAATAAGGGTCAGTCTGACATAGAACTATAGTTAGCTCTCCTGAAATATGCAGTTTAGCAAAAAAGTTGGATTAGCTGGAACCAATCACTGGAATGATACTGCATCAAGATAAGGTCTCATGTAATGTCATCTGCTTCTGTCAAAAAAGCAAAATCCCAACAAAGAAAAGTTTGCTAAATTGTTTGAAGCATCAAAAGAAATAAAATTGAGTGGCAGGATCCTTATCAGAGCCTTGGACTTCAGTATGATTAATTGAACAATTTAGCTGGAATTTATTTAGATGTGGAAATAAGGCAGAGCTATAGGTAAGCTGTGCACATTTATGCTTCTAAATTCATTAATAATTGTCTGGATTTTCTTTTTTATCACTACAACAAAACCCATGGTAAAATAAATCACCACAAACAAACTGCATTTACAGACACTGGCACTGTTTAATTGATCAGAGGTTTGAAGTCTACCAACATAACTAAAAGAAAAAAAAAGTGTTGCGCCAAAGTTTGCTTTATTTTTATCAAGTCATTTTGTACACAGATGGCCCTAGGCCTAAACTTCGGAGATTCCATGACTACTTTAAACTAATATAAGTGAAAAATCAAAGCCATACCTCTCCTTCCCTTGATTAAAACAAAGCTCCTCCAAGCCACATATCAGTGCAGATTAGCCGAATGAATTCTGGTGGCTTTGGAATCAAGATGATTGTTGGAGAAAAGTACCCTCTTAGTTAATAATCCAACAATGTAAGTCTGTTTTTTAAAAGATCTGTAAATGAAATGATCACAAAACATATTAAAAAGCACAGTATAAAGCAAAATGTATTCCTCAAAACAAAAAGATAATTTTTGAAAAATCTTTTTAACTTTTCTCATAACTAATGAGAGCAAAAATACAATTATATGAAAACATCCTTGAGATAGGTGTTTATTACCTGCATTTTGCACTGAGGAATTTAGACACATATTATCTGAGATAAGCTGGAATGGAAAATGTCACATGTGGAGCTTCCTAAACAGCTGCTTTTATTGATTTATTTATTTCAAAAATTTGCAAATGATAGTTCTAGCTTCTGAAAATACTGTTTTTCAGAAGTGACCTACAGTTATCCTCTCCTTTTCACATAACCCATAATAGTGAGGAAAACCCATAATAGTGAGGAAACTCAGTAATAAACTGAGGGCCATTATGTAGTACCAGTTCTTCCCTATATGGTAAATTTCTTTCTTCCTCCCCAAGTGAAGATGACACAAGATAGCTTTGCTTTTAATTCCTAAATTCTCAAAAACTCCCATCAGTAATTTCAGTCTCCTTCTGCCCTGTCATGTAGTAAGAAAAACTACACCTCTTGTGTATATCCAAGTTTACGGGCCAAGCTCAACTTATTTTTCTTTTATAGGACCTTGCAATAAGCAGTTCATTACAAACAGTCTTCTTCATCAAGGCTGACCTCAACAAATACAGATAAATAATGAAACATCTTAAGCTTCTAGAACATAAAAGATTTATAGGCGCGGCTGGCATGGATGACACGAGGAAGTGTTCATAGACCATTCAAACCATAAACTCAAGAAGAAAAGTCTGAATCATTTACAAAAAGAAGAGTGTTATGTGAGTTTTTGTTTTCTTTCTTTCCTCTTTTCCTTTTTATGTTTTAAGACAAAGTTTATTTAACACAAGCATCCCTTTAGTTATCTGATATGGTCAGAGTCACAGATAAGCTTCTGATAGATGCAAGAGAATGCTTTTAGAAACAAAGCATTTTTATCTGAATTTTTTTGAAGGAAACTTTCCAAAACCATATCACATACTTCCTTGTTAGTGTGGTATGCTGAAAATGTAATTAAACCTTTTCTGAGTATTTAAAGCATTATCCCCCTCAAGGGCATTCTACGGAACACTAGCTCTAGAAGTGGGATGTTAATGGTGTTTCAGGGGGAAAAAAAAAGTATTCTGAGGTCAAATAAATTTAGGAGATGTTGATGTCAACTTGGATTTTCTTAAAACAATGAACATTCCCATTTTGACTGGCTAATTGGGTGGGAAACATAAACCCGTATGTCAGAGTGTGTAGTGACCCCACAAGCACTAGGAAATGGAATGTCAGTCTTTCACTTGTAATCTCATAGCACTGCTCCTTCACCAACTCCTTATCAGAGGTTGAAATATTAGAAAGGGAGAGAGAAGGGTTCAGGAAGAAAGGATAAACCGAAAACGTCCACAACCATAGTACTGATTGTCTGTTTTCTCTCATTCACATTTTTTCCCTGTCTTCCCAGCTCTACGGGGCCACAGATTTGGCCATCTGTTGCTGCTTCTGCTTTTTACTGGCATTTCTGCCACTTCCATTCTTTGTCTGGCAAGGCAGCTACCTTCAGCTACTTTTGTCTGTGTGTCTGTTTGACATTTAAACATCACAGGCTCACTGTTGTTCGACATGGATAAAGATGCCAGAAATATATGTGATGGGATAAATGGAGACAATCAAATAACAGATTATTTTCAGTGGGAGATCACTTATCTGTGTTTGCTGGCTTTTCCTCTCCTAGTCACTAATACTAGAGAAAGGAGTGAAAATAAAAAAAAAAGAGCCCAAATGAACTTAATCACATCTAAAAAAAGTGTTTCTCTCTACATGTGAGAAATTCAAACAAAACAGACCACTTTTTCATAACTTTCAATAATAATCATTCAGAGAAGGAAATGAAAACCCATTTCAATATTCTTGCCTGGAGAATCCCATGGACAGAGGAGCCTGGCAGGCTATAGTAATCATTCACATCATCCACCATCAAGGGAGGATGTTAGAGTCTCACTAGTCTCATAATTATTTCAAAGATTGGTATGGTTTTAACCAAAAAATAAAGTCTGAGTAGAAAACCCTTTGAATTTCTTTATAGTAAAAAGGCAACAGTGCATATACAGCTAATCTCATTTGCACACAATGTTAAGAAGTTACATATTAGTTTCCAGATGTTTTTAATGGTAATGGTTAAGAAGAGAAAATGAAAACTCCTGAGACCCGACACTAAAGAAAAGAAAAAAAAAAAGAGAGAGAGAGAGAGAGAGAAAGATTCCTGGAGTGCTTGAATAGCCTGGCATGCATGCCTCACTGGACTTTTGAAAGGAATTTAGGGAAATGAAATTCAAAAAGTGTCATCAGCAAACAGCTCTAATATGGTTTTCTTTAATTAACAAAACATACATATAGTAGTTATATCACAATTTTTATTCAACATATTTTATAAACATTAAGTGATTTTTAACAACACTCCTGAGAATTAACAATGATATTTTGCCTTTATATAGAGCCACGCAACTGAAGAATATAAAAGGACTTCACAAATATTAAACTTAAGCCACATTCAATTGATTTTAAAAAGGATGGGAACAAAAACATTAAAAATACTCCATATTATAGACTTAGTCAGCCACATTATAGACTTAGTATAACATTATAGTTTACAATTCCTAATATCCAAATTTAGTTTTTGACACCAAAGTATTCCTTCATTTAGTGTGAAGTGAAGTAAAGTGGCTCAGTCGTGTCTGACTCTTTGTGACCCCATGGACTGTAGCCTACCAGGCTCCTCCGTTCATGGGGTTTTCCAGGTAAGAGTACTGGAGTGGGTTGTCATTGCCTTCTCCAGGGGATCTTCCTGACCCAGGGATTGAACCCCCATCTCCCGCATTGTAGGTGGATGCTTCACCCTCTGAACCACAACGGAAGTCCCATTCCTTTATGAGATTGCTTAAATTCAAGTGTGTTGGAAACACTGGTTCAAAATGAATACAAAGGGCTAACTGCAGTTTAAAGCCAGGAGACTTTCATTTTTACATCTTGTTTCTATCCATTTCCTGAAGTCAAAATATGTCTATCTCCTCATTACCTAGCTTAATGAAAGGAAGCAATGGCATCGCTAATGGGAGATATACATGAAAAATCATTCATAATGGACTTCAAATTAATTTATTACTCTCCTTGCAGTAAATTTAAAACTGAATGTTTCAAAAGATAATACTGAAATTGTTTTACATTTAATTAACAGTGAAAGAGAACTCCTTGGTTAGTGGTAAGAAGTCTGTCCAGGGTGCTTTTTTCTTAAATCAATATTTAACTAATAAGGAAAGTTCTAAATTACTTTAGCTAGATATTATTTAACATGTTAGTACTCAATTTTTATTTATCCAAATAATTCTACAAACAAATGTTTTAGAGCCCTTCTAAAAAATACATACAATGACTCTGCTTATGTACATAAATTGTCCTCTTTAATTCTCAGAAAGGGAAAAAAGTGCTTATGGGGGAATTAACTGAAACAGTTGTATAACTTACTTAACTAGGATATTATATCTAGTGAATGGTACAGTCAGGACTCAAACCAGACAGTTTGTTTTGGGAGGCTGGGCTCTTAAGCATTGGTTCAGAATAAGTCACTTACATGAAGCCAAACAGTATAGGAAACTACCAAGACCAAGAGATGCCAGGCAGGTAAATCAATGGCTAATCCAGCACAGAGGAAAGAAAGACAGCTTAGATAAATGGAAAAGACATTTAAATGACTTCCATTTAGAAGCCCAGTTTGGAGAATGGCTTGTATAGTCTATCGAACATGTGACCCAATGCACTATGTCACCTTTTTGCATCCCATTTACCTTGACCATACAATGGAGGTGCAGAGAGAGAGACCAAATTACAATACAAAGTCTTGAAGGTCCCTACTATTTGTTTTTGTTTTTGAACCAACGGATGTTCTCTTCTGCCTCTAACATTTGTACTCGGAAAAATCTGGTGAGGTAAAATAATAGTTTTCCTACAAAGAATAATTAGCAAATATATTCTAACTAATTAGTAATATATGCAGATATGTCCTTTTATTTTAGAAGTCCCAAGCACAAATTCGTGTAAATATATACTACAGATAGCTTTTCCTTGTACTACTTATGATACTAATAGCTCAGGCAGGTGTTTCATAGGTTTAGGGGACATAACGATGAACAAGGCAGCCCTTGCCCTCAAAGAGCTTACAGTCTAGTTGGAGGAAACATCTAAAGAAATAAGGTAACTGGAGAGAAAGCAAGTGGGAGGCTGGTGATATTTCAATAGGACTGGTCAGGAAAGGACCAGATGATAAGAATTAAGGAAGCATTTTGCTCTGAGAATATCCCCAGGATAGGGAACAATTAATGCAAGAGGCTTGAACTGAGAATCAGCTTGGATAGGCCAAGAGACATCAGGACACCAGTGTGACAGAGCAAGAGGAGAATGGTACCCACCAGATTAGATGGGACATAGTCAGGCAGGAGCCACTGAAAGATCAGAGAGGACCTCAGGAGCCTTTGCTTATTTCTGTTGTTATTTTTCAATATGTAATTAAAGGTTGCACTAGGGCAATAAGCTACTTATTTTTTCTACTCACAGTATGAATTAGTGTTTGAATTACTCTTTCCTTAAGGCTTGTTGATGCTGCTGCTGCTGCTAAGTCGCTTCAGTCGTTTCCGACTCTGTGCAACCACATAGATGGCAGCCCATCAGGCTCCCCCGTTCCCGGGATTCTTCAGGCAAGAACACTGGAGTGGGTTGCCATTTCCTTCTCCAATGTATGAAAGTGAAAAGTGAAAGGGAAGTCGCTCAGTCGTGTCCAACTCTTAGCAACCCCACGGACTGCAGCCTACCAGGCTCCTCCGGCCATGGGATTCTCCAGGCAAGAGTACTGGAGTGGGGTGCCATTGCCTTCTCCTTCCTTGAGTGAAAGTGAGTGAAAGTTGCTCAGTCATGTCCGACTCTTTGCAACCCCATGGACTATACAGTCCATGGAATTCTCCAGGCCAGAATACTGGAGTGGGTAGCCTTTCCCTTTTCCAGGGGATCTTCCCAACCCAGGGATTGAACCTAGGTCTCCCACATTGCAGGCAGATTCTTTACCAGCTGAGCCACAAGATTCCTTTGAATGATCCAACGTTGTCTGCTAACCTAAATATACTTAGGTATTATATGAAAGGCTTCCCTGATAGCTCAGTACAGTGAAAGTGAAAGTGAAGTTGCTCAGTCGTGTCCGACTCTTTGCGACCCCATAGACTGTAGCCTTCCAGGCTCCTCTGTCCAGCCATTTCCTTCTCCAGGGGATCTTCCCAAGCCAGGGCTCAAACCCAGGTCTCCCACATTGTAGACAGACGCTTTACCGTCTGAGCCACCTACTTACGTATTATCTTGGGGGCTTCTCTGGTGGCTCAGCTGGTAAAGAATTTGCCTGCAATGTGGGAGACCTGGGTGTGATCCCTGGGTTGGGAAGATCCCCTGGAGAAGGGAACAGCTACCCACTCCAGTATTCTGGCCTGGAGAATTCCATGGACTGTATAGTCCATGGGGTTGCAAAGAGTCAGACACGACTGAGCAACTTTCACTTCACTTCACTTCACTTCACTTCATTATATGAACAGTCAAAGCAATTGGCTGGTCATCTTTCCACCCAGTATAGGTGGAATCTACAAGCTTTGGGAATTTAATAAGTAATTCCTCCTTTGGGGACTTACTGAAAATTTGGTTTTTATCAATATTCCCTTTTGCTATTTTACTCTAAGTTTATACTTTTCAGAGCTACAATGTGAAAATTGATGTTTTGAATAGAATTTTACCAATTTTAAGGGAATATAGCAAAGTTTATTTAGGCTACATATTTGCTCTTGTTTTAAAATATTGTTCTTTATTGGGGTTTCTGGGGGATTATTTAGTTTAAAATCAAACAGGATTTGAACTGTTTCTTCATTTATGATACAAACACTCTACCTTTCATTAAACACAAACTCAAACCAAGTTTAGAAAAAATTTTAGTTAAATCATGAATGTATCATATATATATACTCATATTAATCTATTAATACTCCATCACCATTTTAAAATATTGCAGAATAAATTCCTTAGTTTATTGTCATGGAGATGGTTATTAAAATAGTACATATCTGTATATACTGATAGTCTACTGAAAGTTTCAAAGCACAAAAATATCTCTATACACTATATTGAAAATGGACAGACAAGAAACAGAACTGGTGTTACCCTTATTAATATGGAGTTTTACAGTGAAAACAGCACTGGTCAAATGGAGACCTGCTTCTCATTAGCTTCATCCTCCTTTATTCACTATGAGATCTTGAGAAATTAACTTTGGGTCTCAGCAATTCCATTTATGAAATGGGGGAACCTGCTTGCCTGAAAATATGTACAGGAGTGGATTGCCTTGTGAAGTCATTTAGGAACTTGTATGACTAGCCAAGGGACATTGAAAGTATCATAGGTTTAAGGAGAGGGCCTCCCCAGTGGCTCAGTGGTAAAAATCAACCTACAATGCAGGATATGGGGGCTCAATCCCTGGGTCAGGAAGTTCCCCTGGAGGAGGACATTGCAGCCCACTCCAGTATTCTTGCCTAGAGAATCCCATGGACAGAGGAGGCTGGTGGCTATAGTCCATAGGGTCGTAGAGTCAGACACAGCTGAAGTGACTGAGCAGAAAGGCAGGCAGGTTTAAGGAGAAGAGTCCTAGGACTGGAGCAATGGATTAATAATTCTTTCCTCCAGTGCCTACTGGTACTCAGTGCCTCTGGTCTAGCTCTGAGATTTATGTGTCATAGGGGGATCATTACCATTGTGCAAATCTAAAATTTTGCTTCCATTAAAAAATTAACTGAAATATTATATTCAAACATCTTCCATTATATTTAGAAATGTACCAAGAAGTATATAAATAGCCAGTCTTGGTGGAATTATTCTAATGGAACTCTCAAGGCAGGATTGGCAGGGTTTAATAATGTTGGAGAGAACTAAATTGACAGCGGTGGAGGCAGAGCCTTGGGGGCGTCATTCCGGAAGGGAAGTAGAGAGCAAATCCAATTTAAAAAATGACAAAGCTGTCACCTCACTCAACTTATTTTACTTATTAGTTGCCTTTTGCTTCTCTATTTTTGTAAAAACGAGAGAATTTAGAGACAATTCATATCAAATTGTAGGGGATGCTCTGCAAACTAAATTCAGTTCAGTTCAGTTCAGTCGCTCAGTCGTGTCCGACTCTTTGCGACCCCATGAATCGCAGCACGCCAGGCCTCCCTGCCCATCACCAACTCCCAGAGTTCACTCAGACTCACGTCCATCGAGTCAGTGATGCCATCCAACCATCTCATCCTCTGTCGTCCCCTTCTCCTCCTGCCTCCGATCCCTCCCAGCATCAGTCTTTTCCACTGAGTCAACCCTTTGCATGAGGTGGCCAAAGTACTGGAGTTTCAGCTTTAGCATCATTCCTTCCAAAGAAATCCCAGGGCTGATCTCCTTCAGAATGGATTGGTTGGATCTCCTTGCAGTCCAAGGGACTCTCAAGAGTCTTCTCCAACACCACAGTTCAAAAGCATCAATTCTTTGGCGCTCAGCCTTCTTCTTCACAGTCCAACTCTCACATCCATACATGACCACAGGAAAATCCATACCAAGGTCTATTTGTTCCTTCCTTACTTAGAAGTATATATTATTTCCATTCATTTTGTAAATTTTTAAAATCTTTGGCTGCCCTGGGTCTTTGTTGCTGCACCCAGAATCCCTCTAGTTGGGACCAGCAGGGGCTACTCTTAGTTGTGTTGTGCGGGCTTGTCATTACGGCGGCCTCTCTGTTGCTGAGCACGGGTGGTAGGGGGTGTGGGCTCAGTACGCTAATTGTGCATGGGCTTAGTTGCACTGTAGCATGTGGGCATGTGGGATCTCCCCAGACCAGGGATTGAACCCCTGTCCCCTACATTGGCAGGTAACCACTTAATCACTGGACCACCAGGGCAGTCCAGACCATTTTCATTCTTACATTTCACTCCTTAATTCCATCTGTCCTCCCTTCTTTCTTTTCTTATATACATTAATTAAAGAGATGAATCTTCTTTTTCTCTTTCAGGTGAGTAATTATGAAAAAGGAGGGGGCTGTAGCTGATTGTAATTTAGGTTTCTGGAATCAGATAGGGCTTTTTTCTATCACCCTGCGACAGCAACAGCCAAAATGTTTTGGCTGAATGTGTGTATTGTATGCACACACACAACTCCACCAAATGTTGCAAACAGAAAGGGTTTGTTTGTTTTTTGATATCATGCTATCATAGACTTAGAACATCAAGTATGCAAATTCAGTAAGATAATGCTTTTGATAATGCTAAGGAAGTCTTAAGTTACCTTTAGCAGGATGGGTATTCACTACTAGAGTGGGAGAGAGGGCACAATTGGAATGTGAATTTATGTTATCACTAGGATGGTACCATCAAGAGTTACTTATCAAGAATACAAAGTTTCTGGAAAATGACAACTTGCAAAGAAGAGGCTGGTTTTTACAAAATAAGATTTTATGAAAACTATCTGAAATGAAAAAAAGGACACATGTCTTCTCAAGAGTGACTCAAAGAGGCCCTCATTAACCGTCTATCTGTTCTTAGCTGCTGCTGCTGCTAAGTCGCTTCAGTCGTGTCCGACTCTGTGCGACCCCACAGACGGCAGCCCACCAGGCTCCCCCGTCCCTGGGATTCTCCAGGCAAGAACACTGGAGTGGGTTGCCATTTCCTTCTCCAATGCATGAAAGTGAAAAGTGAAAGTGAAGTTGCTCAGTCGTGTCTAACTCTTAGCGACCCCATGGACTGCGGCCCACCAGGCTCCTCTGTCCATGGGATTTTCCAGGCAACAGTGCTGGAGTGGGGTGCCATTGCCTCCTCTGATCTGTTCTTAAGCAACCAACAATTTAACAAGTTACTTAGTCTAATTTACTATTAAGCAGTGGAGAAAACACAGTAAATACGAAGGGCAGAGTGCAGGAAGAAGTAGCCAGGGGGCAAAGTGAAAGCAATTTGTAAAGACAGAAGGAAAAAAATCTACAAAATAGAAGATGAGAATCCATAGTGGTCTGGACCCATTTAGGAAAAATTAGCACTCCATATGGTAATGCTCTGAAAGATCATATAACTCAAATTCTTATATATAATAATCACTCAGTACTCAGTAAGTGATGGTCTAGATGACTAAGAAAATCTCATAAGATGCTTAATATTATTATAAATCTATAATTGTTCAATTAAAAATAAGAATGTCATGTCTTTCATTATATATATATATTTTTTAATCACTCTAAATAGTAGTTCAAAACAGGTACCATGTAATCCAGAAATACACTTCTAGGTATTTACCTGAGAGAAACGAAAACTTAGGTTCATACAAAAACCTGTCCACAAATGCTTATAGTTTTTTCACTTATAATACTAAAAACTATAGGCAACCTTCAACTGGTGAATAAATAAACAAACCATGGTACATCTGTCCAATTAAATACTACTTAGGAATCAAAGGAATTAAATATTGACATATACAAAAATTTGGGTGAGTCTCAAATAATGATGCTGAATGAAATGAATCAGAGGAAGAAGCTATTACATGATTATATTTGTATGACATTGCGTAAAAGGCAAAATTATAGGAACAGGAAACAGCTAAGTGTTTCCAAAAGCTGGGAGTAAGGAAAGGAACTGGTGCAAAGTGGACGTGTGTGCTCAATCACATCTGACTCTGTGCGACCTCATGGACTGTAGCCCACCAGGCTCGTCTGTCCATGGGATTCTCCAGGCAAGAATACTGGAGTGGGTAGCCATTCCCTTCTTCAGTGGATCTTCCTGACCCAGGTATCGAACATGCATCTCTTGGATTCTCCTGCACTAGCAAGAGGATTCTTTACCACTGTGTCACCTGGGAAGTCCTAGGAAGTGGACGTGAAGTCATATTTTGGATGTGAGAGAAATGTTCAATGACCAACAGCCTGAAAGTGGCAGATGCAGGAATTAAACTGCTGCTGCTGCTGCTAAGTCGCTTCAGTCGTGTCTGACTCTGTGTGACCCCATAGACAGCAGCCCACCAGGCTCCCCCATCCCTGGGATTCTCCAGGCAAGAACACTGGAGTGGGTTGCCATTTCCTTCTCCAATGAATGAAAGTGAAAAGTGAAAGTGAAGTCGCTCAGTCGTATCCGACTCTTAGCAACCCCATGGACTGCAGCCTACCAGGCTCCTCCATCCATGGGATTTTCCAGGCAAGAGTACCGGAGTGGGGTGCCATTGCCTTCTCCAAGGAATTAAACCAAGTCTGCCTAATTCCAAATTCACTGTCAGTGATAAATGTTCTATATCTTGATTGTGTTGACTACACAATTGTGGAGTAGGAAATGGCAATCCACTCCAGTATTCTTGCCTGGAAAATACCATGGACAGCTGAGGAGCTTGGCAGGCTATAGTCCACGAGGTCTCTAGGAGCCAGATACGACTGAGCACACACAACTGTGGTGGCTGCATAACTGAATGTGTTTGTCAAACCTCATAGACCTGTAAACTAAAACATGTGACTTTCAGTCTATGTAAATGATACCTTGATTTAAAAATCAGTTCATTTAGTGGCTTGTAAATAGTGGAGCATTAAATATGTCTATTGATATATTTAGGCAGGCACGTCAGGCACCACTGCTGTACTTGACGATCCAGTCACCAGGTGGTCCTCACTGCATTGCTCTCTCATTCCCTATGCACAGTTCAGTAGATTGGGAGAGGCTTGCTATTATCTGTGTTCATATCTTTCTTTGACCCCAATCAACAATTAACTCTATATAAAATTATTTTAAAATGTATTCATAGTATGTTGAACCATGAGATCAAGATAAAAGAGTTCCTACATAGCATTGTGAAAATGTTACGTTTTATCTAGAAACACTTGCTTAGGCCTGAATCTAGATAGTCCAGTAATAGCTGAATAGTTGGAGATTGTATATCCTTTAAAAAGTCAATACCCAACTACTGTGTTAGATTTATAGACAGAAGAATATCTGTACTAAACTCTAATGAGACACCACGGCCAAAAATAATAGCTGCCATTTATTGAGCATTTATTTTATGTCACACATTTTGCAAAGCTATTTACATATTTTAAGCTTGAAAATTTGACCATGAGGCAAGTGACCTAATTTACAAACCAGGAAAGTTACAGTAGAAAATTCAGCAACTTGCCTAGTGACATGCAATTTATTTAAAGTGGCAGATCTGAGATTAGAATTCAGGCCTGCTTAACTGTAGATTCATTAAGACACAATGATAGAAAACAAAAGGTCACCACCCAGCAGCCTATGAAGAAAATTATAATAGAGGAAAAGGAATTTGTGGAAAGGGAGTCTTCGACTCCTTGAAGAGGGGGCTTGGGAGCTGGCCCATAGGATGGATACAACTTTGATCAAAATGAAAATGAGGAGTTACGTTGCCAGTAGAAGAAACAATCACTTCCATTCTCAAATTTCTAGCTAATATCTCATTTAGAGTGTGATTTCTCCTATTTTCAGGACCTTCTCTCACACACAAAAGGATACCTAAGCCTGATTTCCAGACACTGTACTATAACTTCTGCAAAAGAATTCTGAGTGAGGGTTTTAGCCCCACATGAGACCCTTGAAAAATATCATCATGAGGGGCAAAAACCATACAGTCTAGCTGGGCCTTACTTTCCTCATCTGTGGAATACATATGTAATTTACATATATATTATATACACATATAAGTAAAATAAATGCTAATGATAGCACACAATTTAAAGATAGATATTTTTTAAATATAAAAAAGTCTTCTTTTCCTGCTTTCCTGGCTGGGTTTTACGAGATGTACAGTACACAAAGCAGCTCTGACTCAGAGTGAAGCTAAGAGAAAATTGTGGCAATGATTGTGTTCTTGTTACAACTGTTCATAATATTCAGTAGTGTGAGAAAGTGTGAAGTAATGGAATTTTATATATATATTCATTTGATAAATTAAATCACAACTACTACAATAATGCCTGCAGACTTTTAACACAGAGGTATGGTAATATAACAACACCTGGGGAATACATTTTTACATAGAAAAGCTGTCAGCAACAGATAACACTCTTTTGAGATTAATATTTTATCATCATATGATTCAATTATTTAAAAATTAAAAAAAGACACTTTAAATATTGACATTTTGTTTGACACCTTGCAAGACCCAGAGGGAACAACTATATCTGGTTTAAGAAAGACCACTGTGGACTTCCCTGGTGGTCCAGTGGTTAGGAATCCACCTGCCAATTCAGGAGACAAAGGTTTGATCCCTGGTTCAGGAAGATTTCACATGCCTTGGGGCAACTAAGCCCGTGTGCCACAACTATTGATCTTGCACTCTAGAGCCCACCAGCCACAACTACTGAAGCTCATGTGGCTGGAATCTGTGCTCCACAAGAGAAGCCACCGCATTGAGAAGCCTGTGCACCACAGCTGGAGAGCAGGCCCTGCTCAATGCAACTAGAGAAACCATGAGTACAACAAAGACCCAGCATAGTCACAGATACATAAGTAAATTGGATTTTGTTTCTTTTTTTTTTTTAAAGACCATTGCTACTTGGCTCATTTGTTCTTGTTTAGTCACTAAGTTGTGTCCGATTCTTTTGTAACCCCATGAACTGCCAGGCTTTTCTGTCCATGGGATTTCCCAGGCAAGAATACTGGAGTGGTTTGTCATTTCCTTCCTCAGGAGATCTTCCCAACCCAGGGATCGAACTAGCATCTTCTGAATTGGCAGGCAGATTCTTTACCACTGAGCCACCAAGGAAGCCCGACCTGGCTCATTCAGTTCAGTTCACTTGCTCAGTCCTGGTCAACTCTTTGCAACCTCATGGACTTGGCTACCCTGTCTATCACCAACTGCCACAGCTTGCTCAAACTCATGTCCAGCAAGTTAGTGATACCATCCAACCATCTCATCCTCTGTCATCCCCTTCTCCTCCCACTTTCAATCTTTCCCAGCATCAGGGTCTTTTCCAATGAGTCAGTTCTTTGCATCAGGTGGCCAAAGTACTGGAGTTTCAACTTCAACATCAGTCCTTCCAGTGAATATTCAGGACTGATTTCCTTTAGGATTAACTGGTTTGATCTCCTTGCAGTGCAAGGGACTCTCAAGAGTCTTCTCCAGCATCACAGTTCAAAAGCATCAATTCTTCAGTGCTCAGCTTTCTTTATAGTCCAACTCTCACATCCATGCATGACTACTGGAAAAACCGTGGCTTTGACTAGATGGACCATTGTTGGCAAAGTAACATCTCTGCCTTTTAATATGCTGTCTAGTTTTGCAATAGCTTTTCTCCCAGGGAGCAAGCGTCTTTTAATTTCATGGCTGCAGTCACCATCTGCAGTGATTTGGGAGCCCAAGAAAATAAAGTCGCTCACTGTTTCCATTGTTTACCCATCTATCTGCCATGAAGTGATGGGACTGGACGCCATGATCTTAGTTTTTCTGAATGTCGAGTTTTAAGACTGCTTTTTCACTCTCTTCTTGCACTTTCATCAAGAGGCTCTTGAGTTCCTCTTTGCTTTGTTCCATAAGTGTGGTGTCATCTGCTGTTTGAGGTTATTGATATTTCTCCAGGTAACCTTGATTCCAGCTTGTGCTTCATCCAGCCTGGCATTTCACATAAGGTACTCTGCATATAAGTTAAATAAGCAGGGTAACAATATACAGCCGTGACATACTCCTTTACCAATTGTTCCATGTCTGTTATTCCGTGTCCAGTTCTAACTGTTGCTTCTTGACCTACATACAGATTTCTCAAGAGGCAGGTCAGGTGATCTGGTATTCCCATCTCTTTAAGAAGTTTCCATAGTTTGTTGTGATCCACACAGTCAAAGACTTTGGCATAGTGAATAAAGCAGAAGTATATGTTCTTCTGGAACTCTCTTGCTTTTTCAATGATCCAGTGGATGTTAGCAATTTGATCTCTGGTTCTTCTTCCTTTTCTAAACCCAGCTTGAACATCTGGAAGCTCACGGTCCACGTACTATTGAAGCCTGGCTTGGAGAATTTTGAGATTTACTTTGCTAGCATGTGAGATGTGTGTAATTGTGCAGTAATCTGAGCATTCTTTGGCATTGCTTTTCTTTGGGACTGGAATGAAAACTGACCTTTTCCAGTCCTGTGGCCACAGCTGTATTTTCCAAATTTGCTGGCATATTGAGTGCAGCACTTTCACAGCATCATCTTTTAGGATTTGAAATAGCTCAACTGTAATTCCATCACCTCTACTAGCTTTGTTCGGAGCAATGCTTCTTAAGGCCCACTTGACTTCACAGGCCAGGATGTCTGGCTCTAGGTGAGTGATCACACCATCATGGTTCTCTGGGTCATTAAGATCTGCTTTGTATAGTTCTTCTGTGTATTCTTGGGCTTCCCTGGTGGCTCATAGGGTAAAGCGTCTGCCTGCAATGCAGGAGACCTGGGTTTGATCCCTGGGTCAGGAAGATCCCCTGGAGAAGGAAACGGCAACCCACTGCAGTATTCTTGCCTGGAGAATCCCATGGACAGAGGAGCCTGGTGGGCTACAGTCCACGGGGTCGCAAAGAGTCGGACACGACTGAGCGACTTCACTTTCTTTCTTTCTGTGTATTCTTGCCACCTCTTCTTAATATCTTTTCTTCTGTTAGGTCCATACTGTTTCTGTCCTTTATTGAGCCTATCTTTGCATGAAATGTACCCTTGGTATCTCTAATTTTCTTGAAGAGAACTCTAATCTTTCCCATTCTATTGTTTTCCTCGTTTTTTTGCATTGATCACTTAGAAAGGCTTTCTTCTCTTTCCTTGCTATTCTTTGGAACTCTGCATTCAGATGGGTATATCTTTCCTTATTTCCTTTGCCCTTTGCTTCTCTTCTTTTCTCAGCTATCTGGCTCATTGCTGAATAACAAACCAACTGAGCCCCAATACTATGAAGAAGTTTTAATCTCTGGAATTCTACTTGTTTACATTCTAGGTGCCCAAAAGCAAAGAGAGGACCAATGCTCAGTCATCAATATCAGAACTCCAGATCTTTAATGAAGCCATCCCTTAAAATGGCTTCCCTGGTGACTCAGATGGCAAAAAATCCGCCTGCAATGTGGGAGACCTGGGTTATATCCCTGGGTCGGGAAGATGCCCTGGAGGAAGACATAGAAATCATTCCAGTATTCTTGCCTGGAGAATCCCTAAGGACAGAGGAACCTGTCTGACTACAGTCCATGGGGTCGCAAAGAGTCAGGCATGAATGAGCAACTCAGCATAGCACAGCACACCCCTTAAAATATTTACATAGCTATCTTTTTATCATGGCTAGAGTTTTAAAAAGTAATGCTTTTTCTCATTCAACAAATATTTGTTGAGTTTCTATTAATTTCCAGGAACTAAATTATCTCCAAGGCTAACAGTGAACAAGGCAATCATTTTTTCCCTCATAAACTCGGAAGCCCCAAAAGACAGATGTCATATACAGAATATATATAAAAGTGCCTAAAATTTTGCTTGGCACATACACTCAATAAATTTACAGTGATAAAACTTATTGATATTAACTAGTAATGATTCTATAAAATATAAAGACTTTTAAAAATTATTTTAATTGAAGAATAATTACTTTATAATATTATGAAGGTTTTGCGTCAAAAATATGAGAAATTTATAATTCAAGTAGTTTGTTGAGCATCACTGACAGGGTGTTTGCAGTATTTAGAATTCTCCTCAAGTCTCAATCTTGAGTCTTGCTACTTTGATCTTGTCAGTAGCCACTAAATCAAAAGACACATCTAAATAATTAGATCTAAGAGATCTTATTCAAAAGGCAGACACTGCTGATTTAAATGATGCTTGAAATCTACCACAGCAACTTGAAACTTCCCCTACTCTCAGTTAAGGAAAGTGATATTCATACCAAGAAAAGAAACAATGACAGAAACATAAAGGAGAAAGTAAATTGTCGTTTCTGAAAAGCAGCTGAAGAAAAACTCCACCAGGCTTATTCCATCATCTCCAAATGCCTTAAAAACTAAAATATGGACATCGTAATCATCAGGCAACAGCAATGTAGTAATGCCACTAATGTATACTCTGGTGGTAAAGTAGAAAAATTAGAAATTCTTGATATCATAAATATACATCCAGGAAATACAGACAGGACTTAACATCTGCTATATTTCAATAACATTTAGTCTTTTATTATTAAGAAAATATATTACCATACTACTTTTGTTTTGTCTGAAATAAGATGGATGACACGTAATAAAATACTTATGAAAAGGGCACTCTATTGTATCTCATCTTAGTCAAGCCAGAAACTATATTTTTCAATAAAAATGATTTCAACAAGCATCTCTTTGGTGTTATTATAAGCACTCTAATATACTAAGATAAATGTCAAATTATTAATATGACTATTTCAAAAGCTGTATTTATTTTCTATCTTATTTGTCTTAAAACACTTAAAAATTCTGATAGAATTTCTGTTTTCAAACTCATTGTGCCAAAGATAGCACTTGAAACATTATTCTAAATTGTAAGTCAGAAGAAAAATATGTTCAGGGAGAAATGTGAAATAAGAATCCAAAAATTTAAAAATAATCTTTTTAGGCAAACATTTGTGAATTCTTAGACATATCCCATCAGTTAAAACATGTGATATTATATATGGTGCATTATTTTAGAATTATCAGTTCTAAAACTTTGCTGCATATACTTTGTTTCCATATTTTAATTTTTCATGCAGAAGTATTTTTTTCTCTCTAAACCTCCAGTGAGAAGTGTTGGTTAACACAAAACAAATGTGTTGTAATACTTTTCTTGAAACCCTGTAGTCAACCCTTTGCATATAACTTTCTAATAGAAAAAAAAAAATCCCACATACTTCATTTTCCCTCAGGAGCAGCATGAGATTTCCAATCCTTTGCTTGAGCACATAAAATATTAAGAGCCAATTTTCAGCTGCACCTCTGTCACTTCCATTATCATTCTACACGTCCAGAGGTGATAATGGACTCCGTAAATTGCAGTCTTTCTCCATCCCAGAACACTGAGGGTTTCACCAGGGGACAGTTCCACACAAAGGTGGCCCAGATGTATGCTAATGGTGCTGAGCAGTGAGAAGCAGACACCCCCAAACAAGATAATGTGATGTGTTACCCAGAGGAAAGACAAAATGAGCAGAAAACAATTTCCTTAGGAATTCAGTGAAATCAACAACAACCTATGCTTGCTCATAAATCAGATGTATACCACTGTCTTCATAGAACCTTGGAAGCAGAAGATTAAAATATATTCCTGATACCCTGCCTGTGAGAGAGCAGTTTGTCTAAACCAACACAGAATAAGGGCTCATAGACACCGATGTTGAAAGAATTATGGCAAAGGCTATTATTCCCTACTGACTTTTTTCAGACACAATGAACAGATCTGCCAGCATTAGAGGAATTATCCTCAAACACAAAGTGAGAAAAAAGGTAAGGTAAAAGAACACGTTTATCTTAGCCACTGTTGAAATGATACCCACCACTCTCTGTGGTGGCAATTTCTCTACTTAAGACTAAGGAAACGAATGGGATTGACATTGGGTTTTTAAATGATTATGTTTCCATTGTCCCATGCAAAATAAAAACCATATGTTAGGGAAAGTATATAGGAAGAAGTGATTTAGGTCTAGTTTTTCTCCCTTTTCCATAGGCACTATCCTGACTATACCTCTCACTCTAGTACTGAGTTGAGTGTTGATTGATCGATCCCACTGGACTGAGTACTGATGCCTTGGGCAAGGGCGTGGGACTGGAGTTGGAAGACAAAGGTTGTGCCAAAAGAAAAGAACTCCAAGAGAAAGGAAAGAGAACGAAATCAGATTGTGTTGCTCAGATAATTAAATGTAGCTCTTTTACATAATACACATGATCATAATTATGACCAATATGCTAATAAAGCTAAATGTTGGATAAGTGAAGGTAAGGCCAATTTTAATTCTATAAATACATTTTGGGACCAAGTCAATATTCTTCAAAGTAACATCAGGAAAGTCAGATCTCAAAAATAAAACAATACACACACACAGAGGAAAGAGAATAAAGAAAAGAAAAAAAAAGAAAGGAAAGAGAAGAAAAGAAGAGCAAAGAAAAGAAAAAAGAAGGATTCAAGATATTTATTTAGGCCAAAATATTGTCAATAGCTCCACATCTTCTTGCCTCCCATTCCCTTCAGTAAACAGCAAGCACTTCAATGTGTGAAAGCACTGTATCAAGCACTAGGGCTTAAAGAGAAAAAAGTCCGATGACTTTAGTCTTGAGGAGAAATAGACAAGTAAAGAGATTATTACAATACAGTGTGGTACTTGCTATGGGAGGAGTATCAGAAAGCTGCTTCTGATGACATTTTACCATCCTGTCAGAGTTTTCATAACTTATTCTTAGGATTTTATATCCTTACCCTCCATACCTCTTTCCTCAAGGAAAATGGGAATAAAATCAATGCATTAACAGAATCTAAAATTTATATTTATTTACAATTAGAACCATTGAAATCCAGAATAGGCAAATTCACAGAGACAGCACGCTAGGGGAAGGGAGGTGAGAGTCCTAGAGAGTGGTTACAAGGGCTTCTTCTAGAGATATGAAAACGTTCTGAAACTAAAGAAAACACACTATGAATATACTAAGCGCCACTGAATTATACAGTTTAAAATGGTTAAATATCTTCTATGTGAGCCTCACCTCAATGAAAAAGACAATCAAAATACTTCCTTTGCAATTGTATGGCACTGTTTGAAACAGTTATTGTGAAATATCACAAAAATTTACAGGATCCATCAATCTTCTGTTTTGCATTTCTTACCCTCTAGCAGGAAACAGTGCTATGCTCTTTGAAAAAAAAAAAAAAATCAGAAAGCTTTGATATAATTGGATAACTAGAGCAAAGTTAATTTCTTTGACATAATTTTAAAGTTCATAAGACTATAATAGTACAGTAGCATAACAGGAGGTACTATGATTACATATGTCAGTCTTCTCAAAAACTTTCTCTTCTATGAATTTTTAATGATGCAAGTAATTTTTCAAGGTCATTGAGAGAGCAAGCAGTTATTCAGACGTTAAATTTGTTCACAGTTTCTTGGCAGCTTTGCAAGAAAACAAGCAAGTGGAATTTGTGGAGGAGGGAAAATGGTGTACTGAGGAAGAGGTGAATTAGAAGTAATATATAATTAGCTGCAGACATAGCTTATTCACTTTCTAACCTAGTAGAATATTATCTAGGTGTTCTTGAACATAGAAGGGGACTTAAAATTAATCATTTTCTGATTGCAGTTGTGGTTTATATATATATACACACACACATATACTATACACATGTATTTTCCATATCTGTAAAACTCATTTTTCTAATGGTTTGAACATATTAGTATCCATATATCTGCTGAACATTCCTAATTTCACAATTAAGACCATGGAAAGGACATTAAGAAATATTATATTTGTTAATGTTTGCAGACCAGAATGAGATATCTCCCCAAACTTGAAAATAATAGGAAATTATATTGCCCTTAAAGTTAAACTATAAAGTGGAAACATAATGGAACAAGAAAGGGCTATGCAAAATGTACATATGTATTAAAAATAGTGTTTTAATCCCTGGAGGAGGCAGAGGATCATTAATCATCCATGGGATCATAATAAAAGGGGAGTCACCAAGGTTAGTATTCAAAGTATCTTTCAAACATTGTTCAGGAGAGTATGACCTTTAGGCAATAAACTTCAAGAATTTCTTCCCATTGGCAAAGTCATGTCTAAGGTGAAGATAGACGAGGGGCTTGTATTGTTCCCTTCCCACTGGCAGGACCTTCTCTACTGCACTTGGTAGCCATTTGCAATGGCCCGGAATTGTATGATTCGTCTAATTCTCCTTGACCTGATTACAAACAACCTTTATTATTTATTTCTCCATGTTCTTTTGCCTACAGAGAGAAAATGCTTTTGTCATACAGACGTTGATAATCTTGTACTTGAGATATTCGTTCTTACTAGATTGGAATATCTGGACATTCATTTGAATATCCTTGGGTCTAGACTACAAGGAGAGAATGCACCACCATGGTTCATAGGAGTATTCCATTCTATATAATGGTTATGTTTTCCTTTTTAAATTTGAATTTTGGTTTGCAACCTCAGTGTACCCAGGGGAGAGGGCTAAATCCACTTGTGTCTGAAACCATAAGTGTTAAAACCAGGCCCTAGATGCTAATTTATTTGCTAAAATAATGACTGTCCCATGAGGCTTTTAGGTGACAGTTGGAGGATTTGTCCCAGGTTAATAACATACACGGGGGCTTCCCTCAAGGCTGAGTTGGTAAAGAATCCGCCTGCAATGCGGGAGACTCCGGTTTGATTCCTGGGTCAGGAAGATCCGCTGGAGAAGGGATAGGCTACCCACTCCAGCATTCTTGGGCTTCCCTTGTGGCTCAGCTGGTAAAGAATCCACCTGCATTGCGGGAAATGTGGATTCGATCCCTGGGTTGAGAAGATCCCCTGGAGAAGGGAGAGGCTACCCACTCCATTATTCTGGCCTGGAGAATTCCATGGACTGCATAGTCCATGGGGTCACAAAGAGTGGGACACGACTGAGCGACTTTCACTTCACTTCACAACACATAGCCTCCCTTATATAGAGATGTCCTTTTTTCTCAATTTTAATTGCTGTGCATATGATGATCACAATTATAACAGGGCAATGAAACATTAATTTAGAGTATAATATTGACAAATGGAACAGAGCACCAACTATCAAAGAGAGGTTAAAATCACAAAATCAAGAAGAGAAAATCTGCTCAAGTAAACGTCTTCACCTATATGTGTATGCACATATTTAAAAAATACTCTATGTCACACTGTTCAGTACTGTTTTTAGAGTTCATTAAACTTGAATTCAGAAACACTAGGAATGCAGTCCTTTTTGCTATTTCCTATTTTCACACCTATTCATTTCACTGATTGTAAACAAATATGTTTTAAAAAGTACAGAAGGGAGTCATATTCCATATAGAACACTGCTTTGTGCCATACTCTTTTAAAAATTTGTTTCCTGAAATAAACAAACGTGAAAAGAAAGTGACTTGCCTTGCCCTCTTTATCCCTTTGCCAAATCGTGCTGTCAAAGAATTGTAGTGACCATATCAAATACTCTTCCCATCTTTGTCACTTTTCATTTGTCTGGGAAAGGAGCCCCAAGGAACCAACATGACAAGAGTACCCAGCTAAAGACTCCTCGTCTGCATTCACATTTTCTATTTGCACATTTAATGCTGTTCATATTTCAGCAGCTGTGGTACTAGGGTCAAACTGAAACTTTTATCTATTTAATTCTGAATCCTCAGTCACAGACTTTGGAGAGAAAGAGATTGAGATTGACAGTGAGTGAGAAAGGGAGAGAGAAAAAGAAAGAGAGATTCATTTTTTAAGAACTAACCATCAGCAAGAATTCAGGGACATCAGTCTTACAGAACTGAATTCTGCCAGCAACCACAGACCCTAGTCAAGGATTTATACCCTAGAAGGGACTGCAGCACAGGCCAGGCTGACACCTTAATTTCTGCCTGAGGAGACTCTGTACCAAGAACGCTGCCAGCCCATTCCCAGAGGTCTGTCCTGTTCAACCCAGAAATATGAACAGCTTTCTTTGTAGTGTTAAACTAAACATTACAATAATATTTAAATAGAAATTATTACATTAAATACTACATTTTTACCTCTATGTTAGCCATGAAACAGGGATCAATGAGATTAAAAAAGATTGTTTAAAAAATGTCTGTATCATATCTTTTTACCAACAGCTTTTTGCTGAATGTTTTTTCAGTCAGGTGAAAAACGAAGAATAGAATATCTATCATTTTCCTTACACATCTGTTTGTTTGTTTTTCACAAAAGCTAGCACATAATTTTAATTTGCTTTTTCCATCTTTTTATTTTTTTACTAAAATCATAAAAATTTTCTTTCCTTTTTTTCCCTCTCAAGCCCTCTTCCAGAAATAAATGAAGGAAAAGACTTCAATGAGATCTCTTCTAAAGCATTTCAAAATTACCCTTATTTTTTCAGAGTAGGTTGATTATGAAAATAGATCTTCTTGGACTTCCCTGGTGGCTCAGACAGTAAAGTGTCTGCCTACAATGCAGGAGACCCAGGTTCGATTCCTGGGTTGGGAAGATCCCCTGGAGAAGGAAATGGCAATCCACTCCAGTACTCTTGCCTGGAAAATCCCATGGATGGAGGATCCTGGTAGCCTACAGTCCATGAGGTCGCAAAGACCTGGACACGACTGAGCGATGTCACTTTCACTTTCACTGTCACACAGGTAATTAGTACTCACAAAATATTTGGTCTTAATAAATAATACTGATTAAATTTTATTGAGTACCTACTCTAGCTTTATAACTTCCTACCAAATGGCTCAGATGGTAAAGCGTCTGCCTGCAATGTGGGAGACCCGGGTTTGATCCCTGGGTCAGGAAGATCCTCTAGAGAAGGAAATGGCAACCCACTCCAGTACCTTTGCCTGGAAAAGCCTACGGACAGAGGAGCCTGGTATGCTATAGTCCATGGAGTCGAAAAGAGTCGGACATGAGGGGACTTCCCTGGTGGCTCAGACAGTAAAGCGTCTGTCTGCAATGCAGGAGACCTGGGTTCAATCCCTGGGTTGGGAAGATCCCCTGGAGAAGGAAATGGCAATCCACTCCAGTACTATTGCCTAGAAAATCCCATGGACAGAGGAGCCTGGTAGGCTACGGTCCATGGGGTCACAAAGAGTCAGACACGGCTGAGCGATTTCACTTTCACTTTCACTCTAGCTTTATACATGTTAACTCCTTTAATTCTCATAATGACTCAATGAGTACTATTATTACTATTATTTAATAGAACACTGAAGTTCACAGTGGCTCCCAAATTTAAATGATATGGCAAGAATTTATTACCATCAGTTTGACTTTTACTACGTCTTTATTCACTAATATATAAATAAATGAATGAATGAACTCTAAAATTATAATTTCCTTTGGCTTGCTCTAAAAAGATTTCCTACTTCTCTTATCTCATAATTCCAGAAAAGTTATGTGGACATTCCTAGTACCTTTTCATTTAAGCTCGGCTAGTCACCTAGGATTTTTTCTAGGTTATTTTCTAGGTTATTTTATTACTCACTACCTCTACTTTAAGAAAAAACATACAGTTAAAAGGAACCCATTTCCATTCGAAAAGTATCTTCTACTAGAGACAAAGATATTACAATTGTGCAGTGTTTTTCCTTTTCCTTCCAACTCTCAAATCCCTAGTTCCTTCCTATATTTAGTAAATACACCTGGAATTCAATTTAATCCTTTCATATGGCATTGTAATAGTTACTTTATGCTCCTTCTTCTAAGAACTGACTTTGGTGTGTACCTTGAATATTAAAAAAACATCAAAATGTACAAAGTTGTTCAGTAGACTGATGCTGTATCATTCCAGTAATCAGTGTATGAAAACTCCCTAAAGGCCCATCAAGGTATCAGATTATGCTGGCTCCAGACCTGCCACTGTCTGCTCTGGTTCAATAATGATTATGCACATATTATTGACTGAGAATATATCAAACCCATAAGTCACATTGTAAATGGACAGAATACAATAAATGTATACAAATAGACTATAATTACAACTTAGTTCAATACAATGGATTTGATATAGTTCTTTATAAGCTGAAAATATTCTAACAACCTTGTGAATGACTCTGCCCACAGAGTCATCAAGGATAACAGAATTGGAGGCAGAGCAGTTAATGTGGGCTCCAATTCCTTCAGAAATAAATGAAGGGACTCTAATGTGGCATTAACTCACATCACATTGCAACAATGGTGGATCATATGATCCCAGGACGGTCTAAAAGAACTCCCCTAAAAAAACTGCTTCTGTAGAACGGCAATCATTTACTGCGATACCCAGGTGGCACCAGGAAAGAATCTGCTGACAATGCAGGAGAGGTAAGATATGCGGTTTAGACACCTGGGTTGGGAAGATCCCTGGAGAAGGAAATGGCACTCCACTCCAATATTCTTGCCTGAAAAATTCCATGGGCAGAGGGGACTGGCATGGGTACACAAAGAGTTGAACATGACTGAGCACACATTGATTGCAATACAGTAGGGTGAGTTGGTAACAACATAGCTTTCAACTTTGTGAGCAACAATGGCACCCCACTCCAGTACTCTTGCCTGGAAAATCCCATGGATGGAGGAGCCTGGAAGGCTGCAGTCCATGGGGTCCCAAAGAGTCGGACACGACTGAGCAACTTCACTTTCACTTTTCACTTTCATGCGTTGGAGAAGGAAATGGCAACCCACTGCAGTACTCTTGCCTGGAGAATCCCAGGGTCGGGGGAGCCTGATGGGCTGCCGTCTATGGGGTCGCACAGAGTCAGACACTACTGAAGCAACTTAGCAGCAGCAGCAGCAATCTTAGAAATATCTAAGTATTTTTCAATAATTTTCTACATGTGTAACATTCTAATTACTTACTCATGGATTAGGTTATTTGTATGAACTATAATTCAAATAACATTAAACAACTTGGCAATTATTTTAAAGAGTAACGGGTTATTTTTCAAAATAGCCAGTGAGTAAAAATATACACTGACACGTACTAGATTAAGATTACTTTTCCTTTGTGAAAATGAATTTTTCTTTGGATCAAATATAAGAAAACTGCATTTTTTAAAAGGGCTAAGAGTAACAAGTAACCACAAAGGCCCCCATGAGGACTCTTTGTGGGAAACTACCATCTTATAAGCCTGCTTCTGAAACTGTTTGGATGCATGGAATCAAAACTATAACTCTTCTGGGGGGAAATTAAGAATAAAGTGTGTTTTTCATATTTCCTTGTAATAAACTTGCTCTTTGAAGAGTTCTATTCATTTATACACATGCATATATTAAATTTAAAATAATTTTAATTATTTATATATTATACTACCATACATTTATATATAGTATATAAATATAATTTGTAAACATATCTAAATATAATTTATATATTAATTTAAATATAATAATAACTTTTCTTTGTGGAATAACCTAGATAGTTAGTAATCTGCTTGTATCTCTTTTATCTAAGCCAGTGCCAACTGTTTATGGGTCTTAATTACAGCTACAAAATCCCTTTTGCCAAACAATATGACATAATAATGGAAGAGACATCCCATCATTTTCATAGGTCTGTCCACACTCAGTGAGAGAGGTTTCTACAAGGGAATAAAGGGAACAAATCTTGTAGGCCATCTTAGAATTCTATCCACTATATGTATGCTGCTGCTGCTGCTGCTGCTGAGTCACTTCAGTCGTGTCCAACTCTGGGCGACCCCGTAGACGGCAGCCCACCAGGCTCCCCCAATCCCTGGGATTCTCCAGGCAAGAACACTGGAATGGGTTGCCATTTCCTTCTCCAATGCATGAGAGTGAAAAGTCAAAGGGAAGTCGCTCAGTCGTGTCCGACTGTTAGCGACCCCATGGACTGCAGCCTTCCAGGCTCCTCCGTCCATGGGATTTTCCAGGCAAGAGTACTGGAGTGGGGTGCCATTTCCTTCTCCCACTATATGTATACAAAAATCTTATTATTTACAAAAATTATAAAGAGTAATAATTTCTACATAGGCACACAAGATGGTTTAAAATATTTCAGATACTTTCTGATATTTCAGCATATTACATTCTGAAAAATCACATTTTCTTATTATAGAAAATATTCCTGAGTATTAATTTTAAATCATTGACAATGACAACTATTCTATTTTGCTAAGTACTCTGAAGATGTAAACTGGTCCTCTGTTTAGTTTTTCACATAGACTTGAAGAGAAGACTTCTTAAAGCAAAATACCTTTTCCTCCAAAGACAATGTAAGGCATGAAATTTATAATAACTTACATATTATTAGACTGATTTTCCTGTGAAGTTAAGATGTAACATAATCCTTTTCCAAAATGGAGCAGAGGACATGAATGAGTCGAATAGATGTCAGAAGAGAAAATCAGGGAAATAAATTGTTGTGGTCTTGGTGATTAAAATACTGTATTATGACATATTATAATCAAATGTCGGTATGAAAATATTCTAAGTAAAATTATAAATTATTATTGGCTCATGCAAAATAATATCCAGAAGAGAGAGAATCAAGTATTCACATGAATCTAAATAAAATTTCAGTTTTACCTTAGAAATACCTCAAGGTGATAAAATGAGATTAATGGTAGTATAAAAAATGATATATCCTCATTATTTCCTGGTCAGTCAAGTCATTTAGGATTTTTCTAGTGAAAACAACAACTTTGGGACTTTCATTGGCAAGTCCACCCTGAGCATGCTGTTGCACAGCTCAAACCAGGTGTTTCTCTAATCCTCTGTCAGGCCCAACGCTGACCACACAGGAGGAAGTCCAACAGAGTTGATGCATGTGGTATTACTGATAGTGCTCCTAATACTGCCAGCAAAGTCAGGCTGCTTCCCCACCCAAGATATTCTCTCATGTGTGGATATTTAACTAAATAAGAGGAAACATTTCTTTGCCCCTTTTGATTTTCTCATTTTTATCCTGTGGTTGTACGATTGAAACTTGGAATTACTTATTGACTTTTTACTTGTTTACTGATTCCACAATCCTTTCCTCAATCAACATGATAGAGCCTTGGAGGTTTTTAGGTGAGGAAGTAGAAAGAAAATGATATGCTGTATTATCATAAAATACAACCACATTAAAAAAGAGCTAATGCTGCTTTTTAACTATTATTGAATGAGCAAAATATTTCCTTAATAATTGCTCACTTTCCCTCCCTGTCTATATATAAATACATTCTGTTTAACATATGCATATGTAAACAGATTATACCTAAATGGATGCACAGTAAATACTTATAAATAAATTTAGATACCAAAAACTTAAAACTCAAATCAGTCACAGGATAATGGCATAATGTACACTATGGATTTACTTATAAATTCAAGAAATATTTGAGTGATAAATATGTTCTTGGTACTAGATTAGGTATCAGGAATTAAAACATAAACAGGACCCCCTCTTTCCCCATAATGGCCCTTATCAGCCTAAAAGCATTTTAGTGGAGAATATAGTCAAGTTAGCTTTAAACATTAAAATGAAATCCTCAGGAGTAATTCCTAGTCAAAGGTAAGTTCTCGTAATATGGAAACACACAGGAAATACCTATCTTAAGGGAAAGTCAAATAAAGCTTTCTAGGTTAAGTAAGTAAGTAAGTCTGTAATGTTTTAGATCTTTCAAAAAAAAAATTACTAGCAAATATCCTGGGTTTAGGTGACAAATTAAAAAACGACCTATGTAGCTGATTTTCTCCCAATGTATTCAAATAGTTAATGAATAACCTTTCTCTTATTGACAAATGTATTCAAGAAATTTAAATGTATATGTAAATGTGCTCTTTGATTCTCCAGATTACTTGATTAAGGTAGATAGTCAAACACATACTAGAAAGTCACCACATGCCTTCAAGTACTTGAACGTGAAATAACACACAGTCAGTGAACACTTAGGAGTCATAAAGGCGTGAAGGCCTTGAGGCTGCTCTGCTAGTCTTCAAATCTTAGAGGGTGGCAGTGTCTTCGATCTGTCTGCCTTTTAAACAAGGAAGCCTGGGAATATCTCCAATGATCATCTGATTTGTTTCTGTCTGGGCAGGTAGCCCTCCAGCCGCCACCCTCCAACATGCTGTGGCTCCCCACCTGCTAAACCCTAGGCTTTTATGTTGGTGAAAAACCAGGCTTCCAGTAACACAGAGGGTTAAATAAAGGGCTGATGAATAGTCAATGATTGGAGTGGCAACCAGGCTGCAGGATCCAACTGCAACCTCTGTCCCAGGACAAGTGGTAATGGGATGGTGAAGCAGCTAAATGCATAACAGCATTGGTTACTAGAGAGAACAAGAAGCTTCTGCTGCTAAAAGAAAGGATTCTCAGGAAGTAGTAGAGGCAGGAGAGGTCTCAGCTTAGGAAGACACAAGCCTCTCCTAATTCAAAGGGTAAGAACTCCAACTGTGCAACGAGTGGTGGACACAGGATGAGGCACAAGTGGAGGCTGAAATTCAGGTAATTAACCATGAACAGAAGGATGCACAAGCAGGCATGCCTGCTAAGTCACTTCAGTCGAGCCCAACTCTTTACAACCCTGTGGACCATAGCCCGCCAGTCTCCTCTGTCAGTGGGATTCTCCAGGCAAGAATCCTGGAGTGGGTTGCCATGCCCTCCTCGAGGGGATCTTCCCAACCAAGGGATTCAACCTGCATCTCTTAAGTCTCCTGCTTTGGCAGGCATGCTCTTTACCATTAGTCCCACCTGCGAAGCCCAAACCCATTCGAATGGAAAACAAGAAAACGGAAAATAAAGCAGAGGACAGGGCTGGAAGCCTAGAGGATCCTAGTACTGCAAAATCCTCCAAGTCAAAACTGTGAATATTCCATGTGACTGACACGACTTGTGAGACAGAGAAAAAGGGTGATGGGGCTTAAGAAAATGTGAGATTTTAGAATTCTCCTATCACTACAAATGGCAACCCACTCCAGTACTCTTGCCTGGAAAATTCCATGGATGGAGGAGCCTGGTAGGCTACAGTCCATGGGGTCGCAAAGGGTCAGACATGACTGAGTGACTTCACTTTATTCACTTATTACTACAAATATAAGTTTCAGCATATGCATTATAACAGCATTTACATCCATTTAACCATTCAATCATTTAATCAACAGGCCTACACTGACTCCTTATTTTCAAACCACAGTGTTGGGTACTTCTTGTATAAAGATGAATAGGAAGCAGGTCCTGCCCTCTTGGGACAGTCTAGGAAGGGAAAGAAATATGTAAATAAATTGGAGGTTTCTCTCCTAAGTATTTTTAAATTCTACAACTACATTATTAAATTATTTATATCCAGTTAAATAAAGAAGCATTCAATAAAATGATTGCTGATAATTACTATACACCAGCACTCTTGGGAAGTACAAGATGAAATTTATCAACGTAAATACTTTTATATAAGCTGAAAATATGAGCTTACATAGAGAACAACATCCTTTATTATTCACAAGTCTCATTTTTACCACATCACAGAAAAGCATGTGGATAAAAAGAAACATCTCGTTTTAGTGACCCATTTTATTGGGTCTGGAAACTATTGGTAGTGAATTGTAGCATAAGGCTCATCTAAAAAGCTCTGTTTTGGCTTACTTTTAAGGAAAATACTTGGTGAAGTCTAAGTTGGCCTGCTGGGAGGAGTTAGAACATTATTGGCAGGCTGCATAGTAATGCATTGGTTCCTACGGAAATGAAATTGTCACTGGTCGTTTTTGTCATTTACAATTGATTCATGTACTGTATCTGGCATTTTAATCTTAGCATTCGAGAGCCATTCCATCTTTCTTTAAGGCATGAGAATTAGTCAAGGACAGTTAAAAGACCAGTATTGAGCACAGCATCATTAAGGAGAGTCTGATTAGCGAAGTTTCAGGTGGTAGGAATTGCTGTTTGACAGCACCCTGTGTGGTATATGAAAGGCATTTTTCAAGCTAGAAAAGTAAGAGGATCTAAAATAGTGCTGTTTTAAATTCTTAAACTTATGAACATAATCATATGTGTTTCATGTCCAACTCCTTGCAACTCCATGGACTGTAGCCCGCAGGCTCCTCTGTCCATGGGGTTTTCCTGGCACAGACACTGGAGTGGGTGGCCATTTCCTCCTCCAGGGGATCTTCCCGACTCAGGGATCAAACCTGTGTCTTTTGTGTCTCCTGCATTAGCAGATGGGTTCTTTACCAGCTGAGCCACTGGGGAAGCCCATAATCCACAGAAAGTATAAATTAATATGGGGTATAATTTCATAAATAATACTTGCAAATGTCATAGATGCATTTCTTAAATGTAAATACATTCATATCATTTTGTAATTGAAATGACATGGGAATTACTTGTTTGAATTTCTCTTACAAATCAGTCTTTATTTGCTTATCATGATCATGAAGAAAATTCCAAATAAGACTTTTGCTTCAACCTAAACCTACTAAAGAGTACCTTCCCACCTATTCTTCTTATAAATTGTGAAACTAAAAAAATAATAATAATAACAATTTAAAAATTAAAGAATAATTTTCAGAACTTAGAACATTTACTAGTGTTCTGAATGGGGTTAAGCACTATGTTATAACTTTGGGCAAAATAAATGAAGAGTTTTGATGTACAAGTGAAACAGCATAATCAAGTGTTAAATAGTGAAAAAGGAAACCTCTTGGAGCTTTTCACAGAGAGATGATCCAGGCTGAACATGCATCCCCAGTGATGGTGAGAACCACTTGACTGCCTGACATCCTACTAACAGGGCCCAGAGTCCCAAATGAAACTGTACAGGTCAGTTGCAGGCCATGTTAAGTAAAGAATAAAAAATTTAAAACAAATGGCCACAAAGACTTAGGGATACCCATGAGGGGCAGAGGCTGAATTATGTTAAATAGACTCCCTATATTATCCATCCTTGTCAGGGTATAGATTCTCAAGCCATATTGCAGCCTGTAACTTCCATCTCCCTGAAAATGAAGGAATGAAAAGGTTTAACTGTGAAAACTGTCATACTAATACACTTTAAAATAGATAATTATCCAAATTCTCTAACATAATAAAATGAGATTAGAATATGTAGACAAAAAAAAAGAAGAAGAAGAAGAATACACAGTCAATAAAGTCCCTCTGAAAGTATGGAATTCTGTGGAACACCATGCTATGCTGTGAGGTGCACACAAAAAGTTCTAGCTCCTTTCTACGTATTTGTCTTTTCATCCATGTCAAAGGAAGCCAAATAGTCTTTTTCTCACTCTCATCCTTTCTGAACAGTCTTGGTGGTTCTTTGAAGTAAATTTGAGCCATTATTTTCGGTAACACGTGGGATGGGTGAAAATTAGTAGAAAACACCCAGTACATTTTATTTTCTAATTTCAGGGCCCAAACTACAGATCAAGTTTCCCCCATGAGCTTCCTCTTCTCTTCATCCTTGCTCAGGACCTGAATGTGTATTTAGTCTTCACCAGTTTTCAGGGTTTCTCTTTACGCCACATGCCAAGTCACTTCAGTCATGTCAGACTCTGCAAGCCTATAGACTGTAGCCTACCAGGCTCCCCTGTCCATGGAATTCTACAGGAAAGAATATTAGAATGGGTTGCCATTCCCTTCTACACGGGATCTTCCCAACCCAGGGATCGAACCCCTGTCTCTTATATCTCCTGCCTATATTGGCAGGCGAGTTCTTTACCACTAGTGCCTCTTGGGAGGCCCCTCTCTTTACCATACTGTGACCTTAAAACTCGACTTCCCCATATCTTACCCTGTAGTTTCCAAAGTGCCAACAACTTAATCAAATAAACTGAGTCATCCCTAAAGGCTCGTATCTGGACAATAGCTATAAGTGTGTTTCAACCATAAAGTTTTAGGTAGGAACTACTCTTGAACACTGAAAACTTAAGCCTAGAGAGAAGAGATATTTTGAAGATCTTCAAATAAGCATAACTATATCTAAACTGAATCCACGAAAATGAAAATTTAACTTTCTGACATCCTTAACTTAGTGAATGTTTTAATTAAATCACTTAATAAACATTTCCTAGATGGCGCAGAGGTAAAGAATCTGCCCGCTAATGCAGGAGATGCAAGAGACTCAGTTTCGATCCCTGGGTTAGGAAGATCGCCTGTAGGAAATGGCAACCCACTCCAGTATTCTTGCCTGGAGAATTCCCATGGACAGAGGAGCCTGGTGGGCTACAGTCCATGGGGTTGCAGAGTCAGACATGGCTGAGCAACTGAGCACACAAGAATGCACACATGCTAATATACAGAACAATGTTTTGGTGCTGGGAATACTACCTTAAAAGAAGCAAACATCTTGGTATTTACGAAGCTTAAACTTCCATAAAGGTATCAGCAATAAACAAGATATCTAATAACAGACATTCAACATATAAACTTCACATATGTGAGACGGTAATTAGGAGATAAATTTAGATATTTGTAACTTTTAAAATTCATCTTCAGAATTTAATTCCATTTTCCCTTATGTAACATTATTGAAAGCTGACCAAGAAGAACCCAATGTAGACAGTAAACATTTAGATGTTTAGGAAACATATATTCAGCACCTAGTACTATCTACCAGCTTCTATGCTTGAGTTGAACTATGGATACACGGGTGAATAAGGTAAAAATAATCCCAAGTCTCAAAGAAAATTCATACTATTGTATTTTTAAAAGCCATCCATAAATCGAATTATAGTGATAATTTCAGCAACTAGAGATATTTTCTTTCTTAATAAACACAATGATTTTAAGATATGTCCACAATTTCTTTGGTGCTACTCCCTTCAAGGGGTAGAGCCTACCTGCATTCCAGGTGGGTGGGAATTGGGTCTAGTGACTCCTTTGTGATGGAGGGAATGAGGTGGATGTGAACAAGAACAATTCTAGAGAGTGGGTCATGGGAGGCATGATGCTTCCTGCTTGTCCTCTTGCTCTCTGTTAGATCACTTGCTCAGTGGAAGCCAGCTGGCATGCCACGAGGACATTCAAACCATGATGAGAAACTGAAGCCTCCTGCCATCAGCCACATAAGTAAGCCAACTTGGAGGCAGACCCTCCAGTCCTAGTCAAGCTTTCAGAGGACCCTGGCCCCTGCTGACAAGCTTGACTGCTGCCTCGTGAGAGATCCCGTCAGGCCATATAACAGGCTCGTCCACTTCACTAGAACTGACTTGAATTTGTTCCTTTTTATGGCAGAGTAATATTCCATTGTATATAGGAACAACTTTATCCATTCATCCGTTGATGGACATCTAGGTTGCTTTCATGTCTTAAGAAAAATCACAATTCTAAAAGACACATGTATCCTGATGTTCACTACATTCATTATTCTGTAACAGCATATCCCATAGTTGACAAAAAATGCTGCATAGATCCTAAAGCTAAGTTTGAAAAAACCACAAAATTATGTGACAGTTAAGTGAAGTCCTGTGTCCAAATATTCCCTCCATAAAGTATTATTTATAAAGTATTTCCTAAGAAGGCCACCGAGGAAGGGTCAGTATTTTAAAGGGGGGGAGGAGTGGGCAATTTAACATGGATCCATTAAAGTGTAACTTGGACTGCCTGGTCAGCAGAGAACGGAACACACCATTAGGACATCCCAACATCACAAACGATGGGGACTGCACCTTTGAGTTAGATGCTGCCCTGGAAGGGGGAACTCTCATTGAGCAGCTCTAGTGTGAGTGTGAGAAAAAGATGGTGGATGATAAAGGGCAGAGAGACGGGCCAGGGAAAAAATGCAGCTTATGTGATGGCAATAAATTATAAACATGAACAAAGTGAGTTCTCAAAACGAAGTGAGGCTATTTCATTATAGGTTTTGAGATGGGTCAGATATTTATCAAATTTTATATGTAACAAACATCTATAACCAGAGCAGGAAAATAAGCAACATTCTGCTTTGATAAATATTTTAAGGAGGTGATAGAGAAAACCCATTTCTAGTAAGACCAAATAACCCTTCTGGCCTACTTGCTTAGCTAAGCAGAAATTACTAATTATTCTTTTTAAATTGTAAAAGCTGCCTTGATTTTTTAAAAAAGAAAAAAAGTATGAAATATTTCATCGCTCAACATGATAGATTAATGGTGCTGAAAAAGTTCTTGCTATGTACGGTGAATGTAGGTAAACACTTAAATTTTTTTATCCTTGTCAAAGAAAGATATAAAGATGGAAACAATTATTCAAGCAAAATGAAGTCAACTTGGGAAATTTAGATATATTTTTCATACAACTTCTCAAGTTTAAATACAGGAAAAATGGCTGAAACTTAAAACTCTATTTCTGAGGGCCAAGAATGAGAGAGGGACACAGTAAGCCAGAGGTGAAGAGGTTGGAATTAAAAGCAGAAAAAGGGGATTTTCCTTGAGAGTGTTGATTTTGGTTTGAACTTGAATTGATACAAATAATATAAATATATTATGTTATAAACATAAATAAGTAAAAGCCTCAAGCATCACTATTAAATCTAAACAAAATCTAACCCAGCAGATAATGGGAATCAGAGTCAGAGCATATTTTGTACAGTTCCTATTTATTTCCTTGAGAAGAAGGGTACAGCCTATTTACAAATCTATTCAAAATTTACAGCAATTAAAAGCATTGGTGTAAATTAAAATACCTGCTGAAGGAATATCAAACAAAACTCATTAAGAAGATGGAAATGGAAAATATTTGGTAGCTTCCACTTTATGGCTTTGCTGTAATAGTGTATCACAGATGTTATTTAAAGAATGTTTTCCATTCTAAAGTATTTTAATTAATCCACAGAAGTGTAAGTTAAACTCCAGTGATAAAGGAGTAAGGGGTTGCTCGTTTCACAATTTCATCACACGTTCTACTTTTCTAAGATTTCAAAAATATTCTTTTTTTTCCAAAATATTTTTGTATGAAATAAATTCCAAAAGTTCCAAAGTATTTATCTGACTTTTTTGCCAAGATTCCTCTAAATGGAAATCATGAGAGAAAGATGACTACTCATTTTTCAACTATATAACTTTTCAGACATTGAGGCAATGTTAAGTCGTGTCTTTTAAGTAGTAGTTTGGTCTCATTACTCTCCACGTATTTCAATATCATATGTTTCTGAAGGGAGGATATGAAGACTAAAGAACGGAAATCCAGAATGAATGGTTCATTATATCCTTTGTAGGATCATTTCACTGCAGCATGTTCCCTGTGCAGAGCCCCCTGGTACACATATAAATTCACCTTTCAATCATTTGTGTGGGTTAATGACACTGAGTAATAGCACATTAGCAAAGTGCCATTCCAGACACCAGCCAGGCATGCCAAACAGATAATCTGACAATCGTTACAGATTCATTTTCCACGAACAGAAACACTGTTCAGGCTTATTAACTGGCAAATCTGCATAAGGCACAGCATAGAGCACAGAGCCTCTATTAAAAGTAGCAATTTATCTCATTAATGTAATTTACAAGGATATTTGGCCCATTCTATTGTTTTAAAATCTAAAAAAAAAAAAAAAAAAAAAATGCTCCTGTTCAACAAAGCCATCGTTTATTTATAGCAAGTTCTTATCACGTCCCTTATGCTTCACTGAAATAAAAGGATCATAAATTGGTTAATAACCAGACTGTTACTCAAATATCTTATATTTTGCTGCCAATGGTATGCAGCATTTGGAAGTTAACTCCTATTATGTTCCTCAAAATACAGAGGATGATAGACTCATCCGGTAATTAATGATGAAGCTTCTTTTTTTGGTTTTGACTTTCTCCTTAAAATTTCTCCTTGAAACTTGTGATCAGGGACCTAGTACTGCCTATATCTGAAACATGACTGTAAGAACGACATGCTTGCCTAAGATTTCTGCCCTATCCTCATCCCTGGTAGCCGGGGTCCTGTTTCATTTTCACCAGTGAAATTCACCAGTGAATTTCAAGTTCTCACTGTGGAGCTGAGCAAAATATTCCCTTTTTCACCAGTGAAATTCACCAGTGAATATTCAAGTTCTCACTGTGGAGCTGAGCAAAATATTCCCTTTTCTCTCTTGAGAGCTTGCTGCTTCTTTGTGCTTTATTAAATGTGTTGTGTCTTTCCCTTTTTTCACTGGGAAATGTCCTTGCATTTATGTTTAGATTTCATGAGAAGAGCACATTTCATTTAGAATTCATGTCTTTAACAATGGTTTAATTTTCTTTCATTTTCTTCTAATACAGGTACAAATTTATGTTAAATTGAGGTGACCTGTTCTCAAGTATTCATTTTGAAGAAATTTATCAAAAGATGAAGTTTTAGAGATGGTCACATACAGGCAGATTTTCAAAGTCAGTGACCTGGGCTGAAGTTACTCCAGAAATATTAAGACCTCCTCTTCTGTGGCATATTCCAAATCTAGTATCAGTTGGATTGCAGAAGTCTACATGGGGGAAACAGTAGCCATTAATGATTTAATTGTGAGAGAGTGAGGTCCATACAGTGTTTCAGAAGGACAGAATTCTGGAAGGGAAACATTTGTTAGAATAATAGCTCCCAGCTGAGAATCTGTTTCTTTTCAAGGTCTAACTCCCTCACAGAGATCACAGGGGTTTTCAACCCTGATAGGCTGCAATCACAGAACACGTTTTTTTCCTCAGCCTTCAATGTTTTCTGTATTGAAGATACTGATATTTCATATAATCAAATTGCTTACTTATATCACCTAAACCTTCAGTGATAAATTCTTCCTTCAATGGTTCTATAATTAATGTTTACCTTTCACTCAGAAAGCATTAGTGTTATTATTTTTTCCCCTTATGTTTATATTGTGCAAAAAATTTGTTTCCATTTCTCAGAGTTGATATGTCTTCTGTGACTGGCCCTCTGCCACACAGTTGAGATGCAGTTAAACTGGGCTTCACATATGTATGCATCTATATATACTCACACTTCTTTTTTGGTCATATATATAGTTTAAAAAGACATGTAACAACTGGATAGAAACCAACACCTTAAGAACTAGACAATACATGCTGTGCTGTGCTTATTCGCTCCGTCTTGTCCAACTCTTTGTGACTCCATGGACTGTAGCCTGCTAGGCTGCCACACTCCTCTGTCCCTGGGGATTCTCCAAACAAAAATACTGGAGTGAGTTGCCATGCCCTCCTCCAGGGGATCTTCCCAACCCAGGGATCAAACCCAGGTCTCTCCAATTGCAGGCAAATTCTTTACCATCTGAGCCACAAGGCAAGCCCAGACAATACATAATTACATACAAACAAAAGCATAAAATAAAAACAATGAATAATTTTAAACACTTAGGAAAATACATGGATTATAATGTAGAGCTCATTCGATTTTATAAGATGAACCTACTTGCCCACCCAGCACCAGAGCAAGAAAAAGGATTTTACCAGAATCCCAGAAGTTGCCCTCCTGCTGTCTTCAAGTTCTATGTGTCCAACTAATCGCTGTTCTAAAAACTAACACCACAGATTAGTTTTCCCTGTTTTTGAATGTTTTGTGTTTGTTTTATACTGCCTTGCTTTAATAAATGTTGCTTTATCTCTATCACACAGCACATTCCTGGTACAGCCTGCTCTGTACTCTAATAAGCAGCTCCATCTGGGAGTCATCCTAGGGTTCTACCTCCTGCTCTGTTCACTCGTAGCTGAGGTCAAATGTCTCTGCTTTCCTGAAGATAAAGGCAAAATCTAATTTTAAATTAGGAGGTGTCTTTATACTCTGTGCTCTGAAAACTGACTTAAGAAACTCCAGGGACCCCATGAAAAATCCATAATTGAAGAGAATATGTGAGAACATGGAATATGAATCAGAGACCCATTCTGGGTCTTGCTTTAGCCATTCCCTCTTCTTTGCTCCATCTCCCAGTCTATAAAGAGGAAGTAATAATGACACTTAATTTGAAGAGCTGCTGAGAGAACAAAACGATGGCATATATTAAAAATCCTATGGCTCTATGAAAGCTTACATGCTGGGCCCTTTCTCTTCACTTTCTTTCTATCACATTCAGAATATTCAAAAACAAAAGCAGCAAGCACAACTTGCTCCTAGGAAAACTCTATGATCAGCATTAATTTTTCATATGATTAATTTTCATTAATTGTTTTAATTCTCCTCATGCTTGACCCTGAATAAAAACTATTACCAGCTTATTCATCCCTTGAATAGACACCATGATCACTAATGATAACAAGAAAGTCCCCACTACATTTTGCAGAGGACTAAAGTAGTTTTTTAAGTTCATGTAATTATGCCAAGCCCATACTATGTTTCCCTGCATTATTACACACTATTGAGGATAAGCCAAGATTCCTAGTCAGATAAACAAATACTTCTGATTAAAGACTCTATGATGCAACAATGCATTGTAATAACATAACAGGGCTATTTTATTCAATTCTATTAATATTCACTAACCGAAGTCAGTTTGTCCAACTTCCTACTTCAAATATATCATTCAATCTCACTCCATTTCTTGGCCTTTCCTTTTAAACACATCCTTTCTAGAATTAGAGAACATACCCCTGGGCTCATTGCAGTTGCTCCAGTAATGAGCCCTATTTTCAGCTGTTAGTCATGCTCTCTTTCTTCAGATCTCTGATATACGGATTAGCTTCTCAGTAAATATTTCTGTTTGAAAGCAGTTGGTCTCCAGTCTTTGTAAAGTCTTAAAAAGGCCTGGCATATACCATCTCCACAGGGTATTTTGCAGTTTTAAAAGGAATGGTGGTTTGGAGATGACAGACAGTGAGTTATTTTCTTTGCCCCAGAAAATGATGGTAGCTTACAGATAAAACATTGCACAAATTACATAAAATCTCACATAACCAAATGAAAAATGATATAACTTTTTAGAGCTTGGGTGTCCATTAGTTTTTTCAGAGAACATGGCCCTAACCTCTACCCCCTTTCCTAAATTTTAAAAATTCACATTTTGATATAGTTTCTAAAATCCCATAATTTATTCATGCTACAAAAGACCACACATCTCACGTTAATCAAAACAAAACAAAACAAAAATACACCAAAAAGTCCTTCGTGACATAAAAATTGTACAAGCTAAAAAACAGCTGATGTAATGGGAAGAGCCCAGAATTCAGAACCAGGACCGAATGCCAAGTTCATGGCCCTTCCTGGATGTGGAAATCTGGGCAAGTATTTCTTGTTCCCCTTCATAAAATAAAAGACTTGAATTGCAATTTGTCATGAAGATTTATCAATGGTTTACTTATTCATTGTTTTACCTATATTAACTTGTGTTTCATGACAAGATTGAATGTCCAGTGAAAACAAACTATCATTTGTTACTAATTTGGGAGCTTAAAACATTTATATGTGTGTATGTGAAAAAAAAAATCCCAATACATATTGGTTTGGGGTGGTATTTTATTCAGATCAGATCAAACCAATGTGATCACATACATGGTTACTACTGTTTGGGAAGAGTCCCCCTGCCCACTTTTTTTTTTTAATAGTATTGTTTTCAAGAAAAGAAAAGACCTATGACTCCACTAATAAAAATTACACTATGTATAAGACAGATAACCAATAAGGACCTACTGTATAGCACAGGGAACTCTACTCAATATCCTGTGATAACCTATACAAGAAAAGGAGCTTCTCTGATGGCACAAATGGTAAAGAATCTACCTGTAATACAGAAGACCTGGGTTCAATTCCTGGGTTTGGAAGATACCCTGGAGAAGGACATGGAAACCCACTCCAGTATTCTTGCCTGGAGAATTCCCATGGATAGAGAATTCCCATGGATAGAGGAGTCTGGCAGGCTATGGTCCATGGGGTCACAAACACTTGGACACAACTGAGCAATTAAGCACAGCACAGCACACATATGAGAAAAGAATTTTTAAAAGAATGAATATGTGTGTTTGTATAACTGAATCACTTTGCTGTACATTTGAAACTAACACAACACTGTAAATCAACTAATCAATTATACTCCAAAGAAAAAAAAGTTGTAGAACTGAAGATCTTTAATACTGTCATATGTCTAAGATCACATTTTAAATGGTGGAAATGATATGTGAAAAAAAAGTTATTTAATATTAAATAATGCATATTATAGCAATAAGAATTTTCCCATACTTCAAAAGAAATCATCTTAACCCTCTGATATGTATACTACTCTTATCCTTAGTTTATAGGAAAGAAATCAAGTCTGGAAGCAATGAAGTAACTATAGTCACACAGAGTCTCTTTATCCTGGTCTACCTGCCTCCAGAGACTGTGCTCTTTTCTGTAGCCTGTATGAGGAAAAGCAATCTGACATCAAATTCATTTATTTGGATTCATCTAGACAGCAAGGAGATCAAACCAGTCAATCCTAAAGGAAATCAACCCTGAATATTTATTGGAAGGACTGATGCTGAAACGGAAGCTCCAAAACTCTGGCCACCTGACGCAAAGAGTCAGCTCATTAGAAAAAACCTTGATGCTGGGAAAGATCTCGGGTAGGAGAAGGGGGCGACAGAGGATGAGATGATTGGGTGATATCACTGACTCAATGGACATGAGTTTGAGCAAACTCTGGAAGATAGTCAAGGACAGAGAAGTCTGGTGTGATGCAATCCATGGAGTTGCAAAGAGTCGGACACAGCTACTGAACAGCAACAACAAAGACTGAATTACAACAGTCTGTGAGATTACTAGTTTGTGACCCTGTGTGTGAGTGTGCCTGTGCACACGTAAGGTATAACAGAGAAAGAAAGTGAAAAGGAATATGAATTTTAACTTGCATAAAAATGTCTAAAGCTAACCATTAGGATGATTAAATCAGACTGCTCATAGATTTCGGGAAAGAACAGATGTGTATATAAAGATGCAGACAGCCATATTTCTAAGACATTGGAGAACAATTTTGCAACTGGCTGTGACATAGATTAGGCACCCTCTGGAGAAGCCTTTTTAGCCCAGTGAGTTTGTTATCCTTTTTATGTTACCTACACAGGCAGACTACTAATTTGGAAATAAGATTGCACTGTGAGAGTTAAAACTATCATGATCAATACAAAATAGATCACAAGAAAGAAAATTGCAAAATTAAAGAGACTCCTGATCCCCAGGTCAGACTTAAGTGGTGATATTAACATAACCCAGAAAAGAATATGTCAGTGTAAGGGGGGATTAATGTGGAATGAAGAAAGGAAAAATGTCTGAGAAACTGAAGCTGGTGGAGCCAAGCTAACAGCATTGTCTGAGGTGTGTCGCAGAAGAGACAGTCTCCACTGGCAGGCCTCACCACCTTCTAACCAAAACTCCTTTGGATGCTGTTGCTGCCCTGGTCCATCCACATTCATCAGACAACCTCCTCAGAGGGCAGACCACAATCCAGCCTTTTTTTCATCAAGCATATGTTACATTAAAACGTTCCTAAATTTAGAATAATGCTGTCTTTGTAAGAAGTGTGATTTTTGTGAAAAAACTGCCATCCAGACACAACTGCCTTCAGCTGTTATATTTCAGCACGCATTCTCAAGCTTCAGAGAAGAGGCTCTGGAGCTGGAATTGCAGCCCTCGTGTTCCCTAGTCACATGACCTTGCACAAATCATGCAGCCTGCACGAGTAACAGCATCTTGTTTATATATTGATATGCTATTTAAAATCCCGACCCAGGAATCCATCCCAGGTCTCCTGCATTGCAGGCAGATTCCTGCATTGTAGGCTGATTACTGAAGGAGCTACAAGGGAAGTCCCCATTTAAATAAGTTAATATATGTGAAATGCTTAGAATGGTGCACAGCACATAGTGCTCAATACATTTTAATTGTCATTATTGTTGCTGTTGCTGTTATTGTTACTAGACTAGGTTTGTCAATTCTACCACTGTCCAAACACAGTTCAGTTCACAGTACAGTTCAGTTGCTCAGTCGTGTTTGACTCTTTGCGACCCCAGGAATCGCAGCACGCCAGGCCTCCCTGCCCATCACCAACTCCCGGAGTTCACCCAAACCCATGTCCATTGAGTTGGTGATGCCATCCAGCCATCTCATCCTCTGTCGTCCCCTTCTTCTCCTGCCCCCAATCCCTCCCAGCATCAGAGTCTTTTCCAATAAGTCAACTCTTCGCATGAGGTGGCCAAAGTATTGGAGTTTCAGCTTCAGCATCATTCCTTCCAAAGAACACCCAGGACTGATCTCCTTTAGAATGGACTGGTTGGATCTCCTTGCAGTTCAAGGGACTCTCAAGTCTTTTCCAACACCACAGTTCTAAAGCATCAATTCTTTGGTGCTCAGCTTTCTTCACAGTCCAACTCTCACATCCATACATGACCACTGGAAAAACCATAGCCTTATTTGTTGGCAAAGTAATATCTCTGCTTTTCAATATGCTATCTAGGTTGGTCATAATTTTCCTTCCAAGGAGTAAGTGTCTTTTAATTTCATGGCTGCAGTCACCATCTGCAGTGATTCTGGAGCTCCCAAAAATAAAGTCTGACACTGTTTCCACTGTTTCCCCATCTATTTGCCATAAAGTGATGGGACCAGATGCCATGATCTTCATTTTCTGAATGTTGAGCTTTAAGCCAACTTTTTCACTCTCCTCTTTCACTTTCATCAAGAGGCTTTTCAGTTCCTCTTCACTTTCTGCCATAAGGGTGGTGTCATCTGCATATCTGAGGTTATTGATATTTCTCCTGGCAATCTTGATTCCAGCCTGTGCTTCTTCCAGCCCAGTGTTTCTCATGATGTACTCTCCATAGAAGTTAAATAAGCAGGGTGACAAGATACAGCCTTGACATACTCCTTTTCCTATTTGGAACCAGTCTGTTGTTCCATGTCCAGTACTAACTGTGGCTTCCTCACCTGCATATAGGTTTCTCAAGAGGCAGGTCAGGTGGTCTGGTATTCCCACGTCTTTCAGAATTCTCCACAGTTTATTGTGATCCACACAGTCAAAGGCTTTGGCATAGTCAATAAAGCAGAAATAGATGTTTTTCTGTAACTCTCTTGCTTTTTTGATGATCCAGCGGATGTTGGCAATTTGATCTCTGGTTCCTCTGCCTTTTCTAAAACCAGCCTGAACATCTGGAAGTTCTCAGTTCACATATTGCTGGAGACTGACTTGGAGAATTTTGAGCATTACTTTACTAGCATGTGCTGCTGCTGCTGCTAAGTCGCTTCAGTCATGTCCGACTCTGTGCGACCCCATAGACGGCAGCCCACCAGGCTCTGCCGTCCCTGGGATTCTCCAGGCAAGAACACTGGAGTGGGTTGCCATTTCCTTCTCCAATGCATGAAAGTGAAAAGTGAAAGTGAAGTCACTCAGTCGTGTCCGACTCTTAGCGACCCCATGGACTTCAGCTCACCAGGCTCCTGCATCCATGGGATTTTCCAGGCAAGAGTACTGCAGTGGGTTGCCATGATGAGTGCAATTGTGTGGTAGTTTGAGCATTCTTTGGCATTGCCTTTCTTTGGGATTGGAGTGAAAACAGACCTTTTCCAGTCCTGTGGCCACTGCTGAGTTTCCCAAACCGGTAACTATTGTCAATTTCCAAACCCAGTACTCAACTCCCAACTTTTCTTCAGTCCTCATACCATTCTCTCTTCATACTTCACTCTCCTTTACCTTTTGGTTTTTGCTTCCAAAGCTCCTTCCACCAAAGCATTTTTTCTCAGTTAAACATTTCTTCTTTTCTGTAATAACCTTTGCCAACTCTTGCCCAAGGCTGGGCCTTCCTGTGCCTTTGTCACCAGTCTTCCTGACACACAGAACAAGAGTAAGATATTGTCATTCTTTTTGTTTATCCCTATCACTTTCCCCAAGATCACTCACCAACCTCTCCTCTTTTAATATCTCCCAAGGCAGGAGACATAGGTTCAATTCCTGGGTTGGGAAGGCCTCTGGGAAAGGCAATGTCTACCCACTCCAGTATTCTTGCTTGGGAAATTCCATGGACAGAGGAACTTAGCAGGTTACAATTTATGGGGTCATGAAAGAGCTGGACATGACTACACAGCAACAACCTGACATTTGTTTTCCACAACGAGTGAACGATACTCATCCGTGTATTTCAGTGGTTCAGGACTGCTTCACATTTCACTATCTATCCCTCCCATCATTTTTATTGACAATATTGTTGACACTGATGATCCTTCCACTGTCTGGGTGGTTGTTTCTATTCCACACCCTTATTGTAAATTAAACTGATGTATATGCTCCCCACAAGCAGCTCAGTTCATTTAAACTGGCACAAGTGCCTTTTCTTTAATTCATCTGTTTTTTTTTATTGTTTTATCATTTAGTTCTATCAATAACAGACACAATGGTCTATTAAGTCCTGAATCTGGGATTATATTTGAACATCTACTTTTAGGAAGTTTCCTACATTCTGACTGTGTGTTCTTTCTTGAAATCTTAATGCCCCAGGTGACGGTATTAGTAGGTGGAGCATTCGGAAGGTGCTGAAGTCATGGAAATGGAACCCTCATGAATGGGACTAATACCTTACAAAAGAGGATCCAGAGAGACCCCAAGCTGCTTCTACCATGAGAGGACACAGCGAGAGGTGCTGGCTACTAGCCGGGAAGATGACACTTACCTGACTGTGCTGGCGCCTTGACACTTCTGGGCTCCAGAACCATAAGAAATAAATTTCTGTTGTTTTCCCACCACCCAGTCTGTGGTATTTCATCAGAGCAACGCAAATAAACAGCAGCTTTATTCTTAGCTCTATTCATATGCCTACTTACATGAATGTAGTTTTCCAGGTCATTCTTGATTTCAAATAGTCTCTGCCATTATCTCTATAAGTATATTCTTTTATGTCATATGTCTCTGTTTTTTGGTTAAAAAAAATAATCACTGTTCCTCTGTGAGTTTATATGATACGGAATTTTAGACCACAGGATAGATTCCTGAGTGTATGATGAAAGATGGTACCAGAAGCAAGAGATATGTTTTACATTCTGTAATATGGGAAAGGCATGGGACAAAGAAATTCAGGTTTTTACAGAGGTACTCCTCAGGCTTGTTTTTCAAATGCAGTTCCACGGGTTGGAGCAAACTCCACAAGGAAACTGTTCTCTGCTTTTTGACATTGGAATACTAGAATTTTAATCTTCTTTCAGCAGGGACGAAACACAAGCCCAATTTGGACTTGAAGGTGCTAAATTTAGAGGTTCCCTGGATTGTCTAATCATCATGGCCTGGGGAGTGTTTAGAAAATAATCAGCCACTGACAGACTTTGTGAAACAAAAATAGAGGTGAGAAACTTTGAAGTATTTGCCAACGTAGCTAACTGAGGGCCCAGGAACTGGCATTTATTTGACAGAGCAGATAGAATCTAAGGAGGTGAAGAAGGAACTCTAGACTACTGGACAATGCACACAGCACAGGACACTTTTTAAGCAGAAGGGGCCTCATGGGAAAGCGCTACATCATCATCTTTGGTTTATGGAATCAGGATTTCAAGTCCAGCTGCCCACTGGAATCACCTGCGGGACTTTTACGAAACATGGATGCCAGGCCCTACCTCAATGAATCCAATTGTTCTGGATGTCTGGATGCGTTAGAGAAATGAAAGGAATAGGGCAGGCAGGCCTCTGACATTGCTTCTAACCTGCCTGGACACTGCCCTGACTGTGCGTGACTGCCCGCTGTGAGTGCAAGACTTTCAGCACTACAGATAAGATGGGGGAGAAATCTTGTGATTGTTGAGCCCCTGAAGGGGGTCTGGCCAACCAAGCCCCAGGCTTAGCAACATTCCAAGTTTTACAAGACAAAACAAACAGCATTAACATGAAACCAGGCCTGCAATTTGGTCACAGATTGAGGATGCTATCAGTTTGCATCCATCCTGGGATTATAAACAGGAACCTGGAACTGCAATCTTTGAAGTCTCACCCACAGAGCAGACTAAATTCCTGGGACCCTTTTCCCAATGGGGACTCCAGATATGCTGTGCCACAGGACTTCCCAGCGTTGTTGAAGTCTGGGTGTTGGTCAAAACCCAATTTGGTGATGTATTCTCTGCTCTATTTCTCATTTCTTTTAATGTTAGTATGTTGAAAGTAAGCTAGTTAATTCCCTAATAAATATCTATATTATTTGTTTGTATATAATAAGTGGCTTATTTTGTTAACAAATCCTTTGAACCTGAGATGAAAATGAAAACTTTCAGCAAAACAGGATGGCAGACCAAGGCTGAGTATTTCAAAAAGCTCCCCTGGATGTTGTTCTTTAGTTGCTAAGTCATATGCAACCCTTTTGTGATGCCATGGACTCTCGCCCGCTAGGCTCCTCTGTCCATGGTATTCTCCAGGCAAGAATACTGGAATGGGTCGCCATGCCCTCATCCAGAGGATCTTCCCGACCCAGGGACGGAACTCACATCTCTTGAATCTCTTGCACTGGCAGGCAGGCAGGTTCTTTAACACTAGTGCCACCTGGAAGCCCTAAAGCTCTCCTGTGAAAGCATTAGTTGCTCAGTTATGTCCAGCTCTTCGTGATCCCGTGGACTGGAGCCCACCAGTCTCCTCTGTCCATGAAATTCTCCAGGCAAGAATACTGGAATGGGTTGCCATTCCCTTCTCCAGGGGATCTTCCTGACCCAGGAACTGAACCCTGGTCTCCTGCACTGCAGGCAGATTGTTTACCTTCTGAGCCACCAGGGAAGTCCTAAAAGCTTCTTTGTGTTAAGACTTCCCTGTAGCTCAAATGGTAAAGAATCTGCCTGAGAGGCAGGAGACCAGGGTTCAGTCCCTGGGTCGGGAAGTTCCTCTGGAGAAGGGAATGGCAGTCCACTCCAGTATTCTTGCCTGGAGAATTCCATGGACAGAAAAGCCTGGTGGGCTACAGTCTGTGGGATCGCAAAGCTCCTCTAGATAGTACTAATATGCAGCCAGGATTGAGATCTTGCAGTTAAACCACAGCAGAGGATAAAACCTATGTTACCATTTGAGTTGATAATATTTCCCCACTTAGTCACCTAAATGTATATTTGAAAGAATATGGAGGATCAGAATGTAACAACTACAGTAACCAATGGTTATTGATCAACTGTATTTAACTGAGGTAAGAGTTCTCTTATTCTAAGGAATAGCTTAGTTTATAAGAGACCCAAGAATGTGAATGTATTTTCCACCCAGAAATCTTCCTTTCCTGCCAAAAAGTAATTTACTTTTCATAGATGTGATGGTTAATTTTATGTGTTAACAGACTGGCAGAAAGCAAGCCCAGATATTTGGCTAAATGTTATTCTGGGTTTGTCTGTGAAAGTGTTTCTGGATGAAATTAACAGGTGAGTCAGTGGAGGTAGCTTCCCAGGTGGTGCTGGTAGTAAAGAACTCACCTGCCAATTCAGGAGACACAAGAGACGTGGGTTTGATACCTGGGTCAGTATCCCTTGGAGGATATCCCTTGATCCCTTGGAGGAGGACTTGGCAACCCACTCCAGTATTCTTGCCTGGAGAATCCCATGGATAGAAGAGCCTGGCAGGCTGCAGTCAATAGGTTCACACGTAGTCAGACAAGACTGAAGCAACTTAGCCTGCATAGCAGAGACAGACTGAGTAAAGCGGATTGCCTTCCCAGTGTCAGTGGGCCTTAGCCAGTGCTTTGAAGGCTGACGAGAACAGAAAGGCTGAGTAAGGAATAATTAGCTCTCTCTGCCTACCTTGGAGCTGGGGACATCAGTCTTCTGCCTTTACACTCAGACTTGAATTGGAACATTTACTGATGGCTCTACTGCTTCTTAAGCTTTCACATTCAGACTGGGACCATACTATCAGCTCCCCTGAGTCTTGCTGGCTGCAGGTCTGGGGACTTCTCCACCTCCACAATCATGTGATCCAATTCCTTATTAAAAAATCTTTAAAAAACCCCAATATTGGTTCTGTTTCTCTGGAGAACTCTGACACACAATGGATATCAGTTTACTATTTCTGAGATACTTGTTACTTTAGGAAACAAAGTAACAACTACTAGTTGCCATGTCCTCAGAAATAGGCAATAAATGCTATATTTACATGTATATATGATGGAATATGACTGAGAATTTTCTCAAGGATCACCCCTTGTCATTTTTCTGCCATTGCACACAGCCTGCTTGTCATGCTGCAGATGGAGGAAAAAATAAAAGCATTTTAAGATGACCACAATGGAATTCACAGGACTAGCAGCAGGGGGTTCCAGCAGTTCCCAAAGCCAGCCCTTTAGAAGCACCAGCCCATCACTACCTTTTTCAAGACCTCCTGCTAATAGTCAATGCCTGGGTTTGGTTCTGGTATATTAGACTGTCCACTGGCAAAGAACTCAAATTCCATTCAGGCATAATAAATCATCAGTCTCACACTAGTAAATAATTCACCCAAACTCCCTTCTTCTTCCCTTCTTTGACAGGTCATCTCCTGTCAAGTGAACTAAAAAGGATATTAACATTTTTCATTTTGTAACTGTCAACGTTAAATCAGCACTTTTCCTATTACCTCTAAACTCTTTCTCTTTATCTTATAAATACCCATTCCTTAGTTCTACCTATGTCAATGTGTATGTGTATATGAAAGTTTATTTTTCTCTACTTGTTACATTAGTAAGCATCCGCTTAAGTGAAATCTTAAATATTTAATTTGGTAGATTATGATTTTATGTAAAGATTGCAGAGTGATAAGCTCTTCTCACTTCAACAATCAGATACAGTCTCATTTTAATATAAATTAAATAAAACTAAGAAAAAGATTCATTTATGGTTTTATATTCTATTACTAATCTTTCATGGTTCACAAAGTGAAGTGAAAGTGAAGTCTCTCAGTCGTGTCCAACTCTTTGCGACCCCATGGACTGTAGCCTACCAGGCTCCTCCCTCCATGGGATTCTCCAGGCAAGAGTACTGGAGTGGGTTGCCATTTCCTTCTCCAGGGGATCTTCCCGACCCAGGGATAGAACCCAGGTGTCCCGCGTCCCAGGCAGACGCTTTAACCTCTGAGCCACCAGGGAAGCCCTTCATGGTTCAGAAGCTACTTTAAAAAAATCACGCCACATCAGACCTCCCTTGACCTGCAGATTCTCTCCCCTTGATACAATCTTTCTATACAGGTACCACAGGTTTGCCTTTGATCTCTCATTTTTACTGTTTTCAACCTGGATCCCATTTAGCATGGTACGTGTCTTTGTATGATAAATTTTAGTGATACCTTCAGAAACAAGGGGGAAAAAGGAAGTAAGGGAAAAATAAAACATGTTTCTTAAAGAATAATATATGACAAACAAGTTAACTATACAGAGGCAAGGAGATATTCAACACAGTTCTTAGGGGCATCCTATTCATTCATTCCTCCTTTCATTCATGTTCTAACATGACAGGCACCACTCTTGGCATTGGTGTTAAAAGGGTGAATTAAAGAAAGTCCTTGCCCTTCTGTAGCTTGCATTCTAGTAGGAAGAGACAAACAATAAACAGTCAAAACCAATAACCACAGTATGTCAAACAGAAAAATAAAGCAGGGTAATAAAGAAGGTCCCCTCAACAAGGAGACTTGAAAGAAGGAAGGGAGTGAGCCTCTCAGGAGGGTCTATGTTAGACTTTGTGGTTCATAGTAAGGACATTGGTTTTCCTTCTGAGTTAAATAGGGAGCCATTCAATATGATTTCAAACAGAAGAGTGACATGGTCTGATACATTAAAATGATCACTTTACTCTTCTATTGAAACTATCTTGTAGCAAGGAGGGTTTGATCATCTAAACTAGTGGGGAAGATATTAAGAGTGCTTGAGAGTTCCTGGTCCCCTTTTACTGCTTGGGCATATAAAAAGTGTGTTTCTCAGCCTCTCTGTAGTTAGTGGGGCAACCAGGCTGATGTCCAGATGATGAAATGTGAGCAGTAGTGACTGTGTCACTTTTATGCTGTGACTCTAGAATTATCTAGTCTTTTTCCCTACTGTTTCAACTGGTGACATGGAATGGCACAGCTTCCCTCAGCCTGGATCCTTGAGTGACTGTGAGAAGTCTCCTCTAGCATTTTCATCTTGTCAAAATAAAAATAAAGCAGACCTTTGTCAGTAAGATATATGAATTACTTTTGGTGTTAAGCCACTGAGGTTTGGAGTTAAGAATTATTGGCTGCAAAAGCCTAGTCTGTTCTGCTGCAATCACCTAATTAGTTAGGAGGCCAATACAATGACTCATTCTCATGACAATAGCTTAGACCAAGGTGAAAGGATTGGAGGTGAGATTCTAGATAAACTTTGAAGGTAAACCCAAACCATTTGACAAATTCCTGTTATCTTAATAAGAAATTATTTTTAAACCTGAAAACACTTCCTAAACTTTTGTCTGTAGTTATAAACTACTTCATGAATGACAAATATAATTCATCCAAGCATATATAATGTCTTTCAGTTGATAGAACATAATTCTTATTCAGTTCAGTTCAGTTCAGTCACTCAGTTGTGTCTGACTCTGCGACCCCATGGACTGCAGCACGCCAGGCCTCCCTGTCCATCACCAACTTCTGGAGTCTACTCAAACTTATCTACATTGAGTTAGTGATGCCATCCAACCATCTCATCCTCTATCGTCCCCTTCTCCTGCCATCAATCTTTCCCAGCATCAGGGTTTTTTCAAATGAGTCAGGTGGCTGAAGTATTGGAGTTTCAGCTTCAATATCAGTCCTTCCAATGAATATTCAGGACTGATTTCCTTTAGGATGGACTGGGTGGATCTCCTTGCAGTGGTCTAAAAACAAATGCAGTGAAGAATAGCTGACATTTATATTCTACCATCCTTTCTCTAATATGAGCATATATTTTGAAAAAATTACATAAATTTCCATTTAATGGAACATGATATGTTATTAATTACATGTTCTGATAACAATTATCAATAAAAAGACATAATTTCAAAAAATTCACTGCACTAAACTGTCTTGGGAATCACTACAAATCTTATGCTGAGACAGAATATGACAATGTCTATTATAGTGATACTAAGTGCATTATGTTCAAAATTATGCCTAAAGGTAAAATAGCACAGGCTATTTTACAAAATATTTAGCAAAAATGTAAAAAAAAAATGATATGTGAAAATCTATGTTAGTTACTTAAGTCGTCATCAAATAAATTATGGAACTTTCTAATATCAATGCCTATAGCCCTAAATATCCATTTTATAGTATTTTGAAAAACACAGTATGTAAGTAAGACACCAGTATAAAATGAACTTCACATGTGGTCCCAAAGCAAATTAACAGTCATAACGCTATATAATATAGATTCCTTCCTCCACAAGTCAGTGGAATACTCATGTTTTCTCTGTGTATTTCATAAGTACTAAAAGACTTCAGTTTTTAAGTACTTGTGAACTGATATAAACTGGTTATCATATTGATGATTATGAAATGTCCCTAAATTAATAGCAGTTAGATATGCAATATATCTTGAGTTTTAGTCATTTTTAAAGAGGAATACAAAAGGAGATGTTTTGTTGTCATGTTTTTCTATAACTTATTTTGACATTAAATCTCAGCTATGGGTTTAAAGGGTCAAAGCTATCAGGTAGGGTTCCAAAACTACATCCCTGCTTTACCCAGATGGTCACTTTTATGCTTTTATGAGTAATACTTGGAACAGAATAACCACAGGTTCAAATATGCATTTAATTATACAACCTTCTAATATCTTTTCCATTAACAATATCATTATAGTTAAGGAAATGTTAGATGACATTAACTGATTTTATAAATTTATGTCAGAAATGAACTCTATAATATATTTCTCTGAAAAATACCAGGTTTCTTAAGGGGCAACCTTTTGCTGAAATATTTTATCTGATTTAATCAGCTTTGATTTTTTTTTAAAAAATCAGTTTTTATCTTTTTAGTTTTTTATTTGTTCAAGTTCAAAATGTCACATATACATGAAGGAAAATTAAATATATAATTTCACAATTTATAACCATTACAGAAAGTTTTTATTATTTTAACCCAGTGTAAAAAATGTTCCTGAAAATAGAGCATGTTCAACAGTGACAACAGCTGTTTCATGTAAGTTTTAGACTACATGTAAGCATCATTTTCTAGGCCATCTTTTCCTAACTTATACAATACCTATATAAAATAATGTATTTTTTTTCCTCTCTAACATCCTTTGACTCCAAATCATTGCCACGTCAACACTCTTTGGCATCCCTTCTTGATATTCCTACTGCAAATGCCTTCCTTCATTCAGGTTCTTATCTTTCCAAACGAGAACAACACGGTGGTCTCCCAGCATTCTTCGTTCTTATCTCTAATCTGGATGAATCCCCATCAGCCTTCACATTGCCATCGGAGTTCTTCTCAAATGCAAATCAGATCATCTGAGTCACTCCTTGACTTAAGAAGTCTTTCATCTATGTCTCCTTCCAGGTCCAGAAGAACCCAGATGATCCTGGGCCTTACCATCTCGTTTGAATGTTCCTCCACCCTGACTCTGGCCCCCAGTGCATTTCCCTTTTACAGAATTTATCACAGCATACCAAGATGACTGACTTATTGCCATCTTTTTCTCTGGTCTTGTTGAGAGTAGGTAAAATATTTGATTTGGAATCCTTTGTGTTTAGCACATTGCAATGTACCTGATAGTGAACAGGTATGTGCTTGCTGAATGAACAAGTCAATGAACAGAGATATCTAATACCCGAATACAAGGTTTTCAGGAAAGACTGAAGTACTAGATTCTCTAAAACTCTACAAGTATTTATTCCCATTTGAAAGTATGCCCACAAATCTCTAGCACATATTTTGCCACAAGAAATACAAAACAGAAATGCCTTATGAATACTACACTCTGTGGTATACTTTTTAATATTCATACATAAAATCACTCTAAGTAAAACATTGCTTTTTGCCTAATTTATTCTATTTAGACAAAGAAACCAGACAGGCCTGATTTACGAGATGTTCAAAAGTGCTATGTATTGATTTATACTATTATAAATACTTATGTGCCATCAAAGTTTTTCATTTTAAAAAAGAAACTACAAATGTTAAATGATATATTAGAGAATTCCCTCCTACCACATCCTAGTTATTTTAAATGGAATCTAAATATGGGATCTAAATTAAGAGAATACATGTAAGTTTCACACAGCATAATTTAGAACAGGAAGTTTCCCTGGTAACCATATATAAGCTGGCAAGCAGCAAAAGAATCTATAGCCCTAGGTTCTTGTAAAGAAATAGGAAGTAAACATTATGACCTTGAATTCATTATTGGTTCTCTTTCCTCCTAATAATTGTAGATTTGTCTTTTTCATTTAAATCAACTATTTATAAGTAGGTAGAAGAAAATTTTAGGAAATCCCACTCCACTTTCTTTAAAACTTTCCAGATACTGTGTGATAACCTTTCTTCCTTCTTCGATTAATACACTGGTCCAGTCAATAAAGCAATCTTTAGCTCACTTCAGTCAAACTACAGTAAGCCCAAATGACTTTTTAAATGTTCTATCCTGGAAATGTTCTGGAAATAACTAAGTAAAGGGCAGGGATATTGATGTTAAGCTTATTTCTTTATTTATATTCACATTAAGGAACTTCAAAAAAATACTGTACTATTGAATGCAATGTACTGCTAATTTATTCGTAGTAACGAAGAGAAATATAATGTTCCAAAGAGAATTTTCTATTGATTTACTTGATATAAATACAAGAAAAGAAAAAAAATAAATGAATACATTTTATAAACTCCTTAATAACAATAACCCAGGTCTTACCTTAGCATGTGGCTCCAATGGTAACGAAAATACCTGCAATGCAGGAGACCTGGGTTCAATCCCAGGGTCAGGAAAATACCCTGAAGAAGAGAATGGCTACCCACTTCAGCATTCTCGCCTGGAGAATTCCATGGACAGAGGAGCCCGGCAGACTATAGTCCATGGGGTCACAGAGTCAGATATGACTGAGCGACTCTTTCTTTTTTCACTTAACAACAATAACCAAAGTCTCCTTAGCTATTTTAGCAGATTTTTAAAAGAAATTTTGTACTGCCATAACATCTGAAAATTTAGTTCTTTACTAAAAGGCACACCTAACATTTTTAAGTACTGTGGTGTCAGTCTTTCATTATCTATAATTTTCTGCAACCAGTACTCTAATTATTATATACAATCTTAGGAGAAAAATGCATGTACAGGCAAATTCTGCCATTAACAGGAACTCATAACACAAATTAATGGTAGCACATGATCCTTAGTGGTTAATATAACATTTACAAAAGCTTTTTGTTAACTGTAGCAATATGCTGAAACTTCTGGACCATCTGGAAATAATTCTATTCACGGTCTCAAGAGGAAGCAAGAGTTGTTAGCACAGAATATTTCAAATATTTAGATAACTTTAGATAATGATAACATTAGGTGAAGTAGCAGCTCACTCTCACATGGACATGCATGCCCTCCACCATTCTGAGGCAACCTCAGAAAAGATCAGTTAGAAAAATGAGAATTTGACTAAACCATGCCATTTGGCAGGTATTTATCTATTCTTTGCTACATTAAACTGTGTTATGCACAAAGGGGATGAGGGTAGAACAATGTTAGAAAAATGAGAGAATTCAAGAAAAGAATAAGGTAATGGAGTGAGGGAGAAAAGGAGGAAGGAAGGGAAGGAGAAAGGAAACAAATAAGAAATACACTTTTCAAGATCTAAGAAGTTACAGTAGAGTGATGCGATAGTGATTCCTGTTAAGAAGGCAGAGGTCGACTTCTGGTGACAGGCCATTGCAGGCAGAAGAACCAAAGGCCCCATGTGGGAAGTACAGTGGCATTTATAGGAACAAAATGAAGGCAAGTGGAGCTCAGTGAGAGATGGTGAAGTATTTGGTGAGAAAATGAGGAGTGGAGATGGGATGCAGAAAATGAGTTCTGGGGTAAGGAATGAAGGGAAAGAAAGCAAGAATTCTGTCATGGACAGGGTATTCTAGGTGAAAGTGAAAGGCGCTCAGTCATGTCCAATTCTTTGAGACTGCATGAACTGTAGCCTGCCAGGCTCCTGTCGATGGAATTCTCCAGGCAAGAATACTGGAGTGGGTAGCTGCTCCCTTCTCCAGGGGATCTTCCCAACCCAGGGATTGAACCCAGGTCTCCCAAAATGCAGACAGATTCTTTACTGTCTGAGCCACCAGGGAAGCCCATTGATATTCTAGGTGGAGATGTCAAATATGGTATTGACTATATGATTCTGGATTTCAGGAGGAAGGTCAGGACTGAAATTTTGAATTTAGGAGACATCATGATGAAGTTGAAATTTTGATCCATGGGAGTAAATGAGACTACCTAAAAAAGGTCATCAAAATCATGGCACACAACTGAAATAATAAGTGATGAAGCCCTAATACATAGAGGCCTGAGAGGGACTCAGGATGGAGCTCTGAGACTTCAACATTGATGTAAGTCAGAAAAGGAGACTGAGAAAGATAGATCTGGGAGGTGGAGGCAAACATGGAAGGAAAATATGATTTTACAGTAGTCAAAAGCGGAGAAGGCAATGGCACCCCACTCCAGTACTCTTGCCTGGAAAATCCCATGGATGGAGGAGCCTGGAAGGCTGCAGTCCATGGGGTCGCTGAGGGTCGGACACGACTGAGCAACTTCACTTTCCCTTTTCACTTTCATGCATTGGAGAAGGAAATGGCAACCCACTCCAGTGTTCTTGCCTGGAGAATCCCAGGGACAGAGGAGCCTGGTGGGCTACTGTCTATGGGGTTGCACAGAGTCAGACACGACTGAAGCAACTTAGCAGTAGCAGTAGTCAAAAGTAGTATTTCAAGAAGATGGAAGGGGTTTGCAAAGGTCAAATTTAAATACAGCAAGTTACCAAAAGTCTTTACAGAAGTAACTCAGAGGGAAAAAGCTGTTAAAATGGGGCAATGCTAATGTTTTGAACTTTTCAAGATATTTCTGCCAGTAAACATCCTAAAGTTCATAGTGAAATAAGCATTCAACCACATTTTGTTGCTTATCTGAATTGCTGATCCCATTGTGAACTTTTAATTAATACATAGACGGAGCCCCTACCTTAATTTATTCTAATCCTTATAAAGTAATTAACATCTTAGCTATGACTCAGATTCTGCATGTCTATATATATGAAATAAAGCATAATTAACACTATTATTAGATTTATCATCTGCATTTTAGTGAGTGATCTTATTGCTTCAATAAAACCTTACTGAAATGTCAGCATAACCACAAATATAAATGGAAAAGAAAATTACCATTCAGTAGTTATCTCTCAATAATCTTCGCTAAAGGGAAAATTTTGTTTCTGAATACATGTATCCATTAGTCATATTGATTAAAAGAACATCTGAGAGATAGTCTCAGATGTTTTAAATTTATGCTAAAGGATAAATAACAAAACACTTTAAAAGATAAAATATTCTATAAATATAAAATGCTTTAAATTGTACAACTATTGAATTGTTACATACCCAGACAGGTCTCATTTCACATGCTAGATCAATTATAGAATATACTTTATTTCTGTAATTATTATTTATTTCCTGTTTTTGCCACTAAATAAAAGGATCCTTATGGCAGTGACTAGGTTTATCTAAATCCCCAATGCCTAGTTCATGGGATAGTGTAGGAACTTAATACATAGCTGCCAAATGAACATATAAATAGGCAGGTAGTAACAATAAAATAAGAGTGAGTGCACACATTGCTACCTTTCTAAGGTTATAATATTGGCAAATAAAATTTTTCAATGACTGCCGAAAACAGTGATCTCTGTGTGTGTATTTTTTTTTTTTTTTTGTATGAAACAAGGAAAAACATGACTTTAGTAATATTTAACTGGTGCCATGCTAAGTAGCTTCAGTAGTGTCTGTCTCTTTGTGACCCTATGGACCGTACCCTGCCAGGGTCCTTTGTCATGGTATTCTCCAGGCAAGAATACTGGACTGGGCTGCCGTGCCCCCCTCCAGGGGATCTTCCCGACCCAGGGATAGAACCCACGTTTCCTGCAGCTCCCACACTGTAGGCAGATTCTTTACTACTGAGCCATCGGGAGACTGACAAAATCATCACAGGCACAGATGCAGTTTAGTAACTGCATTGCCATTTTAAATATGAAAAGGTCAGTGTTTAACAGAAGTGGTCATAGTCCCACACAGGTAAGGAAAAATTATTCAGAGTTTCAGCAAAAAGCCCAAAGATTTAATGAATTTAATGAACATTTTGAAGGCTTGAAAGTGAAAGTCACTCAGTTGTGTCTGACTCTTTGTGACCCCATAGAATATACAGTGCATGGAATTCTCCAGGCCAGAATAATGGAGTGGTAGCCTTTCCCTTCTCCAGGGGATCTTCCCAACCCATGAATCTACCCAGGTCTCCTGCATTGCAGGCAGATTCTTTACCAGCTGAGCTCAAGGGAAGCCCAAGAATACTGGAGTGGGTAGCCTATCCCTTCTCCAGCACATCTTCCTGACCCAGGAATCAAACCAGGGTCTCCTGCATTGCAGGCAGATTCTTTACCAACTGAGCTATCAAGGTAGCCCTTTTGAAGACTTACATGTGAAAAACTGAGCAACTCAGGAAAAAGTAATTCTATTTCTGAGACCTTTTATTCTGTTTATTGTCAAGTTGTGATACAGAAAAACCACTGAACAAACCTTTATGTATGTTTGCTTCTATCATGCAAACTTATTGTTAATTTTTTTTTAAAGACTGAAACTATTGTCAAATTTAAAAAGTGGTTTCTGCTTCTTGTTAAAAATAATAGGTAATCAATTTAGTAGAAACAATCCATAGTTACTGAGCCTTCCTATTCCAACATTAGAAACCTGAATTATTTGCTCTTTTCTTTTTGATACTCACTCTCAAAATGCATATCAAATAGCTTAAAGATTTTGTCTTTAGACAACCTGCACATTCAACATTTTTAACCCTGTTTAAGATTCAAAAGTATATTTTATTCAAGGTAGGAAAAATAAATTTCATCTTTCATCCATGTTATCTCACATACACACACACGCACACGCACACACACAGACACACACTCAACTTCATCTTTAATAGAGTTGAGTTTACTAGTGGAAGGCCTGCAGTGAGGTTTACTATTGTCCTAAGAAAAATTCATCACCTAATGAAATTAGTGGAGTCAGTTTCTACAAATGCAATGTTTAACTTAGAACAAACTTTTCAACTAACTTGGATACGATTTTTAGGTTTATTTTACCTCATTCTCATTTCCATATTAAAGTAACTGTCCAAGGATTCCTATGGGTAATACTCCAATAGCTAGACATATATTTAATAGTAAACAGCTTAATTTCTTTTACATTGATAAATAATTCTGATTTTGACTGATTCATAGTACTCCTTTCAGTTAGAGAATAGCTCACAAATATTAAACTGCTTTTCTATGTTGGGATATATGTTGGAGAGGATTTACAAGTACATATGATGATATACTTGGGATCAGCTTCAGAGGTAACCTGCAGTAATATATGATGTGTGTTCAGTCGCTTCAGTCATGTCCAACTCTCTGCGACCCTATGGCTGTAAAAAGCCCTCCAGGTTCCTCTGTCAATAGGGATTCTCCAGGCAAGAATACTGGAGTGGGTTGCCATGTCCTCCTCCAGGGGATCTTCCCGACCCAGAGATCAAACTTGAGTCTGTTATGTCTCCTGCACTGACAGCCGGGTCCTTTACCATTAGTGCCACCTGGGAAGCCCTTAATGTATGGTAATATAATCTTAATCTCAAACTAGAACAAACATAATAACTGCAATATAAGTTCAGATAAATGTGAAGTGACCAAGGGCTGAGATTTGCAGTGAGGAGTTGTTCCCAGAGCTAGAATCTGAGACCATAATGGAGTGCAAAAGAAGGCGCAAATAATTCCAAACCAAGAGTTAGGAAACAGCTTTGAAGATGGAATTTGCAAAACCAATTTGGAAAACTGAGTACAACAATCCAGTAACTATACAGAATTTCATGATTGGAAAGAGAGCAGGAAATGTAAATTAGAGACAAACTTAAATACTAAATTTCAAGTTAAGGTTCTAGTGTGTACACTTTTTTTGAAAAGAGGGATTCACTGTGCTGTGCGCCTGAAATTAATACAACATTGCAAATCAGCTTCTCCAATAAAAATTTAAAAAACATAAAAAGTGTTTTTTAAATGTCTTTACCCAACAATGTACTTTTTAGTCAGTGGAAGAAAACAATAGATGGTGAGCTTTATTAAACTTGAACAATTTTTTTAATCTGTGAAAAAAAACCATTTTTACCAAATGGTTAAAATAATAAACACGCTATTTTCTTTCAATAAATCTTTCTTTGAACTGTTTCAGTTGTGCTAAGATACTCATTTCCAACCTTGTACTATAGGGCAAAAGTTGTACATATTTTTAAGGCATCTAGTAGCTGGGTTAGGAATTTTTAAAATTTTGACAAAACACTGCATATTCCTGCTTGTTTCAGAGATCTTGCAAACCATTCATTTTTTAACTCAAAGATGTCTGGCTGATCAACAATATTCCAACCTAAAGGCTAATCTTATTAATAAACAATCTAAAAGCAAATGACAGATAGAAAATCTCTACTACCATTCCCAGTTAATATTTTATTTCAATGACAATGCTATTTTTTTAAGTTTTAAAGAATGGAATCTGCCAAAGATGCCAAATATAAGGTGTATTTTATGATTAAATCAAAATTATGATATCAAAATTCAGTAAGGAGATATTGAAACTGTAGGAGTCAGTTATCTTGACTTACTCTAAGGTTCTTAAAAAAATGTTCCCAAGATTGAAAAGGGCAAGAAATGAAAATCACTTATATGATCAGTGAGTAAAAAGTAAAAAAAAGATGACTGACTGAATAGAGCTTAAATCACCATTCAGGCTTAAAGAGTGGTGCTATTTGGAGAATGTAAAAGCACTAATCAAACGTTATTTAAATCCATTCACATTTATAAAAGAGCAAATCATTTATAATTTAATAGTAGTGTCAAGGTGGGTCTGCATGTTCAGATATTCAACTGGCATAATAATAATAGCAATTCATACTTCATTCAGAGATTTCAGAAACTGTAAAAAAAAGTTACTATTGATCAGCATTAAAAATTAGACCGAAAGGGCCCCATACTTTGCTTTGGGCCTTAGAGGTCTTTTTCATATCTTGTTGCTATTTCCCATACCTCCAACTTTGTAGCTAAGTGAATTCAATGCTTTTATCAAATAAAGTGCATGGAATGTACCCCTTGTTTAGAATGCTTTCCCACATTAGGTGGAATTCTCAAAGTTGTAAATGTAAAAATTTAGATAAGAAAAAGCAAATTTGATGAATGAAAGAGTGGCATCTTCTGTTTCAAAAAGACAAGGTTAAAATGAAAACTTATTAAACTAAATCTTAGCTAACGTTAAAACATTTTGAAATCCAGTTTTAAAATGAAGATGTTCATAAAGTGTGTTCACAAGCTCTTAAAGTGCAGAACTGACACAATTTTTAAGTCAGTACCTATTATAAGTGTCTTCATTAATCTTTGTACCCAGAAGTAACTATCACCTTTCTTTAAATTTGAAAAAGGAAAAGTTGATTTCATTATAAATTAGAATATTTTGTATTAACACACACGGTTACCATGTACAGAGATATTTGGAACTTAGCTTTATACAGGATATTTCTCCACATGGAACAAAAGTGACTCACTTACATAAACTTATTCATATCATTTATAGGGGCATTTCTAATTATTTTAAATGAAAATCAACTAGTCATTAAACTGAAAAGAAAAAATTATTGCTCTCTAGTTTTCTTTTTCAACATAATGTGTATTTTCCAAGCCCAAATGAAATGAAGACTCTAACACATTTCCCATCCCCTCTATTGCAAATGTTCTTAACAATAGGATAGTCCTTTTGGATATCGCCTGCAGCTTTGGTCAGTTTCAAGAGAGACAAATTTTATCAGTAGAGATGTCAGGTTCTGCTGATGTATAGAGGTTGCCCTGAAATTGACAAAAACTGTTGTCTCTAACACCAGAAGGAAAGAGTTTCTCATTTCAAGATCAAATTAAGCACTGACTTTTTTTTTTTTTTTTGCATTGAAAGAACCTCTGAGGAAAAGGGTGGACATTATATGGAGTTGAGAGCCACATATTTATAATAAAAAAGATAATAATTGATAATGTACTTATCATCAAGATCACATTAGCTTCACATATATTGGGTTGGCCAGAGAGTTCATTTGGGTTTTTCCATAAGATATTGTACTCTCTATATATACTTTCACAACAATATCAATAAGCAAATTAGGGACATAAGAGATGTGTATTCAATCCCTGGATCTGGAATATCCCCTGGAGGAGGGCATGGCAATCCACTCCAGTATTCTTGCCAGGAGAATCCTATGGACAGAGGAGCCTGGTGCATTCCAGTCCATAAGGTCACAAAGAGTCAGACATGACTGAAGTGACTTAACACACAAGCACACACAAATTAAGATGTAGGTTATAAACCATATTTTATGGACAGGGAACTAAGACTCCAGCAAGTAAAATGGATGCCCACATCTGAATGGTTATTAAATTGCACATCCAAGACTTAAAATCTAGAGTTCTGAACTTAAAGCTCATATTCTTTTGTGACCGAATCAGTCACCTTCATTTTTAAATTATGAGTCTAGTGGGAATCTGTCGGTTACAGTAGAAACAACATAACAGGCCAAAAATAAGAAGCTTGAAAGTAAGGGACTGAAAGTGAAAGATGCTCAATCGTGTCCGACTCTTTGCTCGTGTCTGACTCTTCGCAACCCCTTGCACTATACAGTCCATGGAATTCTCCAGGCCAGAATACTGGAATGCGTAGCCTTTCCCTTCTCCAGGGGATCTTCCCAACCCAGGGATTGAGTCCAGGTCTCCAGCATTGCAGGCAGATTCTTTACTAGCTGAGCCACAAGGGAAGCCCAGGAACACTGGAGTGGTTAGCCTATCCCTTTTCCAGGGAATCTTCCTGACAGAGGAATCAAATATGGGTCTCCTGCATTGCAGGTGGATTCTTTACCAAATGAGCTATCAGGGAAGCCCAAATGTAAGGATCATCGAAGTTCAAATGCATGACAAAGAATTAAGATTATAGGCAACCCTCTTCTCACATGAAGAAATCAGAAATAACTCAGGGACATAATATTAATAGCAACACTTTTTATTTGTATAGACTTTGCACTTTCCAAGTTATCTTACATACACTATCCCATTTATGTTGCACATAGGAGCAATTTAATAAAAGTTACTCAAATAAAACTTTTTAATGGAAAACAACCACAAGAAAACTGAAAATCCAAGGCCTCAGATATTATATCATTCTGGAGAAAAAAAGCATTGGCCATTTTATCTATAAATTAGTTTGCATAAATCCTTATTTATCAACTTAGCAGAGTTGTTTCCTTTGTTGACTCTGTCTGCACACTGCTTCCACGCATTAGCATTTCCTGGTTTTCAAAGGAGACATTTAGTGAGCCTCAAAAATTAGGATTTAACCAAATATTTCTATTCGCTTTTCTCTTTTCTCTTTCATACTAGTGAATGACCCAGATGGGCCAAGAAAGGTATGAAAGTGAAAGTGAAAGTGAAGTCGCTCAGTCGTGTCCGACTCTTTGTGACACCATGGACTGTAGCCTACCAGGCTCCTCTGTCCATGGGATTTTCCAAGCAATAGCACTAGAGTGAATTGCCATTTCCTTCTCCAGGGGATCTTCCCGACCCAGGGATTGAACCCAGGTCTCCCACATTGTAGACAGACGCTTTACAGTCTAAGCCACCAGGGAAGTCCCAGAAAAAGGTATAATATTATCTGATAAGAAGTTGAAAGTACTGACTGCATTTTGAACTCTACACATCTGATACTGTGGTATGTTAAATATTGAAGAATACAGAACTAGAAATAATTATAGGTTGTTTTTTACTTTAATTAGGAAACAATACACTGCACAGTTTCAGCCCACTTGTAAGTTTTAACCAAAAACATTTTCTCAAATCAATAAAATTAGAAATGAAAATGGAGAGATCACAACAGACAACACAGAAATACAAAGGATCATAAGAGACTACTATCAGCAGTTGTATGCCAATAAAATGGACAACGTGGAAGAAATGGACAAATTCTTAGAAAAGTACAATTTTCCAAAACTGAACCAGGAAGAAATAGAAAATCTTAACAGACCCATCACAAGCACGGAAATTGAAACTGTAATCAGAAATCTTCCAGGAAACAAAAGGCCAGGTCCAGACGGCTTCACAGCTGAATTCTACCAAAAATTTCGAGAAGAGCTAACACCTATCCTACTCAAACTCTTCCAGAAAATTGCAGAGGAAGGTAAACTTCCAAACTCATTCTATGAGGCCACCATCACCCTAATACCAAAACCTGACAAAGATGTTACAAAAAAAGAAAACTACAGGCCAATATCACTGATGAACATAGATGCAAAAATCCTTAACAAAATTCTAGCAATCAGAATCCAACAACACATTAAAAAGATCATACACCATGACCAAGTGGGCTTTATCCCAGGGATGCAAGGATTCTTCAATATCCGCAAATCAATCAATGTAATTCACCACATGAACAAATTGAAAAATAAAAACCATATGATTATCTCAATAGATGCAGAGAAGGCCTTTGACAAAATTCAACATCCATTTATGATAAAAACTCTCCAGAAAGCAGGAATAGAAGGAACATACCTCAACATAATAAAAGCTATATATGACAAACCCACAGCAAACATTATCCTCAATGGTGAAAAATTGAAAGCATTTCCCCTAAAGTCAGGAACAAGACAAGGGTGTCCACTTTCACCGCTACTATTCAACATAGTTCTGGAAGTTTTGGCCACAGCAATCAGAGCAGAAAAAGAAATAAAAGGAATCCAAATTGGAAAACAAGAAGTAAAACTCTCACTGTTTGCAGATGACATGATCCTCTACATGGAAAACCCTAAAGACTCCACCAGAAAATTACTAGAGCTCATCAATGAATATAGTAAAGTTGCAGGATATAAAATCAACACACAGAAATCCCTTGCATTCCTATACACCAATAATGAGAAAGTAGAAAAAGAAATTAAGGAAACAATTCCATTCACCATTGCAACGAAAAGAATAAAATACTTAGGACTATATCTACCCAAAGAAACTAAAGACCTATATATAGAAAACTATAAAACACTGATGAAAGAAATCAAAGAGGACACTAATAGATGGAGAAATATACCATGTTCATGGATCAGAAGAATCAATATAGTGAAAATGAGTATACTACCCAAAGCAATTTACAAATTCAATGCAATCCCTATCAAGCTACCAGCCATATTTTTCACAGAACTAGAACAAATAATTTCAAGATTTGTATGGAAATACAAAAAACCTCGAATTGCCAAAGCAATCTTGAGAAAGAAGAATGGAACTGGAGGAATCAACTTGCCTGACTTCAGGCTCTACTACAAAGCCACAGTCATCAAAACAGTATGGTACTGGCACAAAGACAGACATATAGATCAATGGAACAAAATAGAAAGCCCAGAGATAAATCCACACACATATGGACACCTTATCTTTGACAAAGGAGGCAAGAATATACAATGGAGTAAAGACAATCTCTTTAACAAGTGGTGCTGGGAAAACTGGTCAACCACTTGTAAAAGAATGAAACTAGATCACTTTCTAACACCGCACACAAAAATAAACTCAAAATGGATTAAAGATCTAAATGTAAGACCAGAAACTATAAAACTCCTAGAGGAGAACATAGGCAAAACACTCTCTGACATAAATCACAGCAGGATACTCTATGATCCACCTCCCAGAATTCTGGAAATAAAAGCAAAAATAAACAAATGGGGCCTAAATAAACTTAAAAGCTTTTGCACAACAAAGGAAAATATCAGCAAGGTGAAAAGACAGCCTTCTGAATGGGAGAAAATAATAGCAAATGAAGCAACTGACAAACAACTAATCTCAAAAATATACAAGCAACTTATGCAGCTCAATTCCAGAAAAATAAACGACCCAATCATAAAATGGGCCAAAGAACTAAATAGACATTTCTCCAAAGAAGACATACAGATGGCTAACAAACACATGAAAAGATGCTCAACATCACTCATTATCAGAGAAATGCAAATCAAAACCACAATGAGGTACCACTTCACACCAGTCAGAATGGCTGCGATCCAAAAATCTGCAAGCAATAAATGCTGGAGAGGGTGTGGAGAAAAGGGAACCCTCCTACACTGTTGGTGGGAATGCAAACTAGTACAGCCACTATGGAGACTAGTGTGGAGATTCCTTAAAAAATTGCAAATAGAACTACCTTATGACCCAGCAATCCCACTGCTGGGCATACACACCGAGGAAACCAGAATTGAAAGAGACACATGTACCCCAATGTTCATCGCAGCACTGTTTATAATAGCCAGGACATGGAAACAACCTAGATGTCCATCAGCAGATGAATGGATAAGAAAGCAGTGGTACATATACACAATGGAGTATTACTCAGCCGTTAAAAAGAATTCATTTGAATCAGTTCTGATGAGATGGACGAAACTGGAGCTGATTATACAGAGTGAAGTAAGCCAGAAAGAAAAACACCAATACAGTATACTAACACATATATATGGAATTTAGAAAGATGGCAATGACGACCCTGTATGCAAGACAGGAAAAAAGACACAGCTGTCTATAACGGACTTTTGGACTCAGAGGGAGAGGGAGAGGGTGGGATGATATGGGAGAATGGCATTCTATCATGTATACTATCATGTAAGAATTGAATTGCTAATCTATGTCTGACGCAGGATACAGCATGTTTGGGGCTGGTGCATGGGGATGACCCACAGAGATGTTATGGGGAGGGAGGTGGGAGGGGGGTTCATGTTTGGGAACACATGTAAGAATTAAAGATTTTAAAATTAAAAAAAAATATATATATATATATTTTCAAGTGTGCTCCTAACAAAGAATCACTTTTAGCCCACCCTAGGTTTCCCTGGTAGCTAAGCTGGTAAAAAAATCCGCCTGCAACATTTCACCCCCAAACAATGAATTTCACCTTTTTTTCAAGTGCACATGGAACATTCTCCAGGATAGATCACATCCTGGGCCATAAATTTAGCCTTGGTAAATTCAAAAAAATTGAAATTGTTTCAAGCATCTTTTCTCATCACAATGCAGTAAGATTAGATGTCAACTACAGGAATAAAACTATTAAAAATGCAAACATATGGAAGCTAAACCACACGCTTCTGAATAACCAACAAATTAGAGAAGAAATCAAAAAATAAATCAAAATATGCACAGAAATGAATGAAAATGAAAACACAACACCCCAAAACCTATGGGAGTCAGTAAAAGCAATGCTATGGGGAAGATTCATACCAATACAAACTTACCTCAAAAAACAAGAGAAAAATCAGATAAATAACCTAACTTTACACTTAAAGCAACTAGAAAAAGAAATGAAGAACCCCAGGATTAGCAGAAGGGAAGAAATCATAAAAATTAGGGCAGAAATAAATGAAAAAGAAACAAAAGAGACCATAGCAAAAATCAACAAAACTAAAGGCTGGTTATTTGAGAAGATAAATAAAATAGACAAGCCATTAGCAGGACTCATCAAGAAAAAAAGGGAGAAGAGTCAAATCAACAAAATTAGAAATGAAAATGGAGAAATCACAACAGAAAACACAGAAATACAAAGGATCATAAGAGACTACTATCAGCAACCATATGCCTGTAAAATGGACAACTTGGACCAGGAAGAAACAGAAAATCTTAACAGACCCATCACAAGCATGGAAATCGAAATTGTAATCAAAAATCTTCCAACAAACAAAAGCCCAGGACCAGATAGCTTCACAGCTGAACTCTACCAAAAATTTAGCGAAGAGCTAACACCTTCCTAATCAAACTCTTCCAGAAAATTGCAGAGGAAGGTAAACTTCCAAACTCATTCTATGAGGCCACCATCACCCTAATACCAAAACCTGACAAAGAAGCCACAAAGAAAGAAAACTACAGGCCAATATCACTGATGAACATAGATACAAAAATCCTTAACAAAACTCTAGCAAACGGAAGCCAACAACATATTAAAAAGATCATACACCATGACCAAGTGGGCTTTATCCCAGGGATGCAAGGATTCTTCAATATTTGCCTATCAATCAATGTGGTACAACATATTAACAAATTCGAAGATAAAAACCATATGATTATCTCAATAGATGCAGATAAAGTCTTTGACAAAATTCAACATCTATTTATGATAAAATCCCCCCAGAAAGCAGGCATAGATGGAACATACCTCAACACAATAAAAGCCATATGTGATAAAACCACAGGAAACATTCTCCTCAATGGTAAAAAACTGAAAGCATTTCCCCTAAAGTCGGGAACAAGACAAGGGTACCCACTCTCACCACTACTATTCAACATAGTTTTGGAAGTTTTAGTCACAGCAATCAGAGAAGAAAAAGAAATACAAGGAATCCAGATTGGAAAAGAAGTAAAACTCTCACTGTTTGCAGATGACATGATCCTCTACAGAGAAAACCCTAAAGACACCACCAGAAAATTACTAGAGCTAATCAATGAATATAGTAAAGTTGCAGAATATAAAATTAACAACCAAGTAATCCCTTGCATTCCTATACACTAAAAATGAGAAAACAGAAAGAGAAATTAAGGAAACAATTCCATTCACCATTGCATTGAAAAGAATAAAATACTTAGGAATATATCTACCTAAAGAAACAAAAGATCTATATATAGAAAACTATACAACACTGATGAAAGAAATCAAAGAGGACACTAATAGATGGAGAAATATACCATGTTCATGGATTGGAAGAATCAATATAGTGAAAATGAGTATACTACCCAAAGCGATCTATAGATTCAATGCAATCCCTATCAAGCTACCAATGGTATTTTTCAGAGAACTAGAACAAATAATTTCACAATTTGTATGGAAACATAAAAACCTCAAATAGCCAAAGCAATCTTGAGAAAGAAGAATGGAACTGGAGGAATCAACCTGCCTGAATTCAGACTATACAAAGCTACAGTCATTAAGATAGTATGGTACTGGCACAAAGACAGAAATATAGATCCATCCACGGAACAAAATTGAAAGACCAGAGATAAACCCATGCACCTATGGACACCTTATCTTTGACAAAGAAGGCAAGAACATACAATGGAGATAAGACAATCTTCTTTAACAAGTGGTGCTGGGAAAACTGGTCAACCACTTGTAAAAGAATGAAACTAGAACACTTTCTAATACCATACACAAAAATAAACTCAAAATGGATTAAAGATCTAAATGTAAGACCAGAAACTATAAAACTCCTAGAGGAGAACACTCTCTGACATAAATCACAGCAGGATCCTCTATGATTCACCTTCCAGAGTAATGGAAATAAAAGCAAAAATAAACAAATGGGGCCTAAATAAACTTAAAAGCTTTTGCACAACAAAGGAAACTATGAGCAAGGTGAAAAGACAGCCTTCAGAATGGGAGAAAATAATAGCAAACAAAGCAATGGACAAAGAATTAATCTCAAAAATATACAAGCAGCTCTTGCAGCTCAATTCCAGAAAAATAAACAACCCAGTCAAAAGAATGGGCCAAAGAACTAAACAGACATTTCTACAAAGAAGACATACAGATGGCTAACAAACACATGAAAAGATGCTCAATATCATTCATTATCAGAGAAATGCAAATTAAAAGCACAATGAGGTACCATCTCATGCTGGTCAGAATGGCTGCTATCAAAAATCTACAAACAATAAATGCTGGAGAGGGTGTGGAGAAAAGGGAACCCTCTTACACTGTTGGTGGGAATGCAAACTAGTACAGCCACTAGGGAGAACAGTGTGGAGATTCCTTAAAAAACTAGAAATAGAACTCCCATATGACCCAGCAATCCCATTGCTGTCCATACACACTGATGAAACCAGAATTGAAAGAGACATGTGTAGCCCAATCTTCATCGCAGCACTGTTTACAATAGTTAGGACATGGAAGCAACCTAGATGTCCATCAGCAGACAAATGGATAAGAAAGCTTTGGTATATATACACAATGGAATATTACTCAGCTATTAAAAAGAATGCATTTAAATCAGTTCTAATGAGGTGGATGAAACTGAAGCCTATTACACAGAGTGAAGTAAGTCAGAAAGAAAAACACTCATACAGCATATTAATGCATATATATGAAATTTAGAAAGATGGTAATGATGACCGTATATGGGAGAAAGCAAAAGAGACACAGATGTAAAGAACAGACTTTTGGACTCTGGGGGAGGAGGTGAGAGTGGGATGATTTGAAACATATATAAATATGAAACATATGATTTGAAACATATACCATTGAAACATATATATTCAGTTCAGTTCAGTTCAGTTCAGTCACTCAGTCACGTGTGACTCTTTGCGACCCCATAAGTTGCAGTACACCAGGCCTCTCTGTCCATCACTAATTCCTGGAGTTTACCCAAACTCATGTGCATCGAGTTGGTGATGCCATCCAGCCATCTCATTCTCTGTCGTCCCCTTCTCCTCCTGCACCCAATCCCTCCCAGCATCAGGGACTTTTCCAATGAGTCAACTCTTCACATGAAGTGGCCAAAATATTGGAGTTTCAGCTTTAGCATCAGTCCTTCCAATGAACACCCAGGACTGATCTCCTTTAGGATGGACGAGTTGGATCTCCTTGCAGTCCAACGGACTCTCAAGAGTCTTCTCCAACAGTTCAAAAGCATCAATTCTTCAGTGCTCAGCTTTCTTTATAGTCCAACTCTCATATCCATACATGACCACTGGAAAAACCGTAGCCTTAATTAGACAGACCTTTGTAATGTCTCTGCTTTTTAATATGCTATCTAGGTTGGTCATATATATTACCATATGTGAAATAGATCGCCAGTCCAGGTTTGATGGGTGAGACTGGGTGCTCAGGGCTGGTGCACTGGGATGACCCTGATTGACGGAATGGGGAGGGTGGTGGGAGGGGGGTTCAGGATGGAGAACACATGTACACCCATGGCTGATTCATGTCAATGTATGGCAAAAACCACTACAATTAATTAGCCTCCAATTAAAATTTAAAAAAAAAATCCACCTGCAATGTGGGACACATGGGTTTGATCCTTGGGTTGGGAAGATCTTCTGGAGGAGGGCATTGCAACCCACTCCAGTAGTCTTGTCTGCAGAATCTCCATTGACAGAGGAGCCTGGTGGGCTACAGTCCATGGGGTCACAAAGAGTCAGACACGACTGAACGACTAATCACAACACAGCACAGGTTTAAAATAGAGACTTTATTCACATATAGGAAAACCTTAATTTGAGCAAATGGTATAAATATTGGGCACTAAATGACAACAGTATTGAGAACAAGTACAACAAGAAATATATATTTATACTTATTTTGAAATATAAACCCATATTGACATATATAATATAAGGCATTTATGAGAGATTATATTCATTAATTCTATACTTATTCCACTAATTTTGTATTATTAATGAGCTTTAAGAAAAACCCTTGTTTATTCAACAGTCATTCATCTGGGGTGTATTTAATGAATACTCTGGGCCATGCTGGATCCTGGAGGCTACACTCATGTGGAAATCACTAATGGTTTCCTACAGGTGTAAACAAATTGTAAGGCTTAATGCAGTAAATGTAAACTCAAGGTACAAAAGGCACAGAGGTGACACAAATAATAGTTAATATTCTCCACACACTCATTAATCCCTCAACCACTTGATTCACTTATTATTTAAAGACTAAAACCTATGAACAATATAATTATAACAATATTAAGGAAATTTTAAAAAGTATACCAAAGGAAAAAAATCATAATACAGAAACTACTTTCATCTTACATGTTTTGCCCCAGTCCTTCTAAAGATATGTATTTAATTGTGACCTACACTTTTATATACTCCCTCATAAGCATTTTCAGATAATCCCATGTAATTTTATGATACATTTTTAAGTAGCTATGTAATATTCTATTCAGTGATCAGATAAATCATAATCATAGAATAATGCTAAACCGACAAACTTTCAAATTTCATAGACCTGGGTTTTGATTTAATTTTTCCACTACCATTTAACCATAAAGAAAGAACTGATGCTTTCAAACTGTGGTACTGGAGAAGACTGTTGGTATTCCTTGGATAGCGAGGAGATCAAACTAGTCAATCCTAAAGAAAATCAACTCTGAATATTCATTGGAAGGACTGATGCTGAAGCTGAAGCTCCAATACTATGGCCACCTGATGTGAAGAGCCAACTCATTGGAAAAGATCCTTATGCTGGGAAAGATTGAGAGCAGGGGAAGCGGGCAACAGAGGATGAGATGGTTGGGTGACATCACTGACTCAATGGACATGAGTTTGAGCAAACGCCAGGAGATAGTGAAGGACAGAGGAGCCTGGTGTGCTGCAGTCCATGGGGTCCCAAAGAGCTGGACATGACTTAGGAACTGGACAACAGAAAACTATTTAGCTAGACTATTTTCTTCTCTGTAAAATGGGAATGATAATATATACCTTTCAGGCTTTTCAAACATCAGACTGTTGATTCAAGAAGCACCTATCATGGATGCTGAAACTCAGTAAAGAACTAAGAAATGGCATTTATTGTTTATTATTATTCTCTGAATGTTGTAGAATTAGATCAGAATATTTTAAATAATTATTTCTTTCAACTGTTTTACTGAGGACTATGTACATTTTTTCCTACTATTTATTATAATCTCTGAATTTCTTATTTTCTAACCTCAAACCAGAAATATATTACAGTAGTTATTTTCGCAGAAAGAAAGATCATTCAGGGAGTCATAAGGACAAGAATGGGTGCATGTGTCCAGTCAGTTGTGTCCAACTCTTTGTGATCCCATGGACTATAGCCCACCATTACAAGAGTAGCTGCCTTTAAAACACTGTTTCTGCTAACTCTTGACAAGCATTACATAAGGAGAAAAGCATTCTCTTCTCTAAAGCTATCAAATGAGATGCTATTTGTCACAATGCTCTAAAAATTTAAATGTGTATACAGGTGTGAGCTAATACTATCATTTATTGTAGGATTTTTTTTCTCCAAAGGTTGGTTGTAGCTCAAACTTTGAGCCAGTCTTTACATATTTGCAATATAAAAAAATCTGTGGAAAATCCCTCTGTTACAATGCTTTATTTCTTCCACAATATCTTCTGATTGGGAAATATATCTTTTCGGGAGATCACGTATTATTATTACTAAGTTCAGATTTTACATTTAAATACTTTACTTTGGAGTTTATTTATATGAAGTGAAACGTAAAACTTCATGAAAACTCAGGTAGGGCAAGACACAGAAAAATGCTACTTTAATTGCTGATACCTTTCTTTTACTGACATAAATCTGTTTTTTTTTTCCAAATAAAAATAAGCACTTCTCTATGCTTAGAGAAGGAAAAATGCAAGTTTATAGCATTCTTTATTGGTAGAGTGCCGTGCTAACAAAATTTCTTTCTCCTGATGGAAACAGAGGAAGAAGTAAATTTATCAAAGATGAGGTGAAATCAGCTTAAGTGAGGAAAATATTTTCAAACATACAGTTTCAAAACATACTTCTTATTCTAGGTGAAATCCCATTCATTATGTTATTCAACTTTTCAGTTCAGTTCAGTTCAGTAACTCAGTCATGTCTGACTCTTTGTGACCGCATGAACCACAGCACACCAGGCCTTCCCGTCCATCACCAACTCTCAAGAGTCCACCCAAACCCATGTCCATTGAGTCGGTGATGCCATACAACCACCTCATCCTCTGTCATCCCCTTCTCCTCCTGCCCTCAATCCCTCCCAGCATCAGGGGCTTTTCCAATGAGTCAGCTCTTCGCATCAGGTGGCCAAAGTATTGGCGTTTCAGCTTCATCAGTTCTTTCAATGAACACCCAGGACTGATCTCCTTTAGGATGGACTAGTTGGATCTCCTTGCAGTCCAAGGGACTCTCAAGAGTCTTCTCCAACACCACAGTTCAAAAGCATAAATTCTTTGGCACTCAGCTTTCTTCACAGTCCAACTCTGACATCCATACATGACCACTGGAAAAACCATAGCCTTGACTAGATGGACCTTTGTTGGCAAAGTAATGTCTCTGCTTTTTAGTATGCTATCTAGGTTGGTCATAACTTTTCTTCCAAGGAGTAAGTGTCCTTTAATTTCATGGCTGCAATCACCGTCCGCAGTGATTTTGGAGCCCAGAAAAATAAAGTCAGCCACTGTTTCCAGTTTCTCCATCTATGTGCCATGAAGTGATGGGACTGGATGTCATGATCTTAGTTTTCTGAATGTTGAGCTTTAAACCAACTTTTTCACTCTCCGCTTTCAATTTCATCAAGAGGCTCTTTAATTCTTCTTCATTTTCTGCCATAAGGGTGGTGTCATCTGCATATCTCAACTTTTAAAAAACACAAATTCCAGTGAATCTCAGAGTTCAAGGTGGAAGGTATATTCCGGATATAATTTGTTGTTGTTCAGTCACCAAGTCGTGTCCAACTCTGCGATCCCATGGACTGCAGCATGCCAGGTCTCCCTGTCCCTCATCGTCTCCCAGAGTTTGCCCAAAGTCATGTCCATTGAATCAGCGATCCCATTCAACTGTCTTATCTGGATATAATGGATGGAGATTAAAAAGTCAGCTTGATACTGTTAGGCAACTGAGGATCTGGTCAGTGTCCCTTACAGGAATGTTTTGAAGCCCAACAAACCCCTCGACTGCTGTCTTCCCTTTATATTAATAAATGAATCTCACAGGTTATGGATAAAGGCTGGATGTGGCTTTCAGCTTCCTTGTGGTTAATTGAGTGTTCCCAGGTCCTACTTCTGCACAAGTAACCTCTGTGGGAAACCCCCATGATCTCAGGGAGTGGTGGCAAGGGCAGGTGGCAGGCCAGTTCTCTTCCCTAGAAACCTTACTCCTGTGCACTAGTTTATGCAATCAGTGAGGAAGGCCAGGTCAACAGATGCATTCATACAATGGATTCATTTAACCGCCGACATTGATCTGAGCCAGAGGAGTGGAGAGGTGGAGAGATGGAGAGAGGGGCGCAGCAGTCAATCACAGGCAGCCTAAACTCCTTTAAGTGTAAAAAGTGTAAAACAAATTCCACACACTCCATGTCCCCACTCATAGACAAATTTGCCTAAGCCATTAGAGTGAGTTTACAGTGATGTCCGGTTAGAAGCTGGGATTTGTGTGCACATATGGAAGTTGAAGACGCTGGGGAGGAAAAACCAGGATTGAAAGGACAGTCGTTCACTGTGATTAACGTGACCAGACAGGGCTGTGTTTCAGAAAGGTTAACTGGCTACCTCCCAGGCCATTAAGTGCAGCCCTGGATGTCAGAAAACAGAATGCACATAAGGATGAATCCCTCCATCTTTCGAATACTTAATACACCTTTAGTGTCTGATTCATTAGTAACTGGAGCACTTTAGAGTTTAGTCTGTGAAGCCAGTTGACCTGGAGACAATATAAATGATATAAAATTTGGAGGTTTAGTTTGCTTTCAGAGCAACTAATCCCTTAACTCCTAGTTCACAGAAGTGCAGTAATATTTTCTTTTTAATAGAAAATAAATTTAATTTCCATTATGGTTTCATTCTTAGCACTTTGTTATGCCACACGGAATATTATTGAGAGGCTCTCCAGTTTCAAAGGAGTCAAGAGCCTCTACAATCCTCTTCCTATCCATTCAGTGTCCTCCCAGACAATATATTTCGTAAAGACAGGGACTATAAATGTTTTGCTCACTATGATAGCCCTTAGTACTTATAGGCCAATAACTAGCTCACAGCAAGTCCTAAATAAATAAGTTGGTTAATGAATAGTTGAGTTCCCAAGAAACTATGTCTTTCATAGCCACATTAGTGTTTTTTCCTAATTTTCTACACTTGTTTCCTTGGTTCATGTTTCTGTGGATTACTTTTGATTTGCCATAGAAATAATAAAATGAGTACCGTTGATCCTAGGTTCCTCAGCTGGATAAACAATAAGTTCTCTTTGATTAAGGAGAGCCATTACATGTTTTTCCTCAAGCTATTAGTCTGCTAGGAACATGTAATTTATAAGCCCTATCAAAACTTTCCCTTTAATGAAATGAATAGGAAATTAATGCAGTCAGGCAGAATAGTATTTAGCACTTTCTTCTTTGAAATACTAGAGAGTAATTTTCACGTACTGGTTATTTAAGGACAGAAAATTCAGTCCCACTGATATCACCTTGAATGGGTTTACATACAAGTATGATATATTCTTTTCCTTGGGTAAGCTAAGTGCTACAACATGCAAACATAAAATTTCCAGCTTTTTAATATTAATGAAAGTGAAAGGGAAAGTGAAGTCGCTTAGTCGTGTCCAACTCTTTGCAACCCCATGGACTGTAGCCTACCAGGCTCCTCCCTCCATGGGATTCTCCAAGCAAGAGTACTGGAGTGGGGTGCCATTTCTTTCTCCAGGGGATCTTCGCAACCTAGGGATCGAACCCGGTTCTCCCGCATTCCAGGCAGACGCTTTAACCTCTGAGCCACCAGGGAAGTCCTTTAATATTAATAGCTATTACAAATAGAACTGAATGACTACTAGCAAATAAATTCCCAGGAGAATGGTGTTTCCTATGTGTGAATAAATACTTGTAGAATTTGGGTAATTTGTGTTAGAGATAAAACACCTTATTCACGGACATTAAAAGAGATGTGATTTTAATTCTGCTGGACACAGAGGGACAAATTAACCTACTTAGTTTAGTTCTTGGAAAGTGCTTTGTGTTTGAAATACTGAAATAGATGACAGTACAATTAGATTTTACTTCTTAAAGATATATATGTAGCTAGTCTTCTATTCTATATGTGCCTGTGTCCTTTAAAAGAACTAGCTTGAGGCAAATTTCATTGGTTCAGGATTGTTAGAACCAGATCATTATATAGGGCTTTTATTGCCAGCAACCATTCTATAAATACAGTATTTACATATAATTTTACTATTTTAGATAAGTCAAAAGGAGTTTGCTTTCTAAGAAGTCTAACTATCTCCACTTGCAACATACTTTTTGTTACTGGTTATCTTAATGAACTCTTTCATAGCTGAATGGTTATTTCCAGCTAATCAAATATTAATACCAATACATACTAAAGACTGTAGAAATCTCAATCACTGTTGTTAAATTAATAACTTCTTTGACTCTTGTTAATACATACATATATATCTGAAATGAAATAATTTTGAGGAGCAATAGCTTCTAAAACACCAACCTATAACTTGTACAAATATTAAAAAGGAAAATCAGAATCCTAGGAACATGATTAAAACCAAGGACTCTTTTGTCTATTACAATTCCCTTTTCACGATTCAGCTTTGAGGCAGTTTTGAATTTCACATCTGATACCACCTCTGAAAATATTCTCACAGTGATGAATGACCTCTTCCACATAAAGCAGGTTTTGAAATATATGTATGTTTAACAAAGCTCCTTTCCTCTTATGTTGGAAATGTTGAAATGTTTATTTCTTGATTGGAAGCCTGTGGTGATTCAGCCATAGATAAATCTTACAGCAAGAGGAAATAGGAAATCTATTTCCTTCAGTTAAAAAAAAAAAAAGTCAAGGAAAAAAAAAAAAACTACAAATGAATCTTACCCTTCTGTTGACAAATTAGGGTTCCTAAGAACTTGTCTTTTTTTTTTAATTCAAAAACTGTGGTTCATTAGGTTGAAGTGTAATCATATTTTCAAATTCTTACCATGGTGGTGTATTCAAACTTCATCACTAATTTTGACACAAGTTAATGAGCATTTATGCTTGATCTACTGACAGATGTAATATTTCCTAGTTTGGTTTGTTGTTATATTACAGTGGAGTTGATTCAACCCTGATCACCTAGTAAAAACTTGGGATCAGAAACTTTGTTAGACATGCAACAAAAATAATTTTCACATAAAAATGTTTTTGACTTATACATAATTGCAAACAGTTATGTGACATAATTACATGACAGCCCCTAAAGTTCACCACAGTCTTAACTGCCTGTGAACAACCCTCAGTATATAGGCACCACTATTTTTACCATTATTAACAATGAAAGTAGATATTTTCATTATATTAAATGCTTAATAAAATCATCCCTCCATAACTTTCTTTTAGGGTAAAGCATAAATTTCAGCCCAGATTATTTTATATATTATAGAGTTATAAAATATTACCAAATCATTAAAACTGCCAGCTTGCCAAGACTCCACACATCTCCTATTCCTGGTTTTTCAAGTGATGTTTTGCTGGATTCTAACTGGTTTTACATTCTTTCTTCATAAAAAATTCTTTTGACCTTTATTAATATTCCCCGAATGTATTCCACATCTTAACTTCCTATTGTGGAAAATAGTTTAAGTCATATGTCTTCCATTATCTTCAAATCTGTAATTATTGGATAATACATCTAACTTTTCTCTTTCTGAACATTAATAGGTTGGCATTCACTTAGATTTTCATTATAATGTATTGTCTGTTAGAGTCACTTAACATAACTCTTCTCTCAATGCAATAAATTCAGTTTATTTTTCTAATATTGGTTGGCTGCCATCAGGACACAAACCTTCTGAAAGTGACTGAAAAACAGAAGTGAAATGAAATAAAAACTTCAGAAAATGTATTAAGAAGCACTAAAAGAATAGAAACCATATTATTTACATGTTTTTATTTTATTTCTGCTCTTTTTACTTGAAGAATATGCAAAACCACCTAGCTGGCTCTTTTAAAAAAGCATAAAATAGCATGCCTGCCCCTGGAGAAGGAAATGGCAACTCACTCCAGTTTTCTTGCCTGGAGAATCCCAGGGACAGAGGAGCCTGGTGGGCTGCCGTCTATGGGGTCGCAGAGTCGGATGTGACTGAAGCGACTAAGCAGCAGCAGCAGCAGCCCCTACTCCTCTAAATTCTTTATTATAGTTTGACACTGAACACTGCTTCCATCCTATCCAATTTCATTTTGCTTATATTCAGCAGAAAATTATCACTAGTATCCTTAACATAACAAAGAAATTTTAATTTCAAACCTATGGCATTTTCTTCTCTTTCACCTCAGCCCCTAATTATCACTTCATATCAACCTACTTCATAGCAACCTAACAGGAACTTCAAATTAATGTAATTAATCAATCACCACTATCTAATATCACTAAGAATTCTGAAATTTTATTTCCTACAGGTTTTATAATATACAATTTTATCTTAAATCCATTCACAAGATTAATGGTAAAGCCAAGACTTCTTGAAATCCCACTGAAATTTTCTATAAAATAATAAACATTCAGTGTATGATAATATAAGAAGCCACTCCCCAGTTCTCAGATCCTGGAAAAGGTTCACCATTCTTTTTTCTACACTAGGGTCTATATTGTGCCTTTCTACACTAGGGCTTCTTCCCCTTTCTTACTGCAAACACAATTCCTCTCTGAGCAAATCCCCCCAATATTCAGTTCTAAATATAGCATAAAATAAACTGAAAACTTTAAGCATTTCTTTAACCTTCTGTCTTTAAATCCCCAGTTGTTCCTTTTGGGCACCTCTCACTTCCTCCTGACCTCATGTCTGTGGCAAATATATATAAAGGATGTATACACATGTTACATGAATCACATCTTTGTGGACCTAACTTCTTTAATAGTACCATCAGAAGAAAAAAAAAAAACTAACATGAATCATAATCATGACCAGAGTACTGAATAATTTAGGAGTATTTCATTACTGATTCATCTATTATTTGAAGATGAGTAGAAAAAAGTTTTTAATGGGAGAAAAACACATTAATTCAAGTCTACACACACGGTAACAAAATCAAGCTGTGGTTTCAAAAGAGATGCTGACATAATAGAACAGTGAATGAAAAGTTAACTTTTGTGCCAAAATTTTAAAAAATGTATTTTGCAAAGATATTATATATGCATATATATGTGCAATACCCTCACTTACGTGAGTCATTAACTAATATCTTTGCTTCATGATGTCATATATTTCAGTTTAAGTTTGGGGGTCCATTTTATAACTTTTATGATCTTTTCTTATGATATTATTTAATTTTCAATGTTTCACAATTACTTTCAATAAAAGATTTTTTATTATTTATGAATTGTTCAAACTCAACAGTATAGAGCTCAGAGTCTTAGCTTATTTATTCAAATATTCCTGATAGTCTCTTTTAAAAAAAAATGAAAATAACTATGCTAAATAGGGCAGGGACTCACAGAGAAAAATCAACAAATATTCACTTCTCAATTTCAGAATTTTGCTCCCCTGCTTCAGTAGGTCCATTATTAGAACTTGATTTTAATTATTCATTAACAAAGAACAACTTATTGTAATTTATTGATTAAGAACAGTAGCAAATGAACAACTTAAGGCCCCCAAAGTGTTACCACCCTGGTACAGGTCAATAGAACTAGGCAAACAAGAGGCCAATTCAAGAGTTCCTGCCCAATTTCCTTCCACAACCAGGTCTTTATGAGCAAGCAGTCATGGAAAAGATCCTAGAAAAATAAACTGTGGAAACATTTCAGCAACTTAATTGAGATTTTGCAAGGCCCTCAAAGCCTGCATTGTTTCAGCCTACTCTCATCAAAGACCATGATTCAGCTTTAGAATTGGTGCTATTCAAATCCTGCTGTATTAGCCATATATCTTAGGAATTTACTTCCTAATTATGCAGTATGTCCTCTAAACACTTTTTTTGTTCTGTCACTGGGTGACATAATATTTTAAGCAAGTAAAGCAAATTGGTTTGATCATTATTATGAAAAGTTCTTCCTCAACACATGTCAAATTTATGTTATGGGAACACACTGTGTTTGTGTTCTAGAAACTTTCATGATATCCAAACGAATTTATCACTTACTATACTCCTGAGGAAAAAGATATGTGTCTATATGACCTTGTATCTAATGGCAAAACTGCTGCTCCTCTATTTGAAATATAGGGGATGTTGAAAAAGCAATGCCATAGTTTCTGTAAGAAGTGAGAAAAGTGTAAGAAGTGTAAGAAGTCTTCTGAAAAGAGGAAGCGTTAAGGTCACAACTTTGATTTTATCTCTTTCTCTGAGGAAGGCTAAAAACAGATTCAAAGAACACAAGACTGAACTCATTTCAAGGCTGAAGAGTCACTCTAAAGTGCTTTTTTCTTCAGAGTACTACCAGAAGACTAGGATATGTGCTGACCTGGATCCCTTCTCTTAATATCTGGTGAAAAGAAGAGGATGAAAATTGTGCTTCATTTATTCACTACACTCATCTAATTTTTATTTTCATTATAAATTCATCTTAATCTTAAAAATTGGCTAAATTAGTTTTATGGTCTTCCCAAGAAATGCAGACAGAGTAGAAAACATTCTGTTATCTAAAAATAATCAAAAATAATTTAGAAGCAAAATCATTAGCTAGTTGCAGAATATTCAACTCTGGAGCAGTAAGTCCAGAACAATACTGCCATGAAAGTATTTGTCCTTAGTTGTTGCTTTTATCTGCCTCAGATTCGGTAACTATCATAAATTACTACATTTTCTAATGCCCAATAGTATAGCACATTCCATTCAAAATATGTCACCAAACCACCAACATTGCATGATGCTTTTTGCCTCTAGGTGATAGTGATGTTAACCATAATCCTCAGTAGTAATTTAACCTGTCATTCACACATTTTAAAGTTGCTATTTTGAGTGGTCTTTGATGTAATAAAATATTACGTGTTACTTTCCTTTAAAAAAGAAAAATCCAGCATGTTAAGTAAAGGCTAATTGGAAAGAAGACCTAGCAAAACAACTATGTAGTTGACTTACCCAGATGGTAAATCTAGGAAAAATTAATCAAAAACCACATTATCAACTTGTTTTTTTAAATGTTTGCACTGTATCAATAATAAGAATGAAATAAAGTAAAATTATTGCTTACATATATAGTAGTGATAATATCCAGGATACATCTCAACTTCTCCCATTATTATTATATTCTAATATCTTCATTTTTGGATTCTGGGTACAAGTATTCAATGTGTTCATGCGTGCTCGGTCATGTCCCACTATTTGGGACCTCATGGACTGTAGCCCACCAGGCTCCTCTGTTCATGGAATTTTCCAAGCAAAAATACTGAAGTGGGTTGCCATTTCCTTCTCCAGGGGATCTTTCCAACCCAGAGATCAAACCTGCGGTCTCTTGCGTTTCTTGCATTGGCAACTGGATTCTTTACCAGCTGAGCCACCTCTAATGCCTTCATTCTTGGATTTTGAGTGCAAATATTCAATGTGTTTACTAAATAAAATCCAAGCAAGGTACGAGAGACATAAACAATAAATGGTCTATTTACATAGGTGTATACACAACACATGGTGGCTCAGTGGTAAAGAATCCGCTTGCAGTGCAGGAGATGCAGGTTTCATCCCTGAGTCAGGAAGATCCCCTGGAGAAGGAAATGGCAACCCACTCCAGTATGCCTGCCTGGGAAATCCCATGGGCAGAGAAGTCTTGAGGGCTACAGTTCATGTGATTGCAAAAGAGTTGGACACAACTTAGTGACTGAAAAACAACACACAACACATACATACACACCAAATGACTAGAAATTGCATTCTAACCAGTTTTATTTTGAGGTACAGGTTAGGAATTCAATGGAGATGTAAGAATCCAACAAATGCGCTGCATTTTTCAGTTTTCAACGTTTTCACTCTCATGAATTTGAGACTAACGAATATACCAAAAATATAGAACACATTTCATTTCTTCTCTAATAGCATATCATACTGAGTAAATTAACTGACAGATAGAAGGAAAGGATGATCTGTTTAAAATGACTGAAGAAAATGAGCTAATGATACACCATTAGATAATTAGGATAGGTAACTGACAGCTGGTAACTCTGGAGAGACTAAGTTCTTTCTAATGACAGCCCAACAGACCAATCAATGAAATAGCTTAACCCTATAATCCTTCCTCCCTCATTCCAGCTCTCTCTCTTTCTCTCTCTCTGTCCTCCTTAACAATGGTGGAAGTCATCACTTTATCTTTTTAGTGATGTTAACCATTGTTTACTACACATTCTTAGTTTCTTTCTCTGATTTTTCTTCTTCCACAGACTTGTCGCACTGAGTAGATCTCAAGACCCCTTTTTCTAAACTCAGCTCTTATCTCATACTTGGCCTTTAAAAAATCCTCATACCTCCTCCTGATCTCACTCTTCAAAATGGTGCTGATGACTCCAGTTCTCTGTGTAGAGCCATTTCTCCCTCCTGATATACAGTCACATGATTCTAGTTTGCTGACATCATCTCCAACTAAAGAGCTTTAAAATTCAGATGCATCGTTTTCCCCATGACGATTTCTGCTGCATGAATTCCTCAGTTTTGCTCAAAAGGCCACAGTCAGCTATAACTGATATAGGGAACTCCTCTATTTCCCTGGATCAATGTGAAGCCATCAATTAAGTCAAAATGTTCAGCATTAATGATTTCTTCTTAGAATCTCTAAAGTTCACTCCTTTTTCATGCCCAGTACCATGACTGAAGCAACTTGGCATACACGCGCGCATTCCTTATCACATTAGTGAAAAATACTAGGATCTTTCACTCGGTTTACGGCAAGAACCTCCTGACCAAAGAATTTTTCTGTCAGTCTACTTCCACTTGGATCTATCCTACATATGATTTCTGTTTATCTCCTTATACAGTGTAAATGTCCATATTTACACATGGAAAAGAGTTTAAAGGCAAAGATTCTGAAAGCACACTGCTTGGGAATGCATGCATGCCAGCTCCAGCTTTCACACTTCTACTAATCTTGTAAAAGTGACCTGATACTTTGTTGCCTTATTTCCTGCCTACTACTTAAGGTTGTTGGGAGAAATAGATGCGTTAACACAAGTAAAGCAATTAGAAAAGTTCCTAAGACAACTGTTCAATAGATGATGTCTACTGTTATTATCAGGGCTTCCCAGGTGGCACGGGGATAAAGAATCTGCCTGCCAATGCAGGAGACTTGGGTTCTATCCCTGGGTTGGGAAGATTCCCTGGAGTTAGTTCAATTCAGTTCATTTGCTCAGTCGTGTCTCACTCTTTGCAACCCTATGGACTGCAGCACACCAGGCTTCCCTGTCCATCACCAACTCCAGTATTCTTGCCTGGAGAATCCCAAGGACAGAGGAGCCTAGTGGGCTGAGCAGCTGAGCATACATGCACACACTGTTACTATTATCAATTTCCTCATTAAAACTTTTAACATCTTCCTGTACACAATGTGATAAAGCCCAAATCCCTTAAGCTAGCATCAAGATCTGGGCAGTCCAGGCCCTGTTAGTGGCCCAGATTCAATGAACAGTATTTGCTAATAAGAATCTTCTTGTCCAGTCAGAGTGAACTAATAAAATATATTTGCAAATTATGTTTTCATTCTTGCTGTCACTCACTGATGTTTCTCATTTCACTTAATGTTTCTTTTTCTGTTCATCTTTACTGCTCTTTCTTTAATGCCCTACTTAAGTTTGGTTTGTTTCCAAAGAGGGTGCATCAGGTAAGCATTTCTTGAGGCCCAAAATGTCTTTAAAAGGGGGTTCCTCATACCTGAACAGAGCTGTATGACCCATCTTGGAGTTTAATAATGCATATTACTTAATATTACTGTGCTGATAATAATCTGTGAAGTCCTACAGTAAACAGCTTTTATTAAACACAGTATCAAAAAATTTATTTAAAGATGAAATGGTTTTTCCTTCTATAAACAATAAGATCTCAGGACATGAACATTCCAGAGTAAAGAAATGAACTGTAAATCTTTAAATTTTTGAAATGTGTTGAATTCATAATTTCTCACTATAATTCTAAATTTCAAAAGTGAGTTCAGATAAATCCTAGAGAATTGAGAATGTGAAAACATAATTTTCAATCAAGTAAAAGCTTCAACATAGCATACGGTACACTAAAATATCTTTAATAACATTTAATGAAGTATACTTCTGACTTGTGTTACCATATCAGTTAAAAATTTTCGAAGTCCAGAATAAATTTTTTTAAACATTTTTTTAGTAATCATAAAAATACCTGCCCACAATTCTCAGTGTAATTATTTTGCTGTATCTGATGGCAGTCAAAAAAAATATAATCCAATATTTATTAAAGTTTTATTTTAAGCTTCCTTATTCATGGATTGATTTCATACAGACTCTTAGTCGATAATTCTATGCTTTTTAGAGACATTAGCCTTCACCCTAATTTCCAGGTCCTGCCTTGTAGCTAGAAAAAAATCCATCTTTACTTCCATTATATAAGCTATAAACTGAAGCAAAGAGAAGAAAGAGGTTTAATGAAAATCCGGATTGACATTCTCTTTTAAACAACTGATTCAAACATTGCTACTCACTAAAAATGTATATACCTTGTTATTAATTCAATTAAAAATAACTGCAATCATGTAGACTAAAGACAATTATTAGACAATTAGAGAGCTGTTAAGAGAAAAATATTCTTTATAAGTTTTTATGAATTTTCATTTAATTTTATTCTCATTAATTATACTTGATGTTAGAATAGAAGGCCATTTTTATCCAAGTAATTATTTGTGTAACAGTAACCAAACATGAACAATGGAAATAACATTTTAAAAACTAAGTAAATATTAATCAGCCACACTTGTGTCTAAATTGCCAGTAGTTTCCTAACTGTCTGTATCAAAATATTCCACAAGAAGAGTGTGTTTGCATTTCATGTCTATAATTACAATACTCTGTTAGATTTTGTTTTCCACCTGGGCAATAATTGATTCTTGCAAGACAAGAAACACAATTTGAATTCCATCTTTATTTTTTGAGGCACAACACATTTTGGGAAAATAGCTAAAATATAATAGTATCAGGTTTAAGACGTCAACCTCTCACATAAAATACCTGCAACTTTCTAAATGGAAAAGTCTTTTTTTGGGGTTTCCCAAATTCTCCCTGACATGTTTCACTGAAAAACATTTTAAAAATCAAAAGGCAATTTATTAGACATATACTTATTAAAAATTAAAATGATCTTACTATCCATCTATAAATATTTTGTATTATCAAGTAAATGTTTATCTTTAAAGGCCAAGTTAGTTTTATTTTCTTAATGCATTAAAACAGACCACTAGAGGGCAAGCAACACTCTGATCTCAGTTCTAAATAAGCAAATTGAAACAGCTCTTTAAAATAACTATCTATAACTAATGCTCATTCTTTTTTTCCTTCTTTCTTTGTTCTTTCATTCAACAACTATTTTTTCAGTGCTTACTGTGTGCCAGACACTGGGAATCCAGAATTAAAGCAATCAAGTGTGGTTCTCTCTATCTTTGCATCTCTCTCTCTTCATATATACATATGCACATATATTTGAAAAATAGTTTTAATACATTCCTTCAGTGTTTTTTATCACTTCACAATATCTTACTTTCAATATTGTATCATATATATATATAGTGTGTTATAGCAAAATGAAAATTCAGATTTAGCAGATAAGTTGTAGTACAGTAACATGTGTGCATGCATGTGTGCTGTCATGTCACAAGTCACTTAGGTCACATCCAATCATTTGCAATCCTATGGACTGCAGCCCACCAGGCTCCTCTGTCCATGGGACTCTCCGGGCAAGAAGCCTGGAGCAGGTTGCCATGCCTTCCTCCAGGGGATCTTCCCGACTTAGGGATCAAACCCAGGTCTCTTGCTTCTCCTGCACTGACTAGTAGGTTCTTTACCTCTAGCACCACCTGGGAAGAACTTATTAGTAGAATTATTAGTATTAGTAGAGGAATGTTACTAGTAGAGTAATGTAGACATCGCCAAAACTGAAGACAGCAGCTTTTGGTATCAAGCTTACTTATAGCCCACAGAATGTTCTACAACCCTATACAAAGTCTGCCTCAGCATTTTCCTAAGTTTGTCCCTTATTTTATTAGGTAGTCAGGAAAAAAATGGATATATAGAGAGAAAAGAGGTTGAGCTGTTGTCAGAGACAATTCAAGGCCAATGCCCCAAGAAATGGGAGGAATGATTTCATAATTTCTGTTGACTATAAAAGAACACTGATACCCTGGGGATACTGGTTCAGAAAGACAGAAAGAATATCTGGGAAACTCTTTGAATGATATAAAAGCTAATAATTTTGTGGTTCATCCAAGAGAAACTCCTCACAACTCTTGATAATTGAAGGCAGATAGTCACTGATGACCTTGTTAAATTAGCAGGAGCTGAGTTCCAGGGAAGAAGCCAAACCCAAGAACCACAAAGGAGAGGTTAGTAATACAATTTTTTTTTCCAATTGTGTTCACATATGTGTGTTTTCTCTAACAAGAGATTGCTATTAATTCTTGTTCATCTCAGGTTCAGACTGTTTTCAAACCTCAGCACTTTCATGGCATGCTAGAATTTCAGACAAGCTCTGCCAAATAACTAAGGAAAATGGAATCTGCCTCTCTCCACATGACAAAAACACGGCACACAGAGCTAGTGCTGTGTTAGACATTCAACTTAATTGAGTTATCCTGGGAGAAAAAAGCCCAAAATGTAAAAGCTGATTGAGAAATATTTAACCACTAGACAACAATCTGCCTGTAATGCAGGAGACCTGGGTTCGATCCCTGGTTTGGGAAGATCCCCTGGAGAAAGAAATGGAACCCACTCCAGTATTCTTACCTGGAGAATCCCATGGACGGAGGAGCCTGGCGGGCTACAGACCATGGGGTTGCAAAGACTGGGACATAACTGAGCAACTAACACTTTCCCTGTAGACAACAATTTACATTTGTTTAGCGAGTGGTTTCCTCTCTTAATATTTTCACTGGCTCCTTCCTTCAGAAGATATGTGGAGAACTCCTAGATAAGCTCCATGCACAGCAGATCTGTTCTCATGTCCACTCTAGAGAGAGAACCTGCATCGTCTTCATTAGAAGCACAAGATATAAACTGATCAAATGGTACCTGGTCCCTCCCTTTGAAGGGCTTCTTGTCACGTGTGAGAGAAAGACAGGGATTCAGAACCATGCAATGGAAAAATCGAGAAAAACAGCAATAGGTACCGTGACTGTGGAAGGGAAATGATGGGAATTTTCTTCTGAGTAGCTGGGCAGGGATGGCTGGAGGTAACATTCTGGGCATTGTCTGGAAGATGTGAGGGAATGAGATTGCTTTGTCAAGTTCATCCTGTTTGGGAAGAAACTTGACAGATAAGTGACGAATATGTGTTAGACAAGAAGGAAGCAAGATGCCAGGAACTGGCACCAAGTGGTTAAAGAGCATAGTGATCCAATAGAATATTGAAATACAAATGGGGCTGGAAAAGACGGCAGGAGGCAGGACCAGAATATGAAGGACTTAGCATGTTCCATGGCACCCCACTCCAGTACTCCTGCCTGAAAAATCCCATGGTCAGAGGAGCCTGATAGGCTGCAGTCCATGGGGTCGCTGAGGGTCGGACACGACTGAGTGAGTTCACTTTCCCTTTTTACTTTCATGCATTGGAGAAGGAAATGGCAACCCACTCCAGTGTTCTTGCCTGGAGAATCCCAGGGATGGGGGAGCCTGATAGGCTGCCATCTATGGGGTCACACAGAGTCGGACACGACTGAAGTGACTTAGCAGCAGCAGCAGCAGCATGTTCCATGACTACAAGGAACTGTGTCTTCATTTAATTGGTGATAAAGGACCATTTTAAGATTTAAAGTAGAGAGTCAAGCTTGAACTTGATGAAGGAAAATGTGGAAAATAAGACCAAAGTATGAAAAATCATTATTTTTGCTTTTCACATGCACAAAAAAATATCATGATGAAAGTATGAAAAACGTATTGGAATCAGGAAGTTCTTCCTAAGCTTTTGACAGAAAAATTGGATGGACAATTTTCAACCAAGCATGGAGAATTTCTCATTCACAGATAGCAACTGTCTAATCCTCTTCCCGTAGACAACGTGGTGAGGGAAACTGGGCATGAACAGTCCAGACATAAAATAAAACAATGAGAGGACATCATTTTTCATCCTCAAAATCCTCCAATATTCAAGTCACCTCAGGGAGGAAATTTTCATATAAATAACTAGATGTTATTTATATGAAGTATAAACTTGAACTAGATGTTCAAGTACATTTAAATCGACATTTGCTTATATATAAAAATAAAATATCCTAAAATTAACCATTTTTCACATCTCAATAGTGTTTAAAGTTTCTCTACCTGAAATTATACTTGCTACAGACTACATAAACTAGATTTTTAACTTTTTCATGCCAGCTGCATAGGAAACTGCTCAGGTATCTATCACTACTACCTAAAAGCAATTTTGTTTTTGTTCTTATAAATTAGATTAAAACAAAAATTGACTTTTCAGGTAATAAAAATCATTTCTCAGAAGTGTTAACCAAGAAAACTAGTCAGTATTTTCAAAGACATAAAAAGTCTTCGCAAATTAATTAATCTACCTTATAGAGGCCATATGTATATGTGCTTTACTCACCGGCAAAGGTATCCCTCTGGAAAACATAAAAAATCTATTTTCTTGGTAGAGGTTGGTGTCATGCCACCACAACTGGTTTGACAAACCTAGTTCTTGTCATGGTGCTAAATAAGTAAATCACACTGAATGGCCAGGGCTAAAAGCAAAGTGACAGTTGCCTGTGACTGCCATTAACCATGGATCACATCCCGGCATGTAATGCAATTATGTGGCAGGAAACAACTAATGTGGGCTGCTCTGGTGGGAGAAAGGCGAAAATATTGAATTTTTCTTTGTAATCTATTTACATCTTACAATGGGGGCATTAGTCAGATTAAGGTTCAGAATGCCAGGCACACACAGACCTGGTGTGCTAAGTGGTGGCTCCATTCATAATGTGATAAGAAGTAATGGTTGGAGAAACAAATACATTATGATCCAACTGCATCAGGGAGCAATTTTCTCTCACAAACTTCCCTTTCTATAATAGCATCTCAGGATATAGACTGAAATCTTTTAGAAACATAAAGATCTGCCAGCCTTACTATTTTTCAGTACTACTTATCCTTCTCCTTTGAAGCAGACTCACCATACTGAAATTTTAATATTAATTCATATTAATTTCTTCACAAAGTTAATCATGTGTTTATCAAGACAGATGAACCAAATGGTATTGAAATGTTCATCTCAATTATCTTTTTTCTACAGCTGAATATATTAAATAGATCACACCAAATTTAAAAGAGTAACAGGCAATGCGGGAGGCTGAATAAGGCAATAAATAACTTTAGAACAACTTGGCAAATCCCTTTTGAATATTCTGGAAGTTTGAAAATCCAAACCTCAGTATGTTTTTCTTGGATGCTCAGGTACTGTCAATCATCATGACAAACGTCTTGTTTCTCCAAGCAGCTTTTTGAGATTAACCAGCTTTGCCAGTCTCAGTACCACTTTTCTCATTTTTCCACAGTCTCATTCACCAGAAGTTATGTTGACAGGAAAAATCATTCAAAAATCATGGATAGCATATAATAACTCAAGATCAAATCTGTTTTAGATTAGCCTGATTAGTTAAGAAGTAACTCAACTAACAAAATGTGCATTCATATTTAAACAGTTATATGCAGTTTGTGCACCTAAATTTTCTAAAAAATATATTATCTGAATTAAGCACAAACATAAAATAAATTCAGACTTTAAAAAATATGTGACCTTAGTATGTTTTGACTAATTTCTAGAACTTCAGAGTAGTTCTATTGGTCCTTGCAGTGGACTGGAATTCCCTTCATGCTGGATTAATTGTTAGGACTCTTCCAGGGGTCAAAAGACCTCTTCTCAAAAGTCTTCCTAGGCAGTCTCCACAGTTAATCATGTTTCATTAATTCACTGTACATTTTCCTTCAAAGGCATTTATTACAATTGCAATTAAACAATTTTCTGTATCATTCTTTACTGTTTATCCCTTATATTACCATGAGGCAGGAACCACAGATCAGCATTATTTACACAGAAACTTTAGATAAGAGAAAAGTGCCAAACAGCAGATTCAGTAAATACTTACCAAATGAGTAAATATATGAACACACAATTAGTTTTTATATTTCTCCAATTCTAATAACATACTCTTTTAAATGTATCCAATGTCTTGTTTCTGAAGCAAATAATTCTTAGATATCGACAATATGGCTCAAACAATTTCTTGAGGCATTTCTCAATTTGTATGGAAAGACTAAGAGGACTATTTCTATACTCTATAGAAGTAATATGGGAAATTAAGAATAGTTCAAGCATCAAGAATGTCTCTCTTATGCAATATATATTTACTGGTATACATGAAACTACTTTACTATTGTAATCCAATTCCTGATTATAGTACATTCATGGAACATGCTCCTTTCATAAATGTCTTCTCAATAAGTTATCACAAAGGTCTTAGCGTATTACAGTTTCTATTTTACAGATGGACAAACAGTATCAGAATATTAAGGATCTGCCCAAATTTAAATAGCTGGTAAGTGACAATGACACAATGAAACTGCACAGCCTATATTCTGATTGAAATCCCAATGACAGAATTTGAAGAGGATTCCATAGTTTTCCCTTAGAATAAGGTATTTGTGCTTAGCCTCCTAGGTTTTCCTCTGTGAGCCAAAGTTTTAGTTAGCGGAATAAAATGGATAATTAAAAACATCAAAATTTTCCTTTATGATAGAGAAAGAAATAAATGTTAACCATGAATAATGCAGTTAAGTAACTCTAATCATCTACTATGCATAACCAATAGTCAACAGATGTTCAACATAGATCTAAGGGGAAAAACACCTTACATGTCTAAAAGGATTTTTACAAAAAACAACGCACCTCCAAAAACAGCAATTTTTAACAAAAAACAGTAAATTTCACCAAATTTTATACTTTTGGAGGTCACGTTTTCCTATTCTAGGGCTGTATGGTGACTTCAGCCAAGTAAAACTGGGCAGTTTGAGTGTATATAGATGCAAAATGTAAACAAGCAATTTTTAAATGATATGGCACTATGCATGTATACATATATTAATTCTAGAAGTGCATACTTGTGTGCACAAATTAAACGTTTATTATAACTTATAAACTGTGCCTACATAGGATGACTTAAATAACAAATTAAGTAACTCTAACTGTGATTTTGATCTGGATCACCTATGCAGAAAAATCTTCATTATTTTCTTCTCAATACCATAGTAATAATGTTTATCTATTCAATCCTAGTCCTTAAAAATTATTGCTATAGTCAATCACTTTATTTGGATTAGAATAAAATGTAATTCAAATAATAAATATTTGATACTTGAATAAAGTGTGATATCTCAAATTGACCCCAAAATCTAGCTCTTCACGGAATATTCTTGAATGTAAATTCTGGAATGGAGGTTCTAACTGTTGAGCAAGTAAAAGCAGTACTGATAAGGACAGAATATCCCATGGTTTGGAACAGCATTTATTCTTTCAACCAAAACAGTCAACATTGAATATGTGACGAAGAGTAAAAACACACATGGCTCATACTTTCAATAAACTAAACTCCTGTAAGTTGGGCCAAATTTTCTGATTACGAAGATCAAGTGCCTTCTTTGTCAAGTTGGTGGACAGTGAAAACTTAGGGACAAGTATGTGTGAACATGCAGTGGTGGTCAGTTGCCTTGTCAGAAGTGGGCACATGACCCTTTGGAGTGGAAGGAGTGATAGATTTGCAAAATCTCCTACTGCTCCCAAAGCCTTCCCAAGCACTGCCTCTAAGTCCACTGTCCTTGCAATCAAAATAACATGCTCATCAGCCTGGATAATCATTGCTACATCAATGTCTGCATCTGGTGTTTATCTCTTGGAGAGCCAAGCAACAGAAGGCTTCATTTCAACCACACATTTTAAAATCTCTTCTTGAAATGACACTTCCTATATGCCCTAGAGGACCTAGAGTGAGTGCCAAGTTATGGCACACCCACATGGAGAGCACTATGAAAAGAGGACTGAAGTTCCCAGCATGGAGGTTTATAGGCCCCACGAAGTAATGGAAGAGGGTTAAGAAGGGAAAGGATATGCACATGGCTCAGCCACTCACTAATCAGTTTCCTCTTCTGTAAATTGGGGGGTAATACCTATTTTTTCCTGACTCAAAGATTAATTATGAAAGTTAAATGTAATAACATATAGACATTGTTTTATAAATTGAAAAATTAGATAAAACAACTAATAATGATAAAAAAAATTAAGGTGTTATTCAAATCAAGACTAGTATCTTATTCTAACTCAGAAAATTTTTGCTTTCTCCAAATATAATTCTTACTTCTTTGAAAGTTGCATCTTCCTCATTTGTTGTTGATGTACGTTTTAATCTATGAATTAGGGGGTTTCTAAGCTCCAATGATCTTATGTTTGAGTCACACTCACTACATATAAATATATGACTACCTGGTATAGGATGCGTAGCTCACACAATAAAAAGGCAAAAGAAGGTGTTCCATCTGTATTATAAACACACATGTGGGCATGTGCCCACACACACACACACACACACACACACACACACACGCACACACACAATGAAACTGAAAAACACAGAAACTTGAAACAAAATGAAAAAAGGATAACCGTGATAAAGTGTTCCTAAAAATATTATGACCAAGACAACAATTTTAAAAGTTAAATTACTAACTCAATACCACAAAGATATATTCTCCCAGGTTGGGATTCCGCTATTTCTATCCCTATACTAGAAAAGTATATTATGGTCATTCATAGTCATAGAAAGTTGGAATTGAGGCACAGTATAGAAAAAGGGATACCATTAGGAAGAGACATCTGGTCATTTCGGCATGATCACATTTCTGTTAGGGAGTGCAAATACATTCTTTATGAGAATGTGCCATTGATTACATACTCAGCATTTTAGCACTGTTTCTAAACATACTGTAAATTATGTTAAGTAACTCATTGTTAAGTAACTCAAGCAAACATAAATACAAACCCCCTTAAACATATACACCCATGCACACACACATACATTTTGTTTCTTTTTTAATCCTTTTCTTCACCAAATGCTGACTGAGGCAATATTTTGACCGGAATTCACTGAAGTTTTTTTTTTTTTTTTTTTAGCTTTTTCTCTCTCAAGCAGAAAGATAATGTTTGGTCCAAAAAAGAAAAACCTCATAGACAAATCACATTTATAAACTCTGCAAGTGATGTGAGTGACGTTGAAACATCTGGGAGATGTTAGAGACTGCATTAACTCTAATCATGGATCACATTATGGCAGAGTTTTGTTTCTTTTTTTTTCCTTAATGAGAAGAAGAGACTGAGATAGTGAATGTGTTACTCAACATAACCCTGAAGTCCTTGTCCAAGAACTGATAAAGCACTAGAAGACGGCCTTGCCCCACTAGATTTCTAGAACCACAGCCACACAAGCTCCTTTATGTTTGGCTTATGTGTCACTGGTGATGGTGTCTGAAAAAGCACGGCCCATTTTCTCACTGCAAATAAATCACCGACTACCCAGCATCCCATATTTACACTGAACAAGAAGATGAACTTTGTTCTCTTTCTTCCAGCAACACTTCATTCATCTGTTAACTGAGTAACTTAAAGAAGCAGTCACTGTAGACTCAGCATACAATAAGATTGTAGCTCTTTAAACTACAACATACACAGAAAAACCTAGTTAGTAATTATGCTACAAAATATAGTTAAAATATCTAAAAATATTGACCTGAAATATGGACATTTATAGGGAAAACCATAGGAAGTTTCAATGTCATGTATATAAATATGGAAGAAGGCCTAGAAAATAACTAGAGCTGTAGTAGCTCACCTTGGAAATACTCTTGTCATTTTCAGTAAGCAGAAGAACCATCTCACTTTAAAAACTGCTTTTCAGCCACTTAACCTATAAGAATATTTTCATTTCATTTATAAGAAAGCAATTAAATAACATCTATTTTGTGTAGCGTTTACTTAGTGACTGAATTCAAAGAATAATTAAGTGGATTAAAATAGGACTATCCTTTTTATGAAGTTGTTTTCTTAAGGTATAAGACCTTATAAACAAATGTATGCAATTTTTAAAGGAGGCATAGATGAGGCTCTAGTGAGAAGTATAATGTAATAATTAAATATATATTTGCAAGAAACAAAATATATTGACTTGGGTGTGTTAGTAATAGAGAATTAGAGAGACTGGTTTAGAGTATTATTTCCAAAAGTATATCACTTGAAATTCATTTTGAAGCTGAACAAGAGTGAAAGAGAAAGAAAGAGAGAGAAATCAGCTAGAGAATCAACTCCTGTTTTCTAAGGGTTACATACTTTGGGAAATGTAGCTTCAAGGTTAAATCAACATTTGGGAAATGTGGCTTCAAAGATGCAGAGAAGTAGGAGTTAAAGAGAATTTTATGATGATGCTTGGGTACACTGTTAAGCTGCAAGCAGCTAGTTAACAACAACAACAAAAAAAAGCATTCTAGGAGAGCAGTAATTGACACCAGAACCCATGGAGACGTGGGACTGGTGCTTGGCTTTAGAGCAAGGCGAGCATGGTTTGTATCCCCTAGAGAAGTAAGAGTCCATTTGGAGGGAGAAACTAGAGATCTCCCTTCAGGCCATCATACCACCCTGTCATTCTAGAGTGATTAAATGATTTCTCTCTTTTATAGACCATAGAATAGACTTAAGACTATTTCATCACCGCTACCATCACCATCACTTAACACACAATGACCCAAAGCACTGCTTCACTTACTAGTTCAGAAAACTTAAGAAAAGCAAACATAAATACAAACCCCCTTAAACATATACACCCATGCACACACACATACATTTTGTTTCTTTTTTAATCCTTTTCTTCACCAAATGCTGACTGAGGCAATATTTTGACCGGAATTCACTGAAGTTTTTTTTTTTTTTTCTTTTTTTTTAGTAAACAACTTAGTCTTTTATTTGCCCAAGGCCAGCTGTTGCCGTGACTGAGACCCCAAGACTTCCAGAAGGGATGGGCGTTGGTGAGCCATCCTGCGTCCCAGGGGCTGCCTGCCCCATCCTGCTTCCTGCAGGAGCTGGGAGAGTGGGTAAAGTGTACCATCAGTATCTGTTCAATTTTGTGTGTGTGCCAGTTGCTCAGTCATGTCCAACTCTGCAACCCCATGGACTGTAGCCCGCCAGGACTGTAGTCCAAGGGATTCTCCAGGCAAGAGTACTGGAGTGGGTTGCCATTTCCTTCTCCATGGAGTAAAGTATTGACACAATCAACCTACCTGCCTAATTGTCTCACAGCAAACATTTCCTATATCAATACAAGTGATGGAATTAATTGAGGGATCATTCAATAAATGTCTTGATTTTTCAGAATGCATAAGGAAACAGAAAGAGAAGACTTTTATGAATTTCCCACTTCTTTCACTGTCTGCCCTACTTTACCTTCAAACCTAAATTGCAAACATAACTGAAGGTATTTTTGCCTTGAATAGCTCCTAATATCTGCACCTTTAATATAACTTACTTATAAAGAGCTTTGGAACATGCTGACTTCATAATGAAGGAGCTCTACTCCCAGCAGAGTCATTACCCTAGGCATCACCAGTGCCTGAACCACTAGGAATCATTAAAAACTGTTCTATTATCAATGCCAAGATGGATTCTTAGCCTTTCAGACATGCTGAAGTATATAGGGATCTCTATAAATCCCCCCAAACACTGGATAAAGAAACTGATGCCCCCAGAAAGGTAAAATGACTTGCCCAAAGTCACAGAGCTTCCCAGGTCTCTAGACACTGAACCTAGAAAGAGATTTAGATCTCTTCATAGATGGCACCATTTCTACATAAAGGATATGAAATACATTCGTAGGTGTATTGATACTTTGTTGTGTCACTGTTCTAAGCTACTACAATTAACTCAAGAAAAAAAAGATCATTGTTATTTCGAGTAAGGCTTAAACCTAATTCAACATTTTTCTTTCTCATTTTTATAATTAATTGATTCACTGTATTTGTTCTGGATGTGTTATTAGATTGGTGCAAAAGTTATTACAGTTTTGCATTATTGAGCCTTGATATTGGAATATATTCTTAAATAAATGTGGTTGTATCATACATAATTTTAATGCACATTTCTTGCTTTATGTTTTTTTGTTAATAAATTATTACTTGCTATTTATTTTAGATTATGTTTTTTAGATAGTATTTTAGATTGTAGAAATGATGTTAGACAAAAAGCAAATTTGAGTGATTTTCTTTTCGAGTTCAAAATTTGTTGTAAAACAGCAGAGATAATCACAACATTAACAACACATTTGGCCAAAGGAACTGCTAATGAATGTACAGTGCAGTCGTTAATTATGTTTGAGAGTTTTTGCAAAGGAGACAGAGACTTGAGGATGAGTCTTGAGACAGAGCCTTCACCAGCCTGGAGGCTGGTCGTTGGAAGTTGACAACAACCAATTGAGAGCCATTATAGAAGCTGATCCTCTTACAACTACACAAGAAGTTGCCAAAGAACTCAGTGGCAACCATTCTATGCTCCTTTGGTATTTAGAGCAAATTAGAAAGGTGAATAAGCTCAACAAGTGGGTGCCTCATGAGCTGACTACAAATCAAAAAAGTTGTCATTCTGAAGTGTCATCTTCTCTTATTCTATGCAACAAAAATGAACCATTTTTCAATTGGATTGTGATGTGAGATAAAAGTGGATTGAATAGGACAATTGGCAATGACTAGCTCAGTGGTTCAACTGAGAAGAAGCTCCAAAGCACTTGCCAAAGCCACACTTGCACTGGGAAAAGGGTCTTGGTCACTGTTTGGTGGTTTGCTGCCAGACTGATCCACTATAGCTTTCTGAATCCCAGCGAGACCATTATATCTGAGAAATATGCTCAGCAAATCGATGAGCTGCACATAAAAACTGAAACTTCGACAGCCAGCCCTGGTCAACAGAAGAGGGCCCAATTCTTCTTTGCGACACACCCAACTGCATGTAGCACAACCAATGCTTCAGAAATTGAACAGATTGGGCTGTTCATCTGCCATATTCACCTGCCCTCTTGCCAAACCGACTACCACTTCAAATATCTCAACAACTTTTTGCAAGGACAATGCTGCCACAACCAGCAAGAGGCAGAAAATGCTTTCCAAGAGTTCATCAAATTCCCAAAGCACAGATGTTTATGCTACAGGAATAAACAAGTTTGTTTTTCATTGGCAAAAATGTGTTGATTGTAATGATTCCTATTTTGATGAATAAAGATGTGTTTGAGCCTAGTTATGATGATTTCAAATTCAGTCTGAAACAGTAATTACTTTTGCACCAACCAAATAGTTACTATATGAAACTCCAAAATCCAGAATAGTGAAAACATGATAGAAATTTACACCTGAACTCTGATAGGAATAGCTTGATCTAAAGAGATATTCTATATTTCTGGATAAATGACTAAAAATAGAACAATATGAAGCTGAGAATTTTTGGCTCACTGAGGGAGCTACATTTAAAAAACTATTTTCAGAAAAAATTTAAAAAGTAAATCACCTTTTTGGGTAATTTTTTAGCAATGATTCCCCTTTCTGTCTTGGTACCCTAAGTAGAAACATCCATGGGAAAAATGTGAGAAAGGTATATAGATCTCCATAAATTTCCCCAAAAAACTTGATTAAAAATGCGGACTCTAGAGAGAAGTAATTGTTTATTTTTAAAAGTTCCTACCCATCTTTATATATCATAGAATGCAAGGGAAATCAAAATGAGTAAAATTATGTAGAAGTAAACATAATTTTCTTTTTAATTTTATCATTCAATTTGGTCTTGGCATGGTGAATGAGAAAACTGGCAGTTACAAATTATGTAATTCAACTTAATGAATATCAAACTGAAAATAAATGTCAGAAATGTGCATTTTTTCCTAGGGAAAAAATGACCAAATTTCTCCCAGTAATTTATTTCTGAAATAATTTAATATTACATACTAAATCATATTCAATTTTCCCAGATAAGCTACAAATAGTCTCTGGCTGAACAAATACATGTGAACAAAGAAATTATTTAAGCATTTTATTAAGGTATATTTATATATTTGATTTTCAGATATTAAATTACATGTAAAATGATGTTTGGAAAATACCCCTTTTATAAAAGAAAGAAAAACTAAAACCCCTCAGTTATTCATATGTTGGTACCTTACGAATGACCAGAGACTTAAATAATCGTTTTAAAAGTGCCATGGAAACATTTTTTTTTAAGTACAAATAGGCAAATCTAGGTCTTCCCAAGTGACGCTAGTGGTAAAGAATCTGCCTGCTGATGCAGGAGACGTAAGAGATGCAGGTTTGATCCTTAGGTCAGGAAGATCCCCTGGAACAGGAAACGGCAACACGCTCCAGCATTCTTGCTGGAAAACCCCATGAACAGAAGAGCCTGGTGGGCTACAGTCCATGGGGTTGAAAAGAATCAGACATGCCTGAGCATCTGAGCACACACACGTGAAGGCAAAGCTAAGCTAGATGAAAGGCATTCTGAAAGAAGGCACGAAAGACAGAAAGGTGTATAAGAGATGGGGGCGGGTGAGAGTGGTAGAATGGGGTAGAAATGAGGGGAAATGAGAATGAGGAGTGAGAGAAAGATATTAAGATTTTTACAACTGCATCATTCCTAGCAAGTTTGTAAAATGAAAGACCACCTACCAAAAAAAAGCAACTGTAAATCTTTTTTTTTTTTTTGCTCTTGGAGACTGCATTTTCAGTCAATCACTTAAGGTTCAGAGTTGAGAGTCAACCTCCCAAATCACGGTGGATTCTGTTGTCACCATTAACCTTCAAAACAAAGGGCTCTTGAAATCCCCAGCAGAATTCTTAAAATCACTTCACTATTTCCATGTTGACCTTTTCTTTCTTTTTCTCCTGATAGTGGATCTGTATCTACATTAGAGACTGCAGGGCAGGACAGAAGAGCTTGTGTTTCAAACCATGTGTTCTCATCGTTGTTCTATTCAAATACCCCAAAGTCTTGTATACTTTCTGATTTGGAGCAACACAAGGGACAAGAACAAAGCACAAGAAATTAAAGGGTCTCTCACGTGTAGGCACATTTTCTAGTAAATGACAGTGTATTTCAACAGCACTTAATGGGTACTCTCATGTCTTCTTTACCTGAGTTCCCTGAAAGAAGAGCCTGATAGAGTTTCCTGTGCCTTTGATTCACTGAAGGACACTTGCAGGAGTCTTGGAGTGAGGGGGCAGTATAGGGTAGAGGAAGAACGAAGCAAAAAAATCTGCTCTCAGCTAGAGTCAGGCTTCAGCCTTGTGGACAGGGGCATAAACTGCCCCACAGTGTTTTTCCCACCTTGAAAAAACCTAGAAGGCCAGGCAGCTCCTGGTTCAGCCAATGGCAGTTCTTCAGAGAAAACGGACAGCTGTGAGCCTTTAGCGGCCAACATCACGGCAGCTGAGAGATGCGTGCACTGGGCCAGTAAAGAAGATCAGGACAAGGAACCAACAGCATCCACTGCAGTGCCCATTCCTTAGAGACCGCCTGTCACCTCTCTTCTGATATAACTGATTATCTCTGCATGTAGCAGAAACAGATGTCAGGACAGATAAAAAGTTTTGACTGTAGTTGAAATGAAATGTGGCTGTGCAATTAATTAGGGATATACCTTGTGAAAGAATGCATGGCCATACTGAGACAGAGAGAGAGAAAGAAAGAGAGAGGGAGAAAGAAAATAATAATAAAAATATTAGAAACTAATTTTTAAATGATTCTACTAGTTCCACTAAATTGACAGTGACAGTACTGTACTCAAAGTTGAAAGATCAAAATAATTAAAATCAAAATAATTTTTGTAATTGCTTTTAAAATGATGTCAATAAAAAAATAAAATTGAACTTAGAGTCAATTAGAGTTCCAATTCCAAATACATAGTAAATCAAATTGAAACAATGTTACCTTTAGGAATAAATGTCAAAAGTATCAATTGCCTAATAAGACTTTTTAAAGGCTGAATTTCATCTCTACATACAAATAATTTATTTCTTTCAAAAGAAAAATAAGAAATATATGTCATCCCATCTAGGACTCAACAGAAGAGCCAGCTAGAAACATTACACCAGAGATGTGATTTAAATTCTAGAAATTATCACTTTCTATGTTTAAAATAATTATTAGTATAGAAATGTAGCTTGTTTACCAGGCCAAATGTCATGTTTTATGCAATGTTATTCTTCATCTTCAGAGTACAAAATGCTTTTTAGATAGGAATAATTCAAAACAAAGACCCTGATGCTGGGAAATATTGAGGGCACAAAGAGAAGGGCAGGGAGCGACAGAGGATGAGATGGTTGGATGGCATCATCGACTCAATGGACATGAGTTTGAGCACACTCTGCGAGATAGTGAAGGACAGGGAAGCCCGGCATGCTGCAGTCCACTGGATGGCAAACAGTTGGACATGACTGAGTAACTGAACAACAAAATTCAAAATATGTCTGAAAAGCTGAATTGAAATAGACTTTGGAAAACTCTATAGATTCACCAGTAGGTTTAATTCAACCCGTGGTGGTGAACCATAAGTTTGGCTGTAGAGTGTGAGAGTAAAATTACAGCTGTGAATCAGACATGGGTAGGCTAGCCTTGTCTTTAGCTGGAGCCTCAGTTTCCTCATCTTCAATATTTTCCTGGGATGGTGAGAGGATTCCAAGACATAATGCACAAATGGTGTCTTGGATATTTTAAACAACGGCACCAATCATGGCTGCTGCTTCAGGGAGATGAGAAGCATACACTAAAGTGGAGGCTGCAACCTTCAAGCAGCAGGCAGATGTCCAAGGGACTGCAAGTTTTCTTTGACCTGTCCTGCCTGAGAAGTTTCAAATAAAAATGGAGATTTATGGCTTTTCTTGAAAATCTGGAGGCCGTAGCAGGCCCACACTCCTGCGGTAAGGACTGGAGCCTTCCATGTCAGGCAGGACCTGTGCTCTCTTGATTTGCCAGGGTCCCCAGCAGTATCTGCCATCCTCCACTCAGTGCACTTACTCACAGAACCTCACTGGTCCCAGTAGGCACTGGAGCTCGTGACCGCTGGATTAGCCCACGAAGAATAAGACTCAGAGGCATGAAATATAAATCTGCGTGGGGGCAGCAGCTGGTGCAGTGCTACACAGTAGAAAGCAGCTGGAACCAAGAACTGGTGGACAGGTGTATCCTCCGTTTGCATTAACACCTGTGTGAACTCTGGGCTCTATGGGCTTCTGTTTCCTCATCTGTAAAATACATATTCTGGGTAGCTCAAGTTTCTGAACACAAGGCAAGTCAGTTCCCCACCTGCATTTCAGCTTCTCAAGTGTTCTTTTTTTTTTTTAAATGATGTCAAATTAGTGGGTCACTGAAGCCTGGCTGAATTAGAGGAAAGCCCTCCCCCTCCACATGCCCCTGTCAAAAGAAGACGCATTGCACACAGACTTGATGGAATACATGTGGAAGCTCAAATGCCGAAAGGAAGTATAATATATGTAATAGTAGCAATTTTGAGAATGCCCTCCCTTGTGTTGGTGGCCTCATGCATTAGTTCTAACTGAGTAAATATAACTAATTGTTTCCCCACATTTATTCTTCTTCCTCAAATACCAATGAATGCTCAAGTGCTAATTACATCAGTTTTATAATTTTTCTTTGGTGAAATTCCAACTTTATCCTCTTAAAACTTTGCAGAACTACCTTTTGAAACTTGATGGTTGAATATTTAATTATTATTTGTATGTGTTTTTCATTCCAGAAAATTTTAATAAAATCACTTTGGTAAATTCCACAAGATAAAAAGATGTGAACCCCATGTAGCTCAAATATGTTTCACCAAAATTTTCACTCAAGATAAGTACTGTTAAAAAACAGCAACAACCACCTTATACAATTCTCATGTTAATGAACTAAGACTATTTCTTTTTAAAACAGGCACAATATATGGCAAATATATCACGCTTCTGTCCAAGATAGTTGTTTGGAAATATTTCTTCTTTTCAGCTCAAAAATCCATTTTGGTTCTTTCACTTGAATTTCAATACACTCTGAAGTAGAAATTAACAAGGGCAAATACACCAACTTAGAGGAGGTTACTGTTAGAGTTTTCTCTGCCTTATGTCCTGTTGTTGGGTATCTATGGAGCTGCCCAAACTGAACGTGCTCATGCTATGCATGCATGTTCAGTCATTTAGGACTCTTTGGACTCCATGGAATGTAGCTTGTCAAGCTCCTCTATCCATGGGATTCTCCATGCAAGACTACTGGAGAGGGTTGCTATTTCCTCCTCCAGGGGGAACTCAGATCTCTTGCATTTCCTGCATTGGTAGGTGGATTCTTTACCACTGCACCACCTGGGAAGCCTAATGTGCTGACAGAGCCTCTCAACTCACATGCCCATTTAATAACAATTCTAAGCAGTAGAATGACAACTAATAAGAATGAGAGAAAAGGGGCAAGGCCAACCCTGGCAAAGAATATTCTAAGTCTGAATATTCTAGGTCTTTTGAAACAAATCTTTGATTTTCATAGTTTTTAAAATATAATCTGCTACTGAAAACAAGTTGTTTTACCCCTGATAATACATTTAGTAAGTCATTCAAATAGGTTTCCTGAGAGAATGAAGGTGCACAGGTAAAGCACACTCTATCATTTGAGACAGACAAGAAAGTAGCTATTCTGATTAATCAATTATTCTCTTCAACATCAAAAAGGGAAAATCAGTTCAAAAATATGAAGCAAAGTATATGCAATTCTAAAACTACTATGAATATAAACTAACTTTGAACCTAGCAATTTAGAAGGTATTTCAGGATCTTGCAGTGTCCTGGTAAGTTGATTATTCATCCTGTTTAACCAGGACAATTCCAGTTTATGCTTCCAGAAATAACACTTAATAGCTTTCCCAGTCATTCACAGAAACGACCTAATTTAGTCAATAATTATGTGGTCTCCCTACCTCTGCATCATTGTAATGAATCTAGTCTTCTATTCAACATGCTGCAGATAAGCAGACATGTAGGTTCAATGATAAAATTATGCCTGATTAAGAAAATGCTCAATAAAAGAGTTTATAATATAAAATATAAGTGAATATATTTCTATATAAATTTTAGTTAAGATATACTTACATTTAGGTTAGTTCAATAATGAAAATAAAAGTTTTTCATGAAGAATGGTCAGAAATAGCTCAAGAAAACTAAACTAGCATGTAATACAAGAACAAATGCATTTCTTGCAATATCTATTAAGTTTCTTAAATTTGTATCTTAAAGTCAAAATTAAAGGCAACAAGTTAAGTGATCTCCACAAAATAACTATATCCCAAAAATTGTATAATTAAGTCAGGTTTTTTAAAAAGTTGAATATGGACCCTAAATGAGCCTCTCATTTTCCAAAGTTTAAAAAAATATTCTCACAAGTCAATTTTGTCATGTGTTGGGGTCTCTGAAACTAATCATCTGGATTGGAAAATGATCCTACATATAGTTATATACTACCAACATTACAGACTAACAATAAAGATCCTGAAGAAAAAAGTATTTGCATTAATTCCCTTGTGAATTAAAGTAGCTGAGAATTCAATTGTAGTTTTATTAAAAGAAATTGTAGCACTGAAGAAAACAATAATAGGAATCAAAACATGTCTTTAATGCACACCTGGTATCATAGCTTTTTAGGATAAAGTTTCAAGTCAGATGCTGCTGCTGCTGCTGCTGCTAAGTCGCTTCAGTCGTGTCCGACTCTGTGCGACCCCATAGACAGCAGCTCACTAGGCTCCTCTGCCCCTGGGATTCTCCAGGCAAGAATACTGGAGTGGGTTGCCATTTCCTTCTCCAATGCATGAGAGTGAAAAGTGAAAGTGAAGTTGCTCAGTCGTGCCCGACTCTTAGCGACCCCATGGACGATGACAATATTTAAAATTCAGTATAAAAACTCTACAAATAAGTTCAAATAAATTTTTATGACAAAACTGACTGAACTCAAGCAATGGGGTCAATTTCAATTCCAAGTATTTTAACAACTAAGGATAAACACACACATTGAAAACAAAATTTTGCAAATTTTACACTACCTATGACTCTTCATATTTTCCCGATTTTGACATTGTTTTATATTCACTACTTAATAAGTTATGTTTATTGAAAAATAATAGATTAATTCACTTTCAATCACAGAAATATACTACAAATTAGGGCTTCTGATCAGTGTTATCAAATTGAGTTAATATTGTAAAAGTAGTGAAAAACTCCAACTTCTTGTTTGGTGAGCTCTGCAACCCTAGGATTTTTGAAGTATGGGAGTAGCTCTTATCCTCTGTATCTTTCTTTATAGTCCTGAAGTTGGTATTCTATAGAGCTATCAGTATGTATTTATATATACATCATTTAACATAGTAAAGCATTTGTAATTGGTTTTATGATTGTTATTATCATATGTTTTAGGAAAAATGAATTGCCTGTTTCACAGTCTTATAATTAGTGGGTCAGATGAGAAAAATAGCATTCATTAAGAATTATGAGGGCTTCATTTGAAAGGATAGGAGATGCTTTTCTTATTAATCTAAAACAAAATTTCTTTATATGTATTTTTAATGCAGTTATTTCAGAAACTTAATAAAGCTCTACCTCATGCATGACTGTAACACCAAACTGAAAAATCACTTTACACTCTTCTCCTACATTCTTCCCACATTTTCATTTTCAAAATTCTATAACTGGAAAATACCGGAGCTTCAGAAATATTCATTGGCATCCCATATACTGTTTACCCTAGCGACATTCTTAGTTTCTCCAAATGACACACAAAAAAAAGCATAAGAAAAGTAAAAGTGGAGATCTAAAGAGTAAGAACATTACTAGAGTTCTAGAAGTTATTATACTACCTAATTTAAGATTAATATCTATCAATTTATCTATCTAACCATCCATCAACCTATATTTCCAAACATTTGTGGAAGATATTAGGCAAACCATTCTTACATTTAAAATTTTAAGTCTAAATTTCATAACTGTTCACATAGATCCCTCTGGCCCTTTCAATTTAAATTTACCTGAGAATTTTAGTTAAGTATAGGAAGTGCTACAATTGACTTTGAAGTAGTTCTACAGGTTGCATATGCTTAACTTTATCCATTTGCTCACCCTTGCTGCTGCTGCTGCTGCTGTCACTTCAGTCGTGTCCGACTCTGTGAGACCCCATAGACAGCAGCCCACCAGGCTCCCCCATCCCTGGGATTCTCCAGGCAAGAACACTGGAGTGGGTTGCCATTGCCTTCTCCAATGCATGAAAGCGAACAGTGAAAGTGAAGTCGCTCAGTCATGTCCGACTCAGCGACCCCATGGACTGCAGCCTTCCAGGCTCCTCCGTCCCTGGGATTTTCCAGGCAAGAGTACTGGAGTGGGGTGCCATTGCCTTCTCCGGCTCACCCTTGAGACTCATGCAAACGGTCTTCCTCCCTTTTGTATATCGTTTATAGAGAAGGGCAAGTATCTACTATAGCAATCCTCTACCTTCAAGCACTGACATCATTTTATAAACATCGGAGCACCAAGGAGACCATTACTTAATATCCAAACAAGTTTCAAAACATGTAAAACTCTATTTAAAAAGAGACAACAAACCTGCACTACTTGACAAACTCAAACTCTGTTGCTGGGAGATGCAGTAATGTCTGGCCTAAAGTACCTTAGCTACAGAGTATGTAATAAAATACCTAAATTTGGATTGGAGACTCAATTTGCACTGAAGAAATGAACCTGTGACAGCAAAGGCTTGAGCGACTCAGGACTCAAGAAATCAGAAACCACGTGTTTGTAACTTCTCACTTCCAGGCAGAGACAAGTGCTGTTAATAGGAGAAAGCCTGAGGGAAGAATTGCTCTCAGAATTGAAAGGGGAAGAAAATGGGAAGAGATGAAGAGAAAACACAACCTTGCACAACTATAACAGAACATTTCCAGTGGCTGCCAAGTTAAGTGGAAGCAGTACTTATAAAAGGGAATGAGATTTGTTGCCTTGTTCCTTTCTCAAAATTGGCTAAGAGTTTATCCCAGCAGAAAGTCCTGGCACCAAATCATGTTTATCTCTCCTTTTATCTCCTTCAAAATAGTTTTATTTATTCTGTCAATTTTCCACCTTGTAGTTTTGTATGTTTTACCTGCAATTATTTTATCTTCCAAACAAGATTTTTAATGTTCTTAAAAGATGGGTACCACATCTTATTCTAGTCTCTCTCATTTATCTTTAAGGGGTACTGCAATTAATACTTCCTAAATTAAATTGATCTCAGCTGTACTAGAAAAAAGGTTTAAAAAAAGGTTAAATGAGACTATCACTTAAGAGAATGTACTACATGTTAAAATAGAAATATATTCTATGTTTCACCAGCTCTAACCACATCTTTCTCCTCCATGTCAATTCTAAATTTCATTAGTGAGAATGCAGGTAAGTATAATACTTGGATGCTTCGTTATCTCTATCTAAACATGAGCCCTGTGTCCAGTTTGGTTTAACTTACTCCACAATCTGAAGGAAAAGAACTCCAAATAAGTCAAAATATGCAGATAAATTTCAAGTCATAAAACTATTATTCTCCTTGATATTATCTATCCGTTTTGAGGTAATTATTGAATCTCCCATATTTGGGTCCACTTTGAACAAAAGACTAAGGCCCTCTACAACTTACATATATATTTTTAGATGGAGCTATGTTAAGCATAATGTATCAAGTGTGACTTAAGTTTATTTTAATTTAGCTACAGAGATCTTTTCCTTCATGTTTGGAGGGCTAGTCTGTCCTGGTAAATTTCCAGAATAAATCTTATGTCTTCCTTTTAAGTAGGGCAAGATCTTGACATACAACTACTGTGGGAGCTAAAGGCATTTTTGGCAAGAGCAGTGGATGACTGACTTCTCCACTTATTTTCATAGTGATAAATATATGACTGATTTCTCCACTTGTTTTCACAGTGATAAATATATGGCTAGCATTAGGCAGGAAAACAAATATTCCCCAAAATACAAGCTAAGCACATCTGAGAATGAATGAGGTCTTACAGACATATCACAACTCCTCTGTCCTTTAGAAGGTGTTCAAGTCCACATGGTTTATTCATTTCCACAACATAAAGACAACCAAAGTGAACGTTTACTTGAAAAAGAAAGAAAAAAGGAAAAGAAAATTCCCCATTTAAAAACATAAAAAACTACCCAGGCAGTTATGTTTTGTTGGTTTTCTTTAGTCTGTCAATGCCTCATACAGTATTAATAGAATTTCCTGTAAGTTAATATAAACCACAGTCTTTAGAGTTTAAGATGAAAGAAAAATATTGAAATAATAGGACACTATCAAAACAACTTAGCTAAGTGTACTGCTTAAAGAGGAACTGGCATTATAAATCTACATTTAATATTTCTTTTATAACTTGATTACAAGTTTTTATTATACATAGTTTATCATATGGATAATTATTCCTTCTAAGTACCACTTAGAAAGGATGGTAAAATATTATTTCTTTTAGAAAAGGGTAAAAATTGAAACATGTTATCACTGAAGGGTGAAATTCTGTACAACTGACAAATGTCTAATAAATTAATATATAGGAAACTAGTAAAATGTATATTAAAGGTTTAGTGAAGTCACTGAGTCATATCAGACTCTTGTGACCCCATGGACTGTAGCCTGCCAGGCTCCTCCATCCATGGGATTCTCCAGGTAAGAATACTGGAATGGGTTGCCATTTCCTTCTCCAGGGGATCTTCCCCACCAAGGGATCGAACCTGAGTCTCCTGCACTGCAGGCAGACTCTTTACCATCTGAGCCACCAGGAGCTCCTATATTAAAGGTTTGGTTCTCATTTACAACAGAGTTTCTTTCGTTTTTATTCTTCAAATGAGAAGATTCTTTAAATCGAGATTATTATTAACATAAAATTAAAATTAAAATTTTTGTCATGTATGATTATGGAATCTATGATCCAGTGTCATTTGAAGCCATGAAAATTCATTTTAGAAAAGCTAATTTTTCATTTGATTTATTCATGTGATACTTATTAAAATAAAGAGCAGAGCTTTTGCTTAAACCATAAATGTTTTAATAACCAAAAGTGTATAAAGTTGTTAAATTACTCCTTTTCTGAACACAGAGTCCAATCTTTCAGACTTCATATCTTAATAATACTTAGGCATGTGGAAGAAGAGGTTAATTTGCATAAAAGGAATGTATTACACTTTCTTTTGTTTCCAAAGACACATTCTTTTAATATTGCTCTCAAGCCAGTTTTTATTTAGACATCTTTTGGTCTAAATTGACAGTCCTGAAAGCTTTCCTAAAGTAATATTTGCCTCTCTAAACATCTCTCTGGCATTCCATTATGGGCACCTGCTGCTGATAATTACAGGTCTGTCTCCTAACCACTTCCTCTGCTTTATGTCAAGGCAAGATTCAGGCTGCTTGATTACAAACAACTACCAGTTAAAGACCATTGCATAGCTCTCTGTGGTAATTACTCAGGGCAAGCTGGGTCTATGTTTACTGAAGTCTTAACAAAAAAGAAGTAGTTACTTGTTATAATTTCCTCTTTGCCAGCAGTGTAGCATAATCCACAACATATTTGGTCACCTTAAAAGTGCCTACGAGAAAATCTGGTTCAATAATGCTTTATAATGATACATTTCACTATATGATTTCCTAGTCTAAAAAACAAAATATCCTGCCCAAAGAAAATAGACTGTGGTCCTAGCAAAAGAACTTTCAAACAGTAGTCAATTACAGGAGATAACTGGTTGAATATGCACTCCCAAACAGATTTATTTTTCTTGACTCTGGACTACTCTGCCCCCTTTCCTCACCCTCTCACCTCATACTCACAGGATCATACCATCAAGTTGAATGTTTGTTCTTACCCAAATTCATACTTTGAGTCCTAACCCCCAAAGATGATAGTATTAGGAGGTGAGGGCTTTGGGTGATACTTGGGTTGTGAGGGTGGAGCCTTAATGAATGGGGTTAGTGTTCTCATAAAGAAGACCTGCAAAGATCCTTAGCCATACTGCCAGGTGAGGACACAGACAGAAGATTGCTGTCTGGGGATCAGAAAGTGGATCCTTACATACGTGACCATGCTGGTGTCTTGGTCTTGGACTCCCAGCTTCCAGAACGGTGAGAGACAAATTTCTGATGTTCATAAGTCATCCAGTTTGTGTTATTTTTTTATAGTAGCCCTAACAGACTAAGACACATACCCTGCAAGAGCCTTATTTACTTTGTAGTAGAGAGAAATAACAGAGACGGCAATGGCACCCCACTCCAGTACTCTTGCCTGGAAAATCCCATGGACAGAGGAGCCTGGAAGGCTGCAGTCCATGGGGTCGCTGAGGGTCGGACACCACTAAGCGACTTCACTTTCACTTTTCACTTTCCTGCATTGGAGAAGGAAATGGTAACCCACTCCAGAGTTCTTGCGTGGAGAATCCCAGGGACGGGGGAGCCTGGTGGGCTGCCGTCTATGGGGTTGTACAGAGTCGGACGTGACTGAAGTGACTTAGCAGCAGCAGCAGCAGCAGAGAGAAATAAGAAGAAATACTCTATAGAGCAATTTTTTACCCAACAATAATCCTAATAAAAACCAATTTCATCACCCAGTAGAAAATCTATTTTAATAATGTTCCATATGGTAGAATTCTATAACTGAATAATCAGGTTCTCTGAGGGTTGATAGGGTGCTGGTTCAACTTGTAGGTCTCTTTAACTCCCCATGCTATGTTTAGGCAAATTGACCAAACTGGCCAAGAGTCTAGTTGTGCTCACATTGCTTACCCATCAGTTGTCTGAGGTTTATTTCCTTTCACTGTATGAGAATCCAAATTCTTCATTACTTAATAGCCCCAAATTAAAGGGTGGACTATCTGAAGTCAGGAATGGATTTTTGAAGTAAGGATAAGGAGATTGGCCTTTTAGGCAGAATCTAAGAGATGGTGAATCCTCACTCCTGAGACTGTCCTTTCTACCTTCAACTTCATATTCATCTCACTGTGTACAGGAGCTCCCCAGGTCGGTGACAAAGGGAATCAGGAAAGTTCCTGTTAACTCCACCACAGTGTGTACTCACCAAAAGCCCATCTAAGATGTGTTATGCATTTATCCAACATCATTTAAAAGATCTATATTGTATGCCCACTGCATATATGAAGCTCCTGTTTATGTGCTAGAGATACCTCAGTGAACATGCTTCCTGCCCTCTTCCTGCTGACATGCTAGCTGGGGACACAGGGAAAAGGAAAGAGTGTTACAGTTGGGTGTAAAAGGCAGCTCTATGGCAGAAAGTGAAGAGGAACTAAAAAGCCTCTTGATGAAAGTGAAAGAGGAGAGTAAAAAAATTGGCTTAAAGCTCAACATTTAGAAAACTAACATCATGGCATCTGGTCCCATCACTTCATGGCAAACAGATGGGGAAACAGTGGAAACAGTGTCAGACTTTATTTTGGGGGGCTCCAAAATCACTCCAGATGGTGACTGCAGCCATGAAATTAAAAGACACTTACTCCTTGGAAGGAAAGTTATGACCAACCTAGATAGCATATTGAAAAGCAGAGACATTACTTTGCCAACAAAGGTCCATCTAGTCAAGGCTATGGTTTTTCCAGTGGTCATGTATGGATGTGAGAGTTGGACTGTGAAGAAAGCTAAGCGCTGAAGAATTGATGCTTTTGAACTGTGGTGTTGGAGAAGACTCTTGAGAGTCCCTTGGACTGCAAGGAGAGCCAACCAGTCCATTCTAAAGGAGACTGGTCCTGGGTGTTCTTTGGAAGGAATGATGCTAAAGCTGAAACTCCAGTACTTTGGCCACCTCATGCAAAGAGTTGACTCAGTGGAAAAGACTCTGATGCTGGGAGGGATTGGGGGCAGGAGGAGAAGGGGACGACAGAGGATGAGATGGCTGGATGGCATCACCGACTCGATGGACATGAGTTTGAGTGAACTCCGGGAGTTGTTGATGGACAGGGAGGCCTGGCGTGCTGCGATTCATGGGGTCGCAAAGAGTTGGACACAACTGAGCGACTGAACTGAACTGAACTGATGGAGAAATGAAGATCTAAACTAAGATATCAAAATGGAACAGAAATCAGCTAGAAGAAAGGGATGAAACCTGAGGAGCAAACCCTGGTTCACAGCAAAGGGAAGAGTATAAGCTGCCATACGCACTCACTGCCAGCTTGTCAAACAGATCTGAAGGATGTCCCCTTCTAGGGCTGCACTGGAACACTAGTGCCGGGCTTGGGAAAGGTGCATGCTCAGAGGAAACCATAACCGCAGAGGAATACCAGGAATGGAATTAGAGGTTTAAGAACAAATATCTGTGCCAACCATGTTAAGTTTAGGTCTGATTCTAGAAGCAATGGAAAGCCATCAAAGGGTTTTAGGAAAAAGAGCTTTACTGATGATATTTGTAGATTTGCCTAGCTTCTGTGTGAAGAATAAAGAAGAGTGAGGCAGGACAGGAAGCAGGAAAAAACTTCTTTAGTGATCCAGTTGGGAGAAACAGACATATTCAAAATATGTTTCAATAATATATGTCATCTTTCATAATTTAACATCATTAAAGGATTGAACTGAATATAAGTGCTTGCAAACATCTAACATATACGAGATTCTGAAATAAAGTAATTTTTTGTTTGCTTCAACAACTTGGCTTTCTAAATTGCCCCCCCTTCCTGAAAAAATAATAAATAAAAATGCATTCTGGCACAAGATAAATATTTTTCATATCAATTTAAAAAAACAAGACCTAAGTAATAACACACTAGAACTGCCTAAGACTATTTAATGTTCAGAAAATTAAAGTTCTGAGAAGCCTGTCTTTATTTAAAAAGTAAACAAACAAAAATACAGGTATACCCTAGAAGGAGGGGTTATAAATACAGTCTCATCTTTTTAATGGTGTGGTTTTCCCCCTGGAAATATTCAAAGAAAACTACAGCAAACCAAATGTTATATACAGCAGAAAAACCCAAATGAGCAGTTTAATCAATCATTAAAACATTCTAGATTGCTTCTGTCGGGTTTTTTAAATGGAATAAGATGCTATAAAGATAAATTTTCATAGTTATGTACGAACTAAACCACACTGTTGATTCTAGGCTTCTTATTAATTTTCTCTTTTAAAAGTGGGATGTTTCCTACAATGCTGGACTTGGGAAGTGAGGGGGCTGTGGTCGTGGAGGGCTGGAGTAAAAACTAAGTGTGTTAAACTTTGCTTTTTTAGACAAAGAAAATGGCAACACAATCAATGTTCAGTGGGCTTTACAAAGTGTTTCCTGTGTGAGTATCATTTTAGTGGTGGTGTTATCCTTGTTTACTTAGTCAACGCACCTATTACATTGTTTTTATCCATAATTGCATTATTTTTGGTCATAAGTGCTTTGGGTTACAGTCTTCCTGTCAAGTTGACACATTTTGAGGAAAAAGCTTTTCATGCTTTCTTTTAATTTTACAATAACACATTTTGAAGGACATTTTGAAAAAGAAAAAACAAGATTATTTAATGTCACAGTAAACTAAAGACTGAACAGATTATTTAATGTTACAGTGAACTAAAAAATATAGTACTGAATGTTGTTTATAGTTAAAAGCATTTTTATGTCCATTGTTTCAAAATAAAGTTATAACTTAAGCAACAGTACTTCCATTTTGAAGAGTTCAGCTATAGTTTGTTCATGAACCAATCCATTAGAAAAAAATACTTTATTAAATGCAAGTGTCAATTACAAAATACATAACAGTTTGGGTATCTTAATTTACCTTTTTTCCTATATTATAACATGCCCCTCACACATATAGGAACTTTGGCTCTGCTTGGAAACTTCAGTTTAATAAATTTTGCTTCTACCCTAGGATCAGTAAATGCTTTGCTTTATATCATTAAATTTCTGATATAAGTGAAGAAGGCTGTTTCTATTCTTCTAGAAAGAATTTTGTTGTTTAGTCGCTAAGTCATGTCCAACTCCTTTGTGATTCCATGGACTGTAGCCTGCCAGGCTCTTCTGTCAATGCGATTTTCCAGGCAAGAACACTGGAGCGGGTTACCATTCCCTTCTCCAAGGGATCTGCCCGACCCAGGGCTCAAACCCAGGTCTGCTGCATGGCAGGTGGATTCTTTACCACTGAGCCAGAAAGAATTTAAATGTTAGCAAAAACTAAAGAATTTTCCAATTGTTTTTTCCAATCTTTTTAGTTATACTTGTCTTTACAGGTATAGCTAATGTATAGTAGAGAAAAATATAAACTGATTATTTCATTAACATTTAATAGATACTAGTTTTAGTGGAATATATTCTACATTCAGAATCTAGCATAGGAAAAAAAAAAAATCATCTGAAACATGTCCATAAAACCCAAACACACATGTGTTGAGTTTCCAAAGAGTTTTAATGTACAATTAAAATCTGACAACTTAACAGGATATTTTAAAATGTGATTTTTAAATCTACCAAATTCTTTTTAAGAATTTCATCTTCGACAACATGCCTTTGTTGGTTTAAATGACATTTTTCCACCTGGTAGCACCCCCAATTGAGTGCAATCTTTTCATTCCTGTGATATATTCAATGATTTTCATACTAGTGCCAAGACGTACGTAATGAAGATACAACAGCAACAACAATCTCTAATGTGCGTTAAACATGTAACATGCCAGGCACTGTGTCCTCAATTCTTCCCTTTCTACAACCCTGTTAATCTTCGTAATTCTGTGATGTAAATACTATTCTGACTCTGACATTCTTCTTACAAATGTGGGTTGAAGCTGAAGTATTTTAGATTTGTATGCAATATTCAGGCTTAGAGCTAAGCTCAGTTTATTCACTTTTACCAAGAGACTTATTTATATAAAGATTGCATAAGTATTTAATATTTCTCTAGCATAGTTGCCAAGAACACTCTTGATTGTAAACATTATTTTTTTTCAATGAATTTTGATTAACTTCGTATACCAGGAAATTATCAGACCCACACATACATGCATATATCTAATAAGTTTTAATTCTTTAAGTGTCAAAAGAAAGAAATATTAAAAAGCAAAAAAGCAGTGATCCAAACCATTCACTATTTTAAACACAGTCATGATAATCACACTAAACAATAGACATTATTAAATATTATTTTAAGAAAAGTTTTCCAAGTATAAATGAACAAATTCAACTTAACACCAAGCCATACTATACATCATGTTCACTCAAAATTTTTCAAAATGTAATTCTTCATTAAAAAAAAGCACACACACATTGTAAAACTTCCAAGAAAGCAACAGTATATTAACATTGCAGGGTAATTTTTTTTCTAAAAACTATTCCAAACTCTAATGTAATAATTGTCCTATTTCATTCAGTTGAGCATCATCTTATAATTTTCAACATAATTCAATTTCATAGTACTAGTTCATAGATGTGTACAAATTTATCATGTGGCCAAATACTCTGGCATTCTCTTTTCATCTTGCGATAGATTTATGCAACAGAAAAGAAAAAAAATACAGAAAATAGTCACTTTTAACAGATGTTTTAGTCTGAAAAAACTAAAGTCAGCTTAGAATTAAAAATCAAAGCCTACTGGTTGAACTTAGGCATATTTCCATCTGTTATTAATGTTTGAGTTACATACTAAAGACGAGATTATTCATCAAGTCCCTCATGCAATATGTTAGTAAGTGGGATTTTGGTTAGGAATTTAATTGCATAAACTCTATCCATGGAAGCTTCCAATTCATTCAAAATAAGTCTTTACAGTGGCCTGAACTGAATTAAAACAGTTACCAGCACCAAAGAGAACTTCTTGATTTTATTATGAAACGCTTGTATGAGAAGCTGTGAACATAAAAGGGAGATCTCTGTCACCCCATTATGGTTAAATAGTAGTCCTTTCTTCTTTTTCTCCCTTTTCCTTTCTTTTTCCCCCTTTTCAAGCCGCGCAGCGTTATGTGAGGTATTTTTTAATCATATCAAGAAAACTGAGTTAACTTTAAAACAAAAATAAACAAAAGATGTAACATCTCAGGTTGTGTATGTGTAAGATATCTCGGGTTAGACATAATAAATTCTTAGATTACAAAGAGAAATAATTCTGAGTACTCGAAAATGTGATGAGAATTCGAGTGACCATTCTGAAAATATGCACAAAGCTTATACCCAAGTGATTAGGGTCATAAGCTTAGGCAGGCCTCCCCATTGTTGCCTCTACAGGGTTTTACCAATGGTCTGATAATGGGGAGGGGTGGTCAGCGTGAAGGTTCTCGTAATACTTTATAGTGGTGTGAGCACGACAGCCACTGATTAATTACTGCCCTGTTCCCAGCTCACCCATTAGATTACAAAGTGACCCTCACTGTCTCCACAATGGCCTCACAGTTACAGAACACTGTCCTAGAGAATTCTTTAAGATAAGTTGTTAAAAATCTTTGTATTCTATTAAAAATTTCCAGTAAAACTTCCTGTCTTTCAGATGATTAAAATGGAGATTGGAAAATATTCAAAAAATGGAAAAACAGGAGAGGGGGGATAATATAAATATTTCAACCTTTGATTTCATTGTAGACAGCATTAATAAATCAGATTGCTTAAAAATATTACCATAGTAATATCCTTAAAGATCTTAACACATATGAAGTTACATCTCTTTTTTCACTTGTATTCTTTTTTCAATCCCCTTTTACCCCCACTCCCTTGCTATTTATACATATAACAGTGTCTAAGATGTTTCAAAATACACTGAAATACTAAACACTGAGGCTAATGGTAAAAAAAAATCACTCCACTTTAAATGAATATCTCAAAGTAGTGCACATTAATACGTGCTTCTATGGAAACAACTCTTTCTGGATGTCAGCTTAAGCTTCTCCATATGATTTTTCTCAAAGGCTTCCTTTTAAAACCATCACTACCATTTATTATCTTCTTGTTATATAGACTGTTACTTTTGTTTCATCACAAATCTCTGCCTGCTTATTAGCAGCCCTGCCACTACTATCAGATGACATTTGTTTTACTTAATGTATGTAGTTTTAGAAAAAAATTACAGAACTGCTATTACTGCATTATATGAAAAAATTCCAGTGTACATTTAGCTGACACTGCATCAGCTGCTATTTAAACTGAGCTTAGCTAATGGACTTTTAATGTCAGCAGGGTTACGTGCAGTTACTGGCTATTAGCAGAAATGGCTCCTTTCTATAAAAATCACTTTTCCTCAAGTGTGTTGTTTGAACATTCCTTTCCCTAATTTAGTGACTGTCACTGAATGCAAAACAAACTCAAAGACTGTGGAATCTGCTGTTATCTTTAAGACCCTCTTTTTAACCTTGCAATTCAGCATTAAACAGGCAACCTCTCATTAGCATTTAGACTTGCTATCGCAAAACTTTGTGGGACATTATTATTATTACTTTGCCGTTCTTAACAGAATATTACATATTTTTCTTACGAAAAGACTATGTCATCCATGAACATATGATATGTAAGATAGAGAACATAGGAAACAATTCCCTGTGTTCTAGAATTTATTTGCATCTTTTAAAATCCTAGTTCAGAAATGCCAAGTGATGTGGAAACATATGGCAATAATTAACATATATTTACATATTGATGTGTCATGTAAATATATATTAACCTGCATTTAATATAATATTAAAAACAAGCAGGAAATCATATTATCCCTCTATGTAGAATTAAATTTTTTAGATTCTTTCAGTGGTAACAACTCTTTCCCCCTCAAATAATTTTATCTTTGTTCATTTAAATAAAGGTATCAATGGATATAATGGAGAAATCTAGAAATAAAAACACCTGTATAGCATCTGACGGAGTCCAAGAAAATTAAACATTCTGCCTGGAAACACAATTCCATTTTATTAAGAAGTTGAAACATATCACCAGTTGAAAAACAACACAACTGACTGCCTTCAATCTGCCCAATCATAAGAAGTCACTCAGGCAAGGTGCTTACCAGGCAAACATTGTCTCTGTTGAAGAGGGGGTCCCACATGTGAATGAAACATTTTACTCATGCACAGAGGAGAGTTGGCCTTCTCTTTTGGTCAAAAAATTATAGTCTACTGGAAATGGCAACCCACTCCAGTGGTCTTGCCTGAAGAATCCCAGGGACGGCAGAGCCTGGTGGGCTGCCGTCTATGGGGTGGCACAGAGTCGGACACGACCGAAGCAACTTAGCAGTAGCAGTGTAGGAAAATGGGCTTACCAGGTGGCGCTAGTGGCAAAGACCTACCTGCCAATGCAGGAGATGTAAGGACACCGTTTGATTCCTGGGTGGGGAAGATCCCCTGGAGGAGGGCATGGCAACCCACTCCAGTATTCTTGCCTGGAGAATCCCATGGACAGAGGAGCCTGCAGGCTACAGTCCATAGGATCGCAAAGAGCTGGACATGACTAAAGTGACTTAGCATGCACACACGCATGTGTAGGAAAATATGGTATTTCTTTTCCACGTGTTTTAAACAAGCCAGTGCACGTGGAGATCCCCCAGTTTCTGTTACTTGCAGGACAGGAGAAAACTGCTTCTATCAGATAAGCCACTGCGCAAATGAACCAGAGACAGCTCTACTGTGCACTGCCGTAGACAATTTAACTACTGGTCGACAACACTTTTTGCAGAGAAGAATGTCATTTTCCCGTTAGAAACCAGGGATGAAACCTGATTCCCTATTCACTGACTACCTTATCATTTCTTTTCAGTACGTTTGTTTTCATTTATTTGATAGGTTTTGTTTGCTTTTTGGGGATATTGCCAAGACTGTTTGACAATGAATTTTCCTGAAACAAAGAGTTACACACACAATTTGTGCAAACATAAGTGTGTGTGTGTGTGTGTGTGTGTGTGTGTGTGCGCGCGCTCACAGATAACTCTTCATTCCACTAAGAGTCTTCCAGGAAATGCCCTCCTGGGAAATAATTCCATAGATACTTCATTCTATAAAAAATGACGTGTATTTTTCACATGATCATTGTCTCTAATAAAGTTAATAAACTGATTAACCCCATCCCTACTTGGAAAACAAATCTATTGTTAAAATGTTTTCTAGTCATCCTTCTTCTACATTTTTTCATCAGGTTATAGTAAGTAAACTCTAACTTTCTCCAATATGCCGTTTAAATATATATAGATATAATTCATATATATATACACACATATGTATAGTTAAACATATATGCAGTTAATTTTTGTTCATGTGTAAACATAAGCAAAAATAAATATATACGTTGATTAATATATAAGAGAAAGATATTGGTAACATTTTCTATAAATGTACTGTTATTTATATTAAAGATAAAACTTCATTTAAGCAAATTCTTTTCTGAGACAATTGTCCCTAATAACTCCTATATATCCTAAGAATGAGTTTCAATTTCTGATGTACAGGTGAGATTTAACATACAATGTTGGTATTATTAATGACACTATTTAACAGAGTAGCTGAGGAAATATAAATGCATTTTACAGAGAACTTTGAAGGATTCCATGTATCAGTATATCATTTTGATTTAAGTCTAGATTTCTCAAACAAGTACATCCTGCTCAAACAAGTCTAAGTAAAATTGAAATGTGATGTATAAAAAAATATATCTTTTAAATACTTTATAAACTCTTTTGCTATGTTCATTGAAATAGATGTGTATCAAGACTCTATTTATATAAAGGTTTCAAGTCAGAGTGCCATTGAATAATATTATAATGAAATACTGATCTTAGGTCTCTATTCCGGATAGCACAAACAATAAATCATTTGAGCATGCCTGTTTTTCCTCAGCTTCTGAGAGCAGTTTCTGAAACAGGCTTCTGTTTTCCACCAAGCTGCATGCTCTGTGGGTGATGGTTGTAGCAGGCTGGGAGGAAAATGTCTTAGGCTCTTTCAATCCTTGAATTTGATCCCTAACACATTTAAAAGTTTATGCTCTCTCATGATACAGAAGAAAGAAGGAAAGTTGCTAAAGAAAATGACAGGTAAGGTAATTACTGTTTTCTCCAGAATGACTCCAAGATTTCTGCTTACCAAACTTGCCTACTTCCACTGGGTGGCTACAATGTGTATATTTATCAAACTCTTTATTCAATGGAAGATAAAATGAATCATTTTTCCTTAGTAAAAGCTGAATTCAAATGTCAACGTCTTTCACACAGACATCACGCTCAAAGTGAAATTGCCATCATTTACTCTGTCTTTCCAATCAAAGTTTTTATTGTGGTAGTAATCTGGCTATTTGGTTTGGATTAGAGATAACACAGGTTTGTGATAATCACATATAATAAAACAACAACAATGCTTTCTTCACTGACTGTCACTTTTAGTTCCAGAAAATGTCAGAGAATACCATTTGTTTAAGGGTAGTCTCTAATTCAGATTTTGAAAGATTTTTTTTAAGGGTTTTGAAATTCCAAAAAGATAATGGAATCATCTAAAATACTCTATTTGAGTGCAAAAAAACAAAGTTGCAAATTCACAGAGACTAGAATAGTCCCATTCTGCTCCCCTTCACTTTTGCCTGATACCTGGATGTATTTCACTATGCTTGTAATTATAAGTGGATATTATTATACCACATGCCCATCATAGTGCACTAAACTATTGCCTAAGAGAATGTACATTATGCATTATCTTAAAATACTTTTCTGTACAAATGGTCTACTTTACTTCTACATTGCTCTTTCATATTTTATATTATTACACACACTAATTTTCATGAATTTTGAAAACACCTGCATTTCCACTTAAGGACATGTTTAGCCTTATAACTGGGCTACAGATGTATTTTAGTGGGAAAGCATTAATGTGTTTTTACTGGAAATGAATGTTCATATATAAGATTTTTTATTCTGAACAGAGGAAAAAAGACAACAACATTTGAGTTCAGTCAGCCCATGATTAAATAATCAATTAAGACATTGACTAAAATTGAAAAATGTTAGCATTCATCAGTAAACTTGTTTAATGTGCTGAGGGAGTTTCTGTTGTTTCACATTCTTAGTTAGAAGAACAGATAATACACGTTCATCTACATGAAGCATTTTTATGGCTCTCATAATTGCCAAGAAATGAATCTAGCCACAGGATCCAAATGACAATGATTAATGAAGATAAAACCCTTATCCTCACAACATTTTAAAATAAATAAGACTGGTAACTCTGGAATGAAATTTGATTAATCAATATCATCTGTTAACAGATGATTATTTGGAGCCTCATATTTTAAGTAAGAACTCTAAGAAGCACATCAATAAAATGAAGTCTCACCTGTCTCCTTTCTCTCTCATTCCACTACCACACTGCGATGAGACATGCTTATTTAATTAGAAGAGGGTATTCCCCAAACACTGGAGTTTTCAGATGTTAAGCTTATACTTTCACTACTTAAAGCACTTTTGAATCACTACCCATTGCTAATAAAAAGGTATACTGACATAAGGACAAACACCAGCACTTTGAAAGCTTCAGCTCACTTTTCAAATTATAACTTCAATTTAATTAATGTCACAGTAACTTTAACACTATGTGTGAGTGACTAGATATGTTTTAAGTATCAGATCTGGAGACATTCTTCTGTGGCTTTCAAAACCTCATTATATAATACTAAGGGAGCAACTTTTGGGGGGCAGGAACTCTCAAAATGAGAAACGACATTACAACTTTAACCCTGAACTCATTTCAATTGTAAAATTGTGATAATATTTTTAACATTTTGTTTATAAGAGTCCAAATATTTACAACATAGTATATATATTAGGTTTTCATGAAAAGGCAGAAATTCTTCTAAGAGTTCTAATCAGGTAGAGAATGTAAAAAGTTTACTATTTTTGAGCTTGTTAGCTCATTAAATTAATACTATACAATTTTTGTTATTAAAATCTCTACAAATATGGAGGTCATAAATATTTAAAATAAGAGAAACTATAAATTATGCAATCATTGGATTTCTTTTTAAAAACTAGAAAAAAAGAAACAGTTTTTAAAATATTGCTCAAGGCAAACTTACTATACTTAAAAAATGTCACATAAAGAATAGCGTTGAGTTTCTCATAGCTTCTATTTTAGTTTAAACATCCTTGAACTAAGTGATACTGGAACAATACCCAAGGTCTCATATTCATGGAGCTCTCTTCTACAAATCCATAAGCAATCTGCTGTCAAAGAAGAGCCCATACATAGCTTTAAGGAGTTAGATTAAAAGAGAAAAAGAGTGAGAAATTTAGGACTCTCTAACTGCAGACCAGGCATTCCAAAAGTAAAAGTGGAATGAAAATATTGTAAAAGAAAGACGTATTTTAACTCTAAATAACACAAAACTCCCACAAATGTCTAGTTTTATCTTAAACTTTCGGTAGAAAGCAACATTTACTACAAGCATGAGGGAATTCCCTGGCTGTCCAGTGGTTAGGACGTGGGGGCTCTCACTGCTGGGCCCTTAGGTTTGATTGCTGGTTGGAGAACTGATCCCTCAATCCACATGACATGGCCCAAAAAAAAAAAAGCACTAAACATGAAAAAAAATGGCATTAACCATTAAACAGATAGAACTAATTAAGTGTGACACTTTCAAAATGCATATTACCTAGATTACCCATGTTGTTCTACTTTATGATGCTGAAGCTTTCTCCTGCAAATATAACTTGAATGTATGAAAGTCTTGGTGATTTGCTTTCCCTTGTTTTTCTATATTTTTGTGTTGTTTTATCATGTATTTCATTATGATTTTTAGATATACACTTGTGTCCATTTTTTCATTTTTTTTTTTTTTTTAAGAAAAACTATCCACATTTGCTCAACAGGCTGGTTTTCTCAAAACAGTTATCTGAAAATCTGGAACTTACATGTACTTTTTAAAAATAAAAGTATGTATTAAATAAAAGTGTTTATAGATTTATGCAAGGTTATTTTTCAATATTCATTGTAAAGATAGAAAGTCAAAGAGTGAAGCCAGGGCTGAACAGGCTGTGACTTAATATGGCATTTTTAGAACTAGTATTAGGTTAATTTCCCAGATTGTGTGGAAAGGAAGAAATGTGGCTATGAAAAGAGACAGCTTCCCACAGGCTGTGGGAAGAATCATGCCATGCCCAGGAATCTGCAGTGGGACATTTTGGAGCATTTCCTCAGGCAACTCCACTTGTGACTTTGGGAGAAGCAGTGTGTGCAGCAAACCCTACTCTCGGTAAATTATTGACCTTTAATTTCTTTAACTTCTAGATTTCTTGGTCTGTAGTTTACAGAGTTAGAAACCAACAAATACTGTTGCTCATACTTTTGATGTGTTAATTCATGCAGCCCTCATTTGACTTATAGTTTATCTTATTCCCATTTTACATCTGAGGAAACTGAGGCACAGAGAAGCTAAATAACTCACCAGTGGCCACACGGCTAGGTGGCGGCGGTGGCAGTATTATGAGGCAGTTGTAACCACTAAACTAACAGGCAGAATGGGCACCACACCCCCCTCACAGCCTGTATATAACCTGTGTCTCCCCAAAGCCAGACCAATGATATATTAAACCTAAGCAAGATCTAAGAAGACAGTTGCAGTGCAAATAGCTTTAAGACCAAACAATTTCCAACCAACCTCCTGCCCTTACGTTCCTCTGTGCAGGGATTATGGAACCCCCGCTACCACTCCCACTGCAACCCTAGCTTGTCCTGTTTACTACTAACACAGGATGCTTGAGTCCAGAAAGTACTATACCTACGGCCACTGTTCTATTTCAGAACGCAAATCATAATTCCGTGGTTCTAAGTCTGTCTTCCTCGAAGGGTGAAACTGTCTTCTCAACTCCCTAAAAAACAGCACACAGTATGGGACATAATAATTGTTCAGAACTTTATTTCTAATACCATACACTATGCAAACAGCTCACAGATTTCTAATTTGAGGCGACGTGAATAGGTTTGTTCCTAACTGCCACAAATGCAAAAGTCAAACTAAAAAAGAAGACATGGGCTAAAAGAGCAAGGCGAGAATGCTGGCTCAAGCCCCATCCCCACATGCTTCCCCATTATCATCTTGAAGTGGTGGCCTCCTGTAGTTTTAATGTTTCTTCTGAGTGACTCCCTCTGCTGCTCCAGCAAAGCCATGACCTAAATCAGAAAAGTGCTAAAGGCAGTTAGGGCACTGCGGCTATTTGCACTAATTGGAGAACCTAGCATACATTAGAGAACAGTTATTTTTAAGTCTCGACAATACTTCTAAATATGCTAAAAGGGTTTGCCTAGGAGAGCTGGATGCCTCTTCCACGTCCTTAGGAGGGTTGCTTAACAAGGATCTAGTATGCATTCTGATCGTGACAACCAGACTACAATAGGAGACGCTCTAGGGTCCTGTCTTGTTGAACATGGAATCCCCGGGATCCAGAACACAGAAGGCCAGGAAGTCGGTAAATGTTAACAATTTAATGGCTCCTCAGGCTTTGCAAGTACTTGAAAAGTTTGCTCTCTGAAGCCTTTTAAGAATCCCCTAAGCTAGAAGACATGAAATTATTGTTCTAAACAAAGGTAAACTTGCTTACTTTTCCTTACTACAAATTCCAAATGCAAACTTAAGAATTTACTCTGCTCCTGAAACAGAAAAACTATATAGTATACATGTCATGAAAGTCAGTCTTCCATGCCAGTTGTCTATTTGTACCACATCAACATGCATAAATGCGTGAAAGTAATTTTTACTCTTTTTCTTGGAAGAAGTATATTGTTTTAAAAGCATTACAAATTATCTTATAATAATTGAGAATTATCCCAATATAATCTTCAGTAATTTTCTGTTCTGACTTTGGTGGTGTTAACACTCATAACACTAGTTGGTGCTAGATAAGCAGAATATCAATGTTGTGTAATCCAGGAATAAAATGCATTTCAAGAGGACACTAATTTTGAGGCAAACTGGACACATATACACACACAGCCTTTTCCTGGTGAAATCTTTCATTCTTGAAAGTCAGAAACACCACAGATTCCCTGGAGCTAGGAGTTCCCAGCAATCTTGAATGAAACAATTAGAACATAGCCAGAAAGGAGAAAGTTGTTGCTTAAAGCCTAAAGACTCTCCCAAGGACCTGTTTAAAATGACTGCTGTCTTTTTTCAAACCACAGTTACAAAATGAGTACACTCACAAATAATATCCATTCTGCCTTTTTATCTTAAACATCTGTTATTTTCTTGGCTTTCTCTGAAGACACGCATTTCCAAAAACTTCCAATTTGCTAGTATCTTTCTAACAACAGAATAAAAAAATCTTGTCCACATTGTAAAGTGCTTATATTAACTTTCTCATCTTAATTGCATACATACTTCCATTCATAAAAAATCATTTATCCCCATCTTTAAGCCCTCAGCATAAGGAAATCATACCTTGAGGGAGCAACAGCATCTTTTATTTCCCTAGTGATCTAGTCCAAAGAGAGAGGAGAAAAAATAGAAAAAAATTAGAAGGAAACAAAGGTCTGACTTCCTTATCAAACCATTATAGGAGTATGATTCTGAAAAGAAAGTGTATTTAATAGTAGTTCAACAGAAAACAGGCTGGAAGAATGGATTAGAGTGATAGTGATGGTAACAGAAAGTAGAGTTTGGTGCTTTCTACATTTTGACACCTAACAGGAATATCTGGTATCCTGAAATACAGAGGAAGCCAAAGATTAAAAGGGTGGAATTGTGTGTCTCTCAAAGACAAGATTCAGTCTGTCCACTAGGAATTGAAAGAAAAATAATAAACGGAGAAAAACAGCAGTGAAATGCACAAACCCAAAAGAATACATTTAATTGTTCCACTTAAGATCAGAAGAGTTGGTTAAATCCTCAGTCTTTGGCTTGCCTGGTTTATGAAATGGAAAAAAGTGTAAGAGGCAAACGCTCAGTCTATCCTGGGCATCTTTTCTTTTAATAGCTTCTCCCCTCTTCTTTCAATATTAATCCACTTACAATCTTCTGTTTGATTATCTTTATTGATCTTTTTTCCTATCCAGTCTTTTTAATTTGGCTGTAGTAAGCTCTCGGCAGGGATCCTATATCTCCCATTTGGCATCTTTGGGGACTTTAACTTGTCCTTTTCCCAAACAGTTCTCTCACTGCCTGGTCCCCCTTCCGTCCCCACCTCCACCCCCACCCTATAGCTTAGTCCTTTGTGCGCCCAATAACAGCAGGCGAATTCCACAGGGAGTCACGCGGCTGATTCCACAACAATTCATCAGGTTGCTCACTTCAACTTGCAAACGCCCCCTCTAAGTACCCTCAGCTGCCGTCCTGAGAACTTCCAATTTCAAGAAACCTACAATAAGTTTATGATTCTCAATGGGGATTCCTTTGTAAAATAGACAGACAGATGAGCTTTAGAAATATGAATAAGAAAACCACGGCAAAACCTCGGGGATGGGAGGCATCTGGCTAGAAGGGAAGGATTTATGAGCGTGGCTACTTAGCTAGGCAGCAGGAAAATTTACTCTCCGAAGTAGCTATGGCTAATTCACAAAGCCTAACTAATCACTTACCGCCCCACCCGGACCACACCAGCCCGCGCCCGGCGCCCGCCTCCACCTCCCACGCCCTCGCCCCCAGCTCCTCCGCGGATCTGCGGGAATGCTGCCGCTAACCGCCGGAGTGTCTGAGCATCTCCCAGGGAGCTGAGGCTCTCGCCGCACCTCCTCTGCTTTCCAAATTTGGAAAGAGTGTAACCGAGATGATAGGATGCCTGGATTACCTCCGAACGCTGCGGAAGCTTCCTCCACCCCCACCCTCATCCCAGAGAAAAGCTGAGCTGCCAGCGCGGAGCCACCGACCACCACAAAACTGGGCGGCAAGACCCAGGGGGGCGCTCGGGGTGGCCCGGAGGTGGAGGGGCGTCAGATGACCCGAGAGAGACCCCGGAGAGGGGAGTCTTGGCTTTCTTCTTTCAATGTCTTCCACTCCGCTTGGAAGGGCTCGGAAGGCAGGGATTTGCCTCCATCACCTCAAACTCGGAGCGCAAGAAGAAAACGGCGGTCAGCCTCTGTGCCTCCCCTCCGCCCTTACCCACCCTTAACTCCTGGCTGAGCTCCTCTAGATCCTGGTGTGCCCAGGGCCCCGGCCACTTATTTTTTAAAGCTCAGACGCATTAAAATGTCAGTTATAAAGTGGCCGGGTTACCCCGGGGAGTTTCGGATTTAGTTTGAACGACCAGTCCGTTTCCTCAGAGCTGAGAGGTTTTAAGTTTCTCCGTCGCCGGCGAGTAGGGCGACCCGGAGAGGGTACGAGGGCGGGGAGGCGTGCACACCCCGGGCCTGCTGGGCTCGGGACGCCGTCCTGGTGCCCCGCGAATCTCCACCGCGCCCAGGGCAGCCGCCGAAGGGCACCGGCGTCGGAGGGTCGCCGGCCGCAAGGGACACGTTATCTTAGCTGAGAGCCCTTGGGCGTCTGGTGTCTTCAGAGACTCACTGAAGAACCCGCAAACCCAGACGTGGCACAGCGCGGGGAGCCTCTGCGCATCAGAGAGCATCCGCGGCAGGCCACGCCGCCGCCCGCACCCAGAGTCCCTCCAGACCGCGGTGTGCGCAATGTACGACGACGTGTGCGTGTCGGACAGAAAGTGCAAAAGACAGCCCAGGCTCCCACATGTCCAGGGATAGACGCGTGTCCACACTCCGTGCGTCCCTGGCCCCGCTGTGCCCATCTCGGATGACAGATTAAAAATAATCATGGCCAAAGCTTCCTGACTAGTTGGAAAAGTAGAATTTAAAGTGATTTCCAGTTGAGGGAAACGAGGCGAAGTCAGGAAGTCAGGAGAAGTGGGGAGGAGAGAAAGAAGGAGGGAAGCCCGAGAAACGAAGAGAGGCGGCCGCAGAGCCGGCGGACCCCCTTACCTTGGGCGGCCGAGCCGGTGCCGCTGGCGCTGAGCAGCGCCAGGGCAGGTAGCACGAGCATCTGCAGCACGTATCCCAGTCCCAGTCCGCAGCGGGCCGCTGTCGCCCGCAGACCTTTCCTCATCGTCGACCGAGGTGTGCCGCGCGGAACCACACACACAGAGGCGCGCCAACAGCCGAGAGCCCAGCTGGGCTGCCGCCGAGTCGGTGCACCGCGAAGCTGTCTGAAGAAATAATGATCACCGAGCTCCACACTCCACTTTCTCCTAGGGCAGGGGCCAAAAGAGGGTGGGGAGAAGACGCCGAGGAGGAGTTTGCAGGTCCCTCTTTCCCAGCGCCTTCCAAACCAGCGGCTTCGTGAGAGGCTGCTCTGCCCCCACTTGGGAAGTCCGCGGAGGCGCAAGGCAACCACCTCGTCGCTCCCCTCGGCAGCAGGAGCAGCCGTAGCTCCGCCGCGCGCCGCGCCTGGACTGCTCCCTGGGTCCCCTCGCCTGTGCCGAACACACACAGGCACGCGGGGGTGGGGGGGGGCGGAGGGAGAGGAAGAAACAGCGAGAGGAGGGGGCAGCGGAGGGAGGGAGTTGCGCACAGTGAGGCGCTCGCGGCTCCAATCGCAAGGTTTTCCTGCGGGCGGAGAGACTTCCCGGCTGCCGCCGCTGCCGCTGCTGCTGGGTGGCCAGAGAGGGTCACCTCCTAGCGCGGGGCGCACAGGCGCGCGGAGGCGCTGGCCGCGGAGGCGAGGAGGGCCCAACCAAGTCGGTTGAGGGGTAAGAGGCGGCGGGAGCGCGCCCGCTCGCGTTATGTAAGCGGGGAGTGAGAGAACAGCGCGCCCAGAGCCGGAGGTGGAGAGCGGCGGTGGGTTAATCTGCGGAAGCTGAGAAGAGAGGGACCTGAGGAAAGCCGCGGCTGGGGAGAGTGGGAGCGCGCCTGCCTCCCGCGGTGCGCCAGACCTGGACTCCGACAGCGCCGCGGGCGCGCACCAGCCACTTGGCCGCGTCCCGCGGAGCCCAGCCTGCCGCCTGCCAGCTACACCGCGGGGCCGCCGCCGGAGCCCTACTCCCCGGGCTGGACTCGCCGTACCACTTCAGGTCTCGAAACTGAGTAAGCCGGGGTCGAGCCAGAGCTGAAGTCCTGCGTGCCGGGGAAGAAGGCAGGAAGCTTTTGCAGTGCCCCAGTTCGCTTGGGGTCGTCAACTCCAACGCCACTCAGACTGCGTTATGCTCTGGCCTTCTCTGTAGTGAACAGTAACTAAAAGCTCAAGGAAAACTCCTTCTTCAGCAGAGATTTATTTTCGTGCGTCTTGGGGGCTGGCAAGGTTGAGTATGTAAAGAGTGGTGAGATGATACCGGAAAAACTCCCAGAAACAGTGCCCAAGAGAATTTGTAAATACTCACTTAAAGTGATGGTGGAACCTGTGACATGTCTTCCATATTCCTAATGGTGTGTGTAAGGACTCAAACTGCAATTAATTTTTGTTATGTTTTTACTCAGGAAAGAACTGCCTGGGTAGCTAGGTCGTGGATCCCTGTTGTAATGGTAAAGGGGAAATATAAGAAGGGGAGGATAAAATAAGGAAAGTCTGGATAAAAGGAAAGTGGATGGATTAAAAGTTCAATACACATTGGCAAACTGACCTTCCACGAAGAAGAAAACCACCTCCCAAGATTATTACATTTCTAAACTAATACTAAATAATACATCGGGCAAATTTTAAGCTCTTATTGCCAAGGGGGCAATGTGAACACACACACACAAGCAGGAAACTTGTGGTCTGATCTGGCTGTGGTCCTAACTCACTCTGTTATCCTGGACAGGTCAGGTAAATTGCATGTCTCAGTTTCTTCATCTGTGAAATATTTCATTAGATGGTTTCAGAGTTAACCCCCATCTAAACCTCTAGCCCATAAGGCCTGTTTTGGATGAGTCTGGTAGATCTGAAAAGGTCATTCTTGGCAAAGACATTGAGAAATTGGTCATTTCTTTTTTCTGTGGAGGCACAGACTGCTATACTAAAATCACTTCTTTACTCTCTTCAGCTTCCTCTTACCAAGATATTTTGGTCAGAAGATAAGAGGTGCCTGTGTCAGACTGCCTGAGTTTAATTCTTAGCATTTCTTATTTACTAGCCGGAAGATATTGAAAAATAAAGCCTAATGCCTCAATTTTTTAATCTGCAAAATGGGTCTATTAGCAATAACCATCTACTAGGATTTTGTGAGAGGTAAATGAGTAAAACATCTGTGAAATGCCTGACACATAAAATTGTTAGCTGCTGTTCTCATCTTTGAGGAAAGATTCTCATCAGCTGCATGTTATCTAGACCAATGCTAGAACATTCTGCAATGAGAAATGTGTTTATGTCTGTTATCTAGACCAAGAAAACATTCTGCAATGAGAAATGTGTTTATGTCTGTGCTTTTCAAAATGGTAGTCATTAGACACATGTGGCTACTGAGAACTTGCAGGGTAACTAGTGAGAGTTTTTTTAATTGCCACATGACTAGGGGCTACCATGTTGGAAAGTTCAGATAGGCCACTCACAATCTGTATTTTGAGGATGTCATCAACAGAAAGGGTTATGATATATTTCATGTTTGTCTATACTTTTTCCAAGAAGAACAGCAGCTTAAATACTAAGAAGCCCCCATATATACTCATTATATTAACAACATCTAAAGTATATTTATTCATTTGCAGTTTTATTGTCTATCTTTTCTAACTATAATTTAACTCTTTGTAAGGTGGATACTTTGCCTTGTTCACCATTTCATCCCTTGCTCCTAATATAGAACCCAAAATATAGTTGATGCTCAATCAGTCTTGGTTGATTGATTGCCAAAAAGGCTCAATAAGGGAGAATTCCCAAGTCTAGTTAGTGAAATACAATTAAATTGTCACATAATTCTATTCAGGTCACTGAAGTGCCCAGTGACAGACACTGCATAAAATTAATTCTCTGAAAGAAAGTGTAAGAGGTAAGAAGGGGAAAAGTAGTTCAAAACTGAAATTAAATCTACAGAGAGCAGGAGAATTGTTTGAGAAATGGTACATAGAGTTGAGGTGAGAAAGAGAAGGAAGAGGTGGTGCACAAGAACAAGGACAGGAAAAGTACCAGTAAATCTGTCAGCTTTTCCAAGCAGGTGACTTTCCTATAATCTGTAATTGCCAAAGGAACTTGTCTTGTGTATCAACATCCTGCCTGGTTTTTTCTTCGTGGAAAAGATGATGCAAGTGTTGCATGTAGGCATCTGGGCTAGACTGCTAACTACTCGTTTACTTAGATCTGGGCTCAAATGGCACCACTTAGAGATTCCTTCTTTGACCAACTTACCTAAAATAGCACCTACCGCATCACCCTTGCTTTATTTACCTGTTTTGATTTTCCATATAATACTTATTTTATAAAACAGATATGCCTGTGTTTAAGTATACATAGATGTATGTGTATTACATATGTGTGTCTGTTGGATACTGTCCAATAGAATATATGCTCCTCAAGGGGAGGAATTTTTTTAACACTCTCACTGATCTATACCCCATGCCTAGAAAACTGCCTAGTACATAATAGGTGGTCAATAAACATTCCTTGAATATTGAATGGATGAATGAGAGCTAATGGATCTTAAAACTATGTCCTCGATTAAAACTTTTTTTTAACCCCGAGACAAATTTTCAAATTACGAATAGGGTTTTCCAGCTGTTGAATAAAATCAAACTGGGGCAAATTCTCACAAAAATGAATTTAAATATGAGTTTTTCAGGATTGGAGTACCACAGGTGTTTAAGGAACAGACATGAAATTCATCTCATTTTGAAAAATAAAAAGCGTCATTTAAATCCGTGTACAAGGGCTTCCTTTTTCTTGGCTGCAGTGAGTGGAGAATTAACTCTGGGATAATAAATCCCAGTGACAGGTGCTAATGGGAATTAAGCATGCAAATCCCCCGCATATCCCTCCAGAAATCTACACCAAGAAAAGTATGCTATTTAGCATGTAGGCTGCTTAGTTATAATATTATTTACTGTAAACTAGTATGGAGAAAGCTTCCAGCTTAAGGCTTATGACATAAAAAACAGTGAAAATGTATTTTAATTAAAAAAATATTCTCTTTCATTTCACCTTATATGTTTGGGTCTCTGTTTTTTGTATTTTAATATGTTTTAAAAAATGAATCATATCAGAGATATTAACGTGAACACAGAAGAAGGAGGATTTTAGTGAGCATCAATAGGACAGTGAGGAGGAAACTCACTGTGAGTTGGGAGTACGTAGGCCTCAGGAAACATCACTGATAGACATCCATTGAGGTGAGACAGGTGGTCCAGATTTAATTGGTTCAATGCCCCTCTCTGCTTCAGCCATCGAAGGGAATTGGACCTAATGTAAGCCCATACACTCTGGGGGTTTATGCTTTATACTAATTGTATTAGACAGGACCTTTTAGGTTGCAAGTGATAGAGACCCAGCTGAAACCACCTTAAGCAAAAAGATAATTTATTGCTGAACATAACTTACAAGACGTGGAAGAAAATATCTACATTAACAATGGCTAACATCTGTCACGCACTGTGTGCCAGTCACTATTCTAAGTTCTTTACATAATCTATCTCATTTAATCCTCAAGAGTTCAGTTAAAGTACTGTTATTATCTCCATTTTATATAGGAGGAAACAGAGGGGTTAATTTTCCCAAATCTGATTTCAGGGATCATGTTCTGCATCGAATAATGTAAACACCACCACTCACAGGACTTAGACCTTCCCTAGCATCCCCCAATCTCTCGGTTCTGCTCTCCTCTGTTTTAGCTTCACTCAAAAGCCCACAGTGTCCATACTGGGAGGTGGCAGTCCCAGGTTTATATTGTCTTTAGCATTATCAGTCTCAAGACAAAGAGCACTCTCATTCCCATCTAGCTGACAAACTCCCAGAATCATGACCCTGGCCTATTTGGGGACATATAGCCAAACCTGAGCTACTCATTATGGCCAAGTGATTAGAACATACTTAATGGCAAGATCTAGATCATGTGCCAGTTTCTGGAACCTGGGAACTTGGAATGACAGTGAGGAGAAGGGGTTCCTCAAGAGGAAAATCAATGTACTGAGAAGGAATATTAATATGAAAGAGAATGTGCCAAGAGAATGGATGTAGGACAGACAAAATTACTCTGCCTATTCTGTGGTGTGGAAGGGGAGAATGAGTTCTTCTCCAGGCTTGAGTTTTGTGCCATGACATATCACTGTACCAAATGAAGAGCATTAATTAAGGAAGGGGGCTGAAGAATAGCTCCTAGTAGAGTGCTTTTTGCATTAATTGACTTGGAGAATTGAGTACTATTCAATTCAGTTCCATTCAGCTCAATGCAATCCAATTAAAGTTCAACTCAATTTAATTCAGAAAACTTTCACTCTGCCCGTCTCTGATAAAAAATATTCATGAGTAATAATCCTTGTGCACCAAGGGTTTACAGTCTAACAGGTAATATAGATGAATAACAAAAGGACTTCACAATAAGTACCAAAATGTGGTGGAAATATAAAGATATGAGAAAATCTTAACTGAAGGAATCTGAGAAGAAAATTAACCAGAGGGACAACTTGAGCACTTGTGTACCAGCACTGCTAACCTGAACACCAATGGGTTATTTATCTTGAACAATAAGAAATCTGGGAGTGGGCCATTCAGGGTCACTTTGGACTAAAAGCTACTTAGTTATGTCCTTTTCACAGCCTGGCTTCATGTTTCATCATATGTGGTGTGCATTCTCACAGTTTCTCGATGGGTTGTCCACCTCCAGCCATCGTGGTGCACTTTCCAGGCAGGAAGAAGAAGGAACGACAGGCCTTGGTGGATGCAGCCAGCATAGTTGCCTTCTACATCACATTCCTGGAAGTGCTCAGCCCCATAAGTTTTCATTTTCTCAATGGCACTCCTAAAGCAGTCATATGTAGTGGACAAAGAAAGGGGTGTTGTGAAGGTTGGCTGGATCATCTATGTTGGTCACAATTCTATTGAAGAGGAGGGATGAGAGAAGGCACAGAGAAATACGTGCAGACAGAAGATGACAGTGTATCTAGAGAATTGTGAGTAGATGGAAAGACATTCTTCTGTCTTTAGTTGAGTAAAAGGGAGGAAGCGTTTTCTATCATACTGGGAAATAAAAGGACGGGATAGACTGCATTCTTCAGTCTCCACTAGAGAGTATTCATTGAAAGCTTAGAAAGCAGGTAGTCCGGAGATAGCATCTTCTGCTCAAGGGCTTTATCACTGGGGCACAGAGCGAATATTAAAAAAGAAGAAGAGACAAAGTAAAAACAAAAGGAACCATAACACAAAAGATTGAGAAGAGAGAAAAGAAAGTGAGAAATAAGATACTTTATGGAGTGGTGGGAAGATTCTGAACCAGGAAGTATAGATTTAAGTCTCCATTTATCTAAGTTATTTGTTCAGATATTCCTGCAATTTATTTGGACTTGAGTTTCTTTGTTATAAAAAAATAGAAACAATAGAACACATGAGGTGCCCCGAAGATGAAACATGTATGAGAGTGCTTTGCAATGTGTCTGTACTTAGGACATTATTATGATATAGTCTGTATTGTCCATAGTACTTAATTTGAATAGTCATCTAAGGAATGGCATCAGTGATGTGGCTCTCCATACATGAGCTGTACCTTCTCAGTGAAACCTTGGAGCTGTTCTCAGCAGCATCCTCACTTTTGCCACATCACATATCCCATTACTAAAATCCATCCAAATCTACTACTGATACATCCTGAACCCAACTCATTATCTCCAATCCCACAGGCATACAGTATATTGGCATGTTCCCAGTGGTCTCTTCTAGTTATTTCCTTAGTAGCTAGTCTGTTCTCATATTCCAACCCAGCTCTCCAGACACTCCAGAATGACCTTGTAAAATGCAAATTCATAATTTTACTGTCCTAAAAACTTGTTCATTCCTTATTATCTTAGGCCCCCTTTCCCAAAGTCCATTACAGAGAACTCCTGTTCTTTAAAAAGAAGTTCTGGAGTAAACATAGTATGCTAGATTGCATTGTTCCAGATTTTTGCTCCTTGTCTATTAACAGGCTTTCCTTTTGCCCTTGAAGTCCCACCCACCACAGTGGGATGGACTTCTCTACTTCACTGGTGGCAGCTTAGCCACGGGACTGGCTTTTCCCAATGAATGTGGGCAGGTGGTACAGAGTACCAGTTCCTTCTATTGCATACTTCTATTCATTTTGATGCGCTCCTGCCATGAGTCATGGGAAGAACATCCCCCAGGTAGCCACCGCTCAAAGTGAATGAGAGACCCATGAAGAGAGCTATAGCCTGCAGCTCGGGACCTGCAGCTAGGGACCTGCATCCAACCTAGTGTACCTTACATGTGGCAGACCCAATCACCCATGAGGAAGACTTAAAAAAAAAAAAAAAACAAAGCTTGTTGATTTTACCCCAACTTCTCAAGTGATTTTTTATGCAGCATTATCACAGCAAGAGGTGCCTGATAAACATAGTGGGATAAATCATGTCCTCACATTAAGTTAAAGATAAATCAGATGGTAATCCCCTCTGTTGTGCTAATAAACTAGTAGAAAATAAGACAGAATAGAGAACAAAATAGGGTGACTCTAAGTACAGTGGAAGAGGTACAGAAACATAGCTATGATAGGTGAGAGGAAAGAGGACTTCAGATTGAAATGACTAGTGCATTAAATGAGAGCACATTAGGCCTGGGCCTTGAAGGATAAACAGCATTTATGCTTGTGAAGTTGGAAAGGATAGCCTCTCAGGCAGAAGAAACAGCTGGGGCAAGAAGAGGAAGGAAGAGTACAGCATGGATGTCAAATATGAACCAGCTTTGTTTGGAGTCCAGAAAGCATTGTGCTTAATATAATTACTAATTATAACGTTAAAACTTCTCACAGTTAACATTTTTGAACACGTTAGTCTGACATCTTATATATATTCCTTTGTTACAAATTACAATATGAAGTAAGTATTATTAATATCTTCACTATAAGCATAGTTAAAGAAGTCAAGGATTACAGCAGGCAAGTAACTGGTGTACTTACATTGGGATCTGAACTGTAGTTTGTCTGAAAGAAAGAGAAAAAGAAAGTCATTCAGTTGTGTCTGACTCTTTGCAGCCCTGTGAACTGTAGTCCATGGAATTCTCGAGGCCAGAATACTAGAGTGTGTAGCCTTTCTCTTCTCCAGGGGATCTTTCCAACCCGGGGACTGATTGAACCCAGGTCTCCCACAACCACAGGTGGATTCTTTACCAGCTGAACCTCTTGTCTGGAGGCAGGCAAACAGCAAGGTAAATTTGAACAGGAAGGTAGGACTGATTTTTGTAGATTGCTAGGTGGTCTATTCCACATTATGCCTATGCTATTTAGGGCTTCCTAGGTGGCGCTAGTAATAAAGATCCCACTTGCCAGTGCAGGAGACATAAGAGATATGAGTTTGATCCCTGGATCATAAAGATTCCCTGGAGTAGGAAATGACAACCCACACCAGTATTCTTGTCTGGAAAAATTCCATGGACCAAGGAGTCTGCAGCTACAGTCCAGGGGGTCACAAAGAGTCAGGATTAGTTAAATACAATTCTATAATTTCCATCATCTTGAACACTGTGCAAATAATGTTACCTTATTTGACCAGTAAACTGATGTGAAAACTTTAGGAAGTTCAGATCTACTGCTCTCTTCATGAGAAAGCACATCTAAATCCTATTTTAAAATTACATCTATGCATTATATTCCACATTTATAAAATAGAGAACTCATAGAAGCATTCTTAAAACCAAAATTACCAAAACATTCTGATTTATCAAAAAAATTACCTTGATTACATGAACATTTTTAATAGAAAAAGTTGTCATGGAAGGATCTTTTTTTTCTTAGTAGTTCACACAACTAAAGTGTTAGAAGTCTACTCCTTTATATGTGGGAATTCTAGGAATATTATTTTTATGTGAACACCTACATTTTCTATAAACCAATCAGAATCGAGTTTTATCTTAAAAGATCTTTTAAAGGGCTTTGGGCAATGATGAGATGCTAGCGTGATCACATCTTGCACTAATGTGCAAAATGAATTTAAGTGGGAAAAGTCATGGAGTTTCCAGTCATTAAAATGGAAAGCAGTGAAAGCCTGAACATAACAAGTAATAGACAGAAGAGGGGATGTTCAGTTGGGATGGTGGGTTACTAATTCCAGAACACAGGATGACAACTTTGTATCGTTAAATATTCATGATATAATTAAGAATAAACTATGTAATCCCCAAAAGCCACTTGCAATAGTAAACTATCCTCAATTTAATTAAAGGCATTAAAGAATTAGAAATAAGATTTAAAGGGTGAGAGGGACACATTAATTTCTTAAGACTACTTGTGCTCATAGGGGCTTGAGGTGGTTTGTTCAAGAAATATTGTAGTGATTCACTAACATTTTGATTATATAACAAGATTTTAGTCATAGTCCCTAATACTGAGCCTGGCATAGAACAAGTAATCAGTAGACATTTAAAGAATAAATGAATAACAATTATAAAAAACTTTAAAAATATACAACCTAAATCAGTTATTATATACTAGAGATTTTTGCTGTCAGTTTTTTCCTGAACTTATTTATGGTTTCATTGATATAAATTTCTTGTGCTTTATTTTATGGAAACATACTAGAAATTGTCTAGAATTCAGCCCACAAAATCAAAATCATGTTCATCATGCTTAATATATGGAAAACAATGGTATTACAGCATATGTAAATCTACCAAAATTTTTTTTAATCTTTTAAAAAGATTTTACTTTATTTTTGGCTGCACTGGGTCTTTGTTGCACTAGTTCTTCATTGCTGCACGCGGGCTTTCTCTAGTTGCGGTGAGCGGGGGTTACTCTAGTTGCTCATGGCCCTCGCTTCTCTGGTTGTGGAGCATGGACTCTAGAGCGTGTGGGCTTTGTTAGTCATGGTGCAGGCTTAGTTGCCCCATGGCATGTGGGATCTTAGTTCCTGGACCAGGGATCAAACCTCTGTCCCTAGCACTGGTAGGTGGGTTCTTAACCACTGGGCCACTAGGGAAATCCCACTACCAAAAATTCTTCTAAATCATTTCTGATGAAATCAGACAAAAGGCAAAACATTTGATCTTTGTTTTTATGGTATAAATAAAGAAAATGAGGACAAGAAGGTAAATATTATTGAAATTTCTAAGTGCATTTCATGTCATTTCCAACAACAGTCAACAATGAAGCTACTCTTTTAACTTCACGTTTAGTGTCAATTGGAAATAGGAGCATTTCATACTCTTTAAGTAGCTGCACTAGTTCTAACTAGCCTCATGCTGATCATCGTTGTTTTTTGGTTAGCAGATTACATTACAAGGAGTAAAGAAGGAATACTTTTTTTCTGATAAATTGAGGACAAAAAGAAATTCAGGGAAAGAAATAAGTAGTAAAACAATTCAAGTGAGAATTTTCCAGAAGCATTTTAAAAAGAACTATATGAAACAGAAGTTTAAAAGATTGAGATGAATAGTGAGGAAGCAACCAAGATTCAGACCATTCAGACCATGTGATTACCCACGTGGGCCACCAGATGGCCCCACTGGCCAAGAACAGCCTGGTGGTGTAAACTGGAATTCAGTGGGCAACCTAGCATTAAGATTTAGGAGAATATTATAAATGAAGCACTCTTAAGAATAAAGGCCCTGCAATTATTTGCTTGTTTATTTACATGCAGTACTTCTCTAGATTCTGAACTTCTCAAGAAGAATTTTTCCCAATGTAATAATATTTGAATCATCATCATCTACCTAATGCCTATCAGAAGACCCTGAGTGATTACATAATGAAAGAAAAATCTAACAATGTATAAATTATAATTATAATTTGTGTGCATTTTAATTTAATACATGCTTTTTTTTGTATTGGATATTTTATTTCTTGTTTGGACAAGAAAGATCTTTTGATGCTTATTATTCCCGAAGGTAAATTACTCCTTACAGTTTTTACACTAGTGAGATCAAAAGGGACCTCATTCTTTATAGATTTTCTTTTGTCTGTGGACAAGTCTTTTCAAAATAAAAGGAGGCATTTTATAGGCAATGACTTACTTTTCATTTTATTGACCACTCCAACTGAAGGCTACAGTGTCCTGGTTATAGACTGCATGCATGCTAGATCACTTCAGTTGTGTCCGACTCTTTGTGACCCTCTGGACTGTAGCCTGCCAGGCTCCTCTGTCCATGGGATTCTCCAGGCAAGAATACTGGAATGGGTTGCCATGTCCTCCTCCAGGGGATCTTCCTGACCCAGGGATCAAACCCACATCTCTTATGTCTCCTGCACTGGCAGGCAGGTTCTTTACCACTAGCGCCACCTGGGAAGCCCCAGTTATAAATTAGGAGGAATCTATTGAGCAAATTTGTGATTATAGAAGATAGGCCAAGCAACTTGAAGAAAGTCCATTTTAATATCTGAGAGCACTAAAATTTCTCAGGAATATTTAGAAGATTTCAATTGAATTTGAAGAGTATTTCAATGAAGAAAAATTTCAAAATATTGAAAAATATTTGAGGAGGATTGTTAGCATCTGGAGCCTGGTATGGTAATCGTACTTCTGCCTCCATAGCCTTGCTGTGGCCAACTTTCATTACCCCAGGAATTGAGCCTTTTGTCTGGTCACAGCCCATAAGCTGGCAAATTCAAGTCTGCATTTTCTGATGACCTTACACTACCTGAAATTTCCTTCCTCACAAAGAGACCAACTGTTCAAATTCTAGCTCAGATGCTAATGCAAGCATCAAGCTTCCCCCCAAGTGCTACAGTTGGAAGTGCCCAGCACTTTTCTGACGTCCACATGTGTTTGTATCACCTTCTGTTGATATCCCAACAAACATATAGTTTCCTTTCACTAATTGACATGGCCTGTATGATTCAAGTTTGGGTCTCAAACACCTTTGGACTCTTTAACAGCAGCTAACTTGTTGGTTTATGTATAATAAAGGATAATAGTTTTATTTATATGTTAAAGAACTCTTCGGTTTTGCCTTTTCATGAACAGAATAGTCCTCCCTGTCATTTCAAGGCACTCATTGACCTGAGGAAGAGGAGGAAGGTACAGGAAATAGGCATACCTTCGGATAGAGCAGAAATTCATATGGGAAACAATTCATATTTAGTTTCTGAACACCTGGACACCGAGACAACATTTCTATGTCTATAAGCAAACAATTGATTTTTAAATCAGCTTCTGTAGTGTAGAGAAGATGCTACTACTATGTAAGACTGAGGCTATCAAATTTGCTGGTTTATTTAGAGGATATAATATGGGGAAGTAAAAAAAAGAAAAAAGGCTAGAAATTCAAATCTTACCATGTCTATTTTCAGATAGTGTGGCAAAAAGAGTAAGGAAGAGCCAGGATGTCAGGTCTTTTTTCTTGTGTCTTTTTTTTCATGGTGTCTACATATGAGGGAGAAGAAGATAGAAACCCTATGGATTATGAAAAGGAGACGGCAAAATCATCTTATATCAACGTGTTGTACCTCAATGGGGAAAAGGAGAAACTATTAATATTTAGTATTTCAAAGACAATTTTGTGTCAGAGAGGCATCTAGAATGTCCTTAATGAAAAAAGACACATAGGGTACCAATGATTTGAAAGCCATGGTAACTTCTACAATAACCACTGTGAGAGGCCATGGGCATAGGTGCAAATCATTTTATTTTGCAGAGCTAGTAGGACTTAACCCAAGGATGAGTCCCAGAGCACCAGTAGACCTGATAGTCATCAATTGTTTCAGAGAATAGGCTCTGCAGTGAAAGTGTCTGAGTTCCAATCCCTGTTCTGCCCCTCACTAACCTTGTGACATTAGAAAAATACCTGGTTTTCATCAGCATTCTTGTTGGTAAATTGGGATACTAAAAGTATCTACTTTATAGTACTATTATAAGGGTTGAATACATTAATTCACATAAAAACTAATAACCATACATGGGACTGAATAAACATTTGAATAAACATAAAGTGTTAGCTATATTTAAAATGGACTTCCAAAATGGCTCAACAGTGAAGAATCTGTCTGTAATGCAGGAGACACAGGAGCTGCAATTTCAATCCCTGGGTTGGGAAGATCCCCTGGAGGAGGAAATGGCAACCCACTCCAGTATTCCTGTTTGAAAAATCCCATGGACAGAAAATCCTGGTGGGCTATAGTCCATAGGGTTGCAAAGAGTTGGACACAATTGACCACACACACACATATATTTAAAATATTATCACTGAAATTTTAGTAAAGACATCAATTTGTTGAAGAGGTTTCAGAATCTTTTAGTCATTTCACCAATATAAAATATGTTATATCAAATGTATTATAATATTTTGAATGTTTTGATTCCATAAGTACTTTAATGTTATCTCCATTCATATGAATAATTTTACTTCCAAATATGAAAATTATAATCATAATTTATGAATATTTAGTTTAAAAAACTCAACACATTCCATATTTCAAAATTTTGGCAAAAGCATGCTAGAATAAAATGATTCAATTATGTGATTACAACATAAAAATGTGAGCAGCGTATGTGTTTATGTTGGTACCTTATGTTCACAAAGTCAAGATAACGCTTGCGGCAAAGGAGGCCTCAGAGGTCAGTTCTGTGGAGAATAGAACAATATCTACCCAAGCCTCACAATGTTTTTTAAAGGGAAAAAAAAATGCACTCCAGGGACTGTGACACGGTTGTCACATTTTAAGGAATTTAAGCTATGGGAAATGTGTGTGTAATAAAAATGGCTTTTAACACTGCTTATGATATAAAGCTGATGTTTCTCACTCATCATGCCTTTCTAATAGTAGTAGTTAATTTGGGCTGAGTCTGCCACACTCTTTTACTTCATTCTACAAATGCTTGCATTTATGAAACAAAATCTCACAGAATGAAACCTGAATTCATGAAACACTCCCAGAATGAAGCTTACTGACCTACATGAGTATTTAAAGTAGCAATTTTCATCTCATTAGTACAAGGGGCTCACCAACTTATACACCAACTGAATATATCACTCAGAAAACATAGACGTGTCCATTTTTTAACATGTCAGCATTCAACTGAAAGATGTTGTCATTGATGTATGTTTCAGCACCCCCCACCTCCACCCGATACATGTTAGAGGCTCATGTGCAGAAACCTGCCCTTTTGGAGATAAAAATGTCTATTTGTAAATGAACAGATGGTTTTTCTCAAGTTCAGAGACACATCTTAGGCAGAATCTCAGGGGAAGGAAGGACTGCAGGAGGAGGAGGGCTGGTGGAGTTTGAAAAGGCTTCCTGGGTGATTCTGATAGCCTCCCACCTTGCCCCCGCTGTGCAGCACTGATTTAAAACTTAAAGATACATAAATGTCAGGTAGACACCGATTTGAACTGCAGAGTAAAAAATGAACACTTTCCCAGGTAGAAACCTGTCTGGTTGCATTTCTTTGCATTTTATGTCATAATTTTTAAAGCCTGAACCTCCCAACAATATCTTTAAATTGACTCATTTTAAAACTTCTGATTAGTTCAAATATTACATTAATGCTGTGTGTGTGTGTGTGTTCAGTCGCTCCGTCTCTGACTCTCTGTGGCCCCATGGAGTGCAGCTTGTCACACTCTTCGTGCCTCGTGGTGGCATTAAATGGCAGGTCCCACATGGTCATTCAAAGATAATTATTATTATTTTGGATAGTTTTCCATATATATAGGTCACAATAAAATGGGTCAAACATATATAACTTTATAATGTCAGTAACCACATCTACAAGTCTTATTCGTGGAGCCAATGAAGTAAGATTTGAGATTCAGAGTAATTAAAATAATTGTACTTGTATGCTCAGTCATGTCTAATTCTTTGTGACCCCATTGACTCTAGCTGGCCAGGCTCCTCTGTCTATGGAATTTTCCTGGTAGGAATACTGGAGCAAGTTGCCACTTCCTACTCCAGGGCATCTTCCTGACCCAAGGATCAAACCCAAGTCTCTTGCATCTGGCAGGCAGATTCTTTACCTCTATGACACCTGGGAAGCCCAATTAAAATAATTCCCTTTTGGTAATTACTAAATTGACCTCTGAAAAATCCTTCATATCAAATCACAAAGTGTGGTAAAGGTTTTGTGTGTACAAATTTACCCAGTAATTCTTATGCATGCTAAAATCTAAGATCTTGTTAAACTAAAGAAAAGAAGAAAAAAGTCTATGCAGATGTCTGAGCATTTAAACCATTATGACTTTCAGGTAATTATTGGATCCAGAGAAGTGCAAGATGCAAGGTAGGAGTGCCAGAAGGTTACCCTGGTTTCTGTCGGGGGTAAAAAACTTTGCTACACACAAAAGGAGTTGCTTGTGTTCCCTTGTGCTGCGCTGTGCTTAGTCGCTGAGTCATGTCTGATTCTTTGCGACCCCATGAACTGTTAGCCTGCAAGACTCCTCTGTCCATGGGGATTCTCCAGGTAAGAATACTGGAGTAGGTAGTATAGATAATTTTCTGGACAAGGAAACCGAGTTCAAAATGTCAAATTTACTTATCCAAATCAAGATATTTTAATAATAAAATCAGCACCAATAATCATGTCTTCTGTTTTCTGGCCATCTGGGAAAGATACTAGAATAGGAGATTACTGTTATCAGTTCCACTTTTGATATGATTTGATGTGTTACTTAACCCAACCAGATAAACTTTGGCTTATTTATCTTTAAATAGGGCATGAATAAATAGAGTTCCTATCAAGCATCACATTGTGAATGGATATCAAATGACCTAATGCCAGGGTCCAGCCCCCACAGGATCCAGGGGAACCTGAAGGAAAAACGGCGTCGGTGGATGATTTAGAGAGACAGATAAGGAAAGAACATTGTAGATCAGAAAATAGAGGAGAGAAAGAGGCTAATATTCCTTGGTTTACATAGAAAGCCAATAAAACTTCGAGACAAGAAGTTTGCCCTGTTCATGGAGGCCACAGGTTCCTTCCCGGTCTCCCGAGGGAGTGAAGACGCAGAATGTCTTCCCGTTCAGGTCTTAGAAACCCGGGCAGATAAGTGAACGCAGGGAACCTCTATGCTCCAAGGGATCAGCCTGAAAAAAAGAGGGGGGGAGAGAGAGAGAAAATGATTGACACGAGGAGACCAAGCTACTTCAGTAAGCAAGGCCCATAGCTTTATTTTTTTAAGGTACTTTTATACCTTATCTTATACATAGAGGGAAATGAAAGATGCAAAGTCATACAGAGTCAGTCCAAACATTACATCTGTTTTGTCTTTATCAAAACCTTTCCCATAAACAATATTGTGTACATTATCTTCTGGCCTTGGAGGCCTGTGAACATTTTATGACCCTCTTTTGATAAAGGCTTCTCAACCAGAAAACTTATTTTCCCTTGAAATGTTTTTTCTTATATTTCTAATCTATGTCAGCCTCAAAAAGTATTAAACAGAGTTACATTCTCATGAAGCAAAGGGGCAGTGAGTTACAAGAAAGAACCAATTAGCTCAAAAGTCTGATGTGGTTAATTTCAAGGCTACACTTGTTTTTCTTACTTTCCAACTATGTTAACTAATGCACTCCCAGGTGCAAGGTGGATAAGACATATAGGAACTTAGCAACAAGCATTGGCCAAATAATGAAATCCTATATTAGCACTACTCTAATAACTTTTAACTCTTTAAAAGGCTCTATGTTTTAGGCTTCTCGTGCCTCTCACAGTTGGGAGGCTGTAAATAATCACATGCGTAGCTGCAAGAGTCTGGGTATACCTGCCAAGCAAGCTAGAATGCTAACAGAGGGGTTTTGATTGGAAATATTCCTCTCATGTCCAGGAGACTTATTAGCTATAGCCCTAAGTTGATTTTCTCCAGAGAAAGGTGGTCAGGAATAGCCTCCTGTTAATGTCAGAGGAGTTGGTGAAAGTCATGAAATAGTAAAACAGACAGATTCTGGTTTTGGGGTAGATGTTCGAGAAAGCCTAGGGAGCCCGTTGAGTCCTGAAGCCTTGCTTAACAGTTCTCTTCCACATGACCTTGTCATGGGTGGGATCCCCCGTGGTGGCTCCCGGCAACCTAATATGATGCATGGAATATAGTAAGTACAGGAGAAATTTTTGTACTAAGTTCAGTGCTTTTTCTTTTAGGTCATATCACTCTGCTATCTCCCTTTTAGTTCACTCTTTTCTCTTCTGCAAAATTACTCTTTTTCTTTTCCTTTTTATTTTACTGTCTTTTTTCTCTTTCAATGTCCCTGCTCAGACTTCAGAGGCTGGCAAAATCTTTTCCACATCTCTTGGTGACGTCTTGAATGATGGAGCCATTTCCTATCTGCAGGCTTGTCTGAAGTTGAGCAGATGCAGAAGCATACAGCAACAGGCCTTGCAGGGCATTCTGTTTGTTTGCATGCTGAAGTAGCCCAAAGCTGCAGCAGCTCCCCCTCCTGCAATTGTTTGGAGTCTGAACTCTCTGCAGGACTTGACTCTTGCCTATAGCACCATCACAGGGGCACTGCCTTTCTCTGGCCATTGGCAGAAAACACAGAGCTTAGCAGGTAGTCGATAAATATTTATGAAATGCACAAAGGAATAAATGATTGCATAAATATAGAAGTCCTTGCTTGTCTCACTAAGCAGGGTCGGGAGGAAATGTCTTTGTACTGGAATCAGCATCCTCCAGTTGGTGATTTACTTGTGGGCCCATCTGTGTAGGAGTTGATGAAACAGCAGCCTCTCCTAACATCTTAGAACCAGCTGCCTCTCCAACCCCCCCTGATATTTCTAATCTCACAGAAAAGCAAAGATACCCAAGTTTAATCAGTCCACTATAAAGACACTGTCAAATTCAAGAACCGAAGTCAGAGTGATGTTTTGGGGACATTTCTGAACACCCACTGCTGAATCTTTCACCCACACTCCCAGCTCTCACATATAGCTAGAGTCTGTTTCATTACACAGTGTTTGCTCATACAGCCATCTTAACTCTCACTTACATTTTGACCTGAGCCTGAATAGCAACCTATCTCCTTCAAAAAAGTTAAGACAATATGATATTTTCAATAGTACTTTTGTTATATTAAAAGACAGTACAAAATATAATACAAAGAGTAGATAAATACTCATGTTTCAAAATTGTAGTTTTCTATCCCTTCTGGGTGGTGAGATTTCATCTTTGTAAGCATCTCCTTTAACTTCATGCTTCCCTGGGTTGTAGGCGGTTTCATTGGACAACATCTTTTCTCCTGATATGCACTGTGACACTTGGATATTTCTTTCACTGCGAGGTCAAAGCCTCACCTCGATTTCTTTATACCTGCTAAATCAGTACAAAACTCCATCCCAAATTATGCTTTCCTCAGTCACTGGCCAGGCTGTGGAGTTTGAAGAAATGTGTGATCTCAGTCTCCTTCTTCAGAATATCTATTTAGCCCAATGCTGCATAATTTCCTGATTTACTTCCTAAGGCACTTTCTTAAACTCACATGCATGCATGCAGGCTAAGTCACTTCAGTTGTGCCTGACTGTTTGCAATGCTATGGACTGTAGCCCACCAGGTTCCTCTATCCATGGGATTCTCCAAGCAAGAACACTGGAGTGGGTTGCCATTTCCTTCTCCAGGGGATCTTACCAACCAAGGGATCAAACCCACATCTCTTAAGTCTCCTGCATTGGCAGGAAGAGTCTTTACCACTAGTGCCACCAGGGAAGTCACATGAACAGAACTGGTTACTGTCCACCCATTATTCAGTTTCCCATCAAATTACTGCTCATTTGGCACATCACCTTATTTGTTGTTTCTGAAATAATCACTGACTCCTCCAAAAGAGGGAGGGTGGGGTGTGGAATTTCTCCCTTCCCTGGGCATATTCTTTGTTTTCATATCTATGCCTATGTTTTTAGTGTGAAGACATTGAGGCTTCCATGGTTTTGAACTTTGTATCACCACATGCCAGCACAGCAGAGCAGAGTGCCCCCCCTCCCCAAAACACTACGGCACTTGATTTGTATGCCAGCTTAGAAATATACTAACCTCAACATTCATCCATTTGAGTCCTGCACACATAGTAACAGTGGGATCACGTGCTCCAGTTCACCCAGTTTGTTTGTGTGCATCCGCTTTATCAGGTCAGATCTGGATTTGGTATTAACTCTACCGTTTGAACTGTGGTGTTGGAGAAGACTCTTAAGAGTCCCTTGGACTGCAAGGAGATCCAACCTGTCCATTCTGAAGGACATCAGCCCTGGGATTTCTTTGGAAGGAATGATGCTAAAGCTGAAGCTCCACTACTTTGGCCACTTCATGCGAAGAGTTGACTCATTGGAAAAGACTCTGATGCTGGGAGGGATTGGGGGCAGGAGGAAAAGGGAACGACAGAGGATGAGATGGCTGGATGGCATCACTGACTCGATAGACGTGAGTCTGAGTGAACTCCAGGAGTTGGTGATGGACAGGGAGGCCCGGCGTTCTGCGATTCATGGGGTCGCAAAGAGTCGGACACGATTGAGCGACTGAACTGAACTGAACTGAACTACCCTTTCTACTCTCCTGCATCTTCCCTATAAAAACTACAGTTCTGGTGTGGGACTCCTTCCTTGCCCATGGAGATTTTCCATATCATACTAGCCAGTGCTAGCTGGATTGTACATTCTGACTTTTGCCAATCTTCCCATTTTCATTATCTCCCAAAATAAAACTGGAGTTATAGGACTTCTATGTTTCTTATATAACTGAGGAATAAAATAAAAATGGGGATTTGGCAGGAAAAAATGGACAGAAGGAAACACAGAAGGAAATGGAGAAGATGTAGGTAACTTATATGCAGAGTACACCATACGAAAGGCCATGCTGGATGATTTGCAAGCTGGAATCAAGATATCAACAGCCTCACGTATGCAAATGACACCAGCCTAATGGCATAAAGTGAAGAGGAGCTAGTGAAAAAGCTGGCTTAAAACTCAACATTCAGGGGAGAACAAGATGGCAGAGGGGAAGGTCTCCATGGATACATCAGGAATACACCTTCAGACACAGAAGTGAATGCAGAACACCAGCTGAGAGTAGACAGGAGTACCTGACCAGTGGAAAAGAATATATAGAACCATGCAAAACTCAGTAGGATGAAGGAACTAGGGGTAAAAACATGAGTGTTATTAGGACTGGACCTGCCCTCAGCAGGTGGGGGAACTGAAGCAGGGGTCCAATCCCCACATCAGGGCAACTGTCTGAGTCAAGGAAACATTTAAGGCTGAGAGCGAAACAGCTGACCTGCGGCAGCCTAAATGGAATGAGAATCAGACAGTCCTTGCCATAGCCATATATACCCCGGACAGGAACCCTGGTTCCCTGGAAGGTGCAGTGGCTGGGAGCTGGAGTTTAGGGATTGTGGAGCAATCCCAGAGTGAGGGCTGCTGTTAACTGCAGAGAGACAGATCAAGGGGATGTGAAGGAGGAGACTGTGGTGGGATATGCTGGTGGGGGAAAGCTGGGCAGCCATGGAAGCAAGGTGATACTGCTGAGTCACACGTCGGGGTGGAGCCATCACCACAGCCTCTCTTCCCACACGCCAGCATCAGCAGGTGAACAATAGAGTGGCTGGCCCATCAAACCCCTGATGCACTGAATAACAGACAAGGACCCTACCCAGGGTGCCCCTTTAAGTGCCTAATGCACCGATCTACAGAGAGGACCCCAGCAAGAGGGGCCCCTCTATGTGCCTGACGCACCAAAACAACAGAGAAGGGCCCCAGGCAAGGGAGCCCTCTAAGTGCCTGAATGGGCAGAGCTACAGAGAAAGACTGACCAGAGGCCTTCTGATTGCCTCTGGTCAGTTATAAGAGGCTTGAAAAAAAGACTCTGATAGGGCCATAACTCCTGGGGTGGAAGCAATCTGTGTCCCTGCACACTTCACCACCAGGGTCCCCGCAAGCCAAACAGCTATGCCACTTTCACGCTCAACTCTCACTGGGGCAGAACTGCAACAGGCCAAAAAAAATCTCACGTCTATGCATGCAGGGTTCACTTCAGTCGTGTCCAACTCTTTGCAGCCCTATAGACTGTGGCCTCGGAGAAGGCAGTGGCACCCTACTCCAAAACCCTTGCCTGGAAAATCCCATGGACGGAGGAGCCTGGTGGGCTACAGTCCATGGGGTTGCACAGAGTTGGACATGACTGAGTGACTTCACTTTCACTTTCAAGTACTGGAGAAGGGAATGGCAACCCATTCCAGTGTTCTTGCCTGGAGAATCCCAGGGATGGGGGAGCCTGGTGGGCTGCTGTCTGTGGGGTCACACAGAGTCGGACACGACAGAAGCGACTTAGCAGAAGTAGCAGTAGCAGACTGTGGCCTGCCAGGCTTTTCTGTCAGGGGGTTTCTCCAGGCAAGAATACTGGAGTGTATTGGCCAATACTGGTTGCCATTCCCTCCTAGAACACTATATTTCCTGCTGCCCTAGCCAACAACTCCCCTGAGTACCTGGTGCAGCCAGAACCCCTGCAACCCAAGCAGCTGCACCACCTCCACACCTGGCCCTCACAGGGGCAAACCCAAGTCCTCCAGGGCAGCCTAAGAAGGAATCCTCAGTGGACAACCCACATGTAGAGGTGGAAATAAAACCACAGTTGAAACCCAGGGGCAGTGTGGCTAAGGAAGAAAACTCAAAACCTTTCCACCAGCTGTAAAAGCTGCAGATTAAGTCCGCATGATCAACTCGGCAGACTCTGTGTCTATGGAATACATGAAAGGACACTGAGAGGTCTCACAAAAGAAAACACACTAGTTCTGATAGCTGTGGACATTGGAGGCAAGAACACACAGGAGTAGGACAAGATTAGAATCTGAGCTGCCCCAACAGCAGGTCCATAGATCAGCACAGTGTTGGAGGTCATCCTAGGGAGGCGAGGTGGACTCAGACTCCCAGAGAGGGAAGGTATTCTGACAGCAGTGGCTCAAGAAAAACATTTATTATTCTTATGTTTTGACTTGTTCTACAGATTCTTTTCTTGATCCCTCTCTCCTGTACAATGTCACGAACCTCTGTCCATAGTTCATCAGGTGCTCTATCAGATCTAGTCCCTTAAATCTATTTCTCACTTCCACTGTATAATCATAAGGGATTTCATTTAGGTCATACCTGAATGGTCTAGTGGTTTTCCCTACTTTCTTTAATTTAAGCCTGAATTTGGCAACAATGAGTTCATGATCTGAGCCACAGTCAACTCCTGGTCTTGTTTTTGCTGACTGTATAGAGCTTTTCCATCTTTGGCTGCAAAGAATATAATCAATCTGATTTTGGTGCTGACCATCTGGTGATGTCCATGTGTAGAGTTTTCTCTTGTGTTGTTGGAAGAGGGTGATTTCTATGACCAGTGCGTACTCTTGGAAAAACTCTATTAGCCTTTGCCCTGCTTCATTCCATACTCCAAGGCTGAATTTTCCTGTTACTCCAGGTGTTTCTTGACTTCCTACTTTTGCATTCCAGTCCCCTATAATGAAAAGGACATCTATTTTGGGTGTTAGTTCTAAAAGGTCTTGTAGGTCTTCATAGAACCATTCAGCTTCAGCTTCTTCAGCGTTACTGGTTGGGACATAGGCATGGATTACCGTGAAATTGAAAGGTTTGCATTGGAAATGAACAGAGATCATTCTGTCGTTTATGAGATTGCATCCAAGTACTGCATTTTGGACTCTTTTGTTGACCATGATGGTTATTCCCATTTGAATGCAGAGTTCCATAGAATAGCAAGGAGAGATAAGAAAGCCTTCTTCAGTGATTAGTGCAAAGAAATAGAGGAAAACAACAGAATGGGAATGACTAGAGATTTCTTCAAGAAAATTAGAGATACCAAGGGAACATTTCATGCAAAGATGGACTCGATAAAGGACAGAAATGATATGGACCTAACAGAAGCAGAAGATATTAAGAAGAGGTGGCAAGAATATACAGAACTGTACAAAAAAGATCTTCAGCACAGATAATCACGATGGTGTGATCACTCACCTAGAGCCAGACATCCTGGAATGTGAAGTCAAGTGGGCCTTAGAAAGCATTACTACGAACAAAGCTAGTGGAGGGGATGGAATTCCAGTTGAGCTGTTTCAAATCCTGAAAGATGATGCTGTGAAAGGGCTGCACTCAATATGCCAGCAAATTTGGAAAACTCAGCAGTGGCCACAGGACTGGAAAAGGTCAGTTTTCCTTCCAATCCCAAAGAAAGCAATTCCAAAGAATGCTCAGACTACCACACAATTGCATCATCTCACATGCTACTAAAGTAATGCTCAAAATTCTCCAAGCCAGGCTTCAGCAATACGTGAACCATGAACCTGCAGATGTTCAAGATGGTGTTAGAAAAGGCAGAGGAACCAGAGATCAAATTGCCAACATCCGCTGGATCATAGAAAAAGCAAGAAAGTTCCAGAAAAACATCTATTTCTGCTTTATTGACTATGTCAAATCCTTTGACTGTGTGGATCACAATAAACTGTGGAAAATTCTGAAAGAGATGGGAATACCAGACCACCTAACCTGCCTCTTGAGAAATCTGTATGCAGGTCAGGAAGCATCAGTTAGTACTGGACATGGAACAACAGACTGGTTCCAAATAGGAAAAGGAGTACATCAAGGCTGTATATTGTCACCCTGCTTTCTTAACTTATATGGAGAGTACATAATGAGAAATGCTGGGCTGGAAGAAGCACAAGCTGGAATCAAGATTGCCGGGAGAAATATCAATAACCTCAGATATGCAGATGACACCACCCTTATGGCAGAAAGTGAAGAGGACTAAAAAGCCTCTTGATGAAAATGAAAGTGGAGAGTGAAAAAGTTGGCTTAAAGCTCAACATTCAGAAAATGAAGATCATGGCATCTGGTCCTATCACTTCATGGCAAATAGATGGGGAAACAGTGGAAACAGTGTCAGACTTTATTTTTGGGGGCTCCAAAATCCCTGTAGATGGTGATTGCAGCCATGAAATTAAAAGACGCTTACTCCTTGGAAGGAAAGTTATGACCAACTTAGATAGCATATTCAAAAGCAGAGACATTACTTTGCCAACAAAGATCCGTCTAAGTCAAGGTTATGATTTTTCCAATGGTCATGTATGGATGTGAGAGTTGGACTATAAAGAAAGCTGAGCACCGAAGAATTGATGCTTTTGAACTATGGTGTTGGAGAAGACTTTTGAGAGTCCCTTGGACTGCAAAGGAGATCCAACCAGTCCATTCTGAAAGAGATCAGTCCTGGATGTTCATTGGAAGGACTGATGCTAAAGCTGAAACTGCAGTACTTTGGCCACCTCATGCGAAGAGTTGACTCATTGAAAAGACCCTGATGCTGGGAGGGATTGGGGGCAGGAAGAGAAGGGGACGACAGAGGATGAGATGGCTGGATGGCATCACTGACTCGATGGACATGAGTTTGAGTGAACTTGGGAGTTGGTGATGGACAGGGAGGCCTGGTGTGCTGCGATTCATGTAGTCACAAAGAGTCAGACATGACTGAGCAACTGAACTGAACTGATTCTTTCATTTTTTTTTTTTTCTTTTTCCTTTATTTCCCTGCTCTGTTGTAGTTGTTGGTTTAATTGTCACTATTAAATCTAATGAAGTGTTTGAGCTTTTTTTTTTGTTTTCTCAGTCACAATTTTTATTGCTGTTATAAACCTCTACCTCTACATTGGGCTTTTGGGCTTTTACAGTTTTGTGGAGTTTTCTTGGTTTTTTAATTTTTTTAATTTTAATTTTTAATCCTATTATTATTTTTTCTACATTTATTCCCTTGTTTGCTTTCCCCACCATTCTTTTCTCCTTGCAATTAAACTTTAATATATAAATCTTCTTTATCTACCTCTATTTAACTTTGCATATCTATTCTTTCTTAACTTTCTTTCCTTTCCTCTCAACATATTTGTTAGGTTTGTTTTCATTGCTTTCTTTCCCAGTGGCACCTTGCTTTAGTTTTGTTTTCCAGGTTGTACTTTAGTTAGTTTTGTTCTTAACTGATAGATATAATTTTTGGATTCCTTTGTTTGCCGGATCAATCTATGGTACTTTATTTTTGTTGGACTGTTTTGATTTTGCTTATGTGTATATATGCATACTCAGTCACAGTTTTTATTGTTATTATAAATCTCTGCCTTTACATTGGGTTTTTGCATTTTTGTGGAGTTGTCCTTTTTTGTTTTTTCTTTCTTCTTCTTTTTTTCCTTTTTTAAAATTTTAAGTTTTGATTTTTTAAAACCTATTATATTTTTCCTATATTTATTGCTTTGTTTGCCTTTCCTGATGTTCTTTTCCCCTTGCAGTTAACCTTTAATGTATATAAATCTTCTTCATTTACTTCCATTTAACTTTGCATATCTATTCTTTCTTTCTTTTCTTTCCTCTCAACGTATTTGTTAGTTTTGTTTTCATTGCCTTATTCCCCACTTGGCACCTTGCTTTAGTTTTGTTTTTTGGTTTGTGTTTTAGTTGGTTTTGTTCTTAACTGGTAAATATAATTTTTGATTTCATTTGTTTCCTGGGTGAATCTACTGTACTTTATTTTAATTGGACTGTTTTGACTTTGCTTATGGGTGTGTATGTATAGATGTATATTCCATTATTTTAGTTATTATTAGCCTGATTTTGTAACAGTCATTTGTCTGGAGTTCATCTTTGGTTTCTTGTTTTTGGGTATTTGTTTTAATCTCACTTAATGCCATAACAAACCACTTGTGGAATCTGTTTCTAAACAGAGATCAAGCCCTGACCTTTGGAGTGGGATCACTGCCTCCATGACCCTATACTACCAGAGAACTAACCCTAGGGAATATCAAACAGTAAGAACTCACCCTAAGGAAACCACTTGAATACAGCACCCAGCATCACCCAACCACCAGTAGCACTGTGCGCTGGACACCTCATCTAAACAACAAACAAAACAAAATTACAAACCCAATCATCAGCAGACAGGATTACCACCTCAATCAGCCTTGCCCATCAGAGGAAAAACTAACAAACAAAAACCCAGCACAAATCTCACCCTATACAAAACTTACACAAACTATTGGACCGACCTTAGGAGGGCAGAAAGCAAAAGGAAGAAAGAATTCAACCTTAAAGCTTGGGAAAAGACCTCAGACAAAATAAGTTTAAAAAAATATATAATGAAAATGCAGAGAAATACAACACAAATGAAGGAACAAATTAGAAACACAGAAATCCAAATAAATGAAGAGGAAATAGGCAAACTACCTGAAAAAGAAAATTCAGAATAAAGATAGTAAACATTATCAAAAATCTTGAAAACAAAATGGAGAAAATGCAATAATCAATTTACAAAGATCTAGAAGAATTAAAGAATAAATGTATAGAGACAAACAACACAATTACTGAAACTAAAAACACTCTGGAAGGAACCAACAGCAGAATATCTTAAACAGAAGATCGACTTGGTGACCTGGAAGATAAAATGGTGGGAATAACTTCTGAAGAGCAGAAAAAAGTAAAAAGAATGAAAAGAACTGAGTCTTAGGGACTCAAAGCCTTAGGGACCTCTGTAACAATATCAAATGCATCAACATTCAAATTATAGGGGTCCCCAGAGAAGGCAATGGCAACCCACTCCAGTACTCTTGCCTGGAAACTCCCATGGAGGGAAGAGCCTGGTAGGGTGCAGTCCATGGGGTTGCTAAGAGTCAGACTCGACTGAGCGACTTCACTTTCACTCTTCACTTTCATGCACTGGAGAGGGAAATGGCAACCCACTCTGGTCTTCTTGCCTGGAGAATCCCAGGGATGGCGGAGCCCAATGGGCTGCCATCTGTGGGGTCGCACAGAGTCGGACACAACTGACATGACTTAGCAGCAGCAGCAGCAGCAGCAGAAGACAAAAAAGCTGGTATGAGAAAAATTTTGAAGAGATTATAGTTGAAAATTTCCTGAACATGGAAATGGAAATAGTCAATCAAGTCCAAGAGGCACAAACAGTCCCATACAGGATAAAGCCAAGGAGAAACACACCAAGACACATAACAATCAAACTAACAGAGACTAAACACAAAGAAAGAATATTAAAAGCAGCAAAGGAAAAGCAATAAGTAACATACAAGGGAAACCCCATATGTTTAACAAGTAATCTTTCAGCAGAAACCCTGCAGGCCAGAAGGGAATGGCAGGATATATTCAAAGTAATGAAAGGGAAATATCTACAACCAAAATTACTGTACCCAGCAAGGATCTCATTCAAAACTGATGAAGAAATAAAAAGCTTTTCTGACAAGCAAAAGTTAGGAGAATTCAGTACCACCAAACCAACTTTACAACAAATGTTCAGTTCAGTTCAGTCACTCAGTCGTGTCTGACTCTTTGCGACCCCATGAATTGCAGCACAGGCCTCCCTGTCCATCACCAACTCAGACTCACTTCCGTCGAGTCCGTGATGCCATCCAGATATCTCATCCTCTGTCGCCCTCTTCTCCTCCTGCCTCCAATCCCTCCCAGCATCAGAGTCTTTTCCAATGAGTCAACTCTTTGCATGAGGTGGTCAAAGTACTGGAGTTTCAGCTTTACCATCATTTAAAAGGACTTATATAGTCAAGAAATACAAGAGAAGGAAAAAAGATCTACAAAATCAACCCCAAACAATTAAGAAAATGGCAACAGGAACAAATACATCAATAATTACTTTAAATGTAAATGAATTAAATGCTCCAACCAAAAGTCACAGACTGGCTGAATGGATACAAAAACAAGACCTATATATATGCTGTCTACAAGAAATCCACTTCAGACCTAAAGACACATATAGACCAAAAGTTAGAGGATGGAAAAATATATTCCATGCAAATGGGAAGCAAAAGAAAGCTGGAGTAGCAATCCTCATATCAGACAAAATTTACCTTAAAATAAAGAATATTACAAGAGATAAGGAAGGACACTACATAATGATGAAGGGATCAATCCAAGAGGAAGACATAACAATTATAAATATCTATGTACCCAACATAGGAGCACCTCAATACATAAGACAAACTCTAACAGACATAAAAGGAGAAATTGACAGTAACACAATAACAGTAGGAGACTTCAACACCCCACTCACACCAATGGACAGATCACCAAAACAGAAAATTAATAAGGAAACACAAGTTAAATGATACATCAAATGAGATGGATCTCATTGATATCTTCAGGACATTCCATTCAAATGCAGATGAATACACCTTCTTCTCAGGTGCAACTGGAACATTCTCCAGGAGAGACCACATCTTGGGTCACAAATCAAAGCTCAGTAAATTTAAGAAAATTGAAATCGTATCAAGCATCTTCTCCAACCACAATGCTATAAGACTAGATATCAATTATAAGAAAAAAACTGTAAGAAACACAAACACATGTAGATTAAACAACACATTTCTAAATAACAAACAGGGTACTGAAGAAGTCAAAAGGAAAATCAAAAAATTTCTAGAAACAAATGACAGTGAAAACACAACAATTCAAAACCTATGGGAGGCAGCAAAAGCAGTTCTAAGTGGAAGTTTATAGCAATACAATCCTAACTCAAGAAACAAGGAAAACATCGAATAGACAACCTAACTTTACACCTAAAACAACTGGAAAAAGAAGAACAGAAAAATCCCCAAATTAGTAGAAGGAAAGACATAAAGATACAAGCAGAAATAAATGGAAAATAAATGAAAGAAACAATAGTAAAGATAGTAAACAATAGTTAAAGCTGGTTCTTTGAGAAGAGAAACAAAATTGACAAACCTTTAGCCAAACTCATCAAGAATAAAAGAAGAATCAAATTAACAAAATTAGAAATGAAAAAGGAGAGGTTACAACAATGCAGAAATACAAAGGTTATAAGAGACTATTATGAACAACTATATGACAATAAATGGATAACCTGGACGAAATGTACAGATTCTTAGAAAAGTTCAATCTTCCAAGACTGAACCAGGAAGAAGTAGAAATTATGAACAACCCAATTACAAGCACTGAAATTGACTGTAACCAAAAATCTCCCCAAAAACAAAAGCCCAGGCCCAGAGAGCTTCACAGGAGAATTCTATCAAACATTTAGAGAAGAGCTAATGCCTATCCTTCTAAAATGTTTTCAAAACATTGCAGAGGAAGGAGCATTTCCAAACTCATTCTGTGAGGCCACCGTCGCTGAGATACCAAAACCACACAAAGACAACACAAAAAAAGAAAGCTACAGGCTAATATCACTGATGAACATAGATGCAAAAATACTCAACAAAATTTAAGCAAAGAGAATTCATAGCACATTAAAAAGCCCATATACCATGATCAAGTTGGATTTATTCCAGGGATGCAAGCATTCTTCAATATATGCAAATAAATCAATGTGATACACCATATTAACAAATTGAAAGATGAAAACCATGTGATAATCTCAATAGATGCAGAAAAAGCCTTTGAAAAAATTCAGCATGCATTTATGATGAAAACTCTTGAAAAAATGGGCATAGAAGGAACCTATCTCAACATAGTAAAAGCCATATATGATAAGCCTACAGCAAACGTTATTTTCAATGGTGAAAAACTGAAAGCATTCCCCCTAAGATCAGGAACAAGACAAGGGTGTCCAGTTTCCCCACTATTATTCAACATAGTTCTGGAAATCCTAGCTACAGCAATCAGAGAAGAAAAAGAAATAAAAGGAATCCAAATTGGAAAAGAAAGAGTAAATCTCTCACTGTTTGCCGATGACATGATACTGTATCAGGAAATTACTAGAGCTAATTGGTGAATTTAGCGTTGTTGCAGAATACAAAATCAATACATAGAAATAACTTGCATTTCTATGTGCTAACAATGAAAAATCAGAAAGAGAAATTAAGGAATCAATCCCATTTACCATAGCAACAAAAAGAGTAAAATATCTAGGAATAAACTTGCCTAAGGAGACAAAAGTATGTACACAGAAAATTGTCAGATGCTGATGAAAGAAATCAAAGACAACATAAACAGATGGAGAGATATTTTATGTTCCTGGGTAGGAAGGATCAATATTGTGAAAATGACTATTCTACCAAATGCATTCTACAAATTCATTGTGATCCCTATCATATTACCAATGACATTTTCCACAGAACTAGAACAAAAAAATTTCACAATTCATATGGAAACTCAAAAGACCTGAACCAGCCAAGCAGTCTTGAGAAAGAAGAATGGAGCTGGAGGAATCAACCTTCCTGACTTCAGATTATACTACAAAGCTACAGTCATCAAGACAGTATGGTACTGGCACAAAAACAGAAACATAGACCAATGGAACAAGATAAAAAGCCCAGAAATAAACCCATCCACCTATGGATATGTTATATTTGACAAAGGAGGCAAGAATATACAACGGGGCAAAGACACCTCTTCAATAAATGGTGCTGGGAAAACTGGACAGCTACATGTATAACAATGAAATTAGAACACTTCCACCATACACAAAGATAAACTCAAAATGGATTAAAGACCTAAATGTAAGACCAGAAACTATACAACTCTTTGAGGAAAAGAAAGGCAGAGCACTCGATGACATAAGTCAAAGCAAGATCCTCTATGACCCACTTCCTCGAGTAATGGAAATAAAAACAAAAGTAAACAAGTGGGACCTGATTAAACTTAAAAACTTGCACAGCAAAGGAAACTATAGGCAAGGTGAAAAGACAACCCTCAGAATGGGAGAAAATAATAGCAAATGAAATAACTGACAAAGGGTTAATTTCCAAAATACACAAGCAGCTCACACAACTCAATACCAGAAAAACAACCCAATCAAAATGTGGGGAAAAGATCTAAACAGACATTTCTCCAAAGAAGATATATAGATGGCTAAAAAACACATGAGAAGATGCTCAGCATCACTCATTACTAGAGAAATGCAAATCAAAACTACAATGAGATATCACTTCACACTGGTCAGAATGGCCATCATCAAAATGTCTACAAACAATAAATGCTGGAGAGGGTATGGAGAAAAGGGAATGCTCTTGCACTGTTGGTGGGCATGCAAATTGATATAGCCACTATGGAAGATGGTATGGAGATTCGTTAAAAAACTAGGAATAAAACCACCATATAACCCAGCAATCCCACTCCTAAGCGTATACTCTGAGGACACCAAAATTGAAAAAGAGACATGTATCCCATTGTTCGTTGCAGCACTATTTACAATAGCTAGAACATGGAAGCAACCTAGGTGTCCATCAACAAAATGAATGGATAAAGAATTAGTGCTACATGTACAAAATGGAGTATTACTCTGCCATAAAAATAAATGCCTTTGAGTCAGTTCTAATGAGACGGATGAACCTAGAATCTATTATACAAAGTAAGTCAAAAAGAGAAAGATAAATATCATATTCTAATGCATACATACAGAATCTAGAAAAACAGTACTGAAGAATTTACTTAAAGGGCAGCAATGGATAAACAGACATAGAAAATAGAGTTGTGGACATGGGGATAGGGGAAGAGAGAGTGAGATGTATGGCAAGAGTAACATGCAAACTTATATTACCATATGTAAAATAGATAGCCAATGGGAATTTGCCTAATGGCTAAGGAAACACAAACAGGGGCTCTGTATTAACTTAGAGGGGTGGAATGGGGAAGGAGATGGGAGGGAAGCTCAAAAGGGAGGGAATATATGTATACCTATGGCTTATTCAGGTTGAGGTTTGACAGAAAACGACAAAATTCTGTAAAGCAATTATCCTTCAATAAAAAAATAAATAAATAAAACACTAAACATTCAAAAAGAAAAAAAAACTAAGATCATGGCATCCAGTCCCTATCACTTCATGACAAATAGATGGGGGGAAAAATGGAAATAGTGACAGACTTTATTTTCTTGGGCTCCAAAATCACTGTGGATGGTGACTGCAGCCATGAAATTAAAAGATGCTTGCTCCCTGGAAGAAAAGTTATGACAAACCGAGACATCATATTAAAAATCAGAGACATTACTTTGCTGACAAAGATCCATCTAGTCAAAGCTATAGTTTTTCCAGTAGTCGTGTATGGATGTGAGAGTTGGACCAAAAGAAGGCTGAGCAACAAAGAATTGATGCTTTTGAAGTGTGGTGTTGGAGAAGACTCCTGAGAGTCCCTTGGACTGCAAGAAGATCAAATCAGTCAATCCTAATGGAAATCAACCCTGAATATTCATTGGAAAGACTGATGTTGAAGCTGAAACTTTAGTACATTGGTCACCTGATGTGAAGAATTGACTCATTTTGGAAAAGACCCTGATGCTGGGGAAGATTGAAGGCGCTAGGAGAAGGGCACAAAAGAGGATGAGGTTGTTGAATGGTATCATCGACTCAACACACATGAATTTGAGCAAACTCCAGGAGATGGTGAAGGACAGAGAAGATTTGTGTGCTGCAGTTCATTTGGGTCTCAAAGAGCTGAATGACTTAGCAACTGACCAACAACAATAGTTTTAAAAGTACAGGGCAGCACAAATTGTAAAATTAGACTGAGTCAGTTCCAAGGTGACAATCTTGTAGATCAAAGATGTTTCAGGCTTGTCAGGGAACACCCATTTCATTACTGTAACTTCCTACCCTCCAGTATCTGAGGTCACCAATAATCAAATACCTAAAGAGGGTGCCCACCTCCATCTCTGCTCTTCACATTTTCCTGTTTATTTCTTTCATCACCACCACCAGACCTCTCTCTGTTCTTTAACTAACTGAAAGTGTCTTAAAGTCATGAATCTTTCTTATACCCTACAGATTCCATAGTGCCTCTTACAGTCCCTGACACACACTAGGCACCCAGTTATTATCTGAAAGACTAAGTGGAAAAGTGTTACTTTTTTTTTTTGAAACTTGAAACAAGAAGAAAATTTTATTGTCCTTATGTTAGTTGATTCTATGAATCTTTTTTTTAATTTTAATTTATTTATTTTAATTGGAGGCTAATTACTTTACAATATTGTATTGGTTTTGCCATACATCAACATGAATCTGCCACGGGTGTACACGTGTTGCACATCCTGAACCCCCCTCCCACCTCCCTCCCCGTACCATCCTTCTGGGTCATCCCAGTGCACCAGCCCCAAGGATCCTGTATCAAACCTAGACTGGTGATTCGTTTCTTATATGATATTATACATGTTTCAATGCCATTCTCCCCAATCATCCCACTGTCTCTCTCTCCCACAGAGTCCAAAAGACTGTTCTATACATCTGTGTCTCTTTTGCTGTCTCTCATACAGGGTTATCGTTACTATCTTTCTAAATTCCATATATATGCATTAGTATACTGTATTGGTATTTTTCTTTCCGGCTTACTTCACTCTGTAAAATAAGCTTCAGTTTTATCCACCTCATTAGAACTGATTCAAATGTATTATTTTTAATGGCTGAGTAATACTCCATTGTGTATATGTACCACAGCTTTCTTATCCATTCATCTGCTGATGGACATCTAGGTTGCTTCCATGTCCTGGCTATTATAAACAGTGCTGCAATGAACATTGGGGTACACGTGTCTCTTTCAATTCTGGTTTCCTTAGTGTGTATGCCCAGCAGTGGGATTGCTGGATTTTTAAAAGAACCTGGAATTAGAAATTCTCCATTCACTCAGTCTTTCCTGAATCATTAAATATTTATAATTATTAAATATTGGGACACTGACAATAATTTGATATTTCCATTCATTACAAACAATTACTAAAGTTAAATTCTTGCTTGATTTTGTAAACATTATTAATGAAACACATCATTTGGAGAACATTTTAGAGTAGTGTTTTGATAACAAAAATACAAGCTAAGAGAGGGACAAAAAAACCCTGGTGCACTTGTTATGATAATGACCATATTAGAATGTGAGAACTACCCTAAGGGAAATTATGTACTCAGACAATAACAACCTCACTAGAGTACATTGAACAAAATACACACCAGCGGCTTAAATGCTCATATGAATGGGGTGTTATAGCCCACACGTTAATAATCCATGCTTGAATGTCCGCTTAAGCAGATGATGCCCAATACTTAAAATGACATATTGAAATATATTTTTTGCTCAAATTGATTAAAACAAAAATTATACCATTATCATTAGTATAGAGATGCAGCATGTTCTAACTCATTTAATAAAATTAATATTTTGCTTCCTCATTTCCTGTCAAATAAAATAAAGTATTATTTATTTTAAAAGAAATTAAAATCGACAGAAGATAAATATGTAGATATCTTACATTAGCATTGTTGATGTAAAGACAAACCCTAGAGCAGAGAATTCATGTATACACATGTACATATATATATATTTATACAAACTCTCATATATAACTCTTATGATAGCTGGTAAATCAGTATAAGTGGCAAAGATGACATAAGGCTGAAAACCTGGCAAAGGTTATAGTATTTTCTTAAAAAAAAAAAAGATAGGTAAACCCTACATATTTCATTTGGTAAGCTTGTATCAATCCATGGAAAAATTGTAGGTCCAATGAGTTGTGAGCTTATATGTTTCCAAGTTAAAGTTCATTAATGTTCAGCATGAATCTTAAAAAAACTTTATATTTAAAAGTAACACCATTTTACTTTAGGATAATTGTTTAGATTGTCTCAAGGGAGTGACACAGATAGAAGGTCAGTTTTTTTTCTGATATATGTTTAGACAAGATGATAAAATGTGAGCTATGCAATAACTAAAGGGAGAAATTATGATCGGTGTTATTTGTAAAACAAAGTCAGTCTAACAAATATTGTTGAACCTTCAGTGACTACAGAAATAGATCCTTCTGATACTGAGTGCTGAGTGTATTTGAAGAGTTTCCTCATAAAAGTGCAGACTGCTTCTCCAGGATGCTAATTCTGGTTAAAATCATTTGAGTCAGGGAATCCTTAAGATGGTGTGATACATGTTACTATTGTGCTTGGACCCGCTATGGTACAGAACAATTAAGAGGAGTAAGAAATTCAGTTCAGTTGGATTAAAAGTTTGGTATCAGTGACTGGAATAAAATCACCTTCTCCATACTCTTTCCTCTTCCCCAACCTGAGGGTATCTTGGACATTTAAAGTTGAATTGAGGTAGTGAGGACATGGAAGGCTACCAATGGCTATTAATACCTCTCAAGGTCATCTTAAAATGGGTTATTTTGCTAGTGGAACACTGGACTAGATCAGAGGTCTTCAGACTTCCTTCAGTTCAGTTCAGTTCAGTTCAGTTCAGTTCACAGTCATGTCCTACTCTTTGTGAGCCCATGGACTGCAGCACACCAGGCCTCCATGTCCATCACCAACTCCTGGAGTTTACTCAAACTCATGTTCATTGAGTTGGTGATGCCATCCAACCATCTCATCCTCTGTCATCCCCTTCTCCTCCTGCCTTCAATCTTTCCCAGCATCAGGGTCTTTTCAAATGAGTCAGCTCTTCACATCAGATGGCTAGAGTATTAAAGTTTCAGCCTTAACATCAGTCCTTCCAATGAATATTCAGGACTGATCTCCTTTAAGATGGACTGGTTGGATCTCCTTGCAGTCCAAAAGACTCTCAAGAGTCTTGTCCAACACCACAGTTCAAAAGCATCAATTCCTGGGTGCTCAGCTTTCTTTGTAGTCCAACTCTCACATCCATACATGAATACTGGAAAAACTATAGCCTTGACTAGATGGACCTTTGTTGACAAAGTAATGTCTCTGCTTTTTAATAAGTTGTCTAGGTTGGTCATAACTTTTCTTCCAAAGAGTAAGCATTTTTTTGTTTCATGGCTGCAGTCACCATCTACAATGATTTTGTAGCCCCCCAAATAAAGTCTGACACTGTTTCCACTGTTTCCCCATCTATTTCCCATGAAGTGATGGGACCAGATGCTTTGATTTTAGTTTTCTTAATGTTGAGCTTTAAGCCAGTTTTTTCACTCTCCTCTTTCACTTTCAACAAGAGGCTTTTTAGTTCCTCTTCACTTTCTGTCATAAGGGTGGTGTCATCTGCATATCTGAGGTTATTGCTATTTCTCCCAGCAATTTTAATCACAGCTTGTGCTTCATCCAGCCCAGCATTTCTCATGATGTACTCTGCATATAAGTTAAATAAGCAGGGTGACAATATATAGACTTGACGTACTCCTTTTCCTATTTGGAACCAGTCTGTTGTTCCATGTCCAGTTCTAACTGTTGCTTCCTGACCTGCATAGAGATTTCTCAAGAGGCAGGTCAGGTGGTCTGGTATTCCCATCTCTTTCAGAATTTTCCACAGTTTATTGTGATCCACACAGTCAAAGGCTTCTGCATAGTCAATTAGAAAACAATAACATTTAAATTTAAAAAAGATACTTATTCATAAAAATAAATTATATTAATCATAAAAAAAGAAAACAATAACATACACACACACACACACACACACACAAGACTAGCTTGATTAAGCATACCTGTATCTAACTTGGCTTCCTATCTCACATCCCCCTTCACAACTGCCCTTCTCTTACTTCAGAAAAGAAAATTCCACTTCTCTTTCATCCTGTGTTGCAGCCACTGTTGAATTTAGTGAAGAAGGCCCACTTTCAGCACTAAATCAATGTGAAAGTGAAAGTGAAGTCGCTCAGTCGTGTCTGACTCTTTGCGACCCGTGGACTGTAGCCCACCAAGCTCCTCTGTCCATGGGATCCTCCAGGCAAGAATACTGAAGTGGGTTGCCATTTCCTTCTCCAGGGACTAAATCAAATGGCCATTACAAATTTTGGTATTTGTCCTGATGAAGTAAACTAATCTATTAACTGCAGCAAATTCATCTGCAAATCATATGGTTTCTAATCTTCTGCTTTCAACGAAATTCAAAAGTACCTAACTGACTGCTATTTGATGATAGATCAAATAGAATAGAACTAGTAGTGAACTCTATCTTATTATAGCCATAAATAATATCCATCCCTAAATATGCAAATTAATTGGGGAATAAAACTACATTCATCTCATTAAGAGATTCATTCTAATAAAATTTTGCTCTCTATTTATAGTAACTATCATAAAACATGTAATATATTCAATCTGTATTACTCAAGTTTGTATTACAAATAGTTCTAACTCAATCCAAAAGAAATTTTTAGGACTTGAGAACCTTGCAGTCACAAGAAATTTTTTAAAATTATGTTTCAATTTACATAAATATTTCCTTATTGAAACTTATGACAGAGGATCTATAAAATACAAAACAATAATATTACATATTAATAAAGTTGTTCGGGTAATTAGAATGGATATATGAGTTCAAGGGAAAGTTCATGATGTTAAATTTCTGACTGTTGAAAATTGTTTATGTATTTTTAAAATATGAATGATAGCAAGGATACGGTTGGTATGATATTCAGATTCCACTTGTTACATTTTATTTTTTATTTATTTTTTCATTGGAATATAGTTGCTTTACAATGTTGTGTTAGTTTCTGCTGTTCAGCAAGGTGAATCGGTTATCCTCTTTTTTGAATTTCCTTTCCATCTAGGTCACCACAGAGCATTTAGCAGCATTTCCTGTGCTATGCAGTAGGTTCTCATTAGTTATCTATTTTACGTGTAGTAGTGTATATATGTCAACCCCAATCTCCCAGTTCATCCCATCCGCCATCCCGTGTTCGTATGCCTATGTGTTCTTTACATCTGTGTCTCTGTTTCTCTGTTGCAAATAAATTCATCTGTACTATTTTTCTAGATTCCACATAAAGGCAATATTATATGGTGTCTGTTTTTGTCTTTCTGACTCACTTCACTCTTCATGATAGTCTCTAGGTCCACCCGCATGTCTGCAAACAGTTCTATTTTGTTCCTTTTCATGCCTGAGTAGTATTCCATGGTGTACATGTACCGCATCTTCTTTACCCATTCCTCTGTTGATGGACTTTCAGGTTGCATTCATGTCCTGGCTTTTGTAAATACTGCTGCAGTGAACGCTGGGGTGCATGTATATTTTTGAATTATGGTTTTCTTTGAGTATATACTCAGGAGTGGGATTGCTAGGGCATATGGTAGTTCTCTGTTGAATTTTTTGATGACCCTCCATACTGTTTCCCATAGTGGCTGTACCTATTTACATTCCAATCATGGTGTAGGAAGGTTCCATCTTCTCCGCACTCTCTCCAGCATTTATTGTTTGTAGATTTTTGGACGATGGCCATTCTGACTGATGTGAGGTGATACCTCATTGTAATTTTGATTTGTATTTCTCTGATAATTAGTGATGTTGAGCATCTTTTCATGTGCTTGTTGGCCATCTCTACATCATCTTTGAAGAGATATCTATTTAGATCTTCCCCCATTTTTGAATGGGCTTCCCTGGTAGCTCAGGGAGTAAAGAATCTGCTTGCAATGCAGGAGATGTAGGTTCGATCCCTGGGTTGAAAAGATCCCCTGGAGAAGGAAATGGCTACCCACTCCAATATTCTTGGCTGGAGAATTCCACTGCAGAGGAGTCATTTTGTGATTGGGTTATTTATTTATTATTTTTTATATTGAACTGCATGAGATGTTAGTTTATTTTGGAGATTAATTCCTTCTTGGTTGCTTCATCTGCAACTATTTTCTCCTATTCTGAGGGTTGCTTTTTTGTTTTGTTTGTGGTTTCCTTTGCTGTGCAAAATCCACTTGTTACATTTTAAAATGAAACAGGACTTTTAAACAATGCATCAACATGTTAGAAAATATAAATTACAACTACTTAAAGTTTTATGAAGAAATTTGGCATTGACTAAAAATTGTAAAATTGTGTGAAGGAATAATACAGTCTTTCAGAATTCACAAGTATTGAAGCAGAAGTTCAAAGATCATTGGACTGGTTCTGATTTATTTATAGGATGCTTCTTATCTGCAATAAAAGGAAATTTATTCAACTAACAGAAATTATAATAAAAAATAAAGGTTAATACAAATGAATAAAACCTGAAATGACCATCTGGTCCAGCTTTTAGGTAATTGTCCAGATGGTATTATTTCTTTTAATTTTTTGAGCTGAGACTCATTTATTGTACAAACTAACAATTGCTCTACCAAACAAACTTGTTATGTGAAAAGAATCTGTTGTGAATATGAACCTGAACTTAGTTACAATTAGCATTTATTTACTGAAAATCTGATAACTGCTCCGCCTATAGAAAAATAAATAAGTACAATTATAGTATTTCCTTCTTATTCACAGTGTCACTTTCTGAGGTTTCAGTCACCTGCAGTCAACCCTGCAGAAAAATATTAAATGGAGGTTTCCAGAAATAAACAATTCATATGTTTTACATTGCATGTTTTTCTGAGTAGCACGATGAAATCTCATGACATGAACCCTGTTTGTCCTGTGTATTCTGTCTATAACTCACGTAGCAGCCACCGTGGTCATCAGATGGACAGTTTTGGTATCACAGTGCTTGTGTTCAAGTAACCGTTAGTTTACTTAATAATGGTCCCAGAGTGCAAGAATAGTGATACTGGCAGTTCAGATGTGTCAAAGAGAAGCCATAAGTGAAGCATAAGCCTTTAAGTGAAAAGGGGACAGCTGCCAACTTAGTAAGGAAAGGAAGCTTGCTGAGTTTGCTAAAATCTATGGTAAGAAGGAATCTTCTATCCGTGAAATTGCAGAGAAGTAAAAAGAAGTTTGTACTAGTTTTGTTGTTGCGTCTCAAACTGCACAAGTTATAGCCACAGTGTGTGGTAAGTGCTTAGCCAAGATAATAAAAGGCATTAAATTTGTACCATAAGGGGCTTTCCTTGTGGCTCAGAGGTAAAGAATCAGCCTTCCAATGTAGGAGACACAGGTTCCATCACTGGTCCAGGAAGATCCCCCATGCTGCGGAGCAACAAAGCCCAATGAACCACAGCCACTGAGGCTGTGCTCTAGAACCCAGAAGTCACATCTACTGGGTTGTGCTGCAACTGCTGAGCCCACGTACTGCAACTACTGACACCCGTGTGCACTAGAGCCCGGGCTCCACAACAACAGAAGCCACCGCAATGAGAAGCCTGCACACTGCACCAAAGAGTAGCCCCCACTCTCTGCAATTAGAGAAAAGCCGGCACAGCAACAAAGACCCAGCACAAGCAAAATTAAATAAATAAAAATTATTTTTAAAAATGGTTCACATGAAAAATAAATCTTAAGAAAAATTTGTATCATAAGGTATTTTGAGAGAGAGACTACAGTCATATAACTTTCATTACAGTATATTGTTATAATTATTCTGTTTCATTAATATTGTTAATCTCCTACTGTGCCTAATTTATAAATTAAACTTTATCATAGGTATATGTGTCTAGGAAAAAGTAGCATACTTAGGGTTTAATACTATCTGTGGTTTCAGGCATGCACTGGGGGTCTTGACATTAATTCCCCAAGAATAAAGGGAGACTATTGTATCTAAATGTGATCCAGTTAAAATATCTATGTACTTATGAAAACATATACATATGTGTGTGTATGTGTGTTTATATACAGTATGTGATTATTGCATGCTATTATTAAATAGCATATAGATGTAATATTAATCATTAATAATTATTAAATATATAATATATACCATAGATGTCAAATTTCTTGTTGAGATAATATATTACTTACATATAGTAAAAATTATTGATTGTAAAATAGCTGTTAGTTTTTGATATATTATGATATACATTTTTCTTATGCACATTCAATTTTTCTGTTTCTATCTATATCAATTTCTTTTAAAGAATTCTTACAGGTCCTATTTTATCTCTTATTAGAAGATCCAATAAGACAAGATGCAAAATAATACATTTCAAAATCAGAAATTTCTTGACATTTTCCATTATAATGACAGCATTAATATTTATAGCAGTGATTACATTTAATAAAAGCTACTATAGCTTATAATGGATTCTGATTCAGCTAGACTCCATAATTAATAACTTACTCAATAATCCTGTAGTATTTAGACTTCAGTTTATCAGCTATAAAGGCTAAAATATTATTTGATCTAGGTTGAACAAACAGATTAAAATTATAGCTGCCCTTAATAATTGGACATGATTTTGTTTCATGTGCTTAAATATATTTTTAGATTTTTACTGACAGACTTACTAGATGTGAGAAAATAGCCATATTAATGTGGTAGGTATTATTATCCTAATTAAAATTGAAAAGCTTCACAGTTTGGAATTATCTTTTAGAAAACATGTGCATTCCTTGGATGAGCCACATTTTATACAAAGAGCACTTGACTTCCATGTGCAACATATCTATGCTTCTATGTGAAAACCAGCCTTTTATTAAAAAGTATTTGAGTTTAAATAATTGTTTTGAATCCTGCTTGGAAATTAGAACTTGCTGATAATTATTGTTTTTTAATCAATGTAAGTGTATTATGGCAAGGATCATTTATATTTTTGATGATAATGTTTTTACTATGAAAATCTTGAGGTTCATATGTAATGGGAAATAATCACGTAGGTAGAAGCATGAGATCTGAATGAGGAGAACCCAACTTAGGCATGTGACTTTTCCTCAGTCAATTAAGTTTTAAAAATAATTTAAAGACAATGTTCAGATGATAGAAAGCTGCAAACCCACCACATGCTGGGCTGGTGAAATCACAATTGCAGTATTGTGTTGACTTTTAGCCTCAGAAATTTAAAAACTACATACATATGTAGGTACATGATGTAGTACTCTCCAAGTGAAGGCATGCATTTTAGGATCAGTAGCAAACTAGAATGCTTCCAAAAGGAGGCATTTAGGATTATAAAAAGTCTAGAAAGCACGCTGTACATGCATGCTTGCTCAGTTGTTCCAGTTGCGTCCAACTCTTTGCGACCCTATGGATGGTAGCACTCCAGGCTCCTCTGCTCATAGGATTCTCTTGGCAAGAATGCTGGGGTGGGTTGCCATGCCCTCCTCCATGGGATCTTCCAGAACCAGGGGTTGAAACCATGTCTCCTATGGCTCCTATATCACAGGTGGATTCTTTACTGCTGAGCCACCAGCAACAGAGATTGTTTAACCTTGAAAGAGCAGACTCAACAGAGCTACCTTTAAATACTTAAAGAATTCCTAAAATAATAAAAGGACTAGATTTTCCTATGATGTTCCAGATTTCAGAACTAGGATTAATAATGGAAGTGAAAAGAATATAGGTTTTTGTTTTATTCTAAGAATTACTTCAAAGTGCAGTTCTTTGGCAATGGAATAAATTGCCTCATAAGCTAGGGGGCTACTCAAAGTGGAACTATCTCAGCCAATCATCTTTTAGAAACATTAAAATAAAACACAATAAGCCCTAGAATTCCCATACATTTAAAGGTTTTTATGGTACTTTGAGATATCTTTTAAAATTCTAAAGTTGTTTCACACATGGATTGTTTAACAAGTTTCTCTTTACTTTGATATATGGTGAAAAGACAGTTTTAATTTTGAATGTGCTTTCATTCATTCAGTCAATAAATATTTTTTGAGCAGTTACTACATGCCAGGTGTTGAGTTAAAAGCTAGTGTAGGATGGAGAATCAAACTAAAAATAGAGATCAGAGATTGTATGGGCAGATATTACTCAATAGTCACACAAACACATGGGCAATTACAAACATTGATAAATGGTATGGAGAAAGTGCACAGTACTCTGTGAACTTGGGTTTCCCTGGTAGCTCAGTTGGCAAAGAATCCATCTGCAATGCAGGAGACCCTGGTTTGATCCCTGGGTCAGGAAGATCCTCTGGAGAAAGGATAATCTACCCACTCCAGTATTCTTGCACTTCCCTGGTGGCACAGAAGGATGATAAAGAATCCGCCTACAATAGGAGAGACTTGGGTTTGATCCTTAGGTTGGGAAAATCCTCTGGAGGAGTGCATGGCAACCCATTCCAGTATTCTTGCCTGGAGAATCCCACAGACAGAGGAGCCTGGCAGTCTACAGTCCATAGGGTCAAAAAGAGTTGAACATGACTAAAGTGACTGAGCATGCACGCAGGCACTTTGTGACCTTATGCAAGTAAGAGAAGTTTCTTTCCTTTTCATCATTACCATCTAGGGCAGTCCTCATCATCTCTTACCTGGAGTACCACACAGCCTACCAAAAATGGGCTCCCTGTTTTCACTCATGCTGAACTCTTAAACTTCTCAACTCCACAAGCATAATTTCCTCAAAATGCAAATCATAACTCCACCTTGCCTGAAATCCAGCAATGCTTCTGACTGATAGAGGATGGGACAATATGAGAGAACAGCATTGAAGCATGTATATTACCATATGTAAAATAGATGACCAGTGCAAGTTTGAAGCATGAAGCAGGGCACTCAAAGCTGGTATTCCGGGACAACCCAGAGGGATGGGGTGGGGAGGGTGTTGGGAGGGGGTTTTAGGATGGTGGGATACATGTACACCTATGGCTGATTCCTGTCGGCAACAATCACCACAATATTGTAAAGTAATTAGCCTCCAATTAAAATGAACAAATTAATTTAAAAAAAAGAAAAAACTCACCATTTTCATCACGGCCTAAAATGATTTTTATAATATAGTCTATTTATATACCACTTTATTTAGAATATGTAACAAGGATTTGCTGTATAGCACATGGAACTCTGCTTAATGTTATGAGGCAGCCTGGATGGGAGGGGAGTTTGGGGGAGAATGGTTACATGTATATGTATGACTGAATCCCTTAGCTGTTAACCTGGAATTATTACAACATTATTAATCAGCTATATCCCAATGAAAAATAAAAAGTTTAAAAAATATATAGTCCATTTCTATCTCCATGGCTATCTCAAACCACTTTTCCCATGTTCTATATTCCAGCTACTCTGAAGATTTTCAGTAATGGGCCATTATCTTCTGCATTAGGGCCTTTGAACATACAGTTCTCTCATTTCGCTAAGCTCTACATCCCTTCTCCCTTCATCTAGTTAATTTCATCAATATAAACTCACATATTGCCCTCTTGTACACAATCGTAAGTCACTTAGTCATTTACTCAACAAATATTTATTGAGCTCCTAATACGCACCAAGCATTATTCTAATTGTTTAGATTACAGGAGCAAACAAAACAGGTCAAAGAGACTTGCCCTCGAGGGAAAATAAACAAAGATTCCTGCTAGTTTATACTATGCTTAAAAAGTTAAACCATGACCTAGATGCTTAGATCAAATTGTTAATTTCATTGGCTATGCAACTGTATTCCCACAGACATTTTCAGGGTTAAGGCTTCTAATAATTCTTTGAAATGTAAGATTAGATAGAAGGCTATATAAAAAATGGCCCTATGACAAAACATACACTACTCTACATTTACAATTTAGAGACTACATGGTTCATTTCATGCCTTATGATTTCACAACTTTGGTAGTACACTAAAATATAAGTGTATATTTGGACATATATTTTTATGTATATACATTAATAAGTATAGTGCATATGTATGTTATGTATGACAACATACGTAGATTATATACCACAGAAGGATGTAAACTAAAATTTTACCTTGAAAGTAGTAATGGATTTATTAAAAATTATCTTACTATTTGGGAAATTAAACTTACAGATAATGATTATAAATTTTACTTCCTTTGAAGCAAGTGGTCATTAATTAATTAACTGCCTATTTTAGGTAGCTGACATTTACCACATTTCATTCAGTATTGAGCATGGAAGGAGGTTTTACAAATTAGGAAACCTCTTGACTGGTTTGAGGAATTTATAGTTCACTTAGAGAGACAACATAAATGAAACAATATGAGGTAGTATATCCCCAAAGTACAACAAAGTATAGTTAAAAAACTGACCATAAAATAAGAAAACAAAGAAACTTTCCTCACCCCAATTACTTTCAATATACTCATTATTCAGAGAGATAAAGGCAGTGGAGCCACAGATGTTATACCAGATAAAATTCACTAGCCAGAATGTAATTTCTGGTAAGAAATAATTGCTAAGGAGAGCAGTGTTACTCCAAAAACATGTAGAAGCAGCAACTTGGAATCTCCTGGAAGCTTCTGGAGGCACTAGATTGTGATTGTATTCTCTTATGATAAGGGCATCTCAGTTTCAAGGCTTTACAAGTTATGGATCTTAGGAGAAAAATAACAGTTTAGTGAAAGTTTCTCCTTTGTAGCTCACTGAAATGAGGAAAAAGGTCAAAGGGAGCTTAACACATTTATAGCAGCTTGGAAAGTAGTGGTGTCAATCGAGGCCATGGCTGATAGGATCTCATGGTGATAACTGCAGCTCTGCTTTTCCCCACCTCATCCTGATTGTGGTGAGAGCTGAGAACTTAGAGCAATGGATTGAGAAAATACCATGAAATGAAAGGACCATTGGTCTGGATAAAACTACAGTCAGTAAAAATGGAAAATAAACTTCCATGTGTTTGGCCTTTAGCAGCCTCAGAGACTTCAGATAACATTTCACCAAATTGCTTTAGAGTCCTTCATAGTTGTAATGCTTTTTCTTTGGGTCGCTTGATAGTTTAAAATCTGTTAGCAGTTGTGAAATAGTGTTAAAGGGATACTGAATGTATCCCTTTTTTCTTAAATGCCACTTAATCCAGTAAAATTCAGGCCAAGGGGATGCACTAATTTAAAAATTATTATCTGTTTCTACTGCTGATGATATGGATAATGTTTATACTTTAAAAAGTTGTTTCTTTAATTCAGGAGTAGCCAAAACAAACTTGTTTTCATTGGCTTACAGATTGCTTTCATAGGGTTCAGTCCTATTAGTTAAAGAATTTAGCATCACTCCTGGTTTCAGGTATTATTTATGCTAGATGCTTTTGTATGTAGGGCACACAGTTTAAAAGGGTGCACTCTGTAATATTAAATGATATGAAAAATGAATGCTGAGAACAGAATTCAAATTTGAAAAAACTAACATGCTGACAACTGAAAAAATGGCCCAATTAATATTACGGACATTTTACTCATGAAAAATGAAAAGCAAACAAACTAAAATTCATTTGTATTAGAAGCAAAGTTTAGGAGTTTATAAAAATCATTTTTTTTCCGATTTCAGGAAAATGGCTTAGGATTATTTCTCTGAATTGCCTACTTATGGTGCTTTAAAGAAAGTACAGCATATGTGATTAACTGTCTAATGATTTAGGTGAGTTATTGAAAAGATTTCATAGAAATTGAATATTTCTGTCTTGAATCACTCTATTCCACTGGATCAGTCTATTCAGTATCTCACAGCAGGGTTATCTGGCTCATTGCTGTAGTCCCAGGAGCTGGACAAGTAACATGACTAGAAGGTGTTATAATTCCTCCAATTTCTAACATCAGTTCTGTAGGGAAAAGCAAGAAATAACAAAAATTAAAAGTGCTCTGAAGATGAACTTAATATCACTTATGTATCCTCAATTGTAGGAGCAGATAAAAGGAAATGCTTAAAGGAAACCACCATTGTTTTTTGTTATTTTTCTTTTTTGGAAAATTTTACCTTGATAGGAAAAATGATCAAGAGAAGACAGAGATAAAAAGATGGTGGGTCCACAGCAAAACTATAGCGAAACATGGTGTTTGGATTTAACTCTTTCATCTAAAGGATCCCAGTGAAGACTGTTTTTATTCCTTAGTTTACTCTTTCTTCATTTCCTTCTTCCTTCCTCCTTCCTTCCCTCTCTTTCTTTTTATTCTTTCTTTCCTTCCTCCCTATTGAACCCCAGGCAAACAGAAGTCTTATAAAATCTTCAAACACCTGCTTTGAGAGCTGGACAGGCCTAAACCACTTTTTGGAAATCTATCCTCTTTAACAGATGCTAAAGATTTGGGCCAGGAAAGTATAGGGATTTGGAAATAAAGAGAACTCTGAAATTCCCCTACCTTCCTTGATTTGCTCATTCCCTTAACAATATGGCTCTCCTATTACACTTTAACAGTAATTCTGAAGTATCTATGGTACAAGGTGAATACCTTCCTTGATTCTCCACATTTCCGTGGTTCTTAAGTTAACCTTCATTGAACAGAGACTCCTTTCATTGGTTCCATCAAGTTTACCCACATCTCGGAGGGATGTCAGGATATCATCAAAAACTGCATATGAATAAGTCTAAGGCCAGGGCATGAACTCTTGCTTCCTATTCATCACATCTTAAAGCCACATGCCACAGTATTTTCTTAACTCTTGAGGAATACTTCTTCTTGAAAATAAAAACAGACATTGTAGAAAATATCAGATCCTGTTTCCGCTCATTGGTACTGCCTAGTTTTCTTCAAAGTGTGGCTCTTGAGAGCCAGATTCCTTGAAATGACCTTATAGCGTGAGAGGATAAGCAACAATTCTCCTTCTGTCACCAAGAGTCTGCTGGGGCTTATACCTGGCTATGGAGATGCCACATTCTTTAAAAAAAATAAAAGGTTACCAGTTAAATGATATTGGACTACTGGGTGCCAGATTTTTCAAAGCAGATTCATCTACAAAATAAATATGGACACAAGACATTTATTGCTTTATTTCATTATACATCCACACCTCAAACATTTAACATGTTGTCAGGAATAATACCTTGAGCTCTCAAACCTTAACCAAATGTAAAAGCAGAGACCCATAGAAAATTAAATCTCCAGTGAACCAATATATCAAATTATGTGAGTTTTGTTTCTGTTCCAATGATTCCATGAAAAGAAAAGAAGTCAAGAGTTATGACTTAAAATGCAAAAAAAAAAAAAAAAATTAAAAAATATGCATTAAACAATAAAAGTATTTTTAAGAATGTCACTGACTGTACAAAAGTGTCAATTAAATAAAATATCATGGCTAAAGGACTTGAAGTGTAAAAGACTTTAAGAAGGTGCCTTTAGGAAATTGGAAACATATTGATTTGAAGTACTTCATTCCTAACAATTTTCGGCCCTTTGTGAAATAGGGCATAGGACAAGGATGTGGTTCAGGATAAGACAATGAAGTGGCAGTAATGGGTTGAAAGGTACTGTGAGTTATAAATCTGACTTATAGTAATATAGAGGTTAAGATAGGTGAATGCCTAAATAGCATTAATCTGTGAGAGGAAATCATATGCTAGATAATGCATATTTTGTTTGCCTTGACCATTAAATTCATCTTTAAATAATACCAAAGTGCCTAAAGAATAAGACATCTATCATCTGAATGTTAGGCTTTATAAAGTCTCTCTATTCACAACAGACAATTTTATGTTTATCTAGTATATGTATGGTGAATGGTGGCTGTGCGGCACTGGAGCGGCAAGCTACTGAGAGGAGATACCACATGTCCAAGGTAAGGAGCAGCATCTGCTCTTTGCTGGAGCAGCTGTGAAGAGACACTCCACATCCAAGGTAACAGAAACTTCAATAAGATGGTAGGTGCTGACAGAGGGCATCAGAGAGCAGACAGATTGATATAAAAATCACAAAAAACTAACCAATCACATAGACCACAGCCTGGTCTAACTCAATGAAACTAAGCCATGTGGTGTAGGGCCACCCAAGATAGACAGGTAATGGTGGAGAGTTCTGACAAAATGTGGTCCACTGGAGAACAGAATGGTAAACCACTTCAGTATTCTTGCCTTGAGAACCCCATGAACAGTATGAAAAGGCAAAAAGATAGGACACTGAAAGATGAACTCCCCAGGTTGGTAGGTGCCTAACATGCTACTGGAGATCAGTAGAGAAATAACTCCAGAAAGAATGAAGAGATGGAGCCAAAGCAAAAACAGCACCCAGATGTGGATGTGACTGGTGATAGAAGCAAGGTCTGATGCTGTAAAGAGCAATATTGTATTGGAATATGGAATGTTATGTCCACGAAACAAGCTAAATGGGAAGTGGTCAAACAGGAGATGGCAAGAGTAAACATCGACATTTTAGGAATCAGCAAACTAAAATGGACTGGAATGGGTGAATTTAACTCAGATGACCATTATATCTCCTAAAGGAATCCCTTAGAAGAAATGGAGTAGTCATCATAGTCCCCAAGAGTCTGAAACAGTATTTGATTGTAATCTCAAAAGTGACAGAATGATCTCTGTTCATTTCCAAGGCAAACCATTTAATATCATGGCGATCCAAGTCTATGCCCCAACCAGCTTCTTCTTTAACGCTGAAGAAGATGAAGTTGATTGGTTCTATTAAAATCTACAAGACCTTCTAAAACTAATAACCCCAAAAGATGTCCTTTTCATTACTGGGGACTGGAATGCAAAAATAGGAAGTCAAGAAACACCTGGAATAACAGGCAAATTTGGCCTTGGAGTACAGAATGAAGCAGGGCAAAGGCTAATAGAGTTTTGCCAAGAGAAGGCACTGGTCATAGCAAACACCATCTTCCAACAACACAAGAGAAGACTCTACACATGGACATCACCATATGGCCAAAACTGAAATCAGATTATGTTCTTTGCAGCCAAAGATGGTGATGCTCTATACAGTTAGCAAAAACAAGACTGGAACCTGACTGTGGCTCAGATCATGAACTCCTTATTGCCAAATTCAGGCTTAAATTGAAGAAAATAAGGAAAAGCACTAAATCAAATCTAAATCAAATTTGACCTAAATCAAATCCCTTATGATTATACAGTGGAAGTGAGAAATAGATTTAAAGGACTAGATCTGATAAACAGAGTGCCTGATGAAATATGGATGGAGGTTCCTGACACTATGTAGGAGACAGGGATCAAGACCATCCCCAAGAAAAAGAAATGCAAAAAAGTGAAATGGCTGTCTGAGGAGACCTTACGAACAGCTGTGAAAAGAAGAGAAGTGGAAAGCAAAGGAGAAAAGGAAAGATATACCCATTTGAACGCAGAGGTCCAAAGGAAAGCAAGGAGAGATAAGAAAAACTTCTTCGGTGATCAGTGCAAAGAAATTGAGGAAAAAAACAGAATGGGAAAGACTAGAAATCTCTTCAGGAAAATTAGAGCTACCAAGGGAACATTTCATGCAAAGATGGGCTCGATAAAGGACAGAAATGATAGGGACCTAACAGAAGCAGAAGATATTAAGAAGAGGTGGCAAGAATACTCAGAAGAACTGTACAAAAAAGATCTTCAAGACCAAGATAATCACGATGGTGTGATCACTATTGTAGAGCCAGACATCCTGGAATGTGAAGGCAAATGGGCCTTAGAAAGCTTCACTACGAACAAAGCTAGTGGAGGTGATGGAATTGCAGTTGAGCTATTTCAAATCCAAAAAGATGATGGTGTGAAAGTGCTGCACTCAATATGTCAGCAAATTTGGAAAACTCAGCAGTGGCCACAGGACTAGAAAAGGTCAGTGTTCATTCCTATCCCAAAGAAAGGGAATGCCAAAGAATGCTCAAACTATTGCACAATTGCACTCATCTCACACACTAGTAAAGTAATGCTCAAAATTATCCAAGCCAGGCTTCAGTAATATGTGAACTATGAACTTCCAGATGTTTAAGCTGGGTTTAAAAGAGGAACCAGACATCAAATTGCCATCTATTGGATCATTTAAAAAGCAAAAGAGTTCCAGAAAAACATCTATTTCTGCTTTATTGACTATGCCAAAGCCTTTGACTGTGTGGATCACAATAAACTATGGAAAATTCTGAAAGAGACAGGAGTACCAGACCACCTGACCTGCCTTCTGAGAAATCTGTATGCAGGTCAGGAAGCAACAGTTATAATGGACATGGAAAAACAGACTGGTTCCAAAATGGAAAAGCAGTACATCAAGGCTGTATATTGTCACCCTGCTTATTTAACTTATATGCAGGCACCACACCCCAGTACTCTTGCCTGGAAAATCCAATGGACAGAGGAGCCTGGTGGGCTGCACTCCATGGGGTCGCTAAGAGTCGGACACGACTGAGCGACTTCACTTTCACTTTTCACTTTCATGCATTGGAGAAGGAAATGGCAACACTCTCCAGTATTCTTGCCTGGAGAATCCCAGGGATGGGGGAGCCTGGTGGGCTGCCATCTATGGGGTCGCACAGAGTTGGACACGAGTGAAGTGACTTAGCATCAGCAGCAGAGTACATCATGAGAAATGCTGGGCTGGATGAAGCACAAGCTGGGACCAAGATTGCTGGGAGAAATCTCAATAACCTCAGATATGCAGATGACACCACCCTTCTGGCGGAAAGTGAAGAAGAACTAAAGAGCCTCTCAGTGAAAGTGAAAGAGAGTGAAAAGTTGGCTTAAATCTCAACATTCAGAAAACTAAGATCATGGCATCTGGTCCCATCACTTCATGGCAAATAGATGGGGAAACAGTGGAAACAGTTGCTGACTTTATTACTTTGGGCTCCAAAATCACTGCAGGTGGTGAGTGCAGCCATGAAATTAAAAGACACTTACTACTTGGATGGAAAGTTATGACCAACCTAGACAGCATATTAAAAGTAGAGACATTACTTTGCCAACAAAGGTCCGTCTAGTCAAGGCTATGGTTTTTCCAGTGGTCATCTATGGATGTGAGAGTTGGACTATGAAGAAACCTGAGCACCGAAGAATTGATGCTTTTGAACTGTGGTGTTGGAGAAGACTCTTGAGAGTCCCTTGGACTGCAAGGAGATCCAACTAGTCCATCCTAAAGGAGATCAGTCTTGGGTGTTCTTTGGAAGGATTGATGTTGAAGCTGAAACTCCAGTACTTTGGCCACCTGATGCGAAGAGCTGATTCATTTGAAAAGACCCTGATGCTGGGCATGATTGAAGGCAAGAGGAGAAGGGGACGATAGAGGATGAGATGGTGGATGGCATTACCGACTAAATTGACATACATTTGGGTAAACTCCAGGAGTTGGTGATGGGCAGGGAGGCCTGGCACGCTGTGGTCAATGGGATCACAAACACTCGGATACAACTGAGTGACTGAACTGAACTGAATATATGTATGAGGTAGATTACCAAGCAACACAAAAAATAAAAGAAAAAAATAGAATACAAATATATTGCATTATGTTTCATATGAAATATCTATTAGGCTATATTTCATTGTTTAGGCTAGAGTTTTTGTCCTAAATATTTCTACTTTAAGTAATGTCAACCAATTAGAAATTTTAGGACCTTTTAAAATGACAATTTTCCTGTTGAATGATTTTTACTTTATATAAACATTATTAGATGTCACTCCACACATCCAAAAGATCAAAGTTTAACTATTTTAAAACTATTATACCATTCCTATATGTCAGGCACTGTACTAACACTTATATGACATTTGTCAAATTCATAGATCCATGCAAGCCTGCATATACATATACACATGAATGCATTCAATGAAGGCACACTCAGTTGATCAGATTGTTATCCATATTGAATTTTAAGGAGAAAATCAAAGGAAAACAAGTAGATATGAGAAAATTAGATTTTTAAGCATCCCTATTTTAAATTAAAAGGAACATTTTTAATATACTTTAGATCAGTATACATTCAGATTGATTTTCTACAACTTTTATCGATACACATTTAAATGTAAATTGACATCTGTACTATACTTTTAGAATATTGCAAACTATCAAAATACCCTTTTCCTGAGTATTACAACAAAGAGACAGTACATTCTTATCAATCTTATCCACATGAAAAAATATATTGCACTATGATGAAAGGAAATAAAAATATTATACTAAAACCTTTGGTGCAATCTTTAAGAATAGTGTGTTGCTGCTTTGGGTTAAAATAAAAAAAAAAGAAATTTCCCTTCATTGGTAATAAGTTCATGTTTGTTTGGTGAGGCAGTATTAATATTTTGATAAGAGCAAGATTTACTAGTAACTTTATATGACCCACAACTTGTGTCAAACATTGTGGTTTTTTGAGCAGCATATTGCACTTATCAAAAATAATTTCTTTTTTCTATTTGTAAATGCTCAGGACTCTTAGAAAAGTGAGGATGCAGGAAATGATGACACCAATCTGTGAAGCCAAAGTTTTATGTTGTGAAAGATATGTAAGTAATAAGCTTGCTGTTGAGTGAAATAAAACACATGTTAAACGTTTCTGTATCAGTCAGTTTATTATGCTCTTCATTCATATACAAAGTATTTTTCACTGCAAACAAGCAAAAGTTCATTTGACTCACTGCAGAGGAAGACACTGCAGAGATACTGTTGTTGTTGTTGTTGTTGTTTTGATTATCTAATCATGTCATCCTTCTCCAATGTGTGTTGTTCTTAGAAAAAAGCAAGAAACTAAGTAAGAGAAAAAAATGATGAGATTACATGCTTTTGAAATTTGTTTTCTAGTGTTTTACCACATTAGTGACTCATAACATTAGGATGAATTTAGTAAGAAAAACGTCATAGGAAAATATCTAGAAGCACGTTTATATTTGCTTCAAGTCAGTTCAGTTCAGTCACTCAGTCATGTCCTACCCTTTGCGACCCCATGGACTGCAGCACGCCAGGCCTCTGTGTCCATCACCAACTTCCAAAGTTTATTCAAACTCATGTCCATTGAGTCAGTGATGCCATCCAACCATCTCATCCTCTGTTGTCCCATTCTCCTCCTGCCTTCAATCTTTCCCAGCATCAGGGTCTTTTCAAATGAGTCAGCTCTTCACATCAGGTGGACAAAGTATTGGAGTTTCAGCTTCAGCATCAGTCCTTGCAATGAATATTTAGGACTGATTTCCTTTAGGATGGACTTGTTGGATCTTGTTGCCGTACAAGGGTCTCTCAATAGTCTTCTCCAAAACCACGGTTCAAAAGCATCAATTCTTCACTGCTCAGTTTTCTTTATAGTCCAACTCTCACATTTATACATGACTATTGGAAAAACCATAGCCTTGACCAGACGGACCTTTGTTTGCAAAGTAGTGTCTCTGCTTTTTAATATGCTATCTAGGTTGGTCTTCATCCAAGGAGTAAGTGTCTTTTAATTTCATGGCTGCAGTCACCATCTGCAGTGATTTTGGAGCCTCCCCAAAATAAAGTCTATCACTGTTTCCACTGTTTCCCCATCTATTTGCCATGAAGTGATGGGATTACCTTTCTTAATGTTGAGTTTTAAGCCAAATTTTTCACTCTCCTTTTTCACTTTTATTGAGAGGCTCTTTAGTTCTTCTTCACTTTCTGCCATATGGGTGGTGTCATCTGCATATCTGAGGTTATTGATATTTCTCCCAGCAATCTTGACCTCAGCTTGTGCTTCATCCAGCCCAGCGTTTCTCATGATGTACTCTGCATATGTTAAATAAGCAGGGTAACAGTATACAGCCTTGATGTATTCCTTTCCCAATTTGGAACCAGTCTGTTGTTCCATGTCCAGTTCTGTCTGTTGCTTCCTGACCTGCATACAGATTTCTTAGGAGGCAGGTTAGGTGGTCTGGTATTTCTATCTCTTTAAGAAGTTTCCACAGTTTGTGGTGATTCACACAGTCTAATGCTTAGGGGTAGTCAATGAAACAGAAGTAGATGTTTTTCTGGAACTCTCTTGCTTTTTCGATGATCCATTGGATGTTAGCAATATGATCTCTTGTTTCTCTGCCTTTTCTAAATCCAGCCTGAACATCTGGAAGTTCAAGGTTCATGTACTGATGAAGCCTGGCTTGGAGAATTTTAAGTGTTACTTTACTAGCATGTGCGATGAGTGAAATTGTGTAGTAGTTTGAGCATTCTTTGGCATTGCCTTTCTTTGGGATTGGAATAAAAACTGACCTTTCTCAATCCTGCGGCTACTGCTGAGTTTTCCAAATTTGCTGGCACTGTCATAGCATCATCTTTTAGGGTTTTAGGATTTGAAATAGCTCAATTGGAATTCCATTACCTCCACTAGCTTTTTCGTAGTGATGCTCACTTGACTTCACATTCCAGGATGTCTGGCTCTAGCTGAGTGATCATACCATCGTCATTATCTGGGTCGTGAAGATCTTTTTTTGTATAGTTCTTCTGTGTATTCTTGCTACCTGTTCTTAATATCTTCTGCTTTTGTTAGGTCCATACCATTTCTGCCCTTTATTGTGCTGATCTTTGTTTGAAATGTTCTCTTAGTATCTCTAATTTTCTTGAAGAGATCTCTGGTCTTTCCCATTCTATTGTTTTTTCGATTTCTTTGCATTGATCACTAAGGAATTCTTTATTATCTCTCCTTGCTATTCTTTGGAACTGCATTCGAATGGGTATATCCTTCCTTTTTTCCTTTGCCTTTCACTTCTCTTCTTTTCACAGCTGTTTGTAAGGCATCCTCAGACAACCATTTTGCCTTTTTTGCATTTCTTTTTCTTGAGGATGGTCTTGATCCCTGCCTCCTGTACAGTGTCATGAACCTCTGTCCATAGTTCTTCAGGGACTCTATCAGCTCTAGCCCCTTGAATCTACTTGTCACTTCCACTGTATAGTCATAAGGGACTTTATTTAGGTCATATCTGAATGGTCTAGTGTTTTTCCCTACTTTCTTCAATTTAAGTCTCTCCTGGTCTTGTTTCTTTGCTTCCTCATGACTTTTAATTTGCTATTTTCATCTCTTTTTCTTCAGTATGACCCATTTTATTGAAATCAAAACTCAATTATATATACTTTCAGGAAGTGGAAGGAGTTGTCTGAATAGTGAAACTGGTTGCCTCTTTGAAATGAATGATTCATGTTTACTGAGTAAAATAAATAATATAAACCAAATAGAGTATTTCTATAACCAAACTTATAAATGAATCATTAGGTGTCCTGGAGAATATTTAAACAAATGATAAAGTATGTTAATTTTTTTTTAATACAGAAGCAAAGCTAGGTTTCTGAGGTAGAATCAATTTTCTTAAATTCTCCCCAAGCCTCTGCCCCATCCCCTGACCTCTATCCTATCTCTGCTTCCCACATCCTACCATCCTGGCCCTCCAAGTACTACTTATTTATGTTTTAGTATTCATTTCAAACATCAATCCTGTAAATTCTTCATGGAGGTTTTTTTTTTTTTTTTCTGTTTTTTCACACATGACTTGGGACTTAAAGAACTAAGCACCATGCTTTGTGTTTTAAAACATTGGTCCATTTATTCCCCACAAAGCACTATAAAGACAGCAAGATTCTATTGTAGAGCACAGGGTACTATATTCAACTGCCTGTTATAAACCATAATGGGAAAGAATATGTAAAACTATATGCATGTGTGTGTATATATATATATATATATATATATACACATATATATATATAATGTAGCAGAAACATTTTATTTTACAGCAGAAATTAACATAACATTATAAATCAATTATACTTCAATAAGATAAATTAAAAAATACTGTGATATTAATAGTACCTTGTTGTAGAAATTAACTAACTGTGACTTGCTGAGATTAGATTACTATCTTAATCTTATGCATCAGAAAGTACTGGAGCCAGGAATTCACCTTAAGGCATTCAGACTCTAAAACTCATATTTCTACTAGTGCATAAAGTTTTAAAATTAAATTCTCCAGACTTCATACCAAAAAAAAATCATGCTACTTCATTGGCAGCATTCAGATTAATTACTCATTTAGTCTAGGAATGCTTTCTAAGTCCCTTGGGTGAACCCTCTAGAGGAGAAGAAATGATTATAGGCATGAGAATCTCAGATACAAATCCTTCTTGAGAAAATTGCTTAATGTCTCTGTGCTTCAGTTTATTCATCAACGTGGGGGTAATAATGTTCATCTCACAGGCCAATATAAAGATTGTTATATTCCATGTGCTTAGTTCTTAGTTCCATTGTTATATTCCTCTGTGCTCCTGGCACAGAGGAAGGAAGAGTTTAAAAAATGGACTCTTATGCTATTATTTGGGATAGAGTCCTGTACTGTACAGGACAGATGAGTGGATAGAGAGCTTAAAATCTAACTGAGGAGACAAAAGACCAAAGATAAAATGATTTTTGGAGAGTAGTATGTTAAAAATTATGCAGTGATACACATACACATATACACACACACACAAATATATTTTAAAATGAGGACTAAGAAAGTGATAAGAGGAAGAGTGGGATACACGGAGAGATTTCTATGAGCAGATGTGTTACAATATATTAAGGTGACAAGAGACATGAGTTTAAGGGTATCAGAGTTGAAGAAGGGGCCTGAGGGTGCTCTAAAGAAAAACTGGAGGATGCAACTGAAATAAAATACTGAGGTGTTTCTAATTCATCTATCCTTCAAACGAAATGATAGCTAATATTTGATTAGTGTCTTCAAATGTCAGACACTGTTCTAAGAACTTAAGGAGACCTCACAGCAATTTCATATCAGGAGGTGCTAATCTTGTCTAGGGTTCCACGCCTAGTGAGTGTCTAGTGAGTAGTAGATCCAGGATTCCAAATCCAAGATTTCCAATCCAGGTGTCTTGGTCCCAGAACTTAAAGAGCTATAAGAGAGGCACTTAGCTCACACCAGGGCTTTGGGGCAGGTATAACCATCGAAGGCAGGGCTCTGTGGAACAGGTTTAACATTAAGGAGCTGAGGCTGGTGCCACTTTGTTATGTCAACTGAGGGTCAAGTCAAATGCCTCATGCTTAATTCCTAAGAATCAGAGGATCTGAATGCTGTCTTTGAGATGCAAACCACACAAGGATTGACTAGGAATTTTGCTAACAAAATGGATAAACAGATTGGATTAAAGGACTCAATCTCACCTCAGAGATAAGCAAACCCAGAGGCTAGAGAATGAGCAAGAATGTGAATTACATTACAGAAGTCCAGGAAACTGGGCTCAGGATGAAGCTTGGGAAGAAATTTAGACAGAGAGATTTCATTTAAGATTTAATAATGAGATACAGAGGATTCCAGAAAAAACATCTACTTCTGCTTCATTGACTACTCTGAAACCTTTGACTGTGTGGATCACAACAAACTGTGGAAAATTATTAGAGACAAGAATACCAGACCACCTGACCTGCCTCCTGAGAAATCTGTATGCAGGTCAGAAGCAACGGTTAGAACCTGACATGGAACAATGGACTGGTTCCAAATTGGGAAAGGAGTATGTTAAGGCTGTATACTGTCACCCTGTTTATTTAACTTATATGCAGAGTACATCATGTGCAATGCCAGGCTGGATGAAGCACAAGCTGGAGTCAAGATGGCCAGGAGAAATATCAATAACCTCAGATATGCAGATGACACCACCCTTATGGCAGAAAGTGAAGAGGAACTAAAAAGCCTCTTGATGAAGGTGAAAGAGGAGAGTGAAAAAGCTGGCTTAAAACTCAACATTGAAGAAACAAAGATCATGGCATCTGGTCCCATCACTTCATGGCAAATAGATGGGGAAACAATGGAAACAGTGAGAGACTTTCTTTTCTTGGGCTCCAAAATCACTGCAGATGATGACTGCAGCCATGAAATTAAAAATCGCCTGCTCCTTGGATGAAGACCTATGACCTATCTAGACAGCATATTAAAAAGCAGAGACATTACTTTGCTGACAAATGTCCATCTAGTCAAAGCTATGGTTTTTCCAGTAGTCATGTATGGATGTGAGAATTGGACCATAAAGAAGGCTGAGCATCGAAGAATTGATGCTTTTTGAACTGTGGTGTTGGAGAAGACTACTGAGAGTCCCTTGGACTGCAAGGAGATCAAACCAGTCCATCCTAAAGGAAGTCAATCCTGAATATTCACTGGAAGGACTGATGCTAAAGCACCAATACTTTGGCCACCAGATCCCAAGAGCTGACTCATTTGAAAAGACCCTGATGCTGGGAAAGATTGAAGGCAGGAGGAGAAGGGGATGACAGAGGATGAGATGTTTCGCTGGCATCACCAACTCTATGAACTTGAATTTGAGCAAGCTCTGGGAGATGGTGAAGGACAGAGAAGTCTGGCGTGTTGAATGAAGTGCATGGGGTTGCAAAGAGTCAGAGATGACTGAGTGACTAAACAACAATGAAATACAGATAGAAGGTAGGGGAAAATAGAAAGAAGGGAAGATAAAACCAAAGCTCCATTTTGAAAACCTGAAATATCCATTCTGAGTAGCAGATGGAATGGAAGTGCTAGCAATATTAAACAAAATTTAAAAGGTAGAAAAATTAAGATATATTGAAGATGAAGCAGATGCAGTTTTCATAACATTGAGCTAGGGTCAAATTTTAACTCATCTATGAAATAAACTTCTCTGAGAGAATTTTTTATTGGAATTAAGTATTTTCAAATACAAATTTTAGTGAATTACTGATTGACAAAAATGGTTGAAAAATATAACAAAGGACGCTGAATTTATTTGACATGGGAAAAATAAGAGTCTTAAAAAATAAGACTGACAACAATTTTCCTACACAAGTTATGCATGTGTATACATATGTTATATATATATATATATATATATATAATTACAGAAATACATATAAAATATGGAGATCAACTTATCTCTAATGAAAATAGTGTGAGAAAAATTAAGAGACATATTAAAGACAGGATCTGGATATTATGAAAAGTAGCCTCTCTGTATATATTTCATTAAAAACGAAAACAGAATCTGTATTTGACTGGGATATTTTAATATATTTGAGTCAGAGTGACCAATCATATTCTCTTAAATTGTTTGGCTCCAGTTTCATTGACTTTGCTGTTGTCATTATCTCATATCCACAGCATAAGACAACTGCCCACAGATTTTGAGTTTGGAGAGCCTAGGGGTTTCTCGGAAAATCCCATGGACGGAGGAGCCTTGGTAGGCTGCAGACCATGCAGTCGCTAGGAGTCGGATACAACTGAGGACTTCACTTTCACTTTTCAATTTCATGCATTGGAGAAGGAAATGGCAACCCACTCCAATGTTCTTGCCTGGAGAATCCCAGAGATGGGGGAGCCTGGTGGGCTGCCGCCTATGGGGTCGCACAGAGTCAGACGCGCCTGAAGTGACCTAGCAGCAACAGCAGAGGTTTCCTAAATTCATGTACATACAAATTATCTAAGCCTTTGACCTTTGAGAAGTCACAGGCTCTTCATCTCCACTTCAGGGTGGAGATGCTAAAGGTCAGAAAATCTAAGGCAGAAAGCTTCATGGAAAGACCTTTGGGGATTCACATTTGTGGTCAATGCCCAACCCCTACTTGAGAAACAAAAGATTGTCATGAAATCCATGTTTTATTGCCTCGTCTTTTAATATCAGGCAGTTCCTAATTGGCTATCATTAGTTAGTTCAGTCACTCAGTCGTGTCAGACTCTTTGTGACCCCATGAATCCCAGCACGCCAAGCCTCCCTGTCCATCACCAACTCCCAGAGTTCACTCAGACTCATGTCCATTAAGTCAGTGATGGCATACAGGAATCTCATCCTCTGTCGTCCCCTTCTCCTCCTGCGCCCAATCCCTTCCAGCATCAGAGTCTTTTCCAGTGAGTCAACTATTCGCATGAGGTGGCCAAAGTACTGGAGTTTCAGCTTTAGCATCATTCCTTCCAAAGAAATCCCAGGGCTGATCTCCTTTAGGATGGACTGGTTGGATCTCCTTGCAGTCCAAGGGACCCTCAAGAGTCTTCTCCAATACCACAATTCAAAAGCATCAATCTTCGGTGCTCAGCCTTCTTCACAGTCCAACTCTCACATCCATACATGACCACTGGAAAAACCATAGCCTCGACTAGATGGACCTTTGTTGGCAAAGTAATGTCTCTGCTTTTGAATATACTATCTAGGTTGGTCATAACTTTTCTTCCAAGGAGTAAGCGTCTTCTAATTTCATGGCTGCAGTCACCATCTGCAGTGATTTTGGAGCCCCCCAAAATAAAGTCTGATACTGTTTCCACTGTTTCCCCATCTATTTCCCATGAAGTGATGGGTCCAGATGCCATGATCTTTGTTTTCTGAATGTTGAGCTTTTAAGCCAACTTTTTCACTCTCCACTTTCACTTTCATCAGGAGGCTTTTTAGTTCCTCTTCACTTTCTGCCATAAGGGTGGTGTCATCTGCATATCTGAGGTTATTAATATTTCTCCTGGCAATCTTGATTCCAGCTTGTGTTTCATGCAGCCCAGCGTTTCTCATGATGTACTCTGCATAGAAGTTAAATAAGCAGGGTGACAATATACAGCCTTGACGTACTCCTTTTCCTATTTGGAACCAGTCTGTTGTTCCATGTCCAGTTCTAACTGTTGCTTCCTGACTTGCATATAGGTTTCTCAAGAGGCAGATCAGGTCATCTGGTATTCCCATCTCTTTCAGAATTTTCCACAGTTTATTGTAATCCACACAGTCAAAGGCTTTGGCATAGTCAATAACGCAAAAATAGATGTTTTTCTGGCACTCTCTTGCTTTTTCCATGATCCAGCGGATATTGGCAATTTGATCTCTGGTTCTTCTGCCTTTTCTAAAATCAGCTTGAACATCTGGAAGTTCACGGTTCATGTATTGCTGAAGCCTAGCTTGGAGAATTTTGAGCATTACTTTACTAGCATGTGAGATGAGTGCAATTGTGTGGTAGTTTGAGCATTCTTTGGAATTGCCTTTCTTTGGGATTGGAATGAAAACTGACCTTTTCCAGTCCTGTGGCCACTGCTGAGTTTTCCAAATTTCCTGGCATATTGAGTGCAGCATTTCACAGCATCATCTTTCAGAATTTGAAACAGCTCCACTGGAATTCCATCACCTCCACTAGCTTTGTTCATAGTGATGTTTTCCAAGGCTCTCTTGACTTCACATTCCAGCAAGTCTGGCTCTAGGTGAGTGATCAAACCATCTTGATTATCTTGGTCTTGAAGATCTTTTTTGTACAGTTCTTCTGTGTATTCTTGCCACCTCTTCTTAATATCTTCTGCTTCTGTTAGGTCCATACCATTTCTGTCCTCTATCATGCCCATCTTTGCATGAAATGTTCCCTTGGTATCTCTAATTTTCTTGAAGAGATCTCTAGCCTTTCCCATTCTGTTGTTTTCCTCTATTTCTTTGCATTGATCGCTGAGGAAGGCTTTCTTATCTCTTCTTGCTATTCTTTGGAACTCTGCATTCAGATGCTTATATCTTTTCTCTTCCCCTTTGCTTTTCGCTTCTCTTCTTTTCACAGCTATTTGTAAGGCCTCCCCAGACAGCCATTTTGCTTTTTTGCATTTCTTTTCCATAGGGATGGTCTTGATCCTTGTCTCCTGTACAATGTCACTAACCTCAGTCCATAGTTCATCAGGCACTCGATCTATGTGATCTAGTCCCTTAAATCTGTTTCTCACTTCCACTGTATAATCATAAGGGATTTGATTTAGGTCATACCTGAATGGTCTAGTGGTTTTCCCTACTTTCTTCAATTTAAGTCTGAATTTGGCAATAAGGAGTTCATGATCTGAGCCGCAGTCAGCTCCTGGTCTTGTTTTTGTTGACTGTATAGAGCTTCTCCATCTTTGGCTGCAAAGAATATAATCAATCTGATGTCGATGTTGACCATCTGGTGATGTCCATGTGTAGAGTCTTCTCTTGTGTTGTTGGAAGAGGGTGTTTGCTATGATCAGTGCATTTTCTTGGCAAAATTCTATTAGTCTTTGCCCTGCTTCTTCTGTATTCCAAGGCCAAATGTGCCTGTTACTCCAGGTATTTCTTGACTTCCTACTTTTGCATTCCATTCCCCTATAATGAAAAGGACATCTCTTTTTGGGTGTTAGTTCTAAAAGGTCTTGTAGGTCTTCATAGAACCATTCAACTTCAGCTTCTTCAGCATTACTGGTTGGCGCATAGACTTGGATTACTGTGATATTGAATAGTGCAGGCGGCTGCAACTGGTGCACATAGTGTGGGTGGCTGCGACTGGTGCACATAGCACGGCCGAGAGGAGCTACCCCACGTCCGAGGTAGGGGTGGCAGCCCAGAGGAGTTACCCCACGTCTGAGGTCAGGGGCAGCGGCCGAGAGTGCCAGGCTGCGACGGCACAGGAATGGCCGAGAGGAGCTACCCCACATCTGAGGCCAGGGGTGGCGGCCGGGAGGAGCAACCCCACGTCCAAGGAGCAGTGGCTGCGCGGGCACAGGAGGGCCTAGAGGAGCTATTCCATGTTCAAGGTCAGGAGGGGTGGCAGTGAGGAGATACCCCTCGTCCAAGGTAAGAGCAGCGGCTGTGCTTTGCTGGAGCAGCTGTGAAGAGATAACCCACGCCCAAGGTAAGAGAAACCCAAGTAAGATGGTAGGTGTTGCAAAAGGGCATCAAAGGGCAGACACACTGAAACCATACTCACAGAAAACTGGTCAATCTAATCACACTACGACCACAGCCTTGTCTAACTCAATGAAACTAAGCCATGCCCTGTGGGGCCACCTAAGACGGTCGGGTCATAGTGGACAGAATGTGGTCCACAGGAGAAGGGAATGGCAAGCCGCTTAGGTATTCTTGCCTTGAGAACCCCATGAACAGTATGAAAAGGGAAAATGATAGGACACTGAAAGAGGAACTCCCCAGGTCATTAGGTGCCCAATATGCTACTGGAGATCAGTGGAGAAATAACTCCAGAAAGAATGAAGGGATGGAGCCAAAGCAAAAACAATACCCAGTTGTGGATGTGACTGGTGATAGAAGCAAGATCCAATGCTGTAAAGAGCAATATTGCATAGGAACTTGGAATATCAGGTCCATGAATCAAGGCAAATTGGAAGTGGTCAAACAAGAGATGGCAAGAGTGAACGTCGACATTCTAGGAATCAGCAAACTAAAATGGACTGGAATGGGTGAATTTAACTCAGATGACCATTACATCTACTACTGCGGGCAGGAATCCCTCAGAAGAAATGGAGTAGCTATCATGGTCAACAAAAGAGTCCGAAATGCAGTACTTGGATGCAATCTGAAAAATGACAGAATCATCTCTGTTCATTTTCAAGGCCATCATTAAGTCCCGTATTTGCTTGTAGTGGTAACCAAGGCAGGTAGACAGCTGAGTGGAAACCTCGAGTACTTTTTTTCTGGTCAATAAATCAAAATTGATTTTGGCTGTATTTTATTTAGTTACCTAAAGGAATATCCCTGGGTTGGGAAGATCCCCTGGAGGAGGGCATGGCAACCCACTCCAGTATTCTTGCCTGGAGAATCCCATGGACAGAAGAGCCTGGCAGGCTACAGTTCATGGGATCACAGAGTCCAACGACTAAGTAACTAAGCACGTCACACAAAGGAAGATTCAGTTTGTACTTCACTATTCTTGGGAATAATTTTGTGAGAATGTCTGCTTCTTGATCGACCCTTCTTTCTTTTTTTCATCTTCAGTTTTGCATTTGGAAAGTGGCCCAGAAAATCGCAGTTTCTCCTGATTATTTCTGTCAGCATTATGGGAGTCAACTTCTAGCTATCTGAAAAGAAAAAGAAATTCCCAACCCAGATCCCAACCATAAGGACGTAAGTCCCCAGGCTGACAAAAGAGCCCCTACTTTTTGCACCTGTGTTATTTATTGATCATATCAGGGTTGTCCTTTTCCCTTGCTTTCCCTTATTTTGAAAATCTCGTATCTTTTAGCGTCACTATAAAACCACTCCCTTCCCATTCTTTCACCATAACATCATTTCAGTTTTTCTTATATCTGTGTCTGTGCCCTTTCCCCCTGAGTAGTACAAAGGTCTGTAGTTTGACTATAGAGTCAAATCAATAAGAGCAGCAAAACCAAAGTGTTTCCTACCCATATCTAAAGCATCAGATCTTACCAGGCAAAGAAAGTCCTAGGTAAACTCTGTTTTGTACAAAATGTACCTAATTTTTTGGGTGAGTGACCAAGATATCTGAGCTACTAAGGTTTTCCCAGTGAAATTTTCACCTAACTTCAGTTGCTTAGAGGCACTTAGAAGACAAAATTACAGTCATATTAAAAATTTCTGATGGAAAAACACAGAGCTAGAATGTAAAAATTCCCATCTAGAAAATTCACATGAAACAATTTCCATACCAGCTTTTAAATGTCACCTCACTATGCAAAAATTCAAATTGCCAAAATATTAATTACATTGTACATCACTTTATAATATCACAATTCCATTACATGTAACTCCATGAAGGTTTATTTCATCCTTCTCTCCCTTCCATTCTTCCTCCTTCCCTTCCTTCCTTCCCTCCTTCTCTTCCTTTCTTTCTAGATGTTCATAGTGAATCATATCATAAACACTGAATATTTTAGTGCAAGCATCCAGCTTTTTCATTTTCATGAATTATAAAAACCACATTACTTCCTGGGATTTTGTGTTTGGTATTAGTTATAAGCTACCACAGGGGTGAAACATATTCTCACCTCAGAAAACTTTACCTCAGGTGGGATCATCCGGCAAAAAACTCTTAACTAAGGATTGATCATGGCATCTGATCCCATCACTTCATGGGAAATAGATAGGGAAACAGAGTCAGACTTTATTTGGGGGGGCTCCAAAATCACTGCAGATGGTGAATGCAGCCATGAAATTAAAAGACACTTACTCCTTGGAAGAAAAGTTATGACCAACCTAGATAGCATATTCAAAAGCAGAGACATTACTTTGCCAACAAAGGTCCATCTAGTCGAGGCTATGGTTTTTCCAGTGGTCATGTATGGATGTGAGAGTTGACTGTGAAGAAAGCTGAGCACCGAAGAATTAATGCTTTTGAACTGTGATGTTGGAGAAGACTCTTGAGAGTCCCTTGGACTGCAAGGAGATCCAACCAGTCCATTCTAAAGGAGATCGGTCCTGGGTGTTCTTTGGAAGGAATGATGCTAAAGCTGAAACTCCAGTACTTTGGTCACCTCATGCGAAGAGTTGACTCATTGGAAACGACCCTGATGCTGGGAAGGATTGGGGGCAAGAGGAGAAGGGGACGACAGAGGATGAGATGGCTAGATGGCATCACTGACTCGATGGACGTGAGTTTGAGTGAACTCTGGGAGTTGGTGATGGACAGGGAGGCCTGGCGTGCTGCAATTCATGGGGTCACAAAGAGTCGGACATGACTGAGCGACTGAACTGAACTGAAGGATTGATATATTTCTCAGTTCTTTATGCCCTCTACTTTTGCAATCTTTAAGAATCCAATAAATTCTAAAACATACTTTATATTTAGCATTTTCTAAAAGAGGAAAATTAATGTTCCATTTCCTTTTCTTTCATAGTAAGAGGCAATGTCTTCAGGAAAAAATCCAAAGACACAAATCTTTCACCTAATAACTCACTGAGGGAATATGGCCTTTTTAATATATTTGCCTTTTTATAGTTGACATCCAGCCCACTGGGTCACTTGAGCCTGATTTTGTACTAACAGTCTTCTTCCATGAAACAGAAATGGTTTCAGAAATTAGTCCTAAAAAGCAAAAAAGAATGTCCCATTTCCAAAATAATACGAGGAAAAATGTTACTGACATGTTAAAAGTCTATCAACTCTCACTCCCCACAAAAAGAAACATATGCATAAATGAAAAGAAAAATCTTCCCCCAGTCAGGGAAATTTCTTATATCTAAAGTAGGAAATGAAAAATCACAACCAACATGTCAGTTAACTAACTTAGGTTTAATTATTCAAAGACCAGATATTTCTCCAGCTCTTCTGAATACCAAACAACATGAACTTGTGTAATTGTCACTAACGTTAGGAAGATTTAGTTATTGAGTGTATGTCCTCAGCCCTTGTCAAAGAAGGAAACAGAGAACAAACAAGCATGAGTGAGCACTCTCGGAGCCAGCCAGATCACATGATTGTTACAAACGACATGCTCATAGCAGAAGGGCTTTCATAAATGTAACAATAGAGCTCTCTGTTTCCACAGGAAAACTTGTTTTAAATTTCCCTCTGCAGTTTCTGAATACAGAATCATTTCCTTAATACCGTTTAAAGTAAACCATAGGAATTCTATAGGGCTTCCCTGGTGGCTTATATGATAATAAAGAATTTGCCTGAAATGTAGGATATTTGGGTTCGATCCCTGGGTCAGGAAGAGCCCCTGGAGAAGGAAATGGCTACCCACTCCAGTATTCTTGCCTGGAGAATGCCATGGACAGAGACGCCTGGCAGGCTACAGTCCATGGGGTCGCAAACTGTCAGACATGACTGAGTAACTAATATTTTCCTTACTTTTTTTCACATAGAACCTTTAAGGGAGAGTTCTACAGAAGAAGCAGCTTTTACAAAAGATTAAATACATGCAGTTTTATAAAACATAATTTTGATATAAAATTTAAAACTTGCCACAGATGTAGGCATCCACAGTATAAGAATGCAGCTCGGAAGCCCAGAACTTATTCCTCAGATAAGTTCTGGCCTCAAGAGACAAATTTTATTGTCCCATAGGCCAAAGGCTTCCTGACTTTAACTAAGGGCCCATAGGATGATAAGCTTTTTGCTTTTTTACTTTTATACTTTTTTTGCTTTTTATACTTTGCAGTAACTATTATTTGAAAACTGTCTTAATGTAGAGCCACACAGACTTAATTTCTTCTAATTTATCACATCTATAATGATATAATTTTGCCTCTTTCATTTTCATTTCTTATACTTTATATAATTTAAAATTTAATTATCTTCATAAGTACTTATTGGAGATTTCTTGGAATTTTATCCGACTGTTTCCTAACTGCTGGACTCGAGCCTTCCCTGGGCTACAATGAGGTTGCTTTCTGGTGGAATTCCAGAAAATAATCAGCTTCAGTTATTTCCTTTTCATTTGTTGGTTTCAGTGCTTGTGATAATCTGAAAGCTGTGAAAATACTCTGTGCCCCTAAGCTGCACTCAGCAGCCTATATGTTTTGTGTTGAGTCTGCTGACTTTGGTCACCTCCACCTGCTCCCTCCTGTCTCTCTCTCAGTTACAAAAGAGTAAGGTGGGTGAGATGGAAAAGGTCTAGAGGTCGGTCTATAAGGCCACTGTAATTAATTTTCAATGCTACTCAAGGATTCCCAGGGATGTCTCTAGTTTCCTCAACCTTGTCAAGTCTGCCTTCATAATGACAAAATTGATGACAAATGTAGGAGTATTATTTTATTAATAAAAGCCAGTAAAATAATAAAGAGAGTTTAATTATTACTGTTCATTACTGGGTAGTCTGTTTATAGGTTGGTGACATCTTCTAAGTAATAAAATCATGCATAATTCATATATTTATATGTTTATTTCATAAAATTTCACTTTCTTGCTTTCATCATAATAAAATCACTGATTATAATTATATAATTATAATTAAGATGTTCATATTATTTATGTTAAGTATTTTTTGAAGCATTATGGTTATTACAGTTTTATTAATTTTATGTTAGAGAATTTTCTCTTGACTGAGGCTGTAGAGGATGAAATAAAATTACTAAAGCCATATTTAAAATGTGAAACACACAGTAAATTGATGTTATGATCATATATTGTAATGGAATCCAATTTAAATTATCATGGTCACTGAAAATACTACAAAATTTTAATTATCATGACACTGAAAATACCACAAAATATTTTACTTTTCTCTTACAGTTCAATGCACATCACAGTTTCTCCTGCCAAAGCAGTATATAAATCATATCATTTGTTCATATTTTTCTTTTAAATATTTCAATGCTATGATGGTAGAGGAATTCAAGAGCAACATATTGCTAAGCTTGGCCACATATCTTAGCTCAAGATTATATCTTTATCTGTAATAACAAAGTCTCTAATTTCAGGATTTGTATGTGAACAAATTTCCTTACATTTTACAGAAATGTCATAGCTCACATAAAATTTGCTTCAATTTAGAAAAACCCCAAAGTTTTAAAATGTGGAAATATAAAGTAAAATAATAAAGCTAGATGTAGATTTTATATTCTATTCCTATCATGATTAATACTTAGTACTTCATAACAAATAACTGCATATATCACAAGTTAAAAATTCATTTAATTTCTACCAAAAACATGATTCAATTTTGATCTGAGGACTGGCAATATATTTCATTAATTCTGCTGATGAAGTTTGTCTTGTCTAAATTAATTCTAATGGTATTAACCAAACTTAGTCAGCATTCCATTATGTGTCTGAGAGTCATTATAAGATCAAATAGAATAACATGTTTCACCAAGCTGCTTCACCTTAGGAGAGATCTGGAAAATATCATATAATCTTGATCTTAAGTTTGTTACTACTACTGGTGTAATTGAGACCATGCTTCTGTACGGCAATCTAAAACTACAAGCTATGCATGGCACCTAGAATATATGTAGAGTTTTAGCCAAAACCAGCTTGTAGACAATTTCCTTTGAACCATTATGTAACTATCTTGAAAATCAATGCCTAATATTGAAAGCTGTTTTCTCAGTGCCTCATTTCATTCAAAACATATTCTTTTTACACCAGGCAGAAAACCAGTGAAAATCTCTTTAACTCTGACTTCCATATTTTTATATGGTGATTCAAAAGTTTGCATAATAAATATTGTTCAACATGATTTTTGTCCCATAAAAACTAGTTGACTAGCTACTATTTCCTTTTTTATTATGGGTATAATTCATTCTCTCACTTTAATGCCATTTAATAATATCATCTTGAATTTTTTATTTTAGTAATAATCTGTCAATATTTTGCCTGTCTTCATATTTAATCATTTTACCATCATATTTTAAAATCATTTCTATTAAAATTATTCATTTTTCACTATTTATTCTAATGGAAAAAATTTCCAAAATTTTCCAAAAATACTGTACTTCTCTTGCCACAAAACACTATTGTGCTTAGCTAAATATTGAAGAAACATGATTAATATTTAAAAGCAACATTGCATTTCTTTTCTGGCAATTACTTGTCTATGTTGAATGCTATTGATTTCTTACTGTTTATTCACTCCCTCCACCCATTCTAGCAATTCCTTGTATGTGTGTATTCTTGTGCAAGTGATATTTCCTATTTTTTAATTTGTCAGTTTAAATGTTTCCAATTATAGATTAAATCCAAAGTTGATCTTGAAGACTGATTGTGAGAAATGCAACAGTAGAAACAAAACATTTTGTTTTGGAATTTATAATATAAAAACCTGTTTCTCTGGTGAGGGACAGGGAAGGAATGAAACATTGTTTAATGGGTACAGACCTTCAGTTTGGGTGATGAAAAAATTTTGGAGATGGATAGTGATGGTGGTTGCACAATAATATGAATGTATTTAATGCCACTGAGCTCTACATTTAAAAGTTTATTAAATGGCATATTTTATATTATGAATTTTTACCACAATTTTTAAAAAGCCTATTTCTACAGTTTATTTCTCCATTTGAAATAATTTTAACAAAGTTAAGTAAAAATATTCTGCTAAAATTAATAAAAAAAGTAATTGTGATAGTAAATTTGAATAGGATTATGTTTTGTTAGAAGTATTATCATGTTCTCAGAATGATCATTATCACTTTCCAGAATTACTACCCAGTAAGCATAGTAAGTCAAAAAATCTTTTGTATTGTCCTGCCTAATTTACTAATTTCATGACTATGTTTTTTCATATTCTAACAGATAGTCCAGGGTTGCATTTGTTGTTTCTGAATCATAAATTTGACATGAGTAATTCTTTTTTATTCTGTTTTGCTCATTAATTACATCATCCAGTAAATAATATGTCTGATTTCAGCTGACTTATTTGAGTGAAAATTAGATAATAAATTTTTATAATTTTATAATTCTTATTTTTATTATTTTGATTAGTAACTATAGAATAATTAAACATTTAACAATGTCTCACTTGTGGATTTTATATGTAATATATGACAGAAGTTTATTCATTTTTATTGTTAGAATTTTAAAAACTTCAGAAGACCATCTCTGGAAAGAGTTCTTATTTTTTTCTTTATAGCATCTTATTTTTGGGTTCCATTTCCCTATCTTTTATTGCTATCATGATCTCAATTGGAGACCAATCACATTCTGAAAGTTAAAAAATAAAGTGTAATTATGTTTAAAGAGATAAAAATTGAATACATTTTCATCAAAAAGGTATATTAAACAGAAAATGTCAACATTTTAAAGTCATATTCCTTATGTGTTGATTTAAGTTACTTTCTCAATAATACATGATTGCAATAGTTGGGAGATAGTACCCTGAAACAACAGTTCTGTCCAAGAGGGTGCACTCTATGCTCGAATCAATGACTGATTCATTATGATATTACTCTTATAGCAAGAATACTGGTCTTGGAATCAAGGATAAATATGATAATAGTTTTTCTCATTAGTACATCTTACAACTTACAGATTTTTTTTTTCATCCATCACTGCAGATGGTGAAGGCAGCCATGAAATAAAAAGATGCATTCTCCTTGGAAGAAAAGTTATGACCAACCTAGACAGCATATTAAAAAGCAGAGACATTACTTTGCCAACAAAGGTCTGTCTAGTCAAGGCTATGGTTTTTCCAGTAGTCATGTATTGATGTGGGAGTTGGACTATAAGGAAAGCTGAGTGCCGAAGAATTGATGCTTTTGAAGTGTGGTGTTGGAGAAGACTCTTGAGAGTCCCTTGGACTGCAAGGAGATCCAACCAGTCCATCCTAAAGGAGATCAGTCCTAAATATTCATTGGAAGGACTAATGTTGAAACTGAAACTCCTATACTTTGGCCACCTGATGCGAAGAGCTGACTCATTGGAAAAGATCCTGATGCTGGGAAAGATTGAAGGCAGGAGGAGAAGGGGATGACAGAAGATGATATGGTTGGATGGCATCACCGACTCAATGGATATGAGTTTGAGTAAGCTCAGGGAGTTGGTGATGGACTGGGAGGCCTGGTGTGCTGCAGTCCATGGGGTCGCAAAAAGTCGGACATGACTGAATCACTGAACTGAAGTGAACTGAACTGATTCCCTGAAACCTGGAGTTATGTTGCTTTGGAGCTCTTAGTTTCTAAAGGAGGGTTTGCCTCTAACAGTGGCCATGACAAGAAGTCCAGTGGACTGGACTGCTATGCGGCCATTCTGGAGTTTTCATGATTTTGAAGCAACAGGCAAAGAAAACGGGTGGGTGTCACTTTAATAGATGTGGAAACAATCAAGAAAAATTAGGATCTTCTTTACAATGGGGGTATGGTCGACTATACCTGGAACCCCATGGATTCCTTGAGGTACGTTTAATTATTTCCATATCAAATAGTAAAAGTCAATGAAAAACTATACCAAGGGAAAAAAGAGGTAGAAACACCAAGGATTCATATTGTTTATGAATGAAGTTCGGCATCACTCCACTAGGTAAACAACTCCAATTAATCAAGGTTCTAAGTGAGCAAAGGCAGCATAAAGTGAATAGTGAAAGAAATTAACTATATTCTCTTGGTTAATTACTGGAATGAGGGATTTAAACTCTAGGCATAAAGTGTACATGTCACCTTATTGTTTTTCATGAGACTGGTTAGCATTTTTTGATGTTGTGGTTTAATCTTTAGGTTACAGAATATTCAGGTGGAAATTTGGCTGATTTTTATGCAGGTATTAATAATTTCCTGATATGGATACTGTGATTGTCACAGAATATGCCATAGTACCTATAATGAGCAACAGTGGCCTTTCATATACATATATAGCTTTCCTTTAAGAAGAGAAAGTAAGTGTTTTAAGGAAGAGATTTATTTTGGTAGGAAAAAAACAAATGATTGCTATTGTTACATGGAAGTTCAAATACATGTAGAAGATATCAGTAGTCAAGGAGTATGAACCCTGTAGGTTACTTACTAAGTTTTTGGTTTTCTGCTTCAAGACCACCCTTTTCTACACTACATTCTTATGCTAAGACTAGCACTTGGCAATATCAATTTTTTCTTTGTCAGCTAGTTCCCTGTTAGGCTGTTCCAGTGGGGACACTAGAGAAGACTGGAAAGCAAAAGAAGAAGGATTGGTCCATTATGATTTTAATTCCTGTTGCTGTCAGAATCTCTCTGGCAATGTTTCTGCTCCCTGATAGTAGCTGTTGGCTTCAGTTTCCTTTGTTATTGTTGTTGTTTGTTTCACATGCAAAACCAACCCATAGAACCAAATTAAAATGATCACCTATGTCAGGAACAAAATGATGATGGTCATCTCAGTCACATAAAGGAATCTTAACCTAATCTTAAAGGAATTTACAACTCTTTTCAGAAGGCAGCCAATGCCCAAATGCCTATTGATACTGGCTCTGGACTTCCTTATTCCCCTTGCTTAACTACTCTGATCCAAATAAGAAATAAGACCACTAGGCAACCAGTCAGTTGAAAAAGACAAATAACTTCCATATGTAGCCCTTAAAAGTCTCTTAATCTGTGAGCAACTTGAAATTCAGTGCTCCCTTAGCCTTGAGTTTCTTGGCTTGCAGATCAAAAGCCTTGCCATAAACTCATCTTTCTGTTTTCTTTTATTCTGTATGAAGAATCTGGACAAATCTCATTGTGTCCCTTCAGATACGTCAGTTACAAGAAGCTAGTGTACTCTCCTCATAGCTTAGTTCCAGCTCCTTGGGGGCACTCTTCCAAGCTCCTGAAGAACTGGTTTTAAAGGTTCCAGTTCTGTAAGGCTCCATATAAATTCCTATGTTCCAAGGATTTTACTGGTGGTCCAGTGTAAGATTCTGTGCTTCCAATGAAGGGGCCCAGCTTTGATCCCTGGTCAGGGAACTAGATCCCACATGGTGCAACCAAGAGCTTAGGAACGAAGATCAAAGAGTTGATGTACCGAAAATAAGACCAGCACAACCAAATAAATAAATATTCTTTTAAAAATAATAAATAAACTTCTAGGTTTTAAACACCCAATCTCTTTTACTTTGTTCACCTAGTCCTTGCAGTAGTGGCTTATTTAAGCAGTAACTAACTCTGTGTTTGGAGAAGGCAATGGCAACCGACTCCAGTACTCTTGCCTGGAAAATCCCATGGATGGAGGAGCCTGGTAGGCTGCAGTCCATGGGATCGCGAAGAGTTGGACACGACTGAGCGACTTCACTTTCACTTTTCACTTTCCTGCACTGGAGAAGGAAATGGCAACTCACTCCAGTGTTCTTGCCTGGAGAATCCCAGGGACGGGGGAGCCTGGTGGGTTGCCGTCTAGGGGGTCTCACAGAGTCGGACACGACTGAAGCGACTTAGCAGCAGTAGCAGCAGCAACTCTGTGTTATTCAGTGTTATATATTTTCTCTTTTACTTCTCTAGAATTTATTTAACACATTTCCAATATTGAATTCTTGCTGTGAAAATAACTGGTGTGTATTCTGTTTTCCTGACTGCACCCTGACTATTATGCTATAAATATGAATATATATTCTGTGGAGTTACTCAAATTATATATTAAAATTAAAAGAAAAATACAACTTATAATTTAAATAGAAATGTTTAAAATCAAAATGAAGTAAATCTGAGAATTTTATCTTTAAGAGACAATATGAAATCTCATAAACTATTTTATAAAAATTATTAATTCTAGTATTTAAAAGCCATCTAGTTATGTTTAGACCTAGGCATGTGCATACTTAAGAAGACATAAATTATCTAATGTTGCAAAATGTTTCTCAGCTATCATGGGCAATTGTTGTAAATATTACCCACATTCAAGGATACCTCCAGAGACATTATTTGGAAAACCAAGCAAAATAATAAAGTGAAACCCTGGCAATACTGAGGGTGATTCTTTTACATAGGAATTTGTTTCTTCATACCATCTGAGAGGAAAGATTTGACAGAAAATTTGCCATTTTTCTTACATAAACACTGGTACTGCTCAAAACCTCCCACTAAATAACTGCTCTTTTCATACATCTGCAGGGGGACAACTTGCAAGCTTCAATGGCATTTATAAACAATGACCTGTTTTGAAGTCACAAGGCAAGAGATATGAAGAAGCATTTTATGCGGTATCATAATGGCTATACTCTGCCAGTTGTAAGCATAATATCTTAGTTACCTACATGTGATTCAAAACAAGTGTGTGTGTGTGAGTGTGCAAGTGATAACATTTGTTGTTGCTGTTGTTCAGTCACTGAGTCTCGTCCGACTCTTTGGGACTTCACGGACTGCAGCACTCCAGGTTCTTCTGTCCTTCACTATCTCCCAGAGTTTACTCAAATTCATGGCCATTGAGTCGGTGATGCTAACCAACCATCTCATCCTCTGTCATCCCCTTCTCTTCCTGCTTTCAATCTTTCCCAGCATCAGGGTCTTTTCCAATGGGTCAGTTCTTTGCATCAGGTGGCCAAAGTATTGCAGTTTCAGCTTCAGCATCAGTCCTTCCAATGAATATTCAGGGCTGATTTTCTTTAGGATTGACTGGTTTGATCTCCTCGAAGTCCAAAGGGCCTCTCAAGAGTCTTCTCCAGCACCACAGTTGGAAAGCATCTGTTCTTCAGCTCTCAGCCTTCATTATGGTTCAACTCTCTCATCCTATATGACTACTGGAAAAACCATAGCTTTGACTGTATGGACCTTTGTAGCCAAAGCGATGTCTCTGCTTCTTAATATACTGTCCAGGTGTGTCATAGCTTTTTTTCTAAAGAGCAAGAGTCTTTTAACTTCATGGCTGCAGTCATTGTCCACAGTGATTTTTGAGCCCAAGAAAATAAAATGTGTCACTGTTCCTAACTATTCTCCATGAAGTGATGTGACCAGATGCCATGATCTTAGTTTTTTGAATGCTGTGCTTTAAGCCAGCTTTTTCACTCTCCTTTTTCACTTTCAAGAGGCTCTTTAGTTCCTCTTCACTTTCTGCAATAAGGGTGGTGTCATCTGCATATCTGAGGTTACTGATATTTCTCCCGGCAATCTTTATTTCAGCTTGTGATTCATCCAGCCTGGCATTTTGTATGATATACTCTGCATTTAAGTTAAATAAACAGGTTGACAATATACAGCCTTGATGTATCCCTTTCCCAATTTGGAACCAGTCCATTGTTCCATGTCCACTTCTAACTGTTGCTTCTTGACTTGCATACAGGTTTCACAGTAGGCAGGTAAGATGGTCTGGTATTCCCATCTCTTTCAGAATTTTCCAGAGTTTGTTGTGATCCACACAGTCAAAGGCTTTAGCATACCCAATGAAGCAGTATATGTTTTTCTGGAATTCCCTTGCTTTCTCTATGATACAATGGATGCTGGCAATTTTATCTCTTGTTCTTCTGCCTTTTCTAAATCTGGAAGTTCTCAGTTCACATACTGTTGAAGGCTAGCTTGAAGGATTTTGAGCATTACTTTGCTAGCATGTGAAATCAGTGCAATTGCCTAGTAGTTTGAATATTCTTTGGCATTGCCCTTCTTTGGAATTGGAGTGAAAACTGACTTTTCCAGTCCCGTGGCTGCTGCTGAGTTTTCCAAATTTGCTGGCATATTGAGTGCAGTACTTTCACAATATCATCTTTTGTATTTGAAATAGTTCAACTGGAATTCCATCACCTCCACTAGCTTTGTTTGTAGTGATGCTTCTTAAGGCCCAATCGACTTCACATTCCAGGATGTCTGGCTGTAGTTGAGTAACCACACCGTTGTGGTCATCTGGGTTACTAAGACCTTTTTTGTATAGTTCTTCTGTGTGTTCTTGCCACCTCTTCTTAATATCTTCTGCTTTTGTTAGGTCCGTACCATTTCTGTCCTCTATCATGCCCATCTTTGCATGAAATGTTCCCTTGGTATCTCTAATTTTCTTGAAGAGATCTCTAGTCTTTTCCCATTCTATAGATTTCCTCTGTTTCTTTGCACTGTTCACTTTAAGAAAGCTTTCTAATCTCTCCTTGCTATTCTTTGTTATTCTGCATTCAGATATGTATATCTTTCCTTTTCTCCTTTGCTTTTCCCTTCTCTTCTTTTCTCAGCTATTTGTAAGCTTCCTCAGACAAACATTTTGTCTTTTTGCATTTCTTTTTCTTGGGGATGGGTTTGATCACTGTCTTCTATACAATGTTACAAACCTCCATCTATTAGTACTTCAGGCAGTCTATCAGATCAATCCCTTGAATCTATTTGTCACTTCCATTGTATAATCATAAGGGATTGGATTTAGGTTATACCTGAATGGCCTATGTGATAACATGCAGACCTATAAAACATGGGAACCAGAGCAGGAGCTTCTTTTGCCTGGGCCCAAGGACCTTACAGGTCACCTTTAGTGAAATGAGATACTGCAGTGTTTAGTAGATTTTCTTTCTGACCCCATCATCTTTTCTGATCTTTTCTCAGTCTTTATGTGATTTCTTTCTTTTCTTTCCTAGGCATAAATTTCTCTTTCTCACACTCTACTTTTCTCTTTGAGTTTTACTTTCTCTCTCTAGGGAATTTATTTCTTCTTATTTCCATGACATAACCAATGCTAGATGTCTTTTGAGGTCTCCTTCATTCTGGTCTTTCAGTCCTTTTTCACTGATACATTATTCAAAGCAGTGGAAAAAAAAATTCATTTGCAGTTTATGCAAATCTAAAGTTCACTTTGCAACACACTTTGTATGTATTTACTGGGATCTGTAACTTCCTCAAAGTCTTCCGATGCAATTGATCACTTTGCTCCATCTTCCGAAAACTTTCAGTACAATTATATTCTCTTTGGTACTGCTTAAGGAGAACAGTTAAATTTAAGGGTTCAGTAGGGAATCCCAAGTTCTTTTACACTCTGCAAAGGAGTTAAAAGTCTACTCCTAAAGGCATGAAATCCTGGAGGAGGAAATGGCTACCCACTGCAGTATTCTTGCCTGAAGAATTTCATGGACAGAGGAGTCTGGTGAGCTACAATCCATGGGGTCACAAACATTCAGACATGACTGAGTGACTAAAACACACACACACACACAACATTATGAAAACTCTGCATTTACAGGTGTTATCACATCACAGTTGTTCACCTCCACCACTCAATGGATTTGCCCTCCTCAGCTTAAGCCTGCTATGTGGTCTCTGAAGATAAAGCTAATCAATACAGAAGTCTACATCATGTAGGTCTTTCCAATAAGAAGCAAACAGGATCCCCTAATTTTACTCCTGCCTAGAAAATCCCATGGACGGAGGAGCCTGGTAGGCTGCAGTCCATGGGGTCGCTGAGGGTCGGACATGACTGAGCGACTTCACTTTGACTTTTCACTTCCATGCGTTGGAGAGGGTAATGGCAACCCACTCTAGTGTTTTTTGCCTGGAGAATCCCAGGGACGAGGGAGCCTGGTGGGCTGCCATCTATGGGGTCACACAGAGTGGGACATGGCTGAAGTGACTTAGCTTAGCTTAGCTTAATTCTCAAACATCCAGTGGAAGAAAGTGGTCAAAATATAGTCTTGAGTTTTTCTTCATATTGAGTCTCTCTCTACCCCTCAGACAAAAAGTCTAGGCAGAAAGTGTGGTTTGAATACTAAAATCTTGCCATTTTACAGTCACTAATCTTTTTGTGTTAGGCATTCCCAAGTATTTATCTTGTTGTCATTTTTTCCTCAAAAAGTAAAAAAGGTTTTATTGTCTGATTTATAGTCTGATTGCAGGAGATCTTACTTTGTATAAAATATATCCATTACTATAATTAACTTATACCTATTAAAATGTGAAATAATGATCCACCTTGAACTTGACCTGGTGTATTCCTGGGTGATGAAGTTTTAATCTTCTTGGCTCTGTTGATTTTAAGTGTTTATCCTGAGGTCATGTCTTTGGCCCATACAGTCTTCTAGCCTAGAATTATTTTGCATAAATATATTTATTTTATATAAAAATATTTAAAAGAATTAATTTGTTTTCAAATGTTTGTATTTTGTTCTTTCTCTCCCTTTGCACTGAATTCCAAATGAATAGATAATGAATTCTATTTATCATTAATCATTTAATATATCTACATTTTATAGTCTAGTCATATAGAATTAAAATACATTAATTAATAAAGTCTCTAGTAGCTTAAATACACTAGGAAACAATAATATAAAATTAAAATACGTTAGACTCGAGCAAAAATGTTTAATTTCTAGGCATTTTACCAAAGTAATTATTTTTTCTGTATAAAGTAGAACTTAGTGAAATAGAGTTGAAAGGAAATTTTAATATCTTAATTAATATCATAGGCCACTGAAGTATAATATATCAACATTCCTCTTAAAGTTTTTAACTAAAAAATGTTTGAACATTTGAATTGTCATATATTTTCTTTGCCATCTGATTATGTCAGTGATTAAATAAGCCTGATGATTCTGAAGACCTCTTAAAAGCTTCACAAAATAATTGTAAAGTATACAATTCACAATCTTTTTGTTGACAAAACATTATTTGCAAGTATAATAGTCAATAACCTATCTCTTTATTCTCAAGGTGGACAGAACAGTCTCACAGAGACATGAGAGAACTTAAAGGAGTGTGGAGCATGTGTCATTTGAAAACATAATTTCCCTTTCACCAATACCCCCAAATACAGTTGAAAATCATGAGTGTTGTTGCAATTCTGTTGGTGTACTTCACAACTTTTCAGTTTTTATTTGTTCATTTTTATTTTTTGGCTGTGCTGGATCTTCGTTGCAGTGTGGAGGCTCTTCACTGTGGCTCACTGGTTTCTCTAGTTGTGGTAGGAGGACTTATTTGCCCTGCCGTGTGTGGTATCTTAGTTCCTGGTGTATGGAACCAATGACTGAACCCTTGTTTCCCGCACTGGAGGGTGGATTCTTTACCACTGGACCACCAGGGAAGTTCCACTTTGCAACCTTTTTGTTTTTATAAAGCGATGATTGAAATTCTCTTAAAATCCTAGTTGTTCAAGTAAAATTGCCTGAATTTGAACTTGATATTCAGATATGTGATAAGGGTAATAGTGACCTTTTTGAAGCTACAGGTAACACTTTCACTGATAGTAGTAAATTCTAGGGAGAAACCAATATTCTACCCATGTTACCTATCCTTCAAGATGTAGCTTGTATGGCTCATAATAAAACACATTATAAAAAATAAGCATTTTACATATTCCTTGGCTTAAGCAAAGCTTTGATTCACATAAGAGGTTTGAATCCATTGGTTCTATCTCATCTTGAAAGCCCATCTCTTGTCTTTTGCTCACACCTCCAAGCTCATGTTCTAGTGCCTGGCACTTCTGTGAGGACAATAATGAAACCACAGCTTAAAATGAATTAATTTAAGCCCTAAATCAAGCCATTTAGTTAGTAAGCATTGGAGATCATATTGACATAAATGAAATTTAGGAATTCAATCTGTTAAAAAAGACATGAAAAATTGAACTTTAGAAAATATACGGACCTGTATCAGGGAGTTGACATGGTCAGTGTTCTCTTTTAGGCCTAAATTATCCACTTATAGGTAGGTAAGACGGTTGTGGCTCAGATGGTAAAGCATCTGTCTACAATGCAGGAGATCCAGGTTCGATCCCTGGGTCAGGAAGATCCCCTGGAGAAGGAAATGGCAATCCACTCCAGTACTATTGCCTGGAAAATCCCATGGACAGAGGAGCCTGGTAGGCTACAGTACATGGGGTCACAAAGAGTTGGACACGACTGAGCGACTTCACTTCAAACAGAAGACAAACTAAAACATTCAGATTCTAGACTATCATTTCCTATATTATTGTTATGTGTTGCCAATTATATGCATGCAATGTATTCTTAGAATTCCTAAAACTTTTTTTTTGTCCCCTCCTAACTTGCAGTGTGGATTCTGAAATTAAATTTTAGGCAGACAATCTATTATAGCAATTGAAAATGTTGGTTTTAATGCAGTGCAAGCCTGGGTTTCAGAATCACATCTTTACCAATTATTAGTTTAAAACCCCTGGATAAGTAAAATTTTCTGTTTTCCTTTTTCCTCATTTATAGATTAAGTATATCAACACCAACATCATAGGTTTGTTTAGTATTAAGTAAGATGCTTGCTCACAGTAAGGACTCAGAGTGGTACTTATTTTTGCTCTAATTATTTTATTATCTCTGCAGACTTTTTCTAGAGATGAAAATCAAAGAAAACAAGTGAACAACAGAATGTCAGTTATATTGCAAAATATACTAAGCAAAAATCAGAAAATAAGGTCCTAGTTTTGACTATAATAAGAACTTACAGGTTCATTAAATGACTATAGAAATCAATTAAATAATCGGCTGAGAGGAGCTACCCCGTGTCCCAGGTCAGGGGTGGCCTGACCTGCATATAGGTTTCTCAAGAGGCAGGTCAGGTGGTCTGGTATCGTTGCATAATACCAGAAAAATGAGAAATGTTTGTTCTCTCGTTTATAGAGATGATAATATTTGAGTCCTAAGCTCAGTTTAGTTTTGAGGATAGTCAAATAACATGTGGGAAGTTATGTTGAAAAGTGTCTATTAATATCCATCATATTCAGTCTCAAGCACAAAATGTTTAGAATTGATGCGAAACCAGTGTTAACAGTATTTTAAATAGATGAAATAGTATATACTCATGAAAGAACATAGTATAATATATATAAAGTTTAAACTGTAAAAGTAAAATTATAAGAACAGCCAACCAGAAAAACAGCATTACTGTTGCAGCTTCCTATGTGCCCTGTTTCAATAACCATCTCCTGGCTTCTGCCAGAGATAAGATGCAGCAGAGCTTTGATTTTATGTTTATTGTTATCTTATGCATATATTTATTACAATGAATAATACATTAAAAATTTATTAGAATAATAACACACTTTGGGCAGTGTCTGTGACTTTAAAAAAACTGCTTTATTGTGATATAATTCAAGTAGTATAAAATTCACCTTTTTAAAATGCGTAATTCAATAGTTTTTAGTATAGTCAAACTAGTGTCAAATTAGACACAACCTAATTTAGAGCATTTTAATCATTCCTCAAAGAAACCCTGTACTCATTAGCAGTTGTTCCCTATACCTCCTCAGAGCTCCTGGCACTGTGCAATCACTAGCCTATCTTCTGTGTGACTTGATTTTACTCATTATTATGTTTACAAAATGTATTCATGTTGATGCAAGTAATATTAATTTATTTTCATTGTTGATTTTGTCTGCTTAATCTATTAGCTATTTTGAGAGATGTATTAAAATCTCCAGCAATTATGATTGACTTTTCAATTTTGAAGCCACATTATTAAGGACATACACATTTAGAATGATTAGATTTCTGGCGATTTAGAAGTTTTGTTTTCACATAGAGATAAATATCTCTTGAAGTACCTTTTGCTTTAAATCTTCATTTATTTGCTATTAATAGAGGTATATCAGCTTTTTTCTGATTAATGCTTGCATATATGTTTTCAGCACTTTTACTTCTAATTTAGATGTGCTTTTGTAAAGAGTATGTTGGCTGTACTTATCAGATTTGGAAAAACATATTTATTTGGAAAGAGCTTAAAAGTACAGGTTTAATCATCATATAGGTGTATACATTTGGGTGTGTGTGGATCTATGTATATTTATATTAGGTTTTCTAGTCTGGTTTATGTTGGCATAGCTTGTCAATAGGGAACACAATAAAAAAGGTTTTATTCTTTTGGGTAGTTGATATACCGGCCTTTGCTAAGAATATTTTTATATCTCATCAAAGAAGATGTCTAATCAAAGGAGAGCTAATGGTATTAGTTTAATTCATTTCCCAATTTAATCTCAAGATGGAAACCCTGAATATAAATGTTTCACAAACTGGAGGTAACACAATTTCTAGTGTTTCCTGTAGACCCTGGAGCAGTACTAGGAAACAAATTTAAGCTGTCTAGGCAACTTTTTAGAGGCAAAATATGTGGGTGCCGGAGGTCAAGTGTGTAAATTAATAATATAAACATATTTGACTATATATGCTATTTTAAGTTAAGGTTTCCAGACGTCTGAGCAAAACTCTATGTAAATAAAAATGGAATTTTCAGAAAGCAAGTGGGAATATGCATTCTTGAGTAGACTTAAAATTAAGAATCATTTTCCAAAGAATTTTAGTTCAAATTGCATCACTGAAGAATAATTACTACTAGGAAGAAAGTTCTAGAATCAGATAGATCTGGGTTAAGACTCTAGATTCATGGTTTTTTACCCTTTGGACATTGTTGGCTTCTTTCCAAACCTTTAAAATGGAGAAAATAAGGATATTTATCTCATCAGTTTCAAATTTTTATTGTCTAAAAAAAATAGTCTTTCAGTATTATTTTATTACAAAATTCATTATTGATTCTGTGCCAAATATGATTCTAAATGTTTGTCTTGAGTTATTGGATTTAATCTCACCCAAAGTCATGGATATGTACCAGTATTGTTCCCATTATTCAGATGAAGCAGGAGATCTAGGACCAAAACTCTAGTCTAATTTTTTAAAGCTACCCAGTGCTCCCTCACAGTCCTATGTTGTATCCTGGTTTTCTTCCTACTCCTATTAACTCTTTTTATTAAATTTTATTTTTTTCCATTATTTTCCAAGTCTTTTCCCCTTTAGGTTATTACAGAATATGAGTAGATTTCCCTGTGCTCTACATTAATTCCTTATGAGTTTCAAATATAGCAGTGTATACATGTTAATCCCAAACTCCTTATCTATCCCTCCCCTCCACCCTTCCTTGCTGGTAATCAAAGTTTATTCTTTAAATCTGTGAGTGTGTTTCTATTTCACAGATAAGTTCATTTGTATTATTATTATTTCTTTCTTTTTTTTTTTAGTTTCCACATATAAGTGATTGATCATATGATATTTGTCTTTCTCTGTCTGACTTACTTCACTTAGTATGATAATCATCAGTTCCATCCATGTTGCTGAAATCAGCATTATTTCATTGTTTTTTTATGTCTGAGTCATATTCTATTGTATATATGTACCACTTCTTCTTTATCCATTCATCAAGACAATCTATAGATTCAGTGCAATCCCTATCAAATTACCAATGGTATTTTTCACAGAACTACAACAAAAAAATCTTAAAATTTGTGAGACTCCAAATAGTCAAAGCTACCTTGAAAAAGAAAAACAGAGCTGGAGGAATCAGGTGCCTTGACTTCAGACTACACTACAAAGCTACAGTGATCAAAACAGTATTGTACTGGTACAAAAAGATTGAAATATATAGATCAATGGAAAAGAATAGAAAGCCTACAAAGGAACCCATGCTCCTACCGTCAATTAATCTACAACAAAGGAGGTAAGACTATATAGTGAAGGAAAGACAGCCTCTTCAATAAACAGTGCTGGGAAAACTGGACAGCTACATGTAAAAGAATGGAACTAGAACATTCTAATTGTAACATCACACACAAAAATAAACTCAAATTGGATTAGAGATCTAAATGTAAGAGTGGATACCATGAACTCTTTACTTTTAAATCTTCTCATAGCTTCTCTTTTACCTGCAACTATAGACATTTTCTAAACTTCCAGCCCTATCCTCCTCTTTCTCCTTATCATATGATCTTATCTACATCCATGTCTTCATTCATTCTTCTTTATTGTTCTTAGATTTATATTTCCAGCCTTGAGGGCTGTCCTGTGTTTCAGATTCTTATCTTCAACTACCTGCCAAATAGAACTACCTTGATGTCTTCACACACTTCAAAGTCAGAACTCATTTCATCTTTCCTCAAAAGAACACTCCTTTGGGCTAGGATATTGCTATTCTCCTAATTACTTGAGTACCAACCTAAGAAACTTCTTATATTTGTCTTTCTTTATGACTAACACTCAGCCATTTGTTAGCCCTCCTTTATAGCCACCACTGATGTGTCTCTCCTGTTTCTCCTCCACCTCCTACTTCTTCATCTATTCTGGATTATCACATCATTACCTGGGTTATCCTCAGTAGCTCTTGACTTCTCTCCCTTGTCTATTAACTTCTCTTCTTTTGAGCCAATCAATATATAACTTCCAGATGGATTTATCCTAAAGCCCATCTCTAAGCATTTAGAAAAAGAATGAAAGCAATCCACTTGAACATTACAAGATCCTTTTACCTAAAAACTTTAGATCAATATTTTAAGATGACTCTTTTAAACCATCAAGACCATTCATGATTTGATTTAAACTCATCTTTCTAGGGTAGTCTTCCACAAGCTGTTTTTAGAAGTAGCCCATTCAGCTGTTAAACTAGACTGCTTCCAATTTTAAACATACCTTTTTTAAAAAAAAATTTGCCACATGGTTTTCTAATTCTGCTCTCTTACTCTCCCCCTTTCTCCATTACCTAGCCTTATCCAAATAAATGTCTGACACTATTACCTGCTTTCTAAGAGGAATTTATACATCTTTTATGGAATATTGTAGAGTTTACTTGCTTTGTTTTGAATGTTCATGTCATCTCATATGTTAAATTGTAATGGAGAAGAGAACATTTAATGAGCATTCCAATGGAACTAGCACACTGTCTTCTCAAGAGCTGTGTATGACAGCATTAACTTCATTTTATGGAAAGATAGGTCCAGAAAAGCTTAGTAACCAAAGGTGTTTTTATTTCTGCTTTGATGAAATTCTGATAAAATTTAATCGCAAGTCCAAAGTTTCATGTACTGAAAGAATGATTCCTTAATTCTTGCCACAACACACTTGCTTATTCGACTTTTTGTAATGAATGCATTTGTAGTGGTGAGATTGAACTGTGACTGAAAGTTTGCACATTTGACTTTGTTCTAATTTTTCTGGCATTACTGAGGAGCAACTTCTTGTCCTTTTATAATAATTCTAAATTCAATGAGGAAGATATTTACAGTTATGTAAACATCACTTGATGTTTTATGTTTTGTAGGAAAGCACCTTTACATGAAGCTTATAGCATAGTTGAGTTCCTAGAGACAAAGGAAAGAAACTTTTCCCAGAGAAAACACCAAGCTTCAAATTCACCCCTGAGAACTCCGCACAGTTCTTAGGGGTTTCTGTCAAGACTGTAGATGTTATTTGATGAAAAGCATAGAACTCCATGTTTATTCATTGGCTAACAGGAGAAAAGATGAGTCAACACTTGAATAAAAGGAAGAGGGATTCTGTACTTTACTTTTTAAATAATCTATGTGTAGGATCACCCTGGATCATTACACAGTATAGGGATCAAAATAGACACCCCTGGCAAACAGCAATTTCTATATATCTTGGTAAATTATTATGAATGGAGGTATATTGTGCAGATATAAATGTTCTAGAGATGGATCATATAAGTCTATTTTATAATTTAGAAAGAACAAGTTCAGGAAAATTAAGCTTTTGCAACAGATATTTAGAAACTCACCATGGTATAATATTTATCTCAAAGGGACTTCCCTGGTGGCTCAGAGGTTAAAGTGTCTGCCTGGAATGCAGGAGACCAGGGTTTGATCCCTGGGTTGGGAAGATCCCCTGGAGAAGGAAATGGCAACCCACTCCAGTACTCTTGCCTGGAGAATCCCATGGAGGAAGGAGCCTGATAGGCTATAGCCCATGGGGTTGCAAAGAGTCAGACACGACTGAGCGATTTCACTTTCATAGTTGCAATACAGTCTTGTTGACATATTAATTATAAATAAATTATACAAATAACTTTTATGTATCATGTAGAGATTGTTTCTATGATATTTTTGGAATTTAGACATCAGCGGTATGGTAGCTTTAAGCAAGCATGGGCTGTTGATGCTGGCATAGAAATACTGATAATTAAAGTCTCACCATAGTATAAGGTTTACTGTTCCTATCATCATTTAGGAAAAAAGTTAAATGATTTAGTGTTCACTGAAATTGTTTCTTTATCCTTTATCGTATTCCTGAAACAGCATAGTGTATGAGCCAAAACACAAAGAGAAAAAAAAAAAAACCAAACAACTCTATTTAACTGACTGTTGCTAACATTTTATCTTTTCTCAGAAGGCAGCCTCAATTAAGAACAACTCAAAGGCAGTTTTGGTGAGCACTTTGTCCATGAATAAAGACATCCCAATAAGTTAGCAATTGTATATTTTATGGCTGGTCCTGAGAAGAAAAATCTAAGGTGATATTCGTGTTTATTATATACATATGAAAGAGTACTGTGCTTAGTCACTCAGTTGTGTCTAACTATTTGTAACCCCATGGGCTGTAGCCTGCCAGGCTCCTCTGTCTGGAGATTCTCCAGGCAGGAATAGTGGTGTGGGTTGCCATGCCCTCCACCAGGGGATATTCCCAACCCAGGGATCAAACCTAGGTATCTCGCATTGCTGGCAGATTTGTTACCATCTGAGCCACCAGGAAAGACCATGAATACTGGAGTGGGTAGCTTATCCCTTCTCCAGGGGATTTTCCCCACCCAGGAACTGAACCAGGGTCTAATAGAGAGTCATGAACCTTGTGGAACTGATACGTCTTTGAATGAGATTAATTATTATTGTGCTTTCATATATGTGTTGAATCAGTTTTAAAATGAGAAAACCCCATAGAAAGAAAAGATATTCTTTTCTGAAGCTGTTAGAAGGTAAGTTGAAAAGACTGATAAAGAAAATTCTATCAGTGGTCCTTTCCCATTCTTATTTTTTCCCTGAGTTATTTCATTCTTAACCATGACTTCAACTATCACTTATACCCTGATATTCCTAAAATTCCAACAAAGATTTCAAATCATGCCCTATCTTGAACTCCAAGATAGACAATATCCAGCTTTAGACATACCTCCTTTTATTGTACTTCATTTTATTGCATCACACAAATGGTGCATTTGTTTGCAAATTGAAGGTTGTGATGCCCCTGCATTGTCAAATGATGGTTATCATTTTTTAGCAGTGAAGTATTTTTAATTAATATATGTACATTATTTTAGACATAATGTTATTGTACTTCAATAGACTATAATATAGTATAAGCATAACTTCTATATGCTCTTTTGGAAAACCAAAAAATATTTTTGTGACTCACTTTGTTGCAATATTCGCTTTATTGGGATTGTCTGGAACTGAACCCACAATATTGTTGAGGTATGCCTGTATTGTATTAGTTATCTATTGCTGTGTAATGGATCACTGAAAACTTAACGGCATAAAACAAGAAACTCTTACTAATCTCACATTTTATGGAAGTTGGAAATCTGGGCCTAACTTCTGGGTCTTCTGACCGAGGGTCTCATGCAGACAAGGCTGTAAATAGGTGTAAGCCTTGATGTGGTCTCATCTAAAGGCTCAACTGAAGGAGGTTTTGCTTCTAATAGCACTAGAGGATTCACTTCCATGAAACTATTGACCTGAAGCCTCTTTCAGGTCTTGCCCATAGGCCTCTCCTTTGGGAAGCTCACCATTCGGCAGCTGGCTTGCCACAGAGCAAGACTGTAGAGAAGAGCGAGCAAGCAAGGTAGTCTTTTTATAATATAATTTTGAAAATGTCAACACATTACTTGTGCCATATTCTCTTCAATGGAATTAAATCATTTGGCCCAGTCCCTCTCAGGTGAGGGGATTATTCAAGGGCACGAATATGAGGAAGTGGAGCATTCAAGGGCCATCGCAGAGGCAGCCTTCCATATGGACCAACTGAATGTTTCCTTCCAGTATCACAGGCACCTGAGACTCAGCATGTCCAGACGTGACTCTATTGCTGTTGCTCTTAAAACTGTCTCTCCTTCTGTGAGCTCTAATTTGAATGTGTCACAGATTGTTAACTATATAGTGACTATTTGTGTGTGCATGCACCTTTTGGTATGCATGTTTACTGAAATTTTTTTAAATTAATGTTTTTGTCTGAAGGGTGGGTTGATACCTGCTTATATTATTAGTTGAGAGAGCCAGGAGCCAGAGAGTGGAAAGGGACCATAGCTGACATGTGTAATTCCAGGAGACTTCATGTTCAGTGGATTTTTGTCTGAAAGATCAAATATCTAGTGTCTTTGTCTGGCCTGGCCTTTTTTTCCCCTAAATGTGTGGCATGGTTGTATCTGGCATCCCTATTGATGTTGCTTACACTGTCATTTCAGGTTGAAGCCCAGTGTTCTTCCATTAATGCCCTGCTCTCTTTCCACTAGGTGAGGTTTATAGAACCTGTCTGTCCAGCAAACTGCTGTGCAGTTACAGTGGAGAAAAAACCAGGAAGAGTGGATCCAATTTGTACTAAGATGTTCTCTCAATTCCAGTTCTTATATTTTAAAATTATAGGGATCAAAATCACCTCTTCTTGCTTCTTTCAGTCCTCAAACAAAGGAGTTATGACATCTTTTGATACCAATTGCAATATAACATTCTGGTTATTTTTTCATTAATTTTTTTTGAAATATGGGTGATATTTTCAAGTTCTGATTCCTACTTTATGTTATATTGAAAATTCCCTTTGTAATCTGGAACAGGTTGGAGGTAAGCTGAATTAGAAGTCTGGGGTGACCTGTTCATTTTACAGGTTTTTTTTTTTTAAAAACTACTTTCTCTTACCTTGACAACAGAAGTGATTTCATTATATAATACATTCTATTACGGGTTCAATAACATTTTGAAAATTTTTTCTGTCAAAAACAATTATCTTCAAGTTCCTCCTCCTTCAAACACTTATTTGTTCTTCCCAAAGAGCTTTAGTAGATTAGTAAGAGCTAATGTTTCTTTGAGATCAGAAGATTGTGTTTAAAAAAACAGTACTATACTTATAACTTCATTGCTATGGAGGTAAAGTTAATTAAATACTGTGCGGGTAAAAGTCACTCAGTCGTGTCCAACTCTGTGACTCCGTGAACTACGCAGTCCACAGAATTCTCCAGGCCAGAATACTGGAGTGGGCAGCCTTTCCCTTCTCCAGGGGATCTTCCCAACCCAGGGATTGAACCGGGGTCTCCTGCATTGCAGGCAGATTCTTTACCAACTGAGCTATCAGGCAAGCCCTAACAGTGTGTGGTCTGTTGCTTTTTCTGGAAACTTTCCGAGAGTTGGGGAACATCTTGGTAAGCCTCCAATTGTCAGAAAGTTGCTACTTGTATGATGAAGGCTGTGTACATTAATCATGTTTTATATATATATATATATATATGTATATATATATATATATACTTATGGTTTTTCCAAAATTTTGGTTAGAAATGCGATTTTTTTTGTGCTTTATCTGCTAAAAGATTATATGAAATGGCAATGCTCAAATAAACATTTTGAGCATTTTTTCAATGCTTAATTTTTTTTCAATGAGTACCAAAACAGTGTATAGAGTCTTTGCTATTTCTTTGTCATTTTTCAGTGTAAATTTGGTATCATAAAGACTAAATGGCCCCAATGGTTTCAGCTTTCAATTTATTTAAAGAATCTTTTCATAGACTGTATTACACATGGTAAGTAGCAGCTAGGGGTGCCTAAATGTTCACATTCATCTTGCAATTCTTACTTATAAAAGTTTCTTCAGATAGCTAGAACCACTCTTTTCATTTTTTCCCTATTAAATGCTTAACTTTAATTTTGGTAGTATTTTCTTTTCTGAAATAGAGTAAACATGTCATGGATATCAATTACATCAAGATCTTCACTTGCTGCAAACTATTACAAACATTGATTTTGCTTCTATGCCTCTAGTATATGTCTAAAAGCATTTGTCTATATTTCCTGGCTTGGCATTTCTGCCACTTCCTATACTTGTCAGTTGTCTGAGCCATTTAGTAGATTACTTTGCTGTCCCCATTTTTCTCAAGTACATCATCAACTTGCAACAGACAACCTTTGCAAGACTAGTTGTCAGTCTGAGTGCTTCTGCTGTTCTGCATTCATCCTTTACCACATTATTATATAAAAATATATAAATCTTTTTGCCAACATTTTATATTTTAGTGCCAACTGATTGGTTACATTTCTATTCATACTCTCTCTCTCTCTCTCTTTTTTCCCCTTCAGTGAGTGCATCTGTTTATTAAGGAACATTTCTGTGGCTTAGGTCAAACTTCAAGTGGGTTCTCAGCACTTTCAGGTTAATATCCACCATATTTCCCTGTCAATTCCCTCTAACATTCTTAAAGCAGACTCAGCTGATGACTTGGCTTTTTATTTCACTGAGAATATGCAGTCAAGGAGAAAAAAGCTTTATCCTTCTGCCAGCAAATTTACCATACATACCCATGTATCTGAATATCCTGTGTCCTCATGCAACAACGCATCCAATAGTCTTATTCTTATTGAGGGCAATATTATTAAGTATATGATCTCTTTCAATTTCTTCTACACAAGGACTTTTGCTCCTGCAGGTATATTACCTCTTTTCTGCATCATCAAAATTTTCCTATTAAAGGATTATTCCCACCGACTTATAAACATGATATTTGTCACCTACAACAGACAACATACACAAAATACAGGGATGGTTACTGTCATTTTTCAATTATTCCAATTTTAGTTCAATAAGACATTAAAATTAAATATGTCACCAACACATATGCATTAAAAATGTCACTTAATGGAATCTCATGGCCCCAACTTTTTGCTATATGCTGTATATAGAAATTCTAAACATAGATCCTACTCTGTTAAAAGGCAAATATCAGATTGGCAAAGAACATATTTATATTAATTATTAGGTTATCACCAAAAGAAAATATATTTAAAATTCAGACAATTTCTAGATTCCTAAATCTAGGACAAGAGCTTGAGAAACATTACAAAAGAGGGTGGGAATTAACTCCAAAGCTTGCTGCTGCTGCTGCTAAGTCACTTCAGTCGTGTTCGATTCTGTGCGACCCCATAGACGGCAGCCCACCAGGCTCCCCCATCCCTGGGATTCTCTAGGCAAGAACACTGGAGTGGGTTGCCATTTCCTTCTCCAATGCATGAAAGTAAAAAGTGAAAGTGAAGTCGCTCAGTCGTGTCCGACTCCTAGCAACCCCATGGACTGCAGCCTACCAGGCTCCTCCGTCCATGGGATTTGCCAGGATAAAGTACTGGATTGGGGCTTCAGTTCAGTTCAGTTCATTTCAGTTCAGTCCAGTTCAGTCGCTCAGTCGTGTCTGACTCTTTGCGACCCCATGAATCACAGCATGCCAGGCCTCCCTGTCCATCACCAACTCCTGGAGTTCACACAGACTCGCGTCCATCGAGTCAGTGATGCCATCCAGCCATCTCATCCTCTGTTGTCCCCTTCTCTTCCTGCCCTCAATCCCTCCCAGCATCAAAGTCTTTTCCAATGAGTCAACTCTTCGCATGAGGTGGCCAAAGTACTGGAGTTTCAGCGTGGGGCTTGGTCACCAACAAATCTGGATTTATTTGCCCTGAGTGCCCTTGAATGCATGGATATAGAGAAAGAGGACTGTTCACGGCCTTGCATATTCAGAATCTAGCCAAATGTTCTTATATATTTTCACTATCAGAGTTCAGTATTAAAATGACTCTTTCGTATATCTTTAACAGACTGGTTCCAAATAGGAAAAGGAGTATGTCAAGGCTGTATATTGTCACTCTGCTTATTTAACTTTATGCAGAGTACATCATGAGAAATTCTGGGCTGGAAGAAGCACAAGCTGGAAACAAGATTGCTGGGAGAAATATCAATAACCTCAGATAGGCAGATGACATCACCTTTGTGGCAGAAAGTGAAGAGGAACTGAAGAGCCTCTTGATGAAAGTGAAAGAGGAGAGTGAGAGAATTGGCTTAAAGTTCAACATTCAGAAAATGAAGATCATGGCATCTGGTCCCATCACTTCATGGCAAATAGATGGGGAAACAGTGTAAACAGTGTCAGACTTTATTTTGGGGGGCTCCAAAATCACTGCAGATGGTGATTGCAGCCATGAAATTAAAAGACGCTTACTCCTTGGAAGGAAAGTTATGACCAACCTGGATAGCATATTCAAAAGCAGAGACGTTACTTTGCCAACAAAGGTCCGTCTAGTCAAGGCTATGGCTTTTCCAGTAGTCACGTATGGATGTGAGAGTTGGACTGTGAGCACCGAAGAATTGATGCTTTTGAACTGTGGTGTTGGAGAAGACTCTTGAGAGTCCCTTGGACTGCAAGGAGATCCAACCAGTCCATTCTAAAGGAGATCAGTCCTGGGTGTTCTTTGGAAGGAATGATGTTAAAGCTGAAACTCTAGTACTTTGGCCACCTCATGTGAAGAGTTGACTCACTGGAAAAGACTCTGATGCTGGGAGGGATTAGGGGGCAGGAGGAGAAGGGGACGCCAGAGGATGAGATGGCTGGATGGCATCAGCGACTTCATGGATGCGAATTTGAACTCCGGGAGTTGGTGATGGACAGGGAAGCCTGGTGTGCTGCGATTCATGGGGTCGCAAAGAGTCAGACACGACTGAGCAACTGAACTGAACTGAACTGAAGTTGTGATTGTCACTAACAAATATAACATAATTACTCAAATGGAATCAGACTTTATGATCACTCCAGTAAGTACAGCAGTTAGTCTGGTATAATAGATAAAGCAGAGAAAACAAAGTATAACACTCAGGAGGCTGAGTTCATCCAGGCTTTGTGTCCTTTGCTTAATTGTTTTTGTCCTTTGCAAAATTGTTTTCCTTTTCTACAGATTGACAGTGTTGGATTAGATGATCCATATGCTCTCTTTTGCCCTGAAACTGAAGGAATATATATTTTTTTGGCCAATAATAATTAAAACTAACCTTTATTTTGAGCTCTTCCCAGGTACATTTCAGAGTACCATTTAAAGTACTTAATATAGATTATGTAATTTAATCCTCACAACAACCCTTTGAATTTTGATACAATTAATACCACAGACAAAAGACACTGACAATTAAAAAGCTAACTAAAATACTCAGAGGCTCTCCATTGGTAAGTAATGGAGCTGAGGCTTATAGCCTGGGCATCTGATACAAAAGCTGAGATCTCTTAACCATCTCACAGAACTACCTCTCCCAAGAGTTGGCAGAGTTGTAGAGTGAACTATAATGTAAGTGGGATGAAATACTGTTTAGTGGATACTTGTGATGGGATTAAATTTTGAGATTTTATAAGCCTGGCAATTTCCTTATTGTTACTCCTAAGAGGCAAGCATTGCTTCCCGGCAATGATTACACAGACTAAAGAGAACAATGAGCCATCTCTTGGCTCTTGAATATCTAAATTTACTTTTTAAACTATAGTGAGTTAATTAGCTTTTGAGTCAGACTTTTGTGATATGTAAAAGCCAGGATTTTAAAATTTTAAACAATTAGGATCCTAAGAGTTTTGAAAGGAAGTTCATGTTTTCATCAGTGGACTTAAAAGGACAAGCAGAACAAATCTACACCTTACTCAGAAACCAGGAGGTAGAGTGGCCTAGACGGAGAGAAGAGTCAGAAAGGAATAGAGCTAGACAGAGGAAAAGGGATCAAGGACCTATTCTCCTGGGTCTGAAAATCTTGGAGAAGGGATGCAGTGATAGAAGCAGCTGGTAACTCTTCTAAGGAACTCGAGAGTAGTGGAGAAGTAGGTCAATTTTTTTGGCTGGAACCCTGGAAATGTCAGCCTCTCAGAAGATCTTCATGGAGTGGGGAGAATCAGTGAGATGCATATCTGGAGTGAATATGCCTCTAGAGAAGAACCAGGGGGCGAGGGCAAACTCAGCAAATTTCTGAACTGGGTCAACATGGAAGAACAGTGCATTTTTTCCCTAAGCTGTTACAGAATGTGTGGAAGTTAGGTAAAAGGGACTTTAATTTTGGAGTAGTCCATTGGCTCAGTGGCAAAGAATCCACCTGCCAATTCAGGAGACACAGATGCAGTCTCAGGGTTGGGAAGATCCCCTGGAGGAGGAAATGGCAACCCACTCCAGCATTGTTGTCTTGAAAATCCCATAGACAGAGGAGCCTGGTGGGCTACAGTCCATGGGATCACAAAGAGACTGACAAGACTGAGTGACTGCCTATGCAGGTCTCAAGTTAAGGATAAGCAGAATGCAGAGTAAAGGGGCATCAAAGAGAGAGGCAAGGAAAGGTGGGTGGTAATAACCTGATGTCAGAAGAAATAGAAAAGTATCAGTCAATGTGGAGGAGGTAATAGAATAACAAGTTACCAACTTTCCAATTACCATGTAAGTTGTTATTCTTTTTAAGTTGATAAGTTGTGGGTTACTGGAGTGGGTTGTCACTTTCTTCTTCAGGGGATCTTCCCGACCCAGGGATCAAACCCATGTCTCTTGCATTGGCAGGCAGATTCTTTGTCACTGAGCTACCTAGAAAGCCCTACCATGTAAGTACCTAAGGAAATTAAGTGTGTCTCAGAGGAAAGAGAAAGGGATGTCAGATCTTGAAGTGACAGCAGCAATCTTGAATTGACCGAAGATCTTTTGGTGATTGAATTAAATATATTATGTTTGAGAAACTGACTAGGAAAAACTGGAGTTAATTGAATTAAGTTTTCCATCATCATGTAAAATACGGGCTTGAAACATTAATAGAAACCAAGCTCAGTTTGGAAAATATAAAACAGTTAACTCTTTCTGGAATTTTCAGATAAGTAGGCTAACGTTATAGAATAAGAAGGAAGAGTATATACTGAGAAATTAGGGAAAGTTTCTCAGAGGATTTGCATTCTGAGTTGAGGCTTAAAAAATGTGAGTAGCATTATTAGGCAAAAAATACAAGAGAGAGGAAGGGGGTGGGAACTGTACATCAGCCGTAGACAATATGAGCAAAGAAGACACAAAGTTGTGAAAATTGTTGATGTCTTCAGGGACCAGTGTGCCTAGGGCAGAGGGCTTTTGGGGGGCATAGTAGGATATATAAAAAAGAAAATTGGTTTAATCATAAATGGAAAAAAACAATATTCTTATGAGTTTGGATATCTTCATATCAGCAGACAGTGAGAGGCTGTTGAAAGATTTTGATTAGAGAAGAGATATAAATTACTTGCATTATAATGTTACTCTTCTAAGTACCATGCCAGTTAACCCAACTTCCCATTCAGCATTTCCACTTGGATGTCTCACAGACAGGTAAACTAAACCATTTCAAGGTAAATTTTTGATATTCTTCCATCTCTTCTCTTACAGTCTTCTCTATTCCAGGAAAAGACACTTCCTTTCCTCTGTGTGCTCAAGCCACAATGCCCTTGTTCCAATTGCCCCTCTATATTTAATCTTTCTTTTTTTCCCCTATTTTGTCAAACAGATTTCAAATAAGAATACTTCTCTTCATCTCCTTTGCCTTCACTTCTAACCCAAGTCACCAACTTTCCTCACCTGGACCCTTGCAATTGATTCTAGTCTACTCTCCTCCATCTTTCACTCTTGTCTCTTCCAATCGATTCTTCCCATTACAGTAAGTATAATACTTCTAAAACCAAAGTAAGCTCATGCATGCTCCACTTAAATTTCTTCAATCTCTCCTTATCACCCTTAGAACAAACACTCAAATCAATATAAACAACAGACTGTGGTATATGCCCCCTGCATACCATTCCAGTGGCACCTCTTGCCTCTCTTTATCCTTTAATCTCCAGCTATACTGACTTTTTTCCAGTGGGCCTCCTTGGTGGCGCAGAGGTTAAAGCGTCTGCCTGCAATGTGGGAGACCTGGGTTTGATCCCTGGGTTGGGAAGATCTCCTGGAGAAGGAAATGGCAACCCACTCCAGTATTCTTGCCTGGAGAATCCCATGGATGGAGGAGCTTGGTGGGCTACAATCTATGGGTCGCAAAGAGTTGGACACGACTGAGCGACTTCACTTCAAATGAATTAACCTCTTTCCCGGATGATGGTATATTCATATGTTCCTCTCCTCCAACTCTCTTTCTGATAAGTTTGCACATCCTGTGGTTTCAATTAATATCATGTCTAGAGAATTCTGCCTTGAATCGCAATTCAAATTCAGACCTTGTTTTAAGTGTCATGACTTATTTCCTTTTTTATACTATAGCTTGTATTTCTACACCACAGTAGGTTCTTCTTAAAAACTTGATGAATAAGTGAATAAAAGAATGACAGTAAATGATGTGAAAGCAGATATCAAGTTTGAAGAAACAAAATCTGTTTAAAAAACTTGGTAATAAAAAACAGTAAAAGATAGAATTCGGTACAGTTGTATGTTATAGGAAAACAAGAGATACAAGCTGATGATTTTCATATCATGAGGTAGCTAGTCCCAGACACATCAGTTCCGTTCAGTTCAGTTCAGTCGCTCAGTCGTGTCCGACTCTTTGCGACCCCATGAATCACAGCACGCCAGGCCTCCCTGTCCATCACCAACTCCCGGAGTTCACTCAGACTCACGTCCATCGAGTCCGTGATGCCATCCAGCCATCTCATCCTCTGTCGTCCCCTTCTCCTCCTGCCCCTAATCCCTCCCAGCATCAGAGTCTTTTCCAATGAGTCAACTCTTAGAGTGGCTCCAAACTCATCAGATTCTTCAGTGCCACAGATTTCACTGCCCTACTTTCCCAAGAATGGCACTATCTGAATCAAGATGGTCACACGAATTCTACCGAGAGGTCTACATCGCAGGCAGTAGTAAAACTGAACGGGAGGCAAAGGACATGCAGCCTCTTATTAAGGAGGTTTTCCAGAACTTCCACAAACACTTCTCTTTACATCAGGCTGAACCAATATTCATTGGTCACAGTTGGTTTACAGGGTCTAGGAGTATGGTTCCCCAGCAGCAATTGGGGTTCTGCTATCAAGGAAGAAGGAGAGAATGGGAGTCTGAGTTTAGACAATTAGTAGTCTCTGCCATATTGTGGTTACAATGAAAACAGAGGGAGTAGAGCATACATGAGCCAGTTTTTAGAAGAGCACTCTGTTCTGATTAGATGAGCTCTACTATATCTCATTTTATAAGTGAAAAGAAATGAGGTCAGCTAGAATGAATATCTGTAAATATACATTTCCTTACTTTCCATCAACCTGATAACATAAGACTCATTCTGGTCAACAAATGGTTTCATTTATGCCGACATTTCAACAAATTTCATTTTAACTAAAACTTAACAAGGAATTCACAAAACATCCTCAAAATGCTTAAGCAGTTGTATAGTGTAAATATTTAAGACAAATATATCTAATAGGTAAATACCAATTGCCTCATTCTTCTCATAGATAAATCTAAACATATCAAGGGAGCAGTGAAAAGTCAGTTATCTTTGTTCAGATGTTGTTTAGCATATCCCCAGATGCAGTGGAAAACATTTTGGGGGTGTTCTTTTTTTCCTGTTAATCCTTTTTATCATTATATAATGTTTCAAAATTTGGAGATATAATCCTGCTAATAGAAAATGTGTCTAATTAAAAATCTCATCCACACAAATGTGTTCTGCTCACAGGACAAATTTTTAAAGATGAACTGCCAAAATATCATCTACTAATTTTGCTTTTATACACCATATTTCAACTGAATGGTATTCTGTGCTTACAAAATATATGTGCAATACATAGAGATTTACCTACTGCTCATGCCTTCTGTTTTTCCTTTTGGCCAAATTTGGAATTTTTTGTTTAGTAATAGTTTTTCATCTCAAATAGGAGCTTTTGTCAAAATTCTATCACATCAATGTACAATAATGTGACATAATAACACAGAAGCATAACACCATGACAATACTGACAATAAACCAAATAATGATCAATTATTGAGTATTTATGGAAGAGCAGGTAGTGGTATGCATTGGTACTTGGCATGCATTATCTAATTTAAAATGATCAGTGATTACATTCACATTTCATTGATGAGGGAACTAAATTCAGAGATACTAAGCATTATATTCAGAAATATGAAGTTCACAGAATCAAATCAAGTCTGTATGACTCAGGTCCTATATTACCCCTCTCTAGGGCTTCCCTGGTAGCGCAACTGGTAAAGAATTCCACCTGCAATGCAAGAGACCTAGGTTTGATCAGGTGGGGAAGATTCCCTGGAGGAGAAAATGGCAACCCATTCCAGTGTTCTTGCCTGGAGAATCCCCTGGACAGAGGAGCCTGGCAGGCTACAGTCCATGGAGTTGCCAAGAGTTGGACATGACTGAACGACCTAGATTGTGTGTATCTCTGCCTGCCCTCCCCTTAATGTTGATGAATATCTATCATGTTCATTCAAAAGTAGTAGACATTACATTCATTAAAAAATCCAAAAGAAATCTACATTTAATTTTTTTTTCATTTTTATGAGAGATGTGGGTTCACACCTTAACAAAATTTTTCACTTGGAGGGCTGCTAAGCCCAGTGGTCCAGAATATGCCTCAAAGTGCCTATGAGCTTCCTGAAATTTTATGCATTTATTTAGGGGGACTGTTTATAGACTTCATCAAATTCCTATAAGGACCTGTGATTTCTAAACACCTAAAACTCCAGAAAAACCAAAAAGTATTCATGAATGATGAACCTGACAAACTAGTAAGAAACATGTTCATATATTCATTTGAAATATAGCACTGTTATTTTTAAGAAACTTGAGTGGGTGAGACTTGTTGAAATATATCTACTACTTTAAATTACTATGGGAGCAAGGTCAAGTCAGTGTTCACTAAGTCTGCTGCTCATTGGGTAGTACTGGACTGTGTGGTAAGAACACAGAAGTGTGAGGGCTGGATTCTCCTTTGACTCAGACCCTTCCTTCTCCAACTTTGGTACAAGTTTCTTAATAGTTCTTTCCTCAGTTTAAAAAAAAATTGTATGATAATATAAATCCTATCTGAAAGTGAAAATGTTAGTCATTCAGTTGTGTCCAACTCTTTGCGACCCTATGGGCTGTAGCCTACCACGTGTTGCCATTCCCTTCTCCAGGGGATCTTGCTGACCAAAGGATCAAATCTGGGTCTTCTGCATTGCAGGCAGATTCTTTACTGTCTGAACCAACAAGGAATCCCATAAACCCATCTAATCAATAGCAAATGAGATAATATATATAACAAACAAACACTATTATTGACAGTAAATTGAATTTAACTTCTTTACTTCATTCTAGGTTTTATAATGACAAAGTAGGAAAGCCATTTTACTGATCTCAGACATCAATTCCTATTAGGAAAATAAGACTATCCCCTCTGCTCTGCCTCCCAGAAGCAATGTTTGAATAACAGTAACAACAAAGTGATATTTAAAGGTTATTTCTTCAGTGAAGTCTGCCTATCTGAAATAGCATCAAATTCATTAATTCAACAATAAATTAGGTGCCTAAACGAGAGGCTTTTGAAATAGATGCTTAAACTAGAGCTGGAATTGGAGTAATGTACTAGATGCATTGAGTACTTTTAATTCAATGGTTAAATAAATTAAATAATACATTCAATAAATTTGTATAATTCAATCACTCTTCCTTTGACCTTGATCCATTCTATACCAGCTGAAGTTTTATAAGCTATTCATTTATTTCTTTGCCTCTTGTTTCTCTGTCCCCTGCTATGATGGAAAATCTATGAAATCAGGGCTTTCTTTTGGTATCTCGTGTCTAGATATCTATCTTTTGTTATCTAGTAGTGTCTAGAGCAGTGCCTGGAACATGGTAGCTACTAACAAATATTGCTGTACGGATGTTACATGAACAAAATGCTTTGATACAATGAAGGCAAAAAATATCATTTTCATGCAAAATTCTAGTGCAACTACCTGATGTTTTCCTTATTTCTCTATTATTTAATTATTTTTCTCCTGCGGGCTTTCCTTTCTTCCCAAGGGTTGATGGGTGCTCACTTAATTTCCTATTATTTCCACCAAATCCTCCTCTTTCATCTCTGTTGGGCATTGTCATGTCACTGCTGCAAAAACAGGATGCAGGAGCCAGAACTGCATGGTGACTATGGCTCAAGCTCAGTTGTCAGTCATGTGTGAACTCCTGACTCAGCTGCTAATCTAGCTCTGTGTCCTGGGAAAACTTGATTAATGTTTTTAAGCCTTAGTCTTTTCTAATCTGTAAATTTTTTTTTTTTTTCAGTTTAGAATGGAGCAAGAGAAAGAAAATAGGAAAAACAGAATCACAAAAACTTACCTTGGCTAGAGAGTAGGGATTAGAAATTCTTTAAAAGGAGTTTTCATAGAATAACCTTGAAGACAATTAGCAAAAAGAGTGAGTTTAAAGTAGTGACATGGATTTCAGTCAGGTTTAAGTTTCAGCAGCAGCCTTTGTAAAAGATAAAAGCTGTTTATCCATTAGTAATTACATTAATAAGCCTTTATGTGGTTGTTCTTAACATTGGACTTTTAACAAATGCCCTAAATAGGCATGTTCTTCAGGAACATTTGACTACATTCCGAAGCACATCAGGAGCTCTTATGTGGGCAGACACAGATTGCTGTGGCCAGATGGGCCTGTGGACTTTAAGTACAATGGCATACTAAGAAACCTTCTCAGAGTAGTTCTTCCATCCAAAAACTCCTACTTGGTGCATATTCTTCCTTTAAACCACAGCACATAAATCATTTCATGCTGAGAGCGCTACACTTTCTCAATAGGGAAGTGAAGTATGAAGATATGTGGGATAATTCTGGGAGAAAATCAAGTAATTACAGATGCTATTTTAGTAAACAACTTTGATGGGGACAGAAAGTCCTAAAGTCAACTGCGTGCCAACATGGAGTTAATTTCTCAGTTTTGAATACTAATGGAACATATATTCTGAAGTCTTTTGGGACTAAGAGGGTAGAGGTGGGTGGGGTGGTAGAATTAAAAAGGGTTAGGAGAATGGTAGTAGTACTGGATGAGTCTGTGAATATGATCTTCCTGCAGGAGATGGAATGGGATGCCCATTTTCTCATGACTCCACAGATTTTAACAGGACTGATGACAAAGGGGAATTGGCTTTTAAAAATTTTTTTGATCTATTTTCTATGATGATGTTTATACTTGGGCTTTGATTCACTTGTTCCTAATGGAAAATAATTTAAGAAACTATGAGTTTAAGTTTTTTGCTCTTTAAGGCAAAAAAGGATGCTGCATTTATCTGCATATGTATTTATACCTATATAGGTAACTTGGTTCAACATGCTAATAAAATTATAACTGGTTTGGATTGTCAAAACTTTAAGTCTATTCCATTTTTGTCTCAGAGGAGTGATAAAAGGCTGCAACATCTGTTAAAATATGGGAGTATACCAGTTATTATAAATACATTTCCCATTTCTTCTCAGCTCTCACTTTTTGTATACATTTATGGTATATACAAACACCTGTGACTTGTTTCTTTCAGTTTTTTGTGGGACAAGCTTTAATTGCCTGCTTGTTAACAATCCCAGGAGTGGTCCTTAACCATTGGTTAAGGTGGATAAATACTCCAGCATTCTTACCCCTTGGGTGGGATAACTATGAAGCTTACTTTATCAAGTCTTCCAGAAGTCTCCAATAGGACTGATCCCTAGCTGTGCAGCACTGTGATAATCTACCCATTGACACATGCTGTATAAACTTCCCTTCCTGTCTCACTCTTTAACCCCACTACCTATGCTTCCTGGGATCACTTCTCAAAGAAACTACTTCACTTAAATCATTATCTTCAGCTCCTTTCCCAGAGTGGTCCTAACCCAAGACATGGAGTCATAAAAAGATACAGCAACATTGTGGCTAGGATTTCAGAAAGAGTAATTTATGGATAATGGTAGACAATTTCATTTGTTCATTCATTCATTCATCATTTACTTGGTGAGAGTTGACAATGTCTCCATAATTAAGGCAAGTCTTGTAATGACTAATAACACATCACTCCCATTCATGGAGAGCTCATGATTAACAAAATATCTGGCCTTTAAAGGCTGAGACTATTATAGTTCTTTTTCCTTGTGCTAGGAACCAAATTCTAAATTGACAGGATGGAATAAGGAAAATTTGCTAATTCCTTATTTAAAAATAATGGAGCTTTTAAACATAAGCACAGAGCTGAGCTAAAACAGGTCCCTGTCAGTGTAGACTACCATTTTTTGTTTCATATGCAAAGGGAAATCATTGCCATATGAACTTTCTACAGGCAGCTCATAAGGGTGTCATTAATGAATTTTTTTGTGTGGATTTCCTGGATTTAAGATGCTCTATAAGTACAAGGCGTTATGTGCTCAACTCTTACTATATTTTTTCCTAAAAAATCACACAGTTTTTGTTTAAACTGGCATGTAGGAGGGTTTTAGAAAACACATTTTATTTCCACTCTCTTGTTCTGTTCCCTCAGTACCATCTGGTATAAGGGAGAGCCTCCTTAATTGACACTAATGACTGGGAGATCCATGGCAAATTACCGAATTTTGCAGATTAGCAAACATGATTAGAAAAATCAAGGAGTCTGCATCAAACTAATGTACTTTGTTGAGAACTTAGAAAAAAAATTTAAACACATTATTAGAGCTTAATCTTCTAATATAAATAGATACTTTATAGGGGTTGACTGTGCCATTAGGGAAAGCTGGAACATAATGTTCTGTGGAAAAAATTAGTTGCAATTTAAAAGAAAATGTCCTCATGCTTTATGTTTTTTTTGAATGCTACCAATATTCACACTACACATGGACTAAGACTAAGAGTCTTCCCATGAGAATCTGAGAGGTCATCTTGTACAATTTGTTCTGATGCAGGAAATGCAGAGATTATTTGTGTATGTGTGTCTCTTTATGTTGTGTCTTATTGCTTTATAATAACACTGCTTATGTTAATGGAAATTTTGTGGTTTGTAAACATTTTAAATGTCAGCTGTTGAGGCTCTTAAGGTTTATTATACTCCATTCCCATTTCTGTGTTATCCTTGTTCTTTATCGGGCAACAGAATCTCTTGCTTCCTCCCACACACCAGTGTAAATAGTTTAACACACACAACCAATATTGCATACAACTTTCTTAACCCCAGCTGTGTGTACCTTCTGTATTCTTCAGGAATTCAACCATCAAGAGGGGTGAAGGGAGAAGGAAAGGGGGAGGAGGAGAGAATGAATATAGACGAGACTGTCACAGCATAGATCATTTAGAGATTTTTTCCTAACTTTAATTATTATACTATACAATACTGTGCATTATAAAGTAATAGTTTTGCCAGTGTCTTTGCAAGTAAAAAACTTTTTGACATCCAGTTGAAGTTAGCGGTAGAATTTTGAGCTCTAGAGGTTGCTGCTGTGACCAAGCTATTTTTCAGATCATCAGGAAACTGGGGTGAAAAAAGGTCACTGTGCCATTTACCTCAGTGTAATATAGTCTAGTCAAGGCTATGGTTCTTCCTGTGGTCATGTATGGATGTGAGAGTTGGACTGTGAAGAAGGCTGAGCACCGAAGAATTGATGCTTTTGGACTGTGGTGTTGAGAAGACTCTTGAGAGTCCCTTGGACTACAAGGAGATCCAACCAGTCCATTCTGAAGGAGATCAGCCCTGGGATTTCTTTGGAAGGAATGATGCTAAAGCTGAGGCTCCAGTACTTTGGCCACCTCATGCAAAGAGTTGACTCATTGGAAAAGACTCTGATGCTGAGAGGGATTGGGGGCAGGAGGAGAAGGGGACGACCAAGGATGAGATGGCTGGATGGCATCACCGACTTGATGGACGTGAGTTTGAGTGAACTCTGGGAGATGGTGACGGACAGGGAGGCCTGGCGTGCTGCGATTCATGGGGTCGCAATGAGTCGGACATGACTGAGCAACTGAACTGAACTGAACTGAATATAGTTGGAAGCCATAGAAGGAACATGCCCAGAAGCGGTGGTCAAGAAGTCACCCCATGTACCCTTTCCAGCTGGAAACTACACTACAAAACATCATGCCTTGCATGTGATATAAAATTAACACTTCTGAAACTAGAAGCAAGAGGAACCAAGGATATACATTTGATTGACTGTGTAACTGAATTAAGAGAAGTAACATCATTGAAACAAATGGATTAAATACTTAAATCATTACCCATTTTTCATAGTCTAGGTTTTCTGTAATATCAGCTCTTAATCCACACTTGATTCTTTGAAATAAATTATCTTTAAAAAGTAATATTAAAAAGGTATAAAAGCAACTTAAGAACTTATTCTGTTAAGTTATAATTCAATTAACAATATGTAAAACTTACTGTAAGAAAAATAATTAAGATAGAATGCAAATGCATGGCACAGTTTTAACATTTATTTTTTCCTTACTGAATCTTTTGTAATCAAGTTCTGCTGAACTTTCTCATTTCTCCCTGGGCAAGTTGGAAAAGATTAGAAGAGATTATGTTAGTCTTAGACATTATGTGAATTTAGCTCCCCTCACTTAATTATAATTCTTCAGAGCACTTTCTCTAATGTTGTATTCTCTTTTCTTTTTTAAACACTGTTTTTGGCAATTTTAAGCACCATCAACATTTTTGTTTGGAAGCTATTTTGTACTGAGAATGTCATGAAACTTGAATCCTACAGGATTTTAGATTATGAAATGAAGTGCCTTAGTCACTGAATGGATTATGCTTATAATAACTAAAGCCTCACAGATCTTTCTGACAAACGTATATGCTTAGATTTATTCAAATTAATCCAGGGAAAATTTTTGATAAAAATGTATCACTCATTCATGCTTCTTAAAAACCAACAAAATTAAGCAAAAGGTAATAATTTTTGAATGCACCATTTGTGCAAAGTTCTGCAACAGTAGTATAAAACGAATCTGCATATGAATGGCTAGAATAATTTTTTTTTCCTATGATTTTCTAGCACAAAATGTATCCACTTCATGGTGTCTGACTTTTTTTTTTAGTTTATATTCCTTCACCCCACTGAAAGAACTGGGGAAAACACAATACAAAAGAGGGGTTAATTGCCTAAGCTTGCAAGAGAGATGCTTGACAGCTTGTGGTGGCACTGAATTGAACAGGACACCAACTAAGAGTTGGGTGATAAGCCTTTAAAAACTTGGGGGATAAGGATGTATAGCATATTTTCAGGAAAGGAAAAGGAATTGCCAATGCACCCATCAATACAAGGAAAAACAAAAGAGGCAGTGAATGGAGAGAAATTATAACCTCTTTTCCTAAGGAAAACATTCCCTTGATGTGACTAGATAAGGAAGGAACTGATGCTGAACTTTGTTTTGGTATTCCTGTCTGTCATTGCTACAGTTGAAAAGCAGTCATTTCTTAGAACTTGAGAGGTATTGCTCAGCAGTCCCCATAATGTTTACCCTCAGGGATTTAAGCCCAACAACTCCAGCAAGCAAACTAGCTTAAAAACATTTCATCTCAAAAGGTCTCTGTCATGTTCAAAAAGAGCAAGTCATCTTTAATCTACTTTTCAAATTGAAAGTGAAAGACAGTAGATATTAACCTGAGGTCTCCACTCCAGTCACATTGCACAATTGCATTAAAATGCCCTGGGTAGAATGACAGTCTATAACCACACTCTGTACTGCCGCTTTAAAATATTAATCATTCTCTTTGCAGGCCTAGAAGAGTGTATGCAAGTGAAGGAAATATTATAACAAAGGCAGGTGGTAATAGGGCCATTCCCCTTAAGCTTTACAAAATTTTCTAAGCAATGGGGAAAAGTATTCAGACCAGAAAAAGACTCTAACTGTTGTATAATCAGACTCTGTACTTACACAACACACACTGCTTCTATCTCACTCAGATTCTCTAATGTAAGTATATATGATTCCCATTTCAAAGACAAAAACACTATGACATACATTTCTTTTTACCATAACTTGATGCATTAATATTCTTAGTAAAATAGAACCAGAGTTGAAGAGAAGATGGATTAAGGAAGACTGAGAAACTAATTTCTGAGGCAGGCTAATAACCTTGAGCTCTTCAGTCTTAGGCTTTTGCTGTCATGTCCTACTGCTTGCCTTCTTAATCAGTCATCACTTCTAAAAGAACTGTGTTCCAGTTAAAGATTTTTGCTTAAACAGTTTCTGAATCCACGTGGGCATAAAGCTAAGCCATGGTACCAGGTGAGGCATGGGTTTTCCGGGTGTCTCAGACAGTAAAGAATCTGCAATGCAGGAGACCTAGTTCAATCCCTGGGTGAGGAAGATCCCCTGGAGAAGGGAATGGCAACCCACTCCAGCATTCTTGCCTGGAGAAATCCGTGGGCAGAGAAGCCTGGCAGGCTACAGTCCATGGGGTTGCAAAGTGACAGAGTGACTAACACTTTCACTTCAGTTTCACAAGGTGTGGCATAGGTTCCCCGGGTGTTCAGGGGCAAAGGACCCAGGCACTCTGCAAGATGTTGTGAGGTTCAGTGGAATCACAATCTGTTCACCAATTTGAGCAGCTTCTGGAGTTTGCCGTGTCAGCCTCCTTAGCCCATCAACCCACTCCAGTATTCTTGCTTGAGAAATCCCATAAACACAGGAGACTGGCAGGCTACAGTCCATGAGGTCGCAAAAGAGTCGGACACGACTAAGTGACTAAACAACAATACATTCAGCATTGTCCAACATGCTCAAATCACTCCTTGGACAAAGGTAGCAAAGGAGTCCTAAAAGAAGAGAAAGAAGCTTAACAGCAAGTCATCTGAGTTGTTGGACTTCCTCTAGCTTTTCTCCCTAATTTATAATGACCAGTTGTGACTTGGTTTCAAGGACTCCAACAACGGTCTTCCTGCAGGGTGTCACCCGCACCAATCGACAGATTTCGGTTCAGAAGCCAAGAACAGCTCTATTCTTTGATCAAAGGACAGAGAGGTACGAGCTCAGGCTCTGCTGCACACGATTCTCCTCACAGGCGGTCTGCTTTCCCGGGTTCTCCTCAGAGTGGAGGGGGCGGAGTTCTCAGGCGCGCGGTGGAGCGGCTCCTGGCTCTTCTCGCGGAACCCGAAACAGGCGCCTGCGCACAGCTGATGCAGCGCCTCCGCACGTGGCCCGCTGGCCACATTCAGTCGCTGAGTGCTTATGAGCAGTGCTTCCCTGTGCGAACGCCAAGGTGAGTCCTCCCAGCAGTTCTGCACTCGGAACGCTAATCAGGTTTGTCAGGTGCAAGGCTTCCTATAGGCAAGTGAAACTAGACTAAGCACAAGAGAAGAGGTTAGACCTTGCTTTACCACCTTGTTGTGGTTGCTTAGTCGCTCAGTGGTGTCCGACTCTTTTGTGATCCCGTGGACTGTAGCCTACTAGGCTTCTCTGTTGATGAAATTTCCCAGGCAAGAATACTAGAGTGGTTTGCCATTTCCTTCTCCTGCATATCTTTCCAACCCATGGATCAAACCCGCATCTCTTATGCTGGCAGGCAGATTCCTTACCACTGAGCCACCTGGGAAGCTTTATTTTATCACCTACATTCCGTCTTATTTTTCTTCTGGGGACCCCTGTGAACTTTGCCGGGAGCACGGTTTCCAAACTACCAGTAGCTTGTGGTGTAGAAGCAAGAATATGGGCTGTACTTTCACTTGCATGGCTGCACTTGGCAATTTTCTTAACTTCCCTGAGATTTATTTGCTTTATAAGTAAAAATACATGCTATAAAGCCCAGGTCACAAGGTTGCTTTGGCGACTTCATAGTATGATGCTCCTGGCACAGTCCTGGAGAGAGTGGAGCTCACTAAATATTTGTTCTTTATTTGTAATAACTCTACCTGAGTCTGAACTTGTGTGGTGGTGGTGACTGAGACTGGTTCCTTTCAGACAAAATCTCCAGCTCCCAGAAAATTGCTTCCAGGTGATGTCCTAGCATGGCAAGAACTCGGGACATGAGAGGTCTCGTGTTTCACCCAGCTCCACACACACTGGCCTTTACTCTTTGCCATGAATCTTTTAAGCTCCTTGCTGCATCTTGTTCATTTCACAGCTTTTCTTTCCTGGAATGTCCATTCCTCAGCTCTTCCTATGGTGGCCGCCTCTTTGTCATTTGGGCGCCAGCTCAGCTGCCTGCCTCCTTGGTGAGGCTGACCTCGGTTCCGTGCCTTGGCTTGCAGAAGTTTGAAGCAGGGTTTTTGTTACTGGCTAGAGACTGAAGTTGGGGCATGGCAGTGAGAGTGCTGAATCCTAGCCACTTAACCATCGGGGACCAGTGGCCTGAGAGAAGACCCTGGCTGGGATGGCTTTGCAGGAAATCAGTTTCCACAAAGATATGGAAAGTAGTGAAGCAAGTAAAGTATTTATTAGGAGGAAAAAGAGTACAACACGTGCAGATATACATATGGGGGGGCTCAGAGAAAGAGTCACACCCTTGTGGTAGTTTGAATCACCTTTATGGGGCATTTTTTCCAGATTTTCATTTGGCTGATCATCTTGCTTTGCCTGGTTCTGAGTCTGTATTTGGTTTATCTCAGGATCCTCCCATGTGTGCATGCGCACCTCTTAGCCAAGGTGTATTCCATGAAAGCCCATGGGTAAGCTTGACAGCATTAACAGTACTCCCCTTCTGACCTCCAAGGAGCTTTCTTGTCAGGAAGATCACCTTGACTTCGAGACTGAGAAATATGTGGTCTCTTATCGGGGCAGGGTCCAGCCTCCTCTCTTGATTGTCCTGCTACTGATATTTTGAAGTTTCTGTCCACAGGGAATGAACTTAAATTGCTCACCCCGGGTGGAGGTGGGGGTGGGGAGAGCCATCTGTCTCAAAGCCTTCCCTCCTCTAACTCAGGAATCCACTCCAGGTCCAAATCCTCTGTGTGGTCTTTCAGGCCCAGCCACAGACAATGATAAGGTTGGGGTGACAGTGGAATTGCCCTTTGCACACCACAACCAGTGCATTACAGTGTGGAGGCAGTTGCAGTCAGGACCCAGCTCTTTCCTCCCCTGGCCAGGCCTACCATGCTCATACTGTCGTATGTCTGCATTCCTAGCCCAGGCTTCTCCGTTCAGAGGACTATTTCTTGGGGACCTTGGCCAAGGCACATACATTTTGATGCAGCATCTTTCTCCTCCTAGCCCTTCCCCCTCTCCCTTCTCCCAGCCCATGGAGCTTTAAAGAGAAAGAAGCCGTTTTTAGGGGCTCCTCTTTAGTGAGATGATCACCCCATCTGTTCTTCATCCATCTGATCCTCACCCCATGCTTTCTATGGAGAAAATGGAACATTGGTAAACTGGTGCTTCCCTTTTGCCTCTTTTTTGCAGTATTGCAGTAAGCTTGATTGTTCATTTCAGTTTGGCTTATTACCCTATGTGATTGATTGATACTAAGAGCTCGTTTGAAATTATCTTGTTTACTTATTGGGCTTCCCAGGTGGCACTAGTGGTAAAGAATGATCTTGTTTACTGCCTCCATTTCTTGACTAAAATGCAAGCTCCGTGATTCTAGAGACTTTGTTTCCGTCTATTGCTACACCTGCAGTACCTAGATGAGTGTATGGTATACATTAGGCCTTCAGTAGAAATATGAATACATGGTAGTTATATACCCAGTAAACTACTTCATCTGGGCTATTCCTAGGAGGCAAATCTATGCATACCATGCCTCTCACAAGGACAGGAGCAAGATTTAGGTCCTTATTACCACTTCTCAGGTCTCTTCATTTTCCTGATGTATGGTCAGTAGTGTACAGTACAGTAAGTAGTCCATTTGACTAGTTTCATCTACTATCTCTTCTAAGATCACTTCAAACAATATTCTATATAACATATGTGGTCTGTGCTTACAGTTTCCATTGCTTCATCTGCTATTGATGGCTGGTTGGCTGGAACATTCCCCAGGTATTTATTAATTGTTGCTTCTTTTATTAAATACCTGATTTCTATAGGAGTTTCTTCTCCCATGTCCTGGGAATCTTACATTTGAGCCACTTCACTTGTTACCAAAAATGCTAAACTCTAAGACAGAGGTCAGTTAATTGTTGAAAATGGGTCAAATCCAACAGGTGGCCTGTTTCTAGGTAGTTCTGGAGCTAAGGATGGATTTCACATTTTAAAAGTGTTGTTCAAACAAAAGGAATATGGGATACAGACAGTATGTGGCATACAATCCTAATATATTTACAGTCTATCTGGCCCATTGGAGGAAATGATTGCTGAACTCTGCTCTAAACGATTTCCAGCCACCCCCAGGAATGCCAACACCCACAGATCTATTTGCTATCAGCCAACAGGCTGCTCTGATATGGCTAGCTAACCTGCAAAGAAGTCCTAATTATAAGCAAAATTATCTCAACTGTCTTTGGCCTCTGTACTAGGAATTTAATCTTTTCAAAGTGACTTTGATATATAAATCTGGGGACAAAGTCTCACTTATCATTTCAAACAGTAAGCAAACTCTACTACCTATTCTGTCTGTTCTAGTTAGAGCAGAGTTGGTGCCTCCTTTGGACTTGGTACAGTGCTTGTGACACTTAGGTCACCCTGTCCCTTTGGTCCTGGTGACAATATGCAGCCATTTACTAAGGAGTATAGAAGATCATGAATAAAGTAGACACTGATACTTTTTAAATTCATGCTGGGAAATATAAGAAGAGTGGGCCAAGGAAGGAAGGAAGCCAAGGGGATTATAAAAATGAGGGAGCCAATTTGCCACGGAGCATCCATCAGAAATATAAAACTGTGTAGACGTCCACTAAACTTTCTATTGTTTTGATTAAATGCCTGGGGAAAAAAAAAAAAAAAGAGTTGACTGCATTTGGAAGGTGTAGAAGTATTCTTTTGGCTGCTAAGACAGTGGCCTTCATACTGTTTACCAAGCACTGCTTTGGGTACTTCAGATGAAACAGTGAAGAAAACAATGTTCCTACCTGACCCACCCTTTTAGTGTAGGAAACTGGCATATGTCAGGTGGGGGCAAGTGCTATGAAGGTAAATAAAATAGAGTAAGGGAGAGAGGAAGAGTCAAAGACGGAATGTTGCTGTTTTACATGAAGAGTTTCAGGAAAGCTTGATTGATGAAATGAAACTAGAGTAGAGAGAGAAAGGAAGTGTGAGAGAAGATATTAGGACAACAGCATTTTATGAAGGAACTGCAGAAGCCAAAATGTCAAGGGGGAAGCATGGTCTGTCCAAAGAAAAGCAAAGAGGTTAGTGCAACTAAGCAGAGGAAGGGGAGGGTGGAGAAGGCGGAGTCAGAGAGGTGATAAGGGAACCACATGTCAAGGGTGTTGTTGCCTTTTATTCTGAATGAGACAGGAAGAGACTGCAGACTTAGCATAGTACTGAAATAATATGATTTAGACTTTAAAGGATAGTTGGGACTTACCTCTGAGGAGAATAGATTTGAAGACTGGGAGCTTGGAGGGCAGAGTAAACACTGGGATTTTAGCTAGCTGGCCATTTCAATAGTCTCAAACGTGATTAAAGTCAGCACCAGTGATGTAGCAGTAGAGGCAGTTAAGAAATGGTTTTTTAAAGAACAAATTATATTTTGAAGCTAGAGCCCACATATTTTTTAGTGAATTGGGTGCAAGGCATGAGAGAAAGAGAAGGTCAATGATGACTCCAAACATTTCATCCAGAACAATGAGAATGTTGAAGTTGACGTTTGCTGAGATGGAGAAAAACATGAAAAGCGAATGTGATGGATTATGTTGGAATCTTAGTTTGGGACTTGTCAATCTTGAGATACCCATTGGACATCTAAATGGAGAGGTGTAAGACAGAAGAATGAACAAGTCAGAGAGAGATTAGAGAGATCCACGCTATATATATATATATTCTCCTTTTATTTAGCTTGTATTTAAAGGCGTTAAATGGAATGAGGTCCCTTCAGGGAGTCAGCATCTTTAGAGAAGGGTAGTTCTTTGAGGACTGAGCTCTGGGCAGTAGATAGAGGGACAGGCAAGGGGGACTGAAAAGGAGCAGGAGAACTAACAGAATGTGGGTCTTCGTAATGGAATGAAGATAATATATCAAGAAATAGCTGGTCAATTCTGTCAAGTGCTGATATTGCAGAGTAAACGAACGATGGATTTAACAATGCTGTGGCCAAAGCATTGTTAAAGGCCAAACCTTGTTAAAGAGATAGAGACGATGGAGTGGGTTTAGCAGAGAGAAGAAAGTGTAAAGGCAATTGCTCTCCTGAATAAATTACTCTGAAAAATATGGTAAAAGGACATAAGAGAAATTGGCTGACAACTGGAAAGCATATATCTTCAAAGAAGCATTTGTAAAGGGAGATATTTTAGTATATTTGGATGCTAATAGGAAGCAAAGAAAATATTTTAAAAAGTAGATGAAAAAGGGAACAGTGTTTGGAATGGTGTTTCTGAATGCATGGTGTCCAGAGATTGAAGGGATTGGACTTCCACAGAGGCATGGTGAGTACATTTATGATAAAAAGAGAAATATAGATGATGAAATGTGGTGGTAAGAGTGAGAGAAAACTCTCTGGACTGCTTCTATTTTCTCAGTGAAATAGGAAGAAAGGATGTCAGCCAAGAAGCAGAATGGGAGAAAAAATATTGCAGAATGAACACATTCATTGAAGGTGATTGTGGAATGAATTCAAGCTAGGCCAAATCTAGGTTAGAAGCGGGAGCCAGATCAGAAGAGAGGCTAGTGTAGCTGCTTATAAGTAGTACTTACAAGTACTGCAAGCAGTGTACTTAGAGCAGAAGCACAAAGGTGTTGCACCTGTTTGGTTGAGTCAGACCACTAGTAAGCTGATGTAACATCAGGTGATGTTACAAGATGAACTAGGATGAACTAGGCAAACACGAACACTTATAGGGTCACTTAAGCACTTCATTTAGGAGCAGAAAATAGCACCTATGCCAATTTTGAAAGACCTTAGAATAGAGTGACACCCCCTCTCCCCTGCCAACCAGGCTCTGAGATGGTTGTTAATTCTCTAATCCTTCAAAAGCAGGGGAATCAGTCAAATTTAGTTTTTTTTTTTCTTTTTCTTTATTGGGAAAGAACTTGGGGATATGACAGTGGTGTGAGGAGTATGGGGAAAAATACATAACTAAAGAACAACAAGTGAATAGTTAATTGAATGTCAAAGCTTAATTTTTCTCTGCTATTTTAATGGAGCCACAAATCCTGTAAATCAAAAGAATCTGGGGTGAAAAAGTAAGATCTAAACTCTCCTATGAACTTTGTTCTTTTAATTGGTTTTACAGTTAATCTCTCTAGACCCAATTTAGGCACCTTTCTGGGTCCCATGTTAATAATTTGCCCAGGATTTTGCAAAGTTAATAAAAACACACCAAATGCCATTTCACTGTTGGTTGTTGTTTGTTTGCTTATTTTCTTAAGACACAGATATAGAAATTTTGGATGTATGCCTAATTTTAACTACAAATACTTTGTGGCTGCTGCTGCTGCTACTGCTAAGTCGCTTCAGTCGTGTCTGAGTGTGCGACTTCATAGATGGCAGCCCACCAGGCTCCCCTGTCCCTGGGATTCTCCAGGCAAGAACACTGGAGTGGGTTGCCATTTCCTCCTCCAATGCATGAAAGTGAAAAGTGAAAGTGAAGTCGCTCAGTCGTGTCTGACTCTTAGCGACCCCATGGACTGCAGCCTACGATGAATCCTCTGCCCATGGGATTCTCCAGGCAAGAGTACTGGAGTGGGTTGCCAGTGCCTTCTACTTTGTGGAGGTTTAGTTATTATCATTGTGACTTTTTATTTAAAACATAACAACTCTTGTTAATCAGAAGAGCATGGTGTTATAATCATATCTTCAAGTTGAATTTTATGAACAAGAGGACATTTTTTTAAATGCTAAAGTTTCTACTATATTTTAAATTTGTACTCATATGACCTTTTTTTATTTCATTTACAATCATTCTAAATGAGACTTTTTCTCTTGTAACATTTTTAAGTATTAGAAAAGCCTTTATACTACTCAGCTGGCTCTAAAGATCAATCTTTAGCATTTAGTAGATATAATTACAGAAGACATAATCTCATCCAACCCTTGAGATGAAATTTCCTTGCATTTTATAGCTTATACTTTTAGTTTTTCATTACCTAGTAAGAATGTTATTCAAGGTTACACTTTACTATTCTAACATTCTGTATTCCACATACTATATTGGTCTTTGAGTTAAAGAGAAGTTGTTGAATGGCTAATATCATATAAGGCTTAAGTAGGAGGAGCAATTAGTTCACAACTGATTTTCATGTGTACCAAAATCAACAGAAGCTTCTCACTAAATTGTACCTTTAAAAATTATAACAATGTGTTATAAATATATTTGTTGCTGTCCATCACAGAACCATGTCATGTGCGGAGAATTTGGGGACTGGTGTACCTTGTGTGTGTTACTTAACTGACTAGACCCACTGTTCCCCTCTGTACCTTGAGAGGATAAAGGGGATGGCTTTGGAATCTAAGCTTCCCTCACTCTAAGATCCCATGAATCCCTTTGAAGTTACGTAGGTCTGTGCCCACTTATAAAAGAGTTGCCTAATATTTAACTAATTGTTAAGCAATACCAACTTTCCCTCTTCTTTTAAACATTTCTTAGATTCATTCTCTACTCTCCTCTTTTCATTGCCACTACTTAACCTGTGGAACTAAGTACTTGGGCTTTTGCATTGCCTTCCAAGCTGGTTTTTGGTGACATCTATTCTGAACTCTAATAACAGACTGCTCATTAATTACTTCATTCAACAAACATTTATCAAATGACTAGTACGTTCTAGGAACTATTTTGCTTCAGCAGAGACAACAGTGAACAAAACAGACAAAGCTACTTTATTCCATAGATTCTAGTCAGGGAAGAAAAACAATAATAAACCAGTATAATATATATGTTGGAGAGTCATAAGAGGGATTAGGAAAATAAGAGGGTTTAAATTTAGGGAAAACTAGGGTGGGGCAGTGTGGAGGAATAATTTCAAGTAGGATGATCTTGGAAGGCCTCCTGATGAAATGACTTTTTCACTGAAATTGTTCAAGCATTTATTGTAATACAGTGAGTATCAGATCATGTGTCATGTGGAGCATTTGCAAGAGGAGAAAAATCTAGAAGCACAGTATCAAAATTTAAGGCGATCAGAGTCAAATGAAAGAAATGAACAAATACAGCATAGAGTACAAAAGGTGTTCGTGATATAATCTCAAAAATATGAGTTCATATTCATTCCTGCCACTTTCCAGTTGTGCTGTCTCTGAAAATGATTAACATCACTAAATATCTATAAAACTGAGACTATAACAGTACCCACTCCTGTGCCCTGAAATAAGTACAAAGGTTACATGCACTCAACATTTTAGTTTGATTCTCATAGACTGAATGTAGCCAGCATACAGTAAGTTGGCAGTTAATATGTGTTCAATGATTAAAGAAAAGAGCAATAATTTGCTTTTTAAGAAGTGATTTTTGTTTCATTGTTTTATCAATTGTACATAAGCAGTTACAGAATTTCTTAATGGTAAGCTTTTAAAATTTATGCTTATCTTTTAAATTATCTGAGCTATAAAATAATCTAAGCAAAATAGCAACTGTGACTTGAAATAAAAACAGTCATAAGAACAACATTGATTAAAATGTTAAATCTTGGGTCTGTAAATATAATTTTCTATGAACAAAAATAAATATTGACTTTAAATCCACAGTAGTTTTTGTTAACCTCAAGGCTCCCTAGGCAGTGTGAAAGAGTGTACTTTACAAGATGAAGAAATCAGTGTCCTTCTGCTACATGAAGGTTTAATTTCGATGACAATGAACAGCATCCCTGGTACCTGTGCTTGAGTGCATCCTCAGTCGCTCAGTTGAGTCTGACTCTTTGCGATCCTGTGGACTATAGCCTGCCAGGCTCTTCTGTCCATGGGATTCTCAAGGCAAGAATACTGAAGTGGGTTGTCATACCCTCCTGCAGGCAGTCTTCCTGACCCAGGGATCGAACTAATAATGTCTCCTGCATTGGTAGGCGGATTCTTCAGCTATTTACATATTGTATTGAAATTGGCATTTAAAACCATTTTTAGATAGAGTGAAACAAACTGTAACTCCTTTTAAAGCTGAAATTGGGTTAATCAAAAACATCAGTCCATTTCTTATTACATAAAGGTAATATGAAAAGAATGCAATATAAGAACCGTATATATTTATTATGCTACTCAGCTGTGTAACACAACTATAGAACCTGCTATGAAATATCATGTAGGCAAATGACACTACTTTTTATCTCAGAACTCTTCCATTTTTTGGAATATTTTAATCAAAAGCCAAGTTTAGGATTTTGAGAAAAGCCACAGCTCTTTCATTAAATTCTTAAACCTGGTACATTTCTGATAAGGTAAACCTGATACAAATAAAATCAGGAAAATTGTTTTTGATGCACTTTAGCTTTGCTTCAAAAATACTGAAATAAGCACTTAAGGCAAAGAAGTTCTCTCTCAAAGCTATAGTAGCTTTTTTCCCCCTCACAAAATCTATCAGCTTTTGAAGAGGAATAAGTCATTCACTTGAAAACAGAGGTCATATCAGCAAAAAGACAATACATGCATGACTAACGAAAGCTTCTCATTCATGAGAAAGATTATATTTAAATTTCAAATCAGTAGTGAACCCTATCCAAACACTTTTTGACCGGAAAAGAAAATAAACTCTGTATTTCTATGGAGGTAGTTTGCGAAGCATAACGTATGAATGATGTTATCTTTCTTATGCCCTTGCTTATCACTGGAAAGTATAGTTCATCACAAAAAAGTACAGCACAATTCATAATGTTTAATTCATTTTGATAGTACTCGTCATTCTGCATGGAGCCAAATAAGTAATCCTTGAACCCAATTACAATAATTTCATTATCCTTTAACAAACCATTATAGTATATACCAGGAAATATTTTTTTATAGTTACAAATAAGCTTTAATATAAGTTGTTAGCAAACAAGTGTAAATCACGTTGTCATTGTTGTTTGGTCACTAAATTGTGTCCAACTCTTTGCGACCCCATGGACAGCAGTATACCCGGCCTCCCTGTTCCTCACTATCTCCTGGAGTTTGCCCAAGTTCATGTCCATTGAACTGGTGATACTGTCCAACCATCTCATCCTCTGTCCTAACCATTTATGGGTTAATAAGTAAATTATATTGAATCACAAAAGTTATTTTCCTTTATTTTCAGAGATGAGGCAGGGCTGACATAATTTTAAAATTTTATATCCAGCATCATTATTTTTATGTTTTATATTATATCATAATTTGCAAGATTAGGTAGCCATCTTTGATTTCTTTTAGTATTATACTACTGGTTTGGGAAAATACTTGTAAAAATACATTATAAAAGCAATAGTTAGTAGACCATTTGGGAAATAAACAGAAACATGTTATTGGAAATGGAGGTTATTAAAATCTTCAGTGTGAAAGTGACTTTGAATTAAACTGTGAAAAAAATTGACATTGTGAGAAACACAAGAAAGGCAGTCATTTTAACATTTTTAATTGTTAGATGTTTAGAATTGTGCATTCATTGCCATCCTGGGAAAACTTTAACAGGTCGCAGATTGTACAGTTTGGGCAACCTATTTTCCTTTGGATTACATCAAATACACATGAGTACCAACTCTTTAATCACAAATACAATATGCCGTTGTAGAATAATAAAATATGATTTGTTACAGGTGTTTTTAAGGAACAGAATCATAAAGTGTTTTCCACACGTAAGTTCTGAACCAAAATCAAGCAGATGAAAACCAAAATAAGTCATTTATTGATTTGGTGACTATTGGAGGGCTTGCCTTATATCTGAAGGCAAGAGAACTTCTTAATAAATTCAGTTGCAAGTTATGTAGGATTCTTACCATAGTGACAGATTTCCTAGAGGAACAGAGTGGAGTGAAAACATTCTTGGTGTGAATCTCTTCTTTTATGAGAAAGAGAAACAGATGAGATTGTAAGTACCCAGTTTCTTCTTTAATGCTTGCTAGTTAGAAAAAATCAATTCCACCTGAAATGGAGTCAAAATATGATTAGAGAGGCAAGAATACTATCCAGTGGATGGTCTTTCCACATGCAAGGAAACATGGGGAGTGGAGAAGAAGCCTAGTGCTTTCTTCAGCTAACACATCTCTTAGAAATGGGATAATAGAGGCAAACAAGGAATAGCGCTAGGTAGACAAGAAATCTGTGACCAAAACTGCTACTTTAATCTATATTTATCAAGTTGCTGCCATGTACAAAGGACAGTGCTTTATACAGACTTTGGCAAAGAGGTTGAACTCAATAAAGGAAAGATTAATTAATAAAAGAATGATACAAAAACTCCAGCTGAATATAAAATCCCAAGTCAAGAGGTAACTTAGTTAATTGGTGCCACAGTTCCAACTGCCTTTGTTTAGCATTTGGAAACAGAAAATAAAGAATAAGCAGAGTACCAAGTTGCACTTGTTGTGTAGTTAATATCTTTATTTCATTTGCTGTAGATCACGAAAAAATGGCCTCAATTCTTCCCTGCATCATGCATCCATGATCTTTTTAATCTATTGATAGCTTTTCAGGGTTCTGGGATTAGGCATGGTCCTTGTTTGAGTCAGTAACATGTAATAGCAAACATGGCCAAGTAGAAGCTGGAAAAGTGCTTCAAAGAATGGACTTAACCTCTTGCATTGTTGCCAGCACCAGGCCTGAAGTGTAACAGACATGCAGTAGAGGTAATTTATTCCAGTTGGTCCACCTGAGGCTGCCCTAGGTAAGCCCAATGCCAATAAGAGTGAGTGCAGCAAAGTTCCACAGTACAACTAGAAAGTAGCCCAGTCCCTTGGGCATTTGAAAACTTACTGTTATATGCCACTGAGGTTTTGTGGTTCTTTTATATAGCATTATGGTGCAATAGATAAATGGTGCAGCTTCTTTCTACTGTCCTTTCCTCTCTTTCTATGTCTTTCCCTGAAATCGCTTTTTTTTTTCCTTCCTTCAGTGATAAATTAAAATTTATCCATCATTTTCTGTGTGATGGACAATATACAAAAAACTGGAGATGCAAGGATAATGAGGCACTAACCCAACCACTTTATCCTTACCTCTCTGCAATTCATGCTCTCTTATGATTATCAAACTCAATAGGCTATAAAATTAAGTGACTATATGCAGCCAAGTATAATTTAGTTAATTGTTGAATTCAAAGCTCTTTGAGCAACTAAGTGAAGGTAAATAATAGCCAGTGCTTAGTCATTACTTTTATTGTTAGCTCTAGCCTTATGTCTTAAAGTCTGGGCATAAAGCCATGTGCTCATCTGTAAGGTTGTTGGTATCTAAAATGCCAGGGGGAAAAACATATCAAGTGGAGTATACTTTAATCATAGGCATTGCCAGAGAGAAAATACATACTAATGTGGGACTATGTATGATGTGATGACATAACTATCAATATTAAGTTATATTTTAAGTGGCCTTATGAAAATATGTGAAACATATAGATTTACATTTTAATTAAAATTTTCTATTATGAAAAGCCCCAGTCACATGCCTGTTAAGCCAGACTCAACAAATATCAACTCAAGGTCAGTTTTGTTTAATCTATAGCCACACACATTTCTATATTTTAACTTGAAGCAAATCATAGACAGCATATTATTTTATCTATAACTTCAGTAAGTATCTAAAAGATAAAAGTCTTTAAAAAACAGCAATACTGTTATCACACTAAAGTATAATAATTACTACTTAATATTAGCAAAGTCCACAGTCCATGTTCAAATATGGACTGTTGTCTCTGGTAGCTCAGATGGTAGAGAATTTGCCTGCAATGCCAGAGACCTGGGTTCAGTCCCTGGGTCAGGTAGATCCCCTGGAGAAGGAAATGGCAAACCACTCCAGTATTCTTGTTTGGAGAATTCCATGGACAGAGGAGCCTGGTGGACTACTATCCATGGAGTCACAAAAAGTTGGACACTACTAAGTGACTAACACATGTCAAAAGGCAAATAAATTTCACACATGGCAACTGATAGACACATACTTTAAGTCTCTCAGTTTTAAAGGTTAACCTATTTCCCCTTTTTGTCCTTTGCAGTTTAGAGTTTGAAGGAAAAGAGTCATTTGTTTGAGATCCTGATTCTTGTATTTCCTGAAACATGGAATTTAGATCTATGGGCTTAATCATATTTGGGTTAGATTTTCTTGCAAAAATACTTCAGAGGCAGTTTCGTATATTTCCATCAGGAAGTCCTGGCCTATCTCTTTCAAAATCTATTATCTACATTAATTCATTAAGGAATGCAAACTGATGATACTCCGATTGTATCTCTTTACTTGTTAGGTAGAACTTAATGCTAAAGAGAAACTTCTCTAGACATATTTGGTTACCTGATATGTGGTTGGTATAGGACAAAGTAGATAAATGCTCAATTGCTTTCTGTATTAACTAGTATTCAAAATAATGGAATTATAAACTTGCATCTTTTGAAGATAAACAATGAATTTTCTACTTTTTTTTCTCCTCCTCTTCTTTGTTTCTTATTTTTTTTAAAGAACTTTAATGACTCAGGGGGCCTCCCAGGTGGCACAGTTGGTAAAGAATCCACCTGTCAAGGGAGTTTACACAAGACAGAGATATAGGTTTGATCCCTGGGTCAGGAAGATCCCCTGGAGGAGGAAATGGCCACCCATTCCATCGACAGAGAAGCTTGGAGGGCTACAGTCCATGAGGTTGCAAAGAGTTGGACATGACTGAGCACACACACAACACTACGTAATGACCCATAGATTTAATCATATTTGATTTAATTTTTTGGCCAGCAAGAAATGCTTCAGGTTGCTTACTGAGTTTTAAAAATAATCCTCAGTTGTTGTGGATGGCTTCTTTTGCTTCCTGATTGACAAAATGTTCCAAACTCATTTTGCACATTCCCCTCACTTCCAACCCAAACTAGAATCAGGTATTTCAAGGAGCCCCTGGTTCCTTTGTATGAGAAATGGTATTTAGAGACTACAATTTGAACACTAGTGGTAATATGCAACTAAGCTCCTCATAGTTTCTAGGCCTGTATAATACCTTATAGATTTATTCAGACTTAATTCAGATTTAGGACCAATTAGATCAGAATTGTATATATAACTAGAGATCTTGTATCTTCATCACCTGACAGCCAGTGCTGAAAATTCATGTTCCCAGGGACTCCAGTATAATTGTTCACTGGCTTTTTTCGACAATGCACATATAACACTATCTGTATTACCAGAAAACAATGTCAATACTAACACCAAAAACATAATCACGCAAAAAAGATTGAAACTTTTTTAAAGTTATTTTTTGTGTTTAGGACATATCTAACTAAGACTTGTAGTCACATTTTGTGTTTAGTCATTTGAAATAGTTCCTCTTTTTGGTTATGTCAGTACCCTGATGCTGCTGCTGCTGCTGCTGCTAAGTCCCTTCAGTCGTGTCCAACTCTGTGTGACCCCATAGACGGCAGCCCACCAGGCTCCTCCGTCCCTGGGGTTCTCCAGGCAAGAATGCTGGAGTGGGCTGCCGTTTCCTTCTCCAATGTACCCTGATAAATAACTAGAAAGTGTGAATATTTATAATTTAGCTTTAGATTTTGAGATATTCTGTAGCATTTAAATTTTTTATCGTATATTTAGAATATTTTCGTTAGAGTCAAAAATCACGAACAAGTTGTGGTAACCAGTCTTCGGCATGACACACAAAGTTCTTTGCCTCTGGTATTCATTTCCTTGTACCATTCCCTTTCACACCAAATTAGGTTAATCTGTATGACCTACACTTTGAAAGTGATGACATGTGACGTCTAAGGATAGGTCATAAAAGACACTGTGACTTTTGAATCACTCACTAAGGGAAACCAGCCACTATGTCTAATATATTTCCTGATACTTTATTAAAAAGTTCATCCTTTGGGGGCTCTCAAAGAATTGAGTGTTGAGTGTGCAATTGTATACAATAAATCTGCTTCTGCATCTGTGTCTTCCTAAACCTTCAGGTTCTTCCTACTACACTATGTGAAAGAAAATAAACTTCATTGAATATAGGCTACTCTCAAATCTATGTTTTAGTGTAAAGGAAACTGCTAGAGGTGTTTCTGTTACTGAAGCCAGCACCTTATATACAGAGTCTGTGATAAGCGAATCCATATCAATATTTTGACATGATCAAAAATTATATTCCATCCTGCATGGTTAAAACTCTTACTGTTCATTACCACATATATTTACCAAAGTTTCAGTGATATAAATTAAAACATTGCAGTTATTTTGGAGTAAATATCTTCTTATAGACTCACTTTTATTTCCCTTAAGCCTTCTGATATCTGACACAAAATATAGACCTAGAGGCAATAGTGTGTGGTTTTGGGGTGGGAGGTCTTGAGGTGCGCAACATCTCCTTACCATACAACTGCGTCTGTAAGTTTATTATGTGTTCCTCAAGCAAGGGGGAGTGTTTCCTCAAACATGAGAGGAGAGGAAGTCTTAGCTGGTAAAGAAGGCTTAGGAAAACCGGGAGGTTCAGGATGCTCATCATAATTCAGGTTTACCCGTGTGTTCTCATTGCAAATCAGTGTTCCACTATTTTCCAGTCAATGCTCTTTCAGTTGTTGAATGGTCAACTTTTATTGTGCTTCTCTGACTTGCATAATTAAATGTTCGGTCTTATATTCAGCAGACTTGGCTATGTCAGGTATAAGGAATATGTGATTTTTTAGGTCGGCCATAGAATTTGATTTAAATAGAGTTTAAAATCCCATACTCATCATCTTTTGTAAGGCTCTCTTGTGCAATAAGAAACATCATCCTTCCTCAGAGATTTAAAGTGACCATTACTACCACTTTACAACTGTAAAGTACAAAAGCCATGTGATCTGTCAGTCCTTACTTCAGTAGGCACTGTCACAAGCAACAGCTTATAATTTAACTTGCTATGATGACTCTGAATACTGTGGATTTCTAGAATCTTACTTCACATTGACATGGTAACTAGCCTGTGTTCAGAAACCTTGCCAACCAACACAAGGATCTTCTCAGTTAAGGTTTATATCAGAATAGAGCTACCAAACGAGGTATTTCAAAAGAGAGCATGGCCACCCACTCCAGTATTCTTCCCTGGAGAATCCCATTGACAAAGGAGCCTGGAGGGCTACAATCCATAGGGTCACAAAGAATAGGGAAGGACTGAAGTGACTTAGCATGCACACAGAGCTACCAACCTAGGTATTTCAACAGAAGGAAGTCCATAAGTGAATTGATTACACAGGTGCTGAAAATATGAATGAGAAACAGGCAACACTTGGATAACATGATGATAATAACTGCAGAAAAGTAAAAACTACTACCTTTACAGGCAAGAACTTGAGGTTATCAGTACATAGACGATTAAGGGAAGGCATCATGTGGTTATAATTTAGACTTTCTTATGGAAAGCCTGCCCAACTGCCAAGAATAATGCTGAGTGGGGACACTGGAGCAGTTCTGGGAATGCTCAAGGCAGTTAGAGGCTGGAACCAACTCCTGCTGTAGTGCTGAAATGTCCTGATTAGGGCATTACTATCAGGAACAGTATGAAGAGAGGAAGAGAATGAACTAATTCTCCTCTCCTCTGCCTTCAGGTCTTGCTGCTATTAATAGAGCCTGGTGGGCTGTCATGTGATAGAAAGTATGCAGAGTCCCAGATACAGCATCAGAAAGGAGAAAACAGAGACAGATTTGAAACTAAAGGTTAGTAAATCAGTGACTGGCACAATTTCTGGCTCTCTGTTATTTTAGTGGGGGAGAGATCTCTTCTCCGGCTGCACATATCTAGGACTTCCTCCTCTGTTGTTACCACTAGGCATTCAACAATATAGACATGTGTTCCTTGAGATCTGTGTCATCTGCTTCTCTCCCTACTTTTATGTGGGACTTCTTTATCCTTTGCAACAGTGTCTCCTTCCTGCTCAATGAAGTTTCTCTTTCCTGAAGTTTCTTTCAAACTGGACTGAGTCTTTTAAATCAGTTACACTTGATTGGTTTCTAGAGTTTATAGAGTCCAGACTGCCATGTACTATTCACATTTTCTGTGAATTTCTGCATGCTGATCAGATTCTTGATATTTGAGAAAGAGTGTGGTTGACGGTTCCCTTTTTGAAGACTCTGATTCTCTGGGCCATTGGGACTCTCTTTGCCTTCCTTCTGGGTCCTCCTCCATGTTTGCTACTACCGCAGAGTCCGTTGGCATTTGTGCTTTGGCCCCACCTTTGTATGTTGTTGTTTCGAGGCTACCAGTCATTAATCTTGCTGTAAAAGTTATCTGTTGAATTTTTAAAAATTTTAAGTATAGTTGATTTACAATACTATATTAGTTTCAGGTGTTCAACATGGTGATTCAACATTTTTATAGGTTATATCCCTTGTTAAATATATTATAAAATATTGACTATATTTCTCTGTGCTGTACAATGTAGTTTTGTAGGTTATTTATTTTATGACTAGTAGTTTGAATCTTAATCCCCTCATTGGTGGTAAACACTAATTTGTTCTCTATATCCATGAGTCTGTTTTTGTTTTGTTGTATTCGTCCATTTGTTTTATTTTTTAGATTCTGCTATAAGTGATAACACATAGAATTTGTCTTTGTTATTTCACTAAGCATAATGCCTTCCAGGGCCATCCATCCATGTTGTTGCAAATGGTAAAATTTCACTCTTTTTTATGATTGAGTGGTATTCCATTGCCTGTGAGTGTGAGTGTGTGTGACATCTTCTTTATCCATTTATTTGTTGAGGGACACTTAGATTGATTTCATAATTTGGCAACTGTAAATAATGCTGCAGTGAACACTGGGCTGCATGTGTCTTTCTTTTCTTTATAATATAAGTATAGTTGATTTACAGTGTTATATAGGTTTCATGTGTAGAACATTCAATACTTAAAAGTTATATTCTATTTATAGTTATTATAAAATAACATCAGAAGGACTGATGTTGAAGCTGAAACTCCAATACTTTGGCCATCTGATGCAAAGAGCTGACTCATTTGAAAAGACCCTAATGCTGGGAAAGATTGAGGGCAGGAGGAGAAGGGGACAACAGAGGATGAGATGGTTGGATAGCATCACCGATTCAACAGACATGGGTTTGGGTGGACTCCAGGAGTTGGTGATGGACAGGGAGGCCTGGCATGCTGCGGTTCATGGGGTTGCAAAGAGTTGGACATGACTAAGTGACTGAACTGAACTGAAAATAATTGCTATATTCCCTGTATTGTACTATATATCCTTGTGTCTTATTTATTTTATACATAGTAGTTTGTACTTCTTAATCCCTTATACCCATCTCACGCCTCTCCCCTTCTTTCTCTCTGTTGGTAACCACTAGTTTGCTCTCTATGTCTGTTTTCTTACAGTCACTAGTTTGTTGTAGTGTTTAGATTCCACTGTAAGTGATATCATACAATATTTCTATTTCACTGACTTATTTCACTTGGTGAAATATCCCCCAACTCCATCCACATTGTTGCAAAGAGCATTAGTTCATTTTTTCATATACTTGTGTAGTATTTCATTGTGTATATATAGCACATATTCTTTATCCATTCATCTGTTGACAGACACTTAGATTGCTTCCATATTTTGGTAATTGTAAACAATGCTACTATCAATATTGGGGTGCATGTATCTTTTTAAATTAGTGTTTTTGCTCATTTGGGATAAATACCCAGGAGTGGAATTGCGGGGTCATAATCCACCTGCAATGCAGGAGACCCCAGTTCTATTCCTGGGTTGGGAAGATCTCCTGGAGAAGAGTTAGGCTACTCACTGCAGTATTCTTGAGTTTCCCTGGTGGCTCAGATGGTAAAGAATCTGCCTGCAATGCAGGAGACCTAGGTTCGGTCCCTGGGTTGGGAAGATCCCCTGGAGGAGGGCATAGCAACACACTCCAGTTTTCTTTCTTGGAAAATTCTCAGAGGAGAGTACAGAGGAGCCTGGTGGACTACAGTCCATGGGGTCACAAGGAGTTGAACATGACTAAGCACAGCATAGCACATGGTAGTTCTATTTTCAGTTTTTTGAGAAGCCTCCATACTGTCTTCCATATTGGCTGTACTACTTTATATTTCCATTAACAGTGTATCAGTTCAGTTCAGTCGCTCAGCCGTGTCTGACTCTTCGTGACCGCATGAACCACAGCACGCCAGGCTTCCCTATCCATCACCAACTCCCGGAGTCCATCCAAACCCATGTCCATTGAGTCAGTGATGCCATCTAACCATCTCATCTTCTGTTGTCCCCTTCTCCTCCTGCCCTCAATCTTTCCCAGCATCAGGGTCTTTTCAAATGAGTCAGCTCTTTGCATCAGGTGGCCAAAGTACTGGAGTTTCAGCTTCAACATCTGTCCTTCCAATGAACACCCAGGACTGATCTCCTTTAGGATGGACTGGTTGGATCTCCTTAAGGATTCTCTTTTCTCTACATCCTTATCAACATTTGCTCTTTGTAGCCTTTTTCATGATAGCCATTCTGACAGGTGTGAGGTGGTATCTCATTGTGGTTTCAGTTTTCATTTCTTTGAGTATTAGTAATGTTGACCATCTTTTCCTGTGCCTATTGGCCATCTGCATGTCTTCTTCTTTTTTTTTTAATAGCTTTGTTTCACATACTATTCAATTCATCCATTCAAAGTGTACAATTTAGTGGTTTCAGCATATTCACAAAATTTTGCAACTAATATCACATTTAATTTTAGAACATTTTCATCAACCCCAATGGAAATCTATTGATAGTCAGTTCCATTAAGTATGATGTTAATGGGGTTTTCATATAATCCTTTATCAGACTAGTAGAGTTCCTTTCTATTTCTAGTTTGTTAAATGATTTTTTTTTATCCTGAATAAGTGTGAGATTTTGTCAATTATATATCCTGTGTCTTTTTGAAATTATTGCATGAGTTTTGCACTTTTTCTGTTAATATGATATGATATATTTTGTGGATTGATTTTTATATGTTAAACCAATCTTGCATTTCTGGGATAGATCCTATCTGGTAATGGTATATAATTCTTTTTTACGTGTTTCTGGATTTGATTTTCCAGTATTATGTGAAATATTTTTTCTGTCTATATTCATAAAGAATATTGGTCTGTAGTTTTTTTTTTTTTTAATTTTGCTTTGTTTTACTTTTCTTGTAATGTTTTGATTACTTGGAAATACTAGCCCCACAGAATGAGCAGGAAAACATTCCATTCTTATCTATTTTTGAAAGAGCCGTGAAGAGTTGGGCGTAGTCCTTTAAATCTTTGGTAAAATTTACTGTTAAGCAAGCTCTGGGTGATGGTGAAAGACAGGGAAGCCTGCATGCTACAGTCCATGGGTTCACAAAGAGTTGGACACGACTGAGCAACTGAACAATAAAAACTTACCAGTGACACTGTCTGGCTTTAGATTTTTCCTCAAATGGAAAGATTTTTAATCATTAATTAATTCTCTTAGCTTGTTATTTTCTATTTCTTTAGTCTGTTTGGTAGTTTGTGTCTCTTTAGGAATATGTCCGTTTTAATGGTGTTATCTGATTTGTTAGCTTACAACTTTTCATAGTACTCCTTATAATCTTTTATTTTTGTAAACTTAGTTGTGATATTCCCTCTTTTATTCCTGATTTTCTTAATTTGTATCTTGTTTTTTCTATCTGTCAGTATAGGTAGGTGAGTCATTTTTGATGACCCAGTTTTTGGTTTTGTTGATTTTTCACCATTGCTTTTCTGTTCTCTATTTCATCCATTTCCAGGCTAATTTTTATTTCCTTTGCTTGTGTTAGTTTTTGTTTGTTAATTTTACTCAGTTAAAATGAATTTGGAGCCACTTCCATTTTGTCTGTGACCAATAGAAGACACTTGAAAACTACAAGGACAGAGGCTTGTTTATATGTTCTTTAAACAGCACTTTCAGTAATGATACTTTATCATGAACTTTCTTGAGTAAAGAAATGCAGTGTTATTGATCCATCATTAAAAATACACCATTTCTTAGGTGTTACTTATAAGTCAGTGACTACATTGTGAAAGTCAATTTGATCAGTCAAAATGATTTGATTTGCAAGTCTTATAGACCTGAGTTTATTAATAATTAAATCAGGTTCTACATGTATAAATTTATACAGAGGTATACATATATACATACATATGTATGCATATAAACACATGTATTCATATATAAAATATTTGCATGTATATCATTTATATTATGTATTTTATACTTTGTATACATATACACACATATATAAATAATTTGCATTAATTTATGACTGTTATCCTTTTAACAAGACTGAGCTCTGGGAACTTTGACTTTTGGCAATGTCACATGAAGAAACAATATACTCTGAAACATGTCATTAATAATAATAATAAGCTCTAAAACTAAAAAAATGTAGAGTAGATGCTACATATATATTGTCTCACGGAGCTCTTACTATTTTGAAAATTGATTTTAATGTGTTTATATTAAGAAAACTGAGGCACAGAAAGGTGAAGATTTTGTTCATAGATTCACAAGAAATAACTGACAGAGTAAAGATTCAAAGAGGATTTCAGAGATTTGCTCTGCTCCCTTTAAAAATATAGATCTGTATTCTCAATGCAGGATTAGGGATGAAATACTTTCAAGTATATTTATCATCTCATGTGAAGAGTAAACAAATTTACCATATTTAATGGAGATAGATTGGGTTACATATGAGGTTAGCTAACTTGACTAATCCTGTCTGTATCCTGAAATATAGGCATATATGTGGTCAAAATAAATAAAACTGTGTTAAAAATAGAGAACTGACCTTGTATCAAGATGCATTTCTGTAGTTTTAGGTGTCTAGTGCCCTCATACCTCTTTCTAATTACTAAGATGTGGTTCTTTGGTCGAAGGCTGCCAGACTATGCCATGTCAGAATGGCTATGGGCCCTTTCAAAGAACAAGTCATTGATGTTGACCTGCAAAGCCTTAGAATAGGCAGAAAGCTCTGACAAACAATCATGGGCAGAAACATAAAGAACCTAGTGATGGGTGACTTCTCCATTCTCAATATGATTGATTATAGAAAGTCATAAACAATACAGGACTGATCACTAAATGCAATAGCCTCAAGGAGAGAGGTCCTTTGGCAAGAAGATTAGTCAAAGAAGAGGATATAGCTCTGAAAACATGAATTATGGTTTGGGTTAGGAGTGATAAATGAATCCTTCTGTTGATATTCAGTGGAACCCAGGGGCTATTTGAAATGGTTTGGAAATGTAACTGCTTCAGGAGATAGACAGCTTCATGGTAAGAAGTGTCTTTAAAATATTAATACTTTATTGACATAACCCTTATCTTTTAGGAGTAATACGTTAAATATTTTTTTATCACAGTTTTGTTGTTTCATTCTCTCTCCAATCCATTCCCCCCACCCTAGAACTGCATATTGACCATTTTTGAAGAAGAAAAGAAGTATTAATGTTTCAAAAGTTAGCTATGTGAAATTGTGAAGGATTAGATCACACCCTTATTTTTTTGTTGCAGTGTAAAGGTTGTAGAATTTAGCCAAGATTGAAGAAAGGGAGGAAGGGAGAGAGGGAGGGGGAGGGGGAGGCAGAGAGAGAGAGGGAGAGAGAGAGGAGGGAGAAGAACAAACAAAAACCTGTTATTTACACTTACTGCAAAGCCAAGACATTAAATGGAATGATGGCTAATTTTGATTTCTGCTTATAGAGTTTGTTGAGTATGTGAACTACTGCCATGCTTCTCCCTTTTCCAAACTTCCTGTTGTCACACTACTGCCCATGGTCTTCAGACTTGGGAGGATGGGAGTTTGTTCCTGGATTCTTGTTTATTCCTCTACTGGAGGTTTGTTTGTCTGTCACACTGAGGGACTTTAGTACAGATTAGGAATAAGGCAGCTCTATGTTCACCTCATTGAGATTCAAACTAAAATTGCTGAATAAACTTGTCTTTATTCAGAACTCCCTTTTGACTTCTGAGTATGATGAAAACAAAGATCTTAGCCTTAAATTGCTGAATAAACTTGTCTTTATTCAGAACTCCCTTTTAACTTCTGAGTATGATGAAAACAAAGATCTTAGCCTTATACTGTTCCTCCTATCACCTGTTTCCTTCTTTCTTCTATTTCACATGGCTTCTTACAGTCCAACCCCTTCAACCACATGGGTAACTCTCCTAAAATTTCTTGCTGCATTTTCTGAATTTGCTACAGCTATTAACTGAAGCATTAGGACCTTAAGCAAACAAACATACATAGATTTTCTTTTCTTATTTTCATTCTTACATAATACAAGGTAGGATGCCCTCATCTTTTTATCTGCATAGACCAAATTAAAATGAAAAGCTAGCTGCTTAGATGTGATTGTAGATTTATGGAAAAGAAAAATCTGACTGTATGCCAGTCACTATGTCATGCACTTTTCCACATGCTTAAAGAAGACTTTAGCTTTGTGGGCTAGCTGTCACATTAGGATAAGTAAGAAGCCAGGAAACTAGATCAGATGCTTTCGTTGTTATTGAACTGTCTGCTAATTTCTATTCTTCATGGATGATGAAAGAGAAATTAAGGTATAAGATGATGACTAAACATCATAACAGTTTGTTACCTCAGGAAGCCTAAAATTAACTGCAGTATAGATATGTTCTGAGTGGTCTCATAATTCAATCAGCAAGATGAAATTTTAGCAATAAAATTCAGATTTTCAGAGCAGATGATTTTCATTCTTACCACTGTGTACTCTCATACTCACTGAAGATGATGTTGAAGAAAGGATTCATTTTTTATTTGTTCCTTTCCTACGAGCTTGGATTTAAGAGAAGTAGTAGACAGTGTGTGTGAGTGGATGGAGCTTTGGATTAATGTTTAATTTTCTGTCCTTCAATTACACCAGTGTTAGAATAAGAGTTGTAATATCACGCCAAGATTAGTGAGAACATGAATTAAATAATGCCTGTCAAGTTCCTGTAGCTCCTTAGAGAAAGGTATTGTCATTGATTCAAGTTCGTTTGTAAATGACTAGAGATGTAAAGATAAAAAATTTACTTGATTTCTTTCATATTACAAAATTTCAGTTCAGTTCAGTCAGTTCAGTGGCTCAGTCGTGTCCAACTCTTTACGACCCAATGAATCGCAGCACGCCAGGCCTCCCTGTCCATCACCATCTCCCGGAGTTCACTCAGACTCATGTCCGTCGAGTCCGTGATGCCATCCAGCCATCTCATCCTCTGTCGTCCCCTTCTCCTCCTGCCCCCAATCCCTTCCAGCATTGAAGTCTTTTCCAATGAGTCAACTCTTGGCATGAGGTGGCCAAAGTACTGGAGTTTCAGCTTTAGCATCAGTCCTTCCAAAGAAATCCAAGGGCTGATCTCCTTCAGAATGGACTGGTTGGATCTCCTTGCAGTCCAAGGGACTCTCAAGAGTCTTCTCCAACACCACAGTTCAAAAGCATCAATTCTTCTGTGCTCAGCCTTCTTCACAGTCCAACTCTCACATCCATACATGACCACAGGAAAAACCATAGCCTTGACTAGACGGACCTTAGTCGGCAAAGTAATGTCTCTGTTTTTGAATATACTACAAAATTTCAAGTATATTGATATTTTGTATTCCCATTATACACAGGACTCTGATTCTACTCAGGTTCAAACCTAAGACACAAAGCATTTATTACACAACATAGGCAGGAATTTCACAATAAATAGTGTAATTATAAAGTAAAATTATTTACATTTTTAATGTTACATGATTAAAAGAACGAAGACATTTGGTAAAAATAGTGAAGGTTTTCCAGTATTTATCTTTTTACTATAGCTTGCCATAATGACTCTCTATAGGGTCTTTTCTTAAATAGTTCACATTAAAAATTTTTAAATCCAATTTAATTGAAAAAAGAAATAACCCATTTTCTCAAGCAAATTGTTTTCCTTTAAATTGTAGTTCTTACCCTTTATTGGGTCACTGATTCTCTTTGGTATTTATTGAAAGTGATGACTTCTCCGTTTATGTAATAGTGCAATGTCAACCAAAGTCTTCACTGAAAATAACAGGGACCAATGCTGGTTTGCTAAAGCAGAGAGAGGGCTTATTAAGAGATTATAAATAGTTTACAGAATCCTTGAGTGGGTCAGAGAATTAGGCCTGGGGGGTTATGTTATTCAGAACAATGCTTCAAGCACACTACTGTATGTTGTTGCCCATCCAGAACTTATATTACTACACTGCATGCTAGTGTAGAAAAGTTGACTTTTGCTTCTTTGGAAACTTGATTCAGTTGATGCTACTTTGATATCAAGAGAAAGATGAAGAAGCACTCTTTTGTTTGTTCATCGATTTAGCCAATATCATGTAAGTTCTACCATGCTATTAGGCACTAGGGAAATCATAGGAAAAAACAAAAGGAGATAGTCTGTGGTTTGACAAAGTTTTTTAGAAGCCTCAAAGCAATTGTAGCTAAATCAGTGGCATTTTGTAAGACATTTATCTGAAGGTATTTGACATTGTTGCCAAAAGCTGTAGGGCTTCTTTAAGAGAATGAACTCAGGGAAAATCAATAAAAAAAGCAGTACCATCACTCACAAGGCTATAACATAAAATGGAAAATTCCAAGAAAATGCAGGATAAAGTCTGTAGAGTGGTAGTATGAAAATAGTGTCCACATTGGAATTAAACAATGATGTAACCAATAAAGAAAAAGTGTAAGGAGACAGAATTTGAAATCAGCATACATAGGTAAATTTAGTCTAAAGAGCCAAGTAGTTAGTTGCAACATTATATCATATTGCAACAAAATACCACAAACTGGTGGTTTAAACAATAGAAATTGACTTCTCATATTTTTTGAGTTTAGATATCCTAGATTAAGATCCAGGAGTGTTTGCTGTCTGGTAAGAGCTCTCTTCATGGGTTGCAGACAGGTACTATCTCAGTGGGCTTTTTTTTCTTTTTCATCTTCTTTTTAAAATTATTTTCCTTTTTATTTATTTTTTAATTGGAGGAGAGTTGCTTTTACAATGTTGTGTTGGTTTCTGCCATAAAACAATGCAAACCAGTGATAATGATACATATATCACCTCCCTTTTGAGCCTCCTTCCCATCCTGTCCTCCCGTCCCACCCCTCTAAATTATCACAGAGCACCAAGCTGGGCTTCTTGTGTTATATAGAAACTTCTCACTAGCTCTCTGTTTCACACATGGTTGTGTATATATGTCGACGCTACTTTCTCCATTTGTCCCACTCTTTCCTTCCTCCACTCTGTCCCCAAGTTCATTGTCTATATCTGCATCTCCATTCCTTCCCTGCTACAAGGTTCATCAATATCATTTTTCTAGGTTCCATATGTATGCGGAACCTAGATATTCGTTTTTCTCTTTCTAACTTACTCCACTGTATGACAGGCTCTAGGTTCATCCGCTTCACTAGAATTGACTCAAATTTGTTCTTTTTATAGCCAAGTAATGTTCTATTATATACATGTACCACTTCTTCTTTATCCATTCTTCTGTCAGTAGACATGTAGCTTCCAAGTCCTAGCTATTGTAAATAGGGCTGCTATGAACACTGTAAATGAAACAACTGACAAAGGATTAATCTCCAAAGTATATAGGTATCTCATAGAGCTCAATAACTGAAAAACAAACAACCCAATTGAAAAATGGGCAGTGGACTTAAACAGATATTTCTTCAAAGAATACATACAGATGGCCAATAAACACATGAAAAAAAGATACTCAATATCACTAATTATTAGAGAAATGCAAATCAAAGCTACAATGAGGTTCACCTTAGTCAGAATGGCCATCATCACTGGGTCTTAACATGGTCTTTCCTTTGAGTGTACTCACGGAGAGACAGAGGTAGTGAGATCTTCTGTGCCTCTTCTTATAGGGACACTAATCTCATTGGATCAGAGCCCCCACCATTATGACTTCATCTAACCTTAATTTCATCCTTCTATTTCCATCTTCTATCTCTCATCCTGCTATCACATTAGGGATTAGGCCCTTATCATATGAATCATTTGAATTTTGAAAGAATATAATTCAGTGCATAGCAAACATCAAGCATATTTTATGTCATATTGTTAATATTTCATGATTTTAGGAATTTTCGACATTTTTAATTAAATCACATATCATTTTGAGATATGCTAGACCAATACATATATTTTGATATATATGATCAGATACATAGCACATTTTGGTTTAAATTCATAGCATTTACTCAATATCCATTCTGTACAAAAGACTAAACAAGGCATTTTTTAGTATACACTTTTCATTTAATGCACATAGAAGATTTTTAGCATTCTATCAATCATATTAACTTAAGTGAGACTGAAAATTGTCATTGGGAAACCACTGCTACTTATGGGAACATAATAAGTAAGATGTAATAAAATATGACTTTTATTTACTTACTGTTCAAGGGTTTTCTTGAGAACTCTAAACTATAAGAACTTATCTGTAGTTGGGATGCCATTGTATAAATTTGGAACTCAAAACCCAATAGTGTTGAATATGGGAGGGGCTATAGCAGAGCAATAATTGCTCTGAGAATTATAACTTTACTCCATTGTTTAATCTAGCCAGTCTGTAGACTTCAAAAGCCTTTGATGGCATCTCTCAAAGTATTTTCAAATTCCAAATCTGTATTAATATAGCAAAAAGGCATAATATAGTATTAAACATAAAAGAAAAACAACTAAAAATATATGCAAACACAAAACCATGCCACATTCATCAGAGACTGCAAACTAGAGCATTGATTATAATGATCATGTCAGTCTTTGCATACAGATTTGTCTTCCTCTAAAATAGTACTTGTATATTTTAAATTATAATGAATCTCATAGCATTTCTTCCCTCTCTGCACCTACTCTGGAGGGTAGAATCTGAAATAAGTTTTCCTTTGCTGGTATGCTTGATAATATTTTAGGTATGATGTACTATTGTTGTTCAGTTGCTCAGTGGTGTCCGACTCTTTGTGACCGCATGGACTGCAGCACACCAGGCTTCCTTGTCCTTCACCATCCCCCAGAGCTTGCTCAAACTCGTGTCCATTGAGTTGGTGATGCCATCCAACCATCTCACCCTCTATTGTCTCTTTCTCCTCCCACCTTCAATCTTTCCCAGCATCAAGGGCTTTTCTCATGAGTCAGCTCTTTGCATCAGGTGGCCAAATTATTGGAGCTTCAGCATCAGTCCTTCCAATGAGTATTCAGACTGATTTCCTTTAGGATTGACTGGTTTGATCTCTTTGCAGTCCAAGGGACTCTCAAGAGTCTTCTCCAACATCACAGTTCAAAAGCATCAATTCTTCAGTGCTCAGCTTTCTTTATGGCCCAATTCTCACATCCATTCATGACTACTGGAAAACCATAGCTTTGAATATGTACTGTTGAGCTATCCTCAAAGGTTACTACATGTTTCTTGCTTTCCAGTGGCTATGACCACAGGGATTTGTTGAGCTGATTGTGTATATTTCTCTCTGTGAGGTAACACTACTTTTACCTATTTAGAGCAAAAAGACCCCATTGTACAATTTGCTTTCATCAAAGGGTTTATTTCATGAATGTGTTTATTAAAAACATGGTTTGTAATAGAGCTGGTTTTGCTCATGATGTATTATGAGCATAGTTGAACTGGTAAACAGAGATAGACGGAAAAAACAGGTTTTCTAAGAGATTGTGTATTCAGTAATGTTGACTAAACAACAATTTTCCACCCGGCTCTGGAAACAGTGGATTTACAGTTTTATAAAATAACAATATCATTAGTGGTAATTTTCAGCAGTATTGACTTGTACTTTTAATTTTTAATGGTGGAAAAACTTGGAGTAATAACACAAAATGATACATTTTATTCCAATTTTTTTGCCATAAATACTTTATCTTAAGGAATCTAAATTAGTGGTTTATTTCATTTTTCATTTAAACAGCTAAGTGATAATATTGTTATATAATAGTAACATTTATTAATTTTCAATGAAAATAGGAGCCTTTTACTGAAACATGAGCTGACCAATATCCCTAATTATTCTGAGCAATTAGGAGAGACTTTTGAAGGAAATCAGTCCTGGATTTTCATTGGAAGGACTGATGTTGAAGCTGAAACTCCAATATTTTGGCCACCTGATGCGAAAAGCTGACTCATTTGAAAAGACCCTGATGCTGGGAAAGATTGAGGGCAGGAGGAGACGGGGACAACAGAGGATGAGATGGCTAGATGGCATCACTGACTCAATGGACATGAGTTTGGGTAAACTCTGGGAGTTGGTGATGGACAGGGAGGCCTGGTGTGTTGCGGTTCATGGGGTCGCAAAGAGTCAGACACAACTGAGCCACTGAACTGACTGACTGACTGACTAAGGTACACAAATCAGTTGAAGATAATAAAATTAAATAATAGTTGAATTTTGAATATTTCATCTTTGTTAGAATATGAACATTATTTTTATTTATAATTCTTGTTTAACTTATTGAGAACCATACAATATATGATAATTTACATAGAAAGATAAGGAGAAAGTTCAGTTTTGTTGTGCTTCAGTAACTTAGAAAATTTTCCAAGTATTCATCCTAGTGGTGTGATTAAGACTTTAGAATAAATCCTTAAAATCAATATTTGTGTTTTTTTTTTATCATTCTAATACCCTTTTGTTGTTGAAGTTTTTGTTGCCAGAATGATGGGGTGAGGATGTCTACACCCTAATATCAGGAGTTTGTGAATATGTTACATTACATGGCAAAGGAAAATAAAGGTAACAATAGGATTAAAGTTTCTAATCAGCTGACCTTGAGTCAGGGAGCTCTTCCAGGATTCTTTGATTGGGTCTAATGTGGTGTTGGAGAAGACTCTTGCAAGTCCCTTGGACTGCAAGGAGATCCAACCAGTCCATTTTAAAGGAGATCAGCCCTGGGTGTTCATTGGAAGGACTGATGCTAAAGCTGAAACTCCAGTACTTTGGCCACCTCATGCCAAGAGTTGACTCATTGGAAAAGACCCTGATGCTGGGAGGGATTGGGGGCAGGAGGAAAGGGGACGACAGAGGATGAGATGGCTGGATGGCATCACTGACTCGATGGACGTGAGTTTGAGTGAACCCCGGGAGTTGGTGATGGACAGGGAGGCCTGGCGTGCTGCGATTCATGGGGTCGCAAAGAGTCGGACACTACTGAGCGACTGAACTGAACTGAACTGAACTGAACGTTATCACATAGATCTTTAAATGTAGAGTGAGGAGCTAGAAGGGAAGGTCAGACTAACTTGACCTGAGAAAGACTTGAACCATCCTTGCTGGCTTTGAAGGTGGAAGAAGGGGCCATTAGCCATGGAATGTGAACAGCCTCTGGGGCTAGAAAAAGTAAAGGAATTCATTCTTCCTAGAGATTGAAGAAAGGAGCACAGTTGGACACTCCTGTTAGCCGGGAGTCACTCCCAGTTGCTAGAGGCTGCCCTCAGGTCCTAACCTTTTGGCTTTTGTAACAGGACAACTGATTCTTCAGTTAGCAGGAGAATCTTTCCAGCCAGCTGCAACAGTGTCTTATATAATGTAATCTAATCATCAAAGCAATTATCCTTTCATATTCCTAATTCCTGTGTGTACTCAAGAGGAATACGTATATGGAGTGACTATACCAGAGGACAGGAATCTTGGGGGTCACTTCAGAATTCTGTCGAGGTCTCTCTTCCTATCTCTCTTTCTCTACATGCACGTGTATACATGTATTTGTTTTTCAATCAACATAGATATATCAGCATCTTACACTGATTAAAATTTTTTACTAGTTCAGTCATAATATTCCTCTGTTTTATTTACCAGATTCCATCTGATTCATGAAAACACCATAAAGAAGATTAAGAAAGTTTCTTTATGCATTCTTTCCCTCATTCAATTGCATACCCATAATCACCAAAATCATGCAGTTACTGAGACTAACATTTCAGATAATCTATTTTCATATTAATTTATTAAGGACTTCTTTATCTTTGAGAGTTATGTAAAAATTAATTCACAGCTCTGTATTTCTGGTGACCAAAAAAGCTGTAACTGAAAAATCTTCACACAGATCTGCACTTTGATATTCTCAGTGTGTCAGGTGATTAATTAAATCCTAACACTCTTATGAGGGAGATTGGGTATTTTTATAAAGAGAAAAATTACAGCTAAGATCTTAAGTCATTCTGATTTTCCAGGGATGCATGGCCCCAAATTAAAGTCTTCTTATAGGGAATATTAGTTTAAATTTTTCACTAAAATAACAACAAATGATATAATAAAATATACTTATTCCTATAGTAAATTTTTTAAATTGTGGGATAATTTTGTGAGTTAAGAGGTTACAGAATATGTAAAATATTGCACATATGTGCATAAATTTTTAAAGTGAAGTTAGAAAACATGATTAAGGAGCTATGAAGCATTAATTCTGTGCATTTATGATAGATTCCCCTCCCCTGTGCTTAAGCTTATTTCCTGACTCAGTTAACTACAGAGTAAAAGTTAACCTCTTTATCACTGTGAATGATTTGTGTTTTGCTAGTGCAACTTATAATTTTTTACATAATAAAAAGATAATATGTTTAATGTATTATGCTGAGATTTTACAGAATAAACTGTAGTTTATATATATCTTAGCATTTTTCCAGAAGGATTGCAGTAATTTTTCAGTGAGAAACCATCCCACCTTCTGAAGGAAACTTAGTAGTTAATTGAAAAGAAAAGATTCATTATGATCTAGGGGCCCAGGAAACCATGCACTACAAATCCCCTTTGGTTACAGGATAAAAGGCATCTTACTGATTTTATAAAAATCAAAATAGAAGAAGAGAAGAAGTCTCCAGTAATCCCATTACGATTTCATCCAAATATTACTGTTAATAAGGGTAGATTTCCTTGTAGTCTCTCCTCTTTCTTCCAGATGTAACTGCCATGTAGATCAAGCATGTCTTGTGGGATATAATCACAAACCACATTTCTTCTTGTCTCTTCCTGTCTTTGTTCATTTACTGTGTTGACTAAATCTTCTCTTAGTCCTAGTTCTTTTCCTGGATGAAATTTAGGGCAAGTCCCCAGGCTTATCAAGTCATTTTCAGATAATGGAATCTTCTCCAAACAGCAATATTTTTTAGTCCACTGTGATACTCTGCACATTTTAATCTCATTCAAAATACTAGGTACTCCCCTTCTCCCAGCTTGTGCCAGCTTGTAGGCTAGGTAACTGCAGTGGGAGAGAATCTAAGTGCTTTCCTCCTCTGCCTAACTGATGTCTTTGCCCCTTCTTCTTAGTCTTATTAGTTGCAGTGTCTGACTATTGGGGAAATGGAGAGGGGAGGAAGGAAGGGAGTGAGGTGTTCTTTTATCTGACTGATACTGTTCAGAACTGGAATGTGCTTTTTATCAGGGAGATGTTTAAAACTATCTCTCCCGGAACATTTTCTTGGGTTGTTTGGAGACTGCTCTGCTTGACCTCTCTACCTAATGAGAGATTTTTCCTGAAATTCCTTTGCCCAGGAAATGGCCTCACCTCCCTTTTGCTTTCTTTCTCTCCCTGGTTTTCAGGGTTCAACTGCCATGTAAATTTTCTCTCACCATTGGAGTCCTCTTATCCCTCTGGATGGCAGTACTGAGCAAGATCACTGCAAGTTCACCAGGCTGTCTCTCACTTGAGGTCACATCTGGTCAGGGCAATCTTGAGGAGACAGGCAGATACCAGTGTGAAAGCAACCCTACTTCCCTCAGCAGATAAGCTTACCAGGAATTTACTCATCTTCAGATTTCTCAAACACATTCTGATATCTGTTCACCATGTACAGCAATTGTAGCAACAAATATTAAGCCCTTTGAGTAGTGTCCTCATTGTTCTCTCTTTAGTTGAGAAGGGAGAATTCTATTCATTCTCCTTCCTTGGGAAGGGGAATGGATGGGTACCATACACACGAGCACACCAAAGACTCAAGCTAACTCTTCTAATCTTCTACTTCTCTTCTTGACATTAACAAGAGGGTTGGAAACAAATGGTTTTCCACAGCCTTCCTTTGCAAGCTACATGATGGTCTCATACTTCATTTGGGAATCTGTTTTTTTGGTCCTCAGCAGAAACTAAAGTAAAATATTTTTATATTAACATTGTGTTGCACTAGTTTTAAAAAATGAACATACATTTATATATATTAATTAAATATGTAGTTTCCTTAACAGTCTTATGATTGAATTGTGTATCATGTTTTATTCAATTATTAAGTTCTAAACACCTTCCATCTCACTACACATCATTTGAAAACATGATTTTAATGTTAGTACAATATTCAGTAATGTAGACGTTGAACCATTTTCCATTGTTTGGCTTCTGTATGAAATCCTATTTTTAATATTATTATTATATTAATTTTATATATTCTAATATATACCACATTGTAATGACCTGCCTTTTGAGAAATCTGTATGCAGGTCAGGAAGCAACAATTAGAACTGGACATGGAACAATAGACTGGATCCAAATAGGAAAAGGAGTACATCAAGGCTGTATATTGTCACCCTGCTTATTTAACTTATATACAAAGTACATCATGAGAAATGCTGGGCTGGAAGAAGCACAAGCTGGAATCAAGATTGCTGGGAGAAATATCAATAACCTCAGATATACAGATGACACCACCCTTATGGCAGAAAGTGAACCAGAACTAAAGAGCCTCTTGATGAAAGTGAAAGAGGAGAGTGTGGCATCTGGTCCCATCACTTCATGGCAAATAGATGGGGAAGCAGTGGAAACAGTGGCTGACTTTATTTTCTGGTCTCCAAAATCACTGCAGATGGTGATTGCAGCCATGAAATTAAAAGACACTTACTCCTTGGAAGGAAAGTTATGACCAATCTAGACAGAATATTAAAAAGCAGAGACATTACTTTGTCAGCAAAGGTCCGTCTAGTCAAGGCTATGGTTTTTCCAGTGGTCACATATGGATGTGAAAGTTGGACTATAAAGAAAGCTGAGTGCCGAAGAATTGATGCTTTTGAACTGTGGTGTTGGAGAAGACTCTTGAGAGTCCCTTGTACTGCAAGGAGATCCAACCAGTCCATCCTAAAGATCAGTTTTGGGAGTTCATTGGAAGGACTGATGTTGAAGCTGAAACTCCAGTACTTTGGCCACCTGATGCGAAGAGATGACTCATTTGAAAAGACCCTGATGCTGAGAAAAATTGAAGGCAGGAGGAAAAGGGGATGACAGAGGATAAGATGGTTGAATGGCATCACTGACTCAATGGACATGAGTTTGAGCAAGCTTCAGGAGTTGGTGATGGACAGGGAGGCCTGGTGTGCTGCAGTTCATGGGGTCGCAAAGAGTCACACGCAACTGAGTGACTGAACTGAACTACATTATATACCACTATAATGAGTATCTTTTAGGTAATTTTTTTGTATTAGCCAATTTTCTTACAAATTATATACCACATTGTAATGAATATCTTTTAGCCAATTTTCTTTCCAATTTTCTTTCCAGTAAGAGTATAACAATTTATAGTCCACCAGAATTGTTTAAGCATACTTTTTTCAATTTAATAGGTAAAATGGTATTTCATTAATTTGTTTATTTGCCCTTATTTCATAAAATTTAATGAAATGTTTTTGGGTGACTATTGGTCTTTGCCTTACATGATATGCTCCAGCTTTTAGTAAGAAGGTTTCTGTCCTTTTATATTTATATTTACTTTTAGCATGTTTTACAATTTCTGTTTATAATCTTTTTCCTTTCTTTTCTATTTGTCTTTCTTTTTTTTTTTTTGTTTGAGAAAGATTTCTGCATTCCTTCTTCTCTTTTCTTTGAATGGCATAAAGGTAGAGTCTTCAGTTATTCTTTTAGAGATTATCCTAAAATTTTTAATAAAAACCCTTTATCAAAAACTTAAAAAAAAAGAGACCACATCCATTGGCAGATAAATGGATTAGGAAGTGTGGTACACATACATAATTGAATATTACTAAGCTATAAAAAAGAATGCATTTGAGTAAATTCTAAAGAGGTAGATGAAACTAGAGCCTATTATACAGAGTGAAGTAAGCTAGAAAGAGAAACACTAATACAATATATTAATGCATGTATATGGAATTTAGAAAGACAGTAAGGATGATCCTATATGCAAGACAGCAAAAGCGATACAGATGTAAAGGACAGACTTTGGTGCTCTGTGGGATAAGGTGAGGGTGGGATGATTTGAGAGAAGAGCATTGAGACATATATATTACCATATGTAAAATAGATGACCGGTGCAAGTTTGATGCATGAAGCAGGGCACACAAAGCTGGTGCTCTGGGGCAACCCAGAAGGATGGGGTGGGGAGGGGAGTGGGAGGGGGGTTCAGAATGGGGGAACACATGTGTACCCATAGTTGATTCATGTCCATATATGGCAAAAACCACCATAACATTGTAAAGTAATTATATTCCAATTAAAATAAATTTTTAAAAAGAGGCCTGCATTTAGCAGCAACACTTTCTTACCTAACTTAGGACAACTAAGTTAGGATAACCAACATTTACATGTTTTGTGAATAGTCCTCTATCAAAGGCTCCTAAAATTTTGTATTTAAATATATCATTTAATAAATTTAAATGAGCTATTTAAATATATCAGTGTTTCTAATTTATTCTCATTGAAGGTCATCTTCTGTAGTTTGTCATGAAAGGGTATAAATATTGAGCACTTTAGGTTAGCACTGCCCAATAGAAATACAGTACAAACCACAAATGGGAGCCGCATACACAATTTTAAATTTTCTAGTAGTCACACTAAAGAAAGGAAACATAAATGACATCAATTTTAATTTTAATAACATATTTAAGCAACATATTCAAGCTAATACCATGTCAACATATAAGTAGCAAAAATGTTAATGGAAAGTTTATAGTTTTGTACTTTGACATTTAGGGTAGATTGACACATACAGCACATCTTCACTTGGCATAGATTTCAAGTTCTCATTAGCCACATATGACTATTGGCTTGTGTATTGGACAGTGCAGTTCTAAGTCATTAAAAGTCTTTAATTTTAAAAGCTCAAGATGAAAATAGCTTCATTTTTATACCCCTATTTTTACCCATTTTACTGTTTCTCCTCCCTCCCTGATGTTTCACATTTGCATTTGTTATTTTCTTCCTGATCAAAGAACTTCCATTAGCCATTCATTTAGTCTGGTCTGCTGGCAATACATTAACTTAGCTATCTTCATCTGAAAATGTCTTTTATTTCCCTTTCATTTCTTAAGTATATAGAGATTTATTCTGGGTTAAAGTTCTTTCCTTTCAGCACTTGAAAAATGTTTCACCAATTCCTTCTGACCTTCATGGTTTCAGATGAGACGTCCTCTGTTTTTTGATTTGTTTTTCGCTTATAGGTAATGTATCATATTGTGCTAGCTGTTTTCAAGACTTTTTTCTTTATCTTTAGTTTTCAGAAATCTGATTATGATGTATTTTTATGTGGACTTCCATAAATTTATACTTTCTGGAAGTCATCTTTTAAATATAATGGTTTGTACTGTTTGCCAAATTTCAGAAAATTTTACCCATTATTTCAAATATTTTTTGAGACTGACACTTTTTCTATTCTTTTTCCAGGACTTTAGTGGCATAAGTTTTACATCTCCTTTCTTGTCTACATGTCCCTGAAGCTCTGTTCATTTTTTACTTTTAAATTTATTTTCTTTATTTGTTCAGATTGTGTAATTTTTATTGGTTGGTCATTGAATTTATTAATTTTTCTTCTGTTACTCTATTCTGCTATTGAACATATACAGTGTTATTTTTCATATACAGTGAAATTTTTATTTTGATACTTGCATTTTTCAATTCTGTAATTTCCATTTGTTTCTTCTTTTTATTTTTTTGCTGAAATTTTCTGTTTTTCCCCCTTGCTACAAGACTGTCTGTAATTGCTCATTGAAGTGTCTCTACATGGTTGCATTGTAGTCCTTATCAGATGATACTGATAGCTGATACACTTTCAGGTTGAAAGTGAAAGTGAAAGTCACTCAGTCCTGTCCGACTCTTTACAACTCCATGGACTATATGGTCCATGGAATTCTCCAGGCCAGAATGCTGGAGTGGGTAGCCTTTCCCTTCTCTAGAGGATCTTCCCAACCCAGGGATCGAACCCAAGTCTCCAGCATTGCAGACAGATTCTTTACCAGCTGAGACACAAGGGAAGCCCAAGAATACTGGAGTGGGTAGTCTTTTCCTTCTCCAGCGGATCTTCCTGACCCATGAATCCAACAGGGGTCTCCTGCGTTGCTGGCAGATTCTTTACCAATTGAGCTATCAAGGAAGCCCTATACTTTCAGGTATTAATTGTCTCATACCTGTTGTGATTTTCCTATTTGTTGACATGACAAGCAATTTTCAAATATATACTGGACATTTCAGGTATTATGTTATTAGATCCTGAGGAGAAGAGAGAGAAGAGAAGTTGCTCAGTTGTGTCCGACTCTTTGCGACCCTGTGGACTGTAGCCTGGTGCTCCTCGGTCCATGGGATTTTTTAGGCATGATTTTCCAGGAGTGGGTTGCCATTTCCTTCTCCAGAGGATCTTCCCGACCCAGGGATCGAACCCCGGTGTCCCGCATTATAGGCAGACATTTTACCGTCCAAGCTACCAGGGAAGACATTAGATCCTGGATCCTATTTAAATCTTCCTTTTTAGCAGATAGTTACCATGTGGGGGTTTTTCATACAGTTCTGCTTAGTTTTCAGTCTTTGTAGTGCTAGTCTGCTCTGTTTGTGTGCAATCAGAGGCTAGTCTGAAAACCCCAGTGGTTTTCCAAATGATAGTCCATCTCTTAAATATTTTGCTATGCTAAATTTGGTCAATATGCTAAGTATGGGATACTCAGCAGTCTGCCTAGAACTTCATATATAGTTTTATAAATTCTTGCACTAGCTCTCTCTCCTGATAGTCTGGTTGGGAGTGAAAGGATGTTTCTCCTGCCTGTACAGGAAGGTGGTCTAAGTTTTCTTTTTGGGCTCAGTGGATGCTAGCATATTTGGGGTAGTGTAATGCCACCCACTAGAGCTGGGCAAGTTTGCAAGTCCAGCTCCCCACTGAGCTACCACTGATACCATCTTAGCAGAAGAAGCAGAGCATTGCCTACTATCACCTGGTGGTGACAGAAGCCCAGGGTCTCTACCTGGCCTCTGATGACATCAGGGGGAAAGGGAGGAAGTAGGAGAAAAGGGAGTGGTGGTCGTGGTGAGATGATGAGGATATGTTTTTCATGTGGAGTTGACTGAAGAAGTTTTCTCCTCTTCCAGGTAATCATTTGTTGTTGTTTGTTTTGTTCTTGATTCTTTGTTTAGAGAGAGCAGTCTTTCCTTGAATCTTTTTAAAATCAGTGCCTATTGGCATTTACACATTGCCATCTTTCTTAGTCATCAGTCTGGAATATAGGAAAAACAAAATGATAATCCAGAAAACACACTGCTGTATTATTCCCCAAATCCCAAGATCTGTCTTCTTTCTACCTTTTGCATTCTTCCTCTGTTATTTGTCATATTATATTCAGAGTTTTACTTGTATTTGGCAGAAGTACCAGGGTGAAATGATTCTATTCTCTTTTGTCTGGAACTGAAACTCCTATTGTTCAAATCAATTTTATCTTTGTTGATGTTATCAGTGTCTCTCTGTAATTAATTTTGAAATAATTCAAGGATATTAATATTTACAAACATTGTTATTTCCATTCAGTGTATATATTTATTTTAAAAGTACTGTACTCTAACAGCTGGTCAAGTTAAAGACTCCTAATTAACATAAAAATAATTATATTTCAAGGTAAAACTTTGATTTATCGATTTGGTAACTGTCCTTCCTGAAGAAGGAATGATTTTCCCTTAGTGTTCCTTCCCTATAATATTGGTTTGTACAAAGTAATTATGGTTTCGGACCATAATTTTTAAGTCATTATTACTAGGCTCAAACACATCTTTATTGATCAAAATAGGAACCATTACAATCAACACATTTTTGCCAATGAGAAATATGTTTATTCCTATAGCATAAAAACATGTGCTTCAGGACTTGAGGAACTCTCAGAAAACATATTCTGCCTCCTGCTGGTTGTGGACCCATTTTCCCTTCAAAAAGTTGTGGAGATACTTGAACAAGTGGTAATCACTTGGTGAGTGGTCAGGTGAATATGGCAGAAGAGACAAAATATGGTAGCCCATTCTTTCAACTTTTGGAGCTCTGGTTGTGGAATGTGCAGTCAGGCTTTGTTGTGAAGAACTGGGCCCTTTCTGTTGACCAGTGCCAGTTGCAGGGTTTGCAGTTTTCAGTGCATCTCATTGATTTGCTGAGTGTACTTCTCAGATGTCATGGTCTCCCTGGGATGCAGAAAGCCTCAGTGGATCAGACTGGCACCAGACCACCAAACAGACCATGACCTTTTTCTCATGCAGGTTTGGCTTTGGAAAGTGCTTTGGAGCTTCTTCTCTGTCAAAACACTGAGCTGGTCATCACTGGTTGTCTTATAAAATCCACTTTCTTTATACATCACAATCCAATCAAGAAAAGTTTTGTTGTTGTTGCATGTAATAAGAGAAGACGCTTCAAAACAGTGATTTTTTGATTTTTGGTCAGCTCATGAGGCACCCGCTCATCTAGTTTTTTCAACTTTCCAATTTGCCAAATGACCATAGAATAGTTTTAAATGCTGAATGACCATAGAATGGTTGATGTGGAATTCTTTAACAACTTCTTGTATAGTTGTAAGAGGATCAGGTTCAGTGATTGTCTTAATTGGTCGTAGTCAACTTCAATGGCTAGCCACTATGCTCCTCATCTTCAAGACTCTAGTCTCTGTTGAACCTCCTCCACGGCACTGATGTTTGTTAGCAATTCCTGTGTCAACTGTGTTGTTAATGTTGAGAGTTGTTTCCACTTCTTTACAACCCATTTTGAACTCAGATAAAAAAATGGCTCAAATTTGTTTTTTTTCTAACATCATTTCTATAGTCTAAAATAAATATAAATAGCAACTTATAATTCATTAGCATAAAATGGAAAGCAAGAAATGCACATTAAAATGATATATGACATAACCACACTTATTTAAGAATATATTCCAATAACAAGTGGCAAAGTTCAATGATGCAAATCCACAATTACTTTTGCACCAACCTAATATTTAAGTCAACACTAAAAATAAGATTCAAAACTTGAAACTAATTCATTACAATATTTCATCTTTCAAATGCTCTAGCAGTTTGAAAGAAATGACAGGGATTATTCATGGCTTATGTTTTTAAGAGCCTGTAATTATGTTTAATTACGTTCAACTAGAGTTAATATTATTAGTTGAATGAATATACTAGTTTATTAGCAGGAGGTAATACTCAATTCCATAAACATTTTTGCACTGATTTTTTCAAAGATGTTTCAGGATATGTCCATGAAGCATCTATGTTTTTACAATTTTTCTGTATCTTTAAAAATTATACATAAAGTTATAAAAGTAATAATATATTATCATACATTTAAAACAGATACATTCCAATGCAGACTTTTGAAATGTATTTTGTACATGACCAGTTGGCTCTGATAATGTGCATATTTATAGTTTTAAAATATTTTTTGTATTTTTTAACATATGTGCTATTATGTTGCTGATAGAGCTTTTCCAGGCACTCATGTAAATATAAGATAAATATCAATATGTATTGAAGCAAATTTTCATAATCATATTAGGGATTAGAAGAACTGTTTTGTTTAAATTTTGTTTGCCTACATAATTTAGTTGAGAAAAATGTATACCTTATGTATGTTGTAGATCATTTCAGAATTAGGATTTTTGAGTTCAGCAAAGCATATTTTTGTTACATGGGAATATTTATTAGCTTACTGGCTTTTATAATTTATTGCTAGTATCTGATATAAAACTTCAAATTCATATATTTTGAATTAATGCATTGGTTGCAATATGGGAAGCCTTCTGCCTCAACTATCATAATAGCATCAATACATTAAAAAAAAAGTCATAAAATCATGTCTGGAACACCAAATACAACTCTTCATTGTCCAGTGATACCCAGATTGACATTTAGAATCTGTCACTGTGAACACTAAATCCTTGGTTTGGGGAGTACAATAAGGAATGACATCCTTTTGAATTGTTTAGAAATACCAGTTAATTTCAAATTGGTTCATATTTAACCACATCACTAGTGATATTTCATGGGATATTTCAGTATCTAGAGGGTAGGAAACTCCCTATATTCTCAACAACAGCTTTCATTTGTATTTTTCCCTTATACATCTTGTGTTTGAAGATATTTTGTCTACCAAATTATGATATTAATTTGCAGACATTTTTTTTCTTAAACAAACACTGTTGATTATCTGCTATTAATCAAGCACTATTTTAGGTCCTGTAGACACAATTCTTCTCATGGAGCTAAAAATATCCTCCCCCCATTTAATAGTAATCAAAGGCATGAGCAAATTTCTAACAGCTCATGATTATTAAATAAAAATGAAGGCTATTACACTGGCTTGATAGAACACTGCTGCTGCTGCTGCTAAGTTGATTCAGTCATGTCCGTCTCTGTGCGACCCCATAGATGGCAGCCCACCAGGTTCCCCTGTCCCTGGGATTCTCTAGGCAAGAACACTGGAGTGGGTTGCCATTTCCTTCTCCAGTGCATGAAAGTGAAAAGTGAAAGTGAAGTCACTCAGTCATGTCTGAACACTAGGCAATAGCAAATTATCATGGTGATTTGCTTTACTTTTTTAGCTTATATATCTTATGTTCCTATATTTAGACAATCACTAAAGAGCCTTTCATAACTAACTCCTGTCACTTAAGGGTACAGAGAACACTTCTGGGACAGTTGCCCTATAGCTTGAAACTCTGCTGGTTTTAAGAACTAATATTTTGACAAAAATTTTATCTTGATCTATTTTCTTACCATTTTTTGGTTAATAATATAGTTGTTGTATTTGGCTGAGCACTCAAATGAAACTGGATGAAGATAGTAAAACTAGGAAATTGCTCATGTTAAGATCCCTATTTTCTTTTATTTTTCATTCTATTCTGAATTTTTCAATACTATTTATATTGTTGTTGAACCCAAGTTTATGTGCGTAATAGACAGTGAGGCCAAACAAATCTATGTATCTATGTGTTGGAGTTGAGAACAGAGTAAAGTTTACTGCAAGGGGAACGAGAAAAAGCTCAAACTCTCTGACAGATTTTAGTTCAGTTCAGTTGCTCAGTCGTGTCCGACTGTTTGCGACACCATGGACTGCAGCACGCCAGGCCTCCCTGTCCATCACCAACTCCCGGAGCTTGCTCAAACTCATGTCCATTGAGTCAGTGATACCATTCACCATTCTCATCCTCTGTCGGCCCCTTCTCCTGCCTTCAATCTTTCCTAGCATCAGGGTCTTTTCCAATGAGTCAGTTCTTCACATCAGATGGCCAAAGTATTGGAGTTTTAGCTTCAACATCAGTCCTTGCCATGAATATTTAGGACTGATTTCCTTTAGGACGGACTGGTTGTATCTCCTTGCTGTCCAAGGGTCTCTCAGGAGTCTTCTCCAACACCACAATTCAAAAGCATCAATTCTTTATCACTCAGGTTTCTTTATTGTCCAACTCTCACATCCATACATGACCACTGGAAAATCCATAGCCTTTACTAGATGGACCTTTGTTGGCAAAGTAATGTCTCTGCTTTTTAATATGCTGCTTAGGTTTGTCATAGCTTTTCTTCCAAGGAGCAAGCGTCTTTTAATTTCATGGCTGCAGTCAACATCTGCAGTGATTTTGGAGCCAAGAAAAGAAAGTCTGTCACTGTTTCCATTATTTCCCCATCTATATGCCATGAAGTGATGGAACCAGATGTCATGATCTTTATTTTTGAATGTTGAGTATTAAGCCAGCTTTTTCACTCTCCCCTTACACTTTCATCAAGAGGCTCTAGTTCTTCTTCACTTTCTGCCATAAGGGTGGTGTCATCTGCCTATCTGAGGTTATTGATATTTCTCCTGGCACTCTCGATTTCAATCTGTACTTCATCCAGCCCAGCATTTCTCATGTACTCTGCATATAAGTTAAATAAGCAGGGTGACAATATACAGCCTTGACATACCCCTTTCCCAATTTGGAACCAGTCTGTTTTTCCATGTCTGGTTCTAACTGTTGCTTCTTGACCTGCATACAGACTTCTCAGGAGGTAGGTCAGGTGGTTTGGTTTTCTTGTCTCTTGAAGAATTTTCCAAAGTTTGTTGTGATCTACACAGTCAATGACTTTGGTGTGATCAATAAAGCAGAAGTAGATGTTTTTCTGGAATTCTCTTGCTTTTTCTATGATCCAAGGGATGTTGGAAATTTGATCTCTGGTTCCTCTGCCTTTTCTAAATCCAGCTTGAACATCTGGAAGTTCTCGGTTCACATACTGTTGAAGTCTGGCTTGGAGAATTTTGAGCATTACTTTGCTAGCATGTGAAATGAGTGCAGTCGTGAGGTAGCTTGAACATTCTTTGGTATTGCCCTTCTTTGGAATTAGAATGAATACTGACATTTCCCAGTCCCATGGCCACTGGTGAGTTAGGTTTCAGGGAAGCATTTTTAAAGGAAAATCTGGGGGTAGGGCTGCAGGGTGCATGACTTTCTTCTGTTCGCTGGTGGTGAAATATCTGGGAAGGGGAAGGGTGGTCCAGAAATCTCAATCATCAGCCTGCTGGTTCTAACTGGTCTGAGGTCCCCATGTTTACACTCAGCCTGAAGTTCCCATCTTCCACCTGAGTGGGGCCACCAACTCCTGTAGGAGGTATGTAGCATATTGCTATGCACGTCCCCCAAGGAAGGACCAGAGCCCTGCCCCAACACTATTGTTTATTGACTGCCTGTCCTTTGTATCTGCATTTAGTCACTTCCCTAATTAGTAACTGTTTCAATCTACCCTTTGGAGAGGAACTCAGGGAAAGTCTAGGAGGTGGAAGCCTTTTTCCTACAAACAGAGAAAGGAAGCACTTTTATACCCAAGTGGGCCTCCACAGGGTCCTGCTTGGTCTCACTATTTTGTACAATTTTAAATAAAATCCAATGTACATAGTTACTGTATGCCTGATTTGTATGAGTCTTTTGTTTTGTTTTGTTTTGTTTTGGTATGCCTGATTTGTATTTGTATGAGATTTTCAAGGAAGAAACTCTGTGTGTGTGTGTGTGTGTGTGTGTGTGTGTGTGTGTGTGTGTGTGTGTGTGTGTGTTAGGAGTACTTGACAAAACTCTATATTCTGGACATTTCCCGCCAAAATAAGTTCTTTGTTTAAGCCTTCTTGACTGAGACTTATGTCAGTCTCTTGGAAAATTCATTTCAGTTCAATTCAGTTCAGTTGGTCAGTTGTGTCCGACTCTTTGCGACCCCATGAATTGCAGCACGCCAGGCCTCCCTGTCCATCACCAACTCCTGGAGTTCACTCAGACTCGCGTCCATCGAATCAGTGATGCCATCCAGCCATCTCATCCTCTGTCGTCCCCTTCTCCTCCTGCCCTCAATCCCTCCCAGCATCAGGGTCTTTTCCAATGAGTCAACTCTTCGCATGAGGTGGCCAAAGTACTGGAGCTTCAGCTTTAGCAGCATTCCTTCCAAAGAAATCCCAGGGTTGATCTCCTTCAGAATGGACTGGTTGGATCTCCTTGCAGTCCGTGGGACTCTCAAGAGTCTTCTCCAACACCACAGTTCAAAAGCATCAATTGTTTGGCTCTCAGCCTTCTTCACAGTCCAATTCTCACATCCATACATGACCACAGGAAAAACCATAGCCTTGACTAGAAGGACCTTTGTTGGCAAGGTAATGTCTCTGCTTTTGAATATGCTATCTAGGTTGGTCATAACTTTTCTTCCAAGGAGTAAGTGTCTTTTAATTTCATGGCTGCAATCACCATCTGCAGTGATTTTGGAGCCCCCCAAAATAAATCTGACCCTGTTTCCATGGTTTCCCCATCTATAATTTAAAAATGTTATATATAATAAAGTAGTGACCTTCAAGATCATAATGGCCTAATCCTCTTTTTCAAAACACATTTTCAAAACCTTACATCTTTATTCCTATTTCTTCTATGCTTTTATTACATGTATGCTGCTGCTGCTGCTGCTGTGCTAAGTCACTTCAGTCGTGTCCGACTCTGTGGGACCCCATAGATGGCAGCCCACCAGGCTCCCCCATCCCTGGGATTCTCCAGGCGAGAACACTGCAGTGGGTTGCCATTTCCTTCTCCAGTGCATGAAAGTGAAAAGTGAAAGTGAAGTCACTCAGTTGTGTCCGACTCTTCGTGACCCCATGGACTGCAGCCTACCAGCCTCCTCCATCCATGGGATTTTCCAGGCAAGAGTACTGGAGTGGGTTGCCATTGCCTTCTCTAACATGTATGCTAAGTTGCTTCAATTGTGTCTGACTCTGCGTCCCTGTGAACTATAGCCCACCAGGCTCCTATGTCCATGGGATTCTACTGGCAAGAATACTGGAGTGGGTAGTCATTTCGTCCTCTAGGGGAATCTTCCTGACCCAGAGATCCAAGCTAGGTCTCTTAAGTCTCCTGCAAGCAGGCAGTCTCTTTACCACTAGCACTACTTCCTTTCAATTACTTCAGGAATAAATTTTGATGAACCAGTTTTACATATATTATCTTAGCAGGTGTGGGAGGCTGAACTTTGAAGCCCCCTGCGACAATGCCCCTTGATAGTCATACGTCTGTGAGTCCCCTCCCATATCAACTCCAGTTGTAGTCATGACAGTAACATTGGATGTTAATATGTCCTCTTGGAATATTCTTCATGGATTTCAGATATCATATATATGAGGAATGTCAAATAGCCATGTGGAGGAGTCCACATGAAAGAAAACTGTGGTCTTTAGATGACAATCTTGGCTGTCAACTATGTGAATGACTCTTAGACCTCTAATTTTGCCCAGGGGCCTGTGAGGTGTACACTGTAAAGCACGAAAAATTCTCTAACAAATAAGTGACCAGAACAGAAAATTTTAATACTTTTTAGATAAAGAAATAAATTTGTGAATAAATGGCAAGAAAAATGGACTAGACTGGGGAAGTAAATTGTGGGGAAGTGGCTAGTCAGTATATTGGCGGGGGGATACAAAATTAGTGGGAGAGAAGTATTATTTTAGTGAGTCTGTATAGATCCATTTCAGTGTTGACTCCTAGTCTCTGGTGATAGGGATGTTCTCTTCCTTTGTCAACAAAGGTCTGTCTAGTCAAGGCTATGGTTTTTTCACAGTGGTGATGTATGGATGTGGGAGTTGGACTATAAAGAAAGCTGAATGCTGAAGAATTGATGCTTTTGAACTGTGGTGTTAGAGAAGACTCTTGAGAGTCCCTTGGACTGCAGGGAGATCCAACCAGTCCATCCTAAAGGAGATCAGTCCTGGGTATTCATTGGAAGGTCTGATGTTGAAGCTGAAACTCCAATACTTTGGCCACCTGATGCGAAGAGCTGACTCATTTGAAAAGGCCCTGATGCTGGGAACGATTGAAGGCAGGAGGAGAAGGGGATGACAGAGGATGAATTGGTTGGATGGCATCACCGGCTCAGTGGACATGCGTTTGGATGAGCTCCGGGAATTGGTGATGGACAGGGAGGCCTAGCATACTGCAGTTTATGGGGTTGCAAAGAGTCGGACACGACTGAGCGACTGAACTGAACTGAACTTCCTGCTGCAGGAAGGGTACTTTTCTCATGGGAAATTTTATGACTTGTTTTGGGTAGAACAAGGTAGGTCAGAGTGTCTTTTCTGCAACCACTGTTTCTCAAGTGCTTTAAACTGAAATATAGTCAATATACCCAAGAAGCATATTTTGGGGTAGCATGTCCTGAACTCCTTTAACATGAAACTAGAAGAAGAACTTACAGGAGAAGTTAAAGTTGGAGATGGATCTTTTGGAACGTTGGTCTGAAGAGAAGTTGTTGTTGTTTAATCGCTCAGTCGTGTCTGACTCTTTGTGACACCATCGACTATAGAACGCCAGGCTCCCTGTTCTTCACCATCTCCCAGAGCTTGCTCAAGCTCATGTCCATTGATTCAGTGATGCCATCCAACCATCTTGTCCTCTGTCATCCCCTTCTCCTCCTTCCTTCCATCTTTTTCAGCATCAGGGTCTTTTCTGCTGAGTTGGCTCTTCACATCAGGTGGCTAAAGTATTGGAGCTTCAGCTTCGGCATCAATCCTTTCAATGAATATTCAAGGTTGATTTCCTTGCAGAGAAGTTAGGGCAAGCCATGTGAGTTGATGGGAAGAGAGATTAGAGAAAAAGAGCAGCCAGAAGTGTCTGATGATTACTTTAGTTCAGGACTTAAGCAACTACAAAAGGATTTGTAACAGAAGCATTGATAATGAGAAAAATGCTTACTTAGCAAATGTTTATTGAACATGGTATAAAGAGTAAAAAATAGGAAAAAATGGCTTCCATCAAGAATATTACATTCTAGAGAAGTTCAAGAAACAGGCTTAATGACTTTTTAACACTCATTACTAAAGGGACTGTTTTGAATATCAAGTGATTATGATTATACGTTTATATGTGGTCACAGGAAGGGATCTATACCTTCACATAAGTGTAACATGAAGTTGCTTTTCTTATTTGTGCTATTACACCAAAGTCAACTTATAGACATAAAACCACTGCTGTGTTCTTGAATGGAAGACATGAAAGCAATTTTCCTTTTTGATAAGTTAATGTATAAATACAGCTGCTGGTTATCTATATTCTTATAAATGCTCATAGCTTTGGGGGGTTAAACATATATCTAGCTCTTAGAATATGTGAAAATTCCAGGCATATCTTTGATAACCAGTCATTCTAAAGCAGACTTTTTTATTAGAATATAATGGATATGACAGTTATATCTCATAGAGGAATATTTCTTGGACTTGTGTTTTTATGTTCTTATTTTCTATCTTACTCAGGCATATTGTTGGATAAAGCTAGTGATTAGAAAAATTGTTTAAATCATCTTCATAATTAACTACCCTTATTTATAAGAAACAATTTACTTGGAAGTTCATCCAGACATTCTGTCTTCCCCTCGTCTTTAAGTTTTTTTTTTTTGAATGAGTAGAAATCGTGGTACATTCTCTAAATTTCCATGAATCAGACTTAAGAAAATATAATTTTTAGAACTACTAAGCTTCTAAATTGTTAGTATTTATGATTTCAAATATAAAATGCATACATTTGTGTAACACACCCACATATAATAGTCACACACATATATATGTGCTGTGCATATAGCTGTATTCTTATTCCACAATAGAGCTGAGTTTGCAAACAGTATTTTCTGTAAGTTAAAATAAACACACACATGCACAGACACACTTATGAACCAATCTGAAATTAGAGCTTCAAATTGTAAAATGTTATAAAATCCATAATTGCAGAGGCATTAATGGGAACTTCTATGGTATAATGCTAGGAAACTATCCACTGAATAATGCCTCTCCAGAGAGAGTTGTTGACTACACACCTGCTTCAGGAAATGAATGCAGAAATCGTGCTTCACCTCATATCTTCAACCTTAAAACTGCTGAGAATTCTCACTCTTCTCATTTGATATATCTTTCATATGAGTGACAAGTATATACATGAGATAATAAAATGTGTTAAAACTGTCTGCTTGGCAGTGTTTTTGCTGATGTATTAATTTATTTCATTTCATGTGCTATATCACCATCATGTCTAACCAGATTTTATGAGAGGGCTCACTGAAGTGAAAATCAAGCCAACGAATCGTTTAATATGAACTAATGAAAACCAGATATAAAAGGCTTTAGTAACTGTTTTGGAGCCTTAATTGTCAAGTGGATGTGAATTCTGAGCACTACTAAGTAAAGGAACGGACTGTAATGAAGAAATTGGGATCACTTTGTGTTAATTGGTTTAATTAAAGAGTCATGTAGCAGTGATGTCCTGGATGAAGCCACGGAAATAGGAAGGAGTAAATAGTCTCTCCAAAGTAGGAAATGCCTTTTAAAAAATTTTTATTTTCTAGGAATTGAGAGAAACCCATTATTCTCACATCACGGTCATTTAAACAAAACTCAATTTCTTCAGAAAAATTCGTGAAAATCTACATTTTTTGATATATAAAGCAACAAAATATTTTGAAACTACTGTAGCATGTTTATAGTATTGATATGATAAAATTTGTGGGTTCCCATGTGATCAACTATTACAAAATACAGCGAGGCACTATGAGTAAGGTGGCTATAAACACAACTCATTTGTTATTCCAGGATGTTGAAAAAATATTTTATTATATTAAGCCAGGCATTATCTATATTAATTGATTCAAAGAAGGGGAAAAAGTAGGAGTGAAAGATTTTTAGGGAATAGAAATTGGTTGGATGTCAAAGTATCATCCAATAGAAAATTTACTAAATACAAATAAAAAATTACAACTTTGTGATGAACATATATGTAAATAAGACCCTTAAGTAGATCATCAAGTTTAACACCATCACTAATAATTGTGCTTCTTGATATGGTACAGTAAAGAAATATGTAACATCACTTCAGTAATATTTGCCTTGAAATATATAAGATCACTTAGATAATGTTTGTACTGAATTTAATCACAAGGAAGTAAGCAGAAAATTCCAGAAAGTAGAGCACTCTACAAACAACTGGTCTGAATGCTGAAACAAAACCCACCTCCCACCAAATCTGACAAAGTTATAAAACACAAAACAAGAAAAATCCCAAAATATGAAAACATGTAGTCTAATTTAAAAGACATTGTGAAATATTTTTCCTAGGGAACATTGAAATTTATAGTGTATTTTGGGTACTATAGCATTAATATTGACCCTATGGACAGAGGATCCCAGGGTCAGACACGACTAGTGACTATACCACCACCACCTCTACGGTAACATAGATCTTCTTCTCAGGATATGTATGCTGACGTGGTGCTTAAGCATCATGATGTCTGCAACTTTTTTTCATATGATTCATCTCCAAAATACTACGCTCTGAATCACACACAAACAGGAAGAGGAAGAGATAAAGAAAATGGGACAAATGTTTATAGTTTGACTTATATACCTAAAAGTGTATAGGCATTCATTGTACTAACATTTCAATATTTCTGTAGATTCAACATCTTCAAAATAAAACATTGGAGAGTATTGGCACTCCAACACTCTGTATTGCTCTGTATCTGTATTGCATAAAGATAATTGTATTTAGGACTTGCCAAACAGTTAGGTACACACTTCAGTTGAAGAATTTTGATTTCCTTACCTATCCAGTGTTACTTAACTCAGGGTTTTGAATAGTTATATATAGATAAACGAATTCAAAGTTATAATTATTTTCTGAGATGTCATAGGCCAAATTCTCCAGACATAAATGACCCAATGATGTCGATTATTTTTGCTCAGTATCATAGTTTTCAATTATATTAAGCTTTCTTAAATTATAAGAATGAAAAACATTTCAAAGGAATTAGTGCATCTATAATTTAAATCAAGAAAAATTTTGATCTTGGCAAATTTTAAAGAATGATGACATAACAAGAAACTTATTTTTGGAAAAAGCATATTCACATGCACTTTCTTATATAAGCATTTAAACAGGCTTGGCAAATGAACAATTCAGTCATTGAGTTATTTTGTTCACAACATTATTTGACTCATTCTGATCAATGATTTCCCTTATTGTTGCAAATACTGTAGATACATTTAGATGTTTGTTGTCAAAAATCAAATTGGTACTCATGAATATAGAATTGAAAATCCCATCCAGCTGTTTATTAAAATAATGAAATACCTAAATGTGGAAGTGATGTTTAACATGACTTTGATTGCATGAACTATATACTTTGTTAATCTAGCTCAGTATCATACAAGCATACCATGGAGATATCACACATTTGGTTCCAGAACACATAAATTAGGCAGATACTGCAGTAGAGTGAGTCACAGGAATGTTTTGCTTTCCCAGTACATATAAAAGTTGTGTTTGCATTATACTGTAGTCTGTTAAGTACAATAGCCCTATGTCTAAAAAAAAAAAGCAATAATTAAAAAAAATACTTTATTGCTCAAGAATGCTAACCATCACCTGAGACTTTAACGTTATAATTTTATTTGCTGATGGAGGTTCTTATCTCTATGTTGATGGCTGCTAACTGATCAAGATGGTGGTTGGTGTGGCTATGGCAGCAGCTCAAAATAAGACAGGAGAAAGTTTGCTGAATCCATTGATTCTTCCTTTCACACATGACTTTTCTGTAGCATGCAGTGCTGTTTGATACCATTTATCCACAGTAGAACTTCTTTCAAAACTGGAGTCAATCCTTTCAACCCCTGCCACTGCTTCATTAATTAAATTTATGCAATATTCTAAATCCTTTGTTCTCAATAGTCTTCAGTTCAGTTCAGTTCAGTTCAGTCGGTCAGTCGTGTACGACTCTTTGTGACCCCATGAATCACAGCAGGCCAGGCCTTCCTGTCCATCACCAACTCCCGGAGTTCACTCAGACTCACGTCCATCGAGTCAGTGATGCCATCCAGCCATCTCATCCTCTGTCGTCCCCTTCTCTTCCTGCCCCCAATCCTTCCCAGCATCAGGGTCTTTTCCAATGAGTCAACTCTTCGCATGAGGTGGCCAAAGTACGGGAGTTTCAGCTTTAGCATCATTCCTTCCAAGGAAATCCCAGGGTTGATCTCCTTTAGAATGGACTGGTTGGATCTCCTTGCAGTCCAAGGGACTCTCAAGAGTCTTCTCCAACACCACACTTCAAAAGCATGAATTCTTCGGTGCTCAGCCTTCTTCACAGTCCAACTCTCACATCCATACATCACCACAGGAAAAACCATAGCCTTGATTAGACAGACCTTAGTCGGTAAAGTAGTATCTCTGCTTTTGAATATACTATCTAAGTTGGTCATAACTTTTCTTCCAAGGAGTAAGCGTCTTTTAATTTCATGGCTGCAGTCACCATCTGCAGTGATTTTTGAGCTCCCCAAAATAAAGTGTGACAAAAGCATCTTTACCAGGAGTAGATTTCAATCTCAAGAAACCATTTTCTTCATTCTCTGATAAAGAAGTAATTCCTTACTTGTTGGGGGTTTATCATGAGATTGTAGCAAATTCAGTTACAGCTTTCAGTTACCAGCTACCTTAGTCCCTAACAAGAGAGTCAGCCTATCCTTTGAGGCTTTGGAGCTAGGCATTAGAGCTAGGCATCTCTCTAGTTATGAAAGTCCTAGATGCCATCTTCTTCCAGTAGAGGGCTGTTTGGTCTACATTCAAAATCTGTTGTTTAGCATAGCCACCTTCATTGGTTATCTTAACTAGATCTTCTGGATAACTTGCTGCAGCTACATAAACACTTATGCTTCATCTTGCACTTCTGTGTTGTGAAGATGGCTTCTTCCCTTAAACTTTATCAACCAACTTCTGCTGGATTCTCATTTTTCTTCTGCAGCCTCCTCAAGATTCTTCACCTTCATAGTACTGAAAAGAATTAGATCTTTGTTCTGGATTAGGCTTTGACCTAAGGGAATGTTGTGGCTGGTTTGACCTATCTAAACTTTTAGAATAAACTTTCTGCATAACAGGCATAAGACTGTTTTACTTTCTTATCATTCTCATTTTCTTAAAGAACTTTTCCTCTGCATTCACAGCTTGGCTAACTTTTCTGTGCAAGAGGACTAGCTTTCAGCCTATCTTGGCTTTTGACAAGCCTTCCTCACTAAACTTAATCATTTCTAGCTTATGATTTAAAGTGGGAAACGAGTCTTTCTTTGACTTGAACACTTAGAGGCCATTGTAAGGCTATTAATTGGCCTGTTTCAATATTGTTCTATTAATATCTGAGGGACTAGAAGTTTTAAACACAAGGGAGATGGCAGATGTCCAGTTGGTGGAGTGGTCAGAACACATACAACACTTATTGATTAAATTAGCAGTCTTAGTTGGGCATGGTCCTTGGAGCTCCAAAACATTTACAATAGTAACATCAAAGATCAGTGATCATAGATAATAATAAAAATAAAATAATAATTAAAATGTTTGAAATATCATGAGAGGTACTAAATATGACACAAGACAAAAAGTGAGTAAATGCTGTTGGGAAATTGATGCTGATAGATTTGCTTGACACAGGATTGCTACAAACTGTCAACTTGTTAAAAAAAAAAAAGACAGTATCTGGAAAGCACAAAAAAATCAAAGTACAATGAAAAGAGTTATGCCCATACATGATCTAAGAGAAATACAGGAATGCAAGGATGGTATAATGTCAAGAAGTAGATAATATTGCATAATTTACCAGTAGATCAAATATATTAAACTCAGTTTTTCCAAGAGAGTCCCCCCAAAACTTTTGATAACGTTTCAATAATTCCTATTATAAACTCAATTCATTCTACTAAAGAATAAACCCACTCAGTAATGGGATTCTAAACTAACATCATAAAAAGTATTTGCTTCAAATAAATAGTGAACATCATTTTTAATGGTGAAACTTTAAAAGCATTCCCTGTAAAGTCAGCAATAGTTAATGATTGACAATAATGTCATTATTTTTAAATTTTTTTTTGGGGGGATGGGCTTTTTAGGATAAAATTTGGTTTGAAATAGAAATGAGAACTATGATTTTGAAAGTAAGGAGAAAAAATCACCAATACTTACAGAATATTTCATATATACCTATAAAAACGAGTAAGTTAATTGAAAAAATAGACATAGTAAGAATTCTGTGAAGCATTGGGATCAGGTATAGTTAATAATAGATTTCTTATTAAAAAAATCAATCAGTTAGAAAACATTTAAAAAACAATTTCATTCACAGTAACACAATGAATTACAAAACACTAAGAATTAAATTTAGCAGGAAATTTTTAAGGTCTATATGAGATAAGTTATAAAACTTCTCTTGATAAATGAATGATTTGAAAAAAGCAAAAATCTCCTGTAACAGGGAAAGAATTAACTTACCATGCCAGCACCTTTATGCTTAGACTCCCCAGGCTGTAGAAGTGTGAGAAATAAATTTGTTATTTAAATCATTCAGTGTACTGCTGCTGCTAAGTCACTTCAGTTGTGTTTGACTCTGTGCGACCCCATAGACGGCAGCCCACCAGGCTCCCCCATCCCTGGGATTCTCCAGGCAAGAACACTGGAGTGGATTGCCATTTCCTTCTCCAAAGCATGGAAGTGAAACGTGAAAGTGAAGTTGCTCAGTCGTGTCCAACTCTTAGCGACCCCATGGACTGCAGCCTACTAGCCTTCTCTGTCCATGGGATTTTCCAGGCAAGAGTACTGGAGTGGGGTGCCATTGCCTTCTCCAATTCAGTGTGAATTATTTTGTTATTACAGCACAAGTGGACTGAACTATGAAAGAAGGAGAAAAGGATCAAAATCTGCTCTCTGGATCTTTGATTCATTACCCTTATCCCCTTGAGAATTTGGGGCCCAGGGTAGTCAACAATAACCATCCTCATGGCAAAGGTTAATTCTTCCAACTGTGCTAATTACCATCCTCTCCCTGGCTCTAGGAGGTCTCTCTCCAGCATTATCAGTTCAACAATTCTAAACTGTATCTTTACCATCAGCAAATATTCATTATCTGACCACCCCTCACCTCCTTCACTGTTACTGTCCTGGTCCATGCACAGTCTTCTGTCACCAGTCACATTTGCTGTTTCTTCCAACTGGGTTCCTTTCATCCCTCTTGCACTTTTGAATCCATTCTCATCATAGTGATTCTTTTAGAACTAAGTCAGATCACATTGTTTATCTATATAAAGTTACCCAATTCCCTTTTTATGTATTTCATAGTAAAAGCTAAAGTTCTTACCATGTCCTGAAAGGCAGCCCATCTGAGCCCTGATTAGCTCCTGATCCAATCTCTTATGAATATCCTTCTTTTCTCCATCTTTTTCAGTTATTCTTGTTCACATGCTGATTTTTTAATATATGAGGAATGCTTCTGCTTCAGGACTTTTGCATTTCCTATTTTCTCTGCCTGGAACATTCTTCCCCAAAATATCCCATAGATTATCCTCTCACTTTGTTTTCTAGCAAATATCTAACATTATCCAAATGTTGACTTTCTTCATGTGCTCTCTCTTCACTGCTGCTGAATGGGTTTAATTGTGTCTTCCTGAAAAAAAAAAAGAAAAATTTAATACCCAGTACCTCAGAATGTGACCTCACTTGGAAACAGGGTCTTTGTGAATGTAATTAGATAAGATAGGTCATACTGGAGTAGGGAAGCCCTTCAGTTCCGTTCAGTTCAGTTCAGTCTCTCAGTCATGTTCAACTCTTTGAGAACTCATGGACTGCAGCATACCAGGCTTCCCTATCCATCACCAACTCCCAGAGCTTGCTCAAACTCATGTCCATTGAGTTGGTGATGCCATCCAACCATCTCATCCTCTGTCATCTCCTTCTCCTCCTGCCTTCAATCTTTCCCAGCATCAGGGTCTTTTCCAATAAGTCAGTTCTTCACATCATGTGACCAAAGTATTGGAGCTTCAGCATCAGTCCTTGCAATGAATATTCAGGGTTGATTTCCTTTAGTATTGGCTGATTTGTTCTCCTTGCAATCCAATGGACTCTCAAGAGTCTTTTCCAACACCACAGTTCAAAAGCATCAATTCTTTGGCGCTCAGCTTTGTTAATGGTCCAACTCTCACATCCATACTTGACTGCTGGAAAAACCATAGCTTTGACTATGCAGACCTTTGTTGGCAAAGTAACATCTCTGCTTAAAATATGCTGTTTATGTTTATAATAGCTTTTCTTTTAAGGAGCAAGTGCCTTTTATTTTCATGGCTGCAGTCACCATCTGCAGTGATTTTGGAGTCCAAGAAAACAAAGTCTGTCATCATTTCCATTGTTTCCCCATATATTTTCCATGAAGTGATGGGACTGGATTCCATGAAGTGATGGGACTGGATGCCATGATCTTTGTTTTCTGAATATTGAGTTTTAAGCCAAGTTTTTCACTTTCCTCATTCACCTTCATCAAGAGGCTCTTCAGTTCCTCTTTCTTTCTCCCATAATGGTGGTATCATCTGTATATCTTGTTGATATTTCTCCTGGCAATCTTGATCCCACCTTGTGCTTCATCCAGCCCAGGGTTTCACGTGATGTACTCTGTATATAAGTTAAATAAGCGGGATGACAATATACAGCCTTGACTTACTCCTTTCCCAATTTGGAAACAAATAACAGCTGCCCTATCTGAAACTGTAATTCCTGGGGTCCCCTGTCCCCTTAACTGGAATTATTTTCTTGTTTTAGCACTTGACATCATCTAACCTACAATATTCTACTTATTTACTTTGTACACTTTTTTGCTAAACTACCCTCAAATCTTACCCAAATGCCAGCAACGTGAAACTAGACATTTTTTTCTGTTTTTTTTTCTGCTACTCTTTCCCTAATACTTGAAATTGTTCTTGCTGTCGTACAGATCCTCAAAATATCTCTCTTGACTGAAGCCATGAATATATGAATGAATGTGGGAATGAACCAAATAATTTGTTCCATCTCCATGGGGAAGAGTAAGAGGTGCTTCAAATGAAAGTCTTTTGGAAAATTGCTCCACTTAATGTATAAAATACTGTAAGTGGAAAGAAGTATTCCTTTTTATAAAATATTACATGGCAATTAAATATAATTTTTGAAGAGCTTAAATGACAGAATTTCTTACTGTTTTATGGAAAAGATGGCTTATAAAATAGTTTCTACAATTTAATCATAGCTATAAAACAGAAACTTTTGAGTAGACTAGAGAAAATATTCTAAATTTCTAACAGTGGTGTTTTATTTGATGACACTTGGTTCAGCCGCTCAGTCACTCTGTTGTGTCCAACTCTTTGTGACCCCATGGACTGCAGCACGCCAGGCTTTCCTGCAGCATCACCAACTCCCAGAGCTTGCTCAAACTCATGTCCATGGAGTCGGTGATGCCATCCAGTCATCTTCCCCTCTGCTGTCCCGTTCTCCTCCCGCCTTCAATCTTTCCCAGTAGTAGGGTCGTTTCCAATGAGTCAGTTCTTCATATCAGGTGGCCAAAGTATTGCAACTATGTAGGATTATTTTGTCTATTTTTTTTATTCTGAAACTTCTGTACATTATGAAACCTGTTTGATTATAATTGGTTTAAAAAAATGCTTTTATTTCTCTCAGTTAGTCTCATGGCTGCCCACACTTTTTCATAATACCAGGCAAGTACCTAGTCGTGTTGTGATAATTCCATGATACATGTCCAAAACCATATAACAGAACTAAGCCACTAAATTTGCAACTTCTTCTGCCACATTAAGTTTAGAAACAGAAGGTTCCACCAAACTTTTCTGCATCAGAGTCTTGCTACCTTTATTTCTTCAATCCTTTAGCTTGAAGCTGATGATATTAGAAGCTCCTTCTGAATCAGAGAACCCCAACTGATTCAAGAACCTCAAACTTCTAATCATAATCCATCGAAACATACATGTTATATCCTGCCTCTATTCTCTTGTTAATTTGAATTAAATCTCACATATGTGATCTAAAGAGTAGTACCTATATAATATCCAGATTCCTAACTGCATGGGAGTCTGGGAAATGATATCTTAAACTCTGCTGCCCTTGTGTATTTGAACTAAATTGCAATGCATAGTGATTGCCCATGAGATAAAAAATAATTTCTCATAATGGGAAGAGTGTTTATTGTAGTCTCATTTCTAACACATATTCAATGGGAATGAAATATTCAACATACGGGAAATGGTGAAATAGGAAATAAAACTTGGTTAGAAATTACCCTTAAAAATTTAAACAACCTTCAACTTTTTGGCTCATAGTAAGTGAAGAATATCTTCCCTAATGTGTCAATACTATGAAAGAGATCCAAATTACTCCCAAAGAATACATAGGAGTTGGTTCCTTTCATTGATTATGGCCAATTTCTTCAGATTTGCTGTATGCAAAATTTCCTTTTCCTTTCATGAAGATGGTATTAAGCCACTCACTTAAAAAATCATTTAGTTGGATGGGGACTTAATCATTAGATAGATTTTTGAAAAGGAGCCTTTAGGCTGTAATTTGAAGGAAGTGAAGCTATTAGATTAACAGGGATCAGGCCTATGATAAATTGATTTAGGTCTTCAGTGTAGACGGAGGAGAAAATCAGGAATAACTGCTAAAAATGAGGCAGACTAGTCTTATAATACTGTACCTATAGAAATGCTGAAAAAACAAACAAAAAACACTTGTAATTTTTTAAAATATAAATTTATTTATTTTAATTGGAGGTTAATTACTTTACAATATTGTATTGGTTTTGCCATACATCAACATGAATCTGCCACAGGTATACACGTGGCATCCTGAATCCCCCTACCTCCTCTTTCCCCGTACAATCCCTCTGGGTCGTACCAGTGCACCAGCCCCAAGCATCCAGTATCATGCATCAAACCTGGACTGGCAATTCATTTCATGTATGATATTATACATGTTTCAATGCCATTCTCCCAGATCATCCCACCCTCTCCCTCTCCCATAGAATCCAAAAGACTGTTTGATACATCTGTGTCTCTTTTGCTGTCTCGCATACAGGGTTATCATTACCATCTTTCTAAATCCCATATATATGTGTTAGTATACTGTATTGTATTCCTATACACTAAAAATGAGAAAATAGAAAAATTAAGGAAATAATTCCACTCACCATTGCAACGAAAAGAATAAAATACTTAGGAATATATCTACCTAAAGAAACTAAAGACCTGTATACAGAAAACTATAAAACACTGGTGAAAGAAATCAAAGAGGACACAAATAGATGGAGAAATATACCATGTTCATGGATCAGAAGAATCAATATGATGAAAATGAGTATACTACCCAAAGCAATCTATAGATTCAATGCAATCCCTATCAAGCTACCAACAGTATTTTTCACAGAGCTGGAACAAATAATTTCACAATTTGTATGGAAATACGAAAAACCTGAAATAGTCAAAGCAATCTTGAGAAAGAAGAATGGAACTGGAGGAATCAACCTGCCTGACTTCAGGCTCTACTACAAAGCCACAGTCATCAAGACAGTATGGTACTGGCACAAAGACGGAAATATAGGTCAATGGAACAAAATAGAAAGCCCAAAGATAAATCCACACACTTATGGACACCTTATTTTTGACAAAGGAGGCAAGAATATGCAATGGAGTAAAGACAATCTCTTTAACAAGTGGTGCTGGGAAAACTGGTCAACCACTTGTAAAAGAAAGAACCTAGAACACTTTCTAACACCATACACAAAACTAAACCCAAAATATATTAAAGATCTAAATGTAAGACCAGAAACCATAAAACTCCTAGAGGAGAACATAGGCAAAACACTCTCTGACATAAATCACAGCAGGATCCTCTATGACCCACCTCCCAGAATATTGGAACTATAAGCAAGGTGAAAAGTCAGCATTCGGAATGGGAGAAAATAAGAGCAAATGAAGCAACTGACAAACAACTAATCTCAAAAATATACAAGCAACTCCTGCAGCTCAATTCCAGAAAAATAAACGACCCAATCAAAAAATGGGCCAAAGAACTAAATAGACATTTCTCCAAAGAAGACATACAGATGGCTAACAAACACATGAAAAGATGCTCAATATCACTAATTATCAGAGAAATGCAAATCAAAACCACAATGAGGTACCACTTCATGCCAGTCAGAATGGCTGTGATCCAATAGTCTATAAGCAATAAATGCTGGAGAGGGTGTGGAGAAAAGGGAACCCTCTCACACTGTTGGTGGGAATGCAAACTAGTACACCCACTGTGGAGAACAATGTGGAGATTCCTTAAAAAACTGGAACTAGAACTGTCTTATAACCCAGCAATCCCACTGCTGGGCATACACACCAAGGAAACCAGAACTGAAAGAGGCACATGTACCCCAATGTTCATCGCAGCACTGTTTATAATAGCCAGGACATGGAAGCAACCTAGATGCCCATCAGCATATGAATGGTAAGAAAGCTGTGGTACATATACACAATGGAGTATTACTCAGCGATTAAAAAGAATACATTTGAATCAGTTCTAATGAGGTGGATGAAGCTGGAGCCTATTATGCAGAGTGAAGTAAGCCAGAAAGAAAAACACTTGTAATTTGTGAATAAGGGCAGAAAACAGAGATAAAGGAAGGTAACTTTTCTACTCCTTCCCCTTCTACCTTACCTCACTGGTCCTCAATATTCTTTTGTTTTGACAGTATAATTAGTTGGCATACTGGTCCAGGGTTTATGTTCAAATAAACTGGAGCACTGGAATTCCTTTTAATTGATTTCTGTTTTTGTAATCTTTATTTTTTAGTTGAATGTTAATTAGGCCTCCTGGGAAGGCAATGAATGTGAAAGATGAGAAAATATTGCCAATTATGAAAAGTAAATTTGACACTCAATATATAAATTTCATGCATCAGTAAGTGGTGAGTTGAAGATACAAAGAGGTGGGTTTATTTTAGGAAAATGTCCCATTGAATAAGGAAGACCCTCAAGGGTTAATAATAAATATGAATTTTATGACGGAGTGATAGAATTAGAGATTCATTTTAGAACTAGGAGAGGAGAGGCTTCAGCCTGAGTAACTAGTTAGACCATGCACAAAATTTTTGAAAGCATACACTGAGCTGTGCAAATAATAGAGCAGATGTTCTGAAGAATAACAACCAACTCGATATCCTGAGCTACTCCATGTTGTCTACTCCATACTCTCACTTTTTTCCTTCTCTTTTGACTTTCACAATTACTCACTACAGCTTGCCTTTAACTCAGCTGTTTATCTTTCTTATGTATCCGCTTAATGAAAATCTAAAGACTCTTTTGGATTTTGCTCTGGGTCTCTCTCCAGATTCAGTTTTTAGCTTTGTCTCTTGGCATGGAGAGTTCTTGAATTACTGTCCACTTAGGAACAATTTTCCATTTTCTCATTTTCTGCATGTCTTGTAAATAAGGCACTGATTGCCCTTTGTTTTGGACTATATTTTCATGTATGTTTTTATAGCAAAAAGCCTTGAAATCTATACACAGTGTCTCCCTCCACAACAAAGGGCACGTTTTCTTACAGACTTGGGAGATGGAGATAATGTCTCTCTAGAGCAAAGAGCAGAGCAGCCAGGTTTAATGCCTGTTATAGAAAATTCAGCTTTCCTGAGCTCAGTATTTCACTCATGTAATGCAATTCACATTTGCAGATATCCATCTAGGTACTTCTATGTCACCTCATGGAATTCAGGGGCAAGAAGAATTAAGACAAATGTGATGATGCTCCTGCTGTTTTCTGCACTGTGAGTAATAAAGTCCTTTGTCTATGACCCAGGAAGCCTGTATCTTCTGCCAGCATCCTTGAGACTGTGGCAGGCTAATTTTTTAGTTTGCAAGTAATGTAAAATTTCAGGCTATTCATTTTTTTTCCATATTGGATTTTATTTTAACATCTTTATTGAAACATAATTCACAATTATGGAGTGTACAAAAATTTCTAGTTTATTCAGAGAGTTGTGCAACCATCCCCACAATTCCAATTTTAGAACGTTATCACCTGAAAAGGAAACCCTGTACTCTTCAGCAGTCACTGCCTAATCTTCTGGTTCCTCAACTCCTATTTTTTTATCTACATATTTGCCAATCATAGACCTTTCATATAAATGGAATCATATGTGTGTGTGTGTATGCTGTGGCATTTGTCAAGCATGCTTTGACATTTGTCTATACTTCATTTCTTCATATTGCCAAATAATATTCTGTTGTGTTGATAGTAAATACCAAATATATTATTATTTTAATAAAAATATTTAAATAATATTTAAATAATAAATACCAAATTTATTATTTTTTTTAGTTGATGGATATTTGGGTTGTTTCACTTTCTGCTTGCGATGAATAATGCTGGACACTTATGTGCAAGTTTCTACATGGACTTATGCTTTCATTTTCCTTGGGAATGTATCTGGGAGTGGAATTGCTATCCACTATGGTAACTCTATGCTTAACACATTTAGGGACTGCTAGGAAACTTTCCAAAATAGTTCTACAACTTTGCATTCCCACCAGCAAGATATGATGAATCAAACCTTCTATATACCCATCAGCACTTATTATTGTCTATTCTCACAGAATTATTATAGCCTTCCTTGTGGGTGAGAAATGATTTCTCTTTATGGTTTTAATTTTCATTTCTGTAATGACTGATGGTATTGAACATCTTTTTATGTTATTACTGGTCATTTTTACATCTTTGGAGAAATGCCTATTCAAAACCTTTACTCATTTTTAATTGGTGTGTGTGACTTTTAATTATCCAGTTATAATGTTTGTTTATATTTCCAGGTCTGAATCCTTATCAGCTACATAATTTACATAATATTTTCTCCCATTCTAGACATTGTCTTTTCACTTCGTTGATAATGTCTTTAGACACTTCAAATACTCACTTTAATGAAGGCTAATTTATCTGTTTTTGTTGCTTATTATTTTGGTTTTATATCTATTAAGATTCCTTTTTCATAAAAAATTAAAAATTTACACCTGTTTTTTCAAACTCAATTTTTTAATCTCTTACATTTATTAATAGTCCTATAATTCATTGTGAGTTAATTGTTGTCCATGATATGAGGAAGAAATCCATCATTTTTTTCCATATAGCTATTCAGTGGTTCTAGTACCATTTGTGGAATGACTTTTCATTCGATGTTGAGTTGTCATCCTATGTCAGAAATTAGTTGACCATAAACCTGAGAGTTCATTTCTGTATTTGCAGTTTTGATCCATTGATTAATATGTTTACTCTGTGCCAGGTCCACATTGTCTTGATTTCTGTGGCTTTGTAGAAGGTTTGAAAATCAGAAAGTATGATCTGTCAAATTTTTCTCTTTCTTTCAAGTTCGTTTTGGCTAGTGTGCATCATGGCACCCCACTCCAGTACTCTTGCCTGGAAAATCCCATGGACGGAGGAGCCTGGTAGGCTGCGGTCCATGGAGTCGCTAAGAGTTGGACACGACTGAGCAACTTCACTTTCACGCATTGGAGAAGGAAATGGCAACCCATTCCAGTGTTCTTGCCTGGAGAATCCCAGGGACAGGGGAGCCTGGTGGGCTGCCATCTATGGGGTCGCACAGAGTTGGACATGACTGAAGTGACTTAGCAGCAGCAGTAGCAGCAGCAGCAGAAACAAGTTTTAAGGATTGTTATTTTAATTTCTGAAAAAAATTAGGCAAGAGTTTGATAGATACTGTGCTGAATCTGTAGATGAACTTAGTAAATATTTTCATCTTAACAATTAACCTGGACAGATTATTTACTGTCTGAGCCACCAGGGAAGCCCTCTTAACACTGTAAACCATCCAGTTTATAAACATGGGATGACTTCCCATTTATTTAGGTTATTAATACTTTCAACAGTGATTTGTAGTTTTCAAGGTCCAAATCGTATGCTTATTTTGTTAAATTTGCTTCTAAACCTTTTTTTTTTTATACTAGAGTAAATGGAATAATTTTCCTGGTATCATTTTGGGTTGTTCACTGATAGTATATGGAAATACAAATGACTGTTGTATATTGATCTTATTCCCTGAAACCTTGTTGAACTTATTAGTTTTAATAGGTTTTTTTAATGAATGCATTAGAATTTTCTACATATGGAAGATCATACCAATTGAAAATAGTTTTACTTCTTCCTTCCAATCTGGATGCTTTTTATTTCTTTTTCTTGCCTACTTGTGCTGGCTAGAAACAGGTAAAATTTGAATAGAAGTGGCGAGAGTGTCATGTTCCAGACCTTATGGGATAGCGTTTAGTTTTCACTGAATAGTGCATAATGCTATCTGTGGATTTTAACAGTAAAAATGAAGAAGGGAACTTCTATTTCTCATTTATTGTGGATTTTTAGATGGAAGTGTGTTAGATCTTGTAAGATGACTTTCTTGCGTCTATTGAGATAATTAAGTGACAGTTGTTCTTTATTCTTCTTATATGATATATTACTTTACTTGGGTTTTACATGTTAATACAGTCTTGCATTTCTGGAATAAATCCCACTTGGTTGTGATGTATAATCTTATTTGTTGCTGGATGTGGATTCCTAACATTTTGTTGGGAATTTTTATATCTATATCAACTAGAAATATTGGTTTGCATTTTTCTTTTCTTTTCTGGTGTGGTGTCATTGGCATGTTTTGAATCAAGGTTTTAATGACCTCGTGAAATTAATTAAGAAATGTTCCCTCCTTTTCTGTTCTTTTGGAAGGGCTTTTAAATAATCGGTATTAATTCTTCTTAGAATGATTGGTAAAATCCACCAAAGAAGCCATTCTCTGGGACTGGGGTTTTTCTTTGTGGGAAATTTCAAAATTACTAATTCACTTTCTTTCTTTTTATAGTTAAATTGATGAATTTGTTTATTTCATCTACATAATTTGTTGGCATCTAGTTGTTCATATTATACCTCATGATCTCATATATTTCTGTAATGTCAGTAGTGATTTCTCCTCTTTTATCCTGATTTTGCTAATTTGAGCCTTCTCTAGTTTGCTCTTGGTTAGTCTATTGGAAGGTTTATCATTAAAACTTTTTTCCCCAAGAATCTTTACTTGATGTTTTCTATTGTTTTAATTATTTCTATTTTATTAATTTTGCTGCAATATTTATTAATGTCTTTCTTCTGTTTGCTTTAGCTTTAATTTGCTCTTCTTTTCCCAGGGTCTTAAGAAGAAAGGGTAGGTTATTGATTTAAGAGCTCTTTATATAAAAAAAGACACTTCAGGTCAGTTCAGTCACTCAGTTGTGTCCAACTCTTTGCAACACTATGGACTGCAGCACACCAGGCCTCCCTGTCCATCACCAACTCCTGGAGTTTACTCAAACTCATGTCCATTGAGTCAGTGATGCTGTCCAGCCATCTCATCCTCTGTCATCCCCTTCTCCTCCTGCCTTCAATTTTTCCCAGCATCCGGGTCTTTTCCAGTGGGTCAGTTCTCTGCATCAGGTAGCCAAAGTATTGGAGCTTTAGCTTCAACATCAGTCCTTCCAATGAACACTAAGGACTGATCTCTTTTAGGATGGACTGATTGGATCTCCTTGCAGTCCAAGGAACTCTCAAGAGTCTTCTCCAACACCACAGTTCAAAAGCATCAATTCTTCTGTGCTCAGCTTTCTTTATAGTCCAACTTCCACATCCATTCATGACCACTGGAAAAACCATAGCTTGACTAGACAGACCTTTGTTAACAAGGTAATGTCTCTGCTTTTTAATATGCTGTATAGTTTGGTCATAACTTTCCTTCCAAGGAGTAAGCGTCTTTTAATTTCATGGCTGCAGTCACCATCTGCAGGGATTTTGGAGCCCCCAAAAATAAAGTCAGCCACTGTTTCCACTGTTTCCCCATCTATTTCCAATGAAGTGATGGGACCAGAAGCCATGATCTTAGTTTAATGAATGTTGAGCTTTAAGCCAACTTTTTCACTCTCCTCTTTCACTTTCATCAAGAGGCTCTTTAGTTCCTCTTCACTTTCTGCCATAAGGGTGGTGTCATCTGCATATCTGAGGTTATTGATAACTCTCCTGGCAGTCTTGATCTCAGCTTGTGCTTTTTCCAGCCCAGCATTTCTCATGATATACTCTGCATATAAGTTAAATAAGCAATATACAATATACAGCCTTGACATACTCCTTTTCCTATTTGGAACCAGTCTGTTGTTCCATGTCCAGTTCTAACTGTTGCTTCCAGACCTGCACACAGATTTCTCAGGAGGCAGGTCAGGTGGTCTGATATTCCCACTTCTTTCAGAATTTTCCACAGTTTATTGTGATCCACACAGTCAAAGGCTTTTGCATAGTCAACAAAGCAGAAATAGATGTTTTTCTGGAACTCTCTTGCTTTTCTGATGATACAGTGCATGTTGGCATTTTGTTCTCTGGTTCATCTGCCTTTTCTAAAACCAGCTTCAACATCTGGAAGATCATGGTTCACATACTGTTGAAGCCTGGCTAGGAGAATTTTGAACATTATTTTGCTCACGTGTGCTGCTGCTGCTGCTGCTGCTGCTGCTGCTAAGTCGCTTCAGTTGTGTCCGACTCTGTGCGACCCCAGAGACAGCAGCCCACTAGGCTCTGCCGTCCCTTGGATTCTCCAGGCAAGAACACTGGAGTGGGTTGCTGTTTCCTTCTCCAATGCATGAAAGTGAAAAGTGAAAGTGAAGTCGCTTAGTCGTGTCCAACTCCTAGTGACCCAGTGGACTGCAGCCTACCAGGCTCCTCCATCCATGGGATTTGCCAAGCAAGAGTACTGGAGTGGGTTGCTATAGCCTTCTCGCTCGCATGTGAGGTGAGCGCAATTGTGTGATAGTTTGAGCATTCTTTGGCATTGCCTTTCTGTGGGGTTGGAATGAAAACGGACATTTTCCAGTCCTGTGGCCACTGCTGAGTTTTCCAAATTAGTTGGCATATTGAGTGCAGCACTTTCACAGCATCATCTTTCAGGATTTGTAATAACTCAACTGGAATTCCATCACCTCCACTAGCTTTGTTTGTAGTGATGCTTTCTAAGGCCCTCTTGACTTCCCAGTCCAGGATGTCTGGCTCTAGGTGAATGATCACACCATTGTGATTATCTGGGTCATGAAGATCTTTTTTGTACAGTTCTTCTGTGTATCTTGCCACCTCTTCTTAATATCTTCTGCTTCTGTTATTCCATACTATTTTTGTCCTTTATTGAGCCCATCTTTGCATGAAATATTCCCTGGTATCTCTAATTTTCTTGAAGAGATCTCTAGTCTTTCCCATTCTATTGTTTTCCTCTATTTTTTTGCATTGATCGCTGAGGAAGTCTTTCTAATCTCTCCTTGCTATTCTTTGGAACTCTGCTTTCAAATGGGTATATTTTTCCTTTTCTCCTTTGCTTTTCACTTCTCTTCCTTTCATAGCTATTTGTAAAGCCTCCTCAGACAGGCGTTTTGCTTTTCTGCATTTCTTTTTCTTGTTGATGGTCTTGATCTCTGTCTCCTGTACAACGTCAGAAACTTCTGTCCATAGTTCATCAGGCACTCTGTCTATCAGATCTAGTCCCTTAAATCTATTTCTCACTTCCACTGTATAATCATAAGGGATTTGATTTAGATCATACTTGAATGGTCTAGTGGTTCTCCCTACTTTCTTCAATTTAAGCCTGAATTTGAAAACAGGGAGTTTATGATCTGAGCCACAGTCAGCTCCTGGTCTTGCTTTTGCTGACTGTATAGACAGAGCTTCTCTATCTTTGGCTGCAGAGAATATAATCAATCTGATTTCAGTGTTGGCCCTCTGGTGATGTCCATGTGTAGAGTCTTTTCTTATATTGTTGGAAGAGGCTATGACCAGTGTGTTCTCTTGGCAAGACTCTATTAGCCTTTGACCTGCTTCATTTTGTACTCCAAGGGCAAATTTGCCTGTTACTCCAGGTGTTTCTTGACTTCCTACTTTTCCATTCTAGTCCCCTATAATGAAAAATACATTTTTGGGGGGTGTTAGTTCTAGAAGGTCTTGTGGGTCTTCACAGAACCGTTCAACTTCAGCTTCTTCAGTGTTACTGGTCGGGACATAGACTTGGATTACCATGATATTGAATGTTTTGCCTTGGAAATGAACAGAGATCATTCTGTCATTTTTGAGATTGCATCCAAGTACTGCATTTTGGACTCTCTTGTTGACTATAGTGGCTACTCCATTTCTTCTAAGGGATTCTTGCCCACAGTAGTAGATATGATGGTCATCTGAGTTAAATTCACCTATTCCTGTCCATTTTAGTTCACTGATTCCTAGAATGGTCAATGTTCACTCTTGCCATCTCCTGTTTGACCACTTCCAATTTGCCTTGATTCATGGACCTAATATTCCAGGTTCCCGTGCAGTATTGCTCTTTACAGCATTCTTGCCTTGATTCCATCTCCAGTCACATCCACCACTGAGTGTTTTGCTTTGGCTCCGTCTCTTCATTCTTTTGTAGTTATTTCTCCATTGATCTCCAGTAGCATATTGAGCACCTACCGACCTGGGCAGTTCATCTTTCACTGTCCTATCTTTTTGCCTTTTCATACTGTTCATGGGGTTCTCAAGGCAAGAATACTGAGTGGTTTGCCATTCCCTTCTCCAGTGGACCACATTTTGTCAGAACTCTCCACTATGACCCGTCCTTCTTGGGTTGTCCTACAAGACATGGCTTAGTTTCATTGAATTAGACAATGCTGTGTTCCATGTGGTTAGATTGGTTAGTTTTCTGTGATTGTGGTTTCAGTCTGTCTGCCCTCTGATGCCTTCTCTCAGCACTTACCATCATACTGGGTTTTCTCTTACTTTCGACATGGGATATCTCTTCACAGCTGCTCTAGCAAAGCACAGATGCTACTCCTTACCTTGGATATGAGGTATCTCCTCATGGCCACTGCTACTGATTTTTGGACATAGGGTTTCTCCTACATTTATTTTTCCTTTGGCTTCCAACATTTTTACAGCAATACGTCTGCATGTAGATCAATTCATGTTTATTGTACTTAGAATTCATTGCGCCTATTGGTTGTGTGAATTGTTTTTAATCAAATTTGGGAACATTTTCACAATTATTTCTGTAAATATTTTTCTTCTCCTTTTTCCTTCTCCTCTCTTCCTTATATTCTCTTTATGCATGCAGGCATGCAGGCTAGGTCACTCAGTCATGCTGGACTCTGTGACCCATGGACTGTAACCCACCAGGCTCCCCTGTCTATGGAATTTTCCAGACAAAAATACTGCATTGGGTTGCCATTTCTTACTTCAAGTGGTCTTCCTGACGCAGTGATCAACTCACATCTCCTGAATTGGCAGGTGGATTCCTTACCACTAGGTAGTCACCTCTTTATGCATATATGAGTGTATATAGTGGTATCCCACATTTTTCTGAATTTCTGTTTATCTTTCTTTAATTTCTTATTCATGTTATTTGGATTGTCTAATTTCTATTGTTTTATCTTGAAGTTAATTGAGTATTTTACCAGCTCAAATCAACTTTTGAAAACTGATACTGAATTTTTCATTTCTATTGCTGTTATTTTAAACTCCAGAATTTCTATTTTTTCATTTTTATGCAATTTCTATCTTTACATGATCATCAGACTTTCCATTATTTCTTTAAATGTATTTTCCTTAAAAACATGTTTATAAGAGCTTCTCTGACATCTTACTCTTTTAGATTCACCAGTAGGGCCCCTTTAGAGGTAGCTTATATCTCTTGCTTTTCCATTCATTGTATATGGATCATACTTTCTAGTTCTTTGCATGTCTTGCAATTTTTTGTTATTGCCGAATCTGGGGTTTTTAGTTACTATATTTTAGCAACTCCAGATAATAATCAGTTCAGTTCAGTTGCTCAGTCATATCCAACTCTTTATGAACCCATGGACTGAAGAGTGCCAGGCTTCCCTGTCCATCACCAACTCCCAGAGCTTGCTCAAACTCATGTCCATCAAGTTGATGATGCCATCAAAGCATCTCTTCCTCTGTCTTCCCCTTTTCCTCCTGCCTTCAATCTTTGCCAGCATCAGGTTCTTTTCCAATGAGTCAGTTCTTCATATCAGGTGGCCAGAGTATTGGAGTTTCAGCTCCTGCATCAGTCCTTCCAATGAATATTCAGGGTTGATTTCCTTTAGGATTGACTAGTTTGATCTCCTTGCAGTCCAAGGGATTCTCAAGAGTCTTCAACACCACAGTTCAAAAGCATCTATTCTTCAGCACTCAGCTTTCTTCATGGTATGACTCTCACATCCATACATGACTACTGAAAAAAACATAGCTTTTACTAGATGGACCTTTGTCAGCAAAGAATGTCTCTGCTTTTTAATATGCTGTCTATGTTTGTCATAGCTTTTCTTCCAAGGAGCAAATATCTTTTATTTTCATGTCTGCAGTCACCATCTGCAGTGATTTTGGAGCCCAAGAAAAGAAACTCTATCACTGTTTCCATTGTTTACCCTTCTATTTTTCATGAAGTGACGGGACTGGATGCCATGATCTTTGTTTTTGAATGTTGAGTTTTAAGCCAGCTTTTTCACTCCTCTTTCACTTTCATCAAGAGGCTCTTTAGTTCTTCTTCACCTTCTGCCATAAGGGTGATGTCATCTGCATATCTGTGCTTATTGATATTTCTCCTGGCAATCTTGATTACAGCTTGTGCCTCATCCAGCCCAGCATTTCATATGATGTACTCTGCATGTAAGTTAAATAAGCAGGGTGACAATATACTTGTCACCCTTGATATACTCCTTGATATACAGCCTTGATATACTCCTTTTCCAATTTGGAACCAGTCTATTTTTCCATGTCCAATTCTAACTGTTGCTTCTTGACCTGCATACAGATTTCTCAGGAGACAGGTAACTCTTTCCTAACAGAGAATTGTTTTTGTTGTTTGTTTTCTTTTTATTTGTTTAGCAACTTGGTTGGACTGTTGGTGTTGTCTATTTCCTTGGTAGTGTGTGGTCTCTTATTTCAATCCTGCAAAAGCACAGTATTGAGCATTTGTCCAGTCTCTTTTTTGTTGAAAGTTGTTTGCTGTCTTTGTCTTTCCTTGGTCTCTCTTTTAAACTATCTGCCTTTCTGGATATGATACCAGTGGTTAGCCTCCACTGACTGACTGATGATGACTGTGATAATTGCTGACCAAATGTCTGTTTTGCTCACTATACCTAGACCAGAGCTTGGTAGTGACTTCCAGTTGTTCTCTGGTGCTAGGAGCAACAGAGAAGCTTTTATTATGAGCCTTTATTTCATGGCATATTTATTTATTTTAAAGCTTGCTGGCTGCTCTTTTGAAAATTTAGACTTCAATGATGGGAGAATTTCCACATAAACTAAGGCAATTTTTCTTTCCAGTTTAGAAGGCTTTAAAGTATGCACAGCAGAAACTCTACTAGCTGTACCTAGTCTTTTGAGGAAAACATTTAAGTCATAGAAGTGCAGTTGATAACAGCTAAGGAAATGCCACTTTAGCTTTAAATTACTGTAAGCACCACTTGGTCTGCTAGAGAAGTAATCTCTGGAGAAAAATTTCCTATTATACCTGTACTAAGTACTTAGTGCTTTCAAAAGGTATACTGTGCATTCATTTAAGTTTAATTTAAAGAAATGATAGGAGTGTTCCCAGTCCTTCTCTCTGTGTGACACAGTTTGAAGTCTGCCTTTTTTCCCCCCAAGAATGGTTTGTTCCCATATATAATGATCAGCTTTTTGGCTGAACTTTCTGTGTTATAGGTAGCAAGTAAATACATTAGATGTTTTAAATTCTTCTGCTTAAAGATTATAGGAGAATAGTCCCTAAATGTATGGCATATCATGTTTATTTTAATGTATACATCACAGTATACATAGTCATCTTACTCTGCCATATACCTTCTGTTTGTTTCTTTATTATTACTGCTCTTGTCATTAGTCTTATATCAACTTCATTGAAAGTGCTCTTGCTCTTTGTTGAGCATTACATGAGCTAGTTTGAATGTGCTAGTGAAATTATGGCTAAAAAGAAAGTAGCCATTCACATCAAAACATCACATTTATCAAAAAAATGTTTTCTTTCCAAGGAAGGAAATGTATTTCATGAGAAATTAATAAATTACTGAAGTTTTACTTCTAGATATGCATAGTAAGTAGTCAGAAGTACATTGGAAGATATTCTGGAGAGTGCATGCTTATGGAATCATCTTTCTCAAATTAGCATTGAGAATTTATTGAATGTTAAAAGACTTTGAAATCCTTTAGTGAGATTTTACAGCTTTACACAAATACTTTTTTTCTGGTTAGGTACAAACATGTATTACATTGAACACTAAGCTGTTTAGTAAAAACATACTAAATACTTAAATACTTCTCTGTCATACTGGCACTGACATTGAAGAAGAATCAATATGATAAATACATCAATAGCAGAAGCTACATTTTTATTTTCAGAAAAGGTTAATATTGTAGATGAACAAGAACCAAGGTTTTGAATTATTTCCTTATATAGATCTGTTTTTCTTTCCTAAATGCTACCACGATTGGTTCTTTTGCCCAAGTTAGAATTCTGAAAATCATTTTCATTTTTACCCTTAAATCCACATGTATTTAATCAGTCATAAAAGCCAGTTTTCTATTTTTAATACTCCATAGTCTAGGTCTTCCTTCTCTACTGTCTGTCACTGACTTGGTTCAGGCTGTGCTTCTGTTTCTACTTAGCTTATTTTGGCAATCGTTCCTTCCTGATCTTCCTACTTCTAAACTTCTGCACTTGAGTCATTTACCAGGGAGATATTTATAAAACATCAATATTATTTTATGGCCTTAAAGCAGTCCATGGCTACCTGTTATCTTTATGAGTAACACAATATTCCTTAGCGTGGTGTCCAAACCACTTCATGATTGAGCCTTAGACTTTCTCTAGGTTCATCATAGGTCCCTTCTGCACGCTCCACACATTGTCCACCATTGTCCAGGTACAGTTCTCTGATTGTACCACATGTCCTCTTCTTCTCTTCTCCTCCTTGCCTCACTTGCTCCCCTCCTTCCCTTTCTTCTCCCTACCCCAACCCCATCCCTTTCTTTCTCTCTCTCTTTTTCTCCTTCCTTGTAAAAATTATCTCCCTTCTGCTAATAGCCCTTGTTCTCAATCCTCACAAGCTTAATTCCTAAATTGATACTTATCATGCCATCTGAATTCAGTAAAGTATTTTATTTCCCACAGCCAGAGTGATATTTCCATAACACCAGTATCACTCCTCAAAGTTTTGGGACTCTCTTCTAAATTACTCTATTTCTCTATGAGTCTATCATTTTTTGAAGGCTTTATGACTCTATATTGCTATTGTAGGTTTCTTTATCTGTTTCAAACACATGACTCTGAATTTTCTCAGGGCTAGGATTATGTTCTGCAAATATTCTAATTCAACAGCTGAAGCACAGTTGGAACACAATGAATGTTTAATAAACATGGTACTTTTAAATATATTTGACTATTAGGTAAAAAATGTCTGTTCTTTTAGAGAGGTACTCACAAGTTTAAATAGTTGTTGAAGCATAAAATAAAATATCAATATAACTACATAAAAATTAATAACCCTTGAAATAAAGCACCTATAAAGAAAACACACAAATACACACAAATATGGTAAACTCTATTGAAATAAAAGCAACAAATAGACATGGAGCTTGTGTTCATAGCTGTAGAACTCTGATGGCCCATCTGAAACTACTTTGAAATTTATCAAAATTTATCAATATTCTCCACCATTTCTTGAGGCATATGAGCTACTGGTCTTAGTATGAAATATTCATGTGAGCTTTTTTGTGTTTATTTCATTGTCTTTTAGTGGAAAATTTGAACAGATTATAGAGAGACAGCAATCAAATGCAATTTTAAAATAGCAGAAACTTGATACTGTGATTTTCTTCCTTTTGTTTAATTGTCCCTGTGGGATTCTGGTACAATCCTGTAGTATTGCATTTACCAGGGTAACACAGTTAATGTCTTTATTTTCTATGGGAATTGTGAGATCCCTGAGAGAACACGTTTCTTTAGTCTTTTTATCTTTAGATCCTGGCCCAGAAACTGGGATTTAAAAGATATCCCAAGGTATTTTTGAATAAATGAGTAGAATTCCCAGCTTGCTTGAAACAATGTGATGATTTATGGTATGCTTACAAGTTTTTGTTTCATTATGAAAAGAAACAATGCACACTTGGCCATTTGTTTTGTGTTTCAGATGATTAAACCCTAAGGGAAAGGGACAGGGATGTTTCAGCATCTTGTGCATAGTATGTTTTGTGAAAAGTAAACAATAAATAACTTTTAGAACATCAAATTTCCACTAGAGGTCTGTCACCATACTGCATCAAAGAAAAATCTATAATAAGCAATTCAAATCAAGTTAAAAATTGTTATCTCCTAGGTACATCTTTAGCAAGTTGGTCTGGATTGTGTTGTAGTAAAAATTGTATGTATCATGAAAATAATTTTATTGGCTTGATGAACTGTTTAGTCATATTCCCACAGGATTTTAAGGTATTTTGAAAGATAAAACACAATGTGTTATATTTACTTTTACGATAATCCAAGGATTGTATCAAGCTATCAGGTATAATCCAAGGTATATATAATCCAAGGATTGGATTGGATTGTATCAAGCTATCAGGTATAATCCAAGGTATATATAATCCAAGGATTGGATTGGATTGTATAGTCATATTCCCACAGGAATTTTAGTCATATTCCCACAGGATTTTAAGGTATTTTGAAAGATAAAACACAATGTGTTATATTTACTTTTACGATAATCCAAGGATTGTATCAAGCTATCAGGTATAATCCAAGGTATATATAATCCAAGGATTGTATCAAGATCCAGGTAGAAAAAAGTCAATTCCATGAGTATATCATCTGCTAATTCCTAAGTATATGGAAAACATCCTGTGGTTGGTTGATAGTTATATTATAGGTTCAATTTTGTACTCTCTCCACCCACCAGAGAAAAGATATATTGGAGGTCTAATAACCAGTATACATTATTTGGAATATGGTTTTGCCAGTGGTAATCAAGTCAATATGAGGTCATTAGATAGGGGCTTAGTCCAATTTGACTGGTATCCTTATAAAAAGCAGAAATTTGGACACAGAAGTGCACCCAGGAGAATGTCATTTGAAGATGAAGACAGAGATTGGAATGATGCAGGTATAAGCCAAGAAACACTAAAGATACCAGAAAACTGCCAAGAACTAGGAGAGCAAAGAAACTGACGCATCACCACAATGCTCAGAAGGAACCCACCTCGCCAATACTTACGTCACGGACGTCTAGCTTCCATAACTGTGAGACAATGCGTTCCATCCAGCCTGTGATATTTTGGTCCAGCAGCCCTTGGAAAGCATAAAAAAAGGTATCCCAAGTAACCCAACATATCATCTGTTCATAGAGAGCATCTACATTTATTCTGGTCTTCTGAGAAACAGACACCAAAAAGAGATTGAATGGGCACGATCTTTTTGCAGAAGAAAATACCAATGTGAAAGAAAAGAGTGAGGAGTCAGGTAAGGCTAGACCAGCTGGGGAAGGCTAGGAGAGTCATCAGATCCCCATGCAAGTCTGACACTGGATGAAAGGAAGATGCAGAAGACCATAGACAGATATATTCTTGGTATATCTGCAAGCTAGCCCTGCAAGCTAGGTTGGTAAACCTAGTGTACTGTCTTCTGGTCAAATTAAACTGTCAGGGGCATCTTGGGTTTCCCAGGGACATATTGGTTTAGTGCCGCCATACTCATTCACTAACTGAGTAACTGTGGCAGGTGATATGTCATCTCAAATGAGATGATGGATTTCCAAATGCAGTATGGGGCCCTTGGTTAATTTCACTCCCTGAGGAAGAAGGTCTGTGAGGAACATTCTCATGGCCCTCAGAGATGCTTCTTAAGTGACTGGAAACTGATACAGAATTAAGTCCGTGAAAGAAAAGGAATCAAATGTAGACGTCTGTATAAGAATAGAAAAAAAAAAAAAAAATCAGTCATCTCAGATATAAGTTAGGGTAGACCAGGCTGTGAAAATAAAGGATCAACGTGATGGAAACTTTTGTTGCTGACAAGGCATTTTAACAATAGGGAACTTGGCAGTGGGGGTGAGAAAGTTGCTCTCTCCTCCTTACCAACAGTGAGAGACACAAGAAACAGTTCAGTTCAGTTCAGTCGCTCAGTCGTGTCCGACTCTTTGTGACCCCATGGACTGCAGCACGCCAGGCTTCCCTGTCCAACAACAACTCACGGAGTCCACCCAAACCCATGTTCATTGAGTCGGTGATGCCATTCAACCATCTCATCCTCTGTTGTCCCCTTCTCCTCCTGCCCTCAATCTTTCCCAGCATCAAGGTCTTTTCAAATGAGTCAGCTCTTGGCATCAGGTGGCCAAAGTATTGGAGTTTCAGCATCAGCATCAGTCCTTCCAATGAATATTCAGGACTGATTTCCTTTAGGAGGGACTGGTTGGATCTCCTTGCAGTCCAAGTGATTCTCAAGAGTCTTCTCCAATATCACAGTTCAAAAACATCAATTCTTCAGCTCTCAGCCTTCTTCACAATCCAACTCTCACATCCATACATGACCACTGGAAAAGCCACACAGTAACTCTACTGTATTAAATATGTGGCTTCCCAGTTTACTCTGGGGTGGCAATTGTAGTCACCACCTGTGTTAATCAGCAGAGAATAAATATAAGGAAATATATGCAAGCGATTTTGATGATCAAGGCCTTGAAATGGCACATGCTTTGCCACTCACTTTCCATTGGCTAAAACTGTCACTAGACCCAACCCAATTGCAAAGTAGACTAGCCAATTAAATATGTATGAACTACATGCCCAGGAAAAGAGAAAAAGTATACTGGTATGCATCTGAGCAACTCGACCACACTTCATAAAGATCAAATGTCACTATTTGTGGCACCAAGTGAAAAAAGATTCCGAAAGATTGAAATTTTCAGGTTTTATCCAACTGTTAGGCATTAGGCAAATACAGAAAATAGACACTGACTAATGCTGTTAAGATTAAAGGTACCTACAATATTTGGAGACACATTACTATCCATAAATAAATAAATTAAGCACACACCAAAAGGATTATTACAGTTCCATGCTTCATAATTTAATAATTTTCTCCCATTTTAACAAATAAAAATGGAATTAAGTATCCTAGAAATAGAATTACAGATGGTTCAAGTGAAAATGTATGGAGGTGGATAAACCTGACATGCTGAATCAGTCTTATAAATACATTTCTCTTCAGTTTTGTTTTACAAATTTTTAAGAGTGCATTTTGAGGCTCATCATGTTTTGGACTATCTGTATTCTTGGTGTGTATGCATCCATAGGCTTTTAATAGAAAGTTACAGAGGACTAAAGGAGTCCAGATTATATTTTTAGTAACAAAACAGTAAAAAGATAATTAAGAATAAATGAGGACTAATTATCAGTAATATAATCTTTGTAGAAAAGCAATATTAATCAAATCTGAACAAGTCTCAAAGTTCAGAAGTGTGCGGATGTCTACTTATCCCCAGTCCGTACCCCAACCTTGGTCTACTGTGTTCAGTGAGTATTCTGCTGCCTGTAGACAACTCTACTTTTTCCCAGTAGCTCTGAAAACAATAAAGCCTAACAAATATTAGTGTGGTGCATATTTTCAGGTGGATCCAAATTAGCCAGCTGTACTAAGTATATAAATGGACCTTGGGAGTTTGCAAGTTCCTCAAACTCTCTATACCTCAAATTTTTTATGTAATATAAAATGAGAATGGCAATAGCTCCTCATGAAATTGTTGTAAGGACTAAATGAGATAATCTATGTATAGTGGCCATGATGAATCTGACACAAGGTTTCTGTTCAATCATATTATCAATTATTTCTATTATGATTAGTATTATATGCATATTTTATATGTATATTATATATTAATATAATATACACTTAAATTATATATATACATACATATGGACTTCCCTGGTTGCTCAGTGGTAAAGAATCTGCCTGCCAGTGCAGGAGACATGGGTTCAATCCCTGGGTTGGAAAGATCCCTTGGTAAAGGATATGGCGACCCACTCCAGCATTCTAGCCTGGGAAATCCCAGGAAGAGAGAAGCCTGGAGAGCCACAGTCCATGGGGTTGCAAAAGAGTTGGACTTGATTTAGTGACTAAACAATTATATATATATATATAGTTGTTGTTCAGTTGCCCAGTTGTGTCCAACTGTTTGCACCTGCATGGACTGCAGCATGCCAGGCCTCCTTGTCGTTCATCATCTCCAGGAGTTTGCCCAAGTTCATGCCCATTGCATCGGTGATACCATCCAGCCATCTTATCCTTTGAGGTCCTCTTATTTTGCCCTCAATCTTTCCCGGCATCAGGGACTTTTCCAATGAGTCAGCTGTTCACATCAGATGACCAAAATACTGGAGCTTCAGCATCAGTCCTTCCAATGAGTATTCAGGGTTGATTTCCTGAACGTATATATTCAGGAAATCAGATACACACACACACACACACACACACACACACACACATACACACACACATATACATGATATATATTCAGATACATACATATATATATATATATATATATATATATATATATATATATATGATTTTTATGGCTCAGAGGTTAAAGTGTCTGCCTGCAATGTGGGAGACCCAGGTTCGATCCCTAGGTCAGGAAGATCCCCTGGAGAAGGAAATGGCAATCCACTCCAGTATTCTTGCCTGGAGAATCCCATGGATGGAGGAGCCTGGTAGACTACAAGTCCACAGGGTTGCAAAGAGTTGGACATGACTGAGCAACTTCACTTCACTTCATGATTTTTTTTAACCTTTTATTCCACTGTTAGTGGTGTCTAGAAAACAATTCTCAGTTTGGGATGAAATGTTTGAAAATTCAACTGACTACCTAGTGTTTCATCTATATTACCATATGCAAGCCCCTAAATAACACTGTAAGATATTGATCCCTCTCTTTAGTTTTTGGGAAGGCATAGATTGCACAGGGGCCTCCTAGGTTTGGTCCTCTGATATCTGAAAGCCAGATGGCACCTGCTCTTCAAATACATTTTTTTGAAACTGTTTCTGGAGTCCATACTAAGTCCAAGCACTTCTTCTTATTTTACCATTAGTCCCAGTACTTAACAAAATTGCTTCCTGTCAGACCAAATTTGCATCTCAGCAAAGGCTGCCAATGCCCTAGAGCGACTAAGGCCCAACTTTGGAACAACGCTTTGACTTAAAATCCTTTCTTGGGTTACTGTTTCTGCCCTTACAGTGTTCTGAATTACTACTTTAGTGTTTTCCATGTAGCTTGGTCTTCTTTCACGTTTTTGTAAAAGGCATCAAATTTAAATATAAATTATTTGTATCTTTTACTACACATATTACTAGAATGTTTTATTATTGTATTATCAACATAATTTTTCTGGCAGTAACTTTCTATACTTTGTTATTAAAAATCTATATATCAGATTTAGTAACATCTCATCTGTGAGACTGAATTCATAGGATAAATGGTAATAAAATCATGCCTTTTTTTTTAACTCATGCTCTAATGGTTACAGTATATAATAAGATTATATTATAACTGATATAATTTTTGATAAATTTTGAGTTGGAAAAGCAAAAATGACATGGAATTTTCCTTTTAAGTTCCCTGCAAAATGTGTTACACATATTTTAAAATAAGAACACATTTGTTCTTTTATATATTATTTATTTTAATATCATTCCACCTTAAAACTGCTCACATCTTAATTTAAGGAAAAATTTTTTTCTTTGCTGTCTTATGCAAATACTTTTTGCATCATGTCAGGATCAATTCTTTCCTCTGACCGTTTTTTTCATTTCTCTAGCATGTGCTTGGATATTATATTAGATGTTGTATTCAATAAAGAAGACAGAAGCTACCCATATTTTCAGAGCTCATATACTCTAGGAGTCTATGAAGATAAAATAGCTATCTTTAGGTGGAATATATTTCATTTGTGATACGATTTGTTCTTTCACTAAGAAATCTGTCTGTGCCATGTTCACTACTCTCTAGATGAAGGAATAGAGTGGCCAGTAAGGAAATCAATTATTACTATTTTTCAAACCCATCCTAGACAACTTACTTTACCCCTGTTTGCAGTGGAATCCAGGATATACAGAACATGTTATATAGGGAATGGGAGAGATGAGAGCAAGCAGTGAGTCTTCCACTAATTCTACTGCTCTGCTGCATGGCTCTTCTTCCTCCATATCACTACCGTTTTTCTACTTTGTGATTTGGGAAGAAAATAGCAAAGTAGGATTCTGTTTCCAATGCACTTCCTCTCTAGCCATTTTGGCACAGTGGAGCAGTGCAAACCCCTGGTTCTTATCCTGGAAGTGATGTAATACCACTGCGAAGCTCTAGTGGAAAGAAGAGTCCTGTAAGTGTCTAGAAAGCCAGTTCATTTCCTGGACTGTCACTTATGAACATGTGACAGAAACCCTTTTATGAATTTCTCTCTGTACTGTAGACTGCCAGGCTCCTTAGACCATAGGATTTTCCAGGCAAGGATTTTGGAATGGGTTGCCATTTCCTTCTCCAGGGGGTCTTCCTGACTCAGGAATTGAAACCTGGTTTCCTGCATTACAGGCAGTCTCTTTACCATCTGAGCCACCAGGGAAGCCCATGAATTTCTCTCTAAGCATTAAGAAAAGAACAATGAAAGAAAAAGTTCCCGACTATTAGAGAATCCTAAGTGACTCATTATACTGAAGCAAATGTGCTCACTAATTTTAAAGAATAATAATTGTTGAGTGTATCAACAAATTAGGACTGAGATGATCTTAAATGGGATCTAGTCTTGGTTATTTTAAAAGGATTAGTTATTTTTAGAATTAAATATGATTAATAATTAAATATGTTTAATGATGACATCAAAAACTAAAAGATAAAACCCCAGCTACTTAAAAACTTTCCAGCTGGAAATAGTTGTCCACAAAATTCCAAAGCTATTAAAGTCTGTATTTTTGCTATCTAAGAATAACTCATATTCTTAATTTGCCATATTCCATTTGTTAGTTTCAAAAAAAAAAATTCACATTGGAGAAAACCAACAAAAACAAAGTTCTGATATTCACTGATTATTTTGATTTGATGAACATTATTCTTAGAAAAATAAGGTAATATTTATTTAAAAAATAAGGTAATATTTCAATATTTAATGTTTAAATTTAAACATTAGTGACATCACATGTTAAGTTCTGACATAAGAATAGTATATTGTTTTTCCAATTCTCATATTTAAGTTCATTTATATGAATTTTTATACCAATGAGATTATACACACACACATATATATGAAATACATATGTATATATATTGATTCAATGATATAAATAATAGCATAGGATCTCTCCTGTACTCTTTTCCTCTTTTTTTTTCTCTTTAGAACTGGCAGACAGCTGTTCTCATGTGCTATAATTGTTTTCTAATTATTCATAGTTGTTAAAGAGATAAGATTAAACAAGGATGGCCTTTGGCTCATCTCTTTTAACTTACAAAGTTAAAATTCATTGTTAGGTCCAGGAAGAAAGGGTACCACAGTTGACACTAACCACTGACACATTTGGGAAGCAAGTGACATTGCATATCTATTAATGATTTCACCTCTTGCACTGTGTTCCTACCACACAGCTTTCAGCTTGAAGTATGTGAAGGAAAGAGAAAAGGAATAGTTTAGCCTAAGCCCTAAAGATAAGCTAAGGTTGTGTGTAACACTGAGAAAGGCCCTATTAGCTTCTGCATTTGCTCCTGTCTAGATTTAGACCTACAGTTGAATCTTATGTGACTCTCTGCCTCTGGGCATCCTTTTCTTCACTTCAGGATGAACTCTTACTAAAGTTTTTAAGACTTTTTAAAGAGAAATTACAGGAAGTACCATTTACTTCTTTTTATAATTTAAAATGAAACAAATGGAAAACAAAACTCTCTAAGTTAGTGACTTAAATTAGCTATGCCAGAACTTAGTGATGTTTAGGAAGGCAGACAAGGAAATTAGAATATATTTCCCTTTAAATTCATCAGGGGAAAAAACACTGAAAAGTACCTTACATTCATAAAATGTTTCCCTTAAAATACTAATCTTTCGATAGAGGAACTGTAGCTCCTGAGGAATGCTGGATGCAGAGAAACTGAAGATTCTGGAAATAACTATAACAGGAGACTTGAAAAAAAAAAGTGGTCATTTTCTTCTCATTTGTTCCAAGATGAAGAGATCAAGCCCTGAGCCTTTGGAGTGGGAGCACTGACGCCAAGACCCTAGATTACCAGAGAACTAACCCAAGCGAGTATCAAATAGTGAGAATTCAACAAAGGAAATGACTTCCATACAAGACCTGGCATCACCCAACCACCAATAGGAGCCTGTGCAGGACATCTCATCTAAACAACAAACAAAACATAAATATAAACCCAATAATGAACAGACAGGATTACCCCCCTGCCCTCACTCACCCTTGCCCATAAGAGGGGGAAAAAAAAATCAGCACAAATCTCACCCTATAAAGTTCAGTTCAGTCGCTCAGTCATGTCCGAGTCTTTGCACGGACCCCATGAAATGCAGCACACCAGGCCTCCCTGTCCATCACCAACTCCCGGAGTCCACCCAAACTCAGGTCCATTGAGTTGGTGATGCCATCCAACCATCTCATATTCTGACATCCCCTTCTCCTCCCACCTTCAGTCTTTCCCAGCATCAGAGTCTTTTCCAATGAGTTAACTCTTCACATGAGGTGGCCATAGTACTAGAGTTTCAGCTTTAGCATCATTCCTTCCAAAGAACACCCAGGACTGATCCCCTTTAGGATGGACTGGTTGGATCTCCTTGTAATCCAAGGGAATCTCAAGAGTCTTCTCCAACACCCCAGTTCAAAAGCATCAATTCTTCACCATTCAGCTTTCTTTATAGTCCAACTCTCACATCCATACATGACCACTGGAAAAACCAAAGATCTGAATAGATAGACCTCTGTTGACAAAGTAATGTCTCTGCTTTTAAATATGCTGTCTAGGTTGGTCATAACTTTCCTTCCAAGGAGTAAGTGTCTTTTAATTCCATGGCTGCAGTCACCATCTGCAGTGATTTTGGAGCCCCCCAAAATAAAGTCTGACACTGTTTCTACTGTTTCCCCATCTATTTCCCATGAAGTGATGGGACCAGATGCCATGATCTTAGTTTCCTGAATGTTGAGCTTTAAGTCAACTTTTTCACTCTCCTCTTTCACTTTCATCAAGAGGCTCTTTAGTTCTTCTTCACTTTCTATCGTAAGGTTGGAGTCATCTTCATATCTGGGGTTATTGATATTTCTCCCAGCAATCTTGATTCCAGCTTGTGCTTTTCCAACCCAGTATTTTTCATGATGTACTCTGCATAGATGTTAAATAAACAGGTTGACAATATACAGCCTTGACGTACTCCTTTTCCTATTGGAACCAGTTTCCATGGACCCAGTGTTGTTCCATGTCCTGTTCTAACTGTTGCTTCCTGACCTGCATACATGTTTCTCAAGAGGCAGATCAGGTGGTCTGGTATTCCCATCTCTTTCAGAATTTTCCACAGTTTATTGTGATCCACACAGTCAGAGGCTTTGGCATAGTCAATAAAGCAGAAATAGATGCTTTTCTGGAACTCTCTTGCTTTTTTCATGATCCAGCAAATGTTGGCAATTTGATCTCTGGTGCCTCTGCCTTTTCTAAAACCAGCTTGAACATCTGAAGTTCACGGTTCACGTATTGCTGAAGCCTGGCTTGGAGAATTTTAACCATTACTTTCCTAGCGTGTGAGATGAGTGCAATTGTGCGGTAGTTTGAGCATTCTTTGGCATTGCCTTTCTTTGGGATTGGAATGAAAACTGACATTTTCCAGTCCTGTGGCCACTGGTGAGTTTTGCAAATTTGCTGGCATATTGAGTGCAGCACTTTCACAGCATCATCTTTCAAGATTTGAAATAGCTTAACTGGAATTTCATCACTTCCATTAGCTTTGTTCATAGTGATTCTTCCTAAGGCTCACTTGACTTCACATTCCAGGATATCTGGCTCTAGGTGAGTATGACTGATCACATCATCATGATTATCTGGGTTGTGAAGATCTTTTTTGTATAGTGCTTCTGTATATTCTTACCACTTCTTCTTAATATCTTCTGCTTCTGTTAGTTCCATACCATTTCTGTCCTTTATTGAGCCCATCTTTGCATGAAATGTTCCGTTGGTATCTTTATTTTTCTTGAAGAGATCTCTAGTCTTTCCCATTCTATTGTTTCCCTCTATTTCTTTGCTTTGTTTGCTTAGGAAGGCTTTCTTATTTCTCCTTGCTTTTCTTTAGAACTCTGCATTCAAATGCACCCTATACAAAGCTTACACAAACCACTGGACCAAACTTAGGAGGGCAGAAACCAAAAGGAAGAAAGAATTCAACCTTGAAGCATGGGAAAAGGAGACCTCAAACACAAGAAGTTAAAAATAATAATAATGTAAAGTCAGAGAAATACTACACAAATGAAGGAACAAGATAGAAACACTGAAGTCCAAATAAATGAAGAGAAAATAGGCAAACTACCTGAAAAAGAATTCAGAATAATGATAGTAGGGTGATCAAAAAGCATGAAAACAGAATGGAGAAAATGCAGGAATCAATTAACAAAGACCTGGAAGAATTAAAGAGTAAACATACAGAGACAAACAGCACAATTTCTGAAATTAAAAATACTCCAGAAGGAATCAATAGCAGAATAGCTGAAACAGAACGAACCAGTGAGCTGGAAGATAAAATGGTGGAAATAACTTATGAAGAACAGAATAAAGTAAAAAGAATGAAAAGAACTTGGGATAGTCTCAGAGACTTCTGGGACAATATCAAACACACCAACATTCAAATTATAGGGCTCCCGTAAGTGGAAGAGAAAAAGAAAGGATATAAAATAATTTTTGAAATTGAAGTTTTCTTCAAGTTGAAAATTTCCCCAACATGGAAAAGGAAATAGTCAATCAAGTCCAAGAGGTGCAAAGAGTCCCACACAGCTTGAACCCAAGGAGAAACATGCCAAGATACATACTAATCAGGCTAATAGAGACTAAACACAAAGAAAGAACATTAAAAGCAGCAAGGGAAAAGCAACAAGTAACATACAAGTGAAATGCCATACATTTAACAGCTGATCTTTCAGCAGAAACTCTGCAGGCCAGAAGGGAATGGAAGGATATATTTAAAGTATTGAAAGGGAACAATCTACAACCAAGATTACTGTACCCAGCAGGGATCTCATTCAAAATTGATGGAGAAATAAAAAGCTTTTCAGACAAGCAAGTGTTAAGAATTCAGTACCACCAAACCAGATTTACAGCAAATGTTAAAGGGACTTATATAGTCAAGAAATAGAAGAGAAGAAAAAAATCTATAAAATCAACTCCAAACAATTAAAATGGCAATCAGTTCAGTTCAATTGCTGTTCATGGTATGTTTTCCAACTCTTTGTGCACTTCATGTTTAAGTCACTCAGTTACAAGAACTTTGAGGATTTCCTTTGTAAAAGCATCACATAGACTGATATATTAGTGTACAGAGATGTTCCAAGAGTTTCAACCTCAACTTTCTTTTACTCATATTTTATGTTGTTACTCATTTTTATGTTCTGCTTTATTTTTACTACCTTACAATCATTTGTAAGATTATCATTTCCTTTATATCAACAAGAAAAACTATAATTATAAGAGCATCCTAGTTGATTATCATTTTGCTTGTTATACCTATGAAGTTGTTTGTGGTTTTTTCATTTTAATACACTCTGCTTGCCCCTTAGTTGTGCTTTGTTATTTGGGTGTGCAATCTCATTACTGCTGACAATAATTAGTCAAATAATTTGTTCTTGTTGTACTTTAAAACTGAGCCTTATTTTGGAAATCTTTCAGTTCTTGACATTTGGAAATACCTATAAGGTTTGGTGGTTGTGGCTTAGGAGGTGGGATCTCAATCTTGCACAGATCTGTATCCCTTACTTTAGCAAATGTGGGAATGAGATACTTAGTGAGACAGTTATTAAGTGAAATCAAAACCTTGTCCTCTCAGGGTGAGGTCCTACTGAAAATACAGTGTATGTTATTCGAAGTTTAGACATCAAACCTGTTCTTTCCTGAAAAAAATGGCTCTTCTGTTATATTCTATTAGTAGAATATAACATTGTCTCCCATTCCAAGTATTACTTCACTGCTTCTTGTATTGGATAGCTCTATAATTTCTGTTCATGTTCACTATTTTAGCATTCCTTTTTCCTACATCAGTGCTCATTGAAAGATTTTGAGAGTTTTCAGCAGTGTGATTAAAGGGGGAACCAAAGAAAAAATTGTGGGTCATACCAAAAATTTTTTTTTAAAGACCCTCTTGCTAAGCAGAAATAAGATGAATCCATAGTCATATGTGTTAGTTTTCTAGATTTTTTTCTTTCTCTGTATTTAAGACATGAATTATGTTGGGATTCGATATTTAATTGAATTAATTATTGTACTTAAGTTTCATGTAAGATGGAATGAAACAATATAATTTTCAGAAAATATCTCTGTTTATAATGGAAGGTATTACCCTGCTGCATTAGTTTGAGTTGTTAGGTTTTTTTTGTATTATTAATTTCTTGCCCATTTTGGAGGATCCTTTCAAAGCTTCTGGGTATTCAGAACTTGTGGCATCCATGTATATGTAGTTATAAGTTCTTTGTGAATATTGATGCAGTCACTGTATTATGATGACTAGAGTCCTCCTCTCTCTGTATTGGGTGGTGTATTCAGCAAGAGTTTCTTCTCTGTGCCTCCAGCTTTGACCAGGCTCAGGCAGCACAGCCAGCCCCCTGAGTCTTGCCAGCCTGAACAAGAGTCTACTCTAGGTTGTTAAATTTTGGTTGGCTCCACCACTCCCCTTGGCTTTGGCACTTTTTTATTACTTAGGCAGTAAAGGCTTTACTGTATTTCCATCTGATTTAAATGCATAGGATGGTTTATAGTTATATTTGAATGATCAGAACTCCCTAAACTATACTCCTGTTTATTATAAAAATTCTCAAATACAAATATTTTACATCATTAAGAAAAAAAAATTAGTCCCCAAAATAACCTAATGTGATGTTATTATCCACATTTAAAAAAATATAAATTTATTTATTTTATTTGGAGGTTAATTACTTTACAATATTGTATTGGTTTTGCCATACATCAACAAGAATCCACCACGGGTATACACGTGTTCCCTATCCTGAAGTCCCCTCTCTCCTCCCTCCCTGTACCCTCTGGGTCATCCCAGTGCACCAGCCCCAAACATCCAGTATCATGCATCGAACCTGGACTGGCAATTCATTTCATATATGATATTATACATGTTTCAATGCCATTCTCCCAAATCATCCCACCCTCGTCCTCTCCCTCAGAGTCCAAAAGACTGTTCTACACATCTGTGTCTCTTTTGCTCTCTTGCATACAGGGTTATCATTACCATCTTTCTAAATTCCATATATATGCCTTAGTATACCGTATTGGTGTTTTTCTTTCTGGCTTACTTCACTCTGTATAATCGGCTCCAGTTTCATCCACCTCATTAGAACAGATTCAAATGTATTCTTTTTAATGGCTGAGTAATACTCCATTGTGTATACGTACCACAGCTTTCTTATCCATTCATCTGCTGATGGACATCTAGGTTGCTTCCATGTCCTGGCTATTACAAACAGTGCTGCAATGAACATTGGGGTACACGTGTCTCTTTCAGTTCTGGTTTCCTCGCTGTGTATGCCCAGTAGTGGTGTTGCTGGGTCATAAGGCAGTTCTATTTCCAGGTTTTAAGGAAACTCCACACTGTTCTCCACAGTGGGTGTACTAGTTTGCATTCCCACCAACAGTGTGAGAGGGTTCCCTTTTCTCCACACCCTCTCCAGCATTTATTGCCTGTAGACTTTTGGATTGCAGCCATTCTGATTGGCATGAAATGGTACCTCATTGTGGTTTTGATTTGCATTTCTCTGATAATGGGTGATGCTGAGTATCTTTTCATGTGTTTGTTAGCTATCTGCATGTCTTCTTTGGAGAAATGTCTATTTAGTTCTTTGGCCCATTTTTTGATTGGGTCGTTTATTTTTCTGGAATTGAGCTGCAGGAGTTGCTTGTATATTTTTGAGATTAGTTGTTTGTCAGTTGCTTCATTTGCTTTTATTTTCTCACATTCTGAAGGCTGTCTTTTCACCTTGCTTATAGTTTCCTTTATTGTGCAGAAGCTTTTAAGTTTAATTAGGTCCCATTTGTTTATTTTTGCTTTTATTTGCAATATCCTGGGAGGTGGGTCACAGAGGATCCTGCTGTGATGTATGTCGGAGAATGTTTTGCCTATGTTCTCCTCTAGGAGTTTTATGGTTTCTGGTCTTACATTTAGATCTTTAATCCATTTTGAGTTTATTTTTGTGTATGGTGTTAGAAAGTGTTCTAGTTTCATTCTTTTACAAGTGGTTGACCAGTTTTCCCAGCACCACTTGTTAAAAAGATTGTCTTTAATCCATTGTGTATTCTTTCCTCCTTTGTCAAAGATAAGGTGTCCATAGGTGCATGGATTTATCTCTAGGCTTTCTATTTTGATCCGTTGATCTATATTTCTGTCTTTGTGCCAGTACCATACTGTCTTGATGACTGTGGCTTTGTAGTAGAGCCTGAAGTCAGGCAGGTTGATTCCTCCAGGTCCATTCTTCTTTCTCAAGATTGCTTTGGCTATTCGAGGTTTTTTTGTATTTCCATACAAATTGTGAAATTATTTGTTTTAGCTCTATGAAAAATAGTTTGGTAGCTTGATAGGGATTGCATTGAATCTATAGATTGCTTTGGGTAGTATACTCATTTTCACTATATTGACTCTTCTGATCCATGAACATGGTATATTTCTCCATCTATTAGTGTCCTCTTTGATTTCTTTCATCAGTGTTTTATAGTTTTCTATATATAGGTCTTTCGTTTCTTTAGGTCGATATATTCCTAAGTATTTTATTCTTTTCGTTGCAATGATGAATGGAATTGTTTCCTTAATTTCTCTTTCTATTTTCTCATTATTAGTATATAGGAACACAAGGATTTCTGTGTGTTGATTTTATATCCTACAGTTTTACTATATTCATTGATGAGCTCTAGTAATTTTCTGGTGGTGTCTTTAGGGTTTTCTATGTAGAGGATCATGTCATCTGTAAACAGTGAGAGTTTTACTTCTTTTCCAATTTGGATTCCCTTTATTTCTTTTTCTGCTCTGATTGCTGTGGCCAAAACTTCCAGAACTATGTTGAATAATAGTGGTGAAAGTGAGCACCCTTGTCTTATTCCTGACCTTAGGGGAAATGCTTTCAATTTTTTACTATTGAAGATAATATTTGCTGTGGGTTCGTCATATATAGCTTTTATTATGTTGAGGTATGTTCCTTCTGTTCCTGCTTTCTGAAGAGTTTTTATCATAAATGGATGTTGAATTTTGTCAAAGGCTTTCTCTGCATCTATTGAGATAATCATACGGCTTTTATTTTTCAATTTGTTAATGTGGTGTATTACATTGATTGATTTGTGGATATTGAAGAATCCTTGCATCCCTGGGATAAAGCCCACTTGGTCATGGTGTATGATCTTTTTAATGTGTTATTAGATTCTGAATGCTAGAATTTTGTTAAGGATTTTTGCATCTATGTTCATCAGTGATATTGGCCTGTAGTTTTCTTTTTTTGTGGCATCTTTGTCAGATTTTGGTATTAGGGTGATGGTGGCCTCATAGAATGAGTTTGGAAGTTTACCTTCCTCTGCAATTTTCTGGAAGAGTTTGAGTAGGATAGGTGTTAGCTCTTCTCGAAATTTTTGGTAGAATTCAGCTGTGAAGCCGTCTGGACCTGGGCTTTTGTTTGCTGGAAGATTTCTGATTACAGTTTCAATTTCCGTGCTTGTGATGGGTCTGTTAAGATTGTCTATTTCTTCCTGGTTCAGTTTTGGAAAGTTGTACTTTTCTAAGAATTTGTCCATTTCTTCCAAGTTGTCCATTTTATTGGCATACAATTGCTGATAGCAGTCTCTTATGATCCTTTGTGTTTCTGTGTTGTCTGTTGTGATCTCTCCAGTTTCATTTCTAATTTTATTGATTTGATTTTTCTCTCTTTGTTTCTTGATGAGTCTGGCTAATGGTTTGTCAATTTCATTTATCCTTTCAAAGAACCAGCTTTTGGCTTTGTTGATTTTTGCAATTGTCTCTTTTGTTTCTTTTGCATTTATTTCTGCCCTAATTTTTAAGATTTCTTTCCTTCTACTAACCCTGGGGTTCTTCATTTCTTCCTTTTCTAGTTGCTTTAGGTGTAGAGTTAGGCTATTTATTTGACTTTTTTCTTATTTCTTGAGGTATGCCTGTATTGCTATGAACTATCCCCTTAGCACTGCTTTTCCAGTGTCCCACAGGTTTTGGGTTGTTCTGTTTTCATTTTCATTCATTTCTATGCATATTTTGATTTCTTTTTTTATTTCTTCTGTGATTTGTTGGTCATTCAGCAGCATGTTGTTCAGCCTCCATATGTTGAAATTTTTAATAGCTTTTCTCCTGTAATTGAGATCTAATCTTACTGCATTATGGTCAGAAAAGATGCTTGGAATGATTTCAAATTTTTTTTTTTTTAATTTACCAAAGCTAGATTTATGGCCCAGGATGTGATCTATCCTGGAGAAGGTTCTGTGTGTACTTGAGAAAAAGGTGAAATTCATTGTTTTGGGGTGAAATGTCCTATAGATATCAATTAGGTCTAACTGGTCTATTGTATCATTTAAAGTTTGTGTTTCCTTGTTAATTTTCTGTTTAGTTGATCTATCCATAGGTGTGAGTGGGGTATTAAAGTCTACCACTATTACTGTGTTATTGTTAATTTCCCATTTCATACTTGTTAGCATTTGTCTTACATATTGCGGTGCTCCTATGTTGGGTGTATATATATTTATAATTGTTATATCTTCTTCTTGGATTGATCCTTTGATCATTATGTAGTGGCCTTCTTTGTCTCTTTTCACAGCCTTTGTTTTAAAGTCTATTTTATCTGATATGAGTATTGCTACTCCTGCTTTCTTTTGGTCTCTATTTGCATGGAATATCTTTTTCCAGCCATTCACTTTCAGTCTGTATGTGTCCCCTGTTTTGAGGTGGGTCTCTTGTAGACAACATATATAGGGGTCTTGTTTTTGTATCCATTCAGCCAGTCTTTGGTTGGGGCATTCAACCCATTTATGTTTAAGATAATTATTGATAATTATGATCCCGTTGCCATTTACTTTATTGTTTTGGGTTCGAGTTTATACACCCTTTTTGTGTTTCCTGTCTAGAGAATATCCTTTAGCATTTGTTGGAGAGCTGGTTTGGTGGTGCTGAATTCTCTCAGCTTTTGCTTGTCTGTAAAGCTTTTGATTTCTCCTTCATATTTGAATGAGATTCTTGCTGGGTACAGTAATCTGGACTGTAGGTTATTTTCTTTCATCACTTTAAGTATGTCCTGCCATTCCTCCTTGCCTGAAGAGTTTCTATTGAAAGATCATCTGTTATCCTTATGGGAATCCCCTTGTGTGTTATTTGTTGCTTTTCCCTTGCTGCTTTTAATATTTGTTGTTGTGTTTGATCTTTGTTAATTTGATTAATATGAGTCTTGAGGTGTTTCACCTTGGATTTATCCTGTTTGGGACTCTCTGGTTTTCTTGGACTTGGGTGATTATTTCCTTCCCCATTTTAGGGACGTTTTCAACTATTATCTCAAGTATTTTCTCATGATCTTTCTTTCTGTCTTCTTCTTCTGGGACTCCTGTGATTCGAATGTTGGGGTGTTTAACACTGTCCAGGAGGTCTCTGAGATTGTCCTCATTTCTTTTAATTCGTTTTTCTGTTTTCCTCTCTGATTAATTTATTTCTACCATTCTATCTTCTACTTCACTAATCCTGTCTTCTGCCTCTGTTATTCTACTATTTGTTGCCTCCAGAGTGTTTTTGATCTCATTTATTGCGTTATTCAGTATATATTGACTCTTTTTTATTTCTTCCAGGTCCTTGTTAAATCTTTCTTGCATCTTCTGCTATGACCAGTGCATTTTCTTGGCAAAACTCTATTAGTCTTTGCCCTGGTTCATTCCGCATTCCAAGACCAAATTTGTCTGTTACTCCAGGTGTTTCTTGACTTCCTACTTTTGCATTTCAGTCCCCTATAATGAAAAGGACATCTTTTTTGGGTGTTTGTTCTAAAAGATCTTGTAGGTCTTCATAAAACCATTCAACTTCAGTTTCTTCAGCATTACTGGTTGGGGCATAGACTTGGAAAACTGTGATATTGAATGGTTTGCCTTGGAGATGAACAGAGATCATTCTGCCATTTTTGAGATTGCATCCAAGTACTGCATTTCGGATTCTTCTTGACCATGATAGCTACTCCATTTCTTCTGTGGGATTCCTGCCCACAGTAGTAGATGTAACGGTCATCTGAGTTAAATTCACCCATTGTAGTCCATTTTAGTTCGCTGATTCCTAGAATGTCGACATTCACCCTTGCCATCTCTTGTTTGACCACTTCCAATTTGCCTTGATTCATGGACCTGACATTCCAGGTTCCTATGCAATATTGCTCTTTATAGCATTGGATCTTGCTTCTATCACCAGTCACATCCACAACTGGTTATTGGTTTTGCTTTGGCTCCATCCCTTCATTCTTTCTGGAGTTATTTCTCCACTGATCTCCAGTAGCATATTGGGCACCTAATGACCTGGGGAGTTCCTCTTTTGGTATCCTATCATTTTGCCTTTTCCTACTGTTCATGGGTTCTCAAGCTTCCTGAAGTGGCTTGCCATTCCCTTCTCCAGTGGACCACATTCTTTCAGACCTCTCCACCATGACCCACCCATCTTGGGTTGCCCCACAGGCATGGCTTGGTTTCATTGAGTTAGACAAGGCTGTGGTCCTAGTGTGATTAGATTGACTAGTTTTCTGTGAGTATGGTTTCAGTGTGTCTGCCCTCTGATGCCCTCTGGCAACACTTACCATCTTACTTGGGTTTCTCTTACCTTGGCATGGGGTATCTCTTCACGGCTTCTCCAGCAAAGCACAGCCTCTGTTCCTTACCTTGGATGAGGGGTATCTCCTTACTGCGGCTGTTCCTGACCTTCCACGTGGGATAGCTCCTCTAGGCCCTCCTGTGCCTGCACAGCCACCACTCCTCAGGTTGCTCCTCCCGGTCGCCAGCCCTGGCCTTGGGCGGGAGTGGCTCATCCCAGCTGCCCTCCCTGGCCTCGGGCTCGAGGTGGCTCCTCAAGGTCACCGCCCCTGGCCTCAGGTGCGAGGTGGCTTCTCCTGGTTGCCCCTGATCTCGGACGCGGGGTATCTCCTCCCGGCCGCCACTGGCCTCGGACGTGGGATAGCTCCTTCTGGCCACTGCCCTGACCTCGGACATGGGGTGTCTTCTCCCGGCCGCCCCCCCGACCTCGGATGCGGGGTAGCTCCTCTCGGCCGCCACCCCTGACCTCAGACGCGGGGTAGCTCCTCTCAGCCGTTCCTGCACTGTCACAGCCTGTCACTCTAGGCCACTGCCCCTGACCTCGGACATGAGGTAGCTCCTCTCGGCCGTGCTTAGTGAGCTGGCTCACAGCCGCAGCCACCGGCGCTTAGTGAGCCGGCTCACAGGCAGCCGGAAGACTCTACATATGGACATCACCCGATGGTCAACACTGAAATCAGATTGATTATATTCTTTGCAGCCAAAGTTGGCAATCTCTATACAGTCAAGAAAAACAAGACCAGGAGCTGACTGTGGCTCAGATCGTGAACTCCTTATTGCCAAATTCAGACTTAAATTGAAGGAAGTAGGGAAAACCGCTAGACCATTCAGGTATGACCCAAATCAAATCCCTTATGATTGTACAGTGGAAGTGAGAAATAGATTTAAGGGACTAGATCTGATAGACAGAGTGCCTGATGAACTATGGGATGAGGTTTGTGACATTGTACAGGAGACAGGGATCAAGACCATCCCCATGGAAAGGAAATGCAAAAAAGCAAAATGGCTGTCTGGGGAGGCCTTACAAATAGCTATGAAAAGAAGAGAGGTGAAAAGCAAAAGAGAAAAGGAAAGATGTAAGCATCTGAATGCAAAGTTCCAAAGAATAGCAAGAAGAGATAAGAAAGACTTCTTCAGCAATCAATGCAAAGAAATAGAGGAAAAGAACAGAATGGGAAAGACTAGAGATCTCTTCAAGAAATTTAGAGATACCAAGGGAAAATTTCATGCAAAGATGGGCTTGATAAAGGACAGAAATGGTCTGGACCTAACAGAAGTAGAAGATAATAAGAAGAAGTGGCAAGAATACATGGAAGAACTGTACAAAAAAAGGTCTTCACGACCCAGATAATCATGATGATGTGATCACTAATCTAAAGCCAGACATCTTGGATTGTGAAGTCAAGTGGGCCTTAGAAAGCATCACTACGAACAAAGCTAGTGGAGGTGATGGAATTCCAGTTGAGCTGTTTCAAATCCTGAAAGATGATGCTGTGAAGGTGCTGCACTCAATATGCCAGCAAATTTGCAAAACTCACCAGTGGCCACAGGGATGGAAAAGGTCAGTTTTCATTCCAATCCCAAAGAAAGGCAATGCCAAAGAGTGCTCAAACTACCACACAATTGCACTCCTCTCACATGCTAGTAAAGTAATGCTCAAAATTCTCCAAGCCAGTCTTCACCAATACGTGAACTGTGAACTTCCTGATGTTCAAGCTGGTTTTAGAAAAGGCAGAGGAACCAGAGATCAAATTGCCAACATCCACTGGATCATGGAAAAAGCAAGAGAGTTCCAGAAAAACATCTATTTCTGCTTTATTGACTATGTCAAAGCCTTTGACTGTGTGGATCACAGTAAACTGTGGAAAATTCTTCAAGAGATGGGAATACCAGACCACCTGACCTGCCTCTTGAGAAATCTGTATGCAGGTCAGGAAGCAACAGTTAGGACTGAACATGGAACAACAGACTGGTTCCAAATAGGAAAAGGAGTACATCAAGGGTGTATATTGTCACCCTGCTTATTTAACTTATATGCTGAGTACATCATGAGAAACGCTGGACTGGAAGAAGCACAAGTTGGAATCAAGATTGCTGGGAGAAATATCAATAACCTCAGATATGCAGATGACACCACCCTTATGGCAGAAAGTGAAGAGGAGCTAAAATGCCTCTTGATGAAAGTGAAAGAGGGGAGTGAAAAAGTTGGCTTAAAGCTCAACATTCAGAAAACGAAGATCATGGCATCTGGTCCCATCACTTCATGGTAAATAGATGGGGAAACAGTGGAAACAGTGTCAGACTTTATTTTTTGGGCTCCAAAATCACTGCAGATGGTGATTGCAGCCATGAAATTAAAAGATGCTTACTCCTTGGAAGAAAAGTTATGACCAACCTAGATAGTATATTCAAATGCAGAGACATTACTTTGCCAACTAAGGTCTGCCTAGTCAAGGCTATGGTTTTTCCTGTGGTCATGTATGGATGTGAGAGTTGGACTGTGAAGAAGGCTGAGTGCCGAAGAATTGATGCTTTTGAACTGTGGTGTTGGAGAAGACTCTTGAGAGTCCCTTGGACTGCAAGGAGATCCAACCAGTCCATTCTGAAGGAGATCAACCCTGGGATTTCTTTGGAAGGAATGATGCTAAAGCTGAAGCTCCAGTACTTTGGACACCTCATGAGAACTGAACTGAACTGAACTGAGAAGAATTGAGTCATTGGAAAAGACTCTGACGCTGGGAGAGATTGGGGCAGGAGGAGAAGGGGACGACCCAGGATGAAATGGCTGGATGGCATCACAGACTCGATGGACGTGAGTCTGAGTGAGCTCCAGGAGATGGTGATGGACAGGGAGGCCTGGCATGCTGCAATTCATGGGGTCGCAAAGAGTCGGACATGACTGAGCGACTGAACTGAACTGAACTGCTCTTCTGAATCTTTGTCTCCAGGCTATTTATCTGTGATTCCATTTTAATTTCAAGAATTTGGATCATTTTCACTATCATTATTTGGAATTCTTTATCAAGTAGATTCCCTATCTCTTTGTCTTCTGTTTGGTTTGGCAGCATTTATCCTGTTCCTGCTGGATATTCCTCTATATTACTGAGTTTGGAGTGGCCTTTCTGTATTCTGGCAATTTGTGGAGTTCTCTTTATTGTGGAATTTCCTCACTGTGGGTGGGGTTGTATCAGTGGCTTGTCAAGGTTTCTTGGTTAGGGAAGCTTGTGTCGGTGTTTGGTGGGTTGATCTGGATTTCTTCTCTCTGGAGTGCAATGGAGTGTCCAGTAATGAGTTATGAGATGTCAGTGGTTTTGTAGTAACTTTTGGCAGCCTGTATATTGAAGCTCAGGGCTGTGTTCCTGTGTTGCCAGATAGTTTGTGTGGTATGTCTTGCTCTGGAACTTGTTGGCCCTTGGGTGGTGCTTGGTTTCAGTGTAGGTATGGAGGCGTTTGATGAGCTCTTGTCAGTTAATGTTCCCTGGAGTCAGGAGTTCTCTGGTGTTCTCAGGATTTGGACTTAAGCCTCCTGCTTCTGGTTTTCAGTCTTTTTTTTACAATAGTCTCAAGATTTCTCCTTCTATACAGCACCATTGATAAAACATCTAGGTTAAAGATGAAAATTTCTCCACAGTGAGGAACACCCAGAGAGGTTCACAGAGTTACATGGAGAAGAAAAGAGGGAGGAGGGGGTTAGAGGTGACCTGAATGAGATGAGGTGGAATCAAAAGAGGAGAGAACAAACTAGCCAGTAATCACTTCCTTATGTGCACTCCACAACTGGACTGCTCAGAGATGTTCATGGAGTTATACAGAGAAGAGAAGAGGGAGGAAGGAGACAGAGGTGGCCAGGAGGATAAATGGGGGGAATCAAAAGGAGAGAGATCCAGTCAGTAATCAGTTCCCTAAGTGTTCTCCACTGTCTGGAACATGCAGAGATTCACAGAGTTGGGTAGGGAAGAGAAGGGGGAGGGAGGAGACAGAGGCGACCTGGTGGAGAAAAAGGAGAGTCCAAAGGGGGAGAGAGCAGTCAAGCCAGTAATCTCGCTCCCAAGTAAAAATGGGTACTGAAGATTGGGTTCTTAAAGGTACAAAATTGATAACAGATACCAAAAAGCAAAGATTAAAAATCTAGAGTAGAGGTTGGAATTTCAAAAATACAATATTAAAGAAAAGAAGAAAAAAAAAAAAGAAAAAAAAAAACAAAGTCACAAAAATTATAAAAAAAATGTATATATGAAATTTGCTTTAAAAAGTAGGTTTTCTTTTTTTGCAAAGTAATAGTAGGTTATAAAAGTGAAAATTAAAGGAGTAATAGAGGACTTAAAAAAAAGAATGATAGTAAAAATAGTAAAAATATATCTAGGACTTTCTCTGGTGTTGTTGTGGGTATTGTGGGGTCAGTTCATTTTCAGATATTTCCTTGGTCCGGCTTATATTTCTCAAGATCTATAGGCCCCTTCCTATGTAGTCGGTACTAATGACAGGGTTTTAATCTATTGCACCTGTCACTTCCAGTACAGTTCCCTCTGTTTTAGCTTCTTCTGTTTGCTGGTCTCTTCAGTGTCTGATTTCTGCCCTGACACAAGGGAGGTGGTGGTGGACACTTTTTTTAGGCTCACTTGTTCAGTCACACTGTGGGGAGGGAGGGACACTGCAAACAAATAACACTGGCATGTGCTCGCAGTGTCTCAGCCACACTGGGCCTGCCCCCCGCTCACCTCGCATGTGCCCTCCCTGCCCACACTGCTCAGGCTCTAGGTTGCTCCGCTGGGAACCATCTGAGGCTGGCCCTGGGCTGCATGCACCTCCCAGATCTAAGCCACTCAGGTTCAGGCACTCGGGTAGTCCTCAGAGGTGCAGACGTGGTTAGGCCTGCTTTTTGTGCCCTTCCCAGGTCCGAGCAGCTCAGGTGATGAGGTGTTTGGCAAGCGTGGTCGCTGTGACTTATCACCTCCCCTGTCCCTGCCACTCGGTTTTCTGGATGTACAACCGGCGCACCTTCTCAGGCAGTTGTTGACTGTCCAGAACCCCAAGAAGTCTTAGTTAGCAAAGAAGCCTACTTGCAGTTTGGTAGATAATGTCTCTCTGGGTCTGCAATTGCCCTCTTCTGGCTCTGGCTGCCTGTCACCTGAGGGGGATGGTCTGCAGCTGGCTAGTTCTGTTCAGTCCTTTGTTCTGTGTGTGGGCCTGGCAGTGTCTTAGGGCTTTTCGCGTGGTAGCTATCCCACCGTCTGGTTGGCTAGCCCAAGTTAGTTTGCTCAGATTGCCCTCGGGGCATTCAGGCCAGATCCTTACTCTAAGCAATGCAGCCTACGCCTCCCTGCCCAGCCCCTGCTTACTAGTGTTGGGTGCAGGTGTCTGTGCTGCTTCTCCACTGGGGCAGTTACCATTGGGCTCATAATCTGTGGGTTTTAATTATTTATTTATTTTTCCTCCCTCTTATGTTGCCCTCTGTGCTTCCAAGTCTCGCCACAGACTTGGCAGTGGGAGTGTTTCCTGGTGTTTTGAAACTTCTCTCTTTTTAAGACTCCCTTCCCGGGATGGAGCTCCATCCCTCCCTCTTTTGTCTCTTTTTTTGTCTTTTATATTTTTTCCTATCTCCTTTCGAAGACAATGGGCTGCTTTTCTGGGTGCCTGATGTCCTCTGCCAACATTCAGAAGTTGTTTTGTGGAATTTACTCAGCGTTTAAATGTTCTTTTGATGAATTTGTAGGGGAGAGAGTGGTCTCTCTGTCCTATTCCTTCGCCATCTTTCAACTTTATTCTCCACATTTTTATAGAAAAGAAAGGCAGGATGAGTAAGAATAAGTAATTTGCTTATGGTCACATATCTAATGCATAGCGTGTGTGAGAAATGTAGACTCTAAAGTCAGAAGACCTGGATTTGAATCCTGAGTCTACCTCTTTTTACTCAGGCAAATTATTTACTAACCTGTGCTCAACTTTCTCATTGATAGGATAAGAATGTTGGTCCTATCAACCTCAAAAAGTGTTCTGAAGATTAAATAAACTAATAAATATTAAAGTTGCTAGAACAATTACTGGCATATAGTACTCGCTCAATAACAACTAGCTATTATTATTGGTCACATGGATTCAGTATTGTTTTTAATCACTTTGAAAACACAAAACAAGATACAGTGATTGCTCCTGGGGCTTATGGTACAATTTGTGAACTTTGAAAAATACTCATTGAAAAGAAACATTTATAAATGTATGGCATGACATTTGTAATGAATAAACAATAATTTCTAATCTGGCTAAAATTTAGTCCTCTACTACTGATTATCAGAAAAGTTTAGAAAAGCAGTATTGATTTCCTTTGTAGAATAGGCAAGAATTCCACAGTGACCCAAGGCACCAAATAATCACAAACCATTGCTCTGCAATGGCCAGAGCTGACTCACTTTTTATTAGACATTGATCTTTGGCTTTTTCTGAATGCACCAGTGAGTTCAAGGTCTGGATATGTATGACTCATGCAAGCTGTGTGCCATTAAACTGCTTTATAGGAGAAAATGATCCTTCCTGCATTGAGTCTGACACTTGACATTCTTAAAATTGGCAGCTCAGAGTATATTTAAATGGAAAACACTACCATTTGTAACCATCATCCAGTTGATAGAAACAATGTTTTTGCCATTGAAATGACTGTACAAAACCCACTGTGACCTGAAACTATCATTGACCGAGACAAATATTAACCTTTTATATATAATGTTGTTAGCACATATTGTTTTTATAACATTTTTTATACTCAGCATTTATATTTGGTAACATTCTCAACAATATAAAATTATATGAATAAGTTAAATTATTCTGTTTAATTGCAGTCATGTGAGGGAAAAAGCAAGCAAATGCATATATTAAAAACAAGAATTTTCTACTAATTACCATCACAGTTGTGTATTTTACAATGTTTTAAAGGCATGACTGTGTCTCTAAATAATACAAAATTCAGTAGGGGTAAAATAATTAATTTGAGTAGCTGGGCAGATAAATTACCAAACATTTTAGGTTTTTAAAATTTATTTTAATACTCATTATATGCTTTTATCATCTGTAAATACTTGGTGCTTTCTACTGAAAATTTTCCCAAAGTTTTCTATTCTATAGCTATAGTTTAATAGGACTACAAAAGCTAAACTTTGGCAACCTTGGTTATTTTGATTATTGAATAATATTTAGGAGATTTTGAAATTAACTTCATACCTGGTATCATATTATCATTGGACATTAATTTTAAACTTGTAGGTAAATATATGGCTTATTTGCATTATAGTACTTTATTTTCTTAGCTAAATCTTGACATATAAATGTACGAATATAGTATTTTTCTTCTGTACTTTTTCTTTCTGTTACTTTTTTACTTTGACCTAAAATTACACTAAAAACACCTAGACCAGAATTATTGTCCTTTGTACATATTTTTGTCTTTGCAATTGTGGTAGAGCTGTTTACTGATATCGTTTTAATCTGTAAAGTTTCTTTATGAGTGATAATCTGTTATAAAAATTTGTAATAAATCTAGTCTTTATGATGTAAATAGCCAAAGGGATACCCAAATTCACTATCAATTTTGAATTAAAGTTTTTAAGTCAGTGTCTTTGAAAGGAAATATAATGCACATATAGCCTTCACATATTCCAGCTTTTAAACTAATGTACAAGAAAACCTGACTTATGCTGGAGTCAAAAGATGTAGGCTAAGTTTATGCTTAGTATTTCTAAGGATGAAATTTATGAACATAGGGAGGGTTGAAGGAAACATTTTAAATAATGCCATTTAATTCAAAATTTTAAATTAGGAAGGAATGAACTACTCTTCAATAATTCAAAATAAAGCATAAATTTTTCATGCAAATATTTTCATTCCTCATCTACATTGGTTAACATAATTAATGGCAGATTAACCGAAAGAAGTGTGAAATGATGACAAACCTAAATACCTTATATGAGATAAAACAACAGATATCCCCTTATTGCTCTTCTTATACCAACCATTCCATTTGAAGAAGTCAGCCATCAATGATGACATCAATTTCACACTAAAAGAAGCTTCAACTGAGTCTAATCCCTTTATTGGACAAGTGGGGGAAGAAAGAAAAACAAACCTGAAGTTAAGAGAGACCAAAAAAATGTCTGCTTTTTGTGAACTGAATATAGGCCATCCAGCAATGCAAACCATCTGTCATAAGTACATTAATTCTTACAATTACATGTATACTATTGAAGCTTCTAACATGGATTTCTGGATATAGGTAGCAATGGATCATTTTCAGGCTCTGCCCATTAAGCCATAATATCTTGACCAAGAAGAGTCTTACATTTCTGAGGATTCATATACTAAACATATAATTTTCTAAAATGAGGATCACTAGATATTTGAGAATTAGAGATTGTAAAGCAAACGGAGTGCCTGGTTCATAGTTTTGGCTCAATAATTGGTCATCTGAGAAGACCTATTATTTGAAGTATAGAGAAGATCATAAGATGTAGAAGTTACTTGTTTATATCTATTCTTTTACATTTCCTGAATTATTCTCTAATCATTTGGTGTATTAACTTCATCTTATACATTTACCTTAAAGGTCATTTTGCTATTTACATTTCTAGTCCTTCATGAATTTGGTGGCCTCTCATTATGTCTTTATTCTGTCAGTATTGATAAATATGCAGAATGTATGCCTGCTGTGGAACTGTATGTATTCTGGAGTAAAAAATAGTTGTTAATAGCTGCTAAAACCCATATCTAATTTATGATCATTCCCACTGTTAGAACCATACTCTACAATGAGACTGAGACTTTTGGTTTTAAAAATAATTACTATTATGTATTATTCTTAGTAATAACTGTCGGTTATGAATATAGAAAGATGGAGTTCTGCATAAATTCAATTTTACTGTTCTGAGGATAAGATATATCCTCAGATATGTCTTAGGAGGAAGATGCCATAAGGGAAATATGAGGATAATCACAGAATGACAACTTCCTTGCAGGGCTTATCTCCAGTTCAGAGAGACATAGTCAGAGATTATCAAGTGGAATTCACAGCAGGAGCTCAAGAACTCAATAATGTATGTCATGTATACCATAGACATATATAACATATGACATTTCCCTTTGAATCATAGTTTGGAGAATAACAGTGTTGGGTACTTTGTGATCTACTGGCTCAGTGAAGATATGATACGAGTAATATCATTTTTTCTCAGTCCTTTTAAATTCATGTGTTGGGATCTAGTGCTTGCTTAGTGGACATTTTTGAGGACCATGGCAGCAGCTACTGGCTTTACAGTGGTCCTGAAGGGGGACCAACAAGGTCACACACAATTTCAGCAAACAACTTCTAGTAACAAAAATAAAATTTAATATTTTGTTAATTATTATGAGTTAAGGACTGCTACACTATTCAAATGCTCATATATAATATCAGTATAAACATACAAAAAATGGGCCTTGTTATTCTCATTTTACAGAAGAAAAAAGATATTATTATTAACTTGACACAAGGTTTGTAGCTAGAAGTGGCAGAAACAGGGTCAGGTCTATCTATTAACAAATCCAAAGAACTTGGTTACTATTGCATTGCCTCCTGCCCAACCTGTCTTTACTTTGTTATTTTTTAATGAGTATTTGTCTAAGTCAGGCAAGAGATACATGGAACTGTGCATTACCTTAATGTTTAGTTTGAGATATCCCTGGTGAAATTGATTCCTGTCTGTTCTGAAGGCTAGCTTCTGAAAAGTTCAATTATTTAGAATACAATAAGGACATATTTATTAAGTTCTGTGCTGGAGGCTTCTGTCTAAAGTCATTTTCAGACTTGGAAAAATGTTTTAAATTTTCTAAGGTTTAGGAATATGATGAAATATAATTTTTTGAGCAAAGCCTACACTATAATTTTCTTCACACGCATAAACTAAAGACATAAAAGATGCAGATAGAATGGAAATCAAAGAAACATCAGAGTAGAAAATCTAGAGGCAAGCAAAAATTCAACTCCAATAAATGAATGGCTGATCCATCAGTCCTTTTCTTTGAAGTTTTGATCTGAAAGAATAAAAACAAAAGAGAGACTGAGGGAGAAAAAACTTGCTTTACAGGAGTAAAGCTAAATATAAGCTAGGTAATTTTCTCCTTTTTAAATATCCCCAAGGAAGCTAGCTTTTGGATAAAGGATTTCTTTTAGGTTCTTAAATGAGAATAGAGGGAAATCATTTTTAAAATAGGTCAATATCAAAAAAGTGTCCCTAGATTTCTCATGACACCTATCTGATCAGATGCTGTAATTATCAATGAACTCCAGAGGAAACTCATTTGACATTTCCTTCAATGTGGAAAGATATTTAGAATTATTCAGAAACACTCTCTTTAAAAATGGTGGGTCTGTCTTGGCTGTGTGAAAAATGTTAATCATGTTCATTTGAGGAAATTTACTAGCATGGTACATATAAATGGAGTTCAGCTTATTGAATTATGGAAATGCTTGAGATTGGCAACATTTTATAAAGTATTTAAGGTTTTAACAAAAAAAGCAAAGGAAAGTTAGCTATAGATATTCCATTTATTTCTCAAGTATTTACTGAGTTGTATGATTGGCAATATGAGGATGACTTAAAAGAGGGAGTGACTCTAAAGTTTTGAAGAATCAATAGGAGTTTTCCAGAAATATGTATCAGAATCCTAGGCAGAAGAAAGAACAGGGGAAAAGGGCAGAGAAATAATGAAGGATCCAATCCATGAGGTTCTTAAATCAGCTATAGTGTAATCACTTGAGTGTTTGTTAAAAATGAGGTTACAGTGTCTTGTCCCATGCCACATCAATCATACTAAGTGATAGCAGAAGGCAAGAATTTATATTTTAATAGGCAAGCCTAGGTGGTTTTTTTAAGCATTAAGATTTGAAAATTGTAGAAGCATCTGGACTCAGGCAACAATTTCACAATCTGTTTTACTCTTACAAAAAATATAATGATGGCTTTTGAATAGTGAGAGAAGTTTAATAATGAAGGAAAATGATCTGTTAAAAGACTGATACACTAATCTTACCTACCTTCCCCTTTTCAGTGTGCTTTAATCAGATTTTAGTTCCTAAACTCTTGCCAAAGTTAACAAGAACCTTTAGCTTTCCAAAGGGCGAATTCTCAACCTACATCTCAGCAGCATTTGAAAAAAGTGATTATCTACTCAAAAACAGTGAATTTTCATGGTGAGAAGAAAGCTCCTGGTATTCATTTTCTTTTTCTTGTAGGCCTCTCTTTCTAATTCTACTTTCCTGGATCCTCCAGAATCTTGACCTAATTTTTTCTCTTTCAATAATTGTTCTTTGAAATAGTAGCTTTAAATATTCCATAATTAAACCCCAAATATGCATCTCCAGACCCTTTTTCTTTATGTGTTCAACTATCTACTCAAAATATCTGCTTTAATGTTTAGATGGAGTTTCAAATATTTATATTTTGTAGGAGATCCCTCTAGTGCCAAACTTGCTCCTTCTCTAGTCTTATTCATCTTGGGCAATGGTACCTCATTTCATCAGGCCAAATACCTAGTAATCATACTTCCTATCTTCCCTCCTTCCTTCCTTTATCTCTCTCTGTCTCTTCTTTTACATTTCATGATTGATCCATCGGCAGCCACGGTGGAACTTTCCTTAAACTATATCCTGAATCTTACATCTCACGAACTCCATGAATCCTTTCTTGTTCAAGCTGCTAGCATCACCTATTGCCTAGACAATAGCAACAGACTCCTACTTGATCTGCCTGCCTCTATTCTTGCCCCATATGATAAATTTTTCATAGTGATCCTGAGCAACCTTTAAGAACATAAAAATGCCACCTGCCTGCTCAAAATCCCCCAATGGCTATCTTACTTAAAACCCAAAGACTTTACCAAGGCTCACAAGGGTCTTCTCTCTCTCTTGCCAACATACTCTATAATCATTCTTTGTTTCTACTGCTTCAACTGTGGTAGACTTTCTCGCTGTTTTGCACCAAGCTTGTTTTTCTTCAGAGGTTAGCATCATGGCTTCCTCCGCTTGGGATGCTTTTCTCCCACATACCAGCATGTCTTTATTCCTCATTTTATCCAGATCTCTGTTCATATATAAGCTCTTTTGAAGGTCATTTTATGAGCACCTTATTTAAACAGTTTTCTCTTCTCTATGTTACTCTATACTTCCTTACCACACTTTATTTTTATCACAGCATTGTCACATTTAAAATTGTATCAGATAGGTGTTAGCAGCTTATATATTTTGCTCTTCCACAGGGAATATAAACTTCTTAAAAACAAATACTTTATCTTATTTACTTTTTCTTAAGCACCAGGTTCAAAAAAATCCAAGTAGTAGATAGAAGGCAGACAAAAAATATTTGTTAAATGAGTGAATCTTTTATATGTAAGATGGTGAAGGCTTAACAATGGTATTAGGAATAAGGGTGATGAGAAAAGAGAAAAGCACAATCCTGCTTTGAAATTAAGTTGTAACTATTAATAACATTATGTCATATTATACTATAATCTGGTAAGATGAAGAACTAGGAAACATATGAAAAATGTCAGCATCTCTATTAACGGCCCATGGCATGTGGGCTCTTAGTTCCCCAAATCGGGATTGAATTCATGCTCCCTGCAGTGGAAGCAGAGTCTCAACCCCTGGACACCAGGGAAGTCCCTGAAGTGTTCTTTCAAGTAGGTTTGCTGTGGTAGAATAGGAGGTAAAAGAAGAAATGGGCAGGAATGAGTTGAACAAACACTCTAGGCATAGAAATTGACATTCAAAATCACAAATATTGGGGAAAACTGCAGACAACTATTTAGACCAAACTGTAGGATTGGAAATTAGGGAAAATTGGAAAGTAGGAAATAAGGGTGGAAAATTATCACATCTCAGGTATTTGTAGCTTTGAATGCCATACCTACATTATTGGGGATTAATTGAAGTAAAAGATGAAGGATATTAAAAGAGTTTTAAGCAGAGAGGAGAGTCTGTAGTGGATGTTTGGTTTTTTGTCACTACAGAACTGACACATTTGGATAGGTCCCAAATAGTATGCCTGGATTTTAACTCCAACCACGGTGGCTGAAATGGGACAGATTGTATCTCTCTTTGCACCCTGGCAGCCAAGGCAAGGGCATATGACTTAGCCAATTGGATGCTTTGATTGGGGATTTTAATTCTTGAGGAACAAACAGTGTTCACAGTGGCAATGGAAGAATCAGCAATTCAGGACTATGGTGGCTCAAGCCTGTGCATTGCAGCAATACCATGGAGTACTGAGCACAGCATTCTTAGTCCTTGGAGAGTTCAAAGACCTTTTCATCTTTCTGTACTTTTTTGATAAGAAGCTGAATGTTGCAATTCTCAGAAGCCAGCAAAATCACAGATGGATACACAAGGGGGAGAATTAGAGAAGGAAATATTATGATGTCTGAAGATCAAAAGATAAGTTTTATGTTTTAAAGTTTTGTGAAACTTGCTGATAGTGAGAGATGGTATTAAATGGCATCCTCCTGGCTTTGACAGTTGAACTTCCTAAATTTGAGCAGCAGGTTTCATTGTGTGTTTATGGTGGTCCACTCATATTTGACAAATGTATGTCAAATTAGATGAGTGTTGTTGCTATTCAGTTGCTAAGTCATGCCCAACTTTTTGTGACATCATGAACTGTAATATGCCAGTTTTCTCTGTCCACTACTCCTGGAGTTTGTTCAAAGTCAAGTCCATTGAGTTGATGATACTATCTAACCATTTCATCCTCTGCAACTCCCTTCTCCTTTTGCCTTCAATGTTTCCCAGCATCAGGGTGTTTTTCAATGAGTTGGCTCTTTGCATCAGGTGGTCCAAGTATTGGATTTTCAGCTTCAGCATCAGTACTTTCAATGAATATTCAGGGTTGATTTCCTTTAGGATGGACTGGTTGGATCTCCTTGCAGTCCAAGGGACTCTCAAGAGTCTTCCTCATCCAGCACCACAAGTCAAAAGCATCAATTCTTTGGCTCTCAGCCTTCTTCATGCTCCAACTCTCACATCTGTACATGACTACTGGAAAAACCATAACTTTGACTATGCAGATCTTTGTTGGCAAAGTAATGTCTCTGCATTTTAATACATTGTCTAGGTTCATCATAGCTTTCCTTCCAAGCAGCAGGTGTCTTTTAATTTCATGGCTGCAGTCACCTGACCATCCACAGTGATTTTGGACATCTTTAATGTCTACTATTTGAAAACAATTTAATAAGCATCAGTGGAAATTTATTTTTTGGCAAGAATAAAGATGTGATGCTTTTAATATACAAACTCTGTAAAAGTGTGGCATTTTATGTTTTGAACATGTTTATGTATTAATTGTAACTAAACTAATTGCAAGCTTTCATTAAAATAGACTAATAACATTTAGACATAGATTCTAGAGGTAAAGAAAACTGAAATTTCAATTCGGTTGTTGGAAGTGAAGGCATATTATTATTTTCATACAAAAAGATAGTGTGTAAGAAGCAGTTGTCTTCTATATAAATTGACTAATTTATGTATAGACTTCTATATAAATTGACTATAACTGATTTAACAGAATCAGTTACTTTACAACAAATTCTGACTACAGTTAACATTTGAACTTTGCATTTGTGCTCGGTCGCTTCAGTCATGACTAACTCTTTCTGACCCTATGGACTGTAGCACCCCAGGCTCCTCTGCCCCTTGGGATTCTCCAGGCAACAATACTGAAGTGGGTTGCCATGCCCTGCTCCAGGGGATCTTTCTGACCCAGGGATCAAACCCCTGTCTCTTACATCGCTTGCATTGGCAGGTGGATTCTTTACTATCTGAGCCACCAGGGAAGCCTTTTAAGCACTGTGATCTCAAAATTTTACTAAAGGTCACTTATGAATCACTCAGGACTTTAGTAGAAACATAGACAATGTGCTTAATAATGATTTTGTTTGCATTAAAGAAACATTCTTCAAGGCAGGCTGCATGAAAGGGTCTAACCATGACTTTAAGATAAGAGATTTTTCACAAAATACAGGGGTTGAGGAAAATTCAACATCTTCCTAGGAAGCTCATTAACCAAATGGCTGATATAGCACATGGCGATAGGACTTACTAGTAGGCATTGGAGAATCAAGCTGAAAGTTTGATAGAGGAACATGTTACACATAATTAAATATGGATCCTTCTTAATCAATAGTGAGGGCATAATTACTTTTCTCAAGGTTAGTTAGGCAGGGTTATTTAAGAGGACAGAAGCCAGAGTGAAGGAAACCAAGAAGACAAACTGGAGAATCATGCATTTTAGAACTGAGGAGGCTGTTAGGAGCTTTGGCACACTTGAAAAACTGTACTGCAGTTTTATCAGTAGGCTCATTAGGGAACTATTAGACAAGGTCAGGACGGCCCATAAAAACAGATGGGTACATTTAAGCAGTGGCTCCCTCCTTCACCAAGTTGCTCAATAATAGCTGCCACGTTTTCATGTCTTTGAACAAAAACATCTTACATGAGCATCTCCGTAAAGTGTTTGTGCAATTCTGCCTTTTAAAGATGTCATCATTCCTCTGTGAAAACTATCAGTGATGAATTAATGAATGTTTCCTGTAGTGATGCACCCAAGCTGTTCCAACCACTGCCTGTTAATCATGAGGGAAAGAAATATGTACTTAAGCATATGTAGGTGTTGTAAATATGTTTTGCCCCAAACCTGACCCCTGTGAAGGAGGACTAATGAAGAGAAAGAGCATAACAGCTTAGTCCCATCAAGTTTGTGGGCTAACATTCCTGGAAATGTTGCTAAATATTACATCTTTTCTCCGTCTCTTCCTTTTCCTCTCTATCCCCAAATATTTATTGAGTAACTTCTTTGAGCAAAGCATTGAATATAGGGGATAAATTATCTTGAAAGGCATAGATGGTAATGATGTTGATAGGGCTGCTTGTGAGGGTCTGCCAAATATCACCAGATGTCTAAGAAGGCTCCTGGTTATACAGCAAAAGATGACTGGAGCTCTTTGTAATGTGATAATGTAAGACTATCTACATTTTTGACTGAGATGGAACAGTCTATGGAGGGATATCAAATCTATTCCAGGAACAAATAATGTGATTTTGTATATTTGTAAGAATAATACTTCCCTGAAACATTTTTCCCGAACATATTTGATGAAAGTTCCGACTTCAGAGATTTTTTCCCCAGGGAATTTACAGTATTCTTAAAATAGTCTAAAATCCTAACAAATATCTCTTAAAAACTTGCCTTTTTACTTTTACTTCCAAAACTTTAATATGCTCTTTTAAGAGACACGAAAATAAACATTGTTTTTATAAAAATAAATAGTATAGCAAATTTAGTAACTACTATGAAATGGTCAAATTTTGATCTGTGATAATATGTATATATAAAACTTTTGAAAATAAATTATCTAAAGCTTGAGAAAGGAAAGTCTCTTGGGTATTATTTACAGACTTTATGTATATTTTAAAATAAAGCACTAACATCAAAAATTTTTTCCCACTGGATATTTTCAAAGCTTGTTACATTTAACTTTTTTTAATTAAAAAAAAACTAGTTTTTCACAGGACTAGAGAGGCTAGTAGTTTTTAACAATGAATATATTTTATAATATGTTCATTAACTGTGTCTTTACATAGGCTACTTGAAAAGGCCATTCCCACCTTAACCCTTACTAGCAGATCTCTATTCCATTTTTTTTCTGTTATCTAGCAGAGACCTTAGGGATGATGGGTCCCATACTTAGCCTAGGGTTGGGAATCTGGTCAATGAGAGATATGTACAGAAAGACAGAAGCAGAGAGGAGGGGGAGAGAGGTTGTAGGGAACTGGCTCACACAATTGCAGGATGGTAAATTTGACATTTGTAGGGCAGGTTAGCAGGCTGGATCCTCAGGAAGGAGATGATGCTGCAGTCTGGAGTCAGGTTTTGTTTCTCAGGGAAACCTATTTTTGCTTTTACGGCCCTCAGCTAATTGGGTGAGGCATACCCCCATTATCAAAGGTAATCTCCTTTGCCTGAAGGATTATAAATCATTAGCCATATTGAAGATATTATCCATATCTACAAAACACCTCCACAGCCACACCTAAATTAATGTTTGATTTAAAAACTTGGTATTAGAGCTTAGACAAGTTAACTCATAAAACTGGCCATCACAGTATTCCTTGATATTTCAAGAAGGGGATAAAAATCTAGGTCTGGGGTCTGGTGGATAGCATCCTAATGAGTCCCTTAATGTGGAAATTCGAGGTAGTACCTCATGTTTCCAGAACTAAGGGTATTTACACATGCAGAGGCCCTCAACTGAGGAAGTGTTGAATCCCTTTTCAGAAAGATTCTGCAACTTAGCCATGTGTATGTTGTAACTCTTCCTCCAGTACCTCACCAGAAAGGTCATTTATTAATGTGATGGTTTAAGTAAATACCCAGATATTCCAGGATTTGGTAGAAACATGGTTCTGAAGTGATGCTAATGTCTAGGGATTCAAAACTTCACCATAGCCCATTGTAGATTATGGTCTTATGGAGATAAATGGAGTCTTGACCCAGGATTATTGTATTATAAAATAGGTCTAGCAGACCGACAGATATCCTGTCATTGCTTTTCTAATTCCTTATGCATATTAGAATAGACAGTTTAGCAACAGGATCTTCACATTGGTTCTCTGACCAATGAAGTAATGATTATAATGGAAGGAAGAGCCAAGTGCTTACAGTTGCCTCCTCTCACAACTTTACCAGTTTAGTGAACCAATATTAATCCTGTCTTCCAGGAAGTGGGGAATTTTAGAGGTGAGTTTCACTATAAAAACTTTGAAGACACAGAGCTGGTGATTCCTATTCTATCACCTCTGAATGTATCTGATTGATCTAAGAAAAAAATAAATGAGATTTTGAGAAAGACTGTGGATAATCACAGGACTTCCCTGGTGGCTCAGACGGTAAAGGGTCTGTCTACAATGTGGGAGACCCGGGTTTGATCCCTGGGTTGGGAAGATCCCCTGGAGAAGGAAATGGCAATCCACTCCAGTACTATTGCCTAGAAAATGCCATGGACAGATGGTAATAACAATCTCAATTCTAAGGTATTATTTTTTGGAGAAAATCAACTCAATTCCTGACACCTAGTATGTAAGGTTCACTTGGCAGACAGTCAGTTTCATTTAAAAAACAATAGCAGTCATTTCCCTTCATCTAGCAGTGGCAGCAATATCCTGAAATCGGTTATAATAGAGTCTGCAGTAATCCTGATGATCCTAATAATCCAAAAAACATCACACTGATCCTTATGTTAATGGAGTTATGCTTATGAGACCTGGGTATCAGAAATTAGTAAGTATCCTAGATGCCTTAGACACGTGTTTGCCAGGGGTTAAAAATAAACTCCAGGAAAATTCAAGTTGTATTTGTCAGGAGTCTCCAAAACAACAGAGCCAAAAGGATACCTATCCAGAAGAGAGAGATTTGTTTTAAGGAACTGGCTCACCTGGATGCCTGGTCATTTTTTGTTGATTCCATTAAATCTATCCCTTTAAATATTGTTTCAATGAAGTCTTTTTGGTTGAACCATCTGAGTGGAAATCTGTTTTGTTCAAGACTAAGATCCAGAGAGTATGTCTTTCTTTCTTTCTATATGTCATCTATTGATTATCTACCTATCTTTGTCTCATCCTAACCTAATATTGAAATGGATATTTGTAAGACAGTCAATGAGTATTTGTTGACGGATAATTATCATAACAACCACCATGTATTAAGCTTGAATTATCCAGCAGAAACTATGCCAGGCATTAAACATTTATTTCACTTTAGTCCTATGTTATATGGTGATTGCAGCCATGAAATTAAAAGACGCTTACTCCTTGGAAGAAAAGTATTGACCAACCTAGATAGTATATTCAAAAGCAGAGACATTACTTTGCCAACTAAGGTCCGCCTAGTCAAGGCTATGGTTTTTCCTGTGGTCATGTATGGATGTAAGAGTTGGACTGTGAAGAAAGCTGAGTGCCAAAGGATTGATGGTTTTGAACTGTGGTGGTGGAGAAGACTCTTGAGAGTCACCTGGACTGCAAGGAGATCCAACCAATCCATTTTGAAGGAGATCAGCCCTGGGTGTTCTTTGGAAGGAATGATGCTAAAGCCGAAACTCCAGCACTTGGGCCACCTCATGCGAAGAGTTGACTCATTGGAAAAGACTCTGATGCTGGGAGGGATTGGGGGCAGGAGGAGAAGGGGACAACCGAGGATGAGATGGCTGGATGGCATCACTGACTCAATGGACGTGGGTCTGAGTGAACTCCAGGAGTTGGTGATGGACAGGGAGTCCTGGTGTGGTGCGATTCATGGGGTCGCAAAGAGTCGGACATGACTGAGCGACTGAACTGAATTGAACCAAACTGAAACCTAAAAAGGTTAACAAGAGAAGAAACTCAAGAAGGGTACTGAGTAAGGTGAAAAAAACTAAGTAGTGGCATAAGAATTTTTGCCTGGATCTGTTTGTAATAATATGTCACCATGCATAATAAGAATCCATCATTTTCTTGTTACTAATTTTGAGTTAGGTATTGTAAATAAGGGCTTCCTTAATGGCTCAGACAGTAAAGAATCTGCCTGTAATTTGAGAGACTCGGGTTCAATCCATCAGTCAGGAAGATCCCCTGGATAAGGGAATGGCTGCTTACTCCAGTATTCTTGACTAGAGAATTCCATGGACAAAGGAGCTTGGTGGGCTACAGTCCATGGGGGTCTGAAAGAGTTGGACATGACCGAGCAAATAACACTAACTGCTATTGTAAAAAAAAAAAAAAAAAAAAAAATCCACTCTTTCCTGCATGATATACTCAGCAAGTATGCAAGAAATTCTGATTCCATTGTTTTTGAACACATAATCTTGGCCCTCAATTTGTCACACAATGTAGGTGATGCACAGAAGTTGACATATTGTCTCCAAATTATCACCACTGACTCACTGAAATTGAACAGGTAGCATTTATAGCCACTTCATTAGTATAACTACTTCACGAAAGGAATTTTCCTATATTGGAAGAAATGGATCATACCTACTTCTTGTGAGCTCTTAGAATTTTTTAATATCACCACTAAAAATAGAGAAAAAACCAATGCGATTTTAAAGACATAAGATATTATTGGAATCTCACCATCTGGCTCTACAAATTCTGAAGAAGAATAAGACCTATTTTTCTGGTTTAATGTGGGAAACTAGTGTCATGATTCCAAACTATTTCCAGGGCCCTCCTGTTGACTATTATGTTCATTTATAATACAGTAATAATTGTTAGGTATACAGAGTCTTAAAAGCTATCCCATAACTACTGTCTCATCACATGATACAATAGCTGATCATGAGTAGAAATGGAATAAAATCACCAAGCCACCATCTCATTTCCTAAGGAGTAATATGACCTTGTAGAGATCTGGACCATGTCTTTAGTTTCTTGGACCTGAGCAGAGGATCAAATGGGGGAAGTGACAATAAAATGTTCATTTTTTCCAGAAGACCTGGTTACTTGTTTCCACCAGGGTGGTGGATTAAATTACATCCTGAAGGATATGAATGACATTTACATAAGAAGCTGCAGAACAGTCAAGTTGGTTTGAGTACCCCACAGTCAGCAAGCCTCTTTAATCAGAGGATCCATTAATGAACAATTAGCTTTGTATTACTTTACTTAAATTTAAATTCTACCTTTCTCTTCTTCCATTTCATCAATATATAATCTTGCCACTTTATTTTTAAGAAAGAAGTTGTATTACCATGTGCAGTTTCTTTGAGCAAAAGTTTGAATTCAACATTTTTCCCCCTTAAGATTTACTACATTGTGATTTCCATTAATATAAAAAACAAGAATTTACAGATTTATGTCAATGCATGTAGGGGTAAAGTGACTTGTTCCAAGTTAGAAAGCAACTCAGAAACAAAATCAAGGAAACTGCAGAAAGTAAGGAAATACTCAAAAGGATGGAGGCATGTTAAAGAAATGTGGGAGACAATGTGAAATACTCCCTAGGGCTGGAATAATTTAAGCAACTAAATAAAAAACATACTTTTATATTATACCCCACAGTAGAAAATTAATATCCATAAAATGAATACCTATTATAATTCTAACAAAGGATTAAACAAATAACTAAATGAGGAAGAACGTACAGATTTCCTACACAGAAGAATTCCAAATAATTTATGTACATTTATTACCCACACTCTCCAAGAGATGGAATTTTAAAAATTTTATTTATTTATTTTAATTGGAGGCTAATTACTTTACAATATTGTAGTGGTTTTTGCCATACATTGACATGATTAAACCATGGGTGTACATGTGTTCCCCAACCTGAACAGCCCTCCCACCTCCCTCCCCATCCCATCTCTCAGGGTCATCCCAGTGCACCAGCCCTGAGCACCCTGTCTCATGCGTCGAACCTGGACTTGTGATCTATTTCACATTTGGTAATGTACATGTTTCAATGCTATTCTCTCAAATCATCCCACCCTTGCCTTCTCCCACAGAGTCCAAAAGTCTGTTCTTTATATCTGTGTCTCTTTTGCTGCCTCACATATAGAGTCACCGTTACCATCTTTCTAAATTCCATATATATGCATCATTATACTGTATTGGTGTTTCTCTTTCTGACTTACTTCATTCTGTATAATAGGCTCCAGTTTTATCCACCTCATTAGAACTGATTCAAATGCATTCTTTTTAATAGCTGAGTAATATTCCATTGTGTATATGTATCATAGCTTTCTTATCCACTCATCTGCTGATGGACATCTAGGTTGTTTCCATGTCTAAGCTATTGTAAACAGTGCTGTGATGAAGATTGTGGTACACAGGTCTCTTTCATTCTGGTTTCCTCGGTGTGTATGCCCAGCAGTGGGATTGCTGGGTCGTATGGGAGTTCTATTTCCATTTTTTAAAGAAATCTCCAGACTGTTCTCCATAGTGGCTGTACCAGTTTGCACTCCCACCAATAGTGTAAGAGGGCTCCCTTTTGTCCACATGCTCTGCAGCATTTACTGTTTGTAGACTTTTTGATAGCAGCCATGCTGACTGGTGAGAAATGGTACCTCATTGTGGTTTTGATTTGCATTTCTCTTATAATGAATGATGTTGAGCATCTTTTAATGTGTTTGTTAGCCATCTGTATGTCTTCTTTGAAGAAATGTCTGTTTAATTCTTTTGGACATTTTTTGAATGGGTCATTTATTTTTCTGGAATTGAGCTGCAGGAGTTGCTTGTATATTTTTGAGATTAATTCTGTCAGTTTCTTCATTTGCTATTATTTTCTCCCATTCTGAAGGCTGTTTTTTTCACCTTGTTTATAGTTTCCTTCATTGTGCAAAAGCTTTTAAGTTTAATTTGGCCCCATTTGTTTATTTTTGCTTTTATTTCCATTACTCTGGGAGGTGGATCATAGAGGATCCTGCTGTGATTTATGTCAGAGAGTGTTTTGCCTATGTTTTCCTCTAGGAGTTTTATAGTTTCTGGTCTTACATTTAGATCTTTAATCCATTTTGAGTTTATTTTTGTGTATGGTGTTAGACAGTGTTCTAGTTTCATTCTTTTACAAGTGGTTGACCAGTTTTACCAGCACCACTGTTTCCCAGATTGTCTTTTCTCCATTGTATATTCTTGCCTCTTTTGTCAAAGATAAGGTGTCCATAGGTGCGTGGATTTATCTCTAGGCTTTCTATTTTGTTCCATTGATCTATATTTCTGTCTTTGTGCCAGTACCATACTGTCTTGATGACTGTGGCTTTGTAGTATAGTCTGAAGTCAAGCAGGTTGATTCCCCCAGTTTCATTCTTCTTTCTCAAGATTGCTTTGGCTATTTGAGGTTTTTTGTGTTTCCATACAAACTGTGAAATTATTTGTTTCAGTTCTCTAAAAAATACCATTGATAGCTTGATAGGGATTGCATTGACTCTATAGATTGCTTTGGGTAGTATACTCATTTTCACTATATTGATTCTTCTGATCTATGAACATAATATATTTCTCCATCTATTAGTGTCCTCTTTGATTTCTTTCATCATTGTTTTATCATTTTCTATATATAGGTCTCTTGTTTCTCTAGGTAGATTTATTCCTAAGTATTTTATTCTTTTCATTGCAATGGTTAATGGAATTTTCCCCTGAATTTCTCTGTCTGTTTCTCATTGTTAGTGTATAGGAATGCAAGGGATTTCTGTGTGTTAATTTTATATCCTGCAACTTTACTATATTCATTGATTAGCTCTAGTAATTTTCTGGTGGTGTCTTTAGGGTTTTCTATGTAGAAGATCATGTCATCTGCAAACAGTGAGAGTTACTTCTTTTCCAGTCTGAATTCCTTTTATTTCTTTTTCTTCTCTGATTGCTGTGGCTAAAACTTCCAAAACTATGTTGAATTGTAGTGGTGAGAGTGGGCATCTTTGTCTTGTTCCTGACTTTAGGGGAAATGCTTTCAGTTTTTCACTGTTGAGGTAATGTTTGCTGTGGGTTTATCATATATGGCTTTTATTATGTTGAGGCATGTTCCTCCTATGCCTGCTTTCTGGAGGGATTTTTATATAAATGGATGCTGAATTTTGTCAAAGGCTTTCTCTGCATCTATTGAGATAATCATGTGCTTTTTATCTTTCAGTTTGTTAATGTGGTGTATCACATTGATTGATATGCAAATATTGAAGAATCCTTGCATCCCTGGGATAAAGCCCACTTGGTCATGAAGTACGATCTTTTAAATATGTTGTTTGACTCTGTTTGCTAGAATTTTGTTAAGGATTTTTGCATATATGTTCATCAGTGATATTGGGCTATAGTTTTCTTCTTTTGTGGCATCTTTGTCAGGTTTTGGTATTAGGGTGATGGCGGCCTCATAGAATGAGTTTGGAAGTTTACCTTTCTCTGCAATTTTCTGGAAGAGTTTGATTAGGATAGGTGTTAGCTCTTCCCTAAATTTTTGGTAGAATTCAGCTGTGAAGCCGTCTGGACCTGGGCTTTTGTTTGTTGGAAGATTTTTTATTACAGTTTCGATTTCCGTGCTCATGATGGGTCTGTTAAGATTGTCTATTTCTTCCTGGTTCAGTTTCGGAAGGTTATATTTTTCTAAGAATTTGTCCATTTCTTCCAAGTTGTCCATTTTACAGGCATATGGTTGCTGATAGTAGTCTCTTATGATCTTTTGTATTTCTGTCATTTTTGTTGTGATTTCTCCATTTTCATTTCTAATTTTGTTGTTTTGATTTTTCTCCCTTTTTTTCTTGATGAGTTCAGTTAATGGTTTGTCTATTTTATTTATCTTCTCAAAGAACCAGCTTTCAGTTTTTTTTCGTTTATTCTATAGTCTCCTTTGTTTATTTTTCATTCATTACTGCCCTATTTTTTACGATTTCTTTCCTTCTGCTAACCCTGGGGTTCTTGACTTCTTCTTTTTCTAGTTGCTTTAGGTGTAAAGTTAGGTAATTTATTTGTTTTTTTCTCTTGTTTCTTGAGGTAAGCCTATATTGCTATGAACCTTCCCCTTAGCGCTGCTTTTACTGAATCCCACAGGTTTTGGGTTGTTGTGTTTTCGTTTCCATTTGTTTCTGTGCATATTTTAATTTCCTTTTTGATTTCTTCTGTGATTTGTTGGTTATTTTGAAGCATGTTGTTTAGCCTCCATATGTTTGTATTTTTAATAGTTTTCCCCCCATGGTTGACATCTATTCTTACCACGTGGTGGTAAGATCTGAAAAGATGCTTTAAAGGATTTCAATTTTTTTGAGTTTACCAAGGTTAGATTTATGGCCCAGAATGTGATCTGTCCTGGAGAAGGTTCTGCATACACTTGAGAAAAAGGTTCAGTTCATTGTTTTAGGGTGAAATGTCCTATGGATATTAATTATGTCTAACTTGTCCATTGTACCATTTAGAACTTGTGCTTCCTTGCTAATTTTCTGTTTAGTTGATCTATCCATAGGTGTGAGTGGGGTATTAAAGTCTCCCACTATTATTGTGTTACTGTTAATTTCCCCTTTGATAATTGTTAGCATTTGCCTTACATATTGTGGTGCTCCTATGTTGGGTGAATATATATTTATAATTGTTACATCTTCTTCTTGGATTGATCCTTTGATCGTTATGTAGTGTCCTTTTTGGTCTCTTTTCATGGCTTTTATTTCAAAGTCTCTTTTATCTGGTGACTTCCCTGCTGGCTCAGGCGGTAAAGCGTCTGCCTACAATGCGGGAGACAGGGGTTCAATCCCTGGGTTGGAAAGATCTCCTGGAGAAGGAAATGGCAACCCACTCCGGTATTATTGCCTGGAAAATCCCATGGATGGAGTACCTGGTAGACTACAGTCCATGGGATCACAAAGAGTTGGACACGACTGAATGACTTCATTTTCACTTTATCTGGTATGAGTATTGCTACTTCTGCTTTCTTTTGGTCTCCATTTGTGTGAAATATCTTTTTCCAGCCCTTCACTTTCAGTCTGTATGTGTCCCTTGTTTTGAGGTGGGTCTCTTGTAGACAGCATATATAAGGGTCTTGTTTTTGTATCTGTTCAGCCAGTGTTTGTCTTTTGGTTCAAGCATTCAACCCATTTACATTTAAGGTAATTATTGATGAGTCTGATCCCATTGCCATTTACTTTGTTGTTTTGCATTTGAGTTTATAAACCTTTTCTGTGTTTCCTGTCTAGAGAAGGTCCTTTAGCATTTGTTGAAGAGCTTGTTTGGTGGTGCTGAATTAGCTCAGCTTTTGCTTGTCTGTAAAGCTTTTGATTTCTCCTTCATATTTGACTGATATCCTTGCTGGGTACAGTAATCTGGGTTATAGGTTTTTCTCTTTCATCACTTCAAGTATGTCCTGCCATTCCCTCTGGCCTGAAGAGTTTCTATTGAAAGATCAGCTGTTACCCTTATGGGAATCCCCTTGTGTGTTATTTGTTGTTTTTCCCTTGCTGCTTTTAATATTTGTTGTTGTGTTTGATCTTTGTTCATTTGATTAATATGAGTCTTGGGGTATTTCACCTTGGATTTATCCTGTTTGGAACTCTCTGGGTTTCATGGATTGGGTGGCTATTTCCTTCCCCATTTTAGGGAAGTTTTCAACTATTGTCTCCTCAAGTATTTTCTCTTGGCCTTTCTTTCTGTCTTCTTCTGGGACTCCTGAATTTGAATGTTGGGGCATTTGACATTTTCCCAGAGGTCTCCGAGGTTTCCTCATTTCTTTTAATTCTTTTTTATTTTTTCCTCTCTGCTTCATATTTCCACCGTTCTTCTACCTCACTTATCCTATCTTCTGCCTCATGACCAACCTAGACAGCATATTCAAAAGCAGAGGCATTACTTGGCCGACTAAGGTCTGTCTAGTCAAGGCTATGGTTTTTCCAGTAGTCATGTATGGATTTGAGAGTTGGACTGTGAAGAAGGCTGAGCGCTGAAGAATCGATGCTTTTGAAGTGTGGTGTTGGAGAAGACTCTTGAGAGTCCCTTGGACTGCAAGGAGATCCAACCAGTCCATTCTGAAGGAGATCAACCCTGGGATTTCTTTGGAAGGAATGATGCTAAAGCTGAAACTCCAGTACTTTGGCCACCTCATGCGAAGAGTTGACTCATTGGACAAGACTCTGATGCTGGGAGCGATTGGGGGCAGAAGGAGAAGGGGACGACCAAGGATGAGATGGCTGGATGGCATCACTAACTTGATGGACATGAGTCTGAGTGAACTCTGGGTGTTGGTAATGGACAGGGAGGCCTGGCGTGCTGTGATTTATGGGGTCGCAAAGAGTTGGACACGACTGAGTGGCTGAACTGAACTGATGTGCATGCCACAGTCTGGAACACACAGAGAGGTTCATGGAGTTACATGGAAAAGAGAAGAGGGAGGAAGTAGATAAAGGTGACATAGGGGAGAAAAAGAAGAGTCAAAAGGGGAGAGAGCAATCAAGCCAGCAGTCACACCCCTAAATAAAAATGGATCCTGAAGATTAGATCCTTACAAGTAAAAAATTGATAACAAATACCAAAAAGCAAAGATTAAAAATCTAGAGTATAGGTTATACTCTCAAAAATACCTTATTAAAAATATAAAACAAAATCACAAAAATTATAAATATATATATATGAAATTTGCTTTAAAAGTAGGATTTTTTGCAAGGTAATAGTAGGTTATAAAAATGAAAATTAAAGGAGTAATAAAGAACTTAAAAATAAAAAAATTAATTAAAAAATGATAATAGTAAAATGTATCTAGGAATTTCTCCGGAGTTGTTGAGGGCAGTGTGGGGTCAGTTCAGTTTCAGTACTTCCTTGTTCCAGCTTATACTTCTTCTCAAGGTCTATAGGCCCCTTCCAATGCTTAGTCAATGTGAAGGGTTTTAATCTGTTGCACCTTTCTCTTCGAAAGCAGTTCCCTCTTTGTTTATTTTGGCTTCCTCTGTTTGCAGATCTCTTCAGTGTCTAATTTCTGCCCTGACACAAGAGGGCGAAGGTGGTTACTTATTTAGGCTCACTTGTTCAGTTGTGCTGTGGGGACGGAGGAACACTGCAAACAAATATCACTGGTGTGTGTGGGGAGTGCTCGCAGTGTATGGACCACACTGGGTTTGCCCCCGCTCATGGAGAGTGTGCTTTCCTGGTCTACACTGCTCAGGCTCCAGGTTGCTCTACAGGAAACTGTCCAAAGCCAACCCTGGGTTTTGTGCACTTCCCAGGTCTAAACTGCTCAGGTTTGGGTTCTTGGGTGCTCCACAAAGACACAGACTAATTTGGGCATGATATTTGTGCCCTTCCCAGGTCTGAGCAGCTCAGGCAAAAAGGTGTTTGGTAAGCCCACTCTCCTAGGTGGGTGGTGCATCTTAATCACTTCCCTGGTCCCAGCCGCTCGGTTTCCTGGGTGCACCGTGAGAGCCCCATCTCAGGTTTGCCACATGTCTCCTCTGGGGAGCTGATCTCTGGTTGCGACCCTCCTGGCAGATGTTGACCGTCCACGATCCCAGGAAGACTTGGTTAGCAACTGGAATCCTGCACACAGTTTGGTGGAGGATGCCGACTCTGGGGCCGAGATTGCCTCTTGCCTTCAGGCTCTGGCTTTCGCCTGCCTGCCTCTCAGTGTCTGGTTGGCAATGGGCCAGTCCACAGCCAGCTAGTTCTCCTTGGTATTTGCTCAATCCTTGTTCTGTGAGCAGGCCTGGCTGTGCTTTAGGTTAGACCTTTTCACAGGAAAGTTCTCTCTCTCTCTCTTTTTCTCTCTCTCTCTGGCTATCCCACAGTTTGTGTTGCTATGTCATGTTAGTTCCCTCAGATTGTTCTCAGGGCATTCAGGCCTGGTCCTTACCCTAAGCATGCAACTCATGCCTTCCTATCCAGCCCCTGCTCGCTGGTGGCAGGTGTGAGCATCTGGGCTACTTCTCCACTGGGAGTTGTGTTTAGGCACGTATTCTGTGTGTATGTGTGTGTGTTTTTTTTCCCCCCTCCCAGTTATGTTCCCCTCTGAGATTCCAAAACTCTCCACAGACCCACTGGTGAGAAGGTTTCCTGGTGTTTGGAAACTTCTCCTTCATGACTCCCTTCCTGGGACGGATCCCCATCCCCAGCTCTTTTGTCTCACTTTTTGTCTTTTATATTTTGTCCTACCTCCTTTTGAAGAGAATCGGCTGCCTTTCTGGGTTCCTGGTGTTCTCTGCCAGCATTCAGAAGTTGTTTTGTGGAAGTTGCTCAGCATTCAAATGATCTTTTGATGAATTTGAATTTGTGGGGGAGACAGTGGTCTTCCCGTCCTATTCCTCCGCCATCTTCAGGAGGTGGAAATTGACACCTCATACCTCCCTTTCCTGCTACAGTGTGTACTGTGCTTACTGACTTGCTGCCAAAAAGAACAGTATGAAAATAGTTGAGAAACAGAATGACTTTACAGTGGAGTAAGTTGGCAAATACCACCTTGACCAGGTGATCAAGGTAAATGTCATGAATGATAAAGTAATGTATCCTTGATATTATGTGATAAGAATGGCACTTCACTTCCATGTTCTTCCTCTAAAAATATCTATAACCCTCATCTAAAAATGAGAAAAGCATCACATAAACCCATTGAGGAACATTCTTCAAAATATCTGACTAGTACTTCTCAAAACTGTCAAGGTTTGTCTTGATTTGTCTTTTGTCTTCTCAAAAGCAAGAAAAAAATGACAAACTGTCACACACTGTAAGACACAAAATGACTAAATGCAATGTATCTTAAATGGGATCCTGAACAGAAAAGGATATGAGGAAAAAACTGGTGGGTTTGAAATAAAGTGTAGTTTAGGTGATAATTACATACCAATACTGGCTCCTTAGTTAAAAAAATGTTTTGTAGTAGTATAAGATATTAATAATAGGGGTATCTGAATGAAGAGCATATAGGATCTCTCTGTACTATCTCTGAAACATTTCTGTAAAGATGAAACCAATCTAAAATTTAAAATTTATTTTAAAAACCAGAGTTTACTAGAGGTCTCTGCTGTCCTAATCAAATTTTTTATTATACTTTTTAAAATGTAATCCTAGTTTACATTGTTCAGCACATCTAGTATTAGAAAAGAATGTTTATAGAATGCAGTAGGTGAAACAGCACTCAACACATTGCCTTGTATAAAGTAAATCCTCAAGTATTTATCAACTGATTGAATAGAATTGCAAATTAATTTTCATCCTGGACTAAGGTCTTGAATACTTATTACTTTATTCTGGTTTCTTATTTAATAAATAGATGGATATAAGTGAGAGGCCTTTTAAAAAAATAGGGAAGTACTAATCCCCCCAAACCACGTTAATAAGAATCAATAAATAATACAGTAGGTTAGTCATCCAATGAAGTAGCTCATCTGGTGAAATGGTCTCCCAGTTTATCTTGAGGAGATGTGAGAAAGGTCTACCCAATCAAGGTGATTGGGAAGTAGGCTCAGGAGTGCATAACTGTAATAGAATTATTATGAAAGAAAAAAAGGTGGATCAATGACATTAACATTCCTGAGGATAGCATAGTTACTCAAAGTGTGAAGAAAATGGACTCTGAGGATAACTTGTCAGCATTTCCCCAATACTCTTCACAATGCCTCAGGCTATCATAGCTTAATGTCATTAACTATTAGGTTCATTCAACTAACTCTCCTTGCTCTAATTAATTTTATTTCCCTTGTAGATTTTTCAGTAGAAAGAAAATACTCTAGGGTCACTTTGCTAGTTATAGCTCTCATGGTAAATTCATAGATTTGCATCCTGGTTTACTCACCAATTTCTTAGGCATTTGGTTAACCTAGTTTTTGTTTATTTTTGGCAAATACATGTAATGTTATTACCCACCTTATGTACTAGTTTTGAAATGAAAATAAGTGACAAAATGCATACCTTGCTGTTTGTATTAAAATTGTTTTGTTGTTGTTGAATCACTGTCTTTCTCCATCTTGAATTTGAGCCATTCTGACAAAATTGAATCCTTTAACCTGAAAATCTGAGAATTACATAATGGACGATTCATTCTCTTGCTGACCTGCCTAAGCAGTGGATTGGTTTCCCTCCATTCCCTTGCTTCTTCTCTCACTCTCAACACCAGCCCCTGAGGATCATATGCACACCTCACAGCAGCTAGTAACAGGTAGATAGGCTACTTTATAAGGATCTCTTAATTTATCACCAAAATGAGGCAGCTCTGGAGTGGAACATAAAAATTATTTAGTCATCAGTTTGAGCAGCTGTGATAAATGGTGTGTGTGATTTAAATTTGAGTAAAATTGTATTTAATTGAAAATTTGGCCACTACATGAAACTTTCACTGCAAAGATTAGTATGACATTGAAAGACTGCTAAAGGTGCCAAGAATGTGGAAGAAAGATCCACTTAAGTTAATATGTCATGAAGCAGTTGTATAAAGCAGTGTTCTAGAGGATATGTTCCAGGACTAGTTTCATCAGAATCAAGTGGGGCATTTGTTAAATTACACATCCTTTGGCCTCAAAGACATTCTATTGGACCAGAATGTCCCTAAGGGGAATCCAGGAATTTGTAGCTTTTGCAAGTTTCACAGGTAATTCTTATACACCCTACTATCTGAGAACTCGGTTTTGCTTTATGTATTAAGAGAGAGCATTTCTTAACCACTGTGCTGACAGATTTTGTTCTCCATGTTCATGCCTTTCCAGAATCTTAAATTTAAAACTTAACTTAGTAGGTAAAAAAAAAGTACAATATCATGATCAAGTGTTGTGCCTGCTAATCAACATTTACAGTAACATAGTTTTAGAATATGTCATGTAAACTAAACAATGTACTCTGCATTTTTAAATAACCAGTGTTTTAATTACAAAAGACTTTAGTTCAGAGAGTTTAGTCAGTTTGCATAGAAAGGAGTTTCTAGATGCATAGCGATTGTACTCAGTCTAATTTTTTGTTGTCATTTGTCAGAATCCTTCTATATATGAGGTGGTTTTTCTTTCAATAAACATTTTATGAATGTCAGACTCAAGCTCTATCAGCTTAACCTCACTGATAACTCTCTGGATTGGATTAATTTTCTGAGATTTGCTTTGGTTGGTGTCAATATTTGCAATCCTGATATTTCTGTGAAGTCTGATACGTGCTTCTGTTTTCAAAATTTACAAAACATACCCTAGGGAAAATACACCAGACTGGCTTATTTGGAATTAAATGTTCACCCTAACCCCAATCCAATAATAAGCCGGTGGAAACAATCATGCAAATAATTTCCCTCTGTTCACGCAGAAGGAATAGAACATTGAGCCATAGAAATCTATGTATTACCTGTATGACTTTGAATACATTCTGTGGAATTTCTGCACCTTCAATTACATACCTATAAAATGAGTTGAACAATAAATTAATAATATTTGTAAAATGCCCATCACATATCAGCTAAACAAAAAATAGTAGCTAAAAGGAAAAAGAAAGAAGCTCTGAAAATAGTAGAACACAAGATGGGAGGAGGCTGCATCTTCTGGGGCTTGGCTTTGTAGACGTAATACAAAACTCTTCATTCTGAGAACTGGGCGTCCAGACTTTTTGTAAGTACTGGAACTATTACATTATAAAAGAGAAGAGGAAAAGAATATAGTCTCATTTTGTGACACAGCTAGAACTCATAGTAATTTTGTGACTTTTGAATTGTAAAGTGAGTAAGAATGTTATTTACTTCAAGAAACATTTCCATTGCCCCCTGGTTGAATGAATCTAGAATTCTTAATAAAGGTACTGTGCTATGAGAAGTATCTCTTGATGCTGCTGACTGTATATTTCCTGTGTAACTTTTTATTCTTTAACTTCACATTTCTTGTCTCCCACTTTATACATAACGAATAAAAAACTTTCTATATTTTATATTATTGTGCACATTATCATTTCTTATTAACATTTTTATTTTCACAAAAAAAATAACAAAATGCCATTTTCCAAGAAGGGGAAGATTAAGAATTTTTAAGCCTTTGAAATCTTTATGGCTATTAGAATTATTACTCTACCCTATCAAAAAAATAAAGGAATTTTAAGGGAAAGAATGTTTTAACCTTCTCCTGATTACACAGTGAAAACAGTTATCTAAAGAAATATATTAATATAATTAGACTGAGCTGATGCAGTTTTCACAGTATCTTTTAAAAAGTCTGTATTACCAACTACCCCCCCCCCCCACTTAACTCAAAGTTGAGACTCTAATAGAGTCTAGTCTAATAGACTAGAAAATCTACTTTTAAAAGATATGCAGTGTTTGAAAAGAGGTTTAGTATATGAGAAATAGGAAGAATGCCTTTGATTTGATAAATAGTAAAAATATACACTAAAATGCAAGTTATTTTCAATAAAGAAATGCTTGTTAACCCATATTGAAATACGGGAATTCCCTGATGATTTAGTGGTAAAAAATTCACATGCCAATGGAGAATTCAATCGGTCAAAATTTAAAGAGAGATTCCAGGTTAAGATATTATAACTCTTCTATATGTCTATAATCTTAGGAAGTAAGGAGAAGACCAGAAATGTGAATTATGCAGGATTTCACAGATCAAGAAAAATATTTTCATTGCTATTAGGAAAAGGAAAACACTGCTGTTTTTGAGTGACATCAAAAAAGCAATGAAGGTTTAGAAATCAGGAACACAATTCTACAACTTAGAGGCCTAGAGAATGAGAGCTGTCATATTAATGATATAATATATGTTATATATTTTTGTGATTTTGTTAAACAAGAATATTCTCTGATTGATGAATTACAGGAAGTACAGCTTGGATGTCCTAAGCCAGGCTAGATAGAGGCAACATAAAACCTTAGCTTGCTTCAATTTATCTCTTTTTGGACAGGTCAGTCCCTGACTCTGTAAACTGATCAGCTTAGAAAAAATTAAAAAAATCAACTAACATCCCTGAGACATTGTAAATTTCTAGCCGACAAAATAATATTTTACTCTATCCCTCATATGACCTAACAAAAGTAATAATAGGTGCTTGACAAATAACTGCTGATGTCATTTCTTTTGTTTAGCACAATGTAAGGCAAAGTGGGGGCTTAGAATTAGCACAGGACTCAGTCTCTCATACCAAAGGCTTCATTTAATCTTACCAAGGAGACAAGAATTTAGAAGCATTTGTTGAAAACTAGGGGAGTCTTAATTCTAGTTACAATTTTGTAAATGAACCTGAACTGTAGGTATAATGGTCTTATGTATGCATTTTATTGTAGTATGTGGTTTGCTTTCTCTTAAAATTCATGATAAAATATTTAGGACTTTTAATATTTATATATTAGTCCACAGATTGAAACATGAGTCTAGAGGCCACCTGAAAGGCTGATAATTTCCCATTATTAAAATCTTAGTTCTAATCAATATTATGCCTGTATATTACCTTACTATTGATTTGTCTTTTTTCTGTTTGTTTTATTATCAGTATTCTTAAAAGAACCCTTCAGGAAAGTTCACTCTTAATTTAGCAAATAAAATGAGAAGAAAAATCATGACACTTTTTTTTGTTTGTTTGTTTTAAATATGTGGTTAAAAACTAGTGGTTACCAGCAGAGAGAAAAAAATGGAGAGAAGCAATATAAGGGTATGGGAGTAAGAGGAATAAACCATTGGCTATAAACTAAGCTATAAGGATATATTGTACATGGGGATAATAGTCAATATTTTAAAATAGCTATAAATGAAGTTTAATATTTAAAATAATAAAAATATGAAGTATTTTTTGTCACAAGTTTAATTATATTACTAATCATGAGGTTTATGGTGCCTTGAAGATGGGGCATCAGAGGGCAGACACACTGAAACCATACTCGCAGAAAACTGGTCTATCTAATCACACTAGGACCTTGTCTAACTCAATGAAACTAAGCCATTCCCGTGAGGCCACCCAAGCTGGGTGGGTCATGGTGGAGAGGTCTGACAGAATGTGGTCCACTGGAGAAGGGAATGGCAAACTACTTCATTGTTCTTGCCTTGAGAACCCCATGAACAGTATGAAAAGGCAGAATGATAGGATACTGAAAGAGGAACTCCCCAGGTCAGTAGGTGCCCAATATACTACTGGAGATCAGTGAAGAAATAACTCCAGAAAGAATGAAGGGATGAAGCCAAAGCAAAAACAATACCCAGTTGTGGATGTGACTGGTGATAGAAACAATGTCCAATGCTGTAAAGAGCAGTATTGCATAGGAACCTGGAATGTCAGGTCCATGAATCAAGGCAAATTGGAAGTGGTCAAACAAGAGATGGCAAGAGTGAACATTGACATTCTAGGAATCAGTGAACTAAAATGGACTGGAATGGGTGAATTTAACTCAGATGGCCATTATATCTACTACTGCAGGCAGGAATCCCTCAGAAGAAATGGAGTAGCCATCATGGCCAACAAAAGAGTCTGAAATGCAGTATTTGGATGCAATCTCAAAAACGACAGAATGATCTCTGTTCATCTCCAAGGCAAACTATTCAATATCACAGTAATCCAAATCTATGCCCCAACCAGTAACACTGAAGAAGCTGAACGCTTCTGTGAAGACCTACAAGACCTTTTAGAACTAACACCCAAAAAAGATGTCCTTTTCAGTATAGGGGACTGAAGTGCAAAAGTAGGAAGTCAAGAAACACCTGGAGTAACAGGCAAATTTGGCCTTGGAATGCGGAATGAAGCAGGGCAAAGGCTAATAGAGTTTTGCCAAGAACATGCACTGGTCATAGCAAACACCCTCTTCCAACAACACAAGAGAAGACTCTACACATGGACATCACCAGATGGTCAACACCGAAATCAGATTGATTATATTTGCAGCCAAAGATGGAGAAGCTCTATACAGTCAACAAAAACAAGACCAGGAGCTGATTGTGGCTCAGATCATGAACTTCTTATTGCTAAATTCAGACTTAAATTGAAGAAAGTAGGGAAAACCACTAGACCATTCAGGTATTACCTAAATCAAATCCCTTATGATTATACAGCGGAAGTGAGAATTAGATTTAAGGGGCTAGATCTCATAGATCGAGTGCCTGATGAACTATGGACTGAGGTTAGTGACATTGTGCAGGAGACAGGGATCAGGACCATCCCCATGGAAAAGAAATGCAAAAAAGCAAAATGGCTTTCTAGGGAGGCCTTACAAATAGTTGTGAAAAGAAGAGAAGTGAAAAGCAAAGGAGAAAAGGAAAGATATAAGCATCTGAAGGCAGAGTTCCAAAGAATAGCAAGGAGAGATAAGAAAGCCTTCCTCAGTGATCAATGGAAAGAAATAGAGGAAAACAATTAAATGGAAAAGAATAGAGATCTCTTCAAGAAAATGAGAGATACCAAGGGAACATTTCATGCAAAGATGGGCTTGATAAAGGACAGAAATGGTCTGGACCTAACAGAAGCAGAAGATATTAAGAAGACGTGGCAAGAATACACAGAATAACTGTACAAAAAGATCTTCACAACCCAGATAATCACGATGGTGTGATCACTCACCTGGAGCCAGACATCCTGGAAGGTGAAGTCAAGTGGGCCTTAGAGAGCATCACTACGAACAAAGCTAGAGGAGGTGATGAAATTCCAGTTGAGCTATTTTAAGTCCTGAAAGATGATGCTGTGAAAGTGCTGCACTCAGTATGCCCACAAATGTGGAAAACTCAGCAGTGGCCACAGGACTGGAAAAGGTCAGTTTTCACTCCAATTCCAAAGAAAGGCAATGCCAAAGAATTCTCAAACTAGTGCACAATTGCACTCATCTCACATGCCCGTAAAGTAATGCTCAAAATTCTCCAAGCCAGGCTTCAGCAATATGTGAAGTGTGAACTTCCACATGTTCAAGCTGGTTTTAGAAAAGGCAGAGGAACCAGAGATCAACTTACCAACATCTGCTGGATCATGGAAAAAGCAAGAGAGTTCCAGAAAAACATCTACTTCTGCTTTATTGATTATACCAAAGCCTTTGACTGTGTGGATCACAATAAACTGTGGAAAATTCTCCAAGAGATGGGAATACCAGACCACCTGACCTGCCTCTTGAGAAACTTATATGCAGGTCAGGAAGCAACAGTTAGAACTGGACATGGAACAACAGACTGGTTCCAAATAGGAAAAGGAGTACGTCAAGGCTATATATTGTCACCCTGCTTATTCAACTTCTATGCAGAGTACATCATGAGGAACGCTGGGCTGGAAGAAGCACAAGCTGGAATCAAGATTGCTGGGAGAAATATCAATCACCTCAGATATGCAGATGACACCACCCTTATGGCAGAAAGTGAAGAGGAACTAAAGAGCCTCTTGATGAAAGTGAAAGAGGAGAGTGAAAAAGTTGGCTTAAAGCTCAACATTCAGAAAACGAAGATCATGGCATCTGGTCCCATCACTTCATGGGAAATAGATGGGGAAGCAGTGGAAACAGTGTCAGACTTTATTTTGGGGGGCTTCAAAATCACTGCAGTTGGTGACTGCAGCCAGGAAATTAAAAGACGCTTACTCCTTGGAAGAAAAGTTATGAGCAACCTAGAGCGCATATTGAAAAGCAGAGACTTTATTTTGCCAACAAAGGTCCGTCCTGTCAAGGCTATGGTTTTTCCAGTGGTCATGTATGGATGTGAGAGTTGAACTGTGAAGAAAGCTGAGCGCTGAAGAATTGATGCTTTTGAACTGTGGTGTTGGAGAAGACTCTTGAGAGTCCCTTGGACTGCAAGGAGATCCAGCCTGTCTATTCTGAAGGAGATCAGCCCTGGGATTTCTTTGGAAGGAATGATGCTAAAGCTGAAGCTCCAGTAGTTTGACCACCTCATGCCTAGAGTTGACTCATTGGAAAAGACTCTGATGCTGGAACGGATTGGGGGCAGGAGGAGAAGGGGACGACAGAGGATGAGATGGCTGGATGGTATCACTAACTCAATGGACATGAATCTGTGTGAACTCCGGGAGTTGGTGATGGACAGGGAGGCCTAGTTGCTGCCATTCATGGGGTCGCAAAGAGTTGGACACGACTGAGTGACTGAACTGAACTGAACTAAAGATGAGAGCTTATTTCATGAGTAAAATGAAATCAGTAATTTAATTTAATGTTAGACATAAGATTACATATGTTTGTGTGTGTTCTCCCATATAAGCTTAATGATACTAAAGAAAGCAAACAATTTATATACTACTTTTTAAATCTTGTGACTATAACTTATATGTTTTACATTTTATGAAGATTTGAAGGCCATGAATAGCCATTAAATAGATGAATTGATATTAAACACCTGTGGCGGAGAAGGCAATGGCACCCCACTCCAGAACTCTTGCCTGGAAAATCCCATGATGGAGGAGCCTGGTAGGCTGCAATGGGGTCGCTGGGAGTTGGACACGGCTGAGTGACTTCACTTTCACTTTCCACTTTCGTGCATTGGAGAAGAAAATGGCAACCCACTCCAGTGTTCTTGCCTCGAGAATCCCAGGGACAGGGGAGCCTGATGGGCTGCCGTCTATAGGGTGGCACAGAGTTGGACACGACTGAAGCGACTTAGCTGCAGCAGCAGCAAACACCTGTGGAGAAGTTTGGTTTAGGCAAAAATGACAGTTTCCAAACCCAGAAAGTATTTCACACATTCCTCTCTTTCCGTTCACTCTTCTGTGCCAAGACTCCAGGGTCTCCAGTGATATCAAGAGTAACAGGGCATTTCCAATGACTTGAAAAGGGATTTCTGTTACTGAATTTCTAATTATAGTAGGCCCACTTGTTAGTCTGGGCAGTTCCTAACCTGTACTAGGAAAAATCACTCTAGGGAACAAGGTGGAAGAGGAAAATCACGAGAATCAGGTAAAATAGGCCTATTGTTTTGTGAGCACAGAGGAAGGAGTAAAGGAAAGACATTAGTTGGCTTTACTTTTCTCATTGTGTGTAGCTGTGTGTGCAGTTTGGCTTTAGATACCTACTCAGCTATTGTGGTGCTGGCAAAGACTCTTGAGAGTCTTTTGGACAGCAAGGAGATCAAACCAGTCAATTCTAAAGGAAATCAACCTTGAAAATTCATTGGAGGGGCTGATGCTGAAACCACCTGATGTGAAGAGCCAACTCACTAGAAAAGACCCTGATGCTGGGAAAAATTGAGGGCAAGAGGAGAAAGGGCCAACAGAGGGTGAGATGATCAGATGGCATCACCTACTCAGTGGGCATGAGTTGAGCAAACTCTGGTAGGTATCAAAGGACAGGAAAGCCTGCTATGCTTCAGTCCATGGGGTTGTAGAGTCAGACACGACTTAGTGACTGAACAATAACAACTACAAAAATATAATGTTTATTGTATTCTAAGATTACAAAGCACTCTTTGTGGAAAACATAGTATTAATAATAAACTGTTTCATTGTGTTGGAAACAAAGTCCAGAACAATTTACAAGCATTTCTTTCTCTGTACTCAAAACCACCCAGTAGAGGGAAGAGGTTGGTGAGTTATCTAATTTCTCAAGAACCATATTTTAAATCAAAAGAACTTGTTTAGACAACATTAATTTGTTTTCATTGTTGGTAGTTATGTCATTATATGAAAAACAGAACTTTGGTAGTGTTTCTTTGATAACTGATCAGTCATCATAAAATGGGTAAAATTCAGCCTTTTTCAACTGACCTGAATTGTTATTTGGCTGTTCTCTTCTTACAGCTAAAAAAAATCAATAAACACATGGTAGTTAATGTCTATTGTGGAATACAGCTATAAGTGACTCTGCTAAGTGAAGATACGTTCAGCAGTTTTCAACATGCTCCGTGATCCATTCTTACTTGAAAATCTTTTCTTTCCTGCTCCTACAAGTGATCTTTCAACTAATGTGTTTTATGAAGGGCTGACATTTGTTTGGCCTATGTTCAAGAAGCAAATTTAACATGGTACAAATAAAAAGAGGTTTTAAGAGTCATTGTAGGCAAAGAGAATTCCTCTACCAGCAAACTAAATCTTCTGTTCTTCAATAAATAAAATCATTAGATGCTATAATTTGTTTCCCATTGTAGAGACTATTTAGTTTTGCCTTTAAAAGCAGGATGTCTTCTGCTTATACTGTCTTTGAACAGTGATTTAATATTAAGTATTTGAGGATTTGCTAGCAAATTTGCTGATGATAGTAAATTCTTCAAATGGAGTCTGTTTTCTTCTACGTCAGAAAATAAATCTTATTTTATGCATTTTATGCCTCCATTTTATTTCACCTCACTCACTCCACAATAGAGGGAACCTGATATCAAGAAAAACTATTTGGTATATATATTTACTGGGAATATACAGAGCATCACTTTGTACTTTACATACAGATTTATTGATTCATCTATCCAAATCACTCACGTATTTGGAATAGGGCATGCATTGTGTATATGTCAGCTAAATTCTGAGATTAGAGCTGAGACTCTGCCACTATCTAAGTCACATACAATAATGTGTCTAGTTAAAACTTGAGATTAATAATCAGGAGTAAAGTTCTTAACAGCACAGAATATCCTACTTTCAAAGGTTAAGATATATTTCCATTCTTAGAAGGGATTTTGGCCTGTGCCTGTATAGAAGGATGAAGTTTGCTGTTGAAGAAGTTTTTCTGAATCTTGGGAGAAGAAAAATAGTGCTCTTTTAATGTGCAAATCAGTTCAGTTCCATTCCTTCACTCTGTAGTGTCCGACTCTTTGTGACCCCATGGACTGCAGCACACCGCTCTTCCCTGTCCTTTACCTACAAAACCAGAATGACTTTTTCCAGCATTTTGGATATGACATTCTTAGGTGTGATCGAGTGATTTTTAAAAATAACTTTAATCTTAATTAATACTAAATAAACCAAGAAGTAGAAATTAAAGTAACAGCAATAAGCTACTCAAATTTGAGGAATGTTAGGATTTATTATAAGGTCTAATAGATAATAGCCTACAACAAATATCAAGTTATCTGTTGATAGAAAAGGTGAAATATACTTTGGCTGTGCAAGTCTTCTGAGTTTACAAAAGTGCAAATGAATCTGAGGCACTTCAATCATATTTATCCCTTGTATTTGTGCTTAAAATATATATAATTATTATATTTACGGTTCATTACTTTCAACAGTCATAAAAAGACTTATAAATTGGTAAATATTATCTCTGAATAATAGAAGAAAATTTAATGAGGGATTCAATATAAGAGCTCTGACCAAATTAAGCTAGACAAATGTACGAATAAATGGAATAATGATATATGACACCTATTGTATGAAAGTTTCTGTAGACATAAAGTAATGCTATATCCTGGACAATAGCATTTATAATAGAACCACAAATATCCAATCTTATTGTCTTCTGGTCTGAGAATTCTTAACCAGTGATATGATCATCCTGATAAAGTTGTTCAAATTAAGCAATGTTTGGGGGACTTACGGATTTTTACTGTAATGCCACAGTTTTGTTGCCATGTAGGTTTTACTTTCACTCTTGTTCCTGCTATTATAGAGCATAATTGTAGTTGCTACTTTATATTGATCGGCTTTTTTATGTGCTAAAATTTTTATTCAATCTTGTGGCTAAGATATCATGGCATAGGGATGATTACCATCATTGACCAAATGAGAAAACTTAAGTTCTGAAATTAGCCAACATACTCCAGATCACAAAAGTAGTATGTGATAGAGTCCAGATGTCTGTTGGACCTCCAGAGCCGCAGGGATCCCCATTACATGTATGGAAAGAAACAGGCCACAGCAGGAATGTATTGGGAAAGACGTGTTTCTCTACATTCCATAAACAAAAATAATTGAGATCTTATCAGTAGAGTTAAAACAATTTTTATGACCCTATTGGTTTTATTGTTTTTGCTTAGAATTGAATTGGATAAGTAAAAAATTACTATAAAAGGAAGACCAACTTTTACCCCTAAAGCATTTTATATACTCTATGCTGATATCAAAAGGATCACCTTATGGGAAAGAACAATGGGGAATGCAGAGAGGAACAAATAGCTCATATTTAGAGCTCACTGGGAGCTTCAGAAATGTGAAACAATGACACAAGTGTAGGATAATTCCTCCCATTCTTCAGTTGGTTTCATTGGCTCAATACTCATATATCTAGTTGTTTCTCACAAATAAGAATCTGTGTGGACACTTAAAAAAAATTATCTGGGGTGGAAATATTATCACATGCTTGTTCTAGCACCAAGCATACACATGGGCTTTTTATAAAGGAAAACTTATTTACTGTATTACATCAGCATAAGATGTGTGCAACTACATGAGAAAATGATTCCAGTTTGGATTAATAACAATGTCTTAATTTTGGTTTGTGATTTACAATTTACCAAGTCTTCTTATGAATATTATCTTAGTTGAATTTCCATTTTACAGTAAAAGACAGTGAAGCTTTCTTTTGTTTAAAGTTTTGCCGGAAATTTGTAATCACAGAACTCACAACTTTTAGAAGAAATTTAATGAAGATTTTTTTTAACTTCAAGCTCAGAGTTCTTCCTACTCTATAATGCTAAATAATTTTATTGATGACATGATCTTTAATGAGACTCCTCTTATAATGACTTGTTCAGTCAGTAAAAGTTAATATTTATCCATTTTTGGATTTAATTGTTCAACAAAATATAGTGATATTTTTATAGACAAGGTAGTATGTTAAGAACCATGGATGTAACAAAGGAGGAGGTACAAAATTTGGGAGAAATGAGTGAATTCATGGAGGCCAAGGGGCTTCCTTGATAGCTCAGTTGGTAAAGAATCTGCCTGCAATGCAGGAGACCCTGGTTCAATTCTTGGGTCAGAAAGATCCCCTGGAGAAGGGAAAGGCTACCTACTCCAGTATTCTCACCTGGAGAATTCCATGGACTGTATAGTCCATGGGGTCACAAAGAGTCAGACATGACTAAGCAACTTTCACTTGGAGGCTGAAAGTTTCTGTAGAGGAAACTACCCTTTGTAACTAATGCAGATGAATAGTTCATGAGTAAAAATCTAAGAAATTATTAATAGAGTCTGTGTAGCACTTAGAAACTGAGTCTTGTGAAAGAAAATGTTTCACATTTTTTTGTAAAAGGAAGATAAAGCCTTTAACTCAACAACAAAAAAGGAAGACTCCAATATGTTAAATCAAATGACTCTGTGTGAAAGGGTTGACTTGACTTGATTACTTGGCCTTCCCCTTTTACCTATAATATTTCCTGGGGCCACCTGCTTAGAACTCTCTGGAAAACATCTATTTGCCACCAACACTGGATGTGTGATGTGTTTCTATATTACACCTTGAGAGATCAGTTTTCAAGACAAGTTAGTAGCTACAGGAGAAGGAGAATGGCCTGAGTTTTAGCTCTTCACTGAACTTGCTGAATGTGTCTGGCAAATGGCCACATTCAATCAGTGTAAGAAAATCATGATTAATGCAGAGGATTGTATTCAATATGTATAAGAGGAAGAAAAAAAATGTTTACCTCTGATGACTGGTTACAATAACAAGGAGAAAACAAAAATCAATGACAAAATTAAGGATATACTTCAATCCTGAATTAGCTCCCAAAATTTCATTCATCTGCCTTACCCTGTCTTTATGTTTTTGGCATATTCTCCTATATCCTAAATAACCAAGATCCTTCTTGCCTTTATTTCTCCAACCTATTCTCTTAAATATAGTTCCTGCCTATAGAATCCTCAACGTTGTATCTCTTTGTTAGTAGTCATTTTCTGGGAATACTAGTGCTCATTTATTGAGCACATATTGTATTCCAAACACAGGGCTAAAAGCTTTATATTAATTTTGGATGCAATCTGCTTAACACCTCTTTGAAATAAGTCAGTTAAGGATACCAAACCTTTTAGAGTTTCATGAACACTAGTAGTCAATAAATTACAACTGGGATTAAAGCCCAAATCCATTTGATTCTAAAGTTTTGGCAGAGACTACTGGTTGCTCCCCCATTTCAGACCTCCCCTTTTCTCGTGTGTGTGTGTGTGTGTGTGTGTGTGTGTGCGCTCAGCTGTCTCCAACTCTGCAAACCCATGGACTGTAGCCCACCAGACTCCTCTGTCCACGGGATTTCACAGGCAAGAATTCATGGAGTGGGTTGCCATTCCCTCCTCCAAGGAACCTTTCCCACCCAGGAATTAAACCCATGTCTCCTGCATCTTCTGCATTGGCAGGCAGATTCTTTGTCACTCATGCCACCTTCTCTGTATCAATGGAAGGTTTGTAGGGCAACAAAATAACAGCTTTCTTTGAAGCAAGGATAAGTCATGTGACTGGGTTCTACTTATGGGACATGGCAGCACAACTTCTGAGTTACGGTCATAAAGAGAATGCATTCTCTTATATTGCTTTCTTTTTTGTCCCCAGTCAGAATAACTCTACGAAGGAGGGAGCTAAGCCATCATAGCTCTTTTGAACCTCAGGATCAATGTTACATGTTTAGGATGCAGAGCAATAAGTCAGAAGATATCAGGGTTTTTTATCACCATCAAGTTGCCACTTAGACTTATGAACATTGTATTTTTGGGTCTCTAAGATCAGCCTAACCACTATCCAGACTAACACAGAGGCCTATGTTCTAAGACTCAACTGAAAGTAAGGAAAATCAATATTAAACAGAAAATACTTAATAATAACCTTTCAAGGATCACAGAAATGGTTTGAGCAGGTTTTACTAATTTTATACAAGGAGGAAAGGAATCCAGGGTTTGGGGACATTCATGATTAGTAAGAATCATTGGTAGTTTCACTATGGATGGGTGAATGATGGTTCAAGAAGCAATTTGAACCATCGAAAACAATTTTAGCTTAAGGAATGAAGGTGAAATGTATAGTCTGAAGTTTCTGGGGAGCATCTGCTTAGCAAAATTATAAGCAATTGGGAATAGTTAGAGTGCAGTTTCAGAAAAAGGATTAGGTGTGAAAAGAATCAGAAAATTTTCTATAGAACCCATTTTTCTCTGAGTGTGTTACACTGTTTCTGCTTCCATCACAAGTATAATTTATTTGTATTCCACTTAGATATAATAATTTTAATGAATGTGCTAATTGTTTATTATCTTACTTATTAATAATTTGGTTAACTATTTTCTTTTTACATGAATATTAACAACTGCCTTGTTTTCAATGGCTTAAAACTTATATTATATTTTTAAAGAAGCTCACTCTTCAGTATTCAGTATTTTATTGTTTTTTTAGTATGCAGTTGTCATTCATTTAAATTGATTGTATTTTAGGGAGACTGAGTATCATTTTGAAATATAAGTAAGAAAATGTTAAAAATCAAACAACCATATTTAGCATCATTACAAACAATAAGAATCATAAACTGAGCTCAATTTGTTAGTTTTCTAGGCCTTATATCAGGTATAATCCAGTACCATTAAATTCACTCAAGAATCAAAAACAAGGTTGGGATCTAAGTCATAAAATTCCTTAAAACTTATTTCGGATCGAAGAGGAATCACTCAAAAGGAAAAAAAAAATAAGAGTTGTCATAATAGACCCTAATTCATGTTGAACAGGTATGGGTAGTATGGGGAGAGAGCAAATTAGCCAAGATGGTGTGTTCAGGCTCTCTCATCCCATGTTTTGTAAATGATGACTGTGACACTGAGATCATTTGTAGCACTGTGCACGCGCATCATGAGGTACTTGCTTGGTCATGAGCTACCCTGTGCTGACCGGATATATGGGCTCCACCTAGAAAGCGAGGGCATTACTGCTGCGTCACAGCTATGTCCATTGGGTCAGCCATGAGAGGAGAGGTTATAGCATGTCTACTGCTATGGCTGCTGCATCAGCCAGGAGAGAGGCTGTGTCATGTTAGGTTATGCTATGGCTGCTGTGTCAGCCAGAAGAGAATAAGTGTGTCTGCAGTACCTACAGCTCCTAGAGTCTTCTTCCAGACTCTTAGCTCATGCCTTGCCTACCCTGGGTTCAGTGAACAGTGCAGTGTGAACAGCAAGACATTGACATCACAAACAGGATGACGAGCAATACAGGTAGATTAGGCATTCCCTCAGGAGAAGGAATTTACTCATGGAAATTCAGGGAATAAAAGTTTGTTTCTCAAAGACTTGTGCTACTATTTGCAGTGTAGTTTCCATTACAACTTAAATAAAACATATATAATACATGGGATTTTCCAGGCAAGAGTACTGGAGTGGGTTGCCGTTTCCTTCTCCAGGAGATCTTCCCCACCCAGGGATCAAACCCAGGTCTCCTGCCTTGTAGACAGACGCTTTACCGTCTGAGCCACCAGAGAAGTCATATATGAAACATAGGTAACTCTCAATTGTTTGAGATCTACAATAATTTTAAAGAGAGGAAATGTTTTCAGAAATGCTATAATAATCTGGGGAGGTAAATATGGTAAAATGAATAATTAAAATTACTACTTCTCATTTGTTTTGTTTCTTTGCTTTCTTTTGCCCTCCAGTGTTTGGAAGATACCAGCTTAAATGTTGTTGTTCAATCACTAAGTAACATCTGACTTTTTGCGACCCCCATTGACTGCAGCACTCCAGGCTTCCTTTTCCTTCAACCATCTCCCAGAGTTTGCCCAAACTCGTATCCATTGAGTCAGTGATGCCATCCGATCACCTCATCCTCTTTCACCCCCTCTCCTCCTGCCCTCAATCTTTCCCAGCATCAGGGTCTTTTCCAATGAGTCGGCTCTTTGCATTAGGTGGCCAAAGTATTAGAGCCTCAGCTTCAGCATCAATGCTTCCAGTGAATATTCAGGGTTGATTTCCTTTAGGATTGACTGGTTTGATCTCCTTGCTGTCCAAGGGACTCTGAAGAGTCTTCTCCAGCACCACAGTCTGAAAGCATTAATTCTTCAGTGCTCAACCTTCTTCATGGTCCAACTCTCACAACTGTACATGACTACTGGAAAAACCATAGCTTTGACTATCAGAGCATTGTTGGCAAAATAATGTCTCTGCTTTTCAATGTTCTGTGTGGGGTTGTCATAGCTTTTCTTCCAAGGAGCAAGCATCTTTTAATTTCATGGCTACTGTCACTGTCTGTAGTGATTTTGGAGTCCAAGAAAATAAAATCTGCCGTTGGGTCCACCTTTTCCCCATCTATTTGCCATGAACTAAATCCTGACTGGATGCCATGATCTTTGTTTTTTGAATGTTGAGTTTTAAGGCAGCTTTTTCAATCTCCTCTTTCACCCTCACCAATACACTCTTTAGTTCCTCTTCAGTTTCTGCCATTATGGTGGTATCATTTGCATATTTGAGGTTGTTGATACTTCTCCCAGCAATCTTGATTCCAGCTTGGGATTCATCCAGCCTGGCAATTCGTATGATGTACTCTGCATATAAGTTAAATAAGCAAGGGGCCAATACACAGCCTTGCCATACTCCTTTCCCAATTTTGAACCAGTCCATTGTTCCATGTCTGGATCTAACTGTTGCTTCTTGACCTTCGTACAGGTTTTACAGGAGACAGGTGAGGTGGTTTGCTATTCTCATCTCTTTAAGAATTTTCCATAGCTTGTTGTGATCCATCAGGCTTCCCTCATGGCTCATACAGTAAAGTATCTGCCTGCAATGCAGGAGACCCAGGTTCAGTCCCTGTGTTGGGAAGATCCCCTGGAGGAGGGCATGGCAACCTACTCCAGTATTCTTGCCTGGACATTTCCATGGACAGAGGAGCCTGGCAGGTTACTGTCCATGGAGTCCCAAAGAGTCAGACATGACTGAGCAAGTAACACTTTCACTTTCTATCACAATCAAAGGCTTTAGTATAGTCAATGAAGCAGAAGTAGATAGCAAGGTAATGCTCAAAATCCTTCAAGCTAGGCTTCAAAAGGACGTGAAATGGGAACTTCCATATGTACAAGCTGGATTTAGAAAAGGCAGTGGAACCAGAAATTAAATTGCCAACATCAGTTGGATCATAGAGAAAGCAAGGGAATTCCAGAAAAGCATCAACTTCTGCTTCGTTGATTATGCTAAAGGCTTTGACCACATGGAACAAGTTCAGTGAAAATCCTTCAAAGGCATCACAACTCATTCAGTTTAATAACCAGTCATTATAAAAGATAGTCTGGCTACTGGGGTAAAGATCATTCTGGTATAGGACCAATGGACTATATTGCAAATTGCATTTCCCCCCAATAGTTGCTTCAATATATAACTGTTTCATCCTTTTCTTTAAGTATGGCTTGGATGATCCTCTACTGAGAGAAGATGCCTATGTCTCCTCCCCTTGAACCTATGCAGGCCTTAGTAACTTCTTCAGCCAACAGAATGTGATAGAAATGATGTTGCATGACTTCCAAAGCTGTATCTTAATGGCAACAGAGCTCCCACCTGGCTTGCTTTTTTATCAGAACTTGCTACCATATTGTAAAGAGGCCCAGACAAGCTACATGTGGGGGTTCTTGATGGCAGTGCCAGCTAGGTCTTCAGCTGAGAGCCAGCATCAACTATCAAACTTGTAAGTGAATTTAAAAAAAAAAAATTAGATGATTCCAGTCCCTGGGCTTTGATTCTTTCAGCTAAAGCCCTAGACATTCTGCTTTCCCCAACTTCCGATCTGACCTAAAGAAATTATGAGAGACTGGGACTTCCCCGGTGAGCCAGTGGTTAATACTTCACCTTCCAATGCAAGGGGTGCAGGTTCAATTTCTGGTCAGGAAGCTGAGATCCCACGTACCTTGAGACCAAAAATCCAAAACATAAAACAGAAGCAATAACAAATTCAATAAAGACTCTAAAAAACAAAGAATACAAGGGATGGAAAGAGATGATAACAATTAAAAAATTATGACAGATAATAACTGATTACTGCTATTATAACTAAATTATTTGGTAGTTTGATAGATAGTAATAGCTAAGTAATGTATGAGGTAACTGGGTACCCATGGCTACTAACCTTGGCTACCAATATATTTTCAGAGCCCTTCAATTTATCTTCTGCCTTAAGAGTAACACGGATAATTCTGTTCTGATAGTGCCCAAACAATAAACTTTCAAAAAGTTATAGCTTCTTAAACACAGAAGCCAAATAAACTAATCATTAGATTGCTTGGAATACATGTTTTGCTCAGTTATGTCTGACTCTTTGTAACCCCATGGACTGTAGCCTTCCAGGTTCCTCTGTCCATGGAATTTTCCATGCAAGAATCCTGGAGTGGGCTGTCATTTCCTCCTCCAGAATGTTCTGAGAATATCATTTTAAAGAAGTATAATGGAAATTGTTGGAAATATATACAATATCATCATAGATTCAACACAAAATTTTCTTTTGTCAAATAATTTCACTGAACATATCATCTGATCTTTTATTGTTGTTTTCAGTCGCTCAGGCGTGTCTGAGTCTTTGCAACCCCAAGACCTGCAGCATGCCAGGCTCCCTTGATCTTTTAGCTTGATATCTTTATCTTATTAACCTCCAAAAGTCTCTTTCAGAAATTTGTAATCATATTGAAAACATTGTTTTTCTGTGATTAGTTTCCTAATTGCTTCATAATGTAAGTCTGTACATCTCATTTTGAAATGAGTCAAATCCTACTTTGGAAACCAGATGGACAGAAGGGGTAGGTGCAGTTCTGTTTTTAGGCTGAGAGCAGATGCAGCGCTGAAGGTGTGACTCACTCTTCTCCGTGCTGTCCCATGTGTTGAACATCCTGTGCAACTGCTCTGCTCTGGGGGATTCCCCCACGGTCGGCTTTCCACTGAGGCTTCCAAGAATAAGCATTACTTTTAGCATTGAAGGGCTTCTGATCCCCTAAGAAATGAAGTTAAGCCCCCAGTTCATTTTTATATGCACTTATATGCTCAAGGACTTAGGAGCAAGTGACCAACTTCCCTACCTTCGTTTTCTTTACCTAATTGTGATGGAGGAATTTAAGTTGAGAAATCTCCTGTCTTCTTGAGCTACTAAAGACCTCATTTCCTTTACTTAGGGTGTAAAGCATGTGTTATATGTTTTCTGATGAGTCATATTTTTATGTCATTAAATATTAAAGTTATTTTTTAAATAAATAATATGTTTTTGATGGCTTAGAGTAGTGATCATATCCTGGTGGGGATGTGGCTAATTAATCTTTTCTTTTTATAGACTCACATTCCAGCATTTGATACAATTCCAGCATTTAACTCTGTTTGATAATGGCACCCCACTCCAGTACTCTTGCCTGAAAAATCCCATGGACGGAGGAGCCTGGTAGGCTGCAGTCCATGGGGTAGCAAAGAGTTGGACAGGACTGAGTGACTTCACTTTCACTTTTCACTTTCATGCATTGGAGAAGGAAATGGCAACCCACTCCAGTGTTCTTGCCTGGAGAATCCCAGGGACTGGGGAGCCTGGTGAGCTGCCGTCTCTGGGGTTGCACAGAGTTGGACACGACTGAAGCGACTTAGCAGCAGCAGCAGCAGATGCATTCATCAGGCCCTGTAAGGCCTCTGTGGAAGTTGTCTTGAGTGTCTCACCAATATTCCATGCCCTTGCCACTTGGTCAGGCAACACTGCTTTGCTGTGAATTTCTCTTGCAACTATAGCCTGTGGTATCTCTTTTTTGGCTTGCTAAAAGTGCAGAGGAATGAGTGGCCCTAGGGCCAAGTTTCAATCAGTGACTGAGAAGAAAAGTGAAAGTGAAGTTGCTGTCATGTCCAACTCTTTGTCACTCTGTCCATGGGATTCTCCAGGCAAGAATACTGGAGTGGGTTATCATTTCCTTCTCCAGGGGATCTTCCAATCCAGGGATCGAACCCAGGTCTCCCGCATTGGAGGCAGACGCTTTACCCTCTAAGCCACCAGGGAAGACTGAGAAGAACTGATAAACAATTATCCTGTCTTTATGATTCCTTTGAGAGTTTAACTCTGAGGTTATGTGCTTTACATTGGCTCCCAGGTGTCTTTATGAAGATTAAGCTTCAGTTGTCTGCAGTGTTTACTGGTTGGATAATGAAGTCTCTCACTGGTGCTTTTCTTTCCTGTTTCACATCCGTGTTCTCCTGTGGGTGTTCTCTTCAGCTTTCCAATGAAACCACGGGTTCTGAATCCTTGTCTCAGAGTATGCTTCTTCTTGGAGAAAGCACAGACATTGGACATTCTACTATGACTTGGTTAATTTCAATGTCTTAGTTTAATTTCTCTGCATGATTTTTAAAAAATAACTATCACTTTAGTATCACATTTTTACTTTGTTAGTCAAAAAGCACATTAACATTCTTTCTGTCCTCTCTTAACTTTAGACATTGTATTCCTTATTTTCCATCATTGGCATTTTAAAGTATATGTTTTATTAATATTTCTCCCTCTGTAGATTGGCAAAAATGTTTCTCCTTGTGCAACACTTTCTTATTCTTCATCATTTAGAATCTCTTTGTTAATGAGTTTCTTCTTTGAGTGTATTTTGCTTTGTTAGGATGTATTACTAGAATTCTCTTTTTATTTTTTCATTCAGGCTAAAGTGGCCCTGAAAAACACACCCAACTTAAAGGTGATACAAAAGATCAAGCTGATAATTTTTCCAGGTTCACTGCCTTCCCTGCTACCCAACCTGATGCTCTGTGGGAAATGAATGCTTCTATCTTTTCCTTTCCTCACACACTTCAGTGGCCATGCTCAATCACCATGTGTATTTGTCTTGAGGGTCATGGTGGTCAAATAAATTCAGTCTGTGCCATCTTTCTCAACTCAGGACCTGTCCCCTCTTTAAGGCTGTTCTGGATGAGACCCATAGAAAATATTAGCAGCTGGAGAGGGAAATGGAAACCCACTCCAGTGTTCTTGCCTGGAGAATCCCAGGGATGGGGGAGCCTGGTGGGCTGCCATCTATGGGGTCGCACAGAGTTGGACACGACTGAAGAGACTTAGCAGCAGTAGCAGCAGCAATGATTGTTTAAAGTGAGAAATAAATTATGGGAGTAGTAGGCTAGACAGAAAGTTTACCTAAAAAGAAATGCAAGTGATAGGGAGCCTGGGTTGAAAATTCACTAAAGAGAAAAGTCACAAGTGAAGATTTTGCTCTACATTCTTTTTGAGGACCAGTTCTCTCTTTATGGGTGGCTATCCCATACTCTGGAGCTTAGACTTGTATTAAAGAAGTCAGTAAAGGCAAATTTCCCAGGGAAACAATCTATCATGCCAAAGCATCTCTTGGGTGGAAAAATAAGGTAGCAATAATTCACCTAATGTGAGCCAAATGAGTATTGATAAAATATGTTTGCAAGAAATAAAGGTGATTGACAGCTTATTAAAGTATAAGATAAATGATACAGATGAACAACTAGGTGAAAATATACATAGGGTGAGGTCTGGGAGAGCCCAAATTCAGGGACTTCTATTCATGAGGACTTGGGGTGCATCATCCTCCAGGTATGGATATGTTCTGCAACCTGAAAGTGCTCAAACCCTGTACTATGCAGGTTTTAGGAAAGCTTCCTAATATAGGTGTGATCAATTATAAACTCCATTTCCATCCCCTCTCCCCCCCTGGAAAAGTTGGGGGGCTGGGAATGGGGCTGCAGATTTCATGTTCTTATCATAGCTTGCTCTTTCGGTGGTAGACTCCATCCATCCCAGAGCCCACCCAGAGTCATCTCATAGGCAAAAGATGATCCTACTGCTCTTATCACATAGAAATTTACAAGGGTTTTAAGAGCCCTGGATCAGGAACTTGGGATATATATATATATATACACATACACACGCTTACTCCTTGGAAGGAAAGTTATGACCAACCTAGAGAGCATATTCAAAAGCAGTGACATTACTTTGCCAACAAAGGTCCATCTAGTCAAGGCTATGATTTTTCCAGTGGTCATGGATGGATGTGAGAGTTGGACTGTGAAGAAAGCTGAGAGCCGAAGAATTGATGCTTTTGAACTGTGATGTTGGAGAAGACTCTTGAGAGTCCCTTGGACTGCAAGGAGATCCAACCAGTCCATCCTAAAGGAGATCAGTCCTGGATGTTCATTGGAAGGACTGATGCTAAAGCTGAAACTCCAGTACTTTGGCCACCTCATGCGAAGAGTTGACTCATTGGAAAAGACTCCGATGCTGGGAGGGATTGGGGGCAGGAGGAGAAGGGGACGACAGAGGATGAGATGGCTGGATGGCATCACTGACTCGATGGACGTGAGTTTGAGAGAACTCTGGCAGCTGGTGATAGACAGGGAGGCCTGGCATGCTGCGATTCATGGGGTCGCAAAGAGTCGGACACGACTGAGCGACTGAACTGAACTGATACATGTTTTCTATCATGTCATAGATGATTAGCTGCCTTCTAAGGTAATAAGTCCAGTTAAATCCTGGGTTTTTATTTTGCTTGTAGTGACTATATGAGTTTGGGCCTAAATCAACAATACAATGGTTTTTCCTGTTGTTTAGTCACCAAGTCATGTCTGACTCTTTGCAAACCCATGGACTGCAGCATGCCAGGCTTCCCTGTCCCTCTCCATCTCTCAGAGTTTGCCCAAGTTCCTGAACATTGAATCAGTGATACCATCCAACCATCGCATCCTCTGTCACCCTCTTCTCCTTCGGTTTTCAGTCTTTCCCAGTGTCAGGGACCAAAGAGACAGCTCTTTTCTAATAGACTGGTAGGCATTGCAATTAATACTTTTTTCTCATGTAGTACCCATGTTTTCCTTTAGATAAATGTTTAATAAATATTTAAAACCATTTTCAAGACAGGTTAATTTACTAGCCTTTCCCAAGTGTTCATTTCTCAGTCTGGATCTGTTGTCTTCTGACAGAAATTTTGTTATTGTAAATACTACCATTGACTCAATCTCTTGAGAGCACCTCAAATTATTAATAGAAGTGGATGATACATGAATTATAAATTGATAATTTATCAATTTTATATTGATTTTCTTTACAGATAATAGAATATCATGAAAGTAAATCCATCGACTCCTCCTTCATTCAAGACTCCCACAAATGCACTGCACTGTGGTTACAATTAATATTTGAAGCTATTAAAGGAGAAGTATTAACAAATAAAGCATTTCCAGAAAATATGATTACTCTCTTACTTTTTCTGATGTTCCTGACTCTTTCCTTAGAATATGTGAATATCTATGACTTTATTTTACTGAATTTTTTATTTTTTGGCTCCATGTCTGGTTCTAATTGTTACTACTTGACCTGCATGCAGATTTCTCAAGAGGCAGGTCAAGTGGTCTGGTATTCCCATCTCTTTCAGAGTTTTTCACAATTTGTTGTGATCTACACTGTCAAAGGCTTTGGTATAATCAATAAAGCAGGTGTAGATGTTATTCTGGAACTCTCTTGCTTTATCCATGATCCAGCGGATGCTGGCAATTTGATCTCTGGTTCCTCTGCCTTTTCTAAAGCCAGGTTAAACATGTGGAAGTTCATGTTTCATGTACTGTTGAAGCCTGGCTTGGAGAATTTTGAGCATTACTTTGATAGCGTGTGAGATGAGTGCAATTGTGTAGTAGTTTGAACCTTCTTTGGCATTTCCTTTCTTTGGGACTGGAATGAAAACTGACCTTTTCCAGTCCTGTGGCCACTGCTGAGTTTTCCAGATTTGCTGGCATATTGAGTGTAGCACTTTCACAGCATCATCTTTTAGGATTTGAAATAGCTCAACTGGAATTCCATCACCTCCACTAGCTTTGTTCATAGTGATGCTTCCTAAAGCCTGCTTGACTTCACATTCCAGGATGTCTGGCTCTAGGTGAGTGATCACCCCATTGCGGTTATCTAGGACATGAAGATCTTTTTCGTATGGTTCCTCTGTGTATTCTTGCCACTTTTTCTTAATATCTTCCACTTTTGTTAGGCCCATGCCATTTCTATCCTTTATTGTGCCCATCTTTGCATGAAAAGTTCCCTTGGTATCTCTAATTTTCTTGACAAGATCTCTAGTCTTTCCCATTGTATTGTTTTTTCTATTTCTTTGCATTGATCACTGAGGAAGTCAGCAGACTGGTTCCAAAACAAGAAAGGAGCATGTCGAGACTGTATACTGTCACCCTGCTTTTTTAACTTCTATGCAGAGTACATCATATGAAATGTTGGACTGGATGAAGCTCAAGCTGGAATCAAGATTGCCAGGAAAACTATCAATAACCTCAGATATGCAGATAACACCACCCTTATGGCAGAAAGTGAAGAGAAACTAAAGAGCCTCTTGATGAAAGTGAAAGAGGAGAGTAAAAAACCTGGCTTAAAACTCAACATTCAGAAAACTAAGATCATGGCATCTGGTCCCATCACTCCATGGCAAATAGATGGAAAAACAATGGAAACAGTGACAGAGTTTATTTTCTTGGGCTCCAAAATCACAGCATATGGTGACTGCATCTATGAAATTAAAAGATGCTTGCTCCTTGGAAAAAAAGCTATGACCAACCTAGACACCATATTGAAAACCAGAGACATTACTTTGCCAACAAAGGTCAATCTAGTCAAAGCTATGGTTCTTGCAGTAATCATGTATGGATGTGATAGCTGGACTATAAAGAAAGCTGAGTGCCAAAGAATTGATGCTTTTGAAGTGGTGTTGAATAAGATTCTTGAGAGTCCCTTGAACTGCAAGGAGATCAAACCAGTCAGTCCTAAAGGAAATCAGTCCCAGATATTCATTGGAAGGACTGATGCTGAAGCTGAAACTCCAGTGTTTTGGCCACCTGATGTGAAGAACTGACTCATTGGATAAGACCCTGAATGCTGGGAAAGATTGAAGGCGGGAGGGAAAGGGGACAACAGACAATGAGATGGCTGGATAGCATCACCAACTCAGTGGACAAGAGTCTGAGCAAGCTCCAGAAGTTGGTGATGGACAGGGAAGCCTGGTGTGCTGCAGTCCATGGGACTGCAAATAGTTTACACAACTGAGTAACTGAACTGACTGATTTTTTTTGGCTACCCCTTTGTGGCATGAATGATCTTCATTCCCCAATTAGTGTTTGAACCTCCACTCCCTCCATTGGAAGTGTGTGGTTTTAACTACTAGACTTCCAGGATGTCCCAATATTTTAACTTTTAACAGAGTTTTAAAAGATATTGGTCCTTGTTCTGGGCTGAGTCAAGAAACTTCCATGAAGTCTAGAGCAGAATGTGCTTGAAAGAGTATTTTCTTTTTCTTTGGAGCTGAATAACTTATGAGTTTGAAATAGTAGCAATAATCCCTATACGTAAAAATACAAGTGCTAACTCCTCCCCTTTTGATCTTTATACTGAGAATTACTAATCATTCAGTCAGATTTCTGTGAGCTTGTGCTTTTCTAGTCTATGGTGTTTAGATCATGGCCAGTAAGAATGATTGTGATAATTAAGATAGAGTAATGATAAAAATGTATTAATAGACACTGTCAGAAACAATGTGCTAAACATCTAATATCACATGTAATCTGCCAGTATTTGTGTTGTAGTGTCTAACCGCATGATGGTGGTTACAGGTTTCTTTAATCTTCTAATGACTAATGGAGTAATCCTCTGGCTATTTTTTATGTTTGATGAAGCATTTTTTATTTTATCTTTTTGGTTTTGCTGCATTTTCCTTTCAGCCCTTGATGTTCATTCTCTCTCATGTAATTTTATTTCTTTTTATTAAAATTGGCATGTAAAGAGAAGACCATTAAGATACACTCTGTACCTGTCCATCAGTGGACCCAGAAAGTTTCTAAATGATAATTGTTGATTCAGCATATTAGCTTGTTGGCATTATCTGTATGGCAGAGATGTCAGTATATTGTTTCCAAGCTCGACTTCTACATGCAGGGAGTAACAGAGCATGTCCCTGCTTCTTTTATATTCCACAGGAGAGCAACCAAGTGGCATAATCAATTCTTCCAGCCTTTGTATTTTACCTGATGTTTACTTTGCACATTGCTTTAAGATGTGCCCTTATTTCACCTCTTTAAAATCTATTTGCCTTTTCTTTTAATCTTGTTGGAAAAATAAGATTATCTTACTGCAAGGTTATGGTGCATTTCATTAAACACTCATAATATTTTTTCTTTTCTCAGCACCCACAGAGCAGTGAAAAACTACCCTAATTACTAAAAGATTGTCAGGTTCTCTATATACAAAGAATAACCTTCTCTTATCAGGTACTGAGGGAATTGGAACTGTGCAGATGGCTTTGACACAGTAGCTTTACTGGTCAGTGACATTTATTATTGTAACTAAGAGAGATCAAGCATAAGCGTGACATCTTTTGTGCTATGAATATTGAAATAAAGAAAGCATAGATTTGGTCTTTAATGCATGAAAATAACTCTGTGTTCCTTAAGAGAATTCAAAGGCAAAAAATTCTGTTTTTCATAAATGACCAAGATGGCTTTTTCCTTTGGGTTCTCTGTGTATGTTTTCAAGTTACTTAATTAACAAGATCAGGATATCAGTTCTGGGTGTTAAAGGTCACATTAAGAAACTCCAAGCCTTTTCTTTATATTGCTGTGTTTTAGCAGCCAATACGTCACCTGGAGGAATGGCCACTACTGGGCCATGGCTTCTTTGGCAGTGACATTTGCTCAATAAAGTTTTTCATGGTAATAATTGAAAAAAGTAAAAATGGTGTGAAGAAGTAAATGTCATGTTCCCACAATGCAATATAAATGAAATTCATAAAGGCTCAGTGACTCACAAGACAGGTTAATTAAAGCTTCCATGTGGCACATGGAAGTTAGCACAAAATTTGCTTGACCATATTATTTTCTGACTGCATAGAATGAGTCCTTTATTAGAATGCCTAGCAAAGTCTGTGATCTAGTGTTAAATATAATCTATATTATTGCTACTTATTTTCTTCCAGATTGTTTTAATCCATTTCCCATTGTCAGTAGTAATATTTTAAGGGCTAGTTTTTAATATAAAAAATTGTGTTGGAAAAAGTCAGTACAATCCTGTCTCATAGAAGTTTTTCAGACTATATCAGGAATGGCATGTGAGTTCCACAGTGTAAAGAAGAAAAAGCAACTGGTACTGGGAAGGAAAAATGTCTCATGGAGTTGGAAAACCATGTTGTCTTTTAAGCATGATGATTGCTAATCTCTCATCCTTACATGTTCCCTACAGGGCTGTAATAAAATGCACCCTGATATCTGGAATTGACTTGTCTTTTTTCTTAAGTCTAACAAGCAAATCGCAATAAGCAATAAATATCTCCAAAAGAGAAAGTATTTAGAAGAATTTGGGGCCATCTTGAATCACTGGGCAAGCAGAGCAGCAGCGCATATTATGTCAGCTGCTAGGAGTAACTGGCTGTTTTAGGGGTTCTGCCCACAGACTCTCTGGACAGCTCAAAGAAGGCAAGGGTAGGAAGAGGAGGGATGGTCTTTTTGAGCCTTTCACTGAGCCTTCTCACTGCAGGCAGCTTATCTGCATAGCATAGATGATAACATTACTGTTCATATATTCTGCCTAGACAGGCAGATAAATGAAAACAATATAAAGTATTTTAAAACAAGTTGGAGACTTTCATTTGTTTCAAAGAAAAAGTAGTTGAATCTTAATGACAGCTTATTTCATTATAACCCCAATTATGAAATAATGTCCAATTTTAAATCCTGAAGTTATATAGCTTCCAAGTTATCTGTATAGCTATATATATATATATATACACTACTGTCTGAGCCATGAGGGTAGCCCTAAATGCATGTATGTATATATGTGTGCATATATGTATATATGTGTGTGGATATATAAACACACATGCACCTATAACATTATATATATTATCTATAATATACATAACACAAAAGAAAAACTGTATTTTTATCTATATTTATCTATCTATATTTGTCCCCATATTTCTTTGCATCAGAAACCACAGATTTCCTTTCCTGGTGCCCTTTCTTTATATATCTTTAGCCTGGCACACAGTTATGCAAAATATAAATGACTTGTCTCTATGCACAGCCAGAAGAGTAAATGAAAACTTGCTACTGCTTCTAAAACTGAAGCCAGTGGCCCTTCTAGGCAAGGACTGTCATGAACAGACTTTTCTTCTATCTTAAGCCATTAATATTACATATTTTTTCTGTTACTCCCAGTGAGGCAGAATCTCACTGTTAGATCATCATGAAACGATTAGGATGCTGTGTGAAGTATTCTGGATCCATAGTCAGAAGTTCAGGTCGGATTCTTGTCTTCGCCTCTTGCCAGCTGTGTGTCTTTGGGCAACTCACTTCATCTCAGCTGCTCCATTTGTAATATGAGGTGGTAGTTCCTACTTGACTGACTAAAGAATATACAAAATAGTGAAATTTTGAGGTTAAGCAATTTCATTTCTACAAAATGATCAAATATCAACTAGCATGCAAATAACCCTCTGAGACATCTACCTAGACATTTAATAAGGGGGAAAAAAGCACTTTATCTAAAAACATCTTCATCTAAACATTTATGTAAGTAGATTTGAGTTGTTTTATAATATAAGATTAATATATATCATCAAGGAATAACATAAGAAAACTATCTTGAACTTAATTATCTTTTGGGAGATATGATTAATATTGAGGAGGTATTGGAAGAAATAGAAAACGTTTCTAAAGTATTGTAGTTCATAAAAGACACATAAACTACATATAAAAAACTAATGTTTCCTTTATGTTAAAGGTATTGCTTAGCATTAAGAGCTTCTAAAAAGACTGAAAAATCCTTCCTTAGTAATTCTTATTTATCACTATTGGTTTGTGTTTTATACATAATAAAAGGATGAGGCAAATTAGAATGGCCAAACATCCCTGATGATGTACTCTGCATATAAGTTAAATAAGCAGGGTGACAATATACAGCCTTGACGTACTTCTTTTCCTATTTGGAACCAGTCTGTTGTTCCATGTCCAGTTCTAACTGTTGCTTCCTGGCCTGCATACAAATTTCTCAAGAGGCAGGTTAGGTGGTCTGGTATTCCCATCTCTTTCAGAATTGTCCACAGTTTATTGTGATCCGCACAGTCAAAGGCTTTGGCATAGTCAATAGAGCAGAAATAGATGTTTTTCTGGAACTCTCTTGCTTTTTCCATGATCCAGCAGATGTTGGCAATTTGATCTCTGGTTCCTCTGCCTTTTCTAAAACCAGCTTGAACATCAGGAATTTCCCAGTTTATGTATTGCTGAAGCCTGGCTGGGAGAATTTTGAGCATTACTTTACTAGGGTGTGAGATGACTGCAATTGTGCAGCAGTTTGAGCATTCTTTGGCATTGCCTTTCTTTGGGATTGGAATGAAAACTGAGAAATATCAATAACCTCAGATATGCAGATGACACCACCCTTATGGCAGAAAATGAAGAGGAACTAAAAAGCCTCTTGATGAAAGTAAAAGGGGAGAATGAAAAATTTGACTTATAGCTCAACATTCAGAAACGAAGATCATGGAATCCGGTCCCATCACTCCATGGGAAATAGATGGAGAAACAGTGGAAACAGTGTCAGACTTCATTTTGGGGGGGCCTCCAAAATCACTGCAGATGGTGATTGCAGCCATGAAATTAAAAGATGCTTACTCCTTGGAAGAAAAGTTATGATCAATCTAGATAGCATATTCAAAAGCAGAGACATTACTTTGCCGACTAAGGTCCGTCTAGTCAGGCTATGGTTTTTCCAATAGTCATGTATGGATTTGAGAGTTGGACTGTGAAGAAGGCTGAGCACCAAAGAATTGATGCTTTTGAAGTGTGGTGTTGGAGAAGACTCTTGAGAGTCCCTTGGACTGCAAGGAGATCCAACCAGTCCATTCTGAAGGAGATCAGCCTTGGAATTTCTTTGGAAGGAATGATACTAAAGCTGAAATTCCAGTACTTTGGCCACCTCATGCCAAGACTTGACTCATTGGAAAAGACTTTGATGCTGGGAGGGATTGGAGGCAGGAGGAAAAGGGGACGACCCAGGATGAGATGGCTGGATGGCATCACTGACTCAATGGACCTGAGTCTGAGTGAACTCCAGGAGTTGGTGATGGACAGGGAGGCCCAGCGTGCTGCGATTCATGGGGTCGCAAAGAGTTGGACATGACTGAGTGACTGAACTGAACTGAACATCCCTGATGAGTTTCGATCACATCTTCCCTAGAAAGAGATTTTACTTTAGTTAGATATTCTTAGTCTGTTACCTAGGACTGTGAAACAATTAGGAAAAGATATATTCATTTCAAATTATAGGCATTGTGACTTTCTACACGCTGCATGGAAATATGCTTAGAAATCATTAATCCTAACTGTAAAATTTTAAATGACTCTTCTGCTCAGTTATCCTACTCTCCTTTTATTCTTCCGTTTCTGGCAACCTCCTCTAAATTTTGTCTGATTTTAATACTGTTATGTTTTAACTCATTTAGTCTTATATGACCTGGCTTCTGCCCCAAACATTTTATTAGATTTATTCTTTTGGAAAATATTCGTCATCTCCTAGTAACCAAATAAAATCTTTCTCACTTCTTTATCCTCCTAGACTATTCTGCTATATGTGAGGTTGATAACTATCTGTTCTTTCTTGTCAAAAATATTTTCTAGGAACAAGTATCCATTCATTTATTAATATTTATTAGGACATTCATTCACTTTCATGAAAAGGTACTCTTTGGGTTTTGACCAGCTAGGCACAATGTTCAGAGGAAGTGATTGCATTGGCCCATTGGGCAAGGCATTGGCTTCCGCATACTCTGGATTTATGCCTGTTTCTATGATAATCACATTTATATTGACTTATTAGATAAATATTTATGGAGCATTAATTATGTGCCAAAGGACTCCATGCTAGAGTTAAAATGATGAGCATTCAAAATCTACTTGCTGCAGTGAATTCTTGAGGATTCACATAAACGTTCATTCATGCAGTCATTCAAAAATATAATTTATAGAATGTGGATTATGTGTCAGGAACTTGTTTAGGCACTGGATATATGGTGGTGAAGACAAAATGTCCCAACCTTCATGGAGTTTATATTCGGATAGGGAAGACAGATAATAAAATAAATGGGCAATATAATATAAAGAAGGTTATGCATGCTGTGAAGACTATTGACTGAAGATAAGGTTTAGAGGGTGAGAGACATGGATTTTTAGGTAGAGTATTTAGAAAAGGCCTGTTTAAAAGAGGTGTTTTGAAATGAATTTGATGGAAATGAGGCAGTAAAGAATGTGAACACATGGAGAACACCATTTCTAGCAGGCGGAACATGAAGTGTGAAGTCTTCATGTGAGACTGTGTCTTGTGCATTTCACATACAAGGAAGTTGCTGAACTAGATTGAGGAGTGAGGGAACAAATGATACAGAGTTAGAACCCGGTAAATCTTGGAGACTTACAGGTCATGGTAGGGATTTTTTATTTTAATTATAGTGGAAAGCCACTGGAGAGTTTTGTGTATGACTTTAACTGCCACACAGACTGTGGGCAGTAGAAGAGTGAGAAAGGATGCAAAGGAACCAGTTGAAACCAATACATTAAGTAATCCAAGGAAGACATGAAGGTGGCTTACCTAGGGCAGTGGCAATAGCAGTTGGAAGAGTTCTTATTCTGGGTACATTAAATAGGTAGATTAGTGGCTGGTGGTTTGGGATATTATAAAAGAACACAATTATGATCCTAGGGGTGCTTACCCAAGTGAGTGAAGAAGACTGAGAAAGACCAGATTTACTCAGTCTATTTGCTAAAGTAAAAAGACTAAGAACAAACAGGTTTAGGGTAGGAAACCAAGAATTTGGGTTTGTTCATATTAAATATATCAGGTATACTAGGTATCTGATGCAGCTATTTAGTGGGTTGTTGGGTATATTGCACTGGAGCTCAGAGATAAGAAATCTATTTGAGAGTGGTCAGTCATGGGCCTGACTGAGAGCACCAAGGGAGTAAATGTTGATAGAAAAATCCAAACTGAGTTCTGGGCACTCTGACATTTAAAAATCTGTGGTAGGAAGAAAGATAAGGAAAATAAAATGAGATAATAAAGAAGGAACAAAGTCAGGAATGTATGGTGTCTGGGGATCCGAGTTAAGAAAGTATTTCAAGAGGAAGTCAGTCACCAGCTCTTTCTAACACTGTGGAAAAGTTGAGTTAATTGTGTCTGGAGAATTGTTCATCAGGTTTAGCAATATGGAGATCACTGGTACTCTTATTGTAAATGTTTTCATAGAAGTATGGATAATAAAATGAATGGGGAGGGTTTTAAAACTGGGAATGAGGAAACAGATATAGCTAATATAGATAACACTATTAAAGAGTTTTTCTATAAAGTGGATCTTAGAAAAGGATTGATAGCTGGAGAAGAACGTTGGGTAAAAGGAAAAATAGGCATTTTTTAAGTAGAAAAAGTGATAGGATAATTTATGCTCTGAGAAATATTCTGGAGAGAGGATGAAATAGAGCACATAAGTATGTAAAGATAGTGCTATTGGTCACGGCAAACCCCACAGCAGTCTACCATCAAATCTCAGAGTGTTGGAGTTGACGAGATGACTGGAAATTATTTATATATCCCCCTGAAAAGACCTGTCTGTCCTAGAGTAAGTCTCTATATTAGTTATCTGCTGCTGCATAACAAATCATCCTAAAACTTATGACTTAAAACAACAGCAGTCATTTGCTATCTCATAAGGTTGGGATAGAAGCCTAGGAATTTGCCAGTAGCTGATTTGGGTAGCTCTGGCTCAAGGTCTTTTATAAGATGTACTCAGATGTCAACTGGGCTAGCACTCATCTGAAGTTTGGAGTGGGCTGGAGAAATCTTTTCTAAAGTGGTTCGTGCACATAGAGGGCTAATTGGTTCTGACAGAATGGATGCTTTCTACGGAGTTTCTTGGGTGTTCTTACAACATGGTGACTGGGTTTATATGAAGAAAGTGATCTAAGAGATCAAACTAAAATCTTCAATGCCTTTATAACCCAGCTTTGAATATTATATATCATCACATCTACCATATTATCTTGGCTTTAGAGGTAAGCTTTGATTCAGTATGAGAGGGGATTAAACAATGGCATAAATGCTAGAAGATAAGGATCATTCATGGCCATCTTGTAGGACAACTACCCTAATCATTAATGGTCTTTGAACTTAACTTTTCATTATCTTACCTGTTAAATACGGAGATTTTACCATATGAGCTCAAGTTCCCTTCTGATTCTAAAATTTCATGATTTTATTCTTCACCTAGGCCTATCGCTCTCAAAGCATATGAAGGAGAGTAGGTTTAGTCAGCTGGAATCTTGTTTCCTAGCCTCCTACCCACTTCTGTTCAATAATTCTTCTCCTAAAAAAATAGGGTATATGATGGCTCTGCATATTCCAAATTGAAACAAGTAGTTTTTTGAATAGTAAAATGCTGATCAGCTGGTTAATAAAGTAGACTTGGCCATGTTTAAAAACAAAATAACCACTTCCACCAAAGCAAAAATCTCCCTGCCATATGCAAGTTGATTTGCTGAATCCTGATTATGAAGCACAGTCTAAGGAATCCTCTAGGAACAATATTGTTCTTGTTCAGTCACTCGGTCATGTCCAACTCTTTGCGACCCCATGGACTGAAGAAAGCCAGGCTTCCCTGTCCTTCACCATCTCCTGGAGCTTGCTCAAACTCATGTCCATTGAGTCAGTGATGCAATCCAACCATCTCATTTCTGTCACCTCATTCTCCTGCCTTCAGTCTTTCCCAGCATCAGGGTCTTTTCCTCTGAGTTGGCTCTTCACATCAGGTGGCCAAAATATTGGAGCTTCAGCTTCAGTATCAGTCCTTCCAATGAATATTCAGGGTTGATTTCCTTTAGGATTGACTAGTTTGATCTCCTTGCCATCGAAGAGACTCTCAGGAATCTTCTCAGGGCAATATTAGGATATCAAAAAAGAGAGTATAGGCCAGGAAAACAACCATTGGTGGTCTAATGGGAGGACCAAATACTTGAATTCTAGCTCTGTCTTAATGATCAGTCTTTAGCGATCATCTAATCTCTATGAACCTCAGCTTCTTAATATGTAAACAGGGTGGTAATGGCTATTTCACAAGATCTTTTGGAAGAATTAACCATGTTAACTTTGTAAAGTGACTATGACCATGTCTTTCTCATAGTAGGTGTGTAATAATTATTTTTTTCCTCTGGCCTATACATTTCCCCCTAACCTTATTTTTTCCCTCTAGCCTATATGTTTTTCCCTAACCTTATTAGGTACTCAGGCAGCACCATCATTGAAATAAGTATGTTTATAATGTATAAAAGCAAGGAACTTTTGCAAAAGGAACTTAAAGTATCTTCTCCATCAGATATGTAAGCCCCAAGACAGAATTGATGAGTGAAGTTTTCTTTCCTGATTCATATCTGACCATTTGCTATTCTGTCATATGACCAGGGACTAGATATATTCTGTCACAACCAGTGACTGAACTCTTCTTTAGTTTCCCTTCAAGACTAGAGTGGCTAAAGTGCTGAGACAGTATAAAACGAAATTCTCACCTGTGTCCTTCTTGCAGGAGAATTATGCTTCTCTACCTGTTCAACTCAAGTGCATCCACATCACTTTTTTTCTGCAGGATAATGAGACTAGTATGTGCAGTGCCATGTTCAATGTTCCCTCTGCCCCTGAAGCTCTCGATGCTCTTGGTGGTGATTGGACTGTCAGTCCACAGAGTGACGACGATGTCAGCGCAGACTAGAGCCTTGACTGATGATCACACAACAGGGAACAGGTAGAAACCTTTCTTTCTTTAAGCCGCTGAGCTTTGGTGGTTATTTTTTATTTCTTGACTGACACATATGCCACGTATATTTAACAGGTAAGTAAAAATGGGACATTTTTTGCCTCATTTTTGACAGTAGCACCAATTTGAGGGGCCAACTTAAAGAGACAAAGTAACTTGGATAGAATTTTAAAGGCATTCAAGAGCTTCATGCTTTCAAATTCTATATCCATCTGGAAAATCTAAAAGATCATTATCACAAATAATTATTTTGTGAAGTGATCAATGAAGAGATTTATTTGGAGACAGTGGTTGCACTTCTGTGCTTCCTCACTATTCTTGTGCATTTTTGGGTGAGAGGAGGGAGATTTAGCTATCTTCTAGTGCTAAGGCTAGCTAGAAGGATTCAGAAAGGGATGCTTAGAAAACTTTGAAATGTATTCCTTGAAGTTGGCAGGCACAGAGGTTTGGAGCATGAATCCTGACTCTGAAAGTTGAAATGGACTGTAGACTGGGATCTGACTTTTGCCTGGGAAATTTAGAGGGCAAGAAGAGTAAGTGCTTGATAGCTAAGTGAGGAGGGTGCTGCTTCACTGGGATCTGGTGGTCTGAAGTCCTACAGTTTGTCTAGGCAAGAGATGCGTATATTTTTCTGGGCCACAAGAGAGAGCCACCTGGAAGAAGAAGCATGGGGGGACCATTGTGCATCCCGCCTAGGAGGGCTTCATGGAGGGGCAAGAAGACCTCAGCAGAAAAAGGGTGGAGACCCTGGCATTCAAATGGCCACACAGAATAGAAAACATCTGGCAAGATTAAATGAACTTCAGGAGAAAGGGGCTCAGGATGGAACCTATTAAGGCCCCTGGAAACCTCACAAGAAGATGAGCCATCTTTTAACCATTATTGTGGTTGGAGTGAAGAGTTGCCCAGATAAATAAGAACTGTTTTACTCTTTACTGTTTTTCCTTTCTCCATATTTTTGACCTTTAAGAGAAACAGCTGCTAGTTCGTTGAGGGAAGAGAAGACTAGGAAGAAAGTGCATAGCAAAAGCACTCTGCCTCCATCTTCCTGCTATGGGAAGGACGCAGGGCCCAGCTATGTGATTATATGACTGTTCAGAGCTTACTCTCAACTTTGATCATAGTGTACTATAAATCCACTGAGTGGGTGAGATAAAGCTGAAACTGAGCCAGTGTTCCATTGGGCAACCCCTGGCAGGGGATTCTGGTATGCTAAGAGAAAAGGGTATTTTTTTACTGATTTCACAGAGATACCATACTGACTAACAGAGAGCCTGAAAAGTAGATTAATGGTAAACTAAGGTAAAATTTTTATTCATATCATGGACTTTATATTTCCAAATTAGAACCCTGTTCTTGACTAACCATGACTATATGATGGTCTGTGAGACAAAAGGTAATTTGACACACAAATTGTCATCAGAAGGAAGGGCAAGACTACCCCACTGAATAGAAAAGGACAGTGAAAGACAAACATAAAATGCAACTTTAATGTTATTTGTATTTCATGCTTTCTCACTGTAAACATAGAGAAAGAGATAGAAGGATGAGAGAGAGAAACATGATTGGAGAGTCCTCTGCCCTACTGTCTTATTCACTCTTTTTTCCATATTCTGTCCCCTCTATCCACTGAAGACTTTTCGAACAATATGTTATCAAGTTGATGTGATGTTATCAGAGACAAGTGACCAGCATGAATGACGGAGAAGCTCTCTTGCCATTGTGTTTGGTGGTGCTTTTTCCTTTGTCGTGTAGGGATGTTTTGTTTTGTTTTTGGTATATTAGTTTCCCTGTGCTCAATCACGTCCCATTCTTTTGTGACTCCAAGGGCTATAGTCCTCCACGCTCCCCTTTCCATGGGATTTCCCTGGCAGGAATACTAGTGTGGGCTGCCATTTCCTTCTCTAGAGGATCTCCCTCACCCAGGGATTGAACCCGTGTCTCCTCTATTGCAGGCAGATTATTTAGTGCTGTGCCAGCTGAGAAAACCTTGTGTTTGTTCCAGCTTGAAGAATGTAGGAATCCACAATTGCATCAGGTTGAATCCATAAGTTTATCACTCTAGCCTTGATTTCAAGGGATTGCAGCAGTATGGAATTATGGCAGAGGCCAGAGCAGAGGAGTTGCCAAAGAAAGTGGAATAGAGACCAAGGGAGAAATTGCTTCTAGGCACCCTTCCTAGTTGAATTTAGTCCAGATTCTAACCTGTGATCAATAACATTATTTTGCACGGTCCTTTGGATTGTGAGTTTGGCAGTGACCACCTGATGGATAAGCTTGTTATTTCTGCTAATAAGCGGTAACTATTAATACATATTCTTCCCAATTTTTTGAAATATAGCTTTATCTATATGAGTGTAGATACATAAATACATACATACATATAAATGGAGATATAGTGATATATAAATGCAGATAGACACATAGATATATATTTCTAAGGAATTCATTTTATTTATATTTTCTCTACTGTATAAAGCAGTATTCATTTCAATTCTGTTCACCAGTGAGTTTGTAAAGGTGCTGCCATAAGAAAACAGCATAGATGAATAAAATGTGGTTAGTACTTTGGCTACCAATCACCTAAGCTGACCAATCAATTTCTCTGAGCCCAAGCCTATTTTTAAAAGGTAGACCCTCTGGTGAAGATTCTAGACTTTATCATGCCCAATGTTTATGGAGTAGAACTTGGTGATAGGAGAAAAACAATGATGATGTGTGCTGAAGTGTGAAGAAATGAAAAGTCTTCATATTTTTGATGGGAGAAGATTGTGAGGAATTGTCTGGGGGCTGAAATGAGGGAAGATGGAGATAAATTTTGAAGAAGGGCATTCTTTTACTGCTATATTAAGAGCTCATAATCTTAAATGATATGTATTTTTAGTAGGTATGACTTCAGGCTATCAATGGAGTAACCATGTTTATGTGTCCTGTTAGTTTGCTCTTTTAGCTAGTTCCTAATCTCTTATTAAAAACTCCAGTGGCTGACAATGGCATAGCCAGTGAAAGTGTTAGTCACTCAGACCTGTCTGACTCTTTGCAAACCCATTGACTGTAAGCCTTCCAGGCGCTTCTGTTCATGGAACTCTCCAGGCCAGAATACTGGAGTGGATTGTCATTCCCTTCTCCTGGGGATCATCCCTATTGAGAGATTAAACCTGGGTCTCCTGCATAGCAGGCAGATTCTTTGCAATCTGAGCCACCAGGGAATATATTCTGGTATACATGTAGGCAATAAACTAGTAGTGCACATGGGGTAGTGGTGGAGGGCTACCTCACCTAGAGTACTGGCAAAGGTGTGAGGGTGCTGCTAAATTAAATAATGGCTAATAAAGCAAAGTGGACTAGGGATCATCCAGGGTTATGTTGTTAACCATGGCCTTAAATCTTGGAAGTTGGAATAAGGGACTTTTTGACAGGAATCTCCTAACAACAGTGTCTCATTCTGAAGAAGCAGGAAGCCAGAACCTTTTTTTATTCCAGGAACTCTGCTCCTGTTCAAAGCAGACCCATAGGCATTGGCTATATATACAGGAAATAATCCCTATAGAAAAACTGGGACAAGAGTTAGGTTGTAAAAACCATAGCCAAAAAGTCTAAGCTTCATAGGATGGGTCTTATTGTGGCAGGAGAAAAATCCACTCCTCTGGCAAGTCCTCATGACTGGGAGGCTGGGAGAAGCGAGGATAGATAATAGACCTCTGCAGCTTGCTGGGTTTGGAGTAGCCTGGGCTTGTTAGATTGTCAATTCCATCCATCCACTGATGTCCTAAGCATGAATATGATTGCCTTTGAAAATTGAGATGGACAGAGGCTTGAGTTGGGCAAGTTTGAGTAGTGAAATTCTCCAATACCTAGAGTTGAGACAGTCTAGAAAAAGCTGGATGATACAGGGTAAAGAAGGGTGAAATGAAAAAGAAAGTGGGAAAAATCCAAGGACATGTTCCCTATACTTTATGATGGAAGGCAAGGAAAAGAAGCCCAGTCCACACAAATCCTAAACCCAAACATTGAACTATGAAATGCTCTAGGGAAGAAATCCCTAAATGCATCAACAAATTCTCATTCTTAACTCTAGTCTCAGAAAGGGACTTAAATATTAACAGTAGATGATAACACACCCCATCCTGGGAACTAAAAAACAGACCTTTTCCTATTTCTTCACAATTAGACTCAGAAGTAGATTGACTGAAGTAGACAAATGCTTTCTCATTCTTTATCCTTCACCCACAGCCTTTGTAAGGACCCTTTATAGAAATGAGCCCAGGATAAGTATCAGGCATTTTGAAATCAGACATGCATGTCTTAAAGGCTACCTATATTCCAAATTTTGTCTTTGCATATTTAGAATGTTTCAAAATTATGTTTAAAATGTTTTCTTTTAGGAATATATCTAATTTGGTCCTTTTAAAATTTTTGAGGAAAAATATAGTAATAACAATAGCAAACCAGAAAGCGTGACACCCATTTTAGTGCAATACTCTGTATCTCCAATCTCTGGAGAACTGAATGTGCTTTTAAACTTGGAAAATATGTTCTCCACTATTTAACCTAAATGCCACTATAATTATAACCATTTCAGACCTATTCCTATAATTCTTTCTGCAAGATATACAATTAGAATGAAGTGGTAATCTAAACAATGAAAATAAAATGGAAACCTACAATTACATAGTCAAACTTTTTTTCATGTTGAATGAAGAAAGGCATTATTTAATTAAAATACCAAATGCCAAAATCCATGAGAAAAACCAAGCATGACATAAGTACAGACGATCGAAGTTGATGTTAAAGACAAAACCCCCATGTCTAATATTTGGCATTATGTATGAACATGAATTATATTCCTATTCTCAGGGGTAACCATTAGTGACTGTATTTCATGTACATTATTTTTAAAGCATAGCATGCAGAAAGCAAATGTTGCCTGCATTTAAAGAGTAGCTCCTTCTTCTTCTTCAGCTGGACATAAGTTCCCGGTACACTGGTTTCATCCAGAGCCTGTTAAGTTACACCCAACCTGTTTGGCTCTTGTAACCAGTCATTTTGACATCAGAAGTTACAAACTTTGATTGCAACCCCATCTTAAAATGTCTTTTGTAGCTCCTTCACCCAAATCTAGAGTAACAGTGTTGAGAACCAAATAAGATCAAGAAGGAAACAGTCACTTGCAATCCTACTAACAATACTTTTAGGAATAACCCCTGCAGGTTTAAATATCTTATAAAAAGCAAAATGCAAGTACTTAGTTTAAAATGCTAGTGAAGTTTACACTAAACATATTAGCTGACATTCTATTTTATATTATCAAGTGAGTCAGAAATTCCTGATTATCTGCAGGGAAGTCTGATCAAACAATTAGCAATTTGTAGTTAATGTTTATTTAATAAGTAAATAGGGAATATTCAGTTTCTAAAATTACCTTATTTGTACCATAAAATTAAAGAATACTCACACAGATGAATATAAGGAGTAAATGTGAAAAATCATAGTATAGCAATGAGGAGAATCACGTGTAATAAGAAACATTTAATGTAACTAGCCTACCCTGTCATGGATATACTGTGTATATTTTTCCAGGTTCAAGGGAAGATCCCCTGGAGAAGGAAATGGCAACTCATTCTAGTACTCTTGCCTGGAAAATCCCATGGACAGAGGAGCCTGATAGGTTACACTCCATGGGGTCACAGAGAGTTGGACATGACTGAGCGACTTCACTCAAGGGTCAGCACTAATATATATATTATATTTATATGATATTATAGTTTATAATATTATATAATTATATATATGCAGGTTTAAAAGTCAGAAATTATTTTAATACATTTATGCCACATATGTGAAGTGTATGTCATTAAGGTGTTTAAAAATGCTTGCCTTAAAGTGATGCAGACTATACCATACTCATCATCATTCAAAGTGATGATGATACATAATGTCCTAGGCATTCTGTGAGACAGAACAGAACTGTAAGAGAAGATGGGATTATAAATGCAAATTCTCCCTCACGAAAAATTGACCCCGTCCTGCCTGTCCTCCCTATTGCATGGGACTGTGTCCATTCTTCTCCCTTTTTTTGATACTATCTTCTTTAGTTTGTAGAGCAACATATTCTTCAAGATTTTTCATCCCTCATTTTGTTTTTTGTCTTTTCTTCAGGATTCCTCTTCCCTTTCCTGCCCTTTTAATACTGGTTATCCCATTCTTTCAGGTTTTTAGCTTCAGACTTCTTCTCTTGCTTATGGAACACACTTTTAGTAAGTGATCTAATTTTTCTTATAGTGTCAATGCCTATGCTGTTAAACCCTTGTTTATATTTCCTGCTCAAGTCATTGACATGCCCACAGTGTTATAACTCAAATCTGTATTTCCAGCTCAGATCTTTATCCTGAGACATGAAGCACACCAAACAACCTAACTGCTTCACAGCACTTCAGATTTAACATATCTAAAATCAAATCCTTAATTTTTCTGACCTTATAGCTTGAAACTTTCTCTGCCCTTCTTGTTTCCTATCTCAATTAATGACACCACCACATACCTGGTTGAATAAGTTGGAAATCGAGATGTCCAGTTTGACATCTCCTGCCCCCACCACCACCCATTTTGGCACATTGTCTTGTCAGTTTTGCCTCTTTGACCTTTCTCAGCAGTGTCCATCATTTTCTATCACTTTTACCAGGCTGTCTTAATTAAAGTCCATACTGTTTCTTATGTGCCTGATTGAATATTCTAACTGATATTTCACCTTCTTAGCTGTCCTATCAAAGACATAATAAGGCCAAGATGAGCTCCCCAAAGTGCAAATATTATCATGTCATTTTGACTTAGTACCATGCAGCTGCTGTGCATAGTTGCTCAGCTATATCCAACTCTTTGTGACCCCATAGACTGTAGCCCACCAGGCTCCTCTGTCCATGGGGATTCTCCAGGCAAGAATACTGGAGTGCGTCACCAAGCCCTCCTCCAGAGGAGCTTTCCAACCCAGGGATCAAACCCAGGTCTTCCACTTGCAGGCAGATTCTTTACCATCTGAGCCACCAGGGAAGCCCAAGAATACTGGAGTGGGTAGCCTATCCCTTCTCCAGGGGATCTTCCCAACCCAGGAATTGAACTGGGTCTCCTGAATTGCAGGTGGATTCTTTACCAGCTGAGCGACCAGGGAAGACCTTTTAGTACTATATCACTCATCAAATCATTTAAGATTAGAATATTCCAAATTCCCTGGTATATAATAGAAATTTCCTCACATATAATTTGCAACTTTTGCCTGTTTTCCTGACACTCAGTTCTTGAAACTCTGAGCCCCCAGGGAAGCCCAAGTAAACGTTACATTATACACTTACAGTCCTCCATGTCTTTGTGTACATTGTTCACTCTAAGACACTTTTCCTTTCTCACTTCCACTACCTTTCTCTCTCCCGCTCCTTCTTACCCTGCTTAACACCCACTCACACAAACACACATACTGCATTTGGATAAATAGGTTTTTTTTTTTTTCCAAAATCAGCCTGAGTCTTGGAGAAGGTTTTCCCATGACAAAACCACTCAAAATATTAAGCTCCCACATGCTCTGATGAGTACCTCTTTTAAAGTCTTTTTACATTACATCTAAATAATCATTTTTTATTCTTTTTCTAAACTGAAAAGTCCTTGTTCATAGAATAGTTCTTGGCACATAGAAAGTGTTCAGATGGCAGTTTTAATTAATAAATAATATGCGGAGCACTTATTTAAAAATCCATCCTTCTTAAAATGTAGCTGTCACAAATCAAAGTTATGGTGTTTGTTACTATTATTGGAAAAAAAAAGATTAAAAAAAATATTTTTGTCTAATTTCCTCTGTTAAATAGTAACAGAGTATAGTTCTCAGCATATTTTCAGCACAAAATGAAAATATGTAAGCACTATGATTAATTGTCTTTCAATTGTTATTAATTTACCTTTTATATTTACAGTTCACTATAAGTAACAATTTAAATATACTTAAGATGTACTTCTTTTGAAATTTATTTTTTAATGAAGGATAATTGCTTCACAGCATTTGCTCTGTGGTCACTCTCCTGAAACTTTCTAGTAGACCCCATTTATTGCTAGTAAAATCCAAAGACTTTGCAGTCTAGAATCTCTCTCTGGTTACATCTTCTTCCATATAGATCCTCTCAATTAATATTATTGAGTGAACAAACTGTTGAATATGTTATATTTTCAGCATTCTCAGGAAAACAGTGTATGGAATTGCATTGAAGCATTCCTCAGACAAAATAATTGCTTATATTTTCCATGAATCTCATTTGCTGATGGTTTTAGCCATCTATTTAGCACAAGGCAGTTTTAGATATTTCCTTCACAATATAAAACCATCTTAAAATAACAAATCCAAAGTGCATGTTTTGTTATGTTTTTACATGCTGTATAATTACTATGTAGAAAGCATATGTTGAGAATTAAAATACTTTAAGCTTAGACCCTAAATTTACTGCAAAATTATGTGTTTGGTTTCCTAGAAACTGATATAATGAACACTGAAGGCTCTGTCAGGTATTTATTTGAAAACAGCTTTGTACATTTTGGGAAATTCTTTATTCTAATTCATCACTTAGGAGTAAAAGGAGGACTCTGAAAGTATAAAGGTATTATGGATAATTAGAATGAGTTAAGTTAAATAAAGGGAAAAAAAGTAACCTTGAACTAGTTATGGTATACCAGGTATACTGAAATTATAGTCCCTCCATTGAACATAATGACTTACTTCTACAAGCAGCATTAAGTAGGACTTTTCCATGCATAGTGTGAGAGAAGTCTCTCAGTCGTGTCCGACTCTTTGTGACCCCATGGACTGTAGCCCACCAGGTTCCTCCATCCATGGGATTTTCTAAGCAAGAGTACCGGAGTGGGTTTCCATTTTCTTCTCCACATGCATAGTGTATAAAGTTGTATATTGTTACTTGGTTAATCACCTTCTCTTGTCTTAAAAATGAACTGGATTTTTTACCATTAAATGTTTAAATGAAGAAATGTAAAATGTTCAGTCTATTTCATCATAGTTTGGGGAGCAATTATGTCTTCTATGGAGAAGGCAATGGCACCCCACTCGAGTACTCTTGCCTGGAAAATCCCCTGGACAGAGGAGCCTGGTGGGCTGCAGTCCATGCGGTCTCGAAGAGTCGGACACGACTGAAAGACTTCACTTTCACTTTTCACTTTCATGCATTGGAGAAGGAAATGGCAACCCACTCCAGTGTTCTTGCCTGGAGAATCTCAGGGACGGCGGAGCCTGGTGGGCTGCCATCTATGGGGTCGCACAGAGTTGGACACGACTGAAGTGACTTAGCAACAGCAGCAGCATGTCTTCTATGATTTCTTTTTTCTCTTTTTGTCAGCACTTTAAAGGACCTGTCTATAGGGTGGGATTGTAGAAATGCACCATTAAGACAAGTCTTTATTATTTTGAAGAAGAAGTGAAGAATTGAAGTCACTCAGTCGTGTCCAACTCTTTGCCACCCCATGGACTGTAGCTTATCAGGCTCCTCTGCCCATGGGGATTCTCCAGGCAAGAATACGGGAGTGGGTTGCCATTTCCTTCTCCAGGAGGGGGAGGGGAGTTTAGGCTAGATCAAATAAAGTCATTAAGCAGGAAGTAAGCAGGGACACCGGAGGAAAGCCACTGACCCCAATTTCAAGCTCCCAGTAAAGAAGAGATGTCCTTAACAAAAGGAAACCTCCCTTCACTCTGTTTGTTAATTAACTGAACACCTTCATCAGCAGATCTATGAAGCTTTCTCTCCTGAAGTTTTAAAGACTAAGCAATGTGAGAACGAGGTTCTTATGTGGTATGTGTTATGGAACAATTGGATTTATTTATATCTCATGTGCAATAACATGGTGTGAAAATCAATGAAGAATGAAGGCATGGGTAATTAAAAGATGCTTTGTCTTCATTTTATATGAAATGCTTTTATTCTTTGTGCAAAAGAAAATCCCGTCAACAAATAAACAAAAAGTCATATATATACACAAAAGAAAAAAGTCCTATGAATTAGAAAGGTGTTCAAGTTAGTGCAAACAGTGAGTATTAACTTAGAATGAACATATTGTGAATGAAAATTATACAATAAAATGACTTTAAAACAAAAATCTCAACATGCCATTCCCTTATTAAACCACTGCATGTATTTTACACTAATGAAGACCCAATAAAGACATGGGTCCCTGCATGTATCACCAGCCTTCTTTGCAGCACTTCCCACACTGTCTCAACTCCAAGCTCAGAGGTGTTCTTTGAGTTCTTTGGTATGCCCGTGCTTCTCTAAGCCTCACGGGCATCCGACATGTTTCCTCTGCTTGGAAAATAATTACTTTCCTCCAGTAATTCAATTTTTACTCATATTTTAGGACTCATAGTGGAGTCTTCTACTCTGAGAATTTTTATACATCACCTGTAGCAGGTGGGGTGCAGGTGGGGGAGAGTCCCCACTTAGAAAATATTTAAGAACATGTAGAAGCATTTTTTATTGTACTAGTGAGTGATGCACTGAGCACTACTGTCTTTTGGTGCTCAAGGACCAGGATGCTAAATGATCCACAATGTGAGATCAGTTTTGCACATTGAAATATTGTCCCTCTCAAAATGCAAATATTGTCCCCATTGAGAAATACTGATGGAGAAATAGATCAAGTCCTTTATTAAAATTTATATTAGCTCTCTAGAATTTTAAGTAAATAACTTTATTGGTTATTTAATATTTGGCCAAATAAAATTACTGGGTGAAGGGCAGGAATCTTTATTTCTGATGTGTTCTTCTGAGTATAGAGAATTAAAGAAATATGACTTCCTGACCTGTGAGTCAGCACTCAGAATGCTCCTTGACTCATTCTCCCTTATGGGAGATGAAAGGAGTCTTTGATTTGTAAATCTGGAAAATATAACCCAAGTATCTTGTTCAGTTTATTTCCTCCCTTGGGAATGGGCTGCCTACAACACTGCTCCTCCCTAGGGAAACTTCACAGCATTGCTCGTGTGTTGGTGAGTAAGTCTGACTAATTGTGAAATACAGTCTGTAAACCCACTTACTTTTGTCATGAAACTACATCTTCTACCAATAAGAATGATATCAACTTCCATCTGATATCTTTCCATACTTTTGACTTGTTAGACCCCCCTTACTAAGGTCTGTCTAGTCAAGGCTGTGGTTTTTCCCATGGTCATGTATGGATGTGAGAGTTGGACTGTGAAGAAGGCTGAGAGCTGAAGAATTGATGCTTTTGAAGTGTGGTATTGGAGAAGACTCTTGAGAGTCCCTTGGACTGCAAGAAGATCCAACCAGTCTATTCTGAAGGAGATCAGCCCTGGGACTTCTTTGGAAGGACTGATGCTAAAGCTGAAACTCCAGTACTTTGGCCACCTCATGCGAAGAGGTGACTCATTGCAAAAGACTCTGATGCTGGGAGGGATTGGGGTCAGGAGCAGAAGGGGACGACAGAGGATGAGATGGCTGGATGGCATCACTGCCTCGATGGACATGAATCTGAGTGAACTCCGGGAGTTGGTGATGGACAGGGAGGCCTGGCATGCTGCAATTCATGGGGTCGAAAGGAGTCGGACACGACTGAGCGACTGAACTTAACTGAACAAAATCCATCATTTCCTGCTTAGGCCAGACTTCCTTTTAAGAAAGAAGTTATATGGAGTAAAATTTTAGAAAGCAAAATAGAATCAAGTATAAACAAAGAAACAAGGTTTTTCATATGGCCATGCCTTTGGTTATGGACAAACAGAATATTTTGACTTGGGTTTTTCCAGTTGTGTGGTTGGATTTCAATTTCTGTTGCCTGTACAAAATGCTTTCACCCAGTCATGTGATCTTGCAAAGCAGTGCTTGAATGTTGGCTAGTGAGCAGACACAGGTAGGCTGGCAAGTAGAACTGAGGCTACAGGGACCTCAGTGAAGGCACCAGCCTGAGAAAGATTAGAGAATGAGGCAGAGCGTGAGCCTCACAAAGCTACTGTGTCTTCCTGATGTAGATGGCTTCAGGCTTCAAGATTTGGCAAGCAGAGCTTTCCTGATCAGGTACAAGTGAGGAGAGGTTGCCTTTGAAAAAGAGAGTCTGTCCTGTTGTGGGTCTCTTGAACATCAGAGGAAGGAACTATGCTTTCTCAAATCTCAAAGGTGGGTAAGCTCTTTATGTGCCAGAAAGCCCGAGGGAATCTCTAGATTCAAGTCATTAGACAGAAATCCAGGTAAGTAGCATGATGTCCACTGCCCAGATTCTATTCTGAATTCAGAATCACAAAAGAAAATCTGGAGGAGCATTGGAAACCACTCATTGCTGGGTGTGAGTCAAGGTGATCTGGTCGCTGTAACTCGGTCTGCAGGTTTTCCCCTTGCTCTAATAGAATATTCCCCCAAACTTTACGAATGTCAAAAATGGACAAATGGCCAACTCAGCAGAAGCACAAGCTTGTGGAATTGTTCCTTCCCAACCCCAGGGGCCCAGACTTCAAAACCTTCAATAGCAACTTCAGTTTGGAAAGGGAGTCACTGGCAGCAGCAACTGGGCACAGAACTTAAACTGTCTTTTCAGAAGAAATGGTTATAGCTGTATTACTAGACAAATCTCACCTGAATGCTGAACCAAATGCTAGGGACTCAGAGCTGGAGGGGTGGGTAGGGAAGACATTAAAAGAGTCTGGAATAAGTCAACTTAGAAAGAAAAGCAAATGTTAAGATTGGGCAACTGTGTCTATCACTGCTTTGAAACTCTCAAGAGCCAGTTTCTGAGAGAGGATATGGTAGACATAGGAACCTTCTACCATCCTCCTCCCCTGATATGTTAAATTGTACAGTACTAAAATTCACTCTTCCTAGAGGTTTCCCTATTAGTTCAGGTTCACGGGTCTTTTTTTTTTCCTTTTTTTCCTGTCTGTATTGAACAACACTATTTCTGTTCCTTGTCTTGGCGTTTTGGCTGCAGCAAGGCACGTGGGATCCTAGCTTCCCAACTAGGGATGTAACAAGCACACCCCCTCCCTACCCTGCATTGGGAGGCAAAGTCCCAAACTGCACCACCAGGGACGTCCCTGGTTCACAGATCTTAATTCTGTAAAAGTTACTGCATTCTGATGAGGCTAAACCTAAATACATTTTTTATACTTACTCCATTTCTTAAATTATCTTAAAGTACTTTCGTATTCTTTAGTTAAAATTGAGAGCAAGATTTTTTACTTTGTCCTCAAATTTGTTTGAGCTTTTATTATCAGAATTTCTTATCTTTTTTCAGTCTCTTGCAAAAATCTCTGATATGGTATATTAGAAAAGTGCCTGAACATAATTTGGGACAATGAAATTTTAGCTTTTGTAACAGAATAGTCTTTAGTCTTAATTTAATTTATTCAGTGACAAAATAATAGTTACATATTCCAAAATCCATTCTTCTCTTCTTTAGTAATTGCATCCTGTATTTTATGTACCTAATGAAAAGACTATTTTCCAGTTTCCTGCTATTCATTAAATATAGCCTTGTCATTAATTAAGGGCCAATGAATGTAAGTATAAAAGTGTGTAATTTCAAGGAAAATTCCTTAGATGGTGCCTGGCATGTCCCCTTTACCTATTTTTTGTTCTTTCTTCCTCTCCCTCCATACTGTTCCTTGAAAAGTAGATGTGATGGCTGGAGATCTAGCAGCCAACTTGGAATATAAAAACAAGGGCTACATTCTAAAGAGGTGGAAGCAGAGACCTAAAAGAAGCAACACAGGGTTGCTGATGAAGCTTCTACTTGAGAGAACAGAAGTTTTTATATACAAGGATATTAGGGTTCTCTAGAGAGAAGGAACCATTAGGATAGATATGGATATCAAAACAATGAGATTTATTAAAGGAGTGGGTCCAGGGTTATAGAAGCTGAGAAGTCCCACTATCTGCTGTCTATCACTTGCATAACCAGGAAAGCCAATTTTTATTTTATTTTTTTTTGGAAAGCCAATATTTCTGTCTTTGTGCCAGTACCATACTGTCTTTTTTTTAAATTTTTTTTTAGTATTAAGTTTTTTATTTTTTTAATTTTAAAATCTTTAATTCTTACATGTGTTCCCAAACATGAACCCCCCTCCCACCTCCCTCCCCATAACATCTCTGTGGGTCATCCCCATGCACCAGCCCCAAGCATGCTGTATCCTGCGTCAGACATAGACTAGCGATTCAATTCTTACATGATAGTATACATGATAGAATGCCATTCTCCCATATCATCCCACCCTCTCCCTCTCCCTCTGAGTCCAAAAGTCCGTTATACACAGCTGTGTCTTTTTTCCTGTCTTGCATACAGGGTCATCATTGCCATCTTTCTAAATTCCATATAGATGTGTTAGTATACTGTATTGGTGTTTTTCTTTCTGGCTTACTTCACTCTGTATAATCGGCTCCAGTTTCATCCATCTCATCAGAACTGATTCAAATGAATTCTTTTTAATGGCTGAGTAATACCCCATTGTGTATATGTACCACTGCTTTCTTATCCATTCATCTGCTGATGGACATCTAGGTTGTTTCCATGTCCTGGCTATTATAAACAGTGCTGCGATGAACATTGGGGTACATGTGTCTCTTTCCATTCTGGTTTCCTCGGTGTGTATGCCCAGCAGTGGGATTGCTGGGTCATAAGGTAGTTCTATTTGCAATTTTTTAAGGAATCTCCACACTGTTCTCCATAGTGGCTGTACTAGTTTGCATTCCCACCAACAGTGTAGGAGGGTTCCCTTTTCTCCACACCCTCTCCAGCATTTATTGCTTGCAGATTTTTGGATCGCAGCCATTCTGACTGGTGTGAAGTGGTACCTCATTGTGGTTTTGATTTGCATTTCTCTGATAATGAGTGATGTTGAGCATCTTTTCATGTGTTTGTTAGCCATCCGTATGTCTTCTTTGGAGAAATGTCTATTTAGTTCTTTGGCCCATTTTTTGATTGGGTCATTTATTTTTCTGGAATTGAGCTGCATAAGTTGCTTGTATATTTTTGAGATTAGTTGTTTGTCAGTTGCTTCATTTGCTATTATTTTCTCCCATTCAGAAGGCTGTCTTTTCACCTTGCTTATAGTTTCCTTTGTTGTGCAGAAGCTTTTAATTTTAATTAGATCCCATTTGTTTATTTTTGCTTTTATTTCCAGACTTCTGGGAGGTGGATCATAGAAGATCCTGCTGTGATTTATGTCTGAGAGTGTTTTGCCTATGTTCTCCTCTAGGAGTTTTATAGTTTCTGGTCTTACATTTAGATCTTTAATCCATTTTGAGTTTATTTTTTTGTGTGGTGTTAGAAAGTGATCTAGTTTCATTCTTTTACAAGTGGTTGACCAGTTTTCCCAGCACCACTTGTTAAAGAGATTGTCTTTACTCCATTGTATATTCTTGCCTCCTTTGTCAAAGATAAGGTGTCCATAGGTGTGTGGATTTATCTCTGGGCTTTCTATTTTGTTCCGTTGATCTATATGTCTGTCTTTGTGCCAGTACCATACTGTTTTGATGACTGTGGCTTTGTAGTAGAGCCTGAAGTCAGGCAGGTTGATTCCTCCAGTTCCATTCTTCTTGATGACTGTGGCTTTGTAGTAGAGCTTGAAGTCAGGCAGGTTGACTCCTCACTGGAGGAAAGCCAATTTTTAAAATGTTTCTTGTCATTTCCTTTTTATATGTATTGCTTATGTATGAATCCTTTACTATATTCCCTTTCATTATTTGTCTTATTTTTAACTGGTTCTTTGTATTCTAATTAGCCCTTTAAATCCCATGTATCGTACATACTTTGCAATTTTTCACCTCACCATAATTTTCCTGAACTTAAAATAATTATTTGGTGAAGTTTATTAGTTTTTCCATCTTCTTTGTTATTTTTAGGTTTTATGTCAACTTTCTTCCCCACTTATCACAGTTTCTTCTAGAATTTTTATATTATTATTTTTGGTAATTAAATATTTGTATCACTCTGAAGTTGTTTTTATATAAACAGCATGTTCAATTGACAAATTTATTTTTTAATTTAACTCTTCTTTGACTTAATGTATAGTCATTTGCCCAACATGTTCCAGTATCCTTATTTCTTTACAAATAATATTTTATATCTTTCATGTACTAATCTCCATATATATATGTATAGATGTAAATATGTGTATATGAGACATCTATTTTTTTACCCTATCAACAATTGATCTTTCAGTCGAAAAAGACCAAACACTTTGGTTACTTGTCATTTTTAAATATTTAAAATGTAGATCAGAAGTAATCCCTCTTTAATAATCTTTCATCAAGACATACCTGGAAATTTTCCTTTGTTTAATTTTTTAGTTTAATTTTTAAGCTTCACTTCTATTTTCTTATCTACCTTCTTAACCCACCCCAAGAAAGTCAAGTTATTTTGTTTTAGATAACACATTAAATTTAGAACTGATATAGCCAAAATAATATTTGTGATTACCCAAAAACCAGATATATATTTCCATTTTTCGCACATTTTAGGTTCTTTTGTTGGAAGTTTAGGATTCTACATAAAAGAATATTTCTCACTAAAAATTTTCCAAGCTGGTTTATTTTGTTAATATTATAAAAGGTATCCTTTCTTCCTTTATATTTTTAAATAAAATACCATGTAAAAGCTATTATGCATTATAAGCTCATTTCATGACTAATATTTGAATTCATTTTACTTTTCTCAAAAATTATTTGATTCACTCTTTTGTGTCTTTCAGGTACAAAACATTCAGTTCAGTTCAGTTCAGTCACTCAGTTGAGTCTTACTCTGCAACCCCATGAACCGCAGCATGCCAGGCCTCCCTGTCCATCACCAACTCCTGGAGTTTACTCAGACTCATGTCTATTGAGTTGGTGATGCCGTCCAACCATCCCATCCTCTGTCATCCCCTTCTTCTCCTGCCCTCAATCTTTCCCAGCATCAAGGTCTTTCCCAATGAGTCAGTTCTTCGAATCAGGTGGCCAAAATATTGGAGTTTCAGCTTCCGCACCAGTCCTTCCAGTGAATATTCAGAACTGACTTCCTTTAGGATTAACTGGTTTGATCTTCTTGCAGTGCAAGGGACTCTCAAGAGTCTTCTCCAACACTACCGTTCAAAAGCATCAATTCTTCTGTGCTCAGCTTTCTCTATAGTCCAACTCTCACATCCATACATGACCACTGGAAAAACCATAGCCTTGACTAGATGGACATTTGTTGGCAAAGTAATGTCTCTGCTTTTTAATATGCTGTCTAGCTTGGTCATAACTTTCCTTCCAAGGAGTAAGCGTCTTTTAATTTCATGGCTGCAGTCACCATCTGCAGTGATTTTGGAGCCCAAAATAATAAAGTCTGCCATTGTTTCTACTGTTTCCCCATCTATTTGCCATGAAATGATGGGACCAGATGCCATGATCTTAGTTTTCTGAATGTTAAGCTTTAAGCCAGCTTTTTCACTCTCCTCTTTCACTTTCATCAAGAGGCTCTTTAGTTCCTCTTCACTTTCTGCCAATAAGGGAAGTTTCATCTGCATATCTGAGGTTATAATATTTCCAAGTATCAATGTATTTCTTCTATTCCCACATCCACAGTTCACAGAGTTCATCATCAGCATTACCTGCCCACACTGAAGGAATCCAGTCATCCAATGAGGATATGGAAGAAAAGAGAAACAATGTAACAAAAGGAGCAGGATGCATACTTTCCCAGTTGCAAAAAATAAATCAACGCGGGGGTGGCCAAGAAGGAGCAGTTAGGATAAGAGAGCAGGGAGAGGAAGAGAATTGGTACTTGTAATTGAATGGAACACTTCTTGGTTTTCTTCCTCCTTTCAATCAGTGACTTATCTAGATGGCAAAATTGGGAAATACAAATTAGACTAGACGCAATTCCTCTCTCTTCCTGTTGGGAATGAATATCCCACAAGCAGCAGAACTTCCTCTCTGCTCTTCTCATCCCATGACCCCAATATTTGGGTCCAGCATTGCCTGTTTCTGAGGGGGTAAGTCTGCTTATTCCTGGGTTGGGAGACCAAATTTATTTTCAAATTGAGATATCTTCCAATGGAAACTTTACAAAAATGATGATGTTTTCGGCCTCCGTTTTGGAATCCTTTGTTTATGTGCCAATTTATTTAGAATCCAGGCAGGAAAAAAGTATAATTTTACTGGGCCTCTTGAGACTTGGACAAGAATTTAAGCTCCCTGAGGGCAGAGATCCTATCTCTTTTAGTGTTATTCTCTCTCCAGTGTACAGTGGTTAAGAGTGGTTCCAGAATTCTGGACTCAGACTAAATTGGTTTCACTATCTTGTTACACTATTTACAAACTCTATTATGTGTGATAAACATCTTCAATAATCTCATTTTAACCATGAGAAATATGGTTAATTATATAATATCTAATAATACTATTATTATATAATAATATATGCACAGTAATAAAAGCCTGCTTCAAAATTAAACTGGCTAACCTATGATAAAGTTTAGACAATGAGCATTACATGTTAAGTGCTCAATAAAAGTTGATGATTATTATTATGACATATAGGTGGTAAAAAATAAATATACCTTAAATGAATGAAATCTATCAAGAACAAAAATGGACTAGTCATTAGGAAACTTGAACTCTGGAATCCAGATTTGTGCAAGGACAAACATAATCTTCCAAAAAAGAAATTTCTCTAGTAGAAAAGAGATTTTTGTGAAAATTAGGTTATTCAAGGAGAGTTGGTTATTAGGAAATCTATAAATATAAATATAATATACATAAGAATTGTGACTCAGCTGGTAAAGAATACACCTGCAATGCAGGAGACCTGGGTTTGATCCCTAGGTTGGGAAGACCCCCTGGAAAAGGGAAAAGCTACCCACTCCAATAGTCTGGCCTGGAAGAATTCCATAGACTGTATAGTCCATGAGGTTTCAAAGAGTCAAACACAGTGAGTGACTTTCATATATATATATATATGTATATATATATACATATATATATAATGAAACAAGATATTTTATATGTATTGTTTGTGTGTATATGGTATATATATATGTGTATATATATATCTCATATATGGTATATCTATCTATCCATCCATCCATATAGTCTCGTGGGTGCCCTCTGACCCATCTATGTGGTTGATCAGATTCCCAGAGGAACTATAGATCATCTGCCTATGAGGTCATCCCTGGTCCCTGTGCCTGGGCATCAGAGCCATCTGAATGACTTGGCAAGTAGACCACTCTGCTGACTGGCATGATGTGAACCAAACAAGACTGTGTTGTCAGAATTGTACTGACATGCTGATTTTGTGTGACTTTCACTCACATGGGACACAGGACAAATTCACAGCCCATAGTTCAGCACCAATCCTTGGGTATGAGCATTGAGCAGGCATTGGCTCTTGTACATCAGTATTATGACCATGGTGCTACCTCCAGTCTACAGCATCCCAAAGTGGTGAGGATAGAAATAGGCATTCTCTCCCAGAACTAGTCATCACTTGTATCCAGTCACTCACTCACTCTGGAAACTCCACTCCACCGGTCAGGCAGCCTTCCTGGGGTGGATGCTCCTATCTCTTCCTTGGACTTTGCAGCAGTTGCTCTACAATGCCATCAGACCCTTTTTACACACTTCCTCTTTTGTTTTGAATTGATGTTGTAACATTGTGTTCTCCTTGGTTGGTCTTAAGCTGTGCCACAGACAGCACAGCCATTCTTTGCATGAATATGATGGCTCATCTCACTTCTTCCATGGCCCCTCTTGCTCCTGGCACTGAGTAGGTGACAGGAATGTAATCTACATGTAAAGAAATCACATTCTAGAAATGCAGTAATAACAGCCTAAACTACTCAAGAGAGGACGTGGTTGGAAGATAGTTCTATTTTTATGCCATAAGTATCCTAAAGGTAAATTGAGCATGACTAGAAATAAATCTGGAGAAGGAAGTGGCAACCCACTCCAGTATTCTTGCCTAGAGAATCCCGTGGACAGAGGAGCCTGGCGGGCTGCTGTCCATAGGGTCGCACAGAGCCAGACATGACTATAGTGACTTAGCAGTGGCAATAGCAGAAATAAATCCTCATTTACCTTTACCTGCATACTTTGGGTAAGACTTGTGTTTGTGGTAATCACCAATAAAGTACAGTAACAACTTTTGAGAAGCTAGTGTTTATGTTAGTAGTTGGCAGGGTATATGCTCCAGCATCACAAGTAATGATGTAACCAGAATTAATTAAATGGTATTAAGGAACCATAAGACCAAGAAGATCTATATTATTTCAATACAAACAGATTCTGGAGAACCACTGCTTTGTGATTAACAACAGGTGCTACCTCTTTCTTGAAGAACCATATAAGGAATTAGCTAGAAATGATGCACTTGGCAGTAAAGAACAGGAAGAAATGATTCTTGGACATGAACAAGAGTAGACTGTGCCTTTTTAACTCTATCAAGAATCTTCACAAGCTCTGATTAGACAATAAATATGGAATTACCTCTTCTCTACCCATTATTCTAAATGATCATTGATAAATCACTATCCTGCATGGACCCATGAATTTTGTAGTGCATTTTGGAAATCTGCAAAAGTATATTTTTCTGGGATCCCACACACCACAGGGGTGGCCTTGAATGACAATATACCAATAAGTCAAATAAAAAGATATGACTTACTATTTCAAATAATATGAAAATATATTAAAAAAATTTTAAGTAGCTTATTTGTTAAAAACATAGTAAAAGTTGAATTTAGATTGTTTCCTTAACTAAACATCTGTTTCCATCTCAGAGTTATCATCATATTTTTTGACAAAAACATTAGAAACTTTGGAGTTAGACGATCTGGATTTGAGTCCAGTTTCTATCACTTATTGCATTTTGGTTCCTGAAAATATTTACTATTAAAGTCTAAGTTTTCTTATCAGTTAAATTAAGTAAGGCAATCTTATCTATGTCACAGGATTGTTGTGACAGTGAAGTAAAATATTGTTTGCAATACACTTAGCAAAGTGCCTGGACATACTAAGAAGTCAATAAGTAATTGTCTATTAAAAACACTGTCACCCAAGCTGGGAAACAACTTTACACACAATGGATAGAATATTCATAAGGAAAACCACATGATTCAGTCTGTTAAATTCTAAGTTGAGAGATGCATAGACTTGAATGGCAAAACTAAATATTGTAAAGATAGAGCTCTCTCCTATTCATTTAAAATGTTTATGGAATTCTATTCAAATACCAAATTATTTTAATTTAATATAATTAACCTAATATTCATATGAAATAGTATGTAGGCTATAAAATCTTAATGGATTTTGAAAAAAATGTGTAATGATTAAGGATTGTTCTATCAAGAAGGTAATTATATTATGCTCTAATTAAAACAGGGAAGTGTTCACAGGAGAATCAACCAAGTGATAATAAAGCTGAAGAGTTTAGAAATAAAATTTTTAGCTTACAGAGATGTAGCTATACATATAGATCTATAGATAGATATGAAGTCAGCATCCCCAAATAATAAAAATATAGGCTATTAAATCTATCACTGTGGAAGAATGGAGTGGACAAAATAAAACTGGAATATCACCTCTCTGTATTGTCTGGTAACATCCAGATGTCTCAACCTCTAAATAATAAAATAAGTAGTTACTTACTCAAAGACTAAATAATAAGTAATAATAAACTCATTATTATGTGCAAAGAGTGAAACTATAACAAAGATTAATTCATTGAATATCTTACATTTTTGCTTTAAAAATTTTATGAACTAAGTTTTAAAAGCAGTACTTTCCTTAATACACAGTGCCAAGAAAATAGAATAAGCTCAGTAATAACACAAGTGTTCAGTCTTAGGGGAACATTTTAGTTAGTCATGGTTCATCTATATGATGGAGATTTTTTTGGCAGCCACTGAAATTGTCTTTTTAAATAGTTTTTGATTATTTTGAAAATAATTACACTATGGTACTAAGAAAAAATCTATAGATATAAAATGCACAGTGTGATCCTGATTATATCAGAAATAGAAAATAATAAAAAAGTAAATCAAAATTTGACAACAATTATCTTGAGATGATTTACATGTTTTATATTTGCACTTTTCTGCATATACAGGACAGAATTTTTAAAAAGACAAAATAGTCAAAGTATATGATAAATTTATAAACCAGCAACAGGACTCTAATGAACATAAAATTGGGAAGGAAGATATTTTTATTCGAATGGGTAAAAAGTAAGAACTCTTTCATTTTAGAATTTTTTTGAATTTAAATAAGTACAGGGATTTCAGATACATTTTTCCCCCCTGGTAGATTAGAAAGAATGAAGGAGCGTTAATGTTGAAAATGTAATTGGCAGTGCTCGACTGGTGAGAATTAAACCAATCAATCACATACAACTCTGTGGATAATCATTTAACTGGCAAGAAAAAGAGCGTATGATATTAAGCTTTAGACCTACATTTACTTTTTGGGTCAAGGTTGACATATCAGGAAATGAAGTCTGCAGTATAAGCAGCATAAGAACATGTTTTTTCAAGTTAGGGTAAGGGAATATCCATGGAGAAACACTTAAGTTATGTGGTAGAGTGTTCCAGAGAATGATACTGAAGTTGTCATTAAATTTAGCCAAGTCCTTGATGTGAGAAATTTCAGCTCATTGTTGACGACACAGATTGCAGAAGCATATGGAAGCAATTAGAGGAAAGTAAATGGAGACTGTGGGTATAGGCTACATGTTTGTGGAGCTTGACTAGATAAAAGGAACAATATAGGATGAGATCTAAAAGAGGCAATGGAGACTTGGGTGTCTTCTTTCAGAGTTGAGGAAATATGAGCATGAAAGAATTCCAAAGGAGAAGACAAAAATTGATGATTATCTGGTGGAGCGGCGGGGTGGGGAATAGACAAGTAAGAGCAGTGTCTCATTATGAGCCAGGAGTAGATTCTGTAGCAGGGGCTCAGGGGTTAGATTTCCAGATAAGAAGAAACCTCTTCTTCCGCTAAGATTAGTGGGAAGGAAGTTCTGATAGATGTAAAACTTCATCAGAAGATAAACAGCTAGGGTGGGAGGAGCAGTGTAGTATGTGAAGGCAAGGAGCACTGGATCAAATGAGCCTGGATCTCCATGAATGAGATGTATGATTTGAGACCTAATGTTTGCTGGACTTATTAACCTTGTTGAGTCTGCTTCTCCTTAAACCAATGGGGATATTATGCATTCCATATAATTTTCCATTTGAATTGGAAAAATTCTATAAAATATGGGAAATCCCTTAAAAAGCTGTAATGCAGAATCAGAGTAATTTATCAGGAAATAAGGTAGAAGAGGACTAGATGAAGGTAGAAGAGGACTAGATGAAGGCAGATAGAGATTAAGAGTTTTGAAGAAATTCATCATAAATTTTAATGTAGTGCTCATAGCCTAAGAGAATGGAAGAGCTAGTAGCTCTGACAGAAGCTTGTTAAATTCCTCTGACAATCCTCCAACAGTCTTGCTTTCTGAATATGATACTTTTGATGAGTGCTTAATATGTCTGCATTTAAAAACTCTTCTTACACACTATCTTCATTTAGCAATGTGGATGGTGTTTATTAGACGTCTCATTTAAAAACTATCTGAATCTTCTCTAATGGTAGCCTTTTAGACATACAGTACCGGGTACTATGGAAATATCTTAGAATCTAGAGACACAGTGGGTCTGTGGGAACAGAGAGATTCTCACGCACAAGAAGCTCCATAAAACATCTACAGCATTGTCTTAGGTTGCTTGGAGAAACTGCATTCATATTCATAATGTATTGCATAATTATGAGATCCTGATTTTCATGTTTCCCAGTGTGCCTTTTCAGCTGTGCTGTATTACCAAATTAAAGGAGATAACACAACTTTACAAAATTAGAGCATTCTGTTTTGTGTTACTGTTTGACAGTACTCTATTTTTAATTTGTTCATCGTTGATCCTAATAAAGACAAACTGTCATTGTAACCATTGCCCAGAATGCAATATATTAGTTTTATTGCCTCTATAACAGCTGTCCATGCGTCGCTTCCTCTGTCATTCAGTGATGATGTGTCCTTTTCTATGTGCAATGCCAGAAAGAGCTCATAGCATAACACCTCCATATAAACTGGATTAAGTAGAGGGAAATCTTACTGTGTTTCATCATTTTATTTCTATTGCTTAGTACAGAAAAGGGACATATAAAAGGAAAGCACTTCATTATATGTGCTGAATAAGTAAAGAATTAATATTATACTTTTTACTAACTTTGTAATTTTTGCCTTTCACCTAAACTCTCCAGGCTTAGTTTCCTCTTATAGAAAATGAGTATGATAAGAAATTGCCTTGATGTCTTTGTAAGAATCAAATGAGCAAACTTTGAATCCCCAGCAAAGATATGCAACTTATCATAAACCTGGGCAATGTTTATAGTAGTTCCTTAAATTTCAAACTAATGCATTTTACAGCTGCAAATTTCATCTTCATTATTTTTAAAAATATTATTGAGCTGAGAAAATTTTTGTTTTTATGACTGTATATAGTCACAGGGATCTCTGGACAGAGCCATGGAATGTGTTATGAGCTAAGCTGAGCAGGTGATGGGTAGCCCTGTGCATAAGCTTAGATAAGAAGAGGGCACAGAAAAGCAGCGGTGCAGCCAACACTAGGTTGTTAAAATGGGATGTGAGATCTCAGACTCCTTTTCTCAAGATTTGTCTTTAACAGTCAGAAAGTTGTGCTGCTCAAACTTTCTTCTAGGGGGCAGCAGTGTCCTGGAGTTTTGCCAACATCCTTTGTTTCTTTAAACCTTAATTCAGTGGCTCAGATCTTCAAAGAAGCAAAGTCAAAGGAAATGAATGTGCTAATTATGTTATCATATAGTGATATTAGGAAAAGGTAATAGCCTACCAAAGTTGTTACAGGAAAGTGTTGTTGGAGGGCATTAATACAGAAAACATTATGAAATGGTACAGTTAAGAAATTAATATTTTACAAAAGACTTTTCAGAGGAAAGAAGCCATTATTTCACTATTAAATATGTGTAAAGTTTATTTTTACTTATGTTTAATGTATACTTTATTGCTATTAAAGCTACTAAAGATAAATATATATATTTATTTATAGAACAAAAATATGAAATGTGGCTTTTTAAGTATCTGAGAATTAAAATCTTCTGAACAAAAATTTTTTTCTAAAAAGTGTAAATAATTTTTGGAAGCCTGACTTGGGCTTCTTGATAGCTTTGACTTGTCAGAAGCAGATATTGAACTTATGATTTTTACTTTGAAAGGGGTTTATGATTTTACAAAACAACTCCAAGTACTGAACAGAAATCACTTGACAGCTTTTGACCTCTGTACTAGTTCTCTACTAGTTGAGACACTAGGCCGTAGTAAATTTTGACAAAAAATTACACATGAATTTTTATTTCTTATGTCAGTTAGCCCAGGTCAAATTCAGCTTGCTAAAATGTTTGGAAACTTTTACAGTTTTGTGTAATGACACCTTTTATCATTATCTTCTAGACCTTGGTCATAAACTCTAGGGATAAGTGTTGGGTATTGTGGGCATGATGACTCAGATAACTGCTCATCCAGCAGAAGAAGGTGGCTCCAATTAGTTGCTACTAAAAATTAACTCATAAGGTCTTTTCTTTCTTTATACCATCATTATTTGAGGGGAATTAGGAACACCTTCACTTTACCTCTAATTTTCAATTAAGTCTTCCTTCATGATAATTCACCTCGAATTTTTATTTAATGATACTTTAGAATTATGATGAGAGTGAGGAGAACAAAATACTGTTGTCTGCTCAGGGCTCTGAACTGTTCTGACATAAACTCACATATTATAACATTAATGAGGGACTTTGCTTGATTATCATTATTTTGCAGAATATATGGTACTGACATTTTCCCTTTTCTCCAAGGGAAATAAATAGACCAATGGATAAAATCCTCCTCTGAGTTATATATAACTATTAATTTTTTTACCAAATTCTCTTATTCATCACTCTTAATTGCCAAATCTTAGAGCTATGAAAAAAAAATACATTGCCATTAATCATATAATGAGATCTGATATTATTTATGTAGAACATTCTTTCACAGGTTTCTTTATTTAACATTTGGTGAAAGTGTATAATTATTACTGGAGCAATTTAAATATCCTTCAGGTATGTTGCTCTTTTTAAATATTTCTTGTTGCTTATTAAAAAAATTTTATATGCTATTGATGCAATGGAGGTGACACATTTGATATAAATTCATAAATCCTCCTGGAGAAACAACTATTACACATGGAATGTGAAATTCTGTCACAGTGACATTAATGACTGCTACTATAATCATTGACTCCCCTTTTATTAGTATTTTAATTAATTAATGTAAAATCTACCATTGGCCTTATAAAAGTGCTCATCTGTTTTCCTTTAATTTCAAATAGATTAAAAGTGAGATTCCCTGTTAATTAAAAACTTTGAATTTATGAGGATTTTGATTGCAAACATTTCAGTGGTGACCATGTAGATGACTTACTTCTGTTTGTTAATAAATATGGTATCAAACAATTACAAGATAAAAAATACATCATTCACAGAAAAGTACAGCCTCTTTGACTCTATTCTCCATGTGTGTTAAGTCCTGTCTAGTCAGGGGCAGATAAGAGGAGAGGCTCAGCAGCTCAGGATTTCCTTAGGGGTTTTAAATTTTTACCCTGTCTGGAAATGTTACTTTTACTTTGAAAATGTGGATGAGTTTTAGGAACACTAAAGATAAAAATTAAAGAAAAATCATCAGGTTTAAAAAGTTTAATGGAAATAATTTGACATCATGTTCTGCAAATATGATTTCATCTATCTTTAAGCTGAATTTAGGTTGCACAGTGTAACTGATGTCCAAAAGATCCCTACAAGTTTCACATTTAATTGTTCATTATCTTAACCAAAGCCTGTTGCAGTAAAAGGTCTGTCTTCCACAGCAACCTGTAGCATGGGTATTTTGCAGTTAGAACCTTTGCAGGTTTTCCTCTGGCATGAGTCAGGTTTAGCCTTGTCACACTGGGCTTTTAAGGGGAGCTCTATCTTTGCAGCCCAGGTTACACGTGACAAGATTAAATTGGTACACTTTACTGTATAACTCTTGTGTTTCTGGCAGTGCTAGCCTGGTTGATACCTCTGAGAGAAGGCTCAGCTGTAATTCAGTGACCCATTAACACTACTGTTCCATCATGCAGTGTCATTTTTCTCATTCTCATGGAGATAATGCTCCCTGGAGATCTCCAGTACCTGCAGGAATGAAAGAGAACAGCAGAGACAGACTAACTATCAAAGAAGGAGCAAACAGCACAGCAAGACCATGAATTCCAAAAGCAGAATTTTAAATTAAGTGAACAGATGAAGCCCATTTATGAAGGCTTGGTTGGAAAAGTGGGAGAAGGGTTGAGTTTTAAGAGATAACTTTGTTAAAAAGCTATTTTCTTCTTCCTGCCTGAATACTAAAAGTATCCACAGTAATACTTATAACTAGATTAGAGAAGGCAGCTGCTTTGAACATGTCATAGAGATTTGAGTGAGAATTTATTTACAAATGGGGATTTTTGTATTTTATTTATTTGCAAGCAGGTGGTAGATATGAAGGGGAAGGCTTCCCTGGTGGCTCAGTTGGTAAACAATCTGCCTGCAATGCAAGAGACCAGGGTTTGATCCCTGGGTAGATACAAAACAGAGCATGCATTAAGGTGAGTTTTTTAATAGTCTAAATAGAACAGGATCCCTCTGTATGGTTGGCTTATTGGAGTACAAAATTACCTTCCTAGTAAAAGCACAAAAGAGGAAAATGATATGTGATCTTTCTAACACTAGGCCTAAGACTTCTTTTCACCTATGTTTAAACCAACTGCTTAAGCAAACTCTGTTGCTCTTCAGTCCAAGCTATATACTGTTCAGTGGGTCACTTTATGGGAGAAGGCAATGGTCACTTTATGAGAAGTTATACTTTCTAATGTTTACTATATAAGGAGATGTTATACGAATACACTTCTTGATTTCCCAGACTAAGACTGGTTCAGTTTAGATTGATATGAAAGCAAGAAACAAAGCCATCTGAATCTTGATTTTTTTTTTTTTTCCCCTGAGAAAACCTGTTGGAGACATTATAGGAACAGACTGCTTCCCCCATAAAAAATTTAGTCAGGAAATAGGGATAAAACTGAACAGGATTCAGGATTACAATAAAGGGCAAGAAAAGTGCCACAGCAAAACTTGTTAGTTGCTATTTCAACCCAGATTGCCTCTGGAACACACAGAACATCCATTCCACCCACCTTTAGGCCATCTCAACCTTGATATCAATTTTCTCACAAGAGACAAAGCTTGCTATTGTGTTTAAACTTCTAATCTCAGGTAGGTGTTTGTGTACCATCCCCTATCCTCCCTACCACCAATCAAATGATACAGGGGTTAAATCCATAGGATCAGTGTGCATATTCTTCTGGTGCACCAATTATTTCTTAAAAGTACTTTTTTAAAATAATTTGAAACTTTATTTTCAAAATACTCTGTAATTTGAATTCTTAAAGAAACATCATCTACTTTCCTTCCACACACATTTTGTCCTGATAGGCCCCATATGTGTGCTCAGTCACATCCAACTCTTTGTGACCCCTTGGACTATATAGCCCGCCAGGCTACTCTGTCCATGGAATCTTCTAGGCAAGCATACTGGAGTGGGTTGCCATTTCCTACTCCATAAAAGTTTTTTTTTTTTTTTTATTAAGCCACACATGATTTACATCTTTTACTTTAAGTATGATGTATTGTGGAATAGGATATAATATTCATATACACTTAGATATTTTTAAAAAGATTTTAAAGAAATATTGGTAAGAAGATCGCTGGTTTAACCTATCAGAACTCTTGTGTGCTTTAGAGATTATATTTTGTCTCTTCCATTTAATACCACGTGCAAGAAGGCGTTACTTAAGCGTTTAGCAGGGAAAAGAGACTCAGATTATGATGCAGCGATGGCGTTAACTAGAAGCATGGTTTAGTTCAGCCACGTCTTCCAGGAAAAGAAACAACCTGTGTTCTTAACTTTACAGTTGGAAGGCACTGTAAATCGGTTGATGCAGGCTGAGGCCACGCGCAGCATGACTTCGCCTCTGTGGCCAGCGAGCGGTCGTTGTGGCGCCACGTGCGTCCGACGTCCGTTCAGTAAGCAGGGGGCTCGGCTGGAGACTGGGGGCACAGGCGGTCCTGGTAGTTGGAGACTCATAAATGCCCTGACCGCGCTCCATGAAGAAGATGCTAACTGCTGCTGTCTCTCGCGTGCTGTCTGGTGTCACCCAGAAGCCCGCTAGCAGAGTGCTTGTTGCCTCCTGTAAATATTCAAACAATGCTACCTTCGAGATTAAGAAATGTGATCTTTATCGGTTGGAAGAGGGCCCCCCTGTCACCACCGTGCTCACCCGGGAGGATGGACTCAAATACTACAAGATGATGCAGACTATTCGTCGAATGGAACTGAAGGCAGATCAGTTGTATAAACAGAAATTTATTCGTGGTTTCTGTCACTTGTGTGATGGTCAGGAAGCTTGTTGTGTGGGTCTTGAGGCTGGGATAAATCCCACCGATCACGTCATTACATCCTATCGGGCTCACGGCTTATGTTACACGCGGGGACTTACTGTCCGATCAATTCTTTCAGAGCTGACAGGACGAAGAGGTGGTTGTGCTAAAGGAAAAGGAGGGTCCATGCATATGTATGCCAAGAACTTCTATGGGGGCAATGGCATTGTCGGCGCTCAGGGACCACTGGGAGCTGGTGTTGCTCTTGCCTGTAAATACAAGGGGAACAACGAGGTGTGTTTGACTCTGTACGGTGATGGCGCTGCTAATCAGGGTCAGATATCTGAAGCTTACAATATGGCGGCTTTGTGGAATTTACCTTGCATTTTCATCTGTGAGAATAACCGCTATGGAATGGGAACATCTGTGGAGAGAGCTGCAGCCAGCACTGATTACTACAAGAGAGGCAATTTTATCCCTGGACTAAGAGTAGATGGAATGGATATTCTGTGTGTTCGGGAGGCAACTAAGTTTGCAGCTGACTATTGTAGATCTGGAAAGGGGCCCATGCTGATGGAGCTGCTGACATACCGTTATCATGGGCACAGTATGAGTGACCCTGGAATCAGTTACCGTACGCGAGAAGAAATTCAGAGTGTAAGAAGTAAGAGTGATCCTATTATGCTTCTCAAAGATAAAATGGTAAACAACAAGCTTGCCAGTGTTGAAGAATTGAAGGAAATTGATGCTGAAGTGAGGAAAGAAATTGATGATGCAGCTCAGTTTGCTATGACTGATCCAGAACCACCTTTGGAAGAATTAGGCCATCACATCTACAGCAGTAATCCACCTTTCCATATTCGTGGTGCAAATCAGTGGATCAAGTTTCAGTCAATCAGTTAAAAGGAGAATATAGTCCTGGCCAAATTTAAGAAGCTATGTACCCAATTTTGTTGAGGAATAAATCCATAAAACAAAAGTCTTTTAAACTTTTATTAAACGGACTTGAGATAATTAAGAGGTTATGGAAAGAGATTAAAAGAGATCATAGAAGGATATACATTTGACTAAAACGGATATTACATTCAATTGTATTGCACTAAAACATACTATTTAATCATTCAGTATTGTTAAAAGATAAACTGAGGCACATTACATTTTTTGAGAGTTTATTTGAGCATACATCAATCAGAATCAGGCCAAAGGTAGTGTGTTCCACCAATAGGAGCTGGGGGACAGGTTTATAGAGACACAGAGCAGGGAAATTATTTGATTGGTGATAGTTTAGTCAGTTGGAGAAGGCAATGGCACCCCACTCCAGTATTCTTGCCTGGAGAATCCCAGGGATGGGGGAGCCCGGTGGGCTGCCGTCTATGGGGTCTCACAGAGTCCGACACGACTAAAGCGACTTAGCAGCAGCAGCAGCAGCTTAGTCAGTTGCCTTATTTGGGAAAGCCTGTTAGTGATTGGTGGTTCTTAAGTTTCATTTACTTAGATTTGAGGGCATTGACTCTGGGTTACCTTTGGGTTTGCTTACATAGGCCATGCAGGCCTTAGGACCACCTTAGTCTGATTGCCTCTTTAATTATTTAGACGTTGTAGATATCTTAAGGATTATTTTAAATTTACACAAGTGTAAAATAGGAAAAACAGAGAAAGGATTATTTAACTTCCCACGTTATTTCCTATAATAGTTTTGCTTTTAGCTTTATATTATATAATTTTAGTAAATAGTCTGATTTAAAGGAAAAATAGTTCTATTCCTGCTCCACCCTGCCAGAGGTTTGAGTGTAAAGTTGCTATTCTGAAGTAGAGAGGTAATTTCAAACCATGTCAAATAGCAGGACCCCTACTGCAATGCCATTTAAAATAGTTTATCTAAATTAACCAATAACATATCCTACTAAATAGTATGCATCTGCAAATACATATACATAAATATTTAATATTGATGCTAGAACCAGTTAGAATGACTATTTTTCCAAATAAAACATGATGTTTAACAGAGCAGGGGAAATATGTCAAAGTAATTTTTTCATGTACTTAATTGCAGTATTTTTAGTGTATCAATTTAAAGTAAAAATGTAAGCAAAGTTAAAATCTAAGGGAAAACTGCATTTTGCTGTACCCTTCAAGTTAATGTTACAGTTCACTTATACTATTATTCTGTATTTTAAAGAACTCTTAGTACATTTCAGAATGAAAATAATGAAAAGATATGGTGGCACCAAAGAAATTAGGCAGAAAAGGTGATATTAATAAAAAATTGCAAGTAAAATTGGCCTTGGCCAGTAGTGAACATTCACAGGTAATTTTACCAAGAGAAAATCGAACTTGGATCATACAGGTTTGGTTTTCTCTACAATAGTCCACTACTGTGTCAGTTAGCAGGTGATGACAGTGAAAACATCATTACTTGGTTATATTTAACTAATGTCCTAGAATCCTATTGAGCATGATGTTTGGCATATGTTACTCCTTTGAGATAGATTCACTGAAATCAGAATTTGCCTGTGATTTAAGCTGGTTTGTAGACAATGCCAAAATAATCAGTTGTGAAAGGTCAAAATCCATCACAAGAAAAAAATAATTGTAACTGTGTATGATAATGGATGTTTAACTAGATTTACTGTGCTTATCATTTCATAATATATGCAGGTGTTGAACATTATGTTGTATACCTGAAAATAATATCTTATTATATGCCAATTATAATCTCAATTTTTTTCAGAAAGGTTAAAACCTTTTGTTTACAGCTTCTACTTCTACAAAGAAAAGTGTAGATACTTTCTAAGAACTCTAACAGAAAACCAAAATTTTAGCAGCCTGAGAGTACATGAGCATATGAACACACATGTGGTGGCTTAATCTCCAAACCTTCAATTAAACAAGTTTTAAAAAGTAAGCCTAAACATTCTACATTCAGAAATCAGAGATAAGCATTGATTTGTTTATAAGTCAGTGATATTGCTAGGTAGTGTGTTTTGTTTCAGTCCACATATATCTTGTCTGAATCCCTTCCATTAAAAAAGTAATTCATTAGATGGTCAAAATAATCACATCCTTTGAATGAAAAAGAATTCTTATACCTTTTATTTATTTTAACATCTTATAATTCCATAAACTTGCAAGTGGAAGATAAAATGCTCAAAACTATTTTCTTTTTGTCTTTAAACTAGAATTTATTGGTATACAAAACTCCATTTTGTAGATAAAATGGCACATTTTTTGCAACTAATATTGCACTGAATATTAAAGATTAAAAACAAAAGAAGCATTTGGTTTTGGAAACACTGCCGATAGCCTAATACAGTACTTTGGTAAATAAACAAAATGGTTCAGAGCAACACGGGTTTCCCAGGTGGTGCTAGTAGTAAAGAACCTGCCTCTCAATGCAGTAGATATAAGAGACTTGGGTTCAATCCTTGGGTCAGGAAGATCCTCTGGAGGAGGAAATGGCAACCCACTCCAGTATTCTTACCTGGAGAATCCCATGGACAGATTGCTTAGTCCATGGGGTCACAGAATTGGATGCGACTCTGCGACTAAGCACTAGTACTCAGAGTAACACAATCTGAAGAAATATCCTGGAGTAAATGAACTATGAACATCAGGAAATGATCACATTTCTCTCCATCTAGCTGCAAGGTGAGACTTGCTAAGTTTATGAGTCATGACCCCATGGAAGTCTTAGGCATCTCCAGACTGAAATGATAACAAGTATAGTGCTGGAAAAAAAAGTCCGATCTTACTATAGCAGAATAAAAAGATACATTTATCACAATATACATTATCAAAGTCTATTAAGGCAAAGAGTTTTGAATGTTTTCTATATTAAAAAAAAATCTATAGACATTTGTGTGTATAGTCATGATTGTAATTTAATCATATCACTGGTTGCACATAATTCTGTAAGGATAAAAAAAAAGTACAAACAAAAAATCCCATTGTTTTGATTTAGGTCAAGCAGTAAATTCATAATAACAGTTTATTTATCAAGATGTTAAAGGGGTGTAGAAATGCAGCAGTTGGATTCTATTTCCTGTCTAAAGTATTATGCCCCTTAGACTATTTTATTCATATATTAGAAGATATACCCCATGATGGCCATAAAACTTAAACTGTCACAACAATGTGGAATATCTGAGAGAAGGAAGATTTCCTAGTGATGCTCTGTAAAGCTAAGGGACAGTATGCATATCTGTGGAATAGGATGAGGAAGGAAGGAGGTTAAGTGGATAAAAGAAATACTTAGAACCTTAGAATTTTTTTTCAATTGATATGTCTGACAATCTAGTATACAAAGAACAGAGCAGATGTTACTGAAATTTAATCTGATATTTTGTGAGAAAGCTAGTTTTATAGAATGTGAAATATAAGTCATATGCCATAAAATTGATCTTTTTAAAAGTGTACAATTCAGTGGCTTTTAGAAAATTCACAGAGTTGTGCAACCATTACCGCTGTCTAACTCCAGAACATTTTATCACCCCAGTGAGATAACCCACACCGATTATCAGTTGTTTCCAATTTCTATTCATCCTCTGGAAAGTCCAAGTCTGCTTTCTGTCTCTGGATTTGCCTCTTTTGGACATTTCCTATAAATCATACCACATGTGTTCTATTTTCTTTTTCTTCTTCCACTTAGCATAATGTTTACATTTTGCTATAGCATATATCAGTACTATAATATATTCTTCCCACTGAGAAGTGGGATCTGTGTTCCTTCCTCTTGAGTGTGGCAGGCTTATGGATGCTCTGCTTAATAGCAGCAGTAATGATGCTGTGCCATGTCAGGGCCCAAGACATAAGAATCAAGCAGGTTGTGCTTCATATCTCTTGGAACTTCTATCCAGGAGTTATGATTCTCCATTTAAGAAGTTCAAATACACTGAGAACTTCCTGCTAGAGACTGATTGCTAGTCCCAGCTGAGCTCAGCCTTCAGCCCAACCTGCAAAGACAACAGATATGAGAGTGAAGGTCATCTTGGTCCCTCCAGATAGCCCATTTGCCAGCTGAAAGATCACAATGTCTTGGGGAACACTGGGATCACTAGTCAAACTCTGCCCAGATTCTTCATGTACAGAAGCACAAGAAAAACAACATGGTTCCATTAAATAGTTTAACTGTTGAGGTACTCTGTTACATAGCAATAGAATCAGCAGAAATGAAAATTGCATTCAGTTCAGTCACTCAGTTGTATCCAACTCTTTGTGACCCCATGGACTGCAGCACACCAGGCCTTCCTGTCCATCACCAACTCCCTGAGTTTACTCAAATTCATGTCCATTGAGTCAGTGATGCCATCCAACCATCTTATCCTCTGCCGTCCCCTTCTCCTTCCACCTTTAGTCTTTCCCAGCATCAGGGTCTTTTCCAATAAGTCAGTTCTTCACATCAGGTGGCCAAAGTATTGGAGTTTCAGCCCTTCCAATGAATATTCAGGACTTATTTCCTTTAGGATGAACTGGTTGGATCTCCTTGCAGTCCAAGGGACTCTTAAGAGTCTCCTCCAACACCACAGTTAAAAAGCATCAATTCTTCAGGCTCAGCTTTCTTTCTAGTCTAACTCTCATATCCATACATGACTGGAAAAAACCATAGCTTTGACCAGATGGACTTTGTTGGCAAAGTAGTATATCTGCTTTTTAATATTCTGTCTAGGTTGGCCATAACTTTTCTTCCAAGAAGCAAGCAAGGCTGTAGTCACCATCTGCAGTGATTTTGGAGTCCAAAGAATAAAGTCTTTCACTGTTTCCATTGTTTCCCCATCTATTTGCCCTGAAGTAATGGGACCAGATGCCATGATCTTCATTTTCTGAATGTTGAGCTTTAAGCCAACTTTTTCACTCTCATCAAGAGGCTTTTTAGTTCCTCTTCACTTTCTGCCATAAGGGTGGTGTCATCTGCATATCTGAGGTTATTGATATTTCTCCCAGCAATCTTAATTCCAGCTTGTGCTTCCTCCAGCCCAGCGTTTCTCATGATGTACTTTGCATAGAAGTTAAATAAGCCGGGTGACAATATACAGCCCTGACGTACTCCTTTCCTGATTTGGAACCAGTCTGTTGTTCCATGTCCAGTTCTAACTGTTGCTTTTTGACCTGCATGCAAATTTCTCAGGAAGCAGGTCAGGTGGTCTGGTATTCCCGTCTCTTTAAGAATTTTCCACAGTTTGTTGTGATCCACACAGTCAAAGGCTTTCGCACAGTCAATAAAGCAGAAATAAAGGTTTTTCTGGAACTCTTTTGCTTTTTTGATGATCCAGTGGATGTTGGCAATTTGATCTCTGGTTCCTCTGCCTTTTCTAAATCTATCTTGAACATCTAGAAGTTCACGGTTCATGTACTGTTGAAGCCTGGCTTGGAGAATTTTGACCATTACTTTTCTAGTGTGTAAGAAGAGTGCATTTGTGCAGTAGTTTGCTTATTATTATTATTATATTGCTTAGTCCAATTCAGGTGTGTCTGAGAACATGTAAGGATTAGTAAACCAAATCAGAATAAAATTCCATAGAATATATTAGTGCAAAGTTTCACAATTTGGAAGTAGCAAAGGAAATGGTATGAGTCTTCAATAGAAATAAAGTCTAGGAACAAAATTATTAATATAACTGCTCAACATATATTTCCACTGTCAAGGATGATTTTCAGATGAACTAAAGTGTAACATTGGGTTTTGAAGATTTTACAGTAAAATATTGTCAATCTTTGTTCAATAAACACACTGCACTGAACCTGAAACTTCATCGACTGAGGTTGTCTAGAGTTCAGAAGGAAGTTTTCTGTTGATTTGTGAGTATTAGGCCTTGATGAGTCAAAGCCAGCACTTGAAATGCCAAAGCAATATGTGAGCTAGTTGTTATGAGTTCACAGCTATTCATGATGAGTCTAACCAATTAGAAGAATCCAGGAAGCTATGGGCTCAAGATGAACAGAGCCTAAGAGGCAAAGCTGCAATAAAGTCAGGACCTGAATCAGATTGGTAGGTACAGACAAGGAGAGAGACATTAGACTAAACCAGAGGCCAGGAAAAGGAGGTAGAATATGTAACAAATAAGTGGAAGGGAACTGTAAGTAGTAGGTTTGCACATTGGTGAACTTGTGTTATCATGGAAGTCAGTATCCATTGGATGAACTGAGTCAGTAGCCTTTCATGTAATGACATGCCATTTAGAACCTAATACTGTCTGATCAGTATCACCTGGTCTTAAGGCAACCCTGTCTTTAAGTGACATGGAAATAAAGTCTGGACTTCAGTGTCATTTACATCTGGGTTCAAATCACGGCACTGTCACCTATGAAAAATGCTGCCTCAAGAAAATGACTTAACTCTGTACGTCCACTTCTTCATCTGTAATGAGGCTGACTCATGTGACTGTTGTAAAAGTTAAAGAAGCAAAGTAACATCTAACATGATTCCAGTTATACCCAAGATGATCAACAAATGGAAATTTCTGGTCCATAGAAACAGAAAAATGTTCCCTGAGAAAAAAGACAAAAAGTTGAGTCACTCGACCTCATCTGAAACAAACTTTTAATCTTCAGTTTTATGCAGATAGCTAGTTATAAGGATTGCAGTGATTAGAAGAAAACTAGAGCTGCATGTGGAGTATATTTTTGAAATTTTAGCCACTCTTTGTTACATCATGACCCTCCCCCATTTGACAAACATTCTCCTTCAGCCAGCAGGACATGCGTGTGTGCTGTTTTTTCAGCCAAATCTGACTCTTTGCGACCCATGGAGGTAGCCTGCCAGGCTCCTCTGACATCAGATTCTCCAGGCAAGAATACTGGAGTGGGTGCTATTTCCTACTCCAGGGGATCTTCATGACCCAGGGATCAAACCCGTGTTCCCGGTCTCCTGCATTGCAAGCAGATTCTTTTACCACTGAGCTACCAGTTCAGCCAGCAGTAGATATAGAAAATAGTAATGAAGGTCCAGAGAGTTTGGACAGTAAGATCGTGTAGGAGTAATGGAACTACTCAGTTTGCACCCAAACTGTCTTCAGAATTGGAGTCTATTACTCTATTAATTATAGTAAAACAGGTCCATATAGTCAAAGATATGGCTTTTCCAGTAGTCATGTTTGGATGTGAGAGTTGAAACATAAAAAAACAACTGAGCACTGAAGAGCTGATACTTTTGAACTGTGCTGTTGGAGAAGACTTTCAAGAGTCCCTTGAACAGCAAGAAGATCAAACCAGTCCATCCTAAAGGAAGTCAAGCCTCAATATTCATTGGCAAGACTGATGTTGAAGCTGAAGCTCCAATACTTTGGCCACCTGATGTGAAGAAGTGACTCACTGAAAAGACCCTGATGCTGGGAAAGATTGCAGACAGAAGGAGAAGGGGCCTACAGAGGATGAGATGATTGGATGGAATCACCGACTCAATGGACATGAGTTTGAGCAAGCTCTTGGTGTTGGTGATGGACAGGGAAGCCTGGTTTGCTGCAGTCCATGAGGTCACAAAGAGTCGGACATGACTAAGCAACTGAACTACTTATGAAGATACTACTTTGGTAGAATCAGGCATGGGGAATACAGATTTTGCCACTCTGTTATATAAATGACTACCGAGGGCTTCCCTGGTGGCTCAGTTGGCCAAGAATCTACCTGCAATGCAGGAGACCTAGGTTAGATCCCAGGGTCAGGAAGATTCCCTTGAGAAAGAAAGGGCAACCCACTCAAGTATTCCTTCCTGGAAAATCCCATGGACAGAGGAGTATGGCAGGCTACACAGTCTGTGGGGCGCAAGAGTTGGGTATTGTCTTAGCAACTAAACCACCGCCTATCTAATACTAGTGATTCCTTTAAAACTACCCCCACTCTTTCTAGCATGGATTCCTTTTAAGAATGCTCCCAGATATTAATGAAAACAGTGACCTCATCAGGCTCGAAACAAAATCCAACCAAAATTCTCAATCAGCATTATAATTCTATCTCATTGACTTAATTCATGTCTATTTGATCCATGAGGCTGATCTGTATAGCAAAGAGCAAAGATGAGAGGTCTCTGTACTGGAATTTGAGAAAGAGAGATGGAAATTTTCTGCCAAGTTTTATGCACAGAATAGAACACAATCAAATTAGGAAATGGTGAAGAGCAACAAAGAGAGTTCATACAATACTTTCCTTTTGACAGGCCAATAAATACTCAAGCTGAATAATTTACCAAAAGAAAAAGAGCCCACTCAAACCTCCTGACCTTTTGAACAATGAGCAGGAGTTCAATTATCCACAAATGTTCTATTAGAAGGCAGCTTTCCAGGCGGCAGTGTTATTTCAGCAGTCATATGTTAGAATTATTAAAGAGGGAGAACATTGCTTATGTAGTTTCTGTGTCCTGTTATAGTTTATGTTACCTTCTCTTTAAAAACTTACTGCCATACAAAGTAGCACTTTGCCAAAAAAAAAAAAAAAAGTAGGAGGAAGCAATTATTTGAATAATGTTTCTGGTGAGTTTGAGCGATTAGATTTCACTGGAACACATAAAGTGTTCTGCACATTGCTAGAGTGATACTGTCACTATAGAAAGTATATAATTTGCTTCCATTAGAGACTTTGAGTAGCTTTCCAATCATACTCAGAGAATTTCTCCTTCACCATCCACATGGACTGTTGTGCTGCTGGGTGAGCACCTCATTACTTCCTTGGGGCTATACCTGGGTTCCAAGAACTGGAGAGATTTACTTCACTGATATTTTCTAAAAACCTACAGCTTCCTTTACACAGAAGGCTGTAGAAATCATGTGGAGTATCACATAATTAGGAACCAAATCACCAGAGTTTACTACCAGTATGAAAATACATTATGAACTCAGTTCCTGTAGAGGTGACTTTTATAGTAACTTAAATTTATCTTCAAAAATCCTTTGTCAGTCTTCACAATATCTTTTGATATTCTTCTTGATCCTTCATGTATTTTCCTATATCTTTCTGAATCATTGAGATTTCAACCAAAAACTCTCAAATATATCTGAGGTCAGACCCAACTGAGGTCAACTCTTGATGTTTCTGGCTGTGTCACCTTGGTTGAGTTATGTTCGTTTCTCAGACACTCTTTACTACTCTGTGGGAAAGGGAAGTATCACTCTTGCTCTGTAGTGTTGTTGTGAAGATTGGAAATAACATCATAAAGTCTTTATAATCCTTGCCATGTATTAAGTGCTCCAAATGGTCTTTTACATTTTCCCTTCACTTTTCCTTTTTCTTCTCCTTCTTCTCTTGTCTTATGTTAAAAGCTTGATTTTTATCACACACCTTTATAAACACACACACATACATACACACATTGTTTGTCTCTTCTCTTTCACACATGTCGTTTAGATTTTGAATGTGTCATTCCAGAAGTTTAGTCATGATTTTATCCAGTGATTCCAGAAATTCACTAAGCATTGCTCTTATTGCATTATACAGGTTATCAGTGGAAAATTTAAATGTTATCTGGTCTCTAAATTGAGTTTATTGCATAATGTGTGTAAACATATGCTGCTAAGAGTGTGGCTTGCCTATACTTATTATCTAGACTACTTATTCTCTTTGAACTGTTCTGTTTTCTTATAACCTTATTGCATTTTATTTTGTCAGATTTCAGTATGAAACATAGCACTTGTCATAAAGATTTTGTTAGCATGAGACCTTTCAAACCTTTAAAATGCTGTGAACCTTACATATATTAGCTAATTTAGAAATAAATTTGTCATAGGCACAATAAGCTTTACATATATGTCAGTGTTTCCTTAGAGAATAAATTTGTTCTTTTTATTCCTTAATAAGGATTTATTTTCATGTTCATCGAAAATATTAAAGAGCAGGTGGCAACATTCTGTCAAGTTAAAGGAGCAGCAGTGCAAACACTCTATTTATTAACATTATTCACAGTTTCTATCCTTAAACTACTTACTATTCACCATAAGGGTATAAAACACACATTGGAGCTTCAAAATCAATGACATGTTGCCCTCTATCCAGTGCTGTTCTTTGGCAAAGAGAAGGAGCTGATCCTCAGACTCAGCATGCCTTTTTTTAATTCACACTTAAATTTCCACTTGAGGAGGCAAGCCAAAACAAACTAGTCCTCCCTGAGATGCACCCTGGGAATAAGCGCCCTCCCAACCTTAATAATTATCTGAGAAGAGTCTTTCTCCCACTTTCCTTTTCCATCTGAATAGGAGTTGCCTGTTAGGATCTGATTGTTTTCTACTCCTCTATTTACATAATTCACAGATGTCAACCTGCTGACTCTATTCTGTCCCATAGAATTATAGTCTTTGTTTGTTGAGTAAATTATCTCTCTGCAGCTATACTTAGGGAAACACTATAAAAGTTGTAAGATGAAATAACTTTCAGCATTTTGATAGATAAAGAGACAGACATTACATTTTTAATCATATTCTGATTCAAGACTGCCTTTTCTTTTATAAATTAACCTATGTGCATGCTAGCAAAACAGTATGTGTATTTAGGATACTTTTATTTATACATAGATGGCTTGAGGATATGTAAGCATCCGTTTTTGTCACCTCATTCACCTTTAAAAACACGCTATTGTAAAAGGAAGTATATCACTATTTACTTATAGAATCTGGTAATAGAAATGAGAAACTATGGTTTTTGTAGCCACACATAATAGTTTCTCAATGATTACATGGGTATTCAGGTAAAGTTTTTCTTTGCCCATTTGATATTCTATGCAATTCAGCCTAATTCATCAAATATCAAATGTTTTTAGTAATTGTTTTTTCATTTTCTTTACCTAAATTCCTAAGAAAATATTTTTCAGAAGAAAGTGATATACAAAGGCCTTGTACTACAGTTAAAAGAAACGTTTGAATCACACAGGATTTGAAAGATGATCAAATATAGTAGAACTGGGAGAAAATTCTGGTCAATATATTTATCTACAGTAGTATTTTAGGAAGCAGTATTTTTGGCTTCAATATATGCAAAAAAAAATTTGATTCACAAATATTTTGCTCAAGCAGGCTATTTCTGGAGTTTCATTATATGTGGAATTTTCTCTGTTCTTTCAATTTGCTGTAGGTTGGTCAGCCCAATGATTGATGACTAGTTTTTGAACACTGAAACATAGGCAAACTTCACTGCACGTAAGTTGTCACTGAACTCAGGTATGACTGCTCAATGTCCAAAAGCCAATAATTCAAAAGGAAAATGTCAATAAAAAGAATAGGTGCTTTACTCAGAAAAGCCAGGAATCTGGGGAGAAGATGGACTCATAATGTTCTAAGACCAGCTCCAAAAGTTTTGCCCAGCCATGACAGTTTTTAAAGGGGAAAATGAGGTGGGGTGGAGAATCTCAGTGAATCATCCTGGTAGGATGGGGTCTGCATAGTTTTCCATTGCATATGGATTGACTGGCTCTGTCTTGACTCTCTCTTCAGATGTTATCTTGCCCAAGTGATCTGCATTCAGGATTGCTAAATGGGTTGTGGGGGTAGGCAGCAAGCCACTCTTTAACAACATTGTTCTTCATTTTCATTCTTTTCATCTAGGAAAAGAACCAGAAGGTTAGGCAAAGCGTGGTGTGCTTTCAGGAGTGAGTAAGTGAGGAGTTAGTTTAAACTTCCTAGTGATCTCATTTCTATAATTAGGTTCTTTTGGGGTCAGAGGGGGACAGAAATGGGAGAAACGGAAAGGGGCCAAAGAGTTGGTTTCAATGTGTAGGGAAAATTCATTGCATTTTTTTTTCAACTTCATAACAATTTTGGATGAGGATTCATGGAAGTGTAAATTGACACTAATGACCATATGTCACAGCATGGTTTTGTAAACACAGTTAAATAATAGTGACCATTAGTTCTTGATGTAAAACCAGTTTCTTTGGCTAGGATTCAGTAGCCTCTTAATTCATTTTTTTAAAGAATTTTTTTTTTCTTAAACTATAATAAATTTGGATTGAACTGCTATGTAAAAACAGGGTCTCTGATGTGAATGTGTGCAATCATGGTTATGGTTTCTTTCTCTCTCTTTTTTTTTTTTTTTTGAGGATAGCAAATATATACACGTACAAACTAATCAGAATGTTGCCTTAGCTTACATTTAATACACATGTTAATCTTTTATATGTGCAAATAATACAGAAAGCGGGGTCAATACAACTCTCTTACACTTGCAGAGAATTGAAATATCTGTATCTCTGTAGAAAAAATTCTCTTGGTTTTTATCTTGTGACTGGCCAATTATGATTTCCTTGGCCTTCTAGGGTACTGAACTGAAGATTTCTAAGGTTTCCTAGAAGGTGTACAATATTTGAACCAAGGTACCCAACTTAATTATATAAAGTAACAAGGAACATGAAATACTTTCAGAGTGGCCACATAGTTTAAAAAATGCAGTGGTTTGATTATATGTAATCATTGCTTTCCTCAATTTAACTGCAAATGAACCAAAGTTAATTATAATAGATGTTATGTGAGAACCAAATATAGCAAACTTGCTCATTATCCTCAGCACAGAACACATGGTATGTGCTCCATAAATAAAGAGTAAATAAAGAAAATATATAGTTTTACTAAAAAGGGAGGAAAACTGAATATGTAGGTTAGAAAAGGAGAAAATTTAAAAAAAATGACTCAAGTGAAACTGGCTTTCTCCATCTGGCTTTTCCTAAAGAGTTCTAAAGAGGAATTGAGAATAGATTTTTATTTTCTTCCTATACTGGTAAAGGTGTATATTTTTTAAAGATGAAGAGAGAATCAAAGAAGTACCTAAGACTATTTTATTTTAACCATCATTAAAGAGATGTGGGTTTGATCCCTGGGTCAGGAAGATCCCCTGAAGAAGGAAATGGCAACCCACTCCAATATTCTTGCCTGGAGAATCCCATGGACAGAGGAGCCTGGCAGGCTATAGTCCATAGTAGTGGCAAAGAGCTGGACATGACTGAAGTGGGCAGGAGGAGAAGGGGGTTACAGAGGATGAGATGGCTGGATAGCATCACTGACTCGATGGATGGGAGTTTGAGTGAACTCCAGGAGTTAGTGATGGACAGAGAGGCCTGGTGTGCTGCGATTCATGGGGTCGCAAAGAGTCGAACACGACTGGGCGGCTGAACTGAACTGAACTGACTGAGCATTCACTCACGCAGTACGTAATAGTACCAGAGGCAACTTGGCAAACCATATGCTAGAAAAGCATATATGTGTCAGGGGAGTGTGTAATTTTCTTGCTTCTGTCTTGTCACAACAAAAATTTGAAGCAATGGACCAGTGTTACAGCCCTCGGTGGACTAGTGTTATAGCTCCATGTTACAGCTCAGTTTTATTTAGAAAGTAAAGGAAAATACATCCTCAAGGCGTGCGGGCGTGCTGACCCAAAAGACACGAAGGGAAGAGAGAGAGGGAGAGAGAGATCCCTGGCTCTTTGGCTCCATTTTTCATATGTTTTTTTCTCCTCCCCCTGGGCCTGCCCTATGTAAATTGGGCCAGCCGGGAGTGCTGTTTGTTTTACCTGAAGTCCTCACTCTGGTCCTTGGACCTTCCTTTGTTTTATTTTCGCGGGCTTTTCCCTTCCTTGTCTTTTAACCACTGCCATTCTGGACCCCTTTTTCTTATTCTAACTACCTAACATATAGAAAGTCACATTTTCTTTTTAGACAAAGATTTTTGAATGATCCCTTCATTTCAATGGTTGTCATTGGTACTGCTGCTGCCGCTGCTAAGTCACTTCAGTCGTGTCCAACTCTGTGCGACCCCATAGACAGCAGCCCACCAGGCTCCTGGGCCCCTGGGATTCTCCAGGCAAGAACACTGGAGTGGGTTGCCACTTCCTTTTCCAATGGATGAAAGTGAAAAGTGAAAGTGAAGTTGCTCAGTCATGTCTGACTCTTCACGACCCCATGGACTGCAGCCTACCAGGCTCCTCCGTCCATGGGATTTTCCAGGCAAGAGTACTGGAGTGGGGTGCCATTGCCGTTCCCCAATCATTGGTACTAGATGCTATCAATTTAAATTAAGCTTTCTTCCATTCTGATTTGAATGCAAAATTGAACAAACAAATAAACAGGCAAACAAGAAGAATAGGTAAGTTTCAGAGCAGAAAAACTCCAAATAATTTCTGTAGATACTCTACACTCAAGTGGGTAGACTATAATTCCCAATTTTGTAAATGTAGGCTATACATAGTGATTTCACTTCAAAAAGTATAGAATTATAAAAGGGAAGCATCATAACTTTACACTAGAGAAACTAAGGTGATCAAGGTCAACATCCACAAGGATTAATCATGTTGATAGTGTTTACCCTTCATACAATGTGATGGAAATGGCACTTTCATCCTGTGGTTTTCTTCCCAAAACTTGCAACACTAGTCTGATCATGAGAAAAACATCAAATTCCTTTTGAAGGACATTATGCAAAATGCCTGGTCAGTATTACTCAAACCTATCAAAGTCATTCAAAACAAGGAATATCTGATAATAGCCAAGAGTTGAATACAGAGACAGAATGACTTGTAACATGATATCCTGAATGGAAACCTGGAAAAGAAAAATGACATTAGATAAAAAATAAGGAAATCATAATAAAGCACAAAAGCAAGTTAATAATACTGTTTCAATACTGGTTCATTAATTGTGACCACACTAATGCAAGTTAAGAATACATACTAATAGATCAGTATTGATTCATTACTAGTGTACCATATTAATGGAAAATATTACCAATGGGGGAAATTGAGTGAGGTATATAAGAACTTTACATACTACAGATCTTTTCTAGAAATCTAACACTGTTGTAAACAATGAAGTGTATAAAAATAACCAAAAATCTTTTAGAATGAATAAAATAATTGATTTCTACATTTAAGAAATCAACCTTTTTATTGAACTTTAAATCCAAAAATGTACTTTAGTGTTTATCCTAGTATTGAATTAATTCTCTCCCAAATATTCATTTATGATGTTGTATACTACACTTTTGAGGGTTGTTAAAGTAGAAGAAACATTGTCAGATTTATTGTTGTTCAGTCGCTCAGTCGTGTCCAACTCTTTGTAACCCCATGGACTGCAGCATACCAGGCTTCCCTGTCCTTCACTATTTCCTGGAGTTTGCTCAAACTCTTGTCCATTGAGTTGGTGATGCTATCTAGCCATTTCATTATCAGATTTATAAGGCCTGTTACAAAGAGTGAGGAAGAAAATGCCAACTAAATAGAAATTTAGGATATTAAATAGTTTTTGATATTGAATTATTAAATAGAACTGTATATAATGCTTGCCTATAATTCATCTATTTGGGGAAGGAATTAAGTTAATTTTGCATATAGTTTAAGTAAATGGGACCTTTGGTATAGGTGGTTGATTCAGACTAATATGATTTGACTTTTGTTTCTAATTGCATACAACAGTATAAGTTTTAAATAAGCAAAATATTAAACATTTGAAGTATTTAAACATTTATTATAAAAAGTAACATGTTACTGTTTCAGTCTAACTATTTATCAGTAGCTTATGAAGTGCTCTCTCTTATTAACTGCAAGTTTATTTATCGTAAACACTCTGGCTAGTTAATTCCACCATTTAGTATCTATGCTGCCACATTGATAAATGTCTCAGGATGTACAATCAGAGCTTCTGTGTGTTCAGATGATGAATTTTCTAAATGATATATTTCATTTTTATATGAATTTTATATTGATAATATGTAGGATGAAACTTTTAAAAGTAAATTATCAAGAGAGGTTTTGAATATACCCACAGTGAAAACAGAAATGAAATTAACTTCTGTTTGAAAAAGTGCTGAATAAATTAGAATTTTAAAAAGTGAGTAGCTTGCCTTCCGACAGGCAATTTACCAATGATTAGATCATGAACATAGGAGAGGATTAAACATCGGAACATTAGAAAAAAATGAAAAAAGTATAGATAAATTATCAAATATTCTGTGGAGATATTTATCATTTATTTGTGAGACGTAGAATTCAAATTCCAGGTCTTGGGTAAAACTGGATATCTCTAGGTTATTTCTTTTTGTACACATCTTTTGATATGGGGCTTCCCAGGTGGCTCAGACTGTAAAGCGACTGCCTGCAATGTGGGAGACCTGGGTTTGATCCCTGGATCAGGAAGACCCCCTGGAGAAGGAAATGGCAACCCACACCAATACTCTTGACTGGAAAATTCTATGGATGGAGGAGCCTGGTAAGCTACAGTCCATGGGGTTGAAAAGAGTTGAACATGACTGAGTGACTTCACTTGATATGTACAAGAGATTCTCTTGAACAGAATCTGAGTTGCAGCATTTTATTTCCAGTCATGATCTGGGATGAGAGCAGAATGACATTTACAATATTTTAGTGGCAATTACAGCACAGTTAATTTATCAATTTAATTAAATTCCTATAGTGATTCATGACATAAAATATCAAAATAAGTTAACTTGCACAGAAACAGATAAAAGATCAATGCAGTGGGTAGTGGTATAATGAATTAAAGTATAACTTCCATCTACTTAAAGGATTGTGTGCATAAGCAGATTTTTTTGGTAAAGCAATCTCTTAGAGAGATGTCCTTTAGGGAATTTAGAAAAGATAGATCCCAGAAGTTTCCTAAAATTCCTAGAGTCAGTCTAAAAATATCATCTAAATTACTTTCTATCTTACTTTTAAGGAGGAATCCAAGAATTATGCTTGGATTAAAGAAACACAAGTGGAATTTTTTCTTACATCTTATGCATTTTACATTTTCAAATGTAATTTGCCACTAATGTTAACAGTGTTATTAGATAAACTGATTATCATTGAAATCCTTATCACAGTATAAAAGCTATATGTAAAATCAAGAACCCATGTGTCAAAGAGAGAATGTGAAACTGGTGGGTGAATTAATCAGGTTCTCTAATCTCCCCGCACTGAGCGCTAAGTAAAATCTGACAGCAGAATATGATCATGGAAAAGCGAAAGTGTTAGTCACTCAGTCGTTTCTGATTCTTTGCAACCCCACGGACTGTAACCTGCCAGGCTTCTCTGTCCATGGAATTCTCCAGGCAGGCATACTGAAGTGGGTTGCCATTTCATTCTGCCCAGGATCTTCCTGACACAGGGATGGAATCTGGGTCTCCTGCATTGCAGGCAGATTCTTTACCATCTGAACCATCAGGGAAGCCCCAATCATGGAATTTTATAGCAATCTGGAAAAAAGGCTAATGATTTAGTAGGATCTTCAGTAATTAAATTAAAAAAGCAAGGAAATGTTATTCATTTAGTATTCCAAGCTGATACAGTGGTTCCTACTAGTTACAATATGTGTGCTGGAGAATAATTGATGCTTTTTTTAAATTACTGCTTTATAAATACTTTTGTGATCTTGTAATGTTTATCTTGTGGCTCTAAGGATCTTCATCTGAAAATAAGAATAAGTTGAACTAGATGTTTGCCAAGATATCTTCTAATTCAAACATTTTATAGGTCTACAATAGAGAGGGTGATACCTAGCTCATTTCCTGTGCTAGGAATCTTAGTTTAGTTACTACTGGAATCATTATTAACTTAAAAATAGAAAGTATTTTGCTCACTGAACCAGGCAAAATAAGGTATTGTGCATGTATATGCAAATGAAGAGCTTCCCAGATGGGCTGAGTGGCAAAGAACCCACTTGCCAATGCAACGTGAGAGACATAAAAAGACTTGGGTTCAGTCTCTGGGTCTGGAAGATCCCCTGGAGGAGGGCATGGCAATCCATTCCAGTATTCTTGCCTGGAAACCCCATGGACAGAGAAGCCTGGTGGGCTACAGTCCACAGGGTCTTAAAGAGTCAGACACAACTGAAGTGACTGAGTAATTGTGAATGCATGCCAATAAGAGTGTGAGTTAGTTCTGAAATATTCCCGTCAGTTAAAAAATATCAGTAGCTTTGCATGGACATGTGATTTAGAAATAAGATTACCAAATATCCCAAGAAAATTTGAGTTACTACCCTCACTTCAGTAGTAATTAACTATCTTGAGAAACTTCATGGGTAGTGCTAATAGAAAATCACTTATCCTAGGAAAAGATAACAAATCAATAGACAAAATAGAGTCCTGATTCTTTAATAGCACTGCTGAGTCATTCTGAGTTAAAATTAGGTTCAATTATGAGTAACAGAAAATCTCAAATTATAGCTGCCTACTCAACAGAGAAATTTGTTTCACTCAAATAAATACCAGCAGACCATGACTAATAAGGTGGCCCTGTTCTCCTTAGGAAATGAAGCTTCTTTTGTATACTACCATCTTTTGCATGTGACTTCTACCTTGCTGTGCAAGAGATCTATTACAATTCTATATACTGTATCCACATACATATCTTCATAGAAGTTGTGTTACATTTCACTGGTTACATATAACTGCAAAAAATCATTTAGCAATTTGCTTACATTTTGCTTGCATTTCACTGGTCATATCTAACTGTAAAAAAAAAAAAAAAAAGCTAGCAAAGAATGTATTTTTGGCAACCTCATTGCCCAGCTTAAGTTCATGGGGCCTATTTCTGAGAAGAAAGTGAGAACAGATAGGGAGATAGCTGGTAGCGTTTACCACTAGTCTACCCTTTAGTAAAACGTTCCTGCACGTGTAATACCCTGATCTCCCATTCTAACTATCTTCTAAAGTTAACCATGGACCAAAAAACAAAATGTCTTCTCCCAGCACCAGTACGGAGTAGGATTAAAAACAAAATGTCTTCTCCCAGCACCAGTATGGAGTAGGATTAAAAACAAAATGTCTTCTCCCAGCACCAGTATGGAGTAGGATTAAAAACAAAATGTCTTCTCCCAGCACCAGTACGGAGTAGGATTAAGATGTGAGTGTGTGTGTTGGTTGCTCAGTCACATCTGACTCTTTGTGACCCCATAGATTGTAGCCGGCTAGGCTCCTCTGTCCATGGAATTTTCTAGGCAAGAATATTGGAGTGGATTGCCATCCCCTTCTCCAGGGGATCTTCTCAACCCAGGGACTGAACCCGGGTCTCCTGCATTGTAGGTAGATATTTTACTGTCCTAGTCACAATAATCTCAATTTAAAAATTCTAGTGAGAAAAGGGAAAAAAAGATGTGAACTATCTAGCAGTTACTAATTCATTAGTAATTTTATGTACTTATCCAAGGTGACTTTCTATTACTGGATTTTCAGTGTCAGTGGTTTCCAATTACTAAGGAGAGCAAAGAACTTTTTAAAATGTAGGGTATGTTTATCAATATTTGTTGCTTTAGAAATTAAAACTGAAAAATTTTCAAAATCCTTATTGATTTGTTGACTTAAAATAATAACAAACCTGATGTCAACATAACATGTTTTTATTAAAAATAACTATATTTTCCAAAACAAAAAAAAATTAGTGAGAATGGCATTATTTAAATATTGTGAATCTTTTAAGGTCTGACAGCATAAGACAGCTGAATTATGACATCAGTGTACTGAAAGTTTGGTGAAGTAGATGAAGAAAATTTGGCTCCACCCAGATAGACAGTTGGAAAAGAAGAATATTTTAGTAGCCTTTACAGAAAATTTTGGATATTCTTTTTTGATGCTACACCAAAACTTGACAAGTGGAAGTTTCTTAAAGATTAGTTGCAGTGTAGAATCTGAAACCAAATTAATTGTTCATACTGTAACTTTAAAATCTGTCTTGTGTTTTGCATTTTGAATGACACTTTTACCCATGCATGAGTTGTTTTGAAAATATTGATTCCCTGAGTTATTAATGTTTCACAATTTACATTTAGATATATAATATGAAAAAAAACACATTTGTTAAAATCGCCACACAAAAGTCTTTAAGTATGCAGAAGCTGTTCAGTTTTGGTGATGGATATAATTTTCCAAAATTCTGATTTTTGCTTGAAAGCTCAAATTCTATCATTGGCAACAAATAGTGTCAGTTGTTTTTCTTGAAGTGAGAGACTCCTGTTGTTCATTTTAGAAAAAAAAAAAAAATCTCCCCAATATTCAAGTCTGAATAGCTATAGTTCATCTGTTAGTCATTCTTTCTAGTAAAAATGATGTTCCATGAAATAAGGAGCTGGTTCAACTAATATAAGAACTTTTCCCTTAAGTCAACCATAATACTTCACTAGGCAACAGAAGTGCTTAGTGTGTACCTCATATTTCATTGTATAAAGTATCTTAACAAACATATTCAGTAAAGTTTTAATAAAATTAATCATTTTTAGTGCTTTATCAGGACATTATGAGTGAAACTCTGTGTGTGTGTGTAACTGTGTGCATGATGGAGAAAAATAAAATGACTATTAGTAACATTTGTTGCTACTGCCTTTATTCTGGCTAAAGTGACAGCATTTTTGCCCATCATTGCTCTTAAACTATAAATGCATATGTTTACACAGTGAAAAAGGGCAAATGATATCTTAGTATTATAAAAAGTGTTTGATGTAACAAATCCCTTGAAAATATCCTTGGGGTCCCTTAGGGAACCTCAAGCCACATATTGGAGAATCACTCTGTGAAGTTAAAGAGCATATACATTTAAAATATTTACAGATGCTGACTGGCTGAACAATTTTTATTTCTACCCAAATTTTTGGTGTGTCTGGTTTTGACATTCTGACCAATATTAGTATTAAAAGTAAAAATTTTTGTCTATCTGAGAGATAAAAGTTAATCAGTTCAGTTCAGTCTCTCAGTCATGTCTGACTCTTTATGACCCCATGAACTGCAGAATGCCAGGCCTCCCTGTCCATCACCAACTCTCGGAGTCGACCCAAACCCATGTCCACTGAGTCAGTGATGCCATCCAACCATCTCATCCTCTGTTGTCCCCTTCTCCTCCTGCCCTCAATCTTTCCCAGAATCAGGGTCTTTTCCAATGAGTCAGCTCTTCGCATCAGGTGGCCAAAGTATTGGAGTTTCACCTTCAACATCAGTCCTTCCAAAGAACACCCAGGACTGATCTCCTTTAGGACGGACTGGTTGGATCTCCTTGCAGTCCAAGGGACTCTCAAGAGTCTTCTCCAACACCACGGTTCAAAAGCATCAATTCTTTGGTGCTCATCTTTCTTTATAGTTCAACTCTCACATCCATACATGACTACTGGAAAAACCATAGCCTTGACTAGAGGGACCTTAGTCGGCAAAGTAATGTCTCTGCTTTTAAATATACTGTCATGGTTGGTCATAACTTTCCTTCCAAGGAGTAAGCGTCTTTTCATTTCATGGCTGCAGTCACCATCTGCAGTGATTCTGGAGCCCAGAAAAATAAAGTCAGCCACTGTTTCCACTGTTTCCCCACCTAGACCGGATGCCATGATCTTAGTTTTCTGAATGCTGAGCTTTAAGCCAATTTTTTCACTCTTCTCCTTCACTTTCATCAGAAGCCTCTTTAGTTCTTCTTCACTTTCTGCCACAAGGGTGGTGTCATCTGCATATCTGAGGTTATTGATATTTCTCCCAGCAATCTTGATTCCAGCTTGTGTTTCTTCCAGCCCAGCGTTTCTCATGATGTACTCTGCGTATAAGTTAAATAAGCAGGGTAACAATATACAGCCTTGACGAACTCCTTTTCCTATTTGGAACCAGTCTGTTGTTCCATGTCCAGTTCTAACTGTTGCTTCTGAACTGCATACAGATTTCTCAGTAGGCCGGTCAGGTGGTCTGGTATTCCCCTCTCTTTCAGAATTTTCCACAGTTTATTGTGATCCACAGAGTCAAAGGCTTTGGTATAGTCAATAAAGCAGAAATAGATGTTTTTCTGGAACACTCTTGCTTTTTCCATGATCCAGCAGATGTTGGCAATTTGATCTCTGGTTCCTTTTCCTTTTCTAAAACCAGCTTGAACATTTGGAAGTTCACTGTTCACATATTGCTGAAGCCTGGCTTGGAGAATTTTGAGCATTACTTTACTAGCATGTGAGATGACTGCAATTGTGCAGTAGTATATTTATCTTAATTTATTACCTTTTTACCATAACTGAAGGTAAAAATATTTCCATATTTTTACTGGTCAGTGTATTACTGGTGCAGGAATAGATTGACAGTTCCATGAGACAGAATAAAGACTTTATAAAGTGACCTCAACTCTTTTGGGAATGTAATTTATGACCAAATTTGGATTTCCTTAGAAGATTATCAGTTGGGAAAGTGGTAGAAGCTTTAATAAATGATATTGGGATAACTGACTGACTCCTTGAAAGAGAAGTTGATTTATAATTGATTTTCATTTTGTATCAAAAATTCTGAATGAATAAAAATCAAATGCTTCACATATTCAACTTATAAAGTAGAAGAAAAGACTGGGCAAAACTTATTTTTTATTTTATATTTGAAACATCTGTGAAAATATAATACAGGAAAACCAGAAGAAGGGAAATAAATGATATACATGATTATGTAAAATTATTTAAATTTTTAAATGGCAAAAGAGCACAAAATAAATTATGAGAAAATAACAAATGAGGCATAAATATATTTAATACATGCTATTAATAACTAATTCTACTTTTAAATATATTAAGTTAATTATAAATGTGTAAGAAGAAATAATCAGGCTCTTAGAAAAATAAGTAGAGGCTATGAATATAGGATCTTGAAGTAAATCATAAACAACTTTATAGCTAATAGTTAGTCAAATATTCCAATTCTCTCATTTATAGATGAGGAAATTTCAGTCTAGAAAGATAATAAACGTTAAATCTTTTTTCTCTCCACTAAATGCTTTAAAAATTATGTTATTTATTCATTTGTTTCTACTAAGTAACTAAGTTACCCTGATCTGACTTGTTTTAAACTGCGTATAAATTTAAATATATATCATATATATACATATATATCACTCTGTAACTACTCCATGAAAATTCAAATGACACAGAATGACCTTTAGCTATGTGCAACTGATAGACTTTTTAAAAATAGATTAACATTATTCTTTTGAAATAGACACCATCTGTTCTTATTACACAGGACTAGATATCATGGTGAAGAACTCAGGCTCTCTTGCCCAACTGCTCCAACTGGAATTCTGGCTTTGTAACATACTGAGTAATCTGACCAATTTACTGAAACTCTGTGTCTCAGTTCCTGATTTATGTATCATCCTAGTTTCTAAGGTTTTTTTAGAATTAGCTCATACTTATAAAGAGCTTATGATAAGGCATGGCGTACAGTAAATTATCATTTTCATCATCCTTTTGTAGGTGGGGGCACTTTTGGTGACCAATAACAGTCTTTTCTTTTGTGTATTGTTGCACTGTGGATTACAAGCATGTCTTATCTTGCTCTGTTACCACCACAGAAATGATCTGCATATAGAATTGATTTCTATACAAAGTCTGTAACTCAGTTATTTTCATAATGTATTAAATAGCATGATAAATGAATCCCAGATGTATACTGGCAGTAAGATGTTGCTGAAAGGATTTAGAGTCATTTAGCGTAATGGAAACTGAATGAATTTATTATTGTAACTTTTCGTATGAGGAGGAACTTGCAGAACATAGTTCCAAAATTCATGTGAGAGTGAAGAGAGAGTAAATAACACAAACAAGGGATACAAATCAGTTGATTTCAAATTCAGGTTATACTTACATGCCCTCTCTTTCGTCCTGCTTGTATTTCTCATTGTGAGGCCACTATCAACTTGACCTTGATGTTCTTTGTTCTTTGAAAACTATTCTGGAAACACTACAACAGCTGAAGGGATTTATCATAAGGTTAGATATGCAGTATTCTAATGTAGCCTGGAAACCAAATTGAACTGGAAATGATCTGTGCATACTGAGGCCAATGCCTGCCCATTCTAAATGGATCACTGGTGGCTTATCACTATTTCTTAGACACTCAGTGCTAAACTTAGATAGAAAAAAATTTGCAGGAGGCTTTCATTTTTCAGATTTTCTTCCCTTTGTCCTTTATGGTCCTGAACTCAATCAAACTGTCAGAGGGCTACCTCCCATCACAAGGACGATGGAAATGGGAATTTGGGTCTATTTATTTCTGAAAAGAAAGAGCCATGGGTACAAAAACCTCACCATTCAGCATTTTAGCAACATGCAGCACACAGAAACAATCAGTTTTCTTACATGAAATTCTTCTCTAAAGACACCAAACACCAAATAGAAAATCCTTCTCTCTCTCAGTTGCATACTTTCTGAATTTCTAAATATTCTCATTCTAAGTAATTTAAGGGACACAGTTTGCTCAGTTATACTAGTGGATGACTATGTTTTCAGTGCCGAGGAAGGGTTTATGACGCACGATTCATTACTTATTTAGTCCATTTTTTAAAACACATTCAGTATTTTAAAATTATATCTCTGAGTCTTTACATTATAATTTCTTATTGTTTGGGGAGTTCTTTTTAAAATAGCATTATTAAGATATAGTTCATATACTGTAAAATGAACCAATTTAAAGTATGTATTTCGCTGATTTTCAGTATATGCACAGAGTTGCACAATCATAAATACAAGTTAATTTTAGGACATTTACTTCATGCCAAAAAGAAATCCCTCATGTTTTAGTGTCACTCCCATCCTCATTCTCTCCTTCAACCCTCAGTTCTAGGCAAGAACTAATTTGATCTCTAGATATAGATTTGCCAGTTTGGGGCTTTTCATATAAATGTAATCATATAAATATGTGATCTTTGTGACTAGATTCTTTCAATTGGGATATTTTCAAGGCTCATCCATGTATAACATGCATTGAGAACCCATTCCTTTTTATTGCTTAATAATATTCCATTGTATGACTATACCATATTATATTTGTCCATTCCCAATTGACATTAAGTTGTATCCATTTTGGCTATTGCTACCAGGAACATTCATGTACTAGCGTGTTGTAAGTATATGATTTTAGCTCTCTTGGGTATATGCCTAGAGTGAGTAGAATTGCAAAGTTCTTTGTAACTCCTTAGATAACTCTTCGAGAAACTGCCAGAGTTTTCCAAAGCAGTTGGGCCATTTTGCATTCCTATCAGGATTGTAGCAGGGCTCCATTTCTCCAAATTCTTCCAGCAATTCTAGTGAGTATGAAATAATCTATTATTGTGGGTTTAATTTGAATCTATAACCAGTGATGTTGGGGATATTTTCGTGTGGTTTTTGGTTATCTTTTTTGCAAGAAATGTTTATCCAAATATGTTTTCATTTTTCAATTGGGTTGTCTTTTATAATTAAGCTGTAAAAATTCTCTTTATATTCTTGATACAGGTTCCTTGTCAAATATATGATTTACAAATGTTTTCTCCCATTCTGAGTTTTTTTCTCACTTTTTTGATGGTAGAATTTTCTATTTGTCATTACTTATTTTACTCATATCTGTATTTTCAAATAAAATTTATATTTATCATGCTCTTTCCATTTTGAAGTCTATTATGACTCTTTTTCCCTCTTCTTGGTAAAATATGTATTTGGAAGGGATAAGAGATATATTACGTATTTTATTATTTTTATGCTGACTTTTACATATTTTATGAGATTTTAAAAATTTATATTATTTTTATATTTAATTAATATAACTTTTCTCAATGTTATTAACTTTCAAATGCTACTTGCTTCCATATTTAGCTTTACAAAAAATTCCATGGAATTATACCCTTGCTCATCTCTGTGATTATGAATTACAGATGGAATAAGAGCTACATCTATTAATTTTATAAAGTCTATATAAATTTCCTTAAACAAGATAGGATTATTGAATTTTATTAGAGTAAATTTACTGCAGTAAGTTTACATTACATCCTTTATTTACCTTATATCTTTTGCAAACAATTAGTGGGTGAATCATGGCCTAAGAACACTTCTACAATTAATTATGCAGCAATAAAATCCTCAGTATGTATTATCATTTACAATTGTAATTTGCTAGATGGTACAGATGAGATGTAGCAATGAGTAACATAATTGCCTTTTTAATGCTGTGGTAGGTATACCATGGTCATTAATTATCACCTTGACTAATTATTATTGTTGGCAATTAATCTTTGCTCTAATAATTATTGCTGATGAATATATGTTTCCCCCCTTACCTTTTGCAATGACATGAAGATGATACATGTGATTACTAAAGCACAGACTGTCTAAAACAGAGTTAAAAGATATGGTAAATATGTCTCTGAACTCAGATTTTCATTAAACTGTTAGTGTAAAAAGAAATATAGTGATTTTTTTCCAAATATTAAGGGTGCCTCATTCTCTACTCAGATATGTTTCTTTGTATTTTACATCTTACTGTGCACTAGTGGTAAAGAATCCATTTGCCAATGCAGGAGATGCAAGAGATCAGGTTCAGTCCCTGAGTCTGGGTGATCTTCTGGAGTAGGAAATGGCAACTCACTTCAGTGTTCTTGCCTAGAGAATTTCATGGACAGAGGAGCCCAGTGGGCTACAGTCCATGAGGTTGCAAAGAATCAGAAACGATTGAGCACACACTCTTGCTTGCTTTCTTGTGCTAGATTCTGGGTGGCTGCCTTAAATATAAGAGTTGAGGGCTTCCCTGGTGTCTCAGATAGTAAAGGACCTGCCTGCAAGGCGGGAGACCTAGGTTCAATCCTTGGGTTGGGAAGATCCCCTGGAGAAGGGAACGGTCCCCACCCCAGAATTCTTGCCTGGAGAATTCCACAGACAGAGGAGCCTGGTGAGCTATAGTCCATGGGGTTACAAAGAGTCAAACACAACTGAACGACTAACACATACCCACACGCACACACATGCTTCTGTAGTGATTGTAATCTTTGCATTGGGGAAAAATGTCATGAAATGATGACACTTAAAAACTCCTCATAGCAAATATTTACAAGTCTCTAACCATGAACAACATTGCATGTATAAGGAGAAGGAGACACCTTATATTTCCTGTATTCCCAGTATAAGGATAGTGCCTGGCATCCAGTAGATGCTCAGTAAAACAAACACTTGAATAGTGAAGTGAATTAAGAGTCTGGAAATAAGGAGAAACTGGTGTAAGTCAGTGGATAATCAACTAACTTTCAGAGGAAATTATTCTCTACGTCTTCACAGAAATAACTTATACTCTTATGCTTAGCATTCAAAGAAATGCAGAGAAATACATCAACATTTACTGAATCAGAAACAAAGGAAATTTGAAGCTGGTGATGCTTATTCTAAACAAAATTTTTGCTTCTTGGAACAGCAGAGGTTTACAGTTACTATATGATTTATCAGAAATGGTTGTGTCATCAGAACAAACTTCAATGAACTATACTATTTTAAGAAATCTGAATCACTAAAGTCTAAGCTAAAATATTCTACTATAGTAATTATATGAGGTGTTTGCTCTAAAATGTTTTTAAAAACAGGTATTTGTGTGTGATCATACTCATTTATTTTGGAGAGACAATTTAAACATTTTATGTTTCAAAGTGGGTTTGGAGTAATGCAACTTTAATATATAATATTGTGACTATGGGAAATAAGGATTTAACTTGAAGGGGCTTGTTTTATGACTGAATGACTATTGTCCTAGAAATAATTAAATAATACGGTGGTTCCTTTGAGAGAGTATGTGGATTGTGTGTGAATGTGTTGTGAGTGTGTATGGTGAATGGTGTTTCCTATAAGCAATTCAGGAGAAGTATGTAAATACTCATTTGTCTGAAGAATGCTGTGTCTATAGTCCAGCCCCTTAGTTTTTCTTATGGTCAGTATTTTCCTGGAAAATGTCGCCATTTAAACAATATATAGGATAAAGAGACGGAAAGCAGCATAGTTAGGAGCAGGAGTTCTGAGTTCAGGAGACCCTGGTTTGGAGTCATACCTCGGCATTTACTATGAGTCTTGATGCAACTTTCTTATTCATTCTTAATCTACTTTCATTAGCTTTAAAACACTGGCTATGAAAATAAGATCAGGTCATGGGATTATTATGGGATTTCATGTGGGTAAAGATCTTATGGTTATGATAATAGCACCTACCTCATAAAGTTATTGAGAGGATTAAATATAGAAAAAGTACTTAGTGTGCACATTCTCCAGGGGATCTTCCTGAACCAGGGATTGAACCTGGTTCACCCACATTGAAGGAAAATTCTTTATGGTCTGAGCCACCAGGAAACCCACTTAGTGTATATAGCAATATCTAAATAAATATTATGCTATCTTACTATAATTATCACCAAGTAAACACACTTTAGATACTTCAGAAACATTTTAAAATCTCACATGAAGATGAATATAAATACTAACGCAACTTTTAGACAATGTATTTTCAAAACCAACTATACAATATTAATCAAATAATTTGTCTTAAATAATTCATCAGTAAGCCTACTGAAAAGCATTTCTTTCTTTTCTGAGATATTCTCTTTAGCCTAATTGATATTCTCTGTCATGTAGTATGAGCAGAAAAATGGCTCATAGCCAGTCACCATATTCCTCCAGGTCAAACTAGAGAGAATTCCATTGTGAATATCACATGGCATTTTTGGTATGAGTGGTTTATTTGGTCTGACTCTTTCTAAATAGATCCGTACCAATAAATTATTCGAGTTGTGATGTCCTTCAACACTTGGCCAAGAATAACTTCCTAGATTGGGGAAAAGTCTATAGTGGCGACAATATTAAAAAATGTTATATTCTAGTCCTGTCCCCTAAGACATGTTCTTTTAGCTATACTGAATACAAGCTCATGACTTGGCAAGTGTTAAAGATTTATCTATTTATTAACATTTTACTCACAAGGATAAAACTCTTGAAATATTACAGCTCATTTTCAAGAATGTCCTTGGGATGGAAAGCAGATATATTCTTTGTCACATTATATTTTCAGACCATGTAGGTCACTGTCATAAAGCAGTCACTAGAAAAGTTAAATGAATCTGCATTATGCAATGGATTTTTTCCCCCATGTTTTGGATACATATATATTTATGTAATACCTGATTGTAAATTTTGATGGTGGGGCTAAGAACTCTATGGTGCGATTACCAAGCTCTTAAGAAAGTAAACAATTTTTGGAATAGACAGACTTGAATTTTTTGTTGAAACGTGGGAAAATTTTCATGACTAACTTTTTGAGGAAATTTTCCTTTTTTATTATGGTTAATAATTAAGTGACAAGTAGAGTTTCCTGTTATTCCATCCATCCTCTCTGTTTTGCATACATTTTGCATAGAAGAGAATTAGGATTGGGAGATGTCAATGTGTTGAATGGGGAGCATCTTCAGTTTTCCAACCTAATTGGCTTCAGAATATTTGCTAGCTGTACTCAGCTGCTTTTGTGAGGAATGAACCAGGCACTAGTGTGTCTCACAGCATGGAGATTCAAGGTGTAGAAATTGCAACTGACCAAAGCTGGGTTTATGTCCAAGTCCCACTACTCAATAGCCTTGTTTTTTAGTCTTCATGTCTCTGAAAGGGGTGTGATAATAGTGAAACTGTTTTTGGGTTGTTGTGAGGAAAAAAATGTTAAGCACAAGCCCTAAACAAATCAGCATTTATAAAAAGAAACTACCATGATTATTTACTTTTGTGATTATTAATTTTATTTTATGTATGCATATGTATATATATGTATATACACACGCATATATATATTTCTGTGTATAGCCTATTGGTGCTGTTTCTCTGGAAAATCCCAATATACCCCTCAAATTATATCATTCCTTCAATAAATTGTTATGGTTTTCTAAGAACTTATTTTATCCACCTGTTTTCCTTTCTTTATTTTTCAGCCTGATCCACTTCTTACCCAGAAGAGTAAATTATATAAGCACACTTCCGATGATTAACTTAATGCTTCCTTTGATTTGTTGTATTTCAGATTCATTGCAGCCTGAGGTGAAATTTTTCCCTAGTGTGTGGGGGATTCATTCAATTGGTCAGTTCATACCAAACACACCAGTTATTGCACTAGGTGCCAGTTATTGCACTAGGAGCTGTGATCAAAACATGTGTGAGAGGGCTTCCTGGGTGGCTCAGTGGTAAAGAATTTGCCTACCAATGTCAGGGACACATAGCCCCTGTTCACCACTTGAGAAAAGCCTGAACAGCGAAGAAGACCCACACAACCAAAATAAACAAATACATAAATAAAATTATTTTTTCAAATGTGTGAGGTTAGGAGACCCTGCCTTCACAGGGTCTCCAGTTTAGTGGCAATGAAAGACTGGCAAACAGGCACCTGCCTTGCCATATGTATTCTAACGGGATGCACACATGTGGCTATGGGAGCCCATGTTTGGTATTGGAGAAATAATATTTAAATATTAACATTAAATAAAGCGTCTGCCTGCAATGCAGGGTTCTATTCCTGGGTCGGGAAGATCCCCTGGAGAAGGAAATGGCAATCCACTCCAGCACTCTTGCCTGGAAAATCCCATGGATGGAGGAGCCTGATACGCTGCAGTCCATGGGGTCGCAAAGAGTCGGACATGACTGAGTGACTTCACTCACTCATAATGTTTAAGCATTGAATTGAAGCTAACCAAGAAATATATGAAGAGAGAATTATTCCACACAGAAGAATCTCTAATGAAGAGTAAGCATGATACGTTCAAGAAACTGAAATAGAGTATTTTTATTTTGGATAAGAAGGCAGATGCTGGGAAAGATTGAAGGCAGGAGGAGAAGGGGACAGGACGACAGAGGATGAGATGGTTGGATGGCATCACTGACTCAATGGACATGAGTTTGAGCAAGCTCCAGGAGATGGTGAAGGACAGGGCCGCCTGGTGTGCTGCAGTGCTTGGAGTCTCAGAGTCAGACACGATTGAGTGACTGAACAACAAAAAGAAGGCAGACTAGATTTTCAAAGGTAGCAAGAAATGAGGCTAGAAAAGTAAATTAAGGGAAGATCCATGAGTAGCATTTTATAACATTTTGAATATTATTTATTTCATCCCAAGGGAGAAAGGAAGCCACTGAAGAGTATCAAGAAAGGTAAGGAATGATTATTACTTGTTCAGAAAGTATAATTTGGAAGCAGAGGGAACCAAGGGAAGGAAGTCAAGACTAAAGACAAGAGAACTATGTAGAAGATTACTGCAGTAATGCAGGTAGAAAGGCATGGACAGGTAGATCCAGCTAATGGCAGAAGGGAAGGGGAGAAGGAAATGGACCTGTCAGGTATTTACTGATGAAAATTCCACAAAAATCTGGATGGTATCTGTAGTAACAATACCAATATTGTTCTTCTTCTTCAAGATTGTCAAAATTGTGAGCAAAAACCATTCACAGTATTACTTTATTATCACTTTAATGATTGCAGAATGTACAGTTCAGTTCAGTTCAGTTCAGTTCAGTCACTCAGTCATGTCCGACTCTTTGCGACCCCATGAATCGCAGCACGCCAGGCCTCCCTGTCCATCACCAACTCCCGGACTCACTCAAATTCACATCCATCGAGTCAGTGATGCCATCCAGCCATCTCATCCTCTGTTGTCCCCTTCTCTTCCTGCCCCCAATCCCTCCCAGCATCAGAGTCTTTTCCAATGAGTCAACTCTTCGCATGAGGTGGCCAAAGTACTGGAGTTTCAGCTTTAGCATCATTCCTTCCAAAGAAATCCCAGGGCTGATCTCCTTCAGAATGGACTGGTTGGATCTCCTTGCAGTGATATCCCCTATTTCATTCCTGATTTGGGAGATTTGTGTCTTCTTTTTATTTTTGTCTTTGTTGTTAAGGGTTTTCTTGATTTCTTAGATTAAAAAACAAAACAAAACACTTTTTCCTCTGCAATGACTTTTTCTACTGTATTGTTATCTTCATTTTCTTTGATTTCTGCTGCTGTCTTTTTTTGTTTTCTTGTTTCTACTTGTTTTGGGTTTATTTTGCTCTTTATTTTTCTAGTTTCCTAAGGCAGAAACATAGGTTTCTGATTTAGGATCTTTTAAAATTTTTCATGTATGTTCTGCTGTAAATTTCTCTTTCAGTACTGCTTTAGCTATATATAATATAATAAGTTGTATAATAAGTAGTACTTTTGTTTTTATTTTATTCTACATATTTTTAATTTCCTTTGCAACTTCCTCTTTGATCTATGGATTATTTAGAAGTGATTGCATTGTTTAATTTCCAGGTGTCTGTTTTCTTTCTGTTATGAATTCTAATTTTATTCTATTATGGTCATACTCTGCATGCTTGCTTTTCTTTTAAATTTGCTGAGGTTTGTTTTATGGCTCAGGATATGGTCTGTACTGGTGAGTGTTTGTCTCATGAGTGCCTGAAAAAAGTGTATTTTACTATTATTAAATGAATTGTTCTATGATTGATTACATGATTTGAATCCTTTTTTCTTACTGATTTTCTGTTTGGTAATTTGGTCTATTCTTGAGATAGAGAGCTGTGTAAGTCCCTAACTATAACTGTGGGTTAGTTTCTTCTTTCAGCAGTATTAGTTTTTGCTTCCTGTATTTTCAGACTCTTTTGTTTGATTCATTCTAGTAGATTGATATTTTGATATTATTCATTATATTTTTATATTTATATGCTTATATATATAAGTCCATATTTGTCCCCAGTAATTCTCTTTGCTCTTAAGTTTACTCTATCTGATATTAATACAGCCCCTATTGCCTTTTGTTGATTGGTGTTTACCCATAAACATATATTTTTTGTCTTTTTACTTATGTTAAATTTGAAGAGTTTTTACAAGCAGCATAAGATTGAATTGTGTTTATTTATCCACTGTGACAACCTCTGTGTTTAGATTAGTGTCCTAATCTATTTACTTGTAAAATAATTATTGATATGTCACTGCTTTAATATTTGTTTTCTAGGTATCTTGTTTGGTTCTCATTCATTTTCTCATATCTCCTTTCCTGCCTTCCTGTTGATTACTTGAATTTTGATTTATCTGTAGTTTTTTTAAGTGTATCTCTTTGTACAGCTTTTATTGGAGTTGCTCTAAGCATTACTATGCACACATATACACAGGCATGACTTATAATCTACTGTTATAAACTTGTAACTACTTCTAGTGAAGGGTGGAAATATTTTTTCCAATTAAGTGCCTTTATTTCCCAGTGTTAAATATCAATGCCTTGAGTTTCAGATATAATTTTTAAAAATTAGAAAATATGATTATAAAACTTATGAGGAAAGGATTATCTATGTGTGCATCTTTCTTTTCTTTGCATTGACCTTTCTTCCTTCTTGATGTTCCAAAATTCTTTATTTTGTTATTTTATTTTTCCTTGAAGAACTTTTGGGCAGTCTTTAAGGGCAGATTTGCTAGTGATAAATTCTTTAGTTTTCTTTCATTTGAGAATGTCTTTATTTCTTTTTTGTTCTTGCAGGGTAATTTTGCCATATATAGAATTTGTGGTTTACAGCTTTTTCTTTCAGTACTAAAAAAAAAATGTACCCCCGTTGGCCTCCAAAATTTCAGATAAGAAATTTACCATCATCTAAATTGATATTCCTGTATAATTAATGTTGCATATCTTTCTCTTTGCTTTCAATGTTTTTGTCTTTTTTTTTTTTTTTAAGTTTAAGATATGTCTTGGCATGAATTTCTTTGGATTTGTTTTGTTGGAGTTTGCTCAGCTTCTTGGATCTGTAGGTTTGCATCTTTTGCCAGATCTGGGAGGTTTTTAGTCATTGCTTTTTCAAGTACTCTTTTAGACTCCCTCTCTTTCTTTTCTTCTAGAACTCTGATGATATGAATATTGCATCTTTTGAATTGTCACACAGGCCCCGAATCTCTGCTCAACTTTTTTAGTCGATTTTTTTCTTTGTTGTTCAGATTGGGAGAATGCTATGATCTGTCCTCAATAATCTCTGCTCTACTACTGTACCCATCCAGTGAGGGGTTTTGTTTTTGTTTTTTTTTTAACACGATGTTTTTTATTTCTATAGTTTTCACTAAAAAAAAAATCTCTCATGTGCATGGTCTATCTCTCTCTTTCACTATGATACTTCATTTTTTATTTGGTTTAAAATAGTTTGTCATTGACTGTTGAAGGATAATTAACCATGGCTGACTGAAAATCCTTATCAGGTAATCTCAGCATCTTACTGATCTTAACATTTACATCAGATCATTCTTTTTCATTCAAGTTGTGATTGTCTTGTTTCTTGGTGCAACACAGGATTTCTTGATTGTATCCTGAAAAATTTACCTGTTATGTTAGGAAATTCTGAGTTCTATTAAATTTTTTAATTTAAATATATTTATTTTAATTGGAGGATAATTGCTTTACAATTATGTGTTCATTTCTGCCATATATCAACATGAATCAACCATAGGTATACATATGTCCCCTCTCTCCTTAACCTCCCTCCCATCTTCCTCCCCATTCCACCCCTCCAGGTTGTCACAGAGCACCTGATTTGAGTTCCCTGTGTCATACAGTAAATTCCATCTGGCTATCTAATTGACATATGGTAATGTATATGATTCAATGCTACTCTCTCAATTAGTTCCAACCTCTCCTTCCCTGTCTGTGTCCGTAAGTCCGTTCTAGTCTGCATCTCCACTACTACCCTAAAAATAGGTTCATCAGTACCATCTTTCTAGATTCCATATATATGCATTCATATACAATATTTGTTTTCTTCTTTTTGACTTACTTCACTCTGTATAATAGGCTCTAGATTCATCCACCTCATTAGAACTGACTCAAATGCATTCCTTTTTATGGCTGAGTCCTTGCAGTCCAAGGGACTCTCAAGAGTCTTTTCCAACTCCACCGTTCAAAAGCATCAATTCTTCAGCACTCAGCTTTTTTTGCAGTCCAACTCTCACATCCATACATGACTACTGGAAAAACCATAGCCTGGACTAGATGGACCTTTGTTGGCAAAGTAATATCTCTGCTTTTGAATATGCTCTCTAGGTTGGTCATAACTTTCCTTCCAAGGAGTAAGCGTCTTTTAATTTCATGGCTGCAATCACCATCTGCAGTGATTTTGGAGCCCCCCAAAATAAAGTCTGACACTGTTTCCACTGTTTCCCCTCTATTTCCCATGCAGTGATGGGACCAGATGCCATGATCTTTGTTTTCTGAATATTGAGCTTTAAGCCAACTTTTTCACTCTCTTCTTTCACCTTCATCAAGAGGCTTTTTAGTTCCTTTTTCACTTTTTTCCATAAGGGTGGTGTCATCTGCATATCTGAGATTATTGATATTGTTATGCCCAAGTCGAGAAATCTCCCAATGACCACCAGGGAGCCGATATCCGATGCAAAAGCAAGAGAGTTTTTATTACCAAGCTCGAGCTGGGGCTCCCACCGTTACTGACGCAGCGGCTAAGGAGAGGAGCCCCGAACTCTGGGTTACATTGCTTATATAGGGTATTCTCAAGCGAAAAATTCGCAAAACGGGAGTTTCCGGGTTGGGGGACGTCTAATTGGTTACCTTCTGTGGAAGGGTTAGGTGTTGGGTTCTGATTGGTTTTCATTTCCCAGGCTGGCCACGGGTTCTGATTGAGTCCCATTTCCCAGGCTTAATTTGAATTTCCTGGGCAGGTCATAAGTCCTGAATGTAAAGTCAGGAGATCCTGATCTGGGATCTGATTGGCTCACAGGTGGTGGGGTGAGGTCAGGGGATTAAATAAGTAGTTGCCCCATTTAAGTTTTGGCCTACTCTTTTGAGCTATACTTCTAATGGCAGTTTAAATTTCAGAGCCTTTGTGGTGTTAATTTGGTCTACTTGGTTTATTGGTGCTACTGGGGTTCCCAACTGTCTCTGCTGACACTGCTTGAGGGTGTAGAATGGTATTCTCATCCCACTTGTTGGGTGCCTCAAAATAGACAAGGTTGGCAGGGGTTCCCCTACTCATGCCTCCTACTTCCCAGTTTTTCTGGGAAAGGAAAGGGATTTATAGGCCTGCAGTGTAACAGAGACTTCACAGGTCTGACAACTTGTTGTAACTGGGTGAATCTTGCTCACCCTGCCAGCTAGACCTAATGCCTCAGGACAGGGAGGGGTTTCCCGGGTAGCTGATTACTGTGGTTGGGTCCTTTGTCTTATTCTTTTCTGATTGCTATAACAAAATACCATAAACTTAGTGACTTAAACAACAAATATTTATTTCTCACAGTTCTGGAAACTGAAAGTTCTACAGTCAGAGCCAGCATGTCTGGTTTTTGGTGAGGGCCTTCTTCCTGGTTAATTAGTGGCAGTTTTCTTTCAGTCTCCTCACAGGGGAGAGAGAGGGAGAGAGGAAGGGAGGGAGGGAGAGAGAGGGAGGGAGGGAGAAAGAGAGAGCAAGGGAAGCTCTGGTCCTTTTATCCCCTTGTCAGGACACTAATCCCATCCTGGAGGCTCCACCTTCATGGCCTTATTTAACCTAATTACCTCCCAAATGTTCTACCTCTAAATATCACCACACTGGGGATAAGGGATTCACCAAAGAATTTTGAAGGGGCACAAACATTCAATTCATAGAAGTCCTTTCTGCCTCTTGCCCACCTGACCTTATTTCTCCTGTAGGGGAGAGGCAGTGGCAATCTGGTAAAAGAGACATTCTGGAAAAACTCCTGGCTATGGCTTGGTCCCTCTTGTTGATTCTACTGGCTTCTCTTGACCACCCAGTACTGCTGGGAATAAAAGCAGTATCTCAGGATTAAAGATGCTTCCCAAGCCAGGCTTCTTATTGTAACAGAGTCCCTCCTGCTGGTTCTGCCCACTGTCCCCAGTATGCTTAGAGGAAGACGAGAGTCGTAGTCTGGTGGAGGATAGTGCTTCCCCTGGATGCTTTCTGTTGGTAGGGTTATTTATTGATCCCTTTTCTCTGATGTCAGTCTTGTCTAGTATTCTCAGACGACTCTTATTTGATCTCAGAAGAAAAATGGGCCTAGTTGCACTGCCTTCCATTGCTAGGTTGGGGTTGGCAAATGCTGAGTGTAAGGGTTCTTCTGTTTGGTGGAAGTAGCATAAGACACCCTGCTGCTGCTGCTGCTGTGTTTTTTTCCTCCAATCCTAGGGTCCAAAGCCAGTTTGCATTTTCATTATCTTTCAGAATTCTCCTTTTGTTGTCAGGTAAATTATTTCTGGCTTTACAGCTATGCTTAGCAGGAAAGAGCTAGGAGAAGTAGACCTATGCATTCTTGTGGACAGAAGTCCCATTAGATATACTTTTCATGATTTGATTTTAATAGCTATGCAACAAGTACACTTAATGCCTAGCATCCATCTGTTAAATATTTGAATTTTCATTTACGTTTTCTCTAATACCAAGTTTTAAAGCATGGTTGCAATTCTATGACAATATATTAATCCTCTACTAGCAACTCTCTAAGATTAATTTCAGGTTTGAAAATCCTCTGATGATGATCTGATCTTTGCTTCTGTTGCTCGAGTGAAGTTTTATGATAGCTCAACAAACCAAGGCTTTACACCCCTTATTATTCACTGGGGCCTTCTATTTAAATGAGAGTGGTCAGTTTTGGATAAAATGAAGAGTTAGAAAAAGGTAAAGAGAATATAAATTAGATTATTACTTATATTTTAAAACATACTTTTATGGAGATATATTAAAAATAATGACAGAAAACCTGAAGATGTTGAAATTATTGTGGATGTATCTTTTAGTAATTACATATGTGTGTGAGTGTTAGTTGCTTAGTCATGTCTGACTGTTTGCAACCCCATAGACTGCAGCCACACCAGGCTCCTCTGTCCATGGGATTCTTCAGACAAGAACACTGGAATGGGTTGCCATTTCCTAATTACACGTAGATTGGGAATAAAGTATAGATTTTATTTGGAGAGATATACCTCTAATAAGTAATTTTCCAACAAAGTTCTAAGCTCTATGAGGGCAAAAAGAATTGTTAATCAAATGTTTAATGTTATTTATGAGAAACATAATAGCTTGGGGTTACCTGTCCAATGTAGCCAAGTCGTGTATTTATGGGCTGTTATCCAAACTTTAAATTAGAAACCACTGAACATGTGTGCATTGAACATATGTCCATTTTATATTTGTTGCATAATTTTACTCAGTAAAATATTAAGATTTTTATCAGTATTCTTGCCTTGAGAACCCCATGAACAGTATGAAAAGGCAAAATGATAGGATACTGAATGAAGAACTCCCCAGGTCAGTAGGTGCCCAATATGCTACTGGAGATCAGTGGAGAAATAACTCCATAAAGAATGAAGGGATGGAATGAAAGCAAAAGCAATTTCCAGCTGTGGATGTGAGTGGTGATAGAAACAAGGTCCAATGCTGTAAACAGCAATATTGCTTAGGAACCTGGAATGTCAGGTCCATGAATCAAGGCAAATTGGAAGTGGTCAAACAAGAGATGGCAAGAGTAAACGTTGACATTCTAGGAATCAGTGAACTAAAATGGACTGGAATGGGTGAATTTAACTTAGATGACTATTATATCTACTACTGTGGGCAGGAATCCCTCAGAAGAAATGGAGTAGCCATCATGGTCAACAAAAGAGTCCAAAATGCAGTACTTGGATGCAATCTCAAAAACGAAAGAATGATCTCTGTTTGTTTCGGCAAACCATTCAATATCACGGTAATCCAAGTCTATGCTCCAACCAGTAATGCTGAAGAAGCTGAAGGAGAACGGTTCTATGAAGACCTACAAGACCTTTTAGAACTAACACCCAAAAAATATGTCCTTTTCATGATAGGGGACTGGAATGCAAAAGTAGGAAGTCAAGAAACACCTGGAGTAACAGGTGAATTTGGCCTTGGAATGTGGAATGAAGCAGGGCAAAGGCTAATAGAGTTTTGCCAAGAAAATGCACTGATCATAGCAAACACCCTCTTCCAACAACACAAGAGAAGACTCTACACATGGACATCACCAGATGGTCAACACCAAAATCAGATTGATTATATTCTTTGCAGCCAAAGATGGAGAAGCTCTATACAGTCAACAAAAACAAGACCAGGAGCTGACTGTGGTTCAGATCATGAACTCCTTATTGCCAAATTCAGACTTAAATTGAAGAAAGTAGGGAAAACCGGTAGACCATTCAGGTATGACCTAAATTAAATCCCGTATGATTATACAGTGGAAGTGAGAAATAGATTTAAGGGCCTAGATCTGATAGATAGAGTGCCTGATAAACTATGGAATGAGGTTCATGACATTGTACAGGAGACAGGGATCAAGACCATCCCCATGGAAAAGAAATGCAAAAAAGCAAAATGGCTGTCTGGGGAGGCCTTACAAATAGCTGTGAAAAGAAGAGAAGTGAAAAGCAAAGGAGAAAAGGAAAGATATAAGCATTGAATGCAGAGTTCCAAAGAATAGCAAGAAGAGATAAGAAAGCCTTCTTCAGCGATCAGTGCAAAGAAATAGAGGAAAAGAACAGAATGGGAAAGACTAGAGCTCTCTTCAACAAAATTAGAGATACCAAGGGAACATTTCATGCAAAGATGGGCTCTATAAAGGACAGAAATGGTATGGACCTAACAGAAGCAGAAGATATTAAGAAGAGATGGCAAGAATACACAGAAGAACTGTACAAAAAAGATCTTCATGACCTGGATAATCACGATGGTGTGATCACTCATCTAGAGCCAGACATCCAGGAATGTGAGGTCAAGTGGGCCTTAGAAAGCATCACTATGAACAAAGCTAGTGGAGGTGATGGAATTCCAGTTGAGCTATTTCAAATCCTGAAAGATGATGCTGTGAAGTGCTGCACTCAATATGCCACCAAATTTGGAAAACTCAGCAGTGGCCAGAGGACTGGAAAAGGTCAGTTTTCATTCCAATTCCAAAGAAAGGCAATGCAAAAGAATGCTCAAACTACCACACAATTGCACTCAGCTCACATGCTAGTAAAGTAATGCTCAAAATTCTCCAAGCCAGGCTTCAACAATACGTGAACTGTGAACTCCCTGATGTTCAAGCTGATTTTAGAAAAGGCAAAGGAACCAGAGATCAATTTGCCAACATCCACTGGATCATGGAAAAAGCAAGAGAGTTCCAGAAAAACATCTATTTCTGCTTTATTGACTATGCCAAACGTTTGACTGTGTGGATCACAAAAGCAATGCCAAAGAATGCTCAAACTACCACACAATTGCACTCATCTCACACTCTAGTAAAGTAGTGCTCAAAATTCTCCAAGCCAGGCTTCAACAGTACGTGAACTGTGAACTCCCTGATGTTCAAGCTGGTTTTAGAAAAGGCAGAGGAACCAGAGATCAATTTGCCAACATCCACTGGATCATGGAAAAAGCAAGAGAGTTCCAGAAAAACATCTATTTCTGCTTAATGATGATGCCAAACCTTTGACTGTGTGGATCACAATCAACTGTGGCAAATTCTTCAAGAGATGGGAATACCAGACCACCTGACCTGCCTCTTGAGAAATCTGTATGCAGGCCAGGAAGCAACAGTTAGAACGGGACATGGAACAACAGACTGGTTCCAAATATGGAAAGGAGTATGTCAAGGCTGTATATTGTCACCCTGCTTCTTTAACTTCTATGCAAAGTACATCATGAGAAACGCTGGACTTGAGGAAACACAAGCTGGAATCAAGATTGCTGGGAGAAATCTCAATAACCTCAGATATGCAGATGACACCACCCTTATGGCAGAAAGTGAAGAGGACCTGAAAAGCCTCTTGATGAAAGTGAAAGAGGAGAGTGAAAAAGTTGGCTTAAAGCTCAACATTCAGAAAACGAAGATCATGGCATCCGGTCCCATCACTTCATGGGAAATAGATGGGAAAACAGTGTCAGACTTTATTTTTTGGGGCTCCAAAATCACTGCAGATGGTGACTGCAGCCACAAAATTAAAAGACGCTTACTCCTTGGAAGAAAAGTTATGACCAACCTAGAGAGCATATTCAAAATCAGAGACATAATTTGCCAACTAAGGTCCGTCTAGTCAAGGCTATGGTTTTTCCTGTGGTCATGTATGGATGTGAGAGTTGGACTGTGAAGAAGGCTGAGTGCCAAAGAATTGATGCTTTTGAACTGTGGTGTTGGAGAAGACTCTTGAGAGTCCCTTGGACTGCAAGGAGATCCAACCAGTCCATTCTGAAGGAGATCAGCCTTGGGATTTCTTTGGAAGGAATGATGCTAAAGCTGAAACTCCAGTACTTTGGCCCCCTCATGCGAAGAGGTGACTCATTGGAAAAGACTCTGATGCTGGGAGGGATTGGGGGCAGGAGGAGAAGGGGACGACAGAGGATGAGATGGCTGGATGGCATCACTGACTCGATGGATGTGAATCTGTGTGAACTCCGGGAGTTGGTGATGGACAAGGAGGCCTGGCGTGCTGCGATTCATGGGGTCGCAAAGAGTCGGGCACGACTGAGCGACTGAACTAACTATAAATGTACTAGCTCTAGTTTTATGACACTTCTGGGCATCTATGTAATTTATTTGTTGCTATGACATTGATTAGGAAGGCAACATTTAGTTATAACTTTTCTATGAGAAGTCACTTTCATTTATATGGCCTGGTTTCCACTGGCAAATTGTGGAGAAAAGTGGAAACTACTACTGCTAATAAATTTTTCTTCATGTAAACAGATTCACTGAATAACTGAAACATGAATTGCTCAGATCAAACTTTAATCAAATTATATGACTCTGGATCAATCACCTAATATATTATCCACCAATTTTAAATTGCTATCCTTAGCATTTTCCCTTTGATTTATCAGTAGTAGGTATTCAATCCAAAATCTCTTCATCTTTGATTCTGATATATTTTACTCTGTCAAGAAGATTTTCTCTCTCTTTTTCTCTTTTTATCTTTACCATATGTAGAGCTAAAAGGGTTTTAATCTGAACATTTATTCTAAAGAAAAAAAAAAAATGCACTTCTTCAAGGCTCAGGATTAGTCTACTGGCAGCTATGGAAACGGTGGAGGAGCCATTCACTCTTTCACTCTAGTGTGCAGAACAAATTAGTACTTTCCAAAATAATATCAAATAAGCCAACATAAAGAAGTGAGTATCTATATTAATCTCCAGGGACAAGTTCTAATATCACTTCAAAAGAACTGCCATACAAGGAAAATGAATTCTCAGCTTGTGTAGTTACACTGTTTTTGTATTTTACTCCTATGGTTTGCTTTTGCTAGATGTAACCTACTATTTCTACTTCTTCTTCTTCTACTATTGCTACTGCTAAGACTACCATTGCTGCTGGCGCCACTGAGCAGGCACTCATATATACTCACCTGAGTCATATAGGCATGTACAAATATAGGCATGTACCACATACATTTTTAAGCTATAAATTTTGGCATTTAACTTTGACAACTTCCTAGGTAGGAGTACAGAAGACCTGTTCCTCTTCTAGTTCCTTTATAAGTACTATGTGCCCTTAGGCAACTCATTTTACTATTGTATGAAAGCTTCCACATTTGAAAAACTGTTGGACTAGGTCATAGGTTAGCAGAGTAAGGCCCTTGGACCTGGTGTGGTAAATGAGGTTTTACTGAATCACATCCATTCTCATTCATTTATATGTGGTCTACAACTTAATTCACAGTTAATTTGAGTAGCTATGACAGAGCTCATATAGCCTGTATGCCTATGTATTTACTCTCTGCACCTTTAAAAAAAATGTTTGTCAAGCCTGGACTTGATGACCTATTAAGTCTTTTCCAGGTATATGTATTTATCACTCATGAGGATTTTGATAGGAAAAAAATCTTAGTTTCTCTAACAAGGATGATGATAAAAATGTTTAATTACTTTGTTTTCTTCATGAATCAAAATGACAAAAGTTAACTTGGTTCATTTAAATAGTGGAATTGTCTCAAGTGATAGTCTGTTGAATAAAGACAGAGTGCTAAACCCAGTAGTAGTCATATTTTTATTAATTTGTTCAGTTTTTCCAATGTTTCAATCTTTGTCATCTTAATTATAAGAGATGCAGCCTAATTAAAAAAATCAGTCTACATTTGTTATTGTTGTTGATCAGTTGCCAGGCTGTGCCCAACTTTTTATGACCCCATGGACTACAGCATGTCAGACTTCCCTGTCTTTTCTGTCTTCCGGAGTTTGCTCAAACTCATATCCATTTGTTGGGGTGGGGGGTGGGGGTGAGGGAGTTTGTAATTTCCTCAGGTCTGTCTTGCTTCAGCAAAAGTTTGAAGTGATGGATGGACCACTGTTACAGCTCCGTGTTACAGCTCTGTTTCATTTGGCAAGTGAAGTGAAAGTCACTCAGTTGTGTCCGACTTTTTGTGACCCCACGGACTACACAGTCCATGGAATTCTCCAGGCCAGAATACTGGAGTGGTTAGCCTTTGGCTTCTCCAGGGGATCTTCCAAACCCAGGGATCGAACCCAGGTCTCCCACATTGCAGGCAGATTCTTTACCAGCTGAGCTACAATACATCCTGGAGCGTGAGGTCAGGCCTACCCAAAAGACACGAAGAGAAGAGAAGCCTCTGGCTCAATTTTGGCTCCTCTTTTTAATATGATTTTTCTTCTCCCCTGAGCCTACCCTATGTAAATTGGGCTAGAAGGGAGGGCTGTTTATTTTACCTGAGGTTCTCACTCCAGTCCTCGGACCTTCCTTTGTTCTATTTTCTTGGGCTCTTCCCTTCTTTGTCTTTTAGCCACCACCATTCTGGACTCCTTTTTCCTATTCTAACTACCTAACATGTTGATCATGAGTTTGAGTAAACTCTGGGAGTTGGTGATGGACAGGGAGGCCTGGTGTGTGCTGCACTCCATGGGGTCTCAAAGAGTCAGACACAAATGAGCAACTGAATTGAACTGAACATGTTGATGTCTTCCAACCATCCTCTGTCACTCCCTTCTCCTGCTCCCCTCAGTCTTTCCCAGGATCAGGGTCTTTTCCAATGAGTCAGTTCTTTGTATCAGGTGGCCATAAGTATTGGAGCTTCAGCTTCAGCATCAGTCCTTCCAATGAATTTTCAGGGATGATTACCTTTAAGATGGACAGACTGGGTCTCCTTGTAGTCCAAGGGCATCTCCTTGCAGCCCAAAAGTCTTCTCCGGCACAATTCAAAAGCATCAATTCTTTGGCACTCAGCCTTCTTTAGAGTCCAGCTCTCACATCCATACATGACTACCAGAAAAACTATAGCTTTGACTAAATGGACCTTTGTCAGCAAAGTGATGTCTCTGCTTTATAATATTGCTGTCTAGGTTTGTGATAGCTTTCCTTCCAAAGAGCAAGTCTTTTAATTTCATGGCTGCAGTCACCATCCACAGTGATTCTGGAGCCCAAGAAAATAAAAATCTATCACTGTTTCCACTTTTTCCCCAACTATTTGCCATGAAGTGATGGGACCAGATGCCATGATTTTTTGAATGTTGAGTTTTAAGCCAGCTTTTTCACTCTCTTCTTTCACCTTGACCAAGAGGCTCTTTAGTTCCTCTTCACTTTCTGACATTAGTGTTGTATCTTCTGCATATCTGAGCTTGTTGATATTTCTCCCTGCAATCTTGATTTCAGCTTGTGATTCATCCAGCCTGGCACTTTGCATGATGTACCCTACCTATAAGTTAAGTAAGCAGGGTGACACTATACAGCCTTGACATACTCCTTTCCCAATTTTGAAGCAGTCTGTTGCTCCATGCCTAGTTCTAATTGTTGCTTCCTGAATTGCATACAAGTTTCTCAGGAAGCAGATAAGATGGTCTGGTATATTCCCATCTCTTTAAGTATTTTCCACAGTTTATTGTGATCCACACTGTCAAAGGCTTTTACATAGTCAATGAAGCAGAAGTATATGTTTTTTTTTTTTTTTTGTAATTCCCTTGCTTTTTCTATGATCCAGCAGATGTTGACAATTTGATCTCTGGTTCCTCTGCCTTTTCTAAATCCAGCTTGAACATTGAAAGTTCTTGGTTCATTTAGTGTTGAAGGCTAGCTTGGAGGATTTTGACCATTACCTTAATAGTACATAAAATGAGCCAATTCTATGGTACTTTGAACATTCTTTGCAAATGCCTTTTGCTGGGATTGGAATGAAAACTGGCTTTTTCCAGTCCTGTGGCCACTGCTGAGTTTTCCAAATTCGCTGGCATATTGAGTGCAGCACTTTCACAGCATCATCTTTTAGGATTTGAAATAGCTCAGCTGAAATTCCATCGTCACTAGTTTTGTTTGTATTGATGCTTCCTAAGGCCCACTTGACTTCACCCTCCAAGATATCTGGATATTTGTTAGGAGACTTTTATTCATAAGGTCCATTTGATCCATCTTAGGAAGTTTAAAATAGTCACACCCTTCACCTAAAAATCAAATAGGAGGAAAAACAAAATGAAACTAAAAATAACTAGAATTCATACTCACAGAAAACAAAATATGGCTATATACAGAGATGCGTGTGCATGTGTGCACATGTATATACATTCATTGGAACAGGATATTAGCAGTAAAGGCTTGAGTTTTATTATATGTCAGGGAGGATTGATATTTATATTGGATTATGTTTCAGTAATATGTAGTAAGTGCTTCTCTGGTGGCTCAGCCAGTAAAGAATCTGCCTGCAATGTAGGAGACCTGAGTTCAATCCCTGGGTAGGGAAGATCCCCTGGAGAATAGAATGGCCCCCGACTCCAGTATTCTTGCCTGGAGAATTCCATGGACAGGGTAGCCTGGTGGGAGTCAGACATGACTGAGCAGCTAACACTTTCACTTTCAGTGTGTTTTATTTTCTGTGACTTTCAAAACAGTAAAATGACAATATGTCAATTAAGTGGCCGTTGGGAAGTGATGAGCTGTCAATTTTCCAATTAGTGAAAGACCTTAAAATTTGTGATCAGGAACTTAATCTCCACAAAGAGGCAAATTGGGAATTTCTCTAGCATTGTGTGGAAGATAAAAGCACCAATTTATTGTAACACTTTTGAAAAATGAAAGTATATTAAGGAGCACAATGTAAGTCAAACAAGAGAAACCTCACAGTTGTGCAAACTAACAGTTGGATCTCTCTTCTCTTAATTCTCATAATTATCAGCTGAGTTAGAAGTATCATCTTAAATTTGTTTACATTTAGGTTATGAGGGAAATTTTAATAGATTTTTTTTGGCAAAAAATGGCCATAACTATTACACTCCTGATATCTACATTCTGTACAATGTGATCTTGGATATCCTTCCATTAGAATGTGAGCCTGTTCCCCCACAGTTTGAATCTGGGCTGGCCTTATGATCTGAATTCAACAGAATTCACCATGTGCCCAGTTTGAACAAATCTCAAGAGGTTTTTCACTCTCTGAAGTGGGTCTCAGTGACTCTCACCTCAGCCCTTTCCTTATTAAAAAAAGAAAAAAAAAAAAGGTCTGACCTGTGTATTCAGCACAGCACAGTGGAAGTGAATGTGTCTGACCTATACTACATCAGGGTGTTCTAGCTCCTGCCTTGAACAGTTGGGAGTACTGAAGTGGGTAAACCAGCCATCGTAATAAGGACACTCAGGTAGGCTTATGGAGAGTTCACCGTTGAAAGAAACCAACTTGCCATCATCAGCTTGACAACCATGAGGCTGAATTCCCTTGAGAAAAGATTCTTAAGACCCAGTCAGCCTAAAGACAACTGCAGCTACAGGTCACGCCTGAATACAACCTCATGAGAAACCCCGAAACTGCTGCCCACTGCACTGCTCTTAAAATCCTGCTCCACAGAAACTTGATTATGTCTTTTTAAAAACTATTAATTTCCATATATTTGTAATTCACACATCTTTAACTAATGCTCTGTAACTAAGTAGAGTACAGAGGACTTTAGCTGACTTAGGAACTATAGCCCATCTGCTATGGCAGAGGAATAATGTGTGTATAAATCTCTTTATTTATAGCATTTATTGTTTCTGTACCATGAGTAAATTCTGACTCTGTATGCTTCTACTTCTTGTTCCTCCTTTTCTTCCCTTCACTATTCAGTTTTATTAGATTATATTAATTTTATTTGTATTACTTTATCATTTCTATATCTTAATTATAATTATTATGTGTTATTCACTCAGTTCAGTTCAGTTCAGTTGCTCAGTCATGTAGAATCGCATGAATCACAGCATGCCAGGCTTCCCTGTCCATCACCAACTCCCAGAGTTTACTCAAACTCATGTCCATCGAGTTGGTGATGCCATCCAGCTATCTCATCCTGTCGTCCCCTTCTCCTCCTGCCCCCAACCCCTCCCAGCATCAGAGTCTTTTCCAATGAATCAACTCTTCGAATGAGGTGGCCAAAGTACTGGAGTTTCAGCTTTAGCATCATTCCTTCCAATGAACACCCAGGACTGATCTCCTTTAAAATTGACTGCTTGGATCTCCTTGAAGTCCAAGGGACTTCTCCAACACCACAGTTTAAAAACATCAATTTTTCAGCTTTCAGCTTTCTTTATAGTCCAACTCTCACATCCATACATGGCCACTGGAAAAACCATAGCCTTGACTAGATGGACCTTTGTTGGCAAAGTAACGTCTCTGCTTTTGAATATGCTATCTAGGTTGGTCATAACTTTCCTTCCAAGGAGTAAGTGTCTTTACATTTCATGGCTGCAGTCACCATCTGCAGTGATTTTGGAGCCCAAAAATATAAAGTCTGACACTGTTTCCACTGTTTCCCCATCTATTTGCCATGAAGTGATGGGACCAGATGCCATGATCTTCGTTTTCTGATTGTTGAGCTTTAAGCCAACTTTTTCACTCTCCTCTTTCACTTTCATCAAGAGGCTTTTTAGTTCCTCTTCACTTTCTGCCATAAGGGTGGTGTCATCTGCATATCTGAGGTTATTGATATTTCTCCTGGCAATCTTGCTTCAAGCTTGTGTTTCTTCCAGTCCAGCGTTTCTCATGATGTACTCTGCATATAAGTTAAATAAGCAGGGTGACAATATACAGCCTTGACGTACTCCTTTTTCTATTTGGTTATTCACTCAGTCATATCCAACTCTTTATGACCCCATGGGCTCTAGCCTGCCAGGCTTCTCTGTCCTTGGATTTCTCCAAGCAAGAATAACTGGAGTGGGTTACCATTCTCTTCTCCAGGGGATCTTTCTGACCCAAGAATTGAATGTGCGTCTCCTGCATTGGCAGGCAGAATTTTTACAGTCTGAGCCACGAGGGAAGCCAACTTTAAGTAGTGAAGCTATATCAAATCTTGTTTTAATCATGTAAATGTCTGTTTTATTTATCCCATTCTAGATAACATCTGAAGAATTTTTTAAGTCATTTGCAGTAACTCCTTTTTAGGAAAAAAAAAAAAACAATTACTTCATTGAAATAGCTAGATCTTTTGTGCTTTTCTCCAAGTTTTTTGTTGATATTCTTAATTGCTCTTATTAGCATCTGTAAGACCCTTTTTATTATTTGATTTATCATATTTAAATGAATATCTTTGTTTATAAAATGAGGAGTTTGGCATATCTACACTACTGCAAAAATTCTTGTCACTTTTGTATTCTCAAACTGCTAGTCACAGGAATAATACACTGTCAGTGTTTTTCATTATAATATTAATCATACTAGTACTTGCATTTCTTTTAGTCCTAGAAATTTACAGTCTTTTGCTACTTTTACCATTAATCTCTTAGTTGACTGACACTTATTCCTCAATAGCTTATTCATGAAGACTCATAGGAACTGAGTTATTAAATGCTCAACATTTTTTTATCTTGTCTTTATACTTCAATAGCTGGGGATAAAAATCATTGAGTCACATTTTCTTTAGGATTTTAAAGGCTTTGCCTCAATGTGTGTTCTGGTATTCATTGCTACATTAGGGAAATCTGAAATTAGTGTACTTTGTTTAATATCAAAAGAAAATTTATTATTTTTGATAGTTGTTGATGGGCTCTAATTTTCATCCTTTTAAAAGAAATCTAACATTTATACATTGCTGAGTGTTAACATTAACAGCCATCAGTTCAGTTCAGTTGCTCAGTCGTGTCTGACTTTTTGCGACCCCATGAATCGCAGCACGCCAGGGCTCCCTGTCCATCACCAACTCCCGGAGTTCACTCAGACTCACGTCCATTGAGTCAGTGATGCCATCCAGCCATCTCATCCTCTGTCGTCCCCTTCTCCTCCTGCCCCCAATCCCTCCCAGCATCAGAGTCTTTTCCAATGAGTCACCTCTTCTCATGAGGTGGCCAAAGTACTGGAGTTTCAGCTTTAGCATCATTCCTTCCAAAGGAATCTTAGGGCTGATCTCCTTCAGAATGGACTGTTTGGATCTCCTTGCAGTCCAAGGGACTCTCAAGAGTCTTCTCCAACACCACAGTTCAAAAGCATCAATTCTTCAATGCTCAGCCTTCTTCACAGTCCAACTCTCACATCCATACATGACCACAGGAAAAACCATAGCCTTGACTAGACTGACCTTAGTTGGCAAATTATATCTCTGCTTTTGAATATGCTCTCTAGCTTGGTCATAACTTTTCTTCCAAGGAGTAACAGCCATAGGTATAGGTATAAATCCTACTCCCGTTTATAAATGAAAAAATCTGTTCCCAACGCTACACAGAAAGTGATTCTGCAATCTTATTTGAAAAGTGAGAAGCAATTGTGTGAAGAACAATCTCTCAATACGTGGGTCAAATAACAGGAGGGTACATGGCAGATCAGATCAGTTCAGTCACTCAGTCATGTCCAACTCTTTGCGACGCCATGAACTGCAGGATGCCAGGCCTCCCTGTCCATCACCAACTCCCGGAGTCCACCCAAACCCATGTCCATTGAGTTGGTGATGCCGTCCAACCATCTCATCCTCTGTTGTCCCCTTCTCCTCCTGCCCTCAATCTTTCCCAGCTTCAGGGTCTTTTCAAATGAGTCAGCTCTTCGCGTCAGGTGGCCAAAGTATTGGAGTTTCAGCTTCACATCGGTCCCTCCAATGACCTGAAAAACTGAACTGAGAGTCTCTTGTAGAATATGAACTAAATGGACAAAGTGATGAAAAACATGAAGAATACAGCAAAGAATTCCAAATTTTGTTAAAGATTTCCAAAAGTTTTCTAATCAGACAAAATATGGAGAATGGAAGTGATAAAATAAACAATGATAGAAAAAAACTCTGAGCCAGTAGAATAAACAAAACAAAAAAAGTGTCTTCAGATTGAGAGCCATGCAAGAACCCTAAAAGATAGACTTATAATAGCCTTATAAAATGTTATAACTCAAAGGAAAAGAAAGTCTTAAAAGAATACAGAATAAAAATGAAAAAAAAAAAATTTACAAGCAGCAAATTCAAAGCTTTACAGGGGCTCTCCCCAAAAGATTTTGAAAAAACTAGCCTCCTACATTTATCCTTATTTTTACTCTGCATATGTGCTAAAACACTTCAGTTGTGTCTAACTGTTTGGAACCCCATGGGCTGTAGCCCTCCAGGCTCCTCTGTTAGCAGGAATTCTCAAGGCAAGAATACTGGAGTGGGTTGCCATGCCCTCTTTCAGGGGATCTTCCTGACCCAGGGATCAAACTGCAGCTCATAAGACTCCTGCATCAGCAGGCAGATTCTTTACCAATAACACCACCTGGGAAGCCCATTTTTACTGTGAATAGTTATTAATTTAGAGGTAAAAAATAAGTAAGCAAAACTTTTAAACTTATAAGACTCAAATGCTCATTATTCCTTTCCTTATTTTATTTTTTCATAGAACTTATTACCTTCTTACATACTATAAAATGTTTATTATATACCTCGCTTCATGGGAATATAAGCTTCACAAAGGTAGATGTTTCTTTTTATTGAGTTTCCTCAATACTTAGAATAATGACCAAAACAAAGTAGGTGACCAATATTATTTGCAGAATAAATTTTTATAGTATTAAAATATTAGAAACTACCTAAATGCTCAGTTGCACTCATCTCACACACTAGCAGAGTAATTCTCAAAATTCTCCAAGCCAGGCTTCAATAGTATACGAACCGTGAACTTCCGGATATTTAAACTGGATTTAGAAAAGGCAGAGGAGCCAGAGATGAAATTGCCAACATTTCCTGGATCACAGAAAAAGCAAGACAGTTGCAGAAAAACATCTACTTCTGCTTTATTGACTATGCCAAAGCCTTTGTGTGGATCACAACAAACCGTGGAAAATTCTTAAAGAGATGGGAATACCAGACCACCTTCCCTGCCTCCTGAGAAATCTGTGTGCAGGTCAAGAAGAAACAGAAACGGCCATGGAAAAATGGACTGGTTCCAAATTGGGAAAGGAGTACGTCAAGGCTGTATATTGTCATCCTGCTTATTTAACTTCTATGCAGAGTACATCATGTGAAATGCTGGACTGGATGAAGCACAAGCTGGAATCAAGATTGCCAGGAGAAATATCAATAACCTCAGATATGCAGATGACACCACCCTTATGGCAGAAAGTGAAGAGGAACTGAAGAGCCTCCTGATGAAAGTGAAAGAGGAGAGTGAAAAAGCTGGCTTAAAATCAACATTCAAAAAACGAAGATCATGGCATCTGGTCCCATCACTTCATGGGAAATAGATGGCGAAACAGTGGAAACAGTAGCATACTTTATTTTTGGGGGGCTCCAAAATCTTAGTTTGTACCAGGTAATATTCTAGAGTTCCCTTGTGGCCTAGTGGCTACAATTCAATGCTTTCATCACATGGTCCGGGTTCCTCTCTAGGTCAGGGAAACCTTTTAAGCTTCATTGGGTGGCATGATGATAAAGAATCTGCTTGCAATTCGGGAGACACAGGTTCAATCCCTGGGTTGGAAAGATCCCCTGGAGAAGGAAATGGCAACCCACTCCAGTATTCTTGCCTGGGAAATGCTATGGACAGAAAATACGGTGGGTTACAGTCCATGGGGTCACAAAATAGTCAGACATGACTTAGTGACTAAATGACAACATATTCTAGGACTGACGTATAACAGTGAACAATTTCTTACTCTGGGGTTAATTACATTTTCATGGGTGAGGGATAATAACACAAGCAGAACTAAGATAATTTCAAGAACTGAGAAGTGCTACAAAGAAGATAAAATAATTTGTGTGCTTTAAAGATGTTGGTTGTCTTGTATTGATTCGGTCAGGATCAGAGACTCTGAAACAGAAATACATAAGTTCAAACCTGGATATGAGGAGCAGGCTGGCATAAACATCATGAAGATTTAGAAATTATGCAGTGGAAAAAGAAACAGGGGGGAAAAAAAAACAGCAATCACCAAATGCAAAAGACATGGGTTGGGAACGGATATGGTAATGATTGAAGGAGAAAGTGAAGACCAAAATATGTGGAGCATGGCAAAGGAGGGGGAAAAGACCCAGGTGGAAGGAGCAGTGGGAGATGACAAGGTAAAATGAGTAGACTGGAGCCTTCCTCAGCCATGTGGCCTAAACATCGGGATGTAATAGCAGAGCACTATGCGATTCATGGGGTCGCAAAGAGTCGGACACGACTGAGTGACTGAACTGAATGGAATTTAAGAAAGAGTCGTGATCTAATTTATACTTTACAAAGAAGTGGTAGCACAGAAAGAAAATTTAGTGGAGAATCAAGAATGACGTCGAGAGATCAGTTAATAAACCAGGTGTCACCAAACAGGGTAGTGAACAGTAGGATTTCCCCCCTTGTCAATGTATATTCTTCTGTGTATGTGTGTGTGTGTGCGCGTTTCTTTTTTCCTTCCCTCTCTTTCCGTCCCCCTTCCTTCCTGTAATGAACATGTAAATTTTGCAATACTGGCATACACAAATATCTCAAAAATTCACATCATTCTAGATGAAGTCCCAGAGACAGAGAAGAAACACTGATTGGCAACAGTTCTAATTGTTGCAGACAGTCCATTTGAAAATATTCAGAGACTTATTTCATCCTATTTGTACTGATTTAAGTATATTTGGAGTTTCAAGTATCACTTGTAACCCATCATATATACTACACTGGAAAGGGCAACTGCATCTATTGTGTGTTCAATGGCTTGTAAAAAAACAGCTGACCTAAGAGACATCCATGATATTTGGAGAAATACATGTTATGCTTTAAAGTGTTTTCAAATAACAGTTTTTCCAGCTCAGAGGAGAACTGGAAATGTCCTGAGATGTTTAAAATATCTCTCAACTATAGTAATTTTGCAATTTGTATTTGATAGGAATTAGCTGTTCTATAGGCACAGATTTTGGAGTAAACATTTGAAAGTAAACTTTTAAATTTCTCTTGCTAACATCAAGCAAGGAAGCAGTACATGTTATTAAAGTAAAAAAATCACACTGTGGATCTTATAATAATTTCTTATATTCCACAGGAGAGAATATTTGGCTGACCCATTCCCTGCAAATAATTAAAAGAAGTATGATTTCACTTCTAATTGGATTTCTAAGGTAAGCACTATATTAGCATTGGGTGTGTGTGTCATTTCAGGACATATACACTTGTCAGTTTATATCTGATGCACTTAGAAGCTGAAGAGTGCTGGTACAGTATCACAGTGCTGCTATTTATGAGGCCACGAATCTACAGTTTGGTTTGCTTTTGTTTGACTCTCACTAAGCTATATTTCTTCTCTAGAGAAGAAAGGATCACAATGCAGATTAAATTATTCAATATTAAAAGTAAAAATACTTAATAGCAGAGAAGTATTAGCATAGAAGACAGTAAATGAAAATAAGTCAGTTTGAGAAACATCATTTGAAAAGTGCTGCTTGTCTACTCTTCTCAGATGAGAAGCTAAAAAACTGCTCTGTGGTCAATGGAGTCATCTAGAAGTGAATATGAAATACTTGTGATAATTTTAATCCCAGGTCAATACTTTGTAATTACAAGCAAATGCTTGACCATTCTACAGTTTTTGCCTCGATTACTAAGGTGGCTATGATAATACTACTCTCTGTAGTAGAAAATGTTTATTGTTAACTCAGTACAAAAAGTAGGGTAATCATATGTCCTTGTTTGCATGGGATAGCTTTAGTTTATGTCTGTTATAATAGCATTCTGTTCAGTTTAGCATTTGTCACTCTCAAAAGTATCCCAGTGTTGATGACAAAAACATGTTGCCACAGTTCTTAAGCCTTCTATTGAATTTTTTCAGGTCCTACCCTGTCCCCAAGCAACTCAGAGGACTTGGGGAAAGGTGATTCCACCTCCATCTCCAGGACTGGGTCCTGATTTGTCTAGCCCAGTGATTGACTTATGGACTTATGATAGGCTTTGTCTAATCAGCATAAACATTCTCCTGAGACACTTTAAACCCAATTGTGGGTATGGAATCTGAGTTATATGGTTCAAAATAAAAGGAAAGATTTATTTCTTTCACCATTCTGGAAGGGAGGAAGATTTCTCCTTTGAAAGTAAATACAGATGGATATTGTTTCAATAGTTAATGGCAGTTTTCTTGATCATGAACTCCTTATTACCAAATTCAGACTTAAATTGAAGAAAGTAGGGAAAACTGCTAGACCATTCAGGTATGACCTAAATCAAATCCCTTATGATTATACAGTGGAAGTGAGAAATAGATTTAAGGGCCTAGATTTGATAGAGTGCCTGATGAACTATGGAATGAGGTTTGAGACATTTTACAAGAGACAGGGATCAAGACCATCCCCATGGAAAAGAAATGAAAAAAAAGCAAAATGGCTGTCTGGGGAAGCCTTACAAATAGCTGTGAAAAGAAGAGAAGTGAAAAGCCAAGGAGAAAGGGAAAGATATAAGCATCTGAATGCAGAGTTCCAAAGAATAGCAAGGAGAGATAAGAAAGACTTCTTCAGTGATCAATGCAAAGAAATAGAGGAAAAGAACAGAATGGGAAAGACTAGAGATCTCTTCAACAAAATTAGAGATACCAAGGGAACATTTCATGCAAAGATGGGCTCGATAAAGGACAGAAATGGAATGGACCTAACAGAAGCAGAAGATATTAAGAGATGGCAAGAATGCACAGAAGAACTGTACAAAAAAGATCTTCATGACTCAGATAATCACGATGGTGTGATCACTCATCTAGAGCCAGACATCCAGGAATGTGAGGTCAAGTGGGCCTTAGAAAGCATCACTACGAACAAACCTAGTGGAGGTGATGGAATTCCAGCAGAGCTATTTCAAATCCTGAAAAATGATGCTGTCAAAGAGCTGCACTCAATATGCCAGCAAATTTGGAAAAGTCAGCAGTGGCCACAGGACTGGAAAAGGTCAGTTTTCATTCCAATCCCAAAGAAAGGCAATGCCAAAGAATGCTCAAATTAGTGCACAATTGCACTCATCTCACACGCTAGTAAACTAATGCTCAAAATTCTCCAAGCCAGGCTTCAGCAATATGTGAACCATGAACTTCCTGATGTTCAAGCTGGTTTTAGAAAAGGCAGAGGAACCAGAGATCAGTTTGCCAGCATCTGCTGGATCATGGAAAAAGCAAGAGAGTTCCAGAAAAACATCTATTTCTGCTTTATTGACTATGCCAAACCTTTGACTGTGTGGATCACAATCAACTGTGGAAAATTCTTCAAGAGATGGGAATACCAGACCACCTGACCTGCCTCTTGAGAAATCTGTATGCAGGCCAGGAAGCAACAGTTAGAACTGGACATGGAACAACAGACTGGTTCCAAATAGGAAAAGGAGTACGTCAAGGCGGTATATTGTCACCCTGCTTATTTAACTTCTATGCAGAGTACATCATGAGAAACGCTGGACTGGAAGAAACACAAGCTGGAATCAAGATTGCCAGGAGAAATATCAATAACCTCAGATATGCAGATGACACCACCTTTATGGCAGAAAGTGAAGAGGAACTAATAAGCTTCTTGATGAAAGTGAAAGAGGAGAGTGAAAAAGTTGGCTTAAAGCTCAACATTCAGAAAACGAAGATCATGGCATCTGGTGCCATCACTTCATGGCAAATAGATGGGGAAACAGTGGAAACAGTGTCAGACTTTATTTTTTGGGTTCCAAAATCACTGCAGATGGTGATTGCAGCCATGAAATGAAAAGACGCTTACTCCTTGGAAGAAAAGTTATGACCAACCTAGATAGCATATTCAAAAGCAGAGACATAATTTGCCAACTAAGGTCCGTCTAGTCAAGGCTATGGTTTTTCCTGTGGTCATGCATGGATGTGAGAGTTGGACTGTGAAGAAGGCAGAGCGCCAAAGAACTGATGCTTTTGAACTGTGGTGTTGGAGAAGACTCTTGAGAGTCCCTTGAACTGGAAGGAGATCCAACCAGTCCATTCTGAAGGAGATCAATCTTGGGAGTTCTTTGGAAGAAATGATGCTAAAGCTGAAACTCCAGTACTTTGGCCACCTCATGCAAAGAGTTGACTCATTGGAAAAGACTTTGATGCTGGGAAGGATTGGGGGCAGCAGGAGAAGGGGACGACAGAGGATGAGATGGCTGGATGACATCACTGACTCGATGGACGTGAATCTAAGTGAACTCCGGGAGTTGGTAATAGACAGGGAGGCCTGGCGTGCTGCGATTCATGGTTGTTGCAGAGTGGGACACGACTGAGCGACTGAACTGAACTGAATTTGCAAGCATGAGGGCAGGTAGCTTAAGATAAAGATGACCCACAGGGAAATTACCAGGATTCCCTGGGGCTCAGAGGTTAAAACGTCTGCCTGCAATGCAGGAGACCTGGGTTTGATCCCTGGGTCGGGAAGATTCCCCCGGAGAAGGAAATGGCAACCGACTCCAGTATTCTTGCCTGGAGAATCCCATGACAAATTAAGAAAATCCCTTGAGTCCTGTTGATAGACTATCTAACAATACACCTTTATATGTTTTACCCCTTCAGATAATAAATGGGTTCGTTATTTATGCCAGTTGAGGTAGTATTTTGGGGGAATAAATTACAGCTAAAATAAATACACTTTCTTATGGGGTTTCTGTAAGGATTAAATAAGATTCAAATGCTTGGCACAGTGCTGAGAATAGTAAATAGCAACTTATTTATTTTTAATATAACTGGGAGAATGCTGCCACAAGAGTATCTAAATACAAACACTCAGACATACAAAATTTTGTAGCTCAGATCTTTCACATTCATCTTAAAATCAAATATAGCTCACTATTTTTAGATATATAAGAAATTCTCCTTAATTTTAAATCAGGCAATCAAATTGAGATAGAAACTAGTAAGCGCTAGAATTCTCTCTCTCAACATCTAACTCCTCTTAAGACATCACCCAGTCTCTTACATGGAAAGAGCTTGAAGATAAACGTTAGTCTGACTGGAGTAACTGATCATACTAGACATTTGTGTATGAATGTGTTTGAGTAAGTGTGTGTGCATACATGGGAAAACTATGACAGACCTAGACAGCATATTAAAAAGCAGGATCATCACTTTGCCAACAAAGGTTCATATCATCAAAGCCATGGTTTTTTCAGTAGTCATGTACAGATGTGTGAGTTGTATCACAAAGAGGGCTTAGTGCCAAAGAATGATGCTTTCAAATTGTGGTGCTGGAGAAGACTCTTGAGAGTCCCTTGGACAGCATGAAGATCAAACCAGTCAATTTTAAGAGAAATCAGTCCTGAATATTCATTGGAAGGATGGTTGCTGAAGCTGAAGCTCCAATACTATGGCCACCTGATGCAAAGAACTGACTCATTGGAAAATACCCTGATGCTGGGAAAGATTGAAGGCAAAAGGAGAAGGGGTTTGCAGAGGATTCGATGGTTAGATAGCATCACCAACTCAATGGACATGAATTTGAGCAAGCTCTGGGAGATACTGGAGGACAGAGGAGCCTGGCATGCTGTAGTCCAGGGGGTCACAAAAAGTCGGAAACAACTTAGAGAGACTGAACAACAATAACAATCCCACATCCAGTAATAACCCTCAAAATATTATGGGGACGGAAATTGTTTTTCTTCATTCTCAACCCAGGTGGCTTGAGGAGGGCTCCACCCATCATCTGTAACATGGAGCATTTCTTCAATGATGAAATGCTGGAATCAGAATGTAACTTTCACTCGGAATTAGGATGTAACTTTCTCCCCTGTCAAGTATGAACATGTGACTCAAGCCATGTCACTAAGAACCAATCACATTGGAATCAAGACTTGCTAAAGTGATGATGAATTGAAGAGCAGTGCACTCTCTCATGCTGCTTTTGAGTTTAAGAGCATGTATGGTTAGGGCTGCTACTTCTGTGAGGAAGCTGGTGTTTCACAGCACTTATTTAGTTATCTCAATCAAGAGCTTCTGTAACTGTCTCTCCCTTCCCTACTTCACTACCAACACATTGTTCAGGGTTTCATAATTCCCCAAAGTAATTATTTCATGGAAAAAGTAAATTTTGAGATGAGATTCATATGTATTAGGCTCAGTGCTGAGATACAGTGAGTAAAGGATGTGCCCTTGAGGAACCCTGGTAAAAAGTTTCCAAAGCATGTTGCAAGGCAATTAAAATAGCATGGCCCCTGAATATCTGCATTGCAGATTTTTCAAATATTAGGCACTCTATCAAGGGTCCCCTTTTACAATGCATTCAAGAGAGTTGCTGCATAAGTTCTTTTTGGCTGTAGAGAAAGTTATGAATTTAGTAATCAAATTGTGAAACTATTTTAAAAGCCAGTATTAAACTCATAGCTTTTCCTCTACTTTTTCACACTGTACAACTAGTTCAGAAATAAAATAGGATTTTCAGTATTTCCTAAGTCTACAGATTAAAACCAGGCTGTCCAACTCCATGTAGCTGAAGAATGAAGAATTCTTAGCAGGAGGAAAGAGTCTTGCATGCATTTTCTCAATGAAACTATCAAGACGAATATCTAAGAAGAAGCTGGCAGGCTTTGAGGTTATTAAGACTTTATCAATTTATCCAAAGATGGAATTGCTAAATTAACATACATTTAGAGATCCTGATAAAAAGACATACACACACGTACACATGTACACATACACACACAGACCAAAATAGCAAAACAAAAACAAAAAACCCCCTGAAAACCTCTTTGTCCCTTATCTTATTTCCCATTCATTAGGGAAGGAAAATCAGAGTTATTAGCAGAAGGGAGTTGGAATCAGTTCTGTTCTATTAAAACAGGATGCCTAACAACTCTACAGGGAGAAGATAATAAGATGTTAAGAGCTGGCCAAGAAGCTTTGCCAGCCAAGCTCAACCCTTTAGAGATGTTAATTTTCACAGAAAGAATAGCAGAGTTGTTTTATTTCTAAGAGGTCGGTGATGAGTAGTCTATTTTGATTTTAAGTATTAACGTAGGATGCCATGCGTCCCTGAACTCTCAGTGGAAATGAGCTCCTGATTGGCCTGTCACTGCCTTGCCTACAGTAGGGAAAATTCTGAAAGATGAAAGAATGGCAGGAATTAATGCTGGAGACTTTGCCAGAGGGAAAGCAGAGAAAGAAAGAGAGGATCTGATTGTATGCATTCACAGATGACAGGTGAACCTCTAAAAGTTCAGAGGTTCAATTCAGATATCCATTTCAACATTTAACTGCTCATCTGAAGCTTTGCCAAACACGAGGGAATATACTCTCTTTTAAAAACTATTGACAACCTTGCAAGATCAGTGGGGCTCACCATAAGGCATCTTGCTTGTTCTTGCATTTCTCCTCACTCCATTTCAAGAACAAAAAGTCATCAACATTGTGTACTGTAGTTGAAATTTTCTTTTACTTCATATTTTGCTGTTGCTGCTGCCCTTGGGGCTTCTAAAAGAGAATGGAATTTTATTACAATAAAGAACATTACTCTTTCAAAGCTTCTCAGTACCAATCAGTGGAATCATCAAGAAAGGGGAATAAAAAATTAAAATATCAATATCCTAATTTTGTCCTTCAATCTTGCAGAAGTTTTTTTGGCTTTAAAAAAAAATGTTTGGCAAATTAGTGAATAATTATCTCATCTCCATTTAATTAATCCTTTGGCTCTTCTGCCTAATTATAGTTGAAGAATAAACTTTTTCTTATTGTTTGATAGTACAAAGTAATTTAAACATCACAAGCTAAATGATTCTTACCACAACCAGGCATTCAGCTAAGGATTTTATAGTCACTATCTCATTTAATTGTCAAAGACTTTGGCAGATCAAAAAGCAATAAACAAAGCAAAACAGAATTCCCACACAAAATAAATTCCAACAGAAGCAGGTCTAACTCTGCCTGTTGCCAAAATAAATAATTATTTCTATACGTTTGCTATACAAATCGTGGCCTTCGAATCTGCAGCATCACTTGGAAATGTTAAAAACACAGAATCTCAAGGTTCACCTGAAATATATTTCATGAGAGTCTGTATTTTAGCAATTTTCCAGGTGATCCCTTGCACATCAAACCTGAGAAGAAATAGTCTATACAATATTTTCCTTTTTTCTTAATAATGAAATTTTGTTGGCATGTCTCAGTTTTTAAGAGTACAAACCTATTTCTATTTAATTCAAAGGTAATAGATGCTATTTTTTATGATTGGAAGAGCATATATGCCTGTTTAAAGATAAAAATTAAAAGTCATGAATTTATAAAGAAGAAAATAAAATACCTCTTAAGTTTATTCCTTGAAAATGATCTTTATCAATACTTTAATACAATCCAAGGAGAGGAATAACTCTGCTTTTACTCATAAACTAAAACAAAACATAACTAAATTATTTAATATAACCAGCCTAGAAGAAATTAGGGCTCCCCTGGTAGCTCAGATGGTAAAGAATCTTCCTTCAGTGCAGGAGACCCAGTTTCAGTCCCTGGGTTGGGAAGATCCCCTGGAGAAGGGAATGGATGCCCACTCCAGTATTCTTACCTGGAGAATTCCATGGACAAAGGAGCCAGGTGGGCTATGGTCCAAAGGCTAGCAAAGAGTTGGACATGACTGAGCGACTATCACTTTCACTTACTTTTCCAGGAGAAATTATAACCCCATTTATAAGAGTTAGGATATTGTTTAATTTGCTAAAAAATGTAATGTCTTAGCTTTGCCTAAATGAGATTTCAATAAAGAAGATTTTGAAATCTCATAGGGGGAGAGGATAATTCTTATCCTTTGAATTTGTATTCTCAAATATTATATACTCATATGTTGCTCTTTCTTTCCCATATACTATAATGAGATATGCTTATTATATTCCCCTAACATAAACTATCAGTTATAAATTGATACATTTCTAAAGTATATTTAAGGATAAGTACTAAAATCCTTATACTATGTACACATATTTACTGACAAATTTCATATCTAAAATTTTATGCTGAGAAAATAGTTATGGTTTATAAAAATTTCATGATAATATTTACTAAAGCATCTTTTATAATAATGTATGATTAAAAGAATGTAGATGAGATGCCTAAAAGTCAGGATTTTTTAAACAAATTCTAATAGATTCATATAATAGAATGAGGAAAGTAATTAAAATTATAGTTTAAAAATATTACTTCATAAAAATATTCACGGAGAAAAGAATCAAGAGGTTTTTTTTTTACTTAAAATATACAGTATCCTTTTGAACAGAGTTCTACTTTGTAAACTTTGAAATTTGGCAGTTTCATAGACAATAAGTATTTCTAAGCATCCATCTATATCCAGTTGAATAAAAGGTGATTTCATGGGGAATGAGATGTCCACCTAGGTACATATTAGTATTTTATTAAAGATAAAACTGTTATTTCAAATACGGTGTTTTAAAAATATTAGAGGGATGGCTACGGAGGAGTTCCATTTCTTGGTGATACTATCTATTCATATATAAGTCAGCCTTCCTGAGGTCATGTCTGGTTACAAGTCAGCAGCCATCAATGCTCCAAACCTGAGAAGACAGGAATGCCCACAACCAGAAACTCATAATCCATGATATTTCATGCTTTTTCAGGAAAGCCTGTAATCTCTCCTCCACCTGATATGAATTGTTTCACTTTGTAGATGTGCGCTAGTGAGTTCACTAACAGTATAAGATATACAGTAAACAAGTAATCATTTTGTCTTCAGTGCTCTGCCATAAATTATGGCTTTAACTACATTTGTCCATCATTTACTGCTTCCTTCAGGTCTCTAAGTTAACCACAAAGCTGAGAAAATGGGGTATATATGCATGCATATTTTAAAGTAGGGTTCTAGACATACCACGTCAGTAGGGTAGTTGCTGTTGTTCAGTCACTCAGTCGTGTCCGACTCCAGCACTCCAGGCATCCCTGTCCTTCACCATCTCCCGGAGCTGGCTCAAACTCATGTTCATTGAGTCGGTGATGTCATCCAACCATCTCATCCTCTGTCATCCCCTTCTCCTCCTGCCTTCAGTATTTCCAAGCATCAGGGTCTTTTCCAATAAGTTAGCTCTTCACATCACATGGTCAAAGTATTGGAGCTTCAGCTTCAACATTAGTCCTTCCAATGAATATTCAGGACCGATTTCCTTTAGAATTGACTACTTTGATCTCCTTGCAATCCAAGGAACTCATAAGAGTCTTCTCTAACACCAAAGTTCAAAAGCATCAATCCTTCAACACTCAGCCTTCTTTATGGTCCAACTCTCACATCCATACATGAATACTGGAAAAATCATAGCTTTGACTATACAGACCTTTGTTGGCAAAGTAATATCTGTGCTTTTTAATGTGCTGTCTATATTGGTCATAGTTTTTCTTCCAAGGAGCAAGCGTCTTAATTTTATGGCTGCAAACACCATCTGCAGTGATTTTGGAGCCCAAGAAAATAAAGTTTGTCATCATTTCCATTGTTTCCCCTTCTATTTGCCATGAAGTGATGGGAGTGGATGCCATGATCTTAGTTTTCTGAATGCTGAGTTTTAAGCCAGTTTTTTCACTCTCCTCTTTCACTTTTATCAAGAGGCTCTTCAGTTCCTCTTCACTTTCTGCCACAAGGGTGGTGTCATCTGAGTATCTGAGATTATTGATATTTCTCCCAGCAATCCTAATTCCAGCTTGTGCTTCATCCAGCCCAGCATTTTGCATGATGTACTCTGCATAGAAGTTAAATAAGCATGGTGTCAGTGACAATATACAGCCTTGACGTACTCCTTTCCCAGTTGGGAACCAGTCCATTGTTCCACATCTGGTTCTAAATGTTTCTTCTTGACCTGCATACAGATTTCTGAGGAGGCAGGTAAGGTGGTCTGGCATTCCCATCTCTTTAAAAATTTTCCACAGTTTGTTGTGATCCACACAGTCAGAAGCTTCAATGCAGTCAATGAAGAGAAGTAGGTGTCTTTCTGGAACTCTCTTGCTTTATCTATGATCCAAGGGATGCTGGCAATTTTATCTCTGGTTCCCCTGCCTTTTCTAAATCCAGCTTGTACATCTGGAAGTTCTTGGTTCACATGCTGTTGAAGCCTAGCTTAGAGAGTTTTGAGCATTACTTTGCTAGCTTATGAAATGAGTGCAATTGTGTTGTAGTTTGAACATTCTTTGGCATTGCCTTTCTTTGGAATTGGAATGAAAACTGACCTATGGTCACTGCTGAGTTTTCCAAATTTGCTAGTATATTGAGTGCAATATTTGCAAAGCATCATCTTTTAGGATTTGAAATAGCTCAGCTGGAATTCTGTCACTTCCACTAACTTTGTACATAGTGATGCTTCCTAAGACCCCCTTGACCTTTCACTCCAGGATCTCTGGCTCTTGGTGAGTGATCACACCATCCTGGTTATCTGGGTTATTAAGATCATTTTTGTATAGTTCTTCTGTATATTCTTGCCACCTCTTCTTAATATCTTCTGCTTATGTTAGATTCACACTTTCTGTCCTTTATTGTGCTCATCTTTGCATGAAATGTTCCCTTGATACCTCTGATTTTCTTGAAGAGATCTCTAGTCTTTCCCATTCAATTGTTTTCCTCTGTTTCTTTGCACTGTTCACTTAGGAAGACTTTCTTATCTCTCCTTTCTGTTCTTTGGAACTCTGCATTCAGATGGATATATCTTTCCTTTTCTCCTTTGCCTTTCACTTCTCTTCTTTTCTCATCTATTTGTAAGGCCTCCTCAGACAATCATTTTGCTTTTCTGCATTTCTTTTTCTTGGGGATAGTTTTGATCACTGACTCTGGTACAAGTTACAAACCTCCATTCATAGTTCTTCAGGCACTCTATCAGATCTAATCCCTTGAATCTATTTGTCACTTCCACTGTGTAATTGTAAGGGATTTTATTTAGGTCATACCTGAATGGCCTAATGGTTTTCCTTACTTTCTTCAATTTAAGTCTGAATTTGGCAATCAGGAGTTCATGATCTGAGCCACAATCAGCTCCCAATCTTGTTTTTGCTGACTGTATAGAGTTTCTCCATCATTTGTTGCTACCTCATCAAAGAAGATGTTTGGGGGGTTTGGGGGAGGAGGATTCTTTAATAGGATTTGTCAGAGTGCATTTTCTTCCAAGTCAATTTGGTCAGCAAGAGACTCTAGAAGGAGGAAGACATGAAAATAGGAGACTAGCACCTCATATGAAAGAACTTGACACATGATAAGGGGGTGGACTGAGGCACTAAGGAAAGCATGAGCAAAGAGGGCAGGAAAGACAGAATTTTTTTGTATGCATCCACCATTTTATTGGACAAGGATGAATGAGGGCTGAGAGGAGGAGAGGGGCTAAAGAGGTGAACAGTTTTGAATCACCTGAAAAACTGCACACAAGAGCCTTGCCCTGGGTGAGGGGGGCTGGGCTTGAAAGTCAGCAGCTATGGTGTAGTCCGGGGAAGTAACCAGACCACATCCCCTACAACAGGGAGCCAACTGTACGGTGAGGTGCCCCCACCCTTCCTCTGGGCTCTGAAGAACCTGCTAGAATACCTTTCATGACAAAGAATGTTTTATATCCAAGAAATAGTCATCAGCTAAGTAAACAAGCCAGTAAATTTGAACTTCTAATATCACCTCTCCTTTATCTGATCCTAAAAGGAAATCCCATGGACAGAGGAGCCTGGTAGGCTACAATCCATGGAGTCACAGAGTTGGACATGACTTAGTGACTAAACCCCTACCACCCTATAACACATTGCATCTAGGTCTAGGTGTCCTTTAGCACATTGTTTAATCTCTTTTTCTCCCCTTCTAGAGAATTCCTAAAACAGTCAACTTTCTCCTATTCATCTTTGTAGCCCAGTGTGCAGCATGGCCCCTAGTGGGTGGAAGGAGATTAGATAAGGAATATTTGAGGAAGAATATTTAGAAGAATAAGGCTAAAATTTGTCTAGTCGCAACCACATTAATTAGAAGTCTAAATTAAATGTGAATACAATTTTTATATATTCATTTTAATATACTTTATACATTGTAGTGATGTAGGATTAGGATCTACTAACTTGTTTACAGGGATGTTAAATGCTTATAAAAAAAGGGTAAGCATGGAGCCAATATAATACATGATATCATTGAATCTTTAAATAAGTGAGATTAAAGTTCTGTATAAAAAAGCATGAATTTCCCTCCTTGACAAATAACAAGAGACTGGATTTCTAAAAGGGAATTGAATGCCTGGAACATTTCTCCAGGTTGTTCTCTTCACCTAACAACAGTGGTTAAGACTTCCTTTGATCCATTCCATAGGATATTTAAAATAAATGACGTTCTACATATGAAAAGCTTTGAGCTTTTTTTAGGAAGGTCTTCTAATTTTCAATTCTATGCTCTTTCCACATCTGTGACATTTGAGTTACAATTTTAATTTGTGTTTCCTTGAGGGCACTGGCCCATGGGCAGTCTTGACAGGAAATCTGTTTTCTGCATGGTTCCTCCTTGGTTTTGGTGAAGTTGCTGAGCTGGGTGCCAGCCCCATACTGCTGGGCATCAGTCTCAGTGGAGGAGGACCTGTACTTCTCTTGGGGGGGAGGAGAGGGCTTGGCCAGCTGTCTTTCAATGCAGAATGAGTTTCTCTGTTGAACCAGTTCCCCAGATGCTGGCCTGCCCTCGGCCTCTCTCAGTGCCGTTGTGCTGCCCATGGCTAGTGTCTAAGCATGGCGGCTACTCCCAGTGGTTCTCATAGACTAATTTCCCTAGACAAGAGCTGTTCACCTCCTTGAGGACCCGTTCACCATCCTGCTCCTGCAGGTTGACTGAGGCCTTAATCCTTGCCTTCCTGCTACTGCCAGGAGGAGGAGCTGGGAACTGTGTAAGAACTTTGCTACTGCAGTCAGTCTGCCTGTTTCCTGCTTATTTCAGCACCTTGTTAACATTGCCTGAGTCCTGTCTAATCAATAACAAAGGAATTTCAAAAGGCTCTTATCCTGTGGATCTTGTTGACGTTGTTCTTGTTTATCTTTTTCTGTTGCTTTCCACCCCTTGATCCTCCAAACTCAGTGTGTTCCTGGAATCCAGAGTTATCCCCAGTACTTCTGCTGAGGACTGGCTGTCCCACAAAATTTCTGGCACTTCAATGGCTCTTGGAACTTGTTTCCATACAGAATTGATGAGAAGTGGATGGCAGGCTATCAAGAGTTTGTTCTCAAGCCTCCATCTCTTCTCCATAAATAAATATTGGCATTAAAAAAAATGGAAAACTCCTGCTTACACCTCATTTCTTTTCAGTGTGCTGGGAGAGATTGCCTTTGATAGCATCCCACTGTCATGCTGCATCACTAACTGCTTTAGAAACTGTCCACTTGCTCCATGTGTCCCTTACTAAGCTAACTGAAACCTCACTGGTATTTGCAACAATGATAACTCACCAGGAACTTCACATTCCCGTAAACATGATCCACTTCTTTTCTGCATTTTTTTTTCCTTTCTTACACTAGCTTGAACAAGTCCTACACATGTTCAGAACAGTTAACATGTTCTGTCACATGTTCTTTATTTTACTCAATATAAGCAAGGCTACTTTCAATTTCTTGTTACTTTAAAGAATATGTCAGAAGGAAATTTTTTTATTTTAAATTATAATCATGAATAAAAAGCAAGCTTAAATATTATCATTGGAGGAATCTCTGCTTTCTTAACAATAGGAGCTATGGTCACGTATACAGAGACGATACACATGGATGGAAGATATGTTTCCTTTTACGTAGAAAAACTATTTTCTAATTTCTCTTGACCTTCTCCCCTGGCAGTGCTTTTAGAAAAATTAATGAGATATGATCTGGAAACCACTCTGTGCTCCTTAGAGAGGTACTGTGCAAATTTAAGAAAACAATATAAGGAGTCCTTATATTGAGTCAGGTAATTGTTTGAAGGACTGGGAAACTTAACTTTAACTTATAGTGATTGAAGTATTTATTGAAATTTTGAAAGAATTGAAGTCCGGTTCTAAATGAGAATCATTACTGTTGTCAGTAGCCTTGGCAAGCATCATCAAACAATGATTCTTGTGCTGGGTTAAGTGTCTTATAAACCTAATCACAATCATTTTCCCACAGGAGAAAATGTAAAATAGCTTGCTTTAGGCACAATTGAAGTATTTCCATGGAGAGTTTTATTTTACTTTACAATTCACAGAGGTGTTTTACTACAGTGCACAGTCCACAGCCCACTTAACTAGCTTTTCAGTCTCACAAACCTAAGGTTATGTTAGGTTAATTTTCCTCTTTGTGCACCTGATCTGCTAGTCTTTTTTTACCCCTTAAAACTGACAGCAAGATGACTGATTACAGCCAGCTATAACACCCTTTTTTGAAGGAATGACCTTTTCTGAAATCAAGTTAGAAATTCAGAGGACATGAAGAAATCATTGTAAGTTAATAAAAGAAAATAGTTCAACACCCACTGACCAGTTGAGCAGATCATCATCATGTTCATTTGCCCCTAGAAATCCTTCACAATGGATATTCTTTCAATTATGGAGAAAATTAACTGCCTCTAAGAACCAAATTAAGAAGTCCAGTGCAATGAGCTGGGAAGGTCTTTATGAATGGTAAGGCCACCTGATGAGCGACACTTTCACATTTAATTATAATGTTGTATAATTTATAACTCTCCCTCTCTTCTTTCAAATTATGTCACATTGGTAGGGCCTCCAGCTGGGGGGAATTATATATTGGGAGAAAGGTCTGCTTAAGACAAGTGATGGCATCTCTGCGACATAGACAGTGACACTACGACAAGTGGCTCTGGCTTTAACTTTGCTCTGAGAAGAAAACACGTATCCTACAGCAGCTCCAAGCCTGTGCCTTTGATTGCCTGCCCTACTTCAGGAGAGTCTGTGGGTTTAGCAAATAAGGCAGAACAAACTAAGTGGAGAATGTTTCTTATTTTCTCCTCTACTTAATACTCACACTGGATGACAAGGTATCTTTCTTCATGGCCAAACACATCATCACCTGGACAGTTTGAATCTTGGTGGAGCTGGGGAACCAGAGATGAGTCAGAAGAAGAAATTAGAACTGTTAGCTTTAAGAGGTATAACTTGCAGGACTAGATATATCTGTGGGGTGCTTTATAGTGTGCCTGATGGAACAAGTCTATATCTGTGATCTAGACTGTTCTTATCATCATGAGGAATCTTAAGGAATCAGATGTGGAATATCTTATATAAGAGTCTGAATAGTTCTGGCATGTATTTTGAGATGTGATATATGAAATAGTATTACACTGAGAAAGACAAGTGTGCAGATACTTGTTAAAAGTGCCACAGCATCTGCCTGCATTCCCCCATACTACATTATTGTTTATACCACCCTCAACTCTATCAGACAGTTTTTCATTCTTGAAATAGAAAATTGTGTCACAATTCAGAGAAGTTATATAGCACAGTGGAAAAAAAAATTAAAAATTTAACATGCACTTCTGTTTTAAAATACAGTAACTTTTAATGGCCTATAATTCAATAATTGCATGTGAATGCAACTGAAAAAAAATGTGTTTTAAGACAAAGACCAGCATAATATTTAATGAAGAGACACTGAACACATTAAAAGTCAGGAGAAATATAAAATATCTAATAGCAACACAATTATTTATCATACCGGAAATACTGAAATGACACAATACTGAAATTAGAAAAGAAAAAGAAATAATGTATAAATTACCAAGAGAAGGAAAATCTAATTTTTATACAGGTTATATAATTGCAACGATTTTCCTTTACAAAAGAATCATCCTTCAAGAGGTCCAATTCTCACACTATCCTGGGGGTTAAATTGCAACCATAATAAAGGGTCAAGTAGTGGAGTGACAGAGTATGACAAGACAGTCTTGGGATGGGAGGAGTTCACTTTACCCCACACATTCAGTGAGGTCAATGGACAGAGAGCTCTCTGGAGGTCAGCAAGAAAGCTTTCCAGGTTCGAGATCACCATGTCAGTGTATTTCCAGCTCCCTGGTGTTCACCACTAAACTTAATTTTCTCTAACCTGTGTCAGGCACCATGCACTCTCAGTCACCTCTCTTGCTATGCTCATCACTGAATCTTCTCTCTGCTGCCTGGAGCGTTTATACAATCTTTCCATTGTCTGGTGACCTGTTGTTCTCTCCCCTGTGCTGTGCTCAAGTGGCTCATTCCTGTCCGACTCTTTGTGACCCCATGGACTGTAGCTTCCCAGGCCCCTCTCTCCATGGGGATTCTTCAGACAAGAATACTGGAATGGGTTTCTATGCCTTCCCCCGGGGGATCTTCCCAACCCAGGGACTGAACACAGGTCTCCCACATTACAGGTGGATTCTTTACTGACTGAGCCACCACGGAATCCCCTTCCCTCCCCACCCTTCCCTTATTTGGAATTTCCCATGATGTTATTCCCCTAGGGACTGTCTCCTTAATTCTCCAAACTAGGTAAGGTGTTACACTTAAAAATCTTCAGAGCATTATGTAGTTCTCCTTCATAATAATAATTAGAATTTAATTCAGTTATAGTGTAATTAGCTGCCCAGCATCTATCACCCTTCTTCCCAACTCTCTCCGTCTTACTATATTCAAGATAAATATTGGTCACCATTAATAACCCAGATCTTAACCATCATCTTTGTTATCAGAGGCATATTTGGTGAATGAATGTTTTCCATTACTGGGCACCCTTGTTTTTATAAAGCTATTCTTCTCCCCAAAGAAAACAAATGTCGACTAAAAAAAGGACTAAAAAAAGATGTACAACTTGAGCGCTGCTTCCTGGGCTTCAGTCCTCATTTTGCCCCACGTGAAATTTAACTCACAACTCTCAAGTTGTACATCTTTTTTTAGTTGGCAGTTGTGGCAACCATGAAAGGACCCAGAGTGGACTTCCTTCCTTTGACTGGACTCCACGAGGAACTGGAGGTTTGGTACCAGCAGCGGCCCCTTGCACCCATCAGTCTCCTCAGGGAGTGCAGACGAATTTGGGTGAGTCTCTTCTGGCTCTTGAATCTCCCATATTGGTTGAGATTCTGAGTTTTATTTGGAGGTGGGGCAGGTTACCTTCCCCCTCCTAGTAGGAAAGATACTGGGTGGGTGTGGGGGGCGGGTGAAACATCTGGGGCATGCCCACTTATGGTCTAGACACTGAGTGGGGCTCGGTTGAAAGATACTGAGGAATTCCCACCCAGTCCAAAGATACTGGGTGGGGGGCTGGCTGAAAGATGCCAGAAGAATTGCCCACCCAGGGGAAAGGTACTGGGTGGGGGGGCTCGATTGGGAAAAAAAATTGAGAAATACCCGGGTCCCGACTGAAAGATGCCGTGGTTGCTCCATTGTAGGGGACTGAATGGTCTTGGCTGAGTTGTTAAGTAAGAGGCTGATCTGACACTTTTCCTCAATTTGGTTGCCTTTATAGAATTTGTCAGTATAAAAGTGAGGAAAATACATGAGAGCTTTGCTCTGAAGAAAAGGGACAAGACTCCTCTCGGCTGGAGAAATTTATGGAAGTGGTGGAGGCCTAGTCCTCATACCATGCAGTGGTCCCATAGGGAAACCCACTCATTAATTAAAATACTTGCTTGTCTGGGCGTCGCACATAAGAACTGGCCATTCAGTGACCTGAGCAGCCACGGTGGTCTTAGATTGTCGGAGGCAGAATTCAAGACAGGTAAGATGAGCTTAAATGACTCTGGGGTGACACCTGGAGGAGCTGAACTCACAAGCAGCACATGGGCCCACTATACAAGTTCACTAGTGATTTTTATCCCTGACAAATTCAGCTTAAAATGGGAGACAGAATATTTCAACAGAAATAAAGGGGTGTCAGAATAATACTCTAGCCAGATTTATGTACGATACATACGGAGCTTATACTTGCAAGTACCTAATTATTATACTAAAAGAGATCTCAACCTAAAATGGCCAAAGTCGGGTTCTTTTGATATTCTAAAATTGATATGTTTTGTGTGAACAATTAGAAAAGGCTGGCCATGCTTTGACTGATATCTAGAAGCTTCTAAAACAGTAAATGATAGAGTAACTTCTTCACAGAAAATAAACAAGCTTAAAACTGTCAGAACTAAGAAGGCTGCTAGCACTGACTTTGCCAGGTCACAGGTCTAGTGGAACTGAGAAGTCACATTTGGCATTTATGCCATTTGGCTTTTGACTTTTGGGCATCACTTTACCATCTTTTGGGGGCACTCTTGCCACTTGGCTCTTGATTTCTGGGCATATCTTTGCCTTTTGTTTCATTTGGAGTGTGACTCCTGGCTGGTGAAATTCTGGTTTGGTTTGGTTTGCTGGTTTGGTTTGAGTGCACAGACGTCTGGTACAAACTGTTTGAGCTAATATGTGAATTGCTCACTCTAAGTTTCCACACCCCACCTAGGAACCCCTTGGGAAAATTTTTCAAATGACTGGTCAATCTATAGCTATGATCCAATGACAAGAAAAGTGGTGTAAAAATATTATATCTTTATTGACATAGCATAGGAAAATGAACTGAAGTTCCCTTATGTCCAGGACTTCTTCCTATAATCAATAGCCTGGGGCTGATCAATCTAAGACCCCTACTTCCCCAGAGGGAAATTCCCTGCTGGGGCCAATCTGCCTTTGTTATCAGGGCCAAGTTGAGTAATCTGGTCTAAACTTTGGTTATAAAACTATGGTCACACACACACACAAAATACAATTTTTAACAATGTGGTCACAATCGTTAGACTCCAGAGAAAAACTTGAAGAAAAACTCTCTTTAAGAATTCTTGCCCTGAGGAAATAACTTCTCCTATACCCTTAAACCAGAGCTCTCTGGATCATTTATCTAGACCATATCTAATTCTTGAAACCAAAAGGAACAAAAAGGGAAACAAAGCCTTTTAAAATCTTACTCCAACCATTTTTTAAAATTCATAACTAAGTTTAGAAAACAAAGCTATAGGATCTCTTGTGTCTATTTGGAGGTATGTATGTCTCAGTGTGTGCCTTTTTTAAATTTTAATAATATTGTTGATTGCTGAGATCAGTTTGTAAATGAGCTCTAATCTAATTGGCCTTAAAAAAATAAAAAAGTAAGCACTTACAAATCAAATAATTCTAAATACAAGAGAAAGTAACCTAAATGAATTTCAGGTTCATGTGAACTGGGAAATATTCAGTATTAAATACCTGATATTAAGTTTGTTTGTTGATCTAAATAATGTAGGCATGTCTAAGAGTAATTAACATTAAGCAGAATATTCTCATTGTACCTAGGTTTAACATAAGTTAAATATTATTATATCTGTTACCAGTTTGTCAGCAAGGAAATTACCTCAAGTGAAGAAACTTCTAAAAAATGTAAATGAGATATGAGCCTTAAGATACACTCTACTAAGAATAATAATGCTTTAGGAATGTCTATCTAAAATAGTTTATCCAGACTGGGGTAATCTGAACTTCTACTGGTTGTGCTAAATTAAGTGTTGGAAGTCTATTGAATAGCTAAATCATTTCCAAATAAAATAAGAATTTGAAACATTTACTACTAAACACTGATTACCTCTTACAGAGAAACTAAGGAGATTTCGGACTTAAATTAACTGACGTTCGGTGTCATCCTGAAATGTCCTCTCTAAGAAAACAATCGTTTTATAAACTGTCACTGGTCTTTATGCTCACCAATCTATCAAATGCTAATATAAAAGTCAATTCTTGGTTGCTTAAGGAAAGCAGGAAGTGTGTTTTTGGTAACAAGGATATGAGGAATGAAATTGCATTTTGTGAAAGGAAAAGGGAGTAAGCCTGACTTACAAGTGGCTTTTTAGGGTGGAAGAACACAGCAATAGGTACAGAAAGTGATAAGGTTTGTGAAAAGTAAACCCTGAGGAGAGCGTTTTGAATACGGTTAGGACTAAGTTTAAAATACGGTTAACTGAGTTTCAGTTCAGTTCAGTTCAGTTGCTTAGTCATGTCCGACTCTTTGTGACCTCATGAACCGCAGCACACCGGGCCTCCCTGTCCATCACCAACTCCCAGAGTCCACCCAAATTCATGTCCATTCAGTTAGTGATGCCATCCAACCATCTCATCCTCTGTTGGCAGCTTCTGCTCTGGCCCTCAATCTTTCCCAGCATCAGGGTCTTTTCAAATGAGTCAGCTCTTCACATCAGGTGGCCAAAGTATTGAAGTTTCAACTTCAGCATCAATCCTTCCAATGAACAGCCAGGCCTGATCTCCTTTAGGATGGACTGGTTGGATCTCCTTGTAGTCCAAGGGACTCTCAAGAGTCTTCTCCAACAACACACTTCAAAAGCATCAATTCTTTGGGGCTCAGCTTTCTTTATGGTCCAACTGTCATGTCCATACATGACTACTGAAAAGACCATAGCCTTGATTAGATGGACCTTTGTTGACAAAGTAATGTCTCTGCTTTTAATATGCTGTCTAGATTTGTCACAGCTATTTGTAAGGCCTCCCCAGACAGCCATTTTGCTTTTTTGCATTTCTTTTCCATGGGGATGGTCTTGATCCCTGTCTCCTGTACAATGTCACGAACCTCATTCCATAGTTCATCAGGCATTCTATCTATCAGATCTAGACCCTTAAATCTATTTCTCACTTCCACTGTATAATCATAAGGGATTTGATTTGGGTCATACCTGAATGGTCTAGCAGTGTTCCCTACTTTCTTCAATTTAAGTCTGAATTTGGCAGTAAGGAGTTCATGATCTGAGCCACAGTCAGCTCCCGGTCTTGTTTTTGTTGACTGTATAGAGCTTCTCCATCTTTGGCTGCAAAGAATAGAATGAATCTAATTTCGGTGTTGACCATCTGGTGATGTCCATGTGTAGAGTCTTCTCTTGTGTTGTTGGAAGAAGGTGTTTGCTATGACCAGTGCATTTTCTTGGCAAAACTCTATTAGTCTTTGCCCTGCTTCATTCTGTATTCCAAGGCCAAATTTGCCTATTACTCCAGGTGTTTCTTGACTTCCTACTTTTGCATTCCAGTCCCCTATCATGAAAAGGACATCTTTTTTGGGTGTTAGTTCTAAAAGGTCTTGTAGGTCTTCATAAAACCGTTCAACTTCAGTTTCTTCAGCGTTACTGGTTGGGGCATAGACTTGGATTACTGTGATACTGAATGGTTTGCCTTGGAGACGAACAGAGATCATTCTTTCGTTTTTGAGATTGCATCCAAGTACTGCATTTCGGACTCTTTTGTTGACCATGATGGCTGCTCCATTTCTTCTGAGGGATTCCTGCCTGCAGTAGTAGATATAATGGTCATCGGAGTTAAATTCACCCATTCCAGTCCATTTTAGTTTGCTGATTCTTAGAATGTTGACATTCACCCTTGCCATTTCTTGTTTGACCACTTCCAATTTGCCTTGACTCATGGACCTGACATTCCAGGTTCCTATGCAATATTGCTCTTTAGAGCATCAGATCTTGCTTCTATCACTAGTCACATCCACAGCTGGTTATTGTTTTTGCTTTGGCTCCATCCCTTCATTCTTTCTGCAGTTATTTCTCCACTGATCTCCAGTAGCATATTGGGCACCTAATGACCTGGGCGGGCTTCCCTGGTGGCTCAGAGGTTAAAGCGTCTGCCTCCAATGCGGGAGACCTGGGTTCGATCCCTGGGTCAGGAAGATCCCCTGGAGAAGGAAATGGCAATCCACTCCAGTATTCTTGCCTGGAGAATCCCGACCTGGGGAGTTCCTCTTTTGGTATCCTATCATTTTGCCTTTTCATACTGTTCATGGGGTTCTCAAGGTTGAGCTGTTTCAAATACTGAAAGATGATGCTGTGAAAGTGCTGAACTCAATATGCCAGCAAATTTGGAAAACTCAGCAGTGGCCACAGAACTGGAAAAGCTCAGTTTTCATTCCAATTCCAAAGAAAGGCAATGCAAAAGAATGCTCAAACTACCGCACAATTGCACTCATCTCACATGCTAGTAAAGTAATGCTTAAAATTCTCCAAGCCAGGCTTCAGCAATATGTGAACTGTGAACTCCCTGATGTTCAAGCTGGTTTTAGAAAAGGCAGAGGAACCAGAGATCAAATTGCCAACATCCACTGGATCATCGAAAAAGCAAGAGAGTTCCAGAAAAACATCTATTTCTGCTTTATTGACTATGCAACTGTGGAAAATTCTGAGATGGGAATACCAGACCACCTAACCTGCCTCTTGAGAAATCTGTATGCAGGTCAGGAAGCAACAGTTAGAACTGGACATGGAACAACAGACTGGTTCCAAATAGGAAAAGGAGTACGTCAAGGCTGTATATTGTCACCCTGCTTATTTAACTTCTATGCAGAGTACATCATGAGAAACGCTGGACTGGAAGAAACACAAGCTGGAATCAAGATTGCTGGGAGAAATCTCAATAACCTCAGATGTGCAGATGACACCACCCTTATGGCAGAAAGTGAAGAGGAGCTAAAAAGCCTCTTGATGAAAGTGAAAGAGGAGAGTGAAAAAGTTGGCTTAAAGCTCAACATTCAGAAGACAAAGATCATGGCATCCGGTCCCATCACTTTATGGGAAATAGATGGGGAAACAGTGGAAACAGTGTCAGACTTTATTTTTTGGGCTCCAAAAAATAAATGGTAACTGCAGCCACGAAAGTAAAAGATGCTTACTCCTTGGAAGAAAAGTTATGACCAATCTAGATAGTATATTCAAAAGCAGAGACATTACTTTGCCAACAAAGGTCCATCTAGTCAAGGCTATGGTTTTTCCAGTGGTCATGTATGGATGTGAGAGTTGGACTGTGAAGAAGGCTGAGCACAGAAGAATTGATGCTTTTGAACTGTGGTGTTGGAGAAGACTCTTGAGAGTCCCTTGGACTGCAAGGAGATCCAACCAGTCCATTCTGAAGGAGATCAGCCCTGGGATTTCTTTGGAAGGAATGATGCTAAAGCTGAAACTCCAGTACTTTGGCCACCTCATGCGAAGAGTTGACTCATTGGAAAAGACTCTGATGCCTGGAGGTATTGGGGGCAGAAGGAGAAGGGGACGACGGAGGATGTGATGGCTGGATGGCATCACAGACTCGATGGTCGTGAATCTGAGTGAACTCCGGGAGTTAGTGATGGGCAGGGAGGCCTGGCGTGCTGCAATTCATGGGGTCTCAAAGAGTCGGAAACGACTGAGTGACTGAACTGAACTGAACTGAACTGAACTAGATTTGTCATGACTTTCCTTCCAAGGAGTAAGCATCTTTTAATTTCATGGGTGCAATCAACATCTTCGGTGATTTTGGAGCCCCAAAAATAAAGTCTGACACTGTTTCTACTGTTTCCCCATCTATTTCCCATGAAGTGATGGGACCAGATGCCATAATCTTCATTTTCTGAATGTTGAGTGTTAAGCCAACTTTTTCACTCTCCTCTTTCACGTTCATCAAGAGGATCTTTAGTTCTTTACGTTTCACCATAAGGGTGGTGTCATCTGCATATCTGAGGTTTTGATATTTCTGCTGGCAATCTTGCTTCCAGCTTGTGCTTCCTCCGGCCTAGCATTTCTCATAATGTACTCTGCATGTAAGTTAAATAAGCAGGGTGACAGTATACAGCCTTGACGTACTCCTTTTCCTATTTGGAACCAGTCTGTTTTTCCATGTCCAGTTCTAACTGTTGCTTCTTGACCTGCATACAGGTTTCTTAAGAGGCAGGTCAGGTGGTCTGGTGTTCCCCTCTGTTTCAAAATTTTCCACAGTTGATTGTGATCCACACAGTCAAAGGCTTTGGCATAGTCAATAAAGAAGAAATAGATGTTTTTCTGGGACTCTCTTGCTTTTTGCATGATCCAGTGGATGTTGGCAATTTGATCTCTGTTTCCTCTGCCTTCTCTAAAACCAGCTTGAACATCAGGGAGTTCACAGTTCACGTACTGTTGAAGCCTGGCTTGGAGAATTTTGAGCATTACTTTACTAGCGTGTGAGATGAGTGCAATTGTGTGGTAGTTTGATCATTCTTTGGCATTGGTTTTCTTTGGGATTGGAATGAAAACTGACCTTTTCCAGTCCTGTTGCCATTGCTGAGTTTTCCAAATTTGCTGGCATATTGAGTGCAGCACTTCTCAGCATCATCTTTCAGAATTTAAATAGCTCAACTGGAATTCCATCACCTCCACTAGCTTTGTTCATAGTGATTCTTCCTAAGGCCCACTTGACTTCCCATTCCAGGCTGTCTGGCTCTAGGTGAGTAATCGCAGCATTTTGATTATGTTGAGAATGGTTAAATCAGACTAAAAATGATCAACCTGGTAATTATGAGACAAGGCTGGATGCTTTATGCACTATACCTATTATTACCCTTAGAGTGATTGGTATGGAACTCAGTGGATTTATGGCACTAATTCATGGGCTTCACATCTACAGGGATGGATATGAAAGTGTAGCCTGGGATTCCCATGAATTTAAATTCATTTAAGGTCAGACATGTTTACAAATTAGAGGTAACCCTAACCATTCTACCATTGGTATGATCCCAGTAGGTCGAAGTTCTGTATTCTACTGGTATAACCAGTTAGCATCTTGTGTGTGTGTGTGTGTGTGTGTGTGTGTGTATGTGTGTGTACGTGTGCCTTTAATGGGGTTGGAGGATGTAATTGACCATATCTAAGCCTTAACAACTTTCATAAGCTTTAAATGATAGTAACTGGGCTATTAGCTTATTGAATTCTATCTCTATGGTGAGAAAGGCAGTACTATGCAACTGCAAGGCCCTTGACGCCTTATAGCATCTCAGGGAGAAATCTGTCCTGTAATTCAAACTGCATGCTGTATTTTCATACCTGATAAATACTTTAATGTAACACATTTGAAGCATATGAAAAATCAGATTTCCACTTTAAGTGATTCATTCCCTAGTCTTGATGATCTTTAAAATAAACTGGTGTGGGAGGCTCCTGGCTAAAATATTTACTTTTAGTTCCATTAATGTTATTAACTATACCATTTGTATTTTGCTTGTTTCACAAGATTATTATTTCTTGTATTACCAAGTATATGACTAGCCTCCAACGGAAATGATGACTAGACTTGAAGCAGTTGATCAAATGTGTAGCTTGATATGTGATCACTGATTGTAATAGTATAACTCTAGATATGAAAAGATGCAATGAGAGAGAATGCTTTCCTGGACCATAACTAGAAGACAGGTGTCCAGAGATCTTTGACTATTAAGACCTAGTCCAGTAATAGCATATTGAGTGTCTTACAATAAAAACCTTCTTCAGAACTGGGAATGAGCCTTCTCAGCAATGAGGGACAAAATGGTCATGAAATGCCCCCCCAAGTATGGTCGGATTTATGACCACAAGGGAGCCGTGTCAACTACAAATTGGCACTTACCAAGAGCATGCCAGTGACTGAGTAGCAAAGGTACTTGCCATCTGCCTCTATGGAGACTGAACCCCATGCTGCTGTAGCTGTCGACCTTCGACAACACCCGAGGGAGGTCAGGGTGGAGTGAGGCACTCTGTGCTCCAGGGAATCTGGTGGGATAGGTCTTTAGATAGTTGGATGTTTTTAGGAATAGATTTTTGATCTCAATCCTTGCATCTCCTCATATCTAGAAAAGCACTAAATCCCTTCATGGAGACATCAGACCCTCATGACTAACAAAAAAACCATTTGTAAATTGAGCACTTCATGGCATTGAACTCTCCCTTCACCAAAACCTTAGATATTGACTTTCCCCCACTGCCACTTGCTGCCTCCTGGGCTACAGTCCTCATTTTGCCCAAATAAAACTTAACTCACAACTCTCAAGTTGTACATCGTTTTTTGGTCAACACAAACAAAAGTTTTCTCATCTTAGTGACTTCCTCATCTTTAAGAGTACTATCTTTTGATTCATTTAAATAAGTTTCCTTCTTCTTTCGTAAAATAAGCCTCTAAGTTTTTGAAAGCAGTCTTATGCCTTCAACATTTTCTCATCTTAGTTAGTTAGTTCAGTCCCTCAGTCATGTCTGACTCTTTGCAACCCCATGAATTGCAGCACGCCAGGCCTCCCTGTCTAAAACCATTTCCCGGAGTTCACTCAAACTCACGTCCATCGAGTCGGTGATGCTATCCAGCCATCTCATCCTCTGTCGTTCCCTTCTTCTCCTGCCCCCAGTCCCTCCAGGCATCAGAGTCTTTTCCAATGAGTCAACTCTTCGCATGAGGTGGCCAAAGTACTGGAGCTTCAGCTTTAGCATCATTCCTTCCAAAGTAATCCCAGGGTTGATCTCCTTCAGAATGGACTGGTTGGACCTCCTTGCAGTCCAAGGGACTCTCAAGAGTCTTCTCCAACACCATAGTTCAAAAGTATCAATTCTTCAGCACTCAGCTTTCTCCACAGTCCAACTCTCACATCCATACATGACCACTGGAAAAACCATAGCCTTGACTAGACGGACCTTTGTTGGCAAAGTAATGTCTCTGCTTTTCAATATGCTATCTAGGTTGGTCATAACTTTCCTTCCAAGGAGTAAGCATCTTTTAATTTCATGGCTGCAATCACCATCTGCAGTGATTTTGGAGCCTAAAAAATAAAGTCTGACACTGTTTCCACTGTTTCCCCATCTATTTCCCATGATGTGATGGGACCAGATGCCATGATCTTTGTCTTCTGAATGTTGAACTTTAAGCCAACTTTTTCACTCTCCTCTTTCACTTTCATCAAGAGGCTTTTTAGCTCCTCTTCACTTTCTGCCATAAGGGTGGTGTCATCTGCATATGTGAGGTTATTGAGATTTCTCCCAGCAATCTTGATTCCAGCTTGTGTTTCTTCCAGCCCAGCATTTCTCGTGATGTACTCTGCGTATAAGTTAAATAAGCAGGGTGACGATATACAGCCTTGACGTACTCCTTTTGCTATCTGGAACCAGTCTGTTGTTCCATGTCCAGTTCTAACTGTTGCTTCCTGACCTGCATACACGTTTCTCAATAGGCAGGACAGGAGGTATGGTATTCCCCTCTCTTTCAAAATTTTCCACAGTTTATTGTGATCCACACAGTCAAAGGCTATGGCATAGTCAATAAACAGAAATAGATGTTTTTCTGGAACTCTCTTGCTTTTTTGATGATCCAGCATATGTTGGCAAGTTGATCTCTGGTTCCTCTGCCTTTTCTAAAACCAGCTTGAACATCTGGAAGTTCATGGTTCACGTACTGTTGAAGCCTGGCTTGGAGAATTTTGAGCATTACTTTACTAGCGTGTGAGATGAGTGTGGTAGTTTGAGCATTCTTTTGCATTGCCTTTCTTTGGGATTGGAATGAAAACTGAGCTTTTCCAGTTCTGTGGCCACTGCTGAGTTTTCCAAATTTGCTGGCATATTGAGTGCAGTACTTTCACAGCATCATCTTTGAGAATTTGAAATAGCTCAATTGGAATTCGATCACCTCCACTAGCTTTGTTCATAGTGATGCTTTCTAAGGCCCACTTGACTTCACATTTCAGGGTGTCTGGCTCTAGGTGAGTGATCATACCTTTGTGATTATCTTGGTCATGAAGATCTTTTTTGTACAGTTCTTCTGTGTATTCTTGCTATCTCTTCTTAATATCTTCTGCTTCTGTTAGGTCCATACCATTTCTGTCCTTTATCAAGCCCTTCTTACTGAACATCATTTACTCACTCAAGAGAAGAAGATCATTGCACATTTTTTTGGACAGGGTATGGAGTCGAGAGAGTCAATTCCTAGGCAGATTGATAAGAAGTCCAGGGTCCCCAAGGAGGAAAAAGGGGTCTGGGTCTCCCGAGGTGGAGATGGGGGTCTGGAATTCTCAAGGAGGAAAAGACGAACATCTTTTTTTTTTTTTCTTCTCTGCATTCCTTAGTCTTAGTCACATAAAATAGTTTTTTCTTTTAACTCTGAAACTGATAATTACACAGCAAACAACTCAGTTTAAACTCTGTACTAAGAATTATATAACAACAATGTATCCTGCTTGAGGATAGTATCTCCTTCCTGAAAACCTTCTGACTAATCCTGGTATCTTAGAATGTATATTCCGGGACTGGGTCTGGTAGGATCTTTCTATTGTTAAATTCTAATCCTGTTATCCTAAAATCTAAATTGTGGGAGTGGGTCTGGTAAAATTTTCATAAGCTTGAGACATTCTTTTGATTTATTGTAATGACTAATTTAAAAAGTATATAGCTGCCTTGTTAACACTAGTGAGGGGAGTACTCACTGTCCCCCTTCTGATGTCTATGTCAGAAGCTTTCTCTGCCCCTTCTCTTCCTTTAAGAAAACTCTGCTGCAGAAAAGCTCTTGAGTGATCAAGCCGGGTCCTTGGTCCTGAAGTTAAATCTTCTTCAGAGATCATGAATCCTGCATCATTCACCGCGAGCTATCAGAGTCACAGGCTTCTCCTTATTCCTCATGTGACATTATGGTTTCCAGGCCTTTCATCTCAAAGCCACTGTGCAGAAGTTTTCAGAACACTGTGTTTCCACTCCTTTTCCTCCAGGCCATTTTCCATTGCCCCTAATTTTCCTCTTCTTCAGTTTGCACTTTATCTAGTTTTTGCAATTGGAGGAATCCCTCTTCAATGTGCCTCTTGATCTCTTTATCTCAGTATTCCCCAAATTCAAGCCTATTTCCCCAGTGCATATCTGATGTTTATTACTGGGCAGATGGTGGTGATAATGAGAAGACTCAGAGGGTTCAGTTGCAAGAATTATGTAAATTATGCATGTGGGATGAAGTATGAAACAAATACATTACTACTTAGAAATATTTTTTCATACTTTTACACCCAAAGGAAAGTGAGAAACTACTGGAAGCTATAATATAATATGAAATTCAAGAAGATGCTGTGCTGTAACAAGGGAAAATAAATAGCTTGAAAAATTAAAAAGGAAATGTGCAAGACCAACATGAAGAAAACTTTCAACAGGCTATATAAACATTTTAAATACACATAATGAGCAAAATATAGGGTAACAAAGTAAAAGTGAAAATTACATGCTGCAAAAATTTCTAAGCTGATTTCAAAATTTAAGAGAAGATTTTGGGCAAAACAGGCTGAAATCAAATATTGATGCCTGTATAATTATAGAAAATATAATTTTAGATATAGAAATGAATATTTTTAAAACTTTGTGGAAGTTGTTCTCCCCCAAATCTTATGCACGTTTTGATCAGTTCACAGAACGTCAAAAAATCTTTGTGTGCCATGCCCCAGGTTTATCTCAGAACCATTGACTGTAGTAGAGACAAGGTAACTTGAAGGGTGATTTGGCCCTAGGCATCTTAGACAGAAAGGCTGGAAGGTAAAACTTTTACCTGGGCAAGGTCTTCCTTCTTTCTTTTTATCCTGGAACCTCTTGGGGGAACTCTTGAAGAGAGGGACAAAGAGGTAACATGTCTTAAGGGATGCTAAAAAGCCATCACACTGTGCAGTAGGCTGAATGCTTTACCTCTTAGTTCTGAGTTGGAGCACAAAGCATGCTAAGTGAGAAGGCTTCATCAAGGGCACACTTTAGAAGATATTTGCATCAGCAGCAAGAGCTAAGGCTATCCAGTGTAGAAAAGAAAAAAATGAGGACAAAAGTGGAAAGGAGAAAAAAAGAGAAGGAAGGGAAGGGAAAATTAAAAAACAAACAAAACAAGGAAAAAGTCACTACTTTTTAAATAACCTATTCATGTTAATCAAATTGCAGATTATTTTTTAATGATCTGAACACAGTAGGGTGTAAGCTGCTTTTTCTCCATTGTTCTCTAATTTCTTTTTAAGTAGACTGTTCTTCCCATGGTCCAGAATGAAATTTTGGGTATGTCCCATAGCTTTTCTGATCTAATTTAGTTAAAAAATCTTCATTACATAAATTACAATTTCAGTAGTACATTTTTTTTTTCTCTCTTCATACTATAATGCCCATTCTTTCATAGAGTGGAAATGAGAATCACTACTGTTAGTATTATCTATCCCAACTGGGTAATTCACACCAACCTTTATGCTATGACTCCTTAATTCCTGTTTTAGTTTTATTTTTTGAAAGAGGAATAGAGGGAAATTTATCAGTTAAACACTGCCTTTACAGCCATTTGATCTTAAGACAATATTAAAGTCTTCATTGGTTAACGAAGGCATCTGAACATCATGGAAGAAAACAAGGTAAACGATGATTAAAAGAGAACCTTGGTTCAAACATACACTCTGCTGTAGGCAGTAGGATTTGGGGGTGGGAGGTAGAGTGTTTGGGGGTAGGCCATGGTAAGGCCACAGTCAGCTACAGCTCTGTTGGTAAGAAGAGCACAGAGGGAGGAGCCTTTGTGCTCCCCAGGATCAGGGGCAGGAATATCAACGTGGAGGGAAGGGCAATGCCATGAGATGCCAGCTCAAAGATGGAGAGTCCCACAAGGCTCACTCTCAGTGTCTCTCTTCCTTGTTATTTTTATTTCCATGAGTTTTGTTGGGTTGTGTTTGTTTGGGATTACTTTGCAAAATCCCTAGCTTTTTGCCTCCTGCAAAAAAAAAAAAACCTTTCTTCTTGAGAAAGAAGGCAGGTACAGGTGCTCCGCAGTCTTTGAACTTGATCTGCTGAATACCCAAGAGATACATTTCTGGAAATCAAGAGCAGCATCAGCAAGATCCATGGCAGGCAAGTCAGAATCCAAGGAAACCCCTGCCACTTTATGGTGCTGGCCCAGCCCCATTACCGTGTCCACCTGACATTCTTCCTGGAAGGATCTCGACTTAGATGAGTGTTTGTCAAACTTGCTTTAGCAGCAGAATATTTTTGCTCTTACTCAGAAGCCCCTAGCATGTGATGGGGCTGGATGGAGGATTTTGGGGGGCAGGTTTCAGGGAGCTACTGCTTGGGTAAATTATGAAGCCCTTGTTTTGCTGAGAGAATTATATTTGATATGAAGACAGCTGACTCAGAGAAATGAGGGAATTTGTATCTTAAGAGGCTATGAAAGTGAAGAGAACTAGAAGAGGGATATAGCCTTTAGCAAGTGAAAGGAACTCAGGGGAGGCAAAGCTTTTTGGTTTTCAGCACAACTGAGGCATTATGATGCATCTACATTTGTTAACATAAAAAATTAAGAGAAATTCACTTTTCCTTTTAGAGGGAAATCAGCACTTGGAGCAAATGGCTCCTATTGAAACACAATACATGCAGAAGAGAATTTTTAAAGTTCTCATTAGCATTTCCAATGAGATTTGAGCATTAATAAAAGGATGCTGCAATAAAAAATGTAAAACTGTAAAGGAGATAGTTCTTAAGTATTAAAAAAATCCCACAAAACTCTCAAAATATGATTTTTGGAAATGAACAAATCTCAAGAGAGAGGTAGAACTGTAAAAAAAATGGTTAGAGTTGAACACACGGCATTTAAAATTAGATGAAGAAATAGGGAATTTCTTCAAGTGCACTGGAAAATATAAAAGAGAAATAAATTATAAATGACATGAATATACATGAGATCCAATAATCTTAAAATAAAAGGTACAGATGGGAAAAAATGGTGGCAGACTAGTTCAAAAAAACAAAATTAGGAATAATAAATCTTTCCTATTTTAAAGAATGACTTGGCTGCCATATTCCAAAAACTTTCTGTTCAAAGCACGTTTATTTATTCATTAGTTCACTCATTTATGTAATCATTGATTTAATCAACATTCACTGAGCAATAATGCTTAAGGACACTGTGAAAGTCACTCAGTTATGTCCAACTCTTTGCGACCCCATGGACTATACAGTCCATGGAATTCTCCAGGCCAAAATACTGGAGTGGGTAGCCTTTCGCTTCTCTAGGGTATCTTCCCAACCCAGGGATTGAACTCAGGTCTCCCACATTGCAGGCAGATTCTTTACCAGCAGAGCCACAAGGGAAACACTAAGCATTTATAACTCTAAAAAGGACAGGTCTTGCCTCCAAGAAGTTCACGATATTGTGATCATACCTCAGAATTATATATGTGTATGTGTGCAGCTCAGAGGTAGGCGCCTAGCTCAATAAATGTTAATTTCCCTCTGTATTTCCTTACCATACCCCATATGATCTCTCTATGATACTGAAGATGTGATAAAAATGTTTTATTCCTTTATTAGTTTTTATATGATAGAGGTTTATCTGCAATGTGTTATTAACATTATACCTTATTTCACTCCATTTTCCCATTTCAACATATGAACACATTTCTATTTGAAATAAATTTATATTAAAAATAGATTCCCTCATTTTTATTAATGAAAATATAGATATGTCTTCAATGACCATATTTTAGAATATATTTTAAATAATTTTATTTAGACAATATGGGAACTAGAATTGTATGAGTAGCAGTTCAAGTGTCCCTATGTATTTGTTGTGCTATTACTTCTTCCCCAAATCATTTGATGCGTGTGCATTTGTTATTTTCTCAAGAACTGAAAGATTTCCAGAATAAGGACAATGACACTTTTTCCATAGTAAGGTATCCAGTGCTTAGTAATTAGCATGGGCAAATCTCAAATATTAATGGGGACTGTGTGACTTTATAATAGGCCTGTGTGTCCAGTCTGTGCTAATCTAAATTGTGCAGAGGACAGTGAATTTAGAAGTAAACATTTTCAGATGTCATCATCAATATCTTTCAAGAGTGAATTTTTCTCTGAAAATTTCCAGTTAGATCCTTCTTAGTGTTTAGTTAGCATTTTGGAAATTTGTACAAGATGTCAAAAATGAGGAGAGAGCAAATAACTAACTTCCATTAGTATTTCTACCTGCTACAAGTTTGTGTCCATAAAGTTGATATTGCACAAATACAAACTTTTTAATACACATTTGAAAATTTTTATATGTGAATAGCAGTCAAAGATATTTTTTGATGTGCCTGAAAATGGACAAACATAGATTTTAATTGATCAACATATATTTGCATTTCCAGAAATGTCATTCCATTAATTCCATGGACACAAGTTTTCATTTATTACAATACACAGTCTCAAAGAGACAACTATCTCAGATTGGAGTAGAATTATAATATAAATGTGAAATATTGCCTATATTCAGTAGTGTAACTGAAGGAAATGTTGGGATTTTTCCAGGATATGGTGACAGCTGTCACATGGAACTTACACATATCAGTGATGTCATTCTGAGCAGAGGACGGATGATGAGTGAGGCTGAAGGTGGGAGGACAGTGTTGATGGATATGGAAATAGAGTTTCTCAGCTGATTGTGAGCAGTAAGTGTGCAATGTAGCAAAATAAATTTTAATAATTTTTATTTATATGGATAAATAGGTTAGCTATGATTATAATAACTTAGAATTTATTATATATTAATCGTCATTAAAAAAGAGATTGAAATGAATGGTTGAATTTATCAGTGGAGAAAACATTACTGTATCATTAATATGTCAAAATGAGCTTCAGTGGAGCTACCTATCAAGTAAGATAACTTAATGCTGAGGTTAAGTGTATGAACTTCAAGGTGAAATGGCTGTGATTCAAATACAGTTTCCTTCACACAGAATTTTGAGCTTTGGTGTCCACTTAAAGAAACACATACAGTGCAAGAGTTGTGATTTTTTAAGTTTTATTGAAGGTCCTTCTGAGGGCTCTAGTCTGGGAGATAGCCATCCAGTTTGCTCTGAGGAAATTACTCTGAAGCAAGGGGAGAGAAGCCAGTTTATATATGATTTTTGGCCAGGGACTATAAGCACTGTTGCTATTTAATTGCTGTATCCAACTCTTTTATGACCCCATGGACCATAACCTGCTAGGCTCCTCTGTCCTTGCGATTTCCCAGGCAAGAATACTGGAGTGGATCGCTATTTCCTTCTCCAAAGGATCTTCCTGACCCAGGGATTGAACCTGTGTCTCCTGCGTTGCAGGCAGATTCTTTACCACTGAGCCACTTGGTAAAAGATTACTGAATTACAAAGAACATATATCTCAAGTTAATGATTTTAGTGCTTTTCTCTGTATGGGATGATCAAGAATCTGGCATCACTGAAATTCTTCTCACGATATAATTCTAACTATCTACGGGGCTTTCTTGTCCAAAGCACAGAGTACCTGATCTTGATTTTCACTGCTCCCAGGGTGCACTGTTGGTTGTCAACTGCACTGGGTTATAACTAAACCCTTTGTTGAACTGGGTAGTAAGCAACACTGTTTGTCTTAGTGATATTAATTTTCTGTGTGTACACATTGGAATATTATCACTTTTAACCTCTATTTTCTCATAGGTAGAATGAAATATTGATAGGCTCTACCTAAAGGATTATGAAGACTGAAAAATAATATGATAAAATTTTATAATATGATAAAATAATAATATGATAAAAAGACCTGTGCTTGACACATAGGTCTGTATAAAATTTGGTTACAGTAAAAATGTCCACAAGTAAAGTACAGGCATCTACTAGGACCAAATCATAAAATCTAAAATGAACCAAAAGGTAGTAACTCATTCCATAATTTCATAAAATCAAGATGTTTAGGTGGATTATAGGAAGTTGTACTGAGAAGTATTATCTTTGCAATCAGACCAGTCTGAGATTAAGTTTAACTTTCCATTCTTTAATACTTGTGAAAAAATGGAAAAATTACATATACATTTTAATCTTCCATTTCTTCATCTATAGAATAGATATGATATTCTTATAAGGCTGTTACAAATAAGACATCAGACCTGAAATAGAATTATTTATATTAAGCTTCATGTTGCCAATCAGATTAAGTTCATTATAGTTTCAAGTCTCCTAGAATGGAACCTTCAAGAATTGCTTGGCCAGCACTGACACTTTAAAGGAAAGTAACTTTGCAACAGCCAGCCTGCTTTTTTGTCTAGATAACTTCCTTGTTCTTACTCCCTTTTGCCTATAAAAAAATCTTCCATTCGGTACAACTCCTCAGAGCTCTTTCTATATGCTAGATTGGATGCCGCCTGATTAGAATATATTTCTGCTCAAATAAACTCAAAAAAGGTTCAATACATGTCAGTTTATATTAAAAAAAAAAAAAACAAACCACTGTTATATAAGGAGATACCTTATGTAACCTAGTTCAGTGCTTAGTATAGTTGCTTATGCCCTCAAAATTATTGCTCTTGAGAAATGACTGTTTAGGTTGTTTTTAATCCACCCTCCTACATTCAAGAATTTTAAAAGATGAACTAAATATATTTTTAAAAATCTATTTGAAGATATTAGAAAACTACCAGTGTTAAAGAAAAAATATCCTGCCACTTGTTAAAAAGGTAAGGGAGTCTTTATTCAAGACTATTGCAATAAGGGTTAAGATCATTGCAATGGGGGAGAAAGAGTGCCCTCAACTCCAAATACAACAAAGCTAAGCAGGAATTTATAATCAACAGAGAAGAGTGACGGCATCAGTGAGAGGAAAATTACTAAGGGAGACACCAAGGATAGAGGGATTCTTGCTAAAGGCAGGCTTAGGACTTGTACATTAAAGAATGGGGATAAGGAACTTAATCAGATAAAAAAAGTGATCAGATATCAAGGGTAAGGGGCTGACTTAGAAAGATTCTTTGCTAAGACTGGCTTAGTCAGGCTGAGGAAGAACAAAGCCTACTCAAAAGAGGGTTCAGAGGAGCTTGTCTAGAATTTGGTCAAAAAGAGTGTTTGTTATTAGGTAGTAAGAATCTGCTAGGAAAGAAAGAGAAAAGGAGAAAGCCAAAGAAGTGGGCCTATTACTTAATGCTACTTTTCTATTGAGATTTCCAATAAAGTAAAAGTTGAGGTGACAGGGTGAACAGTTAAATGGTTTCTAGCAGTTTCACAGGAATACATTGACAAAAGCGAAAATTCAAAGTTGCCCAATTTCAATTTTGAGAGTAAGGGAAGCTTGCAAGTATTTCAGACTTCTGCCTGAGACCTCTTAGAATGCTACATCCTAAGAATAAGTACGAAGTGGAATAAATCATCCTTTACAGGACTGATGTGTCAATTTCTGATTGGGCTTGGTGATATGTCCCCGTTTTTGAAGTAGAAATAAGTCCTTTCTTTAAAAGGTAGATAGAATGAAAGACTTCAAATTTCAGATCTGATTTGCAGAGAACTTAAAAGTTGTCACTTTTGTCCTTATAGGAAGAAAAAAAGTGGAACAAACTAAAATCAACTGCTTTTCTTGGACCCATCAGAGAACTCAGGTTGCAGGGGAAACCACCATACCTAATCTGGAGAGATAGGTGAATCTAAAGAATCACAGCCAAGATGTGCTTTTAAGATCTGGAGGAGAAGCTGCAGGAGTCACAAACTGAGAGGGACAGTTAAATGGTCATTTTGATAGTTTCCTGGAGCTGAAGGCAAGCATGATAGTGGGAAACTACTGAGGGGGAACTTAGGGGTAGGGATATCCAGTACTTTCAAAATATGTGAGGCAAACTGATAGAATTTTTCTCCAAGAACCCCATAAGTTTCTCCTGCTTCAGAGCCAAGAAAAATCTCCTCCTGGCTCTAACAGGTCCTACAGGGGAACATAACAGTTTAAAATATATCCAGAGTGCTCCTCATAACAAAGGATTACTAATCAGAGGCAAAGACTACCAGGCATTACTTCACCTCGATGGAAGTTCATTTATTAAGTTCTAGCCCTCTCCATGCTTCTTGTACCATGAAAGTGTGGAAAAGACCCAAGAAACACTTGTCAAGACCCAGGGTTATAGGACACAAAAAGACTGAGATGTAATTATAAGATTAAAAAATCTTTCTCCCTTCCAACACCTTACCATCATATCAACAGGATGTCAGTATAATAGCAGCAGATTATAGCTGGAAGAGTTCTAAAATACAGGCTCTATTTGAAGAATAAGAAAACATAAAGACAAAAGGAGAGAGAAAAAGACACTGTGAGATTAAAAACACAAATTTAAATCCTTGGGCACTTGTAGTTAGAGCAAACATTCAGTTCAGTTCAGTCGCTCAGTCATGTCTGACTCTTTGCAACCCCATGAATTGCAGCATGCCAGGCCTTCTTGTCCATCAACAACTCCCAGAGTTTACCCAAACTCATGTGCATTGAATCGGTGATGCCATCCAGCCATTTCATCCTCTGTCATCCCCTTCTCCTCCTGCCCCCAATCCCTCCCAGCATCAAAGTCTTTTCCAATGAGTCAGTTCTTTGAATCAGGTGGCCAAAGTATTGGAGTTTCAGCTTCAGCATCAGTTTTTCCAATGAACACCCAGGACTGATCTCCTTTATGATGGACTGGTTGGACCTCCTTGCAGTCCAAGGCATTCTTAAGAGTCTTCTCCAACACCACAGTTCAAAAGCATCAGTTCTTTGGCACTCAGCTTTCTTCACCGTCTGACTCTCACATCCATACATGACCACTGGAAAAACCATAGCCTTGACTAGATGGACAAAGTAATGTCTCTTCTTTTTAATATGCTATCTAGATTGGTCATAACTTTCCTTCCAAGGAATAAGCGTCTTTTAATTTCATGGCTGCAATCACCATCTGCAGTGATTTTGGAGCCCCAAAAAATAAAGTCTCAAGATGCCCAACTAATAGAAAGATGCCCAACTCATAGCTAGATGAACATAAAGTTTCACACTAAAGAGTTTTTAACCTAAGTTCCTATTATCTGATATATCCAGATTTTAACAGAAAGCTGTAAAACATTCTAAGAAATGAGAACACAGTCTGAAGAGGCAAAGCAAGCATCAGAACTAAACTCAATTATTAAACAGATTTTGGAATTATCAGATCAGGAATTTAAAACAACTGTAATTGATATGGGAGAAATATTAACAACTTCAGATATGCAATGATACCACTCTAATGGCAGAAAGTGAAGAGGAACTAAAGTGGCAGAAAGCAAAGAGGCTGCAGACGGTGACTGCAGCTATGAAATTAAAAGATTCTTGCCCCTTGGAAGAAAAGCTAGACAGTGTATTAAAAAGCAGGGGCATCACTTGCCAACAAAGGTCTGGGTAGTCAAAGCTGTGGTTTTTCCAATAGTCATTTTTGGATGTGAGAATTGGACCATAAAGAAGGCTGAGCACCAAAGAATTGATGCTTTTGATTTGTGGTGCTGGACGGGGAAGACTCTTGAGAGTCCCTTGGACAACAAGGGAATCAAACCAGTCAATCCTAAAGAAAATCAACCCTGAATATTCACTGGAAGAGCTGATACTGAAGCTCCAATACTTTGGCCACCTGATGCAAAGAGTTGATTCATGGAAAAGACCATGTTGTTGGGAAAGATTGAGGGCAGGAGGAAAAGGGAACTGACAGAGGATGAAATGGTTGAATGGCATCACTAACTCAATGGACATGAGTTTGAACAAACTCTGGTAGATAGTGAAGGACTGGGAAGCCTGGTGTGTTGCAGTCCATGGGTTTGCAAAGCGTTGGACACGACTTAGCAACTGAACAGCAGCAACAACAAGAATAATTGACATATTAAACACCCTATGTCAAGGTTGAGTAATTAAATTTAATAAATAGTCAGATTATATATTTTAAGGAGAAAACAGGCAACATGTACGAAGAGATGGATAATGTAAGCAGAGAGATGGAAACTCTAAGGAAGAATTATAATGCTAAAAATTAAAAAATGCTGTAAAGAAAATGAAGAATGTCTGTGATGGGCTCATCGGGACACTGGTCACAACAAAGATAGACTCAGTGAGCTTGGAGACATCAATAGAAATTTTGCAAAATGAATGTAAAGAGAAAAGTGATATAATTGTTTTAAAAAGAGAAGAGGGTTAGGACTGTCAGCAAATATTTTTGGATGGACAAAATTCAGCCTGTAACACTTGGTTATGGGATACCTGCATTACACGCAAAGTGGTCCAGTGCCATTTGACTGTAAGGATAGATTAGTTAGTTGTAAATGTGTATTGCAAATTCTAAGGCTACAACTCAAAATAAATTTTAGCTGTATTTGAATACCTAAGAGAAGAAAGATATAAATAATATAAAATGCTTATTTAAAATTAAAGAAGGCAGGAAAAGGAGTAAAAAGATTAAGAACAACAAATAAAAAGCACTTACAAACATAGTCAATGTTAATCCAGCTAACAACAGAAAGACCCAACCATATATTCTGAGTAGGTTACAAGAACCTACTTTGAAAATTAAAAAATTTGAGAAATTAAAAAATATACTATGTTAAGTGAAGTCGCTCAGTCGTATCTGACTCTTTGCGACCCCATGGACTGTACCCTACCAGGCTCCTCTGTCCGTGGGATCTTCCAGGCAATAGTACTGGTGTGGATTGCCATTTCCTTCTCCAGGGGATCTATGTTAACACTAATTTAAAAAAGGCTAAAGTACTTATATTAATTTCAGACAAAGAAGACTTCAAATAAAAACAGGGATAAAGAGGGTCATTATATAATGACAAAGCAGTCAATTCCCTAAGAAGACATAAAAATCTATAACATGTACCTAACAACACAGGGACAAAATGTGTGAAGTAAAAACTGATAGAATTATAAGGAGAACTAGACAAACCATATTAAAGTTAGAGACTTCAACGCTCATCTATCGGTAATTGCCGGGTAAAGCAGGCAGAAAATCAGTAAGGATATAGTTGACCTGAACAGTGCTATCAATCAACTCGATCTAATTAACATTTATAGATTATTCCATCCAACCAGAGCAGAATGTACATTCTTCTCAAGATCACAGGGACATTCAAAGGAATGGACTACATTCTGCTCCATAAAAAATACTATGATAAGTTGGAGGAAGTTTAAAAACTGTATAAGAGTGCTCTCAGAGCACTGTGGAATTAAATTAGAAATCAAGAGCATGAAGATAGCCAAAAAACCCCCCAAATGTTTAGGGATTAAAAGCATTTATAAATAACTCTTTGGGCAAAGAATTTTCTAGATAAATTTGAGAAAAGAAAGATAAACATAAAGCAATTAATTGAAAATAATCTAAATATAGAACACAAATCAATGTAATTAAAATCAAGAGACAATAGAGAAAAACAACAAAACCAGAAGCTGATTCTTTGAAGAGAGTGATAAAACTGGTAGACTTCTAGGCACTCTGACCAAGAAACAGAGAGAAAAGAGACAGATTATTAGTATCAGAAATGAAAGAACGCAGAATTAAAAGGATACTAAAGGCATACTCTGTACAGCTCTATGGCAAGAAATTTGGTAACTCAGATGTCATGGGCCAAATGAAGATCTAAATTATAAAATTCTCACAAGAAGAAATAGTTATTTTGGATTGGCTAATATCTATTTAAGAATTGGATTAATAATTAATAACTTTCCAAAAGAAAAAGTGTCAGGCAAAGGCTTCATTTGTGAATTCCATCGAACATTTATGAATGAAATGACAATTATCTGCCATCTATGTCAGAAAAATAGAAGCAGAAGGAACACTTCCTTACTCATTAAATGTGACTAGCATTATCCTATAATCAAAAACCAGATAAGGATAGTATATAAAGGAAAACTACAGACTGATATCACTCATGAGCATAAATATAAAAATTCTAACAGAATACTAGCAAATTGAATTCAACAATGCATAAAAATAACAAATACCACAACCAAGTGAGAATTATCCCAGCTATGCAAGGCTGGCTCAATATTTGAAAATCAAATAATGGAACTCCTCACATCAGTAGGCTAGAGAAGAAAATCATAGTCAGATCAATTGATGCAGAAAAAAACTGACAAAAATGAAACACCTATTCATGATAAATACTTGGCAAACTAGGAAAAGGGAATTCCTCAAATTCATAAAAAACATCTACCTCTTCAGCTAAATTAATACCTAATGGTGAAGAACTGGCTGCTTTCCCCCTAAGAATAGGAAGAAGGCAAGGATGTCACTTCTGTCCTTTCCTCCAAGACTATACTGGACTCTTGCATTAAAAGAGGAAAAAGAAATAACCATAATATCTGACCAAATTATATTTGGTCCAGGAATGTGAGTTTAAAATTTGAATCAGTAAATGCAATTCATTGCATTAAGTAACAAACGCATATGCTTATCTCAAAAGTTCAGAAAAAACATCTGATAGAAGGATAAAAATGAAGGCAAAGTAGAAAGATAAAGAAACTTCCGTAGTTCCATAGGCAGAATTTTAAATGTGGCCATTACTGACACTGGCTTTTACATAATACACTCCTTTTTGAATGTGGGTGGAATTTGTGAATTTAATGAGCGGTCACTCCAGTGATTCTATTAGGTTATAGAGCAAAAAGATGGGGACACATTTAATCACAAGGAGCTGTTAGAAAACAAAATTTTCTCTAGTTCATAGCAGCAAGAGAAGTCAGAGACAATCAAAGGCACCTTTGCTACTAACTGTGGTTGGCACTGAGCAAACAAATAGCAGCCTTGGCTTTTCAATCACAGTGAATCGAATGATACCAACAATCTTACTGAGCCTAGAAGTGGACTCTTTTTTAGAGTCTCCAGTTAACCCACTTTTTAATGCCTTGATTTTTGAGCTTGTGAGACCCTCAACAGAGAACCTCATTGAAGCCTCCTGGACTTATGACCTACAGACTGTCAGTTAATAAATGGGTGGTGTTTTGAGCCACTAAGTTTGTGATAACTTGTTACATATCAGTAGAAAACAAATACATCTGGTCTGATCAACTGTGCTCCCCTCAAGTGACTAAACAAAAAACCCTACAGTATACATCACAATTAAAGGTGAAATAGTTTGAAATTAGGACCTAGACTAAAACATTCATTATCACTACTTTTAATTAACATTTTTGCTGAAGGTCTCAGTCATTCTAATGAGGCAGGTTATCTTAAACAAATTTATAGAAATATGAAAAAGTGTCATTTTTCATAGACAATGATTTTGAATACAGATTCAACAATTAACAGATGTACTTAGCATGCTCACTGAATTCAAGGATATTGTATTAATACAAAAATTAATTGTATTTCTATATACTAGCAATAATCAGGAAATGGATGAAAACATACCATTTGAAAAATCTTTTCAGGCATCAAATATTTATTATATTCAGGGGGAATTCTACTTTAAACTATCCTTCCCACCCCCCCTCAAAGAATGGCATTTGGATTATTGCAGAATTTTTCTGAAGGTTAGACATTTACAATCTTGGCATCCTCAACTGTCTAGGTCTTAATTGAAGCATCTGTCTTTCTTGCTTATTTAAAACTTCTGGCTTTCCAATTCACATTTTTTCCCTGTGTTTCTGGCATCTCATAGTTAACATCGATAAATAGACACAAGATTTTGTGAGCAGGCATTATTTTCTTTCTTTCTTTTTTTTTTAAAGCCCGTGGCCAGTGATTGCTACCAACACCTCTTATGGATTCCTTGACCCTTGTTTCTCAAGTCTGGCTGTGGTTTAGAATCACTGAGGAAGCTGTGCAAATACCCTCATGTTCAGATTCCATTCTTTGGCTTTGGGTTCATGCATAGATATGTTTTAAAAGCTTTCTGTGGGTTCTAATGTACCTCTGGGGTTGAGAATTGCTTGTTTATGCCTGTAAAACTGAAGTTCTATCACTGCACATTGGAATCATCTGGAGAGTTTTTCCAACACGCTGGTGATTAAGCTCTACCTCAAATTAATTAAATTAGAACCTCTGGGAGGATGTCTGTGATGGTACTGGCTTGAAAAGGCTCTTAGAACTCCAGAGTTCTGTCAGGATTGAGACCGACTCATACAAAACCTGCCTCTATAGAGGTATTTTCACTCACCATCATATTTCAGTTGAAGAATCACCCTCTTCGGGTTCCTCAATTGAGTTGATGTTCCTGGAAACTAGCAAAGACCCATTCCACTGGTGTTTGTTCCTCAAGGCAAGGACTTTCCATAGACTTTGAACATCCTACCTGTTAGATTTCTTTCTGATATTTCGTTTCCTGCATTAGTGGATACATTGTTCCATTTAACTCTACTATTTCTATATAAATTGCAAGAAGATTCCATAGGGTTTTTAATATCTCTTAAACAGCTTTTTAAATCGATCTTTCTCTTTCTTCTGTTACATGTAGTTGCAGTACAGTTTGCCGGCATTGTGAGCCTTCTTTCTTTGCTTCATGGCCCAGATGCTTGATTTTTCTAATATAGTTCTCTAATTTTTTTTTTTTTTGTACTCTCATTTATTAAGAAACGGTGGTATGAAAAAGTTCTGGGTCTGATAAAAGAATCCATAGTTTAATCACATCTTGTGCTCTGTCTTTTGAATTGAATAATCCCTATAGGAGATATTCTGCCATGAGAAACATTCAACCCAGGAATGGAATAATCTGTCATTATCCCTGTGGTTCTCTTATCCCAGATCTCTTCTTTCTATATCATGCTGCAAGGTCTTAATTTCAGAAAATTTTAAGGTAGAATAAATATCAGTACCCTCACTTTACTATGGTTGTATTACTTTGGAACTCAAATAATAATACTTTGTTATTTTTTCTTTTCCTTCTCCACTGACTTACTACTCTTTCCTATTTAAAATCTTGCTTGGTTTTCTGTAACCACTTCGTAGAGATAAACGTATATGATATAATCCCTCAAGTGTTTTGATTCTAAATTCTCCTTTTGTGTCTGAGGCTACCCATGAATATTTTCTTACCTTCTGGCATGCTCTGAAAAATTATCTCTGATTTGGTTTCTCTGTGTTGAATTTTCCTAGTTTCCTATTAATTTCACTGATTTAATGGGGACTAAACTCCTCTGTCCTTTATGGATATCTTGTTTTAAGAGAAGCTAGAACTGAGTCAGAGAAGGCAATGGCAACCCACTCCAGTACTCTTGCCTGGAAAACCCCACGAAAGGAGGAGCCTGGTAGGCTGCAGTCCATGGGGTCGCTAAGTCCGACACGACTGAGCAACTTCACTTTCACTTTTCACTTTCATGCATTGGAGAAGGAAATGGCAACCCACTCCAGTGTTCTTGCCTGGAGAATCCCAGGGATGGGGGAGCCTGGTGGGCTGCTGTCTATGGGGTCGCACAGAGTCGGACACGACTGAAGTGACTTAGCAGCAGCAGCAGCAGCAGAACTGAGTATTCCCTATATCTTTCTACATATCTATCTTGACTTCTAAGATAAAAACTTCCAAATTTCCTTTTCATACTATCTAAGTTTTTATCCTAGTAAGTTAGTTTTTCTTCTAAAGAAATTTCCTTCCTTACCTTGAGCTTAATAACACTGTCTTCTCTCATTGTTTTGATCCTTGCATCATTGCAGTCTGAGAGCAAAGCTGAGCAATGTGTTTTACCACCTTTAGAAATATGCATACTTTATTTGTTAGACAAGTTTCACATTCAAAGCAAGACTGAACAGAAGGTATAAAGATTTCCCATATACTGTCTGCTCTTACACATGCATATCCTCTCGCATAATTATCCCTCACCATAGGGATACACATTGTTACAGCTGATGGACCTGTGTTGACACATCATTATCACCTAGAATCTATTGTTTACCTTAGAATTTGCTCTCAGTGTTTTACATTCTATTGGTTTGGAAAAATTTATAATGACATGTACCCACACCTTTAAAGTACCCTAGAGAGTCGGACACGACTGAGAGACTGAACTGAACTGAGAGAGTAGTTTCATTGCCCTAAAAATCCTCTATAGTTTGCCTAGTCATCCCTCCCTCCACTCAACCCCTGACAACCACTGATCTTTTTACTATTTATGCCAACTATAGCCTTACAAAATATACTTAAGTAATAAGACTTGAAAGTTAAAATGACTCCTATATCCATGGACTGCAGAACAGTGTTGTGTTAGCAGGTCATGCCTGCTAACACAACATCATTAATCTCATTGAACAACATTAATCTCATTGGACAACATTAATCTCATTGGACATCTCCATCAGAGCTTGTGGATGACCAGTTTCTTTGTCAATAAGCAATGATATTTTGAAAGGAATCTCTTTTCCTGAGCCATAGTTTGTAACAGTAGGCTTAAAATTAGCTGTAAACATTTTGTAAACAAATGTGCTATCATTTAGAATTTGTTGTTCCATTTATAGAGCACAAGGCTGAGTAAATTTAGCATAATTCTTAAAGGCCCTAGGGATTTGGGAATGGTAAATGAGCATTGACTTCAAGTTACCAACTGCGTGAGCTCTGAACCAGAGAGTCAGACTATCCTTTGAAGTTTTGAAGCCAGGTGTTAACTTTTACTCTCTAGCTATGAAAGTTCTGGTGATGCCTTCTTCTAATAGAAAGCTTTTTCACCTACATAGAAAATCTGTTGTCCAGTGTAGCCACCTTCATTAATTATCATAGCTATATTTTCTGGATAAGTTCCTGAAGCTTCTATATATGTACTTGCTGCTTCACCTTGCCTTCCTATGTTATGATGATAAACCTCATGAATCAACCACAGCTAACTTCAAACTTTTCTTATTCAGCTTCCTCACCTCTCTCAGCCTTCACAGAACTGAAGTGAGTTAGGGCTTTTCTCTAGACTAGGGTTTGGCTTAAGGGAATGTTGGGGCTGTTTTAATCTTCGATTCAGACCATTAAAAATTTCCCCATATTGATGATAAGAATTTTTCCCTTTCTTATCATCTGTGTGTTCTCTGGGGTAGTACTTTTAATTTCCTGCAGAAACTTTGCCTTCACATTCATACTTGGCTAACTGTTTTGTGCAAGAGGGTTTGCTTTCAGCCTGTCTTGGTTTTTGACATGCCTTTGTCACTAGCTTAATACTTTCTAGTTTTTGTTTTAGAGTGAGAAATGGATATTTTTTGGTAAAATAAACATGAATTTATGTGAGGAAAGGAAAAAAGTGAGAGAATAAAAACTATGAAAAGAGAAAATAAAGTGAAACAGGATTTTAAAGCTAAATTCTATTTAAATCTTTAAAAATAATACTCTTTATATTATTTAGCTAGTCTAGGTTATAGAAAAATGTGAAAAAATGCCTTATGTTAGAATTCCTAGATAACCTTAATACCAAAGTGTAATGGATTATATATAAAATCTTAATAGAGTTAGAGCAAATGTTCTTTATAACAAAAGCACAAAGTAAATCCACAAATATGTTAAGGAAATTAAGACACAGTAACCAAGTATAAAACTATAAGTATGGGTCATCATTATGTAGAATATCAGAATAACTCATGATATCAATGTATTAAAGAAGAAAAAAAATATGGGTATATTAATAGATACTGAGAAGATGCTGGTTAAATTCAACTGCCATTTCTTATTACATTTTTAAAGTTAAAAATATTTTATTAAAATTTGTTATATAACTTTTAAAGGTTACTTTCCATTTATAGTTTTTAAAAAAATATTGGCTATATTCCCCATGTTGTCCAGTATACCCTTGAGTATACTGTATATCCAATAGTTTGAAGCTCCCTCATTGCCTGCCCCACACCCTCACTGGTAACCACTAGTTTGTGTTCTCTATCTGTGAGACTGCTTCTGTTTTGCTATATTCACAAGCTGGTTGTATTTTTAGATTCCAAATATAAGCAATATCATAGAGTATTTGTCTTTCTCTGTCTGACTTTTTCACTTAGCATGCCCTCCAAGTCCATACGTGTTGCTGCAAAAGGCAAAAGTCTGTTTTCTTATGGCTGAGTTTTGCTCTACTGTGTGTGTATACATCATATCCTCTTTATCAATTCATCCATAGATGGACACTTAGGTTTCTTCCATATCTTGGCAATTGTAAACAATGCTACCATGAACATTGCGGTGCATGTATCTTTTCAAATCAATGTTTTTACTTTTTTGGATATAGACCTAAGAGTGGAATTGTTCGATCATGTGGTAGCTCTATTTTTAGTGTTTTGGGAAACCTCCATACCATTTTCCACAGTGGCTACACCAATTTACATTCCCACCAACAGTGTATGAGTGTTCCCTTTTTTCTACATCTTCACCAACATTTGTTAGTTGTGTTCTTTTTGATTATAGGTGTGAGGTAATACTCCCTGTGGTTTTGATTTTCATTTCCATGATGATTAATGATGTTGAGTATCTTTTCATGTGCTTGTTGGCTATCTGCATTTCCTCTTTGGAAGAATTCCTTTTAGTTCTTCCATCTAGTTTTTTACTATTTTTTTTTAATGTCAGTTGTACAGTTTGTATATGTGGGATATTAATCCTTTATTGGTCATATCATTTGCAAATATTTTCTCCTACTCAGTAGATTGTTTTTTCATTTTGTTTGTCAATTACCATTTGTAATTGAAACTCTACATAAAGTAAGAATAGAAGAAAACTACTTAAAGATTTTCTAACAATTAACAACAGCAGCAAAATATATTAAATTGTGAAATGCTAAAACTACTTCAGTCTATCCTAAAGGAGATCAGTTCTACATGTTCATTGGTAGGACTTATGCTGAAGCTGAAACTCCAATACTTTGGCCACCTGATACAAAGAGCTGACTCATTTGAAAAGACCCTGATGCTGGGAAAGATTGAGGGCCGAAGGAGAAGGGGATGACAAGAGTATGAGATGGTTGGATGGCATCACCAACACAATGGACATGAATTTGGGTGGACTCTGGGAGTTGGTGATAGACAGGGAGGCCTGGCGTGCTGTGGTTTATGGGGTCACAAAGAGTAGGACATGACTGAGTGATTGAACTTAACTGAACTGAAACTACTTCTATTAAAATTAAGAATATGACAGTAACACCCTTGTGACTAATATTATTCATCATTATTTTAGTGGAGATCTTATTTAAAGTATAAAAGTTAAACAAATCGTAAAAGTATTAGATCAACAGATAGCATAATTTTAGTTCTAAATTATATAATTATTTGCTTCCACCAAAAGAGATTCTACTAAAATATTTTGGAATTAGAATAGCTATATTTCCTCTATAAAAATATATTTATTTATATACACAAACATCAGTAACTATTTTCTCTACTAGTATTAATAACTTAGAAATAGAAACAAAAAAGGTACTCATTCACAATAGTTTTTTTTTTTTAACCATTTGGATTAGGTGAGCTAAGAAAAAAACATAAATTTATACAGAACTTACCTGGTGGTCCAGTGGTTAAGACTCTGTGCTTCCACTGCAGGGTACATGGGTTCAATCCCTGATCGCCTTAGTGGTTAGATCCCCTATGCTGCATGGCCAAAAAAAGGGCAGAGAAATTATAAATTCCCATAGCAGGAAATAAGTAGAACTTCAACAAGAGAGATAAGGCTTATCTCTAGAATATGTAATGTCTTAAAGGTAAGGTCTTAAAATCTTCATAAACCTTCATAAATTGATACAGATTTAATATAAATCCAATCCATTTGCTGATGGTCTATTTCATATTTGAACATCTTATTTGCTGTAACAGCTAAGAATAGTTTAAAATGGTGGGTGCTGTGTGTTAACAATGTATAGGGGGATTATAGCTTATTATACAGCTACTGTATTACAAATAGTGTACTGGAACAAAATAATTTTCATTAGTAGAGCCAGTACCCCATGGGAATTTAGGGAGTCATGTTGATTTGGTGAGAGTGAATGTTTCTGGTTATAGCAATGTCTGATTTTATGTCTACAGCAAAGACTAAAAGAAATACATAAAATACAACAGGGGAAAACTAAGGAGACACGGTTTTGCTCAAAACTAAACAAATATTTCTATTAGAAATTGAAGAAAAGAAACAATCCTGTTTATTAACATGGAAGCTGGGAAAGGGGGTGGGAAGTTTCTGATGGGAGCCCTTGTTGCTTTGTGGAGAAGCTTCCACCACACTATTTATCATAATGGGTGTGCTAACTCTTATTTGAAAAATGGTGGCCTGCCTCTGGTGGCCTGGGGATCTGGAGAGATTATAGAGTCAACATCTTCAGGTACGTCCTTCCAGAGGGGTCCATTCCTATTTCTAAAATCCTAGGTTTTCCCTAGGAGGGTACTGACAACTGGCATAAGAGACCTGCTTTGAGAGGTCAGTTATCAGTGCTGCTCTGCGACTCTCAAAATTAGATCTTCAGACTACCTTCTCCCCTTTGAATAAGCCGATAAGAGTCTCTTTAGGGGCTTCCCTGTAGCTCAGATGGTGAAGAATCCACCTGCATCCAGGAGACCCAGGTTTGAACCATGGGTTGGGAAAATCCCCTGGAGAAGGGTATGGCAACCCACTCCAGTATTCTTGCCTGGAGAATCCCATGGACAGAGGAGCCTGGTGGGCTACAATCCACAGGGTCACAAAGAGTCAGACAGGACTGAGAGATAAACACCACTACTGGGCCTTCTGCTTCTCAAACTTAGCAATTAACTGCTAGCTGGCAACTTTCCTTATCTCTTTATCCTTGCAGAGCATAAACACAACCTAGTGGTGATTGACCAATTCTACCATCTTGGTCAGCAATTTTCTCCCTATATTTTCCTTTCTAGCCACAGCATTCCCTTATGTTGATAGATAAGATTATATCCTAGCATAATCCAACAGGTAACAGGCTTGCATTGGTAAAGGAGAAAAGGGATTGTCCATCTAAAAATTATAAGTACTAACTGGCATGTCCCAGCAGGAGCCAAGAAAGTACTCTGAGACTTGATGTGCAAAGTGCTCGATAAAGGGACTGGATTGTTAGACTGGAGAGGAAAATTCATCAACTTGGGAACACTTTCTCTGACAAGAGATTTAATACCGTGGCAAAAACTGCAGGGGTCAGTTTAAATTCACTGCTGGATGGCTCTTAGAAACCTAGAATAAATAATGGTCAAATCTCAGTGAAGTAGAAATGCCTGAGTTTCCCTACTGCTGCTGCTGCTAAGTCACTTCAGTCGTGTCCGACTCTGTGTGACCCCATAGATGGCAGCCCACTAGGCTCCTCTGTCCCTGGGATTCTCCAGTCAAGAATACTGGAGTGGATTGTCATTTCCTTCTCCAAGGGATCTTTTCAACCCAGGGATCAAACCCAGACCCCTTGCATTGCAGACAGATACTTTATCCTCTGAGCTTAAAGGTAAAACAGATAGGCAACAGAAAAAGGTTAAATTGATGTTTAAAATCTGTGACACCAAAATAAATCAAGGATTTTGAGGCAGAAGGATAAAAATGGGCAGGAGCAGGAAAGGGTAGAGCAGTAGATCCTGGCTAGGTACAATTTGTCCTGCTGCTTGAGTCCTGTCTTCTGACAGGTAGACCCTACGGTTTGGAGGTGCCAAAAGGAGGACCGGATGCAATATGCAGTCTATGGCAAGTTCCAGGTAGAAAACTATGATGCAACCCCTAGGGAATCAGAAACAAGACCATGCCATCAGCAAGACACTATTACACCTGCTTTGAGAAAAAAAGCCTGTTACCTGATCCTGGAAGAGATACAATTCTTAACCCCACGGCACCAAGTTATGCATCTAGAACCACTCATTTTTGGGTTCAGTTCACTTCAGTTCAGTTCAGTCGCTCAGTTGTGTCCAACTCTGCGACCCCATGAATCGCAGCACGCCAGGCTTCCCCGTCTATCACCAACTCCCGGAATTCACTCAGATTCACGTCCATCGAGTCAGTGATGCCATCCAGCCATCTCATCCTCTGTCGTCCCCTTCTCCTCCTGGCCCCAATCCCTCCCAGCATCAGAGTCTTTTCCAATGAGTCAACTCTTCGCATGAGGTGGCCAAAGTACTGCAGTTTCAGCTTTAGCATCAGTCCTTCCAAAGAACACCTAGGGCTGATCTCCTTTAGAATGGACTGGTTGGATCTCCGTGCAGTCCAAGGGACTCTCAAGAGTCTTCTCCAACACCACAGTTCAAAAGCATCAATTCTTCGGCTCTCAGCCTTCTTCACAGTCCAACTCTCACATCCATACATGACCACAGGAAAAACCATAGCCTTGACTAGACGGACCTTAGTCGGCAAAGTAATGTCTCTGCTTTTGAATATGATATCTAGGTTGGTCATAACTTTTCTTCCAAGGAGTAAGCATCTTTTAATTTTGTGGCTGCAGTCACCATCTGCAGTGATTTTGGAGCCCCCAAAAATAAAGTCTGACACTATTTCCCCATCTATTTCCCATGAAGTGATGGGACTGGATGCCGTGATCTTCATTTTCTGAATGTTGAGCTTTAAGCCAACTTTTTCACTCTCCTCTTTCACTTTCATCAAGAGGCTTTTAGGTTCCCCTTCACTTTCTGCCATAAGGGTGGTGTCATCTGCATATCTGAGGTTATTGAGATTTCTCCCAGCAATCTTGATTCCAGCCTGTGTTTCTTCCAGTCCAGTGTTTCTCATGAGTACTCTGCATAGAAGTTAAATAAGCAGGGTGACAATATACAGTCTTGACGTACTCCTTTCCCTATTTGGAACCAGTCTGTTGTTCCATGTCCTGTTCTAACTGTTGCTTCCTGGCCTGCATACAGATTTCTCAAGAGGGAGGTCAGGTGGTCTGGTATTCCCATCTCTTTCAGAACTGTCCACAGTTTATTGTGATCCACACAGTCAAAGGCTTTGGCATAGTCAATAAAGCAGAAATAGATGTTTTTTTCTGGAACTCTCTTGCTTTTTCCATGATCCAGTGGATGTTTGCAATTTGATCTCTGGTTCCTCTGCCTTTTCTAAAACCAGCTTGAACATCAGGAAGTTCCTGGTTCACATATTGCTGAAGCCTGGCTTGGAGAATTTTGAGCATTGCTTTACTAGCGTGTGAAATGAGTGCAATTGTGCGGTAGTTTGAGCCTTCTTTGGCATTTCCTTTCTTTGGGATTGGCATGAAAACTGACCTTTTCCAGTCCTGTGGCCACTGCTGAGTTTTCCAAATTTGCTGGCATATTGAGTGCAGCACTTTGACAGCATCATCGTTCAGGATTTGAAATAGCTCTACTGGAATTCCGTCACCTTCACTAGCTTTGTTTGTATTGATGCCTTCTAAGGCCCACTTGACTTCACATTCCAGGATGTCTGGCTCTAGATAAGTGATCACACCATCGTGATTATCTGGGTCATGAAGACCTTTTTCTACAGTTCTGTGTATTCTTGCCATCTCTTCTTAATATCTTCTGCTTCTGTTAGGTCTATATCATTTCTGTCCTTTATCAAGCCCATCTTTACATGAAATATTCCCTTAGTATCTCTAATTTTCTTGAAGAGATCTCTAGTCTTTCCCATTCTGTTCTTTTCCTCTATTTCTTTGCATTGATCACTGAAGAAGGCTTTCTTATCTCTTCTTGCTATTCTTTGGAACTCTGCATTCAAATGCTTATATCTTTCCTTTTCTCCTTTGCTTTTCGCTTCTCTTCTTTTCACAGCTATTTGTAAGGCCTCCCCAGACAGCCGTTTTGCTTTTTTGCATTTCTTTTCCATGGCGATGGTCTTGATTCCTGTCTTCTGTACAATGTCACGAACCTCATTCCATAGTTCATCAGGCACTCTATCTATCAGATCTAGACCCTTAAATCTATTTCTCACTTCCAGTGTATAATCATAGGGGATTTGATTTAGGTCATACCTGAATGGTCTACCGGTTTTCCCTACTTTCTTCAATTTAAGTCTGAATTTGGTAAAAAGGAGTTCATGACCTGAGCCACAGTCAGCTCCTGGTCTTGTTTTTGTTGACTGTATAGAGCTTCTCTATCTTCGGCTGCATAGATGTAATCAATCTGATTTCGGTGTTGACCATCTGGTGATGTCCATGTGTAGTCTTCTTTTATGTTGAAAGAGGGTGTTTGCTTTGACCAGTGCATTTTCTTGGCAAAAGTCTATTAGTCTTTGTCCTGCTTCATTCCACATTCCAAGGCCAAATTTGCCTGTTACTCCAGGTGTTTCTTGACTTCCTACTTTTGCATTCCAGTCCCCTATAATGAAAAGGACATCTTTTTTGGGTGTTAGTTCAAAAAGGTCTTCTAGGTCTTCATAGTACTGTTCAACTTCAGCCTCTTCAGCATTACTGGTTAGGGCATAGACATGAATTACCGTGATATTGAATGGTTTGCCTTGGAAACGAACAGAGATCATTCTGTTGTTTTTGAGATTGCATCTGAGTATTGCATCTTGGACTCTTTTGTTGACCATGATGGCTACTTCATTTCTTCTGAGGGATTCCTGCCCACAGTAGTAAATATAATGGTCATCGGAGTGAAATTCACCCATTCCAGTCCATTTAGTTCGCTGATTCCTAGAATGTCGATGTTCACTCTTAGCATCTCCTGGTTGAACACTTCCAATTTGCCTTGATTCATGGACCTGACATCCAGGTTCCTATACAATAATCCTCTTTACAGCATCAGACCTTGCTTCTATCACCAGTCACATCCACAGCTGGGTATTGTTTTTGCTTTGGCTCCATTCCTTCATTATTTCTGCAGTTATTTCTCAACTGATCTCTAGTAGCATATTGGGCACCTACTGACCTGGGGAGTTCCTCTTTCAGTATCCTGTCATTTTGCCTTTCCATACTGTTGATGGGATTCTCAAGGCAAGAATACTGAAGTGGATTGCCATTCCCTTCTCCAGTGGAACACATTCTGTCAGACCTCTCCACCATGACCCGCTGTCTTGGGTTACCCCGCGGGCATGGCTTAGTTTCACTGAGTTAGACAAGGCTGTGGTCCTAGTGTGATTAGTTTTCTGTGAGTATGGTTTCAGTGTGTCTGCCCTCTGATGCCCTCTTGCAACACTTACCATCTTACTTGGGTTTCTCTTACCTTGGGCGTGGGGTATCTCTTCACGGCTGCTCCAGCAAAGTGCACCCGCTACTCCTTACCTTGGATGAGGGGTATCTCCTCATTGCTGCCCTTCCTGACCTTCAACATGGGATGGCTCCTCTAGGCCCTCCTGCACCTGCGCAGCCACCGCTCCTTGGATTTTAGTTAGACAAGCCAAATCATTATTCGGACAGGCCCTATATCCTTTTGCATAGGCATAGGCAGTTTCTTAATAAAATTCTTACATAGTTAGTCTCATCTTGATATCTGCTTCTCAGAGGACCTGGCCTAACACACATACTTTATTATTTCCTTCCAAATGTTTATTCAGAAGTTTGGGATCCCAGAATGCAGCTGTCCAGAACATAAACTCTTGAAGAGAAGGATTTGTGTCTTTACCTGTTTCTGGAGCACGCTTGACTTGTATTGGCACTCAGCAGAGAGGTATTCAATAAATGAAGACACCAAAAGGGGAAATCAAATAAATATGACAAGGGCCCCAAATGCACAGGTTCTCTGGCTGAGCAGTAGCGTGCTAAGGTGTAAGAGAGTAAGGAGTAGAATTGATTGAGTAGAATGGGAAATGCTACCTAAAAAGCACTTAAGCTTTAGCATTTTAATAACACTTCACTGACCAATTAAAACAAGTCCAGAGGTTAAGTCTAGTTAGTGGACTACTAGTATGTAACCTCTGAGTGGTGAAAAGTACAAAGTTATTCCTCACAGTAGTAACCCGTAAGATGAGACTTCTCTGGTGGCTCAGACGGTAAAGCCTATGCCTACAATGTGGGAGACCAGGGTTCGATCCTTGGGTTGGGAAGATCCTCTGGAGAAGAATATAGGAACCCACTCCAGTACTCTTGCCTGGAAAATCCGGTGGATGGAGAAGCCTGGTAGTCTACAGTCCATGGGGTCGCAGAGTCGGACATGACTGAGCGACTAAACTTTCAAACTTTCAGAGTGGTGTAAAGTAAAAAGTTATTCCTCATGGTAATAACCCATAAGATGATGAGATTTACACTATGAATAATAAGGGCAGCCTATGACACACAGGACACAATTAGCCAGCATTCAGTAAAAATGTACAGCCAAGGTCTGACAAGAGGCTAAATCAAGTTTGCTTTAGTCTTAAGGAATTTAGATAAGAAGACAAAATATCTGCCAGGAAACAGCATTAATTTCAGTGTTTTACTAGTTAAATACAAAGTACATCAAGATAGGTTCACAACATACTTATCAGAGATGCCTGATTCAGGCAGTGATTAGAAAACTAGACACATTAAGGTGAGAAAAGGGAGCTTTGTTCTGAATGATTCACTAAAATCTGAATCCAGGGCCTGAGCTAGTAAAGTTCCAAATTATGACTTTTAATTATTTTCAATCAAGCTTGGGAGGGCACCAAGCAAAATAAGTTTAAGAAGCATCTCCGGTATGAAAGAATATATGATACCTCTGCCTCTAAGAACACTGTTTTTTCACTATCAGAAACTGAGCACATGATGTCTAGTCACCTCCCTGCAGGACAAGCCAGCTGTGGTTTGGGACACATTCTCTAATGTGTAAATTTTGTTCAAAATGTTGAAAAATATCTTATAAAAGGCTAGCTACACAGGCAGTGCTATTGGGGCTGAAATTCTCCTTTAAATTCGAAGATGATTCATTCTCATTGTCTACAGACTATCAATAACATATTTGTAAGAACAACAACAAAAATAAAAACATGAAAATACAAAAAAGTAATAGTGCCTGAGCAATACTTATTTTTCAATAAGTTAAGAGTTTTGCCTCTCTCTTTTCCTGATTACAAACTCAGGAAGAGAGGGAGGAAAAAAGAGTAAAAAGATACCTGCAAGTTGTTTTGTTCAAAAATGAGAGAATATAAAAAAAAATAAGCTAATGTAACTATTAAGAGCAGAAATAATAGATCTAAAAAGTTCCTATGTATCCAGAACACCAAAAAATGAAGATACTTGTTTTCACAAGTGCCTCCAAAATAAGGCATGAAAAAATGAAACATCCTTTTATACTTTAAAACGTATGACAAATGGTGATTAAATTCACCCTGAGAGCATGTCAGTTTGAAAAGAGGATTATAAATGCACATGCCACAGGGTGCTCTCTTTTGCAAGGTAGGTGTGTGGGTGGGTTGTGGGGGAAGGCTATCCATTTAAATACTGTGTTAACTCTGGCACATTTAGAGTGAGAACAAAACTAGATGAAAATTGGAATAACATTGGCCTTCTGGAAGGTTAGGGAGGCTGTCCCTGCAGCAGGTTGGCAATTTGTCACATCGGCTCTTTCATGAACTATCAACCTCATTACCATGGTTCACTGCACAGTTGGCCCTTGGGATTCCAATACTAATAGCATGTAGAGGGTGATGAGACTTGTGGTCTCAACTACTTCATTATTGATTCACTTAAAAACATACCACCTACATATTCGAATAAAATAGGTAATACATTAGAGAGGGAGAAACATGAAAAAAAATCCAAAATCAATGGAAGTAAGGGGAACAAAAAACAAGAAAGGGATGTAGGCAGTAATAGCACCGTGAAAGCAACTGTTCTTGGAAAGAGGGGGTGAATAATTTTGTGTGACAGCGACCATTTGTCTATTCTGTTGTTGAGGCCATGTATCAACCAGTAAGAGCTATAACTGTGCATTAAGTAGGGCTACTAAAGAAAATAGGGCTTGGGAATATTTTTAAGACCCTGCAAAGACACACAGAGCAAGGTTTATGAAAGATATGTATTTAACCAACCAACCAGCTAAACAAACAAAAACTCTAGTGCACTGAGACTCTACAAAGATTTCAGCCAGAAAAGAGGAGAATGGACCATTTCTAAAGCTCCAAGCTGACATGATATGTATAGAAATATATTGATTCATTAGTAAATATTAAATAATTTTCTTTTGTGTAGATTCCCCTAATCAAACATTACTAGGGCCCCTACCCGCCCTCCCCCCCACCTTTTTTTATGACACTTGAGCCCACTGACAAAATGTGTTCCACTGGAGAAGAGAATAGCAAATCACTTCAGTATTCTTCCTTTGAGAACCCCATGAACAGTATGAAAAAGCAAAATGATAGGATACTGAAAGAGGAACTTCCAAGGTCAGTAGGTGCCCAATATGCTACAGGAGATCAGTGGAGAAATAACTCCAGAAAGAATGAAGGGATGGAGCCAAAGCAAAAACAATACCCAGTTGTGGATGTGACTGGTAATGGAAGCAAAGTCTGATGCTATAAAGAGCAATATTGCATAGGAACCTGGAATGTTAGGTCCATGAATCAAGGCAAATTGGAAGTGGTCAAACAGGAGATGGCAAGAGTGAATGTCAACATTTTAGGAATCAGTGAACTAAAATGAACTGGAATGGGTGAATTCCATACAGTGAACTGAACTGAATTCCATTAACTGAGATGACCATTATATCTACTACTGTGGGCAAGGATTCCTTAGAAGAAATGGAGTGGCCATCATAGTCAACTAGAGTCCAAAATGCAGTACTTGGATGCAATCTCAAAAATGACAGAAGAATCTCTGTTTCCAAGGCAAACCATTCAATGTCATAGTAATCCAAGTCTATGTCCTGACCAGTAATGCTGAAGAAGCTGAAGTTGAACAGTTCTATGAAGACCTACAAGACCTTCTAGAACTAACACCGCAAAAAGATGTCCTTTTCATTATAGGGGACTGGAATGCAAAAGTAGGAAGTCAAGAAACACCTGGAGTAACAGGAGAACTTGCCCTTGGAGTACAGAATGAAACAAGTCAAAGGCTAATAGAGTTTTGCCAAGAGAACACACTGGTCATAGCAAATACCCTCTGTCAACAACACAAGAGAAGACTATACATAGACATCATCAGATGGTCAATACTAAAATCATACTGATTATAATATTTGCAGCCAAAGATGGAGAAGCTCTATACAGTTAAAAAAAAAAGACCAGGAGCTGACTGTGGCTGAGATCATGATCTCCTTATTGCCAAATTCAGACTTAAATTGAAGAAATTAGGGAAAATCACTAAACCATTCAGGTATGACCTAAATAAAATCCTTTACGATTATACAATGGAAGTGAGAAATCGATTCAAGGGACAAGATCTGATAGACAGAGTGCCTAAAGAACAATGGACAGAGGTTCATGACATTGTACAGGAGACAGGGAACAAGACCATCCCCAGGAAAAAGAAATGCAAAAAAAGCGAAATTTCTGTCTGAGGAGGCCTTACAAATAGTTGTGAAAACAAGAGAAGTGAAAAGCAAAGGAGAAAAGGAAAGATATAAGCATTTGAATGCAGAGGTCCAAAGAATAGCAAGGAGAGATAAGAAAGCCTTACTCAGTGATCATTGCAAAGAAATAGAGGAAAACAACAGAAGGGGAAAGACTAGAGATCTCTTCAAGAAAATGAGAGATACCAAGGGAACATTTCATGCAAAGATGGGCACAAAAAAGAACAGAAATGGTATGGACCTAACAGAAGCAGAAGATATTAAGAAATGGAGGCAAGAATACACAGAAAAACTGCACAAAAAAGATCTTCATGACCCATATAATCACAATGGTATGATCACTCACCTAGAGCCAGACATCCTGGAATGTGAAGTCAAGTGGGCCTTAGAAAGCATCACACGAGCAAAGATAGTGGAGGTGATGGAATTCCAGTTGAGCTATTTATTTCAAATCCTAAAAGATGATGCTATGCAAGTGCTGCACTCAATATGCCAGCAAATTTGGAAAACGTAGCAGTGGCCACAGGACTGGAAAAACTCAGTTTTCATTCCAATCCCAAAGAAAGGCAATGCCAAAGAATGCTCAAACTACTGCACAATTTCACTCCTCTCATACACTAGTAAAGTAATGCTCAGAATTCTCCAAGCTGGCTTCAACAGTATGTGAACCATGAAATTCCAGATGTTCAAGCTGGTTTTAGAAAAGGCAGAGGAACCAGAGATCAAATTGCCAACATCCGTTGGATTATTGAAAAAGCAAAAGAGTTCCAGAAAAACATCTATTTCTGCTTTATTGACTATGCCAAAACCTTTGACTGTGTGGATCACAACAAACTGTGGAAAATTCTTAAAGAGATGGGAATATCAGACCACCTGACTTGCCCCTTGAGAAATCTGTATGCAAGTTAAGAAGCAATAGTTAGAACTAGACATGGAACAACAAACTGATTCCAAATCTGGAAAGGAGCACACCAAGGCTGTACATTGTCATCCTGCTTATTTAACTTATATTCAGAGTACATCATGAGAAACATTGGGCTGGATGAAGCACAAGCTGGAATCAAGATTGCCGGGGGAAATATCAATAACTTCAGATATGCAGATGACACCACTCTGATGACAGAAAGCAAAGAAGAGCTAAAGAACCTCTTGATGAAAGTGAAAGAGGAGTGAAAAAGTTGGCTTAAAACTCAACATTCAGAAAATGAAAATATAAGACATCTGGTCCCATCAGTTCATGGCAAATATATGGTGAAACAGTGGAAACAGTGTCAGACTTTATGTTTTTGGGCTCCAAAATCACTACAGATAGTGACTTCAGCCATGAAGTTAAAAGATGCTTACTCCTTGGAAGAAATGTTATGACTGACCTAGACAGATTATTAAGAAGCAGAGACATTACTTTACCAACAAAGGTCCCTCTAGTCAAAGCTATGGTTTTTCCAGTAGTCATGTATAGATGTGAGAATTGGACTATTAAGAAAGCTGAGCGCTAAAGAATTGATGCTTTTGAACTGTGATGCTGGAGAAGACTCTTGAGTCCCTTGTACTGCAAGAAGATCCAAGCAGTCCATCCTAAAGGAAATCAGTTCTGAATACTCATTAAAAGAACTGATGCTGAAGCTGAAACTCCAATACTTTGGGCACCTGATGCGAAGAACTGACTCAATTGAAAAGACCCTGATTCTGGGAAAGACTGAAGGTGGGAGGAGAAGGGGACAACAGAGGATGAGATGGTTGGATGGCATCATCGACTCAATGGACATGAGTTTGAATAAACTCCAGGAGTTGGTGTGCTGCAGTCCATAGGGTTGCAAATAGTTGGACATGACTTAGTGACTGGGCTGAAGTGAACTGCACCAAGGGACACGTTTATGGAGAAAAAATAAAAAGACTTAGTAGTGACCATCTGGTTTACTTGAGTCTCTTCTTATTTAGCAGCAATGGATATTTAGTACATTTGTTGCTTTAAACTTTTAAAAAACAATAACCCATATATTTTATATGGGTTATAATGCTAGGCTTCCTCTGTGTTATATTTATTGATTCATTGAAAAAGCAAAAGATATGCAAGCAATAACAGTTTTCAAAAAGTTTATATAAACTAACATATTTCAACTACTTCCAGTGTTTAGATAGTATTGTCCATTATAGCTTCATGAGGCTTCATGAACCACTAGCTTCATGAGACTATTAAACTTTAACTTTAAATAAAATTTAAAATTCAGTTTCTCAGCCACTCAAGCCACATCAGATGGTCATATATGTGACATATAGCAACCATATCTCAAGCACAAATATAGAACATTTTCATCAATAGGCCTCAAATAATATATCTGTAAAGAAATTCAGAGTAGATTAAAATAAGTAGAAAATAAAAATTTCATGAAGTTACATTTTTTTCTGGCATCAGTCACTCACTGTATTTTTGACACCATCATCTAAAAATATTTTGCATTTAACACATATATTCCAACTGCTCTTGGTGAACATTCGTAAAATGACTAAAATATGGTTCTCAGATTTGATCATGCAAATGTCCTTTTTCACATGGAAATGTGGATTGAGGCAGCTAAAATTTTTCGTAGAAGTAGGGAGTCTTTTGTTGTATTGCAATTATAAACACTTTTATTACCAGTCATCATGAATGTGACTATTTAAATAAGGCAGGATGGAATTTCTTGTTGTAAAATGACAGCTGCTGAAAATAAACATTAGACTTTCAATACTTGAAGGTATATACAAAAAAAAAATCTAAAAATGGTTGAAAGCAGAGCCATTCTAAACTTAGAAAGTCAATTAAAATGTGTTTTAGCACAGAGTTTTATAACATGTTCCTGTTTCTAAGGTCATTTCTATGGAAGAACAAACTAAGTGAGATAGTGTGAATGAGGCCCCCACACCAGGATGTGAAGCTAAACTTTTCTGATATTCTTAGAGATTTCTGTAACTTTTCTTTTCCATCGACTTTTTGTCATGTGGACTGTGTATGCAAGCTTGCATGTACGTGTGTTTTAAGATAAGGCAAACCCATATTTTAGGCATAAAAGGGATGGAAGCTTTGAAACGGTATGAAAAGTGTTTCAGCATAGCTGGAGGCTACCTGAAATCTTATGAGGATTCTGATAAAAAAATATTGCCAGCTCAGTTTGACAGAATTCTGTAGATGGAGATTGCATCAGAACTTTTGAACCAGTGGCTTTGTTTCTGACTGCCCAGTTAGGGGCTAAAATGGGCTTAAAGAGAAAGCATTCACCATGTCCAGAGCAGCTTGTTTCTGTATGTCACACATTTTTTTCTCATCCTTAATTTTGAGGTTTCAGATTTCTTGGGGTCTTTTTTCCTTAGATTGGAATATCTTAATCTCCTTTTCTAACATCATTGCTGAAAGAAACCCGGAATGTCTGCTCTGTGTGGTTACTGTTGCATTGTGTTCCATTTCCTCTATTGTTCCCCATTATTTTCAGGGTAAAAAATAAAGTCTGCAGGCTAAAATTTATGATTTTTTTCCCAATCTTTGTGCAATTGGTGATTCTCCTTTATTAAGACCCTATTCAGTCAGACTAATCTAATCACTGTTATGGAACTCTTTGCACCACTGTCCCATTAGAGGGATTCTATCTGAATGTTCTTCACTCTCAACATAAAATATCAGTCTTAAAATTTCCAAAAAAACCTGCCATGACCTATTATCATCTTCGTGACATTCCATTCTAAGTTCTCAGAGACGTTTAAGAAGATTTTAGGTCAGACTGCCTACCCTCTTAACCAGGTTGGGCTAGGCTTTAGCCACAGGACTTAGGCAAGTACTTCAACCTCTTTAGGGGCTCAGATTCATCAATATAATTTCAAATTCTAACTCAAAGGAAAACTGTGAGGAATTAATAATAATCTGTATAAAACAACAATCAGCACATTGTGAACACTCAATAGATACTATTATGACTGTTCAGTATTTTATCACAGGCTTCCTGTGACAGCTCTCTTGCCTAAACAACTGGAATGGAAACTATTTGAAAGCAATACTTTTTTGGGTTATTAGTGAGTTCAGATTTTTTTTCCCTTGTAACAGTGGAATAACTAATACTTGAATCACACTCAATGAGTGTGTTTCAAAGTATATTATATATTTCAAAAACCCTTTTAACTATGGAACTCTAAAACAGTAAGTTAACTATAACTCATTTCCAAATGTCATAAGATTACTTACCAATATAGTAACAAATTAGAGCCTGAGAAGTAATTTTAAAATTCAAAAAATAGTAAAAGTGATGTTGAGCATCTTTTCATGTGTTTGTTAGCCATCCGTATGTCTTCTTTGGAGATGTGTCTATTTAGTTCTTTGGCCCATTTTTTGATTGGGTCATTTATTTTTCTGGAATTGAGCTGCATAAGTTGCTTGTATATTTTTTCACTCATTATCAGAGAAATGCAAATCAAAACCACAATGAGGTACCACTTCACACCAGTCAGAATGGCTGCGATCCAAAAATCTGCAAGCAATAAATGCTGGAGAGGGTGTGGAGAAAAGGGAACCCTCCTACACTGTTGGTGGGAATGCAAACTAGTACAGCCACTATGGAGAACAGTGTGGAGATTCCTTAAAAAATTGCAAATAGAACTCCCTTATGACCCAGCAATCCCACTGCTGGGCATACACACCGAGGAAACCAGAATTGAAAGAGACACATGTACCCCAATGTTCATCGCAGCACTGTTTATAATAGCCAGGACATGGAAACAACCTAGATGTCCATCAGCAGATGAATGGATAAGAAAGCTGTGGTACATATACACAATGGAGTATTACTCAGCCGTTAAAAAGAATTCATTTGAATCAGTTCTGATGAGATGGACGAAACTGGAGCCGATTATACAGAGTGAAGTAAGCCAGAAAGAAAAACACCAATACAGTATACTAACACATATATACGGAATTTAGAAAGATGGCAATGACGACCCTGTATGCAAGACAGGAAAAAGACGCAGCTGTCTATAACGGACTTTTGGACTCAGAGGGAGAGGGAGAGGGTGGGATGATATGGGAGAATGGCATTCTATCATGTATACTATCATGTAAGAATTGAATCGCTAGTCTATGTCTGACACAGGATACAGCATGCTTGGGGCTGGTGCATGGGGATGACCCACAGAGATGTTATGGGGAGGGAGGTGGGAGGGGGGTTCATGTTTGGGAACACATGTAAGAATTAAAGATTTTAAAATTAAAAAAAATAAAAAAAAATAATTAAAAAAAAAATAGTAAAAGTAAAAATGTCTAAAAATTAAGTACAAGACTTGTTATTATAGTAAGGAAAAGTAGTAATGTTTGTAGATGCTCTAAAGAAATACAATATGAAGCAGAAGCAGTGGTATAATTTTGTTAAAGGAGATAGAATTTTAATTATTTACAGACAATATTATTTTCTATTTGGCATCCTCAAAGAATAAATAGAGTTAATAAAAGAGTTTAGTAAAGCAGCTGGGTAGATGATAAATATCTCTAATTCAATAGTTTTCATATGTAACAACAGTAACCAATTCAAAAATATAATGGGAGAGAAAGGTTACAAGAGAATAATGCATTTGTTAAGCGTCAGAAGCTATTTCAATCTACTGAAATTGTAATGCTCTATTTGCTACTATGAAAAAATAAATTTATCAAAATATGAGTATGTTTTATTGTATTAATATATAGAATAATTTTTTTTTAAAAAAGGAAGGTAGAGTTGCTGTTGATCATTCATAGGCATAACAGTTGATTTTGTAACTTCTGCATTGCTCCAAAGCATGATTCTCTAACAGACTCAGAGTAATCTCATGTATATTCCCATATATAACCCCATATAGGAGATTTAGTCAATTTTGCTTGGACTAAAAATTCAAAATTTTGCCTAATATCTCTCTGCTACACATTATTAAATCATACATTTTCAAACACTGTTGCTTCCTTACATGCATTCATCTACCACATTAGTAATATTAGTAATGGAGTTCTTTTCTTCACAAAACAAAATAAGTTTTTGTGCTGTTATTTATATATATGGCCAGTTCAACCTGCTATACTCTTTCTGTGATGCTGAGGCTGGATCTCTACACATTTTTCTTCCTGGAGTCTTCTAGTCAAGTGGGAAATAGAGGGGCATAGGGTGTAGATTGAGGGTGGAATGGTACTTTCTTCACAGTCCAGCTTCTGTCAGTGGCTGCACCCGCCTTGATAAGTCAAGCATCAATTGCATTCCACCTCATTTATGTTTAATCAATATGTCTCAGAAAAATTACAAGCTACTTTAGTTGCCTCTCCTTCAGCAGGCAGATTCTTTACTATTAGTGCTACCTGGGAAGTCCCTTGGTATTCCAAAAGATATCTGAATTATGAGTGCTATGATTCCTTCCACTTTTAGGAAACAAATATAATATATTTAACTAATGTTGGGGGAGTTTGTAATTTCCTCAGTTCTGTATTGTCACAGCAAAATTTGAAGGCAATGGACAGACCAGTGTTACAGTCCCATGTTACATCTCAGTTTTATTTAGGAAGTAAAGGAAAATACATCCTCGAGGCATGAGGGTGGGCTGACCCAAAAGAAGAGAAGAAAAGAAAAGCCCCTGGCCCAATTTTGGCTTCTCTTTTTATATGTTTTTCTCCTCCCCCTCTGCTTGCCCTTTGTAAACTGGGCTAGCCAGGAGGGCTGTTTGTTTTACCTGAGGTCCTCACTCCAGTCCTCAGACCTTCCTTTGTTCTATTTTTGTGGACTTTCCCGTCTTTGTCTTTTTTCTTTTTCCGTCTTTGTCTTTTAGCCACCGCCATTCTGAACTCCTTTTTCCTATTCTAACTACCTAGTGCTAATATTCCTAGAAGTATCATAAAGTGTCAGATAAAAGCACCTCAATTAACTGGAATATGTAACCAAAAATAGATTTTTACCAAAGTTTTAAAATGTATCTTTGACTACATTTGAACTAGTAATAGCAAATAATCACATACAAACCATCATTTGCATATGTCTAAATAAAGAATATATTTGTGAATCCCCATAGACTTTCAACTTTATTTTTTGAGACCAGACTTTATCTCTGTTTTGTATTTTGTATTTCACCTTAGAGACCTCATCAGTCTTTCTCCTGGTCATCTTTTATGCTTTCTAATTTACCTCAAACCCTTTTCCTCTCAACTATTTATGTTTCTTTTCTCTCTTCATGGAATTACTGATAATGATAAATGAGTCAAACTAACTTGAAATACTTTATATATCATACTCCCCCTAGTAGTGCTAGTTGCTCAGTCATGTCCCACCCTTTGTGACTGCAAGGACTATAGCCTGCCAGGCTCCTCTGTCCATGGGATTTCCCAGGCAGGAATACTGGAGTGGGTTGCCGTTTCCCCCTGTTTATACACAAAAGCTAGAATTGATGCCCCACCCATAAAAATACTTTTACTAAAATAAAACTGATTTAAAGATAATTTGTCTTTGATTAAGACAGATAATAAGAGTTTACATAATTAAAAATAGCAGAAAACTTCCCAAAATATTCATATTTTGGCCTGTGGGTGAATTTCTATTTATCTTAAAATGTGAATGCTATCTGTTGTTCTGCTAATATATAATATTTCAAAAATAAAAAGAGTAAAAACAATATTATGAAGAAAAAAACAATTCAGAAGGAACTGGAAGGGTACCTCTATCTTGCTTAACTCAATTCTGTTTTTTCACTCTATAATACAGATAGAAAAATGATATTGTATTCCTAATCTGGAAGACTCACTTTAGCATTTGCATTTTCCCTGCTTTTCTTCTGGGAGTAGAGAATTTACTGGAGGACAAGGCAAAATGGGAGAAGATAAAATAGCAATCTCTTTAATCCTTCCCATTTTGTTTCTTTTTGGATGGAGAGCCTCTTTTACCACAGAGTAACATGAATCTTTAATGAAAGCAAATGTTTTTTCTTTGAAAATTTAGGATTTTGCTTGGAATTATGAATTTAAAATGGATTATCTGTTTATATGTAATCGAGAAATATCTGGAAATTTAATCATGTTTCATTTCAGAGTGATCAAAGCCAATTGGGATAAATACATAATAACAAAGAACAATTTTGATAGTGATTTATAGGACTGTCTTTACTACTACTAGCCAAATGTTAAAGCATAATATGACTTTTGGAGGTCTCTAGTGTTAGTTTTTATCTGTGTTTTAAGATTATGGGTATCCCCAAATGAATAGTCTATTGTTTAGCTACACAAAGGGAACCATCCTATTTGACCCCTGAGGTGATCACTCAGAGCCTCAAGTGGGAGAGTTCATTACCTGAAGCTTGGCATGAATAATAATGAATGCCATTAGTCATCATAAAATTTTCCAACAGCTTTCAAAATTGTAACCACAGTATTTGATTCAGTGACCTCCTGTGACAGTCAACCCTACAAGCTGTGTACTGAGTTATGAAAAATAGTTTTTTTTTTTCACTTATTCTGTATGAATATACTGCTAATTTTACATGCATTAGAGGACAATATACACATAACACAAACTGTTAGAACTGTCCAGATACTTTCTGGATATACAGTCATGATGAAATATAAAACAGAGTTGTTGCATCTTGAAACATTTTTCAATAGGAAAATTATTTTTAATACCTATGGGTCAGGGCTAGGTTTCCTTTGCTTTCAAAATAGACCTTACATTGACATTATATTTGTGTTACACTAAGACTCCATTATATGATTACAGTTCGATATAAAGTTACAAGGGTTATCACTGTTACAAAATATGAACAAAATTTTTGCAACCAAGACGTGATAGTGTAGAACCGAGACTAGATAGCTTGAACTGTTTTTGGCAAATACTGTCTTTCCTTGTCCTACTGTAGAGTGTCCTTCCCTGATCCACTGGTGTTAGGCTTGGCCTTATGTTTTGCTCTGGCCAATGGGATGATTGACAAAGGTAACATAAGCATCATCCTTAAATCTGCTTGTCCAGTGTGGCTTGGTTTTTGCACTCTAGTGACCTATCATGAGAAGAGCAGGCCCCAGGGAGCCACTGCCCTCTATTTGAGTCCCAAAGAAGTGCATGTGGAATCGAGCTGATTAAACTGCAGTTGAGCCAAACTGAACCAACTTTCAACCTGAACCAAAGTTACCCAATCTACCCTGGCTAGAAGAGGTCAAGTTCTATCAAAAATTCAGATCTCTAAAAATGGGAATAAGTGCTTGTCATTTAAGTCTCACTGAGTTTTTGGGATACAGCTTTACTGAAGCAAAAAACTCACCAATAAACCATGGAAAACTGAGTTTTTTAGGTTTAACAGAGATTCTGAAGTTATTCTAAATTTACTTTCCAGCTCTGTCTTAGCAGGGAAACATAATTAGGAACCGGGCATTTCCAGTTTTAGCTGATTATTCAGGGTGAATTCCAATCTTTTTTTTTTCTTCTGGAAATAGCAGATTGAAAATGATACAGTTGTTGCATGAATCGTACTTTAAAATATGTGATATTTATGAAAGAGAAAGTGAGATAAATAGGATAAGTAAAATAATGTTTATCTACCTACTGTTAGACATTTTTGGTAGTCTAGATTTTTTTTCCAAATTAATCCTCTGTGGATTTTTAAAAAAAATTCCGATTATCTAATCAGAATAATATTTGTTGTTGTTGTTGTTTAGTCATTAAGTTGTATCTGACTCTTTTGCAACACCATATACTGTAGCCCACCAAGCTCCTCCGTATAAGATTTCCCAGGCAAGAATACTGGAGTAGGTTGCCATTTCCTTTGCTAAGGGATCTTCCTGACCCAGGGATCAAACCTGTGTCTCCTGCACTGTTTACCACTGAGCTACAACGGAAGTCCTCAGAGTAGTATATTATTTCCCAAATTCATTGCAGTTAAAAAAAAAAAAATCACTGACTATTCTCTCCCTACTTAGGTAAACTGCACAGGACTGTGCTAAATTTATTTTTCATAAAGAAATATACACATATCCATAAGTTTTCCCCTCTATGTTCTTTTTTTAAATCATATAGGTAGTATTTATTATGAAAGGGTAAAGAAATAGGAGGGGTGGAGAGGAGCTCATGATACTAGCAATGACGATTGTAACTAGATCATGTAGTACTGGGAGTTTATAAGGTACTGTGAATGAAGTTTGTTCAATTTTTACAAAAATTGGTGAGACTATTAGATTAGGTGATCAATCACCTTCTTAATCATCCCCCTCCCCTCACCCCGGTAGACCAAGGCTCAGGAAATTTAAGTGAAGTTTTTAAACAATAGATCATTTTCTTGAACTTGGGTCTTCTGACCTTCTTACTTTCAATTATAAAAAGAACACTATTACTAGTAAATATGAACACACTTTTCCTGACATACAATTCCCACTGTCTAGGAGTTAAGCAAGGTCCTATTCAAATCTGGTTCACCGCAAAAGTTTCACACATATTTCATGTGCTCTTAAATTAAAAATATCTTCCCATATCCATCTCTATCAATTCCATTCCTCTTCCAAATTATTCCTGGAAATGGGGTGGTCATTTTGTCCCTTGCTTATTTCTTGTTTTATAATGGTCAATCCATTACCCAGTCCTAGAGTTTCTATACTCCAGGTAACTCTTGGATTTAACAATTTCTCTGACTTTATCCTGCCTCTGATGTGTTCTAAAACACCATAATGTTTCATGCAAAACCAATTCAACAGTTTGGGTTCTGGCATGAGGCTCTCATCACCGTGTCTTCTCAGAGGACAGTTAAGATTTTTCTTTTCTCTGATCTCTGTCTCTTCAGCCTGTGCCTCCAACCTAGGAACATGGATTTAGAAATTAAAGAACTTGTTAATATTTTGCTGTGCGGTCACTAAGGGTGCTCTTTTTTTTGTTGTTGTTAGTTATTTCTGTGGATATCCCCTAACTGAACTCATTTACGTATTCTCTCTATTTTTGACATTAAAAAAATAAACAAAAAAGATGAGAATGAGAAAAGGCAAACATATAAAAAGAAAACATGACAGAGATTTGAAAGTCCTTGATTTATCTCAATATACTCCTGAAACAGTTGGAAAAGTCATTACTGATGTTCTTCTCTGATGTTCAAGTGTGAGTTTTCTGAGGAGAAAATTTTCTTAAATCCCATAATTTATAAATGCCTATTTTAATGGATGGTGAAAGTTGGAGATTAGTCCTGTAGTCTCTCTACTTCCTTTCTCAGAAGGCTCTGGAAGTAGAGGGAGATTGGTCCAGACTCTATCCCTAGAGATGAATGTTATTATAGTTTTCTGTATATACTTCCTGATTTTTCTGTTTATGAATGCATAGGTGTTTTGTTTTATTCAAAATATAAATTGTCCCAGTACTTATGAAAAATGAGACCAACAAAGATATTTTTAAATGTTTTCATTTATCAGCAAAGGAAACACACACACACACACACACACACACACACACACACGCACACACACAAAGATGTGCAGAGTCTTTGTGATCCAGAGACAGAAATAGACAGGTGGCTTTCTGGAGTTCACCTATGAAGGAGGAAGGGACTCCAGTAGCCCAAGTGAAGGCCCATGTGGGTTAGGCTCTGGTAAGAGGGTAAATGGGGCATCACCAGTGGCTCAGATGGTAAGGAATCTGCCTGTAATGCTGGAGACCCAGCTTCAATTCTTTAGTCGGGAAGATCCCATGGAGAAGGGAGTGACTACCTACTCCAGTATTCTTGCCTGGAGAATTCCATGGACAGAGGAGGCTAGAGGGCTACCATAGATCTATGGCAGGACTTCTCAAGGTGTACTAGAAGCTGAAAAGAACTGGAGTCATTATCCAGAGCTGTGGACTTTGAAGAGCTCCTTGGTTGGAGAGAAACTTGAGAGTGGAAAGATCGGTTCAACAAAGAGCCAGGTAAATTGTAGGACCAGCTGTGGGCTGTAAAGGCTGAAATGGCAAACAAATGTTATTTAGAACTGGAATACTCAACATCTTAAACTGAAGCAACTACAAAATATCCAGACTTGGGCTGGAACAGAGAGAAAGGAAAATAAATTTCAAATTAAGCAGAAAACAAATTTCCACTAGAAATAAATTTACACATGAATATTTTGAAATAGAGGTAGAAAAAAATTACAAAATCCCAAACAGCTTACAAATTCTATAAATGAGTGAAGGGATTTCTGAAGCAATGAAAAGAAAATTAATATAGCTGTGATTTAAGTTCCTCAGGAGTTTATGAAACAAAACCTTTGATTGATAAAGCACAAGTTGAAATAAAAATTAAGCAATTAAGCATAACTGTGTGTGTATATATATATATACATATCTTTAACATGTTATAAAGAATATTAAGTAAACTGAAAGTCTACTTACTAACAACAGATAGATTAGAAAATGTAGAAGATTCTATGAAGGTTCACACAGTTTGAAGAATACCATTAATATTCTTGATCTCAACATTCTTGAGGTAGTTCTGGGAATAATCTTTTTATTGTGCAAAATACACAAAACATGAAAAATATCATTTTAACCATTTTAAAGTATACAATTCAGTGACATTAAGTATATTCACATTGGTCTCCAACAATCATTATGTGCAAAACTTTTTCTTCTTCCCAAACTGAAGTTCTATACTCATTACACATAACCCCTTCTTTTGCTCCCTCAAGTCCTAGCAGCCATCATTCTATTTTCTGTCTCTATGAATTTGCCTATTCTATGTACCTAATATAAGTGGAATTATACACTATTTGTCCTTTAGTGCCTGGTTTAATTCTCTTAGTATAATGTATTCAAGGTTCATCCATGCTGTAACATGATTCAGACCTTCCTTCCTTTTCAAGGTTGAAAAATATTCCACTGTATGTAAATGTCATGTTTTGCTTATCTATTCCTACATCTTGGTAGACATTTGGGTTGTTTCTATTTCTTTTTTGACCATTGTGAACAATGTAGCTATGACCATCAGATCCTGTTTGAGTCCTTTCTTTCTTCTTCTTTTTTTTTTTTTGATTATATACCCAGAAGTGGAACTGCTGGATCATATTTGATTCCATGTTTAATTTTTTTGAGAACTGCCATACTGTTTTCCATAGTGGCTATATTATTTTGCATTACCACGAGCAGTGCACAAGGGTTCTGATATTGCCACATCCTTATCAACACTTTCTTTTTCCTGGATGTCAGACATCCTAATAGGTGTGATGTGGTATCTTGTGATTTTAATTTGTATTTCCTGAGACATTAACAGTGTTGACCATCTTTTTGTGTGTTTGTTGGGGATCTGTGTATCTTCTTTGAAGGAATGTCTATTCAAGTGCTTAGCTATTTAAATTTAATGTATGGCAAAACTAATACAGTATTGTAAAGTAAAATAAAGTAAAAATAAAAATAAATAAATAAATAAATACCTATTGTAAAAAAAATTTGGACTCTTTTTTTTTTTTTAAATGGGGAAAATATTTAAAAAATTTAATCAGATAGTGTTGCTTGCTGATTGAAATTTCTGTATGGCTCCCTACAGAAATAGAATAAAAGCATTGTGTTGACTGGTAGGGTGCTGCTGCATGATCTGGCTCTGCTAGTTTCCAAATGTCCTTTCACATTCTGTATTCCCTGCCCAATCCTTCCTTCTTAGCCCCCAAAATATCAAGCTCCTATCACCCAAGTCATCTATAGCTGTTGTCTCTTAAGTTTAAGGGTCTTCAGTCAACCTGGAAATAACTGATTTCTTCTTATGCTTTAGACCTCAGTTTAAATGCCATACTATTTGGAGAGGTCATCCACAAATACCCAATCTAAAGTAGGAACCCCACACAAATTCTTTCTTTTTCCTTAAGAGAACTCACCAGTATTTTAACATATACTCTTCTGCTAATTTATACCCCTTGTCTCCTCTTCTGGACCACATACTCACTAAGTGCTGGGTTGTAGCAAGATATTATTGAGGACCTAGAGTAGTACTTGGCATCTGGTAGGTATAAATTAAATATTTCTGATTCCATGAATCAGTATGAAGAGGTTTGAGACTATGCTGTGGGCAGGAAGATGTGGGTTACAGGATCTGAAGGGTCTTTTAATAGGCATATAGATGATACTGAAGTCACTGTCTGTATTGTAAGAGGTCTGATCTTATTTCCAAATAATCCACACAGGACATGACTATACTCCTTTGCACATTGTAATAAGCCTCAAAAAGCCCCAAATCAGATTTTTGGTAGCAGATAGGGAAATGGACATTCCTCATATTTCACAGACTTCATTCAAAGGAATGAACTTTCTTCCACCTTGAAGCCTGTTTATATGTATGTATATTATTGTAGTATGGTTGCTTTATAATGTTGTGTTTAGGTTCTACTGTACATTGAAGTGAATCAGCTATGTTGTTCATTGTTCAGTTGCTAAGCCCTGTCCAAATCTTTGTGACCCCATGAACTGCATCACACCAGGCTTCCCTGTCCTTCACTATCTCCCAGAGTTTGTTCAAACTCATGTCCTTTGAGTTAGTGATGCTGTCCAACCATCTCATCCTCTGTCACCCTCTTCTCCTTTTGTTTTCAATCTTTCCCATCATCAGGGACTTTCCCAATGAGTTGGCTCTTCCCATCAGGTGGCCAAAGTATTAGAGTTTCAGCTTCAGCATCAGTCCTTCCAATGAATATTCAGGGTTGATTTCCTTTAGGATTGACTGGTTTGATCTTGCTGGCCAAAAAACTCTCAAGAGACTTCTCCAGAACCACAGTTAGAAAGCATTAATTCTTCAGTGCTCAGCCATCTTTATGGTCCAACTCACTCTCATATCTGCACTTGACTCCTGGGAAAACCGTAGTTTTGACTGTATGGATCTTTGTTGGCAAAATGATGTCTCTGCTTTTTAATATGCTGTCTAAGCTTGTCATAGCTTTTCTTGCAAGGAGCAAACTTCTTTTAATTCCATGTCTAGAGTCACCATCTGCAGTGATTTTGGAACCCAAGAAAATAAAATCTGCCTCTGCTTCCAGTTTTCCCCCATCTATTTGCCATGAAGTGATGGGAACAAATGCCATGATCTTAGTGTTTTGACTGCTGGGTTTTAAGCCAGCTTTTTCACTATCCTCTTTCACCCTCATCAACATACTCTTTACTTCCTCTTTGCTCTCTGCAATAAGGTGGTGTCATCTGTATATCTGAGGTTGTTAATGTTTCTCCTGGCAATCTTGATTCCAACTTGTGGTTCATCCAGTCCAGTATTTTGCATGATGTATTCTGTGTATAAGTTAAATAAGCAGAGTGACAATATACAGCCTTAAAGTACTCCTTTCCAGTTTTGAACCAGTCTGTTGTTCCATGCCGGGTTCTATATGTTGCTTCATGTACTGCATACAGGTTTCTTAGGATGCAGGTAAGGTGGTCTGGTATTCCCATCTCTTTAAAAATTTTCCACAGTTTGTTGTGATCCACACAGCTGACTGTGTGGTCAGCGAAGCAGAAATAGATGTTTTTCTGGAATTCTCTTGCTTTCTCTATGATCCAACAGATCTTGGAAATTTGATTTCTGTCTTTTCTAAATCCAGCCTTGCATCTGAAAGTTCTTGGTTCACATACTGTTGAAGCCTCACTTTAAGGATTTTGAGCATTACCTTGCTAGCATGTGAAATGTGTGCAATTGTACTGTTGTTTGAACATTCTTTGGCATTGCCTCTCTTTGGGATTGGAACAAACACTGACCTTTTCTAGGCGTGTGGCCATTGCTGAGTTTTCCAGTTTTCTGGCATAGTGAGTGCAGCTTTAACAGCATCATCTTTTGGGATTTGACATAGCTCAGTTGGAATTCCATCAGCTGGACTAACTTTGTTCGTAGTTTTGCTTCCTAAGGCCCACTTGACTTCAAACTCTAGGATGTCTGACTTTAGGTGAGTGATTATACCATTGTGGTTTTCCATGTCATTAAAGCATGGTCCACTGGAGAAGGAAATGGCAAAGCACTTCAGTATTCTTGTCTCAAAAAATCTATGGATAGTAGTAATTAAACCTATATATATATCATCTCTTTTTGGGTTTCCTTCCCATTTAGGTCACCACCAAACACTGAGTAGAATTCCCTGTGTTATACATTAGATTCTCATTAGTTGTCTATTTTATACATAGTATCAATAGTGTATATATGTCAATCCCAATCTCCAACCCAAGTTATTCTAATGCAGAAACTGGGGAATAAAAGGACAAGGGAGCTACTGAGCAGATGGTGGGCCTCAGAAAACCATCTTACTTGGAGCCATGCTTTTACATGAATGACAGGAACTACAGTTTGAACACTCTGCATCTCCCAATTCACCATTTTTTATTCCAAATAATATTACTGTTGTTATTGTTCAGTTGCTAATAGTGTCAGACTCTTTGTTACTCATGGACTGTAGCATGCCAGACTCCTCCATCCTCTACTATCTTTTGGATTTCTTGGAGTTTGCTCAAAGACTATTATATTACAATATATTCAGGAGGATGTGTCTCAAAATCTTCAATTCAATCTAAAAGTGTAATTATTTTCTTATTCTATAGACCACCTCACTAGGTCCTAAAACTGTGCTATAAATAGCATTGCTTCTGACAACAGCATTTTCTTTTTCATTTTTGAAAGAGAAAATAACACTAGTCTCCCTTATTTAATTTATTTTCATATATGACTAATTAAATGATTGCAAGGTACTTTTCAAGAGTTAAAAAAGATGTAAAACATGCATGATAACAGCAAATTTCCCTAGAAACAAGCTTTATCATACAAGAGCTTAAAGAAACTTTTTTAGACTCTCTTTTAGAACAAGATGTGCCTATCGTAAGGCACTAAAGGCACTATCTTAATGACATAGCATTAAGTACCGAACAAAAGTGGTAGGAACAGATCTTAGTAGACTTGAGTTTATCTTTATGAGGTTAAACTTCTTTTGATGTAGACAGAAGTTCCTTTTTGTCAGTTGCTTACAACTCCCAGCAAAGTAGTTCTGGTTCAGTGTTTTAAATCTCAAATTTACTCTTCCCAGAAATGTCTAATGGAATGATCTCATAGTTTGCTTTTGAAGACATTGCCACTGGCAGAGTTAATTATGCTAGATCTCATATTACTGTCTGTTATCTCTTTAGATTGGGTTAAAAGTGATACAAGAAAAAGAGTAACTGACTCCATTGACTAATCAAAGCTTCCCAGAGAGAAGGTAGAAATATAATCATGGCTATTTCTGCTTTCCATGCAGCCTCTCTCATTCCTTCCCACTTTTGTGCCCTTTCACTTACTTCCACAGCTAGTTTGAAATGACCACTCTCTCTACTGTCTTAGTTTAGTCCATTCCTCTGGTCTTCTCATAAATGGCATTATTCTCACGAAGCCTATTGTGATTCCCCACCCTGTGACATTCTCTACTTCCACTGAATGCCCTTGGACAGACCCTAGTTATTTCACAATATTGCCATTTGATTGATAAAGCATTTGTCTTTTGTTCTCAAGTACTTCACATCTCATCTCTTATACCACATAATATATTTAAAAATATACTTTAAAAACTGAAATGTAGTCAATTTACAATGTTGTATGAGTTTTGGTTGTACAGCAAAGTGATTCAGATAAATATGTATATACATGGTAGATAATGGATTGAATATATATTCTTTTTCAGATTCTTTTCCATTATAGGTGATTATAAGATATTAAATATAGTCCCCTATGCTATACAGTAGGGCCTTGTTGTTTATTTATTTTATATAGTGTATATAAGTTCACCCAAAACCCCTAATTTATTCCTAACCTCCCCTTTTCCCTTTGGTAACATAGGTTTTATTTTTTATTTTTTTTCTGTGTCTGAGAGTCTGTTTCTGGTTTATAAATAAGTTCATCTGAATATTTTGTTTCAGTTCAGTTCAGTTCAGTTCAGTCACTCAGTCGTGTCTGACTCTTTTGAGACCCCATGAATCGCAGCACGCCAGGCCTCCCTGTCCATCGCCAACTCCCGGAGTTCACTCAGACTTGCTTCCATTGAGTCAGTGATGCCATCCAGCCATATCATCCTTGGTCGTCCGCTTCTCCTCCTGCCCCTAATCCCTCCCAGCATCAGAGTCTTTTCCAATGAGTCAACTCTCCATGAGGTGGCCAGAGTACTGGAGTTTCAGCTTTAGCATCATTCCTTCCAAAGAAATCCCAGGGTTGATCTCCTTCAGAATGGACTGGTTGGATCTCCTTGCAGTCCAAGAGATATCAAGATTTTTGTCTTTGTCTGACTTACTTCACTTAGTATGATAATCTCTAGTTCCATCCATGTTGCTGCAAATGGCATTATTTCATTCTTTTTTATGGCCGAGGCTTCCCTGGTGGCTCAGAGGTTAAAGCATCTGCCTGTAGTGTGGGAGACCTGGGTTCAATCCCTGGGTTGGGAAGATCCCCTGGAGAAGGAAATGGCAACCCACTCCAGTATTCTTGCCTAGATAATCCCATGGAGGGAGGAGCCTGGTGGGCTACAATCCATGGGGTCGCAAAGAGTCGGACATGACTGAACGACTTAACTTTCACTTTTAATATACCATTGTGCACATATAGCATAAAATTGAATGTTGTTCAGTGCTTAATAGTTGCCACAAAATAAATACTTTATAGAGATAATTATGATTCATTTATATTTTAAAATAAGAAAACAATATGGATGATTAAGAGAGGAGATCTAATTGACCTTATCTACTTTTCACTCCTGTAAGGAAAAGTTTCCCTTACTTCTACCATGTTTTCTAATGGTGACTTCTTAATGCAGGTGCAAAACTCTGCAGTATACAGTTGGCCTTTTATATCTGTGAGTTCTGAATCCACAGATTCAAACACCCACTAGTCAAAAGTAATCAGAAAAAAATCTAGAAATTTCCCAAAACCAAAACTTGAATTTGCTCTGTCTTGGCAAGTTTTAATATAGCATTCACATTGTATTTACAATTATTTACATGACATTTGCACTGTATTAAATATTATAAGTAATAAGTTCCGTTCAGACACTCAGTTGTGTCTAACTCTTCATGACCTCATGGACTGCAGCATGCCAGTTGTCCCTATCCATCAGCAACTCCCAGAGTTTACTCAAACTCATGTCCTTTGAGTCAGTGATGCCGTCCAACCATCTCATCCTCTGTTGTCCCCTTCTCCTCCCACCTTCAATCTTTCCCAGCATCAGGGTCTTTTAAATGAGTCAGTTCTTCGCATCAGGTGGCCAATGTATTGGAGTTTCAGCTTCAGCATCAGTCCTTGCAATGAACACTCAGGACTGATCTCCTTTAGGGTGGACTGGTTGGATCTCCTTGCAGTCCAAGGGACTCTCAAGAGTCTTCTCCAACACCACAGTTCAAAAACATCAATTCTTCGGTGCTCAGCTTTCTTTATTAAGAGATGACAAAGTTACAGGAGGATGTTTGTAGGTTACATACAAACACCATGCTAGTTTATACAAGGGACTGAAGTAGTCTCTGATTTTTTTGTCTCCTGCAAACATAGATTCAGTTCCCCATGATAGAGAGGGATGACTGTATCTATAAGAAATTGAAATATAAAATTTCTATCTAAAGAAACAATCCTGGGGAGGATAGAATAGAACCTTGAGTTGAACAGTAGCATTGATTTCTCCTCCTGGCAGCTGCCTTTAAGTAGATGTTTATAGTAAGTAATCTGAGGCTTATTCATATATTCATAATGGGCTAAAAATAGCCTTGCATTTTGCATCTTTCATCTGTGTCAGAAGAGGGTCACATAGACTTTCAAAATCTTTCTTCAGAAAATCAATTTTGAGAAAGGATTATTTTAATGTGCCATTTTTTACAGTGTATTTGTTCCACATTCTTAACAAATAGGGATGTGAAATATCCATCAGTGACCACAAAGTCTGTTCTACTCTGAAAATTAATGCTGCTCTTGAAAAGTTTGTACAGTGACTGGAGGATAATTTCCTAAACAATAAGACAATGCTTTCTAGCTTTGTAATCAAACTACACACCCTGCTCCCACCACCCCGCCCCCCTGCTTCCCCTTCTTTTCCACACACCTAGAGGCCTCTTTGGAGTTCTTTAGAAAGAAGTGAAAGTGAAAGTCTCTCAGTCATGTCTGATTCTTTGCGACCCCATGGACTATACAGTCCATGAAATTCTCCAGGCCAGAATACTGGAGTGGGTTGCTGTTCCCTTCTCCAGGGGATCTTCCAAACCCAGGGATCAAACCCAGGTCTCCCACATTGCAGGCATATTCTTTATCAGTTGAGCCACCAGGGAAGTCCTGGTGCTGTTTAATCTGTCTGGTAATAGTTGTTCTGCTAGGAGGCAGATGCTGAAAGGGAGATCAGCCAGTAGAAGGTGACTGAGGAGTTCTCTTAGGATAAGCACCTGTCCGGGAAGTGGAGGAAGCTGACCTGGTAAATGGAGATGTTGTACTGAGCGGCAGCACAACAGAGGCCCCCTGAGCCAAGCCAGAAGTCGCCCTGGAGCACTGGTTCTCTGCAGAGGTATCACAGGCTGGTGCAGAGGTCAGGGCTTTACTTGTCTGTGGAATCATGCTTTGGTCTGTCCCTGGAAAGGAGGCATAAACTTGGGCAAAATGGCTCTTTAGACAAAGGCTGAGAGCTGTTGGATGTCAAAAGTCCCAGTAGCTGGGAAATGAGTGCTTTAGTATTGAAGGCGGGGAGTTATGTGGTACACTGTTGACCTACAAAACTTGTCTTATAAAAGGAAAAAGAATGATAAAATAAGAATCTATTAATAATAAATAGTAACATCGACAGGGAGCCTACAGGCTACAGTCCATGGTCACAAAAGAGTAGGATACAAACTAGAGCCTAAACAAGAAGCAACAGCAACAACATACAATATTTACATATGTGTCTATGAGCTTATTTTATGTTTACTTCCAGTTCTGAGAAAATTTTGTTTTTAGAAAGAACTCCTGAAATCATAAGAGGTAAATTAACCTTATTTACCTTTATGCACTCAGTTCAGTTCAGTTCAGTTCAGTCACTCAGCTGTGTCCGACTCTTTGTGACCCCATGAATCACAGCACGCCAGGCCTCCCTGTCCATCACCAACTCCCAGAACTCATTCAGACTCACATCCATCGAGTCAGTGATGCCATCCAGCCATCTCATCCTCTGTTGTCCCCTTCTCCTCCTGCCCCCAATCCTTCCCAGCATCAGAGTCTTTTCCAATGAGTCAACTCTTCGCATGAGGGGGCCAAAGTACTGGAGTTTCAGCTTTAGCATCATTCCTTCCAAAGAAATCCCAGGGCTGATCTCCTTCAGAATGGACTGGTTGGATCTCCTTGCAGTCCAAGAGACTCTCAAGAGTCTTCTCCAACACTACACTTCAAAAGCATCAATTCTTTGGCACTCTGCCTTCTTCACAGTCCAACTCTCACATCCATACATGATCACAGGAAAAACCATAGTCTTGACTAGACAGACCTTTGTTGGCAAAGTAATGTCTCTGCTTTTCAATATGCTACCTAGGTTGGTCATAACTTTTCTTACAAGAAGTAAGCATCTTTTAATTTTGTGGCTGCAGTCACCATCTGCAGTGATTTTGGAGCCCCCCAAAATAAAGTCTGACACTGTTTCCACTGTTTCCCCATCTATTTCCCATGAACTGATGGGACCGGATGCCATGATCTTCGTTTTCTAAATGTTGAGCTTTAAGCCAACTTTTTCACTCTCCTCTTTCACTTTCATCAAGAAGCTTATTAGTTCCTCTTCACTTTCTGCCAGAAGTGTCATCTGCATATCTGAAGTTACTGATATTTCTCCTGGCAACCTTGATTTCAGCTTGTGTTTCTTCCAGTCCAGCGTTTCTCATGATGTACTCTGCATAGAAGTTAAATAAGCAGGGTGACAATACACAGCCTTGACGGACTCCTTTTGCTATCTGGAATCAGTCTGTTGTTCCATGTCCAGTTCTAACTGTTGCTTCCTGGCCCGCATACAGATTTCTCAAGAGGCAGGTTAGGTGGTCTGGTATTCCCATCTCTTGAAGAATTGTCCACAGTTTATTGTGATCCACAGAGTCAAAGGCTTTGGCATAGTCAATAAAGCAGAAATAGATGTTTTTTTCTGGAACTCTTTTGCTTTTTCCATGATCCAGTGGATGTTTGCAATTTGATCTCTGGTTCCTCTGCCTTTTCTAAAACCAGCTTGAACATCAGGAAGTTCCCGGTTCACATATTGCTGAAGCCTGGCTTGGAGAATTTTGAGCATTACTTTACTAGCATGTGAGATGAGTGCAATTGTGCAGTAGTTTGAGCATTCTTTGGCATTGCCTTTCTTTCGGATTGGCATGAAAACTGAACTTTTCCAGTCCTGTGGCCACTGCTGAGTTTTCCAAATTTGCTGGCATATGGAGTGCAGCACTTTCACAGCAGCATCTTTCAGGATTTGAAATAGCTCCACTGGAATTCCATCACCTCCACTGGCTTTGTTCGCAGTGATGCTTTCTAAGGCCCACTTGACTTCACATTCCAGGATGTCTGGCTCTAGATGAGTGATCACACCATCGCGATTATCCGGGTCATAAAGATCTTTTTTGTACAGTTCTTCTGTGTATTCTTGCCACCTCTTCTTAATATCTTCTGCTTCTGTTAGGTCCATACCATTTCTGTCCTTTTTCGAACCCATCTTTGCATGAAATGTTCCCTTGGTATCTCTAATTTTCTTGAAGAGATCTCTAGTCTTTCCCATTCTGTTCTTTTCCTCTATTTCTTTGCATTGATCGTTGAAGGCGGCTTTCTTATCTCTTCTTGCTATTCTCTGGAACTCTGCATTCAGATGCTTATATCTTTCCTTTTCTCCTTTGCTTTTCGCTTCTCTTCTTTTCACAGCTATTTGTAAGGCCTCCCCAGGCAACCATTTTGCTTTTTTGCATTTCTTTTCCATGGGGATGGTCTTGATCCCTGTCTCCTGTACAATGTCATGAACCTCATTCCATAGTTCATCAGGCACTCTATCAGATCTAGTCCCTTAAATCTATTTCTCACTTCCAGTGTATAATCATAGGGGATTTGATTTAGGTCATACCTGAATGGTGTAGTAGTTTTCCCTACTTTCTTCAATTTGAATCTGAATTTGGTAATAAGGAGTTCATGATCTGAACCACAGTCAGCTCCTGGTCTTGTTTTTGTTGACTGTGTAGAGCTTCTCCATCTTTGGCTGCAAAGAATATAATCAGAATCAGTGTTGACCATCTGGTGATGTCCATGTGTAGAGTCTTCTCTTATGTTGTTGGAAGAGGGTGTTTGCTATGACCAGTGCATTTTCTTGGCAAAAGTCTATTAGTCTTTTCCCTGCTTCATTCCACATTCCGAGGCCAAATTTGCCTGTTACTCCAGGTGTTTCTTGACTTCCTACTTTTGCATTCCAGTCCCCTATAATGAAAAGGACATCTTTTTTAGGTGCTAGTTCTAAATGGACTGGAATGGGTGAATTTAACTCAGATGACCACTATATCTACTACTGCAGGCAGGAATCCTTCAGAAGAAATGGATTAGCCATCATGGTCAACAAAAGAGTCCGAAATGCAGTACTTGGATACAATCTCAAAAACGACAGAATGATCTCTGTTTGTGTCCAAGGCAAACCATTCAATATCACAGTAATCCAAGTCTATGCCCCAACCAGTAATGCTGAAGAAGCTGAAGTTGAACGGTTCTGTGAAGACCTACAAGACCTTTTAGAACTAACACCTAAAAAAAAAAAAAAAAAGGGAAGCCCAAGAATGCTTAAACTACCACAAAGTTTTAATCATCTCACACACTAGTAAAGTAATGCTCAAAATTCTCCAAGCTAGGCTTCAACAGTACATGAACCATGAACTTCCAGATGTTCAAGCTGGATTTAGAAAAGGCAGAAGAACCAGAAGTCAAATTGCCTATATCTTTTGGATTGTTGAAAAAGAAAGAGAGTTCCAGAAAAACATCTACTTCTGCTTTACTGACTATGCCAAAGCCTTTGATTGTGTGGATCACAACAAACTGTGGAAACTTCTTAAAGTGATGGGACCACCTGACCTGCCTCCTGAGAAATCTGTATGCAGGTCAGGAAGCAACAGTTAGAACTGGATATGGAACAACAGACTGATTCCAAATAGGGAAAGGAGTACATCAAGGCTGTATATTGTCACCCTACTTATTTAACTTATATGCGAGACTACATCAAGCAAAATGCTGGGCTGGATGAAGCAGAAGCTGGAATCAAGTTTGCTGGGAGGAATATCAATAACCTCAGATATGCAAATGACACCACTCTTATGGCAGAAAGCAAAAGGAACTGAAGAGCCTCTTGATGAAAGTGAAAGAAGAGGTTGAAAAAGTTGGCTTAAAACTCAACATTCAGAAAACGAAGATCATGACATCTGGTCCCATCACTTCATGGCAAACACATGGGGAAACAATGGAAGACTTTATTTTGGGGAGCTCCAAAATCACTGCAGATGGTGATTGCAGCCATGAAATTAAAAGACGCTTGTTCCTTGGAAGAAAAGTTATGAGCAACCTAAACAGCATATTAAAAAGCAGAGACATTACTTTGTCAACAAAAGTTTGTTTAATCAAAACTATGGTTTTTCCAGTAGTCATGCATGGATGTGAGAGTTGGACTATAAAGAAAGCTAAACGCTGAAGAATTGACGTTTTTGAACTGTGGTGTTGTATAAGACTCTTGAAAGTCCCTTGGACTTCAAGGAAATCCAGTCAGTCCATCCTAAAGGAAATCAGTCCTGAATGCTGAAGCTCTGATACTTTGGCCACCTGATGGGAAGAGCTGAGTCATTTTAAAAGACCCTGATGCTGGGAAAGATTGAAGGCAGGAGGAGAAGGGGATGACAGAGTATAAGATGGTTGGATGGCATCACCGACTCAATGGACATGTGTTTGAGTAAACTCCAGGAGCTGGTGATGGACAGGGAGGCCTGATGTGCTGCAGAATGGGGCTGTAAAAGGTTGGACATGACTGAGCTCTGAACTGAAGTGAAGTGAATGCTTAGAAAAAAGACAACTTCCTAGTTGTCTGTATACTGCTGAGCCCAAGATAATTTATGTTCTCATAACATTTATAAAATGAAAATATTGACAGACTTTTCTAAATAAGCAAAATACAAGTGAATGTCTATTGTATAAAAAATACTGAGAGGACAGACTGCAGGGAGCAAAGTAAGGTAACATATGAAGAGCTATTCAACTGAACAGAATTATATGTGTGTGTGTGTGTGTATGTATATAATCTGTTATGTGTATGTATATGTGCATATTAAAGTACAGCAATTTCACCAAAACATTTATTATTATACCAAAAAAATTCTAGCCAAAGATACCGCTATATTACTTTCTATATTTCTGTTATTTTCTACAAAATTATTTGTGTCTATCTAGCTAACCATTTATCAAGCAGATCCACATCAAATGTGCGTATTATGGAGGAAAGCTAGCAAGGAAGTTATTTTTTATTTCTCTTAGCTTGTGTGCTAAGCTTAAAGCTGAAACTGCAGTACTTTGGCTACCTCATGCGAAGAGTTGACTCATTGGAAAAGACTCTGATGCTGGGAAGGATTGGGGGCAGGAGGAGAAGGGGACGACAGAGGATGAGATGGCTGGATGGCATCACCGACTCGATGGATGTGAGTCTGAGTGAACTCGGGAGTTGGTGGTGGACAGGGAGGCCTGGCGTGCTGCGATTCATGGGGTCGCAAAGAGTCGGACACGACTGAGCGACTGAACTGAACTGAACTGTGTGCTAAGAGAAGCATGGAGCATGAGGTAGAAGGAACTCTGGACAGTTCTGTTAACTTGAGCCAAGTGAAAGGAATAAATCCCTTACAGAAAGTAGTGAAGAACATAATGCTTTCTTTTTAATTGCCTGTCACATTTTCTTATAATGTGCTTAAATGGCAATGATGAGTGACTGAATGATCACTCAGTAATAGCTTTATCTCCTCTTTAATCCAAATGAATTTGTTTTTAAGATTTTGCTGTCCTTAGCTTTATTGTTTTTTTATTTTCCATTTGAAAAAATGTTATTCCTTATTTACATTTTTTGAACCTCAGTTTATATGCCTTTTTTTATTTACTTGGTTATATTTTTTGAATTGTGAATTTTAAATTTTATTTGTCTTTACATACATTATTATCAACATGTTTATCTTAGATGTGTTAAAGAACAGAAAAAAATAGCTTAATTTTCTTTTTTTCACTTTTCATATCTTTTGTTACTTGTCACCTAAGGAGTTACTAAATGGAACTTTGAATCTCCAGTTTTCCTCTCACTCAGCACTCCATTGCTTCTTTTACTGATAACACTTTACAGATTGGCTTTTCAGATAGTGGGATATAGTCAACACTGATATTTTTTCTGATTGATCAAACCAGCTTCCTTTGTTGCTTACTGGCGACAGGGTTAGTGATTTTGCTCACATCACTGACAGATACAATATTATTGAAGTGTTAAAAATGTATTTTCAACTATTTTTTGGACCAATTTAGAGATTGAGGGAAAGCTATAAATATGCAATCATTTCGCAAAACTTCCTGCCCTAAAGGATTAGACATTGAGGTGAGGCTTTCTTTCCTATTGCTTCAGGAAGTTACTTGACAATTCTGAGGAATTTTTTGCAGCAGAGTGCTGTGGTTGTAAAGCAGAGGGATTTCTCTTGGTAAACACAAAAGGTTATTCTGTGCTGAGACCCTGAACGTGAGATTACCACCATGAGAGGCCTGGTCCTCAGCTAAGGCCTAAGAACTCAACTTGGCTGTTTGCTAAATTCAATTAGACTCTGGGGTTCTTATACTTATCAAGATCATAGGAGATCTACTGTATACATCATAAATGTCTGTTTCTAACTTATAGTGAGAATTTTATGAAATGGAAGGACTACTCAAATTAATTCAACATGAGGAATTTCTCCTTGTAGCATTCTATGTATCAGTGGGTTATTGTGTGATCATAGAATCTAAACACTGTAGGGAACAGAATTTTCAATAGTCTCAGGTTAAGATAGCTTATAGATAGCTCATTTTCCCAAAAGGCATGTCTTGGCACCAATATAACCCTAGTTTTCGATATTCTTGGTAAACATTTCCTTTCTCCTGCATCGTTCTTGAAAGAACATTTATGCCTTCTATGACTCTTGTTTTCTATTCTTCCATTAATCATTAGCACTTTTTTCTAGGAAGTATGTGATTCCTCTGGAGATACTAATGACTTCGTTAAAGTACATTTACCTCTAATATTCTACTGCAAATCCCAATCATCACCTTACTTTTGTTTCCTTTAATAATGAAAATAATAATGACCTGCTGAATAATGCCAATAATTTTTAACCTGCTAGTTTTTTCATGGTTTGTTAACCCTGTACACTCACGGGAATCACATGTAGCAAATTTTAAGATACAGATACTTGGGACTCATGCCAGTCCAACTAAATTTGAATCTTAAAGTGAAGTAGGGAAGTATATTTTAAAAATACCAACCAGTTACTGTGATGAACCACCATGGCTAAAAACTGCTAGTTTATACATTTGACTCAATTATGAAGGTACATGATTTTCTGCAAGGATAAGAGGAAATCTGCTACATCCAACCATCTGCTATATTTGATATATGCCTCTCCTGACCTAAGTAACTTCCACTTCTGAGAGTTGAGAATAAAAGAATCATCACTGGGTTCCTTCTCAATCATACACTGAAATATATCAACAGTGATGAAGGTTGTTGGCTGTGGAGATGATTTTAAATGCTAACAAGAGCTAACCTCTATCATGAGCAGATCCTGTGCCACGTACCAGGTGATTTACTTCTGTGAACCTCTCCATTCATTTTTTGTTTTATTTGACAGTTATGTTTTGAGTACTAGATATATAACTGTATTTCATGAAGCAAACACCTTGTAATAAATATAATTAATTCAGAACTTAAAAATATATATTTTACTTAAAAGTGTGTGTGTGGGGGGGGGGAAGCTTCAAAAGCAGAGTGTGCTGTCCTGCTAAGATCATGCATTCAAAGTATTCATCTGTCTCGTCTCAACATCCCCATTTTACAATAAAATGAATGGAAACACACAGACAGATCAAAAAACTGTTCACAATACCAAAGACCATAAATGACAAACAGATTGAAATCCTCTTAGTGTAACTCCAGAGGCTTCTATTTTTATTTTAAGGAAAAAAAATCATTTATTCATTATTCCAAACAACGGACAATATAACTCAACAATGCGAATTACTGGGAAAACACAACTGCAACTATAATTCTCATGTTAAGCTAAAGAACTGCTAATCACATTAATGCATTACAAAAATAAAATTAATTTACTACACATTATAAATTAAAAAATTAAATATTAACATTTTCAGTTCAAATATATACAACTGTTAGAGTAAAATGTTCCCCCAAAATCATCTTTGTTATAGTAAAGACAATACAAATTTGAGCATTTCAGTAAATCATTACACTAGAAAGAGGGGTTACTTTGCAGTAATATGTGTATGTGTAGAGATCACTAGAGCTTTCAGAAAGTCTGGTAAAATCAGGGACTAATGAGGACAGAATCTTATGTCAGAGCATTAACCACTACTTTTTATTACCTTCCATTCATTCAATAAGCACACCGGGTAAAACAAAGCAAAACAAAACAAACGTCAAATAAAACAGAAGAGTTGGGCAACAAAATTTTAAAGTTAATGGCTAGGAGTACATCAAACTAAAAATCTTCTGCACAGGAATATAGTGGAAAAAAAGAAAAAAACAATGGGAAGAGAATGGGAAAATATTTGCAAACCATATATTTGATAAAGGGTTAATATTCAAACTCTAGTAAGAACTCAGGCAACTCAATAGCAAAAAATCCCAAATAACCTAATTGAAAAATGACCGAAGGGCCTGGATAAATATTTCTGCCAAGAAAGACCAACATGTACATGAAAGACCAAGGGGTACATAAACAGATGCTCAGCATCAAGAGTCAGCAGGGAAATGCAAAGTAAAACAACAACAATGAGATATCATCTCATACCTGTTGAAATGGCTATCATCAAAAAGACAAGAGCTGACAAATGCTGGTGAGGGCAAATTTGTGTCCTATTAATGAGACTGTAATTTGGAACAGCTATTATGATTCTCTATGGAATATGTGTGTGCTCAGTTGCTTGGTCATTTACAACTCTTTGCAACTCCATGGACAATAGCCTGCCAGGCTCCTCTCTTCATGGAATTTTCCAGGCAAGAGTACTGAAGTGGGCTACCATTACCTTCTCCAGGGAATATTCTTGACCCAGGGATCAAACTCACATCTCTTGCATCTCCTGCATTGGCAGGCAGATTCTTTACCACTGTGCCACCTGGGAAGCCCAGACAATGGTATAAGGGATTTTCAAAAAGTTAAAAATAGCACTACAATATGATCCTACAATTCTGCTTCTGGGAATATATTTAATGGAAATGAAAACATCAACTGGAAAAGATATCTTCACCTCCAGGTTCATAGCAGCATTATTTACAATAGCCAGGAAATTTAAACAACTAAAGTGTCAAAGGATGAGTGGATAAAGAAGATGTGATGTATACAATGGAATAAAAATAATAAAAATAATGAAACCCTGCCATTTGCAATAATATGGATGGACCTTGATGGCATTATGCTAAATAAAATAAGTCAGAGAGAGAAAGACAAAGACTGTATGATCTCACTTATCTGTGAAATATAAACAACAAACAAAATCTTAGAAAAAGAGATCAGACTTGTGACTACCAGAGGCAGAGAGAGTTGGGGGAAGGGAATTGAAAGAAGGTGGTCAAAGGTACAAGCTTCCAGTTATAAGATAAATAAATACTAGAATTATAGCATGATAAATTTAGCTAATACTACTGTGAAGGCAAAATGCCAAAGAATTGGTGTCTTCGAACTGTGGTGCTGGAGAAGACTCCTGAAAGTCTCTTGACTGCAAGGATATCAAACCAAGCAATCTTAAGGGAGATCAACCCTGAATATTCACTGGGAGGACTGATACTGAAGCTGAAGCTCCAGTATTTTGGTTATCTGATGCGAACAGACAACCCAGGGACTGGAAAAGTCCCTGATGCTGGCAAAGATTGAGGGCAGAAGGAGAAGAGGGCATCAGAGAATGAGACGGCTGGACGGCATCACTGATGCAATGAACATGAACTTGGGCAAACTATGGGAGATGGTGAGGGACAGGGAGGCCTGGCGTGCTGCAGTCCATGGGGTCACAAACAGTCAGACACGATAGGGTGACTGAAAAACAATAACAACTGTGTTTCATTGCAAGGACAATTTTTTAATTTTTTCTTTCTTTTTGGGGCTTCCCTAGTACCTTGCCTGGAAAATCCCATGGACGGAGGAGCCTGGTAGGCTGCAGCTCATGGGGTCGCAAAGAGCTAGACACGACTGAGCGACTTCACTTTCACTTTTCACTTTCATGCATTGGAGAAGGAAATGGCAACCCACTCCAGTGTTCTTGCCTGGAGAATCCCAGGGACGAGGGAGCCTGGTGGGCTGCCATCTATGGGGTCGCACAGAGTTGGACATGACTGAAGCGACTTAGCAGCAACAGCAGCAGTAGCTCAGAGTGTAAAGCATCTGCCTGCAATGCAGGAGACTCAGGTTCGATCCCTGGGTCAGGAAGATCCCCTGGAGAAGGAAATGGCAACCCACTCCAGTATCCCTGCCTGAAAAATTCCATGGACAAAGGAGCCTGCTGGGCTATAGTCCATGAGGTTGTAAAGAGTCAGACATGACTGAGTGACTAACACACAAATATAAAAAGATGGATGTTAGATGAACTTACTGTGATAATCAGTTCACAGTATATGTAAATCTAACCATCTTGTATGCTTCAAATTTATAACGTGATGTATGTCAATTATTAGGCTTTCCTGATAGCTCAGAGGGTAAAGAACTGGCTTGCAATGCAGGAGACGTAGACATGGGTCTGATCCTTGGGTTAGGAAGACCCCCTGGAAAAGGAAATGAAAATTCACTCCAGTATTCTTGCCTGGAGAATCCCAGGGACAGAGGATCCTGGTGAACTATAGTGCACAGGGTTGCACAGGGTCAGACATGACTGAAGCAACTGAGCATGCTGCTGCTGTGCTGCTAAGTCGCTTTAGTTGTATCTGACTCTGTGCGACCCCATAGACAACAGCCCACCAGGCTCCTCTGTCCCTGGGATTCTCCAGGCAAGAATACTGGAGTGAATTGCCATTTCCTTCTCCAATGCATGCATGCATGCTAAGTCGCTTCAGTCATGTCCAACTCTGTGCGATCCCTTGGACAGCAGCTCACCAGGCTCTTCTGTCCACGGAATTCTCTAGGCAAGAGTGCTGGAGTGGGTTGCCATTTCTTTTCCAGACTGAACATGCACACATGCCAATTATTTCCTTTTTAATTTTTTAATTTTTAAAATATAAATTTATTTATTTTAATTGGAGGTTAATTACTTTACAATGTTGTATTGGTTTTGCCATACATCAACATGAATCCGCCACAGGTATACACGTGTTCCCCATCCTGAACCCCCCTCCCTTCTCTCACCCCATACCATCCCTCTGGTTCATCTCACTGCACCAGCCCCAAGCATCCAGTATCATGCATCGAACCTGGACTGGTGATTCATTTCATATATGATATTATACATGTTTCAATGCCATTCTCCCAAATCATCCCACCCTCTCCCTCTCCCACAGAGTCCAAAAGACTGTTTGTGTCTCTTTTGCTGTCTCGCATAGAGGGTTATCATTACCATCTTTCTAAATTCCATATATATGCATTAGTAAACTGTATTGGTGTTTTTCTTTCTGGCTTACTTCACTTTGTATAATAGGCTCCAGTTTCATCCATCTCATTCACAATTTGTATTGAAATACAAAAAACCTCGAATAGCCAAAGCAATCTTGAGAAAGAAGAATGGAACTGGAGGAATCAACCTGCCTGACTTCAGGTTCTTCTGCAAAGGCACAGTCATCAAGAGAGTATGGTACTGGCACAAAGAAAGAAATATAGATCAATGGAACAACATAGAAAACCCAGAGATAAATCCACACACCTATGGACACCTTATCTTTGACCAAGGAGGCAAGAATATACAATGGAGAAAAGACAATCTCTTTAACAAGTGGTGCTGGGAAAATTGGTCAACCACTTGTAAAAGAATGAAACTAGAACACTTTCTAACACCATACACAAAAATAAACTCAAAATGGATTAAAGATCTAAATGTAAGACCAGAAACTATAAAACTCCTAGAGGAGAACATAGGCAAAACACTCTCCAACATAAATCACAGCAGGATCCTCTATGACCCACCTCCCAGAGTAATGTAAATAAAAGCAAAAGTAAACAAATAGGACCCAATTAAAATTAAAAGCTTCTGTAAAACAAAGGAAACTATAAGCAAAGTGAAAACACAACCTTCAGAATAGGAGAAAATAATAGCAAATGAAGCAACTGACAAACAACTAATCTCAAAAATATACAAGCAACTCCTGCAGCTCAATTCCAGAAAAATAAACGACCCAATCAAAAAATGGGCCAAAGAACTAAATAGACATTTCTCCAAAGAAGACATACAAATGGCTAACAAACACATGAAAAAATGCTCAACATCACTCATTATCAGAGAAATGCAAATCAAAACCACAATGAGGTACCACTTCACACCAGTCAGAATGGCTGTGGTCCAAAAGTCTACAAGCAATAAATGCTGGAGAGGGTGTGGAGAAAAGGGAATCCTCTGACACTGTTGGTGGGAATGCAAACTAGTATAGCCACTATGGAGAACAGTGTGGAGATTTCTTTAAAAACTGGAAATAGAACTGCCTTATGACCCAGCAATCCTACTGCTGGGCATACACACCGAGGAAACCAGAATCGAAAGAGACACGTATACCCCAATGTTCATCCCAGCCCTGTTTATAATAGCCAGGACATGGAAGCAACCTAGATGTCCCTCAGCAGATGAATGGATAAGAAAGCTGTGGTACATATACACAATGGAGTATTACTCAGCCAATTATTTCTTAATAAAAATGGTGAAAAAAATTGGAACAGGAAAAAAAAAGAAGAAAGGAAAAGCAGGAAACATGGTTTCTTTTCTTTAGGACATATTATCTATAGATAGAAAGCCAATATATAGGGGCATTCATGATTATACTAGAGATTTTTACATACATGGATATCTAAGTACTGAGAAAGTCAGGTGGTGTCAAAGTTTCAAGAAAGAATGTAATTATGAGGACAGAATATAGGGTTTGGATTAGAGAAGTAGAGGAGAGCATTCTTTCACTGCAGGAAAGAACGCATAGTGACAGGTAGGGTGCAAATGATTGACAAAAGGAAGCAGCTACGCCAGCTATGTTTCTTTGAGAGCAGATAGAGGGATAAAAGATTGATTATTTTTTTCTTGAGAAATTTCGGGAAAGCTCCCTTTTGGCCTTCCAGCTCTAATGAAAATACCCATCAAGAGGGACCCCAGGGAGCGGTCTTCAAGAAGAAAATGGTGTGCAAGAGGTTTAAAGGGAGTGTCCTCAGGATCAGCACCTGGAAGATACCAAACTCAGGGAGACTTGAGCTGCCCCAGGTGGGTTCGGGGCTGGGTGCTTGGGACTTGTGATGTGGCTTGCCCTTGAGTGACACTGCCTGCCTCAGCATAGACAACCCTTTCAGGACAGTTGAGGCCTTTTTGCCAGAAGACTGACAGCAGTTGGGGGAAGCAGAGCCTCAGTTTCTGAAGGGGGACCTGGGTGACGCTTCACTTTGTTCAGAGATTACTCTCTGATAAAGCAGTTGTCCTGAGCATCAGAATTAACTCAGTTAAAAATAATCTATTTATCTCTACATCTATGTCTTATCTGTACCTGTATGTATATGTGTTGAGTCCACTAAATCAGAATCTTTCTAAAGGAAGGCCAGATGACCAATTTTTTTTTGTTTGTTTCAAAGCATATTCTTGGATATTTCTGCTGATCGTTCAAGTTTGGGAACCTCTGATTTAAAGGGTATAAATTACTCTCATGGAGCTTCAGAAATAATTACTCATTTCTTCCTTGACTCATCAGTAATCCCACATAGTATACACCACTCTTTAATGGGCAAAGCAGCAGGATGAAAGAAAAAATCACATTATGAATAGCTCTGGATTCAAAGAAAGGGCACACAGGCGTTTTAAGTGTATTCCACATTATATAAGAAGAAAAGGATTAAGCACAATAGGAAGCCCATTAAATTGCTATTGCGTTAGAAGAAATTAAAGGTTATGTTCAGACTATTATAAAATAGACATAAAAATATGTTAATCTATAAAATCTTCAGCCATATACAAAATGAGCTACCTGGGCAAGCAAGTAACATAAATAAAATGAATTTATGATTTTTGCAATGCAGAAGCTCCTTTATGGTGGAAATAGCATGTTATCTGTAAAATTTGAGTTTTCGTTCTTGGGGATAGACATTTAGAAAACTTTTAGATATTTAAAACATATATAACAAGATATTTTGTCTGGATTTGTAGCCTATTGCTCGAAAAATAATATGAGAAGGGCTTGTTGTCACTCCTTGCTCCAAATATTTGTCAGTATTTGATGTTTAGTGCTGCATGTTTTGGAGTCCTGCCCTTCCTCTCCAAATATCTGTTTGCCTCCAGAAATTTATCTTCTCTTTATCTGTCCTTGCCCTCTTCCCCAGTGAGTTTCAGTGATACATAAGATGTTTGATGGACTGAGGCAGATTTGGCTGATACAAAATTGCTAGCACAGGGCTTCTCTTTTTTCAGAAACAGTGAGCAGCTTGTGGGTGGAGTGGATCTGATTGAGACTTGATTGCAACGTAGAACTCCAGGACCCTGTCTTTTTAGACACAATGAGCAATTAGTAGTAGGCCTTCATCTCAGCCCTGAAACCCATGAGGCTTGTCCATGGAGGTAATGTGTGAATGTTTATCGATTTCAAACAGCTGGAAAATTAAACAACTGCAACACTCGGGGCTCAATCAGATTTTCTGTGGAATACCTATGGCTAAGCATTAACACAGAAAGAGGAAGAATTTCTTCCTCTGTGGAACATTTTCTTCTCTGAACTGGGAAGGAGTTGGAGGGATTCCCTTAGCTGCAACAGAACTGGTTTTGTTTCCGACTTCCCTAGGTGGTAGGGGCTTTAGCTCAACCTCATTCCTCCACTCACAGTTCAATGCAGTCGTATTTGGATGCAGTTGAAGCAAATAGGAGGATGTTCTCTGGTGAACAAATCAAGGGAATTAGTAAGTTCTGAGTCTGACCTGAAGAGGCAGATCTGAGTTCTCCTGAGAGAAGCTATAGGAAGTGAAAAGGAGGACAGATTCTTTGAGAAATACTCGCTAGGGAGCTTTGAAACTACCAAAAAAAGACAACCTTTTGAAAAAAGTGGAATTTCTGTTTGTTAATTAACCATCACCATGTAAGATATCGGTAAAGAGTGACCTCATTTTTAGGAGCATAGTGGTGAAGCCTGAGCATAATTATATGAAGAATCACTATGCTTAGAAAAGATGTTGAAATATTCTTTAGAGAAGGCAATTAATACAAGGTTTGCATTATGGAATAAAGAAAATGCAAATATTATATGCCAGTTTGAAAACTCTCCTAAGAACTTATTTTCCCCACATTCTGAAGTATGATAGTGTTAAATACAATAAAGCAAATTATTTCTATGGCTGAGAACTTTTATATAAATTGGTGATTTTAGGTCACAAACAAGGAATTACACAGTTATGCATCTTTAAATAACTATAAACAAAAAGGAAAATACAACCCTCAGAATAAGAGAAAATATTGCAAAGGAAGCAATTGACAAGGGATTAATCTCCAAAATATATAAGCAGTTAATGTAGCTCAGTACTGGAAAAAAAAAAAAAAAAAAAAGCCCAAACAATAAAATCAAAAAATGAGTAGAAGACCTAAATAGACATTTCTCAAAAGAAGACTTACACATGCCCAAAAAACAAATGGAAAGATGCTCAACAGCACTAGTTATTAGAGAGTAAAAACAACTATGAAGTATCACCTCACACCGGTCTGGATGGCTATTATCCAAAATCTACAAACAATAAATGCTGGAGAGGAGGTGGAGAAAAGGGAATCCTTTTACACTGCTAAGTATGTGTGTGTGCGTGCTAAGCTGCTTCAGTTGTGTCCAACCTTTTGAACCCTATCGACTCTAGTTCGCCAGGTTCCTCTGAACATGGGATTCTCCAGTCAAGAATACTGAAGTGGCTTGCCATGCCCTCTTCTAGGGGATCTTCCTTACCCAGGGTATAACCTCTACAGAGAACAGTATGGAGGTTCCTTAAAAAACTGAGGAATGACCCATATTACCCAGTAACCCCACTTCTGGGCATATATATGGAGAAAGCTGTAATTTGAAAGGATGCATGCACCCTGATGTTCATTATAGCACTATTTACAATAGCAAGGACATGGAAGCAACCTAAAAGTCCTTTGACAGAGGAATGGAAAAAGATAGATAAGGATAAAGAAAGTAATACAAAATTGTAAAGCAACTATACTCTAATTAAAATTAGTAAAACATAGAATAAACTACTGTGGGCACTGTGTTCTTTTCATTAGAGCCAAAATTTTAAGTAGGAAAATGCAACAGTTGTTTCAGATCACACTGTCTAGGGCAGGGCACGGATGGGATTTTCTGATTGTCTTAAATGTGTGACTTGCCCACTAAAGTCTTTGGGTCCTTCTGGCCCTTCAAAGAGCAGAGTTCATACTGCAAGTTCTGCTGAGGCATCTCAGAAGATTACTACCTGGTGATAGAGGGCCATTTATGCATAGAAGCACAAAGCTCTTCATTCTAAGCAGCACCTACCTCTTGTCAGTTTTGAAGAGAATTCTGCACTTTCTGGGAAATCATGGTCCCCTGGGTCCAACTCCCAGATGGCTGCAGACCTGCAATTCATTTTTGCCTTCAGTGACTCAAAGAGAGAGTCTTTTTGCCCAAATAATACACAATTTTATTCCCAGTGTCTACTCTTTCCCACAATGATGTTAGTCCTATATCCACTGGGATTTTTAAGGTGTAATCACAGACCACAAGTAGGCATCTTCCCAAAGAAGTGAGATAATTCAGCAGTTTTCATTATCTGAGTGTGTGTGTGTGTGTGTGTGTGTGTGTGTGAGAGAGAGAGAGAGAGAGAGAGAGAATATTTGTGTGCTTTTAAAGTTCTCAGAGTTGTTTTCCCAGTAGAATTATTTGGATGGGACCACTTTAGACATGATATGTAGAAAGCGCATTAACCATCTTCCTGTCTTTGTGCTTGGTTTGTTATGTGGCCCACACCTTCTTATATCAGGTAAGCTCTCCTCTGTGTCTCTTTTATTAGTATCAGGGAGTTTCATCTAAAATGCTCGGAGGAGGAGCTTATATACAGTGTAAAGGCCCTACATATATCCTGGGAAAGATTGAAGGCGGGAGGAGAAAGGGACAACAGAAGATGAGATGGCTGGATGGCATCACCAACTCAATGGACATGAGTTTGAGCACACTCCGTGAGTTGGTGATGGGCAGGGAGGGCTGGCGTGCAGCAGTCCACAGGGTTGCAAAGAGTCGGACACGACTGAGCAACTGAACTGAACTGAATTGACAGATATTCAAAAATTCTCTGAAAAATGTTTGGCTCTTATGCCAATGAGATTTTCCATAACTGGTTCTGACGTTTCTGCCATCCTGGCTTGATAGGAATCTTTTTGTCGAACTTTTGTTCATTAGTGCTTAGCCAGACAAAATGTGATCTGGTATTGAGGAGGTAGAGTGTCAAAGGTACTGTGAAGCTGGTCCTATCCGAGAACATTTTCACCTTAGCCTTATAGGCTTTTTTTTTTCTTTTTTTTTTTAATGGGATGGACATTCCTGACTGAGTCAACTGCTTGAATTTGGCAACTTCTAGGTTTTTGTTTTCAGAATATCATCCCAATCCACATATATTACCTGAAGATGGAGAGAGAGCCTGAAGCTCTATTTCAGTTTTCCAACAGGCAGTAACTAACATGCACAGTTTTAGCTAATCACCATTTTAAACATCACAGGATGGCTGATATACAGGACTGCTAAATCTCAATGAGTAAGGGTTGGTGTTCATAGTCAGGGTTGCAGGGTTCATATTAATGTGTTAATTATTTGTTGTGGTAGTAACTTAGTCATGATACGTAAACTTGGGAACGGTTGGTTGGTTGCCTATATTTAAACAGTAGCACTTAAAGGGGTAGAGAAAACTATTGTTCAAAGAAATTCAAAGAATGTAGTAGTTGCAGAAAGGGAAGCAGAGGTGAGAGACATCCATGAGATAAATGGAGTAATTGCCTGAGTTTATGATGAATTTCTGTTTCCTGGTTCTGGTCTCTCTTACTGCCTGGAAGCTTTTAAGTGCTCTTGGGTACTCTGCAATGACACTGTATCCTGGCAATTAATCTTTATATTAGTTTGGAGCTCGTTTATATCATTTCCTGTTGCTTCATGCCAAAAAGAATCTAGATAAAGCAGTAGCAGCATTAACTGGTAAGTATCTCCAGTAACTTAGGAGTGCATTATATCTAGCACAATGTTTAGTTTATAGGATATACTGAGTCAATACAGAAAGACAGTTGAGTTAGGTGGTGGTAATAATGAAACTGGAAAAGACAAAATGGAAATAATAGATTTGTGATAAAGGAAAATCCCCGAGGATTCCGCATGTGCTAAAATGCTAAGATGCAGAAAAAGAGTGGACTGATGCTTGATGCCTGTGGTGAGGATTCAGGCTACAGACAGCTGACTATAGAGGTAGATGACCTGCCACTTTTTGTCAAGATAACCCTATTTCAACAACTTTAGAAAAAATTCAACAGCACAATTACTAATGGAAAAATAAGACCAAAGTAATTAGCAACATAAGTAATATGTGAAATATTTACAATTTAAAAATACTAGTCTCTTTCTATGAATTTGATGAAGAAAATAACTCTTTACTCCCTACCCCCACCCCTTTTATCCTTTGCTTTTTATGTACAGGTTAATGTTTTTAGGCATTAGAATGGAAGCTAGAGATTGCTTTCTTTAGAAGATTTTTTTTTTTTACTTTTTAATGCACATCAATTTAGCCCTAGACAATGCAATTTAAAATGGGGTGTTTCTATGTCAGTGAAGGTGTTGGGAAGACAGTGGGGGTAAGCCTCATTGTAAATAGCCTCAGACACAGCAAGTCATAGATGAAGGACAGTATATGCATTTATGTAGGATGGAAAGGACCATTAGTCACAGATCCATCTTTTCAGTCACTAAGAGAACAATCCCCATTAGTGACATCATTTTTGAATAATAAGAAAAATGTATGTATGTCCTTGAGAGTTCAATAAATAGTGAATGTTACATCTGAGATTTGCAAGCATCTGGGAAAGTTAAGTCTTCTATCCTTCAGAATTTTATAGAATTTTTTCTACATCACTAGAATAGTTTACTAAGTTATATCTTGGTGACTATAAAACATAAATATAGCCCCACAAGAAAAAACTGAGGGAAAAAATATGTTAAAATTACTTAACACAGTGCCTGCACAATTAAGTTTCTTAATGACAAGCAAGTAAAGGAAGGAAGAAATATTTTCCCAATCCAATTCTGAGTTGATTATCCAGTGCAAGATACACCATAGCCCTGAATCACAGCAGCTAGGTTTGCCTCTGATTTTGGTTCCAATTGTGGACCCATGTCTGGAGGAGCTTAAACTCACTGATTATTCACCATGTTTCCATCTCAAGTTCACATGGCTTGTTTTTCTCTTTTGTACCCAGGGACCCCCTAGTGTAGTGGTCACTGAACCTGGGCTGAAAAAGTGAAATCGCTCAGTCGTGTCCGACTCTTTGCGACGTCATGGATGGTAGCGTACCAGGATCCTCCATCCATGGGATTTTCTAGGCAAGAGTCCTGGAGTGGGTTGCTGTTTCCTTCTTCAGGGGATCTTCCCAACCTAGGGATCAAACCCAGGTCTCCCACATTGTAGGCAGATGCTTTACTGTCTGAGCCACCAGGGAAGTCCAGGGAACCTGGGCTGAAGCTCCACCTAAAAATATGGATGAATTTAAGACCAACCTTCAAATAGGAAAGAGAGCCAAAGGAAGAAGTCTCTTGTCCTTTAAGTGAACAATTAATACAGGTGTTCTGCATGCTTCCCGGGTGGTCCTGACAGCAGTGATCTCAGCAAACTTGCTACTGACTCATGGATTGGCTTGTGCAAAGAGTTTACTAGGGCTTTGAAGACTGCGCATAAAGATACAGGTCTGGTTTCTTAGCAACTTTTGGTTTAATAGGGCTTCCCAGGTGGTACTAGTGGTAAAGAATCCACCTGCCAATGCAGGAGATGCAATAGACATGGACTTAATCCCTGGCTCCAGAAGATCCTTGGAGAAGGAAATGGCAACCCATTTCAATATTCCTGCCAGGAAAATTCCATGGACAGAGGAACGTGGTGGGCTCTTTGCAGTCCATGGGGTTGCAAAGAGTCAGACATGACTGAGTGACTGAGCACATGATTTAAGAGGATATAAGTTTAGAGGGGAAGTAATATGAACACATCCATTATAGAGCATTAAGATAGTTTTAAAAAGTCATAAATGTTTTGAGTGGAGTATGAATAAGTGAGATATTGAAATGATGGGTAATTAAATCAGGGGAAATTATCCTAGGAATACCTAAGGAAAAAAATAGTATTTTTTTTTAAAGTAGGAAAAGATACGGCATTCCATTTCAATATTTTGCCCAAAATATTGTTGGAAAAGGAATCATTTAATCAAATTGTGAAGGGTCCTGGTTATCAAGGAAATGAATACTTTTGTAAGTAGACAGATGAAAAGCTTGTAGCGTGGATTTGGAGTAGGAGGTACAAAGGATATATTCAGACCTGCAGTGTGGATAAATCAATTCAAAAGCTATATGTAAAAGATCATCATAGTCTCTTAGAATTCATTGTGAATTCTTTGATGGCAGAAATCATAGCACTTTATAAACTATATGTATTTGTTCATTTATGACGTAGATACTCAATAGATGCTGAATCAAGGGACAAAGGCAGCCATTTACTCATCAAACACTTATTGAGCACCTATATGTGTCCGATCATTGAGTTTCAGAAATACAGTCGAGTGAAAAAGCCCATTTATTTCACTAACTCTCTATTCTCTGTTTTTGGTCTTGCTTTGTGACTCATGCATTACATGAACCTCAGCTCTACCACATGGAGCACCCTTCTGAAGCCAGTCCGTTTGTGCCTGTTTTATTCCCTGTTGTCGTAATGCCCGTTGCTAGGTGGTCCTCCTCTAGCCTATAACTAGAGAGTCTTGAGAGCATTCTCTGTTCAATCTCAGCTCACCACCAGTTGAGCCCTAACTACTTCCCTGGGGAGGTAGATCTCCTTTCCCAGCTCCATCGCTTGGGAATTCACTTATGTTTGCCTTGTAACACTGCGCTTACACTATCATTGGTAAGATTAGCAAGTGCTTAAGATTTAGAAATATGCCTAAGGAAACTTTTTTTTTTTTAATGAAAAAGGTTTTCCTTATACAAACATAGTGAGGATGTTGCATTTATTAAGCCCATCTAGCACCACTGGACAGAAAATCCCTTCATCTGACATCTGTTCACATAGTAATTGTGATGTTGATGACTTCAAAATTGTGAACTTCTAATCGATTTTTCAGTATAATGACATCTTTATAGAAAAAGAGAGGAACGCATCCAAAGCATTGCCTTTCTCTACAGCTTGAGAAATTTTCACCATTACATTTTAGGAAGGTAAAAGGATAATTTTATTTTTGCTTATTGATTACTTATATGTTTTCTTCCTGATAGTGGCATCTTAATAAATTTGACAAAGGAACTGCAAACCAGGTTGTCCCTAGAAGCACAAGCCTAAGAAGAGCCATCTGACATTTTTCAAAATAAGTGCAATGTGAATTTTAAAAAAAGAGATAAATAAGAAGGCTAAAGCTTTCCTTCCTGTCTTGGCCCTTTCCTTTGCTTGATTGGTCAGGAATGATGATGTGATTCATCATCTTCACATCGGCTGCTGGGATAAAACTCGCAGCAATGCTGACAAGATGCAGAGGACATCTCTCCTCCTTTGCCTCCTCAGAAACTCAGTCATGGCTAATTTAGCTATTGTGAAGAAAGCAAACAGGAAATTTGAAAGCGACAGTGCTTCACACAAACTTTATTTCTTCCAGATGCCAAAACTGATGAAAGTAAGCCATCATCAATTCACAATGATGAAATCATGCAAAAGCACATGTAACTTATAAAATCATGCTTCTTCCAAAACAACTAACCTCGTCAGGAAGACGGCTTTTGAGAAGAACAAAGAAAACACTCTAGAATTTTGTCATTCAGACACAATGATCGTGTTTTCTTTCCTTTCTTTTTATTTTTAAAGAGGAGATGATTATATCGTGTATTCAATACTATTAATATCAGAATCTAAAATATTAAATCTCCCATTTTTCTTTCAATTTATTGCCACATGGACTTGAATTTAACATTTTGATCAGTCTGAAAACTCCTGCTCTTGTTTAGGACAACATCAGCATTTGCCTGAAGGATCTTGGATAAATATTTAAGGAACTTTGAATTTCAAGCTCTCACTGTCCAAAATAAATGGAACACAAGGTAATCTACAGGTAAAAGCTACAGCATATAGTACATTACATAATTTTTTGAGTGATACAAAAGAAGGATCAAATAATGAAAAGGGTACCATGGTTCCTGGATCAGAAGGCAGAATGTTATAAAGAAACCTGTTTATTAAAATGAATTTGTAGCTACATTTCTTATAATTTGACAAAAGAGTTTTTAAGTTCTTAATTGAATAAGGAAAAGTTAAGAAAATTTAGAGGAAAAAATTAAAAGTAGAATAAAAACAATGTAAGTCAAATTTTAAGATATTAAAAAAATAAAGTTTATTGCCAAGACTGAGCAGAGTAAATCATTCCCAGACTGATACAAAAATATTTTACAAATTACCTAACATTTAAAAAACAATAAAAATGATCAATGTATTTTTAATAAAAATCATTAGAATAATTAGTTAGTCTAACAAATAAATTTAGATTACATATCAAACCATACTAAATTAAATTTCAGAGGGACAGATGTGCCTAAAGATTAAAATGAACTCTGAAATCTTGGACAAATATATATATGCCCTTTCTTTCAGAGGGAAGAGTATTCTAATCTGAAATTAGTGGCAGAGGATACAAATAAATATAAATATGTTAGGTTACATGATCACTGTAGAAACTTTATAATGGAAAACTAAAATTAAAGGCAACCCCAAGAGGAACAACCCCATGTCCAAGGAGCAGTGGCTGCATGGGGGCAGGAAGACCGAGAGGAGCTACTCCACGTTCAAGGTCAGGAGGGGTGGCGGTGAGGAGATACCCCTCATCCAAGGTAAGGAGCAGCAGCTGCGCTTTGCTGGAGAAGCTGTGAAGAGATACCCCACGTACAAGGTAAGAGAAATCTAAGTAAGATGGTAGGTGTTGCCAGAGGGCATCAGAGGGCAGACATACTGAAACCATAATCGCAGAAAACTAGTCAGTCTAATCACATGGACCACAGCCTTGTCTAACTCAATAAAACTAAGCCATGCCCTGTGGGGCCACCCAAGATGGGCAGGTCATGGTGGATAGTTCTGACAGAATGTGGTCCACTGGAGAAGGGAATGGGAATCCATCTCAGTATTCTTGCCTTGAGAACCCCATGAACAATATGGAAAGGCAAAATGATGGGATACCAAAAGAGGAACTCCCCAGGTCGATAGGTGCCCAATATGCTACTGGAGATCAGTGGAGAAATAACTCCAGAAAGAATGAAGGGATGGAGCCAAAGCAAAAACAATACCCAGCTGTGGATGTGACTGGTGATAGAAGCAAGATCCGATGCTGTAAAGAGCAATATTGCATAGGAACCTGGAATGTTAGGTCCATGAATCAAGGCAAATTGGAAGTGGTCAAACAGAAGATGGCAAGAGAGAACAACGACATTCTAGGAATGAATGAACTAAAATGGTCTGAAATGGATGAATTTAACTCAGATGATCATTACATCTACTACTGCGGGCAAGAATCCCTTAGAAGAAATGGAGTAGCCATCATGGTCAACAACAGAGTCTGAAATACAGTACTTGGATGCAGTCTCAAAAACGACAGAATGATCTCTGTTTGTCTCCAAGGCAAACCATTCAATATCACAGTAATCCAAACCTACGCCCCAACCAGTAATGCTGAAGAAGCTGAAGTTGAACAGTTCTATGAAGACCTACAAAATCTTTAAGAACTAACACCCAAAAAAGATGTCCTTTTCATTCTAGGGGACTGAAATGCAAAAGTAGGAAGTCAAGAAACACCTGGAGTAACAGGCAAATTTGGCCTTGGAATATGGAATGAAGCAGGGCAAAGGCTAATAGCATTTTGCAAAGAGAACACACTGGTCGTAGCAAACACTGGTCATAGATAATCACGATGGGGTGATCACTCATCTAGAGCCAGACATCCTGGAATGTGAAGTCAAGTGGGCCTTAGAAAGCATCACTACAAACAAAGCTAGTGAAAGGGATGCAATTTCAGTTGAGCTATTTCAAATCCTGAAAGATGATGCTATGCAAGTGCTGCACTCAATATGCCAGCAAATTTGGAAAACTCAGCAGTGGCCACAGGACTGGAAAAGGTCCGTTTTCATTCCAATCCCAAAGAAAGGCATGCCAAAGAATACTCAAAATACCACACAATTGCACTCATCTCACACGCTATTAAAGTAATGCTCAAAATTCTCCAGGCCAGGCTTCAGCAATACACAAACTGTGAACTTCCAGATGTTCAAGCTGGTTTTAGAAAAGGCAGAGGAACCAGAGATCAAATAACCAACATCCGCTGAATCATTGAAAAAGCAAGAGAGTTTCAGAAAAACATCTACTTCTGTCTTATTGACTATGCCAAAGCCTTTGACTGTGTGGATCACAATAAACTGTGGAAAATTCTGAAAGAGATGGGAATACCAGACCACCTGACCTGCCTTTTGAGAAACCTATATGCAGGTCAGGAAGAAACAGTTCGAACTGGATATGGAACAACAGACTGGTTCCAAATAGGAAAAGGAGTACGTCAAGGCTGTATATTGTCACCCTGCTTATTTAACTTATATGCAGAATACATCATGAGAAACGCTGGGCTGGAAGAAGCACAAGCTGGAATCAAGATTGCTGGGAGAAATATTAATAACCTCAGATATGCAGATGACACCACCCTTATGGCAGAAAGTGAAGAGGAATTAAAAAGCCTCTTGATGAAAATGAAAGTAGAGAGTGAAGAAGTTGGCTTAAAGCTCAACATTCAGAAAATGAAGATCATGGCATCTGGTCCCATCACTTCATGGCAAATAGATGGGGAAACAGCGGAAACAGTGTCAGACTTTATTTTTCTGCGCTCCAAAATCACTGTAGATGGTGATTGCAGCCATGAAATTAAAAGAAGCTTACTCCTTAGAAGGAGTTATGAACAACCTAGATAGCATATTCGGCTGCAGTCCATGGGGTTGCTGAGGGTCAGACATGACTGAGCAACTTCACTTTCACTTTCACTTTTCACTTTCATGCATTGCAGAAGGCAATGGCAACCCACTCCAGTGTTCTTGCCTGGAGAATCCCAGGGACGGGGGAGCCTGGTGGGCTGCCGTCTATGGGGTCTCACAGAGTCAGACACGACTGAAGTGACTTAGCAGCAGCAGCAGCAGCAGATAGCATATTGAAAAGCAGAGACATTACTTTGCCAACAAAGGTCCATCTAGTCAAGGCTATGGTTTTTCCAGTAGTCAGGTATGGATGTGAGAGTTGGACTCTGGAGAAAGCTGAGCGGGAAGAATTGATGCTTTTAACTGTTGTGTTGGAGAAGACTCTTGAGAGTCCCTTGGACTGCACGGAGATCCAACCAGTCCATTCTAAAGGAGATCAGTCCTGGGTGTTCTTTGGAAGGAATGATGATGAAGCTGAAACCAGTACTTTGGCCACCTCATGCTTAGAGTTGACTCATTGGAAGAGACTCTGATGCTGGGAGGGATTGGGGGCAGGAGGAGAAGGGGATGACAGAGGATGAGATGGCTGGATGGCATCACTGACTCGATGGGTGTGAGTCTGAGTGAACTTCGGGAGTTGGTGATGGACAGGGAGGCCTGGCATGCTACAATTCATGGGGCTGCAAAGAGTCGGTCACGACTGAGCGACTGAACTGAAAATTAAAGGCAAATTATAAATTAGCAAATATATTAAGAATAGCTAAAACCAAGTATTCAAGATATATATATAACATCTTACAATAAATAAGTTATACTAATATATGAATAATATAAATAAAAGGAAATTTAAAAATATGAAAATTATGAAATACAAAAGAAAATTCAGCAAACTTTATGTTTGTATTAGAATTTAAACATGAACAGTTTAAATGGCAATCTTTTTTTAAAAAATTAAAACAGCCATTTATAAAAGGTTATGCAAAATATTTAAAATGATACAGTAAAAATGATGTTTTATTACATTGCTATTGGGATATAAGTTGTGAGAAACTTTTAGATAAAATTGATTTATGACGAATCATAAAAGTAAGGAATTCCCTCCTGGTCCAATGGATAGGACTCGGTGTTCTCACTGCCAAGCGTTCGGTCCATTGGTGGTCAGGGAACTAAGATCCTACATGCCACCTGGCATGGCCAAAAATAAATCATAAAATTAATGATTCCTAAGTAATACAGCCTATGAATCTTTTCTAAGAAAACAACCTCTAAATTATAAAAAACATTTATATATAAAAGTGCTTTGAACACATGTTAACTATAATAGCTATATTTGACAACAATGTCCAGAAATGTTTAAGTAAGATATTTTACAGGTAAAATTAGATTTATATACATTTAATAATAAACATCCATATTATATTTCATATTATGTTACAGAAAAACATTCAAATTCACATATAGCATGCATCAGCCATGTACAGATCAAATACAGACAAGGAAGAAATAAAGTAACATAATAATTTATTTTCTTATATCTGTACAGAAATCTTCTCTAAATTTTTTAATAATGTTCCTTTACAATGGGAAAATGTAATAGACAAAATAAATAGAAGAGGAATCCAGATGGCTCATTTAATTGAAATAAAAATATCTTAAATATATATTTTTAATAGGTAAGTATATTGAACAAATTCAAATTCTCCATTCCTCATTAGTTTTTGTGTTTTATTCAATATTAGTAAAATAAAATTTTATATTGAATAAATTCATTTTCAATTCTTCACTAATTAATAGTTTAATGATTATAATTTAAATAATAAGGGCTTTTTTTTTGCATCCTAACAATACACTTCTAAATGTCACTTTTATGACAATACAGATGAGAACAGAAGTATTTCTCAGCACTTTAGATGGAGGAATTCTATTGACTAATTTAAACATAATTATAAAACTACAAATATTTAAAGTTTCTATAACCAGTAAAAGAGAAAAAAAACATTGATGGAATCCATAAATAATACATACTTTGAGTATTGTTTTTAAAATATGACTATCTTAGGCAGAGTTCCCAAAGAAACAGCCTAAGGTGAAAACTGGGATTAACCTGTAGGAGGGGCAATGTCAGAATCCTGAGTGACAGTTCAAAGTCACAGCAATGCTCCTGGTCCTCAGTGGGGTAGGTCAGTCATAGCTGTAGCAGAGGAAGAACAAGTCGGTGCGTGAAGCTGCGGTGCTAAGGGAATCCGAGGTGTATATATCCAGCATAATGGCTATCTTGTGTGAGTTCATATGTGCTCTATCCTCTTCCATTAAAAAACTAAAACTCAGACAATGAAACTTTAGTCATTCCCCATTCTATCTTGCTTTCTCTCTTTTAGTATCAACATTCTCAAAATAATCACTGCGAAATGTCCACAGTTTCCTACAGCTATTACTCAGGATTCTTATATCAGCTTGAAACATTTCAGAACGAGTTCTGACCTCTTTGTTCTACTAGTCTTTCATTATTTCCCACCCTGCTTCTTTCATCCCTTTTTTTCAGCTTGGCTTCCACCTTTAAGACCTCTCTGAAATCTGTCCTATTCTTATATCACAAACATATGGCACAGCTGACCACTCTCTCCTTTTTCTTCTATGCTTCTTTTTTCTGGCTTTGTTGATTATTTCCCCATTTTTTCCCCTCCAGCTTCAATAGCCATTTTATATCTGTCGGTTTTTTGGGTTCTTCTCTGCTCAATTATGCTGTCATGCTCCAGGGCTTTGTGCTAATGCACACAGCAAAGGTTGAGTACTATTCTCTACATGAATCAACTCTGTCTCTTGCCTGTCTCCACTTTGCTCGTATCCATAGTGTTCACTGTAGTCACATCCTGTTATTTCAGTTTCTCAAACATACCAAGATCTAGTAATTCTCAGGGATTTTGCATAAGCTCTGCCCTCACCCTGGAAATCTTTTTTTTCTGGCACTCAAAGGATGACTTTCCTTACACTTTCTAAAGTTAAAATATAATTGTTGTTCAGTTGCTAAGTGGTGTCCAATTCTTTGTGACCCCAAGAACTGCAGCGCTCCAGGCTTCCCTGTCCTTCACTATCACTCGGAGTTTGCTCAAACTCATATCCACTGAGTTGGTGATGCTGTCTAAGCATCTCATCCTCTGATGCCCTTTTGCCTTCAGTCTTTCCCAGCATCAAGTTCTTTTCCAATAAGTTGGCTCTTCACATCAGATGGCCAAAGTTTTGGAGCTTCAGCTAAAGTATAATTAGGGAGAACTTCTTCAACCACCCCTAATATATAAGATTCCTCTATTTCAACCATATTTTCCTATTAATTTTTCTTGGCATTTGAAAGAATCACATCCTATTTTTAACTGTTCCATTAGAGTAGGATCTGTCTCCCTACTGTAAGAACACCTGTTGAGGGTAGGGACCTTACCTGTCTTGCTCATCAGAGTGTATGAAGGAGCTGTAATCATGCCTAATTCACTGTAAGCATACCATAAATAGCTTTCACTGAACAATGCTAAAACAACATGTTTAATATACATGTACATCATGAAATAATCAGCACAATCAAGCCTAATCAAATAACCTAGCATTTGTAAAGAAGAACATATCGGGGCTAATATGAGAATATGAGTATTGTACAATGCTCACTTTCATTCTTCAAGTTGGATTATGGCTTGTTTTGAAAACGTATTTTGGCAATACACACCAAAACTTGAAAATATTTTTGATCTATGATCAATCATAAATAACTGTCAGTTAATTACTGCTTGACTCTTAACAATATAGATACTCATACCTACAACAGTGACAGTTTGCCTATGGGCAAAAAAATTATACATAAATGATGTGCAGTTGTTTTCAGCTTACTTTATCGTATCTTCACTTTGTGATATCTTCATTAGTATCATGAGCTCAGCAATGTTTAGCATTTTTCTTCCTATGTTTAATGAGGTACAACTGACAATAAAAATTGAATGCATTTAAGATATACAACTTGATGTTTAATATACATGTACATCATGAAATAATCAGCACAATCAAGCCTAATTAACATCTCCATCACCTCATATAGTTACTGTTCTCTTCCTTGTGTGTGTGCATGTGTATGTGCATATGATGAGAACACATAAGATTTATTCTCTAAGCAAATTTCAAGAGTACTATATAATATTATTAATTCTAATCACATTGTTGTACATTGGATGTCTGTAACTTATACGTTTTGCATAACTGAAGCTTTTGCTACTTTTACTACTTAACCAATATCTCTCCATATTGGGAGATATTGGTCCCAATTATTTGTCCTGTCCCCTAGCCCTTAACAACGATCGTTCAACCCTCTGCTTCTATGTGCTTCACTATTTAGATTCCACATATAAATGAAATCATGCAGTATTTCTCTTTCTGTGTCTGGCTTATTTTACTTACCATTCTGTCCTTCAGGTCCATGCATACTGTCACAAATGGTAGCATTTCCTTCTTTTTTAAGGCTGAATAATGAAAGTGTGTGTACACATATACAAAGGTAGACAACTTTGGCCACCTGATGTGATGGCACTCACTGGAAAAAACCCTGATACTAGGAAAGATAGAAGGCAGGAGGAGAAGGGGACGATAGGACAAGATGGTTGGGTGATATTGCTACTCAATGGACATGAGTTTGAGTAAGCTCCAGGAGACAATGAAGGACAGGGAAGTCTGGAGTTCTACAGTCCATGGGATCAAAAAGAGTCAGACACAACTGAGCGACTGAGCAACAACAAGTAAATATTATACACACACACACACACACACACACACACACACAGAGAGAACTAAGTAAATAGAATAAACCAAGCTTTAAATGGAAATGGAAAAGGAGAGTTTGCTTTCCAAAGAATAAATTTCCACTAACGTAGTAATGAAGTAAGTCCTATAAGACTATTTGGTAGGTAAAAAGGGCCTGGAGTTCTTGCTCATTTTAAGTTATATGTACTATATAAACCAACATAGTTGTGCTATAATGCCTGGAATAAGTTACATTATATTTCTTTCATGTATCTAGGTAATGTTACAACACATAACAAGTAAAAATGGTTGTTAGAAACTTTGATCATATAAAGTCCTACATAAGCACTTAATAAACATGGAAAAAGATGTGACAGGCTTAGTTCACTTTTAAATAGCTATCAAGGTATATTATAAGTTTTACTATTCCTTACTAAATACTTTCTGAATAGCTATAAACTTATAAGTATCAGCAGTCTTTTATATGCTTATTTATAATATGGAATTTAGTGAAGTTATTTTATATGTTAAATATGAAAGTTTAAATTTATTAATATTTAATATAATTTAATACTTAAAATTAACTTAGTATCTTTTAAACAATGAAAAATACAAATTCAAGTCATAGTACTTGATATTACAAGCTGACTGCTGTGTGCTTCACTATCCCACCCATTGAAAAGTCTTTTATATGATTTATGCATACTGTTTTCATCAAGAATGAATATTAATATTTTTAAATATACTTGACCCATATCTTTTAAAATGCTCATGTTTCTCCCATTGAATGTGTCAATATGACAAGGTGTAATACTCATTTTTGTAATGATAAATATCCACATGCCCCTTGGATAAACCCAGTTCTGCCATATTATCTTTATAAAAAGGATACTGCTGTGCTGTGCTCAGTCACGTTTAACTTTTTGAAACCCCATGCTCTGTAGCCCTCCAGGCTCCTCTGTCCATGGGATTCTCCCAGCAAAATACTGGAGTGGGTTACCATTTCCTCCTCCAGTGGATCTTCCTGACCTAGGGATTGAACCCACGTCTCCCTCTTCTCCTGCATTAGCAGGCAAATTCTTTATCACTGAGCTACCTGGGAGAGATAAAATAGGATAATACTACATTCAACTTGCTAATATTTTATGTAATATTTTAACATCTACAATCATAGTCAAAATTGAGCCATGCATTTATTCTCATAGATAGTCTTTGCTTGGTTATTGCAGTGGACATAAGGATCACAGGTCCCAGAGACCTCTTTGTCCCTCTATGTAGAAGGTGAATATCTGATGATCTTCATAGCTTGGTATCCATGAGTCACCCTAGTGCAAGACTCTCATAAATTTCAGTCCTTGTCCTTCACTGAAACTGCTTTTTCTGGACCTTTGCAGTGGTGCATTCTAAAGATAATTCCACGTCTCTTTCTCTGCTTCTTGTCACAACTGTGTGCTTAGTTGCTCAGTCATGTCTGACTCTTTGTGACCCCATGCACTGTAGTGCACCATGTTTCTCTGTCCATGGGGATTTTCCAGGCAAGAATACTAGAGTGGGTTGCCATGCCCTCCTCCAGGTGCAGCTCCAGTTTGTACCTTTGGTGCAACTGTAATTTGGAAGTCTTTTAGGTGTGACCATAAAAAATTCTTGGGTCCCAGTATGGCTTGATCTCTGCTTAAGGTCACATTCAAAGAAACTATTAAATGTGCTTCACATTTTTAAGGAAAAAAGTCTTCCTTAAAGATTTTAATTTCTCCGGGAAAGTACAGTAAATCCCTTAATATGAATGAGTTCCATTTTGAGAGCATGTTGGTAAGCCCAGTTTCTTTGTAAATCCATCAAAGTTAGCCTAGGTGCCCAGTTAATACAATCGGCTGTATAGTACTATACTGTAATAAGTTTATAACACTCTTTACAGAAATAATACCTAAAAGAAACAATAAATTTCTAGGAAAACATTTTTAATCTTACAGTACAGTGCCTTGAAAAGTACAGTGGTACAGTACAACAGTGGTTATACAGGGGCTAGCATTGAGTGAACAGGCGGCAAGAGTTACTGACTGGAGGAGGGAGATGATTGAGCTGAGGGATCATCAGGAATAGGAGATGGAGGGCAAGCTGCACTTTCACTCATGCCTGACACCGACGGCACAGGTTCTGGTTTCTCGTTCGATCCAGTTCTATCCACCTTCTGGAAAAAAAAGATCTAGTGACGTCTAGGTAGTAGCTCTTTTTTTCTCTCATCATAGATGAGGCAGTAGCATTTGTTTGAATTCTGAACGGCTGCATCAACCTTCAGGTCCTCAAATACCATCAGCACCTCCTCAAATAAAGAAATCCCCCTGCCATTCCCTGTGCCATGGATCTCTTTGGTTCCTCAGTTACTTCTCCCTCCTGTTGCTCCACTCTCTCAATTATTTTCACTCTTATCCCTTGGTGCTTCTTGGCAGTACCAGCTACATCACTGGTGCTTTCATGCTTGCTTCAGGACATCCTAAGCTTGAAATAAGGGCATTTTTCTACTGTACTGTATATAGATACAATACTGTACAGTCAAGTGTACGAAAGCACAGCCATTTGTAGAGGATGCATACATGTGACAATGTATACCAGTTACGTGAAATAATTTATGTGATTAGACATGCAGAGGCACGTTTGCATTTGTGAAAGTTCTCAACTTGAAGGCTCATATGTAGGGGCCTTATTGTACTTTTGTAATGGACATCTTTGAATTATGTAAGATAGATTCAATGAGGAGTAATTTTTGAGTGTCAAACAATGATTGATTAATAGATTTTTGGATGTGAGATTTTTCCTAATTTTGAAACTTACATGTACCTCCATTTTAAGTGAAATAAGGCATGGTGCCTTTCAAGGAGATTAGAGCCTAGTGGAAGACAGAAAACAAAAATAAACCATAATGATGCTGAGGAGTATATTGTATTTATTTGGCACAGTGGTTTACAGGAACTCATAAATTTTTAAATGGGCTTAGGATTGTAGAATTTTTCCTGGAAGAAAGGATATTTAAGCTAAGACTTAAAAGACAATGAAAAATTGTCTGGAGGAAAATGGAGGAATGCCATTTACAGAGAGATACAGCAGCTGTGGAAAAGCACAGCAGTTTGAAACTATAAGACGATCTTAAAATTGCAAATAGTGTAATATGGCTGGAGTGGACAGTACTTGCAAGGGAAAGGCAAGAGATAGGCCAGAGTGATTAACAGGGAGCATATTCTAAAGAGCTTCATCCATTTAACAAGGAAAATTATGCTTTTATCCTTGACCACATTAATGTATTTAAACTCACAGAATGATGGAGTATTTGTATCTTAGAGCAAAGTCATTTTGTTACCAACATGAATCATGGATGCTAGGTATTGGAATGACAACTGTTGGGGGTCAGGATGCCACTTGTATAGTGAGATGTAATAAGAGCTTGGACCACAATACTGGAGATAGATAGGGAAGAGCTAATCTATAGGAAAAAGGCAAGGGAAGGAATTCAGAATGATTTTAAAGTTTCCGTGCAAATATAAATAGGATCTATTATTAGCAGCCTGACAAATATGTATTCAGGTTTGAGGGATACCTCAAACCTATGTAATACCTAAAAAGTGAAAGTAAAATCACTTAGTTGTGTCCTACTCTTTGCCGTCCCATGGACTGTAGCCTACCAGGCTCCTCTGTCCATGGGATTTTCCAAGCAAGAATCCTGAAGTGGGTTGCCATTTCCTTCCCCAGAGGATCTTCCCAACCCAGGGATCAAACCCTGGTCTCCCACATTGCAGGAAGATGCTTTACCCTCTGAGCCTCCAGGGAAGCCATAAGACCTAGGATTATCACAGAAAACCTTTAAAGCAATATTTTTAATCTCATCACTGACATATTTCATAATAATTTACTTCTGGGAATCTTTATTGCATAATGAGACAAGAGTCTACTTCTCTAGCAGTATCCCTTCAATCAATGGAGTCGATCATTGTAGGGCCATTAAGTCGTGGAGAAGCTGGTGCTTTCTTGATCTGAAAATATCTTGTACTCCATTCAGGTAACTCTTTAGTAATGGCTTCCCCACTACCTTAGTGAGCAAGGCTATAACTCACATGCTGTAGCTTATACAGGTTTGATCCTTCCACATCAGATAGTTTTTTCCACTTGTTAGGAAAATCTTGAAAAGATGTTTGCAACTTTTTCTTTAAAGGGAAATCCACTTTTGCTGTGCTAATATAAAAGCATTATTGTGGTACAGTCAAAGTTATAATAGTAAGTTTTACAGGAAGTAGGCTGTTTGGTAAATTGTCTTATTAATAATAAATTAAAGAAATACTACTGAATGCTAACTGCCCTGAATTTCAGAAATAGAGGGATAAGTTTCACCCAGCTCTGGCAATAGCTGGTTAGCTGGTCAGCAATACCAGTTTTTATTCTCTCATATATACACCCACACTGCATTTCCCAGCTACAGTGCAGACGAGTATGGTCAAAAGACTGAGTGTTGATCATTGTAAAGTAAGCTGATGTAGTTTGCACCACTTTCTAGGTCTGGCCCATAGTAACCTTCTGAACAGTTTTGACTCTCTTGTCATCTGCTTACTGCAGAGCACCACCATGTCCTGGAACATGCTTGGGACAATATATGAAATCGGTGTGAATCTTGGAATAGCTATTCTCCCAGATTAGAGGCATTCACTTTGAAATTGAAATGTGCAAGAAATAAATTTCTATTTTATGAACCACTTAGATTTTAGGGTTTATGTGTTTTGCAGCTAACAAACAAAATTATTACAACTCAGATAATATAAATTACTCATCACTCTGGGGGTTACTTAAATCTAAGAACATTATCAAGGCATAGATAATCCTAAATAAAGACTATCTTTCCTCTCCACAAGTTTCTATAATGTGTAATAATTTGTCAAGCAATATGAAATTTCTAAGATTTTTGCCTTATTTTTGCAAGCTAACAAGTTTGACTGCCAAAACTTCATAGATGCTGGCAGAAGACACAGAATTCCTTGGTGAGAGTAAAGGACCTTTTTACTCATTGCACAGCAAGGAGCATCACGCTGGATCCTCTTGTCTTCAAGTCTCATGAGGATGTTGCCAAAATAGAGCCAGATGAATCCTGCAAATTAATGATTTTGTGCCAAAACTGAGGAACCCTGAGCTTAAGACCCTCTGATCATCTAAAAGGGGCTGCTCGCAAACTGCCCAACTTTGCCCCAGAGGGAGACATTGTCATTATTCTGTTCAGGATATAAATCTTCCCTTGTCCCCAGAAGGTGATGTTATCTTAGTTCCAAAACTGTTTGTTATACAAACTACAAACATGCTAAAAAGGATTGTCTGGGACAAAACCTGATAGAAGATGTACAAAAATGCCATGGAGAATTCTCTCTCAATATGTTTTAGATTCCAGGTTGTATAACCAGAGAGTAAGTCATAGAAAGATGCAGTAAGAGAGCGATTAGGAAAATATGAAAGCCAGTGATTCTGTTCCTTCATTTTAAGGATGAAGAGAAGCATGTGCAGAGGAAAACTGACCTGGTCAAGGTCACATGGAGAATCAGTGAGAGCCATGAGTCTATTTCTCTTATCTTATTCCAGATTGCACATGCATACGTATGGCTGGTGTTAATTCATATACCCACCAGGTCTACATTTTCTTTAAAAGTAGTTCTCTGGGTGCAGTGCTTACAATTGTCTGTATTGGGAATCAGACAATCTGTGATTTCATCACAGATGTGACAGTAATAATTTTATGAAGTCATTTTGATCTGGTCACCTTCAGGGACAAGTAACCAACTTTTCTTTTAGAGTACATTGTTCATATCTCTTATTGTAAATTGATATCTTTGGTTATGAATTTGTTAAAGTCAAGAACTGTTTCTAAAAATAACTCAGTAAGTTGAAAAGTACATATGAAAAATAAAATAAAGTTGATGACTGCTACGACATGATCACTGTCTTCCAGCTCTTTACATTCTGTTTTCCAATGTCTGGGCCATGAAATATGCCATTATAAGATTTTATTTCCATTTGTGCTCTGTTACATTGACTCGTAGGCTCAAGCTCCCACAGATAATGACTAGCTGCTAGGAGGTCTACCTGATCTTTTTCCTACCACCTTAATGATACACTTGGTATAACTGACCACTATGCTATCATTATATTCCTATAGTTGATTTCTACTCCTTTGAGCAATGAGATTGCTAAGTTAGAAAAACAAGAGAAAGTATTTTTCATAAATCTTGTGACAATTATTGGCTTGTGCAAAATGGTTAAATATTAATAGTAAAGTTCCTATTAGATTATGCGGTTATGGCAGGCCAAACCAACACTCCCTGCCACCATTTCATACACATCTGTGGTCACATAGAAAGTCTGTTTGCTGCAATACAATTGAAAGTGAACGGGGCAAACAAGGGCAAGCGTTTGAGGCTGGGAATATGATTGCAATGAGTAACAGCCTTTAATTTCTCCAGATATTTATATTTTTAAAAACATCTGCTTCCACTCCCACACACAATAATCCTATTTATCCCTGTGTTTGCTTGTTTTCTAATCCTTCCCTAATCACACTACGAATTTTTCCATTAGTCCATCATACAGGTTAATACATTAGTGAGAATGAGATGTAAATGAAAACATATGGATATAAAGGCATGTTTTTATCTATAAAGTCTTCTCAAGCTAATTAAAAGTAGCTATCTAACTGGTAATCCTATGTCTGACTCTAGTTTTCTTTTTATTTCTCTATTTACAAGAACTTTTACTATGAACCCAATTTATTTACAAAAGCAATGTACGGTAGTTTCCGCTTATTTGGAAGGGATGTGTTCTAAGACCACCAAGTGGGTGCCTAAGGCTGTGAATGCTGTGTATGCTGTGTTTTTTCTTATATATACACACCTATGGTAAAGTTTTATTTATAAATTAGGCACAGTAAGGGAATATCCAAATTACCAGCATCACTATTCTTGTGCTTAGGGACCTTTATTAAGTAAAATAAGTTATTGAACACTAGCACTGAGATATCACCATGGCTGATCTGATAACTGAGTCAGCTGCTGAGTGACTAATAGGTGGACCATGTACAGCGTGGATTCACTGAACACAAGGGATGATTCATGTCCAGGGAGAGAGAGAGTGGGGCGGGATGAGATTGCAACATGCTTTTCAGAATGGATTGCAATTTAAAACTTATGAATCATTTATTTCTGGAATTTTCCATTTAGTATTTTTGGATCACAGTTGACCGCTGGTAACAGAAACTGCAGATGGTATGTGTATCTGTGTGTGGGGGGCTACTGTAATAAAAAATGTTTAAGAAATAATCTAGAACACAAAGGTGATAACACTTCATCATCCTCTAAGAACATATGTGTTCTTTTTTTTCCTTATTTTTTTGAAGTTATTAGTAACAAAAATAACTCTCTGATAGTGACAAAGATTCTTTTCTTGACCTAACCCTGGTCAGGCACTTCTGAACCATCTCCTCGACTAGGACCTGACTTTTGGACCTCTGTGTTTACCTTTGCATGGCCCAATTTTAGCAAGAATTCTATGTAAGTTAAACAGAATCTGTCACCCCTTATACCTGATCAGGTTCTTCAACCTCTGCTATTCCCCAGGTGATGTCTGATCACCCTGGCCTTCCTTCAGTGAGAATTCTCTTAGGTTGGTTTAGCCAAAGTCTCTGCTTATCCCTGATGTTTCCTCAATAATTTTCCACTCACTGTTCTTCCTGCTGCTTGGTTTAGAGTCCTGCTTTTCCTTATTGTATTCAGAGTTGAGCTTTATCTCTCTCCCTGACAATAAAATTCCATTGCAATAATCCCCCTAAATAAAGACTTCAATACTGTCCTTTCACAAATGTCTTTTTTTTTTCTTTAACAGAAAGTAGGTTAATGTCCTTTCAAAAAATGTCCACATTTTAATTCACTGAACCATGAATATCTTAATTTAGATGACAACAGGAATTAAATTTGCAGATGGAATCAAGGATGTGCATTAGCTAATCTTAGAGTATCTTGGATAATCTAGGTAAGAGACCAGTGTTATTACAAGGTCTTTAAAAGGGAGAGAGGGAGGTAAATGAGAACCAGAGAGATGGCAGCATGAAAAAGACTCAACCTGAATTTGCTGACTTTAATGATAGAAGAAGGGCGCTGAACCAAGGAATGCAGACAGCCTTTAGAATCTGGGAAAGGCAAGGAAACGGGTTCTTCCCTGGAGTCATTAGAAGAAACACAACCCTGCTTATACCTTGATTTTTATCCCAAAGAGGCTATGTTGAACTTCTGTTCTGTGCAAGTAGGATACTAAACCTGTACTCTTTTAGGCCCCTGATTTATAGTAAATTTTCACAGCAGCAGTATAAAACTAATACCATCTCCATGCGATCTGATTAGAAATCAGAGGCCAGTTTAGGGCAGTTTTAAGGCCTCTGAAGAAGAGATAGAATACATGAGTTTATAATTGGCTCCTAGGAATGTGGCACTGATTGCTACTTTTTCACTCCTTCCTCTGTTTAGTGAAGTTCCTTCCCCTAAAAATGAGAGTAAAATTCACTAACCTTTGACTTTGTATTTGATCATGTGACTTGCTTTAGCCACTATAATGAAGCGGAAGTGAGAGGATGGTACCTCCAACTAGAATTTAATGGCCCTTTCTCTTGTATTCTGGCATCACGATAAGAAAGGCATGCCTCAGCCAGCCTGGTGGTCTCAGCGGAAGACAAGTGTCACAGGGAAAAGAGGCAATCAGCCAGATCAATGTCAGCTTAGATAAACCAACCCAAGCTGATCTTCAAAATTTTGAGAAAAAATACGTAGTTGTTGTGTAAGTCATTCAATTGTGGAGTATTTTTTATGCTGCCATTGCAAAGTCATACAGCTCCGATCTAGGACACTTTGTTCTGTTTCATGTTGGAGTGATGAAGTGATGCATCATAGCAACTGTCATGCAATAATGGTCAGCTTTTCATTTGGATGCCAAAATATGGAAGCTGTTGGAGCCCAGTTCTTCCCACCAAAGATTTTCACTCTGAACTGAGAGCCGACAGCCTTCTCATTTTCCTACTTCAGAAAAGTCAGACGTTTATTAAACATAACTGCCCTCCAACATACCCTGAGGCTCTTAGAGCTATATTTTCTGAGGTATAGAATAAAGCATGCTATTCTAGTCAGTATTTAAATGTCATATATGTACTATAATCCTCTCTGATGATATCTTGGATGTCTGCCTATGCTATAAACATATATATAACATATATATGTATACACATATATATATGTACACACACACACATGCACACACACACACACACACATATAAATATATATTCCTTCTGATAAATTTTCTGAAATGAAATGATTCCAGCCAAGGGACAAATGCCTTTGCTATTATTGATTAAGCATGGGAAACGGAGGAACATTTTAAATACTTGCAAAGTTTCTTTTCAGCAAGAGGGAAAGAAAAATATATCCGTTACCATCCATCTGTTTCTTCCCATATTTTGTTCAGCTCTCAATTCACTATATTTTACATAGATAATATAAACTGCTAAGACACAGCTTTGCCCCAGATTTTGTGGTGTATCTGTGATGCTGATGTTCTGCTCTTTCACTTGAGAGAGATGCAGAGAATGAAAAGTGAGCAAGTAGGTTGGAGAAAACAAAATCAAAGTTGTTACATTTTCCTACTTTGCTCATATATTCAGTAGTTTTTAGAAACTTAACATGCTATAAAACCGAGCTTCTTAAATTACTGAACACTTTTCAAATTATATACAGCAACAAGAGAAAATGGGATGCATATAACAAGTTATGGCATGTTCGGATTAACTACAACAGTTTGAACTTCTGGGCTATACTTCCACTAGACCATAAACTCCATAAAGACAGGATCAGATCTATGCTAATAGTTTGTTTTGTGCACAATGACTAGTACAGGGCCTATACTATATATTAGTGATGAACAAGAATTTGGTGAACTAGAATCCATGAATGACTGCGTTGTGTTTTAGGTACTGTGAGCTATGTTTGTATAGGACAAGACTATTCGCACTAAAACTATGTTTTTGGTAGGGTTCTCTCTTTTCACCTGAGAAGAAAAAGAACATGGCTGGGCAAATAGAAAAATATGTAAAAGGAGGGTTTGGAAGAGATGGATATAAGCTTTCAACTTTTGCCCAATCGACCCTTTAAGAAGCTACTTCAAATTGAAAATCACAATTGCAAAGAGAATTAGATGTGCAGGTGCAAATGGAAACATTTCATAGTGATAAACAGAGGTTTGCTATTCATGAGTTTAATAATAATTTTATATGATATTTGTAAAATGTTCGATTTACTTTTAATGTAAAACTTGTGGCAGGAGTACTTTTAAACACAGAGGTAAAGACTGTAGAGACAAGAACAGAAAAGTTGGGGTTTTCTTTAGCATTTTCCCTTCTAGCCCATAAAGAGTATCTCTCTGTGTGTAGTATCCAAGGATGAAATTAAGGCTTTTCTCATTGTCTATAGAGGAAAGATGACATATTCTGAAAGACAGAGCCAGGATGTTGGCATTGCACTGGCTGACTGTGCATTAGATCAGACAGCAAATTAGATATTGATAGAACTATTTCGTACAGTCGATAAGCTTTCTGATGATTGATATCTTTATGTTGTCTGGTAATATCAAGGCCGACATTTAGAAACTAGAGAAAGAAACTGTAATATGATATTCTCTTCGTGGAATCTTTAAGTGTAACCCAAGCTCACAAGTATCATTACCTTAGAGAGCAGGATTTACACAGTTGACTTTCACAGGAACAAGGGAAAGAAAATTAAAATATCACCCTTTCCTTTGTGTATAAAACTGTCCTTTCAGCCATCCTTCGATCTGAATTAGAGGACAAAACAGTCAAGTTCTTTAAAGTTCTGATTTGAGGGGAAAAAAAAGTAGTTCACAGAAGCAATCAGAAAAAGTGTATCTTAGAGAACAAAATAAACTAAATGCAGAGCAAATGGTTTATTTCATTAGATGACTGTTTCTGGTAGGACACTTGACTTAAAACTAAGTGCTCAGAAAAACCACAAAATATATCACTGTCCACTTCTAAATAATATTTTCTGAAATGTAATCAGGAAAGTGGAAGATGATGAAAAGAAAGCACTGTGATTTATACAACAGCCTCTGTCTTACTTCTCCTATCCCCTCTCATCTTCCATTTTATCTTTCAGGAAGAATATATCTCCAAGGTTAATCAATCCGTCCATCAGTTAAATACTTGTTTATTTATTCATCCATTTATTAATTTGGCAAATATTAAGGAAATGCCTATTATGTGGGGGCATTGTTATAGACACTGCGAAAGAACAGTATGCAAAACATAGAAATATTTATGCCCACAGAGCTGACTTTTTTGATGGAAGAAGGCTGATTATTAGTAAATAAGTAAATACATAATGTACACAGGAGGTCTATTGGTGATTAGTGCAAACTAAGTAGGCAAATAAAGTTGATGAGGAAGTTAAGAAATGTCATGCAGTGAGGTTTGCTATTAGGGATGTCAGATAAATATAGGTTGCTCACTTACATTTGGATTTCAATTAAAAAAAATTATTTTATTTTTTTAAAAAACAATTATTTTTACAAGTATAAGTACATGCCTTATATTACTAAGGGAACAAAGGGAAATGCCAATGAAGATGAGATCATAATGAATTTAGTAAAAAAATGATGTTATGTTCTTGTATAGTTGTTAAAGAATTAGAAAGTGAAAGTTGCTCAGTTGTATCCAACTCTTTGTGACCCGATGGGCTGTACAGTCCATGGAATTCTCCAGGCCAGAATAGTGAAGTGGGTAGCCTTTCCCTTGTCCAGGGGATCTTCCCAACACAGGGATCGAACCCAGGTCTCCTGCATCGCAGGCAGATTCTTTACCAACTGAGCTATCAGGGAAACCCCTAAAGAATTAAAGGAAATCTTGAGAGAGACATACATGAATATAGAAAATGCAAGTTGGATTTTTAGATGTAAAATTTAAAATACTAATGTGAAAATTGTTCTGAGATGAAAAATACCCTAGATGGAATTAATGGAGATAAGATATTCTGGAGAAGAGATTAATAACTGAAGATAAAATAGAAAATACTCCAAATAAAACAAATAGAAAAAAAGAAAAGAATAATCAGTGAGCTGTGGGAGAAATAAAGAGTCCTAATATAAAGCTAATTGGAGTTATCTAGCAAAAGGAGAATAATAAAAAATGGATAGGAAATCATGGATAAACTCTTTCCAAATTCTCATGAAAATGATTAACTCAGATATTAAGAATCTCAACAAAATCCGAGCACAAGAATCATGAAGAAAACCACACCAGAAGACGTTATAATCAAAGTGCTTAAAACTAGAGATGAACCAAATATTTTAAAGGTGCCCAGAGCAAAATGATAGATTACATGCTTAAGGATAAACATAAGAATTATAGCAGATTTCTAATATAAAATAAGGCAGGCCAAAAGACATAGGGCACTGCATTATTTTTGATTAGAAATCTTCTGTGCTAAGAGAAAATAAAAACCAAGAAGTATAAACCAAAATAAAATCCCTGCAACTGCAGATCTTTACCCAGGGAAAATACTTTTCAAAATACAAAGCAGAAATCAAGACAGTTTCAGTTATACAAAAGTTTAAAGAATTCATGAATAACCAACCACTACCACCAAAAATACTGAATGAAGTCTTTTAAGGAAAAGGAGAATGATATCAGATGGAAATGTGGTTATACTTAAAGCAATGCAGATTATTGAAATGGTAGCTATGTGCATTAATATAAAGATAAAATGTAAACCTCTTGAAAAGAGAATTCATTTTTCAGAGTGAAAATAATAATCATACTGTAGATAACAATATTTTCCATCTACATAGAAATGAAGTTTATGACAAAAATAGCACAAAGGCCAGGAGGGGAGAAATCAAAGTATCTGACTGGGAGATCCTCGTGTTATACTTGAAGTGACATAATATCACTTGAATTTTGACTGTGGAAGCACGGCTTCAACGACAGCCTTAACAGAGTCTTGTTTCTAGTAGCCACTGGACTGATATGATTGAAAGTCCAGTACAAGGTTCGAATCATGTTTTATTTGGGGTGTGCGAGGGCTTCGCTGCTGCACGGGGCTTCCTCGCTGTGGCTACTGTCCAGGTGTGCAGCCTGGCTTCTCATTGTTGTGGCTTCTCTTGTCACAGAGCCCAAGCTCTAGGTGCATCGGCTTCAGTAGTTGCTGTGCATGGGCGCAGTAATTGTTGCACATGGGCTCAATAGCTGGGGCACACAGATTTATCTGCAGCTCAGCATATGGGATCTTTCCGGACCAGGGGTCAAACCCATGTTCCCTGCATTGGCAGGTAGATTCTTAACCTTGGACTACCAGGGAAATCCTCAAATATGATTTTTAATCTTGGAAATTTCAGTACCACAGTGACAATTGAATTCAGTGTCTCCTGGTTTTTCATGTGAAAATTAAGGCATTAATCGGGGGAAAAAAAAAATCAAATGCTGAAACTCAAATTGGGGATATCTCATTAGACCCAGATGAAACTGACAATATTAAATCCCCTAGTCACCCTGAGACTCCTTTTGAAGTAAAAGAAGCTTTCCCTCGGAAGGCTAAGGTGACTAGACTTGCTTGTGCTGAAGACTCTGTGACAATGGAACCATGAAAGGTAATGCTGATTTTCCTCCAGACTCTCCAGAGCCATCCCCGTGCCACTGTATCCATAGCTAGGTTCACATCTCTGTATACTCCAGCATTATAGGTACTCCTCTTCTTCACATTCCAGGAGGAAAAAGAAGTAGCTTATAATTTGAAAGATTTTTAAGAGCTTGCCTATATATAGCAGCAGAAATCTGAGAAACACGTGCAAATAAATTTTAAGTGTATTAGACTGAAGAGGTAGAATTAAACATTAGATTAGACTGAATTCATTCATACAGGTGCACTTATCAGAGATTCCAGATTCAATTCATCTGTTTGTGCAGCTTTATGTGGCTCTAACCATTTACTTGGTTGTTTGAGAAGATACGAACTCAATTGTAGCATCCATTTAATACGGCAGTTGCCAGAGCTTCCCTACATGAAGAGAGAATCCAAAAGCTCCAAGGAAATCCAAAAGGAAATAGAAATGCTATATTAAACTTGTTATGTATGACATATACCCCCTTTCCACAACCATGATCCATGAGAAGACCTAGAATATGCTGTTTCACTAAGGCATTGCCAAATACATTATTGACAAAAGTGTCTCTGAAAGGCTTTGTGACTGCTCTCTATCATAGGTCAGGTGCTACTGTAGGGGATACCACCATTCAGATGGGTCCCTTGATTAAAAAAAAAAAAAAAAAATGACAGAATCCCAGAATAGCAGAGGCCAGGCAGCAGCATTTAATCATTAAAGGCAAGGTGGTTACATCAACCATAAAGGGAAACAGGGGCGCACCAGTAATTAGAATGCATTGACCTGCAGAGATCTTTAGTGGTGGCTAATTGATCACAGTGTCTCTAGGAATGAAATAAATGGACAGCCTAGTAGCATATTGCCTGATTTACATAATAGGAAAAACTCTTAAGTCCAATCACAAGAAACCTGACTTAGATTGCCAAAGTGGAGAATTACTGCCTCTCAGTTTCCAGACTTGTCTATTCATAGACCCAGACTGCCTGACTGCAGGAGTTCCGGTCCCCTTGAGAGAGGGCACTGCACAATTGCTGTAAGTATGCACTGTAAATCTTCCTCCAAGCCTTTCCCAAAGAGATTGTCAGCCATTACCTAGTCACTCTGTGACTAGGAACACACCGAACTTCAGGGATTGCTAGATGCTGGCACTGAAATGAGACTTTTATCAGATGATTCAAAATGCTGCTGTGGCCACCAGTCAAAATAAGTGCCTATGATGGTCAGGTGGAAACTCAAGTCTGAATCACAGAGGACCCAGTAGATGTGCAGATACACTAAGGTTATTTTGCTAGATCCTGAATATGTAATTGGAATTGTTGCTGTGCAGTCACTCAGTTGTGTCCAACTCTTTGAGACCTCATGGACTGCAGCACCACACGCCTCCCTATCTGTCACTATCTTCTGGACTTTGATCAAACTCATGTCCATTGAGTCAATGATGCCATGCAACCATCTCATCCTCTGTCACCCCCTTCTCCTCCTGCCTTCAATCTTTCCCAGGATCAGGGGCTTTTCCAATGAGTCAGTTTTCTTCAAATCAGATGGCCAAAGTGTTGGAGGTTTAGCTTTAGCAAATGAATATTTAGGGTTGACTTCCTTTAAGACTGACTGGTTTGATCTTCTTGTAGTCCAAGAGACTCTCGAGTCTTCTGCAGCACCACAATCTGAAAGCATCACTTCTTTGGTATCCAGGCTTCTTTATGGTTCGACTCTCAACATCTATACATGACTACTGGAAAAACTGTGGCTTTGACTAGACAGACTTTTGTTGGCAAAGTGATGTCTCTGCTTTTTAATACACTGTCTAGATTTCTCATAGGTTTTCTTCCAAAGAGCAAGCCTGTTTTAATTCCATGGCTGCAGTCACTGTCTACAGTGATTTTGGAGCCCAAGAAAATAAATTCTGTCACTGTTTCCATTGTTTTCCCATCTATTTGCCAGGAAGTGATGAGACCTGTTACTATGACTTTAGTTTTGAGAATGTGAAGTTTAAAGCCAGCTTTTCACTCTCCTCTTTCACCTTCATCAAGAAACTCTTTAGTTCCTCTTTGCTTTCTGCTATTAGGATGGTGACAACTGTGTATCTGAGGTTGTAGATAATTCTGCTGGCAATCTTGATTCTAGCTTGGGATTCATCTAGCCCAGAATTTCACATGATGTACTTTGCATTTCACATTATGTACTCTGTACTCTGTTAAATAAGCAGGGTGACATATACAGCCTTGACAAACTCCTTTCCCAATTTGGATACCGTCTATTGTTCATGTCTGGTTCTTACTGTTCTTTCTTGACCTGTATGCAGGTTTCTCAGGAGGCAATAAGGTGGTCTGGTATTCCCTTCTTTTGAAGAACTTCCCACAGTTTGTTGTGATACACACAGTTAAAGGCTGTTGTGCATTCAATGAAGCAGAAGTAGATTTTTTTTGGAATCTCTTGCTTTTTCGATGATTCAACGGATGCTAGCAATTTGATCTCTGGTTCCTCTGCCATTTTAAAATCCAACTTGTACATCTGGAAGTTCTCAGTTCACATGCTGTTGATGCCTAGATGAAGGATTTTGAACATTACCTTGATAGCATGTGAAATAAGTGCAATTGTGTGGTAGTTTGAGCACTCTTTGGCATTGCCCTTCTTTGAGATTGAGATGAAAACTGACCTTTTCCAGTCCTGTGGCCACTGTTTAGTTTTCTAAATTTGCTGGCATATTGAGTGCAGCACCTTAACAACATCGTCTTTTAGGATTTCAAATAGCTTAGCTGGAATTTTATCACCTCCACTAGCTTTGTTTGTAAAATACTTCCTAAGACCCATTTGACTTCACATTCCAGGATGTCTGGCTCTAAGTGAATGATCACACCATTGTGGTTATCCAAGACATTAAGACATTTTTTGTATAGTTATTCTGTGTGTTCTTGCCACCTCTTCTTAGTATCTTCTGCTTCTGTTAGGTCCACACAATTTCTGTCCTTTATTGAGCCCATCTTTGCATGAAATGTTCCCTTGGTATCTCTAATTTTCTTGAAGAGATATCTAGTCTTTCCCATTCTTTTTTTCCCTCTATTTATTTTCACTGTTCACTTAAGAAGGCTTTCTTATCTCTCCTTTTTATTTTCTGGAACTCTGTATTCAGATGGGTATATCTGTCCCTTTTTCTTTTGCCTTTCACTTCTCTTCTTTTCTCAACTATTTGTAAAGGCTCCTCAGACGATCATTTTGCCTTGTTGAATTTCTTTTTTGTGGGGATAGTTTTGGTTACCACATCCTGTACAATGTTATGAACCTCCATCAATAGTTCTCCAGGCACTCCATCAGATCTAATTCCTTGAATCTATTTGTCACTCCTACTGTATAATCATAAGGGGTTTGATTTAGGTCACACCTGAATGGCATAGTGGTTTTCCCTATTTTCTTTAGTTTAAATCTTAATTCTGTAGCAAAGAGCTCACGATCTGACCCACTGTCAGCTCCCTGTCTTAGACACCCTTGGCAACTGGCAGAATACTCACATAGCTCTTTAACCGATGTTGTGAGTTTCATTGTGGTGAGAGGGCTAAATAAAGACCTTTGAATTTCCTACCAAGTTAGGATAGTAAATCAGAAGCAATATAATATCCTGGAAGAATTGCAACAGTTAATGCCACCATGAAGACTTGAAAGAAATAGGAGTGGCAATACATATCATATTCCCATCTAATTTATGTGTCACCTGTGCAGAAATCAAATGGAGAATGATAGTGAACTACTGTAAATTTAATCAAGTGGTAACTTCAACTGTCCCGTTGTGGTAACAAATGTAGTATTTTACCAGAGAAAATCAGTATAGCTGCTAGTATTTGGTATGCCAGTATTGGCCTGGCTCATGCATTTATCTTCATACCAATTTTTAGGTAGTTTTAGCAGTTTATTTTATATGTCAGGACCAACAACATAACTTAGTGTTTCACTAGAGTTAAATAATCCCAAGATCTTTGCCATAATGTTGTCTGCTGAGATTTTGATCATCATGACAGTCTATAAGCCATCATATTGGTCTAATATATTGATACCTAATGATCATATCTCTTTCAGTCATATCTTTTTGCCTTTTCATACTGTTCATGGAGTTCTCAAGGCAAGAATACTGAAGTGGTTTGTCATTCTCTTCTCCAGTGGACCACATTTTGCCAGAACTTTCCACCATGACCCGTCTGGCTTGGGTAGCCCTACATGACATGGCTTATAGTTTCATTGAGTTAGACAAGGCTGTGGTCCACGTGATTGGTTTGATTGATTTTCTGTAATTGTGGCTTTCATTCTGTCTGCCCTCTGATGGATAAAGATAAGAGGCTTATGGAAGCTTCCTGATAGGACAGACTGACTGTGGGGGAAACTGGGTCTTGTTCTTAATCCAGTTTTCTATAATGGATGGGGCTGTGTTTCCTCCCTGTTGTTTGACCTGAGACCAAATTATTTGGTGGAGGTTATGAAGAAAATGGTGACTCCTTCAAAAGGTCCCATGCACTCACTGCTGCACTCAGTGCCCCTGACCCTGCAGCAGGCCACCAGTGGACCACACCTCCGCTGAGATTCCTGGACACTCAGAGGCAAATCTGGGTCAGTCTCCTGTGGGGTCACTGCTCCTCTCTCCTGGGTCCTGGTGCACACAAGGTTTTGTTTGTGCCTTCCAAGAATCTGTTTCCCCAGTCCTGTATAAGTTCTGGTGGCTCTGTGGTGGGGTTAATGGTGACCTCCTTCAAGATAGCTTACGCCACACCCAGGTCTGCTGTACCCAGAGCCCCTGCCCCTATGTCAGGCTACTGCTGACCCATACCACCACTGGAGACACTCAAACACTCAAAAGCAAGTCTGCCTCGGACTTTGTGGGGTCTCTTGGTGTGCACAAGGTTTTGTTTGAGCCCTCTGAGCATCTCTGGTAGGTATCAGGTTTGCGTATGACAGGAGAGTGTGCAATTTCCTCAGTTCTGTTTTGCTGCAGCAAAGATTTGAAATGGTGGACCAAAATGTTACAGTTTGGTTACAGCTCAGTTTTATTTGGCAAGCAAAGAAAAGTACACCCTGGAGGCATGAGGGTGGGCCAACCCCAACAGAGAGGTCCAATTCATCTTGCTTTCCTCCTTTTGTGCATTTGGAAAAGTGCTGCACTCAATATGCCAGCAAATTTGGAAAACTCAGCAGTGGCCACAGGACTGGAAAAAGTCAGTTTTCATTCCAATCCCAAAGAAAGGCAATGCCAAAGAAGGCTCAAACTACCGCACAATTGCACTCATCTCACATGCTAGTAAAGTAATGCTCAAAATTCTCCAAGCCAGGCTTCAGCAATACCTGAACTGTGAACTTCCAGATGATCAAGCTGGTGTTAGAAAAGACAGAGGAACCAGAGATCAAATTCCCAACATCTGCTGGATCATCGAAAAAGCAAGAGAGTTCCAGAAAAACATCTATTTTTGTTTTATTGACTATGCCAAAGCCTTTGACTGTGTGGATCACAATAAACTGCGGCAAATTCTGAAAGAGATGGGAATACCAGACCACCTGACCTGCCTCTTGAGAAATCTGTATGCAGGTGAGGAAACAACAGTTAGAACTGGACATGGAACAACAGATTGATCCCAAAAAGGAAAAGGAGTATGTCAAGGCTGTATATTATCACCCTGCTTCTTTAACTACTATGCAGAGTACATCATGAGAAACGCTGGACTGGAAGAAACACAAGCTGGAAGCAAGATTGCTGGGAGACATATCAATAACCTCAGATATGCAGATGACACCACCCTTATGGCAGAAAGTGAAGAGGGGCTAAAAAGCCTCTTGATGAAAGTGAAAGAGGACAGTGAAAAAGTTGGCTTAAAGCTCAACATTCAGAAAACGAAGATCATGGCATCTGGTCCTATCACTTCATGGGAAATAGATGGGAAACCAGTGGAAACAGTGTCAGACTTTGTTTATTTGGTCTCCAAAATCACTGCAGATGGTGACTGCAGCCATGAAATGAAAAGACGCTTACTCCTTGGAAGGAAAGTTATGACCAACCTAGACAGCATATTTAAAAGCAAAGACATTACTTTGCCAACAAAGGTCCATTTAGTCAAAGCTATGGTTTTTCCAGTGGTCATGTATGGATGTGAGAGTTGGACTATAAAGGAAGCTGAGCACAGAAGAATTGATGCTTTTGAACTGTGGTGCTGGAGAAGATTCTTGACAGTCCCTTGGACTGCAAGGAGATCCAACCAGTCCATCCTAAAGGAAATCAGTCTCTAGTGTTCATTGAAAGGACTGATGCTGAAGCTGAAACTCCAATTCTTTGGTCACCTGATGTGAAGAACTGACTCATTTGAAAAGACCCTGATGCTGGGAAAGATTGAAGGTACAAGGAGAACGGGATGACAGGAGATGAGATGGTTGGTTTGCATCAGCGACTCAATGGAAATGAGTTTGAGCAAGCTCTAGGAGTTGCTAAAGGACAGGGAAACCTGGCATGCTCCAGTCAATGGGGTTGCAAGGACTCAGACATGACTGAGCTACCGAACTGAACTGAACCGAACTGAATGATTGTACCTACTTTGCAAGATACAAGTAAGTTGCATGAACATGTGGTTCTGACTCCTTTGAACCAAACCTTGCACATTGTGTTCTCTCCCGCAGTTCAAGACCTTGGATTCCTGAAGGGTTCCTTGAAACCAAATAACCCAGGAAGAACAAACTTGAGTTTACTTTAGAAATGGGTCAGAAGATAAGCTTTGCCCACTCCAAAATGTAAGGCTGTAGTACTATTAACCTATTCAGGGATGGGCTTGAAGGTCAGTGGTGGAGAAACATTTTCTCAATGAGCCATAAATTTGTTACTCAGTGTGTAATGAATGAGACTTGGGCAGAAAGACAGATCTATAATGATTTATGGGTAGTTCATAAGTGTCTGGGTGGATGGCCATGGAGTTAGTAGAAATAAGATTAAAAGACTAGCAAAAATTAAGTTTGGGAGAGAAGTGTGTGGAAGGATCTCTTAGAATAGGCACACATTGTAAAAGTACTTGTGTTCTGAGTGAACGCCCACCAAAAAGCATGCACTGCTTAATAAATTTTTAGTAATCAGAGTGGACAAAATAATAATCAGTGGACAAAATGACATAATTTGAGGATGTCTGTCAGTTTCCTTGCCCAGTCATTCCAGGTCTTGTTCAGTGGGACCATGAGGAAAGTGATCACAATGGTAGGGACAGAGATCAACAACTTGGACATCTCCTTTCTAAGGGTGATGACTATTGCTAAGTGACTAATCTGCAAACAGCCAAAACCATCACTGAATGCCTGATGTGGCATTATTTCATAAGTGTAAGTACTTGGAAATATATCTGACAGAATTTTTCAAGAACGAACAATGAAAATTGCAAAACATGATTGAAAGAAACTAACTGAAAAAGAACCAGATAAGTAGACGTGCTGTTTATTCGATGGATATTGCTGGGACCATTAGAAAATCGTATGTAAAACTACAGCAATTTAAATTCATACCTGGCACCATACAGTAGAAAGTAACTCGAAGTGGATCATGGATCTAAATGTAAAACTTAGCATTGCATAACTTCTAGAAGAAAACATGCTAGAAAATTTTGTAGCCTTGGGTCAGACAAGGATTTCTTATCTACATCACCAAAAGTGTGACCCACAAGACAAAGGACTGTTAAATTGGATTTCATCCGAATTAAGAACTTTTGCTCTTTGAAAGACATTGCTTAGAGCATAGGAAGACAAAGTGTTGGTTGGGAGAATACGTTTGCAAATCAAATATCTGATAAAGTACTTGTATCTCGGCTGGGAATGGGAAGAAAAAAATGAGAGCTGAATTAGAATCTCCTGGCTAAATGTATTATCTTCAGATGGAGAGATTAAATATATTCCAATGATGGTGAAAAGAAATCAAATAAAGAGATAGTTTGGAGATACAAAATGATGATAAATGAGAAGATAACTGGGAAGAGTGGTAAGGTTGATGTGGTATGAAATCAAAAGTTTGGATGGTGGGCACTGGGAGTGTGTTGAGGACAACTTGATAAGAAAGCTCTACCAGAGGATACAGTGGCAGGTTCCACAGCAGAGCAGTGAGCATGCTTGGAATAAGGAAGATTTTGGGTCAGGTGGATTGAAGATAGTTGTGACCCTGGAGGCCTGCTGAAGCTTCACAACACCTGGCCCAGAATTGACAGAGTGTTGCTCGGATCTGAAAATCAACATTCGACCTTACTCTTTAACTCCTGGTGGTCCAGTGTTCCTTAAGACTTAATGCATCACAAATCTCGTAGCCAACACTTTGGGGCATGTTTATGTTTTTCTAGTATCTTAGTGTCCCATCTGTTAGCCTTCCCATTTTCTCTTCATAAACCACATTTCCTGGTGGGTGGATAATATTCAGCAGATAGTGTGACTCTGAGTGGACAACTGTGGTTTTTTAATTTTTTGCTGTTGTTCACCATTTGATGTCTGGACTCCCCAGAGAATCAAGCCTGTCATTCTAAGGGAAAAAAAAACACAAACTTTTCAAGCTTTTAGAAAGCAGTCTTTCTCTGCTTTTTTGATACTTCTTCACAAACTCTCTTTATTATCAAAGTTAACCATAGTAATTCATATCCAATAAAAAAGCTAGAACCAAATAACACAAAAGCCAGGGTTAGAGTTTCTAAGGGATATTTTTTTTCTTTTTGCCAAAGTTGATTGAGCTATAATAATTCACGTCAACACCAATTTTGTGCTAAATATCCATTCTCCACAGAATCTGGTGCCTAGATGTTGCTTTTGGTCCAGATGTGTCCTCCTAACATTTAGCACCCTAAAGAACATACATTTTGTATGGCATATGGGAACATTTCATCCCTAAAAAATGAATAAGAATGATAATATAGAAAATGCATAATATAATTTAGATATTCTGAAACTCCAGTACTTTGGCCACCTCATGCAAAGAATTGACTCATTGGAAAAGACTCTGATGCTGGGAGGGATTGGGGCAGGAGGAAAAGGGGACGACAGAGGATGAGATGGCTGGATGGCATCACCGACTCAATGGATGTGATTTTGAGTGAACTCTGGGAGATGCTGATGGACAGGGAGGCCTGGCGTGCTGCAATTCATGGGGTTGCAAAGAGTCGGACACGACTGAGTGACTGAACTGAGCTGAATTGACTGATAGCACTTTAATCAAGTGGGAAAAGAATAGAACACCAACTATGTGAATAGGATAAAGATTCAGATGAAAGTAAGACAGTGATGGGGGAAATTGTGAGTAAATACAACCTCAGGAGAGAAAGAAAAAGAGATGGAAATCTTATTCTCCAAGAAGATTAACTTTGCTAAACTAGTAAGATGTTGATGTATTCCTGCTAGGAATGAGTGACATTAAAGATCTGTCAAATACAGAGGAAAAAAAAAATCTGAATTAGAACTCTAAAGATTTGGGTTCATGTTTTGCCTTCGCTGTTAAATTGCTGAGTGACTATGCACAGATAATTGAGACTCAGTTGAATTATCTATGATTTCTCTGGGGCTCAGATGGTAAAAAATCTACTTGCAATGGAAGAGACTCAGGTACTATCCCTGGGTAAGGAAGATTCCCTGGAGAAGAGTGAAGAAGACCATAATTAAACTTGTGCTTTCTCTTTGATAAGGAGATAGAGTTTTTCTATTATAAGGCTAACGAGTTTTGCCAAGAAAATGCACTGGTCATAGCAAACACCCTCTTCCAACAACACAAGAGAAGACTCTACACATGGACATCACCAGATGGTCAATACTGAAATCAGATTGATTATGTTTTTTGCAGCCAAAGATGAAAAAGCTCTATACAGTCAGCAAAAAAACAAGATTGGGAGCTGACTGTGGCTCAGAACATGAACTTCTTATTGCCAAGTTTAGACTTAAATTGAAGAAAATAGGGAAAATCACTAGACCATCCAGGTATGATCTAAATCAAATCCCTTACACTTATACAGTGGGAGTGACAAATAGATTCAAGGGGAATTAGATCTGATAGACAAAGTGCCTTAAGAACTATGGATGGAGGTTTGTAACACTTTACAGAGGCAGGAATCAAGACCATCCCCAAGAAAAAGAAATGCAAAAAAGGCAAAATGGTGTCTGAGGAGGCCTTACAAGTAGCTGAGAAAAGATGAGAAGCAAAAACAAAGGAGAAAAAGAAAGATATACCCATTTGAATGCAGAATTCCAAAGAATAGCAAGGAAAGATAAGAAAGCCGTACTCAGTGATCAGTGCAAAGAAATAGAGGAAAACAATAGAATGGGAAGGACTAGAGATCTCTTCAAGAAAATTAGAAATACCAAGGGAAATTTTTATGCAAAGATGGGCTCAATAAAGGACAGAAACTGCATGGACCTAAAAGAAGCAGAAGATATTAAAAAGAGATGACAAGAATACACATAAGAACTATACAAAAAAGATCTTCATGACCCAGATAACTATGATGGTGTGCTCACTTACCTAGAGCCAGACATCCTGGAATGCGAAGTCAAATGGGCCTTAGGAAGCATCAGTATAAACAAAGCTAGTGGAGGTGATGGAATTCCAGTTAAACTACTTCAAATCCTAAAAGATGATGCTATGGAAGTATTGTACTCTATGGCAGCAAATTTGGAAAACTCAGGGCCAAAGGACTGGAAAAGGTCAGTTTTCATTCCAAACCCAAAGGAAGGCAATGCCAAAGAATGCTTAAACTATCACACAATTGCATTCATCATACACGCTAGCAAAATAATGCTCAAAATTCTCCAAGCCAGGCTTCAACAGTATGTGAACTGTGAACTTCCAGATGTTCAAGCTGGATTTAGAAAAGGCAGAGGAACCAGAGATCAAATTGCCAACATCTGTTGGATCATCAAAAAAGCAAGATAGTTCCAGAAAAACATTTACTTCTGCTTTGTTGACTATGCCAAAGCCTTTGACTATGTGGATCACAACTGTGGAAAATTCTGAAAGAGAAGGGAATATCATACCACCTGACCTGCCTTCTGAGAAATCTGTATGCAGGTCAGGAAGCAATAGTTAGAACTGGACATGGAACAACAGACTGGTTCCAAATCAGGAAAGGAACACATCAAGGCTGTATATTGTCACTCTGCTTATTTAACTCATATTTAAAGTACATCATGAGAAATGCTGGACTGGATGAATCCCAAACTGGAATCAAATTGCCCAGAGAAATATCAATAACCTCAGATATTCAGATGACACAACACTTATGGCAGAAAGCAAAGAAGAATTAAAACGCTTCCTGATGAAAGTGAAAGAAGAGGGTGAAAAAATTGTCTTAAAACTCAACATTCAGAAAATGACGATCATGGCATCTGGTGCCATCACTTCATGGCAAATAGATAGGGAAACAGTGGAAACAGTGACAGACTATTTTTGGGGGCTCCAAAATCACTACATATGGTGACTGCAGCCACAAAATTAAAAGCCACTTACTCCTTGTAAGAAAACCTATGACCAAACTAAATAGCATATTAAAAAGCAGAGACATTACTTTGCCAACAAAAGTCCATCTAGTCAAAGCTATGGTTTTTCCAGTAGTAATGTATGGATGTGAAAGTTGGACTAAAGAAAGCTGAGCACTGAAGAATTGATGCTTTTGAACTGTGGTGTTGAAGAAGACTCTTGACAGTCCCTTGGACTACAAGGAGATCCAACCAGTCCATCCTAAAGGAGATCAGTCCTGAATATTCATTGGAAGGACTGATGTTGAAGCTGAAGCTCCAGTACTCTGGCTACCTGATCAAAGAACTGACTCATTTGAAAAAGGCCCTGATGCTGGGAAAGATTGAAGGCAGGAGGAGAAGGGGATGACAGAGGATGATATAGTTGGATGGCATCACTGACTCGATGGACAGGAGTTTGAGTGAGCTACAGGAGTTGGTGATGGACAAGCAAGCCTGGTGTGCTACAGTCCATGGGGTCACAATGAGTCAGACACGTCTGAGTGACTGAACTGAACTGAACCAGAGAAAGATATCCTGAAAACAAAAAAGAATTTCTAAGAGACCTATGCAAGATTGGTGCCTTTTGCTTTTTTAAAGCTGGTCTATAGAGACCTACTGAAATTATAAGAAAATGCTATTTCAAAGCTGGAGAGGCACTGTTCTAAATTGGAATGCATGCCTGGCTGCTTCAAATGTTAATCATAAGACAGTTATCAAATTAACTGAAAACTTGCAGTCCAATCATACTTTAAAAGAATAAATTTAAATATCAAATTATTAAAATAGCCTAGTAGACTTACGTTTTGCTCTAAACAAACATAGTTAAAATAATACTCTCACAAAATAGGCAACATTATCGAATGTTATTTTTAGACATTTAGGTGCTCTTAACATAATTGCTCTGAGGAAAGAAAATACTACCATATCTAGTACTGATTACAATCAAAATGCTGTGTTTAGCCTGCATGAATCTTTTCTTCTGGGATTTATAGAATGCTCGGTCCTATTTCACATAACATATGGACATAGCCCATACCATTATTGTAGTCTTCTTTTTCTATTAAAATGCTAATGAATAAAAAGGGATTTCATTTTTATTAAGGAGGGTAGAGGTACAAGTGTGGGAGAGTGAATTAAAAACAAACCTACTGGGAGAAGAGATAAGAGTTCTAGACATATGAATGATTCTTCCTCCCACATATCAAACTCAGAATCATATGTCCACAGGGAAGAGGAATATTAAAATCCAAAAGAAAACCGAAGTCAAACTTATAAAAGAATAGCACTAAAAATGTTCAGTAAAAGCAAATAATTTTCTTATTTTATTAAAAAAGCAACATTGATATTTATCAAGTCTAGAAGCGCACATAGTAGGTGGTTTTTTGGTCACTTAAAAAATTTATTTAAGAAAAATACAATAATACTAGCATTTTATCATTCTGGGCTTTTCTCCTCATGTCTGTATTTTTTTGCTGACTTGCCTTTGGCTAGTTCAATATGCATCGCTGCCTCCTATTGTCTGCAAAAAGTGTTTATGAATCTGATATTAGTCTAATCTATATCCCAAATCCATACCTCCTTTCCAGATTTCAGGTCCATTCAAGTTATTTCTCTTACAAAGTTATTCAAATGGGTAAATCAGGATGCTGACAAGTCATCAGATAATTTCACTTGTTATCATTTTTTTGGTCAGAAAATTAGAAACTAGTGTTACTCCTTAAAATAAAAATGCTTTTGTATTGACACTCAGGTGAATTGTTTGAGAGACTTTTTCTTTAATGATAATCACTAACAAAAATGAAGAATTTGAAAGAAATTATGCTATTTATGATGATCTTATGGTGACAGGAAAAGGAGCCATTGAAAGGCTGGATGTTCCCAGTTGGATTTGCACAAGGAGGTTAATACTTTAAAGCTATTACTACACAATAATGCTGAAAAATCCTCAAACTTTCATATTTTAAATTCCTACTTAAAAGGTAATAATATGCTTAAAATGCAAAGGCTTTCAAAAGACTTAAAGCTTTTAAACTACTCTTTTGTTGTTGAAATGAAAGGTTTTTATAATACAAAATTTAAAAATAAAGCATATCCAAATGAATTATCATATGAATGTGAAAGTAAAGTCCAAAATAAATGCCTTTTATCACCCACTGTTTTTTCAACCCATATTAACTATCTTGGGAGATGATGTGTAGATTAAATCCAGTTCCCAAACAAGAAAACAAAGAAACGTCTTATACGAATCATTCTGATCTCATATCTAACTATTCAGAAAATCTTTTCATTCACTTTCTGTTACTGTCTATTCCCACTGTCATTTCTTTTCTAAGAAATCATCCATAGTTCATCCTATTGCCAAACAAACTCCAAAACTGAAATCTAGTCTTTCCCTTCTCACTGTTGGAGAAGACAACTACCCCTGGCATCTCGACAGCTGAAGTTTTTTTATGATTTAAACTCTAGCTCCCCAAACCATTTTTCACTGGTGGGATGCTTTATACTTTATACTTTTGACTTAATATATATTATATTCATTTTACATTTTAATAGTTTTGCACTATTGGTTACCACTTTCCAAAATGTGTATCCAGTCTTTCAATTTAAGCAAATAAACCATCATGTTCAGAGTCCAAGTGAGGCATTACATTGTTCAGGAAATCTTTGCAGATAACATCTCCCACATGTGTGTTCACACATCTTACCTTGGTAATGTCAGGGGAGTGTGTAATTTCCTCGGTTCTGTCTCATCACAACAAAAATTTGAAGCGACAGATGTGAAAGCCCTGGACAGAATGTGTCCCAGCTCTCAGACAGACCGTGTTATAGCTCTCGGACAGATCAGTGTTACAGCTCCATGTTACAGCTCAGTTTTATTTATAAAATAAAAGGAAAATACATCCTCAAGAGGTGAGGGCATGCTGATCCAAAAGACACAAAGAGAAGAGAGGCCCCGGCCCTTTGGCTCCTCTTTTTCTATGCTTTTCCCTCCCCCTGGGCCTGCCCTGTGTAAATTGGGCTAGCCAGGACTGCTGTTTGTTCTACCTGAGGTCCTCACTCAGGTCCTCGGAACTTCCTTTGTTCTATTTTCGTGGGCTTTTCCCTTCCTTTATCTTTTAGCCACCGCCATTCTGGACTTTTGTTTCCTATTCGAACTACCTAACATTCTATTCTAACTACCTAACAGTAAAATGGATACAAGCTTGTTTTTGTATTATTACTCAGTAGACAAATGGTCACAGCAGCCTCTCCTATCGTAAGTTTCTGGAAGAACAACATAGTGTGTTATTGATATTTCTACCTTCATGATAAAACAAAGTTTACAAATGAAATAAATAAGACAAGATACAGTAAAAATGTAGTCCAATGAGAGGGTTAGGCAAATGCTACTCTATTGAAGCCGTGAAGAATAGCAGAATGAGAGCATCTTAGGCTAGAAGGAACAATAGTTGTTGAAAGCTCAGTAGCGTATGCTTTTAAAACATTATGCTGCCTCCTTTGAGTTGTTACAATTCTTTGACTTGTATGTATTGCTAAGCCCATCTGCTTATTGCTGAACCAGCTAAGATAAGTGATTTCCTTTCTTCTCATATCCTAAGATAACTTCCTATATTAATTAGGTTAGAAAGACCTGCAGTTAACAGACTATTCAAGATGTTCCAACTTGGATGGATTCGACCACTGAGTGAAGACTTTCTTAAGTGATCTCAGGTTTTACCCTAGTTTCAGATCATTTGATTTTCTGATGTTCTCTCTCCTCTCTTGAGACAAAATAACAAATAAACAAATAGTCCTGCTTTTCATTTTATTCATATTCAGTGTTGCATTCTTATTTTATTCATATTCAATGCTGCATTCTTATTTTATTCATAGGCATTATTTTGATTAACTTACCAGCTGTTAGATATGTTTTAATATTTAATCTATTTAGAAGTAGCTAGGAAACATAACATGATTTATTGGTAAATATCAAATAAGATAGTCACTCAAGTGACAACATTTGTCCATTTTCAGCTACATCAGGCTAATGTTATAGGTCATTATAGTAGGAAAATGTATAATTATTGATATTTTTAGTGTAACAAACTGATTATAAAAGATCTACAGTTGATGGGTAGGTTAACTCTTTTCTTCAGATTTGATTTAAGAATTAAGTTTGTGAATGACTTAGAATTATAAACACAATACTTAACTTAATTAAACAGATAAATTCCAATAACTCCTGGCACGAAGTAAGTCATATATATATTATTTTTATTAAATTATTAAATGAAGAACTATTTGTAGTTTTCATATTTTTTCTTTCAATCACATCTGAAAATAAACGTTTAAAAATATTTCTTAATCCAGAGTTGCAGTTAAATGTAGCAGAAAATCAATGATTTTAGAAAAATCCCTTTTCACATTCCTCAATTGTTTTAAGTTCTCAAGAAACTTTCAAAGAATCACCATATATATATTTAAGGAGCTTTAAGGCCCCATAACATTTTCACTCTTAAAAGTAGTTCATTTTTATTTAATATTTTTTTAAAGAAATCTTTTGATTTAAACATGATATAAAACTACTGTTACTAAGAATTGAGTACTTGATAATGAAAGTATGTATCTTTGAACTCAGGTTTTGCTACTGTCAAATATGTATTCAACCTTTCAATCATTTATCCATCCACCCATCTATTCAACACACATATATCCAGTGCCCACTCCATGAAAATGGTGAATTGGTGCTAAAGATTATATGATAAATTAATTTAGACGTGGTCCTCAAAAAGATTACACTCTAATAAGTAGATCAAATGCCTGTATAATCATAATGACCCATACTTTTGTTTATAAATGTAAATATTAGGTGCTATAACATTACCAAGAAGGCTAAACTTATTTCTAATGGGAGAATAAAGGATATTTGAATGAAGAAAATAGTACTTGAATTTAACATTAAAAAAAAGCTATGACTATAAAAATATGGGGAGCTAAGATGAGCAAAGGAAGACCATTATTACATGAATGAGAAATGTCCCCCTGGTATGTGTAAATGCATTTCACTTGGGTTAGCAAGTGTGTAGTGTGGATTAGAGAAGAGAAGGCGATGGCACCCCACTCCAGTACTCTTGCCTGGAAAATCCCATGGGCGGAGGAGCCTGGTAGGCTGCAGTCCATGGGGTCGCTAAGAGTCGAATACGACTGAGCGACTTCCCTTTCACTTTTCACTTTCATGCATTGGAGAAGGAAATGGCAACCCACTCCAGTGTTCTTGCCTGGAGAATCCCAGGAACAGGGGAGCCTGGTGGGCTGCCATCTATGGGGTCTCACAGAGTCGGACATGACTGAAGCGACTTAGCAGCAGCAGCAGCAGCGTGGACTAGTGAGGCTCTCAGCAATGAGGTGAAAGGGAGTTTATGTCCAGGCTTTACAGGCTACCTCTTTGGTACTTCATCACTATCATACTTGTACTGATTCCTCAAATGCAGTCTTGTGTTTTAATTTAAATATGTTCCTTTCCATCATTCACTCATCTCAGTCAGATTGTTATATTAATGGCATTATTCAAAAGTTTTCCCTCTTTAACCTGTGCTTTATGAAGACAAAAGGGTGGCACAGTAAGGGTGAAAAAGAGCAATTTATTTTCCCTGACATTTTTGAAGCAACTCATTTTAAGCCAGGCAGTGTTATTTGAAGATCTTGTAAGAGCTTAGCATTGTGTCAAAGCATTTGGAGACCGTAAAGGAGGTCCTGAATTTAATGAGCTAGTGACTTCTAGGGCAGGCAAAAGTTACTCAAGAAGAATTTAAAAAAAAGAACAATTTTGAGATAGAATGAGATTTCATTCCAGCATATATGGTTTATTAAGAAGGTGCATCATATTTTGAATTAAACAGAATAACTGATTAATCTATTGATTCTTTTATTCATAAATTTTTATTGAGTACCCATCATGTGCCAGACGGTGTTCCAACTAGGGAAGACAGAGTAGTGAAAAAAATCACATAAATATTTGCCTTCCTGCCTCATGAAGACTTAATTGCAGTGGGGAAACTCAGACAATGAACTATAGGCAAATAACTTTTCTGTTTTATCAGACACTGAGGAGTGCTGTAGATGGAAATTTTCAATAGCTAAGGGGAGTTGGGAGTACAATGTGTCAGAAATTCCAGTTTAGAATGGTTGAGGAATTTCGCTGAAGTGGTGATAAAAGCAAATCCTTGAAGATGCTGAAAGAGTGAACCCTAGTGACAGAATATCTAGACAAAGGTAATATTAAGTCCAAAAGTCTTGGGACAGGAGCAGTTGGACTTGGTTGCTGGGGGAAGAGGAAAGAGGATAGTGTGTCTGGACCTGGGAGGGACAGAAAGAGAGAGAATGAGAACTAGAGGCGGTGCCAGGGCACGTGACAGAGGATCCTGGAGGTAGAAGAGAACGTGGCAAGGTGGCGGCTTCTACTCTGAGTGAGAGGGAAGGCCCTGAAGGGCTTGCGGAAGAGCAGTGCCAGCATCTGACTTATGTTTAAAGGGATCACTTTGCTTGAGAATTGACTATGGAGAGCAGACAACAGGGTGGGTAGTTAAGAGCAATCCTGAGGGAGAAGAAATGTTTGGGCAAACCGAGGGGGCTAGAGCAAGAGTTCACAATATATATATTGTACAGGCTGGGGTACAGGCCCCAGAGAAAGCTGGGGTACAGGCCCCAGAAAAAGATCTTCCAACAATTCATACGCACACAAAGCACTGACAGTCTGGTCCTAATTTAGCTCTAACAAAATATGCAGCATGAATAATGAATATGTATGCATAGATATTAATAAAATCTACATTTCTTAAGTGCATACTGAATTTACCAAGAGTATTGTATCATTATGATTTGTCTTAATCAATGGATTCTAAGAGAACAATTACTACAAAATAATAGGCCCATGAGTTTTTGTTATTAAAAAGTCTATGCTATTAGAAGTAGAAGCCACTGTAATAAAGGAGAGGACTTGACCTCTGGGAATATTTTTTCCTTCATTTCCAAAAGGAAGACATGAGAAGTGGTCAACTTGCTGCAATAAGTCAATGGCCAGTACATTGAGATTTGAGTACATTGGCCAGTACTTAGAGATTTCTTGTGTCTGAGCTTTGTCCTTCATATCCCTTTTTGCAAGGGATTAAATGTGACCATGGAGAGGCAGGGATACCTACAGGAATACTGGGGAGACTGGCTAATGCATCACTGCTCTTGGATTCCATTTTCTTAAACCTCAGAACTTCCCTGGCAGGTAAGTGGTTAAGACTCTGGGGTGCACGAGTGCCATCCTTGATTAGGGAACTGTTAATAAGATCTTACATGTTGTGCAGCGCAGCCAAGTGAGAAGAAAAAGCAGTTGTCCATTTTCTTTAACCATAAGATCTCATAGCACTGGATGTTGTTGTTCAGTTGCTCAGCCATGTCTGACTGTTCACAACCCCATGGATTGCAGCATGCCAGGCCTCCCTGTCCTTCACTATCTCCTGAAGCTTGCTCAAACTCATGTCCATTGAGTCAGTGATGCCATCCAACCATCTTGTCCTCTGTCATCTCCTTTGTCTCCTGTCTTCAATCTTTCCCAGCATAAGGGTCTTTTCTGATGAGCTGGCTGTTCGCGTCAGGTGGCCAAAATATTGGAACTTTAGCTTTAGCATCAGTCCTTCCAATGAATAGTCAGGGTTGATTTCCTTTAAAATTAACTGAGTTGATCTCCTTGCAGTCCAAGGGACTCTCAAGAGTCTTCTCCAACACCTCAGTTTAAAACCATCAGTTCTGCAGCCCTCAGCCTTCTTTATGGTCCAAATCTCACCTCCATACATGACTATTGGAAAAGCCATTAGCTTTGACTAGATGGATCTTTGTCAGCAAAGTGATGTCTCTGCTTTTTAATACACTGTCTATGTTTCCCATAGCTTTTCTTCCAAGGAGCAAGTGTCTTTTAATTTCATGGCTGCTGTCACCATCTGCAGTGCTGGATGCCTTAGAATTTTCCCAAAGCAATAAAATATGTCCATTGTATATAACCCATAGCTCCTCCTCCATATATTTTATAGCAATACTGCTACACAAATATGGGGAAAAATTGGAATCAAACATATACACACACTTGTGATTTTATGTGAACACTGAAACGTTTTTTTGATTAATGGTTGTCCAAACTATGCTTTGTAGTTTGTGGTAGATTTTAAGAACAATATGTATTTTAAAATAGTCATCTCTTATCTTTCAAAATTGCCAGGAAATTGGTATGCTGATAATAAATAGTACTGGACAAGCATTATTAATTTTCTTGTTTGAAAAAATGCTTGGTGGAATACTGATGGACTTAAACAAAATGATCAAAGTGAAGTTGCTCTGTCGTGTCCGACTCTTTGTGACCCCATGGACTATACACTACCAGGGTTCTCTGTCCATGGGATTTTCCAGACAAGAGTACTGGAGTGGGTCGCCATTTCCTTCTCCAGGGGATCTTCCTGACCCAGGGATCAAACCCAGGTCTTCCGCCTTGCAGGCAGACGCTTTACCCTCTGAGCCATTTTTCAGTCTATTATGATTGTTGTTGTTATGTAGTTGCTAAGTCATGTCCAACTCTTTTGCAATCCCATGGACTGTAGCCCACCCAGACTCCTCTGTCCAGGCTGAATACTGGAGTGAGTTGCCATTTCCTCTTCCAGGGGATTTCCCTGACCAGAGGTTGAACCTATGTTTCCTGCACTCCAGGCAGATTCTTTACTGCTGAACCACCAGGGAAGTCCATGATTCTGATAAATATATAGATATAGGTATATGACAAAAAGTTCATATTAATGTTAAATCAGCTTGTTGATCAGAATAAAGAGGTTACATTCATGTACAGTTTCATTTTGAGATATTCTCAGCTTTATTTTTGCCAGCGTCCACTAAAATAAATCACATTGTAACCAGTATCAATACACTTTCATTTCTCCAGAGAGTTCCCCTTACCATGCCGTGTCCTCTGTTTCAAGATCAGTGCATTCATGACAGCACATTACTCTAGTGAGCCAGTCCAGCCCCCTAGCAAAATGCTGAAATTTTGCTAGAAGCAGTTCTTGAATTAATTGTAACTATTCGGTCAGTTCAGACTCAAATGATCCCATCTGAATTTGCCAAACTGGACTTTGAGAAGAAAGTAAAGCCCCCTTTAAATGTTAGGCTGTGTTCTAATTTGTTCTAGAAATGGCCACAGAATACAGCTCTTTCTTCTGCTTCCTGAATCACTTGAGGCACAAGACAGGTAAATACTCTCTATAATTGCTCATGTTCTCCTCTTTATCTCCTGACACTGGACGCTTTTCTATTTGTCTAGTATTTCCACTTCATGATCAAATTGCTTTATACCTACCCCTCAACTTGTCTTCTTTCAGAACTCCACATTAATTAGAAACAAACCTTCATATTAGACAAAAAACAACGACAGCAATGTAGAGGAAAAGGTTGGTGAGAATCTGTCTGCATTATTTACCAAATGGTTCAGTATTTCCAACCAGCTGATGACAGATCAGTCATCAATCCAAATTCATTTCCAGAGAGACACATAAAAACTTTACTGCTTAACAGAGCTCAAAATATCCACCTGTCTCTTTGACTAAAGTGCAAGCAGAGACCATTCTGCTTATGCTAGGGATCTTCTCTAATCTTTCACATTGGGTATCACCATCTGATGCTAATTATCAGTATATTGTTGACATTTTTAATTCTTGTTTAGATTAGAAATTTTTTTATTACTTCAGGTTTGCGTGATTTAGTTGTTGGGGTGAAAAAGCCAGATCATTGAAAAACAGGTATAAATACGTGTGTGTGTGTGTGTGTGTGTGTGTTTGCATGCATGCATGAACTTGTGTCTAACTTGTGTATAACTGGACTCTACAAGTTCAACATAAAAATATACATGCATCTCTTCTTCATTTATGGGAATACCAGACCACCTGACCTGCCTCTTGAGAAACCTGTATGCAGATCAGGAAGCAACAGTTAGAACTGGACACGGAACAACAGATTGATTCCAAATAGGAAAAGGAGTATGTCAAGGCTTTATAAAGGAGATCTAACCAGTCCATTCTGAAGGACATCAACCCTGGGATTTCTTTGGAGGGAATGATGCTGAAGCTGAAACTCCAGTACTTTGGCCACCTCACGCGAAGATTTGACTCATTGGAAAAGACTCTGATGCTGGGAGGGATTGGGGGCAGTAGGAGAAAGGGATGACTGAGGATGAGATGGTTGGATGGCATCACAGACTCGATGGACATGAGTCTGAGTGAACTCCAGGAGTTGGTGATGAACAGGGAGGCCTGGCGTGCTGTGATTCATGGGGTTGCAAAGAGTCGGACATGACTGAGCGACTGAACTGAACTAAACTGAACTGAACTGCTTATTTAACTTATATGCAGAGTACATCATGAGAAACACTGGGCTAGAGGAAGCACAGGCTGGAATCAAGATTGCTGGGAGAAATATCAATAACTTCAGATATGCAGATGACACCACCGTTGTGGCAGAAAGTGAAGAGGAACTAAAGAGCCTCTTGATGAAGGTAAAAGAGGAGAGTGAAAAAGTTGGCTTAAAGCTCAGCATTCAGAAAATGAAGATCATGGCAGCCGGTCCCAACACTTCATGGCAAATAGATGGGGAAACAGTGGAAACAGTGGCTGACTTTATTTTTCTGGGTTCCAAAATCATTGCAGATGGTGATTGCAGCCATGAAATTAAAAGACGCTTACTCCTTGGAAGGAAAGTTATAACCAACCTAGACAGCAAATTAAAAAGCCGAGACATTACTTTGCCAACAAATGTCTGTCTAGTCAAGTCTATGGTTTTTCCAGTGGTCATGTATGGATGTGAGAGTTGGACTGTGAAGAAAGCTGAGCTTCAAACAATTGATGCTTTTGAACTGTGGTGTTGGAGAAGACTCTTGAGGAGTCCCTTGGACTGCAAGGAGATCCAACCAGTCCATTCTAAAGGAGATCAATCCTGAATATTCACTGGAAGGGCTGATGTTGAAGCTGAATTTCCAATACTTTGGCCACCTGATGCAAAGAGCTGATTCATTTGAAAAGACCCTGATGCTGGGAAAGATTGAGGGCAGGAGGAGAAGGGGACGACAGAGGGTGAGATGGTTGGATGGCATCACCGACTCAATGGACATGAGTTTGGGAGTTGGCGATGGACAGGGAGGCCTGGTGTGCTGTGGTTCATGGGGTTGCAAAGAGTCGGACATGACTGAGCGACTGAACTGAACTGAACTTCTTCATTTCTATGTTATTGCTTAAGCTGCCTTGCTTCTCATTAATAATTATTTTCTTGAGAACCCCTCTTCTTGTACTGCAAGCACTTATACAGTTAACAATGGGTTAATCTGGGTTATCACAGCCAAATGCTGAGAAAATTGGAGTGCAGTTAGCTTCTCACAGGCTTTCCAGTTGGCTTAGTGGGTAAAGAATCCACCTGCCAATGTAGGAGATGCAGGAGATGCAGGAGACACGGGTTCGATCCCTGAGTCAGAAAAATCCCCTGGAGGAGGGCATGGCAACACACTCCAGTACTCTTGCCAGGAGAATCCCATGGACAGAAGAGCCTGATGGGCTATAGTCCACAGGGTTGAAAGAGTCAGACACAACTGAAGCGACTAAACATACACACATAAATTATCATTATCATAGCTTCTTATTAATACACAGTGTTTGACAGTTTAACTTTCCCAGTTGCCAAGCTCACTATGTTCACCTTTCACGTAGGCTCTCATAAGGTAATTTTTCCCAGATATAGACCCATGAGAATATAGTCAATTGATCTTTGACGAAAGTGTACAGAAACCCAGTGGAGCAAAGGCATTCTTTTCAACAAATGATGCTGGAACCACTGAACTCCTGCTGCTGCTAAGTCGCTTCAGTCATGTCTGACTCTGTGCGACCTCATAGATGGCAGCCTACCAGGCTCCTCTGTCCCTGGGATTCTCCAGGCAAGAACACTGGAGTGGGTTGCCATTTCCTTCTCCAATGCATGCATGCATGCTAAGTCGCTTCAGTCACGTCTGACTCTGTGTGACCCCATGGACAGCAACCCACCAGGCTCCTCTGTCCACGGAATTCTCTAGGCAAGAATACTGGAGTGGGTTGCCATTTCCTTCTCCAGAACCACTGAACGTCTACATACAAAAAGGAAAAAAAATAAAAAGAATCTAGGCACAGACCTTAAACCCTTCAAAGAATCAACTCAAAATAGATCATAGACCAAAATATAAAATACAAAACTATAAAACTCTTAGAAAATAATGTAGGAGAAAATCTAGAGGACCTTCAGTTTGACAATTAACTTTTAGATAAAACAACAAAAGCACAATTCATGACAGAAAGACTTGATGCACTGGACTTAAAAATTAAAATTTTAAAAAGTCTGCTCTTCAAAAGACATTGCTGAGAGAATTAAAGGACAGCCACAGATTGGGAGAAAATATTTGTAAAAGACACATCTGATAAACGACTGCTATTCAAAATTTATGAAGAACTCTCAAAACTTAACAATAAGAAGACAAACAGCCTGATTACAAAATGAGCTAAAGACCTTAACAGACACCATACCAAAGAAGATATATAGAAGGTAAGTAAGGTAAATAAGATGCTCCACATCATATATCATCAGGGAAATGCAAATTAAAACAACAGTTACATACCACTACACACCTATCAAAATGGTCAAAATCCAGAACAATGCCAACACCAATTGCTGGTGAGAATGTGGAACAATAGGAACTCTCACTCATTGCTTGTGGGAGTGCGAAAGGTACAGCCACTTGGGAAGGCAGATTGGCATTTTTCTATCACATTAATCATACCATATCAGCTAATGATTATGCTCCTGAGTATTTACCCAAAGGGGTTTAAACCTCATGTCCACCCAAAAATATGCACACACATGTTTAGAGCACCTTTATGTATAATTGCCAAAACTCAGAAGCGACTTAGATATCAGTAAGTAAAAGGATATATCAACTGTGTGACATCCACACAATGGAACATTATTCAGCACAAAATATAAATGAGCTATAAAGCCATGAAAGATCATGGATATTCTAAAACTCCTAGGGGAAAACATAGGCAGAATACTCTTTGACATGAATCATAGCAATTATTTTTTGGACCTGTCTCCTAAAGTAAAGTTAAAAAAAGCAAAAGTAAACAAATGGTACCTAATTAAATTTGAAACTTTTGCACAACACAGGAAGCCATTGACAAAACAAAAAGTCAATGTACTGAATGGGAGGAGATATTTGTAAAAGATGTGAAAAATAAGGCATTAATATCCATACATATAAATCAATAGCTCATATAACTCAACATCAAAAATATAAACAATCCAATGAATAAATGGGCAGAGAAACATTTTCTAAAGAGGGAATGTAGATGGTCAACAGACACATGAGAAGTTGCTCAACACTGTTAATCATCAGGGACATGCAAATCAAAACAATAAGAGATACCACCCCACACCTTTCAGAATGGCTGTCATCAAAAGAATACAAACAACAAATGTTGGTCAGGATGTGGAAAAATGGGAATGCTTGTCCACTGTTGGTAGGAATGTAATTTGGTAGGAATGTAATTTGGTAGGAATATAATTTGGCAGCCACTGTGGAAAGCAGTCTGGAGGTTTCTTAAAAAGCTAAAAATAACACTACCATGTGACCTAGAAATTCCAATCCTGTGTATACATTTGAAAAAACCCAAAACACTACTTTGAAAAGATATATGCATCCCGATGTTCATAGCAGCATTATTTACAATACAATAGCTAAGATATGGAAGTAAACTCAGGGTCCATCAACAGATGGATGGATAAAGGCGACATAGAATGTATACAATGGGATACTACTCAGCCAAAATAGAACAGAATATTGCCATTTTCAGCAACATGGATGGACCAGGAGGGCATTATGCTAAGTGAAATAAGTCAGAGAAAGAGGAGCATTGTGTGATATCACTTACCTGTAGAATCTAAAACATACAACAGACTGGTGAATATGATGTAAAAGAAGCAGACTCTCCGAGAACAAACTAGTGGCTACCAGTGGGAAGAACTGCTACTGTTCAGGCTCTAGGTCGTGTCCGACTCTTTGTGACCCCATGGACTGTAGCACGTCAGGCTCCTCTGTCCTCCACTATCTCCTGGAGTTGGCTCAAATTCATGTCCATTGAGCTGGTGATGCTATCTGACCATCTCATCCTCTGTTGCCCCCTTCTACTTTTGTTTACAGTCTTTCCTACCATCACGGTCTTTTCCAATGAGTCGCCTCTTTGCATCAAGTGGGGAAAATACTGAAGCTGTACTGGAAGTGGGGAGGGAGGCAGGAGCAACCGAGGGGTAGGGGAGAGGGAGGCACAAAGTACTGGGTGTGAGATAAGCTCAAGGATGTACAATGTAACACAGGGCATAGAGCCAATATTTTGTAAACAAAAAAAAAAAGAAAAGAAAAAGGAAACACTGTAAATGAAAAGTAACCTTTCAAATATTGTATAAACTTTTAAAAATAAATAGTAAAATATAAAATGATCAAGGAGGAAAGTAAATGCTTGTTACTAAGTGAAGGAAGCCATTTGAGAAGGCTGCATATTGTAATTCCAGCTCTATGACATTTAAAAAAGACAAAACTCTGAAGCCAGTAAAAAAAGTCAATTCACTTGGTAGGTGTTGGGGGTAGGAAGAAAGGATAAATAGGCAGAACATGGAGGATATGTGGAGCTGTGAAATTCTGTATGTTACTCTAATGGGTTCACAAGTTAGCATGAACTTATCTAAACTCATCAAATTTATCCAAACAACACCCAGAATGAACCGTAAGGTAAACTATGGACTTTGGAAGATAATTATGTCAGTGTAGATTCATAAACTGTAACAGATGAAGCCCTCTTGTGGGTGGTATTGATAATGGGAGAGGCTATTCTTTGGAAGGAATGATGCTAAAGCTGAAGCTCCAGTACTTTGGCCACCTCATGCAAAGAGTTGACTCATTGGAAAAGACTCTGATGCTGGGAGGGATTGGGGGCAGGAGGAGAAGGGGACGACCGAGGATGAGATGGCTGGATGGCATCACTGACTCAATGGACGTGAGTCTGGGTGAACTCCGGGAGATGGTGATGTCCAGGGAGGCCTGGTGTGCTGCGATTCATGGGGTCACAAAGAGTCAGACACGACTGAGTGACTGAACTGAACTGAACTGAGCTGATGATGCTGCCTTCATTTTAGACAATGAAATAGTAGTGTCGTAATGTGTGTAATACTACACGGGTTGGTATTTTCCCCCTAATCTAAACCTGAGGAAACAAATAATTATTATAACACAAATATGTATTCTCAGTGCTTGAAGAGCCATCACATACTGTGTGCTATAGGTGCCAGTCTTGTCTATATACATTTTTAATATGATTATCTACTTTAAATTATTTGTGACCACCAGATGAGAAGGGAAATGTGTAGCAAAATCAGATTCTATCTAAAAATCCAGTCACAATTTTCAAAAAATATTATGCTGTGACACATTAGGCTTTTATATAAAGTGAAATCACTGTGCCGGAACTATAGACATTTAATAAAAATAAAGGAAAATCTGTTAAAGGCAAATACCTCAGTACACAGCAATATCCTTTCACCTTTCCTTGCAATTTCTCCACTTGGCACAAAGAATCTTGATGCTTTTAAGTGTCTTTATGTAGCTGGCAGAATGGATTTTTCAATATATCTTGATTCCCAGAGGCTTTGTGAGTTTTGCAAACCTATGGCAAACCATAATTTGTGTAAGTGTTATTTTCTTATATGAACCCCATTATTCCACAGAGATGGACTTGCTGAGTGGACAGAGTATTGCATTTTCCTCTGTGTGGTATATTCAGAATCCAGTGTCATTCTTACTAGACTAGAAGTTGAATAAATGGACAGGATGACAATTAACAGAGCAGAGAAGCCCCAGCTGAGGGAGAAATAAAAGGCTTCATAAACTTTGAATTGGTGCAGCATAAAAAGTCTCATCCAGGCCAAAAGGCACCTGCTAATATTTTTTCTTCTATTTTAGGATTTTAAATGCTGGTATCAAAGAGTTCTTTTGTTATCATCTGTGATGCAGAATGCTCTAATACATACCTGACTTAAGCAATGACTTATTGAAAATTTAGTAATGCCTTCCTTCTTCCATTCATGTACTAATTTAATGTGTATTTTTCACTGTTATTGGTTTAATTGTCTCCAAAAAATTTATATGCTGTGGTCCTAAACCCCAGTACCTCATAGTGTGACTTCATTTGGAGATAGGGTATTTATAGAGGTAATTAAGTAGAATGAGGTGTTAGAATGAGTCCTGGTCAACTGTGACTGATGTCCTCATATAAACTAGAAATTAGAAGACAGACATGCATATGGGGAGAAAGCCACGTGAAAATAGAGATGGCCATCTTTAAGCCGAAGAGAGGGACCTGAAAGAAATCCCCCCCTCACAGCCCTCAGAGGGAACTAATTCTTCTAACCACCTTCATTTCTGAATTCCATCCTCCAGAACCGTGGAAATAAATGTCTATCGTCTAAGGCATTATGTTTGTGGTACATTGTGAAGGCAATCCTGGCAACTATTAGCAATACAGTGTGTAACAGACAATATCCTAGGTGCTGAAGAGACAAAAATAAAAAGAGCATTCAGTTCAGTTCAGTTCAGTTCAGTTCAGTCGCTCAGTTGTGTCCAACTCTTCGCGACCCCATGAATCTTAGCACGCCAGACCTCCCTGTCCATCACCAACTCCCGGAGCTCACTCAGACTCACATCCGAAAAGCATAATTAATGCTAAAAAGGGTGATTCCAGTAAAGAGGAAAGGAGGATAAGAACACAAGTAAATGCTGTTACTGTGATATTTGCTATTCAATTGGATGCCCAAGGCATTAAAGAAGATGAGGGGAATATAACTCAACTAGAATAACCAGGGAAATCAAGCCCTCAGAAGTCAGTCAGAAAAGTCAAAGAGGACTGACAAAGATAGAAAACAAAAGACAGTTACAGTCTAGACAAGGTGAAGTACATGAAAGTGAAGGTTTTAGTACGCCTTCATGTCTGACTCTTTGTGACCCCCATGGACTGAGGCCTACCAGGCTCCTCTGTCCATGGAATTCTCCAGGCAGGAATACTGGAGTGAGTAGCCATTCCCTTCTCCATGGGGATCTTCTTGAATCTAGGATCTCTTGCATTGCAGTCAGATTCTTTAGCATCTGAGCCACCAGAGAAGCCTGTGAAGTATATGTCCAAAAGCAAAGTGGTATAGAACACTGTTCATTTTGGATGTTCTAAGCAGGTTATTTGACTCAGGTTTGGCTATTGCCATTGTGGATATTGCTGGAAGAGTCTCTGAAAAGACAAGAAGAGACTGAGGCAGAACAGCTTAAATAAAGAAAAGATTTGGTATATCGTGCTGAAAGTTCAAAATGAAAGACACAAAGTAAGGAAGCACAAGACATTTTAATGTGAAAGTGCTAGTCGCTCAGTCATGTCTGACTCTTTGCAACCCAATGAACTGCAGCCCACCAGGCTCCTTTGTCCATGAGATTCTCTAAGCAGGAATACTGGAGTGGGTTAACATTCCCTTCTCCAGGGGATCTTCCCAACCCAGAGATCGAACTCAGGTCTCCTGCATTGCAGGCAGATTCTTTACCATCTGAGCCACCAGGGAAGCCTCAGGAAAATGTATTTTGTGATAATCTGGACATGGGACTAGATAGAGTGTATCATACAGAGTTAAGGGCTTCCCTGGTAGCTCCCTGAAGAAGGGAATGGAAACCCACTCCAGTATTCCTGCCTGGAGAATTCCATGGACAGCAGAGCTTTGTGGGCTACAGTCTATGGGGTCTCAGAGAGTTGGACATGACTGAGTGACTAACACACACACACACACATAGAGTTAAACTGAGAAAAAGATGACCAATTTGGCTGCTATTGCTTTAACTGAATGATGAAGATATCAGCAAATCAGTTGCTGCGTGTATGAAAAAGGAATCAATAGTTCTAAAAATGAGGAAATTAGATACAATGATTAAGAGTTTTTTCAAGGTTACATATTTGATCAATGGCAGTACTGAAATGTCATGTCTGAGGTCAGAGCCTACCACTAGAATATCCTGCTATACTGCTTCTGAAAATGTCTGATTGCAGGCAATGATGGAACCAGGAGACAGCAGAGAACTAGAACTGAGCAGTGCTGGAATGACCACAGTGTGGGTCTACACGACTGGGGAGCTTTCATTATGGCCGTGGGCCATATGAGCGGAACTGGGAATGTGGCCAGATCAACCAGTCACAGGACTGAGAATCAGCTCCCATGGTAAAGAGAAAGGAGATGGTTTTTTTTTTTGTTGTTGTTATTTTCTTTTTTTTAAATATTTATTTGACTCCACTGGGTCTTAGTTGCAGCAAGTGGGAACTAGTTCCCTGACCAGGGATCAAACCAAGGCTCCCTATATTGGGAATGTGGAGCCTTAGCCACTGGACCACCAGCAAAGTCCCAGAAAGGAGGTTCTTAAAAAGAAGACAAGAGCCACCATGGTGAAGGTCCATAAATTGGAGTCTATATGCAAGGAGCTCTTTAACTATCTTGAAGGTATCCTTATACTACTTAAGCATGAAACATGCATGAAATGTTACTATATATTCCCACGAATTTGAGGGAAGTTCGTAGCAAGAGAGAAACTTAGAAAGAGATAATGAAAGTACTGCTTCACTTTCTATACTTTTCTAACAGTTAGACTATTTCTAGTACTATTTGGGATTTTTTAAAATTACTACTAAAGAAGAATCCTATTTAAGAAATAGAGTCTAAATTTCAGATTCTGAATGGTTGCTTTCTCAGAGCAGGTACTTTTTGCAAGATGTATTTGGACATTTATCTGATGGAAAATAAGAATGGCAGGCATTAGGCCTGGGCCTTGTACGGGTCAAGATGGGCTTCCTCCTGAAACTTTAGCAATCCGATGCTCTACTTATTCTAAAGTACCATACAACCTACAAACCTACAACCTTCGGAGGCTCAAAGGAATATTTACCTGGAGACTCTCGCACCAACAACTAAATGCATAATACATGAAATGACCCACTGCTACTGCTGCTAAGTCGCTTCAGTCGTGTCCAACTCTGTGCGACCCCATAGACGTCAGCCCACCAGGCTCCCCCGTCCCTGGGCTTCTCCAGGCAAGAATATTGGAGTGGGGTGCCATTTCCTTCTCCAAAATGACCCACATCCTTCCTTTTTTCTTGTTTTCTAAAATTCTCTTTACATTGGAGTATAGATTAATAATGTTGTGCCGGTTTCAGGTGTATAGAAGAGTGACTCAGTTGGACATATATATGGATCTGTTCTTTCTCAAATTCTCTTCCCATTTAGGGTATTACAGAGACTGAGGCACATTTCCCTGTGCTGTACAAGTGGGTCCTTATTGGTTATTAGTTTTCAATATAATAGTGTGTAAAAATCAATTCCAAAGTCTCAATCTAGCCCTCTCCCATATCCTTTTGTCCTGGTAACCATAAATTCAATCTCTAAGTCTTTGAGTCTGTTTCTGTTTTGTAAGTTTATTTGTTTGTTTGTTTGTTTGTTTTAGATTCCACATGTAAGCAATATCATAACATATTTGTCTTTCTCAGTCTGGCTTCACTTATTACGATCAATTTCCAGGTCCACCCATGTTGCTGCAAGTGGCATTATTTCATTCTTTTTAATAGCTGAGTAATATTTTATCATATACGTGTGTACTACATCTTCTTTAGTCATTCATCACTTGATGGACATATTTGTGGCTTCAACGTCTTGGCTGTTGGAAACAGCATTGTAGTGAACACAGGGGTGCATGTATCCTTTCGAACCATGTTTTTATCTAGATATATGCCCAGCAGTATGGTTGCTAGATTATATGTAATCTCTGCTTTTAGTTTCTTCAGGAACCTCCATATTGGTCACCATAGTGGCTGTAGCAACATATATTCCCACCAACACTGTAGGAGGGTTCTCTTTTCTCTACACCCTCTCCAGCACTTGTTGTTTGTAGATTTTTGATGATGGCCATTCTGATTGGTGTGAGGTTGTAGTTTTGATTTGCATTTCTCTAATAAATAGTGATGTTGAGCATCTTTTCATGGGTTTTTTTGGCCATCTGTATATCTTCTCTGGGCTTTCCTGGTGGTTCAGTGGTAAAGAACTGGCCTGCCAATGCAGCAGACATGGGTTCAATCCCTGGGTCAGGAAGAGCCCCTGGAGGAGGAAATGACAACCTGCTCCAGTATTCTTGCCTGGAGAATCCCATGGACAGAGGAGCCTGGTGGGCTACAGTCCATGTGGTCACGGAAGAGTTGGACATGACTTAGCAACTAAAGAACAGCAACTTGCCTTTTTGGAGAAACCTCTATTTAGGTCTCCTGCCCATTTCTTTATTATTATTTTTCTAATATTGAACCTCATGAGGTGGTTGTAAATTTAGGAGAGTAATCCCTTGTTGGTTGCATCTTTTGCAAATATCTTCTCTTATTTTTTATGCTGACTTTTCTACTCCATGTCACTGGCCAAAGAACTTCATATGGTCACAACTAACTTTTACAAAGAGGGAAAGAACATTTTCCCTATGCACTCAGAAAAGATGAATGCAAATATTTGCACAAAGCAGTAAGGTCCTCTAGAGAAACAACCCAAGTGTTTCAGTGACAAAAACAGAAATAGAGTACTTGGGTTGTTGGGTTGGTAGCAACCTATGTGTTTATATGTGTGCACCTGTGTGTGTCTGTGTTTTCAAGTGAACTGTTCGATGTAATCATTTGGAGACCCATGCCTCTTGTATTTTGGGGATCCACTCCACTCCAGTCTTCATCCAGGTGTTGTACTAGGAAGAAGAATCAAGACCACACATAGAAAGATATTGTGGCCCGGGGCTGGAAATAGTGACATCTTTTCTATTTATATCCCATTGCCAAAATGTAGTCATTCAGCCATACCCAACTGTGAGAGGAGACAGGAAGCTTCCCCGGAAAGAAAAGTTCAACAGATTTTTGGTAACCATTTGCAGGCTGGATTGACTCCAAGTCTCCAACCAAAATGCCTAATGCCACTTCCTTCTGATTTCACAGAAAGGAGGTCCCTTAAAAGAGACCACTGGTCATTTACTCTAGAAAAATCAACAGAGCCTCTTAAAACTCTGTGTTTAAGCAGTCAAAATGAATTAGCAAAAGGTGAATTATCAGCAAACTGCTCTTAGTTCCAGAGACACATTTTTCTTTCTCTCAAGTATGAACCTTCCTGATAACCCGAGTATATGAAGAAAAAAACTTTCTTTTATTTATTGAAATAATTTCAGTTTTATTTTAAACAAAACCCATTGTCTGCTACAAAGGTTCTTTTGACTTAAGAGAATACTGATTTAAGGGATAAATTAATATATCCTCTCTTTGTGCAGAAGCACAGAAACCAGTTAAATGGAAAGGACATTTTGCCAGTTTTCCAGACTATTGTAATCTTAGCGAAGCAGGAATGAAGATTTGTTCATTTCTATTGAATAAGCATGAGAATATGGAACTTTGTATATAATAAATGTTATTTGAGTTATTCCGTATGGTAAATTTTGTCTGGTCTCAAAGGCAGTGTGAAGACCATCTTTCTGTAGAAAATATGATAAGAAAATGAGCATTCTCTAGTATTTGTTATCTTTTGATTGTAACAGACTTTGCCTCAGAATTGATAGGGATTCAGTTTTCACTGAGTATACTAAAATACATCTTGAGGTTACTGTTAAGATTTCAGGAATGCTTGTAAGGAGACGTGAGGGTATTTCTCTGTGAATTGGTCTGCATCTTGGGTCCATGTTAATTTTAGATTTTGTACATTCTGGGAAACTCACCTTGTGCATATCTGCTTTAGGCTACGATGACTATGGGAGAAAGTTCATTTTATAATTTTAGTACTATAGCTGCAGACAACTAAAATTAGAAACACTAGGAATAATGTACTGATTGTATAATTAGATGGAACCAAATTCTACTTAGAACTTACGCTGAGATTTTGCCTGAGATATTCAAAGTGTTTGCTATTAATAATAAATTATATAATGGTTATTCTTCAGGGCACAGACATAGAGACTCTCTCAAGTATCTGCACATTCTTTATATATTATATCCTTGAATGTTGTTTTTATAAATAGATGTTCTAGTAAGTGGCTGTATATTATATTCAAAATAGCATATCTGTAACTGTATATTAAAATGTCATTAAAGCAAATGTTTGCAAGTACCAGATTTTGAGGACCTAATTTTATGTAGGCACTGTACCAAAAACTAGGCACAAGTAACCTTAGGGATTAAATTCTATTTAGCTCAACTTTAAATGGAAAGAACACAAGGAACTACAAATGTGATTTGCAAACTCCGAGCAAGTGTTAATTGGAGCTAAGATTGTATCCTGGGTGTCACTGACTGCCCATCCTTCCCTAATCCATCATATAAGAAAAAAAAATTACTACCTATTTAAAATATGAGAGGCAGAACAGGAAGTTAAAACTAAACAAATAGTGGTTTTATGTATTAAGTGTTGGGAATTAGACTCAGCAGGCTAAAGTATGTCTTGGGATTACTTGGTAACACTACCACAGTTTCCCATGCCACGGCTTTGCTGGTGTTTTCTTATCTGGAAAGTCTTTCTCCATTTCTCTGCCTGATAAACTCCCAATCTTCTTTTCTGTTTCTTCACTTTTTCTTTCAATCCTTTGAATAATTCATTGCTCCTATTATGTTCTCTTGTTTGTTGGAATGTAATCAATCAATTTTGGTGTTGACCATCTGGTGATGTCCATGTGTAGAGTCTTCTCTTGTGTTGTTGGAAGAAGGTGTTTGCTATGACCAGTGTGCTCTCTTGGCAAAACTCTATTGACCTTTGCCCTGCTTCATTTGGTATTTCAAGGCCAAATTTGCCTAACTGTTATTCCAGGTGTACCTTGACATCCTACTTTTGCATTCCAGTCCCCTATAATGAAAAGGACACCTTTTTTGGGTATTAATTCTAAAAGGTCTTGTAGGTCTTCAAAGAACCATTCAACTTCAGCTTCTTCAGCATTACTGGTTGGGGTGTAGGCTTGGATTACTGTGATACTGAATGGTTTGCCTTGGAAACAAACAGAGATCATTCTGTTGTTTTTGAGATTGCATCCAAGTACTGCACTTCGGACTCGTTTGTTGACCAAGGATGGCTACTCCATTTCTTCTAAGGGATTTCTGCCCGCAGTAATAGATATAATGAACATGTGAGTTAAATTCACCCATTAATTTTAGTTCGCTGATTCCTAGAATGTTGATGTTCACTCTTGCCATCTCCTGTTTGACTACTTCCAATTTGCCTTGATTCATGGACCTGACATTCCAGGTTCCTATGCAATATTGCTCTTTACAGCATTGGATCTTGCTTCTATCACCAGTCACATCCACAACTGGGTATTGTTTTTGCTTTGGCTCTATCCCTTCAATCTTTCTGGAGTTATTTCTCCACTGATCTCCAGTAGCATATTGGGCACCTACTGACTGGGGAGTTCCTCTTTTGGTATCCTATCATTTTGCCTTTCCATACTGTTCATGGGGTTCTCAAGGCAAGAATATTGAATGGTTTGCCATTCCCTTCTCCAGTGGACCACATTCTGTCAAACATCTCCACCATGACTCGTCCATTATGGGTGGTCCCACACGGCATGGCTTAGTTTCATTGAGTTATACAAGGCTGTGATCTGTGTGATCAGATTGACTAGTTTTCTGTGATTATGGTTTCAGTGTGTCTGGCCTCTAATGCCCTCTCTCAACACTTACCGTCTTACTTGGGTTTCTTTTACTTTAGATGAGGGGTATCTCCTCACAGCCACCCCTCCTGACCTTGGACGTGGGGTTGCTCCTCTTCCAACAACACAAGAGAAGACTCTACACATGGACATCACCAGATGGTCAACACTGAAATCTGATTACATTCTTTGCAGCCAAAGATGGAGAAGCTCTATACAGTCAGCAAAAACAAGACTGGGAGCTGATTGTGACTCAGATCATGAACCCCTTATTGCTAAATTCAGACTTATATTGAAGAAAGTAGGGAAAACCACTAGACCACTCAGGCATGGCCTAAATCAAATCCCTTATGATTATACAGTGGAAGTGAGAAATAGATTTAAGAGACTATATCTGATAGACAGAGTGCCTGATGAACTATGGACAGAGGTTGGTGACATTGTACAGGAGGCAGGGATCAAGACCATCCCCATGGAAAAGAAATGAAAACAAGCAAAATGGCGGTCTGGGGAGGCCTGACAAATAGCTGTGAAGAAAAGAGAAGCAAAAAGCAAAGGAGAAAAGGAAAGATATAAGCATCTGAATGCAGAGTTCCAAAGAATAGCAAGGAGAGATAAGAAAGCCTTCCTCAGCAATCAATGGAAAGAAATAGAGGAAAACAACAGAATGGGAAAGACTAGGGATCTCTTCAAGAAAACTAGAGATACCAAGGGAACATTTCATGCACAGATGGGCTCGATAAAGGACAGAAATGATATGGACCTAACAGAAGCAGAAGATATTAAGAAGAGATGGCAAGAATACACAGAAGAACTGTGCAAAAAAGAGCTTCATGACCCAGAGAATCACGATGATGTGATAACTCACCTAGACATCCTGGAATGTGAAGTCAAGTGGGCCTTAGAAAGCATCACTATGAACAAAGCTAGGGGAGGTGATAGAATTCCAGTTGAACTATTTCAAATCCTGAAAGATGATGCTGTGAACATGCTGCACTCAATATGCCAGCAAATTTGGAAAATTCAGCGGTGGCCACAGGACTGGAAAAGGTCCTTTTTCATTCCAGTCCCAAAGAAAGGCAATGCCAAAGAATGCTCAAACTACTGCACAATTGCACTCATCTCACACGCTAGTAAAGTAATGCTCAAAATTCTCCAAGCCAGGCTTCAGCAATACGTGAACCATGAACTTCCAGCAGATGTTCAAGCTGGTTTCAGAAAAAGCCGAGGAACCAGAGATCAAATTGCCAACATCCGCTGGATCATGGAAAAAGCAAGACAGTTCCAGAACTGTTCCAGTACTTCTGCTTTATTGACTATGCCAAAGCCTTTGACTGTGTGGATCACAATAAACTGTGGAAAATTCTGAAAGAGAGGGGAATACTAGACCACCTGAACTGCCTCTTGAGAAACCTATATGCAGGTCAGGAAGCAACAGTTAGAACTGGACATGGAAAAAGAGACTGGTTCCAAATAGGAAAAAGAGTACATCATGGCTCTATATTGTCACCCTGCTTATTTAACTTCTATGCAGAGTACATCATGAGAAACGCTGGGCTGGAAGAAGCACAAGCTGGAATGAAGATTGCTGGGAGAAGTATCAATAACCTCAGATATGCAGATGACACCATCCTTATGGCAGAAAGTAAAGAGGAACTAGAAAGTCTTTTGATGAAAGTGAAAGAGGAGAGTGAAAAAGTTGGCTTAAAGCTCAACATTCAGAAAACTAATCATGGCATCTGGTCCCATCACTTCATGGCAAATAGATGGGGAAACAGTGGAAACAGTGTCAGACTTTATTTTTTGGGCTCCAAAATCATTGCAGATGGTGATTGCAGCCATGAAATTAAAAGACGCTTACTCCTTGGAAGGAAAGTTATGACCAACTTAGATAGCATATTGAAAAGCAGAGACATTACTTTGCCAACAAAGGTCCATCTAATCAAGGCTATGGTTTTTCCTGTGGTCATATATGGATGTGAGAGTTGGACTGTGAAGAAAGCTGAGCACCGAAGAATTGATGCTTTTGTACTGTGGTGTTGGAGAGGGCTCTTGAGAGTCTCTTGTACTGCAAGGAGATCCAACCAGTCCATTCTAAAGGAGATCAGTCCTGATGTTCATTGGAAGGACTGATGCTAAAGCTGAAACTCCAATACTTTGGCCACCTCATGCGAAGAGTTGACTCATTGGAAAAGACTCTGATGCTGGGAGGGATTGGCGGCAGGAGTAGAAAGGGTTGACAGAGGATAAGATGGCTGGATGGCATCACCGACTCGATGGACATGTTTGAGTAAACTCTGGGAGTTGGTGATATACAGGGAGGCCTGGCGTGCTGCTATTCATGGGGTCACAAAGAGTTGAACACGACTGAGCGACTGAACTGAACTGATTATTTTCTCTTTGCAGTCTGTATCTATTAGAAAATTGTTGAATTATTGTTTGTCATTTAAATGTTCATATTCTCAGCTGGATTGTGACTTCCTAGAGGAACTCCTCAATGCCCTTCACAATTGTTGCTTATAGCTGGTGACCTAACAAAAGAATTATGAATATCTCTCCTTTACATGAATTAAAGGGATAGTATGTAATAGAGGAAATAACTGTAATTGTGTAAGTCACTTATCTGGACCTCTTTTTTCCCTTCTGTAAATTAAGGATATTGGGCAAGGTAATTTCTGTTGTTACTGAAAAATTTACTATTGTCTGATGGATCCTCATGCTATGTTTTCACAGACAGTAGAAGGCATATATATAAATCAGCTAAGCGATATGACCTTTTGCTGTATTTCTTTCTTATTTATTCTGTGTCAAGCAATATTAGAATTCATATCGTCTCCATTATGATAAAAATGCCAACTGGTAGAGCATAAGGAAGAAAGAGTAATTTTCTGAATGTTATTCTGACTTCCTTTTGCTGTAATAATTGAGAATTCATCAATAAAAGATAGACTTTCTATTATGATTATATAGATCTACAGTTGATATTCCTTATCAAAGGCTCACTTGAGACATAAAAAGCATTCTCTATATTGATATATTTCTTGGAATCTAAATATAAGCTGTATCAGAAACTCTATGCCCAAAATCATTTGAGTTTTATCTTTGCTATGCTCTTGCTTTATGAGCATGGGCAAATCATTGAAAACTAATAAACACCTGTTTCCTACTAGATTTATGTAAAAATGAGTCCATGTCAGGTCTTCTTTAAATTTACTTCCACCTCTAAAGTCCTTTGATTTTAAAATTACACTATTAGATTGAAATGTTATATGATTTCAATTTATCATTTTAAGGATTTCCTTTAAAATCATATTATAGATGTTTGCTTTTAAAATAAACAAAGTAAAAATATTATTTCCATTCATTTTGTCAATTAAAATTACAGATATATTGAAGATGACTTGATACATATAAAGCAGAAAATAGTTTCACCTAAATGACCCAAAGTAAATAAATCATGATTACTTGCCATGTACTCATCTAAAATACTTGATTTCAAGAGTTCCATGGCAGAGGGTGAAGGGTGTAATAAAGTACTTCTTGTTTGACCAGAGTAATGTATTAAATACATTAAAATAATTATTTTTCCCATAAGAACAAACCTCACACAATTTCTGGATTTAAACGTCCTTCCTTAAATTCTTTGATGGCAAATCCCCAATGCTCTCAAAGAAAGACCATACATTTGCAAACATAAATATGATAATGCTTCCACAAACATGCATGCAAGCCTATTGGATAAGGAACGTGTTCTTGGTGCCTTTTAGCAGAAGTCCAATTTGACTTAGACTGTGTTGTTGAGGTAGTTCTGGTAGCTGATTCTCAGTCAAGGAAACCTGATATACAAACTTCTGTGAAGTGCAAAATTTACTAAGGAAGGAACCCAAGGGAGACTTGGTATGTTTTTACTACCCACTGAGATTGTTTAGAGTTGGTGGTGATAGGTAAATGATAATATCAATATCTCCTTAAATTAGCAGAAATCTAGTTAAGAAGTTTAGGTGGTAAGGAATGGGGAACCAACAACCAAAAATATTTTTTCTTCAAACAAGTTAATACTAGCTTGCTAAAGTGACTGTTATAACAGGTATTTATAGCACAGTATAAACCATATCAGTGAGTTAAGTTTTTTTTTTTTTTTTTTTTTAAACTTCAAAAGCTTTGGTTAATGTCTGGTTTAGAGCAGAGCTTAGTGCCTAAAAGCTGGTCAATAAACATTTTAGTACTACTCTTTCCCAGTGATCTGAATTCAATAATGTTACCTTTCTAAAAGCTGCAAAATGGAAAGTGAAAGAATGATTTATGAAGCCTGGCTATGCATGGCCAGCTAAGAAAGCTTTAACTGATGCTTTCAGGATTCTTTTTAATGAAGTACAAGTTGCCAAGATAAGTTTAGGTAAATGAAGACTCTGTCACATTATGTTATAGTGAGAGAAATGACAGACATAGCCCAGCAGATGGAGGTTAATGCAGAAAGGTGGTGTCAAACAATGTAGTCTAGGTAACTGCACAGAGATGGAGCAGATGCATTCGGGTTATTATTGTAAACAAGTTCATAATACCACAACACATTCATGGAATCCGCTCAAATTAAGCACAGCAGCCTTCTTTGTTTAGGTTGTCACTTAGCCTGCATGCAGATCATACTTCAGAGCCATCAATTCCTTTCAAGTAAAAGCTCTCATATTCAGTACCAAACTCTATTTAGATGGTACTGTTAACCTTAAAACCCCAAGTGTTTTGCCTTTTCAATATTGTCTTAAAGCAGTGTCTTAATACTTTGTTGAAAATGTTACTTTCAAGGGCTATGATTTACATGGTGAATTGTCATCCCTTCTTATCTCAGGTTTTCTCAGTCTGAATGTAAGCTGGAAACCTGAATACAATGGATTGGAAGAACTCAGCTGTGTCCCTTAAGCAAAACAATAGGAACTGGGTCTGCAAATTTAAAATGTATTTGTGATTTCAGTTCAGTAAGGTCTGGGGCTTGACTTTGCTTGAAAGAAGTAATTGCCTTACATACATCTTGAAATTCCTCTGTGGGGAAGACCAGCTGGCCCACCCACTACATCTAGAAACATTCAAGGATGGAAGGAGGAAGTTAATTGTTCTGTGACATTTGACATTGAACTTGCCTGACAAATATTTCATTTCCTTTATTCATTAAACTCCCACAGTGCTAGATTTTTTTCCATGTATAATTACCAACCATCACCACACTGACAAAAAAGTATAGCAAGTATATATACACATACACATATATGCACTGACAAAAATTTGAAAAGTAAAAATGTATATATATATGTATGTGTGTTGTTATGTCACCCAGTTATGTCTCACTCTTTGTGACCCCAGGGACTGCAGCATGCCAGGTCCCTCACCATCTCCTGAATTTTGCCAAGTTCATGTCCTTTGAATCCATGATGCCATCCAACCATCCCATCCTCTGACACCCTCTTCTTCTGCCCTCAATCTTTCCCAGCATCAGAGACTTTTCCAATGAGTCAGCTGTTTGCATCAAATGACCAAAATACTGGAGTTTCAGCTTCAGCATCAGTTCTTCCAATGAGTATTCAGGGTTGAATAGATACACACACACAGACACAGAGATTTTGACATGAAAAAAAATAACCTTCACTTCAAAACTAAAGGTATTGGGCAACCACCATAAGAAAACTCCGAACTTTTAATTCTGACATTGAACAGAGCAATACTCATAGGACTTGCTTATACTCCAAACTCAGCTGCAGTTAGAAATGTATGCACCACTCTTGTATGGATTTGAGAGCAAATTCCTAAAGAAAAGATACTAGACTTTTGTGACAGTCATGGAGTTATATTTTTGCAATTTCATGTGGTACATGATAATGGACTATACAGTGTTAATTGCTGCATTTTAAAACTTTATTTCTATACATTTTCTCAATATCTGACCTTGAAATGTAATTTTTTCTGCACTAATTTGGCTATTCTTATCCATACAATTCCTTTTTTCTTTCTTTGTTTAGATCCTAGGCATTGGAACTTCCAAATCTTTTATTATCGGCAGTAATAGAAGGTTGTGAGGAATGCTATGAATGGTAATTTGTGTCGGGATTATCTACATATGCCTACATGACAGAGCAAAAATACACCCTTTACAAATCAGGCATTGGTAGATGCCAGATAAAGGGCCACCTGGGCAAGGATAAGCAAGGTAGTTCTGAATATTTCATTTGCAAAATAAAATATTAGGGGGAAAGGATGATAGTCAAGCTGTATAATAGAATAGTTGGCACATATAAACATTTCACCACCCTTTCTCATCACCCTTATTTAGAAGCCCTTGACCCAATTAAATCTTAGTTTGCTAACTGCAGGTATCAAGCATCTTCTACAATAAAGTTATTTTCCAAGGAAATTATTTAAAGAAAAAAAAAATGTAGACTCCATCACAGGATAAAAAAAAAAAATCCTCCAGCAGTATGTACAGTCCTGTTCATTATGGACTCTTACATCACTTCTTAGAAGATTCCTTGTCCCACCTACCTAACAAGTTTCCCCTTTAACCATATTTTACAAACATCCTGTGATAAACACTATATTCTACTACTTTTTCTGACCAAGACATTTAAGTATTAAAAAAATTACAATAGAGAAAATAATGACAATAAAGAGAGAAATTAGAAGTGGGAATCAGGGTATACAAAAAAGTAGAGGTCTTAGTCTCTAGGAGACCAACACACCAGCTGAGCTGGCTTTAGCCCTAGCTCCTTCTGAGTTTTCCTTGGCTGCTGGTTGTCTTCCCCCCATGAGATGAATGTTGTGCTTTTCCTGGAATTCATTTAGTTCTTTTCCCTTTGCCTGAAGTCGCTGTTGTCAGTGTCTCGATGATCTTCTGTATTATCTGCCTTCTGCATATAGTTGCTCAAAAGGTTTCAAATAAGACACACTGAACATCCAAATAATGGAAATCATGCCTATATTTCTATGTTAATTGGAGAAGGCAAAGGTACCCCACTCCAGTACCCTTGCCTGGAAAATCCCATGGACGGAGGAGCCTGGTGGGCTGCAGTCCATGGGGTCGCTGAGGGTCGGACAGGACTGAGCGACTTCCCTTTTACTTTTCACTTTCATGCATTGGAGAAGGAAATGGCAACCCACTCCAGTGTTCTTGCCTGGAGAATCCCAGGGACAGGGGAGCCTGTTGGGCTGCCATCTATGGGGTCACACAGAGTCAGACACGGTTCCCTTAAAGCATTACTCATATATCCTAAGACTCGCCAAACCTTTGATTTCCCCTCTCAGTTCTCTTGGGCTCAGTTGCTATGAGCCTTCAGGTCTCCAAGAGCCCTGTTGAGCATCAGTCTGGACTCTTCAAAGGTTTCCACTATGCCCAACAACTCACTGCAGCTTTCTCTGCTTCCGTTGCACTGGCCCTTGTCATTTCTCTGAGCTCATCAGGCTCGCATGCTACAGCATTTCAACTCTGCTCTTACTACTGATGGAATGACACTCTCTCTTCATCTAGTTAATTTCTGCTTATCTTTCTAGTCTCATTTGAATTTTACTTCTCCTTTGAAGATAATCCAGATCAATTTAAGCTCTTCTGTATTTCTTTATCATAACAATTGTAACAAGAGCACTTAATTTTTAAGTTTCTTAAAATATCAGTTTTAATCACTAAACTTTAAGCTGCATGGTTCAGGGGAAATGTTTGCTATACTCACTATTGCATTTTAGGCTTATAAACTCACAGATGTATAGATGAATGAGTAAAATATTCTTGATATATATTACCATTTTTTAAAACTCAATTTATACTTAAGATTTGAAAATTAATCTGTACTCTGAGCTACCTTGAGTCTTAACATTTTATAAAATCTTTTTTGCTGCTGCTGCTGCTGCTGCTAAGTCATTTCAGTCGTGTCCCACCCTCAGTGACCCCATGGACCGCAGCCTTCCAGGCTCCTCCGTCCATGGGATTTTCTAAGCAAGAATACTGGAGCGGGGTGCCATTGCCTTCTCTGATAAAATGTTTATTAGATAAGTTAAAATATGTAATTTCTCTGTATTTATTTTATCAGTAATAATGCCAGTATTTTTCTTATGTTCATTATTAGTTTATCTTGTTGCCCTCACTGTGTTTGAAATTTTAATTATTTTAGTCATTGATTTATTTGATCCCTATTTGTAAAGGATATTAATCATTCATTATCAGATTCTTAAAAAATATTTTCCAATTTGTCATTTCCATTTCTCTGTCTTTTAAATAGATTTCATTTTTTAGAGTAGTCCTAGGTTTGCAGAAAATATGAGCAGAAAGTTCAGATAATTCATTTATACACCCTGTCCCTCCAATGCTCAGTTCCCCTATTATTAATGTCTAGCGTTAGTGTGGTCTATTTGTTACAACTGATGAACCAGTATTAATACATTATTAGTAAGTAAAGTTAAGAGCTTTGCTAAGTGCATAATGCCATGCATCCCCTATTATAGTATCATATAGAGTAGTTTCACTGCTCTGAAAGGCCCTGTGCTCCATCCAGTCATCCTTTCCCTGCTCCCATCCCCACTATTCCATAGCTCAGCTGGTAGAGTGGAGAACTGTGGAATGGATATCTGTCATTTTCAGCTTCATTTAGTTTACAGTCTTAGTTGGAATATGGACATTTCAATACTGTACATGCTGAAATCTGTTTATGTGAGGAATTCCTTCCACCTACATGATTGTTAAATTCAATAAGACATTCTAACAGAGTACAGTTGTTTCTGTATCCTGCTTACTGAATTCAAATTCAAAAGTAAGCAGCTTGTGAGTAGGAATTGGCCATAATACACAAAATATGGCCAACCAGAAACTATATTTTTGTACACACCAAAGATCTTAGAATTGCCACCAAATGTATTTATTGGGTAAAAGCATAAAGAGAATGATTCAGACAAGCAAACAAAGTACATTAATAATTTCCTGGAGATCTTTTCTCCCTTTGAATACAAAGAGGGACTAAATAGCTCAATAGATTTTTTACCTCGGTCTTCTGAGCCAGAACACCGACAAAGTCCCAATGAACTATTCCTCATAGTATATGGTGTAGTACAGCGACACGACTCAGTGACTTCACTTTCACTCTTTACTTTCATGCATGGAGAAGGAAATGGCAACCCACTCCAGTGTTCTTGCCTGGAGAATCCCAGGGACGGCGGAGCCTGGTGGGCTGCCGTCTATGGGGTCGCACAGAGTCGGACATGACTGAAGCGACTTAGCAGCAGTAGCAGCAGCATATAGTATATAATAGTACTGAATGTATAGATGCTCAGGGTTAAAGGCTTCTGAATATTCCTTGATGGGAAGGTTTGAAGTACATGTTGGTCTTCCTGTCTGCCAACTTGCCTTTTCTGATCCCTCCCCATGATTTGGGCACTTTTTCTTTGGAATCCTGAGACCCCCTCCTACTAGACAATTCTATCACAGTCACCCTCCCACCCAGTTCTGTAATCATTTCTTGTGTGTACTTGCCTTTATTGCTAGAATAAAAGCTCTTTGAGGGCTAAAGTTGTGGCTAATTCGAATTCAGTTTTTCTGTGTTTTCTGGCACTGAGTTTGAACTAGAGTTAAGTTCTTAATAACTTGGGTTCCCCATTTAAAAAAAATAAAATATGAAAGAAATACTAAAATACATTAAGCCTGGGATATATTTCATTTTCAGTCATTGACATTCTCTCAAAATACTCATGTAACATTTTGTATTGCATCTTTTCAGTTTCTTTAGAAAAATACAGTGGTGAAAAGACAGGCAGTTATGTTAAAACAAAGCAAGAGTGTTTAGGAGAGAGTTCTAAATTCATTATTTAAGAAATTATATTTTTATAGTCATATTTACATCTAGTAGTTTTATATCTTCCAAACTCACAAGTTTGTTAGCTGCAGCTCTATTATTCAATGTGAAAAGACCCTCACACATTCTTGAGAAGTATGATTACCATGATATATAAACATCATTGTTCTAGACATTACAGTTTATACAAGATTTGTTATAAACTCATAGATTTTTTTCTTTCTCCAAAAGGAAAATATGTTAAAATACATGAAATTTAAAATATTTTATTGGTGTTTCTTCCTTAAGTAAATCATGTTTTTCTTATCTATGTACCCTGTCAACACATATAATAAAACAGCTGCTCTGTATTGAGTACATATGATAAGCACTGGCTAAATGGGCGTTTTGTATCATTTCATCAAATTCCCTCAAATAATCTATTAGGAAACATTGTATTTTCTCATTTAAGAGATAAGAAAACCAAAGCTCAGAGAGACTAAATTGCCCAATGTTATGTAACTAACATAGTAATATAAGAATTTCAAATGTAGTATGTCAAATGCAAATTCTTTGGAGGAAAAAAAAGAAGACTCTCTTTGACTAAAAAGAATACTGACTGATTGTCCAGAACAAAATCTGACTTAAAAGGGCCTGATAAACTGACATTGTTTACTAGACTAAATCTGAAAATCTATAGCACAGTGGGGCTTCCCTGGTTGCTCAGTAGTCAAGAATCTGCCTTCAATGCAGGAAACATGGGTTTGATCCTAGGGTCGTGAAGACCCCCTGTGGAAGGAAATGGCAACCCACTCCAGTGTCTTGCCTAGGAGATCCCATGGACAGAGGAGCCTGGTGGGCTAGAGTCCATGGATTTGCAAAAGAGTTGGACACGACTCAGGGACTAAAACACCAACAACACAGCGCAGGGAGTGAAGATCTTTATTTTAGTTATATAGGATGAATGTCCTGACTTAGTCACCAATGAGTTTATGATACTACGAATTCATTTCTTTACTTATCCTACATACTAAATTGTCCCTTTCCTCTCATTTCTGTGAAAATTTAATGTAATGTTTACTAGTTATGAGCATGGGCCTTGGAGCAAGATTTCCAGGCTTGAATACCAATTTTGCTAGTTTTTAGGTTTTAATTTCAGGCAAATTAGTTCACCTCTCTGGGGCTTGATCTCCACATTCATGTAAAATGAAGTAACAGAACTTATCTTGTAGTGTTGTTTTAAGGTTAATTTAGTTTTTATAGCTAATGTGCTTAGAATATTGTCAGGGAATTAGAAAAAATCAAAAAAATCTGTTTTTTCTTATCTAAAATAACAGAATCCTATTTTGGATTGTATATAACAAGTGTGGGAAAAGGAAAGGACGAAGAGTGAAAAGGAAAGAAAGCAACACAAAATATACAGAAAGCTTCAGCAGAAGGAGAATAATTCAATGACACCACAAAGGCATGGTCTCATTTATTGTAAGTTTTTATTTCAAAATGTCCTGTCCCCCAGCAGTGGCTCTCTACCAGGAGTCTAATCTCCATTCAGTTTCTGGTGTGGCCTGATTGGCAAGAGTGCCCTGGTGACAAGCCATGGCAGACCTTCAGTAGAAATTAACCATTTCCTGGGGGCTTTCTGTTCCACCCAGCATTCTTTATGCTGCCTTGGCAGACCTTGGGTCCCAAAGAAATTCCATTCTACTTTTCTGAGGCTTTGGCCTAGCTCTGTAGTGTCCTCTATATGCACTGTTATATAGATCTTGAGGGGGCTTCCCTGGTGGCTCAAATGGTAAAGACTCTGCCTGCAATGCAGGAGAGCTGCTCTCAGTCCAGTATTCTTGTCTGGAGAATGCCATAGACAGAGGAGCCTGGCAGGCCACAGTCCATGGGGTCACAAAGAGTCGGACATGACTGAGTGACTAGCATCTATAGGTTTGGAGGGGAAGTCAGCCTGCATTTGAGTACCTTCATTTCTCCAGTTCTGTCACTGGTGGCACTGTCAAAAGCTGTTGTCTTCTAGATCCCTCTGCGTCTGCCTGGAGCCCACATTCTCATCTTCTAGCCTTAGCTAGAATAAGAAAATATTCTCTGGGAAAGCTGAGGATCCTCAACTTGTCCCTGAAATGTTACTCCCTCCAGTCCTTTTTTCCACAGCCTCTGAAGCCTTTTGTATCTATATTTATCAAACTTTTCTACTTGTTCTCAGTCAGAGCATTTGTCTACTATGATCTACTCTAAGATTTTGCTTTAGTATCCATATATATATTTAGTGCAGTACTTTCCAGTTCTGTGACTTTATCTGTGACTCAGTTTCATGTCTATGAAATGGGGCTAATTATAGCAGGTATCTCAGAAAATTGAGGGGGACTAAAATTTTATATATATATATAGATAGATAGATAGGTACACATACACATACATTGCTTACAGTACTGCTTGGCACATAGTAAAAAATTAGAAAATAAACAGTAGTTATTATTGAAGACTTCAGAAGACTTCTTTGCGTACATACAAGATAATCTTATACTTCACATACTGATTTGAAAGAGCTTTGACTTTTAATAAATTAAATAGCAGTTCTTAACCTTATTAGACTCAGGGTACCCCCACAGTTAGAGCAATTTCTAATGAACCGTTTACTAACTTGAAATCCTATATAATTATATAACCTACATCTAAACATAGTTATAGAAAAATTACAGTCCTCAAACTGAACTATAAATATAAAATAAAAGTAATCTATAATAAATTAAAATGAATTTCAATATAAACATAATCAAGCATGAGTATACTTGAAGACAAAAATGTAGTCAGATGTTTTTATCGACTTATAATGAGTAAATTTGAATTTAAAAGAAGATCAGGACACTTTTCATTAAAGGATACAGAGAAATAAAAAGTACAGAAGCATAGGATACAGGAATAAAACCAAATTTATAAGTAATAACATACTACATTTATAAGAAAAAGAGGAAATAACTCCAATTGGAGTAGAATTTAGATGCCAAGACACATCACTATTGAAGTAGACAAGGAAAAAAAACCACGAGGTATTCTATTCATTCAAATGTACTGGGTGGTATTTGCAATACGAGGTACTCTATTCATGCAAATGCACTGGGTGGTATTTGCATGTGTAACGTCATTTATAAATCATTTTATTTTATGATATGATTATAGTAATAAAAATATATCACATAGAACCCAAGATGAAGCACAAACTTCATCTCTAAATGTCTAGGCAGGATATTTGAATGTCATCACAGGTCATGAAAACATTTTTCTTTGTTCAATGTGTAAATATTCACATTCTTTATCATTTTTATCCAATCAGAATTGATATCAGTCTTACTGGTAGAAAAACTAGATACAAGGAACCTCTGTTAAGCCAGATATTAACAGTTGAGTAGCTAGACTGTTGAATGCTGGTGGAGGTCCTGGTACAGGTATGTGCTTAGGAGAATCAGGGAAGTTTTTATGCTCCTCTAAATGAGAGTTACAGTATTAAAAGGACCAATACAGTTGCACCAAGTTCAACAATATGAACCCTAGCCTTCATTGTATGGGCCTGTGGTGACCATTGAAGTATCAAAGGTTCACATCCCCTGCCAAGTAAATGTCACTATTGTCTTCTCAATTATGATGACTAAATAAATATGACTGCAGAAATTATCAGGTAATCCTCAGGGAGGTGGGGGGGAGTGGGAAGCATAAGGCATTATTCCAGATAGAGTAAAATTAATCTTATGTAATATCTGTTAATGAAAAGCAATACAAAATGTTGACAGAGACTTATCCATTTAATGTATAATCCACTGCTAGTGAGAATTTTTTTATGTGAATGTCTATATTTTTCTTTTCATAAGAAATATTTGTATGCTATATATATTAACATAATATATAAGTTCTACATATATTAACATGTATGATCTGGTGACTACAGCATATCAAACTGATAACAAATCTAATAGTCTTCTAATGTTATCTGAGCAAAAAATAAGGGTATTTTAGGTATCATCTTTCTGCTGATGCCTGAGACAGTTGCTTCTACACAGAGCAATTTAAGACCAGGAATAATTATTACTGCATCAGTTGAATGCTACACACATTCCTCAGATTAGAAATCCACAGCTAAAATTTAACAAGTCATGAGCAACATATTTCAGCACAACTATATTAATTATTTACACATGGGGTGGAAGAAATGTTATTTCAAATTCATTTCTAAATAAGAAATTTTGACAATCAAGTGGTCTGCTTCCTTTCACTTTCAGGAAAAAGTAAAGACTATTATTTTCTTACCTTATTCACTTGTAAAATGTAAACATTTAAGATAATTCTGAGAAATAGGTGTTACTTTCCCAATCTTTACATAGACATATCAACTTTGTTATCATACAGTATAAGACTTATCTACAGTATGCTCATTATTTTTACCACAAATACAAAATGGGACATATTTTTAAAAAAGAATAATATAAATTTTTCTTAATAGAATTAACACTTGAAAACTTAAAGTGAGTAAATACTGCTGGTTATAAATGATGTTTTAAGTGATCATTACTTTTGTGTGTGTCATGGTTATTACTTTATCCTGATCTTCATATATACTGCTGCTGCTGCTTCTGCTAAGTCGCTTCAGTCGTGTCCGACTCTGTGCGACCCCATAGACGGCAGCCCACCAGGCTCCACCGTCCCTGGGATTCTCTAGGCAAGAACATTGGAGTGGGTTGCCATTTCCTTCTCCAATGCATGAAAGTGAAAAGTGAATGTGAAGTCGCTCAGCCATGTCCGACTCTTCGAGACCCCGTGGACTGCAGCCTACCAGGCTCCTCAGTCCATGGGATTTTCCAGGCAAGAGTACTGGAGTGGGATGCCATTCCCTTCTCCGGATCTTCATATATATATACTTTTAAATAATATACAATTTTGCATTTGGATTACACAAAAACTATTTTTATCACATACTTTGGGGAATAGTTCAATGATATAGAATTAAATAAGATATTAACTGTCCTGTAATTTTCAAATATTAATTCAAGTCCAGGATAAGAAAAATTCAAAGATCACAAAAAGTTTTCCTCTCACTCCTGAACCCTAGCCCTTCATTGACCGTATCAGAAGCAACTATAATTTCTATGCTATCTTAAAAGTGTCATTACAGAAATATTTTATGAATATACAGAATATTAATAAATGCATTAATAGAGGATGGTTTTCCTATTTACCTCTGAGCTAGCTATTTGCTTTTTCTTTTTGTGACTCCTGGAAATTTGGTAAACCATATTATTAATTGCATCCTCCCCCTTTGGGAATAAAAATCATTGGAGAAAGTCACTTGCTTTTTAGAATTTTTGATCAAAATGAGAAGAGAAAGTTGGGTCATTAAAAACTAAGATCTGCCTAATTCCCAAGTTATGAATGAATGGACAGAATCATAAAAGGAAGAAGTGAACAAAAAGGATATAAAATGAAGCAAGTTATATACTCCAATTAAAAAATAATAGCACTCCTCCAAAGAATAATTGAAGCTTTAGATGTTCAATAAATATTGTTGTTTGATAAATGAATGAATGAGTTTGTTGAACTCTGAGGGAGGCTACTGAAACATTCTTCTTTGTGTCAATATCTGGTTCAATATGTCTATAACTCATACACACTCAAAAATAAAATCTTTCTCTGTGGATGAAGGATAGGAAGTTGACAAGATTAAAGCCTTAACCAGGCAGTGGAAACCCAGAGATTTGTAATGGTCATAAAAGGCTTGATATTCAGGTTAAAACCTGCTATCCCAGAATATATGAGAGTCACAAAATACTATTACTTGGGTCTACATTTTAACTTATGGAATTTTTCTGAAATTTAAGGCCATCCCCAGGACAGGCATTTTCAGTGGTGGCTCTCAATTTTTCCTCTTTTTAGGTAAAGATTCTACATTTAATATCAAAGAACCATAAGCTCAAAATTTTCCCTGCTGAAGTGATAAATGCAGGTAAATTTATTGTACCTGACATGGACTAGATTTATAGCCCTGGTACTTGAATAAATTTGCTATACTCAGATATAATACAAATTTAACTTCAACTCTGTTTTGATAGCATAGAACTATTTCTGAAAATACCTTATATAAGTGCTATTTCTCCCCTAATCAGACAATAAGTGGCTTTCTGTACCTGTCACTCTCATATGTATGTGTCTAGCTTCCCTGGTGGCTCAGACAGTAAAGAATCTGCCTACAATATGGAAGACCTGGGTTCGATCCCTGGGTTGGGACGATCCCCTGGAGAAGGGAACAGCTACCTACTCCAGTAGTCTGGCCTGGAGAATTCCATGGACAGGGAAGCCTGGCAGACTACAGTCCATGGGGTAACAGAGTTGGACATGACTGAGCAACTTTCACTTTCATCATAAGAATAAAATTTATTACCTAGCAATTCCATTTATTATTCTCACTTATACTTTACAAAATTCACTTTTTAGAATTTTGCAAAGTTCTTCAGAATGTTCGAGGAAGAGCAGATCCTTTTCTTTTTTTTTTTTTTTTAACAATCACAGACTCTAATCTAATTGGACTTGTAAGTTTTTTCACTAAATCTTGACGGGGAAGAGAGGGATAGGTTATATCTTTTTCCTTTGGTTCTCATTTGGGATGTAACCAAGATGACTGGTAAAGAGCCCTGTCTCTTGAGTCATGAAGATCTGAGTTCTAATTAATTCTCCACCACGCATTAACAAATATTTGACATCTGCGTTTCAGTTTCTCTCTCTTGAATCTTACGTAATAGTATCTACTTAAAGTATATATTTTAAAATATACTTTTTAAAGTTTAGATAATCAAATATCGAGAGGTTAGGATCTGTTCAGTTCAGTTCAGTCACTTAGTCATGTCCGACTCTTTGCGACCCCATGGACTGCAGCACACCGGGCCTCCCTGCCATCACCAACTCTTAGAGTTTACTCAAACTGATGTCCATTGAGTCAGTGATGCCATCCAACCATCTCTGTTGTCCTCTTCTCCTCCTGCCTTCAATCCTTCCCAGCACCAGGGTCTTTTCAAATGAGTCAGCTCTTCACATCAGGTGGCCAAAGTATTAGAGTTTCAGTATTGGAGGTTAGGATAACTTCACATTAAAAGGACTTAATAAAATAATGATGTGTGATGGTAACTTTATGGATGAGAGTGAATATTACTTTGTAGTGCATAAGTTAAGGTTGAATTTGTTAGTTTTTATTAGTTGTGAAATATTTTTAGTGTACCCTTAATTACAAATGATAATAATAATCATAACCACTAATTATTAAGTACTGTATATCAGAGTTCTGGACCACCCAAATGTTTGAATAAGTACTTTAGTTCTTGCTTAGTTCTGTATTGTGGAATATGACACAATGTTTCCCAGTATATGACTATTTAACACATAGCCCATACTTTAGTATAAGTGCACAGCAATCTTAAATTTACTCTCCTGATAGTTGTGAAGGTGCACCTGAAAGATGTGCTTCCATTCCTCAGTTGTTCTAACATCTATCCTTTAGAAATCCACTACAAAGAATGAATCCTTCTGGCCTCACTATCAAATTGCTCGTAAATAATTAAGAGTTTAGGGTGAAGATATCAAGCAATGTTGAAGTCTCTAAAACTCATGGCTGCAAACTCCTTTGTAATAAGGATTACATAAATATGACTGCAATTAATAATTCATGTGTCTACCCATTCATTCATTTCAAATCTTTGTTGGAATAGTTAATAAGGACCAGGCCCTGGGGTTGACACTGTATCTTGAAAATTCCTTTCTGATTATCAGTTTAAATAATAATAATGCTATTCTGAAGAATTAATATGTGCTCACATTTTAGAATTGATTGGTCTTTTCTGTGTTGGTTGCTAAAGTTTTCATTCAAATAAGGTCATTCTGGCTCTATTACTCTTTGTAATACTATTTTATTTTCCCTTTGTCTCATTTTGAAATGTTTTATTTTACTTATTTATTTATTTTTGGCTGTGCTGGGTCTTTGCTGCTCCATGGGGTTTTCTCTAATTGTGGCAGGTAGAGGTTATTCTTTAGTTGTGGTGTGTGGGGCTTCTCATTGAGGCAGCTTCTCTTGTTTCAGAGCACTGGTTCTATGAGAGGCAGGCTTCCATAGTTGAGGTGCATGGGCTTATTTGCTCCATGACATGTGGGATCTTCCCAGATCAGAGAATGAATCCATGTCTGCTGCGTTGGCAGGCAGATTCTTTACCACTGAGCCATCAGGGGAGCCCTTGAAATGTTTTACAATTTTACTTCTAATCTACATACTTAAGCAAGTCAGCTTTAATACATCTACAGAAGAAGTCAGAAATAAATAAATGCAAATGTTAAATATATATCAAATATAATTTTAAATGGAGAAATAAATGCCAATGTAAAAATTAAGCATTCAGTGGTTACACTGATAAATCATTTTTTTATATTTCTTATCAAAAACATTGCTACTTCATAAATTTATGACGGTTTTTTAATATAAATTTATTTATTTTAATTGGAGGTTAATTACTTTACAATATTGTATTGGTTTTGCTATACATCAACATGTATCTGCCACAGGTATACACGTGTACTCAAATGTAATAAAAGAATATTGGCCCAAAATAAATGGCATGAAAATACTACAATTTGTTTAATACCCCAGGACTGAAATGGAATCATTACAGAAATCATAAAATAGGTCAAGATATTTAAAAATGGTATCATTTTGTTGGTTAAATACTGAAAATACACATAAGCAATTTCTGAGATTCTGCAACAATATTAGACATGAGAGAAAAGTAAAGGAAATATCTATCACAAAGAAGAAGATATTGCTATGCTTACTTAAAATGACCATTTAGTACTTTCTTTGTATATTTACAGAAAAAAGTCAATTTTTGTCTGAAAACTGTGTTATCAGGCAACCAGAAATTGCAAGGGCAAAGTAAAGTGTGTAAAAAAGGGGGAAATGTATTGAGATTGCTTAAATAAACTGTTAAAATCTAAAGGTATAGGATATCGAAAGTTTGACTAGTATAATTTTAATCTTTAATTTCTTTGAGTGCTCTGGCTGCTACTGCTACTAAGTCGCTTCAGTCGTGTCCGACTCTGTGCAACCCGACAGACGGCAGCCCACCAGGCCCCCCCGTCCCTGGGATTCTCCAGGCAAGAACACTGCAGTGGATTGCCATTTCCTTCTCTGAGGGGAATATCAATTCTAAAACAGTAAAAAGGCATCACCCTTGAAATTAAAGCTCTACCAAAATCTGGGGAAAAAGGTATAAAATCCCATTTTAAGATACCTAGACTAGAATAATGTACTGAGAAACACACAAGGCTTTATAAAGAACAAATTCTGTCACAGTGGTAGCAGATATCTTTCTATTGACAGAATAATGGGATAGTAAATCAGAGAAAAGCATTAGATGCCATTTATCTTGACTTTAGAAAGAGTTTGATTCAGTCTTGTATGAAGTATTAATCAAGAAATGGGGAAAAGCGTGCTGAAGGCCTCACTGTTAAGTGGATCAGCATCTGGTCTACTTAGTCAATCAGAGGCACTCAAAACATTGCTATTAATAGCTCTCTGTGTCTAGACCTGTAGAATACATGGACTTAGATGCAATTAATGCTATAATACAAATACAATATGAATAAAATAGAAACTAAATGGGAATTAATACCTGACCTATCAACCTTAAATAATAATGCTAATATAAATAATTGTCTATGGGTGTTTTACATCAGTGCTGTGCTTTGTCAATTTGAAGAGGTCTTTATATTATGTCATTTAAAAGTTGGAAGATGGAACAATTTATCAAGTTTACTGGATACCACAATTCTGGATGAAAATATTGCAATCAGAGTGTTGAAAAGTTGCCACATGTTATCTTTGCCTGGTAGGAGCAATCAAAAAGAGAAAGAACCAGTTTATATCTGCTTGTGAATTTGGTGGATAATAACAGTAAGAATCTCACCTAGAATTCATTGAGAGCTTAATATCTGCCAGGCATCTTATATGCATTATCTGCCTGAATACAGATAATAAGCCTATGAAGTATTATTATCAAGCATTTATTAAACTCATAGACATGCAGTTGAGCTTATAAACAGAGAATTCTATTTGGTCTGGAAAATAATTTAAGGATTATCCAATCCAGCTTCTTTTAAGGTGAAGGCAATCTGCTCTGAAAACAGATTGTTGGGAACCTGCACACTTAGGGGGTAGGTCACTGAGAAAAGATGCCACTGAAAAACACAAAATGAAAGTGCTTTGTGTTTATGATGAAGAAGGGTCACTGACTGAAATGGAGAACAAAGGGAAAGTCGAATAAACCATTTAAAAACATTATTAGATTTGGTGGGCAGGTTACAGTTATGATTGAACAGTTTCTTAGGGGGTGAGAGCAGAAGATATTTTACAGAAATTAAAGTAGTGTGTGTATGTGTGTGTGTGTGTGTCTGTGTAGACAATTGGAGTAAAGGGTATAAGTTATTTGCATAGCTTGGCACAAAAATAGAAAGTAATAAAAGAAATCAAAGAACAGAATAAAAATTGTTTTAAGACATTTTCAAAGAACTTAAATGAGAATGGAGGGCTTGCATGATAAAGCACAGATCAGAAAAGTTTACTAGTAGGAGTCAGTGAATTTTGGTGCAGGACTTTTTCTTTTTTTCCACTGCATTGCTTGCACAATCTTGGATCCCCTTCCAGGGACTGAATCCAGACCCCCTGCAGTGGAAGCGTGGAGTCCTAACCAGTGGACTGCCGGGGAATTCCCAAGACATTTCTTTCTTTTGTTATTTTTTAATTTTTACTTATCTTTTAAAATTTTTTAAATTTATTTTTGACTATGCTGGGTCTTTGTTGTTGCAGGCTTTTCTGTAACTGCAGCAATTGAGGGATACTCTCTAGTTGTGGTGCCCAGACTTCTCACTGCAGTGGCTTCTCTTGTGGCAGAGCACGGGCTGTAGGGGGTGTGGATTTCAGTGGTTGCAGCTCCTGGGCTCTAGAGCACAGGCTCCACAGTTGTGCCACACGTGGCATGGGGGATCTTCTTGGATCAGGGATGAAACACGTGTCTCCTGTATTGGCAGACAGATTCTTTACTACTGAGCCACGAGGGAAGCCCCCAAGACTCTTGAAAGAAGAAAGGAATGAGTTCTAGAGGCAGATAAGCTCCTCCTTAGTCATGACAGGTCAGACACAGGCATAGGGAATGCTAACATGAAGGAAAAGATCACTGTCTATAATAACTGCATGGATGTAGATTCAATGAGAACATAATTACTGTAGTAAGTAAACCATAGAATAGATAGAGGCATAGAGCAGGGCTGGCAAAATTAATTTTAGCATGCATAAGTTATTTAATAAGTGATATTCCATTCTTTGAGGTCTTTATAGCATTATAAGAAAATGAGGGAAGAAGACAAACTCATTTTGTGAAACATAACATTTTCAAAGAGCAATTTCTTTACTTACTAGTCCTTTAAAAATATCATACTCTCCTTATGTAATAATTTTCTTCCTCTTGAAGCACATTCTTGAGAAATTCCTTTAGTGAGGTTATATGGGGAGTGAAGAGAGAGAGAGTAGACATAGAGTTGTAGGTTGCTTTTTGTCTTAGTATTGGAAAATATTGTTGCACTTGCTTCTTAGAAATATAATTGTTACTACTTTGTGAATTGTATTTTAGTTACTTTTAATATATTCAATTTGCTTTTGACATGCTATAGTTTCTCTACAAAAGGTTTGGTATATATTATGTGGTAATCACTCATTTGGGCTTTTCTGTGTGTGCCCCCTGAAACTGAGCATTCTGCTCTTTCTTTAGCTATACGCTACCATCAAATAGTATCACTGTCTTTCCATTTACTCTACTTTTAGCTTCTGGGATTTCTATTACGTACATGATTTCAAGAATGCCTAATGAATCAGAAATATCTCAAGATATTGATTTGAGTGAATAATTATTACATACTCTGAAACTGTGTCACAAAATTAAAAACTGTTCACCTAGAAATGGAAATACCCTCTTTAATTTAAGATTTTACTATAAAAAGTTATTTTGCTTCATTGCAAAATATCTTAATTACAGGAGCCTGATGTGACTTGATTCAATGCAAACCATTGAATATAAAACAATATAAAATTTTTAGAAATCCTTACTGCAAAAATACCTGATATTCATTAAAAAACAAGCATTGTGTATGTATTCTGAATGAAAATGGGATTTTTAAAGTCTGGGAGATGGAGAGGAAAAGGTAACCTATCAATAGATTGATAGATAAATAGATAGATTTACCATCATTTTAAGGTAATAGAAAAACTTATATAATGCATGTGTGTGTGTGATATAAAGTCTTTTTCCCTTTGACACTGATTATTTATTATCTCCTCCTAGGACTCCCTGTGAGACTCTTTGAACAATGTTGCCCTATATTTTCATGTAGTTAAGACAACATATTTACCCCTCACAGCATGATTTCTAATACAGAACTTGGAAATATGAGCTGTATTCTGGTTTGACCCAGAAAGCTTTGACATTCAAAATCAAAGTAGTCTGAATGACTCAGTCACAACGCAAGTCTGATTTACCTGAGGAATTTGATTATAATGACCCTGGAGGGAAGGGATAATGTATTAGATTTTCTTTTTGGAAATGTTATCTATGTAATTCAAATGAATAATTATTAATAAAATAGCTAAAACTGAAATGTGTTCAGGTTAAATAAAGTAACTAACCTCTTCAACTATTCTCATGATTCAGTAGAGACAACTGCTTCTGGAATGAACTGGGCTTAAAATCACTGGTGAAAAAAATTTGTGATTGTGTAATCATAGTTCTTAGGATAGTGCTGAGATAAATATATAGTTATGGAATAAATGCTGAGTTATTTTTCTAAGTTATATATGAGTTGAAATAACTCAGATACAGAAGTATCATTAGCATGCATCATGATATTTAACGTTCATATTTTTATTGAATTGCACAGATATCTTTGCTTTTCTTTCCTAGGATATTATTGAGTATATTGTTAGGAGTTTAACTTTGCTTCTTACTCCTATACAGCCCATCTAGGTCAAGAGATTTAAAGAATTCTGAGGCAGGATTGCAGTTTTCTGCAATTGCCAAACACGGTTATAGTTCAACAACACAATAAAACACTTGATAATAATTTGAAGGCAAATTGTTTGAATGTAAAATAATAAAAAATCAAATGATATCTGCTAACTCTTCAAATTATACTTATCTGGTTTTTAAATAAATATGGACATCACCAGATGGTCAATACTGAAATCAGATTGATTATATTCTTTGCAGCCAAAGATGGAGAAGCCATATACAGTCAGCAAAAACAAGACCGGGAACTGACTGTGGCCAAGATCATGAACACCTTATTACCAAATTCAGACTCAAATTGAAGAAAGTAGGGAAAACCACTAAACCATTCAGGTATAACCTAAATCATATCCCTTACAATTATACAGTGGAAGTGAGAAATAGATTCAAGGGACTAGATCTGATAGACAGAGTGCCTGAAGAGCTATGGATGGAGGTTCATGACATTGTACAGAAGGCAGTGATCAAGACCATCACCTAAAAAAAAGAAAGGCAAAAAGGAAAAATGGTTGTCTGAGGAGACTTAACAAATAGCTGAGAAAAGAAGAGAAGCAAAAAGCAAAGGGGAAAGGGAAAGATATACCCATATGAATGCAGAGTTCTAAAGAATAGCAAGGAGAGATAAGAAAGCCTTCCTCAGTGGTCAATGCAAAGAAATAGAGGAAAACAACAGAATGGGAAAGTCTAGAGATCTCTTCAAAAAAGTAAGAAATACCAAGGGATCATTTCATGCAAAGATGGGCTCTATAAAGGACAGAAATGGTATGGACCTAACAGAAGCAGAAGATATTAAGAAGAGGTGGCAAGAGCACACAAACTGTACAAAAAAAGAGATCTTCATGACCCAGATAATCTCTATAGTGTGATCACTCACCTAGAGCCAGACATCCTGAAATGTGAAATCAAATGGGCCTTAGAAAGCATCACTACAAACAAAGCTAGTGGAGGGGATGAAATTCCAGTTGAACTATTTCAAATCCTGAAAGTTGAAGCTGTGAAAGTGCTGCACTAAATATGCCAGCAAATTTGGAAAACCCAGCAGTGGCCACAGGACTGGAAAAGGTCCATTTTCATTCCAGCCCCAAAGAAAGGCAATGCCAAAGAATGCTCAAACTACCACATAATTGCACTCATTTCACATGCTAGTAAAGTAATGCTCAAAATTCTCCAAGCCAGGCTTCAACAGTATGTGAACCATGAACATCCAGATGTTCAAGCTGGTTTTAGAAAAGGCAGAGGAACCAGAGATCAAATTGCCAACATCTGTTAGATTATTAAATAAGCAAGAGAGTTCCAGAAAAACATCTATTTCTGCTTTATTGACTATGCCAAAGCCTTCGACTATGTGGATCACAAAAAATTCTGGAAAATTCTGAAAGAGATGGGAATACCAGATCCCCTGACCTGAATCTTAAGAAATCTGTATGCAGATCAGGAAGCAACGGTTAGATCTGGACATGGAACAACAAAATGGTTCCAAATAGGGAAAGGATTATGTCAAGGCTATATATTGTGACCCTGCTTATTTAACTTATATGCAGAGGACATCATGAGAGATGATAGGCTGGATGAAGCACAATCTGGAATCAAGAATCCCGGGAGAAATATCAATAACCTCAGATACTCAGTGACACCACCCTTATGGCAGAAAGCAAAGATGATCTAAAGAAACTCTTGATGAAGGTGAAAGGAGAGTGAGAAATTTGTCTTAAAACTCAACATTCAAAAAACTAAGATCATGGCATCAGGTCCCATCACTTCATGGCAAATAGATTGGGAAACAGTTGAAACAGTTGCAGATTTATTTTTGGGGGCTCCAAAATCAATGCAGATGGTGATTGCAGCCATGAAATTAAAAGACGCTTGCTCCTTGGAAGAAAAGTTATGATCAATCTAGACAGTATATTAAAAAATAGAAACATTACTTTGCCAACAAAGGTCCGTCTAATTAAAGCTATGGTTTTTCCTGTAGTCATGTATGAATGTGAGAGTTGGACTATAAAGAAAGCTGAGTACCAAAGAATTGATGATTTTTACCTGTGGTGTTGGAGAAGACTCTTGAGAGTTCCTTGCACAGCACGGTGATCCAACCAGTCCATCCCAAAGGAAATAAGTCCTGAATATTCATTGAAAGGACTGATGCTAAAGCTGAAACTCCAATACTTTGGACACCTGATGCAAAGAGCTAACTCATTTGAAAAGACCCTGATGCTGGGAAAGATTGAAAGCAGGAGAAGGGGATGACAGAGGATGAGATGGTTGGATGACATCACCGACTCAATGGACATGAGTTTGAGTAAACTCAGGTAGTTTGAAATGGGCAGGGAGGCCCAGATCAGCTCAGTTCAGTCGCTCAGTCGTGTCCAACTCTTTGCGACCCCATGAATCACAGCACGCCAGGCCTCCCTGTCCATCATCATCTCCCGGAGTTCACGCAGACTCACATCCATCGAGTCCATGATGCCATCCAGCCATTTCATCCTCGGTCGTCCCCTTCTACTCCTGCCCCCAATCCCTCCCAGCATCAGAGTCTTTTCCAATGAGTCAACTCTTTGCATCAGGTGGCCAAAGTACTGGAGTTTCAGCTTTAGCATCATTCCTTCCAAAGAAATCCCAAGGCTGATCTTCTTCAGAATGGACTGGTTGGATCTCCTTGCAGTCCAAGGGACTCTCAAGAGTCTTCTCCAACACCACAGTTCAAAAGCATCAATTCTTCGGTGCTCAGCCTTCTTCACAGTCCAACTCTGACATCCATACATGACCACAGGAAAAACCATAACCTTGACTAGACGGACCTTAGTCAGCAAGGTAATGTCTCTGCTTCTGAATATGCTATCTAGGTTGGTCATAACTTTTCTTCCAAGGAGTAAGCGTCTTTTAATTTCATGGCTGCAGTCACTATCTGCAGTGATTTTGGAGCCCCCCCCCCCCCCCACCCCCAAATAAAGTCTGACACTGTTTCTACTGTGTCCCCAGCTATTTCCCATGAAGTGATGGGACCGGATGCCATGATCTTCGTTTTCTGAATGTTGAGCTTTAAGCCAACTTTTTCACTCTCCTCTTTCACTTACATCAAGAGGCTTTTTATTTCCTCTTCACTCTCTGCCCCAAGGGTGGTGTCATCTGCATATCTGAGGTTATTGATATTTCTCCCGGCAATCTTGATTCCAGCTTGTGTTTCTTCCAGTCCAGCGTTTCTCATGATGTCCTCTGCATAGAAGTTAAATAAGCAGGGTGACAATATACAGCCTTGACGTACTCCGTTTCCTATTTGGAACCAGTCTGTTGTTCCATGTCCAGATCTAACTGTTGCTTCCTGACCTGCATACAGATTTCTTAAGATTCAGGTCAGGTGGTCTGGTATTTCCATCTCTCTCAGAATTTTCCACAGTTTATTGTGATCCACACAGTCAAAGGCTTTGACATAGTCAATAAAGCAGAAATAGATGTTTTTCTAGAACTCTCTTGCTTTTCTGCTGATCCAGCAGATGTTGGTAATTTGATCTCTGGTTCCTCTGCCTTTTCTAAAACCAGCCTGAACATCAGGGAGTTCACAGTTCATGTATTGCTGAAGCCTGGCTTGGAGAATTTTGAGCATTACTTTACTAGCATGTGAGATGAGTGCAATTGTGAGGTATTTGGGGCATTCTTTGGCATTGCCTTTCTTTGGAATTGGAATGAAAACTGACCTTTTCCAGTCTTGTGGCCACTGCTGAGTTTTCCAAATTTGCTGGCATATTGAGTGTAGCACTTTCACAGCATCATCTTTCAGGATTTAAAACAGCTCAGCTGGAATTCCATCACCACCACTAGCTTTGTTCATAGTGATGCTTTCTAAGGCCCACTTGACTTCACATTCCAAGATGTCTGGCTGTAGATTAGTGATCACATCATCATGATTATCTGGGTCGTGAAGATCTTTTTTGCACAGTTCTGTGTATTCTTGCCACCTCTTCTTAATATCTTCTGCTTCTCTTAGGTTCAGACCATTTCTGTCCTTTATTGAGCCCATCTGTGCATGAAATGTTCCCTTTGTATCTCTCATTTTCTTGAAGAGACTTCTAGTCTTTCCCATTCTGTTGTTTTCCTCTATGTCTTTCCATTGATCGCTTAGGAAGGCTTTCTTATCTCTTCTTGCTATTCTTTGGAACTGTGCATTCAGATGCTTATATCTTTCCTTTCCTCCTTTGCTTTTCGCTTCTCTTCTTTTCACAGCTATTTGTAAGGCTTCCCCAGATAGCCATTTTGCCTTTTTGCATTTCTTTTCCATGGGGATGGTCTTGATCCCTGTCTCCTGTACAATGTCATGAACCTCATTCCATAGTTCATCAGGCACTCTATCTATCAGATCTAGGCCCTTAAATCTATTTCTCACTTCCACTGTATAATCATAAAGGATTTGATTTAGGTCATACCTGAATGGTCTAGCGGTGTTCCCTACTTTCTTCAATTTGTGTCTCAATTTGGTAATAAGGAGTTCATGATCTCAGCCACAGTCAGCTCCTGGTCTTGTTTTTGCTGACTGTATATGGCTTCTCCATCTTTGGCTGCAAAGAATATAATCAATCTGATTTTGGTGTTGGCCATCTGGTGATGTCCATGTGTAGAGTCTTCTCTTGCGTTGTTGGAAGAGGGTGTTTGCTATGATCAGTGCATTTTCTTGGTAAAAGTCTATTATTGTTTTCTCTGCTTCATTCTGCATTCCAAGGCCAAATTTGCCTGTTACTCCAGTTGTTTCCTGACTTCCTACCTTTGCTTTCCAGTCCCCTATAATGAAAAGGACATCTTTTTTGGGTGTTTGTTCTAAAAGGTCTTGTAGGTCTTCATAAAACTGTTCAACTTCAGTTTCTTCAGCATTACTGGTTGGGGTTAGACTTGGATAACTGTGATATTGAATGGTTTGCCTTGGAGATGAACAGAGATCATTCTGTCATTTTTGAGATAGAATGTGGTCCACTTGAGAAGGGAATGGCAAGCCACTTCAGTATTCTTGCCTTGAGAACCCCATGAACAGTATGGAAAGGCAAAATGATAGGATACCAAAGAGGAATTCCCCAGGTCTTTAGGTGCCCAATATGCTACTGGAGATCAGAGGAGAAATAACTGCAGAAAGAATGAAGGGATAGAGCCAAAGCAAAAACAATACCCAGTTGTGGATGTGACTGGTGATAGAAGCAAGATCTAATGCTCTAAAGAGCAATATTGCATAGGAACCTGGAATGTCAGGTCCATGAATCAAGGCAAATTGGAAGTGGTCAAACTAGAGATGGCAAGGGTGAACGTCAACATTCTAGGAATCAGCAAACTAAAATGGACTGGAATGGGTGAATTTAACTCAGATGACCATTATATCTACTACTGCAGGCAGGAATCCCTCAGAGGAAATGGAGTGGCCACCATGGTCAACAAAAGAGTCCGAAATTCAGGGAGGCCCAGTGTGCTGCTATCCATGGAGTAGCAAAGAGTCAAACATGACTGAGCGACTGAACGGAACTGACTGAGTTTTTGAAATAAGGGTATTATTAACTTATTTAATCACTACACACACACATATATACTAAATCAGTCATTCGACTTAGAACAGATAATAAATGGACATTTCTCCACTTGCCTTCATGAAACTCAGGTTTTAGTGATCGAACAAATTAGCATGCATTATGCAATTAAGAATTTGATTTCAGTTCTGATAAATTCTATCTATATGGAGATATCCTCTGAAAGTGAATAATTGGAAACTCTTCTTGAGGAAACAATAATTTAACTGAACTGTTAAGGAAGAGTATCAGTTGAGTCTGCAGAGAAAGGAGTGGATGAAAATTTGCAAGTTAAAGGACACTACTCTAAAATACAATCCTGAAGTGATTAGGAGCATAGCAGGATGGGGAAAATTAATTAAGGACAGGGCTTCTCTGGTAGTTCAGCTGGTAAAGAACCCACCAGCAATGCTGAAGACCTGGGTTCAATCCCTGAGTTGGGAAGCTCCCCTAGAGGAGGACTGCCGGGGAGGCAGTGTGAGGAACCCTGCCCATGGCAAAGTTCATGAAGAAGGAGGCTTGGCATACGCAAAGGCAGGATTGAGCCTCAAGTGTCCCCCTGAAAATTCATGAGCATCTACCCCCAAAACCAGAGTCTGCCTGCTTTACTATGTTATGCTTTCCACCTACTCTTCTGACATTAACAGGGGGCTGTCCCCCCACCACCTTTTTCTGGAAAAAGTTAAGTTAGAGAGTTTAGATAATAAGTCTCCTGGGCATAATAAGAGTGTTTCAATCCAAAAACCCCTCTGATGGCTTTCTAGCCTGCTTGCCGGACTCTTACAGTTGCACATGTGATTGTTTGTGGCCTCCCGACTGCGAGGGGCACAGGAAGCTTAAAACATCCTAGGAATGTAGGGGCTTCGGAGGAGTCAAAATCATTAGAATAGGACTGATTAAGGGTTTCATTGTTGAGCCAATTCTTGCTGCCAAATTTTCATATCTTTTATTTGTTGATATAGTTGGTATAGAGAAAAAGCAAGTAGCAACATAGATCTTTGAGTTAAGTACCTTCTTTGTTATAACCCACTGCACCTTTGTTCTATAGGGATGTAACTTTAGTGCTTTGAGGGTGATGCAGATTAAAGAAAAACACTTCAAGGGAAAAAGAGTTTTCTGGTTGATAGACATTTATCTAGGAAGAGAGCCATAAAAATGTTAACAGGCCTCTTGGCCAGAAGATAATATAAATCACCTGAGACCTTTTGTATACAAAAAGATATACAGAAAGAAAGCCTGATATCGATAAGGGTCAAGACTGCTGCCCCTACATGACTGTATCTTCCATTATGTAAAACTTAGGATATATAAGCACCTTTTGAAAATAAAGTTGTGGGGTTTTTGCATAAACTTGGCCTTCCCCGTGTCGACTCTCTCTCTTTCTCTTTCTCCCTCTCCCTCCCTCTCTTTTTCAGGCTGATCCCTGGGAACGCGGAGGCTCTCCGTGTATACTTATTTGCTCAGGCTTCTAAGACCCATGCAAGAGGGAGCCCAAGGCAGGGCACCCTCTGCTATTCAAGTGGGCACCTGTGGCCTAACATAGACGGTGCAAGTTTCTTCTCTTGAGACTTTATTAACTTTCCGTGTAAACTAAGGAATATCAGCCTCTTTTCTCCACTAATTTTCCTACTACACTATTCTTTCCTAATCTCTCTTTATATTTCTAAATAAATAAGTTTTTCCTTGCCGACTCCATCCCCACTTCGAATTACCCTGGATCCACTGGGGCTGGACCCCAGCAGAGGACATGTCAACCCACTCCAGTATTCTTGCCTGGAGAATCCCCATGGACAGAGGAGCCTGGTGGGCTACAGTCCAAAGGGTTGCAAAGAGTCAGACACGACTGAGCGACTAAGCACAGTACAGTGAGGAGATTAGTAAATGGGTATGAGGCAATAAAATCAGCTATTCCAGCTGATTCAGCTGAAATTCAGCTATATGCTGAAATGGGTAGGTTAATTTAAAGATTATATCCGTTACCTAAATGACAATGGAGAATTAATGAAGACTTTGAAGGACTCTTACATTTATTTGAAAAATTTCACTTTGCTATAGAAAGTAGTCTAAACAAGGGCAAGAAAAGATCTGAGAAGACTGGTTAGGATGGTCTGCATTGGTCCAGATGAGCAGTGGTAGTTTACACTGGGATAGACATAGTAGAAAAGCAGAAAAGTGAGTTCAATATATAGTTATAAAATACAATGGGCAAGACTCTGTGTGATATAAAATATGGGGGATGAAGGAGAAGGGACCATTGACAAATATTTCCAGTTTTCTACATTAAAAACTAATATCATAATGAATGATGTTAACTAAACTTGTTTTCATTCTGCAAAATATAAAAATATCAAAACATTATGTTCTATGTCTGAAACAAATATAATGCAATGTGTCAATTATATCTCAATAATAATCATAATCACATTTTTCTAACTATAAATTCAAAAAAGCTAATTGAAATGTGCAGAAGGACCAGATTTTAAAAGTTGGGGAAGATGATGAGTTCAGATTTAAGAGCCTTTTCATATTCACCATAATTTAAAAAAAAAATCAGATAAGAACAAGTTGTGGTGAGAAAGAATGTGGAAATGTCTAAACTATGCTACTGGTGGGAATATTAAAAGGTGCAACCAATTTGAGAAACAAAGTATTTCACATAGACTTATTGTATAACCCAGTAATTCTACTCAAAGTTGTATACCTAAGAGAAATAAAACTTATGTTTACACAATAACTTGTACATGAAAGTTAATGCCAGTGCTAATTATCATGGCCAAAATGTGTAAACAAACTTATTGTTCAAGTGAAAAATGCTAAATAATATTGGTTTAACTATACAATGGAATGGGAGAAGGCAATGGCACCCCATTACAGTACTCTTGCCTGGAAAATCTCATGGATAGAGGAGCCTGGTAGGCTGCAGTCCATGGGGTCTCGAAGAGTTGGACACTACTGAGTGACTTCACTTTCACTTTTTACTTTCATGCATCGTAGAAGGAAATGGCAACCCACTCCAGTGTTCTTGCCTGGAGAATCCCAGGGACAGGTGTTGCACAGAGTCGGACATGACTGAAGCGACTTAGCAGCAGCACACAATGGAATATTATTTAGTAATAACAAGAATAGGGTTATGATACATGTTACAGCATGTGTGCATTCACGCTTTAGTCGTGTCCGGCTCTTTGTGAGCCTGTGGACTGTAGCCCACCAGGCTCCTCACACTTGAGATTCTCCAGGCGAGAATGCTGGAGTGGGTTGCCATGCTGGACCTTAAAAACATGCTAAGTGAAGGAAGCTTGTCACAAAAGATTGCATAGAATAGGATTTCCGTGCATGCTATATCCAGAACAATGAAACTTTTAGAGACAAATAATAGATTAAGTAATAGACAAATAATAGGTTTTGCAGGGCTGGAAGCATAGAAGAAATTAGGGAGGTGACCGCTGAAGGGTATATGGGATTCATTTTTGAGATGATGAAAACTGTGCTAAAATTAAGTTGTAATGATAGCTTTTCATAAATGTGAACACACTAAAATTCATTGAATTATATACATGTGTAAATTATATGATACACTAATTATCTCAATAGAGCTGTTATAAAAACGTTGAGGGTCCTGTGAGAATTTCAGCTTTTGGAAAACCTCGGAGGAGAATTCTTGCCAGGAAAAAAAAAAAAAATATATATATATATATATATATATATATGGGGCCATTTGTGAATAGATTGAAACTATGGGTTGGAATGAGGAAATATGGGATTAGGATTAAGTATGGCTAAAAACAAAACTTACAGAAATTGCAATATACATCACGTGGGGAGATGAGAGTAAGTCAATAAAAGGGACAAGGAGCAATGAGACATAAAGTAAAAAGGAGGTTTCAAGGAAATTGATAAAGAGTGTTTTAAGAAAGAGTATGTGAATAGTTTTGAATGAAATTTGGTCAAGCAGGATGTGGTATAAAAATACTTTAGATTGACTGACCCAAAGTCATTACTACATCAGTCGGAGCCATTTTGTGCAGGAGGGAAAGGTGACAGGAAAAGACATTAGGATTCACTGCTGTATGTGAAGGGGAGGAAATTTTCTTTTCTGAAGTTGGGTGCAATTTTAATTGGAGGGATAAATCAGAATGAGGAAAATTTTTGTCTTTAAGTTAGGAAAATTGCAATATAACTAAAAGCAATTGGAAGAACTCCACAGAGATGTGTGTGATGAAGAGCCAGAATGTATAGGAATAATCAATATTGGAAGATTCCTTATAAGGAGATATATGATTTGGTTTGGATCACAGGTAATGTCTTGACCTTAAATTGTAATGGTTCCATACTGGAAAGAAAAACCTCCACTTGGCGAGAGCAGTCATTAGTGAAATAGAGTTGTTCTGATACTTTACTATCTGAAAATTGGATTGAAAAAGCATGGTCACTAAATATCTATTTGGTACCTATTAGTTTCTTAGAATTAAACCTCCTAAATGTATAAATAATACATACATATTATGATTAGAACCAAAACAATACGCCTTGGTAAGGGTCATCACTAAGGAGAAAATGATAGAATACTTTCAAAACAGGAAGGATAGGTGGTCCTGTGGAGCACTGCAGTCTGTACAGTCCATGGAATTCTCCAGGCCAGAATACTGGAGTGCGTGGCCTTTCCCTTCTCCAGGGGATCTTTCCAGCCCAGGAGTCAAACCAGGGTCTCCTGCATTGCAGGCAGATTCTTTGCCAACTGAGCTATCAGGAAAGCCGTATATACTCCTACTTGCTATGAAATTGTTCCTTATATGCGTGGATTAAAGGAGCCATTAACTAGAGAGTGTTTTCCATCCTCTTAAGAAATTATTTTTCTAAGAAACTAGTCAGCCTTAATTGTGAAGAAAATTGACTGATGGCATTCTTTACTGACATTACTGTTATTTACATCATAATAAATAAAATTTCTATTAAGAATTGTCGGATAAAAGTAAAATTTTCTCTTTTTCCCCTGACGAATTGTGTTTGGTTGTCAATATTAGGACAGCTATAGTTATATAACTATATTATATATAGCTTGTTATGGATAAGTTTAAGTAACTGTTTAGTATAGTATACAAATTATTCCATAGATTGGATTTTTTTTGGATTTTTTTTTCATTTTCAAATATGTGTTCTGTCTATTTTGAAATTCCAGAGTAAAGAAGAGTCTTTCATATACTATTAAAAAGTATCTACACAGTTTCAAATTGTCTGATAATTGTAATTAGAGTGGTAATCAGAATAACTTTGGTGGAATAATTTCTGTTTAAGGATTCTCAGTCCATGTGTGCCTGTGAGTGTCTCCGAAGACAAAATAAACCCCACAGTTTAAAAGACAAAATGTTATTTGTCAGGCTTATATCTTGAAAGCTTTTGTGGATGGAAATACAGATCTCTGGAGATAGACATGATTCTGCCATCTGGAGTAATTTTCAGAGGAGTTATTAATTTTTTTAAGGAGTAGGGTGCTAAAAGATACTTTCCTTTTCCCACCATTGGAGAAACAATAAAATTGACTCATGGCAATTTTTATTAGTTGGGTATTTTGCTAGTAATGAGAACAGAATTACTTTCCCCAAATTGAGAAATAAGTCTGTAGTGAATGTTTGAACCAATTAAACCAGACAGGAAAGACTATGTATAAAGCCTCATTATATTATATATGTACTACTTACTCAATTCAGCCTCTTTTAATCCTGTTAGTAGAAAATATCCCTCCTATTAGACAATTTATTTGTTATATCTAGTCAATATTTTTATTGAAGTAGGAGTTAAATGTGAAGAGAGTGCCTTTTCAGCAAGATTTTAATGTAATTCTTTATATGGATGAATGAAAACCACATATTTTACCTGCTACTGAGTACAATTAAAGTATAATTAGAATCTAATGGATTTGCTAAAGCATTTAATGATGAATAACATTTAATTTTGCATATTGTGAAAGGTATCATATTGGTACACTTAATTTTAGTGGTGAAATAAATACACTAATATGAAGTAACATTTGAGGATTGTCATGCAAACCACCAAATAATATGATAGCTCAAGGCAGACTGCATTTGCCTACGTGATCTTTTTACTTATACTTCTATATAATCTACCTTAGGATACCCTGAGTTTTGTGGCAAAAACATGTTTTCTAATCCTAGGATAAAATGTTTATTAAAATCATTTAACATCTTTATTATAGGAAACCCAAAATTATTTATAATTTTTGCTTTATTATATTTTTGTTAAAAATTATAAAACTCATGCAGTCACCAGAGATAAATGAAAAAAATATAAAATACACACAAAGTAGATACTGTAGGCTTGCAGTTTTGCAGTGTGAGACATTAAACATGCAAAACTACTTAACAAAGTTTCACCTGACAATAAATGGAAAGAGTTGATGTTTTATGCTAATGAACATGGGACAATGGAGTGAAAAAGAGCATAGCATTTGGAAACATGTTCCTCTAATTTCCTTTATTAATATAATTTTATTGGCATTTTGCTATCAGAACCTGAGCCATGCATAGGAGATATGCTCCATGTACAAGGTGACCTGTGTGGAAACTGTTGCTGTCCCAAGCGCTCAGTCAAAATTAAATGGGCATATGGTCTCTGTATGAAAAACATTCCACAGTCTGACTTATAGTCTATTTCTCCACATGCTGCTGACCTTCTTAGCTTCTGACCGTGTGAGTAATGCTTCTACCTGTTCTCTTAGTTTACCTAGGATCCTATTGCTTATCATCACTCTTTTGTGTTGTGAAGTTTGTATTCTACCATGAACATATTTCACATTTTATGATTCCAAGAGCAATGAAGACATTTAACTTAGTTGTTACCCGATGTTATGTCTTGATCAAGACCTTCTGAGAGGATTTTAGCTCTGCGATACATACCCAGACAACAAGTGGATCAATAAGTTAACTAAGGTGTGTCAGTGATGAATGGCCAGGAGTTAGAATCCACTAAGAGATGTGGAAAGAACACTCAGGTAGCCTAGAGATTTATTTTTCCTAGCCCCAATACCAATTTTAACAAAGTAAAAACTGATTATTTTCAGCAACTTTCAAGAAATATTTGTGGTTCAACATCAACAAATTGTAACTTGGCTTTCTTTATGTGTTTAACTTCATAAATACATACTGGGTCTATGTTATGAAGAAGGTTCTATGGTGGTTTCCAAATAATATGCCATATTTCTGACCCAGACAATATTGCTTAGATACGATTTTTCCTGCTCTTCAGTTGTAAGCACAAATATAAGTCCTGGAAATAATGTAGTAGGCAGTCAAATGGGATTTATGAATGATATTAAAATAAAGGTAAGAAAGACTAGGGACTGGAGGAACAACAGCAGCAGAGTGTCTTCTAGCCCTATCAGAATAAGGCGACCTAAAAGTCTTTTGTCCCTTCAGTCCTGCAAGAGAAGGCAACTTGAATAGGCTCATTTCTGCCTCATATCTCTGGAATACTGTTGACAGCACCAGACAAACCTGGCAATACCAGCAAGAGGGATCATCTGACAGTGCCGTTGACAACAAGGAGCTGGGGAAGACACTCTCACTTTTCACCAGGACTGGCGTTTCCTTTCCCTACTGAGATAAACCAAGTGTCTGGGCAACATCAGATAATGAGCATCCCAGCCCAGGGTTCACCATGACTAGGAAGTCTCTTGTTCCCATGGGCTTGAGAGTACCCTTCCATCAACCAAAGATACCAGGCAGCTGGGTAGTAACAATAAAGAGGATCCAGCCAAAAATATAATCCAACATGGGAAACCTCTCTGTCTCAATGGGTTGGTAATTTTCTTCCCCTACTTAGAGGTGGTATGGCCTGGGTAAGTTCTTTCTTTTGTTTCAGACAGTCCTAGAATAACTAATAGGTGTCCTAGGAGCACCAAATAAATCAGGTAGACCAAAGGGGTCCCTAGAGGCTCTGAAAATTCAGTTATTATAGGAACCACAGTGGCTCAGATGGTAAAGTGTCTGCCTACAATGAGGGAGACCTGGGTTCAATCCCTGGGTTGGGAAGATCTCCTGGAGAAGAAAATGGCAACCCACTCCAGTATTCTTCCCTGGAAAATCCCCTGGACGGAGGAGCCTGGTTGGCTACCGTCCACGGCATTGCCAAGAGTTGGACATGACTAAGCAACTTCACTTTCTTTTCTTTCTTCACAAAAGTAGACCAGGACTGGCATGCTATACCAAAATAAAGTCACTATCTTCTAATATAAAAGATCCAACTAGTAATCAGAAACTGCTGACACAATAGACAAGGTGTCCAGGATACACTGAAAATCACCCTTTATAACAAGAACCAGGAAAATCACATGTGAATGACAAGAGAAAAACAGTTGAGCCCAACTTCACATAAACAGGATGTTGAAATTATCTGACAATAATTTTAAAGCAGGCATCATAAAGAAGTAGTCAAAAAGCGGTGACAGATTATCTTCAAATAAAATAGAAAAACTTATTAAAATAATAAAAGTTAAAAAATAACTACATGAAAATAATAGAACTAAAAATATACAATAAGAGTAAGAAAAAGCTTGCCAGATGGGCTTAATAGTAGAGTGACAATTAAGTGGTACTGACCTTTCGCTGAAGTAGAGAGACAGCGGACTGATGGGAGAGAACAGAAAAATGAATTTAACTAGTTAGAAAAATAAAAGGAATATAGATTTGAAGAAAAAAACAGGTCATTAGGGACAATAACAAAAGATGCAACATTTTGCTATCAGAGTCCAAGAAGGAAAGGAGAAAACAGGTGAGGTTGAAAGATTATTAAAGAAACAGTTACTGAACACTTCCAAAATTTGTTGAGATACACAAGCCTGTAGGTTCAAGAAACTGAGCACATCTTAAATAGAAATAAACCCCAAACACCAATAATCATTATACTTAAAATTTGAAGAACTAAAGATAAAACAAAAAAAAATTGAAAAACCTCTAGAAGGAAATAACACATTGGCTACAGTGGAAACCAGTTTGAATTATCACATATTTCTTATCTTAAATCATGAAAGCCAGAAGAAAGTGGCGTATTTTTCCAGTGCTAAAAGAAAATAATTATTAGTTGTCAATACTATATTCAGAAAAAGCTATCCTTCATGCACGCAGGAGAAATAAAGAATAATTAAAGAATGAAAGCCAATAAAATGACTTCCTATTCCAATATCTAGGTATTTTAAAGGAGACAGTTTTCTCTTTTTGGAGTAAAAACTGTAAGACCGCTCATATTCTTTTTTTAAGGCTGAAATTCCAAATGACTCTATTCAAGCTGAAATCCAGAATAGAATAGAAATCAAGATAGAATAAAATCAGAGGAAAACTGCACTGGAGGTACAGTGATTTATCGAGGTTATTTAGTCTGAGTTGAGTATTACAAATGAAGTGGTCAAAGTTAAGCCTCTAGTGGGGAGAGGATATTAAAAATGAAAGTTTGATCTTTTATGATTTAGGCAATGCCTAACTACTGAACAATCCTTTGTAGAAGAGTGACATAATCTTTATGGTAGTTTAGGAAGATTACCTGGGCATAAATATGAAGCAGGAAAAAAATAAGCATTACTAATAGGATGGATAGAAGCTATTAGAAAGTTTACGGAAAAGTCCACGGTGTGGGGTGATTCTCGAAAGGAGGGAATGACACAGGCACATGAGGGCTTCTGTGGTGGTTGATGCTGACCTTGCAGGGGTTTTTATTTAGAGAAATAAAAGATATAGGTCTCACATTTGACTCTATGGTTTTAAATCTTAAAGGATGATGAGAGTGCTATCAGAAACAGGTAGTGCAGAGTCTGTTTCAGGAAGAAAAGGAGTTTGATTTTAATTGTGCGTTGGAGATGCCTACAGTATATTGAGCTAGCATCACCTATGGCAAGGTTTCTCAACTTTGGCATTATTGATATGTAAGCCAGAGCACTTTTTATTGTTGAAGTCTGTCAGGTACGTTGTAGGATATTTAACGGCACCCTGGCCTCAATCCGGTAAACGCAAATGGTGCCCCTTAGTTGTCCAGTTGTGATGACCCCAAATATCCCCAAACACTGCCAAACATTGCTTGAGAAGAAAAATTCACTGCATTTGAGAAAACCTGATCTAGGAGCGTTGGCAATTTATGGTTCAGTTTCACTGACTGGATGCATCAGAGTAAACTGCTTAGTATTTGCTGATGATATGTAAATGTTTCACTAATATTTGCTTTTCAACATTGGCTTTGAAATATTTCAGTTCAGTAATTCATAATTTAGGCCATTCAGTAATTTTCCCAAGTACACGTTCACATGAAAATACGCTTTTTAAAAAGATAAATTGGGTGAGACTGAATGGTTCATAAACTCTAAAATAAAAAAGATAATTAATTTTAAGAAATCACTCTATAACAAAGAATAAAAATATATATTTGACAGTTCCAAAATTTAAAAAGTTAAATAAAATACAAATATATGGGGCATTTTAATGTCCTACCTGAAAGGTGGGTTGCATAGAAGTAGAAGTATATCCTTAATATAATTTAAATTTTCCTTTTTAATATTCCTAAGGTAAAGGAAAAATTATAATTTTGCAGTGTTGCAAAGTCATAAAGCTAGAGGACAATATGAATTTTGACCAAAATTAGTAGTAGTATGTAAAACAATAATTTTATGTTAGCTTTGAGAGGGGGAAGGCTTTTCAGTTAGAACATAAACATATATTTAAAAAATGTAGGCAGATTATAGGGATTTCACTGACTGTATTTTTATCTGGAAAAAGATTAGCCTGGCAGAAATAAAAATAACTTCAAATATCAAATAAAATGCATATTTTATAACATTGAAATCACCCAAAATCTGCTTATATGGAATGAATTTTGTTTATACTCCAAATTAAAAAAAATTCACAGACCATTTTGCCAACAAATTTGCTTAGAGTCAAAGCAATGGTTTTTCTAGTAGTCTTGTATGGATATGAGAGCTGGCCCATAAAGAAGGCTAAACTCCAAAGAACTTTTGAATTGTTGTGCTGGAGAAGACTCTTGAGGGTCCCTTAAACTGCAAGGATATCAAACTTGTCAATCCTAAAGGAAATTCACCCTGAATATTCATTAGAAGGATTGCTGCTAAAGCTGAAGCTCCAATACTTTGGCCCCTAATGCAAAGATCCGACTTATTAGAAAAGACCCTGATGCTGGGAAAGACTGAAGGCAAAAGGAGAAGAGGGTGGCAGAGGATGAGATGGTTAGAGTATCACCAACTCAACGGACATGAACTTGAGCAAACTCTGGGAGAGCAGTGGAGGACAGAGGAGACTAGCATGCTGCAGTCCATGGGGTTGCAGACAGTCACACAGGACATAGCAACATAACAACACAGACATATTTAAATCACAATTTGAAAAAAGTTACTTGTACAGAACTTCTGTCCATAAATTCTATTTTGCTTACTATTAGTTATTATGAGAGAAAAACTTGTTTCTTCTCAAAAGATAATTAATGTATTCTGAATTCATATTATTTGAGCTGTCATGGATTTGCAGGATTTATAGCTTTAGATTTATGAAATGTGAATTTCATAAACTTCAACAGAAAAAAGCTTGTAAAAACATTCAACATTTTTAAGCTTTCATAATTAAGGCATGTTACTATTATACATTTAAAAAATAGAATGAATTTTATAAAGTGTGTGATAATGAATATTGGTATATCTGAAATATTGAAGTTGGGAACATTTTCTGAGGAGACAGAGAAATGAACCTTCTTTCATAGCCCCTTAGGTTTCTGCTGGTCCGTGGAACAATAGCCTCAATTTCCTACAAAAAAAAAGAAAGAGGAGGGTGAAAACTACATTAAACAAAATCTTCCTTTCAAAGTTACATGGTGTAAACTGTATATTAGCAGATCTGAGAAGTTTTACATTAAAGGCATCTGTTTAACTTTGTTTAGCCCATTATGTTGAATTCCTTATACACAACTCTGATTGTGATGCACTAATATTATATGTATATACATACATACTTGGCACCTGGTTTTGTGTTATTCCTCTTACAACTCTTTGCAAAGAAAGTGTTGCCCCTCATAGTGCTCTGCAGTTAATGAATGCTCTATTACTATTACTGATGGTTTTTCATGATAACTGAAAATAATTACGTTGTTATTTCTTCAATAGACCATAAACTTGTTCAGAGAAAGTGTCATCTCTTATTAATCTTTTTTACACAACTCTACCTCTAAAGTGAATGTGGTAAAGTGGTCAAAGCTATGGCTTTTCCAGTAGTCATGTATGGATATGAGAGTTGGACTATAAAGAAAGCTGAGCGCCAAAGAATTGATGATTTTGAGCTGTGTTGTTGGAGAAGACTCTTGAGAGTCCCTTGGACAGCATGGAGATCCAACCAGTCCATCCTAAAGGAAATCAGTCCCAGATATTCATTGGAAGGACTGATGCTGAAGCTGAAACTTCAATCCTTTGGCTACCTGATGCCAAGAACTGATCATCTGAAAAGACCCTGATGCTGGGAAAGATTGAAGGCAGGAGGAGAAAGGGACGACAGAGGATGAGATGGTTGAATGGCATCATCGACTCAATGGACATGTGTTTGAGTAAGTTCCAGGAGTTGGTGATGGACAGGGAGGCCTGGTGGGCTGCAGTCCACGGGGTCACAAAGAGTTGGACACGACTGAGTGACTGAATTGAACTGAAAGTACTATTCAGATGTAAACATGTCTACATACAGTATTCCAAGAGCACTTTTACATCTTCAGTGAGAAAACATTTTCAAGATTTTCTTTTTTTTTTTTTTTTACAGTAGATTGTTAGATTGCTAGATGGGTAGACTGAAGAAGACAATCCTTTATACAAGTGGAAGACAAACAACACTCAAAAGCATTACATTAGGAAATGGTGATACCGATAGCAGAAAGTGTGTATGAGTGTATGTGCTCATGTATGTGTTTATGTGTATGTGTTTTCTTGGTGCTGTTGCTCAACAAATTGCTAAGTCTTACTGACATTAGCATCATTGTTAGTACTATTTTTAACATTCTCCCTGTTTACCACAGATCATGTTCAGGTATACAGGACTTTCTCCTACTGACTGAAATGCACTAGTAGAAACTAAAGTTATCTAATATGATAGATTTTTAGGTCTAGTTTCTCAAAACTAAAGAAAACAAAAAAGACTTCAACTTTACCAGAGTCATTTGGAATATTAGCCCTTAAAAAAACAAAAAGACCAGTCCTATAGTTTTTACAACAAGAGAGAAAATCTCCTTTAAAATATCAGATGCATGAATAGAAAGTCATTTTATTGACTTTCATTTTAAAAAAATTAATTAAATATTTATTCAAAGAGCAACAACAGATGTTCATCTAGGAAAGAAAAGTAGTATGTTCATGGTAATGCACTTAAAAATTAATGAACTTAATATAACAATGATATATCAACAAATGTGTATATGTTTTCAATGAGTTTATAAACCATAACATTCAAAGCTGTGCTAATGGAGTGATTAATTGCTTTTATAACACAGACTTTTGTATTTGTCAGTATCATGTTTCTGCATTTGCAGTTTTCATATTACTTTAGTTGCAGTTTCATATTTATTTCTATAAACACATATTTCGAGTAGTGGGTGGAAAATAAGGCAGCCAGATGGCTCAATGAACTAAATGAAAGAACTGAAATTCAAAGAAACAAGTTCTTTGTTTTGTCTCTCTTCTGCATAACCTGAAATATAGGAGGGTGACCTTAGTTTTGTTGGCTCCTATCAGGTAGCTCTTGTAAGTACAGGGTTCTCCATGAAATCAATATAGCTACTTAATAAATACTACAGATAAAAAATTGTGTCCAATCTACATATTTTCAAGAGAGTAAGTATGAGTCATAGGTCTACATGTAGGTGACAAAGCACCATTACTAGCACCAGTTAAATGCCTCTATTTATGTAATTCCAAATTTTCCATTCAGCTTAGAGAAAAACTTATGTAAACCTGCACAGGTGCAGAAACAGTTGGTAGCACCAGGTTGCACCAGGTTGCAAATTAGCAGGCCAAAAAGGGCAGGACCAAGAAAGTATAAACATGGATTTCTCAGAAGTTTCCATCCAGGAGTAATGAGAACAGACAAAGAAAGAGGCAGTTTCCATGGCAGATTGCATGGAAAGTTATAAAGGACTATCATTACCCTTGAGACAATAGAACACCTTTAAAGTTCAAGGCTAGAACTTTAATCCTACTTCAGTGCATAATTGTAGGCAAATCTGTTACATTTTCTGGGGTTCTGTTTCTTCTGCAAAATATTTAAAAGAATATATGATTCAGAAGACTGGTGTGAGGTTTTAATGAGATAACATACTTGATGCAACTGGGACATAAATTCGCAGAATATCAACTCAAGGAGTATATTTAAATGCCAGATACTCTGTTGGATAATGGAACACAGTACTGAACATCTCTCTCCCCTTATTCTTTAATAGAATAATTCCTCGGTTTTAGCTAGGCTTATAACCTCCAGGAAGAAAGACAGTCTTTCTTTGTCTCTTGTTCTTCCTGCTAATAAGAGTATGAACATGACAGCTGAAGCTCATGTAGCCATATAGGACCTTTTAGGTGTATTATATGTACCAAGAATTGCAAAGCAGCAAGAGAAAAGAGCCTTGGTTCCTTATGCCTAGAACGCACACTCCTGTATGGTCTGGAGACTTGTATAAGATCCTGTGCTGATGGCTAATAAGGCATTTCCCACGACTCAGTAGAAGATCCTTTGAATACAATCATTTCAGAATGAGACCTCTGAGATTTTGAAATTTTTACAAGAGGCCAGTCTCAGGCACCACAAAACATAACTCTCTGCTGCCTCCCTTCGGTCTCTGAGTGAATGGACTTTAGCAGCTCATCCCAAAAAAATGCAATTGAAGATTGTCTATCCAATGTGATACTAGCGTAGATTATGCAAGGACTGGTGGCATTTGAAGCTGTGAAAAGTAGTTTTGGGCCCAATTGTGAAATGCTGGGTATTCTTTTAAGAGGTGAAAGAAATAGGCAGAAATTAGTATGTTGGTAAGTGGTATAGTCAGAATGGCTTATTAACTGAGCACAGATGCTGTGAAACGGGATGGGACTAGAGTAGCAGGAAGAAAGTTAAGAGGTGGTTACGGTGCCTCCTTGGTGCCTCTCTTAATGGTTCTCTTTCCCTTGATGTTGTAAGGGTCACCCATCAAAAGCAAGTTCTAGAAAAATAAATAATATGAAAAGTAATAATTGACTGTAGATAGTTATTATAGCTAATTCCAGGAAGGAAAACAATACCTAAAAAATCCTAGACAGGTTGTTCCACTGAAACATAAAAACATACCAACAAACACAAACCAGTAATATTTCACTATGGAAAGAGTAATGATAAAAGTAATTAGAATACTACAGATTAAAGGAGAAAGCAATCACCAAACATTGATCTCATAGCTTGTATTGAAAGTTTCAAAAGAGACACAATAGGATACGGTTGAGATACTGACTTGCTCAAATCTTAGGCAATCAACTTCATGATACAGTTGACAGATTCCTGAGCCGAATCATCAAAGGAATCCGTGATTTCATTCAGAAAAGAACAAATTGCTCACACACACACACAGAATCTTTCTGAACCTTCATTTCACATTCTAAGGATCTAGAAAGAGAAAGAATATTATCACTAATTTTCTCAAAGATTTCTAAAATGATGATGGAGGTAGGGACCTATGTATTATAAATAAAACAGCAACAACAAAAATCTATTGAATGTGAAGATTTCCAGTACACTTGCTCCTCAGCCTGATTTTGTTCTTCTTTCCCCTCACTGAATTCTTCTCCATCCAGTCTTCTTTCAGTTTTTCAAACCTGCGAATCTCTTTTTTAACTTGGAGCTCTGCACAGGCTCTGTGCTTTTCACTCTGCCCCAAATGGTGCTTTCTCTGGTTGCCTCTTCTCTTCACTAAAGCTTTAACTCCTCTCTTCAACATGAGCTCATCTCCATCCCTCTGTTCCTATAGTCTATCCGTCATTTTCCTTTTTTGCCCTATTTGATATTTTTCCTTCCTCATGAAACTTAGTATTCTGCGTGCTTGTCTTCTCTCCATTTGATTTCCTATTGTTGTCAACACTGAACATTCAGGGTCCAGCACAGTGTTCAGCAGAGAGTAACTCCTGATGATATTGGTTAAATGCATGAACTGGTTGGGATTTGTGGTTGTAAACTGCAGATACATATGGAGGGCTGACCAGAAATTATGTTCTGGGTAGACCTCCATCCCCACCCCACCCCAGTACTCTCCAAGAGTCAACTATATTCTCTTTAAGGAATGCCTACAAAGCAGTCTGTTTACAATTTGACACTAGTACAGTTCACTGGTAAATACTGAAGTAAATGATTTATTTTCTGGTTTGATTTCTTGCCTTCAAATAAACCAGTAGGCAGATGACTGAAAATAATCTTCTATCAAAATGAATTTGGTATGTTCACTCCATAGGCTAAGTGACATTCATGCAAGTTAAATAAATATTTTGAGTAATGTAGCTAATAACATCAGATTCAAGGAAAATACATAAATGTTAAAAGATAAATGTTATTAGAGAAAATAAAATGAGCATATAACATACTTTTTGTTTAATGTTGAAAATTGGCATAAGTGAAAATGTATCTTATAAACTACATAATAACAAATGTAACATAAATAAGCACTTTTTAAATTCTAAAACTTCTTTCTTGGGGAGATCCTCTTAAAACTATATTACCTAACATTTCACAAAATTCTTTAATGAGAGATAATGGAATCATCTAAAGAACTACATGTTTCAAGGAACTGCTACATTTCCAGAAATGTTTGAGTAATTTTCTTTCATGTTTCTCTATAAAGATGGTGATTCACGCTAACTGCTCCATTGAAAGAGGGAAGTTTTGTACCACCAAGTCTTTGGAAAGCAGTAAGTTCTCTGACATTCTTAGCAACATGCTTTGTTTTGAAGATAATGAGGACATTACAAGCTGTTTGGGTCTTTTGTCTAAAATTCCCACCAGAGGCTCTTTTAAGCCACTGTGGTTTTCAGTGCCTGATTCCTGCAGAGCCCAAGTCTGGCTTTGCTGTGGCGTCAGCTGTTACCCATGCTTGTTGGAGCCTGTGTGCCATTCGTGGGAACACACTCAAGGTTGTGAGAAATCCTCTCACTTTAGGTGCTCTCCCCTGGAGGCACAGTTTGGATCATCTTTTCAAACTGAGATTCTTCCTTTTGAAATTCTGAACACAGTGACATGTGTTAACTTTGCCTTGCCCCGACCTGAACAGAAGTGAAACAGAACTAATAACTGGCATATGGTAATTATATGAAAGACCACATTAAATGAATAGCATGAGAAAGCCTTCCACTTTTTAAATTTTCAGAAGGCAAATAATGTTCCATCAGGAAAATTATAGGACTGTTTTGATTGAGGTGATGAAATTTAGTCTTAAATAATGAACCAAAATGGACAACTGGCTTGAATAAGGAATTCCTTTTTCTTAAACATGTCACTGGCCTGCAATTAGAAGTAGATGATTTTTTAGATAGGAAACATTTCAGTGACATTGCCTTACCTGTTGTGAATTTGTCCAGCTGAGTTTATGACTTGAGCACAGATAAGAGTCAATGGAATTTTTTGAAAAACTGCTGAAGAACATAAAATAAAATTACCTGAATTCTGAGCCCAAACACTTGAAAATAGTAGAAAGAACCACACTATGGCTGCAAAAATAGAAATACATTGGTTTAGAGTATAGGAATGGAATGGCCAATTAAATATTGTATAGGATTTTCAAAGAGGACAAGAAAAATGAATGAGAAATTATTTTTTTCTATATACTTGTGCATAAAAGCTAGGCTAAAATGAAAGATTCTAAGAATTAACTGAACATCTAGGAGGCTCAAATGGTTAAATACATACAGGAAAAGGGATATGAGGTCATTTTTTCAAATTTAGCTTTAAAAATTGTATTAATAAAAAACTTAATACATAAATACAGAGCAAATAGTATAACATACTCTCTTGCATCTATCATCTAGGTTCAAAAATTGTTAATACTTGGCCAATCTTGTTTCATCTATACTGAAGGAGGAAACAGAACAGGCTCCGTCTTGAGAGCAGAACTCCATCTTGGGCCGGACTGTGGACTTTGAGCTATATGCCCAGTATCTATGGAAAATTATATACCAATTGGAAAACCAGACCCCCCAGAAGGAAGAGCCCCAGGGCTCGTACCTAGATTCTCTGTTGCCTAAAAGAATATCCTAATTATCTGTGTAACTGAATAGAATCATAAATTCTGTTATGCTTATTGGAGTATGACCACAGGCCTATTGCTATTTGTCCACTGTTAACTACCTAGGCTTAAGGCATCTGAATCACGGGTTAACTTTGATTGTCTCTTTCTTTTCCTTTGTTCAGACTAGTTTCAGGGAATTTGGGGAGGTGGGTTTGGGCACGTACACTTAGGGTATATAAGGTTTTCACAAAAACTAGTCGGGGTCCTTGGCTAAGAGGAGACTCTGCCTTGGGCCTGCTGGTGTAATAAACTGCACTCCGCTATCTGCATTGTCCTTCTGAGTGAGTTTATTTCTCGAAACGCCTGGCTACAATAAGACCACTTCTCACGTAGCCCTACCTGTCCTCCTACACTTTTTGACTTTTTCTAAATCAAGGTAATATTGACTCCAGTGACATTTCATTTGGTACTTGTCTTAGCCAAGAACAAGTTAAATTCACTCAACACTATAAAAAGATTTGGTATTGGGAACCCAGTATTAAAAATGCATTTTAAATAACTTTAAGATACGACAGCAATAAATACCAACATAATTATATTCTTAAGATAACTGAATGCTCTAGCTCTTGCTTTGTAAAGTTTGTGAACTTCTCTATACTAACTTGAAGCTTACAGTCTTTCTGAGGAAATCTTAATGGGATTATTCAGGTATAAAATCTATTGCTTTTTTGTTGTTGTTGCTAAGTCCTGTCCAACTGTCTTGTGACCCCATGGACTGTAGCCCACTGGGCTTTTCTGTCAATGGAATTCTCCAGGCAAGAACACTGGAGTGGGTGCCATTTCCTTCTCCAGGGGATCTTCCTGACCTGGGGACAGATCCTACATCTCTTGCATTGGCTGGCAGGTTCTTTACCACTGAGCCACCAGGGAAGTCCCCAGGGAAAGAAATGACCAATTTCAGACTCCAACTTTAAATCTCAAATTTCAGAAAAGATTTCTGAATTTGCCAGCATTTAGTAAGTTGGACAAAAGATAAAATGAAATTCTAAATGCCAGGAAGATGACTAAATAGAAAATTATTTGCTGACATTGATTTTAAATGTTAATAACCCATTACATTATTCCAGCCTCATTATTCTTGTGATCTTCACATTCATGGAATATAAATTTGCTGAAGACTATGTATGAGTCAGCAAAAGAACAAAAGCACATGTGAAGCCATTAGTTAGTCTCTTTAGCTTAGTTTACTAACATGAGAACTGTTCCTGACCAGGGGTAAAAAAAATGAATCCCATTTTTCATTCAAGATATTATTTGATTCTTTGTGAGAAACCCTAGAAATATCTATGAAAGTCATTTCCAGTTTAATTTCTGTTGAGGTAGTTTTATACCAGAAAGGGATTAAAATGGAAGGACAGGAGAAAATATTGGCCTGAACTTTATAGTGATGTTGGTGTAGGTATGACTTTTATGTAGCTGAGTAGATAAACATTGCCATGCAAAAACACAGATGCATAGTGTGATAGATTTTTCAGTAACATAGATGAAAAACACATTAGTGCGATCCCAGTCAATGATAAGTGAAATTTTGCAATATGGAAATATTATGCTTAATTTGCCACCCAGAGCATTATGATCACTTTAACAGTTTTACAAGAAACCATGAAAATGAAGCATGATTGGTTATTTCATAATTAATACTAACAATTACAATTGTATTACCTAAAATGCCTTAAAATATTTAAACTGTTTATAGTGGTTTCAAAATCAAAGAATTATTTATCTTCTGTAGTAATGATAAGATAGGAGAGGGTTTGGAAGGGAAAACTGGTTCAGATGAAGGTCAGCCCAGAGAAACTGCACTTGGATCAGGCTTCAGATACAGATTGTGAATGGGAATTCTGATGAATAAAGTAGAAACAAAACATGTCAGAAGGTATTTTTTACCTTTTACTGCAGATGGCATCATCTGCAGCTTTGGACTTTTGGAGGAAAAAAAGGCTTAGTTTAATTTCAGTAGTATGCTAAAGAGAAATTAGTAGGGCAGAAGAAAGGAGAAAATTGAGAGGAGATATGGCTGTAAGAATAGAATGGGAAATGGATGAGTATGAAGAAAGCTATAGGGAAAGGAGCTAACAGAGGGAACTTCTAGCTTTGGCAATGACTAGCTATGTGACTTTTGATGCATTATTTTTCAAAACCAAAATATCTCTGTCTTTAAAAACAGTCTAATAGCTGCCTCCTAACTTTTTTATCATTAAATTAGACCATCTGTGAAAAGTGCATGTATGCTGTAGGATCTCAACAAAGAGTAACCAATTATTATATATATTTATATATATTATATATCCCAATATCAAAACACTTTTCACTTTTAAATGAAAATTTTAGAGTTAACTAATGAACCCATGACATAAATTAGTTTCATTAATTCATAATAACAATTCATGACTATGAATTGTGTGTTTAAGACATAAAGAAACTTCATGATTTTGAAATTTTAATTATAGGTCCAGTTTCATGTGATGATTGTATGAGTTACCCTCCAAAATTATCTGGCATCTGATTATTTAGATATTTACTCTTCATGTTAATTTGAGAAATCATATTTACTCCACAGATAAAAGTTCTTAAGTAAGACATTTCTTTCTCACAAACATAAGTTCTCAAATCACTGGTATGCTACTAGGGAATGATGTAAAATATATCCTTTTTCATGAGTTGATTCTGAATCTCCAAATATCAAAATCCATATAGTTCCCAAACCATTACTACTTTAATCTTACATAGTCTGGAATAAAGATGCAAGAAATGTTCTCTTTCCCAGATAGCCTGTGTTCAGATAACACAACTGAAGTGCTCAGTTGCTATGGTGAGCATCCCACTAGAAGTACCTTTATAGGAAGTACAATATAAGATCACCTAGCCCCTCAGCAGAATTACGAAGATTTTTCAAACTACTCAAGTACATTAGCGATCTGGCTATGAGAACAATGCCTGGAGTAAACATTCATTTAAGATTTTGCTTTGTGAATATCTGGATTCATTGCGGTTTCCAGTTTTCCCAGGAGGAAGAGTTGTTTAAACAATGGTTCTTTGTTTTACAGTCTTAGGTGTTTTGTTTTCTTATTTTCTTGCTCTGCTTTGGATGTTTATTTGAGCAAACAACACAGTAGCTGGAGAGGAACGGTTTTGGTCTTTGAGCTAGCTTAGTTTTAATAATTTTGCTCTCTCAAGTGCTTAAGCCCTTCTGACTGGCTCTTGTGAGTTCTTGGCAATGATTTAGCTTGCTGTTTGAATCTTCAGCACCATGGCTGCCCACGGACAGGGCTGCATAACTGTTTTGGGTGCTGTGGCCTTGCAGCAATGCCATGTAGAGGCAAGAAAGGATATTTATATGACCTAAAGTTGCCAGTTCATCCTACATTTCTCTGGACATCTACTTAAAATAAAAATTCAATAAAATATAAAAGTGTAGGTGAGATGGGGGCCAGGGCATGTGTATGGGTGAATGGGAAAACATAATGGGGGGGTAGTCATGAAATTACCACAGAAAAATGATTCCCTTTTTATCTTAAACTGGAAGATATGTTGTGATATGTTTATTAGGAAGTTCATGCTGAGGCATATTTTTGCTTTGAAGATCATAAAAGGACTCTCTTGAGAACTGCAAAGCAAATTATATGAGGATTTCAAAAGGTTATACAATAAAATCTGGGAAAGTGTCCTAATCGTTGCCTTAATGACTCACCATGTTCAGCCTCTCCCTTCCTTTTTCATCACTGCTAATGTTCATTTTATGTAAAAAAACTTCAACTGGAACTAACTAGGACATCTTTAGAGTAATGTTAGTTTCTAGGCAATAGTAATTTTCAATTAAAATTGCACAGTGTATCAGTGGATTGAAAGTCAGATACAAGGACGCCAAATTACGGGCTTTTTTGGGTTTTCTATGCAGCTTCACACCCCATGCCTTTTTCAAAATTGGCAACAAGTTCCTGGTTTGTTTCTGGTTTTATGCCACAGTGCTTATCTGTTCTCCATTCCTCTCTGTAGAGAGGAGACAAAAATCTCTCTAAGACTTAGGTTCAGGTCTCCTCAGGCTATAGTGAGGCCTGCACAGCTCAAGATAAGAGAAGAAAGCACTTCAAACAGCTAGGAATTAATCAGCCAGCCTGGCTCCAAGCTCAGTGTTATAACTGAGCAGTTCCTTCTCAGAAGCTCACTTACATTAACTGAAATTAAATGAGACAGTTAATTCTTGTGTATAAAAGGCTCTTGAAGCACAGTTTAAAGCAGTCACTCTGTGATGTCATGAAGCAAAGGGGCTAATTGAGCTCACTGGAAATGGAAAGGCCCCTGGGTTTGTATCAAAGAGACATTGGACTGGCCTTTGAAACAATTTCCTTGTGTCTTATTCATACCTTTATAGCATTACATTTTGTATCATCCATTATCATTTAACCAGAAAGTTCAACTCCTCCTCTTGTGTCAGTGTTATTTGTAAGAGAGGAAGCTCTGTAGGGAATACACATGATAGCTTAAATGTTCTGTGAACTAGTGTAACTTAAGGCCTTTCTCATTGTACTTCAGAACTGTGTTTCTACATTTAAGCAACATGATTAACTAACATGTTAACTGATTCTAGAAAACAGGCTTTAGTTATATTGTTTAGGGCCCTTAAACAAAATAAACGCAATAAACAAAATCATTTCTCTGATGGTTTTCAAGTTTTCTAACTAGTTTATTTTATTTTTGTTAGTAACAAAATTATGTGTGCATATATTTCCTTAATATATTTCTATTGGAATTATTTAAAAAATTTGCACCTAGTGTAATATTAAATTTCACTGTCAGATTTCATGTACATACTTACACAGAACAAAGGACTACTAATCCTCTCCCAGTTTGAGAACTGTCTTAAAGTCAATTTATTAACAAATTGTGTCTATTTCCTAATTAAACGATTAGCCAATCAGAATAATCAATGTATACAAATGATATGACTAACAGCAAAGTCCAAACTAGGTTTAAATCTATGACTGTAATCTCAGAATTATCTGTTGTAATGATTATATAACTTGCTCTATGTATCAGATGCTAGCCCATTAGCTTAGTCAAAGATATTGAAAGATTTTTTTTTTCCTACAGGCTGTTAGTAAAGCAAATAAAACATTTCTCTATGTTATTGACAAGTTCTTAATGGATTTATTCATTAGACACTGTGATCCTTCAGTGAAGCTCTCGTCATGCAGAGACAAACATTTAGGAGCCTTTGAATATCTTTATTGTTAATTAAAATATGGTCCTTCATGGAGGTTAAAGTTATTCAATACATTCAAAATATATTTTGTGTCTGGCTAACTCAATAATCGGAAAAGGTGATGGCACCCCATTCCAGTACTCTTGCGTGGAAAATCCTATGGATGGAGGAGCCTGGTGGGCTGCAGTCCATGGGGTTGTGGAGTCGGACATGACTGAGCAACTTCACTTTCACATTTCGCTTTCATGCATTGTAGAAGGAAATGGCAACCCACTCCAGTGTTCTTGCCTGGAGAATCCCAGGGACGGGGGAGCCTGGTGGGCTGCCGTCTATGGGGTCGCACAGTGTTGGACACAACTGAAGCGACTTAGCAGCAGCAGCAGCAGCAACTCAATAATAGCAATATAACTGTGTCTTCTTTAGTCATTTTCATTGAAATAAAACTGCTTTTAATAAGAAACAAATTGAAAATCCATAATGCTTTGCAAAGTGGTGGTCAAGTTTTTCTTAAATACTGTTCTATACAGAGAAAGGTTGCTAAATAGATGATTAATACAGAAGGATTAGAAGAGGAAAGAGAACTATGATTCAGTAACTTACAGTTTCACAGTAATTGAAAGAACACTGATAAATGACACTGACCAATCCACAAGAACACTTTGTGTCTAGACCTTGACTTAAATGACCTGGATATCACTGTGTGCTGCTGCTACTGCTGCTGCTGCTGCTGCTAAGTCGCTTCAGTCGTGTCCGACTCTGTGCGACCCCATAGACAGCAGCCAACCAGGCTCCTCTGTCTCTGGGATTCTCCAGGCAAGAATACTGGAGTGGGTTGCCATTTCCTTCTCCAATGCATGAAAGTGAAAAGCGAAAGTGAAGTTGCTCAGTAGTGCCTGACTCTTAACGACTCTATGGACTGCAGCCTACCAGGCTCCTCCGTCCATGGGATTTTCTAGGCAAGAGTACTGTAGTGGGGTGCCATTGCCTTCTCCAGGATATCACTGTGTATAATACAAAAATATGGAAATAGCACAAACATTTATCAACAGGAGATTAGATAATTAAAAGGTCATATATTCATACAGTAGAATATTATATAACAGTGAAAATGAAAAAACCTATAGTATAAAATATTATATTGGAAGAATTTCAAAAAAATTTTTGTTGAAAGGTAAAAGCAAGTTACACGTTACTACAGACAGTACGATCCCATATCTACATATATTGAAACCAGATGAATTTTAGGAATATATTTTTCAGAGATCCATACAAATATGTTAAAAATAAATAGGAAAGCAAGATAGTTACAGGAAATGTATCTAAAGCAAAACACTTAGTATATGCCAGATATTGATAAAATATAATATGTGTTTTTACCATTATGATTAACAGGAAAGTGAATAAAACAAGACCTTTAAGAATCGGTGAGGTCTTCAACTTAAATTGGAGAAAGACTAGCCAAAGGAAGAGAGGAAGATTAAATATAAAGTGATGCTTTTACATGGGAAAAATGTGAGAAAGGTATAGTTATACTAGATAATCTTAATTTGAGAGTAATAGTGGAAATTGAGTGTCTGCTGCAAATGAAAAGGAAAGAATGAATATTGGACTTGAGGAATGTGGAAATGTTGGGAAGAACCACTGTTAGGGCCACAGTTTCCTTGATGGCTCAGATGGTAAAAAATCTGCCTACAGTGCCATCCAGGAAGGTCCCCTGGAGAAGGGAATGGCTACACACTCCAGTATTCTTGCCTGGAGAATTGCATGGACAGAGAACCCTGGTGGGCTATAATCCCTGGGGTTGCAAAGAGTCAGATATGACTTAGTGGCTTTCACTTTTCATGCCAACAAGAAGCTAAAAAGATATAGCAGTTGTGTTTATTTTATTGTAGCAATAAAATGATGAATAATAATCACCTAATATGACTGAATGCCATTAATGTGTGAGTCATGATGGGTTTGGTAGAAAATTTAAAAACATTATTGTAGAATAGAGTCACTTAGTCATGTCCATTTCTTTGTGATCTTATGGACTATAGCTGCCAGGCTCCTCTGTCCATGGAATTCTCCAGGCAAAAATACTGGAGTGTGTAGCCATTTCCTTCTCTAGGTGATCTTCCCGACTCAAAGATCAAACCTAGGTCTCCTGCAATGCAAGCAGATTCTTTACCATCTGAACAAGTGTTAGGTTCTAAAAGCCAGTAGAGGGTATATTTCGGATACTCAAATATATTGACGGAGAATTTCTAAGTAAGGACTACTTAACTGCTTTTCCTTAAATCTAATACTGCCAGGTTTTCCTTTAGCACTGAAGCAGACTGCAATTTCTCTTTGAAATTGGAAGCTTACATTTTGGCAACATGTTGCATGAAAATTAGACAATACACATCCTTCATGTCCTGCTTACTCCGGGGAAGAGATGGATTTGATAGGATAGCTGATGGGATCATTCATTCCACTTAAGTGACTCTTTCTCGAGCAAAACTACTTCATTCTGAGTAAGTTAAAATTCAGATAATATGACTTTGTGATTCACACAAAAAACTCTAAAACTGAAGATAACCTTCTGATTATAGAGGAGAAACTGAGGCTCAGATAGCTTCTGTTACTTGAGAAATGCCAAATAGTGGACAAGTAGCAGAGCTGGGATTTAAGTTCAAATTTTCCCTGAATCTAAAGCATGTTGTATGATGTTTGCAACAGGAGTTTTTGCTTTGCTTTTGTCATTGCTTTTTTTTTTTTTCTTAATATTTCTGGCTAATATTTTGCAGATTTTAAGTAAAATAAGAGTAAACAGACAGGAATGACCTTGACTACTGGTTGATGAGGAGAAAAAAGACTTAAAATGACATTGGTTTTAGACTGTTCAATATGTTGATGAAATACTTATCTTAGAATCCTGACTGGTTGGGGAAAAAAGGGACAGCAAAGGTGACCACATAATGGGAGAAGTGAAAAGGTCCAGATACAGAGGTTTAGTATAGTTTAGTACACACAAAATAAACTCTTACTGTGTTTCAGTGGAAAGCTGATAGTGGCTAAGGCATGGTAGCTAAACTATAGAATGCTGTGTCAGTAAATGTCAGTGTGACTGTGATGGAGTTTAGTGAATGAAGTTCAAAGCAGCTCTATTAATACCTGGAAAACTAACACAGGTAAACTAGGTTCACTCATGAGGGCATTTAGAGTTGTAAATTTTAGATGCTGTGGAAGTGAATCATCATCTTGTGGTAAAGGACAGAAACACTTCAAAATAAGTTAATGTGAATTATTTTTTCTGAGAGGCTTATGAGAAACATCATAGCCTCCTACTACAGAAAAACACAACAACTTCTGAAATGTTCACTGATAATCTCACTACATGAACGTCTATGTATTTTGATGTTTTTGTATATATTCTTCTTCTGACATGGTGTTCTCTACAGTGGATAGTATTTAATACATTAAAATTCATTTCTTTGAGCTAGAATGAGATTTCTGATTGGTGGGATTTTCAAGTTGACTCAAATAAAACGCTATGAAACAAGCTGTCACTCACAAAAAGGATTATAAGCTATCTTCAAAGTGTTCTTTCCTGACAGCTGTGTGGTAAAGGGCTATAATGCTGAAATACTTAGCAATAGTTGCAAATTAAAGAAAGAATCAGAGGAGATTTTTGCTCTCTCTTCAGAACGTGTGGGATGCCAAAATATAATGTGGATTTAGCATAGTTTTCAGTTGAGACTCTAAGCTACCAAACTGAGAATGAGATAAGAGGGAAACCTAAATGCATATATTTAGTATTGCTAATCTGTTGGACTGCTTTATTTTAGTCAGGCTGCATAAAAAATTGGAGAATACAGAGATGGGGAAGAGTGAATGTGTCATTTCCAGCGTCTCTCCTAACCTCACAACCATTCTAAGAGAATAGAAAATATATTTCTAGTCACAGTTGAGTGTATTTTTCGGAGTGATTTTCAAAACTTGAAAGCGACTTCAAAGAAATGTAAATATCGTGCTCTGTGCTCTGCCATTCCCCCTAAGGTCAGTTTCTTGGCAGCGTTCTTTTCAGTCAAGACAGTTGTCCTTGCCAGTATCCGTCTACGGGGAGACAATGCGTGTTGGGCAGCTGCCTCTTCAATGAGAGATGTGTCTCTTCTGCAGATTTTTTTTTCGCATCCTCTCAGGTCTGAGAAACCAGTCACCCAATTGTCATTCCATATGCTATGCCACATGCTAATTTGACATGAAGCTGCATTGCAGGCAAGTTTATTTCTCCAAGACTTCACTCGGGGAGAGTTGACAGGACAGTAGGGCCGTGTCAATGAGAGGATCAGCTTCATACTTCTGAAGAGGAGCCCAGTGGATCTTTATACTGTCCTCATAAGAGGTGAGCTGTTTGGGACCCATCAGTTAATATTGTTTCAGGTATGATCCCTGAAAGCAAGCAACATGCTCCTGGGATAGATGCAGTTTTCACTGTCACAAAAGTTCTCTGTTAGTATTTCTGATTTTGAATGTAACTTGATAGTGACTTTATCCAAAATCTGCCACTTAGGCAAACTAAAGATGTCACTGTGAAGTTGTTCTTTTTTGAAAAGCATGGAAAATAAGATTTTTAATGAAAAATGAAGAAGAATGTATTTCAGAAATATTTTGAGAAATTGCGCTGTTTCATCTTTACCAAAGTACTTGCGATGGTGCATCTGCCTTGGGGTAATAATGAAAGATACTAAAGGCAATGTAGAGAAGCAAATAGGGCAAAAGCCAAGCACATACTCCACCCCTTTTAGTGTCCAAAGAGTCATTGAAACATCTGAAAGAAGAAAGGAGTTTTGAGACTAAGGACTTGTGGAGGACTCATAGCCTGGACTCTAAAAGTGATAGGCTCCAAGCAAAGCACAACAGCCTTCACTGTCTTACTCCCTAGGAGAAGCTGAAACAAACTGACCTATAACCCATAGTTTTTCATTATGGAAATCTGGTAGAGTGCACTACATTTGATTTCATGGGGTACTACCAGAATGGTGAAGACTGCGGCCATTTCTTCTGCATTGCATCTTAATTCTCTTAAGAGAATTTCTGTTGTAATCTATTTCCTTGAGCAGCTGACCTCAGACATATCTGTACTTGTCCACTATACCAATCAGACATCTTGTTACAGGACGTTGGCACTGGAAGTCATTTGTACGGTACACACATTAGAGGTAGTGGTGTTTAATTAAAGCAGGATGATGAGGATAATGATGATGATGTGAGTGATTTCCTGAAGCTGGAAGAGGAGGGGAAGTTAGCAGGAAGAAGATTGCTGGTTTTGCTGTATGTGTTTCTATTTCAGGCACTACTTACTCTTAGAGATTCTAAAATTCAATTTTTTTCTGAACTCTACCAGGACTTATAGGCTCTGTGGATTCGATGCTGACTAAAGTCTCAAGGGACTAGTGATAAACGGCAATGTCAATTTATTTACAGTGTAATATCTATCTGGCCTTCAGTGGCTTTCCCAGTCTGTCCAGTGGGAATATTAGCAATCCTCACTGGGAAAATGTTTACCAGAATTAAACTAGACTGCTCAGTAATTTGGCCACCTAAGAGGGAGGAATTACGGTCTCAGAGTACTTTTAATCCATTCAGATAAGTCATTGTCAACATCATGAATACCACAGTTGAAACCTTTTAAATAAAATGCTAGGAAACAGCCATTTGGGTTTGGAGACTCTCCCATCTTTGTTATTGTCATCAGTTCCTCTCAGCTCCTCCTCCATCCATTTGTTCCCGTACTATTGGGCAATGCCTTGTTTTTCAAAAGTGCCCTTCCTTACCTCATCCTATAGCCTGTAGCCCCTGACACTGCAACATTTATTTTCTTATCTCAGACTTCTCAGGGTCTGTAACTAAGTGTCAGGACTGAGGGAGAAGAGGAGCTCTGGTCTAATAACTTCCAAGGTAAACAGTGCTAGGAACAGCACATTATCTTAAGGAGATGATTGCATTCAGAGCACGAAATTTATGGTTCTTCATGTACTTCTCATGTTTAGGTCATGGAAGATTTTGCTAAGCAACAACACAGAGTAATGCTGTAGACATATGATTTCTAGAAAAAAGAAAATCCGTCATTCTCTTCTACTCTGTATGGGACAAACTATAATTTGTCTTTTCCTAATTTCTAGCAGTCCCCCTCATTCATTTATTTAATTATCCAAGCATTAAGAATGTAGCATATTCTAGTCAAAACATCAGCCTTAGGTGACACAAATAATAAAACAATTCCATTTAATGCCAAAAATCTTATATGCTATGAGAAGGAAAGAGAAAATAATATTAATAATAGCAAGAATAATATGATAATAGTATCTTTATTTATTGATAATAGTAATTTGGGTTATGATCTGTATCCATTCTTTTTATAGCTTGTTTAAGCCTCATAACACCATATTACTATTATTGTTATTGCATAATATTAAATATTATTTTGCACAGTTTACAAATGAATCAGAGAAGTTAAGTAAATTATCCTAGGTCAAGCAGCTTTTGAATGACAAAGCTTGGATAATTTCTATCTAACTTAGAAGCTACTATGTACTCTTGTTCACAATGCTAGTATTTTAGAAAAAAATTATAATACAGTGCTGTGTAAAAGATAGGAAAAAGATGATTTGCAAGAAAAAAGGAAGTGGAAAGAGGTTTCATTCAGGGAATTTTTCAAACAGGAGGCATGACAGGAATTGAAGCTTTGAAGTGTCTTGGACCTGAAGATAAGAGAGGGCAAAGAATACAGGAGAATTTATTTAACTCTTGAAGAGAACAGCACACAGTTCTGTAATGCTGAACTTTAAGGGAAAGTAAAACAAAAAAACTGGAGAGTTAGGGAAAAGCCTGATTCTAGAAGCCTTGCATGTTTCCCTAAAAGGCTTAAACTTTGTCCTATAGTATTGAGGAGACACTAAAGGATTTTAAAGCAGGGTAGATTATACTATGTGTGGATATATGTCAATATTTAAAATAAGATCATCATCTACTTTCCCATTTGGAAGATATGAAAATGCGAAACAATTTTTCAATTATGTTTTTCCTGTTCTTGGTGAAGTAGGTGTAATTGTATTAACTTACATGTATATATTATAATGGGCTTCCATTCTTTACTACTAGCACTATAATGGGTAGTGCTAGTAGTAAAGAACCTGCCTGCCAATGCAGGAGAGATAAAAGATACAGGTTCAATCCTTGAGTCAGGAAGACCCATAGAGGGGGGCATAGCAACCCACTCCAATACTCTTGCCTGGAGAATCCCCATGGACAGAGGAGCCTGACGGGCTGCAGTCCATGGGGTCACAAAGAGTCGGACATGACTGAGCGACTAAACATGCATGCTTATATATACTATAATATTATATTAATATATAATATACTATATTAATATATTATATTAAGTAATACATAGGTTGTTGTTTTATTTCACTCTATCATTTCACAGTTCTCTATTTAGTATTTGTGCCCTTAATATCATTTGGATCACTTAAGATGCTTTTTGAGTTGGCTAACATACTTTTCCCCAGAGCATATCATTTCATTTCTATAAAAGTTATTTGAGATGTAACACATTGTGAATCCACATTTTATGCTGTCTTTGGAAATTTTATTCTAAGCTGCAAGAACTCCATTTCTTAAAAGAAATCATCCTACAGGACAGGATTGGAAAAATAAATCAGTCTATCTCTAGAATTTACACACTTACTGTATTTTTTATGAATGATCATAAACTGACTTGTGTACAATGGCATATAACCCTTGTAACTACTAGCTCAAAACCTCAAGAAACAGCATTAAATCTACTCTTTGTTGAGTGCCTGTTGTGTGCTCTACATTTTAAAGCTTCCTCTGTACTCATTTTCTCACTGTTAAAGCCCAGTCATCTTAGATTTAGGGCAATCAACTATAGACTCTAGAATGCACTCAATCTTTTATGATTGAATAAATTATTGTAACAAATGTAGTTAGTAGCAAATACTATTTCTCAAAATATTTAATAGCATGTATTTATACTCACTTGTCACTATGTAATATTGCAGGCTAACAGAAAGCAGTTATGAGATTCTCACTTTTAGTAGATCTAGCAAAACTTGGTTTTGTTAAGTTTTGTCCAAGCTTAGAACTTAGACCATTTAATAAATATGCATATTTTTCTTTATTGCTTTATATAAATACATTATCCCTTGCTTCTAGTAATATGGGGCATATTTTTCTGTGTTTATCGGCAATTTGGATTTTCTCTTCAGTGAATTTCTTGTTCATATTCTAAACTCATTTTTTGTTTTACTTTTATTATTTATTTGTAGTAATATTTCATATATTTCAGATATAGATACCTTGCCAGTTATGTGTCTGAAATATCTCATTGCACATGGGGGCTTGTTTTGACTTCATCTGCCAAGTCTTGTGCTGAAGAGGCATCTTCCACTTCAGTCCAGACATATATGTAGACTATTTTTTTTTGTAGATCCATCAACATTTTGAATTAACTGGCTGATTACTGGAATCTTATCATATGGATACATATGATAGACAATGGAGTGAAAAAAAAGTGCATTATAGATTAAGTAATGAAGAATTTCATATGAAGATAGCTAAAGGGTGATAATATCCTTTAATGGTGAAATCATGGAAAATTTAAATGTTATTAAGGAAACAATCTATATAAGTACAAGGTATTTATCATTAAGCAAAAAGATAAAAACATGTAATACATAGTTAAGAGTGCACACATTAGTCATCCTTTTCATCTTATATATTGAGTATTGAGGTTCTTGGTTGTTTAAATGTCAGATATTTTCTCTGATGTTCTTTGACATTTTCTATAAACCTAGAATCCATTTTTTTAAACAGAACAAGCTTAGATTACAAAATGTCACTTGCTTTTACTCTCTTGAAATACAAGACTGAATATAGAGTGTATCAGTGGGGTGGGATATATAACACTGCAATGGACACTTGCAAAACATCTTGCATCAAGAGCTAATTAACCTTCCTGGTACCTAGGTAAGAGCAGTGGCCTTTTTAAAAATGCATTTCTTATACAGGGAAAATCAAAGCATAAACAGTCTATACTGCCAGCAGTAAAAGCAAATCTGTCAAAGATAAGCACATAATTACTTTGTTATGTAAAAGGAGAATGGTTTTGCTCACCTACCTCTACTCCAATAACTTGCCTTTTTCTATGTTACAGAATTCATAATGCCTTTAATGAACTAGTTCTGAGTCTCAAAACTTTGTGCAACTGTCTGCATAATAATCATTATCCCCACTTTAGATCTGGGAAAACTGAGGCTCAACAGTTAAGTGACTTGGTTGTAATTAAGGCTTAGTTAGTTTTTAGGCTGGGCACATCTTGAATTAGTATACAGGAATACTTTGGCATTCTGGGTCTGGGTTTGTTTTCTCTTTTATTTAATTTTTTTCATGGAAAAGCATTTTATTTTAAATATAGCAGTGTGCACATGTCAATCCCAAACTTTCTTTACTTTAATAGATCTCTGATTTGTATATTGGAACCCTGATGCTTTCAAGTGGGGTCATCCATATAGTCAACACACCAGCATGGTTTTAAAACAAGTACACAAATCCTTTGACACTATTCCCATCAAACTATGAGTCTAATTCTCCTCTATTTTAATATGAGTTTGTCTTAGTTAATCAATTTTTACTAATAGAATGTGGCAGAAGTGACGTTGCATAATTTCCAGGCTAAATCATAAAGGGTACCTCAGCTTCCTCTTGACTCTCTCCTCTCAGGACACTTGCTTTTGGAACCCAGTTATCACACTGTGAGGAAGACAAGCAGCCACATGACATGCTGAGGTGAAGAAGTTCTGGCCACAGCCAGAGAACAGAGATCTAAGTCAACAGCCAGCATCAAATGCCAGGCAGGTGATGAGGGACTCTTCAAATGATTTCAGCCTTTCAACCTACAAGCCACCTTAGTGATGCTGAGTGGAACACAGACAAGCTGTCCCTAGAAAGCCCAGCCCAGATCACAGATTCAGGAACATAATAAAAGTTGTCATTGCTGTAAGCTATTAAGTTTTCAGATGGTTTGGATATAGTGAATATAATAAACAAAAGGATTTACACACATACGTGTATATAACACTCTATGTGCTGACACTGTCCAGGGATGAAAGGAAGAAGCTAATAAGGAAGGGAACCAACATTGCAGACTACATACTATGATCTGGGAACTGTGATCTGTGGAACCATATGTATATTATTCCATAACATTCTCGAAATAAAGAAGTTATTATCTTAATTTGGTGGAAGAGAAACTGGGGCAAGGTTAAGAGATTTGCTTTGGATCACAGTATTGGTCCATGGAAGAACTAAGATACAAGCTTAGTTTTTAGGACTAGGAGTTCATCCTTGGTCTTTCTCTCTATTTAAAATAAACAAACAAGCAAACATTAGGATGTGCCTGCTATGAGTATCGTACACCTGGTGTAAGTTTATAACTAGTTACCAAGCAGTTTAATAAATGCTATAACAGAAGTTTATGCAGTGCTTCAGGAACATAGATGCCATCATGATTATTTATCCTGACTGATCTTCCAGAATGAAGATTCCTTCACGCTTTCACTTCTTCGTAAGAGTTATTAGTCACTTGGGTCTTGAAAGAAGTTTGAGTGGAGAAGCATTCAAAAGACACTGGTACTTAAACCAGAGGGAAAAATATGACAAAGTCATAGATACTGGTGATAGGTGGGGAAGGACTGGGGTTTGCACTGCTGTGAACATAGGGACAAGGGAAGGAGTGGCCAGAGGCAAAGCTGAATGAAAGAAAGGAGGAAATATTTTATTTCTCAAGCCAAAGAGTTTACATCTCACTCTAGAATCAAAAGGAGCTGGGGATGTTTAAAACAAAGTTTTTGACCAGAGTGTTAATCTAAAATGACAGGTTGTGTTGCTGTGTAAAGATAGCATTTCACAGTTAAGACAGTTATGAAGCTATTTTAATAATCTTTGAGATATGAGGAGAACCTAAATAAATAAGTAGTTATAATAAAGAGAAGTGGTTCTAGAAAGATTAAAAGTAACAATGTTGAATTAGTTGAGCATGATTTAGATGGTTGTTTATTGACCCTGGATTGGATGGATACTGAGTCCTTGATTCCACGCAGAGGGTACAAGAAGGTGTGTATGTATAAGAGGCAGATTGAGTTCATGTTTCAAAATAGTAAATCAAGAAAATTAAAAAAAAAAAAACCTTAATACAAAACTAAAGGTGCAAGTCTGTATTTCAGCAAGAAGTCAGATTTGAGAGGTGGATATCTGAGAGTTAGTGGAAGAAAGAGAAAGAAAGGAACGGAAATAGAATTATCTAGGGAATACAAAACGGGCAGGGCAGAAAATACAAATGTGGGAGATCAGGTTACTAATTAGGGGAGATGGTACTAGAAATGAACCAGTGAAAGACTAGGAGGAATAGGTGTTAGAAAGAATAAAGAAAAAAAGAATATTTTCTGGAATCCAAGGGAAAGAAGGGAGCTAAAGGCAGCAAAGACTGTAGAGTCCAGGCAGCTTACCTACCAAAAAACACTCATTGCTTTTAGCACTCAGGAATGACTGTGGAAGTAAGTTATAGCTGAGTGAAGTTTGAAAAGACTGTACAGATACATACCCAGGAACAAAAATGTTGGGTCATATGGTAGCTCTATTTTTAGTTATTTGAGAAACTTCCATTAAGTTTTCCACAGTGGCTGCACCAATTTGCATTCCTACCAGATACATGAACCTCTGTGTTCATAGGCAGCATTATTTACAACGGCCAGGATATGAAAGGCAATGGCACCCCACTCCAGTACTCTTGCCTGGAAAATCCCATGAATGGAGGAGCCTGGTGGGCTGCAGTCCATGGGGTCGCTAAGAGTCAGACACGACTGAGCAACTTCACTTTCACTTTTCACTTTCATGCATTGGAGAAGGAAATGGCAACCCACTCCAGTGTTCTTGTCTGGAGAATCCCAGGGACGGGGGAGCCTGGTGGGCTTCCGTCTATGGGGTCGCACAGAGTCGGAAACAACTGAAGCGACTTAGCAGCAGCAGCAGCAGCAAGTGTCCATCAAGAGATGAATTAATAAAGAAGGTATAATGAAATACATCTCAGCCATAAAAAGAATGAAATTTTGCCATTTGCAGCAACATGGATGGACCTGGTAGTCATTTGGCTAAGCTAAATAATTCAGACAAAGACAAATACTATACGTGAGACAAAAACAAACTAGTGAATACAGCAGAAAAAGAAACAGGCTCATTGATGCAGAGAACAAACTAGCACGTACCAGTTGGGAGAGGGATGGGGAAGGGGCAGCATAGGGTGAGGATTAAATGGTGCAACTACTGTGTATAAAAAAAGCTCATGGATATATTATACAACGCAGGGAATACAGGCAATATTTTAAAATAAATGAAAGTGGAGTACAGCCTTTAAAAATTGTGAATCACTATATACCTTTAAATTATATAATATTTTATATCAACTGTAAGTCAATAGATATAATACAAATTAAAAAAATAAGACTGAGCAAAGGTGAACTTAATACTGAAAAGGGCACATGTAAAGAAAAATTTTCAAGCACAATGGGTTGCTTTTGTTAAATTCATGCAACTTATCAATTCCAAGACACAGACTGTTCTCTCACATCTTTAATATTATTGTTTGAGCTTCAGAGAGGTAAGACTATGAAGAGAAACATCAGAAGGAAGGTTTAGGAAATAGGGGATTCTCTAATGACTAACAAAACATTTCAGAGTTCTGTGACTGATTTTAAGAGTTTGAGTAGACGTACAGATTCTCATGGGCTTCCCAAGTGGCCCAGCGGTAAAGAATCTGCATGCTGATGCAGGAGACATGGGTTTGATCCCTAGACTGGGAATATTAACTGGAATAGGAAATGGCAACCCACTCCAGAATTCCTGCCTGGGAAATCCCATGGACAGAGGAGTCTGGCAGGCTATAGTCCATGGTGCTGCAAAAGAGTCAGACACTTAGGGACTAAACAGCAAAAACAGCAACAACAGATCTTTATGAAATGGGATTCTAGAAGATAAAGAGTGATCAATGTACACCCGTGGTGGATTCATGCTGATGTATGGCAAAACCAATACAATATTGTAAAGTAAAATAAAATAAAATAAAAAATGATCAAACATGTGAGATTTCTTATGATGTGTTATGAACTGAATATTTGTGTCCCCCAAAACTGATATGTTGAAGCTTCAGCACCCTCATGCAATTTTATTTGGAGATAGGACCCTTATGGTATAACTAAGATTAATTGAGATCATAAGCCTAGAGATTCGATTCATTAAAATTTTTGTCTTTATAAGCAGAGACACCAGAGTGCTCGCCTATCTGTCTCTCTTTTCCCCAAGTGAGGATATAGCATGAAGACAGCCACCTGTGAGCCAAAAAGAGAGCCCTCTTCAGGAGCTGAATTGGCTTGCACCAGCAGATCTTGGACTTACCAGCATCAAGAACCGTGAGACATAATTTCTGTAGTTGAAGCCATCCAGATTATGGTACTTTGTTCTGGAAGCCTGTGTGGACTAATACATGATGTATGAAGCAAACAGCGATGAACTCATACACAAACTATTATATGAGTTTCAGGGGGACTGCCTCCACTCAGACAGATATGTAGGGTGAGGCTGAGTATCACAGGTGAGAGAGAGAGAGAGAGGCAGAGGTCTCTGAGGAGCAGTTGGAGGCTTCATTTCATGGCTTCACTTCTACTGAGGCTGAGGTGTCTTGGGAAACAGTCAGTCCTCCTCCTGTGCTTCTCCTTTGCTTTCACACTACTACTCTATGCGTGACCCTTCTGAGATAGATGTGTCCCAGCAAGCAGTTCTCTGCAAAACCAGTTGGGTGTCCTGTGACTTAACTGACTTCTGACACGACCTACCTGGCGACAGCTTCAGACCCCACAGGTTACAGGCTCAGTCCCACAAGACTGTTCCCCTCCCACTTCAGATGCTAACTGCAAGTCCAGGTCACCGGTCCTTCTGACTCACTGGCTATAAATTTGAAGTTGTCACAACCCCCAGTTTAGTTCAGTTCAGTGGCTCAGTCGTGTCTGACTCTTTGCAACCCCATGAACTGCAGCACGCCAGGCCTCCCTGTCCATCACCAACTCCCGGAGTCCACTCAAACCCATGTCACAACCCCCACCTTGGGTTAATTTGCTAGAAAGGCACATAAAACTCAGGGGATCACATACTTAGGTTTAACAGTCTTTTAAAGGATACAGGGTAAATGATAGAGATGAACAGTCAGATGAAGAGATACAGAGTGAGGTCTGGGAAGATCCTGAGGCCAGGAGCATCTGTACCAGTGGATTTAGGATATGTCACACTTCTGATATGTGAATGTGTTCACAAACCTGCCACTCTCTGAATCTTAGTATATATTAGGATTTCCTGGGAAGCTTCATCAGATAGGTATGATAAATTATTAACTCAATTTCTAGCACCTCTCTCCTCTCTGGAGAAGTGAAGAAGGTAGGGCTGAAAATTCCAAGCTTACAATTATGGTTTGGTTTTCCTAGTGACCAGTCCCCATCCAGGAACCCACCTGGTGATGTCTTTTTAGAACAAAACACTTTGATCATTGGGGAAATTCCAAGGGTTTTAGAAGTTCTGTGTCAGGGACTGTAGTCAAAGGCCAAATATTAGAACAAAAGATGTTCCTAGTTCTCTTATCATTTAGGAAATTACAAAGGTTTCAAGAATTTAGGGCAGAAATCAATACTATATATTTTCTATCCTCATAGAAGGTGGGGAAAAAAAAAAATCAGGTGTTGTTGGTGCTTCACTCAGTTCTGTTTTGCACTCACAGTTCCTGTGTATGCTAACCTGGCAGATTTCTCTTGCAATGCTTATGTGTCTGCTTGCAGGGTTCTCTGACCACTGGAAAGCATTTGGTCCTATGCAAGTGTGTCAGGGATGGGATGTTGATCTTCCTGGAAGTGTTTCTCATCCAATAACTGACAGGAGTTGATGAATAAATCTGCAAACTTTTTGTGCCTCACTGAGGCAACCCTGAAGATTTTCCATGCAGTCCCTCTAACGTTCTCTGTAGAATTGAGCCACAGTTGTTGTTTGGTTGCTAAGTTCTGTCTGACTCTTTGGGGACCCCATGGACTGTAACCCTCCAGGCTCCACTATCCATGGGATTTCCCAGCCAAGAATACTGGAGTGGGTAGTCATTCCCTTCTCCAGGGTATCTTCCTGACTCAGGGTTCAAACCTGTGTCTCCTACATTGGCAGGTAGATTCTTTACCACTGAGCCACCTGGGAAGCCCCTAGCCCTAGTTAAGTAAAATAATAATCTGCTCATTACTGTGTTCTGTATTGGATTCCTTTCCTTCTGTCTCAGGGTTCCCAGGTGGTACTAGTGGTAAAGAAATCACCTGTCAGTGCAGGAGGCACAAGAGACGCAGGTTTGATCCTTGGGTAGGGAAGATTCCTGGAGGAGGGCATGACAACCCACTCCAGTATTCTTGCCTGGAGAATCCCCATGGACAGAGGAGCCTGGCGGCTGGCTAAGGGTCAGGTCTTTGTCCATAGGGTCACAAAGAATCAAGACATGAATGAAGCGACTTAGCACTCATGCCTTCTGTCTTATTATCCACTCCACTAACTGGTGCTTCCAGATCACCTCTTAGGTAAACTATTTGCACTCAGACTTTGCTTCTGGAAGAAGATAATCTAAGACACCTTTTTATATTTGTTTCTAAGTTGTAGAGACTGCTTATCAAATGAGTGAAAAGTTGTACATTTTCCTTTAATCTAGCCCCACACAATTATATATATATATAATTACAGGCACAGGATATTTTATAATTCCCTTCTTTGGTTAGGAAACTATTGATGCTGCTACTAAATTGCTTCAATTGTGTCCGACTCTGTGGGACTGCATAGACGGCAGCCCACCAGGCTCCTCTGTCTCTGGGATTCTCCAGGCACGAATACTGGAGTGGGTTGCCATTTCCTTCTCCAATGTATGAAAGTGAAAAGGGAAAGTGAAGTCACTCAGTCATGTTCGACTCTTAGCGACCCCATGGACTGCAGCCTACCAGGCTCCTCCGTCCATGGAGCTTTCCAGGCAAGAGTACTGGAGTGGGTCACCATTCCCTTCTCCCATTATATGTTATAATATATATCAGCAAATGAAAAAAGTTGATTTTAAACCCAGTAAAAGCAAAAAACAACAACAACAAAAAATTAAACCTATAATTTAGTATATTACTTGTCCTAGAAATGTCTTAATTTTTATAATAGAAATTTAATATTGATTTAATCAAAAATATAGAGGAAGATATAAATATAGAGGAAGGATATGGAAATGATATTGAGTTTCTTATATAAGCTACATTTCCACGGCCATAGTGAAAGTCAATAGATGCTGCCTAAATTGATAGACCAAGAATGTTTTCTTTTTTTGATTGTCACTTGAAGTCATGGGGATGCACCACAAGGAATAACCGAAAGAATGTAAAATAACTGCTTCTGAGAAGCAAGGCTGGAAGACAGAGTCAATGAACAAGGGTGTGAAGTAATTAAGGTTTATTTTCCTATCAACTTATTAGTACTCTGATTTCTGAATACTTTGTGTGTGTATATTTATGAAAAATTAAAGTAAATACTAAACATTCTGTTGTCATATATATATGTATATATATATATATATATATATATATATATATATATATATAGAGAGAGAGAGAGAGAGAGAGAGAGTTGGCCAAAGTGTTCATTTGAGTTTCTCCCTTATGAACCTTCTGGCCAATCCAATATGTGTCCCTCTTTATACCATTTCTTATATGTCTTTAACCCATGCTATCATAGAGGAAACACTTCTTTCATGAAAAAGAAAGCCTGAAAAAGGAAGTGGGGAGGTTGGGGGAGAAGAAAGAGAAGGGAGTAGAGAAGGAAAGGAAGCAGAAGTAGCAAAACAAGAATGTGATGGTCTGTCTCCTGGAATCTTCTCATGTCTGGCATTTTTCCAAATCTCTCACAAAACTTAGAAAGCTCTATAACTGTTTAATATCTTTACTTGTTAGGTAGCCAACTAGATGCTATGTTCCTTTGCTAAGTCACTTCAGTCGTGTCCGACTCTGTGCGACCCCATAGACAGCAGCCCACCAGGCTCACCCATCCCTGGGATTCTCCAGGCAAGGACACTGGAGTGGGTTGCCATTTCCTTCTCCAAATGTTCCGTTAGTCAATGGTAATACTTTTGCTTGCTAAGTAGGGAGAATATCAATAAATTGTTAGATTATTGACCTGTTACTCTTTCTCATCTTGCAAAATAGTTCCTGGACTGAAGAAAAAACTCTTAAATTTTTCTACACTGTGTTGGAACATACACACCTTTACTTTTTAGGTTATCTTGATGTATCTATGTTGAACTATTCTTTTTCTTCAGTAAGGAACTAAAGCCAGTATTTCTCTTTTTTAATTTTGAGCAATGCATGTGCTGTGCTACGCTTAGCCGCTCAGCCTTGTCTGACTCTTTGTGACCCCATGGACTGTAGCCTGCCAGGCTCCTCTGTCCATAGGAATTCTCTAGGCAAGAATACTGGAGTGGTTTGCCATGACCTCTTCCAGGGGATCTTCCCAACCCAGGGATCGAACCTAGATCGCATGCACTGCAGGAGGATTCTTTACCATCTGAGCCACCAGGGAAGCCCAATGTATCTATGCTTTTACTTTGGTAAGCAATTAAAGCCAGCATTTCTTTCTTTTTTATTTTTCAGCTACTTATTATCTCCCAGGTTTTAATGTCTCTTCTTCCTTTAAGACTTCTTCACAATTAGTCAATTTATGATATATATATGGGGAAACCTTTCTATCTCAAGAGAGACTGCTGAAGTGCTAATGTTCTCTCACACTAATTAATGTGCTCAGCTTTAGAAACATAAAACCATACTTTCAATACCTCAAAAATGCTTCAAATATTGTCTACAAAGCAGAATTATTATTAGTTTCAGAAGAACTGCAAGCAGAATTTTCACATCACTGCTGAATGGACGAGAAAGGCAGGAGAGATTTTTTTCTCTTTTCCTCCCTCCTTCACTCCCTTCCTTCCTTCTTCCCTTTTTCTTTCTATGTTTCTTCATTTAGGACTAATGCAGATGTCAGCACCTCTAAATGCATATCAAGAAGACAAAAAGTGTATTACAAATAAAATGACACTTTGTAATTTATACTGTTAATACAAATGAATGCCAATACATTGAAAGAAACCACATTCTTATCCACACGTCACTTTGATTTTAAATAGGCACAACTTGAGGAGCTTAGAAAGCTGTTTTTTTCAATTTTATTCCTACAGTCATCTTACTGTTTTGGTGAATTGTAACAGTTTCTTCCTTTTTTCCATTTTAATCATTTTTAAGTATATAATTCACCAGCACTAAGTATACTTACAAATTGTGTAGTCATCACCACTACATATATCCAGAACTTTTTTTATCATCCAAAACAAAAACTTGCCTCCATTAAACAATAATTTGATTTTTTTCTATCAAACTATTAAAAAGTTCTAATGTAAACATATGGGGTTTGGGAGTTTTAGAAATTATTTACATAAAATTTTGAAAATAAAAAATAATATAACTGGCAAGAATTGTTTTTAATTTGCCAATTTTCAGAATTAAAATATATACTGGCAATATAGAAAATCTTTATATTGATCACACTTATACCAATTATTTTATTAAGGATTTTTCTTAGGAGAAGAAAGTTGGTTCTACTTTTTAGCTATGAATTTTGCATTCTTGGTAACAATTCCCATTGTACTGGTAACACAGAAGTTCTAGACAACCTTAATAAACATGGTTCAACACAGTTCTTATGCTTGTCAGGTGTGTCCATTTTTCTCAACTGACCTTTCAACAGGAGCCTTTAAAAGACAGATGGCAGAAAGTGCATAGTCCTTTCAAGGTGGCACAGATGTGGAATTGCAAACATATTTAAATTATTTTCTAATTGGAAATATGTCTTTCTTCAGTCATGATATGATTTAGAAAAATGTTTACTCTGTCCAGCAGTGCTGAATGACATGGATGATGGTGCCTGAATCATATCCACTACTGCACAAAGGCATTGCATTATTAAATAATAATCTGTGAACAGCTATTTTCCCAAACACAAGTTATTTACTAGAGTTCAGGAACATGTGATAAGAATTTTTAGATCCAGGGCTTATTCTTTCCATGAAAAGAGTTTATTTTTCCTGAGTTTTATTTGGACCTAATATCAAGATATATTATGTGATTAACCATTTCAAGGGAGCTAATGGGAAGCAATACCATTTTGCCACTGAAAGTGATTTATTTACATAAAGATGTTTAATATCCTACCTTCATTTCATTATTTTTTCTGAGTGAAATTACAGGTTTCTTATGTTCTTTGCTAATAAAAAAATCACATATTATTACTCAAGGTAAATGATAAGGACTAGATGGCAAATGTTTTCATAGAAACTTGAATATTAGACTCAATTAGTTGTTGATGATAAAATATTAAACATACATGTATGTTATATTTACAATTATTTATATAAAATACCTATATAAATATATAATTATGGTGCATATTTATATAAACAAATAAAATAGTATATAAAATCTAGATGGGAAGCTTATATGATTCTAAGAATTTTAAATTAGTAAGTGTAGGATGAAAATAGAAGTGTTAGGTGCTCAGTTGTGTCTGACTCATTGCAATGCGATGGACTGTAGCCCACCACACTCCTCTGTCCATGGGATTCTTCAGGCAAGAATACTGAAGTGGGTTGCGATCCTGTTCTCCAGGGAATTTTCCCAATCTGGGTCTCCTGAATTGCAAACAGATTCTTTACCATCTGAGCCACCAGGGAAACTGTATTTTCAAACTTCATAATTTAGCCCTTTTCAAACCAGTTTTTAATGGATGTTTCTTGAGTGCTTAGAAGTAAGAATCATATGGTAACATCTAACCTATTGGTTGTGTATAGTACTTGATGTGTTAATTATATTGTATGGGTTTATATAACTTATAATCTAACCTTATCTAATATAACTTTATCTACTTCAACAGAATTGCACTTTGAATATGAATACCAACATTTGAAAACAAAATGCAGTTGATCTTAATTGAATTCTTAGTTTTGCATTTTGAAAACCACAAAACAGTTCTTGACTTTTGCAATTCAACATATTAGCATCTATTGCAGTTGGATGAGTACATTTTCAATAAGAAAGCAATGAATTATGGAGCCTTTTAAATGGTAACTTACAATAGAGCAATATTTCATGGAATTTATATTCTTTACAATGTTTTCTCTCCTGTGAAATGTGGATTGGTTGACACCTCCTGCAGCCTGCTTAATTTTTTGTAAATATTTGCAAGTCTAAATTGTTGGTATGGATTTGATGCTGCCCAAGAAGAAGAAGAAGAAAAAAAAAACACCTCAAAGAGGAAGAGATACTTAAAAACAAGTAAAGCAGGAATATGCAAAGAATAAACAGGGAAAATAGGTCATCCAGTCGTTCTGTGTATCTAATGTTCTGTGTTTGAAAATTTATATCTTGAATATAGAAAGTTAAGGGTTTTTTATTTTTTATTTGTTTTTAATTTAACAAGACTTTTGAAGCCACCTGAACTATAAAGAAGGGAAAGGACAAACACTAACCAGTAATTTTCCAAATTAGGCGATCTGTAATGTCATATACATTTCTAATGCTCACACCTTCAGTGACTTTACCAGCAATTTTGATTTCATATTTGAGAAAATTGATGTACAATTTGACAAATCAACTTCACTTTTTATAAGGAAAACATCATTTTCCGAAGAGGAGGGATTTTGTTTCCTCTTGTATGAGGAACCAAGTCACATTGATACAGCACCCGATCACAATTGATCATTCCCTCCTGGTGCCAATATCCTGTTTGAGTACACTCGGTAGTTATTACACATAACAGTCTTTAACACAATTACATTTTCCCATGCCTGTGTTTTCTACTAAGAGTGACTTAAGGGCACAGACTGTGTTTGTTCATTGTTTTATACAATGCCTATTTTCTTCAGCCTGGGTTTATTGCAAACTCTCCTAATCAAGTTCTTACCTCCCACCTTGCTCCTTCTTCAGTTGGTTCAAAAGGAATTCAGGGTATGTATGCTTTTTCTCAAATTCCTTTCAATGGTTCCCTTTTCCTTGAAATCAAAAGCCATAATCCTTACCATGACCTAAAAACAAAACAAAAAAAAACAAAAAAAAAAACCTTTTAATTTTGCCCTGGTGTTTCTATGCTGCTACTCTCTATACGTCCATATTGTTCCCCTCACTCACTCTGTTCCAGCCATGCTAGTCTTCTGGCTGCTTCTTGAGCAGGCCAAGCACATTGCCACCCAATGATTTTTGCATGAATTGTCCTTCCTCGGAGAATGGTTGTCCCCAAGCCATTCATGTGGTGAAATCCTCACTTTAAGATTTTGCTCAGGGACTTCACAGCTGGTCAGGTGGTTGAGAATCTGCCTTCCAAGGCAGGTGGCATGGGTTTGATCCTTGATGGGGAACTAAAATCCCACGTGCTGTGGGGCAACAGAACTACTGAGCAGGCCCAGGCCGAGAAGCCTGCATCCTGCAATGAAGATCCCATGTGCAGTAACTGAGACCCAACGCAGCCATGAGTAAATAGATATTTTAAAAATGTGCTCAGATGTCATATTCTCAAGGAGTCTTCTCTCAGTCACCTCATGAGACTGCAATTCCACTCTACTCTCATCCTCCCCACTCCTTTCCATTGCCTAGCCCTACTGGTACTTCCTTTTCCTCATAGTACTTTTCACCGTTTAACAATTATACATAATTGACTTTCATTCCTCTACTGCCTCCCCTACTAGGAACCAGGCTCCATCAGTACAGGAATGTTTTTCTTCTTTTTGATTTGTTTTGTTTTCTGACACATCATCAGCCCTGGTAAATGTTGAGTTTTCCATCATTCAGCTCAGTCATGTATGACTCTTTGTGACCCTGTGGACTGCAGCACACCAGGCTTCCCTGTCCATCACCAACTCCCACAGCTTGCTCAGACTCATGTCCATTGAGTCAGTGATGCCATCCAACCATCTCATTTTCTGTCTTCCCCTTCTCCTCCTGCCTTCAATCTTTCCCAGCATCAGGGTCTTTTCCAATGAGTCAGTTCTTCACATCAGGTGGCCAAAGTACTGGAGTTCCAGCTTCAGCATCAGTCCTTCCAATGAATACTCAGGACTGATTTCCTTTAAGATTGACTGGTTGGATCTCCTTGTAGTCCAAGGGACTCTTCTCCAACACCACAGTTCAAAAACATCAATTCTTTGGTGCTCAGCTTTCCTTATAGTCCAATTCTCACATCCATACATGACTACTGGAAAAACCATAGGTTTGACTAGACAGACCTTTGTTGGCAAAGTAGTGTCTCTGCATTTTAATATGCTGTCTAGATTGGTCATAGCTTTTCTTCCAAGGAACAAGCACCTTTTAATTTCATGGCTATTCAGTCACCATCTGCAGTGATTTTGGAATCCAAAGAAAATAATATCTCTCACTGTTTCCATTGTTTTCTATAAATGTTTATTTATTCTGTTGGCTAGGTAAACATTCTGACCAACAGAATAAATGAATAGAAGGCATCAAATAATGGTCTTAAATCAATGAATTGACTCAAAGTACTAGGAGCCAATAACTCCAATAAAAGTTTATGTATTTTACATAAATATCAAAATAGTATTATGAAAAGTCTAATCTTACATACTACTAAGCTTAATATTTATCCTGCATTATGTTTCTTTCATCTAATTTGTAATTTTTACTTCTACAAGCTAAAAATGTTCTGTCATATGTGTTGTGTTTTCTCAAGGACAACACAACCTTTCAGAGGAAACTCAGGCCCCCAGTGTAATACTGTTTTTGCCACATTAGAAAATTGTGGGGAAATAAATAACTCAGGTTTCATCATTATGATAGCTAATGGCTTCAGGGATGACCTGAAAGCAGGCAATATGGTACAAATGTCGTCTCCATCTGTGTCTTTCCTGTCAAGGGAAATTGGTTTACATCATTTCTTATTTCTTTCTTGGTCTAAGTGACAAGTAGCCATGCAGTGTTGAGCCCTAAACTTCAATGACTAGAGGAAGATGATGGACTGTGAATTGATAAGTGAGTCTAACTTTCCCTCAGAGCCACACGACAGAAGGAACTATTCAGCCTCCATAGATTGTGCTCTCTGTGTTTCCAAGCTTGTGTATAGAAACATATGTATGACCTGTCACGATGACTTGAAATGTCATTTTCATCCTGATTCAGAAATGATTTGGAAAACAGGAAGACAGTACATAGCTAGAAATGACGGACTAATGGGCTGTCATATAGGTATTCTATCATGAAAAGACCTTAAGGATTTTTTTTTTTTTTTTTTATGGAACAGATGATTGCCCCAAGAAAATTGTAGACCAAGTCAAACCTTGCACAATTTGTGCTTCATCCTTTGCTTCAGTGTAAAAATTTCAGAGGATTTTCATGCCCTAGTTCTGCAGTTAGATATGTGGTCTGAAATACCTTTAAACAAAATCATCATTATTAGCAGTATCATCAGTAACAGAAATAGCTATTTAAATTCTCAGCTGTGCAAGGTGCTGTGAACAGTGAAGAGTGGCTGTGGCTCTGAAACCTTAAAAAGCTACAGTAAGACAAATGGAAACAATTATACCTGTACATAATAAACAAAATGTAGTGCAAATCTTTGCTTCTGGCTGGATTGAAAGGCAGAGTCATGGTTAATATGTAAAAAAGCTTTACTTTGTGTAGTGAATACATTTGCATGATACTGGTCATAATTGAAATCATAATAAAGCCAACAAGTTAAATAATGTCTAACATGTCTAAGAATATCTATCCATGTATATTTTTCTGCCTATATATGATATAAATTTGATTTGACTTCATTGGAGAAAAACAATCACTATGATGGAAAGAGAAAAATGGAGATAAGGGATTCTATGCTGAGAAATTATATTTACAGAATCAATAGTCCTCATTTTCATGTAGGAAAAAAATACATAGAGCAACAGACACATTTATAAAAGTTAGATAGATTGAAAGATTTTGGAGATGCTGTACCAGGAAATTACAATCACACATAGTGACCTCTGTTAAATAATTTGACATGATTTTTATTCAATAAATTGCTAGGTTAGTAGCCAAGAGAAAAAGCAGTACAGATTTTATATAACCTATTGATATGCCTCAGATCCATATTATATATTATATCAAGAACGAGGGATTGGTCAATTAAACTTTACTCTTGGAAGGAAACCACTGAAGTCAATCTTCACTGGAGTTCATATCCTAGGGGCTTTGGATGCCCTGATAACCTTGAGTCATGGCTATCAAGTTGAGAATCTATATGCAACCATATTGTAGAATAAACCGACATGACCCTTTTGATAGAAAAATAACCTGTTTCAATAATTCACCATGTAAGTATGGGGGAAAACAGGTATGAAATGCTTCAATGATGTATCCCTGTCACACCTCTAATAAGTGAAAGGGTACTACTCAAATATCCACTAAACCACATATTATCAGGGTGCTACGACAAAATGCCAGACTGAGTTGGCTTGAACAACAAACAATTTATCTTTTTTTAGAGCTCTGGGGGTTGAAAATGTGAGTCAGGGTGCTGGTGTGCTCTGGTTCTGGTGATAGCTCTCTTCCTGGCTTGCAGAGGGTTTATCTTACCATTTTCTCACATAATGGAAAGAGGGCAATGTCTCTTCTTTTTATTGGAAGGCCACAGTCCTATTGGTTTAGGGCCCCATGCTTATGACCTCATTTAACCTGAATTATCTCCAGATAGAGTACATTGAGGGTTGTGGCTTCAACACATGAATTTTGGTGGGGAGACACAAGTCAGTACACAGCATCCTTTAACTTTTTCAAATTTGATTACATTATGTTTCATACAAATTACTGAAAATCCCATCTTAAGTCTAGACAGCGGCTTAGTTTAAACTTTCATTTTCTTTCAGAGCTTAAACTCAGATTTGTTATAAACTATATTGTCATGAGGGCTTTCCAGGTGGCACCAGTGGTAAAGAATCCACCTACCAGTGCAGGAGACAAGAGACGTGGGCTCAGAAGATCCTTTGGAGGAGGGCAAGGCAATCCACTCCAGTATTCTTGCCTGGAGAACTCCATTGACAGAGAAGCCTGGTGGGCTACAGTCCATAGGGCTGCGAAGAGTCAGACATGACTGAAGTGACTTAGCACACACACACATATTGTCATGAAGAGAGTAAAGAAAAGGCCTCAGGTGTTTCTTTTCACCCCAGGGGTGGTCCTGAAATATCTTTAAATATTTTTAAGCTGTGGAAACATGATTTGTGAATCTATGTGATAGATGAGTAGAGCTTTGTGTAGGCTTGTGTCTTTTCAAAGCAGACATTTTTTAGAGACAGAAGGTGTCTACAGATATGGTGGTAGTATATTTCTTTTGGTTAGCTATAAATACAAATCACAAAATATTAATATTGAGACAGGGAATGCAATTACTTTCCTATCCTGAATTAATACTGCTAACATACATGAATCATATCCATAAAACTATATTTTGTAATGCTCTTTCTGCTGAATAAAAAATTTAGAGTAAATTTGGTACTCTTGTTCTACAGAAATGGCAAGAATTCTAATATATGGATTTCATTAGCTGTGCTTTCAGAATTCCTTTTATGCTGCAAACAGTTGCTGGAAAACAGTGTACTCTGCTATTTGCCAAAGGAACTGAAAATATGTGGGTGTATAAGAGCACAGAAGTTTGACCTATTTAATTATTGTGGTGATACTGAAACTTATGGAAATAACATGATTGTACTTGGGAGATTTTTGATTGTTATAAAATGAATTGAAATATAGTAGGATAAGGGCATTATGTTTTTATTCTTCATAATGCATCAACAATGAGTATTGTTATGCAGATAAATGAATAGTCGGATTGGAGACAGAATGAGTAAGGTATATAATGGTTGCTTAAAGCTTTTTTTAACATTCATTCAAATACAAGCAAAAATCCAGTAATGAAAGATAAAATAGTAGGTTAGCTATGATATACAAGGAACAACAGACATTGTTTTCCATTCAGCTGGGTTTGACTTGTGATCAAAGGCAGCCTTGAAAGAAACAAGCTGAGTGGAAGGCATCTCCAAACATATTTCAAAGATTATGTTTGTCTATCAAGGAACAGAATGGTGCTGTCATAGGTCTGTCAAAATAAATGCAGAGATACCATTACTCTCTCTGTCTCCTCAGTGCATTTCAGCTGCCCATCAGTGGAAATAATTTTCCTATTTCCAGATACTTAATGTTCTTTGTAGGCTTTCTTTACAGGTGTTGTCTGACACAGAATACACTGATAGAAACAGACTTGTTATGGCTTACTATTCACTAGAAACAGAAACATGTCTCAAAGCTTGCTTTTGTCATTCTTCCCGAGATTCTCTTTGAACTCACAATTTAAAAAAATTAAAAATATTTTAAAAATTTGCAACATGGAAACTTCTAAAACTGAGACATATATGATATCAAAGTCACCAATAAAGTATATTTTCAGTGAAATTCATAAAATAATTAATTAGACACAAAAAGATCCACTAAAAGGATGAAAGCTATTTTTTAATCAGTCTCCAATAAAGCAGTATATAATTATTTTTAAAAATAAATTCTGAATATATGTTGAAAAAAATTTTTTTCTGCATACATATTTGAGTTGAATTGTTTGCTGTCACATAGGGAATTTTTTAAACTTCTTTACAGGGGCATTTAGGAGTATAACACAAACTTTTTTCTAAGTATCTTCAACATCATTTTTTTTCCATTTAATAGAAGACAAACAAGGGCTTCCCTGGTGGCTTAGTGGTGGAGAGTTTGCCTGCCACTGTAAGAGACACGAGTCATATCCCTGATCCAGGAGGGTCCCAATGCCTCAGAGCAGCTAAGCCTGGGTGCAACAACTATTGAGCCTGTACTCCAGAGCCTGGCAGCTGCAACTACTGAGCCCATTTGCCACAACTACTGAAGCCTGCAGACCCTAGAGCCTGTGCTCAGTAACAAAAGAAGCCACTGCAATAAGAAGCCTGTGTACCACAACTAGAGAATAGCCCCTGCTTGCGGCAACTAGAGGAAAGGAAGCACAGCAGTGAAGACCCAGCACAGACATACATACATACATACATACATACATACAATTATAAAACAAGAAAAAATTCTCAAAATACTTTAGATTAGCCTTGAAATTAAATTTTTGACTTCCCAATTAAATGTTCTTTTTTCTCTGATGAATTTCATTCTTCTCAATGTTGAGTCAACTAAGATATGAAATGTTGCTCCATTTATTACATGAGTACAATCACATTCTCCAAATACCTTGCAGGGGTTAATTATCAGTTTAAGAGAAACAGTAGCTAGTAATGGACATGCCTTTATATTAGCCCAAGAGGTCTTAAGTCATGTGGAGAAGTAACATAAGTTCAGAAAATTCTGCAAGCATTGTTCAGATATAACTACGTTCCATTCGTATTGATGATTTCAAGAAAATATTTCTTTCAATGAAGTTTTCATTCTTATTGTTTTTTATAGTTTGCTTTATTGTAAATTTTGTTTAAAAACACATCCAAGTTCTATTCCTGGTCCAGAAGAATAACAGGAACCATATATAAAATCACCTAAAACTATCAGAATCAAAACATATTAAATAAATCAGGCAATGTAATACAGTGATCCCAGAGAGCCAAGAAACAAATTAGGCTAGTCTGACAGTGTCCTACTGCACAACTGAACTCATCTCACACACTAGCTAAGTAATGCTCAAAATTCTCCAAGCTAGACTTCAAAAGTACGTGAACCTAAAACTTCCAGATGTTCAAGCTGGATTTAGAAAAGGCAGAGGAACCAGAGATAAAATTGCCAATATCCAATGGATCATAGAAAAAGCAAGGGTATTCCAGAAAAACATCTGCTTCATTGACTATGCTAAAACCTTTGACTGTGTGGATCACAGTAAACTGTGGAAAATTCTTCAAGAGATGGGAATACCAGACCAGCTTACCTGCCTCCTGAGAAATGTGTAAGCAGGTCAAGAAGCAACAGTTAGAACCGGACTTGGAAAAATGGACTGGTTCCAAATTGGGAAAGGAGTATGTCAAGGTTTTACATTGTCACCTCCCTTATTTAACTTATATGCAGAATATGTCATGCAAAATGCCAGACTGGATGAATTCCATCTGGAATCAGGATTGCTGGAAGAAATATCAATAACCTCAGATATGCAGATGACACCACCCTTATGGCAGAAAGCAAAGAGGAAGTAAAGAGCCCCCTGATGAAAGTGAAAGAGGAGAGTGAAAAAACTGGCTTAAAACTCAACATTCAAAAAACTAAGGTCATGACATCCGGTCCCATCATTTCACGGCAAATAGATGGGGTAACAATGGAAACAGTGACAGACTTTATTTTCTTGGGCGCCAAAACCACTGCAGATTGTGAGTTCAGCCATGAAATTAAAAGATGCTTGCTCCTTGGAAGAAAATCTATGACAAACCTAGACAGCATATTAAAAAGCAGAGACATTACTTTGCTGACAAATGTTCGTAGAGTCAAAGCTATGGTTTTTCCAGTAGTCATTTCGGACTGTAAAGAAAGCTGAGCACTGAAGAATAGATGCTTTTGAACTGTCATGTTGGAGAAGACTCTTGAGAGTCCCTTGGGCAGCAAGGAGATCAAGCCAGTCAATCCTAAAGGAAATCAGTTCTGAATACTTATTGAAAGGACTGATGTGGAAGCTGAACGTCCAATACTTTGGCCACCTGATGTGAAGTTCTGTCTCATATAGAAGATCCTAATGCTGGGAGAGATTGAAAGCAGGAGGAGAAAGTGACAATGGAGGATGTGATGGTTGCATGGCATCATCAACTCAATGGACATTGAGTCTGAGCAAGCTCTGGGAGTTGGTGATGGACAGGGAAGCTTGGTATGGCTGTAGTCCATGGGACTGCAAAGAGTCGGACATGACTGAACTGAACTGAACTGAACTGAACAGTTATCCCAGATTACTGTCTTAGAGTTTTCAGGCTCTTTAGGCAAAAGAAGCCCTAGCAGAGCATGGAAGACTCCTGACTTGAGGACAGAGCTAAGTGTTTGGGAGACCAAGGTTACTAGAATTCTTCAGGGAGAGTAGGGACAAAAAAAGAACACTGGAGTCCTGGAGAGGGTCTCTTTCAATTATTCAGCTAAATATTGTATGCATTGTGCATGAAGAAAATACCCTAAGCAATCAAGAAACACATGAAAGGATGAGAAGAAACAGTCCCCAGCAGGCACAGAGGGCCAACAATAGTGCCTTATCCCAACAGCCAGACTAAAAATCTATACAATTCATGATGACTTAGGGACAGTTCTCAGCATAATTAATTCTATCCTAAATGCTGTTCTTTCACGCTTAAAAACCCTAAAACAAGACCTAACAGAATCAAACTCTTTATAGTTAAATTAATTGCATCCTGGGGCTAGGGCAAAGGAAGTTCAATTTATTTGTAGAAATACAGTTATACAGCTAAAAATGTAAAACTTACAATATTTAGCACCTGATCATAAATAACCTGGCATAAAAGGAGCAGGGAATACCATCCATAATAAGGAAGATCAGTTAAAACTGACCCAGAAGTGACACAGATATTAGAATTCACTGACAAAACACTTAGCAATTATTATAATGGTCTTCTGTATTTTCAGAACGTTAAGTAGTGACAGGGAAGTAACAAAAAGATCTAAATCAAGCTTCTAGAATTGAAAAGTATGTCTTGGATGACAAATACATGTATTAGGATTCAACAGTATTGTAAAGTAAAATAAAGTAACAGTAAAAATTAAAAAAAAAAAAAGTAAGAATAGATATTGCAAGGAATGACCAGTGTACTTGAAGATATATCAATAGAATCTGCTGAAATTCAAATACAGAGAGAAAGGAGAATTTTAAAAAAGAACAGAGCCATCAGTAAATTAGGGGTCAGTTCTAGTGACCTAAAATGTGTAGATGGAGTGCTTGATTGGAAGTAGAGGCAGAGGAGCAGACAGAGTATTTCAAGAAATACTGGATGAACACGTTTCCAATTTGCTGGAAACTATAAACCCACAGATTGTTCAAGAGTCACATAACTACAGTAATAACACAGTGAGGTACTGGCATAAAGATAGACAAATAGATAAATGCAACAACGGAGAGGGGAAGATTCCAAAATTTATGAGGATATGTTTGGAAGTAATACTACATGCATTATCTTTATTTGTTTCACAGATGAATAACAGAATAACAGCATTTCATGTGTACATAAATTTATCAAAATGTATTGTAACTTACACTTAGTATAGGCGGATTATTTTATGTCAATTAGATCTCAATAACACTGTTAAAAAAATAAGATGTTTCCTTAAGTGTAAAACACTTAGGATGATTTCAGAAATAAACTCCCAACTGCTTTATAATTTAGTTATCAAGCAGCTAAAGTTACTTAAAAATACTTTCCTGTCTAAATCACGCCATGCTTCATGCATGAGAAATGCTCTATTTGGCTTTTTCAGGCACTGTGCCATCAATGAAGAAGCATTATTCAGCACCAGTGTGATACTACCGCAATGTGCAAAGGTGATCGGAATTCACAAAAATGATGACATGTGCTTGCTGATATCAGTATCAAACAATTTAGTTGGGAGCCTTTCATGATTTTATACTGCTTTGTCTACATACATGTATTCTTGATACAATCAGTACCAAAAGGATGCTGTATTTATTTCAGCTATTTTAATCTCCTAGAATGAGATCACTGACTCGATGGACGCGAGTCTGAGGGAACTCCGGGAGTTGGTGATGGACAGGAAGGCCTGGCGTGCTGTGATTCATGGGGTCGCAAAGAGTAAGACATGACTGAGCGACTGAACTGAACTGAACTGAGAATGAGATCAGTACCTGGTAAATGAGACATTTTTTTTTTTCTTTTTTGGATAAAATTTTTTTTCTACCAAAGTCCAAATTTGTTATCAAATGGCTAATATCATATACTTTCAAAGTTGGTGAAGTCTTTAGTTCAAGTCATTCCTATTTTATTCATGTAACCTTTATGATCTCAAATCTTACCTCCTGTCTATGATATGCTGATTTTCCATCATTTATACATTTTGTTTTCTGATTTTAAAGAGCAATTGAAACATACTATGCATATTTGCAGTAAACCAAACAAACATGTTTTTATGTCTAAGTCAAAATTTAAATATATTAAAAAAATCAGTTCAACAGGAGAAAGGTATTAAGTAGAGAGACCTCAATTTTCTCCACACTTGCTGCTCTGACTCTTCTATAATAAACGATTCCATGATTTATAAATATTTCTATCTCTTATGCATGCTAAGTTGCTACAGTTGTGACCCTATGGACTGTAGCCTGCCAGGCTCCTCTGTCCATGGAATTCTCCAGGCAAGAATACTAGAGTGGGTTGCCATGCCCTCTTCCAGGGGATTGTTCTGACCCAGGGATCAAACCCACAACTCTTATGTCTCCTGAATTGGCAGGTCAGTTCTTTACCACTAGCACCACCTGGGAAGCCCTATCTCCTATGGAGACCTATTAAAAACACTATTTCTTTCTTATATTAGACAAGTATTTAACACAAACATGTCATATGAGTCACCTCATTCCCTGAAATGTAGTTCATTTTGTGGTTAAAAGTCTTTATAACTTAAGACCAAAGGTTATCTTTTTCAAGAGATTTTTATCAACCCTGGAAAACACGCCATTTAATAATAAAGGGGTTGTGAGAGAAAAGATAATTCTTTGAACATGAATGACAGAGACTCTGATTAGTGAAAAATTACTTAAGATAAAAAGGAAAGCCATAGATAATAATAGCTCTTACTTTTGGAGCACTTTAGTATTTACCCAGCACTTTCACACATATCTGACTGTGAAGAAAGCTGAGCACCGAAGAATTGATGCTTTTGAACTGTGGTGTTGGAGAAGACTCTTGAGAGTCGCTTGGACTGCAAGGCGATCCAACCAGTCCATTCTGAAGGAGATCAGCCCTGGGATTTCTTTGGAGGGAATGATGCTGAAGCTGAAACTCCAGTACTTTGGCTACCTCATGCAAAGAGTTGACTCATTGGAAAAGACTCTGATGCTGAGAGGGATTGCGGGCAGGAGGAGAAGGGGACACAGAGGATGAGATGGCTGGATGGCATCACCGACTCAATGAACGCGAGTCTGAGTGAACTCTGGGAGTTGGTGATGGACAGGGAGGCCTGGCGTGCTGTATTTCATGGGGTCACAAAGAGTTAGACACGACTGAGTGACTGAACTGAACTGAATTTCACACATATTATCTCATTTAATATTCACAACACAGTTGTATATTAGATCTTATTTGTGTAAAAGCAATGTGTTATGCAGAAAGTGAAGTAAATTTATTTGTTTTATTATTGGAACAATGTTTTATTCCACAAAGGATTTAGAGTGACAAGTAAAACAATTTGCTGAAACTAGTAAGTGGCAAAGCTGGGATTTCAAGACATGTTTTATGACTCCAGTTCATGGTATGATGTTGACAAAGTATGTTGAAGTTTTTATTTTGAATAATGCATTGCTTCCAAATAACAAATGATGACTCTTGGTAGCTCAGGTTTTCGGTGCATTTAATTATGAGAAAGTTGATGGTCAAGGGGTACTGGATAGTGCCTAGAAAACATGTACATTCTGATATTGCTGATTTGAACCCGTGAGAGAAAAGGAAGCTAGTTTAACAGAGAAGAGGATACAATCTTGGTGGGATGATCAACTCCGTCTCACTCAGCATGGGCAGTATCAAAATCTTTAAGAGTTCAGATTATTTCCAGGAGTATTATTTTATACACAATAGTGAAATGGACCACTGCACCAGGTGTTAGTTTCTTTCCACATCAAAATGTGATTAGTAATACTACCGATTCCCACCATAATAAATGTCAAATCTATGTAATCATTTCAGATATTTGCCATTGCCCCTCCAGGAGAGCAGACTGTGATCAAATCACAAAGGCTACAAAGTTACTTCCACCTGGAATGAACAGCCTATCAGATAAGTAAAACACTGTAGACCCTTGACCCCAGACACTGTGTGCCTCTTCCCAACTAAATTATCCCAATTCTCCCCAAGAAATAACCAACATTCTGAATTTAAGTGGATCACTTACTGGCTTACTTATATTTTTTACTCCTTTATTTTCTAAATAAGTAGCACTTCTCTGTGAAAACTATTTAAAAGACAGATTTTCTAGAGAGAAATATGAAATATAATGTATTGACTGTTTTATGAAATCATACATTATAAAATTCACTGTATTATATAAAAGAAAATTTTAAAGCTAGAAAAGAACTAGGATTACCTTGACAAAGAAGGTACAGTACAAATTTATTATTTTAATTTTTAATGTTAAAAACAAAACTGTTCAGAAAGAAACTGTATGGTGGTATCTCCCTTTGGGGATACCACTTTAGAATTCACAACTTTACTAAAGCATAGATAATTGAATTGAGACTTGCAGCAGATATCATCAAATGTGCTATTCTGCCCTAAGTTCTGATAAAGTTTAAATCTTGACCTCTGCTGATGAAAGTTAGTTACTCTGGACAAGCTAATTTAATGATAAGTGCATATAAATCCAGAAAATACTCTTCAATTGGCCACTTAAGAAAAAAATATTGCAGAATAATTATTGCCTATACAAAATATAACTGTTTAATTAAAATACTCTTGGCTTTGGAAATTGCTAATACTCCTTAAGCAAATCCATAGGGTGCTTTTTAAAATGAAATGATAATGGTGTATCCCATTTTCTTCAGTTGTTAGCCTATGAATACCAGTCATAAAAATGCTTCTATAGAGTCTGCACTATTTATATCTATATGCCTAGTAACGATAGTAATTGGACTTTTATCAAAATAGTTTATTTCTCCCCTAATGATAGTAACAGTAATTATACTGGGGAAAAACAAGGTGAAGATGCCCTCTGGATAGGCTAAATAAAACCCAGATACAGAGACTCATCCTTGAACTAACTGAAATTTAAGTACTAAGAATGTTTTTTTCTAGCCAGGGATATGCAGAGCTATCACGTAGGAAAAAAGAAAAAGAAAAAAACACATAAAAAGTGTTCTTTTCGTATTCGACAGTGTAATGATACAAAGGATATGCTAATTAGTTGTCCTATATTTCTTCTCATGTATTGCAATACACACAACTATACAACTTCCTCAGGAATTCCTGAGGAAGATGAAGCCAAGGACTAATCAATTTTTCAATAACATTGTTAAATTGCTTACCATCCTATACTTTTACCCAGAGTTCTGTGAAATATAGGTCAGAGGTGGTATCAAAGAAGAGTGCTACAATGTAATGTGAAGTAATAATTCTTTTTTGTTTTTTGGTTCGAACACAATTTTAAATTCTAAGGGAGAGAGAATGATATCGAACTACCAGTTTCAGGTAATTGATTACAAATTTGAAAGCTTAAAAAAAAAACCATATCTATGGTTAAAACTGAAATGTTTTCTTTCTCCTTTCTGATTGGTTTCAGCCAATCAGAAAATCAGTCAATCATTTTGGACATCTTGATGTAAATTACTTCTAAGGGGCTTAAGATAACAAAAGAGCAAAATCTCCAAAAAACGAGCGAAGTATGAAGGCAGATGCTTGAAAGAAGCACAGAAGAAAGGGCTTTTGAGTAATGGCAGGAGCATTTGGCAGGTAATAAACCACCTGGAAGATCGTATCTCTGCTAAATCTTTTAGCCCCGTCATTTGTTCAGGAAGAGGTCTGCACAGTGAAAGGAAGTCAGGATTCCCATAATTGTTATGGGGGTGGAGGTTAGGGGCAGCATAGTTCTTGCTTATTAAGGGTGTGCACCCCCCCTTAACACACGACTCCTGATTGGCTCCCACGACACTGCAATCCCCTAGCTTTGCTTCCACTCACTGGACAATCCTACCCAGATACTACTGGTTCTTCCTCTTTTAGTCTTCTCCCTGCTACAGTGTCCCAGGCCACAATCTTGGTCCTTCCTGTTTCTCCATCTGCATTCAGTTCATCTTCCATGAGCTCACTCAATTCCATATCTTTAAACAGTATGTGTGTGTGTGTGTGTGTGTGTATACATATACAGCTTCCCAGTTGCTTCAGTGAAAAAGAATCTGCCTGCAAATACAGGAGCCACAGGAGACTCAGTTTTGATCCCTAGGTTGGGGAGATCCACTGGAGGAGGAAATGGCAACCCCACTCCAGTATCCTTGCCTGGAAAATCCCATGGACAGAGGAGTCTGGTGGGCTAGAGTCCATGGGGTCACAAAGAGTAGGGCTTGACTTAGTGGCTAAACAACAACATATATATATTTATAAAACTCTCAATTTGTCTTTTTTTTTTTTTTTGCCTCTCAACTCTCTCACCTCATATAGCCATCAATTTTCCTGCTTCTGTTGCATCTACTCTGATTCAAAGTGTATCATTGTGCTTGTGAGTATGTAGTAGTTTTCTACCCCCTAATGATATTTATGGTTTAACATCTGCTACTCACCACTAGAATCAAAAACAAGTATCCTTTTTGGGTGATGTCCTGGGATTAGGCCTACCAATACAGGAGATATAAGAGACACAAGTTCAATCCCTGGGTCGGGAAGATCCCCTGGAGGCGAGCATGGAAATTGACTCAAGTATTCTTGCCTGGAAAATCCCATGGACAGTGGAGCCTGGCAGGCTATAGTCCATGAGTGTCAAAGAGTTGGACATGACTGAGCAACTGAGCACAGTAGCAGTAATATTTACCCATGGTAGTGATGCATAATATAATGACATCTAAAACTATAGCTCCTGAATGGGTCTCTACACAGAATTCCAGATTCACATACTCAATCAGTCAGTTCAGTCAGTTCAGTCACTCAGTCGTGTCCGACTCTTTGCAACCCCATGAATCGCAGCATGCCAGGCCTCACCGTCTATCACCAACTCCCAGAGTTCATTCAGACTTGCGTCCATCGAGTCAGCGATGCCACCCAGATGTCTCATCCTCTGTTGTCCCCGTCTCCTCCCGCCCCCAATCCCTCCCAGCATCAGAGTCTTTTCCAATGAGTCAATTCTTCTCATGAGGTGGCCAAAGTACTGGAGTTTCAGCTTTAGCATCATTCCTTCCAAAGAAATCCCAGGGCTGATCTCCTTCAGAAGGGACTGGTTGGATCTCCTTGCAGTCCAAGGGACCCTCAAGAGAATTCTCCAACACCACAGTTTAAAGCATCAATGCTTCAGTGTTCAGCTTTCTTCACAGTTCAACTCTCACATCCATAAATGACCACAGGAAAAACCATAGCCTTGACTAGAAGGACCTTTTTGTTAGCAAAGTAATATCTCTGCTTTTCAATATTCTATCTAGGTTGGTCATAATTCACATACTCAGTGGAAATCAAAAGTGATTTCAATTGTCTTCATGAACCATTGTGTTCAGTCAGTCGTGTCCAACTCTTTGTGACCTCATGGACTATAGCATGCCACGCTCCTCTATCTTCCACTATCTGCCAGAGTTTGCTCTAGTTTATGTCTATTGAGCCAGTGATGGTACCTAATCATCTCATCCTCTGCTGCCCCCTTCTCCTCTTGCCCTCAGTCTTTCTCAGCATCAGTCTTTTCTAGTGAGTCAGCTCTTCACACCAGGTGGCCAAAATATTGGAGTTTCAGCTTCAGCAGCAGTTCTTCCAAGGAATATTCAGGGTTGATTTCCCGGGATTGACTGATTTGATCTCCTTGCAGTCAAGGGTTTCTTAAGAGTTGTCTCCAGCACCACAATTCCAAAGCATCAGTTTTTTGGTGCTCAGCATTCGTTATGGATCAGCTGTCATATCCATACATGACTACTAGAAAAACCATAGCTTTGACTATATGAATCTTTGTCCACAAAGTGATGTCTCTGCTTTTTAATATGCTCTCTGGGTTTATCATGTGTGTGCATGCTAGGCTGTTTCAGTCATGTCTGACTCTTTGTGATCCAATGGACTGTAGCCTGCCAGGCTCCATGTCCAGGGGATTCTCCAGGCAAGAACACTGGAGTGGGTTCCCATGACCTCCTCCAGGGGACCTTTCTGACCCAGGGATCAAACCCACGTCTCTTATGTCGTCTGAATTGGCAGATGTGTTCTTTACCACTAGCACCACCTGAGAGCTCTCTCTTTTTTAGTCTTGGTGAGAGACACTGTTAAAGAAAGGGACAAATAAACATGAGAAGCACAACATACTACATGCACTTCTTTTGAAGATTTATTTCTGCAAAGATCTGCTCTGTCCTGTGTCAATGAAATTCTATTGACCTTGTTTAATTAAACAACTTTTGAAACATTTGACTGTGGAAAGTTCATTCATAAAACATCTACTAGCATTCTCTATTTATGCTTATGAGGGGCACATTTATAGTTGAAATATTGGTACCCTTAACACTGACTTTCTGATATTGAATTTATACTGTCTTGTATTATTACCTTGCTAACTGACAACCTTTTGATTCTGTCAGCATTGTTATCTATATAGAAGTGCTTAAGCCATCATGTTAATTTCTTTAGTGTGCTTCTACTATAAAAATGAGTTTAAATCAAAATATATTTATGAATAAAAATAAACATTGTTATAAACAAAAATCAGCATTGCAATTATTAAAAAAAACTTTTTCCAAATAAAACTGAGGCATTGAGGCAAACCATTAAGTATGTCCAAATGGATAATACTTTTTAGCTTGAATTTGTTAACAAATTTTAGCAAATTTATTAATTCAAGCTAATGTAGTTTAGTCTGACTGAATATTAGAAAAAATAAAAATGTAACATTAACAAACCCAGGAGATATATGATTAAAAAGTATATTGAAAATCTGAGATTTAAAGAAAGGGTTTTTTTTTTTTTAATGTTTCAGGGAAGATGACAGCTTTTCACTCTATTTAAAGTAACAATGAAAGCCCCCATAATTTAGCCTCACTTTACATATTAGACCACAGCCCCTGCCACTCCCCTTCTCTTACCTTGCTCCAATCACAGCAGGCTCCTTGTTGCCCCTTGCACAGGCTGGGCCTGCTCCCACCTTCTGGCCTTGGTATACACGTTGTGTCCTGTGCCCGCAATGCTCTTTTTTCTCCAGTGTATCCACAGATCTCCCTCATCTACTCACATCCCCACTTAGATGGCCCCTTCTCACTGTGGCCTTCTCAGGCCGCCATCTTAAAACAGCACCTGCACTTTCATTCATCTGTTGCTATTTTTCAAACCACTCTCATAAAATCTCTCATATTATATATCTTAGCTGTTTTTGTTTCCTAACACTCTCCACTAAAATATTAGCTGCTGCTGCTAGCAAAGGCCAAATACTCTTTTCCGTTTTGTACACTGCTTTATCTTTCTAGACTAGAACAGAACCTGGCATACCGAAGACACTGAATACTTGGTGAATAAATGAATCAAATATTAAAGAAGAACATACATTTAAAAACATTATTCAGATGATTAACTTTTTCATGGTTTTAGCTGCTAACTCTGCTTAGGAGGGGATTTAGCAACATTCCCCCCTTCTGTTCAACAGGGAATTTGTCCTAGAACCTCTCTCTCTGTGAGTAGTGCCACTCAGTGCCAATGTCAAAGTCAGGAAGGCACGCTGAATCTCTTTCTTTCTGCTCTCCTGTTTCTAATCATGTGTGGGGAACTCAGTATATCATTGTAAATATTTCCCGTACTGATCCTTTTCTGCTGCTGCTACCATCAGTGGTCATATTTTATTTAGAATTTTGTAATAATTTATTTAATGTCTCCTGTATCTCATTCAACCTATTCCACTCTCATCTCTTTAACATGTGTAACAAATATATTAGGTTTATATATAAAATCATGGCCATTCCTTCATTAAAATTCTTCCACGGTCTTATATTGTCTATAAAAAGAAGGGGGAAAAGTAAACCATTTTCATACCATGTGAAGTCATTCCTCTATATTTCTGTTCTCTAGTCATAGTGATTTTTGTATGGTTTCCAGACCTTTTCCACTCTGTGTGTTTGCATACACTGTTCCCTCTGCTTAGAAGACGCTTTCCTTTCTATTTAGCCTCATGTCACTTCCTGACTCAAAACTAGTAATTATTCTATGACGACTGCTTAGAACTCACCAATGATGCACTTTCTCCTCTTACATAACTTTGAAGTACTGTTTGTGCCACTGTAATTTCTGTTTTAAATTCCTCCATTAGGCTGAGAGGCTCTCAAAGACAAGGGACCTATTATACACTTATTTTTAAATTACTTTTAATTTTATTATCTCTTTCAAAGTTTGGTTCATAATATGGTCATAAGAATTGAATATATGAAGAATATTTTAGTGCAAATGAGACTAAATTCACTCATGTCATATTTGTAAACCCTCTGGTTTATTTTTTAAATGCTATATAGACTTTAGTTCCTCTAGTGTACCTTAGATAATATTCATATATCTATGAAAAGTCTTGCCTTCCCCAAAGCTAAACTTTTGAAAATGAAAGCTTTGAAATACATTTTACAATTAAAAAACTCTCTTTTCCCCCCAAATCATAAAAAAGCACATGAGAAAGAGACTGATAGGTTAAATAATTGGTTCAGAATTATATAGCTTAATTTTCTTCATATACTTTAGTTCATTAATAATATAAAAATGTTTTTGGTATAAGCTTCATTTAGCTGCATTACGTATTTCCAGTTTTTACAAGCATGTATCACAAGCTTTCCCCTCAAATATAGCTTCAGTTAGTCAGAGGGCCTTCGAGTCTGTCTTAATGCCACAGCTACGGTTTCAGGGAAATGCAGTGCTTTGTTTTCTGTGCTCTGTTATGAGACCGCAGGGAACTAGAGTTGTACAAAGAAGATCAATTAAGAGACAGATGATTCCTTCTGATATTGTGGGAACATGGTCTCTACATGATTTTTAATTCTGGTTTTTAATCAGTCTTCAGAGAACATTTCATTTAGATTTATGCATTGTGGCAACCATGAAAATGTGCCACTCAGACCTCCTGGTGTGAAGAGTATAATGGACTGTTGGCCCCAGCTGCTGCCCCTGGGGATCCAACATTGTATTTGTTGCCAAGCCCTGCTTCCCATGGCCTGCTCCCTAGCAGTGACTAAACATACTGCAGGAAAGCTGGCTTCTCAAGCAAGATGCAGGGTTCCTCTAAAGGATGACTTTGGCTTGAGGACTCTGTATGGGCCTGACCAAATCTTTCCTGCAACTATTCCGGAGTCTGTGACATTGGACTTTCTTTCCTTCCTTCTCTCATTTCACAGGCATCAGACCTGCACTATGGAATGAAGGCTCCCTCTGCCTTCTTCTGTTCAGTTCCTAACATATTTTGTACATTTAATACCCTGTTGGCAGTCATTTCTTAGCAGACCCCGACAATGCATATCTCGATTAGATCTGACTCTTTTTACTGATACAGGAAGGCAGTTATATAATAATGGAAAAAAAATATGATAGGAGAATATCTGTAAAATACTTCGCCAGGATAATTCAATACTTTCAGAGTATTAAGTTATACATTGATCCACTTTTCTTGAATGACTACAATATGCAGGAAATCTTCAAGAGATTTGGAATCAAATTTTTAAACAAATCCTACACTTTATTGTCCTTTCCTTCCTGCTTTAATTTTATGTTATGATTCATCAATAATGAACCATCGATAATATCACTTTGAACATGTTACTGTAACCGAAGCCCACACCCAAGTCCAAGTTGTTCCCCTGCTTGGGCTACCTCTTTCTGCTCCTTGCTGCTCACCTAAATATGTCATCTTTCCTAGCCTTTGCCTACTTAACTAATACTTTCCTAAGCAGCCTCTAGTTCTCAGCTCAGATTCTATCAGCTCTGTGAAGCCTTTGGCAATGCTTTAGAGTGATTCAAATGCTCTTAGGACTGCTAAGTATCAGTTTTTAAAACAGCAGTTTGGGACTTCCCTGGTGGTCCCGTGGCAACAAATCTGCCTATGAATCCAGGGGACACATGTTCAAGCCCTGGTCCAGGAAGATTTCACATGCCATGGGGAAACTAAGCCAATGGGCCATAACCTCTGAGCCCGCCAACACAGTTCCTGAAGACCACACACTCTAGAGCCTGGGCTACAGAAAGAAAGAAGCCACTGCAGTGAGAAGCCTGCACTGAGTAGCCCCTGCTCACCATAACTAGAGAAAGCCCATGCGCAGCAGGGAAATAAATAAAGCACCAGCACAGCCAAAAATAAATAAAAATTTTAAAATATATAGAAGCAATTTAGAAAAAAAATAACTAAAAGCTAGAGAAAACATGTAGGAATATGGTCTTTGCTATTGAGATTTCATATCATGACTCTTGTTTTTTGTTGTTCCACGATTCTTGATAAAAGTTATGTATATACATATTTGAATCTTCACTGTGTCTCTCTTCTACACTCCCAATGCAGTTTGTGTCTATCACCAACATAAACATTTCTGAGCAGAATGTGGGGTTTGAGTGCGCAATCATCTTGCTGTGAGAATCTCAGTTCTCTAATCACTGAAATCGATGTCTTTCATTCCTGAATCCCTGATGTCTAAACTGCCACTAAATAAATATCTGTTTAATGAATGAAGAAGGTCCAAGTTCATGGGGGAGATACACACATGTAGATAGTTATCATTCATTTAGACAAACTCTTTCAGGGAATATAAATTACTTGTGCAAATAAAGGTACAATATGTCAGAAAAGACATCTCAGGGTCTTGGAAGCAGAGGATCTCTAACAGAGATCAGTGGAGTTCAATGTAAGTGTGTTTTTCTCCCCCAACATCTCATTACTTTAATTATCTTTGATTTATTTTAATAGTCCTTGATTTATTTCAGTATAACACTATAATGAATTGGGTGAATTAAATTAGGAGTATTTGTGAACAGAAAGGGCATTTTTGTTGAAAATGTGTACATTCATTTTCTAATCATGTTGGGAGAGGGTTCTATAACTTTTGCTTTGCAAATGGAAAGGGTATCCTACACTAATATGACTATCTGCTTATATTTTGGGTTCGAACTCACAAAATTTAGATTAAGTTTTATAACTAAAAAATTTCCTAAGCCAAAAACCAATCCTTTCCATAAAATGTAAACTGTGAAGGATTCAAAATATATTTATTATATCTATGATGTGCTGCTTTTCCAAGTTTCAGGGTATATTTTATAAATTTTCTGCAAAGAAGTGAAACATCAGTATTATAATTTTAGAATAGCATAGTTTTACTTTTGAATAGTTTTTTTATTTATTTGATACCAGCTTATTTGCTAGTCACAAAAACTAAATATAATTATTTTATATATTATATATATCTATGAGAAGCCTGAGTTATATATAAATACTGTTAAGTAGAAAACTAGTAAAAATCTCTTACTGTTTCTGTGGCATAGTCATTTTTATAATAATAAACTTTTACTGGAAAGAACTGATGAATCACTAAAGTAATAGTTTCTTGGCCTATGTTAAAAAAAGAACGGCTGCTTATAACTGTAGCATGTGTTGGGTGAAATTCTACATCTGGAAAAGCCCCCAAATACCAAGAAAAGCTGCAGCGTGTGTCGTTCTCTGTATACTCAGTCCTTACTTTGTCCTTTAAAATGAACAAAACAGTGGTGATGATCTGGAAGCTCCATCTAGGAAAGACCCTGAGGATTAAAATGGAAGGTATGAGCCACCAAAGTGGCTGCTGGGTGGCTGTGGCTGAGGCTTCTGGGAAAGTGCAGTCAGAACTTTCCCATCCACTGCTCTGGGACGCCAGTTCAGATCCCAGCTGACATGCCTGATGGTATTTAGGCCTGTGACAAATCTGGTTTATTTGGATGTTCTTCTTCAGCTTCCATAAAGGAACCGCTGACGTGGTGACATATTAGTCATCCCGCCTCTAGAGCAGTTTCTTCTGCTGGTAGCAGCACCTCTGTTCAACACGGCTATAAATTTCTTTCAGAACCAATGTCATGTTTCTGTTCTGTGTGAAGACTCTCTTAAGTCCTCTGTCAAGCAAATCCCCAGACATCCATTTTCTCAAAGTCGAGATGTCTAGCTAGACAACAATTTAGTTAATTAAAGAGAACCGCTTCACCAAACGCTGATGGAGTGAGAGAGGAGGGGCTTGGGCTGTGTGAGGAAACACTGGGGCTTGCAATTTTATAATTTAAGTAAAATTAGAACTTAAATGTATCATTAAGTATTATTGCCCCTAATAACATCCAAAGCAGTGTTCTGTTCTTTTCTCCCTCAAAACCTAATTATTGTGCAACCAAAACTGCCTTCTCTGTAGTAACTTTTCTTAAGAAACAATTTTATTTGTGGAGGTGACTTCTTTCATGATCACAGTCCATAAATCCCTTTCAGACCACCTGGAGATAAACAGTTAATCACTGGAATCTTTCTCTCTTTTTTTTCCCCCTGAGTCTCATCATTCTTTTTCCGCCTACCTTCAACTGAACTGGAACTCCCATCACATTTCACTGTGCGTGCTGGTCGCAGCTCAGTAAATATCCGTTCCTTGCCTTTTTTTCTTACCCCTCTAGGCTAATGTAAATTTTATTCTGAATGTTTATTCTCATTGGGCAGTATTTTAGACTAAAATATTAAAGGAAAACAGTGTTAACACCAAAATAAACACTTTGCTTATTCTTTTCAACTGGTAGACTCTGATACAGCTAATTATGGTTATTGTTAAGTAACATGCTCTAGAATAGTGTGTGATGTTTGCTGTGATTTATATTTGAAGCCTGCTGTGATTTCCCTTTTCCATATCTTCAATGACTGTTTATTTTTAACTGTGTTTTTACATGGACATATATTTAAAATTGAGCAAGTTTTCTTGTGAAAAGTTTACATTATTCCCTTCTTAGGCATGTTGTAACAATAATGCTTTATTTATACTGACAAATATCTGTTAGGTATAAACATTCAAGAAAATTATGCTCTGCCACCTTTCATATTTAATTGAATCACAGAAGTTTCCTTTGGCTAATAACCATATTATTTAATTAATATTGTTAGATAAAGCTATTTTTAGATATCTTAGTTTCATCAGAAGTTTAAAAGAAAAAATTAGTATTAATCTGTTTTAGAGTATTTCATCCTAATAGTAGTAATTTGTTTCTTATTCATGAATAAGCTAGCAAAGCACATATTATAGTACTTAACATATAATAAATAGTAAAAATATTATATTATTAAAAAGCATTTTATAATGCAGATCCATCATGTCTTTATTAGCAATTGTCAATACCTGTTATTCTAATTAACAGTGCATATCTTCCAGTCCTACATATGTATAACCATAACCTACTCAAACAGGAATGGATAGGTTTCTCTTTGATAGCATGCTATATTGTACACTTTGGCTGGTTGAGCTGCTCTGATTCAGGGTTAATGATTATAATTATACATTTAGTAAAGCTGATAACTATACTTCCTCTTAATCTGTTTTATACCTTACTAAAAAAGAAGCACAAGCTGGAATCAAGATTGCCAGGAGAAATATCAATAACCTCAGATATGCAGATGGCACCACCCTTATGGCAGAAAGTGAAGAAGAACTAAAAAGCCTCTTGATGAAAGTAAAAGAGGAGAGTGAAAAAGTTTGCTTAAAGTTCAACTTCAGAAAATGAAGATCATGGCATCTGGTCCCATCACTTCATGGGAAATAGATGGGGAGACAGTGGAAACAGTGTCAGACTTTATTTTTTTGGGCTCCAAAATCACTGCAGATGGTGACTGCAGCCATGAAATTAAAAGACGCTTACTCCTTGGAAGAAAAGATAAGACCAACCTAGATAGCATATTGAAAAGCAGAGATATTACTTTGCCAACAGAGGTCCGTCTAGTCAAGGCTATGGTTTTTCCAGTGGTCATGTATAGATGTGACAGTCGGACTGTGAAGAAAGCTGAGTGCTGAAGAATTGATGCTTTTGAAGTGTGGTGTTGTAGAAGACTCTTGAGAGTCCCTTCGACTGCAAGGAGATCCAACCAGTCCATCCTGGGGGAGATCAGTCCTGGGTGTTCATTGGAAGGACTGATGCTAAAGCTGAAACTCCAGTACTTTGGCCACCTCATGTGAAGAGTTGACTCATTGGAAAAGACTCTGATGCTGGGAGGGATTGAGGGCAGGAGGAAAAGGGGACGACAGAGGATGAGATGGCTGGATGGCATCACCGACTCGATGGATGTGAGTTTGAGTGAACTCCGGGAGTTGGTGGTGGACAGGGAGGCCTGGCCTGCTGCGATTCATGGGGTCACAAAGAGTTGGACACGACTGAGCGACTGAACTGAACTGAACTGAAATTATGTTACAAACTTTATGATAAAAACAAAAGGGGTTATTTGAAAATGACCAAATCCATGATGTGTTATGACTAATACACAGTTTAAAACTCTGTGCAAGAGAATTTTTTTGTTTTAAGATTTATTTATTTATTCTTTTTTTTTTGGCTGTGTTGGGTCTTCATTGCTGTGTGGGCTCTTCTCTAGTTGTGGCGAGACTGTGCCACTCTGTAGTTGTAGTGTGTGGGCCTCTCACTGAGGGTGCTTTTCTTATTGTGGGGCATGGGCTCTACACGTGCAGCTTCTGCAGTTGGTGGCCTGCAGGCTTTCGGGCTTGGGCTCAGTAGTTGTGCCACACAGGTTTAGTTGCTCTGTGGCATCTTCTTGGGCCGGGGAACAAATATGTGTCCCTTGCATTGCAAGGCAGATTTTTAACTCCTGGACCACCAGGGAATCCCAAGGATTCTGCTGCTGAGCAGTTTTACCAAGGTTTGGTATTGTCTTGAGTCTTCTGCATTGCGAGTGGATTCCTTACTCTCTGATCCAGCAGGGAAGCCATTATATATACACATATATGCATACGTACATATATATATATAAATGCTAGTAGTAGTAGTTAGTCGCTCAGTCATGTCCGACTCTTTGCCACCCCATGGACTGTAGCCTACCAGGCTCCTCCCTCCATGGGATTCTCCAGGCAAGAGTACTGGAGTGGGTTGCCATTTCCTTCTCCAGGGATTAGAATGTTTATATAAATATAGCATTTTTAGCATTTATTTATATATAAATGCTATATTTATATAAACATTCTAATAGGTATGTAATGGTATCTCAGTGTGGCTTTAGTGTGCATTTTCTAATAACTCATAATGTTGAGTGTCATTTTATATGCTTGTTTGTCATTCTTATAGCTTCTTTTAATGATATCTGGTATTGATGTTCTGTTATTTTTTAAAAACTAAAATTTTTTTTTTGTTGACAAATAACTGCTTTACAGAATTTTGTTGTTTTCTGTCAAACCTCAACATGAATCAGCCATAAGTATACATATATCCCCTCCCTTTTGAACCTCCCATTTCCCTCCCCACCCCACCCCTCTAAGTTGATACAGAGCCCCTGTTGAGTTTCCTGAGCCATACAACAAATTTTCCTTGGTTATCTACTTTACATATGGTGATGTAAGTTTCCGCGTTATTCTTTCCATACATCTCACCCTCTCCTCCCCTCTCCCCATGTCCATAAGTCTATTCTCCATGTCTGTTTCTCCATTGCTGCCCTGTAAATAAATTCTTCAGTACCATTTTTCTAGATTCTTTATACAAGTGTTAGAATATGATACTTATCTTTCTCTTTCTAACTTACATCACTTTGTGTAATAGGTTCTAGGCTCATCCACTTCATTAGAACTGACTCAAAGAGATTTTATGCTCATTTTTAAACTGGATTGATGGTTTTCTTATTGTGTATCTTCAAGTATTCTTCATATATTCTGAACATGTGATTTGAACATTTTTCTCTCTGTGGGGTGTAGTTTCATTCTCTTGAGTTTCATTTCTATGGCGAAATATTTAAATTTGATAGTCCAATTTATTATATTTTATTTTATTTTTGATGCATGTAAAAATTCATCATCAAACCTAAAGTCATATAGATTTTCTCCAGTATTTTATTTTAGATGTTTTACATTCTCATGTATTTACATTTATGTTGATCCATTTTGAGTGAAATCTGTATGAGCTGTGAGGTGTGAGTCTGCTTATTTTATATTATGTTTTGATATGGATGTCCCTCTTGATAAAATGAAAGAAGAGAGTGAAAAAGTTGGCTTAAAGTTCAACATTCAGAAAACTAAGATCATGGCATCTGGTCCCAACACTTCATGGCAAATAGATGGGGAAACAGTGGCTGAATTTATTTTTCTGGGCCCCAAAGTCACTGCTTATGGTGACTGCAGCCTTGAAATTAAAAGATGCTTACTCCTTGGAAGGAAAGTTATGACCAACCTAGACAGCATATTGAAAAGTAGAGAGATTACTTTGTCAACGAAGGTCCATCTAGTCAAGGATATGGTTTTTCCAATAGTCATGTTTGGATGTGAGAGTCGGACTATAAAGAAAGCTGAGCACCAGGGCTTCCCTTGTGGCTCAGCTGGTAAAGAATCTCCCTGAAATGTGGGAGACCTAGGTTCAATCCCTGGGTTGGAAAGATTCCCTGGAGAAGGAAAAACAATAATAATACACAGAAAAGATATAGAAAAGAACAAGATCGTAAAGAAAGCTGAGTGCCGAAGAATAGATGCTTTCAAACTGTGGTGCTGGAGAAGACTCTTGAGAGTCCCTTGGACTGCAGGGAGATCCAACCAGTCCATCCTAAAGGAGATCAGGCCTGGGTGTTCACTAGAAGGACTGATGTTGAAGCTGAAACCCCAATACTTTGGCCACCTGATGCAAAGAGCTGACTCATTGGAAAAGACCCTGATGCTGGGAAAGATTGAGGGCGGGCGGAGAAGGGGACAACAGAGGATGAGATGGTTGGATGGCATCACCGACTCGATGGACTAGGTTTGGGTGGACTCTGAGAATTGGTGATGGACAAGGGAGCCTGACATGCTGCGGTTCATGGGGTCATAAAGAGTCGGACATGACTGAGCAACTGAACTGAACTGATGGATGTCCAAATGTCCCAAGCACTGGCTTAAAAGGCTGTATTTTGTTCACTGAGTTAATTTTGAACCTTTGACAAAAATAAATTAATTATAATTGCAGGAGTCAATTTCTGGACTCTACCATGTTATTTTGAATGATCTGTCTATCCCATAATGTCTTGAAGTCATGTAAAGAAGGTTTTTTAACTTTTTCATCTGTTTTGGCTGTGGTTGTTACTTTGATGACCCATATAAATTTTAGATTAAAAATGTCTATATCTATAAAATGCTTGCTTGGATTCTGAATGAGACTGCATTGAATTTACACATCAAATCAGGAGAGAACTGTTATTTTAACAATATCATGGCTTCCAATTCAAGAATGCTATATATCTTTCTGTTATTTAGATTTGTTATTTGATTTCTTTTATCAGTGTTTTATACTTTTCAGCCTGCCTATCATGTTCATTGCTAATGCAAATGAAAAATGGTACAGTAATTTGGAAAGAGTTTGGTGGTTTCTTATAAAGTTAAACATGCATCTATCATAAAAATCCAGTGATTTTGTTCCTATTTATTCAATAAATTAAAAAGCATGTTTATACAAAAATCTGTATGGGAATGTTTATAGAATCTTTGTTCATAATCGCCAAAATCTGGAAGTGACCAAGAGGTTTGCAACTTATGAATGGATATACACAATGTACATTCATACAATGGAATACTACTTAGTAATAAAAGGAATAAAGAAGTGGTTAACATAGCAGGAAAGAATAGCTAAGTGAATGACGTGCTGTGCTTAGTCCTTCAGTGGTGTTTGACTCTTTGCAACCCCGTGGACTGCAGCCTGCCAGGCTCATCTACCCATGGAATTTTCCAGGCATGAATACTGGAGCATGTTGCAATGGCAACCACTTAAGGGAAGTAAATGATACTAGATCTCAGTGACTACGTATTGAATGCAGTTCCATTTATTTTATACTCTGAGAAGATATAACTATAGAGATGGAAAACAGTTCATTAGTTGTCAAGAGTTGACTACATACAGTCAGCACAAGGAACTTTCTAGGATGATGGAACTGCGTTGTCCCTCTCATGGATTACAGTCTTGTGACAAAGGGACTTGGATAACTCAAAGCTATGAGCCATGCCATGCAGGGCCACTCAACAGATGGGTCAGAGTGAAGAGTCCTGTCAGAATATAGTCCACTGGAGGAGGAGATGGCAACCCACTCCAGAATTCTTGCCAGTAGAACCCCATGAGCAGTATGAAAAGGCAAAAAGATATGACACTGGAAGATGGCCCCTGGGTCAGAAGGTGTCCAATATGCATATGCCCCATATGTCCAATATGGAAAGAGTGGAGGGCAAATACTAATAAGCCCAGAAAGAATGAAGAGGCTGGACCAAAGCAGAAATGACACTCAGCTGTGGCTGTATCTGGTGGTAAAAGTGAAGTCCAGTGTTGTAAAGAACAATATTGCACAGAAACCTGGAGTGTTAGCTCCATGAATCAAGGTTAATTGTATGTGGTCAAGCAGGAGATGAAAGAGTGAACATCAACGTCTTAGGAATCTGAAATAAAATGGATGGGAATGAGCGAATTTAATTATTGATTGATTGATGATTGATTATATTCAATAGATATAATGATTTAACTCAAGACTAAGGACATTATTAACTAAGGACAAGAATACCTTAGAAGAAATGGAGTAGACCTCATAGTCATCAAAAGAGTGTGAAAAGGAATACTTAGGTGCAACCTCATAAAATAATAGAAGGATCTCAGATTGTTTCTAAGGCAAACCATTCAACATCACAGTAATCCAAGTCTATTCCCCAACCACTGATGCTGAAGAAACTGAAGGTGACCAGTTCTATGAAGACTTACAACACCTAGAATTAAGTCCAATAAAGGATGTTCTTTTCATTATATGGGATTGGAATGCAAAAATAGGAAGTCAAGAGATACCTGGAATAATGAGCAAATTCCCTTGTGGCTCAACTGGTAAAGAATTCGCCTGCAATGTGGGAGACCTGGGTTTGATCCCTGGGTTGGGAAGATCCCCTGGGGAAGGGAAAGGCTACCCACTCCAGTATCATGGCCTAGAGAATTCCATGGACTGTATAGTCCATGGGGTGGCAAAGAGTCAGACATGACTGACTTTCACTTTCACAATTCCTTTCTTTGGCCTTGCAGTACAAAATGAAGCAGAGCAAAGGCTAACAGTTTTGTCAAGAAAACATACAAATCATACCAAACATCTATGTTGCATATGTTTCCTATGTTTGTAGGAAAAGGATGTTTCCAAGAGATGACTTTACAAGTGGATATCACCAGATGGTAAATATGAAAATCAGATTGATTATATTCTTTGCAGCCAAAGATGGAGAAGTTTTATACAGTCAGCAAAAACAAGACCTGGAACTGACTATGCCTCTGATCATGAGCTTCTTATTGATAAATTCAGGCTTAAATTGAAGAAAGTAGGGCAAGCCACTAGACCATTTAGGTATGAACTAAATCAAATCCCTTATGATTACACAGTGGAGGTAAGAATAGATTCAAGGGATTAGATCTAGTAAACAGAGTGCCTGAAGAACTATGGAAGGAAGTTCATAAATAGTACAGGAGGCAGTGACCAAAACCATCCCCAAAACAAAAGAATACAAGAAAGGAAATTGGTTGTCTGAGGAGGCTTTACAAATAGCTGGGGAAATAAATAAGAGATGTGAAAGGCAAGGGAAAAGGGGAAAGACATATGCAACTGAATGCAGAGTTCCAGAGAAGAACAAGGAGAGATAAGAAAGCTTTCTTAAATGAACAATACAAAGAAATAGAGGAAAACAAAAGAATGGGAAAGACTGGAGATATTTTCCCCAAAATTGGAGTTATCAAGGGATATATCATATGTCAGGCATGGGACATCTCAACATATCATGCAAGGATAGGCACAATAAAGGACAGAAACAGTAAGGACCTAACAGAAGCAGAAGAGATTAAGAAGAGGTGGCAAGAATACACAGAACTATCCAAAAAAAAAAAAAAGTCTTAATGACTTGAATGGTGTGGTCACTCACCTAGACCCAGACATCCTAGAATGTGAAGTCAAGTGGGCCTTAGGAAACATTAGTAGGAACAAAGCCAGAGGAGGTGTTGGAATCCAGCTGAGCTATTTAAAAATCATAAAAATTGTGCTGTTAAAGTGCTGCATTCAATATGCCAGCAGATTTGGAGAACTTAGCAGTGGCCAAAGACTTGCAATGCCAAACAGTGTTCAAGATACCATACAAATGTACTCATTTCACAGGCTAGCAAGGTATGCTCAAAATTCTTCAGGCCAAGCTTCAGCAGTACATAAACAGAGAACTTCCAGATGTACAAGCTGGGTTTTGAGAGGTAGAGGAACCAGAGATCAAACTGCCAACATCCACTGGGTAATGGAGAAAGCAAGGGAGTTCCAGGAAAACACTTATTTATGCTTCAATGACTATATAAAGCCTTTGACTTTGAGGATCACAACAAACTGTGGAAAATTCTTAAAGAGATGAGAATGTCAGCCCATTTTACCTGTCTTCTGAGAAACCTGTATGCAGGTCAAGAAGCAACAGTTAGAACTGAACATGGAAAAAATGACCGGTTCAAAATTGGGAAAGGAGTATGTCAAGGCTGTATATTGTCACCCTGCTTATTTAACTTCTATATAGAGTACATCATGTGAAACGCTGGGCTTGAAAAATCCCAAGCTAGAATCAAGATTGCTGGGAGAAATAACAACAACCTTAGATATGCAGATAATACCACTCTAATGGCAGAAAGTGAAGAGAAATGAAAGAGCCTTTTTAAAAATAATTAAATGTATTTATTTTTAATTGAAGGATAATTGCTCTAAAAAATTGTGTTGGTTTCTGCCAAACATCAACATGAATCAGCTATTGATAAGGGTGAATGAGGAGAGTGAAAATGCTGGCTTGAACACTGAAAAAAACTAAGATCATGGTGTCTGGTGCCATCCCTTCACGGCAAATAGAAGGAGGAAAAGTGGAAACAGTGACAGACTTTATTTTCATGAACTCCAAAATGACTGCAGATGCTGAAGGCAGTCATGAAATTAAAAGATGCTTGCTCCTTGGAAGGAAAGCTATGACAAACCTAGACAGAGTATTAAAAAGCAGAGACATCACTTTGCCAACAAAGGAGTATATAGCTAACATTATAGTTTTTCCAGTAAGTATATACAACTGTGGAAACTGGTCCATAAAGAAGGCTGAGCACCAAAACATTGATGCTTTCCAACTGTGGTGATGAAGAAGACTCTTGAGAGTACCTTGGACTGCAATGAGATCAACTGGTACATTTTAAAGGAAATTAACCTTGAATATTCACTGGAAGGACTGATGCTGAAGCTGAAGTCCCAATACTTTGGCCACCTGACATGAAGAACTGACTCACTGAAAAATACCCTGATGCTGGGAAAGACTGAAGCTGAAAGGAGAAGTTGTCAGTAAGAAACTATTGTGCTGTAAGAAACTTTGAGGACACAGGACTAAATATATCTATCAAAACCAATAGGTCAATATGCCTCAAAATTAGAAGTTAATTAAATTTTTAAGAAAATAAATCAGTATCTTGGAGGAGCCCAGGACTCTGACAATAAATCTAATTGCAAATGAGTGGCATAATCTCAATGAAAAAGATGGGAAAATGAACTGAAATAAGTAACTTTGGAAAACTGTATTTTGACTGGATACTGTGAGGCTACAGAAAAAAAAGTCTGTACATATCAAAGACTATACTCCAGATGATAAATTTATTTTCACAGATGTAAGAGTTATCAATTCTGAAGCAATTTTACATGTTCACTGGGTTTGACCTAAATTGTAAATAATGGGGTCCAGGTAGAGTCACACAGGAAAAAAGGGGGAAAGTAGGATAAAATGTGCTGAATTAGAGTTGGAGACTTAAGAGTGAAGACATACTTATTTTAATATAGATACTGAGAGATAAAACACTTAAATAAATATAGATATGTATGTGTATTTGGAAACTATACATATACAGCTCTATTGAAATGGCCTAACATCAGAGAAACTTCAGTAGAGAAGAGCTGTTTACTATGAATCCAATCTTAATTTTGGAATATCAGTCTCTAATAAAAGAAAATAGAGGTCATTGGAGAAATGGCTCATCCTATGAGCCTAAGTTTGTTCAGGGAATATACAGTATAAACCTAAATCATCTTGCTAGTAAGTAAGTGAGAAAACAGGAAAAAAAAAAATTAAAGATGAGCCATACAAAAGGCACAGAACTTAATCAGCAAGAGCTTCCAATAATCAAACCTGGAACAATTTGAGAAAGAAAACAAATTGAGAAAGAAAACTATTGTAATGACTTGCAATCTGAGAGTAACATAAATATCCATAGGTCCAAACCTATTTAAGTGAATGATAGAAGAAATAAATAGGAGAGGAGGGACAAATATTCTTTTCAGAAAAATTCAAACTAATACGTGTAAAAGAAATGAGGGAAAGGAAAACCACAGATGAATACTAAAATTAGAGGATAAAAAAGTAGAGCCTGAGTATTTAAATATCCACAAAGTATCTCCCACAGAATAATTACTGTGGTGGATTGAACATATGTCCACAAATTTTTTGATGTTTTTCCTTCCAGGAAATGGAGCTTACATTGCTTCCTTTTGCATATGAACTAAACTTAGTGATTCATTTCTAACAACTATAGAAAGGGAAAATATAGCAAGTTTTTAAGGAGTGATACCACCATCACCAAGTGACCAAGGTTAAATAATCAGTGATGAATGATGTCAATATCAGATACCTGCCTGATATGATGTAGTGAGAAGGGCATATCACCCCTGCTGTGCTGTATTCTCACCTAAATCTATACTCTCAATCTAACCATGAGAAACATCAGACAAATGCACAAGAAAGGTAGTCTAAAAATACCTGATAATCTGATAAATGTTCTTCAAAAGCATCAAGGTCATGACAAGTAAAGAATATCTGAGAAAGTAACAAAAATGAAGGAGACTATGGCGACGTGAAGACTAAATACAGTGTGATATCCTGGACTGGATTCTGGAACAGGAAGTTAACATCAGCAGAAAATGGATGGACTGCGAACAAAATGCACATTTTATTTAGTATTTTTGTATCAATGCTTATTTCTTAGTTTTGACAAATATGCTACATCTGTGTTATTGCCAGGGAAGCCTGGATGAAGGGCACAGAGCCACATTCTGTATTGTCTTTTTAACTCCTGTGCAAATCTGAAATTGATTCAAAATGAACAGTTTAAATATTATCTGTGGAATTATCTTCTGCACGTTCAAAATTGCTAGTCTGCCTTTAGAGAAAGGCTAGGGACGTGTTTATCCTACGTCTGGTTCTGGGCCTTTGATTCTATTGCCCCACCAGTTCCACACCATATACTCAGCTGTTTCTGCACCCTATCCCCCAAGTTCTATAACTCCTCTCCAAACTATAACTTCTCTGCATTAGAAATAATTTTATACTGAAATTAGTTATTTCATTTTCACTGTTCTTTTTTTTTTTTGTAGAACAAATATCTAAAATAATATTTGGAAATCAGAGATAAAAGTCATTCTCAACTATGTGATTCCTGGATTTAGTTTGGAAATGTGTATGTATGTGTAGTTAGGGACTGCTTGTCTGAGAGGGTGTGACACGTTTTCAGACTTCAGGGGGTCTGATGAGAAAGTAGTGCAGGTATGTATTTGAGTGTGTGGAAGTTGTGGTTGGGAAAATGAGCTGGCACCAAATCTTAGAGAAGCTAGAAACCAAACTCTGCAAAAAATTTTGTTTCACAATATACCAAAAATAAGAAGCCATTCAAGGATTTTAAGTAATAGAATAATGATTAGAAGCATATGTTAGATAAACTCTTCTGGCAAAATGAAGAATAATTTGCAGAAGGGTAATTCTGGAGCACTAACATGTATGGCTTGTACCAAATAATTAGATGAAAAGTTGAAATTTTAGTTTATATAACTAAAGGTCCTTTACCATGGCAAGGAACACTTGAAGATGATTGCTAAAAACAATTAATTTTTCATATGTAAATATGACATTTCTTGTGTCAATAGTGCATAAACAAAAGTGAAAGATAAGCACTAACTGGAAATAGAGTGGCCAGACATGTGGTCCAGGATTATAGTTCTCTTTTTCTTAATCCTCATGAAAATATATGAGTATATCAAAAGAAAAATTAGCAAAGATCATGAACTGGATTTTATGGGCTAAACTGTGTCCTTCCAAAATTCACATGCTGAGGTTCTTATGCCTAGTACCTCAGAATGTGACCTTATTTGAAAATAGAGTTTTCACAGGTGACAAAGTTAAGATAAAATAGGTGGAGTGGGCTCCAATCCAGTGTAGCTGGTGTCCATATTAAAAAGAAAGTTTGGACACAGAGACCCATGTACAGAGGGCAGATGATATGAAGACACAAAATGAACACCTGTGCAGATTAGAGCTATGTTGCCACAAACCAAAGAGCTACCAGAAGCTAGGAGAGAGACTTGGAATCAATCCTTCCTTCACACCTTCAATGGGAGCACGACCCTGCTGATACACTGATGTCAGAGTTTTAGCCTCCAGAAGTATGAGACAGTAAATTTCTGTTGTTTAAACCATCTAGTTTGCAATATTTTGCTATGTCAGCCCTAGTAAACTAATACACTGAATTTATAAACAAAAAAAATACAAATGACCAGTAAAATTTGACATGTTCTATCATATGTGCCATTAAAGAACTTCAAATCTAGAAAATAAAATATAATTCTAATGATCACAAATTTAAAAAATAATGATGACTATGTTAACATCAGCACTCTTTTATACTGCCAATGAAAGTGCAAATAGGCAATACATATTAAGATTCACTTAATGTATTACAGCACTTAGCACAGCGATTGGTATATTGTAAGAACACAAGTAATAGTTGTAATAAATGGTATAATTATACCTCCATATTAAAATTATACATGGTACATAATGATAGTAATAATAATAAAGTATCTCTGGATAGGAACTTGGCAAATGTATCCACGGTCTTCATAGTATACTCTTTGATCTATCAATTCTACTTGTAGAAATGTATTCCTTTTCTGTATTTAATATTACCTTTTCATGGCTAAGGAAAAAGAAAAGAATGAGGTGATGTAAAAAAATAAAAAGTGCAGGGGCATAAAGAAGTACTGGGGAATGTTTAGGATGAAAAGCATAGGGTGTAAATTTTAGTTATGTTGTAAATGAATTCCTCTTTTTGAGATGGCATTTGAGCAGAAATCTGAATGAGAAGCAGAAGTCAGCCTCATGAAGGTCTGTGAGAAGAGAGAGACCTCTAGTCTGGAGGATAGATCAGAGCTAGGAGCTCTGATCCAGCAGCACACAAATCAGCAAGAGGGGCTAAGCTAAACACTGAGCAGTGATGAACTTAACCCAAAGAAGTCCACAAGGCATCACAGAGGATGTGATTTCTGAGTGGGAGTTACTCAAGTGAGGGTGAAAGATGCTATTCCAAACACAGTAAACCATCCACAAAAATGTGAACTATTCTGCAAATGTGTACAACTAGTATGTCTTAGGAATGGAAAGAAAAGAAATCTGGTTAAAATCAGATTGTATAGAAGTAATAAACAGAAATTAGATTTGTGAATTATCCATGAGACCAGTTCATGAAGGATTTTATATGTACTGATAATAAAATATTATAAAAAGAAGTGGTAATATTTTATGGAGATTATTTTCCCATCACAATGTTCTTAAATATCTTATAATTAAATTAAAAACATAGTTTTTAAACATAATAGTGTCATGCATTGCTCTAGGAAAATCTTTCTTCCATCCAAAAAATTATATGTCATATTTTAAATAAAAGAAAACACAAATATTGATGTAAGATATTCTTTTATAAATTTTTTTTGTTGCTTTGCCTAGAATGACTATACTTAGTGATAAAATATGTTATTGTCCCATTTTTATAAATTAAAATGCTATGCCAATAATCCTAATTAAATTGTTTTTCTCTTTTTATTACTAGCTCTTAAAGTAGTTGTGACTAATATAATCTAATAGACTAATATAATCTAAAAGACATGAGATCTTTTGTGACTTTTTATGTATGCTGATGTCATTTTTTGCTTAAAATTGCAACTTAATATAATAATGATAATAGTATCAAGCAAACATTTATGCAGCATTTAGTAAGTAGCAGTCACTATTAAATGAACTTATGATGTTTTTATTAATAACTTTAAGCTGCTCAAAAACCCTATGATGTAGCAGACATTATTATCATAATTTCATAGACGAAGAAACAGAAGCAGAGAGAGGAAACTCATCTAAAATATATAGAAGATAGGGTGAAAGCCAGATAAAATTCCCAGCATTTCACATTTATTGCCCAAAAGAAATATTACTGTTTATCTAATTGCATAACATTTCAAATGGAAAGCTGTAGAAAATGCAATTATTTGTTACTGCATTTTCTATAACAGTTGACCTGACCAAGGTCTCATATTCATTTCGATTGAATGCCTAAAATATTATTGACTCTAAACAAAGAGAAAATTTCAACTTGTTTATTGTATTCTTCTTTCCAGTAAATTGGGGTATTAATTGTTTGTATTATAACAGAAGACAAAAGATAGGTTCATAGATTTTAAAATTAATCAAAAATACTTATGTATAATTTAAAACTAGCATATGGGGAAACTGCAGCCATCACCAATACTGCCATTTGGATGACAACAAATTCCAGAGCTAACCTCTCTGGGCTTTGGGAAGAGATTCCTTTGGATAACTAAAGGGCCATTCTTCCCTTTCCTATTTTCTATATTTTTACTGGTGTTTTTCTTTTGAGTATGCTTTACTATCAACAAATCAATCACCAAACATAAGGTATTTAATTAGAACTTTAGAAACTTTAACAGATTCAAAAAAGTAACAATATAATTAAGGGGAAAAAGGATGTGGCTTACTATTAATATACATTCATTCAGTTATCATAAATAAGGCAATGTATGACAGATGCTGTAAGAATGCAGGTGTTCTAATTCTGTATGTGTAATAAAGATTGAGATGTCACTCCTACCATGTGGGCAAGAAGCTCTTCAATAAAATGAGAGAATGAGAAAGAAAGAGCAAGAGCACGATCAAGAACAAGAAAGAGAATTGCAATTCTACCTTAAGTATGCTTGTCTCAGATATCATGATTGTTTCCCAGGCCTTAACAGATGAAAATCATCCCAAGAGCCGAAGAATCCTTGGATATGGAAAAGCTCCACTGTACTTTTCCCCATCTTGCTGGAGAACATGGTCTTTGATCTAGATGTAGAGCTCAACCTCTTCCTCAGCTGGCAGATAAAAGGCACAAATAGATATTATAAGAATGTTGATTTAGTAGATTTTATAGACTATTCAGTTAATGGGACAGGGCTTGTGTTAGGGAACAAATATTCCACTACTAGAAAGTCCTCACTGTCCTTTAATCTCACCCAGCCCCCAGGATCACACCATTTCCTGACTTCCTCTCTGCTTTTCTCCCTTCCAGTCTCTCTTCAACACTCCAGTTGTCTGATTAGCAACCCACCTCACAAAGAACTCTTCTCATGCTCTTAAAAATATATGTTCTCTTTATTTATCCCCAGAAAAATATTTCTACCATCATTTTTGTATATCCTAATCACAAACAGAAGAGACTTCTATTTGACATGAACTCACATTTTTTCTCTATTACTTTATTTTTTGTTTTGTTTTAATTAATTTATTTTACTTTACAATATTGTATTGGTTTTGCCATACATTGACTTGAATCCACCATGAGTGTACGTGTGTTCCCCATTCCGAACAGCCCTCCCACCTCCCTCCCCATCCCATCCCTCTGGGTCATCCCAGTGCACCAGCCTGGAGCATACTGTAACATGCATCAAACCAAGACTGGTGATTCGTTTCACATCTGATAATTTACATGTTTCAATGCCATTTTCCCAAATCATCCCACCCTCTCCCTCTCCCACAGAGTCCAAAAGACTGTTGAATACATCTGTGTCTCTTTTTCTGTCTCGCATACAGGGTTATCATTACCTTCTTTAAATTTCACCATTTGGAAGCATGCATGAAATAAGTTCTAGATGGGCATAGTAGAATTAGCAAAGACACAAAGTTTCAGTGATCCACTTGAGCAGAAGTAAAGTTACAGTGCCAGTCAAAAGTTGTGAGACACTAATGGAAGTTGGTAAATGCTAGCTCAATTATAAAACAAGCTTTATATCTTAGACAGCAGGAATATATTAGGACTTTTGAGCAGAATCTATAAACAGATGGAAAAATGGGAAATAATCTAGGTCCATGAAATCCAGGTAAAAGGCCATTATATTTGCTCTAAGTGCTAATACCAGAAAAGACACTGGTGACATTGGGAATGAAGAAATTAAGGAAACATCATGAAGAATCTTTCAACATATTCTGCTATGTCAAAGCCACTAAAACATTACATACTTCTCAAGGGAAGAAATTTAAGCAAAAATCTATAACATGGAAGCCAGTGATCCCACATAAGAACACAGCATCCATCACATACATACTTCTGAATAGAGCAAATAAGGAGTAATGTTCAGTTCAGTTCAGTTGAATCACTCAGTAATGTCTGACTTTGCGACCCCATGAATCACAGCATGCCAGGCCTCCCTGTCCATCACCAACTCCCGGAGTTTACCCAAATTCATATCCATCGAGTTGGTGATGCCATTCAGCCATCTCATCCTCTGTCGTCCCCTTCTCCTCCTGCCCCCAGTCCCTCCCAGCATCAGAGTCTTTTCCAGTGAGTCAACTCTTCGCATGAGGTGGCCAAAGTATTGGCGTTTCAGCTTCAGCATCAGTAGTGTAGCTACCTCTAAACATCATTTGAAAGGCTCAACCAGTGTTGCTCTGCAATCATGAGCATATCAGTATAATGGAAATCCAACTTGACCTTCATAGTATGAAAGTTTAGTCTCATGAAGTGAATGAATTATGTTCTTAAACACTAGCTTATAACTTGTAATACTGATGACTCATAATTTGCTAGCATTAGAATAAAAATTTCAGAGTCAAAGACATCTGAAGTCATTGATTCAACCATTTTACTGAGCAGCTACTCTGCAGCTAGTATGCCAGGTTGACAATCCATGCTCAAGAGATCATATTCTAATGGGGAAGGTACTTAAGTAGAAAATAGCAAAAGTCTATGTACATCATAGCAAACCCTCTTCCAACAACACAAGAGAAGACTCTACAAATGGACATCAACAGATGGTCAATACCGAAATCAAATTGATTATATTCTTTGCAGCCAAAGATGGAGAAGTTCTATACAGTCAGCAAAACCAAGACTGGGAGCTGAATGTGGCTCAGACCATGAACTCCTTATTGCCCAATTTAGACTTAAATTGAAGAAGTAGGGAAGACCACTAGCTATTCGGGTATGACATAAATCAAATCCCTTACTATTATACAATGGAAGTTACAAACAGATTCAAGGGATTACCTCTTATAGACAGAGTGCCTGAAGAAATATGGACAGAGATTTGTGACACTGTACAACAGGCAGTGATTAAGACCATCCCCAGGAATAAGAAATGCAAAAAAGCAAGATGGTTGTCTGAGGAGGCCTTACACATAGCTGAGAAAAGAAGAGAAGTGAAATGCAAAGGAGAAAAAGAAAGATATACCCATTTGAATGCAGAGTTCCAAAGAATACCAAGGATAGATAAGAAAGCCTTTCTCAGTGATCAATGCAAAGAATTAGAGGAAAAAAATAGAATGTGAAAGACTAGAGATCTCTTCAAGAAAATTAGAGATACCAAGGGAACATCTCATGCGAAGATGAGCACAATAAAGGACAGAAATGGTATGAATCTAACCAAAGCAGAAGATATTAAGAAGAGGTGGCAAGAAAACACAGAACTATACAAAAAGATCTTAATGACCTGGATAACCACAATGATGTGATCACTAACATAGAGCCAGACATCCTGGAGTGTTAAGTCAGTGGGCCTTAGGAAGCATCCCTACGAGCAAAACTAGTGGAGGTGACAGAATTCCAGTTGAGCTATCACAAATCCTAAAAGATGAGGCTGTGAAAGTGCTGCACTCAATATACGAGCAAATTTGGAAAACTCAGCAATGGCCACAGGATGGGAAAAGGTCAGTTTTCATTCCAGTCTCAAAGAGAGGCAATGCCAAAGAATGCTCAAACTACCACGCCATTGCACTCATCTCACACATGAGCAAAGTATTGCTTAAAATTCTCCAAGCCAGGCTTCAACAGTACATGAACCATGAACTTCCAGATGTTTAAGTTGGATTTAGAAAAGGCAGGGGAACAGAGATCAAATTGCCAACTTCTGTTGGATCATTGAAAAAGCAAGAGAGTTCCAGAAAAACATCTACTTCTGCTTCTTTCACTACACCAAAGCCTTTGACTGTGTGAATCACAACAAATTGTGAAAAATTCTTCAAGAGATTAGCATACCAGACCACCTGACCTGCCTCCTGAGAAAACTGTATGCAGGTCAAGAAGCAACAGTTAGAACTGAACATAGAACAGCAGACTGGTTCCAAATTAGGAAAGGAATACATCAAGGCTTTATATTTTCACCCTGTTTATTTAACTTATATGCAGAGTACATCATGTGAAATGCTGGGCTGGATGAAGCACAAGCTGGAATCAAGATTTCCAGGAGAAATATCTATAACCTCATATACACAGATGATACCACCCTTATGGCAGAAAGCAAAAAAGAACTAAAGTGCCTCTTGATGAAAGTGAAAGAAGAGAGTGAAAAAGTTGGCTTAAACTCAACATTCAGAAAACTAAGTTCATGGCATCTGGTCCCATCACTTTATGGCAAATAGATGGGGAAACAGTGGAATCCATGTGAAGCTTTATTTTGGGAGGCTTCAAAATCACTGCAGATGGTGACTAAAGTCATGAAATTAAAAGATACTTGCTCCTTGAAAGAAAAGCTATGAGCAACCTAGACAGCATATTAAAAAGCAGAGACTTTACTTTGCCAAGAAAAGTCTGTCTAGTCAAAGCTTTGGTTTTTCCAGTAGTCATGTATGGATGTGAGAGTTGGACTATAAAAAAAGCTGAGGACTGAAACATTGATGCTTTTGAACTGTGATGTTGGAGAAGACTTTGAGAGTCTTTTGGGCTACAAGGATATCCTACCTGTCAATCTTAAAGGAAATCAGTCCTGAGTATTCATTGGAAGGACCGATGCTGAAGCTGAAATTCCAATATTTTGGCTACCTTATATCCAGAGTATATAATGAGAAATGCTTGACTGGAAGAAACACAAGCTGGAATCAAGATTGCCAGGAGAAATATCAATCACCTCAGATATGCAGATGACACCACCCTTATGGCAGAAAGTGAAGAGGAACTAAAAAGCCTCTTGATGAAAGTGAAAGAGGAGAGTGAAAAAGTTGGCTTAAAGCTCAACATTCAGAAAACGAAGATCATGGCATCTGGTCCCATCACTTCATGGGAAATAGATGGGGAAATAGTGGAAACAGTGTCAGACTTTATTTTTTTGGGCTCCAGAGTCACTGCAGATGGTGACTGCAGCCATGAAATTAAAAGACGCTTACTCCTTGGAAGAAAAGTTATGACCAACCTAGATAGTATATTCAAAAGCAGAGACATTACTTTGCCGACTAAGGTCCGTCTCGTCAAGGCTATGGTTTTTCCCATGGTCATGTATGGATGTGAGAGTTGGACTGTGAAGAAGGCTGAGCACTGAAGAATTGATGCTTTTGAAGTGTGGTTTGGAGAAGACTCTTGAGAGTCCCTTGGACTGCAAGGAGATCCAACCAGTCCATTCTGAAGGAGATCAGCCCTGGGATTTCTTTGGAAGGAATGATGCTGAAGCTGAAGCTCCAGTACTTTGGCCACCTCATGCAAAGAGTTGACTCATTGGAAAAGACTCTGATGCTGGGAGGGATTGGGGGCAGGAGGAGAAGGGGACGACGGAGGATGAGACGGCTGGATGGCATCACGGACTCGATGGATGAGAGTCTGAGTGAACTCTGGGAGATGGTGATGGACAGGGAGACCTGGCGTGCTGTGATTCATGGGGTCACAAAGAGTCAGACACGACTGAGCGACTGAACTGAACTGAACTGATGTGAAGAACTGATTCATTGGAAAAGACCCTGATGCTGAGAAAGATTGAAGGCAGGAGGAGAAGGGCATGACAGAAGATGAGATCGTTGAATGGCATCAGCAACTTGATGGACATGAGTTTGAGTAAGGTCCAGGAGTTGGTGATTGACTGGGAAGCCTGGTGTGCTGCAGTCTATGGGGTCGCAAAGAGTCAGACATGACTGTGCAACAGAACTGACTGATGTACATCGTGTTAAGATAAATGAACATTTGTAAGAAAATTAGTAATGAGGCTTATCCTAATATGAGTGAGAAAACGTTGCATTTGGCTGTTCCAAGAGATTAATTGTTGTATCCTTTACTACTCTCTGAAAATTTGATTAAAGAAACTATCTCTATTGTTTACATCACTGCATTCAAATATTAATACTAATTCTCTTCCTATATGTGTATAGAATGGGTAGAAGGAAGAAGGGAGATGATTTTCATTTTTTTGCAACAAGAATCAAAGACATAAGCCAGAAAGTTAAGCAGAATTTCTTGTACTGTGTAAGAACTGTGTTGATGGGCAGAGGTAGGAAATCTTTCTTACGCTTTATGAAGTTATCCACTTTTAAAGATTTGAGACTTACTGCAACCCATTTCTACAAGTTCTGTGTTTAGATCACCTGTGCACACACTGAAGGATACCGAATTTAGTTAAGAGCATCAAAATCTTCCCTCTTCTCCTTACTGAATTTTCTCATGCTGAATTCATATTTATTCATTCAGAAATTTCTTTCAAGCCAATATGCTTGAGGCATAAAATATTGTTCCTAACTTTGGAGAACTCACCAGCTAGTGAATTTTCCTCCTTTATTTTAGAAAACTTTTTGATCCCCATATAGTATCCCAATTCTATGCTTGCCCCTTTCAATTCTTGTACTCTTACACCCTCTTCCTTCTCTTCTTTTATTCACAAAAAGCATCAAAGATTCTTTTGTTTACATACAGTCAACAAACAGTGTGCTTAGAGGTTCCACAACCAGCCCTGACAGATACATCAATGTTAAATACAAAATCTGAAGTGGGAGGTGAGATTTGTAAGAAGCATTAAATATGCCTTCTTTTTTAAGTAAATGTGAAGGAAGCCCTGGGAAATTAAGTGCTTTTTTGACGGTACTTACTTCAGAAGATGGAGAGAGGAAAAAGAACTAATGATGTAGCTTCTTATGCAAGATGCACTTAAAATCAGATCTCTTTATTATTACTTAGCAAGTCTTTCCAATCTTGAAGACATTATCTAGAAGATATATGTTTCATGGAAATTGCAATTTAGGCAATCTCCAACAAAAGGTCTAAGGTAAAGGGAAATATGTAACAAAAGAAATAAAAGAAGAATCAATAAAGAGGTTTTTTTTATAGATATAGATAGAAATCTCTATGATAACAGTTGAAGAAAAAAAAAGTTTACATCAGGGATATAAGTGAAATATTATTATGACCTAGTCATGAACAACCAGATTATTTTATGGCAAAGTATTTTGTCTGATTATATACAACACAGAAATGGTATTTATAGTCTAAGCTGAGAAGAGATTCCCTGAGCTTCCCTAATAGCTCAGTTGGTAACGAATCTGCCTGCCATGTGGGAGAGCTGGGTTCGATCCCTAAGTTGGGAAGATCCCCTGGAGAAGGGAAACGCTACCCACTCCAGTATTCTGGCCTGGAGAATTCCATGGACTGTATAGTCCATGGGGTTACAAAGAGTCAGACACAACTAAGCAACTTTTACTTTGAGAAGAGATTCAATGGAGATTTGTGGACAAAACCCAGGGCAGGGGGATCAAATGATTTAGGAACTAGTAATGAACAGTATTTTCCTTTTCAAGATCTGTGAATAGATTTGTATCTTGATAAAAATGTGTGTTTTCTTTGAAGTCACATCTCACCATAATGGAATTGCATAAGTAAAAGGTACCAACAAACTCTACTGCCTTGACAGAAGCTAGAACAAAATTTGTTAATCATTTCTATTCTCAGTGTTGTCCCTCAAAGTGGCTACTCTAATTGAAGTTCCTCTTCTCCTACTTCTGTCCCCAAAGCAATGCTCAGCCCAGCCTTCTGGCACTAAGTCCATACTATAAAAATATTTCCTCCTTTTGCATGTAATCTAGATGTCAGACGGGACTCAGTTTAATTTTGAACTCTCTAAACTTTTTAAACTCTTTAAACTTTTGCCTAATAGCTAACATCTACTATGTCTTTTGACTTATTTTGGACTCTTATTCTCATGGTAGACCTTGTGTTGGCCAACTGAAACAGAAGCTTTCACAACATGAAACTGTTAAACATGTATTTATTTTGTTGGGTTGTCTGTTATCATAGTCCTTGTCCCATAGTATACTGTAGCTGCAACACACTGTATTAATCTAATTGTTAAAATTTGTTGGTTTAAAAAGGTTTAGTGTAGGGTGACTGAGCAATTTTTTTTTTCCTTGACATACTGAAAACTATAGAAACGTGGGCACTTTTTTTCCAAAGTAGGCATTCTTAATTATGGTTCAGTTCAGTTCAGTTCAGTTCAGTTGCTCAGTCATTTCCGACTCTTCTTGACCCCATGAATCACAGCACGGCAGGCCACCCTGTCCATCACCAACTCCCGGAGTTCACTCAGACTCTCGTCCATCGAGTCCGTGATGCCATCCAGCCATCTCATCCTCTGTTGTCCCCTTCTCCTCCTGCCCCCAATCCCTCCCAGCATCAGAGTCTTTTCCAATGAGTCAACTCTTTGCATGAGGTGGCCAAAGTACTGGAGCTTCAGCTTCAGCATCATTCCTTCCAAAGAAATCCCAGGGCTGATCTCCTTCAGAATGGACTGGTTGGATCTCCTTGCAGTCCAAGGGACTCTCAAGAGTCTTCTCCAACACCACACTTCAGAAGCATCAATTCTTCAGTGCTCAGCCTTCTTCACAGTCCAACTCTCACATCCATACATGACCATGGGATAAACCATAGCCTTGACGAGACGGACCTTAGTCGGCAAAGTAATGTCTCTGCTTTTGAATATACTATCTAGGTTGGTCATAACTTTTCTTCCAAGGAGTAAGCGTCTTTTAATTTCATGGCTGCAGTCACCATCTGCAGTGACTCTGGAGCGCCCCCAAAATAAAGTCTGACACTGTTTCCACTATTTCCCCATCTATTTCCCATGAAGTGATGGGACCAGATGCCATGATCTTCGTTTTCTGAATGTTGAGCTTTAAGCCAACTTTTTCACTCTCCTCTTTCACTTTCATCAAGAGGCTTTTTAGTTCCTCTTCACTTTCTGCCATAAGGGTGGTGTCATCTGCATATCTGAGGTGATTGATATTTCTCCTGGCAATCTTGATTCCAGCTTGTGCTTCTTCCAGCCCAGCGTTCCTCATGATGTACTCTGCATATAAGTTAAATAAGCAGGGTGACAATATACAGCCGTGACGTACTCCTTTTCCTATTTGGAACCAGTCTGTTGTTCCACATCCAGTTCTAACTGCTGCTTCCTGACCTGCATACAGATTTCTCAAGAGGCAGGTCAGGTGGACTGGTATTCCCATCTCTCTCAGAATTTTCCACAGTTGATTGTGATCCACACAGTCAAAGGCTTTGGCATAATCAATAAAGCAGAAATAGATGTTTTTCTGGAACTCTCTTGCTTTTTCATGATCCAGCGGATGTTGGCAATTTGATCGCTCATTCCTCTGCCTTTTCTAAAACCAGCTTGAACATCAGGAAGTTCACGGTTCACGTATTGCTGAAGCCTGGCTTGGAGAATTTTGAGCATTACTTTACTAGCATGTGAGATGAGTGGTTACAGTTGTTCATTTACATGTTTAATTAAGCATTTGATATTGCTTGGTAGCAATGAAAATTAAATCCCAATTTCCTTATTGGTTGCATGATTTTCCAATGGTGAACCAAAAATACCAAGGAATATGTGAGAGAATCCATGACAGTATCTCTGCAGCTGTGGCTCTTTGTGGAAAGCATTTTGCGAATGCTAAGCACAGATTTTAGCCTCATTTCAATTAGTAAATCGCAACCTATACTGACAGTTGAGTCATTAACTTCTTCCTGTCAAAGTAAAGAAAAAGAAAATCAGGAAATACGGTCATTTTATAATAGTGAATCATCTGTTTAAGTCTTGAATACGGGACATGTATTTTATCTCACTACATTAGAATAAACAAAACATTTTACTTCCATTTCAAGACTCCTGTTTTGTTACTGCAACCTATCACTCATTTGTTGTTGTTGTTATATTTGTTAGGGGCATCTGTTTTCTACAACTCAGTGAAGTCTAATCCTGCCCTCTTCTGTGCCTTGTTTAGCTCCTGGGCAAGCAGTGTCTTGCTTCAGAAATGCCAGGCATAAAGAAAAAGGGAAAAACACCCATGGCAACTGCTCCTATAGTGCTCTCTGCAAGGCATGCTCTTGGGCAACTGTGCAGTGAAGAATCTTTGGTGCTGCTGTTGGAGAGCACAGCATATAATGATTTCAAAAAAGAAGTATCTAAGTATAGAGTGCTTCTGAAATATGCTGTTTGCTTTGAAATACCTCTGTTAGGTAGAAAGGGCAAGCTTTTATATCCATTTTTTTTAGATAAGGAAGCAAACACAAAAATTGTTCTGTGGATTACTAATCATAATTTATTTGTGATTTACCAGGCTATAAAAGTACCTCTTATACATTAACTGTAATACTCGCCAACTATTTACTATCAGCTTCTCAGAAAACTGGGAATGGGAGGAGGTAATTATACATTAATTGAATGTGCCTTTAATAAGGAGACTCCAATTTCAGATATGTTAAAAGGGGAAGCAGAGAATCGATAAAATTCTGTGTTAGCTGGTGCATAGTTATAAACAGGACTTAAAGAGTTTGTCTAGCTTCCTTTACTTGTTGAAAAAGACCAGGAATATAACCAATATTCAAAATAAATAGCAAAAATAGTTAAAATGAATATTCTTTTATTCTAAAAGTAAAATGATCAATGATAAAACTTTTAAAAAATGTTTCAAGGTAAGGTTTGAACTACCTTGTATTTCTTCTTTACTACATATTGGATGGCTAATAGAATGCCTAAGTATAAAGAATAGTGATAATTAGTTTTCATAATATCTATTGCAATACAGAAATAGACTCACAGATATAGAGGACAAATTTTTGAATACCAGCAGAGGGAAAGAACGAGGAAGGGGCACGTTAGGTATATAGGTTTAAAAGATTCAAATTACTATAAGAAAAAACAACATATTGTACAGCACAGGGAAGTATAGCCATTATCTTATAATAACTTTTAATCAAGTATAATCTGTAAAAATACTGAATCATGCTGCACAGCTGAAACTACTATAAAACGATTATACTTCAGTTACACAAGAAAGAAGTTTCAAAAGCACATACATGGTTCTCTAAGACCATAAATGAAAAATATTGTCTGAATTTGATGCATTCAATTTTATTTTAAGACATTGTGTTTGATAATAATGAATGGTATTCAGTACACCAAATTGTTCTTAGCTAAAAGGACTTCATGTAAAAGACATTTTTTTCCCCACCTTGGAGTTTTCATTTTCTTCAGTTCAGTTCAGTTCAGTCGCTCAATCGTGTCTGACTCTTTGCAACCCCATGAATCGCAGCACGCCAAGCCTCCTTGTCCATCACCAACTCCCGGAGTTCACTCAGACTCGCGTCCATCGAGTCAGTGATGCCATCCAGCCATCTCATCCTCTGTCGTCCCCTTCTCCTCCAGCCCCCAATCCCTCTCAGCATCAGAGTCTTTTCCAATGAGTCAACTCTCCACATGAGGTGGCCAAAGTACTGGAGCTTCAGCTTTAGCATCATTCCTTCCAAAGAAATCCCAGGGTTGATCTCCTTCAGAATGGACTGGTTGGATCTCCTTGCAGTCCAAGGGACTCTCAAGAGTCTTCTCCAACAACACAGTTCAAAAGCATCAATTCTTCGGTGCTCAGCCTTCTTCATAGTCCAACTCTCACATCCATACATGACTGCTGGAAAAACCATAGCCTTGACTAGATAGACCTTAGTTGGCAAAGTAATGTCTCTGCTTTTGAATATGCTATCTAGGTTGGTCATAACTTTTCTTCCAAGGAGTAAGTGTCTTTTAATTTCATGGCTTCAATCACCATCTGCAGTCATTTTCTTAAATGTGAGTAATTCAATTTATTAAGTACCTACTGTGAGCTAGGCATTGCTTCTCAAAGTATTTCATTTAATCCTCTGAACAATCTCTTGAATTTGAGCTTAAAAGGTGAAGTATTTGTCCAAGGATGAAAAGTAAAAAGTTAGTAACTGGCAAAACCAGGATTTGATTTCAGAAATATGCCTTCAGAAGCTAACTTCTCTTCACCTTATTCAGTAAAGTTTTATTTAAATTATATATTTTACACAATGTAATTTTAAAGGAGACAGAGTTATTATAGAATAAAAATCTTAGAATAAGAGTTTAACAACTAGTTTTAATGTGATCTCTGAATTTAAGATATTCAATAGAAAAACTGGAAAACATGATGAAAGCTGAATTAATGGTTTGGAAATTGGCAAAATTCTCCACCACTCAAGAACCTTATGAAGAACTGGAAATCAGGAGTAAGAACAACAACAGAAATGAACATATCCAGGGATTCGATTTGAACTACTGGCATTCTGGAAACCCATTAGAGGAAACACATAAACCATGAAGAAAGTACTCACATTATCTGAAAAAGAGCTAAGCTTTTAAGTCATGCCTACCAAGTGTGTGAAGTGTGATTAATCAAAAGAAGATAGACACTCAGACCCCTAGCCTGGTGAAATTTCCTCAACTCCAAGGATAAACTGAAAAAGTATATAAATTTTATGAGAGTAAAGGGAGTCAATTTTTTGTCCCTCATCTCATCTGCACCAGTGAAGTCTGGAAGATAGCATGAGACTAAACCATGAACTCCTTTTGTCAAAGAAAAAGGGAAAATTAGAAACAAAAAAAGGAAAAAAAGAAGCAAGCTAGGTACATACACACATACCTGCCACATGGAGGTATATTTTTGAGACAATTTTAAGAGATATACATATTCTAAGAAAATTACTCAAGAAAATCCCACATTTGAGTGAAATTGGTATCAAAATATCTAAAAATAGAAGGCAAGTTAATCAGGGAAACACAGTTAAAAATGAATCCAGTAGAATTCATATTTAATACAAATTGATAATAGTTTGTGAACAATATTGTTGATATAAGAAGCATTCTGTAAGAAAAAAAATAACTTGGATTTAAATTCAAAAGTTTGTTTAACGAAACTTAAGAGTTTGTATGCATTGGAGAAAATGAGGAAATATGTTATAAAGATTCTGTGTTAGTGGAAGTAAAGACTTATAAAATGTTTGGTTTTTGTATAAAGAATAAACCTATGCTTAAGTGTAATCATTAAAATGATGAAGATAAACACTGGAGGAAAAAAAAATGTATATTTCACACAAAGCATCTTGAAAGTACTGCCAGAGGTAAACAAATTATTCAATCAGATAGAAAAGAAGAAAAACAAAGGCAATAGGAAGCATACTGAATAGTAAAGTCAACTAGGATAGGATAAATAAGCTCAAATGCATTTATTATTAGAATAACTGTAAATAAATTACAATTTTCTCTGAAAAAGCAGTACCTTCAATTGAATTGAAATTTACAGCTCTAGCCTGATTTCCAGAGAAATGATACCTATTTGAAAGTTAAAAGGTATAAGAGAAAGACATGGCTAAAGACATACTTTGATGTAAATTAAAGTGAAATGTTCTGACGTTATGATAATGTGGGAGCATTAATCTTCATAGAGTGCTTATACCGTTGCAAGAAGTTTGTTTTGTGAGAAAAGTGAGAGAGTCAATTCCTAGGCAGATTGATAAAAAGTCCAGGGTCCCCGAGGAGGAGGAAGGGGTGTGGGCTCTCAAGAAGGATACAGTGGTCTGGAATCCTCAAGGAGGAGGAAAGGAGAAACTTTTTTTTTCCCCTCTATATTTCTTAGTCTTAGTCACATAAAACATTTTTTTCTTTAAGCCTTGAACTGATGATTACACAACAGACAATTCAGTTTAAACTCTGTACCAAGGACAAGGATTATATAACAACAATGTATCCTGCTTGAGGACAGTTTCTCCTTCCTGAAAACCTTCTGGCTAATCCTGTTATCTTAAAATGTAAATTATGGGAGTGGGTCTAATAAGATCCTTACAACCTTGAGACATTCTTTTGATTAATTGTAATAACTAATTTAAAAAAGTATATAACTCCCTTACTAACACCAGCAAGGGGGCATTCCCCATCCCCCTTCTGATGTCTATGCCAGAAGCTTTCTCAGCCCCTTCTCTTGCTTTAATATAACTCTGCGCACAAAAGCTCTTGAGTGATCAAATCTGGTCCCTGGTCCCGAAGCTAAATCTTCTTCAGAGATCAACAATCCGACACCGTTCACTGCAAGCTATCCAAAGCTTTATTAGCCTTGTTTCACAGTTGAAAATTATATGGCAGTGATAGTATAGGCAATTTATCTGTTGACTAGTATTTATATGAATAAGATTTCAATACAAGATTGGACTCACAATTCTTTATGCTCTCCATTAGACCAAACTTCACTACCTATGAGCATAGAAACTGTGTACTTCAGTGTTTCCACGTACTTATTATAGCTAAGCTGTATGTTATGAATAGAAGTATTACCCATTTCTAACCTTTAAATTAGCAGCAATACCTGTTAGCTAACACTCACAATTGTCATCAGATATTTATCATGGTACAGTGGTTTAATGGAATAAAAAGAACCAAAACTTATTTAGGTATAAGCTGGACTTTCATTGATGGCATTGATGGAATTATCTGCCAAGAAGAAAAGGACCAACTGTTTAATAGTGGTATTTGGTAACTGACTAATCACTTAGGAGAATATAGAAGTACACTCAAACATCTCAGTTTACATATGAATGTATTTCCATTGTATTGGAGCTCAAAATGTAAAAAATAATTCCACAATCAAGTAAATTAAAGAAGATTGGATGGAAACATCCAGGTATTTTCATAATTTTGGAGTGGATATGCTCTTATTCCCAGAGTCTATAAAGATAAAGGAATTGAACTACGTTGTTAGACAAAAAAGTTAAATTCTCCAAGACAAAAATAGACTAGAAGAAGATCCTGACAGCATCCTGGGCAGGAAATATCAGTATGTTTTTTTTTTTTTCTCTTAAACAAAATTATTCTAATACGTCTAAGAAAACCATAAACAAACAAACATCACAGTAGACAGAAGGTGTGCTCAAAAATTTTAGAGAAACAAAAATGTGAAAGCTCAATAAACAGGTTGTGTTTCTCCAAGGAGCAACCAGCAACCCAGGTTCCCTCCCTGAGTGGGCCTCCTTGCTTGGGGGTATAATGCTCTTTGGCCATCATCTTGAAATTCTTAATGATTTTACTTATCATTTTTTTTTAAATGTGAATTCAGAGAAGACATTTAGAACAGGTACTCTGGCTCTGGTGAGGTCCAGCCTCTTTCCACCTTCTTGCTGCCTGCTACTTCCCTGGGATGGGTTCCTCCCCTCTCTGCTGGGGACAGAGATCAATTTGTGTGCCTGGGGAGGGCCCCTTTTTCCCTGTTTCCCTATGAAGACCAGGGCCTTCACTGGGCATACTGTGTGGAATGTGCAGGTCAGGCACTTGCTATGGGGGGTCTGGACAGGGCCAGGATGGGTGAGCCCATCTTGGCTGCCTGCCTACTGCTGCTTCTGTGGAGTTATTTGGCTGGCCTTTTTGCTCATCTGCAGCCAGGTATCACGTGTGCCCAAGGGTGAGGTCTTCAATCCCTTGGAAGTTACCATCAACAGTGGGTTGCAGGGCTGTCCTCTGAGAAGGGGAAATTGCCTTTCCAGATCCCAGCTGGGGCCCTGCATTTTCATTTCATCTCAGGTCCCACCAATCATGAGCTGGTCCTACTCACTATTGGTCACAGTTAGGAATAAAACAACAGTGTTATTCTCATCAGACTGACCAATAAATGAAGAGATAGCATTCAGCCATGATGAAATAACAAGGAAACGAGTTCTCATGCATGAGTCCTCTCCATTCTGCTGGTGACACTGTACCATGTCATCTACAGTACTTTTGTTTCAAATTTTATGCTTCTTCAGTAATCCTACCTTGGGGAATTTTTCAGATATTAAGTCAAAATATTATTAAATATTATTAAGTCAAAATAAATAGTATTATGTCAAAATACATTTCAAAGATATGTATTGCATCATTTATGGAAGCAAAAATAGGGCAAAATTGACATTTACACCCAAAAAGGAATGATTAAATTGGTTCATTCAAACTATGGAACACTGGGAAACTAATCAAAGTATGTGTGGCTACAACAATCAAGTGAAAAATGGTACAAAATGATATGTTTTGTATATAATTTCATATTATTAAAAATTTTTATTACAATAACCAATAGATATGTATATATGTGTCAAAAGAGGAAAATAACTAACTGATTTGTACTAAATTGACAAAGGTGGTTAAGTCTGTGGAGAAAGGGGTAAAGCTGAGGAAGACATTAATGATTTTAAATTTCCTATCATTTAATTTGCCATTTAAATGGCATGAACTTATTTTATATTTATCTTTATAAATCATATGAATGAAATTGCACACATATGTGTGTGGATTTTAATGAATGCATATTTATGTACACATATAAGGATATGATGTACTTGCACACACATACAGAAGAGACACAAATCCCTAAGAATCTGAAAGTCTTCTAATTGTATAGGAATTAAAGGTTACACCCAAATCTATATCTTTTTGAGAGCAGACTAATTACAACAGCAAGCAAATTATAGTCTGTGCTTTGGTAAAATCTGTGATCTGATTTTAGATATTCAACAGGGTATTGCATTTAGGAAAACAGGGAAAGATAGGCCAACACTTTCCTTGTATCCCTTTGCTAGGGCTAAAGTGTTGATTTTATAATTCTCTGGAAGAAAATCCCGATTTTGCTGACTTTGTCGATTTTATATATGTCTGTTGGTGGTATACTAACATATTGACCTAAATCCTCAGTCTCTTGTGCCCCATTTCTTTAGTGTGACTCTACATTGCTAAGCCCAGGAATAGCATCTCCTTCATCTTAGCCTATTCTAGGGCTGTCTTTGACTTTATCACCTTAAAAGAAATCCCTAGTTTCCTAGATTAAAGACTATATCCAGTCTTTAATGTCTTAGGCATTGTCCACAGATGCTGACCTCCTTTTCCTATCTATAACTACTATTTTGAGGGAATATTTCAGAGTCTTCCAGAAAACAGCTAACCCAGTCATTCTATAAGGAGAAGAAAAAGCAATATTCTTTACACTAAAATCAGGGGAAATAAAATGTCCCTATAAATTCACCTCTATGCCTTCAAAGCTATTTCTTAGACTGATTTAGTGATACCCTTTCCTGAATTATTTCACTAAGGCTGGGGATAAGTTCTTCAGTTATTCTATCCATTATTATTAGAGAAAGCACATCTTACACTGCAAAATATGTTCCAAATAGCACTTATTGCTGTTATGACTATTATATGTGACTTGGGGGCCTGTAAAATAAATATGCTGCCTCTCTCCCATCCTCCACTGAGCTGTGCATCAGGTTTGTCACATGACAAATTTAAATCCATGTCTAAGTTTTGATTACTATGTAAATTTTGACATCATGTTAAATAAATCACACACAGAAGGGAGAACGCTGTTTTATTACTTACCAATCCTTACTTTGCACCATACCACACATCACACAATGCCCTGAGCTATAAAATAACATGTAATTATGAAAGCATAGAAGCAAGAATGTCCTCAGATGCTGATGTTGTTTACAGAAGAATTTTTTAGTTTGTTTATAGTTGTCAAGATTCAATGGTGCTTTCCCTCTCCCTGTCATGACATCCACCATAAAAGTTAGCAACACAAAATTCCTTCTACTTTATTGCAAGTGCAACACTTAGCAGTGTTTTCAAAGAAAACTAAGCTTTCTATATACACAGAAATAATATTTATATAAAGACATTACTTCTATTTAAGTAGTTAGCCTTATTGGGAGTTGGGGGAGGCTAGACTTTCCTGTTGAGAGTGCATGCATGTGTGTATGTGTCTACATGTGTATGTGTGTTGAGCCAGGGCCCTCTAACATGAGCTTTTTCAGAAGAAATTATTTTTTTTCATGTAGCTTTATTCCATTAAGTGTGTAAATCACTAGTCTACATTCTGTTCTATTAAGCTTGGTGATTCACCACATTTATTCACTTGCCCTCAATCCTTCTCCCTCTTTTCTCCATTAGGTATTAACTGGAACCTACTTTCTAAATCTGAGCAATTAAACAAGCATAGTTAATCTTCTTAGAAGCTAAATGTAAAATGACAAAGTATGTGGTAACATCCTTTTAGCACTCCATTTATTCCAATGTAATTTCTGAAGTAGGAAAATAATTCCACAGTTCATTTAATTAATGTATAACAAGTGAGATAAATTGATAGCTGAAAAAAATTCTCTCCCAACAAAAAAAAATATCTAGAGTTGTTATAAAACTATTTTTAAGAAGAGTTTTAGAATATCCTATTGTACAGAAATGCTAGGCTGCATGATTCACAAGCTGGAATCAAGATTGCTGGAAGAAATAACAATAACCTCATGTGCAGATGATACACCTTTAATGACAGAAAGGAAAGGAAATAAAGAGCCTCTTGATGAGGGTAAAATAGAGTGAAAAAGCTGGGTTAAAACTCAATGTTGGAAAAACAAAAATCATGGCATCCATGATGGGCACCCAGTCCCATCACTTCATGACACAGTTTGAGGAAAAGTAGAACTAGTTAAGGATTTTATTTTCTTGGGCTCCAAAAGAACTATGGATGATGACTGCAGCCACAAAATTAAAAGAAGCTTGCTCCTTGGAAGAAAAGCTATGACAAACCTAGACAATGTATTAATAAAGCAGATACATCACTTTGCCAACAAAGGTCCATATAGTCAAAGCTATTATTTTTTTCAGTAGTCATGTATGGGTGTGAGTGTTAGGCCATAAAGAAGGCTGAACACCAAAAAAAAAAAAAAAGAAAAGATGCTTTTGAATTGTGATGCAGAAGAAGGCTCTTGAGAGTCCCTTGGACTGCAAGGAGATCAAATCAGTCAATCCTAAAGGAAATGAATGCTGAATATGCATTGGCAGGACTGATGCTGTAGCTGAAGTTACAATACCTTATTCACCTGGTGTTAAGAGCTGACTCTGGAAATGACCCTGATGCTGGCAAAGATTGAGGAGAAGGGGGTGACAGTGGATGAGATGGTTGGTTGCATCACTGATTCAATGGACATGAGTTTGAGCAAACTCTGGGAGAAGGTGAAGGACAGGGAAACCTGGCATGCTGCTCTTCATGGGGTCGCAAAGAATTAGACATGGATAACAGACTGCACAACAGCATTGTTCAGAAAACGCCTATAAGGAAGAGAGCTGCCTTCCCCTCTGCTGTTGTTTCTTTGAACTGGAAAATACCTTGACAATCAAAAGCAATTAATGCAGCATTTGTACCTTCTTTCTCCCCTTATTTTTTCCCCATTCTTCTGTTTTATGCTTCCCTTTGCCTTGATAGATTTTTATTTTGCATCTCTTTATTTTATAGTATCTGAAAAGACAATTTTTATTGAATTCATATATGATGTGACTGTCAAGAGAAGGATTCTTTGGTAAATTTGAAGACATAACAGGTATGTTACATTTTATTGATATACTAAACCACAGTTTACTGACTTCATATTTAGAACTTGGTTCTTTTCCTAAGATTTTAAACTTTTTAATAGTGTTCATTTCATCTATAGAAATCTTGGGGTCATATAATTTCAGATATAATCACTCATCTTACTTGAGAAGATTTTCAGATATTTTTGATTTTTAATGTGTGTAAGTTCTGTGAAAATGTTAAGGTACTTTAAGAGGTAACACACATGGTAAAGTCTTTAAATTTCTTGAAATAATTTCCCCAAAACAATTATGAAAAGACTAATGTTTAAGGTTATGATTTAAATTTTCTCATATCATCAGATGCATCAACAAAAAAAGGTTCATGGTATCAAGGTATTTAAGGAACACTCATCATTTTTGCATAAATATATGATCATATGAAATCACTGTAAACAAAACTTTGTCATTTAAGGTTTTCACTCTGAGGTTAAATTTATAAGGTTTCAGCCTGGAGTTCCCAAGAAGCTTGAGGTATTTTAATAAAGTAATACATTACTAAAATAATATTCATTTTGGTAATGGGAATAAAATAACAAAATTCAAAATGAAAGAGTTATAGGGAATCACCCTAGACATCATCTAAAACAAGTCTGCAGGGCTGCCTCAGATCTGTAGAATGTTATTACTTTTACCCCATATGTGTTCATATATATATATATATATATGTGTATGTGTGTGTGTGTGTGTGTGTGTTATAGTCATATATTATGCTCATGTATTTTTGTTCAGCCTAATCTCTCTTCTAGTTTTAATAATTATAAAAAAGTTTACTTATTTTCTTTCTTCACTTAATAGACCATTTTTCATATCCCCAATGGAAATACCCTGTTATAGACATTGTTTGACAGATAATTTAACTGAGTTATTCTCTTAGTTAATTAATCACAAAATCTAGTGGGAAAATAAACTGTTGACTTTTTGTCCAGAAATTCCTCGAACATGTCGGATTTCCTGTATAAAAATTTAAATAATTTCATGTATCTCTGATTATTAATCCAATAAACATACCAATCTTATTTACTGAATATTCATTAACTACAAGGAAAATGTGAGTTACTTTTCTTATTTGTAGAAGACAACTCCAGGTCATATAGGCTTAAGAGTTCCTCTGTGTCCTTGACAGTTGGCTTATAAAAATCAGATAATTCAATATAAGTGGATATGCTGTTTCACTGGGTTTCAAACTAATAGGAATAGAAAAGAGAAGAGGTAATCGAAAGAAATGATTAAAAAAAAAAAAAAACACCGCTATAGAAGAAAGGTCTGTGTCAAGGAGCCTTGGCAGTGAACCAACAAGAAATCTACAAGGGCTCGTTGAGTCATGGTTTCCTGATTTGGTAGCTCATGTTAATTCATGCGTTCATTCATTCAACAGCTAGTTATTAAATGCCTACTTTGTGATAGGTACTATGCCCCCGTGCCCTCCACTCTCCTCACTACCTCCTCCCAAATCTCAGAAGTCCATTGTCTTATATAATTTTCACATAGACAAATTCATTCTGACAGTCTCATTGCATTTATTTCATTCAGGTTCAACATGTCTGTTTTGTTTTTTTTTTTAATAAGTTGTGAGAGATATATTTGAAATTAGAGCAAAGAAAGAAAGGGCTATAGGTTTGAATTATTTGGGGTGGAGGGTGGTGGGGGTGGGGAAACAGCAGCCTCAAAAAGAAAATTAGAAAGTTAGAGAGAACACAAACTCCAAAACATAAAAGAATACTCTGAGATACAGAGAATGTACTGAGAATTTAGGGCTTCCCAGGTGGTGCTAGTGCTAAAGAACCCACCTGCCAGTGCAGGAGACATTCGAGGGGTGGGATTGATCCCTGGGTCAGGAAGATGCCCTGGAGAAGGGAATGGCTATTCACTCCAGTATTCTTTCCTGGAGAATCTCATGGACTGTGTAGCATAGCAGGCTACAGTCCATGAGGTCACAAAGTGTCAGATACAACCGAAGTGACTGAGCAAGAGCAAGATAGGAATTTTTAATCTTGATTCCAGTTAAAACTACAAGTTATATCTCAAGTCTGGTTAATATTTTTGGTTTACTTTTATAAAAGAATAGAAGTCTTCCTTATGTACTAACTATAATATATACAATTCACTCTGAGAAGAATATGCGTGTGTGCATGCGTGCTAAGTTGCTTCAATCATGTCTGAATGACAGAATAAGTAAAATCATAAATAACAAAATAAACAGTATTCAAGAAATTCTTCTTGTAGAAGTTTTAATTGACCTCTTTTTTTTTCTTTGTCTTCCCTGCAATAAAGTTATGTTATCCCTATCAGGCTCCTCTCTCCACGGAATTCTCCAGGCAAGAATACCAGAGTGAGTAGCCATTCCTTTCTCCAGGAGATCTTCCCAACCCAGGGATTGAACCCAGGTCTCCCGCATTGCAGGCAGATTCTTCACCCTCTGAGTCACCAGGGAAGCCCCATCATTATCTTTTCTACAAGTCTTTCATACATGTACATTTTAAGTTACCTCTAACAGCAACATTGTCTTTAAAAGTAAGAGAGTGAATATGAATATTCATAGGTACTTATTTTATAGTTTGAGATGAGGCTTCTGGAGTCAGACTGTCTATATTTAAATCCTGGCTCCATTTTTTCTCCTATGAGTGACCTTGAGTACATGACTTGCTCATTCTAGTCCTCAAATTCATGCTTTATGAAAGGTAGAGGCTCAGACTCTGCCTCATGGGGTTACTGGGAGAAATCAGTAAGGTAATACCTATAGAATTTTTACCATAGCACATGGCTAGTTGCTAAATTATTACTATTATTATTACAGTTTATTATACTGTTGACATTTTCTACAAATTAATTTGACAGACACAAAATTATTTTCAATTTTATCATTTGAACAAATTAACATGTATTTGTTGAACAGACGTTATATCTGTGCATACCATTGAATGTGCATACTAGGAAAATAATTTAAAAATAATAATATGTTTTACTTGTCATTAAGAAACCAGTACATATGGTAAAGGTAGGGGTTCAATTTTATGTTCTTTTAGAAGGATAGTCACTTTGTGTCAGCACCATTTGCTTCACTTTGGCCAAAATCTTGTTTATTTGCTTATGATGTCTTTAAGCTGTCTTCTGCCATCAGACAATTTTTTTTCTTTTCCTGACTCTTCTCTTAAAATTTCTGGACTAGTCTCAGGTAGTATTTGTTATTTAAAACATGAGACGTACTAATACAAAAAAAAAAAAAATCACTAAACCAATTCCCCCCTTACATCACTTTTGTGTTTCTAATTGGATCTGTATATGTATAATCTTATGGAGAGAAAATCTATGTGTGGTAAAAATTATTTCCATATAAGAGAGATACATGGTCTTCCCATGCATTCTAATAATATTTTACATTTGATGAGATTAAATAGTTTGTTTCTTCTAAGCTTTTTGCCTCTCTAACTTTATTTTTAAATTTTAATATTTATATGTTGCACTTATATAATTAGATTTACACTCCTTTTTTCCTTTTCTAAGAATAATGCTGGTACTGCTAATAAAGAGCTTGTATAAGATATACTGCTAAACTTTGGTACTTGAAGGACAGCAAGACTAAGTTTGTAATAAGGTAAGGTGAAGGTGAAGTTGCTCAGTCATGTCCGACTCTTTGCAACCACACGGACTGTAGCCTACCAGGCTCTTCCATCCATGGGATTTTCCAAGAAAGAGTACTGGAGTGGGTTGCCATTTCCTTCTCCAGAGGATCTTCCCAACCCAGGGATCGAACCCAGGCCTCCTGCATTGTAGGCAGACACTTTACCATCTGAGCCACCAGGGAAGTCTTAAATATGCTAATTTACAGAAATACTAGGCCTGGCATGCTGCAGCCCATGAGGTCACAAAAAGTTGAACACGACTGGGTGACTGAGCAACAGCAGTAGCAGAAATGCAGCAATCCAAAAGTCTACAAGCAATAAATGCTGGAGAGGGTGTGGAGAAAAGGGAACCCTCCTACACTGTTGGTGGGAATGCAAACTAGTACAGCCACTATGGAGAACAGTGTGGAGAGTCCTTAAAAAACTGGAAATAGAACTGCCTTATGAGCCAGCAATCCCACTGCTGGGCATACACACTGAGGAAACCAGAATTGAAAGAGACAACGTGTACCCCAATGTTCATCGCAGCACTGTTTGTAATAGCCAGGACGTGGAAGCAACCTAGATGTCCATCAGCAGATGAATGGATAAGAAAGCTGTGGTACATATACGCAATGGAGTATTACTCAGCCATTAAAAAGAATACAGTTGAATCAGTTCTAATGAGGTGGATGAAACTGGAGCCGATTATACAGAGTGAAATAAGCCAGAAAGAAAAAACACCAATACAGTATACTAACGCATATATATGGAATTTAGAAAGATGGTAACGATAACCCTGTATGCGAGATAGCAAAAAAGACACAGATGTATAGAACAGTCTTTTGGACTCTGTGGGAGAGGGAGAGGGTGGGATGATTTGGGAGAATGGCATTGAAACATGTATAATATCATATATGAAATGAATCGCCAGTCCAGGTTCAATGCATGATACTGGATGCTTGGGGCTGGTGCACTGGGACGACCCAGAGGGATGGTACGGGGAGGGAGGAGGGAGGGGGGGTTCAGGATGGGAAACATGTGTATACCTGTGGCGTATTCATGTTGATGTATGGCAAAACCCATACAATATTGTAAAATAATTAACCTCCTATTAAAATAAATAAATTTATATTAAAAAACAAGTTGCATTCTTATTTTTACAGTCACACTGCAGGATCGTACTTGACTCATTTAACTTAATCAAATATTAATATGAAGTTCAGCCGCATTAAATAGAGATGTTATTTTTACGTATCTTTTTTCATCTCCTATCATATTTTTCAATATGGCATTCTCCCAAGGAAAGAAAATAAGGAAAACTGCTTCTCAAATATTTTCTACCCTAGATGTTCCATAATGATGCCATCTACTAATTACTGTTTACTTTCACAATTTTCTTTGATGACTTAAAATTAAATAATTGTAGAGTGGTTGACACTATATGCCAAACACTGCTGTATCCTAGAAGCTTATAAACATGAGCAAGCCAGATTTCTGCCTTCAGAAATCTGAGCGTCTACAGGAGACAATGGTACTCTTTGTAAAATGCTATTAAAACTCCCTATCTATATACACTTAAATGGCTTCTGAATTGAATTACATACCCCTTTATATCTGGTCAATTAATGATAATAGTAAGTAAAAATGAAATTATCACACATTAATAAAGAGCTAAGTAGGTCACAGATTAAGAAATCTGTGTATATGAGGCTATGATATGTGTTTGATCACCATGCTTGGTTTACTTTACTCTTTATCCATTATTTTAGCCTAAACACTTAAAACTATGCAGTTTTGCAAATATGATTATGCCAGATATCATGAATGTTTCTACATACATTCCCATTTTGGACAAATATTTTTAAAATTGGTCAGTAGCATTCTCTGGATCTACAAAGGCCAAGACCTCTTCTTCAAATAAGCATTTTTAAAAAATGTATTGCCATGAGGCATTTGCTTTTTTGTGGTTAAGGTACATGCCATGTTAATATTTGTTTATGATTGCATCATTTTACAATATCTGTTGCAGGTAAATTTTTTAGAAAAATACCTTCTTCCAACTTAGCAATAAGCAACCTGCCCTAGATAGAATTGTCATCCCTAACTTTGCTTTTCCAATAATGTATTTTATAGCAAAACTAAATGTTTTATGGGAAATAGATGGGAAACAGTGTCAGACATTATTTTTGGGGGGCTCCAAAATCACTGCAGATGGTGATTGAAGCCATGAAATTAAAAGATGCTTACTCCTTAGTAGGAAAGTTAGACCAACCTAGATAGCATAGTGAAAAGCAGAGACATTACTTTGCCAACAAAGGTCCATCTAGTCAAGGCTATGGTTTTTCCAGTGGTCACATATGGATGTGAGAGTTGGACTATAAAGAAAGCTGAGCACCAAAGAATTGATGCTTTTGAACTGTGGTGTTGGAGAAGACTCTTGAGAGTCCCTTGGACTGCAAGGAGATCCAACGTGTACATCCTAAAGGAGATCAGCCCTGGGTGTTCATTGGAAGGAGTGATGCTAAAACTGAAACTCCAGTACTTTGGCCACCTCATGCGAAGAGTTGACTCATTGGAAAAGACTCTGATGCTGGGAGGGATTGGGGGCAGGAGGAGAAGGGGACGACAGAGGATGAGATGGCTGGCTGGCATCACCAACTTGATGGACATGAGTTTGAGTGAACTCCGGGAGTTGGTGATGGACAGGGAGGCCTGGCGTGCTGTGATTCATGGGGACACAAAGAGTCAGACAAGACTGAGTGACTTAACTGACCTGAACTGAAATGTTTTATCAATGTAAGAGCAGTAAATTAATTTAATAAATATATTTGTATTCACCAGACAGTCAGGACCCTCAATTATGATATATAAACTCAGGCAATAAATTAAAAACATCTAGAATATAGGATCTTTAGTATCATCTTTCTAAATTCCTCATATATGTGTTAATATACATTATTTGTGTTTCTCTTTCTGACTTACTTCACTGTGTATAACAGACTCCAGGTTCATCTGCCTCATCAGAACTGATTCAAATGCATTCCTTTTTATAGCTGAGTAATATTCCATTTTATATATACACCACAACTTTCTTATTCATTCATTGGCTGATGAACATCCATTCATCTGTCAATGGGCATCTAGGTTCCATTGTTCTAGCTATTGTAAATAGTGCTGCAATGGACATTGGGGTATATGTGTCTCTTTCAATTCTGATTTCCTTGGGGTGTATGCCCAACAATGGGATTTCTGGGCATAAGGTAGTTCTATTCCCAGTTTTTTAAGGAATATCCACACTATTCTTCATTGTGCCTGTTCCAGTCTGTATTCCCACCAACAGTGTTAAAAGGGTTCCCTTTTCTCCACACCCTCCCAGCGTTTACTGTTCATAGATTTTTTGATGATGGTCCTTCTGACCAGTGTGAGATGATATCTCATTGTGGTTTTGATTTACATTTCTCTGATAATGAGTGATGTTGAGCATTTTTTCATGCATTTATTAGCCATCTGTATGCCTTCTTTGGAGAAATGCCCATGTTTTGATTGGGTTATTTGTTTTTCTGGTATTGAGGTACATGAACTGCTTGTATATGTTGAAGATTAATTCTCTATAAGTTGTTTCATTTCCTGTTATTTTCTCCCATTCTGAGGGCTATCTTTTCACTTTGCTTATAGTTTCCTTCGTAGTGCAAAGGCTTTTAAGTTTAATTAGGTCCCATTTGTTTATTTTATTTCCATTACTCTAGGAAGTGGGTCGCAGAGGATCTTGCTGTGACACAGTGCAGCAAAGGAGACACAGATGGAAACAACGGACTTTTGGACTCTGTGGGAGAGGGCGAGGGTGGGTGATTTGAGAAAATAGCATTGAAACATTTCCATTATCGTTTGTCAGATAGATGGCTAGTGTAAGTTTGATGCACGAATCAAGGCACACAAAGCCAGTGCTCTGGGACAACTGGGAGGGGTAGAGTGGGGAGGGAGGTGGCAGGGGGATTCAGGATGAGGGGTACACATGTATACCTGTGGCCAATTCATGTTGATGTATGGCAAAAACCATCACAATATTGAACATAACAATAGAAGTGTTCCCCATCCAGAATGGGAACACATGTGCACCCGTGGCTGATTCATGTCGATGTTTGGCAAAAACCACTGCAACATTGTAATGTAATTAGCCTCCAATTAAAGTTAATAAATTAATTTAAAAATAAATAAAAATACAAAAAAGATAATAGAAGTGTTATATAATATGTTTTCAAAGTTTGATATTAAAAGTTTGGCAAAAAAGATCATAGGGTGAACATTTTATTAATAGACAGCACACAACGTTTAGAAAGGTAATAGAGATCAACGAATGCACTGATGGTTTTGTATCTACTATGATGTATAAGATTGCTCCTTTTATAGAAATCACTTACTCTGTTCAAGTTTCTGCTTTCTCTCCCTCTCAAATCCCTTGTGAGCTCCACCATCTGTTTTTAAAAGAGCAATATACCTGTCTAGCCTCCAGCTATTTTGCCTGTGACTCAAGCAATCAGATGAAACATTCAGTAACTTGACAGAAATGGCAGTTCTTTTTGTTTCTTAGCACCTCTCCAGAAACAGCATTTTAACTCTCTCCATTTCAAAGCAGTAAGCCAGTTTTCTTAGGATGCGGCTTGTCAACCTAACAGCTCTGTGTAGAGGACCTGAAAGTGAGTGGCTTGCAGAAGCTGAGAACAATGTCTGGGTGTTAGACAGCAAGAAAACAAGGACTTGAGTCTTACGGGAGCAAGGGACTGGATTCTCCCAACCCAAACACATTCCCTTTCCCAGAGCCTCCGTATGCTATTGGGCATTTACACTGTTTAGCGTTAAGAGTGTTGTTTCTGAAGAAAGACTACTTACATTCGTATTTCTATTATGAGCTTGCTGTGTGACTTTGGGAAAGTCATTTAACATTCCTGTGCTTCACTTTCTACAAGGGTAAAATGGGTCTAACAATAGTATTTAATCTATAGGGTTACTGTGTAAATTAAATGAGTTAATACATTAAAAATTTAGAAGAATTCCTGGCATATAGAAGAGTTCTCAATAAATATTATCTATTTATACAGTATACTGTATTTTTGGTTTTTACAACTGTTAACACAAATGCCTAGATGAGAAATCTAGTGACAAATAATTAAATCACTAAGAACAAAATCATTTTCAATTACGAAAGGTAGCGAAGTATAACTTATAGAGAAACTTGAAAACAATGTAAACCTTTTTCTCCCAGCGGGGAGGGAACAATTTGCAAAAATGACTAGTACTTGACTTATCCTACACTCTCAGAACTTGGATAATAGTTGAACTCTTGCTTTATCCAAACTGAGAACAATTTAGAGTTCTTAATTTCCATGGCTCAAATAACCTTTCAATTGGAGAAGGTAATGGCACCCCACTCCGGTACTCTTGCCTGGAAAATCCCATGGATGGAGGAGCCTGGTAGGCTGCAGTCCATGGGGTTGTGACTTCACTTGCACTTTCACTTTTCACTTTCATGCATTGGAGAAGGAAATGACAACCCACTCCAGTGTTTTTGCCTGGAGAATCCAAGGGACGGGGGAGCCTGGTGGGCTGCCCTCTATGGGGTCGCACAGAGTCAGACACGACTGAAGCGATTTATCAGCAGTAGCAGCAGCAGCAATTTGCCTATACTGAATTATTTTAAATTATTATTACAAACTATTAGAAGAGAGGTGACATAAACCCCTCAATACATTAAAAAAAATGGTGGCACACTTACTGCTATAAAGTTATAAATCAATACAGTGCCAAGTACAAATACAAATACTAATTCCCTAGGGAACAAGAAGGAGGTTTGCCCCGCAAACCCTCATTAGCTAGAATTGTTCTCTAACTTGAGATTTTGCTAAAATGCAGATGCTGAATCAGCAGTTCTGGCATGGGACCCAAACCTCTGCATCTATAATAATGCCCCCAGTAATACACTCATCTTTGACCCATAGACCCTCTTTGAAGTCAGAGGGGTGAGTGGAGCATCACCATTGCCCACAAGAACAGCATGTTCACATGGTCCGTTTACCATAAATTAAGGACTTTAATTGAAGTTAATTTCTCTAACAGTTTGCTCAAATTTCTTGGAAATAAGCAACAAACATTTGAAGTATATATGAAAAGAAATAACTTACAATAATCCCCAAATCACTACAACTTTTAAAATAAGTTTTAACTGTAGAGTAGTATCATTTCCAAGATCAATGTGAAAACTCCTGGCTCTCAGAATTAACCTCCTGTGCCTAGTTGGTGACTCAGAAATCACATGTGGAGTATAGGCAAGGTTACCCAGAGAATGTCTTCACTTACATACAAACCACTTAATAAATTCAATAGTCCAAGGACACTCAAAAAACAATATTGACTTAGAGCCCATTGGTAATTCTTGGGCCACGGCCAGTTATACCGGAGAACCTGCTATAGAGGCATATTTGCACTGGCTTTGCTTCTAAACCTATTTTATTTACAGCATAAATTGAAATTACTAGGCAGTAATAAGCTTTATCCTTTTAATTTCCTTCTTTTAAGTTCCCGTCATGATTTTGCTCTCTAAAAGCTTTCCCTTTGTTTGATTAATTAAACAAATTTATACACCCATTTACAAGGCATTTCCCCAAGTGTTACTGGAAAAACTAAGCATACATTTTGCACTGTACATAAAGGAGGCTTGAATTATAAAGGTTCCATCTAAATGATACATAAAATTTCCCCTTTACAATTAATATGCACACCAAAAAAACTGCAGCCAGCAGGTTAGCACCAGATGAAAGTGCTTTCACTGGATCCATCATTTTCTCAGCAGCAATCTCTGACTGACTCTGCTCTTAGATAATTAAACAAAGCTCCTATTAGGTTTAACTTCATTAAATGAACTAAGTATTTTCACTTTGTCTCCAATCTGATGACTACTTGCATAAGGAAATGGAAAGAAAGTAAGGTAAATGCAGTTTGCTGCTGTTTAACTTCGTGGACAAAAGGAAAGCACAACTGCTGCCAGTTCCTCTTCCCTGCCTGGAGCACTGTGTTATCAGAATATACTTCCTTTGGTCTTTTAGATGGCCCTGATTTGGGCAGGGAAGGTATCTAAGATTGAGTGGTTAAGTGGTGTTTTGCAATACATGGGGAGAATTTTTCATTGACAAGGCAATGAGACGATAGTTAAAAGTGAATTCGCCTTTATCCATTCATCTATTGATGGACACTTCGGTTGCTTCCATGTCTTGGCTATTGTGAAAAGTGTATATATACAATGGACTACTACCCAGCCATATAAAATAATGAAATAATACCATTTGCAGCAACAGGGATGGACCTAGAGATTACCATACTGTGAAGTAAGTCAGACAGAGACAAATATTATATGGTATCACTTACATATGGAATCTAAAAAAAATAGTGTAAACGAACTGCTTTGCAAAACAGAAAGAGACTCATAGACATGGAAAACACTATGGTTATCAAAGTAGAAATAGGGGAGGTATAAACTGGGAATATGGGATTAACAGATACACACTACCACATATAAACTAGATGAACAAAAAGGATTCAGTGCATTAGCACTGGGAACTATGTTCAACATCTTGTAATAAAGTATAACGGAAAAGAAAAAAAAAATAATATAGATAAGTACATTTGGTCACTAGTTCAGTTGCTCATTCGTGTCTGACTCTTTCATGACCCCATGGACTGTAGCAACTAGGCTCCTCCGTCTGCGGAGTTTTCCAGGCAAGAATATTGGAATGGGTTGCCACTTTCTCCTCCAGGGGATCTTCCTGACCCAGGGATCTCTGGTCTCATGTATCTCCTGTATTGGCAGGTGGATTCTTTACCACTGTACCACGTGGGAAGCCCCTATACATATTTATGCATAGCTGAAGCAGTTTGCTGTATGCCTGAAACTAATGCTATGTTTAAATCATCTCCACATCAATACAAAAAAGAGAAAACAGTCCAAAGATTTAGGAAAAGAAAGTCACGATGTTATCATATAGAAGAAAAGATATATGAACCAAAAATTCATACCCATTTAGCTACCATTCCCTTTCTCTCTGGGAACAACTCCAAAACACATAGAACCCCTCCTGTTCCACAAGGATATAAAGTTAATCATGACAGAAGGAAGCAGTGACTGAACTCTCCATTCAGCATGTGGTTTTGTCTGAAAGAACTGAGCTGAAAATTAGATTTTAAGTTTCATCTACTCTACTTTCACAGACAAAACTAATGGACATGGTCATAGGAATTATGTTGGGACCTTACTTGTATGTAAGGTGTGAACAGAGAAACCATGTATGAACACAATGCCTTGACATGCACTGAAGTGACTGATGGAAGTGGCTGACACAGGAAGTCTTCATAGAAAAGTAGCTGTCAGTTTCAAACTTGCAGCATTAGATAATCCATATACATAGGTAAGAAGGTAGCAAAGACACTCCAGAAAAAAAAGAACAACTTAGACAAACTGACCTGGCCCAGTCTCTTGTCCCCAGGTCTGCCCAGGTGCTCTGGATGCCCAAACTATGCCCACTATTATCCCCTGCCCATCACCAGCATCAGCACCACACTGCCACGTATACGTGCACACTCGCTGATTGTGCCTTAACAGGAAATCTAAATGAGAAATTAAACATCTTCTTTTCAAAGTTAAGACACTTTGGGAGGAAGCAGCAATTGCTCTTTCTCTTACTGGAATAATTTTCTTCATTCAGGTGCTCACACTTCTAATATCAGAGATGGATCATGCCCATTAGGTGAGAGTTTAGTTTAACAGGTAAGACAAATGCTATTAGAAAATCAAGCATGCCACAATGGAGCAGATGTTAGAGACCTGATATTGGAGATTCTCATAAGCAATGCTTCCGATTTCAAAACTGTGCCTAAAACTTTCATGAGCAAGGGGATAAAGAATATACCTCTTTTCCCTCCTCTCCTTCCTTTCTTCCATCTTCCATCCTCCTTCTTCCTTGATCTCTCCTACCTTCTCCCCATAAGCCTCCTTTTTCTTTATCCCTGCTCCCCTTCCTCTGCCTCTCCTCTTTTTCCCTCTTCTCGCTCTCACTCCAGGGAGGAAGCAGTAAGTCACAAAAAGGACTAAAGGCTGAAAGCTATAGTTCTAGTTATTTATGAATTCAATGGACTTCAACAGCCTGTGCTACACAATCAACAACAATGTAAAACATTTCCATGGAAAATATTCTGGTGCGAACAATCAACCTAGGTATATGCACATTTAGAATATAAGGCTTCCCAAAGCACAGAGGCAACACCAAGGTAATTCCTTACACTATCATGCTTAGCCCAAAAGCAAGATCCAGGTTTTGATGTGTTCTTGAGCTTACAGTTTGTTTGATATTCCCCTTAAAGAAAAAGAATGTAAGTACATAATTGGGCACTAATTGACTAGAGATGTCATCAAGATAATTAGAGATACCAAGGGAATATTTCATGCAAAGATGGGCACAATAAAGGACAGAAATGGTATGGACTTAACAGAAGCAAAAGATATTAAGAATAGGTGGCAAGAATACACAGAAGAACTATACAAAAAAGATCTTCACAACCCAGATAATCACGATGGTGTGATCATTCACCTAGAGCCAGACATCCTGGAGTGTGAAGTCAGTGGGCCTTCGGAGGCATCACTATGAACAAAGCTACTGGAAGTGATGGAATTCTAGCTGAGCTATTTAAAATCCTAAAAAAATGATGCCTTGAAAGTTCTGCATTCGATATGCCAGCAAATTTGGAAAAGTCAGCAGTGGACACAGGACTGGAAAAGGTCAGTTTTCATTCCAGTCCGAAAGAAAGGCAATGCCAAAGATTGTTCAAACAACCGCTCAATTGGCACTCATCTCACATGCTAGTAAAGTAATGCTGAAAATTCTCCAAGCTAGGCTTCATAGTATATGAACTGAAAACTTGCAGATGTTCAAGCTGGATTCAGAAAAGACAGAGGAACCAGAGATCAAATTGCCAACATCTGCTGGATCACAGAAAAAGCAAGGGGATTCCAGAAAAACATCTGTGTCTGTTTCATTGACTATGCTAAATCCTTTATGTGGATCACAACAAACTGTGGAAAATTCTTAAAGAGATGGATATACCAGACCACTTCACAGGCTTCCTGAGGAACCTCATGCAGGTCAAGAAAGAACAGTTAGAACCAAACATGGAACAATGGATTGGTTCCAAATTGGGAAAGGAGTGCATCAAGGCTGTATATTGTCATCCTGCTTATTTAACTTATATGTAGAGTACTTCATGCAAAATTCCAGGATGGATGAAGCACAAGCTGGAATCAAGATTGCCAGGAGAAACATCAATAACCTCAGATATGCAGATGACACCACCTTTATGGCAGAAAATGAGTAGGAACTAAAGAGCCTCTTGATGAAAATGAAAGAGGAGAGTGAAAAAGCTGGCTTAAAACTCAACATTTAAAATACTAAGATCATGGCATGCTGTCCCATCACTTTATGGCAAATTGAAGGGGAAACAATGGAAAACAGTGACAGACCTTATTTTCTTGGGCTCTAAAATCACTTGTGGATGGTAATTGCAGTCATGAAATTAAAAGATGCTTGGTCTTTGGAAGAAAAGATATGACAAACCTGAATAGTGTTTTAAAAAGCAGAGATGTTGCTCTGCCAACAAAGGTCTATCTAGTCAAAGTTATGGTTTTTCCATTAGTCATGTTTGGATGCGAGAGTTCTACCATAAAGAAAGATGAGCACGAAGAATTGATGCTTTTGAACTGTGGTGTTGGAGAAGACTCTTGGGAGTCCCTTACAGTGCAAGGTGATCCAACCAGTCCATCCTAAAGGAAATCAGTCCTGAATATTCATTGGAAGGACTGATGCTAACGTTGAAGCTCCAATACTTTGGCCACCTGATGTGAAGAACTGACTTGTTGGAAAAGACCCTGATTGTGGGAAAGACTGAAGGCGGGAGGAGAAGGGGATGACAGAGGATGAGATGGTTGGATGGCATCACCGACTCATGGAAATGAGTTTGAACAAGCCCTGGGAATTGGTGACGGACAGGGAAGCATAGTGTGCTGGAGTCAGTAGGATTGCAAAGATTCAGACTCAACTGAGTGACAGAACTGAATTGAACATAATTTCATAACAAAATGATGATTCCTACTTGAAAAAAAAAAAAGGAACTCACAACAAAATATTGAAGGTTTGTTTGTAGACTCAGGTCCTTTTTGCTTCCAATTTTTTAGAGAATTTGTTAAAAATGTTTTCATAAGAAGGTATCCTTATTGCAAGTTGATTTTTCTTCCCCACCTAGAACACTGTGCATATCCACAACTCTCAAAGGCCCTAAGAAGTGAAAAGCCCTTCTTCAGAAACTTTAAAGAGTTTCTTTAGCTTTATGCTAAATCCATCTCTGCCTAACACACCCATATCCTTTCAAATGAATTTAATTTCTTTTAAGAGAAGAAAAAAAAGGACAATTTTAAAAACAGGTTCTTTGATCATTTATATTTGAGACTCTCAGAGCGTACATATGTACCAGTACTGGTTATTACTGCATGAATTTTTAAGGAAAAAATTTCCATCTTTTATATGCATCAATAAAAAGACTTAAACTAGTTAATATTATTTACATATCACTTTAATTATTTTCAATTATTTAAGTACTTGTCTATTTTACATTTATTAGATTGTTTGCCATATTTGTCTATTCTAGTTATAGTTATCCTTATAGTCTAAAAATAGGCAAACACGAAATGAAACCTACCAGTAATTAAGCATATATCCAGTTTGGTTGTGTTCCTTGACTTTTCTTTAATCAGGTAGTTTGAAAATTTAGGAGGGGTGAACTAAACTGTTTCTTTCCTTTAAAATCTTTCCAGCAAATCAAAACTGCATTAGTGATTTGAAAAATAAAGCCTCTAATATCATGCACCACATTTATTATATAGTGGCAAGGTTTTCACACTTCATCATTGAACCAAGAATTCTGTCATCTTGTGAAAAGATAGCAAAATTGCCTATACTGGTGAGATTTGTAAATTGGAGCTGAGTGTGAAGGTAACATGATGAGAAAGCACATTAACCAACCCAGAGTTCAATACAAGATTAACACTTCAGCCTAGACGTGTGTGAAAGGTTGCTAACGCAAACTGAAGATGCAAAATTTAAGACAAAGATTCGATTACTCAGTCACACAGTTAAACACAATTTCTAAAAACAAGAAGCATAACATGTCTTGCATCCGAATTAAAGACAATTTCATACATTTCAGGATAGAACTTATTCTAAACAAGATTCAGCTACTCTAGGAGCCTGGTATTTTTAATGCCTCTCCTTTAACAAAAAAAAAGATTAGAGTTAAGCTGATGTTCAGAAAGTTAGATTAAAATTAGAGGAGAGCACACAGCCAGAACATGCCTTCATTACTAAGCACTCATGGAGCCTGCAACTGAAGACAAACTTCCTCCAGTTACCTACATCCAAGTATTGTAATGGTTCCCAACAGTAGGTTCTTCACTCATCTAGCACTCCTTTCTCTTCTTGGAAAAAAAAAAAATTATATATATATATATATATATATATATATATATATATATATGTATATATTAATCAATATGCATTTATGTTTCCTTTTGCTACCTCCAAACCCTATTCTTCCAATCATCTCTTGGTATGTTTAATAATCATAAAATTAGTTGTAGGTGATACCCTTTCTTGTTTGCTACAGGTAGACACTGTGTTAGAAGCTTTATATTTATCGTCTTGTTATATTTACCCAACACCTATGTGATTTAAGTACGGCTTTTACCCAGTTTTTCAGATGTAGAGGGTTATCTGACTCTTCTTTTGCCTTATTCTAAATCTGTGCCTTTAAGAGATTTCATCCTCTTCATTAACAAACATAGTCCTTTCCCTCTTTCCTTACTTTTCCTAAGTTATCTACTCCCCTTTCTTTACCATAAATGAATGTGCCTTTAACTCTATCTTTTCTTCAGTCTACCCATTTATTTCCTTTTTCCTTTCAGTGAAGAAAGATTTTTCTTTTTGGAACTGCCATCTATAGGACTTTCTGTCAGCAGTGTTAAACTCTGGTTAACTTTGACCCACTGAATCTGGTTCAGAGCCTGCTGACTTGCTGAAACTGCTCTGTAAAAGATCACAACCACTGCCAAGTCAAACTGTCCTTAGAACCTGACCATTTGACTTCCATATAGCAAGTAATAACTCAAATTTAATACAATATGAAAGTAGAGTCTCCCAGGGTGAGTTTGATGTATGATGCATGGCACCCAAAGCTGATGCTTGATGACAACCTGGAGGAATAGGGTGGAGAGGGAGATGGGAGCGGGGTTGAGGATGGAAGGGATACATGTATACCTATGGCTGATTCATATTAATATATGGCAAAAACCATCACAATATTTTAAAGTAAATATCCACCAATTAAAATAAATTTAAAAAGTAGACTCTGAAACTGGAAATGTCATAATTACTTCCACTTCTCCACTCCTGTTATTAGCTATCTATTGCTCTCTAAAAGATAACACATTTATTAACTCATATTTTTCTGTGAACCAGGAGTCTGGGTATAGAAAATTGGGCTCTTTTTTAGGACGTTATGATGCTATAAACAGGGTGTCATCTAGACCCTGCTGTCTCATTTAAGGCTCTATTAGAAGAGGGCCCAGTGAAAACTTACTCAGGTTGTTATTGGCAGAATTCATTTCCTTGAGTGTATAGGACCAAACGCATGAGTTCCTTCCTACAATACCTTGAAACTAATCAGCAGTATCTGTTGAGAACCCAATAGAATTAATAATAATATTACTGTTTAACTAATACACAAAAATGATCGTCATGACCCAGATAATCACGATGGTGTGATCATTCACCTAGAGCCAGACATCCTGGAATGTGAAGTCAAGAGCGCCTTAGGAAGCATCTCTACAAACAAAGCTAGTGGAGGTGATGGAATTCCAGTTGAGCTATTTCAAATCCTGAAAGATGATGCTGTGAAAGTGCTTCACTCAATATGCCAGCAAATTTGGAAAACTCAGCAGTGACTCCAGGACTAGAAAAGGTCAGTCTTCATTCCAATCCCAAAGAAAGACAATGCCAAAGAATGCTCAAACTACCACACAATTGCACTCATCTCACACACTAGCAAAGTAATGCTCAAAATTCTCCAAGCCAGGCTTCTACAGTATGTGAACCATGAACTTCCAGATGTTCAAGGTGGATTTACAAAAGGCAGAGGAACCAGAGATTAAATTGCCAACATCCATCGGATTATTGAAAAAGCAAGAAAGTTCCAGAAAAACATCTACTTCTGCTTTACGGACTATGCCAAGGCCTTTGACTGTGTGGTACACAATAAACTGTGGAAAATTCTTAAAGAGATGGGAATACCTGACTCCCGAGAAACCTGTATGCAGGTCAAGAAGCAACAGTTAGAATCAGATAAGGAACAACAGACTGGTTCCAAATTAGGAAAGGAATACATTAAAGCTGTGTATTGTCACCCTGCTTATTTAATTCATATGCAGAATACATCGTAAAATGCTGGGAAGATAAAGCACAAGCTGAAATCAAGATTGCTGGGAGAAATATCAATAACCTCAGATCTGCAGATGACACCACCCTTATGGCAGAAAGCAACGAAGATCTAAAGAGCCTCTTGATCAAAGTGAAAGAGGAGAGTGAAAAAGTTGGCTTAAAGCTCAACATTCAGAAAACTAAGATCATGGATCTGGTCTCATCACTTCATGGCAAATAGATGGGGAAAAATAGAAACAGTGAGAGACCTTGTTTTTTTGGACTCCAAAATGCAGATGGTGACTGCAACCATGAAATTAAAAGACCCTTGCTCCTTGGAAGAAAAGATATGATCAACCTAGACAGCATATTAAAGAGCAGAGACATTACTTTGCCAACAAAGATCTGTCTCGTCAAAGTAATGGTTTTTCCAGTAGTCATGTATGGATATGAGAGTTGGACTATAAAAAAGCTGAGCATCAAAAAAAGAATTGATACTTTTGAAGTGTGTGTTGGAGAAGACTCTTGAGTCCCTTGTACAGCAAGGAGATCCAATCAGTCCATCCTAAAGGAAATCAGTCCTGAATATTCATTGGAAGGACTGCTGCTGAAACTGAAACTCCAATACTTTGGCCACCTGATATGAAGAATTGACTCATTGGAAAAGACCCTGATGCCGGGAAAGATTGAAGGTGGGAAGGAGAAGGGGACAACAGAGGAAGAGATGGTTGGATGGCATCATCAACTCAACAGACATGAGTCTGAGTGAACTCCGGGAGTTGGTGATGGACAGGGAGGCATGGCATGCTGCAGTCCATGGGGTTGCAAAGAATCGGACACAACTGAGTGACTGAACTTACTCAATATTTATTGTTTATTTTGTATGTGCTAAGTGTAGCTCTAAATTCTTTCATGTTTTAACTCATCACAAAAATCCTATGATGTAAATATTGCTATTTATTCTCTGTTACAGAAAAAAAAAAAAAAAAACTGACCCAAGAATAAATTAAGTGAATTCCCAAGTTCATATAGCTAGTAAATAATGGAACTGAGACTCATGAAAATGCCTTTTGAGATAAGAATTAGCACTTCTAATCACCCTACCATAATAGCTTTTTTATATAAATTATTTATTCTTTTAAATCTGGAAAAGTGGAAGGAAGTCTTGTGAGAAAGTAAATGATGTTTAGGTTCCCAGTGAAACTGGAATTCGTTAAGCAAACATTCCATGTTTTTATTTTTTATTGCTCCTAAGCTTTTTAACATCTATAAAATCAAGCTAGTCATTAATGCTGCTAAGTGCTGTCTTGCCCCTCACACATTTTAATATATCAATCTTGGGAAGATGGTTCAATCATGAATAGACCCTTACTTAAGATAAAATAAATGAGATGCAGTGAAGGGCAAACACTGAAAGGAGTCAGACTGAACATAGACTGGTGCTATTGTCATGAATATTCTTATTCAGATAGATACATATATGCCTTCTTGGCTTCCTCCCCTAAATAAGTTACTAAAGCATTAAAGTAAGTAGTAAAATAACCACAGTCAGTTGATGTTCCATAAGTATTTCTTAATCTGTATCCAGTTATGGCCACATTCACAACAGACAAAGATGCCCAGACACTTGAGTAAACTGCTTTGAGACCAAGAGTGAGATACCAGGGTGGTAGGTTATTAACGTCACTTTACTTTGATCATTGAAGTTAGAGGAAAGTGGATTGAAATAGACAACTGATTCAAGGTTATGGCTCTTGTATGTAGTACCTCGAATTGTCAACATTGAGTGAATATGTTCTAGAATCTAAAGCAGCTAACACGCAATGCCCATAACTTTATAAACTTTGGTTTCCTCATTCATAAAAAAGAAGTAGAGAGTTACTAACTTCAAATTAAATGTTAGCTTATTAAAAATTAGGTAAGTTAATTCTAGAATAAGGCCCAGATCCCAAGCGTGCTGGCAAAGAGTAAGACTTTAGTATACACTATTTATTAATATTGGCCCTTGTAGTATTGTTATGAGAATTAAATAAGATTACATATAATATATATACTGCTTTAGCTTGAAAATTTATACTTATTATAACAATATTATTTAATTATTAAATATTATTATAATTGCAATATAATAGCATGCTCTCATTAAGTGCAGAGAAGGCAATGGCAACCCACTCCAGTACTCTTGCCTGGAAAATTCCATGGACGGAGGAGCCTGGTAGGCTGCAGTCCATGGGGTCGTGCAGAGTTGGACAGGATTGAAGCGACTTAGCAGCAGCAGCAGCATTAAGTGCTTGCTTTTTGGCCAAATTATACCCAACCTATCAAAGAAGTATTTCCCAGTGAGAGCTTAGAAAATATCACATGTACTACTGAAAAGTTTGATATAATTTCATTAAGATTGAGAAGTAAACTTTATGTTCCTTATTGGCTTTCTGCATGGACATGGGACACAAGAAGGACTTTCATGACAGCCAATCTTTCCTCTAGAAGCAGTTTCAGATCTACTTAAATAAAATCATAAAATGTAGAAATCATATAATCAAATAAAATGTGAGGTCTCACATTGCCTATATTACTAGAACATTAGAGGTTTCAGGGATCAATTCTGTAATCCAAATTCTTTCTGCACGCTATTTTGCACAAAGTAGTAGGGGTTTTACACCGAAGTTAAACATCAGTCAGGATATTTTTTGACTCCATTTAACAACAGAGATGGGCTTCCCTTTTGGTTCAGTGGTAAAGAACCTGCCTGACAATGCAGATGTGGGTTCGATCCCTGGGTCAGGAGAAGGGATATGACATTCCTGGATCAGGATCCTCTGAAGAAGGAAATGACACTCAGTCCAATAGTCTTGCCTGGAAAATCCCATGGATAGAGGAGTATAGTGGGCTACAGTCCACGGGGTCACAAAAGGGTAGGATGTGACTTAAACAACAGCAGCAGAGGTAAATGGAAGAGGATATCATCACCAATGGCATTGTATTCATATTCTTAGTTGATGCTCTGATAAGGCTCCTAATAGAAAATGAAGAAAATGGTTTCAATCTAGGGGAAAAATTCAATAGCTGATGTTGCAAACGACAAAACGGCTGATCTAAATGATATCTCAATATAGATAAGAGGAATAAGATAAGAGGGATACAACCAGATAAGAGGGATACAAAAGCATGAACACTACCATATACTTAGTAAGTTGATTGGTATTGTCTCATTATCCACTGAACTTTGGAAATAAATGATTAGTATCTTCTTGTATGTCAAGAACAAAACATGGACATATTCTCCAGCCTAGTCTCAGGCAAGTTTACCAAGCTCCCACTTAACCAAGGAAAGTTTCACCAAAAACGTTAAAAGCAACGGAGTGATTCCCTGTTATTCCTCTGATGAAGGATACAATGAGCTTAGGGATAAGCAGAAAGGAAGATAAAGAGAAGGACGGGCATGGATAAACCAAATCAACCCCTCTTTTTGTGTGTCAGAGTTGACCGAGTATCAGTCACAAACACAGTTGGTTCCGTAAATCCTCATAGTAGTTAAAGCATTTTATCAGAGCTTATTAGACTGTGATAAAATGTATAGTTCAGTAGATGTCCTCATATATTCTGGAAATTACCAGCACCCATTTATAAGGAACCTGTATTACTAGTTTTAATTAACTGAAATCATCTGCTTGAAATTATGCTCTCAATTTAGCTCACATTTCAATCTCCATAAATTCTTTCTCAGTGTTCTACTCTGAGGAATGCAAATGGGTCCTGTGCCAATCCCCAGGAATGTCTAATGGCATCAGGCAGCAGCATGATGTAGAGTGTTCAGCAATACACAGAATGGGGAGGGGGCACTATACTAAAGTAGCCCTGTTATACTGATTTAACCTGAAAAACAGCAAAACTTTTCATTTACACTGAATTTACCACTCTGGTTGGAAAATTAGTATTAATATTTGAATCAAACGTAGTTTACTTGACCTATGGAAATTATATCTTTTCCATATAGCATATAACATTATATTTCCTTTTTTTTGGCCAGGCAGCTTATGGAATCTTAGTTCCCCAACCAAGGATCAAACCCGCATCCTGGGCAGTTAGAGCACAATCTTAACACTGGACCATGAGGAAATTCCCAATATTTGTTTTCTTTAATGGAATTATGGGTGAAATTGACAGTATTCTTCATAAAATACTAAATTTTTCTACAAAATGGTATCTGATGCATTTATCTATATGAAAAGAAAATGATATATGTATGATATATATATATATATATTTGCCATATCAAAATTTTTTTACACTTTATTTCCTTTCTATCCCTTTTACTCGGAGAAGGCAATGGCACCTCACTCCAGTACTCTTGCTTGGAAAATCCCATGGACGGAGAAGCCTGGTGGGCTGCAGTCCATGGGGTCACTAAGAGTCGGACACGACTGAACGGCTTCATTTTCACTTTTCACTTTTCACTCTCATGCATTGGAGAAGGACATAGCAACCCATTCCAGTGTTTGTCCCCCAGGGACGGGGGAGCCTGGTGGGCTGCTGTCTATGGGGTCACACAGAGTCGGACATGACTGAAGCAACTTAGCAGCAGCGGCAGCAGCAGCAGCATCCCTTTTACTAAATCTAAAATGAAATGTTGATAAATCTCAACATTTAAAATGTCACTACATGAGAAAATAGGTTAAGCATATTGTTTTATATATGCAAGTGATAATTATCAACTGTATTGTAAGTTAAATAATGTTTAGTATCCAGCTTTGAGAAGAGTAAACTAGGTGGGGTGAGACAGGATGTTAGAAACATTAAAAAAAAATACTTTAAAATACTTGCTGAGTAAGGTTTATAAGTGAAGAAAAGGTAGTTATTTGCTTCTTTCTTTACTGTGACCTGTCTACCAGTTCTGCTCTGAAATGCATGTAAGTCTTTACTGAGTTAATTTTACAAACAGACTAAGAGAGTCAGAATTTGATGCAGTTTCATCTGACTTGTCTCTGCATGAATACTGTTTCCTCTTTGACTATCACCATTCCAAGAATAGTTCTCTGTAAACAGTAGGTGCTTAATAAATATTGTTCGTTAACTATGCAATTAAACTGGTAGTACATATTCCTGTTTCTAATGCTTCTTGGCAATCAGACTAAAAGAATACAAAGAACTAATTTGCATCACATGGGTGAGCACAGAGAGTGTTTAATTCAGTCTAATGTTCTTTCCAAATGGTTCAATATTTCCTTGAATTGAGTCTCTTTCTATGATCAGGCAGAGTGAGTAAGATACTCTCTGGGAATAAAGTGCTCATCCATGTGATGAAAATTAACTCCTTCAGAGCACCAGGGAGTTAATGGTAAATTATTTCTTCTTTGGTACCAAAATGAATTAAATTGCCAATTAATCACTTCCCAGGGCGTGCCAAACTACAGTCTGCAGGTTTTGAAAATGTCTTGGGGAGAGAGCGTGCACCTTCTCTTTAGTTTGGCATCTTGCTGAATCTTTCCCCCTGCCTCGTGCTCTTTGCTTTCCCCTCATCTAGACCAAACTTGAGATGTGTGTGCAGAACGAAGAACATGAATAGCTTCTGGACAGACCAGCTGGACTGTAGCATCAGCTGGCTGGCTGGTCAACAGTACCCCCTCTTGCCATGCTGACAAAGCCCTGCTTTTATTTCAATGCACAGAATGTTGCACTGTCAAAATCAGAGTTCTGGTATTTGTTTTCTCAGGTACCCTGACAGCCTAAAGTGAGTCGTGGTAGTCTCATTTCCCTTCTCAGGGTGTAGTTTAGGTGTGGATATATGACCCAGTGTGATCTCTGGGGTGTGAGGAGAAGTCTGCTGGGGTAGTGCTTGGTACAGATTCCTGACAAAGTAGGACACAGAAAGAAGCAACCTTTCTTCTGCCATGTGGTGTCTGGACCTCTAACGGCTGTAGTCATCTTGGCAACAAGAGAGCAGAGAGGCGCAGGATGAGACTAAGGCTGAGGGCGATGGGATATAGTTGTGGAAGGAACTGTGTCCCTGAAAAGGTCAATGAGGCCTCTGATGGTGCTGGGCCCTGCATCGCAACCTTAACTCCAAATAAGTGAGAGGAATAAATCTCCGGCACACTATGAAACAAAATATTCCTTATTGCTTACATCAGTTGAGACAGAGTTGTCTGCTAATTGCAGACTAATGAAATGCCTCCTTTGAACCTATTTTACACCACCAGAAATAAATATTTATTTTTATAGGACCTGGGAAGTTCTCTAAAATTATCTGTTCTTGTCAAAATAAGATCCCTAAACAGAGACTAGGTCTTGGTCGCAGACATTAAGAAGTTAGTTTTTAGAATTCTACATTCTCCCAACAGACAAAGTAGAAAAATATTGTTTATTATTAATTATTTAAATATTTCTGAGTAAAGCCCAAATTTACTCCTTTTAAATCTAAAATAATATCCTTATTTATTTTTAGTGCTTTGAAATATTTACTGGGAGAACTGAAGGTCCCCATTTCTAGGTGGAAGCTTTTTAATTGCAATTCATAGCCAACATTTTGACTACGCTTTACCATAAAAGCAGAACTACTGTGTGCAGAGAATCTTCCTTTGAATGGTGACCCCAAGAATAAATGCAAAATGAATTTGTTGGAATTAGGTAAAAGAGAAATAAAAATAAAATGGAATACTTCAGGATAAAAACACATACTTTTGTAAATAAACTTACCAGGGACAGAGATAGGAGGATATAAAAGAATAAATATGTAAATGGAGGTTTATTCACAGAAGCTATTTTATATTTCAATAGCACCTGAAGAAATAATATATACTCTGAATTGTTATCCAAAGATCACAAATCAATTTTTAGATAAGTGGTCCTACAGCTAAATATCAAGAAAGAGTAATACATATCATAATGACATTTCAGATGGGAGAAAAGCACATTTCATAATCCTAAAAATAGTAAAACATATTCATTTGAACATCTGGTCACTTCAGATGGAAAATCTAAAGGTTTGCCGTGTATGTTATTACATTAAAAGTCAGAGACAAGTACTGGTTGGGAACAAAGGCTCACTTGTGTGCTTTTTCACAGCATTAGAGTGAAATTAATTAGTATTAGCTGACACTCATGAATATTGTTAGTTTGCAATAATGCCAACTGAACAGCCCTATTGAGTGCTCACTATAATTCTGATAACCTTGAATACAAAACAGAATGGCATTCACATCTTATTTTCATTTATCTGTAAAAAAAAAATGATATGTTCTTTCCTTAAAATAAAACTATCCTATCTTTCATTGCTCCTAACTGTGTGAAATACAATTATAGTTGAAGGAGAATTTGCATAACACTTTGAAGGGCTTAATAGCTATAATAATTTTAATTTACCACGGAAAGTTTATAATATACAAAAAGATGAATTCTTTATTGTGAGAGGGGATTATTTAAGGCATATCATCTAATCAAGAAAATAATGGTAATACATGGGTAGATGACACACAAGGGTTTATTTTTTGCAAATAAGTTGGAGATTTTCCTGTAATGATTTCGAAAATGAGTCTCTCTGGAAAGGAGCTGCTTGGAAAATGAGGTTCTTTTTAAATGATTTATCTTAAAATTGGCTTGTTGTCTTCAGTGAGATACCTTCTCTAGCCTTTGAAAGGATTGTATGAAAGGATCCCTATAGTTTCTCTTAGCACCCTGCTTTTGATCTGACAGTATGATTTCTTCACCCCAGAGTTATAGATAGGGACAAAGACACAGTGCAGAGCTCTCTGGTGTATTCTGTCAGATATTAAAATCTATAATCTGTATAACATCACTCTTCCAGGAAATGTCAAATGGCGAATTTAGTCATTTGATATTAATTATAATAATTAATCAAATCATTTTTGAGGGAAAAACTAATTTCCTTTTCAATAATTTGCATATTTTTTCTGATTATCTTCCCTCCACATCTAACTGCTTAAGAATTAAAGCCTTGTGTTGGCATATGGAACTGTTTACCAGTTAATTGTGTAACCTTTCTGTTGCTTAGTTAGATTCTTTATATATGAAATTAATATAGCAAGAATATAAAGCAGAATTATCACTATGATCAAATGAGGTGGTATATACAAAAGTGATTATGACATCACATATATGCTTATAGATATGTATATGTGCTGTAGTAAGTAATCAATAAAGTACTTTTAAAATGATGCAGTATTGCTAAATTTTTGATAAATCAACTCTGTTTACTCATTTAAAATGAGTTCCTTCAATTTCCAGCATCAGTATGAATGACTTTTCCATTCTATGCTTCAGAATATTTTGAAGGGACTAATGAATGAATAATTACATATAAGCATATACCTGTATACAAGAATGCTATATACTTCTATTTATTGCTTTAAATAAAAGAGTAGCTTTTAAAAAAAATTTAAAAGGCATTTAAATATCCCCAACAATTTTTTCCTATAGCTCCACCACAAAAGATTTCAAGGTTATTGAATACTGATTTTAGAAGTTATCAAATTTTGTGAGCAACTGTATTTTCAGTCAGTATGTAAGTAAATGCCAAGTCAGAATTTTATATTGTACATGTGAGATGCTGACATGATCATTTACCAACATGTGAAACTGTGCAGAATCCAATGCCAAGACTGTACAAGGCATATGCTGTACATGAAAAATAATGTTGCATGTAGCTCATACATTTAAAAAATGATTCATAAGAAGTATTCTTATAAGTCTGAGAAGGCGCAAGTTTTCTACCTAATACAATAACTATTTATACTTTAGTAGGATAAGTTTAATGGACTTTCATCTGTATTTTATCTTTTTCTCCTTTTTCCTTTGCTTATTTAGATGCATTACTACATATTTATGGAGACTTTGATTCCTTCTAGAGATAATGTTTTAGACATTTTTAATACCACATCTAGTTAAGACTTTAAATGTTTTGGCATCAGTTCAGATCAGTAAAGTTGCTCAGTCGTGTCCGACTCTTTGCGACCCCATGAATCACAGCACGCCAGGCCTCCCTGTCCGTCAACATCTCCCGGAGTTCACTCAGACTCACGTCCATTGAGTCAGTGATGCCACCCAGCCATCTCATCCTCTGTCGTCCCCTTCTCCTCCTTGCCCCAATCCCTCCCAGCATCAGAGTCTTTTACAATGAGTCAACTCTTTGCATGAGGTGGCCAAAGTACTGGACCTTCAGCTTTAGCATCATTCCTTCCAAAGAAATCCCAGGGCTGATTTCCTATAGAATGGACTGGTTGGATCTCCTTGCAGTCTAAGGGACTCTCAAGAGTCTTCTCCAACACCACAGTTCAAAAGCATCAATTCTTCGGCGCTCAGCCTTCTTCACAGTCCAACTCTCACATCCATACATGACCACTGGAAAAACCATAGCCTTGACTAGATGGACCTTAGTTGGCAAAGTAATGTCTCTGCTTTTGAATATGCTGTCTAGGTTGGTCATAACTTTTCTTCCAAGGAGTAAGCGTCTTTTAATTTCATGGCTGCAGTCACCATCTGCAGTGATTTTGGAGCCCCCCAAAATAAAGTCTGACACTGTTTCCACTGTTTCCCCATCTATTTCCCATGAAGTGATGGGATCAGATGCCATGATCTTCATTCTCTGATTGTTGAGATTTAGGCCAACTTTTTCACTCTCCTCTTTCACTTTCATCAAGAGGCTTTTTAGTTCCTCTTCACTTTCTGCCATAAGGGTGGTGTCATCTGCATATATGAGGTTGTTGAAATTTCTCCCGGCAATCTTGATTCCAGCTTGTGTTTCTTCCAGTCCAGCGTTTCTCATGATGTACTCTGCATATAAGTTAAATAAGCAGGGTGACAATACACAGCCTTGACGTACTCCTTTTCCTATTTGGAACCAGTCCGTTGTTCCATGTCCAGTTCTAACTGCTGCTTCTTGACCTCCATACAGATTTCTCAAGAGGCAGGTCAGGTGGTCTGGTATTCCTATCTCTTTCAGAGTTTTCCACAGTTTATTGTGATCCACACAGTCAAAGGCTTTGGCATAGCCAATAAAGCAGAAATAGATATTTTTCTGGAACTCTCTTGCTTTTTCCATGATTCAGCGGATGTTGGCAATTTGATCGCTTATTCCTCTGCCTTTTCTAAAACCAGCTTGAACATCAGGAAGTTCACAGATCACGTATTGCTGAAGCCTGGCGTGGAGAATTTTGAGCATTGCTTTACTAGCATGTGAGATGAGTGCAGTTGTGTGGTAGTTTGAGCATTCTTTGGCATTGCCTTTCTTTGGGATTGTAGTGAAAACTGACCTTTGCCAGTCCTGTGGCCACTGCTGAGTTTTCCAAACTTGCTGGCATATTGAGTGCAGCACTTTCACAGCATCATCATTCAGAATTTGAAACAGCTCAACTGGCATTCCATGTCCTCCACTAGCTTTGTTCGTAGTGATGCTTTCTAAGGCCCACTTGACTTCACATTCCAGGATGTCTGGCTCTAGATGAGTGATCACACCGTCATGATTATCTGGGTCGTGAAGATCTTTTTTGTACAGTTCTTCCGTGTATTCTTGCCACCTCTTCTTAATATCTTCTGCTTCTGTTAGGTCCATACCATTTCTGTCCTTTATCAAGTCCATCTTTGCATGAAATGTTCCCTTGGTATCTCTAATTTTCTTGAAGAGATCTCTGGTCGTTCCCATTCTGTTCTTTTCCTCTATTTCTTTGCAGTGAACACTGAAGAAGGCTTTTTTTATCTCTTCTTGCTATTCTCTGAAACTCTGCATTCAGATGCTTATATCTTTCCTTTTCTCCTTTGCTTTTCGCCTCTCTTCTTTTCACAGCTATTTGTAAGGCCTCCCAGACAGCCATTTTGCTTCTTGCCTTTCTTTTCCATGGGGATGGTCTTGAACCCTGTCTCCTGTACAATGTCACGAACCTCATTCCATTGTTCATCAGGCACTCTATCTCTCAGATCTAGGCGCTTAAATCTATTTCTCACTTCCACTGTATAATCATAAGGGATTTGATTTAGGTCATACCTGAATGGTCTAGTGGTTTTCCCTACTTTCTTCAATTTAAGTCTGAATTTGGTAATAAGGAGTTCATGATCTTAGCCACAGTCAGCTCCTGATCTTGTTTTTGTTGACTGTATAGAGCTTCTCCATCTTTGGCCGCAAAGAATATAATCAATCTGATTTCGGTGTTGACCATCTGGTGATGTCCTTGTGTAGAGTCTTGTCTTGTGTTGTTGGAAGAGGGTGTTTTCTATGACCAGTGCATTTTCTTGGCAAAACTCTATTAGCCTTTGCCCTGCTTCATCCCACATTCCAAGCCAAATTTGCCTGTTACTCCAGGTGTTTCTTGACTTCCTACTTTTGCATTCCAGTCTCCTATAATGAAAAGGACATGTTTTTTGGGTGTTAGTTCTAAAAGGTCTTGTAGGTCTTCATAAAACCATTCAACTTCAGCTTCTTCAGCATTACTGGCTGGGGCATGGACTTGGATAACTGTGATATTGAATAGTTTCCCTTGGAGATGAACAGAGATCATTCTGTCATTTTTGAGATTGCATCCAAGTACTGCATTTCAGACTCTTTTATTGACCATGATGTCTACTCCATTTCTTCTGAGGGATTCCTGCCTGCAGTAGTAGATATAATGGTCATCTGAGTTAAATTCCCCCATTCCAGTCCATTTTAGTTCACTGATTCCTCGAATGTCAATGTTCACTCTTGCCATCTCTTGTTTGACCACTTCCAATTTGCCTTGATTCATGGACCTGACATTCCAGGTTCCTATGCAATATTGCTTTTTACAGCATCAGACCTTGCTTCTATCACCAGTCACATCCACAGCTGGGTATTGTTTTTGCTTTGGCTTCATCCCTTCATTCTTTCTGGAGTTATTTCTCCACTGATCTCCAGTAGCATATTGGACACCTGATGACCTGGGCAGTTCTTTTGGTATCCTATCATTTTGCCTTTTCCTACTGTTCATGGGGTTCTCAAGGCAAGAATACTGGAGTGGTTTGCCATTTCCTTCTCCAGTGGACCACATTCTGTCAGAGCTCTCCACCATGACCCTCCCATCTTGGGTTGCCCCACGGGCATGGCTTGGTTTCATTGAGTTAGACAAGGCTGTGGTCTTAGTGTGATTAGACTGACTAGTTTTCTGTGAGTATGGTTTCAGTGTGTCTGCCTTCTGATGCCCACTCCAGTAGTCTTGCCTGGAAAATTCCATGGACAGAGGAGCCTAGAAGGCTGCAGTCCATGGGGTCACTGAGGGTTGGATGCGACTGAGCGACTTCACTTTCACTTTTCACTTTCACACATTGGAGAAGGATATGGTAACCCACTCCAGTGTTCTTGCCTGGAGAATCCCAGGGATGGGGGAGCCTGGTGGGCTGCCATCTATGGGGTTGCACAGAGTCGGACACAACTGAAGTGACTGAGCAGCAGCAGCAGTAGCCCTCTGATGCCCTCTTGCAACACCTACCATCTTACTTTGGTTTCTCTTACCTTGGGCGTGGAGTATCTCTTCACGGCTGCTCCAGCAAAGAACAGCCGCTGCTCGTTACCTTGGACGAGGGGTATCTCCTTACCGCCATCAAATCTGCTTGCTATAGACCTTGTAGATAGATCACTGCTGTTTCTTTTGGTCACTTGCATTTGGCAGCACTGAGATAAACGTTATAAAAGGATGAATGAATTATATGTTTATTTGCAATGAAGGTCTCCTTGGTTTCCTGTCCTGGACTATGATGATTCTGCAAGATAGCAGCTGCATTTCACCAGAGATAACATCTCATTTCTAAAGAGGATTAAAGTGGCCTCTGAAAATGTGACCTGTAAAGATAGCATTGGAGAAACACCATGTGCAATAAAGTTACATAAGAAATATAATGTTGCTGTTATTGTTTAGTCGCTCAGTTGTATCCAACACTTTAGGGACTACATGGACTGTAGCCCCCCAGGTTCCTCTGTCCATGGGATTTCCCAGGCACAAAACTTGGAGTGGGTTGCCATTTCCTTCTCCAGGGGATATTTCTGACCCAGGGATCAAATTGCTTGGCAGGTGAAATCTTTACCACTGAGCCACCTGGGAAGCCCAAGGAATATAATAACTTTAGTATATAAGTTAATTTATTGTATGAAATAATACCTGCCCTATAATTTATACAACCCACACATGCATTTAAACATGATGATGTGATGCTTTTTGTACAAATAATTCATTTTTCCACATGCATTGCATATGACTTAAAAGTTATCTCAAATATTTGCTTGTCTTGTTGTACTGTTCCCATTACTTTGAACAGTGCTGGAAATACCCTGGTTTGAGAAGATTCCTTAGAGAAGAGAATGGCTACCCACTCCAGTATTCTTGCCTGGAGAATCCCATAGACAGAGGAGCCTGGCGGGCTACAGTCCATGGGGTTGCAAAGTGTGGGATACAACTAAGCAACTTTCACTTTCATTGATAATATTTTAATTTTCACTTTAGAAGTATAGTACATTTATCTAATGACTATAAATGTACGTTTTCATATTCTACCTTTAATGACAGTAAGAACGTCACCGTCAAGGGGGCATTCCTAATGTCACCTCACACTAAACATGCCCAGAACCACTCTAGGGCCAGAGAGGAGACTGTCATTAGGACCCAAACAGACTCTATAAAGTCTCACAGACTTGAATATGTCTGACTGCCTTTCTCTACCTTTTGCTACTTGATGAAAAGAAAAAAAGAAAAGCAGCTACAATGACCGTATCTAAGAACAAAGTCAGGTATCTGTCACCAGTATGTTCTCCACAATCCTACACGGGAACATCTGGAAACTAAAAACCATGATCTTTGATACATAAAATTTATTTCCACTTGTGTGTCTCACATGGGCCATGCTTTGGACTAAGAAGACAACCAATGAAAATTTTAATAACCTAGAGAAAACACTAAAATTCCTTTATTACAATCCTTGGAAAAATGCACAATAGATTATTTTTAACTGCCCTATAAAATAAAGCCTCTGCCTTAATTGTATATTCTCTGTTATTTTATGAGCACTCTCAACTAGGCACAGTATTAGTTGCTGGGTATGTGTTAGCAAAGAAAACAGATCATAAAGTTCCTTATAGATATTATAATCCATTGTAGAGGAACTGGAATCATACAGTAAACAGACTGATAAGTAATTTTTTTTTTATCAGTTGTCAACTTCTCTGGAATAAATGAATTTCTTATCATATCCTATTACTTAAGTGATCTAGTTCAAAGAACCTTATGCATTTTTTCTTTTTTGCAAGATGTGTCAACTCATAAAATTGTACTATGCAGTACCAGCAATTGTGGAATCAGGTGAGCTTAACACAATATCTAATGAAACCATTTTATCTGTTCCTGGTTCCTCAAACAAATGGACTCCCTCTAAAATTCTTCCAGAAGAAGAAAGAGTATGGATAAACTCAATGTCCTGGTAATCTTCAGTTCGAGCTTCAATAGTATTTGATCATTAGGGATTCTCATTTTAGTACAGTTCACCTGTAGCAAAAGGCAGAAGGGAAATAGTCTTAGCAGAATGTAGTAGCAGATCATAGAATAAGAGGCTGTAGCAATACAAATGAGGTTATAACATTTGTCTAGGAGAAATCTGTCAAGGAAGGAGAATGCAATGAATTACAGGCCCAGAATGTGGCTTTTGATCGTCTTTAAAGTGTTTTGAGGAGAGCAGAAGTATTCATCAGGATTGACTTCAGGGAGATGTACTTGCAGTATTCCATAGAATGAGTGATCTCAAGTACTCTATTTTATCTTTTAAAAAGCAGTTAACAATGCAATACTCTCAAGCTCCTGAATATTGATCTATCATTTGCCTCCTTATATTCTATATTAGTGTGCTTCCCAGGAGGCACAGGTGGTAAAGAGCTCACTTGTCAATGCAGGAGACGTAAGAAACTTGGTTCCTAGGTTGGGAAGATCCCCTGAAGGAGGGCGTGACAACCTACTCTAGTATTCTTGCCTAAAGAATCCCATGGACAGAAGAGCCTGGTAGGCTACAGTCCATCGGGTTGCAAAGAAGTGGACATGACTGAAGTAACTTAGCATGCACACATTCTATATTAGTACAATGTATGTCTGAGCCAAGCCATATGATTTCCACATAATCTCCTCAATCTTATTTATTCTTTAAATCAATATGGTGTGGTAGTTAGTCACTTGGTAGTGTCCGACTCTTGCAACCCCAGGCTCTCCTATCCATGGGATTTTCTAGTCAAGAATACTGGAGTGGGGTTCCATGCCCTCTCTCCACTGGATCTTCCTGAGCCAAGGATTGAAACTGCATCTCTGCTGTCTCCTGATTTTGAGTCTATAAATCAGTATAATTATAGACTCAGAATGGTCAGGCACCATAATATTCATGGGTTTATCCATTAATTTTGTCAACAGCTATTTATTGACGGCCTAGTGCATGTCATGCTACTATTCTAGCATGACATTTACACTCTGGGGTATAAAAGTGAACAAAGTAGGCTGAAATCCCTGTCCTTATTAAGCATACATTTTCATGGGGAGAGAAAAATCAATTGAGAAAAAAAATGTGTAAATTTATAGCATATTGAAAACAATGATTAGTGTAATTTGGAAAAATTAAGTGGGGAAGCTGAATATGGAAGCCAGAGTAAACTAGAGATATGGAGTTACCATTTTAAATGGAGAAGAAGCTATTTAGAAAAGTCTTCACTGAGAAGATAAAAATACTTATAATAAAAGGACTAAAATGGGGTTGTATTTAACCCTCCTAGTACACATGCACCTATACCTGAATATGATCATTTAACACTTTCAAATAAATCATTTGATGGACACCACATTTCTACTCTCCTGCCATTAGGAATCAGAAAGGAAGACATTTTCTTCTTTTAAAATGACATCATTGCACTATCAGAAATCAGAATGCTTCTTAAGTAGCCAAACAAGTTGGATGTGATTCTCGGAGACCATCAGTTACATGGCAGCTAGGCTAAAACTAAATTTGCATTGGCATCATCTAACTTTACTTGAGCCACAGTAAATAATTCCATCAAGAGTCCCTGAGGAGTACATTTGCAGCTCACAAACTCAAAAAAAAGGATGCAACGCTACACCCAGTCGTATATTCTAGAGAAGCCAGTTGAGATTCTACCTCTTCCAAAAATGATCTCAGCCAGAGCCTTCCCAAGCTACATGGTGCGGATCTTCGTGGGACTAAATCCTGGTGAGCAGATAAACAGCATGCTTGCTCTCTTGTCTATGACAGGTTTTACTAACAGGTCATGACAGTTTTGCCACAGAGTACTGAAACTACCTCAAAATTCTCAAGTTAGACTTCTGGGAAGCACCAGTGTAGCTGAGATGGCCTTTAAGATAAAGCAAACAGTTTTCAGTTGATAGAGACTCAAAGCTCTTTTAAAACGGATCCTACCAATTGCTCCCCTACTGTTTATTTCCATGTGGACAGGGGATGACCCTCCAAGTGGGCAAGAACATAATTCAACTCCTTAATTTTCATTACAGATTGTAACCTTGCAGCCAGACCATCTGGTATATTTTCAATCATCAACATAGATTTGTGTGTGCCAGGTACTTGCCTGAGAGGTCTGTTTCAAAATAACCATTATTTAGCTCTAGGCAAAATATGGCTGAGGCAAAAGCTTCTCATCAATAATGGTCTTTAGGTAGGTTCAAGTTACCGCACTAGAAAACAATGTACTTGGGCTTACTTCTTAGCAAAGATTTGTTGCAATTGATTCTCTTGTCAGTTTTCAGTATTACCAATATATATCTAACTGATGACACTTTCTTCGTTTTCTGCAGATATTAAAGACATTGTTATTTAATATCTTTTGCATGTGATACATTATTACTAAGGTTATAAACAAGAAAATGCTCATTTTTCCTGAAAGCTGACTCTTCTCTTTTAGAATGACTAGAAGCCATATGATTTCAGTTTGCTTCCTATGTTGGCAGCCACAAATTTCAAACCTGAATGTAAAGCTGCAACAAAAGCTTCTTCATATTTATAATTTAGTTCTCGCCTTTCCTGCTGGCTACTTGTCTAATTTTATTCTGACCTTTTTAAAACTACTGTGTGAGGAATATCAGTTTTATTTCAGACATCTTCAACATACATAGAAGTAGGCACATGTGTATTAAAAATTTAAAAATCCATTCAGACTTTGTTGTGTGGATACTATTGTAATGAATACATATACTCCACTCTCTCGTCTGGGCTACTGTAGCAACCATCCAGCAGTTAAGCCAGCTCACAGCTCTGTACTCAGTGGGGGTTGCCCTCGATGTCAGGATAGGAGCAACCCTGGCTCTGTCCTCCCTATAGGAGGACTTGTAGTCAACCATAGGCTGCCGCAAGGACATAAAGGCTCTGCCTTTCATTTCATCTGAAGCAACTGAAGAGCTATTCTAGTGCCAACACTCCACATGCAATCAGATGAGGCCTCACTTGCAACTGCATTGTATATCAGAATTCCCTGCTCTATCTTGTCCCTTGAGGTGAATCGCTTAAGAATGAAAAAGGCGCAAGTATTAGCTGTTCATTTGTGTCCGTTCATTTGTGTCTGTTCATTTGCAACCCCATGGACTGTAGCCCACCAGGCACCTCTGTTCTTGGAATTTTCCAGGCAAGAATACTGGAGTGATTCTCCAGGGGAGTGATCTTATCCAGGGGAAATTTCCGACCCAGGGATCAAACTTCTGTCTCCATCATTGCAGCCAGATTCTTTACCATCTGGTCGTTTCCTACTGCAGGGGATCTTCTCAACCCAGGGATCAAACCCGTGTCTCTTGCTTCTCCTGCATTGGTAGGTGAATTCTTTACCACTAGCACCACCTAGGAAGCCCTCACTCCACTTCACTCTCTTGCCTGGGTTACTGTCGTGACCCAGTACCAGCTGTTACTGGTCACTGCTAGCTGTTACCAGTTCACAGCTCTGTACTCAGTGGGGGTTGCCCTTGATAATGAGGGAAACACATTTATCTCTAGATAAACATGTACACAACTCCTTATCTCAGAGTGTGTTTACAGGAAACCCAGTGTGAGTTACCATCTGAGTTTCATTTGCTTTTTCTTTTATTTGTGTTGTTTTTGTTTTGACAGGAAGACTATTTCCTAGGCAATGACAATCTAAATACAATTTTGATTAATTAACTCAGATGGAGAATGTTATTACTTGTTCTAGTTCAACATGTTCTTTTACCAAATAGTAGAAGGGAACTCGCTCAGTCGTGTCCGACTTCACAACCCCATGGACTGCAGCCTACCAGGCTTCTCCATCCACGTGACTTTCCAGGCAAGAGTACTGGAGTGGGATGCCATTGCCTTCTCCAAATAGTAGAGTGGGTCTGTTAAATGAGCTTAACCTACCTATTATGCATACTTTCTATCAGTCTTTTCAAAGCAATTTTTCAGGGTTTGTATAAGAGGTAAGCAGATATTAGAAATCATTTTACTCATTTTGTTTGTTTTGGTTAAGGCATTCAAAACCAAACTATGGGATCTCTATGACTGGCTGCTGAATGTGGGAAGATGGAGTGTAGCTACTATAAATTTCTTTTTTTTTAAATTAAATTTATTTATTTTAACTGGAGGCTAATTACTTTACAATATTGTATTGGTTTTGCCATACATTGACATGAATCCGCTATGGGTGTACATGTGTTCCCCATCCTGAACCTCCCTTCCACCTCCCTCCCCATCTTAAAAGTAAAAACAGATGATTTTCTGAACACAAATAACATTCTTCTGCTAATAAAATGCACATATCATAGCATTATATTAATCTTTGAGGCAGGAAAATGATTGTAAATTTAAGAAATTACACTCCTGTTTACATTTTTAGTCCCAAAGCAATCTTTAAAGTGACAACTTGCCATTAGTTAATGTTTACAATTGATGAGTAAAATTATTTCCTAAATGGACTTCATATGTTTTAGTAAACTGTGGTATAAGGCACATTTATTTTAAATGAACAATGTATTCATAACTGTTAGGCACCGAGCCCATATCTCCGAACCGAACGAGAGAAAGCAAGTCCTCCAAAGTAATGCAAAAAGGCAGGAGGGGAGTTTATTTCTAGTGCTCTAGGGTCCGAGTCTCATCTGACACAGCGGAATCCGACAGGGACCCCGAACAAAGGAATATGGCGGTTTATATACAGTCAGTTCTTTGTCTCAGTTACAGGAGTAGCTGGCGTTACATGATTGGCTAGACAGGATGAGCGCATGTCCTGTCTCTTTCTGGTTGGTGTGTATGGGAAGTCTTCCTAACTCGGTCAAGGAATGCTGTTTTTTCTTCCCAGCTAACAGGAAACATGACTCAGGTCCCTGGTGCTATGCACCTCACTGAGCCGTCCGGCCTGCCTGACAATAACAGCAGATATTATGCTATTTCTACCATGCACTTTGAGAAAAAAAAATTAAAGAATATAATTTTGGATCTTTGAGTTTAAAGATGTTACATATTTTTTCATTTACAAGTACACAAATCATTTGCTAAGGGTTTATACATCAATTTTTCAAATTTCTTTTACATCCTTAAAAATATTCTTGACAAATGTATTAACTAGTTGGGCAAAATTGGTCAAAATCCTACATTCTTTCAGTCAAGAAATAGTCATTGAAATGAACTTGAAGATGATTTATATTTATTTCACTATACATGTCAGGTGGCTGACAACTTCTATATGCCTCTGAATATAATGCAATACATTTAAACAATTATATTTAATTTTCTGCTATTTACATTAGTCAACTAATGGATGTCTCTTATAAAAACAATAAGGGCTTCCCTAGTGGCTCAGCTGGTAAAGAATTCTCTGAAATACCAGAGACCTGGGTTCGATCCCTGGGTTGGGAAGGTCCCTGGAGAAGGGAACAGCTATCCACTCCAGTATTCTGGCCTGGAGAAATCCATGGACTGTATAGTTTATAGGGTCAGAAAGAGTTGGACACAACTGAGCAACTTTCATTTTGCATTTTATATAAACGACAGCAAATAAACATAAACAGTATTTACCTATAAAACTATACTGAAATGAAATTATTTTAAGCATAATTTTAAAACTTTTCATGGTGAAATGCTTCACATATATAGAAAGCAAGTATTGTTAACATTTTGCTCCATTATTTTTAAATATTTTTTATACATTGTATAAAACACACATAATTGAAGCTTTTGTTTGTAGCTTTTCCTATTTCTAGTCTTTCCTTTCCTCCCCAGTGTTAATCACCATTCTAAAAATCGTGTCTACTTTGTCCATGTTTACTATGTAGTATGTGTCTGCAAATGATATGCAGTGTTGTTTTGCATAATTTTAAGCTTTATATAAGTGCTTTCATATTGCAGGCATTGTTATGCAACCTGTTTTTCCTTTGTCTTTTAGTATTTTTATTTATTCCTTTCTTATAAAAATATTTTTATTTCGTATTGTGGTGGTGTAGCTCGTTAACAACATTGTGATAGTTTCAGGTGGACAGTGAAGGGACTCAGCCATACATATACCTGTATCCATTCTCTTCCAAAATCCACTCCCATCTAGACTGCCACATAATATTGAGCAGAGTTTCATATGCTATATAGTACATCCTTGTTGGTTATCCTTATTAGTTTTAAATATGGATTCATTCCTTTTAATTTATGTAATACCTAGGACATTTAACTTCCATTGTGTTCCCTTGTATAAATATGGTATCTAGATGGCTCAGTAGTAAACAATCAACCTGCCAATGCAAGGAGACAGAGAAGATGCTGGTTCCATCCCTGGGTGGGGAAGATTCCCAGCAGGAGGAAATGGCAACTCTCGTCAGTATTCTTGCCTGGAGAATTCAATGGACACAGACCCTGGCGGGCTACTGTGATGGGGTCACAAAGAAGAAGTTGGATGCAACTGAGCTCGCGTGCATTATATTATTTTATGCATGTGTGCTCAATAGTGTCCAACTCTTCTTTGTGACCCCTTGGACTGTAGCCGGCCAGGCTTCTACGTCCATGGGATTCTCCAGGCAAGAATACTGAAGTGAGTTGCCATTTCCTCCTCCCCGGGATCTTGCTGACCCAGGGATGGAATCAGCATCTCATGCGTCTCCTACAATGCAGGCAGATTCTTTACTGCTGAGCCATTGGGCACAAATTTTTAATTGTTCTCCTAGCATAATTTTGATTTTTTTTGTTATTATTGTTTGAATATGTATGTTTAACAAATAAGATCATCCTTATATATAGTATATATGTGCAAAAGTTTATCTTATAAATGTTCGAGGTATACCTAGAAGTGTCGTGAAAGATGACGCCAATTTCTTAGATAAAACAAAGTTAAAAACCAGGTTATTTTTATATTTACACACCCAAATTAAGATAGAAAACTACTCGTTTCTTAACACTTGTTTCTCTGAGGATCTCAAACCCACACATTTCATAGTCTTCTATTTCTTACTTTTAATGAATTTTTATCATCTTTCATAAATTTATCTTTCAATTTTATTATTATCCTTCTCTGCATTAGTTTTCTCTGCTGTTTATTTATTTTCATCAAGTGATTCCTCCTGACTGGGAAGTGTTCTTTGTCTTCCTCTTATCCCCTTCTCTGTGCCTCTTCCTCCAGTTGTATCCCTGCTCCCCCCCCTGCCCCCCCACCCTCGGCCTCCAGTCTATCATTCTCTCAAGATTCAGCCCTGTTTGTTATGCAGTTGTTCCCATTTCTGCTTTTCAGGATTGTAGGTCAAGCATCAGATTTTATAGCACAACATTTTAAATCAACTATACTTCAATTAAGAAAATAAAAATAAGAGAATCAGATTTTATACATCTCCTCAGAGATGATATCAGACAATTCGGTCACTGAGTGAAAGGATTGGCTCAGTTCTCTCAACTTAATTCTTTCTGCCTTCCTCCTCCCCAGACATATGGCTTCATTCAGCCTGAAACACCAGGCAGCTGCTGGAAGATACAATAGCTAAACCATGGAGTAAGAGGTGAAGGAGGAGGAAAATCCTGCATATACAATATTTTCCTGAGTTCATATTATCTTCATACCGGCTTTTCAGTTTACATGTCATAAATATACACTTATTGCAATACACTTATAATTATATTATTCTTTCAGTGACTCTCTAATAGATTTTCATATGGATGTACCATACTTTAACTAATTCACTCTCAATTCAGTTCAGTCACTCAGTCATGTCTGACTCTTCATGACCCCATGGACTGCAGCACATCAGGCTTCCCTGTCCATCACCAACTCCCAGAGCTTACTCAAACTCATGTCCATCGAGTTTGTGTTGCCATCCTAACATCTCATCCTCTGTTGTCTCCTTCTCCTCCTGGTTTCAATCTTTCCAAGCATCAGGGTCTTTTGCAATGAGTCAGTTCTTTGCTTCAAGTGGCAATGCAAAGAACATGATCCAATTTGGAAGCACTCTGTTGTTCCGTGTATTGGAGTTTCAGCTTCAGCATCAGTCTTTCCAATGAATATTTGGGACTGATTTCCTTTAGGATTGACTAGTTGGATCTCCTTGCAGTCCAAGGGACTCTCAAGAGTCTTCTCCAACACCACAGTTCAAAAGCATCAATTCCTTTTTTTGACGCTCAGCTTTCTTTATAGTCCAACTCTCACATCCACACACGACTACTGCAAAAACAATAGCTTTAACTAGACAGATCTTTGTTGGAAAAGTAATGTCTCTGCTTTTTAATAGCTTTTCTTCCAAGGAGCAAGTGTCTTTTAATTTCATGGCAGTGATTTTGGAGTCCAAAAAAAATTAAGTTGTTCACTGTTTCCATTGTTTCCCCATCTACTTGGCATGAAGTGATGGGATCAAATACCATGATCTTAGTTTTTTGAATGTTGAGTCTTAAGCCAACTTTTTCACTCTCCTCTTTCACTTTCATCAACGGACTCTTTAGATCTTCTTTGCTTTCTGCCAAAAAGGTGGTGTCATCTGCATATCTGAGGTTATTGATATTTCTCCCAGCAAACTTGATTCCAGCTTGTGCTTTATCCAACCTAGCATTTCTCATGATAAACTCTGCATATAAGTTAAATAAGCAGGGTGATGATATACAGCCTTGACATTTTCCTTTCCCAAATTGGAATTCTGTTGTTCCATGTCCAGTTCTAACTGTTGCTTTTTGACCTGCATACAGGTTTCTCAGGAGGCAGGAATTCCCATCTCTTTAAGAATTTTCCACAGTTTGTTGTGATCCACACAGTCAAAGGTTTTGACATAGTCAATAAAGCAGAAGTATATGTTTTTCTGGAACTCTCTTACTTTTTTGATAATCCAACGGGTGTTGGCAATTTTATCTCTGGTTCCTTCGCCTTTTCTGAAACCAGCTTGAACATCTGGAAGTTCACAGTTCACATACTGTTGAAGGCCTGGAGAATTTTGAGTATTACTTTACTAGCATGTGAAATGAGTGCAATTGTGCAGCAGTTTGAGCATTCTTTGGTATTGGAATGAAAACTGACCTTTTCCAGTCCTGGGGTCACTGCTGAGTTTTCCAAATTTGCTGGCATATTGAGTGTAACACTTTCACTGCATCATCTTTCAGGATTTGAAATAGCTCAACTGGAATTCCATCACCTCCTCTAACTTTGTTTGTAGTGATGCTTTCTAACGCCCACTTGACGTCACACTCCAGGGTGTCTGGCTCTAGGTGAGTGATCACACCTTCGTGGTTATATGCATCTTTAAGATCTTTTTTATATAACTCTTCTGTGTCAGTATTTATTTATTTGTATATTTCTGTTACCATTAAACATTGCAATGAAGATATTTAAATGTATGTCCTTGATACATTTGCTCAGTTTTTCTCTTGAGATAAATTCCTAATAGAATTTGTGTATTAAAGATGTGTATCTTTCAGACTACAGAAAGAATTGCACTAAAAACTTTCAAAAGCATTATTTTATCTTTAAATCTTGAAAATAATACTTAGAAAAACTCAATCATGTAACTAAATCTTTATTTGGAATTCTGTCTCATAGAAAATTAAATTGATAATATCACAATTATCAATTAATGAAAAGTAGCAAGAGTCAGACACGACTGAGTGACTTCACTTTCACTTTTTCACCTTCTTGCATTGGAGAAGGAAATGGCAATTTCCACTCCAGTGTTCTTGCCTGGAGAATCCCAGGGACGGGGAAGCCTGGTGGGCTGCCATCTATGGGGTCGCACAGAGTTGGAGACGACTGAAGCGACTTAGCAGCAGCAGCAGCAGCAGCAATGTTTATTCATCTATTATTCATCTATTCAGCACTGTATTATATATTGTAGATATTATAAGAAACTAGTTGTGAAACTTTTGGTTTCCTCAGGACTTCTTAACATTCTTAAAATAAGTGCTATTTTTAATGTGGACAATATCTGTCAATATCATATTAAAATGAAAACTAAGAAGCTTTAATATTATATATTAATTCATTTAAAACAACATTTATAATATCATTGCAATTTAATGTAAATTTAAAAATTAAAAGTAAGATACTTTTATAAAACAAAAAACAAGTAACATTAAGAGTGGCTTTGCTTTATAATTATCCAGTTCTCTTTAATGTTTTACTTAATAGAAGACATCTGGATTCTCATAACTTCTTCTTCATTCAATCTCTTGTGAAACATTTCTTTGGTGGAAAGATGTAAAGGAATCCAGTCTGTCATATTAAATAGTTGAAAAAAAAGAAAAAGAACTTTTGCAGATTAATCATGGATAGTCTTTCTTGTATACCAAACTCAATGTGTGGTAGTTTCTTAAATGTAAGTTGTGATTTGAAATCTGAAATCTTCTAAAAGAAATGGTCATATTCTGTTTTGTTAAATTTTATCATTTTATCATCACTCTGAACAGATTTTGGAGTACCACACATTGGTTCTTTGAGGAAGATAAGTTCACTGGGTTCTATACATCTTCTACATGTCGACAGAGTCCAATATTTAACAACAAAAAAATCATATGTCTTACTATCACACAAATCTCATCAGAAAAGTCTTTAGAATTTGGAGGCTGTCAAACTCATGCTGGTCAATACAAGTGTTCCAAAATTATAATTTTTACTCCTAATTTCAAATTTTATCATTGAAGAAAACGTACTGTCCAGTGTTTTTCTTAAAATAATGAGCTCATTTTCAAGATATGTTTATTAAGTGTCCAAGTCTGGATGTCTATAGTTCATTAGTACTTTCAAATAAAAATTGTATTCCATGAAAAGGTAGCCAGGTTAATTTGCAATGCAAATAACTACATATGTGATTTTCTTCAAGACAATGATCATATTTTGGTATGCAGTAGTGCTTTCTGCTTACATTCCATTTCGTCATACAGCATATTAAAAAGACAGTATTCAGCTAACTGAGATGTGGAAAGGATGTTAAGGGCAGTAAGAAAATAATCTTCTAGGGAAGACCAGCTGGGAAGTTGTTGCTGTAATCTGGGCAAAAGATAATGAGAGTCCGAGCAGAAAAAAAACAGCTTTGTGAAATATTCAACAGTTTAAATTATCAGAATTTGGGTGATTAGATGTAGGAGTGTGGGAATGGGTCACGTCCCCATGAGAGGATGGTTCTTTCATTTCTGGCTTTGACAGCTGGGTGAACGGTGGTAACATTGAGATCGGGAACTCAGGAGGAGAAGCAGGTTAGTAAGGGGTAGAAGCAGGGGAGAGACAGTTTTCAGGGGAGGAAAAAGTTTTCCTCAACCTTCTTAGGGTCCCTGATTGGGTCTAAAAATTAAACTCATAAGGCCAAATTAAGAGGAGATTGCAGGTTAATAGATTATGGGATATGCAAACCTTCACAAAGGTATGAAGACATAAAGAAACTGTCAGACCTTTGTTCTTTTATGCTGCTTTGATGAAGAGTGGACAGCTAAGGGGAACATGACAGGTTAAGAAGTATGAGGTAAGTATAGTAAACTTGAAGGAATTCAACAAGACCTATTTATTAGGATTCTTCCTGGCATTCCTTTGTCTGCAGAGATGAGGATGCACTTTCCTCCAGATATAGAGAGGGTCCCTATCACATGAGGAAATACATTATAGCCTGTTTCAAGGAAAGGTGAAGCAGGGGGCAGGTAAGGGTGCAGGAGTTCAGAGCGATGTTCCTGCTTCTGCTGCTTTCTCAGACTCCTTCAGCTTAAAAGAGTCCGTTAAGGTGACATATTTTGTGTGTCCACATCAAATTCATTTTTAGTAATATGTATTTAATGTATTTGTAAGAGATATTGGGGATACATGGTGTAGACCCGAGCAAGGAACAGAAGGGAGAGAGTGGGTCTCTGTCTGCAGATGTGATGAATACAAGTCCTCAGCATGAAAGCGGTCCAGCAGACAAGGGTATGGAGCAAGGTGAGCAAGGAACTAGGGGAAAATCTGCGGAACACAGCATTTAAGCATGGAAGAGGAGCCCATGGGGGAGACTGGGGTGGAGGGCTGGGGGGGAGGGGATGTTGTCCCCTGTTCCTGGAGTCAGGAAGGGACCAGGCAGGGATCACCTGTCTTATCAGCAGAGAAAACAAGAGGAATCTTGGCCAGAACAGGTTCCAGTAGAGAACTGGGCAGAAGCCAGATGAGGAAAAAGAAATCTGAAGGAGAGTCTGCAGATCATCTAGAAAGATGGTGGCTGCCTCCTTAAAGGGCCATTTCTATCTGCTACTGCAAGGTGATGCCTGTGTGTGCTCAGTCCTTAGTCATGTCTGACTCTTTGCAACCCCATAGACTATAACCCACCAGGACCTTCAGTCAACAGAATTTTCCAGGCAAGAATACTGGAGCATGTCGCCATTTTCTACCCTAAGCAATCTTCCCAGCCCAGGGATTGAACCCACATTTCCTGTGTTGGCATGTGGATTTTTTTTATCACTAGTGCCACCTGGAATGCCCCCTGCAAGGTGATAGAGACCACCAAAGTGCAAGCCATCTATGGCTTGTGTGATGCATGCTGAATAAGTGGAAAGCAGGTACCTGAGGCACAAACTGGCCAAGTTTCTGACAGTTGGGTTTTTCTTTCAGGTAAAGACCACAGGGAAGGCATTTGATTAGACGTGGGCAAACACTGGAGTACCACATGTGGTAAAATGGGAATATTATGGAATATAAAAAGAAACAGAAGTCCCAGAAAATCCAGGTGCTGGGTGGATCTGTAAAAATGGTGATGGGAGACAACTCCATGACCACTGTTTACCATTTCAGTAGGACAAAAATAAGCTATGAAGAATACCTAGTCTAAGAACTACTGAATAAAAGAAAGAAAAAACAGTGGTAGACTCAACAAACAAACAAGCAAACAAAAAATAGGTGAGATGAGAAAAAAAAAATGGAAAAATGGAAGGCCAAGCTTCACACAGATGATGACCTAAAGTAGGTGGATCACAGCCACGTATTCAGAGAATAAGGAATAATGAAAACAAAATTTTGCACTTAGAAATTTTTTTATGCCAATCAGAATGTAGACTACAAAGCAGGAATTACTTTATGTTCAGCTTCTAGGATGACAGATCCTGAAAAGCTCCCATACTGTCTCCTTCGATAAAGCTGGTGAGTTTGGTGGACTTAACCCCAGAGAGAATTTGGCCCCATATGGGCATAAACACAAACTTGAATGCTTAGAGGTAATGACCTTTGGTTTTTCTCTTTTTCTTCTCTCTTCCTTCCCTTGCCTTTTCTGTTCTTTTTTTCATATATTTATTTTTGACCAAGGTACCCAAATTTTCAACCAATTCCGAGAATCATATCTTCTACTCAGTCAAGTTTATGCTCAGATTTGCAGACATCAGGGGAAAGCAGGTTGCTATGAAATTCCATGTGGGAATGACTTCTCCCAATTCAGATAGCATGCTACTCTTCCCTTCTACCACAGTCTGTAGAATTCCCCCAAGCTGTCATCTATCATATTGTAGGATAACTCTGGAGTTGAGAAACTCACTCTGCCTTCTGAAACCAATGCCCATTAGAACAGTTTTTTCATCATACTGCATCAAATTTTGACATTTTATTTCTTTAAAAACCTTTGTCCTAGAACAATATAGTATGGAGAAGAGAATTTCATATTCTTTACTGCAATCTTACAGATTCTCTGTTTCATTGAAAGTGTGAAGAACACATTACCTGGCTCACTTTAAGCAAAAAATAATCCTCAAGACTATAGATATAAAATAATTAGTAATTAATAAAATTATTACATCTTACTACTTCAGCATCCGTAAGTAAAATTAATTTTTTTCTACCCCTGTGAGTGTATGACATTTGAGAATATAATGGCTTAGCCTAAGTATCTTGGTGCCACTGCCTTGATTCAAGTTAAGGAATCAACAGTTTTTATCCATCATTGCCTTTTATCATCAGTGCCAAGGTCAACACAGTAAAAAAGTCAAATAGCATTTTGGCATTATAATAAAAACAGCCTTGACCTCACAGACACTTGAAATGTCTCAGGTATTCCCAAGAATCTTTGAACCACAATTTGAAACTAATTCTGTAAGAAAAGAATCCCTTTAAAGAAATAATTAGGGAAAAACAACAGCTTTCATATTTTGAATATTTCAAATGCAACTCGTTGCATGTTACCATTCTTCTTAAAGATAAATTTACATTAATTCCTCTAAGTAAATGGTTTATTTATACACTGAAAATTTTTATGATTCTTTGGAAGTACTCATATCACATTCAATATTAGACCACTAATAAATGCCTGTCATTTTTGATGCGAACTCATGTTTAGTTCCGGAGAAGGCAGTGGCAACCCACTCTAGTACTCTTGCCTGGAAAATTCCATGGAAGGAGGTGCCTGGTAGGCTGCAGTCCATGGGGTCGCGAAGAGTCAGACACGACTGAGCGACTTCACTTTCACTGTTCACTTTCATGTATTGGAGAAGGAAATGGCAACCCACTCCAGTGTTCTTGCCTGGAGTATCCCAGGGACGGGGGAGCCTGGTGGGCTGCCATCTATGGGGTTGCACAGAGTCGGACACGACTGAAGCAACTTAGCAGCAGCAGCAGCATGTTTAGTTCAGCTATATGTGCACCACTCTTTTGTCTACAGTAACTGAAAATGTAGCTTCAATGTTTGGAATAAGGATAGCTTACACCTCAGCTATTGGGAAATATAATCTTGCCTTGTTATATGATAACTTAGTAATTGTTTATTGAAAAGTGCACTCACCTTACTCTTAATATATGACACCAATTATTTAAGATGTATTCAGTCAGATTTCCCCAGTGTTTGCAGAATAATTAAGCAATTTCTGAAAATGGTGTTTATGTTTTCAGTTAAAATTTTAATATAACTTTCAAAGGTATCTAATTTAAGATTGGCTACTGGAAGACTCTGACTCAGTTTATTATATAATTGGTATATGGGAGTTACGGGCAATATCATGATGTGAGAATGGAGCACTGGTGTCATAAGGAAGCAATAATAAAGCTGTATTAGACAGCTAATTCACCTATCTTGAAATTAAGTAACAATCCAAATTAGATGCTTTTCATTCTCCACCAATCTCTCCAAATTCCACAAAAACCCGTACATAGTAGATAATATCCAGAGAGCTCACAAACACCATTCCTCAGTAAGGCTTTCCTTCCTATGCTTTTTCTAATGTTTCTGGTAAATGTCACTTCTCTTCTATTTCAGTAACTGTGACAAGTAGGCTACTTTGGTTGAAAACCAGAAATTCATCTGGTTCTATTTAACCTTAAGAAATTAATGGTATTGGGAAAACTGGTCACTACATGCAAAATAATCAAACTGGATGACTTTCTGACACCGTATTAAAAAATAAACTCAAAATGGATTAAAGGTTTATATGTGAGACCTGAAACTATAAAACTCTTAGAAGAAAACAAGGGCAGTATGTTCTTTGACATTGGTCTTAGTTGAATACATCTCCTCAGTTAAGGAAAATGAAAGCAAAATTAAACAAATGGGACCTAATTAAAAACTGTTGCACAGCAAAGGAAAGTATCAACAAAATTAAAAGACCACTTATTGAATGAAAAATGATATTTGCAAGCAACATATCTAATAAAGAGTTAATATCCAAAATATACAAAGAACTGAAGCAACTCAGAAAAAACAAGTAACTTGATGGAAAAAGTTGGCAGAGGAAATAAATAAATGTTTTTCCAAAGAAAACGTACAGGTGGCCAACAGGCATGTGAAAACATGCTCAACATCACTAACCATCATGGAGATCAAATCAAAACCACAATGAGATATCACCTCACATCTGCTAGAATGGATATCATCTCAGTTCAGTTCAGTTCATTTGCTCAGTCATGTCCAACTCTTTGCAACCCCGCAGACTGCAGCACATCAGGCTTCTCTGTCCATCACCAACTCCCAGAGCTTACACAACCTCACGTAAATAGAGTCGGTGATGCCATCCAACCATCTCATCCTCTGTTGTCCCCTTCTCCTCTTCCCTTCAATCTTTCCCAGCATATCATCTAAAAGACCACAAGTAATAAATGCTGGCAAAGGATGTAGAGAAAAGAGAACACATGTACTAGTGTTGGGGATGTAAATTAGTGTATGACTATGAAAACAGTATGGAGTTTCTTCAAAATAACTAAGACTAAAACAACCATACAATCTAGCAATTCTACTTCTAGGTATTTATCAGAAGAAAACAGAAACACTAAATCAAAAAGATATATGCACACCTATGTTCATTGCAGGCCTTCTCTGGTAGCTCAGTGGTAAAGAATTTGCCTGCCAAAGCAGGAGACGCTGGTTAGATCCCTGGGTTGGGAAGATCCCTGTAGAAGGAAACAGTAACCCACTCCAGTATTCTTGCCTAGAAAACCCCATGGACAGAGAAGCCTGATGGGTTACACAGTTCAAGGGGTCACAAAGAGTCAGACATGACTTAGCAACTAAGCATAGCACAGTATATATACAGAAGAGCCTGGTGGGCTACACTCCATGGGGTGGCAAAGAGTCGAACACTACTGAGCAACTAACACTTTCACATCCATATATATATATAAGATGGAATCAGTTCAGTTCAGTCGCTCAGTCATGTCCAACTCTTTGAGACCCCGTGGACTGCAACACCACCAGGCTTACCTGTCAGTCACCATCTCCCAGAGCCTAGTTAAACTCATGTCCATCGGGTCAGTGATGTCATCCAACCATCTCATCCTCTGCTGTCCCCCTCTCCTCCCACCTTCAATCTTTCCCAGCATTAAGGTCTTTTCCATTGAGTGGGTTCTTCACGTCAGGTGGCCAAACTATTGGAGTTTCAGCTTTCTTTATAGTCCAACTCTCACATCCATATATGACTACTGCAAAAACAATAGCTTTGACTAGATGGACCTTTGTTGGCAAAGTAATGTCTCTGCTTTTTAATATGCTATCTAGGTTGGTCATAGGTTTTCTTCTAAGGAGCAAGCGTCTTTTAATTTTGTGGCTGCACTCACCATCTGCAGTGATTTTGAAGCCAAAAAAAACTTAAAATCTCTCAGTGTTTTCACTGTTTCCCCATCTATTTGCCATGAAGTGATGGGGCTGGATGCCGTGACCTTAGTTTTCTGAATGCTGAGTTTTAAGTTAACTTTTTCACTCTCTTCTTTCACTTTCCTCAAGAGGCTCTTTAATTCTTCTTTGCTTTCTGCCATAAGGGTGGTGTCATCTGTTTATCCGCAGTTATTGATATTTTTCCCGGCAATCCTGATTCCAGCTTGTGCTTCATCCAGCCCAGCATTTCACATGATGTACTCTGCATATAATTTAAATAAGCAAGGTGATAATATACAGCCTTGATGAATTCCTTTCCCGATCTGGAACCAGTCGGTTGTTCCATGTCCAGTTCTGTTATTTCTCAACCTGTATGCAGATTTCTCAGGAGGCAAGTCAGATGGTCTGGCATTCCCATCTATTGAAGAATTTTCCACAGTTTGTTGTGATCCACACAGTCAAAGGCTTTGGCATAGTCAATAAAGCAAAAGTAGATGTTTTTCTGGAACAGTATCAATATAAAGGAATGAAATCTTAAAGTCTGTGATAACATGAATAGGCCTAGAGGGTATTATGTTAAGTGAAATAAGTTCAGTTCAGTTCAGTCGCTCAGTCATTCTGACTCTTTGCTACCCCATGAATTGCACCACGCCAGGCCTCCCTGTCCATCACCAACTCCCGGAGTTCACTCAAACTCGTGTCCATTGAGTTGGTGATACCAACCAGCCATCTCATCCTGTCGTCCCCTTCTCCTCCTGCCCCCAATCCCTCCCAGCATCAGTCTTTTTCCAATAAGTCAACAATTCGCATGAGGTGGCCAAAGTATTGGAGTTTCAGCTTTAGCATTAGTCCTTCCAAAAGAACGCCCAGGACTGATCTCCTTTAGAATGGACTGTTTGATCTCCTTGCAGTCCAAGGGACTCTCAAGAGTCTTCTCCAATACCACAGTTTGAAAGCATCAATTCTTCAATGCTCAGCTTTCTTCACAGTCCAGCTCTCACATCCATACATGACCACTGGAAAAACCATAGCCTTAGAGAAAGATAAATACCATATGGTTTCACTTATATGTGGAATCTAAAAGACAAACAAACAAAAAACCACAAACATAATGAAACAGGAACAGAGTCATAGAGACAGAGAACAAACAGGTGGTTGCCTGAGGGAAGGTGCGTAGAGGGATGAGAGAAATAGGTGAGGGAGATTGAGAGGTATACACTTCTAGTTGCATAAGAAAAGTGAATCATTGATAGAAAATGTATAGTGTGGGAAATATAGTCAATAATGATGTAATGTCTTTGGCAACAGATGGTATTTATTGTGGTGATCATTTCAGAATGTATGGAAATACTGAATCATTATGTTGTGCATCAGGAAATACCATAGTTTTGTAGGTCAGCTATACTTCAAAACCAAACAGACCAACAAACAAACTCATAGAAAATGAGATCAGATTTGCGGCTTTCAGAGGAGTGGTTGGGTGGAAGGGGAATTGGATGAAGGCATCAAAATGTACAAACATGCTGTTATAAGATAAATAAATACCAGGACTTTAATGTACAGCATGATAAATATAATTAGCACTGCTGTATGTTACATTTGAAAGTTGTTAAAACAGTATATCCTAAGAATTTTCAAAATAAGGAAGTATTTTTTCCCTTTTATTTTCAATCTATATGAGATGATGGACTTTCACTAAATTTATTGTAGTGATCACTGTATTATGTAAGTCAAATCACTATGCTGTACACCTTAAACTTATGCAGTGAAAGCGAAAGTCGCTCAGTCATGTCCAATTCTTTGCGACCCCATGGATTTAGTCCATGCAGTGCTGCTGCTGCTGCTAAGTCGCTTCAGTCGTGTCCGACTCTGTGCGACTGCATAGATGGCAGCCACCAGGCTTCGGCGTCCCTGAGATTCTCCAGGCAAGAACACTGGAGTGGGTTGCCATTTCCTTCTCCAATGCATGCAGTATTGTATGTCAAACACATCAATAAAACTGAATGCAAAAATAACAAATTTTTTTGAGAGATGTTTGTTAAAATAGTAAAAGTTAAATCTATTTTGAGGCTTACAAGATGTTAATTACTTCTTTTATCAAAATTCAGGTGATTTAAAATTCTATTCCTAATAAATAACATATAAGGTTATTACAGTTGTATTAATGGTTATCTGATCTGCACCCATCATGGTAACCTATTCTTGCAGCAATCTACATTGTTATGTCTTTCCCATAAATACTGCTATAAGACGCATTTTAAACAACATCTGACAAACAAGTTGATGACTGAACAAGCTGTCATTTCAACTACTGACAGTACTTTGTGATTCTGGCATGATGAAGCATCCCACTATTTACAAGCTAGTCATTATCTTGCGCTCTAAATAAAGATACAGAATTCAGTTTAATAAGCATTAGTTGACTATGTTCCTTGCCCAAGACACAGTGCCAGGAACTGAGGGTACATAGTTCTTGGCACAAAGGAGATCTCAATTTTGTTAGAAAGAGAGTTGTATAAAGCAAACTCTAATGCTAGGAGGTCTGTGATAAATACTATAAAATAAATTTAAAGATGTTTAATAGGAAAGAATTATCTCTGACTGGGAAGAAGGGCTGATGACTTCACAGAAAAGTTGCACCTCAAATAAAGACTGCATTTTGACAGCTGAGGATGGTGCCGTAAAAGTCTCCAACACCTGGTCATGTGGTTATATTCTGAAAATATACAGCAATCTGGATATAGCCAGCAGGTGGTGCACAAAGGTTCTAGGGAAGGTGGGGAGAAGGACTCAATGACAAAGAAAAGGGAGGAGTGCATTCAAATGAATTCTGAAACTTCGTTGGTGAAAACTTCTATTTCGTCCTCTTTGTCTTTTTTGCTGGAATTCTCAACTGCAGTTCTCAACGTGCAATTAAGTGGCACATTATTTTGCCAACAAAGATCCAGCTAGTCAAAGCTATGATTTTCCAGTAGTCATGTATGGATGTGCTGCTGCTGCTGCTCCCCCGTCCCTGGGATTCTCCAGGCAAGAACACTGGAGTGGATTGCCATTTCCTTCTCCAATGCATGAAAGTGAAGTCATTCAGTCGTGTCTGACCCTCAGCAACCCCATGGACTGCACCTTACGAGGCTCCCCCTTCCCTGGGATTCTCCAGGCAAGAACACTGGAGTGGGCTGCCATTTCCTTCTCCAATGCATGAAAGTGAAAAGTGAAAGTGAAGTTGCTCAGTCATGTCTGACTCTTCATGACCCCATGGACTGCAGCCCACCAGGCTCCTCCGTCCACAGGTTTTTCCAGGCAAGAGTACCGGAGTGGGGTGCCATCGCCTTCTCCAGTATGGATGTGAGACTTGGACTATAAAGAAAGGTGAGCACCAAAGAATTGATGCTTTTGAAGTGTAGTGTTGAAGACTCTTGGGAGTCCCTTGGACTGCAAGGAGATCCAACCAGTCCTTCCTAAAGGAGATCAGTCCCAAATATTCATTGGAAGGACTGATGCTGAAGCTGAAACTCCAATATTTTGGCCACCTGATGCAAAGAACTGACTCACTGGAAAAGACCCTAATGGTGGAATAGATTGAAGGCAGGAGGAGAAGGGGATGGTAGGGCATAAGATGGCTGGATGGCATCACTGACTCAATGGACATGAGTTTGAACAAGTTCTAGGAGTTGGTGATGGACAGGGAAGCCTGGTGTGCTGCAGCCCACGGGGTGGCAGAGTTAGACATGACTGAGCAACTGAACTGAACTGAACTGAACTAACTCCCCACAGACCCAAAACAGATTCTGGAGAGAGAAAATTGATTGGTCCGTTCATACTATCTTTCTTATTGAAAAGGAGTGAAGTCACCAGGTTGAATAACTAGTTTATTCAACAAACCTTGGTTATTTAATGTGAGCCAAAAAGTGAGCTGAGTGCTGAGGGTACAATGGTGGAGAAAATAGAAATGATTCTCTTTCATACAGAATGTACAATTCATTTGGGGAAATGGATGTTAAATAGCCATAGAAATATTTGATTAAAAACATTTATAATGCTCTGCAGGAAAAAAATTAAGAGTATAATTAAGGTTATTTCAGATATTTCTGACTGAGAAATATTTCTGATATTTCTGACTAAGTCAGGTTGGCATTTGCATTTCTCTCAGTGGTAGACATAGGTTTCTAGATTAAATGATTATTTGTGTACACAGGTTATATCTTTCACAATAGCAACATTCAAGGGAATGAACTCTGAAATAAGGATTTTCATTAAAAATCTGTTTCAGCTAATTGTCACTTAGCTACTGTCATTTGATCCTGCTTTTCTATAGGGACAATAATTGCTACCTTATAAGGTTGTAAAAATAAGAATATGCATATGTAAAGGTCTACAGATGAAATTTCTTACATTAACTAATATAAAGACTATCAACACCACTATGGAATTTCAAACTAACCCAGGGTATCATTCAGAAAACACATCTCTTAACTTGTATCAGCTAAAATACGGACAAGATAACATGCTTGACAATGTTAGCTTTTAAAGTTGGTTTTTAATTAAACACTATCTCTCTTATCTTATCCCCTATAGTTAAGAACTAATTGATAAACAGAAGAGTGTATCTCTTAATGCCAGTTGTATTTCCAGAAGTGCTGTAATGGGGAACATGATTGGACTGTAAAGGCAAATTAGTTCCCAACCATTATCTGTAACCCACACGCTCAGTCTAAACTTTGGGGTAGTTCATCTGAGAAAAAGTTTGCCTGCAAGAAGGCAAACGCTACATAAACAGCAGTAAGGGTAATCACTCTATATTATTTTTGATGTCTGATAGAAGGAGTCTAATGAAAAAAAAAAATGTCTTTAAGACCTGCTTCTTAAAAGTTAGCCTGGCCTGACCAAGGTCTGCTCTCCAATTGAAAGCAGACACACAGCAGAAGGCATCTGCCTGTCCAGGGGTGATGCTGCTCTTAAAGAATGGCCGAATGGCCCCGAGATGTTCCTGTTGAGTTCCTTCCTACAAGTCAGAAATGTCACCATGCTACACATCCTCTAGGAAACACTATGACAAGCAAACAGAGTCATCATAAAGATCCATCAAATGCAGGAATAATGAGGGCAACCCAGACCAGAGGTGCATGGGATTATGTGGGCAGAAAAGTGTATATGAAGGTGAGTATCAAGAACAGATTGAATCAACTTTACACTTTAGCTTAAAAAGAATCATCATTGTATTATTCTAAAATAAGTTGCTCACCACCTTTGACTAATGATACATATAATGATCCTCTCCAACCCATATAAAGGGCTTGCTTTTCCTTATCAAACATATTCACACCATATTCCATTTGCCCTATAAGGTTATATCTATATGTAAAATCATTCCCAAGGACTATTGATAGATTTGTGTCATAAAAAAAAATGAACATAGTTTTCTTAGTAAAAAATCTCAGAAATAAATAGAATATAATTATGATAATTCTACAGTTATTACTTTAGCATTTTGAGCCCTTGACAACTAATCAAAAGAAAACAGCTCTCAATGAGTTCTTGTTCAGTCACTCAGTCATGTCTGACTCTTTGCGATCCCATGAACTGCAGCACCCCAGCTTCCCTGTCCTTAACCATCTCCCAGAGTTTGCTCAAATTCATGTCCATTGAGTCAGTGATGCCATCCAACCATCACATCCTCTGTCGTCCCCTTTTCCTCCTGCCTTCAGTCTTTTCAAGTGTTAGGGGCTTTTCTAATAGTCGGCTCTTCACATCAGCTGGCCAAAGTATTGGAGCTTTAGCTTCAGCATCATTCCTTCCAATGAATACTCAGGCTTGATTTCATTATGATTGACTGGTTTGATCCCCTTGCTGTCCCAGGGACTCTCGAGAGTCTTCTCCAACATCACAGTTCAAAAACATCAGTTCTTCAGTGCTCAGCCTTATTTATGGCCAAACTCTCACACCCTTAGGTGACTACTGGAAAAACCATAGCTTTCACTATACGAACATTTGTTGGCAAAGTAATGTCTCTGCTTTTTAATGTGCTGTCTTGGTTGGTCATAACTTTCCTTCCAAGGAGCAAGCATCTTTTAATTTCATGGCTGCAGTCATCATCTGCAGTGATTTTGGAGCCCCGAAAAACAAAGCCTGTCATAGTTTCCATTGTTTGTTCATCTATTTGCCATGAAGTGATGGGACCGGATGCCATGATCTTAGTTTTTTGAATGTTGATTTTTAAGCCAGCTTTTTCACTCTCCTCTTTTATTTTCATCAAGAGGCTCATTAGTTCTTCTTTGCTTTCTGCTGTAAAGGTGGTGTCATCGGCATATCTGAAGTTATTGATATTTCTCCTGGCAATCTTGATTCTAGCTTGTGCTTCATCCAGCTTGTTATTTTGCACAGTGTACTCTGCATATAAGTTAAATAAGCACAGTGACAATATACAACCTTTTCCAATTTGGAACCAGTCTGTTCCTTGTCCAATTCTAACTGTTGCTTCTTGACCTGAATACAAGTTTCTCAGGAGACAAGTAAAGTGATCTGGTATTCCCATCTCTTTAAGAATTTTCTGCAGTTTTTTGTGATCCACACAGTCAAAGCATTTAGCATAGGCAATGAAGCAGATCTTTGTCTGGAATCCCCTTGCCTTTTCTATGATCCAATGGATTTGGGCAATTTGATCTCTGGTTTCTCTGTCTTTTCTAAATCCAGCTTGAACATCTGGAAGTTCTTGGTTCACATACTGTTGAAGCCTAACTTGAAGGATTTCAAGAATGACCTTATAAGCATGTGAAATAAGTGCAATTGTAAAGTAGTTTGAACATTATTTGTCATTGCCCTTCTTTGTGATTGGAATAAAAACTGACTTTTTCTAGTCTTGTGGTCACTGCTGAGTTTTCCAAATTTGCTGGCATATTGAGTGCAGCACTTTAACAACATCATCTTTTAGGATTTGAAATAGGTCAGCTGGAATTCCGCTGTCTCCACTAGCTTTGCTCTTAGTGATGCTTCCGAAGAGCCAGCTGACTTCACACTCCAGGATGTCTGGCTCTAGGTGATTTACCGCACCATCATGTTTATCCGGATCATTAGGGTCCTTTTTGTATAGTTCTGTGCATTCAGGAAGTTTATCCCTTCACTATCACTTAATTCTCTTGAAAGATTCTCACTTTAGCTTGCTGTGTTCCTTAAAGGGGTGGCACTTTTATAGGTACTTGATCTTTTCAAAGACCTCACAACTTTGGGAAAAAAAGAAAGTCCTACTATCTTTAATGGGCTCCCCAGTGGTTCAGGGGTAAAGAATCCACCTGCAAGGCAGGGGACACAGGGAAAGCAGGTTCAGTTCCCAGGTGAGGAAGATCCCCTGGAGAAGGAAATGACGGTCCACTCCAGTGTTCTTGCCTGGAGAATCCCATGGACAGAGGAGTCTGGCAGGCTACAAGGGTCACAGAGAGTTGGACTCAACCGAAGAGACTGATCCTGCCTTCTTTTTAATAACTTCTGATTTCCATTTCATGATATAATTCTTGAAGTACCTGTTTGAGCTACAAATAAAACATCCCAAGTTTTTACCTGTATCATACATACTTCAGATTCCACCCTTCTGTTATGTTTTGCTTTCAAAGCTACTTAGACATTTAATTTAATTTTATCTTTACAAATAGGATGGTGGTAGGAAGAAAGAAAAAATATATAACTTGCATTATCCCATTCTAAAGTACAAGGCATAAAGTTGTCACACGTGAAATCTGTTTTAGGCTTCCCACTTTACAAAAAAATCAGCTTGCATTCCTCACTAAGTTCCTTTGAGGGCTCAGGGAATTTTGATGTTTTCCTTTTAACTGGACTAACTTGTACCCTGCCATGATCATTTTCTAAGCCCTTCTAATTCTACCAGGTGGTAATATTTGTGTGTTAGTCCTAACTATGGTGTTTTTGACACGTCAAGTCATAAAGCAATATAATCCTTCATTATAAACCTCTAATCATTTTATCTCAATACTATTTTTCCCATACAGGCATCAGTTTCCTTTTCCCCTCCCATCTCCCAAGAAACCAGTTCATTTAATTAGACATTTCTGGTCTGTCCAACCTTGGTGAGCTCTACAGTCAGTAATAGGAACAAAACATTAATAGGAAGAGCAAGGTATAATCTATAATAGGGGCTCCCTTCATTATGAAACACCTCCTATTCAGCATTTATATTAATGCATAATTAAGTAGCTGTCTCGTTAAAGCCTTTACTTATATCAAAGCTATATTTCCAGAACACCTCATTTTCCCTGAGAGTAAATGAGAGTCCCTAAAGAATTCACTTTTTAATGTAACTATTAAAAATGCAACACAGGAATTGAAAATGTGGCTAAATCGTTTAGTAACCTCTTTTGACATTTTCATTACATCTCCTATTACTGGAATTAAAATGAGAATAAGATTATTTCAGAAATTTAAAAGAAACCCTGCATGGCAGTCTATGCGTGACATGCAGTGTAGAATTTCATATTGTTGAATTTATCATATTTTAAAAAAAACAGGACAGAATAAATACAACTTTGCATTTTTCATCCCGGAGGACCTCTTTCCTGAATATATTTGGGAGCAGGCTTCTCACCAGTGGCTATGAGAGCTGAGTATCCTTCGCTGAGAATTTTATAGGCGGGATTCAAATATGCAGTAGGAGGCTAGACTTATTATCACTGCTGCTGCTGCTGCTAAGTCGCTTCAGTTGTATCACTAAAACATCTTTTAATTGTAATAGTCTGATTTAATTGCAGTTACACAGCTAGCAGGTAGACTTCTAGAAGGAGTTTTCCTCTTTGCCTTGTCCTTCTGAGGCAGATGCGTAGCTCATGGGATAAGTAGGAAGCAAGGACTTTTAGTACGCTCTGTGTTTTCTACCACCAGTCAAACGGTATTTTTCTTTCAGATGCTTGGAAAGGCTCATCATTGTGGCCATGAGCCTCTAGCATTAGTGGACAACAGCCAAATAGTGACTGTTTACAGAAATATTATTTTTCAGACATAGTGGTTCAGAAAGTAAAGAATCCGTCCGCAATGTGGGAGACCTGGGTTCTATCCCTGGGTTGGGAAGATCTCCTGGAGGAGGGCATGGCAACCCACTCCAGTATTCCTGCCTGGAGAATCCCCATGGACAGAGAAGCCTGGCGGTCTACAGTCCATGGGGTCACAAAAAGTCGAACACAACTGAGCAACTAGGCACACATGGTGCTTAGTATTTTACTTGCATTGTCTAATTGTCTCATGTTAATTGCAGGGTTTTAATAATGCTAGTAGTCCTTTTGACAAAAACAAAGGCCTTACTTAGTCCTGTTTCTTACTACTTAGTCCTATTTCTTACTGATGCCAGGGAATGGTGTGAAAGTTGTTGGGCTGGTGGAGGATGCAAAGTGAAAGCCGAAGGTTTGACTTCTTCCTATGCTGTCAGTGGGTGAAGTGGGCTGTCCTCTTGCCTGTGGGCAAAGGCATGGGCCAGCAGTCTGTGTTCAGCTGGTAAGGCATTCCACCACTTATACTTTTCTTTGTTTGTATATTCATCCATTCACCAATATTTATACATTGTCTTCCAAGTGTTAAGCATTATGCTTGCTGATAGAGATCACATTAAGAATAAAACGGACATCTGTTGTGCCTGGTAAAGTATAAAAAGCGACTGAGAAGCTGAGATCTATCTTAGATTATTAGTAGTGAGCTGGGGTGCTAGGAAGAGGAAATAGCTTTGGATTACCCAGTGGGGAACTGTATCATAATACATAGTATTACAGCCATTTGTCAGGAACTTCTCAGGGGTGATTCATCAAATAGTTGACGTCAGAAACTCAGTCCTTAATATTGTGGGGAAAATCTAATCCTCTCGTGACACGACTCCTAGGCCTTGCCCAGCTCATCTGGCTAAGGCTCTCCTTTCGGCAGACATCACGGATGCCTGGGGAGTGGCTGAGAAGATACCTTTAGCCTAGTGGGCTACTTCTCTTCTCCCTGTGTCAGTTTGTAATGAAGCTGTCAGCCAAGGTGATTTATCTTTGTATCATGTGCTCCTTTAAGAATTTCTTTCTTGGATAATTGAATGTCACTCATCCAGGGAAGATCCTACTTCCTACATTAGGATGTCAGGGGATGCACAGCAATCACGAGCTGGATGGCCACATATGGGAGCACACCATACATTACAGGAGAGGCTCTGCATGGCTGATTATTGTACAGAGAGAAGCAGAGCAGCCTTCCAGCTGGAAACCCCAGCAGACTGCAGAATATGCAGAAAATGCCTTTACCTCACTAACTGAAATGTAAAATTATAAAGTTAAATGTTGAGGCAATGCCAGAAGAGTTACTTCTACAGTATCCTTGCTGCCTTGACATGCCTTCACTTAAATGTAATACAAACAAACAGAACTGCTTCCAAGTATGACTGCTTTGACTGTTACTCCCATCTTGCCATATTTTATTGTGTCCAGATATTTGAAGCACTCTCCATAAATTAATTCTAGGTGATGTATGTAAGTCAGTATTTATTCAATAAAAAATGTCTGAGAGGAGAGTGAGTTAACAGTGATAATCTCTGGATGGTGGGATTATGATAGATCTTTAATATCCTTTTTTGACTTATCTGTAGTTTTAACTTTTTACAAATACATATGAGTTACTTTTGTGACAGAAACACAATTAGTTTACATTTTTGTGAAAGTCTGTCATCCAATAAATTGAGAAAAAGTATGTTATCTAAATAAATAACCAATATCAGAAATTCCTAAATGTTGGGTCAATATGATGGTTCAAATGGTAAAGAATCTGCCTACAGTGCAGGAGACCTGGGTTCAATGCCTGGGTCAGGAAGATCCACTGGAGTAAGGAATGGCTACCCACTCCAGTATCGTTACCCGTAGAATTCCATAGACAGAGGAGCCTAGCAGACTATAGTCCGTAGGGTTGCAGAGAGAGCTGGACATGACTGAGTAACTAATGCTTTAACTTTCTTTTCTATCAATTGAGAAAAAAAAGTATGTTATCTAAATAAAATAAATAATGAGTATGACAAATTACTAAATGTTGGGATCAATATTCTAAAATGGAATATGTGATATTAATTAATATTACTGACATTTTCCATTTGTCTTTAGACCACAAGTTGGAAAAACTGGAATGCTATATTGAAAGTAATAGAAACTGATTTTTTTTTTTTTTTTAAACCTTATAGTTCTAAGTAATGAGTTTCTCTACTGTTTTGGCATTTTGCTTTGTAGAATACCTCTGCTTGTTAACATATTTAAGGTTTTTTTTTTTTCATGAAATAAATTTGTTATGCATGTTCTGGGGTGTCTATTCATTAACATCCTCCTGCTGTTCACATTTTATTAATGAAACAACCCATCTCCCCCCTACCAGCAGACACTTAATTCCTTCCTAGAATCCATCTGCTTTTCATGGGCTTTGGAGGCCAAATTCCCTTGCAAGATCAACTCTAACAAAAGCTTAATTCGACAGATGAGTTAAATACCAAAGATAGTTAGCTATTTCCCAGTATCAGAGCTCTGAAAGTGTGTTTTTACTATGATTACTATTCACATGACTGAGGGGTGGATGATTAGGGAATTCATGTTCTACTTGTAAAACTTGTCACTCAAGTTTTGAATACACACTTGGCAAATTCGGCTGCTTTCATTTATCTATTTTGCTGCGCTTCCTTCTTTTTCTTTTTCTTCCTCCTGCCTCTCCCTTTCTCTCTCCCTCCTTCCCTTCCTCTTAATGATAAATATAACAAACATCTTATTGGCCCATTTATAATTCACTTGTATCAATATCAGCCAGCTCTTGTCAATCAAATTGAATCCAAGAAATCTTCAAGGAGGAACATTTACAGAAGTTGTATGATATGGAGTGTTGCTGTGTTATTAATTTTGAGAATCTAGAGTTCTGAGAAAATTCAAACCTGCACTGAGGTTAAGTTCAAATCCATTTTAAACTTGCAAAGTCTTCTGTGTTATATTATATACACATATATATCAGCATTGTATAGATGTGCTAATATCAAAGTATTATAAACACAGTTTAGCTTCTGGTCTCTCATTGTTTTTCCTACTTTTTTATTTGTGATGTATTATATTTAATATTGAACCAATGGAAAAATACTCAGCTGTTGTTCTAGCTTAGTCTTGGACCCCTTTCTTTTCTCCTTCCACAGTTACCGCTCTGGTTACTTCATCTGGCCTCATGCCTCTAGACACTAACTGCACATGGATCATCCCAAATTTTATCTCCAGTGTGGATCTCTTCTCTGAACTCCAGACTCATAAACCCAATTGCCAAATCAAACCTCCACTTAAATGTCAAATAGTCATCAAACTTAACGTGTTCAAAGCTGTTTCCATCCATAGTCTAATCTACTACAGCCCTACCTTCTCAATTAATGGCAACTTTATCCTTCTGGTTGTTCAGGCCAATATCCTTGATGTCATCCTGGTTTTCTGTCTATTTTTACATCCCATACTTTACCACCAAGGGATTCTATTAGTCAGACTAAAAGAATATCAGAATATGGTTATTACACTATCTCCAGCAGTTTTCCCTCCTGCAAGGAATGATAACCTCTCATCACTATTACTGCAAAACCTCAAACTAGATTCCTTACTAGTAGTCCTTTTTGTTACAGTCTATTGTTTCTTCTTGACAGAGTAGCCGCAGTAATTGAAACAGACTCAACATATCCTTTCTCCTGGTTCTCTATCTCCCTCAGAATAAAATAATTTTTTTATATGATCCAGCGCCTCACATCTCTCAAGCCCCATTCCTATTACTCTTTCTTAGTCCATTTTCTTCCATCACCAGTCACACCCACAACTGCACAACTGGGTGTTGTTTTTGCTTTGGTTCTGTCTCTTCATTCTTTCTAGAGTTCTCTCTCCACTGATCTCCAGTAGCATATTGAGCACCTACTGACCTGGAGAGTTCATCTTTCAGTGTCCTACCTTTTTGCCTTTTCAAACTGTTCATGAGGTTCTCGAGGCAAGAATACTGAAGTGGTTTGCCATTTCCTTCTCCAGTGGACCACATTTTGTCAGAACTCTCCACCATGACCCGTTTGTCTTGGGTGGCCCTACATGGCACGGCTCATCATTGAGTTAGACAAAGCTGTGGTCCATGTGATCAGATTGGTTAGAGTTCTGTGATTGTGGTTTTCAGTCTGTCTGCCTTCTGATGTAGAAGGATAAGAGGCTTATGGAAACTTCCTGATGGGAGAGACTGACTGAAGGGGAAACTGGGTCTTGTTCTGATGGGTGGGGGCATGCTCAGTAAATCTTTAATTTAAGAGATCCAATCAGTCCATCCTAAAGGAAATCAGTCCTGAATATTCACTGGAAGGACTGATACTGGAGCTGAAACTCCAATACTTTGGCCACCTGATGCGAAGAACTGACTCTTTGGAAAAGACCCTGGTGCTGGGACAGATTGAAGGCAGGAGAAGAAGCAGATGACAGAGGATAAGATGGTTGGATGGCCTCACCGAATCAATGAACATGAGTTTGAATAAATTCCGGGAGTTGGTGATCAATCAGGAGGACTGGCATGCTGCAGTCCATGGGGTCACAAAGAGCTGGACACGACTGAGCGGCTGAACTGCACTGAATCCATATTCTACACAGGCCACACTGGACCCCACACTGTTTTACAACCAGTTTAGGTCTTTGTCTCTCATGGATGTCTCAAATACACTTCCTCCAATTACCTGCATGGCTTGCCCTCCTTACCTGCATCATGTGTTTGTTTAAAGAAAAGGGCAGAGTGATGTAAAGGCAAAGAGCATGGATCCCAGAACCAGGTTACCTGTGCTAAGTCACTGCTCTGTCACTTCCCAGTTTTGTGGGTCATGGGCTCGTTAACCTTCCTGTCCTTCCCTTTTGTTTTTTATACCATGGAGTTAATAACAGCATCTGCTTCACAGAGTTGTCATGAGGATTAAATGAGTTAATATTTGAAAAGCACATAGCCTAGAAGACAGTGTTATACAAGTGTTTTCATAAACAAAACAAAATGTCATTTTCTTAATCAGGTCTTCCCTGACTCTCTACTGAAAAATTTAAACCATCTCTCACCCCACCATTCTGCAACTCTCTTTCCTGTGTTTTCTCTTGCCTTTTGTTCTTACTTCTAAGAATTTACTCATTTATTTCAGTACTTACCACTCTTAATAGATTCTATGCTCCATATAAACAGTGATATTTTACTGTTAATTAACTAAAACAGTTTCTGGAATATAGTAGATATTCAATAGCTATTTGTCAAAAAAAAAATGAAATTAGTGATAATGCTATATTTAAATGAAACTTGGAAATAAGCTAAAGCCCTTAGATGCATGGATCCTGCTTTGGATTCCATTTTGAGAGTCCTTTAGGGTACAACATGTTATAATTTGAAATGCAGCTGCTGATATTGTTTAGGTTTTTATCCTATAAGAACAGGGTCATTGGTTTTCTCTCTAGACTGACATTTTGGGTGATGTCACCTTAACTGTGAAACCCTGCTTGAGATAAATTGCCAATATAACTTGCAGGCAGAGAAGCCAGATTAATGCTATTTGGCTGCATTCTAAATGTCATTGTTTTTATTTCAAAAGGCCAGGAAATAACATTTTAAATACTTGTAGCACCACTATTCAACATCAATGCATTCAGCAAAAAAGGCAGAATCTGAACTATCTCTATTCAATGTTTACCATTTTAGAAACAGAGCTTTATAGAGATGAAATATCTCTTGACACATAGTAGGCATTGGTGTAGTGAGAGAAAGCACAATGATTACATCTTGTGTTTTTGAAACCCCACTATTCCCAAAATGAGAAAGAAGAATCAACATGATTCTTAAACATATTGTTGATTTCTCAACAGCCTTATAATGGTTGATAAATAAATAAATATAAGTTTAAATCAGATACATGTATTCTGTTACTTTTTTATATCTCCCTGAAGATGGATAAATAATTACTATCCATTTAGGAATTATGAATAATTAATAATAAATTATAACATTAACTTTCTCTCTATCAAAAAGTCATCTGGATAGTGTGCTTGAATGTAAACAGTAGAAAATATCTTTTCCTAGATTTAATTTCAATATTTTGTTGACACTGGTGTTGAGTTGCAAATGAGACACTTTGAATCATTCAAAGAAGCACACTAGGAACTGGCAGCATCTCTCCCAGAAAGCTCACTCAATAAATATTTATATCTCATGTTTCAAAGAACATTCCATGAAGATTATATTTCATATGTTTATTTTAAAAGAATTAACATGTAGTGGGATTTGGGATCTTTAGACACTAGAACCATTAGCATAATTGATGAATAATGTAAATCACAATAGAGAAACCATTTTTTATTTTTCCTTTATAATACATTATTTATCATTAAATTGATATTATAGAGTTTTTAGTTATAAAATTAAAAAATTCTAACCAGAAATTTGCATTTAAAAAATTAATACCTTAAGAGAATGATGAAACTAGACTATAGAAAATGTTTGCAAATCACATATCTGATAAAGGACTTGTATTCAGAATATATAAAGAACTTTCAAAATTTAATAATAAAACCACAAATAACCCACTGAAAAATTTGGCAATCAATCTGAACAGTACTTCTTCAAAAAAATATACGCAGATGGCAGCAGACAAGTACATGAACACAATTCTCCACATTATTAGTCATTAGGGAAATGAAAAATGAAATCACAAATATTGACTCATACATATTAGAATATTTAAAACGGCTGACTATATCAGGTGTTGCAAACATTTGAATAAATTGGAATTCTCATAAACTGCTGATTGGCATGTAAAATATGCCACTTTCGCAAATAGTTTTGCAGTTTCTTACAAGGTGAAACATACAGTTATCTCAAGCTCAGTTATTTTACTGAGCATTTATTAAAAATAAATGAAAGCTTATTTTCATAAAAAGAATTTTCTCGGATGTTCATAATAGCTTTTTTGTATTAGTCTCAAACTAAAATCAACCAAAAGTCCTTCTAGATTATCAAATTATATATATATACACACACACACATATTGCACTCTTATTAGAAATAGAAATAATGAGCTACTGATACATCTAACAACATGGATGAATTTCATCTAATGATACCAAGTAAAAGAAGCTCAACAACAAAAAGTATACAGTGTATAATTTAATTTATATAAAATTCTAAAAAAATGGAAACTAATCTCCTAGACAGAAAGCAAATGAGCTGCTGCCTGGGGGATGAGCCAGTAGGGAAAGGACAGAATGAGGAATTAGAAAGAGGCACAAGAAAAATCTGGATGGAAATGGATATTTGTTATATTGACTGTGTTGACTATTTTGCAGGTATATGCAAATGGCAGAACTTAGCAAATTATATAGTTCAAATACACGTTGTATGCCAATTATACCACAATATAGCTGAGAAAGGGCTTCCCTGGTGTCTCAGATGGCAAAGAATCTGCCTGCAATGCAGGAGACCTGAGTTTGATCCCTAGGTTGGGAAGATACCCTGGAAGAGGGCATGGCAACCCACTTCAGTATTCTTGCCTAGAGAATCCCACAGACAGAGGAGCCTGGCGGGCTACAGTCTATGGGGTCATAAAGAATTGGACATGACTGAGTGACTAATACTTCCAGTTCTTCCACGATAGCTGAGAAAACATACACATTGGAGTAAATATTTTATTTACATGATAATGATAGACAGATCTAGTCCACAAAGAATCTATATCACCACCTGTGCAATCAGAACTGTTGGTGATCAGCAGGAGGCTGGGGACTCAGACCCTCCTGTGGAAAATGCTTGATCCAGAGGTGAATGGGCTCGTTGTGGACCAATTAAAGGAAGCTGTGGTCCTTAAAGACCAGAATAGGACATCCTAGCCTCAAGGCTAATTCTCCCACCATTCATCCATTTTTATTTTGGAAAATTTCAGTTCTGTGAAAAATTTAAAGGCCAGCAATAATAATATTTACATTGCTGTTGTTTTTGTTCAGTTGCTAAGTCATGTCCACTTTGTAACCCCATGAACTGCAGCATGCCAGGCTTCCCTGTCCTTTACCATCTCCTGGAGTTTGCTCAAACTCATGTCTATTGAGTTGGTAATGGTATCTAACCATCCCATCCTTTGCCACTCCCTTCTCCTTTGGCCTTTGATCTTTCCCAGCATCAGTCTTTTTGAATGAGTTGGCTCTTAGCATCAGGTGACCAAAGTATTGGAGCTTCAGCTTCAGCATCAGTCTTTTCCATGACTGATTACTTACATGTTGTTCAGTTGCTAAGTTGTATCGAACTCTTTGTGAAACCATGAACTGCGACCCAACAGATTCCTCTGTCCATGGAATTTTCCAGGCAAAAACACTGGAGTGGGTTGCCATTTCCTACTCCACAGGGTATGTGGAGAAAAAAAAAGAAGAGATACAAAATAATTATCTGATGTAATAATGAGTGAAACATTCTTAAAAGTTATGACAAACACTAGACCATGGGTCAAGGAAGCTCAGGATAAATACCAAAAATCCACCCCTGGACATATTATACTCAAATTGAGGAAGACCAAAAAAAGTTGAAAATCCTGGAAGAAGTCAAGGAAGTAATGAGGGGGTTGTAGGGATCTTACCTATATAGGAATGAGGCAAAGAATTACAGACAGACAACTTTGTATTGGAAAACATGCAAGCAAGAAACAAATTGAGTGAAATGTTCAAAATATGTTGGGAAAAAAATATGACCAACTTAGAATTGCAAATTCAACCTAAAATTACACTTCAAAGTGAAGGATATTACCAGTTTCCAGTTCCGCATGTAAGGAACTTGGAATACACCACTTCATCTTAACAGCAAGTAGAAAGCTCAGCAGACTGAAATATCAACAACTCTTCTTAGATTCCTAAGAGAGGTATGCCCCCAACAAGAGGAGACAGATGAATGTGGAGGGTCATGGTTTACCTGAGGAGCCTTCTGAATGGAAATCTCCAGGGGACCAATGCTGGAGTAGGAAAACTTGAGCTATAATTGACATATTACCGGAAGCTCAGTGTAGACAGCTCTGAGAGTTAAAAACTCCAGGGAGAATCCAGTCACTGGAGAGCCAACACAATTTGGTGTGATGTACATCTAGGAGCTCAACCAGGTTTTCACAGTAAATGATGGAGGAAAAACCCCTTTTGGCTTCCAGCAGGAAGAGTGGAAAGGGAAACATTTTGAAATATGCTAGGGCACTCTCACAAAGCCTGCCCTAAGGAAAAACTAGTTTATCAGAGGCTAATTTAGTGGAGTATTATCAGAGCCTAACTGACCTATGGGAGGGAAGTGACTGACTCCAGTCAGTTCTGTCTTTCCAAGTGGTGGAAGGTAAATACCCAGCTCCAGGCCAATTCAGTTATCCTCGCCCATAAAAGAAGGGATAAAAAAGGCTGAGAAACACCCTTGCGAAGTTCACAGTCAGAGGCATAGTCTCGCTAATGGATTGAGAATGAATACTGGATTATATCCCAATATATAAAACAAATATTCATGAGCTTATGGTGATATAAATAAATAAGTAGGGGAGAATATGGAAACCTTCTGTGCTGAATAATTCCAAATAATTTCTATAGATACTCCACCCGCAATTAGCTGGAGCATACTCCTCACTCCTTAAATGTGAGTTTCAAAAGTTACTTCCTTACAAAGACTACAGCATGGAAAGAGGGTAGAAAACCTTAGAGTGCATAGTCCTGACAAATGTCCCCTAGCCAGGCCATTAAAGTCAGCATCAATAATGACAAATCGTATTGACAGTACATAACCCTGATACAATACGATATCATGATAATGACATATCACCCATGTGGCCTCACTACTAAAAAAAGTAATGTCAGTCTGATTTTGAGAAAAAATATCATACAAACCTAAAAAAGACACTACGAAAACCTGACCAGTATCACCTCAAAAATTTAAAGGTCATATTGTAAATAATGTTGCAATGAACATGAGGAGTGAATATATCTTTTCCAGTTAGTTTTTTTTTTAAATTTTCTTGGATAAATGCTCAGAAGTACAGTTGCCAGATCACATGATAGTTCTTCTATTTTTATTTTTTGAGGCTCTTCTGTGCTGCTTGCAACTCCACTATGAAACTATAACCCAGGAACTTTTTCTGCTCTGTGCTCATCCACCAGGGATCTCCTTTTAATGGGTTCTATTCCTCCCTATCAATGAGATTAAAATCAACAAAAACAACAAGGTTTAAAACTCTAACAAAAAATTGGACATAGAACTTTGTTTCCTTCCAATTAGGAGTTAGCATAGGGATCTTGTGACTTTATTTCTGACTCAGTACTTGCTGTCAATAGGAAACTATAGTGACCAATAATGACAGCAGCTTTTGGAGCCTGACAGTTCTCTCCTGTTTTGAGAGTGGTGGGTCCCAGTGAAGGGCTCTGAATCATTAGAAATAATTGATGTGATTGTCCTTGTTGCACTGTCCTCTGTTTTTATTTGAACTAGCTTCTTAAATCTGCTTTTATGTTTCCCATCTTAAGTGCACTTCGGTTTCTGTGCTCATTCTAACTAAACTGAAAAGTGTGTCAGTGACTTCTTTCCTCCCAAGATTTAGAGTTAAGTCATCATCCTAGACCCAATGCCTTGGAGATTTAACCTTAAATTCATGTGGAATGCAAGTCACATTTCTATCCCTGTTTCTAAAACCTTTAATGTTGGCCCCTTTGGTGTAAATGTTCATGGGGTTCTCAAAGCAAGAATAATAAGTTGGTTTGCCATTCCCTCTTCCAGATGGTGTATTAAAAAGCAGACATTACTTTGCCAACAAAGGTCCATATAGTCAAAACTATGGCTATGGTTTTTCAACAGTCATGTATGGATCTGGGAGTTGGACCATAAAGAAGGCTGAATGGCAAAGAATTGATGCTTTTGAACTGTGGTGTTGGAGAAGACTCTTGAGAGTCTCTTGAACTGCAAGGAGATCAAACCAGTCAATTCTAAAGGAAATCAACCCTGAATATTCATTGGAAAGACTGATGCTGAAGCTAAAGCTCCAATACTTTGGCCACCTGATGCAGAGTCAATTCACTGGAAAAGACCCTGATGCTGGAAAAGATTGAAGGTAGGAGAAGAAGGGGACAACAGAGGATGAGATGATTGGATAACATCACCAAATCAATGGACATGAGTTCAAGCAAACTCTGGAAGATAGTGAAGGACAGCGGAGCCTGGTGTGCTGCCATCCATGGGGTAGCAAAAAGTAGGACATAACTTAGCAACTGAAAAACACTGATGCAACTAGGTTTCTATCTTACTTTACTCTCTTATAACTTTAATTACATTTTTCAGTGTCAAACACTCCTCTAGACAGGAGTCCTGCTCTCAAACTCAGCTCACACACTAGAAGTGTTTTCCCGAGGAACAGAAAGACAAAGCAGGTATAGAGTGTGAGACCATACACTCAGGGAATAAAACTAGATTCTGTTTCCCTTTTCTGGTTTCATCTCAGTTTCAAAACTGTAATAATAACTGCAACCAAGGTTTCTATTTTTTCATGTTTACTATATCCCAGCAATTCTTTTCCACAACTCAATCTAAGAAACTTTCAAGACATTTCCCCCCATGTACCTCTCTTTTCTTCAATCATGTCACTAATTTATAAAATGATAAGCCTATGAATATGCCATGATAGTTAAATATAATTAAGCTAAATGCCCTGTTTTTAAAAATGTATGTATGTTTAATAACATATATTAATATATTTTGTATTATTTATAATTATTTTATTTATTTTATAACAGTTATATATATATTTTTAATTTTAACAGAACCACTGGTATATATTTACACTAAAATAACACGGCATTTAATATATATTGGGACTACTGGTTTTTTTGACAGTAGAAAAAAATAAGAAAAGGAGACAGGAAAGAAGTGATGGAACATAGTAGTTATGAAATATTCACTGTATTTTAGGAATAAATTTGGATCTAGCCTCTGAATGATCTTGAAAATATTTTCATCTCTCCTTCATGGGAACAGATATGTCTCATATGCTAGATCTATTATTTCAAAATGCCATTTCATAAAGTTTGCTAAAGATCTTTTGTCAGCTAAAATACTATCAGTCCATTCAGGAAAGAAAGTTAATTTCCACCTTTATTTCCCAATGTTTTCAGATTTGCTAAAAATTCAATACTGAGTAACAGAACTTTTTTGCTAGTTTCTCTTTTTTTTTTTAAACCCTCAAGACAACCCCAGGGTGATATATTTCATTCAATTCTGAGAGCAGACCAAACTACTTGAGTAGGTAACATTTAAAACAATTCACTAGACTCTTGAGGTGATTGCTTTTAGGCCCTGGGGCATTGCAGCCACATTATAGAGGGCTCACTGAATGCTTTCAGACTCAGATGACATCATCATACATTTGGTGCCTGTGGTGTTCTAAGAAAGGTACTTCTGTCCTCAAATGTTAATGAGTTGATGATATGATGAAAGAAAGAAAGAAAGTGAAGTCGCTCAGTCGAGTCCGACTCTTTGAGACCCCATGGACTGCAGCCCACCAGGCTCCTCCGTCCAGGGGATTCTCCAGGCAAGAATACTGGAGTGGGGTGCCATTTTCTTCTCCAGGGGATCTTCCCGATCCAGGGATCGAACCCAGGTCTCCCACATTGCAGGCAGACGCTTTAATCTCTGAGCCACCATGATATGATAGGTTACTCTTCTTTGGGAAATTGGTTGAGTATTTATTTAGCTGTGAACATGGATTTAATGTGTCTTTATAACTTAATAGCTAGTGTTATAGGGCTTCCCAGGGGGCATAGGGAGAAGGCAATGGCACCCCACTCCAGTACTCTTGCCTGGAAAATCCCTCGGACGGAGGAGCCTGGTAGGCTGCAGTCCATGGGGTCGCTGAGGGTCGGACATGACTGAACGACTTCACTTTCACTTTTCACTTTCATGCATTGGAGAAGGAAATGGCAACCCACTCCAGTGTTCTTGCCTGGAGAATCCCAGGGACCGGGGAGCCTGGTGGGCTGCCATCTATGGTGTCGCACGGAGTCGGACACGACTGAAGTGACTTAGCAGCAGGGGGCACGGTGGTAAAGAATCTTCCTGTTAATGCAGGATGCAAGATATGAAGTTTCAATTTGTGGGTCGGGAAGATTCCCTGGAGTAGGAAATAGCAATCCTCTCCAGTGTTCTCCCTTGGAAAAATTCCATAGATAGAGAAGCCTCTGGACTTCTCAGGTGGTTCTAGTGGTAAAGAATCTGCCTGCTAATACAGGAGACATAAGAGTCATGGGTTCAGTTCCTGGGTTGGGAAGATACCCTGGAGAAGTCCATGGCAACCCACTTCAGCATATTGTCTGGAAAATTACGTGGACAGAGGAGCCTGGAGGGCTATAGTCCATGGAGCTCACAGAGTTGGAGTGATTGAGTGACTCAGCACATACACAGATAGCTATCTTGCTGCTGCTGCTGCTGCTAAGTCGCTTCAGTCGCGTCCGACTCTGTGCAACCCCATAGATGGCAGCCCTAGCTATCTTATACCTATATAAATACAAACTGATGATACCATCTATTAATATTATTGCCAAAAAGCAGCTATTGAAATTTATATATATATATATATATATATATATATATATATATATATATATATATATATAAAGTAAACAAAATGATACAAAGCTGCTTATACTGTTTGATCTCAACTACAATACAAACACTCAGGAAAAATAAAAATAAAAAACTATCCTAATTGTGGCATTTATTTGAAAAATAGAATCATGGATGACCTATTTTACTTCTTTATACTTTTCTATACTTAACTTGCTCTCCCCTCTCAGAATATACAAAGACATATTTGTATAATCACATATGAATATAAAAATAAAACCTTATTAAATTTAACAATGAATTAAATACAAAAAGTATCAATATTCTGCCAAGGAATGTTCAGTTCCCAGCCATTCCCTCTGGGATCCATCAACTATCCACACCTTCATAAGAACCCTAGTTGGTTAAGCAGGGTAATTTACAGCAACAGATACAGAGGTCTAACAAGCAAAGAGACTCACCCAAGCTGCCAAAATTAGAAAGTGGTAAAAAATTAAAGTTTCTCAGGCTCCTATTCAGATTCCTCTCACTGTGCCACACTGTCCTGTTTCCACTTGTGAAACTTATTAGCATAAGTAGTACAAGGTCTGTGCTGTGTGCTTAGTTGCTCAGTCATGTCCGACTCTTTGCAGCCCCATGCACTATAGCCTGCCAGACTCCTCTGTCCATGGGAATTCTCTATGCAAGAATGCTGAAATGGGTTGCCATGCCCTCCTCCAGGGGATCTTCCCAACCCAGGAATCAAACCCAGGTCTACTGCATTCCAGGAGGATTCTTTACCATCTGGGCCACCAGTAAAGCCCAGGGCATGATCTGAGGACTGCATTTTCAGAAGCAGTGCTTCAACATTCGTAGTCTTCCCTGGACTTATTCAGCAATATATCTGGACCTATCGTTTGGTTTTAAGTTCTATATGAACTAGTATCAATCTTTCTGTCTTTTCATTCATACATCAAATATATTTTGAGCATTTAACATTTTCATAAGTTTTTCTAAGAGATGGGGGAGGTGTTGCATAAGACAGAAAAGGTCACTGCTTTTGTTTTATGTGCCAAATAATACGGTAATTTCAGGGAGCAAAAGTTTCTGGAATAAAAAAGGTTATATGGAAAGAGCAGATTGGGTGAGTAAAGTACTTGATTAACAAGGGAAGGTAAGGAAGTAACATCATGATTGAGAAAAGACTGGTGACAGGAGCTAGCTACACAAAGAGGCGGGAAAAAAACCTGAGAATGCTAAGGCAGAAGAGAGTCTGGCAACTGAATGAAAAGAAAGAAAGCAAATGTTTCTGGAGTATAGTGAATATGGGAGCAGTAATCCAAGAAATATGCAAAATTATATCATGACTGCCAGTAATGAGTTTGACAAATCATTGGACTTATGCAGGGAAATGGCATGAGCTATATATATGCTTTATAATGGTCATTACATGAAGACTAGGTTTTAGAGTGTAAGGGCAGAAGCAGGGACACCAATTAAGAAGTTGTGAAAATAGTCTTAAAACAAGGTAATGGTGTCTTGAATTAGAGGTATAAAGTGGGGAAAAAAAATGAGCAGATTCAAAATATTTATCAAAGGACTTGCTGATATCCTGAATGTTTTAAGTGAAGGGATGAAAGAAATCAAGAATAACTTTGGGGATTTTAACTGAACAATTGGATATGTGATCTGCCATTTATTGATCTAAAGAAGACTAATGAAGAGATGATTTGGAGATGGAGGGAGGAATAAGGACTTTATTCCAGATATGTTCTGTGTAAGAAGACTAGTATATATCAATGTGGAGACATAAATTTGTAGTTAAATAAAAAGTTTTGAGTTTAGGAGAACTTGAGAAGATTTACAGGAAATTTCATCTTGAGTACATGGGTTGTATTTTAAGCTGTGGCCTTGGAGGGATCAGCAGTGGAGGGGGTGGAGAGACAAAGCAGAAATGCCCTGGGTTCAGCAATATTTAGCAGTTGGAAGATACTGAAATATCGACCAATATGCTATGAAAAAAGTCAAGAAAAAGAAGGAGATGACAACCGCATAAAACATTATTAAGAACCTGAATAAGATGAAGACAGAAAAGTAGGGACAGAAATGACAGCAGATGGAAGGCTTTTTTATTCAAAATGTCACACTGAGTAAATGACGTTGTACTTCTTATTCCTGATAATTAATATTATAGAGAGTAATTAAAAATGTTATAAGCCCTCAATAAGTCAAAGATAAATTTAAACCATATGTTATTATGTCAGCAATTCCAAAAAGAGTAGAGAAAAAGAGAGAAGGCATCCCAATCTTAAACTGCTTCAGAAGTTTGGACAGTGGGTGAATACTTTGGAACTGCCTGATAAACTGTTGAAAATCTCAATAGGCATGTCAGAAGTAGAATGAGCCAATCAAAGCAATGATTGGTGACACCAGTTGCAGCTTTAGGAGGACATGGGGAAATGGTGCTCATAGAAAGGGCTTAATATAAATGAAACCCTCATTTCTTTAACCAAAGGTTTTTCTGACATCACTTGTGAATGTTCTCAAGTATTTACCTTGAGTTACCAACATTCTAATTACTTCTTCCAGCTGGGAGGTAGAAATAAATGTGCTTGTAATATACAATAAATTTCCCACATACAAGTGAGTTCTGTTCCCAAACTGTGTTGAGTTGGTGTGAATCCAAAAGCGTGAGTCCAATTTTGTTCCTAGGTCCAACAAAGTCAGCCTAGATACTCAACTAAAACAATCAGCTATATAGCACTGCACTGTAACAAGTGCTCACACATAAATGTACATAAAAGAACAGAGAAAATGAAACAGTTTATTATTATATATAGTACCTTGAAAAGCACAGTAAGACAGTACAATAGCTACCACAGAGGGACTGGCATGCGTGTTTCCATCTTTGAAAGTTCACAACGTAAATGTTTGTATGTAGGGGACTTACTGTATGGGAAATTTCCTAAAATGACTTTGGCTAGGTGAATAGTTCATACTATTCAATGGTGGAAAAATTAAGGAAAATAATAATACATGTGGAATCAAATCAGTAGAAATCTTGCAGGCCCTGAGTTATTCTTATAGGTATTTTTAAACTCAAGGATTTACAGTAATTATTTAATATGAATAAGAAAAGTCAACTATTCCCACAACAATATATGTAAATGTGTTAATGGATCAGTCTGTAATAGAGTCTTCAGATTTCTGATTCCCAGGTAATTATTTTTAAAATTTGCTTTTAAACCTAATTTTGATATAGAATATCAGACAGCCTTACCTACCAGAAGAGCAACACAGTACGAGTAAAGCTACACCATTAGTGAAAGTGAGTATACAATTTTGTTCTACCAACATTTTTCATTTCATGAGGCAAATGGGATGGTAGTATCCACAGGAAATAACTAACTACCGTTTTTCATATAAATGGAAACAGAAGTAGTTTTCTATTTCTTATAAAATGGAGAGCAATGGAATATTAAAAGAATGCCTTTAGCCTTTTATATTTTATTCAACCAATTTACACTGAGAGGTTAAAACATATGAACTAAGTTTGCTCTTTTTAATCTTTAAATGGTTATTTAATTATGAATTACATATAGCAAATCTGGGCAAATGTTTAAAAAGACTTAATCTTTCCAGAATAAAGTTGCTTATATTAATGTATAAGCAAAGTAATGACCATACCATGACAAAGGCTATTCTGAATTAGGTGGTTTAAACTCATCACTTGATTTATAAAATTGCCAAATGGGGATAATCAGGCACCACTCAGAGATTTTCTCCAATAACTGAAAACAGAAGTTTCTCATCTTGATAAGTGGACCTAATGATCCAAGTTTAGGCATTTCCAGTATCTGCAACTATTGATATTTCTTTCACCCATTCTCAAATCTCATATATTTACTCTTCTGGACATGGCCAAGAGTTTATGAGAGAGCTATTGACTAGAAACAGAGGGAAGCTCTCTAGGTCTGAACTGAGAAAAGTAAAGCTCAGTTGAATTTGCATGCTTATTCTCCAAAGCCCTGAAAACAGCTCATTTTTAAATATCAAATAAATACCCTTACTTGATGTTTCCCACACGCTTGAAGGTTGAAAATAGTGCTCTGCATCAGGAGTCTTATTTCCATGTCACCCTGTCAAACAGTTGTTGCCTTCAGCTATAAAAGTGCTGCAGTCTTGAGAGTGCCATGCCTGAGTTTTAATTGACTTCAAAGAACATCCACTCATTGAAATGAAACTCGGTGTTGGAAAGAGATTGTACCAAGGCAAATCAATAAGGTCATTTTAGGGGCTCTAAGTTTGAGAGGGAGTTCCCTCTAGTATATTCTCTCATATGCATCCAAATCTTTTTACTTTTTTTTTTTTTGTAAGAAGTCTAAGTCCATATATCCCTTTCTTTCATGTGTAGCTATCGTTCAGGTGGTTAATTTAAGGGCATTGTTGGCTCACTTTAAATGAGAACCACTGAAATCCACTTTTAATTTACATAAGAATTTCTTTAAAATGATAGATCTCCAAAATGTTTATGTTGTGATAAGAGTAATGTTAATTCTCAGTAAGTCTGGAGTAAGACATTATAAAATATTTATTCATTTTTCCCCTATAGCAGGATACCGTTTCCTCAGAAACACATCTCCTATTAATATGATATGTTCAATTTGCATCATGACAAGATCTCTTATGCTTCATTTCTGATGGAATTTTAAAATATTTGCATAGTTTTATATATCAGTGGTTCAAAATATTTGTATGTAAAAAGACTTGTAAATTCTTAAGTGTAAGTTTATTTAGATATGAAGTGATTTTGCGAAGATAAAATTTAGCAATTGTGAGAGACTTATTAGGAGCTATAAAGTGTTAGTCCCGATCACTCTCTAAATATAGCCTATATTCATATGTTGGAGATTTTAATTAACATATATGCTTTCAGCAAGAGGTCTTATATGGTCATCACATTTATTTATAAGACATTTAAGGAAAGGAAACCTTTAAATAATTCCCAAATATCCTTGCAGTGCCTCAAAGACTAATTATTCTTCTGAGATAGCAGATTTCTTTAAAGGAACATTATAAAAAAATGTTATTTACAATGAAAATAGTACTTTATCCTTTAGACGTAGTGTTTTGCCTCCAAAGCATAGGTCTTAGTTATAAAATAATGACAAGCTTGGCAGTGAGGATACCAGGATACCAGAGGATCACTGAGCCTTCCCCTGCTTTGCTGTCATATTTGATTTCTTCAAATAAATGAACTATTGGCAAAAAAAAAAAAAAAAGAACATTATATTGAACACATGTCAACTGATGTAGTCCCTAGTTACTTACAAAGCTCATAGGATTTTGAATAATTTGACTGCTGGCTTTGTAAAAAAAAAATCCCCATTGCCTATTGAGTGGTATCAGAAACACTTTCATCAATCACACCAAATTTGGTTTTTTAAAGATAATAAACAATTCAGATAATTACTAGGTTTTAATAGCCTCTTGAGAAATCTGTATGCAGGTCAGGAAGCAACAGTTAGGACTGGACATGGAACAACAGACTGGTTCCAAATAGGAAAAGGAGTACCTCAAGGCTGTATATTGTCACCATGCTTATTTAACTTCCATGCAGAGGACATCATGAGAAACGCTGGACTGGAAGAAACACAAGCTGGAATCAAGATTGCCGGGAGAAATATCAATAACCTCAGATATGCAAATGACACCACCCTTATGGCAGAAAGTGAAGAGGAACTAAAAAGCCTCTTGATGAAAGTAAAAGAGGAGAGTGAAAAAGTGGGCTTAAAGTTCAACATTCAGAAAACGAAGATCATGGCATCCGGTCCCATCACTTCATGGGAAATAGCTGGGGAAACAGTGGAAACAGTGTCAGACTTTATTTTGGGGGGCTCCAAAATCACTGCAGATGGTGACTGCAGCCATGAAATTAAAAGACGCTTACTCCTTGGAAGAAAAGTTATGGTCAACCTAGATAGCATATTCAAAAGCAGAGATATTACTTTGCCGACTAAGGTCCATCTAGTCAAGGCTATGGTTTTTTCCTGTGGTCATGTATGGATGTGAGAGTTGGACTGTGAAGAAGCCTGAGTACCGAAGAATTGATGTGTTTGAACTGTGGTGTTGGAGAAGACTCTTGAGAGTCCCTTGGACTGCAAGGAGATCCAACCAGTCCATTCTGAAGGAGATCAGCCCTGGGATTTCTTTGGAAGGAACGGTGCTTAATCTGAAACTCCAGTACTTTGCCACCTCATGCGAAGAGTAGACTCATTGGAAAAGACTCTGATGCTGGGAGGGATTGGGGGCAGGAGGAGAAGGGGACGACAGAGGATGAGATGGCTGGATGGCATCACCGACTCGATGGACGTGAGTCTGAGTGAACTCCAGGAGTTGGTGATGGACAGGGAGGCCTGGCGTGCTGTGATTCATGGGGTCACAAAGAGTCGGACACGACTGAGCAACTGAACTGAACTGAACACTATATTTAATGGTGTATTTAATACTGTATTGCATATCAAGAGGAAGTCATCCCTATCTCATCTAGAGATGTCCATCATTATCAAGGTGGGATTAGTCTATTTTTATAATGGAAGTTCTCTTTTTTGTTCCATCCGTTTGTTTCCCACACACTGACAGCCTTGCTAAGGCATGAAACTTCTATGCTCTGTGCATTGAGTCTCTCATTTCTCCATCCTTGTGACCTGATTCTTGCATGGATCTAGTGAGTCTTGTGTCAACTATCTCCGTAATCTGAACAATACCGACTTTGTCTGTGCACAGGGCATAGACAAGGTATTAGTTGCTTTGGTTGTCATAACAAACTGGATGGCTTAAGACAAGAAAAATTTAGTGCATTACAGTTTTGGAGCCTAGAAGTCTGAAATCAAGGTGTTTGCAGATGTCCCTCTGAAACTGTGGAAGGAATCTTTCTTTACTTCTTCCTAACTTTTAATAGTGGCTGACAATCCTTAGTACCCTTTGACTTGTAATTATATCTGTCCAGTCTCTGCTTTTTTCACCACATGGCCATCTTTCTGCCATCTTCCCTCTGAGTGTGTCTGCTTAAGTTTCCCTTTTAAAAAAGAACATTAGTCGTACTGAATGAGGGTTCACTCTAATTGCCTTACCTTGGCTTGACTAAATCTACAAAGAGTATATTTCCAGATAAGGTCACATTTTGAGTTAATGTGGGTTAGGACTTCAACATATCTTCTTCTGTGGAGTACAGTTCAACCCATAACAAAGAATATAGTTTGCTTATTTTTTAAAAGATTATTTTCAGAGGTGAGGGATATACTCCTAGACATAAAGAGCAGAAAGACGAAATTCTGATTTGTTTGTTTGTACGTTCTGTTTGGTAAGGAAATTTTGGTGTCTTCAATTGCGCTATTTACAGTCTTTTAAGTCTACACTATTTAGTACATGGTTTGTCAAATAAAAAGAATTCTAGTCATCATAAGACATATCACTGATTATTGAATTTCCAACGTAATATATGTCATGAAATCAACAGAGTACTTGCTAGTTGCTAGATCCTTAGGGACATTTAAATAGGACAGGCAGTCAAAACAGTGAGGCTTTAACATTTCTTTCCCCATCAATTTCTTTATATATATATATATCTCTCTCAAATATTCAGCCTTTAGAGTATGTTTCTTCCTTAGTCATTTCACCTCTGCCTTTTATTCTTCCTTTTACCAAGTCCCAGAGCTTTGAATTGTGGTGATTTATTCCAGGAAACAAAAATAGCAGTTTACTTTACCATAGCATCTGTCAAGGAATGGACGTGCTGTTTCTGCCTTCCACTGAGCCATCTCTGCTTCACTGATAATTAATGTGTTTTGCTGTTACCAAACAGTACCTGCACAGAGTAATGTTTTCAGGTGCCATAAAAGTCATTTTACCTGAAAGTGTCATTGATTTACTTGTGGCAATATAGGATTCCTTGATTAAGAGTTTGACAAATCCCCACTGAAGCTGCATAATAAATCAATCTTTTACTGGAAAAGCCTGAGAGGGGGGTAAGTGAAGATTCTATACATTAATACCTGGGGGAGAGTTACTAACCTCTGTTCTCTGGTGATCAATCACCTTGGCTGGGTTGGACTGACAATGTCTGGAGGTCATCTGGTTAATGAGACAGCACTGGGAAAGTCCTTTCCAGGATTACATTGTATCAGTCAATCGTTAACATCCATATTAGACACACAGATCCATTTGCTACATTTGAGGAAAAATCTAGTGAAATATATTCAGAGTGGACTAATGATTATAAATGGATTACATAAAAAACAGTTAAGAAAAATATGACTTTGCTCTTAGAGTACCTTCATTGGGAAGAATTATAACAAAGTTGGCTTGAGGTTTTGTTATCCCCCCCTGACTTTTTTGAATACCAATTAACAATTGAGAAATTACATTATTTTTATTTTAAGTTGATCAATAGTGGCAATATCAATATTTGATTGAGACTGCAACACTGTTGACCAAATATCAACATGTAGAACATGGAGGTCTGGAAATTATCTCAGGAATATGTGTGCTTGAAAAACACGGAAACCAAACTTCAAATAAAGAAAACATTTACCTTGCATGGTTCTTTTCCTTCTTTCAGGAATATTACTTTTGGCTATTAACTGCAGGGATGAATTAAAATGCATACCTTTCTTTGTTTTCTGAGAAAATAAAAGTGGAAAAGGAGTTAGGGCCCAGTGCTCATTTAGATTTCATTTTTAATCTCTGATAAACAAGGCAAATTACTTTATTTCTCTCAGATAAATAGCAGACATCATTCATCTTTATATCCTCAGAAACTAGTAAGGAGACACTTGGAAACTGTTTCATAAACAGTTTTTTCCTTTGTTTTATTTATAACAATTTAAAATTATTCAAATCTCATACAAAATTGATATTCACTACTTGTCTTTCTAAAGAAGAAAAAAATCTTTAAATTTTACCCAAGATCATCTATCTTTCTGTGATACTGAAGTATAAACACATACCTTATAGGAAGGCACATTTATAATTTAGTATCTGATATAAGTGCACATTTACATAAAACTGACTTAGACTGATAAAATACTGAAGATTTCTATAGCTATTAATATTAGAATTTTCTGTCATAGTTGTCTGATAATTCCATTTTTTTCTCCTCAAAGTATGTGAATAATATAATTTTAAGTTTCTGGTTCTGTATTATACTGGTCTGTTTATAAGTCTATCTCCTGATATAATTTAAATTTCTGGAGATTGTTGATACTATCATGTTCATTTAAACATAAGTGATTGGAAATAGTCATAATTCATAACTGATCATTTTTTTGCACATCCAGTTGATTTATAAAATACAGCTTAATTCATAGTTTTAGCAAATTTTACTACACTTAAAATATTTGTACACAGGCTCCTCTTTTAGTTATAATTAATTATAAGTAAACCATTTACTTATAATTAACGCATGAATGAATTTTAAGTTTCATAACTGAGGTGTTCTTAAGAGAAGCCTTCTGAAAATATTTTCCACCTACAGATACAGATTAAATTGTTTTTTATTTATTAAACTTATTTTGTGTGTGCTTTCTGAATTTCTGTACATACTACTTAACCTAAAACTAACCTAGTAACCCTACATGCCACATGATCCCTGTGGCAGGATCCGTTTGTCCAAGGACAGCTTCACTGCTATCAGCAATCACACAGGGTCTTCTGCTGTGTGACTTTTCCACCCCCATCACATGGTAAGGCTTCCCTGTGGCTCTGCTGGTAAAGAACCTTGCTGCCAGTGCAAGAGACGCAAGAGACATGGGTTCCATCCCTGCGTTAGGAGGATCCCCTGGAGAATGAAATGGCCACTCGCTCCAGTATTCTTGCCTGGAAAACCCCATGGACAGAGGAGCCTGGCAGGCTCCTGCCCATGGGGTCACCGAGAGTCGGACACGCCTGAGTGTGCTTGTGCACGTCAAGTGGTAAGCTCAGGCACCTTCCCCTTGCACCTGGTGTGGCCTGCTTTTCCCAATTACATCCGTAGGAGATGGTGCACACGATGATGCCTGCTTTCTGAGGCTCAGGATAGGACGTCTTGCAGCTCCTGCCTCAGTCTTTGGGAATCCTCATTTCTTCCTCTTGGAATGTATCCTCTCAGAACTCCCCTGGCTGCTTTGAGAAATGTCAGTCCCATGAAGGGAGGAGGAGATATTAGAGTTAACCGTCTTAGCTGAGCTCACATCCATGTTATCCCAGCACAGGAGTCAGTTATGTCACAGAAAAAGCTTCCAGATGACACTGGTCCCAACTCACCTGAGACACCAAATGCCCCCAGATGTTGCAGTTTGCAGCCAAGGTTCCAAACATTGTGCAGCAGAGATAAGCCAACCACTGATCCTTTCCTGAACTCCTGAATCACAGAATCTATATTTGTGTGATACCACTAAAATTGGGTGAGTTATTAGAACACTTTCTCAATAAATACCTAATATTCTTAAATATCTACTTCTGTAAAACATTGGATATAATGCAATGGACTATTTCTATATCCACATATGAGCTTTCTTAATATTTTTAAAATAAAGTAATATCAGAGATCATATGTAAAGTAATAGGAATATGGGAAATATAGGGCTATCTCATTATTACCATATTAAACAAGATAAATCAATCAGACAAACTAATTCCCCGATCCTGTACAATGTTACGAACCTCCATCCATTAGATCTCTATCAGATCTAATCCCTTGAATCTATTTGTCACTTCCACTGTATAATCATAAGGGATTTGATTTGGTCATACCTGAATGGCCTAGTGGTTCATTTAAGTCTGAATTTTGCAATAAGGAATTCATGATCTGAGCCACGGTCAGCTCCCAGTCTTGTTTTCACTGACCGTATAGAGCTTCTCCATCTTCAACTGCAGAGAATATAATCAATCTGATTTTGGTGTTGACCATCTGGTGATGTCCATGTGTAGAGGTGTCTTTTGTGTTGTTGGAAGAGGATGTTTGCTATGACCAGTGTGCTCTCTTGGCAAAACTCTGTTAGCCTTTGCCCTGCTTCACTTTGTACTCCAAGGCCAAATTGGCTTGTTACTCCAGGTATCTCTTGACTTCCTACTTTTGCATTTCAAGCCCCTATGATGAAAAGGACATCTTTCTGTTTTTTTTTTTTTATGTTAGTTCTAGAAGATCTTGTCGGTCTTCATAAAGTCAATCAGCTTCTCTCTGGCATTAGTGATTGGGGCATAGACTTGGATTACTATGATATTGAATGGCTTGGCTTGGAAACAAACTGAGATCATTCTGTCATTTTTGAGATTGTACCCAAGTACTGCATTTTAGACTCTTTGGTGACCTGTGACAGCTACTCCATTTCTTCTAAGGGATTCTTTCCCACAGTAGTAGATGTAATGGTAATCTGAATTAAATTTGCCCATTTAGGTCCATTTTAGTTCACTGATTCCTAAAATGTTGATGTTCACTCTTGCCATTTCCTGTTTCACCACTTCCAATTCACCTTGATTCATGAACCTAATATTCCAGGTTCCTATACAATATTGTTCTTAACAGGACTGGACTTTTCTTTCACCACCAGACATATCCACAACTGGGTATCATTTCCATTTAGGCTCAGCCTCTTCATTCCTTCTGGAGCTATTTCTTGGCTCTTCTCCAGGAGCATATTGGGCATCTACCAACCTGGGAAATTCATCTTTCAGTGTCATATCTTTGCCTTTTCATACTGTTCATGGGGTTCTTAAGGCAAGAATGATGAAGTGGTTTGCCATTCCCTTCTTCCGTGGACCACATTTTTTCAGAACTCTCCACCATGAGCTGTCTGTCTTGGGTGGCCCTACACTCGTAGCTTCACTGAGTAGAAAGGAGAGATAAGCAAGCCTTCTTAAGTGAACAATGCAAAAGAATAGAGGAAAAGAATAGAATGGGAAGACTAGAGATCTTTTCAAGAAACTGAAAGATACCAAGAGAACACTTCATGCAAAGATGGGCACAATAAAGAACAGAAATGGTATGGACCTAACAAAGGCAGAAGATATTAAGAAGAGGTGCCAAGAATACACAGAAGAATACATGGAAGAACTATGAAAGAAAGATCTTAATGACCCAGATAACCGTGGTGGTGTGATCACTCACTTAGAGCCAGGCATCTTGGAGTGTGAAATCAAGTGGGCCTTAGGAAGCATCACTATGAACAAAGCTAGTGGAGGTGATGGAATTCCAGCTAAGCTATTTCAAATCCTAAAAGATGATGCTCTCGAAGTGTTGCACTCAATATGTGAGCAAATGTAGAAAACTCAGCAGTGGCCACAGGACTGGCCACTGTTTTCATTCCAATCCCAAAGAAGGGCAATGCCAAAGAATGCTCAAACTACCACACAGTTGCACTCATTTCACATACTAGTAATGTTACACTAGTAATGCTCAAAATTCTCTAAGCAAGTAATGTGATACTAGTAATACTCAAAATTCTCCAAGCAAGGCTTCAACAGTATGTGAACCATGAAATTCCAGATGTTCAAGCTGGATTTAGAAAAGACAGAGGAACCAGAGATCAAATGACCAACATCCACTGGATCATAGAAAAAGCAAGAGAATTCCAGAAAAACATCTATGCCAAAGCTTTTGACTATGTGGATTACAACAAACTGTGGAACATTCTTAAAGAGATGGGAATACCAGACCACCTTACCTGCCTCCTGAGAAACCTGTGTACAGGTCAAGAAGCAATAGTTAGAACCAGACATGGAACAATGGACTGGGTCAAAATTGGGAAAGGACTACGTCAAGGGAGTATATTATCACCCTGCTTATTTAACTGATATGCAGAGTACATTATGCAAAATATTGGACCATAAAGAAGGTTGAGCACTGAAGAACTGATGCTTTTGAACTGTGGTGTTGGAGAATACTCTTGAGAATCTCTTGCATTACAATGAAATCAAACCAGTCAAAGGAAATCAATCCTGAATGTTCTTTGGAAGGACTGATGCTGAAGCTAAAGCTCTAATACATTGACCATCTGACTCATTTGAAAAGACCCTGATTCTGGGAAAGACTGAAGGCAAGAGGAGAAGGAGATGACAGGGGATGAGATGGTTAGATGACATCACCGACTCAATGGACATGAGCTTGAGCAAACTCCAGAAGATTGTGACAGACGGGGAAGCGTGCTGCGCTACAGTCGATGGGCTCGCAAAGAGTCAGACACGCCTGAGTGACTGAACAACAACAGCCCTCATCTGGACTTTTATGAAAAATAATACTAAATATATAATCTGAAATCAAGATATTTAAAACCTTAAAGCCTCATAGTTAAAATAATGAGTAGTGTATTATTATTATAAAATAACAGCATTATTTTGATTAAAACATGCCTTCTTTTGATTTTATGTATTTATTATCTAGTTCATTTATTTAATTATATAAATACTGGTGTATTTAATGCACTGTTGAGGTTTTCTCAAGAAATAAAAGCTGTTCTCCCAATCATATTTCAGTTGTTTCCTTTAATTTAGTGAGGTCCAGAGTAAATTATAGATTAATTGTGGTAAGTTTGATCCCATAACTATTTTCATTCCAAATACATATGAATCTTGGCAGAGCTGTAATAAGAGTAAATATTTAAATAATGTAGATGATTAGCCAGGCATCTTTCCAAATAATCAGAGATCTTTACTATATCTTCATAATAATAGGGATGCCATAATATGCTACGCTTTTTATTCTTTTTTTTTTTTTTTAACAGAAGAGGAAAGTGAGGCGTAATTTACCTCAGTTCACTCAACTAGGAAGTGTTGGAGCTGGGGTTAAATCTTAGCCATCTGACTCCAGAGACTGAGCTCTGAAGCCCCACACTGTTGTCTCTGCAAAGGTAGAAAAGCAAAGCAAGAAAAGAGTTGGTTAGAATTTAATGAATGCCCCAGTTAAAATGAAGTTAGAGCCTTTATAGATTCTCTTGCAATCATTTTAGCTTTGATGCCATGCTATAACTTCAAAATTCAACAGTTGAACTGTTTTAAGGTAAAAAGGAATTGAAGTCACTGGGCACCTTGTTTATATAAAAGAAAACTGAAATTCTGTTTTGTTTTTATGAGTTTATACAAATCATAATTAATATAGTGAAGAATAGAATTAATGTTACATTGCAAGGGACAAAGAACACCAGGAGACAGAAGGCGTCTGGCTTAGCGTCGAAAGGAGAGGCAGCTGTGCTTTGAAACATGGGCATGTAACACCATGACCTGCCCGATACACAGCAATTCAACGCCTGACAGCGTGCACACCTGAACTTCTTTCTAACTGGTCCTCTCCACATGCACTTCACCTTGTACACACAGCTTCAATAATTACTGCTTTGTCAACATGTAAAATCTTCATGAAAAGGCTTAACGTAATTGCAATCTATTAATAGGACTCCTCTTTATCTTTTCATTGCCTGTGCCAATGGCATTTCTTTATAGTTAATTTCATATCTTTAATGGACAGTATAAAATACTATATTCAGAAAATGACCACTTTTACTATTCACTTTAAAAAAAAATTGAATTTGTAGCTAATTCCCGCAACTTCTGAAGAAAGGAAATGACTAATGCTATTAAATCAAAGGCCTATCTTTAAATCTAATTATGTGAGGCCAAGGTAAGAATATCATTATTAATATCATTCTAGTAATCTGATTGAATATTTTTAAAAATTTATTTGATGATTACATATTTCTTTCTCTATATCTCTCAAGTCCTCCCACAAATCCATTTCTTCTAACCTTCTCCCATACCTCCAGCTCCTAATTCCTTATAAATCTCTCTTTGAAGGAAAGAAAAATCAGTAAGACTTGATTAGATCATTTGAGCAATGCTTTGGTTTCCAGCATTCAGAACTAACTCCTGTTTATTGACCACATCAAGCCTCCAGAAATGGCCAGCATGCCCAGCAGTGCAATATCTGATACAAGCTCACTGAAGTGGATATTTCCCCATGTACTCCTCTCTCTTTCCTTTGTTACTAAGATGGATTGTAAGGCATAAATCAGTTAATTTCAATTTCCTACAACTCTACCAGACCCTAGCAACTGTTCTTGGAATATCAACTGCACAAACTTCAAGCAATTATAAGAAACTTAAAGCTCTTTCTTTTCTTCATAACTTTTCAAGTGTTCCTTTTAATGTTATTAAAGTAGTCTTTGCTGAAACAAAAGGCACTTGATAGGCGTCTGAGGAAGACAAGGATTCTATATTGTGGACAAAACTGGAGAGACTTAACGTTTGTTAGCAGAGATGTTCTGGGGTGGAATTATGATAAACAAGTTTATCTAAGGCTTGGACATGAGAACTCTACCTAGAAACGCACTTCAGACAATGAGATTTATGGTGAGTTGGAATGGGGCAGAAAGAGAAGCATTTAGAGGAAACAGGGAATGTCTGGAATTATCACTCTAGTTTATTGTGGTTGAAGATGGGAAAATTATTAAATTAGACTCACAGTACAGAATTACATATTACCCTCAATTATTTATACCAATTGATATTCTATTCTTTATAGGAAAAATGACTCTGTATATTTACTAAAAGGATGAAAGGAATAGATGATTATACCTTATTGGTAAAATTCTAAAATAAACTTTTATACAGTGATTTGCTCATTTATTTTTAGCTTATTCTGGAAAGAATTTGAAAATATTGATGCTCAAAAATGTATATAATTGTAAGGCTAAAACAAATACTTGAAGAATAATATATATTTTAACAGTAAAGACAAGATAAACAGTCTGAAATTAGTATCCTTAAGACATCTCATATGCTATCGAATGACAAAAAAAAACTGATTTTAAATTTACAAAATGTCAAAGAAACAAGCACAGTTGATGTAACATTCTTAGTTTTATAGATAAATATCTTTTTTTTTTTTGGCTGATAAGATATGATCCCAATTTTCTGCATGAAGTGAAAGAACACAGAGGACATCTATGACACCATGAATAATATCCCCCAAATAGACATAATATCAAAGTTCAAGGTACACTTAAGTAAATAGATGTAGGAAATCTTTGTGTATTATTCCTGTAATGGATTTTTAAATCTGTGATCTTTAACAGCTCTAAGCCAACTGCAGGAGCTTTATTTAACAATGTGATTATCACTACTTCTTCATACTGTTACAGAAATTTATATTGTTAGAAACCAAAAAGCATTCTAAGGACTTTTTTTCAGTGCTGGCCTTGTGTTGGAAGATGAATATAAAGTGAAGCAGTTCAGACATGATCTCTACTTGGGCTCTACTTCTGTCTATCTGTTTTCTCACTTACCTTTCTTGATCTATGCTATTTGACCTATGATCACTTTTATTGTATTTGTGATAAAAATTTCTAGTTTAGGTCCCTGTTTCAAATGTATTTCTGATCATTTTTTGGTCCAGCCTCACAGCTTGTGTCTGCCATTATTTCATTTGTGCAAAATCTTGGCATTCTTAACCTCTTTGATATTTTATGACTGCTGAAGTTTGGAGGTAGAAATAAAGAGAAGGAGAAAAAGGACACAAAAGAAAGTCTAAGATAAAGTGGGTACAGGAGGGAAGTAGAAGAACACAACAGTCATATAATTTGTTCACACAGTGCTAGCTAGCCTAGGAGACTAAAGGAAGGAAGTTAGATTGTCAGGTCAATTTCATATCTTTGTCCTTGAAAGCTGAAGTAATCCTACTCATATTTTAAAAATTGATCAGAAATGCATTTAATTTTTCATTAAACTCATATACTTTCTTAATAAAGTTACTGAAATTCTGTATGTTGTTCCAGCCAAGTAATCATATATAATAATGATCAAGTACTATTCATAAGAATTTGCTTTCATAAGAAAGGACAAAACTAAAACAAAGTGAACGGAGCACTACTACCCTAATGAAAACTTTACTGAGAAGAAGATATTTAAAACATATAATAATCTCAAATACTCTAAATGATAGAACAAATTTATTTGGTTGTCATGAAGAGACCAGAAAACCTTCTCTATTATGCTAACCTAATTGGATTGGGTTACTTCCTTTAAATTTGCATCTTTGATTCTTCCCTTTCATTAACTTCCCAAATGAAAATCATCAGGAAATCTCCTCCAGAATGTATCCTGACTCTGACTTCTTACCATCTCCTCCTCCATATCTTTCAGTTCAGTTCAGTCGGTCAGTCGTGTCCGACTCTTTGCGACCCCATGGATTGCAGCACGCCAGGCCTCCCTGTCCATCACCAACTCCTGGAGTTCAGTGAGACTCACATCCATCAAGTCGGTGATGCCATCCAGCCATCTCATCCTCTGTCATCCCCTTCTCCTTCTGTCCCCAATCCCTCCCAACATCAGAGTCTTCTCCAATGAGTCAACTCTTCGCATGAGGTGGCCGAAGTATTGGAGTTATAGCTTTAGCATCATTCCTTCCAAAGAACACCCAGGACTGATCTCCTTTAGAATGGACTGGTTGGATCTCCTTGCAGTCCAAGGGACTCTCAAGAGTCTTTTCCAACACCACAGTTCAAAAGATCAATTCTTCAGCACTCAGCTTTCTTCACAGTCCAACTCTCACATCCATACATGACCACTGGAAAAACCATAGCCTTGACTAGACGGACCTTTGTTGACAAAGTAATGTCTTTGCTTTTGAATATGCTGTCTAGGTTGGTCATAACTTTCCTTCCAAGGAGTAAGCGTCTTTTAATTTCATGGCTGCAATCACCATCTGCAGTGATTTTGGAACCCAGAAAATAAAGTCGGACACTGTTTCCACTGTTTCCCCATCTATTTCCCATGAAGTGATGGGATCAGATGCCATGATCTTCGTTTTCTGAATGTTGAACTTTAAGCCAACCTTTTCACTCTCCTCTTTCACTTTCATCAAGAGGCATTTTAGTTCCTCTTCACTTTCTGCCATAAGGGTGTTGTCATCTGCATATCTGAGGTTATTGATATTTCTCCCGGCAATCTTGATTCCAGCCTGTGCTTCTTCCAGCTCAGTGTTTCTCATGATGTGCTCTGCATAAAAGTTAAATAAGCAGGGTGACAATATACAGCCTTGACGTACTCCTTTTCCGATCTCACTGGAGCCTCCATATCTCCAGTCCAGATTATTACTTTCTCTTGTCTGAAATACTACAATAATCTCTGATATGGTCTCTTTCTCTTCTTGATTCCAAAAAATCTATTCACTACACAACAGTCAGGGACACTATTTTAGTGCAATCATGCCAATGAGATATCACCTCATATTGGCCAGAATACGTATCATCAAAAAGATTATAAAAAAACAAATGTTGGTGAGGATGTGGAAAAGAAGAGAACTCTTATTCTCTGTTGTGGAGAATGTACATTGGTGCAGCCACTGTGGAAAACAGTATGGAGGTTTCTCAAATAACTAAAAATAGAATTACCATATGATTTGGCGATTCCACTCCTGGGTATATATTAGAAAAATATTATAACACTAATTCAAAAAATACATACACATCAATGTTCATAGCAGCATTATTTACAATAGCCAAAATATGAAAACAACTGAAGTATCTATCAACAGATGAATGTCTAGAGAAGCCATGGAATGAATTGTTTCCATTTACAGCAATGTGAATTGACTTGAAGGGTATTATGCTAAGTGAAATAAATCTGACAGAGAAAGACAAATGCTGCATGATGTCACTTATATTTTGAATTTAAAAAAATACAAGAAACTAGTGAATAACACAAAAGAGAAGCAGATATAGAGAACAAACTAGTAGTTATCAGTGGGGAAAAGCAACATAAGGGTAGAGGGAAAAGTTATTATGGGATTATAGAGAATCACGTGTGAAATTTTTGAAAAATTTAAAGCACTAGATTATTTAAAGAATCTTTCCTTCAAAAGAAAAATGTGAAGAAAAAGTAACTAAAGAAGGAACATCATATTTCACATCTATGTGGAGTAAAACAGATATGAAAATATAGAAGTGTAAAATTTATGCAAAATAAAAATCTATGCATTCATTTTTAAGCTAAAAACCAAATAAAGCATTGTGCTATCATGCCAAACTTCTATCCCATGAACTCAGTGTCCCATCAGGCCATCTAAGGTTTGCACCCCTGTTCCTGTCCCTCCAAAGTCACTTTCTGCACCTCTCCCCATTGTTCACACTGCTCCAACCACACTGGCTTTCTCGGGGTAGGAGAACTTCAGCTGTTCTTACTTTGCCTAGATACTACCTCCCGGAGAGAGCCACAGGACCACAGAAGTTTCTCCAAAATGCCTTAAAGTATATGCTTAAATGTTATTTTAGGAAGGACTTTGCTGTCTCTTTTAATCTCTTAGTAAAGGAGGAAATAAAACAGGCTCTATCTTGAAAGCAGGCTCCATTTTGAGCTGGACTGTGTATGCTGAGCTATATGCCCAACGTATCTATGGAAACGACATACCAACTTGAAAACCAGGCCCCAGCAAAGAAGAGCCCCAGGGCTCTCCATCACCTAAAAGAATACCCTAATTATCTGTGTAACCAAATAGAATCACACATTCTATTATGCTTATTGGGGAATGACCACAAGCCTATTGATAAGTGTCCACTGTTAACTAGTTAGGTTTAAGGCATATGAATCACGGGTTGACTTTGGTTATATCTTTCTTTTTCCTTTGTTCAGACTAGTTTCAGGGAATCTGGGGAGGTGGGTTTGGGCACGTACACTTAGGGTATATAAGGTTTTCACAAAAACTGGTCAGGGTCCTTGGTTAAGAGGAGACTCTGCCTCGGGCCTGCCAGTATAATAAACTGCACTCCGTTTTCTGCATTATCCTTCTGAGTGAGTTTGTTTCCCAGAACCTGTGGCTACAACATTAGAAGCAGGACCTTCCATCTTACCTTATGTTTTTTCTTTCAGTTCTTTAGACAGTTTTAAATGTGTACTATGATATCAAACATATTAAAGAAGGTGAAAATATGTATATGTGTAGAATTTAAAGAAGCAAATTAAATGAATATGCCTGCTACTCAGTAGAAGGAACATGATTTTATCAAGCCCTGTGAAGCATCTATGTGCCCTTCACAGACTGCACATACTTTACACCACATCCTTGTCCCTGACGCCCAACAGAAGAACCTACTATGATTTTAGTTTCATGCTTTTTTCAATAGGCTTACCCCATATGTTTGTACAACTGAAAGATATATTACTTAGTCTATTTTCTATGAAAAGAATGATACTTTCAGGTAATCTATGGTTTTTTGCCTCAATAAAGTGCTTTTCTGATTCATCCATATTGATTCAGATAGATAGGATAGATTAAATTCTACTACTTAATCTATCACATGAATATCAATAATTCTGAAAGGCCTGAGATTTAATCCTACTCGAGGGCTAACCAGCTAACCTGTCACAGTTTCATGACTGTTGCTAGAAGACACAAAACCTCTTGGGTCAGAGAAAAGGAACTTTATTTCTCACACAAAACAAGCAATAGGAGTAACAGAACCTTTGCTCAATACCCCAAACCCCAGTTTCCACAGGGCAACAAGAGGAGGGCCAAGTGATCCTTGCATGCCCAGTGGATTGTGTCACAGGAAAGAACACTGAGATTATGAATACAAATCTTTTGTAAAGAGTATTAAGAATTTTTGCCCTTAGCTGTCCAGGAAAGAAAAGGAAAGAAAGAAAAGATAGTGCTTAGTCGTGTCCCAGAACAAGATGTGCAGAAACATTAAAGACCTATGAGAAACTGTCCCTTGGGAGATAGGAATGTACAGATAATTTATTCTATACTTGTTAAATGAGAGAATAGTTTCCAGATTTTTGTCCTATTAAAAATATTGCTGAAAAGATTCTTTTACATGTGGTTTGGTTAACACATGCAAGAGTTTTTAAGGGAATATTCCTAAAAGGGGAGTTGCTGGGCTGTGTTTTCACCAACAGCATATACTCATTTTCGTTCCATTTCATCTTCAATAGTCCTTTATATTTTCAAACCTCATATTTTAGCAGTTTCATGGGTGTAAAATCATATCTTCATTTAGTTTCAATTTTTATCTGCTGCTGCTGCTAAGTCGCTTCAGTCGTGTCCGACTCTGTGCGACCCCATAGATGGCAGCCCACCAGGCTCCCCCGTCCCTGGGATTCTCCAGGCAAGAACACTGGAGTGGGTTGCCAATTCCGTCTTCAATGCATGAAAGTGAAAAGTGAAAGTGAAGTCACTGAGTCGTGTCCACCTCTCAGCGACCCCATGGACTGCAGCCTACCAGGCTCCTCCGTCCATGGGATTTTCCAGGCAAGAGTACTGGAGTGGGGTGCCATTGCCTTCTCCTTTTTATCTCCTAATACCAATTAAATTGATCATCCTTTTTGATGTTTTTGCTTCTCAGAAAATCCTGTTCACAGTGTGACCCATTTTTATACTTAGATATCTTTTTCTTATTAATTAAGTATTCTTTATGTGCCATAGATACTACTTGGTTAATTTTATTTGGGCTATCTTCCAGTTTGGGGGTTATGTTTTCTCTATCTGTATGACATCTTTGGAAGAACACACTCTTATTGGACTTATTTTTAATGTAATTAAAATTGTTACAGTATCACTGATAATGTGTTGTTTTGCAATATGTTAAATAAATCTATTTCAAAAGAGGTCATAACAAGTTTTCATTGATGATTTTGTTGTTTTGGTTTTGTTCCCCTTCTACTTAGGATAAACTAGTTTCTGGAATCTGAGAATGTATGTCTTCTATTCTAGAACAAATCCAAGTCATTATTATTTTGATTATTTCTTCTCTCTCATCTTCCTTATTCCTCTCTTTAGGTGGTCAATAACTATAAATTGAATAAGTTTTATATGCCAAACTCAATTTAAACATGTCAGTTCATCTCTTTCCTTCAGAGTTTTTAAACCTTTTTTTTTTTTTCCCCCATATTTGTCTCTCTATTTGAACTGCATTCATGGATGGAGGAGTCTGGTGGGCTGCAGTCCATGGAGTTGCTAAGAGTCGGACATGACTGAGTGACTTCCTTTTCACTTTTCACTTTCATGCATTGGAGAAGAAAACGGCAACCCACTCCAGTGTTCTTGTCTGGAGAATCCCAGGGATGGGGGAGCCTGGTGGGCTGCCATCTATGGGGTCGCACAGAGTTGGACACGACTGAAGTGACTTAAGAGCAGCAGCAGCAAGTTATTTATTAAAATCTACCAGTTCACTAATTATCTCTTCATCTGTGTTGAATATGATTCCTCTCCTATCTGCTAAGTACTCAATGGACTTTTTTATGTTTTGAAAATTCAATGTATGTTTTTTTCATTTGGCATAATTTTCATTTTTATTTATACAAACATTTAAAAATAGACCATTTCTCTCTGAATCTTAAAATTCCAGTGCACTCATTTCTACTGTTTGGTTAACTTCACTCTATAGTTTACTTTTACTGATTTTTACTTTTCCAGCTTTTTATTTGTGTGTCTTACAATTTTAGTGTGAGCTTTTTGTTTTGCACTTTATCTGTAGAACCTATTCATCATCAGGTTTCAAAGTGTCTTTTCCTAGGATTTCTATGCTTATGTAGGACAGTTGGGAGTTAAAAAAAAAAAATTAGCAACAAAGTTAAACTTTGGCATATGGAAGGAGGAGCGATAGCTACCTAAATTGAATTCTAGCCCATATAAGTACAGAAATAACAGGATGAAGTGTTTTGATTTTGTTTTGTTTTGTCTTATTTTGCCTTGTCTTTTTCCTCACATTGCACCTAGAGCTGTAAACACAGTAATATTCTTTGGTTTTATTTGTCTACCTTTTTTTTTTTTTTTTTAAATTTTTCCTATTAGATAAGAAAAGTTATCTTCAGCAATGTTCATTTTATATAGGTATTTTGACTTTGTTAAATTAATATTTGTTAAGTGAAGTACTGTAGTACAAGTCTTTATGGTTCTGTAGCCAGTCACTACAGAATTTGTTGGTTGGCCTCATGGGCTGGTCGCTAAAGAATTTGGGTCAGAGTATGTGCACCTATGGTCTTATCATATGGTCTGTCCAGTGTAATTCAATCTCTTGATATAGATGCTTTATGAGTAAAATTGCAAAATGTATTTATTTAAAGCTCTTGGGTAATGTCTGGCATACTACATATGTGTGTGCTAAGTCAGTTGTGTTTGACTCTTTGCAACCTATGACCCTATGGACTGTAGCCTGATAGGATCCTCTGTCAATGGGATTCTCCAGGCAAGAATACTGGAATGGATTGCCATGCCCTTCTCCAGGGGATCTTCTTGACCCAGGGATCGAATCCACACCTCATTATGTTTCCTGTATTGGCAGGCAGGTTCTTTACCCTAGTGCTGCCTGGGAAGCCCCTGGCAAAGGAAAGCACTCTGTATAAAACATTGCTAATATTAATAACAATAATGGTAATTATTATCATTAAGTTTACATTCTAAACTAAGAAAACTAAGAAACCTAGGAACAGCAAGACTGGAAATGTTCTGTTGCCTTCATCTTGACTATGTGTGTGTGCTCAGTTGCTTCAGTCAAGTCTGATTCTGTGTGACTCTATGGACTGCAGCCTCCAGGGTCCTCTGTCCATGGGATTTTCCGGGGAAGAATACTGGAGTAAGTTGCCAAGATCCAGGGGATCTTCCTGACCCAGAGACTGAACACATGTCTCCTGTGACTCCTACGCTACAGGTGGATTCTTTACCACTGAGCCACCAGGGAAGCTCATCTTGACTAGAGAGCATTTCAAATAAGAGTTATATTGACTCATTGGAAATTGTCATTTGTATAGGTCAAAACTGTTTAACTATCTCCAATTTTTAATGGCTCCATTACCAAAATTATTTTGGTAATTATTTAAAAATTTGCTATATATTAAAAATTACATGGTGGTCCATATATTTACCTTAAAATCTTTATCAATAATATCCTTCCTTTTCTATTGCCGCCATCACTTATTTCATTCAGATGATGTCAATTTTTCAGAGGAAAAACATGTGTAACTACAGACAGACTGATAATCACATAGAATGATTGGCACAAAACAATTGTTTTAAAAGGGAATAAATCAGTAAGCATAAAAAACAGGTTATTCACACTACTTTAATATTTCTAAAATGTATAGCATCTCTGAAGGAAGAAAATGTTGGAAAATCAATCACTTCCCTGCTGTGGTATTTTGCAAAGTACATTTACAGAGAAGTACTGCATAAAGGAATGAAATATTTGTGACTTTGAGAATGTGAGTTAATTTGCTTTCTGCCACTTGGAGAACTCTCACCTCCAAGCCTAGTTTGCTTGGTTTCTGTGCTATCGCTGTATGAGGTAAGCCCAGTTACTGCCTACCCTATAATTTGAGTATGATCACTCATATTATTTGGTGATGATGCTTTTAAGTCTATTTTTATGTAAATGAAGAACATGGCAAAATAACTCTACAATAAGCCTAATGGCATTGTTCAGGTTGTATATCTAATTGCTTTCTTTATTATCCACTTGACTTTCACACATTTAGGCAAATTGAGTGGGGTGGAAGCCAACACATTTTATCTTAAACAACTGTTTAAATTTTAGTTTACAGGTGATACAGCACCATTAACCAGTCATGATTTTTATCCTACTATCTAGGTGAGCTAAACAAGAAAATTGGCTCCAAAAATAACCCTTAGAGGTTGACTGTAGGTAGCTCTTCCTAGACATCATCATTCACTGTATTAATGATGAAAATTCACAGAGGGATCAAATCAATTCAACTTTTTTATACATAGCCAGGATATAATGAATACTTGCTTTACTTCTTCTTTGTAAGAAAACTTTTGTTTTGTAATAGCTGTAAACATGTACATAAAAAGTGACTAAACCTGAATTCGAGTGATGCTTTATTTATTTACAGCTATAAAGGAAAATTTCATAGGGTAAATTAATTTCCAGGTATGTAAATATTTCAGAAGAGAAATTTTCCTCCATAATTAAGTTTCATTGTTATGAAAATGAAGGCACGCTTTTGCATATGGTAAGTTCACTCTTGGGGCTCCCAGTTGGCCCTAGTAATAAAGAACATGCTTACCAAGGCGACACAAAAGACATGGGTTTGATTCCTGGGTCTGGAAGATTCCCTGCGAGAGAGAAGGGCAACCCACTCCAGCATTTTTGCCTGAAGAATCCCATGGACAGAGAAACCTGGAGGGCTACAGTATGTAAGTTGCAAACAGTAGGACACAACTGAAGTGACTTGGCATGCATGCAATGTCACTCTTAGCCTCTTCTACCTTCCTGTGTGTAAAGAGAAAAGTAAACGTCCTTGCCAATTCCTGAAAGATGTTTCTTTAAAGACTTTATTCTCTTAAGAGAATTATTTGGCACGAGTACAAATATCACTGAGCTTTTATTAAAGTGTCTTTTGCACTGCAGCATTTTTAATGTAATCAGGAGAGAAGCCAACATATATAGACTAATAAATAACTTAATGTCTTACAATGGATATCTGCTGTGGTTGCACATAATCAGAATTATTATCTGCCCGGCAGATGGGTGCTTAGCCAGTTGGATAAAACTTCTATTTTAACAGCTTTCACACACACAAAAATGCCTCAATATTGGAGAACATTTTTTCTTTTGCCATCTATTTCCCACAAAATAACTGAAATAACTTGATATCTAATTGCAAAGTTTCAAATTCATTTAAAACATACTAATTAAGGGGTAGTTATAACACCTTTTATCTCTTTACATTTACTCGTCCTTAATTTTACAATTACCGAACTAACAGTGAGTGAAGTGAATATAAAACTAACTGCAGAACTTCTTGGGATAATCTCCCAGGCATTCAGCAGCCTTTAGCCATATGGGTTTTGCATGTATAGTTCCCAAATGGCTCTTTTCCATATGCATTTATGGAGAAATACAAAAAAGGAAAATATATTTGGGTGATATTGAAGACAAGTGTTAGCAACTACTAAACTGAGTTTGCCATAGGCCAGATAGCATTCATTTGTAAACCTCTGGATACAGGCTTGCCTTTGATGTGACCAATTTATGTTGGTTCTTATCTGTCAGCAGCAGTTCAAATAACAAAGACTGGAACTTTTTATTTTTGGCTTGCTTCTTAAATTCAAACCCAGTATAAAACTGTTTTAGTACAAGTACTGTTTCTTATTTGAATTGTGCAGCTGACATCTTGCATCCCTGAGAGCCTGTGCACCCATTCCCAGAATCTCTGTGTGTTGCTGTGAGCTTAGGAAGATGGTGTGAGTGCTTGAGGCTACCATGCCCAGTAGAAGCAACAAGTGCCTGGGAATTTATTTTCTGCTGATGCAGCCAGGCCTGTAAGCAATGACTGAGTAATTCTCCTGGTAACACTGGGGGAGTTAGGGAGGGAATCCTAATTCCCTCATCCAAGAAATGACTGGCCACTCTAGAGCCCGTACCCTCAGGAAACAGGCAGAGGCTGGGACTTCATCTAAAATTACAGCTTTGCTTGACTCTCTTGTTTCCCAGTCTTGCTTTGCCCATATTGTTTCCCCAAATCCTTGGCTCAAAATCTGCTTATCAGAGAAACAACTGAGGACAAGTTGTATCTGTGCCTTTCACAGTGAGTGGTGTATGATAAGGGGTTGATGGATAATTGTGGAATGAATACATACCAGCAAAGTGAGAAAAGTAGATAAAGAGGTCCTTGGTTGAGAGATTTAGGTAAATTTGATAATTTTCTAATGTCTTTTCTCACCTTTCCTTCAGGGAAAGATATATTTTAGCACATGCTTGCAAACTGTTTTATGCAACTGTTTGATATTCAGTTTTAAATGGCATTAGGGAGAGGGGCATGAGGTACATATAGACATTTCACCACATTGAGCAAATCTCTTTATCTGATTCTACAAGTGCATAAGAGTTGCAAGTATTCTCTGTGACTGCAAGTAATAATCACAGTAAGCTCTTGGGACAGGTGACAGCACAAACGCTAACTTTAATAACTTACTAAGAAAAACAGAGCAGCATAAAGAGGATTTACAGGAACTTGACTGATAATGCATATGATGAAAATACAAATACCAAATCACATATTCTAAATTTTAAAGTTTTAATTTCAACTTTAATTGAACCACAGTCATTGTAAAGCTATTTTATCTGCTGTTAGAATGAACCTCAACACTTTATGTGGCATAATAACATTAAGCTTCTTATGAAGATCTAGAAACTTACAATAAAACTCAAACACAATTTGAGTACTAAGAACTTTGCAGTCCAATACTATATGGTTATTAATGTATGCATGAGACATAGAATCTTTGACTTTTTCCCTAGAGATGTATTTCATTTTAAAAGAAAATAACACTTTCAAATAACTATGCATGAGGTTTTTAATGATTAAATTGTCTGTCATAATTCTTGATTCTAGTCAGTAAGATACAATAATTAATGAATAAGTTAGTTGCTTTTAATGTTCTACAGTTTAGTGATATACAATTTACAGTGTCTCAGAATCTTTCAGAGTTATGCCTAGATGAGCAGACATCTGATATATTGCTTCTTTGGTAACGGTATAATAGCCAAAGAACAATTACTAGCTTTGTGAGGATGGCATTTTATCAATGGAACTTCCATTAAGTTAGCCTTCCATCTTGTTAATGTCATGCTCTTTTTTCAGGACCTTGACATCATTATAATGTGTCACTGTAAGGGGAAAAAAGATGTACTTTTTAAGTGCCATAGATATAAATGTGTATTCCTGTCTCTGGTAAATTAACATTCAAAGCTTTCTCACTGCAGTCATTTTAAGGACTACACAGGAATAATATAGATATAAAAAGTACATCATTTTTGACAGGAAAAAAATACTAGTTGCCCAACTGCTTGTTAACATTCACTCTTTACATATGGCATTCCGAAAAAAGTAGTTTTTAAAAGTGTTTTCATGGTATAGTCAGCATTCTGCCTCACTTGTCCTAATGGTAAAGCTTAATCTGAATTAAGTTGAATATTCATAAAGAAGACATTTTAAATAGCTCTTCCATATATACTGAGTCATCTTATTGGTTAGAAATGAAATGCTTTAAAAAATGAAGTGCTCTTTCCTCTTATGTGATTTGATTGTTACTGTGTTTTGTGAGGAAGTATAAAGCGTAGTAAAATTAACGATTACCTTAAGCATCGCATGCTATTCAAAGTGGTTATGCCTGCATCATGCCAAAAGGAAACATTAAAAATTCAAAATTTCAGGCATAGAGCCAGTATTCTGATTGATTGGACTACAAGTGACTGATCTGATACATTAGTTTTTCCATCAAGGAATTGCCCAGTGTTTGATGAAGCTGACCCAATATGTCAACTCTGCAGGTGGTATCATATTGAATTAGGAACGTATCAATGCCTTCTCAATAAAACTGTGTGCTTGTATTTTTTTACTAGCTAGCCTCATATACTGTAACTCTGGTCATGAGGTAACTATCCCTTGATGTATTCAAAATAGTTTAAAGTATTCTCCTATCCATTTGGAGATAAAAATTACAGAAAAATATCAATTCCACTAAAACAAGAAACCTGTCATATTTGGCATATCCATTCCATCTTTTTTACCAGTGACTTCTTTGGTTATTTTAATAAATGTGGTAGAGCTCCCTATACTCTTCAAACTTCTCAGATTTTTTCTATTATTGTATAATATATCAGTCAAATATACAAATGAAATCAATTTCAGGTATTCCAAAGCAATGTAAGGAGGACTTTTCCTGTGGATAAGAGCTTTCTAGGCTTCACAGTCCCAATCATTGACCTAAGATTCTTCTCCCTTTTAGAGATACCTCAGACACTAACAACTGCTGGACAAGGCAGTTGGAGGTACAGGGTTATATGTTAAACTCTTGTAATGTTTTAACCATAAAGAAAACACAGAATCCTTCTCTTAATTCCTTGTTGCACAAGTGAAACCCAGCTGGAAGATATAATCACAGCTTAAGTAAGGGTTCATGTATTACAGAAGAGAGATACAAAAGTAGATAGTGTTTTTTTTTTTTTTTTTTTAGGTTGAATAACTCCCTGCTAAGGACTCCCACTGGAAGGCCCCATACCCAACAGCCCTTGACTTTTGGCCTTACCCAAAGTGGGGGAAGACAGGCATCACCTAAGACCCACTGTCAAGCACACATAGATTTTACATTTCAGAACCCTGAGATTCAGTTTCATGCACATGCATGCACACACACACACAATGGTAATATTTCCAAACTATTAAATTCTGTCTTCTAAATGTTGGCTTTCTGTGTCTGTCTTTATTAAAAAGGACCAACATTCTAATACAAAGCAATATATGTTCACAAGAGTTGTGCACATGTGTTAAAGCTCTTCTAATGCCCTGAATTATCTTTCTATTTTTCTTTCCTTTTGTGACTAGGCTTTCAAAAGAGTAATTTTAAAACTACTATTTTTCTTGCTCTTTCCACTGTCTCGTGCATTGGGACTGCTTACAATCAGGTATCTACCACTGCATAGCTCGAAACTGACCGTCTAATCACAAAATCAAGTGACCCTTTCTCAGTTTGGATCTCTATCAATTCCTCTGTAACTACCCACACAGCTGACTATCTTCTTAAAACTGTATTATCCCTTAGATCCAATAAACATATACTATTCTGCTGTTTCTCTTGACACACAGCCTGTTCCAATCTTTTATTCTTTACTGACTCCTCCTGTTTCACTACTGCCTAAATGAAGCTGTGTTACAGGATTCAAAGTCTTACTTCTTTTCACCTTTATTGGTCTGTTTTCTTTGGCAGTACCACCCACAGTTAAAGCCATCTCAACTTTTTGAGTACTTCCTAAATCTCTGAACCTTGATAACCCCTGACTAATTTAGTCTATAATCTAAAACTATCTGTTGTGTTATCTAGCTGAATATCCTGAAAGACTTCTCAAACACATTTTAAAATGATATTCATTTCAATCATTAAAACAATTTTATTCCTAATTTCTCATATTTGGTTTTTGATTATTCTACTTTTATTAATTACCTGGTTCCCACAAGCCTAAATAGCATTTTACTCCTCTGTGCTCTTCACTTCATATATCTAATCATTTTTCAGGGAGGTTTTGTCTTTGAATTATATTTTGACTTTGTACTTTACTTTCAATAGGCTTTCTCCCTACTTAAGTTGTTTTTCTCTTCAAGTTTGACCTTAGCTGTTTCCGTTTTTATTTTCCAGTATGTCTGATTATTAATTCTTATTCACAGTGAAAAAAAACCTAATGAAATTTGAAGTTCTCTTCTGGCACAAATACTCCATTTTTTCTGCTGCCACAGTTTTATGTGTATCAGTCCAAAAAATTATCATTCATGCACACAAATATATTTCTAAATCATTTCCAAAGTAGCTGAAACAATGTGCTCCTAGCAACGTATGAAGATGAAATTTCTCTACTCTCTTCTAAACCTTCTGTTATCATACCGTAATATTTGCCAATCTGTTTCTTTATTGTTTTAATTTGCATTTTATTATTTATGAATAAGATTTAACATCTATTCATATGATTATAAGTAATTTGTATCACTTTTTCTATGAAATGCCCATGCATATTATCTCTTTTTGCTTCCCTTTTTGTATTACTGCCTCAAGCCTCTTTTATCTTTTATGATGATTACAAATTGTTTCTAGATTAATTTTACTAATTCGTATTTCCAGAATAATTCCCAGTTAAATACTTTAAATTATTGTAGATTTTTCAACTGATTTAGATCTCCTAAACCAAAAGTTCTTATATACAAGTTCTAGGAAGCAGAAATCTGAATGATTTTAGCTGAAGGCATTTCCTTAGGAGGATATTGAGAAACTCACAATCTATGACAATGCTTGAGAACCGTATTTACATGTCATCCATTTGGGAAAAAGAGTATCCAAAATTATGCTACTAAAATCTGTCATCAAAGATACCAGTGATGTTGCTCTGTATCATCAATACTGAAAAAAAAAAAAAAAGAAGAATGCTTTCAATTAGGAACACCCATGGACAACTTTGGAAAATAAGTGTTAGCTGATCTGTTTGTTACCATACCTACCTGGTCACTCACTTGAGATTAAGCAGCTGAGATGTGTCTATCTGGTTGTTCTACATCCTTTCCCTGAGCCCTACATTCAACAGAAGCATAGAAAGCAATTCTCTAGCACCTTTCACTTCTATAGTTGGATGTGTGCTTTGCTCCACAAGTCAGTGGATTCTCCACACATAGAAAGGGTTTCAAAAGTTAAACACTATGAAGAATGACAAAGGTCTACTATACTCTAAGAAAACCATAATTCAAAGAGACACATGTACCCAGTGCTCATTGCAGCACTATGGATAATAGCTAGGACATGGAAGCAACCTAAATGTCATGTCCATCAACAGATGAATGGATAAAGATGTTATATATATATATATATATATATATATATATATATGAATACCCACACAACATACATATAGAATGGAACATTACTCATCCATAAAAAAGGAATGAAATTGGGTCATTTGAAGTGATGCTGATGAACCTAGAGTCATACAGATTGAAGTAAGTCAGAAAGAGAAAAAAAATGTTGTATATTAACACATATATATGGATTCTAGAAAAATGGTGCAAATGAACCTATTTGCAGAGCAGGAATACAGGTGCAGATGTAGAGAGTGGACGTGTGGACTTGGGTCCGGGATGGGGAGGATGGGATGAATTGAGAAAGTAGCACTGACATATATATACTACCACAAGTACAATAAATAGCTAGTTGGAAGCTGCTGTGTAGTACAGGGAGCTCAGCTCCGTGCTCTGTGATGTCCTAGAGAGGTGGGATGGGGGAAGGCCCATGAGGGATGGAATACATGTATACATGTGGCTGATTCACTTTGTTCTATAGTAGAAACTAATGCATTGTAAAGCAATTACACTTTGATAATAAAATTTAAAAATAAAGTTGCTATTAATCCCCCTTATATGAATAATATTACTTCTTTACTTCTTTTAAAGAGCTAGTTGCTTCATTCTTAATATAGCCCATGGTCAGCCTCTCTAGACATAATACAAACCTTGATTTTCTTGCATGCTTCCTTATTTCATGCTTTCTGCTTGGTCTGCTTATCTTCTGGCATCTCCTACTCATTTAAAAAAATTATACTTCAAGCATCTTTTCTTTGAGGCAGCCCTATTAATTTATCCTCTCTCAGCTGTCATAGAATCTAATTTCACCAAACAGTAATACCCATTGCACTTTTCCTTCTCCAAAAATTGTTCTAATATGTACCATCTTATCCTATTATTCTGAAAGCACCAATTTTATAGGGGAAATACCATTTCATTTTTCAATGCATTAAAATATTCAGATTAGATATCAATTTAAAGAACTCATCAAAAACAGATTTCTAATTTCTTGACATTCTTTCACTGATTCAGCAATTGAGTTCCAAATGTATACACCAATATTCTGCTTAGAGCTACAGATATAATGAAGAACAAAACTGACTCAACGTTTTATAGATTTTAGAAATGAAAAATACAAACTACAACACTAACCAAAAAAATACAGATACATTAAAATTTCAGTAAAGTTTTTAATGCTTGAAATATGTTATGAAAATTAGATAATTTTCTATGTAAAGTACAGTTTGAAAGAGTGCATTAGGGAAATGGTTTGATTAGTTAGAAGGGTTAATTGTCATATAAATGAAAATGATAACTGCATGAATTTAGGTAATAGCAATGGAAGCAGAAAGAAGTAGCAAGGATTCAAAATGTATGTTGCAGATATAACTGACAGGACTAATGATCTACATGTTTTATGTGAAAGAAAATGGCAAAGACTGCACTGTATTTTAGCAGAAATATTTTTATTTTTCCACCACACTTTTATCACTCTTCACTCCCTGACCTTCCATAATACTTTTTGTCTTTCCAGGGTATTGTACAGTACAATAGATAATGGTGTTAAGAACACTACAAATCCACAGTTTTCAAATTCAGCTGATCCTGCAACAGCAGAGATATATCAGGAAATGAAACCCACAATATGAACAGGGAGAATTTAGTATAAAGAATGGTTAACTATGACTAGGGAGCAAATACAAAGAGCAACAAGAACTCCAAAGAATGTCCTAAGGCTGAAAGGCACACAATCAAGGAAGGAAGGACTTTGGGAGGGAACTCCCATTCTAAAGCTGGAATTCAGATCTTACTGGAGAAAGTGTGAGTGCAGCACACTGGATGGTGGAGAAACTGCCTGAGTTGCAAACAGTCACTGGGCCAGCAAGAAATAACTTTCATGATATGAAAACGTACTTTAGTCCTTCTTTCTGCAACTGGTCTCAAAACTGTAACATATGTACTTCCTTCTTTTAATTCTGCATAATGCATTTCCGTTGCACTCATGTAGAGCCTCAGTGGTCAATGAAGCACGAGTCATAGCCCCCCACCTCAGAATGAAGGCCTTAGGTTTCAAATAGTTTTCTTTGCCAAAATTTGTATAACAACAACATAACTTCCTCTTGACAACTGAAAACACTTAATCCAACTAGGAGGTTGTGTGGCATAAGATCTTTAGAATGGCCAGAGAACAGTCTTTCCTTCTAACTGAATGTAGCATTACTTTCACTTTCCCAGAAAGTAGTATAAGTAGTCATCCAACTTGGGCCACGGACCCAGAAGATACCAGGGAACTTGAGTATCTGTGTAGAGTAACATACTTCGGTAATTCTGTGACAAGTCACCATAAGACATTCACAGCATAGACCCTTGGAGGAGCCTATTCTGTGTGCTGCAGAGATTATTCTTTAAAAAGTAGTTCTTAGTTATTAGATCTTAGGAACCAGGCATATAACAAGGGGCAGCAGTAGTGACTCTGGTAAAACTGCTCATCATTAGTTACTTTGTGTACAACTCATCAAGTTGAAAAGTGTGGTGGGGCCAACCGGAATACATTATAAAACAGAAATGATGAATCAGGGATCAGGCTTAAAGGCCAAAGTAAACTGCATAGAGGTGCTCCATATGTCAAAGACACCCACCACAAGTGCACTGATGCCAGCTTACATCTATGGCTTCAAAGTAGAGAAAAACATATACATCTATTTCTCTAGAATTAGAGAAATCACAAGAAAACAGGATGACTGGAAGAACAAGTAAGTGATAACAAGAGATGAGACTGGATAGAGGAAGAAGTCAGTCGTGAACAGCTTTATAAGTTACATGAAAAGATTTTAAACTTAACTTTAAGGGCCATTATTAAAGTTCTCAGCTGGGTTAATCCATGAATGATACTGTGTTTTAGAAAAACCACTCTGACTTCACTCTACTCAATGGAAGGTGTGCGGGAGCCAAGAGAGGGAAAAAATGTTTCTTACCAGGTGGTTGCAATAATTAAGCAGTAACTGAGGAGATGGTCTTCACTAAATTCTCATCTTTACGTATGCATGTTCTTTTCACTAAGTCTACAAAACATCTACTTTTTCATTATAAATTGTGTATGCGCCCCCCCCCCCCCCCACAACAAAGCTAGCATTTCAGAGAAAATGCTATTTTAGCTCAAGGACTAATCATCCACATGTACACAATTAATATGTCACAGAATTGGGATTTAAACTCAGTCTGTATGATTTCAAAGCCAGAGTTCTTACAGAAAGATCCAACGGGGAAGGCAGATATGGACATATACTGATAAAATGCAATGTAGTTTAGAACCCTTAATAATGGTTGAATAAAATATCATAGAATCACTGTAGACAGCATGTGACTGCACAAATGGATAAAATTACCATAAAGTCCTAAGACACAGAATATTGTTAGTTTACTTGGGCATTTTTAACTACTACAAATTGCTATATACAAGGAACCCAGTATTTGGAAGATTGCCAATTACAAAAAAATTCATTTTTTTTGTCTTTGTGGCTTAAGTGAAAAATAACACATAAGCATATCTACTTTTGTCCTCAGGACAAGATTTTTCTGTACACTCTTCATTCCTCAGTTTGTCAAGCAAAGGGTATTTGCTAATTATGTGATAAACAAGCTTTCAAAAATAGCTGAATTTTATTACTGTCTTTTATCTATTTTTTCTTTGCTTTTGCTGTCATTTAAAAATCAATATAAGCTCATTTGATAAAATTTCAAGCTATATAGAATTATAGAATGTATAAAGTGAGAGAACTTTCAACATTTTGCTTTATCTTTTCAGACAGCTTCTTTGCCAGATGTGAGATTCCATCATAGCCACTATATTTGAAAAATGTTTAAATCTTATGAGATAAAGTATTATCCAGAGAGAATAATTATGTATTCCATACACAGTTAATGGGAACATATAATTTTACAACTAACTTTGAAAAATTGTGAGCAGTTATCAAGTAGAGAATATACATAGTCTATAACTTTATTGCAGTTCAACTCTTTAGCATGTATCTTGGAAAAATGCTTGGAAGTGTTTATCAAGTGATATACACATATCACATGTATATTTTTGTTTTTATTTTCCAGTTGCTAAGTCATGTCAAACTCTCTGACACCTGATGAACTGTAGCACACCAGGCTTCTTGTTCTTCCACTATCTTCCAGAGTTTGCTCAAATTCTAAAGAGCAAACATCGTTCATGGCTGCAGTCACCATCCACACTGATTTTGGAGCACAAGAAAATAAATCTGTCACTGTTTCCACTTTTCACCTGTCTATTTTCCATGCAGTATTGGATCAGATGCCATGATCTTCATATTTTGAATGTTGAGTTTTAAGCCAGCCTTTTCACTCTTTTTATTCACCTTCTTCAAAAGGCTCTTTAGGTCCTCTTCACTTTCTCTCACTAGAGTGGTATCACCTGCATAACAGAGGTTGTCGATATTTCTCCCGGCAATCTTGATTCCAGCTTGTGAGTCATCCAGCCTGACATTTTGCAGGATGTACTCTGCATATCAGTTAAGCAGGCTAACTATATACAGGCTTGATGTACTCCTTTCCCAAGTTTGTACCAGTCCAATGGTCATGTCTGGTTCTAATTGTTGCTTCTTGACCTGCATACAGGTTTCTCAGGATACAAGTAAGGGGGTCTGGCATTCCCATCCCTTGAAGAATTTTCCACAGTTTTCCATGATCCTTATAGTGAAATGTTTTAGCATAGTCGATGAAGCATTTGCAGATGTTTTCTTGGAACTGCCTTGCTTTTTCCATGATTCAGCAGATGTTGGCAATTTGATCTCTGGTCCCCCTGCTTTTTCTAAATCCAGCTTGTACATCTGGAAGTTCTCAGTTCTCATACTGCTGAAGCCTAGTTTAAAGGATTTTGAGCATAATCTTGCTAGCATGTGAAATGAGTGCAACTGTTATGTAATTTGAACCGTCTTTGTTATTGCCTTTCTTAGTCTTAATGTCTTTAATATCTAGTTCCCCAAAGAGGAAAAATAGAAAGCAGGTGAATAGGCGAGGGAGAACACTGCTCTTTGAACCCCAGAAATCACTTCAGTGGGAGAAGGGCCTGCAGTAATGTGAGAAGGCACAACAAAACGGCTGCTCATGTTTTTGTCTGCATCTCTGTAGCCAGAAGGGCCTTCTCGGCTGGCTCAGCAGTGAAGAATCCACCTGTAATGCAGGAGCTTCAGGAGACATGGGTTTGATCCCTGGGTTTGGAAGATGCTCTGGAGGTGGGCATGGCAATCCACTTCAGTGTTCTTACCCAGAGAATCCCATGGACAGAGGAGCATGGCAGGCTACCGTCCATGGGGTCGCAAAGAATTGGACACAACTGAAGTGACTTTTAGCACGCACCCATGCACTGTAGCCAGAAGCAATAATCAACAATCAGAACACACATCCTCAATATTCGGAAGGCTGAATCTTCTTATCCAGCCTTGCTTCCATAAGCTGTATGTAGGTTGATCCAGGCACAGGTGCATAGCTGCCTGCCATGGGGCTGGGGCTGGGAAGTGGTTAGCATCTACTGTGCTAAGAGCTGAAACTGATCAGAAATAACTGCAACTGACTGTACAAGCCTTGTTCTAGAAGTTACAAGCCTTCAATGGACCTCAGAGTTCCAAAGTATTAATAGCTGAATCAGATAGATTTTGCTCATTTCAGGTGGATTCTTTACCCCTGAGCCACATGGGAAGCCCAGTCTTCTCAAAACACTTCCTCTTAAAAATCTATTACTGGCTAACAATTTCTATTAAAAATAAAGTCCTTTGAAGCCTTACTATAGTAAATGCCCATCTTGTTAGCCTCATTTCATTCCATTTTTCTGTTTTTATTTTTGCAGCCAAATCTGTCTTCTTTTTGTACCCAAATATATCAGTGCTATTTCCCATTTAACTTTGCATATGTTTCTCTCCTCTGCCTAAAAGTCTCTTCTCCAGTCCCTTTTACAGAAATAATACCTACTCATTCTTAAATCTCACCAACATGTCCATTTTCAGGGAATTTCTCCAGATATATCACTCTTCATAATTTGTGTACACGTACATATACACATTGTTAAGGCTGCCTTTTGTTTTCTTTATACTATTTTTCTTATTTCAAATTACACATTTATTTGTATAATTAGTTAATTATTATATTTTTCTCTTCTGGATAGTTCAAGAAGAGCAAAGGCCATGCTTATGTTTGCTTTATGCACTAATTCCAGGGTCTAGAATAGTGTATGGCACACAGCAGTTATTCAGTCAACACCACACGGATCTCCCACTGCTTCAGTCATGAGACAGCTTCTGTACGGAAGGACTGATTTTCCTTTTTCTATTATAACCTGGAGTTAATTGTGTGACACTTCTGTCTTGATCTACTCCGACTTCCTCATCCAAATAGTCCAACAAACAGTGGTATTTTATTAATCTTCAGAAAACACTGCTGGGATCATGCCACTTTCTTGCTCAAATATCGTGTCTCTGAATCAGTGACTCCTCATTGACTGTAAGATAATTCCCAGTTTTTGATATGTTGGTATGAAACCTGTTCTCTCTCACCAGACTAAATAGTCACTATCCACAAAACACTGAAATTGATTTGCTCTCTCTGGAGATTTCCTCTCACCATGTGTCTTGCTTGAGTTGCCTTGCAATATTCCTGCTAACCTCCTCCTTAGCCTTTACCCTCTTTATGCCTTACCATCACCACCCACCCAAATCTGTGATATGATTTCAGACCACTGAAGTCCTGAGTTCTGCTCTCAGCATCCTGATATAAAGTGATGATTCTGCCTTCTGAATGTCTAATGTGCTCATCACATCTTCAGCAATTAATCACTTACTTCCGGTTCCTTCCTCTCCTAATGGGGCTTTCACTTTCATTGTGATCTATTACTGATATTTAGGTTTCTTACTAATGTCTTAAACTTCCAAGTGGATAGATCATAAGCATTTTTAAGAGCAGGAACTGCTTATGTTTCTTTGTATCCTCAAATGCACCCACCACAGTGGCTTTCCTATTATGTGTGCTCATAAATATTTTTATTTGATTTGATTTTACTGAAATTGTTCCAGGCTATGCAAACTGTGTTCTGCACAATAATTGCTGCTTTTTCAAAATGAGCCATGTCATCTTTTGAGCACAGTATGAAAGTCAGTAACTAAATTGAGGCATCAGACAATTATGGCAAAAAGATGAGACATGTAAAAGCTGGGGATGGAGAAGGCATATGAGTGAATATAGAACAAAAAGGAAAAATAAGATAGAAAACAAATGCATACCATTTATCTTATATAATAATTTCTTGTCAATCAATAGTAAATACAGTTTTGGCCTGAAGAAGCAATAAATGCTGATAGAAAGGATTCAAATTTTCTGACCTTAAGTGGAAATAAAAGAAAAGAATATGGAGGCATGGCTTTTGCTTTTAAAGTTTGAGCCTGGTTTTTTGTCATTAATGGTATAGTGGTCTTTCTTGGATCAGTTCCTGAATTGAAGTTAGTAGCAAGGATGTCATTAATCTATCTGTCTGTCCCTAACAAAGGCATTGGTATACATTCAGCACAAATGAGAAGACAGAAGTCCTCTCAAAGGTTGAACTACATGTTAATTTCTAGAATTAAGAATCAAGGAAAATTTTTTTCTGAGTTTTATGTGAATATATTCTATTATTTGATATATGACCCTTTTCCATTTTTCTCTCACATTTACACTCTAACTCATGAAAGGATCATTATACAGTTTGATTAAAAATTATGTTTCCATTACCAAATAACAATATATTTTAAATACAGTTCTTCTAATAGTCTGCTGCTCAAAAAAAAAAAAAATAGGGACAAATATTAAGAGTAACAGGAAAACATGTACATACACACACACATTATACACATACCACACACACACACACATCATATACACACCACACACACATCATATACACACCACACACACACACACCTTATACACACCACACACACACATTATTGTTATTGCTGTTTAGTCGCTAAGTTGTGTCCAGTTCTTTCTTGTGGCCCTATGGTCTGTAGCCTAACAGGCTCCTCTTTCCATGGGATTTCCCAGGCAAAGAATACTGGAGTGGGTTGCCATTTCCTTCTCCAGGGGATCTTCCTGACCCAGGATCAAAACCATGTTTCCTGTATTGACAGGTGGATTCTTTACCACTGAGCCACCAGAGAAGCCAGTATATATATATATTATATATATATGTATTTATGTAATTATTTACATGACTAAAACTATCTTTCAATATGATGTTTAAAATATTCCCATCTATTCTGACATGTTCAATCATAATGTCCTTTTCAGTTACAATAATTTAATCTTTTTAACCTTTTTTTCTTTCCTTTGATTCATTCTGGTTGAATGAACTGACATTAGTTTCAAATAGTAGGGTGAAATATGAAAGGAATATGTTTAGTTCAGTTCAGTTTTGTTCAGTCACTCAGTCGTGTCCGACTCTTTGCCACCCTATGAATTGCAGCACACCAGGCCTCCCTGTCCATCACCAACTCCTGGAGTTCATTCAAACTCACGTCCATCGAGTCGGTGATGCCATCCAGCCATTTCATCCTCTGTCATCCCCTTCTCCTCCTGCCCCCAATCCCTCCCAGCATCAGAGTCTTTTCCAATGAGTCAACTCTTCGCATGAGGTGGCCTAAGTATTGGAGTTTCAGCCTCAGCATCAGTCCTTCCACAGAACACCCAGGACTGGTCTCCTTTAGGATGGACTGGTTGGATCTCCTTGCAGTCCAAGGGACTCTCTAGAGTCTTCTCCAACACCACAGTTCAAAAGCATCAATTCTTCAGCGCTCAGCTTTCTTCACAGTCCGACTCTCACATTCATACATGACCACAGGAAAAACCATAGCCTTGACTAGATGAATCTTTGTTGGCAAAGTCATGTCTCTTCTTTTGAATATGCTATCTAGGTTGGTCATAATTTTCCTTCGAAAGAGTAAGCAGCTTTTAATTTCATGGCTGCAATCACCATCTGCAGTGATTTTGGAACCCAAAAACATAAAGTCTGCCACTGTTTCCACTGTTTCCCCATCTACTTCCCATGATGTGATGGGACCAGATGCCATGATCTTAGTTTTATGAATGTTGAGCTTTAAGCTAACTTTTTCACTCTCCTCTTTCACTTTCATAAACAAGCTTTTTAGTTCCTCTTCACTTTCTGCCACAAGGGTAGTGTCATCTGCACATCTGAGGTTGTTGATATTTCTCCCAGCAATCTTGATTCCAGAGTGTGCTTCTTCCAGCCCAGCGTTTCTCATGATGTACTCTGCATATAAGTTAAATAAGCAGGGTGACAATATACAGCCTTGACGTACACCTTTTCCTATTTGGAACCAGTCTGCTGTTCCATGTCCAGTTCTAACTGTTGCTTCCTAACCTCCATATAGGTTTCTCAAGAGGCAGGTCAGATGGTCTGATATTCCCATCTCTTTCAAAATTTTCCACAAGGAATATGTTGGCAGCGATTGAAAACAGCAGATTTTTAAAGTAAAATAATTTAATTGCTAAAAATGTAAAGTTGTGATCTTGTTGAATTATTAATATACCATTTTATTGATTGGCAGCACAAGGAACTCTCCCATCTGAAAGCATATGGAAACCAAAAGACCTTGCTTTTTCCTCTTATGATGTTTTGCATTATTTCTCCTTTGTGCTCTCTTTCTAATATTCTAAATCCAATCTCCTAAACACAGACACAGACACACACACACACACACACACACACACACACTCCCTTGCCACTTACTTTCTCAGTATGAAAAAAGCATTTGGAAGCAACAACACTTTTCTTCAAAATCTGTGACTGTAGATGAGGCCCAACTAACAACAAGTCTTTATCCACGTTGCACTGGTACCTTTGGCCTCAAGATCCATAGAAAGTGAAGTTGCTCAGTTGTGTCCGACTCTGCAACACCATGGACTGTAGCCTATCAGGCTTCTCCATCCATGAGATTTTCTAGGCAAGAGTACTGGAGTGGGTAATCCTCTGACAGAAAGAACAGAGTGTACAGTGTGCATTGATTCTTCACAGCCATTTTCTGCTGCCCCTCTGACTACTGCCCTGATTGTCTGTGAGCACCAGATGTCCTGGGCAAAACGGATCATGCATACACCATAGCCTGAATATAGTCACTAGAGGTAAATGCAGAGAAGGTGGTGGTGAGATGCTTAAAGGCTCATGAACCCCATCAGCAATAAGGACCAATATTTTGCCCTAGGGTTTCACAAGATATCATTATAGAGCAAGTATGACCCATAAAGTCTTATTGATCATCACATTGCTTTCTTGTAAACCCTAATTATCTCCAATAAAAGTGCAGTCTGGCAAATTCTCTAGAGAGATCAGATGGCATTTTTGAGTCTGAAGCTTCAGGGATACTTAATTGAAATATGATTTTCCTACCTTCTATTTATTCAGCTGTTACTACCTATGTTTCATAAATTGAACATGACCAACCTTCATAAGTCCCTAGATTTTTATTTTCCTGACCCTTCTTCCTGTCTCTGTGGCCTTCCATGATATATTTTTCTTACAGAAATATGTGTTTTGCAGAATTGCCCTTAGTGTTGCCTGCAAGCTTCTTCCTCCCACTCCAATGCATAATGATAAAACTTCAGTTTAAAATATAAATAATGTAGGACACTGTGATCTTTCTATTATTCCAGAAATGAAATCATGGTAACCTGAGCACTTCTGAAGTCTGGAAACACTACTTCACATTAATCCAGGTATGGGACAAGTATTATCAACCTAGGAAAAAAGAATCTTTCATCTGTTTCAAGTACAATTTAGAGCTATTAAAAAACATGCAAATAGTATGTTGTTGCATACAACGGTATGAAAACTTTGAATTAAGTGAAGAATAAAGCATTACTTTGCATTAGAAATCTTTTGAATTTATTATACTCTGCAGAAGTTTACACACAAAAATAAGATTTATTTCAGAACATGACCTTGACAGCCATACCTACAAATTAAGTTCTAGACAAAACAATCCTTTTCAGCTAATTTCACTGAATCATTAACTTTCTTTTAAACTAACCTTCCCCTAGGTGGCACCTGTTGGAAGAATTGAGCTTGCACTTGACATTCCATCTCTACCATCCTCTTTCTATTGATTATTCCTGGGATACTCTTTACTTTCAATCCTTTATTATTATCTGTATAGTTGTTGGTAATTTTCAAAGTTTGCATATAGAAACATAAAAAGAACATTACAAATCACTGGATGTTTGGAGGGTGCCCCACAACATGGTAGCTTTGGGGATGCAAGTATTAACTCTTCATGGTCCCTGTCTTTGATAAACTCACAATCTGATGGAAAAGTAACCAAAAATGTGATTTTAGTACATTGTGCCATTTGAATGAATAGACACTCACAGGATTCCATGAAAGTGCAAAAGAAAGTCCTTTATCTCAGATTGCAGGCTGAAGAAGTAAAAAAATGAACAAATAAACAAAGGTTTCCCTGGTTTCTGTTTTGAATGACAATTCAGAAGTAAGCATGTGGAAAACAAAATGGTATTTGTTCCGGGCACAGAGAGAGACATAAGCCATGATTGGAGAGACAAGAAATACTAAGCCTCTTGCAAGTAACTACAGGCAGCTAGAACACGTCTTAAAGCATGGTCCCTGACCTGTGCAATCAGCATCCTGAGAAGCTGTTAGAAACACACATTCTGAGGCGACATCTCACTCTTACAGAGTAGGTATTAGCAATTTGTGGTTGAACAAGTCTCCTGGGATTTTGACCTGCACTAAAGTTTAAGAACCACGGGGAAAGAAATCAAGCATTATCTGAAATGGGGCCTAATGCTGTTTGTTACAAGGTGCCACTGAACAATTTTACCAATGGGTGTCACGTGAATACAGTTGAGACTTCAAAGAGACAAACATGGTGGTAGCACAAAAATGACGTTATCATCTTCAGATTATCTTAGTATTATTTTATACGAAAGGTTGATTCCTCTGAATAAGACTCAGATGAATGAGCAGTTTGAGTCCCATGGTAGGAAGCTATTGCTAAGTGCAATGATATATGGCTGGTACTGCTTATCTTTTTATAAGAAAAATTCAAAGAGTAAATGAATATGAACTGAAATTTTTTTCAAAAATGTTTGTGTTAATTTTAAAAAAAGTATCTGTGATTTAAAAACTATGTAGACTTTATTTGAATTAGTGAGGTGATACTTGAGGCAGTGTTTTATACAGTTAATGCAATGTATCCTCACCAAGATTATTTTGAAGAATTAAACCCCTGAAATGATTTTCAACATGATATAGTTGTTATTTTGCAGCTGTTTATAATATCCAAATATGGTCAATATTGATTGTTGGAGTTTACAAATAAAAACAGTAAATCATAGCATAAGACAGTGGTGGTAGAAAATAAAGATTGTTTTACATCCAAATTAAAGAACAAGAAATTTATTTTTATTATTTTCTTTACAGATAAAATAATGCATATTTAATATTAGAGACTTTAGTTATTAAGCCAATTTTTAATCCTTTGTTAGTATTCAATGAAAAATTGTCCTCTCATAAATTCCCCTCACACAGTTTATCTTTGAGAATATTCTTCCAATTTATCCTAAATATAAATGTGTCCTAGACTAATATAAATAAGATTTTGGTCTCTATTAACCAATATTTCAAAACCAATAATTACTTAGCCAGCTCTACCAGTGTTTTTGGCATAATTTTATTTGATTTTTCAAAAGTCACTTTCAGAATCTGGTTCGTTACAAATAACAAAGCTGTTCGCATTTTGGCACCTGCACTGAAACTATCCTTAACCTGGAATCACAATTCATACCTAATATGCCAATCTGAATCCATTTAAACCATTCAAAACTGGATTTTCTATAAAGCGATATTTTTTTTGTGAAATTGAATTTTCTACTTCAGTTTTTGGTGGTTTAATACATGCAAAGGCCAAATAATGATGCTGGTTAAACACTTCCTTATAATTAAAGTATCAATGAGCTTTCACAGAAATTTAAACTATGTTTCCAGTATTTCTTTGCAAAATGTGTTACTCATATTTAGATTTGTAATTACTCAATTTTTTACATTATAATTCACAATAAGGAGATATAACTTAAAACTGTGTACAGAATAGAACCAATGGGGAAATTACAATGCAATATTGTTTTATTTTATATATTAAATGGCATAATGGTCCTAATAGTATAGAAATATCAGAGTGCAATATAAACATTATTTCATTTAATCTTCACAATCATACTGAGAGTGAAGCACTATGCTGTTTTGTCAATGAAATCACTGTGGTGCTAATAACTGAGTCTGCTTGTTACAAGTAAAGGCAGAAAACTCAGGGTTTCACTTTCCAAGGCCAATATTCACTTCCTCCTGCCACAACTTGAAAATGGTACACAGTCCAAATGCTATATGACACAACTTCTCTACTGTAAAGTTAAACTTAACAAAGGTTTCTTCAACCAGATTTTTCCCAATATATCAGCAGCATGTTTGTAAAGCGTTTCCGTAGAAATGTCAGCATTATATTGAGCTGATTGTCATTTATTAGAGGGCTGTACATGTAGGAGCTCAATTCCAAGCATAAAAGTCACTATTTGGAGAGACTTCTGGCCCTACTGTTGCATCTAACATAGTTTCTGAAACACTGAAATACATTGTGAGGACATATTACTTAATTATTGATACATATTAATGCTAACATTTGGGATAAATACAATATGCATGGAAGTCAACACATATATAAAAGAAGTAATCCATAATCTCTCATTCCATCTATATTTTGCTGTCCCTACTAACCAATATGACAATCTCACCTTCATTTATGACAAAGTATCCACATACATACTTGGACTTCCCTGGTGGCTCAGACGGTAAAGCGTCTGTCTACAGTGCGGGAGACCTGGGTTCCATCCCTGGGTCAGGAAGATCAACTGGAGAAGGAAATGGCAATCCACTCCAGTGCTATTGCCTGGAAAATTCCATGGACAGAGGAGCTTGGTAGGCTACAGTCCATGAGGTTGCAAAGAGTTGGACACGACTGAGCGAATTCACTTTCACTTTCACTTTTTTCAAACACATACATACACATTCCCTATTTCTCGTATGCTCTCTCTCTAAATATATAGCCCACCAGGCTCCTCTATCCATGGAATTCTCCACGCAAGAATATTGGAGTGGGTAGCCATTTTCTTCTCCAGCGGATCTTTCCAATCCAGGAACCAAACCTTGGTCTTTGGCATTGCAGGCACTCTTTATCATCTGAGGCACCAGAGGAAGTCTATATATGAATAGACATACATACATATGTAACTTATTTACTTTGTCTTGGAACGTATTCATTTCTGCTTAGAAAAAGAGAGCAGCAATTTTTTTGGAGCCAGAGAACTCTGGGATAAATCCAAGACTCTGCCTCACATATTGATAATATCATTTCTGGTGAGTTAACAGGACTGAGCCTCAGTTTACTCATTTATACAACTAAGGCAATAATGCCTAACTACAGTGATGTTAATGTTGAAAAACTATGTAAGAAACAAATATAATACTTGTTAGATGGCAGGTAAATGACATATGGCAGTCATAATAAAGGGCTTCCCAGGTGGTACTAGTGGTAAAGAACCTGCCTGCCAATGCAGGAGACATATGAGACATGGTTTTGATCCCTGGGTCAGGAGGATGCCCTGGAGGAGGGCATGGCAACCCACTCCAGTATTCTTGCCTAGAGGAGCCTTAAAAGCTACAGTCCATAGGGTCACAGAGTCAGACATGACTCAAGTGACTTAGCACACAGAACACACCATCATAATAAAACAGCTATTATTTGGTGTTTTTGATCAAGGGTATCCTAGACAGATATTTTGACATCACTTTCTAGGATCAGTTCTTTGTTCCCACTAAATGTTCCATTAGTTTTTTGATATGACTTTGCATTGCCCTTGCCACATAACCTTGCCTATCACCTGCCCTTCCTCTAGTCATGCCCAGCGAAAAGCTCTGCAAATGTTCCAGTTCTCTAAACAAGCTCATTTGGAAAGTGGGTTGCAGCAGGAGGAAGACAGCAATAGGGAGGAGACAAAGCACAGATTTATACCTACAGTGCCAACACCTCAGGGGCATCCTAAGGAGTATTTCCACTGAGTCGAGAATGTGCAGTTGGCATAGCAATATGAAAAGGCAGTGAGTGAGATCTGTCAGAGTGAAAAAGTACCAAATTTAGCAGGTCAAGGTTTATCAGTATGATTTCAAAGAAGCATTTAGAAGGAAAGAGACATCCATCCATGCCTAGACATTACCATGTCTAGATAGGGGCTTAACTCTTAATTAGTATAGCTACTACAGCAGAACAGTAAACAAAAAATATAGTGTCACTTGACAGAGGCGGTATAAGTGATATGCACAAAATAGTAGCTAAAGTGAAAACAAAAAGTTCCAAAAGCAGAAGAGAGTCCTTGCCAGTCATTTACTGGTAAATCAGGTACAGGGTCAGCCTTGGCCTGGAACACGAGGCAAGGGGCACAGAAACAGTAACTAGCAACATGCTTGACAGCGGAAACGTTTAAAAAATAATACTAAAAATGATGGAACTATGAAAAGCGTTTTTCTCTGGAAAAGGCTCTGAGGCTCTAATAATGGGCCCGCAAGAAATATTCACTCCATTTCCTGGACTGCAGGCCTGTTTCATCTCAGAGTATAGCGCCTGTGTGAAATGGCTGACTCTATCTCAGTACTTTTAAGACTAGTCACTTCTACTTCCCAGGAAGGAAGATAAGCAAATCACAGAGGATTTCTATGTTTACCAAAGGATGGTCTTTCTTGGTAGCACAGGTCTACAGGCACCACTCTGAACAGACAGGACTTATTTTCTTTGGTAGTAGAGAAAGAGAGGAACAACATAATTTTCACAGAACATAAAGAAGATAGCAATTATTCACAGAATATAAATTATTGTAGAAAGCATTTCATATATTTCTGTTTTACATTTTTAACATTCCTTCTTGAACATTTACTTTTCCTCATTCCCGAATGAGGGAATGCTCATTCGGCTTTCCCTCAGTAAAAAGTAATCATACCTGCTGGCTAACTCAGAACATTTACAAAATCATCAGAATAACATTTTCCACTGGGGTTACATCTCAGTCCACTCTCTGCATTATGAGTGAAATTGGCACCTGGACAATTTCTAACAGTCTCAGGATTATACGCAAACTAATTTACTCATTCGCCTCCTCTACCTGCGGAACAAACAAAATGCTGTTTTTTCTCTGCCCTCCAACCTGCCAATGTCCTTCAGCACATTATTACAACCGTGATTCCTTTTTGAGGGCTGCTGTGACAATGTGACATTCTCTGTACACCTATGTCTTGCTTCTGTCCTGCTCTAGTCTGTTTTTTTTTTAAATTTTTTTATTAACTATCATAGCACTTTGTCAACAGGTCTTCTCTGTTAATAACACTGCCTCATGCATCATCTTATCTGAACTGTAAAGTGAACATGTGATGTAGGTAGGGTGAGTCTCTATACTCCCATTTTGGAGGTAAGGAAATACAGTTTTATAGAGCATAACTGATTTGCTCAAGATTATAGAGCTCATAAATGATGAAATTAAAACTAGAGCTAAGGTTCTCTGTTTCTTTTCCAGCATCCTCTTTTATAGCTAATTACAATCCACAACTACGTTAATTTTCACACAATATACAAAATAAAAATAAAACATCTTACTTAAATTTAAGGTCCTAGCTAGTTTGGAAGTTACACTAAAGCCGTAGAAATTAGATTTGTAAAAATGCAATGCTAATTGTTTGCTCAGTTAACAAATGCAAAATGAATTGGAGAAAATAGAAATTTTAAAATGTTCACTAGTTCAACAAATGCTTCTTGTTTAGTAACTGGGGAGTCATTAAAATGAGATTATACTTCACAGAGGCTTATAAAATGAGAAAGAAAATGGAATTGAAACAAAAGAAAGGAAAAAAAAGGAAGGAAGAAAGAAAACTAATATTCGTCGAGTCCTTACTGTGAAATGTACTCTCATTTAAAGTACCGCATCTAATAGAGTTACATTAAGAAGGGACTTGTTTGGGTGGAGAGGTAAGAAGGCATCTCTGTCAGGTAACTTACAATTGGCCTGGAGTAGACTGCTATGAATGTGACATGTGTAGACTTCATTCAGGAGACTGCTTCAACGACATAAGGGATTCAGGATAATGATTATTAGGAAGCGAGTTTGACTAATTAGTGCAGGCTGAACTTGCTCAATTCTGAAAGAGATGGGAATACCAGACCACCTGACCTGCCTCTTGAGAAACCTGTATGCAGGTCAGGAAGCAGCAGTTAGAACTGGACGTGGAACAACAGACTGGTTCCAAATAGGAAAAGGAGTACGTCAAGGCTGTATATTGTCACTCTGATTATTTCACTTATAACTCTGTACTTATAAAGTACATACATAAGTGCATATAACTCTGTACTTATATGCAGAGTACATCATGAGAAATGCTGGGCTGGAGGAAGCACACACTGGAATCAAGATTGGAGGGAGAAATATCAATCACCTCAGATATGCAGATGACAACACCCTTATGGCAGAAAGTGAAGAGGAACTAAAAAGCCTCTTAATGAAAGTGAAAGCGGAGAGTGAAAAAGTTGGCTTAAAAATCAACATTCAGAAAACTAAGATGGCATCTGGTCCCATCACTTCATAGGAAATAGATGGGGAAACAGTGGCTGACTTTATTTTTCTGGGCTCCAAAATCACTGCAGATGGTGATTGCAGCCATAAAATTAAAAGACGCTTACTCCTTGGAAGGAAAGTTATGACCAACCTAGACAGCATATTAAAAAACAGAGACATTACTTTGCTAACAGAGGTCTGTCTAGTCAAGGCTATGGTTTTTCCAGTGGTCATGTATGGATGTGAGAGTTGGACTACAAAGAAAGCTAAGCGCTGAAGAATTGATGCTTTTGAACTGTGGTGTTGAAGAAGACTCTTGAGAGTCCCTTGGACTGCAAGGAGATCCAACCAGTCCATTCTGAAGGAGATAAGTCCTGGGTGTTCATTGGATGGACTGATGCTAAAGCTGAAGCTCCAATACTTTGGCCACATCATGCGAAGAGTTGACTCATTTGAAAAGACCCTGATGCTGGGAAGGTTTGGGAGCAGGAGGAGAAGGGGACAACAGAAGATGAGATGATTGGATGGCATCACTGACTCAATGGACATGGGTTTGGGTGGACTCCAGGAGTTGTTGATGGACAGGGAGGCCTGGCGTGTTGCAGTTCATGGGGTTGCAAAGAGTTGGACACCACTGAGCGACTGAACTGAACTGAACTTGTTCATAATTTAAAAAAAAAAAAAGGGTTCTCTACCCGAGAGGTACATATTGTTTCTATCTGCACTCTGTTTCTCACTTCTTCTGCTGTCAGCATCTTAATTTAAGAGCAGAGGAAAGTTCCTTTCTCAGTCTCTATCCATATGACCATATTCCCCTTTCAGCTTCAGGATAGGACTGAAAGTTGGAGGTTGCTGTTTATATACAAATTTTATTTTTCCATGGATGAACACAAATTTTTATTTTTGAAATTAGTCTGAAAAATGGGCAACTATTAAAAAATTAGGATAGAAACTAGGCAATACTTAGATTATGGAGAATCTTACTTGGCATGCCTAAAATATGCATGTTTATCTTTTAGGTAATAGGGAATTAATATTTTTATTATTGTTACTACTATCATTAACATTACTGTTATATCAGAATATGCTTTATGTGGGGAAACTAACATTTTATGTGGGGAAACTGTTTTATCTCTAATCTAACATCTTGTTTTCATCAGTTAGCTATTTCCATATAGCAAACCACATTAAAAGCCTTAAAATACATACACTCACATGTGTGTATGCATACTCAGACACAGACAGACACACACACACACTTATATTTAGCTCCTGAATCTAAAGGTCAAGAATTTGGATTGATCATAGACATGTGACTGTTGAGGAGTGGTCTAGTCTGAAATTGGTTAATCTTAGCCTTTCTAAATCAACTATCTGCAGTTAGCAGGTAGTTTTGCAATGGCTAACTAATTTATGATGTCCTCAGGTAGGCCTTCTTTTCAGGGGGCCTTTAACCATTCAGGAGCTTTGCTGGAGCTGGTACACATAATGGCAGGGTTGCAAGAGTAGTAATAGGTCAAGATCCACTTTACAAACACCTTTCAAGTCTGTTTCTAACATCTCTGCTACTGTTCCCATGGACTGAAGGAAATTACGGGGCCAAGCCCAGAGGGAGTGTGCAAAAAGCACTGCCAAACAGCCTGGACACAAGAAAGTATGACTACATCTATCCACTGTACTTGCCTATATGGATTCTGAAATTACGGGGCATCTGACTACAGATTTCCTCCAAACAAGGTAGGTATCGGTAACTTGTATTCATTTAAGCTACTCTGGGCCTGTGGCTCACTTCTAGCCTCAGAGAGTCCCTCTCAAAACAATTAACATTTAATTTTGACTCATATTGCTAGAAATAGAAGTCATCATTATTATTTGCATTTGTAAATTTAATATACAATAAGGTTTTAACTGAATGTAAAATCTTGACCTTTTTATTCAATATGTGCATACTAGTTTTGTTGATTATTTTAATAAAAGATCTAAATAGACATTTCTCTAAAGAAAACGTACAGATAGCCAAAAAGCACATGAAAAGATGCTCAACATCACTATTTCCTAGAGACATGCAAATCAAAAACTACATTAAGATATCACCTCACATGTGTCAGAATGGCCATTGTCAAAAAATCCAAAAACAATAAATGCTGGAGAGAGTGTGGAGAAAAGCGAACCCTCCTACACTGTTGGTGGGAACATAAATTAGAAAAGCCGTTATGGAGAAATGTACGGATTACTTAAGATATAGAGACCATATGACCCAGCAATCCCACTCTTGGAAATGTATCTGGAGATAATCAATATTTGAAAGGGTACATGAACCCCAATGCTCACTGCAACACTGTCAACAATAGCCAGGACATGGATGAAGCTCAAATGTCCTTTGACAAAGGAATGAATAAGGATATGGTACATATACACAATGAAATATTACTCAGCCATAAGCAGAAGCAGAATAGTGCCATCTGTAGAGACTTGGATGAACCTAGAGACTGCCATCCAGTGTGAAATAAGTTAGAAAGCCTTTTATAACTAAATATCGTATAATATTGCTTATATATGTAATCTAGAAAAATGATATAAATGAACTTATTGGCAAAGTAGAGATAGAGTCATAGACATAGAAAACAAACTTATGGTTTGTTAATGGAAACAATTATGGAAACATATGAAAACAGTATGAAAATGAGAATCAAATTTGGAAACTGGGCTTGACATACATACATTACTATGTATAAAATAGACAACCAATGAGAACCTACTGTTTAGCACAGGGAACTCTACTCAGTGATCTGTAGTGACCTAAATGTGAAGTATATCTATTAATAAGAAAGAGTGCATATATGTGTATCTATATTTATATATATATTACTTATATATATATACTACATATATATATTTACAAAATAAACATTGTACAACAGAAACTAACACAATAGCTATACTCCAAAAAAACATTTTTTCAAGTTTCAAATAAGTTTCATTTAGTGAGGTTTAGAAATATCAGAATTACTGTCTCAGATTTTCACTACATCTGTTGATCATTCACACTGAGGAAAAGAAAGAGAAATTGTGATGGGAAATAATAATAAAAGTAATAAACATTTCATCTTGATTCCTATATACCCCATATGCTACTGAGCCTTTAACAGGAATCATCTTCCCTCATCAGGATGACTAAATGAGGCATCAGCTTGCACAAAATGCTAAGTTTTGTAGTACAAATAAATATTTATTGAAATATATTATTTAACTGTATATTAAAATTTAACTAATAATAATATATATACTTAATTATACTCAAAGTTTCTGCTGTTCATATTATTAGTTCTAATTATGCTTTATTTAGTTTTACTGTTTAATAATAAAATGTTTTTCTTAAAAAACTTTAAATAGGAATGATCAAATTTAACTTACAGACAATATATTATTCCCTAAATATATCTGTTGCATTCTACTTATTTTTAAAATAGGTACCTATTTTAAAATGCCCTTCTTAAAATGCAATTTTAAGACTCTTTTTAAATATACCCACCCAGGAATTTTTCTTGCCTTTTCCCACAGTGGTAGGTGTTTCTCAATCCCAACTTAAAAGCCTTATAGTTAAAATTATTTCTGTGGAAATAACTTATTTAAAAAAATATCTGTACAAAATTCAAAGTCAGTTTTTCAGTTTCCTTATGGCCTGAAAAGAAAATTAGCCTAATGAGTAAGAATTAGGAGACATTTCAGGATTCTTATAATGGCGTACATTGTGGGGACCTGGTATTAGCTCCTTGGGCGCTTGCTCTCAGGGCAGGGACCTGTTCTCTCTTTATCAGCTTTTGCATGGATTACCTCAGGCACTTTTTGCATTCGGTCTTTCTCTTTCCTTTTCCCTTGTGTTCTTAACAATTTGCTGTGGGCATTTTCACTATGACAGACAACTGCTGCTGATGATAATGAGAACTATTCACCTACTTTCTCCCTTCCTGGGAGACTGGAAAACCTTCCTGGGAGACTATAACTGGAAGAATGATGACACAGGAAAAGGCTGGGGAAGCTGGACATGGACAAAATGTGATTAGCATAATATGTGCCCATTAGACCTAAGGGAAGAAAATGTTTTTTCACCCTCTGCTGGCTCTGCTGCTTTGGACCAGGTGGCTGCTGGGTATACTGCACATGCCTCTCAAAAGCACATCTTCTTAATTAGTTATAGGTGACTGACTCATATGAGCTGGGAGGTTAAATCAGACCTCCTTCATATTTCGTGTTCTGTGTTGGAGACAGAATAGACTGTAATCCTTAAATGGAATTTCTCAGGGCCACTGTGAATATCAAGATTCTCTTGAATTTTCTCTTGTCAACCAAATTGGAAATTAATTAATAAATTAGCAATGAAAATTTAAGGCAGTCTACATTTAAGATTATTGGATGATTCTGTTTCACGGTATGTATTAAATATTTACTGTGACCACAGCAACAAAGCACTGGTGGGAAGATTTCAAAGCAAACAGAAGACAAATTTCCTCTTTTCAAGGTCTATTTAGACAGTCTTCAGGAGCAGTTACAACAGAAGAAGTGGAGAACACAGCCATGAGATTAAGAAACCAGGCAACTGCAAATATAGTGAAATGAAAATGCAACAAAGCATCACAACTTTATGAGCTATGCACTCATGTGCGTATATGTGTGTGTCTTTGAGTTAGATTATATTTTATGAAAAAGTTGCTTCTTAGTTCACTATTGAAAGGTATCTATTTGTTAGAAAAGAGAACATAAAATTCATGAAGATAGTAACTCTTCATGCTGCTCTTTAGGCATTAAATTGTGTACGACTCTTTGCAGCTCCATGGTGGAACTATAGCCCACCAGGCTTCCTGTCCATGGGATTTCCCAGGCAAGAATACTGGAGTGGGTTGTCATTTCCTTCTCCAAGATGACTCTAGAAAAAGTAATTTCTTTCACAAAATTATTCTAATACGTATTTAAAAACTTAACTCAAAAATTTCCCCTAATGATCTGCTTGCTCCTCCTCATCCTATCCATTCTCTTCAATAGTATCACTGATAACAACTTGTCTAAACCTTGAACCTTATGATTACATCTCATTCTCCTTCACCTTTATATGCTATGCCAGCCAGAGACCTTGTTATCATTCTAGCCAACTCTGTACCTTCAAAAGCCTCTGGCAACCACCCCCTCCTCTCCATCTCTATTGTTTTATTTTTCAGCCTCTTTCAGTCCCGTGTGACAGGGACAATTGAAATGGCCTTTCTGACTTTGATTCTTTGCTGTTGAAGCCATATTCTACTTTGCTAAAGTCATGATCGTTTAAAAAAAATCGTGGTGAATTTCTACTTCTTGTAGAAAAATACAGGTTTAGTCATAGTATATGTAAAACGATGGAAACTTAACATTTATACAGACTCTGAACTATGAGAATATCCTGAGAGAGAATTTTATACAATTTATTCAAAATTAGAAAAACTACTTTGCCAAAGGCACAAAGTAAATAAGAGAAGAGCTGATATTTGTTTAGCTCTATCTGCCTGACTGCAAAGCGAGGCTCTGGCCTATCTTTCCTGCCTCACTACATCACCACTCATCGCAGTCCCTCCACTCCTAGCACATGGAATCTCGCTGTCTCTCTCCAACCTATACTTCCTATTCATCTGTCTCATCCCTACCCATCTCTGAAAAGTGAAATCAAGTGGATCTTCATTTCCTCAGCTTCCCCCAAAACTCTTCCCCCAAGAAAAAGTATTTAACTATGAATTTGCATCTCCATAACATTTCATATATCCCTAAATTGAGCAAGTTTTAGATTATGTCATAGTTATTTGGATATTTATTCATCTCATCCTTTAGGCTGCATGTACTTTGAGACCTGGAACCATAGAGCACTATTTTCTAATATCCACTGCACCTAACATAATTCATTTTTCATATTAGAACTTTAATAAATACATGTTGAATTAAAGTAATTTATTATAGTGTGATCATATTAAAATTGCCTTATGTAAGAAGACTGAGAAAGGCATTTCTTGTGATTGCATGAAGAAATTGTGTTTCTTTTTAAATTGTAGAGTCCTCAGTACTTAGCAAATACAGATCTAAATGTATTTATTATTATCTATATACAGATACATAAATGTCTCTACATTATGTAAACACATGCACATGTTAAAATACATTTGAACATAAACAATGTAGTTGTGCATATAATAAATATCTATTTTTATTCAGTCAGTTATCAAAAAGACTGCAGTTAACTTGAACAACTGCTTTTGTTACATCCAATCCTTAACCTGAAATATTAATTTTTAGAGCCAGTGCATAGACTTTAGCAATAATCCATTAAGGGATTACTAAGGGAATAATAATCCAAGGCAAAAGAAGTCCAAAGCTTGGGAATAAGTTTTTAAAAATCATATCCATAATAAAGTTTGACTCTAAGAAATATAGTTTTGTTTGACCAATTTACTATTGATTAGGGACTAATTTACAAAATTATATATTAATTTATAAATAACTGATAGGTAGTAAATAATTTCCATTTATTAATGATTCAAATAAATTTTATCCACCTGAAAGATCAATCCAAATCTTACAGTTTGCTGTCCTTAATATATTGACCAGTTTTATATCCATCTGAGCAAATTTCTTCGAGCATTCTTTTTTCCCACAGATTTTACGTAAGAGTCTCACCTATCCTCTTCTGAATTGTGGTATTTAGCTAACTAATGAGTGAAAAGATGATTAACATTATTAATCATCATGGAAATGCAAATCAAAACTATAATGAGGTATCACTTCACACCTGTTAGAGTAGCTAGTATCAGAAAGACAAGCAATAAGTGTTGGTGAGGATGTGGATAAAAAAGAATCTTTGGTGCACTGTTGGTGGGATTATAAATTGGTATAGTCATTTTGGAAAACAGTATGGAGTGTCCTCAAAATAGAAGTACTATATGATCCAGCAATTTCAGTTCTGGGTAGTTTTCCAAAGAAAACAGAGATACCAAATCAAAATGATTCATGTGCTCTATATTCATTGTACATCATTTAAAACAGTCAATACATCGAAACAATCTAAGTCTCTGCCAATAGATAAATGGACAAAGAAAACGCATTTCACAGACACACACACTCTTACACACATACATATATACAATGGAGTATTATTCAGCCAGAAAAAATGAAATCTTGCTATTAGTGACAAGGATAGACTTTGAGGGCATTCCTTTAAATGAAATAAGTCAACCAGAGAAAGACAAAAACTGGATAATCTCACTTATATGTGAAATCTTAAAAAAAAAAAAAAGGAATCTCATAAATACAGAGATGAGGTTGATGATTGTTACCAGTGGCAAGGGTTATGGTGTGGTTGAAATGCAAGAAGGGGGTCAAAAGGTACAAACATTGAGTGTGGTAAGCAGAATAATCCCTCAAACAATTCATACCCTGATCTCTATGATTCCTGAGTGTTATCTTACATGGCCAAAGGAATTTTGCCAATGCTTTTAAAGTTACGGAATTTGTGATGAAGAGATTATCGTAGGTTATCTACGTAGGTCCAAACATATAAATTCTTAAAAGCAGAGGGCTGTTCCTAGTGTGGTCAGAAAGAGAGATTTGACAGTAGAAAATGGTAGAAAATAATGTGACAAGAAGGACTCAGTGCCCTATTGCTGGTTCTCAGTGAAAAATTGAAGACTCACTCTTGATGCTAAGGGTAGTCACTACCTCACAGCCAACAACAGCAACAAAAAACTTAGTGACCTCAGTCTGTAGCCACAGAACTGAATCCTGCCAATAACCCAAATGAACAGGAGACAGACTTTCCTCTTGAGCCTTCAGGAATGAACACAGCTGTGCTGGCTTCATGGTTTTACCCAGTGAGACTCTTGCTGAATTTCTGTCCTACAGAACAGTGTAACAATTAACTTGCCTTACTTTAAGCCACTAAATTCATGGCAATCTGTTAAAGCAGCAGGTGAAACTAATACAGTGAGTTTTAAAATCTTTCTTGTTCATCTATATTTGTGCAAGTCAATTTTTTAACTTTTATGAAAATTATACTTTGATAATTATAATGTCTCCTTGAGCATCTATGCCCACTTTGGAAATGACTTAAGTGAGCCTCTGAATTATGGATTGACAAATACTGCTTGTCTCCTCTGTCTTAGAAATGAATGATCTTCTCCAAGAAGATCCTTCTGTTTAAGGCAAACATCCTCTGATTTGAAGGTCTTCCAAAGGTGATTTATTCCTGAAGGTTGGCTGGTATTGACTATCCTTTAGAACCTATAAAATAGATGCCATTTGTTTATTTTTGCTTTTATTTCCAGTATTTTGGAAGGTGGATCATAGAGGATCCTGCTGTGATTTATGTCAGAGAGTGTTTTGCCTATGTTCTCCTCTAGGAGTTTTATAGTTTCTGGTCTCACATTTAGATCTTTAATCCATTTTTAGTTTATTTTTGTGTATGGTATTAGAAAGTGATCTAGTTTCATTTTTTTACAAGTGGTTGACCACTTTTCCCAGCACCACTTGTTAAAGAGATTGTCTTTAATCCATTGTATATTCTTGCTTCCTTTGTCAAAGATAAGGTGTCTATAGGTGTGTGAATTTATCTCTGGGCTTTCTATTTTGTTCCATTGATCTATATTTCTGTCTTTGTGCCAGTACCATACTGTCTTGATGACTGTGGCTTTGTAGTAGAGCCTGAAGTCAGGCAGGTTGATTCCTCCAGTTCCATTCTTCTTTCTCAAGATTGCTTTGGCTATTCGAGGTTTTTTGTGTTTCCAAAAAGCTTCTGCACAACAAAGGAAACTATAAGCAAGGTAAAAAGACAGCCTTCTGAATGGGAGAAAATAATAGCAAATGAAGCAACTGACAACTAATCTCAAAAATATACAAACAATTTATGCAGCTCAATTCCAGAAAAATAAACGAGCCAATCAAAAAATGGGCCAAAGAACTAAATAGACATCTCTCCAAAGAAGACATACGGATGGCTAACAAACACATGAAAAGATGCTCAACATCACTCATTATCAGAGAAATGCAAATCAAAACCACAATGAGGTACCATTTCACACCAGTCAGAATGGCTGCGATCCAAAAGTCTACAAGCAATAAATGCTGGAGAGGGTGTGGAGAAAAGGGAACCCTCTTACACTGTTGGTGGGAATGCAAATTAGTACAGCGACTATGGAGAACAGTGTGGAGATTCCTTTAAAAAAATTGCAAATAGAACTGCCTTATGACCCAGCAATCCCATTGCTGGGCATACACACTGAGGAAACCAGAATTGAAAGAGACACATGTACCCCAATGTTCATCACAGCACTGTTTATAATAGCCAGGACATGGAAACAACCTAGATGTCCATCAGCAGATGAATGGATAAGAAAGCTGTGGTACATATACACAATGAAGTATTATTCAGCCATTAAAAAGAATACAGTTGAATCAGTTCTAATGAGGTGGATGAAACTGGAGCCGATTATACAGAGTGAAGTAAGCCAGAAAGAAAAACACCAATACAGTATACTAACACATATATATGGAACTTAGAAAGATGATAATGATGACCCTGTATGCGAGACAGCAAAAGAGACACAGATGTATAGAACGGACTTTTGGACTCAGAGGGAGAGGGAGAGGGTGGGATGATTTGGGAGAATGGCATTGAAACATGTATAATATCATGCAAGAAATGAATCGCCAGTCTATGTTCGATACAGGATACAGGATGCTTGGGGCTGGTGCACGGGGATGATCCAGAGAGATGATATGGAGTGGCAGGTGGGAGGGGGTTTCAGAACTGGGAACTCCTCATGTACACCCGTGGTGGATTCATGTCAATGTATGGCAAAAGCAATACAGTATTGTAAAGCAAAATAAAGTAAAAATAAAAATTAAAAAAAACCTATAAAATATATCTTGATTGAGCATCACAATTTTATATGCTTGGAGAGAAAGAAGAAAATACCTTTGTTAGAGCCTTTTTATTCTGAGAAGACAATATATCTATTAAATTAAAACAAATTCTAAGCTGAGTGAAGTTTAAGAAACAGCCTAAGATCCATTTAGAAAATAAATTAAAGAAAGCTATTTCTGAAACAGAAGGATGGTGAAAACTTTGGGAGATGCTAGAAGTATTGATACGATTCTAAAAGGCAGTGTGAACGATTTTATCTGGCTTCCTCCTCCACTCTATGGGGAAGCACTTTACTGTCTTACATAAGTAACAGGATACAAGTTATGGAAGTTAAGAATTTTTTGTGTCTTATTTTAATTGGCTGAAAAAAGAATTAAGAAATATCAGCCAATGTTTATAAACAACTGTTCACTGGTAAAAGTTATATAATTTCAACCAGCATTTGATCTGCAAGATGGAAAAATAACCTTAGAATATTTGGATAATTCATCAAAAGTAGACAGCTATTTACATGCTAATAAAATAGCAACCTGCTGCAGCATTTTTACCTGGAAAATCCCAAGGACAGAGGAGCTGGTGGGCTATAGTCCATGGGGTTGCAAAGAGTCAGACATGACTGAGTAAGTGAACACAGCACACTGCCTTTTCCAACCAAAAAAAAAAAAAAAAAAAAAAAAAGCAATCTACATTAATAAAGAACATACAAGTTGCTTATACATTTGAACAATTACACAAGATGCTTCTCAGTGAAGAAATGTATAAAAACATGGTTATGTAAAGGTATTCTATTTTACCTAATGCTAGGAAATAGTTTGGAAAGAAGTGAAATTTATGACTTGTTTGAACAGTACTTTGTATGTTGCATAGGAAATTCTTTTAATCAAGCCACTTGGGAAAATGAATTCATCATTCATTGAAAAAAGGAAGTAGAAGGAGAACATTATTTTATTTTAACTAACACAACAAGAACTTTTTAAATAAAGAGATCTCCACCTCAAGTTTTGTCCTTTAAAAATAATGTACCATGATTTATGCCAGTGAGTTTAAAATTAAAGTGTAAGTTATTGTTCTTAAGTAAATACTGACAATAAAGCAGATTTTATTTCTATTTTCCATCACTCTGACTATACTCACATGGAATACTGATCTTTGTATTCATTTTTCCAAGGTAAAACTTAACCATAGTCTAAAGGGAAAAATTATATATTTCAATTTTATGAGATTTATACATTTCAAACAATCGAAGTTTTCCTTTAGACAATACTTTAACTTTAAAAAATGTCAAAACTTTACCTTTGAGTTAATGATATGAATGATATGTTTCTTTAAAATACTGTCTTGTCTGTGGTTTGGTTTCATATCTATAACTCAGAATTAATAAAGTTTCTTAGCGTAGACCATGGGCGGGGGGGTGAGGTGGGGAACACGGATTTAATCTGATTGCAAGTTTAGACAATTATAGCCTCTCTTCCCCATATTCCTGCCAATCTATTATCCCTAACACATAAAAATCCCTCTTTTCCACTGCGTCAGAATACATTAATGATTTAGAGCATTAATGAGAGATATAAAGATGAAACGAGCTGGAGAAAGGACATATAGAAAGAGAGAGAAAGAAAATGAGTGCATGAGAGAGCAAGAGGAGCTTTGACCTTCAGAATTTCCTTCTTGGGTTCAAAGACACCACAATAACTTTTACTAATTAGCTCTAATATAACAATTTAGAATGCAGCATTCACATAAATGTGACTGAAAAATTAGCACTTGAAGAAAATGTGTCTACTCTCTAGGACATATGACAAAAAACAAAATTATTTTTAAATTAACAAAGAAAATTAAAGAATAAAACACTTCTGGGAAACACTCTTTCTATACAGAAAAGCCTTTAAATTATATACAGCAGGCAGACAGATGACATTATATGAAATTCAACTGGTGCAAGCAAATGATTAGAAATCATTTAATTTTTATATAATAATCTTAAAAAAGGGCAAATTAATGCCTTCTTCTGTTTAATAATTGCTTTGGTCTGAGTTCATATGTAATATTATTTACCAAACATACATGAAAAATAATTATTAGTTCTCAAGAAAATTATTCAGTAGAGTGTGTAGTATGCCATTAATTGAAGGCATATTTCTCAAGATACACAAAGATGCCTCCATGTGATTCAGTAAAATACAAATCTATCTAATGATATGTATGAGGTAAGAGAATTGGTGTGTCAGCATTTTCAATTTAATTGAAAAGCTTCAGATTACCATTACCTCTATGCCAAATAACATACATTATTCCTCAGATGATAGACAAACATAAGTCTAATCATTTTATTTCTGGGCATGCACTGTAGAAGAATTCATAAGAGAAATTATTGCTCTGTGTTTCATCATCTTTTCCTGATCCATTTGAAAACCATTAACTTCCAAGAAATTGAAACAAAGAATCAATGGATATGGGCACAAAGTATATCTGAAGTACTGTTACTGAGGTCTTCCACTTTGCTTCCCAAACTCTGATTTAACAAATAAATTTTCCATAGAAGAAAATGTTGCAAGTTTAAAATAAACTTAATCTGCCTGAAACGTGACTGGGCTGAGTTCTGGTAATAAAAAGATAAAAAAGTCTGACTTTGGTTCTGCCAGTGTTTGTCTACAGCTGGTAAGGCCTAAGAGCCAAGAGTGAGTAACATAAGTAGGTCACATATATAAAACACTTACATAAGCTTTCAGTTCAGCTCAGTTCAGTCACTCAATCGTGTCCAACTTTTTGTGACCCCATGAATTGCAGCACGCCAGGCCTCCCTATCCATCACCAACTCCCAGAGTTCACTCAGACTCGTGCCAATCGAGTCACTGATGCCATCCAGCCATCTCATCCTCTGTTGCCCCCTTCTCTTCCTGCCCCCAATCCCTCCCAGCATCAGAGTCTTTTCAGTGAGTCAACTCTTCGCATGAGGTGGCCAAAGTACTGGAGTTTCAGCTTTAGCATCATTCCTTCCAAAGAAATCCCAGGGTTGATCTCCTTCAGAATGGACTGGTTGGATCTCCTTGCAGTCCAAGGGACTCTCAAGAGTCTTCTCCAACACCACAGTTCAAAAGCATCAATTCTTCGGCCCTCAGCCTTCTTCACAGTCCAACTCTCACATCCATACATGACTACTGGAAAAACCATAGCTTTGACTAGATGGACCTTAGTCGGCAAAGTAATGTCTCTGCTTTTGAATATACTATCTAGGTTGCTCATAACCTTTCTTCCAAGGAGTAAGCGTCTTTTAATTTCATGGCTGCAGTCACCATCTGCAGTGATTTTGGAGTCCCAAAAAATAAAGTGTGACACTGTTTCCCCATCTATTTCCCATGAAGTGATGGGACCGGATGCCATGATCTTCATTTTCTGAATGCTGAGCTTTAAGCCAACTTTTTCACTCTCCTCTTTCACTTTCATCAAGAGGCTTTTTAGTTCCTCTTCACTTTCTGCCATAAGGGTGGTATCATCTGCATATCTGAGGTGATTAATATTTCTCCCGGAAATCTTGATTCCAGCTTGTGTTTCTTCCAGTCCAGTGTTTCTCATGATGTACTCTGCATAGAAGTTAAATAAGCAGGGTGACAACTGTGGAAAATTCTGAAAGAGATGTGAATACCAGACCACCTGACCGGCCTCTTGAGAAATCTGTATGCAGGCCAGGAAGCAACAGTTAGAACTGGACATGGAACAACAGACTGGTTCCAAATAGGAAAAGGAGTACATAATCTTTACATCCCCATAAAAAGCCTATTGGGTAGGATCCTTCCCCACGTTTTATTAATGAGCAAACTGAAGCTGCGACTTCCCTGGTGGCTCAGTGATAAAGAATCCAGCTGCCAGTGCAGAAGACGTGAGTTCGATCCCTGGGTTGGGAAAATTCCCTGGAGAAGGAAATGGTAACCCACTCCAGCATTCTTGCCTGGGAAATCCCATAGGCAGAGGAGCCTGACGGGCTATAGTCCACACGGTTGCAACAGTTAGACAAGGCTTAGGTTCTCTAAAACAACAAGAACAAACTGAAGATGAGCCAGGCAGTGTAACTTGCCCAGGATTATAGAATAAATAGATGGAAGGGACAGGGCCAGACCTGACCTGCTCCATCTTTTATACTGAACTACCACACTAAAGGACTATCACTAAGTTCAAATTTATTGGCTCTGCAACTGGTACTCTTATGGAAATAACTGTTTATTTGGATTTTTTTAAAATTAGGTATGACTGGGAAAGACGTATGGAAGAAATACAAATTCAAGGAAATGCTAAAAGATGAAATTCAAATGAGATTTGGGGAGAATTTTTGGATTTTATTTACTTGTGCTACTATTGGCTTCCCCTAGAGGCTCAGTTCTTCATCTGGCTTTGATGCAGGAGTCTCAGGAGACTGGGTTTGATCCCTTAGTGCCAGGAAGACCCCCTGGAGAAGGGCATGGCAACCCATGCCAGTATTCTCTCCTGGAGAATCCCATGGACAGAGAAGCCTAGCAGGCTATAGTCCATGGGGTCGTAATGAGTTGGACGTGACTGAAGTGACTTAGCACATGAGCACATCCACAGAAAAATAGTGCCATTGTTTCATAGAAATCAAAAAAATGGTAAGAATTATTTTTAAGGTTCCATTTCTCTAAAATAAAATACTTGCCAAAATAATAGTAAAGTCAGTCCCATGGTTTTAATATATTCATTCAGTATTTCGGTTATATTTCACTTAAACTGCATATCTATAGAAATCATGCACCTCTTTATGTCACCTAAGGATTAAGCATATTCAAGTGAGCTGACAAAGAGCAGCACTACATGCAGGTGAGAAAGCTGAGATGCTTGAGACACATGCCATCACAATGCTGGTAATCAAGTAGAGGAAATAAAGCATGTCCTACCGTCTACTGTAGAAGATAGACTATCGGAATTCTGTGCCAGGCAGATGAAGTCCACTGCAGATGGTGACTGCAGCCATGAAATTAAAAGACGCTTACTCCTTGGAAGGAAAGTTATGACTAACCTAGACAGCATGCTAAAAAGCAGAGACATTACTTTGTCAACAAAGGTCCGTCTAGTCAAGGCTATGGTTTTTCCAGTGGTCATGTATGGATGTGAGAGTTGGACTATAAAGAAAGCTGAGTGCAGAAGAATTGATGCTTTTGAACTGTGGTGTTGAAGAAGACTCTTGAGAGTCCCTTGGACTGCAAGGAGATCCAACCAGTCCATTCTGAAGGAGATAAGTCCTGGGTGTTCATTGGATGGACTGATACTAAAGCAGAAACTCCAATGCTTTGGCCAACTCATGTGAAGAGTTTACTCATTGGAAAAGACCGTGATGACGGGAAAGATTGAAGGCAGGAGGAGAAGGGGACAACAGAGGATGAGATGGTTAGATGGCGTCACCGACTCAATGGACATGAGTTTGCATAAACTCCAGGAGTTGTGATGGACAGGGAGGACTGGCATGCTGAGGTTCATGGGGTCACAAAGAGTTGGACACGACTGAACAACTGAACTGAACTGAACTGATGGCTCTTAAGGAGTCAGTGGGAGCTACAGAGAAGAGTCAACGTATGCAATGAGCCTAGGAGGCAGACAGACAATATTTGGACAGATAACAGAGTAGGCAGGAAAGAGAAACAGTGCCAAGAAAGAAGTCCTTGAAAAAAAGCACAGCAGTAATGAAAAATACAGCCTATTCTAAATAATTTCATGTAATTTTTGGAAGAATATGAATGGCAGTAAGCTGGAACCATAATTTGAGGGTGTCTGACTACAAAATTAAGGAATTTGGATTTAACCACTGCCCATGAAAGAGATTCAGCAAACAGCTCATAAATTCTGTCAAGTCCTCAGCTAGAATAAGTACATAATGTATCTTGAAATGATAGGTAGATTTCTTCAATTTCATATTAGAGTGGTGTTAAAAATCACAAGAGAGCTGTAACATTAGGGGAGACTATCCATTTGCTTGTCAGAGATCCATAGATGTTTAGACTGCCATTATGCAGTAGCCTTCAGTCTCAAGGAACAAACTGTAGCCATCAGAAAGTAGTACTTCCCTTTGCTGGAAAGGCAAATTAATCTAATTTCCATAGAAATACAATCACACAGATAGTTGTAGGCTTCTCTCAAACCAACTATCCCCCATAGATATGGTTCATTTAAATAAATGATATCAGTAATAAGAGACACATGCATTTTTTTTTGCCAATAATTTGGTAGCTTAAAACATCAATAAATATTAGTGACTTTTCTAGGCTATATTAAAAATATGGGAAATAAACTGTGCTAAGTATTCTTTATGTGATGAAGCATGTATACTTTATGATGATATTAGAAAAGGATAAACATATTTATAATATATTTACTGAAAAAGAGTTGTGTTGATGGCATGCTCCACTAAGATATATACAAATGTAACAAAAACCTTGAAGGGCTTCTGTTAGCATGAATATTCTGTTTTTAATTGCTGGAGTGTAATATTGCTTCCATTTTTAATACTACTTTTGTAACTCAATCACACGGATCCAGTTGATTCCAAAAGAGCTCTCAGTATATTCTAAATAAAATGGTATTGAAGAAAATCACAAAGATGCCATTATCCTACTTTATCTTCCTATTCCAAGTGCACAGGAAAACAGACTTCTACAAGTATTATATACTTAAGACTTTGTCCCTGTTGCCTTTACCATTAAGTGATGAGATCTGTTCTCTCATGCGTAATAGATCTCAACATCTTTTTCATACAAACAATACACAGATACGCAAATCACTATCTATTAACCCTGATGTATAACTGCATCAATGCATGGGATTTATTGGGGTAAAACATATGGACAGAGAAATATCAGAGCACATGAAATCCATGAACTCTCAGGCCAGAGAACACAGACCATCTATGGCTGGACTGGATTATGCCCCAGGGAAAGAGCTCCTGGTGAAGCTGCTTTCTACCAAGGGAAATAGCAGGCAGACTATCAAGACAAAAGCAAAGCAAGAACTTTCTGTTCAAGGAAAATGTCCTGACAAAAAGGCTGTGTCCACATAACTCAGAATCAGTTATGAGCCAGTTCTTCCATAAGCTTCCTTAGGCTAATGAAGGGCTTCCTGCCTTCTTGCTCATCATCAAAAGTGGAGGAATGGAGCCCCTCCAAGGTTATTGACTTTGTCTCTTTTTATCTGTATAATGTAGTTTGGTCAAATCCCATGTCAAATAGTTGAGCAATTAAGTAATTAGTATAGCTAATAGATGCAATATTGTAAAATATTTTTCTTATACAGAAAAGACAGAGACAAAAATTTAGTAGTGAGCCAAAACTGGGACATGGTTGAGAGTAGGTGGTATATAAACAGTGCTATCTATCATTTCTGGCTTGAAATTGTAGTTTCACTATAGTTTGAGAGATGAAATAGATATATGTGAGAACATTTCAAAAATTATGACGCTCCAAAAATCTAAAATCAGTTGTACAGTAATCATAAGCTCAGCTGGTAAAGAATCCGCCTGCAATGCAGGAGACCCTGGTATGATTCCTGGATCAGGAAGTTCCCCTGGAGAAGGGATCAGCTACCCACTCTAGTATTCTTAGGCTTCCCTGGTGGCTCAGACAGTAAAGAATCTGCCTGCAATGCGAGAGACATGGGTTTGATCCCTGGGTCTGGAAGATTCCCTGGAGGAGGGCATGGCAACCCTCTCCAATATTCTTGCCTGGAGAATCCCCATGGATAGAGAAATATGGAGGGCTACATCCATGGGGTAGCAAAGAGGGGGACATGACTGAGTGACTAAGCACATGTGCTTGTTACTTTAGCAATTTTATGGTGCCCATGTATAACAAAAGAAACATTCCCTAGTTGAATAAAATTATAAAAAGTAACTTTTCATGATTTTAGAAAGATTAATGTGACGTATTTTAAATATCATTTGAAACCTGTTTTTTTAACATTTACCTTTTGCTGTTTTCAAATTGAATTTAAAACAAAGAAAAAAAATTAACACCTGTGAGTATGAGACTTAATTTTTTCTCTTCCAACACATACTCAAAATTTTAACCATTTTACCTGTAATTAGCTTTCAAATGACTATTTCTATTTTTATTTTTCAAAATGCAACATATTCCCCCCTTACAAGCACCTGCTATTTAAATTTTAAAACTGTGGCACGTTATTAATAATTAGTTACTCTTGTAACTATTGCTCTTCTACTTGTAGGTTCCAATCACTGACATGTCGTTATAAACGTAGAATACAAGAGGCTATATTAAGTAATTCCAAAATGAACCATAATAATTCAACAAGTTAAATTCTCTTGCACTTTAGAATTTTATGTAGTTCTGAGATCTATATAATCATTAATATAAAAAACCTATGTTTATGTTCAGAGTAGGTTGTATCCAGGGTAGAACAAGGGTAGGACATTTTTCTTGAGATTTAACATATACACTTTTGTCATTCTCCATGAGAAATAACACAGTATTACATATACTTTAATGCAACCTATATTCAATCACTATTGCATCTTAACATTTCTGGCTATTCATTTAATATAGTAACAAGTGGACAAAAATTTTAGCAGGACATTTCCTGAAGTACTTTTTAGTCAGAATAATAATATATCTATAGTATTTTCTTTAATTTCATGATACCAGATTATTTTCATGTTATTTTAAAAATTTTCCCTTTTTTTAACATTTAACATTTATTGCATACTGATACTTCCAAGGACTTGGACACTACTTATCTAGCAATCATAAAATCAGGCATTAGACACTGTTCTTACCCCAAACTGCAGAACTGGTAACAGACGACAAGGTGTTTTAGTAAGTTATCCAGAGTCATACTCTTAATAATTATGACCCCACACTTATGCCTCTATTCCATTTATGTTAGGAGAAAATATGAGGTTGAGAGAAGGTTGAAATTATATTATTTTTTTCTTTTAATTTATTGATAGGACCTTATTCAGATCTTGACTTTTGTTCAAGGAAAGGATATACAGTCCCAGTTTCTGAAATATAGATTGTCCTTATAGTTGCATAATAATTTAATAAAAGTCAAAAAATAAAAATTAAATGTAACAAAGGTTTAATAAAGCTTAAACTTCCCTTACAGACACCTTTAACATAATCTAGAAAAAGAATAAAAATCTTTATCTATTAAAAGCTCAATGTGTCATTTTCCACAAGTGCTGAGGACTTTCAAGCCACAGAGAGAAGCATTTGAAGTTGTTTATATTTAACAAAGTCTGTCTGGTTGTTTGCAGTTAGTCACAGGACACCAAGTTAAGCAAGACACCAAGAAAAATTAGTCAACCAACCAACCAACCAACCAACCAACCAAATAAACCCCAAATACTAAATTAAATATATCAGAATAACTTTGAATTGTATCACTTGCCAAATGTCGATATTTAAAACAAGATTTATTTATTAAGTATGTCTATATATTAATCAGAATTCTCACTCACTATTAATTAGGAAAATGTATCTGCAGGAGAATAAACAAGCCTAGACTTAAAAACCTCTACACATCATAATGTTGCATGTAGAGCTGTACATTTCAGGGAATAGGAGACAAGGGTTAATATGAAAAATATGGGGCTTCCTTGATAGCTCAGTTGGTAAGAAATCTACCTGCAATGCAGGAGACCCCGGTTCGATTCCTGGGTTTGGAAGATCCCCTGGAGAAGGGAGAAATAAAAGATGAAGAATAGGAGAATTAAAAGATGTTGACTACCATTCATTAAAGTCTACAATATGTTTGTTACCTCACATATCCTATTTAATTTAGTTTTTAACAACTCTATTATATAATGCACGTAAACAAACAATTTGTATCTAACAGAAGTTACATAAATAATTCAAGGTCAGCTACCTGAATATGAGCAGTGAAATCTAAACTGATAGCAAGTATAAAAGAGCAATAATAATGAGGTGAAAGAGAGCTAGATTACTGAGTGGATGATAGCTTTTACTTTAATTTTCCCTATTTTCACTGATACATTCAAACGTAGAGATTCTTTACTAGATTTCTCCATGGCCAAGTGAAATGAGTAAATATCTCTTGTAAATGTTTCAGAAGTCAACTAGTTTATTTCCATTTCAACCATCCTGATTTCAGACTTTGCAAATTAAAACAGAAATTCTAATGTGAGAATTTACAAACATGTTGATAGCAGAGATTTAACTGTCACAGAGGTAAATCCATAAAATGAAACTCATTACATTTACACAATTTGCAAATTTAGCAAAATGTGAAATATAAGTTTTGAAAGCTAGAGTAGGTGGTGATAGGAAAACATTCATAATATTATCCAACTTTTGGAAACTTTCATGAAGAAGGTAGTAGTTAATGAATTATTTATTCATTAAAAGCAGCACTTAATTCAGAGGAGAGTCCTAGATTTCTGTATTTGTGTAAAAGAAGGTTTTTGTTTGGCTAAAAAGGCAAGGAGTAGACAATTAAATATTAGACACTAATCGTTAAAAGACAGGGTAGGTATGTTTCTGATCTGCTTTTTAATAAGCAAATGAATTACAAGCTGATATTTTGCCCACTTAACTATCTGGAAATTATATTTTTGGAACAGGTTTTCAGTATACAATTTCTGGGAATAATTCCCAGAAAGATATATGATCAGACCCAGTCTCTTTATCTTTATTTTTCCTTGGGATAAATATTAACTTATTTTGAAATACAAGGTATATAAACAAAAACAGTCATGATCTGAAATGTGTGGTTAGATCTGAGAAGGGCTCTGCTCTTTTGTGTGTTACACGGAGTCTGCTGGCAGTGTGGACTGACAACATGTACATAATCCCAGAGCCCCTGTGGGATAAATTGGCATGTAGCGCAGCTTGCTGATAATCATGGCTGACATGTGCTTCCAGGTATTTGGCAACTGAACGTACTATGTGTATTCGTCAGCTCTCCAGCCACACTTAGGGTTAGGGGTGGAGGAGAGGGGAAGAAACTAAGAGTAGGAAAAGTCATAAACTTTGAGAATTTACCTGATACATGGATCTTAAGTAGAATCAAATTTTCCTTTAAATTAATCAGTAGACATTAGCTTTTTGATATCACAACTCCTCTTTCTCCCTTTAATTAGCTTTATTCTATTTCAATTTCATTTCTAAGGAAACTAAAGCATAGGTGTACTCTGTCTCCTGCCAAGATCCATACTCTGAAAATTTAATGGTAGCTTCTGGTGACATGAAAGTTTTTTTATTCTAGCCTTAATTGAGCTGTTTTTCTTTTTATTTTTCCCTTCATCTGGCAATGGTCTACTACAACTAGGTAAATGAATGAATTAATTAAATAATAGAGTAAGCTGGGATTATAATAATCCTTGCTTAAATAAGGGCTATTCATGTCAACTAGTGATCTTTTCAAGGTGGCATGCTGGGATTTCTCATAGATTTCTTCTGTGCTTTATGGTAAAATCGTCTCATTAATAATGTTTCTTGTCTTTAACTTTTAGGCATGTTATAGGTTTTCTTCTCTACAAATAGTGAACACAAGTGCATTTTTGACATCTTGAAGTATTAATTTCTTTTTCAATGTAGTCTTGTAATGTAAGTATGTTTAAGTTCTTACTAGTAGACACATCACAACATTTTTTCATGGGCAACAAAGCTGTTCCTGGTAAAACAATATTTTCTCACAATATTGAGGAGTACATGAAAAACTCAGAAGTTAATCATCAAAGATGTATGTCTGTAAGTTTAAAAAAAAAGTAGTTTCAGTAATCTTGAAGATCATGGCTCATTCTATCAAAAGAAGGTGATCTTTTTAGGCACTGTAGGCTAAATCATAGGGGCTGTTTTTATTAATCTCAGCTAAAGGCCTTATCAAGTTTCTATTTTTCTAGATTTCTAACTAGAAGGTGAGATGGGTATTTTTATTCCTTCAAGATAAAAGTGTAGCCAATGAATGATTTCTTGTTATTACCTTAGGTCAATAATGAGAAAATATCTCCTATGAAGTTTTACATTTGTTACATTTAAAAACATAAGACTCTCTGTATAAGGCACTTACATAGAATAGCCCAAATTTGCTGGGTTTACATCATTTATATTAAAAAGGCCCTATTTGAAGGTATAGCTCTACAAGATCACTTAGCAGATTAGAAACTATGTTTAGTACAATTTGTGAGAACTTTTAAGCCTTTAAATTAATTTACTTCTTTCTTAAAACAAAAATTTTATTTAAAAAAATCTAGTGTAATAAAATAAAATTTAATCAGATAAAATTACCCATACATCTACATTTTAAAATAGTCAATCTTAACACTGTGTTTTCACTGTTAAAATTACTTAGCATATCTGTATGCATTTATCATGCTTCATATACTGTTTTTAACTTAATCTTTGTGATATAACGTTAATATATTTTATAACACAAATGCATTTCTATAATGCCATTTCACATGGCTGTGTAGGGTTCCAACTTAAGGATTTAGATCAGTAATTCCAACAGCAATGCTATGACCTGAAGTTTATTTATATTTTTCCACTATAAATGTCCTTGCAGCAAAATTTTTATACATCCTTAATAATTTTCTTAAGATTACTGCTGAATATTAATAGCTAGTACCTATGTGATAAGTACTCTTCTAGATATTTTTGCATTTATATTTCCACACAGAGCATACTATTATTACCTTTATACTAAATATGGAATAATTGAGGCATATTGAGTTTAAGTACTTTGGCCATGTATTGTGAAAAGCTGACTCATTGGAAAAGACCCTGATGATGGGAAAAATTGAGGGCAGGAGGAGAAGGGGGTGACAGAAGATGAGATGGTTGGATGGCATCATCAACTCAAAGGACATGAGTTTGAGCAAACCCCAGGAGATGGTGAAGGATAGGGAAGCCTGGCATGCTGCAGTCCATATGGTCTCAATGAGCGGGACACAACTTAGCAATTGAACAACAACAACTTGACCAAGTTTACAAGTGGCCCCAGTGTGTGCTTTTCAGCATACCAATGACTATATATATCCTTTATTCAATTGGTTACTATTACTAAACTGTTTCCAAGCAGGCGGCTGCGAGAGGAGCTACCCCGCGTCCGAGGTCAGTGGCGCTGGGAGGAGATACCCCACGTCCGAGGTCAAGGGTGGTGGCCAGGAGGAGTTATCCTGCGTCAGAGGTCAGGGGCGGCCGGGAGGGGACACCTCACGTCCGAGGTCTGGGGCGGTGACCCTGAGGAGCCACCCTGAGCCCGAGGCCAGGGGCGGCAGCTGGGAGGAGCCACCCATGCCGAGGCCAGGGCCAGTGGCAGGGAGGAGCAACCCGAGGAGCAGTGGCTGCGCAGGCACAGGAGGGCCTAGAGGAGCTATCCCAAGTTGAAGGTCAGGAACCGTGGCTGTAAGGAGATACCCCTCATCCAAGGTAAGGAGCAGTGGCTGTGCTTTGCTGGGGCAGCCGTGAAGAGATACCCCACGCCCAAGGTAAGAGACCAGGTAAGATGGTAGGTGTTACAAGAGGGCATCAGAGAGCAGACACACTGAAACCATACTCACAGAAAACTAGCCAATCTAATCACACTAGGACCACAGCCTTGTCTAACTCAATGAAACCAAGCCATGCCCGTGGGGCAACCCTAGACGGGAGGGTCATGGTGGAGAGGTCTGACAGAACGTGGTCCACTGAAGAAGGGAATGGCAAGCCACTTCAGTATTCTTGCCTTGAGAACCCCATGAACAGTATGAAAAGGCAAAATGATAGGGTACCAAAAGAGGAATTCCTCAGGTCATTAGGTGCCCAATATGCTATTGGAGGTCAGTGGAGAAATAACTCCAGAAAGAATGAAGGGATGGAGCCAGGCAAAAACAATACCCAGTTGTGGATGTGAGTGGTGATAGAAGCAAAATCTGAGGCTGTAAAGAGCAATATTGCATAGGAACCTGGAATGTCAGGTCCATAAATCAAGGCAAATTGGAAGTGGTCAAACAGGAGATGGCAAGAGTGAATGTCGACATTCTAGGAATCAGCGAACTAAAATGGACTGGAATGGGGGAATTTAACTCAGATGACCATTGTATCTACTACTGCGGGCAGGAATCCCTCAGAAGAAATGGAGTAGCAATCATGGTCAACAAAAGAGTCCGAAATGCAGTACTTGGATGCCATCTCCAAAACGACAGAGTGATCTCTGTTCATCTCCAAGGCAAACCATTCAATATCACAGTTATCCAAGTCTATGCCCCAACCAGTAACGCTGAAGAAGCTGAAGTTGAATGGTTTTATGAAGACCTACAAGACCTTTTAGAACTAACACCCAAGAAAGATGTCCTTTTCATGACAAGGGACTGGAATGCAAAAGTAGGAAGTCAAGAAACACCTGGAGTAACAGGCAATTTTGGCCTTGGAATGCGGAATGAAGCAGGGCGAAGACTAATAAGAGTTTCACCAAGAAAATGCACTGGTCATAGCAAACACCCTCTTCCAACAACACAAGAGAAGACTCTACACAAGGACATCACCAGATGGTCAACACCAAAATCAGATTGATTATATTCTTTGCAGCCACAGATGGAGAAACTCTATACATTCAGCAAAAACAAGATCGGGAGCTGACTGTGGCTCAGATCATGAACTCCTTATTGCCAAATTCAAACTTAAATTGAAGAAAGTAGGGAAAACCGCTAGACCATTCAGGTAGGACCTAAATCAAATCCCTTATGATTATACACTGGAAGGGAGAAATAGATTTAAGGGTCTAGATCTGATAGATAGAGTGCCTGATGAACTATGGAATGAGGTTCATGACATTGTACAGGAGACAGGGATCAAGACCATCACCATGGAAAAGAAATGCAAAAAAGCAAAATGGGTGTTTGGGGAGGCCTTACAAATAGCTGTGAAAAGAAGAGAGGCAGAAAAACAAAGGAGAAAAGGAAAGATATAAGCATCTGAATGCAGAATTCCAAAGAATAGCAAGAAGAGATAAGAAAGCCTTCTGCAGTGATCAATGCAAAGAAATAGAGGAAAAGAACAGAATGGGAAAGACTAGAGATCTCTTCAAGAAAAATAGAGATACCAAGGGAACATTTCATGCAAAGAAGGCCTCGATAAAGGACAGAAATGGTATGGACCTAACAGAAGCAGAAGATATTAAGAAGAGGTGGCAAGAATACATGGAAGAACTGTACAAGAAAGATCTTCACGACCCAGATAATCATGATGATGTGATCACTAATCTAGAGCCAGACATCTTGGAAAGTGAAGTCAAGTGGGCATCACTATGAACAAAGCTAGTGGAGGTGATGGAATTCCAGTTGAGCTGTTTCAAATCCTGAAAGATGATGCTGTCAAAGTGCTGCACTCAATATGCCAGCAAATTTGAAAAACTCAGCAGTGGCCACAGGGTTGGAAAAGGTCAGTTTTCATTCGAATTCCAAAGAAAGGCAATACAAAAGAATGCTCAAACTACTGCACAATTGCACTCATCTCACATGCTAGTAAAGTAATTCTCAAAATTCTCCAAGCCAGGCTTCAGCAATACGTGAACTGTGAACTTCCAGATGTTCAAGCTGGTTTTAGAAAAGGCAGAGGAACCAGAGATCAAATTGCCAACATCCTCTGGATCATGGAAAAAGCAAGAGAGTTCCAGAAAAACATCGATTTCTGCTTTATTGACTATGTCAAAGCCTTTGACTGTGTGGATCACAAGAAACTGTGGAAAATTCTGAAAGAGTTGGGAATACCATACCACCTGACCTGCCTCTTGAGAAACCTGTATGCAGATCAGGAAGCAACAGTTAGAACTGGACATGGAACAACAGACTGTTTCCAAATAGGAAAAGGAGTACGTCAAGGCTGTATATTGTCACCCTGCTTATTTAACTTCTATGCAGAGTACCTCATGAGAAACGCTGGGCTGGAAGAAGCACAAGCTGGAATCAAGATTGCCGGGAGAAATATCAATAATCTCAGATATGCAGATGACACCACCCTTATGGCAGAATGTAAAGAGGAGCTAAAAAGCCTCTTGATGAACGTGAAAGAGGAGAGCGAAAAAGTTGGCTTAAAGATCAACATTCAGAAAATGAAGATCATGGCATCTGGTCCCATCACTTCATGGGAAATGGGGAAACAGTGGAATCTGTGTCAGACTTTATTTTTTGGGCTCCAAAATCCCTGCAGTTGGTGACTGCAGCCATGAAATTAAAAGACGTTTACTTCTTGGAAGAAATGTTATGACCAACCTAGATAGTATATTCCAAAGCATAGACATTACTATGCTGACTAAGGTCTGTCTAGTCAAGGCTATGGTTTTTCCAGTAGTCATGTATGGATGTGAGAGTTGGACTCTGAAGAAAGTAGAGTGCCGAAGAATTGATGGTTTTGAACTGTGGTGTTGGAGAAGACTCTTGAGAGTCCCTTGGACTGCAAGGAGATCCAACCAGTCCATTCTGAAGGAGATCAACCCTGGGATTTCTCTGGAAGGAATGATGCTAAAGCTGAAACTCCAGTTCTTTGGCCACCTCATGCGAAGAGTTGACTCATTGGAAAAGACTCTGATGCTGGGAGGGATTGGGGGCAGGAGGAGAAGGGGACGACCGAGGATGAGATGGCTGGATGGCATCATGGACTCGATGGACGTGTGTCTGAGTGAACTCTGGGAGATGGTGATGAACAGGGAGGCCTGGCGTGCTGCGATTCATGGGGTCACAAAGAGTCGGGCATGACTGAGTGACTGAACTGAACTGAATTGCTTTTAATCAGGAATGGATGAATATTTCTTTTCTATGAAGTTTGCATTGGTCATTCAAGAATTCACAAAACACTATATGCTAACATATTAACATTCTACTTACTGACAAGGAATGCGTTAGGCTAGTTGATACCCTACCACACTGAAGTTTGTTAGACTTAGTCCACCAGCATACCTTATCATTTCTGTTTCAGCTAGGAAATGAGGTCAAAGCTTGAATTAACATTTTTTGGTGTCACTGAAAATTCATGAAATGTTTTAAAGACTATAGTGTACTGTGAACTCGTATGATCTTGCCAGAACTTTTTTTCCTAACCTGTTCCTTTAATTTCACATCAATTCAGCCTGAGGATGAGTATGCTTGTATCATATTGCATAGCTCCACCTATCTAATTCCCTCAATTATTTAACCAACGTGAAAGAATGCCCAACAGAGATGTATTATAATGAGACTGCTCCATTAACTTTGAATTTCTGGCATAATTTATTTTTGGAAAGAAGATGGAAGAAAGCATATCAGTCTAACTTCATACGACTTGTAATCAATATTAAAGGTTCCTGTGTAGAATAAATACCAAGGTGCCAAAGCAAAACTGGATGGATAATAGTTTATATACTTTGAGTTGTCTGCTTGGAGAATTATTTAAAAATACGAGCTCATCCACTATCCTGTTGTGACTTGAAATCACTCCAGAATTTATTGTTCATAGTAGCCAGTAATTTCATATTCTAGAATCAGTAAGTCAGAGTATTTGATACCAATAAAAAACTTAATTGCCATACATACAAACCTTATTTTAGTGATTTGTAAATATGAGCAAAGAAAACACCGAATATTTTTATAGGTGGAAAGAAAACTAAAACCCAAGGTATTGGAAAATGATATTCAGTTAAATCTTCAATAAAAAAAAACAACCCTTTGGGAAGCAAAACAGTATTTCTAAATAAATTTATATGCATAGCTGGACTGCTTTACAAGTTTTCTACCTTTTCTTTGAATATAATTCAGTTTTATTCTGAAGATGATTTCACGTGAGGGGAAGCCCAGATAAATGTACCATTTAAGGGTTGTGGTTTGACAGAATGATAGTTCCAACTTTCAGAAGCTATGAAGCTCATTGTTCTGTGAAGAATTTGGTAGAAGTTTAAAAAGTGTAACTAAATTTCCGTTGCTGATATAACTGTTACTCTTTTTGAATCATTAAACTACTTGTTTACCTTTTTCATCTCCTAAATGAAATTGATAAAAATAGAAGTGGATCATTTTGTACCCTCTTTTCTTGCACAACACTGAAATGGCACACATTGCCTTTTATGGGAATTCTTTGAAAGAACAAAAATTAATAACAGGAACATAGCAACCAAACCATTTTATTTATAGTTTACTGAATACTAAAATTATAAAAAATATTTAAACATGTATAAAAGTGTGGATTCAATTAATGTTGAATATCTTGCGATTTTAATCCATAAATTGCAAAGCAAATGTTTTGCAGGTTAGTTTATATGATCATCTATAATTTCATATCATCTGTGAATCCTTTTAACAGATTCCCATTTTAAAGGCAATGGGTACAGTATGCAATCTCTGCATCTCTGTATGGGAGCAAGTCAGACCAGAACTGTGAACCTGAACTGGACCTATACAGCAGGCATTGCTGTTGCCCTGCTCAGGTCCACTCTGAAGGCTGGTGTGGGTGCTGACTGCTATCAGCTCACAGCTGCCTCTTCCCTTGAATATGTTCTCTCCTGATGGGAACTGCTTGGCAAGAAGATAATCTAGGAAATTATGTTTCTCTTCCACTTCTTGGGCAGCCTGTGATCAATGACTTAATGACAAGGGTGAAAATAAGGTAGGGTCCTTACTTTATGGTAGGTACCAACAGAGTGGTAATATTCCCTATGAAATGAGAACAAAGACAGATTTCGCCTGCATTCACGTCCATGCCTAGCTTTTTCCAGACTTATTCTGCTTCCCTCACTTGCTACAGGTGTCACTCAGACCATTGCTTCAAGGTATCACTTGCTCAAAATTCTATTTCTATGACTCTGCTTGTAGTGAACATAGATGGACAATGTGTCATACCTACTGAAAAAAAAATCAGAGTTCGCTGACATTGAAATTATTATTATTTTTTTGATATACATTGTAGGAAGCTTCAGGCTTCCCGGGTGGCACTGGTGGTAAAAAGCCTGCCTGCCAATGCTGTGGAGACTAAGAGATGTGGGTTCAATTCCTGCATCAGGAAGATCCCCTGGAATAGGGCATGGCAACCCACTCCAGTATTCTTGCCTGGAGAATCCCATGGACAGAGGAGTCTGGCGGGCCACAGTCCGCAGCCTCACAAACAGTTGGACACGACTAAAGCGACTGAGCATGCATGCACACCTGTAGGAAGTTCTAGATGATTATGATTTTGTATATTCATTCATAAAAATGAATGGAAATTTCCATTCCAAATGAGAATTTTCCTGCTTGCTTCATTGAGATATAATTGACATATGGAAATGCATAAGTTTACAATATATAGCATAAAGTTATGATTTATGAAATGATTTCCACAATAAGTTTAGTGAACAACCACCATCTCATATGAACACAAAATAAAAGAAAAAATTTTTTCTTGTGATTAAAACTTAGGATTCACTCTCTTAACTTTCATATATAACATACAACAGTGTTATTTATATTAATCATGTTTTACATTATATCTCTAGTATTTAGCTGAAATTAAAAAAAAAATGTTTTCAGAATAGTGGTTCACTTCTTAGTCCTACTCTTTGCATTTAAAATCAATGTAGTGGCCAATTGAAAAATAAAAATGAGATTAGTTTTAAAATATACTTTCACAAAAGTTGTATGTTTACCTTTAAAACAAAGTTTATTCTTTCCTCACCATGAGAGTAATAAGAGAATTTAATAGTATCAAATAAGATTGTCAAATTTTTGTAGGATGTAAATAGTTTAGTAGTTAGGATCAACAAAGAATATGAGGAAAACCCAAATTCTTCCCTAAGTGTGCTGGGTTCCTCACTGTTTTTCTCTGCTTAAATGATATTCACGCTTGTTCTTATTGAAGAGGAAATAAGTATGTGCTTGGAGCCTCACAGACAACCATTCATCATTCTCTCACGCAAAAGACAGAAAACTCTGTACCAGCACAGAAAATCCAAAGGCAGCTACAGTAACAGAAAATCAATAGGCTGTATTAGAAAACTCAGAGGCTAATCAGGGCCCAATCTCCAGGCATGATGTACTTCAAGAGAAGCATCGCTTTAGCCCATAACTCAATTCTCTGAACACCACAGACTGCAGATTAATTCAAGCATTTAGGGGGAAAATGAGGGTCTTTAAAATATACATTTCGTTCTTTATTGCCTCCCAAAGAAGCTTCAGTGCTGTACTGTAATGAATAATGATAACATACATTCTTAAAAACTGATGTTAGCTCAGTCATTACACCCAAATAGAATGAGAGGCCCTGCTGTGTGAAGCAATGAGATGTCATTAGTAAGCAGCATCTCTGCTAAAAGGAGAATGCATATTGTTACTTGTTAAACATACTATTAATAATGGTAAAGGTAAATGACAATTGACTACTTTCATAAGCAGCTGATTTTGCTGAAATATTTTAACTAATCCTGAACCCTAAGAGAAGCTACTCAAATTGAAATTTGTTGTGTGAAAAATTTCAAGTTGAAACTGACACTATATAATAAAGATGCATTCAGGTTAAACTATTCAAAAATGCCAAGCTCTAAAAATATACCTAAATATTTTTCACTGGTGTAATGTTTTCCCCTTGGAAACTCAAAACATTTTGGAATATATTACATAGAAAATTTTTCTAAATTTTCTCTACAATAAGTTGAATATATTCTTCATTCAAGTATTTTTCCCTTGTGGGAATACATAATTTATACAAGAATTTTAACAAACAGCATTATATAGGTTCATAATATATCTACCTTATTTCTGTGAATTTTTAACATTTAAAATCATCAATATGTCTTCAAAAATAAGCTTGCTTTTTTGGATAAATTTATCATACATCAGCATAATTCTGAAATGCTGTTGTTTAGTGACTCAGTCATGTCCAACTCTTTGTGATCCCATGGACTGCAGCAAGCCAGGCTTCCCTATCTTCATTATCCCCTGGAGTTTGCTCAAACTCATGTCCATTGAGTCAGTGATGCATTCCAACTATCTCGTCCTCTGTCGTCCCGCTCTCCTCCTGCCTTTAATCTTTCCCAGGATCAGGGGCTTTTCCAAAATGAGTCAATTCTTCACATCTGGTGACTAAAGTGCTAACACTTCAGCTTCAACATCAGTACTTCCAATGAGCATTCAGAGTTGATTTTCTTTAGGATTGACTGGTTTAATTTCCTTTCTGTCCAAGGGACTCTCAAGAGTTTCTCCAATACCACACTTTAAAAGCATCCGTTCTTTGGAGCTTAATCTTTATGGTCTAAATCTCTCATCCACACTTGACTCCTGGAAAAACCATGGCTTTGACTAGACAGACCTTTATCGGCAATGTCTCTGCTTTTTAATACAGTGTCTAGGTTTGTCATAGCTTTTCTTCCAAAGAGCAAGCATCTTTCAATTTCATGGCTACAGTCATTGTCCATGGTAATTTTTGCGGGAGCCCGAGAAAATAGTCTGTCACCGTTTCCATTGTTTCCTCATCAATTTGCTATGAAGTTATGGGACCAGATGCCATGATCGTAGTTTCTTGAATGTTGTCTTAAGCTAGCTTTTTCATTCTTCCCTTTTACCTTTATCAAGAGGCTCTTTAATTCCTCTTTGCTTGCTCCCATAAGGGTGGTGTCATATGTATATTTGAGGTTATTGATATTTCTCTTGGCAATATTGATCCAGCTTGTGTTTCATCCAGCCCAGCATTTTGCATGATGTACTCTGCATATAAGTTAAAAAAGCACAGTGATAATATACAGCCTTGATGTATTCCTTTCTCAATTTTGAACCAGTCTGTAGTTTGCTGTTCCATGTCCAGTTCTCATTGTTGCTTCTTGACCTGCATACAGGTTACTCAGGAGCAGGTAAAGTGGTCTAGTAATCCCACCTCTAAGAATTTTCCATAGTTTGCTATGATCCACATAATAAAATGATTTAGTGTAGTCAATGAAGCAGAAATAAATATTTTTCTGGAATTCTCTTGCTTTTTCTATGATCCAGCGGATGTTGGCAATTGGATCTTTTGTTCCTCTACCTTTTTGAAATCCAGCTTGTATATCTGGAAGTTCTTGGTTCACGAACTGTTGAAGTCTAGCTTGAAGGATTTTGAGCATGACCTTTCTAGCATGTGAAATGAGTGCAGTTGTACAGTAGTTTGAACATTCTTTGGCACTGCCCTTCTTTGAGATAGGAATGAAAACTGACTTTTCCAGTCCTGTGGCCACTGCTGAGTTTTTCAAATTTGCTGGCATATTGAGTGCAGCACTTTAATAGCATCATCTTTTAGGATTTGAAATAGCTCAGCTGGAATTCCATCACCTCTACTAGCTTTCTTTGCTTATAGTGATGCTTCTTAAGGCCTGTTTGGTTTGGTACTCCAGGATGTCTGGCTCTAGGTGAGTTATCACACCATTGTTTTTATCTGGGTCATTAAGATTTTTTGTATAGTTCTTCTTGCTACCCCTTCTTAATAACTTCTGCTTCTATTACCGTTTCTGTCCTTTATCGTGCCTATCTTTGCATGAAATTCTGAATTATGTGTAAAAAGTTCTTCTTTCAGTATTAAAGGGACATTTGCATTTTAGTGAACTCCCGATTTTATCTTAGGGTGTGTGTGTGTGTTAGTCTCTTAGTCGTGTCTGACTCTATGTGACCCCATAGACTGTAGCCCATCAGACTCTTCTGCCCATGGGATTCTCCAGGCAAGAATACTGAAGTGGGGTACCATTTCCTTCTCCAGGCTTAGTTAGGTTAGCAACTTGAATTTAGATACTGTACAAATATATGTACTTATTGTAATAAATGAAGTACGAAAATCAATTTGAATCCAATAATTTTAACAAAATGAAGTAATATCATCAAAATGAAACCCTGCTTGGAAAGAAAAGCTAATTAAGAGTTTTGTAATGCCCCAGAGAGAGAAGTTTACAGAGAGGAGTCATAGCTGGTTTAAGATTGGCACCTCTGTCAAATATGACAGCTCATTCAGCTGTCCCATGGAGACACAATTCAGCATCTGTGATGGTAATTATTAGACTTCAGAACACTTCTTAGAAATGCCCAATGTTTGGAGTGCTTACAGAAGCAGGCTTTCTGGAATTACTGTAATTCTATATATTAATAAATGCTTTGTCAATATGTGTGTATCTTTTTACCAGTGAACTATTGCTATGTTGACATGCCAAAAGAGGCATGCTGTACATATAAAGAAATATTTTTACAATAGATAATTCTTTCTGTTTACCTTTTGAAGACAGATATTATAATTTACAATGTCAATATTTAAAAATCAAAATGCATCACCTTTGTGGAATAATATTGGTAAATAAACTCATAAATAAAATAAGTGAAAGGATCTAATTTTAGCATAAACTTAAAAATATTTTACCTCTTTAAAAATTATTTAGCAACTTTGAGATGTCTTCTTTTTAAAGAGTTTTAAATAAAATTCTCAGACATGTTTATATACATAGTATCTTAATACAATCTTCATTTTAAAAACTATATTTGGTAAATGATTTTTAAGGTGATTAGGAAAAGACTATTTTGAAGCATCAATGGTTAGTTTTCTGAATATATCATATTATACATTTCAAATGGTTGATTTCATGTTCTTTTCTGAAAACAAACATGTTTTAATTATCCCTGCTACCATCGATTCTACTCCTGCCATTCTGTAACCTTGCATAAGTCACTTCAGTGTCTTCACTGTAGAATCTTAATTCTATCAACTGTAAATATTCTACTATACAAAAGTTTGAAAACATTCTTAAAAACACATATGCAACAAAATAAAGTTATTTCTTAATTATCCCTCCAACTCTATTCTCTCACATCACATAAAATCCATGTCACATGGTCTTTAGAAAAAATTAATTTTATAGTATACCCTGTTATTTTAGGTTCTAGAAATCTTCAAGTATTCACAATATGTTCTTGAAAAAAACCTTTTAGATACAAATTATAGAAATCAAACTTAAACTGGGGAGACTACACTCCGTGAGTTCAGTCACTGCTGGATTCGTGAAATCAATGATATTGAGGCCATGATTCTTTCATACTCAAACTCTCTATTCATATAGTTGATAGAGAGCCCTCAGGGGGAACAAGACACACATTCTAACAGCTTCTCAGGGCCAGTATTAAAGGGACATTGAATAACAATGAAAAAATGCCCTTGGAAGAACTCTGATTGGTCTAATTTTGTCATAGATATTTGTTGAGTAAAAGAATCCCTATCTCTTCCCTGTGTCTTAGCTTAGGGTTGATAAATTCTGACTCGTTGCACCTTTACAGTGGCCCCAAAACCATGAACAGGGAGTGACTGGGTAAGCTCCGTATAGAGACAAGTTTCAAAAAATAAATGGCTCTGCTTCTAGAATAAAAAATGGTAGAATGGGTGTTGAATATCTCAAAACAACAGATGTCAAAGCTATCAATAATAGATTTCCTAGAACCCTATAATAATTTACATGTTGGCATATCCCCATTATCAAGAATTTAGGAAATGAAACATCCTAATTGATAAGGATCTCATCTATCAAACAGGAGAACTGGTTCCTATAAGGAGAGTCATGAAAATGTTGATACTCTATGTAACTATAGAACATATAATCTATCATATAAATGCTGCTTTTCAGATAGTCTTACATGTGTATATCTCATACCATAGTTTTGTTCTTTAAAAGATTATTAGAGCTTATAACATTAATTTTAGCAGACAATCCCCTATTCCTTTCATTTCCTTACAATTTTATCCGTTGAAGACCACTGACTATTCAATATAAAGAAGCTCCCACAGTCTGATTTGGCTGTTCTTATATGCTCAATGTAGCTCAAAATTTGGTTTTTCCTTTGCTTTTTCTGGATATTGGCAGATGAATATAGAGACCTGACCAGACTCATTTCTTTGGCAAGGTCATGAATGGCGGTACATTCTTTCATCAAGGACAGGGAATGGTAATGTCTGATTTTCTCTCATTTTTATTTGTACGCAATGTCCACATCCATTACTTCGCTGGTATGGCTAAGTGGTGATATTCTACCATTTTTTTTTCAATTATTGTTTGGTATACTTTTATAAAGACACATTTCCCCACATCTATTATATGCCTGTCTATTGGTATAGTTCTTAAAGAAAGAGCAGTGACAATGTTTGATTGTATTACTCTGTTTACCAATTTTTTAGAACAATGAACTATTTCTCTATTATGTTGGACAGTTCATATGTTAACTTGAGTAGGCTACAGTTACCAGTTACTCAGTCACACAGTTACCTTGTCATCGCTGTGAAGGTTTTTTATATAGATGGTTATGACCCATAATCAGTGACTTTAAGTAAAAGGAGATCATCCAAGATAATCTAGGTGGGCATGAATTAGTTAGTTAAACACCTTTAAAAACAGAACCAAGGTTTCCTTGAGAAGAAATTCTGCCTCTGACAAACAGCTTCAATTGATGTGACAGCGTTCTAGCCTACCCTTGTTCATAACCAGCCCTTTGGGTGTTAAACTGACCTTATAAGCCTCTCTCTCTCTCTCTCTCCCTCTCTCTCTCTCTCTCTCTCTCTCTCTCTCTATATATATATATATATATATATATATATATATATATATATATATATTTCTGATTCTGCTTTTCTTGTTGAACCCTGATTGGTAACAGATTTTAGTAACAGGTGTGGTTCCAGAGGAATAGCAAGATAAGCATGAAATTTCTAAATTTGTTCTAGGTTTTGCTGAATTGCTTTTCTACTTGCCTAGATTTCAAGCACTAATGACTATGATTTTCAGAGGTTAAAAAAAGGGGCTCTCAAAGTCCACGTTATGATTTGGCAACAGAGGTAGTCAAAACATCACCTTGTATACTCCTAATGAAATACATAAAGAAATGATGTTCTACATGACCATTCATTTGCTGGTTTAGAATATTTTAGTCAAACTAAGAGAATAATATTTCTCTTGATTATAGTGGAAAACAGTGAGGAAAGGAAAGGTTATCACAGGGCTTCAAATTCTCAGGTTCAGCTGAGTATAAACGACCTCAAAAGTTCTGTATCTGCCTTGAAAGAAACCTTTATCTCCTGTTGCCACAGAACTGAAAGTTATGAAACAAGTCAGAATCTCAGAGAAACAGAGTAGAGTGGTGGTTACCAGGAGTTGGGTTAGGGAAAATATGTGTCTAGGGGTGAAAATTCTAGTTATAAGATTAACAAACTCTGGGAATCTAATGTACAGTATGACTGCTTATAGTTTTAATATTGTATTATAGACTTGAATGTTGCTGAGAGAGTAGATTTTAAATGCTCTCACCACCACAAAGAAATGTTAATTAAGTGCTGACGCTGTAATTGTACGATGGTGATTATCTTGCAATATATAAATGTATCAAATCAACATGTAGTATAGCTTAAACTTTCACAATGTTATATGTCTATTACATTTCAATAAAGCTGGAAACGAAAAATCAGAGTCTCATTTTGTGCATAATAGGATTACAATGCAAACTGAATCTCCCACCTCATTGTTTGGGAAGGAATAAGATCCTGAAAATTCAAATGGGGTCATATATGCAGAACACTTGGAAGCAAGCAAAGGCAAATCCCCAAATTCTTCTCTGTCAGCACAAGCCTTCCTGAGACTGCTGCGTTACAAGGCACTGCAGTTGCTATTTAGGGCCCACACCAGGCATCTCTTTGTTTCAAGACGTAACTGCACAGAACTATATATAGCCTGGTCCTATATTTAGACTCAGTCACTAAGGGGTCTCAAAGGATAAGGTGCAAGAGGTGAACGATGAAAAAGTGACTTACACATCAAAAGTACTGCATGATTATTTTTAGTATATACACAAATACAGAGATCTTGGGAATATCTGTGGGAATGGATTTTAAGGGTGTGGGCAATGGTGGAAAGAACATAAAATTAGATCAAGCCCTATTTATTGATATAGGACCACTAAACAGGGATCCTGGACTCAGTGTTTGACTGAAGATGTTAGAAAGGGCTCTAAAGGTTGCTTTTCTTGAATTTCTGAAAGACCCTAACATGAACTATGTACATTAAATGAAGTTGAAATATCAAAACTATCTTGGTAAACTATGGAGAAAAAATGTCCAAACATTTAGAGATATTAGAATGTTTGAATACATTTACCATGTTAAGATCTGCTCGGTCATGCTAGGAGGGTACACAGAACTCACCTTTAATGTGCAAAAAATGTGAGAAACTTGTGAGGGGAGTTCCAACATCCCTGAAGAGTTCTGTGGCCATTGTACGTTCATGTAGGTCAGAATGCTACTATCCAGCTTGAATCCCGAAATGCACAGGGATAACAGGATACCAGGATGGCAGGGATCAAGAGGTGGCATTTAGTTATAAAGACTAGGTGACTGTAGTTGGGAGACAGTTCTCCTTAAATATCTAATTTTTATGCATCTTGCTGATTCTCTTAGGAAAGACATTTACAGCAAACTTAAGAATGATTGTATAAGGAAATATTTTAGGGTAATCAACTTAAACACCTTTCCCTCTCCAAAGATACCTGGGGGTAATAAAAATAAATCCTTCCTCACCTCTCTGGAGGTACTTGTTTACATACAAAAATAAACATAAGATCTTTATCTCTCTCTCTGGAAAGCAAGTCAGGCCAGTCACAGACCTAATACGTTCAGACTTTCCTAATTTCTAATTTTCTCTCCCATAAGCCAGGTTACTGTAGGTACAAGTATTATATGTTCCTCATTGTGTCACCCTGTGATGACTAGGGTTTGAGTAATCAGTGCTCATATATTGTTCTTGTTGCTACTTTTGCTATGAATAATAATATTGTGTGTCTCTGACCGAAGGATCTCATATCATTTTATGTCTTCTGTCAGTGTGTGTATGTGTATGTGTGTGTATAGATAAAATCAGACTAATTTGTTGCCTACAAGTAGGATGAAAGCTCAGCTCCTTTCCAGTTTCTGACTTATGATTCAATCCATGTCATAAATTTCAATGAGTGAAAATTATATTTTTATAAATATAAAATGAAAGATAAAAGCTTGAGAAGATTTTTTGCTAGTGAAGATTGTGGACCACCTTCCTATTATAAATAGGTACATCAGAAACCCTGAAGAGTGGGATAAGGAGATTATATTCATTGAAATAAAGTATTGGCTTGTAAAATTTGAGAAACTAACATGCTATGTGTTGGTTATTCAATTACCATGAAAATCCACTACAAAAATGTCACCACTTGATTATAAATATACAAGAGTTCAGATATATTTCATTAATTAATGATATTTTGGTGTGCATAATTTTGTCCTTAAAAATATATAGTCTGACAACATAATGCTCCAGGAAATCTTTGCTAGTGGTAGAGTGCTAAAACTGTCCCCTGGGAATACTGGTGGCTACTACTGACACATCAGAACTGCAAATTCTGATGCATGTGTATAGGTTTGGAACTTCAGGAAAGCAGTCATCACTATGGGACAAGGTAGAAGAGAATAGCTTCATAAAGCAAAGAGATTTGCTGACATGAAAGATTTTAACACTGTTCTAATGGAACCAAACTTTTAATTTCTTCTGCATAGCTAAATATTGTATAAATTTATTAACAAACTAGTGTTTTTCTGGTAGCAGTATTTAACTTTACATAATTATTTCTAACTTGAGTCCACACAGACATAATATATTTTATGTGCATTTAAAATATCATATGTAAGACTTCAAACAAGTTTGGGCTTTAGCAGGATTTAGACACTGGAAGATGTAGATTTTTCAAGATGAGTCACTCCTTGCTAACAACGTTTCAACTGATTCCCTCCATACTTATAATTAAATCCAATTCCCTTAACAAAATCTGTAGAACATCTGGTTGATTTGGCCCCTCACAATTATTTTAATCTGGCCTAATGAAATTCTTGTATTTGCTTATTAAGTTTCAGCCACACTAGGGTTTGGACAGTTCCAAGAAAATATTAAATCTTCTCTCATGTTAGCATATTAACCAAGTTCCAGAATCTCTGATTAGCTGCCACATTCTCAATGTTCTCTATTCTCTTTCTCAACTTCATATATTATTTCTACAGAACAATACAACATTACATATATTTGGTTTGTAATTATAGTTCTTCTTTCCTTCTTATATATCTTTAATAAAGAGAAAAGCATTACATGTATTATACACTGATTAGAATGGCTAGAATATAGCTTAAACACAAATTAGAATCTCTCTAATTACAGTAATGAAAATTATCAGACAATGTTGAACAAAGAATAGCATGTAATTCCAAAGAAAGGGAAATCTCTACCATAGAAGTTCTGCCTCTGGGATGACCTAGTAACAATATTACATACTGATCACCACAGATAACAATGATAAATTCTGCTCTGGACAATAAACTCTGGTACAGTGAAAAGACATAAGCCTACTATGAAAGGAATTTTAATATGGAAGAGTGAAAAAGTGTTGAGGGAGCTTCCAACACTTATGGCTTTTGGCCCGAGAGTAGCTCAGAGCAGCCAAAACTCCAGTAGAAAATGTATGGCCTTCTGGGTCTGAGGAGCCATTGAATAGACTAGATGGCAAGCCAGGCCCTAGAAGATGGTTATGGTGTCCTAGCAGAGATCCAGAGTTGAGGTTTTCATATTTAATGAGTAAACTCCTTGAAAAATCTGTAGGTGCTTCGTGAAGCAGTGATGCATGTTGCAAACTGAAAGAAGCCTTGTTAAAGAGACTGGCAGGGTGGGGGCAGGGGGGTGAAGAAAGGGATTTGAACTTCAATAAGTGTTGAGTTATAGATTAAGAGAACGTGTTTTACTTTGAGTCTAACTAAGTTACCTGCCTGTTAAAATTAAAACATCAATATTCTTCAGGGGAATATAACAGAATTCATAGCCTCCAAAATATACCATTCATAAAGTCTCGGAAAAGTTGAAATTTCCTGATACATAAAGAATAAGGAAGACTGATCTATTCTTTATGGGGGGGAAAAACCCCCAAAAAACAGATATTAATCCCAAGATGTTGGAAATAACAACACTTAAAAGTGATTGATGCTTTTGAACTGTGGTGTTGGAGATAACTCTTGAGAGTCCCTTGGACTGCAAGGAGATCCAACCAATCCATTCTGAAGGCCAGCCCTGGAATTTCTTTGGAAGGAATGATGCTAAAGCTGAAACTCCAGTACTTTGGCCACCTCATGTGAAGAGTTGACTCATTGGAAAAGACTTGATGCTGGGAGGGATTGGGGGAAGGTGGAGAAGGGAACGACAGATGAGATGGCTGGATGGCATCACTGACTTGATGGACGTGAGTCTGAGTGAACTCCAGGAGTTGGTGATGGACAGGGGGGCCCTGTGTGCTGTGATTCACGGGGTCGCAAAGAGTTGGACAGGACTGAGCGACTAAACTGAACTGAACTGAAAAGCAGTAATATAACTATGATAAATGAGGTAAAAAAAGAAAGTGAATTAAATGAAACAAGCAATGAAAATTTCAACAATAAAAACTACAAAAAGGAGTAAGAGACAATAAAGAGCTGAAAAATATTATATCTGAAAAATGGACTTAAATTTAACTAATGAAAAAGTGAGCCTGAGAAAAGATCAATAAAGATGATCTGATTTGAATACCATAAAGAATAAAAAGTTCAGGAAAAAGAGAACACAAACTTAAATACTGCTTGCAGGTAGTAAGCGCAGGAGGCCACGGCTGGTGCACTAAGCATGGCCGAGAGGAGCTACCCCATATCCAAGGCCAGGGATGGCGGCCAGGAGGAGCTACCCCACGTCCAAGATCAGGGGCAACGGCAGAGAGGAGCTAGTCTACGTCCGAGGCCACCGGGAGGAGCAACCCCACACCCGAGGCCAGTGGCAGCGGCCTGAAGGAGCAACCCCATGTCCAAGGAGCAGTGGCTGCGCAGGCACAGGAGGGCCTAGAGGAGCCATCCCACGTAGAAGGTCACAAAGTGTGGTGGTGAGGAGATATGCCTCATCCAAGGTAAGGAGCACCAGCAGAGAAAACCCGAGTAAGATGGTAGGTGTTACAAGAGGGCATCAGAGGGCAGACACACTGATACCATAATCACAGAAAACTAGTCAATCTAATCACACTAGGACCACAGCCTTGTCTAACTCAATGAAACTAAGCCATGCCCGCAGGGCCACCCAAGACGGGCGGGTCGTGGTGGAGAAGTCTGACAGAATGTGGTCCACTGGAGAAGGGAATGGCAAACCACTTCAGTATTCTTGCCTTGAGAACCCCATGAACAGTATGAAAAGGTAAAATGATAGGATACTGAAAGAGGAACTCCCCAGGTCAATAGGTGCCCAATATGCTACTGGAGATCAGTGGAGAAATAACTCTAGAAAGAATGAAGGAATGGAGCCGAAGCAAAAACAATACCCAGTTATGGATGTGACTGGTGATAGAAGCAAGGTCCGATGCTATAAAGAGCAATATTGAATAGAAACCTGGAATGTCAGGTCCATGAATCAAGGCAAATCAGAAGTGGTCAAACAAGAGATGGTAAGAGTGAACGTCAACGTTCTAGGAATCAGTGATCTAAAATGGACTGTAACGGGTGAATTTAACTCAGATGAACATTATATCTACTATTGCAGGCAGGAATCCCTCAGAAGAAATGGAGCAGCCATCATGGTCAACAAAAAAGTCCGAAATGCAGTACTTGGATGCCATCTCAAAAATGACAGAATGATCTCTGTTCATCTCCAAGGCAAACCATTCAATATCACGGTAATCCAAGTCTATGCCCCAACCAGTAATGCTGAAGAGGCTGAAGTTGAACGGTTCTATGAAGACCTATAAGACCTTTTAGAACTAACACCCAAAAAAGATGTCCTTTTCATTATAGGGGATTGAAATGCAAAAGTAGGAATTCAAGAAACACCTGGAGTAACAGACAAATTTGGCCTTGGAATGGGGAATGAAGCAGAGCGAAAACTAATAGAGTTTTCCCAAGAGAATGCACTGGTCATAGCAAACACCCTCTTCCAACAACACAAGAGAAGACTCTACACAAGGACATCACCAGATGGTCAACACCAAAATCAGATTGATTATATTCTTTGCAGCCACAGATGGAGAAACTCTATACATTCAGCAAAAACAAGATCGGGAGCTGACTGTGGCTCAGATCATGAACTCCTTATTGCCAAATTCAAACTTAAATTGAAGAAAGTAGGGAAAACCGCTAGACCATTCAGGTAGGACCTAAATCAAATCCCTTATGATTATACAGTGGAAGTGAGAAATAGATTTAAGGGTCTAGATCTGATAGATAGAGTGCCTGATGAACTATGGAATGAGGTTCATGACATTGTACAGGAGACAGGGATGAAGACCATCCCCGTGGAAAAGAAATGCAAAAAAGCAAAATGGCTATCTGTGGAGGCCTTACAAATATCTGTGAAAAGAAGAGGAGAGAAAAGCAAAGGAGAAAAGGAAAGATATAAGCATCTGAATGCAGAATTCCAAGGAATAGCAAGAAGAGATAAGAAAGCCTTCTTCAGCGATCAATGCAAAGAAATAGAGGAAAACAACAGAATGGGAAAGACTAGAGATCTCTTCAAGAAAATTAGAGATACCAAGGGAACATTTCATGCAAAGATGGCCTCGATTAAGGACAGAAATGGTATGGACCTAACAGAAGCAGAAGATATTAAGAAGAGGTGGCAAGAATACACAGAAGAACTGTACAAAAAAGATCTTCACGACCCGGATAATCATGATGATGTGATCACTCATCTAGAGCCAGACATCCTGGAATGTGAAGTCAAGTGGGCCTTAGAAAGCATCACTATGAACAAAGCTAGTGGAGGTGATGGAATTCCAGTTGAGCTGTTTCAAATCCTGAAAGATGATGCTGTCAAAGTGCTGCACTCAATATGCCAGCAAATTTGAAAAACTCAGCAGTGGCCACAGGGTTGGAAAAGGTCAGTTTTCATTTCAATCCCAAAGAAAAGCAATGCCAAAGAATGCTCAAACTACTGCACAATTGCACTCATCTCACATGCTAGTAAAGCAATGCTCAAAATTCTCCAAGCCAGGCTTCAGCAATACAGGAACTGTGAACTTTCTGATGTTCAAGCTGGTTTTAGAAAAGGCAAAGGAACCAGAGATCAAATTGCCAACATCCACTGGATCATTGAAAAAACAAGAGAGTTCCAGAAAAACATCGATTTCTGCGTTATTGACTATGCCAAAGCCTTTGGCTGTGTGAATCACAATAAACTGTAGAAAATTCTGAAAGAGATGGGAATACAAGACCACCTGACCTGCCTCTTGAGAAATCTGTATGCAGGTCAGGAAGCAACAGTTAGAACTGGACATGGAACAACAGACTGGTTCCAAATAGGAAACGGAGTACGTCAAGGCTGCATATTGTCACCCTGCTTATTTACATTATATGCAGAGTACATCATGAGAAATTCTGGACTGGAAGAAACAAGCTGGAATCAAGATTGCCAGGAGAAATATCAATAACCTCAGATATGCAGATGACACCACCCTTATGGCAGAAAGTGAAGAGGAACTAAAAAGCCTCTTGATGAAAATGAAAGAGGAGAGTGAAAAAGTTGGCTTAAAGCTCAACATTCAGAAAATGAAGATCATGGCATCTGGTCCCATCACTTCATGGGAAATAGATGGGGAAACAGTGGAAACAGTGTCAGACTTTATTTCTTTGGGCTCCAAAATCACTGCAGATGGTGACTGCAGCCATGAAATTAAAAGACGCTTACTCCTTGGAAGAAAAGTTATGACCAACCTAAATAGCATATTCAAAAGCAGAGACATTACTTTGCCAACAATTATCCATCTAGTCAAGGCTATGGTTTTTCCAGTAGTCATGTATGGATGTGAGAGTTGGACTCTGAAGGAGGTTGAGTGCCAAAAAATTGATGCGTTTGAACTGTGGTGTCAGAGAAGACTCTTGAGAGTCCCTTGGACTGCAAGGAGATTGAAGCAGTCCATTCTGAAGGAGATCAGCGCTGGGATTTCTTTGGAAGGAATGATGCTAAAGCTGAAACTCCAGTACTTTGGCCACCTCATGCAAAGAGTTGACTCATTGGAAAAGACTCTGTTTCTGGGAGGGTTTGGGGGCAGCAGGAGAAGGGGACGACAGAGGATGAGATGGCTGGATGGCATCACTGACTCGATGGACGTTAATCTGAGTGAACTCTGGGAGTTGGTGATGGACAGGGAGGCCTGGCATGCTGCAATTCATGGGGTTGCAAAGAGTTGGACCCAACTGAGTGACTGAACTGAACTGAATATGAAGAAAAATAAGGCAGAAAGAAAGTTTGAAAAAATAATGAGTGAAAATTTTTACAATTTGGTGAAAGTAAGATCAAAAATCAAGTTGACGAAATGTTAAGAATAACAAGCCTAGACAAAGCATAGTAAAACTATTTAAAACCATTAATAAATAAAATTCTTGACAACATCCAGACAGAAGTAATGCAGTATATCCAGGGGAATCATCCAGATGATAGTTGGATTCTCAACAGAAGTCACAGAAAACAATTAGACAACAATATTAAATGCCAAAAGGGGAAAAAAATAGCCTGGAATTTTAAATCTATTGAAAATATTTTTCAAGAATAGAGGCTATAGTTATTTTTAGATGTAAGCATCTAAGATAAATAATTGACAGCATGCTTCACTACCAAAGTGTTAAACAAAGTTATAAATTTACTAAATTTGGTTAAACATAAAAACATAATATCTCAGTATTTAAACATACCATGTATATGACATTTATTGCTTAGAACAATTAAAGAATAGCTGAATAGATGAAGATATATACCATGTTCATGAACTGAAAGCTATACTATTTTCAAGTTGTCAGTTCTCCACCAATTTTACTGCAATTCTATAATTTCATTGCAATTACAAGTATAAAACTAAAAGAGAATTTTTAGAAATGAATATAAAATCCTAAAATTTATATGGCAATGAAAAGACTTATACTCTCAGAGAAGGCAATGGCACCCCACTCCAGTACTCTTGCCTGGAAAATCCCATGGACGGAGGAGCCCGGTAGGCTGCAGTCCATGGGGTTGCTACTAGTCGGACACGACTGAGGGACTTCACTTTCACTTTTCACTTTCATGCATTGGAGAAGGAAATGGCAACCCACTCCAGTGTTCTTGCCTGGAGAATCCCAGGGATGGGGGAGCCTGGTGGGCTGCCGTCTATGGGGTCACACAGAGCCGGCACGACTGAAGCGACTTAGCAGGAGGAGCAGCAGCATACTCTCCAAAGTAATCTTGAAAAATAAGAACTAAGACGAATAACTTACACTACATGACTTTAATATTTACTATAGAGATACAGCGTCAAGACTGCATGATTTACAAAGAGAATGATAGATAAAAGAGAGAATCCAGAAATTGAGACCTACTTACATGCTCAGGCAAATTTCATCATAGACACTAAAGCAATCCTATCAGGGGTAGGGTGTCTTCATCAGCCATTTGCACTGGAATTACAAGATATTTATATGCAAAAGAAAACAGAATTTTAGCCTCTACTGCTTACCATACACGAAAATTAAGATAAGCCATAGACCTAAAACTGAAAGCTATCTTTATAACACCTTTTACGGGCAAACATATGGAGAGTATTTTTATATTCAGGAAAAGACTGAGATTTCTTAAATAAAACAATGGCAATGAAAACATTTTAAAAATCAAATGAATTAGATTAGTTTTTTTAATTCATCAAAAATAAAAACATCCATTCACCAAAAGACATTGCCAATAAAATGAAAAGGAAAACCTTTTATCAGCTTAAAAGAAATACTTGTGAAACATATCTTGGTTTCCAGGATATATAAAGAATTTCTAGAACTCGACACTGAAAAGTAAACAATCCCTGTAAAAACTGGAAAAATGATTTTTATAAGTTTACAAAAGAAGATTTTAAAATGGACAATATGCAGGAAAAACTGCTCAATGTTATTAGCCATTGGGTAAATTCACATTAAATCACAATAAAGTATGAGTACACATGGATTAAGGGGGAAAAATTAAAAGAATTATCACACCAAGCTTTGTTGAGGATGTGGAATAACCAGAACTCAAAAAAACAAACAAACAAACAAACAAACAGGTTTCCCTGATAGCTCAGTTGGTAAAGAATCTGCCTACAATGCAGGAGACCCTGCTTCAATTTTTGGGTTAGGAATATCTGCTAGAGAAGGGATAGGCTACCCATTCCAGTATTCTTGGGATTCCCTGGTGGCTCAGAGGGTAAAGAGTCTGCCTGCAAACTGGGAGACCTGAGTTTGATTCCTGGGTCAGGAAGATTCCTTGGAAAAAGAAAATGGTAACCCACTCCAGTATCCTTGCCTGGAAAATCCCATGAACTGGGGAGAAGCCTGGCGGGCTACAGTCCATTGGGTCGCAAAGAGTCAGACATGACTGAGCAACTTCAATTTCACTTTCATGTGTCATTGCTTTGTAGGTAAAATTCTACAATTTGGGGGAAGAATATGAACCAGGACTTTAAAAAACAAACAAACAAACAAATCTAAATATACATGTACTCTATGACTAGCATTTTCAACACTAGAGGAAATCTACATCCTACAAGACAGCTTTAAATATATGATATTCTATTATTTTTATTGTTTTACTTGCTGATGTTGAATAACTTGTATTTTAAATCGTAGCATTATTCATCATAGCCCAAAACTGGACATAATCCAGGTGTCATTTGAAATGTGAATGGATAAAACAAATGAAGAGTATTCAAACAAAGGAATAATAGTGAGCAATAAAAATTAATGAATTACTGAAGCACAGAATGACATATATGTCTTTCAAAGCCATGATATTGACTGAAAGAAAACTTACACAAAGTATTTATTGTATAATTCTATTTATTAGAGGTTCTTAGAAGAGGAAAATCTAAATCACGTTAGATAAAACTGGAACAGTGGTATCCTCAAGGGAAAGTAGACAAGAATTGACTATTAAGTGATATAAAGAGTTTTCTGATAGTGATTAAAATGATCTGTATCATAAGAGTTTGAAGTATTAAAATATACATCTATCAGAACTCAGTTAATGTGTAAGGAAGTTTGTGTGTTTCTCTGTACGTAATTTGTATGTGTAAGAAAATAATTTTATGCAAGAAAAAGCTTTTAAAATATTTAACTAGTCAATGATATTTATGCTAAAGTGTTTAGAGAGAAGTATATGATGTCTATAATTTACTTTGAAGTGTACCCAGGAAAAGATTACATGTTGCATGAATAGAGCCAGAGATACATAGAAATATACACATATAATAAAATAAGAATAGTTGACATTAATTTTTAGAATTTGGATGATGAGTTACAGATATTTACTATAAAAATCTTTCCACTTCTTTATCTGAAATTTTTCTTTTTGTGGAAAGAACTTACTTTAAACCTCCTACTCATCACTCAAATATTACAAAAAGTCAGAAACATAGACAGATTAGGAACAAATTGAAAGTAGGGATCACGTTTGTCCTCTTCACTAGATATCTGACATGTAGGTGGTACTCAAAGAACACAAAGGATATTTGTTGAATGAATAACTAAGTTCATCTCCGTCTACTGTAAGGCTAATTCTTAATGTGTTATACTTACTCTGTACTGTACACATTTTAACAAATAATATAATACACTATTCTCTAGGAATAATGAGATACGAAAAAAATATATTTCACAAGTGAGTATTGGATAATTGAGCCTAACATTCTGGTCCTTCATTCAAGAAACTTCAAACCTACACATTTAGTTCGAAAGAATTTAGACCATATGAGTTTGCAGATAGTCAACTAAATAAAGCAAAGGTGAGCCTGATATTACAAACTAAAGAAAGCTCTCTCTACTCTTCAGGCTAATGGGATATTAGAAAGAGAGAAGATAATATTATGTCTTTGCTGCCTGCTTGGGATCTCAGAGGAAGTGGAATCTAAGATCTGTCTGGTGAACCATCCACAGAGCCTCCTGTCAGAAGCTGGATCTCAGAGATAGGGGGCTGCCCAAGGGAGATGGAAACATTAAGAAAGTGGAGCTACTACTACACGACATTTGAACTCAGGAGTAAGGAGGAAAAAACGCCAAGCCTCTACCTTCTTCTTGTTTCCCATCCCTGCCAGCACTTCTTGTCAGTTTCTTCCAGCTTTGGAAGTGTGATCTGTATAAGTTATTTTTTTATGATACAAATAGGGCACAGGAATGAAAAGGATGGATGTGAAGAAAAACAGTCAAATGATGGCTTCACCTACCATAATACATTTCCTTACATTACATCCATAATAATATCTGATAATAACAACAGTGAGATGAAGAGATTACAAAATGTAAGTTGTTTAGCACAATAGCATATTGTGAATTTAGGGGTAACTGATTATTATTCTCTCCCTATTCCTGCCTTGACCAGAAAGGGAGGAAGTTACATTCATAACTTTCTTGCAGTGCATATATTTGTTAATTCCCAAAGTAGCAGATATACTAACCTGATTAGGATAAGTTTGATATTCATTGGACAGCATGTCTCATACTTTGTCTCAAATATCATCTTTTTATTATTATTCAATTCAGTTCAGTCGCTCAGTCGTGTCTGACTCTTTGTGAGCCCATGAATCACAGCACACCAGGCCTCCCATCCATTACCAACTCCTGGAGTTCACTCAGACTCATGTCCATTGAGTAGGTGATGCCATCCAGCCATCTCATTCTCTGTTGTCCACTTCTCCTTCTGCCCCCAAACCCTCCCAGCATCAGAGTCTTTTCCAATGAGTCAACTCTTTGCATGAGGTGGCCAGGGTACTGGAGTTTCAGCTTCAGCATCATTCCTTCCAAAGAACACCCAGGACTGATCTCCTTCAGAATGGATTGGTTGGATCTCCTTGCAGCCCAAGGGAGTCACAAGAGTCTTCTCCAACACCACTATTCAAAAGCATCAATTCTTTAGCACTCAGCTTTCTTCACAGTCCAACTCTCACATCCATACATGACCACTGGAGAAACCATAGCCTTGACTAGATGGATCTTTGTTGGCAAAGTAATGTCTCTGCTTTTGAATATGCTGTCTAGGTTGGTCATAACTTTCCTTCCAAGGAGTAAGCGTCTTTTAAGTTTATGGCTGCAATCACCATCTGCAGTGAGTTTGCAGCCCCCCAATATAAAGCCTGGCACTGTTTCCACTGTTTCCCCATCTATTTCCCATGAAGTGATGGGACCAGATGCCATGATCTTCATTTTCTGAATGTTGAGCTCTAAGCCAACTTTTTCACTCTCCTCTTTCACTTTCATCAAGAGGCTTTTTAGTTCCTCTTCACTTTTTGCCATAAGGGTGGTGTCATCTGCAAATCTGAGGTTATTGATATTTCAAACCAGCAATCTTGATTCCAGCTTGTGCTTCTTCCACCCCAGCATTTCTCATGATGTACTCTGCATATAAGTTAAATAAGCAGGGTGACAATATACAGCCTTGATATACTCCTTTTCCTATTTGTAACCAATCTGTTGTTCCATGTCCAGTTCTAACTGATGCTTCCTGACCTGCATACAGATTTCTCAAGAGGCAGGTCAGGTGGTCTGGTATTCCCATTCTTTCAGAATTTTCCAGTTTATTGTGATCCACACAGTCAAAGGCTTTGGCATAGTCAATAAAGCAGAAATCGATGTTTTTCTGGAACTCTCTTGCTTTTTCAATGATCCAGCGGATGTTGGCAATTTGATCTCTGGTTCCTCTGCCTTTTCTAAAACCAGCTTGAACATCTGGAAGTTCATGGTTCACCTATTGCTGAAGCCTGGCTTGGAGAATTTTGAGCATTACTTTACTAGCATGTGAGATGAGTGCAATTGTGCAGTAGTTTGAGCATTCTTTGGCATTGCCTTTCTTTGGGATTGGAATGAAAACTGACCCTTACCAGTCCTGTGGCCACTGCTGAGTTTTTCAAATTTGCTGGCATATTGAGTGCAGCACTTTGACAGCATCATCTTTCAGGATTTGAAACAGCTCAACTGGAATTCTTTCACCTCCACTAGCTTTGTTCGTAGTGATGCTTCCTAAGGCCCACTTGATTTCACATTCCAGGATGTCTGGCTCTAGGTGAGTGATCACACCATTGTGATTATCTTGGTCGTGAAGACCTTTTTTGTACAGTTCTTCTGTGTAGTCTTGCCACCTCTTCTTAATATCTTCTGCTTCTGTTAGGTGCATACCAATTCTGTCCTTTATTGAGCCCATCTTTGCATGAAATGTTCCCTTGGTATCTCTAATTTTCTTGAAGAGACTTCTAGTCTTTCCCATTCTGTTGTTTTCCTCTATTTCTTTGATCACTGGGGAAGGCTTTCTTATCTCTCCTTGCTATTCTTTGGAACTGTCTATTCAGATGCTTATATCTTTCCTTTTCTCCTTTGCTTTTTGCTTCTCTTCTTTTCACAGCTATTTGTAAGGCCTCTTGAGACAGCCATTTTTTTTGTTTTTGTTTTTGTTTTTTGCATTTCTTTGCCACGGGGATGGTCTTGATCCCTGTCTCCTGTACAATGTTACGAACCTCCGTCCATAGTTCATCAGGCACTCTGTCTATCAGATCTAGTCCCTTAAATCTATTTCTCACTTCTACTCTATAGTCATAAGGGATTTGATTTAGGTCATATCCGAATGTTTATATAAAATATACGTAAAAATCATCCGGAATTCTTACTCCTTTGTCACAAGTTTATAGGTTCAGTTCAGTTCAGTCACTCAGTCATGTCCAACTCTTTGTGACCCCATGGACTGCAGCACACCAGGCCTCCACGTTCATCACCAACTCCTGGAGTGTACTCAAACTCATGTCCATTGAGTCAGTGATGCCATCCAACCATCTCATCCTCTGACATCCCCTTCTCCTCCTGCCTTCAATCTTTCCCGTCATCAGGGTCTTTTCCAATGAGTAAACTCTTCACATGAGTTGGCCAAAGCATTGGAGTTTCTGCTTTAGTATCAGTCCTTCCAATGAACACCCAGGACTGATCTCCTTTAGGATGGACTGGTTGGATCTCCTTGCAGTCCAAGGGACTCTCAAGAGTCTTCTCCAACACCACAGTTCAAAAGCATCAATTCTTTGGTGCTCAGCTTTCTTTATAGTGCAACTCTCACATCCATACATGACTACTGGAAAAACCATAGCCTTGACTAGATGGATCTTTGCTGGCAAAGTAATGTCTCTGCTTTTTAACATACTGTCTAGGTTGGCCATAACTTTACTTCCAAGGTTAAGTGCCTTTTAATTTAATGGCTGCACTCACCATCTGCAGTGATTTTGGAGCCCCCCCCCCCCAACACACACACACAAAAATAAAGTCTGCCACTGTTTCCCCATCTATTTGCAATGAAGTGATGGGTCCAGATGCTATGATCTTAGTTTTCTGAATGTTGAGTTTTAAGACAACTTTTTCACTTTCTTTTTTCACTTTCGTCAAAGAGCTCTGTAATTCTTCTTCACTTTCTCCCATAAGGGTGGTGTCACCTGCATATCTGAGGTTATTAATATTTCTCCCAGAAATATTGATTCCAGCTTGTGCTTTATGCAGTCCAACATTTCACATGATGTATTCTTTATATAAGTTAAATAATCAGGGTGACAATATACAACCTTGACATATCCTTTCCTTATCTAGAACCAGTCTGTTGTTCCATGTTCAGTTCTAACTGTTGCTTCCTGACCTGCATATAGGTTTCTCAAGAGGCAGGTCAGGTGGTCTGGTAGCCCCATTTCTTTCAGAATTTTCCACAGTGATTGTGATCCACACAGTCAAAGGTTTTTTGGCATAGTCAGTAAAGCAGAAGTAGGTGTTTTTCTGGAACTCTCTTGCTTTTATAGGTTTGAGAGAACCTCACTTGCTTTTATAGGTTATAGGCTGTTTATAGGTTCATTCAGTTCAGTTCAGTCACTCAGTCGTGTCCGACTCTTTGTGACCCCATGAATCACAGCACGCCAGGCCTCCCTGTCCATCACCAACTCCCGGAGTTCACTCAAACTCACGTCCTTCAAGTTGGTGATACCATCCAGGCATCTCATCCTCTGTTGTACCCTTCTCCTCCTGCCCCCAATCCCTCCCAGCATCAGAGTCTTTTCTATGAGTCAACTCTTCGCATGAGGTAGCCAAAGTACTGGAGTTTCAGCTTTAGCATCATTCCTTCCAAAGAACGCCCAGGACTGATCTCCTTCAGAATGGACTGGTTGGATCTCCTTGCAGTCCAAGGGACTCTCAAGAGTCTTCTCCAACACCACAGTTCAAAAGCATCAATTATAGGTTAGATAGTCACAATTCTCTCCCTTGTGGCCACCTGGACCTCTTCAGACCCAGCCGGCCTTGCTGAAGCACAAGAAGATTCAAAGGTGAAAGTTGGCTTATCATGGAGAAGATGTCATTCAGACCCTAATCTAAGCCCTTATCTTGTTCTTCACTATAGCATATAAAAGACAGCCTTACATTTGGCATTTTAAGTTTCTGCTACAAATTTTAAAAAATGCTGCTTGATTCCCATTTGGCTGGAAATCCTGATGTATATATTTCTTCAGCCAGATCCCTGGTGTGGTAGAGGAAGAATTGCTTGGCCTTGAATCCCAAACAGTAAGCACTAAATCAACGGTAGCTGTTTTTGTTGTCATTGGAAGGAATAACATGCTATAAGAGGTTTTGAACAGGGAGAGTTAATGAAGATAACACATGGAATTTTTATCTTTTCCCAAATTTCAATTTTATATAGTTACTTCATATATGTAAAGGGGATGCTTTCAACACTCACTGAACCAAATAATTTAGGGATAATGATACCTATTTTATCTTTTAAGGCTAAAATCTTCTGATATTATCTTGGATTAGAAATGTTTATTCATTCTGTGGTGCTTCTTCTCAAAGAGAAAGGGAGGAGGTTATTTTGAGAAACAAAATTAATGGCAAAGGATACCATAGAAACTGCACATAGCAACAAGGAAAACGATGACTGAACAATGCTGAAAAATATGGGAAGATGAAAACAAAGATCATGCTCAAAGAACACTTACACAATGCAATTATCAGAGTAAGGTTATAAATATGAGAAACTAAAATGAACTGATTAAAAGCAAAACTAAATTTAATTCAGAGTAAAAGGTATAGGTACAGGAAAAACTGCTGTCTTCCACCCCCAGTCCTATTAAGCTTTCTAGTTCCCCACACTATAGGATGAATTTCTGGTTAACTGCTTAGTCACCTAAGACATCACCAAGTCACATTTTACTAGTAAAATGTTGATCCACTCTCCCTATTTTGCCCCATGTGGCCAAGGGCTCCCAGAGGATGACCTTGCCAAGCATTATTCACTTTGCATTTCTTCTCTGCATGCAGGGTGGAAAAATAAGTTGAGCCAGGGTGATTATAATCAACCAAGTTGTGTTACTATCCTCTAAATATTAAAAAAAAAAACATACTTTAGACAAACCTTAGCTCCCTGAAATTGTTTTGATTCCTTTGGATATAGACACTTCAATATCCCAGTGTTTTAATTTCTGCTACTTTACGGCAATGCTTTATTCATGCATGCATAAATATTTTTCCGAGTTGGCTTTAAATCAATCTTTTTAATCCTCCAAATCTCGACATCTGATATGAAGGATTAACCAATAATGTATTTGTGTCACATCAAAATTAGTTTCAAATTGTGGAAAACTAACTTGAAATTAATTCTGTACCATAGTGGATCTACTTAAGGCACACAGCAAAATTCAAAATGAAATTAAATGTATATTAAAAATGTTTTTCTACATATGGGTTTTGAAAAGTCTAAATTTAAGATGCACTTATGTAAGTTGAGAGGCTTCCCTGTTGGCTCAGCAGTACGATTTCCACCTGCAATGTAGGAGACCCAAGAGGCACTAGTTCAGTCCCTGAGTAGGGAATATCCCCTGGAGGAGAGCATGGCAACCCACTCCAGCATCCATGCCTGGAGAGCCCCATGGACAGAGATACCTAGTGGGCTACAGTCCATGGGGTTACAGAGTTGGAAGCAACTGAGTGCACACAGATCTGAGTTGAATGTGTAAGAGGCAATCAAATTGACAAGACAAGTTTCTCCTCTTCTACACAAAACTGGACTTCATTTCTTAGCTTCTGTTGCTGTTAGATGTGGCCATGTGACTATCTGGTTGACTATAAGTAGACTGAGGGTGAAATGATGTATGTCAGAGTTCTGTCTATAAAATCCCACTACATAGGCTCCACTGAGATCCTTTCTCTTTTAAGATAGCTGGAATGGAGACCAAGTCTATGGCACACTTGGGAGACTTTTGCTGAAGATATTAGAGCCATAATATGGAATAAGTGAGAATTCTTAAGGAGCTTCCCTGGTGACTCAGTGGTAAATAATCTGTCTGCAGTGCAGGAGATGCAGGTTTGATCCCGGGATTGGGAAGATTCCCTGAAGAAGGAAAGTCAACCCACTCCCATATTCTTCCTTGAGAAATCCCATGGACAGAGGTGGCTGAGTCCATGGGGTCTCAAAATAGCTGGGCATGATTTAGAGACTAAAACAAAAACAAGAATTCATATACATACCCCTATTTGAAGAATCGTCCACTTATTAGGAGCTATCATTTTGGACTTCATATTATCATAGCAATAGATACACTTCATATAACTACCACACTAGGTTATTGGATTTTGGAGGTTTATTTGTCATTACAGCATTACTTTAAATAATTAAAGTAAGGTAGATCAGAATACATTTTCGTAAATTCCCTGCAACATTGAAGTTATCATACATCTTAAAGGAGATCGGAGACCAAAATAGATGTCATATCAATCCATGTGCTTTTTTGGAGGCCATTCTCCCAAATGTTGTTTTTCTATGTCTAGTATCTGATTTTGTTTATGATTACCTTTTGTACAATGGGAAACAGGCTTAGGAAGCAGAGATAGTACCCCTCTTCAGAAAAGAGGGTGAATGGAGCTGCTGTCTAGGATAATAATGTCCCCCTCTGATGTAAGAGTTGGAGATTCTTTTGTAAGATTGGTGATACTCTAAGCTGTTCCCATTTGGGAGACAATCCACTATGTATGCAGTATCCAAAAGGGCCCACCTCTCCATCATTCTTGGGGCCTGGAGAGTAAGGTTTTCTCTATGAGAACATGAAGCTCAAGCTGCCCGTTGTGCCCTGAGTAATAAAGTCCTTTATCTCTGATTCGGGTATCTGCCACCATGTATGACACTGTGGGATAAAATCTCATGTCTTCACCATTCTTGACAGCCCTCTCCACATGTGTGTCTTTAAGTAGATGTGGGTGCAATTTGTCTGTGTTGATGTGTCTGTGTCTACAGAGACTATATCATGCTTCCTGCTCCTTGTTACTTCACCAGCTGCTCCCTCCTGCTCCTCCTGTAGGAACAGTAGATATACTGAGTTTCTGTCAGTGAAGAGTGCCTGAAACAGAAGCATCAGAAACAACACTCACATGTAATTAGTAGAAGTAGAAATAAAGAGTAATAATGATGATGGCACTGATGATTATAACTTAGAAGATTATGTCAATGGCAGTCATTTAAATACGCTTCATATATTAAGTCATTCAAAACTTAAAATGCCACTCTAAGCTGGTACCACTGTTATCCCCATGCACAGTTCTGTACAGCTGCCTGTAAGTAGTTACTTTGGATTTTTGTGGGACTGTGTACAATATTATGCTACTGCTAAATCACTTCAGTCGTGTCCGACTCTGTGTGACCCCATAGACAGCAGCCCACCAGGCTCCCCCGTCCCTGGGGTTCTCCAGGCAAGATCACTGGAGTGGGGTGCCATTTCCTCTTCCGATGCTACAGACTAGTGTAGCAGAATACTAGTCCATTTGGGCTGCTATAACAAAATGTAAACTAGACGGCTTATTAACAAAAGAAATTTATTTCTCATAGTTCTGCAGGCTGAAAGTTCAAGATCTAGACACTAGCAAGATTGAGTTCTAGTGAGTGCCCTCTTCCTGATTTATAGCTGGTGCATTTTCCCTGTGGTTCTCACACGGTAATAGGGGGTAGGATCTCTGTGGAGCCTATTTAATAAGAGACTAATACCATTCACGATGGCAGAACCTCCCAAAGTCCCACCTCTTAAATTCTGAGGTTAGAATTCAACATATGAGGAGGTATGTTTAGACCAAAGCAGGTAGTCTAGATGCCTTGGAAACCAGATGTTGCCACAGGCTAAGCATTCAAATGGCATGATGTACTACAGCTGTTAACCAACCTCAGAGCTTATTTGTCAACCCAGATGAAGAAAGGAATAAGAAAAGGAAATTCGCATTGATTTTGCTTTTAAACTTTGTAGTTGCCTGAAGTGGCTGTGAAATTATATAATCAGTGTCCAACTCTTTGCGGCCCCATGGACTGTAGCCTACCAGGAGTGGGTTGCCATTTCTTTCTCCAAGATAAAAATGAAACTTCTAAAATTTAAATTTTTGTTTTTGTCATTTTCTTTTTTTGGAATATGCTCGAGTGATAGATATATGAGCACAGGTATCATAATTTGTAATGATTATTACTGGAATTAGAGTAAAATAGCAACTTTCTTAGGCTTCTTAAATACCAGACCTACTAAACACAGATTGATCAAGAGCATAGATTAAACAGTAAAGAAGAAAGCCTGCTTTCTATGTGATTCAGCATAGGGAAGATGAGATGCAATTGCTTTAATCAATTTGCCAAGTCTTCTCTATGTTTTATTTAGAAGACATAGAAATGGAGTAACATGGGATACTGTTTTACTAAAGTGTGACTTTCATAGATCAGTAAACTCCAGAAGACATAGAGCTTAGTTTTCTCCTTCTGTATTTAGCAACCTTTAGCTCATGTTCTGGGAACCCCGCAAAATGAAAGGCACACGTATTTCCACTGAGATTGTTTTCTCTCTTTTAGTAACCAAAAGGTGATTGATCATGCAATGATGACTTCGATCAGAAGGGCTCTGGGACTCTCCTTTAAGCACTCTACTCCATATCTGTGTCTTTTACAATAAAATATAAAGAAGACTTACATTGATTAAAACTATTGCCATCCTAGTCTTATCTATCAATATGTTGAGCCGTTCAGAAAGTAGGCACTCTTCTTTTCTGATTGATCCTTCTGGTTCCTCTGTCCCTTCCAGATCTGGCATTCAAGAAGCTTACAGTAAGTTTATTCTTACTCTATTTTTTTTCATAACAATGGGAAGTCAAATTATTGAGGATATAATTTACCACTGATTTTCAGCCAAATTATTCATCTTGATTTATAAAATTCCTTATTAATTACATTTCAAATTATTGAGTTCACATGATACAGCTTTCAAAAATGTAGTTTAATCCACTATTTTGCATTAAACTGAAAACTTCTAATTTCCATTTAGTGTAAACTAATCATGATACACTGAGATCTACTAGAATTGCTATAGGAATGTTAATGATACAATATAAAAATATGCTTGGGCTTTCTAAGGGATAAAGGAGAGGATGTTCTCCTTTTCAGTAAATTGTTTTATTAAAAAATGCACAACATTTAAGAATAGTGTTCAAGCTTTGACAAAAGAACACATTCAAAGATAATCACAAAATTACTGGTAGTACTACCTTTTGAAAGTAAATAAGCTCTCTCATGCAAATTACATTATAAGCACTTGAGAATTTTACACAGATGATGTGCTACCACTGAGAAAGATTGGGAACTCACCAGGGATAAATCATCTGTTGCTGCGAAAGTGTGTGTATGTGTATGTACAAGTGTGTATGTGTGAGCATGAGTGTTTAGTATGTATCTATATTTCAACTTTATTAAAATAGTTTAGCACAGTGATTTTTGTAGAATACTAACTTCTATTCCAGGAGACACTGGATAGAAGAAAGAAGGATCCAGCAGGTGAAGCTTTACCCAGTCCCTTTAATGAGAACAATGTAGACTTACCTAGATTAAAGAAAAAAAACTTTGAAAAGACTGTGTTTTGAGAAACACATACTGGAGCCCCTAAATGGACCTACATAAATGTAGTCAACTGATCTTTTTTGAAAAAGCTAAAGAAGCACAGTAGGGTGAAGATGGTCTTTTCAACATATACCAGTGGGAAAATAGGACATCAACATGCAGGGAAAAAAAATCTAGACAGACCTTATGCTGCTGCTGCTGCTGCTGTTTAGTCACTAAGTCATGTCTGACTCCTTGCAACCCCATGCCTGTAGCCCTCCAGGCTCGGCTATCCATGGGATTTTCTAGACAAGAACACTAGAGTGGGTTGACATTTCTTCCTCCAGGGGATCTTCCCAACCCAGGGTTCAAACCCATGTCTACTGCATCTCCTGCTCGGCAGGAGAATTCTCTGTCATTGAACCCCCTGAGAAGCCCACACAGACCTTACACTCCTCACAAAAGTTAACCCCAAAAGGATCAACAGTGTAAAGGGAAAATGCAAAATGGCAAAACTCCTAGAAGATAACAAAGGAGAAACTCAGGTGACTTTGGAGTTTTTATGCTATTATGGGAGATACATTATCAGTTAAATTCAGTCAGTCAGTCATCTACACTCTTTGCAACCACATGGACTGCAGCATGCCAGGCCTCCTGCCTATCAATAACTCCCCGAGATTACTCAAACTCATATCCATAGAGTCAGTGATGCCATCCAACCATCTCACCCGCTGTCGTCCACTTCTCCCACCTTCGATTTTCCCCAGCATCTGGGTCTTTTCCAGTGAGTCAGTTCTTCGCATCAGGTGGCCAATATTTGGAGTTTCAGCTTCAACATCAGTTCTTCCAATGAATATTCAGGACTGATTTCCTTTAGAATGGTCTGGTTAGATCTCCTTGCAGTCCCAGGGACTTTCAAGAGTCTTCTCCAACATCACAGTTTAAAATCATCAATTCTTCGGCATTCGGCTTTCTTTATAGTCCAACTCTCACATCCATATTTGACTACTGGAAAAACCATAGCTTTGACTAGATGGACCTATGTTGGCAAAGTAATGTCTTTGCTTTTTAATATGCTATCTAGATTTTTCTAGACCTTTCATAACTTTTCTTCTAAGGAGCATGTGTCTTTTAATTTCATGGCTGCAGTTACCATCTTCAACGATTTTGGAGCCCCCCAAAATAAAGTCTGATACTGTTTCCACTGTTTCCCCATCTATTTCCCATGAAGTGATGGGACCAGATGCCATGATCTTAGTTTTCTAAATCTTGAGCTTTTAGCCAACTTTTTCACTCTCCTCTTTCACTTTCATCAAGAGGCTCTTTAGTTCTTCACTTTCTGCTGGTGTCATCAGCGTATCTGAGGTTATTCATATTTCTCCCAGGATTCTTGATTCCACTGTGCTTTAACCAGCCCAGTGTTTCTCTTGAGGTACTCTGCATATAAGTAAAATAAGCAGGGTGACAGTATACAGCCCAGAAGAACTCTTTTTCAGATTTGGAACCCGTCAGTTTTTCCATGTCCAGTTCTAGCTGTTGCTTCTTGAACTACATACAAATTTCTTAAGAGGCAGGTCAGGTTGTCTGGTATTCCCATCTCTCTAAGAACTTTAAAGAATTTTGTTGTGGTCCACACAGTTAAAAGCTTTGGCATAGTCAATAAAGCAGAAGTAGATGTTTTTCTGGAACTGTCTTACTTTTTCTATGATGCAACAGATGTTGGCAATTTGATCTCTGGCTCCTCTGCCTTTTCTAAATCCAGCATGAACATCTGGAAGTTCACAGTTCAAGTATTGTTGAAGTCTAGCTTGGAGAATTTTGAGCATTGCTTTACTAGTGTGTGAGATGAGTGCAATTATACGGTATTTTGAAAATTCTTTGGCATGCCTTTCCTTGGGACTGGAATGAAGACTGACCTTTTCCAGTCCTGTGTCCACTGCTGAGTTTTCCAAATTTGCTGGCATATCGAGTGCAGCACTTTCACAGCATCATCTTTCAGGATTTGAAATAGCTTAACTGGAATTCTATCCCCTCCACTAGTTTTGTTCGTAGTGATGCTTCCTAAGGCATACTTGACTTCACATTCCAGGATGTCTGGCTCTGGATGAGTGATCACACCATGGTGATTATCTGGGTCATGAGATATTTTCTACAGTTCTTCTGTGTATTCTTGCCACCTCTTCTTAATATCTTCTGCTTCTGTTAGGTCCATACCATTTCTATCCTTTGTTGTGCCCATCTTTGCATGAAATGTTCCCTTGGTATCTCTAATTTTCTTGAAGAGATCTCTAGTCTTTCCCATTCTATTGTTTTCCTCTATTTCTTTGTATTGATCACTGAGGAAAGCTTTCTTATCTCCCTTTGTTATTCTTTGGCAGTCTACATTCAAATGGGTATATCTTTCCTTTTCTCCTTTGCCTTTTGCTTCTCTTCTATTCACAGCTATTTGAAAGGCCTTTTTTCATTTCTTTTCCTTGGAGATGATCTTGATTCCTGCCTCCTGCACAATGTCACAAACCTCCATCCATATTTCTTCAGGCACTGTGTCTATCAGATCTAATCCCTTGAATCTATTTCACTTCCACTGTATAATCATATGGAATTTGATTTAGGTCATACCTGAATGGTCTAGTGGTTTTCCCTACTTCCTTCAATTTAGTCTGAATTTGGCAATAAGGAGTTCATGGTCTGAGCCATAGTCAGCTTTGTCTTCTTTTTGCTGACTGTATAGAACTTCTCCATCTTTGGCTGCAAAGAATATAATCAATTGGATTTTAGTATTGACCATCTGGTGATGTCCATGTGTAGAGTCTTCTCTTGAGTTGTTGAAAGAGGGTTTTTGCTATGACCAGCGTGTTCTCTGGGAAAACTCTATTAGCCTTTGCCCTGCTTCATTCTGTACTCCAAGGGCAAATTTGCCCATTACTCCAGGCATTTTTTGACTTCCTACTTTTGCATTCCAGTCCCCTATAGTGAAAAGGACAACTTTTTTGGGTGTTACTTCTAAAAGGTTTTGTATGTCTTCATAGAACCATTCAACTTTAGCTTCTTAGCATTATTGGTTGGGGCATAGACTTGGATTATCATGATATTGAATAGTTTTCCTTGGAAACAAACAGAGATCATTCTGTCGTTTATGAGATTGCATCCAAGTACTGGATTTTGGACTCTTTTGTTGACCATGATGGCTACTCCATTTCTTCTAAGGGACTCTTGCCCACAGTAGTAGATATAATGGTCATCTGAGTTAATTTTACCCATTTCAGTCCACTGATTCCTAACATGTTGACGTTCACTCTTGCCATCTCCTGTTTCACCACTTGCAATTTGCCTTGATTTATGGACCTAACATTCCAGGTTCTTATGCAATATTGCTCTTTATATCATTGGACTTTACTTCCATCACCAGTCACATCCATGACTGGGTCTTGTTTTTGCTTTGGCTCCATCTCTTCATTCTTACCAGTAGCATACTGGGCACCTACCAACCTGGGGAGTTCAACTTTCAGTGTCCTATTTTTTTGCCTTTTTATACTGTTCATGGGGTTTTCAAGGCAAGAATACTGAATGGGGGTTTGTCATTCCCTTCTCCAGTGGACCACATTTTGTCAGAACTCTCCACCATGACCCGTCCTTCTTTGGTGGCCCTTCATAGCATGGCTCATAGTTTCAATGAGTTAGACAAGGCTGTGGTCCATGTGATCAGATTGTAATTATGTTATTATGAGGGATACATTATACATATGTCAAAATACATGGAATGTATAATTTCAAGAGTAACTCTAATGTAAACTATGAACCAGGCTGGTAATCTTGTCCAACATAGATTTATTAGTTGTAAAGAGATATACCACTCTAGTAGAGGGATGCTGTTATTGGGGGAAGTTGTATATGCATGGGGACAGGAAGTGTCAGAGAACTCTCTATACTTTCTGTTCAATTTTGCTATGAACTTAAATGCCCTCTAAAATATAAAATCTATTACTAATATATATGCCATGTAGAAGACAATGTCTAGGGAATGATGTTTTTAATAGTTAATCTATGCAGGACACTCATGCAAATCTAATCATCTGTCCTCTGTGTCACCAAAGTATTTGTCCACCTGAAATCTAATCCTAAAATTACAAAGCACTTAACACTACCTACACTGAACTTTTTTCCTCACATTTGCTGGGATGCATTTTGATTTAGAGCTTAAATATCAAAGTTACAGAATGCAACAAGTTTCTTGAATAATGACATAAATTCTTCAGTAATCTGAAGAGCTGCCAAGGAAAAAACACAACCAAATATAACGAATTCTAGCCTTCTATTTATCCTTTTATGGGATGATTCAAAGAATGCCTTGAAGAAAAAGAGGCAGAGTCAACAGGAAACCTTAAATTCAATTTTGATGCAAAAGGAAAAAAAAATGGTTTAGCTAGATTTATCCAGAGTAAGACAAGCAGAGAAAAAATATCTTAGTTCTACAAAAATTTACTGTAGATAAATACTTCATGAATTAGCCATAGAGGTAATACAGAGAAAAAAAGGAATAAAGTTAGGGACACAACACAGTGTACAAAAATCTGAAAGAAATAAAACACTCTGGAAGAAGACATATCTTAAGAGAAAAGAAGTGTTTCAGTAAGTAGTAATTCATTTCCTGGCAATTAGAGAGAATATGCAATTCCCAAAACAAGTGACAAAAGATCAAGTGTTATTAGCACAGAATGAACTGACAAAATAATAAAGGAAAAGATCTTTCATTGTGTATTTTCTACACAACTACTGGAAAATCATAAGTTAGGGGATACAGACAGCTAGGCTTCAACAATACATAAGCCAAGAACTTCCAGATGTAAAGCTGGATTAAGAAAAGGCTGAGAAATCAGAGATCAAATTGCCAAAATCTATTGGATGATAGGAAAATCAAGGAAATTCCAAAAAAAAAAAAAAAAAAGAAAAAGAAAATCAACTTCCTCTTCATTGACTACACTAAACCTTTGACTCTGTGATTCACCACCAACTGTGGAAAATTCTTAAACAGATGGGACTATCAGACCACCTTACCTGTCTCCTGAGAAATATGTATGGAGAAGAAGCAACAGTTAGAATCAGACATGGAACAACAGACTAGTTCAATTGGGAAAGGAGTACATCAAGACTGTATTGTCACCCTGCTTATTTAAATTCTATGCAAAGTACATCATTCAAAATGTCAGACTGGAAGACTTGTAAGCTGGAATCAAGATTGTTGGGAGAAATATCAACAACCTTAGATATGCAGATGACAGCACCTTAATGTCAGAATGTGAAGAGAAATTAAAGAGCCTCTTGATGAAGGTGAACAAGGAGAGTGAAAAAGCTGGCTTAAAACTCAGTGTTCAAAAAATGAAGACCATGGAATCCAGTTCCATCACTTCATGGCAAATAGATGGGAAAAAGTGGAAGCAGTGACAGATTTTATTTTCCTGGGCTCCAAAATCACTGTGGACGGTAACTGCAGCCATGAAATTAACAGATTCTTGCTCCTTGGAAGAAAAATCTATGACAAACTTAGACTGCATATTAAAGAACAGAGACATCACTTTGCCAACAAAGGTCGGTATAATCAAAGCTATTATTTTCCCAGTAGTCGTGTACAGATATGAGAGTTGGACCTTTATGGTCCAACTATGAAGGTTGAGCACCAAAGAATTGATGCTTTTGAATTCTCATGGTGGAGAAGACTCTTGAGAGTTCCTTCAACAGCAATAAGATCAAACCAGTCAATACCACAGATAATCAACCTTGAACACTCATTGGATTGACTGATGCTGAAGCTGAAGCTCCAATACTCTGACTACCTGATACAAAGAGCTGAGTCCTTGGAAAAGACCCTGATGCTAGGAAAGATTGAGGGGAGGAGGAGAAGTGGGTGACTGAGGATGAAATGGTTGGATGGCATCACCAACTCAGTGGCCATGAGTTTGAGGAAACTTTGACAGATAGGGAAGGACAGGGAAGCCTAGCCTGCTGCAGTTCATGGGATTGCAAAGAGTCAGATATGACATAGGGACTGAACAACAACAAGGGGATACAGCAGTGATATGGAGAGTATAAAAATGTAAAATAGGCTACAAATACAAATGATACTATTTAGTGCCAGAAGTTAGTGCAGTAATGCCTATCTATCAAGCATGAAATCAAGTATTGTGAATTCTGAATTATATTCTTAGGAAGCTGTATTTCATATACAAAGGCATTAGGATGATACATTTAGTGTGCAGTAATTCAGGAGGTATAATGTTCACTGATATTCTAGAATTCACAAAATGATTCAAAAGAAATAGCCTACTTATGAAGAGGAGAGTATTTAGGGGACTTTTGATAAAGCTCCCAACATTCAAAATTAATTAATTAAATTAAAATTAATTTAAGCTGCAAAATTAATCTGAGCTAAACATGCTCATTCCAGTCATCCTCCCAATAAAATTTCAAAACTGGGAATGGAAAGTCCAACAACACTGAAGGGAAAATATGTTACTAACTTCTGTGAAAAATTTCTCTATGACTAAGAGAGAAACAAGAAAGAGAAACTTTCTCTTTTTCACTCAGATATGTTTCTCCTCTTCATTTCATTATGTTTGAATGTGACTAAGTTGTCTAAAGTTTCTCCAGCTACCTACTCTAGGTCTGAGGTTAAAGGTAACAGTGGTTCTCCATGACAGCATTTAGACCAATGTTCACTGCAGTGTTCTTGAATCCTGTGTTATCTGTGAACTCCTAATTATGGCATATATATTTCCTAAATTTTTAAGGCAATTTGAATGGGACTTTTAAAACTTATTTCCAAAAGAAGCATCTTACCTGATATCACATGTTGTGAAAATGTTGATAGAGATAAGTAGATTCACCAAAATGTATGCTTAACTAAATAACTGTGGTTAACTGTATTAAGAAATGAATGATAAAGTTTATATTCTCAAAGGACAAGTTATATAATATAAAATATAATGAATGTTATTCTCTATCTCTACTCTAGTGATTGTGATAGAAATCCCAGAATATTTTATTGAGAAGGAGAAAGAGGGGTTAAAGAAGGCTTTTATTAGTTCATCAGTCTTTTCATCTTCCACATCGGGAATTAGTCAACATTTTTTTCACTGAAATTAGTAAACTTAGAAAGACACATTCAAGTCGTGATTTAAAGGAAAAATATATTTCTGAGTAAATAAAACAGATTATCACTTATATGAGGCACCAAACAGAACATAGAGCAAAATGGAGAAAAAAACAGAAAATAAGGAAGCATCAACAAAATGTCAGATAAGATGACAGAAATAAGATTAAACAGATCCTCTGGGAGAGGCAGGCAGCTCTGATCTGCCTGCTTTTTGCATGATCTTGCGCAAAACGTTAATCTTTCAGAGCCTCAATTTCTCATTTGCAAAATGTAAATGACAGTAATAGTAATTATCATAGATTATAGTGGGGATTAAATGATTCAAAGCATATAATGATTTGAATGGTAATGGCACAAAGTAAGTTTTCATCAAAAGTTAGTTTTTACTGTTGTGGTGGTTCTTCACAAAAACAAAGCAACGATTATGATTTGTTCTTGGGAAACAAATCTCAATATTATTAGGCTGACCAAAAAGTTCACTTGGTTTTAAGTAAAATAAAAGGTACATTTTTCATTTCACCAAGATGTTTATTGAACAACTTACTCACTAATCAAATGAACATTTTGGCCAACCCAATGCAAAGTTGCCAATTTTCACCAAACTAATGCTTTCAATATAACTAAATCAAAATCTTTGTTGATTTCATTTTTACACTTGATAAATATATATATATATATATATATATGTATGTATGTATGTATGTGTATGTATATGGAGAAGGCAATGGCACCCCACTCCAGTAATCTTCCCTGGAAAATCCCATGGATGGAGGAGCCTGGTGGGCTGCAATCCGTGGGGTCATGAAGAGTCGGACAGGACTGAGCGACTTCACTTTCACTTGAGTAATCCTACTCAGTAGAAGAAAGCACGGAGAAAATACTGATCTTTTTTTTTTTTCCAACAAATTCTGTTGGTTACCTGGCTAGCTATTTGGAAAATAAATCTCTTACCTGGGTTATACTAATACTTCCTATCTGCTTTCATCTGTTTTCTGATAGATCCAATTGTATAAGAGAACATGTATAGTCCACTACTACATGAAACTTGTTAGGGCTTTTTAGAGGACATTTTAGTGAAAAGAGTAGTTGACAGCTAAAATGTTAAAATATTTTAAAATACTATATTTTTTTTATAGAATATATTGGAATATATTGGATTCTGTCAACAGACTCATGATGCTTTTAGCACCATCCTCGCTGTTACATTCTGTGAAATCAGCCAGCTTCCGGCCATCTTTACAGGGGCATGATTGGACAATTGATGCTTTGAGATGCCTGCTGCTCACATCACAGTGAAGATAAAGCCTAGTTGATTGTAAATCATATGTTTCAGCTAGAATGCTTTCAAAAGGTTTTGTTTTTGCTGGCTTAGTTGAGATTCCTGGGCTTGTCTGACGTTTCAACTTCACATCACAGTAGCCTGATAACTGTACTTACCCAAAGTGCAAACTCAGAAGCCAAAAAGGAGTTTTCTGTCATAGGTGGTACAAGCAGTGAAGTTCAGTGGAAACTTGAGTGAAAATAAAGCATATCATTTAATGTAGGATTCAAAACTTTGGATTGCATAAATTCAGAGAATTAATCCATTTATTTATTAAAAAAAATTTTTTTTTGGAGCACCTACTAACTGCCATGAAGGTATACTGGTTAACAAAACTGAGAAGGCCCTGCCCTCTAGTGGGAAGAGAGACAATAGACAAGTAAAAGAATAACAGCAAATTATGTTAAGCACTGACTTTTTGATGACAGTTGCAGTCTTTAACCCTTCAAGATCACATTCTAGAAAAATAAATCTTTTTTCTCTCTTAAAAATATTGATACTCAAATAAAAAGATCCTTTAAATGTTTAATTAAGAATGCATTATTGGCCATTCAGTGTCCTGCATATGTAATGGTTTAAATTTATTTTTTTTGCTAAATAGATTGAGTCAAATATGATATATATAGTGGTCTTATTTCTCTAAAAATACCGAGAAATCTGTGACACTTATCAGGTAGAACTAAATGAATGGTTACAGTAATAAATAAACCAATGAATTTAGAAAATATTTAATAGATGTTGGTTCTGATTTATGAACTAATATACCTACTTGTTTAAGTTAGACCTTTTCTTGTTATATTTTACATGACAAAAAGAATCTGTATACTTGAATAAGTTCCATGTTCTACTGAAACAACCATTGCATATATATAGTATTCAATCTCAACAGCAATCCTAATAGGAACAGTTGTTTGCATACTTTGAGTTCAAAGTGTTTGCAATTTGTGGTAGATTAAGCAAGGCAATAATTACTTGTACTTGAGGGATATACTTATATAAAGTGATCTAAAATGCAATGAGTTATTTCTGCCCAGACAATTTTCCCCAGGTACAAATACAAATGAATGCATACACTTCCTTTTAACAAATTGAAAACTATCTCTGTATCAGTATTATCCAGTCTTAAATGTGCATACAGATCTTATGTGTTTCATTCAAGTCTTGTTTATAAAATATTGGATGTGATCACAAATAGCATCATTTTGATGTTTGGTGTAATTTCCAATAAGTAGTTTATAATGCTTACATTTTTATTATGCAAATCATCAAGAAAATTATAAAGCATGAAATGTTACAAAGTTTGAGATTCAAATGAAAATTTTAAAAGCTATGCCTCTAACGACATTCATATGGAAATATGAGTGATTTAAAATTGAAACCAATACGATATTGTAAAGTAATTAGCCTCCCCAAAATTAATTAATTCATTAATTAAAAATAATAATAATGGTTATAATAAAAAATAATAAAATTGAGCTTCAGATGCCTTTTCTCAGTTGGAGTCTATAACTGTGTTGTGGAAGAAAGGTGGAGCATGATGTGGGCAACAAGTAGCAAGAGGAAGTTGACTAGACTTCATTAATCCTTTGCAGGGTGGGGAGGTAGTGGTGGAGCATGGGGCTTCTTGGGGTACTCAAATGCTTACACAGCCTTATAGGAAAAATAGACATGAGATGATAGGATAACGATTCCTATCTTTTTTCCCTGAGGAACAGGGATTCCCTTGTTTTCAATGCATATTGGTACACATTGCAGCTTGAAGCTGGGGAAGAGGGTTGAGAGAGATCAACAAAAACAAATTCACTTGAGCTACCAAGTAGAGGTGGTCACTTAGGAATGAAGAAAGAAATGAGTTTCTCCTGCATACTCTTTCTGGGAACCACTAGGGATGTTGGCAGCTCCCAAGATAACAATCAAGTCACACCACTTACTTCTATTTTCCAATGATGTTCATTTGCTTCCCTTTCAGCTGTCACCATCTGCAGTTTTAAGCATGATTCCTTTTCTCTGGCCTAATAGCGAAAAGAATCAAAATTTAAACTTTGAACCAGCTCTCCATCTTCCAGTGTCCATAGTTTTCTTGAGATTGTTATGTGCAATAAACTGTCACATGCAGGGCCTAAAATGAACACAAACACAGATACACACTCACAGTAAAAAATTAATATATTTTTCAGAAATGTTCACAGTCACAGTAAAGGAGTTGTTCTTTTTTTCTTTAATAGAAGGAAGATGCTCTGTAGTCAAGGACATAGCAATGCAGGGAAATAACAGTCTCTGTATAGAAAGTTAAAGGATTGTAGATTCATTTCTCCAGAGCTCCCCCTGAAAATGTGAGCAAACCAGATTTAGATATGACAGAAAATTACTAATTTCAAATAAACTATTTGTAAAATCACCTTAAGACCTGGTAGTGTTAATAATTTCCTTACATCGAGAGATTTAGATTGATTGAAACATTTTTGTTATAGTAGAGCAATAAACATCTTTTACCGTAAAGTTCTACAAATTTTAGCTATTTCCTTAAGATATATTCCCAGTGGTGAAATAACTGGTTCAAAGGGTTTGATTTGTTTCTGTCAGTTACCAAATATTTTAAAAATTAATACAGTGCATGTTTACAAGCAAGCATGCTCATTATATTTTCCAGTGAAATAATTTCCGTAAACTTGTGTGTTCAGTCACTCAGTTGTGTCTGACTCTTTGCGACTCCATGGACTGTACGTAGCCCACTAGGCTCCTCTGTCAATGGGATTCTCCAGGCAAGAATACTGGAGTAGGTTGCCATTTCCTACTCCAGGTCCATTACCTTCGTGTTAAGAAAATTAGCAAATACTCTCCATCCCTGACACACACACAAAATCCTAGAATGAGTCCAAAGAAACATGTAGATTTTTACTTCATAGTTTAAAAAAAAAAAGTGAAAAAAAAGTTTGCCTTTCTAGTACACAGTCTAAGTTTAATAAGAGAATTCTGATAGACTATTCATACTTGGTTTTGTTAGCTTTCTATTTCCAGTGTTTTTATATTAAATAGTGTGCCTTTTAACAGAAAAGCATGCCATTTATTTTTCAGCATTAATTAAATTACATTTTGATTCCTTAATATTCAACCATATCAACAATTTAAAAAAATGTTATTCTTTTGATAAGTTAACCCAGTATTTATCTGTGTGCATGTTTCATTTTTATATATTATTTATTTTTATAAACCAGTGCCAAGCCCTCTCATCATATGATTTTTCCTGGATAAAAATGCTATCCCTGTCTCTAAAACATGAGTTGTACTTTTTACTCCTATAAGCTAGATTACACCTTTTTCATTACATGCATCAATTTCTATGCTGTATAACACATTGTCAAAAATTTGATACTTGAAACAACATATCTTCATTATCAGTTTTCAGGTCAGAAGTTCAGATCCTCTGCTCAGGACCTCACATTTTGACAATCTGTTGGCTTGGCTGTCTTATTTTTTTCTGGAACTTGAGATCCTTTTCCAAACTCGTATGGTTGTTGATAGAAATCATTTCCTTGCTGTAATATCCACTGAGAGCCCCACTTTCTCGCTGGCTCTCAGCTCCTAGAGGTTCTTAGATCCTTGCTATGTGGCCTGCTCACAGGCTGTCCACAACACAGCCACTCACTTCTTCAAAGCCAATAGGAGAAGCTCTTATACCAGACTGCTCAGACGGAGTCTTATATACACTATTCATGGGAGAGACTATCTCACAACTTTGGTAATATTCTATTGGCAAGAAGCAAGTCCCAGGTTTGTATCACATACTAGAAGGAGAAAAGATTTTTAAAAGGCGTGATTCAGTGAGGATCATCTTAGCATTCTGTCTCCAGTATGACTGCATCTAATTGCCCTGGGATACATCAAGTTAACTGTTAAATATCCCCCCATTTCTGAGTCTTGAATTGATTCTCCTATCGTTCTTCTATATTGTCCTACCAGAACGAGAAATCTGATCAGTTCATGTAGGCTAGTTTTCTAAATTTCTGTCATTTGTTGATTTTTTTCCTCATAATCTAGTCTTAATAATAACTCACCTAAACTATATGCAATATTTTGTAATTTAGAAAGCATTTTTTGTAATGTTTTTCATTACCAAAAATTCCAATAAATTTGAGTGGTGTCAGTTCATAAAGGTACTTTTGCTCAGAAGCCAAGCAGTATGTAATTTGCTTGATATAGTATAGTGTTGATCGACACCTTGTGATTTTCTTGGTCTGATAGTTTTTGGCTATCCCCGTTTTGGAATGATTAGATAGTGGCCTCCAAGGATTTTTCGATTGGCTTGGGTCATTAGTTATCTCTCATTCTGATTGCATTTGTGAGATGCAATAGGCAAGATAAACATGGTCCTTGGACCAATAAGAACTCTGAAAGCTTATACCCATGCAACTAAAAAAAATAAAATAAAATAAGGAAGATTTGAAAAAAAATGATGAAGCTTTGAAAGATAATGATATTGTATACAAGAAAAACTAGTCAATAAGTATAAGTCAAAAGTCAGGAAGTAAAAATTAAATAGGAAAGAAAGCTATGTGGAAAATAAATGTCAGCAAGAAAAGAAAGAGAAGAAAAAAAGTTTTAAATTTAAATTTAGAATAAACATTTCTGAATTCATTTCAAGACTATATTAATTTGAAGCTTGCTGGCTCTGAATTAAAAATACAGGAAACCACAATTTAAAAATTATATGAAGAAATATTCCCTTCTTTGACTCAAGTTCTGTGGTTATTATAATCTCACATCTATGTTTCCCCACTACATATATAAGAACCTCTCTGAAAAAATTACACTATTTTATGCTAAAATTTGTAATTTAGACTAAATTATATTCTTTTTAGTATCAAGACAAACATCTTAAGTTACATCAACACAGAATTGTAAATGTTCATGCTAAAATGCATGTAATAATTTAGTGATAAAAATTTACATTTTTCTCTACATGGAAAACATAAACCTACTCCTAGGTAAAGACATAATAAATTAAAGGCAGGTAGAAATTAATATAGATAGTCTAATAAGTTATAATCATTAAATACAACTGAGCATTAATTTCTGTACTTACATATTAAAGTTGTCATTGGAATAAAGAAAAACCACATACTTAGCTATTGCACTCATCATCAAACAGGATCTCAAAATTAAATGTTCCACCCTAAGATAGCATCTGCTTTTGAATTTCACGAAGATATAATTTCCTTCATTAAACAAAATTGAAATAAGACATTTCTAAAGACACCACAACTTTAAATCTAAGAAATCATAAATAAATATCACCTAAGATTCTATTTCATAATTTGGGAATCAGTTTTCTACAATATACAGTTGATAAAAACAGCTGAACATGAACAAAGGAATCATGGCATGTTCTATTTTACTGTGATAAGCAGATATCAATCTTTGTAACAAAAGACAGAATGACTGTTGTCCTGGTCTTGCAGCTATCAACAGTTTTCCAAATGTTTTCTCAGTATTTGAAAGGTCCATCCACTTGAGTAAAGTTTTACCAAGACATCTCCAATGACTAGAAGTTATTACAACTCTCTGATAATGAAAAAGTTTGAAAAAACCTTACAAGGAAAAAGCTGAGCTTCTCATCCTTTAATTTTTTTTTTTTTTTTTTTTTTTTACAAAATCTCACCTAGTTGACATCTAAATCCTTTTCATTGCCTAACTGTGTCTCACTGTGCCCCTATCTGAAAGTAAGGCTCAGTTCAGTCAGTTCAGTCGCTCAGTCGTGTCCGACTCTTTCGACCCCATAATCGCAGCACATCAGGCCTCCCTGTCCATCACCAACTCCCAGAGTTCACTCAAACTCGCATCGATCGAGTCGGTGATGCCATCCAGCCATCTCATCCTCTATTGTCCCCTTCTCCTCCTGCCCTCAACCCCTCCCAGCATCAGTCTTTTCCAATGAGTCAACACTTCGCATGAGGTGGCCAAAGTACTGCAGTTTCAGCTTTAGCATCATTCCTTCCAAATGATCTTTAGAATGGACTGGTTGGATCTCTTTGCAGTCCAAGGGACGCTCAAGAATCTTCTCCAACACCACAGTTTAAAAGCATCAATTCCTCAGTGCTCAGGTTTCTTCACAGCCCAACTCTTACATCCATATTGTTTTTCCCACTTGAAAAAACAGCCTTGACTAGACGGACCTTTGTTGGTGAAGTAATGTCTCTGCTTTTGAATATGCTAAAGGAAGCAAACATTATATAGGGCACACTGGCAACCCCCTCCCTTAAAAAAATGGGTTCTCTTTGTAGGTAACAGAGAAAAATGAATATTGGTTGAGTGACTAACAGTTCTGCTACTCCTATGGATGTGCACATATGCTTCACAGGATTGTATAGCTGGAGATAAATGGGCAAAGAATTATAGCAATCTGCTAAGATTGATTACACTACAGGAGCGGGAATAGAGGCTAGAAGAGATTAACTTTTAACACCACGTATATACTATTTCACTTATTGCAATAAGATCACATGTCCCTTTTCTTTCAACAAAATGAGTATAGATAATTGAAAAATAATGGATGAAAACATATCATGAAAGAAAAAGTGAAAACAATGAAGTGTTTAAGTTTCATTAAACCCTAGAATGGAATGGATCTATCCAATTTAATATTCTATTTAAAATGTTATACTGGTCATGGCCATCAGAAGACTAATGCTAGAGAGCAGCATTCTCTTAGTAAATGGATAATGAGCAGAAGGAAACAAATTAATATTACTTTAATCTTATATGCTTCCAAACAATTTTTAAAACCACAGATATAATCTACTATACAAATAATGAAGACAAATTGATAATATGCAAAAATGGATATGAGAGAAGGAAGAGTGTATGAATAAAAGCTACCAAAAGCTCAGATGTGTTTGGAGTTGGGGAGTACATCAAGAATGATTATCTGTGAGGGAGCATACAGTGGGGGAGGGGTTGATAACAGCTTTGACTTGTTATGGAGGAACATGGATCAATCTTGATCTTGCAGTCAGAGAAATTCATGTTGAATTTGAGATAGGGCTGGAATAACGCAAGTCCAATTTTAAGGAAAACAGCTAAAGACAAGGCACAAGGTGAAGAAACTGTTCATTTAGTTATACTGAAGTGGCACTAGATGACGATGTGCCCAGGGTGAAGATGTTATATTTATTGACATACTTTCTCTAAAAAGTGATATTGTTAACACAGGAAGTATTGTAACAAATGTTTGGAAGAATAAATGATCTTGGCCTCTTATGTGAGCTGTAACTATCTCAGTGTGGTTGAATATGGAGTGAAGGAAGGAAGAAGGCTACGGTCAGGCAGAACATTTCCCACTGGGGTCTTAATAGCAAGAGTTTCTAAATTGTGAAAAAGAGACTGGGTGCCATGTTGAGGGCAAAAGGAAGCCAGTGAAATTCTTTAGGAGGGAGGTTTCCATTTGATAAAAGTTGCTCTGAAAACACATAAAGGGAAGATCAAGATATGGCAACTCTTTTAAGAGTTTCAGAAGATGATCAGCACTTGAACTACACAGGAACCAGAACTAGAGAAAAGATTCCTGCAAAGAAATCATACTCAAGAGATTCTCATTATTTCTAAATTGAAAAGTCATTAATATCATTTGCTTCATCTAATGGATAAAAATAGCATGTATTGATAATGAATTTACTTATTTTGAAATAGATTATCATCCCCCACCCACCAAGTCTTGTAAATTACAGTTAGATGTCATGAAACAAATATGTGAAGAAATCTGTATTACAAGTAATGAACATATGTTTCAACATCGGGTAACACTTTCCATGACAGAAACATTGTACATAAACTATCATTTCACACCATGTTGCTAAGTTGATTCAGTCTTGTCCGACTCTGTGCAACCCCATGGATGGCAGCCCACCAGGCTCCCCCATCCCTGGGATTCTTCAGACAAGAACACTGGAATGGGTTGCCATTTCCTTCTCCAATGCATGAAAGTGAAAAGTGAAAGTGAAGTCACTCAGTCGTGTCTGACTCTTAGCGACCCCATGGACTGCAGCCCACCAGGCTCCTCCGTCCATGGGATTTTCCAGGCAAGAGTACTGGAGTGGGGTGCCATTGCCTTCTCCATTTCACACCATAAAGCTGATCAATATGCTTCTTCAAGGTAAAGTTTTAACTTAAAAATATCTTTCTGAATAATGCATAATATGAGAGTGCATATGTTGTTGTTGAATGTTTCATTCGACCTAATGTCTAAATGTTAAGTAGGTCACAGAGTTGGACATGGTTTAGCAACTGAACACAGTAAACACACACACACACACACACACACACACACACACAGAATACTAATAACTTAGACTTTTCAAAACACCCCAAGTCATAGTGTTAATCAGGCAATCTTGTGGTAATAAACAATGACCTCAATGGCTTAAAACAAACAAATACATATGTGTACTTCTCATTCTGGTTATAAGTCTGTCTCAAGTTTTTCTCACAAGGTGGCCCAGGTAAATGGAGCTTTCTCTCTGTGGAATGTCTAGTCACCATGGCAGAAGGAAGGAGACATACTATACATTGTCTCTTAATGACTTTTGCCTGGAAGTTATAAATGCTCTTTGTAGTCATATTTCATTTGTAAAACCCAACAGTGAGGACATTTTAAAATTCCACATAGAGACATAAAATCCTACCATGTGCCCATGAAAACTTGAGTTAAAGGTCAAGCAAACTAATATCTACCACTGTAATACATTAATTTTCCTTTCAATGAGATTTTGATACACAAAAGAAGAATAGAAAATCCAGGAGGAACAATGTCTATTCACGTTCTTAGCATGAGCACATTTGGGAAAAGTATACTCAGTAACAGAGATTTGAATGAACATTCAATTTAAAGTCACCTTGGCTCTATAGAAATTTTAAGTAATTTAGAAATATAGAAGAGAATAGAACTTTTACTTCAAAAGCCTTAAAATAAAGACTTTAATTCTAGTTGCTAATGATTTCTTACCCAAATCAATTACATACATGTTTTGTATAATGTACAAGCACATGTCATATTTTATTATTTTTACTTGATTGCAAAGGAAAAATTACCACAAATGATTAAATTTTAAATGGAATCTGAACAATAATTTATATAATATTATCTGAAGAAGTTATTTTTGAAGTTTTAGTTACTATGCTTTTATGATTCTCTAAAATTAGAATGATTGGTGAGAACAAAACTACATAATATGGTGCAGAATACAAATCGGCAGCTGCTTAATTTTCTTTTATGCAAGCCATAAGTAAAGAAAATGCAAAGAAAATAAAAGCTGACACAATCCTTTCTGTTCAGTTAATAAGTCCTTTTTTCCGAAAGGCAGGCTTCTCTGGTGACTCAGATCATAAAGAATATGCCTGTAATGCAGGAGACCCAGGTTCAGTCCCTGGGTCAGGAAGATCCCCTCTAGAAGGGAATGGCAACCCACTCCCAGTATTCATGCTTGGAGAATTCAATGGACTTCATGTGCCAAAAGGCAGATGCATTTGTTAGTGTCAAGACTATGATTAATGTAATGATATAATAATAGCTACTATATACTGAATATATTCTGGCTGGCAAGCATGGAAGGTGTTCTAATACTAAAGTTGTTTACTGTTTAGAAAACATCCCCTGGATTAAGTTTCATGTTCCAGTTTTTTTCATAACAGGTTTTATTTGAGATATAATTTATATAACATAAAATTCATTTTTTTCAGAGTGTGCAATTCAACAGTTTTAGTAGATTGATATAACAGTGCAACACTCACCACTACCTAATTTTAAAATATTATCATCATCCCTAAAAGGCACTCCAAACCCATTCGCAGTCACTTTCCACTCTTCCACAGCCTATCCCCTGGTGATCTTCAATCTACTTTTCGTCTCTAAGGGTGTGCCTATTCTGAACACTTCATATAAACGGATTTTTTTGTTTTCCTGGGTTCTTTCACTTAGCACGTTCTTAAGGTTCATCCGTGCTGAAGTTTGTGACAGTACTCTATCCTTTTTTGTGGTTGAATAATACTCAGTTGTATGGACAGATCACAGTTTTTTATACATTCATCAGTGACAGACATTTGGACTGTTTCCACTTTTTACTTATCACTGATGTTGATGTGAACATATGTGCTTAAGTTCTTACATGAACATTTGAAAATTTTCTTGGTATATACCTAAGAATAGAATTGCTGGTAACTATATGTTTAACTTTTGAAGGAGGGGACAAACAATTTTCCATATTGTCAGCACCATTTACATTCCCATCAATAGGGTATGATAGTTCAAATTTCTTCATAACCTTGGCAACAATTATTCTTCCTTTTTTTAAACGGAGTTTAGTTGATTTACAATGTTATGTTAGTTTACAATGTTGTGTTAGTTTCTGCTGTACAGCAAAGTGAATTTGGTATCATATATTCACCCTTTTCTTCAGATTTTCTTTTCCCATAAAAGTCATTAAAGGGTATTAGGTAGAGTTCTCTGTGGTAGGTTCTTATTAGTTATCTTTTTTATATATTGCTGCTGTTCAGTTGCCATGTTGTGCTTGAATCTTTGAGACCCCATGGGTTGCAGCATGCCAGGCCCCTGTGTCCTCCACTATTTCTTGGAGTTTGCTCATACTAATGTCCACTGACTGAGTGACGCCATCTAACCATCTCATCCTTTGCCACTCCCTTATTCTTGTGCCTTCAGTCTTTCCCAGCATCAGGGGTTTTTCCAACGAGTAGAGTCTTAACATAGATGGCCAAGTATTGGAGCTTCAGTTTCAGCATTTGTTCTTCCAATAAATATTCAGGGTTGATTTCCTTTAGGATTGGCTGGTTTGATCTTGCAGTCCAAGGGAATATCAAGAATTCTTTGGCATTCAGCCTTCTTTATGGTCCAGTTCTCACATCCATACATGACTACTGGAAAAACAAGAGCTTTGACTATACTGACCTTTGTTGGCAAAGTGATGTCTTTGCATTTTAATATACTGTATAGGTTTGTCAAAGTTTTCCTAAAGAGCAAGCATATTTTAATTTCATGGTTACAGTCATTCTCCGCAGTGATTTTGGAGCTCAAGAAAATAATGTCTGTCACTGCTTCCACATTTTTAATATTTTATGTTTTATAATAGTATTTCAGTTCATTTCAGTTCAGTAACACAGTCGTGTCTGACTCTTTGCGACTCCATGAATCGCAGCACGCCAGGACTCCATGTCCATCACCAACTCCCGGAGTTCACTCAGACTCATGTCCATTGAGTCAGTGATGCCATCCAGCCATCTCATCTTCTGTCATCCACTTCTCCTCCTGTCCCCAGTCTCTCCCAGCTTAGAGTCTTTTCCAATGAGTTAACTCTTCGCATGAGGTGGCCAAAGTACTGGAGCTTCAGCTTTAGCATCATTCCTTCCAAAGAAATCCCAGGGTTGATCTCCTTCAGAATGGACTGGTTGGATCTCCTTGCAGTCCAAGGGACTCTCAAGAGTCTTCTCCAATACCACAGTTCAAAACCATCAATTCTTCAGCACTCAGCTTTCTTCACAGTCCAACTCTTACATCCATACCTGACTACTGGAAAAACCATAGCCTTGACTAGACGGACATTTGTTGGCAAAGTAATGTCTCTGCTTTTGAATATGCTATCTAGATTAGTCATAACTTTTCTTCCAAGGAGTAAGCGTCTTTTAATTTCATGGCTGCAGTCACCATCTGCAGTGATTTTGCAGCCCCAAGAAATAAAGTCTGACACTGTTTCCACTGTTTCCCCATCTATTTCCCATGAAGTGATGGCACCAGATGCCATCTTCATTTTCTGAATGTTGAGCTTTAAGCTAACCTTTTCACTGTTCTCTTTCACTTTCATCAAGAGGCTTTTTAGTTCCTCTTCACTTTCTGCCATAAGGGTGGTGTCATCTGCATATCTGAGGTTATTGATATTTCTCCTGGCAATCTTGATTCCAGCTTGTGCTTCATCCAGCCCAGCGTTTCTCATGATGTACTCTGCATAGAAGTTAAATAAGCAGGGTGACAATATACAGCCTTGACGTACTCCGTTTCCTATTTGGAACCAGTCTGTTGTTCCATGTCCAGTTCTAACTGTTGCTTCCTGACCTGCATATAGGTTTCTCAAGAGGCAGGTCAGGTGGTCTGGTATGCCCATCTCTTTCAGAATTTTCCACAGTTTATTGTGATCCACACAGTCAAAGGCTTTGGCATAGTCAATAAAGCAGAAATCGATGTTTTTCTGGAACTCTCTTGCTTTCTCAGTGATCCAGCAGATGTTGGCAATTTGATCTCTGGTTCCTCTGCCTTTTCTAAAACCAGCTTGAACATCTGGAATTTCATGGTTCATGTACTGCTGAAGACTGGCTTGGAGAATTTTGAGCATTACTTTACTAGTGTGTGCTGCTGCTGCTGCTGCTGCTGCTAAGTCACTTCAGTAGTGTCCGACTCTGTGCAACCCCATAGATGAAAGCCCACTAGGCTCCCCTGTCCCTGGGATTCTCCAGGTAAGAATACTGGAGTGGGTTGCCATTTCCTTCTCCAATGCATGAAAGTGAAAAGTTAAATTGAAGTCGCTCATTCGCTCAGTCGTGTCCAACTCTTAGCGACCTGCATATGAGATGAGTGCAATTGTGTGGTAGTTTGAGCATTCTTTGGAATTGCCTTTCTTTGGGATTGGAATGAAAACTGAACTTTTCCAGTCCTGTGGCCACTACTGAGTTTTCTAAATTTGCTGGCATATTGAGTGCAGCACTTTCACAGCATCATCTTTCAGGATTTGAAATAGCTCAACTGGAATTCTGTCACCTCCACTAGCGTTCATAGTGATGCTTTCTAAGACCCACTTGACTTCACATTCCAGGATGTCTGGCTCTAGATGAGTGATCACACATTGTGATTACCTTGGTCATAGTTCTTATGTGTATTTTTGCCACCTGTTCTTAATATTTTCTGCTTCTGTTAGGTCCAGACCATTTTTACCCTTTATCGAGCCCATCTTTGTATGAAATGTTCCCTTGGTATCTCTAATGTTCTTGAAGAGATCTCTAGTCTTTCCCTTTCTGTTCTTTTCCTCTATTTCTTTACATTGATCCCTAAGGAAGGCTTTCTTATCTCTCCTTGCTATTCTTTGGAACTCTGCATTCAGATGCTTATATCTTTCCTTTTCTCCTTTGCTTTTCACTTCTCTTATTTTCAGGGCTATTTGTAAGGCCACCCCAGACAGCCATTTTGCTTTTTTGCATTTCTTTTCCATGGGGATGGTCTTGATCCCTGTCTCCTGTACAATGTCACGAACCTCCATCCATAGTTCATCAGGCGCTCTATCTATCAGATCTAGATCCTTAAATCTATTTCTCACTTCCACTGTATAATAATAAGGAATTTGATTTAGGTCATACCTGAATGATCCTTTTCCCTACTTTCTTCAGTTTAAGTCTGAATTTGGCAATAAGGAGTTCATGATCTGAGCCACAGTCAGCTCCTGGTCTTGTTTTTGCTGACTGTATAGAGCTTCTCCATCTTTGGCTCCAAAGAATATAATCAATCTGATTTCAGTGTTGACCATCTGATGATGTCCATGTGTAGAGTCTTCTCTTGTGTTGTTGGAAGAGGATGTTTGCTATGACCAGTGCATTCTCTGGGCAAAACTCTATTAGTCTTTGCCCTGTTTCATTCTGTATTCCAAGGCCAAATTTGCCTGTTACTCCAGGTGTTTCTTGACATCCTACTTTTGCATTCCAGTCCCTAATAATGAAAAGGACATCATTTTTTGGGTGTTCATTCTAAAAGGTCTTGTAGGTCTTCATAGAACTGTTCATCTTCAGCTTCTTCAGCGTTACTGGTTGGGGCATAGACTTGGATTACTGTAACATTGATGGTTTGCCTTGGAAACAAACAGAGATCATTCTGTCATTTTTGAGATTGCATCCAAGTACTGCATTTCGGACTCTTTTGTTGACCATGATGGCTACTCCATTTCTCCTGAGGGATTCCTGCCCACAGTAGTGGATATAATGGTCATCTGAGTTAAATTCACCCGTTACAGTCCATTTTAGTTCACTGATTCCTAGAATGTCAACATTCACTCTTGCCATCTCCTGTTTGACCACTTCCAATTTGCCCTGATTCATGGACCTATCATTTTAGGTTCCCATGCTATATTGCTCTTTACAGCATCAGACCTTGCTTCTATCACCAGTCACATCCACAACTGGGTATTGTTTTTGCTTTGGCTCCATCCCTCAGTCTTTCTGGAGTTATTTCTCCACTGATCTCCAGTAGCATATTTGGCACCTACCAACCTGAGGAGTTCCTCTTTCAGTATCCTATCATTTTGCCTTTTCATACTGTCTATGTGGTTCTCAAGGCAAGAATACTGAAGTGGTTTGCCATTCCCTTCTCCAGTGGACCACATTCTGTCAGACCTCTCCACCATGACTCGCCCATCTTGGGTGGCCCCATACAGCATGGCTTAGTTTCATTGAGTTAGACAAGGCTGTGGTCCATGTTATTAGATTGATTAGTTTTCTGTGATTATGGTTTCAGTGTGTCTGCCCTCTGTTGCCCTCTCGCAACACCTATCATCTTACTTTGGTTTCTCTTACCTTGGGCATGGGGTATCTCTTTACAGCTGCTCCAGCATACTGAAGCCGCTGCTCTTTACCTTGGACGAGGGGTATCTCCTCACCGCCACCCCTCCTGACCTTGAACGTGGAGTGGCTCCTCTGAGCCCTCCTGTGCCCATGCAGTCATCCCTCCTCGGGTGTGGGGTAGCTCTTCTTGGCCCCCGCCCCTGACCTTGGACGAGGGGTAGCTCCTCTGGACGGCGCACTTCTGCACAGTCTGTCGCAGCCGACACCCTTATATGTTAATCCAAATCTCTGAATTTATCCTTCTCCTCCTTCCCTTTTGTTGACCATAAGATCACTTTCTATGTGTGTTTCTGTAAATAAGTTCTGTTCTGAGTCATTTTTGTAAATAAGTTAATTTTTACAAAATGTTAGATTCTACATATAAGTGATATCATATATTTGTCTGGGGTCTTCCCTTGTGGTTCAGCTGATTAAAAATCTGCCTGCAATGCGGGAGACATGAGTTCGATCCCTGGGTAGGGAAGATCCCCTGGAGATTGGAAAGGCTATCCACTCCAGTATCCTGGCCTGGAGAATTCCATGGACTGTATAGTCCATGGGGGTCACAAAGAGTTGGACACGACTGAGCAACTTTCACTTTCATATTTGTCTGACTTACTTCACCTTATATGTCAACCTCTAGGTCCATCCATTTTGTTGCAAATGGCATTATTTCATATTTTTATGGCTGAGTAATATTCCATTGTATATATGTACCATGTCTTCTTCATCCATTTCTCAGCTGATGGGCATTTAGGTTGCTTCCATGTCCTGGCTATTGTAAACACTGCTGCAGTGAATATAAGGGTGCATGTATCTTTTCAAATCATGGTGTCTGCTTGGTACTACATAGCCAGGAATGGGATTGCTGGGTCATATGGTAACATTATTTTTAGTTTTTTTTTATTTTTAAAGAATCTCTATATTGTTCTCCATAGTGGCTATCTCAATTTACACTCCCACCAACAGTGTCAGAAGGTTCCTTTTTCTCCACCCTGTCCCTCATTTATTGTCTTCAGATTTTTCAATAGTGGAAATACTTATTATATTGTCTTTTTTATTGTAGCCACCCTAGTCAGTGTGAATCTGTATCTCATTGTCATTTGAGTTACATTTTAAAAATAAACATCTTTTCATATGCATACTGGCCATTTATATGCTTTCTTTGGAAGGAATTCTATTCTACTTTTTTGGCCATTATTTAAATTGGGTTGCTTTTTACTTTTGAATTAAAATTGTTTCTTATATATTCTGGATACAAGTTCCCTTATCATATATGTGATCTGCAAAAATTTCCTTCCTATTTGCAGGTGAGAGTTTTCCTTTATTGATGGTATCCATTGGAGCACAAGTTTTTATTTTAATGAAGTTCAGTTTATTTCTTCTTCTGCTGCTTGTGCTGTCATATATAAGAAATTATTGTCTAATCCATGGCAAAGATTTACCCCTATCTTTCTTTTAAGAGTTTTATGGTTTTAGTTATAACATTTAAATATATGAACACTTTTAATTGTTTTCTATATATAATGTGAGGTGGGGGTCCAACTTAATTCTTTTACATGTTTATATCTAGCTGTCCTTTCAAAATTTGTTGAAAATCTTTTCTTTTCCTAGTCAATTGTCATGGTACCCTTTTCAGATCACATTCTAATTTTTCAGATAGACCAATAAGGCCAAAATAATTAAATATAATATGAAGAATATATAATGTCACAAATGACACAGATATATGTTTTCAAGCCTGAACAATCTGGCTTCTAAGTCTTTTCACTATACAAGAATGCTTGACTCTCTCATCTTCAGACTTTGAGATGGATGTATCACACCTTGAGTTATTATAGCATCTCTGAAGCTACATAGACACATTTAACACCTATATAACAAGTCAGGGCTCAAATATGATAACAGAGAATTTATAAGAATTTTTGACAGTCAAAGGGAAACTATATATAAATATATATGTGATAAATATGTATATATTTATTTTGTAGCTTATAGCATATATACTAGTACAGATATAGATTTATACAGCTTGTGTGTGTGTGGAAAAATATATATAGATAGGTAGATAGATAGTGCTATAATAACCACAGTGTTTTATTTTTTAAAGTAATGTTTAGAAATTTCAGGAAACAATTCTATAGAATGAGCGTTTTCCATTTAACATTTACAGTCCTGACAATCTTACTCTTCTTCATAGTACTCCCAACATGTTGGAAGACATCACACAGACATATGTCTTAATGAAGGATTATAAATGTTCTCAATAATTTAGGTGTATAAAATAAATGAATATTTACTGGCATTTAATAGAAAACTCATTGACCTTTTCATTATAAAAATCAATGTTTACTTGACAGATGTTTGGATGTATTTTAACTCAAGAACATATTTGAATAAATTTGGGTTATTAATTAGGGTAGATTGCTCATGGATCCTAAAACTCATATGTTGAGAGTAGGAAAATAGCAAATTATAATGCTTCCTGGAACAAAGTCAGACTCTTGAAATAAATCGCCAAGAAAGCATGTAAAAAATAAAGATACCAATATATTTTTAGTGGAGTTTTAAAAAGTATCTAGCTAAAAGCTGAAAAAGAGAGAAAGATCTCTGTATTTAGGGTATGAAGTACAAAACACAGAAAAGCAAGTTACTGAAAGAATATAGATGATATTAAAACATTTTTCTGTTATAAATGCTTATACTCCACTTATTTGGAGTGTTAGCATAATGACTTTAAGATAGCAAGTTTAATTTTGTATGTAGTTTTCCATTCCAGATTTAAGTTAAACCTTGTGCTTCTATCTCTGCTATCTCCTCGTCCCCTCCTCCTTCTCCTTCTTCCCCTCCCTGCTCTCCTTCTCTCCCCTCGCTCCCATTCCACTTACCCCCATGACTATTATCAATTTTCTATCATCTTTGAACACTGTACTCCCAGGTATAAATTTCTATTATTGCTCACAATATTCATAATGTGAATATCAATAAGTTTTCTATAAGTGAAGATAATCTGAAAACTGTTTATAGCCATCTAAATGGAATTTGTATAGCACCAATGACTTATCTGAAAATTATCTGGTCCATGGATTTTTAAATTATAATTCTCCCTACCTTTCTTGTCTAGATTACCACTATTGCTTTGAACAGTGACTTGCACTGAGTAGCAATTCAATGACTGAGAGAAGTACTCATAGTTGCATTCAGAAGTACTGACAATTGTACTAAGTACTATTTTTATCGTTGATGTTGAATTTGTTATTATTACTAGGTAAGAACCTATGAATGGATCCATTGTGCTCACTTTTGAGTCAACTGCATTATCTTATATTTAAATGTCAGCATACTGACATTTTATATATTACAAAAAGAGAACACGTAGGAGACAGCAACATTTTCATGGTTGTTCCTAGTGAAATAGCTCTTAACTTGGGTACCAAATACTGCATGATGTAGCAACTTGGTCATATAAAAATATTCATAATTTGAATGTTTGATCATAATTGTTAAATCATTTGGTGGAAAATTCTGTTACCATTATTGTTTTAACCATTAATTCCAGGAGCTATAAATAAACTTAAAATAACTCATTTTTGCCCACTTAGATACCTACAGTAGCTTCTGCACAAGCAAGTGATTCATTAATTTAAAAGACTCATTAGACATAATAAACGTGACCCTAGTGCTTTCACTAGATTTAGAGTCTTAATATTCAATGTCTCTGGAAAAATCAAGATTAAGAAAGTTATTTAAACTATATTTACTTGTGGAACTATCCAATTTATCACAAGGTAGATGCTGATCTTACTTTAGTCATTTAAACAGCTTTAAAGGTACCATTTTCACCTTAATTTCACAACTTTAAAGCAATGTATATTATTCAAGTGATATAGAATATGGAATACAATAAATATTAATTTCATTATTTAAATATATTTCAATACAAAATCCAATAAACCACAAACAAGAACACTGAATGTTGAATAATAAAAGTGATTTCTCCTAACCGTTGTAAACATTAAAATGCATCAAAACAGCAACAAAAAAATCCTGGAGTTTTCAGCAATAATATCAATTAAACACATTAAATAAAATAAAATGCACATATGAGTGTCAAAATAAAATGTTGGTATAAAAAACAAAATCTTAAGAGAAATCAAAACAATATGTGATACAACACTTTAAATGAATGGACATAGAAAGCAGCAGCTTCATTAAGCCTATGCTTTGAAAATACTTAACCAACATTAGAGTTTATGAGACATTACAGGAAAATCTCTGAGTAAGATTATAAAGCTCTTTACATTCCCAATTTAAAAATTACTGATAAGGAACAAGCCATATACAATTGACTAAACAGTTATCTAATGCATAATCATCTGTAAAACAATTACCACAAATGAATAACAAGCAGGGTGGTTCTAGTGTCAAAGCTGACTCTGTGTTACACACAGCAGGAAAATTTGATGAAGGGACCTACTTCTGTCCTTGACCTTCTGCTGCTTAAAATTATGTCACTTTAGTTTTGTATCATTTGCTGATTTTTGTCTGAGTCTTATTCTTTATTAAGTTTAGCAGTCACTTTTCTTGTATAATAAAATTTATGCACATTTTTCACATAAAATTTTCATTTAATCCTAAGTCCCTGGGTCTTCAATTGCATCAGATGTTAAGAGTTTTAATCAACTGGAAAAAAATAGTAAGAGAAGAGTTCTTACCTTTTGTACAGAAGTCCAAAAACGATTCCTCTGTGCAGAAGAAATTGATGTTGTGTATTTATTTTGTAGCTCTGGAAAATAGAGCTACTTTTGAATTTATGTTAGAGTGCTAAATCTGTGGCACTCTATGAAGACATCGCAGCTGACTGACAATATACTTTTTCAAATTAGTATGCTCCATTCAATGTATTTTTGTTCATGATAGAGAAGCTCTGAAGGCTATAAAATATGATATTCCAAAGTGTACTCACACTATTCTTATATTGATTATATATTGTCCACATTGTTTCCTGCTATATCAGATAATGCTATTTAGGTTATGTTAACATCACAGAATATACTGTAAGTTGTCATAATTATATTGCTATGGACTAGCCTGGGTTTCCCAGGTGGTACAAATGGTAAAGAATCCATCTGCCAATGCTGAGAAACCTAAGAGACACAGGTTCTGTCCCTGGGTAGGGAAGATCCCCTGGACAAGGACACAGAAACCCACTCCTGCAGTCTTACCTGAGGAATCCCATGGACAGAGAAGCCTAGTGGGCTACAGTCTATAGTGTTGCACAGAGTTGAACATGACTGAAGCAACTTAGCATGCATGCACGCACAAACCATTTTAAATGGCACTGGAATGATTCCCTGTTTAAGGTTAGCTTACCTTAATTCTAAAATCACTTGATATTCTTGCCATTTTTAATGGTAGGTTTATTTTCCTTTAGTTTTTTCCTGAGATATAATTCATATAGAGTCCTATATAAGTTTGAGGTGAACAATATAATGATCTGATTTACACACATGATGAAATGATTATCATAATAAGCTTAGTTCATATCCATCATCTCATACAGTTACAAAAGAATAGAAAACAAAAAAATGTTTTCCTTATGAAACTCTTAGGATTTACTCCTGCAATAACTTTCATATGTAACATACAGCAGTGTTAATGATATTTATCATGTTGTGCATTTTATCTATTAAATATTTTTTTACCTTATTAACTGAAAGTTTGCACCTTTGACCACCTTCATCCAATTTCCCCTACTCTTATCCTTCATCTTTGGTAAGAGCAAATCTGATCTCTTTTTCTGAATTTTTCTGTGTGTGTGTGTGTGTGTGTTTGAAGTATAATTGACCTAAAACACTAAGTTAGTTTCTGTTACACAACATCGTGGCTTGATATCTCTATACATTTCATAATGTTCGCTACAATAAGTTTAGTCATGATATATCACCATATGATGATATTATATTACTATTAACTGTATTCCCTACATTGTACATTTAATATCCCTGACTCATTTATTTTGCAAATGTAAGCACGTACCTCTTTGTCTCCCTCACCTATTTCTTTTCTCCTCCCATAACCCCTCCCTTTGAGCAGCCACCTGCTTGTTTTCTCTATCTATGACCCTGTTTCTGTCTTGTTAAAAGTTTGTTCATTTGTTTGTTTCCTAGATTCCACATGTAAGTGAAATCATAGCATATTTTTATTTTTATGTGTGACTTATTTCACTTAGTTAAATATCCTGCAGGTCTACCCACTTCATTGGAAATGGCAAGATTTCATTATTTATTATGTCTGAGTAATCATCTATTATGCATAGAATATTACACTCATATGTAATGTATATGCTAATATATGCTACATATGCTAATATATGTAGATGTATCACATCTTATTTATCCATATCTTGCTTATTGTAAATAATACTGCAGTGAACATACAGATGCATATATCTCTTTAAATTAGTGCTTTTGCATTCTTCAGAAAAATATCCAGGAGTAGAATTGATGGGTCATATGGTAGCTCTATTTTTTAATTTTTTGAGGAGTCTCTACATTGTTTCCATAGTGAAAACATGTTTACAACAAAATAAAATTGAAGAAAAGCTCTTAAAAAGGGGAATCTGTAAGTGAACTTTTGCTTTTCTACTCAAATCTTTTGTTAGTTTACAACCATAATCTATTCAAATTAACTAAAATAAAATTAGACGGGGTGAATAAATATTAAGATCTCAAGGATTATATAGATTTTTAAAGAGTGGACGAATAATCCTTCATTTCATAGGTATGAAGTTTTGGAAGACTAGGAGCCTAAGTCATTTTCTTCACATCTCAGAGCCATATGGCCTCCTCTACCGCCACTTCTTTCTGCATGCTTTTTCTCTTGACTGACATCCTCTTGAACCTTATTGTGCCCCCATACAACATGTCCTAAATCTCCCTTTCATATTATGACCTTTAGGGGTGGTTTCTATCTCAGAAAGCAGAGATGCTTAGTTTTTTAGATTTGAATTGATTGATCTGCATAATCTGTGCAGCAAGTCTGTATGTTGTAAATCAGAAAATAGTTTATGAATTGTGTGTGTCTTCTCCATTCCAGAGTCAACTTCTGGTCCAGTCAGTTGTGGCTGAGGGTGTTAATTATTTGTTTATTCCAAAGGAGCAACAGGCAGAGATTTTCACAGAAAGGGGTTCCCCAGATAGTTGACATGGATTTGCAGCTCCAATCAATGGCTAACTATAAATACTTTGTGGATGACTAAGCAATAAAGTAAACTTAAAGCAGAAGTATTTAACTCTCATAGTGACCATGAGGTTGGAAAGGGTATGCCTACAGAAAGAGAATGGCTCCAGTGTTCTAACTGACCTTGAATCTTCAAGAACCATGAGAAAAGGGAATTCCTTTTTCAGAAGAAACAAATTTCAACAAAATTCTAGGCAAGTAAATTCTCCTACCAAGAAACAAAACGTAAGCTACAAGGGATCACCTTTTCCATGATTTAAACCAGATCTGGTATCAAAGCCTCTATACTTGAGCTGTGACATAAATGTGTCACTGGGTACATGTTCTGTGAATTATTTTAATTAGTCTTAAGTCCTCAAGTCATTCATGACTTTGGGTAATATCCTTAGCTTTAGTTCTAGACTTTACATTTTACTTAGGTGAATACTTTAAAACATACATATTCAATACATACAGTACCCAAAAAATTACCTATGAGGGTAAACGAACTGTTTAAACCAACATTTTATAGCAAAGAAAGTTGTGCTATGTTCTCTTCCCATTCTTTCTTACACTTGGTTCCATAGTTTGATATCCTCAAGTTCTTTTCATTTTGGGAGGAAGAAGCAAAACAAAGCAGTTGTTAAGGCTCTAAAAGCAAGCGTAAATTTGCTGTGAGATGCAGGGAGCTCAACCTGGTGCTGTGTGACAACCTAGAGGGATGGGATGGGGTGTGAGGTGTGAGGGAGGCTCAAGAGGGAGGGGACATATGTATATTTATGGCTGATTCATGTTGATGTATGACAGAAATCAACACATATTGTAAAGCCATTATCTTCCAATTAAAAGTGAATAAATAGATTGACTAGAAATAATTTATGTAAAATAACTTAGATATTTAAAATAAGAACTTTATCAAATTTCTTTTTATGTAAAAATTTACAAGTTATCTTACCTTATCTTTAGTTATATAAACTTTAAAGATTTTTTAACAATTATATGATACACAGTCTTGCTGCAAAGTTACCTAGGTCAAAATCTACCATATTATTAATACTCCAGAATTCTCCCTTAGCTCCGACTAACTCCAAGTTCTATTTTCCCCCTGACAAATATTTTAAATGGACGATAGATTAAGTATGTATATATGCATGTATATTTACATATTAAACATAGATATATATATGTATGCGCACACACACACATAGCACAGGAATATATATTCAGATAACCTGACTTTTACTCAATCGTCTTCGTGTTTTATTCCCCACCTACGTAGGAAACACTAACATTGTTTAGTTTTGCCTGTTTTGAATTCATATACATGAAATTAATCCACGTTTTCTTCAGTATTATATATAATTCATTCAGCATTATATAAAGTTCACCCTTACTGTGTGTAGTTCTAGTTTATTTCATTCTGTTTCACTGCAGTGTAGTATTCCTTAGTATAAATATATGGCCATATTATTCATTGTACTGTTGTAGACTTTGAAGCATTTGTACCAGTGATCAACAAGGACATAGCCACTTGTATATATCAAATATATATTCAGGGTTTGAATTGCTTGATTACATGTTATGTATATTTCAAATGAGAAGATAATGCCTAATGTGTTCTAAAATATTTGTATCCATTTATAGAGTAGTATATGAAAATGTGTGATGCATCTCACAGCAAATTCCCTCTGGCTGTCTATTATATGCATGATAATGTATATGCGTCAATGCTACTGTCTCAGTTCATCTCACCTTCTCCTTCTCCTGATGTGTCCACAAGTCTGTCCCTATGTCTGCATCTCTTTTACTCAGTCATGTCTGACTCTTTGTGATCCTTTGGACCATGGCCCACCAGGCTACTCTCTCCATGAGATTTTTCAGGCAAGAATACCAGAGTGGGGTGCCATTTCCTTCTCCAGGGAATCTTCCTGACCCAAGGATCAAGTTCGCAACCCCTCCAATTTCTGCATTGCAGGCAGGTTCTTTACCTGGTGAACCGTTGAGGAAGCCCTGTTGCTGCCCTACAAATAGGTTCATCATGTAGCATTTTTCTAGATTCCATATATATGTATTAATATATGATATTTGTTTTTCTCTTTTGACTTACTTCATTTTGTATAACAGACTCTAGAATGATCCATCTCACTAGAACTTAAATTACTTTCCTTCCTATGGCTTATTTAACTTATATGCAGAGTGCATCATGAGAAACACTGGGCTGGAAGAAGCACAAGCTGGAATCAAGATGGCTGGGAGAAATATCAATAACCTCAGATATGCAGATGATACCACCCTTATGGCAGAAAGTGAAGAGGAACTAAAAAGCCTCTTGATGAAAGTGAAAGAGGAGAGTGAAAAAGTTGGCTTAAAGCTCAAAATTCAGAAAACTAAGATCATGGCATGTGGTCCCATCACTTCATGGGAAATAGATGGGGAAACAGTGGAAACAGTGTCAGACTTTATTTTGGGGGGCTCCAAAATCACTGCAGATGGTGATTGCAGCCAGGAAATTAAAAGACACTTACTCCTTGGAAGAAGTTATGATCAACCTAGATAGCATATTCAAAAGCAGAAACATTACTTTGCCAAAAAAGATCTGTCTAGTCAAGGCTATGGTTTTTCCAGTGGGCATGTATGGATGTGAGAATTGGACTGTGAAGAAGGCTGAGCACCGAAGAATTGATGCTTTTGAACTGTGGTGTTGGAGAAGACTCTCGAGAGTCCCTTGAACTGCAAGGAGATCCAACCAGTCCATTCTGAAGGAGATCAGCCCTGGGATTTCTTTGGAAGGAATGATGCTAAAGCTGAAACTCCAGTACTTTGGCCACCTCATGCGAAGAGTTGACTCACTGGAAAAGACTCTGATGCTGGGAGGGATTGGGGGCAGGAGGAGAAGGGGACAACAGAGGATGAGATGGCTGGATGGCATCACTGACTCAATGGACATGAGTTTGGGTGAACTCTGGGAGTTGGTGACGGACAGGGAGGCCTGGTGTGCTGCGATTCATGGGGTCACAAAGAATCAGACATGACTGAGCGACTGAACTGAACTGAACTAAAATCGTATCCCATTAGTGTAGGAAGGGAAGAATATGTTTCAAGCTTTCAACTACATTGGCCCCAAGTTGTAGACATCTAATTCCCCAGGGTATTGAATGAACTGAACTGATGGATTAGTAATATTCCATTGTGTATATGTATCACAACTTTGTATCCAATCATCTATTGATTGACATCTAGGCTGCTTCCATGTCCTGGGCTTCAGTAAACGGTGCTGCAATGAACATTGGGGTACAAGTGTTTTTTAGAATTGTATTTTATTCAGAGTAAATGCCCAGTAGTAGGATTGCTGGGTCATATGGTAATTTTTTCCCAATTTTTTAAAGAAATATCCATACTCTTCTTGGAGAAGGCAATGGCAACCCACTCCAGTACTCCTGCCTGGAAAATCCCATGGACAGAGGAGCCTGGTAGGCTGCAGTCCACAGGGTCGCTAAGGGTAAGACACGACTGAGCGACTTCCTTTTCACTTTTCACTTTCATGCATTGGAGAAGGAAATGGCAACCCACTCCAGTGTTCTTGCCTGGAGAATCCCAGGGATGGGGGAGCCTGGTGGGCTGCTGTCTATGGGGTCGCACAGAGTCAGACATGACTGAAGCGACTTAGCAGCAGCAGCAGCAGAACCAGCAGAAGCTATACACTTCTCCATCATGGTTGTATCAATTTACATTCCCACCAACAATGCAAGAGGGTTCACTTTCCTTCACACCCTCCCCAGCATTTATTATTTGTAGATTTTAATGATGAACATTCTGACCAGTGTGAGGTGATACTTCATTTTACTTTTGATTGGCATTTGTCTGATAAAGAATTTTGAGCCTTTTTTTCATGTGTTTATTAGCCATATGTATGCAGTCTTTGGTGAAATGTCTGTTTTGGTCTTCTGCCCATTTTTCATTGGAATGTTTGTTTTTCTGATATTGAGTTGCCTGTGCTGATTGTGTATTTTGGAAATTAATCCTTTGTCAGTTGCTTCATTAGCAATTATTTCCTCCCACTCTGAGGGATGTCTTTTCATTTTGTTTATGGCTTCCTTTGCTGTGTAAAGGCTTTTAAGTTTAACTAGATCCCATTTGTTTATTTTTGTTTTTATCTCCATTACTTGAGGAGATGGGTCACAGAAGATCTTGCTGTGATTTATGCAGAGAGTGTTCTGCCTATGTTTCCCTCTAAGAGTTTTATAGTTTCTGATTTTACATTTAGGTTTTTAATCCTTTATTAGCTTATCTTTGTGTATGATGTTGGGAAGTGTTTTACTTTCATTGTTTTACACATAGCATCCAGTTTTCCTAGTACCACTTATTGAAGAATCTATCTTTTCTCCATTGTATATTCTTGCCTGCTTTGTCAAAGATAAGGTGCCCATAGGTGCATGGGTTTATCTCTGGCCTTCCCATTTGTACCATTGATTTATATTTCTCCTTTTGTGCCAGTATTATATTGTCTTGATGACTGTAGCTTTGTAATACAGTCTGAAGTCAGGAAGGTTGATTCCTTCAGCTTCATTCTTCTTTCTCAATATTGTTTTGGTTATTAGGAGTCTTTTGTGTTTCCATATGAATTGCAAATTTTTTTTATTATAGTTCTATGAAAAATGCCGTTGGAAATGTTATGTGGCTTGCATTGAATCTGTAGATTGCTTTGGATAGTTTAATCATTTTCACAGTTTTGACACTTCCAGTCCAGGAACGTGGTATATCTCTGCAGTTATTTATGTCCTCTTTGATTTCTTTCATGAGAGTCTCAGTTTCCTGTATACAGCTTTTTTGTCTCCTTAGGTAGGTTTATTCTGAGGTATTTTATTATTTCTGTTGCAGTGGTGAATGGTATTGATTCCTTAATTTCTCTGATTTTTTATTTTTAGTATACAGGATTGCAAGGGATTTCTGTGTATTGTTTATGTATCCTGCAAATTTACTAAATTCACTGATTAGCTCTAGTGATTTTCTGATAGTAACTTTAGTGTTTTCTATGCACAGTAAACTGTCATCTGTAAACAGCAAGAGTTTTTCTTCATCTTTTCCAGTCTGGATTCCTTTTATTCCTTTCTCTTCTCTGATTGTCATGGCTAGGAGTTCCAAAGTTGTGATGAATAAAAAGGGGGAGAATGGACACCATTGTCTTTTTCCTGATCTTTGAAGAAATGCTTTCAGTTTCACCACTGAGAATAATGTTTATTGTGGATTTATCATATATGGCCTTTGTTATGTTGAGGTATGTTGCCTCTATGGGGCGTCGCTGAAGGCTCAGAGGTAAAGAATCTGCCTGCAATGTGGGAGACTTTGGTTCAATCCCTGGGTTGAGAAGATACCCTGAAGAAGGGAATGGCTATTCATTCCAGTATTCTTGCCAGGAGAATTCCATGGACAGAGGAGTCTGGCGGGTAATAGTCCATGAAGTTGCAAAGAGTCAGACATGACTGAGCAACTAAAAGGTTTCTTCTATGCCTATTTTCTGAAGAGTTTTTTTTATCATAAATGTGTGCTGAATTTTATCTAAAGCTTTGTCTGAATCTATTGAGATTATCATATGATTTTCATCTTTTAACTTGTTGATATGGTGTATCGCATTGATTGTGTATATTGAAGAATCCTTGCATCCGTTAGATAAACTCAGAATGATCATGGTGTATGATCTTTTAAATGTGCTGTTGGAATCTGTCTGCTAGAATTTTGCTGAGGATTTTTTCATCTATGTTCATGTGATATTGGCCTGTAATTTTCTTTTTTAGTCTTCATCCGGTTTTGGTATCAGGGTAATGGTGGTCTCATAGAATGAGTTTGGAGGTGTTCCTTCCTCTGCGATTTTCTGAGAATTTGTGAAGAATAGGCATTAGCTCCGGAGAGTGCGATGGCACACCACTTCTTGCCTGAAGAATCCGATGGATGGAGGAACCTGGTGGGCTACAGTCCATGGGGTCGATAACAGTCAGACACGACTGAGTGACTTCACTTTCACACACTGGAGAAGGAAATGGCAACCCACTCCAGTGTTCTTGCCTGGAGAATCCCAGGGATGGGGGAGCCTGGTGGGCTGTCGTCTATGGGGTCGCACAGAGTCAGACACAACTGATGCAACTTAGCAGCAGCAGGCATTAGCTCATCTCTAAATGTTTGATAGACTTCACCTGTGAAGTCATCTGGCCCTGGGATTTGGTTTTTGAGAGATTTTTGATCACAGCTTGATTTCAGTGCTTGTGATTGGCTTTCACATAATTTCTACTTTTTTCTGATGCAGTCTTAGTTGAACATTTCTAAGAATCTGTCCACTTATTCCAGGTTGTCGATTTTATTGGCATATAGTTGCTCATAATACTCTCTTATGATCCTTTGTATTTCTGCATTGTCTGTCTCCTTTTTCATTTCTAATTGTGTTGATTTGAGTCTTCTCCCTTTTTCTTGATGAGTCTGCCTATTGGTTTGTCAATTTTATTTTCTCAAAGAAGAAGCGTTTAGTTTTATTGACTTTTGATATTGTTTCTCCATTTCATGTTCATTTATTTCTGCTCTGATCTTTACAATTTCTTCTACCTTTTTTACTATTGTTTTTCCAATTAGGCAATCTACTGATTTTAATTAAGTTGTATTTAAAACTGATTACATATAAAATGAAAATAGGCATATTGGAAGGAGGGAAGGATTTATGGGGGAGAGGGGAACCTGTAAATAGATGTGCCACTAATGATTATAAACCATATTTTTTCCTATGTTTTCCCTAGCATGTATATGACCAATTCCCCACTGTACTCATTTTTTTTTTTTTTTTCTTTTTGTGTGCCTTTCTAAATGTTACAGAGGGAGGTCAGGGACTTTGGATAACAAATTATACTTCAAAGTACTATATGAAAGAACAGAATAGTGAGGCACTGAGTGTGCCACCCCACTAGGAATGGGTATCCCTTACTATAAGGAGCTGCAAGCCCCGAGTCACTGCCCCCACCCCCCCCCCCCCACACACCTTATTCAGAACCATCTTTGTTGTATTAGCCTCAAGCTTTGCATGTTAAAAACTTGCTTTTCTCTCGTTTTTTTTCTTCTTCAAATGTCCTAGAGATATGGTGACATAGTAAGGAATAAGGGTAGAGTCTAAAATCATTTTTGGCTTAGCTGCTTCATTTTAAATAGGAGAGAATTGTAAAATAATTGACTTCCGCTGAGTTCTTACAGAGTAATAGGTGGTGATCTAAGGGTTCTTTTTGCATAAACTCATTTAATCTTCTTAATAATTCTTAAAGTTATATTATGATTATAAGTTTATAGGTGAAAAAGCAAAGTTACACAGCTATTTAGATATTTTATACAAAGTTACACAGCTAATAAGTGATGAAACTAAAAACCAAACACAGGTAATCTGGCTCCAGACAACCTAGTCTATTAATAATACTTCCTCATATCTTAAAATAATAATTTAAAGTATTTTTTTTGGCTTTGTCACAGTTTCCAGAATAATGCCATTAGTAATACGTTTTTAAACCAAAGGAAGTTAATGGTGAACCTAACCACAGTTACTCTATTTTCCCCTTTCTTTCTCCTTTTTATTTTCTCTAAAATAGTGAAAACACTATAATATTCAATAGAAAAAATTATGCTATTTTGTAAGCCTTCTAAAACAATTATTTACTTGATTTTTGGGGATAATTATATATTCTGGCTTGTTCTTGGTTAAGCCCAGAATGTATAGTAATGCAGTTTAGCCTTACTGTCATCTTTTAACAACCAGACTGACATAGTAATAGATTTTGATTGTTAAATATGATTTCTTAGTACTCCTATGTTAGTCATTAACACAAAAGCCAAGTATTACTAATTCTCCCCCAATAACTTGGTAAGCTGCAATCTCTTCTCAACATTACCAAGTGAGGCATGGTCACATGACTTGTTTTTTTCTAGTACGTGTTACTTGACACTACAGCTTTATAAGCCAGATGATACACCAAATTCTCTTCTATCAAAGTGACAGTTTCAGTTGATGGGATTATCTGTAAACATGGGTCAGAGATTCAGGACAACATGTGACAGGGAGCCAGTCAACCTTGACGGACATGAAGCATGGAAAAAATAATTTTTTGTTGAGGTTTGGGGATTGATTGTTATAACAGCATAACCTAGATTATTCTAACAGATACATATTCCATTACTAAAACATATAAACACATGATTCTTCAAAGAAAATATCTGCTTTTACAATAGTACTTTCTTAGTAATATTTTGTCTCTGAATATATTACTGTTTCAAATACTTCTGTTGTTATTTAGCTGCTAAGTCATGTCTGACTCTTTTGCCACTTCATGGACTGTAGGTCACCAGACTCTTCTGTCCATGGATTCTCCTGGCAAGAATACTGGAGTGGGTTGCCATTTCCTTCTCCAAGGGATCTTCTCGACCTGAGGATTGAACCTGTGTCTCCTGGATTAGCAGGCAATGCTGAGCCACCAGAGAAGCCCTTTAATAACTTCTAGATACTAACAAAATAACTTTCTGGTTTTATAGAAAACAATTTATAAAGTAAAACAATGTCTTCTTATAGAACAAGGAGCAAATAACTCATATAAATTGTTAAAATAGTTGTATGACAATTTTGTTGTTTAGTCGCTAAGTTGTGTCTGACTCTAACCCCATGGACTGAAGCACACCAGGCTTCCCTGTCCTTCACTATCTCCCAGAGTTTGCTCAAATTCATGTTCATTGAGTTGGTGATGCTATGTCAGCATCTCAACCCCTGTCACTGTAGTCTACTATTTCTGTCTTTTTATATTGTGATGTAGTACTAATGCCACACTGATTTGTTATACAGAAAGAGTTGAGAAATTTTCATGTTTTATTTTCACTGTTCTACCTTCTTTTTTTAATCAGGTATATTTTCTTGAAATGGCTTTGTTTGGTGGCATCTTCTGTCCACTGTAAGGGATTCAAGACATAAATCAATGTTTCAAAAACATTTTCATACATTTCCTAAAACCTGTATTAATGTTAGTTGCTTTTATAATAACAGTACTTTACTGTCTTTATTGCTGTCATTTGTTGAAGAAATGAAGCTCAGAGAAATCACTGACTCAGTAGACAGTAATTTATAAACAACAAAATTTAAAGTAGTTTAACTTGTCCATGCTTAAATGAGTGAAAAAAAAGTGAGCTTTCATTTTATTAAAAAAAAAAAAGTATCAGACTACTGTATAAAACTTTGGGAAAGCATTGTTTTACAAATGCTTTATGTTCTTGGCAGGAAACTTGACTCTAAATAGAAGTTCACCCAAGTAGAATTTAAATTTGCACATTCTAATGCATTGCAGCAATTTCTACTTCACTAAAACTGAAAAATCACTATATCTGTATTTTATATAAGTTGATCTTATGCTACGTGCATAATGTTACTGCCAAAAAGTTATACAATATGCGATAATATTCTATTTACAACACATTAAGATCCTCCATGCTAGTCATGTGTCAACTAATGTATCAGATAGCACAGTGGTCACAGTTTTCAAGAAAACCATACAGATGTTTTAACATAATAGCAGAAAAGAAATGTCACTGTAGTTCAACATGATAGCTTTAATTTACAGTTTCTTAGTGTTTATATTTGGAATATTATACAAAGAATGAATGGCTATTTTTCCATAGGCATCCTATGTTTTCTATCCTTATCCTACTTCTAACTATACTTATAATTGACTTTGTGACTATGTCTGAATTCAATCCTTTCTAATAACCATAATGACACCAAACTCATTTTTGCATTAGCATTTGGCCTGTGTAAGTTCTGAAAGTATTAACTGTAAGAATAAAAATGGGGTTGAAAAAGAGTCCTAGAATTCCCATTAAAATGATTATTGAGTATAAGGTGACTTCAAAAGTTAAAGACAGTTCCCAGAAGCATCAACATAGCAGAGGGAGAATGATATGCTTTAATACAGATTTATATTAATAATTGTTATAGCTTTGGTTTAAGAGGAACCTGTAAGAAATTTTTTTCAGTACAGAGAAGGATGCATGCGTCCTTAGTTACTTTAGTCGTGTCCAATTCTTTGCAATTCTATGGACTGTAGCCCTCCAGGCTCCTCTGTCCATGGCATTCTCCAGGCAAGAATACTGAAGTGAGTTGCCATGCCCTGCTCCAAGGGATCTTCCTGACCCAGGGATCCAATTGCGTTTCCTATATCTCTTACAGGTAGATTCTTTACACACTGAGCCACCTGGGAGGCCCAACAAAGAAGGAAAACAAGTATTTTAAGTATATGCACCAGGCATTTTTACATAGACAACAATTTGCCACTGGCTACCAGAGTAATTTTAACTATTAACAACATAACCGTTAACAAAATGTGTCTTTAAAAAAATGATAAGTTTTGCTAAATAAATTATCTTTTCACTTTTAAGTATAACAATCAAGAGACTGTAACTTCAGTGCTACTTTGGTGATTTTTCAGGTGAATCTCTATCTAATATTTGACATATATTCAACCAAATCTTTCTCAACTGAATTTTCATGTAAAAAAGGTATGTCAGGTGGCCATCAACAATATTACAGGACACAAGTGAAATATAATTATTTGAGCACACATAAGTCTTACTGATGCATTTATTTCCTCCTGTGCTCAGCTATTAGGCCTCTTAAATAGTTAAACACCCGAATCTTAGAATATCTGTGTATTAGTTTAATGGAAAATGCTAAGATTTTCAGAGACATGTGATATGAAATAATACTGAAGTACAAATTAAATCATGTGTTTTGCAATGATATAAAATAAAATATAATACATATTATAAGTATATGCATACATATAAATACTATAAAACTATTTCAGAAACTCAACAATGAGGTTCAAAAATGATAAAGACAAGCAAAACTTACTATTAATAAGTAGCAATTATGCCACTGAAACAGTAAAATGAACATCCTGTCCTTATTGCTTTTCTACCCTCCTACTAAATTTTGCCGATTAGATACAGAAGATCATAGGAAGACTCAAAGCACATTTACAGGGTAATTGCACTGAGAGCAATCCAATTCTGTTTAAATGCTTCCATAATATTATCATTCTTATGGAAACCTCTGTTATACCAGCTTTATTTAGGAGACAGAGCAGATGCTGCTTTCCATTTACCTACTTCCCCTCATTCTACTAAGTCTGGAATGTGGTCCAGTCAGGATATTATTCAGTACACACTGTCTCAGAACCAGTCCCCATAAGTGAAATTCACTGGCTATATATAGATGTCCAGGATTAATGCATAATAGATTGGAAAATGATGAGCTATTTCAAGTATTTTTACATCACCATCATAAGATGAATAACTCTATGTCTTTGTTATATGATTTCAGCTCTCTAAATAACCATTTTTGAGGAATAGTATCTAGCAAGCTGTCATGATTTGTTGTTTACTGAAGATGTTCCTAGTCTAGACTTTCTTGATTCTTTGAGTGTCATGTGTTCTAACTTATCAAAAAAAAAAGTCATAAGAAAGTAACTGTATTATCTAGAAAAAAACATTCTTATTCTAAAACAATTTCAATAATATAATTTTTTCTTTAGTTCTAAAAATATAATTTGGATATTTTATTCTACATATTTCTTCTATGATTCACTTATAGGAAAATATCTACCTTTTTTCTGTTTTTTGTTTTTTCTGATGAGAATGACAAATATAAATATCCATAAGGATGGCTGAAAAACAGCAAAACAATGTATTATGCCGAGTTTTGTCTGATTTTGTATATTTCAAATGATGTATATACTATTACACCTTTGTACATCCAGGTTTCAAGTAACATATTCAGTTCAGTCAGTTCAGTCGTTCAGTTGTGTCTGACTCTTTGTGACCCCATGGATCGCAGCATGCCAGGCCTCCCTGTCCATCACCAACTCCCGGCGTTTACCCAAACTCATGTCCATTGAGTTGGTGATGCCATCCAACCACGTCATCCTCTGTTGTCCCCTTCTCCTCCTGCCCTCAATCTTTCCCAGCATCACAGTCTTCTCCAATGAGTCAGTTCTTCGAATAGGGTGGCCAAAATACTGGAGTTTCAGCTTCAACATCAGTCCTTCCAATAAATACTCAGGACTGATTTTCTTTAGGATGGACTGGTTGGATCTCCTTGCGGTCCAAGGGACTCTCAAGATTCTTCTCCAACACCACAGCACAAAAGTATCAATTCTTCAGCCCTCAGCTTTCTTTATAGTCCAACTCTCATATCCATATATGACTACTGGAAAAACCATAGCCTAGATGGCGGAGAAGGCAATGACACCCCACTCCAGTACTCTTGCCTGGAAAATCCAAGGACAGAGGAGTCTGGTAGGCTGCAGTCCATGGGGTTGCTAAGAGTTGGGCACAACTGAGAGACTTCACTTTCACTTTTGACTTTCATGCATTGGAGAAGGAAATGGCAACCCACTCCAGTGTTCTTGCCTGGAGAATCCCAGGGGCGGGGAAGTCTGGTGGGCTGCCGTCTATGGGGTCTCACAGAGTCGGACACGACTGAAGCGATTTAGCAGCAGCAGCAGCAGCAGACTAGATGGACCTTTGTTGGCAACGTAATGTCTCCGCTTTTGAATATGCTGTCTAGGTTGGTCATAACTTTCCTTCCACGGAGCAAGCATCTTTTAATTTCATGGCTGCAGTCACCATCTACAGTGATTTTGGAGCCCCAATACATAAAGTCTGTCACTGTTTCCACTCTTTCCCCATCTATTTGTCATGAAGTGATGGGACCAGATGCCATGATCTTAGTTTTCTGAATGTTGAGTTTTAAGGCAACTTTTTCACTCTCCTCTTTCACTTTCATCAAGAGGCTCTTTAGTTCTTCTTCACTTTCTGCCATAAGGGTGGTGTCATCTGCATATCTGAGGTTATTGATATTTCTCCCAGAAATCTTGATTCCAGCTTGTGCTTCTTCCAGCCCAGCGTTTTTCTTGATGTACTCTGCATATAAGTTAAATAAGCAGGGTGACAATATACAACCTTGATGTATTCCTTTTCCTATTTGGAACCAGTCTGTTCTATGTCCAGTTCTAACTGTACTTCCTGACCTGCATACAGATTTCTCAAGAGGCAGGTCAGGTGGTCTGGTAGTCCCATCTTTTCAGAATTTTCCACAGTTTTTTTGTGATCCACACAGTCAAAGGCTTTGGCATAGTCAATATAGCAGAAATAGATACTGAATCCTATTTAATATAATGCACACAATGTAATTGGGTATAATACATAGATACATAATTTTATTACACATTAAATTGCTGGCTATATAATGTTGAAAACATACAAAAATCTAATTTCTCAAAATCAGTTTTTATCATTTTTTCTCTCTAACTGGATTAATGACTTAATATGTCTCTCATAAAAACTGAATGAACTGTTGCCACTACTCTAGACAACCAAACAATATGCATTCTGCAAAATGTTGATAATAAAATTTTATTATTTGATCCAGTAGCACATATTTCTTGTCACAATGAATGATTTAGTATTAACTACTCTAAAACTGAAATCAGTTTTTGACACATATTCTCCAATGTCTAATTGGCCTATATCCAGCAACTGAATCCAGCATGCTAACATGTTTAGTTACCTCAGGGTATATTTTACAACTAATTCAGCTTTTAATCATTTACTGGGAAGTCAAATCACTTAAAATGCAATATTTTATGGGCCCTGGTGAATGATTGATAATATTTTTTATGAAAATGGCTCAGGGTAAAATTATCGAGACCATCTAGAATGAAATAAGTCTTTAAGGTCTCAATCACTTATTTATTTTTATGCTGGACCAGATGCAGAATTATTTACCAAGGAAACACCACGTCCTGAATATTTTCTTCTGCTAGCCTCCTGTAGATATGGCCTGACTATTTTAGGCTTGAAATTTGTTTCCTTTGCAGACATCAACTATCCTTAGCTGATTATAAAGCATATGGGCCTGTCTTTTAATCAACAGAATGACCACTGTGTCTCCAGATTCCCACAGACTATAATCTCATACTCTTTGCTCCTGAATATTAAGATAAATGAAAAGAAACAGAAAATATTATTGCTATTAATGGGGCTGTTCTTGGAAGACATTGGATCATGTATCACCCTTTATGTTGAGAATAGCACTTGATAGTGAGCCAGAGTCTCAGAATTGTACTTGAATGTCAATATTTCAACATCTTGAATAAATGCTTTTATTAGACTTCCCTGTGGCATCATGTGCTCAGCTAGGACTGATTAATGCTGTAGGAGCTATCATATAAAGTCTGCATTTGTAGTAATTTTATAGATTTTTAAAGGACCTTATCTATTATATCACACAGTGGTTCCTTGAAGCATCAGGGGAAATTATGCAGAATTTTCAGAAAAAATATTTTTATAATATGATTATGTTGAATCTTAAGATTATGTTTCTCCCTTCACTTCAGTTTCTGAGAATCATAGAGTTCAATCTTTACCTAGAACTAACAACATATTAAGAATTCTGTTATTTTTATTTGAGTACTAATCATCTCTGCTGCTGCTGCTGCTGCTAAGTCACTTCAGTCGTGTCCGACTCTGTGCATCCCCATAGATGGCAGCCCACCAGGCTCCCCCATCCCTGGGATTCTCCAAGCAAGAACACTTCAAATTAGAATTTTTGTTTGTAATTTATCATAGAGTTCACTCTTATTAACATCATTCTCTTTTTCTTAATTCACTTTTTTTTTTTCATCATGTCCTGTGGCATGTGGGATCTTAGTTCTCTAGTGGAGGATTGAACCCATGCCCCTTGCAGTGGAAGCATGGAGTCTTAACCCCTGGACCACCAGGGAAGTCAACTTAAGTAACTTTTTGACATTTACTTAAAAAAAATCATATTAATAATTTATTTATTTAGAGTAGCTTTAAATTCACCTTAAAATTGAAGAGATGTACATAGATTTCCTTTATAGCCCCTGACCATACAGATGCATAGCCTCCCCAATTACCAGCATCTGCCACCAGAGGGGTACAGCAAGGGAATTCCAGAACAAAAACAAACAAAATAAAAATATATACTACTGTTTCATTGACTATGCTAAAGCCTTTGCTTGTGTGGATTACAACAAACTGTGGAAAATTCTTAAAGAGTTGAGACTATCAGATCACCTTACCTGCCTCTTGAAAAACATGTCCGCAGGTCAAGAAGTAATAATTAGAACCAGACATGGAACAACAGACTGGCTGAAAATTGGGAAAGGAGTATGTCAAGTCTGTATATTGTCACCTTGCTTATTTAACTTCTATGCAGGGTACATCATGTAAAATGTTGGGCATATGTCTTACAAGCTGAAATTAAGATGAAAGTGAAAGTGTTAGTTGCTCAGTTACTCTTTGCAAACCCATGGACTGTAACCCACCAGGCTCCTCTGGCCATTGGGTTTTCCAGGGAAGAATACTGGAGTGGGTTGCCGTTTCCTTCTCCAGAGAATCTTCCTGACTCATGGATTGAACCCAGGTCTCCTTCATTACAGGCAGACTCTTTGCCTTCTGAGACACCAGGGAAGCCAGAATCAAGATAGTCAGGAGAAATATTAACAACCTGAGATATACAGATGATACTACTTTAATGATAGAAAATGAAGGGAAACTAAACAGCCTCTTGATAAGGGTGAAAGAGGAGAGTGAAAAAGTTGGCTTAAGGATCAACATTCAAAAAACTAAGGTTATGGCATCTGGTCCTATCACTTCATGGCAAACAGAAGAGGAAACAGAGGCAGATTTAATTTTCTTGAGCTCCAAAATCACTGCAAATGGTGACTACAGCCACAAAATTAAAAGTCATTTGTTCCTTGGCTGAAAAGCTATGGCAAACCTAGATAGTGTATCAAAAATCAGAGACATCACTTTGCTGACAAAGATCTGTATAGTTTTTCCTGTAGTCATGGATGAACGTGATAGTTGGACCATAAAGAAGGCTTAGTGCTGAAGAATTGATGCTTTTGAACTGTGGTGCTACAGAAGACTCTTGAGAGTCTCTTGTACAGCAAGGAGATCAGCTAATCAAATGCAAAGGGAAATCAATCCTGAATATTTATTGGAAGGATTGATGCTGAAGCTCCAGTACTCTGGCCACCTGATGTGAAGAGCTGACTCATTAGAAAAGACCCTGATGCTGAGAAAGATTGAGGGCAGGAGAAGAAGCGGGAGACGGAGGAGGAGATGGTTGGATGGCATTATCAACTCAATGGATATGAGTTTGAGAAACTTCAGGAGACAGTGAAGGACAAGGAAGCCTGGCATTGTGTAGTCCATGGGGTCATAGAGAGTAGGACATAATTTAGGAACCAAAAACAATAACAAATCACTCAAAATCCATAATTTACACTGCAGTTCACTTTTGGTGTTGTGCATTCTATGGGTTTGGAAAAATGTATTATGACATGAATTCATCATTATATTATAATACAGAGATAATATGATTTCAGATATAATAACAGATATATCTTAAAATAAGTATGTGTAAAGATACTCTACATTATGTGGCATCATATTACATTATCATGTAAGCATGTAAAAACATATACCACTTTATGCATCATCAAGGAAAGGTAAATTAAAACAACAATAAGATACTACCACACACCTTATAGAATGACCCCAAATCTAAAACACTGACAACACCAAGTACTGGTGAAGAGGTGAAGCTAAAGTCCTCTCATTCATTTTTGGTGGGAATGCAAAATGGTACAGCCGATTTAGAAGACTGTTTGGCAGTCTCCCAAAACTAAATATAGTCTTATCATATGATCCAGAAATTCTGCTCTTTGGTATTTACCCAAAGGAATTGAAAACATATATCCATACAAAAACCTACACATGGATGTTTATAGTAGAATTACTCATAGTTGGCCAAAACTGGGAAGCAAATATGATTTCATTCAGTAGATGAATTGATAAATAAACTGTGGTACATACAGACAGCACCAGAAAGAATGAGTTATTAAGCCATGAAATAATGAAAAAAACTTTAAATGTATATTATTAAGGGAAAGAAGCCAGTCTGAAAAGGTTATATATTGTCTAATTCCAATTATGTGACATTCTGGTTAAGGCAAAACTACAGAGACAATAAAATGTTCATATCAGTGCTTTCCAGGGGCTTGGAGTTTGGGAGGAAGGGAGATGAATAGGCAGAGCACAGAGGATTTTTAAGGCAGATAAAATATTCTGTACATAGTCATGTATTGATGTGAGAGTTGGTCCACAAAGAAAGCTGAGTGCCAAAGAATAGATGCTTCTGAACTGTGGTGTTGGAGAAGGCTCTTGGGTGTCCCTTGGACTGCAAGGAGATCAAATCAGTCAATCCTAAAGAAAATCAGTCCTGAATAGTCATTGGAAGGACTGATGCTGAAGTTGAAGCTCCAGTACTTTGGCCACTTGATGCAAAAACTGACTGATGCAAAAACCCTGATGCTGGGAAAGATTGAAGGCAGGAGGAGAAGGGGACACAGAGGATGAGATGGTTGCATGGTATCACCAACTCGATGGACATGAGTTTGAGCAGGCTCTGGAAGTAGGTGATGGACAGGGAAGCCTGGCATGATGCAGTCCATGGGATCACAAAGAGTCGAACAAGACTGAGCAACTGAAATGAACTGAACTGAATCTGTGATATCATAAGGATGAGACATAAGTCCAAACTCATGTAAAATGTAGAAAACCAAAAATGAACTCTAATATAAACCAGCAATTTTGATGATTATGATGCACCAATGTAGGTTCATTCTTGGTAAAAAATGTGTCATCTTACTGAGTGACATTGATAATGAGGGAGGCTATGTATACGTGGGATTAGTCAAAGAGGACATCCCTGCATCTTCCCCTCAGTTTTGTTATGAACCTGAATCTAGTCTAAAAATATAAAATCAATAAAAATTAAAATAAAAAATTGTTTAAATGGATGAAACACAATAAATTTCTTTAATGAGTTCACAGTTCAAAGAAGTAGACAGATAAGTGAATGAACATTATCAACAACATGCAGTGAGCTAGGCCACAGAAGAGTCAAGGGCTGGGTGCTAATGAACAGAAAACAGGGATCTGTAATCCACTTTAACTCCAATAGATCAGGTCAAAGTCAAGAAATAATTTCCTGGAGATGGTGATCCAGCTGAACCTTGTAATCATCATTTTGATAATATTGATAAATTCATTTGCTTACATTAAAATTCATCATAATTTAACTCCCATGATTTTTATCAATAATTGTATTCCACCCCAACTATCCCAAGTCTGGTTACATAGAAAAGGCAGATTAATCAAATCAGAATTAGAAGATCTGAATGTCTTCATGCAGTCATTTTTCCTGCAAATTTATGTAAGAGGAAACAAATTGTATGAAAATCACAGGAATTATTTCTAAGTTTTATTTTAGTTATCTACTATAGAAATGAATGGTGTTATTTAAGACTCATCCCATTCTGGTGTATTTATATTTTAATAAATACATTATTTTTGGTGAGACATGGTAATGATAAGTCAATCTATCATTAACTTCCAGCGAACTTTTCTCTAATACTTTCAATTTATTCCTAAAGTCAACACTCTTTTAGCAAGACTATGCTTGAGAAGCATTAGGTAACTTTTCAGAATTGCTTTTTAGGCTTAAATGACAAACCAAAACTGTGGTTTTTACAGAAGCAAGTAAAACCCTCCAAAATATCAAGCTAAAGATTTTGATTAATCTTAATAGCCTGAAAGAAACATTTAGGGATTGCTTCTTTTAAATGCATACAAAGGTCATTTCTTCTATTACTTGAAAATTATTGTTGTTATATTGTATAGTTGTAGCCTAGAGGCAAAATAATGAGTAATTATTGAAACATATTTTATCTCTAAGTTTTTGTTGTAATAATTCATTTTTTGTGATACGAAATGTCTACAAATACAATTATAAAATCATAAGCACATTGAATTTTAATCAATAGCTCCAATTGTTCAATTATATTATAACCAGATCAGTTATTAAGACTTTAAAATATAATTATATTTGCATAATGCTTAAATTTAACTTCTTTACATATTTAATAATTTTTCAGCTTGAGTTGGATACCTACTCAAAGATAACAAAAATAGGGTAGCTTGAACAAAATATTACAAACATGAATTATCCACCATTTAACTACCTTAGAGTTGCTTGCCATATTTTGCCATACTAATATTTTAAATCCACGTAATATCTTTGCACAATTTCTTCAGCTTAAACTAAACCATTAACTGTAAACCACTGGTTTCTTGACACAGCATTTTATTTAACTTACTTTTCTTATATTATATGCCTTTCATTCTGTTGTAATTGCTTATTGCTTCCATTACAGTAATTACCAGTCTTCATAGTTTCTCTTACAGAAAATTTCCTGCACTTCCTATTACTTAGAACATAATTTTATAAGTGACAATAACCAAGGGGAAAAGGAGAAGGTACAGAGTTTTTATTTCTGGTCATAAAAGTACCACTTGTTGGTTTTCTGCTCAATTGATTGTGTTCACCATAACAAATCCAGGATCACTCCTGAAGAGATGGTCATAAGAAGAATGAAATCCCCAGTAAATGGGACATGTTACAGGAAGCACATAACTGAAATCAGCACTTGCTGAGCTTGTGCTGTTTCACGAGCTAGATACAATGTAAGAGCCACCATCTCCCATCTAGTAACTTTTCTTTATGACTATTTCTCAAAGTAGTAGCATCAGCTTCATCTCAGAAGTAAAGTGCAAAATCAGACTCTAGAGTTAGGGTCTAGTAATCTGTGTTTTAAAAAGCCCCCCACCCCCACCACTGCCCTAAAGATCAGGATGTGTGCCAAAGCTTGAGAACTACTGCCTTAGGAGTTGTTCTTATAGATCACTTCTCTTCCTCACAAAACTCTTATCTTTTTAAGGGAAATTATACATATTCATTAAAATACAGGACTGCTTCATGACCTTTCCCCAAGTAGTCTGCAGTCTCCCTGGAACAGGGACCTCTCCTCTGTGTTTGCTCATGATGAATCTCGAGTCCTGCAGTGGAATGGATGGGTCACTTAGCTCTCTGCAACATTATTTTGGGTGAATGACATTAAGCTTTTGAAGCTGACTCTAACAGATAAGTATTATACAAATATACAAATAATTATAATGAAGATTATATAAAATATTAAAATCAAACGTGAGGGTAAAAATTGATATGGCCTTTCAGTTACTAAGGCTTACACATGTCTTGTGATTACTTGGTAAGATACAATATTGAGCTCAAAGACATTTTCATAAATGTTTACCATAATTAGGTTAACATTTATATTTATATAGTCCAGTTTCACTGTATATAAAAATGCATACATTATGTCATTTATTTATTCATGTTAACTTAAAAATGTTTACACTTACATAATACAGTTTAAAATACTTTCATATCAATTGTCTCTTTTAATCAATATATAATCAGTTTTTGAGGCAAAATATAGAAGTCACCAACAAAAGAAGTCAATTGAGAAGCATTAGCTCACACATTTTCTGAGCTGCTTTTCAAAACTTACTGTCAAGATAATATATTTTAAAATTTTGCACTTTGCATGAGTTACATCCATATTGCTAACTCATGTGCTTCACTCTTTAACCTATCTTTAAAAAGGTTCATGCAGCTACCTTTCTCCCTTGGCTCCTGGTCTGTTCAGTTTTCTTATCCTTGATGACAGTATGCATAGAAAGCTCAAAGCAATTTCACAAGAATAAGATTCATCGTGTTAATTCTTTATTTACTGATTTTCTAAGTAATACTTAGAAATAATAGGTGTAGGTTACTATTCAGTCTTACTTTTAAAGCATTTACAGAAAAAAAGTACTACCAACACAAGTATATTAACACAAGTGCAATTATCTGTAACATGTAGCATCAGGTCTGCCCTTGACATTTGCAAAATTAAGACAAGAGCAGAAATGGGGGCTCAAAACCTTATATATAAACATATAAATGTTACATTAAACTCTAAACAACAAAGAGTTAAACATGCTCTAATCTCTTCATTTGGAAAAGGCTCTCCTCAAAATTAAGTGGAAGGACAGAGTTTAGTACCTAAATGTAGCCATACAGTGTGCCCCTGCTCCTCCAGTCCTGGCTCAGTCCTGCACTGTAGAGAAGAGCCCCTTGGCCTGGACTCACACAGGAGTCCAAAGTCTCTACAAACAGCCTCCCCTTGGCCAACACTTGAGCCTGGTGGTACCCATGACAGTAATATAATCCACCCTAGAGAGAACCCAGGCAGGCTGTGGACAAACTAGGAGCCATTTGGATACAAAAGTCCAGCACATAGGATTTGTTCAATACCATGGTCCGGAAGGTGAATGGGGTTTGAGTGCACACATCCCGGCAGGCCCAGGGATGCCTCAGCTTATGGAGAGGGGCAGCTGGATGGAAACCAGAGTGTGGGTCCTCAAGCATATCGCAATGCAGATAGGGTTTCTATGTGTCTTGGTCCAAGGGTGGACCTATGCAGCACACAAATAAAGAAGGCCTTTGAAGGTAACACATTCTACTTGTCTTTGTTCACGTCAGTGAATTTCGTCATGATTTCACTTCTTTTGAAACAAATAGCTTTCAAATCCCCCACTCCCCACCAAGTATTTCCAAGCTGGATTGAGATCTGTCCTCTAATTGATTTTCACATCATTTTTGTTCACTTTTTAATCTCATTATAATGGTATTACTGTAAGAAAGGAGTCATGTTGCCAGGGTAAACAGCGTGGAGAAGAGGCATTGCTGTTGGTACAGAAAACAACTCCTCTTGAGTAACTTTCCATTGTGATATTAGATCCACTCAACTTGTGGGAACAGTTTACAGTTTCTGCCTATTTCTCACCTCCCTCTGTCCCTCTCTCTACCCCCCCCCCCCCCCGCCCAAGTATGGCTCTCCTTTTGATTTCTTTTTGAACCTACTCTTTTTCTACCAACTATTTAATATGGGCACTGTCTCCTTTATTCAATAGATTTTCTCTTCTGTTCGTTACTGCACACTCAACACTGCCAAACGACAGCACTGGCAGCTCATTTAAACTTAGAGAACCGTGTTCTGGTGGTAACTCTTCAAGCTGGCCTTGAATTAGAACATCTGCAGCAGCCTGTGCTAGATGGTTTCTCTGCCATTATTACTGCCCCACAGGACAGAACTGGGCTGCCCAAAATTGGCAGTGAGACTAGAACAGAAAGCCAATCTCAATCTCCCTTCAAGGTTATTTTCTACTTTCACTTAACATTTTCTGTGCCTTATTCTATAATTAAACTTTTATCTCAAAAATTATTTCATTGAAAGGAAGATGTAATATCACTACTATAGGCCAGTCATTAAAATTGGAAGCAGAATTACAAATGACTTATTAATTTATCAAACAAATAGGCCAACAATTAAGCTGGTTTGCATACTTTTAGTGGTTTTCACATTAGACATTTTTTTGTATTCTTGTTTACTTTATAATATTTTACCTAATATTTTGAGTCATACTAGTTTACTGTGAATAAAAAATAACACATTTTTACACATTTTCTTGGGCTCTTCTTCCTTTAGATTTAAACTTAACTAGGTAATATATCCTCATGGTATATCAGGCTGTGTGCTCTAAACATTCTGAGTAACACTACTGGGTTGACCAAAAGGTTTGTTTGGTTAGTAAATATACTGTTCAATAAAGTTCTCCATGAAAATGAAAAATATGCCTTTTACCTAGATATGAATGAACTTTCTGGCCAACCCAACATATTAGCATATTTTCCATGAACCCACAGTGGTTAAATTGAAAAAAGCTTCATACTCTAGTGCTTTCAAAAAGGATCCTCGTTATTTCCACCTCATTCTAAGGGGAAACAATCTCAAATCTTGTGACTACTAATTTGTCTTTGTTGTTGTAATTGCTGCTGCTGCTGCTACTAAGTTGAATCAGTCATGTCCAACTCTGTGTGACCCCATAGACGGCAACCCACCAGGCTCCTCTGTCCCTGGGATTCTCCAGGCAAGAATACTGAAGTGGGTTGCCATTTACTTCTCCAGTGCCTGAAAGTGAAAAGTGAAAGTGAAGTTGCTGAATTGGGCTAGTTGTCACTGAATGCAAACGAATCCGATTTTGATTAGGACATCATTTTGCTTAAGGAGACATTTGCAAAGAGATGATGTTAGAGCAAAGCAAAAAACATAAAAGTCAAGAAAATACTGGAAAAGAGGATGAAGTAGAAGATGTACATAGGAAAGTAAACAAACACTGGGGAAGTAAAGAAAGCAAGATCTACTGGTACAATAATAGTGAACAAGCACAACTAGTGGGATGCAATCAAATCCATGTTTAACATGTTACTGCTCTGTCCATTTAACTTTGTTCAGTGGGGCTAATTTTCACTTGTCATTAGATGAAAATTTAGCCACTTACAGCTTTTCTGCCAACTCTCAGCTAAGTCAAGTTGCTGTCACCTTGCATCACAAAGCAGAGCCTAATTCAGTACAATGAATACAGTCAGAGTACTGACTGCAACGCCTAGTCACATACCTTAAAATTCAAAGCCTTTTACTTTACACAAAATGATAGTTACTCCCCTTTTCCCAGTAGGTTCTGTCTTAAGTGAAAAGACATAACTTGAATGCTTACAGTCATGGGCAACTGCCAGTCAAGCTGCCTGCATTTGGGGCTTGCCCGAGATAGAAAGCAGAGTCCTTCCCGAGGGCAGGTTTTTTTTTTTTTTTTTTTGGTTTCTTTGGTAATTTCCCTGCTTCCCCTATTACAGAGGGATATACCCTCCTTGAGTTACAGTTTTCACAGGTCTGAGTTTGATCAGAGGAGCAAAACTGCTAAAGGGAGATGTAGAGTAAGCAAGGTACAGCAGGGAGGCCTTCTCAGGTAGCACGGTTGTAAATAATCAGCCTGCCAAAAGATGCAGATTCAACCCCTGGGTGGGGAAGATTCCCTGGAGAAGAGTTACCCCCTCCAGTATTCTTGCCTGGGGAATCCCTTAGATATAGGACCCTGGCAGGCTACAGTCCATGGTGTTGGAAAGAGTCTGATATGAATGAGCGTGCGCACACACATCTACACGCACAGTTTACTGCAGGAATCATATGATTGCAGGAGATTGTAAAGCAGTCTGGTGTCCTGAATCTGTTGATGACTCTAGAGTTCCTAAGGTCAGTCAGACTGTCTGTCAAAAAGGAAAGCTAGACAAGGATGAGAACAGAGACAAACTGCACCTTGCAGACATAAAGATACCTTCAAGACAAACTATAAATCAGGGAAGGTTCATAAACCAAAGCTATGTAGCTACTGGTAATTTTCAGGATAAAAAGGCATTCTTTGATTTGGAGTTGCACACTCACATTGGGTCAACTAGCTAAAGGAGAAGTTCTAGGAAATAGGAATTATGAGCTCAAGTATAGCATTATACTAATTAGGTGAGTCAGTGAAATAGCAACCCTGTATACAAAAACCACCTGACCTCTGCATTGACTTTCAGAGTTCAATAGTTAAGATTTACTTGAACCTTTCAAGTCTCTTTAAGTTTCCCCCCTCAGTCTGTTTCTCCCATCAGGAAGCTTTCATAAACCTCTTATCCTTCTCCATCAGAGGGCAGATAGATTGAAAACCGAGTCACAGGAAACTAACCAACTGATCAACTGGACTACAGTTCAGTTCAGTCGCTCAGTCGCGTCTGACTCTTTGTGACCCCATGAATCGCAGCACGCCAGGCCTCCCTGTTCATCACCATCTCCCGGAGTTCACTCAGACTCACGTCCATCGAGTCAGTGATGCCATCCAGCCATCTCATCCTCTGTCGTCCCCTTTTCCTCCTGCCCCTAATCCCTCCCAGCATCAGAGTCTTTTCCAATGCGTCAACTCTTCCCATGAGGTGGCCAAAGTACTGGAGTTTCAGCTTTAGCATCATTCCTTCCAAAGAAATCCCAGGGTTGATCTCCTTCAGAATGGACTGGTTGGATCTCCCTGCAGTCCAAGGGACTCTCAAGAGTCTTCTCCAACACCACAGTTCAAAAGCATTAATTCTTCGCCACTCAGCTTTCTTCACAGTTCAAATCTCACATCCATACGTGACCACTGGAAAAACCATACACTTGACTAGATGGACCTTGTTGGCAAAGTAATGTCTCTGCTTTTGAATATGCTATCTAGGTTGGTCCTGAGGTCAGTAGGTGCCAAATATGCTACTGGAGATCAGTGGAGAAATAACTCCAGAAGGAATAAAGAGACAGAGCCAAAGCAAAAACAACACCCAGTTGTGAATGTGACTGGTGATAGAAGTAAAGTCTGATTCTGTAAGGAGCAATATTGCATAGGAACCTGGAATGTTAGGTCCATGATCCAAAGCAAATTACAAGTGGTCACACAGGAGATGGCAAGAGTGAAAGTCAACATTTTTAGGAATCAGAGAACCAAAATGGACTAGAATGGATTAATTTAACTCAGATGACCATTATATGTACTACTGTGGGCAAGATACCCTTAGAAGAAATGGAGTAGTCATCATTGTCAACAAAAGAGTCTGAAATGCAGTACTTGGATACAATCTCAAAAAGGACAGAATGATCTCTGTTTGTTTCCAAGGCAAGCCATTCAATATCTCAATAACCTAAGTCTATGCCCTGAGCAGTAATGCTGAAGAAGCTGAAGTTGAATGGGTCTATGAAGACCTACAAGACCTTCTAGAACTAACACCCAAAAAAGGTGTCCTTTTCATTACAGGGGGCTGGAATGCAAACATAGGAAGACAAGAAATACCTGGAGTAACAGGGAAATTGGCCTTTGGAGTACAGAATGAAGCAGGGCAAAGGGTAATAGAGTTTTCCCAAGAGGATGCACTGATCATAGCAAACACCCTCTTCCAACAACACAAGAGAAGAACCTACACATGGACATCACCATATGGCCAACACCAAAATCAGATTGATTATATTCTTTGCAGCCAAAGATGGAGAAGCTCTATATAGGTGCAAAAAAAGAGACCAGGAGCTGACTGTGGCTCATATTATCATCTCCTTATTGCTAAATTCAGACTTACATTGAAATAAGTAGGGAAAGCACCAGACCATTCAGGTATGACCTAAATCAAATCCCTTTTGATTATACAGTGGAAGTGAGAAATAGATTCAAAGGATTAGGTCTGCTAGACAGAGTGCCTGAAAACCTGTGGATGAAGGTTTTAACATTGTACAGGGGCAAGGATCAAGACCATCCCCAAGAAAAAGAAATGCAAAAAGACAAAATGGTTGTCTGAGAAGGCCTTATAAAATAGCTGAGAAAAGAAGAGATGCAAAAAGCAAAGGAGAAAAGGAAAAATATACCCATTTGAATGCAGAGTTCCAAAGAATAGCAAGAAGAGATAAGAAAGCCTTCGTCAGTGATCAATGCAAGGAAATAGAGGAAAACAATAGAATGGAACAGAGTAGAGATCTCTTTAAGAAAATTAGAGATATCAAAGGAACATTTCATGCAAAGATGGGCTCAACAAAGGAGAGATGGTATGGACCTAACAGAAGCAGAAGATATTACGAAGAGGTGGCAAGAATACACAGAAGAACTGTACAAAAAAGATCTTCATGACCCAGATAATTATGATGCTGTGATCACTCACCTAGAGCCAGACATCCTGGAATGTGAAGTCAAGTGTGCCTTAGGAAGCATCACTACGAGCAAAGCTATTGGAGGTGATGGAATTCCAGCTGAGCTATTTCAAATCTTAAAAGTTGATGCTGTGAAAGTGCTGTACTCAATATGCCAGTAAATTTGAAAAACTCAGCAGTGGCCATAGGACTGGAGAAGGTCAGTTTTCATTCCAATCCCAAAGAAAGACAACGCCAAAGAATGCTCAAGTGATCATACAATTGCACGCATTTCACACACTAGTAAAGTAAAGCTTAAAATTCTCCAAGCCAGGCTTCAACAGTACATGAACTGTGAACTTACAGATGTTCAAGCTGGATTTAGAAAAGGCAGAGGAACAAGAGATCAAATTGCCAACATCCTCTGGATCATCAAAAAAGCAAGAGAGTTCCAGAAAAAACATCTATTTCTGCTTTATTGACTATGCCAAAGCCTTTGACTGTGTGAATCACAATAAACTGTGGAAAATTCTGAAAGAGATGGGAATACCAGCCTTCCTTACCTGCCTCTTGAGAAATCTTTATGCAGGTCAGAAAGCAACAGTGAGAACTGGACATGGAATAACAGACTGATTCCAAATTGGGAAAGGAGTATATCAAGGTTTTATATCGTCACCCTGCTTATTTAACTTGTATGCAGAGCACATCATGCGAAATGCTGGGCTGGATGAAGCACAAGCTGGAATCAAGTTTGACAGGAGAAAGATCAATAACCTCAGATATGCAGATGACAGCACCCTTATGGCAGAAAGCAAAGAAGAACTAAAACGCCTCTTGTTGAAAGTGAAAGAGGAGAATGAAAAAGTTGTCTTAAGACTCAATATTCAGAAAACTGAGATCATGGCATCTGGACCCTTCACTTCATGGCAAATAGAAGGGAAAACAGTGAAACAGTGACAGGCTTTATTATTTTGAGGCTCCAAAATCACTGCAGATGGTGAATGCAGCCATGAAATTAAAAGAAGCTTGCTCCTTGGAAGAAAAGTTATGACCACATTACATAACATATTAAAAAGCAGAGACATTACTTTGCCAGCAATGGTCAGTCTAGTCAAAGCCATGGTTTTTCCAGTAGTCATGCATGGATGTGAGAAATGGACTATAAAGAAATCTGAGCTCCAAAGAATTGATGCTTCTGAAGTGTGGTGTTGGAGAAGACTATTGAGAGTCTCTTCGACTGCAAGGAGATCCAACTAGTTCATCCTTATAGAAATCAGTCTTGAATATTCATTGGAAGGACTGATGCTGAAGCTGAAACTCTAGTACTTTGGCAACCTGATGTGAAGAACAGACTCATTGGAAAAGACCCTGACTGGGAAAGATTCAAGGTGGGAGGAGAAGGGGACAACAGAGGATGAGATGGTTGGATGGCATCAAAGACTCAATGGATGTGCATTTGAGTAAACTCCGGGGGTGGATGATAGACAGGGAGGGCTGTTGTGCTGCAGTCCATGGGGTCTCAAAGCATCAGATACGACTGAGTGACTGAACTGAACTGAACTTCAAGTCATTTGAACGTTTCTCCCATGGCCACCATGGCCTGAAACCATATACGTAAGGAATTACTAGGAAATGCAAATTCAGATTAATTAAGGTGTAACAATGTAGGGCCACCACAAAACTCACCATTTATCTGCTGGTGCATATAAGAATCACAAGAAAACTCATCTTGTCTCTTTAGAGAATTGTTCAAACACCAAATGGCAAATTTATTTGGCAACATCTTAATTTTAACCTCAATGAATCACTCTGTCCCTTTGCACAAATCATGTCTATGGGAAATATATATCCAACACTCTTGGTAGGACTTCCCAACCAAAATACCTTCTTCTCCTTTACTTCTGCCTTCAGACTAGGTTCACTGATCCTGCTTCAGAGAATAGATGTCAAACTGAAAGACCTCACTGAAGCCTTTCTCTTAGATTTGAGGGGAAGGGCAGGAATTCCTTTTCCTGAGGGTGGGTGGAGTAGTTTAAGGCCAGATCAGCTATCTCTAGAGAAATTCCCATTCTCCAAATCCCCATTCCTAAATACCCCCAGTGAGGGTGAGAGTTTTGGGAATCATGTAGCTATCTTGTAATACCTCCCAAGTAAATTCACATCTTGTTCTACCACTGAGGTTTATTGTGTTTATTCTTTGTGACACTTCAATGACAGCATCCAATTTAACTCTGGTTTAAAGAAAAAAAAAATCATACTTAAAAGTTTTATACTTCTTTATGCATTTAGCCAATGCCTAAAATTTTTATTTAAGTTTAGAATCAGTATGGCATAGTGGCTAATGGACAACCTTTATTTTCCTGTAGGTATATGGAGAATACTAATCACGGTTTATGTTTCAGTCTTACAAGAACGATGTTAATGTTAATTATTTAAATATTAACTATCAGTCTTCTTAGGACACAAAAACGTTGCACATATCTTACTTACTATTTCATTTGTATTTTTAAAGAGAATTTTATAGTAGCTCTGAATTCTGCATCCTCTTCTACTGGTAGCATAATCCTATAATTTTTCAATAAAACTAATAGCAAAGCCAACTCTAGCTTGAGAATCATAAAAAAAGCCTGCTGCCTCTTCAATATTGATAATCTGATAATTAAAATGAGACCTGCTACTAAGCACAATCATTTCTGATCCTGTGGAGAGAGCTGTACGTTTGAACTCTTCACACCATATTTTTATATACATAGAATTGATAAGCAAAAATGGGTTGGGAAGATTCACAATCAGGGGTGATCTCACACAAAGTTAGAATACATGAGGTGGTGTGATGAGGATGGACCTAAATAGGCAGAATATGAAAACCACAGAAATTGAAAAAGGTACTGGGAGGCACTTTCTCATTACTTTAATCTGTTAATAAAGAATATAAAATAATAATACAAGAGAATATTTTAAAATTACAGAGAATAAAAATAACCAGTTTATGTAAACTTGAAGGAGCAGTCTGAAGACTTAAATAGCAATTTAGCAATTCCTTTCTGATAGGACAAAAATGTTGCAGTGAGTAGAAAAGAAAAGCCAAGTGTTTCTCTTTTGAAAATATTTGGGAGTCATTTCTCAATTTTGGAAACTCCTTAGATAATTTTAAAGCAATTCAGTTATATGGCATGTAATACAGTGAAAGAATAAATTAATTGTGATAGTACCAAAGATTGCCATAAAATTTATCTTAATAAATTTGTCTAAACAAAATAAATAAAATTGCTATACTGCTACTGCTGCTGCTAAGTCACTTCAGTCATGTCTGACTCTGTGCAACCCCAAAGATGTCAGCCCACCAGGCTCCCCTGTCCCTGGGATTCTCCAGGCAAGAACACTGGAGTGGGTTGCCATTTCCTTCTCCAATGCATGAAAGTGAAAAGTGAAAGTGAAGTCACTCAGTCATGGCCGACTCTTCACGACCCCATGGACTGCAGCCTACCAGGGTTCTCCACCCATACGATTTTCCAGGTAAGACTACTGGAGTGGGTCGCCATTGCCTTTTCCACTAAAATTGCTATACAAATTTATCTAAATACGAAGTGTAATATTATTTATTATATACAGATAAGTGGTAAAGAATGGGGCTAGAGGAATCAATGTTCCTTACTTCAGACTATACTACAAAGCTACAGTCATCAAGACTGTGTGGTTTTTATACAAAAACGCAAATATATACTAATGGAACAAGACAGAAAATCCAAAGATAATCCCATGTACCTATGGACACCTTGTCTTTGACAAATAAGGCAGGAATATACAGTGGAGAAAAGACAGCCCTTTCAATAAGTAGTACTGGGAAAACTGGACAGCTACATGTAAAAGAACAAAACTTGAACACTTTCTAAACACTATACACAAAAAAGAATCTCAAAATGGATTAAAGATTTAAACTTGAGGCCAGAAACTATAAAACTCTTAGAGGAAAAAACAAACATAGGCAGTACACACTTTAAATACATAACAGCAAGATCATCTTTGACTTACCTCCTAGAGTAATGGAAATAAATGGGAATTAGTTAAATTTAAAAGCTTTTGCACAGTAAAGGATACTATAAACAGGATTAAAAGGCAACCCTCAGAATGGGAAGAAATAATTGCAAATGAAGTGATGGACAAAGGATTAATCTCCAAAATATACAAGCCATTCATGAAGCTCAGTACCAGAAAAACAAACAATCAATAAATGTAGTATCACCTCACACTGGTCAGAATGGCTTTCATTAAACAAACAATAAATGCTGGAGAGAATGCGAAGGAAAGAAAACCCTCTTGCACTACTGGTGGGAATAGAAACTGATAAAGCCACGATGGAGAACAGTACAGCAAATCCTTAAAAAATAGGATAGAACTACCACATGAGCCAACAATCCCACTCCTGGGCATACAATATGAGAAAACCAAAACTGAAAGAGACACATGTACCCCAATGTTCTTGATGGCACCTTTTACAATAACTAGGGCATCGAAGTCAAGTAGCCCTTAGGAAGCATTACAATGAACAAAGCTAGTGGAGATGATGGAATTCTAGTTGAGCTATATTGTATCCTAAAAGATGATACTGTTAAAGCGTTGTACTCAATATACCAGCAAATTTGGAAAACTCAGCAGTGGCCATAGAAGTGGAAAAGGTCAGTTTGCATTCCAATTGCAAAGAATGGCAATGCCAAGAATGTCCAAACCACTGCACAATTGCACTCATTGCACATGCTAGCAAGGTAGTGCTCAAAAATCTTCAAGATAGGCTTCAACAGTACGTGAAGAGAGAGCTTCCTGTTATACAAGCTGGATTTAGAAAAAGCAGAGGAACCCGAGATCAAATTGCCAGTATCTGATGGATCATAGAAAAAGCAAGAGAATTAAAAAAAAAAAAAAATCTACTTCTGCTTCACTGACTACATTAAAGTCTTTGACTGTGTGGGTCACAACAAACTGTGGAAAATTTAAAGAGATGGAAATAGCGGACCACCTTACCTGTCTCCTATAAAACCTGTATGCAGGTCAAGAAGCAACAGTTAGAACCAAACATGAAACAATAAACTGGTTCAAAATTGTGAAAGGAGTACCTCAAGGCTATATATTATCATCCTGCTTATTTAACTTAAATGCAAAGTGCTGCTGCTGCTGCTAAGTTGCTTCAGTCGTGTCCGACTCTGTGTGACCCCACAGATGGCAGTCCACCAGGCTCCCCTGTCCCTGGGATTCTCCAGGCAAGAACACTGGAGTGGGTTGCCATTTCCTTCTCCAATGCATGAAAGGGAAAAGTGAAAGTGAAGTCGCTTAGTAGTGTCCGACTCTTAGTGACCCCATGGACTGCAACCCACCAGGCTCCTCCATCCATTGGATTTTCCAGACAAGAGTACTGGAGTGGTATATTCTGGTAAATGCCAGGTTGGATGAATCACAAACTGGAATCAAGATTGCTGGGAGAAATACCAATAAGCAGAGCTATGCAGATGATACCATTCTAATGGCAGAAAGTGAAGAGGAACCAGAGAGCCTACTGATGAAGATGAAAGAGGAGAATGAAAAAACTGGCTTAAAACTCAACATTCAAAAAAGTAAAATCATGGCATCCAGCCCCATCACTTCATGGCAAATAGATGTAAAACAATGGAAACAGTGACAGACTTTATTTTCTTGGGCTCCACAATTACTGGTGACTGTATCCTTCTTCTTGGAAGGAAAGCTATGACAAGCCTAGAGAGTGTATTAAAAAGCAGAGACATCACTTTGCTGACAAACATCTGTATAGCCAAAGGTATGGTTTTTCCAGTAGTTATTTATGGATGTGTAAATTGGAGTTGGGCCGTAGAAAAGGCTGAGCACCAAAGAATCGATGCTTTCAAATTGTGGTGTTGTAGAAGACTCTTAAGAGTCCCTTGGACAACAAGGAGATCAAACCAGTCAATCCTGAAGGATATCAGTCTTGAATATTCATTGGAAGTACTGATGCTGAAGCTGAAGTTCCAATACTTTGTTCACCTGATGTGAAAAACTGAATCACTGGAAACACCTTGTTTCTGGGAAAGACAGAAGGCAGGAGGAGAAGTGGCCAGCAGAGGAAGAGATGGTTGGATGGCCTCATCAACTCTATGAATGTGAGATTGATCAAACTCCAGAAAGAGTGAAGGACAAGGAAGCCTGGTGTGCTGCAGTCCATGGGGGTCACAAAGAGTTGGACACAACTGGTGGGCTGAACAACAACAACAGCAGCAACAGCTGTATAATTTTGTGAATATTTTAGGAAATGTGAATAAAAATCCCAGTTATTATCTGACTATTTACTTTTCATGCAGGCTACATTAACCAGTTTTCAAGATTACCTTGAATCATTCTCTGCCTACATATACCTTTATATACATCACTTGCACATAATTTGGTCTATATGACCAATACGATTCAGTAGAAGTAATAGTATGCACCTTCCTAGATTAGAGTATGAAGGCACTGTGTCTTCCAGCCTGGTCACTCTCTTGTGTCAGTGTGTCTGTGAAAGTCCGTCATGCAGTTCATGGTATGAAGAGTCCAAGAGGTAAGAAGCTAAAGCCTCCTCTCAATAGCCAGGTGAATGAGCTGAGATAAGGTCAAGCCTTTAGAGAAAAGCATCATGGGCTCACAGCCTGATTGTGACCTCATGGGAAAATGTGAACTAGAACTATATTGCTAAGCTTCTGCCAGAATCCTGACCCTCAGAAACCATGTGTGAGAGTTAACTGGTTGCTTCAAGCTGCTAGTATTTGAGGCAATTTGTTACATAGCAACAGCTATTATGCACAGGCCAACTTATAAACATATATATATATTTACATATTTTATTAAATATATAAAATATGTATAATATGCAGATATGTGGAATATATAAATGCAATTACATATTTTACTAAGTATATAAAATGTGTATATATACACATATAAACTGTATAAATATATCTGGATGTTTTATTATAATATTCAGTATATTTTATATATTATTAAATGTATATTATTACCTTTATACATGTCCTTTAGAAAAAGAGTTTAAGAGATGAGAAATTTCACAAAGGAGGTAAAAATGTCATTCAATGGCATTCTAGTGACTTTCCCATGTATTCTGGCACGTCTGAGATGTCTCATAACCTTTTGAAGACTAACAGACAGATCTGTTGGCCTTAGCACATGTCATCTCTGACTTTCTCTGATATTCACAATCAGTAATAGATCACCGCTAATCTTTGTAAAGGAAAAAAGAAAAAAAAGAAAGAAAGAAAAGAAAAGTTCCTTATTTCTGCTATTTTGTTGTCTTGGAGGAAGAAAGAAATAACTAAACCAAAATTAGTTAGGGACTTCCCTGGCTGTCCTCAACACAGAGAGCCAGGGTTGGTTCCCTAGTTAGGGAACTGGATCCTGCATGCTGCAACTAAGTCCCAGAGCAGTCAAAAAAAAAAAAAAAATATATGTATACACATATATATACATATGTATACATATATTGAACCCAGGTCTCCCGCATCGTAGACAGACGCTTTACCATCTGAGCCACCAGGGAAGTCAAGAAAAGCAAATAAGATCCAAATCCCAAACTTCATCAGACTTTACAACAAAAATGATTGAAAATTTACCTAAACATTTCAGAACAAATTTGATTAAACTGGCCTTTTCAGTGAAATTCTCTCAACATATAATGGGATAGGAAAAAAAATGAATACTGATCCTCATTGATCAAAAGTCAATATATTGCTAGAGCCATAAGCAGCCTCATTTTACACATGAAGACAGTGAGGCCTAGAAAATCTGCATGTAACCCAAGTTCATATCATTGGGATCAGACAGTAAATATCTTTTTTCCAATTACACAATTTTCCTATTCATTTTATAATTTTTATAAATGTTTTTATTCAGGGTTCATATTCAGTGGTGCTTTGTCCAATATATTGTTACAAGTTCCTATCCTCACCATTTTCTTTCTTCCATAAAGTGATGAATACATAGCTAAAAATTATATATTTAAAAGAACATTTCAGATTATATTAGGTTTTAGTCAAAGTATTAGGTACTTCTAGTTGAACTAGTAAGAAATACTAATGTACTTCTAAGCATACATAAATAAGTATAGTTACATATTATTATACTATAGAGTTACATATTGCCTAAAAACTAATGGAATTTCTAGATCATTGACTCAATCTGATTTTGTCAGAAAAAAAATGAGTACATATGTATGTTCTTACACAGGTATATTCATACACATGCAAGCGCATGCACAAAATCTGTAGAGTTAATGTCAGAGATTCATGAGTTTCCTCAAAGTCTATTCAGGAACCTTGGACCTCATTTTATTTTATTTTTTTTTATTGTAAACTTTTTTTTTAATTTTTATTTTTACTTTATTTTACTTTACAATACTGCATTGGTTTTGCCATATATTGACATGAATCCACCACGGGTGTACATGAGTTCCCAAACATGAACCCCCCTCCCACCTCCCACCCCATATCATCTCTCTGGATCATCCCTGTGCACCAGCTGCAAGCATCCTGTATCCTGCATTGAACATAGACTGGCAATTCGTTTCATACATGATAGTATAAATGTTTCAATGCCATTCTCCCAAATCATCCCACCCTCTCCCTCTCCCTCAGAGTCCAAAAGTCCACTCTACACATCTGTGTCTCTTTTGCTGTCTCACATACAGGGTCATCATTACCATCTTTCTAAGTTCCATATATATGTGTTAGTATACTGTATTGGTGTTTTTCTTTCTGCCTTACTTTACTGTGTATAATTGGCTCCAGTTTCATCCATCTCAATAGAACTGATTCAAATGTATTCTTTTTAATGGCTGAGTAATACTCCATTGTGTATATGTACCACAGCTTTCTTATCCATTCATCTGCTGATGGACATCTAGGTTGTTTCCATGTCCTGGCTATTATAAACAGTGCTGCGATGAATATTGGGGTACATGTGTCTCTTTCAATTCTGGTTTCCTCAGTGTGTATGCCCAGCAGTGGGATTGCTGGGTCATAAGGCAGTTCTATTTGCAATTTTTTAAGGAATCTCCACACTGTTCTCCATAGTGGCTGTACTAGTTTGCATTCCCACCAACAGTGTAGGAGGGTTCCCTTTTCTCCACACCCTCTCCAGTATTTATTGCTTGCAGACTTTTGGATCTCAGCCATTCTGACTGGTGTACTAGATCTAATCAATGAATATAGTAAAGTTGCAGGATATAAAATCAACACACAGAAATCCCTTGCATTCCTATACACTAATAATGAGAAAGTAGAAAAAGAAATTAAGGAAACAATTCCATTCACCATTGCAACGAAAAGAATAAAATACTTAGGAATATATCTACCTAAAGAAACTAAAGACCTATATATAGAAAACTATAAAACACTGATGAAAGAAATCAAAGAGGACACTAATAGATGGAGAAATATACCATGTTCATGGATCGGAAGAATCAATATAGTGAAAATGAGTATACTACCCAAAGCAATCTACAGATTCAATGCAATCCCTATCAAGCTACCAGCGGTATTTTTCACAGAACTAGAACAAATAATTTCAAGATTTGTATGGAAATACAAAAAACCTCGAACAGCCAAAGCAATCTTGAGAAAGAAGAATGGAACTGGAGGAATCAACTTGCCTGACTTCAGGCTCTACTACAAAGCCACAGTCATCAAAACAGTATGGTACTGGCACAAAGACAGAAATATAGATCAATGGAACAAATTAGAAAGCCCAGAGATAAATCCACACACATATGGACAGCTTATCTTTGACAAAGGAGGCAAGAATATACAATGGAGTAAAGACAATCTCTTTAACAAGTGGTGCTGAGAAAACTGGTCAACCACTTGTAAAAGAATGAAACTAGATCACTTTCTAACACCACACACAAAAATAAACTCAAAATGGATTAAAGATCTAAACGTGAGACCAGAAACTATAAAACTCCTAGAGGAGAACATAGGCAAAACACTCTCAGACATAAATCACAGCAGGATCCTCTATGATCCACCTCCCAGAATTCTGGAAATAAAAGCAAAAATAAACAAATGGGATCTAATTAAAATTAAAAGATTCTGCACAACAAAAGAAAATATAAGCAAGGTGAAAAGACAGCCTTCTGAATGGGAGAAAATAATAGCAAATGAAGCAACTGACAAACAACTAATCTCAAAAATATACAAGCAACTTATGCAGCTCAATTCCAGAAAAATAAACGATCCAATCAAAAAATGGGCCAAAGAACTAAATAGGCATTTCTCCAAAGAAGACATACAGATGGCTAACAAACACATGAAAAGATGCTCAACATCACTCATTATTAGAGAAATGTAAATCAAGACCCCAGTGAGGTACCACTTCACACCAGTCAGAATGGCTGCGATCCAAAAGTCTGGACCTCATTTTAGATCACTGTTGAAATATACTTATTTTTTACTGCTTATAATGACTATTTTCCTCCACAATCATGTAAATTCTTGAAAGTTGATAGAGATAGTATTATTTTTAGTTATTATTGACTTGAGACATATTAATATGTCTTTTGTTACCCAAACACTATTGACTGGAAATGTTATCAATAGGTTTTTAGAGAGTAATACAACTAACATCACCATGAAAAGATAGAGCTTAAAACTGAACAAGGGTTCATTATTAAACTTATGATTGTTGTTATTATTCACATTTTGCTCTATAAGGTTTTCATTCCAACCTTGTATATATTATAAACATAAAATTTCAAAAATCATGCACCAAGAAATTTGGAATGAAGAATTTTTCAATAAATCTTTTGGAGTTATTTTCTCTGATTGTTTGAACAACATATATACTAGTGTCTCAGAAGATGACAGTTCTTTAGACTATAGCTCTGACTCAGACGATGTGAATATCAGACCAACAAAAAGACAAAAAAACTTAAGATTGGTTCTGAAAGGGAAAGAGAAAGTGAAACTCACGGTGCTGGAGAATGCTCCTGTACTTCAATACAAGAGCTGACTGAAGACAACATCTCATGGAAATCAGAAGACTTTACAGGTTTATCAGATGTAACTACTGAGCGTAATAACCTGCAAAGTGTTAGTGAGAGAAAAGAATTAATTTGTGGCCAGCCAAAATAAAAATCAGTGGCCACAGATATTAGTTTCTACAAAAGTCTCCTGGTCAATAATAAGTTCAGTTTATTTGTTGGTCTGATTGATTCATAGTGAGAGCTGCTGCAAAGGAAAGAAGCAAACTACTTGTTTTGAGGAAATTTAGGAATTTATTGGGAACTCTATTTATCCAGATCACCCCTATTTCCCATTTTCATCGATGATTGACATTCAACTAGATTCATTATGACAGAAAGAAAGAAAACTTTGAGTTTAGGAGATTACCACCTTTTGTAATTATATTCTAGATAGTTAATAAACTGGGCCTTGAATTTGAGAGTTTTCACAACATTCATGTAAGAGGTAAGTAAAAGTCTTTAGAGGAAAAAAGTTACAAAAAATCACTTGTGGATTTTTTAAAAATAATGAGCAAAGCAAAATGCTCCTGGCTTGAGAATACTTATGCCAATTTTACCTGAAAGCAAGTATTTTACTTTTGTAACAGAAATCTTCAGGAACAAGGTCTATAATGGAACTGCTGAGAAATCTGTAACTATGGATTTGCTACTGGGTTCCACAACAATGCCTTACACGTTTCTTTGTGAAAAAAATTGAAAGCAGCAGTAATAAAGCATAGATTTATAATATTGAAATTCTCTCTTTCTCTCCCTCCCGCACCCTCTCTGTTTTTTTTTTTTTAACCTCCAGGGAGAAAACCAATTAGAGAAAGACAATCTAGATAAATAGACTGGGAAACAGCCTGGCTCTCTCTATGCTTCATTACCCTTCCTCTTTCTCCGCTCACATTTTCCACAAATGGCTTGAGTATGTTTACCTGACATCCTCACACTTCCCTGCTGACTGGCTGTGGGTGCTTTGAAGCCAAAAGAGACAATGTTTTCCACAAACGTTTATACTCCCTTGTAGAGAGGCCAGTCTTTCTGAATATGCGGCTGTAACTTCAATATGCCTGTGACTGTAGTTCCCAGAATTCAAAAACACTTGCTGAAACTATCCTTGCACAACAGACGTGAGTGGAAGCATGATTGCACTAGGGGTGTAAATGTTCCACATTAACTAAGTAAACACAGAATCAGAGGTTGGAAGTCCATGCCCTGAATTACCAGCATGCCCCTTAAAAGGCTGATCAAACATTGAACTCCTTTATATTTCCAGAAGCCAAGGCTTCAGAAATATGGCTGCCATGTTTTGATGCCCTTTACTCTCAAATAAAGCAGGATAATGGCCTCTAACTGTTTCACTGAAAGAAAATGCTTTTTTCCATGATGAATCTCTTTGCAAACACTGTCTGGAATAAGAGTTGCAGGGAAATAACAAGTGGCAGAGCTGATTTTCCTGAGCTCTCTTTATGGATTGAGCCATAAATCTATAACAATGTGAAGGCTTCAGAGATTTTGTAGCTGCCCTCATAAGAAATAGACATCATTCTAATTTCTTACAGTTCAGGTTGTAGAAGTAGGCACATTTTCCCCATAGTAACCAGGCTATGAATCTGAGTAACTAATCTACTGATAATTACATGTGATGCTTCAAATTAGAAACCAATATTACATGTGTGAATTAATGGCATTTCATTATGTGTTACTGTCTCCATCAATAAACTGTGACTAGATTTAAGCTTTGCAGGTCTGAGTAACTCGGGAGAGTTCTGTTCAAGTGCAGTTTCAATCAAGGGTAGTATGAAATGATGAATGAAGGAACCAAAATACACTGAATATATCTCAGAGGCAAAATCAGCTAGAGTTTCCCAGTGTGTGTGAGTCGAATTTTTCTCATGCTGGAGCATTGCAGGAATGGAAAGTAAATGGAAATTTAAAATCCTGAGTGACTCTCAATCTACACCACAGATTAAACAAGTCATATTTATGAATTTTAGGTTAGACTGGTTACAAACTGACCCAGCTCACTGAGTGGAAAGAACTTGGTCTGAATTTGTGAACCCTAAATCGCTGAAATCCAAGCTTTGTCTAGCAAGTGATAAAACTGAATCAAGAACAGAAGCTGAATTTAATAGAGGCCCCAGTGATTCTCCTGTCTCATTTGTAACCTCCAACTTTACTGGCTTGTTACAGCTGAATAAGCAGCACTTATTTAGTGAATAAAATGCTGCCTTCCTTATCTCCTCACCCCTCTTCTCAAATTATGCAGTTTTCTTCCCAAACTCAGCCTGCTATTTTAAATGAAAAGAAAAGCTGCAGCCCTATCTCTGCATTAGTGGAACATGGAGGACACTAAAGTTCAGCTCAAAATGATGAATCAGTGAAGAAGCCCTCCTTCTCTGCCCTTACTGAGGGCTAGCCCTGGCCTGTTAGCTCCAGGCAAAATTTGCATTTATTTGTATGTGTGGATAGGGGTTACATATCATTAATTTGCCACTAGTAAGGTTACTCCCCAATATCTGTCTCAGTAAGGACTGGGAAAGCAATTCATTTTTCAGATTTGGAAGATTGCCACTTCTAAACAGATTTTATTATATTCACCTCAAATACACTCACACATGATGAGTCTCAAATATGTATTAATACTACATTTACTTTTTGTATAAATATTTAGGTGAGGAAATATAAAAGGAATTTTAATGCTTTTTACTATATTTCAAATGCTTGTAGAGGAATTGATGCTTTTGAACTGTGGTGTTGCAGAAAACTCTTGAGAGTCGCTTGGACTGCAAGGAGATCCAATCAGTCAATACTAAAGGAAACCAGTCCTGATTATTCATTGGAAGGACTGATGCTGAAGCTAAAACTCCGATACTTTGGCCACCTAATGCAAAGAACTGACTCACTGAAAAAGACCCTAATGCTGGGAAGATTGAAGGCAGGAGGAGAAGGGGACAGCTGAGGATGAGATGGTTGGATGGCATCACCGACTCAATGGACATGAGTTTAAGTAAGCTCCGGGAGTTGGTGATGGACAGGGGAGCTTGGCATGGTACAGTCCATGGGGTTGCAAAGAGTCAGACATGATTGCGACTGAACTGAACTGAAATCCTTGTATCAATTTTTTTTTTTCTCCAGAATTATCTCTCTGCCATCCTAATTTCTTCTCATTCTTTCTAGTTTTCTTATATGTTAACAATATAATAATAGATTTAAATACTGGGGTTTCTATTTAAATATATCATGATTCCAGATACTGCCCCACTACCTGACTACTTCACTGAAATTGATCATGATGTCTCTGATCATGATGTCTTCACTGAAATTGATCATTGATCCTTTGTCTCTTAGCTGTATCTAGATTAGACATTCTTTCAGTTTACTCAGGCTAAAATTTGTAGCCCTGAATTATGTACACTGATGGACTTCTCTTCTAAAAAACAATGTAACTTTTGAGAAAGTCAGTGTACCCTTAATTGCGCCAATGATGCTGCACACTCCATAGTTTGTTAGTCAGATTTACAACCCCAAAGCAGTATACTCTTTCCTTTTTCTCTATCTTTTAAAAACTGTAATTAGTTTGCTCCAAAGCATTTCTAAAACATATATTTAATCTATAATTTTGGGGACATAATAATCCCTAAATGCCATACAATCAGTCTGCAACTATGGAGACCTCTGTCCTGATTTTATACTCATGGTTTTGAAATCTCTAATCTTCCATGTGATTCTATTCTTTCCAGTAAGGATCACCTTCATCAAGTATCAATTTCTCTTTCAGAGGCCAACATATACTTGTAATTGCATCTCAAATTAAATTTATAGTTAAGGGATTCTCTTGTGACTGTTAATTACTAGGTCCAACAAAATGAGAAAGGAGGAGAATTACATTTGTCTATCCCGTGTTCATTATATGCATCCTCTTATTTTAGACTCAGGGCAAAGCTGAAAAGAAAGGAGTATTTTTTTTCCTTTATACAGGAAAGAAACTGAGACTTCCACATACCAGAGAATGTTTTTAGATTCCAAAACTGACACAACTTTAGGTAAAAACTTCCCTAATCTAAAGAAGGACAGGGAGATAAGGAGACTGAGACAGCAGGAATGCCATTTGCCACTGCCAGGAAACAAGGATGCTATACTTGAGATTAACTGACAGGGGAACAATGACCTTCTTCTTTCATTAATTCACACATGTCCTGTATAGTCTCTAAATATATTTATTCAATAGGTGATGCAAACTGGTTGAGATATAAAGGAGTATTACAGAAGAAAACAGAAAAAAACAGCGCCCAAATTAACCCTCAGCCCAGAGTACATACTAATTGTGTCCATGTACTTTTGTTGAAAAATAAATAACATAAATGATAGAGCCAAAATATCAACTTTTAATTCATGGATAGATGTGATTAAAAATCACTGAAATTATAAACTGCATCATCACGGTCAAGCACATCCTGCTGACTGTTTTAATTTGAGCAGATATATTTGTCAATTTGAATTAAGTGCACATTGCAAGGAGTATGCATGCTTTCTTTCAAGGTCTTGTTAGGACAATATGCCATAATAATATTAAACAATAAACAACTCATGTACATATTGGGAATGAAATCCTTTGAGAAATAACATAAAGACTAAAGAAGTAAAACATAATAGGTTTTTTTTTTTTAAGAATATGTACATATATATTTAAAGGATTGGATAGTTCCTTATTAAGCAAAATCGAAGTTTGGCTATAGAATGACATGAAATATCTAAGTTATAGTCAGCACTTGTTGCTTACATAAAGACATTTCCATTTTAACATAAACAGCATATCACAGCATAAAAGCACACCCCAATTTGACTCTCTTAAGGTACAAGTTACACATCTCTCTGTTGAGTGGTATCCTCCCCAGAAGTCTGTATATTGAGTTCAGGTGTCGATTCGAGGTTTTCTTGGTTCTCTCTGAAGGTCTCTCCTTCTCTTCAGTATTTCTCACTATTCCCATTTTCCTTCTACTTAAATGGAATTGTCATTCTTAAATTTAAATTAATTAATTAGTTAATTTATTTGGCTGCATCAGGTTTTAGATGCACATGTGCAGAATCTTCAACCTTCATTTCCGCATGCTGAGTCTTTAGCTGTGGCATGCAAACTCTAGCTGAAGCTTGCAGGATCTAGTTCTCCATCCAGGGATGGAACCTAGGCCCCCTGTATTGGGACTGCAGAGTCTTAGCCACTTGACCACCAAGGAAGTACCTGACATTTTTAAAGTTAACACCTTATTTTCATCACTTGCTCATGTCAGTTCCTTGAAATGTTATTGTCCATAAACTTTGACATATATTTTTATAACAGAAGCAGAAGCTAAAAGATGTAGACACCACACAATTTCATGTTTGGGAACACATGTAAGAATTAAAGATTTTAAAATTAAAAAAAAAAAAAAAAAAATCCTAAAAAAAAAAAAAAAAATAATCCATGGGTATTTAAAAAGTATAAAGTAAGAATTCAGTTGCCAACTTACTGGATATTATACATTATTAAATGTCTATTTTATTTCCATGATCTGAAACTGACTTCTCACCCAAGAAAAGGGATTCATTTCTAAGCATTTATGTCTTTCTTTGGGCTTCCCTGGTGGCTCAGATGGTTAAGTGTCTGCCTGCAGTGTGGAAGACCCGGGTTCAATCCCTGGGTTGGGAAGATCCCCTGGAGAAAGAAATGGCAACCCACTCCAGTACTCCTGCCTGGAAAATTCCATGGACTGAGGAGCCTGGTAGGCTACAGCCCATGGGGTCTCAAAGAGTCGGACACGACTGAAGGACTTCACTTTCACTTTTCACTTTTTGATGGAAACAGAAGAAAAGTTTCCTCTTTAACAAAACTGTCCCAGGGGTGGGAAAAAAAAAAAGGTTTCCAAATCAGACTACAAGTCTTCCTTAAATGTCAGTGTGTGGTAAATAAGATATGGTAGCAGTCTTTTAAATTTCACAAAAGCTAGTTAAGATGGTGTATTTTGCCATTTTGCAGATGGTCCATCTGAGTTAGTTCTGTTATCAGTGTTATTTTCATCTTCTGAATCGTGTTCATCATCACCGGCGAAGACCTCATCGGGAGCCACCGTCACCCGGTCCTGTGCTTCCTGCTGTACCTGAGAGCAAAAGAGCCCCTTCACCAGCTCCCTCATCTGAGCCACACCCGGTAAGCTCTGAAAAGGGTCGGTGACGCCCCCGGCGCCTCACAAGGCACCCCTAGCTGCTGTCGCTGCACTTCCAGTCTGAGGTACTCGCCCTGTAACAGCTCCTTAGCGACCGCTAAGCTTCAGGAGCATGCCACAGTCAATAGCTTATTTTTAAGTTCAGAGAATAACTTGTCTCTCTTACTGCCTCCTTCCCCCAAATTAAAAGAAATATCACCTGCTGTAATAATCAAATATCTTTAGTCTGACTTTAGATGGCAATACAAATTCCAATCTTTGTAATCACTTCATTCGTAAGAGTGTGAAATATACATTTAATTAATGAAGGATATAATGCAATAGTAGGGAAGGGCCCATGAAACATATGAAAGTAATAAAACGCTGATATTTGAAGATGAAAAAGATAATAGCATCTACCAAACGAGCTTTAGTACTCTCACTTGGAGATAAATTTGTTTTGTAGTAAGATGGATAGGTATGAATATATTTGTTGTGTACTAAGAGCAACCTGTATATATCACTGGACACTGACTCATTTCCTTGTACTCATCCCCAGGCTGTCCTTACAACCTCTGGGGTGTTCTAAGGATGTTCTACACAGCCTGTCGATGCTGTGTAGTGATTAGTACAAGTGGCAGAGATACTGGCAAGAGAGGACTCATGAGTCCAGCAGAATTATCCTGCTCATGCTCAGTCATGTCTGACTCTTTGCAACCCTATGGACTATAGCATACCAGGCTCCTCTGTCCATGAGATTTTCCAGGCAAGAATACTGGAGTGGATTGCCATTTCCTCCTCCAGGGGAACTTTCCCACCCAGGGATCAAACTCAAGTCTCCTGTGGTTCCTGCATTGGCAGGCAGGTTCTTTACCCCTGAGCCACCAGGGAAGCTCCAGCAGAATCAAGTGCTAGAGTTTATATCCAAGGGTTTCCACTGAAGCATACCCCTCAAAGCAATAGCCTGTTTATTTTGACAATAGAAATAATTTTCAAATGGTTTGCTTCCTATATACATTTTATATTACCCCTTTTAAGAACAATTGTCTTCTGTGTATTTCAATGCATATGTCTCAAGTGAACAGTATGGTCCTGGTGAAACACGTGAGGTAAAGCAACATTTCTGCCGTTGATCATTTCATCCATAAGGTGATTTTTGTCTTGAGGTTGAAAACTGTTGTGCAGTGTTTTACCTACTTAGTATCAAATAAATTTAGTAACTGACTTAAGAGAAAATATGATGATGTACATATATAGAGAAATATTATTTTCTCATAAGCTTTTGTTTGTACCTACCAATTTTACTGAGATATAATTGACCTACAGCATGTATGTTTAAAGTGTACAGCATGATTTGAATCACACACATCATGAAATGATTAAGACACTAAGTTTACGGAACATCTATCATCTCAGATATGAAATAAAAGAAAAATAATTCTTGTTTCAATGAGAACTTGGGATTTACTCTCTTTAAAACTTTCATGTATAACATACAGTAGTGTTAACTATATTTATCATTTTGTACATTGCATTCCTAGGACATAGTTATAACTGTAAGTTTGTACTATCTGGCTACCTTCATCCAATACCCTCTTCCCCACACCTTTTGGTCTTTGGTAACCACAAATCTGATTTCTTTTTCTATGAGTATATTTGTTTTTGAATTATAATTGACTTACAACATTATGTTAGTTCCTGGCATACAACACAGTGATTCAACACTTCTGTATATTACAAAGATATCACTATAGTAAGTTACCATCTTTCACCATACAAAGATACTACATTATTATTGGCTTTATTCCTAACACTGTGTATTCCATCCCCTTAACCACTTTTTTTAGCTGAAAGTTGATTTCTTTATCTCGCTCGCCTACTTTTCTCTTTTCCTCCTGCACTTCTCAGGCCACTGTCGACTACCTATTGGTTCTATCTATGACTCTGCTTTCTGTTTTGTTTCATTCAGATTCCACATATAAGTGAAATCATACAGTATTTTTCTTTCTGTAACTTATTTCACTTAGCATGATACCCTCTAGGTCTGTCTAAGTTGTCAAAAATGGCAAGATTTCATTCTTTTTATGGCTGAGTATTATTCCATTATATATACATATATAGCACATCTTCTTTATCCATTCATATATCATGGACACAAGTGGCTTCCATATTTGGGCTATTGTAAACAATGCTACAATAAACAAAGGGTTGTGTTATCTTTTGTAATCAATGTTTTTATTTTCTTTGGGAAAATATCTAGGAGTGGAATTGCTGGATTATATGGTAGCTCTATTTTTAATTTTTTGAGGACTTGCCATACTGTTATCCACACTGCTCTAACAATTTACATTCCTACTGATAGTGCACAAGGGCTCCCTTTTCTTCAACACTTGCTATTTGTTTCTTAAGGGAAATAATGATGATGATGTTGACAATGTCTGTGTGTGTGTGTGTGTATAATTAAATTTATGTAAGAAAGTTCATTGAAAACATAAAGGAGTGTAAAAGAAAGAATAAGAACAATTAAATGAAAAGCATTCCATCGTAATTCACAGATTAAAATCTATTTAGTGGGAAATCAAGTGATTATCATGTATCAAATTGTTATGGAGAGATTACCATGTGCGACCTAGTTCTAAACACTTGGCATGCTCCATCTCATTTATTCCTTAGATACCAGAACAAAATAGGTAATAACTATTTACAAATGAGTAACAGAGGCTCAGAAAGGTTAAGTAACTTCCCCCAGATAACAGCAAATTTCAGTGTTGATGGTTGACAATAAAATAATTAAATGATTAATAAAGCTAATTGCCCATAATCAGATATATACTTAATCTTAAATATAATAAGAGGAATTAACAAGCATCAGATATATAGTACTCCACATGCTTCACCTGGTTTAACTCTGGTAATAACTCTTCAGATTAGAAACTTTAATTATCACTTTACATTTAACAAAAGTGAGGTTTAAAAGGGGTAAATGATTTTCTCAGAATCACTCAAATTGTGCTCAGAGTGAGTGCCTGTATTAAAACCACCCACTTTAACTCCAGAATTATTTCCCTTATCTACTATTTTAAATTCCCAGTCTAAGAAGCTATGCCATACACAATATACCCAAGCACACACACACACAAACTTAAGATGCTATTTTTCATTACTCCAATGAGAGTAATCATACATACAGAAAACAGGAATACAAGTCTCATAGGAAAAAACAAAATCTTTGTGTACTGTAATATTAATAGATTAGTTGCCTTCTGCTTATGCCACAGAAAGATTCCAAATTTTACATTGCAATAAAAACAACCAGCATGTTTCAGACCATTGACTCAGGCTGCTTCAAGATTTTAGTGTGAAAAATGGAACATCAAAAATAGACTTCCACATGAAAGACATCCTATAATTTGCCTCCAGATAAACACACAATTGGATTCTATATAGTATAAATATATACCATTGAAATAATTCAGAATAGCTAAGGGGATTGAAATAAATATAAAGGAAGACTGCAAGTCTTTAAAAATAGTTGCTACAGTATGACAGTTTTTTTTTAAACCTATATTGCTCATATTTATTTCTCCTTTTTCTTCCTATATAGTGTTCAAGGACTTGTAATAGTGCATAATTTTTAGTTTCTTATTTATTTATATGAGGTAATTCCGGCATATATACCACCATGGGCTCTAACAAATGTGGCAATGCAGCAAATAAAAACATGCTTTGTTTATTAAGTTGCACAAGACTGCAAATTTGTAACCAATTTCTGTAAATAATATATTTTGATGATAAGGTGCATAGTTCTCCTCAGAGCTTGAAAAAAAGATGGGAATGTAGATATAAGCTACAATATATTAATGGCACTGTATGTTTTGCACTGGCCTCGGCCACTCTATTGCATCAGGGCTTAAGAGTCACACTATATTACAATCCAATCCACCACCGAACCACACTGACTTCATATTGTTAGCGCCAACTTAGGCCTGCAGTCCTATTCCATTCTATGTCTGTGGGAATGGCTGAGTTATAGCCTACTCACAGGGAATGTGCCCAAGCCAGATAAATTGCTTGTCAACTTTTACCCTTGTCTTCATCTGATATGAAACGAAGATATGTCTTTTGCCGATGTAGATGGTTAATGGTCATGAGACACCCAGGGAGTGGGAAGAGCCCCAGTTGCAGGTGGTTCTAACATACTTTTAACTTGGTAATAAAATTCTTTTTTAGCTTTGGCCCCTTTGAAATAGCCCTATAACCCTTTCAGCAGAGTGGAGTGTGGCTCTGAATGCCTCTGGATCTTGTCCACAAAATCATGCCTGTATGTGTGTTATTCATGATAAACTTCATAAATGTAATTCATAGAATTGCAGCCTTCAATTTTAAAGTTCCTTCTCTGTTTAGAGGATATTATTTAATATCTCACCTCCCAACAAACCATAAAGGCTAATTAATTCTCAGATTGCAGGCCTCCTCCCTTGGAAGCCACAAAATAAAATGGCACATATCTTCATGATAGTGATTTTAATATTCTTCAAAATATTTTATATGCAAATAAATATATGTCTGAAGAGAAGTGAAGAGAAGTGAAAGTGGCTCAGTCTTGTCCAACTCTTTGTGACCTCCATGGACTAAAAAGTCCATGGGATTCTCCAGGCCAGAATACAGGAGTGGGTAGGCTTTCCCTTCTCCAGGGGATCTTCCCAACCCAGGGATCAAACCAGGGTTTCCTGCATTCTAGGCAGATTCTTTAGCAATTGAGCTATCAGGGAATCCCAAGACATGTCATGGAAGAGGCAACAATACCCAAATTATTTAAAATGAAAAGACAAGAGTTAAAGCTTACTTGTACAGAAATCACCGTACGAGTCTATGCCCAACTCCCCATTTTTTGACTATTTGTTGTTGTTGTTCAGTCAATAAGTTATATCCAAGTCTTTGTAACCCCACGGACTGCAGTGCTCCAGGCTTGCCTGTCTTTTACTCTCTCCTAGATTGGGCTCAAACTCATGTCCCTTGAGTTAGTGATGCCATCCAACCATCTCATCCTCTGCCATCCCCTTCTCCTACTTGCCTTTCTCAGCATCAGGGTCTTTTCCAATGAGTTGGCTCTTTGCATCAGGTGGCCACACTACTGGAGCTTCAGATTCAGCATCAGTCTTTCTAATGAATATTCAGGGTTGATTTTCTTTGGAATTGATTGGTTTGATCTCCTTGCTGTCCAGGGGACTCTGAAGAGTCTTCTCCAGCACCACCATTCAAAAGTATTTTCTACTATAGGTGCCTTCTACTTAGGGCCTCTTAAGCAGAAACATCTGAATACCTCAGTTGATATTCTGATGGAATATGAGGTAGGAAGAAATCATCTCACCACTGGTACTGGACTCGATGGCGATTGATTTCCTTCCTTGGCTATCAAGCAAAGCACACTTGTATTTAGGTCTCTGCCTTTGTGTTTTTATGGCACAATTAGTCTCCAACCAAGGATAGAGTTTTACCATAACTTTTGCCTACTCATAGACTGGGATGTAAGCTCATATATATGAGTCTACAAAGATACCTTATATATCATAAGATTATAAATACACACAGATGGTATCAAAGTGAATATCTGAATACTTTTCTCATTATTAAAAAGAAAGAAGGCCTATAATAGTTCTAGGATTTTGATCTGGGAGAGATATATATATATATACACACACACACTCTCTCACACACACATACACACACGCAAATATACAAACATATACATACATGATTTATTTTGGTAACTCATTTTCCTTACAAATAGAGATTTTTAGATCCAAGCAAAAGTCTGTATTATCAATCTTTTAAAACAGGAAGATCTGGCAATAATTTGCTTACATTCTTGTGTAGCAGCAGTCTTCAGTACCTAAATAGGGAATGACACTTCATACATATTATTTGTTCTTTGGTTGGCCACAGTCCCCACCACTCCCTATTATTTATTGCTTTCATCCATCTTCTGTTATTTATTTCACCCTTCTGGCATTTGAGCATCAAGACAATTATAACAAGTACATACTAATTCACCATTTTGACTACTAAGTCATTCATTATGTAAAGCATTTTAGTAAATATGACTGAACTGCATGTGAATTGAAACAGCCTAACTATGATATATGCATCTTACAGTAGCATTGATCCATTGCTTGTCAATGTATGTTCATTATTTTAAATTAATGATAAATTTTCAGGTTAAAAAAAGTAAAGAATGAAGGAAGAGAGAAATTGCTTAGAGAAGTTGAAATTGATTGTCTACCTCACCTAAGTACAAGACCATAAGAACTTTTTGTGAGGGAAAGAGGATGCCAACAGTTTAACTAGCTTATGAACATAAGTGATTCAGTCTTCAATTATGGGATGCTTACAAGTAAGGTTAGCCATTAACTCTACTGTAACTCTACCTAAACAATCTTGGCTTACTTTCAAAAATGGTAAGTATGCATAATGATGGTAATTTGATTGGATTTAGTTTTGTATTACTTCACTTTACAGAATATGTAGTCAAAACTCAAATATATTTTACCTAGTTAGCAAAGCCTGATGTATTTTTCTATAAATCTCCTTTTCTTAAAGAACAAGTTCAGAAATGTTAATCATAATCATGGTTGAACTAATGCTTATTAGTAAGTTTAATCTGTCCTGGTCAGAATTTGTTAGAAATGAGAAAAGCAAAATAAAAACACAATGGTCATAATGACTTCTGATTATAATCAAATGTAAGGCAACCTGAAAATAAATTTACCTATTTACTTAGGTTTTTAGAGTCTTTTCTTTGTGAAGGTAGTTAAAAGTAGAGCTCAAAATAAGAAAACACTGTTGTGCAGTGAAAAATATTCAGAAATTTTCAATAGATATTCAGAGAAGAAAATTAAATAGGTCTATGTATGTAAGATTATATTTTGACTGATAGGTGCATGCACACACTGGATGCTAAAGTCTACTTTATTTTGGACCAAGAAAAGGAGGTTACCAAAATATTTCAAAAGAATAAGCATTGTTTCAAGGATGGTTAAAATATTTTTGTCAAAGTATATGCATTTAATTCATAACAAATTAATTGTTTTTAGATTATCAAATAACTTTGCAATAAATTTTGCCTCAGTATCAATTTGGGAATAAGTCAGATCCTTACCTTGATTAATCTTGTGATCTTTAGAAACAAACTTCTATTTTCAGGCCTTAGTTTCCTCAGAGAGTAACCCCTCTAACTCAGAAATTCTGATATAGATTACTTTGATCTTAATATGCAATTCTAGAAATAAAATTCCAATTTCTAAACAATTTATTTCAACACTTTATAGAAAACACCATGATAACTATTAAAAAGGTTATAATTCTCCTCTCTCCTTTTGTCAGAATACCATCAAAGATAAACATCTAATTTTTTTTATTTTTCAGTCAGCCATCCTATTATTCAGACTGATTCTGAAAAAATCAGGTTGTCCCTAATCAAGGCCCCATAAAATTTGTGTTATTTTTATGAACAGAGTAGAGAATACAATCAGAAAGAAAAAAAGAAATAAGAATTTGGGAGTAGAAAAGTTTGAGAGAGAAAGAAAATTATCACAATTCCCAGATAATAAAATTTGAAACATACAGGCACAAGAAAAATAACTACAAAATGGTTTCATACTATAAGAGAATGTGTTTTAAGTAGCTTCTTATAAGACTGATTTCTTTATAAAAAGAAGCTTTCCCATATTTCAAGAAGAAAAACACTATGAACATCAATTAAACTGAAGAACCCATCTACTAAAGCAATGATAAGATAAAATATTGTGAAGCAAATTTGGAAGAAATAAGAGAAAAATGTAAAAAATTGAGGAACAGAAAATGAAAAAAAAAAGAACAAATGGTAATTAATACAAATGCTAACATTTGCTAGACAAACTAAGTATTAATTCTTTGGGATCTAATTTGAAAAAATAACCAGAGTAAAATGTCATTTTTTTATGTTACTGGAAAGAGTGATGCTAATTTCAAACATTCTGAAAATAAAATAATTTAGCATCTGTAGAGGCATGTTATCACAAATCAATGGAAAATACAAAATTCAAAGATGGACATGACTGTAAAAGTGATGTAACATGTGAGCAAAATACATTTTGCAATTTTTTAAAATCTTTATTTACCTTTTAAATGCCAACTGAATTACAATATGGTATGTATGGAAACTATAAACAGTTCAATGATCCTTTACAAAATGAACAGACAGCCATAATCCGGATGAAGATACAGAATATTACCATCATCCCAGAAGTCTCCATATCATTCCCCCCTAGTTAATTAGCATTTCCAAAAGAATTTACCCACTTGGTATGCCTATGGTTGAGCTTTACATAAAACACTTAGTACATATTATTTTGTGTCTTGCTTCTTTCACTCACCATTAGGGGTGTGAGGTTTATCACTTTGTTGCTTATAGCCATAGTATACTATTTCATTGTTGATGAACATCTGATGTGTCATTTAATTTTTTTTTCAAAAATTGACATTCATGGTCTGCATTTAATAGATCAGAAAGTATTACAAGCTCAGATTTAGTAAATTTTGATAAAGTTTTCTAAAGCAGTATTCTCATCCTCAACAATTCTTGAAATCTTTAAAAAAATTTTTTTTGTCATTGTTATTCTTTTTTTCCCCCCCAAACTGTTGTAGTAGGTACATGGGTGGCATTTGATTTTGGTTTTGTTCTTTATTTCTTTTGTGACAATTGATGTTGAAATTCTTTACACAGGCTATTTGATCATTTTGATATCATCTTTCTTTTTAAGTCTTTATTGAATTTATTACAATATTGCTTCTGTTTTTATGTTTTGCTGTTTTGGCCATGAGGCATGTAGGACCTAAACTCCCAAAACAGGGATTGAATCCACACCCTCTGCAATGGAAGGTGAAGTCTTATCCAGAGGACCACCAGGGACATCCCTGAATATCATCTTTGTAAAGAGTTAATTCAAGTTTTATCTATTTCATAAAATGTAGATTATCTTTTTTTTCTTACTGACATTTAGACATTTTTTGTTCTGGATACACATTCTTTTTGTATATAAATATGTTTTCTCATTCTGTAGCTGGACTTCTTCTTTCCTATGGTGTCTCTTGAAGATCAAAACTTTCCAATTTTAATGGAGTTCAATCATCAATACTTTTAATCATGATTATTTCTTTTTGAAGACAGTTATAAAAAAAAAATTCTTTGTCCCCTCTGGTGTCACATGGTAGTATACATTTTCTTGTAGAAGTATTTTTGCTTTATCATCCAAATAGTTCTAAATCCACCTGGAATTGATTTTATGGATGTTATGAGGTAGATGGGTTTATATTTTCTTATGCAGGTATATAATTAAGTCAGTCTCATTTATTAGAAAGAGCATCCTTCCTTACCACATTGCAGATGCATCTTTATCTTAAATCAGGCCATTTTCTCTTCTATGTGTTCTATTTCATTAGTCTATTTGTCTATTCTTGAGTAAATACAGTGCTGCTTTAATAACTATGACTTTCTTATTTGTCATGATGACAATTATATCATCCAACAATGTTCATTTCCTCAAGACCTTGTTAACTATTCTTGATTATCTCATTTCTACATGAGTTGAAATCAGCTCCTCAACTTACATGCTGAAATTTTTATTGAGATTGTACTGAATCTAATTTTACTCAGGGAAAAATGACAAGTTTAAAATACAAGATTTTTTTCTATTGGCTAATCTTCCTTATTTTATCTCATAAATATTTTTCTTGGTATAGAAATCTTATACAAGTTTCCTATTTGATAAATAGCATATTTTAGAAATTACATTTCTTAAATATTTTTTTTTATTTTTGTATATTGATATTTAATCTAGTAGCCTTTTTAGAGTCACAATAATTTTAATGGTCTCCTTGTAACAAACTTTTGAATGTACTATAAAATGTCATCTATGGATAATGAAAGTGTCACTTCATCCATCCCAACCCTTATTTCATTTTCTTCTATCTCCAGTGAAATACTGAATAGAAATGTTGCTAGAAATCATCTCCATCTCTATCTCATTCTTAGTTTCACAGCAAAATTTTATAATATATCACCATTAAACAGGGTGTTTACTGTAGAATTTTGGTCAATACTATTTTATTAAGTATTGTATTAAGTAAGCTTCCTTTTGTCCTTGGTCTGCTAATTATTTTTAAAATTCAGGAAAAATTGATGGATTTTGTCCATCTATTCGTATGGCTATATGATTTTTCTCCCACATCATGTTAATGTGGAGCATTACACTGATTCATTTCTAAGCATTAAACCTAACTTGAAATTGTAGAATAAATCAAATTTTAAAGCATGCATTTTTATATGCTTGAATTAAATTGTTTAATGATTTTTCCTCTTTTTAAGAGTTGTCCCATTTTCTCTCCATTTCTAGGACTTTGGTTGTATGAGTATTACATATTTTGACCATACAACTTATATCTTTATAAACTTTTTATACATTTTCAATTAGTTTTTTCTTTCCAGAATTCAGTCTGATATTTTCTATTAAACTATCTTTTCATTTACTAATTATCTTTCCTGTTCTGTCAAGTATATGGTTAAAGTCTATAGAATTATAATATCAGTTATTTTATTTTTACATTGGAACATATATTTGACTGTGTGGGGAGATTTCAGTTAGATCTGCTAAAATTCTCTGTCTTTTCTATATTGTGACCATTAAAATTAACATTATTTAACAATATTATCTGTTATCCCAATGGTCTATTTCCATTTTCTATGTATTTTTTTAAGGCTTAATTCTTATTTTATTTTTTAATATAAATTTATTTATTTTAATTGGAAGCTAATTACTTTACAATATTATATTGGTTTTGCCATACATTTAGATTTTTAGTTATTTTATTGTTTTTTGATAACTGGGTCAATATTATTAAGAGGCCTTTAACATTAGCTAAGTATCTAGATATTAAGGTTTTCCTGAGGAGATTTTCTTCTGGCAGTTAATTAATGCTACCCTACCCTGGTAATTTAACTTATATGCAGAGTACATCATGGGAAATGCTGGGCTTGAAGAAGCACAAGCAGGAATCAAGATTGCTGGGAGAAATATCAATAACCTCAGATATGCAGATGACACCACTCTTATGGCAGAAAGTGAAGAGGAACTAAAAAGCCTCTTGATGAAAGTGAAGGAGGAGAGTGAAAAAGTTGGCTTAAAGCTCAACATTCAGAAAACGAAGATGATGGCATCCAGTCCCATCACTTCATGGGAAATAGATGGGGAAACTGGAAACAGTTTCAGATTTTGTTTTGGGGGGCTCCAAAATCACTGCAGATGGTGATTGCAGCCACAAAATTAAAAGACGCTTACTCCTTGGAAGAAAAGTATGACCAATCTAGATACCATATTAAAAACAGAGATATTACTTTGCCAACAAAGGTCCGTCTAGTCAAGGCTATGGTTTTTCCAGTGGTCATGTATGGATGTGAGAGTTGGACGGTGACGAAAGCTGAGCGCCGAATAATTGATGCTTTTGAACTGTGGTGTTGCAGAAGACTCTTGAGAGTGCCTTGAACTCCAAGAGGATCCAACCAGTCCATCCTAAAGGAGATCAGTCCTGGGTGTTCATTCAAAGGACTGATGTTGAAGTTGAAACTCCAGTACTTTGGCCACCTCATGCAAAGAGCTGACTCATTGGAAAAGACCCTGATGCTGGGAAAGTTTGAGGGCAGGAGGAGAAGGGGACGACAGAGGATGAGATGGTTGGATGGTATCACCGACTCAATGGACATGGGTTTGGGGGGACTCTGGGAGTTGGTGATGGACAGGGAGGCCTGGTGTGCTGCAATTCATGAGTCGCAGAGTCGGACATGACTGAGCTACTGAACTGAACTGAACTTACTGTGGGACTGAGTTATTTACTGATATCCTTCTTTACTGTCAAACCAAAGCAAACATAAAAACATTAAAATTTTCCTATTTCCAACATGATTTTTCAAAAATTCCATTTCCTTTTAAAGTCTGATTCTTGTCACTTCAGAGCCTGGCAAAGACTTGTTCAACTAATTCAAGTGAAGAAAAAATGCCTGTCAATTAGGTTACTTTGGGTAGCCATTTATCATTTTCAAAGCATTAACAACGTTTGGATTATTATTTCCTTAAATGTACTACTGAAATTCATCTCCCAGTTCAAACACTGCTGAGAAATCTCTACAAGGAGTCCAGATTTTTGTATGTATTAAATGATTTATGTCCTCTTTGTTGAATTTTACATGTTCAAGGAAACTGATCATCATTTAACAAAGTTCATTTTATAGTATCATTCAGACACTTAAGTTTTCATTTACTATCAAAATTTTTGAGCCCAGCATCTATCTGTTATAAGGTAAGGGAGTTAGAGAACGCGAGGTTCAGAAAAAGAATGAGACCGGCACTTTACAGGAACAGATCACCTTTAATGAAGTGAGAAGGGGCAGCAGTCAAATTAGCGAGCTAGCTGCACTAACCTAAGAAATTAGTAAGCATATATAGGCATGTATGTGGAAAGTTACTGTCTTAAGGGGGCCTGTTCTTCTCCATGGTTGTTCGGAGTAGTTATCTCTTAAACGGCTGGGCAAGGAATTTTGGAGATTTGCCAGAGGCTGGACTGGCTGGGAGCTAGGTGCAATAAACCTAATGTCCATTTTTCCTTCAAGTGAGAGAGTTCTTTGTTTTGTATAGAATGGTGGGTAGGACCTGGAAGGGAGTTTTAACTCCAGGCTACCTAGAGCCTTGCAACTTTCCTTCATCTGTGAATGTGTTTTATGACAATATCAAGATCTTATTATATAACAGGAGACAAGCCACTCCTAGAGCTAACCATTTATGCAGTAACGTCGGTAAGGAATTCATCATAATTCCTCCTAGACAGCACTATCCAAATATGAAGGCAATATATATATTATCACCTTCTCTTTTTCAGACAGAAGCTTGTAGCAAGAAAATGTCTTTCATGAATTTTGTCAACATTCACAATGTTTATAAATGCTAGAGCTTGATAGCTAATGATAAATCATGTTTACTCACCACTATGGAAGGAGAAGTCATGTTTCCATTTATTGCTCTCAGATCTCTTCATTTTCAAAGATACTTTTTCAGTTTTTCAACTTATCTTGATAGAGAGTGGTGTCTTTGATTTATCTAGTTGCATCTTAACCCAGCATTTTCTCACTATACATTTACATGCTTCCATCATTATGTTATCACCAACCATGTGAAACTTTTCTCTTTTGGGGGGAGTGGGAGGTGATAATTCCTGCTACTAAATAACTTGATTCTTGAAATGTTGCAGTTAATGCAGCTAATTTCTTTTTAAACAAAACCTTTACTGACTTTAAGATTCCAAGAACTATTTCCCAGTGCTTTCCTTGTTGAGTGACTGTGGTTTGTAATTGTGTCCTTTTGATTTTGTTGCTTCACTTAGAGATTGTTTGCAACAAACTATGTACAATGGGATTAAATAATGGATTGTCAGCTCCGATAAAAATGAATGGCTTTCCTGGTAAATATGTTAATAGGAAGCTTTTATTGTTGCTGTTGTTATAGTTTTTTTTTTTTTTTTCCTTTGTTGCTCTGGTTCAGTTACTTGGAAATGACTTTGAACATTGCAATTGTTTATTTTCAATCCTACCAAAAGTATCTGCAGACTCACACCTGGAATCACCCGCTTTCATTTCATGCCTCATGTTCAGAAAACACCATACTGGATCCTCAAACATGTTTGCAAACAGAAATATCAATCAAACATATGTTTAATAATTTAAAAAGAAAATCACAAAAAGTATTACAGCTTAACAATTCTTCCAACCTACATGTCTATCCATATTCTGTAACAGCCGCAGGAGGACTCCTGACTTGAGGTGCATAAAAATCTTGTCTTAGAATCAAGATGAAAGCTTTCTCTACTGTCCTCCTCACTTTCTTCTAAGAAGTCTCCAGAAGCATGTTTAAAGTCCATATTTCTGTTAACATTCTGTTCAAGGTAATGTAGCCTTCTTCTCTGAAGTGCTTCAGATTTCTCCCATTCTTCACCATTTCCCCCATTCTTCACTCAATTCCAAGGTCACTTTTACAATAGTAAGGGTAAGCTGGAAACTTTCAGGCAGAAGCTGATACTGCAGTCTACAGGCAAGATTTCTGCTCCCCGGAGAAACCTCCATTCCACTTTTAAGGCCTTTCTGCTGATTAGATCAGCCACATACAGATTATAAAGGATAATTTCCTTTAAATAAAGTTAAGTCATTGTAAACATTAATCACATCCACAATATAGCATCACAGCACCACTTAAAAGACTTGTGTTTGTTTGAAAAACTGAGTCCTATAGCCTAGTTAACACATAAAACTGATCATCACAGGTAATTTTAGCAGTATTAAAATCAATTTCAATATTAAAATTGCTATATTAACCTCAGGCATAACACATCATTTTGTTGTTTTATTATATGTAAAATGTTAACAAGAAAGTGCTTTAAAAACTAGAAAGGGTAGAGTTCATTCTTCTAATTTTATGTTACACAAACCTTGAGATGCACATTCAGTGTGTAATGCATGGGATAAATACACATAAATACACATATCTTACTATGGGTAAGATGAGCAGGAATTTATCCTAGGCATGGTAGAAAGGTAAAGTGAACAGTAATGGGCCAGATAAAATTTGTTGTGTACCCTGTTAGAGCAACTTTGTCTTAGTTTTCTTATAATTAGCATCTTTTTGAATAGAGACCTAATCACATTTGCTTTACAATGCAAACTGTCTTGGGAAGAAATCCACTGAAATTATAAAAAGATTTTAAAAACCCTCATATTGGAAACTGAATTCAAAGCAGATTTATAATATAGAGAAGAAGTAAAGCAAACCAATCAAAAAGTGTGAAAGATGTTATTTCCTGGTCTAAAATTATTATTCAATATTAATATCATATAATGACAGACTCCAGCATTAACAATGGGAGTTGTTTCTAACTTAATACAGGAAACTGGATTCACAAACTAAATTATTAAAATGTATGGTCAAAGAAATTAAAAATAAAATAGGTCTGTGCAACTGATATTTACAGATACATACATCCTTATTTAACACCATGGCATGGACTTTGAATATTTTATTTTTTAAGTCACAAGTATTGATCTGACAGATATATTTCCCTTTTATAAAACTCAACATGCACATAAATTCTATATCAACTACTGCTCCCAATCCTAGTTCATTCCTTACAGAATACCACTGTTATCAATTTGATTTCACAAATTATTCTATTATATATACAACAAATATACATACCAAGATCAATCCGTTCTTTAATTGCTTTGTTTGTTTTTACATAAATCATGATACATTGTCTATTTCAAGTCCTCCACACACATTATATGTCTTAGACATCTTTCCGTGACAGCTAATGTGTCTTACTTGTTTTTTTGTTAACTATCACATAGTATCCCAAAAACAAATTCAGCTACAGTTTGCTCAGCTAGTTTCTTTAAGATGGGTATTTTGGTTGTTTCCAAGTTCCTGCTATGATGTACAATACATTCTTTCTCATGCATATGTACAAGTGATTTTACAGCACATTTTCCAGTTCATCTGGAGGGCTTGTTACAAGAAATATATCCTCCTTAGGACTTCTGCTTTAATATATCTGAGAAAAACCATGAAACTTTGCATTTCTGACAAGTCCCCAAGGAATAATGATGGTGAAAGTGCTGGTCCAGAGTCTCAGAGTCTGCCTTTTAAGCACTACTGCATTAAGTAACCAGCCCATCAGGCTCCTCTGTCCATGGGATTTCCCAGGCAAGAATACTGGAGTGGATTGCCATTTCCTTCTCCTAGAGCTCTTTCTGAACTAGAAGTTGAACTCATGTCTCCTTCATTAGCAGGCAGGTCCTTTGCTGTTGAGCCACCTGGGAACCCCATTAAGTAACCACTGCGTACTAATAAAACTGGTCCACCACTAGCAGGACCACTTAGAGCTTGTTAGAAATGCAGATGTTTGAGTCCCACCTCAGCTCTACCAAAGAAGAATCTGTGCTTCAACAGGGTGCTTCATCTGATTCTTCCGTATTATCAAGCCTGAGGAGCACTGATGTAGCCTAGACTTATGTAACTAAGATGTATGTTGGTATTGGGAAACCTCATCTCTCCACCCTGCTATTTAGTATGACATGAGTTACATAGTATAATTGGGCACCAGAACAATCTTTTCATTAGTTCTAACAAACATCAGATAATTAATTAGAGTTATTATTTTAAAAAATAGGTCTAGCCAAAAATTACAACCTCAACATTGGAGGAAAAGCCATATGTTTAATACATTTTAAATTCTATACTTAACACTGCCAAATAAGGTAGTGACTAGTCACATGTGTCTATTTACATTTAAATGAAGTGAAATCTAATTAAACTTACAACTGAGTTCCTAAGTCCAGGAGCCACATTTCACACCCTCAACACCATCATGTGCTAGGGGCTACCCTGTTTGCATCATTAAGGAAAGTTCTCTTGGACAATGCTGTTCCACAGGCATACCATGGTTACATATCTTCTTCCCTTTTCAATATCCTTTTCAATTTACTGCATTCAAAACATATTGACTCTGCTACTATGGCAACTGTGATTCATTTCTTGCAATCTTCCTTAGAAGATCTATAAAATATTTCCAAGAGATAGAAGAATATAAATAGCACTACAATTATGTTCTTTTAGAATTCACATATACTGTACATCCATAGTTTTGTTATTGAAGGTTATTCAAATGTGACTTGTAATTTACCCAGTGCTTTCTCCAAAGGGCTCAGTCCTTAGAGAGATACTTTTAAACTAATTCCAACTTTCTGGCTTTTATCTATCCCTTTCTATTCTCAGTAGTGTTGTAATCAATAGAAACATGTCTAACTTACTTGAACTTTCTAGGCTTCTTTTCACTCTGCACTGCAATAATGAACTTTGCTTCTCTGGACTAGAGTCACTAGAGATGCAAGGGCAAATCAAATGTTTCTTGTGTTAAAAATAACTTTTTGCTTTCATAGAAAGAACTAAAATCCTAAGTATAAGATACATTACTTATAAAATTACATGGTGGATATCATATAAACAGAATTCCCTTGTACTTAGACACAGCTTAATAAGCACAGCTATTTATAGAATTCAAGGAAATACACAAATTCTCTCCATTGTCAAAGTCGCTCCCCAGAGGCAAATTCACTATCCATGGATAATCAAGACTTATGGAATGCTACCACCATGATCCATTACTCATAGTATTACGATCCAAAGTGATTCCTTAAATACTTTGGTGAGATTGTGGCAAACTCATTTGGTGGCAAAATATAACCTGGTATGATGGGAAGGGGTGTGACTTTTAGCCTATATTAATCCCGCTTGGTCTAATTATTCATATAACTTGCTTAAGAAATGCATATATATTGGATTATGGGATATTAATTCATACCTTCTGGAGTATTTATGTACCAACCTTTTCAATGGAGTGTTGCTTTGAGTCTCAAATAAAGATATACTTTTTAGAAGGCAAAACTAATATTACTCATATAATCCAAAAAGGTTAGTATGCTTTGGTTGAGAAAACAGTATGAAAAAAACCCTTAATTTGATTTAAGAAAACTATGCATGAAGCATTCAAATACAGTTTAGCCTTGGCTCGTATACTTACCAGTTTTCAGTTCAGTTCAGTTCAGTCGCTCAGTAGTGTCTGACTCTGCGACCGCATGAATCGCAGCACGCCAGGCCTCCCTGTCCATCACCAACACCCAGAGTTCACTCAGACTCATGTCCATCGAGTCAGTGATGACATCCAGCCATCTCATCCTCTGTCATCCCCTTCTCCTACTGCCCCCAATCCCTCCCAGCTTCAGAGTCTTTTCCAATGGGTCAACTCTTTGCATGAGGTGGCCAAATACTACAAAAACTCTCAAAAGCATACATTTCCTAGAAAATCAAGTGCTATTTTTTTATATTGGTTATACAATCATCTTTTCAACAACTGTACCACCAAGTCACATATGCTCTGAGTAAAAGGTGAAATCTTTTATCACAATATAACTTGAAGTATGATCAAATTATATATTTTCTAATTTAGAAGAACAAAATCTTGGATTTGAGTTATAATGTCTATTTTTAAAACTCTATTTCAATGTTAAGAAACAAGTTATTAATTAATAGTGCATAATAATATGACTCATATAATATTTTCAAGGAAGAAAAAAGGATGGAAAAACCCTGTTAAGTTTGATGATCCATCCTGCTCTATTACTGTCATAGAATTATACTGTCATAGATATTTTATCTCCTATTTCATTTATAAACTTTCAAATTTGTAATTACAAAATAGTATGGAAGCCTCTCACAGATGCAATGAGTCAAGACCACCAGCTGGAGAATGTAGGGTGCATGGGACTTTCAGAGTGGTTGGCATTCTAGATAAAGAAAGTCATTGTTTCAAGTTAATCTCCCATGCGATGAGAAAAATTGCTAGGTGTATGGGAGGAGAAAACTTATACTAAGAAATTGTCCCTGCTGCAAAGGTACTTTTGAGTTATGTTTACATGTATGTGTATATAATTCTGAGTTGCACATCGGCAGCTAGCCACCATTTTTTTCTGATTTAATCAATATTCAATTTGGCAAAAACTTGTACTGAACAATATACATTTATGTATCATGGACAATGTATATTGTCCATGGACCATATAAATTGGATTCTATCCCACTCAAATAGAAGGTAAGCAATGGAGGGATAATTAACAACTTCTTGGAGACATAGATAATACTTACTAAAATTAAGTAGAACAACAGAAAATTATCACAAATAAAATGTGTGTAGAAATAATGTTACTCTCTTGAGAATTCATTTTTTTCCTAAAACACATATTCCAATTTAAATTCATCTAATTTTACAATATTTTAACATAAAGAAACACATAAGTATTGTAAAAATAAAGTACCAATAGTGAGGATGATATACAATGCTATTTATAAATAGAAAATGTCTTCTGAGTAACTCAAACATGTTAACTATGTCATGTTAATAATCTCCATGTACTTTCTTAGTTTAAAATTCCATACTTTAAAATGCATCTCCTCGAGAATAATTCAGAAGTCTTCTAAGTTACAGGAATTTTTTGCTGAGAAATTTTATGGAGTAGTCAGAGTATACTAATGCAGGCGACCAAGGGAGCAACACTCGGGATTCCCCTGCCTCAAAGCTTAAAGAATTTAAACTGATACTTGCAGGTGAGGAGATGGAGTACAGTGGTTAAACGAATTTGATATGTTTCATAGCTTATTGGTTCTTTATGTGGACTCTTAAGTAACATTTCCTAATTCCTATTCCAGTGCTTCTGATTTTGAATCCATCTCCCTCTCCAAATAAGTTGTGTGGAGCATCTTCCCAAATTTTTACTATTATGCAGATTTTGTTTCTAATGGGGAACATTCTAACATATTCTCCACTAAGACAAATTTTTCTTAAGTTTTTACATACATGTATAAAAACAAAACTAACAAAAATTTCTGTCTTATGTTTTTGATCTATCTCAGAAACCAAACCAATTCATAAAGCGAATGTTATATTTGCTTAAAAGAAACTTACATAGTCATTACCATAAATCACCCACTATTCTAAAGACTTTAATAATCATCAGTAAATATTAATAAACAAAATGATTAAAGCTACTACTTTCACATTAATAACACTAATTTAATGTTGCAGAAGGGATCATGTTGCTGAAATTAAAATAACACACGTAACATGAATATAATGGTAACTGTTTCAGTGTGCATTCTTTTGAATGTGCCTGTTCTACAACTAGTAATATTAGTGTCTGACTTTTAGTGAGTGCTTATCGTGTTCCAAACACTATTCTAAAACATTACATTTTAAATATATTTAGGGTTAGGGTTAGGTTCAGAGGGTAAAGCACCTGCCCGCAATGTGGGAGACCTGGGTTCAATCCCTGGGTCAGGAAGTTCCCCTGGAGAAGGAAATGGCAACCCACTCCAGTATTCTTGCCTGGAGAATCCCATGGATGGAAGAGCCTGGTGGGCTACAGTTCATGGGATCGCAAAGAGTTGGACACGAGTGAGCAAGCTCACTTCACTTCACTTCAAAATGTAATTTATATATTTATATATCTAATTTAATATATATGTTCACAATAGTCCTATAAAAATGTACCATTATATTCCCAAATTTTCACTGAGGAAATTTAAAAATGAAGATTTGAAATAACTTGTTCAAACTAGCAATTAGTGAAGCTTGGTTGGAGATTCTGATTTCTTAACCTATTACTATCTAATGCTTCTGACTGCAGTGTGTCATGGTGTACTTCAAATATCCACTGCTATTATCTAGTTCAACAACTGCAAAACTGTCATTTGTACAGTGCTTCTTGACCACATTTCATCTTCACTTGGTGCAAATTTACATGTTAATTGGCCTCAGTCGTTTTCTTGATGGCACTAGACACAAAGTAGTGCATTTCACTGCCTATCATTGCTGTAATGTAAAATAAAAGCCTCCATTTATTAATTTCAGAAATCAAAATCCTTTTTATAAAAATGGCTCTCCATGGTGCACATAATTTTGACCTTCAGAACTGATAAAATAATTTGACTATGGCAGAGGATGTAGGAAAATTTCTGTCATTTGGAAATTTGTCTTTATTAACCTAAGACCAAACAGAAATGGTAACCCAAATATTAAAAGTTCAATATTGGTCTTTACCTAACCACTTATGATTCACATAGTAATGCAAACACAGGCATCAAAAGGAAATCTAAGAGCTCTGGAGTTTATGTATCATGGACAATGAATCATAACAAATTATAGTTGAAGATATGCTGATCTCCAAGAACACAACCAAATATTAGGAAAACACACTCCTAATCAGAGAATTGAAAAAGAGTGTATGGCCTTCTTACATTCAGAGTATACGAATGTGCAATCCCTGTATTTCTACAAACCTAGATCAATTAAGATTTGATTATTATTTCTGAGAATGTGATACACAAACTCTGATGCTAAATGTAGCTTCACAAATATTTTCACTACCAAATTACACTATCCTTATGTTTCAATCCAATACGGCTTAGGAAAAGTTGTGGCATCAATGATTTGCCCTTTAAAGCCCTGTTAAGTGTCACGTCAATGTACTTTGACTCTCTGAAGGTCCTCCTCTCCGGGTCCTCACTGATGCTCTATGACTTTTCTGAACATTCATGCTGACATCCTGCTTAGGGAGGCATACTCTGGAGCCTGCCTGCTAGACACTACTCCAACTTCCAGAAGCCAGGTTGACATTGTATTGATGACTAACAATAGCTCAAATAACCTAAATTAATTACAAAGGAACACTTAGTTGTGCATCAGAGGACACTGCCACTGTTTAACTTTTAGCTCAAAAAATGCAATCACTTCTTGTAGAATTTCAAATGCACACACTATAGGGTGCATGTAGGGCAGACCTTCAATAAAATATATTTAGGATGATACAGCATGCATGTATATACCATTTTTGAATCTCTCATGGATGCTAAGTAAGGAAATACTATCTGCAAACTATCTGCATACCCCAGACTATTTGCATGTGGGGCCAACTGTGTTATCAGCTAAACTGCAGTCATGTTTGAGTAATGTGTCAATTTTATTGGTATACTGGCAAGAACTATGAATTTTTAAAATGAAGTATTATATCTACTCAATATTAGTCAAAAAGAATACCTTTTCTATAAATATGTAGAACAACATGGAAAGATGGTGGACTGATCTTTTCTAGTAAGGCTATTTGTATATCACATTTTATTCTAAGAATAATAATTATGAATGCTACCAATATACTGGGGGTCAGACTTCAAGAAGAAACACAAAACTTTAGTAGCTGAATACTGCTGAGGAGACAAGTGTGACATACAACATTCACAGGTAAAGATGACTCATAATTTAAGAAATGATGTATCTGTGTAATTTTTAGAGACTAAAAAATAGCAAATTATATCAAATAGTATGTACTCAAATTTTTAACATTGTTCAACATACAGAATTTTTAACAACCTTATAATTTTTAAAATAGAGAATTCTATGTCATACACAATCATTTAATTGGGAGTAAAATGTGGAAACAAAAAATAACAGAGAAAAAAACAGATTAAAAATTAAAATTAAAGAATCAATTTAAACGACTAGTTATATGAGCTTATCTTTGATTAAATAGTAATTTGCATATTTTGTCTTTTAAGCTTTATCTTATTTTATTTTTGGCAGAATGTCTTGCTTTTGTAGACTCAGCCTGAAGGAAAGCAGCCTTTGAAGAAAATGCTGTTGCTGTATGTCTATCTCTTAAACCTAAACTTGCTGTAGCAGCAGCAGCAGGAGCAGCAGCTGTATTTGATAGCAGTATTTAATCCCAACAAAAAGTTTTCATTCCATGTCCCTTAAAGACCTTCTTGCCATTTTCAAATTTGGTAAGCAGAACATCTATGCCTATACTAAACATCCAATTAATGTACCTGAAAAATCAATGAAATGAAGTGGAGAATTCAATATTTTTAAAACAAATTCCTGAGCTCATTCCAAATCTGGTCCACTATTGTAGTGAAGTACCAGCTTGCTAAACAAATCGTAAACTTAGATGTTATCCTTGATGCCTTTCCTTCACCTGTCCTGAATAGTAAATTGTTCTCCAGTCCCTCTTAAATATCTTATGAGACAGTCCACTTTCTTCCATCTCCAGTGCCAGAACTCCAGCCCCAGCTACTTTTGTCTGGACTGATACTACAGTTTTCTAACTGGGAACCCTCCCTTTCATGGCACTATCTAACCAATTACCTAAACCAAGGACAGAGCAAGCTTGAAAACCATAAATCTAATCACACAATCCACTACTTTAAAAGTTCTCTTAGGACAAAGACTAAATTCAACAATCCAGTCCACATTTCCTGTTCCTTCTGACCTTTCCTCCTTTCCTCCGTGCTCTCTGTGATCAGGCCACACTGGAATTCTCATGCCCAGCTATGGAACTCATTCTGCGCTGCTTGTTTTCCTTGAATCATCTTTCCTTCCACACCTTTCCTATTTATGCCAAGTTAATTCCTAGTCTTTTCTCAAATTATAGATTTGTCACCACTTGTTTTGCGTTATATTTCTCTACCCTTCTAAATGAAATTAGTGATCGATATCCCTAGTACTGTGTGCACTTTTTTTCTTCACGGCAACATCTAGAGTGACAATTTCATATATATGCATACGTATATATGTGTGTATATATATAACATAGCTCACTGATTAGTTTCTCATTTGTCAATCAAATGGTAAAATCTATGAACTGTACTTTATTCAAACATTATTATATCTCCAGGATGTTTGGTAGACTTAATAGCATTTGCTACGTATAGATTATTAAATGTACAGCAAAAATTCTGAATTCTGAGACACACCTTGAGAAAAGATCCTGAGAAAGGATCATTTATAGAAATAGGACTCAACATTTCCTAATTTTACAATATCTCTTATATTGGAAGAGGCTTTTCTGCCTTTGGATTTGTAATTAACTTCATATCTAGAAATTCATTTGGGACTGTTCATATGCTTCCTTATAAAGATGATAATTTAGAGAGCATTTAAAGGTTCCCATCAGGTTGTAAATTCCTAGAAAATAGGGATTGTATTTATAGATCATTTCTGTCAATGCTTTAGGTCAATATGTAACACACAATACTTTAAACAAAACACCCACACACTAGCTCACTATTTAAATTAAATGAACACTGAATTGTTTTATATTTGTCATCTTCTCCACCAATCTCAATTCATCTGGAGAATTTTTAGCCACAGAGTTGAATGAAATGTGTGATGATTCTCCCTCTTCTTCATCATTCCCTCCATCCCTGTCTGGTCTGTTGCTTATATCAGTGCTGGCTTTACCTGTAGGTACACTCATGGAGATAAGTCATTATGGTCTAATGACATGGATATTAGTGGATATTTCTTATCCATTCCCCAAGCTCACACTTTCTCAAAAAGTAAATGTTTTTAATGTGCATATAATCATTTTAAATGTAATATTCAGTAGCTTCAATAATATTATTACTGATAAATTTATGTAAAATAGGATGAAAAGAGTGACAACAATAAAATCAAAATACAATATTAAGAAATATAGGTTAAAAGAGAGAAATTTATATACCCATAATTTAGAAGTTAATGTGAAACTGACTTTCAGAATTTTGCCTTTGAGGCTTTTTGTAAGTCTTCCATTTTTATAAGTTCCAATTCAAGCTGGACTCTTACATTAAAGAAAAGCTCAAATCATTTTTATATCCTATGCCTCTAGAAAATAGTCTTACAATAAAAAGAAACTTTGCTACAAGGCCTTTATTTTTATGTCCAAACTTGTGAGAGTATTTTTTTGCTGGACATTTATAAATCAAGATAAGTCTCTCCAGATGACCTTTAGTGACACCCTTTCAGCTGTCTCCTCCTGTTATTTTGCTTTTTCCTCCTCAAAACTGAACATAATTTCTTGTCTCTGTTAGTGCTGAGTTGAAGCAAAAATATCCCAACTGCTTTCTCCAAGAATTTGCCTTTTCCTAAGAGATAAGACTGACTTATCATGACTAACAGCTTGTTCACCAATACCTGTTTTAAGACATTCCCTCACAACTACTACTCACTCTGATAACTAACCAAAGATATCAGGCTATAAACTGAGCTCAGTCCCAACCAGTCCCCTACTTGTCAAGATTCACCTGAAAGTTATCCAGCCTGGACACTAAAGCCCTATAAGTATCTTCCCTATGGCACTCCTAAGACTCTTCCTAGTGCAGTTCCACCTTAATGACAAGTTTAATAAAATTAGATTTGTCAATCAATAAGGTTTTTTTGTGGTCTTTTGGGAGTTCAATAGTCAAGATTGTATTATCTTCCTATATTTCCTTTTGAAGTGCATTTCTAGCTTCAAAAGCTCAAAAGAGGCTTTGCCTCTTGCTTATTAACTGGATGACCTTGACTGTAAGTTATGTTACCCTCTAAGATGTCTTGAGCAACATGGACCCCTCATAGGATTCTTCTGAGAGTCAAGAAGAAATGTATAAACAATATTAACTAACACATTTCCAAGTGTATTGACACATTTACTTCTTAAAATAACTCAAAGAGTCATTATCTACATTTTATAGATAAACAGATTGAGGTACACAGAAGTCAAATGTGTTGAGGTTCACAGACCTTGTAACCAGCAACACCAGAATTCAAACTCGCAAGTGCACCTCATGTGCTTTGTCCTTAGGCTGTACCTCCACTCTCATTTAAAGGTCCTAGAGACAGGGTTCCACAATTACTTAAAAACAAACAAACAAACAAACTATATACATACATGAATGAGTGCATATAGATGATAGACAGACATAGATTTCAGCATAAAACGTCAATCTTTATGATCAACAAATATCCACTCAGTGTGGTCAAAACTGTTTTAATATTTATTTATTTGGCTGTACCACGTCTTAGTTGAGGCATGCAAGATCTAGTTCCCCAACCAGAGATCGAACAGAGGCCCCCCTGCATGGGGAGCATGGACTCTTAGCCACTGGAGTACCAGAAATACTACATTGACTGAAAGAAATAAAAAGCATCCAATGTTGTTTGAAGATTTTGGAAGAAAAATATCTAATTTTTCATTTTCATAAGCTAAGACTGTTGCTCAGGCAAGCCCCCTCACTTAATTTATTATTTTTTCATCTGCAAAAATAATTATAGCTTATAAGAATTTTGTGATAATGAAGTAATTAATTATGACAAGCAGTGTTGTACTTAAAGGAAGGAAGTTTATTAAATGGCTAGCGTGTTCTATATATCTTTCTATGTACTACCTCATTCCACTTTTACAAGAATGCCCTGAGGTAAGAAGTTTTATTATTTATTAAACCGCTTTTTCCAGAGGTGAATTTTTAAGTTTAAAAAAGTAAGGATCTGGGCATTTGAGCTCAAGAGTTTCTGTTTGCAAATCCCAAACTCTTCAGAGTTTTCTCTTTTACTTCCCTTCTTCTTAACATCATTCTTCTTTCTGATGTACACTGCTCAAATAATTTTTATCTCTAGCTACTGCAAGGAGAAAACAAGTCCAGTGAATTCATGTCCTATTTCAGAGGCACAGTATTTTTGCTCTGATTTGAATCCAGAAGGATATTCAATATGATAAATGCATCAATACTTATGACATGGATCTCTACTGAGTTAAGCAATATATTGCTGAGTGTCCTTTGGGAATCTTGCTATATGACTCCTATGAGCCACATATTTCCATTTAACCATGGAACACTTTCTGTACTTTGGACAGGGAGGCCTGGCGTGCTGCGATTCATGGGGTCACAAAGAGTCGGACACGACTGAGCGACTGAACTGAACTGAAGTGAACTGAACTGATGCTCTTTGAAAAAAAAATCAAAGTGCAACCTTTTTTCTATGTCATTTGAGGAGTCTATGATTTCATTTGCTAAAGAAAAAATTCTTCATAATATGTGTTAAATAACAGTCCAGGAGACATTGTTCTGGAGCATTGTGATAGATGTAGGGGCCGAGTCAATGGGTGTGTTATCAGGGAGTGTCAGAAGTGGTGGATAAGAACCTGATAATGTGGAATTTGATAATATGGGATTAGTACTATTTAAAAAATGAAGAAATAACTTATTTGCCTTTGTACATGTGGATTATTGAATAAGCTTAAATAGTATAAATGGAACTTGTATAGTGCACAAAATATAACAAATTAAATGGATGATCCTTAGTTTAGGTAGCCCAGCTCCCACTTAATGTAAAATGTCTTGAAGACACTTTTTCCATGTCCTCGGCCAGTTTAATATATGAGGCACACAAGGTAATGACTAAATTTGTCCTTTACATATTGAAAGAGAAATAAGGGGTTCTGGGCTCTTGCTATTTTATAATCAGTCCCATGAGTATTGCTAGCTTCATGTAATAGGCTGATAAAAGGGTTATTTCTTCAAATGACTAAACAACATCTAATGTTCTTTTCTGAAGTTTAAGAAATCAAGAAATGGCAAAGTATGCTTGACATGTATTTTCTAGTGAACACAGGCTATAACAATTAAGAATTAATTTAAAAATTTTTATGATAATGGTTTTAAGAATATCTGCCTTTGCAGAGTAGCAGGTTAACATTTTCAGATTAAAAATAAAAACAACAAAAAAGGCATTTTTTTGACTCATAGGCTTCTGAAGTAGGCACCTGTTTATTAAGTTCCCATTTATGATGTCCCAGAACTTACTAAGACTCATTGATTTAGCAGTGCTTGGTGAAAAGGTTGCTGATTTTAGAATTCTAATTTGTATCTTCACATACTAGCTTTTTGTGTGATTTTGGGAAATTTAGTGAATTTTTCCAAGCTATAAATCTTGTCTTTTCAAACTACCTTTTGGGCATGTAATTTAGTTCTTCCAGATTTCATTAATATCATCTGCAAAACAGAAATGGTGGTGAAGATTCAACAAAATGTATGGTTTAGAAGTGTAACAGAGCACAGAAGAGTGTTTGTACGAAAGAACTTAGGAACATGGGTTTTACAATGTGATGCTCTCAGACCAAATCCTGTCTTTAATGAATCTCAGATTTTTGTTCACCCTCCCGTGTCTTAGTTTACATATTTAAAAATGAGGAAATGATAATAATTGTACATATCTCACTGGATAAATGATAATGTCTACAAACCATTTAGTATGATGACTGGCACAACTGCCAGCACTGGAGAAGTTCCACTGTTATTACCTAGGGCAAGTTCTAGCATATATTTCATGCTCAAAAAGCACTTTTAAAAGAGAAATATGGTTATTATTCATTTTGAATGGCTGTTTATAGCCATTCTTAAATATTGTCAAGTGTTTTCTCCCTGAAATATTACCAATACAACTTTTGGAAAGACAAATCTGAGTATACTGCCTACTGCAGAAAGGCAATTAATTCTTAGTAGCATCTATAGAGAGGATGACACAGCTGGGATATTTATTAAGATATTTAAATGTAGCTTAAGTTTCAAAGAATCTTCCAGAACTGTTATTTGATGCTTCTATTGTACAGAGGAGGGTATTCCTGGAAGTTCCTAGAATATATTCACAAGTTTTATCTATCCAGAGCAATACTGAAGTTACTGATAAAAAAAATATAACTCTAATATGGTAGACAGTGAGCTGTGTGGATGATTTCAATTCTCAAAAGTTATACCTGGCAATAAAGAGATCTTAGTTTTCTAAACTATACTTCCCAGATCATCATCTATCCAGAAAACACAAATTTTTCAAACCCTGATTATACTCTTAGTATATTTTCTGTATTATTACTGAAGAACTTGTTTTCCTCAAATAATACACAAACAGGGGTTTTAATCACCACAAAATACAAATATAAATCAGTCAAATCAATATATTTTTAGAACCAACGTTGAATCAAAATGTTCATTTTACTTTTTATGACACTTAAAACTTGATTCAGTATCATCTGTTTCTTTCATCTACAACTTTATACTCATACCCAACCTTTTAGAGTACTTTCTTTATAAGTACTCTTCAACTGCTATTCTGCCTTTTCTTGATTCCCAGAACTTCAGAACGTAATGCCATGTGGACATCCACAGAAGCAAAACTCCACTCACCAGTCCATTTGGCCAGTAATGCTCATCTGGGTATTTAAAAAAAAAAAAAAAAAAGCCTAGAGTTGGTATTTCTTTCTCCATGTTGAAATATATAGGCCATGTACATTATTGAGTCTATAAAATAAGCATCATTATTTTGATGTAGTATTTCTAGAATGAATGTATTATGATCCATCTGATGGATATTAAATTCTAGATAATGTACAGAGATCTTGCTGGAGTTAAAATGACAATATCATCTGGACAAGATCAAGAAGAATCATTTCTCTCTGCTCCTGCATTGGAAATAATGCAAAAGGCAACCAAATAAAAGCTTTGAAAGTTGTTTAGAGAAAGATAAGGAAACAACAAAGCAGAAGGGTGTCCTACATCTCCTCTCCAACAGAAGAAAGTGAGCAAAGTCCAACATTTCCAGAATCCAAACCTAGCCATAGAGGGCAGCCAAGATATGCTGACTGAATAGGAGTCCCTGTGACAACCACAGGTGAGCCTAGCACCACTGAAAGGATCCTGTTAGCAGGAGTTTGGCTAAAAATAAGTGTCCAGGTAAAATGTTTTTTATCCACACAGGGTTTGAAATTTCCCTCTCCCACTGACAGATAAGAGGGAAGCCAGGAGGGACTGCCAAGAGGGATCACACTATAATAAGTAGTCTGGCCCTGGATATTCTTTATCCTTGTGGGTCTGAGAATGCCCTTTGCTTCTCTTTTGGTTGCCACTGATGCCTCTTTCCAGGTATCCCCAGCGGGTATGGCCAGGTGGTGGAGAAGGCTTAAAGCGAGGATCTACCATAGTAAGTCTGTAGCCAAGCATGGAAGATCCCACCACAAAAGTGTGTGGCCAAGGTACTTGTTGAAGTGACCAGGGGAAGCAGCAACAGCAGGGCCTTCTAAATTTGGAGAGACCAAACAAACTAAGAAGGCCAGAATAAAACCATAAAGGCTCTGGAACAAGCTGTACTTAAAATCACAGTCTAAAAATGTAGGTTAGAACCTACAAGCTATACATAAACAAGATGAAGACTTATTAAAACAATAGGCTTGACTAGAACTCAGATACTCCTTAACATAACAGACAAAATAGCCAGGAACAATATCACAACTGGAATGAGATAAGACAGCATCATAAAAATGCTCCAACAATTAATTACAAATTATCTTAAATAAATGGGAGAAAAAACTCATTACAGTGACAGAAGTTCAAAAAAAGAAAAGAAACAAAGGAAAATTATAGGACTAAAAGACACAATAACAAATTAAAATAGCTTAATGGACTCATAAATAGAACGGAGATGACAGAGGATAGAGACGAAAGTGGAAACGATAGAATCAGTGAGTTTAACAGAATGTAGAGAACCTAATCTAAACAATAGAGGAAAAACACTGAGACAAATTGTACAGACCCTCAGAGATCTGCAGGACAATAACAAAAATAAAGCATGTATATAGTCAGAATTCCAGAAGAAGAGTGGAGCTGAAAAAAGTTTAGAAGAAATTAATATCAGAAAACTTCCCTAAAGAGGAACACAAATTTATAGTTCTCATCTTAAACCATGCAGGCCAGAGGAAACAGCATAACATTTTTTCAGGTAATGAAAAAAAAAAACCAGAAAAACAGAAAGTGTCAACCACAAATACAGTTTTCACTGAAATTATTTTTCAGGAATAAATAAGAAGTAAATATATTCTCAGATAAAGAAAAATTAATTTTTTAATTTTTTTCATCCACACATTCCCATTTAACCATGGAACACTTTCTATACTTTGGACAGGGAGGCCTGGCATGCTGCGATTCATGGGGTCGCAAAGAGTCGGACACCACTGAGCGACTGAACTGAACTGAACACATTACAATAGTAACAGTGTTGTCTCCATGTGTTTGAACTGATCTGATGACTAGATGAGTCTACAGTGCCTAACATTGAAGTTCACAAAGCAGTTTTTCAAAACCCTCTAATACCATCAGCAATTTTTGCCCCTGCTTCTTCCGAACCCTATCAACCATACTTCCAAAGGTTCTGCTCCAATTTCACAGAGCCCAGACCTCTACTGGCAGGGACAACTGCCCAAGCTATTGAGCCTCCATGCCCGGACAGCAGCTTTCCCCCAACAGGGTTTGTAGTGCTGGATCCTCAATGACAACTGCACCGCCCATGTCTAACAGCCCTGTTACTTTTGGTCACCATTCTAGAAGCAGCCCCAGAGAGAAGCTCTCTGGGCTTCTAACTTTCCTAATATTCTCATTCTGATCCTAAAGTTCAATTTTTTATTCCCTTCTAATCCTTTCAACTATACCCACTCCAGTGTTCTTGCCTGGAAAATCCCAGGGATGGGGGAGCCTGGTGGGCTGCCATCTATGGAGTCGCACAGAGTTGGACACAATTGAAGCGACTTAGCAGCAGCAGCAGCATACCCTCTAGAACCCCCATTCTTTGACTTCAGAAAATCAAAACACGTTTCTCCCCTGTGGTTAATATTCTTTTCCATTTCCTCACAATTCTTCAAAAATCAAAGTTATTCATTTCTCTAGGATTAATATTCTTTTTGTGTTCACTGTCATACTCAACATTCCATATTTGCCCTTACAGTTAAAGATTCATACTTTGAAAAACTCAACATTCAGAAAATGAAGATCATGGCATCTGGTCCTGTCACTTCATGGCAAATAGATGGGATAACAATGGAAGTAGTGACAGACTTTATTTTCTTGGGTTCCGAAGTCACTGCAGATGGTGACTGCAGCCAAGAAATTAAAAGGTGCTTGCTCCTTGGAAGAAAAATTATGACAATTCTGGACAGCATATTATAAAGTAGAGACACTAATTTGCCATCAAAGGTCTGAAAAGGTCAAAGCTATGGTTTTTCCAAGTAGTCATGCATGGATGTGAGAGTTGTACCATAAAGAAAGCTGAGTGCCAAAGAACTGATGCTTTTAAAATATATACATATATATTTATTTTTTATTGAAGGATAATTGCTTTACAGAATTTTGTTGTTTTCTGTCAAACCTCAACATAATCAGCCATAGGTATACATATATCCTCTTCCTTTTGAAACTCCTTCCTGTCTCCTCCCCATCCCACCCCTCTAAGGTTGATACAGAGCCCCTGTTATGTTTCCTGAGCCATACAGCAAATTCTCATATAGCTATCTATTTTACATATGGCAATGTATGTTTCCATGTTACTCTTTTCATACATCTCACCCTCTCCTCCCCTCTCCCCATGTCCATAAGTCTGTTCTCTATGTCTCTTTCTCCATTGTTTCCCTGTAAATAAATTCTTCAGTACCATGTTTCTAGATTCCATTTATATGTGTTAGTGTTGGAGAAAACTGTTGAGAGTCCCTTGTACTGCAAGGAGATTAACCCAGTCAATCCTAAAGGAAATCAGTCCTGAATATTCATTGGAAGGACTGATTCTGAAGCTGAAGCTCCAATACTTTGGCCACCTGATGGGAAGACCTGACTCATTAGAAAAGACCTTGATTGAGGGCAGGAGGAGCAGGGGACAACAGAGGATGAGATGATTGGATGGCATCACTGACTCAATGGACATGAGTTTGAGCAATGTCTGGGAGTTGGTGACAGACAGGGAAACCACACATGCTTTAATCCATGAGGTTGCATATAGTCAGACATGACTCAGAGACTGAACTGAACTGATTTTGAGACTTACACACCTTTCTGATGACATTAGATTTTTTATACACAATATCAGAACTGATATTGCTATCTAAGCAAAAGAAAAGTCAGCATGGCCCCCCTTCTAAAGTGGGCCAAGTGAGAACTAATTCAAGTACTGAAACAGGTCAAACTCACAGAGTGTCTCTAGTTTTCATATCCCTGGATATGAATCATTGACTCACTCCCTCTGTATTGGGAGCTTGGTGTGTATGGGAAGAACTATGATAAAAGAGAAGGCCAGGTGGAGTCTCTAAAAGTTCAATCTCTATGAGGAAGTAAAAAAATAATACTCTGGGAGTGGTCAAAGGGGAACCAGTATTACTCTTAAGAATCTAAAGGAAGATCAGGTGGTACTTGCTTTCATATTTCCATGTAATTGGCTTGTCAGACACCTACAGAAACTTAATGGCTCCCGCAGGATTACTTATTGATGACCAGAAGCTCAACCAAGTTAGAAGCTTCAATGGCAGTATCATGCCAGATGTGATATCTTTCTTATAGCAGATTAATATACTCCTAGATATATGGAATACAAGCATTAATTTGGAGAGTTTGCACTCATCAACCCCAATTTAAAAAAACCACAATCCTTCATATTCATGTAGAATAGATAGCACTATATATTAGTTTGTCCCAAGACTATTAACTATCCTGTCCTATATTGTCCCACAGAACATTACATGGATTCATTATTTTAATGAACGAGATAAACAGGAGGTTTTGGTTAGACACATGCCCTATAGAAAAGTGGTAATCAAACTTAGTATGATTCAGTGGGTGCGTGCTAAGTAGCTTCAGTAATGTCCAACTCTGTGTGACCCCATGAACTGTAGCCCACCAGGCTCCTCTCTCCATGGGATTTTCCAGGCAAGAATACTGGAGTGGGTTGCCATGCCCTCCTCCAAGGCATCTTTCTGACCCAGAATTCAAACCTGTATCTCTTACATCTACCTGCATTGGCAGGTGTGTTCTTTACACAAAGCCCTATCATATTTACACAATTTTTAGGATACAGGTATCAGGGTTAAGTTAGGATATTGCCTCCAAAGTGAGATGCTGGGAGCCAGCAAGGGAGATCCCACCCATGACAAGGTGATGCAGAGAGACCTGATGGGCAAGGCAAGTCAGGTATCAAGGGGTCCTCTGCCTGAGCATCTTCCCTGAAACCAAAATCTGTCTGTTTACTGTCTGCTATACTATACTCTTCTGACATTACAGGGGGCTATCCCCTACCACCTCTCTCTGGAAAAGTTAACTTAGAGCTCCAACTTGTCTCCTGCATATGAAAGGAATGTTTCAGCTCAAATCCCTCTGATGGCTCTCTAACTTGCCTGACAGTTGGAGACTTTTACAACTTGTGATTGTTTAGAGCCCCCCAACAGCGAGAGGCATGAAGTTTAAAACATCTTAAAGATATAGAGCCTTTTAGAGCTAAGAATTAGTTCGGTAAAGGATTTCATTGTTGAGTTAATGTTTGTGGCCAGGCCTCCATATTCTTTATCTTTTAGGCACCTGAAGGATATTAATCAATGTAAACAGGATGCAGAAATAGGAATATAGTAGTTTTGATGTTAGTAATACTAGACTTTTGAGTTAATTAATTTTATCTTTGTTATAAATCACTGTACTCCTCTTTCTTTGTTATAAATTGTTGTGCCCTTGCTATGTAAGAATGTAACTTTATTTTATGCTTTCTGAGAGTGGCACCAGACTTTGGGAAGAACAACACTATTAAGGCAAATAAGTTTTCTGGTTGACAGACCCTTATCAGAAAAGGGCTGTAAAATGTTAATTGGCCTTCTGGCCAGAAGATGATGTAAATCACCTAAGACTTGTGTATACAGCTAGGTATGCAGAGAGAAAGCCTGGTCTCGATAAGAGTCAGGGCTGCTGAACTGCATAATTTTGTATTATCCATTGATCTCTATGTACAACCAAAAGTATAAAAAGCTTTCCTGAACAATAAAGGATGGGCCAGTCACTGTAAAGACTGGTTTCCCCCTTTTCTCCCTCCCCTTTTCAGGCTTAATTCCCATCTGGGGCATGGAGGCTCACCATATCTACTTACTTGCCCTGGCCTCTAAGACCCACATGAGAGGGAGCCCAAGGTGGGGCACCCTCCGCTATTCAAGTGGGCGCTGGTGGCCTATGTAGATGGTGCAAACCTCTTGTCTCGAGGTTTTATTAGCTTGCCACGTAAACCAAGTTATTCAGCCTCTTTCTCTCCTCTATTCTCTTAACTGCAAACTCTTTCCTTCAGTTCAGTTCAGTTCAGTTCAGTCGCTCAGTCGTGTCCGACTCTTTGCGACCCCATGAATTGCAGCACGCCAGGTCTCCCTGTCCATCACCAACTCCCGGAGTTCACTCAGACTCACATCCATTGAATCCGTGATGCCAAGCCATCTCATCCTCTGTCATCCCCTTCTCCTCCTGCCCCCAATCCCTCCCAGAATAAGAGTCTTTTCCAATGCGTCAACTCTTCACATGAGGTGGCAAAAGTACTGGAGTTTCAGCGTTAGCATCATTCCTTCCAAAGAAATCCCAGGGCTGATCTCCTTCAGAATGGACTGCTTCGATCTCCTTGCAGTCCAAGGGACTCTCAAGAGTCTTCTCCAACACCACAGTTCAAAAGCATCAATTCTTCGGTGCTCTGCCTTCTTCACAGTCCAACTCTCACATCCATACATGACCACAGGAAAAACCATAGCCTTGACTAGATGGACTTTAGTCAGCAAAGTAATGTCTCTGCTTTTGAATATACTATCTAGGTTGGTCATAACTTTTATTTCAAGGAGCAAGCGTCTTTTAATTTCATGGCTGCAATCACCATCTGCAGTGATTTTGGAGCCCAAAAAAGTAAAGTCTGACACTGTTTCCACTGTTTCCCCATCTATTTCCTGTGAAGTGATGGGACTGGGTGTCATGATCTATGTTTTCTGAATGTTGAGCTTTAATCCAACTTTTTCACTCTCCTCTTTCACTTTCATCAAGAGGCTTTTTGGTTCCTCTTCACTTTCTGCCATAAGGGTGGTGTCATCTGCGTATCTGAGGTTATTGATATTTCTCCTGGCAATCTTGATTCCAGCTTGTGTTCCTTCCAGTCCAGCGTTTCTCATGATGCACTCTGCGTAGAAGTTAAATAAGCAGGGTGACAATATACAGCCTTGACGTACTCCTTTTCCTATTTGGAACCAGTCTGTTGTTCCATGTCCAGTTCTAACTGTTGCTTCCTGACCTGCATACAGGTTTCTCAAGAGGCAGGTCAGGTGGTCTGGTATTCCCATCTCTTTCAGAATTTTCCACAGTTTCTTGTGATCCACACAGTCAAAGGCTTTGGCATAGTCAATAAAGCAGAAATCAATGTTTTTCTGGAACTCTCTTGCTTTTTCCATGATCCAGTGGATGTTGGCAATTTGATCTCTGGTTCCTCTGCCTTTTCTAAAATCAGCTTGAACATCAGGAAGTTCACTCTTTCCTTATCTCTCTCTAAATCTATATATCTCTCTCGTCATGCCATCCCCACTTTGAATTACTCTGGATCCACCTGGGCTGGACCCCAGCAGTGAAGCATACATTGTCACATCCTGCACACCTAGCCATGAGGTAGGAAGCACAATGCCTGGTAATCCTCTTCAGTTCTGGAAGCAGTATATTCCACAACAAGGAGACTGCTGTGGTCCATATACCTGGTGATTCAAAAGTCTTCTGGCTTTGAACAAAACCTAGGCTGGAAAGGGCTCTGTAGTATGTTTCCCATATACATGTCAACATCTTTCTTTGTGGCATGTGTATTCAAGAATTGTGTCCAGTGACCTCCCTGACAATATAGTGGTTAAGCCACTGCAAGGGACACAGATTCAGTCCTTGTTTGGGGAATTAAATATCCTGCATGCTAGACTGCATGGTCAAGAAGAAAACCTGTGTCCATTTTTTTTTAAAATATAGATTTGTGCTCTGGTCATAACTTTTGTCAAATATATACATGTATGTGTATATATATGGTCTTCCCATAAGAGACGTGGGTTTGATTCCTGGGTCTGGAAGGTCCCCTAGAGGAGGGTATGGCAACTCACTCCAGTATTCTTGCCTGGAGACTTCCATGGACAGAGGAGCCTGGTGGGCTATGTTCATGGAGTCACAAGGAGTTCCCAATCTAGGCTTGTTTTCTTAAACATGTTTTCTGATAAGTAGATATTTTGTCTCATTTATTATGGTTAGTCTTGTTCTTGCTTTCCATATCAAGATATATTCTAATTACTTCCAATTTATAATAATATTCTCCTTTTTTTCCTAAAAGTTTCACTGTTTTAACTTTTACACATAAGTCAATGATTAAGTAGCTTTTTATAAACTTCAAGGTAGAAAATAATTGTGTTCCTTTTTTCCACATCAATATACTGTCGTTTTGGCACCATTTCTTAAAAAGACTTTCCGTTCTTGATGTTATACCCTCAATTAATTTGTCACTCTTCAATAATAATGTTTGTCTTCAAATCAGCTTTGTCTCTCATTAATATAGAAATTCTAGCTTTCCTACTATTTCTTTTCAATTTGTCACATCTATTTTTACTCATTCATTTCCTTTCAGGTTTATCAATTTCTTATTAATATTCACTTATAATTCATAATGTCTTTACTATACCTCTTTTAAACATTTTTAATGGTTTCCCTGGGGAATAAAATATGCAACCAACATTTAACAGTTGACTAAGGATTCAGTTCAGTTCAGTTCAGTTGCTCAGTCGTGTCTGACTCTTTGTGATCCCATGAACTGCAGCACGCCAGGACTCCCTGTCCATCACCAACTCCCAGAGCCCACCCAAACCCATGTCCATTGACTTGGTGATACCATCCAACCATCTCATCCTCTGTTATCCCCTTCTCCTCCTGTCCTCAATCTTTCCCAGCATCAGGGTCTTTTCAAATGAGTCAGCTTTTTGCATCAGGTGGCCAAAGTTTTGGAGTTTCAGCTTCAACATCACTCCTTCCAATGAACACCCAGGACTGATCTCCTATAGGATGGACTCGTTGGATCTCCTTGCAGTCCCAGAGTCTTCTCCAACACCACAGTTCAAAAGCATCAATTCCTCAGCATTCAGCCTTCTTTATAGTCCAATTCTCACATCCAAACATGACCACTGCAAAAACCATAGCCTTGACTAGATGAACCTTAGTTGGCAAAGTAATGTCTCTGCTTTTTAATATGCTGTCTAGGTTGGTCATAACTTTCCTTCCAAGGAGTAAGCGTCTTTTAATTTCATGGCTGCAATCACCATCTGCAGTGATTTTGGAGCCCCCAAAAATAAAGTCGGACACTGTTTCCCTATCTATTTCCCATGAGGTCATGGGACCGGATGCCATTATCTTAGTTTCCTGTATGTTGAGCTTTAAGCCAACATTTTTACTCTCCTCTTTCACTTTCATCAAGAGGCTCTTTAGTTCCTCTTCACTTTCTGCCATAAGGGTGGCGTCATCTGCATATCTGAGGTTATTGATATTTCTCCTGGCAATCTTGATTCCAGCCTGTGCTTCCTCCAACCCAGCATTTCTCATGAATGTATGAGAAATATGTACTCTGCATATAAGTTAAATAAGCAGGGTGACAATATATAGTCCTGATGTATTCCTTTTCTTATTTGGAACCAATCTGTTCCATGTCAAGTTCTAACTGTTTCTTTCTGACCTGCATACAGGTTTCTCAAGAGGCAGGTCAGGGGTCTGGTATTCCCATCTTTTTCAGAATTTAAGAACTCTTTCAGAATTTATTTAACAATGACTTAGGATTATTTATGTACTATTTCATGTACAATGCAAGACATTTGCAATCATATTTTTATTTAAAAATTAAAAGATGTAAAATATATACAGTCATAGCTTTATCTGCATATTCACCATTTCAAGCATTCTTTCTTTCTTCCTGTAGATTATAGGTTCCATATGTTGACATTTCCTTTAGTATAAAGTTCATTTTAGCATTTCTTGAAGTTCAGGGCTAATGCAACTAATTCTCTCAAATTTTCATTTGCACTTTGTTTCTTGACAGTTTTTTGAGATACCAAATTCCTGGTTGATTGATTTTTCTTTTCTTTCTTTCTTTTCTTTTTTTTTTTTTTTAATTTTAAGGCACATGGCATTTTAAAGAGGTAATTTCCATGTCTTTCTTTTATTGCTTCTGATGAGAAGTCAATCATCATGTGCATGTGTCCTCTCACATTTAATATGCTTTTGATTTTTTTCTATTTTCATGTTTTTCATTCTCTATATTTTTTTCTGCACTCTTATCACACAGTTCTTATATGCTTAATATTGTATTTGAAGAATTGTAGATAATTTAGATTTATTTTCCTCTGAAGAGTACTGATTTATCTTCAAATGCATGGCTAATTTGTTTCGACTCCAAACTTCTCTCTCCTGCAGTTCTTTTAGGCCCTCACTCTCGATTTGCAATGGTTCTTGGTATCTTGACCACACGTATCCTGGGCAAAGGTAAAAAGGAAATTTTTCTCCCTCTTTGGTAGCTTCTTCCTTTTACAATATCCCCTCTCCCAACAGAGACATTCTTGTCACTACAATGCTGAATGTCATTCTCGAGATTGTTGGATGGCATCACAGACTCAATGGACATGAGTTTGAGTAAGCTCTGGGAGGTGGTGATGGACAGGGAAGCCTAGCATGCTGCAGTCCATGGGGTTGCAAAGAGCCAGACATGACTGAGTGACTGAACTGAACTGAACTGATTCTTCAAGTCAGTTTGGCTGACTCCTCTTTGAGTTGCAGTCACTCTATATCCAAGTGGCGACACTAGTAAAGAACCCGCCTATCAGTGCAGGAGATATGAGTCTCAGGTTCAGTCCCTGTGTAGGGAAGATCCCCTGGAGATGGGCAGGTAAAACACATTATGTGTTAGCCACTGGCTATGAATTCTTTCCATTCTTATGGGCTTCCCAGGTGGCTCAAGTAGTAAAGAATTTTCTGCCTGCAATGCAGGAGACACAGGAGACGTGAGTTCAATCCCCAGTTGGGAAGACCCCTGGAGGAGGAAATGGTAACCCTCTTCAGTTTTCTTGACTGGAAAATCCCATGAACAAAGAAGCCTGCCAGGCTACAGCCCATAGGAGTGCAAAGAGTTGGACACAAATGAGCATGCACGTTCATATCCAATGGTCTGAAAGTAACTCATGAAAAGTTACAGAAAGATGAATTTCACACAGCACAGTTCTCTTTTTTCAAGGGTCAGCTCTTCTCCGGTTTTGGACAGGCATTGTTTTTTCTCTAGTGCTTTCATATAGTTGATTTGAAACAAAATTTTGTCCAGATTTAATAATTGCTACTCTCAAAAAACCTGGTTTGACCTAAGCTATCTGTCGTTTCCAAAAGGAAAATACTGACTGAACTTTTTGGTTTCCTGTGTCCCCTGTATCTACCATCTTTTTTCTAATGTTCTTTATTTCACTGTTATTTTGTTTATATAAGGGAGAGCATGTTCTCCGTATCTGTGATTTTTGTTACTGTAGTATTGCTTCTACTTTGTAGGCAGACAAGACATATTTTCCATTTCCTTATTTATCTTGAATTTCAGAGTAACTCATAAAAATTGCAAAATTTCTTTTATAAATAAGTATAACTCACAATAATTTTTTATCTTAATGTGCCTTACAATTCTGAATTTTGCAGAATATGATAAATGAGAAATGAAATATGTTGTAAACCTGTGTGATTAGCATACTTGTTTTAAGTAACAACATTTACACTGAAAAATAATTTCTCTCATCTTCTCTTATCTTAGAGATGTTAATATAATTCCCATATTCTGGCCCTTAACATCTATAATAAGAATTGCTTTGATACAGTAGGACAAAGAGGGACCTCATAATGGTCCTGTAGGGAAGATGAAGTCTTCTCATACTCAGTAGTAGAGGGAAAAGTGAAACTTGTACTCATAAATTAACAAATATTAAAAAGGAGATCCAACTAGTCAATCCCAAAGGAAATCAGTCCTGAATATTCACTGGACGGACTGATGCTGCAGCTGAAATTCCAAAACTTTGGCCACTTGATGAGAAGAACTGACCCATTTGAAAAGACCTTGATGCTGGGAAAGATTGAAGGTGGGAGGAGAAGGGGATAACAGAGGATGAAATGGTTGGATGGCATCACCGACTCAATGGACATGAATTTTAGTAAGCTCCAGGTGTTGGTGATGGACAGGGAAGCCTAGCATGCTGCAGTCCATTGGGTCACAAAGAATTGAACACGACTGAAGGACTGAACTGAACTGAAAAATTTTATGTTATGAAAGAAAGTAAAAGTGTCAGTTGCTGAGTGATGTCTGACTCTTTGCAACTCCATGGACTATAACCTGCCAGCCTCCTCTGTCCATGGAATTCTCTAGGCAAAAATACTGGCGTGAATAGCCATTGCCTTCTCCAGGAAATTGAACCTGAGTCTCCTGCATTGCAGGCAGATTCTTTACCACTTAAGCCACCAGGGAAGCCCCAAAATGCTATATTAAGGGAACCCCAAAAATGCTGTATCAACTTAGTATTGGTAATATATGTTTGAGAGGTGTCCAAATGTTAAATATCTGGGATATGTAATTGAGTCTGTCATGGTTATTTAAGAAAAAAAAAAACATAAAGAAAAATTTTTGGCTGAGACTTTATTTTTAAATATGTAAATTTAAACTGTGGTAAATATGAAGGCTGATTTTCTCTTCAAGATGAAGGTCAATGATATACTTGTCTTCTTAGCCATATGAATGATACATAATTCATTTCTATAATATTTCTTTTGATAGTTCTAATATCACTGTTTTAGATTTCCTAACTCTTTAACCATTATCATTCAAGGCAAGATTTTTTCATACTGGACATTTTGTTTTCATAAATGTCTGTCCCTACTCAGTATCCTTTGGGTGATATAAGATTTTCACTCAAACAAAGTATAGGATCGTAGATTGAAATAACTACTCTTGCTCAATTTGCCTATAAATATTCATCTTATTTAGCTCTCCAAGTTTAAGAAATATTCCATACTTCCATTAATAGCTTTTTTTGTTGTCGTTCAAGTAGCATAATGCAATATATCAGTAACTTAGGTTCCCATCGTGAAACATTAATTACCAGGACAACTCTTATTCTAACTCCAGTCTTAATGGTAAATGTACAACTTCTAGTCTACCACCAAATCACCATTTCATTTTCTAATTCCTTAACCATATTCTCAGCCCACTGGAGACCACAAATAGATGTAGAGAGGTGTGGATAAGGGATGAAATGTAGACAGCCGAGGTACTTGGACCAGTGAAACCAGTGAAAAATTCTCTAAAGTAGAATTTTTTTATCTTTATATTCTTTACAATTCTGAATTTTGTATGAGTGCACGTGTGCTAAGCTGTTTCAGTCGTGTTCGACTCTTTCCAACCCGGTGGACTGTAGCCCACCAGTCTCCTCTGAACTTGGGATTATCCAGCAAGAATACTGGAGTGGATCACCATGCCCTCCTCCAGGGGATCTTCCCCACCCAGAGGTCAAACCTGTGTCTCTTACGTCTCCTGCCTTGGTGGGCTGGTTGTTTACCAGTAGCGCCATCTAGGAAGTCTCAATTTCACAGAATATAATTTTGAATTCTGAATTATGCAGAATATGACAAACGAGAAGTGAAATATGTTATAGACCTCTTTGATTGGCATACTTCTTTAAACATCAATATTTACACTGAAAAATAATTGCTTTCACCTTGTCTTATCTTGTAGATATTAAAATAATCCTCCATATACTGGTACCACAGAGAAACTTAGTATTATCTCCTGCTGTATTATTTCACTAATGTTAATGGTAGGTTGAGAAGAACTGTAACTATGATTATAACCCTAAAATCCTGGATCTATTCATGTTAAAACATTCTCTCAGAAATAAAAGTTTTATCCAGAGTACAGACCCGAATAAGGCATTTAAAATGTCATTTTCTAAACAGACAAAATATAAATATGCAGTTTTAGGATTCAGCTACAATCCAGAAATCAGATATCCAAAGGTATGTTCTTTTTTCCCTCAATACAAAACAACTTATTATAATATCAGGCTCTTGTTTCAAAAAGCCAGTCAAAACTTTAAAAATGTGTAAGAAAAGTAGTGTTTTTAAAACAAAATAATGTTTTTAAAAATATTATGTCATAGTTTTAAAAAGTGTTAATATGTGAAAAGAAAAATAAAATTTCTTGAAAGAAGAGCCATTCTTTGTATTTCCATCTTTCACATTAAGCATAACTTATTGCTGTTGTGGTTATTGTTCAGCTGCTAAGTCGTCTTTGACTCTTTGTGACCTGGACTGCAGCACACCAGGCTCCAATGTCATCCATCATCTCCCAGAGTTTGCTCAAATTTATGTCCATTGAATTGGTGATGCTATCTAACAATCTTAGCCTCTGTGTCCCCCTTCTTTTTTTGCTTTCAATATTTCCCAGCATCAGGATCTTTTCAAATGAGTCAGTTTTTTGCATCAAATGACCAAAGTTTTGGAGTTTCAGCTGCAGCATCAGTCCTTCCAATGAATATTCAGGACTGATTTCCTTAAGGATTGACTGGTTTGATCTCCTTGTTGTCCAAGGGATTCTTAAGAGTCTTCTCCAGCACCAAGGTTTGAAAGCATCAATTCTTCAATGCTCAGCTTTTTCAATGCTTAGGTCTCACATTTATACATGATTTGGGGAAACAGTGGAAACAGCGTCAGACTTTATTTTTTTGGGCTCCAAAATCACTGCAGATGGTGACTGCAGCCATGAAATTAAAAGACGCTTGCTCCTTGGAAGAAAAGTTATGACCAACCTAGATAGCATATTCAAAAGCAGAGACATTACTTTGCCAACTAAGGTCCGTCTAGTCAAGGCTATGGTTTTTCCTGTGGTCGTGTATGGATGTGAGAGTTGGACTGCGAAGACTGAGTGCTGAAGAATTGATGCTTTTGAACTGTGGTGTTGGAGAAGACTCTTGAGAGTCCCTTGGACTGCAAGGAGATCCAACTAGTCCATTCTGAAGGAGATCAACCCTGGGATTTCTTTGGAAGGAATAATGCTGAAGCTGAAACTCCAGTACTTTGGCCACCTCATGTGAAGAGTTGACTCATTGGAAAAGACTTTGATGCTGGGAGGGATTGGGGGCAGGAGAGGAAGGGGACAACAGAGGATGAGATGGCTGGATGGCATCACGGACTCGATGGATGTGAATCTGAGTGAACTCTGGGAGTTGGTGACAGACAGGGAGGCCTGGCGTGCTGTGATTCATGGGGTCGCAGAGTCAGACACGACTGAGCGACTGAACTGACTGACTGGAAAAACCTTAGCTTTGACTATATGGACCTTAGTTTACAAAGTGATGTCTCTGCTTTTTAATACACTGTCTAGGTTTGTTATAGCTTTCGTTCCAAGGAGCAAACATCTTTTAATTTCATGGCTGCATTCACCATCTGCAGTGATTTTGGAGCCCAAGAATATAAAAGCTGGCACTGTGTCCACTTTTTCCCCACCTATTTTCCATGAAGTGATGGGACTGGATCCCATGATCATTGTTCTTTGAATGTTGAGTTATGCCAGCTTCTTCACTCTCCTTTTTCAGCCTCATCGAGATGCTCTTTAGTTCCTCTTCACTTTCTGCCATTAGAGTGGTATCATTACATATGTGAGGTTGTTGATATTTATCCTGGCAATTTTAATTCCAGCTTGGGCTTCATCCAGTCAGACATTTCACACGATGTTCTCTACATCGAAGTTAAGTAAGCAGGATGACAATATACAGCCTTGTACTCCTTTTCTAACTTGGAATCAGTGAGTTTTTCCATGTCTGGTTCTAACTGTTGCTTCCTGACTCACATACAGGTTTCTCAGGAGACAGGAAAAGTGATCTGGGATTTCCTTCGGTACTTCCATCTCTTAAGAATTTTCCACAGTTTGTTGTGATCCATACATTCAGAGTCTTAGTGAAATCAATGAACCAGAAGTAGATGTTTTTCTGGAATTCCCTTATTTTATCTATGATCCAATGAATGTTTGCAATTAGATCTCTGGTTCCTCTTTCCTAAATGAGAACAGCCTAACACAGATCACAGTATTTGATTCAAAGCTGCACTTTCATTCTTATTCCCCCACCCCGCCCCCCCAAAAAAAAACATGTGCAGGAGGAACCAGGTAAACTTACGATTTGGTTAAAGTGTCCCTTTTCATAAGGTGCTTAGTCCTGGACACACACAACCACAACAGATATGATTTAGTATGAGTATGGGATATGCAACTGAAATAATTTTTACAAAAGAGGACTGCACTCAGAAAGCCTATAGGAATATGCAAGTGAATTCTCAGGTATCAAATAGCTGTGAAAAGAAGAGAGGTGAAAAGCAAAGGAGAAAAGGAAAGATATAAGCATCTGAATGCAGAGTTTCAGAGAATAGCAAGAAGAGATAAGAAAGCCTTCTTCAGTGATCAACACAAAGAAAGAGAGGAAAAGAACAGAATGGGAAAGACTAGAGATCTCCTCAAGAAAATTAGAGATGCCAAGGGAACATTCCATGCAAAGATGGGCTCAGTAAAGGACAGAAATGGTATGGACCTAACAGAAGCAGAAAATATTAAGAAGAGGTGGCAAGAATACACGGAAGAACTGTATAAAAAAGATCTTCACGACCCAGATAATCATGATGATGTGATCACTAATCTAGAGCCAGACATCTTGGAAAGTGAAGTCAAGTGGGCCTTAGAAAGCATCACTACAAACAAAGCTAGTAGAGGTGATGGAATTCCAGTTGAGCTGTTTCAAATCCTGAAAGATGATGCTGTGAAAGTGCTGCACTCAATATGCCAGCAAATTTGGAAAACTCAGCAGTGGCCACACGACTGGAAAAGGTCAGTTTTCATTCCAATTCCAAAGAAAGGCAATGCCAAAGAATGCTCAAACTACCGCACAATTGCACTCATCTCACATGCTAGTAAAATAATGCTCAAAATTCTCCAAGCCAGGCTTCAGCAATACATGAACCATGAAATCCCTGATGTCCAAGCTGGTTTTAGAAAAGGCAGAGGAACCAGAGATCAAATTGCCAACATCTGCTGGATCACGGAAAAAGCAAGAGACTTCCAGAAAAAACATCTATTTCTGCTTTATTGATTATGCCAAAGCCTTTGACTGTGTGGATCACAATCAACTGTGGAAAATTCTGAAAGAGATGGGAATACCAGACCACCTAACCTGTCTCTTGAGAAATCTGTGTGCAGGTTAGGAAGCAACAGTTGGAACTGGACATGGAACAACAGACTGGTTCCAAATAGGAAAAGGAGTACGTCAAGGCTGTATATTGTCACCTGCTTATTTAACTTCTATGCAGAGTACATCATGAGAAATGCTGGACTGGAAGAAACACAAGCTGGAATCAAGATTGCCAGGAGAAATCTCAATAACCTCAGATATGCAGATGACACCACCCTTATGGCAGAAAGTGAAGAGGAGCTAAAAAGCCTCTTGATGGAAGTGAAAGAGGACAGTGGAAAAGTTGGCTTAAAGCTTAACATTCAGAAAACGAAGATCATGGCATCCGGTCCCATTACTTCATGGGAAATAGATGGGGAAACAGTGGAAACAGTGTCAGACTTTATTTTTCTGGACTCCAAAATCACTGCAGATGGTGACTGCAGCCATGAAATTAAAAGACACTTACTCCTTGGAAGAAAAGTTATGACCAGCTTAGATAGTATATTCAAAAGCAGAGAAATTACTTTGCCAACTAAGGTCCGTCTAGTCAAGGCTATGGTTTTTCCTGTGGTCATGTATGGATGTGAGATTTGGACTGTGAAGAAGGCTGAGCACCAAAGAATTGATGCTTTTGAACTGTGGTGTTGGAGAAGACGCTTGAGAGTCCCTTGGTCTGCAAGGAGATCCAACCAGTCCATTCTGAAGGAGATCAATCCTGGGACTTCTTTGGAAAGAATGATGCTGAAGCTGAAACTCCAGTACTTTTGCCACCTCATGCGAATAGTTGACTCATTGGAAAAGACTGTGATGCTGGGAGGGATTGGGGGCAGGAGGAGAAGGGGAGACAGAGGATGAGATGGCTGGATGGCATCACTGACTCGATGGACGTGAGTCTGAGTGAACTCCGGGAGTTGGTGATGGACAGGGAGGCCTGGTGTGCTGCGATTCATGGGGTCGCAAAGAGTTGGACATGACTGAGCAACTGAAGTGAACTGAACTGAATGAATAGAAGTTGAGAGTTTTTTTTTTTAAACTGTTTCTTTGGTCACCCCTGAGAACCTCTTCTGGGAAGTAGAATGCTCTCCAATAATGAAGACTATATGTTTAAAAAAATAAAGATTAGACTACTGTCTAATAATCAGTTATTTCCTGAAAGTGAAAGGGAAGTTACTGAGAAAAAAATAAACTTCCTTAAAAAAAAAATAATGAAACATGTTTCTTTGGATAGTTTGATGTTTTCACATCAGTAAAATTGCTTGTTCTTGGTTTACACTTGAAGACTGAAATGACACAATTTAAAGGTGCAAAATGGTAATAGTTCTTCAAACCCAGATGTCATGAGGAATCTAACAGCACTTTGTCAAATTTTACACTCCATTGCTATTTGAACTCTGCAGTACATTTTGTAGTTTTCACTATTCTTGCTCTTTATTCAACATTCTTTCAATTTCCAGTTTTTCTTCAGCATTAGCTCTTGATTTGTTGTCTTCTCTCCAGCCTGCCACGTATAATTTTGTATGGCTATAGTTAACAACAGAATGACTGTTCTCTTGATCTAGAAACCTTTCAAACCTGTAGTTGAAAGCTAGCATTTATTTCCCTTTCCCTGATAATGAACATCTAGATAGATCTGAACAAACCAAAGAAGAAAATCCATAAGCACTCTCCTCTTCCCAGTTCTGACTCGCAGTCTTAACTGATAAAATTTTGATAATTAGCACTTTACTGCTGAGATTTAAAATATGTCTTAATACCTTCAAACATATAAATCTCCATTTCCTTTGTAGTTTTGGAAACAAAATTTTAGAACTGAAATTTAAATAATAAATGTCAAATAAGAATTGTGACATCTATTTATAAAATAAACACACAGCAAATATTTAATTACCTCATTAATAAAGGAATGGGTGAGAAGTTAGATGATTCAAAGAATACAAGAAACATATTTGCAGATCTGGAATAGTGAAATAGATTTGCAAATGAATACAAAACTGACTTGTAATGCAGTTGAGAAGGAACTAATTTGAACCTACACAGAATTTCATTACACACCTATATCCATGAATTATTTTGCACTGCTATAATTTATCTACAACTTACAAAGTCACAACATAGCTTAAAGGCAAAGAAAGGCACAAAAACTCTATAGCATCAGAAAAACTGAAGGTATATGTTATAAAGAATGCAGTTTTCCACTGGAAACACTTTTATTCCAATGTCATGAATATTGAGCATACTGATTGCCTCTACACATTGACTTTTTTCAGCTTTATTGAAGTATACTTGACAAAAAAAATTATATATATTTACGGTTTATGACTTGGTATTATGATATTGTGAAATATTCACAATCAAGTTAGTTAATATACCCATCACTTTACATAGTTTTCTTTTCCTCCCTTTCCTTCCTTCCTTCCTCCTTTCTCTTTCTGGATTCATGTCAATGTACGGCAAAACCAATACAGTATTGTAAAGTAAAATAAAGTAAAAGTAAAAATTAAAAAAGAAAAAGATGCCTAATATCTACCCACTTAGCAAACTTCAAAAGTACACCACATTATTGCTTCAAAACTTATTTATCTTGCATAACTGAAACTTTGCATCCTTTGATAAGCATCTCTATATTTTTGCCCTTCCTCCAGCTTCTGGCAAACACCATTCCAGTCTCTGCTTCTATGAGTATGGCAATCATGAAGTATTTGTTCTGTGTTTGGCTTTTTCACTTAGTTTAATATTCTCCAGGTTCATTTGTGATGCAGCAAATGGCAGGATTTCCTTCTTTTTTAAGGCTGAATAATGTTCCCTTTTCTTTCTTTCTATCGCATTTTCTTTATTCATTCACAAACTGACAGATATTTAAGTTGTTTTTATATCTTGGCTACTGTGAGCAATGCTGGCATGAACATGGTAATGCAGATATTTCTTCATAGTTGTGTTTTTGTCTCCCCTAGATATATACCCAGAAGTGTGAATGTTGGATAATAATGCAGTTTGTGTTTTAGGTTTTTGAGGAACCTCCATATGTTTTCTATAATAGCTGCATAAATTTACATTTCTATCAACTGTATACAAGAGTTATAAGCCAGATCCTTGAATAGCAGCTGGAAAAAATGGAGGCACTAGCGCGTGGTCCAAATTCTTTGCTCCTCAGGGAGGAACTGTGATTGGGGGTTCTCTCCTGATTATATGATATTGTATCAGGAATGGGGTTTATGACAATTGAATCTCAGCTTTTCCTACAACTCAATTTGAATGGTTTCTCAACTGACTAGCATACAGGAATTTCTCAAAAAGTTTCTGGATATCACATGAAGGGAACTGATCCTTGTGTAGCTGCTAAATCTGTAGTTTGAGTGAAGAAATAACATGTGGAGCTTTCTGGTTTGCCATCTTGTTGATGTTTACACATTAACTAGTCTTAAATACATTCTGAGAATAGAAATAGTCCTCACGTTTTTGCAAAATAAATAATGATGAAACTGAATAGTTATGAATAAAGAAGCTTTTCTTCTTTTGTGCATGAAATATATTTTGCCATCTGATACTAGGAAACAGCATATATGTATCATATATATACATATATATGTGTTTGTGTGTATATGGCAAATATGTATATATATATATGGCAAACATATATGTATATGGCAAACAAATATATCTGCATATATATATATATGGTGTGTGTGTGTGTGTCAAATATGACAAGACTAACAGGGGCTTCCCAGGTGGCACTAGTAGTAAAGAATCCCCTGCCAATGCAGGTGATGCAAGACACACAGGTTCAATATCTGGGTCAGGAAGAACCCCTGAAGTAGGAAGTGGTAACCTGCTCTAGTATTCTTGCCTGCAAAACTCCATGGACAGAGGAGCCTGGCAGGCTAGACTCCATTGGGCCACAAAGAGTTGGACATGACTGAGTGACTGAAATCATACACACACAAAATTAGCACATGTTCAGATAACATTAATATATGAAAAATGGTTATATTATTTTATGCACTCATTAGTTATGTTGCAACAATATGTGATTCTTAGAAATTAAAAAAAAAAAAAAGCCCTATAGGTCCTGACTGTTTCAATTCTGATATTTGACTTCTTAGCTTCTTTTCTCATGCATGATAAAACATTCCTTTCTTAGATGAAGCATATCCTCATTATATATACTTTCCACTTTGCTCTACGAATACTCTCACTTTGCTATCATGTATAATAAAACAGCTGCTGGAAAACATAAGTCAGATAACATCTGAAGGAAATAAAGAAGAGACTTGAAAGAAGACTTTAGTTAGCTTTGTAAAATGTTATTCATCAGATATCTGTACTATTATAAGCTCAGATTTTCATTCCTTTTGGTTGATTTAATTATTTTGGGTAAAATGTCAAGATAGTAAGCAACTCCTTTATTTGAAATCTTTTGTTCCTTTTTTCTTTTCCCCTTATAGCGCATTACTGCATATAATATTATCTCATCTTAGAAGGCGAGCATGACGATTAAAAATAGTGGACAGATATCTAACTTATGAAGAAGTATTTCTTCAGAATAGAATGGACACTATCAAGAGATTATAACTGACCTACGCTTTTAGCAAAAATAGAAAAAAAGTCAGGTACTAAAAACAGAGTTCTGAGTCCCCTGAAAACCGGGCCTTTGTGCCCTATCGTTTACAAGCACAGAGTCTAAAAAATGTTTTTCTCACTTTTGACAGCGTATTTTACATAAAGCCTGAGATGGACTATTCATTATTTTGCAAGACAAAAGCAAAACAACAAACAAACAAAATCCTGCTCAATTATGAGCATAGGACTGAATGCACCTTGGGAGATCTGAGTACTTGAAAAGATAAAACACACATAAATCCAAGTGGTGAACTGGACTAACTGAAGTAGAAAGCCCTGCTTGGTGGTTTGGTTGAAAAAAAGAAATCATTTGAAAGCAAGTAAGTGGGAAAACAGAAAGGGATTAGTAATAGCAACCAAAACAAACAAACAAAAAATCCTCAATGGAAACAGTCATTTTCACCACAGGCCTTAGGAAACTACATCATTCTGAGTTCCCCAATTATACCTCCATGCTGCTCTTTGATGAAGAAAAGAAAAACCTCAATACCCTAGGTTTATAGCTACAAATGACCCAGCTCATCATGAGGGGATCCACCATTGTGTTAAATATGTGTTATATTTTGTCACAAGCTGACCCTTCAGAGCACATTTAAAAGAGTTTCTAACCCTGAACTTGAATCATACATGTTCACTTGTTCAAAGAACTTTGCTCAGTTTAAATAAAAAACATGCCATTCACAATGGTTTTAAGTATATTATACTAAATTAACAGAGATACATACAGATATGGAATTAAAAATAATTTTTGGCAAAAATTATCTGAAATATTTAGGTAGGATTATATCAACCTTATTTCATTTTCATATTTTTTAATTATAAAACTTGAGAAATTTGCCTCATAACAATGAGATTATAACATGAGAAATAGAATAAACCAGAAAGGATTGTAACTAGAACAAAGTTAGATGTCACAAATTCACAGCCAAAACTCATGGGAGTATAGTATGAGGCTTTGGTGTGACTTTTAGGAAGGTAACGTTTATGATATTATGGTGATCAGATTGTAATATGAAAACCTCAGGACACCTGATTTTTAGGTTTTCTTCTTTTAATGATAGAAATTTTCTGATTGTTATGCATCTTTAGATTATACAATAATGATACTTGGAGCACTCCCATGTTCATTATTTCTTTACAGTCCATCAGGATATATAGATGTTTGTAGTAGAGAAACTCCACAATTATCAAAGTGGGCTTTTGTTCTAAATGAGAATATTGATTTAAACACAAGTGAAGTCAATGTTCTGCAGAGAACAGGATCTATTTTAGTAATATGAGAAGGAACACTGGTTGTGTTTATTAAGTCAATTATAAAATTTGTCATTTTATAAATTATTTTAAAAATAAAGACAGATCACATTGCAAGGCCCTGTGATTCACCAGTAAAATTGCTGTATTTCTTTCTACTTACCATATTCTTAACTTATGTAGTCATCATTGCTAATAATAATTTATTTGAATCACAGAAGTAGATAAACATTTATTCACATTGTACCTTGTAGTTCCCTAGTTCCAGAGGAACGGGCCAGCAATGGACTACTGCAGGGGTAGGAGCTCTGTGTGCAGTAGACCTGGGTATGGCGTAAGCCCTCTTGGAGGAGGTTTCCATCAACCCACCATAGAGCCACCAGAACTTAACCAGGACTGGAAAAACAGACTCTGGGAAAGCACAAACAGAACCTCGTGGGTACCAAAACCTAGGAGAAAGGAGAAGTGACCCCACAAAGCTGATCCAGACTTGCCTGTGAGTGCCTAGGACTCTTAGGTGGAGGCATGGTTTGGTGATGGCCTGTTGCAGGGCTGGGGGCACTGAGTGTAGCAATGCATGCAAAGGATCTTTTGAAGGAGGTCACCATTATCTTCACCACCTCCACCATAGCTTGGCCTTAGGTCAAATAACAGGGAGGGAATGCGGCCTCAGCCTTCAACAAAAATTGGATCAAAGATTTACTGAGCATGACCCCACCAATCAGAACAAGACCCAGTGTCCCCCTCAGTCAGTCTCTCCCATCAGAAAGCTACAATAAGCCTCTTATCCCTCTCCATCCGAGGGCAGACAGATGAAAACCACAGGCACAGAACACTGACCAATCTGATCACATACAACACAGCTTTGTCTAACTCAATGAAACTGTGAGCCATGCCCTGTAGAACCACCCAAGAGTGACTGGTCATAGTGGAGAGTTCTGATAAAACGCCACCCACTGGAGAAGGGAATGATAAACCACTCCAGTATTCTTGCCTTGATAACCCTGTGAACAGTATGAAAAGGTAAAAAGATAGGACACTGAAAGATGAACTCCCCAGGTTGGTAGGTGCCCAGTCCTATTGGAGAACAGTGGAGAAATAACTCCAGAAAGAATGAAGATATGGAGCCAAAGCAAAAAATACACCCAGTTGTGGATGTGAATGGTGATGGAAGTAAAGTCCTATGCTGTAAACAGCAATACTGCATAGGAACCTGGAATGTTAGGTTCACGAATAGGGCAAATTGGAAGTGGTCAAACAGGAGATGGCAAGAGTGAACATCAACATTTTAGAAATCAGCGAACTAAAATGGACTGGAATGGGTGAATTTAAAGCAGATGGCCATTCTGTCTACAACTGTGGGCAAAATCCCATAGAAGAAATGGAGTAGCCATCATAGTCAACAAAAGAGTCTAAAGTACAGTACTTGGATGCAATCTCAAAAGTGACAGAATGATCTCTGTTCATTTCCAAGGCAAACCATTCAACATCACAGTAATCCAAGTCTATGCCCTGACAAATAATGCTGAAGAAACTGAAGTTGAATGGTTCTATGAAGATTTACAAGACCTTCTAGAACTAACACCCCAAAAGATATCCTCTTCATTATAGGGTACTGGAATGCAAAAGTAAGAAGTCAAGAAATACCTGGAGTAATGGGGAAATTTTCCCTTGGAGTACATAATGAGTACAAATTTGCCTTGGAGGGCAAAGGCTAACACAGTATTGTCAAGAGAATGCACTGGTCATAGCAAAGACCCTCTTCCAACAACACAAGAGAAGACTCTATGCATGGAAATCACCAGATGGTCAACACCAAAATCAGATTGATTATATTCTTTGCAGCCAAAGATGAGGACGCTCTATACAGTCAGCAAAAACAAGACTGGGAGCTGACTGTGGCTCAGATCATGAATTCCTTATTGACAAATTCAGACTGAAATTGAAGAAAGTAGGGAAAACCAAAAGACCATTCAGGTATGACCTAAATCAAATCCCTTATGACTATACAGTGAGAGTGAGAAATAGATTCAAGGGACTAGATCTGAAAGACAGAGTGCCTGATGAACTATGGACAGAGGTTCATGACACTGTATAGGAGATAGGGATCAAGACATCCCCAAGGAAAAGAAATGCAAAAAGGCAAAACAGTTGTCTGAGGAGGCCTTACAAATAGCTATGAAAAGAAAAGAAATGAAAGGCAAAGGAGAAAAGGAAAGATGTACCCATTTGAATGCAGAATGCCAAAGAATAGCAAAGAGAGATAAGGAAGACTTCCTCAGGGATCAATGCAAAGAAATAAAGGAAAACAATAGAATGGGAAAGACTAGAGGTCTCTTCAGGAAATTAGAGATACCAAGGGAACATTTCATGCAAAGATTGGCTCAACAAAGGACAGAAATGTCACGGACCTAACAGAAACAGAAGATATTAAGAAGAAATGGTAAGAATACACAGAAGAAGTATACAAAAAAGAGCTTCAAGACCCAGATAATCATGATGGTATAATCACTCACATAGAGCCAGACATCCTGGAATGTGAAATCAAATGGGCCTTAGGAAGCATCACTATGAACAAAGCTAGTGGAGGTGATGGTATTCCAGTTGAGCTATTTCAAATCCTAAAAGATGATGCTGTGAAAGTGCTGCACTCAATATGCCAGCAAATTTGGAAAACTCAACAGTGGCCATGGGACTGAAAAAGGTCACTATTCATTTCAATCCCAAAGAAAGGCAATGCCAAAGAATGCTCCAACTACCACACAATTGCACTCATCTCACACGCTAGTAAAGTAATGCTCAAAATTCTCCAAGCTAGGCTTCAGCATTACGTGATCCATGAACTTCCAGATGTTCAAGCTGGTTTTAGAAAAGGCAGAGGAAACAGAAATCAAATTGCCAACATCTGCTGAATCATTGAAAAAGCAAAAGAGTTCCAGAAAAACATTTACTTCTGCTTTATTAACTATGGCAAACCTTTGACTGTGTGGATCACAACAAACTGTGGAAAATTCTGAAAGAGATGGGAATACCAGACATCCTGACCTGCCTCCTGAGAAATCTGTATGAAGGTCAAGAAACAACAGTTAGAACTGGACGTGGAACAACAGACTGGTTCCAAACAGGAAAAGGAGTAAGTCAAGGCTGTATATTGTCACCCTGCTTATTTATCTTATATGCAGAGTACTTCATGAGAAATGCTGGGCTGGAAGAATCACAAGCTGGAATCAAGATTGTTGGGAGAATTATCAATAATCTCAGAAATACAGATGTCACCACCCTTATGGCAGAAAGTGAACTCAATAGCCTCTTGATGAAAGTGAAAGAGGAGAGTAAAATGGGTTAGTTTAAAACTCAACATTCAGAAAACTAAGATCATGGCATCTGGTCCCATCACTTCATGGCAAATAGATGGGGAAAGAGTGGAAATGGTGAGAGACTTTATTTTTCATTTTTCTGGGCTCCAAAATCACTGCAGATGGTGACTGCAGACATGAAATTAAAAGACGCTTACTCCTTGGGAGAAAAGTTATAATCAACTAGACAGCTTATTAAAAAGCAGAGACATTATTTTGCCAACAAAGGTCTATCTAGTCAAAGCTAACAAAGGATCAGATGGTTGATGTCATCACTGACTCAATGGACATAAGTTTGAGTACACTCGGGGAGTTGGTGATGGACAGGGAGGCCTGGACTGCTGCAGTCCATGGGGTTGCAAAGAGTCAGATAAGATGGAGAGACTGCACTGGACTCAACTGAAGTCAGTTCTCTGTAGAGAACAGGATCCATTTTAGTAATATGAGAAAGAACACAGACTGGTTGTGTTTATTAAGTCAATTTTGTAATATGCCATTTTATAAATTATTTAAAAAATAAAGATAGATCACACTGCATGACCCTGTGATTCACCAGTAAAACAGCTGTATTTGTTTCTACTTACCATATTCTTAACTTACGTAGTCATCATTACTACTAACAATTTATTTGAATTACACAAGTAGATAAGCATTTATTCATATTGTACCTTTTGTTCCCTAGTTCCTTACTTTAAATAGTATGTGTTTATACATAAATAATATACTTAAATACAAATTTCACTAAATTATAATTTTAGATAAGATGTGAATTTTCAGGCTAATAAATGCATAAACATTAAGGTAAACATTAATATAATTTTAATTATTTCCTAGTATTTGTTGTATGCTCACAGTTACATCTATAAGTAAAAAGTAAACTTAAATGTTCTTTTTCATAGAAGCCATTAGATGTTAACAAGATTGTAAAGTAGATTGTATTTAATAGATTTTATAGTGATTCTCTTTGACAGATGAAAAACTAGTCTCAAGGATTAAAAAAAAACTTGTTTAAATTATTTCAAATATTTTATTTTTCACTTCTGTTAATTCAATTAGATTTTAACATAGTTTTTAGTTTCTAAGGAAATCATCTCTTATTAATACTTTTCATTTTCTCATTCATTGCAAGTGGTTTTTTTTCCTTCATGAACATTGCTGTAATAGTTGCTTCAAAGCCCTTGTTTGCTAATTCCAACATTTGGGTCATCTGGAATTAGGGCTGTGTTGGTTTGTTTCTTTTGAAAAATAGGTCGAATTTTTATGATTCTTTGCTGTAGAATAAAATACAGTGTTATGTTGCATTGTGCCCTGTTCATTGGAATATTACACTGTGAAGACTCCATATAAAAAATTCTGTTCTTTTCCTGTGACACTGATTTTTGTATCTCTTATTGTGTATAGCATGTATTTAACTTGGTTGGATTCAAACTGTTAAGTCCTCATGCAGCAACTCAACTCAGTTCAGTTATTTGTCTCCTAAGTATATTCTTTGTTGTCTGTCCCATTCATCTGTAGTTCAGGGATCAGCAGGGATACATACCAAGTTTACATGCAGAATTAGATTCTTTCCTCAATTTCAAGAGGTCCTTCAAACTGTTTTCCAATTTATCAGGCCAAAAATACAGTAAGCTTTTGCAGTAATGATTGTATTTAAAAAGACTTCATTGTGTTTAAAACGAGTCACAAGATCCAACATGACAATGCTGACAAATCCACAGTATATTTTATCCACTAAAGTAAGGAAATGAACCAAAGCCAAAGCCTGCCACAATAGCAAAGAATCCAAACTTTGGAAAGGTCAGACTAAAGCTCCAGCTATCCTCCCTCTATAAGGAAAAAAAGTCTTATGTAGACAAAACTTCTTAGAAGCAGAGAGCCCAAAATGAAGTCTCGGTTGGGGTTTTAACCTTTTTGATCACATAGGCACATTATTCTGTATTTAGATATTACTAGGAGCCATCACAAAGAAAAAGGAAATCTAACCAAATGCAGGAATAATTTACTTAATATTAGTCCATAAAAATGAAACAGAAAATATAAGTGGTCAGAATATCAAATTATTGACCATGCTTTAAAATGTTTTATATTATCAAAATGAATGGTGTTTTGCAAACGCATTTTGGAGCTCAATTAGTCCATGTTCCCTCAATCTTTGATGTGATACATCTAAATTCATGATTAAAACACAATAAAAGTGCATTTTTAAAAATAAATGTGACAACTACTATTGCTTACTTAACTTATATGCAGAATATATCATGCGAAATGCTGGGCTGGATGAAGTACAAGCTGGAATCAAGATTGCTGGGAGAAATATAATAAACCTCAGATATGCAGATGACATCACTCTTGTGGCAGAAAGTGAAGAAGAACTAAAGAGCCTCTTGATGAAAGTAAAAGAAGAGAGTGAAAGAGTTGGCCTAAAGCTCAACATTCAGAAAACTAAGATCATTGTATCTGGTCCCATCACTTCCTGGCAAATACATGGGGAAACCGTGGAAACAATTGCTGACTTTATGTTCTTGAGCTCCAAAATCACTGCAGGTGGTGACTGCAGCCATGAAATTAAAAGACGCTTACTCCTTGGAAGGAAAATTATGACCAATCTAGACCATATGACCATATTAATACGGTCATTTAATATGACCATATTAAAAAGCAGAGACATTACTTTGCCAACAAAGGTCTGTCTAGTCAAGGCTATGGGATTTTTCCAGTAGTCATGTATGGATGTGAGAGTTGGACTATAAAGAACACTGAGTGCCGGAGAACTGATGCTTTTGAATTGTTTTGTTGGAGAAGACTCTTGAGAGTCCCTTGGACAGCAAGGAGATCCAACCAGTCCATCCTAAAGGAGATCAGTCCTGAGTGTTCAGTGGAAGGACTGATATTGAAGCTAAAACTCCAATAATTTGGCCACCTGATGTGAAGAGGTGACTCACTGGAAAAAACCCGGCTGCTGGGAAAGATTGAAAGCAGTAGGAAATGGAGATGGCAGAGGACGAGATGGTTGGATGGCGTCACTGACTCAATGGACACGGGTTTGGGTAAACTCTGGGAGTTGGTGATGGACAGGGAGGCCTGGCGTGCTGCAGTGCATGGGGTCACAAAGAATCAGACAAGATTGAGTGACTGAACTTAACTGAACTGATTCTAAAATATAGGTTGTTATACTTTGATTAATAAAAATTCATTTTATAGAAAGTCAATGTAGTGTTATTGAAGTATCTATTATAATTTTACAATTATTGTACATCTATAACCATTTATTCTCATCTTCCACTATTCAAAACAAACAAGTAAAAGACCAATAATGTGGCTTAGCATTAAAGAGGAAGAAAGAGAGGTATCAGTTCAGTTCAGTTCAGTTCAGTCACTCAGTCGGTCCTGACTCTTTGCGACCCCATGAATTGCAGCACGCCAGGCCTCTCTGTCCATCACCAACTCCCGGAGTTCACTCAGACTCACGTCCATCGAGTCGGTTATGCCCTCCAGCCATCTCATCCTCTGTCGTCCCCTTCTCCTCCTGCCCCCAATCCTTCCCAGTGTCAGAGTCTTTTCCAATGAGTCAACTCTTCACATGAGGTGGCCAAAGTATTGCAGTTTCAGCTTTAGCATCATTCCTTCCAAAGAACACCTAGGGCTAATCTCCTTTAGAATGGACTGGTCAGAACTCCTTGCAGTGTAAGGGACGCTCAAGAGTCTTCTCCAACACCACATTTCAAAAGCATCAATTCTTCAGCACTCAGCTTTCTTCACAGTCCAACTCTCACATCCGTACATGACCACTGGAAAAATTATACCCTTGACTAGATGGACCTTTGTTGGCAAAGTAAGGTCTCTGCTTTTCTATATGCTATCTAGGTTGGTCATAACTTTCCTTCCAAGGAGTAAGCATCTTTTAATTTCATGGCTGCAGTCACCATCTGCAGTGATTTTGGAATCCCAAAAAATAAAGTCTGACACTGTTTCCACTGTTTCCCCATCTATTTCCCATGAAGCGATGGGATAATATGCAATTATTTTGTCTACAATTAGGACAAATTAGGTTAATAGGAACTTAGAATTGTTATAGGTAGTGTTAAACAATTCCTATATATTGTCTGATCTAATTCTCAAATGTCCAATACATAAGTAGATTTATTATTTTTATTTTATAAGTGAGAAAACTGTGGCAATATAGATTTAATAGCTTTTTCTACTAAATTTAATCTAATTAGCATTAGAGTCACAATGAATGTCAAAAACTAGGAATGGAATCCAAAAATAAAAAAAATAAATAAATCCTAAAGTTACCAAAAAAAAAAATATAAGGATTAACTTCTGCTCTCTTTACTAATGAATCATGATAGAAAGAAATGCCCATTTCCATCAAGGACATGCTAAATTCACAAGCATTTTATTAATACATTTGTTGTTTGTAGAAAGTGGAAAGTGTCCATAATGCTAAACCATAATACACATAAACTATCACCATTATTGGATTTATAACTTGGGTTAAAATATTGACATGTTTGAAAGTTATATACATCAATAATTGTGTTGCAGGAAGATAATTACTGAGTGGGCAGCAACGTGTCCATGTGGTCAAGGGTACTGGGAGAAGGTCAGAAGATCAGTATATAATACTTGCAACATAGGATGGGCTGGATGCTATATTCAGTTCAGTTCAATATAGTCACTCAGTCATGTCCAACTGCAGACTGCAGCACGCCAGGCTTCCCTGTCCATCACCAACTCCTAGAGCTGGTTCAAACTCATGTCCATCAGGTCTGTGAGGCCATCCTATCATCTCTTCCTCTGTCGTCCCCCTATCCTCCTGCCTTCAATCTTTCCCAGCAGCAGGGTCTTTTCCATGAGTCAGTTCTTCACATCAGTTGGCCAAAATATTGGAGCTTCAGCTCAGCATCAGTCTTTCCAATGGATATTTAAGACTTATTTTCTTTGGGATTGACAAGTTTGATCTTCTTGCAGTCCAAGAGACTCTCAAGAGTCTTCTCTAACACAAAGTCCAAAAGCATCAATTATTCGATGCTCAGCCTTCTCTGTGGTCCAACTTTCACACGCATATATGACGACTGGAAAAACCATAGTTTTGACTAGACAGATATTTGTTGGCAAAGTAATGTCTCTGCTTTTTAATATGCTGTCTAGTTTGGACATAGCTTTTCTTATGAGTGTCAAATGTCTTAATTTCATCATTGCAATCACCATCTGTGGTGATTTTGGAGCCCAAGAAAATAAAATCCAGCCACTGTTTCCACTGTTTTCCCATCTATTTGCCATGAAGTGATGGTACCAGATGCCATGATCTTTGTATTCTGAACATTGAACTTTAACACAAGTTTTGCACTTTTCTCTTTCAGTTTCATCAAGAGGCTCTTTAGATCTTCAGTTTCTGCCACAAGAGTGGTGTCATCTGCATGTCTGAGGTTATTGATATTTCTTTCAGTGATCTTGATTCCAGCTTGTGCTACACCCAGCCCAGTGTTTCTCATCATGTACTCTGCATATAAGATAAATAAGCAGGATGACAATATACAGCTTTGATGTACTACTTTCCCAATTTGGAAAGAGTCTGTTCCATATCCAGTTCTAACTGTTGCTTCCTATCTGCACACAGATTTCTCAAGAAGCAGGTCAGGTGGTCTGGTATTCCCATCTCTTTCAGAATTTTCTACAGTTTATTGTAATCCACACAGTCAAAGATCTGTATAGTAAGTCCAGTTCAGTTCAGTCGCTCAGTCGTGTCCAACTCTAGTGATGCCATCCAGTAATCTCATCCTCTGTCATCCCCTTCTCCTCTTGCCACAAATCCCTCCAGCATCGGAGTCTTTTCCAATGAGTCAACTCTTCGCACGAGGTGGCCAAAGTACTGGAGATTCAGCTTTAGCATCATTCCTTCCAAAGAAATCCCAGGGCTGATCTCCTTCAGAATTGGACTGGTTGGATCTCCTTGTAGTCCAAGGGACTCTCAAGAGTCTTCTCCAATACCACAGTTCAAAAGCATCAATTCTTCGGCACTCAAATTTCTTCACAGTCCAACTCTCAGATCCATACATGACCACTGGAAAAACCATAGCCTTGACTAGATGGACCTTTGTTGGCAAAGTAACATCTCTGCTTTTGAATATACTATCTAGGTTGATCATAACTTTTCTTCCAAGGAGTAGCATCTTTTAATTTCATGGCTGCATTCACCATCTGCAGTGATTTGGGAGCCCCCAAAATAAAGTCTGACACTGTTTCTACTGTTTCCCCATCTATTTCCCATGAAGTGATGGGACCGATGGGACCAGATGTCAAGGCTACGGTTTTTCCAGTAGTCAAGTATGGATGTCAGAGTTGGACTATAAAGAAAGCTGATTGCTGAAGAATTGATTCTTTTGAACTGTGCTGTTGGAGAAGAATCTTGAGAGTCCCTTGGACAGCAAAAAGATGCAACCAGTCCATCCTAAAGGAAATCAGTCCTGAATATACATTGGAAGGACTGATGTTGAAGCTGAAACTCCACTAATTTGGCCACCTGATGCAAAGAACTAACTCACTGGAAAAGACCCTGATGCTGGGAAAGATTGAGGGCAGGAAGAGAAGGGGGTAACAGAGGATGAGATGTTTGGATGGCATCACTGACTCAATGGACATGAGTTTGGGTAAACTCCAACAGTTGGTGATGGACAGGGAGGCCTGGCATGCTGCGGTTTATGGGGTAGCAAAGATTGGACATGACTGTGTGACTGAACTGAACTGAACTGAATACAGTCAAAAGCTTTGGCTAGTCAATAAAGCAGAAATAGATGTTTTTCTGGAACTCTCTTGCTTTTTCGATGATCCAGCAGTTGCTGGCAATTTGATTTCTGGTTCCTCTGTGTTTCCTTTTTTTTTTTTTTTTTTTCTTTTTCATTTTGATTTTTTTTGCTTTGTGTTTTATTATTATTATTATTTTATTTTAATTTTTTTACTTTAAAATACTGTATTGGTTTTGCCATACATCAACATGAATCTGCCACGGGTGTACATAAGTTCCCACTCCTGAACCCCCCTCCCACCACCCTCCCCATACCATCCCTCTGGGTTATCCCAGTGCACCAACCCCAAGCATCCTGTATCCTGCATCGAACCTAGACTGGTGATTCATTTCTTATATGCTATTATACATGTTTCAATGCCATTCTCCCAAATCACCCTGCCCTCTCCCTCCCCCACAAAGTCAAAAAATCTGTTCTATACATCTGCATCACTTGTTGTCTCGCATACAAGGTTATCATTATCATCTTTCTAAATTCCATATATATGTGTTAGTATACTGTATTGGTGTTTTTCTTTCTGGCTTACTTCACTCTGTATAATTGGCTCCAGTTTCATCCATCTCATTAGAACTGATTCAAATGTATTGTTTTCGATGGCTGAGTAATACTCTATTGTGTATATGTACCACTGCTTTCTTATCCATTCATCTGCTGATGGACATCTGGATTGCTTCCATGTCCTGGCTATTATAAACAGTGCTGCGATGAACATTGGGGTACACGTGTCTCAGCTTGAACATCTGGAAGTTCATGGTTCATGTAATGCTGAAGCCTAGCTTGGAGAATTTTGAGCATTACTTTACTACTGTGTGAGATAGGTACAGTTGTATAGTAGTTTGAGCATTCTTTGGCCTTGCCTTTCTTTGGGATTAGAATGAAAACTGACCTTTTCCAGTCCTGTGGCCACTGCTGAGATTTCCAAATTTGCTGGCATATTGAGTGCAGCACTTTCACAGCATCATCTTTCAGGATTTGAAACAGCTCAACTGGAATTCCATCACCTCCACTAGCTTTGTTCATAGTGATGCTTCCTAAGACCAACTTTACTTCACATTCCAGGATGTCTGGCTCTATGTACCATCATGATTATCTTGGTCATGAAGATCTTTTTTGTACAGTTCTTCTATGTATTCTTGCCACCTCTTCTTAATATCTTCTGCTTCTGTTAGGTCCATACCATTTCTGTCCTTTATTGAGCCCATCTTTCCATGAAATGTTCCCTTGGTATCTCTAATTTTCTTGAAGAGACCTCTAGTCTTTCCCACTCTATTATTTCCATCTTTTTTGTTTTTGTTTTTTTGCACTGATCACTGAGAAAGGCTTTCTTATCTCTCCTTGCTATTCTTTGGAACTCAGCGTTCTAATGGGATTATCTTTTCTTCTCTCCTTTGCTTTTTGCTTCTCTTTTTTTCTCACCTATTTGTAAGGCCTCCTCAGACAGCCATTTTGTTTTTCACATTTCTTTTTCTTGGGGATGGTCTTGACCCCTGTCTCCTGTACAATGTCATGAACCTCTGTCCATAGTCCATCAGGCACTCTGTCTATCAGATCTAGTCCATTAAATGTATTTCTCACTTCCACTGTATATACATAAGGGATTTGATTTAGGTCATACCTGAATGGTCTTTTGGTTTTCCCTACTTTCCTCAATTTAAGTCTGAATTTGGTAATAAGGAGTTCATGATCTGAGCCACAGTCAGCTCCCGGTCTTGGTTTTGGTGACTGTATACAGCCTCTTCATCTTTGCTGCAAAAAATATAATCAGTCTGATTTTGGTGTTGACCATCTGGTGATGTCCATGTGTAGTCTTCTCTTGTGTTGTTGGAAGAGGGTGTTTGCTGTAACCAGTGCATTTTCTTGGCAAAACTCTTTAGTCTTTGCCCTGCTTCATTCCGCATTCCAAGGCCAAATTTGCTTGTTACTCCAGGTGTTTCTTGACTTCCTACTTTTGCATTCCAGTCCCCTAGAATGAAAAGGACATTCTTTTTGGGTGTTATTTCTAAAAGGCCTGTATGTCTTCATAGAGCTGTTCAACTTCAGCTTCTTCAGCATTACTGGTTGGGGCATAGACTTAGATTACTGTGATATTGAATGGTTTGCCTTGGAGACGAACAGAGATCATTCTGTCATTTTTGAGATTGCACCCAAGTACTGCATTTCAGACTTTTGTTGACCATGATGGCTACTCCATTTCTTCTAAGGTATTCCTGCTCACAATAGTAGATACAATGATCATCTGAGTTAAATTCACCCATTCCAGTCCATTTTAGTTCGCTGATTCCTAGAATGTCGACGTTCATTCTTGCCATCTCTTGTTTGACCACTTCCAATTTGTCTTGATTCATGGACCTAGGTTCCTATGCAATATTGCTGTTTACAGCATCAGACCTTGCTTCTATCACCAGTCACATCCACAGCTGGGTGTCGTTTTTGTTTTGGCTCCATCCCTTCATTCTTTCTGGAGTTAGTTCTCCACTGATCTTCAGTAGCATATTAGGCACCTACCCGCCTGGGGAGTTTATCTTTCTGTGTCCTATCTTTTTGCCTTTTCATAATGTTCACGGGGTTTTCGAGGCAAGAATACTGAAGTGGCTTGCCATTCCCTTCTCCAGTGGGCCATGTTTTTTCAGAACTCTCCACCATGTTGTGACCGTCCTGAGTGGCCCTATACTCATGGCTTAGTTTCATTGAGTTAAACAAGGCTGTGGTCCATGTGTAGACTGGCTAGTCTTCTGTAATTGTGGTTTCAGTCCCTCTACTCTCTGATGCCCTCTCTCAGCACCTACTGTCTTAGTGGGGTTTCTTTTACCTTGGACGTGGTGTATCTCCTCACCACCACCATTCCTGACCTTGGACATGGGGTATCTCCTCTCGGCCGCTCGCTGCTCCAGCGCTGCACTGACAAGACTTTATCAAGCACAATGGTCTTTTTTATAGCTTTCCTATCTTCACCAAGTCTCTGGAAATTTTCTGTGATGCAGGAGTGCTCCCCGGCTCCTAAGCCCTGAAACCTCTTCCCCTGCTCTCTCTCCCTCAGCCTATGCCAGGCGCTCGTGGGGCCAGCTGCTTTTGACCGGACCAGAGAGGGAACAGGGTGAATAAGAATAATGGCTACTCCCACAGTGACCCAGAGAGAAAACTTCTGCATGTTGTAAGTGAACAAAGGGTCATTATTTGGCCCGGCAATGATAAGACATCTGTTGGGCTGATGAAGAATCTACCAGTTAGTCATAGTGGCAAAGAACCTCGCCTGCCAATGCAGGTAGATGTTAAGATAGGAGGGTTTTATCCCTGGGTCGGGAGTACCCCTGGAGGAAAGCACAGCAACCCACACCAGTATTCTTGCCTGGAGAATCCCATGGACAGAGGACCCTGGCAGGTTACTTTCCATGGGTTGCAAAGACTTGGACACAACTGAGCCATGAACATTTATGTACTTAAATAGTATTAATACAAATGTACAAAAATAATTTATTCTTCTTAGTAATTAAATTAACAGAAAACTTAAAGTTGACATTTTGAATAAATGACAATTTTTTTTTTCTGTAACAGAAGGGAATATATCAAAGTAAAAATCTAATTCCCTGTACTACATTTTACCTTGCTTTTACCTTGTGGTAATAAATTTTTAAAAATAGCTGAAATTTATTTCTATCCACTTAGAGATTTTGTGAAGTTGCTTCACACTGTTCTAAGATGTAGTTTCCCTATCATGTAGACTTGCTTTTAAATTCATTAACTATGCTTTTTAAAATATTTTCAATTATCTAGTATTTTTAAAATTTCTTTAAAAAATGATATACCTTAAAATGAAATTGGGCTTCCTAGGTGGTGCTAATGGTAAAGAATCTGCTTGCCAATGTAGGATATGTAAGAGATGTGGGTTTGATCCCTAGGTCAGGAAGATCTATTGGAGGAGGGCATGGCAACCCACTCAAATATTCTTGCCTGGAGAATCCCATAGACAGAGGAGGCTGGAAGGCTAAAGTCCATAGGGTTGCCAAGAGTCAGACATAACTGAAGTGCCTTAACATGCAAAAATGAAATTAGAACTCCAAAAGATGTATTGCCTCAATATATGAATATTCCTCTGGGGAATGAATCCAAGACAAACAAATGCTATGGAAGATGCTTTTGGTTAGAAAAAAATGCATCCTTGGTGCTGTACTTTACTGTCCTTTACAGAGTAAAGCACATATATTGTCAAGAATAGACCTGTGTGATCTATCTAGAGAAGAAGCTGTGAAATTGTTCAATAGTTAAGAAAGATTTATGATAATGAAATATTGACAATTCTGCATTTAGAACAGACTGGAAGTTACTTGATAAAATTTACTTTTAGTATAACATTATATGAGTGTATCTTTAAATGTATCTACAATAAATAAATATTCAAGATCATACATTTATCTGTTGAAGATCAAAGCAAATAAAAAATTTAGACTGATTTATTTTCTATATTCTACTTTTTTGATTGAGTACACTTAATATTTAAATTTCTCTTGGTTCATCAGAGACACAATTACAAGAAAGATTGTTTGTCTTTAGTTAAGCTAACAATGATCTCAAGGGATCTTGAGAGGAAATCCAGGCCCTAAATGGCCCCACTGAGGCTTTTAAAGAAATGCATTATGCAGGGTGAATGCAAACATGTTTACCAATCATTTATATCCAAATATACAATGGGTTCAGAAGGGATTTGAACATGAAGAATACATATTCACAGTTAATAAATTTATATAATGTTTTAAATGATATAATATTTCAACATAGGCAGAAAACAATGCACAAAATATTATTCTGTGAAATCATAAATGAGCAATAACTATAGTTGAGAATAAGGAAAGAAAATTTAGGCATCAAAATTATACTAATGAATGGATTGTCATGGTAAAGAATTAGAGGGTAGGCATATCAGAAGAAAAATAAAAAGCATATGATGGACTTAAATCAAGGAATGAGGACATGAGGAATACTTTTAAATAGAAGAAAGTATATAGAGTTGATATATAGAGGACTCAAATAATAAAAGGTCATGGAAGTCAGTAAAGATATTTGAAAGGGGAAGCATAAGTCAATGATATTTAATGCTATAGAGGATTCTAGATAAATGGAGTCTGGAAATGGGCACTTTGATGGTTAGATAAAGTTTAGGAATCTTCAACTCTAATTAAGGTGTTTGCAACACACCAAATATTACTTAGAAATGGGATAGTAAAAATATAAGAGATTGATGAATTTTACTTCTGAATTTAATATTGTCCATCATCACCCTGACAAGCTGTAATTTAAGATAAAGACAGAAGGTTTATTGTGAGAATTATGCAGAAAATTGAGATAACAAGAAAAATGCATGTCATGGTTGATAAATATCAATGGCATTGCTACTGAGTGACACATTTTCTATCCTGACAGTGGCATTTTAAAAGTTAGGCTTTGTAAAAATTATAGGTATTTTTTATCCAAAATGTCAAGGGTGATGCAGTTCTTTGGAAAATCTTTTGTAATCTATAGTTGCCTTAAAAGGATAATAATACTTTTTTGTATGCATTCCTGCTCTTTACACATATATTTATAGTTTTTTAATTTTTAAAGAAGATTTTGTAGGTTTTTAATTATGAGATGGAGAGTTTGAAGATCTGTGACTGTAAACAAATACAAAAAAGCAAATAATAACATGAGATTTCTGAAAGGGAAAGGGACACAGGATAAAGGAAGAGTTCATTTTGTGAGCTGACAAGCAGTCAGCAGATTCCTTTTACTTTGGGCAAAAAGAAAAAAGAAAACTCATTTCCAATATTTCCCTAGATTTCTTTTTTTTTCTTCTACACAGCCTCTTATTTCTCTGCCATTTCACATAACCACTTTTTAAAATAAGTCCATAATTCAATCACAGTCATTATCATACTGCTTTTCCTACAACTCTCAGCAGATACACTTGTCTCTTATTTCTCACAAAACTAAATTTCCTAGTAATAAAAACTAGTAATAGTCAGCTATCATTACATTAAAAAAAAGAAACAGCCCCAAAAGACAGTAGCTGGGAGTAGTAAATATTTATTCTTTGGCTCACAGGTTTACAGGTCCAATAGACTGACTCTTATGATTAATTGGAATGACTTAACTTTAGTCTCCCCATGGAAAAAAATGTGAGAAAGCAAAATGGCTGTCTGAGGAGGCCTTAAAAATAGCTGTGAAAGGGAGAGAAGTGAAAAGCAAAGGAAAAAAAGGAAAGATATAAGCATCTGAATGCAGAGTTCCTAAGAATAGCAAGGAGAGATAAGAAAGCCTTCCTCAGCGATCAATGCAAAGAAATAGAGGAAAACAACAGAATGGAAAAGACTAGAGATCTCTTCAAGAAAATTAGAGATACCAAGGGAACATTTAATGCAAAGATGGGCACAATAAAGGACAGAAATGGTAGGGACCTAACAGAAGCAGAAGATTTTAAGAACAGGTGGCAAGAATACACAGAAGAACTATACAAAAAAGAGCTTCATGATTCAGATAATCACAATGGTGTGATCACTCACCTAGAGCCAGACATCCTGGAATGTGAAGTCAAGTGGGCCTTAGAAGCATCACTACGAACAAAGCCAGTGGAGATGATGGAATTCCAGTTGAGCTGTTTCAAATCCTGAAAGATGATGCTGTGAAAGTGCTGCACTCAATATGCCAGCAAATTTGGAAAACTCAACAGTGGCCACAGGACTGGAAAAGGTGTTTTTGTTCCAATTCCAAAGAAAAGCAATGCCAAAGAATGCTCAAACTACTGCACAATTGGACTAATTTCACACCCTTGTAAAGTATTGCTCAAAATTCTCCAAGCCAGGCTTCAGCAATATGTGAACCGTGACTTCCAGATGTTCAAGCTGGTTTAGAAAAAGCAGAGGAACCAGAGATCAAACTGCCAACATATGCTGGATCATCAAAAAAGCAAGAGAGTTCCAGAAAAACATCTATTTCTCCTTTATTGACTATGCCAAAGCCTTTGACTGTGTGGATCTCAAAAAATTGTGAAAAATTCTGAAAGAGATGGGAATACCAGACCACCTGACCTGCCTCCTGAGAAACCTATATGCAGGTCAGGAAGCAACAGTTAGAACAGGACATGGAACAACAGACTGGTTCCAAATAGGAAAAGGAGTATGTCAAGGCTGTATACTGTCACCCTGCTTACTTAACTTATATGCAGAGTACATCATGAGAAATGCTGGGCTGGAAGAAGCATGAGCTGGAATCAAGATTGCCAGGAGAAATATCAATAACCTCAGATATGCAGATAACACCACCCTATGGCAGAAAGTGAAGAGGAACTTAAAAGCCTCTTGATGAAAGTGAAAGAGGAGAATGAAAAAGTTAGCTTAAAGCTCAACATTCAGAAAACGAAGATCATGGCATCTGGTCCCATCACTTCATGGGAAATGGATGGGGAAACAGTGGAAACACTGTCAAACTTTGTTTTGGGGGGCTCCAAAATCACTGCAGATGGTGATTGCAGCCATGAAATTAAAAGACGCTTACTCCTTGGAAGTTTCCTTGAGAAACTTCCCTGGTGGCTCAGAGGTTAAAGCGTCTGCCTCCAATGCAGGAGACCTGGGTTTGATCCCTGGATCGGGAAGATCCCCTGGAGAAGGAAACAGCAACTCACTCCAGTATTCTTGCCTGGAGAATCCCATGGATGAAGGAGCCTGTTAGGCTGCAGTCCACTGGGTCACAAAGAGTCGGACAGGACTGAGCGATTCACTTCACTTTCACTCCTTGGAAGGAAAGTTATGACCAACCTAGATAGCATATTAAAAAGCAGAGATATTACTTTGCCAACAAAGTCCATCTAGTCAAGGCTATGGTTTTTCCAGTGGTCATGTACGGATGTGAGAGTTGGACTGTGAAGAAAGCTGAGTGCCAAAGAATTGATGTGTTTGAACTGTGGTGTTGGAGAAGACTCTTGCGAGTCTCTTGGACTGCAAGGAGATACAACCAGTCCATCCTAAAGGAGATCAGTCCCAGGTGTTCATTGGAAGGGCTGATGTTGAAGCTGAAACTCCAGTACTTTGGCCACCTCATGAGAAGAGTTGACTCATTGGAAAAGACCCTGATGCTGGGAAGGATTGGGGGCAGGAGGAGAAGGGGACGACCAAGGATGAGATGGCTGGATGGCATGACTGACTCGATGGATGTGAGTTTGAGTGAACTCTGGGTGTTGGTGATGGACAGGGAGGCCTGGCATGGTGCGATTCAGGGGTCGCAAAGAGTCAGACATGACTGAGTGACTGACCTGAACTGAACTTTTGTCTGCATAGGTTACCTGGCACTATCCTGTCCCGTATGTCTAGGCCGGCAGTGTAGGGGTTATCTGTGCTATGGTTTTCTCGTCATAGAGGTCAGACTTCCAAGAAACCTCATAGAAACATTTGTTGTATCTTAAGGTCTATTCTTGGATTTTGCAGTCTTATTTTCATTGCCATTTTAATTGACCAAAGCATGGCTCATGGCTAAATGTCAAATCACTGTGCTTAGAATAATACTGTGCCCATAATCAGAAGTAGGAAGGAGTGAATATTTGCTGAACAATCATCTAACAATCAGAATCCACCCTCTTCTTTATAAATATTCCACATGTTCTCTTACATTGCAAAACACAGGTAATCCTAAGACTACTGACAAATTTATCTGTTACAGTGTTATCAGACTTTAAGACAAGAATTTCATTGTCTGCATTCTATCCAAGTACAGATTCTATTGACCTGAAGATTTATGAATCAAAGAGACAAGTCATTTATTCTCTACAATCCTAAGTTACAATGGTGAAACAAACAAGGATATCCACCATAAACATTTTCATTCCACAACAAGAAGGATAAGAAGAAAAATGAATAATTAATAGTCCATAAGAATTCTAAATTCCTGCTGGGCAATATTTTTTCCGGATGCCCCTATCGTTGATTTAATTCCAGATTTGCTCCCTGTAAGTGGCTACCCATTCTCCATTGATCTCTACCAAACATGGCACTACCACCTAGGAGATCCTTATTTATTTTTAATCTTCCATAGCTAGCAGTGCTGCCTGGTGGATAAACAGCTCTTTCAGGTCACTTCTTGTCTGTACAAAGTTGGTGGCTCTCAGGTATCCTTCAATAAAAAATAAAGTAATTAAAAAAGTAAAAAAATTAATAAATAAACTGGCAGACTATCTCTTTTGTTCTAGGCTGGTAGTAATTTTTTAAATATAGTTCTGGTAAGCTGTGGTTTTCTCATGTTTGATGCTTGTGAATTCTAACAGCCAAACAGCAGAACCACAAGGGTTTAGGGTTTTGTTTGCTTTTGTTTGTTTTTCTGCTTCTTTGGGCATGCTGCTCTTTCTCTTTAGACTTAATTATATTTGATTCTTACTTATTGGACTTCAATAGAACCACATCCTTGTGCTTTCTAGAGTTGCTTTGCCCAGCCCAATAAATGGACTTTAATTCACTCAGAGATCTTAACAAAAGGTGTTAGTCTTATCTCCTACTCTGGATTTTTCTTTTCTCCCTGAAGCTATGTGGCAATATTTTTGTCTATGATTTTAACTCTGTGATTTTTGGTTTCTCCATATTCCTTTCAAGTATAATTTAAAACAGCCCACTTCTTTTCTGGACTCATTTTCCCCCTTATAGTATCTTATCAAATGTAACTAGTAGCAGCCATCTTATGCTATCAAAACTTTCTTGACCAATACTACAGTTTCCATATATGTCTTCTATCTTCCAACTTACCAGAGGCAAATGTTTTACCAAATATTTTCCTGTTACAACCACAGCTCACGATTATCCAATCTCCAATAAATTTTCTTGTTATCTGTTAGCCAGTCTCAAAGCTAGTGTGACTCATTCTAAGTCATTGCCAGTTTTAGCTACCAATTAACTTAGTACTTAGCTTGTGTTAGTTGTTCAGTCCTGTCTGACTCTTTGCAACCCCATGGACTGCAGCGTGCCAAGGCTCCTCTGTCCATGGGCTTTCCCAGGCAAGAATACTGGAGTGGATTGCCATTTCCTTCTCCAGGGTATTTCCCCATTCAGGGATCAAACCCAAGTCTCCTGCATTACAGGTAGACACTTTATTTTCTGACCCCACCAGGGAAGTCCCATGTACTCAGCTACTGTTACGTAAAATTCAGTGACATACAATGATAGCTATTTATTCTCAATGAATTCTTACTTATTCTCAAAAACTATTTGTTTCCATGGGTGTTCAGGTTGGTTGGGGGACATTACACCATCTGTCTTATTTGGGGGTTCAGGCTAGAGGGGCAGAAGCTATGTGAAGTATGATCTTCATTGTAAAGGTTAAAAGTTCTCAGATAATTGAGGAGAAGCACTTGATATAGCTTAAGACCTACATTTGGAACTCCAGTTCTGGCTCCAGTGGCCAAAGCATTTGAAACCTCAAATCAATGAGGTATGTAAATGGACTCTGCCTATGAAGAAAATGTAGTGACTATTTGCTGAACAATAATGCAAACATTCACAATGTTTTTTTCAGCTTTCACAGTGGGATGAGTGCCCTCCATGTTTACTCTGATTCTATCCTCATTCGGCCCTTCAAGAATACCACTGTGAAATCATGTCATCTTTGTAACAGTTTCACTACCTTCACTGCCAGCAATTTCAGACTTAACCCTAAGTGTTACAGTTAAAAGTTCTCCCTTGACACTGTATCCCCTCTGCTTGATTTCAGCTCTTGAAACCTATACAAAGTATCCCCACCTCCTTGCCAGAGATATGCACAAAAAACACAGATAAACATATGCATGTATAATATTATGAGTCCTGTTTACTTAAGGGCCATATTTTACTTCTGTATCTTATAAATCCAAATCCATGTACAGTACTGCAGTGGGTAGCCATTTTCTGTTCCAGGGAATATTCCTGACCCCTGGGGTTGAACCCAGGTCTCCCGCATCACAGGTGGATTCTTTACCGACTGAACATCCAGGGAAGCCCTATATGTCACAGAAAGGTGATAAATGTTAAGCAACTGAATGAGAGCTGAATAAGATTCTGTGCTATTTTGTAGCTGAATAGTGGAGTGTAAGGTGAGGAAATTATTTTTTTTCTAACCAATCTCACAGTCAAAATGCTTTCATTTCTTGTTAATGTTTTTGTCACTTGGCACATTTGTTCAGGTTTGACTTATTTATTTTAATCAGCTGTGAGCCAGTGTGTTTGATCACTGAGCCTATTAACCTCAGTGGAGATGTGTGACAGTGGCTGACAACTTTTGTGAGAAAAGGTTGTATGTGGCATGAACAGAAATGTTTAAATTTTGTATCATGTGATTGCCTATATCTCTGTGAAGGTAGGGTGAGATCTGTGCTTCTCATCCTTATATCCACCACCTATCAAACAGTAAACCCTGTATGAATGAGTAAATGAATGAATAAATGTTCCTGGTTGATTTCCTGCTTCCAAACAATATGATAAAGAGATAAGCATCCTCTGAGTCTATCTCGGATTGCTTTGTATACTTTTAATTCAGGTGTGAAACACACTCCAAATATGAAATATTAGGCTCTCTTTCAAATTATATTCACTGTAATTCAAGGTAGGAAACAATTTAGGAAGTTAAAATTGAAAATGGGTTATTTTTTCTTAAAAAATTCAGTTTTGAACAGATGTTTATTAACCAGTGACTGTGTACTCAGTCACTCAGTTGTAGCTGACTCTTAGCAACTCCTTGGACTGTAGCCCACCAGGCTCCTCGGTTCATGGAATTTTCCAGGAAAGCATATTAGAACCATTTCCTACTCCAGGGGATCTTCCCGATCCAAGGATCAAACCCACACCTCTTACCTCTCCTACATTGGCAGGGGGATGCTTCACCACTAGTGCTGCCTGGAAAGACCGCTAACCACTTTCTACAACACTGAAATATACTTCCCTGCACTGTGCACTATACTGGCAATACCAACAGTCATTATAGTAAGTTGGAGCATAAATTTTAGTTATTAGTGTTTTGAAATAAAAATGAGAAACCTTTAAGAAAAAGAAAAAATAGCTGTAATAGTTATCTTTTAACTTATGCAGATGGAGGTTGAAAGAAGAAACTTTGGTTCACTTATCAGGCAAATTAATCATACCCTTCCTTGCAACAAACATATTTGTTGGCCCATAATTGGCTTATGATACAATATAAAAAAACAATTGAATGTCAGAATACTCCCCACTGAGGCAAACATAATTTTTATCCATTCAATTTCCATGTACAAAATTGCTGAGGTTCTTCAATATATGTTCACTTATTAGAATAAGTCAGAATTAGAAATTGGGACCTGGCTTAAAATTCTCAAGAAAAATAACAGCAAGTTAACCTTCATAAATCATATTACTTGATCAAAATCATTGCACATAAAAAGCATTAAGGAATCTCCATTATAACTCATCACATTCTTAAAAGTCTTGCCAAAAATTTCTTTCAAGGTATTGACCTCAAAACATACACCCACCCACCTATCTACACACACACACACACACACATACCCCACACACAGGCACCCCACACAAACCCCTATACACCCATACACATGGCTTACATAATGTGGGGACTATCTCAGGATTTGAATAAAGAGCAATGCAAATTAGGGTTGTGAGTTTCCCAAAATACAATAAATAGATAATTATTTTGTGTCAGAGGATGGAATTTAGTTATTGCTAACACAGAATTTCATGAAAGAGCCAGTTTTGAACCACACTTTTAGAGGAAGTAAGTGATAAAACATGACTGTCAATGAAAACTTTGCCCCAGTGTATGTCTGTGGAGGTCAAATATAAAAAGTAAAGAGGCTAAAGTATGTACAATTTTTTTAAAATAATAATTCATATTTCTATCCAAGTAAAGGAGGATATATACACATTCAGTTCAGTTCAGTCACTCAGTCATGTCCGACTCTTTGCGACCCCATGAATCGCAGCACGCCAGGCCTCCCTGTCCATCACCAACTCCCGGAGTTCACTCAGACTCACGTCCATCGAGTCAGTGATGCCATCCAGCCATCTCATCCTCTGTTGTCCCCTTCTCCTCCTGCCCCCAATCCCTCCCAGCATCACAGTCTTTTCCAATGAGTCAACTCTTTGCATGAGGTGGCCAAAGTACTGGAGTTTCAGCTTTAGCATCATTTCTTCCAAAGAAATCCCAGGGCTGATATCCTTCAGAATGGACTGGTTGGATCTCCTTGCAGTCCAGGGGACTCTCAAGCATCTTCTCCAGCATCACAGTTCAAAAGCATCAATTCTTCGGCGCTCAGCCTTCTTCACAGTCCAACTCTCACATCCATACACGATCACAGGAAAAAACCATAGCCTCATCTCATCTCACATGCTAGAAAAGTAATGCTCAAAATTCTCCAAGTGAGGCTTCAGCAATACGTGAACCGTGAACTTCCTGATGTTCCAGCTGGTTTTAGAAAAGGCAGAGGAACCAGAGATCAAATTGCCAACATCTGCTGGAGCATTGAAAAAGCAAGAGAATTCCAGAAAAACATCTATTTCTGCTTTATTGACTATGCCAAAGCCTTTGACTGTGTGAGCCACAATAAACTGTGGAAAATTCTGAGAGAGATGGGAATACCAGACCACCTGACCTGCCTCTTGAGAAATCTGTATGCAGGTCAGGAAGCAGCAGTTAGAACTGGACATGGAACAACAGATTGGTTCCAAATAGGAAAAGGAGTACATCAAGGCTGTATATTGTCACCCTGCTTATTTAACTTCTATGCAGGGTACATCATGAGAAAGGCTGGACTGGAAGAAACACTAGCTGGAATCAATATTGCCAGGAGAAATATCAATAACCTCAGATATGCAGATGACACCACCCTTATGGCAGAAAGTGAAGAGGAACTAAAAAGCCTCTTGATGAGAGTGAAAAAGTTGGCTTAAAGCTCAACATTCAGAAAACAAAGATTATGGCATCTGGTCCCATCACTTCATGGGAAATCGATGGGGAAACAGTGGAAACACTGTCAGATTTTATTTTTTTGGGCTCCAAAATCACTGCAGATGGTGATTGCAGCCATGAAATTAAAAGACGCTTACTCCTTGGAAGAAAAGTTATGACCAACCTAGACAGCATATTCAAAAGCAGAGACATTACTTTGCTGACTAAGGTCCGTCTAGTCAAGGCTATGGTTTTTCCTGTGGTCATATACACATTACTATACAGTAAAAAGGGTTTCCCTTGTGGCTCAGCTCGTAAAGAATTCGCCTGCAGTGAGGGAGACCTAGGTTCAATCCCTGGATTGGGAAGATCCCCTGGAGAAGGGAAAGGCTACCCACTCCAGTATTCTGGCCTAGAGAATTCCATGGACTGAAAAGTCCATGGGGTCACAAAGAATCAGACACGACTGAGTGACTTTCAAGGCAATGGCACCCCACTCCAGTACTCTTGCCTGGAAAATCCCATAGACAGAGGAACCTGGTAGGCTGCGGTCCATGGGGTTGTGAAAAGTCAGACACGACTGAGCAACTTCCCTTTCACTTTTCACTTTCATGCATTGAAGAAGGAAATGGCAACTCACCCCAGTGTTCTTGCCCGGAGAATCCCAGGGACGGGGGAGCCTGGTGGGCTGCCGTCTATGGAGTCACACAGAGTCGGACACAACTGAAGTGACTTAGCAGCAGCAGCAGCAGCATATAGTAAAAGGGTGTTCATCCTAATACATATACTAAATTGCCTTAAAATCCAAACTGTCAAAAACCTGGAATCACAAAAGTTTTCAAAAAGGATGATTTGGAAGTCCTAACAGAATCAGTTGGCTGTATGCTATTCTCCCAGCTAAGAATACAGACTAGTGGAAAGAGATCTTAACTTTTGTAGTGAGCCTGCTATGCACTAGACGCCTGTGTGTTCAGCCATGTCTGACTCTTTGGAACTCCGTGGACAGTAGTAGCTCACCAGGCTCTGCTGTCTGTGACATTTTCCAAGCAAGAGTATTGAAGTGAGGCGGCATTTCCTACTCCAGGGGATCCTCCCAGCTTAGGGATCAAACCCATGTCTCCTGCATCGACAGGCAATTCTTTACCATTGAGCCACCTGGGAATCCCATATACTAGGTACCTAGTGATTTTCTGTGAACTATTTGATTTAGTACTCATGATAAGTGATGTAGGATCAGTTATCCTTGATTTGCAAGTGAGAAAACTGAAGCTCAGCATATAAAGTTTAAAAGATCCAAACTCTGACATATAAATAACAGAGGCAAGATTGAGACTAAAGAACTCTGTGACTCCAGAGGTTTTGTTTTCAGCAACAGTTTGTCTCCTGATAACATATTCTGCCTTTCAGAGATCTCAATAGCAGTAAAAACAATAAGAAATGCTAGCCATCCAGTGACCTTAATTTTCTCTGTATATTGGTTGGAAACTGATTAGAGATCTGTTGCAGACATTTGGGCTTGAGAGCTTTCAAAGAGAACTAGAAACACAAACTAGACATAAAGATATAAAGAGATACTTGGGAATATATAATATATATACACATATATATGCATATATTAGTTGAAAATATGCTTTTAAATATAAAGTCCCCAACAGGAAAGGCAGATGGCTGGGACTGAGAGAAAATGATTAATATGGCAGAAGTTTATTTAGAATGAGCAGTATCAAGAGTTTCAGCACTCACAAATAATAGTACTAATGGAATGGAGAAGGAAACATAATCAAAGTTAGACATTACAAGAAGTTCTTTCACAGAGCGAAGTGATAGCTATGGAATCACTTTATATTTTTATTATTTGTTTGAAACTGTAAGGGTAACAGGTTGCAACTGTTGCCCTCAAGCCTTGATAATGTGGCTTAGCAGGGAGGAAGTATACAGGTAGATGTTTTCCCTTTTATTCTCTCCACTAAGATGGAAGTCAGAGAGATTATCTCACTATCCTTCATGGTGAAAAAACTTGCAGGCTGATGGCAAGCCTTTTGTAGACTCAAACCTATGGTCTGCAACTCCATCATCCTCCCTACACAGGCTTTTTAGAGTGTGGATGGGAAGCCAGATAAAACTGCCAAGATCTAGAGTCTTAGAGCCAGGGAAAGATGTTCCAGTCTTCATGTGTGTGTGATTACTCACTAAGTGGTGTCGACTGGTTTGCAACTCCACGGACTATAGCCCTGCAGGGTCCTTTCCTCATGGAATTTCCCAGGCGAGAATACTGGAGTGAGTTGCCATTCCCTTCTCCAGGGGTCGTCCTGACCCAAGGATAGAACCTGGGTCTCCTGCACTGCAGGTGGATTGTTTACCACTGAGCCGCCAGGGGAGCCCTCTGGTCTTTATACCCCTGTGTTTCTGTTGTGTACTCTTGTCATCCAGGTCTCAAAAAAAAAAAAAAAAAAAAAAAAAAAAAACCTACTTATATTCCTACTACTTCAATCTTGTTTTTGCATCAGTATGCTTCCAAAGACATTTATCTTGTCTATGGGTTCAGATATCAGCTCTATGGCAATGAATCACAAAATTAAATCTCTTAAGCATGAAGAACATATCTCTATATGCATACTGGATATTCCTGTCTCAGATTCAGCATGTGTAAAATATGGTCCAGAATTTCAAATTCACAGCATCCTGGCTATATGAATTCAAATGGCCTAGCTTCCCTGTGCCTCAAGTCCCTCATCTCCAAAATTTAAATAAAATAACGCTTCCTTACAGGGCTGCCTTAGGAAGAAAATGAATTGTTACAAACAATATTATTGTTCTTTAGTCGCTAAATTGTGTCTGACTCTTTGCAACTCCACTGACTGTAGCCCACCAGGCTCCACTGCCTGTGGGATTTCCTAGGTAAGAATAATGGAGTGGATTTGCCATTTCCTTCTCCAGGGGATCTTTCAGACCCAGGGATCAAACCCACATCTCCTGCATTGTCAGGCAGATTCTTTACCACTGAGTCACCTGGGAAGCCTGTTTTATATATAATGGATGTTCTTAAAACAGTGACTGGCATATAATATTCAGTAAATTATATATCATTTACCTCTATAGGAGTTCTGATTTTTCTTTTACTTCTTATTTATTATGGTAAACTGATCCAATTGTCATAAAAGCAACCCATAATTACAGTCAATTTACACATGAAACAGTTCATATCTCACTTGTGATGAGGTCTGGATGACATTCTAGAGTTGCTTCTATCCATCAAGTGACCGAGGGTTCTAGTGTAAGTGATTCAGCCACCTCAGCTCTGGATCTCCTCTATTAACAAGGCCAAAGAAGAAAGATCCAGAGAGTGCATACTAATTAGTTATTCTTTTTTCAAGAGTGACATGCATAATTTCTGCTTACAGTTCACTGACAAAGTAACTAGATGATCTCACTTTATAGCAAGAGGAATGGTCAATACGGGAACACATATAGATATTCACTAAGCATGAAACAAATATCTGTGTTCCAATCAAGATTTTACCATTCCCCCAGTGAGTCAAGATAGAAATCTTGAACTTATTGCTGACTTTCCCCCTTTCCTCTTTATATATTTGCTTCATCTAAGTCCTCTCATTCCCCTCCCTCCAATGTGTCTGAGATGAGCTTCCTCATCTCCACTATTGCTTCTGCCCCAGGGAACATAGATTCTTACATGGTATTCTATTTGATCTGTCTGACTCCAGCTGTCTGCACTATAATCTATCATCCTTAGTACTTCCAGAGTTACCATTATAAACATATTACCATGTGATTTCATAGTATAAAAGACTTCTGTTTTCTTGCATTTCCTGTGAGAAATCTCTTTCTGAATGTTGATGGTTTTGCAATAGAGAAAAGAAAACAGTGGGTGATCTTACATCAGCAATTAAATGTTTTGGCCTAGAAGTGATACCTCTTGATTTCTATCCATAACTCGGTCAAAGAGACCTGCAAATGTCCTTGAAAACCTAAAATTCTAACTCCCTTGGCATATCTTCTGTTCACTATTATTGTGAGCATTGCATCCTAGTTTTGTGGGGGTTTATTTTGGTAATTTAATCTTAATCTCATCAAATATTTATTGTACATGTACAATCAAGGATCATATACTTTCATATGAACTCTTATCTTTTCATACTTAACACACATTCTAATCTCCTTGAAGAATATACTTCCCTTCTCATAATACCGCAAAAATACTTAAGGCATGGTATTCATTCTATATCCACCCAAAGCTAAATTAATTCCAGAGCATATTGTTCATTTCTTGGTCTAGTGTTAATATCTGAATTACTACAGGTACTGATTATTCTATCCTATGTTACAGAGTGAACAACTGATATAATTCATCTTTGTATCCCCAGAACTTGTCACATATTATGTATTTAAAAGTTGTGAATTGAACTAATAGTTTGGCACCAGTTCTACAGAGTAAATGCTTGAGCAAATACTTCAAAGTTGAAGTGCTAATTCTAAAGCCTTTCCGCAATTAGGCTGTCATTCCATAAATCACTACCATGTAGTAAACTATGGTAGATGCATTGGCTCAGCCAGTTCAACATCCATTCCAACCTCTTTCTAATATGCTTTCTTGTAATGTAGATGCTGAATTACTAAGACAGAACCAAACAAGAATACAATAATCTTGTTATGATTTAGATTCCCCAAATGAGACCCACTTGAATAAAAATTGAATTCAAAACTGAATTAAGTGCAAAAAGAAGCAAGGCATAAGGTATCCACGGGGGTGTGTATGTGTTGTATATGTGTAGTATAGCACAGATGTTGTGATTATGAAGCAAGCAGCTGCAGCACTGAATTCTTGATTCAGCAGGAATTTTCCTGATCACAGCAGGAATAGCAGTCCTTGGAAGCCCAGTTCTACTGTAGGTTTGGAGGTTATTCTTGGCATCTCAACCTAGAGTCTGTAATAGTTCAGACTTTTAATAGTTGCCTTTTAATAGTTCAGTAAAAAATTAAATGTATTACAATACATTATCTTATAGGTATGCCAGCTTGAGTGAGTTCTGTCTTTGCTGTTAAACCTTAACTGATACAACAACGTGTGCTTGGTAATAAGCCTCAAGGAAATGCACATCTGGTATTGAGTATCTATCCTGGTTGTGTTTGAAGTCGAGGAGGATCCTGATAACATTAGGATAAGAACACTGTTATTCCATCACATGTGATGTCAAATCAGCACATTAAATGACTATCTGCAGTCTCCTGGGAGAAAGTGTTTCTTGAAGGAAAGTGTTTGATAAGCTGATTAGCTGTTACAATATATCCTTATGACAAAAATGCCGAAGTTTCCATGTTATAACACACAAGAAGTGATTCTACTACCTCAAAGATTTACAGATGTTGGTGTGGCTTAATCATGTATGATTAATTTATACATTCATTAAATGTGATTCCTGATAGAGTTCAAAGGAGATTCCTTTCACTGAGGAATCTCCTTTGAACTCTATCAGGAATCACTCACTGAGTCATTGAAAAATCTGTTGGTAAGGAAAGCCATAGCATATTATTTGCTATTCTTTGTAATATGATTATGAGAGTTGTATTGATATGGCTTCAGATTCTAATGTGGGCTTCGTTCATAGGTCAATCAGTAAAGAATCTGCCTGCAGTGCAGCAGACCTGGTTTCGATCACTGAGTTGGGAAGATCTCCTGGAGAAGGAAATGGCAACCCACTCCAGTATCCTTGCCTGGAAAATCCCACGGACAGAGGAGCCTGATGGGCTGTAGTCCATGGGGTTTCAAAGAGTCAGGCACGACTGAGTGACTAACACTTTACTTGTTCATATTCTAATATGTATGATGAAATCTCAGAATCCAGAGGCAAAAAGGATATATGTAATGCATAGAAGCAAGAGTACTGTGTTTTTTTTTTAACAGTTAATAGTAATCATAACTTTTGACTAAGTGCTCATAGAATACCAAAGATTAACATAGACAGCCCAGTAAGGCCTTACTTTAATTTTTAGGCTTATAAATACAATCTTTATAGCATAAGATTTATGTTATAGTTATTATAAAGAGTGCATTGTTTATAGTCAAAGCTATTTAGAATACTAAATGTAAAATTGAGGCTGTATAAGTCTCTAAATTTAGTACATGTATCTCTACAGCATTGGCACCCCTCTTCAAGCCACATATGGGCATGCTAACTTACAGAGAATTCCCTACAGCTACTTGATTGAGAAAGGGAAAAAAAAAGCTCCTGGTTTACAAATGGTCCTTAACTGTATGTTAGAAATAGTTAAAATGTAATGCCACAGCAGTCTACTGACTGGAAAGGAAAGTAGGGAAGGTACTGCCATTTGGCAAAAATTCTAATAATACATATGGTTGTCACCCTGCATGGAAGAAGAACTGGCTGCAAGTATGAGTTAACATTTATTTAAGAACAGTGGGTAAAAATTAGCCAGATGGTCAGGGAATTAATATATATATATATATATATATATATATATATATATATATATATATATACTTTCAAAGGTAAGTTACAGAGTTTTAGGGAAGAGGTATATTATATTTATGAACTTCTTAAAATAGACTGAGAATGATAGGATATTTCTGTGCCATGTGAGAAGCTCTCAGGTGAATAAGACAGCATCGTTGGGGTGTTAAACGGCCTTTTCCTAGGCATCTCAAGGTTTTTTTAAAGATTTAGAGCAAATAGTGATCATTTTGGTAGGGACAGAAATTGTGAATGTGTGCACACAGACAGCTTTTCTCTTCTCAAAGTTTATCTGTCTACGCCACTTTACGTGCCAATGCCAGCAACAAACAACAGTAAATCTCTAGGTGATCAGTTATGTTAACTTGGGAAATGTCAAATATGGATGATTTTCTTATTTGAAGAGACAACTATTTTGATTTCTTCTTCTCTGCCTGCCAGTGATGGCACCATAATCTTTGTTGTTTGTTGCTCAAAGTCTTATCCAACTCTTTGCGACCCCATGGATTGCAGCACTCCAGGCTTCCCTGCCATTCACTATCTCCTGGAGTTTACTCAAATTCATGTCCATTGAGTTGGTGGTGGTATTTAACAATAATCTGATTGAATTTCTTATTCATCATCAGGATATTCTACTTCTGAAAGAATTCACTTATTTTCTAGCCAAAATAGTGAGGCAATCAGTTTACACTCACAGAACTAACAAATCTTACCCTATCACACAGAAGTAACTGGTGAAATGGACTCTTAAAGACTCTGTGATTGTCCTACTTAGAAATGACCATTTAAAAGTATGACATCATATAGCGAAATAGAATATTCTACAAATCAATGACAAATAGATGAGGCTGTTCTAGTTCTTCCATTGTTAGAACACATGGAACTGGAATATTTGAGTAAATTAAAAGTAATATTGCTAATATACCTAATTACCAACTCAAAATATACTTTCTTCTTTTCCTTGCATTAGAAAGTTCTATTGGTTTAGAGTTCTCATCTAAATCCTTCAATATGGCAAAACAACAGTAATGCCATTGAGATTACCACCTGGTCACTGTGGGCTCCTCATGTTGCTAGACCAATAATCCCCCCAAAAAGGGAATGATACTATGTTATCTGAGATGACTGGTTCTGATTATCATGTGTAACTGTGTTTGTTTCAATATAATAGGGGTAAGAAGGAGTATTGGGCTTCCCAGGTGGAGCTAGTGGTAAAGAACCTGCCTGCCAATGCAGGTTAGATGTAAGAGACACAAGTTCGATCCCTGGGTCAGGAGGATCCCTTGGATAAGGGGATGGCAATCCATTCCAGTATTCTTGGCTGGAGAATCCCAAGGACAGAGGTGTCCAGTGGGCTACAGTCCATAGGGTTGCACAGAATCAGACGGGACTGAAGCAACTTAGCATGGCACAACAAGGAGGAATATTTCAAGTACTACCATTCCAGTGTTACCACATATGCCGGAAAATCGAGGGTTAGATCCTTTAGAAATAAAGCTTTGAACCACCCCAACATGTAAAGAATCCCAACGAGTAGAGATAGTAACTGTGAACAAAGGAAATAAATAATGAGTAGTGGCAGAAACAACCTGAAAATCTTACAATCCTTACACAAATATAGAGACTACAGAGCTACCCAAATATGCCTCCTATATGCTTTTATATTGACCAAAATTTTCTCTCTCCCCTTGTCCAACTATCATAGATGAATATATCAGTTTTATCTTCATCCGCTAGATAAAGATAATGGCTTCATCACTTTAATTGAACTAGAGAAGGAATGAGCATCATGCAGAATGTGCCTTTTCAGTAAACTTGGATACAGCACTATTTCATTTGTATGAAGAATGGTCATATTATTTAGGAAGGTATCTATTGTACAGTTCCTGTTGCTTAGAAATTTAAGGTTGGAAGTAGGTTACTGAGTAGCAATTGTTGCACTATATTAGATACACAATATTGACTTGAAAATGATCCATTCTATCTTCTATGAAAATTCCTCTGCAGAAGGGATTCAACAGGTTTTAAAATTAGTGTCTTTTAAATTTTTCTTTGAGCTTAGAATTTCAAAAGTATTCTAAGTATTGAAAATCAGATGGATTTAATCAAAACTTGCACTAGGATTAAATTATGTGGGAAAAAGAGTAGGGTTTGAGCCAACCATTTTGCACATGAGAATTACGGCAGAGATAATGTGAAGCTGTAGTAGGGACTTCTTGAAAAAAGATGTAAAGAATTAACTATGTTAGTAATTAAAATGTATTTTCAAAGAACCACAATATAGTCTTATATTGAACTTTGATAATTGCTGGCATTGTCTTTTTTATGAGTAACAGAAAACTCACCATGCATAAAATAATGACATTCATGGGATGAGAGTTATTATTTTTTGACTTCTGCCTCTTTGCCAAGCATGAAGCTAGACACATAAATACTATGATATAAAAAAAAAAAGTCCTTGTTTTATGGGTAAGAAATCTCAGAGTCAAAGAGCTTTAATAGAGTTCAGAAGTCACACAGTAAGAAAGGTACACTTATTACATCATAGGTCTATTTGTCTCTTAAGTCCATGGTCTTCCCCTTGCATCACATTTTTCTCCTTTCTTCCATTCCCGCTATGTGTCATTACTACATTTAAACATAGAGAATAGCAATTGTTAAACTGTGTTAAAATAGACCTGGCAGAGTCAGGGTTTTTCTTTTAGTTTCCATCATCCAATGTTCTTATTGTATTCACCTCTATTTTAAAATGCCCTAATTAGATAAAACCTAGACATATACATAGCAAAAATAAAAATCTCCTTTCTACGTGACAGTGTTTACAAAGTCTATGAGGATATAGTGTACTTGTGGAAGTTTGCATACTTACAATATTGAGTGGAATTTCAATGCTACGTGTGGCAGATTATGGACATAATTTAATTATATGATAACCTAGAGCTATATTTTCTTTCTTTTTTTCCCCCTGATTTAGAAGAAACTAAACAAAGTGCCTTCTGCCTCAGGTTTTCACAAGTAAGAGATACCTTTATTCAGCTTCTGTCTCGGTAAAGCCCATTTTCCATTGCTATCCTATTCAGCCTCTTTGCATCTGTCCACAGTCGACTTTTCTTCCCTACTCATACCCCTGTGTCAGACAAAGTGACATTATCGTTTTTGCTGAATCTAGCTTTCGTTTGCCTGCTTCTGAGCTTTTACTAAGGCCTGTCATCCTCTCTGTATATCACATTCATTTTCTTTGCCCATTCAAACAGTATCCATACTATAGAAAAAGTAGCATGATTCCTCAATCTGAAACCTTAAGGGAATTCCTATCTGCAATTTATTTGACCTTGAATTATATACAATGTCTTTGGCTTGTTAACACTTCTAAATTTATATAGTCCTTTTATTGTCAAACAAAACTTTTCAAATTAGTTATGAGTGGGTATTTTACTCATCTACCTTTTGAGGATATCATACAAGAAATAACTGACCAAACCACACTTCAAAAAATCTAATGATAATAAAAAACATCCAAGGAGTTTTTTCTGGTCATCCCTGGCATCACCATTTTGCAGCTCCAGATAGTTCTGGTTTAATAAATCAGAATTTGCAAGGAAATTCAAGTTTTCCAACAAGAGTTTTAACACTGATCATTGAGAAACATGTAATAATATGTGCCCTGCTGCTGCTGCTAAGTCGCTTCAGTCGTGTCCAACTTTGTGCGACCCCATAGATGGTAGCCCACCAGGCTCCTCCGTCCGAGGGATTTTCCAGGCAAGAGTACTGGAGTGGGGTGCCATTGCCTTCTCCGAATATGTGCGCTAGTTGTTTTTTTTTTCTTTTTTTTAAAGAATAAATGAAAAATAATACATTAACAAAATAATTTCACTTGTTGTAGTCCTATTTTAACTATAATTTGAAAAAAAAATGAAAGAGCTGAGACTGCCTCAACTCATTCTTTGCTAATCTGGGAATAACTCTTCCTGATGAGAACCTTATCTGTGATTTCTGTCTTCAACACTAGCATGAATAATGTGTAATGTGCATCACTGAACAGATTATTCTTACTTAGAGAGTTTGAAGTGCTTTATATTTCTCTATGGGGGAAAATGAACATATAGAACTCTATTAGAGAATAACAATTTCAGAGAAGGAAAGGACATTAGAGGACAGCTAATTCAGAAGCTCATCAAAATGAAGTTGGAAGTGAGATCACCATCAACATTTAGTGAGCTCCGACGGTTCTTTATTAGACCCGAAGGGAAAATGCAAAAGAAATGGTAGACATAGTTTTTGTTCTCCCGACACTACTTCTAGAAAAATATTTAATTCATAGTCAAATCTTTTATGTTATTATCCTGCTACAATGCTTAGGTTGTAATAAAAATAATTTGAAACCCATTTTAATGTGAAGTTATTATAAAATTTATAATTGATCAGAATTCAAAGGCTATAACAAAACATTCTTATATATAAGGTTATAATTTAAAAGCATACTTCACTGAAATGAATATAGTTTTTATATTCTTTCAAATAACCTTAATAGTATGTTTTCAAATAAAACAACCACCTCAAAAGAGCTCTTCTGTATTATTTGCCAAAGACATGCCCTTTCTTATGTATTTATTGCAAATATGAAATATTATAAAATAAATGGTGAGTACTTATAATCCTTTCAAAACTTTAAAAAATATACAGTGTTAATTTTTTAATGGTATTATTAATGGAGTGAATATTTGTATTTTAGGAATATGTAATATATTACATCACTCACCTAGAGCCAGACATCCTGGAATGTGAGGTCAAGTGGGCCTTAGGAAGCATCACTATGAACAAAGCTAGTGGAGGTGATGGAATTTCAGTTGAGCTATTTCAAATCCTAAAAGATGATGCTGTGAAAGTGCTGCACTAAATATGCCAGCAAATTTGGGAAACTCAGCAGTGGCCATGGGACTGGAAAAGGTCAGTTTTCATTCCAATCCCAAAGAAAGGCAATGCCAAAGAATGCTCAAACTACTGCAAAATTGCACTCATCTCACATGCTAGTAAAGTAATGCTCAAAATTCTCCAAGCTAGGCTTCAGCATTACATGATCCGTGAACTTCCAGATGTTCAAGATGGTTTTAGAAAAGGCAGAGGAACCAGAAATTAAATTGCCAACATCTGCTGGATCATGGAAAAAGCAAGAGAGTTCCATAAAAACATCTATTTCTGCTTTATTGACTATGCCAAAGCCTTTGACTGTGTGGATCACAATAAACTGTGGAAAATTCTGAAAGAGATGGGAATACCAGACCACTTGATCTGCCTCTTGAGAAACCTATACGCAGGTCAGGAAGCGACTCGACATGGAACAACAGACTGGCTCCAAATAGGAAAAGGAGTATGTCAAGGCTGTATATTATCACCCTGCTTATTTAACTTCTATGCAGAGTACATCATGAGAAATACTGGGCTGGAAGAAGCACAAGCTGGAATCAAAATTGCCGGGAGAAATATCAATAACCTCAGATATGCAGATGACACCACTCTTATGGCAGAAAGTGAAGAAAAAGTGTCTTGATGAAAGTGAAAGAGGAGAGTGAAAAAGTTGGCTTAAAGCTCAACATTCAGAAAACGAAGATCATGGCATCTGGTCCCATCACTTCATTGGAAATAGATGGGGAAACAGAGGCTGACTTTATTTTGGGGGGCTCCAAAATCACTTGCAGATGGTGATAGCAGCCATTAAATTAAAAGATGCTTATTCCCTGGAAAGAAAGTTATGACCAACCTAGACAGCATATTGAAAAGCAGAGACATTGCTTTGCCAGCAAAGGTCTGTCTAATCAAGGCTATGGCTTTTCCAGTGGTCATGTATGGATGTGAGAGTTGGACTGTGAAGAATGCTGAGTGCCGAAGAATTGATGCTTATGAACTGTGGTGTTGGAGAAGACTCTTGCGAGTCCCTTGGACTGCAAGGAGATCCAACCAGTCCATTCTGAAGGAGATCAGTCCTGGGTGTTCATTGGAAGGACTGATGCTAAAGCTGTAAGTCCAGTACTTTGGCCACCTCATGTGAAGAGCTGACTCATTGGAAAAGACTGTGATGCTGGGAGGGATTCGGGGCAGGAGAAGAAGGGGACAACAGAGGATGAGATGGCTGAATGGCATCACTGACTCGATGGACATGAGTCTGAGTAAACTCTGGGAGTTGGTAATGGACAGGGAGGCCTGGCATGCTGCGATTCATGGGGTCGTAAAGAGTCGGACACGACTGAGTGACTGAACTGTACTGAATATATTACATTGAAGTCAACCTTAAAGTATAACAACAATGAAATGATAAAATGAAAATACCTTATTTATATAAATATATATATATGCATGTACATATGTATATACATATATATGCACATTTATATCCTATAGAATCTAATTCTTTGCTATTATATGATATTCTAAAATTAAATTAGTTTGTGTATATTTTTCACTAGTCTAAAAGCACTTTCAGATTAGGATCATTCTTGTCTTGTTGGTTATTTTACTATCATCTTTTAGCTTGGCAAATCGCATCAACCAGGCACTCAGTGTTTTTGGATAAAATTCCATGTGATAATATATATTTTATTATTTATTATGTGACCTTAATTTACCTCTGTCTTGTTCAAATATTTTAATTCTAAATTAAATATTTAATTATATAATTTTACTCATTTCATAATTAAGCACTTTAATTTTATGAGTAGATGAATCTATTATTGAGGCAGTAGAAGTATGTGAATATGATTACATAGTAAAATATTTGGCACATTAAAATAAATATTATGATATAATAAAAATAATAGATGAAAATATAAACATTGAATGTGGAATAAACAGCTTTATGTACAAAGAAAATTGCTGGTCCTCAGTGCAAATGATAGCAATAGATTCTGTGACTGTAAACATAGTTAAAAGGGAACTGAGGAGTAAATGACACTTGAGGTAGAGGGACCAAGACAGTAAAAATAAAAATAAACTGAAAGGAAACAGTTCAATGAGTTTGAATACAAGTAAACTTTTGACCATAGTATAAGGTTATCATTAGTCTCTATGATGATGAGTAGAGAATCTTGGCTAGTGTTTTAAAAGTAGTATATTAAAACAAAATTAAAGAGTTAATATCTAAGGATAAAGGAGGTGCTTAACATCAACTAAAGATGAAAGATTATATGAGTTTATCAGGATATTCAGGGATGGTTCTTCAGAATAACATAATGCTCCTCCATTCCTATTTCTTTGGAACTCTGTCCTGTACACACTGTAAACTATCCAAGCAGCAGCCTCTTGAACAATGACAGTTTCTCCCTTTATGGAACATCTCCAAAGGAAACACTCTACGAGCTTAAGAAGTTTATGACTTATGAATGTCAACTCTCTTTTGCACTAATTCAAGTCCATTTTCTCTCACTTGTGCTCTAAAAGTAAATTCAGTAGATAATCTCACCATGAATGCACACACTCATTTATTCAAATATTATTAATTTATTATTTCACTCTACAAATAATTGCTATCTGTTCTGGTTAGACTTCTGAAGTAGCCATTTACCCCTCTGAAGGATTCTCTTTGAGTTTCCTGTTTCTGGATTGAATGAATTTATTTCATTGTGGCTTTTCATTCACTTGTAGTAAGATAGTTTGTTTTAAAATCTGCATAGTATTGTTTTCTTTTTTTGCATAGTATTTTAGAGTTAAACATATCACGACATAATTTGATATTATTAACCAAACTGAGACAGAGTTAAGCAGGTATCTGACTGTATGATTTTCACAGGGTAACCCACGGCTTCAAAATGAATGACCAATTTTCCCTGAGTAAGTTTTTTCCTGCTTCATATTATGTCGTCACATGTACCCCATTTGTCTAGAAAAAACCATCGGTCATCTTTGTCTACTCTATCTCTCATCCCTAATCTAACAGACAAGAGTGAATTGCCAGTAATTACTTTTCTCTCAATAGTTGCTTCTTCTGACTCATTGTTTTATTAGTAGAGTATCTTCCTAAATTTTCTCCAGACAGTTCATGCCAGCCCAGTGCTTGGTAGAGAGTGAGTGCATGCATGCATCTTAAGTCACTTCAGTCGTGTCTGTCTTTTGTGACCCTATTGTTTGTAGCCTGCCAGGTTCCTCTCTCCATGGGATTTTTCTGGCAAGAATACTGGCGTGGGTTGTCATGCCCTCCTGCAGAGGATCTTCTCAAACCAGGGATCGAATCCTTGTCTCCTGCATTGCAGGTGTATTCTTTACCACTGAGCTACCAGGGAAGCCCAGAGACAGGGTACTCATGAATTAATTAATTCTGTGTTTTTTTGCCCTTGGTGTGTTTCTACAGTGGTAGGATAATACATGTATTATCATATAAGTTACAGGGAAGTTACAGGGAAGCAGCAGTTACTAAAGTGAAGTCAGACTGCCTTGAATTAAAAGTCTGTGCCATTATATGTAATCCTTGTAACCATGTAGGTACCAAAGAGTAAAAGCAAAACTTGTCTCAAGCGAATGTTGAAGCCTCAAATGAATTAATGCATATAAAGTATTTTCCTCAGTTCCTGACACGTTAAACGAGCTAAAACAGTCAACATTCTTATGGCACTCTCTGCAATGTCCATTTTGCCTTTTCAATCTAGAAAATGTTCACTTAGCCTTAAGTCTGACCTCTGTTACTACTGTTGTCATGAGGCCTTTGCTACATCTGTTAGAGAACTTTGCCATTTTATGCACATGAGTATTGCCACTTTTTTCACATTACTGAAATTGTGTTCAGACATCTATTTTCCCCATTAGACTATGAACTTCTCTGAGAGGAGCAATCTCATCAGAATCACTTTCATATTCTGAGGGCCTAATGAGGAGCCTGGCATTTTAAAGGACAGAATGAATATTAGATAAAGTGATTTCCTAACATTATAATACTAGTACATGGCAAAAATATTATTTCTCTCTAAATAAAACAGTAATATGAAACTGACAAAGATTACATTTTGAAAGAAAACCAACTTGCATCATTGTTATTTAAATGCCTCTTTAACCAAGCCCCAGATGTCAATGGGAACTGAAGCAATTTCATTTCCAAATTGTGAAAAAAAAACAAAAAAAAAACTATTGCTAGTCTATCAGTTAAGATGCATTCTACCTTGAAAGTACTTCTCTTTGTCAGAAGCCTTTGTGCTTCTTCACTGAACTGCTGGCATTTCCCTGTGCTTAGATTTTGGCTTGCTCTGAAGCTGACTACATCAACATAACTAGTTTTGCTTTCAACTGAATGAATAGGGACTTGGCTCATCTAAATAGGCTGAACCGCCCACTACAGAGGTTGATTTGGTCTGGTCTGCCTCTCAGCTGCACTTGATTCTCACTGAAAATAAAAATTGTAAGCACAGAGGTGGTAGCTCCATTTCCTTCTCTATTCTTAAAACTTTGGGTCCAAAACAGAAAATGCCATTTGTCAGTCAGAAATAATGAACTGTCTCTTGTTCTCTGTTTTGGTTACTTCATGATTCCATTTCCACCAAAATGTGGTTGTTCATTTGTGACCTGACTGTTTCAACATACTGAGGCCTGATAAACTGTGATTTTTCACAAATGGACTGAACTATAAATCGGTGGAGGGATACAGGAAAATAATAAAAATAGTTCATTTATAATCTACCTATGCCACATTGTCATGTATGTTGTCTTAGTAATTTTACTACAAGTCTTTAAGGCAATTTTTTCCAGTTAAAAATCAGACTCCTAAAATTTGAAAAATGTCCCAAATCATATAGCTAGGCTGGTGTAAAGGAAAGATGGATGCCATGGTCAGTTTGATCTCTGTGTTCATCCTTTTGTCCTTATGTTTTATTCTTTAGAACATCAGGGCTTCAAGCAGAATAAATCCATTCTATGAGAAATTATAAAAGGAAGTCTAGGCAAAAGGAGCCTAGATTGCAGATATGTTCTGCAGAAGAGCTATGCCTTTCTTGGAACTTTCTATTTTAGACTCTGAATAAAACAAGTAAGAAATATTTGAGATTGATATAATGCAGAACCTTACAAGAATGTGTTTTTCTACTTCTATAGTTCTATTTTTTGTATTAATAAAACATTTTGAATCACTTGCAATAATATATTTTTATTGAAATATCCAATTGCAGCTTAAGCTATTAGAAATATGCCTACTCTGAAAGGTAATGTGGTTCTATGTGTCTTGTCATAGTTACAAGAGCTATCCCAAACCAATACCCCACACCAGCTATGCTTATTTTATTTTCTTGTATGAATTATACTATAAAAATTCTCCCCAGTATTCTGTGTATTCTCCGTTGAGTCAGTTCAGTTCAGTCACTCAGTCATGTCCAACTCTTTGTGACCCCATGAATCGCAGCACGCCAGGCCTCCCTGTCCATCACCAGCTCCCAGAGTTTACCCAAACTCATGTCCATCGAGTCGGTGATGCCATCCAGCCATCTCATCTTCTGTCATCCCCTTCTCCTGCCTTCAATCCCTCCCAGCATCAGGCATCTTTTCCAATGAGTCAACTCTTCACATGAGGTGGCCAAAGTATTGGAGTTTCAGCTTTAACATCAGTCCTTCTAATGAATACCGAGAGCTGATCTCCTTTAGGATGGACTGGTTGGACCTCCTTGCAGTCCAAGGGACTCTCAAGAGTCTTCTCCAACACCACAGTTCAACAGTATCAATTCTTCGGTGCTCAGCATTCTTCACAGTCCAGCTCTCACATCCATAGATGACCACTGGAAAAACCATAACCTTGACTAGACGCACCTTTGTTGGGAAAATCATGTCTCTGCTTTTGAACATGCTACCTAGGTTGGTCATAACTTTCCTTTCAAGGAGTAAGCGTCTTTTAATTTCATGGCTGCAGTCACCATCTGCAGTGATTTTGGAGCTCCAAAAAAATACAGTCTGAAACTGTTTCCACTGTTTCCCCATCTATTTGCCATGAAGTGATGGGACCAGATGCCATGATCTTCGTTTTCTGAATGTTGAGCTTTAAGTCAACTTTTTCACTCTGCTCTTTCACTTTCATCAGAGGCTTTTTAGTTCCTCTTCACTTTCTGCCATAAGGGTGGTGTCATCTGCATATCTGAGGTTATTGATATTTCTCCGGCAATCTTGATTCCAGCTTGTACTTCTTCCAGCCCAGCGTTTCTCATGATGCACTCTGCATAGAAGTTAAATAAGCAGGGTGACAATATGCAGCCTTGACATGTTCTCCATTAGTAGTTTTTATAATTTCTCTCTTAAACTCGATGTGCATTCTCTTGAATCCTTATAAAATGTGTTTTAGGACTAGTAATTTAAAAATAATCTTGCTTGGAATTCAAAAAGAGAACTTCCAATTCTTTTTTCTGGTAACTAAATGAGTATTTCAAATCAATTATACCTTTTCACTTTATGTGGAACTCAAAAGTTCAGTGTGTCTTTGAAGGGGGTTAGAATGAGGGCACAGGAGAAGCTGTCTATCACTATTAATCTCAGTTGGAGTTCTTGAAGGAGTGTACCCAGCTGGAGATAGTGAATGATCCCACCCCTTCAGCTGGGCAATGAACATGCTAGTTGAGAATGCCAGTGATTCTCTATCCCCTAAATTTTGTTCCAACATAATAAATGCATTCCATCTCTAGTGAACTATGATTAGAAGATGTATATATATTTATATTTATAAATGTATATATAATATATATTTATGTTTCCAACGTTCCTATCTACCCATCATTACTGAACTTTTCATTTTAATTAGTTCCTTATTACTAAGTGCACTAATTTTAATTTGTCATAATTGAATCTATTTTTAGGATTTAACTAAGGTAATTTTCTTGATTTTTGAAATTCTGTTTTTCCTTGCAGTTCAAAAATTTTACTGTAAAGATTCTGGAGAGGGAATCTAGATTATTGTATTAAAAAAGCAAAGTGTTTTGACCAGAAAACGAACATCCTCCTCTGATGACTGTGAAAGACATTCCTAGACATAACCATAAAAACAAGCATTATTTCCATATATTTTACCATAAATAATCAAACATACCGCATGTATACATGTATATCAGTTCAGTTGCTCAGTGGTGTCTGACTCTTTGTGACCCCATGGACTGCAGCACGCCAGGCATCACCAACTGCTAGAGCTTGCTCAAACTCATGTCCATTGAGTCGGTGATGCCATCCAACCATTTCATCCTCTTTTATCCCCTTCTCCTCCTGCCTTCCATCTTTCCCAGCATCAGGGTCATTTCTAATGAGTCAGCTCTTTGCATCAGATGGCTAAAATATTGGAGCTTCAGCTTCATCATCAGTCCTTCCAATGAATACTCAGGACTTTAGAGTTGACTGGTTTGCTCTCCTTGCAGTCCAAGGGACTCTCAAGAGTCTTTTTCAACACCTCAGTTCAAAAGCATCAACTATTTGGCACTCAGCTTTCCTTATGTATGGTCCAAGTCTCATATCCACACATGATTACTGGAAAAACCATAGCTTTGACTATATGGACCTTTGTCAGCAAAATAATGTCTCTGCTTTTTAATATGCTGTCTAGATTGGTCATAGTTTTTCTTCTAAGGAGTAAGTGTCTTTTAATTTCATAGGTATGGTCACCATCTGCAATAATTTTGGAGCCCAAGAAAATAAAGTCTGTTACTGTTTCCATTGTTTCCCCATCTATTTGCTATGAAGTGATGGGGCCAGATGTTATTCATTTTTTGAATGTTGAGTTTTAAGCCAGCTTTTTCACTCTCCTCTTTCACTTTCATCAAGTGGCTCTTTAGTTCCTCTTCACTTTCTGCCATAAGGGTGGCAGATATCCATATGTCATCTGCATATCTGAAGTCATTGATTTTTTCCTGGCAATTTTGATTCCAGCTTGTGCTTCATCCATCCTGGCATTTCGCATGAAGTACTCTGCATATAAGTTAAATAAGCTGGGTAACACAATACAGCCTTGATGTACTTCTTTCCCAATTTGGAACCAGTCTGTCATTCCATGTCCAGTTGTAACTGTTGCTTCTTGACCTGCATACAAGATTTGCAGAAGGCAAGTAAGGTGGTCTGGTATTCCCAAATCTTTAAGAATTTTCCACAGTTTTCTGTGATCCATACAGTCAAAGGCTTTAATGTATTCAATGAAGCAAATGTTTTTTCTGGAATTCTCTAGCTTTTTCTATGATTCAACAGAATTTGGCAATTTGATCTCTGGTTCCTCTGCCTTTTCTATGTCTGTATATAAATACATTTCATATGAACATGATATATATCATTTGTTGAGCCTTTAATCTTTTTTTAGGATTCACATTTTTTCAAAGTGGCTTTGGCCCCAGATTGTGAAACTGGACATATTAAATTCAAATCCTGAATTGCTTGCCCTAGCTCCATGAATCTTTGCATATTATTTAACTATTTTGTACTTTAATTTTCTCATGTATAAAACAGGGAAAATAACAAAGTTTAGTTTCTAGGGCCGCAGTGAAAGTATGATAAAAATACAAGTAAGGCATTTAGAAGATGCCATTCTGTAAACATTAGCTATTACAGCTTTTCTTTCATTTAAGCCTTTTAGGGTAGTAAGTCCCCAAAGAAGGTACGGTTAATATATCCATTTTGCTGACAAGGAAATTTGAGTTTAGAGAGTTTAAGAAATTCTCCAAGGTTTTACAAAAGTTAGTGATGCAACAAGGCATGAAGTCTACGGATTTATGCCCTGACTACATGCCCATGCTTTATCTTCTATCTAAACTACATGAACCAGTGCTATACCAATCTCTAAATACATTCAATGAATCAGTGCTCTCCTACTTAACATTTTCACTTAGCACATAATAATAATAAAATAAGAGCTAACATATTGACAATTAATTATGTGCTAAATGCTTTGCCTGTGATATCCTGTTAAATGATAATTTTAAAAATGAAGGAAATGAAATGTAGGTTTACAAAGGTTAAGTACTTTTTTCACTATCAGGCAGTAACTAAGAGGCAGAACCTACAAAAGAATTGTTTTGCCAACACAAAAGTGCATCCACTTACGCTCTTTAATTTACTCCCATCATACACTGAGCATATTTCTATGTAAGAGCAAAGGAATTTACTTAATACTAAATCACCGAATGTAGGAATACATTATGAATATTAAACCTTTTCCCATATTGATACACATTCAGCATTTTTTCTTTTAAAATAACAATTTTTAAAAAATTTAAAAAATATTAAATTTAAAAAATAAATAAAATTTAAAAATTAGAAAATGTTATAATAATGATTTATATATATATATATACACACATTAAGTTTTGCGTGATTATTTATGCAGGACATTTACTCAGAAACAAAATGTCTGGGTTAAAGAAACAGACTTGAACAATTTTACCCTATAAATAGTTATATAATTTTCTCACACACCAGTACTGTGTAAATGCCTCAAGGATATTAATATGGAAATAATGTTTCTCCATGTTTTTAGGCTGGGCCCCCCAAATGCAGAGTCTAAAACAGGTTCACGTAATATGTTAATGAAGAGCCCTCATGAGAAAGAGTGTGAAAATGCATCATAGAGCAAGGAAAGCAGCTGAGGAAGGATGTAGTCTCAGTTAGATTTAACTTCAGTCTGTACCCAAAAGGAACTCTACATCTTGAATGACAGTCAGTCATTGAACAAAAACTGCATCCTCATGGAATGAGTTACTGACGCTATTCTCTGGAGGATCAGACAATTCCGAGCCCTAGAAATTCTACCTCTGAGCAAGCGAGGGGCATGACTAGCTGGGAAATGGAAACTAGGTTACCAACAGAATCTATTTCTAGTTCATACTTCATAAGACACGCACCTGCTTACGTGAACACTAAATATACTGCCGTGAGGCACAACTACCTTTTGGATTTTGATTGGTCACAATTTCTGAGAAAACATACAGTAGTGGGACAAATTGTAGGCAAACTACAATTCTCAACGTTATATTTGGCATGGGGATAATAGTGACACACCGTCTCTCTCCCCCAGAATTCATTCTAGACTGTCCTCCCCTTTGACTAGCATTTCTGAGGGTCCTGTTGGCTTTCATAATGCATGATCCACATCAAGTTCAAGGAGATTAAATCCATTTTTTATGATACTCTTATCACGGCTTGGTTGTTCTTCTCCACTTTTGGTTTCAGTTAAGTTTCGGAATATCAATAGATGCAAAAAGATCACCGGAGTTCTAACCATTGCTACTCACCCTCATTATGTGGCAGCCTGCCTTTCCTTGGTAATAAGGTAAATGACCCCTGCTTGTTGATCTATTCTAGCAAGGAACTTCATCAGATGAGGGGGCAGTGATAGCCTACAGGAACCTGCTAGAAATGTCTGCCCTGGACTTGGGATTTTAGATGATGAGTCTTATGAGGACAAGAAATACAAACCCCACAAACAGAACACTAAAAGTGATGTGGTAACCAAGGTCAATACCATTATAACATATTGGTTCCTAAACCCATTCAGTCTACCTATTGGATACACATCACCATACAGTGGCCATGGATTTAAGATTTGTACTGCATCCTGAAAATACAACTCCAGTTTCACTGACTGTCATCCACAAGCTAGTGTCTTAGCTCTGACTTCAAAGGTTTAGTCTCTCCTACTTTATCAGGATAGTTTGGTATGTGATAAGATCTACAAATCCCACAACAATGTATCTACCATTGGCTGTACTTCTTTGTTATATAACAATGCTTCAGTCCAACAAGATGCTATGTAATCTCCTGTATCAGCATATTTCACATTATGAGCCCTGAGTGGGGCTCCTGGGGCACAGCAGACAAAAAAAAGACAAATCCCAAATATGGTCAATCCTGGTCAGGCAGAATTCAGGTCAGTCCTTTCCAGAGTGAAAGGGGTCTGATGCAGTTAGCTTACTGCCAAATGACTGGTTAGTCTCTTTTTAAAGCTAGTACTATATTTCAAGCATGGCACTGCACTTGACTGCACGTGATTTGGACATTCTGCAGTGGAAGTATCAAGACAAATCCCAACAGAGTACCATGTTCTTGCTACAAAGTTTACCCTCATTTTGGTCATCATCTGCTGCCTTTCTTTCTAAGCTTTGATGGCCAAGAACTGAAACTGGCTGAAATATACTGACTAAGTCATTGTGCCCACTTAGAGACTCTTCAGCAGCAGACGACAGTCTCTGGAAAGAATTACATGATTCTCACATTCTGGGTCCACTTGCATAGATTAAACCACAAGCTTCTTTCCTAAACTTGCTTCTCAAACATCTGTCACTCCTAGTTGTTGAAAGTCCACCCAATTAGCTAAGCCATTCTCCAGCTTATAAATTCTGGCATAATCTTACTTCATGTTACAACTTTCACTGCACAAAGTGGATGATCATTTACACAACCCAAAGCTATGCCCACTGGGAGGATTTAGTTTCAATGTCTCTTTTCAAATCAACTTTATGTGAGAAGGTAAAGTAGTAATAAAATGTTTCCATCTTGCAACCACATGTTGACTTGACCTATCCTTGAATCTGGCTCAAGTACTCTGGTCCTCTAGCAGCTGGTTCTCATGAGCTTGGGTGTAAGCTGATAGGAGTCAGGGCAACATGGATTGGCACCATGGATATCTGGTATATCTCCTCATATAGCTTACTGTGATCTTTAGACATGCCTGATTCTAACGCTTTCCATTAAAAATGTTCATTTTCATTTTTACACTGGGTTTCTGCTGGGCTTATCTGACTTTATTACATGGTAGTCTGACTGAACCCAGGACATGATTGGCAATCCCACATAACCACTTGATGTGATACACCCTGCCTTTACTAGGGCACAGATGCAAAATGAAGTATTTGAAAAATGGTATCAGAGAAAAGGTATCAGAGAAGGCTTGATGTCACTAGGAATAGAATGAAATGCTGAGACCGGATACAATTTTATGTCAAAACACTAGGAAAGGTTTTAGCATACCTATTTTGGGATTTTATATATACATGTGTGCATATATATATATATAAATAAAAAATTTTGTGTATATATAATATAAAATTATATATATATATATAATTTTCAGGAACAAAATGCATAGTCACATATATTTTTATTGAACTTATAAAACTGAAGTGATAACAGACCTTGGATACACTTAACATTTTTATGGAGGAAGAGATGATAAACTGAAATAAATTATTTCAACAAATCTATTTTAAGCAATGCTATGTTGGAAAAGGAAGTGAGGGACTGTAGTGTAAAAGCCTAAAGTATACGTTGGTAAAATTTGTATAAGACAATGAGATGAAGGGTCACATTGCTAAGTTCCACCAAAATTAACCAACAGCATTCTCTCCATTTTGTAAGAGAACACAATGAAGCTTTGGAATTCTGGGAATCAAAAAGCCCATAATGCAGCTCTGGGATAGTGAAGGTTCTAGCACATCAGCATCACCCAGCTGGGCTATCACCACAGAGGTAGCACCACAATGCGTCCACAGCCAGGGGAAGCTGCAGCAGGATGCTGAGGACCCACAGACACCGTCACTGATGAAAGGATATCAGCTTCAGGTGGTGGTGGCGGTGTTGCGCTGTGGACACTGGTGTTGCAATGGCCTGGGCTGTGTTACTGGTTTTTCCGTCCTTTCCACAATACTTCAAAGGAGTTCAATGTCATCAACTTGCCATCAAATGAATTATTGGTCTCTTTGATTGACTGGTTGGCATCCGTTCCTGTGCCTTTCCAATTTATTAGTCTCGAAAGAACCAGAAAGTGAAAATACTGAAATATAAATTAAAGCTGAAAGGTTCCCATTATTCTTAAAGTTAAAATTATGACGCCTGTATACCTCTCAGGTTTTCCACGTACAGCTCTAGCTCAAGCTTGTAGAAGACAACTTGTGATGCCCTGGCTTTACTACTCACTCATCTCAGTTCATTTCAGGCTATTTTGCATATGCAGTGCTTTAGAGCAGGAAACCACCTTTCAGGAAGTTTATTAATGATAGGCTATGGAACCAGGTAGAGCCAGGTTTAGAAAGAGGCTACATCTCTTGCTATCTATGTTAACTTTCACAAGAAGTTAATGCTATCGAAACTTGCTATTCCTATTGGTAAAATAGAGACTAGTAGTCATAACATTTTATTAAATAATACAATCATATTATATTAATAAGATCATATTAATAATAAGTGATAAATGAGACATTAACAACTTCTATAGTGAGTGATGTGTGACAATGGTATCTTACGTTTTTGGAACTTACTATGTGATAGTCATACTTGTTCTAAGTTTCTGTTTGTATGACTTTATTTAAATCTAAAATATTGAGTTACGAGTTAGTAAAAGTATGACAAAGATTAATAACTGTTACTATTATGCACTCCCTCTATACACCACAGTTCAGCCTAGACATCACTTTTTACTTGTAGCCTTCTGAACCTTTAGAAATGGTTTGATTCTCCTATGTGTCTGTAGCCTCTGTGCTTACTTAGCATAGCTTTTTTCTTACTGCATTATCTTCCAGTCTTCTCTTCTTGCCCTAAATAGACTATGGGCTTATTCAGGACAGGAGCCAGGGCATATTCATTTTTGTATGTCCAGTGTCTGGTGTAGCTTCTCACATATATTAATAACTTAATGAACATATTTAAACAAAGAAAAGAATGAGCTCATTGTCATTAAGAGATGACTGGTAGGGTGGTTCTTCACCCTTGACTAAAAACAATAGATTAGTATTTGGCTTCATTGTCTCCCAATCACTAGATGAATGTATAGAAAGTATGTCCTAACAACAGCCAGAGCAAGAGATCAGTTTTTGCACATAACATAATTTAGTAGAGAAGTTACTGGTAACAAATATGAGATACCCTCTTGGGATTGCCAAAAACTGAATAGAGATATTTTACAAAGGCCTACTTAGATTTTCAGAACATTTAGGTGGAGAGAAAGTGAAGTTGTTCAGTCGTGTCTGATTCTTTGTGACCCCATGGACTATAGCCCACCCGGCTTCCCCATCCATGAGATTCTCCAGGCAAGAGTACTGGAGTGGGTTGCCATTTCCTTCTCAAGGGGATCTTAGCACTAAAAATAGGGTTTATTGTTATTTATGTAACTCTGTTGCTTCCTTGATGGCTCAGTGGTAAAGAATCTGCCTGCCAATGCAGGACATGTGAGTTCAAACTCTGGGTCAGGAAGATCCCCTGGAGAAGGAAATGGTAATCCACTCCAGGATTCCTGCCTGGGAAATCCCATGGACAAAGGAGCCTGGCAGCTCATGGGGTTGCAAAGAGTCAGACAACTTAGTGACTGAACAACAACAATATTGAAACTCCACATGTATTCTAGAAATAGAATCAATATTTATGAAATCATTTAAAGTAAACAAAAAACAAATTCTATTTTTTTCCCCCTGGAGTTACCAGAAGGAAGCCTTGCTCATGCCTAAAACTGCTTACCTAGGAAAGCAATTTATCGTAACAATCTCAAAATAAAACTGAAAAGAAAAAATATAAATATTCCTGATTTCAGAATATTAGAAATTACTCTGAAATCTAAAAGTTATAGACTTGAGTCACTGGAAATTAAACAAGGGAAAAAACACAGGGTTCTAAATCATCATTCCTCTTGGAACAGACAATTCAGAAAACGTAAGCCAAAGAAGTGTCAAGTGTCAAATGCTTGATAAAGGACAGATGTAGCATGCCTGTATAAATTTGATATTGACAGTTAAACAAGCTTAGTCTTAAGTTCATATAACAAATTATTTTCATGTTACACATGTATAAATTATAATTTCCTTATGTAATCTGGAAAAAATGTCAATATTACAACATAACACAAGTAGTAAAGGAGTTCTTAAAATCACCTAAGTATCATATCGCTAAATGTTGCTGAGTAAGTCACATGAGTGTTTTTCATCATAAAAGTCAAATTTGGTGTACATTAGAATACTACTGTTCACTTGATGTCACAATACAATACCCAAAATTATACTTTAGGAATATATTCTATTGGCTTCTATCAGAATATGTTTAAGAGAATAGATACAATGTCATTCTCAAGGAAACATATTTGATGTTTAGTATTAGATAAATGCAGAGAAGGCAATGGCACCCCACTGCAGTACTCTCACCTGGAAAACCCCATGGATGGAGGAGCCTGGTAGGCTGCAGTCCATGGGGTCGCTAAGAGTCAGACACGACTGAGTGACTTCGCTTTCACTTTTCACTCTCATGCACTGGAAAAGGAAATGGCAACCCACTCCAGTGCTCTTGCCTGGAGAATCCCAGGGATGGAATCATTTTTGTAATGCAAGTTTAAAATATAAAATACTTTTTATGTTAAATACACATGATAACACAACAGAAATAAATTCTTCCCATTCTCTGTAACTCTTACACTATAGAGAAGTAACATTTTAACAACAGTGTGAAGAATAAATTTGAAAAAGGAAACTTTAAGATTTAGGTGAAAGATAATGGGAGAGATCATTGGAAAAGAAAATAAGAGTAAAAATATTTGATTTTATGTTGATAATTGCCTTTCTGTGTTAAGACTGTCCTTTAGCCCTCTGTACAGCATCTCATGTTTGGAATGTGATATGTTAGTTCAAAGATCATGTTTAGTGATAGATCTATATGAGCTCTAAGATCTTGGACCTCCTTCCCTACCTAAAATATAAGCACTGTGAGTGTGACACAGAACTGTCACCTCAAAATGATGTCTGTAGAGCATGATATCCCTTTCCAGTCAACGGCCGTTGCCTTTCTAGATCAAGTGCAAATGCTTTTGTATTTGGCCCCTATTTTCTTCAACATATAATTAAAATCAATTCTCCTGAAACTATGGAAGTTAATCATTAAGGTTTCACTGAAGCTCTTTTTCAAATTAGATTTATAGGCAGCCAGAATTTAGTATAAGAAAATGTTTTCCCCATGGACTTCTCATTTCAAATGTTAAAATAAAATCTCTTTGAAGAAGTAGCAATAATATTTTCCCCTAGTATTATGGGAGAAGGAAATGTCAGCCCACTTCAGTATTCTTGCCTGGAGAATCTCATGGACAGAGGGATACAGTTCATAGTGTCTTACAGAGTCAGACATGACTCAGCGACTAAACAATCACAAACAAGTATTATATGTATATTAATAAGCTTGGCCAAAGTACTAACCTATCATATCTCTCCAGAAAGCAAGCTATAATTTTAATGTAACTAATTAAAATAATTATAGTACTAACTTTCAAACAGTTTTGAAATATAATAAACCAACTATGAAACCATATAAAAACAATGGAGTATTACTCAGCCATTAAAAAGAATACATTTGAATCAGTTCTAATGAGGTGGATGAAACTGGAGCCGATTATACAGAGTGAAGTAAGCCAGAAAGAAAAACACCAATACAGTATACTAACACATATATATGGAATTTAGAAAGATGGTAATGATAACCCTGTATGAAAGACAGCAAAAAAGACACAGATGTAAAGAACAGACTTTTGGACTCTGTGGGAGAGGGAGAGGGTGGGATGATTTGGAACGGTATTGAAAAATGTATACTATCATATAAGAAATGAATCGCTAGTCTAGGCTCAACTCAGGATACAGGATGCTTGGGGCTGGTGCATTGGGATGACCCAGAGAGATGATATGGGGAGGGTGGTAGGAGGGGGGTTCAGGGTTGGGAACTCATGTACACCTGTGGTGGATTCATGTCAATGTATGGCAAAATCAATACAGTATTGTAAAGTAAAAAAATAAAATTAAAAAAATAAGTATAATTTTTTCCACTCCAAACATAAATATTTTAATTCTTCCAAAGTTTCCCTGTGAATATTATCAAGTACATGAATAATTTATATAGTTATTATCATCATGTACATTAATTTTTATTTCTGTTTCAATTAACACTATATTTATATACTATATATAAAACATATGCTAATATAATTATCTTGATAGTCATTTAATCAATTTAATTTATACAGTTTAACATAATGAAACAATTTACATAACTATAATTTATTAATTTTAACCACAGTATACATATATCATATGTAACTATCTTTGTGAATATAGCTATTTTATTATTTTGAAAGAATTGCTAAGTTCCCAGAATATTTCTAGACATCATTCATTCATCTGTCTTGTTGTGAAGGGAAATAATACCTCCTAAGAAAATCTACCAAGAAAGAAGACTTGAGAAACCTTGGAACTTGTTGCAACCAAATTTTTTCAAAATCATTGTGCTGTTTCTCCATTAAACCACAGTTTCCTCCAGTAGAAATAACATTCCTCAAAGTGGTTACACTGGAGTATCTGACCCAAGGTCAACTCCAGTGCATATTAAATAGAGTGGAGATTCTCAAACTCCACTCCAGGTCTTCTGAAATTGAATTTCTAGGGTCAGGATCTGAAAATCTGCATTACTGCAAGCTTTTCAGGTAATTGTTTGGCCACTGATACTTGCAAAGTTACTTCTTTGCCATGTCTAAATGACTGAGAACTTTCTCCCGTTAGTAGGATTTGCCTCTCTTTACATAATTTGTCTTAATATGTCTGCTGCAAATCCTTAGGAAACATTCTAACATTTTTTCTGAAAATATAGACCCTGAAGTTTGCTCTTTTAATTTTCTTACTTGATTTTATTCAATGTTTATTAATGACATCATCTAGCCAATTTGTCTGTGAGATTCTTCCCTTACTGACATCTTGGTACAAATATCTTGAGGCAGCCCTGTCTCCTTGAATGGGTAGAATGTTATATCAACAACAATTTACATTAACTCCATTAATCCTTTATTGTTATTATTATTATTTTTAGTTTGCCTTAATGACAAGCTCCTCATGTTGGCAAGTGGACGTTTTCTTTGATACCAGTTAAAAGTTTAAGTTCATCTTCTGGAATACACTAGTTGGATTCCCAAGGAAATAATCTGATGTGTTGCATATTACTGGGAGTATTTGGCAGAAATAAGAGGAATGCTGTCCTTTGCCAATTTTAAGTGAATTGCTCCTCAACTTTTAGGGCATATGCCTGCAATATAAATATATTTATTTAGATATGTTAAATATTATTCTTTGGATCAAAATAAAATTTACATACTGAATAGTTTTAAGAGCTTTTGGCTATGTTTAGAATTCAGTGATTTATGTATGAATAGCCTTATGCTATCAGTTTGCACTGATTCATGCTTAGCAAACAAATTTACAAGAACCAAACTTCTTGTTAATGTAAAGATGTAGTTTAAAACCTACTCTAATATTTTAGGATAAACCAAGAAAATATATTTTCCCTTCAGTCTAGCATCAAGAAAAAATATCTTGATCAATTATATATCCCTTTGCCTTACTCTTAAGACAATATTTGTTACCTGTACATGCATACTAAATCACTTCAGTCGTGTCCGACTCTGTGCGACTCTGCTAGGCTCCTCTGTCTATGGGATTCTCCAGGCAAGCATACTGGAGTAGATTGCCATGCCCGTCTCCAGAGGATCTGCCCTATACAGGGATCGAACCCATGTCTCCTGCATTGCAGGCAGATTTTTTTTTACCGTTCGTTGTATATTTTAGTGCGTGGGTACGTGCTAAGTCACTTCAGTCGTGTCTGACTCTTTGAGACCCCATGGACTGTAGCCCACCAGGTTCCTCTGTCCATGGGGTTCTCCAAGAATACTGGAGTAGGTTGCCATGCTCTTCTCCAATATATTTTAGTAAATAATATTAAATATTTTGTGTAAGATAGAGAATAAATTATTTTTAATAAAATTATAAGTGTTTGAGCCTTAATAACACCATCATTTCATTTTTTACTTAAAGATATTTTCATATTGTTTGGTTTTCTTTTACATTTTTTTGAGTATTAGTGATATTAAATATTTTTGCTTTTATTTATGTGTGAGCTTTTTATTCATGTTCTTTTTTTATTTTTGGCTATATATGTAGTACTAGATGGGCTTTCCAGGTGACGCTAGTAGTAAAGAATTTGCCTGCTAATACAAGAGATGCAAGAGACGTCGGTTCAATCCCTGGGTTAGGAAGATTCCCTGGAGAAGAAAAATGGCATCCAATTCCAGGATTCTTGCCTAGAAAAGTTCATGGGCAGAGGAGTCTGAGGGGCTACCATCCACAGGGCTGCAAATAATCAGATAGGACTGAGCGACTGAGCACCTACACACATATATACTAGATAGGAAGGTAGGTAGATAGATTGATTAGTAGTAGATATGGATAATTCAGATAAGATGCACATATTTGTCTTAATTGATGAAGTAGATACCCACTAACTTATTAATTTCGTTTTTAAGTGTTCAATTTTCATTGAAATAAAGGTTTGCTTTCTTATTCAAGTAAATATTTTCAATTGTTATTTATGAATGCTGGCTACTACAAAAATAATTCTCCATGATAGGCAAAACACTGTTTGTAGTTAAAAGCAGACACCAATACAGAAAAAAAAAACCCCTGAAATTTATAGTATTCTGCTATACCATGAATTCAAATTTCTATGCATGATCAATAGAAATCGTTAGTAGACACCTGCTTTACCCTATTATTTTAAAAAGGAATGCTGTTGTAGCAATCGTACTGGGTTGAGAAAAATCAATGTTTGAGTGTATGGAGTTAAAATGGCTACTATTTCATAAATGTTAAAGCCAATAAAGTACCCATAAAAAACTCAATGCTATATAAAGTGTATATAAATTTATGATGATGGATCTGCTGTGTCTTCAGTGGAAACATAAATGTACTTCTTAAATGGAATGGGTCTTGCATACTAGTCTAGGCTGTCTGTGCTTTCTTTGATTTGTTGTTATAGGAGTAACATTAATTAAGGCTCATAACAACATATGGGGATAAAATGGAAGATTTGTATGTCTGAGTGATTCTAAATTCATGAGTGATACTTTAACCATGACTTGAAATCAACTTCCTTGCACAAACCAACTTTGCAGCCACATTATATGCAGCTGCAAGAAATAATGCACTGACTTAAGAAGCTCATCCTTTACAAAAGCTCTGCCAAACAGTACCAAAATATTCTCCCAGTAATACTGGCTTCTCTAGTTACTATGCATGTTTCAGTATATTTGTACATTGTGCGTCTTCAATGAAAAAAATTCTACAATCCTTAACACTGCAGACTAGAAGTTTAACCTTCCCTGGTTACTCTAGTTAAAACAACACTCCCCAGCCTCTAGTTGCCCGGATGCTCACCCTTTCCTTTCTTGTGTATTTTTCTCTCTACTGTATTAAAACCGTATTTTCATATATTTGCTTGTTTACATAAAACTTTCCTTGCTCATTGAAATATAAACTATAGAGCAGAGATGTAGTTTTCTTCTTATTCTATCCTCTGAGTATAAAACAGTGCCTGGTACTTAGTAAACACTCTAATAATGTTTGTTAAATGGATAAATAAATTCTTCAAATCTCTCCCAAGTGGGACAGGCTGTAGCATGGAATGGTTGATCCACCAGGCTCTGAATTGTGGCCCAGGGGTCTTCCATTGCACAACCCCCCTACATATGCTTCTGCTAATAAAGACCCCAATCTTCAGAGTTATAAGGGAAAACATCTAGTGTAGTGAAGGGATTAATTCAAATCTTACCTAAACCAGATTCTTTAAACCATGTACAACCACTAGCACTGGGAGGCCCCGATCCCTAATGATACTGATTTGAGACTTTTTGAATAAAATAATTTACAAAAATGAACAGGATAAGAGAGAATGCCTCACATTGAATATATCCAGTGACAAAAAAAGGAAGGAGGAAACAAAAAAATCTGAACACACAAAAATATATATTTAAAACAGAGATTCAACATTCAATCAAACTGGAAATCTAAAACTTGCTTAAAAATTTTACCAATACCAATTTAGCCAATATAAAAATTGATATTAATTGGGTTTTGCATCTCTATACTATAGGTTCTGAATGAACTTTAACATCAGCTGAAATACACTATTTTGTAAGATTTCAGGGACTTTAATACTAGGGCTTAAATTACAGTTATACCCAGGTATACCACTAAATTTAAACATAATCGCCCTGTAATTTTAGGGGAATTTCTGAATATAAAATAGTAAATAGATAGGTATGCCTCACTTCACTATTGCATTATCTAAATTCCCATAGTTATGGCACTCATTGTGCAAAACTAACCCACCAGGGCCCTAGCTTAATATAGAGACCTAATAGTTGCCTCAATTCTACTATTAAATTACAAAATAGCAACTGGACCCCTGCCGCTGCTTCTGCTAAGTCGCTTCAGCCGTGTCCGACTCTGTGTGACCCCACAGACGGCAGCCCACCAGGCTCCCCTGTCCCTGGGATTCTCCAGGCAAGAACACTGGAGTGGGTTGCCATTTCCTACTCCAACGCATGAAAGTGAAAAGTGAAAGTGAAGCCGCTCAGTTGTGTCCGACTCTTAGCGACCCCATGGACTGCAGCCCACCAGGCTCCTCTGTCCATGGGATTTTCCAGGCAAGAGTGGTGGAGTGGGGTGCCCTTGCCTTCTCCGAACTGGACCCCTATTGACTGTCACTACTGTCACAGCCATTAATTAGTCTAAATTAAGGCTCCCTGGGGACATGCATTCCCTACTTCAATGCCACACACTGCCTTTATTGGACACTTCTAAAGTTCAGATTTTTGACAAGCACCTCACCATGTAGCCCTTCTGACCAAGTGTCTGCTTGGCTACAGAAAGAGTTAGTTCTTCCACTTCCTAAAAATACCAATATCACTAAAATGTGTACTTAATGAGAAAGCATCAACTGTTTAATTGCAGTATAAAGCCTAAAACTTCATATTTTGCCTTGACGTCTTTGAACCTCACAGGCCCCCTAACTGTGAGTTCTGCTCTCACCAGACATGTACCCACCAGGGAGAAAGGCTCCCCATTTGGCTAGTTTCCCTGTCAGCTGGACCAACGGTAGTCCACCAATCCTCAACCTCAATGGGTTTCACTTCTCTGACAGACTTGTTTGGTCATTTCACACAAGTGAGGGCAGAGATCCTTCCCTCAGCAACTGGATGAATAAGAGGCAAGCTATACCTGTCTCTTATCATTCATTTAAAAAAGTGAAAAAGCTTTTCTTTAATAATCAATGTGTCATTCTCTTTCTTTTTGAAATTGTATTTCCACCATACTTAGCTACACATTGGAAAAGGTATTAGGAATAACATTTCACAAACTCAATACACAAAATCATTTGCCCCTTGATACATTGAAAAACACAAAACTCTTAACCTATAAAGGCATATCTACATATATAAATATTTTTCCATAAAGAGTTTTATTTTTATTTTGTGAAATGTATTAGTGTTTTAATTTGTTTTAATGTCCATGGGTTCAGACACAGAAAGTCCTAACAGTACAATATTATATAGGTACTGATGTATATTTTATTCTAGGAATAGTAATATTTTATAAATCTTTAGTCTATGCAGAATTTGCTTTAGTGTAATACGTAAAACTGAGACCTAAATTACTTCCATGCTTTGTTGTTTAGTTATGTCCAACTCTTTGTGAACCCATGGACTGTAGCCCACCAGGTTCCTTTGTGCCTGGGATTTTCCAGATGAGAATACAGGAGAGGGCTGCCATTTTTCTTCTCCAGGGGATCTTCCTGACTCAGGAATCAAACCCAGGTCTCCTGCATTGCAGGTGGATTCTTTACTAGCTGAGCTAGCAGAGAAGCCAAATGTAAAAGCAATTTTTAACCAACTTAATCTTAAAAATCTCTTGCCCCATTATTGCTTTAACTGACATTATTATATGAATGAATATTTCTATTTATTTTCACTGATTCGTTTCTGCATCATTCCATGTCATAAGTTTCATAACTTCATATGTTTAAAATATAATAGAGTAAGCTAAGCACTTTACCCTTATATTTCAAAATTTTCCTTCCATACTTAAGTCTTTAAAAATATTCTTAGTGAAATTTTCCATACTTCTCTTTGTGCTGGAATTTCTTACTGTGTTCATAATATTTTGTCTTTGTTATGTAATATAAATTTTTCAATAACATTTTTGTCTGATCTATGATTTTTATTCAAGGTTGATCATGAATATTTAATGACAATATACTCTCAATCACAGTGAAAATAAAGCAGCATTTTACTATACAAAGTATAGCTAAAAGAAAATAAAAAAGAGAGCGTTTATTGTAATCATAACCTAAGAGATATCACAAAGAATCTGTATGAGGTTCTAGGGTAAAGGTCTAACATACCACAAATTAATGACTGCCATAGGTCAAAGGATGGTTGTTCTCATGTTCCCCTTAATTATACATAGACAATATCATTATTCAATTACAGAAGAGAATCTATCTGATAGCTGGTATCCTGATTCACCATTCCCTGCTAGGAGCTAGAATTATTCTCTGCATCATCAATAAAAGCATTCTGATCATTCCTCTGATATATGTGTCCTAGTGACAATCATTTCCTATCACTTTCTTCTACTCTAAGACATTATTTATATACTAAATATTTGTTCAAACCCCAGGACTCAATCTACCATTGCAAAATCACCTCAAATCAGTACCAGAAATGGAGATGCATTAATTTGAGAACAAAGATTATTATGGATGTTTGTACAATAAGATAGAAGTAATACATTGATAACTCTTCACTTCTGGCTGAGCAACATCTCAATTTTATCTATGACCTTCCGCCCCATGTGGTTCTGCTATACTGAAACTTTATCAGAAAACACATACTGGCTAATATTTTGGATTAATAGCCTAATGGAACTGCCATTTTTCAGGTTGAAAATATTCAAACAGCAACAGCTGATTGTTTTCTTTTAGTATTGCAGTGCTCCTGAACATGTGTTTAATAGAAACTCTAACTTTCTTTAATCAGATAGAAATAAAGAATAATTCAAGGGTGCAATCTCCCTTTCTTCTAACTTGAACTTGAGAAAAATGGAAATTTAAGACCTTTTAGATTTGCATGATCATAAATTATTACTACATTCTATTTTCTTCTTTTTCAGAGTTTTTGTGAATCTAACATCGCTGTTATCCTGTATCGTCAAGGCAATCTATTTTTACTGATACTGCTCATCAGAAATGAGTGCAAGTAGATGATACAGTGTTTACTCTGGTTGAAACTTTAGTATCAAAACTATTTAAAATAATTTCATTTTTTACCACTTGTTAATTTCAAAATTACAGAAAGAAAACCAAAGAAAATCATATACCACCTGAGGAAGTGAAAAACACATTTATGTCCATTGTCTTAATTTTCTGCTGTTAAATGATACAAGACACTTGTCTGCTAAGAGTCACATTTAAGACAATTTCTGATATATTTTTCCCTTCATAGTAATTTTCCCTTCACGACTGAGCGACTTCACTTTCACTTTTCACTTTCACAGTAATACCTCTGTATTTTAATTAATTTAGCTTGCTTATAATTAAAAACAAATCTGTACTTAAATACTTTTGTTTGTGTTCAGATTTGCCCTCTTAAGTAATTGGGTAATCAGTGATCAAGTGTATCAGGCTTTTACTTATTTTTTGTCAGTTCTCTCTTTTTTAATCTCAGTTTTATTTATTTAATTTTATTTTACTTTACAATACTGTATTGGTTTTGCTATACATTGACATGACTCCACCATGGGTGTACATGTGTTCCCCATCCTGAACCCCCCTCGCACCTCCCTCCCCATCCCATCCTTCTGGGTCATCCCAGTGCACCACTAGAATAGTTTGATGTTTATAAGGTATCTGGACTGCCACATTTGGTGGGATTGTCTGACTGAAGATAATATGGATGGTATTAGTTGAATGCAGCTCTGGAAGAATGCTTTCAATTTTATTTTAAGGACTGCAACTCTTGCTATTACATATAATCTATCCCATAATTGCCCACTGGAGGCAAGTATACACATTACATTTCAAAGTATAGAATGGGATCCATTTATATCTGAACAATACTTTTATAAAACATTTGAGATTCAGGTATTTTGAGAAGCTTCTTTTTTTTGACTGTGGCCATGTAAAAAGTATAAATGGAAGTCAGGAAAGACTATCCTTGTTTTTCAGACTGAGGATGGTGCACACTAGAATAATTATCATCAATAGATACAGTGTTAACTCTTGGCCAATGAAAAGAAAAAATCATTTCAATTTCCTGTATATATACTGCAAGTTAATTTTTGCTCCCACATTTTAGAACCATTTATTTTTGATGTGAATGTGAAATCTCTAACTTTTTAAATGGCTGATAATATTTTTCAAATTAAAATGATGTAGTGAGCTTCCCTGATGGAGCCACTGTTTAAGAATCTGCCTCGTAATGCAAGGGACACTAGTTCAATACCTGGTCTAGGAAAACCTTACATGCCGCAGAGCAACTAAGCCTATGTACCAAAACTACTGAGCCCACTCGCTGTAACTACTAAAGCCCATGTGCCTAGAGCCTGTGACCCACAAGAGAAGCTACTGCAATGAGAAGCCCATGCACTGCAACCAGAGACTAGTGCCAGTTCACTGCAACTAGAAAAAGTTCATGCACAGCAACAAAGATCCAGCACAGCCCAAAAAATAAAATAAAATAAATAAACATATTTTAAGTTGTAAGGAAAATAAATGAAAAGAAGGGAGCTGAGAGCAAAAATGATACATTCAGTTCAGTTCAGTCACTCATTCATGTCCGACTCTTTGCGACCCCATGAATCGCAGCATGCCAGGCCTCCCTGTCCATCACCATCTCCCGGATTTCACTCAGACTTAATTCCATCGAGTCATTGATGCCATCCAGCCATCTCATCCTCTGTCGTCCCCTTCTCTTCCTGCCCCCAAACCCTCCCAGCATCAAAGTCTTTTCCAATGAGTCAGCTCTTCGCATGAGGTGGCCAAAGTACTGGAGCTTCAGCTTTAGCATCATTCCTTCCAAAGAAATCCCAGGGTTGATTTTCTTCAGAGTGGACTGGTTGGATCTCCTTGCAGTCCAAGGGACTCTCAAGAGTTTTCTCCAACACCACAGTTCAAAAGCATCAATTCTTCAGCGCTAAACTTTCTTCACAGTCCAACTCTCACATCCATAAATGACTACTGGAAAACCATAGCCTTGACTACATGGACCTTAGTTGGCAAAGTAATGTCTCTGCTTTAGAATATACTATCTAGGCTGGTCATAACTTTCCTTCCAAGGAGCAAGCATCTTTTAATTTCATGGCTGAAATCACCATCTGCAGTGATTTTGGAGCCCCCCAAAAATAAAGTCTGACACTGTTTCCCCATCTATTTCCCATGAAGTGATGGGACCGGATGCCATGATCATTTTCTGAATGCTGAGCTTTAAGCCAACTTTTTCACTCTCCTCTTTCACTTTCATCAAGAGGCTTTGTAGTTCCTCTTCACTTTCTGCCATAAGGGTGGTGTCCTCTGCATATCTGAGGTTATTGAGATTTCTCCTGGCAATCTTGATTTCAGCTTGTGTTTCTTCCAGTCCAACATTTCTCATGATGTACTCTGCATAGAAGTTAAATAAGGAGGGTGACAATATACAGCCTGACATACTCCTTTTCCTATTTGGAACCATTCTGTTGCTCCATGTCCAGGTCTACCTGTTGCTTCCTGACCTGCATACAGATTTCTCAAGAGGCAGGTTAGGTGGCATGGCATTCCCATCTCTTTCAGAATTTTCCACAGTTTCTTGTGATCCACACAGTCAAAGGCTTTGGCATAGTCAATAAAGCAGAAATAGATGTTTTCTGGAACTCTCTTGCTTTTTCCATGATCCAGCGGATTTTGGCAATTTGATCTCTGGTTCCTCTACCATTTCTAAAACCAGCTTGTACATCTGAAAGTTCATGGTTTATGTATTGTTGAAGCCTGGCTTAGAGAATTTTGAGCATTACTTTACTAACATGTGAGATGAGTGCAATTGTGAGGCAGTTTGAGCATTCTTTGGCATTGCCTTTATTTGGGATTGGAATGAAAACAACTTTTCCAGTCGTGTGGCCACTGCTGAGTTTTCCAAATTTGCTGGCATATTGAGTGCAGCACTTTCACAGCATCATCTTTCAGGATTTGAAATAGCTCAACTGAATTCTTTCACCTCCACTAGCTTTGTTTGTAGTGATGCTTTCTAAGGTCCACTTGACTTCACATTCCAGGCTGTCTGGCTCTAGATTAGTGATCACACCATCATGATGATCCATGTCGTGAAGATATTTTTTGTACAGTTCTTCTGTGTATTTTTGCCAACTCTTCTTAATATCTACTGCTTCTGTTAGGTCCATACCATTTCTGTCCTTTATCGAGCCCATCTTTGCATGAAATGTTCCCTTGGTATCTCTGATTTTCTTGAAGAGATCTCTAGTCTTTCCCATTCTGTTCTTTTCCTCTATTTCTTTCCACTGATCGCTGAAGAAGGATTTCTTATCTCTTCTTGCTATTCTTTGGAACTCTGCATTCAGATGCATATATCTTTCCTTTTCTCCTTTGCTTTTCAATTCTTCTTTTCACAGCTATTTGTAAGGCCTCCCCAGACAGCCATTTTGCTTTTTTGCATTTCTTTTTCATGGGTGTGGTCTTGATCCCTGTCTCCTGTATAATGTCACGAACCTCATTCCATAGTTCATCAGGCACTCTATCTATCAGATCTAGGCCCTTAAATCTACTTCTCACTTACACTTTATAATCATAAGAGATATGATTTAGGTCATACCTGAACAGTCTAGTGGTTTTCCCTACTTGCTTCAATTTAAGTCTGAATTTGGTAATAAGGAGTTCACGATCTGAGCCACAGTCAGCTCCTGGTCTTGATTTTGTTGACTGTATAGAGCTTCTCCATTTTTGGCTGCAAAGAATAGAATCAATCTGATTTTGGTGTTGACCATCTGGTGATGTCCATGTGTAGACATTTTCTTGGCAAAAGTCTATTAGTCTTTGCCCTGCTTCATTCCATATTACAAGGCCAAATTTGCCTGTTACTCCAGGTGTTTCTTGACTTCCTACTTTTGCATTCCAGTCCCCTAGAATGAAAAGGACATCTTTTTTAGGTGTTGTTAGTTTTAAAAGGTCTTGTAAGTCTTCATAGAACCATTCAACTTCAGCTTCTTCAGTGTTACTGGCTGGGGCATAGACTTGGATTACTGTGATATTGAATGGTTTGCCTTGGAAATGAACAGAGATCATTCTGTCATTTTTAAGACTGCATCCAAGTACTGCATTTCAGACTCTTTTGTTCACCATGATGGCTACTCCATTTCTTCTGAAGGATTTCTGCCCTCAGTAGTAGATATAATGGTCATCTGAGTTAAATTCACCCATTCCAGTCCATTTTAGTTCACTGATTCCTGGAATGTCGACGTTCACTCTTGCCATCTCCTGTTTGACCAGTTCCAATTTGCCTTGATTCATGGACCTGACATTCCAGGTTCCTATGCAATATTGCTCTTTACAGCATTGGACCTTGCGTCTATCACCAGTAACATCTACAACTGGCTATTGCTTTTTCTTTGGCTCCATCCCGTCATTCTTTCTGGAGTTATTTATCCTCTGATCTCCAGTAGCATATGGGCACCTATTGACCTGGGGAGTTCCTCTTTCAGTATCCTATCATTTTGCCTTTTCATACTGTTCATGGGGTTCTCAAGGCAAGAATACTGAAGTTGTTTGCCATTCCCTTCTCCAGTGGACCACATTCTGTCAGATCTCTCCACCATGACCCGCCTGTCTTGGGTTGCCCTGAGGGCATGGCTTAGTTTCACTGATTTAGACAAGCTGTGGTCCTAGTGTGATAAGATTGACTAGTGTTCTGTGAGTATGGTTTCAGTGTGTCTGCCCTCTGATGCCCTCTTGCAGCACCTACCATCTTACTTGGGTTTCTCTTACCTTGGGTGTGGGGTATCTCTTCATGGCTGCTCCAGCAAAGCACAGCCGCTGCTCCTTAATAATTATACATTAGCATGCCAAATCAGCTCACTAACCAAAAATTGAGACAGGTCGTTTAAATTATGGGCCATCACTGCCAGTTCTGTTAACACATTTGTTGCTTAAGTTAAATCTCTTGAGCATTCCGGTGCTTTGTTTTTAGAAGGTAAACAATATATTTATCTTTAATGTGGAAATTCTGATGATATTCATATTAGAATGATCAACTAAGTTCTTGGCTCAAGATTTGTCACCCCTACTCGTCTCTATGAGAACACATTAGGAAGATCAAATAAATAAGCAGACAAATAAATAAGCGAGCAAAACATTTCTCCAATATCACAAGATTTTGCTTCCCAGTCACATAATTAGAAAAGAATCATACCTCTCTAAAAAGTCTCAACTGAAAACTTCTTCAAGGCACTGGATTTTAACATATCACTGTTTCTATTTACTTATTTATATGTTATTCTCAACGTATTTATTTTTAAATAAACACTTTACTCTAAAAAAAAAAAACAAATTTAATTTTTCAATCCCTCCAGTAGCCAAGCTAAAATACACATTTGCACACATATATACAAACGCAAGTAAACCAACAATGCATTTAGATCCATTTTCTAATATCACACCACGTTCTATTAAGTAGCACTAATTGCATTTGGAATGAAAATTAACTGAGAAGCCCTGACTATTTTTACATAGCTGCTTGAACTTACACATTATCTTTGGAGTTCATTCTATGAGAGCAGTGTTCACATTTCATAACCTAATATGAAAAAAATGTATGTGTAATTTGCCAGCATGTCATCACTGAAACACTGTGATTCAATGTAGTCAGCGTTCATAAAAATGACAATATAGTTACTTCCCAATTATCTTAAAGCAGCAGAGTAACCAACGTTTCAATACAGTGCATAATTGATTCCTAATTACTGTACTTTCACAGTGAGGCCACAGTCTGTAACTTCATTAAATAGTGAAGACACAAATAACTATTCATAAGGAAAGAATTAGCATATACTATATGCTTTTTTACTTTCTAATCTGTAAATGTTTTAGGTTCTGGTCTGTGGAGAGACTGCTCAGTTTACAATACACCATTCAGATGTTCCTTGGGGAATAGGAAATCAGCCCACTGACATTCATTTGGGAGTGGGGGGAATAAAATACTGGCTTTTGATGATTGCTGTACTCTAGAGGTTTTGGCCCAGTTCTTGACCCATTTCCAATACAGGGCTGTAGAAGAGCAAATATCCAAGTCTGTGAATTCAGAGCACATTGACCATTATATACACTGAGGCTTGTTAAGACTCTTGTGGAGGATGAAAGAGAAGAAATGGTAAAGTGACGGAACATAAGGGACTAGGATCTATTTATGCCTAATGGGAGAAATGCATGAAGAGTGTAGCTTCTAATCACAAATGCTGCTGAAATAATTTCAGTTTTAGAGGGGTCCATGAGATAAAGGGAGGGGGAACATGTACCTGTGTATATGAAGGTATAGAAAGAAATGAGCAAACAAAATGGAATATAATGAGAGAAGCTATATAAAAATATCAAATGTTGACTTTTAACAATGCAGAGTTGATTTTCCTACCTTTACATTTCCCTATTACAGAGCTTTGTAAAGATGTTATTTTTGGTTAACTATAACTTAGCAAAAAGGTTCAGATGATCAGCAAGTGTTGGACTATAATGTAATTTAAAATATTTCCATTATGAAGTATTTGAATGAAGATAGTAAATAAACACTATCATCAGATTTTAATTTTCAGCTGCCATAATTGTGGTGTATTTGTGGAAGTAAACTGGTCACATATAATGTTATTGATTAGAAAGACTGCAATCATTCACTGGTAATTTTTGAGTCTCTAACCTGTGCACACCATATCACATAAAACTGTGTAAGAAATATAATTGTATAATATAAACAGTTGGTATATCATGCATCTGCAATACTGAACTAAATAAATGTTAGGCAAGACAGAGGCTCTTAAATTTTGTGCAGAAACACAGTGCAGCCCAAATAGTCAAAGCAATGTTGACAAAGAAAAATAAAACTGGAAAAATCAGGCTCCCTTGATTCAAACTATATTACAAAGCTACAGTCATCAAAAGAGTATGGTGTTGGCACAAAAACACATAGATCTATGGAATAGCAGTGACTTTTCAGATAAACACATGCATCCATGGTCACCTCATCTATGGTTGCCTAATCTATGACAAAAGAGGCAAGAATATACAATGAGAGAAAGGAAAAAAAAGACAACAGCCTCTTCAATAAGTGGTGCTGGGAAAACTGGACAACTAAACAGATTTTGCACATCAAAGAAACTCATAAACAAACAGAAAAGATAACCTTCAGAATGAGAGAAAATATTTGTAAATGAAGCATCTGACAAGGTATTAATCTCCAAAACACACAAGCAGATCATTCAGGTTAACATCAAGGAAACAAACAATCCAGTCAAAGAATGGGCAGAAGATCTAAACAAACATTTCTCTAGAAGACATTTAGATGGCTAAAAACCACATCAAAAGTGTTCAACATGACTAACTATTCAGTTCAGTTCAGTCGCTCAGTCGTGTCCGACTCTCTGCGACCCCATGAATCGCAGCACGCCAGGCCTCCCTGTCCATCACCAACTCCCGGAGTTCACTCAGATTCACACCCATTGAGTCAGTGATGCCATCCAGCCATCTCATCCTCGGTCGTCCCCTTCTCCTCCTGCTCCCAATCCCTCTCAGCATCAGAGTCTCTTCCAATGAGTCAACTCTTCGCATGAGGTGGCCAAAGTACTGGAGTTTCAGCTTTAGCATCATTCCCTCCAAAGAAATCCCAGGGCTGATCTCCTTCAGAATGGACTGGTTGGATCTCAGTCCAAGGGACTCTCAAGAGTCTTCTCCAACACCACAGTTCAAAAGCATCAATTCTTTGGCGCTCAGCTTTCTTCACAGTCCAACTCTCACATCCATACATGACTACTGGAAAAACCATAGCCTTGTTCCTCAGCAGATTCTTGTGATTGTTTAGTTCAGTTGTGATTGTTAACTATTAGTAAAGACTATAAGTTTGTGATTATATGTGTGTATAGGTATTCTCACAAAGGAATGCAACTTTGCAATTTTTATGTATTCGTACTCTATTTAGAATTTTCTTTTCAAACCTGAAAGTTAGTGATAATATTTAGTTTCTCTCATTCTCACTTTTTTAACAGTAAATCTACTGTTTTGAAATAGTATGTTAGCTACTCAAGAAGTTAGTTACAGTCACCCCTTGGTATCTGCAAGGGATTGATTCCAGGAGTCTCCACAGATACCAAAATCCAAGGATGCCTTTTATGTAAGTTCCTTACATAAAATGGCTTGGTACAGTGAACAGATTTAGTCCTCTGTCCAGATTTAATCCAGTACAGTGAACAGATTTAGTCCACTGAAACCTGAAGCTATGGATGACAAACTGTACTTTCAAGCATCGGTTCTTCATAGAAAAGTCAAATTTATAATATCTTTTGCTACTATAATCATGACAGAAAAATCATTCATAGAACCTTGAGGCCTCGAATTATAACATCTGTCACCAAATATCCTATAGCACATAAGAGAAAATTCAAACACTGCCTTTTTAAACAATCAGTTAAAATCACTTGAGTAAAGGGCAGACGCTTTTGAACTGTGGTGTTGGAGAAGACTTTTGTGAGTCCCTTGGACTGCAAGGATATCCAACCAGTCCATTCTGAAGGAGATCAGCCCTGGGATTTCTTTGGAGGGAATGATGTTAAAGCTGAAACTCCAGTACTTTGGCCACCTCATGCAAAGAGTTGACTCATTGGAAGAGACTCTGATGCTGGGAGGGATTGGGGGCAGGAGGAGAGGGGGACGACAGAGGATGAGATGCCTGCATGGCATCACTGACTCAATGGACGTGAGTCTGAGTGAACTTAGGGAGTTGGTGATGGACAGGGAGGCCTGGCGTGCTGTGATTCATGGGGTCGCAAAGAGTCGGACACGACTGAGAGACTGAACTGAACTGAACTGAAAGGGCAGACTATTTTTCCATGCAACTGAAGGATTAAAAAAAATATATCTTAGAATACTTAATAAGCTGATTTATGAAATTTGAACTTTTCATGAGTTCATGAAAATTCTCATCATATAAAGTTGTGGGATATTTTACAAAATAGAAAAAAAACATACACAGGTTATCACAGAGTGAGTTTATCAATATCTCTTATGCTTTACATTCAAATAAAAATGTTAAGTATGTGTTGACAGAGTTTAATTTCTGAAGAGTTATCAACGTGCAACTTAACAAATGCTTTTTTTTACCCCTTGTGAAACAATTAAAATATGTCAGATAGTAAGGAATTGGCTCCTTAATGAGAGTCTAATGAATCATTTCAGTACAAACATTTTAATGAAATTTATATTTAATACACTAGTTTTCAGATATGCAAGAAAACAAAGCTTCTTTGTTTTATGAAAAAGCTCTCTTTTTTCTCATGAACGCCACTGAGAACACATGTGAAGAATAGATTGTAATTTATTCCTTTTATTAATAAATTTTCTTCTCTTTTGGTTTAAAATATCTTCTAGGGAACTCAATGTCTTTCAGGTAAATGAAATTGCTCTTTCTGGAGGCTTCATCATATATACAGGGAAAACAGTATCTTGTATGATATAGTGGCTGTGGGTAGTTGATGCCTCAGCTATATGTAAATGTGTTCATGTCAATCTTCTTTTTCACTGGTTTTTATGGAGAGTTACCCTGCATTTTTTCTTCTGGTATTACAATGTCCCCAAATAGTTGATACTTCTACATCTTTCCTCTGGCTCAGGCTGTCCATTTCATAATTTTATTGTGCAGTTACTTTGCCCTCTTGGTCCTAATAGCAGAATTGCTGACTTTATTTAACTATCTTCTGCAGACTTTATTTAACTATCTTCTGCATCCTCCAGGGAAGATCAAGGACTTCTGGATCCTTAGGGAGCTCAAAGAGACTCATGAGTGTGAGAACTGATTTTCTCACTGCCCAAAACAAGCAGCCTAGGGAATACAGCTTAACCACGAAGGAGCTATTGCTGATTAATGTGCAGATTTCACACTCAGTGTAGAAACCACTGTTGCTTGTCCTTGTTCTCATATAAGGTCACCATGTCTGCAAATATCCAATAGGTACAAACTGAAGATAGAGTAGGGCCTTGAACTTTCCCCTCATTATAATGACCCATCTTGTCTTAACACTAAGATTTGTCCCATTGTTGCAAGTCAGGACACATAAGCTTATTCATATGCTTTCTGACATCTCGTTCCCTCTTCTTATTGGTGCATGAGGATGGTATAGGTGAACTATATTTACTTTTACAGTATTCATACTAATTATCTTCACCTATTATGTTGCTGAGAAAAAAAATTCCTATCTAATTTAAAAAATAGAAACATATCTATATGAATAATTGGAGCTTTCCAGTTGGTGTTAGTGGTAAAGGATCTGCCTGCTAATGCAATAGACTTAAAGAGATCCAGGTTCGATCACTGGGTTGGGAAGATCCCCTGGAGGAGGAAACAACAACCCACTCTAGTATTCTTGCCTGGAGAATCCCATGGACAGAAGAACCTGATGGGCTACGGTCCATAATGTCTCAAAGAGTCAGACATGACTGAAGTGACTGAGCATGCATGAATGCATGATTAACCATATGCATATGGGACTTTCATAATTATATATATATATATATATATATATATATATATATATATATACACACACACATATATACACACATATATAAGCCTTTTTAATTATTGTGGAAGTCTGCCAAATAATCTATATTCTTTTTATAAACAAACTGGATAATTTTATTTCATAAGTTCTTTCTGATACCTATACGAATAGCCACTTTATAGCTTAAGGTTCTACAGAAAGATAGAACCAATAGCTGGAGGATAACAAGAGGGAGAGGAAGAAAAGGAGAAATGGGAGGAGGGAGAGGAATGGTGAGAGAGGGAGACAGAAACGGAGATGTACTTATTTTAACGAATTGGCTCACATGATTGTGGGGGATGACGAATCAGGAAGCTGTCACCAGGCTGGCAGGTTAGAAACTCAATCAAGAATTTATTCTCGTCTTAAACAATCTTGAGATATAATTTTCTTTCCCCCAGGAAACTTTAGTTTTTTCCCTTAAGACTTTCAAACGATTTAATGATGCCCAATCCATTATCAAGAGAAATCTTCTTTACTTAAAGTCAACTGATTGTAGATGCTAATCACATCTACAAAGTAGATGAGGTTTACATTAACACAGAGATTGCTGTTTAGTTAAATAACTGATATTATAGTCTAACCAGTCTGACACATAAAACAAAATATCATAACCACTGACTATAATAAAATTATGCAATTTCAAGTACCTATTTCACTTGTCATAAATTCTCAATAGCAATATACTAGATAATATTATATTCTGTGCTTGCTTAGAATTTATTGAAATAAAATGTACATATTTTCCTATGACACCATATGTATTCATTAATATTCATATATGAACTGGTAAAATATAAATAATGATTGTTATTAAAAATACAACTTATTATATATATTTGCCAGAATTATTTGATCATTACCTATGCTATTTAGAAACATACAAAGACAGGGAGGCAGAAATCAAGATAACATTGCAATTATCCTCCAATTAAAAAATATAAATAGTGGGTGATTATTATATAACATGAGAATATGGAGAACTATGTCTCATTGGAAACAGTGCTGGTATTAGAGATATATATTTTTTCTCAAACATTTAGTTTTCTATATTATGGGGATTCAAAAAACACTTTTAGAAAAATATGCTTAAAATATTATGTTTATTGTTCTATGCTCTAGTTTACAAGTGATAATAATCACATCTTACACTGAGTCTCTATCTCACATAACACCTGATGCACATTTACTAACCTAATTTTGTATGAATGATTATTGTATTTTCTAAATGAAAAACTAGGACAGAAGAGCCTGATAGTTCTTCTGAAAATAGAACTCTTTGAAATCAAAATTGTCCTCAGAAATCTAGGACATACAGTTGCTACTATTCATAGAGGAAACTTTTATACTAAGAATTTTAAAGTGGTTTAAGGCAACAAACTAGCTGGAATTTGTTAGGCACTGAAAATGTCCACATGATTTAGGTAGCTCATTGAATATATTTATTTTCATGATTTTATCTCTGTTCTTAAAGACTGAGCATATGTGTATGCATAAGAGATTGCTGTTAATGAAAAATAAGGAACAGTTACATGTAAGATATGCCACCAAAAGTAAAACAAAGCCATACAAAATCTATAGCATAATTATAAGTATGTAGCTATATTCCTTTTACTACCTTGTCAAAATTACATAGAAACCACATCATACTATTCTAATTATCTAAGTGTATATAGAAAGCAAAAAGCAAAACTTGAGCATTAAAAAAGAGGCATAAATAGAGATGAAATGTCATACTGTGAAAAAAATCAGGAAAGAGAAATGTAAGTTTAAAGGTCATGATAGAACTTCTGCCATAGGATTAAGTAATCACAGGATGGGAGTCTACAGTCTGGAGAAATATTTTAATTACAATTGCAACCAACAGTTTACTTCAATGATGATATATTTTACTCTTTCCTGGTGAACTGGTGGATAGAGAACATTCCCAACTGCTGGTGAGAATAGGTCAAATTTTCAATGTAGTGAGTCTAATTCAATGAGTCTTAGAAGGAAAGTACAGATTCCCCCTCAGGCAAAGTATCAACAGCAATGTTTGACATTATGTCCAGCTAAAACTGTCTAGTAGGAGTATAAGCAACTTCAGCTCTCTTAGGGCAGCAGCCATAATTGCTTAACTTGACATTTATCATTAGCTAACTAAAGAACAGCCGTGAAGAGATACCTCACGCCCAAGGTAAGAGAAACCCAAGTAAGACGGTAGGTTTTGCAAGAGGGCATCAGAGGGCAGACACACTGAAACTATAATCACAGAAAACTATACTAAATCTAATCACACGGACCACAGCCTTGTCTAACTGAATGAAATTAAGCCATGCCCTGTGGGGCCACCCAAGACAGGTGGGTCATGGTGGAGAGGTCTGACAGAATGTGGTCCACTGGAGAAGGGAATGGCAAACCACTTCAGTATTCTTGCCTTGAGAACTCCATGAACAGTATGAAAAGGCAAAATGATAGGATAATGAACGAGGAACTCCCCAGGTCAATAGGTGCCCAATATACTACTGGAGGTCAGTGGAGAAATAAATCCAGAAAGAATGAAGGGATGGAGCCAAAGCAAAAACAATACCCGGCTGTGGACGTGACTAGTGATAGAAGCAAGGTCCAATGCTGTAAAGAGCAATATTGCATAGGAACCTGGAATGTCAGGTCTATGAATCAAGGCAAATTGGAACTGGTCAAACAAGAGATGGCAAGAGTGAACGTCGAAATTGCAGGAATCAGCGAACTAAAATGGACTGGAATGGGTGAATTTAACTCAGATGACCATTATATCTACTACTGTGGGAAGGAATCACTTAGAAGAAATGGAGTAGCCATCATGGTCAACAAAAGAGTCTGAAAATGCAGTACTTGGATGCAATCTCAAAAATGATAGAATGATTTCTGTTCATTTCTAAGGCAAACCATTCAATATCACAGTAATCCAAGTCTATGCCCCAACCAGTAACACTGAAGAAGCTGAAGTTGAACGGATCTATGAAGACCTACAAGACCTTTTAGAACTAACACCAAAAAAAGATGCCCTTTTCACTATAGGGGACTGGAATGCAAAAGTAGGAAGTCAAGAAACACCTGGAGTAACAGGCAAATTTGGCCTTGGAATACAGAATGAAGCAGGGCAAAGGCTAATAGAATTTTACCAAGAGAATGCACTGGTCATAGCAAAAACTCTCTTCCAACAACACAAGAGAAGAATCTACATATGGACATTAACAGATGGTCAACACCAAAATCAGATTGATTATAATCTTTGCAGCCAAAGATGGAGAAGCTCTATACAGTCAACAAAAACAAGACCAGGAGCTGACTGTGGCTCAGATCATGAACTCCTTATTGCCAAATTCTGACTTAAACTGAAGAAAGTAGGGAAAACCACTAGACCATTCAGGTATGACCTAAATTAAATCACTTATGATTATACAGTGGAAGTGAGAAATAGATTTAAGGGCCTAGATCTGATAGATAGAGTGCCTGATGAACTATGGAATGAGGTTCGTGACACTGTATACCAGACAGGAATCAAGACCATCCCCATGGAAAAGAAATGCAAAAAAGCAAAATGGCTGTCTGGGGAGGCCTTACAAATAGCTGTGAAAAGAAGAGAAGTGAAAAGCAAAGAGAAAAGGAAATATATAAGCATCTGAATGCAGAGTTCCAAAGAATAGCAAGAAGAGATAAGAAAGCCTTCCTCAGGAACCAATGCAAAGAAATAGAGGAAAAGAACAGAATGGGAAGGACTAGAGATCTCTTCAAGAAAATCAGAGATACCAAGGGAACATTTCATGCAAAGATGGGCTCAATAAAGGACAGAAGTTGTATGGACCTAACAGAGCAGAAGATATTAAGAAGAGGTGGCAAGAATACACAGAAAAACTGTACAAAAAAGAGCTTCATGACCAAGATAATCACGATGGTATGATCACTCACCTAGAGCCAGACATCCTGGAATATGAAGTCAAGTAGGCCTTAGAAGGCATCACTATGAACAAAGCTAGTGGAGGTGAAGGAATTCAGCTGAGCTATTTCAAATCCTGAAAGATGATGCTGTGAAAGCGCTGCACTCAATATGCCAGCAAATTTGGAAAACTCAGCAGTGGCCACACGACTGGGAAAGGTCAGTTTTCATTCCAATACCAAAGAAAGGAAATGCCAAACAATCCTCAAACTACCACACAATTGCACTCATCTCACATGCTAGTAAAGTAATGCTCAAAATTCTCCAAGCCAGAATTCAGCAGTATGTGAACCATGAACTTCCAGATATTCAAGCTGGTTTTAGAAAAGGCAAAGGAACCAGAGATCAAATTGCCAACATCTGCTGGATCATCGAAAAAGCAAGAAAGTTCCAGAAAAACATCTATTTCTGCTTTATTGACTATGTCAAAGCCTTTGACTGTGTAGATCACAATCAACTGTGGAAAATTCTTCAAGAGATGGGAATACCAGACTACCTGACCTGCCTCTTGAGAAACCTATATGCAGGTCAGGAAGCAGCAGTTAGAACTGGACATGGAACAACAGACTGGTTCCAAATAGGAAAAGGAGTATGTCAAGGCTCTATACTGTCACCCTGCTTATTTAACTTCTATGCAGAGTACATCATGAGAAACGCTGGGCTGGAAGAAACACAAGCTGGAATCAAGATTGCTGGGAGAAATCTCAATAACCTCAGATATACAGATGACACCACCCTTATGGCAGAAAGTGAAGAGGAACTACAAAGCCTCTTGAAGAGAGTGAAAGAGGAGAGTGAAAAAGTTGGCTTAAAGCTCAACATTCAGAAAATGAAGATCATGGCATCCAGTCCCATCACTTCATGGCAAATAGATGGGGAAATAGTGGAAACAATGTCAGACTTTATTTTGAGGGGGGGGGGGGGCAAAATCACTGCAGATGGTGACAGCAGCCATGAAATTAAAAGACACTTACTCCTTGGAAGGAAAGTTATGACCAGTCTAAATAGCATATTGAAAAGCAGAGACATTACTCTGCCGACTAAGGTCCGTCTAGTCAAGGCTTTGGTTTTCCAGTGGTCATGTATGGATGTGAGAGCTGGACTATGAAGAAAGTTGAGCGCTGAAAAATTGATGCTTTTGAACTGTGGTGTTGGAGAAGGCTCTTGAGAGTCCCTTGGACTGAAAGGAGATCCAACCAGTCCACTCTGAAGAAAATCAACCCTGGGATTTCTTTGGAAGGAATGATGCTGAAGCTGAAACTCCAGTACTTTGGCCACCTTTTGTGAAGAACTGATTCATTAGAAAAGACTCTGTTGCTGGGAGGGATTGAGGGCAGGAGGAGAAGGGGACGACAGAAGATGAGATGGCTGAATGGCATCACCGACTCGATGGACATGAGTTTGGGTAAACTCCGGGATTTGGTGATGGACAGGGAGGCCTGGTGTGCTGTGATTCATGGGGTCGCGAACAGTCAGACATGACTGAGTGACTGAACTGAACTGAACTGAACTGAACTGAAGAAAGTCTCTTACATTAATGGTGGCAAATAAAATTTATATTCTAGTATATTATATTATTTATATGTAATTTTTTGACCACTTTTTCAACCAGAATTTAAGCTTTTTAGAAAAGATGCTTACTGTTTCTCTTCTGTTTACTACTGTATCTGGTACACAGTAGGTTCATAATACATACTAACAGAATGAATTCATTTACAAAATATATGGAACTTTTTATTGAGTCTTCACCTCATAGAAGTATCAATACATTATTATCCTTATTTTTTTCTGCTCTGTGAGTACAGAATCCAAAGAAACCATGATTTTAAAAAATCTGCCTTATTGCCTTGGGTATAGACTAATACAGTGCAAAGAATGTTAATATACACTGCATATAGAATAAGATTTAAATAGATAAAATAACTTCTTATAGGAGGTAAATAAAATATGAAAAAAATTAAAAATTTATTCTCTTTTTTTTTTTGAGATAATCTTTATATTCTTCTCTCCATATCAGGAATAAATACTGTTAAAGGGACAGTTGGCATCAACCCAGGCAGTAATTTCTAGGACAGTTAATTTAGTTTCTACTCCTTTGAATAAATTAAGGTAATATATATGTTGGATTACATGTCAATAGGAAGAAATTTTGAAGTTCTTTAAGCACAAAGGAATAATTGTTATATTGACTCTGATCACTCTTTCTGTCACCATTGTCACCACAATATTTTATGTATAAATAGTAATTTAAGCAGTATTTACACTGTCACATGTACAACTACAATCAGAAAAAAAGATATATATTTAAAATAATTCCCCAAAATACCATGTTTATTTTCTCCATTTGTAAATTCTGTCAAATCTGTTAGCTATTACATAACAAAGCAATTATAACAAGTGTTTAAATTTATGACAGTATGATGACATAAATAAAATACTTTATAATATTTCTCAAATAGAGTTTTTTTAATTAAGTGATCAAAAAAAGGACTATACATAGTCAAAATAAAACTATTAGCAAAAAGACTATCAAAATAAAATTATTTAAAACTTAATAAAAATAAATAATTTTTTAACTTACTGGAATAAAAGATAAAAATAAATAACTAGAACATCATTCATTGATGCAAAATTAATATACAAAGTTGAATTAGTGGTACTTTGCCTGTGGCTATATGAAAACAATCAAATAATTTAAAAGTTAAAGAAAAACAGTAATTGGCTAGTGAGAAAGGAAGAAGACTAGCACGATATCTGTCCACATTAAGAAAGTTCCTAGGAATTCCACTTCTTCCATTATGTAATAATAGGAATCTGACATATCCTTTGGCTTTAAAATATTAGACAACTCAACAAAATACATGAAATGAGTTGTCAGTCATTGGGCTAGCTAACCCAAGAAAGTAATATGTGAGAAAAAGAAGTAAACAAGGTTAATGCTAGGACTTCTTCAGAATGCAGCCACAGTGCAGAGATGGACAATCCAGAGGCCATTGATCTATATATATTGCAGAGACAAAGTGGAGTGTTTGGGGAATGCAAAGAGGTTAGAATTTCTCAGACAAAATGCCTGAGAGATTTCTGGAGTTCTATGGAGAGATCCGCTCAAGTTTTAGCTAAAGAATTGAAAAGAATAATAATGAATCTGAGGAATTAATAAGTGGAACTGTTCTAAGTGTCACCCCGTGAAAAGTGACTGTACAAAGTGAAGAGAGTATCAATGAACTTTGAGGCAATATTGAGTGGAATGACATTTGCAGTTGAAAGAAATGAAATGGTACACAAAGAGCATGACATATGAAAGAAAATGCTAAATTAGACTTTATGAAAGTTTTAACAATTGGCTCTGTAAAAGATATTCTTACTAGAATGAAAGACAAGTCACAGATTGAGAGAAAATATTTTTAAACTTTGTATATAATAAATAACTTGTATTCGAAATATATAAAAGGACAGGGACTTCAGTAGGAGTCAGCAGGTATAGAAATCATAGGAAGCTAATTAGGTAGTTGCCTAATATTACATGTTTTATAAGAGTTTTATTCTGGACTAAATCATAACTCCTTATTTCACTTCTCACTAAGAGACTCTCTTTCTTTCCCTCTCCTTGCTAGGAAAGGTTCCTTTGGGCCTGGCAAGGAACAAAGCATCTTCAAACTCTGTAGGCGAGTCTTGCTGGATTCTGCAAAATGCCACTGCCCACCTATCCCAGTCTCCTTTACATGTAAAGGATTTTAAGAAGGTAGTTCAATTCAGTTCAGTTCAGTAGCTCAGTCGTGTCCAACTCTTTGCAACCCCATGAATCACAGCACACCAGGCTTCCCTGTCCATCACCAAATTCCAGAGATCACTCAAACTCACATCCATAGAGTCAGTGATGTCATCCAGCCATCTCATCCTCAGTCGTCCCCTTCTCCTCCTGCCCCCAATCTGCCCCAGCATCAGAGCCTTTTCTAATGAGTCAACTCTTTGCATGAGATGGCCAAAGTACTGGAGTTTCAGCTTTAGCACCAATCCTTCCAAAGAACACCCAGGACTGATCTCCTTTAGAATGGACTGGTTGGATCTCCTTGCAGTCCAAGGGACTCTCAAGAGTCTTCTCCAACACCACACTTCAAAAGCAGCAATTCTTCAGTGCTCAGCTTTCTTCACAGTCCAAGTCTCACATCCATACATGACCACTAGAAAAACCATAGCCTTGACTAGACGGACCTTTGTTGGCAAAGTAATGTCTCTGCTTTTCAATATGCTATCTAGGTTGATCATAGCTTTCCTTCCAAGGAGTAAGCATCTTTTAATTCCATGGCTGCAGTCACCATCCGCAGTGATTTTGGAGCCCCCAAAAACAAAGTCTGACACTCTTTCCACTGTTTCTCCATCTATTTCCCATGGAGTGATGGGACCGGAGGCCATGATCTTCGTTTTCTGAATGTTGAGCTTTAAGCTGACTTTTTCACTCTCCTCTTTTACTTTCATCAAGAGGCTTTTTAGGTCCTCTTCACTTTCTGCCACAAGGGTGGTGTCATCTGCATATCTGAGGTTATTGAGATTTCTCCTGGCAATCTTGATTCCAGCTTGTGTTTCTTCCAGCCCAGCGTTTCTCATGATGTACTCTGCATAGAAGTTAAACAAGCAGGGTGACAATATACAGCCTTGACGTACTCCTTTTCCTATTTGGAACCAGTCTGTTGTTCCATGTCCAGTTCTAACTGCTGCTTCCTGGCTTCCATACCGATTTCTCAAGAGGCAGGTTAGGTGGTCTGGTATTCCCATCTCTTTCAGAATTTTCCACAGTTTCTTGTGATCCACACAGTCAAAGGCTTTGACATAGTCCATAAAGCAGAAATAGATGTTTTTCTGGAACTCTCTTGCTTTTTCCATGATCCAGAGGATGTTGACAATTTGATCTCTGGTTCCTCTGCCTTTTCTAAAACCAGCTTGAACGTCAGGGAGTTCACAGTTCACGTATTGCTGAATTCTGGCTTGGAGAATTTTGAGCATTACTTTACTAGCATGTGAGATGAGTGCAATTGTGCCGTAGTTTGAGCATTGTTTGGCATTGCCTTTCTTTGGGACTGGAATGAAAACTGACCTTTTCCAGTCGTGTGACTATTGCTGAGTTTTCCAAATTTGCTGGCATATTGAGTGCAGCACTTTCACAGCATCATCTCTCAGGATTTGAAATAGCACTACTGGAATTCCATCACCTCCACTAGCTTTGTTCGTAGTGATGCTTCCTAAGGCCCACTTGACTTCACATTCCAAGATGTCTGGTTCTAAATGAGTGATCACACCATCGTGATTATCCGGGTAGTGAAGATCCTTTTTGTACAGTTCTTCTGTGTATTCTTGCCACCTCTTCTTAATATCTTCTGCTTCTGTTAGGTCCATACCATTTCTGTCCTTTATTGAGCCCATCTTTGCATGAAACGTTCCCTTGATATCTCTAATTTTCTTGAAGAGATGTCTAGTCTTTCCCATTCTGTTCTTTTCCTCTATTTCTTTGCATTGGTTCCTGAGGAAGGCTTTCTTATCTCTTCTTGCTATTCTTTGGAACTCTGCATTTAGATGCTTATATATTTCCTTTTCTCCTTTGCTTTTCACTTCTCTTCTTTTCACAGCTATTTGTAAGGCCTCCCCAGGCAGCCATTTTGCTTTTTTGCATTTCTTTTCCATGGGGATGGTCTTCATCCCTGTCTCCTGTACACTGTCACGAACCTCATTCCATAGTTCATCAGGCACTCTATCTATCAGATCTAGTCCCTTAAATCTATTTCTCACTTCCACTGTACAATCATAAGTGATTTGATTTAGGTCATACCTGAATGGTCTAGTGGTTTTCCCTACTTGCTTCAATTTGAGTCAGAATTTGGCAATAAGGAGTTCATGATCTGAGCCACAGTCAGCTCCTGGTCTTGTTTTTGGTGACTGTATAGAGCTTCTCCATCTTTGGCTGCAAAGATTATAATCAATCTGATTTTGGTGTTGACCATCTGTTAAAGTCCATATGTAGATTCTTCTCTTGTGTTGTTGGAAGAGGGTGTTTGCTATGACCAGTGTATTATCTAGGCAAAACTCTATTAGTCTTTGCCGTGCTTCATTCCGCATTCCAAGGCCAAATTTGCCTGTTACTCCAGGTGTTTCTTGACTTCCTACTTTTGCATTCCAGTACCCTATAATGAAAAGGACATCTTTTTTGGGTGTTAGTTCTCAAAGGTCTTGTAGGTCTTCATAGATCCATTCAACTTCAGCTTCTTCAGTGTTACTGGTTAGGACATAGACTTGGATTACTGTGGTATTGAATGGTTTGCCTTAGAAACAGAGATCATTCTGTCATTTTTGAGATTACATCCAAGTACTGCATTTCGGACTCTTTTGTTGACCATGATGGCTACTCCATTTCTTCTGAGGGATTCCTGCCTGCAGTAGTATATATAATGGTCATCTGAGTTAAATTCACCCATTCCAGTCCATTTTAGTTCGCTGATTCCTAGAATGTCGACGTTCACTCTTGCCATCTCTTGTTTGACCAGTTCCAATTTGCCTTGATTCATAGACCTGACATTCCAGGTTCCTATGCAATATTGCTCTTTATGGCATCGGATCTTGCTTCTATCACCAGTCACATCCACAGTTGGGTATTGTTTTTGCTTGGCTCCATCCCTTCATTCTTTCTGGATTTATTTCTCCACTGACCTCCAGTAGCATATTGGGCACCTACTGACCCTGGGGAGTTCCTCTTTCAGTATCCTGTCATTTGCCTTATCATACTGTTCATGGAGTTCTCAAGGCATGAATATTGAAGTGGTTTGCCATCCCCTTCTCCAGTGGACCACATTCTGTCAGACCTCTCCACCATAACCTGCCCATCTTGGGTGGCCCCACAGGGCATGGCTTAGTTTCATTGAGTTAAACAAGGCTGTGGTCCTAGTGTGATTAGATTGACTAGATTTCTGTGAGTATGTTTTCATTGTGTCTGCCTGTAATGCCCTCTTGCAACACCTACCATTCTACTTAGGTTTCTCTTACCTTGGGGTGCGGGGTATCTCTTCACAGTTGCTCCAGCAAAGCACAGCCACTGCTCCTTACCTTGGATGAGGGGTATCTCCTCCCGCTGCCCTTCCTGACCTTCAGCATGGGATGGCTCCTCCTGCGCCCAGGCAGCCACCACTCCTTGGGCGTGGGGTTGCTCCTCCAGGTCGCTGCCCTGGCCTTGGGCATGGGGTTGCTCCTCCCGGCCGCTGCCCCTGACCTCAGACGCGGGGTAGCTCCTCTCAGCCGTTCATGCACCTTTGCAGCCTGGCACTCCAGGCTTCTGTCCCTGACCTCGGACTTGGGGTAGCTCTCAGCTGCCCTTAGTGCGCTGGGCGAGGCCGCTGCCGCCTGCACTTAGTGCCCTGGGAGCCCCAAAAATAAAGTCTGACACTGTTTCCCCATCTATTTCCCGTGAAGTGATGGGACCAGATGTCATGATCTTAGTTTTCTGAATGTTGAGCTTTAAGCCAACTTTTTACTCTCCTCAAGATTTCTAGTCTTTCCCATTCTGTTGTTTTCCTCTATTTCTTTGCATTGATCTCTGAGGAAGGCTTTCTTATCTCTCCTTGCTATTCTTTGAAACTCTGCATTCAGATACTTGTATCTTTCCTTTCTTCCTTTGCTTTTTTCTTCTCATCTTTTCACAGCTAGTTGTAAGTCTTCCCCAGACAGCCATTTTGCTTTTTTGCATTTCTTTTCCATGGGGATGGTCTTGATCCCTGTCCCCTGTACAATGTCACAAACCTCTGTCCATAGTTCTTCAGGCACTCTATCTATCAGATCTAGGCCCTTAAATCTATTTCTCACTTCCACTGTATAATCGTGAGGGATTTGATTTAGGTCATACCTGAATGGTCTAATGGTTTTCCCCACTTTCTTCAATTTAAGTCTGAATTTGGTAATAAGGAGTTCATGATCTGAGCCACAGTCAGCTCCTGGTCTTGTTTTTGTTGACTGTATAGAGCTTCTCCATCTTTGGCCACAAAGAATATAATCAGTCTGATTTTGGTGTTGACCATCTGGTGATGGCCATGTGTAGAGTCTTGTCTTGTGTTGTTGGAAGAGGGTGTTTGCTATGACCAGTGCGTTCTCTTGGCAAAATTCTATTAGCCTTTGCCCTGCTTCATTCCATATTCCAAGGCCAAATTTGCCTGTTACTCCAGGTGTTTCTTGACTTCCTACTTTTGCATCCCAGTCCCCTATAATGAAAAGGGCATCTTTTTTGGGTGTTAGTTCTAAATGGTAGACCCCTCCTCCTTAATCCTTCTCCCAACACTGCCTCTTATTCTTTCACAGGTGATGTTTCCCAAAATAAAACTTGTGTAAATACATGAAGCTAAATCAATCAATCACTCCCACTTCTATTTAGCAGAAAATTAAAAGACAAAAAAGTGCAGTGGGAAAGTCACACAGTAAAAAATGAAGACTTCAAGTATGCTTGGATTGGTCATTGATGGCATGTGGGAAGTAGATCATCGTATGTGATTGGTTGGGGAAACATATTTCCCTTCCTCTGGCTGGTTATGCTTTGGAACTGGGTGCCAAAAAATAGGAGACTTGGCATTCACTGAATAAGTCCTGAACTGACTGCTATAGAAGTTGGAGTAAGGGTTCTGCTGTCACAGATGCTCTAACTACTGTGCTTTTGTATATGCAATCTGTCCCACTAAATACTCTCCAGCTTTGAACAACCCCTTGGAAACTCAGAGTGATTTCCTTAAGTTTTGAAACCAGATGAGAAATTAAGAAATTACTGTATTTCAACCCAATAGTTGCCTTGAGGTAGATGCATCAGTTCAGTTCAGTTGCTCAGTCGTGTCCGACTCTTTGCGACCCCATGAATCGCAGCACGCCAGGCCTCCCTGTTCATCACCATCTCCCGGAGTTCGCTCAGACTCACGTCCATCGAATCCGTGATGCCATCCAGTCATCTCATCCTCAGTCGTCCCCTTCTCCTCCTGCCCCCAATCGCTCCCAGCATCAGAGCCTTTTCCAATTGAGTCAACTCTTCACATGAGGTGGCCAAAGTACTGGAGTTTCAGCTTTAGCATCATTTCTTCCAAAGAAATCCCAGGGTTGATCTCCTTCAGAGTGGACTGGTTGGATCTCCTTGCAGTCCAAGGGACTCTCAAGAGTCTTCTCCAACACCACACTTCAAAAGCATCAATTCTTCAGTGCTCAGCTTTCTTCACAGTCCGACTCTCACATCCATACATGACCACAGGAAAAACCATAGCCTTGACTAGACGGACCTTAGTCGGCAAAGTAATGTCTCTGCTTTTGAATATGCTATGTAGGTTGATCATAACTTTTCTTCCAAGGAGTAAGCGTCTTTTAACTTCATGGCTGCAGTCACCATCTGCAGTGATTCTGGAGCCCAGAAAAATAAAGTCTGACACTATTTCCACTGTTTCCCCATCTATTTCCCATGAAGTGATGGGACCAGATGCCATGATCTTTGTTTTCTGAATGTTGAGCTTTAGGCTAACTTTTTCACTCTCCTCTTTTACTTTCATCAAGAGTCTTTGTAGTTCCTCTTCACTTTCTGCCACAAGGGTGGTGTCATCTGCATATCTGAGGTTATTGAGATTTCTCCCAGCAATCTTGATTCCAGCTTGTATTTCTTCCAGCCCAGCATTTATCATGATGTAATCTGCATAGAAGTTAAATAAGCAGGGTGACAATATACAGCCTTGACGTACTCCTTTTCCTATTTGGAACCAGTCTGTTGTTCCATGTCCAGTTCTAACTGTTGCTTCCTGGCGTCCATACAGATTTCTCAAGAGGCAGGTTAGGTGGTCTGGTATTCCCATCTCTTTCAGAATTTTCCACAGTTTCTTGTGATCCACACAGTCAAAGGCTTTGACATAGTCAATAAAGCAGAAATAAATGTTTTTCTGGAACTCTCTTGCTTTTCCCGTGATCCAGAGGATGTTGGCAATTTTATCTCTGGTTCCTCTGCCTTATCTAAAACCAGCTTGAACATCAGGGAGTTCACGGTTCATGTATTGCTGAAGCCTAGCTTGGAGAATTTTGAGCATTACTTTACTAGGATGTGAGATGAGTGCAATTGTGCCGTAGTTTGAGCATTGTTTGGCATTGCCTTTCTTTGGGACTGGAATGAAAACTGACCTTTTCCAGTCCTGTGGCCACCGCTGAGTTTTCCAAATTTGCTGGCATATTGAGTGCAGCACTTTCACAGCATCATCTTTCAGGATTTGAAACAGCTCAATTGGAATTCCATCACCTCCACTAGCTTTGTTCGTAGTGACGCTTTCGAAGTCCCACTTGACTTCACATTCCAGGATGTCTGGCTCTAGGTGAGTGATTAAACCATCGTGATTATCTTGGTCATGAAGATTTTTTTGTACAGTTCTTCTGTGTATTCTTGCCACCTCTTCTTAATATCTTCTGCTTCTGTTATGTCCATATCATTTCTGTCCTTTATTGAGCCCATCTTTGCATGAAATGTTCCCTTGGTATCTTTAATTTTCTTGAAGAGATGTCTAGTCTTTCCCATTCTGTTCTTTTCCTCTATTTCTTTGCATTGATTGCTGAAGAAGGCTTTCTTATATCTTCTTGCTATTCTTTGGAACTCTGCATTTAGATGCCTATATCTTTCCTTTTCTCCTTTGCTTTTCACCTCTCTTCTCTTCACAACTATTTGTAAAGGCCTCCCCAGACAGCCATTTTGCTTTTTGGCATTTCTTTTCCATGGGGATGGTCTTGATCCCTGGCTCCTGTACAATGTCACGAACTTCATTCCATATTTCACAGGCACTCTATCTATCACATCTAGACCCTTAAATCTATTTCTCACTTCCACTGGATAATCATAAGGGATTTTATTTAGGTCATACCTGAATGGTCTAGTGGTTTTCCCTACTTTCTTCAATTTGAGTCTGAATTTGGTAATAAGGAGTTCATGATCTGAGCCACAGTCAGCTCCTGGTCTTGTTTTTGGTGACTGTATAGAGCTTCTCCATCTTTGGCTGCAAAGAATATAATCAATCTGATTTTGGTGTTGACCATCTGGTGATATTCATGTGTAGAGTCCTGTCTTGTGTTGTTGGAAGAGGGTGTTTGCTATGACCAGTGTATTATCTAGGCAAAACTCTATTAGTCTTTGCCGTGCTTCATTCCGCATTCCAAGGCCAAATTTGCCTGTTACTCCAGGTGTTTCTTGACTTCCTACTTTTGCATTCCAGTACCCTATAATGAGAAAGACTTCTTTTTTGGGTGTTAGTTCTAAAAGGTCTCATAGGTCTTCATAAAACCATTCAACTTCAGCTTCTTCAGTGTTACTGGCTGGGGCATAGACTTGGATTACTGTGATGTTGAATGGTTTGCCTTGGAGACGAACAGAGATCATTCTGTCATTTTTGAGATTGTATCCAAGTACTGCATTTTGGACTCTTTTGCTGACCATGATGGCTACTCCATTTCTTCTGATGGATTCCTGCCTGCAGTAGTAGACATAATGGTCATCTGAGTTAAATTCACCCATTCCAGTCCATTTTAGTTCAATGATTCCTAGAATGTCGACGTTTACCCTTGCCATCTCTTGTTTGACCAGTTCCAATTTGCCTTGATTCATGGACCTGACATTCCAATATTGCTCTTTATAGCATCGGATCTTGCTTCTATCACCAGTCACATCCACAGCTGGGTATTGTTTTTGCTTTGGCTCCATCCCTTTATTCTTTCTGGAGTTATTTCTCCTTTGATCTTCAGTAGCATATTGGGCACCTAATGACCTGGGGAGTTCCTCTTTTGGTATCCTATCATTTTGCCTTTTCGTACTGTTCATTGGGTTCTCAAGGCAAGAATACTGAAGTGGCTTGCCATTCCCTTCTCCAGGGGACCATGTTCTGTCAGACCTCTCCACCATGACCCGCCCATCTTGGGTTGCCCCTCAGGCATGGCTTGGTTTCATTGAGTTAGACAAGGCTTTGGTCCTAGGGTGATTAGATTGACTAGTTTTCTGTGATTATAATTTCAGTGTGTCTGCCCTCTGATGCCCTCTTGCAACACCTACCATCTTACTTGGATTTCTCTTACCTTGACGTGGGGGTATCTCTTCACGGCTGCTCCAGCCAAGCACAGCCACTGTTCCTTACCTTGGATGAGGGGTATCTCCTTACCGCCACCATTCCTGACCTTCAACGTGGGATAGCTCCTCTAGGCCCTCCTGTGCCTGCACAGCCACCACTCCTTGGGTTGCTCCTCTGGGCTGCGGGCCCTGGCCTTGGGTGTGGGTGGCTCCTTCCAGCTGCAGTCCCTAGCCTTGGGCTGGGGGTGGCTCCTCAGGGTCACTGCCCCTGGCCTCGGGCTCGAGGTGGTTCTCCTGGCTGCCCCTGAGGATCTACCCTCTGTCCGATGTCAGGGGCGGCCGAGAGGAGACACCCTGTGTCCGAGGTCAGGTAGATGCATAACTTACTGAATAACAGACACAAAAGAAGGTAGGGTTGTGACTCCAACTGTAATTATCTGGCAATATAGTTTATCTGTTTTTTAAGGACTATCTTTAATATGTCTTATGTTTTTAAGTTTAAAACTCATTTGAATTTGTTTTAGTACTGGCAAGACTAGATCATCTTTTAAAATAAAGAAAAGTGTTCGTTGCTCAGCTGAGTCCCACTCTTTGCGATAGGCTCCTCTGTCCATAGAATTCTCCAGGCATGTGTAATGGAGTAGGTGGCCATTCCCATCTCCAGGGGATCTTCTCAACTTAGGGACTGAACCCTGGTCTCCTGCATTGCAGGTAGATTCTTTGCCATCTGAGCCACAGTGAGGGAGGGAAGGAAGGAAGGAAGGAGGGGAAGAAGGAAGAATGGATGGATAGATAGATAAATAAATATTGTATATAGGGCTTCCCTGGTATCTCAGCTGGTGAATCCTCCTGCAACGCAGGCTGCTGCTGCTGGAGCTAAGTTGCTTCAGTCATGTCCGACTCTGGGCAACCCCAGAGATGGCAGCCCACCAGGCTCCCCTGTCCCTGGGATTCTCCAGGCAAGAACACTGGAGTAGGTTGCCATTTCCTTCTCCAATGCATGAAAGTGAAAATGAAGTCGATCAGTCGTGTCTGACCCTCAGTGACCCCATGGACTGCAGCCTTCCAGGCTCCTCCATCCATGGGATTTTCCAGGCAAGGATACTGGAGTGCAATACAGGAGACCTGGTTAAATTCCTGGGTCAAGAAGATCCACTGGAGAAGGGATAGGCTACCCACTCTAGTTTTCTGGAGAATAGTCCATGGGGTTACAAGGAGTCAGACACGACTGAGTGAGTATATTATACATAAATATAAATTAATAAAGTATGCCAAAATATCTAGACTGCTGATATATACATGCTATAGATATTCAAGCTTGAAAAGTTAAAAAGAAAAAAAAAAGCAAAAATATTATGAACAAAGTACAATCATAGACTAGGAATAGGAAAGTCAGGAGAATATCTGTATTACATACAATTTCAAATTGTCAGTGACACTTTGAAAACAAAGAAGGAAACAATGAGGTTTTCAAAACAGTGTCAGTACTAAGAATTCGTATGTTTCTAGTAACAAGGATATGATACTAAAAAATAGTTTATTAAAATGTTATGCATTTAATTTAAAGGTTATATGCAAAAAAAAAAAAGACCATTATTTGGCATTTGGTTGATTTTCAATTCATACAAAAGAATTTTAATACAAGGTCTGATACATTGCTAATACTCTGGGCTTCTGTTTTTCAGTTTAAGCTTCCATTTTTACAGATCTTAAATGATATGACATCTCTCTTACAATAACTTGGGATTTCAATGAGAATGCATATGAAAACACCTAAGAAACTCCTTGGTTTCTATACTCCTCCTCTGAATATCTCACAAGTGTTCAATTCTCCACCTCTCTATATCCCCCTTCCAACCAACCAGTACTAATCAGCTTTCCTTAGTCCGGACCATTACAATAGTTGTAAGTTCTTCTCTTATTCCAATGTCTTTTCCAAATGACAGCCAAAATTGTCCTTTTAAATAACCCACATCCAATTTTTTCATTCTGATGCTTAAAATCTATTGATGGCTAACCCTTTTTCCTTAAAGGTTCAACTATTAATGAAGTCTGAAGGGCTTTACATGATCTAGATCAGATAACATTTTCTTGTTCTTTATGTTCCAGTAATTCAGGATGTTTTCTTCAAAAGTGCTTTGTTTTTCTCTCCCTTGAAGTGTTCACACTTGTTATTTCTAATGTCTGAAAATTCTGTTTTACTTTTTGGTTCTTTCTCTCACCTTTCCAAGTTAGACATATCTGCCACATCCCCAAAGATTCTCCAAGTCTTCTCAACCAGTGTTAATGTCCCTGCTATAATTTAATATAATATCCTGTATTTCTGCAGAAAATTGATCATACTACTGACCACTGTGTCAGTTGACTTACCCTTCCTATCTTCTTATGCCACAGCATATGAAATGTAGTCCATTTTTACTAATGAAAAAATGGTATTTTTAATCAACTACTTATTGTGTTGTATTTTTTTTCAAAGGAACTACCTGAAATAAGAGATATGTAAGTCACCCACAACTTAAATTTCTGCGTACTTCTCTTTAGAGATAAAGGCAACTCAAAATAAATCTGTGTGAGTGTTCATGTGTGTGTTTTCTCTTCTGATCATAACATGAAAACAGCTTGCTGAAAGATTCCACTTTGAATCACCACAAAACAGACAATGGAAGAATGACATGAGTTCTCATTTTTCAGACTTTTGCATAAAAGCCTTTAAATTCATTGACAGTAGCAATATCTTTCATTTTCCCTACCTAAAAGCAAAGCACCATTTCTCAGTACACAAGCTTTCGGAAAACTCATATGTCTAGGCATATTTGATAGATAAATGAATAACATCAAAACTAATGCTCTGCTTAATGGATGCACAACTTTTCCAGCATCCATTCATTTGTGTATGAATGCACCATAAGTGTAGATGGTCTTCCAGTCAATTATACTTCAGCTGAGCATGACAGGATGAGTACACACAAAAACAACCTCCTTGAGGAAGCAGTAATAGGGAATAACAGGACAGATAATCATAAGGGATTAGAACATCGCCACATAAATCTACAGTGGTGCTGACAAGATTTCAGCTTTAAGGATGACAAACCTTTCCTTCTATTCCTGCTGTGGATTGAAAGATGCTAGGCTAATGGACTCATTCATCCAAAGCTATCATCCAACCAAGGCATAATTTTCAAAAGGAAAATTTCTACATTGTTTCATATTCGCCAAAATCATAGTGTTTGATCTTAATCCAAACTATTCTCATGGGATTTGAATAAATTCTAAAATAACAATTGTTGCTAATAATTTTCAGAACTTATTTATCCTTCACTGGAAATTTACATTACTGTTCATAAAAATGTAGTCTCAATCAGGCTAACCTTCCAGTTCAGGGAAATATTATCAATGTACCTGTAGTTCAATGAACACATGCAAATCACTTGGATATGTGCTCAGAATAAGCCTACATGTACTAAATTGCAAACACTTAAAAATCTAATCCTGAACCTGAGTTTCCAGTGTGAGGAAAATCTGATAAGGAGCTAGTATTTTCTAGACTGTGCTATAAATTTATGGATTTTATCTGATTAATCCATATAATTATAATGATGATTAGCCAGTTATGTAGCCAGTTCTGATCAGAGGTGTATTAAATGGGGGTGAATAAAAGAAGCGGCCCAAAGTCAAACAGTTTCATTATGACTTTTCAAAGTATTCATGAGTTTGATACTCTGACTTTTGAAATTGTACTAAGCAAAATTAGGACATTAAATGATTGAATCAAAACACTCTGAACAAAGATCCAAACTTGTATTTAACTGAAAACATAATTCCAGTCACAAATTATTCATGAAGAATTGATATAAAGCATGCAGAGACAGAAGGTAGGTCTGTCATGATGTGAGGCTAGAGGCAGGGATAAGGAGTCACTGTAAATGAATAAAGGTTTCTTTTTCGCAAAGCAGGAAATGTTTTGAAAATGATTTCTGTGATGTGTGAGCAATCCTGTTAATGTAATAAAAATCACTGAACTTTACAGTTGAAAGTAATAAATTATATCTCAATGAAGTTTGGGGGAATTCTCAGGTGGTGCTAGTGGTAAAGAACCAACTTGCCATTAATTAAAAAAAAAAAAAAATACTGAGCATTTTGTCTTTTAAAGGGATGTGTTGCCATTGAGTTTTTCTAATAGCATGCATCAGTTTTCAATCTCATGCCTGGTAGAGGTTTTCTGTGAATCTGCAGGGATTGACAGGTTAATATAAAGTGGATTTAAATGAGAACACTTATTCTTCAGTACACTTTAAAAAGAGTGAGCTATACATTCGCTCATTTTTCAAAGGTATTGAAAGGGTTTTTGATGATCTCATACTGAATTACTATGCCAAATAATAGAGGCTTTTAAAATCTTCATGCTAACTTCAAACTCTAGCCAATGCGGAAAAGGATCAATTCTGCACAGTATGTGGTATATAGATGTATACTATATACCATACTTTTAGTATGTTATATAAAACATGTATATGCATATATATGTTATGTACATCCATGCTATATATAATATTCTATGGTAAATTATATGTCACATTTTCTGCTATATGGACCTGCATTATATTCTGCTGTATATAAAAGAACTCCACATTGGCAAGCAACTGAGATTTTCTGAGCCACAAGCTTTATCAGCAGTAAGAATCAACTCTTTATATTCAATTTAAATAAAAATTACAAAATAGTTTAACGTTTTATAAAAATGTTTCAACAACTGCTATTACAAGAGAGACCAGTTCAGTTCATTCAGTTGCTCAGTTGTGTCCAACACTTTGCTACCCCATGGATTGCAGCACGCCAGCCCCTTGTCCATCACCAGCTCCCAAAGTTTACTCAAACTCATGCCCATTGAGTCGATGATGCCATCCAAACCTATCATCCTCTGTTGTCCCCTTCTTCTCCCCCTTCAATCTTTCCAAGCATCAGGGTCTTTTCAATGAGTCAGCTCTTCACATCAGGTGGCCAAAGTATTGGAGTTTCAGCTTCAACATCACTCTTTCCAATCTATTTGAATATAGTCATGGGACCAGATGCCATGATCTTAGTTTTCTGAATGTTGAGTCTTAAACCAAGTTTTTCACTCTCCTCTCTCACTTTAATCAAGTGGAACTTTAGTTTTTCTTCACTTTCTGCTATAAGGGTGTTGTTATCTGCATATCTGAGGTTATTGGTATTTCTCCCGGCAATCTTGATTCCAGCTTGTGCTTCTTCCAGCCCAGCATTTCTCATGATGTACTCTGCGTAGAAGTTAAATAAGCAGGGTGACAGTACACAGCCATGGTGTACTCCTTTTCCTATTTGGAATCAGTCTGCTGTTCCATGTCCAGTTGTGACTGTTACTTCCTGACCTGCATATAGGTTTCTTAAGAGTCAGATCAGGTGGTCTGGTATTCCCATCTCTTTCAGAATTTTCCACAGATTTTTGTGATCCACACAGTTAAAGGCTTTGGCATAGTCAATAAAGCAGAAATAGAGGTTTTTCTGGAACTCTCTTGCTTTTTCAATGGTCAGTAGATGTTGGCAATTTGATCTTTGGTTCCTCTACCATTTCTAAAACCAGCTTGTACATCTGAAAGTTCATGGTTTATGTATTGTTGAAGCCTGGCTTAGAGAATTTTGAGCATTACTTTACTAACACGTGAGATGAGTGCAATTGTGTGGCAGTCTGAGCATTCTTTGGCATTGCCTTTCCTTGGGATTGGAATGAAAACTGAACTTTTCCAGTCGTGTGGCCACTGCTGAGTTTTCCAAATTTGCTGGCATATTGAGTGCAGCACTTTCACAGCATCATCTTGTAGGATTTGAAATAGCTCAACTGGAATTCCATCACCTCCACTAGCTCTGTTCATTGTGATGTTTTCTAAGGGCCACTTGACTTCACATTCCCGGATGTCTGGCTCTAGGTGAGTGGTCACACCATCGTGATTATCTGGGTCATGAAGATATTTTTTGAAGAGTTCTGTGTATTCTTGCCATCTCTTCTTAATATCTTCTGCTTCTGTTAGGTCCATACCATTTCCGTCCTTTACTGAGCCCATCTTTGCATGAAATGTTCCCTTGGTATCTCTAATTTTCTTGAAGAGATCTCTAGTCTTCTTTCTTATCTCTCCTTGCTATTTTTTGGAACTCTACATTCAAATGTATATATCTTTCCTTTTCTCCTTTGTTTTTTGCTTCTCCTCTTTTCACAGCTATTCGTAAGGCCTCCTCAGACAGCCACTTTGCTTTTTTGCATTTCTTTCTCTTGGAGATGGTCTTGTGCCCTGTCTCCTGTACAGTGTCATGAACCTTGTCCATAGTTCATCAGGCACTCTATCAGATCTAGTCCCTGAAATCTATTTCTCACTTCCACTGTATAATCGTTAGGGATTTGATTTAGGTCATACCTGAATGGTCTAGTGGTTTTCCCTACTTTTTCAATTTATATCTGAATTTGGCAATAAAGAATTCACAATCTGAGTCACAGTTGGCTCCCAGTCCTTATTTTGCTGACTGTACATAGCTTTTCCATCTTTGGCTGTACTAATTATAAAGCAACAGAGTGAAGTCTGAATAGCTGATTAATAATCATCATCTTAAGGTAAATGTAATATTTAGAAATGTGCGTAATTCTCAGTGCATAGTGCAAGTTTATTTTTGCCTTAGCAGTGTTATTTTTTATTAAAGTAACACACACGCATGGGTTATAAACCCAGTGCTACTCAAGGATGTATAAAGGAAAGCAAACAGTTGCATTATTCCACTGCTCCTGTTTCCACACCTGCAACTTTTTTTTTTTTTACAATTATCTGTAACTGTTATTAAGTTGCTTACTTTCAAAATTCCATATGATATGCTTAGGACATTGCATATTAATTCATTAACTGTGGATGTTATTTCTTGATTTTGGCCATGACAAGTGAGGATTTAGCATTTCTAGACTAGGATAATTGGAGAAGGAAATGGCAACCCACTCCAGTGTTCTTGCCTGGAGAATTCCAGGGAAGGGGGAGCCCGGTGAGCTGCCGTCTATGGGGTAGCACAGAGTCGGACACGACTGAAGTGAGTTAACAGCAGCAGCAGCAGCAGCAGCAGCAGCAGACTAGGATAACAACATCTGGAGAGGACGATGGCACCCCACTCCAGCACTCTTGCCTGGAAAATCCCATGGACGGGGGAGCCTGGAGGACTGCGGTCCATGGGGTCGCTAAGCGTCGGACACGACTGAGCAGCTTCCCTTTCACTTTTCACTTTCACGCGTTGGAGAAGGAAATGGCAACCCACTCCAGTGTTCTTGCCTGGAGAATCCCAGGGACGGGGGAGCCCGGTGAGCTGCCGTCTATGGGGTCGCACAGAGTCGGACACGACTGAAGCGACTTAACAGCAGCAGCAGCATAACAACATCTTTATTCACATTCACCCTTATTGTTTTCATTGTTTTTCGACCATCATTTTTAATAAGATTTGGGGAGAAAGAGGAAAATCACATACTCTCAGTCCGTCTGACTGAGATGAAACCTGAAATGCAAGTGTCATGTTCATAAAGGCTGTTCATTTCATCAAGCTGTCTATTTAATGTGCCCACCCTGGTCTGTGACTCATCACTGTTTCCTATCCTAGAGAAGTTCTTCAGTTACGGCTGACACTAGCTTTCCCTTTCACAGATCTCCACAAACTCAATCATAAATCTTACAGATTTTCCTCCTTTAAGTCTCTTAAGTTTCACCCTTTTAGGTTTATTTATCTATCTAGCTGACATCTATGCAATCTTAGTGTAATGACAAATAAAACTAATGTTCCCAAAACATTTCTAATAATGCCTCACAAAATATGACATCATAGATACTTCACAAGTTATTATTCATTGACTTAATTTAACTAAATAAATTTAATTGAAAGCAAACAACTGTGAATCCTCTAAATAATAATTTTTATCAAGAAATCAGATTGCTCCCACATCCATTATCTTTAAAACAGACAAGGTCTTACAGTATATAGTTATAATTTTTTCAGTATAGCACTAAATATCTAAATTTATCCCATTTTGTGGTGAGTGTCTCTTTCTCCTCAGAATGGATGGGATTTAACCTTGCTGTTGTCTGTCCTTATCTGCTAGTCCCTTCCCTGTATGTTCAAATGTATTAGAATAACTTAGGAGTAAAGTAATTCACAGTTGTAAAAGTCTTCAGAAAATGTGACACTGCCACACAGTCTTACATGAAACAAACTCTAGAATCATCTCTTCCTTTTTTTGTTTAACATATACCATCAGTTGTCAAAACACTTAAATAAGGGCACCGATAAGTATCAGTATATAAATGAAGATGGAAGAAAGAGAAAAAAAAAAAAATAGAGTAACCGGGAGATTATTCGTGAAACTGCATCCCTACTTCTGTTGCATTTGCATACAAATTGATGTGGAAATTCATAACTGACTCCATTAATGAGGTCAAGAACAACATGCAGACTTAATCAAATGTTGCTGTGGGTTTGGTTGGTTAACTGTCTCTGGGGATGAAAATTCCAAAATATAAACCATTGCTTGCTACTGCATTTCTCTTCTTTCTAGAATAATTTCTACCATAATCTCATAATTAAATTTCATTTAGAAGTTCACTCACTTTTCATTTTTACTCCGAAACTATTGATGTGTGTCATACTTGTCACTTTAATTGAACTTTGAGACATAACTGACATATGGTGGAATCTGGAGTGACAGTATGACAAGAATGCTTTATTTCAGAAATTTGAGCAAAAAGGGTAAGTCTTTGAACTGAAATTCTTGCTAAGGAAATAGGGAGGAAATGTGAATACATTAATTTTCCGTCACTTTTCTATCTTTAGTATTTCTATGAATTTGTGTCACAGATATCCTTTATTTGAAGACACTGTCAAATCAGACTCTGTAATATGACAATTAATTTAAAAAAGCATATTCTACAATTTTCCTATTAGGTAATGTTTTAAAATATTGCATTATGTAGTTCAAACAGTATTTAAGTGCCTTATCACATATTTACATAATGTGCAATGGAGCTAAGTGAACAAAAAACTTTGGTAAAGGTTCTTCATGCTGTGCATATTAGCTTTTCCTTTCTCATCCTAACACTTCTCTTTCTGTCTTTTTGCCATACATTTTGATACTAAAACTTGCTACATGCCCTAAAAAGATTTTTTCTGTGGACAATAAGGTGAATATATGATAAAATTTAATTTGTTCTTAGCAGTCCTGACTCTTCTTTAAGTAAAGTGATATTGTTGAATTAAAATATGGACAACTAGATAAATTCATCCCTGGTCTCTTTTACAGTATTTCTGATTTGTCAGTGGCTACTTTATGTTACTTTGTAAATATAAGGTTTATATACCAGAATTTAAACAACCTAAAGGATACTATTTAAATCTGGATACCTATAAAAACTAAATACTATGCAAGTTTATTAATATTAAAATTAATTTTAATTTTTTCTTAAATTTACATATATATTCAAAATATGTTTCTAAACTTGATTGAATAGCCAAGGACACCATTTTACCACTTCATTAGTTTCTCACTTCTCCCAAACTTCTTTTGGTTGAGTTACTAAAGGAAAACATTTCATATCATTTATAATAATGATTCTATTAGAAGTACCTAAAATTCATTTGGAAGACACTAACATAATAACAGTGATGACAATATCAATGTATCATCCATGTTTTCCATTCAATACTCTTAAGTCTAGACTTCTTGACTTAAATTTCTCAAAGCTAGAACTTTATTGAGAATTTTTTGGTCTGTTTCATATGTCATAACTAGAAAATAAAATATTTGCTGGTGTGATTGGAGTTCCAGCTGGAGGTTACATGAAATCATGTGTTACTGATATATGAACAAACAATAAGAAAGAAATTGGCATTTCTATGAGTACATCTTGTATAACAGCTGTGTAACACTTAACAGACATTACTTGTTCATTAAATCTCAACTTGTGACCGATGCTATTACTCCATATTATGATATTCTAGAATCCTCTGAAGTGTAACAGAATGTGTCACTTCGAAATATGACTGTATGAGTTCAGGACGCAGCACCCTAATACTTGCTGCTTTGGTTATATTGATTATTTTGAGCTGTAGGCATTTGAAATCAGCAGATGCAGGGAGAGGCTTTTTCTGGATTTCCCTTATCTGTCTAAAGGCAAATCCTCCAAAAAGAATTCAATTGCCATAAATCTCCTTCCTAGGAGTTTCATCAAGCAAGGAATACTGACTCTTATCACAGGAGAGTAAGTGACAAGTCAACACCACAACCAGACAAACTATCACAAACTATCATATCTCTCATCTATTCTTCTAAGGGCCTCTCCATCTTTCCTAAAAATCCTTACTCTGTCCTAGGAAGCCTACATCCTCTCTCCCCTTTCCCTATTAAGACGGCATGTATATGAGTCTCAATTTAATCCACTACAGGAATAACACATTTTCCCCTGGTTATCACTCAAGAATAAATGAGGTCTATATATTAATAAACTTGTTTTTCTCTTATTAAGCTATCTTTTGTGAAAGAGGTTTCAACTAAGAACTCAGAAAGGTATTATTTTTTCTCTTCTATATCCCCTTCAGTTTGAATTTTGCTATTATGAGGAAAAGACAAATCACAATCTTGTTATGAATTCAAAGCCTATAAAGCATAGACATGAGTGCAATTCTAAGTGAGCAGCTACATAAACGGTACTCATGCCTACTGCCAGCAGGAATGGTACTGCACGGGAATGTGCCGTGCACAACCGGCATGACCATATGTGGCAGCCCTGAGCATCACCACATCATCTTTGTGGGAGAATTTTACCATTAGTCTTTCGAGATCATTATCTGCCTTATGATTTTGCTCCAGGAGATTGATGCTGATGAATGTCATTTTCAGGGTCTCATGTGTTTCAGCTTCCCAAGAAGGGCACTAGCAGAAGTTTGTAGTATCATGGGAAAGAAAGGTCAGGGTGTTCTTTTTCCCAGCTCTCTTTCTAATGGGACTTTAAAATATCAGTCACTCTATTATTTTTTCTGTTGGCAAAGCGAGAGTCACGCAGGCCAGTCCTGGGTTCTGGTAATACTTCTTTGCCTTGACCCTTCAAGTCTAGGATCTTTAATACTTCCTGCTCTTATAACCCTTTGAGTGATTTAATATCTCTTAATTCCATCATTTCCTATTACTTCTATCAACAGTGTCTTCAATATTTGTCACCTAATATTTTAATTTTTAAAATTTAAATTATTTCATTTTGGCTGTGCTGGGTTGTCATTGCTGCACGAGGACTTTCTCTAGTTGTGGCAATCTGGGATACTCTCTAGTTGCGATGTGTGGGCTTTTTGTTGTGGTGTATTTATTTGTTGCAGAGCACCAGGTCTGGGGTGCATGGGCTCCAAAGCATGGGCTCAGTAGTTGTGGTGCAGAGGTTTAGGTGCCCACAGCATTTGGGATGTTCTTGGGCCAGGAATCAAACCAGTGTGCCCTGTATTTCAAGGCAGGTTCCTATAAAGAGACATTTCTCTAGGAAAACATATAAGTAGTCCCTTTGTTAAATATTTTATCACCGCAATGACTACTTTTATGGAAGGTGTGATTGCCAGATAAATTCTGAACCTGGGTCAGCAAGTACACTTACGTATTCTCCCCTGCCTCTCTCTGTGTCCCCAGTAGAGCCATCTATCCAGTCACTGCTCCTTCCAGCTGTGTTAGGATGTGACCTTAAAATCTAAACTGGCAAAGTGCTCCAGACAGTCTCTACTAATCAATAGTCTGAGGTCTACAATTTCCTACATTCACCCATCAATGTAAGCTAAGCATTTTTGCTTTTAAATTCAGTAGCTATACACTTCAAAGAGAATGTTGAGGTCTGTTTTCATTGGTCGTTGAACAAAGTATAATCAATCCTAATGTTTAATCTTCTTGCACACTATCTTCTCATAACACATTATACTTCATTTACCCAAACTATTTCCTTTGCTTACTTTCAAACTCTTCCACAGAGATATCTGGATCTCTATCTTTTTAACCAACCCTGTAACTTCAACTAAGCCTCTTCAACCACATTTGTATTTATTCCACTTGTCTGTTTTAACTGATATGGATATGTAGATCTTCCTTGAAAATGTTCTTTTTTCTTTTCTAGAACTATCTCAAATATGTGATAGGTATATACTCTTATCCTCATTCTCATAAGGCCAGGTATTAAGGATGTGCCCCTCTTAGATCCACATAATCTCTTCCAGACTTTACATATCATTGCTTTCATCAAAACTGCCTAATTGCAGTTCATTCCATGCCAACGCGGCAGCTCTTTTCTAGACTGTCACCTGAATTGGGGCCACTTTCCCTTATTCACTGAAAAGTTTAGCATGTTGACTATAGTCTTTTCTTCTACCACAAACACCAATATCTTGGATGACTTTAGCATCCACAATGACAGGCATTTCAAAGAAGTGGTGTAGGTCAGGTGCAAAAACATGGGCTGTGTAGGCTGCCTGCCCACTTGCTTTCTGAAGCAGGTAACTTTGATCTCAAGGCAAGTTACTAAACTCTTTAGTGACATAACTTCCTCATCTGTAAAATAGGGTTGGTATAATAACTCATTTTACAACTGTTGAGAGAAAAAACAAAAAACAGTCAATAAAATACTCCCTGGTTTATGATAAGTTATCAGTAAATATAAACTATTATCATTAATCCCTTCCTCACCATCAATACCTTTGAACACTCACAACCTCAGCTTGAATGTTGTCATCACTCAAAATTGCTATACCTTCATCACAAACTCAAGAATCACAATCTCTGATTACAACTTCCTTCCTTTCAACATTCTTGTTCAATGATGATCCTATGGATTCATTCATCTTGATGGAAGCTTTCAGTGACTGATCCCATTGAAAGCGAAAGTGAAAGTCGCTCAGTCGTGTCTGACCCTTTGCTGCCCCGTGGACTATACAGCCCATGGAATTCTCCAGGCCAGAATACTGGAGTAGGTAGCCATTCCCTTCTCCAGGGGACCTTTGCAACCCAGGGATCAAACCCAGGTCTCTGGCATTGCAGGTGGATTCTGTACCAGCTGAGCCACAAGGGAAGACCCCATTATTTCAGGTGAATTCTCAAGAAATATCCCTTTTTATTCCATTCTAAACATATTTGGATTACATTCCTATGAGCATATTAAAAAAAAAAAAAAACATTCTTAAATACTATCCCAAACTACCTTGATTCTTCATCTTTTTATAAATTACACTTGCTTGGGCAAAAACCATAACTTTCAATGAAACCAAACACCTACTCTAGCCAGCACTGATTCTAAGAAGCTGAGGATGGTTGGTTATAATTATAAAAGAAGTAGACTGGGTCAACTATTAACTAACAACCATCAGCTTCCATTAGGCCCTTCAGATGACTTTGCATCTAACAAAAAAAAAGAAAGAAAGAAACAGAAATCTTATGACAGAGGTGCAGTTTTATTAAAATTATCCTTTATCTTCCCCTGCTGTTACTGTAAGAGAGGAGCAGTACATGTGCCTCAAGCCAGTTTCTACAGGTGCTGGGAAGTACCTTCATTCTTTTTCAGGGCCCTTACACCATCAACTATTTCATTACTCTTGCTTTGCAACCTCTTCTTCTCCCTTGAGTCTTTCCATCAGCCTTTAAACACATCCAGTTTCTTGGACCCCACCAGTTCCCTCAATCATAGTTCTCTATTTTTCCACACAACCAGACTGTTTGAAAAAGCGATTAAATACGTGTTAGAAATGCTTGTCCATTCTATACTATATTGGCTGTGTGCATTCTTTTACAATGTTCCATGGCTATAAAGAAATCTGAGTGCAAAAGAATTGATGCTTTTGAACTGTGGTGCTGGAGAAGACTCTTGAGAGTCCCTGGGAATGCAAGAAGATCCATCCAGTCTATCCTAAAGGAGATCAGTCCTGGGTGTTCTTTGGAGAGACTGATGTTGAACCTGAAACTCCAATACGTTGGCCAACTAATGTGGAAAGCTGACTCATTTGAAAAGACTAATGCTGGGAAAGATTGAGGGCAGGAGGAGAAGGGGACGGCAGGATGAGATGGTTGGATGGCATCACCAACACAATGGATATGGGTTTGGGTAAACTCCGGGATTTGGTGATGGACAGAGAGGCCTGGTGTACTATGATTCATGGGGTCACAAAGAGTCGGACATGACGGAGCGACTGAACTGAACTGAACTGATGGCTATATTCAGCAGTTCTCTGACTTAATATGGCTTTAAAAAATTTTTGAATATTTCATTTGATCCTCTTGCTATTGGTCCTTCATCCCTATGACAATGTTTAGAAACTGGTAACTTCTTCCATACCCCACTTGCTTGATCCCTATCAGCCATCAACACTTTAATGCTCCTTTGTTTTTGAAACAGTCTTTTCTTTTTGAAACTGATGTGACACTGTCTTGCTTTCCTCCCACCTCTACAACTAGTTTTCTCAGACACCTTTGTGTTTCCCTTCTTCTATTGAGTCATTCGTTTTATGAATCCCTGAAGGCTATTGTATACTACTTAGGATATAATCTCTCCTGAGGCTACTTCAACCATAACTAGCCCTTCAATTATAGCTTTTATGACAAATTTAACCTGAGGGGCAGATTTTACATTTTGGCAATAATCTCATATTTTAAAAGTTGAAAGACAAGCATTTCATAATATATTGTGATAAAAATTCAAAAGCTCAAAACAGGTTGCTACTTCTAAAAATAAACAGACTATGTTGCTATGATGGCACATTCCAAAGTGACACACTGAATATGGAAAGAAAAAGGAGACACATTCTTTTGAAATTTAGCACCAAGACCAGTGGACAGACTCAAACATAAACACCTGTTCCAAAATAAACTCAAAGATTATAAAAGTGGAAGCTCATTTGTTACACTCTAAAGTAATGGTACATGCATTTAGTTAGTCATCCCATTTAACTTCATACAAAATTCACCATCCCTTTCAGCTCTGTTTTCATTGAAAACAGAAAGTGGAATCATCAAGAATACAGAGAAAAGTGATGGTTGTTTAGTGAATACCTTTGGCTTTATGAAATGAGATGAGTGTTAGGGGAATGAGTAGAAGAAATACCACAGTGTTTGCTGAAGACCAGGTTTCAGACAGACCAGTAAAAGTTGTACAACCCCTTTTTACCACAGTGTATTCTTTAGTGTGTTCTATAAATTCAGCATATTTGAGGAAAATGTGATGATAGTTAATGATGACATGTGTAACTACAATTTCCATCTGTGTATTAGGACTATGTTTAGAAAAAAGTCATATAGCACAGTAATTTGTAATCTATAAAAAATATTCTTTGCAGTTGCTATCTAACTGAAGAGTTTAATTAGTTCACCTGATCCTCATTTCATAGTTTCTTTGTTACCTCAACCTAAAAGGATCTGTGTGTGGACTCAGTTGTGTCTGACTCTTTGTGGCCCCATGGATAGTAGCCCAGCCCAACTGTGTCCAAGAAATTTTCCAGACAGGAATACTGAACTTGGTTGCTGTCCTTATTCCTGTACTCAGGTTGCTTTGGGGCTGTAATCCTTACTTGGCTCACCTAAAAGAAACCCCTGCTGTCTTCCTATCAGTACAACCAACATAACTCTGGCTTAATATAAATGACAGTCTGCTATACAATCCACACTCTTGCTGTTTAAAGACAGATCCATAGAAATATGCTGTTCTCATCATTGCATAATATTCCCAGTGTTAGCTTAGCAGTCACTACTTGGAGATATCTTCCTTGAACTTCTAAAATTGCCTAATAATCTCTTTCTGTCCCTCCCTTCTCTCTTTGATTGAGATCAAAGAGATATAAAACATTATGTTAGTTTCACGTGTACAACATAATGCTTTGATATGTGTATACATTGTTCAATGATGATGCAAAGAACTGACTCATTGAAAAAGACCCTGATGCTAGGAAAGATTGAAGGCAGGAGGAGAATGGGATGACAGAGGATGAGATGGTTGGATGGTATGACTGACTCACTGGACATGAGTTTGAGCAAGCTCCAGAAGTTGGTGATGGACAGGGAAGCCTGGCATGCTGCAGTCGATAGGGTCAGACACGAGTCAGACACGACTGAGCGACTGAACTGAACTGAGCATGATAAGTCTAGTAAACAGCTGTCAATTTCCAGTTATGATTATTTTCCCCTTGGGATGAGAAATTTTAAGATCTACTCTCTGAGAAACTTTCAAATATGTAATTCAGTATTATTAACTATAGTTACCAAGCTACATATTAAACACTATCTTTTTCATGCATGCATCCTCTCCCTACACACACACGTACACACATACACTCATACACACACGTTAATGTACCTTTGAGTCTATCAGGCCTGACCTATGGGGTAAGGTTAGGAGCCCTCACAGCAACCTTCACAGTTCAGTCATCATAGCAAATCACAAAATCACACTGTAAAGGCTAATGGTCCATCACTCTACAACTGCGACTTCTGTGAACTCAAGACTGTTAACTTCCTTACATTTGAATCACCAGTGCCTTCTCGATTTATACATTTATTTCACTACACATTTAAATCTCAGGGAAATAAGTTAAAGGGCTTTTTAAACCTGAAAGAATAATTTTCTTTTCAGAAAAATAATAGCCAAATATTTAATTGTTTGGTGGAAAGAACTCTTTTATCTTTTCAGTACAGTGTTACTCACATTAAATCACAGCTAACAATACTCACAATACAATGGACTAAATTTCCAAACACCTAAGACCTGGGCAACTCTATAGTTTTAATCCTAATTAGTTTACTGTGTGACTCTAACTGATTTTCTTTAATTCATCCGGATTTGAATTTTCCCAATTAAAGATTTAACAGGGTTGAAATAGACTATTGGTTACTATTATTGGTGTTTATTAGTTTCCTTGAGAATCCAGTTCACATCTGAAGGCCTAAGATCGAGGAACACAGAGAGCAAAAGATCAATGTCACAGTTTAAGCAATCAGGCAGGAAAGGCTGAATTTTTTCTTCCTTCAGATTCTTGTTTTTTTCAGGCCAACAGGTAATTAGATGATGCCCAGCCATACTGGGCAGGGCAAATTGCCCTACTGAGCCCATCCATTAGGGTACTAATTTCACCGAAAACATTCTTACAGACACATACAAAAGAGTTTAGCCAAATATCAGGATACCCTGTGAACAGTGACCTTGACACATAAAATGAAATATCATGTAAATTTACGATTATTCTTTATTCAGCTCTGTATTACCAAAACAGATAATGGTAACAATAGAGCATAGGAAACATTTATTTTGTGCTGTGTTAGGGACTGTTCTAATTGTGTGGAATTTATGTAGTCCTCAGAATATACCAATGAAATGTGCATAATTCTCATTTTCGTTTAAAGTTTTGAACAATAAAGCACAGGGAGGTTAAGTAATTTAACCGAAGTTATTAATACACAAACTTTTCCTCTTTTGTTTTCAAAATAAAAATCAGCTAATTGTTTCATAATTTTATCATTTAAATATTGACTTTATTGGCTAAGATAATTCTATATAGAAAATTTTCTTTGTACTTATAAGCAAATTACAAGAGCATATGCTGTTTATTGACAACTTTTTCCATAATTAAGTTTGCCTCAGTTCAGTCCTTCAGTCATGTCTGACTCTTTGTGACCCCATGAATTGCAGCATGCCAGGCCTCCCTGTCCATCCCCAACTCCTGGAGTTCACTCAAACTCACGACCGTCAGGTTGGTGATGCCATCCAGCCATCTCATTCTCTGCGTCCCCTTCTCCTCCTGACCCAATCCCTCCCAGCATCAGAGTCATTTCCAATGAGTCAGCTCTTCACATGAGGTGGCCAAAGTACTGGAGTTTCAGCTTTAGCATCATTCCTTCCAAAGAACACCCAGGACCGATCTCCTTGCAGTCCTTTGTGCTTGAATCTCCTTGCAGTCCAAGGGACTCTCAAGAGTCTTCTCCAACACCACACTTCAAAAGCATCAATTCTGTGGTGCTCAGCTTTCTTCATAGTCCAACTCTCACATCCATACACGACCACTGGAAAAGCCATATCCTTGACTAGATGGACCTTTGTTGGCAAAGTAATGTCTCTGCTTTTCAATATGCTATCTAGGTTGGTCATAACTTTCCTTCCAAGGAATAAGCATCTTTTAATTTCATGGCTGCAATCACCATCTGCAGTGATTTTGGAGCCCAAAATAATAAAGTCTGACACTGTTTCCACTGTTTCCCCATCTATTTCCCATGAAGTGATGGTACCGGAGGCCATGATCTTCGTTTTCTGAATGTTGAGCTTTAAGCCAACTTTTTCACTCTCCTCTTTCACTTTCATCAAGAGGCTTTTTAGTTCCTCTTCACTTTCTGCCATAAGGGGTGTCATCTGCATATCTGAGGTTACTGATATTTCTTCTGGCAATCTTGATTCCAGTTTGTGCTTCTTCCATCCCAGCATTTCTCATGATGTACTCTGCATAGCAGTGAAATAAGCAGGGTGACAATATACAGCCTTGACGTACTCCTTTTCCTATTTGGAACCAGTCTGTTGTTCCATGTCCAGTTCTAACTGCTGCTTTCTGACCTGCATATAGGGTTCTCAAGAGGCAGGTCAGGTGGTCTGGTATTCCTATCTCTTTTAGAATTTTCCACAGTTTATTGTGATCCACACAGTCAAAGGCTTTGACATAGTCAATAAAGCAGAAATAGATGTTTTTCTGGAATTCTCTTGCTTTTTTGATGATCCAGTGCATGTTGGCAATTTGATCTCTGGTTCCTCTGCCTTTTCTAAAACCAGCTTGAACATCAGGGAGTTCATGGTTCCTATATTGCTGAAGACTGGCTTGGAAAATTTTGAGCATCACCTTACTAGCATGTGAGATGAGTACAATCGTGCAGCAGTGTGAGCATTCCTTGGCATTGCCTTTCTTTGGAATTGGAATGAAAACTGACCTTTCCCAGTCCTGTGGCCACTGCTGAGTTTTCCAAATTTGCTGGCATATTTAGTGCAGCACTTTCACAGCATCATCTTTCAGGATTTGAAATAGCTCCACTGGAATTCTATCACCTCCACTAGCTTTGTTCGTAGTGATGCTTTCTAAGGCCCACTTGACTTCACTTTCCAGGATGTCTGGCTCTAGGTGAGTGGTCATACCATTGTGATTATCTTGGTCGTGAAGATCTTTTTTGTGCAGTTCTTCAGTCTGTTATTGCCACCTCTTCTTAATATTTTCTGCTTCTGTTAGGTCCATACCATTTCTGTCCTTTACTGAGCCCATCTTTGCATGAAATTGTTCCCTTGGTATCTCTAATTTTCTTGAAGAGATCTCTAGTCCTTCCCATTTTATTCTTTTCCTCTATTTCTTTCCAGTGATCACAGAAAGGCTTCCTTATCTCTTATTGCTATTCTTTGAAACTCTGCATTCAGATGCTTATATCTTTCCTTTTCTCCTTTGCTTTTCATTTCTCTTATTTTCACAGCTATTTGTAAGGCCTCCCCAGACAGCCATTTTGCTTTTTTGCATTTCTTTTCCATGGGGATGGTCTTGATTCCTATCTCCTGTACAATGTCACAAACCTCATTCCATAGTTCATCAGGCACTGTATCAGATCTAGTCCCTTAAATCTATTTCTGACTTCCACTGTATAATCATAAGGGATTTGATTTAGGTCATACCTGAATGGTCTAGTGGTTTTCCCTACTTTCTTCAATTTAAATCTGAATTTGGCTACAGGCTTCTAAATGTTTTAAGGAGCTGAGAGTACATCACTGTCACTGTTAAAATTGTCAAAGTAAGGGTTTGTGTTTTCAACCTTAACTTTTTTGTTAATAGACTGTGATCCTTTGACATATTTATAAATCTTGAAGAAAATTAGTTAGCTAACAATTCATTTGGCCTCACATTCCAAAAATGCAGCTGATGAAGTACAGACTTTCCAAACACTAATGTTTAAGATAACTATTCACAACAAATTCACTTATTGAAAGCTGAGATTGGAATTATAAATAATAATACTACTAATAAATAAATTACCAAATGCAGGAAGTGCAGAAGGAATTGAAAACAAAAGTGAGGGCTCTTTATGAAACCTCTAACAAAACATGGGGAGCGGCTAGAGAAGTTGAAGTGGTGGCCACATTATTTCATTAGCTCTGTCACATGAGGTTGGGAGGTAAGACCTCTCTTAACCTGTGAAATGCACAAATTTGAATTGAGAAACCTAGACATTAAAAAAAAAAGCATTTGAAGAGTTAAAATATTAATATTAAACTACTAAATGTATAAAGTGAGAAAACATAATTTGTACAATGGTACACATACTTACAAAGGGAAACATTGGTCGCTCACAGGATCCAAGTGCAGAAAATAAAGTCAGTGAGAATTCATAGCCATGCTCTGTACCTCACATGGTTTATGTCTGAAGTGACCAGTACTTCCTAAACTTCCAACTTTTACTTTCCTAACTTTTTTCAGGAAAAACCATAAAAGATGGACCTGCACTACTGATAGCGCTGAGCTGCTTGGTAAAATCGAACACAGATAGCTCAGGTCACAAGAAAACTACTGATAAATCCTACTGAAGAAGAGCTTCACAAAGGAAATTAATAAGGGAAACCAACACCTACAGTGAGAATCACAGGGACCATAATCCTCAAATATTTGCATAACATAAATTACTCAAATAACATATAGTATACTAAAACATTAATGACATGTAATAGTGAATCAATATCCTTATAAGATATCATTATAAGATAAAATAAAATATGAAAAACATCCTAGATATTTTTTACAAACTACCAAAATTCTTAGAAGGCAAAAAAATACCACTGTTAAAATAAGATATATACAATAAATTGTTTAAATTCTTAGGAAAACAAACTGCAAGATGAAACTGAGGAATTTATCTGAAATGAATAGATATAAAGATTTCAAAATAATGAGGGAGAAATTTTAAAAAATGATGAATAAAGTGAGCAGCTTAAAAACAGAAAGTCATTTAGGAATTACAAAAGTAGATATCATCAGGAGTTAGAAAGTGGTAATATTTGAAGAAATGTTCACTGAAAAATGTCCAGATCTTGAATAACTTTTATAGTTTAGGACTTGGGAATGGGGTAGATTTATTCAGAAAAGAGATATAATCACAGTCATACAGGGAAAAAAGATGACCTGAAAAGTCTCTGCTTCTGTACTGCAGGTATAAAAATAGTGATAAAAGGCATTAGGACACTAGCCATGATGATCCTAAAACAGATAATGGTAGACATACAAGACAGAGCGGACTGCATTGCATAGGAAAATTCCAGGGCTCCTGCTGACTGAAGTTGTGCAGTTACATGGAGGCTGGTGGCACTGAAGTTTCTAACTTCTACAGTGGAAGGGTGGAGGATTGGAAAGGGCATTATTCTCCAAATCAGATGACAACCAAGGCTCTTCATTTATATTTGGTGATGGAAACAGTTGGCAAAATTTTAAAAAACTACAATAATTTTTAAAAGTAACTTTGGCATGCAGCTGGTAAAATAGGAAACTGAACAAAGAAATCTCAAAAATTGGCAAATGTAGGCATGGGGATGTTATATATGATAGAGAAAGCAATACAAATCAGTGAGGAAAGACTGTATAGTTTAAAAATTCATAAAAAGAAAAATAAGATCCCTATGCCACCTGGTATGCAAAATTAAATTCCTGATGAATTAAAGACATACATGTGAAAAAATGTTTTAAAATAGAGCATAGGAAAATTATGGGATTCATAGGATTTTGCAGATTATTTAAAGTATAAAAATTCATCATGGATGAAAAAGAAAAATAATCTCTTACAAAGCTACAAAATCAACTTGTAATAAGTTGCTTCATTGGATTTAAGCAAACTAGTAAAATATATACTTGTGCTTAAGTAGTCATGATAATTTTAACACTCACCCTCAAGAAAAAAAAAAGGAATATCTTGATTACATCAGTGTAGAAACATATTTACTTTGGCCACATCACCCAAAGAAAGAGTTGACTCATTGGAAAAGACCCTGATGCTGGGAGGGATTGGGGGCAGGAGGAGAAGGGGATGACAGAGGAAGAGATGGCTGGATGGCATCACTGATTCGATGGACATGAGTTTGGGTAAACTCCAGGAGTTGGTGATGGACAGGGAGGCCTGGCATGCTGCAATTCATGGGGTCACACAGTCGGACACGACCGAGTGAATGAACTGAACTGAAGAGGACATATTTGTTAAGAAAGACTAACAGGACAAAAAAAACTAAGAATTAAAGAACCATCACAAATCAGTAAAAAAGGAAAGATGAAATATTGGGAAAATGGGGGAAAAAAAAAAAAGACTCATTCCTACCAGAAATGGAGTAAATACAAATTAGAACATTTAAATATCATTTCATAACCATCATATTGACCAAAGTTAATGTTTGACAGCATTTGGTGTTATTTGAGAGGACAAAGAGACAGGACCTTTTATAGCTTTTCTTAGAGAGTTAAAATGTTACAAACACTTTTGAAATTAATTTGGCAATATAATATCAAGAATAATGAGTATTCATACATACTTTGACCAGAAAATAAACTTTTCTATATCATCCTGTGAATAAAGAGACAAAAAGAATATTAATTATGGAAGTCTCATTTTAAATAGAAAACAGAAAATAACTACATTGGTACAAAAAAAAAGGACAAAATGACATTCATTTCTGTTCAGTTGCTCAATCATGTCCAAATCTTTGTGACCCCATGGACTGCAGCACACCAGGCTTCCCTGTCCATCAACGACTCCCGGAGCTTGCTCAAACTCATGTCCGTTAAGTCGGTGATGTCATCTAACCATCTCATCCTCTGTCTTCCCCTTCTCCTCCTCCACCCAAATTTTCCCAGTATCAGGGTCTTTTCCAATGAGTCAATTCTTTGCATTATGTGGCCAAAGTATTGGAGTTTCAGCTTCAGCATCAGTCCTTCCAATGAATATTCAGGACTGATTTCCTTGAGGATTGACCAGTTTGATCTCCTTGTAGTCCAAGGGACTCTCAAGAGTCTTCTTCAACACCACAGTTCAAAGGCATCCATTCTCTGGTGCTCAGATTTCTTTACAGTCCAACTCTCACATCCATACATGACTACTAGAAAAACCATAGCTTTGACTAGATGGTCCTTTGTCGGCAAAGTAAAATGACATTAATGTAATATAAAACTACAAAGTAGTGAAAATAAATGATACATATATCACTATGAAGATTTTATCATTATAAAGCCAATGAATAATACATGCCATAAAATTCTATATATATTTTTAGATGTTGATATACCATGATAAATATATAAGTTCTAATAGATAAATATAAAAGGAATATGTCACCTCTGCATATTCATCTCTGAGAAAGGAAGAGATGTGAGAAATGACAGGGGATCATCGTTACGGCAGTATCATTTTAATGCTCTTTTCCTTAGCTCACTTTTTAATTAGATGTTTAGAAGGAAAAACGTTAATTCTTATTTAATTTTAATAGTGGATACATTGTACCTATTTTCTTATTGTTCTTTAAATATATATGGTATTCTAATTTTAAACAAAATAACTTTTTAGAGGAAAATATTAAAATGTTTGGTTAGGAGTAAAATGGTAATTCAAGAATATTTTATAATTGTGATTGAAATATGGTATAAATTAGGTAAGGCATCTATTAACATAAAACTAATCATTTTTCTATGCAAGGATCAGTAATGTTTCAATCTAGGGCTACATAGGATATTACTGGAATCCTTAAATAGGTTAATGGTGATATATGAAACAATTTCTACTGTGTATACAAACACACAAAAAACAACATTTTATTTCATTACAATGATTTTCCAGAATGACACAATATTTGGCATAAAATGGTGCACTGGCAAAGAGTGCCCTAGTATTATAATATACACATAAGATTAAAGGGGCTGATGTGTTTAAGCGGTTCAATGTATAACTATTTTTCTTCCAAATGTGAATACATCCATGGGCCATGCTAGGTGAAGTTCATAGATAAAGCTTACTTTTGCAATGACTGGACTGCCAACACATAGCTGGCTTCTCTCTCTCCACTGTTCTATGGAAAAGGTAAAGAGTACTTAAAGGAAGTCTATGTACAGTGTTTTAAGAACCCTCTCCTCTCCAACACCATAGGTAGAAGGAAACATATCCACTCTCCTGCCCCAGTCTGACTCTGCCTGTTATCTTACCTGATTAGAGTCCAGAACCACCTGGTGCCACATGTTATCAGGAAGCACATTGTCCATCACTGCAGACTGTGACTGCAGCCACAAAATTAGATGCTTTCTCTTTGGAAGAAAAACTATGACAAGTCTAGACAGCATATTAAAAAGCAGAGACCTCACTTTGACTCCATACAGTCAAAGCTATGGTTTCCCAGTAGTCATGTACAGATGTGAGAGGTGTACCATAAAGAAGCCCAAGTGCTAAAGAATTGATGCCTTTGAATTGTGGTGCTAGAGAAGACTCTTGTGAGTCTCTTGGACTGCAAGGAGATGCAACCAGTTAATCCTAAACAAAACCAATCCTTAATATTCATTGGAAAGACTGATGTTGAAGCAGAAGCTTCAATACTTTGTCCACTTGAAGCAAAAAGTTGACTCATTGGAAAAGACCCTGATGCTGGGAAAGATTGAGGGCAGGAGGAGAAAGGGGCGACAGAGGATGAGATAGTTGGATGGCATCACGAACTCAATGGACATGAGTTTGAGAAAACTTCAGGAGATAGTGAAGGACAGGGAAACCCGGCATGCTATAGTCCGTGGAATCGCAAAGAGATGGATATACTTAGCATGTCATGTCTGAACAACAACACTGCTCCTCCTTCAAGGCAGAAGTTGAGCTTCCTTCTCTCTTCTGGATTTCCACACTGACTTGTGTGGAGCATAACGAGGTGGGCTATCTTCTCTTTAATTGGTGTTAGGTTAGTCAGTGCCTGCTTTGAGAACAGGCCATATTTTCTCTTTCCTCACAGGCAGGTTTGACTTCTTTGTACCAAGGTTTAGAATCAAGGAAGAAGAAGTATAAAACTGTATTAGTGTTCAAGTTAAAGCCACATAATCCAGTTTAGCTTATGTCAATGAGTCCTGTATTGCTGTTGATTTGGATGGACACAAATAATCATAAAGTGTACTTTGATTCCCACTTGGCTATGCACAGGGCTCCCTTACGGACCCCTCAGGGGTAGAAGGATGACTGACAGGGAATATTTTATATCACTGACAGAGAATTATTTTAACATCATTCAAATATTGCCAATATTTTCTGCAGATACCATATGAGTAAGCTCCTAGTCTCTATGCAGGAAAATGTATTACAGAATTTGAGATAGGCACCAAAAATATTCAAATGACAATCCCCAGAGAAGAAAGTCTCTAGTAAAGCTTATATATTAACAATAAATTTACATTCACTGAGTTATTTTTAGTAATTGGCAGAAGAATGTCATTTTGTATGTTCAAATTTTTATTGATTGTTTTTAGTTTCCCCCAGGAAGCCCAACTAACCAGAGTAGGAATTATTTTCAAATGGGAATATTTATTGTTTATTTAGTTATGCTTCTTTTTAATTAGATTACCATGATCTGCTAATTAAATTCCCTTGGAAAACAAAGCTTAGATTATTAGGAGATATATTTCCACAAATGGTTTACCACCTCTGCCACTTAGAAAAATATTAATATTTTCAAAACTCTTCAGCAGAACTGGGAAGTATTAGGCTTTCTGTACATGCATATTCTTTACAGAATTTATGAAATGATGAATAGGTTTATGTTTGTTTCTTTGTTTCCAATGTAGCAAATCCAAAACCACTGAATACATAGAGTCATTTTCCTACAAACATAAGAAGTGTAAATATTTTCTGTCTGATTCTAGAGCAGGAAAAGGAGTGCCATGCTAACTATAACAGAACAGAGTAGGCTAGGAGCGTCAGATTATGGAATCTGTCCCAGAACTGGGTCACACAGGTCACACACACTGTGGCAGGTGCCAGGAAAAAGTCTAGCCACATCAGTGAAACATAATATCGAAAAGATACATCATAGACAATAGTATAATTCCATGTAGAATTTTACTTCAGAGAGCTCCAATGGGACACAAAGTTTCTCAAACATACAAGTAAAGACTCCAGAAATAAGTCATATTTAGAAGATCATACCAATAATCAGGAAATCAACATCAGGAGGAACAGAAACTGATCCACATAGAGAGTGTCAGGCATTATAATGGTAAGTGAAGCACATTGATCCATTTAATCCTCAATAATCTCAAATAGTTTTCATTTTATGTAAAATAAAACTGTGGACCAGATAGGTTAATTATAGCTGGTAATGATATTCAAACTTTGTCTGACTCCAAATCCTTAACCCACTAAAACTGAAACGTATGCTGTATTTAATTAGCACATGAATCCACAGTTACTACCAGGCTGGGCAATTCGGGATGAATAAATATAAACTGTTTCAAATAACATGAGTATGAAACTGTTCAAAGGTATTACTACTATTCTGTCATTAATTTTTACTTTTTATAACTACATAAGTGATATTAAACACTTTTCTTAAGGCCATGGGGGAATATGAGGCATTAACATGTAACTAAGCAGCATGTGAAGTCTACACTGTGCTGTTGGGCATTCAGGAAAACTGTTCCTACATGATTAAAGTCCCAGTTAAAATTGTTGAAAGATACTATTTAGGAAAAACTAGTGATTTTTGGTTTGGTGGTTACAATGCTATATACAATTTAGCCAAAACTCCTTTAACATTATACCTTCCTGTATACATACATAGAAAACTATGCATACAGTACGTAGAATTTACCAAATTTGTCTGATCATAAAAAACATTTATTTGTCCTGAATCAGCCTGAGAGATCAATTGCTCTAGGGACATACTCCAATAAGCAATGTTCCTTAGGGGGTGAAGGGGAGATTGATGGAGAGAAGCTTTCCTGGGGCAAAATCTGGCAAAACAAAGAATTAGAGTCCTGGAATAACTGGGATCCTAAGTAATGATCCAAACTGTCTCAAAAGAAAATTATAAAGTTGAATTTTTAGAACGGAGATAAGTATGTCTGAATTAGTCAGGCAGGAAAGATGTCTTCACTGAGTTCCAGAGGGTTATAGCCCTTCTGCCTAAAATTGGGATCATTCTATATTCTGTGCAGGTGATGAGTAACTAGAGTGTGTACAAATCTGTACAATAGGTGTGACTGGATCCACTCTGAGAAGAAGAATACAACAGAGTATCAATTCAGCTGAAATTGAAGGGAAAAAATCAAGGTAAAAATATTCCTCTTATTCTTAAGTCTATATCCTGGACTAAAATAATATGATATAGTCATATCACATAAAATGATAGTATGATAGATTAGGGTGATAAACAAGATTTTTTGAAAATATAAGCACATCTGCCACACAGAACAAAATAATCTTGTGAGAAAAATATACACCAACAAATAAAACAATTAATCTGCTAATTGTGTGTGTTCCTTCGGGTACTAAAATTAGGAAACATTTGGTAATTTTCTATCAAGAAGTATACACGAATTCAGTCTCTAGATAATCCTCAAGCAGACCATGGAAAAATAGGTCATGTCAAATAAAATAAGTCTCTAGGTAGAGTCAAGGCTTTGTCTCACTTCTTAGTTTCCAATTCCAGTAATTCTATGACATTATTCTTATCTCTTCTATATATGGCAAGGTTATTCTCCTCACTAGCACATTCACTGAAGCAATAAATCAGTGATTAATTGTACTTCACATTCTCCATGTTAAGTGTGGTTTGTGATGATTTACATTATTTAGAACTATAAAAATGAGATTAAACCATTACCATCAATGATTACAGTAAAGGGCACAGTAGGAAATTGGAGCACTTTCCTGAAAGGGTAACTTCTGCTCGGAGGCATTGTCACTGCGCTATGGCTCTCCTGGTGTTGTCCTAACGTGTCACCCTTCAGGGTCGGGGCAATTACTGCAATCCTCTCTGGAATCAATATTTTGCGATGTTTTATCATCTCAATATTGATGTATTTAAAAATGGTGCAATGTCATCACTGCCACGACAAAAGATAAGCTTCAGGTAAAATGTAGCATTATCTTATAAGTTTTTATTACATTCCAAGTGTGAAATCTGTCATTTGTGCCTTGCAATGTCACCACAAGTTTCTTAAATATAGAACATATTTTTAAAAATTAGAAAATAATTGCTTGTTTCCTTTCCACCATGCAATATGCTTCAAAACTAACTTGACCAAATTGATTAAAACATGATTGCCCTCAAATAGGACGTTTTCCATATCTTATACACCCACCACCACAGTAAATGAAGTGATTTCTCTTTTATGCCTTTAACCTTTATACTGCCTTGAAAGTTAAAGTGAAAGTCGCTCAGTCATGTTCAACTCTGCAATCCCATGGACTATACAGCCCATGGAATTCTCCAGGCCAGAATACTGGAGTTGGTAGCCTTTCACTTCTTCAGGAGATCTTCCCAACCCAGGGATCCAGTCAGGGTCTCCTGCATTGCAGGCGGATTCTTTACCAACTGAGCTATCTGTGAAGCCCTATACTGCCTTAGATACAGCCATATTTGCTAATTTTATTTCTATAGTTTACCCATCTACAAACTACTACTGAAGGAAGAAATGATCATAAAAATGAGCAGTTAGAAAAACTTTTTAAGTTAAATGGAGGTTCCTAGGTTACTAGGAACATAGGTTACTCATATGTGTAATGTTTAATTAATAGAAAGACATTGAGGAATATTATCTTGCCTTAAAGTGTAGAAGGTAATATTGTGATCTTACAACAAATAATAAGAACAACAGAATTAAAAGAGCTAGGGAGATAAAAAGAATCACTGGTAAGCCTAAACTCTCTCCATCCTCAGTACCCATCATGGATCTGTTTACCTGAAGGACTGATAGAAAATCTGGGAAGAATCTCACTCCATGAGAAAACATATGATGCATTTGGTTCACAGAAAATGTGTCAGTATCAGAGGGGAGTAATTAAGCAATCAGTGACTCTACCCTAAATTGTCTAAAACCTTCTACTCTTCCTTTCAAGATCATCTCTAAATTTAGAGAAGGGGGTACAATAAATACCAAGTAGGACATGAGACACACTGTGCACTTATCAGAACTGCTTTTAGTATATGTCATGGAGGGAAGCAGAAAGAGGCAAAGGAAGGGTGCAGCCTGTTTTACCCTGGAGGGGTCTATAGGACCACGTTGGAGTGTGAAAAAGACAGAGTGGCTCAGATATGGAATAGAATATTACCAGTACCCCCAGAATCTCCTTGTGACCCCTCCAGTCACAATCTACCTCTATCCCTCAATGGTAACCAGTATTCTTTCTTCTGGCATATGCATCTATATGATCCATCTTTAGCTTTCGGTTGATAATGCCGTATTCAGACCATTTAAGAGAGACAAGGTATCTCTTATAAGGAGAAGTTGAAGAAATTTTCTATCTTTCTTTTCCATTTCCCATGTCAGGATAAAAAAAAATTAGATTTTCACCTTTCAAAAATTATTTAAATTCTGAAAAATAAAATCTAGACATCTGACAGCAAATCAGACTAAGCAATTATGAGAAATCCTTAGTCATATATCTTGAGAATTACCTTTACCTGTGTAATCTGTAGATTCAAAGGAGATTGATAGAACAAAGAAAGATGTGTAAATAGAATAATGAATAAATGTAGGGAGAAGGAATGAAAAGGATATATGACACATGAAAGAGAAATAATTTTAGTTTCTGTCTTGAATTTATTAGTTTTAACTTTTTATTTAATGGATACTAAATGATTTAAATAGCCAAAAAAATTTAACATTCATTTGGGATTTTAAAAATCTTATTCTGCTAATTTTTTTTTCAAATTGTATTTTACAACTTCTTATTTGAATCTTAAGTTATATACCACCTTGCAAAAAATCTTCACATACCTTTAAAAATAAGGAATAAGACTCACAATCATCAATATAAACACAATATAAAATCTATAATGGGAATACTTTTTTCTATACATTATATACATTATAAAGCTTGACAGCAAATATTTTATAAAGTACACTGTGAAAAAACTTTGCAGTTTCATTATGAAGGGACAATCAAAATAACAGGAATCATCAGATTAGAATTTCTTCATCTTCCCACCAACAAATCTAATAACCCACTCATAAATGTTTCCATAAAACCTGCCTTCCTCCAACCACAATATATGGGCAACACATTTTGCTCCATTTGCCTCACAAGAATTTTGTTGTTGAAATTATTCTCTCATCTATATCATCAAATTTTCACCTGCTACTGAATTGCTTTCCTTTAGCTCACAGACACATCTCAAAATATTTCTCAACTTAAAATGATACCAAAGCAACAGACCACAGCAATCTCTTATCCCACCCTGCCTATCTGCATAGCAAATTCCACAATATGCACTGTATTTGTTACTTTGTCCTCATCTTCCATTCTGTCCTCAACTTATCCTGAACATCTCTGTTCATCACAGCTCCTCTAAAAAAAAAATGATTCCACGCTCACCTTCACCTTGCCACACCCAGTGGTTAAATTCTCAGTTCTTATCTTTCTCTTGTAAATGGACTGTACACCACTGACCAATTTCCCCTTGAATCATTCTCTTCCCTTGATTCTGAGCGAGCCATATCCTACTGGTTTTCTTTATGAAACAATGACGGTTCCTTTTAGATAGACTTTTCTGATTGTTCCTTTTTTTTGTTTTCTGATTTAGATTTTTTACAGTGTCCGTTGACTGAATTCTCAGAAATCTTCAGTCTCCACACTCACTTTCTAGATATTCTCATATTATCCCTTGACTTTAAACACCATCTCTGTCCCAATGCAATCCAAATGTCTATCTGAAGCATTTCAAACACGTGCTTCCAGTCCTAATCTTTTTCCTAAGTATCAGACTCATATATCCAACTATATAATGAACGCTTCCAATACTGTTGTACAATACGTAAATCTTGTTTTCCCTTCTGTGATAATCCTCACACTTGGCCAATCATGCTTTATCCTTCAGTAATGTAAACTTACTAGTTACTCAGGCCAATGCTTAGAAATTATCCCAACTCCTCTTTTTAAAAATGGTTCTTTATCTGCTATCGGCTGACTTGTGTCATACTCTAAAAATATTCACATGATAAATTCCTAATTCCCACTAACTCAGAATAGAACCATATTTGGTGACAGGATCTTTGTGGAGGCTATTAAGAAAAATGACATCATTAGAGTGGGTCTTCAGTTCAGTTGAGTTGTTCAGTCGTGTCCGACTCTTTGTGACCCCATGAATTGCAGCACGCCAGGCCTCCCTGTCCATTACCAACTCCCCGAGTTCACTCAGACTCACGTCCATCGAATCAGTGATGCCATGCAGGCATCTCATCCTCTGTCGTCCCCCTCTCCTCCTGCCCACAATCCCTCCCAGCATCAGAGTCTTTTCTAATGAGTCAGCTCTTCACATGAGGTGGCCAAAGTACTGGAGTTTCAGCTTTAGCACCATTCCTTCCAAAGAACACCCAGGACTGATCTCCTTCAGAATGGACTGGTTGGATCTCCTTGCAGTCCAAGAGACTCGCAAGAGTCTTCTCCAACACCACAGTTCAAAAGCATCCATTCTTCGGCACTCAGCCTTCTTCCCAGTCCAACTCTCACATCCATACATGACCACAGGAAAAACCATAGCCTTGACTAGATGGACCTTAGTCGGCAAAGTAATGTCTCTGCTTTTGAATATGCTATCTAGGTTGGTCATAACTTTTCTTCCAAGGAGTAAGTGTCTTTTAATTTCATGGCTGCAGTCACCATCTGCATTGATTTTGCAGCCCAAGAAAATAAAGTCTGACACTGTTTCCACTGTTTTCCCATCTATTTCCCATGAAGTGATGGGACCGGATGCCATGATCTTCGTTTTCTGAACGTTGAGCTTTAAGCCAACTTTTTCACTCTCCACTTTCACTTTCATCAAGAGGCTTTTTAGTTTCTCTTCACTTTCTGCCATAAGAGTGGGTCTTAATTCAATATAATAGATGTTTATGCAAGAAGAGAAAATTTGGAAAAATGGAGGTATAGAAAAATGGTGAAGAGACGGTACAGAGAAAAAACTGCAATCTACAACTCAAAGATAAAGGCCCAGATAGAATCTTCTCTCACAGCCCTCAGAACTAAGCAACCTTGATATCAGATTTCTAGCCTTCAGAAATTTGAGAAAATAAATCTCTGTTGTTTGAGCCACTTAGTCTGTTGCTTTGGCAGCCTGAATATAGTAATATCCACCCCATCAACTTATTATATAAGTTCTACCTTCAACAATATCCTAACTCTGACCATATTTAGCCTTGAGCTCTTTCCCTGAGCCACTTCTCCTGTTGAGGTAAATGAGAGCCTTGACCCCAAAACTCAATGTCTAAAATCATATTTTAAGGATGCAAACCTAGCATCATTTTGTTTCTCAAACCACTCACTGGCTTCCGATCTAATATGAAATTAATGCAGACATCTTACCTCAAGCTACAATGTCTTAAAGGATCTTGCCTCTGGCCAACTTCTTGACTTCACCTTCTATAACCTTGGACTTGGTTCTCACTTGCTTTCTTGCTGTTAATGAAATACACTAAGATTTTCCCCACACCAGGTCATTTGAAAATGCTCTTCTGTCTTCCTTTCCCATGATATTTACAAGGTGTTCTCTTAAGTACCTTCCTGTCCGGTTGAAGGACACCTAGTAAGTTACTATAGTTTTAGCATCTTTGGCATTGCCTTTCTTTGGAATTAGAATGAAAACTGACCATTTCCAGTCCTGTGGCCACTGCTGAGTTTTCCAAATTTGTTGGCATATTGAGTATGGCACTTAGCAGCATCATCTTTTAGTATTTAATAACTCAATTGGAAATCCAATACCTCCACTAGAGTACACCCTAAAACATGTACTCTCTATTTACTGGTAATTATATTATAAACCACTTGTTTATGTTTTCCTATATTTCTTATCCCCAGTAGAAGTTAAGCTTCTTGAGAGCAAAGACTTTGTTTGTACAAATATACCACTAGAACCTTGGAAAAAGTCAATATCTGTTGCATGAGTCAATGTGTGGAATCACTGCCCTATACCACAAAGATGCCTCATAGAGTACTAGGGCCCCTGAAACAAGTTCTAATATTTAGTACTAAAATATGCCTTACTCTAAACATTTATAATGCGGCATTATACAAAGAACAGAAATATAACTTTTCAAGGACCCACCCATGTGTTTTTCTTCACTTTCGTTGGTCCTTACAATCTTTATTTTCAAGAAAAATTACAGAGATCAAGATCTTACTACCCATTTGTCTCCACTATACTTCTCAGTGTTCAGGTTAATATTTGTTAAACTTCCTATGTGAACAAAATTTTTTGACAAAGAAATAGAATATTTCAAAATCATTTGATGGCTTCCATTTTTGACATATCTGGATAGGTCTCAGAGCGCAATTTTCCTGAGAGACCTATTTCTTCATTCAGTACATATTCTACCTCCCACTAGGCCTAGCTTCAGTGAAAGTGCTTTTGATTAGAATTTTCTTTTCATTCTGGTAAGATGAATGCTTTAGGATACATCAAAGTATACTTGATCAGCTGAAGATATTCTTTACAAAAATAGTTTGTGTGCCTTTTTCTTAATGAGTAAAACAAGATTTCAAAACAAGCATGCTGTTTTAGAACAGATCTCTTCACTGTTAATTTTCTGAGGGTGAATCAAGGTCATTTTTACATTGGATGAAAAAGTTTTAGATTTTCTTAAAACATGTGAAATAAATCTAGACAAGCAGCAAGTAACTCCTAAGGTCTTCTGAAGAAAACATATTGTTACACACTTTACAACTCAGAATTTATAGTAGTTTATATGTGTCATGTTTTGGTTTTGGAAGAGTCAATCCTTAATGTATTAGTTCAATAAAACTTACTGAGCATCAAATAAGGCACGCACAATGCCAGGCACTGAGCACCCCAAGGTGAAACTTGTATCTGCTCTGCTCTCGAGAAACTCAGCAATTGCTCAGGAAGACGTCCATTAACACACAGGTATAATATAACCTAATAACAATTACGATGGTGCTAGTAGTTTGTTAATATTAATTTTGTGGATTATTTATTCCACAGATTGCCATGCTCTCAGCATGTAGTTAGGGCTTGCCTCCTAGCTCAGTTAGTAAAGAATCTGCCTGCAATCCAGGAGACTCGGGTTTGGTCCCTGGAACAGGGAGATCTCTTGGAGAAGGATATGGTAACCCACTCCAGTATTCCTACCAGGGGAATTCCATGGACAGAGGAGCCTGATGAGCTACGTTCCATGGGGTCACAAAGAGTCAAATATGACTTAGCGACTAAATCACCTAACATGCAAGTAAACTCTGAGAGTAAGTAGAGATAGTCAGGAAGTAACATTTGTGTTGTGTTTTGAATAATTAACAAGAGAATGCAGGAGAAAAAAATGAATATCCAGGGAAATGATCACTAGCAGAAGAAACGCCTCTCTGTGCAGTCATGGAACCAAAGTAAAAATTTAGATGCCATCTTGAAAAACTGAGACTTTCAGTTTTCCTGAGAAAGAAACTTGCAGAGAAAGCAGGGAGGATTCTATCTGGTATAAAATGGGAGAGGTAAATTGAGTTCAGCTGTGGGCCACTTTGGCTCCCTTCTACATCATATGGTAGAATTCAATTTTATACTGAAGGCAGTGATGAACCAACAGAAACCTTTGAATCAGAAAAAAATGCAATTAAGACATTTTTATGAAGATAAATCTGGTGACAATGAAAATATATAAAACATATACACACACACATATAGTGGATGAAATAGTGGTGACAAGAGCACTTATCAGGCAGTTGCAGTTGAAAGATATCAAGGACATGGACCAAAAAGGATAATAAGCACAGATCAAATGAAATGGCCAAATCTGGGAGATATTCTTGATCTATTTAAATGAATTCAGTGTCTAATTGGAGAAGAGTTCAAGAGAAAAAAGTTGATAATTACAAGAACTTTGGCTTGGAAATATGAATGGAGTTTAACATAAAAGCTGAAAAAATCATGGGTAAATGCCTTTATGCAGAAAATATAATTAGTTATTTTGGGGACATACTGGGGATTGAAATATATGAGAGGACGTCTCAATGTCCATTCCTTGTCACAACATTTATCTCTGTTGAAACTGGCACATTATTAAAACAAAATAGGGAGACTTCAACTAAAATAAATATGCTTCTAATTTATTAAAATAATTCCATCCAAAAGAAGCTTTGGATTTAACACTGCATAAGTGATAGGCATTATCATAATTCAGGGCAATTTGAGACTCTTATTGGGTGATATAGTGGAAGCCATAATTAATTTGAAAATAATATCCAGTCATATAAAAACAATCTTCAAAGAAGAAAGAGAAGTAAAGATTTTTGGAAAAAAAATTCTCATAACTTAGTTTTTTTCCCACAAATATTTCATGCAAAATGGGCAGAAATAAAGGACAGAGATAGTATAGACCTAACAGAAGTAGAGAAATTAAGAAGAGGTGGAAAAAATACACAGAAGAACTATAGAAAAGAAATCTTAATAACCTCAGTTCAGTTCAGTAGCTCAGTTGTGTTCAACTCTTTGGACCCCATGAACTGCAGCACACCAGGCTTCCCTGTCCATCATAACTCCCAGAGCCTACTCAAACTCAAGTCCATTGACTTGGTGATGCCATCCAACCATCTCATCCTCTGCCGTCTATTTCTCCTCCGATCTTGAATCATTCCCAGCATTAGGGTCTTTTCAAATGAGTCAGTTCTTTGCATCAAGTGGCCAAACTTTTGGAGTTTCAGCTTCAGCATCAGTCCTTCCAAAGAATATTCAGGACAGATTTCCTTTAGGATGGACTGGTTTGATCTCCTTGCAGTCCACGGGGCTCTCAAGGGTCTTCTCCAACACCACAATTCAAAGCATTAATTCTTCGGTGTTCAGATTTCTTGATAGTCAAATTCTCACAACCATACATGACTCCTGGAAAAACCATAGCTTTGGCTAGATGGAAGTTTGTTGGCAAAGTAGTCTCTGCTTTTTAATGTGCTGTCTAGGTTGGTCATAACTTTTCTTCCAAGGAGCAAGCATATTTTAGTTTCATGGCTGCAGTCACCATCTGCAGTGATTTTGGAGCCCCCCAAAATAAAGTCTCTCACTGTTTCCATTGTTTCCCCATCCATCTGCAGTGAAGTGATGGGACTGGATGCCATGATCTTAGTTTTCTGAATGTTGTGTTTTTAAAGCCAAGTTTTTCACTCTCCTCTTTTACTTTCATCAGGAGGATCTTTAGTTCTTCTTCTATTTCTGCCATAAGGGTGGTGTCATATGCATATCTGAAGTTATTGATATTCTCCCAGCAATCTTAATTCCAGCTTGTGCTTCATCCAGTCTGGCACTTCACATGATGTACTCTGCATATAAGTTAAATAAGCACTGTGACAATATATAGCCTTGCAGTACTCCTTTCCCGATTTGGAACCAGTCTGTTGTTCCATGTTCAGTCTAACTGTTGCTTCTTGACCAGCATGCAGATATCTCAAGAGGCAGGTCAGGTGGTCTGGTATTCCAATATCTAAGAATTTTCCACAGTTTCTTGTGATCCACACAGTAAAAAGTTTTGGCATATTCAATAAAACAGAAGTAGATGTTTTTTGGAGTCTCTCACATTTTTGATCATCCAATGGATGTTGGCAATTTGATCTTTGGTTCCTCTGCCTTTTCTAAATCCAGCTTGAACATCTAGAATTTCATGGTTCACGTATTGCTGAAGCCGGGCTTGGAGAATTTTGAGCATTATTTTGCTAGCATGTGAGATAAGTGCAATTGTGCTACAGTTTTAGCATTCTTTGCCATTGCCTTTCTTTAGGATTAGAATGAAGACTGACCTTTTCCTGTCTTGTGGCCATTGCTGAATTTTCCAAATTTGCTAGCATATTGAATGTAGCACTTTCAAATCATCATCTTTTAGGATTTGAAATAGCTCAACTGTAATTCCATCACCTCCATTAGCTTTGTTCATGGAGAGGCTTCCTAAGGCCCACTTGACCTCACATTCCTGAATGCTTGGCTCTAGGTGAGTGATCACACCATCATGGTTATATGGGTCATGAAGATCTTTTCTGTACAGTTCTGAGTATTTCTGCCACCTCTTCTTAATATCATCTGAGACTTCTGTTAGGTCCATATCATTTCTGTCCTTTATTGTTCCCATCTCTGCATAAAATGTTCCCTTCTAATTTTCTTGAAGAGATCTCTAGTCTTTCCCATTCGTGTTTTCCTCTATTTCTTTGCATTGACCACTGAGGAAGGCTTTCTTATCTCTCCTTGCTATTCTTTGGAACTCTGCATTCAGATGGGTATATCTTTCCTTAATGACCTAGATAACTACAATGCTGTGATCACTCACCTACAGCCTGACAACCTGGAGTGTGAAGTCAACTGGGCTTAAGTCAGCATCACTATGCACAAAGCTATTAGGAGTGATGGAATTCCAGCTGGTCTATTTCAAAAGATGATGCTGTGAAAGTGCTGCACTCAATACACCAGCAAATTTGGAAGACTCAGCAGCAGATATAGGACTGGAAAAGGTCAGTTTTCATTCCAATCCTAAACAAAAGCAATGCCAAAGAATGTCCAAGCTACTGCAAAATTGCACTCATCTCACATGCTAGCAAAGTAATGTTCAAAATTCTCCAAGCTAGGCTTCAACAGTATGTGAATTGAGAGCATCCATATGTTAGGTAGTTAAAATAGGAAACAGGAGTCCAAAATGGTGTTGGCTAAAAGACAAGGAAGGGAAAAGCCTGAAAAAATAGAACAAAGGAAGGTCCGAGGACTAGAGTGAGGACCTCAGGTAGAACAAACAACACTCCTGGCTAGCCCAATTTACAGAGGGCAGGCCCAGCGGGAGGAAAAAAAAAAAAAACATATAAAAAGAGGAGCCAAAGGGCCGAGGGTCTCTCTCTCCCCCACGTGCTGGGGCACTCTTCTGTTCGTGTCTTTAGGTTGACATGCCCTCGTGCCTCAAGATTGGATTTTCCAGCTATTTTCTAAATAAAATAGAGCTGTAACACAGAGCTGTAACACTGATTTGTCTAAGAGCTATAGGATGGTCTGTTCGAGACCTGAGAGCTATGACATGGTCTGTCTAAGACCCAAGAGCTTTAATGTCCCTCACTCCAAATCTTTGTTGTGACGAGACAGAACTGAGGAACATACACTTGCCTGACACATATGTTCAAGCTGCATTTAGAAATGTCAGAGGAAGAAGAGATCAAATTGCCACCATCCGCTGGATCATCAAAAAATCAAAAGAATTCCAGAAAAACATCTACTTCTGCTTCATTGACTAAGCTAAAACCTTTGCCACTGTGGATCACAACGAACTGTGGAAAAGTCTTTAAGAGATGGGAATACCAGACTATCTTACCTACCTCCTAAGAAACCTGTATGCAGGTCAAGAAGTGAGAGAGTAATAGACAGGAAAGCCAGGGGTCTCCAAATGGAGGAAATAGGCTTCAAGTGTTGGACATTTTTTTATCTCTTTCTTAAGTGGCAGGAGGAAACAAACTAGTGATATATTTTTTTCCCCTTCTCTCTACAAATTTAAAAAGAGGTTTCTGTTAAAACACTCTGTTGCCATAATGACACCTGGTTCCACCTGAACTTAACTTTTCTCAAATCTTGAACTAACCAATGCATTTTTTAAAATGGAAATATTTGTCTTAGGCTATGTTAATATACTATGCATTTACCCCAGACTGTCTTCAAGTCTGTTCAGCCTAAAGGCTCAGAACTGACTTGACAAACCAGTATGTTATAATCATACATTGTTCTCTTAATCTATGTAAGTGAAACTATTTGTATGGTAATCTGTCTTTCTTCAAGATTCAAGTCAATAGCTTTATGGCCCTGGATGCCTTACCTGGTGCTGAGATTTTCTCAAAATGCATCTTGTGGGTGAGGGGCCTGGTGCCATTCTCTGAATTTTGAGACATCTCCTTTCTTTTATTAACAGACTGCTAGTAACTATATAACATCCAGCTAAAGACTAGCAGGCAGGTATTCTTTCTGCCCCCTTCTGATGTCTTTGTCAGAAGTTTTCTTTATTTCTTTTATACTTTAATTAAGCTTTATTACACAAAAGCTCTGAGCGATCAAGCCTCATCTCTAGCCCCAGATTGAATTATTCTCCTCCGGAGGCCAAGAATCCTGGCATCTTTTGTGGTTCAGCAACAATCTTTCAGAAACAACAGTTAGAACCAGACATGGAACAATGGACTGATTCCAAATTGGGAAGGGAGTACATCAAGTCTGTATATTGTCATGCTGCATATTTAACATATATGCAGAGTACCTCATGCAAAATGCTGGGCTGCATGAAGCACAAGCCTGACTCTAGACTGCTGGGAGAAATATCAATAAGCTCTGATATGTAGATAATACTGTCAAGTGAATGTATGCTCCTTGGTTTTTGTTTCGTCACAACAAAGATTTGGAGTGACAGACATTAAAGGCCCCTCGGCATGTCACAGCTCTTGGGTCTTGAACAGACTGTGTTATAGCTCTTAGACAAGTCAGTGTTACAGCTCAGTGTTACAGCTCTATTTTATTTAGAAGATAGCAGGAAAATCCATCTTCAAGGCATGAAGGCATGTTGATCCAAAGAAGTGAAGAGAAGAGCGGCCCCAGCGCGTGGGAGAGAGAGAGAGAGAAAGCTAGCTTTGGCTCCTCTTTTTATATCTTTTTCCCTCCCTGGGCCTGTCCTATACAAATTGGGCCAGCCAGGAGTGTTGTTTGTTTTACCTGAGGTCTTCACTCTGGTCCTTGGACCTTTCTTCGTTCTATTTTTGCAGGCTTTTCTCTTCCTTATCTTTTAGCCACCACCATTCTGGGCTCCTTTTCCCTATTCTAACTATCTAACATTTCCCCCTCAAGAGATGGGAGGCCCAATTCTTTGGAAATAGGGGCTTCAAGGTCTTTCTGGATAGTTCCTGCTGAATTGGGATGGCGAGGGGTATTGGGCCTCCCCCTCTTGTTAGTCTCAAGCCTCAGAGTCCTTATAGCAGCGTCTATCTAAGGGTGAGTGATATTTTTCGTGGTCGGCTGTAGTTTTATACCTTTGTTGAACTGGCACTGCATGTTGTAGCTTGTTGACGTGGGCAGAGACAAAACAGGTTAGACAATTGACAGTACATGGAACAATCATAAGCATCATCAATATAGCATAACAAGGACTAATAGGGGCATTAGCCAATTTCAAATTCACATCACCAGGATGACTCAAGTCTCTTCTTGTTTAGGGATCAGAAGATCTATCTCCGGTCTGTTTTGGAGTACAGTCCCTACCAGGCTGTGTTGGCTCTTTAGAGCTATCCTGAGAAATCTTATCCCCAGAAACCAGATTTTGGGGGTGTTCATTAGAATGGCACTCATTTGTAGTTCCGAATAGGTATCTGAGATCTCCCAGGGGCTCACATGTGTATTGAGTGTCCTTTTCTGTTTTTTTTTCCATGGCTTGACTCATGAGTAGTGAGTCCAGGAGTCATGTCCTGGCACCTTGACTGCTGTGGGGGTAGAAAGTATTACAGGCTAGGGGCCCTTCCATGTGGGCTGGAGTTGAGCCTTTTGGGGACCCATCTTTCCAGACTTTAATTAGGACTTGAGTCCCTGGATCATATAGTGTTGACTCCTTAGAATCTTTTGGGTCCTGGTTCATATCCCACAAATGTATATCCTGTTGGAATTGTCCAATGGCCATGGTATAAGACTGGAGGGTCTGAACCTCTGGATCTAGAAAGAGGTCATTGACATAAACAAAAGGTCTCCCACATAGCATCTCATAAGGACTAAGACCAACCTGTTCCTTAGGGGCAATACGGATGCAGAGGAGAGCTTTTGGTAAAGCCTCCTTCCATCTCAGGGAGGTCTCCTGGGTTATCATTTTTTATTGCTGATCTTAAGAATTGGTTGGCTCTTTCTACTTTTCCTGAAGACTGAGGCCTCCAGGCACAATGGAGATAATGAGTAATGCCCAATGTTTTAGAGACCCCTTGGGTGACCTTAGAAGTAAATGATGTCCCATTGTCACTTTGTAATGACCTGGGCAGACCAAATCTTGGAATGATTTCATGGAGCAGTTTTTTTTTTTTTACCACCTCCTCAGCCTTCTTAGTTAGGGTAGGAAAGCCTTCAGTCCACCCTGTGAATGTATCTATCATGACTAATAGGTACTTATACCTTTGAGAAACTGGCATCTGGGAAAAGTCCATCTGCCAGTCCTCTCCTGGATAGGTCCCATGTCATTGGACAGGCTGGGCTAGGTGGAGTCTTTGAGCTCCTTGGGGGTTGTTTAATTGGCAAGTGGGACAAGAGAAGACTACTTGCCTTATAGTTATTTGGAGGCCTGTTCCTCTGAAGGACCTTTCCAGTAATTTTTGGAGGGCCTTTTCCCTTAAATGAGTGTTGTAAGGAGTTAACCAACTTCCATTGGAGGTTCCCAGGCAGAAAAAGGAGTCCCTCCTTTTGAAACCACCCCATAAGATCTTCTTGAAAGCCCTCACTCTTAGCTTTAAGAGTCTCACCTTCAGTATATGAAGGAATTTTAGGCAAATTAGTCTGTGGAAGTAGGGTGGCAACCCCTATTAGGTCATTGTTCTGTAATGCTTCTCTCTTAGTGGCCTAATCAGCTGCTTGGTTCCCTTGTGCCACTTCTGTGTTACCTTTTTGGTGTCCTTTACAGTGGGAGACTGAAACCTCAGTGGGCAGATGGACTGCCTCCAAGAGTCTAAGAATTTGATCACCATATTTGATTGGGGACCCTCGGGTGGTCAAGTGGTCCCTTTCTTTGCAAATAGCAGCATGTGTATGTAGCACCAGAAAGGCATATTCGGAGTCAGTGTAAATGGCTATTTTTCCTTTTCCCAGCTTTATTTTATTTTATTTTTCCTTTTCCCAGCTTTAAAGCTTGAGTCAGGGCTATGAGCTCAGCTAATTGGGCTGAAGTACCTGGTGGCAGAGGCTTAGCCTCTGTGATCTTAAAATTGGAGACTACTGCATATCCAGCTCTTCTTTTTCCACCCAAGACAAACCTGCTTCCATCAGTGTAAATTTCCTCAGGATTGGTCAGAGGATCTTCTGACAATACTTCTCGGGGTTTTGTCCAGTGGTCCAAGGTTTCTAGACAAGAGTGAAAGGGGACAGAGCCCTCGGGATTAGGCAGAAGGGTGGCTGGGTTAAGAACCTCACAAGAAGATACACTGAGGCCTGGATTTTCCATCAGGATTATCTTGATATCTGAGAATTCTTTGATCAGACATCCATAAATGGCCTCTCCCACTTAGAAGTTGTTTTATTTGGTGGCTGGTAAAAATAGTTTTTTCCCAAAGGAGCGTTTTAAAGCATCTTCTATCATGATTGCAATAGCTGCAAGATTTCGAAGGCAGGGGAGCCAGCCTCAGGCGATTGGATCGAGCCTCTTGGATAAGTAAGCTACAAGCTGGGGCTCAGATCCCAACCTTTGAGTTAACACTCCCAAGACTATTCCCTCTCTTTCATGGACATAAAGTTGGAATGCTTTTTCTGGGTCTGGCAACCTCAAGGCAGGTGCCTGAGTTAAGGCCTGTTTTAGTGTAGCCTCTGTCTTCTTTTGAGGAGTTCCCCACATCAGTGGGATTGAATCCTCCCATCCCTTTAAGCTTTCATACAGTCGTGTGGGAGGGCAACTGGAGGATTCCTTGTACCCGATCAGAGGACAGCCTCCTGGACCTGTGTGTAATCTAAATTCCCAGGTAAGTGATCTTTGTCTCAACCATCTGTGCCTTAGCACGGGAGACTTTATATCCCCTTTCTGCCAAAAAGTTTAGAACCTGAATTGCATGTTCTTGGGCACTTTTCTCATCTGGAGAGCAGATTAGTAGGTCATCTACATATTGTAATATTTTCCCATTAGGTCTCAAGTCCAGATCTAGGAGATCTCGGCTAAGGGCCTGTCCAAACAGGTGGGGGCTATCTCTGAACCCCTGAGGTAATACTGTCCAAGTCATCTGTTGGTGTTTTTCTCCTGGGGCCTCCCACTCAAAGGCAAAAAGATACTGGGATTCTTTAGCCAGTGGTATGCAAAAAAATGCATCTTTGAGATCCAAGACTATGAACCACTTGGCACTGGGTGGGATTTCTCCCAAGATTACATAGGGATTGGGTACTGTGGGATGGAGGGGGACTACAGTTTCATTTATGATTTGGAGATCTTGACCCATTTGCCAGGTTCTGTCTTTTTTCTTTACTGAGAGGATTGAGGTGTTACATGGTGAACTGTTGGGGACCAATAGCCCACAAGGAAGGAATTTATTTATTAAAGGCCATAGTTCCTCCCAAGCCTCTCTTTTGAGAGGATATAGTTTCTGGTTAGGAAACCGAGTGGGATCTCAGAGGACAATGATGACCGGTTCAGCTTGGTGGGCTCGTCCAGGAATCCCCTGGTCCCACACATGGGGGTTAATTTTGTCTTCCCATAGTTTTTGGTCCCTCTCTATTAGAGAAGATATAATGGGTTCTTCAGCAGTTACCAAGAGAGGTAGGGCTCTAGGGGCTGGAAAGCTTCCCATCACAAGGGTGGTCCCCAGTTTAGTATGTCTCTTTCCATTAAGGGAGTAGGACACTCAGGGACCACCAGAAACTGGTGGGAAAATGGTTGTCCATCCCAGCGACAAAGAAGTGCTTGGGTGAATCTTTTAGTAGTTGCTTTTCGTGTAGCACCCAAAATGGTACAGGTTTGGGAGAAGTAGGCTCCGGAGTAGGAGATCAAGACAGAGTAGGTAGCCACTGAGTCAACCAAGAAATTCTCGGACCTACATGCCACATCCAGTTGCACCCTTGGCTCCAGCCCCGTGATGGTTATCTATGACAGGCGGGCTGGCTGGAGCGGGCTGCTTCAGTCCTCTTGAACCATAGTGAGGGTAGGCTTGGCACTTGACCTTGAGGCTCTTGGGTCCCAAGGGCAGAGTGCCACCCAGTGTTCCAGTTGATGGCATTTGTAGCAAGCTGTTTTAGGAGACTTGTCATGGTTTGGACACTCTTTGGCCCAATGCCCCACCTGTCTACAGATCAGGCATTTGTCTCATGCCTTGTCCTTCAAGGAATCAGGGTGTGCCATAGGGCTTCTCTGGAGGGCGGCCAGCATCTGGGTATGCCTTGTCTCTTTCCTTCTCTTCTTCTCCTGGGCTTTGGCCTCCTTCTCCTGTTCTCTGTTATAAAAGGTATTGGTGGCTGTCTGGACAATCTCATCTAAGGAGGAAGCAGGGTCCTGCTGCTGTAGCTGTTGTAACTTAATTCTGATATCTAATGCACATTGGGACAGGAATTTGTCCTTTAAAATCACCTGTCCCTCGTAAAAGTCTAAATCCAGATTGCTAAACTTTTGGAGGGCCTCTTTTAGCCTTTCCAGAAAGGCAATGGGGTTCTCATTGGGCTCCTGAGTTATTGCTGAGACCAGGGCATAGCCAATTACTTTTTGTTGGGCTGCTTTCAGTTCTGCCTTCACACAGATTAGAAAATTATCCCTTTCCCAGATGTGCTCAGGGTCATTATAATTCCAATTAGGATCGGAGGAAGGGACTGCAGCTTCCCCTACTGGGTATTTATCACTGGACAAGTGAAGCCCTGTTGCATACCTCCGGGCTTCCTTTAAGACACTAGTATGTTCAGGGTTAGATAAAGTTTGATTAAATATGACCATGATGTCTTTCCACATCAAGTCAAAGGCCAAGGTAATACGTTGGAATGTATCTATATATTTGCTTGGGTCATCTGTATAGCTTCCCAGGTCTTGTTTGATCTGTCTTAGTTCCAAGAGGGAGAAAAGCTTATGGACCCGGGTTGTTCTGAATTCTCCTCCAGTTTCAACTAAGGGACATACTCGAGCTGGCTTTTGTGGAGGGGGTGCTCCTGGATACGGGGGCACGTTTGGATACAAGGAAGGAGCAACTCAGGAGCTGTGAGAGGTGAGCTTTCATGGGGAGGTCTCTTTTCTTGGTTGCCTGTGCCTAATACAATTTGCCTAGTGGGCTCACTTTTAGGGCATACAACAATCCTATACTTAAAACAGAGCTCCTTCATATATCTTAGTCAGAAGAAAATTTGGACATAGGGAATCTCTGTCCATTTCCCTTGCCTTTTGTAGAATGATTCTAATTGCAGGATGGTATTGTAATTTAAAGTCCCATCCTCAGGCCAGTGTTCCTCGTCCCCCAGTGGATACTGTGGCCACGCAGTAGCACAAAAGAATTTTAAGCGACTTTTCCTTAGAGTTAGAGGGTCAAACAGCTTCCAGTTATCAAAGATGCCTCTCAAGAGCATCTGCCGGGAAGTGGATTGGTTATTTCCCATCTGAAAGACAGTCATGACAGGGAAGAAAAGAAAAAGAAGAAAACGAACAAGCCTGCTTCAATTTCCATGGGTGGACTTCATTAGGGGTGAGACTTTCTGAAGTTTACCCTAAATAGTACTGTTGCAACCTGAGAGCCAGGCGTCCCCGGGTCAGGGTGCAGATCTCCAGGCAGGCTGAGGTGTGACAGCCTCCTGGAGATCAAATCCCTGGGCAGGTCAAGGCATGATGGCCTCCTGAGAATTGGTTCCCTGGGCAGGTCAAAGTGTGACAACCTCCTGGAACCCCTGGACTGGCAGATCCCCAAGCAGGTTGAGGCATGACAACCTTTTGAGGACAAGATCCCTAGGCAGGTCAAGACAGGTTGACCTCCTGGGACCCCCGGACTGGAGTTGGGCATCCCCAAGATCTCCAGCGTGACCACTGCTGGGTAGGATTAAGGGGTTGTAATCTTAACTCATTGCTGGTTTGTCAGCCGTGGATGGGAATAGATAAGATGTAAAGCAATCCAAGCCTGTGCCCTGAGACTGGGAAACAGTGTAATAGTCAGAAGCCTTACTCTCTTAGTGCTCTAAGGGATTGTATTGTAAATTACTGATTTCTTTTCCTAGTTTTCCATAAGAGCAGGTTAGGGTGTCTCCAATGGTAAACATTTCTTGTCATAGACCCACTTCAGGTAATAACAGAAGTAGTGACAAAGGAGTGGGTTATCTGGCCCGGTTAGGGACATTAAGATATGTTAATAGTAGGCTGAGTGGAGCAATGTTGCCTACAAGGGGAAGGGTCCTGATTATAGGAGTTAGTAATTGGCTCAAGAACAAATTGGTAAGAGGCAACCGACCAAATGTTTCAGAAAAGTGGAGTAGAGATTTGACCCAGGGATATGTTTGTAACTTTAGGAGAAGGGTGGTAAGGGTTTGGGCCCAAACGGCCTGCAGGGCTAACTCCCAAAGTGGCAAACATTATCCCTGGAAGCCCAATTGCCTTTGAAGGGATGCCAGCTGATGGACTTCTAGCAGGCACTGTGTGCCTGTCACCCACCCTAGCAGGTTCACTGGGAGATGCTGACGTTGCACATGTTGTAGGAAACATGGAAGGTTAAGGGCTGAATATCTAGAGGGATTGGATATTATACAGTATTTTCCTCCCAAGGGCCAGCTGTTCTCTGGTTGTCCCTCCAGAAGATTGTAGAGGCAACACTGTGAGCCTGGATGGGGCTCAGGAAAAGAGCATGAAACAGGAGGGAAGGGGGGCAGATCAGAACCTTTGTGTGTTTTTTTGTTTTTGTTTTGTTTTTTTTAGGAATATATACATATATGTATTTAAAGGATCTGATAGTTCCTTGTTAAGCAAAATCAAAGTCTGACTACAGAATGACATGAAATATCTTAAGTTACAGTCAACACAGGTTGCTTACCTAAAGACTTATACCTGTGTTAACATAAACAGCGTATCACCAGCATAAAAGCACACCCCAATTTGCTCTCTTAAGGTACAAGTTAAACATCTATCTGTTGAGTGGTATCATCGCCAGAAGTCTGTATATTGAGTTCAGGTGTGGATTCAAGATTTTCTTGGGTCTCTCTCAAGGGCTCTCCTTCCCTTCAATATTTCTCACTATTCCCATTTTCCTTCTACTTACATGGAATTGCCATTCTTAAATTTAAATTAACTAATAAATTTATTTGGCTGCACCAGGTCTTAGTTGTGGCATGTGCAGAATCTTCAGTCTTCATTTCGTCATGCTGGGTCTTTAGTTGTGGCATGCAAACTCTAGCTGCAGCGTGCAGGATCTAGTTCCCCGACCAGGGAAGGAACCTAGGCCCCCTGCATTGAGAATGCAGAGTCTTAGCCACTTGACCACCAAGGAAGCACCTGCCATTTTTAAATTTAACACCTCATTTTCATCACTTGCTCATGTCAGTTCCTTGAAATGTTATTGTCCATAAACCTTGACATGTATTTCCATAACAGAAGCAGAAGCTAAAACATGTGGACACCACACAATTTAATCCAATGGGTATTTAAAAAGTATAAAGTAAGAATTCAGTTGCCAACTTACTGGATATCACACATTATTAAATGTCTATTTCCATGATCTGCAACTGACTTCTCACCCAAGAAAAGGGATTCATTTCTATGCATTTATGTCTTTCTTTGATGAACACAGAAAAGTTTCCTCTTTGACAAAACTGTCCCAGGGCAAAAAACAAACGCTTTCCAAATTAGAGCACAAGTTCCTTAAATGTCAGTGTGTGGTAAAATAAAATATGGTAGCAGGCTTTTAAATTTCATAAAAGCTAGTTAAGAGGGTTTTTGCCATTTTGCAGATGGTCCATCTGAATTAGTTCTGTTATCAGTGTTATTTTCATCTTCTGAATCATCTTCATCATCACCAATTAGCTGTCACTTCCCCTTCCTGGGTCGGGAAGATCTGCTGAAGAAGGGTTAGGCTACCCACTCCAGTATTCCTGGGATTTCCTTGTGGCTCTGTTGGTAAAGAATCCACCTCCATTTCGGGAGACCTGGGTTCGATCCCTCGGTTGGGAAGATCCCCTGAGAGCCGAAGAGCTCAGTCACCAGCTCCCTCATCTGAGCCACACCGGACAACAAGCTCTGGAAAGGGTCGGTGATGCCTGGTGCCTCACAAGGCACCCGCAGCTGCTGTCGCTGCCCTTCCAGTCCGATGTACTCACCCAACAGCTCCATAGCGACCGCTACACTTCAGGAGCGCGCCACAGTGAGTCGCCCAGATCAGAACCTTTGAAAGAATGACATAGCACAAGGGTATAACATAAACTGATTAAAATCAATTGGGTCCAAGACAAGAAGTCAAATTTAAGTAAACCTTAATCCCCAATCTGTAAGCTAAAAGACACATCCAGAGGTGGCAGAACAGCTCTAAGGCACTGTCAAAAGACAGAGGAGTGGGTGGTTTCCCAATGGCTGGGATGATCCTCTCACTCATTAGCATATGAATCCACCCCTCTTGCAAAGCCTAGCCAGGCCACATTCCCTGGCCTGTACCCTGTAGAGTGTGCTTCTCTCTGAATCCTAACAAATCCACCTCTCACTTATCGCTTTGTCTCTCACTGAACTTTTGCAATGAGACATCAGAGCCTGAGCTTCTTTAGGTCCTGAAGTCGGGCATCCTGGTTTTTGGTTGGGCTCAAGTCCCAGGAGAGAGAGCTGAAGGACAGGAGGAAAAAGCAGTGGAAAAAACGTGCCAAGGAATCCCCTTCATATCCCACTGGAAAATTTGCTAAATATCTAACCGGTGCTCAGTTTTCATTTGTCTGATCCTTGGCACGAAGAGTAAGGACAGAAGAACCCCCACAGGCTTGTGTAACAGCTACTGGGGCTCAGCAGATAGTGCCTTTGGGACATGCCTCTCCAGAGTCCCTCAATTGTGCCCACTGCCACCCGCCTGTTCATGGGGGATTCTAGGAAACAAGAAACGAGAGATTGTAAAGGAATTAAGATTTCGTTAGGCATGTCCCTCCAGCCATAGGAGCGAGGATCTCCTACCTTAACTGGAGGTCTTCTAGAATCTGAGACCGGACAGCAAGAGCTTTCTGCTGAGTTCCTTTTTCGCTGTCCCAGTTTACAGCATGATAAGCCTTCCCCCACGCTGGGTTTTCTTCACATTCCCCTTCTAAGGCAGGAGCTTCGCTGAGTTGGGCTCCTGCTATGCTTGGCCTCTTCTGCGCAGAGGTTGTTTCAGCCAGGTTAAATCTGAGTCATGGCACCATAGATGTCACGTGAGTGTATGCTCCTCAGGTTTTGTCCCCTCACAACAAAGATTTGGAGGGATGGGTATTAAAGCCCCCTTGCATGTCACAGCTCTCGGGTCTTGAACAGACCGTGTTATAGCTTTCAGGTCTCGAATGACCATGTTATAGTTCTTAGACAAATCAGTGTTACAGCTCAGTGTTACAGCTCTATTTTATTTAGAAGATACCAGGAAAATTCATCTTCGAGGCGTGAGGGCACCTCGATCCAAAGACGTGAAGAGAAGAGTGCCCCAGGGTGTGGGAGAGAGACAGAGAGCTAGCTTTGGCTCCTGTTTTTATGTTTTTTTCCCTGGGCCTGTCCTACGTAAATTGGGCCAGCCAGGAGTGTTGTTTGTTTTACCTGAGGTCTTCAGTCTGGTGCACGGACCTTCCTTTGTTCTATTTTCCCGGACTTTTCTCTTCCTTATCTTTTATCCACCACCCTTCTGGACTCCTTTTCCCTATCCTAACTACCTAACAATACTACCCTTAAAGCAGAAAAGGAATAGGAACTAAAGAGCTTCTTGATGAAGGTGAAAGAGGAGAGTGAAGAAGTTGGCTTAAAACTCAACATTCAGAAAACTAAGATCATGGCATCTGATCTCATCACTTCATTATAGATAGATGGGAAAACAATGGAAACAGTGACAGACTTTATTTTCTTAGGCTCCAAAATCACTGCAGATGGTGATTGTTCAGGTCAGTTCAGTTCAGTCGCTCAACTGTGTCTGACTCTTTGTGACCCGATGAACCGCAGCATGCCAGGCCTCCCTGTCCATCACCAAATCCCAGAGTTTACCCAAACTCATGTCCACTGAGTCGGTGATGCCATCCAACCATCTCATCCTCTGTTGGCCCCTTCTCCTCCTGCCCTCAATCTTTCCCAGCATTAGGGTCTTTTCAAATGAGTCAGTTCTTCACATCAGGTGGCCGAAGTATTGGAGTTTCAGTTTCAACATCAGTCCTTCCAATGAACATCCAGGACTGATCTCCTTTAGGATGGTCTGGTTGGATCTCCTTGCAGTCCAAGGGACTTTCAAGAGTCTCCTCCAACACCATAGTGCAAAAGCATTGGTTCTTCAGCGCTCAGCTTTCTTTACAGTCCAACTCTCACTTCCATACATGATTACTGGAAAAACCATAGCCTTGACCAGACGGACATTAGCAATCAAATTAAAAGACACTTGCTCCTTGGAAGGAAAGTTATGACCAACCTAGACAGCATATTGAAAAGCAGAGACATTAATTTGTTGACAAAGGTCCGTTTTATAGCCAAAGCTATGGTTTTTCCAGTAATTATGTATGGATTCAAGTGTTGGATCATAAAGAAGGTTGAGAGCTGAAGAACTGATGCCTTTGAACTGTGGTGTTAGAGAAGACTCTTGAAACTCCCTTGGACTGCAAGGAGATAAAACCAGGCCATCCTAAAGGAAATCAATCCTGAATATTCATAGGAAGGACTGTTGCTGAAGCTGAAGCTCCAATACTTTGGGCCCCTGATGCGAAGAGCCGACTCAACAGAAAAGACCCTGATGCTGGAAAGGCTTCCCTGGTGGCTCAGATGGTAAAGAATCTGCCTGCACTGTGGGAGACCTGGCTTCAATCCCTGGGTTGGGAAGATCCCCTAGAGAAGGGAATGGCAACCCACTCCAGTATGTTTGCCTGTACAATTAAATGGACAGAGTCCATGGAGTCACACAGAGTTGGACACAACTGAGTGACTTTCACTTGATGCTGGGAAATATTGAAGGCAGGAGGAGACGCTGACAACAGAGGATGAAATGGTTGGATGGCATCACAGACTCAATGGGTATGAGTTTTAGCATCTCTGGGAGATGGTTAAGGACAGGGAAACCTGGTGTGCTGCAGTCCATGGGGTTGCAAAGAGTCAGATGTGACTGAGTGAATGAACAACAAAGACAACCACAAATATTACATTAGGATTAGCTTTCTTCCACTCCCAACAGTTCTGATGAGCATGCTAATCAGACCTCTTCCTCCTATATAAGGCCATGACTCAGTTCAGAATTTTCTTCCAGATACACATGGGGTTGAAGTGGTTGGAACTAAATTGTTACCGCATTGTTCTGAAGAGACATTCTCCAAAGTACCTTCTGAGGACCTGCTCAAGCTGCCCAGATTTCTGTTGTTCTTAAGAACTTACTATACTGATTGATTTTGATTTTCTGAGCTATCCAATTCTTAAAATAAATCTTCCTTTAATCCTTTTTATTGTTTAAGTTAGCTGAAGTTGGAGTTTATTTATAATAATTGAACAACTTAAGTGATAAAAAAAAATACCCTAGAGAGAAGTTGCAGAAAATATCCTCATGAAATATGAGGTATTTGGAATTACAGTAATCTGAGTTATCAAACTCAGATTTGGCACATGAAATTAAGTCTTGGTTTATATTCTGAATTAGCTAGAATTAGTACATATCTCAGTGCCAACTGCATTAAGTAATCTACTCCATGAGGTCTCAAGTAAGTTTTTGGTAAAGTTTTCATAGACTAAGCAAATGCCAAGATAGATCAATGCAAAAGAGATAAGAAAAGTTTTATTTATACTAAAGAAATGCAGATTGGTTTCAAAACTGAAAATTAAAATTAAAATAAAGAAAAAACAGGCTAAAATTTGAAATGCTTATCTTTTAGAACCTTTATGTGACAATAATGAAAGAATAGCTTGCTGCTTTTATCTGTTGTTGAAAATAGTATGAAGAGATTGATTGTGGAAGTTGTTGGATTTTATTGACATTCGGCTCCTAGGTGAAAACTTTAAGACTGATCATCTGGTTTAGAAGGAAAGAATGCTCAAACTACCGCACTATTGTACTCATCTCACACGCTAGTAAAGTAATGCTCAAAATTCTCCAAGCCAGGATTCAGCAGTACGTGAATCATGAACTTCCAGATGTTCAAGCTGGTTTTAGAAAAAGCAGAGGAACCACAGATCAAATTGCCAACATCCACTGGATCATCAAAAAAAAACAAGAGACTTCCAGAAAACATCTGCTGTATTGACTATGCCAAAGCCTTTGACTGTGTGGATCACAATAAACTGTGGAAGATTCTGAAAGAGATGGGAATACCAGATCACCTGACCTGCCTCTTGAGAAACCTGTATGCAGGTCAGGAAGCAACAGTTAGAACTGGACATGGAACAACAGACTGGTTCCAAATAGGAAAAGGAGTACGTCAAGGCTGTATATTGTCACCCTGCTTATTTAACTTATATGCAGAGTACATCATGAGAAACGCTGGGATGGAAGAAGCACAAGCTGGAATCAAGATTGCCAGGAGAAATATCAATAACCTCAAATATGTAGATGACAGCACCCTTATGGCAGAAAGTGAAGAAGAACTAAAGAGCCTCTTGATGAAAGTAAAAGAGGAGAGTGAAAAAGTTGGCTTAAAGCTCAACATTAAGAAAACTAAGATCATGGTATCTAGTCCCATCACTTCATGGGAAATAGATGGGGAAACAGTGGAAACAGTGTCAGACTTTATTATTTTGGGCTCCAAAATCACTGCAGATGGTGATTGCAGCCATGAAATTAAAAGACTCTTACTCCTTGGAAGGAAAGTTATGACCAACCTAGATAGCATATTCAAAAGCTGAGATTTACTTTGCCAACAAAGGTCCATCTAGTTAAGGCTATGGTTTTACCAGTAGTCATGTATGGATATCAGAGTTGGACTGTGAAGAAAGCTGAGCATTGAATAATTGATGCTTTTGAACTGTTGGAGAAGACTCTTGAGAGTCCCTTGGACTGCAAGGAGATCCACCCAGTCCATCCTAAAGATCATTCCTGGGTGTTCTTTGGAAGGACTGGTGCTGAAGCTGAAACTCCAATACTTTGGCTACTTCATGCAAAATGTTGACTCATTGGAAAAGACCCTGATGCTGGGAGGGATTGGGGGCAGGATGAAAAGGGGATGACAGAGAATGAGATGGCTGGATGGCATTACCGACTTGATGGACATGAGTTTGAGTGAACTCTGGGTATTGGTAATGGACAGGGAGGCCTGGTGTGCTGTGATTCATGGGGTCGCAAAGAGTCAGATACACTGAGTGACTGAACTGAACTGAAGAGCATTGAAAAGTTCCAACTTCCCAAATCCCTGAGAATTATCCTTTATAATTGTGCCCCATCAAACTGAAAATAATGTGCTTCTCCGTATGGAAATGAATTAACTTTTCTCCTCATACCATACTCCTCACATTATTTGCAAGACAACATAAATTCAAACATAACATAAATTCAAATCAAGCAAATCTGCAATCAGTAAAGTGAAATCATAAAAGTTAAAGAATTCAATCCAAAGATTTGCATATGATTTGAGGAGTAGATTCTGATTCATCACTGAGCTTTGAGGATGAGAGCATACTTACCCTTGTGAACATGAAATCTAAGATGGTAACATGGATGTAACCTTTCCTGACTCTTTGAGCTGTGAAACTGGGAATGTGTAACCACCCTGTGGCATCAGAGAAACCTGGCACATCTAAGGGAGGCCTGGGCAGCATTGGAAGTTAGTATTTCTTAAGTGCCTTGAATACATACCACTTCCTTGTCACCAACTACTGAAATCAGAAGAGTGCCTCAGATTAATTAACTAAGCGATGCAAAATATCTTGCCCAAACTATAGATGGTTCTGAAAATATGCAGACGACAGCAACAAGAGGGTAACTGGAATATAACAGCCTCATTAATAAGAAATCCCTAAGGACAAAAGGGAAGTTCTCTGATTAGGCAAAAATTTCAATCATTACATTTTCTTTACTACTTTGCTTAAAAGGAGTGATGGCCTGGGGTCAAGACTACACTAATTCATGCATTGTGACTAATGGACTAGAAAATTAGGATCTTAGAATGTTTTAGACTGGAGAATTGGACAGGAAGCTCAGTCTTTCCTCTTCATTTCCACTACAAGAAACAACTACAGAATCTCAGTGCCTTACAAAACAAGTGTTTATGTTCATGCTCAGGAGTCTGCAAGTAAGCTCTGGCTCTGGCTTGTCCGATCTAGGCTGGGTTTGGCTGCACTTAACCTGAACTTGACTTGGAGTAGGTTGATTAATGAAGTTGGCACTGAGAGACACAGACTAATTCTAGCTCATTCAGAATATAAATGGAGGCTTCAATTTCATGTGCCCAATCTGAGTTTGATAACTAATTCCAAATATCTCATGTTTCATAAGGATATTTTCTGCAACTCCTCTCTAATGTCCATTCTTGTATCACTTAAGTTATTCAGTTATCATAATCTTGGGAAATATTTTTGTTTTAACACTGACTCCTCCATAAATCCATAACGTTTCTTAAAGATACTGGATTTGGAGAAAAGAAGCCTTGTGACACTGGCCTTTGTAGGCTTTAGCTAAACATTTTTTTAAGGTTGTCTCTGATACATCAGTGAATTGGTTTGCTATTAAAAGTAGGTCAGTTTTGTGAAAAGTGAGATTTTTTTGAAGTGAATACATATAGAGAAAAAAGTTGTGCACATGTGTATGGGGCGGGGGGAGAGACAGAGACTGAGAGAGGTGTATCAAGAAAACAAAGCAAAGCAATAAAAAATAAATAAGTTGTTGATTATTATCAGTTAAAGCTCAATTTTCTTGAGATATCTTCTCCCACCCAAAGTGATTCTAGTAAAGCTACCATGCACCAAATAATCTGGGCTCCTGTATAACAGAGGATGTACGTGTGACTCAGACTGGGCCAGGACTTTTACTAAACCACATATGCTTGGCAATGAAGGGTCTTTAGTTATGATAAAAAAAAAATGCAGTCCTCTGAAAAGTATGAATGACTTTTTAAAAAATCACTGTAATTTCTAGAGTTGCATGATTTCTGCCTTTTTAAGGTCTGCTTTTATGTTCTTAAACTCTTTTTTATCAGTGGCAAAAAATGATCTTTTTCCTTGCTCTAACTTAAGGCTAAACACAATTCATCAGGATTCTTGGAAAAGCAGCTTGGATCGTTTGTCATGAATACAAATAAAACTATGCATATTTCTAAACACATAAAGTAAATATTTTATTATAACGTAACTATGAGTAAGGAAATTGTTAATTAATTGAGTTATAAATAATAGAATATTCAACTGTACTTAAAAATTGAACAAACTCAACATTTAACAATGTGCCAGAGAAGGCACATTCACCCCTTCCTGATGACAAGGCATTAAGGGCACTGAAAGGATAGCCATGTATTCTGTATCCAATGTCTACACCAGAAGAAATTCAGGTGGATAATTAAGTTAGTCCCCTTTGTTTACCTAAGAATCAGCTCAAACATTGACCTCCATTCAATATAATTCAAGTGGGATGATGCTAAGCAGTTTTTGGGGAGTAAAATTTGAAGAAATTTAATCAAAATCTCCTTCATTGGTTCTGTCACGATAGAGCACAATCCAATTTTCCCATCCATCCCTGGATACACAAAACCAATTTATCTAGAATTCTGAAGTTCCTTGGATTTAGAATGAGTTGAGGTGACAGCATGAATCATCTCATGCCCAAATATATGTATATAAATGCACCCCAGTTCTGCAAAAATCATAGCCCCTGGTTTAACCTGGTCTAGAATTCAACTCATAAAACAAGTTCCTGACAATCATTTACTGAACTCTATAGACAAGGACCCACCATCAATGATGTTATGCCAATAGCAACCTACCTGGCTGTTACCATGGTGATAAGAAAAGGATGTATCTGGGAGAACTGTGAATTATGTACATATGGTGAGCATTCAGCCTTTCTATCTATCCTGGCAAACTCCATATTTTAATTGAAAAAATAAAACATACTAAAGTCAACTGTATATGAAATTACATTAAAATCAATTTAATCCACATATGAAAAAGCAAATATGCTTGAAACTGCAATATTTAAAACTTTTTATTTAAATTATTTCTGAAAAGTCAGAAATTGAATAAATTATAAAATTATTTTTTATAATAACACAAAATTGATAATTATAACAATTCAGTTCAGTTCCTTTCAGTCGCTCAATACAGCTCTACTCTTTGCGACCTCATGGACTGCAGCACACAAGGCTTCTCTGTCCATCACCAACTTCCAGAGCTTAATCAAACTCATGTCCATTGAGTTGGTGATGCCATCCAATCATCTTATCCTCTGTTGGCCCCTTCTCCTGCCTTCAATCTTCCCAGCATCAGGGTCTTTTAAAATGAGTAAGTTCTTTGCATCAGGTGGCCAAAGTTTTGGAATTTCAGCTTTAGCATCAGTCCTTCCAATGAGTATTCAGGGCTGACTTCCTTTAGGATGGACTGGTTGGATCTCCTTGCAGTTCAAGGGACTCTCAAGAGTCTCCTCCAATACCACAGTTCAAAAGCATCAGTTCTTCCATACTCAGCATTCCTTATAGTCCAACTCTCACATCCATACAGGACTACTGGAAAAACAATAGCTTTGATTAGACAGACCTTTGTTGGCAGTGTAATATCTCTGCTTTTTAATATGTTGTCTAGGTTGGTCATAGATTTTCTTCCAAGGAGCAAGCGTCTTTTAATTTTATGGCTGCATTTACCATCTGCAGTGATTTTGGAGCCCCCAAAAAGTAAAGTCTGACACTGTTTCCATTGTTTCCTCATCTATTTGCCATGAAGTAACGAAAACAGATGCCATGATCTTAGTTTTCTGAATGTTGAGTCTTAAACCAACTTTTTCACTCCTCTTTCACCCTCATCAAGAGTTCATCAGCTCATCAGTTTCATCAAGCTCTTTAGTTCTTCTTTGCTTTCTGCAATAAGGCTGGTGCCATCTGCATATCTGAGGTTATTGCTATTTCTCCCAGCAATGTTGTTTCCAGCTTGGGCTTCGTCCAGCCGGTGCTTCATCCAGCCTGGCATTTCACATGATGTACTCTGCATATAAGTTAAATAAGCAGGGTGACAATATATAGACTTGATGTCCTCCTTTCCCAATTTGGAACCAGCCTGTTGTTCCGTGTTCAGTTCTAACTCTTGTTTCCTGATCTGCATAGAGATTTCTCAGGAGGCAGGTCAGGTGGTCTGGTATTCCCATCTCTTTCAGAATTTCCCACATTTTGTTGTGATCCACAGTCAAAGGCTTTGGTGTAGTCAATAAAGCAGAATTAGATGTTTTTCTGGAACTCTCTTGCTTTTCCAGTGATCTAACAGATGTTGGGAATTTGATCATATAGCAAAATACTAACATTAATTAAATATTCACATTTTTACTGTTGATCTAGAGAAAAAGAATTACATAGGTAAAATTTTAGTGGTAACAGAATTAGAATATCTATTCTCTTGGTCAAAAGTATGACCTCTGAAATAGTGAAAAAAATGGTTTACATGTAAGGATAGTAGTGGTTAATAAAATATGATAAAGTTTTCCACATATGAAAATCCACCTTGTAGTATTATAATCATATACCGAGTTGAGTGGCTTCATAAACTTATTAAAGGCATATAAAACTCCAAACACTTGAAACCTGTTCTTTAACTGATGACCTATCAGAGTGGGTTTCACAACTACTTCAATATAACAACACTTATGGTTGTCTTTACAACCAACTTTATATAGTATTCTCTTTGCATGTGTCTTATTAAATGCAGACTATTATACGAGGTTTACTGTCTATCATTCTTCAACATCCTTGAAACCCTTGGCTGGCACTCAAGGTGTAAGATTTTTCCATAAGTTATTCTGTCATGTTCTAACAGTAAAGACATGCAATGCTTTATTTCTTCTTAATCTTGCTTCTAAATATCTCCACTGTGAATTTTGAAAACTATTCCACTACAGTCTCATCCTCTCACCTTAAATTTGTGGCCTTGTGGAAACAGATTTCTTTGCAGAACACTCAAGAGGAATTTACCACATTGTTACACTGCTGCATAGGTAAAAGCTGAGATTGGTGTAGTCTTGGTTCCTTGGCGGCTTAAGCCATTATTGATGATTTCTCATGTAAACAAATCACTCTACTGCTTTTGGAGGCCTATCCAGTTGGCTATACAACCAGTTACCTTTCCTCATGCTTTCATTCCTCATTCTTATCATTTTCCTCTTTTCCACTGATAACTTTGCTACCCACTTTTCTCATCTTACTACATTCAAATCCTACTGTCATCCTGAGTCAATACATGGCCATATAAAAAATTACATGCAGCACTTCTTCCCAAGTGCATTTCCAGTGCACTTCCAGAACTGCATTTTCAGTTCCTTGACCCAACATTCTGAATGATCATCATATTTGTTCCACCTGAAAAACCCATCTCCGTAGCCATATTCTAAACTTGGTCATTCCTCAAGACATTTTAACTCTAAGGTAATAATATACATATATGAATATGCTCGATTTCTAAAAAAATTTCAAAGTGTGTTTCTCCTTTCTCCTACTTTATATGGGTAATACCAGCATGCATCATCTTGATAAGAAAGGGAATCCCATTTAAAAAAAAAAAAAATTGCCATGGCGGGAGAGGGACACATCATGCAGCTTTTGAGATCATAGATCCCTTACCAGGAATCCAACCCTGGGTCCTCGGAATTGAAACCATGGAGTCCTAACCATTGGACCACCAGAGAATTCCCCACAAATCCTGTGATATGAACAAGCTGTCCCATCAGTGTCTGAAATTTGTGAGATGGCTTCCACACTGAACAGTCAATGTCTCTGGGCAGACAGACTCTGTGCATGGGACAACAGATTAGTTTGCTAGTGATCCCCTGATGTCACTCTATCAGACCATTAATTCACTGTCTAATCTCAAAGGGTGGCAGTTACAGATCTATCTTCCATATGATCTGTACCCTCTCTTAATATTCCCTCTGTATTTTGCACTAAAGAGATTATAATGGAAGGACCATTTCCCAGACCCAGCCGTATAACTGAGGCCTATTTCATGCTTGATTTCCTTTATCCAGGGCAGCCAATACAGTGGTATTACTACAGCATCCTGGACTAATTGATCCAATTGTGGGAAGATATTAGGAGCACAGGATTTAAGTAGCCTTGGCTCAATATGCATTTCTTTACATTTGTTTACTTCTCCTCACCCACTTTGATACGAGTAAAATATAGACCATCATTGCTGTTATTAAGATAACTACAGTAAATTCTTACCTATTTAACTACTTGTAGGCTGTTCTGTGTGATTTTTAGGCCTTTGTGTTATGTTGATGTTCTACCTGCCATCTTGGAGCACTCAATCCTCTTGACTAAATACTTATATCATTACTGTCAAAAGAGGATACCTATTCCCCTGGACTCATGCCTTATCTAACATCTCCTCTATAGCTTTCCCTCCCATTACCTCAATCAGCCCCTTATCTGCACACCTACACATCAGGCAGTTACCTCATTCCAGCAGGCAACTATTTCATGATTCCTTCTTCAACTGAAGCCCAAGAATACTGGGGTGGGTACCTTCTTCAGTGGATCTTCATGACCCAGGAACTGAACAGGGGTCTCCTGCATTGCAGGCAGATTTTTTTTTACCAGCTGAGCTACCAGAGAAGCCCCATATCCTCCTCAGGGCCCTTGAATTTCCATGAAGGCAGGAATATGTATGTCCTGTGCCCTGTTGTGTTACCATACCTAACAGTATCATAATAATTGCTTATTTAAAGAATTAAAAACTAGATGACTGAGAAAGCAAACGCTTTGAACCATAAGATTGAAAATTCTATATAATTTCATTAGAGTTTTCAGTTACCACGCAAGCAGCCATAGTCCTTACTACAATCATAAGTAGGATATACAATTCCCAAAATACACATAAAAAGGGAAGCCGTGTGGGTCTGAATGGGAAGATGGTATAATTTTTCTATTACACCTGCTGCTGCTGCTAAGTCGCGTCAGTCGTGTCGGACTCTGTGCGACCCCATGATGGCAGCCCACCAGGCTCCCCCATCCCTGGGATTCTCCAGGCAAGAACACTGGAGTGGGTTGCCATTTCCTCCTCCAATGCGTGAAAGTGAAGTCACTCAGTCGAGTCCGACTCTTTGCGACCCCCATGGACTGTAGCCTACCAGGCCCCTCTGTTCATGGGATTTTCCAGGCAAGAACTAGTCCCATAATTAAAAAAAAAAAAAAAAAAGCAAAAGGTCAATGGCAGGGATGGTTTATATCATCAGAAACAGTAGACGCTGCTTGAAATTCAATGTGAATGGACTAATAAGGAATTAGCTAATACTTTGTAGTATAAGATCTCCTGTGATTAATTATTTAAATTTTATTGCTTTAGGTGATCAGCTTAAGGAAATCTAATACCACTATCTAAATACTACACTTCAATAATTAATGGTCATTTGATTGCTGTTGTGAATGAACCATTATGAAATTCTGTTTAAAAAACCAGCTATTTAATTGATGCCCATTATTCTTTCTTTCCTCTACTCCTTCTGGATCATGTTGTATCACTACAACATGTTCCTAAATTGTGAGTATTTTTATGTCTAAAGGTTGTTAATCTAAAACATATAAACATCCACACATTCTGACTCATGTGAATTAAATGCTTTCCTTTGTTTTTCACCTCCAATCCCCAGCTTCTGACTTTTCTCACTTCAGTTGCTTTCTAAGATTCTTGGAAAAAATCCACATTTTCACATCTAGTACTATTGAGTCTCTACAGAAAATTAAACTCAGTCCATTTTCTTTTTTGTTATTTTCTTTATAATTAAATCTTTTTTACCACATATTTTACTACTTCTCTTAGTTTTTCTTTAACATCTTTAACAATTCTTTTTATTTTTTACCATCTATCTCACGATAACTTCTTTCTCCAGCTCTTATTTAAATACGGAGGTTTCCAGACTCCTATCTTTGGTTTCCTGACCTTTCTATAAATCTCCACATTTCTCATGGCTTTAACTAGCATCCATGTGCAGCAGACAACAAAATCGTTATCTCTTCCTTGCTTTTCATTTGTGCTTTAGACTTGTGCATTTACTCAAATTTATGAACACATTTATTTGACACATTCCTGTCAAGTTTATTGAATGAACTGAGCTCTGTAAGGAAAAAATTAGAAAGCAACTCTGTTTTTCCCCTTTCCTTATTAAACACAGTCTCTAAGCTCATTCTTTCCTCTTCTTTCAAGCATGGCCCATCAATTCTTTAGTCCTTTATGGTGCAAGCGTAAGCCTCAGTTTCAGTTGTTTAAAAATAATTTTCTATTCAAAAGTCCAACTGATCTGTGTGACAGTTCTTTTCCTTCTCCATCTCAGGCCTGCCACGGAGAAGTGTAGCATAGTGTGACATCCACCTATTCATTCTCTTTACATAGTGGCTATCACACGCCCATACAAATCAGCATGAATCAACTGTATGGTGTATTGGAGAGGTTGCTGTATCTAAGTCTAAAAATTTCACATTCAGTCAGTCTGATGAGGTCTAAGAAAGATTTCTAACTAGTTCCCTGATGGCACTGTTGCTGCTTCTTGTCACGGACCATACTTAGAAAACCACTTCTCCTCTCTCTCACATGCTGGCTTTTATTGGGTTACTATATCATGAGAAACGCTGGGCTGGAAGAAGCACAAGATGGAATCAAGATTGCCAGGAGAAATATCAATAACCTCAGATATGCAGATGACACCACCCTTATGGCAGAAATTGAAGAGGAAATGAAAAGCCTCTTGATGAAAGTGAAAGAGGACAGTGAAAAAGTTGGCTTAAATCTCAAAATTCAGAAAACGAAGATCATAGCATCTGGTCCCATCACTTCATGGGAAATAGATGGGGAAACAGTGGAAACAGTGTCAGACTTTATTTTTGGGGCTCCAAAATCACTGCAGATGGTGACTGAAGCCATGAAATTAAAAGACGCTTACCCCTTGGAAAAAAAGTTATGACCAACCTAGATAGCATATTCAAAAGCAGAGACATTACTTTGCCAACAAAGGTCCATCTAGTCAAGGCTATGGTTTTTCCAGTGGTCATGTATGGATGTGAGAGTTGGACTATGAAGAAGGCTGAGTGCTGAAGAATTGCTGCTTTTGAACTGTGGTGTTGGAGAAGACTCTTGAGAGTCCCTTGGACTGCAAGGAGATCCAACCAGTCCATTCTGAAGGAGATCAGCCCTGGGATTTCTTTGGAGGGAATGATTCTGAAGCTGAAACTCCAGTACTTTGGCCATCTCATGCAAAGAGTTGACTCATTGGAAAAGACTGGGCAGGAGGAGAAGGGGACAACAGAGGATGAGATGGCTGGATGGCATCACTGACTCTATGGACATGAGTCTGAGTGAACTCAGGGAGCTGGTGATGGACAGGGAGGCCTGGCGTGCTGCGATTCATGGGGTTGCAAAGAGTCGGACATGACTGAGTGACTGAACTGAACTCAACTGAACTGATGGTTGCAAGGTCTTCATAGAAGCATTCAACTTTAGCTTCTTCAGTGTTGCAGATGAGGGCATAGACCTGGATTATCGTGATATTGAATGGTTTGCCTTGCAAACCAACAGAGATCATTCTGTTGCTTTTGAGATTGCATCCAAGTACTGCATTTAGGACTGTTGTTAACTATGATGGCTACTCCATTTCTTCTAAGGGATTGCTGCCCACGGTAGTAGATATAATGGTCATCTGAGTTAAATTAACCCATTCCAGTCAATTTTAGTTCACTGGTTCCTAAAATATCAATGTTCACTCTTGCCATCTCATTTGAGCACTTCCATTTTGCCTTGATTCATGGACCTAACATTCCAGGTTCCTATGCAATATTGCTCTTTACAGCATCAGACCTTGATCCATCACCAGTCACATCCACAACTGGGTGCAGTTTGTGCTTTGGCTCAGTCTCTTCATTCTCTCTGGAGTTGTTTCTCCACTGATCTCCAGGTGCATATTGGGCACCCTATGACCTGAGGAGTTCATCTTTCAGTGTCCTATCTTTTTGACTTTTCATAATTTGTATGGGGTTCTTAAGACAAGAATACTGAAGTAGTTTGCCATTCCCTTCTCCAGTGGACCATATTTTGTCAGAACTCTCCACCATGATCCGTCTGTCTTGGGTGACACTAATGGCATGGTTTAGTTTCACTGAGTTAGATGAGGCTGTGGTCCATGTGATTATATTGGTTAGTTTTCTGTGATTGAAAAAGGAAGAGAGTTCCAGGAAAACATCTATTTCTACTTTACTGACTATGCCAAAGCCTTTGTCTGTGTGGATCACAAGAAACTGGAAAATTCTTAAACAGATGGGAAACTGGACCACCTGACCTGCCACTTGAGAAACCTGTATGCAGGTCAGGAAGCAACAGTTAGAACTGGATATGGAACAACAGACTGGTTCCAAATCAGGAAAGGAGTATATCAAGGCTGTATATTGTCACTCTGCTTATTTAAGTTATATGCAGAGTACAACTTGAGAAACACTGAGGTGGATGAAGCATAAGTTAGAATCAGGATGTCCAGGAGAAATATCAATAACCTTAGATATGCAAATGACACCACTCTCATGGCAGAAAGTAAAGAAGAACTAAAGAGCCTCTTGATGAAAGTAAAAGAGGAGAGTGAAAAATTTTGGCTTAAAGCTCAACATTCAGAAAATGAAGATCATGGCATCTGGTCCCATCACTTCATGCCAAATAGATGGGGAAACAGTGGAAACAGTGTCAGACGTTATTTTGGGGGGCTCCAACTGAGCAACTTCACCTCACCTCAAAATCACTGCAGATGGTGACTGCAGCCATGAAAGTAAAAGACGCTTACTCCTTGGAAGGAAAGTTATGACCAACCTAGATAGAATGTTGAAAAGCAGAAACATTACTTTGCCAACAAAGGTCTGTCTAGTCAAGGCTATGATTTTTACAGTGGTCATGTATGGATGTGAGAGTTGGACTATAAAGAAGGCTGAGCACAGAAGAACTGATGCTTTTGAACTGTGGTGTTGGAGAAGACTCTTGAGAGTCCCTTGGACTGCAAGGAGATCCAACCAGTCCATACTAAAGGAGATCAGTCCTGGGTGTTCATTGGAAGGACTGATTTTGAAGCTGAAACTCCAATATTTTGGCCACCTGATGTGAAGAGCTGACTCATTGGAAAAGACCCTGATGTTGGGAAAGATTGAGGACAGGAGGAGAAGGGGATGACAGAGGATGAGATGGTTGAATGGCATCACTGACTCAATGGACATTAGTTTGGGTAAACTCCAGGAGGTGGTGATGGATAGGGAGGCCTGCTGTTGCAATCCATGGGGTTGCAAAGAGTTAGACACGACTGAGTGACAGAACTGTACTGATGGTTGCAAGAGAGATAAGATATAGCAAAGACCTCACTAGGTTGGTAAACTCGTAATTTGTTTTCAGTGCTATCAGGGTGACAAAGGAATAACTTTTGGCTTTCTCTTATGGAATTTCTGGGAGTTCCTCAGAGACCTTCCAATGGAACTTGTACCTGTAATCCTCTTGACATTCATCCTTTCCCTGTTTTACTAATTCCTCCTTAGGCCCTGGTCTGCACATACTCATCCTTCTAAATGAAATCACTTACCCATTTTAGGACTGTTGCCTAGGTGACCCTAGGCCAATTACCTTCCAAAATCTCATCAGGTGCTAACACACTTATTTGCAATACTTCCAGATGAAATGTGGCTTCCTCAGTCACAGTCCTCTCTTGCTTTGTTTTGATGGTTGAAACACAATTAATCAAAATGTTTTCACCTTTTACTTCTCATAGAGGAGAAAGTTACCAGACTTCAATATCCCCAAGTCTTCAGAAGACTCATATCAAGTTCTCCAAACTATTTCCTTGAATCCCCTCGCCTGACCTGAGGTGGCAGAGATGTACTTTATTTTCTTCCTCCAAACTTTAGGGAGAGCAAATGTCACATCACTCCAACAATCATTCCCCCAAAGTTACCACACCTGCTCTTGTACAATACCCCAACCCCATTTATAAAAATAACAACAAGAAAAAGGAGAAGTGAATTAATGCTGGTAATATCTTATTACTATCTCTTCACACATCTTACAAAAGTGTTTAGAACCATTAGAATGATGGAGCAATGGAAACAGCTATATTTGTCTTGGCCTCTGAGCCTTCATAACCATTTTGAGAGAGAAAACAGCTTGATCATACCTCCTATTACACTTATCACTTAACAGACAATGCATGAGATTCTGTGAATTAAAAAACATTCATATCTTGACTTTGAGGGCTCTAAATTTAGTAAACTAACTGAAGTGAGGTAAAATACTATAGATATTATGAGAAAAATTTAGGGAACATCTGGGCATAAAGAAAGTAGTGGGAAACTATACTGGGGATGTATAAACACCAAGTACTATCATAGTCATCCGAAACAGAGAAGGTTAACACAGAACCCACATTTTTTCCCCTCAGACCTGCTGGCCCTCCTAAGTTCTTTCAGTTCAGTTCAGTTCAGTTGCTCAGTCCTGTCTGACTCTTTGCAACCCCATGAATTGCAGCATGCCAGGCCTCCCTGTCCATTACCAACTCCCAGAGTTCACTCAAACTCATGTCCATCGAGTCGGTGATGCCATCCAGCCATCTCATCCTCTGTTGTCCCCTTCTCCTCCTGCCCCCAATCCCTCCCAGCATCAGAGTCTTTTCCAATGAGTCAACTCTTCACATGAGGTGGCCAAAGTACTGGAGTTTCAGCTTTAGCATCATTCCTTCCAAAGAACACCCAGGACTGATTTCCTTTAGAATGGACTGGCTGGATCTCCTTGCAGTCCAAGGGACTCTCAAGATCTTCTCCAACACCACAGTTCAAAAGCAGCAATTCTTCAGCACTCAGCTTTCTTCATAGTCCAACTCTCACATCCATACATGACCACTAGAAAAAACATAGCCTTGACTAGATGGACCTTTGTTGGCAACGTAATGTCTCTGCTTTTGAATATGCTATCTAGGTTGGTCATAACTTTCCTTCCAAGGAATAAGCGTCTTTTAATTTCATGGCTGCAATCACCATCTGCAGTGATTTTGGAGCCCCTCAATATAAAGTCTGACACTGTTTTCACTGTTTCCCCATCTATTTCCCATGAAGTGATGGGACCAGATGCCATGATCTTCGTTTTCTGAATGTTGAGCTTTAAGCCAACTTTTTCACTCTCCTCTTTCACTTTCATCAAGAGGCTTTTCATTTCCTCTTCACTTTCTGCCATAAGGGTGGTGTCATCTGCATATCTGAGGTTACTGAGATTTCTCCCGGCAATCTTGATTCCATCTTGTGCTTCATCCAGCCCAGCATTTCTCATGATGTACTCTGCATAGAAGTTAAATAAGCAGGGTGACAATATACAGCATTGATGGACTCCTTTTCTACTTGGAACCAGTCTGTTGTTCCATGTCCAGTTCCAACTGTTGCTTCCTGACATGCATATAGGTTTCTTAAGAGGCAGGTCATGTGGTCTGGTATTCCCATCTCTTTCAGAATTTTCCACAGTTTATTGTGATCCACACAGTCAAAGGCGTTGGTGTAGTCAATAAAGCAGAGATAGGTGTTTTTCTGGAATCCTCTTGCTTTTTTGATCATCCAGTGCATGTTGGCAATTTGATCTCTGGTTCCTCTGCCTTTTCTAAAACCAGCTTGAACATCTGGAAGTTCACGGTTCACGTATTGCTGAAGCCTGGCTTGGAGAATTTTGAGCATCACTTTACTAGCATGTGAGATGAGTGCAATTGTGCGGTAGTTTTAGCATTCTTTACCTTTAACAGAAGCCTATGACACACTGTCACTTAAGGAAAAACAAAACAAAATACTATCTTAGGCCCCTCACATTCCTTGTAGGTGTTGCTGTCAGTCTCTAAGTCATGTCTGACTCTTTGCCACCCTATGAACTGTAGCAAGCCAGTGTTCTGTGTCCTTCATCACATTCCTTAACTCACTACAAATGATCAATATGTTCTCAAAAAACACAGCCAGATGTTTATTCTGGATGTAAAGGGAAGTGAATTGGATCTGAGGGCATTAGATTTAGAAATATTAACATCTCTTAGACAAAGGTAATCTCTTTTAACTGACAGAGATAGAGGGTGATAGTGAAGAAGAAGAGAGGAGAGAATTTTTGCCCCTCATAATGTGTTATCATGTTACTTTTTGTCTACATAGTTCCATTCATACTATTCCTTCTTTGTGGGAAGTCTCTTCTTTTAAATGGGTGGAACCTTGAGGGGAAGCTGATTAAAAGTTTACTAAATTTTAGAAATAACGGGATAAAACAAGTGATATTTCTACTGTAATTATTACATCAAGGGTTGGCAGAGTCTCAGTATTTATTTCAAAGAAGTGTGTTGTGTGTCTGGTGACCTAGAAATGTTTTTTAAAGTAACCTCAAAGTTTTCTTATGCATAATTCAGCCTGGAAAAAAACTGCTAACAAGACCCCCCAAATTAGAGATATCTAGTGTCTATGTGTAAGTGTATATGCAGGTGATGTCCTGTATGTGCAATTGTATATGTGTGCATGTTCAATTATACATGAGCTTGTGTGTGTGATGTCTTGGGTGTGCTTGATATTGGGAAGGACTGCTGCTTGGTAACCATTCCTTACTTTTGTCAATGAAACTACATAAAAGAGTATCCCAAAAATGTACTCTTATTCTTGAATTTTCACTCAGGTAAATTTTAGAAATTATATCTACTCAATAATGCATTTCCTACTCTTTATATTTTGAAAAATCAATACTTTTACATCTACATTATCTTTTATGGATGTAGTAGTTTTCTTTAAGTATCTCAAACATGGGCACCTATGTTATATAAAGACAGCTGTTTTATTATAATAGCACTTAAAATGGATTTTGAATTCAGATTGATTTTTTTCATATTGTTTTAAATGGTTTTTATAAAGCAAACATATAATGATATGGTTTTCTCTTGTCAAAATATCAAAGTGGAAAATATTAAAAAGAAACTCATGAGGCTTTTAGAGAGAAAGCCCATATTCATCCCCCTCTAAGTGGCCTTTGGGACTTTCTGTTTAAAAATGTTAATGTGCTTTATGAGTTTTGATTTATAGATATTTTCAACATTGTACCTTTAAGGTGTCAACTCTCTGTAAATTAATTGTGCACCTTGATCCTTTAAAATCATGAAGGCTTCTTTGTATATATACCTTAAAGGCATTAAAAACAAAATGAGTAGGAATTGGGTTTATTAATAAGATTTGACCTGAAATAGAAAAGAGAAGTAAAATAATGTTTTGAATTTGAATAACATGTTCACTAACAGCAGCAGAAAAGAATACCAATTCAAACGGAAGGGGAGGAAGCTAAAATCATATAACATAATCCAAATCACAGAGTAGCTCCAGGACTAGAAGAGCGACGAGGATAGCACATCACTTTACAGAGCATCTGATCCAGACTCTGTGGTCCCGCCCAAGTAGCTTTTTCTAATACTTATAATCTCACTTCAGGGGTAGAAAAAAAATTATCTGAAAACTTGAACCTAAACCCAAAGGAAAAATGATGTCTGAACCAACAAACAGAAAAATATATTCTTCTCTCTTTTGTCCATGGAGCTTTTACAAAAATTTTGTATATGAGTAACAAAGATATCCTCAGTAGATGTTAAAAACAGTGATTTTCAGAAACCATGTTTTCAGATGTTAATGCAAAAACACAGAAGTTAACAAAAAGAGCTTAACATTAAACTAAATTTTAAAGTGGAAATCATCTGTAAATTAAAAGAGCCTTCTTAAGAAACAGTCAGTTCAGTCACTCAGTTGAGTCCAACTCCATAACTTCATGGACTGCACCAAGCCAGGCCTCCCTGTCCATCACCAACTCCTGGAGTTTACCCAAACTCATGTCCATTGAGACGGTGATGCCATCTAATCATCTCATCCTCTGTTGTCCCCTTCTCCTCCTGCCCTCAATCTTTCCGAACATCAGGGTCTTTTCAAATGATCAGTTCTTCGCATCAGGTGGCTGAAGTATTGGAGTTACAGCTTCAACATCAGTCCTTCCAATGAACACGCAGAATGATATCCTTTAGGATAGACTGGTTAGATCTCCTTGCAATCCAAGGGACTCTCAAGAGTCTTCTCCAACACCACACTTCAAAAGCATCAACTCTTCAGCGCTCAGCTTTCTTTATAGTCCAACTCTCACATCCATGAATGACTACTGGAAAAACCATAGCCTTGACTAGATGGGCATTTGTTGGCAAAGTAATGTCTCTGCTTTTTAATATGCTGTCTGGGTTGGTCATAAATTTCCCTCCAAGGAGCAAGCATCTTTTAATTTCATGGCTGCAGTCACCATCTGCAGTGATTTTGGAGCCCCCCAAAATAAAGTCTGACACTGTTTCCCCATCTGTTTGCCATGAAGTGATGGGGCCAGATGCCATGATCTTCGTTTTCTGAATGTTGAGTTTTAAGCCAACTTTTTCACTCTCCTCTTTTACTTTCATCAAGAGGCTCTTTAGTTCTTCTTCACTTTCTGCCATAAGGGGTGTCATCTGCATATCTGAGGTTATTGATATTTCTTCTAGCAATCTTGATTCATGCTTGTGCTTCATCCAGCCCAGCATTTCCCATGATGTACTGTGCATATAACTTAAATAAGCAGAGTGACAATAAACAGCCTTGATGCACCCCTTTTCCTATTTGGAACCAGTTTGTTGTTCCATGTCCAGTTCTAACTGTTGCTTCCTGACCTGCATACAGATTTCTCAACAGTAGGTCAGGTGATCTGGTATTCCCATCTCTTTCAGAATTTTCCACAGTTTTTTGTGATCCACACAGTCAAAGGCTTTGGCATAGTCAATAAAGCAGAAATAGATATTTTTCTGGAACTCTCTTGCTTTTTCAGTGATCCAGCGGATGTTGGCAATTGATCTCTGATTCCTGTATCTTTTCTAAAACCAACTTGAACATCTGGAAGTTCATGATTCACGTATTGCTGAAGCCTGGCTTGGAGAATTTTGAGCGTTACTTTACTAGCATGTGAGATGAGTGTAATTGTGCAGTAGTTTGAGCATTCTTTGGCATTACCTTGCTTTACAATTGGAACCTTTCCAGTTTCATGGCCGTTCCTGAATTTTCCAATTTTGCTGGCATATTGAGTGCAGCACTTTCATAGCATCATTTTTTAGGATACGAGATAGCTCAACTGGAATTCTATCACCTCCACTAACTTTGTTTGTAGTGATGCTTCCTAACTGCCGCTTGACTTCACATTCCAGGATGTCTGGCCATAGGTGAGTGATCACACCATCATGATTATCTGGGTCATGAGGATCATTTTTGTACAGTTCTTCTTTGAATTCTTGCCACCTCTTCATAGTATCTTCTGCTTCTGTTAGGTCCATACCATTTCTGTCCTTTTTGAGCCCTTCTTTGCATGAAATGTTCCCTTGGTATCTTTAATTTTCTTGAAGAGACCTCTAGTCTTTCCCACTCTGTTGTTCTCCTCTATTTGTTTGCATTGATCTCCGAGGAAGTATTTCTTATCTCTCCTTGTAATTCTTTGGAACTCTGCATTCAAATGAGTATATCTTTCCTTTTCTCCTTTGCTTTTCACTTCTCTTCTTTTCATTTGTAAGGTCTTCTCAGACAGCGCTTTTGCTTTCTTGCATTTCTTTTTTAGGGATTATCTTGCCCCCTGTCTCTTGTACAATATGACAAACCCCCATCCGTAGTTCATCAGGCACTCTGTCTATCAGATCTAGTCTCTTAAGTCTATTTCTCACTTCCACTGTATAATCATAAGGGATTTGATTTAGGTCCTACCTGAATGGTCTAGTGCTTTTCCCCACTTTCTCCAAGTCTGAATTTGGCCATAAGAAGCAATATATCCTATCAAAGCTTCTTTAAGAAATTGATTATATTCATCTAAATGCTTCCTTTTCAGAAATAAAAGAAACTGCATGTGCCATATTAAGTTTATAAAAGGAAAGAAGCAATAAAAACTAAAATTGCATTAGTATAATGATAAAGTTTAGATTAAGTTAAAGTAAAAAAAAAATGAGTATGAAACTCTCAATAGAGTCACCTTCTCTTTTCTTAAAAACATCATGTCTCATTATGAGTAAAAATAGAAAGAAAAAAAAGATACTAATATGTACAACCTCAGAGTTGAGGAAGAAGATAGAACTATGGGCCTCAAAGGGATTTAAATTATTATAAGTGACAGTTCTATGCTAATTCATGACAACTTTCATGATTTTCTAGCAAAATATATATCATAATAACTGGTCTAAGAAGAGATCAAAGATTCAACATTCCAAAGCATTAGAAGAAAAGATCTTCAAAGCTACATGACTGTAAAAGACACAAGTTCCAGGTAGTTTTACTTGTGAATTTTAACATACACTCAGATGACAGACAAACCCTTCATATTTTACAAAACTTCACGGCAGAATGACATGAAAAACCCTTCTGCTTATTTTATAATACTGGGATGATCCTGTCACCAAAACCTTATTTTGAAAACTGCAGAAGCACACACACACAGTAGAAAAATAAACTTTTGTTTTAGATGTCTAAATAAATGAGGAAAGGCATAACATTATAAATAGTTATAAAGCTACATAAAGATTTGCATTTAATATCAACATTAATTACAGATTACATTAATTACAGAATCACATTAATACTGGAATTACAAAGGGCTTTTTTATTGCAAGTGATTCTAAAGTGTATATGGGAGAACAAATATGAAATTGCCAAACAAACTTTTTAAAAGAATAAGTAATAAAAATACAAAATACAAAAAAAGATCTTCATGACCCAGATAATCACGATGGTCTGACCACTCACCTAGAGCCAGACATCCTGGAATATGAAGTCAAGTGGGATTTAGGAAGTATCACTAGGAACAAAGCTAGTGGAGGTGATGGAATTCCAGTTGAGCTATTTCAAATCCTGAAATATGATATACTGCACTCAATATGCCAGCAAATTTGGAAAACTCAGCAGTGGCCACAGGACTGGAAAAGGTCAGTTTTCATTCCAATCTCAAAGAAATGCAATGCCAAAGAATGCTCAAACTTCCACACAATTGCACTCATCTCACATGCTAGTAAAGTAATGCTCAAAATTCTCCAAACCAGGCTTCAGCAATACGTGAAGTGTGAACTTCCAGATGCTCAAGCTGGTTTTAGAAAAGGCAAAGGAACCAGAGGTCAAATTCACAACATTTGCTGGATCATCGCAAAAGCTAGAGAGTTCCAGGAAAACATCTATTTCTGCTTTATTGACTATGCCAAACCTTTTGACTGTGTGGATCACAATAAACTGTGGAAAATTCTGAAAGAGATGGGAATACCAGACCACATGACCGGCCTCTTGAGAAACCTATATGCAGATCAGGAAGCAACAGTTAGAACTGGACATGGAACAACAGACTGGTTCCAAACAGGAAATGGAGTATGTCAGGCTGTATATTGTCATCCTGCTTATTTAACTTCTATGCAGAGTACATCATGAGATACGCTGGGCTGGAAGAAGCACAAGATGGAATCAAGATTGCTGGGAGAAATATCAATAACTTTAGATATGCAGATGACACCACTCTTATGGCAGAAAGTGAAGAGGAAATAAAAAGCCTCTTGATGAAAGTGAAAGAGGAGAGTGAAAAAGTTGGCTTAAAGCTCAACATTCAGAAAACGAAGATCATGGCATCTGGTCCCATCACTTCATGGGAAATAGATGGGGAAACAGTGGAAACAGTGTCAGACTTTATTTTTGGGGGCTCCAAAATCACTGCAGATGGTGACTGCAGCCATGAAATTAAAAGACGCTTGTTCCTTGGAGGGAAAGTTATGGCCAACCTATATAGCATATTCAAAAGCAGAGACATTACTTTGCCAACAACAGTCCATCTTGTCAAGGCTATGGTGTTTCCGGTAGTCATGCATGGAAGTGAGATTTGGACTATAAAGAAAGCTGAGCGCTGAAGATGATGCTTTGAATGGTGGTGTTCAAGAAGACTCTTGTGAGTTCCTTGGACTGCAAGGAGATCCAACCAGTCTGTCCTAAAGGAAATGAGTCCTGTGTGTTCATTGGAAGGACTGATGCTAAAGCTGAAACTCCAATACTTTGGTCACCTGATGTGAAGTGTTGACTCATTTGAAAAGACTCTGATGTTGGGAAAGATTGAAGGCAGGAGGAGAATGGGACGACAGAGGATGAGATGATTAGATGGCATCACCGACTCAATGGACATGAGTTTGGGTAAACTCCAGGAGTTGGTGATAGACAGGGAGGTCTGGCTTGCTGTGGTTCATGGGGTCACAAAGAGTCAGACATAACTGAGCAATTGAACTGAACTGAACCTCTCCATTATCTATTAAGCTTCTTTAATTAGAATAGTGTTATATTTGTACAATAACAGTCTAAGAAGTTAACGAATAATAGAAAGTGAAGCAATTGCTTAAAGTAGTTGTATGAAAATAATAATATAAATGTAATAATAATATGCCCCAAGTAGGGAACAAGGGTATTCCAAAAATGGTGTTAGGGTACTGGATATTTTTATTTAGAAGAAAGTAAATATAAGGTTTTCATTTCATAACATACAACAAAATTGATTTAAACTAACTAAAGGTCCAAATTTAAATTTAGAAGAGCACATATTAGAAGAACATATGAGAATGCTTCCATAATTAGAAGGTAGAGAAAAATATATTTAAGTAATTTACATAAATCAAATTAGGAATGAAGATTTTCAGAGGACAGATTGTATAATATGAAAAAATATTATTTGACAAGTGAGAGCACATACAAAGATAATACACTAAATGCATGCAATCTTAACCTTAATTTGCAACCTGATTCTCCATCTTAATCTGACTCACATTTATAATAAAATCTCAAATCCATTCCAGTTCATACATATAAGCCTCTAACTAGTCTGATCCATGGCTACCCATCAGTATTCCTATTATATAAAACATTGCTACTAATTGCTTAATAATTAAAAGATAACAGCAGTTGTTTATTTTTCATGAGAATGTTCATTTTCCAAAGGAACAAACTGTAAAGATATTAAGACTTATATTATAGGTAAAGAGAACATTGTTAAGGATTTTCAAACATAGTGATTTACAATACTGTGATTTAGTGACTAAAGCTGTGATATAAAACACATATACACATAACAAAATCAAAGAAGCATGAGGAAACTTAGGGAGGTACAGTTATGTTTATTGCCTTGATCATGTTGATAGTTTCACGAGTGTATGCATATGTCCAAACTCATCAAATTGTATACATATACGCTAAATATGTGCAAGTTTTTTTATATGTAAAACATACCTATGAAGCTGTTTCAAAAGGTCTAAGGAAAAAGAAAAATTATGATTTGATTATTTGGAGACTTTTCTTCATCTAAATATTGATGCTTTCAAGGTAAATGTTTCTGTCCTTCTAAAATAGATATTTTAAAACCAACTTTTGATTTTGAAATAACTAGACTTACATGCTATTGTAAAAACAATACAGAGAAATTCTGTGTGTTCTTTACCCAATTATACTCGGGGTTAACATATTTTTCCATTTTTTTTTCATTTGGGTCTACTTTATGGCTTCCATTTCTTTACTGAGACTCTTTATTCAGTCTTTACTGATGTTGGTTAGGGTTGGGCAGACTATATCTAGAGGAATCCCCACAAGAAACATATATGGCATACTCATATAAGGTGACTGAAAAGAGTTTAATAAAAGGATGTTTTACAGTTGTCTGGACACATTTATAGGACACCAAAAAAGAAGATGAAAAATCCTAAGAATTGACAACAGCTGGTGGCATATGTTTCTCTGAACACGGCAAGACTTAGAGTTACAGAAAGTGTAGCCCATCTGGAGCTGTGGCTTACGGTAAAGGAACCAGCCATTGGTAACAACAGACTAACAAAAGGAGACAGAAATTTAAATGCAAAGGCAGTTTTGTCTTCACATCCACCGATTTCCCACTGGAATTTTCTACTGGACAAACGTAATTGTAAGGGATAGATAGGGAGTCTAGGTAAATCAAATACTGTACACTTAGCGGGTAAAAAAGGGTAGAAAATGAAACTCTATGGCTAACTGCTATGAGAAGACTCTTCATGAGAAAGAGACCAAATTATGCACATGTGATCAAAATGAGAAAGTTGACCTGTCTAGAGAAGAATTCAAAGAAGAAAGATATTGTATATAAGATGAGATTTGAGAGAATCATGAAGGTGGGATCAGCAGCTTCAAATAAGGCAAAGGGAATTTAAGTAATTCAGGGGCTAAACAGTTAAAGTATATTTACATAGTGAAAGTGATAAGATGGAAAAGCTTAAAATATTCAGTACTGAGCTCAATTTTTATAAACATTGTTTTCATTATTTAAGGCAATAGAATACAAGATAAATTTAATTATCACAGGAAACATGGTAATTTCACTGTAAAGGTGTTTAATTAAATTATAATGATAGCAGAAGGGTTGAAAGGATTGATTGGACATCTTGCAGAGATGAATCTATTGTGAGGAATATAAGATTCAGATTGAGATATTGAGAATGTGCCATTTTATTTCAAGGATTTGTGTGAGTATGGCATTTTTCTCATTTATATAAACACTTTATACTGAAAATAAGAAGTCTCAGCCAGAAATCTGCCATCAAATGAGAGACAATAACCACCTAATCACTACCCTTATTCTTCCCAATACAATTAGGGTCATCAGAACCACATCCTCCTAACAGGGAAAGAAACAGCCAACATCTTAGCAGGTGCTGCATAATCATGCCTCAAATGACTTTCTGCAAATAAAAAAAAAGTAGCATTTGCTAGCATAAGTGAATATATCTGCCTGAGTTGTTTTCCTACAGATGTTATCCTGGGAATAGAAAGAAATTGTTCATTCACTAGCAGCTTTCAAGAAGCACCATGATCTGGGGCAACAAAGAACCAGCAATGACAGACAGACATTCACAACTCTGGAAGAAAACACTGGTGTGGAAAATACATAAAATGGCTGTTTGGTCTCAAGACTGTCTGAATTATTATCCAGCTATACTGGATATTCTTTTTTTAATTTTTATTTTTACTTTATTTTACTTTACAATACTGTATTGGTTTTGGCATACATCGACACGAATCCACCACAGGTGTACATGAGTTCCCAAACATGAACCCCTCTCCCACCTCCCACCCCACACCATTCCTCTGGATCATCCCCGTGAACCAGCCCCAAGCATCCTGTATCCTGCATCAAACATAGACTGGCGATTCATTTCTTACATGATAGTATACATGTTTCAGTGCCATTCTCCCAAATCATCCCACCCTCTCCCTCTCCCTCAGAGTCCAAAAGTCCACTCTGCACATTTGTGTCTCCTTTGCTGTCTCACATACAGGGTCATCATGACCATCTTTCTAAATTCCATATATATGTGTTAGTATACTGTATTGGTGTTTTTCTTTCTGGCTTACTTCATTCACTCTGTATAATCGGCTCCAGTTTCATCCATCTCATTAGAACTGATTCAAATGTATTCTTTTTAATGGTTGAGTAATACTCCATTGTGTATATGTACCACAGCTTTCTTATCCATTCATCTGCCGATGGACATCTAGGTTGTTTCCATGTCCTGGCTATTATAAACAGTGCTGTGATGAACATTGGGGTACATGTGTCTCTTTCTATTCTGGTTTCCATTTCTCCAAAGAAGACATACGGATGGCTAACAAACACATGAAAACATGCTCAACATCACTCATTATTAGAGAAATGTAAATCAAGACCACAATGATGTACCACTTCACACCAGTCAGAATGGCTGTGATCCAAAAGTCTGCAAGCAATAAATGCTGGAGAGGGTGTGGAGAAAAGGGAACCCTCTTGCATTGTTGGTGGGAATGCAAACTAATACAGCCACTATGGAGAACAGTGTGGAGATTCCTTAAAAAATTGCAAATATACTGGATATTCTAATTCCTGTGTCTCAGAAGACTACAAGTGTGTGTGTGTGTGTGTGTGTGTGTGTGTACACATACTGACTTATACCTACTTTTCAATAGATAATACTGTCAAATGCCAGTTTTCATTAAGAGTGTTTGTATGAAGTTCTCTGCACTAAGAGCATCTACTAAATTATAAATACTTAAGAGCAGAGACGGCTTCTTACTCACTCTGTATTCCCAAATTGAGCCTTGTACATATGCAGTATCATTCATGCTTTTGACATCAAAGATCCTTTATATCCAAGCTATATATACAGCCCATAGCAACTAAAGAGTAGGAATTTATTATAATATCGTGGTGGTTTAGTCACTAAGTCATGTCTGATTCTTGCGACCCCATGGATGCAAGTTGAGTAATTTATTGAGCAATAACTCAAGTTGAGTAACTTATTGAGTAGTAACTAAATTACTCAATTACTATAACTAACTTCATTAAACCAGTTGTAAGATTAATTTTTATATATCAACTTGGCTAGATAAGGGAATGCCTACATAACTGGTTAATCATTATTTTTGGAAGTGCTTGTGAGTGTGCCCAGGTGAGATATGCATTTGAATCTGTTGACTCAGTAAAGTATGTAGCTCTACCCTCTGTGAGGGGGCATCATTCAATCTGTTGAATGTCTGAGCAGAATAAAAAGGTCAACGAAATAAGAAATGTGTCCCTTTTTTCTTCCTCTGCTTCAAGTGGGACATCTCCTGGCCTTGGTCTGAGATTTACATCAATGCCCTGCTTCTCTAGTCTCTGGACTTGAGCTAAATTAAGCCACTGGCTTTTCTGGATCTCCAGCTAACAAATAGAGAATCGTGGGACTCCTCAGGCTCTATAGTCACACGAGCCAATATCTCATAATCAATTGTCCTTTGCATCCTATTGGTTCTGTTTCTCTAAAGAACCCTTACTAGTGCACTAAACAAAGGGTATCCTCACATATTCCATTGTCAGTATATTGTGATTTCAAAATAATACTGCATTTTTTAATTCTGATTCAGCTACGACTGTTCATTTACTATACAGAACTGTTGTGCTTTATTTATGCTTACTAAAAACTTCTCTCTTGGTCAGACACACTTATTGTTGAAATGAGCATTTATATAGTACCCAGTTCCCTGGTGGTGCAGAGGTTAAAGCGTCTGCCTGCAATGTGGGAGACCTGGGCTCGATCCCTGGTTCGGGAAGATCCCCTGGAGAAGGAAATGGCAACCCACTCCAGTATTCTTGCCTGGAGAATCCCATGGACGGAGGAGCTTCGTGGGCTACAGTCCATGGGTTACAAAGAGTCGGACACGACTGAGCGACTTCAGTTTAGTATATCGGTAAGGGCTTATGCTTGATAATGAAGTTGTCAAAAAGGCAAGTTATTTCCAGAGAAACAAGATTCAGATTTCATATTATAGTGTACTAGTTTGATTTCCTATATCATCCTTTAAAATATGTATCCATGTTTATATTTTATGTATACTAACAAGCAATAATAAGTCTGCTCTATTTCTATATATTACTATTATAATAATTTGTAGGATATTTTCTCAATAAGATGAACAAATAGAATGAATTATTTGTGAATGAACATGTTGAGTTTTGAAAATATATACTCAATTTTTTAGCTAATTTTCCATTGACTTCAGTTCAGTTTCAGTTCAGTTGTTCAGTCGTGTCTGATTCTGCGACCCCATTGACTTACTTTCCTCCAAATTATAGGTATTTAAACAGGTATAATGACAGACTGTACATTGGCACTGATTTCAACATAGAACAAATGAAGCCATAGTCTCAAGATGTGACAAGATTTGGTCAGACAGATACTCATCATGATACTCATTGATTAATCCTATTTTGAGTAACTTCACAACCAGAAGCAAGAAATGAGTGTGGACTAGATTCTGGACTTAGAGAGGACTGATGATAACTTTCAGCAGTGACAGGACTCCAGCTGAACAGCTTGATATTTATGTTGGTGTGCAATGAGTGCACTGAACAAGAACCTAAGGAAGTCACATTATGCAGTAGATAAATAAAACTGTGATATATGTCCAAAGGGCCCACCCAGGCACCAGGGAAGGTACGAAACAACAGAATGATTTCTAGCCCCCACCCACTTGCAGAGTTCTCCTCTCAATGCTCTTTCCGACCTAGGTGATTGTCTGATGTACCACATTAGCCAATATCAGGTGGTATAAGCTCTGAACGCCACTGTACAAAACAGGAAACAATAAGGCTTTTTCGAGTTGTGACTAGAGAAATAAAAAGGTGAGATACTTTGTCCACATTCTAAATGTATTTCCAACATTTTTCTGCTCATTAACCCTCTTCATTGGTTCTCAATTGCTTTCCAGAACAATATTAAAGCAATATCCTCTCCTATACTATGCATATTTAAACATATATTTCTTTTCACTTGTGATTTCACTTCAATACATTGTTCAATGTGTGTCTAGTAGATTTGTCTTAAAGTTAGTTTCATTTCTGAGCATGATCAAGAATAATCTACAATCTATTCTACAAAATATTTTATTTCTCTGCTCCAATAACTTTCAAAATATGCATTTTATTGACCTTTATTTCCAGTTTTATACTCTACTAAGATATAAAAATAGTTACTCCAATATTAAGTGTACATGTACAACTTTTGCTCCAAGCTGTGAGGTCCACTGAGTTCAGTATATGAACTCTGAAGGAAACTGCAATCAATGTCTGTCTCATTCTGTGTTCTGCTTGGTATACCTTTGTTCTCAACAGATCTATATGTATACTATGAGAATTACAATGATTAACTGTGTGTCTGTTCTACATTTTATTAAACATCATGTCTGTCCTCCAGAAACAGGTCATCTAAGAAGGAAGATAAAGTTCATGTGCAAATAACTAGGACAGAAGGTAAAATAAGATAAGTACCTCATAAGGTGCATGCGCAGCATGCTACAGAAGTTCAGAAAAGAAAGAGACCTAGTTGAACAGGAAGAGCTTTATTTAATGTATTACATTTTATTTGGTTCTCATAGCACAGAGAATATTTTTAAATGAATATATTTAGAAACTGTTTAGTTTTTGAGTTTTAAGAGAGAGCAATGCCATATTTGGGTGTTGCTATTAGCAAAAAGTTCATCAATCTAGCTGAAACCAAAGTATTACTCACTCAAAAAGGTAAAATTAGTGCCTGAGGATCCCCCTCCAAAATAGTACAAACAATATACATATATATTTTTTTTTCTGAAAAGTAACGACATGCCAGATACCTAAAGTTTCCTAAACATATGAGTCACTGACATGTGGGACTTTTGATCTACTGTCTCTAGATTCAAGGCCACCTAAACACATTACAGTATCTTGGTCACAAAAGTCACAAGATGTCTTAGAAGTTTTACTTCACACCTACCGAAAACCACCGAGAACACTCGTTACGATCTTTATTCTCTTGAAACATTTTTTATAATAAAAGCTTTATTATGGAATGCAAATCAATACTGAATTCCATAACTTAGAGTCACTGTAAACGCAGCCTTTGGGTTCAGTTCATTAAATCCTTTATCAAAGTCCCAACTAAGCAGTAACTTGCTAATCACTTCCATGCATTTTTAATGTAGATTTCCTAATAACAGTCTTCTCTCTCTCCCCCTGTTACATCAAACAAGGAGATTTTTCTCTCTCCCAAGCCCTCCTGGCTTTCTTTTCTCCTAGAATTCACAGACAAAGCTTTCTGTTTATTTTTTCTTCCCCGTTCTTCTCCTATGCTTTTTTTCGCCATCAACTACAAATAATTATTTTGTCTTCTGCCTTCTCCTCATCCAGTGTCTGCTTCATGCCTGTTTCTCTCTGTCTGAAGAGTAGCAGGTAGGAGTCAATTACCTATAACAAAGTTTCCTGTAATCCCAACATCCTTGTCTTCCACACTGTTTGCCTATGTTGTCCACATGAAATTTCCTTCCTTTTCTTTTAGACCGGCTGCTTTGCAAACCAGCTGCCTAATGAACTAGCTGCCTCCCCCTCCTTTGGAGCTGATCTTTTCCTGATCCTACTATCATATATGACTGATTTCCAATTTAAGAATCATAAATTGAGGACCAGAAAATTTGAAACTTTCTCAAGGTGTCTAAACAGGGAGTAACAGAGCTGGCTTTCCTGGTGGCTCAGCTGGTAAAGAATCTGCCTGCAATGCAGGAGACCCTGGTTCGATTCCTGGGTCAGGAAGATCCCTTGGTGAAGGGATAGACTATCCACTTCAGTGTTCTTGCCTGGAAAAGCCCCATAGACAGAGGAGCCTGGTGGGCTACAGTCCACAGGGTCACAAAGAGTCGAACGCGACTGAGGACACAGAGCACAGAACTGAAACTGGAGCTCAGGTCCACATTCCGAATCTACAGTTCTTTCCACTGCCAACCACTCTCTTATATAAAACATAGGTAAATTGCACATTGTTTCTATACTTACAGTTTCCACTGCAACAAATACAATTTCCCAGGAAAGAAGTAAAACTAAAAATTTCATAAAGACAATCACAACTAGTAGAAGTAAAAAAGTTAAAGAAAGATGAGAGAAGAGACTCAGGAAGACTTCTGCAAACTTAAAGCCTGAGTCTGGTAGGAAACTAAACTACAGAAACATTTTTCTATTGTTTCTTAAAAAGACCTTGGCCTTTCTCCAAATGATATCACATCCATTTATAGTCATTTAATTAAGTGCATATTTCACACTGCTTGGTGTTCAGTACAAACTAACATGCTATTCTAACCACAATCTAAAACTCACTGTGTAAGAATCAGCCAGGGAATTTGTTAATTTTAAAGATTCCTGGGTCTATTTTATAAGTCTTTATTTAATAAAGTTGCTGTATAGTCCAGGAATCTATATTGTTAAAAGCTTCCCCGTGAGACTGACATGCAGTCCATGAGGGGACAATCAATCACACTATGTATTATCAAGGATTCATAAAAGTATGGTTTTTGAAAGAGGAGAATTTATTGAATTTCTAGACATTCATTTCTGGAATTCCTGGAGACTATTTCCATCATTTTCCTAAATTGCTCTTTTTTCTTATTATTTTGCAGGAAAACTTATAGTAGAAGGAGAGGATATATTGAAAATATGTATTCATACCATCTATTCACTTATCCAACCCATAGTAAATATTCATGTGGAGCCAATTACAGGAGGGGGGAGGGGGGAAAATTAAAATCTAATGAAAGTTAATCAAAGAGAAGAACTTCCTTCAGGCTGGTCATGCATGTCTGCGGTTTGTCTGTCATTTATAATGCTGCAGCCTTTGGTTCATAGTCAAGCTGTAATTCTGCCAGTTAATGTATCCAATTAACCCCACTAATGAGCTAATCAACAGTGTAAAATCTGTGTAAAATCACTGAGGGTGTATGATGAATGGAAAATGCACTGAACTCTCCCAATATAAAAAGTGTTTTATTGCACTTGTTAAAGTGGCACTGTCTTATCCCTCTCCAAAGGGTAATTTATCACTAGGGTCCATAACAGTGCCATGCCCTGATAAGGCAGAGGTGGCAATAAACCCATCAGAAAATGATTACTCAGGAATGTAGAGCAATTACAATGTCTCAGTGTATCAGAGTCATAGGCTACAGAGTAAATGTGTTTTCCTGTTGATGCAGAGTTCAAATGAAGAACCAGCAGTAAACTTGAAGGTGATCCATAACTTGTAAATGGGTGGTATTTTTATATATGTGCATATTCAGTTATAATACTCTGAAGCAAGTATTTCTGGTATCTCAAGTCTCTGTTGTAGAGGAGGATGATGGTTCTTAAGAGAAACCCTTTCTAATTACAAGGGTAGGGCAACACAAAGTTGGGTGTCCTGTAGAAACTACCTATGTCCTCTAAAACCAATCCTCTCTTACAGAAAGACTTCCACCAGCTAATTAACAGTCCTCAGTTCTTGCTTGTATACCAAGAAAACATTCTGGAAAGGTTGATTCTTGTGTTGAGAAGGCAAAGTATTCTCTGTGGTGTGTAATCCAAAGTCATCCTCTTGGATACCAAAGCAAAATCCAGTATTTTTGTTCTTTTATTCATCTACCCTTTGATGGCACAGTCTCTGGGTGTTTAATATATATAAAACTAGTCATAAAACAACGAGGGGGAGAGCAGAAGAAGTGGCAGAAGGAAGTAGCATTGTTTACTTATTTCTGGATAATTATCTACCTTATTTGCTCCTTTGACTGACCTATTGCCTTATCATTATTTTTCTATATCTGGCCCCTTTCCTCTTAGTCATCACTTTCAAAACATAAATTTCCCACTTTTCACCTAAAATATTTCTGCATTTTTTTCCTGTCATTTTACATGGCCAACCTTCATTCTAATTTTTTTTTTTTTAATTTTCACCCCAGATTTTAATCTGTTTATTGTTTGACTCGGTAACTCACAATTATAAAACTGAAATGTTCCAAAGAGTAAACACAGAAAAGTAAATCTCCCATCTCCTAACCTCCATGTCCAGTCCAGCCAATCCCTCTTTCTAGATGATTTAGTTCCTTGCTTCTATTCCCAGAGATATTCTATGCACACAGAAGTACAACATATTTATTCATACATACACATGCACACACATACATATATACCCATAAATATTTTAAATAATTTTTAACTTTTCATTCTGAAATATATACTATTTTTAACAAAAATATTACATGCACTGTTCATTTCCTTTTAAAGTTTCATATACTGGGGATTGTTCCATGTAAGTACATGTAATGCTGCTTCATCCTTTTTTTTTCTTTTCTTTTATGATTAATTTATTTTTAATTGAAGGATAATTGGTTTACAGTATTGTGTTAGTGTAGTAAATCAGAAAGATAAAAACAAGCATCATATACTAATGCATATATATGGAATCTAGAAAGATAGTGCTGATGAGATTATTTGAAGGAAAACAATGGAGACATCTAATGCTAACTCTTTCTCCCCTGTTGGCATTCATATCCTTGCTGTATCCATTAGTTGTTTGCTTCTCAGTTTCTCCTTCTCCCCAGCTCCCCTATAGTCATCAGATATGCTCCCCCATCAATACTGTTTAAGATCCTTCTCTTTCATTCTGAGTTTTCCCTCTAGTTACCATCTTTCTCTGTCCTTTCACTTAAATTACTTCTCCCTTGCTATCTCCTCTCTGTCAATGTACATATTAACCTGATAATCTCATCCCTCTTTCATCTCTACTATTTAAGTTAAAATTGCTTTCTCAAAGCTCCTTACTGTCAAGCCCATTGGTTTTATCATAATTAATCTCTTTGAAAAAAATTGACACACTTTGCAATACATTGCTTCCCTAAAATACTTAACCACTCCTTAGAGCTTATGACATTACATTTTTGGTTCTCCTTCACATCTTAGAATAACTTTCTTGAAATTTTCTTCCATGGACTTGACTCAGCTGTTCTTCACATGTATGTATTCTACAATATTGTTTTATATACATACTGAAAATACTCCTACCCTACCTGGGCACACAAACTGAGCAATTCTCCTTCTTGCCTAATGATTTCACTATGTCCTCTCTATTCCAAAGTAGGAAACTATAGTTTTGAGCTTGTTAATGAATTCCAGGTCTGAATCTCCAAACTTTGCTGATGTTTTTGACATCCCACAGTTAATACTTGTGAAGTTTAGCTGATTATATTTTACTACTCAATCATCCAGGCTTATTTAGATTACACAAATTCCACTTTAATTAACTTAGGCTAAGGAAAGATTCATTAGAAACATCCTGGCATGTGATTGGACTAACCAGTCAGAAGTCTGCACAGTTCCCCTCCCTGATTTGTTCCAGGTGCTGGTTTTAATACATGTAATAAAATCCCACACTGTCCACAGGACAGGGAAGAAAGTTATCAAACCTCCTGATTCTCATACTTGAAGCTTCCAGTTCTGAAGCTTTGACTGAATCTCCTTCCCTCCACTCACAGCCACATTTCTGTGCTAGCCTTTAAGATAAAAATATAAAACAATTTTATGACAAAATTCCTTATAAAAGCTGTCAATACTGCCTGTCTTCAATTTCTCAACTCTGTTCTCTCAAGAAACTAGTAGAGGCTTTCAGCCCCATCCAATCCATTCAACAATCACTTATAATCACCAAAGACATGCATCATGCTAGGTCCACTATCAGCTATCTATCTGTCTCCTTTTTACTCAAGTCTCAGCAGCATTTGATACAGACAATGAATGCCTATTCTTGGTTACTTTCATCTTGCCTTTTAATTTCCATACCTCACTGGCTCATTTTGTGCCCCATAGATATCTTCTTTTTTTCTTTTACTGAAGTATACTCATCATATTTTATACTAGTTTCAAGGAGACAGTATAATGACTTTATAGTTGCATGTATTGTAAAATGATCACAATTAGTCTAGTTAACATCCACCACCATCAGTTCAGTTCAGTTCAGTCACTCAGTCATTTCCGACTCTTTGCAACCCCATGAATTGCAGCACACCAGGCCTCCCTGTCCATCACCAACTCCTGGAGTTCACTCAAGCTCATGTCTATTAAGTCAGTGATGCAATCCAGCCATATCATCCTCTGTCATCCCCTTCTCCTCCTGCCCCCAATCCCTCCCAGCATCAGAGTCTTTTCCAATGAGTCAACTCTTTACATGAGGTGGCCAAAGTACTGGAGTTTCAGCTTCAGCATCAGTCCTTCCAAAGAAATCCCAGGGCTGACCTCCTTCAGAATGGACTGGTTGGATCTCCTTGCAGTCCAAGGGACTCTCAAGAGTCTTCTCCAACACCACACTTCAAAAGCATCAACTCTTCAGTGCTCAGCTTTCTTCATAGTCCAACTCTCACATCCATATATGACCACTGGAAAAACCACAGCCTTGACTAGATGGACCTTTGTTGGCAAAGTAATGTCTCTGCTTTTGAATATGCTATCTAGGTTGGTCATAACTTCTGTTTCAAAGAGTAAGTGTCTTTTAATTTCATGGCTGCAATCACCATCTGCAGTGATTTTGGAGCCCAAAAGAATAAAGTCTGACATTGTTTCCACTGATTCCCCATCTATTTGCCATGAAGTGATGGGACCAGATGCCATGATCTTCGTTTTCTGAATGTTGAGCTTTAAGCCAACTTTTTCACTCTCCTCTTTCACTTTCATCAAGAGGCTTTTTAGTTCCTCTTCACTTTCTGCCATAAGGGTGGTATCATCTGCATCCACCACCATATAGGGCTACAATTTTGCTTTTGTTATGAGAACACAGTCCCTCTGGTCAAGGCTATGGTTTTTCCAGTAGTCATGTATAGATGTGAAAGTTGGACTATGAAGAAAGCTGAGCGCTGAAGAATTGATGCTTTTGAACTCTGGTGTTGCAGAAGCCTCTTGAGAGTCCCTTGGACTGCAAGGAAATCCAACCAGTCCATCCTAAAGGAAATCAGCCCTGAATATTCATTCGAAGGACTGATGCTGAAGCTGAAACTCCAATACTTTGGCCACCTGATGCGAAGAACTGACTCATTGGAAAAGACCCTAAGGCTGGGAAAGATTGAAGGCAGGAGGAGAAAGAGCCAACAGAGGGTGAGATGGTTGGATGGCATCACCGACTCAATGGACATGAGTTTGAGTAAACCCTGGGAGTTGGTGATGGACAGGGAGGCCTGGCGTGCTGCAGTCCATGGGGTTGCAAAGAGTCAGACACGACTAAGTGACTTAACCAACCTGATGAAAAAATTTACATAGATGTCTTCTTTTCATTATCTACTGCTAGATCTACTTGCTCTTCTCAAACTCCAAACACTGGCATACTCCAGAGTTAAGTCCTCAGCTTCATTTTCCTTCCTTGTTCAAACTTTCTCCCTAGATTGGTTATGCACCTTCCTCTGCCCTCTGTTGACGATAAACTCATCACCAATGGCACGTATACACCACAACCCTCTGGTGTATTCATAATTTCTATCATCCTTTTTGTTTCTGTAACATTCCCTGTGCTCTCACATAGTTAACGCTGTTCAAGTTTCCCATTCACTGCCTCTGATACCACCACTATCATCCCTAGGCCCAATTCAACTCTACCTCTCCTACGAAACTTTTCCTGTTATCACCACCCAACTTAGCTGGGATAAATTATTCTAGTTTTCTGGCTATGTGTAGTTTGCATCTCTTTTTAACACACTTCATCCTGTATCCTCTTATAATCTGCTATTAAATTTTTGATGACCCCACTTAGATTGCAGTTCCATGAATGAATGCAATATTCTGTTCTGGCATGTCATCAAGGCACCCTGTAGCTAACCTGTCTATGAATCCATAACTGAGATCCAGCAGACAACCTGAACTTTTGATCCCCACCTAGTGCAGACTAACTGAATGTCTCCTCTCAGCAAGTTTTACCTGTGTTTCCACAACTCTGGTTTGCTCCCTAGAACTAGTTATATGCAATTTTTATTCTCAGTCACTTACAAGCTACAGGTATAGAATTTAAAATGTTACATTTATTCACTGTATTTAATTTAAACTTTTGTTACTGACTTATAAAATTTAAATGTGGTTGCATACTTAAATTTACCTTTAAAAAATTCTCTTTAGCTCTGTCCAAATGAAAATTTTTTTTAGAAAATTCAGAAGTTAACATGCTTAAGGTCACAGGCCAATGAGGGAAGAGTTAAAATTATTTGAATTCATTTTATTTAACTCCAAAGTTCAAACTTGAAGAGCCCCCCCTTCTTTTCATCAGTCACCTCCATTCCCTTTTCTCCTAGCCTCCTTACTCTAGCAGAGTGTCCACCCCACACACAGTAGGAGCTCTGTAAATGTTTGTTGAATTGACTATAATTTTTGTAGACGGCAGTGGTTTTGTTATGAAAAAGCTTGGAGGCAGAGAAGGTTAACTGAATATGAGTCTCAAGGTGTCTGTGTTATGGCTCTCCTCAGTACTAGCTGGCAAACTGTATTTTTCTCCTTACGCAACTGCCTGTTATAACCAGCCACAGGGGGCCTGCAAAGCTTGAGGCTGTCAAATAACACAGTCAACCCATTCTAGGGAGCCTCTGCCAGAAATTTACAGGACTGAGGTGCTAGAAAAGAGATCACAGAGCCAGAAAAAAGAAAACTGGCTTCAAGTGCAGCAATAAAAGAGCAGGGTTTGATGATAAGAATGCAACCAAGTTACTTTCCAGGATTTAGATTATTTACAGTATGTGTATTTTAAATATGGGTTTTCTAAGAGATTTACTGAAATCCAAAATACTAAAAAATAAATAAGAAGAAGCATAAGCATACTGTCTTTACATATTTGTCCATTTACAGAACTTTATTACACTTTTGTCATTTTACTTAACTTTATAAAATGTAACCAAAGATGCTAGGATTAATAATCAAATAGTGAAAGTGGTTCAGAGTCAAAAGCTACAAATCACTTGGCATAACCAGACAAAATAATATTGCAAAGCAATGTTTAAAGTTTTCATCAAAAAGGATTTCATAACTGATCTACCTGCTAAATGAACATAAAACCATTTCATATATTAAAAGAAAAGAATAAAAATCATTATGTCAGACATATTTTTAAAATGATGAATGCTGCTGCTGCTGCTAAGTTGCTTCAGTTGTGCCCCACTCTGTGCGACCCCACAGACGTTAGCCCACCAGGCTCACCCGTCCCTGAGATTCTCCAGGCAAGAATACTGGAGTGGGTTGTCATGTGCCTCTCCAACGCATGAATGTGAAAAGTGAAAGTGAAGTCACTCAGTCGTGTCTGACTCTCCACGACCCCATGGACTGTAGCCCACCAGGCTCCTCCATCCATGGGATAACCGCTTCCATTTTAAAATAAATCTTATGCTCCAAAATTGCTTATGTGGTTATTTTATCTATAGATATATAGACTCTGATAAAAATAGAGAAAATTAGTTGAATATTTCTTATAACTGAGATCATGAAGCAGAAGAAAGCTTCTGATCACAGTCCTTTTTAGAATTAACACAAAGCTGCAGCATTAGGTAAATTTCAAACACGAAATCTTTATATCACTGACACTAGGCCTGCTCATTTCTGACTCCTCTGATCTAAATTCTCAGGAAAGGTTTGTATTTTTTTTTCTTTCTCCTTACACAGTAATATATCGATTGACCATAACATGTATTCTGTTCTGTTACTTGGTCCAATTGACCCTTTCAATTCAGCCTTAGATTTGCATCCCTGGTGCCATTTACTCTATCAAGCTCTTTCCAGTCACCCCATGGAAACAGATTGTGTTAGGTAAAAAACTAAATAATTTTAATTTGAAGCCCTTCAGCTAAAACTGCTTTTAGCTATCTCATACATTTTAGTTATTTTGCAGAACATTACATAATGTGGATTTGTCTAATGGTATCCTCATAATGAAATCAGGTTAATGGTTCTTGTCAGAAACAGTGATGTTGTATGTATTAATCTCCGTGCAGCATATCAGGAGGCATATGGTATATATTCAATATTTGGTAATGAAAAATGTGATCATTTGATTAAAGCATTATCTTCTATATTTCTCCACCACAAAGGTACCTTCCCCTCCTCCTGTAAAGAAAAAGCAATTCATGCAGTGGATCTTTGAACTATTTGAATATCCTTTTACTCACTGAAATTTTCCCAATGTTTTCTTTTCAATAAAGTTTTTATTCTAGAACAATTTTATATTTACAGATACATATATACATAAAGATGATACAGAAGGTTCTTATATTTACCCTAAGTAGACTGCCCAGTTTCTAACATCTTGCATTGAATGATATAACTAATGAACCAATATTGATGTATTATTACCTCAAGTCCATACTTCTTTTGTTGTATTATTTTATTTTTTATCTAATGTTATTTTTCTGGATCCAGTAACCTATCCAGGATATCACATTACATTTAGTCATCATGTTTCTTTAGATTTCTTTAGATAACAGTTTCTGATATTTTTCTTGTATGACAAGACAGTTGACAGTTTAGAGGAGGACTAATCAAGTATTTTGCAGAATGTCTCTGGTTTGGCTGATGTTTTCTTATGGTTACACTGGAATTATTGATTTGGGGAAAGAAAAGCCACAGAGGTAATGTGCATCACACCATATCAGGGATTCATGCTATCAACATGACTTATGACTGTGGATATGAGCCTTGATCACATGGCTAGGGTGGTGTTTGTCTGGTTTCACCACTGCAAAGTTACTCTTTTCCTTTCTTTCTATATTCTGCTGTTTGGTAGGAAATCACTATGGGCAGCCCACACTTAAGCAATGGAGTTCTATGTTCCACCTCCTAAAAAAAGGAGTATCTTCATAAGTTATTTTTTATTTCTTTATATGAAGATTTGTCTATTCTCTCCATTTCATATATTTATTCAATCACTTGTATAACCACAGGCTTAAAGATATTTATTTTTATCTTACACTCTAGTTATCTATATTCATTATTTTCTTGATCAAATTGTTCCAGGTTTGGTCACATCAGGAGCAAATTCAATTGTGCTTCTCTGACATGGTCCATTACTTTGTGGTACAAGATGGTCCAGGCTTATCATGTTTATTTCCTGTCCCAGACTTATAGTCATACATTTCTACAAGGAGTCCTCATTTCTTGTACTAGAGGGAATTTCGGGTTCTGGGTATCTTTATTGCTACTTAGGTGTCACTGCTTCCAGGCTTTTTGAGAATACAGAACTTCAAAATAAATCCATGAGGACTTCCCTAGTAGGTCTCATGCTAAAGAATCCTCCTGACAATGCAGGCAACATGGATTCGAACCCTCATTAGGTAAGATACCACACACAACAAGGCAACTAAGCCTGTGTGCCACAACTGAGCCTGAACTCGAGCCCACGAGCTGCAACTCCTCAGCCTGCACACCCTACAGTCTGTGCTCCACAACAAGAGAAGCCACCACAATGAGAAGCCAACACATTACAACTGGAGAGCAACACGCACCCCCATGCACCGCAAATAGAGAAAGCCCCTGCACTGCAATAACGACCCAGTACAGCGAAAAATAAATAAATAAATGAAATACATATCTGTATATGCATATTATAATAATAATCTGCTGCTAAGTCACTTCAGTCTTATCCGACTCCATAGAGTCAGACCCCATAGACAGCAGCCCATAGACGGCAGCCCACCAGGCTCCCCCGTCCCTGGGATTCTCCAGGCAAGAACACTGGAGTGGGTTGCCATTTCCTTCTCCAATGCATGAAAGCGAAAAGTGAAAATGAAGTCGTTCAGTTGTGTCCGACTCTTAGCAACCCCAGGACTGCAGCCTACCAGGTTCCTCCATCCATGGGATTTTCCAGGAAAGAGTGCTGGAGTGGGGTGCCATTGCCTTCTCCAATAATCTATTAGTAGTTAATTATATATATTATATAAACATGATGTATAAACCAGTATTTATAATTATTTCTATATCTACTTTCCTTTGTGGATTAAACCAATATTAAGCCAAACATGAGTTCATACTGATGTCTTCAGATTAAGTCAGTTTTAGTTGTTTCATCTAGCCTTGCTCTCTTGCTTGTAACCTTGCACTCCAACAATGAGAAATCTGACTACCAACATTCATAATTCATTTATGTATTGTACTTCTTCCTTCTCAGTATACATGTACAGTTGTTTCATTCAGATTTGCTATCTCACAGATGTGTGAGATAAAACTTCACTCACTGTAGCACAGTTCTTATGTTCCATTCCTTTTGTCTTTAGCTTTCCAGTCTCCACTTGGGTCAGCATACTTCCTCCTCACCACCCTAAATGATGTCATACATGTGTAATGCAATTAATCATTTTATCACAATTTGCATTTCATCTTGGGATCCTCTGACCTCCTAATTTAAATGTGAACATTAAGTTTTGCTCTTCAGCTATAAAATTCTACAGGTTTGACAAATCAATGGTGTAATATATATATCACTATAGTATCATACTGAAAAGTTTCACATTTCTGAAATAAAATTCCCTGTGCTTCTATTTATTTCTCACAAAACCCTGGCAAATCCTGATGTTTTCCATCTTAATATTTTTACCTTTTCCAAAATGTTATATAAATGGAATGATATAAAATCTTTTCATGCAGGCTTCTTTCATTCAGTGATGCACTTTTAAGCTTCATTCATGCCATTGCAATAATTTATCTTTTTCAATGAACTATGTTCTATTGTATGACAGTATGACAGGGCTTTTTATTCATTTATTTTTGAAAAATATTTTGGCTGATTCATTTTGGATGATAGCTGTCATAAATATTTGCATGTAGAATTTTGGTAAACATAAGCTTTCAAATCAGTTGGCTAAATGATGTGCAACTGCTGAATCCTATGATCAGACTACATTTAGTTTTATAAGAAATTGCCAAATTGTCTCCAAAAGTAGCTATACCTTTTTTCAATCCCAGAAGCAACCGATGAGACTGTTGCTCTACCTCCTTGACAGTAATTGTTACTTTTTAAAAATTATTCTAACAAGTATATTATGATATCTGATTGCTGTTTTGACTCAGCAATGTTTTTCCTCATTCATTGATGATCTATTTTCTAAGTTAAATTGGGAGTTGTGAAACAGCAATATTTTAATTCTATAATTTATTTAGTATTATTTCTTTTTTGCTAAGGTCTTCTATTAAAAGAAGAATGCCCTCCCCTCTTTTTTAGTATCTTCCATAGACTCACCCATGTCTTTATTTTAATATAACATACCATTGCCATTGTATTGTTTATTTTAAGAGATGCTTAAATTATCCCAAGTGTGGCTTATAAGAGCCGATTTATGTTTACTCCTCTTCCTTTGGACACCTTCAGTACTGACAAGTTTCTAAACAAACAAATTTAAAAAATCAAGGGCAATTAAAATGTGTAGTGGAAAAAAGTCAGAATACAGAGTTATTTACTATATATATATATATATATATATATACAAAAAGAAACAACAAAGAAAATTTAAAAAAAAACTGAGGTATTTACTATATTATCTAAAATAGCTATTTTCAACAAAATCTCACAAGACAAACAAAGAGAAAAGTGTGATTCCTATTCAGAAACAGGTCAGTCTATAAGAGGGGGACCAAATGTTGGATTCAGCATAATAAGACTTCTAAAGGCTCTTATAACTATGTTCAAAGAACTAAAGGGAATTACTTTTAAAGAATCAAAGAATGATGGCATGACTTAGCAAATAGTAAATGTGAATAAGTACTTAGTAATATATGAAAAAAGAATCAAATGAAAATTCCAGGATTGAAAAATATAATAAATAAAATGGAAAATGTACTGCTAAGTCACTTCAGTCGTGTCCAACTCAGTGTGACCCCATAGACGGCAGCCCACCAGGCTCCCTCTTCCCTGGGATTCTCCAGGCAAGAACACTGGAGTGGGTTGCCATTTCCTTCTCCAATGCATGAAAGTGAAAAGTGAAAATGAAGTCACTCAGTCGTATCCGACTCTTAGCGACCCCATGGACTGCAGCCAATCAGGCTCCTCCACCCATGGGATTTTCCAGGAAAGAGTACTGGAGTGGGGTGCCATTGCCTTCTTCGGGAAAATGTACTAGATGAGCTTATTAGCATATTTGCCATGACAGAAAAGCAAACCAACAAATTTGATCAAAAGAAACTATTCAGTCTTAAGGATGAGGAAAAACAAAGATTTAAGAAAAATATACATAAGTTTGGAAACCTGTGAGCAAGTATCAAACACATAGCGGTGCATGTGACTGCCAGTTAGACAGAAGTAAAAATATTTAAACAAATAAGTTGCAAAAATTTCCCACATTTAATGTCATAAACATCAATTTACAGATCCAAGAAGATCAACAAGTCTATGTAAAATAAACACAAATATATCTAAACCTAGATATATCAAAGCTAAATTGCTGAAAGATAAAGAAAACTTTCAATATTGAATATAGCCAGAGAAAAACATGTACAGAGAAACAAAATTACAATTAACACATGATTTTGCATTAGAAACAACAAAGGCTAGAAAACAGTGGGATTCACACATTTCCTGCAGATATTTCACAGATCTTTGAGCCAGAAATTTCATTGTTTCCCTAATATGGTCTCATCTGTGAATGCCTTCCCTAATATCTTATCTAGGATTCTCTCTCATACACAAATAAATTATTTTCACTATTCTGATTTTCTTTCTATCCTCGCACATTTATTTTTGAGTTTCAAAAAATTTTATTCACTTTTCATTTGAACAGTCAATGAATTCTAGATATTCCTCTTCAATGTTAGAGGTAAACTGGAAATAGTTATTTAGTATACTATTTTTAGTGCAAAGAATGATAGCCTCATTTTCCAGTCTCTTCACAAGGAAAGGTAATTTTTTCAAAGATTGGGTTCTAAAATACTGAGCACAGCCAAATTAATTTTCGATGACCAATATTTCAATAATTTTATGATTTTGAGATTTTCTTGTTCCTTGTGGAGAAAACGTCACCTGACAGACTTCAGTATACCCATCCAAACATCACTGCACTTTAGTTTTATTAAACAGAGCACCCTTTGAGATGCTTTACTTCTGGAATACTTGTCTCAATATTAGTTTTAACCTAATTACCATATGTTGTGAAAATGAAAGTGTTAAGCCACTCAGTCATATCCCACTCTTTGTGACCCCATGGACTGTAGCCCGCCAGGCTCCCCTATCCATGGGATTCTCCAGGCAAGGATATTGGAGAGGATTGACATTTTCTTCTCCTGGGGATATAACCAACCTGGGGATCAAACCCAGTTCTCTTGCATTGCAGCCAGATTTTTTACCATCTGAGCCACTAGGGAGATCACATATATTCTAGACTAAAAATATATAGTTTCTACACTAAGTATTTTGAACAATAAAATCATTTGAAGAAAAAGCAGTTAAGAGAACAAATTCATTTAACTTACACTGAACTAGACTACTAAGAGCTTGGAAAACTGTAAACTTGATTAATAGCGTATGTCTGTTTAACTTTGAAAAGGAGGGAAGGTCATGCTCTTTAAATGATCTCTTTATTACTGTTTCCAAAGAAATTCAGCTGTATGCATGAGTGCCCAGTTATTCAGTTGTGTCTGACTCTGTGACCCCAAGGACTGCAGCCAGTCTGGCTCCTCTGTCCATGGAATTTTCCAGGCAAGAATATTAGAGTGGGTTGCCATTCCCTCTTCTTGGGGATATTTCTGACCCAGATATCTAATCTGCATCTGCTGTGTCTCCTGCATTGGAAGGCAGATTCTTTACCACTGAGCCATCAGGGAAGCTCCCGTTTTCATAATAGTTCCATTGATTATATCCTTCTGAACAAGAACATATGATCTTATATATGATCAGACCATAAGTCTTAATAATGACAAAGAATTTATGAAATTATTAGAGGTTACATCTTTTCAGGCCTTTAACTTTTTTTGTATACCTTTTGTTTTCTCTATGGTATTTTGTATACATCTGCCCACCATTAACATTTTATAATGCTCAGATAGATGGTGAGCTATCAAAATAGGAAAAAAATTACCTCTAAGATACTAAGTTTCTCAAATATATCCCAGTTTTCCCTTCATGTCTCATATCCACTTAGCATTTATTTTCATTTCTTGTCTGGCTTTCAAAATTTTTGAAATCTTTTTTTCTTGTCCTAATTTTTTATACCAAGGTAACAAACAAACAAGCAAACAAAAACAAGGCAGTGTTATCTTTTCTTATAGCATTTGCATTTTCACAATTAACTACATCTTAATCAATATGTATGATACTCACCACGAATTCTGAAATTAAAATAAATTTCCAGGCTAGTGCTTCTCAATGTAGATATGAGAGTAAAACAAAATTTCTAAGGCAACCATATCAGAATATGTGTAGGTGAGGAGGAGATAGAATTGACCAGGCATGAATATTTTGAAGCACTCCTTGGATAACTGCTGGAGTCCAGCTCCATCAGCCAGGGATTCAACCTGAAGAGATGAGTGGTGTCAGCGAGAAACTGAGGCAGCCTCTCAGTTTTCTTGGACTGCCTGTTTATTTCAAGCTTACAATTCTCTTTTATACTTTTACAAAAGCATTAGGTCAGAGGTTTGATATTTTCAGTTCCCACTGACCCAGATTTGTTGTCTCCATAAATCATTGTTGCCCCTCAAAAGGAGTTTCTGCCTCAGTGATTCTCTTATCTACTTCTTCTCATGTGTCCTTGTGAATACACTGTAACTCATGCTAATGTCTGGGCTGCATACCACATTCCTCAGTTTATTTCTTATCTTTCTAGTTCCTGTTTGCCCCTAGTATCCCAGGCTCACTATTTCTTAGAAAAGGCTTCTAGCTAATAATATCTCTTAAGTCCCTAATTTCTATAACCTATAGTAGAATATGCTAACATTACAACATTCCTTAAATGTTTAGCTTCTAACTATTTTAATTATTCCTAAGCCCTAAATTCAGCAAACTCTTTTGCCATAAACACTTTTCTCACAAATAGGCTTCAGATAGCATTCCCTCACATGGCCTCAAGTTGTGGCCTGCATGCTCACCCTGGAACACTCTTTTGTAAAAGTCCTTGAACAAATGTCAGTGATTAACTTTATGAATTATTCTCTGAGCACAGCTGCAGAAGGCTTTGTGCCTTCTCATGATCCTCTCAAAAACAATAAGCACCTTAATATTCTTTCCAGTCAACTCAGCCAAGGAAAGGAAAAAATCAAGTCAGAATCACAAAGCCTAATTCCTTCATCCCGGGTCCATGCCAGTGGAACAAAGAGAGGGGGTTAGGGCCATGCCTCCATTTTGTCAGTAATGCCTAACACAGCTCCTGGCAGATAACTGCAAAATGTTCTTCTATACCCCACTTCATGACTGAGAAACAGTCATCTAAGTTTCTGCCTCCTCCATCCATCCCTAAAACCAACCTGAACCAATGCCATCAACCTTCAGCTTCTGCCCATCACCTCTGCTCTTGCTATTCACAGTTCTGTTCCAGATCATGATGAATCTTTGCTAGGTGAATCTTAGTAACTAGTATGGGATGTGAAGATGAGTCAAATACAATTGTTATAGGAGAAGGGACTTGCTTCACTATTTCATACATCATATTATTTTAGGACAATTCTGATTAAACTCAGAGGGCTGATTTCTTTCCATTCAGATGAGTTCTACAGCAATATTTCTCAACATTCAATGTATATTAGAATCATGTTGAGGGCTTTTAAAAACATCAGTGTCTGGCCTGAACCCAAAGATCTTTATTTAGTTGATTTAGGAATGGTTCTGGACATTGATTCTTTAAGTTTCCAGATTCTGACATGCAGCTAACATCTAGAATGTTGAGGTGCCAAAAGAGTTACAGGACAAATAGTATGTATATTAGAATCATGTTGAGGGCTTTTAAAAACATCAGTGTCTGGCCTGAACCCAAAGATCTTTATTTAGTTGATTTAGGAATGGTTCTGGACATTGATTCTTTAAGTTTCCAGATTCTGACATGCAGCTAACATCTAGAATGTTGAGGTGCCAAAAGAGTTACAGGACAAATAGTATGTTTATTATTTAAACAGTGTATATTTGCTTTGGTACATTCTTAAATCTTATTCATACATGATCTTTCCCCTTTATACCCAAATATAGTATATGACCTGGAGAAGGAAATGGCAATCCACTCTAATCATCTTGCCTGGAGAATTTCATGAACCGAGGAGCCTGGTGGGCTACCGTCCATGGAGTCAGAAAGAGCCAGACACGACTGAGTCACTAACACACACACACACACACACACACACACACACATAATATATGAAGGTGGTTTGAAGTATACAAAAAGAAAGAGTTAATTGAGTAAATTAGGCTACAAATGTATAATGCCAGATGCTAACATCCAAAACAATATTATGCACTGTTAGCCCCCAATGTTTTCTAAAGAAATATGTTTCTTAAGTAGACTTCTCTTGAATACTGATCCTATGTCACCTAAAAATTGTATACTGGTTGAGAAGCTTAAAAAACTTTTTAAAAAACATACCCTAATTTGGAATATTTTAAAATAAAGTTGGTTATTTTAAATGCTCTTGGAGGTTCCACAGTGCAAGAAATCATTTGAAGTGATTAATCCTACATTTTATTAACCTACTTTACTGTAAACTATATTTATGGTAACATAGTGATATTTTGCAAATTTTAACCTTCTGCCAAACACACAATGAAAATCACTGTACTATATCATATTGTCATATATATATATATAATAAACCACATAAGGAATCCTAGTAAAATCTTATGAATAATATCTTCTGAAATTCAGATTACTAGAAAAGAAGCTCTAACTATTTTACTATAAAAAGTTACTGTAAATTCCACAATACTCTGATAAGGTCCTTTAACATGTGGAAAGGATTACAGATCTACTGAATATACTATCTAGTGTTAATAGAATAATTTTAGTGTAACTGCAGTAGAAAAGAAATTGTTTAAGTTGGGCTCTTTATATTAGATAGAACATAATGGATTAGCAATAATTTATCTCACTATTTCATGACTAATTTATTTTATCAGTTTCTAAAATATACAGTTGCAGTGTAAGTCTATTTTCTGGCAATTCAGAGGTTTCTAATATACTGACTTTAAATTATTACTTTTCAGCTTCAACCATTACTCTTCAGAGGAATTCATGAATCAGACAACTAGGAAGCAACTGCCTTCTCTTTTCACAATGAAAGTATTTGGAATAGTAATTTACATGTTGTGCATCTAATAAGATGACCCTATTGATTCATATTTGCTAAAGCATGAATTTACTTTGAGACTGCTAATTTTTTTGTGTGTGTTCTAAAGATGGCTACTTAAACAAACTCTCATACTCACACATTCACATTTTATTAACCATTGTATTTTTTTCATTACACTATGAACTAAAAGCATAGTCTATAGATTTCAAGTTTTGTCTTTTAGTTTTTGGTCTTGTTCTCATTGGTTAAGTTACTGGCCCATGGCATTATTCATGGCCAAGTCTATATATATATAAAGATCATCTAATTTGAGTGATTTCTAGTTTTAAATCAAATGACTTTTTGTCTATGTGCTTCTAGACTTTCTCTTTGTCATCAATTCAAAGCAATGCTTTTTTTTCCATATATTTAATGGTAATAAATGGAAAATTACTATTTATTATGAGAGAATTACATCCAAAGGAACATTGAAACTTTGCTGTAGACTATCTAATATTGCCTATACATAATTTTTATAAATATATTTTTAAAACACTAGCAATGGTTCTTATAATTTAATCCTCTTATAATATTTCTTTATATGATAGGAAATTTCATATTTTAAATGTTTTTCTTAGCAAGATTTTATTCCTCTAAACAATTAGCAGTCTGCTTAAAAGATTAGCAGAAAGAAATTTTGTGAGAAAAAAAAGAAGGCTATAAATAGAAACATAATATTTAAAAACTATTGGTAATTCTTGTCATGGTATCTCCTATTTTTAGTACCCTAAAGTAAGCTCACTGAAATGAAACAATAAGATACAATGTCATGTTTCTTTCTCTTGGACACTTTAAACAGCAGGAGGGAGCCAACTGATTGTCAGATGGCTTTTGTCGCTGCTGAATACCAAAGAAGTAAAGAATTGTAATTTAAGCTAAATTTGGGTTCTAGAGGCCTAGTTCAAAAATTCTCAAACTATCCATATTCTTTTGCTATACATCTAACTTCAATATCTTCCTCATTTGCCTCTCCATTTCCTTTTAGCCCTGGCAGATCTGATGATACTGAATTTAAAACCTCTTCATTAGGGGGCTGATCCAATTATATTCACTGATTCCTTCTTTTGCCATGTAACATAATACCTTTAAAAGATAGTCAGGCATCTGAAGGCTTATAGCATTATCCCCATTGTTGAGTCAAATCAGCCAATTTTATAGTGATTTATTTAGCTTTCATTTGCTTCAATTATTACTTGGAAAATATTAATTGACAACATATTAACTAAACAGAAGAAAATACATTAATTCCAAAATGATGTCTTTCGTTTCACTAAAGACCTTTCTGATATAAATTTACTTAACTATGGAGACAGGAATCTTTTTTTTGAAAGTGAGTTTAACCTAGAATTCTAGAATTTAATCTTCTAATATCTGTGTCACTGAAATTTGTCATTTATGTTTTCTATTAGTTAATTCCTCCATTTGTAAAATGACATATTAGGATTTGATTATCACTGAAGTCTTTCTCTAAAACGCATAGTATAAACTCAGTATTCTATATAAAATATGTGTTTCAATAATGTTAAAAAATATCTATTGCACTTTTAGTTTCAAACTAATGTATTCTAGCAAGATGCTCTAGATCTTAAGCAAGAAATAATAGCAGAGTTGACTTCCTATGGTATCTTTAGCCAAAAATAAGTCAATAGTTTTATCTTATTGAGAATATTTATTTTTAAATGAAGCTAATGTGAGCTGGAATCAACATTGCCAGGAGAAATATCAATAACCTCAGATATGTAGATGACACCACCCTTATGGCAGAAAGTGAAGAGCAACTAAAAAACCTCTTGATGAAAGTGAAAGAGGAGAGTAAAAAAGTTGGCTTAAAGCTCAATATTCAGAAAACGAAGATCATGGCATCTGGCCCCATCACTTCATGGGAAATAGATGGGGAAACAGTGGAAACCGTGTCAGACTTTATTTTGGGGGGCTCCAAAATCACTGCAGATGGTGATTGCAGCCATGAAATTAAAAGACTTACTCCTTGGAAGGGAAGTTATGACCAACCTAGATAGCATATTCAAAAGCAGAGACATTACTTTGCCAACAAAGGTCCGTCTAGTCAAGGCTATGGTTTTTCCAGTGGTCATGTATGGATATGAGAGTTGGACTGTGAAGAAAGCTGAGCACTGAAGAATTACTGCTCTTGAAGTGTGGTGTTGAAGAAGACTCTTGAGAGTCCCTTGGACTGCAAGGAGATCCAACCAGTCCATTCTAAAGGAGATCAGTCCTGGGTATTCTTTGGAAGGGATGATGCTAAAGCTGAAGCTCCAGTACTTTGGCCACCTCATGCGAAGAGTTGACTCATTGGAAAAGACTCTGATGCTGGGAGGGATTGGGGGCTGGAGGAGAAGGGGACGACAGAGGATGAGATGGCTGGATGGCAGCACCGACTCGATGGTCATGAGTTTGAGTGAACTCTGGGAGTTGGTGATGGACAGGGAGGCCTGGCGTGCTGCGATTCATGGAGTCACAAAGAGTTGGACATGACTAAGTGAGTGAACTGAACTGAACTGAATGTGTTTGAATAGCGAAGCTACTATATAGCAAAACTCCATTATTTATTAGTAATATTTTCAACAGATTGTTTCTACCTGAAAATCTGGAGGTTCTAACCAAATAAATTCATCATATCAATTTTATTTGTATGCTGGCAATCACAGTTTTACAAAGTCTGTTTCTGTAGAAGAAATGAAAAATACTTCATGGGAGTGGAAGACTGCCTCTTAGGGATAATCTGAGAAGATAATCAATTTATAAGGATATTGAAATTTTTAATTATATCTTTTAATATATTGATAGTCTTGATATTCTTAATTTCTGATTCAATGTCATAATTAGATTGCATGAACACACAACACAAATGCACTCACACACACATATATCTGCTAAATATTCCCAGTTTGTTCGCCTAAATGACAAAAACTCAACCAACTCAACCAATAGTAAAACTGTTACTAGAGTTGGTATTATAAAAGTGGCTTATCCATGTGATACTTTCCTCCTGTCTTATTCTGTTCTGTTCAAATTTCACCAGTAGGGTCTTGTACTAGAGTTGGAAAGAAGTCAAAATGTTCTTGTGCCACTAATGTCTTATTGCGGGTTCTTCATCAACATTCCAGAAGAACTTATACTAACAATCTAATTGTTAATCTTAAAATTTGCCTTAAAATATTTCTCTTATACTTAAGCTCACTAAGACCAGAGTCTTTGTTCAAAAATATGTTCCTCCAGTTGTCAGGATTCTGAAAAGGCTGCCTATTGATAATAGTACATAGTTAACTTTAAGAAAACAAGTCTGTTAACATTGATTAAATTATTAAGATAGTTAAAAATTGCATATTTGGTTCTGTTTCTACCTATACATGTTCCAGACAATAATGTAGCTTCTGCCTTTCAGGCATATTAGAATCAAAAATCTTAAAAGATAAAAAAACTACTTCAAGTAAACTGACAAATATCTGCAAACTGAAGAGTGTTTCTAGGTGCCTATAATACTCCTAGGAAGTCTGTATTAATAAGTACCTTCTCTATATTTCTTTTTAAAATTTATTTAATTGGAGGCTAATTACTTTATAATATTGTATTGGTTTTGCCACACATCAACATGTATCCACCATGGGTGTACACATGTTCCCCATCCTGGAACCCCCTCTCACCTCCCTCCCCGTACCATCCCTCTGGGTCATCCCAGTGTACCATCCCTTTGGGTCATCCCAGTGTACCAGCCCCAAGCATCCTGTATTGAAACTGGACTTGTGATTCATTTCTTATATGATATTATACATGTTTCAATGCCATTCTCCCAAATCATCCCACCCTCTCCCTCTCCCACAGAGTCCAAAAGACTGTTCTATACATCTATGTCTCTTTTGCTGTCTCTTATACAGGGTTATTATTACCATCTTTCTAAATTCCATATATATGTGTTAGTATACTGTATTGGTGTTTTTCTTTCTGGCTTACTTCACTCTGTATAATCGGCTCCAGTTTCATCCACCTCATTAGAACTGATTCACATGTATTCTTTTTAATGGCTGAGTAATACTCCATTGTGTATATGTATCACAGTTTTCTTATCCATTCATCTGCTGATGGACATCTAGGTTGCTTCCAGGTCCTGGTTATTATAAACAGTACTGTGATGAACACTGGGGTACACGTGTCTCTTTCAATTCTGGTTTCCTTGCTGTGTATGCCCAGTAGTGGGATTGCTGGGTCATAAGGCAGTTCTAGTTCCAGTTTTTTAAGGAATCTCCACACTGTTCTCCATAGTGACTGTACTAGCTTGCATTCCCACCAAGAGGGTAGAGGGTTCCCTTTTCTCCACACCCTCTCCAGCATTTATTGCTTGTAGACTTTTGGATCGCAGCCATTCTGACTGGCATGAAATGGTACCTCATTGTTGTTTTGATTTGCATTTCTCTGATAATGAGTGATGTTGAGCAACTTTTCATGTGTTTGTTAGCCATCTGTATGTCTTCTTTGGAGAAATGTCTAGTTAGTTCTTTGGCCCATTTTTTGATTGGGTCATTTATTTTTCTGGAATTGAGCTGCCGGAGTTGCTTGTATATTTTTGAGATTAGTTGTTTGTCAGTTGCTTAATTTGCTATTATTTTCTCCCATTCTGAAGGCTGCCTTTTCTCCTTGCTTATAATTTCCTTTGTTGTGCAGAAGCTTTTAATTTAATTAGGTCCCATTTGTTTATTTTTGCTTTTGTTTCCAATATTCTGGGAGGTGAGTCATAGATGATCCTGCTGTGATCTATGTTGGAGAGTTTTTTGCCTATGTTCTCCTCTAGGAGTTTTATAGTTTCTGGTCTTAAGTTTAGATCTTTAATCCATTGCCAGAGTCCTGCCCTGGTGGATCCAGGGAATTCAAGGGGGAGATGGCGTAGGTGAGGAAAACTTATTTATTTAATTAGAAACATAAAGAAAGATTAGGAAGAAATAGTGTAGTAGGAAAATTTAGTGGAGAAAAGAGGCTGAATAACTTGGTTTATGTGGAAAACTAATAAAGTTCCAAGACAAGGAAACTGCACCATCTACGTTAGGCCACCAGTGTCCTCTTGAATAGTGGGGGGTGCCCCGCCTTGGGCTCCCTCTCATGTGGATCTTAGAAGCCGGGGCAAGTAAGTAGACATGGCGAGCCTCCATGCCCCAGATGGGAATTCAGCCAGAAAATAGAGTAAAGACACAGGGGAAACCAGTCCAGTGACTTGCCCCTCCTCTATTGTCCAGAAAGGCCTTTTATACCTTTTTTTGTACATAGAGATCAATGGATAATATAAAATTATGCAGCGTCAGCAGCCCTGACTCTTATCGAGACTAGGCTTTCTCTCTGCATACTTAGTCGTATACACAAGTCTTAGGTGATTTACACCATCTTCTGGCCAGAAGGCCAATTAACATTTTACGGCCCTTTTCTGATAAGGGTTTTTCAACCAGAAGACTTATTTGGGTTCTTCTTCCCAAAGTCTGGTGCCACTCTCAGAAAGCACTAAATAATGTTACATTCTTACATATCAAAGACACAAAAATTTATAACAATGAAAGAAGTACAGTGATTTATAACAAAGAGAAAGTTAATTAACTCAAAAGTCTAGTGTTGCTAACATCAAAACTACTATATTCCTATTTCTATATCCCAATTACATTGATTAATATCCTTCAGGTGTCTAAAAGATAAAGAATATGGAGGCCTGGTAGCAGTCATTGACTCAACAGTGAAACCCATCACCAGGATAATTTTTAGCTTTTTAGAAAAGGCTCTGTATCTTTAAGATGCTTTAAGCTTTGTGCCTTTCATGGTTGGGGGGCTGTAAACAATTCACAAGTTGTAAAAGTCCCCAACTGTTAGGCAAGTTAGACAGCCATCAAAGGGGTTTGAGCTGAAACATTCTTTTCATATGCAGGAGACTGTTAACTGAAGGCCTGAGTTAACTTTTTCCAGAGAATGTCAGAAGAGTGAAAAGCACAGTACAATAAGGCAGGCAGACTCTGGTTTTGGGCGGTAGATGTTCAAGAAAACCCAGGGGGAACCCCTGAACCAGATCACGCCTTTGCGTTTTGTCGGGTTTCCTTCCTCATGACCTTTGCCATGGGCGGGATTCCTCATGCTGGCTCCCGGCAATCCATTTTGAGTTTATTTTTGTGTATGGTGTTAGAAAGTGTTCTAGTTTCATTCTTTACAAGTGGTTGACCAGTTTTCCCAGCACCACTTGTTAAAGAGATTGTCTTTACTCCATTGTATATTCTTGCCTCCTTTGTCAAAGATAACGTGTCTATAGGTATGTGGATTTATCTCTGGGCTTTCTATTTTGTTCCATTGATCTATATTTCTGTGTGCCAGTACCATACTGTCTTGATGACTGGTTTTGTAGTAGAGCCTGAAGTCAGGCTGGTTGATTCCTCCAGTTACATTCTTCTTTCTCAAGATTGCTTTGGTTATTCGAGGTTTTTTTTGTATTTCCATACAAATTGTGAAATTATTTGTTCTAGCTCATGAAAAATACCATTGGTAGCTTGATAGGGATTGCATTGAATCTATAGATTGCTTTGGGTAGTATACTCATTTTCACTATATTGATTCTTCTAATCCGTGAACATGGTATATTTCTCCATCTATTAGGGTCCTCTTTGATTTCTTTCACCAGTGTTTTATAGTTTTCTATATATAGGTCTTTAGTTTCTTTAGATAGATATATTCCTAAGTATTTTCTTCTTTTCGTTGCAATGTGAATGGAATTGTTTCCTTAATTTTTCTTTCTATTTTCTCATTATTAGTGTATAGGAATGCAAGGGAGTTCTGTGTGTTGATTTTATATCCTGCAAATTTACTATATTCATTGATTAGCTCTAGTAATTTTCTGGCGGAGTCTTCAGGGTTTTCTATGTAGAGGATCATGTCATCCACAAACAGTGAGAGTTTTCCTTCTTCTTTTCCAATTTGGATTCTTTTTATTTCTTTTTCTGCTCTGATTGCTGTGGCCAAAACTTCCAAAACTATGTTGAATAGTAGTGGTGAGAGTGGGCACCCTTGTCTTATTCCTGACTTTAGGGGAAATGCTTTCAACTTTTCACCATTGAGGATAATGTTTGCTGTGGGTTTGTCATATATAGCTTTTATTATGTTGAGGTATGTTCCTTCTATTCCTGCTTTCTCGAGAGCTTTTATCATAAATGGATGTTGAATTTCGTCAAAGGCTTTCTCTGCATCTATTGAGATAATCAAATGGCTTTTATTTTTCAATTTGTTAATGTGGTGTATTACATTGATTGATTTGCAGATATTGAAGAATCCTTGCATCCCTGGAATAAAGCCCACTTGGTCATGGTGTATGATCTTTTTAATGTGTTGTTGGATTCTGATTGCTAGAATTTTGTTAAGGATTTTTGCATCTATGTTCATCAGTGATATTGGCTTGTAGTTTTCTTTTTTTGTGGCATCTTTGTCAGGTTTTGGTATTAGGGTGATGGTGGCCTCATAGAATGAGTTTGGAAGTTTACCTTCCTCTGCAATTTTCAGGAAGTGTTTGAGTAGGATAGGTGTTAGCTCTTCTCTAAATTTTTGGTAGAATTCAGCTGTGAAGCCATCTGGACCTGGGCTTTTGTTTGCTGGAAGATTTCTGATTACAGTTTCAATTTCTATGCTTGTGATGGGTCTGTTAAGATATTCTATTTCTTCCTGGTTCAGTTTTGGAAAGTTGTACTTTTCTAAGAATTTGTCCATTTCTTCCAAGTTGTCCATTTTATTGGCATATAATTGCTGATAGTAGTCTCATGATCCTTTGTATTTCTGTGTTGTCTGTTGCGATCTCTCCATTTTCATTTCTAATTTTATTGATGTGACTTTTCTCCCTTTGTTTCTTGATGAGTCTGGCTAATGATTTGTCAATTTTATTTATCCTTTCAAAGAACCAGCTTTGGGCTTTGTTGATTTTTGCTATGGTCTCTTTTGTTTCTAACATATACTATTCTGTTGGGTGCTAATTTATGTCAAGAAATAATGTCTATATTCTTATAAATAAACCCTGTTTATTATCATCCTATATAATTGGAACTATATTAAATTGATTAATTCTTATAATTACTTTGTCATGTCTGAGACATACAACCTTGAGGTTAAATGCACTTTTTTGCATTTGTTTGTCTATTAGTTTATCCATGCATTATAGCTTCATGCAGCATACAGTGTCTGAAAAGCACTTTTACCTTGATTACACCAATGGCTAAGAGGAACTGAGAGAAAGTGTAGTAAAGTCCAACTCTGTGAGCCCTCATAAGCTATAGAAAATGCTAGAAGTTTCAGTGATTGATGCCTGGAGAAATTAAGTCACAAGGTCCAAGGCAATTATAATATATATACTATGTCTGTGACTTTTCAGAATTCAGTTGACCTTCCTTTATTTCCCTTGTTTTTTTCTTTCTCCTTCCTCTTCTCATTCTCTCTCTTCTTTGAATATCTTGCTGACAAAAACCACGTTAGAAACAAAAATAACCAACTTTTATGCTTTACAGATACTGAACAAAAATAAGAATTCCATAATAAAAATAGAAGAGAGGCTTAATCCAATTCATGTTAATCACTACTAAACTATTACAGTATGTATGGATATAAAGCCTGATCTGCCTCTTAGATTACATAATTTATGATTTAATTTTAATGGATCTTAATGGATTTGGGGGCTTCCCTAGCAGTTCAGATGGTAAAGAATCTGTCTGCAATGCAGGAGACCCGGGTTTGATCCCTGACTCAGGAAGATCCCCTGGAGAAGGGAATGGCAACCCACTCCCAGTATTCTTGCCTGGAGAATCCCATGGACAGAGAAACCCAGCTGGCTACAGTCCATGGGGTTGAAAGAGTCAGACATGATGGAGCAACTAACACTTTCACACTTCAATGGATTTTAAAAATTAAAACATAGCAAATGAAGCTGAAAATAACTTTGAAGTATTGAGGAGTTCTTCCTTTTCCTGGTCCCCACATAAAGAAGGATGTGATTTTACTTTCAAAGAACCAGTTCGTTAATCACAATAATATTGAGAATATTTGAATATTAATGTTGAAGATATGAGCTGGTTTATGAGTAACAATCTAAGGAATCTGATGCAAAGTGTGAAGAAAAAATAATTATTCAAGTTGAATTTTAATCTAGTTAGGTCATATGTACCTGTAATCTATGAAAGGTATTTAATCTCTGTGGCCTAGTTTTTGCCTTTTAAAATAATGTTCTAACATGCTGAGCAGTTTTCTCTAATTATTATTTAAATAAATTAAACCACATATTATCCCATTACAAATTTTAATCTGATATTTTAGATTAGAGGGTGGCCACCATCCTCAGTCAAAGGAAAACAAAAGCAGGGAAGAATAAGGAAAAAAGAGACACAAAATTATTAAATATCTATTATGTGTTTCCCAGTATTCAAGGTATTTTATGATTACAGTTCCATTTAATTCTCATAACTATTTTATTTGTAAAAGTTACTCAAATTAAAAGGCTGGAGATTTTGTGCTTGACTAGCAGTTTGTCTAGTAAAAAAAAATTATTGCTGTGGGTGTTCACCAATGTGACTCTCACTCAATGAGTCACACTTGAATATGACACTCAGTGTAAACAAGCTAAAAGTATATCCTTACCTCCCATGACCACTCTACATACACACATGCACTGAGGCAAGAGCTCTATGCAAATACATTTTTATTACAAATCTATGAATTTACAATATAATAACTATCTTCTGTTTCCCGTAAGAACTCCAGGCACTAGTGTCACCTTGTCCTTAGAAAGTCTTTGCTTTGTGCCCTATATTTACACTGCTCACTCTAAGTTTCTAGCTCTATTTATAAAAACATTCCTTAGTGTTGCACATTTCTTTAGGTTGCTGTTCTTGCTCAGCAGAGGGAAGGGAACAATTTCTTGGTCTTTTGTAAAGTAAAATAATATATCAAGAGACAAATATTTATTTTTGCTTTTGTTGGGATGAAAAATGCACTTATTGGCATTTGATTTTAGTTCGATTGGATCTCATTACCACTCTTTAGTGCTATTCTTCTCCCAAATTCAAAGTTCTGTTGTATTCCTCACTTGAGTTATATGAAAGCAAACAGGATTCACTGCAACCTTTTAAGGGCTTCCCTGGCAGCTCAGTGGTAAAGAATCTGCCTGTCAATGTTGGGGACATGGTTTCAATCTCTAGGTTGGGGAGATCCCCTGGAGGAGGGCATGGCAACCTACTCTAGTATTCTTGCCTAGAGATCACATGGACAGAGGAGCCTGGTGAGCTAGAGTCTACCGGGTCACAAAGAGTCAGGCACTACTGAGCACAGCATGGCACCAAACTTTTAAACTATATTTCAAAAAACTTACAGTTTGTTATCTCCTGGTAGACCTTGGCAGACTAATTGAGATACTAATTCAGTATCTACTGAGTTTTATTGTCTCATTGGCTATTTATGAGAATAAAACACATAGTAGTATGTATATTATGGAGAAACCACAGACAGAAAAAAAATCTAATATGGCAGCAATGTTAATTCTCTTCTCTAATCATGAGAGAATATACACAAATGATCAAAATAAGAAATCATTGACCACTCTTTATACTGTGCTATATAACATTAAAAAGGAATAAGTGAAAGTGAAGTCACTCAGTCGTATCTGACTCTTTGAGACTCTGTGGACTGTAGCCCACCAGGCTCCTCTGTCCATGGGATTCTCTAGGCAAGAACAGTGGAGTGGGTTGCCATTTCCTTCTCCAGGGGATCTTCCTGACCCAAGGATCGAACCTAGGTCTCCCTCATTGCAGGCAGATGCTTTAACCTCTGAGCCACCAGGGAAGCCCTAAAAAAATAGTGGTTTACAAATAAATGGTTTCAGAGATTTGTTTGTTCATATCACTTCAGCATTTGATATATCAATAATAGATAGTGATATGACATGGAAATAAAATGTATTTTAAACAAACTACTTAATAGCTGCTGTTATAAAATACAGGTTTCTATGTGTTGATTAAAAAAAGAAATTTTATAGAAAGTCAATGCAAAGTTATTGTGATATACATAGCATAATTTTTGGAGACAGAAATGGCAAACCACTCCAGTATTCTTGCCTGGAAAACTCCACAGACAGAGGGGCCTTGTGGGCTGCAGTCCACTGGGTCACAAAGAGTTGGATGCAACTGAGCAACTAATACACACATATAGCATAATTTTTAAGGCATTGTACATCAGTGACCCTCATTTGCATTTATTCAGTGTTATAGCCCACTGACCAAAGCAAACAAGCCAAAACTACTAATGTAGCATAACTCTGAGGGAGAAAAACACCAAATTAATTAATGATTTTAATATAATTATTCTGTCCACATTTGTAATCACATGACATGATTTCCTATAATAGTTGGCTTTTTTTTTCATAAAATGAGGATAACTCCATGATAAATTCATTGTATTTATAATCTGTATTGTTATTTTTGTTAATTATATATCTATATCTTAGTAAACAGCTCAAAAATATATATAAGAAAAATCAGTTTGTAACTTAAGGAATTAATGTTTTTCCTCAATAAATTTTGAATGCATTATAAACATGAATTAAAATACTTAATTCACTATATCTTGAATTAGTAAATTTCAGGTTTAAACAAAGTTTAATAAGAAGTTGAAACATGATTAAGCATTAAAGCTTTTTCTAAAAGCTTTTTTTAAAACAACTACACAAAGTATTCATATTTTTTTCTTACAAAACAGTATTGCAAAGTAGAACAATAGAGTTTTGCACAATTCTAGCTTCGAAATATAGTGATTCTAGTTTATATAGCATGCTAGGGAATTGTGTAATTAAAATTACAGTGCAAGAGATAGCAAAAAGTTCAATGAGGACTGGATTTTTTAATGCTAATCAACATAAAAGGCATAGATAATCAAACCTTTAATACATGAAAAGAATAAATAAATGGAAGACAGTCAATTCAATCTGAATGCTTGTTTAAGTTATGTAAAGTTGAAAATAGCTTGTGTGACTCTGTGATTGTGTGGATGACCCTCATTTCACACAAATCAACTTTAAAATGATGATATCATCACATCTCATTCTGGAGCAACTACTGACATAATGTGACATTGCACTTCAGCCGTATCTCCAGTAAGTGACCAGACAAAAGAAACAGAATAGAAAGCAAAGTATTGACATTGCAAATAACAAGTCAGGGAATCCTCAGGAATAAACAGAGTGCTACTTAAGCACACCATTTAGCATGCTATAGATCATCATTTTAATAATTTTTTTCAAAAGTCACTGAGGGTAGAGAACTTAATTGAAAATAATGAGTGCAGTAGCTTGCTGTGTTAATTCAATTCTGATGATGTTACTAAGAGAAGTGTGTGTTAGTCTCTCAGTTATGTCTTACTTGTTGCAATCCCGTGGACGGTAGTCTGCCAGGCTCCTTTGTTTATAGAATTCTCCAGGCAAGAATACTGGAGTGTCATTCCCTTCTCCCAGGGATCTTCCCAAGCCAAGGATCAAACTTGTGTCTGCTACATTGCAGGCAGATTCTTTACAACTAACTCCATCATTGAGAGCTTGTTGCTGGGTTGTTCACTATTCAATCTCACTTTTTTTTTTTTTTTTTACATCTTATTCATTTCTGGTTTTCTGGAGTGATTTTTTTTTTTAAATTTACAGTTTTGCATGGTGTTTCTTAAGAACTGGAGGTCATTATAGGAAGTGAATATAATACAGTAATATCTACTGTAGAGTTTGATGCTATTTCTGTAATGGGTTTATCTTTTGTAGATATTCTACTTAAAAAGTAGAGTAGTGAAAATCTGTTACTATCAGTTACATGACCTTAGAGCAAGTCATTAATTTCTCTGATTCTCAATTTTATCATCTATAAAATGGGATTAATAATGATAAAATGAATAGTTACCTGATAGGATATTCATACAAATAGCAAAGAGGATATACATAATGGTAATTTAAAATATGAAAAATGTTCAAAATCATTTATCATTGAGAAATGTAAAATAAAAACACAATGAGATGAGATCCTATTTATCTATTTGAAAGGCCAAAATGGGAGGAAGGGAAAAGCTGACAATAGCAAATGCTGGTGAGGATGAGGAACAACAGAATTTCATTTTTTTTTAATTGGAGGATAACTGCTTTACAATGCTGTATTAGTTTCTGCCATACAATAAAGCAAACCAGTCATAATTGTATACGTACTTCTTCCCTCTTGCGCCTCCCTTGCCCTCCCATCCTGCCCCCCTAGGTCTTCACAGAGGGCCAGGCTGGGCTCCATGTGTTGTACAGCTGCTTCCCAGTAGCTACTTATATTACACAATGTCAATACTTTCTCAATTTGTCCCACCATCTTCCCCTGCTGTGTCCACAAGTTGATTTTCTAAGTCTGTGTCTACATTCCTTCCCTGCAAATAAGTACCATCAGTACTATTTTTCTAGATTCCATATATAGGCATTAATATATGATACTTATTTTTCTCTTTGACTTACTTCTTACTTCACACCAGGCTCTAGGTTCACCCACTTGACTAGAGCTGATTCAAATTTTTTCCTTCATATGGCTGAGTAATATTCCATTGCATATATAAACATATCTTCTTTATCCACTCATTAATGATGGGATTATGGGGTAGAGCCACTTCAGAAGAGAGCTGGGTGGATTTGTGTAAGTTAAAGACATACCATGCAACATAGAGATAACTCTACTAGGTCTTTATCCAAGAAATCTGAAAGTTTATATTCACAGAAAATCTGTATGAGAATATTGAGAGCAGCTTTATCCATAATAACCAAAAATTTGACAAAATCAATATGCTCTTCGATTGGAGAATTGATAAATTATGGAAGAGCCATATAATGTAATAGCATCTGAGGTAAAAAGAATGAGCTATTGATCCATGCAATGAATGACAAGGACAATATTAGATACATTTCAGTAACTGAAAGAAGACATACCTTAAAATATACATGATAGAAAATTCCATTCATACAATATTGTGGAAAAGGCAAAAATTATAAAGATAGAAAACATATTAGCAGTTGCCAGGAATTGGAGGAGTGAAGATCAGTTGGCTACAAGAGAATGTGCAGGATAATTTTTAAGGTGAAGGAACTGTTCTGCACAGTACTAGAATATCACATACATGACTATTCATGTGTCAAAATCTATAGATCATATAAATCACAAACCATACAATATAAGCAACACATCACAGACAGTGAACTTTAATGTATGCTGAAAGTGAAAGTGAAGGTCGCTCAGTCGTGTCTGACTCTTTGCAATCCCATAGACCATACAGTCCATGGAATTCTCCAGGCCAGAATATTGGATTGGGTAGCCTTTCCCTTCTCCAGGGAAATCTTCCTGACCCAGGGATCAAACTCAGGTCTCCTGTTTTGTGGGCAAATTCCTTACCAGCTGAGCCACAAGGGAAGCCCTTAATGTATGCTAGATTTCAGTTAATAGTAACATACCTATGGCAGTTTCTTAGTTTCAACAAATGAACCTTAGTAATATAAGATGTTAAACTGGATGAGAGGTGTATTGGAACTCTGTGTACCATCTTTGTAACGTTTCTATAAACATAAAGTATAAATGTAAAAATCTGAATTCTCCCCAAACAAAAACAATATTTTCCTTATAGGGTTATTAAGAATATTTAATAAGTTAGCATATATAAATTGTATATATTAGGTTGGTGAAATGTAATTGTGGTTTCAGATGGTGAATTTTAAGTTAGTGTGTGTGTGTGCTCAGTCACTTCACTCATGTTCGATTCTTTGCAACCCTCTGAACTGTAGCCCTTCAGTTTCCTCTATCCATGGGATTCTTGCGGCAACAATACTGGAAAGGAGGCATGCCTGCTTACAGCGATCTTCCTGACCTAGGGATAGAATCCATGTTTTTTTACATCTCCTGCAATGGCAGGCGGATTCTTTACTACTAGTGCCACCTGGGAAGCTCTTTTAAATCATTATCAGTTCGGTTCAGTCGCTCAGTTGTGTCCGACTCTTTGCGACCCCATGAATCGCCTCACGCCAGGCCTCCCTGTCCATCACCATCTCCCGGAGTTCTCTCAAACTCACATCCATCGAGTTGGTGATGCCATCCAGCCATCTCATCCTCGGTCGTCCCCTTCTCCTCCTGCCCCCAATCCCTCCCAGCATCAGAGCCTTTTCCAATGAGTCAACTCTTCGCATGAGGTGGCCAAACTACTGGAGTTTCAGCTTTAGCATCGTTCCTTCCAAAGAACACCCAGGGCTGATCTCCTTCAAAATGGACTGGTTGGATTTTTTTGCAGTCCAAGGGAGTCTCAAGAGTCTTCTCCAACACCACAGTTCAAAAGCATCAATTCTTTGGCACTCAGCTTTCTTCACAGTCCAACTCTCACATCCATACATGACTACTGGAAAAACCATAGCTAGGCTCAAACACATTTTTATTGACCAAAATAGGAGCCACTACAATCAACATATTTGCCAATAAGAAATAAGCTTGTTTATTCCTGTAGCATAAAAATCCATGCTTTGGGATTCTTGACAAAAGCATTGGAGAAAAGAAAATACTTGGAAATCATTTTCTGCCTCCTGCTGGTTGTGGAAGCATTTGCTCTCCAAAAACTTTTAAGATGCTGGAAGAGTTGGCAAGAGGTCAGGTGAATATATATGGCAGATGAGCCAAAAACTTGTAGCCAATTCATTCAACTTCTGAAGCATCGGTTGTGAAGTGTTTGGTTGGATGCAGTCATGGAGAAGATTTGGGCCCTTTGTGTTGACCAATGCCAGCTTCAGGTGCTACACTTTTCTATGTATCTCATCAATTTGTTGAGCATACTTCTCAGATGTAATGGTCTTACTGAGATTCAGAAAGCTGTAGTGGATCAGACCAGCAGCATATCACCAAACATTGACCATGACCTTTTCTGGTGCTAGTTTGGCTTTGGAAAGTGCTTTGGAACTTCCTCTCAGTCCAATTAGTGGTTGTTGCATAAAACCCACTTTTCATCACATATCACAATCCAATCAAGAAATGGTTCCTTGTTGTTGGGTAGAATAAGAGAAGACACTTCAATTATTTTGATTTGTGGGTCAGCTCATAAGAAACTGAGTTATTGAGCTCTTTCAACATTCCAACATTCCAAGGAAGGTAAGGGTGGGATGACTGAGAATGTAGCATTGTCATATATACATGATCATGTGTAAAATAGATAGATAGTAGAAAGTTGCTAAATAAGGCAGGCAGCCCAGCCTGGTGCTCTGTGATGGCCTAGAAGGCTGAGAGGGAAGCTGAGGAAGAAAGGGATATATAGAATGACTGAATTGTCTTGTTGTACAAAAGAAACCAATACAAAATGGTAAAGCAATTTCCTACCAGTTAAAAAATTTTAAAAAATAATTTTAAAAGACAATTATCAAAGTTTTAGATAATCAGTTATTGATAAATCAGAACCAAAGAACAAAAAGGACAGGGTGATAATACTTCTTTGCTTTACCAAAAAGCTAACAAAAATATTTAGAGATGACAGGGGATTGTGTTTACATGACGCTTTCAAGTAAGGGAGAGAAGGTGATGAAGCAAACATGGAAAATGTTAACAACTGGAGGGTCTGAGTGAATGAAAATTTGGGAATCTGTGAGTTCTTTGTACTATTCTGGCCACTTTTCTGTATTTGTGATATTATTTTAAAAGAAATAATGTTTAAAATAAAACAAAGTTAGAATAAAGTGTGCTATGTTTACTAAAGAGGGATGAGTGACTTGATCTACATAATAAGCTGAATAATATTTATAATGTGCTTATGATTACATGAAGACCTGTAAGATAACTAGGGGAAGAATTGTTTATGGTCTTCTTCCTATGTGAAGAAATAAAATTAATTTTGATGTTAATTGCTACATTTTGAGATACTGAAATCTTCATTTACTTACTGTCTTATTCTTTGTCTTAAAAGAAAGTAGAAGTGTTGGTCTTTAAGTCATGTCCAACTCTCTGCAACCGCATGGACCGTAGCCCACCAGACTACTCTGTCCATGGGATTCTCCAAGCAAGAATTCTATGGGTAGGCACTCCCTTCTCCAGGGAATCTTCCTGACCCAGGAATCGAACCCAAGTCTCCTGCATTATAGGCCAATTCTTTACTAACTGAGCTATCAGGGTCTTATTCCACAAATATTTAAAGTTCACTTATAAAATACATGTGATAAACAAGTTGAATTATAAGTAAAATAATAATTATATAATATATATTACATAATCTATTAAGTAAAATATGTACATATATGTTAGACAAATTATGAGTTAAAAATAAGAAATAAGGAATTTTATAAAAGCAGCCTAATAAATGTATGTCATCAGTAAGATAAAATTTTGTAGTTTTTAACAAATATGTCATTGTAGAAGAGTATGAGATTAAATATAAAATAAATATTATTTATTATCCTCAGGTAAATATAAAATAATTCAATTGTGATTTTTGAATGTAAATATTCTAATGTTTAAAATAATTTCAGTTGAACTAAATTCAGAAAAATTTTGAAAGCTAGTTGGAAATAGATTAAAAATTAGAAAGGTTACAGGCACCTTGACAATCAGGTTTGATTTAAAAGAGTGTAGTATCATAATAATCCTAAGTTAAGAAAATATAAATCAGATTTCTGAAATGAAGCAAAGGATGCTGTTCATTCATTCAGCTCCTTTAAGGCAAAGGTAGCTCATACTTTCACCTCTGAGCTCGTAATTGTTTTCAGTATCTCAGTAGGATCAGTTAAAATGTTTGTATATAGCGGGCATATCATTTTGAAAAATAGGATGTTAATAAATGAATTCTTTCCTCCATTTTCCTGTTTATAGTAAGTTTAAGAGTATGAGTCTTACAAACATTTTTTTGTTATAATTTGCCTCACCTGCACAAGGCAAAAGTAAAAAAAAATACAGGAGACCAGGAGACACAATCTCCATATGTAAAGGCTGCTTTGATCACTACTTTTGTTTAAATTTACTGTGTGTAGAAAAAGCAAGTCTGTTTGCTGCACTCAGCACCCTTTCTTAGGTTCCTGAAAGGTTGGAATTGCATTGCACCACCCCAGTGTCATTTACATCCCACTTTTATGTGTTGCTGCTTTAATGGTGTGCTAAATTGCTTAATTAAATTTTACTGGTTTATTCTGCTTGCTCATTCATATCCTACTTAATGCAGCCTACAACATTTTCTTCCTAAAAATGAACATATGAAAATTTATGATGTATGTTTAGAGGTGGATTTGGGCTGTGAAAATGGTTTACTGTGTAAGATGCCTTTTGTTGAAAAAAAAATAACTGAATACTTGAGTATAAAAGTCATAAACAACATTAGCATGTTGTTTTAACAAAGCTTTTAGAGGAGTAAATATTGGATTAAATTGTCTGCTTTCACTAGATGTCATTCTGGTTCATTTCTAAGCGTTTGTTCCCTCTTCTATGTTTGGAAATGTATTCCTAAAACTAAGAATTGTACATATAATACTCTCTGTAACAAAACCCCTGTTTAGAGACTGTAAGAAGAGGAAGCACTAATGTCTTCTTTATCAGAATCCCTTCACAATTGAAAGTGGCTGGTACATGATGAAGGACTGGAATGTTTCCAAACAATTCACTCCAGCACTAGTACTTCAAAAACTTTTCAGTTCCTCTTGGAATGATTTCTTCTCTTTTCAGATGACCTCATTTCTTAAAATTTAAGGCTGTGACCATTTAAAACAAATATATTCATTGTTTATTTTTCATAAATTAAAGATTAACTGTAGGTTTGTTGAATTACTCTCCTTTATGCCTATCACCAATGATAATTTTTCATGGTACTGATTCATGTCTCAATTTCTGGTGAATTAGCAATAATTGAATTCACTGTTCTATTACTCCTTATATCATGTCTAATATTTAATATATTCATCCTATTATTTACTATGTACAAACTCATATTTTGTTTGAAAATATATATAAATAGGTTGGAACTTTTCCTCCAGATGAGACTAGAGGCATTGAAACAACTATACAAGTAGAGATTATTTCTAGCTGGTGGAGTTCAAATTGAAACTCTGTCATTTTAGTTAATGACATTATTATTAATAATCTCCATATATCTCAATTGTAAAATTATAGTTATCAACCCCTAGTGGCCTGGGGACTCACACAGTAAAGAGTCTGCCCAAAATGTGGGAGACCCAAATTTGATCTTTGGGGTAGGAAGATCACCTGGAGAAGAAAATGGTAACCCACTCCTCCAATATTCTTGCCTGGAAAATCCCACGGACAGAGAACCCTGGTGAGCTACAGTCCATAAGGTTGCAAAGAGTCTGACACTGCTGAGAGACCTCATTTTCACTTTTTGGGCTTCCCTGATAACTCAGTTTGTAAAGAATCCGCCTGCAATGCAGGAGACCCAGGTTTGATTCCTGGGTTGGGAAGATACCCTAGAGAAGGGACGGGCTACCCACTCCAGTATTCTGGCCTAGAGAATTCCGTAGAGTCCATGGGGTCGCAAAGAGCCAGACACGACTGAGTGACTTTCACTTTCAATATAATTGAGAAATTGCAGCACTCAAGTGAGCCAATATATGTTTAAGGCATCACCTGATATTGGATCTCATTTTGCTAATACATTTCATAGTGTTGATAGACAAAAACAATTAGGTGTTCTACAGTTTAATCAGTGTCTCCCAGTTGCATTAAGTGGCATTATTCATATTAGGTGTCCCCTCCCATGGCTCCTAACACTGGCTGCCTACAGAACAGAAGCCAATCACCTCTTCTATGAGCACCTACTAATGAGAATGGATATATGCAACTCAGAATTAGGATACAGATGGAGAAAATGTGATTCAAGCTTTAACCTGCAATTAAGTTGCTGGATTCCAGAAAGTTAGATGGAACAGGGGTAATTGGGATCTAGACTTGTGTTAATAGGGACCATCATTTAAGGACTCAAAGCAGAAGCAAATTTCCAACTCCAGAGAATATATTTCAATAATTTTACTGACTGTACTGGGGCTGTCTGAATATCATTCTTTCTTTTCCTTAATGCTAACTACTCAAATATTACTGATCAAGCCATCAGCAGATGTAGGGTCATGTCACACTGAAGTTTATTCCTCTTTCTCATACAATTTAAGTATAATTCACTGCATCAGATACTCCTTTCTCCTTCAAAACTGCAGAGATTTTTCTATTAGGAAAACGAAACAAAAAGGGAATCCACAACCACTCAAACTGATATCTTAGCTCATTCCTTTTCAGGGATGCTAGATTTTACTTTTGGTTTGTTTTCTCAGGATGATCCCTGGGCAGAATGCCATTAAGCACTGACCAGCCAGCACTTTGGGGTGGTGTGTTGACTTTAATGAAATCATTATTTGAGGAGCCAGTGACAAGCAGAATGGAACTCTAGATCCAAGTCTCAACTATTTTCTCAATCTATATATCTTCCAAATACTTTACTGCAGACTTAGCTGTGGACTTAGCATCCTGAGATCCACCATGCTATGCTAAATCTCTTTTATTCGACTCTGCAACCCTACAGACTGTAGCCTGGGCAGGCTCCTCTGTCCATGGTATTCTCCAGGCAAGAATACTGGAGTGGTTTATTGTGCCCTGCCCTGCCCTGCTCTAGGGGATCTTCCTGACCCAGAGTTCAAACCCACATCTCCTATATCTCCTGCACTGGCAGGCAGGTTCTTTGTGCTAGTGGTAAAAAACCTGCCTGCTAGTGCAGGGAAGCCCCCTGTATACATATACATATATATGGTATACAGATATATATACCTGGAAAGCCCTATATGTATATCTAAATGATAGACATATCTGTATATAGATATATATGATAGATCTGAGTGTGTATATATATATATACAAATACACACGTATATATGCATCTTTTCAAATTAATATCCTATTGTTGCTTCCAACTGATTATTTCTGAAATATATCATGTATGCACTTAGACATTTCCCTGCATTTTCTCTCTATTGTTGTTGTTTATTTGCTAAGCCATGTCCAACTCTTTTGCAACCCCAGGGACTTTAACCTGCCAGGCTCCAGTGTCCATGAAATTTCCCAGGCAAGAATATTGGAGTGGGTTGCCATTTCCTTCTCCAGAGGATCTTTCTGATCCAAGGATTGAACTGGTATTTCCTGCGTTGGCAGGCAGATTCTTTACCACTGAGCCACCTGAGAGGTCCTTAAGGAGGTGTTAACAGGAATAGAGGACTTTGCTGGTGGCTCAGTGGCAAAGACAGAGAAGGCAATGGCTCCCCACTCCAGTACTCTAGCCTGGAAAATCCCATGGACAGAGAAGCCTGGTAGGTTGCAGTCCATAGGGTCACCAAGAGTAGAACACGACTGAGCGACTTCACTTTCACTTTTCCCTTTCATGCATTGGAGAAGGAAATGGCAATCCACTCCAGTGTTCTTGCCTGGAGAATCCCAGGGACGGCAGAGCCTGGTGGGCTGCCGTCTAATGGGGCTGCACAGAGTTGGACATGACTGAAGTGACTTAGCAGCAGCAGCAGCAGTGGTAAAAAATCCTCCTGCCAACACAGAAGATGCAAGATACTCGAATTCAGTCTCTGAGTGGGGAAGACCCCCTGGAGTAGGAAATGGAAACCTGTTCCAGCATTCTTGTCTGGAAGATTCCATGGACTGAGGAGCCTGGAAAGCTGCAGTCTGTGGGGTCACAAAGAGTTGGACATGACTGACCATACACACACACATTCTATGCAGGATGGGAATTTTGTTGTCATCTTTGTTCACTCTCTCTGTCCTTTTCCCTACGTTGAATTAGTTTTATGTTTTCATTAGGTTAATCTCTTAAACATTTATTTTTAAAAATTCTTACTTGTAAATCACTGTTCAGATTCTCATTAACATTTTCTTGAACTGTCTCATGTTCTTCTAACTTGCATTTTTCTAGCTTACGCCCTCTTTAATGCAACTGACTCAGGTGTCTTTCTTGAGTTCTAGACCTTAATTCCCTGTCAATACTGGACATCACTATTTGGATATTTCATAGCCAGTTCAGACATAATAAGGCAAAACTGTAATCCTCAATTCTACATGTGTACATATGCACTTTGCCCTTCCTATAAAGCTCTCCACCTGAGTACATGGCCCTTTATTAATACTTCTGATCAAGGTACATAATCTGAATGTTATTCTTGAATCATCATCACCAATATATAATTGGTCACTGTGTCCTATCAAAATTACACATCTGGAACATGCCTCATATTGAGATCTTATTAAAATTTGGATTTTGATTGTGTGGGTTTAGGTTGGGACTAAAGGCCATGGATTTTAAAAAGATGCCAAGTGATACCTGTGTTGATGGTTTGAGAACCACATTTTGAACACTATGAACCTACAAAATCCTACATAACTGACCTATTTGCAGCCTCTCAAAATTGATTACCCAACACTCTGCATCTGACCTACATGGCTCCGAGCACCTTGACTTCCTTTATTTTCTTAGAACATCAACCTTTTATATGCCCATGTTATTTCATATGGAGCTTAATCTGTTCAAATCCCCTTTACTACTTTCTATACTACTAACTCCCTGAATTCTTTTAATCTCAATTTCTCACATTTATTGAGTGTGATGATTATTTTTATGTGCAACTTGACTGAGCCACAGGATACCAATATATTTGGTAAATAGTGTTCTGGGTGTGTATTTGAGCATATTTCTGGATGAGATTAACATGTGAATCTGTAGACTGAGTCAAGCAGATTGCTCTCACTAATGTGGGTAGGTTTTATCCAATCTATCAAAGAAGTCCTGACCAGAATAAGGAAGGTAGAATAGGGAAAAATGTGTTCTCTCTGCCTGACTGTCTTTGAGCTGGTGCATCATTCTTGTCCTGCATTTGGATTTAGTATCTAAATGCAACTTATTACCACAGGCTCTCTTGGCCTTAAGCCATTCTGGCTAGAACCATACCATTAATTCTCCTGGATTTCTAGCTTGCTGACTGCAGATCTCAGGACTTCTCATCCTCCATAATTACACCAAGCCAACTCCTTATTAACACACATATACACACATATTTGTGTGTATTTGTGTTTTACATCTTATTGTACATTGCAATTTGTACATCTTATTTGTACATCTTATTGATCTGCTTTCTCTAGACAATGCTTACTTAAAACACTGAGTGTATATTATCTACTAATAAATCCTCACATAAATATTCTGACAACATAGCAGAAAGTGTATAAAAGGAAAAAAAATACAATGTAACACAAGAAAGAAATATAGTTATATAAGTAGTCAGAAAAGTTCCTTAAAAGGAACAGAATTTTAGCTGAAACTTGAAGAGTTAATAGACAAAGATAGAAAAAAATTATCTCATGCAGATTGAACATCCTTTGTGAATATGTTGAAACAGTGACAGCAAGAAATCAGCATGTCTGGAGTAGTGAGCAAGAAGATTTTTATTAGGTATTAGGAGTCATGAGCTAGGTATTAGGTATTAGAAGTCAGGCAGAACCCAGAACCTAACAGGTCTTGATACAGAACTGAATACAATGTGTATTCAATGAGATATTTAATCAAGAAAGAGGAATGACCTAAATCATATTCATTACAAGTTACTATGGTGGGACCCCTGCTTTCAATCACAACAGAATAAATGATACCAGATTTTATTTATTCACAAAAACTATCATAAAATAGGGTAAATAGCTATATGACAAAACATTTCAAGTACAGGACAAAAGGCAGAGGAGATCTGTGATTGTGGAGAGAAGGGAAACACAGGGAGGTAGCCAGATGACTGTGACCCAAGGGCCCCGACTCTCAGTCTGGAGGCATTTGTGTGCTGCAGAGTAAGGGGGCAAACGAGGAGTGACATTGCTAAGTTGAGGAGGAAGACATCAGATTTGGCTTCTAGAATAGGCAAAATGTACAGTTGCGGGTAAGAAGAGGGAACTGGGAGAAGGGGGGCTCCATACATCTATGGAGGGAATCATCGTGGCTCCTTGGATGAGGGCTGAGTGGTTCACTTCAGATGGACATTTGAGTCTCCTGCTAATCAGAATGGAAAGACCCCCGTTAGTGCACTGAGCATTCAGTCAAGATTCCAGAAAATGCCCTGGCCTCAATGTAAGGACCATATCATGTGGTAAGTGCCATGTCCCAATACTAAGAACAATGCAGATCTAGAATCTCTTTAACACAGACTTGGCTCAACATAGATAAACTTTAACAGGGCTAAAGTGGGAGGGATGGGGGCAGGAGGAGAAGGGGACAACAGAGGACAAGATGGCTGGATGGCATCACTGACTCAATGGACATGGACATGGAGTTGGTGATAGGCAGGAAGGCCTGGCGTGCTGCAGTTCATGGGGTCTCAAAGAGTCGGACATGACTGAGCGACTGAACTGAACTGAAAGTTATCAATATAAACCAACAACTTTTACACCTGGCAAAATAAAATACAATGCCCTTTATTGGGGGAAGGAAAATCACTAAATATTATACTTGTTATGCATGGAATACAGCAAGAAGAGAACAGAAAAAATAAAGACAGAATCTCTGCTGTGATAGAGCTTATATTCTGATGGGAAGACTCCTAATGACGCAAGAGAAACAAAGTTAGTATGTTATCTACAATCAATACATTTCTGTATCAACTGCTTGCCTTGTGAACATTATTTTGTGCATCAAACTATTTCATGCAACAAATATATTTATTAATGTGACATTCCAATCTGTAATACAGAATATTCTTGATATTATTAATGTAAGGGGAACCTATTTAATTACTATTTTATAATCAGCTTAGAAGTATTTGTTTGTTAACATTTTAGCGCAGTATTGTAGTGTGTATGGTTAAAATAAATGCCTTTGCTTTACTGAAGTTATACTTTAAGACTAACAATGACATCAGGGACACAATGCTAACATATCCTTGTAAACAATTCCTAAATTTTTTACTATGTGATGCAGCTCCAGAGGTTCTGGATAGTTTATATGAATCAAAGCAGTGGCAAGCAGCAAGTCATCTAGAGCCAAATAATCCAGTACCCATAGTCTGACTAAGTGATTTTTAGGGTTTTGGGTTTTTTCACACAGAGCACAGTTTTAATAGCCATCTCTACTTTTTTATGGCATACATTACTCAAATAATCATAACTAAGATATTGAATCTTTTCTTCAGAATTCCAAACTTCAAATAATCTAATTTTAGGATAAAAATATCTAAGAGCTAATCCAATTCAACACTGATACACTTAATGGAGGGAAAAAATTACGGCCTATGTTGTAAAATGTTTCATATTTTTGAAACCAATTAATCGCAGGAGAACCAGGACTTCATTCATTCCCAAATTTCCCAATTTCTCCCATTTATAAACTTGTAAGTAGCATTTAAGCGTCTCTCTTTCCTATCATTAACATTTTAAATTGGTGTGAAGGGAGTCCTTCATCTTTAAAGGATTGCTGTGTGTTACTTTTGATAGACATTATCCTATTTATTTTATTTTATCAGGAGACTGCATGACTTTCCATGTAATAGTGAGTTTTCTAGGCTGGACAATCTTTTATTTATTTATTTATTTCTGTAATTGTTGGAAATAGTTTTCTATAGAGAGCTGAATATCACTCATGGAATTTCTAGGCCATATTCAGGTATTTCTTATCTCTCACAAATGTTTTTAGTGCTAATACGAGAACAATGAATTTTACTTCCTTCTTGCTTATTCAACAAAATGAATGAGATTAATAAACAGTTAAAAAGACAATCAGGTATATTAAGTTAGTAAATTGATAATTTGTTTCTCTATGTATGTATATACATTTGTATACACACATAGGATCGACATAGAGTTGAAAATAAAGGCATCTCAGATTTTTCTTTGTCTGTTCATGGAAATCATTTAAAAAATAGAAAATTAAATTATATTTGATTCATTCCAGCAATGGATTTCACCAAGTTTGCTAAATAGGAGTAATCGCTTGCTTAAATTGCAAAATGTCATGTATGCAAGCCTTTGGCTTAACTCTCCTTCAGAAGCATCACAGTTGTCAAAATAATATTTTGAAATGAAAGGTATAAAACCTCAGGAAATAAGAGAACAGATTGTTTAACAGCAATATCCCCTATACAAGAGAATATGATATGAGGCAATAAAACAGTCTTCCATATTGTGACTCCTCACCATGTGGTCTCGGCGTGTCTGTGAGAGAATCAGACATTTATTACTTCATATGTCCTCTGATACTTTGGGATTATCACTTAATTAACTTGGTATAAATAGATTGAACAAGTGGTGTAAATCCCAGTGGACATAACACTTAGAATTCTATGATGGATCCTCAAAAGAAATCCTGGAAAATGAACTAACAAGAAATAGAGAAGCAGCACCCACTTCAGATCAAGATTTGAGATGACAAACACTTTTTACTGTTCTGCACACATATTTTTAGTCTGGCTCACACATTTACAAGTTATAAACAGACAAACATTCACTGAAATATTATATGGTCTATTTCATACTTCTCAGTTTGGGGAATTGTTAAAGAATGAGAGATTAGTTTAATTCCCAGACACAATTTTAACATTGCTCTATTATGGCTGAATTTAAGAGAATTCAACAAAATCATTAGTTGATGATGGAGACATATTTTATGTCTCCAGAAAACAGCATGATGCATTATTTGCTATAAAATATACAAAAGATATAGCTAATGTCACTGAGGCTTATAATTTTTTAAAGGTCTCCTTAAAAGTGAGCTTAAACATCTTAATCAAATCTCTCTGTGACCATTCAGGAATCTAATTCAACCCTTTCTGAGAGTACCCAACATAGTATATTTTATAAATTTATTAGGTCAGATCAAAGATTAGTACTAGATATTTTAACCCAAATTGCATCTAAAAGCAAGCATCAAAAAAAAAAAAAAAACTATAATGCAATTTTAGCCAAACTATATCTTATATGCCTGTTTTATGAGTAACTTTTCCTGGACTTGACTGTTAGTGGATCTTTGAAAATGGAAATAAATATTCATATCATTGTTATTTAAAGTGCACTAGACATTTTATAGTTTAATATATTTTAAAGTACATGAAGAACAACAAACTGAAGCGTACTTTTGCTGACCTTGCCAACAAATATTTTAAAGCTTAAATAAACAAATACATTTGTGTTTTCCATCCAGAGACAGAAATGTGGCTTAATAAAAGAAGACTTTAGTAAGGGACATCTCAGCTCCATGGAAGTCACTTCTAAATTCTTACAAGATGTTTCAGATACAGATTAACTGAATACATCACATTATATAAAAACGTATTCTTTCCTGCTGTTACTAAAAAAAAGTACTCAGTTTAAAAAACTAAGATGCTTTAAAAGGGTTTCTGAGAGTATGTTTTGCTGGGTCAAAACTTCCAGGATGCTGACAAACATGAACCTTGGAGCGCTTTCTATTTCAGTAACCTGTTTTTATTTATTCACTCCAATGATCACAGGTTTTTATTTGAAGTAAATGTAGGGGCGTCAAATGGAGAGTGATGTGAAAAGATTTTTCTGGTAATATTAAAAAAATATCTAAATGCTGTTATAATTTTTAAATAAAAGTTATCTTTACTTCCATGAATTTTAGTACACTCTCATTTTTCCATACCTTGTTTCTTGACTTACACACATAAGTTTTATATAAGATGGGCTTTATTGGGTTATGTAAACACTAACACAGTAAAAGACATTAGTCTTTATGCACATTTTTTTTTTTTTTTCGCTTCTCAAGTGCATCAGGGGAAGTACTCATGGGAGTGCTACCTATAGCAAAAGACACTTTCTATTAGAAATGGTATAAAGAATCAGTTTATGGTTAAGGCTAAGAATGGAAGGAAACTCATTCTCAATTCATTACCTGGAGGTGCATGTGTCTAGGGGAAAGAATCTGACTATCCACGTGGCTGCTTAAATACTGAAGACAAACTAATGGCATAGCCTGGAACCCACAACAAAGATAAATTTTTATAATAGCTTTTTAAACCCCATGCCTTTGTATTCTCAAATTGAGAGTTAACCAAATTGATAACCATATATAGGCTGAGACCTGCTGCTAGAGAAATGTCGGCAGGCTCCTCCATTCATGGGATTTTCCAGGCAAGAGTACTGGAGTGGGGTGCCATCGCCTTCTCCATGATTGTAGGTAACCGGGAGTAATTTTCATGTTCCTTCAGTCCTCCCATTGACTTCTTACAAATTTTATGTCTCTGGTGAATGACTTTTATTTTCTCAATCCCCATTATACTGCCGGTGGCCTTATTTCTGACAATACACCTGTCTGAACTTTAGAGACAATGAGATTATGATATCAAGAGGTATTTTTGACAAACACCAGGATAACAAGTATTTATAATTATAATGAGTATACAGAGAAATAACTAATAATTTGTTAGATATAATTAGATGTTGTTATATTTAATACTGCTTTACTTTATTATTCTTGGGATGATGTACATATTTGGAATTACTTAATTAATTTCAATCACACAAACTCTTCACTGAAAAAACCAGCTTAGATTTTTGCCCCACCCTGTTAAATTCTAGTCTTGGATGTCCTGTTGTGTCTTCCTGATTTTTGGTCCTATCCTTGTTGGTCTGTTTGACAACCTTTTGAACATGCTTTACTTATAACAACATGCTGAAACTGGACATACTTTAACTTGTAATTAAGGATGTGATTTCCACAGGTTCTAGCAATCAATAGGTATAAGTCCAGCAGTGTAATTTTTAAAAGATAGGTATCTTTCATTTTGCAAAATGGTAAAAACAGCTTTTCAAGGATCTCTGTAAAATAAATAACAGCAATCTAGTGATTTTCTCTAAGATACAGAGGAATTTCTGCCTGATTCTAAATGGAATAAGTACCATAAATTTATTATTTAATGTCAAAGGCCTATTTCCAGCTCTATTTCCAATAACTTATGACATTTGTTGAGTTTTATTGTTGTTTGTTTGCTTGCTTGTTTTTTGTTTTCTGAACAGAAGCAAGGATTTTGACTTATTTGTTAACTGGGTCATTAATTCAAAATAACAGCAATAATGAAAAAAATTAAAGTCTATTTTTTATTGCATGTGTCTACAATGCACCATGCATTGTGTTAGGTGATGATAGATAATCTAACATTATTGCACAATAATTGTAATATTGAGGAAAGGGAGAATCACATGTTTAAATATACCATGCTGCGGCTGCTGCTGCTGCTAAGTCGCTTCAGTCGTGTCCGACTCTGTGCGACCCCATAGACGGCAGCCCATCAGGCTCCCCCATCCCTGGGATTCTCCAGGCAAGAAACTGGAGTGGGTTGCCATTTCCTTCTCCAATGCATGAGAGTGAAAAGTGAAAGTGAAGTCACTCAGTCGTGCCCGACTCAGCGACCCCATGGACTGCAGCCTACCAGGCTCCGCCGTCCATGGGATTTTCCAGGCAGGAGTACTGGAGTGGGGTGCCATTGCCTTCTCCTCAATATACCATATCTAGTATGAATTACAGGCAGCATTAAATTCTGAGTCTATATAACTGCAAAAGAACCAAAAGTTAGGTTCTTTCCACTGTACCCAACATTTCAAACTAGGACTCAGTCATCTCTTTGAGGGTAAGGAGGCGACCCCCAGGTGACAGTACATTAAGACAAAACAAAGATTATGAGTAAATAACCCTATAACTACAGACTTAAGAAAATCTACATCTGTTAGCTATTTAGTACTGAAAGGGGGGCCAGTCTTAAGATGGCGGAGGAATAGGAAGGGGAGACCACTTTCTCCCCCACAAATTCATCAAAAGAACATTTAAATGCTGAGTAAATTCCACAAAAAAACTTCTGAATGCCAGCAGACGACATCAGGCCCCCAGTACTGAATGGATTATTGCCAGAAAAAAAAAAAGAATATATATATGTATATGTGTGTGTGGGTGTGTGTGTATGTGTGTGTGTGTGTGTATCTATTTCTGCTTTATTGACTGTGCCAAAGCCTTTGACTGTGTGGATTACAATAAACTGTGGGAAATTCTGAAAGAGATGGGAATACCAGACCACCCGACCTGCCTCTTGAGAAATTTGTATGCAGGTCAGGAAGCAACAGTTAGAACTGGACATGGAACAACAGACTGATCCCAAATAGGAAAAGGAGTACGTCAGGGCTGCATATTGTCACTCTGCTTATTTAACTTCTATGCAGAGTACATCATGAGAAACGCTGGACTGGAAGAAGCACAAGCTGGAATCAAGATTGCCGGGAGAAATATCAATCACCTCAGATATGCAGATGACACCACCCTTATGGCAGAAAGTGAAGAGGAACTAGAAAGCCTCTTGATGAAAGTGAAAGAGGAGAGTGAAAAAGTTGGCTTAAAGCCTAACATTCAGAAAACAAAGATCATGGCATCTGGTAGCATTACTTCATGGGAAATAGATGGGGAAACAGTGGAAATACTGTCAGATTTATTTTGGGGGGGCTCCAAAATCACTGCAGATGGTGATTGCAGCCATGAAATTAAAAGATGCTTACTCCTTTGTAGAAAAGTTATGACCAACCTAGATAGCATAATGAAAAACAGAGACATTACTTTGCCAACAAATGTCCATCTAGTCAAGGCTATGGTTTCTCCTGTGGTCATGTATGGATGTGAGAGTTGGACTGTGAAGAAAGCTGAGCACTGAAGAATTGACGCTTTTGAACTGTGGTGTTGGAGAAGACTCTTGAGAGTCCCTTGGACTGCAAGGAGATCCAACCAGTCCATTCTGAAGGAGATCAGCCCTGGGATTTCTTTGGAAGGAATGATGCTAAAGCTGAAACTCCAGTACTTTGGCCACCTCATGCGAAGAGTTGACTCATTGGAAAAGACTCTGATGCTGGGAGGGATTGGGGGCAAGAGGAGAAGGGGACAACAGAGGATGAGATGGCTGGATGGCATCACTGACTCGATGGACCTCAGTCTGAGTGAACTCTGGGAGGTGGTGATGGACAGGGAGGCCTGGCATGCTGCAATTCATGGGGTTGCAAAGAGTTGGACATGACTAATCGACTGAACTGAACTGAATATATATATATGCTTTCACCTTTGGAAAACTTGGTAATAGAAATGAGGCAGGGAATTTTATGGGCTAAATATCATCTATTTATCTTCTTACAAATAAAAACAGTCTAACCAATGAACTTGAAAATTGATCAGTGAGTTAAATAAGTGTTTGCTATTAATAAAGTTAATTCTTTATCACATACACATTTCTTATTAAACTTTTTATACATGTGCATTTTAATATAAAGATTGTGATAGTGATATAATGCAGTTAGGATGATTGTTTTTGGGAAATGTTAGCAATGTTGAGGATTACTACTTCTTTCTCTCATGTTTTGAACTGATTGAGAAAGAAAGCAATCTGAGATTGAAATGAGGATACAAATGATGAGCGATTTTTATTTGTGTTAAAGTTGAATTGAAAAAAAGCCTGGAATAAGGTTTTATGTATGTGGTCTACCAGACCATTCTGTGAATTGTACTTAACTTTTAACTTGTACATAAAGCAGCTGTTGAGAAAATAAGCGAAAGAGAGAGAAGGAGAAGGCATCAAGCAGTTAGCCTATGAATGAGTAGTGTTCTTTAACGTATTGACTCAACAACAGGATAGTAAATGAATGTCATTTTTTCTCGCTTGAGTGGATATGAGAAAAAAATACATCAAATGCCTGGAAATATTACCTTATTCCTGTTTCTGCTTGGAGAATGGAAAGGAAATCTAAGCATAGAAATATACAAAAAATAATAGTGTTTCCCAAAAAGATTTGGTGAGAATTTTACCCCAGGGTTCATCACAGCTCTGTTTATAATAGCCAGGACATGGAAGCCACCTAGATGTCCATCGGCAGATGAATGGATAAGAAAGCTGTGGTACATATACACACTAGAGTATTACTCAGCCATTAAAAATAATACATTTGAATCAGTTCTAATGATTTCCACCTCATTAGAAACTGGAGCCGATTATATAGAGTGAAGTAAGCCAGAAAGAAAAACACCAATACAGTATACCAATGCATATATATGGAATTTCAAAATATGGCAACGATAAACCTGTATGCAAGACAGCAAAAGAGACACAGATGTATAGAACAGTGTTTTGGACTCTGTGGGAGAGGGTGAGGGTGGGATGATTGGGGAGAATGGCATTGAATCATGTATAATATCATATGTGAAATGAATTGCCAGTCCAGGTTTAATGCAGGATACAGGATGCTCGGGGCTGGTGCACTGGGATGACCCAGAGGGATGCTATGGGGAAGGAAATGGGAGGGGGGTTCAGGATGGGGAACACATGTACACCCATGGCAGATTCATGTTGATGTATGGCAAAACCAATACAATATTGTAAAGTAATTAGCCTCCAATTAGAATAAATAAATTTATATTTAAAAATAAATAAATAAAAGAAAGATCTAATATACTGTAAGTAAGAAATGAGATCATACACTGAAAATAAACAGAGTGAGGGGTATTGGACACTGAAGAACAAAAACTAAAACTGGCAATGGACAAACTGATTTTCCTAACTAGCTGCAATGCACACAGATATAAAGAAGGCTTAGGTGACTCTCTGTGATAGCTGTAGGGGGTAGTAGATAGCTCGATATAAGTGGGAAGTCTGTAGAGTCACAAAATGTCAGAAATATTAAAATAATAATTAAAAAACTAAGGATGGAAACAGAAGGAATGCACTAAGGACCATTAATACAGGAACAGGGTAGGCTTTCCTAACATTACAAATTTATGCAGTGGCAAGAAGTAATATTGACCCAGACATCTTAATATTAAATAAATGACCACCACTCATATAGGTAGCAAACAGAAACAGCTTACACACAATGATGGAGAAGGATTTTCTCATAAAACTACATGGATCTATCCCAAGATGTTTAATAGCATAGCACTGCTTTATTTTGGTCCACACTTTGTGCTTCAGTTTTGCAGGCTTAGAAACTGCCATTGCCAGCTCACCAAGATTATCTTCATTTCTCTCTCAAGGGCTATTTAAGTGAGCAAAAAAGTAAGATGTACAGTATTTACAAAGGAACAAAATTCAACTGGTTACCTTAAATGATAAATATGTAGGATATAACCAAATGGCTATATCTTCCAGTTGAATTTTCTCATAATTATGAGAAATCATATTATAATCAATAGGTTGTTGCTTGGTAAGAGAGGAATACTTAGATAATTAACTATTTAATGGTATCAAACTGAATTGCCTAACATATTCCTCCCCTCTGGATGAAAATAAGGAAGCAAGACAGAATTCTAAGAAGTTCAGAACTTGAACCAGGGCATTACCCATCCTGTCTCTGTAATATCACTCTAAATTTTAAACACATGCTTTCACTCATCACCTGCTAATTTTAGAATTTAACACTAAAAATGTTTTATTTCTTATTTTTTTTAAAATCTGAGTGACTATGTGAGGATTTACACAACTTACTGAAAATGTTGGTAAATTCTTGACTAGACTGATAAATTATTGATTCTCTTAAGACAATGATGAAGAGAACAGTTCTAATTCCAAATCTGAATATTAAAAAAAAAAAAAAAAAAAAAACAGAAGCCTAATTGAAACTTTTAAGTTTCCCTTTTAGAAAAATACCTGGCACCCTACTTTATATCAAATCATGTGAAAGATTTCAAAGAAACAGCCTCGAAAGCCAGAGCTTTTCAAAGATAAAATGGACAGAGATGGGCAACAGAAGCACTACACAATGAAATGCTTATAATTTAAAATGCCACAAAAGAGGAACAAAAGAAGGGAGTATATGAAAACCAAACTGGCTCCTTAATAAATTCATATCTTTGGGGTATTTAAATTAATAAAAGCAAAGGAGAGACTACATGTACCGTAACTGGGGAATTGAAGATTTAAACCAAATTGCTGAAAAACTGAATCATGGGCAAAGGAAAGATAACCCCTGAAGGTAACAAAGGAAAATCTGGCCAGCCGACTGTCATTTGTCCTGCCCAGTTCATTTTTCACAGTCAGATGCCCCAAATTGTTACATATGTGGAAGCAAAGGTTATGGGGCCTTCCCTGGTAGCTAAGTGGGTAAAGAATCTGCCTGCAATGCAGGAGATTCCTGGGTCAGGAAGGTCCCCTGGATAAGTGATAGGCTACTCACTCCAGTCTTCTTGGGCTTCCCTGTTGGCTCAGCTGGTAAAGAATCCACCTCCAGTGTGGAAGATGTGGTTTTAATCCCTGGTTCAAAAGATACCCTGGAGAAGGGAATGGCTACCCACTCCAGTATTCTGGCCTAGAGAATTCCATGGACTTATAGGGGAAGGCAATGGCACCCTACTCGAGTACTCTTGCCTGGAAAATCCCATGGACGGAGGAGCCTGGTAGGCTGCAGTCCATGGGGTTGCTGAGGGTCGGACACGACTGAGCGACTTCATTTCCACTTTTCACTTTCATGCATTGGAGAAGGAAATGGCAACCCACTCCAGTGTTTTTGCCTGAGAATCCCAGGGACGGGGGAGCCTGGTGGGCTGCCGTCTATGGGGTTGCACAGAGTCGGACACAACTGAAGCGACTTAGCAGTGACTTAGCATAGTCCTTGGGGGTCACAAAGAGTCGGACATGACTGAGCGACTTTCACTTTCAAAGGTTATGAAATACTAGTATCCTACAGGCTTTTATTATTAAAATATTTAGAAAGTCCAACTCTTATTTGTCTGGGTAACTAGTCAATTTGAAATATTTTGAGACATTTTTACACCTTAAAGACTCTTTCTCCAAAAACATTTTATTTCTAGTAATTTATACTTAAGAAGCATTCAGAGTAGTCTTCAGAAATTTCATTCACTGCACTTATGCCATTGTTTTTTGATTCCATTGTGTGTGCCTGTGTTTACTGCATGCATTAAACAAATTAATACCTGCCAATATTAATTTCTGCTAGTGTTTTCTTAGATATTGACATTCTGACAGGAGAAAACAACAAAGGGAATTGGATGAGACAGAATGTTATTGAACTCCATTAAGTTTTACTTTTTAAGATAATTTTAAAATGTAAACATGAAACAAAAGGATAAATTGAACACTGGTATTGCCATTATGATAAAATTTCACTTTTGTTTCAAAGCAAGTCATGATTGTCCACTTTGGATAATTAACAGTTAGTTGATTATTGAGCAAGTTATAAACAGCACACTGTTTAAGAACTGTAAATTAGCAAGTATTCTTTATTCACCAGTGCAAAAATGCTGGCTCTAGTTGTTTTCTTTTTCAGTGATTAACTGTATAAATAGACTATGAGCAAGACACTTAAGTTAAAACACCAACCCAGATACATTACGTGTATATAACCACATTTACTCTATCCCCTAATCTGTTCCCAGACTCTCCAGGGAGTCTACTTATTGACCTTAATACTTAGTGTGACAGCTATTCACTTTGCTACCAGACTTGTTCCTATAGAAGCCATAATTTTTAATGGAGCCAATCTGAATCTGAATAAATCCACTGATATCACTTTGTCTCTCACTGAATTCTTTCTTTGATGAGACATCAAGAACCTGAGCTTCATTAGGTCCTGAAACCAGGTATCATGGGTTTTGGCTGGGTTTGAGTCCCAGCCATGTGGGTTCAAGTTCCAAGCAGGGGTTTGGCTGGGTTTGAGTCCCAAGGAAGGTTTTGGCGGGATTTGAGTCCTAGCTATGTGGGTTCATGTCCCAAGCAGGGTTTTGGCTGGATTCACGTCCCAGCCACGTGTGTTCGAGTCCCAGCCACATACGTTCAAGTCCCAAACTGGGTTTTTCTAGGTTCGAGTTCCAGCACATGGGTTCAAGTCTCAATCTGTGGTAAATGGTTTGACATGGAAATCAGGATACAATCCTAGTTGCATGAGTATAGCATGCAACTAGGAGAGGTGCACTAAGAGAGGAATCACATTCAACGTGAAGGGAACAACATATATATTGTTCATGGGAAAGGTGAATCATTCCTTTTCTGAGTGGATAGCCATAGGCTCAAATTCCCAAGTGGTTCTAGAATCATTAATGTGCATAAGCAGACATCTGCAGTAAGGATACTCAGATTAATTTACTTCAGGTCAATTTCCAATTAAACTGGTCATAACACACAGGTTTTCCCAGAGGTATCAATGATAATACAGCAACATAATTTTAACAGCTTTTTCTTTCCATTTTTCAAAATGATAGATCAATATTTCCAAAAGAAAGGTGTCTTTTTAAGCCTATCTCTGTGTTCCATAAACATTTTGCATATTTTATATACATATGTGTGTGTGTGTGTGTGTGTGTGTACACAGCCCACTCACATTTTTTTTTTTTTTTTTTTGCTTTCTGACATCTTTTCCAAACTGGTACATTTGATAAGTGGCTATCTCTGTATTTTTGCTGTCAAGGTCCTTTATTTGCCAGCTGGTTAGGAAAGAAAGAGGCAAAGGTTGATTCACTTCTCCCTTGAAACAAATCTGTCATATCACTGATGTTCCACTGCAGTAGCCTTGTGGGGCTAGTGAGCCCAGTCCTCCTCTTTTAGGGTACCTCCTGATCAAATACAACATTTTTTTTTCTAGATAAATCAAACATCAGAATGGCAATGAAGTCTTGCTATGTTAGAAAGTATTAGTCACAAAACTTGCCTAGATATTTTCAATAATCAGAGTACCTTAAGAAGCTTCTTATAATACATCCTCATGCATCAGGGTTTTCTGGCTGCTGTAAGTGCAAGAGTCCTATTTCAGAAAGCAAAACTGCAAAGCTGAGTGATCAAAAGCACCAGAGCTTCTCTGGTAGAAATAAATGTGGTTCAAACATTAGTAAATATGTATGCAATAATGAAAATATCTTTTTATAATACATTTCCCCAGTCTCAGTTAGGAATTTCCATGGGAATTATTTCCAAAGACAAGCTGCAGGGAAGACATCAGTTAATCTGCTGAATGAATTCTTGAATCCATTCTCAATGCTGAGACCCCCTCCTGGTGCTTGGTAATTACCCCAATATTTTCTGCACGCTTGTTTAAATGGCTTCCTCTTGGGTTTCCCGTGAAGAAGGCCTTTCTTTCTGCTGATCTGAAAGGCAGCTTGCCTTATCACTCTGCCTCATTCCATCTGCAACTCGTGGGGGGTCTCGCTAATCATTGTCATTGGAACATTGGATGAGCAGTCTGGGGACATAGATAGATGTGATACCAAAGGAGACCAGGGACTTTCCAACTGAGTACTCATCTCAGTAAATGCTTCATGCCCTCCCAGATTCAACACAGGAGATGAACTATTTTTAAAGCAAAAGCCTGCACCTTAATTATACAAATACAATGATCAAAACCATTATCACTCTTTTCAAAGGGCAGGGATTATTTAGAATAATGTTTTATTACCTTTGACAGAGAATATTTGGTCTTTGTGAAGAGCAAAAGTAACAGAGAAAAATGCAATAGGGGAGGAAATAAAACAAGAAGGAAAATTGGTTTTAAACAAAAATGGTGTTGCTAGAGAAATATAATGAAAGCAGTTGATGCAAAACAGATAAAAGTTGTAAAGTGTTGAATTTTGAAAGAACTTTAAAGTGTATTCAAATGTCACATTGTCTTTTCTTAAATCTTTAAGTAGTAAGTTTCAAAAGATAAATGTAATCCACAATTTACCCACACAAGATCCATCTATAGAGAAAATAAAGCACAGTGATTCTTCCATATAAAAGCATGCTATTGTAAATACTTTTTTACATTTCTTAAATAAAGATGACTTGCATAGCTTTGGAGACTAACATGTGTGAATATAATAAGTTAGTTCAGAGTTTCCTTGAAACTGTCTTTGAAGTATCAGAAGACAAGCTTTGCAACTTTGTTTAGTGTGTAATAAGAGAGTGTGTATAATTTAAGTCAAAAACTAAAAGATATAACCTAACCAATACGAGAAATGCAAGATTTTCATGCGCAAGTATTTGAACAAAACAAAATCTGGTATCAGGCTAAGGCAAAATAAATAATTCCTTTTAATCTTAATATATAACAATCTCTGTTCAATTAATTTTTCTGAATGGTCTGATTCTTAATATTTTAAAAGTTTGAGATACCTTCTCATTTATAATGCTAGTTATTTCTAGGACATAAACTTGTAATAAGCAGTATATTTTTACTTGCTATCACCCAAAAAAAGAAAATATTTAGAAAGCTTCTATACTTAGAATATTTAGAAAACCCCTATCAAATTTACTTTATCTATACATCAGAGTTTAAAAATTTAACAATAAAATAGATCTAGTCATAATAATAGGCTGGAGTCTAAAAACCAAGAATAAATATCAGGTAACTAAGATTTGAAGGTCTATCAATTTAGTTCAGTTCATTCGCTAAGTTGTGTCCGACTTTTTGCGACCCCATGAATCGCAGCACGCCAGGCCTCCCTGTCCATCACCAACCCCTGGAGTTCACTCAGACTCACGTCCATCGAGTCAGTGATGCCATCCAGCCATCTCATCCTCTGTCCTCCCCTTCTCGTCCTGCCCCCAATCCCTCCCAGCATCAGTCTTTTCCAATAAGTCAACTCTTCACATGAGGTGGCCAGAGTATTGGAGTTTCAGCTTTAGCATCATTCCTTCCAAAGAAATCCCAGGGCTGATCTCCTTCAGAATGGACTGGTTGGATCTCCTTGCAGTCCAAGGGACTCTCAAGAGTCTTCTCCAACACCACAGTTAAATGCTTGTTATTTAGTGAAAAAATCAAATGTGTGCAAGCTAGGTGGTGCATGATTCCAACTGTATGATATTCTGGAAGAGGTAAAACCACGGTGACAGTAAAGGTATCAGTGATTTCCTGGGACTGGAGGAAGGAGAGTGATGAATAGATGAAGCATAGAGGGTTTTCAGGTAAGCGAAAATACTCTAATGATGGGAAAACGTCACACGTTTGTCCAAACTCATAAAATGTACAACACCAAGAGTGTACCCTGAGGAAAACCGTGGACTTTAGGTGATGATGATATGTCAGTGTAGGTTCATTAGTTGTAACAAAGATAGCACTCTGGTGGAGGATATTGCTAATGGGAGAGCCTATGCATGTGTGGGGACTGGGGGTAATTGGAAAATCTCTGTATTTTCAGTTTTGCTGTGAACATAAAACTTCAACAATAATGTATTCTGCCTGAGGACAGTCTCTGGATTAAACCTTCTGGCTAATTCTGTTATCTTAAAATGTAAATTATGGGAGTAGGTCTGGTGAGGTCTTTACAACCTGCAAACATTCTTTGGATTCATTGGAGAGTATATAAACTCATTGCTAACACTAACAAGAGGGTACTCTTTCTGCCCCCTTCTGATGCCTGTGTCAGAAGCTTTCTCTATCTCCTTTATAATTTAATAAAACTTTATTACACACACACACACAAAAAGTTATAATGAGTCCTTAATAATCCAAGGACTCATCTAACTTAGATTGGTGTGGAGTGTTAATACAATTACAGAAGCCCCATGATTATTCTGGCAATGCAGTATTTAAAGCTTCTAGAAGAACAACAGTTTAGTGGTGCTTTCTTTCTACAGTATGAAAAGGCAAAGAAAACCTACTTGCAAGCCTGTAAGAGAGCACCTTCATGCCTTACCTGGCTAGGACTGGGAATTGCCTGGTATTGAGACTAGCCTGTGCATATAGCTGACCTTGACTCCTTGGCCTTCCAGGCATCCATGGGGTTTGAATGATGGTGGGAAGGCTATCAGGGCAATCTTCTCTAATAAAAAGCTGCTCTTACTGATCTTTTTAATTTACCTCTTCTTCTAACTCTCTTGAGAATCCATACTGATCAGGAATGTTATCAAGTTGTTCCCTGTTGCTAAAATCCAGTGGTCAATTCTCATCTGAGTTGACCTGGTAGTCACATTGTCATGGTTTCTCAGGCCCTTTCTACTTGAATATTTGCTCCCTGATTTTCATTTTAGGTCACTGACTCATTCTTCTGCTTTATTGTGAGTTTTTTGTATTATCTGCATTTGCCTGATTTCTAATCATTTACATATCCTGCTGCTCAGTCCTTATATATTTCCCACCTATCTACGCTGATTAAGTATTACTTAAATACTTTCTACATGCCTATGACTCAGAAATTGAAGCCTTTCATCCTGCATATCTAGATTGCACTCCCAACTTTTATATCTAACTTTTTACCTTAATTTTAATGAATGATAAACATCCCAAACTTACGCTCAAAACAAAACTCCTGTTCCTCCTCAGGTTTCCTAAACCTAATAAATGAAATATCCATTTTATCATTATTGAAGCACAAAGCCTTGGATTCATCTGACTCCTCGGGTTCTTTAACTCTCCACACAATATATTAGCAACGTGTTAATACAACTGCCAGAATGATCATTTTACAATTCAAGGAACATCATGGCATTCTTGTATTCCAAATTACCGATGGCATCCCATATTGCTCAAATGTAAAAATCATGTTTTCTTTCACTGGGCTACAAGATAAAGTTTGCTGCTACTTTTCTGAATTCACTTTTGCTTTCCTCACTACAACTGTCACTTCAAACTTCAGTTCCTAGATAACGTCCAATATGCCGTCATCTTTGCTTTCCCGATCCTTCTGCTTCGAAAGCTCATCCTTCAAATTTTTACTTACGTTACTCCATAATTTCCTACACAATGTTATTGATTATTCCCTTGATAGTGGCTGCATGTGACCTTGGGTAAACTATCCTAATTTTCTGGTATAATGTTAGTGTTAGTCATTCAGTCATGTCCGACTCTTTGCAACCCCACGGACTGTATCCCACCAGCCTCCTCTGTCTCAGGGGATTTTCTAGGTAAGAATACTAGAGTAGGTTGACATTCCCTTCTCCAAAGGACCTTCCTGACCCAGGGATCAAATCTTGGTCTCCTGCATTGCAGGCAGATTCTTTACCGTATGAGCTATAGGAAAGTCCCAATTTTCTGGTATACATTTTTCTAATATGTACAATATTGCTCAAATTTATTTTACAGAGTCACCGTAAGATTTAAATGAGATAGCACAAGAACATTAATAAAAGCTGTAGAGATGATACATATCTCAGTCCACAATAAAATACGCTACTTCTGGTATATAAAAACAGAGTATATAAAACCAAATGATCCTAAAATAAAGTTTATATCAGCACTCCTACACCCCTTAAGACATGATGACAAATTTATCTCATCTCTGTAGCAACAACTAGTAAAGGAAAGCATAGTAACAATCCAGACAAATAATCAAGGTATTTCACTAGACTAGAAAAATACATGTTATGTGTAAAGGCATAAATCATATGAAAGTCTAAAGATGGTATTCCTTAAAGTGATGTCTCTCAGAAGAGTCCAGTGACAAAATGGCTCAAATCAAATTCTTAGGCCATTTCAGAACCAACTCTGTCCCCAGAGTTATTACCTACTGATGCTGCTACTAAGCCGCTTCAGTCGTATCCGATTCTGTGTGACCCCATAGACAGCAGCCCACCAGACTCCTCTGTCCCTGGGATTTTCCAGGCAAGAATACTGGAGTGGGTTGCCATTTCCTTCTCCAATGCATGAAGGTGAAAGGTGAATGTGAAGTCGCTCATTTGTGTCCAACTCTTAGCGATCCCATGGACTGCAGCCTACCGGGCTCCTCCATTCATGGGATTTTCCAGGCAAGAGTACTGGAGTGGGGTGCCAGTGCCTTCTCCAATATCACCTACAACAGTAGTCAAATTTGAGAAGCAGTAATATAGTGGATGGCATGGACTGCGGTGCTTGATCATTTGGGCTCAAATCAAGTCTTCTACTTACTAGAAGATGAGTGTAACATGGATCCATGTTGAGCTAGTTATTCAATCTCTCTGGTTACCTAAATTCTCTTCATTTAACATTCAGACTTGAAAAGTAGGAAGAACTGACTACATCCTCTTTTTGTAAGAATTAAACAATCGATGGTAGAACAGTGCCTAGATCATAGGAAGTGGTCGATGGTTATTAGTTATTAGTAATATTAACCCAGAGCCACATCTTTCGTAGAGTTCTGGATGGAGAATACAGTAGTTCCAAGGTACAGGACAATAGATAAAGGTAGAATCTAAAGTAAATAGATGATATCTCCCAGAATGATATGTCCCTAGCTACAAGTGTTTTCTGTGGCTCCAGTGATCCCAATGTATCAAAATCACTGACAAGAAGGAAGATAAGAACCTATTATGCTGCATTTTATCTATCTCTTTTCAGTCTCCCCAGAGTCTCCACTTCTCAAGTCTGGACAGAGTCAGCTGGAGTCAAAAGTTGAACTCATTGCATTGAATAGTCCTAGATGCAGATCTGAACCAAATTCCATTGAGGGACCAAGAAACGTAAATAAATTTTTAAAAGACATGGATTAGCTTTGAAGTGCCCTGAAACTTAAAATTACCCTTTAGACCATTGAGGAATTTAGAACTCTTTAATTATTACAGCTTCTTGGTGAGACACTTAAATCTACCTGTTCTAAATTTCTGTCCTAATGATTTCTCAGGGACAGTTTCTTTTCCATGAGCCTGCTTTTCTAGGAAGCAATCAAAATGATCCATTTCACTCTAGACCAAAGTTTGGGAGCAATATATAAATCAGCTGAATCCTGAAGTGAGTGCTTCTCACTAGCAACTGAATTTTGATAAAGGATAAAAAAGGAATGGCTGAAATCTATGGATACAGATAATTTTTCTTTTTCAAGCAGCTCTATCATAGATCCAACCTCTCCTCACCAATCATGTGTTCAGAACACGGATTTTAATTAGTTTAAGATTATATTTTATATCTAGTGTTATCAAAATGCAAATTTTTTACTCCCATTTCTTACTATACTAACATTTTAACGTGTTATTGTTCTCTTTTATGTAGCCTCCATGTCTTCTGCCTAGAATTCTTGGCATTGGGTCTATGTATGAGTGTGTATGTAACAGAATTGTAGGAGTATAAGGCATCATTACCACTTTTGCTTTCATATAAACCACATACCATTTTAATTTTGAATAAATTGCATACTTCTTTATGACTCTTATTCAGTAATTGGCTTTAGTATTTTATATGTGCTATGAAAATTACTCTTTTATGATTTATTACCATAAAAAAAAACTAAAGTGAAATAGTCACAGGTCTAGGTACAACTGTCCAATGATGTATAAACTTTACTGAAGAGTTGAAAGTATGCTGATCAGAGCAAATGAGCATACTCTTTAGGTAAATTCATACTATTGAAATGAATTTAGGAAAACTCTGAAATGGTGAATTTGAAGGATATACATGCTAGTAAAGTAATGCTCAAAATTCTCCAAGCCAGGCTTCAGCAATAGGTGAACCATGAACTCCCTCATGTTCAAGCTGGTTTTAGAAAAGGCAGAGGAACCAGAGATCAAATTGCCAACATCCTCTGGATCATGGAAAAAGCAAGAGAGTTCCAGAAAAAACATCTATTTCTGCTTTATTGACTATGCCAAAGCCTTTGACTGTGTGGATCACAATAAACTGTGGAAAATTCTGAAAGAGATGGGAATACCAGACCACCTAACCTGCCTCTTGAGAAATCTGTATGCAGGTCAGGAAGCAACAGTTAGAACTGGACATGGAACAACAGACTGGTTCCAAATAGGAAAAGGAGTCCGTCAATGCTGTATATTGTCACCCTGCTTATTTAACTTATATGCAGAGTACATCACGAGAAACACTGGGCTGGAAGAAATACAAGCTGGAATCAAGATTGCCGGGAGAAATATCAATAACCTCAGATATGTAGATGACATCACCCTTATGGCAGAAAGTGAAGAGGAGCTAAAAAGCCTCTTGATGAAATTGAAAGAGGAGAGTGAAAAAGTTGGCTTAAAGCTCAACATTCAGAAAACGAAGATCATGGCATCCAGTCCCATCACTTCATGGGAAATAGATGGGGAAACAGTGTCAGACTTTATTTTTTGGGCTCCAAAATCACTGCAGATGGTGACTGCAGCCATGAAATTAAAAGAAGCTTACTCCTTTGAAGAAAAGTGACGACCAACCTAAATAGTATATAAAAAAGCAGAGACATTACTTTGCCGACTAAGGTCCATCTAGTCAAGGCTATGGTTTTTCCACTGGTCATGTATGGAGGTGAGAGTTGGACTGTGAAGAAGGCTGGGCACTGAAGAATTGATGCTTTTGAACTGTGGAATTGGAGAAGACTTCTTGAGAGTCCCTTGGACTGCAAGGAGATCCAACCAGTCCATTCTGAAGGAGATCAGCCCTGGGTGTTCTTTGGAGGGAATGATGCTAAAGCTGAAACTCCAGTACTTTGGCCACCTTATGCGAAGTGTTGACTCATTGGAAAAGACTCTGATGCTGGGAGGGATTGGGGGCAGGAGGAGAAGGGGACAACAGAGGATGAGATGGCTGGATGGCATCACGGACTCGATGGACGTGAGTCTGAGTGAACTCCGGGAGTTGGTGATGGACAGGGAGGCCTGGCGTGCTGTGATTCATGGGGTCGCAAGGAGTCAGACACGACTGAGCGACTGAACTGAACTGAACTGATTGCCTGTGTTGTTTCCTCTATTTCAATTTTATCCAAAGATAATTAAATATTTAAAGTTTCATGTTCTTATATTAATAATCTTTTCTGAAATACTGACTATTGAATGACATAAAAAATAATCTCTTAACAATTAAGAGTCTCAGAATATGCTGTCGGTTATTCATTCTATTCATGCATATAATTGGGAAGTTGCAGGCTACAAAATACTCCTTTTTTCCTTAGAATTTTGAAGGTAACTATTGATAGTGCTCTAAAGAAAGTGTAAGTTTGTGTCCAAATAAGTCTTTGTAGAGTGTTTTTGACAGGCAGAGAAATAGGGAATGAGAGCATTTTGATAACTTGCAATGGCATGTATATATATATGTCATATATTTATATCAGAAATATAAATATATGTCATAAAAATACAGAGTAATAGAATGTATTCTTATGCCATATGATTTTCTCTTTTTAAAACATAAAACGTTTCACAAAATGCCTGAAAATTTTCTGAATAATGAAGGAATGTTTGTGACGATGATGGACTCAGTTAGAAGTTACTTCCAAACAAATCAATTCATACAAACATAGAAAACAACAAAAAAAAAGTGCCAGTTGTATAACTGGAAAAAATGTGTTGAATGAAACAAGGGTCAGTAAATTTTATCTTATAGAACAGATAGAGAGAGCATCACATCTTTGTGAATGCTAGCTTAGAATGGACATATTTTCTTTTGGGCTGTCATTGTCTTCTCTCCAACTCAATTTTTAACTTATCCTATACAACTTTCTGATTTGAATGGCAATTTCATAATTTCACTGTACTGTAAACTATCGTCTTGTGTCCTGTTACCATTTATACACACATGTTTTTAAATTTTCATTATTTTGATACAGTCTGAAGAAATGCTTTGGTGAGACAAAGTTTTTTAAATGTTGGATACTGCTTCTTTTGAAAGCAGAAAACACTACACATGGACAAAAGTATGTTCTCATTTATTATGCATTGCTTTAGCATTATTCAGCATTTATTATATATAGGATGGTCTCTGACACACACTGGAAGAAGGGTAGCTCTGTAAAATTTTATCTTTTCCTTCAAGAAATCTAACCAAGATGACAAGAAAATAGTTGCTGCTGATTCCCAACCACTCTAGTCTGGCCCAACACTTCCAGGTATACTGCTAAAACCAAACCAGAGGTATTCCATCTCTCCCTGTCATAGGTGAAGATGCTTGCAAGATGAGCTACAGATCTACCTATTTAATTATTGAATCTTTTGAAACACACACAAACACACCCACTTATACACATATACCCTTTACCACTCTTGGGCACTGGACATTGCTAATAGGACATTGGCAGAGTTATTGAAGCCCATTTTGAGAAAGGAAATGTTTATCTAACTTGCATACATTCAGAAAGACATAGTTAAAATAAAGTTGATCTCACTGCACTTTATTGCTTCCTTATGTTGAATACGCTGACCTAAGAATTAGGGTTTGTTATCATCACTTCATGGGAAATAGATGGGGAAACAGTGGAAACAGTGTCAGACTTTATTTTCGGGGGGGCTCCAAAATCACTGTAGATGGTGACTGCAGCCATGAAATTAAAAGATGCTTACTCCTTGGAAGAAAAGTTATGAGCAACCTAGATAGTATATTCAAAAGCAGAGACATTACACTGCCGACTAAGGTCCATCTAGTCAAGGCTATGGTTTTTCCTGTGGTCATGTATGGAGGTGAGAGTTGGACTGCGAAGAAGGCTGAGCATTGGAGAATTGATGCTTTTGAACTGTGGTGTTGGAGAAGACTCTTGAGAGTCTCTTGGACTGCAAGGAGATCCAACCAGTCCATTCTGAAGGAGATCAGCCCTGGGATTTCTTTGGAAGGAATGATGCTAAAGCTGAAACTCCAGTACTTTGGCCACCTCATGGGAAGAGTTGACTCATTGGAAAAGACTCTGATGCTGGGAGGGATTGGGGGCAGGAGGCGAAGGGGACGACAGAGGATGAGATGGCTGGATAGCATCACTGACTCGATGGACGTTAGCCTGAGTGAACTCCGGGAGTTGGTGATGGACAGGGTGGCCTGGCGTGCTGCGATTCATGGGATTGCAGAGTCGGACACAACTGAGGGACTGAACTGAACTGAACTATCATTCAGTTATACCCTTGACTTTCCAATGAATGTTTTAAAAACCTCATTTTAGCCAAAACTCATTTTTTCAAAGAATCTTTTTTTCTGAGTGAAGGGTTAATAGGGTAGCAGAGATGTGCCTGCAAACGGGTCTCTCTGCTCAGGCTGAGCGTCCTTGCATACGAGGTGTTCTGCCAAAGATTCTGGACACAGCCTTGAGTTTAATGGTCCCTTGCAAACGAGGGAGCATTCCCTTCTTGAGATAAGAAGGAGATGAAGGCTTTGGGCAGACTCTTCAGTAGACAGAGATTTCACTCCCCTTTGCTATACGATAACATGTATGCACCTGCACTGTACTAAAAAGGCTTATTCTTACCGTCTGGAATTTTGCCTAAGGAGGGCTTTATAATAATAAACGGCTTTTAGTTTGCCCAGTTGTTCCTCTGGCCAGAGTGGTGTCCTGTCTGTCTTTTGTATGTCTTGTATGTTTTATGTCATTTCACTCGTAATCTCCAAAAATCTCCTACACTGAGTCTTTCTATTACACACAATGGCAGGGAGCACAACAAGTGAGACAATGTAGGGTATGGAGCTGTTAAATGATTCACTGCCTACACTAGTTTCTGGGCTGCAAATGGCTAACTCTGAGACATTAGGCAGAAATCTCAGTTAGAAGCCCAGTATGGACCAAGAGATGGAGCACTGTAGTGTACACTGTCTCTTCCCTAGACATGGGACTTGGGAATGGAGGGTATCATTAATCATCCTCCTAAAAACCCAAGGGCTGACTTAATCCCAAATGTCTCAAATTTGGAAAAATGTACTCCTAAAGGACTACACTACTATTTGCCTTTCTATAAATGTGGTGGCAATTATTAGAAGAGCATTATGCAGTTTGGACATGAGAAAAGAAAGGTCATACCTTATCAGAACAGTTAGGAAATTGAATGTTTCCTCATGTGGAAACCTTTTGATGAAAAACTAATTCCTTAGATTCTCTTTTTACTAACTCTCAGGAAAGCTCACTTTAGGGAACAGCAGGCCAGCTGTACAATGGGAAATGGCAAAACTAGACATGGTAGAAAAAGAGCTCATAGTGCCAGGAAAACATCAAAGTACAAAACTTAAGACCAAATCTTCTCTGCTTACCCTAAACAGAAAGATGAACAAAAGAAGAGCTACAGGTTATACAAATTATGTAGGTTAGCTGACCATTCTAGCATGGTATGGCTCTGATAATCACTGACCATCATACATCACTTGGCTCTTCACCTAGAAGATGACCAAAGATGCTTGTATGCTAAACAAGTACCAACATACACTAAAAAATGACTGCTATTTGAAGAGATTGCCTCCTCTACCTCATAACTTAGATTACATATTTGAAATCTGGATTTAGGACTTTGCCCACATATTGATGTTATAATAAACAGAGAGAAATAATGATGTAAATATATGCACATGAGTATAAAAATTAATATACATGCTATGAATTTGCAAATAATTTTCTGTCATCACTATTAACTTCATATACATTTTTTCAGTGAATAATTTAGGGAAAGGTTGAAGTTATTTTTACTTAGATAATATATGTTCACTATAGTGGAAGATGTTGTGACTGGGTTACACTGACAATTAGATTTCATTGCTTTAGTTTTATTGGATAGAGTCAATCAACTTTCATAAAACCAGCACTAGACTCTGCCTTCCATGTGGCAATGTAAAGTTTTATATAGTCAGACCAATAATTTTAACTAAACATCATCACCATGTTTGTGTATCTGTGAAAGCTACCTTTCATATAAAATATAAAGTGAGTGACACTTGGTCAAACTGTTCAACAGGGCAGGAAAACAAATCATGCAAGTTGGCAAAACGTGACAAGGACATTGCAATATAAATTATATACCTGATTAATTAGGAAAAGGGAGATTTTTCTGGTTGATCAGCCTACAGCCAAACTTCTGCAAGTGCTTTGAAACTGCTAGATTTTTCATTGAACACTATGATACATGGAAAAATTCCAACTAAAAGAAACTTTAGAAGTTCCTCTGATTAAAATTAAGTGACTTCCTTGAAATAAAAATATTTCCTACTCTTCTGAGCAAAAACATCTATAACTAGCTCCATAAATTAGAAAATGTGCTAAAATGGGCCTTCAAACTTTTGCTTTTGGCAGGTTCATCATATTTCATAACCTTTCTGCACACATACTTATTCCTACTTGAAAATAACCTTAAGGTATAACTTATATTAAGAAGTATGAACTAACAACGAGTTCACATATACTGATTTTTTAGAAGCAGATACAGCCAAAAACAAACTCCAAAACAAGAAACAGGACACTATTCACATTTCAGAACTCTCCTATGCCCTCTCCCAACAGTAGCCCTCCTGATCAGAGGCGATCATTTTCCTAAAGATTCAGTTCAGTTCAGTCGCTCAGTCGTGTCTGACTCCTTGCGACTCCATGAATCTCAGCACGCCAGGCCTCCCTGTCCATCACCAACTCCCGGAGTTCACTCAGATTCACGTCCATCAAGTAAGTGATGCCATTCAGCCATCTCATCTTCTGCCGTCCCCTTCTCCTCCTGCCCCCAGTCCCTCCCAGCATCAGAGTCTTTTCCAATGAGTCAACTCTTAGCATGAGGTGACCAAAATACTGGAGTTTCAGCTTAACATCATTCCTTCCAGAGAACACCCAGGACTGATCTCCTTTAGAACGAACTGGTTGGACCTCCTTGAAGTCGAAGGGACTCTCAAGAGTCTTCTCCAACACCACAGTTCAAAAGCATCAATTCTTCGGCGCTCGGCTTTCTTCACAGTCCAACTCTCACATCTATACATGACCACAGGAAAAACCATAGCCTTGACTAGACGGACCTTTGTTGGCAAAGTAATGTCTCTGCTTTTGAATATGCTATCTAGGTTGGTCATAACTTTCCTTCCAAGGAGTGAGCATCTTTTACTTTCATGGCTGCAGTCACCATCTGCAGTGATTTTGGAGCCAAAAAAAAGTAACGTCTGACAGTGTTTCCACTGTTTCCCCATCTATTTCCCATGAAGTGATGGGACTGGATGCCATGATCTTTGTTTTCTGAATGTTGAGCTTTAAGCCAACTTTTTCGCTCTCCTCTTTCATGTTCATCAAGAGGTTTTTTAGCTCCTCTTCACTTTCTGCCATAAAGGTGGTGTCATCTGCGTATCTGAGGTTACTGAGATTTATCCCAGCAATCTTGATTCCAGCTTGCGCTTCTTCCATCCCAGCGTTTCTCATGATGTACTCTGCATATAAGTTAAATAAACAGGGTGACAATATGCTGGCGATGGAATGAAACACCAACACTGCAGAGTGGTTTGAATCTTTATATTTTAACACTTGCTTCTTACAGCTGCTTTATTTTATATCCCTTGCACAACAACCTACAGGGCAAGCTGCCAAGCACTATGATTCAGAGACTATACAGTGCGCAGGCACGGGGCGAGATAACCTTTACCTTGACTTATTTACTGCAGCTAAGACTTTGTTTTGGAGAACTTCCTTATCAACTTAGAATCCGTTTTGTCCCAGGGTCTGTTCCTTTTGAGGAATCAGAGAAACATCCTTGTGTGCAAGAAATGTTCTTTTCCCATGGGAACAAACAGGATTCTTAGCTGAACATCTCATTTGCAAGAATGTTCACCCCTGGTTGAGAGTCTCGTTTGCAAGCATTTCTCAACCTTCCTTATACCTAGTTCCCTACACTGGGCAGAACATCTCTTTTGCAAGAATGTTCAGCCCTGGTTGAGTCTCGTTTGCAAGCACTTCTCAACCTTCTCTATACCTTGTTCCCTACAACAATATACAGCCTTGACATACTCCTTTTCCTATTTGGAACCAGTCTGTTGTTCCATGTCTAGTTCTAACTGTTGCTTCCTGACCTGCATATAGGTTTCTCAAGAGGCAGGTCAGGTGGTCTGGTATTCCCATCTCTTCCAGAATTTTCCACAGTTTATTGTGATCCACACAGTCAAAGGCTTTGACATAGTCAATAAAGCAGAAATAGATGTTTTTCTGGAACTCTCTTGCTTTTTCCATGATTCAGTGGATGTTGGCAATTTGATCTCTGGTTCCTCTGCCTTTTCTAAAACCATATTGAACATCTGGAAGTTCACAGTTCACATATTGCTGAAGCCTGGCTTGGAGAATTTTGAGCATTACTTTACTAGCATGTGAGATGAGTGTAATTGTGCAGTAGTTTGAGCATTCTTTGGCATTGCCTTTCTTTGGGATTGGAATGAAAACTGACCTTTTCCAGTCCTATGACCACTGCTGAGTTTTCCAAATTTGCTGGCATATTGAGTGCAGCACTTTTACAGCATCATCTTTCAGGATTTGAAATAGCTCCACTGGAATTCCATCACCTCCACTAGCTTTGTTCATAGTGATGCTTTCTAAGACCAATTTGACTTCATATTCCAGGATGTCTGACTTTAGGTCTGGCTCCTAAAGATTAGAGTATTCAAATAGATTTTACATCATATATCCTGTTATGTATGACTTTGAAATGATTGTGATATCAAGCTATGTTGCTGCATGTGGCTGTTATTTGTTTCCTTTCAGTTGAGTATGTCTTCCAGCCAGGGGCTTCTCACTCACCAGCATCTGGGCACTGGGGCTTGTTCCATGGTATATCAAGCCAGGTAGCACTAGTGGTAAAGAACCTTCCTGGCAATGCAGGAGACATAAGAGACACAGGTTCTATTATTGGGTTGGGAAGATGGCCTGGAGATGGGCATGGCAACCCACTCCAGTATTCTTGCCTGGAGAATCCCATGGACAGAGGAGCCTGGAGGCTTACAGGCCATAGGGTTGCAAAAAGTCGGAAACAACTGAAGTGACTTAGCATGCACATATGTCAAACCACAGCCTCTTTTTTGACTTCACAGTTATCTGTTACCAATTAGCTCCCATGTTCCTTCAGGAATTCAGAGACACAACAAATCTCATATAAGCAATCCTTTGCTGTGTCACAGTATTGACCACTTCTTTCTTTCTTTTTTTTTCCTATTAAAGGATACATTTGTTTTCCAACTATAGGGATAAATTTATCACATCAAAATACTGGTCAAATATTATTCTGTGAATCTTAAAATAAATAAATATAATTTATTTCCTAACATATAAAGGAAATTATAAACCATAAGGAAATGGACATTCAGAAATATTCCTTCCAAAAAACATTACATGCTAGCAACAAGACCCTAGTAATTTATGAATTTTTCTATTACCAACAATATTAATAATCACCAAAATTAAATATGTAATCCAATCCCATATTAAAAATATATGACTTAAGTCATTCCATTTGGTTCACATCATAGCTTGAGGTGGTGTATAAGTAGAAGAGCAAAGAAAGAAATGTATACACTCTGGAGGGTCTACCTTGATAATCAAGGAGTGAAAAGATTCTACAATATGATCATCATCATCAGCAAAACATGAGGATTTACATATTATTTAGTTAATCCAACAGTGCATCCTCCCTCACAAAACTGAAATTTATGAGTAATGGGTACATAATATTTAGAAACAGACTACTAATACTCATTTTCTGTTGGGGGCCAGCGTGAGGAAATCTGCCCATGGCAAAGGTCATGAGGAAGGAGGCTTGGCATACGCAAAGGCATGATCAAGCCTCAGGAAACCCCCTGTTCCCGAGCATCTACCCCAAAACCAGAGTCTGCTTTATGCTCTCACCTACACCTCTGACTTTACAGGGTCTCTCCCCCATAACCATTTCTCTCAGAGAAGGAGTAAACATGCAGCTCCAAGGCAATAAAAATTCCTGGGCGTGACAACAGTGTTTCAGCTTACTCCTCTGAAAGTTATCTAGCCCACCTGTATAGGTTCGTCTGGCCACATGTGATTGTTTACAGCCTCCCAACCTGAGAGGCATGAGATGTTTTAGACTTACTAAAAGCAAATTCTTTGGGGGAGTTGGAAATTATTAGTATAGTGTGTTGGTTAGGAATTATATTGGTGAAGGTTTCTTCATTTGTTGTGTCAATAATTGCTGCTAATTCCCTGTTCTGGGTGGGACAAGGATGTCTCAGGTCAAACCTCTCTGCTGACAGACCAGCTTGTGTGACAGGATTATCCATACTCCTACCACTACACACATGATTGTTTACTACCTCTTAACCATAAACAGCACAGAGAGTTTTGGAGTATTTTGAGAGTCTTAATTAGCATAGGGCTTTTTCTTCTTGTTGAGTCAATGATTGCCGCCAGGCCTCCATATCCTTAGGCACCTAGGAATATATTAATCAATGTATTTGGAATATAGAAAAGGAAATATAGTGGTTTTTAAGGTTAGTAATACTAGACTTTTTGAGTTAATGAATTTTCTCTTTTGTAATAGATCACTGTACTTTGTTATAAATCACTGTGTCCCTGCTATGTAAAAATGTAACTTTATCGCTATCTTAAGACTAAATAGATCTTAAGGGGAGTATTGGTGAAAGGATTTTCATTCGTTGGGCTGATGTTTGCTGCTAAATCTCCATGTTCCCTGCCCTTATAATGAATATAACTAGCATATAGGAGAAATAAGCATTAACCTTTAAGCATATAGGAGAAATAAGTATTAACCTTTAAGATTAATCATGTTAACCTTGGGTTAAATAAATTCCTTTCTTGATTGTAACTCACTACACCCTCACCCTATAGGAATATAACTTTATTTGGAGGGTGGTGCCTGGTTTAAGAAAAAACACCCTAGGAAGAAATAAGTTTTTTGGTTATCAGAAACAAAGGATCATAAAATGTCAGATCTCATGGCCAGAAGATGATGTAACATCCCTAAGACCTTCTTTTTTTATACATTTATGTGAAGCACCTGATTTTGATAAAGGTCAGGACTACTGACCCCCGTGTGACTCTGTATTCATTCCTATATGTAACAAAAGGTATATAAGAAAACCCCAAAATAAAGAAATTGGGTCAGTTTCCAGAAAGACTGATAACCCCATACCGTTTATTTCTTGCTCCCCGTTTTTCTGGCTGAATTGCCATCTGGAGCATGGATGCTATTCCACGTAGACCAAGTTATTCAGCCTCTTTTTCTCCACTAATTTTCCTACTACAATATCCGTTTCTAATCTCTCTATATATCTGTGATTAAATATGTATTTTTCCAAGGACGCCGACGCCGTCCCCACCTTTGAATTCCCTGGATCCACCGGGGCTGGACCCCGGCAATTTTCAACAAAATTCATTTTACTTAACTGTTTCATATGATCATTCTGATGAGTGAAAACTTTCAATGAGGTAAATTAAGAAAACTAAGTTTTTAGTCATTTTTATTGCCAAGTAATATGAAAGCATATATTCAAACTTGTCTGAATATTACCCTGTCACTCACTACCTCTAGAAGTTTAGAATGAGCTGAAACTCAGAAATCAGCCAAACCAAATATAAAAGTTCAAGACCATAGAAAGGAGTAAAATGGGGAAAAGCTTATGAATTGAGTCAGAGTGAGGAGTAAAGGAGATGAGACATAAAGTTGAGACACAAAGCTCTGAATTAGTACCTATAGAACACTTTGTAGTACTAAAATAGCCTTTAAATATTATGTGTTTAAGGACAAATTGTTACAATATAATGTTTTTTTCAATCAATCATATCACATATTCTGTTTTACAACAAACATAAGAAGGTTTGTAATGAGGGACTCCCCTAAGTATTGTCCAAGAGTTAAAATAATAAAATATACAAATAGAGATCTGCACAATTGCACTCATCTCACACACTAGTAAAGTAATGCTCAAGATTTTCCAAGCCAGGCTTCAGCAATACGTGAACTGTGAACTTCCAGATGTTCAAGCTGGTTTTAGAAAAGGCAGAGGAACCAGAGGTCAAATTGCCAACATCCACAGGATCATAGAAAAAGCAAGAGTTCCAGAAAAACATCTATTTCTCCTTTATTGACTATGCCAAAGACTTCGACTGTGTGGATCACAGTAAACTGTGGAAAATTCTGAAAGAGATGGGAATACCAGACCACCTGACCTGCCTCTTGAGAAACCTATATGCAAGTCAGGAAGCAACAGTTAGAACTGGACATGGAACAGCACACTGTTTCCAAATAGGAAAAGGAGTATGTCAAGGCTGTATATTGTCACCCTGCTTATTTAACTTATATGCAGAGTACATCATGAGAAACGCTGGGCTGGAAGAAATACAAGCTGGAATCAAGATTGCCGGGAGAAATATCAATAACCTCAGATATGCAGATGACACCATCCTTATGGCAGAAAATGAAGAGGAAGTGAAAAGCCTCTTGATGAAAGTGAAAGTGGAGAGTGAAAAAGTTGCCTTAAAGCTCAACATTCAGAAAACAAAGAGCATGGCATCTGGTCCCATCACTTCATGGGAAATAGATTGGGAAACAGTGGAAACAATGTCAGACTTTATTTTCTGGGGCTCCAAAATCACTGCAGATGGTGACTGCAGCCATGAAATTAAAAGATGCTCACTCCTTGGAAGGAAAGTTATGACCAACCTAGACAGCATATTCAAAAGCAGAGATTACTTTGCCAACAAAGGTCTATCTAGTCAAGGCTATGGTTTTTCCAGTAGTCATGTATGGATGTGAGAGTTGGACTGTGAAGAAAGCTGAGCACTGAAGAATTGATGCTTTTGAACTGTGGTGTTGGAGAAGACTCTTGAGAGTCCCTTGGACTGCAAGGAGATCCAACCAGTCCATTCTCAAGGAGATCAGTCCTGTGTGTTCATTGGAAGGACTGATGCTGAAGCTGAAACTCCAATACTTTGGCCACCTCATGTGAAGAGTTGACTCATTCGAAAAGACTCTGATGCTGGGAGGGATTGGGGGCAGGAGGAGAAGGGGACAACAGAGGATGAGATGGCTGGATGGCATCACCAACTCGATGGATGTGAGCTTGAGTGAACTCCGGGAGTTGGCAATGGACAGGGAGGCCTGGCGTGCTGCAATTCATGGGGTCATAAAGAGTCAGACATGACTGAGCGACTGAACTGAACTGAACTGAACCATAACTAAATGAGTAACTAAACAGAGAAAAATCAAGTTTAGGCAAGGAAGGGACTTCCCTAATGACTCTGTGGTAAAGAATCCACCTGCTAATGAGGAGACATGGGTTCAATCCCTGACCTGGGAAGATTTCCATAAGCCTGTGGGCCACAACTCCTGAGCCTGTGCTCCAGAGCCCAGGAACCACAACTACTGAGCCCTCGTGCCACAGCTGCTAAAGCCCTCACACTCCAGAGCGCATGCTCTACAACAATTGCAGCCACTGCAATGGGGCGATCACTCACCAGCTAGAGAGTAGCCCCACTGAACACAAGTAGAGAAAAGTCCACACAGCAAGGAAGACCCAGTGCAGCCAATAAATAAATTAGAACACATAGGTATATATATAAAGTAATCCAGGAGAAGGGGATAATGGGAAGAATAAAGATGAAATAAATTGGTTAAAAAAAGAGAGAAAGAAAGAAAAGAGACAAAGTTTAGGCAAAATAGCTAGTGGAAGTCTCAGTAGAGCAGGATGAGTAGGTAAGTTTGAATAAAGCTTAATTGTCATTGATATCACTATTCCTCAGAGGAAAACTGTGTTAACAGAAAATGTTTCAAAGAATCTCAGAGAGCAGGCATTCACAAGACTGGATTCTGACCATGTGACCTCATATCTATCTAGTCTAGGAAAAGGTCTGCATGGCCCAAACAAGACACAACTGCCTCAGGCTATCCGAGCATGATGATACCAGTCATTTCAATTATAAAACTAATTATCCTTGAACTGGTTTTTGTACCCACTAAACCAGGACTATTGCCTGGAAAATCCTATGGACAGAGGAGCCTGGTAGGCTACAGCCCATGGGGTCGCAAAGAGTTGGACACGACTGAGTGACTTCATTTCAAACTAACTCCTGTTTGAAATTGGGCTTCTCACAGAAAACTTTCCTATAAAGAATGGATGTACTGGGTAGACACTGTGAGCATTGCAGTTACATTGCTCATTAAAAATCAATATTGTGTGGTTCTGGTTATAGCTGAATCTTTTAAAAATATGATGATTGTGGGTTAGTTCCCAAGAGACTAAACTACTTGAACTGCATGGACAAAATTATGATTCTGTTGCAGAAACACCGAAAGTAAACATATCCAATGCATCAAGTCAGACTTTCTAAATTTTTTACTCAATTTTAATGTGCAAAATGCAGAGTTCTGAACTATTTGCTTGATGGGGTTTTGACAAATCTATATGCACTGTGTATAAACACTCAAAACGGAATGTTTTTCCACCCAACAGAGTATGCTCGCTGTTTTTTTTTTTTTGATCCAATCTCTTCCCACAGAGGAACTGTTTTGACTCCTATCAGCAAAGATTCTTTTTCTGCCTCTTCTAGAACTTTATATGGTTGGAATCATAGGGCACATATTACTTTTTCTTGACATTATCATTGTCTATGACAGCTATGAGATGAATCCTTATTAGCATTCAGTTTTCCTTGCCTAGTTTATGGTGGTGGTGGTGCTTTAGCTGCTAAGTCATGTCATACACTTGCAGACCACTGCATAAATGTACCAAATACATATATCCATTTTCTTGTGGATATATAACTTCTTTCTCCACCACCCCTCCAGTCCTTCAGGTTTACAGCTATTACAAAGAAAGATGTTAAACACTTCTTCACATATATTGGTGGGTGAATATGCATACATTCGTGTATTTTCATTATACACCAAGAAGTGAATGTCTAAGTTTGCAGGGAAGGTGCATGTTTAACTTAATTTATAGTGAAATTTGCTCAGTTCTGTCCTACTCTTTGCGACCCCATGGATTATACAATCCATGGAATTCTCCAGGCCAGAATACTAGAGTGGGTAGCCTTTACCTTCTCCAGGGGATCTCCCCAACTCAGGGATTGAACCCAGCTCTCTGGCATTGCAGGTTGATTCTTTACCAGCTGAGCCACCAGGGAAGCCCAACTTACTTTATGAGAGAGTACCAAGCATTTCTCCATGTTACGGTTCTATCAGCAATGTACAGTGTGAGACTCCTCAGTTGCTTCACACCTTCTAAACATTTTTAAATCATTTTAAAATTTAGTCTTTCTAAAGAGACTATAGTGATATTTCATTATTTTAACCTGCTTCTGTGGTGGACCACAATGTTGAGTTCCTTCCACGTGTTTATTTTCTTTTTCAGAGTGCTTGTTCAAGTCTTTTAATTGGGTAGTCATGTTTTTATTCATAAACTAGAGGATAATCTTTAGATTCTCTGAATACAAGTCCTTTACCAGAAAATTTTACAAATATTTTTCCCAATCCATCATGCTTTTTCATTTACTTAATACTGTTTATTAATGAGACACGTTTTCACATCATAATGAAGCCTAATTTATTAAAATTCTAAATTCTAGCAATCTAGTGCTTTTGCATCCTAAGAAAATTCTGCCTACCCCAGGATTGTTGATATATTCCCCAGGATGTTGCTACGTTTTCTTCTATAAATCTTAAAATTTACCTTTCATATTTAGAACTATGACACATCTTTGGTTAATTTTACGTATGTTTCAAAATATGGAGGACTTCCTTTGTGGCTCAGATGGCAAAAACTCTGGCTATCAATGCAGGAGACCCAGGTTAGATCCCTAGATCAGGAAGATCCCCTGGAGAATGGAATGGATACCCCCTCCAGTATTCTTGCCTGGAGAATTCCACAGAGGAGATTGGTGGGGGTGGGTGTTGTCTGTGGGGTCACAAAGAATCAGACACAACTGAGCCACTAACACTGGCATGTGAGAGCAAGATATGGAAGAAGATTCACTTTCCTTGATTTTAATATTCATTTGTCCCTACACCAATTAGTTGAAAAGACTGCAATTTCTCTTTGTCTTGCATTGTCACTTTTGTTAAAAATCAATTTCCACAGTTATGTGAACTTAGAGACATAATGACTTCATGTTCAGTTATATTAATTTATTCATATATCCTTATTAATTTCTGTTCTTTTACAGCTCTTTAAAAAATTGAGCAGTAGAAATCACCCATCTTTTTACGGATTTTTAAAGTTGGTTTGGCCATTTTAAATCATTTGCATTTTCATATAAACTTTAATTTTACCAATCATCTCAAAAATCACTACTGGTACAATAATTGGGATTACGTACTTAAGATGGTTACTTTTATATGTATTTTTGCAGCTGTTTTTTATTTCAACTCTGATTCTGTCAGAGAACACATTCTATACTATTTTGACACGAGATTTACAGAAACTATTTTTTAAGGTATCTGTTTTGCGTATTAAACACATGCGCTTGAAACCAAAGTGCATTCTGTAGGAATTGAGTGTAATATTCTATAAATATCAATTAGGTAAAGGTAGTTTGTTGTTGTTTAGTCACTAAGTTATGTCCAACTCTGCAACACCACGGACTGTAGGCCATCAGGCTACAGTCTGTGGGATTTCCCAGGCAGGAATACTGGAGTGGGTTGCCATTTCCTTCTTCAGAGGATCTTCCCAAACTAGGGATCAAACCCACGTCTCTTGCATTGCAGGTGGATTCCTTAGCACTGACCCACAAGTTTATTTTTCTATTTTAATCTTCTAAGCCCTTATAGACCTGTGTGTGTTAATTCTATGAATTACTGAGAGAGGAGGACCAAAGAACTATTCATCAATGTTTGCTTTACAAAATTTGAAATTGTTAGTAGGTGAATAAATATATATAATTGATTATTTTATTATATAATTTCTATTCCTCTGAAAATAATCCAGAAAATACAGACAAGAACAGCCTATATGATGTTAATAGCACTATCCCATGGACGGAGCAGCCTGGTAGGCTGCAGTCCGTGAGGTCGCTAGGAGTCGGACACAACTGAGTGACTTCACTTTCACTTTTCACTTTCATGCATTGGAGAAGTGACTCAGCAGCAGCAGCAGCAGCTTTTTGTTGAGTAATGCTCTGCTTTCAAATCGTCTCTATCTTTATGTTTAATTAATATTTGTTTCTTATAAAAATTGTTTAGCTGAGTCTTCTCTTTAACCTAGTCTGACAATCATTGCCTAAAAACCAAGCTGTTTACTCCATTTACAATTTATATTGGTACGGTAAGGTTTAATCTATAATATAAGTTAACCAAGGCTTCTCTAAGAGCTCAGCTGGTAAAGAATCCACCTGCAGTGTGAGAGACAAGGGTTTGATCCCTGGTTGGGAAGATCCCCTGGAGAAGGTAATGGCTACCCACTCTAGTATTCTGGCCTAGAGAAGTCCATGGACTACACAGTCCATGGGATTCCTTGATAGCTCACTTGGTAAAGAATCCGTCTGTAATTCCTGGGTCCGAAAGATCCGCTGGAGAAAGGATAGGCTATCCGCTCCAGTATTCCTGGGCTTCCCTTGTGGCTCAGCTGGTAAAGAATTTGCCTGCAGTTCAGAGTCCTGGGTTCAATCTCTGGGTTGGGAAGACCCTCTGGAGAAATGAAAGGCTTCCCACTGCAGTATTCTGGGTTGGAGAATTCCACGGACTGTAAAGTCCATGGGGTCGCAAAAGGACACGACTGAGTGACTTTCACAGTTCATTAACACAGTCCATGGGGTTGCAAAAAGTCGGACATGACATAATGACTTTCACTTCACTTAGTTAACCAAGTAGTTTTTGTTATTTTATCTCATCTATTCTTCTTCTCGGTTTTTATTTTCTGTTACTTTTATAGTGCTTATTTTAGTGATTATAATAATGTGCACTCAACTTACCACTGTCTAGCTTGAATTACTATAATACCATTTCATGTATAGTGTAAAACTATTCTCATGTTTAGATTTTTTGCTACTTTTTGACATATTTGCAACTACATATGTTAGTAACTCCACTAAACAAAGGTATTAGTTTTGCTTTATGTAGTTTATTGTCTGTTAATAAAATTAACAAAAGTGTTATATTTAACCCCAAATATACCACTTTTAGGGTTCTTCCCTCCTTTATTAGATCCACATTTTCATCTGATATCATTCCCATCATCCCAGATGACTTCCTTTAGCATTTCTTTTAGCATAGGTTTGGTAGTAATGAATCTCCTTATACTGCATTTAATTGAAAATTTCTTTCTCTTCATTTGAGAATATTTTCACTAGCGAATTCTGTGTTCTTTTTTCTTTCAGTAGAGACGTCATTCTGTTTTTGTCCATTGATCAAGTGAGTAGTCTTACATATTGCTGTTTGCACTATGTCTTTTTATTCCTCTGCTACTTTAAAGTTTCATCCATCACTTTAGTTTTCAGCAGTTGACTGAGATGCGTCTAGATGTGGTTTTCTTTGTATTTATCCTACTTGGGGTTGTCTAATTGTTTCCTCAATCTTTAAGTGCATTTATTTCATAAAATTAGAGGATTTTCAGTTATTATATCTTAAAATATATATTTTGCCCCAGTCTCTCTCCATTGAGGATTTCATTTACACATGTCAGACTGCTTGATGTAGTTCTATGAGTCCCCTAAGGCTTTGATGATTTTTTTTCCTTTATTCTTCAGATTAGATTACTTCTATTGATCTGACTGCAATTTACCTCTTTTTTTCTGTCATCTCCAATTGGCTGTAAAATTAATCTGTTGAATTTTTCATTTCAGATATTGTAACTTTCTACTTACACTTTTATTTATTTTATAAAAGAGCTCGATTAAAGTGTAATCACATAGCATACAATTTTCCTGAGTATATAATACAATGCCTTTAAACAAATTTTTAAAGTTGGAGAGTTGGTTTTAGAATATTTCCATAATTTCAGAATGATTCCTTTTTGCAGTTGATCCCCATTGCTACCTCCAAATCCAGGCAGGAACACATCTGCTTCCTGTCTTTAAAGATTTCTCTCTTAAATACATATCTTAAAAGTGGTATTAGACAAGTAAAGTCCTTTGCATCTGGGTTCATTCATTAAAGACACTGTTTATGACATTTACCCATAATACAACATATAACATTTTCATTTTCTGTATTTTTTTCATTCACCAGTGATGGACATTTGAACTGTTCCAAATTTTTGTTTCTTATGAATAATGTCGCTATGGAAATAAATGTAAAAATCTTTGTGTGTATACATATGTGCATGCACATACATTTCACTTGTGTATAGATTCATATGAATCATGTTTCTTGAATTATGATGAGTTTAGGCTTTACTTTTTAAGCAACAAATTATTTTCCAAAATGACTGTATTATTCTACAGTCTAATCCCCAATATATGAGAGTTATGGTTCTTTCTACCAATACTTATACTTTTTGATCTTTTAAAAATTATAGCTATCATAGTTTAAAATGGTATCTTATGGTTTAAAATTTTGTATCCTTTATAACAGAGATATTGACTATTTTTAAGATTTTTTATAGCTTATATTTTCTACTGAGAATTCCCAGAAGTTTTTTTCACTATGTCATTATTTTCCTCTCAGCCATTGTTTCTAAAGCAGTATTACCACTGAATTAGACAACTATGTGGGGAGGCTGTTTTGTGCATCACAGGATGTTTAGCAGGATCCTCAGCTTCTACTCACTGAATGCCAGCAACACACTCACCAGTCACAACAATCAAAGATACACACTGTTTAATTTAGGGGTCAAGAAATACACCAGTTGAGAACATATGCTTTAATTCTCTGATAGTAGTTTTAAATACCATTTTTTCTAATTCCAATATAATGAAGTAGATTTTCTTGTGTCTTTAAGTGTATAGTGATATACTGTAATTACTGATAATACATTGGAGAGACTCTAGCTTCTATTATTTTCCTTTGATGCTTGCTTGCTTCTTTGAAAAATAGGAACTTGCTTTTATGATTTACTGATGTCGATCTGTTTGACTTTTCCTTGCTCTTGGAGTGAATCCTTTAGCTCAGGGATGTACCTTTTCTGCCTGATGTAAGTCTCTTTGGGTTTTTCAATGGAAAACCCAAGGTATTTCCAAGTACTTCCACTCTGGTGGTATTCAAACTTAATGCTATGTTTCCCAAGGGATGGGCAGTAGCTGCAATTTCTGCTCAGGGTTTTCAACATTCCACCTGTGTCTATCCACTCGGTTTCTTAAAGTCTTCCCAAAACTTAAACAATTCTGTGGTCACAGATTTGAAGACAGTTTTTAGAAACATTTTGAACTTCTCCATCCTCTTTGATATTTCCCCATGCTTGATTTTCCAGCTGTTCTGATATTATTAAACTATTTTTATCCTCTAACTCCTCAAGCAGATAAAGATCTTAGATTTCTGCTTGAGTTCCAGCTATCATATGCAAAATACTACATCAATATAGACCGCACAGCAAGACAGTCTCAGCTAGCTTTTGCTTATCTTTGTGTCAAATTCCATTAATTTCCTCTTTCTTTAGTCACTCCACCATGCCTCTAAATGGTGGGTGCACACACATATATGTGTGTGTCTATGTGTGTGTGTATTTTCCAGAGTTTATAAAGATTATTTGTGGGCATGCTGGTTTGATTTGTTTATTCTGATATCATCTTGTTGTGGTTTGCCTTTTAGATCCAAATTTTACAGTGAAATTAGATAACATCTTCAGGGTCGCATAGAAATCCTCTTTCCATTTCAGGGTCACATAGTAATCCTCTTTCCATTTCACCATACTTTTATTTCCTAACACTGTTTTTTTCTATATAGGTTTTCTTTTTTTCTAACGAGTCATCTGAATTTAAAAGTACATGATTTGCATTTGTTATTATAAATATAGATTGTCCACAATACTCAATCATAGGTATCCATCATTAGAAAATAGCACTAATATGTATGTATTTAATTAACAAATAATGTAGGAAAAGTAGGCTTTCATTACTATTTATGAATTAAGTAGGCTGCATCCTAAAGGCAATTTGAGGATATCAATTCCAAAAGCCTTTTAAGCTTTGTCAAAACAGTTTTCCAAATATGTGTGAGTCTAATTCTGGGATTTCTATTCCATTTATTTATCAATGTTTTCCATCTTTGAGCCAGTACTCCACTGTTTTGATTATTGCAGCTTATAATAAATCTTGAAATCACTGATGAAATAAGTCCAGTTAAAAGGAGTACTAAAACCAAACTCAGAGAAACAGAAAGTAGCAAGGTGATTATCAGGGGCTAGAAGGTAGGGCAAATCAAGATATACTGGTCAAAGAGTACAAACTTCCAGTTATAGGATGAATAAGTTCTGGGGAACTAAAATTTAGCATGATGAGTATAATACTGTATTAACACTTTGAAGCTGATCTTGTATGATGTAATGGAGGTGTTAGTTTACGCTATGGTGGTAATCATTTTGCAATATATAAGTGCATCAAATTAACATGTTATATACCTTGAACTTAAAACAAAAAACACTAGTACAATTTATTTCTTAGTTCTCAGGATTTCCAACACTTAAAAAATAATGAATGTTTTTGCTCCTTCATTGCAAAATGTTAACAACTTAATAATGAATTAATAGTGAAAGTATTAAACTTTTTATGTCTTTGTACATTTAAAGCTTGGCTTCACAAGAACCCACCCATTTCAGTGAGGAATCTTTAACATAAAGAGGTTAACTTGAAGACACAGTAATAAATGGAAAAGTTGGAAATCAAATTTTGGCAGTTTAAGCTAGAGAGAGCTGAGTTCTTGGCTACCTTACCTCTCTTAGTACTGAAACAGCTGAAAACTATGCAAAGGGATACAAAGAAATTACTATTCTTTATCTCACTCAACAAGAATAATCACTGTTATTTTGGCATACATTTTCTCCAGACTCTTTTTTTCAAATTACCAATTGTATAAAGCCAAAAATGAATACATTCTTGAATGTGATAACACATATTGATCCATTCAGTCTAGAATCTAAATACAGTATTATATCCCAGACTTATTTAACTCAAGACTATGTGAAGGAAACAAAGAAATCTTTTGAAATAATAGAACTTGATATTCAATAATGAGAATTATATAGTTAGTGGTGTTTATAGGTGAGTATAATATATGCATCATACAATCTGAAGCTGCTAAGAGAGCTGATCTTATATGATGTGATGCAGGTGTTAGTTCATGCTATGGTTGTAATCATTTTGCAGTATATAAGTGTATCAATGAACAATAAAGGCTGTAAAGGACAAAGGACATTCTTCATCAGGTTTTTTCTTCCTAAGGCAACTGACATGATCCTTAACCAGCAAAATTTGCCATAGGATATTGCTACATTTGGTTACTTTCTTAAGTAAACTCTCCATCCTGAGTCATCCATGAGACAGTCAGCTAGATTTAACAAAAGACCACAAGGTAACTGAAGTAGACAAGTTTATTACTAAAAGGTCTTAAAAGAAGGAGGAGATATACAGTAAGGGGAAATCAAGGCAAGGTGCAGACAGAAAAAAAGACAGGATCTGGGGCACATGCCTTTATCAGGAGCCATGAGTGAAATGCTTTGGGGTTCCTGGGCTAAGGCTAGATTGAATAAAGACCCTAAGGGTCTTAGCTAAGCAGTGCACAAGGTTAAGGACCCTGGGAGGCAGGGGAGACTATCACAAGGGCACTTGGCAAAGTCATAACAGGAACCTACACTTACTTGTGACTGTGGGTTGTTGTCTAAAGCATGTGTTTGCATCAGGGGCTACTGTCAGTTTAAGGCCCCCACAGCTAGCCTGGCCAAAAGAAATGGATGCTGCCAAGGCAGTAATACCAGAGTAGCTTAGCTAAACTCTGGACACATTACCACTGAATTCTTGGACTTCTCATTTGCACTCCAGGGAAAACTAGACCATGCTTCCACACTGTTTCTTTGAGCTATATGGGTGTGCCAGAACGCTCTTTATTGTGAGCAGTGTTTTCCTGCTCTGAGCATTTCCACTCTATCATTTATACAGTGCCAGGCAGTATGGAAAGATTTTTTTTCTGTTTAGACTTAACTAAGCTTGAGTTCCTCATTTGTAGAAGTCAGGACACATCACTATTTAATCACCTTCCCTCTAGAGATGTACTTGTTTACAAAAGCTCAGGTTTCTGTTATGGCCTTGAACAATAAAACTAGAATAATTTCTATTTTGCCCATTTATTGAGCAAGTGATATAATGTATATGGTAATAGTATGTGTAGGCAATTATTGCAGTTGTTCAGTCCACTCTTCTGAGACCCCATGGACTACAGTCCAGGCTCCTCTGTCCATGGGATTTCCCAGGCAAGAATACTGGAGTGGGTTGCCATGCCCTCCTCCAGGGGATCTTCCCAACACAAGGATCAAACCTGCATTTCCTGCATTAGCAGGCAGATTCTTTACTGAGTCATCTGAGAAGCTTATGTTATTACTAATAGGACTTTTTATGAACATACTATCTCCTCAGAAACTTGTTTCCTTTCCAAAGATAGGACACATAGTAACTGGGTATAGTGAGGATGAGGCATAAGCTCATAAGCTAATAGTGTTTAGTTCCTTCCCCTCCTCTGGGTGGGGAAACATAGGGCACAGCTCCCCCTTTCCATCACTATTTCTAAGCACAGCTACAGGAATAATACATCCCCAGCTGACAAGAATAACTGAGAGAATTAGCTGTCAAGTGAAAACAGATTATCTATTTTGTTGTTGTTTAGTCACTAAGTTGTGTCCAACTCTTTTGTGACCCAGTGGACTGTAGCCCTCCAGGCTCCTCTGTCCAGGGGATTTCCCAGGCAAGAATACTGGAGTGGGTTGCTATTTCCTTCTCCAGGGGCTCTTCCTGACCCAGGAACTGAATCCACATCTCTTGAATTGGCAGGCAGATTCTTTAACATTGAGCCATGATGGAAGCTCCATCATCTGTTTCACTCTTAGTATTTTTATCTTACAGAAGTTTGAATGACCGTATGGCAAAAACCACCACAATATTGTAAAGTAATTAGCCTCCAATTAAAATAGATAAATTTTAAAAATAAATAAAATAAATCAATAAAAAATAATTAAAAGACCTTGAAATTGTATTTTATTGCTCCAAAAATAAAGCAAATTTAAATAACCAAAAAAGGATGTCTAATCTAATCAAAAAGGATGTACAAAAATCCAGATTCATCAAAGTTCCTATGTTTTGAATTGTTCTTGAGGATTAAACGTAGGTACAACTTCAATGATCTATGTTTAAGATAAAATATGTGAAAGATAGACACGTTCTGGTTGGAGGATGTGTTCAACAGACATTTATCTTGCCTTCATCAGGAAATAAAAGCTCTTAATCTATCTTTATTTGGGGTACCCATGTAATGCTAAACTCCTCCCTTCATATGCACACTTTGGGAACACAAAAAATATGCTGTCCAAAATATAGTTTGTTTCCTATAAACCAGGTATGTCTTACTAAAATTTTCTTAACACCAGTTACAATATATGTTAAGTATCTTAAAAATGGAAATGGGAAATTATATACTTGAGGCAGGGATGAAAATGTGAATGAATCATTTGGGAAAATTCCCAACATAACAACTTCTTATGAGAGCTTTACTGTCATGATAGCAATGATAAGCTTAATTCCTCTGGGTGCATAAAGATCACATGAGGATGGTACTGTAATTTTAGATGAATGAAACTGTTGTGAAGGAGTGCAAATTGGCTCGTGCACACATATCTATAGCCCATGGCAGAAGAGATGCTCCTAAAGCAAAATCCTTCTTGAGATTATAATGCTCAGTTTATGAAGCTTATATTTCATCTAGCAGAAAAATACACCTACTGAAAAAATCTTTTGTTAACCTTGCGTTGAGACTTTGCCTCACACCAGCAAACAGTGAGAAGCAGTCACTCACACAGCAAGTGGTTATGTTTGAAAAGAAATTGAACATTCCCAAAGGGTGAGAATATGGCTATTTGCACCTTCAAAGTGGAATTGCAAGCCTGGGGCCAAACACATAGCTTTATAAGATATACGTTTGACCCAATGGACTACCTCTGCCTCCTCCAACCCCTCCCAGTCTCAGAAATACTATCACGTATTAGTGCTTCCGTAGTTTTAATTACTCCAGTTTCTTTCAAAAGTTTTTCTTTCTGTTTGATAAATACTGGCTTTATATTTAACTGGCAGGTTTGCATTTTCATTGAGAAGTCCTTGGCTCAATAACTGAAGAATGTCTAGCTAAAATCACAATAATCTTCCCCTTCAAACTGTTCATTCGTCCAGATTTTACTGTCAGAAGCAATAACGGTACCATCATTTTTCTTGTTATAAATCAAATCCTTAGAAATATGTTTGAATTTCTTTTCCCCCTATTTAACTTAAGATACCTCATTAGGTCAGACGCCAATTATTTTGATATTGGTAACCTCTTTATTATCTCTTTATTTTATTGCCATTTTTCTAGATCAACTGATCATGCTTGGATAATTGTACTAGTCTTCTAACAGTTTCCTGCATTCAGTAAAATCATCTCATTCTGCACATCACCATCAGATTAATTTCTTCCTGAAGTGTTTACCCCTCAATGAGGTGCTTACCCCTCATCAAAACAAACCTACAAGATTTCTAAATAACATTCACAATCATGACTCAATGTTCTCCTTTGCCAAACACAAATCTGTGTCTATTTTCCCTGTATTTCAAGACATATTTATTTCTAATATGCATAATACCTCCCCCATAACTCTATGTTTCAATCTAACTTTTGAAATCCAGCACTATTTTCAACATGCCCTAGTCATCAATCAATCAAATACTGATCCTCACAATGCACTGTCTGCATCAAGGGTCAGCAAATGACATCCATGGTTCAATTCTACCCCCTTTATCATTTTTGGCTTGTTTGAAAATTGAATGATTTTTTATACATTTTTTACAAGTCAAACCCTGGTATATACTCCTCTGCCTTCACCATACTGAGAGCCAATCAGAAAAAAATTAAGTTGTTACATGAGTGGTAATAGGTAAAGTTACTTTTCCTTACTACGGAGTCTGAAAGGAGTTTCACAATGTAATCTCACTGAAAACAAAGCCTAATTATTTCAAGAACTAAGAAAGTTTGGTCAATATATAAGTGTCTGTTGAAGGAAGAGTTTTTCCAGTTTAAGCCTACATCATGAGAATATATTTGAAAAAGACAGCTCCACAAAATTCTGTTTGAAAAGTTCCTACTCAAGAATCTAAAATGTTACTTTGTGAACAGTACTTTCCAAATTCAACATTATTTGAAAGCTATTATGTGAACTATATTGGTTTCTTGCTCTCTATCAGATTTCATTTATGTTATTTTATTATATAAAAATAATTTAAAAATATTTATTTCTGGACCATCTGTGTAAACCCCTTTTAACTGAATATTTCCATGTGATTTCATTCCATGTATTCAGATTTTGGTTTTTAGTGATCAAAATTAAATCTCAGTGGCAGTGTTATATTTTAAATATTTTTCAAGCATGCCCTACTAGAAACTGGGCATGCCAGCGTTACGAAATAAGCATTGCCAGGATTAGCACTGGCAAGCCTCACTCTTCAAATTTGATCTTTGGATAAGTATCTGAATTTTATAATCATAGCACAGGACTTTACATTCTTAAATCAACATCAATTTCTAGTTGAAATTACTGCACACAGAGTTCATAGCTTCCATGGAAGTCTTGCAATGAAGATGGATAGGCAACTTACTAGAAAATAGAGAAAGCTAATTATCTTATCAGAGATTCCAAACACACTTCTGTTTCCCAAATGTAAAATATAATATCCAGTGTGATTGACAATCAATACTAATCCATTATCTTATGCTCAAATCCAGATATAAACTATGTTCAAATCTAAAGAGAAACAAAAATGAAAAACATCTAAATGGGGCTTACAGTTCAAAGGGAAAAATGTTTTTTTAGCTAGTGGAATTTTAAAAAAGAAGAAAGGATTTTATGACATAAAATAAGAAACATATATAATACCTCAATATTTCCTTGAGGAGAATATATTGTTTCATTATGAGTATGTAAACTTACTAATCATAGTCTAATATACACATGTCTATACCAATAAATCATAAAAGAGAAGGTAGAATATGTTGTTATTCTCTAAAAAATTGTTTATCAACCAGCTACATTCACAGTAATTGAGAACTTACAAAAAATGTAGAATCACTGACCCCACCTCAGAATCACTGAAAGAGAATTTCATTTTAATTAGTTCCCCAATGTGATTTTTATACATATTAATACTTAAGCTGTGCTTCAAAACAGAAATTCTAAACTCTACGTAGTCTTTCTTTTACTGAAAACTGTTTATAAAGGAAAAGAAAATGTCCTCTTTCCTCACCCCACATTATGAAAGTTATTGATAGCAATAGCCATAAAGGGTGCTATATCATTTAAAGAGAAAGCATTAAATAGGTATATATGAGAACTTACCAGGAAGATTATATTCTACCAATAGTCATCATATTGCTGTGTTGTTATATTAAATATTACATATAAAACTAGATGTTAACTGTTTCAATTAGCATCAATTAAGGGGATTATTTTATAATAGGCAATGTAATTACAGTAAAACCATATGAAGTATTAATAATTACCAATTATGCCCTTTCTTCACATACAGGAAAAAATCTACATAGCAAGTGTAACTTTTTACATTAATATTATTGGCTATTATCAATTATTAAAATTATTTAAATGTTGGTTATTTAAATATTTTTGACCCACTTAGTTTTCCTGTAAGCTTAAGTATATATATTCCTATGCAATTAATCTATTCAGTTTGCAAAATAAAACTAATTTCTTACCTTGTTTTCACATTAGGGGGACAATTTTCAAGATATCAACTAATTTTTATTTTCATGACTTTTCCAATAATAATTTGTTCTATTCATTAACAAAAGTAATTCCATCTGGTACTAAAATTTTAGCTAATAACATTGAAAACTAGTTCAATCATGGTGGTGTTCAAATAAAATGAAAATAGACTTAAGGTATTCCAGAAATTATGCCAAATTTAAGATTATATCCTTTTTGAATGAATTTTAGAAGTCTGAGTCTAAAACACTAAATGTGGTAGGATTTTATGTATATAATAATGTAAATGATTTTTAAGAAACAAACTAGAATTTATAGATCTAAGTAGGCATTTACAAAGAGTCAACTTGGATATATATATAATTAAGATGTTAACATAATTCAAAAATATGTACAGCTCTTTTGGAATTATCTTCACAGACTATATATTACCATTTAAAAAGTACAAATAATGTTTCTCATGTTCACCATTTTAAAATGGATTTGATTGTTGAAGATAGAATCTTCAATATACTAATTGAAATATCAATGCAAAATTCAATTTCCTATGGAGCATACTGGTAGTTGAACATATTAAAATGCTGGTCAACAACTTGAATAAAATCAATTATATAAAGTAATAAAGATAACACCTCATAGGTCTTATAATCTCTGTATTATTAAGGATACATCATGTTTGAAGAAATTCGATAAACTGACCCCAAATATATGGGTGATATACATAAGATATAAGTTTTCTTCTATTTTTTTTCCTTCTACTTAGTATGAAGCCAGTGCTCAAAAGAAAAAAACATAATTACACAGGAATAGAAAGTGAAGTGAATAACATTAAAACACACAGAAGCCCATTTTGAAAAATGTCTATAGATTTTTATATATTTAATTGAAAGAAATATCAAGTTACTAAAGAAAAAGTAAGAGTATGTGAAACTTTTTAGTAAATTAACTAGTTAATTTTCTCTTGTCATATGCTTGTTTGGTTTTACTTAGAAGAGAGTAGAATTTTCCACTCTTCAGTTCAGTTCAGTTCACTTCAGTTGCTCAGTTGTGCCCGACTCTTTGCAACCCCATGGATTGCAGCACATTTGGCTTCCCTGTCCATCACCAACTCCCAGAGCTTATTCAAACTCATGTCCATCAAGTTGGTGATGCCATCTCATCCTCTGTTGGCCCCATCTCCTCCTGCCTTCAATCTTTCTCAGCATCAGGGTCTTTTCAAATGAGTCACTCTTCTCAGCAGGTGGCCAAAGTATTGGAGTTTCAGCTTCACATCAGTCCTTCCAATGAATACTCAGGACTGATTTCCTTTAGGATGGACTGGTTGGATCTCCTTGCAGTTCAAAGGAATCACAAGAGTCTTCTCAAACACCACAGTTCAAAAGCATCAATTCTTTATAGTCCAACTCTCACATCCATACATGAACACTGGAAAAACCATAGCTTTGACCAGACAGACCTTTGTTGGCAAAGTAACGTCTCTGCTTTTTAATATGCTGTCTAGCTTGGTCATAGCTTTTCTTCCAAGGAGTAAGCATCTTTTAATTTCATGGCTGCAGTCACCATCTGAAATGATTTCAGAGCCCCCCCAAAATAGTCTCTCACTGTTTCCACTGTTTCCCCATCTATTTACCATGAAAAGTGATGGGACCAGATGCCATGACTCTTAGTTTTCTGAATGTTGAGTTTAAGCCAACTTTTTCACTCTCCTACTTCACTTTCATCAAGAGGCTCTTAAGTGTTTCTTCACTTTCTGCCATAAGGGTGGTGTCACCTGCATATTTGAGGTTATTGATATTTCTTCCACTTTTCAGAGTCAATAAAATGTGGAGTTTAGTACTCTGAAAATTAAGGCATGTTTCTTTCCTGTGACTAGGTACAAACTGTAGATCAGAACAAGAATGAGGATACTACATACACCTCTTTACATCCCCCACTCCAATAAATACAAGAAAAATGGGACATATTCTCACATTTTGCAGTACTTTTCCTTAAAAAGCAGCTAATAAATATTACTAAAGAAAACTGTTATTCTTTTTGTACTAATATAATACTAACCACAAAGTAACAATGTGATGAGATATTTGTTCCAGAAAAACATAATTAACTCTCATTGTATTGAGACTGGGCCACATATTTTTAGATACAGAATCAAATATCTCCAATTATCTATTTTCTTTTCTGGAGAAGGAACAAAACAAGAATTATAATACATGTTATAAATATAAGCAAGGGAATGTCTAACTCTGCATGTAAAATCAATTTCCCACAAGAGGTCATATTGGAACTAGGAAAAAGAAGTTCCTTAATTGTTATATGTATGTTTTTTTCCAGACCAAACAACAACAAAAGATGTATAAATTTATGTACATATATTCAAAAGTTTATGTGATTATAAAGGAAGAAAATATTTATTATCAGCCTCAGTTATCTAAACTTAAAGACTTCCCCAAGACTCCCTTCTCCCTAATGAACAAGGTGAAGCTAGTTTTTCTTGATGAAATTTTCTAAAAACATTTTAGAGAATTTATTCACTCTGACTTATATTAGTACTTTCCCCATGTTTTAAATTCATTAGTGCTGATTCATGTTTCTAAAACAGATACATCCTTGTTGAATGTGACACAATGAATGTCATATCTCTATTTCTAAACATTACAAAAGATATGAGAAAATACTTTATCTTAAAAATAATTCTTTGTGTATTTAAAATTAATAATCAGTACATGCTAGATAGGCTGTAGAGATTTTATTATGTGCTAAAATAGCTTATTTAAAAAGAGTTAACACTGAATGTTACCATGCTCTATGACTATAAAATTATGAAACAAATATCAAAGTTTTCAGGAAAAGACATATATATTTAACATCAAGTATAAAATCTATGAGCATACACTCTTATATCAAAATATTCTCATCCGGCCCAGCTTCAAATAGGAATAAAGTGACATTGAATTTACTGTCTTCCTATACTCCTTACACATATTATTTCTTATTTTCTCACCAGTATATAGAAACAGTGTGTTAACCTATCTATTGCTGCATAACAAATTATCCAAAAACTGTTTAACTTAAAACAACACAAACTTCTTATCTCACAGTTCCTATGCATCACCTTAGCTGAGTCATCCCATTCAGAGCCTCTTACAATAAGGCAATCAAGATACTGGCTAGGGCTCCAGTTACCTTAAGGTTCATCTGAGGGAGGATCCACTCCAGAGCTCACTCACCAGTTGTTGGCAGGAGTTAATTCCTCACAAGTTGGTTGACTGAGGTCAGTTCATCACTGGCTGTTCGCCAGAGTGAGTGAGTGAAAGTTACTTAGTCATGTCCTACTCCTTGCGACCCCATGTACTATATAGTCCATGGAATTCTCCAGGCCAGAATACTGGAGTGGGTAGCCTTTCCCTTCCCCAGGGAATCTTCCCAACCCAGGGATCAAACCCACATCTCCTGTATTGCAGGCAGATTCTTTACCAGCTTAGCCACAAGGGTTGGCTGGAAGTCTCAATCAGTTCTTTGCTATTTAATTCTCTCTATAATTTAGCTTACACACGCCAGGTGGCGTCCATTTGAGCAAGCAAGTGAGAAGAGAAAGTGAATAAGACAGAAGTCACAGTCCTTTCGTCATCTAATCTCAGACGTGATATTGAATTCCTTTTGCCCTATTCTATGTATCAGTAGTGGGACACTAGACTCCGTACACATTGGAGTGGAGGGGATTACATGAAGGTGTAAATGCTTGGAAGTGAAGTCTGCCTCACTATTTAATCCATACACTCTCGCTGTTCAGTTGTTCAGTCATGTCCAACTCTTGCGACCCCATGGCCTAGAGTATGCCAGGCTTCCCTGTCCATCATCAACTCCCAGAGCTGGCTCAAACTTATGTCCATTGAGTTGGTGATGCCATCCAACCACTTCATCCTCTGCTGCCCCATCCTCTTCTCCTATTGCCTTTTATCTTTCCCAGCATCAGGGTCTTTTCCAGTGAGTCGGCTCTTTACATCAGGTGGCCAACATATTGGAGCTTCAGCATCAGTCCTTCTAATGAATATTCTGGGTTGATTTCCTTTAGGATTGACTGGCTTGATCTCCTTGCAGTCCAAAGGACTCTCAAGAATCTTCTCCAACACCACAGTTCAAAAGTATCAATTCTTTTGCACTCAGTCTTCTTTATGGTAGACTCTAGTTAGCACTCATATATCTTCCAAATAGCTACATGAATTTTTTTTACTATAAAACATTTCAGAAAAAAACAAGAGTTCAAATAACACAAAAATGATTTTTATAGTGAGTAATAACTTCCTATTTCTTAACCAACTGAATTGGTTCTAAGTAGCATTAACCTTTGCTTTACTCACTTAATCTAGTGAAGAATTCAATATAATATATCTAACTATCACTATTCATCACCTGTCTTGACTTGCTGACTTGTCAAGATGACTATAAGCTGTTCACAAAGAAATAGATTTTTCGTAGGAAACCACAGATATTCTAGTTTAATATTACCATCACATTTTTACATGAAAATATTGTTGGCCATCACTTTAATTCAGTGCTTCCTGTGCTAGTGGCTTGCTGTAGTGACAAACATTGATGAATGGAGATGTATATCCTCAGTTTCAAAAGTTCTGCCCGTGCACATATATATACACACACACACTTATATATATATGAACATGCTATGCTAACTTTTAAATACAGATATTCCTAAAAGCATAAGCTTGTGTCTGAAAGACTATTGTTCATACGAAGTAATGCATTTATTGTTTTCTACTTAAACGGAATTTTCCTCAGCGATTTAAAACAAAATGCTGTTACCAGTTCTACTGTGTGCTCTATTTTTCCTGAAAATAACACTAAAAATTATATATATGAATCAGTTGTCCTTGAAAAAGAGAAACTATTAGCTAATCTTTGCAATGTTTAAGTAGAATATCTTTGAAAACTAAGAACCTAGACATTAAAATTACTCTTTGCAATGTTTAACTAGAATATCTTTGAAAACTAAGAAACTAGACATTGAAATTACTCTTTGAACCATCACAAATGTAATCTGCTATAAAGAACTTAGAAATAATTTGATATCCTTGAGGGGGAGAAATAGTAAGTAACAATGGAGGAAGGAGAATAAGTTTGAATGCCCTTTCTCAGTAACCAATATAGTCGATCAATTTTTTTTACATGCTTTCACTTAAATGGAAGAGTGGCCAAATTAAAAAAAAAAATGTTATCTGCCATTCATATCTCTAAAAATCCTGGTGTTTATGTTTTTAATTCTAATATGCATAATTGCATGCTATTTTCTTCTTATAAATAAGAAGAAATATATATTTTATATATATAAATATATTTTATTTGCATATAAAATATTAGTGTGTAGCCCCTGGTCTTCCGGTTCCTGATTTGCATCCATAAAATTTTGTTGGTAACATTATGAGAACTGAGACGAAATGTTCAAATAACTGTAGTTAGTGCTAATAACAAACAAACTTGATTTTAAAATACCAAAATGTATATTTTATAGCTCTTTAAATTTAGAATTTGCTTTTGTTTACACACAGCAGCTATTCAATGTCTCCTTTATAATGGGATGAACAAAATCCTCCCAAAAGAATTGTCCAGGTCTTAACCCATTGTACCTGTGAACGTGACCTTTTGTGTAAATAAGGTAGGTGGATACATAACTGTTAAGAATCTCGAGTTAGTATCTTCTTGGATTTTGGATGGGCCTTAATCCAGTGACTGGTATGCTTATGAAGAGAAAGGAGTGGAATATTTGGGACACAAGAGGGGAAGGGCGCATGAAGACAGAAGCAGAGATTGGATGTCATCTGTATGCCATGGACTGCCTGCAGCCACCCCAAACTGACAGGGAGACAGGAACTGGACTACTCCTCAGATCCTTCAGAAGGGACCAACTCTGACCACATTTGTATGTATCTAGCCTCTAGAACTGTGAGAAAATAAATTTCTAATGTTTTAGTCAACCAAGTTTGCAGTCATCTGTTACGGCACCCCTAGGAGAGCAACACAACCTCACTTAACATACACTCTAAAACAGAGATGCTTATTTACCCAAGATGAAAGTCAACAGACTGTACTTACAAAGGTATCATTGGCTTAGAGAAGAGGGAAATAGTCTTTCGATATAGGCTGAATTTCTATTTCTCTTGATACCATATTGAGCACTATAGTTTTCTTCAAAGCAATTATTAGATTTGAGCTGGTTTTTTGGAAACAGTTCCTCAGACAAGGGAAACAGAAACAAAAATAAATAAATGGGTCTACATAAAAATTTTCACACAGCAAAATGAAAGGCCTACCTACTGAACAGGAAGAGGTATTTGCAAACAATATGTCTGATAAGGGATTAATATACAACATATACAAAGAACTCATAACTCCACATCAAAAACACAAACAAAAAACTTGATTTAAAAAAATGGGCAGAGGATCTGAATAGACATTTTCTCAAGGAAAACAGAGAGAGGAACAACAGGTACATGAAAAAATGTTTAACATCATTAATTAGAGAAATATAAATCAAAACTACAATGAGACATCACCTCATATCTGTCAGAATGGCTATTACTGAACAGACAAATAACAAGTGCTGGCAAGGATGTGGAGAAATGGGAACTCTTCTGCATTTTTGGTGGAAATGTAAATTGGTGCTGCCACTACAGAAAACAGTTTGAACACTCTGCAAAAATTAAAACTAGAACTATGACATGATCCAGCAATTTCAATTCTGGGTATTTATCTGAAGAAAATAAAATCACTAATTAAGAAAGATATATGCACCCCCAAGTGCACTGCAACCCTTTTTACACAAGTGAAGATATGGAAGCAACCTAAGAGCCCATCTCTAGATGAATGAATAAAAATGATGTGATATAATACACATAATACACACACACACAGGAATATTGCTCAGTTAGAAAATAAAAAAATGAAACCATGCCACCTGTGACAATACGAACGGACACAGAAAATGTTACACTAAGTGAACTGTCAGACAAAGACAAATACTGTGTGATTTCAAGTATTCGTGGAATCCAAGATACAAAACAAATGAAGAAACACAACCGAATTTTGAGTAAAGTTAAAAAAAAAAAAAGAGTCAGACTGAAAGTAAATAAATGTTGGGACCATGTTAACCAACATTTTAGGTATACTTTCTTTTTTAATAAGAGTGAAAAATAATAAAGGTAAGCTAATTTTAAAGGAGTTGTGTTAACTAGTAAAATCTTAACAAAATGAGTAATAGTATAGGGCAACAATTTAATTACCAGGCTTTTCCTTTGAGAGCAAACATAAAGCAATGATGTATCTTGTCATTGATTCTTTGATTTGATGATGTATTTGTCACTGTTCTGTAAATTGAAAGAGGATTAGAGAGAAGTTTTTGTAAAAGGTCTTTCTAAGGATTCTTCTCTCTCATGCAGAGACCTGAAAATGTTACACTGTAACTTGTCAGAGTTGCCAAATAAGTGTTTTTTCTAGTGAGGAAGTTTGTTAGGAATAGATGCTAATGTTATACTCAGGAAATTCTATTCTATAAAGACATAAAGTTTCTTTTATTTAAAATGAGTATTTTCTTCTATATTTTTTTTGATGGTTTGCCTGTTTCCTTTTACATTTGAATTCTTAAAAAACAAGATAAAAGTTGTGAAACTGTCATAGGTGGTTTTGAACTAATGCTTTTGAGGCTAATTGTGTCTTCACACAAGAAAGTGAGGACTTTAGTTTTAAAACTGTAATGATTTCCACAGTCTAACGATGACTCCTATGTTTATACTCCGTAAAATCTCCTAATCTGGAATGTGGACTGATCAGTGATTTGCTTGTTACTGATAAAACATGGGAAAGGTGCTAAAATGTCATTCCTATGATTATATTCACATGTGTGTGTGTGTGTGTGTACACACACACATAAATATATTATATACATATATGCATATGTAGATATAAATCTGTATCCACATTGACACTGATTTTTTTTTTTAATGTGACCGCTATTGTTCAATTGCTAAGCTGTGTACCATTCTATAATGATATCTAACCATCTCATTCTCTGCTGCCATCTTCTACTTTTGCCTTCAATCTTTCCCAGTATCAGGGTCTTTGCCAATGAGTCAGTTCTTCATCTCAGGTGGCCAAAGAATTGGAGCTTTAGCATCAGTCCTTCCAAAGAATATTCCAGGTTGATTTCCTTTAGGATTGACTGTTTTGATCTCCTTGCTGTCCAAGGGACACTCAAGAGTCTTCTCCAGCACCTTAGCTCAAAAGCATCAAATCTTCGGCACTCAGCTTTCTTTATGGCCCAACTCTCACATCCTCACATGGCTACTGGAAAAACTATAGCTTTGACTATACATGGACCTTTGTTGGCAAAGTGATGTCTGCTTTTTAATATTCTGTCTAGGTTTGTCACAGCTTTTCTTCCAAGGAGCAAGCATCTTTTAATTTCATGGCTGCAGTCACTATCTGCAGTGATTTTGGAGCCCAAGAAAAGAAAATCTGTTCTATATGCCATGGAGTGATGGGTCTGGATGCCATGGTCTGAGTTTTTATTTTTAATATTGAGCTTCAAGCCAGGTTTTTCACTCTCCTCTTTCACCCTCAAGAGGCTCTTTAGTTCTTCTTCCCATTCTGCCCTTAGAGTGGTATCATCTGCATATCTGAGTTTGTTGATGCTTCTCCTTACAGTCTTGATTCCAGGTTGTGATTCTTTCAGCCTGGCATTTCAAATGATGTATTCTGCATATAAGTTAAATAAGCAGGGTGACAATATACAGCTTTGTTGTACTCCTTTCCCAATTTTGAACCAGTCAATTGTTCCATGTCCAGTTCTAAATATATATACTATATACCAGTATATAATATATATATTTATCCCTTTATGTTCCCTAGATGAAAATATACACACATATTTATGAATACATTTATTATGCAAGCATGTACTTCTCTATAAAAATATGTAAGCATGTATTTGTAAACAAACCTGTCAAGAAGATGTCTTTATCTTCCTGGTTTTGATATAATAAACTACCACCTTAAAAGAATACTTATGAGAGGGCCTTGTGTCCAGAAAATAAAAGCAACCTATAGGCCTGGAAAATCCTATGGACGGAGGAGCCTGGTAGGCTGCAGTCCATGGGGTCGCTTAGGGTCGGACATGACTGAGCGACTTCACTTTCACGCATTGGAGAAGGAAATGGCAACCCACTCCAGTGTTCTTGCCTGGGGAATCCCAGGGACAGGGGAGCCTGGTGGGCTGCCGTCTCTGGGGTCGCACAGAGTCAAACACGACTGAAGCGACTTAGCAGCAGCAGCACAGGATCTGAAAGCAGTTCCAGGTCAAAGACCATCAAGAAAGTGAGGACTTTAGTTTTATAACTGTAATGCCTCCAGCAATCTGTGAGAGTCTGGAAGTGAATTTTTCTCTAGTCCAGGCTCTGATGAGAAATTGCTCCGGGTGAATACCTGGATTTCAGATTGTCCTTGACCCATGAAAACTGAGGCAGTAAGCATGTATGGTTAACAGAGAATGACAGACGTTTCTATTTTATTCTGTTAGTCCGGCAAGTTTAACATACTCTCTACAGAGAGGCATGAGGCCTTTTTTTCCCATTCGGTTTAGTTTTTCTTTATTTTTTGCCTTTGTCCCCGTATTTAGGGTTTGACAACTTCTTGAGAGGTTCTCCTGCCCATGTGTTCCTCCCCGTTGGATTTGTAGCCAAACCCAATAAGCAGTGAAACACTTTCCCAAGTACCAACTGATGAATGATGTGATGTGGTATTGGGCTTCCCCGGTGGCGCTAGTGGTAAAGAACCTGACTGCCAACGCAGGTAGATATAAAGAGACATGGGTTTGATCCCTCAGTCAGGAAGATAACTTGCAGGAGGGCATGGCTACCCACTCCAGGATTCTTGTCTGGAGAATCCCCTGGAGAGAAGAGCCTGGTGGGCTACAATCCATAGGGTCACAAAGAGTATGTCACAACTGAAGTCATTTAGCAGCAGCAACAGTGAAAGGTATAATGTGTATTTTGCATATTCTAAATGTCATCCATAGTATTTACTGGGTTCCATAAAAAGTCTAAACCATTTTTATTGGCTATAATTTTCTCTTTTTACATTTGATTCTTGAATCCACAGAAATCATTTTAAATTCAAACTTTAAGTAAATGAGCAGAATGAAGAAAACTGGCTGAGAGGATAATTCCTGAAATCAGACAGCTATGGCTTACTGACTTCAAATGCTTTCTCTGCTATTTACTGGCTCTAGGGCTCTGGGCATGCAAGTCAGTCTCTTGGAGGTCAGTTCCCATATCTCTCAAACAACCATCACAAGAGTGCTTCCTCATATAACAGATGAAATGAATGAGGTGATATATATTTTACCACCTATCAAAACACTTGGAATATAATTTGTTCTTAATAAATAAATTTGCTAATCTATTTATTGGGCTTTCCAAGTGGCTCAGTGGTAAAGAATTCACCTGCCAAGCAGGAGATACAAGAGACTCAGGTTCAGTCTTTGGGTTGGGAAGATCCCCTGAAAAGGAAATGGCAACCCACTCCAGTATTCTTGCCTGGGGAATCCCATGGACAGAGGAGCTTGGGGGACCACAATCCATGGGGTCACAAAAAGTCAGACACAACTGAGCATGAACATGCAAGAATCTACTTACTATTATTAATATAACTATTAATACAAGAAGGCATTTTTAATACTGATATTCTTAACCATGGGTATTTTATCTCCCAGGGGACATTTGGCCAAGTCTAAAAAGATATTTGGTTGTCATGACTAGGTTGATGGGTAAGGAAATTCTACTGGCATCTACTGGGTAGAGGATAGGGATGATGTTAAATATCTTACAATGTCTGTGACAGTCTTCCACGAGGAAAGGTCATCCATCCCAAAATGAGACCAATGCTGAAGTTGAGAAATTCCACCAAAATTCTGTTTGTTCATAGACCTTCCATCTCCAGCACTGATGGTTTTCATTTAAAATCATTTTATTTTTTCTTTATGTGCTTTAACGTCTTGCTTATACTTCTGCAAGTTAACTGACTTAGAGTAAAACAAATGCCAATATTATGCAAAATATTAGGTACAGGAAAAAACAAACAACTGAACATAAAACTTCTTATTCTGTGATGATTAAACTCTTTTCTTACAAAGTATATTATTATTAACCAAATCATGATGTGTTTGGCATTTATTAAGATATATTCATTCAGAAAGCCATATTAAATAGCAGTCATCATTTACAAGTTATTTAGGTATCTATGCAACTATATTTTTGCATTGATGAGGCCATCAGCCATCTCATCCTCTGTCGTCCCCTTCTCCTCCTGTCCTCAATCTTTCCCAGAACCAGGGTCTTTTCCAATGAGTTGGCTGTTCACATCAGGTGACCAAAGTATTAACTGAAACCCAGAAAAATGTTATGCTTAAACAAAACAAGTTGAATCAGCTTATTATTGCATTTAAGGTTTTTCAACATTGACAAGTTGAATCATTGCAGGCTTTAAAAGTGTGTTTAGTCAGTACAATTAATCATCATTAGTGCACACTTCATAATGATCAGTCACACTTAATTTTATGACTAGAATCGATCACCAAAGAATGTATTAGCAATCATCCACAAATTTAAGAAAACAAGCTTTTTTGCTCCCATTTTTAAGTCACTGAAATCTTCCATTAGTAACAGCTACTTGAATATTTTGGATATTTTTGAGTTTACATTAATGTTGATTGACAGAAGCAGTTATATTTAAACATAGTATCTGCAAATTAAACAGATGTCCTAAGCTAATTTGTGTAATGACATGACATTTTTAGCCTTTTTTATTGTTTAGCCTCTATTCTTTAAATAGAATATATATATATATATACACATAACTTACACACATATATAAACACATACATTATATACCTTAAATATATATATATATATTTTTCCCCAACAGGTTTACTCAAATGCCACTTTCTCAGTGGCATTTGATAAGTTTCTTTAAAACAGTTTCCCCGTATACGTTTTCCCTTATTTTTCTCCCCTGTTGTATTTTACTCCATGACATGAATAATTATCTAATTATTCCCTCAGTGTTTGTGGGGCATTGGTTCCAGGAACCCCTGCAGATACCAAAATCTGCCAATGCTCAAGTCTTTTATATAAAATGGCATAGTACAGTCAGCCCCCCATATGCACAAGCGAAACCTGTGGATTTGAAGAACAGACTGTATTTTACTGCTTTATTTTTAATATGGGAGAAAAGTGAAAGTGAAGACGCTCAGTCGTGTCCAACTCTTTGCGACCCCATGGACTGTAGCCTACCAGGCTCCTCTGCCCATGGGATTTTCCAGGCAATAGTAGTGGAGTGGATTGCCATTTCCTTCTCAATATGGGAGAAGGAAATGGCAACCCACTCCAGTATTCGTGCCTGGAAAAACCCATGGACATAGGAAGCTGGCAGGCTACAGTCCATGGGGTTGCAAAGAGTCGGCCAAGATTGAGCACATCAGCATATATTTAATATGACCTCTCTTTCTCTCTCTCTGCACTAGTACATATATGAATATGAGCTTTGCAGTCTGATGTGCTAGGTTTTAATTACGGCTCTGCCTATGACTAACTGTGGGAGTTGGGACAAATTAATGACATTTGTGCCTCAATGTCTCTGGCAATAATAGGGATACCTATCACATAGGATTGTTCTGAAGTTTAAGTTAATTATTTTAAAAGTACTTAGAACACAGTAAACACTGTGTAAGTGTTAGCTTTAGTGATTAATCTTCATGACGGTAAAGCTTTGCTTTTCACCACTGCATCTTCAGACCTGTAGCACATCTGGCACATGGCGAACAGTCAGACTCGCTTAAAGAATGAATTTATCCTTAGTTACCAAAGGTTCTCTGATTTTATTTTGTCACAAACAACTTACAATCTTTCACAAACTGTCATGTACTCTAACTTTCTCCTCAAAAGGGAGCAAAGGGCGAGTGAAGGGAAGGCAGCAACAGTTACAATCAAACTGAAAGGGAATGTTTTTTATCCTGCCTTTTCTAATGGTATATAATTGCTTCACAATGTTGTGCTAATTTCTAGTGTACAACAGTGTGAATCAGCCATACATGTACATACACCCCCTCCCTCTTGAACCTCCCTTCCCCCCATTCCACCCCTCTGTTCATTACAGAGCATAAGGGGAATATTTTTAGATTGTACTTTATTTTCCCTATTTTATAGAGTTGGCCAAAAAGTTCATTCAGGTCTGTCCATAAACCATTACAGAAAGCCCCAACAAACCTTTGGACACCCAATATATTTTTACTGATCACCTTTATCATTTTCATCAAAGTATAGCTGAAAGGACAGAGCCTATAGCAGATAAACAAATAAATACTACAATTATAAAAATAAAGATTCTTCTGAGAAGGCAAATTACAACATGTTGATTAAAAACAGTTTTCTACTTAGATATGTGTGATGTGAAAATTGAGCTTAGGTACACATGCAACTAATAGAAAAGAAAGATTTCTGCTCTGTAGCTGACAAACCATGTGCTTGTGAATTTGTGCCTGATTTATTGTTGAATCTTGCAGAGGACATAATAAGTGAAATTAAACTTATAGCAAACATCAGTTTAGTTTCTTCTCCTTTATACCTGAGAATGATGAGTTTTATAATTTAAATGCATTAAATTGCTCAAATTGTGAATAAAAACAATATAACCATTTTTAGATTACATTTTTATCTTTTTTGATTTCATACATCAAATCTAAAATAATGGCAAGCTAAGAGGCAGGTCTAAAACCTCATTAAACCCTCATAAAAACCTAAGGTTTTATAATAACAAATTATAAGGAAGAAATTGAAATTCAGAAGATTAAGTAACTTATCCAACATCCAAATACAGGTGTATCAGACTGTAAACTCCATGCTTTACCACAATCTCAAGCCTTAACTTCACTGTTAGAACTAATATCACAAAGGCTTTAACATTAATATAGGTCTTAAGCTTTAAGATTTATTCTTGTATCAATGTTATACAACAAATTTCTGCTATGATCCATGAAGAAAAAACAAGGACAGAACTTCTCACCATAAACAACTAGAAACTACACAAAATACATGAAACTGTTTTAAGACATCAGACAAGATACAGCGCAGGTTTGCAATCCTTGAAAGATGGAATATAAATCAAATGAGACAAACAAGTCTCCATTTCTTTCCTAGAGACAATTCAGACCATTAATGCAAAAAGGGAAATCCAAAAGGCCCTGGCATTTTGACCTGCCAAATGGGAAGATGAAGTGCAGGTTTCTGGGGAGTCTGTATCACCTGGAAGTGTAACTCAGAGTTCTGGAGAGGAGGGAACTAAGTTCACAGAGGACTCTGCAAATTTGTTTAGAGATTCCTGAGTCTTTGTACTAGGCTGTGTACTAGGCTATGCATACATGGAGCAAAACTCTAAAAGACAGGACAAAGAAAGACCAACGATGTGTATGCATAGCAATTCCAAGAACTCACACAGGGCAGGCAGACATTCACGCTTCAACCGACCACAGGTAGAGACACTACAGTAATCAGTGGAGATCAGTGCTGAGATTGTTCTGGAGTGAAGATACTCTTTGACTCCTATGAATATTCATGCAATAACAAAGCTTAAAAACAAACAGAGGTAAAATTTATCCAAATAATCAGCTTCAGGGCAAAAAAATTAAAAAAACAAACCTAATAAAATTACAATGTTCAACACCCAATCAAAATTACCACACAAACAGCCAGAAACTGTGACACAAAATCAGGATAAAATTGACTTTAAAAAAGACCCAGAAATTACGGGATGATAGATTCATCAAAAAATGCTAAAAGAGCTATTCTAAATATACATAAGTATTCATAAAATAGAAGCCTAATAAATAGAAATGGAATATTTTTTAAAACACCTCCCAAAATTTCTAGATATGAAAACTAGATTATCTAAAATTAAAATTTATTGGGTGAAACTAAGAGTAGATTTGGCATTGCAAGGGGAAACAAAGGATCAGTAATCTTGGAAGAACAGTAATACAATCTATCCAAAAGAATTGAGCTCTAGACCTACAGAATAATTCAAAGCACTGCAAAAATAATACACAGTTGACCCCTGAGCAACACAGTTGTGAACTGAATAGGTCCACTTACATGTGATTTTTAAAAAAAAAATAAAATATATTGGAAAAAATTTTGGAGATTTGCAACAATGTAAATCAACTTGAAGATGAACCTCATAGCCTGTAAATATCAAAAATATTAAGATAAAGGTATGTCATGAATGCATAAAATACAAATACTAATTCATTTTATCATTTACTATCATAAAGCACACACACATCTACTATAAAAAGTTAACATTTATCAAATTCTATGCACACAAACACTTACAGACCTTACGTGGTGCCATTTGCAGCAGATAGACATTTAAACAGATGTATTAACTCATAACTAAATAAAACTAACTGCTTTACATACTGCATCACGGTAATAATTTCAAAACCACTTCCTATTGCTATTGTGGTGAGGTCAAGTATCGAGAGCATTAGCTTAAAACATCATGTAATACTAATCATCTCCATGTAAGCAGTAAAACTCTCCAATAAGTTGCATATCACAATAAAGTATCTCTCAGTTTACATGTATTTTCATTGTGTTTACTGCCATGCAGTAAACTCTGAATAACACCAAGAAACCCATATGAAGTGCCACTAGTAATGCTAGATGTGCTACCAAGAAACAGAGAAAAGTCATGATATTACAAGAAGAAGTGGAATTGCTTGATTACGTATTATAGATTGAGGTCTACAGCTGCCACTGCCTATCATTTAAACATAAATAAATGCAGCATAAGGACAAACATTAAAAAATAAAAGGAAATTTGTGAAGCTGTAGCTGCAGCTATGCCAGCAGGCACAAAAACGAACATTATGGGGAATAACTTTTAATCTCCTATTGAAAACACAGTTTTTATGGAGGTGCAGGATTGCTATAAGAAAGGCATACCTATAGACTCTAAAATGATCTGATTAAAAATCAAGTCATTATATAAAAACTTAAAGCAAAAAGAAGGTGAAGGATCTAAAGGTAGAGAAGTTAATGCCAGTAAAAGATCATTTGATAATTTTAAAAAGAGGCCTGGCTTAAAACAATGTCAAGCTAAGAGCAGAAGCAGTTTCCACAGACCAACAGACAGCAGATAAGTTCCCAGATGCTTTTTGGAAAACCATTAAGGAGAAAGGATATCTGCCTGAATAGGTTTTAAATGCATAGGGAAGCACCCTATTTTGGGAAAAAAAAAAATGCCACAAAGGACATTTATTAGTAGGGAAGTGAATTGCTCACCAGGATTTAAGGCATAAAGGGATACTCAAATGCAGTCATATCAACACTAGTACCTCGAAAAGAAAAGGTCAGCACAAGCTGCAGTTTTTTGGCTGTACCACAACAAGAAGGCCTGGACAATGTGAATCCTCTTTCTGAGCTGGTTCCATTTATGCTTTGTCCCTGAAGTCAAGAAGTACCCTGTCTGTAAGGAACTGCCTCTTAAAGCTTTTGTGATATTGAACAATGCCCCTGGCCACCAAGAACCCCATGTGTTTAACAGCAAAGGCATCAAAGTGATCTGCTTGCCCCCAAACACAACCTCTCTGATTCAACCTCTGGGTTAGTGGGTCATAAAGACCTTTAAGACTCATTATACACCGTATTCTATGGAGAGGACTATTCCAATAGAGAGAACATTATAAAAGTCTGAAGTATTATATAACTGAAAATGTCATAATTGGTATACAAAGCTGTGAAAGCCATCAAGTCCAAAACAGTAAATTCCTGCTACAGAAAACTGTCCAAAAATTATGAATGACTTTACAGGATTTACAACAGAGCCAGTTAAGGAAATGATGAAATAGATTGTGGATTTGGGAAAAAAAAGATGGGGGTGAAGGATTTCTACACATGCATCCTACAGAAATTCAAGAAATAATGAACCAGAGGAATTAACAGAGATATCTTGATGAAGATGAGTACTTCCAAAGCAGTGTCAGACAACGAGGAAGAAGATATAGAAGGAGTGCAAGAAAAACAAATTGACAATCTAGTAGAAGTGTTCTAACTATTCAAGGCTGCATTTGACTTCTTTTATGATACTGATCCTCCTACAGTATGGCAAAAAAACTAAAGCAAGTGGTGGAACCATATAGAAGCAATTTTAGAGAAATGAAAAAGCAAAAAATCAGACAAATTATGATGTATTTTCATAAAGTTACACCACGAGTGCCTGTTTCTCCTGCCTGAAGTTTCACCTTCTCCAGCTTTTGTACCTCTGCTACCGGAGACAGCAAAACCAACACTCTTCCTCTTCCTCCTCCCCAGCCTAATTAAGGTGGAGACAATAAGGATGAAGACCTTCACCATTATCCATTTCCACATGAGGAATAGTAAATAATCATTACACCATATAGTTAAAAAACTTAAATGCTGTATGCATGTACCTTCATGTGAAAATTCAATAATGGTAAGGCCAGAAATGTATGAGAGTTTTTGTTTCATCATCATGATTGTCACTGTCTAAAGGAAATCAACCCTGAATATTCACTGGAAGGACTGATGCTGAAGCTGAAGCTCCAATACTTTGGCCACCTGATGCTAAGAACTGATTCACTGGAAAAGATCCTGATGATGAGAATGATTGAAGGTGGAAGGAGAAGGGGATGACAGAAGATGACGTGGTTGGATGGCATCATGGACTCAATGGATATGGGTTTGAGCAAGTTCCGGGAGTTGGTGATGGACAGGGAAACCTGGCGTGCTGAAGTCCATAGGGTCGCAAAGAGTCAGACATAGTTCAGTGACTGAACCGAACTGAAAAATTCACTGCATAGAACACTGTTTGCAGGACTTGTATTGAAGTGGATAGACTATGCTTACATAGGCATGGGGTGATGATATTTAATATAAAATTAATAATGTGCTGTTTTTTTACTGTTTTGTAACTTTGCTTTCAAATAATTATTTTATAATACTGTATGCCTCTTTCTCATAATTGGAGAAACTGCATATCAGCCTAATATCACAGGTGAGTGGCTTTAAAATAATGTAAAAGTGTTTCCAGTATTTTACTATGGATTTGACTGTAATACTGTATGCCATAAAAATTTCATAATCATTCATTCATTAGTTTGTAACTAAGTTATCAGGAAGCAATTTTATTATTCTGTGTCACCATAAAGCAATCATGTTTCTTCATTCAGTTCAGTTCAGTTGCTCAGTCGTGTCTGACTCTTTGCGACCCCATGAATTGCAGCACGCCAGGCTTCTCTGTCCATCACCAATTCCTTGAGTTCGCTCAGACTCATGTCCATCAAGTCAGTGATGCCATCCAGCCATCTCATCCTCTGTCGTCACCTTTTCCTCCTGCCCCCCAATCCCTCCCAGCATCAGGGTCTTTTCTAATGAGTCAACTCTTTGCATGAGGTGGCCAAAGTATTGAAGTTTCAGCCTCAGCATCAGTCCTTCCAAAGAACACCCAGGACTGATCTCCTTTAGAATGGACTGGTTGGATCTCCTTGCAGTCCAAGGGACTCTCAAGAGTCTTCTCCAACACCACAGTTCAAAAGCGTCAATTCTTCAGTGCTCAGCTTTCTTCACAGTCCAACTCTCACATCCATACATCTTCATTATCAATACTCAATTTATTATACTTATAAACAAACATAAATTTTTTCTTCACATTTTCAGTTTTTATGTCTAGTGTTAGTAATATATTATCTAGAGTGCTTTCTATTGTTAGTTTAGGAAGTTAGGCATAAGCAGTACAAGCTGATCTCTAGCCCCACCCCAGACACGCCCTGCTGCTGCTGCTGCTAAGTCGCTTCAGTCGTGTCCAACTCTATGCTACCCCAGAGACGGCAGCCCACCAGGCTCCCCCATCCCTGGGATTCTCCAGGCAAGAACACTGGAGTGTGTTGCCATTTCCTTCTCCAATGCATGAAGGTGAAAAGTGAAAGTGAAGTCACTCAGTCGCCCTAATACAGCCCAAAAAGTGAAGTGAAGTCGGTCAGTCGTGTCCGATTCTTTGCGACCCCATGGACTGTAGCCTACAAGGCTCCTCTGTCCATGGAATTTTCCAGGCAAGAGTACTGGAGTGGGTTACCATTTCCTCCTCCAGGGGATCCCTGACCCAGGGATCAAACCCAGGTCTCCCGCACTGCAAGCAGATGCTTTACCGTCTGAGCTATCAGGGAAGCCCAATACAGCCCAAGGGAGCTTGTAGATATGCTTCAAAATAACCACGGAGACTTATCCAATTCCTGGCATATGTACACACCCTAGGCACATAGTGGACACAAACTAAACACAGGGTTTTCTCCAAATGTGACCTTGCTGCACAGCTGTGTTCTCCAGTGAACTTAGGCAGCCAGCAGCCCACTAAGGGTTCATAAATATTCTATATATGCATACATCTGATTATAAAAGACTGAATTATGGGAAAGACATGTACAACAGAGCCTGCTGTTATGTAACTTGCAACTGTCAGTCAAAACTGTCAGTCCATGCCTGCCTAAATAAATATATAAAAGCACTGTCTTGAAAATCCTGTACCTCTTCATTCTGGTACCAGTGCCTCTCCTTGCATGGTCCACCTCTCCCTTGAGGTGTTCTTTTTTTTTCTTTCTGCTCTTTTTGTTCTTTATTCAATGAACTTGTTTTTGCTGTGGGTAAGACCTCAGATTCTTCTTTGTGTCCTTACCAAGAACAAAGGCCCACAAAGGAGAGTCCTCTTCAACATTTACCCTCACAAATCTGTTAACAGTATCATACAAATAATACTGATTCAGAGACTGACAGATGATTCAACTTGTAAACAGACGGTATAGAATTACATTAACAATAAATACAGTACAGTACTATAAATGAATTTTCCTTATGATTTTCTTAACATTTCTCTACCTTACTTTATTCTGAGAATACAGTATATAGATCACGTAACAGACAATAAGTTAATTATCTGTTCATGTTATCAATAAGGCTTCCACCCAATAGTAGGCAATTTAGGTTTTCAGGAGATAGGCTTTTAAGAAGTCGTGTTGTCTCTACCTTAAATAAAACTTTGTTTCTAATGAAACAAAAAAAAGTCATATCAGATGTTCAAGCTGGTTTTAGAAAAGGAAGAGGAACCAGACATCAAATTGTCAACATCCACTGGAAAATCAAAATAGCAAGAGAGTTCCAGAAATATATCTATTTCTGCTTTATTGACTATGCCAAAGCTTTTGACTGTGTGGATCACAGTAAACTGTGGAAAATTCTGAAAGAGATGGGAATACCAGACCACCTGACCTGCCTCTTGAGAAACCTATATGCAGGTCAGGAAGCAACAGTTAGAACTGGACATGGAACAACAAACTGGTTCCAAATAGGAAAAGGAGTCTGTCAAGGCTGTATATTGTCACTCTTCTTATTTAACTTCTATGCAGAGTACATCATGAGAAACGCTGGGCTGGAAAAGCACAAGCTGGATTCAAGATTGATGGGAGGAATATCAATATCTCAGATATGCAGATGATACCACTCTTATGGCAGAAAGTAAAGAAGAACTAAAGAGCATCTTGATGAAAGTGAAAGAGGAGAGTGAAAACATTGGCTTAAAGCTCAACATTCAGAAAACTAAGATCATGGCATCTGGTACCATCACTTCACAGCAAATAGACGGGAAAACAGTGAAAACAGTGGCTGACTTTATTTTGGGGGGCCAAAATCACTGCAGATGGTGATTACAGCCATGAAATTAAAAGATGCTTTCTCCTTGGAAGGAAAGTTATGATAAACCTAGACATCATATTAAAAAGCAGAGACATTACTTTGCCAACAAAAGTCCATCTAGTCAAAACTATGGTTTTTCCAGTAGTCATGAATAAATGTGAGAGTTGGACTATAAAGAAAGCTGAGTGCAGAAGAATTGATGCTTTTGAACTGTGGTGTTGGAGAAGACTCTTGAGAGTCCCTTGGACTGCAAGGAGATCCAACCAGTCCTAAAGGAGATCAGTCCTGGGTATTTATTGGAAGGACTGATGTCGAAGCTGAAACTCCAATACTTTGGCCACCTGATGCGAAGAGCTGACTCATCTGCAGTGCATGGGGTCGCAAAGTCAGACATGACTGAGCAACTGAACTTAAATTATGTATTAAGGGAGTGGTCTTGGTGTACCCAACTCCAGTGCTGTTCAAGGGTCAACTGTAATTAGCATCTTAGCATTAAGCAGACTACAGAAATGTATTTTAAGAAATAATGGTGGAATAATATCCAAATTTAATTTTTAAAAATTATAAGCCTATCAATCCTAAAAGCTCAACGAACTGGAGACAGGAAATGTACACACATACCATATCAAGGCATATTATAACTACATTTATGAAAACTGCTGCTGCTGCTGCTGCTGCTGCTAAGTCACTTCAGTCGTGTCCGATTCTTAGCGACCTCATGTACTGCAGCCTACCAGGCTCCTCTGTCCATGGATTCTCCAGGCAAGAGTGCTGGAGTGGGGTGCCATTGCCTTTTCTGTTATGAAAACTAGAAGCATGGAAAGCAAGATACATTATGTGCAGAGACACAAAATAAGAGTGACTGAGCCTTCTCATAGTAAAATACTGAAACCCAGAGAAAATGGAAAACATTTTAAGGTAAAGAGGAAAATCTATTAATCTAAAATTTCATATCTGGCCAAAATATCATTCAAGTGGAATAAAATTTCATATCTGGCCAATAAAATTTCATATCTGGCCAAAATATCATTAAAGTGGAATAAAAACCTTTCCAGAAAAGGAGAAGGAAGTGAATTTATCATCAGCTGACCAAAACTAAAGAAATATTAAATTTTTTATCTTGGAATTTCCCAAAGGAATAAAAAAAAAAACACCAGAAATTATAAATATGTGAGTAATTACAAAATATTATTTATATTTTAAAAAGATAACTGAGTTTTTAAAGTACAAATTAAAATAATATGTTGTGAAATATATGGTTATATAAAAAATTATAAGGAACAGGAGTATAAAGAATGATAGAGAATAGAAGCATTCTTTTAAGGATGTATAATGCATATGATACATTAAGGTTGTATATTGCTGTATTATTTCAAGGTAGATTGTCATAAGATATGGCATATACCTCTGTGTGTGAATATATATACATTAAGGTTGTATTTTGCATTTTTCAAGGGAGATTGTCATAAGATACGCATATACATCTGTGTGTGAATTTTATATATATATATATATATATATATATATATATATATATATATATATAATGCTAAGATACTAACTAGTGAATAATGAAGCCATTTTTTAAAACACTCAGTTCAGTTCAGTTCAGTTGCTCAGTCATGTCCGACTCTTTGAGACCCCATGAACTGCAGCACGCCAGGCCTCCCTGTCCATCACCAACTCCCGGAGTTCACCCAGATTCGCATCCATCGAGTCAGTGATGCCATCCAGCCATCTCATCCTCTGTCGTCCCCTTCTCCTCCAGCCCTCAATCCCTCCCAGCATCAGAGTCTTTCCCATGAGTCAACTCTTTGCATGAGGTGGCCAAAGTACTGGAGTTTCAGCTTCAGCATCATTCCCTCCAAAGAAATCCCAGGGCTGATCTCCTTCAGAATGGACTGGTTGGATCTCCTTGCAGTCCAAGGGACCTCTCAAGGGTCTTCTCCAACACCACAGTTCAAAGGCATCAATTCTTTGGTCTCAGCATTCTTCACAGTCCAACGCTCACATCCATACATGAGCACTGGAAAAACCACAGCCTTGACTAGACAGACCTTTGTTGGCAAAGTAATGTCTCTGCTGGAAGAAAAGATAAAAAGGAATCAAATATAAATGTAACTTTTAATAATTGCAACATTGCTATAAATCTAAACATACTGATATATACATCAAATATAAATTGTCTAACCGGCAAATAAAAGACAGAGATTTTAGGACTGAATATAAGAAAACACTTAAATTTATAGAAAGAGATACAATATAAATTAAGAGAATGGAAGAGCTTCCAGGGGGCACTAGAGGTAAAGAATTCACTTGCAACGCAGGAGACTTAAGAGACAAGGGTTTGATCTCTGGGTGGGGAAGATCCCTGGAGGAGGGCATGGCAACCCACTCCAGTATTCTTGCTTGGAGATACCCATGAACAGAAGAGCCTGCGGGGGCAAACAGTCCATGGGGGTCACAAAGAGTGGGACATGACTGAAGTGACTTAGCACACATGCATGCAAGAGAACGGGAAAATACAAACCCTGGAAAACACTGAGCATAAGGAAGCTGGAAAAGCTGTAGTAAAAAGAGGGGGAAATTATGACATAATAGCCAGGAATAATAGAGGGGGAAAGGGATATTTTGAAATGACAAAGAAATAAATTAATCAAGGAGGCCTAAGAGTCCTTCATGTGGACACACTCAATAATAGAGTGACAAACTACAAGAAACAAAAGCCAAGAGTAATGAACGGAGAAACACAACCAGAATTATGACTGGAGTTTTCCAGGTCCCCCTCCCAATCATTGATAATACAAACAAAAATATAATCTATAACAAACAGAAAAAATAAATAATCATATCAACCAAATGGACCTAACTGACATTTACAGGTTGAAACTGCAACCTCAAATAGCAGAATACACATAATTTTCAAGTATACATGGAGCATTTAACAAAACAGGTCACATGATATGCCATAAAATAAGTTCATCAAATTTAAAGAACTGAAATCACACAGAGCATGTTCTTAAACCACAGTGAAAATAAACTAGAAACAAATAACTGGAAGATATCTGGGAAACCCCTAAACAATTATAAGAAAAAATAAAAATATATATATATTTTTAAACACACTGTCATCAAAGCAAAAGGAAAACTAGAAAGTAGTTTGAATTAAGTAAAGTTGAAAACAACATTTAAAAATTTGTGTTGCAGGGATAAATGGCTCTCAAAGGGAAATTTATAGCTTAAAATGTTTATATCAGAAGCAAACTAACAAAAATTTAAAATCAATGATCTAAAACAAGAGTTTACAGTTTTTCTTTTATAAAGAGTCAGATGGGAAATAATAGAGTGTGTAGTTTACTACTGCTACTAACATCTCTGCCATTGTAGCATGAAAGCATTCACAAATGGATGAAAAGGACTGCAGTCTAAAATTAGCCTTTATTTATAAAAAGTGTAACGAGTTTCATGAAATGTTCACATCCACAAAGTATTATTTTTATTTTTTCAAACATTAAAAAAAATGTAGAAATCACTCAGCTTTCAGGTAATTTAAAACTAGGTGGTAAACTGAATTTGGCCTGCAGTCCATAGGTTGTAGTCTCCTGACCTAACTTTTGGCCCTAGGAAGCTAGGCAAAGGGTAAAAAATTAAACAAAAAAATAAATGAAAGGAAAGGTTTAATAAAGATACAAGTAGGATAGGGGACTTTCAACGTGGTTGAGGAGTAAGATGAGATCACTTTTCTCCCCATAAATACATCAAAAGTATGTTTGCATGTGGAACAACTTCTCTAGAACATCTTCTGAATGCTGGTAGAAGACCCCAAACGTCCAAAAAGATAACTCAATTTCCTTAGTATGTTCAGTTCAGTTGCTCAGTCGTGTCCCACTCTTTGCGACCCCATTAATCGCAGCACGCTAGGCCTCCCTGTCCATCACCAACTCCCAGAGTTCACTCAGACTCATGTCCATCGAGTCAGTGATGCCATCCCGCCATTTCATCCTCTGTCATCCCCTTCTCCTCCTGCCCCCAATCCCTCCCAGCATCAAAGTCTTTTCCAATGAGTCAACTCTTCGCATGAGGTAGCCAAAGTACTAGAGCTTCAGCTTTAGCATCATTCCTTCCAAAGAAATCCCATGGCTGATCTCCTTCAGAATGGACTGGTTGGATCTCCTTGCAGTCCAAGGGACTCTCAAGAGTCTTCTCCAACACCACAGTTCAAAAGCATCAATTCTCCAATGCTCAGCCTTCTTCACAGTCCAACTCTCACGTCCATACATGACTACTGGGAAAACCATAGCCTGAGGTAGGGCAAAAGATAAAGACAAAAAAAAAAAAAAAAAGAAAGAAAGAAAGAGAGAGAGAGAGACAGGATTTTGGCAAGGAGACCTGCACCTCAAGGAGGGAGCCATGAAGAAGGAAAAGCATCCCCACACTCTCAGAAAACCCCCTCGGGGCAGACAGGGGGCAGCTTTGGAACCTCAGAGGGGAACACAGAAACAGGTGATAAGAAAGCAAAATGGAGAGAATTTATCACTGAGACAGTTGCCAAACAGCACTACCCAGTCAAGAAGCAGCTTGCACACCAGCTGCAGTGAATGGAATGGAAGATGGGTGTGGAGGCTCAGGCTTAGGGGGTCAGACCCCAGGGTGAGGACCTGGATTGAATGCTGTGAAGAGGGGGCTAGTATAACACAGCCAAGGGAGTCCAAGGAAAAGCCTGGGCCTCTCAGAGAGGCAAAAGATAGTTGCTGCGGGGACGCTCTAACACCACAAGCTAGCAGACTGCAGGAAACCACCTTCCTGAATGCCACAGGTGGGATGAGAGGCATCTGTGAACTCTGCAACCCAGAGGTAGACAAACCTGCTTGGCTACCACCAAAGCAGGCAGGAGCATGAGAGGTGCAACTGGACATGACTGCAGTTTATGATCCCAGAGGGAGGAACTCAAGCTGACTGGCCACTGCCAAAGCCAGGGCAAGTGCCTGAGGCAGGGGACAAAATGCTGCCACAACCAACCCACCACCAGAGGTAGCAGCTGCCACCGAGCCTTGAATGGGCACGGGTTACTTCCTGGAAGCCTATGCAGCTTGGCTCTGCTTGGCTCTGCTGAGGGACACAGGACCCAGAGCTAATTCCCCAAGAAGAGCACAAGACCCTCCTCAGGCTGCAGCGATTTCCCACAGGCCTAGATCACAGCAGGTGCTCCCCACATCTCCCAAATGTGGCTTCCATAATCGTGCCTCGCCCCAGCCCCAGCTGAGCAAATAAGCCCTAATAAGCCACTACTTTTGCGCCTTCTGATCCGGGCAGGGAACATACACACCTGAGGCAGCCTACAAAGTCGGTCCCAAATTAAGGCAGCACATACAGCTCAAAATCAGAAAAACAGTCCAATAAAAAAAAATGGGCGTAAGACCTAAACAGACATTTCTTTGAAGAAGACATACAGATGGACAATAAACACATGAAAAAGATGCTCGACATCACTAATTATTAGAGAAATGCACATCAAAACTACAAAGAGATATCACCTCACACTGGTCACAATGGCCATCATTAAAAAACCTACAAACAATAAATGCTCAAGAGGATATGGAGAAAAGGGAACCATTTTACACTGTTGCTCGGAATGTAATCTGACACAGCCATTATGGAGAATAGTATGGAAATTTCTTAAAAAAAAAAAAAAACTAGAAATAAATCTACCATCTGACCCAGCAATCTCACTCTTGGGCATATACCCTGAGAAAGCCATAATTCTAAAAGACACATGCAGCCCAATGTTCACTGGAGCACTGTTCACAATAGCTAGGACACGGAAGCAACCTAGATGTCCACCTACAGGTGAATGGATAAAGACGTTGAGGTACATATACACAATGGAATGTTACTCAGCCATAAAAAAAAAATGAATTTGAGTCAGTTCTAGTGAGGTTGGTGAACTTACAGCCTGTTATACAGAGTAAGCCAGAAAGAAAAACACATATTGTATATTAACACATAAATATATACAATCTAGAAAAAGGGTGGGTACTAATGAACCTATTTGCAGGGAAGGACTAGAGACACAGTACAGAGGATGGACTTGTAGACACAGTGGAGGAAGGAAAGGAGAGTGTGGGATGAATGGAGAAAGCAGCATTGATATATATACGCTACCATGGGTAAAAGAGATAGCTGGTAAGGAGCTATCATATAACACAGGGAGTCAAGCCTGGTGCTCTGTGATGACTTAGAGTGGTGGGATGGGGGAGGGAAGGGGGCACAAGAGGGAGTGGTTATATGTATAATTATGGCTGATTTGTATTGCTGTACAGCAGAAATCAACATAACATTGTAAAGCAATTTTGTACCAATTAAACAAATAAAAAGGTACAAGTAAGATTCAATGACACTGATGAGGAACAAATGGAAAAGGAAAAGCAAGGAGGCCAAAGGCTGGTGATTTGGAAAAAATCAATAAAATTGATAGACTTCAAACTCCACTAATAAAAAAAAACATTCTGAAAACATATTACTAATATTAGGAATGAAAGAAAAGACATATTTTGAGACCACAAATTAATAGAGAAATGTTATAAGTGACGTCACACCAATATATTTGATACTGAGATTAAATAAATTCTGGAAAGACATAAATTTTCTAAAATTTTAATAGCTCCAGCTCTTTCAGGGTATTTCAATAGGTAATTAGAACTTTCCCACAAAGGAACTCCAAAACCAAATGTTCTCATTGGTATATACTACTTACCACCTAAAAGAGAAATGATATGAAACTCATACAGAGCCCTTCAGAACTTAGAGGAGGAAGAAACATTCTATGGAGTCAAAAAAACCTTATTATCAAAAGCAGGCAAAACTTTTCCAGAAAAAAAAAAAATACAGACAAATATCTCTACTTGAAAAATCTTTTAAAATATTTTGCAAAGAGAATCCAGAAATACACAAAGAGGATAATACAGTTTGAATATCTGTAGTTTATTTAGTGAATAAAATCACCATATTAACAGAATAATTGTTGAAACACACCCAAGACCATCTCAGTAGATGCAGTAATAGCATTTGACAAAACCCAGAGTTCATGCATTGCAAACACTCTCAACAATTTAGAAATGAAAAGGAACATTCAGTGAAACATCTATGAAAAAATCTACAACTATGATTGTACATAATGGTGACAGACTGAATATTTCCCCATTACTTGGAGAAGGCGATGGCACCCAACTCCAGTACTCTTGCGTGGAAAATCCCATGGATGGAGGAGCCTGGTGGGCTGCAGTCCATGGGGTCACTAAGAGTCAGACATGGCTGAGCGACTTCAGTTTCACGTTTCACTTTCATGCACTGGAGAAGGAAATGGCAACCCACTACAGTGTTCTTGCCTGGAGAATCCCAGGGAGGAGGGAGCCTGGTGGGCTGCCGTCTATGGGGTTGCATGGAGTCAGACACGACTGAGGGACTTCACTTTCACTTTTCACTTTCATGCACTGGAGAAGGAAATGGCAACCCACTCCAGTATTCTTGCCTAGAGAATCCCAGGGACCGCAGAGCCTGGTGGGCTGCCCTCTATGGGGTCGCATAGAGTCGGACACGACTGAAGTGACTTAGCAGCAGCAGCAGCAGGAACAAGTCAAGTTAGTCATTCACATCATGTCTATCAGAATTGCAATGTAAGTTGTAGCCAGCGTATTAAGTTGTTTAGTCCCTAAGTCCTGCCTGACTCTTTTGTGACTCCATGGACTGTAGCCCACCAGACTCCTCTGTCCAGGGATTTCCCAGGCAAAAAAAACTGGAGTGGGTTGCATTTCCTTCTCTACGGGATCTTCCCAAACCAGGGATCAAACCACTATCTCCTGCATTGCTGGTGGATTTTTTACCACTGAGCCATCAGGGAAGCCTGGTGAATTAAAAAATAAAATAAAACACATACATTTTGAGAAGAAATAAAGTTCTCTTTATATTCAAACATCATGAGTATCTATAGGAATTTACAAAAAACAATGAGAATTAATTCATGAGTTAAACAAAATATAGTACATAACAACTTATAAGGTCAGCAGATGTGGAGCTCTTTCGAAAGGACCCAGACTAAGGATGCTGCATGAAGGTCTCAGGCATATCCAAACAGAAGGATGCTACATGAAGTATGCCATAAGATTAGAAGATGTCAAATGCACTGTCACCTTCAGAAATCAGAGTATGTGTATAGGGTGGGTGGGAATAAATATGGTCTTAAATGTACAAGGGAGGAAGAGCTCGCATTTTGATACCTGCACAAAAAGGGCCTCACTGCTCAATTACAGCAGCATTTGTCAATAAAAAGCATGTATTTCTTTTTCTCATTCTTATTCCATTTGATCTTGGAAGAAGCAAAAAGAACTTAAAATAATAGGTGGAAATAAAGTAAAGAGGAAAATAACCCAATAATAATTCCCTTTCTCATGGCAGATAACAAAATTAGGCCTTAGATGAGTATAGAAACATGGGTTCAAACCCCAGGTTGGGAAGGGCCCCTGGAGGAGAAAATGGTAACCACTCCAGTATTCTTGCTGGGATAATCCCATGGACAGAGGAGGCTGGTGAGTTACGGTCCAGGGGGGTCACAAAGAGTTGGACACAACTGACTCTCACCCACAAGGATAGAGGAGCTTCAAACTGGATGTGAAGAAAAATTTTGGTCCAGGTCAGAGAGTATTTTTAGTTGCTCAAGTGAAGTGATAAATTCAATATCCAAGATAAATGATGAAGCTAAGATATCTACTCCAGCTATCACACAGAAACTGAGGAGGAGGAGTAACAATTTGAAACAATGATGAGAGAAAAAATAAAGATATTTACTGATGGCAACCCACTATTAGAACTTTCAGTAGACCTTTCTTATTTTACCTAGTATCCACATTGTCCAACATAAGCACTCAACAGTTGTTACCACAAAAAGTGAAGAACAACTGAAAAATCTGTTAACTATTTGTTTTATGAACCTACCATTTTTGTTTACATAGCTTTTGATCTGAAAGTGAATTGCTACTTTGTTTGAGAAGAATTTTTTCTTAACTAGAAAAGAATCTTCGAGTGTATTCTCATGATATGGTGCCTGTATGCTGAAGCAGAAAACTTAAAATGCAGCTGCCATGCTTTATTATGTTCTAATTTACAAAAACATTAAAACATCTACTTCTTGTGGTTTAAAATAGGTATCTGTTAACTGATTCTGAGCAGACTTCTAATTTTCACTAAAAATAAATGTGAAGTCCAGGAAATACAACCAAAGCAATAGCAATACTTAACACTAAAACTAAGACAATGTGCTACTGGAAAGCAAAAGATGTATTCTATAACTTTGAATTTGACAAAGTTAATTCATAAACTTACTCTCTACATGGTTTTTGCTTTTTTTGCAAATCACCTACTTCATTATTTACTTTATATATTTCTTGAAGGAAAATTGAAATTTTTAGCTATCCTAATACTAAATAACAATAGTTTTCTATTGCTTTTTTTCTGTCAACAGATTCAAATCTCTATCAGAATGTTTAAGAAGGCCTGGCGAGCTGCAGTCCATGGGGTCAAAAAGAGCTGGACATGACTTAGCAACTGAATAACAATAACATGATTTAAATAACCACATAACATATATACAGTATATAGTGTGAATTTCTCAGCATTAAAACAAAATCTTAACATAATTCCTATCAGGAGACCCAAGATAAAACAATAACTTCCTCATCTTATTACAGACAGTAAGATATGAGCAAGGAATCAGAAGACATTTGTAATTTTTAATTTCTCTAGTGCACAAGTGTCTGAATACAGGCAATATTTCTTTCTCCAACAGAAAAATATATTTGGATCCTGAGAATAGACTATGTCATCTATAATCACTGTGGTACTTGAACTAACCACTTAAGCCATTTGCTTTTTACTGGTTTTGTTAAGCTTTCCTTTTCTGATCCCATTTTAAGTGCATGAACATATCCACGAATATACATTGCAGATTAAAGAAAAAACACTTCAAGGGAAAATGAGTTTTCTGGTCAACAGACATTTATCTAGGAAAAGAGCCATAAAAATGTTAACAGGCCTCTTGGCCAGAAGATAATGTAAATCACCTGAGACCTTTTGTATATGGGAGGGTATGCAAAAAGAAATCCTGGTCTCAATAAGGGTCAGGACTGCTGCCCCTGCATAACTCTGCATATTCCATTATTTCTTTATGTACAACTTGGGGTATATAAACTGCCTTTGAAAATAAAGCTGTGGGTCTGGCACTAATGCTTGGCTCCCCCATGTCGTTCTTTTCTTATTCTCCCTTTTCTGGCTGAATTCCCATCTGGAGCATAGAGGCTCACCCTGTCTACTTATTTGCCTGGGCTTCTAAGACCCATGCGAGAGGGAGCCCAAGGTGGGGCACCCTCCGCTATTCAAGCAGGTGCCTGCGGCCTACGTAGACAGTGCAAGTCCCTTGTCTCGGGGCTTTACTGACTTTCTATGTAAACCAAGGTATGCAGCCTCTTTTCTCCTCTATTTTTTCACTGCATTATTCTTCTCTAATCTCTCTTTAAATCTCTAATTAATCTCTCTTTAATCACCGACTCCGTCCTTGCTTCAAATTCCCTGGATCCACCAGGGCTGGACACCGGCATTCCTTAAAACATATTTCATATAAATATTGTAAGTAAGTCTAAGTACTACTTTTCAATGTTTGTTACTTTCAATGAACACGTACTTGTGTGTCTGCCCTATGCAAAACTGTGTTTTTATACAGTGACAAATATTAACACAATAATAAATGATGCTCTGATAAAACCCTGCTATAAAAAACTTCTGATTCATAACAACAGACAGAGATGTGAACTTTGGTGCATGGATTAATAAAGATAAAGAACTTGAAAATACTCATTAGACCTTAAAAACAAAGTTGATATATCTAATGAATTATCTTCAAAATTTTCTTAGAAAAATAAATTTTAGAAATATGGAAGCTGGAAAAAGAAAGGGCTTCATTGCATATGATCTAGCTTCTTGGTATTATAAATTGACAAATCTCAAAGACGTGAGTGTTGGACTGTGAAGAAAGCTAAGCACTGAAGAATTGATGCTTTTGAACTGTGGTGTTGGAGAAGACTCTTGGTGAGTGCCTTGGACTGCAAGGAGATCTGACCAGTTCATTCTAAAGGAGATCAGTCCTGGGTGTTGTTTAGAAGGACTGATGCTAAAGCTGAAACTCCAATATTTGGGCCACCTCATGTGGAGAGTTGACTCATTGGAAAAGACTCTGATGCTGGGAGGGATTGGGGGCAGGAGGAGAAGGGGACGACAGAGGATGAGATGGCTGGATGGCATCACCGACTTGATGGACGTGAGTTTGAGTGAACTCTGGGAGTTGGTGATGGACAGGGAGGCCTGGCGTGCTGCAATTCATGGGGCCGCAAAGAGTTGGACATGACTGAGCAACTGAACTGAACTGAACTGAAAGATATAATTATCCATTTTAGTGCCTTTTTTCTTCTCTAGGTACAATTTTTGAAGTACTTTACTTTAATAAGATATTTCTTTCCTATTCAAAGTCCCTCTCAAAAATATGTTTTGATTTTCCAATTATAGAAAAGTACAGAAACAAAAATATAATACCTAGTTACCATTACTGAAATTATTACTTAGATAATTGTTTTAGAATTAATACCTGTAAGCTGTTTTAAATTTGTAAAATATTAAGTACATCATATATTGAATATTAATATCCAATCATTTTCTCTCCTTTGCAACAATGATTAGGAAATGATAGCTAAGAAAATATACATTTGTGACTATAAAGTAGAAAACAATATGTGTTGGAGGTAAAGAGATGAGAAAATATTTACTAAAGGTTTGCTTTTTAAAATATTTCTTGCTAAGGTAGAGATTAAAATATATTCATGTGTGCTCTGTGCTAAGTTGCTTCAGTCAGGTCCGACTCTTTGTGATCCCATGGACGATAGCATGCCAGGCTCCTCTGTCTATAGGATTTTCCATACAAGAATACTGGAGTGGTTTGCCATGCCCTCCTCCAGGGGATCTTCCCATCCTAGGGATTGAACACGAGTCTCTTAAAACATCTCCTGCGTTTGCAGGCAGGCTTTTTACCATTACCATCACCTGGGACGTCCAAAATATATTCATGGTAACTATAATTTTATTTACTGACTGTTCACTTGGGTTAAATACAGAATAGAAGAAAACAGAAAAACTATCAAATAGAATAAAACAAATTATTAAGTATAACATTTATATCCTCTTTTAACTTAAATTTAAATTAACTTCTATTTACCAAACTGTTCAAATAATGTTGAAAAATTTTATTCTAATTTGCACTGATGTTACACACTCAGCTGCATTCTTGTTGGAAAATATCTCAAGAAAACATTGACAAGTTTCCACTTGTCTTTGTAAATAAAAAGCATGGAAATTAAAATATATCTATATATCTAAATTATTATGCATCTATATTATGAAATATAGGTAATTTTGTAATATAATATGTATTACATTTAGTTTTGAAAACCTCTGTTCACAATGCTTTAGACAATTTATAAGCTTCTTTTACTGCATTCTGTTATATTATGAAAATCTGAAAACAAGGCTTCTCTATTTCAACTACTAAAAGGCTTCATCTCACAGATAATTAAACTTTTCCCAATGTATTTCCAGATTCATTTTAAAAGATCTAGCACTCATGTCTTTTTAAGACTTAAGCTTCCACATGTTACTGTTGCTTTTCAGAAAATTTTCTTGATGATGTTATGTGGAAAGGATCCTTGGTATATAAATGTATAAGAATGCAAACAACATCTTTGTGAACTCAATTTCCACAAGTACAAGCTATGTAAAGGAATTACTGGTTTTTGTGATTGTTAACTATTTTTGCTTAACGCAGCTTTGATTAATCATTTAAAAGTTTAAGAGTTGAGGATGCTCCAAACAGTCTAGTTCAAAACCCTCCCAGACAAATTTCAAAACTATAGAAAGGTTGAAAAAAATAGCAATGAATACCTCCAAGCACTTCAGCTAGATTTACCAAATATTAGCCTATGCAGTCTCTTTATCTCCCTGCTCGTCATATACGTGTTTATTTCTAATGATCTGAAATTAGCTTGCAGATATTATTACGCTTACTGCTAAATAATGCAACATATATTCTCTTAAAAACTGCAAGACATCCCTATATAAGACCAATGCCACAATCATACTCATTAAATAAAACACTGACCTAATTATCATGATGCTATAAGTCCAGGTTCAATACTTCCTAATTATCCTAATACTGTTCTTTATAACTTTTAGTTGTTGTTTTTAAATCTAGAATCCCATCACAAATCTTGCATGGCATGCTGTTGTTTTGTCAGTCTCCTAAAGAATAGTTCCCCAGCCTCTTGTCTTTCACATTTGACATTTTGAACAACCCAGATCAGTTGTTTTGCAGAATACTTCTCTGACTGTCTCTATGTAAATAGAGTCAAATTAAGTAGTTTTGGTAAGAATACTGTAAAGGCAAAACACTACATAGACACCTTACATTTCATCACATAAAGGTCAAGTAATGTTATTTTATCCCATCATTAAAGATGCTGAATTAGGTAATGTCAGTGTCTATCAAGTCCTTCCATTTTACAGGCAAAGATTTCCCTTCATAATTAATAAGTAATCTCAGTTGTGATGACTTCCATTTATGTTCAAGCAACCATTAATGGTACTTTGATGAATTAAGTTTACACTGGAAGTTTTAAAATGGAAATTTCTAATTTTACAATTTCTTGTACATTTATAGGTATTTGTTAAGAAATGTTTTTTTCTTGCAGATACTTGTTTTGTTTCAGTATTCAAAATAGTATAATTAATTACTATGAATATTATGTTTTAACTTTTGAATATGAAACAATTTTAGAGTAACAGAAAAGCTGAAAAAATAATATACAATTTTCATTTGCTTTCACTGTTTTCCCCTAATGCAAACATTTTCCTTATCTATAGCACAATGATCAAAACCAAGAAGTTAACATTGGTGCAATACTTTTAATTAAAGTAGAAGTTCTATTTGGACTGCAGCATTTTTCGCTGCTAATGTCTTCTTTCTGTGATGGGATGCAATTCAGAATACCACACTGCAATTTGGCCTTTTTCCTCCTTTTCTTATCTTTCATGACCTTAACACTTTTGAACTATCAGTTCAGTTCAGTTGCTCAGTCGTGTTCGACTCTTTGTGGTCAGTTATTTTGCAGAATGGTCCTTAAGTTCGCCTAAATGTTCAAGATTAGGTTGTATATTTTAGGAAAGAATATTAAAGTTAAATTGTATTATAATCAGATGTTACATGATCCTGTTATATCTAAGGATGGTAATTCAAACCTTGATTATTTAGTTAAGGTAGTATCTTCAGAGTTTCTTCAGCACAAAAGTATTATTATTCTCTTCGTAATTAACCAATACTTGGAGGAGATACTTTGAGAGTATGCAAATGCCCCCTCAATCAATTTGCCTACCTATTTTTGAAGCCATTGGAAGACTTAATCTGAAGTTTGGTGTCCTAATGACAACTTTTTATTTCCCTCCTTGCTTTTACAGATAATCATTATAAATATTAAGCATTTTTAAGTATGAACATTAATTTTTCTTCCTCTTGTTTTAATGTCCAAGGGAGGGATTTCTGGAACATATACTGTTTGTTTGCCATAATGGCTTTATCATGTTGCATTTTCATTAGCAATATAGGGGAAATCTAATTGCTCCATGTTCCTGTCAGGACTGGGTTCTGTCATTGTATATGATTTTAACCATTCTAATAATTGTGAGTGCTATTTTACCCTGTGTGTGTGCCCATGTGTGTGTTTTAATCCAGTGTAGCTATCACCATAATCAATATTCCTCATGGTTCCCATACATAGATCCCTACCCACACACATCTAAACTACTGGCCATCTACCACTGATTAGTTCTCCACACTATATTTTTATTTATTTTGGAGAATTTAAAATAAATGGAATCACACGTTATATATTTTGAGACTGGCTTTTTTCACTTTATAGAACATCTGATTTATACACACACGTATATATAATATACTGTTAGAGTTATATAAACATATATGTGCCATGCCATGTTTAGTCACTCAGTTGTGTCCGACTCTTTGTGACCCCATGGACTGTAGCCCGCCAGTCTCCTCTGTCCATGGGGATTCTCCAGGCAAGAATACTGGGTTGCCATGCCCTCCTCCAGGGGATCTTCCCAACCCAGGAATCAAACCCACATCTCCCGCACAAACGGCAGATTCTTTTACTCATAGTAAAAATATAGTGTTGAATATTTACAAAATAATTTATTTTTATCAGAGTAGTATTCCAATGTACATGTGCACCACAGTTTGTATATCTACTCAGAAGCTGAAATAAGTTTGGGTTATTTCCCTACTGAGGGTTTTTTAAGCACATTATCTTATAAGACACATGTTTTTCTTTCTTTCTTTCAAATATATATACTCTGTACTTCAATTTCTTACCATATTGCCATATTGCACTGGCCATGATTTCTAGAACTGTATGAATGAAGAGTGGTGAGAAGGACATAGCATGCTTCATTCTTGAACTTAAAGGCAGAAAGTTAAGGTTTACATTGTTAAGCATGATATTAGGTGTACATAGTGATTTTTTTTTTGTTTTAAAGATGTCATTTATCAATTAAGGATGTCTCTTTTCATTCTGAGAATGCTCAGTGTTTTTATCATGAATGAATGTTGGACTTCTTAAGTGATTTTCTGCATATTTGAGACAATAAGGTTTCTAATTTTTAGTTTCTTTATACAATAAATTATATCATTTTTTGAATTTTGGACCAGCTTGCATTCTTGGGGTAAACTCCACTTGCTTATATGGCATTTTATTTTGCTGGATTCAAAGTGTTAATATTTTTTGAGACTTTTGTGTCAATGCTCTTGAGGTGTATTGGTATTTGGTTTGTATTTCATGCAATATCTTTTTTTGTTTGTTTTTGGTCACATCATGTGACTTATGAGATCTTAGTTCCTCAATGAGGGATCAAACTCAGGTCCATGAAGTGAAAGCCAGAGTCTGAACTACTGGGCCACCAGGGAACTCCCCATTTTTGGTAATATATTTTATCTGCTTTTAGCTTTAGAAAAACATTGTGCTCATGCTCAGTCACTAAGTTGTGTCTGACTCTTTGCAACCCCTTGGACTATAGCCTGCCAGGCTCCTCTGTCTATGGATTTCCCAGGTAAGAATACTGGAGTCAGTTGCCATTTCCCTTTCCAGGGATCTTCCTGACACAGGGATTGAACCTGTGTCTCATGTGTCTCCTGAATTGGCAGGCTGATTCTTTACCACTGAGCCATCTGGGAAGCCCTTAGGGAAACACAGGATTGATTAAATAAATGGGTATTGTTTTCATCTTGTCTATCATCTATTCTTGCAAGAGACTGGCAGAATTTGATTTCTTCCCAAAAGGATATGTGAATTCACTGTGAATACATCTAAGTCTGATTTCTTTGTTAAAAAGTTTACAGTTACATATTAAAACTTTTAATTGATATTGGTCTATTAAAATCATTTATTTATTTTTTAGTAAGTTTTGGTATTTTTTTAATCTAAAGAAATTGATCCACTTAATCTAGGTTGTCAAATGTATAGGCATAGAGTTATTTGTAGAAATCCCTTATCATTTTAGTATCTATATACTATATAGTGATTAATATTTCATTTTAAAACTGACACACATACTGTCTATTTTGTTTCTGATCCATCTTGGTAGAGATGTACAGAAGAAAGCCCAGAGATAAATCCATGCACCTATGGACACCTTATCTTTGACAAAGGAGGCAAGAATATACAATGGAGTAAAGACAATCTCTTTAACAAGTGGTGCTGGGGAAACTGGTCAACCACTTGTAAAAGAATGAAACTAGAACACTTTCTAACACCATACACAAAAATAAACTCAAAATGAATTAAAGATCTAAATGTAAGACCAGAAACTATAAAAATCCTAGAGGAGAACATAGGCAAAACACTCTCTGACATAAATCATAGCAGGATCCTCTATGATCCACCTCCCAGAATTCTGGAAATAAAAGCAAAAATAAACAAATGGGATCTAATTAAAATTAAAAGCTTCTGCACAACAAAGGAAAATATAAGCAAGGTGAAAAGACAGCCTTCTGAATGGGAGAAAATAATAGCAAATGAAGCAACTGACAAACAACTAATCTCAAAAATATACAAGCAACTCCTGCAGCTCAATTCCAGAAAAATAAACGACCCAATCAAAAAATGGGTCAAAGAACTAAATAGACATTTCTCCAAAGACATACAGATGGCTAACAAACACATGAAAAGATGCTCAACAGTACTCATTATCAGGGAAATGCAAATCAAAACCACAATGAGGTACCATTTCACACCAGTCAGAATGGCAGCTATCCAAAAGTCTACAAGCAATAAATGCTGGAGAGGGTGTGGAGAAAAGGGAACCCTCTTACACTGTTGGTGGGAATGCAAACTAGTACAGCCACGATGGAGAACAGTGTGGAGATTCCTTAAAAAACTGGAAATAGAACTGCCTTATGACCCAGAAATCCCACTGCTGGGCATACACACCGAGGAAACCAGAATTGAAAGAGACACATGTACCCCAATGTTCATTGCAGCACTGTTTATAATAGCCAGGACCTGGAAGCAACCTAGATGTCCATCAGCAGATGAATGGATAAGAAAGCTGTGGTACATATACACAATGGAGTATTACTCAGCCATTAAAGAGAATACATTTGAATCAGTTCTAATGAGGTGGATGAAACTGGAGCCTATTATACAGAGTGAAGTAAGCCAGAAAGAAAAACACCAATACAGTATACTAACACATATATATGGAATTTAGAAAGATGGTAATGATAACCCTGTATGTGAGACAGCAAAAGAGACACAGATGTATAGAATGGACTTTTGGACTCTGTGGGAGAGGGAGAGAGTGGGATGATTTGGGAGAAAGGCATTGAAACATGTATACTATCATGTAAGAAATGAATCGCCAGTCTATGTTCCATACAGGATACAGGATGTTTGGGGCTGGTGCACGGGGATGATCCAGAGAGATGATATGGGGTGGGAGGTGGGAGGGGGGTTCATGATTGGGAACTCATGTACACCCGTGGTGGATTCATGTCAATGTATGGCAAAACCAATACAGTATTGTAAAGCAAAATAAAGTAAAAATAAAAATTAAAAAAAAGTGTATAGTTACATATTAAAACTTTTAATTGATATTGGTCTATTAAAATCATCTATTTCTTTTTTAGTAAGTTTTGGTATTTTTTTAATCTAAAGAAATTGATCCACTTAATCTAGGTTGTCAAATGTATAGGCATAGAGTTATTTGTAGAAATCCCTTATCATTTTAACATCTATATACTATATAGTGATTAATATTTCATTTTTAAAACTGACACACATACTCTCTCTGTTTCTGATTCATCTTGTTAGACATGTACAAATTATTTTTAATTATTTATATTTGCATTGATATTCTCTATATTTTCTTGTTTTCAATTTTATTGATTCTGCTCCTCTTTCTTACATAATATGACCTCTTGCTTTGGATTTAATTTGTTTTGTTTTTTACAGAAGATATTTAAATTACTTATTTAAGACCATTGTTCTATTCTGACTTGAGTATCCAATACTTTTAATGTCCATATAATCACTTTCACTGAACTTCAAAAATTTTGATATGCTGTATTTTTATTACATTCAGTTCAATATTTGGTAATTTCCCTCAAGATTTCCTATTGACTCTTGGATTATTCAGAAGTGTCTTGTTTAATGTTCATGTTTGGATTTTCTAGGTACTTCCTATTATGGATTTTAAATTGCAGTCTATTTTGTGTAATTATATATTTTTTAGTTGCTGTGGCTTATATAATGGCCTAGAAAATAGTCTATTTGAATGTTTAATGTGCACGTGAGAAAATACGTACTCTGTTACTGTTGAGTAAAGAATCAATTTGATCACGTTTTTCGGGGCTTACAGATTTTCTATCTGTATGTTGCATCATTCGACGAGAGAGGAGTGTGCAACACTCCAAGGACAGTTTATTGTTTACATGTTGTTTATCATCTGATATACATCAGTGAATCTATTTCTTTAGAGTATCATTGCAGATATTAAACTATTTGCAAATATTAAAGGCTATTCTTAAATTATCCATATACTCTATTATGACATAATACTCTACAGAATTTTTATTCAATAAACTAAGCAGATTATTGTACTATATCACACTGTTATTTCTGTAAGTAATATAAGCATATTAAGCACCTCATTTCTGTAACATCACTTCCCTGTTTTCCTCATATATATATATATATATATATATAAAGATCTAGACTCAGACATGATATATTTTCCAGAAAAGTTTATTATAACATCAGATGTTCTTTGTAAAAGGATCTACATTGTTGAAAATCTTGCCAATTTTTTAAAACTAAAATATATATTTTATCCCTATTTTGTACATGGAAATAAACATATAAACCAAATTTGATACATGTTACCAGCCTACTATATAGGTACTAGGGTTTACAGAATCATGAGATAGTTCATTAAATTGACCTTATGATACTTTATTGCATTATGGAAACAAGCAGCAGTCAATCTCAGTTATAAGCAGAGCAGGGAACATTTACTAAATTTACCCATGTCTTTCTAACTGTATTCTCTTTCATATTTACAGTTGTCTATTGCTTATACTAAGGGAAAAAGCAAACAAAACAACAAAAATCAATAAAATAAAATAGGTGGCTCTGATAATTTGCTCTCTAGTATTAATGCATGAATATAATTTGTCTCCTTTTCAATTTTTATTGTTTGCACAGTTACAACATTCCTGATTAAGTTATCCAAGTTTCAAATTACTCAATAATTGTAAGTAACATTTATTTTTAGCTGATAATTATATTTTAACAAAATATTATTGGGCACTGAAAACAAAGAGGAGATAAAGTTATATTTGACACATAGGCATTCACTTATAGTCTGAATAAATAATCTCAAAAAGTAAATCAGTGAAAATCTTGATTCTTTTGAGGAAAATAACATTTTGATTTTAGATTATTAGTGGATCATCTGTCCCTGTGTTAGTCTTCAGTTCAGTTGATCAGCTGTATCTGACTCTTTGTGACCCCGTGGACTGCAGCACACTTGGCTTCCCTGTCCATCATCAACTCCCGGAGCTTGCTCAAACTCATGTCCATTGAGTTGGGGATGCCATCCAACCATCTCATCCTCTGTATTAGCCTTAGAACTTACTTTTGTTTTGGTTACATCAAATCGATAATATTCTGGTTTCCCACAAAGAAACACCTTCACTTCATTTTAACAACTCTTACAATCTCAAAATGATCTTTGATTTCATACTTGTTCTCCAGATTGCCTTACTCTTCTGTGACTAACAGGTTTTTCCTTTAGGGCTTTCACACTTGTACTTCTCAGAATGCTCTATCTTAAGAAATCTTAAGGATGTTTATCTGCCTCTCAGATCTCTGTTCAATTATCTTATCAAAGAAGTTTTCCATATCATTTACTCTGCTCATTTTTTGTTCATACACTCTTATTATGATCTAGAATATTACATATGAATTTTCTATTTGTCTATTTTCTGTCCTGACTTCCATTAATATTAAAATTCCATAAGAACAGAGACTATTAGTTTAGTTTATGTCTATATCCCCAGGGCCTAGAGTTCTATAAGCAGGTCATAGGCACATAAAAAATATTATTTTGCATATTATCTGATGAGTTAATGAGGAGAATATGCCATAAACTGATATTTATAAGATCACATTGCTATGAATTGCTAATGCATGGATGTGTTGAAGTACTGTATATTTGTATCCATATATGACTTATACAACTTGAGTTTCAAAAGAAAGCAAAACAAAACTAGTGCATGGTCGCTCACATCCATAATTCACAATACTTTTTCAAAACCTTCAAAATATATGAATAATCATTAAAAAAGAGGAATAACAAAAAATTAACTAAACTGAAAGCACACATTTATTCATGTGTTGTCTCCAACATGTTAAAATTCCTTACAATACTTGAGTACTTATTAGCTTGAAAAAGAAAGTAAAAATGTTAGTCAGTTAGTCACATTTGACTCTTTGAAATCGCATGGACTGTAGCATAGGTACTTCTTATAGGCTGGAATGTAGGTAAGGAGACGTTAAGAGAAGCACATTAGATCCCTGGGTCGGGAAGATCCCCAGGAGAAGGAAGATACACTATACATTATTATTATCATTATTTTTAATGTTAACTTGTCTACACTTTGTTTCCACCTCAAAAGCCCTACAGCAGATGAAAACCTGTCTCTTTGCAAACTAAGAAGAAAAAAAAAAGTGAGAAAATAAACCTTAGTATCTAAGACTAAGATAGTTTATGAGTTTCTTCAGTTTTTCCCTCCCTCTCCTCTTTCTTCCCTTCTCTTCTGCTTTCCACCCTGCCTCCTCCCTTCCAGCCTTCATTTTGCAAAAAAGATAAATGTTGCAAAGAAAATGTGGCCTTTCTGTATAGAGAGCTAGATCATCAAATTACTAGCTTGTTGTTGAGAGCTTTGACTTCTCATTTTGAAAGGAATTGAAATGGTGCTGTGAGATGCTATAGATTGTACCCTGATCAACATAATGCCCAGTCCCCATTCCATGATAAATCACCAATACACTTTGGCATCTAATATTTATATTCACTTCAACTTGTTTGCTGACTTTTCATAGTCAGCACCCAGAAAGATGAAAGAAATTAGTTTTACTATTAATGACTTATAAATACAGACGAGCTGGGGAAGGGGTGAATTCAGAGCATGTGACCCAAAATCAATGTTATATTCAACTAGTTCCTGTTGAAAAGTGCTAATTAAAAATTATGTCCTTACAAGTAATCTTGAATCAGTCATTTTCTTACATCCATGCATGTTAAAATGTCCTTACTATAAAGGTCACACCAGAAAAATCAAATAGATAATTTTGAGGAATAATGCCTCTGACTTTTCCCCACACATTCACAAGGGAGAAACTTTGAACAGCAGATTCCTTTTGAGTGAACATCTAAAACCTATGTATGTGACTCAACTTGCAACTTCAATGTACAACACATTCATCTATGAAGCTTTCTTGGGAGATAAGTTTCAGAATGAAAATAGTTAATGTTTTGGTTTCTGAGCATCTCGCAGTAATTCATGTTGTCCAGACAGCTTTACAGAGTTCTTTCTCCTGGTTACCTTTGTGACCCCTGCTCACACAAAATAAAATGAAGAAAATTCAAGTTTAAAATATTCCAAAAGAAAAATAACTTAAAAATTTTCATCTCTACATAAAAAAGAATAATTTAATACAATGAATTCCTAGAAATGTTAGTCAACTTCCTGAAAATGATCAGGCTAAAATAATTATTTGCCCTATATTATCATTCTGGCCTTTTTGTGACTGAAACCCTACAAATAAATGATGTGGCATTTCCTTCATTAAAACGACTTTTTTTTTTTTTTTTTACCATTTCCGTGAAACATACATTAAGTTGTTTTAGAAGTCACCAGTAATAACCTTGCCCTTTAGACCTCAGCTTGCAGAGATAATGAGTTGGGGTTTGCTGAAAATTTCATCTTTGCTTTAGGTCAGGGTATTGAATGACCCACCCCAGTAAAACATACTGCTATTTCTTTATTCTATTCACAATTGGGAAGTAAAATTTCATTAGCTGACTGACTGGAGAACTCTAGATGGTTAATTGAGGTATAATTCATCAATTGGGAAGCTTTGTTGCTTTTCTAGATCTTTCAAGTCAGGCAGAACAGAATAGTCATAAAAGTTCCAGCAGTTCTTCATATGAAGCTCATTTAGCCCTTAATAAATGCTATTTCTGGAAACTAAACACAAATTAATTGTATTTTCCAAGGTTTTCTCAAAATGTTTCTCTAAGTACAGATAGAGGTAAGAGGGGTTAGATTCTTGACCTATTTAATTATAAATTTATCAAAACATTTATAGTCAAAACACAAATATCTTACTTTAAATACTGGGGAATATTGTAAAATTTAATATTTCATTGCCATATAATCCTGTTGGTAATTCCAATGATTAGATCAATCAATGCCAATCAATACATGACTTTGGTAAAACTGAATGGATTGCTTCATCCACATATCAGGTAATATTCACTGTTATACTGGGCAATGTACGAAACATAAAAACAATACATGGGGCCCACATTCAAATTGAAGAGATGGGAAACAACCAATAATTATAATACTGCATTAAAGATTGTAGCAGAAATAATCAGTATATATTTACACATGTATAACTGTGTTTATAATTGGAGAGCACTTATAGTCTTAAGATTTATCAGAGATTTGCTTTATAATATTTTGTTTTTACTAAGAGCATTAGTATTCAGCTTATTTTTGAGCATGCTTGAATTTTCAGAAGTATGCATGAATTTCCCACATTTTATACTTCAGTAACAAGCATGTTTGACTGCTTTCTTGATAGTCTCTTTCACAAACAGGTGTCTGCATACAAAGTACCAAGGTTAGTTTTGTTCAGGGAAGACGTGGAGTGAGACCATCATATGCCTGTCTCCAGTCCTCTCACTTGCTAAGACACGTGATTTGCAATAGCCATGTCCTGAGGATGAGCAGTTTTACATGATTCTACAGTTTCATACCACACCATAAAAAGACTGACCTGAGGTTATCCTGAGGTCTCTCTGACTGGGCCTGGTTGTTTAAAGGTAATGCCTTTGGTCAATTCACTTGGCTAATGACTTTTCTCTTTGGCTGCCTTCCATAATGGTAGCTCAGCGGATGGGAGCACTTCTTCCTACTCAGCTGGTAGGCACTCACCTCTCTTCTTCAGGTCAGAGTGCTCTTATGGAACATTAACTCATGTGTAACAAGCAGACATCTTCTATTCTAGGAAAAGCCCTTAAATTAATTCACTGCATCAGTCATTTACCCAAGGTCTCCTGGAAATGCCTGCTATCTAAAGTTCTTCTCTATCTGATTAAACCACAACACAGGAGCTGTTCTACCTTCTAAAGAAGTCCATGTCTTTCTCTACTTTGCCATAGGCAAACAAAAGACCATATAGGCATTCTCACTTTTGTTCCTTGAGATCACTAGTGAAAGAGTGTATCCTTGATTTCCTTATATACAAAAGGAAATAATTCTAAGTAAAAATAACTAAAACAACTAAACAAGAGCCCAAGGATATGAGTATTCTTGAGCTTGAGTATATTGTCTTACATCTGGAGCTCTACAGAGTCAGTCTACTCTATGAGGACCCTTTTCCCTGCTTCTCTTAGGTTTTATATTTTAAGCCCTTTCTTAAATGTACCTTTCTCCAGACTAGATACATAAAAATGTATTAGATGTTCTTGCTTTGTGATTCACATCAGTTTTACTTTTATTACTGTAATCCTCAATATAGTTTTCTTGTAATACTGTTTTCCTTTGTAAAACTGACTTAAGCAAATTTGTTCACCATTATAGTTACATATAGAGTCCTCAACAAATATTTTTGAATAAATAATGATTAGATCAGTAAATCTAATGATAATAGCACCATATCATTCATATGGAGTTCTCTCATACCCCTATCATTCATATAGAGTTCTATCATATTCAAAGATAATGGAAAATATATATAGAAACCAAAAGTTAAAAGTATATAATATATGCAGCTTAGTCTAAAGTTGTTCAGAAAAACTAATAATATGTATATAGAGAGATTACAAAAGTCATTTTAGCAAATTTAATTAATTGATGAAACTAGGGAAAGGATAAAGGGGTTTCTTTTAAAAATTCTTGCAATTATTTCTCTTATTTTGAAATTGTCTTGAAATAAATAGCTATATTTTAATATTTAAAAATTTTAAAAATACTATATTGAATTGTATTTATATTCTTTATCAACAATAATGTTTACTTGAGTATATACATATAAATTAAACCATTCCAAAAATGAATTTGGATTACAAGAACATTCCATTCTATATACAGGCTAAATAAGAAAAAGGTGCTTCTTGAGTTCCCTGGTTGCCTAGTGGTTAGGATTCTGGTCTTTAACTGATATGGCCTGGTCTCAATCCCTGGTCTGGAAATGTTGCCACAAGCTACAATGGCACAGCAAAAAAAAAAAAAAAAAATGTCTGGTTCTATTTGTTTTGAAAGAATTCAGGACATATTACCACAAATAAGTGACTATGGTATATTGATTATTTTGAGTGCAAAGGCACTTAGGAAAACAGCAGGAAAAGACGTTCTCTTTTTTTCTCTGACTTGTCTTGACTTTCTCAGGACAGATCCTGCAAAATGAACTCGTTTGTCATTGCTGTCCTCCTTGGGCATTCCATCAACTATAGGAGGTTGACTCTTATCACAGAAGAGGAAACTGGAAGTCCACTCCACACTCAGACAACTTTGTCACAAACTATCATACTTCCCATCTGTTCTTCTAAGGGCCCATTCATCTTTCCTAATAATTATTTCCTCTACCCTTATTTCCCTGGTGGCTCAGACAGTAAAGCATCTGCCTGCAAGGCAGGAGACCCAGGTTTGATCCCTGAGTTGGGAAGATCCACTGGAAAAGGAAATGGCAACCCACTCCAGTATTCTTGCCTGGAAAATTCCATGCATGGAGGAGCCTGATAGGCTACAGTCCATGGGGTCGCAAAGAGTTGGACACAACTGAGCGACCACTCACTCACTCTCTCTACCCTTAGTTGCTTACATCCCTTCTTCCTTTCCCCCTGTTTAGATAGTATGCATGCATGTGTGCGAAGTCACTTCAGGTGTGTCTGACTCTTTGGGACCCTATGGATTGCAGGCAATCAGGCTCTTCTGTCCATGGGATTCTCCAGACAAGAATACTGGAGCAGGTAGCCATTCCCTTCTCCAAGGGATATCCCTGGCCGAGGCAACTGAACCCACATCTCTTAGGTCTCCTGCAATGAATGGTGGGTTCTTTACCACTAGGATAACGTGAGAAGCTCCTTAGATAGAATCCATTCAGTTCAACTGTTCAGTCATGTCGGACTCTTTGCGACCATGGACTGCAGCAAGTCAGGCCTCCCTGTCCATCACCAACTCCCGGAGTTAACTCAAACTCATGTCCATTGAGTCAGTGATGGCATCCAACCATCTCATCTTCTCTCATCCCCTTCTTCTCCTGCTTTCAATCTTTCCCAGCATCAGGGTCTTTTCAAATGAGTTAGCTCTTTGCATCAAGTGGCCAAAGTAATGGAGTTTCAGCTTCAACATCAGTCCTTCCAGTGAAAAGCCAAGACTGATCTCCTCTAGGATGGACTGGTTGGATCTCCTTGCAGTCCAAGGGACTCTCAAGTGTCTTCTCCAACACCACAGTTCACAAGCATCAATTCTTCTGCATTCAGTTTCTTTACAGTCTAGCTATCACATCTACTGGAAAACCCGTAGCCATGACTAGACAGACATTTGTTGGCAAAGTAATGTCCTGCTTTTTAATATGCTGTCTAGATTGGTCATAACTTTACTTCCAAAGAACAAGTGTTTTTTAGTTTCATGGCTGCAGTCACCATCTGCAGTGATTTTGGAACCTCCCCCAAATAAAGTCTGCCACTGATTCCTTTGTTTGCCAATCTATTTGCCATGAAGTGATGGGACCAGATGCCATGATCTTAGTTTTCTGGATGTTGAGTTTTAAGCCAACTTTTTCACTCTCCTCTTTTACTTTCATCAAGAGGCTCTTTTGTTCTTCACATTCTGCCATAAGGGTGGTATCATCTGCATATCTGCAGTTATTGATATTTCTCCCGGCAATCTTGATTCCAGCTTCTGCTTCATCCAGCCCAGCATTTCCCATGATACACTCTGCATATAAATTAAATAAGCGTGGTGACAATCTACAGCCTTGACATACTCCTTCCCCAATTTGGAACCAGTCTGTTGTTCCATGTCCAGTTCTAACTGTTGCCTCCTGACCTGAATACAGATTTCTCAAGAGGTAGGTCCGGTGGTCTGTTATTTCCATCTCTTTCAGAATTTTCCACATTTTATTGTGATCCACACAGTCAAAGGCTTTGGCATAATCAAAAAGTCAGAAATAGATGTTTTTTGGGAACTCTCTTGCTTTTTCAATGATTCAGCAGATGTTGGCAATTTGATCTCTGGTTCCTCTGCCTTTTCTAAAACCAGCTTGAACTTCTGGTAGTTCACAGTTCACGTATTGTTGAAGTCTGTCTTGGAGAATTTGGAGCATTACCTTACTAGCATGTGAGATGAGTGCAATTGTGCAGTAGTTTGACTATTCATTGGCATGGCCTTTCTTTGGGATTGGAATGAAAACTGACCTTTTCCAGTCCTGTGGCCACTGCTGAGTTTTCCAAATTTGCTGGCATATTGAGTGCAGCACTTTCACAGCATCATCTTTTAGGATTTGAAATAGCTCAACTGGAATTCTATCACTTCCACTAACCTTGTTTGTAGTGATGCTTTCTAAGGCCCGCTGGACTTCACATTCCAGGATGTCTGGCTCTAGGTGAGTGATCACACCATCATGATTATCTGGGTCATGAAGATCTTTTTTGTACAATTTTTCTGTGTATTCTAGCCACCTCTTCTTAATATCTTCTGCTTCTGTCAGGTCCATGCCATTTATGTCCTTTATTGAGACCATCTTTGCACAAAATGTTTCCTTGGTATCTCTAATTTTCTTGAAGAGATCTCTAGTCTTTCCCATTCTATTGTTTTCCTCTATTTCTCTGCACTTATCACTGAGGAAAGCCTTCTTATCTCTCCTTGCTATTCTTTGGAACTCTGCATTTAAATGGGTATATCTTACCTTTTCTCCTTTGCTTTTTGCTTCTCTTCTTTCAGCTATTTCTAAAGCCTCCTCAGACAACCATTTTGCCTTTCTGCATTTCTTTTTCTTGGGGATTGTCTTGATCCCTGTCTCCTGTACAATGTCACGAATCCATAGTTCATCAGGCACTCTGCCTATCAGATCTAGTCTCTTAAATCTATTTCTCACTACCACTGTATAATTGTAAGGGATTTGATTTAGGTCATACCTGAATGGTCTTGTGTGTGTGTGGTTTTTTTTTTTTGTTTTTTTTTTTTTTTTTACTTTCTTCCATTTAAGTCTGAATTTGACAATAAAGAGTTCATGATCTAAACCACAGTCAGCTCCTGGTCTTGTTTTTGCTGACTGTATAGAGCTTCTTCATCTTTGGCTGGGAAGAATATAATTAATCTGTGGTGTTGACCATCTGGTGATGTCCATGTTTAGACCCTTCTCTTGTGTTTTTGGAAGAGGGTGTTTGCTATGACCAGTGTGTTATCTTGGCAAAACCCTATTAGCCTTTGCCCTGCTTCATTCTGTATTCCAAGGCCAAATTTGCCTATTACTCCAGGTGTTTCTTGACTTCCTACTTTTGCATTCCAGTCCCCTATAATGAAAAGGATATTTGGGGGGGGGGGGGTTGTTAGATAGAATGTGAGCTCCGAAATTACACCAGTTTTGGTGTATTCACTTTTGTTTTTCTGTATAAGCTCATTCATTTAATTTTAAAAATTAATAAATCGGGGGGAGGGGGGCAGGGGGTGCGGTTTCCGCTTAGGGCTTCCCCAGTGGTTCAGATAGGAAAGAATCTGCCTGCAATCTAGTCTGGTTTGATCCCTGGGTTCGAACTTGGGTTAGGAAGAACACCTGGAGAAGGGTATGGAAACCCACTCTAGTATCCATACCTAGTGAAGAGGCATGGAATGAACAGAGGACATGGACAGAGAAGCCTGGTGGGCTACAGTCCATGGGGTCACCAAGAGTCAGACACAGCTGAACAACTAAAACATACATCCACACAAATTGGCTAGGGGTTTCCAGCTTAGATACAGGATGAACGTGAACTCATATGCTCACATGGACACACTGAGACTGTATCTACAGATTGAATGGAAACTACACACCAAGCAAACAGGAAGAAAATCACACCGAGGCAAGAAAGAGAGGCGAGATCACAACCTCACCATAAACTCCCTCCCTGGCACAGTGACTGCCAACTGGTGGGAACTCGTAACCTGGAGCTTCTCTCTGAGGAGCAAGGGGTTCAAAGCTCACTTTAGGCATCATAATTATTAAGACACACACTTGAGAGATGAGCTCTCAAAATATCTGACTTTAAAACACCCATAATACTGAAGCAATCCAAGAAAATTTTCTTTATGGGCTTGCACATGTGGACTCACCCACTTTAGGGACCAGCTCAGAGGCAGGCAATTGTTCAGAGACTTAAGGTAAAGGAAGCTCACCTTTTTATACTAAAGCACTGGCCTGAGGAGCAGGCATCTAATTTAACACAGACACTTAAGAACATGCTGAAATACACTCTGGGTGTAGAAACTGGTGGGCACCACCTTTGCTATGCTTCAGAGCACTCATAACTCCTGCAAGGGAACTTTTACAAACATCCTGTGATCCAAATTTTATGGCTGCCACTTAGGGAACACTTTTTGATTGCCTGGCACTGAAGGCCCAAGGAATTTACATTCCTGGTTCCCTGGGATTATATTAATCTGTAATAATTGATGTCATTCAGAAAGGATCTCATTATCAATTCTGGAGGCCACCAATTTTGGGATTGCTTTGAGGTGATACCTCAACATCATCTGGTTCTTACGGCCAGTGGGGTTTAAGTCCACAGGACTGTAACCAACTGAGAAAGTTTTTAAATAGCTACCATCTTCAGGGCACAACAAGAGGCAACAGAGCCAGAAGCTCAGTCTTTCCATGAAGCCTATTAGCTAATCATTGTAACCGTGATCTGACGAGCAGCTTCTAATTAAATGTGCATCTAAGAACTGAGTGTAGTTCCGCCTTACAGGCAGACAGACGCTTTACTGTCTGAGCCACCAAGGGAAGCTGTGATCCTCTCAGGGTGGGCATTATCTTTGTGCTCAACCTCCACAATGCTCCAGAGTATCAGTGAATCCTGCAGGAAAGTTTTTCAGTCTCCTGTTGTTGTGGTGGTGGTTGTTGTTGTTGTTTTTAATGTCTAAGCCCTGGTTCCTACAACTGTATTTCAAAGGACACCCCTTGAGCTTCTGAATTTGATGGCTGAGGGCTTGCATTCCTGGATCTCATGGGATTGTGACAACCACAGAAAAAGTTCTTCATAGACTACCAACCCCCGGACTCTACACAAAGCAGCCTGAGGCACCTCCCCACAGCCCCGCTCAGTCTTTCTGTGAAAAGGGCCTTTTGCTTGTCCCAGAGCCTCAGCCTTAGGGACAGGTTTCAGGTTTGGTACATATTTAGTGGCCTAAGGTGCTTCTCTCAAGGAAAATAAGTTGTGGACACCATATTGCTGCTCTCCCTCTGCTTCATTCCATGTTGCTGGTATCAGCCAGAAGCACTTAAACTCATCAGGAGCCTCAATTTTTGTGACTAACCACGGGATCACCTCTGGTGGACAGTAGGGAATCATAGTGAAACAGAAAATATCAACAGCCCAAATAACAGTAAGGTCATAGAATCAGTAACCGAAATTCTGACAATAATCAAAAGTCCAGGATCACACAGCTACACTAGCGTATTCTGCCAAACATTAAAGAACAAATGAATAACGATCCTTCTAAAACTCTTCTCAGAAAAGAAGAGAGAAATCTTCCAAAATCATCATATGAGGCCAGCATTAGCCTGATAACAAATCCAGACAAGAATGGCACAAGAAAAGAAAGGTACAGGCCAATACTTCTGATGAACATAGACACAAAAGTTCTCAACAAAATGTTAACAAATCAAATTTAGCAATACATTTAAAGGATCATACATCATGATCAAGTGGGATTATTCCAGAGATGCAAGGAAGTTTGAAATCCACAAATCTGTCGATGTGATACACCACATTAATGAAATGAAAAATAAAAATCGTATGACTTTCTTGACATATCAGGGAAAGCATTTTACAAAATACAACATGCATTTATGATAAAAACTCAACAAATCAGATGTAAAGGAACATACCTCTGCATAAAAAAGATCATCTACAATAACCCCACAGCTCAAATCATACTCAATAGTGAAAAGCTGAAAGGTTCTCCTCTAAGATTAGGAACAAGATAAAGATGCCCACTCTCATTCCTTTAATTCAAAACAATGTAAGACGTCTTGGTCAAAGCAATTAGGTGATAAGTTCTTTGACAGAGATTTTGGTACTACTTTAAAAAAAAATCTGACAACAAAAGCAAAAACACCAAATGCAATTTTTTTTTAAAGGGAGATGAGCTCAAACTAAAAAGCTTCTGCACAACAAAGAAGACCATTAACAAAATGAAACTGCAACCTACTGTATGAATAAAAACATTTTTGAATAATATATCTGATAAGGGACTAATATTCAAAACATACAAAAAAACTCTTATAATTCAACAGTGGAAAAAATCCATTAAAAACAAGCAGAAGATCTGAATAAACTTTTTTAAAGGATACAGATGGTCAACAGCTACAGAAAAAGATGCTCTAAATCATTCATCATCAGGGAAATGCAAATCAAAATCACAATGAGGTATTACTCATTCCTGTTAGGATGACTATTTATATAGAATATAAGAAATAACAAATGCTCGTGAGGACTTGGAGAAAAAGGAATCCTTGTGCACTTCAAGTGGGAATGTAAACTGGCACAGCCACATGGAAAACCATATGGAAGTTCCTCAAAATATTAAAAGTAGAACTACCATATGATCTAACAATTCCACTCGTGGGTACTTGTCCAATAAAAATGAAAACACTAACTCAAAAAGAGATATACACCCCCATATTCACTGAAACATTATTTACAATATCCAAGATATGTCAGCAACAACTGTTCATTGATGGATGAATGAATAAAGAAAGTGGTATATACATATATATGTATACACACATAGACACACACATACATGCACCACAATGGAATATTATTGAGTCATAAAAAAGAATGAAATTCTGCCATTTGTAACAACATGGATGGACCTCAAGGACATTACACTAAGTGAAATAAGTCAAATTAAGAAATAAAAATACTGTATAATCATTCAAATATGTAAAATCTAAAAGAAAATAATTAAAAAAAAAAAAAAAAGCTCAAAGATACAGGGAACAAATTGGTGATTACCTAAGGTGGGAAGGAGGAGGTTGTGATATGGGAGAAATGGAAGATAAACTGCTTTTGTTTTCTTTTTTAGTTTAAATAGACTATTTTTTTAATTTATAAATTTGTATACTTTATCTCCCGTCAATCTACCTATTGTCAGTTTATTTCATAGACCCATAAAACCTGAGATTGTAAAAGAAAAAAATATTCTCCCTACAGTGTCATTAGATATACAATTAAAAAGTATTCAAAATATAAAAGCAAAAATGCAAAAATGTTAACAAAACAATACATAAATATATTATTGTCATAAATATATTCACTAAGTCTTTATGGGACTTGTACTGAAGTGATCATTCAAATACTGACAATTATTAGTTATGTGATCATGGGCAAAGTGCTTGACTTCTTTACTAAGTAAATACATTTCTTAAATACTTTGCACATAAGTCTAGGAAATGTTTTCTACTTTTCTCCTCTATAACCCATAGATTCTCAGGAAAAGCAACACCCATTTAATGCTGAGAAGCATTTCATAAAGTACAGTTATTTTTCTCTAATATGGTCTAATTGGAAACAAAGAGAAATCCAAGTAAAAACCACTTCTACTTAGAAAAAAAAACAAACAAACAAAAACGGAAATCCCAATAGAGTCGATCAAAAAACCCAATACACACATACGTACAAATTAAAACACTACAGAATCTACCTTGTCTGAGAGCTATTCACATATATTAAATCATTTTAAGTGGATAAAAGCAAAGTGTAAATATAGAGCAAGTGATCTGACCCTCTTTCATGAAACATAAAATGTTCTGTATACTTTTATTTTCTCTTTTTACTAGTGAATTCTATTTACCTTAGTTTAAATATGCTCCTTTATCAGTATGAAATATAAATGTTTTTTTCTTAAAAGATGAGCTGATTACTTGAATTTGGGAAGTTTTTTTTCACTTTTTAGAATTACAAGATCAAATGTGTAAATAAACAAAATAAATCTTTTGGGTAAGAATATCTTTATTTTACAAAAGTTTAAAAAACAGATTGGATATTTGGTGGTTAAAACAGTGTTTTATTCTTTATCCTCAAAATTATAGTAATGTGCAAACACCATACTTATTATGAACCTGTGTTAGAAATTAAGTTGTCAAGATAGACCTTGCTGTTACTTTTAAGTGTTGTTTGTTTTTTTGACACATATTTATGATTCTGTTATAAAATTATATATTTATAATTAAATTTAATTTTAATTCCATGGGTCTTGTAGACTTCTCAAAACATAAGAATTTGAACTCTGGCAATATCTATGGTCTAATTATAAAGATTTGGGGTATAAATTTTCTACTTTTATTGTCTATTCAATGCATATTGGCAAACTTTTTGTCATATTTATATAACCTATTTAGAAACCAAAAACTTTTTGTTAAGTTTTTAAGCCAAATTTTATTCACTACTTATGATATACCAGGCTATATTCTAAACGTATGTATTGAAGAAAAATTTTAAATGGGCTTTTTATGTAAGATTATATTTTTATCCTCAATTTATAAATGAAGAAGTCTAGCACAGTTCAGAGAAATCCAATAGAACATGGTTTTTGAGCCCAAGAAAAATAGCTTTAGCATCCATTTTCTTGAGCCATTTGCTATACGCTAGTCGCTCTTCAATGTATTAAGAATATATGGTGTCATGGCTGAGTTGTACTTCCCCCAAATTCTAAAGTCCTAACTTCCAGTACTCAGAATTATATCTGAAGACAGAGGCAGCCTTCAAGGAGATTAGTTAAAATGAGGCCATTATGGGTAGGCCCTAACCCAATGTGACTGGAGTTACTATAAAAAGAAACTAAGACACAGACAAGACAGACTATGTGAGGGCACAGCAAGAAGGCAGCCAACTGTCAGCCAAGGGGAAAGCCGCAGAAACAGCTGGCCTTAATCACACATTGATGTTGGGCTGCTAGTCTCCAGAATTGTGAAAAAATTGATTTTTGTTGTTTAAGCCATCCAATCCATAATACTTCATTATGGCAGAAGTAGAAAACTATAATATACAGTCACAATCTTAACTGATAAAAAGTTCATATTAACAACAATATTCCCCACATCTTCATTGCAACAGACCATGACAACCAGGGGCATTTTACTTTTTAAGATGTTTGTAAAAAGCATTATGACCTAAGTCTCATCTTATCTACTAGAAATAATAATTAAACCACACAACTAGAAGTGTGAAAAATGAGATGAGGAATGTAAAACTTTTAGCATATAGCAAATCAGGTAGTAAGCACACAGTATACGATGTTGCTTTTCAAGTCACTAATTATAAAATAAGCTATTTCACAGCATTAGAGTAAATTATTTCCTAATCAGATTTAATTACTAAATGCAAATTCATAAATAAAATTCATATGGGTTTAATTTCTATTTTTACTGTTAAATTTTGCTTTTGTGTCTAGTATTTTCCATGATTTTTCTACTTTTTAAACTTTTTTCCAAGTGAAGTTGAAAAAACAATAAGCATTGAGAAGAATATTATGAAGAACATTTGACTAGACTCCACATAACCGATAACTAGTTGAGAAATGGATGATATTAATGGATTAGTAGAGAGCATATGTCTTTATTCTCAACAAATTAAAAATTATAAAAAAACTAGCAGTCACTTCCCTCCAAAAAACAGTATCATCCACATATGATGCAAATAAAAATGGCTACAGGTATTGCATAGCTGATGCTAAGTAAGAAAAGTTGAACTATCTGATGTAGATCCAAGGAACACTCCCATTTTAGTGGTTTAGTAATTGTTAACACTCAACAATTATAGTAGAAGGTGTAATCCCAGGACACCATTTGGCTTTGCAATGCATACTATTCACATATTCACGATGATTAAAAAACTCCTTATTATTATTTGTTAGAATCAACTGGTTGACAAAATATAGAAGACTAAAATATAGATTTTAAAGGGATTAATCAATGCTAAAAACATAAAATTAGTTTATCTTTTTAGGTATACATTAGGTATAGATCAAAGGTCTAGATTATTGAAGTTGAAGGTATAGGGGATAGTACACATATCAATACTCTCATCTTCATAGTAAGAAGTCAGGAAATGCTGTTTAACTAAAGGAAGAAGATACAGATCTTTTTTTCTTTCTTTTCTTTTTAAAAGAACTTCATGTATATCATATATACAGAATTAAGTTAATATCACATTATCAGCATCATTATGTCCAAAGACCTCCTTGAATTTATTTTTCTTTGTCCTCATCCTTTTCCAGTCACAATCGTCTCTTCTTTCAATCCTACCTCTAGAATATTGAGTACATAGTTTTCCAATCCATTCCATTGCCAATATGCTTATCTAGTTGTAAATGTGTCCTAGGAAATACGCAGTGTTCAGTGACGTAGATATGTACATGCGTGCTACTTAGTGTGCTAAACCGTCCATTATATGCTCATACTGCATTTAGTTTCTCATTTTTCATAGTAAGGGATGCCTAGGTTATCTGTAATTCTTTGCTACAAGAACTGAAAGCATTTTAAACATTCATCTTATGTACCCTTGGAGAGTTTCCTGATAACCCATAGGTGGAAGAAACTTTCACAAAACATTCCTTCCTTTGTCAAAGATAAGGTGTCCATAGGTGCATGAATTTATCTCTGGGCTTTCTATTTTGTTCCACTGATCTGTATTTTTGTCTTTGTGCCAGTACCATACTGTCTTGATGACTGTGGCTTTGTAGTAGAACCTGAAGTCTGGCAGATTGATTCCTCCAGTTCAATTTCCGTGCTTGTGATGGGTCTGTTAAGATTTTTTCTATTTCTTCCTGGTTCAGTTCTGGAAAGAATTCCTAAGAATTTGTACTTTTCTAAGAATTTGTCCATTTCTTCCAAGTTGTCCATTTTATTGGCATATAATTGCTGATAGTAGTCTCATGATCCTTTGTATTTCTGTGTTGTCTGTTGTGATCTCTCCATTTTCATTTCTAATTTTATTGATTTGATTTTTCTCCCTTTGTTTCTTGATCAGTCTAGCTAGTGGTTTGTCAACTTTATTTATCCTCTTAAAGAACCAGCTTTTGGCTTTGTCGATTTTTGCTATGGTCTCTTTTGTTTCTTTTGCATTTATTTCTGCCCTAATTTTTAAGATTTGTTTCCTTCTACTAACAAAGGAGGCAAGAATATACAATGGAGAAAACACAATCTCTTTAACAAGTGGTGCTGGGAAAACTGGTCAACCACGTGTAAAATAATGAAACTAGAACACTTTCTAACACCATACACAAAAATAAACTCAAAATGGGTTAAAGATCTAAACGTAAGTCCAGAAACTATAAATCTCCTAGAGGAGAACAAAGGCAAAACACTCTCCAACATACATCACAGCAGGATCCTCCATGACCCACCTCCCAGAATACTGGAAATAAAAGCAAAAAAAAAAAAAAGGGGGGGGGGGGGGACCTAATTAAAATTAAAAGCTTCTGCACAACAAAGGAAACTATAAGCAAGGTGAAAAGACAGGCTTCAGAATGGGAGAAAATAATAGCAAATGAAGCAACTGACAGAGAATTCATCTCAAAAATACACAAGCAATTCCTACAGCTCAATTCCAGAAAAATAAATGACCGAATCAAAAAGTGGGCCAAAAACCTAAACAGACATTTCTCCAAATAAGACATACAGATGGTTAACAAACACATGAAGAAATGCTCAACATCACTGCTGGGAGCCAGTGTGAGGAATCCTGCCTGTGGCAAAGGTCATGAGGAAGGAAGCCTGACAAAATCCAAGGGAGTGATCAGGCTTCAGGGGTTCCCCCTGGAATTTCCTGAGCACCCACCCCCCAAAACCAGAGTCTGCCTGCTTTACTGTGTTATGCTTTCCACCTACTCTTCTGACATTAACAGGGGGCTGTCCCCCCACCACCTTTTTCTGAAAAAAGTTAATTTAGAGCTTTTAGATAATAAATCTCCTGGGCAGAATAAGAGTGTTTCAATCCAAAAACGCCTCTGAAGGCTTTCTAGCCTGTCTGCTGGACTCTTACAGCTACACATGCGATTGTTTGCGGCCTCCCGCCCACGAGAGGCACAGGAAGCTTAAAACATCCTAGGAATGTAGGGGCTTCCAAGGAGTCAAAATCATTAGAATAGGACTAATAAAAGGTTTAACAGGTAGTAGACCTGGTATTAGCAACATTAGATCTTTGAGTTAAGTACTTCCTTTGTGATAACCCACTGCACCTTTGTTCTACAGGAATGTAACTTTATTTAGTACTTTGAGGGTGATGCAGAGTAAAGAAAAAACTCTTCTGGGGAAAAAGAGTTTTTCTGGTTGATAGACATTTACCTAGGAAGAGAGCCATAAAAATGTTAACAGGCCTCTTGGCCAGAAGATAATATAAACCACCTGAGACCTTTTGTATACGGGAAGGTATGCAAAAAGAAAGCCTGGTCTCAATGAGGGTCAGGACTGCTGCCCCTGCATAACTCTGCATATTCCATTATTTCTTTATGTACAACTTGGGGTATATAAGCTGATTTTGAAAATAAAGTTGTGAGTCTTGCATCGATGCTGGGCTCCCCCATGTCGTTCTTTTCTCCCCTTTTTCGGCTGAATTCCCATCTGGAGCACGGAGGCTCGCCAAGTCTACTTGCCCTGGCTTCTAAGATCCACGTGAGAGGGAGCCCAAGGTGGGGCACCCTCTGCTATTCAAGTGGGCACCGGTGGCCTAACATAGATGGTGCAAACCTCTTGTTTCGAGGTTTTATTAGTTTTCCGCATAAACCAAGTTATTCACCCTCTTTTCTCCACTAATTTTCCTACTACACTATTCTTTCCTAATCTCTATATTTGTAATTAAATAGTCCTTTCTCAGACTCCAACTCCGTCCCCGCTTCAAATTCCCTGGATCCACCGGGGCTGGACCCTGGCACATCACTCATTATCAGAGAAATGCAAATCAAAACCACAATGAGGTACCATTTCACACCAGTCAGAATGGCTGTAATCCAAAAGTCTACAAGCAATAAATGCTGGAGAGGGTGTGGAGAAAAGGGAACCCTCTTACACTGTTGGTGGGAATGCAAACTAGTACAGCCACTATGGAGAACACTGTGGAGATTCCTTAAAAAACTGGAAATAGAACTGCCTTATGACCCAGCAGAGCTTCCCTGGTGGCTCAGACGGTAAAGCATCTGTCTGCAATGCTGGAGACCCAGGTTCAATCCCTGGGTTGGGAGGATCCCCTGGAGAAGGTAATGACAATCCACTCCAACACTCTTGCCTGGAAAATCCCATGGATGGAGGAGCCTGATAGGCTACAGTCCATGGGGTCACATAGAGTCGGACATGACTGAGCGACTTCACTGTCACTTTTCACTATGACCCAGCAATCCCACTGCTGGGCATACTCACAGAGGAAACCAGAATTGAAAGAGACACATGTACCCCAATGTTCATTGCAGCGTTGTTTATAATAGCCAGGACATGGAAGCAATCTAGATGTCCATCAGCAGACGAATGGATAAGAAATTCTGTGGTACATATACACAATGGAGTATTACTCAGCCATTAAAAAGAATGCATTTGAATCAGTTCTAATGAGGTGGATGAAACTGGAGCCGATTATACAGAGTGAAGTAAGCCAGAAAGAAAAACACCAATACAGTATACTAACGCATATATATGGAATTTAGAAAGATGGTAATGATAACCCTGTATGTGAGACAGCAAAAGAGACACAGATGTATAGAACAGTCTTTTGGACTCTGTGGGAGAGGGAGAGGGTGGGATGATTTGGGAGAATGGCACTGAAACTTGTATAATATCATATGGAAATCAATCGCCAGTCCAGGTTCAATGCATGCTACAGGATGCTCAGGGCTGGTGCACTGGGATGACCCAGAGGGATGATATGGGGAGGGAGGTGGGAGGGGGTTCAAGATGGGGAACACATGTACAACCGTGCCAGATTCATGTCAATGTATGGCAAAAACCAATATAATATTGTAAAGTAATTAGCCTCCCATTAAAATAAATAAATTAAAAAAATAATTCCTTCCTTTCTTTCCATTCTCTTTCATATAGAATCATGCTTCCTTTTTGTCTGATGGCTCTGCTGGCATCCCTCGACTCACTCTCCATTTTCTTTCATAGGGATTTCTACTGATACATTTCTTCCATCACTAGTACCATGTCGCTAATAGCATTTATCTTGAGAGAATATGGACTACACAATCTCTAATTCAGCGCTTTCTTTTTCACTTGATTAGTTGGTTTTAATTTCAAGCACTTCTGTGACTGGTTTCTTTTTTATTTCTTTCATGAAATCCTTACTCTTTCATTCACTTTTTATACTAACATATCCTTCAATATATTAATTGTAATCACTTCACATCCCCTGTATGGACCCTGAGTCTCTGATCTAATTCTGATTAATTAATTGCTTAATAATGAACAGCATTAGGTAATCTTTGCTTTGAATCAATGAAGGATCCTCAACACTAGTGAATTACTTGTCTTTTCTTGAGTATCAGCACAAAACGGATGGGGAAACAAATAACTGCAAGATTGTCTTGAGTCAGAGGTACTGGGGAGGTTCCAGCTTTTCCATAAGCACTAGAGGGCTTCTGCTTTAATCCTTTTTCCAGCGGTAGTAGATGTTGTTCTGGGGCCTTAGGGTTAAAGGCTTTTCTCCTTTACCTCCGAGGATAAGTCAGCTTTTACTGTGCAAAAGAAAAGATCCCAATACATAAGAATTAGTCAGTCCTGTCCCCCAGCATGACCCAGTTACCACCTGCAGGCCTGCATGCACAGGTGTGCATGCCTGCACTTGTGTTCATGCCTAACATTTCTTCCTCCCACAATCTGCCAGACACGTAACAGTCAGTATATGCTCTATCTCCTGCTCTGCTTGTTACCCTTTGGAATTCAGTTCATCTGCTTGCCTTACCACTTCAGCCTTATAAAAAACATCTCTAGTGAGTTAAACAAAAAGTGTTAATTTTATAATTTATATCACTTTGTACTTGATGGGGAGCAACATCCTCCTCTTGTGGCTCTCTGAGTAGAAAAAGGACTCAGACTTATTTTTGATATTGCAAATTCTGTAATTCACTGTGCCCTCCTATATAACTAAGATGATGATAGCTCATAACAAAATTAATATTGATGATTATGTTTTGAAACAAATTTTTATCTTTACTATTTTACTTTTATTAATTACTTATATTAATTATATATAATATTACTATTATAATATATTATAATATATAGTATTATATTAATATATAATACTAATATTTAATATTACTATTATAGCTTTACTATTTTACTTATATTAATTACTTATATTTTACTTATATTTACTTATATTAAAAAGCCTGTTCTCAATTTTTCTACTTCTATCATGTCATTAACTTAGTACATTAATTTTAATCTACTTAAGACATTTTGTGATAGGAAGTGAGTAAAAATTTTAAAATAGATACTACTCTACACTTCTCTTTACAAGTGAGATAGAAGAGACACAAAGCAGCTGAATAATTTTTCTAGACACATGTTGATTGATGGGTATAGTCCACCTTGCAACCCAGCTAAATCCAATACTAATATTTGTACATACCTTGAAAGAACAAACAAATCAGCTCAGATTGACTCAAAGGTTGTTTGCATGAGGAACTTAAAAGCCACTTGGGAATGCGTTTCTACCAAGAAAAGAGAGTGAAGAAGACACATTTGACTTAATAATAAAGCTGTAGTCATCAGAAGCAGGAGACAATAAAAATTTACCATATTGTATGTAACTCAAGTTATCTTTATGGTCACTCCTTCATGGGAGATGGATGGTTGCTTCAAAACTCTCAGGCACTGATCCTTTATGCTCAAGAAAACAAACCAAGCTATTGGAGTTGACATAACTAAAAGCCAATGTCAACAACTGCGGTATTTTTCACCTTCTGATGTAAAAGCAGTAGCCATCTCTTTTATAGCTCCTGAAAGTGAGAAAAACTTTTATTTCTTCCCTTCTATGATTTTTAGTGGTCCTCTCCTCTTTCACTTTAATCAAGTGGCTTTTTAGTTCCTCTTCACTTTCTGCCGTAAGGGTGGTGTCATCTGCATATCTGAGGTTATTGATATTTCTCCCAGCATTCTTGGTTCCAGTTTGTGTTTCTTCCAGCCCAGCATTTCTCATGATGTACTCTGCATAGAAGTTAAATAAGCAGGATGACAATATACAGCCTTGACGTACTCTTTTTCCTATTTGGAACCAGTCTGTTTTTCCATGTCTGGTTCTAACTGTTGCTTCCTGACCTGCATATAGGTTTCTCAAGAGGCAGGTCAGGTGGTCTGGTATTCCCATCTCTTTCACAAATTTCCACAGTTTATTGTGATCCACACAGTCAAAGGCTTTGGCATAGTCAATAAAATAGAAATAGATGTTTTTCTGGAACTCTCTTGCTTTTTCCATGATCCAGCGGATGTTGGCAATTTGATCTCTGGTTCCTCTGCCTTTTCTAAAACCAGCTTGAACATCTGGAGGTTCATGGTTCATGTATTGCTGAAGCCTGGATTGAAGAATTTTGAACATTACTTTACTAGCGAGTAAAAAAGTTGGCTTAAAGCTCAACATTCAGAAAACGAAGAGCATGGCATCTGGTCCCATCACTTCATGGGAAATAGATGGGGAAACAGTGGAAACAGTGTCATACTTTATTTTGGGGGCTCCAAAATCACTGCAGATGGTGACTGCAGCCATGAAATTAAAAGACACTTACTCCTTGGAAGGAAAGTTATGACCAACCTAGATAGCACATTAAAAAGCAGAGACATTACTTTGCCAACACAGGTCTGTCTAGTGAAGGCTATGGTTTTTCCAGTAGTCATGTATGGATGTGAGAGTTGAACTGTAAAGAAAGCTGAGCACTGAAGAATTGATGCTTTGGAACTGTGGTGTTGGAGAAGACTCTTGAGTCCCTTGGACTGCAAGGAGATCCAACCAGTCCATTCTAAAGGAGATCAGTTCTGGGTGTTATTTGGAAGGACTGATGCTAAAGCTGAAACTCCAATACTTTGGCCACCTCATGTGAAGAGTTGACTCATTGGAAAAGACTCTGATGCTGGGAGGGATTGGGGGTGGGAGGAGAAGGGGACGACAGAGGATGAGATGGCTGGATGGCATCACAGACTCGATGGACAAGAGTTTGAGTAAACTCTTGGAGTTGGTGATAGACAGGGTGGCCTGGCATGCTGAGATTCATGGGGTTGCAAAGAGTCAGACCCAAACTGAACTGAACTGAATAATTAAATTGATATCAGAGAAATTAACAGGATAAACCAAATTTAATTTCTTTTTTTACATATGGGAGCTCATAAAAGTATAACATTCAAAGACAAATCAAAGCAGGCATATTTTAAATGTTTTAGACAAAGAAACAGTAAATGTGTGGAGAATTGATAAGACAAAGGAGTTTGGGCTTGGGGTAGTAAATTAGTGAAGAACCAACAAGGTCTACTTATACAGGCTTCTCAGCCCTGAATTCCCAAACTCTGGTGATAAGGATACCTCTTCTAACCTCTTGGTACCCTATCTATGGTGACAAGGATACCTTTTCCACCCTCCTAGTACCCTACCTCTGGTGATAGGATATCTCTTCCACCCTCCTGGCACAGGAAGGGTACATTTCATGGGAGATGCCTCAGATGGTAAAGCGTCTGCCTGCGATGTGGGAGACCTGGGTTCGATCTCTAGTTCAGGAAGATCCCCTGGAGAAGTAAATGGCAACCCACTCCAGTACTCTTGCCTAAAAATTTCCATGGACTGAGGAGCCTGGTAGAATACAGTCCATGGGGTCACAAAGAGTTGGACACAACTGAGTGAATTCACTTCATTTCACTTCAGAGGGACAAAGGAGAGTTGTAATGTCTTTCTTGCACTGGCTGTTTCTTAAGTAACTTTAACTCAAAATAATTAATATGCCAAAGTGGCATATCTGGGATGGCATATTCTTCCCCTTTCATTCTATATAGCTATACATACTTTTATATCATATTTAACTCTGATATGATGCTTATACCTTCCATCCAATTTGTCATCAAAAATGGTTACTGAATAATGAATTCATTAAATAACCTGTGCATCCCCTAGTCATCTCCTTCAGATGAATACAGACCACATTACTCTAAGACAACTCCTTCTTGATTTAGTTCTTGGATGATATCTCTTATATGTATAGAACATTATACCACAACAACATACCTCCTCTTAAAGCACCACCGTACAGGCACACTATACACTCATGAATTCTTGCCCTTCATGTTTCTATGCCTGCTCTTGCTTCTCTTTCCTGAAAATCAATTTAGAATCCAAGCACAAATTGTCATTCATTTATCACAGTAACTAATTTTTGTTTACTTTCTCATTCCACCCATTTATCACAAAGGAAAAGCTGAGATAGTATATGTATTTATAGTGGGAGTAATTGGCAATAGTTACTGATAAAATCCAACTTAGTTGCAGCTAAGGCTTTTGGTACCCCTGAGGACAAAAACAACACTCAAGCAGAGAGAGGGAGGAAAACTGCCAGCTTCTATAATGTTCACACACTGACTTTATCAAAGGTCTTTAAAAAGCACAAACAACAGTGGATACTGATAGAAGCAATGTTGATACCCAGAGGGAGGCAATGACAGTGATGCCCAACAGTAAATAGATTAGTGGGAGAGATAGAACCCACTAGAATGGCCTCAAAAAGATGAACACTTAAGGGAGGAGTTTGATAGTTGAATGATAATTTCTGTTCACATGTGAAACATGCCCAAGGAATGCATAGAATTCATTAGGATGGAGAGACTTCGGAGGGTATTGAAGGCTTATAATAGAAATTGGAGAAATCAACAAGAAATAACACGACAAATGGTTAAAACAAAAGGTAAAATTAGGACATTAATTTACATTAACTATAAACTCTGTATTTACTACAGTTTAATCCTGTTGGTGGTAAGAGAAATTATTTTCACTGTCTCTAAATTTTTCAATAGTTCTTCTTCATAACCTTTTTTTTTCTAACACAGTATTCCCTGCTTGTGATAAAAATAGTATTATTCTTTTTATAGAAGTAAAAAGTGTTGGAGCTAGAAGGGATCTTGGATATCATCTCATGTCATCACCTCATATTGCAGAAAGATACTCTTAGATAAGTATGTTATCCAAATCAACTATTGCCGGGAGCCAGCGTGAGGAACTCTGCCCATGGCAAAGGTCATGAGGAAGGAGGCTTCTGCATATGCAAAGGCAGGATCGAGCCTCAGGAAACCCCCTGTTCCCGAGCATCTACCCCCAAAACCAGAGTCTGCCTACTTTACTGTTTTATGCTCTCACCTACACCTCTGACTTTACGGGGGGCTCTCCCCCATCACCTCTCTCGGAGAAGGAGTTAACCTACAGCTCCAGTTAATAAAAATTCCTGGGCATGACAAGAGTGTTTCAACTTATGGACTCCTCTGAAGGTTATCTAGCCTGCCTGTACAGGTTCGTCCGGCCACATGTGATTGTTTACAGCCTCCCAATCGTGAGAGGCACGAGATGTTTTAGACTTACTAAAGGCAGATTCTTTTAGGAAGTTAGAAATTATTAGTATAGTGGGTTGATTAGGAATTATATTGGTGAAGGGTTTTTCATTTGTTGAGCCAATATTTGCTGCTAAGTCTCCATATTCCCTGCCCTTATAATGAATACAACTAGCATATAGAAGAAATAAGTATTAACCTTTAAGATTAATCATGTTAACCCTTAGGCTAAGTAAATTCCTTTCTTAATTGTAACCCACTACACCCTCACCCTATAGGAATGCAACTTTATCTGGTACCTTTGGAGGGTGGTGCCTGGTTTAAGAAAAGTCACCCCTGGAAAATAAGCTTTCTGGTTGACTGACCGTTATCAGAAAGAAAGGATCATAAAATGTCAGCAGGCCTTATGCCCAGAAGATGATGTAAAACTCCTAAGACCTTTGTATACTTTTATATGAAGCACCTGATTTTGATAAATGTCAAGTCTGCTGACCCTGCGTGACTCTGTATTCATCCCTATGTATAACAAAAAGTATATAAGCAAACCTGAAAATAAAGAAAACGGATCAGTTTCTGGAAAGACTGATTCCCCCATGTCATTCTTTCTTGTTCTCCGTTTTTCTGGCTGAATTCCCATCTGGAGCGTGGGTGCTCGCCAAGCCTGCTAATTTTTCCCTGGCTTTTAAGTTCCATGAGAGAGGGAGCCCAAGGCGGGGCACCCTCCGATATTCAAGTGGGCGCCGATGGCCTACGTAGGTGGTGCAAGCTTCTTGTCTCGAAGCTGTATTGGTATACCATGTAAACCAAGTTATTCAGCCTCTTTTCCTCCACTAATTTTCCTACTACACTATTCCTTTCTAATCTCTCTTTATACTTCTAATTAAATAGCTTTTTCCTAGGACGCCAACTCTGTCCCCGCTTCAAATTACCCTGGATCCACTGGGGCTGGACCCTGGCAAACTATCTGGATGTTGAGCAAGAATGAGTTACTCAGAAAGTCATAATTTCCAGGTGCCATGCCTCTTATGACACTACACTGCAATATTTAGAATACTGTATCATTTTAGACTAGCTATTTTTGACATGAATAATCAATTATAGAATCTACATTTTATATAAAAAATCATAAAAATTAATTTGAAAAAAATCTGAGAAACCAAAATAAAGTTTAAATCAAAGGAAATATTTGCAAACCAGTCCATGATCCCTGAACTCCATTAAACAGGCCTTCGAACTGCACCACAAGGTATTCTGGGTCTCCAGCTTGCCAACAACAGAGCTTAGTATTTCTCAGTCTCCACAGATATGTACACCATTACATTATAATAAATATTTTCATACCTATATGTCTGTATATTAAATATGTATATATAAAATCACCTATTGGTTGTGTTTCTCTGGGAAAGCCTGACTAACGCACACTAAAATGGAAAAAAAAAATCACAACTTAACAAAACTCTGCAATCTAAACAAACATCTGAGAATCCTGACACAGAGCTATTAAAACTCTGAACTAGGTCTTAGTTCCACTGACCTTCTCTATTGGTGTGCTGCAGTCCATGGGGTGGCAAAGAGTTGGACACAACTGAGCGACTGAATTGAACTGATTGTCTTTTAAGTCTCTATTTATTTGTTTTAATCTTTGTTATTTACTTCCTTCTACTAACTAACTTCTGCTACTGCATTCACTTTTTTTTTTTTCTAGTCCACTGAGGTGCAGAGTTAGGTTGTTGTTTGAAACTTTTCTTATTTCTTGAGGTAGGCACATCAACTTCCATCTTAGAACTGTTTTTGCTACCTCCCATGAAATTTGTTATTTTACATTATCATTTTCACCTGTTTCAAGGTATCTTTTTGAATTTTTCTTTGACCCATTGGTTGTTCAGCAGCATTTTATCTCTATATATCTATAAACGTTCCAGTTTTCCTTGTGCAATTAATTGCTAGCTTTATGGGACTGTTATTGGAAAAAAATGATTTATTTTTAATGATTTTAACTCACTTCAATTATGTAAGAATTGTTTTCTGGCATACCATATTATCTGTTCCCTGTGCAACTGAGAAAAATGTGTATTCTCTTGCCTTTGGATGTAAAGCCCAGTAAATATGTAAGTCCATCTGTTCTAATGTGTTATAGTTAAAGTTTGTGTTTCCTTATAATTTCCATCTACATGATCAATCCATGATGTTAGTGGAGTCTTAAAGTTCCCTACTATTATTGTAGTGCTATCTCTTCCTTTAGGTCTGTTAATGTTTGCTTGATATATTTAATGTTAATTAGATACATAAATATTTACAAATATCGTATCTTCTTATTAGATTGAGCCCTTTATCATTATGTAATGCCTTTCTTTGTTTCTTACTAGTCTTTTGTTAAAGTCTAATTTGTATGATGTAACTATTCAAGCTTTCTTTTGGTTAGTATTTACATGGAGTATCTCTTTCTATCCCTTCACTTTTAGTCTTGCATGTCTTCACATCTGAAGTGAGTCTATTTAAGGTAGCATAGAGATGACTCTTTGTGTTTTTTTTAAGCCACTTTATTTCTTTTAGTAAATTTAGTTTATTTAAATTTAAAGTAATTATTGCTAGGTAGTCCATTCTAAAGGAGATCTGTCCTGGGTGTTCTTTGGAAGGAATGATGCTAAAGCTGAAACTCTAGTACTTTGGCCACCTCATGCGAAGAGTTGACTCATTGGAAAAGACTCTGATGCTGGGAGGGATTGGGGGCAGGGGGAGAAGGGGACGACAGAGGTTGAGATGGCTGGATGGCATCACCGACTCGATGGATGTGAGTCTGAGTGAACTCTGGGAGATGGTGACGGACAGGGAGGCCTGGCATGCTGCAATTCATGGGATCGCAAAGAGTTGGACACGACTGAGAGACTGAACTGAACTGACTGATATGTTTATTGTGCTTCCCTGGTGGCTCAGAGGGTGAAAAAGCTGCCTGAAATGCAGGAGACTTGGGTTCAATCCCTGTGTCAGGAAGATCTCCCAGTGAACGGAATGGCTACCCACTCCAGTATTCTTGCCTAGAGAATCACGGACAGAGGAGCCTGGTGGGCTACAGTCCATGGGGCCACAAAGAGTTGGACACAACTGAGCAAATAATACATATGTTATTCCCATTTTGTTAATTATTTTCTGGCTGTTTTTGTAGTTTCTCTTACTCCTTTGATTTTCTCTTGCTCTCTTCCTTTGTGGTTTGATGGCTTTCTTTACTGTTATACTCGCATTCCTTTCTTTTAATCTTTTCTGTATTTACCATAGATTTTTGTTTCCTGGTTCTCTTGAGGCTTACATATAACACCTTATAACTGTAACAGTCTATTTTAAGTTGATAACAACTTATGTTTAATTCCACTGTAAAATTCAACATTTTTACTTCTGCCCCTAAATTTTATGCTTTTGATGTCACATTTTGAGTATTTGTATTCTGTGCATTCCTTAACAAATTATTGTAACACAGTTATTTATTTTTTTACAGTTACTTTTTTTATTTAACCTTCATGTTATCCTTAAAGTAATTAATCCACTATTTTTTATTGATATTTATCTTTCCAGTGAGATATACTACTTCTTATGTGATCTTGTCACTAACTATCACCTTTCCTTTCAACTTCAAAAGTCCTGTTAATATTGTTTTAAAGGAAATTTTAGTGGAGATGAACTCATTTAGCTTTTGCTTGTCTAGAAAAGGCTTTACTTCACCTTCAATTCTTAATGATTACTTTGCCAGATAAGAGTATTCCTAGTTGGAATTTCTTTGTTTTCTTTCTGCACTTTGAATATACTGCGCCACTCCCTTGTGGCCTGCAAAATTTGTGCTGGAAAATCTGCCAATAGTCTTAAGGCGGTGTTCTTGTATGCTGTTTTTCTCTTCTTTCATGGTCTTTCCTTGTCTTTTAACTCTTGATGTATTAATTATAACATGTTTTGGTGTAAGTCATTTTGGGTTCATCTTTGGAACTCTCTTTGACTCTTGGAGTTGAAGGTCTGTATCCTTCCCCAAGTTAGGTAAGTTTTCAGCCATATTTATTCAAGTAAGATTTCTACCCATTTCTCTCTCTTCTTTTGGGAACCTATACAGTAATGTGAATGTTAGTCGACTGACGTTCTCCCATAAGTCCCACAGATCATCCGCACTTTTTTCATTTTTTTTCCCCTTTGAGCTACTCTGATTGGGTGAGTTCTACTGCTTTGCCTGTGACTTGACTGATCCTTTCCTCTGCTTCTTCTAATCTGCTGTTGAATCTCTCTAGTGTATTTTTCAGCTCCATTATTGTGTTCTGCAGCATACTGCCCAAACCTTTATCTCAGTTTTCATTGTGTTCATACATTCTTCTCCCTTGTTCAGCAAGCATCTAATGACCATTACTTCAAATTAGTTATCAGTTACTTATCTCCATTTCATTAATGTTTTCTCTGATGTACCCTTTTATTTCTCATTTGCAACATATTCCTCTGTTCCTTCATTATGCCTAACACCATGTCTTAATGTCTATACAGTAGATAAAACAACTACCTCCCCCAGCCCTGAGGGAATGACCTCATATAGGTAACGAACCTTCTTGTTTAACCTACTTCAAGAATCTGCCATCTTTTGAATCTCTGTGCTTGTCCAAGTATCCTATTATATTGTTAACAGCTCCCAGTAAATGATGTTCCAAGAACTGTCAGTGTCCCAAAAGAAAGAATATCAGCACCTAAAGTCAAGCTGAATCAGATCTCAGGGAGCAGCTTTTAAAATTATGCAAACATATACAGTTTCATAATACCACAAGTGTAAATCCTACTGGCCACTAGACAGGTAATCTAGAGATGATCCCTTGACAGCAGTCAAAAAAAAAGGGGGGGGGGGGCTCAAAACGAGTATAAGTTCTTTTCTTAGAGATATCAGTAAGCTGGAGCAAGGCTGAAGGAGATAGTATCTATAGTCCATATTCCTTTTAGAGCAGATCTATAGGCCATTCAGTTCAGTTGCTCAGACGTGTCCAACTCTTTGTGACCCCATGAATTGCAGCATGCCAGGCCTCCCTGTCCATCACCAACTCCCGGAGTTCACCCAAACTCATGTCCATCGAGTCGGTGATGCCATGCAGCCATCTCATCCTCTGTCGTCCCCTTCTCCTCCTGCCCCCAATCCCTCCCGGCATCAGAGTCTTTTCCAATGGTCAACTCTTCGCATGAGGTGGCCAAAGTATTGGAGTTTCAGCTTTAGCATCAGTCCTTCCAATGAATACCCACAACTCATCTCCTTAAGAATCTCCTTGCAGTCCAAGGGACTCTCAAGAGTCTTCTCCAACACCACAGTTCAAAAGTATCAATTCTTTGGTGCTCAGCTTTCTTCACAGTCCAACTCTCATATCCATAAATGACCACTGGAAAAACCATAGCCTTGACTAGCCACTAAGTGTATGCTAAATCTGAAGCCTGCTCCTCAGGCCAAAGCACTAGGACAAGCAGAGGTCTTCTTCACAAAAGGATTTGGCGGTTTGTCTCCATCCACTGTCCTTGTGGTGCACTCCCCTGGGGTGGTAGCCAACCAATAACTGTTTCTCTGATCACCACGGCCCCTGGAATCCAAGAATTTTAGTCCCCCTGGTCATCAGAGTCAGGTGATCAAGAGGTGTCCTCTGAGTGTCAGCTATATGAAATAGGGTGCTAGAGCTACAAACCAGGCATCAGATGCATATAAAGCTCCCCTTCAGGAAACACTGGTGCTCCGGAGCATGACAGAGGATGAGTGTAAAGATAGTACCCCTCTCTTAAGTCTCTGGAAAGAACTACGGTCTGCCATTAGGTACATGTTTAATTAGAAACCTGACCCTCAGGCTGCAGTCATCATGATTAGCTAATAGGCCTCCTTCACAGAAAGACTGAGCTCCTGGGTCTATTACTTTTTCTGTGTCCTGGTAGTAGTAGCTGTTTAAGGACTTTTCCTCTGTTGGCCCCTGTCTTGGGGGAAAGAACCATGAGCAAGTGTAAACCTCAATGGCCACCAAAGTCAGATGATGCAGAGGTAGGGATGCAGAGGTTGGAAAGGAGGTTTCAGTTCAAGAGGTGATATAGGGAGATCCTGAACTTACCTCTCCCATAGACACACTGACTCTACAGCTACAATATGGAACAATTTCCTCTTAAAAAAATAAAGACTGGCTAAGTGACAACTACACACAAGGCAAATGAGGAGAAAATCACACTGAAACAGATAGGAGAGGCTGGGACTCAATTTTGCCATAACCCACCCCTAGCATAATGACCCACAATCATGAGGGAACTTAGAATCTAAATCTTCTTCCTGAACCCTACATCTGGTATCCCAACTTTACAAGACATTCACTGAGAGACAAGATGCATATATTTCTGTCTGGCATCCTAATTTTTCTGACTATTGCTAGGAATCCTCTTGTATGTTTAATTAACATAAAGTTTCCCAAATTTATCTACTACAGTAAAATATTGATATTATTGTTAATGTACTAATCTGATTCCCCATTACTCTGATAAGGAGGGTTTCAATCCTCTTTTAAGGTATGCTGCACATGCCATCTGTTGCATGTAATCAATCCAACTTGGACTTGCTTCTGCTCTTTGCTTCTCTGACCTTAGCTCATCTCCTCCAGTTAACTTGTCAAAGGCTCTCATTGCAACATGCCACTCAGGCCACTATTTCACAATATTTTATCCTGTTTTCAGATGTATTCTACTTCGGTGGTGGGTCATTTTGCTGCTCTGAACTAGCAAAACCACCACCTGTACCTGCCACATCATGATATCATCCAAGATATATCTGGTCAGTTTCCAAACAGAATGCCCCGGGAGTAAATGTTCTCAAACACCAAGGTATAAGGGCTGCTCAGCCAACTGATGGTGAACAAGAAGAAGAAAGAAAGGCCCCTTTCCACTATTGTGCTGTTAACACAGCATCTTTGTGATTAGGATTGTTGTCTATTATGAATAAAGCTGATATGAATATTCACATAAAAATCCATATAGAAATACAAGTGAAGTGAAAACTTCACTTGGGAAAATTCTTAGGCGTGCAACAGTGCTGTTGCATAAGGCACATAGGTATTTAATATTTTAAACTTCTAAAGTTTTATGGCTATTCCACTTCTACATTTTGAAAAGTTAAATATGTTGTTCACACCCATCCCAACACTTGGTATTGTCAATATTACTTATTTTAGCCACTTTAATGGATAGTGATAACTCCTCATGAGTTATACTTCCCTTATGACTTTTATTAAGTATAATTTCATGAGTCTATTTGCCAGAAATTTTCTATTTTGAAATCTGTTCAAACCTTTTTGCCCATTGTAATTGCCTTACTTGTTCTCATTATTAAGTTATAAATCTTTATTATTGCTCAACCATATATTTATTCAAATTATGTTTTTGGCACTATGGTGAATCACTTTCTAATTACTTATTGCTGCATATATTTTCACATTTATATGGGTTGATTTTTTATTATCTTAAGGTATCTTTTGAAAAGCTAACTCTCTTAATTTTCATGAAGTTGAATTATTCATTTTTCTTTGTGGTTCATGCCTTTCATGTTCTATCTAAGAAAACAATAGCTAACAGAAATTTTCAAAGATTTTTCCTGCTGGAGGTTTTATATTTTTACCACTATAATTGTGAGGCATTTCAAGAGAACTTTTGTGTATTATATATGATATGGCTTAATGTTTTCTTTTTCTTCAGGGCTATCCAGTGGTTCCAACACTATTTGTTACAGATTTTTTTTTTCAGCCATTGAATTACTTTGGGACCATTGACAAATATCAACTGATCATATATGCACAGATTTTCTTCTGGATTCACTATTCTGTTCTGTTAACCATTTGATATGTCTATTATTTCATCAGGGCCACGCTGTCTTGATTCTTGTAGCTTCATTTGTTGTTGTTCAGTTGCTAAGTCATGTCTACTCTTTGCCACACCACGAACTGCACCATGCCAGGCTTCCCTGTCTTTCACTGTTTCCAGAGTTTGCTCAAACTCACATCCATTGACTCAGTGATGCCGTCCAACCATCTAATCCTCTGTCACACCCTTCTCCTCTTGCCCTCATTCTTTCCCAGCATCAGGGTCTTTTCCAATAAGTCAGCTCTTTGCATCAGGTGACCATAGTATTGGAGCTTCATAGCAAATCTTAAAGTCAGGTAAGGTATGTCTTCTTTTTAAAAAGTGACTTTGGTTCTTCTGAAATGCTTGCATTTTCATAAATTTTCAAATCAACTTATTAATTGCTACCAAAAAATACTAAGATTTTGATTGAGATTGGGTTAGTTCTATGGATGGATTTAAAGAAAGTTAACATGTTAACAATGCTAACTCCTCCAATCCATGAACATAGGGAATATCTCTATTTAGGTCTTCTTTACTATCAGTAATATGTTATAGTTTTTACTGTGTATAGCTTTGCTTATATTTTATTAAATCAATTATTTGTATATTATATTTTGGCACTATTTTAAACAGAATATTTAATTTTCCAATTTTTTCCTTTGTTATATAATAATGCAAAAGTTTTACTCATTAACCTTGTACCACTTTGATAGCCCATTACTTTTAAGTCCTTGAGGATTTCAATCATGTTTTACTGAAATATAAAGTTTTTTACATAATTTTTGTCAACCATTATGCCTTTTTGATATTCATTTCATTATTGTAATAGCTAGGACCTCCAATATTAAAGTTGAATGGTAACAGGAAGGGCAGACATCCTTGCTATATTCCTAATCCTAGGGAGAAAATACCAAATATTCACCCTTAATTATGAGGCTAGTTGCAGATTTCCTATAAATGGCCGTTAGAAGTTTGCAGAAGTTCTTTTTTTGCATGTGGCTTAAAGTCTTAAAATGACTTGGTGCTGAATTTTGTCAAATATACTTCTGCATCTATTAAAATGGTCATATATTTTCTTCTTTATATTGTGAATATGGTGAATTACACTGATTGATTTTAAATGTCAAACTAATCTTACATTATTGAGGTGAGTCCAACTTAGTAGTAATGTACTGGATTTTATACATGTTACTGGATTTGATTTTGCTAATATTTTATTGAGGATTTTTGTGTGCATCCTTATAAAAAGTATTGGTCTATAACATTTACTTCTTGAAATGTATTTGTTGAGCTTTGATATTAGGTTGATAGTGACCTCATGAAATAAGTTGGAAATTATTTCTTCCTCTTCTATTTTCCTGAAAGAGTTTGAATAGAATTGGCATTTATTTCCTTAAATGTTAGAGAGAATTCATTATGAAAGCCATCTGGGACTGGACTATTCTTTGTTGGAACATTTTATACTACTTTCATGCTTTCTAAAATTGATGAACTTACAATGATCTCTCATATTAATATATATATATGCACATATTTAAATCAAAGAACATTTTAAATTATGAACAACTTTGTCTTTTTAATTATGAGACATTTGCTGGAGGAAATTTGCTTTTCCTTCCAAGAACATAAAATATTCTCAAAGGCAGGGTCAATGGCATATTTGTATTTGTTCTCTAGTGCTTAACAAAGTGTTCTATGCAATAGTACTTAGTGTTTATTTAAATGAATGATAAATGAATTAATGAAAAGATTAGTGATAAGACCCATGCTTTAATCTATTTAATCCTCTTTAGGTTATGGTTTTCTCATCCATAACATGAATGATTCTGTATGGATAGTATTTAAGTTCAAGTCAGTTTGAAACCCCCTGAAATATATTTATGTCTTACTAGTCTGAATATGAGAAAAGGAGAATACAACAGCAATTACTTTTTAATTCATACCCCCAAGACTTCCCTGTGCACAGATTTCGTTTTTTCCCTCCCTTTTTATCTCTTCAAGTAATTTTTAGTATTGATATCTGTAAGTGTGTCTCTAGAATATTCTGGATCTGTGGTTATTTTCTATTTTGTGTTTTAATCACAAAGTTTAAATATAAAGGTACTAAGAGAACATCTAATCAAACCTAATCACTGAGCAAAACAATTAATTGAATCTCAGAGAAAATAAGTGTTTTCTACCTCTGTAAGTAACCTCTTGCTAAACGCAGAAGGTAACAGAATAGGAGGGCTACTAGAGGTGACAGTACTACCAAGGTATTTGAAGTTTCATTACTCTCTTCACCCCTCACGCTCACTGATCTGTCAGAACAGAAACATTAAGACCAAAAAAGATTTATAAAGTCACTGTTTGTGGCAGTCTTGAGGGTATAAATTTGTCAATCTATGTAAAACGTTTAAAACCAGTTATAGTTTCTTCCATCCCAACACTAGTTTTTCCACAATAAGATCAAACAGTATATTTTATAATTGTTTCTTCTTTAGAATATTATTTTCTCAGTGCCAATCTCAGGGTATCAAAGGCCCCATATTTTTTTTTACAGCTAATTCCCACAGTGAAGTTGCAATTATATAGTGCTGTGATTTTATACATGTGTGTATGTATACACTCATACATAGAAGTATAGTTTTTAGTGTAAAAACTGTTTCATTTCCCCAGCACAAATAATAACTCCTTTCCTTGAGCCATAGACTTTTATAGTTAATACATCTATTTATCTTTGTTTCACTCATTTCTATAAGAGGAAGCAAATAGATATGTACACTTTGTTAAAGCTAACCTGAGCCCCTGCCTTCAACATTAAATCATTTTCTGAACAACCCTTCAACATTAAATCATTTTCTAAAACAAACTGATTTTACTTAAATCCCTCCATGATTAACTGAATAATCTTTTTTAGGGTTCATTCATAAACTAGGGAAAGTATCTATATCGGTTGTCCAGTAACTATGATATTAGGAAACTGCGTCTTGAGATTCCACAGATAGAAATAATTGGATAGGCAGCTGTTTCTGGGAAACGGAAAAGCACAACAGAGGCATACAGATAATACTGCTGGCAGATAATTAAATTGTTCAATTTATGTTCATTTAGAATGTTGCCTATCTTTAATATCATCTGACAGTGCTTTTAGTTGTGTCACATGCTAATTGAGAGTGGTTGGTGAAAAATAAAAGCTGACAAAACATCCTCAGTTTAATAAACAGTATTATGTATAAGCGGAATGAAAACAGAAGGGTAGAGGAAAATGAAAGGATGCATTCGGTCTTTCATTTTATATATATTTTGTATATAATCCTAATATTTCTGTTTTTAACTTAGGAAGGATATAAAAATAGAATGGGACTAGCTTCTGGTTTTTGTGGTTAAGATATTTGTCTTAATATTCTAGTTTTAAAAGTTATTTATGATGTTCACAGGACTTCTGTTTCTAAGAAATGTTCTAGGAGTGTGAGTTTTCCTTTTTGCCCTGCCTCTGTGTCAGATTATAGCTAAAAGAGAGAAGAGATGGAAAATGAAGAGATGAATTTTGAAGAACAGAAACAAGAGAGTCAAATACATAAATTACTATGCACTCATTAATATTATAAAATTAAAAATTATTTCACACTTTGAAATATTTAACCATGCTTTATTATTCAAACTCAACTGTCCTTGGGCTTAAACTGGGCTCTTATTAATAAAATAGGTCCCCTGGAAAGTTATGTTAATACTTTAAGTCAGTAGTATATTAAGTATATTATGGTAATGTTCCTCATTGATAGAGAGGCACCAGCTTGCCTACAGGCATGCAGATGGTGAGTGGAGCCTAGTTTTGTCTCAGGTAGTCTTGCTCCAAGTCTGTGCCCCCATGATAACAATATGCTGCCTCTCACATTGCAGAAATATTTAACATTACAACTCTGGTTATGCTGCCATTAATTCCTTTCACATGAACTTATCTGAGTTCTGCATGTGTTTGTGGCTCTAAACTTGTCATTTCTGTATTTTAATATATACCTTTGGGAACTCTGAAGAAATAAAAAAAAAATAAGAAATTCAGATGTTCAGCCATCTTGCTGCTCCCTAATCATCTATAGTAGGGGAGAGTGATGTTGCTAAACATTAGTCAATTGATTCCATCTTATTAATCATCAAATTTAAAACTGCACCTTAAAAACAACACTCAAAACATATTTTCCATATTGAGTAAATGTATCCTCTATTTAGAAAATTACCTGAGTGAAATATGTATGCAAAATTAATACTGTCAAAATTAATATAGTTCTTTGAACATGGAGGCTTGGTGATAGTAGTTCATTAGGAAAATAATGCAATTATTTGTAGTAGCATTAAGATGGATATTAAAAATTATATTTCTATTCCTGTGAAAAATATCTCCTGGAACTTTAATTATGAAAGTAGATAAATTCTATTCTAATATAATTTAGAGATATAGCCCCTTGAATAATATACCCATTGATGTTCCATGGCAGAAAAAAAAATTAACACATAAATCAATATTGAAAGAAGAGAACACTATTCCCGAAAGAAATAATACCAAGGAATATATGTTTGAAATCTTTCTGTAAGTGATTAAATTGCCTCTTTGGAATTTTTATTGAGAAATAATAAAAAAAATAGTCAAGGAATGGCTTAAAAGGATAAATAATATTGTGTGGAAAGTTATTCATAAATAGCTATTTTTAATAATATATTCATAGCTTCCATATTTCCTTTATACATGAGATAATGTGTGCAAAATGTGTCATACCTAGTTGAGACTCAATCAAATTAGCTTTAGCAGTTGATTGTTTCATCATTTTTAGAGTCCTCTACTGTTTTTATTTAAAATAACAAGTTTTTAAAATCACTGCTTATTTTGCCTCCTGGAAGTCAGTTCATTCAAAGCTTCTAATTGATTGGTCAATTTTGGTTGTTAAAGTTGCAGAGAGACATTTTACAATTTCATTATGAAAACAGTATATTCTTTTCCGGAATATCAAAGTATTTACTTTTCTAACAATTTCTAAAAGCACCCCATAAAAGAGAGCTATCTAAATTATTTTGAGAAGGTATATACATACTGCTATTAGAAACATAGTTCTTATTACAATAATTTTTGTGTTACAATTCTGACATTATTCTGCTGTTCTATACAATCCCTACATGTTTTCAGAAAAAAAAAAAAATTTCAAATGCTAGGTCAAGTTTGACCTAGAAATATATTTATAGGCAAGTGAGTTTGAATATAGCTAAATTTCAATCAGACACGCTATAGAAATAAGATAATTAGATTCCTCCTCCTTCCTATCCACTTCAGCAATTATGAAAGCATGGTCCTTATTTTCAGTTATGATGTATCCACTTGACAATCTGCATTATTATAATTCACTCGGTCATTACTCATCTTCATTTGTTTATTAGCACGATGTCTGCTACTTAAGGAAAGGAGGGATTCCTGAGATTTGTAGAGCTTCTTTCCCACCTACTTTCTTGCTTCCCTGAGACATTTTATGTTAAATTGTGAGCTGGCAGCTGCAGATTTGAGCATGAACTCCTTGGTTTATAGTGAAATAGCACATCCATTGGGATAATATTGCTTTGGAAAGGAGATGACAGGAGGCCTGTTGGTTTGGCTTTGATATAAATTACAGCCCCTATAACCTTTAGTTCATGTCACATTTGTGAGGAACCTGCCTATATTTTATCAGGATAGATAAGAAAACTTATTTGGATTCTAAAGGAAAAATAAAAATACTAAGTTTAGTAAATGCTATTTTTCTATAATAGGAACATGAACATGTTCTTAGTAAAACTGCACTCTACATACAATACCAGGAAACTTCCTTGCTTGCTGCTCCAATAAATTCTCTAAAGTGTAAGATTATTAATTCTTGGTGTCAGGACAATGACTGAGGAAAATGTTAAAAAAAAAAAAAAAAAAAACAAGAGAGAGAGATAAAAAGAAAAAATTAGTTTTCAGGCTTTTCTCTGGGAATGGGGAATAACTACTGATTTTGCACATCTTTATGGGATTTAACACATTGCACCTAGAAAAGTCACTGGTAGATATTTTAGGTGATTAGCAAAATGAGAGACTAAGACCTTCTTGGAATCCCATATCCATCCCAATCATCTTTCCCTTTCATTGCTCCATTGTAGACACTAAAGACAGAAGCTATTCACTTTTCCAACCTCTACAGATCTAGTCATGTGATTACTTTCTGGTAAGTGAAGCATAAGCAAAATATGCTCAATGGTTTCTAGGAAACCTTTTTATTTCCTAATAAAAGAGATGGACATCACTGCTTCTCCTCTCCCTTGGTGTTCTGAATGACATGTAATACTTGCTACTGCAGGAGCCATTTTCTGAATGAGAAGAAGGCAAAGAAAGCCAGAGAGGACTTGTGTTGATATTTGAGGTAGGCAAACGATGTGCCGCCCATTACCCCCTTCAAGGAAGAACTGGCTGCTAGATGCGGAAAGTGGAATCAGCAGTGCGTGCTGCTAAGTCACTTCAGTCACTTCTGACTCCGTGTGACCCCATGGACTGTAGCCCACCAGTCTCCTCTGTCCATGGGATGCTCCAGGCAAGAATACTGGAGTGGGTTGCCACGCCCTCCTCCAGGAGATAGTCCTGGCCCAGGGATCAAACCCATATCTCTATGTCTCTTGCACTGGCAAGTGGGTTCCTTATCACTAGTGTCACCTGGGAAGCCCCAGAAACAGTTGACAGCAACCAAACATCCATTTTTCGGGGGCCTAACTCAGCTGCTGAAAGCTGTCTGGCTGAGGTCACACTCTTCCAGTGATGAGTGAGATGGAGTTCACAACGTAAGACATTTTCAGCTCTTCCAGGCCAACACGAGATCCTTTGCTAGGCAGTGTTCTGTGAGAATGGCTGAGATTTTCTTGGGCACACATTTCAGGCTTTATCTGCCCAATCCTGCTTGCTCCCACTTTTCCCCTTAGGTGTTGATCCCCACATTATAAAATGTGAGGATTTTATAACCCAAATTTCATCTCAAACTCTGCTCCAGAGAACTCAACTTTCAATCATGAAAACAATGATACTCATCTACTTTCAAATATTTTTCATGTGAGAAAACAATATATTCAAATCACAGTTACAAAGTGCACAGTTACCTGCTATCAAATCATTCCTCATTGTTAGAAGATACTTCCAGAATTTCCTTAAGTGTTTTTCTTTAATTTTTACATAAATAGTAGTATTTATAAAATCCTATAAACTGCAATAAGGAGGAACATCAAATATTATTAGATCTAAAGTCTTTATGTTACTAATAAGAAATCTGAGGTACAGGAATATGGATGAAAATTACAGTAGATCCAAGTCAAAAGATCCAAGAAAGTGGCCACATTAAATGATTTAGTGATTTTTTTTTTCCTAGTATAATGCAGCTCCTTCATTGCTTCCCCATATTTTACACTATGATCTACAGGAGATGTTCTCAAGTGTGGTCTTTAAATTAGCAGGGTCAGCATAACAGGGAAGCTTCTTAGAAATTAAAGGCAAATTTGGGAAGTCCTTCTTTGAATATATTGAACCAAAAATTCTATCAGGGAGGAAGTTCAGTAATCTTTGTGTTAATAAGAGTTTATTGGACAAAGAGAAGGTTGAAACAAGTCAAGATTTCTAGCAAAAGGCTTGTGCTTGTATCAGTAAGTATTGTATCTCCTCTAGATCATGGTGTAAAATATGGGGAAGCAGTGAAGGAGCTGCATTATCCTAGGAAAAAAAATCACAAAATAAATCATTTAACGTGGCCACTTTCTTGGATCTTTTGACTTGGATCTACTGCAATTTTAGAAATAGCTGTGAAAAGAAGGAGAAGCGAAAAGCGAAGGAGAAAAGGAAAGATATAAGCATCTGAATTCAAAGTTCCAAAGAATAGCAGGAAGAGATAAGAAAGCCTTCCTCAGTGATCAATGCAAAGAAATAGAGGAAAAGAACAGAATGGAAAAGACTAGAGATCTCTTCAAGAAAATTAGAGACACTAAGGGAACATTTCATGCACAGATGGGCTCAATAAAGGACAGGAATGGTACGGACCTAACAGAAGCAGTAGATATTAAGAAGAGGTGGCAAGAATACACAGAAGAACTGAACAAAAAAGATCTTCACGACCAAGATAATCACGATGGTGTGATCACTCACCTAGAGCCAGACATCCTGGAATGTGAAGTTAAGTGGGCCTTAGAAAGCATCACTATGGACAAAGCTAGTGGAGGTGATGGAATTCTAGTTGAGCTATTTCAAACCCTAAAAGATGATGCTGTGAAAGTGCTGCACTCAATATGCCAGCAAATTTGGAAAACTCAGCAGTGGCCACAGGACTGGAAAAGGTCAGTTTTCATCCCAATCCCAAAGAAAGGCAATGCCAAAGAATGCTCAAACTACCGCACAATTGCACTCATCTCACATGCTAGTAAAGTAATGCTCAAAATTCTCCAAGCCAGGCTTCAGCAATACGTGAACCATGAACTTCCAGATGTTCAAGTTGGTTTTAGAAAAGGCAGAGGAACCAGAGTTCAAACTGCCAACATCTGCTGGATCATGGAAAAAGCAAGAGAGTTCCAGAAAAACATCTATTTCTGCTTTATTGACTATGCCAAAGCCTTTGACTGTGTGGATCACAATAAACTGTGGAAAATTCTGAAAGAGATGTGAATACCAGACCACCTGACCTGCCTCTTGAGAAATCTGTATGCAGGTAAGGAAACAACAGCTAGAACTGGACATGGAACAACAGACTGGTTCCAAATAGAAAAATGAGTCCGTCAAAGGCTGTATATTGTCACCCTGCTTATTTAACTTCTATGCATAGTACATCATGAGAAGCGCTGGACTGGAAGAAGCCATAGCTGGAATCAAGATTGCCGGGAGAAATATCAATAACCTCAGATATGCAGATGACACCACCCTTATGGCAGAAAGTGAAGAGGAAATAAAAAGCCTCTTGATGAATATGAAAGAGGAGAGTGAAAAAGTTGGCTTAAAGCTCAACATTCAGAAAACGAAGATCATGGCTCCCGGTCCCATCACTTCATGGGAAATAGATGGGGAAACAGTGGAAACAGTGTCAAGACTTTTTTTGGGTCTCCAAAATCACTGCAGATGGTGACTGCAGCCATGAAATTAAAAGACGCTTACTCCTTGGAAGAAAAGTTATGACCAACCTAGATAGCATATTCAAAAGCAGAGACATTACTTTGCTGACTAAAGTCCATCTAGTCAAGGCTATGGTTTTTCCAGTAGTCCTGTATGGACGTGAGAGTTGGACTGTGAAGAAGGCTGAGAGCCAAAGAATTGATGCTTTTGAACTGTGGTGTTGGAGAAGACTCTTGCGAGTCCCTTGGACTGCAAGGAGGTCCAACCAGTCCATTCTGAAGGAGATCAGCCCTGGGATTTCTTTAGAAGGAATGATGCTGAAGCTGAAACTCCAGTACTTTGGCCACCTCATGCGAAGAGTTGACTCATTGGAAAAGGCTCTGATGCTGGGAGGATTGGGGGCAGGAGGAGAAGGGGACGACAGATGAGATGGCTAGATGGCATCACTGACTGGACGGACAAGAGTCTGAGTGAACTCCAGGAGTTGGTGATGGACAGGGGGGCCTGGCGTGCTGCGATTCATGGGGTCGCAAAGAGTTGGACACGACTTAGTGACTGCACTGAACTGTATCAGTAAAGGTTCTCCAGAGAAAGAAAAGCAATTAGGGGTATGTGTGTATGTTTGTGTGTGAGAGAGAGTGAGAGGAGGGAGGGGAAGAGAGAGAGAAAGACAAAAAGATACTGAGGAAGAAAAAGAGATTTACTCCTAGAGGAAAACATAAGCAAAACACTCTCTGACATAAATCACAGCAGGATCCCCTATGATCCATCTCCCAGAATATTGGAAATAAAAGCAAAAATAAACAAATGGGACCTAATTAAAATTAAAAACTTCTGCACAACAAAGGAAACTATAAGCAAGGTGAAAAGACAGCCTTCAGAATAGGAGAAAATGATAGCAAAGCAACTGATAAAGAATTAATCTCATAAATACATAAGCAGTTCATGCAGCTCAATACCAGAAAAATAAACGACCCAATCAAAAAATGGGCCAAAGAACTAAATAGACATTTCTCTTAAAAGGACACATAGATGGCTAACAAACACATGGAATGATGCTCAACATCACTCATTATCAGAGAAATGAAAATCAAAACCACAATGAGGTACCATCTCATGCCAGTCAGAATGGCTGCTATCAAAAAGTCTACAAACAATAAATGCTGGAGAAGGTGTGGAGAAAAGGGGACCCTCTTACACGGTTAGTGGGAATGCAAACTAGTACAGCCACTATAGGGAACAGTGTGGAGATTCCTTAAAAAAAACTGGAAATAGAACTGCCATATGACCCAGCAATCCCACTGGTGGGCATACACACCGAGGAAACCAGAATTGAACATGTACCCCAATGTTCATTGCAGCACTGTTTATAATAGCTAGGACATGGAAGAAACCTAGATGTCTGTTGGCAGATGAATGGATAAGAAAGCTGTGGTAAGTATACACAATGGAATATTACTCAGCTCCTAAAAAGAACACATTTGAGTCAGTTCTATAAGGTGGATGAAACTGGAGCCTATTAAACAGACTGAAGTAAGTCGGAAAGAAAAACACCAATATGGTATATTAACTCATATATATGGAATTTAGAAAGACGGTAACAATGATCCTCTATGCGAGACAGCAAAAGAGATACAGATAAAAAGAACAGACTTTTGGACTCTGTGGGAGAAGGCAAGAATGGGATGATCTGAGAGAACAGCATTGAAACATGTATATTACCATATATGAAACAGACCACTAGTCCAAGTTCAATGCATGAAACAGGACACTCAAAGCCAGTGCACTGGGACAACCCTGAGGAATGGGATGGGGAGGGAGGTGGGAGGGGGGTTCAAGATGGGGGACACATGTACACCCATGGCTGATTCATGTCAATGTATGGCAAAACCACTATAATATTTAAAGGAATTCAGTTCAGTTGCTCAGTCATGTCTGACTCTTTGCAACCCCATGAACCACAGCACACCAAGCCTCCCTGTCCATCACCAGCTCCCAGAGTCCACCCAAACCCATGTCCATTGAGTCGGTGATGCCATCCAACCATCTCATCCTCTGTCATCCCCCCTTCTCCTCCTGCCCTCAATCTTTCCCAGTATCAGGGTCTTCTCAAATGAGTCAGATCTTCACATCAGGTGGCCAAAGTATTGGAGTTTCAGCTTCAACATCAGTCCTTCCAATTAAAGTAATTAGCCTCCAATTAAAATAAATAAATAAATTTTTTTAAAAAGGTCGCAAACCTCAATACAAAGCCCAGTTTCTAGAATGTAATACTACTCTTTTCCTTTGATTTAATTAATTTTTGTGGTTAGTCTCTATTTATGATATGTGATTTTGGTCTTTAAATAAAAGTTAAATAGACTGAAGGCAAATATTAAGGTAAGAGCTGTACATAAGGGATGTTAATATGGTAAAAATAGTGAGGGTGAGATACTGAGTAAAATAAACTCTAAATGCTCTCTAGACTGAAAAAGGAGAGAGCGAGATTGAGAAATTTGTTTTAAGAAATTGGTTCAGGTGAAGACCAGTAAATCTAAAATCTGCAGAGCAGGCTGGAGACCAGGAAGAGTTGATACTTCAGCTCAAGATCAAAGGCAGTCAGGAGGCAAAACTCTTCCTCAGAGATCTGTCTGATTTTTTTTTTAATGTAATTTAGTTGATTTAAATTGTTGTGTTTGCTGTACAGTAAAGTGAATCATTTATACATACATGTATATCCGCTCTTTTAAAATTCTTTTCCCAAAGACAGGAAACTGTATAACACAGGGAACTTTGCACAGTCTGTTTTCTTTCAGTGTCTTTGATTGCTTGGATATGGCTCACTCAAATTATTGAGAGTAACCTACTGAATTAAAAAATAGCTTCATCTAAAAATAGATTCATAACATCTAAAAATATCTTTATAACAATATCTAGACTAGTGTTTCGTCTTGTTACTGGCATCTAATCAAATGGACATAAAATTAACCATCACAGGACCCTTTGTTTGAGTGAATGAAACATATAGAAATTTGTAAAATCAAAAAAGTTCAAAGGTTGAAGAAGGATGAATTCTTAGAATTTTTACAAACTATCAATTTCCATCACTAAAGGATCTTGAAAAATCTGCAAAGATTTGCTAATACACCATTTTAAAACTACAGAAAAACCTGTATAATGGGGTAAATTCCAGCTTTCAGACAACTAATGTAAGAAGGCATTGCTAGGCAAGGTCCTGAAGACCTTTCCTATACTCCATATTTTTAGAATGCATAATTTGTCACTTGTCTAAATATGTGGGGAGATGCTTCCTTCTACTAAGGTCATGTTTATTAAACATAGCAATTTGTTAAACATAGCAATTGGCTACATACTTTTGTAGGGTTCTCAACTAGGTTTTGCACTGACAAGTTTTCAGAAAAACCTCAATACAAAAAAAAAAAAATAGCAAAGGTAAATTTTCACACAATCCACATGTAAATTTTTTCAGATTTCAAATAAATGAGGGAATAATCAGTACAATTTTAATACAACAGCATGGCATTTCTTAACATTATGGAAAATGCTGAAGTTATAAGCCTTTAAGTAAATCCAGCACTCCAGATACAGGAATCAGTCACTGTGGGATTAAATAGTAATAGCTTCTGAAATGAAAGCCTCTGGTACTAGAATTTGAAAATCATCTGTTTTGTCTAAATCTATACAAAAGCAGCAAAAAAAATATCTGAGGACATTAATACAAAAAAGAAAATTATTTTTTACCAATCATGAGCTTCTAAATGCATCTTACATGAGAATTCAAGGCACTGTAGAGATTAATCAAGAATTAAAAATAGGTTTGATTACATTCTTTTGAAGTATTTTAATGAAGCAGTAATTGCTTTGTGTATAGATTTTTTTAAAAACTCAGGAGTAGTTTGAAGCTTATTAGATAATGAAGCTAAATTCTGCCACATTCTTTCTTATATTTCCTATAATTGAGAAGAGATAATATGGTTTATTCTAAAAGTGATGTCTAGATTAACATTTTACATTATCTCTAATGACAATACATGTTAAGTGCTCTTTCCTTTTATTACAGGTGAAGGAGCCGAAATTCAAACAGCCCATATGATGCTAAGGTCAGACAACTAGTAAGAGAAGGCTGGATTTGAAATCAGGTTTATTAAGAGTATTTCTGGACCTGGTTCTCTTAAATGCCAGTAACAGGACACACAAATCAATGTCTCCCACCTGGGCAACAAAGGAGATATGGAAAGAAGAAATAAAGTCTCAAAAAGAGATGAAAAGGGTTAGATCAAGATAGTCAACTGAACATACCTGTCCACATCACATTCACCTCATATTTCCTTGGAATAAAAAAAATAAAAATTTAAAAGAATGAGATTACAGAACTCCATTTCAAGATAACAAGGTGAAGAGCCCTGCAAACCCATTCCTCAGTGAAATAAGCAAAGCTGAAAAAGTTGGCTTAAAGCTCAACATCCAGAAAACTAAGATCATGGCATCTGGTCCCATCACTTCATGGGAAATAGATGGGGAAACAGTGTCAGACATTATTTTGGGGGGCTCCAAAATCACTGCAGATGGTGATTGCAGCCATGAAATTAAAAGAGCTTACTCCTTGGAAGAAAAGTTATGAGCAACCTAGATAGCATATTCAAAAGCAGAGACATTACTTTGCCAACAAAGGTCCGTCTAGTCAAAGCTATGGTTTTTCCAGTGGTCATGTATGGATGTAAAATTTGGACTGTGAAGAAAGTTGAGCGCTGACGAATAGATGCTTTTGAACTGTGGTGTTGGAGAAGACTCTTGAGAGTCCCTTGGACTGCAAGGAGATCCAACCAGTCCATTCTAAAGGAGATCAGTCCTGGGTGTTCTTTGAAAGGACTGATGCTAAAGCTGAAACTCCAATACTTTTGCCACCTCATGTGAAGAGTTGACTCATTGGAAAAGACTGATGCTGGGAGGGATTGGGGGCAGGAGGAGAAGGGGACGACCGAGGATGAGATGGCTGGATGGCATCACTGACTCAATGGACGTGAGTCTGGTTGAACTCTGGGAGTTGGTGATGGACAGGGAGGCCTGGGCGTGCTGCAATTCATGGGGTCCCAAAGAGTCAGTCACGACTGAGTGACTGAACTGAATGATAACCATAAAACTTAAAAAAAAGAAAAGTCTCTAGAAATCATTCTAAAGGCATACAGCAAATGGAAACAAAAATTCTTCAGGGATTAAGTGAGTTTTTACTTTTCTCAGTAAGAACAGTGAGCGACAAGGCATTTGGGTTACAATCTTCTGCTTTTCTCCACCCACCAAACTCAGCTTGAGGAAAGCTCCACTGTAGGCAGGTCTGGCCTAAGAGGATGGGGTTCCCTTTTCCTTCAGCTCCCAGTCAAGTATTACTGTATTTCACAGAGGTATAAGCCATCAGTACTCCTCATCTACTTCAATTGCAAGTTAAAATGGCTAATTCCTGGTGAATGCCAGCTAATAGTCGAAGGGCCCCTATCCCACTCAGTTCCTATTCGTATGACAGAAGCACTACCCTATGTGCAGCATGCTGAGACTACTGAGGCCCCTACGGCCCTAACCCTAGCTCCTTCTTAGAGCAGAGATTCCATTCTGCAAGAGGCAAGCTGAGAAAACTAGAGGGTACTGCCTCACCCAGAGCGGTGGCTCAGAGAGGTCCCAGGTAAAGAGGCAGTCCATTAAGAAGAGAGCTCTGAAGCTTTATCTAAAGGAGTTACTTTAGGTTCTTCACTTGAAATGAGTTCAAGCCAAAGGATGCTCTCAAAAATAACAGTTTCTCTTAATTAAGAGTGACAAGCTAAACCACTGGCCATCTAATTTTCCAGTGACAAGCATGGAAAGAAACAGTTGAATCCTTCTGGGGAGGGGAAAAAAAAAAAAAAAACCTTAAAATTTGGTCTTAAGAATGATTACTGTCCAAATTAACTGGACCAGATTGTTGAGCAATTTATGCTGTAGGGTGATGCTAAAAATGATAATCAACGAGCGATTAATAAAGCCTTATGAGCAGGATGTAATAATGAAGCAGATGGCTTATCAGAAAGATCAGAGAAAGACAGTCAAAGAGAGCCCTGGTAAAAATCACTGTTATCCTATGCATGGGCCACAAGCCCAATGTTATGTCCTCAAAGGACTGACACCAAAGTCTTAAATGTGCAAGGAAAACACTATACCAAGGAGCCTAAACAAATATGAAGTCACAAAACAAATATGAATGCTAATAACCACCAGAAGGGAGGAAAATCATCATCCAGAATTGCTACAATGTATTATGCAAAATGGCTGCTGCTGCTAAGTCGCTTCAGTCTTGTCCAACTCTGTGCGACCCCATAGATGGCAGCCCACCAGGCTCCCCTGTCCCTGGGATTCTCCAGGCAAGAACACTGAAGTGGGTTGCCATTCCCTTCTCCAATGCATGAAAGTGAAAAGTGAAAGTGAAGTCGCTCAGTCATGTCTGACCCTCAGCGACCCCATGGACTGCAGCCTTCCAGGCTCCTCCATCCATGGGATTTTCCAGGCAAGAGTACTGGAGTGCGGTGCCATTGCCTTTCAGAATAAATAATGAGACATGCAACACATAAACCAGACACAGGGGAAAACAAAAAAAAAAAGCCTGTGAGGGGAGAGGAACCAAACAGATATCACCAAAAGTGATTAGAACTGATGAGAGTTAGATAAAGGACTTCAGTAAAGTTGCAGGATACAAAATTAGCACACAAAAATAGGTTGTGTTTCTGTACACCTATAAAGAGCTATCAGAGAGAAATTTAGGGAATAAAAATCTCGCAATTACATCAAAAAGGCTTAAAATGACTAGGAATCTTAGGAGGTGAAAGACCTATACTGTGAAAATAGTAAGACACTGATGAAAAGAATCGAAAACAATACAAACAAATGGAGAAGTATGTCATGCTCATGGATTTGAAAAATTAGTATTTTTAAAATGACCATACTCTGCAACTGTAGCCTATGAACTGTATACTCTATGAATTGTAACCTGTCAGGTTTCTCTGTCCATGGGATTTTCCAGGCAAGAATCCTGGAGTGGGTTGCCATTTCCTTCTCCAGGGGATATTGCTGGCCCAGGGATCAAAGCCCTGTTTCTTCTGTCTCCTGCATTTCAGGCAGATTCTTTACCCACTGAGCCATCAGGGAAGTCCTCTACTCCAGGGGATTTTCCCAATCAGGGACTGAACCTACATTTTCTGTGCATCTCCAGCATTGCAGGCAGATTTGTTACTGCTGACCCACTGGGGAAGCCATATATACATATCTATCTAATTATCTATCTCTAAACACACACAAATGCACAATACAAGGAATATTACTCAACCATAAAAACAAATTCTGCCATTTGCAACATCATGGATGCATCTAGAGGGTATTATGCTAAGTGAAATAAATCAAAGACAAATACCATACAATCTCATTTATGTGCAGACCCTAAAAATAAATGAAAAAATATAACAAGACAGAAACAGACTCACAGACACAGAGAAAACAAGGTGGCAAGAGGATGCCAGAGGGGAAAGGGTCAGAGAGATTAGTGAAATAGACGAGGGAAATTAAGAGATACAAGCTTCCAGTTAAAAAATAAATAAGTCATCAGGGTGAGATGTACATCATAGGATATAGTCAATGATATTGTAATAACATTGTATGGTGACAGATGGTAACCGGACTTACAGTGATCATACCGTAATGTATAAAAAGCGGGAATGACTGTGTTGCACACTTGCAACTAACACAGTGTGATAAGTCAATTATATCTGAATAAAAAATAACGAGGGACTTCCCTGGTGGTCCAGTGGTTGAGACTCCATGCTTCCCCTGCAGGGAGGGTGGGTTGGGTTCATTCCCTGGTTGTGAAACTCTACTGCAGGACCAAAAAAAAAACAAGTAATACAGCTGGATATATAACATTTCGGCAAAATTTGGATTTTTAAAGTAATTACTATATTACTTTGAATTATAAATTCCAAACTGGGCAAGATTTCAAACTACTTGTTTATTAATTCATTTGCATATTCATGTGGTATGAAGAGTATAAATTTATATTTAATGAGATTCTTGCTTCAGAAGAGTTTTGAAATAAGCCATGCACAGAGCTAATCTCATTGTGGTAACAGCTACATTCTGTGTCAGACTATGTGTTATAGAAGGTTTCTATTCTAATTCATAATCTATTTATAACTTTTAATAATAGTAGAGTATTATTCAGAGTAACAAAAGAATGTCATATAAGGGATTTCAAAATAATTGAAGCAGGCATTTTTTTTTCCTTCAAAGACTTATAAGCATCTTTGCTTCATTATTTTACTTCACAATTTCAACAGTGTTATTAAAGAATATCAGTACTTCAATTAACTATTACTGTACATATTCATATTTTTATTTTCTCTATACAAGGTCTAACTGCAATCAACTGTAGTTCTGCATATAGGCCATAGCTAAAGACACAAAGTACATATATAAAACTTTGCCACACCAAATTTAAGAGCTATACAACCATGAGAACCAAAGTGGATGAGAATTAGCTGCAACAGCAATTAATTCTTGAGTAAATTGAATCCCACTTCTGTTCCAACAAGATGCTTACAAACAATGCAGATTATTTCTTTCCTTCCCATTTTTCCTTTAGAAATACACATATAATTATTGCTAAGTCAAATATTTACTCTAACTACATTTAGATGTCCAAAGAAAATGCAATTTATTTTGTGTGTTACTGATATAAATTTATTTATGGTTACAGATTTTTCAGTTTAGTGGGGAAAAAAAAAGTATAAATGTTAGTCCAGTTGGGTAAGCATTGGGAAAGGAATCATTTAAATAGTCCTTTTAGGTAAATGCTTAACCTCTTTAAAAATAAAAATGCTCAGAGGTCTACCCTGCTCCTTCCCAAGGTGGAAGGGATCTGGTAACTATGCATAAATATGCTGTGCTCTAAACGGCCTTTAGGATTTCCCACGTGGAGCAGTGGTAAAGAGTCCACCTGGCAGTGCAGGAGACCCGAGAGATGCAGGTTCGATCTCTGGATCGGAAAGATCCCATTGGAGGAGGAAATGGCAACCTACTCCAGTATCCTTGCCTAGAAAACCCTATGAACAGAGGAGCCCAGCGGGCCACAGTCCATGGGGTCACAAAGAGACACGACTGAGGGCACACACACATTTTTTTTTTTTTTTCATTTCAAATAACCTTTGCATTTTTCCTAGGGGTGGCGAGTATGGGTTCCTCGATGAACTGTCAGAAGTAACTACGGCTGGCATCTGGAAGTCTATGGCTGGTCCCAGGAAATGCCCTGAAGTCTGGCTGTGAGGACCATGGATACCAGCATAGCAGACAGCCCACTGTGAATCCTTTGTATAAGAAGATTTTGAAAATTATGTGGCATCTGAAAAAAATCCCCAGCTTGAAACTTTTTTTCCTTTAAACTATGAAAATTTATACAAACATGCATAAAATATAAACAAGTTGTGTAAAGAATGATTATAAACCCAACAGGAATGTACTCACCATCCAGGTCAAAAATCAGAACATTTCTAACAGCCTGGAAGCCTCTTTGCACCCCTACAAACATTTTCCTTTTCCAACTCCTAGAGGTAACCACTACCAGGACCATTGTGGCAGTTCATTTATTGTTTTCCTGAACAGATCTAACATCAAAGTATATATTCCTAAACAACATAATTTAGAGCTTAGTGTCTTGCTGTATCTCACTGTTCACTGAACACAGGGTAAGCAAGGTGAGAGCGAGGAACCCGGAAGAAAAGGAACTGGAGACATGTTTATTCTCGCCTGACTGGCACAGCAGCCATAGCAGCAGACACTGTATTCTCTCCTGTCCTAGTTGGCCCATTGACCCAGCTGAGACACAGCCATAAGGTAGCAGCAAGGGATTTTCAGGTGGAGCTTATACGTATTTACAGAGCAAAAGTGGCCCGTGACTGAGCCGGTACATCGTGATATGCATTCAGTGTGCTGTAAGTCATCTCAGCTGTTGCAATAATAACCATGTATTTGGGAAACATGGGGCAAGAGAGCCTAACCACACCATCGTGGCTGATTTGTTCTTTGTATACACTAAGCTTTTACTGCCTTTAACTATTTTTTGGAAATCATAAGACAACACTTCTCTTATACCTCTTGCTCTTAATTACTATTTCAAAATCCATCTACCTTGTCACACATACCTCTGTGTTGGTTTGTTTTTTTTTTTCAAACTGGATTATATCGTATTCTGTGAACATATCAAAACTCTTAAGTAAATTGTATTTTCCATGTTTGAACATATGAAGTTCAATTTTTACTGTGGATGGGCTTTTGTATTTTTTCTCTCAATTTTGTGTCATTAAAAACGTCACTGCTAGACGTTCTTTTAAATTACAGAATGGTACACGTATGCACCAAGGTTACAATTTGGGGTCGCAAAGAGTTGGAGAGTACTGAGCACACACACGCTTTTCCACGGTAGTTGTGTCAGGTTATACTCCTACTAGAGGCTATGAATGTTTCGGGAAGTTCCAAAGAGGCACGACAGAACATGGGACAGCAGTCGTTAGATTTCATAAATAAATGAATATCCACATTCCCGCCACAGACCAACAGAGAGGGCTGTCTATAAAACATGCTATAAATAACATATAAAATGCAAATATAAATAGAGAAGCATATAAATACACTTACATACATCCGTCTCTGCAGAGTCTCCCAGCCCAGGCTGCTCTCACACCTGCATTCCGCGCTGGCCTTGGGTGCAGGTACGTGCATGGGGAATTAGAGGTACTGCCGCGTATGAAGGGCCTGACGTTTCAACCCGCATGCGCAGTGGCTACGCTGTTGCGCAACGATTAGCCCCTGAACGAGCCGCTCAAGCGCTTGACATGCGGGTGTGGAGGTGCTGGGCTTGGTGGACTGGCTGTCCCCGCGGCAGGCACGCCCACCATGGCCAGGCCATGGCCAGTGCTGAGTGTCCAGACCCCGCGCTCTGCCTGGGCACCTTATACTTCGTCAGCACGCCACCTTCTTGCAGATGGATAGCGGCCTGAGAGTGTTCATGACGAGGACAGTGAGGAGATAACTTCAGACTTCTCAGACTGATGCATCCTCCAGAACGGGTACCAGCCAAGGGCAGGGCCTGGTGACAGCTACCCTGAGGCTGCTGAAACATTCCAATTGTCATAGGCCTCTAAACCTCCCCTGGTGAACCTTACCAGCTACTTACGCCTGCCTCTTGAGTATCCAAGCTCTCTGCGGACACCTCAACCCCAGCTCTGTCGCCTTATTCACCTGACGTCCTGTGGGGGATGATGGGATCCGCAGCCGGAGTCCCGGTGAGGCCAGCGCGCCCTGGACTCCTAGTCCACGTGAGAGTTCTCTGCCACAGTCATTGTAGAGCTCCGGCTCTGGGGCAGTGACAGCAGCCAGGGCAAGGACAGTCAGCCTTTGGTGATATCACCGCTGTGTACATCCACACAGCCATCAGCCTTGATTCAAGCCCGCTGTGCCCTTCACGGTCACCTGTATTCAATTTAGCTTGGCCGATTTAATTGCCCTTTGCCTGTGCCCAAAGGACCAGAAGTGTCTGTGTTTTGAAAGCTTTCCCTTAACAAGGGAAGTAAATGGACAGAAGAGCTGAATCTTCAGCTTCTTAATCCGTGATGCACTTCCTCCACTGTAGATGGTCCTCAGAAACCAGTGTCCGGTGGTCTTGGAGATGATCTTCCGACATCCTGCACTTTAAGGTAGGTCTCACAGCCTTGACATTTAGCTTTTAAGAATTACCACCTCTCGCGTAACTATCTCACTACTTGCATCCCTTCTCTTAGCTCTCCTTATGCACAGTCACCCACTAGCCTTATGCAAGGTTTCTGCTAGGAGCTCCCAGTCCACCTCCCTCCTCCCAAACACACACACTCAGGGATGTAGGCCTGTAAGTCTAGGTTCTACCAGAGCTCTCTGGACCTTTCTAAAGGCCCCTCTCCCTGTCTCCACAGGGTTAGTATGAAAGGGTAGGGTGGGGTTGCCAAGACAAGTATCCCAGTTACCCAACATACTTGTTTTGCCTTTCTCTTCCTTCCCCCTTCCATCCCCCACAGTATTTCGGGTTGGAAGTGCTGGGTTCAGGCTTTTGGGCTTTCCCTTCTTGTAGTTCTGCCCTCCTAATCCTTATGGTAGTAAACATAATACCCAAGTAAAAGTGCATTTTTTCCCTTTTACTTAAAATATATATATATGATCTAAATATTCCAGACTAAAGGAATTTAGAATGCCCCTACCTTCCATCCCTTAACAAGACCTGTTTTCAGAGAGGGGTATAGGTAGAAAGAAGGAGATACTACTCTATTTTATCTTCCCACTGCTGCACATATACCTGTGTATACCCTCACAATTTTTTTTTTTTAAGTAAATTGAGAGGTCCTGTCTAGAGTACTGTTGCTTTAGATGAACATTTTTGTGAAGGCTGTGCAAATTTCAAATGATTTTTCAAAAGTGTAATATATTTGACTTCAGAAATGAGAACAGTGTGTTCATAACTATCTTACTATTTATATATAAAAGTTATTTTGAAGCATAAGGGGTAACTTAGAATTAGGCATGCAGAGACATGTAAGGACATCCTATAATGCACTGCATGAGACTTAGAGTTTTGCTGTAGAAACGTCTCTCAAATCTAGAGAGTAATGAATTCATTCCCTCAGGGGTTTTTCTCTGTTGTAAATTTTGACGAAGCAACAACTGACAAGCTTTGTAAATGCCTGAATTGTTTACGCTATCTAAAACCAAATTTTACTATAATAAGCTACTACTCTGGAGTTTGGATTAAATGGAGATGCAGTAAAGAAAAAAGTCCGGATGGATTTAAGATGCATATACCAATCTGAAGCAGGGAATTCTAAGTGGACAACGTGCCCTTCCTCATTGACCAATCAGAAAAGAACACTAATCTATTTTACATAAAAATAAAAAACACCTGGGTTTTCTATTTTCCTGACTGGTAGGGATAAAATAAAACACGTAGAGGTAGATATTGGAGAAGGCAACGGCACCCCACTCCAGCACTCTTGCCTGGAAAATCCCATGGACAGAGAAGCCTGGTGGGCTGCAGTGCATGGGGTCCCTAAGAGTCGGACACGACTGAGCAACTTCACTTTCACTTTTCACTCTCATGCATTGGAGAAGGAAATGGCAACCCACTCCATTGTTCCTGCCTGGAAAATCCCAGGGACGGGGGAGCCTGGTGGGCTGCCATCTCTGGGGTCACACAGAGTTGGACACAACTGAAGCAACTTAGCAGGGGTAGATATGTTTATATATATATATGTATAGAGAGAGAGAGAGAGAGAGAGATCTCTATATAGATGTATGTAAAAGATCATGAGAAAAGAAAATTGAATTTAATTTCTGCCTCCACAGTATATTCAGAATACATCAATATAATTAAATAATATGTAATTAATATATATTAATTGATGGTTATATAATTAATATATATATTAATTGATGATTAATATAATTAATCATCAATATAATTAAAAAGATAGATTGGAACATATAATGCATTTGAGATCAAGAGGCTAGGAAATATTTAGTGAACTGATTTTTCCAGTAGTCATGTATGGATGTGAGAGTTGGACTATAAAGAAAGCTGAACACAGAAGAATTGATGCTTTTGAACTGTGGTGTTGGAGAAGACTTTGTAGAATTCAGATCTTCAAGGCACAAAGTTGCATTAAGAACAAATAGATGAATTTTCTTCAGTACTTATTCACATACTTAAAATAAATGGAACAATATCTAAATGGTATTCCTTCAACAGCCAAAAGAGTTCTTGAAGTGCAACAGGAACCAAATTCTAACAAGGCATTACCAATTGATTCTACACACGCATGTATTAGTTCAAGCTGGTATAGAGAAATGATTAGTAAGTCACAATCTTAGAGTGCATGTATGAGGTCTAAATGTAAGATAGGACCCAAAGTTTAGTTTTAGTGTGAAAGATTGAAAATCACCCTTTGTGTTTTATTTCTTAAATATTTTTCAGTGTTAATATTTTAGTCCTTTAAAATCACTGTTAATTTTTATATTGATATTATTTTCACTACTAAAATATATCATCAGATTTTGAATATGCATTTTTACCTGGAGAATCAATAACAATATTTTTTTTAATGAAATAATCAAAATGAACCCAATTTTTTTTCCCCTCTAAATTGGCCCTTATGTAAGTCAGGCTTGGTTCTCTTAGGCTGGACACTATTACAACCCTGATTTCTAATTCTAATAACTTATTTTCTGGGAGATATAGCCAATGACATAATACCCATTTCCTACATGAAACCTTCCTTTTGAGATGTTTCATATTACAAAGAGTCCACATGAAGGGGGAAAACTTTAAGAAGACCTTATATGTCTACAAGGATAGAGGCAAGTAATGTTAATACATTAAAACAGTACAATTTCAGGAATAGACCAGCAATGTCTAGACTCATGGTAGAGACACAATAGAAAATGATATGGATTGAAGAATGATATGGAATAATGTGGATTATTAAAAGTCTCAGTTGTTGCCATACTGGTCAAAATCATAATTTTATGTGAAATTTCACAACATTTTAAATATTTAAAATTAATATTATTTAATTTTTGAATATTAGATAATTGAAAATATTTGGATTAGTTGCAAATAATTGAATAAGTTCAGTCCAGTCGCTCAGTCGTGTCCAACTCTTTGTGACCCCATGAACCTCAGCACACCAGGCCTCCCTATCCATCACCAACTCCTGGAGTCCACCCAAACCCATGTCCATTGAGTTGGTGATGCCATTCAACCATCTCATCCTCTGTCATCCCCTTCTCCTGCCCTCAATTTTTCCCAGCATCAGGGTCTTGTCAAATGAGTCAGCTCTTCACATCAGGTGGCCAAAGTATTGGAGTTTCAGCTTCAACATCAGTCCTTCCAGTGAACACCCAGGACTATCTCCTTCAGGATGGACTGGTTGGATCTCCTTGCAGTCTAAGGGACTCTCAAGAGTCTTCTCCAACACCACAGTTCAAAGGCAGCCATTCTTTAGTGCTCAGCTTTCTTCACAGTCCTACTCTCACATCCATACATGACCACTGGAAAAACCATAGCCTTGACTAGATGGACCTTTGTTGGCAAAGTAATGTCCCTGCTTTTTAATATGCTCTCTAGGTTGGTCATAACTTTCCTTTCAAGGAGTAAGCGTCTTTTAATTTCATGGCTGCAGTCACCATCTGCAGTGATTTTGGAGCCCAGAAAAATAAAGGCAGCCACTGTTTCCCCATCTATCTGCCATGAAGTGATGGGACCAGATGCCATGATCTTAGTTTTCTGAATGTTGAGCTTTAAGCCAACCTTTTCAACTCTCCTCTTTCAGTTCCATCAAGAGGCTCTTTAGTTTTTCTTCACTTTCTGCCATAAGGGTGGTGTAATCTGCATATCTGAGGTTATTGATTGATATATCTCCCGGCAGTCTTGATTCCAGCTTGTGTTTCTTCCAGCCCAGCATTTCTTATGATGTACTCTGCATATTAGTTAAATAAGTAGGGTGACAATATACAGCCTTGACGTGTTCCTTTTCCTATTTGGAACCAGTCTGTTGTTCCATGTCCAGTTCTAACTGTTGCTTCCTGACCTGCATACAGGTTTCTCAAGAGGCAGGTCAGGTGGTCTGGTATTCCCATCTCTTTAAGAATTTTCTACAGTTTATTGTGATCTACACAAAGGCTTTAGTTGCAATTAAGCATCCAAACACAAAGAAGAAGCAAAAACATATACATTTGGCCAAACAAAAATATTTTAAAACTGAATTCAACATTCCGTCAGACAGATGCAGACAGATGCTTGCACCAGATGCTAACACTTTTAGTATCATCTGCTCTATGGTCAAAGAAGAGACTATTTTTTGAACATTGCTGTGAGATTTACACTAAAATTCTCAGCATTTAATTTGTATCAGAGTTGCCTGGATAAGATTGTAGGATACAATAAAAGATGTCCAGTTAAATTTGAATTTGATATAAACAGTGCATTTTTTTTTAGTATATGTCCCAAATATCACATTGGACATATGAAAAATTAATCATTTGTTATCTGAAATTCCATTCAGGTGTGTATACTATACATTCATTTTCTAAATTTGTCAATTGTGCACCTGGGGGCTTGTTAAAACCTGGGTTACTGACCCCATTTTAAGAATTTCTGATCCAGCAGGTCTGGAATAGGGTGCTGAGAGTTTGCATTTCTCACAGATTTCCTAGGGGATATTGATACTATCGGTTCCAGAAACACACTTGGAGAACCACTGCCTTAAAATAACGTTGAGTCCATTAAAAAAAAAAAACAAAAACCTGACTTAAAGTTATTTACATCTTACCTTTTAATCAAACATTTTCTTATTATTTCAAATATGTAGATTTTTATTTTCCTAATGACTCAAAGTTAGTTGTGAATCTATATTCATGATTTCATTTTACTTTAGACTCAAGATCACCTCTCCTGCTTCCAGAAATATCTGCTAGGATCTTTGCCCAGTACCTTTGTTTCCCCAGGCATCTTAATACTTGACTATAAAGTTTTAGTAGCTGAATTTAGCCTGAAAAGAGAATGAGTTTCTTGGGACACTAAAGCATGACATCTGTTATCCTGCACCATCATCTTTTTTGCTTATAAAATGTAAATGAGATATGATAGCTATATTTAAAGGGGCAGTAATAACTTTACATATATGAATCATGATTATATTAATTCGGCTAAACATGAATCAAAACCTTTCCAGGAGCTTTTCAAAATTCCATCTTTAAAATGCAACTTGCAAACTGTATGTTACCCTTATCTTTCTAAATATGTACACACTTTTTTCATAAACTGCCTTGATTTTGATAACCTCACATCTCCTCTAACCAGGTGTTTTTGCTGGCATCCATTTGGCTGAGGCCATTTTTAGTCCCTGGAAAGAGGGTAGGAGGAATATTAGACTCTTTTGTCACAGGAAGTCTACATATTATCATAACTATTGCAATGTTGCTCTATTTCTTGTTGTCCCCAACTTCTTGTCACCCCTTTCTTCTAGATCCTTTCTTATAGGGAAGTTCTGGCCTGTATTATGTACTTTTTTTGTTCTGATCCTCTGGGGTATGACTCTTTGCTTGTTTCTTAGTCCATGTAAACATCTGTCTTTTCTCCTTTGCCAATCCCCACAGCTGGAGTCATTTTGTCACTACCTGTCACACATCTCAGGCCTTCATAACATGGCCCAGAACCAAAGTACTGTCTCTGAGCCTCAAGCCTCATGACCTGTCGCTGAGCCTGTCACCTCACCTCCACCTGTGTGAAAAACCTCTGAACTGCATAGCTACTAGACTGCTCCTTTATGCTGTGTCAACATGCACGCGCACCTCCTGAAAGTTGCAGGCCCTGTGCAACAAAAATAACACTGTGTACTCCTGATACTACTCTACATTGCCTTGATTTTGTCCTTTTCTTGTATTATTCCCCAACAACAGGAGGACACACTTCATGGTATGGGTCCTGCACATAAAACAACATACTGGACTCATGGAAATAACAGGTTTAGGAGTGCAAAAGCAAATTGTTTCCTTTCATTGTACGCAATTTTTAAACACAAAGAACTGGAAATGACTAACCATAATATATTTTGACCAATTCTGTTATATGGTTATGAATTAAATGGGGCTCATCCCTATGGTGGTGGGCTTCCCAGGTGGCACGGTATAAAGAATCCACCTGCCAATGCAGGAGAGGTAAGAGACATGGATTCATTCCCTGGGTCAGTAAGATCCCCTAGAGGAGGAAATGGCAACCTACTCCAGTATTCTTGCCTGGAGAATCCCAATGACAGGGGAGCCTGGGTCTCAAAGAGTTGCTCATGACTGACTGAGTGAGTAAGCACCACCACCACCAGTTCCTATGGTGGGTGCTATGAAGTTTTTTGAGTTTATTATCTACCTTTGTAGAATTTTCAAGAAAGGTCATTGAGCATATTCTAACTAGGCCCACAAAAAACATGTTTTTGCTTATAATAAAGATGCTGCTAAAAGGCAGGAACAAATACATTACTCACCAAAAGCATGTGTGCCTTAGGTGTCAGGCACATAGCACACTCTAGAGAAAAGATGTCATAATGAATTACTCAGATTTTATTCAATTCTGGTGACCATAGTTCAGCCCAAACAATGAAGTTGCTCTATCTAAGAAAAGATGCAAGGGACTCCATAAAGTGTTGGCTCAGTATGGCTTCATAGTGACAGTTGATAACATTAACCACATAGTTCCGTCCATGTCTGAATCCTCATTGAATCTGGGATTATTTTGCTCATTACAAATTATTTCTACTTTATATCCTAATGGTAATTTTTATGACATCTTTATGACTTCCTCCCAAGTAGGCTGTTAGCTCTTGAGTATAAAAGGCAGGAGCTGTTTTTATTCTTGTGCCCTCTGTATCTAGCAAAGTGTTTGAATATATGATGGATACTCTAGAAATGATGAATGACGAATGTGACCCTAATCCCAGTAGAGTTGACTCATTGGAAAAGACTCTGATGCTGGGAGGGATTGGGGGCAGGAGGAGAAGGGGACGACAGAGGATGAGATGGCTGGATGGCATCACTGACTCGATGGACGTGAGTCTGAGTGAACTCCGGGAGATGGTGATAGACAGGGAGGCCTGGCATGCTGCAATTCATGGGGTCACAAAGAGTTGGACACGACTGAGCAGCTGAACTGAACTGAACTGAACTGAATCCCAGTACCCACATTTTCATTCTTTTTGTCCAAAGATTATTCTGTCAACTGGATGAACCAAATTCCTAAATTATAAGTGCTTTGTTATGGTCTTGTCAAATGTCTCAGTTCCTTTTGTCCTAGGTTCCTATCTTGCTCTCCTTTCTCCTCCAGGAAACTAGAGATTTGCCATCCCAGTCCTTAAAATTACTATGAAACTTCTGATGTAGCCCTTAATATGCTTCCACATTCCTTTACACAGGAATATATACCTCTATATCCCTTTATTTACATGAATGTGTTCACACAAGTTTTTCATTGAGGCACTGGCATCAGTTGAATCTCCACTATATACCAGTCTTTTTAAAATATTGTATTAGTTTATTATAGCTACCATAACCAAATAACACTGATGGGAGGCCTAAGCAACAGTAATACATTGTCTCCCAGGTCTAGAAGCTAGAAGTCCACCAACAAGGTATTGCAAGATTGGTTCTTTCTGAGAGCTGTGGAGAAGTATCTGTTCCATGCTTATATCCTACCTCTGATAGTTTGCTGGCAATCTCTGGTCTTCCTTGGCTTGTAAAAGACTGAAGGTATTTTCTGCCTTCATCTGCCTTTCTATAAGGACATCAGTCATTGGTATAGTGGCCCTTTCTACTCCAGTATGGCCAAAGCTTAATTTAATTACATCTGCAACAACCCTAGTAAGATTACATTCTGAGGTACTGGGGGCTAGGACTCCAACATGAATTATAGGGGAACATAATTCAACCCATAGAAGGTGTTATGTATACTTTATCTTATTTAATCCTCACAACAAACCCCATGGGTTAATATATTTATCTCCATTAGATAAAAATTGCCTATGGCTTATGTCTAACCAGAATTTTCAGGTGACATTGCTATGCCTGTGTTTGGAAAATGTATTTTATCTTATTCAGAGCATCATAAAATCAGCTTCCTCAGTAGAACTCCTGTCTGACTGTGAAATGCAGCTATGAACTCTTGTGGTAATGTTTTTGTTTGTTATTTGTCTTCTTGGCTGTACAGTTGCTTTGTGTACAGTCATGTGGGAAATTGAGTGACAAGATATATGAGATATAGGAAGTTTTCCTAAAATATCCTGCAAGCTGATCTCTACCTTTACTTCTAGCTTCCTTTCTCTTGTTTGAAGACATTTTTCACTTTTCATAAAGCCAGTTTCAAAGTACTGAATTATTTTACAAGTAATATCATTGTTGATCTTATATTTGAATTTAAAAACTGAATGAGTTTATATTTTAAGGCATATATGTTATTGATTTTTAATATCCCTAGTCACAAGTTTAGATTTAATGACAAGTTTGTTCAAGTAGTGCTTGTTTGAGAACATACATATATTGTTGTTTTTTCATGACTGAACTCTGTAATCTTTTGTAAACATATCCTACTTCAATTTTTATTTGCTTCTTTATTTAATATTGATAATATATGGAACCAATATACAGTAAGCAAAGACCCAGTGAAGCAGAGTTTTATTACAGAGCATGAGATTTTTATCTCTAACTGCTCAGGTTAATAACTACAGCATAGAGACAAGAAGCCATTGGAAAGGAGCATTGTATATCAAGAAATGTTCCTCATGGTCTACTCTAGAAGATGTTCTGCTCACAGATAGGAGCAATTGAAACCCTCTCCAACACAGAACAGAAGATTACAAGCACAGAACATTCACATATTAAGTCAGTCACACTAGAAGCCTTGAAGAATTTAATCATCATAAATTTGTGTAACCGAAATTAGGTTTAGAAATAGAAGAGGCAAGAACAAATCTACATGTATAGGAAAGAAATTATTGATGAACTAAAATGAAAAAAAAAAAAAAACCTGCATACAAATGAACTATCATAATAAAAGATGGTCATTCCAACAGAGAGCGATAATAGCACTTCCTAGAAGAGTTGTCTCAGCTTCCAGCAGCAGAATCAATATGTGGGATTAGGAGGGAGAGAGATGCCACCCAACCTACTTGTGACTGAGGAAGTGATGATTAAAGCCAGAACCATACTGACTCTTGTTTTGTATTTGAGGTATATATTGTATTTAAAATAACTATTAGTGAACTATGTACTTTTTTTTCTAGAATGTGGTAGTATTAGCTTTTCTTTAGCTAATTTTTGTTGTTGTTGTTGCTTTTTTCTCACAAATGAGTAAAAAGGGAAGCATCTAAACTGGATTGGGATAAATTTTTCCAGTAATTTCTCAGGTAAGTATGGCTTTCTCTGATTACTCCTTTCTTTCCTTTATTTCCAAATCAAACTATTTCCATGCTTAATATTATCTTTATTATTCTTTTCTCATATTTGATTTATTTGTCCTATAAACTCATGCATAAATTTCTACAATAGCCTTTTAGCTGGGTTTCTGGTTTCTTGTGTCTTTCTCCTTCATCTATTTAATACAGCAAGTTGTGTGTTGTCTCAAGGAGTGAGGAAGTAAGGGTAGAAGTGAAATAAGACAGACAAAAACCCAGGTAGCTATCACACATTCAGAAGTCATGGAAAATTTGAACAGTATCCTTTGTCTTTCAAAATATAACAGCAGTGAAATCCTCGCTGAAGTTCCACAGCAGGGATGGGCACCACTCCCTGTCAACCTCTGTTATTTTCTGACTTACCACATTCATTTGTTGATCCACACAGTCAGTTAAGGGATAGTTACTGAGCACCAACTGTATGCTATGGTGACTAGCATCTCTCAGTCATGTCTGACTCTCTGTGACCCCATGAACTGCAGCACGCCAGGCCTCCCTATCCATCACCAATTACCAGAGTTTTCTCAAACTCATATCCATTGAGTCCATGATGCCATCCAACCATCTCATCCTCTGTCGTCCCCTTCTCCTCCTACCTTCAGTCTTTCCCTGTATCAGGGTTTTTTCCAATGAGTCAGTTCTTCGCATCAGGTGGCCAAAGTATTGGAGTTTCAGCTTCAGCATCAGTCCTTCCAATGAATATTCAGGACTGATCTCCTTTAGGATGGACTGGTTGGATCTCCTTGTAGTCCAAGGGACTCTCAAGAGTCTTCTCCAACACCACAGTTAAAAAGCATCAATTCTTTCTTTATAGTCCAGCTCTCACATCCATACACGACTACTGGAAAAAGCATAGTTTGGACTAGACGGACCTTTGTTGGCAAAGCAATGTCTCTACTTTTTAATATGCTGTCTAGTTTGGTCATATATTTTCTTCTAAGGAGCAAGTGTCTTTTAATTTCAAGGCTGAAATAACCATCTGTAGTGATTTTGGAGCTGAAAAAATAAAATCCGTCACTGTTTCCACTGTTTCCCCATCTATTTAACATGAAGTGATGAGACAGGATGCCATGATCTTAGTTTTCTGAATGTTGAGTTTTAAGCAAACTTTTTCACTCTCCTCTTTCACTTTCATCAAGATGCTCTTTAGTTCTTCTTTGCTTTCTACCATAAGTGTGGTGTCATCTCATATCTGAGCTTATTGATAATTCTCCCGGCAATCTTGATTCCAGCTTGTCCTTCACTCAGTCCAGCATTTCTCATGATGTACTCTGCATATAAGTTAAATAGACAGGGTGACAATATACAGCTTTGATGTACTCCTTTCTCGATTTGGAACCAGTCTGTTGTTCCATGTATAGAATTTGTAAGCTGGCTCAGAACATAGTAAGTTGGAAAATATCAATCTTTATGTCATGTTTTAATTTTTTTTTATAAATGCTATAATGGGAATTTATTATAGACTCTTAAGAGCTCATATGTTAAGGGTATATAGTTCACATTTGGAGACCAAAATAGACTTTCCAGAGGTGTGATACTTAAACTAAGACCCAAAGCATTGCTGGGGATATCCAGGCACTTGAGAGAAGGCAAAAGTGTGTCCTCTTTTCTGGCCCTTCTGAATTGGGGTGAAAGGATGTACAAACACAGAGGGAACAGAGTATGGAGGAAACTGAAATGAGGTTCTTGGGGTGAAGTGCAGAGTAGGCTAGGGAGGGAGTAGTGGCAGGGCTAAAGCTGGAAAGATAAGCAGGGCCAGAATATGAAGTTGTGCACATTCATTTCCTAATGGTCTTGTGTTCTGAAAGTATGTTACTCAGGCTCCTTGCCAGTTGGCTTCCAGGTAAGTTAAGTGATTGAAGGTGCAGTGGTGCAGAGCAGGAGACGAGAAGTCAGAGTGGTCTTCTCTCTCTTTCTCTGAAGGGGCTGCATCTTCTTCATGATCCCAGCTTTCACCAGACCCTCTTCATCCATAGTCCCAGCTCCTGTCAGACAAGTTCCTGCAGAATTTCCATTTTCTTTTAGTAATTCTTGACTCTGAATTCAGACAATATTACTTGATCTCCTGTTCATGCCACTGTAGAGTGTAGTGGCTTCCTGCTGTTGCCAGTTTCTACCTGTCTCAGTATCGCCTAGATTTCTTTTTGTTTCTCTCAACTCCTTTGTAATTGTTTATTATATTCACTATCCCTTTTTTAATTAACTTGGGTGGATTCTATTTTCCTGATTGGAACCTGACTGATGAAAGGGCCTTACAGGCCACATTATGGTAAATAAGAGTTATTTAGAAGATATGGAGATATATAGATATAGATATATATAATGCTGCTGCTGCTGCTGCTAAGTCGCTTCAGTCATGTCCGACTCTGTGCGACCCCAGAGACAGCAGCCCACTAGGCTCCCCTGCCCCTGGGATTCTCCAGGCAAGAACACTGGAGTGGGTTGCCATTTCCTTCTACAAGGCATGAAAGTAAAAAGTGAAAGTGAAGTCGCTCAGTCGTGTCTGACTCTTAGCAACCCCATGGACTGCAGCCTACCAGGCTCTTCCGTCCATGGATATTCCAGGCAAGAGTACTGGAGTGGGGTGCCATTGCTTTCTCCTATATATGTGTGTGTGTATATATATGTGTGTGTATATATATATATATATATATATATATATATATATATGACTTGAATGATCACTCTATCTGATGTGTAAAGAATCAATAGAAGGACAAAACTTATGGTAGAAAAAATACGTTAAAGTCTCCTGGAAAATCTGGGCAAGAAGAGATGAACTGGATTATGAAACCTGCAGCAGATGAAGTCATGTGGGTGACTTCCAGCCATAGAAGGAGGTGAGCTCCAGTTCCTGATCAATTCTATGAGGTGTGAGAAAGAGATTTAGGGCTGATTCACAACTTTCCCATCAGAACATGCAGATGAATGGTAGTGCTGTTCACTGCAATGCAAACACAGAGGAGCAAGCTGGAGGAGGGTGAGTGATGAATTCAGTGCAGGGATGCTGAGTCATGTATTTATGAGATACAGTGGAGCTGCGCAGTGCTACTAGATATGCCAGGCTGGAGCTCAGGAGAAAAGTTTGTCCTGAAGACATAAACAGTGTAAACTGTAATCGAAGCCATAGAAGTAGACAGTATTGCTTGAGGAATTTAGAGAGGTGGATCTTAAGCTTGATAAGGTTACAAAATTCTTAGATAATTTCTTCCAAATTAATGTGTGTAAGCACATACTGCTGTAAACAAAAAGAGCAGGTCAGGAGAAAATACTTCAAACACCAATTTATGGAGGCTGGGCTGAGAAGGCTTAGTCAACATTTCTCTGTCTCTGCTTCTTATGCAAATATCCATTTTTAACTCACTGTAACTGCCCATCTTTCTATCTCTCAGGTGTTTTGCTGAGGCTCTGTTTATAGCCTGGGACAAAGACCACTAGTAGACTCCTGAAGTCCTTTACTTGGTATAGAGTTATCCTAGCCATACTTCCTTTCCCAAGAAAGGACCCTATTCCCATCCTTGCTTCTAGTGGTAGTTGTATCCTGTGACTACTTCTTATCTGTGGAAAGTGAATAGAAATGATATGGGCCATTTTTGGCCAAGACTTTAAGAAAAACTTTTTGGTTCCTCCAATGTCTTATCAATCCCTCCTGATGGTACAGATAGTAATTCTAATCTGTGACTTGGGGACAACAAAGCCGCAGAGTAGAAACAGTCCTACTCTCAGGATCCCTGTGTGAAGAGAGTTCCCACTAACTAGGACACTCATTTGGGATTGTCACAGGAGTAAGATACAACTTCCATTGGTTTAGACTTATATGTGTTTCTGTCTTTTATAGACCTTTAGCCCACACTAACTAATACACTATATTATCCCTGATTTAAAAAAGAAGAAATTTTTTTCTTCATTCCAACCATTCTTGCTCTGTGTCTTGAATCTAACACACCTCAAGAGAATCCAGTTGGCTTTGTATTCATAGATTACCATCTGATGAAGTATTCATTCTGGCACAGATTTTCCTGCCAATCTCCTGGTCCTTCTTATATTCAGCTATAGGTGACTGCCTTAAGTTTAGTCACAGATGCTTGGAATTGATTCTGGCTATAACAACAGGGTCAAATGCCACTGCCCATGAAATAGTGTCTAAGCTACTCTTTCTGGCCACTTTCCTGAGAAGAGAATAGCCATCTGTCCCCCATTTTCCATGGTAAAGCCCCAACTTATGCCTCTTTTTTCCAGTGTAATCATTAAGACTCCTCCCCTTTTACTCTTGAAAATGTCGCAGCTTGGAATATAAATTACGTGAGTTCCCTGTTCAGAAGAGGCACACCTCATCACAGATATTTATCCAGTGCCAAACAGATAACCATGTGCAAACTCCATTTTTATGTGCAATACTGATATTCATATACTTCAAATTTAAAACACTTCAGTATTTCTTGAACTTGGTCCCCTCGTTTATCCAACCTCATTTTTTTATGCTGTCTAATAGATTCACTCCTTGTCACCTAGCCAATCATCTCATCCTCTTCTTTGGACTTTGGATATTTAATCTATCAAACATCTATTTTCCTTTTTCTAGTAATAGTTGCCCCTCCTTTCTTGGGCAAACACTTATCAATGTGTTTGGTCAGATGGTGAGCCTCTATGCTCAACTACAGGTAATACAGATCAGAGCTTCACATTATCTTGGCCATTCAGATCCAGTGAAGCTTGGACCTATGACCTAAGCAGCATAATAACTCAGTGATAATTACTCCTAAGACTTATGCTAGAATAACAAAGAAAGAGCAGTTCCCTCTCTGAGAGGAGAGAAAAGAGAGACTCCAGACAATCATATCTAAATACAAATCAGAACAATCCTGCTTCCATACTATCCATGGAGACTTTCAGTAGTGAGCTAATAAATTTATTCCTTTGAAACTTAAAAGAGAGTCATAATATATATCTCTAACTTGTTTCTTTGTGCCTTTTCTCCTGTTCTTTCCTCAAATTAAGGAATCTTCCATTTCATTCTTTTGCCAATCCAGTTTCTTTACTTTTCGATTGGGAAAAAGCATTCATCTGTCTTCAGGGATCCTTTCCTGACTAACTTCATGCCGCTATACTCAGTCATTTAATCTGAAAACACCTGCCTTTATATACAGGTTCAGGTTGAAAGGCAACAGATGCTTGCTATCACATAGTAACTGGAGCACTGCTATTAGGGGGAGGTTAGTAGCATTCCATTATGTACAACATCCTTTCTAATGAATTGCAACAACTGAGCTAATCACTATACCACCAGTGTATATCAGAACTCTTTTGTTTGAACATAACAGAAACTCAACTTGCAACAAGTTAATTAAGGAAGAATCCACTGGCTCCTGTAGCTGGGAAATGCTGGTAGTTATTTCAGTGAGGGCTGGAACCAGGGATTCAAATCAGAGCTTGTTCTCTTTTTTTTCCATCTCTTAGCTCTCTTTCCTCGTTGTGTTTGCTTAATGCTGCATATAGACCCTGCAAATGATGAGGAACATGGCTGCAATCATCCTTCAACTTTGCAACCCTGGCCATTAAATGCAATATTTCAAGCTAATAGTGAAGTAAAAGTTCAAGGGAATATTCTGATTGACCAGATTTGAGCTTGGGTCCATCCATGAAACAATTACTGAGGCAAAGAGTATGGAGTTTCTTCATTAGCGGGACCTCTGCTAGCCCATATGGCTCCATAGCCTTTGTACAAATGAGCAAATGACTTCCCTACTAGGTAGAGGTAGCCCTGCAGGTGAACAGCTTGGCAAGCAGATGGAGCCTTTATGAAAACTAGAGAAAGGTGACCTTTCTTCGGGCATACACACCCCATGCCAAGGTACACAGCTTGGGGAGAGAAACATGGCTAGATTTCAGGCCCCACTTACTGCCTTGGCCAGACATCCTTAGATACAACAAACTGTATAAGAAGATTATGCTCATTGGTCATTGAGGATCATCATTTGTTGGAGCCATGTAATGAAGTGGGAGTGAAATAAAAGCAGGGGAAAGTAACTGTGACTGCAGAACCCAGGTCCAGACGTATATTTAGAAGCAGTGGCTCCTCAAAGACTAAATATTAAAAAAAAAAATATCCTCACTTCACCATATCACTATTATATAATATGTAAACTTTTTAATAATGTATTAAATGGAAAGTAGAAGTTACAACACTATCTAATAGCTAATAAGAGAAAATTGGAAGTTGTTTTTCAAAATATATAAAATACAGATAGGAAACTTTTTCTTTTTCATTTTTTCCCTTTTCAAGTAAAATTAACTAACTTGATTTACAAATAACCAATCTTGAATTCTTCTTTTCAAACTGCAATGTACCATAACAGCCTTCCCTGCTACCTGCTTTTTTTTTTTGCTTTGAAGTAGTCAGTGTAAAGCCTGCTGCTAGGTTTATTACTTAACTAAAAGGTGAGTTCCTAATGCTTGCTCTATCAAAGAGACCTTCTCCCCTAACCTTAATTAATTTATGTTAAAGTCTGGTCCTTTCAAAGTCCCTTTGTATGATAGCTGTTATTTTCTATATCCATATTGCAATAATAAGTACTTTGCCAATGATAATATCTCCCATATTCAATTGTGTGTCTTTCATTTTGTCAAGCAGGTTGATGTTCAGTTTGCCCCCAAGGAGAAAATCAGATTCTCCTTGTGTTTCACTAGCTATTTTGTCTTGTTTTCCTTCTCTCTCTCTCTCTTTTTTTTTTTTTTTTTTTGGATATACCATTACTCATCACCTATTTCCCCTCTATTGTTCTTTCAGAGGCAGAGTTCTTAGAGGGCTCTGTATTTTTATCATTACATTTTTTTCTGAATTTTTGAAATTTTTATGAACACCACAGAAAAAAAAAATTCTAATACAGCTGCATGTTGGTTTCCTCAGAATACAAATGTTTTACACTTATTTTTTTTCAGTTGGATTATTTGTAGCTTTCTACCTTGTTTATAGTATATGTGATGTATGACATCTCAGATCTGGTTTTCTGTTTATTTTTTGGTTATGTGACCTCTGAAATGAAGGAAGATACATAACAAACTTGATAAATATTAAATGAATTATATAGTAATTCTGGAAGTTAAAATTCTTTCATAAAATTACATGGATTTTATTTGCAAAACAGTAGATGTGAAAGAGGAAACACTTTTTCTCTGTTTAGGAAATGTGACTGCAGCCATGAAATTAAAAGACGCGTACTCCTTGGAAGAAAAGTTATGACCAACCTAGACAGCGTATTGAAAAGCAGAGACATTACTTTGCCAACAAAGGTTCATGTAGTCAAGGCTATAATATTTCCAGTAGTCATGTATAGATGTGACTATAAGAAAGCTGAGCTCAGAAGAATTGATGCTTTTGAACTGTGGTGTTGGAGAAGACTCTTGAGAGTCCTTTGGACTGAAATGAGATCCAACCAGTCCATCCTAAAGGAAATCAGTCCTGAATATTCATTGGAAGGACTGATGTTGAAGCTGAAATTCCAATACTTTGGCTACCTGATGCGAAGAGCTGACTCGTTTGAAAAGACCCTGATGCTGGGAAAGATTGAAGGCAGGAGGCAAAGTGGACGACAGAGGATGAGATGGTTGGATGGCATCATTGACTCAATGGACATGAGTTTGAGTAAACTCTGGAAGTTGGTGATGGACAGGGAGACCTGGAGTGCTGCAGTCCATGGGGTCTCAAAGAGTCGGACACAACTGAGTGACTGAACTGAACTGAGAAAATGTGAATGTGTGTGTGCTAAGCCCCTTCAGTCATGTCCAACTCTGAGAACCCATGGACTGTAACCTACCAGGTTCCTCTGTCCATCGGATTCTCTAAGCGAGAATACTGGAGTGGGTTAACATTTCCTTCTCCAGGGGATCTTCCTGGGATTGAACCAGTGTCTTTTTATCTCCTGCATTAGTAGGCAAGTTTTTTACCACCAGCACCACCTGGGAGGTCAGAAAATATGAATAAAATAACATAAAAATGGAAATAAAAATTGTAAAACAGACAAAAATTTTTATTGTCTGTATGGTGCCTGCCAAAGAAGACACTTTAGTTGAATGCCTATAAAGGTGATTTACGAGATTCACACCTGATTATATCATGGTGTGTTAACTATTGTGAATGGTAATACAGAGTGCAGAAGTAACCGTTTAAGTATCTGTGCCATAGAAAATAGCAAAAGACCTCCAGGAAGCTTTTGGAGAGACATTAATAAAATAAGGGGGAAAGCTCTGAAAGAGGCAAGGAAAAGACTACCAAACCATTTGCCTAAAATATTTATTGGAGCCAGTATGGAATATGTTAAAGTGAAGATAAGATAGGTAATTGTACATTTTCAGTCATCCAGATGTCATTGTGAGAAGTGTGGTTTAAGCACACACACAATAAAAGTATCAAACACTGCCACTGCTTAATGTTCATATAGGCAGGGATTTTCACTCTAATTTTAATTCCTTATATAAAATCAATTTTTAAAAAGCATTCAAGAATGTTTGATCTGTTTAAGAATTTTTAGAACTTGTACTCTTAGCCTTTATTTTCTTATCCTAGTTAATTATAATTCCACTCAGGCATTACCTCCCATTTATGTTTTATGACTATTTTGTGGCTTCAGTATCATTGTGAGGTCTGTCCAAGTATTAACTGTGTCTATTGTGAATGTTCTGTTTGTCTCTCTTCTAACTATGTTCCTAAAACAGGACCGATTCATGCATGCTAGTTGATCTATTTTAAGCCTATAATCTTCCCTACTTACAACATTTTGTAAAAGCCTTGATATTATTTTGTTGGCCACAATATTAAAATAACAAATTGCAACATTTAAGCAATCTGTTGATTGTAAGGCAAGATACAATTGACTGGTTTCATCTATTGACTGTAACTCCAGCTAGATTAGATTTTAAAAATCAATAATCATCCTAAAAAAACAAAGAAAAATTAAACATACCATGTGTGAGAAGGTCAAGAGTAGCACCTAGACCACAGGAATAAATAGAACAGAGTCTCAGATTCCTCCTTATCTGTTATTAAAATCCTGTTATCTCTAGAAAGTAAGTCATATGGTTAATTTTAGCCTCTGAATTTTATTTATTAAAGTTTAGTTTAACTGATTTTTCTCAGATTTTTTATAAATTACCAGTGGACAATGATTGGCTTGACTGTAACTCAGGTGTGCTTGGCTTTGATCACAGACCATCTTGGGTTAGTCTTTGAGACTGAAACAGAGTCATAGAAGATCATGCCTGTGACGAGGAAAGGGGCAATTCCAGAAAGAGTGGGGCTATTGTTATAGTCCCTAAAAATTGAGGCATTAGAAAAAAAATTATATTTATTACATGTATTATAAGCTATATAAATTATAATTTTTATGCATTCACATAGGTATAAAACATATAAACATATGAATAAAATAAGAGATATAAATATATAAACTTATTATAATAAAAGGATATCATAATAGTAAATGGCTACAGAGTAGGATTTAAAATATATGAAGTTTTAGAGAATTTTAAAATAGCCCACAAAGGTACAATATATCACACTTATTAAAACAAGAAGCTAAACTTAAAATTTCAGCTGAGATGCTGAGATAAGATAGATTTTTTTGTACTTAATGAGTTATGGGATATACCAAAACACATTAGTCCTTAGTCCTTGGCTATTTCTTTTGATGAATCTGGATATAGCCCAGATTAATAGGAAAGTTGGAGTGAGATTTGGAAAGGATATATTAAAGAGAGGTGCTTTTACATTCTACTCAGCCACAAAGGAAGGGTGACTAAAGTAGCCAGATAAAATACAGGACACCCAGTTAAATGGAGGACTTACTCTTAGCCTCAGACATTTGGAACAACCCCAGTGAGACCACCCAGAAGTTACGCCCACCCTGGAGACTTAGAATGTGTCCCTGACACAGGTTAAGAAAGCCAGAGTGATGTTAGCAGCAGAATGTTGTCCTGCTCTCTTTCAGAAGAGATGACCATAAGAATTGTCCATTTAAAAAAATGGGCCACAGAAAAATGATTGCAAGAATGAATCCCTCTTGAATCCTGCCCAAGAAACTGTGTCAGAGTGGGTAACTAGAAAGCTAGGAGTGAAGGAGTAGGGAATAGGAGGATGAGAGGGCATCTGGAGGAGCAGGAGAGAGATAGGACCAATTGCGTAGTCCACTCATGCATAGTCCAGAGAGTCCCAATAACCATTCTTGGAGCTTTCCAGGAAAGCAACTTGAAGACCACGGTTGATTTTCAACCTATGCCAGGCTCAAAGACTATACAGATTATCTTATCACTGTTCTAGTTAACAGGAATATTCTGTATTCCATTGCCCCAAATCTAACCCCCCAAAGACTAAAAGCATGAAATAAAATTATGAATGGAATAAAGGGGGAGAGCCAAAAATACCCCTTCATTAAAAAACAAACAAAACAAAACTCTACTTACCACTCAGCAATACTGGTGGAGAAGGGAAGAGTGGTTGGGGCTTGTGGGGAGAAGTTACCAGAAACTTTACTTTTCAATGAGTTCTGAAGATTTTACCTATTGCACTGGACATTTATAATGAAATTATTAAAAGGGTTTCTGTGCAATAAAGTTATCATATGATTTTTAAGTTAACAACCAGGAAAGATTTCTATGGATAAATGTTGAAAGGACAATGAGAATTCATAAAGTTGCATTGATTATATTTCTTTAGCCATGTTTTTTCAACCCACCAATAACATGTATGTGTTTACTGTATTTCAGAATGCAATTATAAAAGTCTTATGAAAGATTCATTTAAAATAGCATAAAGATTTAACATTTTGGTGACTTGTTGTTTAGTTCCTAAGTCATGTCCAAATCTTTGTGACCCCATGGACTACAGAGTGCCAGGGTCCTCTGTCTTTCACTATCTCCTAGTTAGTTCAGTTCAGTTCAGTCACTCAGTGGTGTCCGACTCTTTGCGACCCCATGAATCACAGCACGCCAGGCCTCCCTGTCCAACACCAACTCCCAGAGTTCACCCAGACTCATGTCCATCGAGTCAGTGATGCCATCCAGCCATCTCATCCTCTGTCGTCCCCTTCACCTCCTGCCCCCAATCTCTCCCAGCATCAGAGTCTTTCGCAATGAGTCAACTCTTCGCATGAGGTGGCCAAAGTACTGGAGTTTCAGCTTTAGCATCATTCCTTCCAAAGAAATCCCAGGGCTGATCTCCTTCAGAATGGACTGCTTTGATCTCCTTGCAGTCCAAGGGACTCTCAAGAGTGTCCTCCAGCACCACAGTTCAAAAGCATCAATTCTTCAGTGCTCAGCCTTCTTCACAGTCCAACTCTCACATCCATACATGACCAGGGGAAAACCATAGCCTTGACTAGATGGACCTTAGTCGGCAAAGTAATGTCTCTGCTTTTGAATATACTATCTAGGTTGGTCATGACTTTTCTTCCAAGGAGTAAGCGTCTTTGAATTTCATGGCTGCAGTCACCATCTGCAGTGATTTTAGAGACCCAAAAAATAAAGTCTGACACTGTTTCCACTGTTTCCCCATCTATTTCCCATGAAGTGATGGGACCGGGAGCCATGATCTTCGTTTTCTGAATATTGAGCTTTAAGCCAACTTTTTCACTCTCCTCTTTCACTTTCATCAAGAGGCTTTATAGTTCCTCTTCACTTTCTGCCATCAGGGTGGTGTCATCTGCATATCTGAGATTATTGATATTTCTCCCGACAATCTTGATTCCAGCTTGTGTTTCTTCCAGTCCAGCGTTTCTCATGATGTGCTCTGCATAGAAGTTAAATATGCAGGGTGACAGTATACAGCCTTGACGTACTCCCTTTCCTATTTGGAACCAGTCTGTTGTTCCACGTCCAGTTCTAACTGTTGCTTCCTGACCTACATGCAGATTTCTCAAGAGGCAGGTCAGGTGGTCTGGTATTCCCATATCTTTCAGAATTTTCCACAGTTTATTGTGATCCACACAGTCAAAGGCTTTGGCATAGTCAATAAAGCAGAAATCGATGTTTTTCTGGAACTCTCTTGCTTTTTCCATGATCCAGCGGATGTTGGCAATTTGATCTCTGGTTCCTCTGCCTTTTCTAAAACCAGCTTGAACATCAGGAAGTTCACAGTTCACGTATTGCTGAAGCCTGGCTTGGAGAATTTTGAGCATTACTTTACTAGCACGTGATATTGGAGCCCCCCAAAATAAAGTCTGATACTGTTTCCATTGTTTCCCCATCTATTTTCCATGAAATGATGGGACCCGATGCCATGATCTTCGTTTTCTGAATGTTGAGCTTTAAGCCAACTTTTTCACTCTCCTCTTTCACTGTCATCAAGCGGCTTTTTAGTTCCTCTTCACTTTCTGCCATAAGGGTGGTGTCATCTGCATATCTGAGGTTATTGATATTTCTCCTGGCAATCTTGATTCCTGCTGTGCTTCTTCAAGCCCAGTGTTTCTCATGATGTACTCTGTATATAAGTTCAATAAACAGGGTGACAATATACGGCCTTAACATACTCCTTTTCCTATTTGGAACCAGTCTGTTGTTCCATGTCCAGTTCTAACTGTTGCTTCCTGACCTGCATATAGGTTTCTCAAGAGGCAGATCAGGTGGTCTGGTATTCCCATCTCTTTCAGAATTTTCCACAGTTTATTGTGATCCACACAATCAAAGGCTTTGCCATAGTCAATAAAGCAGAAATAGATGTTTTTCTGGAACTCTCTTGCTTTTTCCATGATCCAGAGGATGTTGGCAATTTGATCTCTGGTTCCTCTGCCTTTTCTAAAACCAGCTTGAACATCAGGAAGTTCACGGTTCATGTATTGCTGAAGCCTGGTTTGGAGAATTTTGAGTATTACTTTACTAGTGTATGAGATGAGTGCAATTGTGCACTGTAGTTTGAGCATTCTTTGGCATTGCCTTTCTTTGGGATTGTAACAAAAACTGACCTTTTCCAGTCCTGTGGCCGCTGCTGAGTTTTCTAAATTTGCTGGCATATTGAGTGCAGCACTTTCACAGCATCATCTTTCAGGATTTGAAATAGCTCTACTGGAATTCCATCACCTCCAGTAGCTTTGTTCGTAGTGATGTTTTCTAAGCCCCACTTGACTTCACAATCCAGGATGTCTGGCTCTAGATAAGTGATCACACCATCATGATTATCTTGGTCATGAAGATCTTTTGTACAGTTTTTCTGTGTATTCTTGCAACCTCTTCTTAATATCTTCTGCTTCTGTTAGGTCCATACCATTTCTGTCCTTTATCGAGCCCATCTTTGCATGAAATGTTCCCTTGATATCTCTAATTTTCTTGAAGAGATCTCTAGTCATTCCCATTCTGTTGTTTGCCTCTATTTCTTTGTGTTGGTCACTGAGGAAGGCTTTCTTATCTCTTCTTGCTATTCTTTGGAACTCTGCATTCAGATACTTATATCTTTCCTTTTTTTTCTTTGCTTTTCACTTCTCTTTTTTCACAGTTATTTATAATGCCTCCTCAGACAGCCATTTTGCTTTTTCGTCTTTTCCATAGGGATGATCTTGATCCCTGTCTCTTGTACAATGTCACGAACCTCATCCCATAATTCATCAGGCATTCAATCACATCTAGTCCCTTAAATCTAATTCTCACTTCCACTGTATAATCATAAGGGATTTGATTTAGGTCATACCTGAATGGTCTAGTGGTTTTCCCTACTTTATTCAATTTAAGTCTGAATTTGACAATAAGGAGTTCATGATCTGAGCCACAGTCCACTCCCGGTCTTGTTTTTGCTGGCTGAATAGAGTTTCTCCATCTTTGGCTGCAAAGAATATATTCAATCTGATTTCAGTGTTGACCATCTGGTGATGTCCACGTGTAAAGTCTTCTCTTATGTTGTTGGAAGAGGGTGTTTGCTATGACCAGTGAATTTTCTTGGCAAAACTCTATTAGTCTTTGCCCTGCTTCATTCCGTATTCCAAGGCCAAATTTCCCCCTTACTCCAGGTGTTTCTTGACTTCCCACTTTTGCATTCCAGTCTCCTATAATGAAAAGGATATCTTTTTTGGGTGTTAGTTCTAAAAGGTCTTGTAGGTCTTCATAGAACCATTCAACTTCAGCTTCTTCAGCGTTACTGGTTGGGGCATAGACTTGGATTACAGTGATATTGAATGGTTTGCCTTGGAAAGAACAGAGATCATTCTGTCGTTTTTGAGATTGCATTCAAGTACTGCATTTCAGACTCTTTTGTTGACCATGATGGCTAATCCATTTCTTCTGAGGGATTCCTGCCCACAGTAGTGTATATAATGGTCATCTGAGTTAAAATCTCCCATTCCAGTCCATTTTAGTTTGCTGATTCCTAGAATGTCGATGTTCACTCTTGCCATCTCCTGTTTGGCCACTTCCATTTTGCCTTGATTCATGGGCCTGACTTTCCAGGTTCCTATGCAATATTGCTCTTTATAGCATCGGACCTTGCTTCTATCACCAGTCACATCCACAGCTGGGTGTTGTTTTTGCTTTGGCTTCATCCCTTCATTCTTTCTGGAATTATTTCTCCAGTTATCTCCAGTAGCATATTGGGCACCTACTGAACTGTGGAGTTCCTCTTTCAGTATCTCCTAGAGTTTGCTCAGATTCATGTCCACTGAGTCAGTGATACTGTCTAACTATCTCATCCTCTCCTGCCCCTCTTCTCCTTTGGCCATCAGTCTTTCCCAGCATCATGGGTTTTTCTAATTAGTAGACTCTCTGCATCAAAAGTATTGGAGCTTCAGCTACGTCATCAGTCCTTTCAATGGGTATTCAGGGTTATTTCCTTTAGGATTGACTGATTTGATCTTGCAGTCCAAAGGACTCTCAAGACTCTTCTCCAGTACCACAGTTCAAAAACATATGTTCTTTGGTGCTCAGCCTTTATGGTCCAACTCTCACATCCATGCATAACTACTGAAAAAACCATATCTTTGAGTATATGGACCTTTGTTGGCAAAGTGATGTCTCTGTGTTTTAACACACTGTCTAGATTTGTCATAGCTTTCCTTCCAAGGAACAAGTGTCTTTTAATTTAATGGCTGCAGTCCCTGTCTGCAGTGACTTTGAAGCCCAAGAAAGTCTGTTTCCATTTTTTTTCCCCTGCTGTTTGCCATGAATTAATGGGAACAGATGCCATGGTCTTAGTTTTTTTTTTTTTTTTTTTAATCGAATTTTTAATGTTGAGTTAAAATAGCATAAGGATTTAACATTTTGGTAACTTACTATATCAAAATACTCATATAAGAAAATTTTCATTTTCTTTAATTTTTAATTTTTATAACACAAGTTTCATCTCATTTTTAGGTTGGATAAATTTTGATAAAGCATGGTAACAAACACTCTTTTGTTGGGGAATTGGCTATAGAACTTTTTTCCTGTTAGTTGTCTAGGAAATATTTTCTTCAGTTATAGTAGAAACTGATGACATCATAATCAGAGGAACAGAATGTTACAAGAAATTGCATACTGTTCACACTGATAAGTCTGCCACTATTTCTTAAGGAATTACTTTTCCAGTGGCAGACCCTTTGGAAGGCGCTTTGGGTGTCTCTCGCTGATACACATATTTCTGTTCACCATCTCCTCTTCTCTGCGCTATGATATAGCCATTTTCAGATAGCTCATCTCAGACTTGATATATAGCTCAAAAATACAGTTAAGAAAGGTAGGTTGTTTTATGGTGACAGAGGGACGCTTTATTGCATAGAACTCTTAATAGTTTGGTGGAAAACGCAGGTTCAGAAAGGAAATTCAGTGGAATTTAAATGCATTATCAGCTTTTACATCAGTTTAGTTCATTTGATAAATCAGTGCAATTTGCAAACAGGTACTACATCTAAATGGGAAAACATTTGTTCAGCAAACAAAAAGGTAACTAGAAAAACAACATGCTTGGAGTTAATATTTTATTAATGAGAATATATAAGATTATTATGTGATATAGGATAGGCTTTTTGAGGTTATTATAGTCAGAATTTAATTATGCACATATTTAAATTTATTGTAAACATATTAAATAAAAGTTAGATAAATAATGTTTTAAATTGGTAAAGTCCCATGAAATCTTCTTATAAATATACTAAAATTATGGGTCAGATATTCAAATTAATCATCTTTAATAAATTCTTAAAGAATATGAGTCTTTAATACTCAGATTCCTGCATTCCTTTATTCTCATGCCTGAGTAAAGATAAATTTGAGCCACCATTAATTACACATGAAACAGGAAACATTTAGATTTGATATTTTTTAAATGAGTAGAACTATCCTTTTTAATGTCCACACACAGTGCAAAAAACTGCCACTCTATTTTCCATCATGTCCAACTGTGGTGCCACTGTCAAAATAATGTCAATATTTGTTGTAGTATTTATATCATAAGCAGCTCCTCTGCCTTCCCCATAGACACACATACTTTAAAGCCTGCATTGTACAATCTTATCTATCCCTTGACATGATGTTACATCTAGTTTTTCCAGGCAGTAGTCTTCCTAATGGGGCTGTTTCAACTCCAAGATTAAGAATTGCAGAAATGAAATTTAAAAGATATCTTTTGCTGGCTCAGGCTCCTCTGTGATGTGTTTTTGGCCTGGATTTCATTGTATGTTATATAATTATAATAATTATACAGCAGCAAATTAAACTTAAGAATGCAATTTATATAAGAATATGAAAATATAACATCTCTATTTAAAAGAATGTCATGGGCAATTTTTTTTCCTATTGTCAAGTGACTAAATTTAATCTAAGACATGGTATACCTGTTCCAAGAATCACTAAGATTTAGGGGAAAAGACTTTAATATCCTTAGAGACTGATATGATACTAAGCTTGTAGTAGCATGGTTTCCTCCTATTTGTCTTCTTAGAAAATAATACTAAATCATTTGGATGCAAGAAATAAGAAATTATCTATTTGTTTTATCTACAGATGGGAACTCAAAATGCCTCTCCTGTGGTAGAGCCTCAATGAGCTCTTTTTTTTGTGAGAGGAAACTTCTGGTTTATAGAATATTATTAAGTAGGGCATATATGTGAAGGTAACAAATTATGATTGGCTTTAAAAAAAAGGTAGAATAGTTGAGTCATTATTTTCTAGTTTCTAACTGCTTAGCACACAGTATTCATGTTGAAGGCTAAAAGGATTCATCAATTGATCAAATATTAAAATTAACAGCAATGATTTTATTTTCTTCTCAAATGTGTGAATCAGTGCCTCTACTTAATTCAATAGATATTTCACAACCTTGACAAAATACTTTTGAGCTTCAGGTCTCCTCTAAAATTAAAAATATAGCCTTATTGTTCTAGAATGTATTTTGTTTTTACAATCACAGGATAGAAACATGACTAAACTGGTAAATATTTAGTAGTCTAATGCTCTTATTTTATAAATAAGTTATGTGAGATAAGTGAGAATTCATGTTTAGATGTTAGAAATATGTATATTTTCTTCAGCTTATATTTTAAATTATGATAGTGAAAGATAAAATGTCATTTTTTCACTATTGTTTACCGCCAGTACAGCAACTATCCCTGGAGAACATGTCTGCCATTTATCCTTTGTTTTTAATTCTTCATAATACCAAGAATACATTCTACTTATATGTATCTAGATATAAGGATATTTGATTGCTAACCTAATTTAGGTGAATAATAATAGTGTGATAACATTAGGATTCTTTTTTTTAGCTTGGGCAGTGCTCATTTGTGACATTGGAGAACCTTTCCCATTTTTCTCTGTCTCAGATTGACTAAATCATGTTATTAACTAATTGTCATAATGTTTAATATTTTCTGAATGATGAAAGTAATTGAAGACAACACAAACAGGGAGAAAGATATACTGTGTTCTTAGATTGGGAGAATCAATATTGTTTAAATGCCCATACTACCCAAAGTAGTCTACAGACTCCGTGCAATCTCTATCAGATTACCAGTTGCATTTTTCATAGAACTAGAACAACAACAACAAAAATTAAATTTGTATGGAAACACATAAGACCCTGAATAACCAAAACAATCTTTAGAAAGAAAAATAGAGCTAGCAGAATCATGCTTCCTGACTTCAGACTGTACTACAAAGCTACAGTAATCAAAACAGTATGGTGCTAGCACAAAAACAGATCACGGAATAGGCTAGAAAGGCCAGAAGCACACTGACACACTTATAGTCAATTAATCTACAACAAAGGAGGTAAGAATATGCAATGAAAGACAGTTTCTTCAATAAGTGGTGCTGGGGAAACTGGACAGTATCTTGTAAAAGAATGAAATTAGAACATTCTCTCAGAGAAGGCAATGGCACCCCACTCCAGTACTCTTGCCTGGAAAATCCCATGGACGGAGGAGCCTGGTGGGCTGTACTCCATGGGGTCGCGAAGAGTCGGACACGACTGAGGGACTTCACTTTCACTTTTCACTTTCATGCATTGGAGAAGGAAATGACAACCCACTCCAGTGTTCTTGCCAGGAGAATCCCAGGGACGGGGGAGCCTGGTGGGCTGCCAGCTATGGGATCACACAGAGTGGGACATGACTGAAGTGACTTAGCAGCAGCAGAACATTCTCTAACACCATATACAAAAATAAACTCAAAATGAATTAAAGACTTTAATATAAGACCATGTACTCTGAAACTTTCAGGGAAAAACATAGGAGGAACACTCTGACATAAATCACAGCAATAATTTTTTTTTTTTGGATCCGTCTCTCAGAGTAATAGAAATAAAAAAATAATACAAAACAATGTGACCTAATTAAACTTAAAAACTTTTGCATAGTAAAGGAAACCATAAACAAAACAGAAATACAACCTTCCGACTGGGAGAAAATATAAATATATTTTGTCACTGACTTCTGCCCTGAGAAGTTTCTGCATAAAAATAAGCTGATAGCCTCATGGAGGTTCTATTGTATCTGAATATTTGTTTTTCTTGTGTTTCTTTGACAATTCACTCTTTATGTTTAACTTTTGCCTTTTTAATTATGATATGTCTTGGTGTGGACTGTTTGGGGTCATCTTGTTTAGGACCTTCTATGCTTCCTATACTTAGATATCTGTTTGGATATCTACTTGGATACCCTCCTCAGGCTAGGGAAGTTTTTAGCCATAATTTCATTAAATACATTTTTGACCTCTTCCTCTTTGTTTTTCTCTTCTCCTTCTGAGACCTCTATAAGGCAAATGTTGGTGTGCTTGTTGTTATCCCAAAAGATAATCGTAAACCATTTTCATTTGTTTGAAATTTTTCTTTTTACTGTTCTTGTTGCCCAGTTTCCATTATTCTGTCTTTGAGATCAGTTATGCATTTTTCTGTATTGTTTAGGCTGCAATTGATTCCTTCTCATGTGTGTTATTTCAGTTATGCTGGTTTCTTTTTTTTTATGTTTTCTAGTTTCTTATAAAAATGATCATGGTGTTCATGTATTCTTTTCCTTGATTCAATTAACATTCATATTACTAATGCTTTGAATTCTTTATATGATCTGTTTCTATTTGATTAACTGTTTTTTAAAGAGATTTTCTTGATGCTGGGAAAGATTGAGGGCAGGAGGAGAAGGGGACGACAGAGGATGAGATAGTTGGATGGCATCACCGACTCAATGGACATGGGTTTGGGTGGACTCCGGGAGTTGGTGATGGACAGGGAAGCCTGGTGTGCTGTGGTTCATGGGATCACAAAGAGTTGGACAAGACTGGGTGACTGAACTGAACTGAACTTTAGGTTTTTCAGTTAAGACAAGTTCCTGTCTTCTCATTTTGCTTATCTTTCTCTGTCTTTATTAAATTAGGTCAAGCAATTACCTGTGGAAGTCTCAAAGTGGTGTTCATACATTGGCACACCCGTATACAGTCTGTGTGTGTCTAGTGGTTTGGTGGGAGAGCTGAGTGTGATGAGAACACAAGTCATGTCTTTTACTCATAATGTGCTGGCAGCTATCACCTTGGTAGGAGATAGGGCTGGAGGAAGAGGGGCTGGAGGTGTGAGGCAGGGTCAGGTCTCAACTACTAGAGCAGAAACCCTGAGGGTTGGGTCCGAGTTGGATTGGTTCTTTTTAAGTGCATCTCTTCCCCCTCCCAGCAGAAAACCCTCAGCCCCAAAGAGGGCCAGGGATAGAGCGAGAGAGGCTGGAAACATCATTTGGTTTAGGTCAGAGTACAGAGTGTGGCAGTCAGGCCACTGTCAGAAATGTGGAGTACTTCTGATAGCCACTTATGGAATTACCTTTTCATATGCTGCTTAGGGTTTGAGTGACTGCAGTGTCTCACAACTTAGCTGTTTCCTCAGTCAAGGCAGCTGTTGCTCCACTCTGGAGCAAACGGTGCTGGACTCTCTGCTTGGCTCAGGTTGGGATACCATGAGGGTAGTTGTGGGCTACACAGTTTCAATCCTGCCTCTTTACTCCCTCCCTCCTGCTTTGGGTTCAAACAAGCATTTGCGCTGAAGTAGGTTCCAGACTTCCCACAGCCCTGCTGCTAGTCCCACTGGCCCTCCAACCAGCGAAGGGGTTTGAATTCCTTTTGTCAGATTCCATGATTGGGGCGCCCAATGTGTGGCTTGAATCATTCACTCCCTAGCCAGGGTCCTCACCCATGTAATCTCCCTTTCCCCCTGAATCCCCTCACAGGGGCACATGTCCCAGCCTGATCACTTTTCTTCCCTTCTTCCCTGACCTTTTCTAGTCCCATGGCAACTGCTGAGTTTTCCAAATTTACTCACATATTGAGTGCAGCAGTTTAACAGCATCGCCTTTTAGGATTTGAAATAGCTCAGCTGGGATTCCATCACCTCCACTAACTTTTTCCATAGTAATGCTTCCTAAGGCCCACTTGACTTCACACTCCAGGATATCTGGTTCTAGGTGAGTGGCCACACCATCAGGCTTATCCAGGTAAGACCTTTAGTATATAGTTCACCTGTGTATTCTTGCTACCTTTTCCTTATCACTTCTGCATCTGTTAGTCCTTGGCGTTTCTGTCCTTTATTGTGCCCATCCTTGCATGAAGTCTTCCACTGATATCTCCAATTTTATTGAAGAGATCTCTAGTCTTTCCCATTCTAATGTTTTCTTCTACGTCTTTGAATTGTTCATTTAAGAAGGCCTTCTTATCTCTCTTTGCTATTCTTCGAAACTCTGCATTCAGTTGGGTATATAATTCCCTTTCTCCCTTGTTTTCCACTTCTCTTCTTTCCTCAGCTGTTTATAAAACCTCCTCAGACAACCAGTTAGCCTTCTTACATTATTTTTTTGCTTTGGGATGGTTGTGGTCACTGCCTCCTATACAATGTAAAGATACTCCATCTATAATTCTTCAGGCACTGTCTACCAGATCTGATCCCTTGAATCTATTGTCACTCCCACATATATCCATAACAGATGTTACTTAGGTCATACCTGATGCCTAGTGGTTTTCCCTACTTTCCTCAGTTTAAGCCTGAATTTTGCAATAAGCAGGTCATGATCTGACCACAGTCAGCGCTGGGTCTTGTTTTTGCTGACTGTTTAGAGCTTTTCCATCTTTGGCTGCAAAGGGTATAATCAATCTGATTTTGGTATTGACCATCTGATGATGTCTATGGGTAGAATCATCTCTTGGGTTGTTGGAAAAGAGTGTTTTCTTTCAACAGTGTGTTCTCTTGACAAAACTCCATTAGGTTTTGCCCTGCTTCCAGTTGTACTCCAAGGCCAAATTTGCCTGTTACACCAGGTACATCTTCCTACTTTTGCATTCCAGTCCCCTATGATGAAAAGGACATTTTTTTGTGTGTGTTAGTTCTAGAAGGTTTTGTAGGTCTTCATAGAGCTGGTCAACTTCAGCTTTTTCAGCATCAGTGGTTGGGGCATAGACTTGGATTGCTGTGATGTTGTATGGTCTGCCTTGGAAATGAACTGAAATCATTCTGTTGTTTTTGAGATTGTAACCAAGTACTGCATTTAGAACTCTTGTTGACTATGAGGGCTACTCCATTTCTTCTAGAGGATTCTTGCCCACATTAGTAGAAATAATGGTCATCTGATTTAAATTTGCTCATTCCTGTCTATCTCAGTTCATCAAGTCCTAAGATGTCAATGTTCACATTATTACCTAGAAGTTATTCTCACCCCGAAAACAGTTTTGCTCTTGGCTAAAAGCAGCTGGTAATAAAAATCCCTTCCATTCCCACAATGACACAGGGTCAAGATTATAGAATCTTGAATTCTGATCAAGAGCTATTGTACAGAACTGCAATACCTTGCAAATAAAGGGACTAGTCATTTCCTGGGTTGTAGCCTGTGTAATAAGGGATAAGCATCTTTAGCCAGAATTTTAAAGAGAAAATGTTAAAGGATAGAGAAATCTTTTAAAATCCAAGTTCTGTATAGAGAAGTTATTGAGGCAGGAGAGATGAACGAATCCCAGAAATTTGTATTGAAAGTTCTAATACTACATTGAATACACAGGAAAGCTTTTCTGGGCATTATAGGATTCAACAATGAAAGATAGTGATACAAATGAAACCGGAAGAGAGAGATACTCAGAGATTTCTGGCTAAAATGTCCTGTTAACTCAAGAAAGAGAAAATAGAAAATCAATATAATTGCCAAATTAAATACTACTTGCAGCATGTTAAATATGTGTTTATATTTGAGTTAATACTTAGTAGTAAACAGTGTAGTTTCTTCCACTATGTGTTTGTGGGTTCCTGTATTGAAAGAAAAACAAATATCAATAAAATAGTCATACATATTGTGTAGTGAAAGTGCAAGTCGCTCAGTCGTGTCCGACTCTTTGTGACCCCATGGATAGTCCAGGGAATTCTCCAGACCAGAATACTGGAGTTGGTAGCATTTCCCTTCTCCAGGGGATGGTGTAACCCAATAAACAGTTTTACTCAAGGGTCTAGTACCCATATTAATTAGCAGTAATTCCTTTAATACAGTGATAATTTAATTACTTATTCTATGTCTTATACTTGAAGGAGGAAATGGCAACCCACTCAAGTGTTCTTGCTTGGAAAATCCCATGGACACTGGAGTCTGGTTGGCTACAGTCCATGGGGTCACAAAGAGTCGGACACAAATAGTAGGCATGAGCATGTCTTATACCAAGACAGTGCTTTGAAAATTGTTACTATTGATCACATAATTATGGAACATTCAAGTTACATTTAATCCTCACAGCATCTCTTGTATGGGAGGAGAGGTTCAGTTATTCAAGCCATTTGCTGAGGAGACAGCTGAGAGTTTGTGTGACTCTGTCACTCACCCAAGCACATCTGACTAACAAAAATGGCTCGTGGGATTTGAAACAGGCATTCTGACTCTGTAATATGAGCTATTGATACTGCATGGCTGAATTTCTTATTATTCCTCATCTTGCATATGGAAAAGAATAAGTGCAGGTTTTAAATGCACATAGAGTTCTGGGCAGAGTGCCAGGGCTTTAGTTTATGGCAATGCCACCATCCCCCTTATCCAGACAGTTTTCTTTCTGCAGAGCTATTGATGAGAGAGAACATTGTCTTTGGTTTTATAGCTGATGAGTATTGAATAAGGTATTCTCTGATATAGACTTGTGCTTTATCACTAAATGAAAATAATTGCAGTCACAGCAGTCAAGCACACGAACTGTGTTTCTCAGTTCTGTCATCTGTTAGATCTGGTGTTTTATTTTTTAGTTTCTTTATAATTTTCAGAAGACTAAGCCAGGAAATAAACAGTTTGACGGGTATAAGTTGATAAAAGATTGCTAGGCAGAAACATACAGAGTGTATGTGTATGTATACACCTATGTCTATATATTCATATATTACTTCTATAATTGTGTAACTTTTCCAAAATTCAAAATACACTGAGAGAGGAGGTTTGGGAAGAATGGATACATGTATATGTATGGCCAAGTCCCTTTGCTATCCACCTGAAACTATCTCAACATTGTTAATCATTTACATTGCAATGTAAACTAAAGTTTTAAAAAGTAAAACACATTGAGATGTATATCAGGCCACAATTTTCATTACTAACTCTCCTCTTCCTAATGCTATTTAATTCCCAAAGGCAAAGACTGCCAAGAGAAAATTTTAAATTATGTAATTTAAACATAATAATAATTTTTCTTAAAAGCATGTTGATTTTTCCAATGAACATAAAAACAGATGGACAACTTCTAAAATAGTGACACACTTTTAAGATAGAAGTGAATTTTGTGAGGGCCATTTATGCATCAAGAAATATAGTTAGAAGCCAAAGCCTCATTCTCAGATATATTTTCCCTGCTCTCCTTCCATAAGGCAGATACCTGTCATTTATTCTCAATAGCTTTCTGCTATTATCTTTCCATAAAATGTTCACCATGCATATCTATAGATTGGAATCTGGGTTTCTCTTATCAGTGCCCTTACTCTTCTAACAGTCAACCCCCTCATACTATACCCAGAGTCAAGGAGGGAGGGGCTTTTCTTTTAAAGGGATATGTCATTAATAGACACAGTAATATGACATGATATTGATAGCAGGGGCTAAGGTGTTGCTCACTGCAGATGTGGAAAGATGTAAACACATCAAAAGAGTGGCTCTTAGTTGGACCTAAAACTTGTAATATTGAGTATTATGCTGGGGGTTCTCTTTTTAATTTCAATTTTTAATCTTTATAGAAATCCTCCTACCAGATTAATCATGCTTTTTTTCAACCTATTCTCAAATTCAAAGTCCGCTAAATGATCACCATTCAAACTGGTCTCTATCAATCATCAAGGATATGGATCACAACAAACTCTGGAAAATTCACAAAGAGATGGGAGTACCAGACCACCTCACATGTCTCCTGAAAAACCTACAGGTCAAGAAGCAACAGTTATAGAATATGACATGAAACAACTGACTGGTTCAAAACTGGGAAGGAGTACAGCAAGACTATATACTGTCACTCTGCTTATTTAACTTATATGCAGTGCATCATGCAAAATGCAGGACTGAATAAATCACAAGCTGGAACCAAGATTTCCAGGAGAAATATCAACAACTTCAGATATACAAATGACACCACTCTAATAGCATAAAATGAAGAGGAACTAAAGAGCCTCTTGATGAGGGTGAAAGAGGAAAGCGAAAAACTGACTGGCTTAAAATTCAACATTCAAAAAACTAAGATCATGGCATCTGGTCCCATCAATTCATGGCAAGTAGAAGGGGGAAAAGTGGAAACAATAGCAAAATTTATTTTCTTGTGCTCCAAATGACTGTGAATGGCAACTGCAACCATTTAATTAGAAGACACTAGCTCTTGGAAGGAGAGCTATGACAAACCAAGACAGCATATTAAAAATCTGGGACATCTCTTTGCCAACAAAGTTCTGTATAGTTAAAGCTATTTGTTTGTTTGTTTGTTTGTTTTCCCGTTAGTTATGTAAGGATGTGAGAGTTGGACCATGAGGAAAGCTGAGCACTGAAGACTAATGTTTTTGAATTGTGGTGCTGGAGAAGACTCTTGAGAGTCCCTTGTACTACACAGAGATCAAACCAGTCAATCCTAAAGGATATAAACACTGAACATGCATTGGAAGGATTGATGCTGAAGCTGAAGCTCCAACACTTTGGTCACCTGATGCAAAAAGCCAATTCTTCAGAAAAACCCCTGATGCTGGGAAAGATTGAAGGCAAAAGGAGAACGAAGTGGTAGAGGATGAGATGGCTACATACCATCATTGACACAGTGAACATGAATTTGAGCAAACTCCAGAAGATAGTAGAGAATGGAGGAAGCCTGATGTTCTGCAGTTCATGGGGTGATAAAGAGTTGGATATGACTTAGCAACTGAACAAAATTACCTTCACAGCACATGTCATAATCTGAATATATCTTGTTTATTCATTATTTCTCTCTCTTATACAATGACTGGACTAAGAGACTTTAATCAAAAACCGTTTGCCCTATATGACATCTTTGCGAATTTAGCACGTTATCTAGTATGATGAAGCCTCTGCACATCTGCAAAATTAGACTGATAATAACTATTGTGAAGATAAAAGTTGTACATAAAGCTGTGAGCATTGCCTGACATATAACACATTAAAGATCATTTCTTACTAATCTACATTCTCACTGTAGTGATCAAATTGAAACCATTACACTGTCTTTTCTAAATTTCTAAAATACTGTTTTTCACCTTTCCCTTCATCCTTTTCCTATTTTCATAGAAGATATGTTTCTTAACATAAATGAAGTCATCTTATGTCCCAGTTTAGAACACTGCTTTCACCCTTAGAATGAAACCCAAACTCCTTAAAATGGCCTAGATAACCCAGCAAGATCTGGTTATTTATTGCCTACTCTTTATGGCTTCATTTTATACCATTCTTTCCTTTTCACACTGTCTTCACTTTGTTCTTAAATATGACAAACTCTTCTCCCATAATTTGTTTTACATTTTTCGTTGCTTACTGTTTAAGGAAATATGGAAGTTAGACAGATTTATTAAAAATTGAAGCATATACTCTGAAAATAAAATGAATTTTTAGAAATAAATATTTAATTATGGTTGAGTCAAACCAAATCAATACTCAGAGAGGGAGGATAAGTAAGTTGTAAGAAATATTTGGGAAATACAGCATGCAAAAGAAAAGAAATCAGAAAAAATGAAAGAGCAGTTAAGTATACTGCAGTTCTCATAGAACATTTGAAAATAGAGAGGGTGTAGATACATCAGTATTTCAAGAGGCAATGGCATGAAGTTTTCCAGATTGAAGGAGCACACCAAGCATACAAAAGATAAATAAAAGCAAATCGAGATTTTTATGTGTCGCAATGAAGCTCCAGAATCTGGGAGATGAAAATAAAGAGTCACCAGAGAAAATAATAGATTACTTTGAAGAAATAGTTAGTTGGTTAGACTGAAAAGAGTTATTTCACCAACAGCAGATGACAGAAGACAATAGCATGATCATTCCTGAGTGATATATATTCATGTATGCACAGGTTTTAATTGAAAGAACTAAGGGTTTATTTCCATCTTTTGAGAGCCAAGATCTGGTACACTTTGATCATTACTTTACTGCCAGTATCTAGAATGGATGGTAGAAACGCCAGTGCTGTTTTCTGAGTGAGTGAATCAGTCAGCAGTCAATTAAAGGATCAAAAACTGTTATTATATTTAAAAATAATGAGCAAGTAGCAGTCACAAAATTTACAACATTCTAATGGCACTTGCCCTATCTCCTGCTGAGATGGTACATAACACTTACAACTTTGCAGTTACTTATGACAGAGAAGCTTGGAAAACTTTTCTCCTTCTGACCCACCTTTGTAAAAACAAAGACGACTTCTTCCCAGTGTGAAGATGTTGTAAGACAGATGCCAGAGTGCCCCATAGCCTCTGTAGAGAACAATTTGAAGTTCTGAAAACCTTTTACTAAATGCACTCCAGTGTTGTTCATCACTCAAGGTACAGATTCTTTTTTATGTTAAGAATCTAAACATTATAATTCTAGTCATTCTAGTTTTGTGCTACTCTTAGGAGTTAAAATATAGTCAATTTTCAATCTGTGAAGGAGTTCAAGTATAAACATGTTTGTTTTTAAAGACTTTATTCATATATCTATAGTTGTGTTTCTTCTCTATCCCCATGATTCTTATTCATTTAGGTTTATAAGCTGATACGTCATAGAATTGTGTTTTCTAGTAATGTACGCAAATGTGTAAAAGAAATATCTGCCATCTATGTTTGATATTTTATTCTAAATTAAATCTTTTATTTGCCATAGATTATATCTTGATTTGCCTATTTATTAAAAGTCAATATGCTTTGTTATTTAGTTTTAGGTTTACATGAAATTAAACAGAAAATGGAGTTCCTGTATATTCCCTCTCCCTCATTTATTATTTACATCTTTCCTAGATGTGTTACACCTGGTATAGTTGATGAATGAGTGTCAATACATTATTACTAAAGTTCACGGTTTGCATTAGGGTTCACTCTGTGTTGTACTGATCTCTTTGGTTTTGACAAATGCATAATGCCATGAATCCAGCATTACACAATCACATACCATTACAACATCACATGCAATAGTGTCAATGCCCTAAAAAAACCCTTTGCTCTACCTATTCATCACCCTCAAACCACTTCAATTCTTATTCTTTTAAATGTCTCCATTCAGTTCAGTTCAGTTCAGTCACTCAGTCATGTCCAACTCTTTGCGACCCCATGAGTTGCAGTTGCCAGGCTGCCCTGTCCTTCACCAACTCCCAGAGTTCACCCAAACTCATGTCCATCGAGTCTATGATGCCATCCAGCCATCTCATCCTCTGTCATCCTCTTCTCTTCCTGCCCCCAATCCCTCCCAGCATCAGAGTCTTTTCTAATGAGTCAACTCTTCGCATGAGGTGGCCAAAGTACTGGAGTTTCAGCTTTAGCGTCATTTCCCTCTAAAGAAATCCCAGGGCTAATCTCCTTTAGAATGGACTTGTTGGATCTCCTTGCAGTCCTCTATATCCTCTATAGTTCTGTCTTTTCTAGAATATTATATAGTTGAAAACATACAGCCTTGTCATGCTGGCTTCTTTCATGTACACACACACACACACATACATACATACATTTAATATTCCTCCATTTCCTATTTTTGGCTTAATGAATACCTCATTTCTTCTTTTAGTGCTGAATAATATTCAGTGGGCCTTAGAAGGCATCACTACAAACAAAGCTAGTGGAGATGATGGAATTCCAGTGGAGCTATTTCAAATCCTGAAAGATGATGCTGTGAAAGTGCTGCACTCAATATGCCAGCAAATTTGGAAAACTCAGCAGTGGCCACAGGACTGGAAAAGGTCAGTTATTCTAATCCCAAAGAAAGGCAATGCCAAACAATGCTCAAATCACCACATAATTGCACTCATCTCACATACTAGTAAAGTAATACACAAAATTCTCCATGCCAGGCTTCAGCAATATGGGAACCATGAACTTCCAGATGTTCAAGCTGGTTTTAGAAAAGGCAGAGGAACCAGAGATCAAATTGCCAACGTCTGCTGGGTCATGGAAAAAGCAAGAGAGTTCCAGAAAAACATCTATTTCTGCTTTATTGACTATGTCAAATCCTTTGACAGTGTGGATCACAAGAAACTGTGGAAAATTCTGAAAGACATGGGAATACCAGACCACCTGATCTGCCTCTTGAGAAATCTGGATGCAGGTCAGGAAGCAACAGTTAGAACTGGACATGGAACAGACTGGTTCCAAATAGGAAAAGGAGTCCGTCAAGGCTGTATAATGTCACCCTGCTTATTTAAGTTCTATGCAGAGTACATCATGAGAAACACTGGGCTGAAAGAAGCACAAGCTGGAATCAAGTTTGCTGGGAGAAATATCAATAACTTCAGATATGCAGATGACACCACCCTTATGGCAGAAAGTGAAGAGGAACTAAAAAGCCTCTTGATGAAAGTAAAAGAGGAGAGTGAAAAGGTTGGCTTAAAGATCAACATTCAGAAAACTAAGATCATGGCAAATGGTCCCATCGCTTCATGGCAAATAGATGGGGAAACAGTGGAAACAGTGTCAGAATTTTTTTGAGGGGGCTCCAGTATCACTGCAGATGGTGATTGCAGCCATGAAATTAAAAGACGCTTACTCCTTAGAAGGAAAGTTATGACCAACCTAGATAGCATAATAAAAGGCAGAGACATTACTTTGCCAACAAAGCTCCGTCTAGTCAAGGCTATGGTTTTTCCAGTGGTCATGTATGGATGTGAGAGTTGGACATGAGGAAAGCTGGGTGCCGAAGAATTGATGCTTTTGAACTGTGGTGTTGGAGAAGACTCTTGAGAGTCCCTTGGACTGCAAGGAGATCCAACCAGTCCATTCTGAAGGAGATCAGCCCTGGGATTTCTTTGGAAAGAATGATGCTAAAGCTGAAACTCCAGTACTTTGGCCACCTCATGCGAAGGGTTGACTCACTGGAAAAGACTCTGATGCTGCGAGGGATTAGGGGGCAGGAGGAGAAGGGGATGACAGAGGATGAGATGGCTGGATGGCATCACTGATTCAATGGACATGAGTTTGAGTGAACTCAGGGAATTGGTGATGGACAGGGAGGCCTGGTGTGCTGAGATTCATGGGGTCACAAAGAGTCGGACAAGACTGAGCGACTGAACTGAACTGAATATTCCATTGTATGGTTTTACAACAGTTTATCCATTTACCGGTTGAAGGACATCTTAGTTGCTTCCAAGTCTTGGTAATTATCAATCAAGTTTCTGAAAATATTTGCAGGTTTTTGTGTGGACATAAGGTTTCAGTTTGTTCGGATAGATATCAAGGAATGCATATGCTGGGTGATATAGATAAGACTGTTTGGCTTTGTAAGAAACTGCCAAACTGTCCTCAGAGGGTGCAATACTATTTTGCATGCCACTAGCAATGAATAAGATATCTGTTACTCTACATCCTCATCAGCATTTTTTTTTAAATTTTAGCCATTCCAATAGGTATATAGTTTTATTATAATTTGAAATATTCTAATAATAATATTTTACATCTTTTCTTCTTTTTTTGTAAATTTGTTTATTTTAATTGAAGGCTAATTACAATATTGTAATGTTTTTGCCATACATTCACATGAATCTTACTCAGCTATTAAAATGAATGCATTTGAATCAGTTCTAATGAGGTGGATGAAACTGGCGCCTATTATACAGAGTGAAGTATGTCAGAAAGAAATTCACTGATACAGTATAATGACGCATGTATATGGAATCTAGAAAAATGGTAACGATGACCCTATATAAGAGACAGCATAAGAGACACAGATGTAAAGAACAGACTTTTGGACTATGTGGGAGATGGCGAGGGTGGGATGATTTGAGAGAATAGCATTGAAACATGTATATTACCATATGTGAAATAGATCGCCAGTCCAGGTTCAATGCATGAGACAGGGCGCTCAGGGCGGGTGCACTGGGACAACCCTGAGGGATGGGATGGGGAGGGAGGTGGGAAGAGGGTTCAGGATGGCGGACACATGTTTACATCTTTTCATATGCTTATTTGTCATCTAATTTCTTTGGTCAGGTGTCTGTTTAGTTATTTTACCCACACTTCATTTGGGTTGTTTGTTTCCTTATTATTGATTTTTAAGGCTTTTTGCATATTTGAATGCAGTCAATGAGATATAAGTTTTGCAAATATTTTTTTGCAGTCTGTGGCTTGTTGTTTCATTCTTTAATAGTGTACTTTTCATATCAGAACTTTTTAGTCATAATGCAATCAAACTTATCAAAGTTTCCTTTCACAGATCATGCTTTTTGAGTTGTTTTCTAAGAAGTAATTGCCAAACCAGAGATCACCTAGATTTTCATCATTATTGTCTCCTAGAAGTTATATAGTTTTTGTTTTAGGTCTCTAACCCATTTTGAGTTAATGTTTTTGAAAGGTTTAGGGTGAGTGTCTAGGTATTTTTTTTGTGTGTAGATTTATTTTTTTATTTGTCCTTCAACAAGACCAATTATTTTGTTGATTGGAGCTTTCTTAAATTCCTGCTTAAGAAAGTTACCTGTACTAAATTGTTGTGGTTAATTGAATTACATTACCATTGAAACCATTTCATAAATTAAAAGTTGTATTTGTTGGCTTAGGCTGCCCTAACAATATATCATAGACTGAATGACTTAAAAAACAGGAAAAGTATTTTTTTCATAGTTCTGGAAGGTGGAAATCCAAAATTAAGGCTTGAACAGGATTTGGTTTCTGAAGAGAGCTCTCTTTTGGACTGAAAATGACTATGTTTGCAGATGGCAGAGAGAGAGAGAGAGAGAAATTTCTCTCTTCCTCTTATAAATCTACAGTTCTTTTGGATTATGGCCTCACCCTTATGAACTCATTTTACCTTAATTACTATCCTATCTCCAGATGTAATCACATGAGAATTATGGCTTCAATATGTGAATTTCAGAGAAATAAATTCATATAGAAAACATGAATATTACTTACTTACATATATTTCACAACTGTAAATCCAAACTGTGTTTGTATGAAAACTTTATCACTATTTAATTGAATGGGAGGGGGGCTCTATATCTTTAAGTCAAATGATATCTTAAGAATCCCTATTTTGCAGATCACTTAGAAAATAATATATCATTTTTTCACTGTAAGTAATTAGAAAGTGTGTGTGTGTTTACTTCTTTTACCTCCTTTATGTCATCTATAAATTCTTGGAGAATCACTGATTAACTTCAGTGTTATTTAAATATTGACCCAGAAAATTCTTAATGCCAGTCAAACTTCAGTGAGTGAACTGTACCAGAGACTAAAGTGTACTCCATGGACCCTGGTAACTTTTTCTTTTTTTACTGGGCACACATGCCAGCAAGCACGATTAAACTATTTGCAAGGAATAAGGAAGACTTCAGCAAGACTTCATTTCTGCAAACTTCTTTGAATTTAACATATGTTAAAAATCATAGTATATAATAATAAGAATTTAAATCATAGTATAGAACAATAAGAATAGTAACCATAATACTGAATCACACTATCCCTGGGTTTTTAGAATATTCTTTATATTGTTAAAAAAAAACTTTTTTTTGTAATGGTAAATGAACCTGGTTATGAAAATGATATATGTTCATACTGGTAAATCATGGGAAATATATACCTATATACAATGTCCTTGCCAGTTTTCTAAGTAAATTGTATGGTTATTATTTATAAGCACTTAACTTAAGGTAATAGGAAGAGTACTGATGGGTTTTGTAAAGATTCTAAACTTGTATCTTGCTCCACATCACCTTAGATTTTCCATTTGACTTTCATTTGTCTGGTACTCAATTTGAGTTTAAAAAAAAAATAATAATATAAAATGTCTTCAAAGCTGAAATATGTAGCTTTTGGTTTTAAAGAATTATCTGAGAGATATGCTGTTTACTACGTATTGAGCACTCTGAACATGAAAGGGAAAGGATGAGAAGTCACCAGACACATAAAGCAGAAAGTCTTCCAGAAATTTTATAGTTACCCCACCACACTGAAAACAATCTGATTTGAAAAAGGCAGTAATCAATGACTTGCTAAATACTTGAGATTATAGAATCCAGTAGTGCCAGGTACACTTTTATTAGCAAGGGCTAGAATGGTTATGGGAAGTTTCATAGGGGAGATGACAGGCAAGATAATACTCCCTCCCCGAAAAGATGTCTTTGCTCTAATTCCTGGGACCTATGAATATGTCACCTACATGGCTGCTATCATTAATTTTATGTATCAATTTAACTAGGCCAGGGTACCCAGATATTTAGTCAGTCTAAATGTTACTGTATTTTTTTTCACTTTTAGATGAGATTAACATTTAAATAAGTAGACTTTGAGTAGAGTAGATTAACTTTCATAAGTCAATAGGCCTCATAATCATTTGAGGCCTTAAAAGATAAAAAGATGGAAGGTTTTCCCCTAAGGAAGAAGAAATTCTGCCTTCACGCTGCTTTTGGGTTCAAAGTATAACTTCAGTTCTTACCCTGGTTCCCAGCCTGCTGGCCTATCCTGCAGATTTCAGACTTGCCAATCCTCACAATCCTGTGACCCAGTTCCTGATTCTTTAAGATGAATCTGTGTGTGTGTGCGTGCGTGCGCACAGGAACATACCAGTAGTTCTGATTCTCTGGAGAACCCTGAAAGTGAAAGTGAAGTCGTGTCCGACTCTTTGCAACCCCATGGACTATAGCCTACCAGGCTCCTCCCTCCATGGGATTCTCCAGGCAAGAGTACTGGAGTGGGTTGCCATTTCCTTCTCCAGGGGATCTTCCCGACCTAGGGATCGAACCCGGGTCTCCCTCATTGCAGGCAGACGCTTTACCATCTGAGCCACCAGTAGCAAAAGGGATCTGGAATATGTGGTTAAGATCAGAGATCTTGAAACCTTGAGATGGGGAGATTATCTTCAGCCATCCAGGTGGACCTGATATAATCACATGGGTCCTTAAAATGGAAACACTTTTCTGGCTACAGCTAGAGGATAATATGAGTATGGAAGAAGAGTCAGTGACCAGCTTTAAAGATGGAGGAGAAGCCATGAGCCAAGGAAAGTAGGCAGCCTCTTGGCAAGGAAGTAGATCTTCTCTGGAGCCTCCATAGAGGAATATAGCCTTGTTATGTCATTTGGTGCAAAGACCCATGCAGAGCATTTAACCTAAGAAACTGTAGATAATAAATGTGTGGTGTTTTAAACCACTAAGTCTGTGTTTCAGTAGTAATAGGAAACTAATATGGGGGAGGTGTGATTTACAGCCTGAATAGGACATGAATAAGTGTTGTGTAAGCAGAACACCCACTCCAGTATTCTCGCCTGGAGAATTCCATGGACTGTATAGTCCATAGGGTCGCAAAGACGCTGACAGGACTGAGTGACTTTCACTTTCAGGCAGAACTGAATTGCATGCCTGATTATGGAGCATTCTTGTACTAGAGGAGGCTGGCTTGACTGGAGAGGAGGATAAAGCTTCTTTTAGGCATCAGCCTTCATGTTATTGCAGTGGAGGCTGATGCAGCTAACACTCAAGTCAACGAAAGATAGCACCATTCTTAAAGCTGCCATGGGTGCAGAAGGGCAGATGAATGAGAACAGCAATTTTGCAACTTAATTTCCTAAGATCCTAGTTGTCTCAAATTGCAAGTTTTTACACATAATCATAGATCATGCTATTTAAGGCTATAAAGGCTGTAAATAGGTTGCTTGGTCTAGGCCTTTGTCTTCATGTAACCAGTTACTATCATTCTAATGAACAAAGGGCTTCCCTGGTGGCTCAGCTGATAAAGAATCTGCCTGCAGTTCTGAAGACCTGGGTTTGATCCCCAGATTCGGAAGATCCCCTGGAGAAGGGGAGACTACCCAGTCCAGGATTCTGGCCTAGAATTCCATGGACTGTATAGACCATGCAGTCACGAACAGTCAGACACGACAAAGTGACTTTCACTTATGAACAAAATACTATAACTGAGACTCAGAGGAGAGCCATCGTATGTCTAATGTGATCCCACTAGTTATCAATAGAGTAGACTCTAAAATGCAGATTCAAGAGCACATTTTTAAATTTGTTTTTTCAATTGAAGGATAATTGCTTTATAGAATTTTGTTTTCTGTCAAGCATCAACATGAATCAGCCATAGGTCCTCTCCCTCTCAAGAGCACATTTATGTAAGAATCTTCAATAAAGGGGACTCACAATTACCAAATATATAGGTTTAAAAGGTATATTAATATCTTTCCTCTAATATAAAGCATTTTTGAAATTTCACTCTAGTTTTTCATATAGCTCATCATACATAATGAGGATTTAGTTTTTCTTTGTAAGTAGTTACCCTTAAATCCCAAAATATGTGAAGGGCAGAAAAACTATCTGTGACTGACTTCTTTTCTTACCTGAAATTTTTGACCAATGATTGCTGATGATTTTTCAATAATATTTATTGTTTGCTTATTCAGCCAATGGGCATGGTAGAGAATAATCTCCTGAGTAAATGAGTTAAAGGTATTAATCCCATATATTAATGCTTGTCAATGTTATAAGAGCAATCTTTAACAGCAAAAGAATGACAGCACTAGCTTTGAGCATTGTGTTAAGAGAAGATGCTTAAAATATGCTAATGCGAGCTTGCAGTTACACTATTATTTATGGCATAACATGCTGATCTTAGTATGATTATAAACACCATTATGTATTAGATGCAGTTCATTTTGTTTTTCTCATCTGGTTTGAGGACACATGAGATTATATATCATCAGCATGCAGCCAGAATTGTATCTGAGTTGGTTGGAATGCTGAGTTTATTTCCTTTAGAGAGACTTCCTGTTCTTAAGAGAGAATATGATCATTCAAGAGTTACTCCTTCTTAAATGTTTAATAAGATGCCAGGAATCACAAGGGCCGGTTACGGCACCCATATCTGGCAATGTAGAGTGGCAAGAGGACCTATTCAAAACTGGGTATAAATTTATTTCTCTCAGTTAGTTCATGTCTCCTTCCCTGTTTCTTCCTTTCTTACTTCCTTTTATAAATATTTACAATGTTCCAGGTTGTTGTTAGACTATAGCTATTATGTATAGCTATTATGTATTAAGGTATAACCTCTGTATTCGGAGAGCACACAGTCTAGTCATACACCACTGCTGGCTGTATAACCTTACGTAAGTTGTTTGATTTCTCTGAGCACCTAGCACTGAGTCTGACACTATTAAAGAACAAAAGGGAACTGTCCTCTTTATTGATCCAAAATTCTTTGCTAAGATGTGCATACCTCATGGGCAATTCCTATCTCTCTTTTCTTATACCAGTAGTTTTGAATGACGGTAAAGTGGAGTTGGAAAGGAGGAACTTTCTCTACTCCTGAGGTTTCCTTCTTTATGCTAAAGGAGCGCCTTTAGCATAGCATTCTAGGACTTTTTCTGCCACATCATTCCTCTATCCCTCAATAAAGAGGCAGGGTGAATTCAGAAGGTGATGCTGGGGTGGGGGGCTGAGCCCTGTCCCTTCCTGTCATGGGAAGCATGTATCCTGTGCAGATGTGTCGTGCTGTAAGTATTCAAGGGCCTTGTTCTGGCCCTTGTGTGCACTGATCTCATTTCGCCTTTGTCATGGTAGGAAAGTCAGTTTTAATGTTTGTTCATTATAAGAAAGCCCAGTTACCCTCCATTAAAAGCTGCATTTTCTGTTATGAGTAATAAAGATGGTATTTTGGTGCCCATCTGCCTTTCTCAACTGGTTCAGAACTCAGGTGGGGAAGAGTAGTGATGCTGTTGTGCCACTGTGAATTCCATTAAATGATAATTATTGTTTCCTTGGGACTCTTTTGGAGAAAATAATTGTTTTTAATGCCACTTTATCCTAGTGATTGCAGATGCTGGCGTAATAGAAATAGGCTGAGGGTCACACGGCTCTCTATTTTCCTCTGTGAGAGAGTAAGTGTCGTCTGATTCCTCTCTCCCAAAAGAGAGGTTATAAAAGATCGTGATGAGGTTACTCCTTTATGTTTCTCCTTTCCTTATTTAACAATCAATGGCTTGGTTCCAAAGGAATTGTCATAGTTCCCTACATTAATTTTCTTAATTACTATTTTAAATGGAATTGTACTTTGGATACATAATATTTTATAATTTTTCATACTTTACTACACCTCTGTGAGGTAAGATATCCACATTTCGTAGATGAAGAAATTGCCAGAGAAAAGGAAGTGACTTGCCTAATGTCACACCACAAAATTGTGAATTTGTTGGTGGATATGGAATTAGCCATAATTAGAACTCATCAGTAAGCTCCCTCATGAAATTCACCTGGAGACTCATCAGTAGGTATAGTTGAAACTTCTAGAAATGTAGGACAGGAAAATCAACTTTTTTTTCTGCTTATTATAACTGAAATATTGAGACCTTTAATGTAATAGTAGATATTGTTCTTTGGAGCCAGCCCTGGCTGGTAATTGTATCAATAGTCCTGGGAAAGATTAAAGACTTTAAGATGCATTTGCTCTGGCTAAACTTGCTAATTTATCATTAATTTTTAACTAAAAATTAATGATATAAATATTTGAAAATATTACTTCTAATTCATCACTGTCATGTTATAGAGTAACATGCTAGAACAAATTAATAATAACTTGTAAGAGCCAACTTAAATTTTTAGGAATAGTAAAAGACAGTTTTTAAACATAACTATTACTGAAAATTATGTAAACTTAAAATTCAAAAATTGTGTTGAAAATAAACAAATATCAATGTTTATCACTTCTTAATTATTTTAGTATATTTAAATATTATTATGTTCTTGAGGTTGTTTATATATCTCATGGAAGAAATACTGTATAATTATGTGCTATGAAATATCACTTCCCAGCTCTGCATTTAGTGATTTCATATTAATATTCCTGAATTTAGTCATGTTGGGAATGTTTACACCACAGAAATTAGCAAATATTACAAATCAGGACTTGACTATTGCTTTTCTGATTGTCTGGACTTAAAGTGATAGAGAAAATGTTAATAATGCAGGTTAGATTTCAGAGTATGTGCCATCTGTTGCTGTTACATTGTGACTAGCATAAAAATATTTGAGAAAATACCCTTTCAGTATTAAAAAAAATACCTTTCTTCTTTCTCTCTCTCTCTCTGTATACAGATGGATATGTACTATTTGTCAAAAATGTGCTCACTGGATTTGTGAATGAGTAAAGTTCCCACATTTGTTCTCATGATTTCACCCTCATACAACTTAAAAACTAAAATGTCAATCAACTTTCTCTGTTAACTGAAATTGTAGTTTGGCAGTGGATACAAGAGTTCAGCAAAAATCAGTGAAAACATCCCATGAGAATGATTAATATGGAGTTTACAATAAAAAAGTGTTGTGTATTTCATTATTATTTTATAAATTGTGACTTTTTGTTGTTTGTTATCATATGATTTTTTTCCCAGAAAAATGTGTGTAGTAGGTTAAATAGTAGTCCCTTCACAGTATGTCTTAAATCCCAGAATTTATTAAGACATAATGTGGCAAAAGAATGAATATTACTTAGTATTATACATAATGATTAAATCGAGCTCTTGAGAGGAGGAACTTATCCTGGATAATCTGGGTGGGCCTTAAATACAATCAGATGTATCCTCAATAAAATAGACTTACAGAGAAGACACAGAAAAGGAGGAGGCAATGTCATCACGGAGGCAGTGCTTGGAGTCATATGGCCACAAGCCAAGGATTAGCCTGCAGTCACCAGAAACTGGAGAAGACAAGAAACAGATTCTCTCCTAGAGCCTGTGGCAAGACTTTGGTCCTGTAACACCTTAATTTTGGTTTGCTGGACTATAGAGCTATGCAAAAATAAATTTCCCTTGTTTGAACTCCAACTAGTTCATGGTAACCTATTGAGACAGCCCTAGGAAACTAATATAAGGTGCGATGAAAATATATTTTATGGCTGTATTTGGCTTTGGGTAAATGAAAGCAGTGTTGAAGTGATCAGGATTCTCCCCACTTCTGGTTACTTGTATGTGTCCTTTGTTTATGCTTCTAGGCAATTCATTTTTACATATGATCCAAGAGTTAAAATAAAGCTCATTTACTTTAGAGTCCTAATCTACTCTTATTGTTGTTTTTGTCACTAAGTCACGTCCAGCTCTTTGAAACCCCGTGAACTGTATGTAGCCCGCCAGGCTCCTGTCTCCATGGGATTTTCTAGGCAAGAATACTGGCATCAGTTGCCATTAACCTTCTAATGTGCCTGTGTGCCCCACCTTCAATATTACTGAGAAGTGGCTGCCCAGATGAAATATTCCTCATTCCACTTACCAAACTACCCAAACCCTTCAAGGGAAAGTGTTTTCAATTCCCTCTTATTCATGTAACCTTTCAGCCAGTCTCTCATCCCTGTTCTTTTCTTTGCTATTCCTTGTCCTTAAACAACTTTACAGCCATTTATTACTCTGAACCCATAGCTCCTCAGTTTATTAGTTTTGACCATTGCATTATTTCCTTGCTCTGCATTATTACTGTTCTGAATAGTGTAACACCTTGAAATTATGAAGGGCCTTTGAATCTTCGCAGTAGATTGATTTACTAATTTGGAAGTTATTTGCCTTCTCCATGATTCTATTGCTTTTCTGTCATGTTTCAACTCCTTAGCTTGTTAGCCTCTGTTCTAATAAGCCTCTCTATTCTGGGTGTCTTGGTGATGCCTCTGTTGTATTTGGTTTCTTTTGTGTTGACCTGTGCTCACTTGATTAATCTCACTTCTTATGAAAGAGTAGAAGTGTGCTACCAGAGATGAGAGTTGCTTATTATTATTATTATTATTAAACCAATATAGTCTTGTATAAAATCTCAATGCACTAAAAAGATGGTTCTCCCATGTGAAAAACAAAACAAAGTGGACAAAAAAGCACACTTTAGCCAAGATTTGTTGAGTACTCCACCAGTATGCCTGTGTTTGGCACTGATTAAAAACCAAAAAGAAAAAAGTAAGACCCCAGTCTCTTGATCTTTATCTTTAAGAACTTAAAAATATTTTATAAATTCCTCTAGATCATTTATTTGTAGCAATTCCATTAGTTTCCTTAGGAAAAATCCTTGTTTCATTGTAGAAAAAAATGACTAATTGTTTAGGAAGTTTCCTTCACTACTAGCATATTTATAAGGCCGCTCACATTATGCTTGTAGCTCTCTGTAGGACCTGTGAGTATTTGCTGTTTATAGAGAACCCTCTAAAGAGGTTCGAGCATTTAATCACTTTCAAACCACTTCCTTGGTTACTTTTTAAATGACCATGTTCAAATTCTCATTGAAGTAGAAAATGTGCTCTTTTCAGTTTTTAGTTTGTCAGTCATCACTCCAAAGTCAGAGAAAAGCAGTATTTTAAAAAAATTTACCGTTTCCTAAATCTTTTCAATTCATTGATCAATTTACAGTAAGCTTTGTTTTTCTCTTTTATTTTTTCCTATGATTTCAAATTCAGTAACAGTCTAGGAAGTAGTGCTCTGCTGTTTAGTGTTTGTGGTTCCCTGCAAGAGCATAAAGTTGTCATTTTTATTTACATCCTTTGACTTTTCTGCCATATAATTTTATTCTTAATATATCCTTTTCTGTTATAAATTTAAAGGAAACATAAGCTACATCAGAATGCTTTCATAGAGCATTATATAAGTTTATGTAAGCATCTCACAGAAGCTGGAAATATGTTTTGTATTAATAGAATAGCTTTATTGAGTTGTAATTTTTGTAACTAAAAAAAAAAAAATTGTCACACCATGGGACATGTGGGATTCTAATTTCCCAACCAGGGATCAAATCTGTGCCTGCTGCATTAGAAGTTCAGAGCCTTAACCATTGTTTGGCCAGGAAAGTCCTTGGGGTGTAACTGATATACAATAAACTTCAGATGTTTAAACTGTGAACTATGCATCTGTGTGTGTTTGTGTATTTAAACAAACAGAATAATGAATATATTTGTCACCTCTCCAAATTTCCTCATGCTACTCTCTTATTTCCCTTTCCCAGAACTTTCCATGTATCCTTTATCCCCAGAGAGTCACAGATTTGTTTTTTCTATGTATAGATTAGCTTATATTTTCTAGAATTTTAGAAAAAAAAATTACAGTAGGTACTTTTTTTTTTTGCCTGGCTTCTTTCCCTTAGCACAGACAGTTTGAAATTAATTGTATGTCATTGTTTGTATCAGTTTTCCCTAACCTTTTATTGCTAAACAGAATTCCGTTAAAGGGATATACCAAAATTTGTTTATTGATTTATCTGCTGATGAACATTTGGGTTGTTTCCAATATGGGGACATTTTTATGAAAAAGTTGCTGTGGACACTTTTTATGGAAATGTTTTATTCCTTAAGGATTGAATGACTGGGTCATATGGTAGGTATATGTTTATAATTTTAAGACACTGTCAAACTACTTTCCAATGTAGCTGTACTATTTCCATCAGCAGTGAGTTCTGATTTATCTGCATTCCTTGACATTACTTTGTGTTTTCATTTTCCTTTTCCATCATTTTCCTATAACTGATGCTAACCACCTATATGGGCTAATTTGTCGCTTCTTTCAGTGTCTGTTCACATCTTTTGTGTATTTTAAATTAAGTTGTTTACTTATGATTGAGTTAGGACTTTTCTTTATATATTCTAGACACAAATATTTACATTGTTTTCCTAATTTATGCTTTTCATCCTTCAAACTTATTTCACAGAGGAGAAATGTTTTATGTTTCTGAAGTGTAACATATAAATAATTTTATTTTATGAATCATATTTTATGGCTATATTTAAGAAAGCTTTTCCTAATCAAAGATTATTTACTTCTATAAGTTTCAGATGTACATTAAGTTAATAAACTACTTTTAGTGCAAGGTATAATTTGAAGTATTTTTTTTAATAGCTGTCTAATTTTCACCACAGCACATTTTTTCCAGTTGAAAAAATCTATTATTTCTTGACTGAACTGTTTTAACACCTCTAACAAAAATCAATTGTTCATATATTTCCTAGACTCTATTCTATTGCACTGATCGTATCTTTAAAACCACAACTTAGATGGGAGTTGGTGCTGCTGCTGCTGCTAAGTCGCTTCACTCGTGTCCAACTCTGTGCGACCCCATAGACGGCAGCCCACCAGGCTCCCCCGTCCCTGGGATTCTCCAGGCAAGAACACTGGAGTGGGTTGCCATTTCTTTCTCCAATGCATGAGAGTGAAAAGTGAAAGTGAAGTCGCTCAGTCGTATCTGACTCTTAGCAACCCCATGGACTGCAGCCTACCAGGCTCCTCCATCCATGGGATTTTCCAGGCAAGAGTACTGGAGTGGGGTGCCATTGCCTTCTCTGAGATGGGACTTGAACCCAGCCTAAACCCAGAATGGGACTTGAACCCGCAGACTGTCTCTCTTAACTCTGATTGGGAGTCGAACTCACTGTCTTTTAGATAAACTCTCTGTACCCGGTATCAGGACTTTCTGAAGCTCAGGTTCTCCGTGTCTGGTCACAGAAAGAGTTTAGTGAGAGACAAAGTGATAGGTAAGAAGGAGATTTATTTAGAGAGATACACATTCCATAGACAGACCTAGGTCTGTCTCTAAAGGTGAGAGCAGGCTTTTGAGCAGGGCATGGAATTATCTTGAAGTGAGAGTGGCTATGGAAGAAACACACTCCACAGACAGAATGTGGGCCATCTCAGAAGATGAGGGACCGCAAAATGGGGGCAGTGATTAGTTTTTTACGGTTGGGTGATTTCATAGGCTAATGAGTGGGAGGATTATTCCAGCTATCTTGAAAAAAGGGTGGGGATTTACAGGAACTGGGTCACCCCTCCTTTTTAGTCTTTTATGGTGACCTTGGAACTATCATGGCACCTGTGGGTGTGTCATTTAAAGTGCTGATGTATTACAATGAGTATAGTGAGATTCAAGGCCTACTGGAGGCTGAATCTTCTGTGATTTTAGACCTAGTTGATTCTATCCAGTTCAGGTTGTATTCTTAAGGGCTGTGTCATTCTTTGAAACTTATGCCCTAGCCCCTTCCCTCCTATTTCAAATTAACTTTTATTAACTAACTAGAATTGGAATATTTTAAAAATAACTTTATAAAGATTTAAACAAATTAATGTATTTTATTTCTTTCTATGGTTAGAGTTAGGAAATAAAATCATTTTACAACAAATTCTAATATTACAATAATTTGAACTAATAATATTAAATTATTCCTCTTTTAGTCTTGCTCATTCACTTTTTGGCAGTTTCCAGACTCTCCCTTCCCCAGCCTGGCATCCCTACATAATCGTTCAAGGTTCAGACATACTCTAGCTTGCTCTTCTTTGAAATAAAAGACCTAGTTCTTCTAAGAAGAAACTAATGCTAATGAAATAAAACAATCTCTTGATTTGTAAAAAAGGAGCTAATCTTTTATTCTACCCATCATTCCTGTATGTATATTTAAATTTAACATGATTTACTAATACCTACTATGCACTATGAAGTTTTACATGTCAAACTACAGCTTCACCTAATTTCTTCATGTCAAACATAATCATATCATTAAGTACTATAGAAATCCTTTGGGCCCTAGAGAGATTTTTCATGCTTTTGGAATCATGTCATATGAATAGTTTTTCATTCTGCTTATCACAGAGCCAGTTAAATTTTGGGGAATAGCCTCATTAAATGTGGAGCATATAGAGTGAGATACGTGATATTTACCTTCTTTTTTTTCCCCTGAATATTCAGTTGCTTTTTGTTTCTGTTTTGTTTTTTTTTTTTTAACAAAAGAAATAGGTCAAAATTGTCTTGCTGTTCCTTGGGGATGATAGAGAGTAATTTTCAGAATGGACTAAACTATGTAGAAATATATGTAGAAATGGCAAAACATAAAATTGTCCTTTATAAGAACAAACTGAGTACACATTGCACCTACGTACAATCTGTCACCCTAGCCATAGTAGTTTATATAGAGCAGGATGTGCAGCTGTGTTTTCATAACACAATGCAGTTGCATCATCCCACACAATGCTAGCTACTCTTCTACAGGGCCTGTAATATGTCTCTAGATAAACCTTTTTTTTCCCATGATATAATTATTTTTTCTAACTACTTCCTGTATTATTTCAGTTCTATTTTCCTACTAATCCTTATTACTTTAACCAAAATGACTAAATAAAATTTGAGGCATATGTTTTATATTTTATAATAGTGTTCTTAATCTAATGTTCTGGATTTAAATTTATTTTTTAAGTTGGAAAGTTTAATTAAATCTGAGGTTAAATTCCTTTTGTTTAATGCTTACAAAGAGACTTTGAGCTCAGTATTTCCAAAATATTTCAATTCCCACATATAATAGAGTCCATTATTCCCTCACATGGATACTGTTGATCTATTTTCAAAATAGATATTCATCTTATGTTTGTTGCATGCTGGCCCACATTTAGCCATTTGCAATTATTAGATTTTTGGTTTTCATTTTTATAAGTATAATGAGTCTTCAATTAAATTATTATTTAAGTGAGAGAGCCACAAATATGCTTTTTTTTTTTACAGTACTCCTATCTTATAGTAAATATGATAAATGCAAGTTTCAGAATACTGCTAACTTATGGAAACAAAAAGCAGTGACAAAAACAAGCATATAACTTTTCTTAGAAGTTCAGTGAACTACAGCTTATTATCATTTTAGGCATACTAGTGAGAGTGTAACATGAAAGGTTAGCTCAAGGCATATGTAATAATCTTCTAGCAGCAGAATTCAGCTGTTCTGGTTGAAATACAGTGACAGAATCCTTCATTAAATATATGAACCAAGTGTTGAATTAAAAGTATTGCGTCTAGGGTACTACTCTGAAACGTATAATCTGCTGGGCAAATTATGATACTTTGAATAACATGTATCACTGATGAAAAATTATTTCTGACATATTTAGTCTTAGCTAACAAACCCACAAGAGCAGATGGAGCTAAAGATAATGGAGGGAATTGAGGCTGATTCTGGAGTTTGAACTTCAGCTAACTAACCAACCATCTCTCAAGTACGTAATCCTGATTCAGTTCAGTTCAGTCACTCAGTCATGTCCGACTCTTTGCGACCCCATGAATCGCAGCACACCAGGCCTCCCTGTCCATCACCAACTCCTGGAGCTCACCCAAACTCATGTCCATCGAGTCGGTGATGCCATTCAGCCATCTCATCCTCTGTCGTCGTCCCCTTTTCCTCCCGCCCCCAATCAGAGTCTTTTCCAATGAGTCAACTCTTCGCGTGAGGTGGACAAAGTATTGGAGTTTCAGCTTTAGCATCAGTCCTTCCAAGAACACCCAGGACTGATCTTCTTTAGAATGGATTGGTTGGATCTCCTTGCAGTCCAAGGGACTCTCAAGAGTCTTCTCCAACACCACAGTTCAAAAGCATCAATTCTTTGGCGCTCAGCTTTCTTCACAGTCCAGCTTTCACATCCATACATGACCTCTGGAAAAACTATAGCCTTGACTAGACAGACCTTTGTTGGCCAAGTAATGTCTCTGCTTTTTAATATGATATCTAGTCATAACTTTCCTTGCAAGGAGTAAGTGTGTTTTAATTTCATGGCTGGAATCACTATCTGCAGTGATTTTGGAGCCCCCCAAAAAAAGTCTGACACTGTTTCCACTGTTTCCCCATCTATTTGCCATGAAATGATGGGACCAGATGCCATGATCTTCATTTTCTGAATGTTGAGCTTTAAGCCAACTTTTTCCCTCTCCTCTTTCACTTTCATCAAGAGGCTTTTTAGTTCCTCTTCACTTTCTATCATAAGGATGGTGTCATCTGCATATCTGTTATTGATATTACTCCCAGCAATCTTGATTCCAGCTTGTGCTTCTTCTAAACCTAATCCTGATTAGGATCACTTAAATTAACCAACTGCCCTTAATAGATATTTAAAGTTAACTTATACACACACACACGTCACTCAACTTAAGCATTTTAGGGTACTTATAGCCATTTAGGTACCACATTTACCTACCACTGTGGCTCAGTGGTAAAGAATTTGTCTGCCAATGCAGAAGATGTGAATCCAGTTCCTAGGTTGGGAAGATGCTCTGTAGGAGGAACTGGCAACCTCCTCTAGTATTCTTGCCTGGGAAATCCCATGAACTGAGGAACTTTGTGGGCTACAATCCAGGGAGTCACAAAAAAACTGGACATGACTTAGCAACTAAAAAAAAACAGCAACAGCACATTAAAAAATCCATGCTACAGTTTCTTCCTGATTTCATGCATGTTCAGTCACTCAAAGTTTTGTATTTTTCACAGTCAATTGTAATCCATTATCTATAGAGTTATATCTAAATCTTTCACCTCACAGTGATGGACATCCAAGATCTGTTGTCATCCATCTCACAAATCTTAACTGCCACCACTTCTCTAATGATCTTTTTTTCTTACGTGCATGACTCTTCACAGTGTCATTTTTCTCTGATTGTCAATATTCCTCCACACGTAAGCTCCCTTATTATTAATACATGCCAATGACTTTTTTTTTCCTGCTCTTTTTTACACATTTTCTTGTGGCTAACTATGCACTTTTCGGACCTCAGCAACCACCCATGTGCTAAGTGAGGAGGCAAAGTAGGGGAAATAGCAGGTGTTTTCAGAAGGAGGAAAGGCAAGGTAAAGAAGTATAAGGATGTAGACTGTCAAACTAAATTACAGTGGCTTAATTCATTCAGAGATGTAATGTCTGGTACAAAGAGCAATTTGGGGAAATACCACAGGCTGACCAAAAACTAAAGTCGAGGAAAAGCAAAGTTTGAGGAAGTCCTCAAGTATTAAGACAAAATATAGATCATATAGGAAAACTCAACGGCCCTCTCCACGTATATCTTGAAATTCCATGGTCCTAATCACAGAAAGATATTTTATGGGAATAAAGCATGTGAATATTATAAAGATCACTGTTAAGTAAGATATTCTGAAATTAACAGCCTTTCCCCTAAGACATTTACATGTTTTCATTGAGAGAGAATAAATAGCATGCAGATTCCATATTTAAAATTCATTTCATGGAAATCCAGATGGCTTGTCCTTTTTTGATACATATTCCTACTCACAAAATTAAGGAGAAAATAGTCACAAATCATGCAAAATGAAAATTTCCATGGCCATAACCCAGGGGATTGGGATATAGAAGGAGGCCCAAAGCCACTTCCCCAGAAAATATGAAAAGTTTAGATTACTCCTTTCCTACTTGTTGCCTCTTGATCCAATCCCTTTGTGCCTCCTCTCTGATTATCATTATCAAGCAAATACTGCTCAGAGCACAGGATTTTTTGAGAAAACTGAAATTCCTCCCTCTTCACGAAGAGAACTGAAATCTGTGTAGGATGTTATTTAGTTCTGACAGGAATTAAGTCACTATATGATACCCTTTGATCAGTTCTGCTTGTTGTTTAAGTATTTTGTTTATTTTTAATAGATGAATCAAAAGTATTGATTATCCCAGAAAGAACAGTGTCTCAATTTTGGCAGATTTTAGAATAGGAGACTTTAAAGAGAAGTAGAAACTATAATTTAGAAGCAGTTTTTCCCCCAGAGTTTCCCTGAGTGGAGAGACCTACCAAGTGAAAAGCTGGAGCAAGCAAGCAGCCATTACTATTGACAGTTATAAACCCTAAGAGCTCCTGATGGGTTGTTCCCAAGAGTGGATTCTATTCTCTAGCTCATTCTTCAATGAGGGGGCAGTAATTCTCAGCCCATTTTTATTCTATGTTTAGGACTTTATTTCAGCAAGCCAAAAATATTACAGTACATATTATTCCATTTATATGTAATTCACCAGGAAACAATAATGTACAATAACAAAACAAAATAACAATGGTTGCCTAGGGCCAGCAGTGCTATGGTCGTAGAGGCTGACTGTTTAAGAATATAAAAAATGTTTTATATTTTTATGTTGGTGTACTGGAATACATTTGTTGAAGCTTGTCAAACTGTTCATTTAAAATGGATATATTTTATTAAATATACATTATATCTTGAGAAACCTATATGCAGGTCAGGAAGCAACAGTTAGAATTGCACATGAAACAACAGACTGGTTCCAAATAGGAAAAGGAGTCCGTCAAGGCTGTATATTGTCACCCTGCTTATTTAACTTATATGCAGAGTACATCATAAGATATGCTGGGCTGAAAGAAGCACAAGCTGGAATCAAGACTGCCAGGAGAAATATCAATAACCTCAGATATGCAGATGACACCACCCTTATGGAAGAAAGTGAAGAGGACCTAAAAGCCTCTTGATGAAAGTGAAAGAGGAGAGCTCAGCATTGAAGCTCAACATTCAGAAAACTAAGATCATGGCAAATGGTCCCATCACTTCGTGGCAAATAGATGGGGAAACAGTGGAAACAATGTCAGACTTTATTTTGGGGGGCTCCAAAATCACTGCAGATGGTGATTCCAGCCATGAAATTAAAAGACACTTACTCCTTGCAAGGAAAGTTATGACTAACCTAGATGGCATATTCAAAAGCAGAGATGTTACTTGGCCAACAAAGGTCTGTCTAGTCAAGGCTATGGTTTTTCCAGAGGTCATGTATGGATATGAAAGTTCAACTGTGAAGAAAGCTGAGCACCGAAGAATTGATACTTTGAACTGTGGTGTTTGAGAAGACTCTTGAGAGTCCCCTGGACTGCAACAAGATCCAACCAATCTATTCTAAAGAAGATCAGTCCTGGGTGTTCTTTGGAAGGAGTGATGCTAAAGCCGAAACTCCTATACTTTGGCCACCTCATGCGAAAAGTTGACTTGTTGGAAAAGACTCTGATGCTGGGAGGGAGTGGGGGCAGGAGGAGAAGGGGATGACAGAGGATGAGATGGCTAGATGGCATCATCGACTCGATGGACATGAGTTTGAGTGAACTCCAGGAGTTGGTGATGGACAGGGAGGCCTGGTGTGCTACGATTCATGGGGTCAAAAAGAGTCAGACATGGCTGAGCGACTGAACTGAACTGAACTGAACTGAACTGAACTGAAGGTTGATTTAAATTTTGAAAACATTTACGAATAATACCTATACTTATATACCTGACTGTATGAGAAATTCCCTGTCTTCTTATTTCTAGCATTATAAACTCTGTGTGAAGCATTTGCATTTCAATAGGAAAGATTCATAAAATCAGTCTCATTTCAAGTATTTTGATTAAAAATTCTGAAGGATTTAAATTCTAGCTTATTTAATAGTTTTACCTGATATTGAAAATTGCTTGGCTTAATTTATGTCAAGCTAAAATGTCCTAGAAGATTTACCTAAACAATTGTCTGGTTCTTTTTATATGATCTTGAGTATTGACTCCTGAAGTCAACAAAAGCATAATTTAGGAAGGAATGGGGACTTGAGTGGCTGGTATAGTTGATATCCCACCAATTTCACTACTAATACATGGCTCACCCACTAGAAATTTCCATTTCCTGTTTGTTCAGTCCTGACTTCTTTGCAAGCATTAAAAATATTTTAGAAGTATCAATGCTTATGAAGACTTTTAAGGCTATAAACAAGCAAGATATTTCAAATAGAAAGGCTTAAGTTTTAATAATTAAATTTTCTTTTGAAACTAGGCAGAATTTCTTTGCAAATTTTAAATTTAGCAGCACACAATTTATCTTTAATATGTAACACCAAAAAGATGTTAAGTCCTTGTATTTTTCTTGAGACATATTTATCTTTGTCTACTGCCCAAAAGAAGTTGCCCTCCTGATTCATGTATTAAAGGTAAATTGGTATATGAATTATGACTCATTTGTAGTGGTGTTATCTGTTAGAACTTCTAATTAGAGACAGATGAAACGTATTTATATCTGTATATAGAAATTTGGTCTTCTTTTTGCTCATTTTCATTCTTTGCTTATGAATAATGATATTTGCCACTCAAGTCTGAAATTGAATCTCTCTGGAACTACAAATTGTTTTAGGAAGTTGTGTATTGAACTTTAATTGATAAGGAGAAAAAGTTTCCTATTTTCCAAGAGAGTCGATACAGACTTTTCCATTATTCTTTCTGTAGTTATCAAGTCCATGTCAAATCTCAGACTAATGGCAACACATTGACTTTAATGCCAGTCTATTTTGGGTATGACTGTAGTGCAAACTATGGTGTCCTGTGTCAGGTCACCTCTGAGTCTTATTGCAGCTGTAAGGGACTCTTCACTGAAATGCTGAGCTCTTTCATAGATCTTTCTCTCAGCAGCAGAGACAGTCATTCACAGCCCATTTGCAATTGTATCATCAAGGAGCTGGTGAAAGTACTGATGCAGTGGAGAAATATGGGGACAATAAACAGTAGAAATCCAGGGTTGGTAAATACAAACCCCAGCTTCCAATGCTTCATACAAAAATTTTGTGTACATACAGTAATTTTTATCAGATGTTCCCAAATGGGATTGAGCTTCAGTTGCTCATAATGATGACAAGCTCAGCATTCCCTCTTTTACTATCTTTCTCTTCTTTTTCTCTGTCTCCCCATTCTTTCATTCTAGCTCCATAGGATCGCCTCCCAAATAAAATAACAAAATATCTGTCCTTATCTCAGGCTCTGCTTTCATGTGAGCTCAAACCAAGATGACTGACTAAAATGGACTCTTTTCTGTAATTATTTTTTGTGGTGGAAGTAACCTTTTTTGATCGTATGTGGTTACATTTAATTTAGACTTTACAGTTTTGGGCTTTAAGATGAGCAGTTTGTAATCACATAGCAGGAATGAGGGCATTGTTTTGAGTTTTTGCTCAGATTCTTATATGACCTTGAGTAAATCATTTTCCTTTTCTGAACCACAAGTTTACTTCTTGTAGAGTGGGGTTATAGTAAGTGTTGTACAATTAAGGTTATATTAGTTAATTTATGAGAAAATTTAATAAATACAAAGGATTGTATAAATATTAAGCTTTGTAGCACTAACACAAAAATCTTAAAATATTGCTTTATAAAGTTTTGTAGCTGTTGATTTTTGTTGTTCAGTTGACAGATTGTGTCCAACTCTTTCTGACCCCATGGACTGCAACACACCAGGCTTCCCTCTCCTCACCATTTCCCAAAATTTGCCCAAGTTCATGTCCATTGAATCAGTGATGCCATCCAACCATCTCATCCTCTGTAGTCCCCTTCTCCTGCCTTCAGTCTTTCCTAGCATCAGGGTCTTTTCCAATGAGTCACTTGTTTGCATCAGTTGGCCAAACTGTTGGAGCTTCAGCTTCAGCATCAGTTCTTCCAAAAGGTATTCAGGGTTGATTCATCCTTTATTTCTATTTACGTATATATTTCTCTAGTAAGCTTAATTTTATTGTTAAATGGATATGTATCTATTATATTATATATATACAAACAACTCTTTATGTGAATTGTGAAAGTAGCATAGTGTAGAAACTTATTAGCTCAGTAATTGAAAAGTTGAGAAATATTTTCAGTTCTGGGAGAATATAAGATTCTTTATCTTCCTCTCTCTTTCTCTCTGCCTCTTCCCTCACCTCCTCTTCCTGCTCTGTTTTCCCATCTCTCAGCTACTTTGTCTAATTTTACTTAATTTATTCTTAGATTTTTCTACATATCATGGAACAAGGGTCTTCTCTATCTACCATCTTATATTATCAAAACTTATCAAATTAGGAGAGATTTCTTGACAGTTTCAGAAAAATTTCAGGCTTAAATCTTAGTTGGCCTGTTTGGATGTGTCCATCCTTGATCCAGTTATTGCAGGGGATAGAGAGATCTGGTCTTCTGCACTAGCCCGTCTTTTTCCTCCCTATCTCCTCCCCATCCTCTCCTCTTCCCTTTCAGTAAAACAGAAAAATATATTTATACATTTATTTACTTTCCCTCTTCCTTCTAAAGAGTTAGGGATGAGAAACTTGGTAATGTCACCAAGATTTTATCCCCCCCTACCCTGGGAAAAATTATGATCCTGAGTATTCAAATTTATGAATGCATTTCTCCAAATGTAAATTTGTTTGTATAATAAAAGTGTACATCCCTATCAAATTACCAATGGAATTTTCACAGAACTAAAACAAAAAGTTTCACAATTCATGTGGAAACACAAAAGACCCCAAATAGCCAAAGCAGTCTTGAGAGAGAAGAATGCAGCTGGAGGAATCAACCTTCCTGACTTCAGACTGTACTGCAAAGCTGCAGTCATCAAGACTGTGTGGTACTTGCACAAAAACAGAAATATAGACCAATAGAACAAGATAGGGAGTCCAGAGATAAACCCACACACCTATGGATACCTCATTTTTGACAGAGACAAGAATATGTAATGGGGAAAAAAGCCTTTTCAATGCTGCTGGGAAAACTGGACAGCTACGTGCAAAAGAATGAAATTGGAGCACTTCCTAACACAATATGCAGTATACTCAAAATGGATTAAAGATCTAAATGTAAGACCAGAATCTATAAAACTCTTAGAGGTAAACATAGGCAGAACACTCAATGACATACATCAAACAAGATCTTCTATGACTGACCTCCTAGAGTAATGGAAATAAAAACTAAAGTAATAAAGTGGGGTCTAATTAAACTTAAAAGCTTTTGCACAGAAAAGGAAACTACAAACAAGGTGAAAAGACAACTCTCAGAATGGGAGAAAATAATAGCAAAGGAAACAACTAACAAAGATTTAGCTTCCAAAACATACAAGCAGCTCATACAACTCAATACCAGAAAAACAAACAACCCAATCAAAAAGTGGGAAAAAACACCTAGAACAGACATTTCTCCAAAGAAGACACACAGATGGCTAACAAACACATGAAAAGATGCTCAACATCGCTCATTTTTAGAGAAGAGCAAATCAAAACTACAATGAGATACCACCTCACACCAGTCAGAATAGCCATCATCAAAAAGTCTACAAACAATAAATGCTGGAGATAGTATGGAGAAAAGGGAATGCTCTTGCATTGTTGGAGGGAATGGAAATTGATACAGCCACTATGGAAGATGGTATGGAGATTCCTTAAAAAACAAGGAATAAAACTACCATATGACCCAATAATCCCACTCATAGGCATATACCCTGAGGAAACCAAATTGAAAAAGACACATGTACCCCAGTGTTCATTGCAACACTATTTACAATAGCTAGAACATGAAAGCAACCTAGATGTCCATCAGCAGGTGAATGGATAAAGAAGCTGTGGTACATATACATAATGGAATATTACTCAGCCATAAGCAGTGATGCATGAGTCATTTCTAATGAGGTGGATGAACCTAGAGCCTTTTATACAGAGTGAAGTAAGTCAGAAAGAAAAATATAAATATTGTATACTGATGCATATATATGGGATCTATAAAGATGGTACTGGTGAACTTGTTTGCAGGGCAGCAATGGAGAAACAGACATAGGGAACCTATGGACACGGGGGGAGAGGGGAGGAGAGGGTGAGCTGTATGGAGAGAGTAACATGGGAACTTACATAACCATATGTAAAACAGATAGCCAATGGGAATTTGCTGTAAGGCTCAAGGAACTCAAACAGGGGCTCTGTGACAATCTAGAAGGGTGGAATGGGAAGGGAAATGGAAGGGAGGTTCATGAGGGAGGGGACTGATTCTTGCTGAAATAAAACAACAAAATTCTGTAAAACAATTATCCTTTAATTAAAAAATAAGTGGCAAAAAAGCAAATATGTATATATATGTATGTATTGGAGTGCAAATTGGAGGCAAATTTTGAAGCATCTCAAGGAGAATGTCAAATTATTCCTTGTGGTGTACCTTTCTCCATCAAATTATCAGGTAATTCTACATTGGATGACTTCTTGGAAATACTTCTGTCTTCATCTTTAAATGCTTATTAGCTCCTCAGTCATCCCATTAACATGGACAGTAACTCAGAAAGTTATAACCCATTAAATTCAATAATTTTGTTATTTTAATTCAAATATAACTTAAATTCAGTCAAAACAATCATCAAAGATATCTAATGTTAAAATATTTTTCATTAATATACTTAAAATATCATTTTTTAATAAGTATATAACATACTTCTTTAGTCATCTGCTTTGACAGTTGCAGTGCTATTAATCCAGCACTAATACTGGCACTTCTTGAATTTCTAATTTCAGTTTCTCCCTTGTAGCTTCAGCTTTATATTATATTTATAGCCCTGCTTTCTTCTTGTATTGTACACTTTTTTTTCATTTTTTCAGGATTCTGTGCAATGTTTCCTTTATATATCATCTCAGTTTTTTTCTTTTTTCCCCAGTGTCAACTTTTCTTAGAAAATCCTTTGTTTATATCATCATTTCTTTAACTTACCTTTATATGTCAAAGCAACAGTTTATTTCTCATTTATTTTGCTAATGTTTAATTATTTTACCTTATTTTTTCTATAAAAATATTTATGGATTGCACCTAGATTTAATATTGTCTCTTACACACACTTTCCTAGAGGAAGTAGTTAATTGTATATTATCTTATTTCAATCTTCAGTGTCCCAAGTGTGTAAGCTTTGCTCCTCAGGTTCTGTCATAATAATGTTTGGTTCAGATAACATGTTACTGTTTGTCTTGCTTTTCTAGTCTTCACAGTGCTCAGTAGAATGTATCATTTCTGTTAAATTCTTGTTTGTTAACTCAAACTGAAGTAGAAGAATTCATATTTATACTAATTACTAGAGTAATGACCAGTTCAGTTCAGTCGCTCAGTCGTGTCCAACTCTTTGCGACCCCATGAATCACAGCATGCCAGGCCTCCCTGTCCATCACCAACTCCCGGAGTTCACCCAGACTCACATCCATCGAGTCAGTGATGCCATCCAGTCATCTCATCCTCTGTCGTCGACTCTTTGCGACCCCATGAACGCCAGGCCTCCCTGTCCATCCTCCAACTCCTGGAGTTTACCCAGACTTATGTCCATTGAGTCAGTGATGCCATCCAGCCATCTCACCCTCTGTCGTCCCCTTCTCCTCCTGCCCTCAATCCTTCCCAGCATCAGGGTCTTTTCCAATGAGTCAACTCTTCACATGAGGTGGCCAAATATTGGAGTTTCAGCTTCAGCATCAGTCCTTCCAATGAACACCCAGGACTGATCTCCTTTAGGATGGAGGTAATGATAGCAATTGAGAAATATGTAAAAATCTTGTCATAAAAACAGTCTTTATTTTAAAAAGAGAGAAAATATAATGCACATCACATTATACTTTATTCCAGCAAAAGAGGCAACTGAGTTGGAACATTCTTAGCTAGTAGTACTTCTGAATGCCTCAATCATCATGGTTCCATGAAGAGCATTGGTGTAATGTTTAAGCTCTTCACTTCTGAAGGCAGAACTTCTGGATTCAAAATCCTGCTCCAGACTTGCAACTGTGAGATAGTAGGCAAGGAATGCAATTCCTTATGACTCAGGTTTTCATCTTTTGTATTTGTTTTTTCATGTAAAATTGAAGTAGTTACATTATATGAGGATATAGTATTTGATACATGTAGTACATAATAAGCAGTGTATAAACATTAAGTATAGTTTCAAATCTGTATCAGTTATTTATCTTGCAACTGTCCTCTTATGAGCATAAATAAACACCTAAATTTGCTCAGTTACCCATATAGGCTATTGTCTGCAAAAGTCTGAGGAAGTGACCTCCAGAAAGTTCACAATGTATTTTGATTTAAGGGAAAAAACAAAAAATAATCCCCGGTGGCTCAGAAGGTAAAGAATCTGCCTGCAATGCAACAGACCCAGGTCCGATCCCTGGGTCGAGAAGATCACCTGGAGAAGGAAATGGCAACCCACTCCAGTATTCTTGCCTGGAGGATTCCATGGAAAGAGGAGCCTGGCAGACTACAGTCCATGGGGTCGCAAGGAGTTGGACACAACTAAGCAACTAACACAAAAAAGGATTTTTTTGAAATTTGAGCTTTAGGATACCACTAAGAGGATTGCTTGGGGACAGGGGTAGGTAGAGAGGAAACTGGTTAAACTGCATACAATTTTGACATTTAGTTAATACAGGCAAGCATGATGATATTTAAGGCAAAGTTTCCTGTCTAGGAATGAACATCCATCATGGGTGGTTAGTGATCATTTTAAAACAACTTCTAGACATTTTTTTTCTTGCATTATCATCCACTGTGTCATCCTGTATCCATTGTCTTTCTGAAAGCCATTGTGATGATCATCTCAAGACTAACAAAGTCTTCCACATGAATCCTGTTTCACTTGAGTATCTTTACTAAAGTACATAAGATCCAGAGGGCAGCTTTAGCGTGCTAGTGTGCTTATAAACTAGGGGACTGATGTGTTATGTTTGTCAGGTATAAATACTCCTGCCAGGCCCAATTTGAAGCTACCAATAGCTTAAAAAATGGGTCATCAAATGCCAGAACATTTAACAATTGACTTGTAGGAACTGGTCAGAGCTGGTACCCTGCCCAATGCTGATATTTCTCTTTCTCTATACAGGCTCTTCACTTTCAGAGGTTCATAAATGTGAATAAGAGTAAGTTTTGCCTAATATCAGCCTCACATTCTACAGTTCTTGAGGGCCCAACAAGTAATTTGTATAGCTTCTGATGAAATGAAAACAACTTCTGGGCAAAGTGACACTAGAAGATCTTTCTCCCGTGTCCCTTCATAGAAAAGCCCATATCATAATTGCAGAGCAAGCTCAAAGGGACAGCAGCACATTCTTGAGACATTGGAACTAAGATCTAGGCCATAGGGATGAGGATGGTATCTACTATTCCCTTTCCTTCCTCTGCTACAAAAAGCACAAGAAAAATAACAGAGGTTGAGAAACTTAGAATACTTTCTTTAGATACTTGGCCCTTCCTTTCCAATACACCTACAATTCTTCCTTCAATATTCTGAGGAAATTTTTGAAATAATTAAACTACAATTTAATGCTTTGCAGCTGTATTACTAGACTTGCTTCACAACCCTCTTTTAATGACTCCTTCAGTTTTCTATCCCCTTTTCCCATTTATATTTTAGGGGTCTTTGCCTTCAAACAGAAAATGAGTTGGTGCTAGCAACATTAACAAAAACTAATATTATATTATATTCATAAGAATACAAATTTTTACAGGAAAAGATTGTTCCATTATACCTTGCTTACAATGGGGGAAGTTTAAGTTCCTTTCCACAGGAAGACAGCAACAATGCTACCTGCCTTGCTAATTTAGTAAAACATGCACAAGGTACTTTTTACATGACATTCAGCAGGTGAAGAGGGGAGAAATTAATGCTAAAGTCTGTAAGAAAAAAAAAAATTCTGAGATTCCCAATAGCAGACTTATTCTTCATGTTCATATTACTTAAGGATATTTGGTGGTTGCCAGTTCATGTGTTCTTCCTACATTAATATTATGCTCACTTGATTCTGAGCACTGAAGGTGAAAAACAGCCAATCAGTTTAAGGGCTGAGGGAATAATGCACAAATAACATCATGCTGCTTCTTCTGTGTACATAGTACCTTTCTCTAGCTAACACAGGACACTTGGGACATGTTACCTTGCTAATCTTTGTGATAGCTGATTTAATTAATTAGATTGATATTGCTTCATTAAAGAGGGATCTAGGGTACCAAGGGGCGTGGTCATGTATCAATTCCCTCCCAATATTCAGGCAGGGAGATAAATGATCACTTTAAGATTGTTTTGGGAGGTTTGGCAAGCTCTGACCAAAGAAACAAGATGAGATTGGGATGAATAAAACTGAGATACAACATATTGATGAAACATATATTGAATGAGAAAATTAACATATTAAAAAGTAAAATTGTCTCATTCAAAGACCTAATTCTGGTGAAAATTATTTACTGATCAAAATAGAAAAAAAATAAGGATAAAAAATTAAAACTATGTGACCAAAAAAACAAACAAACAAACAAAAACAAAAGCCGTGAAGCAACTTTCAAGCCTTTGGTATGTGATTTAAATCACCAAGAGGGGTACTTCAGTAATTAAAGATATATTTTGTATTTTACTATTCTTATCAGTGATCTGAGACAATAAACATTCAAGCTGACCTGGAGATGATTACCAAACAATGTATCAGCAAACACACTGATTACAGTGGTTATCTAACTGTGTACAATGGGCCAGTATCACTGATTGGCAACTTTCTGTTCGATTTGATATGGACAATCTCATAATGTTTCTGATTGCAATAGTATTACTAAATTCTTCAGGATCCAGCTAACATTATTCTATAAATCAGAGATATATATTCCTTAGAAACACTTTCTCTTCCATTCTTAACAATGTATAGATCAATTTTTAGGAGTCATTCTGACTGAGCAATTTGATTGCATCGTAAGAGGTTAAAACTCCTCTGGCAAGATATGCTGATATATTGGTTTCAAAATGGAAATGAAAATTCTAAATGCTGGATCAGCAGAAGCAAGGCACAGAAAGCTAGTGACCTTTAGGACTCTCTTGAGATTCAGTGTTAAGGTGGCCTGATCCCAAACTCAAAGAAGAAATTGGCTCCTTAGGCCTTAAACAAGTTTTGATGAACTAAATTGCAAATTCTGTGGCTAGGCTCTCAGGGGATATTCACGGTGTGTTATTTGGTACTGCTGAGTTCAACAAATCCAGAAGGAAAAATGGGAATGACATACTCACATTTTAGTGTATGCAAATAGTTCTCCCCACAGCAGAATTGCAATTAGACTTTTATACAGTAGAACTTTGCAACACTGTAGCCCTTCTTGGACATCCTTCACTTACATCATACTTCCACTCTGTTACTTGCCAAAACCCCACTCATCCTCAAAGTCCTACTCTAGCTGTAGTCTCTCTCTCCCTCACTCTGTCCTTTAAACATCTCATAACATGCAATTTCAAATGCTATTTCACATTATTAAAAATTTCATATATTTTCTACCTCCATCACAGAATTATTCTATATGTATAGAAATATTGCCTTATAATTTTGATCATTCAACCCTTGGTCCCCAGTTTTAAGGATTAAAAAATAATCTTGAAGTAAAGAAAGTAGTTAACATTCCTTTGCTTTATTTTCTATTGATGAATTAGAAGTAACCCATGTCCTTAAGAATTCTGAGCTATTTTGTTACCTAGAAACAATCATGTATTCTTTTTCCTGAATGGGAAGCCCTTGTTTGTCTTTTTAGAAAATTCCTACTTAGGCTCAAAACATGATTCAAAGATTAACTCTGTTTCTTGAGGCGGTGCTCATCATTATACTATGATTTAAATACTATCTGTAGCAATTTCTGGGCTTCCCCAGTGGCTCAGAGGTATAGGAGACACAGTCAGGAGACTCAGGTTCAATCTCTGGGTCAGTAAGATCCCCTGGAGAAAGGAAATGGCAACCCGCTCCAATATTCTTGCCTGGAGAAGCCCAATTCATAGGGTCACAAAAGGGTCAGACATGACTGGACAATTAAATAACAGCGATTCCTGTTGTATCATGCATTCACATATCTCTCTTCATCACACTTGCACTTGCTCTGAGAAAGGGCTACATTTTTAGCACAATATTTGATACTTAAGAGGAGCCTAGCGGGCTGCAGTCCATGGGGTCAGAAAGAATCAGACATGACTGAGAAACCAACACACACACACACAAACACACACAGGGCCTTGAGAATGTGTCTTAGGTAAGGGAATGAATGGCATACATGAAATCTGAAAAAAGGAAATATGAGAGAAAAATAAGAGATTGGTCTTAATGATGCTAGATTTCAGGGTCCCTCTGTCCCTGTGCTTTCAGAATAACTACACAGTAATGATCATATCTAAATCTAACAGATGACAGCATGAGTTATATTTCTGTAGCTCTGAAAGCTAAGCTCCTTACCTGGGAGAATAATTTAATTCAAATTTGGGGATACACATCATCGTGCAATCTCTTAATAGTCATAGTACTGTATTATTGTAAGACATAAACAAATGGGATGTTAGAGTCTGCTTTTGAGATGTTTGCTATCTAAAGGTTTTATTTATATAAACGTATTTTTAAAGCTTAAGTAAATTTTATTCAGTCCATGGGTCATAGATTGCTATACTTTCATCTGTAGAATAATTAAATGATCCAAAGAAGTTTCTAAAAATGAGAAACCAGTAGTTCAATATATTGACTAATAAATAGCTTTTGGTCATTTTTCAGCTGAGAAGCACCTAGTTAACTTGCAAGAAGGTGGAGGATATTAGTAGTAGCACTTATCAACTTCCAACTGACAAGCCCTTCTACAAATGTTGAAACTTTGTAACAGGTTGCAAGGCTTTCAGTGGTAAGTCAGGTCTCATGTTGAGAGTTCTTGAAGACTCAGCCACACATTCATTATGATTATTATAACCTAGTAAACTCTACTTCTTTCTTCCAAAATGAAAGAGACAAGAGACCAATATATGAGGCTGTGTACATTCATACTATAATGTAACACAGGAAAAAAAAAAAATATATATATATATATATATGTACATTTTTATATGTGTGTGAGAGAGAGAGTATAAAGTTTTCAATTTTATTGCATCAGCTACTTCATCATGGAGGAAGTGGAACAGTAAGTTGCTATTATGGGGATGAATCACCTACGTGATAAACATTTGAATTTTAACCCAACAAGGGCCTCACTTTGCCCTCAACTTTTAAAATTTTGTTTTACTATTAAATGGTCCTTATATAAAGTTCTCATTTCTAGTCCAGTAAGCCTTTTTGTGTTATAAATGAAATTGTCTGTGTTTTTTTGTTTGTTTGTTTTTTTTTTTTTTACTGAATGTTTTTTCATTTATATATTTATTGATTATCTGCTAAGCATTAGAGTCTGGAACGTGGTGCAGTTCTTTTGTGAAATAATCCAATCACAATGAAGGATTTTGTTTCAAAATAGCAGAGTAGAGGATGCATACTCACCTCCTCATGCAGGAACTCCAAAATCAAAACTAACTATTGAATAATCATTGACAGAGGATGCTGGGACCCACCAAAAATAAACCACATATCCAAGGCAAAGGTGAAGTCACAACCAGATGGTAGGAAGGGTGCAACCATAATAAAATCAAATCCCATGCCAGCTGGATGGGTGACCTATCAGCAGGAGAACAAGTGTACCACAAAAGTTCTCGCACTGATGTGAAGGTTCTTTTAAGCGTGTCAAGCTTTCGTGCCTGGGGATCTGACAAAGCAAATAGCAATCCTGAGGGAAACTGACTTTGAAGGCCAGCAGATTTGATTGCAGGATTTCCACAGGATTGGAGGAAACCACGATTTTCTGCCTCCTCTTGGAGGACACACACAAAATCTCGTGTGTACCAGGACCCAGGGGAAAGGAGCAGTGATCTCATAGGAGACTGAACCAGACCAGCTTGTTAGTGTTGGAGGGTCCTCTGCAGAGGCATAGGTCAGTGGTGACTAACCACAGGGGCAAGGGCATTGCCAGAAGCAGTCCTAGGAAGTATGTACCTGCTGTCAGAACCCTCCTAGAGGTTGGTCACCATTAGCCGTAACATAGACCCTGTAGACTCCATGGCTGGGTTGCCTCATGTCAAACAACTAACAGGAAGAGAACACAGCTGAACCTATCAGCAAGAAAATCAGATTAATGTTTTGCTGAGCAAGGCCCTACCCATCAGAGCAAGACACCGTTCTACCCACTGCCAATCTCTCTCAGTCTCTAAGAAGCTTGCACAAGCCTCTTAGATAGCCTCATTCACCAGAGAGAAGACAACAAAAACAAGAAGCTACATTCTTGAAGCCTCCAGAACAAAAACCACAATCATAGAAAGTTAATCAAAATGAAAAGACAGGATTATGTCCCAGATGAAGGAACAAGATAAAATGCCAGAAAAACAACTAAATGAAATAGAGATAGGCAACATACCAGAATAAGAATTCAGAATAATGATAGTGAAGATGATCCAGGATCTTCATAAAGAATGGAGGCAAAGATTGAGATGATGCAAGAAATGTTTAACAAAGACCTAGAAGAACTAAACAACAAACAGAGATGAACAACAAAAGTGACATGAAAAGTACACTAGAAGGAATGAATAGCAGCACAGCTGAAGCAGAATAGATAAGTGGCCTTGAAGACAAAATGGTGGCAATCACTGCTGGGGAACAGAATAAAGAGAAAAGAATGAAAAGAAATATAGACAGTCTAAGAGGCCTCTGGGATAACATTAAATGCACCAAGGTTTCTATTATAGTGGCTCCAGAAGAAGAGAAAGGACCCAAGAAAATATTTGAAGAGATAATAGCTGAAGACTTCCCTAAGGTGGGAAAGGAAATGCTCAACAAATTTCCTGAAGCACAGAAATATCCATTTTTATCCAGGCAGGATAAACCCAAGGAGGAATGTGCTGAGACACATGGTAATCAAACTGACAAAAATAAAAGACAAAGATAAAATATTAAAAGCAAAAAAGGACAAAAAAGACAACAGAAAAGGGAGGTACCATAAGGTTAACAGCTGATTTCTCATCAGAAACTGCAACTAGAAAGAAATGACATGGTATATTTAAAATGATGCAAAGGAAGAACCTGCAGTGAAGAATACTCTGCACATCAAGTCTGTCATTCAGATTTGACAGAGATATCAAAAGCTTTACAAACAAGCAAAGATTAAGAGAATGCAGCACCACAAATAAATGCCAAAGAAACTACTCTAGGGAGAAAACATAAGAAAAGGAAAAGACCTACGAAAACAAATACAAAACAGTTGTTGTTGTTCAGTAGCTTCAGTTCAGTTCAGTCACTCAGTCGTGTCCAACTCTTTGCGACCCCATGAATTGCAGCACGCCAGGCCTCCCTGTCCATCACCAACTCCCGGAGTTCACTCAGACTCACGTCCATCGAGTCAGTGATGCCGTCCAGCCATCTCATCCTCTGTCTTCCCCTTCTCCTCCTGCCCCCAATCCCTCCCAGCATCAGAGTCTTTTCCAATGAGTCAACTTTTCTCATGAGGTGCCCAAAGTACTGGAGTTTCAGCTTCAGCATCATTCCCTCCAAAGAAATCCTAGGGCTGATCTCCTTCAGAATGGACTGGTTAGATCTCCTTGCAGTCCAAGGGATTCTCAAGAGTCTTCTCCAACACCATAGAGTAGTCATGTCCAATTCTTTGTGGCTCCATGGACTGCAGCACATCAGGCTTTCCTGTCCTTTACAGTCTCCCAGAGTTGTCTCAAACTCAAATCCATTGAGTCGGTGATGCTATCGAACCATCTTATCCGCTGCTGCCCCCTTCTCCTTGAGCCTTCAGTTTTTCCCAGCTTCAGGGTATTTTTAATGAGTCAGATCTTTGTATCAGGTGGCCAAAGTATCAGAACTTCAGCTCCATCATCAATCCTTCCAATGAATACTCAGGGTTGATTTCCTTTAGGATTGACTGATTTGATCTCCTTGTGGTCCAAGGGACTCTCGAGAGTCTTCTCCAGCATCACAATTTGAAAGCATTAATTCTTCAGTGCTCAGCTTTCTTTATGATCCAACTCTCACATCCATTCATGACTACTGGAAAAACTTTGACAATATGGACCTTTGTCAGCAAAGTGATATCTCTGCTTTTTAATATGCTGTCTAGATTTATCATAGCTTTCCTTCCAGGGAGAAAGTGTCTTTTACTTTCATGGCTGCAGGCACGATCTGCAGTGATTTTGGAGCCCAAGAAAATAAAATCTGTCACTGTTTCCACTTTTGCTCCTTCTATTTGCCATGAAGTGATGGAATCAGATGCCATGATCTTAGTTTTTTTTTAATGTTGAGTTTAGAGCCAGCTTTTCACTCTCCTTTTTTCATCCTCATCAAGAGGCTCTTTAGTTTCTCTTCACTTTCTGCCATTAGATTGGTATCGTCTGCATATATGAAGTTGTTGATGTTTCTCCTGGACATCTGATTCCAGCTTGTGATTCATCCAGACTGGCATTTCACATGATATACCAGGTGGCACAGTGGTAAAGAATCCACCTGGCAAAACAGGAGACACAAGACCTAGGGTCCAATCCCTGGGTCAGGAAGATCCCTTCTAGGAGGAAATGGCAACCTGTCAAGACCAGCTTGCAAGCAGTTTTTCCCAAAGTGTGATATGGCAAGAGAATGAGAAATGAGACACAAGAATTGAGAGAAAAGCAAGGATCAAGGGACCAACACCGCTCCAAGGTGAAGGTGCGAAAACGGAATCCAAGCCAGCTTTATTATACTTTCAGCCATGAATGAAAGAATATGCGGGAAGTTAAACTATAACTCAGGTGGCCTTCAGTGCCAAAGAACAGAATGATCATTAGCCATTGAGTAATTAGGAAACAGTAATCAATAACAAATCAGTAACTAAGACTAATATTCTTATCTATAGATTTGCTACCAGATACATAAAACATGTGACTCTGAGATGCCAGTTGAGAAACAGTTTGAGGTCAGTTTTCCGACCCCAGGATCATATCTTGTTTTCAAGATTATAAACTGTTCCCTCTGGACTTGTTCCAAGAGTCTCATCCCTTATAGCATCCAGTTTATCAATAATTATAAATATCTTTTGCAGCCCTTGCCGGGACCTGCTTTTCTTTTATTCTTTCTGTCTCCTATAGCAACCCACTCCAGTATTCTTGCCTGAAAAATTCCACGGACAGAGGAGACTAACACCATTCCATGATGTCACAAAGAGTCAGACACAACTGAGCAACTGAGCATGCATGAACTCTGCATAAAAATTAAATAAGCAGGGTGAAAATTACACAGCCTTTTCTGAATTTTGAACCAGTCTATTGTTCCATGTCTGCTTCTAACTGTTGATTCTTGATCCACAAACATGTTTCTCAGGAGACAGGTAAGGTAGTCTAGTACTCCCATCTCTTTCAGAATTTTTTACAGGTTTTTGTGATCCACACAGTCAAAGGCTTTAGTTAAGTGAAGCTTTTTTTTTTTTTTTTAATTATGTTGCGTTTTCTATGATCCAACGAATACTGGCAATTTGATCTCCGGTTCTCTTTCCTTTTCTAAATCCAGTTATACATCTGGATGTTATTTATTTACATACAGCTGAAGCCTAGCATGAAGGATTTGGGGAATAACCTTGCTTAACATATTGAATAAACACAATTATATGATATTTTAAAAATTCTTTGGCATCATTCTTCTTTGGGATTGGAATGAACTTGACCTTTTCCAGTCCTGAGGGCACTGCTGAGTTTTCCAAATTTGTGGACATATTTGGTGTAGCACTTTAACAGCATCATCTTTTAGGATTTAAATAGCCCAGTTGGAATTTCATCACCTCTACTAGCTTTGTTTGTAATGTTTCCTAAGCCCCACTTGTCTTCACACTCAAAAATGTCTGGCTCTAGATGAGTGACCTGACCACACCATCATGATTATCTGGGTCATTAAGACCTGTTTTGTATAGTTCTTCTGTGTATTCTTGCCACTCCTTCTCAAGCTCTTCTGCTTCTGTTGGACCCGTACCTTTTCTGTCCTTTATCATGCCCATCCTAGTATGAAATGTTTCCTTGATATCTCCAATTTTCTTGAAGAGATCTGTAATCTTTCCCAATTTCTTGTTTTCCCTACTACTTTGCATAAGGAAATGATAATAGGAACATGCATATCAATAATTACCTTAAGTGTAAATGGATTAAATGCACCAGTGCATGGATACAAAATAAGACCCATATATATGCGATATACAAGAGACCCACCTCAGACTTAGGGACACATACAGACTGAAAGTGATGTGTTAGAAGGTATTCCATGCAAATGGAACTCGAAATGCTGGAGGAACAGTACTTCTATCAGACAAAATACTTTAAAACATAAACTGTTATAGGAGACAAAAAAGGATGCTACATAATGATCAAGGGATCAATCCAAGAAGATATAATAGTTGTAAATATATACACAATCATCAACACAGCATCTCAGTAAGGCAAATACTAATAACCATGAAGGGAAAAATCAACATTAACACAATAATAGTGGAAGACTTTAACACACCACTTTTCATCAATGGACAGATCATCCTGGCAGAAAATTAGTAAGGAAACACAGGCTTTAAAGAACACATTGGATGAGATGGATTTAATTGATATTTTAGTAGAATTCCATCAAAAACATCTCAAGTGCACATGGGACATTCTCCAGGATTGGCCCTACACTGGGCCACAAGGCAAGCCTTGGCAAACATAAGAAAATTGAAATCACGTCAAGCATCTTTTCCCATCATAATGCTGTGAATTTAGAAATACACTATAACTAAAAAAAAAAAAAAAAAAAGCTTAAAAAAACACAAACATAGTGGCTAAACAATATGCTACTAAGCAACCAATGGATCAGTAAAGAATGCAAACAGGAAATCAAATGATAACAAGAGACAAAGAAAAAAAAAACACAACAATCTAAAATCTATGGGATGCAGCAAAAGCAGTTTGAAGACAGTACTTTATAGCAATACAATCTTACCACAAAAGAAAGAAAAATTTCAAGTTAACAAATAACCTAACATGTGAAATAAATAGGTAATAAAAAACAAACAAAGCCTCAAGTAAGTAGAAGGCAAAAAGAATCATAAAGATCAGAGCAGAAATAAATGAAAAATAAAATAATAGTAAAGATCAATGGACCTAAAAGCTGGTTCTTTGAAAATATAAACAAAACTGATAAACCTAAAGGTTTATCATCAACAATAAAAGAGAGATGACTTCCTTTTATTTCTTTTTCTGCTGATTGCTGTGGCCAACACTTCCAGAACTATGTTGAAGAGTAGCAGTGAAAGTGGGCACCCTTGTCTTGTTCCTGACTTTAGGGGAAATGCTTTCAATTTTTCACCAGTGAGGATAATGTTTGCTGTGGGTTTGTCATATATAGCTTTTATTATGTTGAGGTATGTTCCTTCTATTCCTGCTTTCTGGAGAGTTTTTATCATAAATGGATATTGAATTTTGTCAAAGGCCTTCTCTGCATCTATTGAAATAATCGTATGGCTTTTATTTTTCAATTTGTTAATGTGGTGAATTACATTGATTGATTTGCGGATATTGAAGAATCTTTGCATCCCTGGGATAAAGCCCACTTGGTCATGGTGTATGATTTTTTAATGTGTTGTTGGATTCTGATTGCTAGAATTTTGTTGGAGATTTTTGCATCTATGTTCATCAGTGATATTGGCCTGTAGTTTTCTTTTTTTGTAGCATCTTTGTCAGGTTTTGGTATTAGGGTGATGGTGGCCTCATAGAATGAGTTTGGAAGTTTACCTTCCTCCGCAATTTTCTGGAAGAGTTTGAGTAGGATAGGTGTTAGCTCTTCTCGAAATTTTTGGTAGAATTCAGCTGTGAAGCCGTCTGGACCTGGGCTTTTGTTTGCTGGAAGATTTCTGATTACACTTTCAATTTCCATGCTTGTGATGGGTCTGTTAAGATTTTCTATTTCTTCCTGGTTCCAAATTGGAAAAGAAGTAAAACTCTCACTGTTTGCAGATGACATGATCCTCTACAGAGAAAACCCTAAAGACTCCACCAGAAAATTACTAGAGCTAATCAATGAATATAGGAAAGGTGCAGGATATAAAATCAACACACAGAAATCCCTTGCATTCAGATACACTAATAATAAGAAAGTAGAAAAAGAAATTAAGGAAACAATTCCATTCACCATTGCAACGAAAAGAATAAAATACTTAGGAATATATCTACCTAAAGAAACTAAAGACCTATATATAGAAAACTATAAAACACTAATGAAAGAAATCAAAGAGGACACTAATAGATGGAGAAATATACCATGTTCATGGATTGGAAGAATCAATATAGTGAAAATGAGTATACTACCCAAAGTAATCTACAGATTCAGTGCAATCCCTATCAAGCTAGCAGTGGTATTTTTCACAGAACTAGAACAAATAATTTCAAGATTTGTATGGAAATACAAAAAACCTCAAATAGCCAAAGCAATCTTGAGAAAGAAGAATGGAACTGGAGGAATCAACTTGCCTGACTTCAGGCTCTACTACAAAGCCACAGTCATCAAGACAGTATGGTACCGGCACAAAGACAGACATATAGATCAATGGAACAAAATAGAAAGCTCAGAGATAAATCCACACACATATGGACACCTTATCTTTGACAAAGGAGGCAAGAATATACAATGGAGTAAAGACAATCTCTTTAACAAGTGGTGCTGGGAAAACTGGTCAACCACTTGTAAAAGAATGAAACTAGATCACTTTCTAACACCACACACAAAAATAAACTCAAAATGGATTAAAGATCTAAACGTAAGACCAGGAACTATAAAACTCCTAGAGGAGAACATAGGCAAAACACTCTCCGACATAAACCACAGCAGGATCCTCTATGATCCACCTCCCAGAATTCTGGAAATAAAAGCAAAAATAAACAAATGGGATCTAATTAAAATTAAAAGCTTCTGCACAACAAAGGAAAATATAAGTAAGGTGAAAAGACAGCCTTCTGAATGGGAGAAAATAATAGCAAGTGAAGCAACTGAAAAACAACTAGTCTCAAAAATATACAAGCAACTTATGCAGCTCAGTTCCAGAAAAATAAACGACCCAATCAAAAAATGGGCCAAAGAACTAAATAGACATTTCTCCAAAGAAGACATACAGATGGCTAACAAACACATTAAAAGATGCTCAACATCACTCATTATCAGAGAAATGCAAATCAAGACCACAATGAGGTACCATTTCACACCAGTCAGAATGGCTGTGATCCAAAAGTCTGCAAGCAATAAATGCTGGAGAGGGTGCGGAGAAAAGGGAACCCTCTTACACTGTTGGTGGGAATGCAAACTAGTACAGCCACTATGGAGAACAGTGTGGAGATTCCTTAAAAAATTGCAAATAGAACTGCCTTATGACCCAGCAATCCCACTGCTGGTCATATACACCAAGGAAACCAGAATTGAAAGAGACACATGTACCCCAATGTTCATCGCAGCACTGTTTATAATAGCCAGGACATGGAAACAACCTAGATGTCCATCAGCAGATGAATGGATAAGAAAGCTGTGGTATATACACAATGGAGTATTACTCAGCCATTAAAAAGAATACATTTGAATCAGTTCTGATGAGATGGATGAAACTGGAGCCGATTATACAGAGTGAAGTAAGCCAGAAAGAAAAACACCAATACAGTATACTAACACATATATATGGAATTTAGAAAGATGGTAATGATGACCCTGTATGCGAGACAGCAAAAGAGACACAGATGTGTAGAGCGGACTTTTGGTCTCTGAGGGAGAGGGAGAGGGTGGGATGATTTGGGAGAATGGCATTGAAACATGTATACTTCATGTAAGAAACGAATTGCCAGTCTATGTTCAATACAGGATACAGATGCTTGGAGCTGGTGCACGGAGATGATCCAGAGAGATATGGGGTGGGAGGTGGAGGGGGGTTCATGTTTGGGAACTCATGTACACGTGTGGTGGATTCATGTCAATGTATGGCAAAACCAATACAGTATTGTAAAGTAAAATAAAGTAAAAATAAAAATTTAAAAAAAGAGAGATGACTTAATAGAATTAGAAATGGAAAAGAATATATTAAAAGATCAGTTCAGTCACTCAGTCATGTCTGACTCTTTGCGACCCTATGAATCACAGCATGCCAGGCCTCCCTGTCCATCAACAACACCCGGTATCCACCCAAACTCATGTCCATTGAGTCAGTGATACCATCCAACCATCTCATCCTCCATCGTCCCCTTCTCCTGCCTTCAATCTTTCTCAGCATCAGGGTCTTTTCCAATGAGTCAGCTCTCCGCATCAGGTGGCCAAAGTATTGGAGTTTCAGCTTCAACATCAGTCCTTCCAATGAACACCCAGAACTGATCTCCCTTAGAATGGACTGGTTGGATCTCCTTGCAGTCCAAGGGACTCTCAGGAGTCTTCTCCAACACCACAGCTCAAAAGCATCAGTTCTTTGGCACTCAGCTCTCTTATAGTCCAACTCGCACATCCATATATGACTATTGGAAAAACCATAGCCTTGACTAGATGGACCTTTGTTGGCAAAGTAATGTCTCATAACTTTCCTTCCAAGGAGTAAGTGTCTTTTAATTTCATGGCTGTAATCACCATCTGAAGTGATTTTGGAGCCCAGAAAAATAAAGTCTGACACTGTTTCCACTCTTTCCCCATCTACTGCCATGAAGTGATGGGACCGGATGCCATAATCTTAGTTTTCTAAATGTTGAGCTTTAAGCCAACTTTTTCACTCTCCTCTTTCACTTTCATCAAGAGGCTTTTGAGTTCCTCTTCACTTTCTGCCATCAGGGTGGTGTCATCTTCATTTCTGAGGTTAATTATATTTCTCCCGGCAATCTTGATTCCAGCTTATGCTTCCTCCAGCCCAGCGTTTCTCATGATGTACTCTGCATATAAGTTACATAAGCAGGATGAAGTATACAGCCTTGACATACTCCTAATCCTATTTGGAGCCAGCCTGTTATTCCATGTCCAGTTCTAACTGTTGCTTCCTGACTTGCATACAGGTTTCTCAAGAGGCAGGTCAGGTGGTCTGGTATTCCCCATCTCTTCATAATTTTCCACATTTTATTGTGATCCACACAGTCGAAGTCTTTGGCATAGTCAATAAAGCAGAAATAAATGTTTTCTGGAACTCTCTTGCTTTTTCTATGATCCAGCAGATGTTAGCAATTTGATCTCTGGTTCCTCTGCCTTTTCTAAAACCAGCTTGAACATCTGGAAGTTTACAGTTCACGTATTGCTGAAGCCTGGCTTAGAGAATTTTGAGCATTACTTTACTAGCGTGTGAAATGAATTAAATTTTACGGTAGTTTGAGTGTTCTTTGGCATTACCTTTCTTTGGGATTGGAATGAAAACTGACCTTTTCCAGTCCTGTAGCCACCGCTGAGTCTTCCAAATTTACTAGCACATTGAGTGCAGCACTTTCAAAGCATCATCTTTTAGGATTTGAAATAGCTCAACTGGAATTCCATCACCTCCACTAGCTTTGTTCACAGTGATGCTTTCTAAGGCCCACTTGAATTCACATTCTAGGATGTCTAGGTGAGTGATCACACCATCATGATCATAGGGGTCGTGAAGATGTTTTTTGTATAGTTCTTCTGTGTATTCTTGCTACCGCTTCTAAATATCTTCTCCTTCTGTTAGGTCTATACGATTTCTGTCCTTTATTGAGCCCATCTTTGCATGAAATATTGCTTTGGTATCTCTAATTTTCTTGAAGAGATCTCTAGTCTTTCCTATTTTATTGTTTTCCTCTATTTCTTTGTATTGGTCACTGAGGAAGGATTTCTTATCTCTCCTTTCTATTCTTTGTAACTCTGCATTCAAATGGGTATATCTTTCCTTTTCTCCTTTTTTTTTGCTTCCTTTCTTTCCACAGCTATATGTAAGGCCTCCTCAGACAGCCATTTTGCTTTTTCTCATTTCTTTTTCTTGGGGATCGTCTTGATTTCTGTCTCCTGTACAATGTCACGAACCTCCATCTATAGTTCATCAGGCACTCTGTCTATCAGATCTAGTCCCTTAAATCTATTTCTCGCTTTCACTGTATAGTCATAATGGATTTGATGTAGGTCATACCTGAATGCTCTAGCGGTTTTCCCCACTTTCTTCAATTTAAGTCTGAATTTGGCAATAAGGAGTTCATGATTTGAGCCACAGTCAATGCCCAGTCTTATTTTTGCTGACTGTATAGAGCCTCTCCATCTTTGGCTGCAAAGAATATAATTAATCTGATTTTGGTGTTGACCATCTGGTGATGTCCATGTGTACAGAGTTCTCTTGTGTTGTTGGCAGAGGGTGTTTGCTATGACCAGTGTGTTCTCTTGGCAGAACTCTGTTAGCCTTTGCCCTGCTTCATTCTGTATTCCAAGACCAAATGCCTGTTACTCCAGGTGTTTCTTGACTTCCTACTTTTGCATTCCAGCCCCCTATAATGAAAAGGACATATTTTGGGGGTGTTAGTTAGAAAAGGCCTTATATATCTTCAGAGACCTGTTCAACTTCAGCTTCTTCAGCATTAGTGGTCAGGGCATAGATTTGGATTATGGTGATATTGAATGGTTTGCCTTGGAAATGATCAGAGATCATATTGTTGTTTTTCAGATTGCATCCAAGTACTGCACTTTGGACTTTTTTGTTGACTATGATGGCTACTCCATTTCTTCTAAGGGATTCCTCTCCACAGTAGTAGATATAATGGTCATCTGAGTTAAATTCACCCATTCCAGTCTATCTGAGTTCGCTGATTCCTAGAATGTTGACGTTCACTCTTGCCATCTCCTGTTTGCCCACTTCCAATCTGCCTTGATTCATGGACCTAACATTTCAGGTTCCTATGCAATATTGCTCTTTACAGCATCAATCACCAGTCCCATCCACAATTGGGAGTTGTTTTTGCTTTGGTTCCATCTCTTCATTCTTTCTGGATTTATTTCTCCACTGATCTCCAGTAGCATATTGAGCACCTATCAACCTGGGGAGTTCATCTTTCATTGTCCTATCTTTTTGCTTTTTCATACTGTTCATGTGGTTCTCAAGGCACGAATACTGAAGTGGCTTGCCATTTCCTTCTCCAGTGGACCACATTCTGTCAGATCTCTCCACCATGACCCGACCATCTTGGGTGGTCCCACAGGGCATGGCTTAGTTCCACTGAGTTAGACAAGGCTGTGCTCCTTGTGATCAGATTGGCTGGTTGTCTGTGATTGTGGTTTCAGTCTGTCTGCCCACTGAAGAAATTCAAAGGATCATAAGAGACTGCTACAAGCAACTATATGCCTATAAAATGGAAGAAATAGACATATTCTTAGAAAGGTACAAGTTCCCAAGACTGAACCAGCTAGAAATAAAAATATGAAGGGACCAACACAAGCATTGAAATTAAAGCTGTGATGTAAGAACTCCTGACAAACAAACATCCAGGACCTGATACCTTCACAGATGAATTCTATCAAATATTTAGAGAAAAGCTAATGCCTATTCTTCTGAAACCCTTCCATAAATTTACAGAGGAACAAATACTCCCAAACTCATTCTATGAGGACATCATCACCCTGATACAAAAAACAAAGATAACACACACAAAAACAAAATTACAATCCAATGTTGCTGATGAACATAGATGTGAAAGTTCTCAACAGAATACTAGTATTCTAAATCTAATATTGCATTAAATAGATCAAATATTATGATCAAGTGAAATTTAGCCCAGGGATGCAAAGATTTTTCAGTTTCATCAAAAATCCATGAACAATAAATGCTGGACAAGATGTGAGAAGAAGGGAACCGTCCTACACTGTTGGTGGGAATTTAAATTGGTACAGCCACTGTGGCGAATAGTATAGGGGTTCCTTAAAATAAACATAGAGCTACTGCGTGTGTGTGTGTGTGTGTGTGTGTGTGTGCGTGCACGCACATGCGTGTGCGCTTAGTTGCTTCAGTCATGTCCAACTCTTTGAGACCCTGTGGACTATAGCCTGCCAGAATCCTCTGCCCATGGGATTCTCCAGACAAGAATACTGGAGTGGGCCAGCACTGCCTATTCCAGGGAATCTTCCCCACCCAGGGATCAAACCTGCATCCCCTGCATTACCACTGACCTTCCAGTTGTTCAGTCACTCAGTTGTGTCTGACTCTGTGACCCCATGGACTGCAGCACATCAGGCTTTCCTGTCCTTCACCATCACCTGGAGCTTGTTCAAATTCATGTCCATTGAGTTGATGATGCCATCCAACCATCTCATCCTCTGTTGTCCCCTTCTCCTCCTGCCTTCCATCTTTCCCAACATCAGAATCTTTTCTAATGAGGGAAACCCCTGTATCCCTAGTATGTGGTCAAAGGGCATAAACTTACAGTTATAAATACTAGGGATATACTTATAACTGAAAGCTTATACCTTTTGACTACCTTCCTCCAATTCCCCCCTGCCCCGCCCCCCCCTACACACACACACTCTACCTCTAGGTCTGATATCTTTTTCTATGACTTTTTTTGTTTTAGAATTTTCATATAGGTGAAGTCATATAGTCTTTGTCTTTCTCTCTCTGACTTATTTCACTTAATGTAAGACCTTCAAGATCCTTCCATATTGTTGCAAATGGTAGAATTTCCTGTTTGTTTTTTTTTTAATGACTGAATTATATTCTGTTATATATACCACAATATCTTTATCCGTTTATCCATCAATGGTTGGTTTCCATGTCTTGGCTACTATAAACAACACTGATTTTATTTTTCTTTACTTATTCTTAATGATAGAGAAATTCCACTTTCATTTGTGGACTAACCAATGATTCACAGGAAGTTTCAATGATAATTATATTTTTAATTGTTACAAATTAATACAAATCTCATTGAGAGACCCAGTGTTTGCTTGTGTCTATTTTCTTTGTGTGTGTCCATCTTTTCTTATGAACTCTAGAATAGAGCAAATGTTATTAGTTCACTCTATCTGATAGAAATTAATAATTATTCTCCAAGATTAATTGATCAAGTCATACCAAATTTGCATTATGAAAATATGACTTATGAGGGAAAGACATGTATTTGAAAGTGTGCAACAAGTACAAAACATTGAGAACCTCCCATCCGGAAAGTAACTATAGGGACCTTCCCAACCCAGGGTTTGAACCTTTGTTTGAGCAGTCACTCATACAAGTTTTGAAATTTGTTTTTAGTAGGAGTTTGTTATAACATGTTAAGCCACTGAGACTCATTTATTCTGGAACCCTGCTTTTTACTCTGTTAAGTATTTTTGTATACTGCTGTTTTCAAAGGAGTTTTTTCCTTAACATTTCTAATTTCCTTGGGTATAATTCAGGAAGCTATTTGTTGCCTGATATGTTGTCTTCTAAAACAATTCTCAATCTGCCAGATTCTCCTGGTGAGTGAAATAGGGAGGCATTTTGATTTCTAATCTGTTGGGTACAGTTTATATACAATACCTTTATTTTCTAAATGTGCCTGCAGTGGCCTGAGAGCCTAGATCTTTGCAGTGACCCAATTTACTGCTCCCTGGGAATAATTCATCCATTCATCCAACTAGAGAATTGGTTGATGAAGTATTTATTTTCAGTATAACTAAAGCTTTATTTTTTCCTTCTGAGGAACTCAAAATTTGTAGGTTTGCTTGCTTGTCCTGCATAGGTTTTGATTTTTATATGTCCTAAACTCTCATATCAACAATTGTTTGTATAGATCCCCCGTGAAAAGATTAATGTTTTAAATGGGTTTGTGACATTTATTTATTTATTTATTCATTCATTAACTGAAGTTAATTCAAAACAAATATAACTATGACAAAGGGAATCTGTGCTTAGTAAATTCAGAGAAAAGTGAAAGGAAACTTTACACATATAATAGATATAAGGTACAGAAAAGCAGAGTTCATTTTTGGTATCCTTCACACAACCTCTTGAGTGCCTATCATATAATACCATTTCAGTATATTGTAAAAATACATCGAATTAGCACTGTTTTCATTTTTGTCAGACTGTGCACGCTATTCATTGTAACAGGAAACTGAATGAAGTAAAATTTATTGACAACAGTGTCACTTCTATTTCTAAAGATATTTATATGAAACAAAAAACACAATGATTATAAATAACACTTTACTGTATTCTTAAAACACAAGAGAAAAATTAACCAGGCAAAAAAAATTGAAATTGTTGGTGGATTAATTTTAGGCCGCTCCCTTCCTCCCTCTTTCTCTCTCTTTCCTTGCCCCCCTCCCTCTCTCTCCCTTCCTTCCTTCTTTCTTTTATTTTTGTTTCTCTTTCATATAACTGAGAATCACATTGTTAATTTCTATACCTATACATGCTGCTCTTCTCTAGTCAGAAAGGAAGCTAAGATTTCAGTTGTAGAGAAAAAATATTAACAGATGTCAGAAGAGTGAAATGCATTAGAAATCACATGTCTTTAAAATGTTTTAGACTAAAATAAAATAGATCATGATCAGTCCTTGCTCTCTTACTTTGGGTTGTAGGTGAGAATACCTTCAAAATTTTCTGACAGTAAGTCCCTAGTGAAAGATGTAACCACACTCATTGCCAATCACTCTGAAAAGATCTCTGAGAAGAGTATTATATCATACACTGAAAATCACCCACCCTTTCTGAGTTCATTAATAGTGATCATTTCATTGGCCAATTCATTCATTCATTAAAAATTTTTTAAATGACAGTAAAGTTGTACATGAAACAAAGTCTCTAATTTCTTGGAGTTACTGGAGGAATCATAAAATGAATATATGAATAAATAATGTCATCAAAATATATGCTGTGAAAAACATAAAGCAGATTATGGACACAGACTAAGGAGATTGATGGGTTGCTGATATAGCCACTACGATTATGGAAGGCCTCTGTCAATTGGTAACTGTGATGACTTTTTGATGTGTCAACCTTTGTAAGCTATAGTCCCCAGTTAGCTATTCAATCAAACAATAATCTAGATGATCCTATGAATAAATCACATAGATGTAATTATAATTGCTCGTTTGAAGGGTTAATAGTGTAGCAGAGATGTGCCTGCAAACGGGTCTCTCTGCTTGGGCTGAATGTCCTTGCAAATGAGGCATTCTGCCAAAGAGTCTGGACACAGGCTTGAGTTTAATGGTCCCTTGCAAACGAGGGAGCATTCCCTTCTTGTGATAAGAAGGAAAAGAGGGCTTTGGACAGACTCTGCAGTAGACAGGGATTTCACTCCCCTTTGCTGTACGATAACATGTATGCACCTGGGCTGTACTGAAAAGGCTTATTCATGCAGTCTGGAATTCTGCCTAGGGGGCTTTTATAATAATACACCACAATTAGTTTGCACAATTTTGTTCCTCCAGCCGGAGAGTGTATTATCTGTCTCTTGAGTATCTCGTGTTTTGTCTTTGTGTCATTTCACTCGCAACATCTGGCGCCCAACGTGGGGCACGAGTGAAACCGAAAGGGTGAGTAACCCTGGGGGGATTTTAAATCCATAGCACGGGAACTTTCAGAAAATCATGGGGAATTCCTCACCCTAGCAGGGGAACTTTCAGAAAATCATGGGGAATTCCTCATCATCATTACGGACACAATACATGGAGTTAGTCAAAGGACTTCTCCACTCCATAGGCGTTAAAGCCTCGACTCGTCGATTGAGTGAGCTCTTTCGCTTGGTGGAGCAATATTGTCATTTGTTTCAATATCAAACTAAGCTACAGTCAAACTTGAAGGAATGGAAAATAATTCAAAAGGAATTGAGAAAGCAACATCAGAAGCGTAATGTGATCCCTTTGAAGTTATGGACTTGGTGTAGTGCTATAACACAGGCTTTGACCTTGCTCTCTACTGATAATGAAACTAAATCTAATGCTTCAAGGAGGGGAGAAATAATATATGAGGATGTGTCAGACGTTGGTGGGGCTTCTGCATCGCCTGAAGGCAAGGATACAAATGAGCCTCCTCCTGTAAATGGTGAAATATCTGATAGTTCAGCATCAGATTCGGAGGCTTCTTCGGTTTCGTCAGAGGAGGGTAAAGAGATTAAAGAAATGACCCATCTATTCCAGGAGTGGTGGAAATCCCGTAAGGAGGGGAAGAAATCTGCACCTTCTGCTCCTCCTTATGGTTCTCTTTTCCCCAGTGCAGTTAATCAGCCCAATGTGGGCAGGGGACATTGTCGGTTCTCCTTTCCTTTGTCTATGCTTCATGATGATGACTTGCCTGCTCCCCCTGGTGGGTTTATCGATCCTCCACAATTATTTCCCATCCAGAGACAGCAAAATGACAATGTGATAAATGTTCAATACACTCCTTTGGAATATAAATTTTTTAAAGATCTTAAAGCTGCAGTAGTGCAGTACGGTCCTCAATCTCCCTTTGTTTTGGCTATGCTGGAATCATTGAGAAAAGGCAAATTGATCATTCCGTTAGATTGGGAATCTATTGCCCAAGCTGTCTTGGAGGGTTCTCAATGGTTGCAACTTCTTAGCTGGTGGGAAGAAGAAGCTAGAAAGCAGACTCGGATTAATGAGGGACAGAATCCCCCTGGTCCTCTCGAGGACAAGCTAATGGGAGAGGGCCCTTATCAGGCTTTAAGAGAACAGGCTCAGTACTCTGATCAGGAATTAGAACAACAAGTCCGTCAGGTCTTTTTATGAGCATGGCGCCGTGTGGTGCCTACTGGCCATGCCCAGCCCTCCTTTGTTAAAACAATGCAAGGCCCCAATGAGCCATATACTGATTTTCTAGCAAGATTGAGGGTAACTGTGGAACAAGCTGTAGGGAGGGATGAAATTTCAGAGATATTATTATAAACTTTAGCATTTGAAAATGCAAATCCTGAATGCAAGCATATATTGGGACCTTTAAAGGGACAGGGTGCATCTATAGCTGAATATATCAGAGCCTGCTTGGGAATAGGAGGAGCTGAGCATCAGGCTAATGTCTTTGCTACAGCCTTGGCCAAAGCTATGAGACCACAAAAGGGAGGTAACTGCTTCCATTGTGGAAAACCTGGTCATATGAAAAGAGAGTGTCGGAAATTAAAAGCTGATCAAGGTGCAATTCCTAAAGACAGATCTCTTGCTGGGAAGAATAAGACTCCTCCTGGACTTTGCCATCGGTGTGGGAAGGGGTTTCATTGGACTAATGAATGTAGATCTAAAACAGACAAAATGGGCAACCCGATACCAGGAAACTATCCTGCGGGCCTAAGTCCTTGGGGCCCAGGAACAATACTGGGGACTTCTCCTCCTTGCCCTCCTGCCATCCCACCTGGCCCAACCCTGTTCCCTCCCAGCAACTGTTACGAGTCGATGCCCCATTAAAAGGACCTCAGATGATGATTTCGGACTTACGGTCTGCTACTTCAGGGAGTGCTGCTGCTGATTTGCCACTAGCTGATATTGTTCTTTTGTCACCAGGGGGAGGCATTTATAAATTAAAAACAAATGTATTTGGACCACTGCCTAAGGGGACTTTCACTTGATATTAGGCCATAGCAGCGTGGCTTTGAGAGGTTTAACCATAATTCCTGGGGTAATAGACTCCGACTATGTTGGGGAAATTTTAATTATGGTCTCTACTTCTACCACGCTTTCATTGTTAGCTGGGGAGCGTATTGCTCAAATACTTCTCCTACCTTATCACCCCTTTTTGGCTCTTCCTAATGAACAAACAGGAGGATTTGGAAGTACTGGGTGACATATATTTTGGGAAATGCTTATCAAAGATTCTCGCCCTGTTCTCTCTTGATTATACAAGGAAACAACTTTGAGGGACTAGTAGACACAGGGGCGGATGTTTCAGTCATTTCTTCTCAACAATGGCCCCAAGATTGGGAAAAAGAAAAAAGCCCTTTAGTGCTGACGGGATTGGGCTCCATTGCAGATGTCTGGAAGAGTACCCATCCCTTGCAATGTCAATTCCATAATGGAAGATCAGTGTTTGTTACCTTTTATATTGTAAATATACCTATTAATATATGAGGAAGAGATCTTCTCTCTCCTTTGGGGGCTTCTGTAACCATTCCATCAGAAAACCAGTAGCCACTGCTCAAATTCCTGGAGCACTTCCATTAAAATGGTTAACTAATACTCCAAAATGGGTTGAGCAGTGGCCATTACCACAAATGAAGCTCGAGGCTTTAGAACAATTAGTACAAGAACAACTCCAACTCGGTCATATAGAGCCCTCTACCTCCCCCTGGAATTCTCCTGTTTTTGTTATAAAAAAGAAATCTGGAAAATGGAGAATGTTAACTGATTTACGAGAAGTTAATAAATGTACTGAACCTATGGGAGCATTACAACTGGGACTCCCCTCTCCAGCTCTTATTCCTCAGAATTGGTCCTTAATGGTGCTAGATCTTAAAGACTGTTTTTCTATCATCCCCCTACAATTGCAAGATAGAGGTAAACTTGCTTTTACAGTTCCTGTTCTTAATCATGCTCAGCCTGTTAAGTGTTATCAATGGACAGTCTTACCACAAGGAATGATAAATAGTCCTACCTTATGCCAAGAATTCATAGCTCGCTCTTTACAATCCCTCCGTTGAGTATACCCCAATTATATTCTATATCATTATATGGATGATCTCCTATTAGCAGCTCCTAGTATTGCTGAACGTGATGAATTCTTTTTAAAAGTACAGGAGGCTTTAAGACTATACAATTTGCAAATAGCCCCAGAAAAAAATCAAAAGGACTTTCCTATTTCATATTTAGGGACAATATTGGAACAACATAGAATAAGGCCCCAAAAGTTGCAATTTAGAAGAGACCATTTCAAAACCTTAAATGATTTTCAAAAGTTACTGGGAGATATTAAAATTAATTGGCTACACCCAGTATTGGGATTCCTACTTATCAATTACGACATTTGTTTTCTACTTTAGAAGGAGACACAGCTCTGGATAGCCCCCGGACCTTAACCCCATTGGCTTTACAGGAACTTCAATTTGTTGAGCAACGACTAAATGATGGCTTTTTGACTTACTTACCTGCGTCTCAACCTATTTCGTTTATAATATTCCATACCCCTTATGCTCCATCTGGTGTAATTGCTCAAGAAAAAGGATTGATAGAATGGGTTTTCTTACCTAACAGTTTTTCCAAAAAATTGACTACATATATGGATAAATTAGCCTTCCTTATACAGAAAGGTCGCCATCGTATTTTACAACTGTCAGGATGTGAACCACACCAGATTGTTACTCAGTTAACAACTGCTCAAATATCTCGATGTTTACAATTTAATGAAAACTGGCAAATTTCTCTTGCCTCATATCCTGGTTCGTTTTCTAATCATTATCCATCATCTAAATTGATTGATTTTCTCCGAACTAATGCTATGATATCTTATTCCCCAATTTCAGGTGTTCCAGTTAAGGGACCCACTATTTTTACAGATGCAAAAAAAAAATACTGCTGGATATTGGACCCCGGAAAGTTCCAAGATTCTCCCCCACTCATTTTGTTCTGTACAGCGTGCTGAATTGTGGGCTATCTATTTAGTTCTGCAAGATTTTCCCCAAATTCCTATTAACATTGTTTCAGATTCTCGATATGCTGTTCTCTCTTGCCTACAGCTTCCCCATGTCTCCCTTCCACTGACTCTTAAAACAGCTATTGATAAATTGTTTTACCAAGTACAACAATTGCTCTTGCAGTGTTAAGAGTTAATTTTCTTTACTCACATCCATGCACATTCTGCCCTTCCTGGACCCTTATCATTCGGAAATGCTGCGATTGATGCCTTACTTTATCCTATAGAAGCAGCAAAACAAGAACATCTCTTACAGCATACCAACTCCAAAGGGTTACAAAAATCTCATGCTATTACTAGAAAACAAGCTCAAAATATTATTCATTCTTGTTCCATATGTGCACCCTTTGCTTTACCATTTACCCCACCAGGTATCAATATGAGAGGACAACAAGCAAATCAGATATGGCAAATGGATGTAATTTACATTTCTTCTTTCAGACAACAAAAATGTGTGCATCATACTGTAGATACGTGCACAAATTTTCAATGGGCCACTGCCACTGCATTACATTCTGAAAAGGCTGACGCTGTTATTACTCATTTGTTATCTTGTTTTGCAGTTATGGGATTACCAATTGAATTGAAAACTGATAATGCACCTGCCTACCAATCCGCAAAATTAGCTCACTTTTTATCTCAATACCATATAACTCATACTTTTGGTATTCCTTATAATAGTCAAGGGCAAGCTATCATTGTAAGAGCTAACCATACCTTGCATGATTATCTTGAAAAAATAAAAAGGGGAACGAGAGATTTATGAAACCTAAAGACATTCTGAATAAAACCTTACTTACCCTAAATTTTTTGAATGTTTGGAGCAAGGGAAATCTCAGCAGCAGAGTTGCATTTTCAAGGGAAAGAAGAGGATAAGAAGATCTTGAATACATCTATTTGGTATAAAGATAAAGAGAAAGGTTGGATCCCAGCATCATTAATATATTTGGGACGAGGGTATGCTTTCATTTATGTTAATAATTACAGGTTTTGGACCCCAGCAAGATTGATCAAACTCAACAATGGCTGATCCCTCTGTTCAAAAATCCAAAGAGCTTACTATGCAGAGAAGCTTTACTTTCCATACAAGGAAAGCAATACCTCCTATGTGGGGTCAAATGAAGAGGTTGACCCAGGAAGCAGAGAAGACGTTAATGAAGGTGGGGCAGCCTCTGAATCCTACCAATCTTTTGCTTGCCATGATGGCAGTGGTGACATGTCAGATAATCGGTGTATCGGCAAGTAATCATACATATTGGGCATATATACCTAATCCCCCGTTAGTAAGAGCAGTTTCCTGGGGGGAGCCAGAAGTGCAGGTATGCACTAATGAGACTGCCTTCTTTCCCCCGCCAGCTTGCAGGGGAATAGAACAACTATCTCATCATAAACAACAATATAATATTAGTAATTTGACCATTGCAGTGAAAGGTATTCCTTTGTGTATAGGAGGACGCCCCTTTTGTCTGTCCACCAAGGAACATTCTCATCATTCTTATAATACATGGGGGGTAAAGTATAATAATTACCATTTTGCTACTTTTACTGTGCTTGTTTCCACCAGGGGATTTAACACCTCGACAGAACCGATAGACATTCATAATGGAAAACACATGTCACTATGTCCTCTTAACTTTTTTGCTCCTTCTCTAGAATCTTTGGAGTGGGAACGTTGCCGAGGTCATCGACCCTTTAAAGTCAGGAATTATTCTGGGGCCATCATTGTAGATTGGAGTCCAGATCATGGGCAATTCTTAGAAAAATGGTCAAATAAATCTGTTAGGTGGCATCGTGCAAATAGCACTTTGATGGGCAATGGTAATGAAACAGTTAAATGGCAGCAATTTGCACTTGTCCCTCCTCAATCACAATTGCAGGGATATCCGCACATTCAAGGGGATGTTTGAAAACTATGGGCGGTTTCTGGTAATCTCACTATCTGGTCAGGAAACTGTACTTTGGACAGTGGTAACTCTTCGGGGCCATTCCATGTTAATTTACATGTTAATAAATCTTATTCCACAATGGCATGTGTAAAATATCCTTTTGCATTGTTATATGGGAATTGGACCTGGAATGATGCTGTGGGGTCTGTGTCATGCGACTATTGTAATCTAACTCAATGTGTAAATCAGTCTTGGTGGGAAGAATTTGAAAGACGAGCCTATAACTCCAATTTCTCGTTAGTAATTGTTAAGGCTCGGACAGAAGTATGGTTACCTATAAATCTGACTTGGCCGTGGTCAGATTCTTTTGCTGTTTCTCATCTAGTAACCACTGTACAGACTTTGCTACACCAATCTCGACGTATGCTTGGTGTGGTCAGTGCTTCGATTCTAGCAGTCGCGTCAGTAACTGCAACAGCGGCGGTAGCAGGTCTTGCATTACACCAAGGAATTCAAACAGCCGATTTTGTTAAGGACTGGCATAAAGACTCTCATTTGTTATGGCAACAACAGCGAGATTTGGATGCACAACTTGCTACCGACGTGCTCAATCTTCAACACACCATTTCCTGGCTTGGAGATCAATTGGCTGTTTTATCTACACGAAGTGTGTTGAAATGTGATTGGAATTCTCAGTTTTGTATAACACCTGTACCATTTAACATGAGTGAAGGATGGGATAAAGTAAAACGATCCTTGACTGGGCATCAAAATCTCACTACGGAGATTATGGACCTGGAACGACAAATTTTGTCTACTTTTAGCAGGACTTTACCTGACAGTACGGGGTCTGATTTGCTGAAAAGTCTTCAAGAGGGAATGAATAACTTAAATCCATTAGGGCATGTATCCTCACTAATTGGGACTACCTTTGGGAACACTGTGTTTATATTACTTTTATGTTGTGTTGCTTTTCTAGTCTCCCGGAGGTGGCGGAAAAGGAAACAACTAAAGCGCGAAGCAGAGAAGATCCAGACCATGCTACAACTTATAAAAGCAAATAAAAAAGGGGGAGATGAAGGGTTAATAGGGTAGCAGAGATGTGCCTGCAAACGGGTCTCTCTGCTTGGGCTGAACGTGCTTGCAAATGAGGCGTTCTGCCAAAGAGTCTGGACACAGCCTTGAGTTTAATGGTCCCTTGCAAAGGAGGGAGCATTCCCTTCTTGTGATAAGAAGGAAAAGAGGGCTTTGGACAGACTCTGCAGTAGGCAGGGATTTCACTCCCCTTTGCTGTACGATAACATGTATGCACCTGTGCTGTACTGAAGAGGCTTATTCATGCAGTCTGGAATTCTGCCTAGGGGGCTTTTATAATAATAAACTGCAATTAGTTTGCACAGTTCTGTTCCTCTGGCTGGAGTGTGTATTATCTGTCTCTTGCGTGTCTCGTGTTTTGTCTTTGGGTCATTTCGCTTGCAACACTCGTTGATTATCTTTTAGTAAGACTGACTATGCTGAATGGGCTGACTTGATCAATTGGAAGGTTTAAAATCAGAGTTGAGGCTTTCCTGGGAGACAGGAGCAATTCTGTCTGTGAATAACAGTTTCTTGCTTGTGAAGATAGTCTGTCTGTCTGTCTATCTATCTATCTGTCTATCTATCTATATATATAAAACTCTCTGATTGAACTCTAAACAGTATGTTAACATTTAAGTGGAGTTCTCAGTGACCTGGGGAAATGAGTTATTTTAAGGGTTTCAGACAGTATTTTAGGTGGAGGGATAAAACAAGGATCCGATCTTCTAGGGCTTTGCAGGACATAGAAGGGGGTTAGGATTTTATTTGAAAATAAGAAGTCATGGGAGGGTTTTGAGCAGTGAACTGACATGCTCAAATGTATATATATATTTTTAAATATAAATTTATTTTAATTGGAGGTTAATTACTTTACAGTAGTGTGTTGGTTTCGCCATACATCAACATGAATCTGCCACAGGTATATTTTTAAAAGCTAACTTCTGCTGCTATATGAAAAAATAACCTGAGGGGTTATGATCAGTATGAAGAAGATCTGGGATGAAGTTATCACAGTGGGGTCTCTACTGTAGGTGCTCATGTCTGGGTTAGAGTAGTAGCAGAGGAAGTGCCAAAAAAATTGAATGGTTTGGGGATATATTTTGGTGGTAGTGGTCACAGGGATGATATTTGAGTTGGATTCATTGGACAAGATAAAGCAAGCAATCAAGGACTAAAAGGCATTCTGCCTGAGAACATGGATAAATAGAGATATTATTTGCTGAGAGCATCAAGATGGAGGAGGCACAAACAGGTGAAAGGTATTAGATTCCAGGGAAGAAATGAAGGAGTTCATCTCCAGTGACAGGAGGAAAGCCCGATTCTGTGCTTCCAGTGCAGGCAGATTTGTAAGTATGGCTTTGGCAGAGTTTATAGTTTTGCTTCCCATTTCTTCTATGTTTCTATGAAACAGGAAAGGGAAAGCCATCTCCAGGTGCACTAATACCCATGATGTGGAAAAAAGTGCCAAAAAGCACCTGATACACTTTAGAGAGTGTCAGGGGAAGCAATTTGCTCAGGTAAGGAGCCTTGATTTCTTAACCAGATTGTGGAAACAATGTTAATGCAACAAAGGCAATCTGGGAGTAGTTATACAAAGAGCTGATGAAGATATGTCTCTTAATATTTTCAGTGGACAACATGATAGCTGGTACTGTCCTGGGAAGTACTTGTGAAATGTAGGGGACTTCCCCCTCAGCCCCATGGAAGCTTTCTGTCAGGAATTTCCTTGCATCCAAGTAATGTGACAGTCTTACACCACAAGCATACCAGTCATGGTCTAACTTCATTCAGGCCGAGTGGATTCTCCTTCTTAGAGCCAGAACACTCCTATTAACACAAATGTGCAGGCAAAAATCTTCCCTTTTTCTTATCCCTCACTCAATCAACCAGTCCTTAGCAACTGTTGAGACTTACTTCTCTTTCGAGTTTGCAATATCCTGTCTTGGCATTCAAATCGTTCTCATTTGCCGTTGGTATTACTAGAACTTTGTAAGAACTTCCAAACTTATTTCTCTACATCTAACCTTTAATTGTGTGATCATTTTTTTTACTATATGTGGCCAGAAGCATCATTCTAAAATGCAAAATGGATACTATCACTTCCATTTGCCCTCCTCCAGGGGATCTTCCCAACCCAGGGTTGGAACCAGCATCTCTTATGTCTTCTGTGTTGGCTGGCAGGTTCTTTACCACTACCACCACCTGGGAAGCCCCTAAAACCTTTAATAGCTCTCAGATACTTCCAGGATATAGTCCATCAGTCCAGTCTCTTGCATAGTTTCTCTCTCTCTCTCTCTCTCTCTTTTTTTTTTAAAATTTTTTTGTTTCTGTCAGATCCACAATTCTTTATTATATTGGTTGGCAAGAAAAACTGAGATTTTTTGGTAGTAAAATATTTTAACACAAAATTTACTATTTTTAAAGGCATTTATCATAGCTTCTAATGCCCTCATGATCTACCTTTGTTTATATCTCTTAATCTTCTCCTATACCTTTATACCAGTTATGACCTTCTGATCAATTAGCTCTGCTAAACAATTGGTATTTCTTTTCTTGAAAAAAATAATTTCATTGAAGTGTAGTTGATTTACAGTATTGTGTTAATTTCTGGTATATACCAAATTGATTCAGACATATACACATTTTATTTTTTATGTTATTTTCCTTAATGATTTATTACAGGATAGTTAATATAGTTCCCAATATTATGTGTTATAATTATAACACATATAATTATAATATAATTAAATTATATATATAATATAATTATACTGTATTAGTTCCCTATATATTATATATTCTCTAATATGTGCTATACAGTAGGACTTGTTATTCTATTTTATATATAGTAGTTTATATCTGCCAATTGGTATTTCTTCAATAAACTATGCTGTGCAAACCATTGTACAAGCTTTGCCCTAGGCATGGACATTGTAACCTCCTACTATTCATTCTGTAGATCTCAACCTAGATGTCACTTCCTCTGAGAATCCATCCCTGATAGTACTTTGGGAGACCTTTTCTGCTCCCAGGGTATTCTCTGCTTATTCTTATTACAGTACTTACAAATTGGGTTTGAAATGGCCCATTTGCATATCCATCTGCTCTACTAGACCAAGCTCCTTGGCAGAAATCATGCTTTGTTTTCCTCACTATTGACTTCTGAGGGACTAGCATAGTATCTAGACCTTCTGATGAGGATCAGGGGAAAATAGCATCAGTGATTGGAAGAGCTTTAGCCAAAGGAAATAAAAGAATAGCTCTTGATTATAAACAAGAATGTCCTCCTCACACCATTTACATGGCCATTTCTAGAAAATTTTACAGATAGATACAACTGTAGTCTTTTCTCTTGGCATGAAGAAGAGCTCTTTTCAACAGATCTGGGGAGCAATTTGTATAACTGATGTTATATAAGGCCCACACATCTTAGGGCCCAAAGAGTATTTGGTTTAAAGATGATCCTATCTCATGGATAAGTTAGGTCTTCCAAACATTTTTCTTGCTCCAGTTCCACCATGCCCTCTTCCAATACCACTGTTGGCATCTACTTATCACACAACTGTGTGCTTAGTTGCTTAGTCGTGTCTGACTCTTTGCAAACCCATGGACTATAGGTTGTCATTTCCTCCTCCAGGGGATTTTCCCAACCTAGGGATCGAAACCATCTCTCTTTTGTCTCCTGCAGTGGCAAGAGGATTCTTTACCACTGTGCTACCTGGGAAACCCCATCAGACTGCTGGGCGAATGCATATGTATATGATCCCTGCTTATGAGCATAGTTTTATTTCCTTGTCAGGGCTCCTTATGCATGCATGCATGCTAAGTCACTTCAGTTGAATCAGATTCTTTGCAACCCCATGGACTGTATAGCCCACCAGGCTCCTCTGTCCATGAGATTCTGCAGGCAAGAATAATGGAGTGGGTTATCATTTCCTACTCCAGGATATCTTCCTGACCCAGGGATTGAACTCATGTCTCTTATGTCTTCTGCACTGTCAGGTGGATGCTTTACCACTAGCACCACCTAGGAAACTCCCAGAGCTTCCTATGCTCCTGGCTAATTAAGAGATAGAAGCTCAGCCCCTATTCTTGAACCACAAAACAGTCTATTATGTTTGAGGTGATTTTATTTGCTCATTATATATGGAAGACTTCTGGGAGACATTGGGATTGGCCCACCTAGGATAACATTTTTATTAATTCAACAAATAGATTTTGAGCCCCTGTTATATGTCAGGCTCTGTGGATAGAGCATGAAATAAGAGAAGCCAGGTAAATGTTTTCCTGCCAGTTAGGAACTAGGAGAGGAGGTAGGCACTAAACAATTAAAAGTGTGATGTGTTCATTGAAAGGGTTTTAACAGTACCACAGAAGCATATGTGGGGACCCAGAGATGGCTTCTCTGAGGAAGTGATGGGCTATATCTGTGGCATATGAAAGGACATGCACTAACTAAGAACTGAAGTTTATTCAGAAAGCCCTGATTTCCACAAGCTTCATAGAGGAATCTTCACTCCTGCCACAAAGTCTGGCTGTGGAGTTGTCTTCTCTTGCTGGTCCTGTAGTTGATGTTGGATCTTATTGTTGTCAGAGTGATGAGAGTTGCTGCAATGCTGCACTCTGAAAACTCCAAAACTGTGCTAGGTGTCCCAGAAAACTTGTTGAAAAGAAACTGCTATAACAAAAATAGAGATACTACAATCCTAATTGCACTATGTACTCTTAAGCCAAATTATCTGACCCCAACCACCATAACTTGTCACAAGTACCACCTATGATATATCTGCTTGAGACAACAAAAATATACTGCAGCATTGAAGATAATTCATTTATCCTGTGTTGTGCAGAATCACAAAAAGCCAACCAAAGCAATCACATGGATCACAGCCTTGTGTAACTCAGTGAAGCTATGAGCTAAGTTCTGCAGGGCCTCTCAAGACATGGGTCATGTTGGAGATTTCTGACAAAATGTGGTCCACTGAAGAAGGGAATGGCAAACCACTTAACTATTATAATCTTGACCAATGAACAATATGAAGAGGGAAAAAGATATGACACCATGAGATGGTTCCCCCAGGTTGTGGGAGTCCAATATGCTGCTGGGGAATTACAGAGAATTATTTTCAGGAAGAATGAAGAAACTGAGGCACAGTGGGAAAAAAACACTCAATTATGGAGGTATCTGGTGGTGAAAGTAAAGTCTGATGCTGTGAAGAACAATATCCCATAGGAATCTGGAATGTGGGGTCCCTGAATCAAGGTAAATTGGACTTAGTCAAGCAGGAGATGGCAAGAGTGAATATCAGTATTTTAGGAATCAGTGAGCTAAGATGAATGGGAGTGGACAAATTTAATTCAGATGACCATTATATCTACTACTGTGAGCAGTTCCTTAGAAGAAATGGAGTAACCCTCATATTCATCAAGAGTCTGAAATGCAGTTCTCAGACTCAGTTTCAAAAATAACAGAATGTTCTCAGTTTATTTCCAAGCCAAACCATTCAACATCACAGTAATCCAAGTCTATGCTCCAACCATTAATGCTGAAGAAACTGAATTTGAACAGTTCTATGAAGACCTACAAGACCTTCTAGTTCAGTTCAGTTCAGTCACTCAGCCATGTCCAACTATTTGTGGCCCCATGGCCTGCAGCACGCCAGGCTACCCTGTCCATCACCAACTCCCAGAGCTTGCTCAAATTCATGTCCATCAAGTTGGTGATGCCACCCCGCCGTCTCATCCTCTGTCATCCCCTTCTCTTCCTACCTTCAAACTTTCCCAGCATTAGGGTGTTTTCTAAGAAGTCATTTCTTTACATCAGGTGGCAAAAGTATTGGAGCTTCAGCTTCAGGATTAGTCCTTTCAATGAATATTCAGGACTGGTTTCCTTGAGGATTGACTGGTTTCATCTCTTTGCAGTCCAAGGGACTTGTAAGAGTCTTCTCCAACACCACAGTTCAAAAGCATCAATTCTTCAGTGCTCAGCTTCCTTTATAGTCCAACTCTCATATCCATACATGACCACTGGAAAAACCATGGCTTTGACTGTATGGACCTTTGTCGATAAAGTAATGTCTCTGCTTTTTAATATGCTGTCTAGGTTTGTCATAGCTTTTCTTCCAAGGTGCAAGTGTCTTTTACTTTCATGGCTGCAGTCACCATCTGCAGTGATTTAGGAACCCAAGTAAATGCAGTCTGCCACTGTTTCCACTGTTTCCCCATCTATTTGCTATGAAGTGATCGGACTGGATGCCGTGATCTTCGTTTTTTGAAAGTTGAGTTTTAAGCCAGCCTTTTCATTCTCCTCTTTCACTTTCATCAAGAGGCTCTTTAGTTCCTCTTCACTTTCTGCCATAAGGGTGGTGTATTCTGAATATCTGAGGTTATTGATATTTTTCCCAGAAATCTTGATTCCAGATTTTGCTTCATCCAGTCTTGCATTTTGCATGATGTACTCTGTGTATAAGTTAAATAAGCAGGGTGACAATATACAGCCTTGACACATTCCTTTCCCAATTTGGAACCAGTCTGTTGTTCCATGTCTGGTTCTAACTGTTGCTTCCTACCTGCATATAAATTTCTCAGGAGGCAGGTAAGATGGTCTTGTCTAACATCAAAAGATGTCCTTTTCATCACAGGGGAGGAATGCAAAAGTAGGAAGTCAAGAGATAACTATAATAAGAGGCAAGTGTGGCCTCTGAGTACAAAATGAAGCAGAGCAAAGACTAACAGAGTTTTGCCAAGAGAACACACTGGTCATAGAAAACACTCTCTTCCAACAACACAAGAAACAACTCTACACTTGGCCATCACCCGATGGTTAATACCAATATCAGATTGATTATATTTTTTGAAGTTAAAAATGGAGAAGCTCTATATAGTTAGCAGAAACAAGACCTGGGCTGACCATGGCTCAGATCATGAACTCCTTATTGCAAAATTCAGACTTGAATTGAAGAAATCAGGGTAAACCAGAATACCATTCAGGTATGACCTAAGTAAAATCCCTTATGATTATGCAATGCAAGTGACAAATAGATTCAAGAGATTCAATCTAGCAGACAGAGTGCCTGAAGAAGTATTATGGATGGAGGTTTATAACATTGTACAGGAGGCAGTGACCAAAACCATCCCAAAGAAAAAGAAATGCAAAAAGGTAAATTGGTTGTCTGAGAAGACATTATAAATAACTGAGACAAGAAGAGAAGCAAAGGCAAAAGAGAAAGGGAAAGATATATCCAACTGAAAACAGAGTTTCAGAGAATAGCAAGAGAGATAGAAATCCTTCTTAAGTGAACAATGTAAAGAAAAAACAGAAAACAATAGAATGGGAAAGGCTAGAGATCTCTTCAAGAAAACTAGAGATACCATTTCATGCAAAGATGGGAACAATAAAGGACAAAAATGGCAAGGACATAACAGAAGCAGAAGAGATTAAAAGAGGTGCAAGAATACATAGAAGAACAATACAAAATATGTCTTAGTGACCTAGATAACCACGATAGTGTGGTCACTCACCTAGAGCCACATGTCCTGGAGTATGAATTCAAGTGGCCTTAGGAAGCATAATTAATAAGAAAGCAACTGAAGGTGATCAAATTCCAGATGAGCTATTTCAAATCCTAAAAGATGATGATGTAAAGTGCTGCACTCACTGCATGGCTAAGTCACTTCAGTCATTCCGATTCTTTTGGATCCCATGCACCTTAGCCTTCCAGGCTTCTCTGTCCATGATATTCTCCAGGCAAGAATACTGGAGTGAGTTGTCATTCCTATTCCAGAGGATCTTCCTGACCCAGAGATCAAACCCGTGTCTCCTACATTGGCAGGAAGGTTCTTTACCACTAGCACCACCTGGGAAGTTGCACTCAATAGGTCACCAAATTTGGAAAACTCAGCAGTGGCCACAGGACTGGAAAGGGTCACTTGTCATCCCATTCCCAAAGAAAACCAATGTCTAAGAATGTTCAAACTACTGTAACATTGCACTCATTTCACATTCTAGCAAGGTTATGATTAAAATTCTTCAAGCTAGGTTTCAGCAGTATGTGAACTGAGAACTTCCAGATGTTCAAGCTGGATTTAGAAAAGGCAGAGGAACCAGGGATCAAATTGCCAACATACATTGGGTCATAGATAAAGCAAGGGGAATTCCATAAAAAAACATCTACTTCTGCTTTGTTGACTATGCAAAAGCCTTTGAATGTGTGGATTACAACAAATTGTGGAAAATTCTTAAAGGGATGAGAATACCAGGCCACCTTACCTGCCTCCTGAGAAACCTGTATGCAGGTCAAGAAGCAGCAGTTAGAACAAGACATGGAACAATGAACAGATTCAAAATTAGGAAAGGAGTACATCAAGGTTATATATTCTCACTCTTCTTATTTAATTTATGTGCAGAGTACATCATGTGAAAGGCGGGGCTGGATGAATCCCAGGCTCGAATCAAGATTACTGGGAGAAATATCAATAACCTCAGATATGCAGATGGTTTACTTTCACTTTTCACTTTCATGCATTGGAGAAGAAAATGGCAACCCACTCCAGTGTTCTTGCCTGGAGAATCCCAGGGACAGGGGAGCCTGGTGGGCTGCCATCTATGGGGTCGCAGAGAGTCGGACACGACTGAAGCAACTTAGCAGCAGCAGCAGCAGCAGTACCACTCTAATGACAGAAAGTGAAGGATAGCTAAAGAGTCTCTTGATGAAGTTGAAAAAAGAGAGTTCAAAAGCTGACTTAAAGCTCAACATTCAATGTACGAAGATCTTGGCATTCTGTTTCATCACTTCATGGAAAATAGAAGGGGAGAAAGTGGAAACATGGATGGATTTAATTTCTTGGGCTCCAAAATATCCAAAGATGGTGACTGTAGGCATAAAATTAAAGTACCCTTGTCCTTAGAAGAAAAACTATGATGAAACTAGACAGTGTATTAAAAACCAGAGACATCACTTTGCTGACAAAGGTCCATTTAGTCAAAGCTGTGGTGTTTACAGTAGTTATGTATGGATGTAAAAATTGGACTATAAAGAAGACTGAGCACTGAAGAATTAATGCTTTTGAACTGTGGTTCTGGAGAAGACTCTTGAGAGTCCCTTGGACAGCAAGGAGATAAAACCAGTCAATCCTAAGGGAAATTAACTCTGAATATTTATTGGAAGGATTGATACTGAAACTCCAATAGTTTGGCCACGTGACACAAAGAGCCAACTCATTGGAAAAGACCCTCATCCTGGGAATGACTGAGGGCAGGAGGAGATGGGGTCAACAGGAGATGAAATGATTGGATGGCATCACCAGCTCAATGTACATGAGTTTGAGCAAACCCTGGGAGATAGTGAAGGACAAGGAAACCTGGCATACTGTAGTCCATGAGGTCTCAAGGAGATGGACATGACTTAGCAACTGATTATCAATATGCTGTGCCAATTTGTTCTACTTCCTTTGCATCCCATAGGAAGGTTAATGTGAACTGCTAAGTTCTTTTCCTTTTTAAATGAAGACTTCCCTGAGACAAGCTATAGGCACATGAGAATGAGACCTCGTGCATAGAACAAGTCTGCACGGTAAATGCCATATTGTACTCAGCATTGCTCTCCCTTCAACCACAGAGCAGTGTCATTGGACCAAGATTTTTAGACTGACTTGCGTTACTTAAGATTTATTACATTAGGCCCAAATAATATAATATTCCTGTGAGTTGCATAGGAAATACTTGATACTGTAATTGCCTCAATACAAAGAAACATAATAAAAGCCATGTCAAAAAAGGACACCTAGTTATTCAGTAGAATTGTGTTACATGGACAGCTTCATTTAAATTTATATGATATACACCATATAAAGCATGAAGATTTTTAAAATAAGCAAGCAACAAAGGTCATACATTCAGTAACATCTTTAGAAAACTTTTTTGTATGTGTGTGTGGTAAATACACCTATGTTTCCAGCTCATAGATTCAACCTGTGAAGTGAATTATTTATCAATTATTTTAAAGAGATTTTGATATACTAATCACCTAAATATGTCTGATGTCAGTGTATAATTATTATTTAGAAACATTCAGATCTGATTGGTTCATTGAAAATTTTGTCACACAAATCTGAAATGACAGATTCATTACCTGAATGTATTCACCCCTAAATTATTGCATATATTAGTGTCATGTCACTTCTTCTCTGGAATAGTAAAATATATAGCTATTGTTTTTGCTCTTCTTAAACATTATCTTCTATATAACATGCTTCAGAAATACTTCTTTACTACCACTCATGAGATGGAACATGTTTTCTAGGAAAGAGTCAAGATTTTGTTTTCTTTGCTGAACTTCTTTTATAAAAGAAAATCATATATCAAGGATGAAAGAGATTACAGTATTTTTGATTTGAACCTCTCCTTTGAAGAAGCCCAGGTCACTGTCAGATGGACTATACCTACAATTTCTTTATTAAACTAAAACGGTGGGTAAGGTGGATGGTTGCTAAGGGTATTGACTTTCTCACAAACTTAAGAGTCTCCCAGATTGCCATGCTGGAGCTCTATATTTACTCCATCTGCTCCTACTGCACTCTTGTATTGCCCATTTTAAAGGTCCTTTTTGGACTGAATAACATTGGATGAGATCCAGAAGATCAGACAAGAAATGTTTATGGATATGCCCCACTTGAACTCTTACCTCAGATGCCATCAGATTTAAGTTCTAATCACTGTTTCTTTGATAAACTTTATATACTAAGTATTTTGAATCATTTCTCCAGTTGCTATGTTTTGGACTATTTGCAATTATTCACAATATAATCAATTCCAGACTTGTCAACACTTGATTTATAAATCCTTGTTCTTGGTATTTTAAATGAAACAGTCATCTGAGTTTTTGTGCTAGATAATATATTCAGTGTTATTAGGAAAAATTATGTGTTTCATGAACTGACAGTGAATTAAAAGGAAGGTATTGATTTTATCTTTTCAAAATGCTTAAAAATGAAAGTATGGGGAAGCAAATGATAAAAACAGTTAATTTTTTCAAAAGGAAATTTGTTGTCTATCTTAATTGGAGTTCTTGTGATTAAGCCATTCAAATTTTCTTGAAGAAAAAAGAAAAAAAAATTCAGGAGAATTAAAAAGGGGAAGGACTTAATAAGAACAAGCTTTCTGAGATATTTCGTGGAATCTGAAGAAAGACATGTATCCAGACCTCCTCAAGAGCTGAACCTGGTTATTACTGATTATATTTCTACAAAATGTAATTATTATTGCAATCAAAATGACTAATCTTTTAGGATTTTACTTTCTCCCACCGTTGTGGGTCTTTAAGTTGCTGTCTCTGCTCTTTATTACATTTTGATTTATTCTTATCTCCTTTTTTTTTTTCTGAAACCAGTTTTCTCTCCATTTCCAAGAAGACTTACAGAGGCTATTGACTTTGAAAACAACCTACTGATCCTTAAGGGAGAAAGGCATGGTGAATGTGTCTGAATTGAGTGCCCATCTCTGGCCCAGTCAGCAATGACCAGAGGTAGGTTTCACATATGTAAACATGACAGAAGGTTGTCTAATACTAAAGTTTTCAGAGAAATAAAATAGACGATAAGTTGAAAAAACATCACAAGATCTCTATTAATATATCAACTATCATAATAAAGTAACAACTACCTGTATTAATGACCCTTTGCTAATGATAGTTCTGTTTGAGCCCTCTGTCAAGAAAATGATTTGATTACAGTGAGGGATGACCTCATAAGGAAGGAAAGCATCGTACATCTTGACTATATGACTAAATTATGATCGAGTAACTCCTGTTTTTTTTTTTTATGATAAAATTGGAAGATTCTTTAGTGGCCATTGTATAAGTCAGAGTTGTAAAGAAAACCGATAAGAAAGGGGATGGAGAAAGGGAGAAAGAGAAAGATAAGGGATTGATTTGAAAGAATTGGCTCATGCCATTATTAGGGCTGGTAAGTGACAACTGACAATTCCTAAGGGCAACCCGGTTGGTTGGTGATTCAGGCAATATCTGGTGTTACAGTCTGAAGTCCAAAGGCTGGGAACTTAGGAAGAATTTTTATTTTGGCATTTGGAGGCAATATTCCTTCTTCTGCAGGAAACCTCAGGTTTTTCTCTTAAGCATTTCATTTAGTGGATGAACCTCAGGATTTCCTCTTAAGCATTTCATTTAGTGGATGAGGCTCACCTACATGATGGAGGGTAATCGGCTTTACTTAAAGTCAACTGATTATAAATGTTATTTACATCTTAGAAAGTATCTTTACAGAAAAATCTAGGTTAGTGTTTTGACCAAACAACTGGTCATCATGATCTCACCAAGTGGACACATAAAATTAACCATCACAGCCATGAAGCTTCCTTGTTTTTCTGTATTAATGCTAAGTGTCAAGTTCTATATTATGCTAAGCATCTAAGTTCTCTCAAGAGAGTCTGTTTCTGTTGTTTCTTTACCTTCTTGTGATGATATTTCCTAATCTTGGATCATTCAGTCTGTTTATTTTCTTTAGGAATGACAAACCTGACAAAAATTTCAAATGCTGTCTGCATCATTTGCAAACTATTCTCATACTCTTGCAACAAGTAAAATTTGCCTCATTATAATGTATGTGACAGTGGTAAAGAAAGGAAAGATGACCTTGGATTGCAATAAACTAAATACTTCTTCCTTTTATTACTACAACTAGCCAAGCCAAAGTTTTGGGGAAAACATCTCAAACTCCAAGGAGTATTGAGACTAAATTCTCACATAAGAGTGAAAGATCACAGGAAACTATTAGAAAAAATATTGCAACTACTGTGGAAAAACCAGTGACATCAACAAGCTAGAAACACAGAATAGAATAACTGAGAAATAAAGAAAATATAGAAAAACTAGCAGGAGCAGAGAGTTATAGATTCATGTTGTTGAAGTCCATTAGAGAAAGTCAGAGGTTCAGCAAGAACTAGATTGTATAAACTGAAGGTTCAAGTATGTGTGTGCACGCTAAGTAGCTTCAGTCATGTCTGACTCTTTTGCGGCCCTATAGAATGTATCCAGGCTCCTCTGTCCATAGGGATTCTCCAGGCAAGAATGCTGGAGTGGGTTGCTGTGCCCTCTTCCAGGGGTTCTTCCCAACCCAGGAGTTGAACCTGAGTCTCCTATGTCTACTGCACTGGCAAGCAGATTCTTTACCTGGGAAGTCCAGATTCAAGTACAGTCTCTATTTAATTGTTAAACAATGAAAATCATTTAATCTTAATTTCAGTCATTCTCTTAAAATGATATCTATTGAGCAATGTTTAGAGTTGTACTAAAGATAAAGATGAGATTTTTAGTCCTGAATTTGAATTTATCATAAATCAAGTGCATGAAATCAGAATTTCTTCAAATATATGAAATGTTTTTAGCTATAAAATAGAGTTCTTTTAGATTCTTTAAAGGGCATGAGTAAGATATTATAAAGTTCTCAAGCCTAGTTGCCTTCACATCTTTTAAAAGGACGTGCTTCTATTTGTTGTCACTATTATAAATGTATGCTATCAGTTAACACACACTCAATATAACTGAACTGTGTAACCCATAATGAGGACACTTGTACTCATGCTACATGCTAGAAAGTCCTGGAGCTGGGATGTTGAAAGACTCAATTCATTTATCACAACATCCAAAGTATTTGTTTTTTTCAAAAAGTTGGTTCTTACTGTACTACGTTTATATGAAATCTCTCATAACTCTGTCTCATGGTTCCATCTGTATGTTCTACCATAAGGCCAAAAGAAGGAATTTTTTAAAGACTATACATTTTAAAATGCCCTTATACGTAGACTAGGGGAGATAAAGCTCTATGAGCAAATAACCATGTTGCACATTTAATAAACTGTGAATATAGAACACACAGGAGTAGAGTTTCCTGTACTAATCAAATAAAATCATAAAACATTAATGAAACATTTAATAGTCTACATGATCCTTATTCTACAGCATAGTAATCGGGTATAAAATTGTAAGCAACTGACAAGAAAGTCAATAATCAAAACGCCTTTCTGTGAGTTTGAGTTCATAGACTGTCACTGCTTTTTCGTGATGACGTGATGAGAAGCTGCTCAGGTGGTGCTGAGAGTTCTGATGGTTCATGTGATAAGAGCAATTCATAGTTAATATCAGAAGAATTCATCCACAATTCTCACACAAAATAAACCATTATAGTCTGTAGTTTCCTCTATGTGTTTCCCTATTAACGTTCTTCCTCAAACTATTAAACCAATGTTTTCACAATTCCCCAAAAGGTATGTTTTGAGGGAAGAACAAAGGGCTGACTTGTACCACAGGACCAGAGTGAAACTGAGCCAGAGTCTGAAGAGTGGGGTAATTATAGTGGGTAGGTAGAGGATGAAATTTTAGGCTAAGAACCAATGGCAGGACTTAAAAGGGAGAGAGGCTTGGAATAGGAAAATGCTCTAGGGATGGATTTGAGTAGCATAGGATCTGGAAGAAGAATGTGCAGTTCAGTTCAGTTCAGTCACTCAGTCGTGTCCAACTCTTTGTGACCCCATGAACTGCAGCACACCAGGCCTCCCTGTCCATCACCAACTCCCAGAGTCTACCCAAACCCATGTCTATTGAGTCGCTGATGCCATCCAACCATTTCATCCTCTGTCGTCCCCTTCTTCTTCTGCCCTCAATCTTTCCCAGCATCAGGGTCTTTTCCAATGAGTCAGCTCTTCACATCAGGTGGCCAAAGTATTGGAGTTTCAGCTTCAACATCAGTCCTTCCAGTGAACACTTAGGACTGATCTGCAGTAGGAAGCACAATATTCTAAGGTAGCTTATAGATTCGGAGGCAGTTAGATTTAAAATGCTCTGACATTAATATCTTTGATTTTAAAGAAAATTATCTTGGAAAACAGTGTCAGAGAATGTGATGCATGTTGGGGAACATTGGTAGCCTTTCATCAATATCCCAGAGATACAAAGCAAACAGAAGTAGATAACCTATATTCAGTTCAGTTCAGTTCAGTTCAGTCACTCAGTCGTGTCCGACTCTTTGCGACCCCATGAATCGCAGCACGCCAGGCCTCCCTGTCCATCACCGACTCCCGGAGTTCACTCAGACTCATGTCCATAGAGTCAGTGATGCCATCCAGCCGTCTCATCCTCTGTTGTCCCCTTCTCCTCCTGCCCCCAACCCCTCCCAGCATCAGAGTCTTTTCCAATGAATCCACTCATCTCATGAGGTGGCCAAAGTACTGGAGTTTCAGCTTTAGCATCATCCCTTCCAAAGAAATCCCAGGGCTGCTCTCCTTCAGAATGGACTGGTTGGATCTCCTTGAAGTCCAAGGGACTCTCAAGAGTCTTCTCCAACACCACAGTTCAAATGCATCAATTCTTCAGCGCTCAGCCTTCTTCACAGTCCAACTCTCACATCCATACATGACTACTGGAAAAACCATAGCCTTGACTAGACGGACCTTAGTCGGCAAAGTAATATCTCTGCTTTTGAATATGCTGTCTAGGTTGGTCATAACTTTTCTTCCAAGGAGTAAGCGTCTTTTAATTTCATGGCTGCAGTCACCATCTGCAGTGATTTTGGAGCCCCCCAAAATGAAGTCTGACACTGTTTCTACTGTTTCCCCATCTATTTCCCATTAGGAGAGGGTAAATAAGAAGAATTCTGTGATGAAAGAAAAGTCAGAAAGGGATTTGCAGATATTGGAGATGAAAGGAACAATAAACTGGGGAGTACTTGTCTCTTAATACCTGGGTCCCCAAGAAAGGACTGTCAAAGAGTTTCTGTGTTTTCTATGCATACTGTTAAGCACTATTCAGAAGGAATACAATTTTGTTTAACATTATCTTGCATTTTTTAACATGTACTTTGCACAACATGGCTTAAATCAGTAGGTTTATAGGGCTGATTGAGAACCTTGAATTTTTTTTTTTTTTCCATGAAATATAGACCTGAGAAAAGGGGGAAAATGGACGAAGCCCAGAGGACACTGGTTAGGAGTCAATGACTGAGGGTCGTAAAATACTGGGAGTAACAGGCCAGAGTGAAAGCAAAAGTCGCTCAGTCATGTCTGACTATTTGCGACCCCATATACTATACAGTCCATGGAATTCTCCAGGCCAGAATACTGGAGTGGGTAGCCTTTCCCTTCTCCAGAGGATCTTCCCAACCCAGGGATCGAACCCAGGTCTCCCACATTGCAAGCAGATTCTTTACCAGCTGAGCCAACAGGGAAGTCCAGGAATACTGGAGTGGATAGCCTATTCCTTCTATAGGGGATCTTTCTGATCCAGGGCCATAGCTGAGCAAAAAAGAAACTGCCCAGCTTTTCCAGTGAATGTGAGTGAAACCAGACTGACATGGTGGTAAGAAAATTTGGCACAGGCAAATCTGCCTTTCCATGTGCACATTAAATGTTAATACTGAGGATTTTTGCCTATTGAGAAAACATTCATCTTTTAAATCTGAGTTGCAAACTGCTGTATTATGCTTAATATTTAAAAATTAAATTTTTGTTTTATTTTGGCACATGGTTGATGTACAATGTTATGTTAGTTTCAGGTGTAAAACAAAGTGATTCAGTTATACATGTACATATATTATTATTTTTCAGATTCTTTCCCATATAAGTTATTACAGAATATTGAGTAGATTTCTCTGTGCTGCTGTACATTACATCCTTGTTCATTATCTATTTTATATATAGTAGTGTATACATGTTAATCCCAAACTCTTAATTTATCCATGCCCCACCACCTTTGCCTTTGGTAACTATAAGTTTGTTTTCTATGTCTGTGAGTCTGTTTCTGTTTCATAAATGAGTTTGTTTGTATCATTTATTAAATTCCATATATAAACAATATCATATTATATTTATCTTTCTCCTTCTCACTGACTTAGTATGATCATCTCTAGGTCCATACATGTTGCTTAAATAATGTTTGTAAAAGAGATGGTCTCTATTGTTTTAATTTCACATCTGTCTTTGTAATGAGATTGAGCATATCTTATACTTTTTGAGTTTCCTGTTTTGAGCCTATTAATATCCCTTTAAGCTTCTTGTCTTTTTCACCCACCTGGGTTCTTTGCACATTCTAAGGTCAATCACTAGCCTTTGTTTTAACTATAACAATCTCCTCCCTATCTGTCAACCATCTGGGGTCTTTGTGCATGTGTGTGTTAAGTCACTCTGTTCATGTCTGACTCTTTGTGACCCTGTGGACCATAGCCTGCCAGGCTCCACTGTCCATGGGATTTTCCAGGTGAGAATACTGGAGTGGGTTTCCACGTCCTCCTCCAGGGGATCTTCCCAACCCAGGGATAGAACCCACATCTCTTATGTCTCCTGCATTGGCAGATGGGCTCTTTACCACTGCCATCTAGGAAGTCTGGACTTCGCACATATTATCCTCTAATGACTTTCCTTTCTCCTTTTTAACTGCTTCAGATTCTCATCCTTTATTAGAGCCTAACTCAGTTATGCTCTTTGTCATCAAACATGTTTTTATTACTCAAATACCATGAATTCCTCTATCATTTATTATCTCTATATCATACATCCATTGTGTTCCTTGAGATATTAGGAATGTTTTTATAACATGAATTCAGAATTACAGATAGTATTGAATATGATGCTAGCTGTGCCTAACACACAGCTGTCTTATTTATTGATTAAATGTGCTTGCCAAGATCTTTAGAAAGTGGTCGCCATCATGCACTATGCATTATGTGTTAGGTAACCCATGTGTCAGCACATTTTATTTGGGTATAAAATCTCAACAAGGCTTTATTATAGTTTCACAATCAATGTCATTAAAAAAAAAACCTAAAAGAAAAGATTAATAAAATGTTCTTATTAGTAGAGTTTACATACTTGAACTAAATGCATTGGAATGCTCTTACTCCCGTTACAACAAAATTATTGATTTACCTTGAACTTTTTATCTTGCTTTCTAACTAGATGTTTAGCTTAAATTATCCATAATATTGCTGTTCATTTTATAGAGAATTCCTAGTAATACAGTCACACACTTTTAAGTCATTCCCTCAGTACACACATCCCATGGCATACAATGCCATTCCAACTGGTTTCTATGGAGTTCTTTCCCATGGTTACTCTTGTGCTAATCATCATTGTGGTAGAAATGCCAACCAAATGATTATTATTTTTATAATTTGAGCATGGGAGATATTTTAATGCTGTCTTAATTGAAGTCAAGGCTGCATACAAAGAATTAAAACATAGAAATGAAACCAGTTTTAAGCTCTCCTCCCCCAACCTTTCATTTTTCAACCCTGAACTCTGGACACAGAAAGAATTGGTTAAGGGATTGATAATAGATGCCATAGATGTAATATAGATAGTATTTTTGAAACAGAGGTTTGACCATGGCCAAGTTACTTGGTCCAATTGTATGTATAGGTTTCTCAACTTAAACAGGGAGTTGTAAAAAGTAAGCTTACCTTAAAAGATTATCTGGATGGTAAGTCCCCTAGAGAATGTCCCTCTTGGCCCTTGGCCAAAATAACAAGACCAGCTTCAGACCAGGACTTATCCATACTTTCTTCTTCCTCCTTAAGACCAACACAAAGACTGTTTGGAGCAGAAGGACATTTAATCATTATTTATCTTCCTGAAGCTTTGCATTCTTTGCTCTACTGAAGCTGACAAAGTTTAGTATTGTTTTGGAAATAAGAAACCTTAATGGCTATATCACAAGGGCTTTTTTAGCATTTGTTTAAATTTAACAAAACTTTGAGCCAAATGATATTCAAAGCCTACATGTAAATATATTCAATATTATTTATTTTCCAAGCACCCACATTCATGTATTTTGCAGTAACCTTTCCATTCTTGGGTTAACATCTGCTTTCATTCCAATCTTCCAGAATGGGAAATTGACAAATAGCACTTCCTCAATTTCCTAGACAACATTGTTAAGACTGCACTTTTTAAATGAACATATGCATACAATATTTTTCAAATGTCAAGTCAAAGAGCTGTTTCTCTAAATATTAAATGACAAATGTATAGTCTATGCAAGGATAAGGCATTTAAGCTTTCTTAACTTCTTAGTCTCAACCCTTTAATTAATCTTGGTTTTTAAATATTTTTTTTGCAGGGAACTCATAATTTCAAACATATATATAGTTAACAATTTTAATATATCTTTATTTATTTGTATAGCTTCAACTTGAAGAGATATATATAAAGCCTGTCATAGTTTCAAAGTAATTCATTTAAAACCGAGCTGTGGGGCATATATAACCATCAAATTTTATCCATGAAGAACTATCAGAGACATTTGTGTTACTAAGTATCATGGATCTCTCTCTCTGCAGGTCACCATCAAATTTTCCAGATATCCCTCAAAATACACAAATGGACTGGATGTCAATTTTCTTTAAAAAGGTCTCTGTTAAAACACTTAATCAGAGTTTACGCTTGTTACAGATTTCATCAAAGCTCTCTGACAATTTTCCTCAACTTTGTTCTCTTCCTACAATTCCCTCTGTGTAAGTTTAGAATGCTTAATTGATAGGAAACACTTTAAACCAATCCAAGTATAATACAAAAAGAGTACCATTTCATTTACATGGCCTCTTAAAATGTAGGAGTATAAATTGCCTCTCTGGAGATTATAATATATGAATAAGACTTATGCTTAGTGATTAAAAAAAATTATATTAATGTGCAATCTTTAATAATAATGAAAACTCATTAATTATATATAATCCCATAATTCTAATACATCTACTTCATTTTAATTTTTATCTTGTATGGTTTCTTTCAATTCCTACTAATATCCATGGTTTACACAAATATATTTATATAACAAATGAAGCTTTTTATTTTCTTCCTTTTAGTTTAATATTTCTACATCAGATCGCCTTACATCAATGGCATAAAACTTTCCAAAAGGAGATTTTTAATTTCTACAAAATATTCTATAGAGATGATGTAACTCAATGAATTAATTCACCTCCATTCATTTTGGAACATTTAGATTTTTTCAACTTTGTTTATTTATGTCAATAGAATTATACATCATTTGTTTATTTTTCTTAATATAATTTTTCTATGTCTTGGTGCTGAGACTAAATTTATAAACTCTACCTTTTTTTTTTTGAAAAGTGCTGTCAAATTGCTTTTTAAATGGAATATAACAAGCTATTCTGCCACCAGAAAATATGCCTGTGTTCATGTGATAATACTCTTAAAACCCTGGATATTTTCAGAATATTTATTATTTTGATATAATATAAATAATCCAGTGTCTATTATTGGCTTGCTTATGTTTTATTGATTTAATTATAGTAAAAATGCAGATATCCACTGACTCATATGTGGACAGCATATGATTATTTCTACCATTTATTTAGGGGAATAACTTTCTAAAATGATTTATACTTAGAAAAACATTTTTAGGTACCTTTTTGCTTACAAGTGTCTCTAGAGAAAAGACATAGATTGGATTTTATAACTACGTTTGTCTAAAAACTGACCTTATTTCCTATTTTCTTAATATATATATTCCCTATTTTCTTAATATAAATAGAAGTGATAAAAAAAGTGTGAGACAATTCATCAAGTCTCAATACAGAGTTATATCAGGAGAAAGAAAACATAGATTTGTGGCCAAACACTGGAGGCTCTGTCTAAGGACTTTAACCACCAAAAAAGACCTATGAAAATAATTATATCCCCAGATTCACAAACTCTGTAATTATGATCATAATTCAGTGTCTCTATTTTAACTCACCATATTTGGTAAGCATAATATCTTATTGAATCACATGCAGAGGCCTCCTTGAAAGAGAAAATGTGGGCATGGGCATTTCAGGCTAATGGGGAAAGGAGTCCAGGAGAGGCAGTAGAGCTAGGAGGTAATGGAAAGAGGGTTCTTAAGAAAATGCTGCTCTCAAATCTCTGTGCATATATTTCATGAGCCATCAAATAGAAATAATAATAGCATATATCTCATAACGTTATGATGATGATGAAATGGAAGAAGAACTAGAGACCAAATTGCCAATATTCACTGGATCATAAAGCAAGGGAATTCCAGAAAAAACATTTACTTCTGCTTCTTTGACTACGCTAAAGCCTTTGACTGTGTGGATCACAGTAAACTGTGGAAAATTCTTAAAAAATGAGAATGCCAAATCATCTTACCTGTCTCCTGAGAAACCTGTATGCAAGTCAAGAAGCAACAGTTAGAACTGGACATGGAACAACTAACTGGTTCAAAATTGGGAAAGAAGTATGTCAAGGCTGTATATTGTCACCCTGTTTATTTAATGTTGATATACATCCTGTGAAATGCCAGGTTGGATGAATCACAAGCTGGAATCAAAATTGCCAGGAGAAATATCAACAACCTCAGATGTGCAGATGATACCACTCTAATGGCAGAAAGTGAAGAGAAACTAAAGAGCCTCTTGATGATGGTGAAAGGGAAGGGAAAAAGCTGTTTGTTAGTTAGTTAGTGTTAGTTACTCAATCATGTCTGACTCTTTGTGATCCCATGGATTTTAGCCCTCTGTCCATGGGATTCCTCAGGCAAGAGAATACTGGAGTGGATTGCCATAGCTGACTGGCTTAAAACACAACATTCAAAACGCCAAGATCATGGCATCTGTTCCCATCGCTTCATGGCAAACAGAAGGGGGGAAAATTGGAAGCAGTAACAGATTTCATTTTGGGGGGCTTCAAAATCACTGCAAATGGTAACTGCAGCCATTTAATTAAGACACTTGCTTCTAGGAAAGAAAGCTATGACAAACCTAGAGAGGATGCTAAAAAGCAGAGACAACACTTTGCTGACAAAGATCTGTATAGTCAAAGCTATGGTTTTTCCAGAAATCATGTATGGATGTGAGAGTTTGACCATAAAGAAGGCTGAGCACCAAAGAATTGATGCTTTTAATTGTGGATCTGGAGAAGACTCTTGAGAGTCCCTTGGACAGCAAGGAGATCGAACTAATCAATCCTAAAGAAATTCAACTGTAAATATTCATTGGAAGGACTGATCCAATGCTTTGGCCACCTGATGGGAAGAGAAAATTCTTTGGAAATTTTCAAAATTTTGAAATTTTGAAAATTCTTTGAAAACCCTGGTGCTTGGAAAGTTTGAAGGCAAAAGGAGAAGGGGGTGGCAGAGGATGAAATGGTTAGATAGTATCATGGACTCAATGAATACGAATTTAAGCAGATTCTGGGAGATAGTAGAGGATGCAGTCCATGGGGCTGCAAAGAGTCAGACAACAGCAACTGAGCAACAACAACAACGATGATGAAATGTTACTGTGGCGAATGTTCTCTAAACAGTTACTGCTGCTCGATGCCTGTGAGTTAGCTACCTAATTTTCAAATTTCTAGATCATAGGAATTACGGCATTTTCTTGTACCCCAACACATTTCTAATCTCCCTCACCTACAGTGGCTATTTGTCCTGTCCATGTGGGACAGTTCTGGTTTATGACTGTTTACTTGTGTTATTATAAATACCCATCTTTCCTTTTATGTACAAAAATCTTTCATTTTGCACAATGATTTGTATGATCACCTCAGCCTGTTTATTTCCTCAGCCTGTGTTAGATACTTCACACAATCTAATACACTGTGTATGTATTCACATATATTTATGGTCTGTCTGTACTAGATATAAACTCCAAAGTCAAGAGTTTTTCTTTCTAATAATTGTTTAGTGTTCAGAAAAATGTCTGATAAATAACAAAGGCTTTAAAAATATTAGTTGAATGAATGAATTAATAATCTTAGTTATAGTGGAACTATATCAGAGTTTGATGTTTATGAAATACCCTTGCTGCAGCAAGGCTGGTGTGAGCTTTGTCAAAGTCATTCAGGATGCCAGAGTGGGGAAAGTGATGGAAGGAGTCTGGTTAACTGGAACCCAAGAGAGAATTGCCACAATCTCTAAAACAATGAGAAGATGACTTCTGGAAATAGCTTTGACATTATCTCTTTTTAAACTATTGTTATTACTGATATTTGCCTTCTATTTATTATTAAAGTTGCCTTGATCATTTTTCTTCCAACATAACTGAGGATTATAGCAATATGTTAAGGTAGAATCAACAGTATGGTTTGTACTAAGCAGCATTTATTTTCCCCTTCAGTTATCTCAAATACAGACTGTATATTAGTCATAAAGATTATACTATAAGCAGTGTATGACACGACAACTTGATGGGCCTTGAAAATAATAGCAAAGCAACTAAAAAGCTGCAGTTTGTGTTATTATCATAACTGCAAAACATTTATTGGGATGCTGTTGATAAATTGTGTTGATGAATTCCAGAAAGAGTTTCAGGAATAACTCTTAATAACTAAAATGTTTGAAAGTATTTAGATTAAAAATTAGTGTACATAAAAGAATATAATAAACATAACTCAACCTTTACTGAATGCATACTGTGTTCCAGATGCTAAGTTAGACACTAGGAAGATAGCACTGCCATCAAAGGGTGACCAGTCCAGCAGGTGAGAGAGACAGGTGTAGATTTTTTCCAGTGTGACTGGTGCTGTGATAGGATTATGCAAAGAGTTATTGAAGGAGCAAATTTAAATACACACTATATGGTAGTTGATCATTGTTTTGGGTTTCCACTAAGGAAGGTTTAAGTCAGGGTACTAACTGGAAGGACTTAGTGTTAGGGTTTCATATGATAAATTGTTTTAATACAGTATCACAGGTATTAGAGGATCATATTCTCTAGGAGTTTATATAGAAAAAATAAACCTATAATCTGTTTGTAGCAGGAGATAGAAATAAAAATTAAATAGCATTTCAAAATATCTTTCAATCTTTTAGTCCTATGAAACACATGAGTTGTTTTCTAGGGTACACAGTTGTGAACTTATTTACCTAATGTTCAGGGCTAAGGGAGAAGTGTTTGCATATTTCTGTATGAAGGGTTTTTACTGTTTTATAGACTTTCCATTGCCTCAAAAGTGATGGTCTTTCCAAGAGAACTTAGAAATAATCTTACTAATTTAGATAACTTCTTAAACAGAATTACCTTTGCATTGTATCAATACTCATATTTAGGCAGTGAAATGACCTTTGCATTTTCCTGGTATGTCAGGGGCAAGTTTAAGCTTTACTTTCTATGCAGTCTCTTTAAAAGAAAACACAAGGTTTCAATTTATATTTCTGAACACCAAAATAAACTCATCTTACATAAATGAACAGTGTCATTGGCTGTAATTTGCATCTCAATGTAAATGTCATTTCCCTGCTTACTGTTGAAGCTTTAAGTTTAGGCTCTGAAAAAAAAGTGCTATCTGTTCCTGTTATTGCAAGCTACGTTTCTGACAGCTCTAGCATTAATGGCACCAGATTGCTTGCACCAGATTTGCTTGCTTGGGAACTTAAATTTTGTCATCTCCCACCCTTTATTATCCTGTTCTCAAACAAAATCCATTCTAATGATATTTTTAAAAGTTATGTTTCTAAACTGAGGAGATAACTTCCTTTTTGAATTAGATGACAAGGTGCCTCAGAATTTATTTAGGAAATGAAGCCTACACACCTGTAGATTCTATGGAAGCAGGAAGATGGATAGAAAATTACTCTTTTCAAGACATTACATGTACGTTTAAAATATTGAAAAGTACAGATAAGCTCTCACAAAGGACTGAACTAAGGCCAAGGGACAGTTGATTATGTATTTCCTCTGGATTATGGAAAAACAAACTTAAATTATATTTTTAAACTTTAGAAGTACATAGCATAATATATTATTATTGGTTTTAATGTAATCAATTTATTACAAGCAAGGTGTTTATGTCATTTAGTGACTTTTGCCATACCATACTTCTTGAAATAGATAATGGACAAAAACAGAGCATGCAGAAAGCTGAAAGCTCATTCTGTGGAAGGATGTTACTATAATGATGATAGCACATGTCTGAAGACTAGTGTAAAGGCAGAAGATGATATTGAGTAACAACATATATGAGAAAGAAAATAGATAAAAGAAAAACCTATGCCATTTTTGGTTATTGGAAATGAATTAGTTTAGAAATAACAAGAATAGGAATGTTGTAGGAGTGTTTCAAGAGAAAAAATGGTAACCATAAAACTTGTACCCCCATATCTTTAGGATAAAGATATATTATCTTGATAATAGTCTTGAAAGTTCTTTCCATTATATGTGGGAAAGTAAGTAGATGGAACCAGATTACTATACTACACTCACTACTTCTATTTGGACAAACAGTTACATTTTTCTCTAAACTTTACATTGTGTTAACATATGAAAGTAGATGATGTTTGAGAATCCTAGTGATTTAGGGTGTTTTTCTTTTCCTTTATTAAATATGGCTCAAAAATCTCTCTCTTATTGAAGAAACTTCAGATGTCTTAGGCAGAAGCACAGGGTACAAAAGGCTTCTACCATGACTTTTCCAGAAGCTTGAGTTGCAAACATATTATAGGGGGAAAAAAGGAGAAAATCAGGTTATTCACTGTTTAATGGAATATAAATGAGCTTAAGATATCGCTAGATTATCAGGTTTATGATCAACCTTCATCAGAACTAGAAGACATATATTAAAAATTGGAAGACTATTTTACTCTTTATAGATTCTTTTCACACTGGTAAATGTAACACAGATCTCTTATTAGCAATTTGTATTTTGTTTCTTCACAATTCAGTACTAGCATTTTCAGTTAGTCTGGTCTATTCACTTGTTATTTGCCAATTCACCACCTATTTGAGGGTGACCCTGATGATTATCACACAAGAAAACATTAGAGAAAAAAATAAGGCAGTTGGAAGGAAGGGGAAAAGCTTATTTTCTGATATATTTTGTTAAAAATATAAGAATTATGAATCAGATTGTGTCATGAGGCTTATAAGATGAAAATGTTATCACAAATGCAATTTTAACTCTGTAATCACAAAAGATTCTGATGAGTAAGAGAATGGTTAGTTTCCCAGAAAGAACCATCTAACTGCACAAGCAGATCTCAGATAAATTTGGATTTGAAAAATCAAAGAACGGCAAAGCTTGTTGCTGTCAGTCAGTAACTAAGAATAAAGATCTTTGATATTTTGCATCTGTTTTTGGTCAATAAAAATAGTCGTAAAACAAAAGAGGATATATAAAACCAAAAGAGGACAAATACTCAAACGGAATAAAAAAAAAAGGGAAGATAATATTTATATGTTCTCTATATGAATTTAGCCTTGGGTTGCTCAACTTAGTTGAATTATATTCCAGGCCAGGAAATAATTTATTTCCTTTATAATTTCTACCTTTTCATACTGTTCATGGGGTTCCTGAGGCAAGAATACTGGAGTGGTTTGCCATTCCCTTATCCAGGACAGCAAGGAGATCAAACCAGTCAATCCTAAAGGAAATCAACCCTGAATATTCATTGGAAGGACTGATGCTGAAGCTGAAACTCCAATATTTGGCCATCTGATGTGAAGAGACAACTCTTTGGAAAAGACCTTGATGTTGGACAAGATTGAGGGTACGAGGAGAAGAGGGCAACAGAAAATGAAATGGTTGGATGGAATCACTGACTCAATGGACTTGAGTTTGAGCAAACTCGGGAGAACAGTGAAAGATAAGGAAGCCTGGTGTGCTGCAGTCCATGGGGTTGCCAATGATTTAGCAACTGAACAAGAACAGTATTAATTTTTCCGTTGTGAAAATTTAAAACATTATAATGGGCTATCCAAGAGATAATGAGTTTTTCCCCAAAGAAAATTTTAAGCAAAAACTGGATACTGATCTGAATGAGAGAGAGTAGAGGAAATTCAGCATCAAATGGCAGTTGGACTATATTATATTAAGATTTTTCTCTTAAGTCCTAAAATTCTAAACAAAGAATCTCTTGAACTCATCTCTTGTCTAAAGAGTTTTGGCCAATTCTTACAGGTCTTCTAATACTATTTTCTCCTACTCTTATTCCCTTTAAGATGTAAAATCTTTTTGGTAGACTATAAATTATAAATTAATGTTGTTGCATTTTTAGGAGTTGTGCCCTAATAAGATTAATATAAATTTTGAGTTACATCTGATTTAAAATACTACTATATAGGTCTATAATTTGTTTTATGGAGTTTGATTTTATCTTGCTTCTGCTTTTCTCTAATTGTGTAGTTTTGAGTAAGCGACATAAACTTCTAAATTTCCATTTATTCATCTATTAAATAAGGATGAAGCACAGTTTGCTACAGTTCATGAGGTTGCAAAGAGTCAGACACAACAGAGTGAACAGCAACACTTTCCTCAGGAGGTTGTTGTGAGGATTATATGAAATAATGCATGAAGTCGTGACCAGTACAAATAATTGTGTCAATAAAAGTTGAGGTCTAATTGCTAATTGGGCTTCCCAGGTGGTTCAGTGGTAAAGAATCCACCGGTTAATGCAGGAGATGTGGGTTCCATCCCTGGGCCGGGAAGGTCCCCTGGAGAAGGAAATGGCAACCCACTCCAGTATTCTTGCCTGGGAAATCCCATGTACGAAGGAGCCTGACAGGTTACAGTCACTGGAGTTACAAAGGAGGTGGACATGACTTAGTGACTAAACAATAACAACAAATTGAAAAACATTTAGTTCTTCTGACTCTCAAAATTTTCAATTGTGAAATAGAGTAAAGGAGAATCATCTCACAGAAATGTAGTTAATATATAATGAGATACAAAAAGCGTGTGACACAGAACCTGCCTCATAGTAGTAGTTCACCAATGCTAGTGTTTCCTGCCCACTTGAGGATTTTTAGGACTGCTGGTAATGTTTGCCATATTCTTCCATATCTTATCTTAGCTTGCATAATTTGCATTTCCTATTATCCTGGTCTTGGCTTATGACAGTGATTCTTACTCTTTTAGGGGGCTTTAAGCCCTTTTGAGAAGTTCCTGAAAGCAATATCTCCTCTTTCCAGAAAATATACATCCAAATCATATATATATATATATATATATATATACACACACCTATAATTCCACCTATTACCAACTAGTTTATGGATCCCTGAAATCAGTTCATGGGCCTATAAAATCCAAGATAAATACTATGCTCTACAGTACATCTGGTTTTGCATGAAGATACACAAGTAATCAAAGTGGGATCATCTGTTGCACATTGCTATCTGACTGAAAGCACATCAGCCCTATATTCATTTGAGTTAGTTATCTAATTTCAGGGATTCCAGAGGGCTCATACAGAGTATTTACTTTGGAGCATGACTAATAAATGGGTTTGCAAATAGGTACTCTTCTTAAATACTAAATATATTAAAATGAGATGAGGAAAAGCTTTTACTGTGAGAAATGCCATCAAGAGATTAAAGAAATGAAACCAAAATACCAACTCTGTTAAATAAGGGGCTATAGGAGGGTAAAAGAGAAGTGAAGAGCTCCAAATTAATAAACATAGAAAACAAACATGTGCATACATATTCATGTAATAACCTACTTAACTCAAAGCAACAAAATGCAATTTTCCACTTTCCTGGTTTAGTGGTTTGATTGAGCCACTCTTTGAACTTCTGTCTTCCTCAGCTCTCACTGATCTAATTGCACAAGTTAAGCTCTCAGAAACTTAAAATATTTTAAATTTTGGAGAAAAGTCTAGCTGTGTTAGATGATTTTCTAACACTTTAGTATTTTACTAACAAATGGTAGGATTTTTGGACACTCAGTACCCCTCCCTTTGAAGTACTGATTTTAAAGGTACTATGAAAAAACTATCTCTAATAAATAGATATAATATATAAATGTCTATTTCCCAGACCAGGAAAATGTAACAAGTGTATTTGAAACTATTCAAAATGGTAGAGTTCTTCTAGAATAACTTCATAATGACTTGAATGATGAATTCAGATCCTCACTTTTCTCATAATATGATTATGCTGTATCTTGCATTAGGTAAACATCAAGTCAAATTTCTGAGACTGAATATTATCTGAGTCAGATATTATGGAATTCTGCTTTATTGTAGAACATACCTAAAAAAATCTATTCAGTTCAACATATTTTTAGTACCTTGGATGCTGTGCTATGCTAAGTTGCTTCAGTCGTGTCCAGCTCTTTATGAACCCATGGACGGTAGCCTGCCAGGCTCCCCTGTCCACAAGATTTCCCAGGCAAGAATACTGGAGTGGGCTGCTATGCTCTCCTCCAGGGGATCTTCCTGACCCAGGGATTGAACCGGCATCTCTTCTATCTTCTGCATTGGCAAGTAGGATCTTTATCACTAGTTCAGCCTGGGAAGCCCATCAGCTCAGTTCAGTTCAGTTCAGTCCCTCAATCGTGTCGGACTCTTTGCGACCCCATGAATCGCAGCACGCCAGGCCTCCCTGTCCATCACCAACTCCCGGAGTTCACTCAGACTAACGTCCATTGCGTCGGTGATGTCATCCAGCCATCTCATCCTCTGTCGTCGCCTTCTCCTCCTGCCCCCAATCCCTCACAGCATCAGAGTCTTTTCCAATGAGTCAACTCTTCACATGAGGTGGCCAAAGTACTGGAGCTTCAGCTTTAGCACCATTCCTTCTGAAGAAATCCCAGGGCTGATCTCCTTCAGAATGGACTGGTTGGATCTCCTTGCAGTCCAAGGGACTCTCAAGAGTCTTCTCCAACACCACAGTTCAAAAGCATCAATTCTTCAGCGCTCAGCCTTCTTCACAGTCCAAATCTCACATCCATACATGACCACAGGAAAAACCATAGCCTCGACTAGACAGACCTTAGTTGGCAAAGTAATGTCTCTGCTTTTGAATATACTATCTAGGTTGGTCATAACTTTTCTTCCAAGGAGTAAGCGTCTATTAATTTCATGGCTGCAGTCACCATCTGCAGTGATTTTGGAGCCCAAAAAAATACAGTCTGACACTGTTTCCCCATCTATTTCCCATGAAGTGATGGGACCAGATGCCATGATCTTTGTTTTCTGAATGTTGAGCTTTAAGCCAACTTTTTCACTCTCCTCTTTCACTCTCATCAGGAGGCTTTTTAGTTCCTCTTCACTTTCTGCCAGAAGGGTGGTGTCATCTGCATATCTGAGGTTATTGATATTTCTCCTGGCAATCTTGATTCCAGCTTGTGTTTCATCCAGCCCACCATTTCTCATGATGTACTCTGCATAGAAGTTAAATAAGTAGAGTGAAAATACACAGCCTGACGTACTCCTTTTCCTATTTGGAACCAGTCTGTTGTTCCATGTCCAGTTCTAACTGTTGCTTCCTGACCTGCATACAGATTTCTCAAGAGGCAGGTCAGGTGGTCTGATATGCCCATCTCTTTCAGAATTTTCCAGAGTTTATTTTGATCCACACAGTCAAAGGCTTTGGCATAGTCAATAAAGCAAAAATAGATGTTTTTCTGAAACTTTCTACCTTTTTGCATGATCCAGCAGATGTTGGCAATTTGATCTCTGCCTCCTCTGCCTTTTCTAAAACTGACTTAGACATCTGGAAGTTCATGGTTCAGGTATTGCTGAAGCCTGGCTTGGAGAATTTTGAGTATTACTTGACTAGCATGTGAGATGAGTGCAATTGTGCTGTAGTTTGAGCATTCTTTGGCATTGCCTGTCTTTGGGATTGGAATGAAACCTTACCTTTTCCAGTCTGTGGCCACTGCTGAGTTTTCTAAATTTGCTGCCATATTGAGCACTTTCAGCACTTTCACAGCATCATCTTTCAGGATTTGAAATAGCTCAACTGGAATTCCATCTCCTCCACTAGCTTTGTTTGTAGTGATGTTCTCTACGCCCCACTTGACTTCACATTCCAGAATATCTGGCTCTAGGTGAGTGATCAAACCGTTGTGATTATCTTGGTCGTGAAGATCTCTTTTGTATAGTTCTTCTGTGTATTCTTGCCACCTTTTCTTAATATCTTCTGCTTCTGTTAGGTCCATACCACTTCTATCCTTTATCGAGCCCATCTTTGTATGAAATGTTCCCTTGGTATCTCTAATTTTCTTGACGAGTTCTCTAGTCTTTCCCATTCTGTTGTTTTTCTCTATTTCTTTGCATTGATCGCTGAGGAAGGCTTTCTTATCTCTTCTTGCTATTCTTTGGAACTCTGCATTCAGATGCTTATATCTTTCCTTTTCTCCTTTGTTTTTTGCTTCTCTTCTTTTCACAGCTATTTGTAAGGCCTCCCCAGAGAGCCATTTCGCTTTTTGCATTTCTTTTCCATGCAAAAAATGGTCTTGATCCCTGTCTCCTATACAATGTCACAAACTTCATTCCATAGTTCATCAGACACTCTAGTTCAACTTCAGCTTCTTCAGCATTACTGGTTGGGGCATAGACTTGGATAACTGTGATATTGAATGGTTTGCCTTGGAAATGAACAGAGATCATTCTGTCGTTTTTTAGATTGCATTCAAGTACTGCATTTTGGACTCTTTTGTTGACTATGATGGCTACTACAAATCTTCTAAGGGAATCCTGCCCACAGTAGTAGATATAATGATCATCTGAGTTAAATTCACCCATTCCAGTCCATTTTAGTTCTCAGACTGCTGATGTTCACTGTTGCCATCCCTTGTTTGACCACTTCCAATTTGCCTTGATTCATGGACCTAACATTCCAGGTTTCTATGCAGTATTGCTCTTTACAGCATCAGACCTTGCTTCTATCACCAGTCACATCCACAACTGGGTATTGTTTTTGCTTTGGCTTCATCCCTTCATTCTTTCTGGAGTTATTTCTCCACTGACCTCCAGTAGCATATTGGGCACCTACCAAACTGGGGAGTTCCTCTTTCAGTATCCTATCATTTTGCCTTTTCATATTGTTTGTGGGGTTCTCAAGGTAAGAATACTGAAGTGGTTTGCCATTCCCTTCTCCAGTGGACCACATTCTGTCAGACATCTCCACCATGACCCACCCGTCTTGAGTGGCCCCACAGAGTATGGCTTAGTTTCATTGAGTTAGACAAGGCTGTGGTCCTAGTGCGGTTACATTGATTAGTTTTCTGTGGTTATGGTTTCAGTGTGTCTGCCCTCTGATGCCCTCTCGCAATACCTACCATCTTACTTTGGTTTCTCTTACCTTGGACGTGGGGTATCTCTTCACAGCTGCTCCAGAAAAGCGAAATGGCTGCTCCTTACCTTGGATGAGGCATATCTCCTCACTGCCACCCCTCCTGACCTTGAACGTGGATTAGCTCCTCTCAGCCCTCCTGTGCCTGCGCAGCCACCGCTCCTTGAATGTGGGGTTGCTCCTCTCGGCCACTGCTCCTGACCTCGGGCGTGGGGTAGCTCCTCTTGGCCTCTCCTCCGCCGTAGCAGCCTGGCCTGTGTAATTATTTAGGTAGCTAGAATTTAATTGAAATGACGACTGTTTATGTTTTGTTTATAATTTAAAAATCACTACTCATATGCATTACCTTTATATTTCTACATGACTTCAGAATTTCATACCTCTCTAATAAGTGTACAGAAGACTCATCTGGATATTTTTTTCAGTTGTCCTTTTAAAACTTTGCTACTCAGAATATAGTTTGGAGACCAGCAGCATCTCCTTACACAGGAGCCTTCAGAAATGCAGAATATTAGGCCCTTCTCAAGACAACTGGATTTGAATCTATATCATAACAAAATTACTAGGAGATCTGTATAGACATAAAAATTTGAGACACTGTCTTCATTGATAAACATCTTCCTTGTATACATTACTAGACATTAGTATCCTATACATTACTATTAATTTTATTATTTTTATTTTTATATCTTTTTCTTTTAAAAGAGTTTCACCTATATTAAGAAACAGAATGCAAAGTTCACACAACTTTAAAAAAATGAAACAGAAAACTTCAAAGAAATTTCATACTTTATCAGCCTAGAGCATCCAAAGAAAAATTCCACATTTTTCTACTTTTAGTAGTACATAGTAAGAAAAGATTTAGAAGAATTACAAAGCAAAGTTTAAATCCAAAACACTATCCAATCACAGGTGTCTACTGAAAACTCAAATAAATTCTGACTTAGCAGCAGAATTTTCTCTATTGTAAAATAAGAGAAAAGTTGTTTTAGTCATATCTGAAAACTAGTCACATATTGATTCCCACTAGTGAATTTCAGTGACTAAGTTTTTTTTTTGTTATGTTTTGTTTTGTTTTTAATCAGACCAATATATGGTTTCCGGAGTTGCTGGAAAAATTAAGTTTTAGGTAACCATATCATGTACATTTTAGTCATTTAAAAAATCTCCATCCCAAGGGAAGAGTATGTCCAATTATTTTCACAAGTCTCTACTTGGTTTGGTAAAATCCTACCTCATTACTGAAAAGTTCTTCTGCCTAGTGTGGGAAATACCACAGAAGTGCTTCCCCTTGGACAATGTGTTACCCTGAAACATTTCCACCCAGTGTCATAACCACTAAATAGCAGGAAAAATGATATTTTATCAACAAAATAAAGAGCAAAACCACAGGTACATGCATCAATCAGAAAAGATGCTGCCAAGGAAAAAAGATGGCTGAGTCTGAGACTTTTAATTAACATGTGTTTGATACTCAACAATTCATTTTGTCACTTTTAAGTTCCCTAGCAGATAAAGAATAGGCAGGTAGGAAAGACAAGGAAAAAAATAAACAGAAGATAGTCTCAATCTTGAGAAAATGCTGTCATTGTTTTCCTCTTGTGAATTAGAAAATGCATATTTTATTTGATTTTTGCACATGGAAGAACTTGTTCCAGATTATGGTTTGTTCTTTAAGAAAGCAGCTATTTTAGATATTTCTTGTTTGGTACATTGTATCTTCAAACACATATAGCAACCATTGCCATTTGGGATTGTAGTTTTGAAACCCTCTATTGGGTGGGGTTAGAGTGGATTGAGGGAAATGTTATGAAAGAAAAGGCAAGATATAATAAATATTCATTTTTTCCTGTGTTTAGGTAAGAAGATGCTTATATTTTCATTATGGTTTTATACCTTTTGAGGACTTCTGTTACATTATTCTACTTAACAATAATAGTAGGTCATTAGTCACATCTTGTTGGCATGTTTTACAGATAAGTGAATTAAAGCTCAGTGACTTCATATGACTCAACCAAAGTAACAACAAATATTAGAATTTGAAATTCTTCTCATAGCCAGTTTTGCTATTTAGGCCTACTATAGTGATTCTGAAAAAAATAAAACAGAAGTGTCAAAATATTTAATACTAATAATTACTAATTCTGTGTTTTCTATATGCCAGGCACTGACCTGAAAGCTATAATTAGTTAATCCTTTTAACAGCTCTATATGGGATCCATATTACAGTTGTGCAAACTGAGACACAGAGAGGTTACATAAATTCCCCTTATTCACTTAGCTAAAAATTAGCTCAGCTGAAATTTGAACTCAGGATGTCATGTTTCTACTTTTATTCCTTACCGACGCAATGGTGTGTGTGATATGTTTAGCCCAGTGCCTGTCACACAGTCAGATTCCTAAGTAACTGCTAACAGATATTTCTATTAGAATCTAAAATACACTCCAATTTGTGTAACAGAGAATATTTTTGAATAACAGCAATTACATTGTGGGAAAGAAAACACACTGGGACATTGAAAGTCACATATATAATTTATTAATGTTTATTTCTTAGCATATAATTTATACATATATATGAAATTAGCTCTTTCTAAAACTGAAGTCAAGAGAATAATAAATCTCTCTTGAATACTATCAAAACTCACACAATGAATATTTCTTGTATGTCAAAATAACGTACAGCAGCAGACAATGCAGAGTAGAATCTCTTTTTCTGTTTGAAAAATAGTTGTCTTCCTTGAGAGCACAAAATCTAAAAATTACTCTTTGTTAATAAATTGGAGTCAGTTTTAGATGTTCCTTGTCTAAAAGGTAAGTACTTTTTAATACCAGACGTTTATGTATCAAAAACCTGACAATAAGAAAATTAAATAATTTGCACATTCTAACAGTTAATGACAGAACTCAGAATCTAGTCAGTCTGGCTCTAAAGTCTCAGTGGAAAGCTCTGTAAAAACTGGGGATGAAAACCTGCTTCACATTCTCTTTACTTAAGAGGTAAAAGCAGGAAAAGTTCATCATGAGACATCCTGTGAGCTGTGAGGGACTATGGTTTGGCCCCAGAGCTATTTATGCAAGTTTACGTCTACAGAGTAAGTCCCTATTTCTTACCCTTGCTGTGTAAAGAAATGCAATGGCATACATATTTGCTTAGTTTTCTTCATTAGTTTTCTGGTATTCCCATGCATTTGGGAAGTGATATGTCATGTATGGATGTGAGAGTTGGGCTGTGAAGAAAGATGAGCACCAAAGAATTGATGCTTTTGAACTGTGGTATTGGAGAAGACTCTTGAGAGTCCCTTGGACTGCAAGGAGATCCAACCAGTCCACTCTAAAGGAGATCAGCCCTAGGTGTTCAATGGAAGGACTGATACTGAGGCTGAAACTCCAATACTTTGGCCACCTCATGTGAAGAGTTGACTCATTGGAAAAGACTCTGATGCTGGGAGGGATTGGGAGCAGGAAGAGAAGGGGACAGCAGAAGATGAGATGGCTGGATGGCATCACCAACTAGATGGGCATGAGTTTGAGTAAACTCCAGGAGTTGGTGATGAACAGGGAGGCCTGGTGTGCTGTGATTCAAGGGGCTGCAAAGAGTCAGACACGACTGAGTGACTGAACTGAACTGAACTGAAGAATTATATAGTTATTAATTTTATCTCATAGCAAATTAACTAGTTAGTAGGAAAAACTTATTTTTTTCTATTCTGATATTTGACAAGGTTATTTCTGAAATACATGTTCATACATACTACATGCATTAAGTTCTTTATCAGCTCTGACTTGAAGGCTAAATTTTATCTATTTCATTATACTCATTTCCTACATAGAACATTATTGTAAGCAAGAAGGTAAACATCCATAGACGTGAACTCAGTCCTGCGTACACTCTTTTACACAACTGTGATAGTATACTATGATTGTTTGTGAGTGCCAGGATAAAAGTTCCAGGACAAACATTTTTCATAAAGTAAAATAAAATACAAATGTAATAATTCCTTATCTTTCTATAGCATTTTATAAAATATCCCTTCCACATGCATTTTCTTACTTGATTCTGATAACAAATCAATAACATAGTGGAGAGATAAATTATTCAAGAGTTTCTTTTTTTCTCTTCCTCTTTAAAAATTCTCAAGAATTTTTACGAAAATTGCAATTCAGATATTTTGGTAAATCCACAAAATTTGGCAGGCACAACACTTTTAAAAATTGTTTTTAAATCTTTAAATATTAATAAATATTGCATAATAGTTATATGATGTAAAATGTTTATACTTCACAATAGATATAGTAAAATATCACAAATTTATTCCACCTTTTAGTCTTCAAGTGAGAGTTGATGAGAAAATTAATATAGTATTATATCTAGAAATATATTTCCAAAATTCCATTACCACCTGAGTTGGAGTAGAAACAAGATACTCAGTTTTTGGCTGACAAAATTTTATTTGAGGAAACTTCTATTTCCTCCTGAAAAACTGGCAGATATGATCACATCAGGCCTGCAGTCCTGCATGACAGCCAGCTCAGAGCTGCTTATCAGCTTCCTCCCTCCCAGGGTCACAGGCTATCTGTTTACCATGCCTGTGGAGCTCCTCTGCACTCAAGCCAAATGTCAGTTGCTGCCATATGTAGATTGCACAATTAATATACCTTGTGAAATTTTACTTTTTTCATATGAAAAATTAGATATATTGATATTTTATAAGGATGTCATGATGCTATAATGTATTTTGAAACACTTAGAATATCTGCTATGCTAAGTAAACTCAATATACTATTAACAGCTAAAACTTTTCTTAGATACTCATATTTTTTCACTTCTAATAGAGGATATTCAAAATCTTTCTCTGCAGTCTAGGTCATCACTGTGCAGAACAATTTGTGTGAATTAGTAGATTATTTTTTTCATCTTGTTGTTATATCTGAGATTCTGAAAGAGGAATACTTTTTATCTCCATAAACATTAATATTGGTAGGTGCATCAAGCACTCTTAATAAAAGACACTCTATCACAGTGACCAACTGCACATTTTTCCTTTTAAGAAGCATAAACTAAATGCTGGCGGAGGGAGAAGAGGCACTCACAGAATGGCAGCAGACGGCTTGCTGCTTACTCAAGCTTGTTTTCTTTCCTCTGTTGCTGGGAATGCTGAAGAATTTCGTGAAGAATAGTGATTCCTGTTCTCTGTCTTTCTAGGCCTGGCCCTTTACTCTGCTGTTTCTCCAGAACTCATTAGATGGTTCATTTAGGTTGCTCTGCTACAAAGTAAAGTTTGATTTTCCACATATATGTCTAATCATTTCTCTCTCTAGATTCTCCAGCTTCTCTGTAAGATAAGCTTCAACCAAAATTTCCTTGGTGTTTGCATAGGCTTTCAGGTTTTTTTTAATTGATTTATTTATTTTAAAAATTGAACTGATAAAAAAATACAGAAAATCTGCAAAAATAAAGTCTGAGTAATTTCCTATTGTCCTCCCTCACTGACTTCCCCTAATGTTAACATCTTCGTGCAACCAACCACAGCATAGTGGTAGGAACAGAAAATTAACACTGGTACAATAACTGTTAATGTATTGACCTGATGTGACTTTCTCCATTTTTTGCCACTGTGGGCCCTTTTTTGTTGCAGGATTATGTTGTTGTGATTTCTCCTTAGCCTCTTCTAGTCTGTAACAGTTCCTCAGCCTATCCTTGTTTTTTATGACCTTGACACTTTTAAAGTGCACTCACAGATCAAGTGTTTGGCTTTCTTTCAAGTGGTATTTCTATCATCCTCCCAAGACACTTTGTGTCCTCATGCAGGTTTTTTTAGGTTCCCTTCCTCTCAGTTCGCTGGAATAAGTGCATTTAGGAAGATGTAGCTGCTTAGGAAACTCCATGAAAAGAAAATAAGGTAGAATGTAGTGATAGCTTAGAAAGGGAAGAAAGAACCAAACTCTCTGGCGATAATGATAATGAGGTTAAAAAAAAGAATGTTTAAAAATATCAGGTAGTCAATGGATCAAATTAAAATTTCTTGATATCACACACAGTATTCTTTGATTAGCTGTTGGAGAAGAATCTCTTCAGAGTGCCTGTGACCGTACATCTGAAGAACAGCCTTTGCTTGTGAAAAGCTGAATGTTTATTAGTGTGGGAGATATCTGGTAAAGAAATTGGAATGAACTTCCCTGAAGTCCTGTTGTTGCTCTGCCTAAAGAAATGCATTTTGTTAAAATAACACAGTGTACACTTTATTTCTGACTTTTAAAACATGTCAGATAGCTCTTATAAACTGTGAAGAGAATCATAGTTAAAATGAGAAATGTTCCTCCATCTTATAAAAACAAGTAGGAAAGAGAAAAAGTGCACTAGAAAATATGGGTACATAGAACATGTTAGTTGAAAGGTGTATTGCACGTGCCTCTCAAGAAGGAATAGGTCTATCAATCTGCTTGTAGTGAGGAAGAGGAAGACATGGTGTCATTAATATTTGGCCATAGAAAAGGGAGGTATACCATGTTATTTTCTTTTTTAATGGGCTCATTTTTAAGAGGATTTCCTGTGACTCATAATGATTAAATACTTCTAAAAGGAGTTGCTAGGACTTCTCTGGTGGCTCAGATGGTAAAGAATTTGCCCTCAATGCAGAAGACACAGGTTCAATCCCTGAGTTGGGAAGATCCCCTATTGAAGGGAATGACTACCCACTCCAGTATTTTTTGACTGGAGAGTCCCATGGGCAGAGGAGCCTGGTGGGCTACAGTCCAAGAGGTCGCAAAGGGTTGGTCACAACTGAGTGACTAACACACACACACGCACACACACACACACTTCTGAACTTAAGGGAGAAAAGTGGATTTCCCTTCAAACCCATTTTATTCTGTCATTTGGAAACCCTTGTATGTTGTAGGTACTTGACATCTGATAGTGATGCTGCTGCTGAAGTAACATAATACATTGGAAGGAAGAAAGAAAGGGTTCAGTGCCAACTGTATGTGAAACTAAGTGATGTTAACACAGTGCTTGAAAAGGAAACATAAGGGGAGACTGCAGAGATGAAAAGAGTATGACTATAAAAGTGTGTGTATCAGAATGGCAATAACTTATCACTTATTTTGGTTTGGCCTTCCTTGGTGGCTCAGACGGTAAAGAACCTACCTGTAATACAGGAGACCCAGATTCAACCCCTGGGTCAGAAGATCCCCTGGAAAAGGGAATGGCTACCCACTCCATTATTCTTGCCTGGAGAATTCTGTGGACTGAGGATCCTGGGGGTCTACAAGCCCATGGGATTACAAAGAGTCAGACACAACTGAGCAACTAACACTTCACTTCAGCCCAAGTTATGGCCAATTCATTGTAATTCTCATTATCACTTATTGAGAGATTATGTGTGACAAAAGTGCTTTGAAATCATACTACTACCTAAGTTTGTTAAGATAAAAATGCGTTTTCTTGATTCTGTGTACTTCAGCTAGGTCAAAGAGTACATTTGATTTCCCTTATAGATGGAGGCACAAAGGTAGTGGTGTAGAGTTCTGCCTAAGACAGAATCACCTAGCATACAAAAAGAAAGGCTATCATTAAATTCCCTGGTGGCTTAGGCAGTGAAAAATCTGTCTGCAATGCAGGAGACCCAGGTTTGATCCCTGGGTCGGGAAGATCCCCTGGAGAAGGAAATGGCAAGCCACTCCAGTATTCTTTCTTGGAGAATTCCATGGACAGAGGAGCCTGGTAAGCTACAGTCCATGGGGTTGCAAAGAGTCAGACATGACTAAGCAACTAACACGCATCATTCAATGGAGTTTTTGTGATTTGGCCTTGGAGCCTTCAAGGAATATGGCTTCTGATTGCAGGATTGTCTGGCTGAGAAAACTCAAAGACTAATATTTTTGAGATAATGTAAAAATTTTCCTGTTGTTAAACAAGGCAAATGCTGGTAAAATAAAAAAAAAGAAAGAAAGAAAGAAAAAGGCCTCAATGTACCTAAATCAAGTCTGTTGTTATGACAATCAGTGCTCCAAATTCCTAGTGTATTTCCCTTGTGCCATCTTCATTTTCATGCTATGCATTCATATACACATGTGTTCTTTCTTTGTATACATAATGAGAGGCAAAGGACAATATATAATTAACATTGAAGGAAATTAGCCAATATTTCAAATACACATTAAGTTAATAACTGAACAGTGAAAATAATTAAAATTACTGTAGTTGTGACCAAGTTAAAAGCAAGGCTTTTAGTAAGTACTTTCTGAAACTGTCAATTAACATAAACTTTGCATCCAGTTTCATATGCATTAGCTTAGTTAATTTATTTTCACTTGATTTCTTCATGAGTTTCATAAAGAAAATGTGTAAGAACTTTCCACAACCCCAGTGAAGAGTCAAAAACCTAATTTTCTTACTTTGAATAGAATCCAAAAATTTAAGATCCCAAATCGTATTTTTTGGGAAACTAGGCAGACTCCAGTCTAACCAGATCATTTCTTATTTCATTATTTTTTCATAAACATAAAAATCCATGCTAGCTAAGGACTTACCACTGATTAGAGCTTTGAGTTAATTATTAAGCTGTTTTTTACATAATGCATTTATAACTGATATCCAAACCAAACCTAGTTCTCTCATATTGTGAAAATGTGCTTCATTATGTTCCTTAATGTGTTCTGAGGTTTTTTTTTCATTTTTAACTTTTATTGAACTTTTTCAGTAAACAAGTTATGTTTTGCTTTTTAAAGAAAATATAATAGAGAACAATTATCAAGTTCAACTTTACCTCATGGTTTGCTTATTGCAGCATATAACCCTTATGGAAGCAAATAAAATAATATAGATCCAGATGGAAACACTGAATAAAGTTGAGCTCAGGATTATCTTTCAAGAAGGTGAATTTTTCTATTAAGCTTAAGGCAAAATATGTAGGGTGGGTTTCTGCTACAGGATGATGGCTCATATAAGGATTTGAGCTGAGGTTATCTGTGTTTAAAACTGAGTAACTCAGAACAATGATTCAAGAATTATTATCATATGTTCAGAGAAAGCATTTGATGATATACTATAGACATCTAATAGTAAGTATAATGACACATAATATTTATGGAACACAAATGGAGAGACACACACTAATACTGAGCACTTTTTAAATTTGCAAAAGACCCAGAATAGTCCTTCAAGAAGGAAAACCATATTTTTTTATTATAGCTGGACATGACTAGGGACTATTCACTGGATTCTTGGCTTTCATGTGTCTTCATTGTAGTTTTGTGATATCTATGAGACCTAGTAACTATTTCACGTAATAAGAAATGAAAAGTTTCTTCAAGTTTAGCTCTTCTGCACATTAGAATGGACTACAAGTAAAAACTTTAATTGGGTTCTGTTATATTTTTTAATGGCGTTGCTTCTCTTTCTACTTATAACCATTATAAGTCTGATGAAATACATAATTTCAAGGAAAAGCTTCAGCTTCAACTCCAATCTAAATGTGATGCTATAAACTGCTGCTGCCACTGCTAAGTCACTTCAGTCATGCCTGACTCTGTGCGACCCCATAGACAGCAGCCCACCAGGCTTCCCCATTCCTGGGATTCTCCAGGCAAGAATACTGGAGTGAGTTGCCATTTCCTTCTCCAGCTATAAATGGAGGCTAGGGTTAAGAGGGATAATGGGTCACTGAGAGGGAAAAGAAGTATCCTAGAGGAGTTTATCAATTAAAAGAGATATTCAGAAATAAAAAGTTAAGATCTTTAATTTCAAGGAGGTTCAGTGATGGGCTTAGTATGTCAAAGACTTTTTCCCCCCAGTATTACTGAGGTAATAATTGACATTTAACATTGTATTAATCCAATATGCACAACATACTTTGATACATGAATATATTGCGAAATGTTTATCACAGTAAGTTTGCTGGCATCAATCTCCTCACATAGTTAATTTTTCTTCTTGTATGGGAACTTTTAAGATTTACTTCCTTGACAACTTTCAAATATACAACACTACTGTTATTTCTAGTCACCTTGCTGTACATTATATTTCACCCTCTGCATCCATTTTTCCCACCTTCATCCCTGCCTCTTGCAATATCAATTTGCTCTCTGTCTATATCTACAAGTTTTGTTTTGTTTTGAAGATTCCACATATCAGTAGAATCATATAGTATTTTTCTTCCTCTAGCTGACTTACTTAATGTAATGCCCTCAAGGCCCATCTGTGTCTTGGCAAAAAGCAATGTTTTTTTCTTTCTTTTGTGGTTGGACAGAGCATTAGAAGCATAAATGATAAAGAACCTTATTGCCTGGAAAATTTGGGTAGGGTCTAGGACAGAAATAAAAGACAAGCATGGAAAAATGGGATTTATGTATCAATAAGCACATAGGGAGGGAATATGGAAAAGGAACTAAAGTGCATTTTTAAAGGGTTGAATAGCATTGTATGCCTGGATATAATTATTTTTTAAAAACTTTTTTCTAGGGAAAATTGAATACAGTTTTGAAAGAATTTTCTGTGCTGTGTCAATGTAATTGGACTAAATATGCTAGGCAGCACAATTATTGAATATATATTTTTATTATTTATTGATAATTTTAAAGTGGGCTTTCCTGGTGGCTCAGATGCAATGCAGGAAACACAGGTTCAATCTCTGGGTCAAGAAGATCCCCTGGAGAAAGGAATGAGAATTCCATGGTCAGAACAGTGTGGTGGGCTACAGTCCATGGAGTTGCAAAGAGTCAGATGTGACTGAGCAACTAACATACGCACAATTTTAAAGTTACACAAAAATAAAGATATCAATGCAATATATTTTGTGTCCACATTAATACACAACTTCTGAGGAATTTGTGTGTTGTTGCCTACATGCTTGCATAATATTTACCTAGTTAGTCTAATACTGCAGAGAGCATTTTTAATATTTTATTTAATATTATCTGATATTTTTATATTTTAAATTCTTTATTAAGATCCTAGACATTTCAGTAAAAGATTATCATAGTTATGTTTACATTTTAGAAAGTATTCACATAAATCAAGTGAGGTCGCTCAGTCGTGTCCTACTCTTTGCAACCCCCATGGCCTGTAGCCTACCAGGCTCCTCTGTCCATGGGATTTTCCAGGCAATAGTCCTGGAGTGGATTGCCATTCCCTTCTTCAGGGGATCTTCCTAACCCAGGGCTCGAACCCAGGTCTCCCACATTGTAGACAGATGCTTTGCCATCTGAGCCACCAGACTACCAATTATTTCTCTGGCAAAAATGGTTTATTCAAGATCAGCAGAGTTACAGTTTGAGGTCTATATCCATATCAAGGCATGTGCAGTCCCCTAGCGAAAATGAAAACTAATTTACAGAGTGGAAAAGAAATTTGGGGAAACTATATTTAACAAAGAGTCCAAGACTTTTCATTGGCTTAGTTGTGATAGTCTCTCATTGGCTGAGTTCTGGCCAGGCAAGAAGTCTTTCATTTCCCTGTTGGGCTCCACAAAGTGGTAGGGCATGAGAGCTCCCTCTCTGGTCCTCGACTCTATTTAACTAAGGTTTCTGTTTATTAATTTTTGACAAAAGATAGGTCTTATCTTTATAATGGAAGAAATAGAGGTGGAAACAGGAACTCTAAGTGATTTTTGCTGTTCAAGTAAGAAGTGTTGAGGGGTTTTAGGAAAGCAGGCTAATATGAACAGTCTTGAGAAATGTTTCAGAGATAAATCAATGACTAGGAAGTCTGAGAAAGAAATGGACAAAGAGGATGTGAGCACTAAGGATAAATATCTAAGTGTCATTGATCAAGGTGATAGTTGACTAGAATTGAAGCATTGGAATTTGAAATGTGAGTAGAGTAAAATCAATTAATTAAAATAAATATCTTTTTATGCAAAGAAGAAAAATTGTGCAAGGAAAGAGAAACTTTTATGACCATTTAAAAACACAAGATATCCAATAACATCTTTTTAAAATTAAGGAAATTGAGAAATCTGGGAGAAAACCAAACCACATTTGTCAATGAGCTTCACTTTCACTGCCCTACATACTCCAGTGACTACAAAGACTTAGTTATGTGCGTCACAATTTGAGTGTGCCTGTGTATATTATTACCACAAATACAGCTTCTGCTCAGCAGCTATTTGTTCATAAGATATATTTTGGTGCAGTAAAAGCAGATTAGCCTAATTGTATTCTTTGATTCCAGGGAATCGTCCTCTGTTTTATGACTCTTCTAGTTTCTCTATGATCCTATCAAACAATAAAAGAGCTCCCCAGAAAAGCATGAAAATCATAACCTAATTTTAGTATATAATCTAGCATCTCTTTTCTTTGAGGTCATTAGGATGTTTTTAAGAAGCACTTGTATAGGACTATTTTAAGGTTTAGTGAAAGTATAGAGATTTGCAGTGGGTTAAACCAACACTGGACTTAGAAATAAAATCCTTGCATTTGAGCTTCTACCTTGCCACTGAGTTTTTACAGGGTTCTGAGCCAACCTTTTCACCTCTTCAAGCCAGTCTCCTCATTTTAAAAATAGAATTAATAATTCTTCCTTTAAACATTTGTTAGGGAATTAGGGCAAACGACCATTTGTAATAAGCTGTTTATAAATGTGTGCCACTTTTCACGCATGAAGCATTTTCCCCTTATTACCTATACTCATTCCTAGTGTAGAAATTGTCTAGCCTGTCTGTGATCAAAACAAGTTAGAGCAAAACGACATTATATTGCACAATGGAGAGTATTAGTCCATGTTCAACAGCTCTGAGTGCTAACACCAAGGAAAGGCCACCCAGCAGGCTCTGTTGAAGTATCCCCTTCCTGGGAACATCTGAGCACAAGAACTAGCTTGGAGTTCCTTCCATGGAACCATTCTTTCTGCTTCTATCTCTGTGCAGGGTCATTTATGCAGTTCATTTCTGAAATCTATGCTTAAAATATTGAGACTATCTCAAAATGAGCAAGTTTGTTTTTTTGTTTTTTTTTCCAGAAAAGCCATCATCAATTTGGCAATGGCACAAATCAGAATGGTTTGGCAAAAGAAAAAGTTCTTGGCATATATTTTTTCTCTCACCTTATTTAATAGCCCATATATTAAAAAAAAAATATGTCTGAGATTCTACCAGGATGCCCCTTCTGAGTTATGCCCATCCCCACAGGATTCTATGGTGATATCTGGATAAATGCTTCACACATTTAAGGCTTTATTAGCCAATGTTGTAAATAAATAAATTACCTAGGATAATTCCACAATATGAAACCAGGAGATTCAGCTCTTATATCTTGGAGAAGATTAGCTGTCTTATGCCTTGATTATAAACGTTGCCCTCCGGGCGTAGGGAAAGTAGAGTGGAAAGATGCAAAAGAGAGAACTTGATGGTATTGGGGATGGCTGCTAGGACCTGAACAAGGCAGATGATGAACTTTGCTTTACCGAGTAATGCTAACTGATATCAAATTTGGCCCCTGAAGTAGTGTTGCCTCCCAGGTTCTTATTCCTTCCATGTTGTGTGTGTGTGTGTGTGTGTGTGTTTCTCTCTTGTAATCCAATTTTCCTGTAACAAACTCATACTTGTGCAATATAAGGAGGATGCTAATGAAAAACCAAAATTTTTAGGCTCCTAAATTGGGCTTTTAAATCATAATTAAGAGGAAACAGTTGGGGAAGAAATGTCCAGAATTTTCAGTAAGGCTGGTGAAACTACGAGGCTTTCCAGCATGTTATGGGTTTAAAAAGATAATGCTCGAAGTCAGATTATATGACTCTGTGAAGAGAATAAAATTGCAGATAGAATGTAATTATGGATGAGAATAGTAAGGGCACTAATGGGCAGCTGAGTGGGTGGAACATTTCTTCTCTGCCTCAACCCCAGTAACTCTCAGTCTACTCTACACTGCCTTTCTTGTTTGCGTGACTAAAATGCCCTGAATTCAGTTAAAGGTAATTGAGTTAAATCAGTTTCCTATCCAAATAATATTAAACTAATGATGAAGTGAACAAAAAAAAAATAAGAAGCTGCTTTGTAAACCTCTATTTTAAGCCTGAGAAGCAGCCCAATGCAATTTAGTCTTCTCTGCCCTCCCTGTATGTTTGAGAAATGAAGCAGTGTTTTGCAGAGCAATGCGTTTTTTTCTTATGCTCATATCTATCTCCTTCATGTTGGCAAAACATCATTGAATTCTGTTTTCAGACATCTGAACTCTTGCTGTAGCGACTGCCAAGTCCTGCCACAGGGTCAAGGGAACTGCAAGAAGGAACCCTGGGAAGGAGACTGCTGAGCAAATGGCTAATTAATATAATGCACTTTAAAAAGTAACCAAAATTAAAAGCTTTATTAGAGAGCAAGATGAAACATGCACGTAAGTTTGGCACCATGTCCCCTAGCAGTGATGGTTACTTTAAAAAAAAAAAAAAAAGAAAGAAAGAAAGAAAAAAGCCTCTTAAACTAATCATTGATGTTGTGCAATGTAAATGTTGAATTTTATAATGATATGCTTTCTCTGCATTATCTTGAAAATCAGCTGTTTCTGAAGCTGAAGAGTAACCTTGTTTGATGTTTTCATGTCTCTAAAATGAACTCATTGGAAATATTATTTGGAGCATTAAGTGAAGTCCTAGTCAGGGCTGCCAGGTGTGGTTAAGCAGGCTATAAACTGCTTAACTCCAGGGCATATTTTATATATATATATATATATGCGATAATGTGACTTGTGCCTCTTGGAATTGTGCAGTGTAGCAGTCTTGCTCAGAGCATTATTTTATCAGTGCATCTATGGCTCATCCTCTGCCTCACATTTTCTCTGTACATCAGGCTTTCCTCCCTGGCATGTTTGGGAAGACACTGAGGTTCAGACTTGGGCTGTACTGATACTTGATTTGAAAAAGATTAAAACAATCAAGGAATCTCTTTCTGCACAAGTAGCTGGCTCCCCTAATGGCGGAATTACTTTTATACGTCAGCGCTTAATACACAAGCAGTGAATGGACAATGAAAATTGCCCCTTGAAGTAATTTATTCCTTGGGTTCAAAGAATGCTGAGAAGTTGAGTAAGATTTTGGGTCTTCTCACAGATGACAAATATGCCAAACTCTTTGGAGCACTGTTAGAACCAGGTCAGTTACTCAGTCGTGCCCAACTCTTTACAGCCCCACAGACTGGGGCCCATCAGGCTCCTCTGTCCATGAAATTCTCCAGGCACGAATACTGGAGGGGGTTGCCATTCCCTTCTCCAGCGGGTCTTCCCAACCCAGGGAATGAAGCTGGGTCTGTGGCATTGCAGGCAGATTCTTTACCATCTGAGCCACAAGGGAACACTGTAGGGATTCCCAATCTTGAAAAATTAAACACAGCTGTTATATATCCAGAGTTCCACTTTGGCAAGATATTTGTAAAGATTTTGAAATTCCATTGCTAAAATATTATTATGATTTGCAAAAGTTCTGGATATTTTTCCTAGTAAATATTCTGGGGTTATTAATTCAGAAGACTAACAGTTGAGTGGGCAATATATTTGTATATGACTTTGTAATCAAATGGTTTTCTCCGTTTTAGTTGATCTTCAGTCACTAAGTCATGTTCTACTCTTCATGACACCATGGACTGCAGCACACCAGGCTTCCCTGTCCTTCACTATCCCCCAGAGTTTGTTCAAACTCATGTCCTTTAAGTCAGTGATGCCAACCAACCATCTCACCCCCAGTTGATCCCTTCTTCTCTTGTCCTAAATCTTTTCCAGCAACAGAGTCTTTTCCAATGAGTTGGCTCTTCGCATCAGGTGGCCAAAGTATTGGAGCTTCAGCAACAGTTGTTCCAATGAATATTCAAGATAGATTCCCTTTAGGATTAACTGGTTTGATCTTCTTATTGTCCAGGGGACTCTTCATTTTAGAAGAAACTAATTTATATAATTTTAGAAGTTTTATTTAGAAGTATGTTTTATACTGTAAACTTATCTAAGCCTATTAAATTCCCCAAGAATTCAGTTGGAAGACGTAGATAACAAGATTTTGCAGGTGACAGGGCAGTCTTTTTTGGTTGTTGTTGTATATCCAGTTTTAAATGGATTTAATGCAAAACTGACAGTGTTTCCACTGTTTCCACATCTATTTCCCATGAAGTGATGGGACCAGATGCCATGTTAGTTTTCCAAATGTTGAGCTTTAAGCCAACTTTTTCACTCTCCTCTTTCACTTTCATCAAGAGGCTTTTTAGCTCCTCTTCACTTTTCTGCCATAAGGGTGGTATCATCTGCATATCTGAGGTTATTGATATTTCTTCTGGCAATCTTGATTCCAGCTTGTGCTTCTTCCAGCCCAGAATTCTCATGATGTACTCTGCATAGAAGTCAAATAAGCAGGGTGACAATATACAGCCTTGATCTCCTTTTCCTATTTGGAAACAGTCTGTTGTTCCATGTCCAGTTCTAACTGTTGCTTCCTGACCTGCATACAGATTTCTCAAGAGGCAGGTCAGGTGGTCTGGTATTCCCGTCTCTTTCAGAATTTTCCACCGTTTATTTTGATCTACACAGTCAAAGGATTTGGCATAGTCAATAAAGCAGAAATAGATGTTTTTCTGGAACTCTCTTGCTTTTTCGATGATCCAGCAGATATTGGCAATTTGATCTCTGGTTCCTCTGCCTTTTCTAAAACCAACTTGAACATCTGGACGTTCACAGTTCCCATATTGCTGAAGCCTGGCTTGGAGAATTTTGAGCATTACTTGACTGGCATGTGAGATTAGTGCAATTGTAATCTGAGCATTGTTTGGCATTGCCTTTCTTTGGGATTGGAATGAAAACTGACCTTTTCCAGTCCTGTGGCCACTGCTGAGTTTTCCAAATGTGCTGGCATATTGAGTGCAGCACTTTCACAGCATCATCTTTCAGGATTTGAAATAGCTCAACTGGAATTCAAAATCACTGCATTTGGTGATTGCAGCCATGAAATTAAAAGACGCCTGCTCCTTGGAAGGAAAGTTATGACCAACCTAGGTAGCATATTCAAAAGCAGAGACATTACTTTGCCAACAGAGGTCCGTCTAGTCAAGGCTATGGGTTTTCCAGTGGCCATGTATGGATGTGAGAGTTGGACTGTGAAGAAAGCTGGGCACCAAAGAATTGCTGCATTTGAATTGTGGTGTTGGAGAAGACTCTTGAGTGTCCCTCAGACTGCAAGGAGATCCAACCAGTCCATTCTAAAGAAGATTGGTCCTGGGTGTCCTTTGGAAGGAATGATGCTAAAGCGGAAACTCCAGTACTTTGGCCACCTCATGGGAAGAGTTGACTCACTGGAAAAGACCCTGATGCTGGGAGGGATTGGGGGCAGGAGGAGAAGGGGACAGCAGAGGATGAGCTGGCTGGATGGCATCACCAACTTGATGGAAGTGAGTTTGAGTGAACTCCAGGAGTTGGTGATGGACAGGGAGACCTGGTATGCTACAATTCATGGGGTCGCAAAGAGTCAGACACAACTGTGTGACTGAACTGAACTGAAAGTGAAAGTGAAGTCACTCAGTTGTATCTGACTCTTTGTGACCCCATGGACTGTAGCCTACCAGGCTCCTCCCTCCATGGGATTCTCCAGGCAAGAGTACTGGAGTGGGTTGCCATTTCCTTCTCCAGGGGATCTTCCCGACCCAGGGATCAAACCCTGGCCTCCTGCATTCCAGGCAGACACTTTAAACTCTGAGCCACCAGGGAACTGGACTGAACTGAATGCAAAACTGCTGTTATGCAAAAGATAGAAACAAATTGAAGACCAAAAGCCAAGACCACCTAAGAACTAATGTAGTGTGCAGTGTGTATGTGTGTGTGTGTGTGTATACTGCTTCTTTTCCTCTCTCTATACACATATAATTTATATCTAATTTATATGCACAGAATATATAGACCTTGTGTCCACAGGTCTACATTAAGTATTTTCCTTCATGTTCCTCTATACCTTATCTATACTCTGTTACAGTATTTTGTTGCCTTGTGATTGCTCATTAAATTTTTGTGTTCTTCTCAAGCGTTTAGGTACAATGAGCTAAGGAGTTGATCACATATACCTATAATGAGACTCCATGGATTCTATCTTGATCTTATTATTTATTAACTCTATGACCTTGAATGAGTTATTTATTAACCCTATGACCTTGAACAACATGATTGTATCTCAGTTTCTTAATCTGTAAATTGAGGGAGGGGATAATAATAGTGTCTATGTCATAACTTGACAGTGACAATTAAATATAAGTTTTCCAATGTAAAGCACAAAATATAATACTTGACATATATTAAATACCTAATATATGTTAACTATATTCCCAGTGCAACATCTAGTATGTTATAGTCTCATGGCAGAACTTATTATTAATGTTTGCAGAATGAATCATATTATTTATTATGAAATAAATGCTTAGGACAAGTTAGCACTAGAAAATATATTAACTAAAAACACAAAAAGCACATTATCACTTCCTTTGGTGAATTTAGAATGTCACCAGAAAGAAGGATACCCTCATAAATTATTTTATGAAAAGATAGAAGAAGTGATCAGGTGGTCAGATTTGTAGAGCAACACATATCAGAATAAGTCCACATACAGGATAGAATGGTCTGTGAGAGCCTTATTGTAAAGGTAGGACTTGAACTATATCATGGAAGCTAGTTGAGATATGACTAAAACACACTGAGAAGGGGGTCCTTTCACACAGCAGTCCAGAAAGTAAAACATGGCAGATGAGCTGAGTGAGTCAGTCTTCAGGCTAAGAGGTCATCGTGCAGCTGGCTGGGGTCACTTTTTGTAATTAATACTTTAACATAGCTCCTTTTTTTTTTCCCTTAGAAATTTAATGAATGCTTTAAATCACTATGTTTTGTCCCCAATTTAAGAGACACATTGTTAGAGAAGAAGTAAGGAAAAAGAAGATAGCAAATGAATATGAGGGCTTATTAAAGGCTGTTTGTTTGCTTTCTTCTTGCTCTCTAAGAAAACAGATCAGTGGTAAGCAGTTTTCTAGACAGCAACCTTTTCAAAAAGTTAACTATGACTTTTGTGGTTTCTCTTTTTATGTTTCTCTTTGTATATCTTTATACCTAATAGGAACACAGAATCACTGACCTCTTTATTATTTCATTCACCTCTGTTTTTTGAGGTTATGATGCTCAAAATAATTTTGAACCCAGAGTCTAGAGAAATTTACTTCTCACCTTGAGATACCTATGCAATATCACTTAAAGTTGGTCTGTAGTTTCAAGATCATTTAAATATGTCAATAATTCTCTGAAAAAAAATGCCTTTTTTCATTTAATTTTAATGAAGTAGCAAAAATTAATTAATTGGCAAACGTGTTAAGAGCAGGAACAAAAGCATAGCAAGTGAAACAAACAAAAACTGAAATGTGCACAGACCCTGGACAGAGAAAGAACTTAGTATGTTAGAAAAACTGAGGAGAGCAATGGGGCATGAATATAGAGAGTGAAAGGTATAGAGGTATGAAGGATGGAGAGGTTGGCAGCATCACTTCAGGAAGGATTATATAGGACATGTCTGCTACTGCTGCTGCTAAGTCGCAGTAGCCCTGTTTGACTCTGTGCGACTCCACAGATGGCAGCCTACCAGGTTCCTCCGTCCCTGGGTTTCTCCAGACAAGAACACTGGAGTGGGTTTCCATATCCTTCTCCATAGGACATGTCTAGTTATTTTCATTTCCTTCTAACTGCAATAAGATGCCCCAGAATTTTTTTTTTTTTTTTAATATCTATTTTTGGCTGTGCTGGGTCTTCACTGTTACGTGCAGTTTTAGTTGCAGTGAGTAGGGGCTGCTCTTCGTTGTGGTGTGTGGGTTTCTCATTGCTGTGGCTTCTCCTATTTTCTAGACATATGAGCTTTGTAGTTGTGTCTGGCTGAACCTAGAGCACAGGCTCAGTAGTTGTGGCACACTGGCTTAGTGGCCCCGCAGCATGTGGAATCTTCCCAGACTGAGGATTGAACCCATGTCCCCTGCACTGGCAGGCAGATTATTAACCACTAGACCACCAGGGAAGTCCCTCATCAGAAGGGTTTAAGCAAGGCCTAGTTCAAGTTGTTTAATCTTGCTGGCTGCTTTGTGCACAGTTAGTTTAAGGAAAATAGAGGTAGACATGCTGAGATCAGTTAGAGAGTAATTTTATTAGGTAAGAATTGGTGATGATTTGTTTTACAATGATGGCAGTCAAATTGGAGATAAGTGGGTAGACTTAAAATATATTGGTGGACTATAACTGGCATTGTTTAATTAGATATGCAGGGTAAGGAATAGAGAAATCAGGATGAGTTACAGGCTTGAGAAGTTTCATTAATTATGATGCCATTGGCTAATTTGGAGAAGCCTGCTGCTGCTGATGCTAAGTCGCTTCAGTCATGTCCAACTCTGTGCAACCCCAAAGATGGCAGCCCATCAAGCTCCCCAGTCCCTGGGATTCTCCAGGCAAGAACACTGGAGTGGGTTGCCATTTCGTTCTCCAGTGCATGAAAGTGGAAAATGAAAGTGAAGTCGCTCAGTCGTGGCCGACTCTTCGTGACCTCAGAGACTGCAGCCCACCAGGCTCCTCCTCCCTCCATGGGATTTTCCAGGCAAGAGTACTGGAGTGGGTCACCATTGCCTTCTCCATGGAGAAGCCTAGGGGAGATAAAAATTCAGAGATAAAGTAGAGTTAAGAACAGAATTAAGGATTCCTCTAAGGACCTACTGTGCTTCCCAGGTGGCTCTAATGGTAAAGAACTCACCTGCCAATGCAAGAAATGTAAGAGATGCAAGTTTGATCTCTGGGTCATGAAGATCCCCTGGAGAAGGGAATGGCAACCCACTCCAGTATTCTTGCCTGGAGAATTCCATGGACAGAGGAGCCTGGCAGGCTATACTCCATGAAGTCGCAAAGAGTTGGACAGGACTGAAGTGATTAGGTACACAATATAAAAAGACCACTGGCGTGCAAATTAGTAATACTGACAACAGCTTAAGTGAGGATTGGGCTTGAGTTTACAAAACGAGATGAATTCTTAACATCAATTTTCAAGTGTAATATCCTACAAATATCTGAGAGGAGCCCTCTGGACAGAATCTTGATTTCTGTTTTACTCCCTTTTTCTATCTGATACTCTGTTTACTCGGTGCATTTTGCAAAGTTTTATCCCTCCCTCCTGAATACCAGGTGGTATACTGGATGAAAATGTCCAGGTGACCCCACAAAGCAAAAAGAAGAAAATGTAAACACACACATAATTATGAGTCAATGATTCACAATCTTCTGTGTCTCTAAAAAGGATATTAAATTATTCTCTCAAAATTCCTGTCATTTTCATATTATAAAAGCTATTTAAAACCTATTCTGGTCAGTCACTACATTATCATTTATTTTCTCTCTCTCACACACACACACACACACACACACATACATGAGTAGAATCCTCTAAGTAATGTATAATAGAGATTTAAAACTGTTAGCACATTTTAATTTATGATCACTCACAGTCACAATTCACTGTGTAATCACTGAAGAGGAAAAGCTATAATATTCCATAATAAAATGTCATATTTTTAGATATTTTGCTAAATTACCTACCAACTCAGAATTTTCCAACTATACTAGAACTTATTGCCCATACACAAGGAAAACTGGGTGCACTTAGAATTTATTTGCATTACATTCTAACTCTTCAAGCTGCTGCTTTGAAAAATCTATCTAAAGATGTCATGCTGATATTATCATTATTTAAAGATGGTATTACTACTATCTGCTGTGGTCAATAAAATGCCCATGGATGGAACTATGCTAGAAGTTTGAATTCTGAGGCCAGGAGCTCTCAGCACAAAACAGATTCATATAAAGGGTAGGAGTCATTGAAATCAACTTGAATTTCAGTAGAGGTTTTCAACACCATGGCAAATGTTTTAGCTAGTTTTAAGTTATACACATCTTTCTTTATCACCTGTATTTGCTTCATCTTCATTACTTCTCTATTATCTCTCTGCTCCCAACTTCAGTCTTCAAGTGGAAAGCCATTAAGTTACTTCAGATATAAAATTCAACTCAGAAAAAAATTGTATTAACAAGTTTTCACTTTAGTCTTGCAGAAGTTCAAAAAAATCACTTGTCTTTCCATCTGGAAGGTAAATTTTGTCTGAATTTTACTAAATATTCTTTTGCTTACAGCTCTAAGAGACAGTCATATAGCCATAAAACTAAGGTACAATGAAAATTATAGTTTTCAGTTACAGTTTTCTTGGCTGTGGCCCAAATCTTAATAGTCTAACCCTCATTTTCTTCAGATCTTTGATATATTGAGCAGAGTTTATCTTCACAACTGCATTATGGATTTTTATAATTTGTAAAATAACAGGTCAGGAATTCCTTAAGTAAGTCATAAAATGTATATCTACTCCAAAGTAGAGCAGAAATTCATTCTGAGGGACTGATACATTTATGAGGACTAGTACAGGAGCAGAAGCTCAAGCTTTGTGCCAAAGAGGAAGCTGATTTAATATTTCCCATTTAAAATTGTTGCTTTAGTGTGTAGGGTAGTTGGATGTATTAGCGATTGCACAAGATGGCATCTTTTACCCAGAGTCATCTGTTGAAATATGAAATAAACTGAGAATGACTAGAAGTAAATATCATAAAATAATGGTATGTATCTTTTTAATGGAACATCATGAAAACTGCAAATTTCACTTTTCAGTATTTTGGTTTTATTTATTACTTATTGTCTTTGGCTAATACATTCAGAACAATTTATATCATCAAAATTAGGACAAGTCTGAGGGCAAAAATCCATGCTGAAATAACTAACATTATTTAAGTTTTGAAATATATACAAGTATACCTGTATGTTGTTACAACTGTACCTTCTATTTCAACTGAGAAAACACTGTGATTTGTTAAAATGAAGTTAAAAAGTAATGAATACCACAACCAATTTCAATTATATGTCATCTTCATTTCTTTAGTTTCTTCATTTAGCAAGAACATTATTTTGTCTTAAGATACTGTTCTACACCAACATATACATTAAAATTATGTTATTACTACAGCAATGAAAATAACTACATTTTCATTACTGAACATTTTATAGGATTTATGTATCTCAACTGTTGTTTCACTCAACCCAATTCTAGAGGAGATTTAAATGATGTTTCCATTATCTAGAGAAAATGATATTTTAAAATTGTTGACAGATGAAGAAGGGCAATGAATTATAAAAAAAATAAATAAATAAAGTGTATTTTATGAGTAGGCTAAGTGGTAAAGTAATAAAGTTGTTTTTTTTTTTCCCCTGGATGTTATGATATCCTCATGTTTGTCAATTATTTCTAGATTGGAGTCTGTTCTTATTTCTATTCTTGCTTTAATTTCATATTCACTTTGATACTTTATTTTGTATTTTTTTCCCTTCTTTTAAGAAAGTACTTTGGTTTCAACACTTCTTTCACACTCCAGATAGGCTAAAAGCTTCCAAAGAGCAGCATGGCATTATTTAACCATATTAAGTATAAGTCTATACTGTAACTCAGCAATTCTGATCCTGAGTTTATCTAGGCCACAGAGATCCATAAAACCTCTGATTTCTCTGTTTGTAGTAAGTAGTTGTGGAGAAGGCAATGGCACCCCACTCCAGCACTTTTGCCTGGAAAATCCCATGGATGGAGGAGCCTGGAAGGCTGCAGTCCATGGGGTTGCCAAGAGTCGGACACGACTGAGCAACTTCACTTTCACTTTTCACTTTCATGCATTGGAGAAGGAAGTAGCAACCCACTCCAGTGTTCTTGCCTGGAGAATCCCAGGGATGGTGGAACCTGGTGGGCTGCTGTCTATGGGGTCACACAGAGTCTTACACGACTGAAGTGACTTAGCAGCAGCAGCAGTAAGTAGTTGAAAGATATCCCTTATTAAGAAAATAAACAGGAAAATATGGTGGACGTACATCTCAGTGTAATATTTAGCAATTAAAAGCAATGAAAAGAAGAGAAGCGGAAAGCAAAGGAGAAAAAGAAAGATATTCCCATTTGAACGCAGAGTTCCAAAGAATAGCAAGGAGAGATAAGAAAGCCTTCCTCAGAGATCAATGCAAAGAAATAGAGGAAAACAACAGAATGGGAAAGGCTAGAGATCTCTTCAAGAAAATGAGAGATACCAAGGGAACATTTCATACAAGGATGAATTCAATAAAGGACAGAAATGGTATGGACCTAACAGAAGGAGAAGATATTAAGAAGAGGTGGCAAGAATACACAGAAGAACTACACAAAAAATATCTTAATGATCCAGATAATCACAGTGGTGTGATCACTCACCTAGAGCCAGACATCTTGGAATGCGAAGTCAAGTGGGCCTTAGAAAGCATCACTATGAACAAAGCTAATGGAGGTGATGGAATTCCAGTGGAGCTATTTCACATCCTGAAAGATGATGCTGTGAAAGTGCTACACTCAATATGCCAGCACATTTGGAAAACTCAGCAGTGGCCACAGGACTGGAAAAGGTCAGTTTTCATTCCAATCCCAAAGACAGGCAATGCCAAACAATGCTCAAACTACCGCACAATTGCACTCATCTCACATGCTAGTAAAGTAATGCTCAAAATTCTCCAAGCCAGGCTTCAGCAATACGTGAACCGTGAACTTCCAGATGTTCAAGTTGGTTTTAGAAAAGGCAGAGGAACAAGAGATTAAATTGCCAACATCTGCTGGATCATCAAAAAAGGAAGAGAGTTCCAGAAAAACATCTATTTCTGCTTTATTGACTATGCCAAAGCCTTTGACTGTGTGGATCACAATAAACTGTGGAAATTTGTAAAGAGACAGGAATACCAGATGACCTGTCCTACCTCTTGAGAAACCTGTATGCAGTTCAGGAAGCAACAGTTAGAACTGGACATGGAACAACAGACTGCCTCCAAATAGGAAAAGGAGTACATCAAGGCTGTATATTGTCACCCTGCTTATTTAACTTATATGCAGAGTATATAATGAGAAACGCTGGGCTGATAGAAGATTGCCAGGAGAAATAGCAATAACCTCAGATATGCAGATGACACCACCCTTATGGCAGAAAGTGAAGAGAAACTCAAAAGCCTCTTGATGAAAGTGAAAGAGGAGAGTGAAAAAGTTGGCTTAAAGCTCAACGTTCAGAAAACTAAGATCATGGCATCTGGTCCCATCATTTCAGTGGAAACAGTGTCAGACTTTATTTTGGGGGGCTCCAAAATCACTGCAGATGGTAATTGCAGCCATGAAATTAAAAGACACTTACTCCTTGGAAGGAAAGTTATGACCAACCTAGACATCATATTAAAAAGCAGAGATATTACTTTGCCAGCAAAGGTCTGTCTAGTCAAGGCTATGGTTTTTCCAGTGGTTATATATGGATGTGAGAGTTGGACTGTGAAGAAAGCTGAGTGCCAAAGAATTGATGCTTTTGAACTGTGGTGCTGAAGAGACCCTTGCAAGTCCCTTTGACTGCAAGGAGATCCGACCAGTCCATCCTAAAGTAAACCAGTCCTGGGTGTTCACTGGAAGGACTGATGCTGAGGCTGAAACTCCAATACTTTGGCCACTTTATGCAAAGAGTCAACTCGTTGGAAAAGACCCTGATTTGGGAAGGACTGTGGGCAGGAGGAGAAGGGGACTACAGAGATGAGATGGCTGGATGGCACCACCGACTCGATGCACATGAGTTTGGGTGAACTCCAGGAGTTGGTGATAGACAGGGAGGCCTGGTGTGCTGCGATTCATGGTGTCACAAAGGGTCAGACATACTGAGCGACTGAACTGAACTGAACAAGCAATGAAATAGAAATCCAAATGAACAGAAATAGATCTTAAAAAACAGAATTGATAGATAAATCACTTAGTTCTTTTAAATAAAATATCATATGTATTTTGCAAAAGCCCACGCACAAAAATTTGTCTATAGTATGAATGGAAATGAAGGTTTAAAACAAAAGAGATGTCTTATATTGATATTTCAGAAGCTGATATGTGATATTTTTCTAGGACATGAGAAGAATGATTGAATCTCTCACTTCCTCACCTAATATCAGAAAGAGAAAATAAAATGACTGGTTAGCATTAAAAAATGCACAAGCTGTATATGTGTGCTATATAGATTGGAGATAAGTATGTACAGTATAAAGATAATTATTGCCCGTGACTCTTTTTTCCATACAAAATCACATAAACACAAAATCACATATTTGATTGGAATTTAAACTAGTGTTGTTCAGTCCCTAATTCGTATCCAAATCCTTGTGCCCCCATTGACTGCAGCACCCCAGGATCCTCTTTCCTCCACTGTATTTCAGAGTTTGCTCACACTTAGGCCCCCTGAATTTGTGATACTATTTAACCATCTCATCTTCTCCATTTGCATTCAGTCTTTCCAATATCAGGGTCTTTTCCAATGAGTTGGTTCTTTGCATCAGGTGGCCAAAGTATTGGAGCTTCAGCTTCAGTGTCAATCCTTCCAATGAATATTCAGGGTTGATTTCCTTTGACACACGTGTTTTCTCCAGCACCACAATTCAAAAGCATAAAGTCTTTAGTGCTCAGCCTTCTTTATGGTTCAACTTTTGTACATGACTACTGGAAAAACCATAGCTTTGACTATACAGACCTTTGTCATCAATGTGATGTCTCTACTGTTTAATAGACTGTGTAGGTTTGTCATAGTTTTCCTTCCGAGGAGCAAGCATCTTTTAATTCATGGCTGTAGTCACTGTCCACAGTGATTTTGGAGCGCAAGAAAATAAAGTTTGTCTTTATTTTCCATTTGTCTTTATCTTCCATTTCCATTGTCTCCCTATCTATTTGCAGTGATGTGATGGGACCAGATGTCTTGATATTAGTTTTTTGAGTGTTGGGTTTCAAGCTAGCTTCTTCACTCTCCTCTTTCACCTTCATCAAGAGACAATTTAGTTCCTCTTTACATTCTGCCATTAGAGTGATATCATCTGAATATCTGAGATTGTTGATATTTCTCCTGACAATCTTGATTCCAGCTTGTGATTCATTCAATCTGGCATTTCACATGATGAATCCTGTATATAACTAAAATAAGTGAGGTGACAATATACATTTTTGTCATGGTCCTTTCCAAATTTTGAACTAGTCTGTTGTTCCATGTCCAGTTCCATTGCTTCTTGACTCACATGCAAGTTTCTCAGGATATAGTTAAGTTGGTCTGGTACTCCCATCTCTTAAGAATTTTCACAGTCCATTGTGATCCACATGGTCAAAGGATATAGCATAATCAATGAAGCAGAAGCAGATTTTTTCTGGAACCCCCTTCCTTCTTCCATGATCCAACAAATGTTGGTGATTTGATCTCTGGTTCCTCTTCCTTTTCTAAACCCATCTTGCACATCAGGAAGTTCTCAGTTCATGTATCATTGAAGACTAGCTTAAGAGATTTTGAGCATTGCTAGCATGTGAAATAAGTGCAGCTGTAGAGTGGTTTGAACATTCTTTGGCATTACCATTCTTTGGGATTGTAATGAAAACTGACCTTTTCCAGTCCTGTGTAATCAATTATTAACTAGTTAATTAGATCAGTTCAAATTCAGTAAGACAAATTTGAACTTCATCTTTTTGCAAAATTTCCTTCTCTGCCTCAATATTCAGATCATCATTATTTGCTAAGAAATTAAAGATCTACCTTAGAGTCTTTCATCAATCAAGAGTAAAATCCTATTCCCTCTATACCTCATTGCTACACATCTACTCCACTTTCATCTTTTGATGGTCCTCTAGCATTAATTTATTTTGATTCTCCCCTGTCTGCATCATTTCTGTCGTCTATGGTGACAGGTACTCTTTCTAAAACAAAAATCTGACTACAGAGTAGATATAACTTCATTATTTAGTCCTAGTCTTCATTTACAGCATCATTATCAATACTTATCTTTATAATCACAGTTTTAAAATTAATATTCATTTTGAATTGCTGTTTCTAAATCTGCCATATTTTTTTCTCTTCTAAAATTATTTTCACATGCTGTTTCCCCTACTCTCTACTTTCCCAGGCTTCTAGATGAAACATTTGTTATTCTTTAATGGTTCTATAATCTCACTTCTTGAGCAGTGTTAACTATATTCTTTGCCATAGTATACCCTATTTTGTTCATAGAATTTCATATCACTTACAGTTGATTATATTTTTTTCATGTTTTATTGTTGCTATTGAAGTGTAAATTCTCTGAGAGCATAAAGTGTATCTTACCAATCCTATCAATATTTTTTGTCTTTAATTAGTACAGTGCCTAGTGTTAAATTGATAGTAAGTGTATATCATGGGCTTCACTAGTTGGTTCAGTACTAGAGAATCCACCTGCCAATGCAGGAGACACAGGTTCAATCCTTGTATTGGGAAGACCTTGGAGAAGGAAATCACAACTCATTCCAGCATTCTTGCCTAGGAAATCCTATGGACAGAGGAGCCTGGTAGGCTACAGTCCATGGGGTCACAAAGAGTCAGACACGATTTAGCAACTAAACCACAAAAGTGTATGTCATACTTATTGATGCATTAATGAATAAGTGAAACAACCCAAAACTGTTTCAATTCCAGAATGAATAAATTATAGTTTCATATATTTTTGTTTGATACCACCTTTATGGCACAAAGTGAAGAGGAAATAAAGAGCATCTTGACAAAGATGAAAGAGGAGAGAGAAAAAGCTGGCTTAAAACTCAGCCTTCAAAAAACTAAGATCATGGCATCTGGCCCCATCATTTCATAGCAAATAGATGGGGAAACAATGAAACAGTGACATATTTTATTTTCTTGGGCTCCAAAATCACTGCAGATGGTGACTGCAGCCACAAAATTAAAAGAAACTTACTCCTTGGAAGAAAAGCTATGACCAACCTAGACAGCATATTAAAAAGCAGAGACATTGCTTTGCCAACAAGGGTCTGCCTAGTTAAAGCTATGGCTTTTCCAGTAGTCATGTATGGATGTGAAGGTTGGACCATAAAAAAAGCTGAGTGTTGAAGAATTGATGCTTTTGAACTGTGGTGTTGGAGAAGACTCTTGAGAGCCAACTCATTCGAAAAGACCCTGATTCTGGGAAAGATTGAAGGCAGGAGGAGAAGGGGATAACAGATGATGAGATGGTTGGATGGCATCACCAACTCAATGGACTTGAGTTTGAGCAAGTTCCAGAAGTTGGTGAAGGACAGGGAAGTCTGGTGTGCTACAGTCCATGGGATTTCAGAGTCAGACATGACTGAGTGACTGAACAATGACAATATTTTTGTTTAGTTGCTAAGTTGTGTCTGATTATTTTGTGACTCTGTAGATTCTAGACCACCAGGCTCCTCTGTCAATGGGATTTTTCAGACAAAAATACTGGAGTGGTTAGCCATTTGCTTCTACAGGGGATCTTCCTCACCCATGGATAGAATCTCTTGCATCTTCTGCATTGGCAGGTGAATTCTTTACTACTGAACCAACAGGGAAGTCCAGTTTCATATATAAGGAAATGGTATTCAGCAATGAAAATAATCATTCAAATATAGTTTGAGTTGACATTACATCCATGCGCACAAAGGAGCATAGTATGTTTCCACTGATACTGTAGGGCAGAAAAAACTTTTTCTCTTAGATTTAGTTCTCAGGGACCTGGGAATTAAACTGACAAAATACAAATCAAGAGAGGAAAGACTTACTCATATGCATACAGGAGCTAACAAAAGAAGTAACTCCTTTGCTGAATAGTCAAAGAGAGAGGTTTATATACCTAACTTAGTTGGGAAAAATAATGGGGCAGAAAAGTCTTCTGTGGGAAGAACGAATAGGTTTTTTCAGGAAAGATAAATGAGTTTCTAGGCCAATAATGGGAGATAAGAAAGATTGTTCCATTTGTTTATGTAGGTGTGAGTGTCATTCAGTCTTGTACATGGCCATGAAACTTCCCATTATGTGGGATTTATGGTAGCTTCATTTCTCAGTTGTCAGTTTTAGTCAGATGAGGGAAGCTCCAACAAGGCTTCTTTCTGCATCTGTTGAACCTCAAATCTCTTTAGGTGGGAATAGTATTCATACCAGTTCTGGGTTTCCAGGCAAAGCCCTGCAATATCAAGTTAAAAGAAAATAAAAACAACAACAGCAACAAGAAAACAGGCACATTTATAAAGTTAATAGTAAACATAGTGGTTACTTTTTTGAAGACATGGAAGTGACTGGCAGGGAATGTGGTGGGGCTTTTGCACCATTGGCTATATTCTGTTTCTTTTTCTGGGTGGTGTTTACATAGATACATTCAGATTATGGAAATTCATTTATGGTATCCGCATGGTTGTGTAATTTTCTCAGTGTGTGTTTATCAAAAAAGTATATTAAAGATGAGAAGCTAGATGAATTACTTTTACTTTGATATATAATAAACAGTAATGTTCAATATGTGGAGTAGCAGGTAGAGGAGAAATCATAGAAAGTATGTTTTCAAACCAGTATCACCATCTTTATAATTAATCAAGAAAAGTTTATGAATAGCAAACTTCTGAAACTGTTTGACTAAAGACAGGAAATATTCACCCCTGTAAGATATATTTAAGGATCAGAACTTTATGACTAACTATCTTCTCTGATAACCACTTGGATGTCAGAGAGGACCTCAAAACTATTCCTCAAACTGAACTCATCATCTCTTCTTCCTGCTGACTGGCCCAAAGGCATCGTTTGTTTCCTGATTTCATAAATGGTACCATCAACAATTCAGTTTCCCAAGCCAGTGCCCTGGGTGTTAACATTTACTCATCCAAGCAATCAGTATATTCTGTTGATCATCCTTTGTGTATATATCTAGGTATGTTCATTTCTTTCCATCTTTACTGCTCTGTTGAAGTCCAGAGCATCGCATCTTTCAGCCCATCATCATTGCAGCAACCATCTGATTTTTTCTCAGTCTGGTCTTATATGCACTCTCATCTGTTTTCTACAATGCAGGCAGAAAGTTCTTTACAACTAGCTCTAGGGAACAAAACAAGGTGTGTTTTAAGAATACCATGCCAGTGCCACCAAGAGGATTTCTGTGAGAGCATAGCAACTAGAGTCTCTAAAAAGTTGACAGGAATAAGCACCAAAATCCATACATGTCGCAGACTTAGAACAACATTCCATCTATGTACACAAATAATCTCCCTAACTATCTTAGAATTAGCCTTCTAGAGAAAAGATCGTCTTCTTAGTAATGCATACCAAAACATAAATCTAGATTTTAAAATAAAGGCACACAATTTCAGATAGAATAGCGCCATTTGGCTGCTTTATATAACAAAGACTGAAAATTACAACTTATTTTAAGTAAATTGAACGTGTTAAATTTGTACCTCAAAAGAGTTCGATTAAAATACATTTAAAGCATAGTACAATATATAACAATCTGGAAAACTGATCCTGGAAATTATTTAAATGTAAAATTTTAGATAGCTTGAAAATCTGTGGAGTATATCATTTTTGAAAACTCTTATGTGGTACATAAGCAAAAACACTTAAAAGTCAGTTTTTTATTGGATTAAATGATACAAAAACTACTACCTAATGGAAGAAGCTTTTACTATGAAAACTAACACAGTAACATGGCAGTTATCATAAACTCTAAAGTAGGAAAGACATACTTTTTCATTACTTTCTTTAAAGTGAGAAAGCATTTCACATCACAAGTAAATATGAGGTTTTATCTTTTTCGCATTTCAATATATTATACAACAGTCAGAAAAGAAGTTTTAATAATTATGACTATGATGTGGAAAAATAGAGTTTTAATTTTCTCTATAAGGAAAACTGTGTCCATAGATATTAATATGATTATTGTTAAATTACCCTCATTTTACACAAGCCAGATTTCCTCTCAAAGGATGGGATTTTGTCTGAGAAAATAATAGAAAATTCAGTTCTAAGAATATAATATATTTGCACTGATTTAAAGGATACTTGCAGGTGGTATTTAAATGTTATGCTGCCCTGACAACTAAACAGTGCAGAACAAAACAGAAAAGTGAGTGAAATGTGGTAGCATTTTGCTGCCTTAAACTTGGCTTATTTTTCAATGTGTATAATTTTACATAAATTTTAAAGGCACAACATTGACGATAATTTCCACTGTATACAAATGACATATATTTAACTTAATTATCATTAATCATTTATCCAAATATTTTGAGAAATAATTGAAAAGTTTAATTACATGTTTTCTTAAATCCACAAATGTATTTAAATATAGAATATAAATACTTAGACACAAATTGTTTAAAAATCCTGCTAAAATATCATTACAGAAAATACTATATAACTTTTCATCCCTGATAAACTTAACTGATATTTATTACCCATAGTTCTTGGCCATCCAATTTCTGTTGTTAGCTTTACATTTTCTACAGTTCAAATCTAAATGTCAAATGTCAAAACAGCAAATAATTTGTTACCATGGCAACAAGTTGAACATCTCTACAATTATAGACCAAAGATTCTTTATTATTTAGTAAATAATGAGAAGCAATAGCAGCAATTCCAAAATCTTCACAAATATAACTAATTTTCTATTGCTTTCCTACAAAGACTGGCAAACAGGTTTGTTAAACCAAGAAACTTTACCAGTAGTGTAGGTGTCCAAAAGAAAATGGATAATGCCCTTCAGTTATATCATTAAATGTCATCTCATTAAGACTCATCAAGGACAAGATATATGAAGAAGAGAATCTACATAACTGAATCAGTACAAACAAATAAACCAAAACTTAAAGTAGAAGCCATCATGGTCTTTGTTTTTAGAGGATACCAGATGAAAAGACTCAGTGGATTGATTGAGCAGAATAACACCAAGAGAACCTAGAAATGATGTGCTAACTAGTAGATGGAGCAGAGATTTCCAGGAATGAAGACAGCAAAAGACAGTAAGAAAAGCAAAAAACAAAAACCTTGTCTATTGTTTTATCTTTGGGAATTAACAATGTAGGCTACAGATTATGAACAGATGATGTCCACCCACAAACAATTGAGACCATCAACACAGGAATTCTCTGCTGGCCCGCTAAAGATGAGTATCTTTATGAGGTCAATGGAAAAACATAGAACAGTAGGAAAGACAATAGACAGACACAGGATAAGGAAGCCTAAGTATATTTAAGATATCTACAACCTTCAAATATTACTTGCTTGGATTAGAAATTTTTAAATTTAGAGGATAGCTTGCTGTGTCAGTAACCTAATTAATATCAATTTAGGTTCACTTCATTCACTAATATAAGTTGGTTTTAAAACTGTCTGCCCCATATTTCAGATTTTCCTAAATATTAGAAAATTGTTAAGGCAGGATGTGTCAACCTTGCTTTATTTTAGGGGGTTATTATCTGAGGAAAATTAATAAAATATTTTGAGACTCCTAGTTGGGTGAGTCAGTTCCTATAGTCAGTAATATCAGCATAACTCATATTATTTCAATATGTGAAATATATTATTTCAATATATTTCAATATGTAATTATTTCAATATTATTTCCATGTGTTTTAATTATTTGAACATTTTCAATCATTAGCACCTTAGTTACCTGGTTCTGATATAAACAAGAGGCAGTTTAAGACGAGGGATTTACTAGTGGTACTAAGAAAAGTTTCCCAGTTAATTCAATTCAGTACAGCATTTCTTTCCTGTTATTCTGACAGCAGTAATGCCATGGGCTGTTCTATGACAGATATATTCAGTGACTCAATATTGATGGGATGGGATTGATAGAGCCATTATTTCTCTCCAATACATTGCTAGGAGCAAGCATCTCAGATCCTCTGGATGGTTTTCTAAATACCCTTGGGACTCTCGGAACTTTCCCTACAAGATGGTGACACCAAGATGCCCCTACCTTTAGTCACCTGAGGAAGGAAGAGACAGCCCGTCAGAAGGATTTCACACTGCTTCTCGGGGGCAGGGCTGGAGGTGAGGGGGATGAGAAAAGGAGAAAAATCTGTGCATGTGCCACTGAGCTGGGAAATGAAGTTGAAACACAAAGTCATTCTGATTGTGCATTTAAGTCTAGAGACCCAAATTGTACCCTCTTAATTAATTCTGAGAAGGAGAAGGGGAAAGAGACCCCAAAGGTGAAGTGAAAAAGTCAACTGATTCCCAGTGTCATTAGGAGAAGTCTATAAAGACTTGAATTATATATTTTGTGAAAAAAAAAAGAAAAAAAATACACATAAGATTTTTCATAAATTTGTAAAACCTTCAAGCATTTCTAGGTTACCTATGTTTATTTTTTTACTTGTTTTTTTTTTTGCTTGTTTTATGATGGTAATATCTATCAATATATTTGAATTTTTACTTAGGCATTTAGGAAGTGTATTATAAAAGCACTGGCATAAGTGAAAAGATATAAATATCCTTTCTTTCATTTATTTATGTTCTCATAAATAAACATGTATGGTAGAAGTTTTGTGGAACTGGATACAAGTATGAAATATATAAGACCAGTAGTGTTTCAATTTACCAAATCTTTTGCCAGAACAAATTGAGTAGAAATGGAACTGAGTATGCTCTGTATATTGTGACATACACATAAGGTTTGGCTTCTTTCTCCAGCATGAATAACAAATGTTCTTGACTTACCTTGAATGCTCTTGACTTACCAGGATGTTCTCCCGTCCTTGACTTACTGTTTTGTTGCTAAATCTTGGTTTCGCTTTCTTCCAGACCCCATTTTAACCTGCCCTATACTTTTTGTTTCCATACCATTTTATACACTGGAATCAATTTATTCCAGATTGTATAAAGTCAATCTGCCTTAAATAAGGCTATGCGATACATGAAGGTGAGATTTATCTGTTTGACCAGACAGATATTATGTTCTATGGGCTAGTGAAGTTTCTTTTATACCCAATAGTTATGCAGTGTCTGACCAAAAAGACACTAGGCAAGTGATATTTTTTTCGTTTTTTCCTTTACTTAAAAAAGTAACTGGCCACAATTTACTAATTGACCAAAGTCATACTATAAGCCCTACATATAACTCTTTATATGAAATAATATTGCCACAAAAAAGAAATAAAAACACACTTCTGAATTCAAATGATTGATGCAAAGCATTTTAGACAACATTATACAATTTTTCAATATATCCGATTATCCAACATTTCAGTATATTACCAAGTCCTAATCCAAGGAATGCACAGATGACTTCCTTTTGCTACATACTGACAGATTTATTCTGTGCTTTCTTTTTCAGCTTTATTTTCTTCGGATTATAGGAAATGAGAAATGTTTCTGTTTTCTCTGTTTTTAAAGAAATCGAGTGATTCAAAAGAAGGAAACTTGCCTGTACTCAGTTTTATTGGTATCATTCTTTAAGGGCAGAATTAATGGCAGAATCATTAAATAACACCGTTCCCCTCACCTGTTCCTTTGTTCATCCTGAAAAGATGTGGAACACTCCTCTGTACAGAGCAGGTTTAGAAAAAAAAATGTTATTAATCACCTATGAAGGAACGTCAGAAAAAGCATTCATTACCTTTCTTTGTAACATTTCATCTCCTTTTTAAATATAAAAGATACAGATGTAAGTCTTATTTAACAAGCCATCATCTCTTATGTTCTCTGGGAATAGAGGCAGTGGGACCTGTGGGGTTTGAGAAACCCAAATGTGAAGAATCTTAGAGGTTCAGGCATTTCCCAAGAGAAGCATTTTCTAAACTAGTTCTTGAGAGATTCTCTTCAGAGAGTAGAAAAACTGAAAAATTTTTGTGGACAAAGATATTTTTAAAATACTACATAATGAATCCTCTGTTTAGATTTGTAATACATAGAGATTAAACATTATAAGAAGTAATGTAGGAAAGACAGGGGTTTAATTTTGGTGACAGAATAATTTATTGAGGTTTTATCTCATTTTTAAAAATTTTTGCAAGGCCCTCTTTTCCTTATTCAAGCAAGGAGCCAAAGCCTTTCTGTTTTGTTGTGTCTTGGATCAATTTATCTTCTTTTTCTCTCTTTGTGAAAACCTAAGATTATTTTAGAAAGAATGATAGTGATCTAAAGGGGAAAGAGAGAGTTCTGAACAGAGACAAAAATGTGAAATTTCCCCGGACTGGGAACCAGTCCTGAAATCAGCCAAGTCCTGGGTATATGCTGCTGTGGCTGCTAAGTCGCTTCAGTCATGTCTGACTCTGTGCGACCCCATAGACGGCAGCCCACTAGGCTATGCCGTCCCTGGGATTCTCCAGGCAAGAATACTGTAGTGGGTTGCCATGTCCTTCTCCAATGCATGAAAGTGAAAAGTGAAAGTGAAGTCACTCAGTGGTGTCCAACTCTTCACTACCCCCATGGACTGCAGCCTACCAGGGTTCTCCATACATGGGATTTTCCAGGCAAGAGTCCTGGAGTGGGCTGCCATTGCCTTCTCCACCTGGGTATATAATAGGGATGAATTCTTGTTTTGTGGCATCATCTTGACAGTTGATAAAACCTAGAGAGTGGTGGCTGCTATGGTGGGACCCTAGATCCCAGGGCCTTAAACTTAAGAAAAAGAAAAAAATAAAATTCTGTTGCCCGGGCTGGGCACAACAGCCTGCCATATGAGATCACATGATCTGAGACAGTGAGGTTGTTTTGTGATCCTGAGTGCTTTTGTGGACAAAAGAGCTCCACGTCTTTTGCTAGAGCATTCTAAACTTCTTGTGTTCTTGTACAATCTGAGATTGTAGGCAAGAAGTAGAGAGACCCTAATAATGACTAATGTTGAATTTTCTGCCAAACTGTCAATATGGGTAGCCCAAAATTGAGTTTATTTTGATTTATAAATTGATAGCATTTCTTATAACTTTTGCTTATAAGATTCAGATGAATAAGATATTTATTTTATCTTAATTTTCTTTTTAAGTAATAATGATTAGCTGGGCACATTAAAAGCATTCAAATAAATTAAAAAAGAAACCCTACTCAACTACTATTCCATGAAACATATTTGGAGAGTATACCTTTGTAGCATCACTTTGAAGGAATTTCCTCTGATAGAAATGTATGGTGCCACAGTAAAGAGGTCCTATCTACTACCACTCAAAGGGCAGGTGCAAATTCTAATCAGTAGCCAAAGCGAGAAATGCTTCATAATGTAGATCCTATGGCATCACTTATTTTTCAAATACTGTGGTCAAGATTGTAGGGAGAAACATCAACAACTTCAGATGTGCAGATGATACTACACTAATGGCCGAAAGCGAAGAGGGGTGGGATGATATGGGAGAATGGCATTGGAACATGTAAATTATCATATGTGAAATAAATCACCAGTCCAGGTTCGATGCATGATACAGGGTGCTTGGAGCTGGTGCACTGGGATGACCCAGAGGGATGGGATGGGGAGGGAGGTGGGAGGGGGTTTCAGGATGGGGAACACATGTACACCCATCCAGATTCATGTCAATGTATGGCAAAACCAACACAATATTGTACAGTAAAAAAAAAAAAAAAAAATTAAAAATAAAAAGCCTCTTGATAAAGGTGAATGAATAAAATGAAAAAGCTGGCTAAAATTCAACATTCTAAAAACTAAGATCATGGCATCTGGACCCATCACTTCACTGCAAATAGGGAAAATGTTGAAACAGCCAGACAGTTTCACTTTCGGTCTGGTTCCAAAATCACTGTAGACAGTGACCACAGCCACAAAATTAAAAGATGCTTGCTCCTTGGAAGAAAAGCTATGACAAATCTAGATAGCATATTAAAAAGCAGAGACATCATTTTGCAAAGAAAGGTTTGTGTAGCTTGTGGTTTTTGCAGTAGTCATGCATGGATGTGAGATTTGGACCATAAAGAAGGCTGAATGCTGAAGAATTGATGGTTTTTAACTGTTGTGCTGGAGAAGACACTTCAATAGCAAGGAGATCAAGCAAGTCAATCCTAAAGGAAATCAACCCTGAATATTCATTGGAGGGGCTGATGCTGAAGCTCCAATTCTTTGCTGAATGTGAAGAGCTGATTCATTCGAAAAGCCCCTGATTCTGGGAAAGATTGAGGGCAAATGGAGAAGGAGCAGCACAGGATGAGATGGTTTTACATGTGACTCAATGCAAATGAATTTGCGCAAACTCCGGGAGATAGTGAAGGACAGGGAGCTATGGTGTGCTGCAGTCCATGGGGTTGCGAAGAGTCAGACAGAACTTAAAACTGAACAACAACTAGCAGTCTGGAAAGCTGCTCTCCGTTGCCAGCCTGATTATGCATATCTCTGTGAAACCAGTAAAGGAGCACTTTTGCTTTGCTGTGCTGTTAAAATAGAGAAAATTTACTCAAGTGCCTGTGGCTAAGGCTTAGACATTTTGAGCTAGAAGACTTTGGTTAAAATATGTTCAAATTTACAGTTAGCAATACTGAGTCTAGACTAGCCTCCTGTTCTCAAATCTTTGCTTTATTAATTAATTGATGTGAACATGTTTTAATTAACAAATAGAAATACAAAGCATCATTTCAAAGTTTTTTTGTCTTCTTTCTATATCTCTATTTTTGTTTCAGAATGCTCTAGGGTAAAATGAAAATTCTTAAAGATCACTTCTCTTACAAATATATAAACCAACTTTAAATATATTTTTATAATCAGTACATTCAATACTCTAAAAAAAGGAGCACTCTAGATAAAAGCAGAACATCAGAAGAAATGTTCATTTATAAATGCAGATACATAGATGAGTCCTTCTATGAGTAATATTCAAAATTGAGTCAATTGAAAAAACTTCTGAAATACAGTGCAATACTACATCAGTGGAAATCAATTTGAATAAGAATGATTTTGAAAACTGTTGAACACTTCACAGTGCAATTGCAGTGCATCATTACAGAGAAATTTGGTCCAGGTGTTGCAGTAATTTTGAGACATGGGGAAAGTTCACAGCTCACTGGTCCTCAAATGAATTTCCATATGTGAAGTGATTTAAGTCTATTACTCTGTGCATTCAAAAGATTGAATGTGTCACACTGAGCTTACATTTGTTATTTACCGTCTGTAACCTTTCATAGATTTTTGAATTTTGCTTTAAAACTATCTTCTTAAAAAAACAAATATTTAATACTCTACTATCAGGACAGTTATTATGACACAAGGCCAAACTAGGAAAGTAAGAGTTAAGCATTCTGATTCATGGGGCTTCCTTTGAGGCTGAGTGGTAAAGAATCTGCCTTCCAATGCAAGAGAGGGTTTGATCCCTTGTTCACGAAGATCCCCTGGAGAAGGAAATGGCAACCTACTCCAGTATTCTTCCCAAAAAATCCCATGGGGCCTAACATGCTACCATCCATGGGATCGCAAAGAGTCAGACACGATTTAGTGACTGGAGAGCAGCAGCAGTAGCAGGTGCTTCACACTTGGTAAACATCTCAATTGAAGCATACTTTTGTTTTCAATAATATTTCCTTTTTCAACATGTATGTGTTTTCTGATATTTAAAAATTAGGAAATAAATAGAAAAATTAAAGTAGATTTTACTTTTTAAAATTTCCTTTATAGTGAAACATACCTGTTTTAAACAAATTTCTATCAAAAAAGTTTATATGGAAACATAAAAATACCCAGAATTGTCAAAGCAATCCTGAAGAAAATAAACAAAGCAGGAGGCATAATTCTCCCAGATTTAAGACAATATCATAAAGCTACTGTAATCAAAAATCAAAACAGCACTGTATTATTACAAAAACAGTCATAGGAATCAGTGAAACAGAATAGAGAGCCTAGGAATAAACCTACACACCTTCCATTAATTAGTCTTTGACAAAGGCAAAAAATATAAAATGGGGAAAAGTCTCTTCAGCAAGTAGTGTTGGGAATGTTGAACAGCTACTTATAAATTAATTCAGTTGGAATACACCTTCATACCATGCACAAAAACAAACTCAAAATGTTTAAAGACTTAAACGTAAGACATGACACTGCAACTCTAGGAGCTGCAACTCCTAGAAAACAACATAGGCAAAAGATTCTCTAACATAAATCATAATAATGTTTTCTGAGGTCAGTCTCCTAAAGCAATAGAAATAAAACCAGAAAATAAACCAGTGGGACCTAATCAAACTAGCTTTTGCACAGCAAATGAAACCATAAAAAAATAATAAATGAAAACAAAAAGACAACCTATGCAATGGGAGAAAATATTTGAAAATATTGCAACTGACAAGTGCTTAACCTCCAAAATATACAAGCAACTTATACAACTCAACAACAAAAAACTCAAACAACCCAGTCAGAAACTGGGCAGAAGACCTTAATAGATATTTCTCCAAAGAAGACATATGGATGGCCAGTAGGCACATACAAAAGATGTTCAGTGTCACTAATTATCAGAGAAATGCAAATCAAAATTTCTATGAGGTGTCACCTCACACCAGACAGATGGCCATCATTAAAAAGTCTACACATAATGCTGGAGAGGGTGTGGAGAAAAGAGAACCCTCCTACGCTGTTGGTGGGAATGTTGGTGCAGCCACTGTGGAAAAGAGTATGGAAGTGCCTCACAGAGTTACCATATGATCCAGCAATCCTACTCCCGTGCATATACCTGGACAAAACTGTAATTCAAAGGATACATACACCCCTATTTTACTAGCAGCATTATTATCAATAACCAAAACATGGAAACAACCTAAATGTTCATTAGCAGATAAAAGTATAAAGAAGATGTGGTACATGCATACAATGGAATATTTCTCAGCCATAAAAAAGAACCAAATAATGCCATTTGTGGCACCATGAAGGGACTGAAAGATTATCATACTAAGTGAAGACAAAGATCATATGATACCAGTTATATATGAAATCTGAAATAAGCACAAATGAACCTATCATCTACAAAACAGAAACAGACTCACAGACAGGGGTATCAGACTTGTGATTGCCAAGAGAGAGGGAGGAAGGGAGAGGGATAAACTGGGAGTTTGGGGTTGGTGAATGCAAACTGTTAAACATTTAGAATGAAAAATCAATAAGGTCTTACTACAAAGAACCATATGCAGTTTCCATAACGGAAAATAATATTAAAAAAAGAGAATGTATAAATGTGTATAACTAAGTCACTTTCATAAACGGAAGATATTGGCGCAACATTGTATATCAACTATACTTTAATTAAAAAGAATAAAGAACAAAGTTTTAAAAGCTTTAGGAGATATCTCCAAAGGAAAGAAACTGATTTTTTCGGAAATTGAGTATCAAAAGAGTTGAAATCTTACCCAATAAGATTTCTCTTCACATCAGTTATATATTTTATATTGATAAACAAAAAATAAAAGCAAAATTGAAGTGTTAAAAGTCACTGGAGATGTTTCAGAGTTTAAACTATAAGGACCAGGGGAAAACAAAATATAAGAGATGTGTTAGAACAGTTCATCCTGTTTTTCCTGAAAACATCTGCTGTGTGTTCAAATTTTTCAGTGTCATATCTTTTTGGCTTTTCACACTGTAAAAGTTCTGTATAGTCAAAGCTATGGATTTTCCAGTAGTCACATATGGATCTAAGAGTTGGACCATAAAGAAAACTGAGTGCCAAAGAATTGATGCTTTTGAACTGTGGTATTGGAGAAGACTCTTGAGAGTCCCTTGGACTGCAAGGAGATCAAATCAGTCAATCCCGAAGGAAATCAGTCCTGCATGTTCATTGGAAGGACTGATGCTGAAGCTGAAACTCCAATACTTTGGCCACCTGATGCGAGGAACTGACTCGTTAGTTCGGTTAGTTAGAAAAGACCCTAATGCTGGGAAAGATTGAAGACAGGAGAAAAGGGGGATGACAGAGGATGAAATGGTTGGATTGCATTACTGACTCAATGGATATGAGTTTGAGCAGGCTCCAGGAGTGGGTGAGGGGCAGGGAAGCCTGGCATGCTGCAACTCTATGGAGTTGCAAAGAGTTGGACATGATTGAGCAATTGAACTGAACTGATATTCAAAGTTGAAAAAAAATACTATATATAACTGTAGATTTCAGTTACTTTGTAGCATATTCTTCTCTAAATTTGTTGACAACAGATGATGAAATTGAAATATGAGTAATATTCTGCATGATGATTACAAAATTACTGAAACTGAGTGGTCATTCATTATCCCTTAGGTATCAATAGTGCTGAATGAGTTAGTATAGATACCTGAAATATGGCAAACACCTTTTATGTTTACTTAAGGACATCTATTTCAGGTGGGTTCTCCTTACACCAGTTGGTAGCAATTGTACCATTATTCAAAATGTTTCACACATGATTATTTTACTTTGTTCTACCGTGTGTACCCTGAAAACTGTTAATTCAATATTCATTATTCTTTAATAACCTAATAACAGACTGGAAAAAATGGAAACAGCATCTATGTTGTCCCTATAAATACAGAAAACCATATTCTCATTCTCTTCAATCCTTTTGTTTTTGTTTTCCTCAGTCCTTAATTTGTGTGGTTCAGCATTTAACTTCTAATGTCACTCAATTCAATTCATATAAAGGAAACATTATTTATCTTCTAAATATGATTAAAAGTATATAAAAATAACCATTTTAGCCACTCTAAAATATACAATACTGTGGCATAAAGGACATTCATATTGTTATAAAAAAATTGCAACCATTGATCTCTAGAACTTATCTTTTCTAATGGAAACTCCACACCCATTAAATAACTCCACATTCCACCTTCTCCCAAGACCCCAGAAACCACCATTCTACTTCTATATCTATGAACTATTATAAGACCCATATAAGCAGAATCATGATATTTACACTTTTGCAATTAGTTTATTTCACTTAGAAAAATATCCTCAATTTTTATCCATTTTGTAGCTTTTATCAGAATTACTTTCCCTTTTAAGACTCAGTAATATTCCATATTGTATTTGTGTGTGTATATGACTAGTCCACCAAGCTCCTCTGTCCATGCGATTCTCCAGGCAAGGATACTGGAGTGGGTTGCCATTTTCTTCTCCAGTAAATCTTCCCAACCCAGGAATCATACATACATACACACACACACACACACACACACACACACATATATATAACATATATGAACATTCAGTTTTTCTTTCATTGGTCAAAGGATACTTGGATTGCTTCCACCTCTTGGTTCTTGCAAGTAATTCTGCTATGAACGTGGGTATAGATATACCTACTTGAGTCCCTGCTTTCAATTCTTTGGTATACAAGCCTGAAATAGAATTATTGGATCATATGATAATTCTATGTATAATAGCTTGAGGAACCACCATATTGTTATCCATAATGACTTAGCATTTTTCACAATTTTGCCAACAATGCTAAATGGTTCCATATTTCCACATCTTTGCCAACAGTTGTTATTTTCTGCTCTTTTTGTTATTACTATTATTGTATATAACATATAATAGTATATATTATATATAATAATTTATAATATCTGTCCCAGTGGGTTTTCAGAAGTTAGTTATATGACACCCAGCTGTGCAGCAGATCTTCTGCCCAATCCTATACTCTATGGAAAAGAAAGAACAAAAGGAAAAAATGGTACTGATGGGAGGTAGAGAAGGATTGAGAACAGACTTTGAGAGACAGCCAGTAGTGCCTGTTCATAATAAATAGATACAGATTTGATTAAGATCATTTTGGTACCTATATACTCAGTGTTTTAGGCTTAGGAAAATTTTTTGTTGAATTTTGGAATTTCTGGGTAATGTATTATTACAAATCAGCACTGTCTGAAGGCCGATAGATAGATTACTGTTGGGCTAATCCCTGGTGACTCAGAGGGTAAAGCATCTGCTTATGATGCGGAAGACCCAGGTTCGATCCCTGGGTTGGGAAGATACCCTGGAGAAGGAAATGGCAACCCACTCCAGTATTCTTGCCTGGAGAATCCCATGGACAGAGGAGCCTGGTGGCCTACAGTCCATGGGGTTGCAGAGTCTGACATGACTGAGCGACTACACTTAATCAAAATGAGAAAAATAAGAACAATGTTGTGAATGTCTCATAAAACTTCATTGTTATTGTGATTGTTGTTACCCATTATGTAATGGTAGTGAGAGAAGATAACATTTATTTTTACATTTTAAATTAAATATATAAATTTTACAGTATATTAGCTTTTAGGCTTATCTGTTTCCACAGAACATAATTTCCTGACAAGTCATTTAAGTTCTTGAGTGTTTTAATAGTTCATTCCTTTTTTATAGTATTTCATAGTATGGATAGAACATAGTTTGTTTAAACATCACCTATTGAAGAACATCTGATCATTTATAGCTTTTGACTATTATGAATATAGCTGCTGTGAATATTTGTGTACAGGTATTTGCATGAACATTAAGTTTCTATTTTCCTGGGGTAAATGCTCAAGAGTGATATTGGTGCATCATATAATATTTGCTGGCTAGTTTCATAAGGAATGGTTGAATTCTTTTCCAGAGTGGCTATACTAGTTTACATTTCCACCAGTATTGTGTAAGTCTGGAGAAGGAAATGGCAATCCACTCCAGTATTCCTGCCTGGAGAATCCTGTGGACGGAGAAGACTAGTAGGTTACAGTCCATGGGGTCGCAAAGAGTTGGACACGACTGAGCGACTTCACCCATTGTGTAAGTCACCCAGTTTCTTGCAGTTTTGCTGGAATTTGGTGTTAGCCATTGGATATGTAGGATTAGCCATTGGATATGTAGGAAAAACTTTTCTAAACTCCACCATCACTGATCATCTGGGAAAACAGAGAAAGGAGAAGTAAGTTCTAAGAAGTTTGTTTTTTTTCCCTCTCTCTCCCTTTCTTCCTTTTTTCCACTTTACCTCTCTCTTTGTGTGTAAATATATTTTAGCTTATTACTGAGAAGAATTCTTCTAGTCTAAGGTTGTCATAATACAATTATTTTAATAGCACTGATATGCAAGTAGTATAAAGTTAAGTCAAAATTGGATTACTGGAATTTGTGGACCAACACTTGCATTTGACCATTGTAAACTCATTCATTACCAAGTATCTACTGAGAAGTATCTGTGTAACAGATACAGTGCCACTGCTGAGAGTAACAAGTATCACACCTGCCTTTGTGGACTTCATGTATGCAAAGAATACCAAATACATGAATAGAATTAGTAGTGTACATTATTTTTTAATATAAATTTATTTATTTTAATTGGAAGCTAATTACTTTACAATACTGTATTGGTTTTGCATATATCAACATGAATCCACCATGGGTGTACATGTGTTCCCCATCCTGAAGCCCCCTCCCACCTCCCTCCCCATCCTATCCCTCTGGGTCATCCCAGTGCACCAGCCCCAAGCACCCTGTATCACGCATCAAACCTAGACTGGTGATTCGTTTCACATATGATATTGTAGATGTTTCAATGCCATTCTCCCATAACATCCCACCCTCTCCCTCTCCCACAGAGTCCAAAAGACTGTTCTATACATTTGTGTCTCTTCTGCTATCTCACATACAGGGTTATCATTACCATCTTTCTAAATTCCATATATATGCATTATTATACTGTATTGGTGTTTTTCTTTCTGGCTTACTTCACTTTGTATAATAGGCTCCAGTTTCATCCACCTCATTAGAACTGATTCACATGTATTCTTTTTAATGGCTGAGTAATACTCCATTGTGTATATGTACCACAGCTTTCTTATCCATTCGTCTGCTGATGGACATCTAGGTTGCTTCCATGTCCTGGCTATTATAAACAGTGCTGTGATGAACATTGGTGTACACGTGTCTCTTTCAATTCTGGTTTCCTTGGTGTGTATGCCCAGCAGTGGGATTGCTGGGTCATAAGGCAGTTCTATTTCCTGTTTTTTAAGGAATCTCCACACTGTTCTCCATAGTGGCTGTACTAGTTTGCATTCCCATCAACAGTGTAAGAGGGTTCCCTTTTCTCCACACCCTCTCCAGCATTTATTGCTTGTAGACTTTTGGATCACAGCCATTCTAGTAGTGTAGTTTAAAGGCTAACCTGTGCTGTAGATGAAAATATTCTTTAACCCTTATTCACCAAAGTTTTATTTATTTTATAGAGCATTTTCAGTGATCAGAGGGTGTTTTGGGAACCATACTGTGAGGCTCACTAAACTGTAGGTGGTCAAGGAAATTTTGGAGTATGCAGTTGTCATTGACAAATCAGGATTCTGTCCTGGGTATAGACTGAACTAGGAATTACATGGCAAAATCATCCTGCCCTTTTTTGCACAGATAATGCCTTCTGTCCCAACACTGATCTGTTTTCTGAAAATTCAGTATTTTCAATGTGTATAAACTCAAAGCATTTTGATTCACTTAAAAGTCCTCAGCCTAAATAAGTGTTCATTTCAAGTGAAACAATAGAGCCGCTAATAAAGATAGGAAGAGATGCCACAAAAAGCAGATTGTGGGGTATAAAATATAAGGAATAGTCTTGATGACAATATTTACATGGAGAAAAAAAGCTTTTAACTATTGTCTAACACTCACAAAATAAATATGTATTCTCTGTCATATTTAAATCATTATAAAATATGAAATATATAATTAAGAGTTCACCTATAAATAATATTTTGGAAGTTGCCTTGTGTTTTCCTTGAAGAAAACGAAACTCTGGCTGTCTTAAAAGCATAGAAGACTATTAACCAAAGGTAATGAATATCTACATTTATTATTATAGCCTGATGTATTAAAGAAAGATATATATGAAGAAAATCTGTGTGTGTGTGTGTGTGTGTGTGTGTGTGTGTGTATGTAAACATCCTGGAGTCAAAAACCTGGTAAAAAGTATCCCCAAAGCCTCACAGCAGAGAAGCTAAAGCATACTTCAGTGTTCCAAAAACAGGGTAAATTTTGTGCTTTGGTTATCATTTTATATATATATAGAGAGAGAGAGTTAGGAAGTTAAGGAGGCTAACAGTGTCTCTTTTTTAAATTATGTAACTGGTGATGGAATAGAGCAGATGTATCAGTGATGCCAGAAATTTGACCTCTGGGCACTGGTGCCAAATCAAATGTCAGAGACAGAGTTTTGGATGAAGTAGAAAAGAATAGCTTAATGCTTTGCCAGGCAAAGTGGGGCACAGCAGGCTCCTGCCCTGAAAACTATGTGATCCAAACCTGGAGGATTTGATGAGGAGTTTTACAGCAATAGTTAAAGGGTGGGGTCGCTCTAAAATTAGCTGTGTGCAGGGCCTGCCTTCCTCTCATCTAAGGTAATCTTGATGAGCTTCTCTGGTTCCTTTAATCTCACCTTAGGTGGTTTCTTGGCTGCTTCTCCCTTGACTAGCAACTGTTTGAATTTACCCTTTGGAACTCAGGGAAGGTCATGAAGGCTGGAGTCTGTTCACAACCAACAAGAAAATGAGGGACAGAAAGTCTTCCTCGTCTAGGAGCTCCATAGGGCTATACTCGGTTTCACCAGCATGTAACACTGCTGCTGCTGCTGCTAAGTCACTTCAGTCGTGTCCGACTCTGTGCAACCCCATAGACGGCAGCCCACTAGGCTCCTCTGTCTCTGAGATTCTCCAGGCAAGAATACTGGAGTGGGTTGCCATTTCCTTCTCCAATGCATGAAAGTGAAAAGTGAAAGTGAAGTCACTCAGTCGTGCCCCGACCCTCAGTGACCTGATGGACTGCAGCCTACCAGGCTCCTCCATCCATGGGATTTTCCAGGCAAGAGTACTGGAGTGGGGTGCCATTGCCTTCTCCGAGCACGTAACACACCTGACTCTAAATCTTTTAAACGTTGTTCATTGTTTCAGAGCATTCCACAGCAAGAATCACTTTTAATACTTGAAAGTTAGAAATCTTAAATAATTTAAGCTCAGTTATTCAGTGTTTTGAATGGTTTAGTGCAAGAATCATTTTTAAGTCTTAGAGATAAGAGAGGGCTTATTTTAATCCTGCAAAGCCTTCAAAAGAAAAAAAAATAGTGGAAGAGATAACAGAAATAAAATTGGTAGCTAGGAAATATTTTATTTAATAATGAGAAAATCTTATTCTCTGACTGCCCCACTTTCTCCAGCTATTAACCAGTAGACTGTCTCCCTAAAGTTCAAAGCTTATCCAAGCCTGGAGCCACCAAGTGTAATAGTTGTTAGAAATCACATCCACAATAGCCTGGTTGGGTCTGAAATTAGTATTACTGTCTCAAGCTACCAGGAATTTTACATGATTAGAGTTGCTCTTCTGTGTACTATACAAATAGCAACTTCTCTTAGGAATCTGAAGTGTTATCTTAGTTTTTATAAAATGCCTTTTTATAGTAAGCAGAATAGTGCTCTTCCAATATATGTTAACATCCTGATCCCTAATCCATGCTAATGTGTTACACAGCAAAGAGCAATTAAGGTTACAAATAAAATTAAGGTTCCCTCATAGCTCAGTTGTTAAAGAATCCACCTGCAATGGAGACCCCAGCTTAATTCCTGGGTCAAAAAGATCCACTGGAGAAGGGATAGTCTACTCACTCCAGTATTCTTGGGCTTCCCTAGTGGCTCAGCTGGTAAACAATCCACCTGCAATCCAGGAGACCTGGATTGGATCCCTGGACTAGGAAGATCCCCTGGAGAAGGGAAAAGCTACCCACTCCAGTATTCTGGCCTAGAGAATTCCATGGACTGTATAGTGCTTGGGGTCACAAAGAGTTGGACACAACTGAGCTAAGCTGATCTTAAAAATTTGTTGTAGATAATCCATATAGGTCTTATGAAATCATAAGGACTCTTAAATTGGGAAGAGAGAAACAGAAGTGTCAGAACAGGAGAGACGTCATTGCCATTACTTTCCATTACTTGCCATTACTATCTTTTAAGACTGAAGTATTTGGATAGCATCTCCTTCATAGCAATATGTATCATGTGGTCAAATCAGATCCAACACTGGGGCACAGAGAAAGTGAGGTAGAGAGCCATAAATGTTGTTCAGATGGCTGTGATATAGCATGAGCTTAAATTACCCACCTTATTTGTGTGCATCCAGCAATCATACTATATGAGTTGATTTTATTGAAACAAATTGTCACAGCCTGTTGGTTGTAGTTCTCATATTCAGGTGAAACTATAGCTACTATTTGGTCAGATACTTTATGTTGCAGTCATGGTAGCACAAGTGAATTCCACTTTACACATATGGTTCAAACAACAGCCACTTTATGCAGAAATGAATACTTGGAATGGGACTTTATGCTTTGGTGTTACGGAAATCTTGAAATGCATTGCTGGAAGTAATTTTCACAGATAAATAAGGCAGTGAGAAGAAAGTTTGGTAATGTGGATCTAGTCTCCCTGCTACCGCTGTCAACTGGTAAGGACATGCTATGTAACAAAATAAAATTCCCTCACTCCTGAGCACTAGCACTGATATGTCTCTGAGACAATGAGACACAACCTCCTGGGCAGCCGCCCTGTGCTAGGCCTGTTCTTTACTAAAAAAAAAAGAAAAGAAATAGAACAAAACACACTAAAATTAGTCTCTCTGTCCATCTCTCTCTCTCTTTCCCCTAGTTAGGAAGGTCTTTTGTTAGGGGAAAAAAAAAAATGTCTGGTAATTACTTTCCAGACAAGAGGGAGAAATTCGGCACTCAATCCTGAGGGAAGGGTGGGGCCAGGAGCATGATGTGTCAATTGACTTCAAATAAAGTAGACCAAAAAAAAAGGCAGAAAAAACAAACAAAGGTCAAGTTTTATGGCCAAAAACATTATACATTCATATATCTTTACACTCTGCTGACATCAATCATCCTTAGACTCAGTCAGGAGCATTTTACTTACATTAAAGGCGATGTGCATTAAGTAGTTAACAATACTGGAGATAGGGACAGGGAAAATCATGACCCAAGGACGAAATGTAATCCAAATGCAACATTCTTCCCAGTCAATGCTCACTTTTCTGAATAATGAAATGTAATCGGTTTCTCAAGAGTAGTCAATGTGTGTGTATTGTTTAAGCCTTTGGCAAATATTTCTGTCCTAATTGAGAGACAGGCTTGCAAAAAATCTTTGTAACAGGGTATTTTAATTTTTGTATTATGTTTGCTTTTATATGAATATCTTGATATTGCTGTATTATAATAAAATAGTCTAATTATGTGATAGCTACCTGATAACATTTTGTGCATTGTGGTCAGTTGCAATAAGAGGATATATAAGTTAAAACTGAGTCATACCAACAACATTTAGATATTTGTGAAAGAGCAATGTTTTCTATTTTATATATGGTAATAGCTATTTTGCTACCACTCTAAACAATAAAACATTTTTAAAGATCTTCAAAAATGATGTGATGCATCAGCAATATGATTTCAGTTTCCCAGCAGAAAAGTTATGCTAAATATTTACATACTAAAATTCACTTTTATAGTACTGTAGTGGTAAAGAACCTGCCTGCCAGTGCAGGAGATGTAAGAGATATGGGTTCGATGCCTGGGTGGGGAAGATCCCCTGGAGGAGGACATGGCCAACCACTTCAGTATTCTTGCCTGGAGAATCCATCCCATGGAGAGAAGAGCCATGGAGAGAAGACCATAGAGTCCGACACAACTGAAGTGACTTAGCATGCACGGACTATAAAACTGTCTTTTTTCAGACAGCCAGAGACATTGAAATTAGAATATGATATTTTTTTTTCTTAGATATTCCAGATTAATATGGAGCACCATTTTCTATTTCTGAGTAAGCAAATAATGCTATCACAATTATCTTTTTAAGCCTGATAAAATTTTATCTAGAACTAAAGCTGCCTTAATATATAGTAATACTATATTAACACCAATCAAAATTAACCTAATTACAAAATTAGTTAAATAACAAAATTAAGGCAAACATTTTAAGATACCTTAAAAATTACATTTGGAAAGGTTTGCTATTATTCTTATATTTAATTGAGTAATTAAATTAATGAAATTAAAGAAATGCTCATTAAGTAAACCCACCTTCCCACAAAATGTCAATGTTGTCCAAAAATGAAAAAAGAAAGGAAAATCATTTCTCTGTTGTGATTTGTGACTACTAGGAGACTCTATCTATAATTAAATTAAACTAAACATATATTGAATGAATACTTATTTATAAAGCACCAAGGACACCATAAAGCTAAATATGACAGTGGCTTTATTGTAGTAATAATAGAAAACCCATTTTCAGGTCTTTAAAAAATACATGGGAAGCCTATAAGATGCAAGTACATAAAGCTGGATTTATGGGTGATCTACTGAGCTACTTTGCGCCACTTTGTCATGTGCCAAAACCTTCCCTTCTTTATGTCCCTATTCTGGCCTTTAAATCTCATCTTCCTATTTTAATCCCCTTGGACTTCTGCAGACTTTCTTCATGCAGGCTCCACATCTCTGTAGACTTGGAGTCAGGTTCTTTTCCTCTGCACCTATAACTGTACCTATAATTCCCACAGCTGGGAGATGCTTTTAGCAGCCTTGAGATTCAGAAAACAGACCTCTTTAAAAGCCAGGTTTATGGAGACATCTGTTAGATGTGGCCTGTAGGATACTTGATTTTCCACTTTATGATAAAACAACAAAAATCTTTTCCATATTTAATTTAAAAAAATATCTTTTCATATATGATTATAATGTCTTTAATTCTAAAATAATTGATTTTATAGTGTGTCAGCTGGGAGAAAAAACATAAAAGAGACCATCAAAAAATGTAATTTCAGCCATGAGTTTAAAATATCATCTCTTAATATCTCTCATTATAACTGAAAAAAAAAAAATAGCAGTAAGTAGAATAAAAACAAAAAGTTAATGAAAGAAATAGATGAAACAAAAAGCTAAATTAATCTACCCATGAATCTGCCTTTCCCTTGACAGCAGAGATGGTGTTTTGTGTTTTGATTTTCAGATATAATCTACTGTTCAGAGATCCTGAGATTTAAAAATGGATGCCCTCCATTTTATTGATGTCACTTAATTAACTAAAAAGGGCAAAAGGAGTGTACAAATCCTCTGAAGCCCTTTCTTGGGCTCTGTTTCTTCTTGTGTTGAAATGCTTTTCATAAAGGAGAAAAGTATTTCGTATTGTTTATACAACTCGGTTCAGTTCAGTTCAGTTGCTCAGTTGTGTCCAGCTCTTTGCCACCCCATGGACTGCAGCATGCCAGCCTTCCCTGTTCATCACCAACTCCTGGAGCTTACTCAAACTCATGTCCGTTGAGTCAGTGATGCCAACCAACCATCTCATCCTCTGTTGCCATCTTCTCTTCCTGCCCTCAATCTTTCCCAGCATCAGGGTTTTTTCCAAACAGTCAGTTCTTCATATCAGGTGGCCACAGTATTGGAGTGTCAGCTTCAGCCTCAGTCCTTCCAATGAATATTCGGGACCGATTTCTTTTAGGATGGACTGGTTGGATTTCCTCGCAGTCCAAAGGACTCTCAAAAATCTTCTCCAGCACCATGTTTCAAAAGCATTAATTCTTCAGAGCTCAGGTTTCTTTATAGTCCAACTCTCACATCCATATACGATTACTTGAAAAACCACAGTTTTGACCAGACAGACCTTTGTTGGCAGTTTATGCATCTACCTGTCGACTAAAAAAAAGTAGAACATGAGAGTTGTTAAGTATTTTATCTGGGGCAAAATGAGGACTATAGCTTGAAAGGCAACATTTCAAACAGCTTTGAGAAACTGCACCAAAAAGAAGTAGGTTGGAGGTCAGCATTATATATGAGTTTAGTGGATGGGTATACATGCAGTCAAACATTCATTTTGGCAGAGGCTTGCCTCTCTTCAGGAGGAGCAGATGTCTCGGTTAATGATTTTTGTGCTGTTCTATGAGGAAATGCAAGAACTGGGCTCTTAAAATCTCCTGATAGTACCTAATTATCTAAAGACAGTTTTGCCAGTTTTTCCCAGAGCACAGAGTGCCTCATTCCTGATCTCCACTCTGAACTCCTTTCAGGGTGTTGTTGAAGGTCAGTTGCTGCAGTAGCTAGTGACCTAATCTTTGCAGAGGCAGATAGCAAGTGCCACTTTTTAGTTGGCATATCTCAGGGTAGTTAAATAGATACAGAAATTCTGTATTTTTTAATCCTGTGTGTCAGCCTAGCTGATTTTAAAAAAACACAGGGGAATTCTATTGGACAAATCACTGAAAATTTGACCTTGCAAGCATCTTTTCATTTAGGTTACTGAAAGCTGTGTCTTTTCTCAGTATGACAGCTTTAGTATTTGCAAGTGATTTTTTACATGTAAATGTAAACATCATGCAATTTTAACTCATTTTTCTCTCATAATACTCTCCAATGTCAATATTAGTTCTTTGAAAACTATATTTTCACTTGTATAAGATGTTGAAATGATTAATAGGAAATGATTTTTGTCTTAGTTTACTGAGAATTATATTGTAAGAAAAAAATATATTTTAATGAAAATAAAACTGTAGAATCTCATTATTTAAAGCTCCATACTCTGACCAGAAGAGCATTCAAAGAACGCATTTCAATTGAAATTATTTTAGTCAGAGATTTAAATAGAGTTAAATAGATAAGGCTTCGAAATGTGGATGTGCTATGTGAGTGTCAAGTAAAAGCAAGCAAACAGGATCCATTGAGAAACATTAATTGAGCACTATCTATGTGACAAGCATTGAGGTAGTCACTGAGATTTCATCATGAGTAATACAGAGATAATCACGTACACATAAGGATCATTGTCTTTAGTAGAGCCATATGCTAAATATCTAATCCTGGTTACTTAATTTTACAGATTATCATTCTTCTGACCTTTCAATAGATTGTGACTCACCAAATATTGGCACAGAAGCTTGAAAATAGCCAACATTTATGGAATAGTTCCATCTTACATTCTGAAAGACCAACCATAATAACAAAATGTAAAAGACAATAGAAGCCAAAAAAAAAAAAAATAATAATCTAGTCACAGAAGTTAAGAGTAGTTGGTGGAATGCCCAAAGGACAGTAAAAAAATGAGATCAGAGGCCTCTGAGTCAGTGCAAAAGAAACATAACAGATTGAAATGACAAGTTTAGAACCAGATAAGAGTGACTTACTGAGTTAAATTTTGATCTTGATTTAACAAGGTAACTTGCATGCATTCTTCCATGGTAATGATTTCAAATCCTAATAAAAATAATAAATCAGTGGAAGGTGACCTGCTGATGTTTATCTGTAGCTCTGTGGAAATGCTTTCAAGCAGGTTGTGGGCCAATTCTGATGAAGGGGAAAAAGGACAGTCTGAGTGCTTATGGTAGAGTGTTTATAATGAAGAAACAAATCAGTCAGCTATGAATGAGAAATATCTATGGACAGTAACTCATGAAGCAAGTGGTTAGGCTAGAGCATTTAATCGGACTCTTTAAAAAAGGGAAATTCTAACTCCAAACTTAGATATAATTTGTATCTGTGTTAATAAAACATAATTTATAATATCTTTTAAAAAATAAACAAGACATATATTTGCAGTAGGAATAAGATTTGTTTTGGATAAAATATGTAGAATTGGAGAAAGTAATTTTCTGTTGAATAACTCAGTCCACACTTGCCTTGACTATATAGAGGGGAAATTATATCTAAATCATCCTTAGTAATTATAATTATATATGTGGGAAAATAAAATATTGTGCATGACAGAAATAAGACCAACACTAAAAACCACTTTGTTCCAGCATTTCATGTGTCCCACTGATTACGTTAAAATTTAATTTGCATAATTGATCTCCAAATACATTGCTTAAACAATTCTTGTTTTCAGAAAGACATATATTTAGCAATTTGTATTAACATAATAAGAGACAGCTACTTTGAGAAGAAATAAACAATGGAATGATTTTTCCCTCTGATATGGTGATTTTATACCAAACCACTGCAGAGATCATTGTGATTTGTTAAAATGAAAAGTGTTAAATCAAACCATTTGATTAATATTAGTAAATGCTTTCTGTCCTGGGTTCTTCTTTACATCTTTATTCATAATTTAAGGTAACCCACAAATTATTCTCACTTGATAATTATCCATTTACTGAAAGTTACTGATGATGGGGTAATATTAAAGCCTAGTAATTAAAATTAAGAGAAAGCTGATTTGTTTATCCCCTTCAAGCAAGTTTTTACTGACTGCCAACTACGTACCAGGCAGTATTCCAAGTAAGGTGAATAAAAAAAGAAAAAAAAAAAAACAGCAGATGAAAACTGTGCCCTTCCAGGGACTTACATGTTAGCTATGTGAGAGATGTATAATAAATATCTAATAAATCTGGTGATAAATAATTATTCAGAATGAAGCAAGAATATAAAATAAAGAATATGTGTTAGAGTGATAAGGTATTAGGTAGAGAGGTCAGGAAAGACTTCACAAGAGAGTAATATCTGTTCAAAGACCTGTTATAAGTGAGGAAACAAGTCATACTATTGTGCAAAGGCCCTGAAGTGACAGCACGCTTGATGTATATACATTAGCTGTGTATGAGGATGCAGTCTTTGCCAATAGGTGGTATTGTTATTGCATTAATCTCTTAAATCTACCATAACAAAATATCACAGATTGAGTGGCTCACACAACAGAAATTTATTTCATGAATCTGTAGTCTGAAAGTCTGAAATCAACATATCCACAGGGTTGTTTTCTTCTCCCGGGCTTGTTAGTGTCCTTTCTTCTCCCTGTGATATCATCTTGTCTCTCTGCTGTCATGTGTGTCTGTGTCCAAATTTTCTTATAAAAATTCCAATCATATTGGGTTCAGATTACCATAATCACCTCATTTTAAAGATGCTTGCTTCTTGGAAGAAAAGCTATGACAAACCTAGACAGCATGGTAAAAAGCAGAGACATCACTTTGCCAATAAAGATCCATATAGTCAAAGCTGTTTTTTTTTTTTTTTTTGAGTATTCATGTATGGATGTAAGATTTGGACCATAAAGAAGGCTGAGTGCCGAAGAAGTGATGCTTTTAAATTGTGGTGCTGGAGAACACTCTAGAGTCCCTTCGACAGCAAGGATATCAAACCAGTCAATCCTAAAGGAACTCAACCCTGAATATTCACTGGAAAGACTAACGCTGAAGCTGAAGCTCTGATATTTTGGCCACCTGACGCAAAGAACCAACTCATTGGAAAAGACCCTGATGCTGGGAAGTATCAAAAGCGGGAGGAGAAAGGGATGAAAGACGATGAGATGATGATTGGATGGCATCACTGATTTAAGGGACGTGAGTTTGGGCAAATTCCAGGAGATAGTGAAGGACAAGAAAGCCTGATGTGTTGCAGTCCATGGGGTCACAAAGAGTCAGACACAACTTAGTGATCGAACAACAAGGGCAACCTCTTTAAAGACCCTCTCTTCAAATACAGTCACATTCTGAGGCACTGGAAATTAGAACTTCAACTTTGAATTTTGATGGACTCAATTCAGCCCATAAGAGCAGTGTTTTCAGTTTTAACTTCCCTGGTGGAAATTATCCCTCTATAGTTCTCGTTTACATTTACCTGATGACTGAGATTAAGGACCTTTTTACATGTTTAGTAGTGCTTTATAGAACTTTTTATGTCAAGTTCAGGATTAATTACTTTGCCCATTTTTCTATTATGTTTCCTTTTTTTCATTAATTTTAGAAGTTCTTTATATTTTCCAGATGTGAACATTTTGTCAAATATGACATGGATATTTTTGTTAATTCTGTCACTTGTTTTTTATTATCTGATTAGAATCTTTTCAAAAATGGAAACTGTTATTTTTAATGTAGTCCAAATCATCAATTTTTTTCTATAGGATTATCCTTTATTTTGTCCTATGTAAGAAATTTCTGAATCTTCTCCCAAATCATAAAAATATTCTGCTTTCCTTAAGAAGCTTAACTGCTTTACATTTCAGAGTTAGGTCCATAATCCAATTATACTTGATTTTATTTAGTGTATAGTTGTAGCTACAGTACAGTCAGATTTTTTCCCATATTATATCTAATGATTCAGCATTGTTTATCAAAAAGACCATTCTTTCCTCACTGTATTTCAGTAATTATTTTGATGTATTCAGTGATTATATATGTATGGCTTTTTTTCTGCACACTTTTCTTTTCCATTGGTCAATTTTTAAAAGAAGGCTGAGTACTCAAGAAGTGATGCTGTTGAACTGTGGTGATCCATTTCTATGGAACAATGCCATTATTTCTTAAATTTTATAAATTTAAAATTCTTTGAATAAATTAAATTTTGCCTCATAGTCATTTTATCTAGAAAATAAAGACAACCTTTATGCATTCCCACACCACTTTATGTTGCTAACTTAATAATGTAGCATAAACTATCAATATATTTTGCATATGACTGGTGAATTTGGAAATATTACTATTTAGTTATCTAGTACTATATTTTTTAGATTATTTATACTCTTGATGCTTCTTGAGTTTCTCATTAAAATATTTCCACAAGGTATTTGGGTATTATTTGTTCCATTTTATACCCAAGTAAACCAAATTTAATTACTTAACCTAATGTGAGATGAATCATTATTCAAAATTAGATTTCAGTCTGTTTTCTCATTCTGTTGTTTAACCAGTGAGGCAGGATGCCGTTTTAAGCCATATCTTCCTTAAGAAACTAGAAAGCTGTGCTCCCGTGATCAAATATTGTTTGCAGATTCCCATTAACTCAATTTACAGCTAACAAAACTCTGAATTTCGTTACTAACTAAATAGCATGTGTTTGGATGAGTCATGCCTCATGATAAAACATATTCAGTTATATCTCAGTAATTTAATTGAGTCAAATAATAACATGTCATAGAAACTAAATGTGGAAGATTTCAGATTCTACTTTGCTGTCTCTTTTCAATTACCAAATCACACTAATCACCATTACTGTCCAAATTGACATCTGTATCTTCTGGAGTATTTATCTTACTCTGAGGATTTAGTCTAGTGGCTCTATTTGCATTTTTATCCATATCCCACAAGCAATCACATTCCCTGTTTGGATCCCTCTGGATGTGAAATATGTAACCCTCCAATTCTACCATATGCCAGCATCTGCCTTATTCCAAGTTGTCTCTCCACAATGCTAATCACATATTTCCTGTATTTATTTGGTCTTTGTGTGTTTCCCAAAGTTATTTAAATAACCAAGTGTTCTAATCTGTGTACGTATTTATTAGATGTTATTAGAAGAGACAAATAATTAAATCTAAGATATTGCTTCCACTGGTGACTTTGTGTTCAACTTACAATCCTACAATCAAATATACCTGGGAGATTTATGTATAAATCATATAGGGTATATGTATAAATCATATAGGGTGTATGTATCCACAAACATATAACAATTCTCATATTTTTGATGGTTTGAGGCTCTTACTGATTACTGTATCCATTTTTCAATTATTTCCTTTATTCATTTATATATTTTTATTTAGCAATCCCATTTTTCTCAGCCTTAATCATTTTTTTTCTTGGATTTTTTAATTTTTTCAGAAAGTTAGATCTCAGAATAATGTGTTTTCATGGCCACCATTGATTATAATATTTTATTTATTACTTGATTTTATGCTTCTTCATTATCTCCATCTCAAAATTTACTTTTGCATGTTGGGCTGCTATAAATTAGTAACACACTCGACATTTTTAAGAAAGAGAGAAAGACTCTGAGAAAAATCTTCTAAAGGGAAATCAAAATGCCCTCATAATAAAATTATAGTTTATACTTTATCAGTATTTAACATGTCTTTTAAATTTTGAGTCTTGAAATTCCTTTTAAATTTGTGGTTAGTGGTATTTGACAATTCATAACTGAAGATTCCATAGTATTCTTGGGAAAAGATGCCTATCTATATATAATGCACTTTAAAAATCATGTGTATATGCTACTGTTATTAAGCTCATTGAAATAAACAAGTAGTTATATTATGACTGTGGATTTATATTGGACATACATCATCCTTGTTTGGAATATGGCATTTCTAAATAAAATGGCACAAAATTGATTTTCATCACAGTTGGAGTCATACCAACTACATATACAAAACATACATGGAAATACACATGTTCCTATGTGGGATTGGGTGTTTTAATTGTATATCTGGCTGAAACCATGACTTTTCAATAATTATTTCCTATTTGAAAACATTCTCATTATTACCTTGAAGACTTAGTCATTACAAAGTTTCTCTCTCATATGTTAAACCTCCTCCCCTATCCTACATGAAAGTTCTCTCATATTTTTTTCTTTCCCTGTCTCAGCAATTAACACTAGCATATACATTAGAAAAGGATAAAGATGGATATTCATACTTAGTAAACTACCCAAGAGAGGTTATTGTCATTTCTCTAGTTAGCTCTAACAGTTTTTCAGTAGAGTTAAGTTTCTTTATTTTATTTTACTTTGGAATAAAGTTGATTTATTATGTTGTGTTAGTTTCAAGTTCATAGCACAGTCATTCAGTTATGTATTACTATATTTCAGTCAGTTCAGTCACTCAGTTGTATCTAACTCTTTGCAACCCCATGGGCTACAGCATGACAGGCTTCCTTGTCCATCACCAATTCCTGGAGCTTGCTCAAACTCATGTCCATTGAGTTGGTGATACCATCCAACCATCTCATCATCTGTCATCCCCTCTCCTCCTGCCTTCATTCTTTCCCAGGATCAGGGTCTTTTCCAATGAGTCAGTTCTTTACATCCAGTGGCCAAAGTACTGCAGCTTCATCATCAGCCTCAGTCCTTCCAATGAATATTCAGGACTGATTTCCTTTAGGACTGACTGATTGGATCTTCTTGCAGTTGAAAGGACTCTCAAGAGTTTTCTCCAGAACCACTGTTCAAAAGCATCAATTCTTTGGTGCTCAGCTTTCCTTATGGTCCAATTTTCACATCCATACACGACTACTGAAAAACCATAACTTTCACTAGAGGGACCTATGTTGGCAAAGTAATGTCTCAGCTTTTTAATATGCTGTCTAGGTTGGTCACAACTTTTCTTCCAAGGAGCAAGCATCTTTTAATTTAACAGCTGCAATCACCATCTGCAGTGATTTTGGAACCCCCCCAAAATAAAGTCTCTCACTATTTCCATTGTTTCTCCAACTATTTTTCATGAAGCAATGGGACTGGATACCATGATCTTCTTTTTTTCAATGTTGAGTTTTAACCCAGCTTTTTCACTGTCCTCTTTAATTTTCATCAAGAGGCTCTTTAGTTCCTCTTCACTTTCTACCATAAGGGTGTTGTCACCTGCGTATCTGAGATTATTGAGATTTCTCCCAGCAATCTTGATTTCAGTTTGTGCTTCCTCCAATCCAGCATTTCACATGATGTACTCTGCATATAAGTTAAGTAAGCAAGGTGACAATATACAGCCTTGATGTACTCCTTTCCCGATTTGGAACCAATCCATTATTCCATGTCTGGTTCTAACTGTTGCTTCTTGACTTGCATATAGATTTCTCAGGAGGCAGGGAAGGTCATCTGGTATTTCCATGTCATGAAGATTTTTCCACAGTTCGTTGTGATACACACACTCAAAGGCTTTAGCATAGTCACTAAAGCAGAAGTAGATGTTTTTCTGGAACTGTCTTGCTTTTTCTATGATCCAGCGGATGTTGACAATGTGATCTCTAGTTCCTCTGCCTTTTCTAAATCCAGCTTGAACATCTGGAAGTACTCGGTTCATGTGCTATTGAAAACTAGCTTAGAGAATTTTGAGCATTGCTTTGGTAGTGTGTGAGATGAGTGCAATTGTGTGGTAGTTTAAACATTCTTTCACATTGCCTTTCTTTGAGATTAGACTGAAAACAGCTTTTCCAGTCCTGTGGACACTGCTGAGTTTTCCAAATTTGCTGGCATATTGAGTGCACCACTTTCACAGCATCATCTTTTAGGATTTGAAATAGCTCAAATGGAATTGCATCATCTCCACTAGCTTTATTCATAGTGATGCTTCCTAAGGCCCACTTGACTTTACATTCCAGGATATCTGGCTCTTGGTGAGTGATCACACCATCATGGTTATCTGGGTCATTAAGATCTTCTTAGTATAGTTCTGTGTATTCTTGCCACCTCTTCTTAATATCTACTGCTTCTGTTCGGTCCATACCATTTCTTTCCTGTATTGTGCCAATCTTTGCATGAAATGTTCCCCTGGTATCTCTAATTTTCTTGAAGAGTTCTCTAGTCTTTCCCATTCTATTGTTTTCCTCTATTTCTTTGCATTGATCACTTAGGAAGGCCTTCTTATCTCTCCTTGCTATTCTTTGGAACTCTGCATTCAGATGGGTATATCTTTCTTTTTCTCCTTTACCTCTAGCTTCTCTTCTTTTCTCAGCTATTGGTAAGGTCTCTTCAGACAAACATTTTGCCTTTTTGCATTTCTTCTTCTTGGGGGTGGTTTTGAGCACTGCCCCCTGTACAGTGTTACAAACCTCTGTCCATAGTTCTTCAGGCACTCTATCTATCAGATCTAATCCCTTAAATCTATTTTTCACATCCACTGTATAATTGTAAGTGATTTGGTTTAGGTCATAGCTGAATGTTCTAGTGGTTTTCTCTGTGTGCTGTGCTTAGCTGCTCAGTCAAATCCGACTCTTTTGACCCCATGGGCTATAGCCTGCCAGGCTTCTCTGTCCATGAGATTCTCCAGGCCAGAATACTGGACTAGGTTGCCATGCCCTCCTCCAGGAGATCTCCTCCAGGAGATCTTCCCAGCCCATGGATCGAACCCAGGTCTCCCACATTGCAGGGAGATTCTTTACCATCTGAGTCGCCAGGGAAGCCTACTTTTTTTTTTTTTAGCGGTTTTCCCTAGTTTCTTCAATTTAAGTCTGAATTTTGCAAGAAGGAGTTCATGACCTAGCCATAGGCAGATCCTGGTCTTGTTTTTGATGACTATATAGAGCGTCTCCATCTTTGGCTGCAAAGAATATAATCGGTCTGACTTTGATATTGACCATCTGGTGATGTCTATGTGTAGAGTCATCTCTTGTGTTGTTGGAAGAGGTTGTTTGCTATGATCAGTGCTCCATATTCTTTTTTCAGATTCTTTTCCCACTTAGGTTATCAACATAGTATTGAGTAGAACTGTGTTATATGCTAGTGGATCCTTCTTGGTTATCTTTTATAGATAGCAGTGTATATATGTCAATCCCAAACTCCTAATTTATCCCTCCCACCCACTTTTCCTCTTTGGTAACCAGAAGTTTGTTTTCTATATCTGAGTCTGTTTCTCTTTTATAAATAACTTCACTTTTTTAAGATTCCACATCTAAGTTATATCATATGATATTTGTCTCTGTCTGACTTATTTTGCTTAGTATGGTATAATCTCTGGGTTCATCTGTGTTGTGCAAATGGCATTATTACATTACTTTTATGGCTGAGTAATATTCCTTTGTATATATGTACCACATCTTCTTTGTCCATTCATCTATCAATAGACATTTAGTTTGCTTCCATGTCTTGGCTACTGTTAACAGTGCTACAGTGAACACTGAAGTGCATGTTTCTTCCCAAAGTATGGTTTTCTCTGGATATATGCCCAGGAGTGGGATTGCTGGATCATATTGCTCTATTTTTAGTTTTTTAAGAAACTTCCAAACTCTTCTCCAGGCTGTTCAAGCTTATATTCCTACCTATAGTATAGGAGGGCTCACTATTCTTCATACCCTCTCAAGTATTTGTTTACAGACTTTTTGATGGCCATTCTGAATGAAGTGTTACCTCACTGTAGTTTTGATTTGCATTTCTCTAATAATTAGAGATGTTGAAAATCTTTTCATGAACTTTTTGGCCATCTGTATATCTTCTTCAGAGAAATGTCTATTTAGGTTTTCTGCCTATATTTTGATTGGGTTGTGGTTTTTCTTTTTTTATAGTATATTGCATAAGCTGTTCATATATCTTAGACATCCATCCCTTGTCAGTTGCATTGTTTGCAAATGTTAATATTTTCTTTCATTCTGTCAGCTTACACAGAGGAGTATTACACAGGAGAGCTTACACAGAGGAATATTTGCTGGTACCTGTGAGTTCTTCTCTGTGTGTGTGTGGTTTCTTTTCTCTGCAGAAGCTTTTAAGTTTAATTAGATCACAATTATTTATTTTTGCTTTTATTTTCATTATTCTAAGAAGGGGATCCAGAAAGGTTTTGCTGTAATCTATGTCAAATACTGTTCTGCCTATGTTTTTCTCTAGGAGTTATATAGTATCTGGTCCTACAGTTAGGTATTTAATCCATTTTGAGTTTAATTTTGTGTATGGTGTTAGAGAACATTCTAATTTCATTCTTCTTGGTGTAGCAGTCCAGTTTTCCCAGCACCATTTATTGAAGATACTATCTTTTTTTCCATTGTATGTTCTTGCTTCCTTTGTCATAGATTAAATGACCATAGATTCATAGGTTTATTTTGGGCATTCTTTTTCCTTTGATCTATAAATCCTTCTTTGTGCTAATACCATACTCTTTTGGTTGCTCTAACTTTTTAATATTGTCTGAAGTCATGAGGTCTGATGCCTGCAGCTTTATTTTTCTTTCTCAGTATTGCTTTGGCTAGTCAGGGTCTTTTGTGTCTCCATGCAAATTTTAAGACCTTTTTGTTCTAGGTCTGCAAAGAGTGCCAGTAGTCATTTGATAGTGCTTGGCTGGGACCAGGTCTTGGTGCCAAAATGTCAGCCCCCAGGAGAGTTTTCACAGGAGTACTCACTGCTACCTCTGCTACAAGTGTCTTTGTCCCCATAATGAGCCCAGATGAGAACTGCTTCTTTAGAAGATTCTTCAAGACTAGCATGTAGGTCTGGCCCAGGCTCCTAGGAAATCATTGTTTTTTTAAATTTTTCCCCAGATCCCAGTGTGCACAAGACATTATGTGTGCCCTACAAGAGTGGAGTTTCTTTTGCCCTCAGTCCTTATGGACTCCCTGCCATCAAACCCCCTTGCCTTCAAAGCCAGATGCTCTGGGGGCTCCTCCTCCTGATGTCAGACTGCCAGTCTAGGGAGCCTGACATGGGGATCAGAACTCTCACTCCTATGGGAGAACCTCTGCAATATAATTATTTTCCAATCTGTGGGTCACACACATGGCAGATGGGAGTTGATTATATTGCAAATGTGGCACTCCTACCGTCTCACTGTGGCTTCTTCTTTGTCTCTGGATGTACAATATCTTTTGGGATAGGTTCTAATTTTTTTTTATTGATAGTCATTCAGCTGCTGCTACTGCTGCTAAGTCGCTTCAGTCGTGTCCGACTCTGTGCGACCCCATAGATGGCAGCCCACCAGGCTCCCTGTCCCTGGGATTCTCCAGGCAAGAACACTGGAGTGGGTTGCCATTTCCTTCTCCAATACATGAAAGTGAAAAGTGAAAGCGAAGTTGCCCAGTCACGTCTGACTCTTAGCGACTCCATGGACTGCAGCCCACCAGGCTCCTCCGTCCATGGGATTTTCCAGGCAAGAGTACTGGAGTGGGGTGCCAGCAGTTAGTTGTAATTTCAGTGTTTTCTTGAGAGAGGTTAGCTCAAGTCCTTCTACTACCATCTCATCTCCAACCTGCAGAATCAGGTTGTGTTTCTGGAAAGTAAAATTAGATATTTAACTTATAGAAAGTTTATCTGAAAATGCTCTTGAGAAGAAAGTATAACTGGACAGAAAGGGGAGTTGAACAACAATTTAGGCCCAGGAACAGCTACTGCATATGCCATAGAAAGCTCTGGACCTAAAGTGGGCTGGAATTAGAATTGCTTTGAATTGGACCTTTATCACCTTGCCTTGAACATCATTGGAATGCAGCCCTGATCTTTGCAGAGGTAGTACTCTGCATCTGCAACAATCCCTCAAGGGCCTGTCAGCTGAAGGCTGTTTACATACAGCAATGCCCAACAGGTATAGCAACAAATTCTTCCTTGAAGAAAGAACTGGGTGAAAAACATATTACTATGCCTACCATACTGCTGTTGGAAATGGTGTAAAATTATGGTGATTAGAATAAGCCCCACTGGTGGAGATATTACTCCCAAATTGCTCTTCTAAATACTAGTGTTCCTTTAAAAGATGTGGTTGACCATACTTTCCCTGCTAACCTAAGGTTGACTTACAGCTAAAGGCCTCTGGAGACATTTCTTTGATGCTTGTATTCTTGAACTCAAACACTGGAAGTCCTCTAGACCTGGAGCTGATAGGTACGTTTAGATTCTAACCTACATGTTTCTTGGTATTACAAATTTAAGTGGAGTAGATGGATAATACTGACTTCCACTACTATATTATTTAATCTCAAGCTTTATGAGCAGTTCCTATGAGTTACCCCTTCTTTCCTTTCATGAAAATGCATTATCCATACTCTTTCTCCCTCTTAGTTCTTCTCTAACATTATTTGTGAGGAGAGAGGATGGGAGAGGAGAACCAGTTTTACTGAAATGATGACACTCAGTAAGCCCATGCAATGCTTAGTAAGCCCATGCAAGGATATATCTGGCCTTTCTGAACCTAAATCTTAAAATGCATTAAGAAACACTTTTTTTTTTTTTTTGGCCAACTGCATGGCATGTGGGATCTTAGTTTCCTGACCAGGGATCGAACCCACAATCCCTGCATTGGAAGCACAGAGCCTTAACCGCTGGACCACAGGGAAGTCTTTCAACATAGTCTTAATAACAGTTCTCACATTTTAAAAAATGCAATTCTATCACACATTTTTACTTCCATGACTGTCTCAGCATTTAAGAGATTAATGGGCTGGAGATTAACCATCTGAATTTAACTGGGGTACTTTGGAGATGTTTTTAATCATTATTGAATTTGGCTATATAATCTCAAGGTCTGTGAACTGTTTTTGCTCTCAGCACTTCTGAAAACAAATGTGTGTTTCTTCCACAGTAACAATCAATTCCCCAAATTTCTGGACACCAAGCAGGTATCCTATAATTAAATTCAATTCTAACTCTAACGACCTGGAGATAGCACAAATCCCACATGTTATGATCTCAGTCCCACAAGACTGCCACCCTACTTCACATGCTGGTCGCAAATCTTGAGTTAACCTCTATGCTTCTAATCATTCACTTATTAATTGGAGAGAGGATTCTCAGAGCTCTCTCCTCAAGTTCAATAATTTGCTGTGATGGCCTATAGAACTCAAGGAAACACTTTACTTATATTCACTGGCTTATTATAATGGTTATTATAAGGGATGCAAATGAACAGCCAGATGAAGAGCTGCATAGAGTGAGGTCCAGAAGAGCCCCAAGGGGGCACTTCTGACCCTATGGAATTTTAGGTTCACCAGTCTCCTAACAAGTGGATATGTTCATCAGTCTGGAAGCTCTTCAAACACATAGTTAAGGTGGTTTTATTGAGGTTTTATTATGTAGACATGATTGATTAAATTATTGGACATTGCTGACTAAGCCAGTTCCCAGCCCTTTTCCCCTCCCTAGAGAAAATGAATTGTTGGTTTTGAAAGTTCCAACCCACTAATCACACGTTGGTTTTTCTAGCGACAAGTCCACATCAGGAAGCTATCTGTGGGCCTCTTGGCACCAGGTTCTGATTAGCACACACAATGATTCTCCTCATCCATTCTGGGGATCTTAAGTATTTTAGAAGCCTCTTGTATCAGGAGCCCAGGACACATATATATTATTAAGATGATGCTACTAATAAACAATACTCCAATCAACTCTATCACTTTCAAAAAGATACAACTGAAAAATATTTATCTAGAGTCATCAGAAAAAATAGATGAATCAAATATATAAAATAAGAAATTAAAGAGGATATATTACAATTGATACCATAGAAATATAAACAACCATAACAGCTTACTATGAACAATTGTATACCAAAAAATTAAGCAGACTAGAAGAAAAAGATAAATTTTTAGAAACATATAACCCACTAAGATGGAATCATGATGAAGTAAAATATCTCAGCTTTTACTTATAGATTACTACTAAGGAGATTAAGTCATTGATCAAAAAATCCAGAAAAACAAAAGTCCAGGGCCAAATAACTTCCCTGATAAATTCTAACAAAATTTTAAAAAGAATTAAGATTAATCCTTCTCAAATTCTAACAAAAAATAGAAGGGAAAGGAAATTTTCCAGACTCATTTAACAAGGCCATCATTACTCTATAACTAAAACCAGATCATAATGCCACAAAAAGAGAAAATTATGGGCAATATCCCTGATGACCATAAGATGTAAGCATCCTCAATAAAATATTGGCAAATTCAACAATATGTTAAAAAGATTATATACCATGATCAAGCAGGATTTATTCCAAAGATGTAAGGATGTTTTTATCATCAACAAGTCAGTAAGAGGATATGCCACAGCAACAAAATGAAGGATTAAAAAAGTCAGATAATCATCCCAGTAGATGTGGGAAACTATGTTTGACAAAATTAAACATCAATTTTTTTTTTTTATAAAAAAAAAAATCTCAACAAAGCAGGTATACAAGAAATGTACCTCAACATAATAAAGATCATATATGACAAGCTCACAGATAATATCATAGTCAACAGTGAAAAACTGAAAGCTTTTCCTCTAAGATCAAGACCAAGATTAGGATGTTCTTGCATGCATGCTAATTTGCTTCAGTTGTGACCAATTCTTTGTGACCCACGGACTGTAGTCTACCAGACTTCTCTGTCCATGGGATTCTCCAGGCAAGAATACTGGAATGGGTTACCATGTCCTCCTCCAGGGGATCTTCCTGACCCATGTGTCAAACCTGCGTCTCTTAAGACAGTCAGCTTCTTTACCACTAGTGCCACCTGGGAAGCCCCTAAGGATTCTCACTCTTGGCTTTTTATTCAAAACGCTATTAGAGTCCTAACCAGAGCAAATAGTCAAGAAAAAGAAACAAAAGGCATCCAAATTGGGAAGAAATAATTGAAACTGTCACTATTTGAAGATGACATGATATTATAGGTATAAAATCTTAAATACTCAGTCAATAAAATTTTTAGATCTAATAAATCACCGCAGATGGTGACTGCAGCCATGAAATTAAAAGACGCTTACTCCTTGGAAGAAAAGTTATGAACAACCTAGATAACATATTCAAAAGCAGGGACATTACTTTGCCGACTAAGGTCCGTCTAGTCAAGGCTATGGTTTTTCCTGTGGTCATGTATGGAGGTGAGAGTTGGACTGTGAAGAAGGCTGAGCGCTGAAGAATTGATGCTTTCGAACTGTGGTGTTGGAGAAGACTCTTGAGAGTCCCTTGGACTACAAGGAGATCCAACCAGTCCATTCTGAAGGAGATCAGCCCTGGGATTTCTTTGGAGGGAATGATGCTGAAGCTGAAACTCCAGTACTTTGGCCACCTCACACGAAGAGTTGACTCATTGGAAAAGACTCTGATGCTGGGAGGGATTGGGGGCAGGAGGAGAAGGGGACGACAGAGGATGAGAGATGGCTGGAGGGCATCACGGACTCGATGGACATGAGTCTGAGTGAACTCCGGGAGATGGTGATGGACAAGGAGGCCTGGTGTGCTGCGATTCATGGGGTCGCAAAGAGTCAGACATGACTGAGTGACTGAACAGAACTGAACTGAACTGAATAAATTAATTAAGTAAAGTTGCACTATACATTATCATTATGCAAAAATCACTTACATTTCTATACACTAACAATGAACTATAAGAGAATTTAAGAACACAATCCCATTTACAAACACATCAAAAAGAAAAAAATATCTATGAATAAATTTATCCAGGGAGGTGAAAGACATGTATATTGAAAAATATAAGACACTATTGAAAGATATTGAACACACAAATACACGGAAAGAAATTTCAGCCTTGTGAAATGGAAGCATTAATATTGTTAAAATTTTCATACTACCCAAAGCAAAATACAGATTCAATGCAATTTCTATCAAATTCCAATGGCATTCTCCATAGAAATAAAACAAAGTACTAAAATTAGTATAGGACCACTGCGGCTGCTGCTAAATCACTTCAGTTGTATCCGACTCTGTGTGACCCCAGAAACAGCAGCTCACCAGGCTCCCCCGTCCCTGGGATTCTCCAGGCAAGAACACTGGAGTGGGTTGCCATTTCCTTAGGACCACTAAAGACCATGAATTTCCAAAGAAATCTTATGAAAGAAGGGCAAAGCTAGAGACATCATGTTCCCTGATTTTAAGCTATAATGCAATGATGTAATTAAAACAGTATGCTACTAGCATAAATTGAGATATATAGATCATTAGAACAGAATAGAGAGCTCAGAAATAAACTCACATATAGGGTCAATTAATCTGTGGCAAGAATCTACAAGGAGGAAAACACAGTCTGTTTAATAAATAGTATTGAGAAAATTAGACTGCCACATACAAAGGAATACAACTGGAACACTTTCTGATAATTCAGTTCAGTTCAGTCGGTCAGTCATCTCCAACTCTTTGCGACTCCATGGACTGCAGCACCCAGGCTTCCCTGTTCATAACCAACTCCCGAAGCTTGCTCAAACTCATGTCCATCGAGTCAGTGATGCCATCCAACCATCTCATCCTCTGTTGTCCCCTTCTCCTCCTGCCTTCAATCTTTCCCAGGATCAGGATCTTTTTCAATGAGTCAGTTCTTTCCATTAGGTGGCCAAAGTATTGTAGTTTCAGCTTTAGCATCAGACCTTCCAATGAATATTCAGCACTGATCTCCTTTAGGAGGGACTGGTTGGGTCACCTTGCAGTCCAAAGGATTCTCAAGAGTCTTCTCCAACACCACAGTTCAAAAGCATCAATTCTTCAGCATTAGCTATCTAACAACATACACAAAAATTAACTCATGATGGGTTAAACACTTGAACAGAAGACCTAAACCATAAAAGTCTTAGAAGATAGCATAGGTAGTACACTTCTTGACACAAGTTTTGGTGATGATTTCTTTGAAGTTAATAACAAAAGCAAAAGCAACAAAAGCAAGAAGAAACAAATGGCACTCCATACAATGAAGAAGCTTCTGAACAGTAGGTGGAACTATCAACAAACTGGAAAAGCCACCTACTGAATGGAAGAATATATTTGCAAATGATATATCCAGTGAGGGGTTAATGTCCAAAATTTACAAAGATCTCACACAACTCAACAACAAAAAGAAACCTGGTGGAAAAAAAACAAAAACAAAAACGAGCAGAGGATGGGAATGGACATTTTGCCAAAGAAGAAATACAAATGGCCAACAGTCACATGCAAAGATGCTCAACATCACTAATTATCAGAGAAAGTGTTAGTTGGTCAGTTGTGTTCAGCTCTTTGTGACCCTATGGACTAGCCCACCAGACTCCTCTGTCCATGGCAAGAATACTACCAGATTGATTGTCATTTCTTTCTTCAGGGGATCTTCCCAAAACAGGGATCAAACCTAGGTACCCTACATTGCAGCCAGATTCTTTACCTCTGAGCCACCAGGGAAGTCTAATTATCAGGTAACTGCACATCAAAACTGCAGTGAGTTATCATCTCACACCTGTAAAAATGGCTATTATCAAAAAGACAACATATAACAAGTGTTGATGAGAATGTGGGGAATAAAAGGGAATCTTCATGCACTGTTAGTAGGCATGTAAATTGGTGTACCCACTGTGGAAAGCAGTATGCAGGTTCCTCAAAAAATGAAAAATAGAACCACCATGTGATCCTGCAGATCCAGCAATTCCACTTCTGGGGTTTTTTTTTCTGAAGAAATCAAAATAGTAACTAGAAAAGACATACGCACCTCTATGTTCGTTATAGCATTATTTACAGTGTTCAGATATGGAAATATTCTAAATGCTCATTGATAGAGGAATGGATAAAGAAGATATGGTTCATTTATACAATGGAGCATTGCTCAGTCTTAAAAAAAAAAGAGAGAGAGAAACTGGAATTTTGCCATTTGTGACAACATGGACGGACCTACAAGGTATTATGCTACATGAAATAAGTCAGACAGAGAGGCAAATATTGTGATTTCACTTATATGTGGTATATAAAATACAAAAGAAATAACAAACATAATAAAATAAAAACAGATTTTAGATACACAGAACATACAGGTGGTTGCCAGAGGGAAAGGACTGAGGACAAGAAAGAAATAGGTGAGGGAGATTAAAAAGGGCAAACTAAAAGTTGCAAAATAATTGAGTCATGAATATAAAATATACACTGTGGAAAATATAGTCAATAATTTTGTAATATATTTTTATGGTGACAAGTAACTATACTTATTTTGGTGAACATTTTGAAATGTGTAGAAATATCAAATCACTAAGTTGTGTCAGTTCAGTTCAGTTCAGTCGCTCAGTCCTGTCCGACTCTGGGACCCCATGAACTGCAGCATGCCAGGCCTCCCTGTCCATCACCAACTCCCGGAGTTTACTCAAACTCATGTCCATCAAGTTGGTGATGCCATCCAGCCATCTCATCCTCTGTCGTCCCCTTCTCCTCCTGCCCCCAGTCCCTCTGAGCATCAGGCTGTTTTCCAATGAGTCAACTCTTCGCATGAGGTGGCCAAAGTATTGGAGATTCAGCTTCAGCATCAGTCCTTCCAATGAACACCCAGGACTGATCTCCTTTAGGATGGACTGGTTGGATCTCCTTGCAGTCCAAGGGACTCTCAAGAGTCTTCTCCAACACCGTAGTTCAAAAGCATCAATTTTTCAGCACTCAGCTTTCTTCACAGTCCAACTCTCACACCCATACATGACCACTGGAAAAACCATAGCCTTGACTAGACAGAACTTTGTTGACAAAGTAATGTCTCTGCCTTTTAATATGCTATCTAAGTTGGTCATAACTTTCCTTCCAAGGAGTAAGCATCTTTTAATTTCATGGCTACCATCACCATCAGCAGCCATGGTGAATGTATTTTTGAATGTATTTTTCTGTGCATTTTTTTCTAATAAGTGAGTTCAAATATTTCATTAGAATCTATTAAAATATTTTTTAAACTAGGGTGTGGGAGAACTTCCCTGGTAGACCAGTGGTTAAGACTGCATGCTTTCACTGCAAAGACACCCATTTGAACCTTGGTTGGTGAATTAAGATTCCACATGCTGCAGGATGCAGCCAAAAAAAGAAAATAAAAAAGTTGGGTGTGGGGAGTATGACCAGGATAAATTATTCTAGAAACTAAGTCCACAAGGCAATACTGAAAAGAAAGGTTATTTTGTTCTTATTTTGGGGCTGGTGGTTGGAAAGATGTCTATCTACTCTAGCTCACAAAAGACTACCCAATAGAGATGGAATCTAAAGAGTATTACTGAACCAACTGCATTAAAGTTGCTGAGGAATTAACTTGTACACAGGCTCCAACATGGAAAACTGCTTGGTTTGTCAAGCTAAAAACTACAGCTGTTGCTTAATATGAAAAAAGGATGGTGGTGTGCAATAAAACTGTCATGCCAGGCTAGAACCATATCATGGAATGCCTTATAACCATAGTAAGGAGTTGGGGTTTTATTCTTACTATGATGATAAATCACTGATGTATTTATATTAAAAAAAAAAGTAAAGAATAAATACACATATTAAAGAGTCAGTATAAAGCAGAAGTAGACTATAGAGGCACAGAAATAGAAGTTGATTTGTTAGAAGGCCACTACAATGATGTGTGTAAGAGATGATGATGCAAGATTAATGAGAAATAAATATCTTAGAAAGAAAGGCATATGGAACCCTTTTCTTTTTTATCTGTATTTTCATGATAAATATTTTTGTACCTATATCTGAGCAATTGTAAAATACAATCCTAAAATTAAAACATTTATCAAGATTTTTCTACTTTACCATCCAGTGTTGAATTCACAAATAGTTCTTAAGAAGAGAGGCTAATTCATTTTTATAACTTTGGAAGGTGTAGGGGAATGAAGTAAGCCACGGATTTTTCACTAGGGCATCTTTCAACATCATGTCAGTCTGTATATGACCTCATGCAAAAGGCCTTCAAGATCTAAGCCCACTATTCAGTCTCTCAACAAAGATCCATATAGTCAAAACTATGGTTTTTCCAGTAGTCATGTATGGATGTGAGACCTGAACCATAAAGAAGGCTGAGCACCGAAAAGTTGATGCTTTGGAACTGTGGTGTTGGAGAAGACTTGTGAGGGTCCCTTGGACTGCAAGGAGATCAAAGCAGTCTGTCCTAAAGGAAATCAGTCCTGAATATTCATTGGAAGGACTGGTGATGAAGCTGAAGCCCCAATACTTTGGCCAGCTGATGCGAAAGCTGAATCATTAGAAAAGACCCTGATGCTGGGAAAGATTGAAAGCTGGAGGAGAAGGGGATGACAGAGGACGAGATGATTGGATGACATCACTGACCCAATGGACCACCATCTCTGGGAGATGGTGAAGGACAGGGAAGCCTGGTGTGCAGCAGTCCGTGGGGTCACAAAGAGTCAGACGTGATTGAGCGTCTGAACAACAACAACAAGTTCAGTCTCTCAAATCTGTGTACAAAATACAAATAACTTAAAAATAGTCACATATCTTTCTAAACCCAAAGGGGCTTAGATATTGTGGGCATAACTTTCAATTATGTTAAGGAGATCTATTAGTTGGCTCAGTAGTTTGTTTGCTTTAGTATACAGCCTTGTCAGTTCAGTTTTCCATTCAGAAGACTTTTAGCCTGAGATCCCTGCTAGAGGAACAGCAGTAGTTGAAGTGCTAAATAACAGTTCTTTACAGGGGCAAGTGTATAGTGTAGGCTGATCTCATCTTGTGTACCTGAGAACTATAAAAAGAGAGTGTACTGTGAAATAGCCTAATATATATATTTATATGTGTTGAATTGAACGACCCTCTCTTAGTTTGCACTGTAATTTCTGAGAGATATTTACAGGATAAAACATCTAACTCAATGCCCAATAAAATGGAAAGTGAAATCATAGCTGCTTAGTGGCAGAATGGTGAGCCAGCAAGAGATGTGAATCCCTGTGGTTTGACTCCTGCCTTTTCTGCTTTCTAGCTATGTGACCAAGGACAATCAAAACAAACTATCTGAGGCAAAAATTTCTCATGCAGGCAACACCAGCAGAAAAGAAAAAACAATAACAGTGCCCTAACTGCCAAAGCTATTGGAATAATCAAATAAGACAATGTATATAAAATAATCTGAAAACTCAGTCACTGCTGTTAACTTTCACTACCAGGAGGATTCATCCTTTGCCTATAGGAAATCTCTTTGAATTTAACTTTTTCCCATAAGTCATAGATTCAAATATTCAAACATTTGTAAATTCAATATACTTTAATATTTATAAATCCAGTGTATTCAAATATTTGTAAATTCAACCCATTTAGTCTTCTGTGATTTCTAAAAGTACACATTTTCAAATAATATTGTAGTTATGAAGCACTTCATCTGGTTCTGTTACTAAGTCCATGAACTTTATTATTAAAAAAAAAAAAACCAACTTCATCATTGTTCTGGGAAGTAAATGAAATTTTCAGTCTGGAAGATCTTATGGAGGTACTTTTAAAATCATCTCATAAGTAATGGAACACCCAGACAGGAGCGGTTTCTTTTTAGACTCCTTCCTATGAAGTGTGCACTTCTCTATTCTTCCAAGGATAGAGAGATGAACGTGACAGATACACATTTCAGGTGCTGTATTTCACAATACCCAAAGACACGCTTTTACCTTGGAACTTCAGAAAGCTGATGACATGATTATTTGAGGTTAGAGAGCAGCACTGTCTCTCATTCCTCCTCTTTCACTAGAGGGCTCAGGGTCTGCTTTACTCCAGGAATGAGCAATAAGAAAATGAACACATGTAGCTTCTCTCTCCAGTCCTTACATACTCTTCAACATTGTAGCTAAAGTTATTGATTTGTGTTAGTCCAGGTACTACCGTAGTATCTAAGCTCTTAAAACAGGCACCCGTCCCATCCCACTTTCACATGTAGGTAAGAAGACAGTAACACCTAAAGTTTTAAAACATTAAGTCATATAATTTTCCAAACAGCCCTGTATAATATTTATTTAGTCATCTCTACTTTATAGAGAAGGAAACTGAGGCATAGAGATGTAAAGTGATTTCCATGCTTTACAGCAGAAACTGTACCTGGGGGACTTCCCTGGTGGTCCAGTGGTTAAGACTCCATGTTTCCACTGCAAGGGGCGTAGGTTCCATCTTGGTTGGGGAACAGAGAGGCTACTGCATGTCATGTGATGCGCCAGAATGATCAAAATACGATTTTAAAAACACTATACCTGGGTCAGGGACTAAATGTTTCTCTCTTGAGTTTGATGGCAGCTTCTTAGGTCACCAGTCAGTTCCCAAAATTTCCAGGGGAAAAGATTGCTCCGATTAGCCCTTGATATCTGCAGGGGATCAGTTCCAAAACTTCCACCACCTCCCCCATCCTGTGAATACCAAACTCCATGGATGCCCAGAGCCCTTGTACATAATGGCATAGTACAGATGTCTCTCTGTATCTGTGAGATCAGTATCTGTGTCTGTAGATAGGGAGGACTGGCTACTCACATTTTGAGGAGACACTTTTGACAACGATGAGATTCCAGTAGGAAAGATCAAGACAGAATCTAGTCCTAAGCAATATTTGGTCTTTTTATAATAATTTCAGAATGATTAAAAATGTTGAAAAGCTTTAACTGATACTCGATATATTTATGGCTACAGGGGGCACATCTTCCCTGAACTGTGACCATTACATTATTTCACATAGGCCACCAGGCACACATTACATAATCATAGCTTTCAGCTGCTTCTGATTTTGACTGAATTGGAACTAGTGACCTAGAAGCAAACAGTGTCATATTCCATTACTAAATGTCTTAGCTAGCCAGTTGCCCTCAGTTTTTTTCCCATTAAACCTTAATCATATTTATTAACATCATTCCCATTTTTGCCATCAGACAATTTGAAAGCTCTCAGGAATGTGCCCCGACACAAATTATAGCTATTGTTTACACTACCTTCTTATAAAGGCAGACTGTCCCCAGGTGTGAGAATCACCGTGAATTATGCCAGCTGCCTTCCTATTTCAGTATTTGTTTTCTTTTATTCTCTGTTATAGTCTATAAATGATATTAGATGTGGTTGGAATGACAAGTGCCTTCTCAGATCCATAAGCAAAGGTAAATTCAAAAAAGAACCAACAGATACCTGTCCATCATAACCATGGCAAGCTGGTCCCAGGTGTAGAGCTAGGTAAATTGATCCAAAAATGCACTATCTGCTTTCATTTGATTTTTTTTTTCATTTCACCTTATAGACTCTAAGAACTCTAAAGGGTACAGTGTGAAAAATCACCCTTGCTTCATCATATTTTATCAACAAAATAATGCAAACCTAGAAGAACAGGAACTAGTTCTATTTTCCCACTTTGGCTCTATATACTTTTCTCTATACTTAAATTTCTTGGAATGCTTGACATGTCTACAGTGATCTGTGAAATAGAATGCCCAGGTAGAAAGGGAAAGTAGATCAATATTGCTTTAACAGAAAGAGTGCTTCATGAAGACACACAGGTACATAATTAAACATAACAAACATTTCCCAAGGACAGATCTCTCAACTCAACAAAATCAAACTCGCATTCCCTTGTGCTTTACTCTGATGAGAACTTCATATCTTTGGAGAGCTATAAAAGGATCCAGAGGACAATTTCGATGGCTATTTATAGAAAACGATAGGCACCCAGCTTAGAGATAAACCTGAACTGGAACAAGTATAAAGACTATAGAATGATGTACTCAAGCAAACGGTTTGCACTTAATCTATATTTGAGATTTCAATTTTTAAAGAATTCTTTTAGTTGACATTCATTGTAATTTCCTTACAAAGTTAAGAACAAGACTTTTTCTCACAATAAAGCAAATCCATGAAGATGAAGCTATTAAAGTGATATTTTGTTTTAGAGATGATTTGTATCAGCACATCACATTTCTTACAATTGAAGTAATCAGGGACTGTGACACATAAGTACAGTGACTCCACAATGTACGTTTCTTAGCTGCATGCATGCTAAGTCACATCAGTCATGTCCCACTCTTTGTGACCCCATGGATAACAGCCCTCCAAATTCTCTGTCCATGGATGCTCCAGGCAAGAATACTGAAGTGGGTTGCCACTCTCTTCTCCAGGAATCTTCTGGAGGCAGGGATCAAACCTGTGTCTCTTATGTCTCCTGCATTGGCAGGTGAGTTCTTTACCACTAACACCACCTATTTCTTAGTTTGAGTCCCACAGAAGCAAATACTAAAGCAAATATATCTGGATAGTGAAGGGATTAACAAATAAGAAACAAAAGTGAGGGCAAGCATGAAGGTTTCATTAATGAGTGGATTACTGCTGTTGGGAACTGGAGCTCAGTCCTGCTCTGGACCCTAAAAGAGATTTTGTAGAATTATTGCAATCCAGGGAGGAAAGCAAGAAGCTACATAGCTACTGCTGTTCACTGGTTGATAGACACTCATGGTGGCATAACTTCCTGCCAAACACAGTCCCAGTGCCAAAGACTGACCTCAGGAAAAGGGGAGCAGAAAGCTGTAGGTATGAGTAAAATCTGTTCACCAAAACAGAATCTGACTTCAGAGGGGGGCTAAGGAATATGAGAGGACCACACACTATGTCAGCCATAATACATATAGAAAACCCTAAGACAAGGAAGAATCCCACAAAGGAGACAACTATCCAGATGGAGAATATTCTTAAAAATTGAGAGAGCACTTCAGCAGTAGCTACAAAAGAAGGTTACAAGGTCTGTTTTCCAGTGTCGTTATCTCTATCTACTTAGAGTTTTGATGGATAACTATTCCGCCCCGAAAGAGAAAATTCTCTTTAACACTTTCTTCTTTCCAGCATATATGAGAGGCATGTTTGTTGCTCACTAAATGCCATTGTCAAGCTGTCAGCTCTGTTTCCAAAGACAGTTAATTTTGTAAAGATACATGGATTCAGGCTCAGGGGAGGTTTGAAGTGATTTAAACCAGCAGATCCATGTAAGTACAGGTTTCCAAGCCTCCATTCCCTACTTTGGAATTTAAGAGGGTCCCAAAACACTGAAGCCTTCCCAGGTGGCGAGTGGTAAAGAATGTACCTGCCATGCATGAGACACAGAACTCTGACTTTGATCCCTGGGTCAGTAAGATCCCCTGGAGTAGTAAATGGCAACCTGCTCCAGTATTCTTGCCTGGAAAATTCCATGGACAGAGGAGGAGCCTGGCAGGCTATAGAGTCGGATAGAGTTGGACACAATTGAACACAGCACAGCAGCAGCAAGATATTGAATAGATAGGGACATTTGTTCAGGAAGGGTAGTTCATATATTGCTGAGCAAATTTTCAGGGTTCAGGAAGATGTCAGTGCTACTGTGTGAACAGTAAGAGATGTTCCGACTGCTGCAAAATATGTATTTTTTGAGTAATATTGAATAATATCATCCTTAGCACTGGTGATATGGTATAGATGCTCCTGGAATGGTCTGGGAAACTGGCTTGTCTCCCACATGTCTCTGTGGGAGCCTGTGATGAGTGGTTATGACCTGAGCAGAGCACAGATACTCACTCACTGCAGACTCAGTCATGTCCATGGCATCGTTAATTTTCTCTCTCCAGCAGAAGCCCACATAGCTCTATACCTTGTATAGGGCTCCCTCATTTATTCCTGGGTTCTTGGAATTTTTGCTTCTTGTGGGCATGAGGGAAGTAGGAGTCTGACACTACTGCTCTTCTTCTCACTCTATTTTTGTGATATGATTGTCATCATAGACAGTCTAGGGCTTAGATATTTGAGCCTTACCTAGTACAGCTCACTTAAAACCTTAACTTCAGAGCTTCCATTTGGAAATTAAAAACAGCAGGAACTATTCTCCTTGGCCTCAGATTCTGCTTTTGCACCCATTACCTGAGACTGGCCATTAGAGGTAGCCCAGCTAGCTGAGATGCGGATAGGGCCACTGGACATCAAAAAGGAAAATTGCAAATAATATTCCAGAGTTCTGTATGCCATAAATATCACCTGTAACCGGAATCATGTGCAATCTGTATATGCTTTCAGTTCAGTTCAGTTCAGTCGCTCAGTTGTGTCTGACTCTTTGCGACCCCATGAATCGCAGCACACCAGGCCTCCCTGTCCATCAGCAAGTTCCAGAGTTTACTCAAACTCATGTCCTTTGAGTCAGTGTTGCCATCCAGCCATCTCATCCTCTGTCATCCCCTTTTCCTCCTGCCTCCAATCCCTCCCAGCATCAGAGTCTTTTCCAATAAGTCAACACTTCGCATGAGGTGGCCAAAGTATTGGAGTTTCAACTTTAACATCATTCCTTCCAAAGAACATCCAGGACTGATCTTTAGAATGGACTGGGTGGATCTCCTTGCAGTCCAAGGGACTCTCAAGAGTCTTCTCCAACACCACAGTGCAAAAGCATCAATTCTTCAGTGCTCAGCTTTCTTCACAGTCCAACTCTCACATCCATACATGACCACAGGAAAAACCATAGCCTTGACTAGATGGACCTTTGTTGGCAAAGTAATGTCTCTGCTTTTGAATATACTATCTATGTTGGTCATAACTTTCCTTCCAAGGAGTAAGCATCTTTTAATTTCATGGCTGCAGTCACCATCTGCAGTGATATTGGAGCCCAAAAAATAAAGAAATCTGACATGGTTTCCCCATCTATTTCCCATGAAGTGATGGGACCAGATGCCATGATCTTAGTTTCTGAATGTTGAGCTTTAAGCCAACTTTTTCACTCCCCTTTTTCATATTCATCAAGAGGTTTTTAGTTCCTCTTCTCTTTCTGCCATAAGGATGGTGTCATCTGCATATCTGAGCTTATTGATATTTCTCCCGGCAATCTTGATTCCAGCTTGTGCTTCTTCCATCCCAGCGTTTCTCATGATGTACTCTGCATAGAAGTTAAAAAAGCAGGGTGACAATATACAGCCTTGATGTACTCCTTTTCCTATTTGGAACCAGTCTGTTGTTCCATGTCCAGTTCTAACTGTTGCTTCCTGACCTGTGTATAGGTTTCTCAAGAAGCAGGTCAGGCGGTCTGGTATTTCCATCTCTTTCAGAATTTTCCACAGTTTATTGTGGTTCACACAATCAAAGGCTTTCATATAGTCAATAAAGCAGAAATAGATGTTTTTCTGGAACTCTCTTGCTTTTTCCATGATCCAGCAGATGTTGGCAATTTGATCTCTGGTTCCCCTGCCTTTTCTAAAACCGGCTGAACTTCTGGAAGTTCATGGTTCACGTACTGCTGAAGCCTGGCTTGGAGAAATTTGAGCATTACTTTACTAGTGTGTGAGCATTCAGTTCAGTTCAGTCAATCAGCCGTGTCCGACTCTTTGCGACCCCATGAATCGCAGCATGCCAGGCCTCCCTGTTCATCACCATCTTCCGGAGTTCACTCAGGCTCACGTCCATCGAGTCTGTGATGCCATCCAGCCATCTCATCCTCTGTCGTCCCCGTCTCCTCCTGCCCCCAATCCCTCCCAGCATCAATGAGTCAACTCTTCGCATGAGGTGGCCAAAGTACTGGAGTTTCAGCTGTAGCATCATTCCTTCCAAAGAAATCCCAGGGTTGATCTCCTTCAGAATGGACTGGTTGGATCTCCTTGCAGTCCAAGGGACTCTCAAGAGTCTTCTCCAACACCACAGTTCAAAAGCATCAATTCTTCAGCGCTCAGCCTTCTTCACAGTCCAACTCTCACATCCATACATGACCACAGGAAAAACCATAGAGACCCTATATAATAAAAGTGTATAAATAGGCATATATTGACATGGTTATGATTGAAAGTTTTAATTCTATGTGATTTAGCTGCTAATATGATTTAGACTTCAATTTTTAATGAAGCAATAATAGTACTTTTGAAAATGTACTTTAAATAAAAGCCCACACATAACTTTGATAAAAGCAATGATCCGTATTTCATAAATATATTTCTTTTCTTATGAGTTAAACATAACATATAGGTTTACAAATTTGTTTTCGTTACACCAAGTTATGTTATATAGCTTCTTAATTTTTCTATTAAATTATCTGCTCTCTCTCACATACACTATGGTGGTCTTCTAATTTCATGACTGTGGTCACCATCTGCAGTGATTTTGGAGCCCAAGAAGATAAAGTCTATCACTGCCTTCACTTTTTCCCCCTTGTATTTGCCATGAAGTGATGGAGCTGAATGGCATGATTTTAATTTTTTTGAATGTTGAGTTTCAGGGCAGCTTTTCACTCTTCTCTTTTATCCTTATCAGGAGGCTCTTTAGTTCTTCGTTTTCTGCCATTAGGGGGGATCATCTACATATCTGACTTTGTTTATGTGTCTCGCACCAATCTTGATTCCAGCTTGTGATTCACCCAGCCTGGCATTTTGCACAATATACTCTGCATTTATCTTAAATAAGCAAGGTTACAATATACAGCTTTGGTGTATTCTTTTCCCAATTTTTTTGACTTGCTCTCCATTTCCAAGAAAAACTAAAAATTGAATTGATGACAGCATTTGCATTGATAGTTGACATTTTCAGAGGTTTTAACACTGGCAATAGGTGCCCAACATGCAGATATTTGGGCTTCCTAGGTAGCCCACCATGAAAATATTATAGAATGACTGTGGACATTGTCATTTGCATAGGGCATCAGCAGTGCTCGTAGAGCTTTGAATAGCTAGTATCCACATCACAGCTGCACCTTTAGGGACCATTGTCAGTATAGTTGCTGCTTTCACTATCAATGGTAACAGAGTATGTCCACAAGCAAGTCAGAAGAAGAAGAGAGGAAACTGAGAAGTTATGTGGAAGACTGGAGGACTGATGTATGGAAATTATCAGAGGTTTTAAAGAGGAGTCCAAAATTTTTTAGATAATGTCAGAGAAAGAGAGACAAATTTTATGTTCAACAGTTCAGTTCAGTTCAATTGCTCAGTCATGTCCAACTCTTTGCAACCCCATGAGCCACAGCACGCCAGGCCTCCCTGTCCATCACCAACCCCCGGAGTCCACCTAAACCCATGTCCATTGAGTCAGTGATGCCATCCAACCATCTCATCCTCTGTCCTCCCCTTCTCCTCCTATCTTCAACATTTCCCAGCATCAGGGTTTTTTTCAGTGAGTCAGTTCTTCACATCAGGTGGCCAAAGTATTTCAGCTTAAGCTTCTGCATCAGTCCTTCCAATGAATATTCAGGACTGATTTCCTTCAGGATGGACTGGTTGGATCTCCTTGCCGTCCAAGGGACTCTCAAGAGTCTTCTCCAACACCACAGTTCAAAAGCATCAATTCTTCTGTGCTCACCTTTCTTTGTAGTCCAATTCTCACATCCATACATGACTACAGGAAAAACCATAGCCTTGACTAGACAGAACTTTGATGGCAAAGTAATGTCTCTGCTTTTTAATATGCTGTCTAGCTTGGTCATAACTTTCCTTCCAAGGAGTAAGTGTCTTTTAATTTCATGGCTGCAAGCACCATCTGCAGTGTTATTGGAGACCAGAAAAATAAAGTCAGCCACTGTTTCCCCATCTATTTGCCATGAAGTGATGGGACCAGATGCCATAATCTTAGTTTTCTAATGTTGATCTTACAACTATGATCAAATTTATTTTAGAAATAAAGGATTAAATGATCTAGGAATCCAAGTGTGTGTGTATGTGTGTATATATGTGAGTGTTCATCTATGCTTCAGTGACATAACTGTCACAGTAAATTCAAGATTTTGGTCCTATTTTTACTCCTATAAGTCCTGAGAGTTTACATAACTTTTTTCAAATACTGTATTTTCTCATTTTAATTGAACATATCAATGCCTGTCCTGCTTGTCTCACTTTCTTGTTGTATGGATAAAACAGAAGAATGCTTATGAAAGTGATTGATAAATTAAAAAATGCTTTACAAATGCAAGCATTATTGTTTTCCAAATTAATTTGATGAATAATATATTGAACAGTTTTGTAACAAAGATCTAATAATATTAGCTTCAAAAAAATGGAGTGGCATTTGCAATATCTTTGATTTCAAAGTCCAGGTGACAATCAAATTTAGGTCTCAAGGGAATAGGAACTAGAATGAAAACTAAGCATTAAAGATCTTCTGTCACATCTCTTGGGTCATAGGGTTTCTCTTAGTGCTCTGCTTTCTGTCGGTCTATCCTATTTATCTCTGTGAATTGTTTTCCTGCCTCATAACCTTTTGTGCACAATGCCTCATATTTGCAGTTTTAATTCTATTTTTTCTCTTTTTTAAGCTCTAGCAGATACTTACCACTGTGAATCTCTTCTATCTACCAGTTGCTTCAAATTTCTGAGATAGGGATCTGGTTGAACTTGTTCTTCATGATGAAGAATGTCATATAAATCATGAGCTATCAGTCTGTCCATTAGCTCCACTTAAATCATACTTCCTCAGTGATCTTATTATCTGTAGCTGGAGCAATGTGGTCAAGAAGTCCCCTGCCTACTTATAGTGGCTACACAGAGAGGCAAGTTCTTTGAGAAAAAGTAGAGTAGAAAGAGCAGTTTACAACACTGAGAAAATCTTTGCTCTATTACCTTGTGCAATCTAGAGATTATATTTGGGCTGCTATAACAAAAATAATTATTTTGGGTGGCTTAAACAAGACATTTATTTTTCTTAGCTCTGGGGCTGAGAAGTTCAAAATCAAAGTACTAGTGGATTTAGTCTGGTGAAGTCCAACTTCCTGATTCGTAGGTAACTGCCTTTGATCTCTCTTTTGAAGGACACCAATCTCATTCATAGGGGTTCCACCTAATGACCTAATCACCTCTCCCCAGTACCATCACATTATTGGATTTTGACATATGAATTTCGGGACAACACAAACATTCAGTCCATAACAAGAGAGCAGAAGTGAAATAATATGAAGGCACTGGATCCTGGGCACAGTGGAGTCATGGAAGAAAGCACAGGCAGGAGAGTTTAGAAATGAGAAAAAATAATTTCACCAACTTTAGAATTCTGACTAGATCTGCCTCTGAGTGCTATCATTTCTACTGAATATTTTATTAGTTTTTCTGACATGATGAATTGGTTTGCTGCTATAGAAAAATGAAACATAATGTGTTAAAGAACCTCTTGATGAAAGTGAAAGAAGAGAGTAAAAAAGCTGGCCTAAAACTCAGCATTCAAAAAACTAAGATCACGGCATCCAATCCCATCACTTCATGGCAAATAAATGGAGAAACAATAGAAACAGAGATAGACTTTATGTTCTTCGGCTCCAAAATCACTGCAGATGGTGACTAAAGCCATGAAAGTAAAAGAAACTTGCTCCTTGGAAGAAAATCTATGACCAATCTAGATACCATATTAAAAAGCAGAGACATTACTTTGCCAACAAAGGTCTGTCTAGTCAAAGCTATAGTTTTTACAGTAGTCATGTATGGATGTGAGAGTTGGACTATAAAGAAAGCTGAGCACAGAAGAACTGATGTTTTTGAAGTGTAGTGTTGAAAAAGACTCTTGAGAGTCCCTTGGACTACAAGGAGATCCAACCAGTCCATCCTAAAGGAAATCAGTTCTGAATATTCATTGGAAGGACTGATGCAGAAGCTTAAGCTGAAATACTTTGGCCACCAGATGTGAAGAACTGACTCATTGGAAAAGACCGTGAATCTGGGAAAAAGTGAAGACAGGAGAAGAAGAGGAGGACAGAGGATGAAATGGTTGGATGGCATCACCGACTCGATGGACCTGAGTTTGAGGAAGCTCTGGGAGTTGATGATGAACCGGGAAGCCTGGTTACAGCAGTCTATGGGGTTGCAAAGAGTTGGACATGACTGAGTGACTGAACTGAACTGAAAAACTTTATATTTTAGTTTATAAAGTATAATAGTACTTTGATGTTACAGCAGATTTGCCTAATTATATCCTATTAAAGTTCATCTACATTCCTTGAGTACACACATTAATAATCTTAAGGAATCGACAGTTTTTCTTGGTGGATAGAGCAAACATTCACAGACAAATGACTAGCATTTACAATACCGCTAATGTGACATTTGGTGAAAGATGCCTAATAAACTTATATGTATTTTCTGACACATATTTAACATTAGGAATTTTTTCTTATTTTTGCTTCTTTTCTGCAGTACTCTTACCTTTCTTGTCCCTGAGACACTTTGATTGAAGAGGATTTGCCTTGTTGCTTTGCACATCTAAGTCGAGACAGGTCCCATTGATTACTTTGGGTTGACAAATGACACAAATGTTAGTTATCCTTTCTGTCTCTGTGTGTGAAGTCCAGATACATTATGTCATTGTACAAAACTGCATATGAAATCAATAAACTCAGGGAAAATGGCTATAAAACGACAATTCTCTAAGTCAAGGGAAAGTAAATTGCTTGTGCTGCCCAGATAGTTTGGTATTTGTTGCCTGTTTCCATAAGAGAGATATTCTTTCCAATAACTTCAGGCTCAGGAATTATAGTTAGTCACCATAAGCCTATAAGTCTGATACATTAATCTTTATATATGTTCCTTTCCATTGCATCTTGCTTTATTTATGGAAATCATTTTGCTAGAGTAATACCATAAGCTATACAACTTGTTTTCATGAGGAACTGAAGTTTTAAAAAATAGATCAAAATAAAACTAGTGATGAAATACCATTTGAAAAGTACCCTGAAGAAATTACTATTTATTGGTTTTGATAAATGTTTCCCAGATTTTCTTTGATGTTGAAAGCTTGGCTGTGTTTATAAATCATCACTTAACACCTAGTGATTTTTTTGAAGTATAACATTTTGGACCATCAGTTTTTTGTTCTAATCCTGAACTCATCTAATGTTTTTTATCTTGTACCATTTGTTCTTTTTAAAGAAAAAGCTATGAGAGCTTATCATACAACAGAGCATGTGAATGTGATAGGAAAGGTTTTCAAATTTATATTCATCCCACAATCTTCCCTGATGGTTCAGACAGGAAAGAATCTGCCTGCAATACAAGAGACCTGGGTTCATTTCCTGGGATGGGAAGATCCCCTGGAGAAGGGAATGGCTACCCACTCCAGTATTCTTACCTGGAGAATTTCATGGACAGAGGAGCCTGGCAGGCTACAGTCCAGGGGGTTGCAAAAAGTCAGACACCAGACACAACTGAGTGACTTTCACTTTCATTTTCAAAATCTTCAGGAGAAAAAAGTAATATCTGATTGAAGTTGTAATTGTAAAAATGTTGTCCATACAAATGTGAGTTTATTTTACTAAAATTTCAAATGAAAAAATTCTCATTGCAATAAATGCTTTAATCAGCTTCTTGGTGATATTACCATTATGTTTCCAGCTGCCATAAATATCTTGTTAGTAAGATGTTGCTCCAGCCATCTCAGCTTATGGAATTGACCATAAGAATTTTAATTAAAGCATACTGAGTAACTCTTATAAGTGAAGAATCTAATCTGTTTTGGTCTAGGACCTAAGTCGTGGCAGGTCAATGTGCCTAATATACATTTTATTATTAATAATTATATTATTATCAATGTTATTAACAATACTAGAATTAAAATACATTTTATTTAATTGCTCTTAAGTGTATTATTGTCAATCATTTATTTATTTTTAAAGATGAGCTCACAGTTTTTGAAAGAAAATTATTAGTGCATGCAGAAGTCCAGAGACCCACGTATTCTGGAACATTCTCAGTATTAAGAAAAAAAGTAGCAATAATCAAGGTTACTAACTCTTACAGCCTTTCAGCTAAAAACAATGCATTAAATTTATTCAGAGCTTACTAAATTCTGAGCATGTTACAATTTTTTACAACCATCTTTTGGTTTAATCTTTATAGTAATTCTATACAGCAGGTATAGATATCTCCATTTTATAGAGGTAAAGAAAAAAAGAAAAAAAATAATAAGTTTATCATACAAGGATTTGAAGTGGCAATACTAGAATTTAAAGCAAATTTTTCTGATATTCAGCTGCTGCTGCTGCCAAGTCGCTTCAGTCATGTCCGACTCTGTGCGACCCCGTAGACAGCAGCCCACCAGATTCCTCTGTCCTTGGAATTCTCCAGGCAAGAACACTGCAGTGGGTTGCCATTTCCTTCTCCAATGCATGAAAGTGAAAAGTGAAAGTGAAGTCGCTCAGTCCTGTCCAACTCTTCACGACCCCCTGGACTACAGCCTACCAGGCTCCTCTGTCCATGGGATTTTCAAAGCAAGAGTACTGGAGTGAGTTGCCATTTCCTTTTCCAGGGTATCTTCACTACCCAGGGATCAAACCCAGGTCTCCTACGTTGCAGATGCTTTACCCTCTGAGCCATCAGGGAAGCTAAGGTATTAATATGATACATTTATTGTGTATATGCAGTGAAGCTAAATTCCCTTCTAACACTTCATATTTGGTATACAGAGAGGACATCTTGTTCTTTAGCAGTACTTGAGCATACTTGATCTGCTTAGTAGGAGAAAAAAAGCCTCAATTCAATCTAGAACATTGTATTAAACACTATTCTACCCCAGCTGTGATGGATATTCTGTGTTCTCCCATACCCATTCTATCATTCACTGTCCTATTCTATGCCCAAGAGTCCAGGGCAGTCTTGCCCTCTGATTTCTGTTGGATTAGGAAAATGAAAGGAATCAACTGAAGATGAGAAGAGTGGAGGAAATAATATCTAAGATGCTATTCAAATCCATTCCTTCTTTGAAGGACTAGTGTTTTGCAGGGGTTCACTTTCTATGACTATGGCTCTAGTCCAGTTGTGTAAGGCCACAGCCTACACTCACTACTTCAGGGACAGTAATGGCTTTATCTTATTTCCAGCTCTGAAAACCATCCTTCTGTTAAATTCCCTTCAATTATCCCTTTGAGGGTACAACCTGTTTCTTCCTAGGATCCTAATTAACATATAATCCTTTAGAATAAATCAAGAAGCTTCTTCCCAAGAAGCGGCTATTTACTTTAGCTTGTGTAGTAATGCTGCAAAGGAAGAACAAATATAGATTTTGTTGGCACAGTGCAAAACTGCAAATTCCAAACTCTTACATGATTGAATCTGATTCTGGTCAGCATCCCTAACGAAGGGGTGTGTTTCATGTAGTCTTACACCTGGCTTAGTGGTGGGTTATCTAGGAGATGAGACTTTTATTAGAATAAAGAATATCCATGTTTTTAGATCAATGTTCTATCCAAGATAGTTTGAGAAATACCAAAAGAGACTAAGTAATATGTCTCTGCTAAATATACGTAGTGATGTGGGGCTCTACTCACCACAGGCACAATGGATATAGGACAATACCTTTGTATCATGTCTGGCAATGTGCTCCACAGGAGCAAATTATTCTCGATAGAGACAGGGCAGGGGCAGGCAAGGACTCTTGTCAGGACTGCAGCTGTGTCTTCTGCATGGAGAGAACCAAGAAGTGTTCCTCTATAATTAACCTTATACTCAATGAGATTTCACATTTTAAACAATGAACGTGATGACAGAATGCCAATGACACTGAACTAAGGAGTCTGAACAGCACATCTAAAAAGGACAGCAGTGTCCCAAGTAACCCTAGAAACAAATGAAATTCATTAAGTAGAATTCAGAACAATATACTTAACCAGAAAGAAATCAAGCTGAACAAATTCAATATGAAAAAAAGCTTTATTGTGAATAAGGAATTCAGAAAGAGAATTAATGATGAGAATCATTCAAAAAAATGATTTTAAAATGGTATCGTATACACACACAAATACATTTATATATACATTATGATGTATATGGGCTTCCCTGGTGGCTCAGAGGGCAAAGCATCTACCTACAATGCAGGAGACCTGGGTTCGATCCCTGGGTCAGGAAGATCCCCTGGAGAGGAAAATGGCAAACCATTCCAGTACTCTTGCCTGAAAAATCCCATGGATGGAGAAGCCTTGTAGGTTACAGTCCATGGGGTTGCAAAGAGTTGGCCATGACTGAGCAACTTCACTATGATGTATATATATACATCAGTATGATATTTTACCAACAAAGGTCTGTATAGTCAAAGCTATGATCTTTCCAGTAGTCAGGTATGGACATGATAATTGGACCATAAAGAAAGCTGAGAGCCACAGAATTAATGCTTTTAAACTGTGGTGTTGGAGAAGACACTTGAGAGTCCCTTGGACTGCAAGAAGATCCAACCACTCCATCCTGAAGGAAATCAGTCCTGAATATTCACTGGAAGGACTGATGCTGAAGCTGAAACTCCAATACTTTGGCCACCTGATGCAAAGAACTGACTCACTGGAAAAGACCCTAATGCTGGGAAAGACTGAAGACAGGAGGAGAAGGGGACAACAGAAAATAAGATGGTTGGATGTCATCACCAATTTGATGTACATGAGTTTGAGCAAGGTCTGGGAGTTGGTGATAGAGAGGGAAGCCTGGTGTGCTGCATTCCTTGGGGTGGGAAAGAACTGGACACAACTGAGCTTCTGAACTGAACAATATCTTTGCATGTGTGTGTGCTCTGTCTCTTCAGTTGTGTCCAACTCTTTGCATCCCTATGGATTCTAACAGCCCACCAGGCTCCTCTGTCCATGGGGTTCTCCAGGCAAGAATACTGGAATAGGTTGCCATGCCCTCCTCCAGGGGATCTTCCTGACCCGGGGGTCAAATCTGCATCTCTTAACATCTCCTGCATTGGCAAGCAGTGTTTTGTTTGTTTACCACAAGCACCAATATGTTTAATGAATTCTAAATTAGAACATTATAAATATACAATTTATAAATTATGTAAAAAGTAGTATGCATAATGTCGTCTCTTTGGATGATTGTAAGATATCCCATACCTTTGGTAAATGCTGTTGTCCAACGAATCTATTTTTACGAAAAAAAGCATCCAAAAGCATAGTGGCTTAAAAGGACACCTCTATTTGTCCATGATTCTGTGAGTTGGCAATTTGATTGGGTTCAACTGATAGGTCTTCTGCTAATCTCACCTAAGTCATGTATTCATCTGCAGTCAACTGGTGGCTCCGGAAAGACAGATGGTCCAAAATATTAATAGCCCTACATATTTTGGGCATCTGATATTTTATTGGTTGGGTCTCTCTTTCCAGTAGTATCTCACCCTCAAGGAGCTTATCTCAGGCTTGTTTACAAGGTTTCACCATGTTCTAAGATAGTTCCAGCAGAATCTACAATTACTCTTGAAGTCTGGATCCAGAAATCAATTTCACCACTTTCACGAGCATTTTAACAGCATCAATTTCACCACTTTCTCTTGGTCAAAGAATGTCCTCAGGGCAAACTCAAAGTCAAGGAAATAGACTTTACCACTTGATGAAAAAAAGTGCTCAGTTCAGTTGCATCACTCAGTCGTGTCCGACTCTTTGCGACCCCATAAATCGCAGCACGCCAGGCCTCCCTGTCCATCACCATCTCCTGGAGTTCACTCAGACTCACGTCCATCGAGTCCATGATGCCATCCAGCCATCTCATCCTCTGTCGTTCCCTTCTCCTCCTGCCCCCAATCCCTCCCAGCATCAGAATCTTCTCCAATGAGTCATCTCTTCGCATGAGGTGGCCAAAGTACTGGAGCTTCAGCTTTAGCATCATTCCTTCCAAAGAAATCCCAGGATTGATCTCCTTCAGAATGGACTGGTTGGATCTCCTTGCAGTCCAAGGGACTCTCAAGGGTCTTCTCCAACACCACAGTTCAAAAGCATCAATTCTTCAGCGCTCAGCCTTCTTCACAGTCCAACTCTCACATCCATACATGACCACAGGAAAAACCATAGCCTTGACCAGATGGACCTTAGTCAGCAAAGTAATGTCTCTGCTTTTGAATATGCTACCTAGGTTAGTCATAACTTTTCTTCCAAGGAGTAAGCATCTTTTAATTTCATGGCTGCAATCACCATCTGCAGTGATTTTCGAGCCTCCCAAAATAAAGTCTGACACTGTTTCCACTGTTTCCCCATCTATTTCCCATGAAGTGATGGGACCATTTGCCATGATCTTCGTTTTCTGAATGTTGAGCTTTAAGCCAACTTTTTCACTCTCCTCTTTCACTTTCATCAAGAGGCTTTTTAGCTCCTCTTCACTTTCTGCCATAAGGGTGGTGTCATCTGCATATCTGAGGTTATTGATATTTCTCCCAACAATCTTGATTCCAGCTTATGCTTCTTCCATCCCAGCGTTTCTCATGATGTACTCTGCATAGAAGTTAAATACGCAGGGTGACAATATACAGCCTTGATGTACCCCCTTTCCTATTTGGAACCAGTCTGTTGTTCCATGTCCAGTTCTAACTGTTGCTTCCTGACCTGCATACAGATTTCTTAAGAGGCAGGTTAGGTGGTCTGGTATTCCCATCTCTTTCAGAATTTTCCATAGTTTATTGTGATCCACAGTCAAAGGCTTTGGCATAGTCAATAAAGCAGAAATAGATGTTTTTCTGGAACTCTCTTGCTTTTTCGAGGATCCAGCAGATGTTGGCAATTTGATCTCTGGTTCCTCTGCCTTTTCTAAAACCAGCTTGAACATCAGGGAGTTCAATGTTCACATATTGCTGAAGCCTGGCTTGGAGAATTTTGAGCATTACTTTACTAGCATGTGAGAAGAGTGCAATTGTGTGATAATTTGAGCATTCTTTGGCATTGCCTTTCTTTGGAATTAGAATGAAAACTGACCTTTTCCAGTCCTGTGGCCACTGCTGAGTTTTCCAAATTTACTGGCATATTGAGTGCAGCTCTTTCACAGCATCATCTTTCAGGATTTGAAACAGCTCCACTGGAATTCCATCACCTCCACTAGCTTTGTTTGTAGTGATGCTTTTTAAGGCCCACTTGACTTCACATTCCAAGATGTCTGGCTCTAGATTAGAGATCACATCATTATGATTATCTGGGTTGTGAAGATCTTTTTGTACAGTCTACTAAAAAGTGCTAGTAGACACATTACAAAGTGCTAGTAGATACATTACTAAGAAATATTTCACATCTACAAAGTAGATGTAAAAATGATCTGTGGCCATCTCTTACAATGGACTACAGATATTTATGAATCATTTATTATTATTTCTATGCTTTCTATACTTGAATATAATGTTTAATTCAATAAATTATCAATCCTGAAGAATACCTAGTCCTATAGGACTGAAAATTTAGGTTATTTGTTCATGTGTTCCCAAAGATGGGGAATATTTTTGTCTTTTCTCTTCCCCTGTATGCAAAGTTAAATCAAATCTCAAGGCTGTTGTTCATTATTTTACCTGTAAAAACCTGCATATTCTTTCTAGTGATATGGAAAAAAAGAATTCCAATGAAGGCTTTAAATTAAATAAAACTATGAGTTCAGGTTAAATTATATCAGCTAGTTAAGGGTATCACACTTTCTTTAATTTCTAAAATGTTTGAAGTAATTCCATGATGAGAAATTATGTTTATAAAAGGTGAGCTGTAGTTGAAATGGATATACATGAAGAGATTATGAGTCACACTTATAGGCACTTATAACTTAATGACTTCCAACTAGTTATCATATTCTGTGCCCCCAGCAAACAGCTTATCTTGCTCTCCAAATTGTTTCCTCCTCCCTGTTCTTTGGACAGTAGTCACTGGAGCCACAGGTTAACAGTGGAAGATGTTTTAAGAACAACATCTGCTCGCATTGTAACATTAGCCCTGTGACCAACCTAGATAGCATACTGAAAAACAGAGACATTACTTTGCCAACAAAGTCCATCTAGTCAAAGCTATGCTTTTTCCAGTGGCCATGTATGGATATGAGAGTTGGACTGTGAAGAAAGCTGAGCGCCGAAGAATTGATGCTTTTGAACTGTGGTGTTGGAGAAGACTCTTGAGAGTCCCTTGGACTGCAAGGAGATCCAACCAGTCCATTCGGAAGGAGATCAGTCCTGGGATTTCTTTGGAGGGAATGATGCTAAAGCTGAAACTCCAGTACTTTGGCCACCTCATGCGAAGAGTTGACTATTGGAAAAGACTCTGATGCTGGGAGGGATTGAGGGCAGGAGGAGAAGGGAACGACAGAGGATGAGATGGCTGGATGGCATCACTGACTCGATGGACATGAGTCTGAGTGAACTCTGGGAGTTGGTGATGGACAGGGAGGCCTGGTGTGCTGCGATTCATGGGGTCGCAGGGAGTCGGACACAACTGAGCGACTGAACTGAACTCATAGCACTTGTTGAAGGAAATATTTTCTCCAAAGAGTAAAAATTGTTAGAATGTTTATATACATAAGGTTAAATAAAATCAGAGAACCACTGAAACATTTCTTTCCATGAATGTTATACACTGAAAAGAATTAATTCAAATTTATATTTTTTCTATGAAGATAATCTATATGAAGAAAGTATGAACTATAAATATTTCTGATATTGTTACATTTATTACAGAAGCCTGAAAATCAACATGGCTTGCACATTCTTGCAACCTAGCACTTTCCCTGGCATCTTCTATTCTACCTTTACTGTAGAAGAGGCTGCTTCTATGGCGACTCTTAATGCAAGAAGAATGGGCTTCTCTGTAATCTTATATTCCAGTGGGAAGAGGTGGTGAGTTTGTGATGTATGTTATAGTGTCACTAAGACAAAGAAAAACACTGCTTTGCATGACCAATGTTCAGTAGCATCCTTAAGTGCTACAGAAAGGGACCTAAGAACAGAGACTAGGCTGCACACTTGGGTGTCTCTTATCCGGTTATTCTCTTTGGGATGTCCCTGAGGTTGATAGATGTTTTGGGTAGAGATAGCGTCTATTTTTACATAATAAAGTCTATTAATTCACTATCTGGATAGTCCATTTAGAATATTTTTCTTACCACACATGATCCAGATAATTGCCTATGCTATCCACTTGTATCTAAGTTTAAATCCAATATATTTCTAAATATAATAATGATTTGTTATAATAGTTTACATGGAAAACAGAAGCTTGATTTTTTTTTTCTTGTTTTCCATATTTCACAGAATGTGAGTAGTTCAATTTTGTGAAGTTAGGAGCTCATAACTAAATTCTTTAATCAAGTTTCTTATGCATGTGTGCATGTTCATTTGCTAAGCTGTGCCCTCCTCCAGGGTAATCTTTCCAATCCAAGGATAGAACCTGTGTCTCTTCTGTCTCCTACATTGGAAGGCAGATTCTTTACCACTTGCTGCTGCTGCTGCTAAGCTGCTTCAGTCGTGTCCGACTATGCGACCCCATAGACGGCAGCCAACTAGGCTCCTCTGTCCCTGGGATTCTCCAGGCGAGAACACTGGAGTGGGTTGGCATTTCCTTACCACTTCAGCTCAGCTCAGTTCAGTCGCTCAGTCATGTACGACTCTTTGCGACCCCATGAATCGCAGCACGCCAGGCCTCCCAGTCCATCACCAACTCCCGGAGTTCACTCAGACTCATGCCAATCAAGTGCGTGATGCCATCCTGCCATCTCATCCTCTGTCATTCCCTTCTCCTCCTGCCCCCAACCCTCCCAGCATCAGAGTCTTTTCCAATGAGTCCACTGTTCACATGAGGTGGCCAGAGTATTGGAGTTTCAGCTTTAGCATCATTCCTTCCAAAGAAATCCCAGGGTTGATCTCCTTCAGAATGGACTGGTTGGATTTCCTTGCAGTCCAAGGGACTCTCAAGAGTCTTCTCCAACACCACACTTCAAAAGGATCAATTCTTCAGCACTCAGCCTTCTTCACAGTCCAACTCTCACATCCATACATGACCACTGGAAAAATCATATCCTTGACTAGACGGACCTTAGTTGGCAAAGTAATGTCTCTGCTCTTGAATATGCTATCTAGGTTGGTCATCACTTTTCTTCCAAGGAGTAAGCGTCTTTTAATTTCATGGCTGCAATCACCATCTGCATAGCCACATGGAAAACAAATTTCTCATATTTAACTTTTTGCTTAATATATAAGATAAAATGGTTGTGTACAAATTTGATTTTCCAGATAGTAACTATATGTTATTGTTCAGTTCATTCTCTGAGAAGAAAGTATCTTTAGGAAAAACAAAATTCCACACCCAAATGAGAAAATATGCTAGACTTACCTCTCTGTTTTACTAAATTAATCTTGGAAAGCTGTGCACCCAGATCTAATCCCAACCCAAATTTTTATATAGCTTGAACCACTATTCAAAACTAACTTGTTCTATGTTTATAATTGTGTTTATTGAAATATAATTGATTACAGTATTATGTTAGTTTTAGGTGTACAGCAAAGTGATTCAGTCAGATTCTTTTCCATTATAGGTTATTGCAAGATATTGAATATAGTTCCTGTGATAGGAAACCTGATAGTGTGTCCTTGTTGTTTATTTTATATTTAATAGTTTGTATCTATTAATCCCAAGCTCCTAATTTATCCCTCCCTCCATCTTTTGGTAACGATGTTTGTTTTCTATATTTGTAATTTAAAAGTAGGAATACTTTTCTCAGTAAAAATCACTCTTACATATTGTTTTTTTAATATAAATTTATTTATTTTAATTGGAGGTTAATTACTTAGCTACATGCCAACTCATTTAGGTTTCTGAATTTATTGATGTCTTTATTTCTATTAGGGTAAAATACTTACAGGAGAAAAATAAATTATAAATAATAATTGAGGGAAATCAAATCTATTACTCATTTGACTTCTAGATAAAAATGTCAAGTTAATGGAATAGGAAATAGGCAATCTTCAGAAACAAACCAAAACCAAACAAAAATGATGCTGTGGTCAATATTTTTTGGGGTAACAGTGTACATTTTATATGCCATTAGAAATCCAAGCATAACCTACCATATAAGAGGTTCTGAAAAGTCTCCCAAAAAAGAAACCTATCTTACTTTAATGGGTTTTTTTTAGTGATTTCCAAATATTCTATCATCACAGAACACCTTTTTCACATATCTTCCTAAGGCACAAATATTTCTCTGGACATGTGGGAAATGCTCAGACAACAAAAATGTCTTATTTTGAATAGTTAAAAGCTGCTCTTCTACAACAGTGTTTTGTAGAGTCTGATTGTTTAGAAGCAAATTCATTTTACAGTTGTCAACATTTCACTTCTGGAATGGAAAAGTAGTGACTGAACTTATTATTCATGCAGAACAACCCAAGAGAATAATTTTAACAAGTTCAATTAAGTCAGATGCATAAATTAATTTCAAACAACAGACTATTTTTGGAAAAGGAGCATTTGAAAAAAAATTTTTCAAGGATATCATGGTGGCTCAATTAACAATTATCCTAAATTGATTCTGGGGAAAATAATATACATAGAAGAAAATTTAGACTACCTACTTTCAATTATCATAATATGTGTATGGTTCAGCTTTCCCAAAGTATCCATGGCTTTTCCTTAGACATTCTGAAGGAGCTATAGCTAGAATTAAGAATTATAGGTGCACCAAGATAACACTGAACTTCACATCCATTTAAGTAATGTTTCATTCAAATCAGTTAACATTTATTGAGTTAATTTATTGAATGTCTACTATTTGACATTCCCTATGTAGGCTTTGTATTGTTTTTTCCTCTATGCTTGACTTTATATCACCTTATTTTATTTTAATGTCAGCACTTGGAGAAAGTTATCAGTACAGACAGAAAAGCTAAAGTTCATAGAAATTAATTGTGTTGTAAATACTTCATAATTAGTAAACTGTGGGGTCAAAATATAGAGCCAGGTGTTCTTACACCACCTCCATGAATCTGACCACATGACTGCAGTATTTTGCTACTAGATTTTACCATGCAAGAGATTTGGGAGTATTCCTACTAAGAATGCACATATTTAAAACTAACTGGGTGCAGACTGTGTTGCTGCCATATCGTTATGTGTGTACAACTTCTTTAAATATACTATCTTCTTTATTAAATGGTAATAACCATTAAGAGGATTGAGTTAATCAATGTGAAATACTTAGAACAGCACCTAGCACACAGTAAATGTTCCCTTAATGCTAGCCAGAACAATTTTAATAACTTTGGAATGTGCTTGTTTTTTAATTTCAGAATCAACTATTCTTTTTTTTATACTGAATTTTCAATATGTGTGGAATTTATTTATAAACATTGTTTAAAGATTTCAAAACCTCTACGTTTGTATTTTCTTATTATATACTAAAAATTATTCAACTTTTTGAAAAATTATTCTTTCAGCATTTTCTCCTACATTTCTAAACACCATGCAATTGACTGGTATTTCTCTTAACAGTGTAAGAACTGTCATTGGATACTCACAATGGAAGTATTAGTATTTAGCTTTCTGTCATATACATGCCTCCACATCACATATTCATGCTTCTAATTTCCCGCTCTCCCAATGTAAACATAGCCATTTTTCTCATTTCTGTATTCAACTTTATACGTATATTGCTGAGCCATATACACAGCAATATCTGAATAACACTTCCTTGACTGCACAATTTTTATTTTTGCTGGAGGTAGTAATTACTTCTGTTTTTCTGCTTTGTTTTCTATACACTGAACACGAATTTATCCTCCTATTTTTTTTTCAGTTGCATAATTTTTTCTTTAATATATTGAATACTTTCAGTACAGTATTCTATGAAATTTCATCTTGAAAAGCTCTTTCACAGCCTCTTTTTGGAGGGAGGATTGAGTAGGAGAGCAATACCCTTAAACACCCCAGGGTTTTCCTTTGCTTCTTTGTGCCAAAATGCATGACTTCTTTGTTTACTCCCTTGGTTTTATGAAGTATATCCTGCCATGGCTTTCTAAAACAAGTGTATTAGAGTAAATGTTTGAGATATTGCCTGCGTAAAAATGTCTATATTTTGCTTTCACATTTGAGTGATAGTGTAGTTCGTTTATGAGCTTCCCTGGTGGCTAGACAGTAAAGAATCTGTCTGCAACGTGGGAGCCCTGGGTTCAATTCCTGGGTTGGGAAGATCCCTTGGAGAAAGGAATGGCTATCCACTCCAGTAGTCTTGCCTGGAGAATCCCATGGACAGAGGCTACAGTCCATGAGGTCACAAAGAGTCGAACAGGACTGAGCTACTAACACTTTCACTTTTACACTCAGTTTGTTTGTTTATATTCCAATTAAAAGTGTTTTTATGCTAAACATTTTCTATTTTTTTAGCTTCCAGTACTCCTGCTCAAAAGACCAAAAGAATAAAATGCTTTTATATCTTTGGATTTCTTAGTAAGACATCTTTTCTCTCTCTGAAAATCTTTTCTTTGCCTTTAATCTTCTGAAATTTCACAGGAATATGTCTTTTTAAAATGTATTTTCATATAATGCAGTACCACTGGATATCAATAAACATCAATTACACCATACTGGGATTCTCTGGTAGCTCAGTTGGTAAAGAAAGAATCTGCCCGTGGTGCAGGAGTCCCCAGTTCAGTTCCTGAGTTGGGAAGATTCCCTGGAGAAGGGATAGGCTACCCACTGCAGTATTCTTGGGCTTCCCTCATGGCTCAGCTAGTAAAGAATCCACCTGCAATCCAGCAGACCTGGGTATGATCCCTGGGTTGGGAAGAGCCCCTGGAGAAAGGAACTGCTACCTACTCCAGTATTCTGGCCAAGAGAATTCCATAGACTGTATAGTCCATGGGGTTGCAAAGTGTCAAACACGACTGAGTGACTTTCACTTTCATGCCATACTTACTAGACAACTAAAGGTATTCTCTACATCTTTTAATTAGGAAAATTCCTTAAAACATTTTGTTATTAATTTAATAGCTTCTTATTCTTTCTTCTCGCTTGGATGCTAGATCTTTTGAAGTCCTCCTCTAATTTTTTTAATTTTTCTCTGCTATTTTTTCTTTAATTTTCTACCATCTGAGAGATTCCTACTATCTGAGAGATTTCATAAACTTTTATATGCAGTTTTTCTACTCTCATCATTTTAATTTTCTAGGGATATATTTTTGTTCCATAAATAATATTTTTATAATATTATGCTCTTATCATAGCTCAATACATTTTCATACATTTCTGAGGTTATAATTATCAGTTGGTTTTTTTTATTTTGTAGACTTACAATAGTTGCAAAAATAGTACAGTGTCCTCATATACCTACACTCATTTTCCCCTAAGGCTAATATCTTTCATAACCATTGGGCAATGATCAAAATGAAGAAATTAACATTAACAAAATACTATAAATTAAACTATCCACTTCATTCAGATTTTACCAGAGTTTTTTCCTTTAATGTGTTTCTGCTTTATTGACTATGCCAAAGCCTTTGACTGTGTGGAGCACAATAAACTGTGGAAAATTCTGAAAGAGATGGGAATACCAGCCCACCTGTCCTACCTCTTGAGAAACCTATATGCAGGTCAGGAAGCAACAGTTAGAACTGGACATGGAACAACAGGCTCGTTCCAAATAGGAAAAGGAGTACATCAAGGCTGTATATTGTCACCCTGCTTATTTAACTTCTATGCAGAGTACATCATGAGAAACGCTGGGATGGAAGAAGCACAAGCTGGAATCAAGATTGCCGGGAGAAATATCAATAACCTCAGATATGCGGATGACACCACCCTTATGGCAGAAAGTGAAGAGGAGCTAAAAAGCCTCTTGATGAAAGTGAAAGAGGAGAGCGAAAAAGTTGGCTTAAAGCTCAACATTCGGAAAATGAAGGTCATGGCGTCTTGTCCCACCACTTCATGGGAAATAGATGGAGAAACAGTAGAAACAGTGTCAGACTTTATTTTGGGGGGCTCCAAAAATCACTGCAGATGGTGACTGCAGCCATGAAATTAAAAGATGCTTACTCCTTGGAAGGAAAGTTATGACCAACCTAGATAGCATACTCAAGAGCAGAGACATTACTTTGCCAACAAAGGTCCATCTAGTCAAAGCTATGTTTTTCCCAGTGGTCATGTATGGATGTGAGAGTTGAACTGTGAAGAAAGCTGAGTGCTGAAGAGTTGATGCTTTTGAACTGTGGTGTTGGAGAAGACTCTTGAGAGTCCCTTGGACTGCAAGGAGATCCAACCAGTCCATTCTAAAGGAGATCAGTCCTGGGATTTCTTTGGAGGGATGATGCTAAAGCTGAAACTCCAATACTTTGGCCACCTCATGCGAAGAGTGGACTCATTGGAAAAGACTCTGATGCTGAGAGGGATTGGGGGCAGGAGGAGAAGGGGACGACAGAGGATGAGATGGCCGGATGGCATCGCTGACTTGATGGACGTGGGTTTGGTTGAACTCTGGGAGTTGGTGATGGACAGGGAGGCCTGGCATGCTGCAATTCATGGGGTCGCAAAGAGTTGGACATGACTGAGCGACTGAACTGAACTGACTGAACTGAATGTGTTTTATCTCTTCCAGAATTCCACACAACACCTAACCATCATGTCTGCTTAGATCTGTGTCAGTTCCTCAGTCATTCCTTGGCTTTCCTGATCTTTCTTTTAAAGAGTATTGATCTGTTGTTTTGCAATATACCATTCAGTATGTATTTATGTAGTGTTTTCACATGATTAGATTGAGGTTGTGAATTCTGCAGAAAACAAGGTAATGTACACTTCTCAATATTTCATCTCAAAGATACCTGATATTTATATGTCTTATTACTGATTTCAGTTGCCTTGATTATCTGGGTAAGGTGGTTTCTGCCTGTTTTATTCACTGTAAAAGTACTTTTTTCTTTCATTAAATTTTGCAGTTAATTAATATTTTAAGAGAGATTCTTGAGACTGCATTATTCTATTTCATCTCACACATTGGCACCTTAGTTTTAGCTTCCATGGCAAGGGGTGTATATTACTCACAATAATTATTTTCTTTATGTATAATTGTGATTTTTATTTTTCTCATGCCTTCTTCATCTAATAATTGGAATTCTCTTTTTAAATTGGAGTATAGTTGTTTTGCACTGCTTTGTCAATTTCTCCTATACAGCAATGTGTTTAATTCTTTTATATGGAAGAGTTCTGTCTTCTCTTCCAATTCTTATTTATTTATTTATATACATATAGAGTCATGGATATTTATTTTATTCTCTGAGTTTAATACTATGGTTTATTTTCTTGCTTTGATTGTTCTAGCTTTGATCCTTGACCACTGTGTCATTCTGGTTTCAGTGATGTTTTAGCATACATTCACCTATTTTTGAGCACTTTTTTATTTAAAATAGTATGCAATATATAGAAAGAGCACAGCAAGATGTTCTAGGCTCATCATTTATTTATATTGTCCCAGCCCTGGAATCAAGAACTTTTCTAAGGAGCCCTTGTTAGACTTAACTGAATAATGGTATTTAGAAATTAAATCTTGGCCCTAAGTCTAGAACTGTTTCTAGGACCTTTGAGTGAACAGACCTTGAAAATATATGTATACACATATTAAGTCACATATACACACACATCTCTGTATCCCCAAATCTGTCCTTTTGCCTCCTTCTTCCCTTCTAGTATGCATTGTACCTTTGCACTATGTATTATTGAGATCTCTCCAATGGCAGAATTACCTCCTTAACTGCAAAGATCAATTTTTCTCTTTCTGGTATTAGTTATGTAACTCCTTAAAGTATAACATTCATTTCTCAATCCTATAAGGGGTCACAATGACCTGCCACTTGTATGTGTAGACATCTTTGGTAAACTTTATATGTATAATGTCAATGTATTATTTCCCTTAAAGACAGTGGTTGGTACAGAACAGACAGGTCAGATGGGGAGATACTGGGCTGTACCTAGTGGAAATTCTTAGTTAAAATACTTGCTTATGACTTTATTAATATTCCTAGCTATATTTACTTGTATTCTATTTTACAAGAATATTGTTTCTTGAATTACCAGGTGTGTGACTGAAACTCAGATAAAATTAATGAATAGGAAATTTGAAAAGATTGACCAAATATATAGTTCTATAAGGTCAATGATCCTGATAGTATAACTCAAGATACGGGAAGAAGCTATAAGAGGGAACCATTTCCCAGGCCATGACAAGTAGTAAGACAGGCAGTCCAGACACTTTCTGTTTACTATCAACAGGGCCTCCTCCAGTAAAAGCATGCTGTGACTTATAAATGAAATCCTCACCTGACCTGGGAATGAGCATTGCTATTGCCTTGGGACAAATTGGTCACAAAATGCCTCCCAGAGCCTGATTACAATTAAGACCAAAAAGAAAGAGATTATAAAAAAAAGAATGTTGTCCACCATCCAGTTCTAAAATAATCAAGTTGTTAATCAGTGCAGTTAATTAACCTACAAAGGAATACAGATAAGATCAGGATGAGGCAATTCATACTCTGGGAAAACTGACAAAACAGGCCTTAAGATATTTAGGTATTTTCATAAGAAAATTTTTTATGAACCTGAACTCTTGCATCTTCCCATACTTGGAAAAGCACTGAAAGCACTCACTAAGGTGTCCATTCCATGTGAGTGGCTGTTTTTTCAGTCACTAAGCTGGGTCTGACTCTCTGCAACCCCATAGACTGCAGCACATCAGGCTTCCCTGTGCTTCACTAACTCCCTAGGTTTGCTCAAATTCATGTCCATTGAGTTAGTGATGCTATCTGACTATCTTATCCTCTGTTGCCCCCTTCTCCTCCTGCCCTCAATCTTGCCCAGCATCTTTTTCCAGTGAGTTGATTATTCACATCAGATGGCCAAAGGATTAGAGCTTCAGCTTCAGCATCAGTCCTTCCAATGAATATTCAGGATTGATTTCCTTTAGGATTGACTGATTTGATCTCGTTGCTGTCCAAAAGACTCTCAAGAGCCTTCTCCAGCACCATAATTTGAAAACATTGATTCTTTAGCTCTCAGCTTTCTTTATAGTCCAGCTCTCACATCCATAATGACTACTGGAAAAACCATAGCTTTGGCTATATAGACCTATGTTGGCAGAGTGATGTCTCTGCATTTTAATATACTGTCTAGGTTTGTCAAAGCTTTTCTTTCAAGGAGCAGGCATCTTTTAATTTTGTGGCTACAGTCACTGTCTACAGTGAAATTGGAGCCCAAGGAAATAAAATCTGCCACTTCTTCCACTTTTTCCCCATCTATTTACCATGAAGTGATGAGACTGCATGCCGTGATCTTAGCTTTTTGAATGTTGAGTTTTAAGCCAGCTTTTTCACTCTCCTCTTTCACCTTCATCAAGAGACACGTTAGTTCCTTATCACTTTCTACCATCAGGGTGTTGCCATCTGCAAATCTGAGGTCGTTGATATTTCTCCTGTGAATCTTGATTCCAGCTTGTGATTCATCCAGCATGACATTTCTCATAATGTACTCTGCAGAAAAGTTAAAATAAGAAAGAAAGAAAGATATTGAAATTGTTCAGTCGTGTCCAATACTTCGCAACCCCATGGACTGTAGCCTACCAGGCTCCTCTGTCCATGGAATTTTCCAGGCAAGAGTACCAGAGTGGGTTGCCATTTCCTTCTCCAGGGGATCTTCCTGACCCAGGAATCAAACCCATGTCTCCAGCATTGCAGGCAGACACTTTACCATCTGAGCCACCAGGGAAGCTCTAATTTGTCCCCTTCTTCTCCTGCCCCTAATCCCTCCCAGCATCAGAGTCTTTTCCAATGAGTCAACTCTTCACATCAGGTGGCCAAAGTACTGGAGTTACAGCTTTACCATCAGTCCTTCCAATGAACACCCAGGACTGATCTCCTTCAGAATGGACTGGGTGGATCTCCTTGCAGTCTTAGGGACTCGCAAGAGTCTTCTCCAACACCACAGTTCAAAAGCATCAATTCTTTGGCACTCAGCTTTCTTTATAGTTCAGCTCTCACATCCATACATGACTACTAGAAAAGCCATAGCTTTGACTAGAAGGACTGTTATTAGCAGAGTAATGTCTCTGCTTTTTTAAAAAAGCAGAGACACGTTGCATTATCAGCTATATATTTATTTGTTTGCTCACCCCTACTCTATAAGTAAAGTAGTTCTGAAATTCTAAACTATATTCCTATGAGAATAAAATCTGTTAACTAGATTATAGTATTTGTAAACTGTTCTTTTTGTTATTAGCATTATTGAATCTAATCAGAATGCTTCTTTCCAAAGTAATTTACTGTATTATTCTCCTAGGGGCTGCCATAACAAAGCGTCAAAGCTGAATAGCTTAAAACAACAAAATGTATTGTCTCACAGTTTAGGGGGCTATACGCCTTAAGTCAAGGTAACTAAGGGGCCATATTCTCTCTGATGGCTTTAGAGAGATCATCCTTGCCTGCCTATTTTAGCTTATAGTGTTTGCCAGCAATTCTTCCTATTCTCTGACTAGTAGATACATCATTTTGTTCAGGATGATCCTCTTCTCTCTGCGTGGCTTCAAATTGTCTTCCCTCTGTGTGTGTCTGTCTCTATATACAAATTTCCCTTTGTGATGAGGGCACCAATCATTGGGTTAGGCTTCACTCTGGTAGCCTTGTTTTTGCTTGATTGGATCTGTAAAACTCCGATTTCCTAATATGATCATATTCACAGGTACTGGAAGTTAGCACTTCAACATATCTTTTTTAGAGGACACAATTCAACTTCTTAGTATGGCAATATTATTCATGTATTATATAGTTAGATTCATTTGTTACAGTTTACATTCTATTTTGGATTATGTGAAAAAGTGTTAGTTGCTCAGTCGTGTCCGACTATTTGTGACTCCATGGACTGTAGCTCACCAGACTCCTGTCCATGGAATTCCTCAGGCAAGAATACTGGAGTCTGTTGCCATTCCCTTCTCCTGAGAATCTGCCAGACACAGGAATTGAATTGGGTCTCCTGTATTACAGGCAGATTCTTTATCATCTGAGCCACCAGGGAATACCAGGGAAACCCATGTTTGTTTGTTTGTTTGTGGATTCTATTTATATCCAAGTGATATTTTAAATTTTCATATATTAACACAATAGACTTTCTTCTTTATGATGTACATTTGGGTGCATTTTGACAAATGCATAGAGGCATACATCCACTCCCACAGTGCAGGTAGATTCTTTACTGACTGAGTTATGAGGGAAGCCCATTTTCCAGAGAAAGCACTTATGAATTCATGCTAAAAAAGACCTGATTCTATCTGTACCCACGCAGTTCCTGGAGTCTGGCAGAGATGAATGTGTAAGGGTCACAGACACAATATATAGCACTTACTTTATTCCCAAATTCTCAGAATGATAATCTCACTCTCAACTGTACAGGTATGCTCCCATACTAGAGACTTTCAGCATAATTCTCTGTAGACAGTGAACATTGTTATGGGTTGAGTCATGCCCCCTCAAAGTTCAGATGTTGAAATCCTGACACCCAGTACCTCCAAGTGTGACCTTATTTGGAGACAGGATCTTTAGAGAAGTAGTCTAGTTTAAGTGAAGCCATTAGGTTGTGCCCTAATTCACTGTTACTGACCTTATAAAGGCAGGATATTTGGATACAGAGATGTGCACACAGAAACACGATGTGAAGACACAGGGAGAATACCCATGAAGATAAAGGCAGAGACTGGGAAGATATATCTACACAAGAAGGAACACTGATGACTATCAGTAAACTACCTGAAATTAGGAGAGATCCCTCCTCAACAGCCTTCAGAAAGAGCAGACCCTGCATACCCCAATTTTGAACTTCTAACCTCCAGAAGTATGAGACTGTATTTCATTTGTTGAAGCCACATTATGTATGTTATTTTGTCATGACAAAAGAAATACAGTATCTGAAAGTGACTAGCATTATAGTGGTTATTCAACATGTTAGTGCCTCAGCAACACTCTCAAGTGAACCCCAAAATTAGATAAACAATGTAGTATTCTCATGTAAATAGAGAAACACAGTAGTATATTAAGTGTCATAGTGAAAGACTCATAGCAATTTTGAGGAGCAGAATTCCAAACTGGGTTCTAGTTTCCCAAAGAATAGAAATCTTAGACCAAGGGAACTAGGATATGTGGAAGGGACCCTGGCACAGGATTTGTAATACACGAATTCAACTGTTCATCTAGTTGACAAGAAGGACCCTTGGTCATGAAGAATGAATAATATTTGGTATTGGAATTAGGGTCATGGAAAAGAAATGCAATAAGGCAAAATGGCTGTCTGGGGAGGTCTTACAAATAGCAGTGAGAAGAAGAGAAGTGAAAAGCAAAGGAGAAAAAGAAAGATATAAGCATCTGAATGCAGAGTTCCAAAGAATAGCAAAGAGAGATAAGAAAGTCTTCCTCAGTGATCAGTGCAAAGAAATAGAGGAAAACAACAGAATGGGAAAGGCTAGAGATCTCTTCAAGAAAATTAGAGATACCAAGGGAACATTTCATGCAAACGTGGGCTCGATAAAGGACAGAAAGGGTATGGACCTAACAGAAGCAGAAGATATTAAGAGGTGGCAAGAATACACAGAAGAACTGTACAAAAAAGATCTTCATGACCCAGATAATCACAATGGTGTGATCACTCACCTAGTGCCAGACATCTTGGAATGTGAAGTCAAATGGGCCTTAGAAAGCATCACTACGAACAAAGCTAGTAGAGGTGAAGGAATGCCAGTTGAGCTGTTTCAAATCCTGGAAAATGATGCAGTGAAAGTGCTGTACTCAATATGCCAGCAAATTTGGAAAACTCAGCAGTGGCCACAGGACTGGAAAAGGTCAGTTTTCATTCCAACCCCAAAGAAAGGCAATGCCAAAGAATGCTCAAACTACCACACAATTGCACTCATCTCACAAGCTAGTAAAGTAAAATTCTCCAAGCCAGGCTCCAGCAGTACGTGAACCGTGAACTTCCAGATGTTCAAGCTGGTTTTAGAAAAGGCAGAGGAACCAGAGATCAAATTGCCAACATCCTCTGGATCATGAAAAAAGCAAGAGAGTTCCAGAAAGCATCTATTTCTGCTTTATTGACTCTGCCAAAGCCTTTGACTGTGTGGATCACAATAAACTGTGGAAAATTCTGAAAGAGATGGGAATACCAGACCGCCTGACCTGCCTCTTGAGAAACCTATATGCAGGTCAGGAAGCAACAGATAGAACTGGACATGGAACAACAGACTGGTTGCAAATAGGAAAAGGAGCACGTCAAGGCTGAATATTGTCACCCTGCTTGTTTAACTTCTATGCAGAGTACATCATGAGAAACGCTGGGATGGAAGAAGCACAAGCTGGAATCAAGATTGCTGGGAGAAATATCAATCACCTCAGATATGCAGACGACACCACCCTTATGGCAGAAAGTGAAGAGGAACTAAAAAGCCTCTTGATGAAAGTAGAGAGCGAAAAAGTTGGCTTAAAGCTCAACATTCAGAAAACTAAGATCATGGCATCCGGTTCCATCACTTCATGGCAAATAGATGGGGAAACAGTGGAAACAGTGTCAAACTTTATTTTTTTGGGCTCCAAAATAACTGCAAATGGTGAGTACAGCCATGAAATTAAAAGACACTTACTCCTTGGAAGAAAGTTATGATCAACTTAAATAGCATATTCAAAAGCAGAGACATTACTCTGCCAACAAAGGTCCGTCTACTCAAGGCTATGCCTTTTCCCGTTGTCATGTATGGATGTGAGAGTTGGACTGTGAAGAACGCTGAGCACCAAAGAATTGATGCTTTTGAACTGCGGTTTTGGAGAAGACTCTTGAGAGTCCCTTGGACTGTAAGGAGATCCAGCCAGTCCATTCTAAAGGAGACCAGTCCTGGGAGTTCTTTGGAAGGAATGATGCTAAAGCTGAAGCTCCAGTACTTGGCCACCTCATGTGAAGAGTTGACTCTTTGGAAAAGACCCTGATACTGAGAAGGACTGGGGGCAGGAGGAGAAGGGGACAACTGAGGATGAGATGGCTGGATGGCATCACTGACTCGATGGACGTGAGTCTGAGTGAACTCCGGGAGTTGGTGATGGACAGGGAGGCCTGGCGTGCTGCGATTCATGGGGTCGCAAAGAGTCAGACATGACTGAGTGACTGAACTGAACTGAACTGAAGTCATTCATCACTTATTGAGTATCTGTCATTTTTTCAAGCATTTTTCTAGGCTCAAGAGGGCACAAAAATAAATGACTCCTGGTTTTCCCATTCAAGACCTAACAGTATTTTTGGAAGGAAGTCATAAAAATGTCATTAAAATATCTGTCATCTGATTATGAAGTAAAAACAATTGGAAATAAGATAATTACAGATACAGTGAGAATCAGATGCAGCAGGAAACCATATATGGGCCCTCTTTCCAATTTCAGTATGAATTTGTGCTGAGTATTTGACTATTTTCTGGAGGTCTTCATATCTTTTTTTGGATAGAGCACCTTTGCTGTTTGGGCTAAATTGTTGTCATTAGAAAGGAATAAAGTCTGAAATGAGTAGTTCATTACAATTTCCCTTCTCCAAAATTTGCTATATGCCTGACACCTATGGCACACGTGTTGGTGGTGGGTGATTTATTTGTTTCTGCTCTCTAGCAGCACTTTTTATTGTAAATGCAAGCATTATTTATGCAGGTCAAGTTGAAATTATACCATTGCTTGATTAGCATCCTTTCTTAAGAATTTTACAAAAATCAATACATTCCACAGCTGAACTTAAAAAGAAAACTCTTCCTATGGCAGCCACCAGTACAGATTGCTTCATTAACTCATAAGTATATAGCAGAATTGGTCATGTTATATTATGGCTGGTTGTTTCTCATTGTTTTTAAATGTAGTACAAGGTGAAAATACCGGTGTTAGTTGCTTAGTAATGTCTGATTCCTTGCAATCCATGAACTGTAGCCTGCCAGGCTCCTCTGTCCACGGAATTCTCCAGGCAAGAATACTGGAGTGGGTAGCCATTCCCTTCTCTAAGGGATCTTCCCCATCAAGGGAATGAGTACGGGTCTCCCATGTGGCAGGCAGATTTTTACCATCTGAGTCACCAGGGAAGCTCTAGTACGTGATGAGGGGAAGAAACTTACTTTTACACTTGTAAATATGGTGTTTCTTTGAGAGCCCAATCAATATATTGCTTTGCATGGAGGACCCACATGAGGAAGTGTCCTTCTATTGTTGGGCAAACTAATAGAACCATCCAGTGTTTCCTGAGGAACAGTTGCAGCTTAGAGGGGAAAGGTCTTTTAACTGTTTCTTAAACTTTCCTCAAATTCACTAGATTATAGACTCATCTTGACACTTTTCAAAAGTACCTGATGCCATGTATACTTTCCCTTTGGGGGATTCTGCATGTATTTTGCTTCTCAGAATCTTCCTGACATGAGATTCAATTATCTTGGTTCTACTTAATAAGTTATCATTTTCCAACTTCCAGATGTATACTGAAATTTCTATTTAGCTTTTGAATTTATGACCAACAGATAAAAAAATCATGCTTTCTATTATTTTTGTGGGGTTTGAGGAGGAAGTGAAAGCTGATGCATGAGTTCAAGCTACCATCTTTAACTGGAAGGCTACATTTTCTCCCCTCTAAACAGATGGTTGAAGCTTTTCCAAATTCTTTATCATAGAAAGCAAAAATTACAGTGGAAGGAGCTTAGGAATCAGAGATAAATATGGGTCTAAATTATGACTTCATGTGATTCCAGCTTTAAAGTGGATGACAAATATGAAAAGAAGGAGCCAAATGAAGGGAAACAATTTCAGAACTGAAAATTTTCAGTTATTGCAGTAACTCATATAGGACAAATTGAGGACTCTGGTAGGTGTTGTAAGAGTGAGTTCAAGAGAAATAAAAAAAATTTCAGAAATACATAGGAGTAAAATATTTGCAGAGGAGTTATTGAACGGGGATATAGGGAGTCAAGTGTGGCTTCATTGTTTCTGCTTTAGGAAATTTGGAGGATGGTAATGTCATCCTCTGGGATAGGAAACAGAAAAAAGAGATATTTTAGGGAGGCTTCTGAGTTCGAGTCTGTTTTCTTCTTGTATTGAATACTAAGTTATCCATATTTACAGATGTCTATGAACTTGAATAGGGAAAAATGGAGACAGCGATATTCTAAAGATAAGTATTTGAGAGCTTTTAGCATTTAGATCAATATTTGAAGCCATGAGTGTAGATTTATTACCCAGAAAGATAAGAAGTTGATAAGAAAGGTAAGGAGAGAATTTCAGGTCTACCGTAATTCAAAGTACAGAGCTGTATTCAAAGTATAGAGTTGCCTCTCTTCTTTCTGTCCAACTTCCATAATGAGCAACTCAGATTAGCCTGTGAAGAATAATTGATTTCTCCATAAGCAGCACTGTGGAGAGCACAGTTTTCACTTTTAGTGAGGATCCTGCATAGAATGATGTTCAAATTTCTTACTTCAGATGAAAAAAAGCAAGGTAGCAACATTTATTTAACATGTTAATCTTGCCACTAATCTATTTTCACATTTTCTCAACATTTAACTGTTGCAAGAAAAATGTTCATCACAAAAAAATTAGAGAAGAGCAGAAAAATTGTAAAATAAACTATAATTTATAATCCCATCACCTAGAGTGAAAGCTTTTAATCCTTTGCTGTATTTCCTCTGGACTTTCATATCTTAGATTGATATACTAAATAAAATTGTGTTATATTCTATAGGCAGTCTTATACCCTTACTTTATCACTTAACATTACATATTGTAAATTTTCTCAGAATTATCTTTAATACTCTTTTAGAAGGAAATATGCAATGGATTTAATAACTATTCTGATGTAACTGGGGAAAAAAGCACTTTTGGATCGGAGCCCTGCTGCTGCTGCTGCTGCTGCTAAGTCACTTCAGTCGTGTCCGATTTTGTGCGACCCCATAGGCGGCAGCCCACCAAGCTCCCCCATCCCTGGGATTCTCCAGGCAAGAACACTGGAGTGGGTTGCCATTTCCTTCTCCGGGATTGGAGCCCTAGTTTTCCATAATTTGTCACGTTCTTGAAATTTAAGCTACTTGGATAACATTTACACATTTACAACATTTGTCCAATGTTTATCTTGGCCAATGTTTATCTCACCTCATGTTTTCACTTTTAAAAGTAAGAAGATTCTCATTTGTCTGCATTGTTTATAAGGCACCCACTGAATGCTAACAAATATACTGACTAAATGTTATAGTCATGAATAATAGAGCTATGGACTAACAGCTGCTTTTGACTAACATCCTTATAATTCTTTATAAGCTCTGGTACTGATCCTTGCACACATTTGAGAGTTCATTTCTCACCTTTGAGAGGTACATTAACTCTTTCAAGTCCCAGGGGCACCATTTAGTAAATGACTTCTTTAGTGCTCTAAATGTACCTTAGTGCTCTAAGAAAGAGACACATTAATCTTGAGAAAATCCCTTGAGTACATAGGTCAGGAAATGGAATTTTCTTGATTTTCTCAGCTTGAAACATTATAAAGTTTACATAATTCCACCAACAATTCTCACTGGATTCTATTTACCTAAATTTGTTAGTATCACCTAAATTGAAGACCTAAAAAAGAATTATTTACACAAAATACTTTTTATGTTTAATTCCTAGAATTCCTAGAAAAAGAAACCCTAACTCATAAATCTAATTGCATTATCAGAATCATTCCAAGTGACTTACTACAGAAACAACTTCCTTAAGTCATTCAAGGAAATGATGATATAAAATGATATGAAAACTTGAAGGCAACCATCAGCTTTATACAGTTGGAATTTGTTGATTACTGGACAAAAGAATACTCAATGACATAACCCAAAAGGGAAAATAAAATTGCTTAGTTTCACAAGTTCAGTTTATATGATATAAGGCAAGGTAATTTAATAAGGTAAAGTAAAGCATAATTAGTATGAGAAATTTATAGTCTGCTATATTTAAAACTGAGTTGTTTTCCTTTAAATTTTTCTGTTACCAAATTTGTCACAGTGCAAAGATATTATATCTCTTAGGCTTAGTTTACTACTTTTTAATTCTTCTTTTGACTTTGAACATGTACATAATAGGAAGAAATTCAAGAAGTCTTATGCTTTTTCTTATCAATATTGTTTACTTTTAAAGTCAGTCACATTCTGTTTGAGGGAGTTTAACATTCCCAATTATTGCAATTCTAGGAGGAATGGAAGCAAATGCCTTCTTTGGAATGAGAAAGTAAATATAAAATTTTAGCCTAATTACTGGTGTAAAATAAGCTTTAATTAAAGCTCAGTAATTTTAGCTAAAGTTTTTGAAAGTTAAAAAAAAGGAATGTATTTCAGTTGTTTGACTCTAAAGGTTTCTGAAAATATTTATAGTTAGGCATAAGTATAATTTTTTTCTGAATTGAAGAGAACTCATGACGCCCATTAAGCTCTCTCAGTAGCATGCCTTAAGAGAAAGAAAATGCAAAGAAGAGTAGTGCTAAGTCCTGAAAATCCAACCTTGCTCTGAGGATTGCTCCTGAAGAAGGAATGGGGAAGTAGTCTTCAGGTTCTATTGCAATGTGCAAAGAAAAAGATAAAATTTAAGCTAACCCAGGGTCAGTGCCTAGAGTCTGATAGGAGAGAAATTGCATAGACATTGAAGAAGTCTCCAAATAATTCCAGGGATTCACAAAGATGAGGCAGCAGAGAGGTCATAGACTATCTGACCGTTCTGAAGAACCACTGCTCTCGATTAGAATTTAGACGATCAGATCCAGCACCTGGTAACCAGCAATAGTTAGTAGTTAGCATCTCAAGAAGAACAAAAAAAATTAGGCTGGAGAATTCTTCATTTCTTTTGCCAAAAACTTAGAATGCAATGAAGACATTGATGCCCATTCAGAGAAACCAGTAAAATGTATTATGTGAAGAAAGATTTCACTCAGTGGGCACAGAAATTCCAGAACATGAAGATTATAAAGCTAGTTCCAGTGCCAATGGGTATGCAATTCGTATGGCTCCTGCTCATCTGCAGATATCAGCGCCTCAGTTACATGAATTGAGACTTTAAAAAATCAACCTAGGGAGTATTTTACTTAGACAATTGTGTCTAAAACGCTCTTCTTTGATATAGTATTCCTAATACTACCTTGTAACAATAAATGTACTATGTGGTAGCTTTTCAACATATATTATTTTAATTCTTATGATAACCACAGTATACTATGATTATCCCCATTACCCAGGGAAAAATCTGAGTTTCAGAAATATGTAGACATCAGTATCTCATTGAATCAGGATAGCTCATCGGTGTGTCTAGCTTCAAAGGGTTTCTATCACACTGTTTTTTTATAGCAGGGTTTTGTAATAATTAGGAAGTTGATGTTGTGCAAGCTGTAAAGGAGTTTTATGGGCTTATTTGCTTGAAAGAAACAGAGATAAGGCAGACCTGGCTCATTATAGGATTGATCGCTTCTGTTCTGTGGGTCACCCCTTGCTTCAACCAACCCCCCTCCACTCAGCTGCAGCAGGGCCACATGTCATATCTGAGTACCACACCATCAGGGGGAAAAATCCCCCAACCAGAGAGTAACTGTTGTGCACTTCATTTTGGTTAAACCAACTTAGCTCAAATTCCCTGGACAGTCAATGAGGTGGGGATGTGTGATTTACACTGAATGGTAGAGTTCCTTTTCTGCTGTCAGTGATGTGATCAACCCACTGGAACTAAATGACCGCTTCTTGGTGGTAAAGAAAAGGAATGGATGCCTTGCGAAGGTAGAAGGGGAACCAGTAATTTCCACTACCATTTTTAGTAAGCATGGAGTGAACATATAGAAAAAAAGTTATATTTTTAAACCTTTCTGTCAGGTAAGTATTTTTATTCTAGTAAGTGCTTTTTACATTTAAGTAGCTAATTATATCCCTATTATTTATGAAGGATTCATGTGCCATAAATAAATGAATAAATGCATAAATTAGCATAATGGCAATGGCTAAAAGATTGCAGTTTTATTTCATAAAATTTGAGACAGGTAAACATTCTATACTGAAAAAATAATAAATGTTGAGAACACTATAGATATAGGAAGAGTGGTGATGTATACCTGAAAAAGCAGTTTGAAGATTATTTCAATATAATTCTTTCAATATAAATTAAAAGAATATAAAATTCTTTCAATATAAGTTTTACAAAAATTCTTCTCATATAAGCTACATGCCTTAATCCCATCTATTTGCTAATGTAGCTCATTCTTTCTCATGGATTGACATTCTTTTATCTTCCTAAAAAATGCTAACCCCTCCTCATTACTCACTTATTGATTCTCTCTCTTTCTTTCTTCTTAATTGAAGACTTTTTCATGCCTCATGGATCACTGCAGTTAGTTTTTATTAATATATATTTATTTGGCTGAGTTGGGTCTTAGTTGCGTCACGCAGGATTTTTCTTTGTCACACATGGACTCTCTAAGTCGTGGCACACAAGCTTCAGTAGTTGCTGCACTCAGACTTTTAGCTGCTCCGTGTCATGTGAGATCTTAGTTGCCTGTTCAGTTCAGTTCAGTTCAGTCGCTCATTCGTGTCCAGCTCTTTGCAACTACATGAATCGCAGCACGCCAGGCCTCCCTGTCCATCACCAACTCCCGGAGTTTACCCAAACCCACGTCCATTGAGTCGGTGATGCCATCCAGCCATCTCATCCTCTGGTGTCCCCTTCTCCTCCTGCCCTCAATCTTTCCCAGGATCGGGGTCTTTTCAAATGAGTCAGTTCTTCGCAACAGGTGGCCAAACTATTGGAGTTTCAGCTTCAACATCAGTCCTTCCAATGAACACTCAGGACTGATCTTTAGGATAGATGGGTTGTATCTTCTTGCAGTCCAAGGGACTATCAAGAGTCTTCTCCAACAGCACGGTTCACAAGCATCAATTCTTCAGTGCTCAGCTTTCTTTATAGTCCAACTCTCACACCCATACATGACTAATGGAAAAAGGATAGCTTTAACTAGACAGACTTTTATTGGTAAAGTCATGTCTCAGCTTTTTAATATGCTGTCTAGGTTGGACAAGGAGCAAGCATCTTTTAGTTTCATGGCTACAGTCACCATCTGCAGTGATTTTGGAGCCCAAGAAAATAGTCTGTCACTGTTTCTACTGTTTCCCCATCTTTTTGCCATGAAGTGATGGGACCTGATGCCATGATCTTAGTTTTCTGAATGTTGAGTTTTAAGCCAGCTCTTTCACTCTCCTCTTTCACTTTCATCAAGAGGCTCTTTTGTTCTCTGTTTTCAGCCATAAGGGTGGTATCATCTGCATATCTGAGATTTTTGACATTTCCCCTAGCAATCTTGATTCCAGCTTGTGCTTCATACAGCCCAGTGTTTCTCATGATGTACTCTGCATATAAGTTAGATAAGCAGGGTGACAATATACAGCCTTGACTTACTCCTTTTCCTATTTAGAACCAGTCTTTTGTTCCATGTCCAGTTCTAACTGTTGCTTCCTGACCTGCATACAGATTTCTCAAGAGGCAGGTCAGGTGGTCGGGTATTCCCATCTCTTTCAAAATTTTTCACAATTTGTTGTGATCCACATAGTCAAAGGCTTTGGTATAGTCAACAAAGCAGAAGATATTTTTCTGGAACTCTCTTACTTTTTTGATGATCCAGCAGATGTTGGCAATTTGATCTCTGGCTCTTCTGCCTTTTCTAAAACCAACATGAACATCTGGAAGTTCATGGTTCATGTATTGCTGAAGCCTGGCTTGGAGAATTTTGAGCATTACTTTGCTAGAGTGTGAGATGAGTGCCATTGTGCGGTAGTTTGAGCATTCTTTTGCGTTGCCTTTCTTTGGGATTGGAATGAAAACTGACCTTTTCCAGTCCTGTGGCCACTGCTGAGTTTTCCAAATTTGCTGGCATATTGAATGCAGCACTTTCATAGCATCATCTTCCAGGATTTGAAATAGCTCCACTGGAATTCTATCACCACTACTAGCTTTGTTCGTAGTGATGCTTTCTAAGGCCCACTTGACTTCACATTCCAGGATGTCTGGCTCTGGATGAGTGATCACACCATCATGATTAACTGGGTCATGAAGATCTTTTTTGTACAGTTCTTCTATGTATTCTTGCCTCTTCTTCTTAATATCTTCTGCTTCTGTTAGGTCTATACCATTTCTGTCCTTTATTAAGCCCATCTTTTTATGAAATGTTCCCTTGGTATCTCTAATTTTCTTGAAGAGACCTCTGGTCTTTCCCATTCTATTGTTTCTTTGCACTGATCACTGAGGAAATCTTTCTTATCTCTCCTTGCTATTAATTGGAACTCTGCATTCAAATGGGTCTATCTTGCCTTTTCTCCTTTGCTTCTCACTTCCCTTCTTTTTGCAGCTATTTGTAAGGTGTCCCCAGACAGCCATTTTGCTTTTTTGCATTTCTTTTTCTTGGGGATGGTCTTGCTCCCTGTCTCCTATACAATGTCACCAACCTCTGTTCATAGTTCATCAGGCACTCTGTCTATTAGATCTAGTCCCTTAAAACTATTTCTCACTTCCACTGTATAATCATAAGGGATTTGATTTAGATCATACCTGAATAGTATAGTGGTTTTCCCTATTTTCTTCAATTTAAGTCTGAATTTGGCAATAAGGAGTTCATGACTGTGGCACAGTCAGCTCCCAGTCTTGTTTTTGCTGACTGTATAGAGTTTCTCCCTCTTTAGCTGCAAAGAATATTATCAGTCTGATTTCGGTGTTGGCCATCTGGTTATACCCATGTGTAGAGTCTTCTTGTGTGTTGTTGGAAGAGGGTGTTTGCTATGACCTATGACCAGGGCAAAAGCTCTTAGTCTTTTCCCTGCTCCATTCTGTATTCCAAGGCCAAATTTGCCTGTTACTCCAGGTGTTTCTTGACTTCCTACTTTTGCATCCCAGTCCCTTATAATGAAAAGGACATCTTTTTGGGGTGTTCTAAAAGGTCTTGACCAGGGATCAAACCCATGTCTCTTGCATTGCAAGGTGGATTCTTCCTTGGATCACTAAGGAAGTCCCTGCAATAACTTCTTATCTTCCTGACACCCGATCCTCCAGTATATCTTCTGCATTATTGTTTGGTTGTATGCCAAAAAATAACTCCAATATTACAGAATTTTTATTTGACCCCTACTGCATAGAGTAATGATCTCCACATGGAGGTGTCCCTAAAGTGGACACAAAACAATGTACATGGCTTTAGGATCAGAACATCAGATGTGTTCTTCCATGCATAGAGCTACCCTGAGAAAATGTCTGTTAAATGGAAGAATGTAAGAAGTCTCCTCTCAAAACATGTAGTCCAAATGTACAGTACTCACAATGCATTCTTATTTTATATATTCTCCAAGTTTTTACTGCAAATATATGTTGCAAAAAGTACAGCATTTAAATTGCAATCTGTTGTGTACTTTCTGCTATGCTGCTCTGAATAAATATCTAAACCGCCTTGAGTGCTGAATGCCAGAGATGATTGAAAGCCCTCTGAGCCATAAATTTAAAATGTGTTCTCTGTGATGGTGAAGATTTCGCATTATGCAAAAGATATAATTGGATACTCTATCCTGAAAGAAAGACAGGATAAATATTACAGAATTCCCTATACCTAATCCCTCTCCTTTTAAAAGTAGAAATAAACTGCATCAGAGTATATTAAAGTAGAAAATAAAATATAAAATGATACAAGTCAACATCTATTTTGTTTTCTTTTTGATTCAAGTAGCCCCTAATTTAAACATACAGACTAGCAGATGAATTTTTGTTGTTGTCATCGTTAAATCCAGTCTAGCATCTCACTAAATGAATAAGAATTTCTGTCTGCTCAGTGAGGAATTATGTCCTTTTAAAATTTCAGAGTCTGCCAAACCTCGGGGACTTTGACCTTCTGCTACCTCTACCAAATCAAGGCAGAGTCATTTGTTGGTAGAGTTTTCCAAGCAGAGTATACCAGAGGTGAATAGACATTGCAATGCTCCTTAAAACCTCAAATTTTAGGGGTATTGAGTAAGCGAACAGTTTCTCAAACATTTCCCAAGCAACCTAGAGATATACAAATATTCTAAGAATTTAACTTAGTCTTTAAAGATTTTTAGTGGGAAGGAGGAAGCATATTTTATAAAGATAAGTCATTTTTAACCTAGGAATTATAACAATAGGTAGTCTAATCATCAAGAATTGATTCATCTGATTTAATTACTACATATAATCACCTATAAGTAGAATCCTAAAAAACATATCTTGCCTAAGAGGAAATAAATCAGATGCAAGCGTCAGCTTATCCTAGTCACCGGTACAGCAGCCAGCAAGCATGAATAAATGCTAGGATGAGCATGTAGGTATAAACTGGTAATGGGGAAGCAGGCAAATGAAAGAGCAAAGGCCACAACATGGAAACTTTTTTTAACCTCATAATTTTGCCTAGGATCATCTCAATTGCCAGGTAACTAAAAGTAGAGCTCTGTGGTGGTGGTGGTGGTGGTGGTGGGTTGTTTCGTTTGTTTTTTATCTGGGTCAGAAATAATGTTTAAAATCATCCATTTCTAGAAATACTGCCAGTCAAATGGAAAAATGACTGACATGTTTCTTCCTTGGGCAGATGGTTTGGAGGTTGATTTTTGTTAGTGTATGAGCTGTTTGGCTTGGGTGTCTACATACTGCTTTCTGTAGGTGACTAAAAATCTCTGCACCTGCCTAATCTCATATTTAACATTCAACAGTTGGTGGTGCTGGCAGGGATATCATTCTGAGATAAAAATCTCTACTACTTATGTCATTTTGGGTGGACTATTATCAAAAAGCTCACAAATGGCAACCTGGATTAATTCAAACTTAAATTCAGGGTTCTGACTTTGGTTTCTGAGCCTACTAAGACAGTTAATCTGATACTCAGTACTTAGCTTCATAAAGACATCACAGTAACATTAATATATGATCAGATTAAGCACATAAGAAGCAACTGGCATTTACCATATTTTGATTATTATAATAACCTGCAAATGCAGAACCACTGTCCCTAAAATTTTGGGAGCTTTTCTCTCATCATATTAATCTGTATAACACAATGAGCTTTTCTGTATATTTTAGTTTCTAAATCAGATCATAATTGGGCTATAAATTTTGTTAAGATCATATATTTAGAGGTCTGTTCAAAGAGGCAAGCAAAAATGCCTTGTAAAAATATCATAATGGTTATAGCATGTCTCCATGGATATGATAGAGTATTGATTAAAATGTGATAGCCAATTTTTTAATTAAAGAAGGAATAAAAAGTCACCAGTTAAAGGTCAAAATGATTTTAATACAAACTTATGCTGTATACTTTTAAATGTGTAATACTTACTCAGAAACTATAACATCTCTTTATGCTTTTTATTTTTTTGTCTTACCAGAGAATACTATTTATTGTAATTACAGCACATATTTCAGCTTTTAATAACTGCTGTGTTCTGGGCACTGTTCTGAGGGCTAGAGATGTAACAGTCAGAAAATGTTCTGTTTTGGTCAAGTTTAGTCTAAACATGAAGTTTAAAAAGCATGTATAGTTTCTGAATTATGATTTTCTCAATGGATATGCCCGGCAGTGGGACTGATGGAGCATATGGTAGTTCTATTTTTTGTTTTTTTAAAGGAACCTCAGTCCTGTCCTCCATGGTGGCTCTAACAATTTAGAGACCCACTGGTAGAGAACAGACATGTGGGCACAGGGCAGGACGGGCCAGGCGGAGGATGGCTGGGGGTGGGGGAGATGTATTGGGGTTGACAGTGTACAGGGATTGACAGATGTGCACTGCCATGTGTGAAGCAGCTAGTGGGGACCACTGTGTAGTGCAAAGAGCTCAGCTCGGTGCTCTGTGGTGACCCGGATAGGATGGGGTGGTGAGGAGGTCCAAGAGGGAGGGGATAAACGCACAGGTATGGCTGATCCACTTCAGTCTACAGCAGAAACTAATACAACCTTATAAAGCAACTATACCCCAATTAAAACAAGCAAACCCTGTATGCTGTAGGACAGCAGCCATGCTTTACCACAGCTGATTCTATAACGTTAGATCTATTGCACACTAAAGAGATAAAATATCTCAACATACTGAACTCCGTTTTTTTAAGAATTTTATTTTTAAACTATATTTTTCAAATTATTGGCTATGAATGAAATTTACTTTTATGATTCTAAAACTCCACATTGATCCACTACTTAAGTTTTGTCAAAGTAGAGGTGCTAATCAGCCCCACTAAAAACCACCTTATTATTTTATTAAAAAGACAACACATTTGACTTTATACTCAAATTTTAGACTAATTTTGACTCATCTATTTACCTCTATATATGATTTGCCATCAATTTATTTTGTAGGACATGCTCTGAAATTACAAAACTCAAGGTTAAATGGTCTGTAGAGGCTGAGCTGCGTTTCATAATTGCTCTGAGTATTTAAATACACAAAGTATACATTTTTTTCAGGCTGAAATTATCGTGGCCAGATTCAAAGGGCCTTTTTATCTATGAGTTAAAGCAGACTCCAAAGTGCCTCCTGAGGAAATTTGGGACCAACCCTTCCCAACAGGCATTTTCTAAGTAGAAATGGGGTAGCTATTATCCCAGCTCCTTCCAAGGCCCCTCCTCCTTGCTTAGAAATGCTGGTCTACTCCCAGGCCACAGAACAATAAAGTGTGCAACCCTGATCTTCATCAATAACACAAAGCAGTTGCATTCCAAGCACTTGTTAAGGAATCCAACTACAAATTACTGCTGCTCAGTAGCCATCAAAACTTTCGGTAAGAGAATTATATCTGGAAAAATTTCTGAAGTGTAATTGAATCCACACAAAGGAACCATTAAAATCAACCCATGGGTTAAGGCTGACAAACAGACAAATGCACACCCAGACAACCAAACGTCGTCCCCAACAGAAATATTTCCAGTCAATTATGCTTTCCTCTTGGCATTGTACCCTGGGCTTGCACTGCAGGACTCAGTAATGAACAGTTTCATAAAACTACTTTGATGTAGTTACTGCAACAATTTCTTGAGGAAATTGTTCACTGTGTCACAGTGTCCCTTTTTATGAAGACTCAAAGGACAAGTTTTTCTCTGGATTCAGTGCTAGGAATAACTGTGCTTCTTCTAGGCAACAGGTGAGCTTCTTTTTTTATTGGCATTGGGGAACATGTTTCCTCTAATGTCCTCTTTCCTTTGACTGCTTCAGAACTCAAGAGTCAGGTGTGTGGCTGGCTGCAAGCAAGTTTAGATGCCTTTATGGCATTCTTGAATTCATCTCATATGTTTTTTTTTTCTTTTGCTTTCCTTCTCCCCCACTGCCATTTGCTTTTTACTTCAATTTATCTAAATATATGAAAGCTGCCATAAATCCTTTTCTGGAAAAGATGTGATAAATAAGGAAGATGAATAACATGAGATAATAAACAGCTTCATTTTCTCATGTGAGTCCCCTACTTGACTCATTGACTGAGAGACTCTGAGCTTTGGCGCCAGGGCAGTTGTCATAAATAGACTGGAAAAACAAACAAACAAACGAAAAACCTCTCATTCATAGCTGCTAATTGTAAAAGGATTCATTAGATAAAATAATAATAATTGAGGCTGTGAAATGAACATAGAGAATGTTTTTCTTCTATTTATCACATAAAGAATTCTCAGAGTCGAGAGAGACAAAAGAGAAAAGAACAATAATAATAATAAACTAGAGTAAGAGGGAGTACAGGGGCGAGCTTGCACATCCCCTGCTATGTCTGAAGAGCCAGTAGTCAGTAGCCTCACAAAAGTAAGGAAGAGGGCTTTAGTGAGAAATAAGAGTAACCACTGACCGTTGAGTACTTGCAGCCCTCAGAAAAGGTGTAGATAAATAGCCAGTTCTTCAGCAACCAGGCCCAGAAATACATGGCTGGCGATTCAGAGGCTGCACACTGAGGGACAATGTTGTGTCTGGGATTATTGAGACAGAACCAGCAGAGTAAAGGACAGAGGTGTCAACATCAAGAACTATACTGGGCATTCTCTATCAGGAGACCAGTGTGGCCCTCAGGTGAGAGTGAGGCAGGATTGCTCCTCTCCAGCTACCCTGCTGGTAGCAGTTAGGGCCCCTGGAGCTTAGTAATAGAAGCAGGATGAGAAACGAGAAGAGGACCCTGAAAATGGTGAACTGAGACAGGGCTAAACTGAAAATGAGTAAATTTTGTACTGGCAAAGGATGACTTATAAAGAACCTAGGTTAATCTGTCCTTTAAAAGGTTGGTACCTCAAGTATAAGAAAATTATAAAGGGTAATATTTGAATGTTATGTTTTTGCATATTATGACCAAAATGTGAGTCGATTAAGTAAATAAATAATGCTTATAAATGAGTGTATATGTAGCTTTGTAATCTAGAATCTCTTCATACTTCTTTTTGAAAATTTGTTCTCTCTGAAGTCAGTAATCATACAATGAAATATGGATGTATCTAGATTGTCATTCCCATTTCTGTTCTCAGGCTCCAAGGAGCAGTTGCTAAACACCAAACTGCTTTTAGTTTATATGAGAACAACCCTCTCATTGCTCTCCTCCTATTAGTTTGAATATTTTCCCCTGCATTTTTACTGCCAAAATTTGAATGTATGCCATTCAGCTTTGAATGTGTATTCTATATGGATTTTCTCTTTCCCCTCTTATTTCCTACAATGGAAATTTCATTCTTCTAAGTTATCTCTCAAGTAAAATCAGATACAAGTCTTTATCCCCAACCATATCTCTTTAAAATTCATATTGTAAACACCAAACTGCTACCTGGAATACAGGTATTCCTAGTGTCACTAGTCATATTTCTCATTATAGCCTCAAACACAACATATTAAAACTGAAATTGTCAACTTTCCCTTAAGCTAGATACCATTGCCAAGTTAACCCTCCATTCTCTTGAACCCCTGCACAAAATACATATCAATCATGTGATTTTTTTTTTTGTCTCACCATATAAAATGACTCACAGACTTTGTTTTTATGTATTTATTTTTAATTGGAGGATAATTAGCAGTTTTGTGGTGATTTTTGCCGTACATCAAAATAAATCATTACCCTTTAGCCCACCGCATTCCCACTGTTATGTCTTCAGCATAGATTCACCTTTGGATCCTCCATTATTATGACTAGCTGTGGAACAAAGAAGAAAGATTTTGGTATTCAGATGAACCTAGATTGTACTAACTTTTGTGACTTTCAGCAAATCACTTAAAGTTTACAGTTCCTTCATCTGTAAAATAGAAATTGAAAATAGCTGCCTTTCAGGTTTGGTGTGAGTAAAGCCTGAGATCATTTATCTGAAGTCTTAGAGCAAGTCTAGTACCTTCTTAGGAAAATCTGTTAACTCAATTATTCCCATGGACTGTAGCCCACCAGGCTCCTCCATGCACAGGATTCTCCAGGCGAGAATACTGGAGTGGGTTGCCATTTCCTTCTCCAGGAGATCTTCCCAACCCAAGGATTGAACCAGGGTTTCCTTCATTGAAGGTGGATTCTTTACCAGCTGAGCCAGCAGGAAAGCCAGCTATTATTTCCCCAGTTGCTCCTTTCTTCCATCTCAGACTGCTGAGAATTCCTGAAGAAAATCACGTGCACGTGTGCTCAGTCACCAAGTCATGTTGGACTCTGAGACCCTGGGAACTGCAGCCTGTCAGGCTCCTCTGTCCATGTGATTTCCCAGGTAAGAGGCACTGGAGTGGGTCACCATTTCCTTCTTCAGGAGATCTTCCCTGCCCAGGACTTGAACTCTAGTCTCCTGCATTGGCAGGCAAATTTTTTACCACTGAGCCACCAGGAAAGCTGGAAGAAAATCATACAACTTTGTAAATTCAGGGTCATGAAGGGTAGCGAGGCTTACAATAATAATTCATTATTTTTAAATCAGCTTCTTCTTCCCCTTTTACTTTCAGAACAGTTCTGAAACTTTACCATTCCCCCTAAGTCATTTTATCTGTTTTTGTTCCATTTAATCTCAGGTATGATTTTTGTTTTCAACCTTACATACATAGTTGAGGTTGTCAGGTATATTTCTCTCATCTTTCTGCCTTCACACCAATAAGCTTATCTATGCCCCCTCTCATATTATTCCTTTGCTCCCAGTTTTAGCAAGAGAGTTGTCCTTCCCTTTTTTCAGTGTCAACACTTCACCTGTTCTTTTGATCACTCATTTCTCATATTATCTTATTCAGAAATTTGTCTATTAGCAATGCCCCTTTTCTACTACATCCTAAATATCCATTTCTGTCACTCTTTGATTTAATCTTTAAACAAAGTATGTATTTCTTATTTATTAATCAAATACTCCTAAAATGCATAGAGTTCAAAAATGTTTTGAATATTTTATCTTAAGTGGAGGTATCATTGTTATGGGGAAATTATCTTAATACTCCCACTAATTTATAGATAGATTTTTAAGAACTTAGATTATATTTTTTTCTTACGCTACTAAAACTTTCTTGTGAAAGAGTATCTTAAAGAAAATTATGACATTTTCTTCAATAAAACTAAATCCACAGTTTGAATCTAAAGTAATTGAGATTACTCTCTCCAATCAGTCCTCAGAAGAATTTATTTCTTTTACTCTAGGCATATTTTAGAATTTCATGATGATAACAAAGAACAATATTTATTGAGTGGCTAGCATTATCAGCTATTATTCCTGATGCTTTACGGATATTAGCTCATTTAGTGGCCCCAACTCTGAAGTAAGTGATAATATTATCCCTGTTTCTTAAAGGAATAAATCAAGACTCTGAAAGACAATGTAACTTGCCCAAACACAGGTTATTAGTATTTATAAGCATGTCTGTTTTGAACTATAAGCCTTATCGTTTTTTGTATAAGAAGATCCTTATATTTTTCATTAATTTTTTCAATGAAAGTTATTTAACTTTTATAATATATTTTTATATATGTCTTTGAAATCATAAGCAACTTATCTTCATAATAGTTAATCTATCACATAGAATTTTGAAATATTATTAAGAAAGTGTTAACTCCAAAATACTTTAGATTATTTAGTAATGTAAATCTTTCTGCTTCCCTCAGATCCACAATTTCAATGTCATTTGTCAGAAATATTCAGCATCTAAGGTCTTTGTCCTACGTGCTTGTAAAGAGACTGCTGAGATAAAGGGAGAATGTTCATTGCTAAGAGGGCTGCACAAGTGTCAAGCTGGTCATTTTTCAGCTTACAGGCCGATTAGTTACAACAGTTCAACTAGAAAGTCATTGCCCAGGGCAGTGTTTAAAGTGGTGGATTCTATGATGTAAACTGGCAGAGGAACATTAAAGCAAGTGGGAGAAGAGGGTCCTTTTGGGGAGGAATGTGGTAGAAAACATGAAAAAAAAAATGCACTTTGATACTCTCTGGGACTTGATGGGAAGGCCACCCACACAAGTCACCTCCTATTGTAACTGCACAAGAGAGAGCACCCTCCTCGTACGTTTGCCTCTATTTCATGTTCTTTTTGTGAAGTAATGTGATTTAGCACTGGTGTCTGCTGGATAAAAAGAGTCTGATTAATGTGTGGCACTTCCTGTTATAGCATATACACCCCTGTAAGTGATGGAAGACCCTCACATAATTGGATCTGAAATGGAATAAAATGATGAAAAATTTAGCATAGCCTTTGTCTTTATATGCTACAGTGAGGACAGTCAAGAGGTCAGGATACTTGGAAATGATGAGGGGCGTTTTATAGTCTCTGCTGGTAAAAATTTGTTTAACACAATCCCATGATTAAAAGGAGCATGCATCCTGCTGTGGCACCAAGGTACAAGAGAGGGAATAATAAATTGGTGCCATTGACAAGATGTCATTTGTTATCTGCTTTAAAATGTCAGGTCATGTCATTGTGGTGAAATATTTTCTGTCTTGATGTATGTCTTACAAAACAGGTTCAATGTTTGGCACTATTCTATTTCAATAAAAGAAAACAGCTTTTAATCTGGAAAGCACTGTCACCAGGAGGAAAATAAGGTCATTCGAGACTCTTATTTGGCCATTTCTCCACAACCTTCCATTAGCACTATATTTCAATAACCCAGTTGGTCCAAATTTTTTCTTTAATTTGTCTTTTGAGGAGTGTAATTATCCATCTGCTCTCTTGGCCAAAGGCAGGGAGAAAAAGGAATTTTAGATATTGCAAGGTTATGAAAAGTCTAAAACCTGGTAGCTGCATGTTCTTATGTACTTTAACTATGTGATTATTAGATTCTTCATAACTCCTTGTCTCTAGAAGTCTCAGGATACAAACATAGGAAAAAAAAAAAAGTTCTCCCAGAATATATCAATTAAAAATAACTGAAGAGAATTTTAAAAGCCAAAAAAGGAGAAAAGTTCAAAAGTTACACATTTGTGGGCTATGATACTGTTAAACTGATAGATAATTTAAGTTACTATGAATGTAAGTGATGTAGAATACAGGATATTAAAGACTCAGTTAAGTTGTTTTCCATGTTTCACATGTCCACATTTTCAGTTTAAACTCATTGTAGTGACTTTGGACCAAATATGTTTGTCTTGTGCTAGACCAAATTTACCTCTTGAATTATAGAATCATGTTTCCATTGAACTGGAAAAGAAAAATCTGTTTTAGGTGGTAGTGGTGCAGAAGGTAATATCTGTTCCTAGGACACATGTAAGTTCCTGGCTGGGTCACTAAGTGAGGATTCTTGGTTTTGTGCAGGAAATTCAAGAGTGAGAGGAAGTAGAGTGAAAACAGGTTGAAGATATACATTCTGTAGACAGAATAACTTTCAGGCACATGCAGCAATCAGTGGTAGCTTGCAGTAAGCAGTGGCAGTGAGCAGTACCTGGAAGCAATATATTAGTTCCTCGACAGGGAATCGAACCCTGGTCACTTGGATAAAAACCCAGAGTCTTAACTGTTAGACCACAAAGGCTAGTGGCTAGGGCCTAAATACCCAGTCCTTGCATGCCTTGACAAAAAAAAAAAAAATCTCATGATGAGACAGAAGGGAAAGAGAAAAGTAAAGAGTACTTTTGAAGAGCTGAGTCTATGCAAAAAATGCAAGGGCAAACACAGTAGAAAGTCATTTGGGGACATTTAAATCATTTTTAAGAGTGTTTCCAGGTCTTTGTCTTCCTTCTGGCCAATCATCTAGCTTTGCCACCATGGCTAATTTGCCTCAAGATCATCCCCTATGTGCTCGCACCCCCCTGAGCCAAGATAGATTTCAACAAAAGAGTTGGGCAGGGGGAAGGGAGAGAATGGCAGACTTATTATAGCCTGGTGTCCCCTGTCTTTTGACTCCTGAGGAGCCGAGGAGCCTTTTGTGCATGTGTAGTGTCTCCCTTGCCCCAAGGAGGGGACATTTGTGACCTCTTAATCTTTCACTCGAGATTCCCAGGTGGCTCAGTGGTAAAGAATCTGCGTGCCAATGCAGGAGACACAGGTTCAATCCCTGGGTCAGGGAGATCCCCCAGAGGAAGAAATGGAAACTCATTCCAGTATTCTTGCCTGGAAAATCCCATGGACAGAAGAGTCAGGTGAGCAGGCTACAGTCCATATGATCGCAGAATGGGAAATGACTGATCACACACCATCTTTTACTCAAATAGAGCTTAGCTCGCCTTTGTTTCTGTCAAATTGTTATATTAAAGTGTCCTTAGGAGACAAAGCCTGGCTATTTACCCTGTTAATGTTGTTATTTCTATTTGAGGTACAAATTGGAGGCTGATTGTAAATGCCTAACCTGGAGCCCACCAATCTCCTGTCTCAGGAAATAAAAACAGAAGGTTAGTTGCAAGTATCAGGCCTGAAGACTACCTTTTTTTATTATTATTTTATTTATTTTATTTTTTTGCTGTAAGAAATGTGAACAGGAGGCTGGTTATAAATGTCTAACCTGGAGCCTGCCTAGCTCCCACCTCAAAAAGATGAGGATGGCCTGGGGTATGTGGTTGTTAGTTTTTATGGGCTGAGTAATTTCATAGGCTAACAAGCAGGAGGAATATTCTTGCTGTTCCAGGGGAGAGGGTGGGAGTTTCTTGGAGTTGGGACACTACCTACTTCTTGTCCTTTTATGGTCAGCTCTGGAAATGTCTTGGCAGGAGGAAGAGTATTTTATTTTTTTTCCCAGTATTCTCATGAAGGTATAATGAGCTAAAGATCAATGACGAGAACAGGCTCATTGTCATTTTGGTTTTAGCTGGTTCCAGCTAGTTTTTGTCATATCTTGTTTTTCTCAATGGTTTGCTCACCTCTTCCTTCTTTTAACAATTGTGCCCTGCTCCCTTCCTTCCTGTCTCAGTAGGAAATAAATTACCCTATAAAAGGGAAGGTATCTTATTTCTTGTCAATATTTTGCACACAACTCAGAATTGCAAGTATCAACTACAAAGCCAGAAAAAGTGAGAAAGAACAAAAATAGCTCTGACCAATGTCATGAAAGAAAATCACTAGAGATGTTTTAAGTATAGTATTTTGCATACAACTGAGCATGAAAATTTGCCTTGAGAGTACCATTGAAATAGGAGGGAAACGGGCAGAGCACAAATTTTAAAAGAATGATAAAGCCCAAGTCACAACACAAACTGTATGAAAAGGCAAAATGATAGGATACCAAAAGAGGAACTCCCCAGGTCATTAGGTGCCCAATATGCTACTGGAGATCAGTGGAGAAATAACTCCAGAAAGAATGAAGGGATGGAGCCAAAGCAAAAACAATACACAGTTGTGGATGTGACTGGGGATAGAAGCAAGATCCGATGCTATAAAGAGCAATACTGCATAGGAACCTGGAATGTCAGGTTCATGAATCAAGGCAAATTGGAAGTGGTCAAACAAGAGATGGCAAGGGTGAACGTCGACATTCTAGCAATCAGCGAAGTAAAATGGACTGGAATGGGTGAATTTAACTCAGACGACCATTATATCTACTCCTGTGGGAAGGAATCCCTCAGAAGAAATGGAGTAGCCATCATGGTCAACAAAAGAGTCCAAAATGCAGTACTTGGATGCGATCTCAAAAACGACAGAGTGATCTCTGTTCATCTCCAAGGCAAACCATTCAATATCACAGTTATCCAAGTCTATGCCCCAACCAGTAACACTGAAGAAACTGAAGTTGAACGGTTTTATGAATACCTACAAGACCTTTAAAAACTAACACCCAAAAGATGTCCTTTTCATGATAGAGGACTGGAATGCAAAAGTAGGAAGTCAAGAAACACCTGGAGTAACAGGCAAATTTTGCCTTGGAATGCAGAATGAAGCAGGGGCAAAGACTAATAGAGTTTTGCTAAGAAAATGCACTGGTCATAGCAAACACCCTCTTCCAACAACACAAGAGAAGACTCTACACATGGGCATCACCAGATGGTCAACACTGAAATCAGATTTATTATATTCTTTGCAGCTAAAGATGGAGAAGCTCTATACAGTCAACAAAAACAAGACCAGGAGCTGACTGTGGCTAAGATCATGAACTCCTTATTGCCAAATTCAGACTTAAACTGAAGAAAGTAGGGAAAACCACTAGACCATTCAGGTATGACCTAAATCAAATCCCTTATGATTATACAGTGGAAGTGAGAAATAGATTTAAGGGCCTAGGTCTGATAGATAGAGTGCCTGATGAACTATATATGAGGTTTGTGACATTGTATAGGAGACAGGGATCAAGACCATCCCCATGGAAAAGAAAAGCAAAAAAGCAAAATGGCTGTCTGGGGAGCCCTTACAAATAGCTGTGAAAAGAAGAGAGGTGAAGAGCAAAGGAGAAAAGGAAAGATATAAGCATCTGAATGCAGAGTTCCAAAGAATAGCAAGAAGAGATAAGAAAGCCTTCTTCAGCAATCAATGCAAAGAAATAGAGGAAAACATCAGAATGGGAAAGACTAGAGATCCCTTCAAGAAAATTAGAGATACCAAGGGAACATTTCATACAAAGATGGGCTCAATAAAGGACAGAAACGGTATGGACCTAACAGAAGCAGAAGATATTAAGAAGAGGTGGCAAGAATACACGGAAGAACTGTACAAAAAAGATCTTCATGACCCAGATAATCATGATGATGTGATCACTAACCTAGAGCCAGACATCGTGGAATGTGAAGTCAAGTGGGCCTTAGAAAGCATCACTACTAACAAAGCTAGTGGAGGTGATGGAATTCCAGTTGAGCTATTTCAAATTCTGAAAGATGATGCTATGAAAGTGCTGCACTCAATATGCCAGCACATTTGGAAAACTCAGCAATGGCCACAGGACTCGAAAAGGTCAGTTTTCATTCCAATCCCAAAGAAAGGCAATGCCAAAGAATGCTCAAACTACCGCACATTTGCACTCATCTCACATGCTAGTAAAGTAATGCTCAAAATTCTCCAAGCCAGGCTTTAGCAATACGTGAACCGTGAACTCCCTGATGTTCAAGCTGGTTTTAGAAAAGGCAGAGGAACCAGAGATTAAATTGCCAACATCCTCTGGATCATGGAAAAAGCAAGAGTGTTGCAGAAAAACGTCTATTTCTGCTTTATTGACTATGCCAAAGCCTTTGACTGTGTGGATCACAATAAACTGCGGAAAACTCTGAAAGAGATGGGAATACCCGACCACCTGACCTGCCTCTTGAGAAATCTGTATGCAGGTCAGGAACCAACAGTTAGAACTGGACATGGAACAACAGGCTCATTCCAAATAGGAAAAGGAGTACGTCAAGGCTATATATTGTCACCCTGCCTATTTAACTTCTATGCAGAGTACATCATGAGAAACACTGGACTGGAAGAAACACAAGATGGAATCAAGATTGCTGGGAGAAATCTCAATAACCTCAGATATGCAGATGACACCACCCTGATGGCAGAAAGTGAAGAGGAGCTAAAAAGCCTCTTGATGAAAGTGAAAGAGGAGAGTGAAAAAGTTGGCTTAAAGCTCAACATTCAGAAAACGAAGATCATGGTATCTGGTCCCATCACTTCATGGGAAATAGATGGGGAAACAGTGTCAGACTTTATTTTGGGGGGCTCCAAAATCAGTGCAGATGGTGATTGCAGCCATGAAATTAAAAGACGCTTACTCTCTGGAAGAAAAGTTATGACCAACCTAGATAGTATATTCAAAAGCAGAAACATTACTTTGCCAACTAAGGTCCGCCTAGTCAAGGAAATGGTTTTTCCAGTGGTCATGTATGGATGTGAGAGTCGGACTGTGAAGAAGGCTGAGTGCCGAAGTATTGATGCGTTTGAACTGTGGTGTTGGAGAAGACTCTTGAGAGTCCCTTGGACTGCAAGGAGATCCAACCAGTCCATTCTGAAGGAGATCAACCCTGGGTGTTCTTTGGAAGGAATGATGCTAAAGCTGAAGCTCCAGTACTTTGGCCACCTCATGCAAAGAGTTGACTCATTGGAAAAGACTTTGATGCTGGGAGGGGTCGGGGGCAGGAGGAGAAGAGGATGACCGAGGATGAGATGGCTGGATGGCATCACGGACTCGATGGACGTGAGTCTGGTTGAACTCTGGGAGTTGGTGATGGACAGGGAGGCCTGGCGTGCTGCGATTCATGGGGTAGCAAAGAGTCAGACACGACTGAGTGACTGAACTGAACTGGATTGAAATCCAAGATGGTGAGTAAGTCAACTTCCGCTAGACTTTGAGCCTTAGTATATTGTTGTTTAGTTGTTAAATCATGTCTGATTCTTTTGTGACCCCATGGTCTGTAGCTCACCAGGCTCCTCTGTCCATGGGATTTCCCAGGCAAGAATATGGGAGACAGTTGCTATTTCCTTCTCCAGGGGATCTTCCTGACCCAGAAATCAACCTGTGTCTCCTGCTTGGCAGGCAAATTCTCTACCACTGAGCCTCAGTATAAGCTCATCTTAACACATTGCCAAGCTAAATGACACTCCCATCAGTGCCATGACAGTTCTGAGGATAGCCATCAAGGGACAAAAAATGAGCAGTGGTCCAACTCCTGGAAATCCCCGCCCCTTCCCTGAAATGGTTAGATTAATCCTCCCATTCATACCCAGCGCACAAAAAACTAACCTAAAATATCTTGAGGCCAGCTCTCACCTTCTGAGATGGACCTTACTCTGTCTGTGGAGTGTATCTCTACCTAAATAAATCCACTTGTTACCTATCATTTTGCCTCTCACTGAATTCTTTCTGCCATGAGACCTTAAGAACCTGAACTTCATTAAGTCCTGAAACCAGGTGTGTGATCTCAGTCAAAAGACCATGGATTTTGGCGAGATTTGAGTCCAGTTTGAGTCCAGTTCATGGGTTCAAGTCCCAGTTTGAGGCTCACAGTTTCAACATGCGGGATAGCTCAAAGGTTTAGTGAAGACTGTTATGAAGAAATCACAAGGTGAGCTCACAGACACCCAAACCTCACTTCAGACTGAATGACAACTCTTTCTTATTGTTGCCTTCATTTTTTTTTTTTTTTAAGCATTGGTCTGCTATTAAAAGTTGTTTGGAAATTTAAATCCCATTACCAGAAATAAACTATGTAAATCAGTGTTGCAAATTCAAAGTTCACAGTAGCCAGGCCAGTCGTCCTCTGAACCAGTCAATGGGAGTGTTCAGTTTGAATAAAGCTTCTCTGTTGTAGCTCAATTTTTCCAAATACCATTTTTCAATAGTAGAATAATAATATAAATTTCAGATTTTATACATGTGAAATATTCTGGGTATTTAAAATATGTTAAAAATATCATGCAGACCAAACTAAAATTGCCTATGAATAATGTGTGACCACCTCCAGTTGCTATAATTAATTATTTTTCAAATGACTGAAGCATGTTTGTTCAGAACTTTGTAGCAAGTAAATTACATAGAATGGATTTGCACTATTATTTGCATCATAATTTGCATTAATATTATCTTATTACAAACTTGCAAAAATTGAAGAGGATATTACAAGTAAACAGAAATTTCATTGAATTTTTACAACTTCTAGTGTTATTCAGGAGCCCAGAGGAAAAAAAGGCAAATTATTCACCTCTGAAATACCATCTTCCTTCAGCTCAGCCATTGGTGGAAAGGCCAGCATGATCAAATAAACTAAAGGATAAGAACGTTCGTGAAAGATGATTGATCTTTAAAGACTTCTGTACACACAAGGAAACGCTTCCGTATGATAATCTAACTCCCTCAGAGATTGCATTTAAATGAATTTCCTTTGGTGTTGGCAGCTGCTCCTTCCGTTATACTTAAAAATATCAAGTCTCTATGTTCCTTTTATTTAAAATGTCTACGTAGCTAACTTATTTAGGTAAAGATAAAACTGCTGCATCCATGCATTAATTCTTTAAACTTGTTACTGCTTTTAGTGCATAAGAACTAAGCATATCTATTTTTAAGAGAAGAAAAAATTTAAGAGAAATTTCACACAGCAAAACATATTATTATATATATGTAAGCCTAAAGGTGGAATGGTCTAATGTAGCTTTAAGATAGTTTAACATAAATAAAAAACTATCTCCAAATTCCACAGAAAAACAAAAAGCCAACAGTATAACCTATAAAGAAGACATATGAAATTTGCACAAATGATGTTTAATGTGGCAGAATGATTTACTGAAACATTAATTTGGATTTTTCTTGGATTGCTATAAATGCTTTCTCTTCCTGATTCCAAGAAGATGGTCAGTATTGTGTTTTCTTCACTCAGGGGCTGCAAAACAGTCATGTCCAAAGGAGATATCCCTAGGCACAAGAAGCTAAGTGATCTAGGTTTTGTTTGTAAGAGTTAAAATTCTATACAATTATCCCAGAAGGGAAAGAAGGAAAAAAGCAAACGTTACTAGATGAAAATCTGTGGGCAGAAACTTCATCCAAAACTGTAAAAGGAACAAGGATTTTATTAGTACCATAGCATCCTGGAAATGGCAAGGTCTCAGTGGAGAATGTCTGTGCAGTGCACTTAGAGAGACTAGACACTTGAAACCCAGCATCACCACCTTGCAAGTCAATAATGGTTTATCTTGGCATCTGCATTAGTAAGACTAAGTTGGCTTAGACACTGAGCACATCAACTATGACCAGTGTAGACTGAACCAGAGGACGGTTCCCCCATGTGTTTCACAACTCATAAGAACCCAAAGAACTTTGTTCACTTGTCTATATTTCATCTTTATATTCTCCTCCTCTAGACAGTCATTAAGACTGCTTTATCCAGGGTGGCCAACAAATTGCCTATTACTAAATCAGAAAATGCTTATTAAGAAATTCAATTGCTACTTTTGACATTGTCTGTAGTTCCTTTCGTCTTGAAATGCTCGCTCTCATTTACGTTCTGTGATTGCTTTCTGTATGCATGAATGTGTGTGTGTGGGAGGTGTATATGTATCTTATCTGTGGATAATCCTTTATCATTTCCTGTTTATACTTTCCTTCCTCTTTCTACCCAATTGCATTGTTGTTGTTCAGTCACTCAGTTGTTGCAACAGTGAACAAGATTAGGGGTCTGACTCTTTGCAACCCCATGGACTGCAGCACACCAAGTTTCCCTGTCCTTCACCATCTCCCGGAACTTCTTCAAACTCATGTCTATTGAGTCAGTGATGCCATCCAGCAATCTCATCTTCTGTTGTCCTCTCCTCCTGCCTTCAATCTTTCCCAGCATCAGGGTCTTTTCTAATGAATTGGCTCTTTGAATCAGGTAGCCAAAGTATTGGAGCTTCAGCATCAATCCATCTAATGAATATTCAGGATTGATTTCCTTTAGGATTGACTGCTTTGATCTCCTTACAGTCCAAGGGTCTCTCAAGAGTCTTCTCCAATTACCCATTTCATAAAGCCTTTATTTCTTCCTTATGCTAACTCTCCTTCTCACTGTTTCCTTTTCACTCTACACATTCTCCTGGGTGATCCGAGAATCTCAAAATCATGTATTTTTTAAATCACTAATCATCTCATCTTAATACTTTCTCCAAAAAATTTATTTTTTTACTTTCTAAGTTTAGATTATTTGTCCTTCTGTGCAACCTTTGACAACTTAAGCTTATTATATCATGTGTCAGATATGTCCCTGGATTATAACTATCTCAGTGCAAAAGCTAATCTTGTTCACTGTTGCATTCAAGGAATTGCATAGTATCAGACATGCTATAGTCACTCAATAATCACTGATATTTTTTAATTGGTTAGAATAATTGGACATCTTCAGTATCTCTTTATCCTCATTTCATGGGTCATAGAGAAGTAATATCTTCTATTTTTTTTAATTCCCCTTAGGTCCCAGAAAACTCAAAATCCTTGCACTCTTTTTCTTCCTTAACTGAAGTCATTTAATTCAGTCATTCCTCCACTGTCTAAGATCAACTCAGCTCAAACAGGAAATGGAGCTGTAAAGTGATTATAGAAAAGCAGGAATGAAGGAACAAAAGAATATAACTTGTATTAATACTACTTTTGCTCCCTTTTTTGATATCAAATTCTTCTCACAGCTGTATTAACTTTGCACTTTTGGTTCAATTTTTAAAAGCTTGGCTTCTGCCTGACACTTTTCTGAATCTGTGTCTTAGCAATGACTTAGGAGCCCAGTCTCTATGGGATTGTCCCTGTCTTACTTTTGACAGCCTTTTCCCTGTTGGCTGGACTCTGCTTACATTTCACCTCCTCAGGGAAACCTTCCATAATTATGTTAAGTTATACTTTCTTTCTATGATCTCATGGCATAGTATGGCACTTATTTAAGACATTCTTACACCAGTAATACTTACATAGTCATATATGTAACTTTAATACTCATTTATCTCCCTCACTAAACTGTTCGCTCTGTGAAGGCCGGCATCATATCTTGTTCAGTCACTAAGATACATCCAACTCTTTATGACCCCATGAACTGCAGCACGCCAGGCTTTGTGATCCTTCACTATCTCCTGGAGTTTGCTCAAACTCATGTCCATTGAGTTGATAATGCTATCCAGCCACCTCATCCTCTGTCACCCCCTTCTTCTCCTGCCCTCAATCTTTCCCAGCATTAGGGTCTTTTCCAGTGAGTCAGCTCTTTGCATCAGGTGGCCACAGTACTGGAGCTTCAGCTTCAGCATCAGTCCTTCCAATGAATATCCAGGGTTGGTTTCCTGTAGGATTGACCAGTTGGATCTCCTTGCAGTCTATGGGACTCTAAAGAGTCTTCTCCAGCACCACAATTTGAAAACATGAATTCTTCAGCACTTAGCCTTCTTTATGGTCCAACTCTTACATCCATACATGACTACTGGAAAAACTATAGCTTTGACTACATGGACCTTTGTTGACAAAGTGATGTGTCTGCTTTTTAATATGCTATCAAGGTTTGTTATAGCTTTTCTTTCAAGGAGCAAGCATCTTTTAATTTCATGGCTGCAATCACAATCTGCAGTGATTTTGGAGCACAAGAAAATAAAATTTGTCACTGTTTGCACTTATTCTCCATCTATTTGCCATGAAGCAGGCTTCCCTGGTATCTCAGATAGTAAATAATCTGCCTGCAATGCAGGAGACCTAGGTTCAGTCCCTGGGTTGGGAAGATCACCTGGAGAAGGGAAGAGCTACCCACTCCAGTATTCCTGCCTGGAGAATTCTATGGACAGAGGAGTCTGGCACTCTACAGTCCATGGAGTCACAAACAGTCATTTATGACTGAACGACTTTGCACTTCCACTTTTGCCATGAATTGATGGGACTGGATCCCATGATCTTAGTTTTCTGAATGTTTATTTTGAATTCAGTTTTTCACTCTCCTCTTTCACCTTCATCAAGAGGTCCTTTAGTTCCTCTTCACTTTCTACCATTAGAGTGCTTTCATCTGCATATCTGAGGTTGTTAATATTTGTCCCAGCAATCTAGATTCCAGCTAGTGCTTCATCTAGCCCCTCATTTCACATGATGTACTCTGCATAGAAGTTAAATAAGCAGTATGACAATATATAGCCTTGACCTATTCCTTTCCCAAGTTTTAATCAGTCCATTGTTCCATGTCTGGTTCTAACTATTGTTTCTTGACTTGCATATACATTTCTCAGGAGGCACATAAGATGCTCTGATATTCCCATTTCTTTAGGAATTTTTTACAGTTTGCTGTGATCCACACAGTCAAAGGCTTTGACATCATCAGTGAAGCAGAAGTAGATGCTATTCTGGAATTCTGTTACTTTTTCTTTGATAAAACAGATTTGGCAATTTAGTCTCTGGTTCATCTGCCTTTTCTAAATCCAGCTTGTACATCTGGAGTTTCTCAGTTCACATATTGCTGAAGCCTAGCTTGAAGGATTTTGAGCATTACTTTGCTAGTACCTGTTCAAAACTCTTATTTTGAGTCACTAGCATAGGGTCTGGCACATAACAGATATTCAATATTACATGAGCAGTGAAAAAATGAAGCCACCTCTTTCCCTTCAGCACATTTCCTGAAGGTCAGCTGCCTCTCTTCCTCTAGATCCTTGCCTTTGAATGCTCCACCTACCTACTGCTACTTTGGACTAATCCAGCGCACTGGCACTGCTGGCTTGGAATATAGCCTTTTGATGCCATACCTCTTTGTGTGGTTTTTCTCTCAGCACTCAAAGTTTAATCTTTTTCTTTACAATAATCATCTAATCTCAGATCCCCTCAGACTGCCTTATTCAGTCACAGTTGCCTAAATCCTATCTAAGTTTCCTTAAATTGAGACAAATTGCTTTTGTAGCCCAAAAGATACTGAACATAGTTTGACAAAAAATACTGCTACTCTCAGTCATATTTAACATTCCTGCACATTAAGAAATGTCATGAGGTGACTGTACTTTAAGCAAGAATTCCATGTAGAAAATCAGTTTAAAATGTCCCCTTCCATCAACACATTAAAATAATAAACATGCTAATAATGTCTGCAGAGAGGAGAAACTGACAGAGAAAACATGGATGTGGAAATTCCAGAAAGAAAGAGGAGTTCTGCATTCTATGTACTACAAGTGAGTTTAGCATTCAGAAATCTGTTGTTAAAGACTGATATTTAAGGATGGTGAAAACATGAGTGAAGATACAGTCAATAGTCTACACAGTTCATTTTAGGCTTATAGTCTTGCTTTGGCAACTAAGATTGGCATTAACTGAGACCTATGCCTTTTTATTAAGAAGCTATAAACTTATTTCTTCTTCCATCATTTGTGTCACTGCATCAAGCCTATACTGTTTCTAATCTCTAGTAGAAATATACCTATTAGTATATGGAATATCTCAGAGGGAAAAGCATCTGTCTACAATGTGGGAGACCCAGGTTCGATCCCTGGGTCGGGATCCCCTGGAGAAAGAAATGACAACCCACTCCAGTACTCTTGCCTGGAAAATCCCATGGACTGAGAAGCTTGGTAGGCTACAGTCCATGGGGTCGCAAAGAGTCAGATACGACTGAGCAACTACTTCACTTTCACTATATGGAATATAAAGACATGTAATTATCAAGTGCAAATTTATGTTTCTTTGAACTATGGATTACCTAAAATGTTGCTGTTTGTTTTGTCAGCTTAGGCTTAATACATTTACTAGGTTTTCTAGAATTTAAAACTGCTTGTCTGGTTACTTAGTAACATAAAGATTCATCATTGAATCTTCTCTTGACAAAAGGGATCTTCATTTCTTAAGAGAGGATTGCTTCTGTAGTCTTTTGAAATAATGCCCTCAAAAAGATTTTGACATTTAAAATAGCTTAAATAAATATAAGTGAAGTAATCACATACAATTTTATCATTATCTCTGAAAGATTTGTCAAGTCAGCTTCTTTTGTAAGTACCTAGACAGTTCATTATTTATTTTACCTCCTTTGGGGAATGTTGACATTAGCATTCCAATGTTTTCAGAGGTTTCTGAGCACACACACAAAGATAAAAATTACCTTTATTTAAGTATATCATTATATCATTGAGACTTGCCTCAACACACCTCATTTCATCTATATACAGGTAAGTTGGTATACCAAGTGTTTCTAACCAAATCAAAAGTGATATATAAATGAGATTTCTGTGATCACAACAAAACTATATATGTCATAATGAGCTCACTGCTTAAGGGGATCTTATGCTGTGAATGTGTTAAGAAAAGGATGGCTGGACAAATGGCAACTTTTTAATAACTGCAGGACATATTTTCATCTATTATTTTTCTGGAGGAGGAATCATCTTTCAATAGATAGAATAAAAATAAGTATATATGTACATATTCATTCATTGTTTACCAAAGTTAAATCAGATCATTTATTTATGTATTTGCTAAAAGTACCTGCTGCATTTTTAGTAGAATTGTTGTGGATATTTTAATGATGATGTGATATATGGTCATCATTAAGTAGCTTAAGTTACAATAGGACAAATAACTAATTGTTATCAAACTCAGGTTCAACTGGTCTCTGCTTGAAAACCAATACTTAAAGAGACAAGTGTTGTTTGGAAAGGAAAAGTTGCTTTATTAGGTAGGCCAGCAACCTGGGGAGAAGAATGATTCGTTCTAAGAACCAACTCTGAAGATTTTGCTAAACCCTGAACGTTTTTAAAAGGATAAAGGGGAAGTTAATTGCAGTTACTTATTAGGGAAGGAGGGTCAGAGTCTGCATTGTCTTCCACTGTGTGCCCTGGTAGTTCAAACAGTAAAGAATTTGCCTGCAATGCAGGAGACCTGGGTTCGATCCCTGAGTCAGGAAGATCTCCTGGAGATGGGAATGGCAACAAGCTACAGTATTCTTGCCTGTGAAATCCTGGACAGAGGAACATGATGGGCTTCAGTCCATGAGGTAACAGAGTCAGACACGACTGAGTGACTAACACTTTCTTTTCACTCTGTGCAGACTTTCTTCTGATTGGTTGCTGGTAAGGTAACAGGGTGGTGCTCCAGGACTCTTATGCTCAGCCTGAAGTCACTGTCCACCTGAGTAGGGGTCTTAGTTCCTGCAGAAGAACTCAAAGATACAGTGTTATGTATATTCCTTGAAGAGAAACCAGGACCCTGGTTTATGAATGCACTACTGTTTCTTGACTGGCTCCTCCTTTGTTTTTTCATTCTTTCCCTTCCCTTCTTAGCAACTTGTTGAATCTGCCCTTTGGAACTTAGAGAAGGTCTTAGGGGGCTGAATGAAGCCTATTTCCTACGAATAGGAAAGGGAGGAGATGGAAAGTATTTGTACCTGGGAAGGCAACAACAGAGTCCTGTTCAGCTTTATATTCAAATACTATATAATATAATTTAGTCATTTTAAATAAGGGTAAAAATTGGAAGCAGATTACAGAAAAGATTAATTTCAATTGGAGAATATATCATAGAAAACAGCCTTGAAAGATATGATGAAGGGACGGACATTTTACAATAATAAATCATATAGGCTTTAGCAATAGCAATATGTGAACCGTAAACTTCCAGTTGTTTAAGCTAGTTTTAGAAAGGCAGAGGAACCAGAGATCAAATTGCCAACATCCTCTGGATTGTTGAAAAAGCAAGAGAGTTCCAAAGAAATCTCAATTTCTGCTTTGTTGACTATGACAAAGCCTTTGACTGTGTGGATCACTATAAACTGTGGAAAACTCTGAAAGAGATGGGAATACCAGACTACCTGACCTGCCTCCTGAGAAACCTGTATGCAGGTCAGGAAGGAACAGTTAGAACTGGACATGGACAACAGACTGGTTCCAAATAGGAAAAGGAGTACATCAAGGCTGTATATTGTCACCCTGCTTATTTAACTTATATACAGAGTACACCATGAGAAATGCTGGGCTGGAAAAAACACAAGCTGGATCAAGATTGCCGGGAGAAATATCAGTAACCTCAGATATGCGGATGACACAACCCTTATGGCAGAAAGTGAAGAGGAACTAAAATGCCTCTTGATGAAAGTGAAAGAGGAAAGTGAAAAAGTTGGCTTAAAGCTCAACATTCAGAAAACGAAGATCATGGCATCTGGTCCCATCACTTCGTGGGAAATAGATAGGGAAACAGTGGAAACAGGGGCTGACTTTATTTTGGGGGGCTCCAAAATCGCTGCAGATGGTGATTGCAACCATGAAATTAAAAGACACTTACTCCTTGGAAGAAGAGTTATGAGCAACCTAGATAGCATATTAAAAAGCAGAGACATTACTTTGCCAACAGAGTTCCACCTAGTCAAGGCTATGGTTTTTCCAGTAGTCATGTATGGATTTGGAAGTTGGACTATAAAGAAAGCTGAGCACCGAAGAATTGATGCTTTTGAATGTGGTGTTGCAGAAGACTCTTGAGAGTCCCTTGGACTGCAGGGAGATCCACCCAGTCCATCCTAAAGGAGGTCAACCCTGGGTGTTCATTGGAAGGACTGATGTTGAAGCTGAAATTCCAATACTTTGGCCAGCTGATGCGAAGAGCTGACTCATTTGAAAAGACCCTGATACTGAGAAAGATTGAGGGCAGGAGAAAGGAATGACAGAGAATGAGATCATTGGATGACATCACCAACCCAATGGACATGAGTTTGCGTAGGCTCCAGGAGTTGATGATGGACAGGGAGGCCTGGCGTGCTGCAGCTCAAGGGGCTGCAAAGAGTAGGACATGACTGAGCTACTGAACTGAACTGAACTGAATATTATCATGTGTGTTTCTGACAAAAATTCTACAAATTAAGTATTGCTTTTCTCATATTACAGATAACAAGTCTTGTCTTAAAGAGTTAAGGTCCTGGATAAAGCCCAAATCATCTTGCTGCCAACAAGGTCAGAGACAAAGTTTGAACATAGATGTACCTGATTCCAAAGCCTGAGTGTTAAATGACTCCATTATTTTTGACCCTTTGAGGAGAAATGATAACTGCAAAAGTAATTGGGTGTTTAGGTGTAGTGAATACCTGAGAAAATAAGTGGGTGGGTAGGAAAATAGTGATTCAGATGCATGTGCTCTTATGTGTCTGTGTAGACACATTAAAGGGAAAAAAAAACAACTCAGAATGAAGTCTGAATCTTTCAGTTGTATTCATTTTCAAAATTGTTATAACTATGTTATTTGTTTTGCCTTTTCATTCAAGGTAAGCTTGCATATAATCCAAAAATAAATATATGTGTATATATATTCAAGTATATATGTATTATAATTTTGAAAAAGGATACAACTAAAAGATTCCCACTGCCCAATTTTTAAACTTACTATATATTTTTATTTGCATCGTGTAACTGGGCTTCCCTTGTGACTCAGCTGGTTAAAGAATCTGCCTGCAATGTGGGAGACCTGGGTTCGATCCCTGGGTTGGGAAGATTCCCCTGGAGAAGGGAATGGCTACCCACTCCAGTGTTCTGGCCTGGAGAATTCCATGGACTGTATAGTCCATGGGGTCGCAAAGAGCCGGACACGACTGAGTGACCTTCACTTTCACTTTCACTGGCAGAGAGATAGAGATACAGATCCATGGAACGGAATAGACAGTCCATTAATAGATCCACACAAATACGGCGCATTGATTTTTGACACCCATGTGCCGGCAATTAAATGAAGAAAGTGTAGCTTTCAATAAAAGGAAAAATTAGATATCTAAATGCAAAAAAAAAAAAAAAAGGATACCTACTTTACATCTTCAGTCAGTTCAGTCGCTCAGTCGTGTCTGACTCTTTGTGATGCCATGAATTGCAGCATACCAGGACTCCCTGTCCATCACCAACTCCCGGAGTTCACTCAGACTCGCGTCCATCGAGTCCATGATGCCATCCAGCCATCTCATCCTCTGTTGTCCCCTTCTCCTCCTGCCCCCAATCCCTCCCAGCATCAGAGTCTTTTCCAATGAGTCAACTCTTTTCATGAGGTGGCCAAAATACTGGAGTTTCAGCTTTAGCATCATTCCTTCCAAAGAAACCCCAGGGCTGATCTCCTTCAGAATGGACTGGTTGGATCTCCTTGCAGTCCAAGGGACTCGCAAGAGTCTTCTCCAACACCACAGTTCAAAAACATCAATTCTTCGGCGCTCAGGCTTCTTCACAGTCCAACTCTCACATCCATACATGACCACAGGAAAAACCATAGCCTTGACTAGACGGACCTTAGTCGGCAAAGTAATGTCTCTGCTTTTGAATATGCTGTCTAGGTTGGTCATAACTTTTCTTCCAAGGAGTAAGCGTCTTTTAATTTCATGGCTGCAATCACCATCTGCACTGATTTTGGAGCCCCCAAAAATAAAGTCAGCCCCTGTTTCCACTGTTTCCCCATCTATTTCCCATAAAGTGATGGGACCGGATACCATGATCTTCGTTTTCTGAATGTTGAGCTTTAAGCCAACTTTTTCACTTTCCTCTTTCACTTTCATCAAGAGGCTTTTTAGTTCCTCTTCACTTTCTGCCATAAGGGTGGTGTCGTCTGCATATCTGAGGTTATTGATATTTCTCCCAGCAATCTTGATTCCAGCTTGTGTTTCTTCCAGTCCAGAGTTTCTCATGATGTACTCTATATAGAATTTAAATAAGCAGGGTGAGAATATACATCTTATATAAACATTAATTCAAAATTGATCATAGCTCGAAATGTAAAATTTTAACACATTTAGAAAAAAAAAATAGAAAATCTTTGTGGCCTAAGGTTATTTATGACAAAGGATTTGTAACTGCCAAATGACACCTATGTCATTTAAAAGCAGGACTTTTCTAGATGGTGGTTTTCAGCTTGGGCAAATTTGCCCCCATAGAAGACCTTTGGCTATCTCTGGAGCCATTCATTTTCTATAATACAAAAGTGCGTGTGTTATGTGTGTGTGTGTGTGTCTGTGTGTGTGTGTGGTCGTGGGGTGGTAGTGCTTCTGGCATCTACTGGGTAGAGGCCAGGGATATTGTCAATCATCCTATAGTACACAAGACAGGCTCCCCCACAACTATTATCCGGTTCAGAATGTCAGTAGTGCTGAAATTGCTCTGATGGTTTTCGTTTTTTACCTATATCAGAGTGTTTAAAATAATTTTCCATTTATCTAATTAATCAAAAGGGGAAAATATCTTTATTGATATTGTTGGATATAGACAACTTAAATAACAAAGATAGTTTTTGTACTAAAAGGCATTTTCAGCAAGTATTCTGAAAGGAAAATCATAGATTACTAAAATTTTAAAAAAAAAAAAAAAACCTTGCTTTACTGTCAGATATTTTCAAACAAAAACATTTATTTCACTGGTTGCAGGGAAACAAATAATGGCTTTCAGGCACCACTGCAACAGTTGAAACAGTTCAGAATTTTTACAGACCCTTATCATTGGAGAAAGCAATAGCCCTGTCAAGAGATGACAGAAACTCACAGAAATCAGGCATCTCTGATTTTCCTACTGAACATAGGTCTCTGGTGCTTTCTTTTCAATGGCTCCGAAGCTCAGACTTTTGATCTCCAGGGGAAAATCCAAGCCTGGGCGGGAAGTCACTCTACTTGCACATCCCACTGCACCACCTGAGAAGCCCTAGTGCCTGTAGCATTCCCTGTTTGACCACAGATCTCCCCGGAGGAGAGGTTCTTACACACAGAGTGGCTGTAAATCCACCTGTCCAGGGTTAGGTTCATTTGTTTTCTTTGGAAAGTCTCTTGAGAGCTTAAGACAATTAAAGGGCTGTGCTTTGCCTGTAGGGTGTTCAGTTAGTTTCTTCATAGCAAAGTCACTGTTAAACACTTTTTTTCCTTTTCACTTTTTTTCCTTTTCAGGCTCTAGATCTGTTCTCTACCTGGGACAAAGGTGAAAAGCTTTAGTCTCTGAGGGCAACATGCTTGTTTGGGAAAGAGCTTGAACTAGTCACACAGGTATAGTAGCACTCAGAACACTAGGTGTAAAATCTATGGCAGTGATTTCCAACCGTGGGCAAATGTCCACTATGGGACATTTGTCAATACACGACTGAAGCGACTTAGCAGCAGCAGCAGCAGAAATAGGTGATACTAGCATTTAGTGGAGAGAGATGACAAGGAAGGCATGCTGCTACTAAATATCCTACAATGCATAAGACAGGCTTTCCAAAACAAAGAATTATCTGGGCCAAAATATCAAAGCTGCCAGTGTTTTTGCAAAAAACAGCTCTGTGGATTCGTTCATCTTCACAGGCATTGAATATATATATTTTTTCCAATTTATATATCTTCTAATAGTGTTATGTGAGGCAAACCTTAGATGAAAAATTTTTAGGGATGATATCTTTAAGGATGCATTTGTCTTGCAATATTTGTCAAAGCACAAAACCTTTAGAAGTATTTATATTACTTTCTTGTCTGAACAGGCTTAATGGGAACATTTTGCAGTCTGGTTGAATTTTCCAAGTACAAGGATCTTTGTTAACTTGTGTTTAAGATGTATCTTCTCTCTTCCAGTTTCAGCCCACATATGTTTAAAATAAAATAAAATAAAATGTTTAAAAATAAAATACATCATGGTAGGCATCATGGTTGCTTGTGATAAAAATGCTTGAAACTGAAACATTAAGTGTTTTGGAGGGGAAATACTGTAATAGTTTTCTGCTTCATTCTTTTCTTGCACATATCTAGAAAGCTCTCATGCCATTATACTCCATTTACCCCTACATAATCAATGTCAAAAGAAAAAAAATCAATATTTGGATTGTGTAGAAAGATAGAATTAATCATTGAATTGATATGATTTTAACAAATTGAATCAAGATCCCAGAGTCAAATTGTCCCTTGAAATACACAGAACACTATCTTATCTGATTTTGTCAAGCATTTATGAGACTTATGAAGCTATCCAGTGGTTTATAGCCATTAAGTGTAGCTCAACTTGCTTTGTCCCTAGGACATTACTTTTAATAAAAGACTAACTTGAAAACTGACATTTAACAAAAAAAATTTAAAGAACGGTGTAAATATTTAAGTATAATGCAGCAATGTCTTAAACTGTAATTAAGTGCATTGTGAGATTAAAAATGAGCATGATCTGTAACCAATATGGAAATGCCAATAATGCACCAAGATTCTTCTGCTTCAGCCTGCAAATAGGGAATCAATACTAAAGTGTATTCAAGCTTAGAAAAATGGAGACTTGAATAAATGTCCAGTTAATTTAATAAATGTAGACAGTTGACCTAGATAAATCAGATTGTAAAGAACTATTTTACCTCGTTAGCATTTTTGGCCTGAATTATCCAGATAATTATTCCCATTTTCCACATCACTTCGCCCATATTGACAGAATGTCTTTCAAGTTTTCATGTAAATGCATTTCTTCTGTACTGCTCAAAGCCCAGCAAGGTGTGTGTTCTTTATGATGCAAATCTAGCATTTCCTCATTTTGTTGATACTTTTCAAAATGCTATCTTTTCTGTTTGTGTAACCTTCATCTCACTATTGATAATTTGACCATGATGGTGCCAAGAGACTCTTTATGCATTATACAATTCTGAATAGAAAATATTTCTTAGCTACTCTGCTGGTTTTCTTTTTTTCCTTCATTTATATGTGGTTTATTCAAATTTCTGCAGAACATGCCTTTTTATCCAGCTTTGCTCCTCGTATATTTCTAATCAGTGGGTAAAACTGGTCCATTTGCTCACCTGATTAATACCAAGTCAGGTAGCAATGTTGTATTCAATATGTTTCAAGCTTCTCTTTCACACTGCTTAAACTAGTATGATTCAGCTTTTCTATTTCTAATCAAAAAATTCTTATCCTAATGACTTGAGATTTATTTGGTTATTTGAATGAGATGACAGAGAATGTATTGATATTATGAAAAATAGATATTTAAGTACAACCATCATTTATATGACTGTTAGGGTGGGAGGAGAAGGATATAAATATGGAAGATTTAATTATTTTTATTTATTTATTTTTCATAGCCTCATCCATCTGTTGTTTATTATATATATAATAATTCATGTCTCTGCTGCAGATTTTTAAATTGTTTTGCATAAGAAAATAATAAAACTGAGAAACTATAGAATCCTAAACCATATTTGGTAGGCATCATTCACCATTTGACTAGTGAATCCAACTCATGTGTATTAGTATTCTCTATAGTATTTTGCTTCTAATTTTAGTAGTAGCATGCATCTACATGACTTTTTCTTATTCCAGATTTACAGATGTTCCACTATTGTGATTTTTCAACTGCAGTTACCCTTAAGCCAGTATATTAGTTAACTATTGTTGTAGAACACATATTTCCCAGATTTAGTGAATTAAAAAACAGCCATTTATTATAAGTCTAAAGGTCAACTGGGCTGTTCTGTGGCTAACCTGGGTTACTTGAATTGTTTTACATATGGTGTCCATTGTCAGGTTGGCTAGGGGTGGGCTGGTGTTTGACTGCCTCACTCACAAGTCTGGAGGTCAGCTGTCAATGGTGAAAATAGGATAAAATAAACCACATGACTGTCACCATCTAGTATATCAGTGGGTGTTGTTCACATTTCAGGGTTCCATGAGAGAGAAAGCAGAAACAAACAAGTAGAATTCACACAATGTAATTTCTGTTGTACTCTGCTAGCCACCATGAATTAAAAGGACAGAACAGATTCCAGGGCTAAGAAATAAATTTTACTGCTTTGTGTATGATTTACAGTGTCGTACTGCAAACAGAGTATAACTATAAAGAAAAGATTAATTGTAACTATTTTTCTAAATGATATTGCACAGTCTACACCCTGACCACAGTTGTTTACATCTATTCTATTTCAAGAATCCCAAAATTTTGATCCACTTAGAGTATTATGTTCAAAGTACAGTATCTCACGACATACATCAGATTTTGCTGTGTCTCTTATGATATAATTTGTATAAAGAGACAAAGACAAATTATCTAACCTTTGCAAAGGAGGAGCAGAGACATTATCTGTAAACTCAGTGACACTCAAGAGGGGAAAGAATGAGAGGTGCATTATAGTCATTGGTCCATAGCAATTCTGAAATCCTGAGGTAATGTCATGATATCTAAGTTTGGAGAAGGAGTTTATGTGTATAAATTTTAGGGAATGGGTTTGTGTGTTGGGGGGGGTAATTGTTTGATTTATTTATTTATTTATTTATTGAATGATAATTGCTTTACAGAATTTTGTTGTTTTCTTTCAAGCCTCAACATGAATCAGCCATAGGTATACATATATCCCTTGATTGTCTCACAGCAATATAACTGAGCTGAAACTATATTCTCTTATTGTCAGTAATTTAACACTAGACTGAGGGGTTTAGGAAGTATGGCTAAACAAAAACTGCATATAAAATCACCATGTTTATGTCCTCCTTCAGAAGTAACCACAGATAACATTGTATATGTTGTTAAATCTTTTAAAATTGCATTCAATTTTTATTAAAATTTTCAGAATACCAAAGTATAATTTAGTATATATGTAAAACATAATATATAGACAATTTATATAATTTTATGCAAAAATATTTTCCTATTTTAATATAGTGGATTGCTCTTATAAGACTATATTGTTAGGAATGATAATATTTATCTAAATGCTGCTGCTGCTGCTAAGTTGCTTCAGTCGTGTCTGACTCTGTGCGACCCATAGACAGCAGCCCACCAGGCTCCCCCGTCCCTGGGATCCTCCAGGCAAGAACACTGGAGTGGGTGGCCATTTCCTTCTCCAATGCATGAAAGTGAAAAGTGTAAGTGAAGTTGCTCAGTCGTGTCTGACTCTTCACTACCCCGTGGACTACAGCCCAGCAGGCTCCTCTGTCCATGGGACTTTCCAGGCAAGAGTATCAGAGTGGGTTGCTCTAAATAGAGTTAAATAAATAATCACACACAAATGAATGACTAACACTTCACTTGATATTTTTATATTTTGCATCTGTGTATAGTCATTGATCTCTGTCAATGAAACCTTTTTTACACCAAGAGGATTGGTAGTTTTTACATTTTCTTTTGTAATTTGTTTAAAGATGATGGCATAAAGTTTAGATTTTATTTTTATATATGAATTAACAATGGGGAGTGTTGAAGGAGATATGCATGATCATAGTTACAAGTATCAGTAGAAAGATATATGATGAGGGAGGTGCAAAGTCAGCGGGGCAAAGAAACCAGAGACAAGCTAGAAGGAAACTTAATAGTCCATTGGTGAAATGATGATGTCTTGAATAAGGTTGTCATTCTGTAGCTTATGAGAAACATATTGTGCTCTAATTATATTTTTGATTTAAGGTTAATAAGATTTACCAATAAATCAGATGGGAAGTAGGAGAGAAAAAGTAGATAGGGATGATTGTAAGGCTGCTGCTGCTGCTGCTGCTGCTGCTGCTTCAGTCGTGTCCGACTCTGTGCAACCCCATGGCAGCCTACTAGGCTCCCCCGTCCCTGGGATTCTCCAGGCAAGAACACTGGAGTGGGTTGCCATTTCCTTCTCCAATGCATGAAAGTGAAAAGCGAAAGTGAAGTCGCTCAGTCTTGCCCGACTCTTCGCGACCCCGTGGACTGCAGCCTACCAGGCTCCTCCATCCATGGGATTTTCCAGGCAAGAGTGCTGGAGTGGGGTGCCATTGCCTTCTCTGCATTGTTAGGCATGTGCCCTAAATTAGTACATAAGTAAAAGTACCAGTTTTTAAGAAATTGAAAGCCGCTCTATCGTGTCTAACTCTTTGTGACCCCATGGACTGTATCCTGCCAGGCTCCTCTGTCTAAGGAATTCTGCAGGCCTGAATACTGATTGGAGTGGCTAGCTATTCCTTTCTCGAGGAGAGCTTCCCAACCTAGGGATTGAATCCAGGTCTCCCACACTGCAGGTGGATTCTTTACCATCTGAGCCACAAGGGAAGCCCAATTTTTAAGAAGGGAGTCTTAATAATTAGAAGGATTGGTTGTCATTATTATTGGTGGTATCAGTAATGTTTTAAGCAATCTTGTGGTTTCTTAGGATATGCCTTTTTCCTCCAGAGTCAATTCCAATGTTTATCTGTTGTGGTTTTTATATTTCAAGGTTTTGATTGTTATAGGTTGATTTTTTTCAGATAGCTGTTGTAATTTCCCTTCACTCCTACATATGTAAATTTCTCTCACTCTTACATAGGTAAATCAGCTTTCAGTCAAGTCTCTCTCATAAAAGAATGTTGACCAGTAATTCTGTGTCATTGGCTTGGCTTGACAATTAGTAGACTTTGCTTAAGAAGTGAGTGGTCTGAGAAACCATGAATGGATATGACTTTGCTCTGGAAAGTCATAACACTGAATCTTCTCTAGGGTTTTTTTGTTGTTTTTCTTCTTAGTTATTATTGATTTCAGTTTTTCTACTGTATGATTGCTCAGTTGGGTTTTACCTAGGGTTAAAAGCCAAGTGCTGGAGAAGAGAAAGGTTACCCACTCCAGTATTCTTGCCTGGGAAATCCTATAGACAGAGGAGCCTGGAGGGCTGCAGTTCATGGGGTCGCAGAGGCAGACATGGCTCAGCAACTAAAACAACAGCAAAAGTGAAGTGCATGAGGATGGGATAAAATAGTACAAAGTAGGTGAGAAGATGCCAGTTTGTACAGATATTCATCTAAGACAATTTCAACTGATTTTTTTAAACCATACTTCTCATGACTTTCCTCTGTACCTTCCAATATCAAGCTAGAACATATCTTTGTTCCTGAAAAATTGGTTGTTGCTTGAACTGGATCTTATTTTACAAAAATTGCTTTCGTATACCTTTGCTTATTTAACCTAACTTCAAATTTGGCATTAAATTTCTCATGATATTATTTCATTATCCTTTAAACATCCTCAATGCTGTGAAATATTTTTTACTCCAAAAGTTATATTTTTATTTGTACCTATGTTTTCTCTTAATCACCCTTGCTAATTTATCAATTTTATTCATAAAACCCCATACATTAAAAATGAATTATATTTTTAATTCATTCTATTGCATGCATGTTTTATGTTTTAAAGGCATCTGGTCTGTATTTTCTTCTTTCTACTTGCTTTACATTTATTCTGTTGCTCTATTCTCCCATATTAAGTTGTTTGCTTACTTAAATAATTTTTAGGGTTTTTTCCTAAATAAGCATTTAAAACTATCCCAGAATTCCCTCTAAGTAGAGCATAGATTGCATTCCACAAGTTTTTGCTTTGTTCTAAATAATTTCCTATTTTATTATAATTTATTCCTTAATTATAAATTATTTAAATATTTTCTTCCTTTTAAAAATGTATTTATTAAAATGTAACATTCCCTCAAAAACGCACATGCACATACAATCCAGTGAAAACTCACAAATTGAATACAGCAGTGTCACTAGCATCCAGTTCATGAAAAAGAGCCTCACAGGAGCCTAGAAGACCCTCTGTTTTCAGACACTAATATACCCGATGGCTGCTGCTGCTGCTAAATCGCTTCAGTCGTGTCCAAATCTGTGTGACCCCGTAGACGGCAGCCCACCAGGCTCCCCTGTTCCTGGGATTCTCCAGGCAAGAACACTGGAGTGGGTTGCCATTTCCTTCTCCAATGCATGAAAGTGAAATGGGAAAGTGAAGTCACTCAGTCGTGTCTGACTCTTAGCGACCCCATGGATGGCAGCATACCAGGCTCCTCTGCCCATGGGATTTTCCAGGCAAGATTAGTGGAGTGGGGTACCATTGCCTTCTCCAACCAAACAGTTAGTAACTTCCTACTTCTAGTATTATAGATTAGTTTTACCTATAGTAAAACCTTATTGTATAAGGATTACCACCACACCCTACTCTGCTTTTTTACTTGTTTTTCCCTCTCAACTTTGTGTTTTTTAAATTTATCCATGTTATTGTGCATAGGTGTAATTGATTCATTTTTCTCATTCTGCATATTTTGCTGTATGATATAATTATCCAGTGCAACATTCATGAACGCTATGGTAGTTTTCAGTGCTTAATTACTACAAATAATATTTTTCTGACATTCAGGTATATGCCTTTTGGTGAACATATGCACAGATTTATTTTTGAATGCACACTTGGGAATAGAATTGCTAAATCATATGGTATATATGCATATGTTCAAACTTTGCAGGTATTAACAAATAGCTCTCCAAAGTGATGGCACCAATTAACAGTGTAACTCTTTGTGTATTAGAGTTATGTACAGAGTACTGAAACAGATCTGTACACAACACACTGATTTTTAATAGATGTTAATCAGAAATTAAAAGTAGAAAGGATTATCTTTTCAATAAATAATGCTGGGTCAATTGGACATTCATGAGGAAAAATTGTATATAGTACCTCCTCCCCACCCTCAGTCTTACATCTTTCCTAAAAATCAGTTCCATGTGGATCACAAATCTAAATGTCAATGGTAGAAATAATAAGAATTTTAGGAAAACATACTATGACATTAGAGTAAGGAAAAGTTTCTTACACAGGGCACAAAATGATAAAGTAGATAATAATGGAATTGGGAACTTGTTCATCAAGAATACATTAAAGTGTGAAGAACAAAGTAAAGAGATTGAGAAGTTATTTGCTATATAAATTTTATTTCTATATCTAGCTATCAATCTATCCATCTATAAGGGAAAAAGTCACATGTACCAAAATTGTCAGATGATATCTCACAGTTTCATAAAAAAGGAAGTACAAGCTAATTGTATCTCTTAACAAACGTTAACTACTATTGCACCAAAAATGGTATAAAATAGAAAATAATCATGACAAGTTGTTCAACATCTTTAGTCATTAGGAAAACGGTCATTGTAACTACAATATGATACTTCTGCATGAGATAAGAGTTAAAATGAAAAGTACAGAAAAATATCATGTTCTCCCATAGTTGAAAAGACTAGAAACATATTCCTAAATCCAAAGAAATTTCTGCTTGCTTTGTCTGTTCAATGCCAGTTCATAACACTACATTTTTTTTTTCAACCACAATCTAGTAATCCGATTTCAAGTGCCAGTTGATATGTTTACATGTCAACTTAGTATGTCATTCTTGCTGTAGATATTGTCTCAATTTCTATTAATTATAACAATTTGGATCAACAGCAAGAGCTTAAAATTCTTTTATTAGTGACCACAAATTTTCCTTACTCTCTAAGCAAAAAATACTTTTATCTAGGGTCAGAATTTAAACAAACTCATATGCCCTGGTTATTTCTTAAATTTTGAAGTTCTCTCATCATTTATTAGTAGGCTTCCCTGGTGGCCCAGATGGTGAAGAGTCTGCCAGCATTGCAAGAGACTTGGGTTTGATTCCTGGGATGGGAAGATAACCTGGAGAAGGAAATGACAACCCACTCCAGTGTTCTTGCCTGGAGAATTCCATGGACAGAGGAGCCTGGCAGGCCACAGTCCATGGGGTCACAAAGAGTTGGACACAACTGAGCATCTAACAGTTTTTCATCATTTAGTAATTTTTTACTCATTTTTTGTATTTTTATTTCACTCAGCCAAGAATATATTAATACTTTCTATGGATATACACTATGAAATATTATAAGGGTAGAGAGCAAACTATTGCTCCTATGCTCAAGTAGTCCAGAATATATTTAGGAGAAATAGAGATACTACCATGCTTTGTTATACATTTTACACTTTCATAAATTTTGATGAATGATTAGGATATTATATCTTATTTTTACATGTATTTGATTCAGTCTTATGATGTAAAAAGTACATCATTCACTTCATGAGTGAATGAGTTCTTAAGTCTCACTTGAAATTTATTTGTAAAAGAGTCCCAGTAGTCTGGAAAAAACGATGATATGCTGCGTGACAGTGAACACTTTAATTATGTCTCAAGATTGATTGCCTTCATATACTTTGATCTTTTTTTAAAATTTAAATCACTTATCTATTCATTTAGTAACATATTCAATCAAAAGCTATGCTTTCAAAGGTAAGATCAGACATTATGACTAAAAATAAACAGGCCTGGTCTTGAAACATTGTAAGATTATTTAGGAATGTAAAGGTGTGCACATATAACCACAAGACAAAACAGAAGGCAGAAGGTGGGAAGAAATCTACAAGTGATTTAAGCTAAGTGCTAGATGATTATAGGGGTATGAAGGAGGAAAAGAGGAATCCACTGTGGTTGGTAGGATGGAGAACTGGGTTTGTGAGGAATCAGACAAATTTGATTTTTGACCTAGCTATTATAAAAATGACAAGCATTAAGTAAGGAAGGATAAAGAAAACAACCACAAGAAAAAGAATACATGATATAGGTTCGGGAGCAGATTGGCTGTGAGGTTGAGTAGCTATAGCAGAGTAATATGTGATGGATGATTCTAGAAAGGTTCTTTCCTACAAGATAACAAGAGTCATGACTGTCACTCTGAGGAATAAAGATAGCAAGTGGTTAAGAATACAAATTCTGAATTCAGACCACATGTTTGTAGTTCAGTTAGGTCATTAACTCTTTGTGACCTTGCATAAGAACCTTGTTCCTCAGTTTCTCCATAATAGTAAGTATTATCTCACTGCTACTGCTCCTAAGTGCTTCAGTAGCATCCGACCCTGTGCGACGCCATAGATGGCAGCCCACCATGCTCCCCCATCCCTGGGATTCTCCAGGAAAGAACACTGGAGTGGGTTGCCATTTCCTTTTCCAATGCATGAAAGTGAAAAGTGAAAGTGCAGTCGCTCAGTCGTGTCCGACTCTTCGCAACCCCATGGACTGCAGCCTACCAGGCTCCTCCGCCCATGGGATTTTCCAGGCAAGAGTACTGGAGTGGGTTGCCATTGCCTTCTCCACAGGGTGCTGCTAAAAATTAAATGGCATACTATGTGCCAACTTCTTAGAACAGTGACTGGAATGTATTAATAGTAGGTACTTAAGCTCCATAGATGTTATTATTATTTTATTATGGAGGTAATATATACTTTGATATATATTTTTGTGAAATTAAAAAGAATAGGTAGAACATTTTTCTTAACAGAAAAGTTTCTTTATTTCCCAGTCCTACTGAGACAGAAAGGGGACAGGCACAAACTTTAAAAGAATGACACAGCCATTGAGGATACAACATAAACTGGTTAAAACCAACAGGTCCAAGACGGTGTATGATTGACTTTCAGTATACCTGGAAACTCATATACACTCTTGGTAATACATCAGCACACTAAATGACACACCCTCAGCTTCCATGAGAGTTCTGGGGCCAACTATAAAAGGTCAACTATCAATAACCTCAGATATACAGATGACACCACCGTTATGGCAGAAAGTGAATAGGAACTAAAAAGCCTCTTGATGAAAGTGAAAGTGGAGAGTGAAAAAGTTGGCTTAAAGCTCAACATTCAGAAAACGAAGATCATGGCATCCACTTCCATCACTTCATGGGAAATAGATGGGGAAACAGTGGAAACAGTGTCAGACTTTATTTCGGGGGGCTCCAAAATCACTGCAGATGGTGATTGCAGCCATGAAATTAAAAGACGCTTACTCCTTGGAAGAAAAGTTATGAACAACCTAGATAGCATATTGAAAAGTAGAGACATTACTTTGCCAACCAAGGTCCGTCTAGTCAAGGCTATTGTTTTTCCAGTGGTCATGTATGGATATGAGAGTTGGACTGTGAAGAAAGCTGAGCACTGACGAATTTATGCTTTTGAAGTGTGGTGTTGGAGAAGACTCTTGAGAGTCCCTTGGACTGCAAGGAGATCCAACCAGTCCATTCTGAAGGAGATCAGCCCTGGGATTTCTTGGAGGGAATGATCCTAAAGCTGAAGCTCCAGTACTTTGGCCACCTCATGCGAAAAGTTGACTCATTGGAGAAGACTCTGATGCTGGGAGGGATTGGGGGCAGGAGGAGAAGGGGATGACCAAGGATGAGATGGCTGGATGGCATCACGGACTCGATGGATGTGAGTCTGAGTGAACTCCGGGAGTTGGTGATGGACAGGGAGGCCTGGCGTACTGTGATTCATGGGGTTGCAAAGAGTCGGACACCCCTGAGCAACTGAACTGAACTGATAAAAGGCCAGAAAGTGGGTGGTGAACCAACTCCCAGAAATATCTGCCCCTTCCTCAAAATAGTTGAAATAATCCTCCTTCTCATCAGCCTATGAAATGACCCAGACTATAAAAACTAACCACCACGTATTTCAGGGCCTCTTGCCTTCCACTCTGTCTGAGGAGTGTGTTTCTTCCTGAAAAAACCTTCTTTTACTTTGGTGTGGCTCGCTTTTGAATTCTTACCTGCACAAGGCCAAGAATACACACTTAGTAACTGTCCCAAGGATTTGCCTGAAATCTAGGCTGTGAGCATCTTCTCTGGCTCCACTTTCTTTTTTGTAACACTATACAACATAAAGAGATTTAAATTTAATTATACCTTTTCTGAAATTTAGACACAATTTATATTATTACTAAAATATCATTAGATATTACATGATTTAAAACTACAAATTTTCAAAAGAAATAGTGATGAAATTTTTCTGGAATTGGTGTAGAAAAATACATATTTTTCTGTTTCTACTTTCTGTTTTCTTGAAGAAAGGCAGAATTCATAGCATTCACAAAATATAAATTTCAAGTGAATTCTTTCCAGAAGCCAATAGGAAGGTTTAAAAAATACAATAAAAACAATATCTCTTTAGAAAAAAAGAACCAAAATTACTTTTTTTAGTGCTATTAAAATGTTATGCTATATTGAAATTGCATGCTATATTGAAATTACATACTCTATTTGCCTCTTATACCATGGTTTAATATTTCAATAGATTATTTGAAATTGGACAGGTAATTTAGAGCATCTAAACTCTTGGCACATATCTCCAATGAAGTTAGGTTATATATCCAATTTAAACTTTAAAATATGAAATCATAATGTAATCGATAGGTCTTCATATTGTGAATATAAAATTTTATTCAAGTCAAAAGAAATATCAATGTTCAATCTCATTTTATTTCTTTTTTCATTTCTCCTCCAAATTTTTCTTTTATTTCTGATATTTTGTCTCTAAGGAAAATCTTCTTTTCTCCCTTACAATTCATAGTTTTTTCTTCAACTGCCCAAGTATCTAATGAATTACTTTCTTTAAACGCATATGTGGACACATATACACACACAAATCATTTATCTTCCTTATGTTTTAATACTGTTAACAATGAGATAGACAATTATTACCTTTTATATATGGCAAGAATTTTAAAAGTAAATGCAGTGATTAACACAAGGTAAGAATCTGATAACCATACTATTCAATTCAGTTCAGTCGCTCGGTCGTGTCCAACTCTTTGCGACCCCAAAAATTGCAGCACACCAGGCCTCCCTGTCTATCACCATCACCCAGAGTTCACTCAGACTCACGTCCGTCAAGTCCGTCATGCCATCCAGCCATCTCATCCTCTGTCTCCCCTTCTCCTCTTGCCCCCAATCCCTCCCAGCATCAGAGTCTTTTCCAATGAGTCAACTCTTCGCATGAGGTGGCCAAAGTACTGGAGTTTCAGCTCTAACACAACTCCTTCCAAAGAACACCCAGGACTGATCTCCTTCAGAATGGACTGGTTGGATCTCCTTGCAGTCCAAGGGACTCTCAAGAGTCTTCTCCAACACCACACTTCAAAAGCATCAATTCTTCGGTTTTCAGCTTTCTTCACAGCCCAACTCTCACATCCATACATGACCACTGGAAAAACCATAGCCTTGACTAGTCGGACCTTTGTTGGCAAAGTAATGTCTCTGCTTTTCAATATGCTATCTAGGTTGGTCATAACTTGCCTTCCAAGGAGTAAGCATCTTTTAATTTCATGGCTGCAATCACCACCTCCAGTGATTTGGGAGCCCAAAAAAATAACGTCTGACACTGTTTCCACTGTTTCTCCATCTATTTCCCATGAAGTGATGGGACCAGATGCCATGATCTTCGTTTTCTGAATGTTGAGATTTAAGCCAACTTTTTCACACAGGCACTCAGGTGATAAGAATGTTTCCCCCAGCAGTCTCAGCCTGGGAGGCATTCCGGAGGGTTACTCTGATTGGACCCCAGGTGGCATCAGAGGCAAGCAAGGTTTTAATGGTGAGGAGCTGGACGTCAGTCAGGGATGCCATCAGGTCTACCCCTGATGCATACCCACCCCGTCTCGATGGTAGAACTGGGAGGGGACAGCTTTTTAGTTCCTCTTCACTTTCTGCCATAAGGGTGGCATCATCTGCATATCTGAGGTTATTGATATTTCTCCTAGCAATCTTGATTCCAGCTTGTGCTTCTTCCAGCCCAGCATTTCTCATGATGTATTCTGCATAGAAGTTAAATAAGCAGGGTGACAATATACAGCCTTGACGCACTCCTTTTCCTATTTGGAACCAGGCTGTTGTTCCATGTCCAGTTCTAACTGTTGCTTCCTGACCTGCATATAGGTTCTCAAGAGGCAGGTTAGGTGGTCTGGTATTCCCATCTCTTTCAGAATTTTCCACAGTTTATAGTGACCCACACAATCAAAGGCTTTGTCATAGTCAATAAAGCAGAAATAGATGTTTTTCTGGAACTCTCTTCCTTATTCTTTGACCCAGCAGATGTTGGCAATTTAATCTCTGGTTCCTCTGCCTTTTCTAAAACCAGCTTGAACATCTGGAAGTTCACGGTTCACGTACTGCTGAAGCTTGCCTTGCAGAAGTTTGAGCATTACTTTACTAGCGTGTGAGACTTCTTGCTTCAATTTTCTGCATTACAGCCTTTGATGAATCCTATTTGCAACAAGGATTTCCCTGTTGGCTCAGTGGTAAAAGATCCACCTGCCAGTGCAGGAGACATTAAAGACATGGGTCTGATGCCCGGGTTGGGAAGATCCCCTGGAGGAGGAAATGGCACCCCATTCCAGTATTCTTGCCAGGAGAATCCCATACCAGAGGAGCCCAGTGGGCTACAATCCATGGGGTCAGAAAGAGTCAGACATGACTGAGTGTCAGCACTCTCCATTAAACCCAGTTCCTTTTAATATTGTTCTCCTGAATAGAGAAGAACTTCTTGGTCTTCCCTGTATTCTCCAATGTGGTATAAATTACATTAGGTTTTTCATTCAGTATCACCTTTAAAAGTCTATCCTCATTGTTATATGCATTAGTGGTCCATTGCTTCTAATCGCTGTTGCTGTATCTTCTTCATGCTCCAAGGTGTGTATGTGTGTGGTAGGGACATGGATAGTCTCAGAGCCCCAAGTTTGGGGATTTAATGTACAGCACAGTGATTATAGATGATAATACGTTATCATATTCTTATTGCTAAGAGAGTAGATCTCAAATGTTCTCATCATAAGAATAAAAAATGGTAATTCTATGATGGGGTAAAGGTGGTAATTAATACTATAAAAGTGAAAAGTGAAAGTTGCTCTGTCATGTCCAACTCTTTGTAACCCCATGATCTGTCCATGAAATCCTCCAGGCAAGGATACTGGAATGGATTCCCATTCCTGTCTCCTGGGGATCTTCCTGACCCAGGATTGAACTGAGGTCTCCTGCATTACAGGCAGATTCTATCTGTCTGACCAACCAGGGAAGCATGGGAGACCTGGGTTCAATCCCTGGGTCGGGAAGATCCCCTGGAGGAGGACATGGCTAATAGTATGATAGCAATCATTTTGCAGTTCATAAATATATCAAATCAACACATCATACACCTTAAATTTACAATGTTGTGTGTTGATTATACCTCAATAAAGCTGGGAAAATTGGTCAATTATATTCTAAACACATCCAAGGAGACATAGAATGAGAGTGTATGGAAGGTGGAGCCATTAGGGGATAGAATCAAAGAAAAAAATAACAATACTCTACTAGATAAAAGCCACCCCTTTCTCACTTGGAGATGAATTAGCATTAAAAATTATAGGACAGTTTCACTATGTACTTCTAAATTAAGATTAAGCTCTGTCTAAGGATTATTATCTATCTTCAGGATATGTTTTAAACAGAATGGACTAGATTATGTCCTAGTAACAAATAATCCCAAAAGATGAGTACCTCCACTATACCCAAAAAGTATTTCTTGGTTGTACTCAGTACTTTGTACATCTGAGTAAATCTTCAGATCCATTTTTCTCCTTGTCTTGGCTTAGCATTCCAGGCTGGTTTGAATTAAGAGCATTTTCACATCAATTTGTGCTATGATCATTGGTGTTGGAAAATATATTGCTGGAGACATGAGTTCTAGCAATTAAATGTTTCTACCTATGAAGGAAATGCTAAATCTGCTCTTACTTTATTGCGTAAAACAAGTCATCTGGTCTTGTCTACTTTCAAGAGGAATGAGGAAGTATAATCTTCCTGTGTGCCCCAAAGTAAAGGGTAGGAATTTTCCCACTAAAAGAGAGGTAGAATGTTTGTGTATGTACTTACAGAAAGAGAAAGAGAGAGAATGAAGCCCAACGTATGTGATAAATATGCAGAAATATAGGAGTTACATTTGACATTTACCCAAGCCATTTGAGGATCTATTTGAGATACTAGACTTCTGGTGGCCCAGATGGTAAAGCGTCTGTCTACAATGCAGGAGACCTGGGTTCGATCCCTCGGTTGGGAAGATTCCCTGGAGAAGGAAATGGCAACTCACTCCAGTACTCTGGCCTAGAAAATCCTATGGACTGGGATTTTCTGGTGCAGGCTACTGTCCATGGGGTCGCAAAGAGTCGGACACGACTGAGCAATTTCACTTTCACCTTGAAGTACTAGAGGCCTCCTTGCCTATAGTTGTCTGTGTGCATCTCCCCTGCTATCATGGGAGACTTTTAGTACTGGGGAACTAGTCTTTCTTTGTTTCCTAGCCTAACTCAATCTTGAGACTTTTTTATTTCCATAGTCACTGAGGCTCACACTGTGTAAAACTTGAAATCAGTATTAAAGAAAGAACATTGTGAGAGGATTCTTAAAATCACACTCTTGGCCTGAATAAGACTTTTCACTCTTTTGAACAAATTTTGGTCTTTTATACAATAAGAAGTAAGAGGTCTTTTACAGATTATAGCATTATGATATTATAGTCTTAGTACATGAATTCCTTAGTATTTAAACTTGCACTTGGTTCACTGCTGATCACAGGAAATGAGATGATTTTATCTACTTGGTTATACAAAGGTATTTCTGATGATGTTTCTGGTGATGTTTCTGGGAAACCTGCCGATCACTTTCAGAAGTCAAACAGACATACAAAATTAAAGTGGTGAGATTCTGTTTCTCATAAATTAAAAGACATTTTTACTGAAAGTTGTTTTTTGTACCTTTATGTCATATAAACTCTAATGTGGAACTCTCCATCTCTGTTTAGTCATGACACATGTAGAAATAGTAAGAGGCACAATAAAGTAAATGAGCAATGCTACTTAGGTCTAGTAGGAACAGATGAGTACCAGGCAGAGCTGAGAGGGTCTTTATGTTGATATACCTGTAATTCAGGTTAAGAAGTTCTATCTGAAAGGATTAAGACTTCAAAAAGCTAAAGACTGGTGTGTCTGCCTGTTTTAAACTTTAGTTAATGGTCAGAAAATATTCACTGAGTACCCTCTTTGTATCCAGCACTGTGACTGACAGCTGCTGTGTACATAGAGTGGAGATTAACAATATAGGTGCAGTCCATATGTCAGATACTTAATTCTTAATCTATGAAGGGTCTCACATCCTGTGGTGGTTTTTTTTTTTTTTTTTTTGAAGCCATAAAATAAGTGCCTAATATTTTTATTTTTGGATGATAATGGGAAAATATGTAAACTAAGTTTAAAAGATGCAATTCTATCTCTACTATCAGTTACTAATTTAGTTATATTGTAATAAAAATCTTAGAATGATCAACCTTCCAAAAAAAAACCCCTCTTTTAGAAGATAAAAGGATATTCTGTTCTATAGCCATTATACATAATCGGAATAAATCTACAGCTTATAAAAGCAATATGTATAGTGAAACATTCTCAACATTACTGTATATAACCATCACTTCAGGAATTTGTAAAAAATACAGATATTCAGCCTTTATTCCAGAGATTCTGTCTCAGTAGATCAGCTTTGAAATCCTCAAAACAATATTTTTAATAAATCTTCCAGGTAATTATTATAGAAGAGATCCTGGGACCCAAGCTTGTAGAACACTGATGTTATGGAAAGAGAATTGGTTTAACTGTCAGATAGACCTGGGTTTGAATTCTGCTTCTTTCTCAAATGCTATGTGTTAGTTATTTATTGCTACATAACAAATAACTATAACTTGCCAACTTAAAAAAATACACATTTATTACTTCACGGATTCTGCAGGTCAGAAGCTGGGGGTTTCTTATCTGGATCTTCTACTTACGGTTTCACAAGGGTGGAATCAAGGTATTGACCAGGACGGGGTTATCATCCAGAAGTTCAAATAGGTAACAATCTATTTTCTTTTTTTTTATTTAAAAATTTTTATTTTTACTTTATTTTGCTTTACAATACTGTATTGGTTTTGCCATACATTGACATGAATCAGTCACGGGTGTACATGAGTTCCCAATCCTGAACCCCCCTCCCACCTCCTCACCTAACTTACTTGTGGTTGTAGGCTGAGAACTTCAGGTTTCTGCTGACAGCAAAGAGATCTCTTCTAGAGGCCTCCCCCAGTTCCTGGAGGCCACCCACAGGTCCGTGACACCTGTGCTTCTCCAACATGGCTTCTTACTTCAGCAAGGTGGCAAGGTGGGTCTCTAACAGAAATGCACTGCCAAAGTCCACATAATGTAACATAAAAGTGAAGTGAAAGTCGCTCAGCCGTGTCCGACTCTTTTAGACCCCATGGACTATACAGCCCATGGAATTCTCTAGGCCAGAATACTAGAGTGAGTAGCCTTTCCCTTCTCCAGGGCATCTTACCAACCCAGAGATCAAACCCAGGTCTCCCACATTGAAGACATTCTTTACCAGCTGAGCTACAAGGGAAGCCCAAGAATACTGGAGTGGGTATCTTATCCCTTCTCCAGGGGATCTTCCTGACCCAGGAATTGAACCAGGGTCTCCTGCATTGCAGGCGGATTCTTTACCAACTGAGCTATGAATCATAAGCTTGTGGCATTTCACCACTTGTGCTATATTTGATTGGATAAAATCAGACTCTGCTCACTCTTAAGGGAAAGACAGTATATAAGGGTGTGAACACCATGAGGCACTGATCATTAAAAGCTACCTGAGAATATGTCAGGCACAGTGTGATTTAGACAAATTGTTTATCACTATGAATTCTTAAGGGCATGGCACAGTGATAAAGAATCTGCCTGCTAATTCAGGAGACACAAGGGACATAGGTTCAACCCCTGGGTCAAGAAAATCCCCTGTAGTAGGAAACGGCAACTCACTCACTCCAATATTCTTGCCTGAAAAATTCCATGGATAAGAGCCTAGCTAGCTACAGTCCATGAGATGGCAAAGTTGAACATGATTGGGTGACTAAATACCATAATAATATGTCTTAAATAAAGCTGAAAACTATTATTTGAAGGTTGATTTCAAAAACATAAGCAAGTGGGGAAACTGAAGAAAAATTGCTACAAACAATCCCCTTTCTTCTGTTGTGTGTGTATCCTGTTTCCTTAATTATCCTATCAATATTTTTTTCTGTTAGTCTTTTTTAAAGAAAATTTGGTAGGTAGAGATATGAGAAATAGAATGTTTAAATGTAGTAGTAAATATTATAGAAGAAAAAATAAAATATTCTTCTATTCCTATCCTATTAATGTATACACGTCACAATATAATAGCTCTTCAAAGAAACACAAGACAAAGAATAATAAGAGATTTACTTTTCAAGCAGATAAGCCCATAAGCTCTTTAAAAATGTGTTTTTTTCCCCTTAATGTGCCATCATTTCTTAACTTAATCTACTCAGTCTCTGACCCCTATGTATATGTTGTGTAAATCCTTTCTCTTGGCTCCATGATAAGCTCATCATATTTATAAACAGTTGTTTTACCCGGTAAGCATCAACTTGTGTTTAAATAACTGTCTCAATTTAGCACATTTTTTTCATCATACAGTGTATTACAGTTTTGGGAATATTTTTGCTACAGCCGAGTTTCTTTTAACCATACATTTCCAAATTACCCAAGACTTCAGTAGATTTTGAAAACCGGTACTTCTAAGTAAAGATAAAGCAAATTTATTTAATAAGTGTTTTTGAAAGTGGGTATAAGGTAGGTTTGTAGATAGATAGGTAGGCAGATGATATGTTATGAAAAAAAAACCCTGCAAAATGGAGTAACAAAACGTTAAATTTGAACTGAATATGAAAGATCATTAGTGCAAACTCTAAGGTGTTAAGTGCTTGTGTGAGAGCATAAATCTGGTTTGTGTAAAAGCTGGGAGTATAATATCTAGCCCTGCTGCTCCTGGTCTAGTTCCATCTACAGAGCCATGCTGACTCCATATATGTTTGAAAAATGGAGCTCTGAGAAGTGGGTAATAAAAATTCATAACCTTCTCCCATATTATGCATATTCTCCTTTTTATGCTTAGCAATCAGGATTTTTCATGCTTTTCTAAATACTCTTGTAAAGTCCTCAGCATAATCCAAGCAGCTGCCGGAAGGGTGGATCCTATGGCTACAAACATCTATGCTCTCACGCCTCCCAATCTGGGGAAAATAACAAGGAAATGATTTTAAAATAAATAGAAAGCTCTTGGGGATTAACTGATAATCTGTCTGAATTTATGAAATAAATAACACTATTACTGCTGCCTAATCTCACATTTCTTTAAGTTACACATATGAATGGCTTTAAAACAGTGCAGTTTTCTAAAGGTAACAACATAATATAGCTTTTAGAGTTTTTAATCTTGAGTCATAGAAAAAGCTGTTCATACTGTGTGTTCTCTCAATATGTACTCTAATGTGTGTGCTGCGTGCATTTTCTACAGTGTCTCAGTAGATCATTCTGCTTGAAGCTCTATGCTTTCACCTAATGAAAATGAAGCACATTACATTCAAGTGCAGAACATAAAAGAAGGATCTTTCAGGAATCAGGACAATTATCAGTTTCACCCTCAAAGTAACCCAGGAAGACATATGGGTCAGATTTGGGGCCAATCATGTCCATGGGTGCACTCAGCTTAAAAGACCTGGCTTCCAGGGGTCATTAGGAGACCATTCCAGGTTTTTGGTACATAAACTTCTAAAATTTAATTACAGGCCTGAATTAGGCAGTGATAGTTTCAAACTTTATGGTATTTGTTTAGCTAGCCAACCTTGTGGTAATGTATTTTAATCCATTCATTTTCAGGGTGAGATTAGTATAGTTAACTATGCATCTGATATATGGCTTCAAATATAAAAACTTTATTGGTTAGATCCTCAGTTGTGACTGCCATATATTGATATAGATGCTGAGTGAGCTTGGGTTTAGGAAATTTCAAACTCCAGCTGTTTCAGGAAATGTTAACTATAAAAAGTCAGTGGTAGTGTCCATTGGCAGAGATGAAGCGTTCTGCATCCCATTGTCTACTGTTCTGCAATGCTATGGGCTAGCATATAATTGGTAGACAACATCCTTTGAGGAGCCTTCAAAATCTGGCTTTCCATCTCCTGTTGCCCCTCCTATCATTGTAAATGAAAAGATAATTTGAAAAGTGATGACTTTTTTAAAAGGTAAATATATGCAGCCTGCAGAATTAGCATCAGTAACACTAAGGTTCCCCACTCCAGTACTCTTGCCTGGAAAATCCCATGGACGGAGAAGCCTGGTGGGCTGCAGTCCATGGGGTCGTGAAGAGTCAGACGTGACTGAGCGACTTCACTTTGACTTTTCACTTTCATGCATTGGAGAAGGAAATGGCAATCCACTCCAGTGTTCTCACCTGGAGAATTCCAGGGATGGCGGAGTCTGCGGGGTCGCACAGAGTCGGACACGACTGAAGCGACTTAGCAGCAGCAGCAGCAGCAACGCTAAGGTTATCATTCAGTTCAGTTCAGTCACTCAGTCGTGTCCGACTCTTTGCAACCCCATGAATTGCAGCACGCCAGGCCTCCCTTTCCATCACCATCTCCTGGAGTCCACCCAAACTCATGTCCATCGAGTCGGTGATGCCATCCAGCCATCTCATCCTCTGTCATTCCGTTCTCCTCCTGCCCCCCAATACCTCCCAGCATCAGAGTCTTTTCCAATGAGTCACCTCTTCGCATAAGGTGGCCAAAGTACTGGAGTTTCAGCGTTAGCATCAGTCCTTCCAAATAACACCCAGGACTGATCTTCTTTAGAATGGACTGGATAAGTGATTTAACATCTTTTAATCTGATATTCTGTTCACAGTTAGAATTATTTTCTATACACAGAAGTCTCCCTTGCATTATGTATCACATGGGAGGTGCTAAAGAGAAGTTAAAAAAAATAAGAAATAATAAATGGGAAAAAATAACTGAGTACTATAATTGTCCAATTCCTTTTATCAGAATAAAGTCAATCAAGTACTTATAATCTGAAATATTTATAATAACATTTATATAGTTTACACAAGCAAAAGAGTATGATATTATAAACATTCAGAGAAGCATTTTTCTGTTCATTAGGAAAGAGTAAATGAGTTTGTAGATTATGTATCATTTGGTGAATTTAAAGCACCTCAATTTATAGAAGAAAGCATAGGTTTTAAATAATAATAATTGTTTTTCATGTTCTTTGTCAGTAACATGTTAGTTTGGCATTAAGGAAGTATTAAAAAATAGTTTGATTTACATAAATTTCTCCTCAGAATTTCTAATCCTTTAGCATATGTAACTGATATAATATAGACTATGTGGCCTTGCAGTTTAATATGATAAATTTATAAGAGAGGCAATAGAATATAACATTTAGTAAAAAAGTTTAGATCAGACAGACTTGAGTGTAAATCTTTAATCTGTGCAACCTTGGACAAAACTCTTAACTGCCTTAAGCTTCAGGAATTTCAAGAATAAAAGGAATAATAAATGTACTTAAATTAAGGGGTAATTAGGGAAATTCAAAAGAAATATTATTTGCATCGGTTAACTCGGTTAATGGTAGCTGATTATTACATTATTTATAATAGTCTGGGTAGTACTAATAGTAGTCAGAGCAGCAAGAGGAGGAGTAGTAGTATTATATAGTACTTCAGTCAAGAGGAATATCTGCTAATTTCTCTAAGAGTTGAGGAAGATATCCTAGGAAAAATATGATTTAGATTGTTAAGGACAGTTTTCTAGTTTACAACATACTATAAGAACATTATAGACAAAGTTGATCAAGTACGTATAATAGTGTAAAGTTACCTGTTTAGATAATAAGTACATTATAGATATAGTGTAAGATGAAGATGCAAAACAGTAAGTTATTTCAATGATTTGGAACACTTTTCCTTCCTAAATTAAGATGCTATAAGTTACTCTGAAGATAGCTGGGAACCGATAAATATTTTTAAGCAGCAGTATGACACAATCAAATGTATGTTCCTTCCAGCATTTTCTAAGGGGAATGGAGATTGATCACACACCTTTCTAGGATTCTGTGGGGGGGGTGGGCAAGAATCAGATATTTTGTACTGATGGGCTAAATTATTTCCTGAAAATAGGAAGTTACATCATCTGCTGAGAAATGGTGAGGATTGGGAATGTTTAAGGTGAAGGGTAAAAGTTTATCTTCCTGTTTTTGTTTTCTTTTCTTTTAATAGAAATTGAAACTGGAAAGGGAAAAATGAAATTAATACTGCAAACTGACTTGGATTGGAGACCCTTGTTGTGCGGTACTCTACTCTGCAGGGGCACCTTTGTGTGGGAGAAGAGTGGATAGGTGACTGATCAGTTTGGGATGTGCCTGGGCCTGGGCAATGGCATGACAGTAAATAAGGGAACGGAAGGATCTGGGAAGAGAGTGATAAGGATGATCAAATTACAGTAAACAGTAAAGCAGAAGCTACAGTCTAGAGAAAAGGAAAGATACAATATTGGCTGTTGCTAGAGTTCAATGAGCAAGCTTAACAGGAATGAGAAAATGGAAGATGAAAGACCAAGTTTGAAGAGCAGGGTATTGAAATATGAGAGATCTGTCTCATAGGATGTACTAGGCAAAATGATGTCCCCCAAAGATGTCCACATCATGACACCCAGAACCTGTGGCTATATAACATGGAAAAAGGGACTTCCTAATGTTATCAAGTTACAAATATTGAGAAGGGAAGATTATCCTATATCACCTGAGTGAAACGATATAACCACAAGTGTTCTTGTAAAAGGAAGATTAAGGTCCAAGTTAGCAGTAGGAGATGTACCAAAGGAAGCAAGAGGTTACCGTGCTATGAAGGAGAAGGAATTTATTCCTTCTCTTTTCCAGTAAAAGAGAAGGAATAAATCTTCGGGAGGCTTCAGAAGGAAGAAGCTCAGCCAACACCTCAATTTTAGTCCTCTGACCCTTAAAACTGTAAAAACAAATAAATAAACTTGTGTTACTTTAAACCACTGAGTGTGTGGTAATTTATTACAGTAACCATAGGAAACTAATATAGAGGATTGTAGGTGTCAAGATTTAAGGTACAGGTGACCAAAACTGGAGTTGTTTTACAAGACTTGAAGTTGAGAGGTTTACTGAGTGATCTGTGGAAACAGAGAAGAATGTAATCCTGCTATTGGAAGTCTTATTCAAATATCAATAAATCAGCAGAGATGGCACTTCCACTACAGACTTGTAAGCCTCCAGAAAAACTTTTTTTTGAGTTGGTGATGGACAGGGAGGCCTGGCGTGCCGCGATTCATGGGGTCGCAAAGAGTTGGACACGACTGAGATTATAACTGTATGTATTAGTTAGATAGAAATGCCATTAATGAAATGCCCGGTCTGTACCACAGACCAGGTGGCTTAAACAATAGAAATTCATTTCTTCACAATTCTAGAAGCTAGAAACCCAAGATCAAGGTTTGGGCATGCCGTTTTCCTCCTGAGGGTCTCCCTCCTGGCCTTGTAGATGGCTATCTTCTTCCTATGCTTTTACATTCTCTTCCTTTTGTGTGTACCTGTGTTTAAAATTCCTCTTTTTATAAGGCCACCTGTATTTTGGACATCTGTTTATTGAATACTAAAACCTATCAACCAAATGACCTTATTTTGCCCTATTTATATTTTAGGCTAAATACTATCACATTCTGAGGGACCAAGCATTAGGACTTCAATATATAAATTGGATGGAGTGGGGACAGAGGGTGGAGAGGTACAAAATTAGCCTATAAAACTGTCCTATAGCATTTATTGCAGCAGGCTAGCTCTATTTTGCCTTTTTTTTCCTCTAATGGGAACTTAACTGTCTTGGGATAGATATACCCTCTAATTTAAATGGATATCCTCACAATGCCTATTGCTGTTTCTTACCTATGGTGAATGCTTAATACATAAGTAATTAAATTATCAGTTCCAGCTTTCAAATGTCTATATCTAATTTCTAACAAAGGTAATTATCTTTGTGCTAAATGCTAACTGTTTTCTACATTTTCACTCATCGTTAATATATTCTATCTGGGATCATTCTTCCTTTCTCCATGATAGTTTATAGAGATTAGATGGTAATGTAATATACTTTTTCTGAGTAGAATACATATAGTTCTATCTCAATCAGAGAATATCAGTAAACAAATTAATATCAAACATATAACTGATCTTCATTTCCCTATAAATTGCATCATTCAATCCATTTGAATAAAAGGTCACTTTAATTCTACTATATACTCAACACTATGTCAGCAATAAAATTTTACATAAATGAGACATGCAGTATGTAATATTACTACCTTGGAAAAATTTTATAACTGTACTTTGTAAGTACATGTGCACATGCTAAGTCACTTCAGTTGCGTCCAACTCTATGCAACCCTATGAAGTGCAGTGTGCAAGGCTCCTCTGTCTATTGGGTTTTCCAGGCAAGAATACTGGAGTGGGTTGCCATGCCCTCCTCCAGGGCATCTTCCCTACCTAGGGATTGGACCTACATCTCATATCTCCTGCACTGGCAGGCAGGTTCTTTACCACTAGTGCCACGTGGGAAGCCCACTTTGTAGATATTTAGCTATAAAATACTTAGGAAAATGACAGTGATGAAAATCATTATTTAAAGTGAAGTTGTATCCATTCATCTATTCATTCCTCCATCAAATATATATACATATATATTATATATATATGATTTATTATGTGCTACTATGAAACAAAGTAGACTGATGGAGTTTAAACAGAGAAGTAATAAAGAAAAACTTTAGTAAAATACTTGCCCAAATAATGTTTGGTTGCAACTGTAGTAAGTATGGCAAAAGAGACATATGAGGTGCTACAGAGCCTTACTTTACCTAACTGTAGTGGACAGTGAAAACTTTATATAGGGAGTTTGCTTGTTCATGAAAGATCTTAAGCAAGAGGAAGAGTCACTAGATGGAGAGGAAGGAAAACCATTTCAGCAAGAGGATATTATGTGCTAAGTCCCAGTGGCAAGACAGAGTTTAAACATTACTAGGGGCTGAACGATAAGAACAGTAGGAACAGAGAGAGCTGGGAAGAATTAAGGGATCTGGAATGGAAGGCTTAAGAAGATATATTGAAAACTTTTATATTTTTCCCCAGAAAAATGGGAAGTCACAGCTGTGTTTCAAGGGCGAATGTACCATGACTGGATTAAAGATTCAGAAGCACTATTTCATTTGCTTGCTGGAGGCTAACTTTGAGAGAAACCAGAATAGATACAGTAGGTCAGCTGCAAGGTAGTTACAGTGATCACAGAGTAAAGATACCTACTTGAATTAAGTGGTAAACTGCAGATAATGAAGTATTTTCAAGATATTGAACACAATTTCAGAAAGACCAAAGGTGATAGTAATATGTCATATTTGAATGTCAGTTTTGTACAGAATTAGGAAAATTTGTATGTTTATTTCTCAAGTCAAGTCTTCATAAGATAGAGAAAAGTAAATATACAAGCTTGATAGGAGAGTGGGTGGTTGAGATAAACAGAGAGAGTGACAAAAGAGAATTTTAGTTCCGTGAGAGACCTTTTATCACTGTTAGTTTTGAATGTTTTCTCTTAAACATTCATGTAAGTTTTAAATTCCATACCATAATACTGTTGTTTATTATAAAATTTTTTTTTCATTTTTCTCCTCCTATATTTTCAGTGAAATCCTTCCTGTTGGAGGATGCACATTCTTTATTCTAAGAATTCTATACCTCCTAATTACTAATTTTCCTCCTAGGAATCCTTGTTCTCCACTTTGAGAAGCCAAGTCATATCTTATGTCCTTTGACCCTCACAGCAATTCAGAGAAAGTCATTCCAGAGAAATCCGTTACTAGTTTAGAGACAAGAAATTTGAGGCCTAGAGTGAACATAAATGACAGCCACATTGTTGATTGCTGGAAATGAGCAGAGCTACAATTGTATAACCATCATAATACACAGTACAAATTTTTGTTTGTCAGATCTTAACAGAAGGCTATAATAGGTTAGAGGTTAGCTAATTCATGCCATCACAGTATTGGGAACATTAAAATGTAATAAAACTCAATTGGCTTCAAGTATTAAATCCATAGAGATTCTAAAGTAGAAATAGGCATTGCCAAGAGAAAAGTGAAAAGGTCTATTTCAAAATGTAGTTATTATACAGAATCAATTGCAACTTTAATAGAAACCACACTTTATCATAGGCAGTGTAAGAATTGCGTGCCGCTGTATCAAGGTAACATGGAAATAGCAGCATCATAACAAGTAAAACAAAAGAATACATCCTTGGAAATCAAGGACCTTGATAATTCTTGACACAATTTTTAAATTTATTTGTTCCATAAAAATCAAAAAAGCATAATAGGTTAGTAAGAAATGAAAACCTTCTATATCAACTGGAAATAAATAAATATGATTTTGGAAAATACACAGGCAAGAGATCACTATAGAAAAATGAGTAGTAGGTAGCAGCAAACTTTAAAACCTATAGTTAAAAACTTGCTAACACCACCTTTGGCTACAAAGAAAACTCCATTTCCTGAGTTACAATTGTTTATACACAGTACATATTTGCATAAAAATAACCAGCATTTTCAGGATTGTGGATTTGCTGACTTCTCAAAGCATAGAATTTGATTATGAATAATTGCTAGTACTGTGTATACATTTAATAGTTGATATTTAAAATGAAAAGTAAGGACCAATTCTCTTCCATTCTTATTTCTTTTTCAGAGGTACTCTTCAAATCCCATTGTTGCACATGACTTAGCAGGCTCTTTTCCCAGCCAGAGAAAAATAAGAAAAATTGAGGCTTTACTAACTTAAAAATGTGTGTCACTGAAAAATTAAAAGTCATATTACAGTTAGTGAATGTATTTCCTTTAATTATATCCTGAAACAAAGAACTAAATAGAAACCATATTAAGTTTGGATAATAATGAAACAAAATATGGAAATAAAATATGAAACAAAACAATAAAAATAAAAAGAACAAGAGAAGAGAGTTGCTGCATAAAAAGAAAACTATTTTTCCTTGCCCCAAAAGAACCTAAAACAGTGTCTAAAGTCTGAATCCAAGTTGTTGTCTGAATGTCAAATTGACAATATTTGGTTTGTAACATATCCCAAAAGAGGAAAAAACATGGGTGGAGGAAATGACCAGCCTTAGGAAAATGATGGGATTTTATGCACTGATGGGATTTATAATCTTGCCATTTGAGGAAAAAATTATTACATGGTCTTGCTTGGAAATAGATAACTTTTTTTTTTTTTTTTTTTTTGAGCCTGCTGCCATGTGTGTGACTTTATCTTTAAAGAGAACACATAGATTTGGGTTGGTATGTGTATCAGTTCAGTTGCTCAGTCGGGTCCCACTCTTTGTGACCCCATGAACTGCAGCACAACAGGCCTCCCTGTCCATCATCAACTCCCGCAGTTCACCCAAACTCATGTCCTTTGAGTCAGTGATGCCATCCAACCATTTCATCCTCTGTCGTCCCCTTCTTCTCCTGCCCCTAATCTTTCCCAGCGTCAGGGGTTTTTCCAATGAGTCAGCTCTTCGCATGAGGTAGGCAAAGTACTGGAGTTTCAGCTTCAGCATCATTCCCTCCAAAGAAATCCCAGGGCTGATCTCCTTCAGAATGGACTGGTTGGATCTCCTTGCAGTCCAAGGGACTCTCAAGCGTCTTCTCCAACACCACAGTTCAAAAGCATCAATCCTTCAGCACTCAGCTTTCTTTATAGTCCAACTCTCACATGTACATGACTACTGGAAAATCCATAGCTTTGATTAGATGGGCATAACTTAAAAAAAAAAAAATGCAGTACAGTAAGTAGCCTGTGGGTCTTCCCTGGTGGTTTAGCAGTAAAGAATCTGCCTGCAGTGCAGGAGACTGCCTGCAGTACAGAAGACTTACGTTCAATCCTTGGGATGAGAAGATCTACTGGGATGAGAAGATCTACTGGAAGAGGAAATGGCAACCCGCTCCAGTATCTGTGTCTAGGAGATTCCTTGGACAGAGGAGACTGGTGGGCTACAGTCCATGGAGTTACAAGAGTTGGACATAACTTAGTTTACGTAGCCTATCAGGAAGGTAGATTGCCAGAAACAGAAACTCAGGCATCAGGGTGTTAGTGTTAACTGGTTCAGTTCTGTCCAACACTTTGGGACCCCAAGGACTGTAGCCCTTTAGGCCCCTCTGTCCATGGAATTCTTCAGGCAAGAATACCAGATGGCATTGCCATTCCCTTTTCCAGGGGATCTTCCTGACCCAGGGATTTAAGCCAGGGATAGAATTTCAGGCAAATTTTTTACCATCTGAGCCAGTTGGGAAGCCCATACTTTTAGTATAAGTACATTCTTAACATCACTTGAAGTAAGAATCAGAGGCAGAGTAAAATGAGAACTTTGATGATAGGGTAGATAGAATGTGAGCTTTGGGGCTAAACTGACTTGACTCAAAATCATAACCTTGCCTTTTAAAAGTTGTGCGACCTTCCACAGTTACTTAATATTTTAATTCATCTACAATGAGGTCAATAATAGTACTACCTCTTTAATTATTGTAAGGAATAACTGAGCAAAACGGAACCCTTAAGAAGTACAAAAGTGTTTACTATTGTGACAAGGAAAGGTCCGTCTAGTGAAGGGTATGGTTTTTCCAGTGGTCATGTATGGATGTGAGAGTTGGTCTGTGAAGAAACCTGAGCACCAAAGAATTGATGCTTTTGAACTGTGGTGTTGGAGAAGACTCTTGAGAGTCCCTTGGACTGCAAGGAGATCCAACCAGTCCATTCTGAAGGAGATCAGCCCTGGGATTTCTTTGGAGGGAATGATGCTGAAGCTGAAACTCCAGTACTTTGGCCACCTCATGCGAAGAGTTGACTCATTGGAGAAGACTCTGATGTTGGGAGGGATTGGGGGCAGGAGGAGAAGGGGATGACAGAGGATGAGACGGCTGGATGGCATCACTGACACTATGGAGGTGAGTCTGAGTGAACTCTGGGAGTTGGTGATTGACAGGGAGGCCTGGCGTGCTGCAATTCATGGGGTTGTAAAGAGTTGGACATGACCCAGTGATTGAACTGAACTGAACTGAACTGAAGTTCAATTCAGTTCAGTTGCTCAGTTGTGTCTTGACTCTTTGTGACCACATGGACTGCAGCACACCAGGCTTCCCTGTCCATCAACAACTCCCAGGGCTTACTCAATATCATGTCCATCAAGTTGGTGATGCCATCAAACCACCTCATCCTCTGTTGTCCCCTTCTCCTCCTGTCTTCAATCTTTCCCAGCAGTGTGACTCATTTCCAGTGAGTCAGATCTTCACATCAGGTGGCCAAAATATTGGAATTTCAGTTTCAGCATCAGTCCTTCCAATGAACACCCAGGACTGATCTCCTTTATTTATTTATTTATTTATTATTTTATTTTATTTTTTATTTTTTTATTTTTTTAATTTTAAAATCTTTAATTCTTACATGTGTTCCCAAACATGAACCCCCCTCCCACCTCCTCCCATAACATCTCTGTGGGTCATCCCCATGCACCAGCCCCAAGCATGCTGATCTCCTTTAGAATGGACTGGTTGGATCTCTTTGCAGTCCAAGGGACTCTCAAGAGTCTTCTCCAACACCACAGTTCAAAGGCATCAATTCTTCAGCTCGTAGCTTTCTTTATAGTATAACTCTCACATCCATACATGACTACCGGAAAAAGCATAGCTTTGACTAGATAGACATTTGTTGGCAAATTAATGTCTCTGCTTTTGAATATGCTGTCTAGGTTTGTCATAGCTTTTCTTCCAAGGAACAAGTGTCTTTTAATTTCATGGCTGCAATTACCATTTGCAGTGATTTTGGAGCCCAAGAAAATAGTCTGACACTGTTTCCACTGTTTGCCCATCTATTTGCCATGAAGTGATGGAACCTGATGCCATGATCTTAGTTTTCTGAATGTTGAGTTTTAAGCAAGCTCTTTCACTGTCCTCTTTCACTTTCATTAAGAGGTTTTTAGTCCTTCTTCACTTTCTGCCATAAGGGTGGTGTCATCAACATATCTGAGGTTATTGATATTTCTCCTGGCAATCTTGATTCCAGCTTGTACTTTATCCAGCCCAGCATTTTGCATCATGTGCTCTGCATGTAAGTTAAATAAGAAGGGTGACAATTTATAGCCTTAACGTACTCTTTTCCTGAGTTGGGAACAGTCTGTTTTTCCATGTCCAGTTCTAACTGTTGCTTCTTGACCTGCATACAGATTTCTCAGGAGGGAGGTAAGGTGGTCTGGTATTCCCATCTCTGTAAGAATTTTTCACAATTTGTTGTGATCCACACTGGCAAAAATTTTGGCATAGTCAATAAAGCAGAAATAGACATTTCTCTGCAACACTCTTGCATTTTTATGATCCATTGGTTGGCAATTTGATCTCTGGTTCCTCTATCTTTTCTAAAGCCAGCTTGAACATCTGGAAGTTCATGGTTCAAGTACTGTTGAAGCCTGGCTTGGAAAATTTTTAGCATTATTTTGATAGCATGTGAGATTTGGGATTGGAATGAACACTGACCTTTTCCAGTCCTGTGGCCACTGCTGAGTTTTCCAAATTTGCTGGCATATTGAGTGCAGCACATTCACAGCATCATCTTTGAGGATCTGAAATAGTTCAGCTGGAATTCCATCATCTCCACTAGGTTTGTTTATAGTGATGCTTCCTAAGGCCCACCTGACTTCACATTCCAGGAAGTCTGGCTCTAGGTTAGTGATCACACCATCGTGGTTATCTGGGTCATGATTTTTTTTTTTTTTTTTTTTGGTATAGTTCTTCTATGTATTCTTCCTACCTCTTAGTGTCTTCTGCTTCTGTTAGGTCCATACTGTTTCTGCCCTTTATTGTGCCCATCTTTGCATGAAAAGTTCCCTTGGTATCTCTAATTTTCTTGAAGAGATCGCTAGGCTTTCCTATTCTATTACTTTATTCTATTTCTTGGGACTGATCACTGAGGAAAGCTTTCTTATCTCTCCTTGCTATTCTTTGGGACTCTGCATTCAAATGGGTATATCATTCCTTTTCTCCTTTGCCTTTAGCTTCTCTTCTTTTCTCAGCTATTTGTAAGGCCTCCTCAGACACCCATTTTTGCTTTTTGCATTTCCTTTTCTTGGGGATGTTCTTGCTTGCTGCCTCCTGTAGAATGTCATAAATCTCTGTCCATAGTTCTTCAGTGATAAAGTAAACAGACCAAAAAAAAGTAAAAAAATTAAAAAAAAAAAAAACACCCACTATTATCGGTAAATGTACAGACATTGTAATTATTTTGTGCCTAGTCCTGTGCTTGTGATTTCTGGCACATTAGTTTACTTACTGCTTAAAATACCTCTGCAAAGTATGTATTGTTAATCAGTCACTTGCATGTTAATGATGAGAGGCATAGATGTTGATGTTTTTGTGGAGCCTTTCAGGATCTTCTGTGACCAGGTTTGTTGCCTTTCCTAGGATTGTCTGTAGTATGCTGTGCTGCTCTCCATCATTTTTATTGCCATTTTGTACTGTAATTTCTTGTTTTAATTTTCTGTTTTCCACACCATACTATAAATTCCTTGATGGCAGGATTTTTTTTTTTTAATTTGTATATCTTGAGTGTTTAGTATAGTATGCCATTAGTAGTAAATGAATAAATATACATTTTTTTAAACATTCTGTGAAATTCTCTGGAACAGATTCTGTAGTTTGAGTGTCCCCAAACCCCTTGTTAATCATTGTTTTCCTTTTCTCCTTTACCATCAATCTATAGTTAGAGTTCATGTAACTGTTCAAAAGCCCTGTCACTTGTTCAGCCATTCTTGAAGCTGGAAGTGGCCGTGTGACACAGTTCTGACTATTGAGCCAAATACATGAATCAACTACACGAGGATAGCATGGTGGTATGTGAAGCTTTTGTTTTCCTGTTAAAAAGGAAATAAAGATAACAGACCCATTACTTTCTCTTTCTGTCTCTTTTCGATTTTTATAGTAAGTATGAGAGTCATGGCATTCATCTTAAGATCAAAGGGGATAACCATAGTCATGTGGGCTGAAATAGTGCCCCTCCACCAAAATTTTTATGTTGATGCCCTAACCTCCAGTTCATAAGAATGACTATATATGGAGACAGAATTTTCACAGAAGTAGTTAAAGTCATTGGGATGGACCCCAATCCATTATGACTGGAGTCCTTATAAGAAGAGAAACTTGGAACATACACTCATGCACAGAGGAAAGATCACATGAAGACACACGGAGAAGAAGGACCATAAATAAACCAAGAGGAAGGCCTCAGAATGAAACTAACTCTGCCAACAACTGGATAATGAGAAAATCAATTTCTGTTTTAACCTGCCTAGTCTGTGGTCCTCTGTTATGGCAACCCTAGAAAGTTAATAACCATGTGGACCCAAACCAACATCTAAGAATGACCCGGCAGGGAGACTTAACGGGCTTGGGTAGGTAAACCAGCACCAGTAAATGCCTAATGTCAGACTTGTGTGCAATAAGTAACTCCTACCTATTTGAGCCCTTTTAAGTCAGACTGTCTACTAGCTTCTGTCGCTATCTAGAACATTCTTCCTTTTTCTTTGATTCACAAGTGAGTTTGACCTGATTCAGAGTTTGGCATGAGAAGAATTCTGTTACCAAAACCTGGATCAATATATTTATCTGTCAGTCCAGATGAAGTAAAACAGCCAGATTTGGGTCAGAAAATTCAAATGGCAGCTGCAAAACCAACATAAGGGCAATGATAATTCAAAATAAAATTCAGTAAATTTTCTTTGGAATGAATCTGTTAAAAACTGACATTCTCTCTGGAAATGTGATTAAAAGTGACTTCTCTGTAAATGTAGCAACATTTCAATACTTTTTATAGTTTTTTAATAAAGAGTATATGTCTGTTACTTAAAAACAAGAGCAACAATCTGATGAAGAATTTTCATAAGTGGCAAAGAAAAAGAAAAGAAACTCTTAGAGGGCAAAGTGTGATAATAGGTCAATGAAAAACTGAATGAGCCAAAACCCACAAAAATATCTAAATTCTATTATTTACCACTAAAATGTTAAATACTGGTACGGTTAGTGCATTCCTGGTAAAATGCACCCCAAGTGATGGAGTCTTTATTGCTTTCAGACAAGTGAGAAATTCAACAGCAAATTTCCTCCTGAAGGTTTTCTCTTTATGACCATCCTTGGTACCAGTTTTCTAAGACTAGATTCTTTAGCAAATATTTCTTAAGGCAAACCTTATGTGTAAACACTATATTGAGAGAGGCAGTACATTCAGAGGGAAACAAGAGTATAAAGGAAAGTGAGGCAATGAAGAAAGGCAGGTGAGTTTAAAGTTGCATGTTACTGAACTCTCCCAGCTTCCCAGGAAATGCAGTCAGCTGCTTAGTTACGTGGAATATCTGCAGGGAGTCTCTATGATACCACCATCTCAAAACTGATAGGAGAGGAAGGGAAAGCAATCTCTCAGTACACTCTCCCTACTCTTTGTCTTTGTTTGATCAAAGATCATTTCATGTGTAATTTCCTCTCCCAGTCCTCTGAATTTTACTAACTGATCCCTTTGGATAGCTGCTGGGGAACCTGGCTGTTCCTTGGGTCCATTTTGGCCACACTGAAGAGCCAGAGCATCATCATCTCATACCATGAGGGTATAATAGAATTCTTGCTGAAGCTCCACTCTCACTCTTGAGATGATAGGATATTTTGAAAATGAGGCAAATGCAGTAGTGAATAAGGCTTGGCTTTGAGCCTTTAGGAAGAGTGAAAGCCATCACTGGAGCTGCTCTGTGTAGGAAGCTGGGAAAATGGCCAACACCCATGCCCAGGGTTAGAGCAGAGCTGAGAGAACTGGATGGCTCATAAACTGGCCTGAGTACAGTTCAATTTCCATTATTTTCTTGTCTGTGAGTTTACACTCTTTTGGACTAATTGTGAGGACTAATTTTGGACTAATTTTGCATTAAACTAGCAGATTTATTTGCTTGAGGACAAACAGACTCAGTCTGTAAGTGTACTGTCGCCATTCTTGCTATATATATGTATGAAGTTAAACATGAGTTTAATTCTTGCTTCAATTTCATCATAACGATATACTTCAAAAACCACTTTTGAAAAATTTGTAAAGTAATCATTAAATTCTCCAGGTCTCCCCATTTGGGTTACATATTATAGGGTGGTAAATTTTGAACCATTGAGGTCAGAATGTAAGTAAAAGTGACAGATGTCACATCCAGGCAGAAGCAGCAATGCCCTTAAATTGAGTAGCACATGCTCTTCCTGTGCCCCCACTGGTCACAGAAGCATAAGCCAAGCTGAAGCCTGTAATGTTCAATGACTAGAAGGAACAGATCTCCCTACCTACACATATGGGATAGGTAGCCTAGGAAAGAAAAGAACTTTCATTATGTTAAGCTGCAAAGATTCAGGGATATTCTACTCTTGAAACATAACATAATCAATCAGAGTCCTAAAAGGAAGCCCCTTTAAACTAGATGATTGAAGCATTTACAATGTTGTAGTCATTAGATGTTAGGTAAACTAACCAGGAATGATGTATCCTAGGCCTCATGACATTGGATATATGTTAGACAACTGTATCTGAAGGGGCAAGGAGAAGTGTTAATTTCTAGAACCTATATAGTGCAGTTGTATGGAAAGGGCCTACAATAGATTGGTCTATTCTTCAGTAGAAGAATTTGGCCAACCTGTAGTAACCTGAAGGGGAAGAATCCAGGAGAGTAAGTAACCTACTTTCCTTTTACCCTCCAATCTCCTTCCATTGATTTCTATTGATTTCTCTGGGAATCTGGAAGATGAAAGAATCTATTGATGCAGATAATAACCTCAAGCCAACTGAATTCTGTGCATGTCACACCCCTCAACCCCTACCTCCCCTCATAGCAAGTCTCAAAGTAGTGAAGAGAAGCCTATAGGTGATCAGGTGATTATTGTTGTTCTTATTCAATTGCTAAATTGTGTCTGACTCTTTGTGACCCCATGGACTGCAAAAGAGCAAATGAAAATATCCTATTCTGATTTATACAGAAATTGATAATGGATGTTTTGTGGCCTTAAGATTAAAACATATGGGATTAATACAACGATTAGGTAATAAGTAGGGAGATAACCAATACAAGGACCGGAAATGATGGTCCATGTTATGCAGGGTAAAAGCACTTGGTAACATTCCCACTTTGCTTGGAAGGCAGCTCATTTACCACATGAACTTTTAGTGCTGGAATTGATCTAATAGTGAAAAATAAAATAATAATGGTTTATAGTTGTTATTGACTGTATTTTCAAGTAATCAGATGAAAAAGAGGAGGTCAGGAAAACAGATTTAAAAGAAATAGAAATAATCCACAAATTCAGGGACTTGTTTGTTTAGAAGCAGAACTGCTTTTCAAATCCAAACTATGAAAACAATAAAATCGAGAAATTATTTGTATTAAAAGGGCCAATTAAAATTCAAACTTGTGGTGAGCATCAAATCAAGGGCTTGGCCATTAAACTCATTGTTAAAACCTCTGAATGGTTTATGGAAACACAGGAAAAAAAAAAAAAAAAATCCTTTCAATTAGTCAAAGTCTCTCCAGGAAAATAATTAAGGGTTTAGTGAAGTGAAAATCATTCAATCATGTCTGACTTCTTGTGATCCCAAGGAATTCCCAGGCCAGGATACTAGAGAGGGTAGCCATTCCCTTCTCCAGTGGATCTTCCCAACCCAGGGATCTAACCCCAGTCTCCCACATTGTAGTTGGATTCTTTACCAGCTGAGCCACCAAGGAAGCCGGTTTAGATTTCCTACCAAAACCTGATAGACTAATGGTACCTGCAGTTAAGTCGAGAAGAATTCATGGGGGTTTAGTCAATAACATGTGAGCAATGAGACATGTCCATTCTTGGCAGACCTTTTAGAGACAGTGCATGGACTGCCAGGATCTTGTTCCTCTGCTGTGGTAATCTAAGAAGCAAGGGTCAGGATGAAGCCTCTGAAGGCCTTTGGTCCTGGTGACTGTAGTGAGAAGAGCACCCTGCTGTCCTTTTAGATACGAAGCAAAAATAAGAGCAACAGTGGGTTATTAAGTCACTGAGTTTTGTGGTTATTTATTATCATCTAACAAGTGACTTAGCAGCACCAACATATTTTGAACAATACAATCAGATTTAGAATTGAAAATATGCAATATAGTAGTAACTCGGGAATGCAAACTAAAGAAGTGAAACAGTACCAGGCAAATGCTATACAAATAGGAAAATCATGAATAACTGCAGCCAATCATGAAATAACTGGTAAGATCTTTAGCCTCATTTATACCCTTTCAGAGCATAATGGTTAATTAGGAAAAAAAAGAAAAGCACATAAAGGTCATGACGAATTTTATATTTCAAGTTTGTAAAATCTATATAAACTTTTTCACCATTGAAAATTACTGATCAGTTCATGCATTTCTAAATATTTTCAGACACTGTTTTAATCTATTCAGAAAATAATGAGGATCCAAGCATAGAGGACAAGATTTTATGAGGGTGAGATGGATGTTCTGATTGGTCTACATGTAACCTCTGGAATTTCAGGGAGAAATTCTGTTGTATAGTATGAAATATATTTGACTCTGTTCCTGGTTCTTGGCATAGAGTTCCTAAAACCCTTGGCATTTCCTGAGTGATGGGTGTCTTTTGTTATTCATAAGGAGACTCTTCGCATCCTGCTTGACATTATGCTAATTAGTTGACTCAGTGTAAACCCCTCAATAGCTTCTGGAAGACTAGAACCAACCGTTGATTAGAGGGTAGTTCTCTCTAATCCCCCAGCCTCCTAGGAATGGAGCTGGAGGGGAAACGGAGCTGGAGATCAAGCTCAGTTGTCTGGGGTCTATGATCTAATCAGTCATGCCTATTGTAATGAAACCTTGATTAAATACTGAATGCAACGGTTTTGAGAGGCTTCTGGGTTGGTGAGCACATTGAGACTCAGAGCTGCTAAAGAGGGCATGGAAGCCCCACCCTGTACCCGGAGCCCTGCATACTTTGTCAGATTCATCTCTATTTGACTGTTCTTGAGTTGTATGCTTTATAATGAAATTTTATCATAAGCACACTGCTTCCTTGAGTTCTGTGGGTTGTTCTAGTGAGTTATCAAACCTGAGTGGCAAGTTGAGGGAAGCCCCAAATTTGTAATCACTCAGGAAGCTGTATGGATTACACGAAGGGCCCCATTTATGTTGATTCCCCTAGTTTGACTAGGGTAGTTTTATGGAGCTGAGTCCTTCAACTACAGGATCTGGGCAAACTCAGGATAGTTAGTGTTAAAATTAAATTGAATTATTAAACCAGTCGGATGTTAGAAAACTGTTGGAAAAAAGACTTCACTCTAGATTTAGAAAATGGCAAGTAAAGTTTAGTCACCACATTCCCTGAAACCAAAGTATACTAGGCTGTACCCACACTAGGATTTCCAAATGTAGACAGAGCAGCCTGAGGAAAGGTACTGTATGTCTGGTGGAAAGATCATATTCGGCTGGAATAGAGAAAAGATTACTTAGGCTTCTAATTCTGTGAAGCAGATCAAATTTCCACGCATGGATAAAGCTGAACAAGAGTTATTAGAATTAGCAGAGTGAGTTTGCTCCTTTTATTTTCATAATTTTGCCCTATACTCATATTGAAATTTGCTTGAATCCTTTTATTCCTATAGATGTTCCATTACCTTTGTAATGAAACACTTTTGTTTTGTGGCTCTTCCTTTTAGATTCAACTCTTTCCATGATTATTTAACCCTTAGTTTCTTTATAGGTGTATTTCAGGGTACTAGTCTTGCCCTCCTCTATAGCTTGCTCTAAGACCATACCATCTTCAGTTGAGGATCTGTTTGTCCCTGTATTCATAAACTTCAGTCTTACAATCTAGCCATGCCCAGAATTTCCTCAGTCAGTCTGTTAGTTCGGAGATAATCAGCATATGCTCCAAAGAAAAATAGTCTAGAATGATCAAAGTTCAGAAAACTTCAGATACTTAGAGATACCAAAAATTTTGATATGTTGAGATGCACATAACACTAGGAAATCACATAAAGACTATTGATTTTTAAATAAAATATCTGTCTACAATCAACAAGCTGTGACTCTCTAGGGATCAGGGATTATAGGAAGCAAGATATAACCATACAGAAGAATCAAACGATAGACTGAGTTAAGAGAGAACACACTTAAATCCTAAATGAGAATGTGGGTATTCGTCAGGACATCATTCAGTACTGCTGGGAAGAATTCATAAGCCCCATCACACACTCTTTCTTACCTACAGCTAACCAGGTAATTCTTTTGGCTACCAAATTCCATCAAGAAAAATTTCATCCCATTTTCATTTCCAAGTTACCAAAACAAAACAAAACACAACTTTATTAAAAATGTCTAAGGAAAAGAGGTAATTTATGGTCATACATTTGTACTTCCCTGGTGGCTCAGATGATAAAGAATCCTTCTGTAATTCAGGAGACCCGGGTTTGATCCCTGGGTCAGGAAGATCCCCTGGAGAAGGGAATGACAACCCACTCCAGTATTCTTGCCTGGAGAATCCCATGGTCAGAGGAGCTTGGTGGGCTATGGTCCATAGGGTCACAAAGAGTAGGACACGACTGAGTGACTAACACACACACACACACACACACACACACACATTATCTTACATAACTAAAAAGTCCAGGAAAAGTTCTGGTCAATTGTAGCAAGATATGATGACATAATGGGCTTCCCTGGTGGCTCAAATGGTAGATAATTCACCTGCAATGCAGGACACCTGGATTCCATCCCTGGGTTGGGAAGATCCCCTGGAGAAGGCAATGATTACCACTCCTTTTAATAGGGGCTTCAAAGGCAGCACTAGTGGTACAGAACCCACCTGCCAATCCAGGAGACATAATGAGACATGGGTTTCATCACTGGGTTAGGAAAATCCCCAGGAGAAAGGCATTGCAACCATTCCAGTATTCTTGCTCAGAGAATCCCACGGACAGTGGAGCCTGGTGAGCTACAGTCCATAGGATCTCAAAGTCAGGCAGGACTGAAGCATATGAAGGGCTAACAGATGTTGCCATTTGTGGTCTCTCCTTTTCCCTCTTTTGTCTTAATTACAGTCTCCTCATAGGAGCCACAAGGCTACCACAAGGGCTATGGTTTTTCCAGAAGAGTAGGGTCTTCTATTTTATTTTATTTTATTTTTTGGGGGGGGTCTTCTATTTTAAATCTCTGACTAATATCTCAACACCTCTGTAGATTACCTCACTTCTCTGAATCAATCAGTGTCTCCAAAGGAAAAATGATATGTTTAGACATTCTGTGACATCTGATTGACAAAATAGTAGAGCTGCTGGATTCATTTTATGACTATCACAATATCCTCTTATATTCTTGAGCATTCTTAAGCAATGTTCCTTCCAGCACTGAACAGAATATATAGTATAGCTCGTTAACTTTCTACAATGACATATGAAGGTAAAAAGCATTTTAGTCGAAAAACATTTAGATGGGGACTGAACTATAGACCAACATTTGTGGATAATTAAGTTGAAAGAATAAATATCAGGACTTGGAAGCTCAACTGCCCTCATCAGGCCCAATAGATATGAAAGAGTTTAGCATGCAGTCTTGCCTAGTTTGATGTTGGAGAGCCCAATACCTGGGCCAAGTGCATCAAATCTATAATGCAATGCACCATGTGATGGTTAAGGGCTAGTACACAGAACAGATATTGCTAAACAAACTTCTCGTCTTCACTCTCAGTCACCCAGAACTTACACAGCTTGAGCCAGTATCTTCTTGACTTTATTGTTATAGCATTAAAATAAAGTTCAGTTACTAAGATGTTTCTGTGAGTCAACATAACAAGTTCTTAAGTTAGTTTTAGAGTCCATCCTTCCTTATACGTATGACAGAGAGATATAACTAGAAGGATCAGACCCACTCAGAATGTTGGTGAAAGCAGAAATAACTAATGCCTATTAAGTCCTTACCATGTGTTAAATTTTATTTTTATTATCTATTTTACATAACATCTCTTCTAATTCTTCCAACAGATTAAAAAGAACATTACTTCTTTTCTTTTTTTCCCTTTTTTTCTTTCTAATTGGAGGATGATTGCTTTACAATATTGTGTAGATTTCTGCCATACATCAACATGAATCAGCCAAAGGTATACATATGTCCCCCTTGAACCTCCCATTTCACCATTCCACCCACCTCAGTTCAGTTCAGTTAAGTCACTCAATCGTGTCCGACTCTTTGCAACCCCATGAACTGCAGCATGCCAGGCCTCCCTGTCCATCACCATTTCCCGGAGTGCACTCAAACTCACGTCCATCGAGTCAGTGATGCAATTCAGCCATCTCACCCTCTGTCATCTCCTTTTCCTCCTGCCCTCAATCCCTTCCAGCCTCAGAGTCATTTCCAATGAGTCAACTCATCGCATGAGGTGGCCAAAGTACTGGAGTTTCAGCTTTAGCCTCATTCCTTCCAAAGAAAACCCAGGGCTGACCTCCTTCAGAATGGACTGGTTGGATCTCCTTGCAGTCCAAGGGACTCTCAAGAGTCTTCTCCAACACCACACTTCAAAAGCATAAATTCTTCGGGGCTCAACTTTTTTCACAGTCCAACTCTCACATCCATACATGACCACTGGAAAAACCATAGCTTTGACTAGATGGACCTTTGTTGGCGAAGTAATGTCTCTGCTTTTGAATATGCTATCTAGGTTGGTCATAAGTTTCCTTCAAAGGAGTAAGCGTCTTTTAATTTCATGGCTGCAATCACCATCTGCACTGATTTTGGAGCACAAAATAATAAAATCTGCCACTGTTTCCACTGCTTTCCCATCTATTTCCCATGAAGTGATGGGACCAGATGCCATGATCTTCGTTTTCTGAATGTTGAGCTTTAAGCCAACTTTTTCACTCTCCTCTTTCATTTTCATCAAGAGGCTTTTTAGTTCCTCTTCACTTCCTGCCATATGGGTGGTGTCATCTGCATATCTGAGGTTATTGATATTTCTCCTGGCAATCTTGATTCCGGCTTGTGCCTCTTCCAGCCCAGCATTTCTCATGATGTACTCTGCATATAAGTTAAATAAGCAGGGTGACAATATACAGCCTTGACGTACTCCTTTTCCTATTTGGAACCAGTCTGTTGTTCCATGTCCAGTTCTAACTGTTGCCTCCTGACCTGCATACAAGTTTCTCAAGAGGCAGGTCAGGTGGTCTGGTATTCCCATCCCTTTCAGAATTTTCCACAGTTTATTGTGATTCACATAGTCAAAGGCTTTGCCATAGTCAATGTAGCAGAAATAGATGTTTTTTTCTGGAACTCTCTTGCTTTTGTGATGATTCAGTGGATGTTGGCAATTTGATGTCTGGTTCCTCTGCCTTTTCTAAAACCAGCTTGAACATCTGGAAGTTCACGGTTCACGTACTGCTGAAGCCTGGCTTGGAGAATTTTGAGCATTACACTACTAGCGTGTGAGATGAATGCAATTGTGCAGTAGTTTGAGCATTCTTTGGCATTGCCTTTCTTGGGATTGGGATGATAACTGACCTTTTCCAGTCGTGTGGCCACTGCTGAGTTTTCCAAATTTGCTGGCATATTGAGTGCAGCACTTTCACAGCATCATCTTTCAGGATTTGAAACAGCTCAACTGGAATTCCATCACCTCCACTAGCTTTGTTTGTAGTGATGCTTTCTAAGGCCCTCTTGACTTCACATTCCAGGATGTCTGGCTCTAGGTGAGTGATAACACCATCGTGATTATCTTGGTCATGAAGATCTTTTTTGTACAGTTCTTCTGTGTATTCTTGCCACCTCCACTTAATATATTCTGCTTCTGTTAGGTCCATACCGTTTCTGTCCTTTATCAAGCCCATCTTTGCATGAAATGTTCCCTTGGTGTCTCTAATTTTCTTGAAGAGATCTCTAGTCTTTCCCATTCTGTTGATTTCCTCTGTTTCTTTGCATTGATCACTGAGGAAGTCTTTCTTATTTCTTTGTGCTATTCTTTGAACTCTGCATTCAGATGCTTATATCTTTCCTTGACTCCTTTGCTTTTCACTTTTCTTCTTTTCACAGCTATTTGTAAGGCTACCCAGAAAGCCATTCCACCCACCTAGGTCATCACAAAGGACTGGTTTGAGCTCCCTGCATCATACAGCAAATCCCTACTGGCTATCTATTTTACACATGGTGAAGCATATGTTTCAATGCCTCTCTCATTCCTTCCCATCCTCTCCTTCCCTGACAGTGTCCACAAGTCTCTTCTTATGTCTGCATCTCCTTGTTGCCTGCAAATAGGCTCATCAATACCAAATTTCTAAATTCCATATATATGTGTTAATATATTTGTTTTTCTCTTTCTGATTTACTTCTTCAAGTGAGTAAAACTAAGGCTCAGAGAGCTCCAGTAATTTGCCTAAAATTACACAACACAGAGTAATATTTCAGCTTAATCTTAGAGCTTCAATTTCTGAATATTATTCTTTTCCTTCCTCTCTCAATCTCTCCTTCCCTCCCTTCCTTCTATTTCTTTTCCATCTTTATTTCTCATATATATTTATTTTAGGATTTTAAAAATTAAAGCCTAACACATTTCATTGAGACAGGAAAAATTCCTCTGCCTTTTATTTTGTTCATGCCCTCTATGTATTGGATGATGCCACCCACAATGGGAAGAACAATCTATTTTGCTATGTTCATTCCTTCAAATGTAATCTCATCTAGAAACACAGATACCCCCAGAAATAAGGTTTAATCTGAGTACCCCATGACCTTTCAAGTTGTCATGTAAAATTAACCATCTCTGTCACCTTATAAAACCCTTAGAAAGAGTAGTTAACAAGAGAGATCACAAGAAGGGAGGCATAGCTAAAGTGTGGCCACAATAACAGGATGGGTGACACAGCTTGTTGTTGACCCCATCAGAATGCCACACTCTCCAAATGCCACTCAAATCTAGAACCAGCCAGTTCAACAGCTGAAGATTCCTGCTTGTTTCTTGCATCTTTGTATATGATCACAGAAATCAAAATTCTGGATAAGAATACCCAAGTGTCTATACTTGGGCCTCAAGTCCACTTTATAGCAGTCTCTAGACTGGGAGAAAAGTATTTATTTCCCTTTACTTTTATAGTGGAAGGTGGAATAGTACCTCCTACCTATATTGCAATTTTCTCCAAATAAAAAGTATATACAGATGAAAAATGGCAAACAAAAAAAGTAAATCATTACTATAATCTAGTTGACATTTGTGTGTACTCAGTTGAGTACAGGTATTTTTCATATTGATGTCAACCCAAATACCATGTGGACTGAAGAAGACTCATGTGGGTTTACCACGTCTCAAGGATCGAATCCTGAGAACTATTTATTCTATGACAGCCTAATGGTTAGTCTAGACTTTGTAGTGAATGCAAATTGTCTTGTCTGTCCATGGTTGGCTTCAAAAAGAGGTGTGTTCAGCTAGTCAGTCTGTGGCTCCAAAAACAGAGAGAAAGCAGCTTCTTTGTTGTCAGACTTAAAAGTAGATAAGCAGCAAGCTGCAGAATAAATGCTATTTCTTCCTTGTTATCATCTTCTAATTTAACAGTAATCTGTAGAAATTTGTAAAATCAGAAATGTTTGAAGGAAAAAAGAAGAAATCTAGTGACATTCACTATGCTACTTATGTCCCTATGTCTTTTTGCATTTACTTTTAAATAAGGTCATTTTATAGGTATTTAATAATTTGTGTGTATTTTAGCATAAAATATTCTTGAACAGTTTTCCTTCATTCTATATACTCTCCTAAGAATGAGTTCGTGTGTATGTTATTTTCTCAGTAGTATCTAACTCTGCAACCCTATCAGCTGTAGCCCACCAGGCTCCTCTGTCCATGGAATTCTCCAGGCAAGAATACTGAGGTGGGTTGCCATGCCCTTCTTCAGGGGATCTTCCCAACCCAGGGATCAACCCAGGTCTCTCTCCCACATTGTGGGCAGATTCTTTACTGTTTGAGCTACACACAGTTGTTTATAAGTAAATATAAATTAGGAGACCCGGGTTTCCTGCATTGCAAGCAGATTTTTTACCATCTGAGCCACCAGGGAAGTCCAAACAGAACCACATGGAGATGCCAGGGGTCAAACCCAGGGCCTCATACATACAAAGCATGCACTGTACCACTGAGCTACATCCCCTGATTACTGTTTCATTGCTATTTCTATTGCTAAGTCACTTCAGTCATGTCCGACTCTGTGTGACCCCATAGACAGCAGCCCACCAGGCTCCCCCATCCCTGGGATCCTCCAGGCAAGAACACTGGAGGGAGTTGCCATTTCCTTCTCCAATGCATGAAAGCGAAAAGTGAAAGTGAAGTCGCTCAGTCATATCTGACTTAGCGACCCCATGGACTGCAGCCTTCCAGGCTCCTCCATCCATGGGATTTTCCAGGCAAGAATACTGGAGTGAGTTGAGATATTGAGCACTTAGAATCTTACCACCCTTTTGTTACATTTAAGGGATGAGATTTATCTGCCCAGAATACAATGATTTCTTTGTCTTCTGAGATTTCTCTCCTCATTTCTATTTCATTTTGGTTGCAGTCCCCTGTCTTTGTCAAACTGTATATGTTCTCTCTCTGTATGTATCAGTTCAGTTCAGTTCAGTTTCTCAGTCATGTCTGACTCTTTGTGACCCCATGAATTGCAGCACGCCAGGCTTCCCTGTCCATCACCAAGTTCCGGAGTTCACTCAGACTCACATCCATTGAGTCAGTGATGCCATCCAACCATCTCATCCTCTGTCGTCCCCTTCTCCTCCTGCCCCCAATCCCTCCCACCATCAGGGTCTTTTCCAATGAGTCAACTCTTTTCATGAGGTGGCCAAAGTACTGGAGTTTCAGCTTTAGCATCATTCCTTCCAAAGAAATCCCAGGGCTGATCTCCTTCAGAATGGACTGGTTGGATCTCCTTGCAGTCCAAGGGACTCTCAGGAGTCTTCTCCAACACCACAGTTCAAAAGCATCAATTCTTCAGTGCTCAGCTTTCTTCCCAGTCCAACTCTCACATCCATACATGACCACTGGAAAAACCATAGCCTTGACTAGACGGACCTTAGTTGGCAAAATAATGTATCTGCTTTTCAATATGCTATGTAGGTTGGTCATATTTTCTTCCAAGGAGTAAGCGTCTTTTAATTTCATGGCTGCAGTCACCATCTGCAGTGATTTTGGAGCCCAAAGAAGTAAAGTCTGACACTGTTTCCACTGTTTCCCCATCTATTTCCCATGAAGTGATGGGACTGGATGCCATGATCTTCGTTTTCTGAATGTTGAGCATTAAGCCAACTTTTTCACTCTCCTCTTTCATCTTCATCAAGAGGCTTTTTAGTTCCTCTTCACTTTCTGCCATAAGGGTGGTGTCATCTGCATATCTGAGCTTATTGATATTTCTCCCGGAAATCTTGATTCCAGCTTGTATTTCTTCCAGCCCAGCGTTTCTCATGATGTACTCTGCATAGAAGTTAAATAAGCAGGGTGACAATATACAGCCTTGACGTTCTCCTTTTCCTATTTGGAACCAGTCTGTTGTTCCATGTCCAGTTCTAACTGTTGCTTCCTGACCTGCATACAGATTTCTTAAGAGACAGATCAGGTGGTCTGGTATTCCCATCTCTTTCAGAATTTTCCACAGTTGATTGTGACCCACACAGTCAAAGGCTTTGGCATAGTCAATAAAGCAGAAATAGACGTTTTTCTGGAACTCTCTTGCTTTTTCAATGATCCAATGGATGTTGGCAATTTGATCTCTGGTTCCTCTGCCGTTTCTAAAACCAGCTTGAACGTAATGTGTGTGTATATATATATACACATACACATATGTAGGCTTCCCTCCTGGCTCAGTGGTAAAGAATCCACTTGCCAATGTAGATAGAAGATGTGGGTTCAGTCCCTGGGTCAGAAAGATCCCCTGGAGAAGGAAGTGGCAACCCATTCAAGTATTCTTGCCTGGGAAATTCCACGGACAGAAAGAGCCTGGTGGGCTATAGTCCATGGGGTTGCAAAGAGTCAGACATGACTTAGTGACATACATATATATGCCAGGCTGCACTCCAGTATTCTTGCCTGAGAAATCCTATGGACAGAGGATCCTGGTGGGCTACAGCCCATGGGGTGGCACAGAGTCAGACATGACTGAAGCAACTTAGCAGCAGCAGCAGCATCACAGCTTGAAGGATCTCAGTTCCCCATCAGGGACTGAACTCAGGCCTGGACAACCAGGGAATTCCTTATGCTTAGTATTTTTGTAAATTAATTCATAGGTAATTGGGGAGGGACCATGTAACCATGTTTTATGTCTTGGCCCTCTTGCCTCCCATACCTTATTGGACAGAGGTGGATACTTAATTCATGCTGAACCAATGAGAATCCCTTCCCTAGAAGTTTGGAATTGAGGCCAAGTGAATGTAGTCCCCAACTTGGCTGCCTTTTTTTTTTTTTTAAATAATTTTATTTCTTTATTTATGGCTATGGTCTTTGTTGCTGTGTGGGCTTTTATCTACTTGTGGTATGCATCTTTGTTACAATGCATGGACTTATTGCAATGCCTTTTCTTGTTGCTGAGTGTGGGCTCTAGGATGCAAGGGCTGTAGTAACTGAAGCACATGGGCTTAGTAGTTGTGTCTCCCAAGCTCTGGAGCCCAGGTTCAATAGTTGTGTAAGGGCTTAGTTGCTCTGCAAAATGTGGGATCCTGCCAGATCAAGGATCGAACCCATGTCTCCTGCATTGGCAGGTGGATTCTTTACCACTTCATCACCAGGGAAGTACTTGACTGCCTTTTTGAACAAAGATATAAAGATATGAGCTTTATGATGTGACTATCTTCCACCTGGTAGGCTATATGAATTGCAGACAATCTTCAGAGAACCATGAAATAGGATTGCTAAACTAAAAAGATAGGAGATGGAGAAAGTACTAAAGTACTGTTGCTTTTTAGAAGTTATTATTATAAAAAAAAATTAACATGTGTTCTCATTGGCAATAGTTCTAAATTTTTAATGTGCTTCAGAAGCACCAAGATGACTGTCCAGATGCTTTTGTCCAGCCCTGAAATATTTTGACCCAGCGTGTTTTGAGTGGGCCAGGAATTTAAATATTTATTAAGCATTCCTGTTAGTTGTAGTGCAGGTGGTATGAGAATCAGTTTGAAAAGTGCTGCACTTTATATGAACCCCTTTCTTCCAGGCTTCTTTCCCAGCATCACTGTCATCTAACTGCTCCCCAAGAAACAAATCTCCTTTTTAAGCACTCTGTATTTACTACATATAATATTATGTGAAACAGGTAAAAAAATATACCTCTCTGCTTCTTCTCTGTCCAGTTACCTATCAACCACATGTCTAAATCCCCCAAAAATAAAATAGTAATAGAATGTATTTTATTTAAGTTGGAATTGGAGCTACTCATTCAGTGAAGGGCTGTGTATTTCAAAAACTGTTATTCTAAAAAAAAAAAAAAAAGCCATCGCTCTTATTAGATTTCTATCCTAAAGATAAAAGGAAACTTATACTGAAATTACCTCTTAAGAAATATAAACTCCTAACTGTAAAAGGCAAATTCACAAAACAAGTACACACAAAGTCTTTGGCATGCAGTTTATAAAGTTTTATGACTTTGTACTTATTCTTAGAAGGTAACTTTGATGCCTTTAGCAAATGTTAGTTGCCTGGTCCCATTAGGATATAATGGCAAGACAACAGAATTAACCTAAATTTCAATCTATAAAGCAGAATATTTATATTTTATTAGCAGGTAAATTCTAGTAATGTAATACATTCAATCTTCTAAACATGGAAGGATATTTCATCATTTAAAAGATTGCAGTGAGAGTTAATGAGAAAGCATAATTATCTGATCTGTGTTTATATTATCTTCCTTTTATCTTCATTGTTAGCTTCTCACATCTTATTCTTCAGGATAGATACTAATTTCCCTAACTTTTATTATAACACAAATATACCATAAATAAACATAATATACAATAAGGAGTGTTGTTTATTCTTCTCTCTAAGTCATTCAGCTTCCTTCTGTTACAGGCAGCAAAGTCAAGCCAAATAAATCTTGGGATGTACTATGATTTCATCACACAAAGCACACATTAAGGCTTATCAGCTAGAACTGTATTAACATTTTAGTCACTAAACCTGCTTAATTAAATGCAATTTTATTTTACTCACATTATAGCACTTGCACACTAACCACATTGCCTTTCCTGTCCTAGAAAAGAAACTTTCATTCCAGTGTAAGTTTAGAATTTCAAACATTATATTTGAGATGAATTAGATCATCTTCCTTTACCAAGGAAAGAAATAAGGAATATCAGTATGTTTATTTAGTAGTAGTGCCAGACTAAACTTTGATACAAGATATTGAAGGACTTTCTATAAATCACTTAATTAATAAATTACCATGTAAATACTACTCTCTGTCAGTTTTGTATTTTTTTTTCTGTAAAGTGAAAGATATACTCAGGAATAGTCAAGTCAAACTAGTCATACAAGAAATATAGTTTTAATAATTAGGCAATAAAAATGTGAATTTGCAAATTTAAATGCTTTAGATTTCACTAGGATCTAGGTCAGGCAATTACATATGTATATAATATGCAAACACTGTGCATTGGAGAAATACAAAGGTAATTCAGAAATGCAATTAAATGCAAAATAAGAACTGAAACATATATATAAATTGCATTTTATGATATTAGAGGAAGGAAAGAACTATCTTCTTCCTATAGATCTAAGAAGACATCATTGAAGAAGTAGTATATTACCTAGACTTTTGAGGATGATTACAATTTGTGCAGGAAGAGAAAATGTTAGTTAAGATTTAGAGAACCCCATAAGCTGTGACACAGACATAAGAAGGAGAAAGGAGTCTGATTGAATTTAACAGAAGTAAAGACTTCAAGATGGGAAGTACTAAAAACAGTTTTTTTAAAAAGTAGTTGGAAGGAAACCATTAAATGTCAGACAGAGTCTAAACTTTTTTGTAGAGGATAAGGAGCCGTTAGAGTTTTTGAATAGTGAACGGAAGGGATACTGAGCCTATATCTTTCATTTCACATGTTGTACATTTTAACCCCTTTTCAAGTCTGTGCTGATCAATCATAATTTCTCATGATCATGGTCAAAACCACAATGTGGGCTTGAACCAGCCTTTCAGTTAGCTCTCTTTAGCCTAGATAATACGTTTAGGACAGGAATATGATTGAAGGGTAGACCCTGACAGCTGTGTCTTTAACCAGTATCTCCTGATCTATGCTGGCAAAAGTGAAGCGTTATATATGCATTCAAGACTAAAGGGTTCTACAGCTTATTTGACAGTGATGGAGCATGACTACATGGTACCATGTGCTTAAGGTAACTTTTAGCAATACAATTCTTGGCTTTAGTGTGAGGAGCTATTTCTTCAATGGACTATCAGTTGTCACTCTTGTTTCCTTTAAAAAAAAATGGTAATTATATTATTGCTCTGAATAAGGCAGAAACACAGTTATATCAGTACTTATTATGTTACTACTCAGGTTGTTTTTATATCCTGGAAATATATCAATTGTGTACAATACAATTTATGCTATTTCTCTGACAGGACAGGTCATAAATGAAACATACTAGCTATTCACAGTATACACTGGTTGCTTACAGTTCCATTTGTGGAAAAATATATGCCTCTCTCTGTGACAACTTCATAGATTTATTCATGAAGCACTTTAGTTTAAGTGTGAAAAGTTATAGGCATGCCCACCAGGATTTTAGGATCGCCTTTCATTGTACGTCAACCATTTCAGTGTAAGATATAACTTGGCATAATGAGCCTTAGCCTGAGGGGGAGCAAACTTACCAAATATAGAGAAAGATAAATTTGGCTGTTCAGGTATTACCTTAGTGAGATTAATATGATGTAAAATTTCTCTGCCTCATTTAGATGCTTCATTATCAGCTTCTAGCTTGCCTATGTATCTCAGAATGGACATAGCTCTAGGATTAATAAAGTATTTTAATGGAGAGATACTTCATACTTTCTTTGTTGTGACATTGCTAAGGAAAAATGTAGTAATGTTTCAGAAATGAATGAAATTCCAATGATTTTACAAGATTCCCAGAAATGTATTTAAAAACAATTTCGCTTTAAGTAGTAGATATTAGAAATAGGTGGAAAATGAGATCTAAAATCAACAATCTAAAGTTATTGTAATCTGGTTTAGACCAAGATTTCTCAACTTCAGCACTGTTGACATTTGTTGTCAGAAACTTCTCTGTTACGGGACTCTCCTGTATTTACCAGCAGCTTCAGCCTCTACCACCTAGATTCAAGTAGCACCCCTAAAATCATGAAAACCAAAAGTATTTCCAGCCAGTGCCAAATGACCCATGTTTAAGAACCACAGTATATGCCAATTCATTAATTATCATGGCTTTGTATAACACATTAACACTAAAATTAGCAATTTCTATGGGTCAAGAATTTAGATATGGCATAAATGGGTCCTCTCCTTAAGAATCTCTCCAAAAGCCATGATCAAGTTACTGGCAAGAGTGGGAGGTCTTATCTGAAGGTTCAACTGGAGAAGAATCTGCTTCTGAATGTTTAGTTTTTGGCAACATTTAGTTCCCGTTAAATGGTTCCTGGAGAGATGAGGGCCTCAGTTCCCTGCTGGCTATTGTCTGGAGGCCATCTCATATGGACCTCTTCCACATGGCAACTTTCTTCATAAAATTGTGCAAGCTGAGAGAGCAATACTGAGAATCTCCCAACAATACAAAAGTCACAATCTTTGTAATATGATGTAGTATCCCTCAACGTTGCTATAGTCTATTAGTAAGAATCATTACTAAAGGAGACAGGATTAATAAGGCTGTGAACACTAGGAAGTGGGAAGTATTGGGAGGCCATCTTCAAGTCTGCTTACCACAGTCAAGTTGGCAAAACACGACAACTCACAAACTACAATACATCAGTATTATTCTACTTTCTAGAACAATCAAAACTGCTCTTTTCATTCCTATCATATCCTAAATATCCAGTAATGAATGCATTGTACAATTAGATATAAAGACAGTCTAAAAACTAATATCACCACATAAAAGGAGTTTCAGATCCATGGGTTTGTGATTTGGACCTATGTGATTTGGAGTAAAAGTAATCCTACAGGTGATGAAAAATGTTGAAACAGGTTCAAATTCTTACTTTTATCTATAGTAAAATGAAGACAGAAAGAATTGCTCAAGTCAAAATTGATATTTTTATGAGGAATTAGGAGAATTCCAGGGATGGAGGAGCCTGGTGGGCTGCCGCCTATGGGGTCGCACAGAGTCAGACATGACTGAAGTGACTTAGCAGCAGCAGCAGCAGCATTTTAAGACATCAAGTTCACCCTTCTTTTATCTTCATCTAACAGAGGAAGAAAATTAGCAAGAGTGGTTTGACTAGTGTAAATAACAAGGAATTATACAATTATTTCAGTTAGATCTCTTTCACTGTATTTTTCAGATTAAAATATTTTTGACCACAATTTATGGTGAGCAGCTCATTTGCTATCATGTCCCAGAACACACACAGATATGTACATATGCATATTTATATGTACAACCAAAGTAAGCATTTCACCAAATATTATTCCACCTCCTGATCCATTTGGATTCTATCATTTTTCTCCATTCCATCTTATGTTATCCTATCCCATCCTTCTTGTTCTATCATATTTTATGCAATTTCCAAAATTGTGCATTTTCCTAAATGATGTACCAGGTCTACTAAGTCATTACAATTATTTTATGACTTACTAGTTGGTACTATGGAAATCACTCACCTACTCTCAAGTTGCTGGTGAGATGTTGCTCAAGTTCTCATATTAGTCATATTTACAAGATCAAAGTCAGTCTAAAATGACGTAATTGAAATTAAATCTCCCATTACATATTGTCACCATCACCATTTAAGCAACATAGTTTTAAAAGCAGAAGTCAGAATGGAAACAACCTGTCTATCAGTGAATAAATGTTTAAAGAAAACATAATGAATACATATATATATATACATATCACAACCATTTATAGCACAATTACATATATATATGTGTGTGTGAGACATAAAAAAGAATGAAATCTTGCCATCTATGATAACAAAAGTTGGAGACTGAAGGCATTATGCTAAGTGAAATTAGTCAGACAAGGAAAGACAAATACCATAAGGTTGTTATATATGGAATCTTTTTAAAAAGCTCATAAATATAGAGAACAGACTGGTGGTTGCCAGAGGTGGGAGGATGAGGAGTAGAGAAATGGGTGAAGGGAGTCAAAAGGTACAAACTTCTAGGTATAAAATAAATAATTCATGGGATGTAGTGTGCAACATGACAACTGTGTTAATAATAATGTATTATATATTCCACAAAGTTTTTTGCATATTTGAAAGTTTTTAAGAAAGTATCTTAAAAGTGCTCACCACAGGAAAAAAATTCTAACTATGTATAGTGATGGATGTTAACAAGACATTGTGGTGGGCATTTCACACTATATGCAAATATTGAATCATCCTTTTGTTCAGCTGAAATAAAAGTTGCATATTAATTATACCTCAATAGAAATTCACTCATAAAAATAAAAATGAAAGTCAGATAAAAGCTTTTTCTTCTATCAAATTATCTTCATTTATTACTTCTCATATATCTGACATGTTAAGTGTTATGGTACTAAAATAAACTTCTCTTTCTTTCCTTTACACCACTGGAGATGCAAGCATATTTTTGTCCATTTAGTTTCTGCTTCTTAGTGATTTATATAAATAATTAGCGTGCACTTCCCAAGTGTAAAATCCTTCTCTAATACACCTCATTCTTTTCATATAGAATTATCTCAAAATCTAAACTGTATCCTGACAACACTGACTTTTTATAGAAGAAACCCAGTAAATACAAAACTATTTTACTTTCATTCAGTGTTGGTTCCAAAGACAACAACATATATGGGGGGGTGGGGGTGGGAAGAGGATGGGGACAAGAGTCCATTGGTTAAATCTCATTGACATCTTTGAGAGTCAGCTTTTTAAAAAGAACTTTTTGCCCCTGGAAAATAACTAGAATTCTTTCTTTCTCATTGAATGCCAATACACAGAAGAGGAGTGTATTTTCCTGATGTTTAAATATTTACTAATCTGCAGGCATAACAGCTTCTACCAATACTACCAAGTGAGTTTTGCAGTGACCCATCGATCCCCAGGGTATTTTCGGTGAACAATAGCATCTGTTAACACGTCTAAATAACTTTGCAGATCATCTATGGGCACAAGGGCAGTGATGCTAACTGGCACATTAAAAAAATATACCTGAGACCTTGGCCTTATTAGCACTTTGAATGCTAACCGGGTATCTATGAAAAGAAAGTGAAGCCAGTCAGTACTTTTTGTCTTTGGATTATGTCAAAGTTTAGAATTATTTCTTAATGTTAAAAAAAAAAGTACACAACTGTTTAAATATAAAAGTGAAATTGTATATCTTGCATTTCTGGAAGGCTGGTTGGAAAGGAAGAAAAAAAGATTAAATTATATATTATTTACATCATTTAAAAAATCTTAGAAAATATAACAAATGAATTTGGCCTTTAGATTTCAAATTTTAGATATTTGTACATAGTTCCTTGTTTGCAGGCAGCATATTCCACCATAAATATTATAACTTTAAAAAAAATCAGTCTATGCCATTTTTTTGTTATCACTTCAACCCTTTGTTCTATGCCCTCACCCATCTACACTGGAGGTCTGCAAACTGTCTCCCAGGGTATTTTTCCAGATGGAATCTCTTTGAATGTGCCCCATAGGAGGCACTGCTGGCAGATAAGAAACAACCATAATCCCCTTTCTGCGTCTTTCTGTCTCTGCCTCCCTGTCCCTCCTCTTGCTCTCATACTCCCTCACGCCCACTTTCACTCTGGCTCTTTTTCTTATTGTGACACTACTTCTGGAGCGTTGGCCACCAAAGGTGGGAGTCTTTCCTGTGTGCCAGGGTCTGGTACTAACATTGCTACCCTTGTATTCTGCACCCCTTCAGGTAATAGTGGCTTCTCATGATATCTAATTTCTGAATTAGTACACATTTCAATTTTTGTTTTTTTCCATTTTCAAAACCTGCATAACTAATTCCCTATGTTAGATTATTTTCTATTTGAAATACATAATATGGTTTGTTTTCCTGGTTATAGGCTGCCTGATACAGTATAAGTTTAAATATTGCCTTTGGCCTCTAACTAAATAGATAATCCCGGATATGTTATTTAAATATTTTAAGCTTTATCTTTATCTCTGAATAAAAGAGAGACAAAATAATATCCACATTGCAGTGCTGTTGTGAAGTTTAATAAGATGGTATATTTAATGTACATGGCACATGGTAGGTATTAAAACAACTATTAGGAAGAATCCTTGTATTAATAATGAGCTTCCCAGGTAGCTCAGATGATAAAGAATCCACCTGCAATGGAGGAGACTGAGGCTTGATCCCTGAGTCAGGAAGATTTCCTGGAGGAGGGCATGGCAACCCACTCCAGTATTCCTACCTGGAGAATCCCATGGACAGAGAGGACTGGCAGATTACAGTTCATAGGGTTGTAGAGAGTCGGACACAACTAAATGACTATCAATTTCACTTTATATTAATAATACATATTTCTTTAGAACTTCCTTTTTAAATATTTATTTGTTTATTTTATTTTTGGCTGTGCTGGGTCTCGTTGCTGCGTGCGGGCTTTCTCTGCTTACAGTTCAGATCAGTCGCTCAGTCGTGTTCGACTATTTGCGACCTCATGAATCGCAGCACGCCAGGCCTCCCAGTCTAACACCAACTCCTGGAGTTCACTCAGACTCACGTCCATCGAGTCAGTGATGCCATCCAGCCATCTCATCCTCTGGCGTCCCCTTCTCCTCCTGCCCCCAATCCCTCCCAGCATCAGAGTCTTTTCCAATGAGTTACCTCTTTGCATGAGGTGGCCAAAGAACTGGAGTTTCAGCTTCAGTATCATTCCTTCCAAAGAAATCCCAGGGCTGATCTCCTTCAGAATGGACTGGTTGGATCTCCTTGTAGTCCAAGGGACTCTCAAGAGTCTTCTCCAACACCATAATTCAAAAGCATCAATTCTTCGGTGCTCAGCCTTCTTCACAATCCAACTCTCACATCCACACATGACCACAGGAAAAACCATAGCCTTGACTAGACAGACCTTAGGCGGCAAAGTAATGTCTCTGCTTTAGAATATGCTATCTAGGTTGGTCATAACTTTTCTTCCAAGAAGTAAGCGTCTTTTAATTTCATGGCTGCAGTCACCATCTGCACTGATTTTGGAGCCCAAAAAAATAAAGTCTGACACTGTTTCCCCATCTATTTTCCATGAAGTAATGGGACCGGATGCCATGATTTTCGTTTGCTGAATGTTGAGCTTTAAGCCAACTTTTTCACTCTCCTCTTTCACTTTCATCAAGAGGCTTTTTAGTTCCTCTTCACTTTCTGCCATAAGGGTGGTGTCATCTGTATATCTGAGGTGATTGATATTTCTCCCGGCAATCTTGATTCCAGCTTGTGTTTCTTCCAGTCCAGCATTTCTCATGATGTACTCTGCATAGAAGTTAAATAAGCAGGGTGACAATATACAGCCTTGACGTACTCCTTTTCCTATTTGAAACCAGTCTGTTATTCCATGTCCAGTCCTAACTGTTGCTTCCTGACCTGCATACAGATTTCTCAAGAGGCAGGTCAGGTGGTCTGGTATTCCCATCTGCTTACAGTGAACAGGGTCTACTCTCTAGTTGTGGTACACAGACTTATTGCAGTGACCTTTCTTATTGAAGCACATGGATTAATAGGGAGCAGAGGCTTCAGTAGTTGTGGAAATCATGCGCAGTAGTTGTGGCTCATGAACTCTAGAGCACGGGCTCTGTGGTAGGGGTGCATGGGCTTAGCTTCCCCACAGCTTGTGGAATCTTCCAAGACCAGAGATAGAACCTGTGTCCCCTACATTGGCAGGCAGATTCTTAACCACTGGATCACCAGGGAAGTCCTGTAGAATTTTCTTTTAATCCAGTCTTTTACCTTTAAAGATCCAGTATTGGATCAGGACCAAGTTTGGATGTGAGCCAGATTGAGTGACATGTCCTGAACAGGTCTTTGTGCACAGAATATGGAATGTGTTTATTTTTCAAAGACAAATATGTATATATATATATATATATATATATATAATTATATATATATGTATACGTGTGTGTGTGTCTGTGTGTGTGTATATATATATATATATATATATATATATATATATATATATATAAAATACATTCACAGCCTGTCTTTTTTAACTGTCTTTTGATAATGATTTTAGATTCACAGGATGTGGCAAAAATAGTACAGAAACATCCCACGTATCCTCACTCTTTTCCCTAACAGTAATGTTTTACATCCGTAGCACAATATCAAAATCAGGAAACTGATTGGTATAATGTATGATATAGTTTTATGTCATTTTATCACATGTATGTATTTGTATAACAGCCACCAAAATCAAGATAAAGAACAATTTCATCGCCAGAAAGAAGCTTTACCTTCTTTTAAATCCCTTTTCAATTTACAATAGCATTTTCTTAAATATTTCCTTTACATAGAGAACCACATCAAAAAAAGGAATAAGTTTTGCTTCAGCCAACAAGCACAATTTAGAAATTCATCAGGAGAATGAAAATGTATGGTATTTGTCCATATTTCTTTTTCCTTCTGTGGTTCTTTCTTTATGTTCTAAGATTTGTTGTTTCTATTACTATCAATTTTAATTGTCCTCATTCTGCTTCAAGAGCTACTTTTACCCGTCCTTTTAGGACAGATGTGCTGATGACAAATTCTCATATTTTTTATTCTCTTGAGAATATTTTGATTTACCCTGAAAGATATTTAATTGGACATAGAAGTCTAGAGTATTCTAATTGTTTTTCTAATGTATGTAAGGTATTATTTTTCCTATGATTTTCTCAATATTTTATTTTTAGTTTTCAAAAGTTATAATTGGATTTGACATGACATTCTTTATGTTTATATAGTTTATGGTTCACTCAGCTTCTTGAATCCATAAGTTTGTTATTTTTGCTGAATTTGGAAATTTTTGAAGCCATTATTTCTCTGAATAAATTTTCAGCCACACTCCTTTTCAATTTTGTTTCTGAGAATCCAGTAATATTAATATCAGATCTTTTCTTATAGTCCCACATAATCTCAGAGCTTGTTTACTGTTTTTCAACTCATTTTTTCTCTCTTGTTTGTATTAAGTAATTTATATTGATCTATCTTCAAGTTCAATAACCTCAGATATGTGTATGATACCACTCTAATGGAAGAAAGTGAAGAGGAAGTAAAGAGCCTCTTGATGAGGGTGAAGGAAAGTGAACAAGCTGGCTTAAAACTAAATACTTAAAAAAACTAAGATCATGATATCTGGCCCCATTACTTCATGGCAAATAAGAGGGGGAAAAGGTGGAAGTAGTGACAGATCTCTTCTTGGGCTCTACAATCACTGCAGATGGTAACTGCAGCCATGAAATCAGAAGGCAATCGCTTCTTGGCAGGAAAGCTATGACAAACCTAGACAGTGTGTTGAAAAGCAGAGGCATTACTCTGCCAGCAAAGGTCCGTATAGTCAAGGCTATGGTCTTCACAGTGGACACGTACAGTTGTGAGAGCTGGACCATAAAGAAGGCAGAGCACTGAAGAATTGATGCCTTCGACCTGTAGTGCTAGAGAAGACTCCCTAGAATCCCTGGACAGAAAGGAGATCAAACCAGTCAATCTTAAGAGAAATAAACCCTGAATACTCATTAGAAGGACTGATGCTTAAACTGAAACTCCAGTATTTTGGTCAGCTGATGCAAACAGATGACTCTTTGGAAAAGTCCCTAATGCTGGGAGAGACTGAAGGCAGAAGGAGAAGAGGGCATCAGAGGATGAGATGGCTGGATGACATCACTGATGCAATGGACATGAATTTGGGCAAACTTTCGGAGATAGTTTTTTGGGAGGCCTGCAGTGTTTCAGTCCATGGGTTTACAAAGAGTTGGACAAGATTGTGCAACTGAACATCTTCAAATTCACTGATTCTTCCTCTGCCCTTATATTATGTTATTGAGCACATTCACTGAGGCTTTTGTTGCTGTTATTATCTTTTGTTCTAAACTTTCTGTTTGTTTACTGTTTACATTTTATATTTCTTTGTCTATGCTTTGTATTTTGTAATATGTTCTTATTAAGCACATAAAGGCTTCTCCAGTGGCTCAGCAGTAAAGAATCTACCTACAATACAGAATATGAGGTTTCAATCCCTGGGTGGGGGAGATCCCCTGGAGGAGTGTAAGGCAACCCACTCAAAGTAGTCCTGCCTGGAGAATTCCATTGACAGAGGAGCCTAAAGTTCTATGGTCCATTGGGTCTCAAAGAGTCAGACACATTTCTAGTGACTGAGCAGGCACCAAGTACATAATTGCTCTTTGAAGCCTTTTTATGATGGCTGGTTTAAAATCTTTGTCAGATAACTTGTGTTATCTCAGTGTTAGCATCTGTAATGGCCTTTTTTCGTTCAAGCTGATAGTATCATTGCTTTTAGTGTGAAAGTGACTTTTGAATGTATCCTGGGCATTTTGTAATGCCCTGTGTCTTATTTAAATCTTGTTTATTCAGGTCTCCTCTAACATGGTGTCAGAGAGGAAGAGGGTGTGCAGCCTGGCATGGGAGTCTAGGTTCTCCTTGAGGCCTACACCAACACCATGAGGGCAGGAAGCTCAATACCACCAGGCAGGGATGAAAGGTCCAGCTTCCCACTCAGTCTTCCCTGATCCCCACCTGATGGGGAAGTGGAGGGGGTAGGAGAGGAGTATGAGGGGTAATGCTCATTACAGTGTTGAGGAACATCCATATAACCTCACTCGGCTTTTACTAGCAGGGGTGAGTTGAGGCATGCCTTTTATTGGTGCTGTTTGGCTGGGATAGGAAGGTTATTGACTAAAAGTTTTCTCTCTTCCTATTTTGACCTTTTCCTTGTCCTTTGACTAGAGCATGACTGTTTATTGTTTTGTTTTTTGGTATGCTCCCTTTGGTGTTTCCAAGTTTCTGGTCTTAGCTCCCAATCCTGGATATATGAGGTAAAAAGAAGACTCTGAGAACGTCACTGAGTTGTTTCATGGTCCCCAAGATCTCTACTTGTCTGCCCTCTTCTCTCCACCTTCCACGGTTTTCTAATTTTTTTTTGTATATGTATAATCTCCAGAGTTTTTAACTGTACTCATCAGGAGCAATAAGGAGAATTGAATTTATCCCATTTTTAATCCAGAATCAAAAGTCCCTAGCCTGGCTGATTATAAAAGTATAATGCATTTCCAATAAATAGTGCTTATCAAAAATTTTAAAGATGTTATTTCAATGTAAAACAGTAGTCAGGGGTTATAATTTCAAAAGTAAATGTTGTTTAACAGTGATGCAATAATAAAATTCAAGCATCTCCACTCTTGAGGCTTCTAGTCCCTGCTCCAAGGTAATGGCCTTACTTCTGTTACCATCAGCAATATCAGAGCCCAGTATTTCTGATAGCTTCTCACCACTTTTGTCACCTTAATCAGCCATTGGTATGATGAAACAGCATCTAAATGCTTTCTTCTCAAGTTCCTAAAGTACAGATTTAGATCTAGAATACCTGTGCATTATAGCTGATAGTAAAAGCATAATGTGAATGTTGTTCAATCAAGTGAGTTACCAAAAAAAAATAATTGTACATTTGAAAACCCACTATGTGGAAGATAAGAATACAAACACCAACATATATACATACTTGAAATCCACATCCTCTTACACATATACATGCCAACTGATAGACATATTTTTAAAGGATTTTGTTCTGATTAATATATCTTTGCTGCATAGATTTTATTATTGTTCCTTATATTCATGATTCAAAGACAATTGACAGTGCATAGTCAAGCAAATATGATGTGACATATAATATACAAAAGTTAAAGTAGATTATTTTATTTATATTCATTTATTCAGGAAATATTTACTAAGCAGCAAGTGAATGTGAGACCTGGGGTATATTGCTAATAAAGCACTTTATCTGCCCTCCAAGCTTCAGGAGTTTGAAATTCATTTGGAGAGACAAAGAAAATATTTATGAAAACATGTCAGAGGGTGTATCCAGGAAAATAAGTTACATGAATAGAGGTCCCAATGATCTATAACCTGAGTTTGACATTTCCTCAAGCCTTTTCCTAGAATCATTTATTCCTTTATTACCTCCAGCTTATTCTGTCTTTCAAGCTCCTATTCACATGCCAAATGTCCAGTCTAAAGGTAAATTTTCAGAGAAAATAAACTCTCAGGGAAGTAATTGGTTAAGAACATTGCCACAGAACTCTGATTTTGGGGGTTCATCATTCAAAAATAACCATTTAAAACTAACTTTGAAAAAGTCTCAGAGTTTCCATTAAATAACTAATTTCCAAGACTAATCAAAGATGTCAAACTTAATTCATAATCTATTAGTAAATTAAATGCTATAATGCCCTGTATGGTAGATAATGGTCTTGGGAAAATGTCAGAGGTTTATTTGCATGTAAGATGTACTTAGTCACTGGTTATTCTTGTTGCCAGGACTGTGATCCAGTAGGGGGAAAGGGGGCTTTGAAATGAAAAACTGGTCCAGAAACACCAGCTCTATCATTTCATAGTTATGTGACTTTGGGCAAAATATTTAACCTCCCAAAGCCTTTTCTCTGATCTCTCCAAATGGGGTTTGGTAATATTAAATACATTAGAATATATAAAATTGTATGTTCCCCTCCCAGTGCTACTGTTGCCATCTTTTTTTCCCCCCAGAATCCAAGAATGAATAGCAGAGAGAGGACATTCTCAGGAATTGTTGGGGGACAATCGCTAGAGGACAGGAATTTTTTTCACCCTAGATCATAAATGGTGATGAAGGTAGTAGAGAAAAGAATAGTATTTTAATAACTGTTGGAGTCCCAGGATCCAGTATGTGTGACTAAGCAGCCACAGACATGGGGTTTGAACCTAGGCAATAAACCAGACCAGCTTCCTGGTAATGTTGTGGAAATGGAGTCGAATGAGGGAATTAACAGTAAAACCTTAAAAGAAAGACACTTACAACTTCATTGGATAAATATAGACCATAGTTGGACTCAGGAATACTGCTATCCTAGACTTTAACATTTATTTAAACCATAATCTCTGTCTCTGAAGTGAAGTGAAGTCATTCAGTCATGTCCGACTCTTTGCGACCCCATGGACTATAGCCTACCAGGCACCTCTGTCCATGGGATTTCCCAGGCAAGAGTACTGGAGTGGATTGCCATATTCGTTATTTACTGTACTTTCTCTTCCCACTGCAAGACAAGGTATGTGAAATGGATAAAACTCAAATATTTGTGAAGGCTTTATTTTACAATATCAATTGATGATTTAAAATAGACTTTGTTACTTTCTAACACAAATTCAGTTCATTTCAATTCAGCTCAGTTCATTCGCTAAGTCGTGTCCGACTCTTTGCGACCCCATGAATCGCAACACGCCAGGCCTCCCTGTCCATCACCAACTCCTGGAGTTCACTCAGACTCACGTCCATCGAGTCAGTGATGCCATCCTGGCATCTCATCCTCTGTCGTCCCCTTCTCCTCCTGCCCCCAATCCCTCCCAGCATTCACTTTAGTCTAATTTATTCCAATTAGAACAAATATCTGCTTAAGTACCAATGACTTAAATAATTGTTTGCTACTGTATTCTTACAAGCATTTACTTTAGGGCTGAAATTTATATCACAGAGGTATTCTAGATGAAATTGAGATAAAATTTGTTAAAAACTTTAAATTCATAACATATACTAGATGCATGGCAATAAAAAAGAAAAAAAAATTACCAAATCTTTTTTACCGTGTCTCAATTTATGGTAGTCATAAATTGAGGACAAGGGTGGGTCAGAAATAGTTTTTTAAATATCCCAATGTGGCATAGTTTTATGATACTTGATTTCTTTGGATTTGGACATCCAGTGTGCATATCAACATTTGGAGATCCAAAACAAACACAAAAGGTCAGAGAAGATGTAACAAACCCTAACAGCTTTAAATGATAATACAGGAGGGAGTGGATTAGAGATGTCATTATACTGTGATAAAATGTGTCCAAGATTGGTTTAAATGACCAATCATATTGTGTTCAAAGGGTTAGAGGGATTTAAGTGATACTAATGAGGCAAATTCTGCATTAGTTTAAAAGCCACTCACATGCATATCTCCTAACCACCTTCAATCTGTTCTTTTTCTGTTTCGTTGCTGTGGGATATTCTTTATATCATGAAGTCTTTTTCACTTTTCCCAAGGCTCACATTTTACCTGGTACTTTTCAATAAGTTCACTGTGTTGCTTAGGAAAGCTAACTTTGGCATGTAAAACTCACTCATTGTTTATATACTTATACAAATAAAGTTATGAAAATGATTCACTTCATAATCTTGACATTTTCATCTGAACTTAGGAAGCGAAGGATGGGCAAAACTGCAGTGCTGAGGAGCAATTAGCAGTTAGGACTCTTAATTGGAAGAAATGGTTCCCCTGTTAAGGGGAGGGGAAGAAACAAACAAAACCTGGCAATGGCTAGTAAAAATCACTAGAAGAAACATAAGATAATTGCAGATAGAAAAGATACTGTCAGAAAGAAAATAACGTGCTAACTATAGTTAGCAGTAAGGAACTACAACATTTTGCAGAGTAAATCAAATTTATATAATATTGGAATGTAGATTTTTCTCTTAAATATATTCTAGCTCCTTTAATATCTCTTATTGGTCATTGTGAATAAACAAGCCAATATTTGAGGTATTTATGGTAAAGGCATTTTTAAAATTATTTGTATTATACATATCAAATATTACCATGTAATTTAGAAACTGTGTACTTCCTTGAACCTAATGAAGCTCATTAATTCTTTGTAACACAGTAAGTAGTTACCAGCTAACACAACAGTAAAAGTTCCATTTCCAAATGACTAGCTGTTGTAATACAGAATATATTTTATTAATTAATTCAAAGCAATCTCTTTAGGCTCTCACTAAGTGGGTACAGTAAAAAGTAGTGCTGTCCTATGAGTCAGTTAGTCTTACTCTAGTTAAATATATACCCAGACAGGGGAAAAAAAAAAAAAGTAGAATCTCAGAATCTAGGCTTAAAAATCAATTTACATTGAGAACCAAAATGTCTTCCTTATAAATATTTATAGGAAAGGATTTCAGATTATATGTTCAGCATTGAATGGTGCATATTATTCTTATTAATGTTTCATAAACATTTGTACAAAAAAACAATATGCTTTACTTTGCTTCTACGTATTAAGTAGAATTATTGCAGCATCTGCTTCCAATGGTTGAGTGCACAAGCTATTCATGCCTTGTCGTAAATTCCATGATGCATTAAGATGTCATTAAATGTACCTTCTGTGGTTGTCTCCTAATTTACATACCTTGTAAATCATCAGGTAAAAACCAAGTGAACTGGGGAATAGTCTCCTATGTTCTTCCCTTCTGCCACAAACTGAGAGCAATTCATATTCTTCTCCATTGCAGGCTCCAGACACCTCACATGCCTCATCTCTGAGACTGTCTCAGAACATTTGAAAACGTAGTTAATGGACACAATTATTAATGGTTTTTAAATGATGCCTACAATAGTATAGAAAAGGACTCAGGGAAATAGGCTAGTAGATTATAGATGAGGTTAGACACACCCGTTAAATTTAGCATCTCTTGTAAAGAGAGGCTGCCTTTCCAGGGAACCAGCAAGTACAGATAAATTGGAAGACAACTGGAGGAAGATAACTGGAGGATTAGCAGTGCCCCTTTCCTCGCAGTCCTGTTTTTAATGCCATCACCATATGGTTCTTAGAACAGTGGAATCTCAGCATTAGATGGGACTTACAGTTCACCTGGTACAATCTCAACTTATTGTGGGATTCCCCTAGAAGAGTGTCCATCTGTTGTCTCACAATAATGGGGAGCCTGCAATTTTGTAAGAAAGTCCATCCATTTTTGTCTTTTGGATTGACTTGCTTTTCAATTCTAGAAGGAAAAACCTCATTTAACTTTGAACCCCTTGTTTCCTCCTACTTCACAGTTGTTACAATGGCAAATTTTCTTTAATTTCTGTAGGCAGACTGGAGTCTTCTCAAGTTCAGGGCTACTGCTTTGTTAAGGGACTATGTCACTACAGTATTCTTCCTCTGATTTTTGTTACCCAAGGCATTTAGTTCAGAAACTTCTATTGAAATCAACAGTTTCAGACTACCTGATTAAATCACAATTATTAGGATGCTGGAATATTGAGCTTCTGGAAAGAGCACATTAGTTTTTACTAAACTTGGCCTAGAACATTAATAATAATTTTTTATTGCAGAAAAAGATATGATACCCTAGGAGTTTTAGTGTTAACCCTCGTATTTTTACTGAAATTTGGATGAGATTAATATCCCACAAAATCTAACAAAGTGTTTTTAAGAGCAGTGTCATTGAAAATGGATAAATATATAGGGATTTTATATCCAACGCTCAGAAAAGAGGAGAATGGTTGATATATTAATCAGAGTTCTCCAGAGAAACAGAACCAGTAGGATACATATGGATATGTGTGAGAGGAGATTTGATATAGGAATGGTTCCTACAGTTGTGGGGGCTGAAAAATTCAACAATCTTCTGTCTGTGAGCTGGAAAACCAGGAAAGCCAGCTGTATAATTCAGCTCACATTTGAAGGCTTGAGAAATGCAGATGGGGAGTAGTAGGGAGGAGGCACAGGTACAAATTCCAGAATCTGAAGACCCAAGAAAGACAGCAGGATAAGAAGCAAGTCCCAGCTCAAGGAAAGAGAGAGAAAGAGAGAGAATTCATCTTCCTTCTACTTTTTTGGTCTCTTTAAACCCTCAAGAAGTTGGGTGATGTTTGCTCACTTTGGGGACTGGAGGGGGGTGATCTTCTTGACTGAGTGTCTCATTAGAATGTGAATCTCTTCCAGAAGCATCTTCACAGACACACCCAGAAATAATTCTTGCCTGCTATCTGGGCATCTCTTAACCCAGTCAAGTTGGCACTTAAAATGAATCATGACAATGGAGAATAGAGAGTAAGCATGAAATCACCACTGAACAATATATGAATCCAAGATGAACCATAATATTTGCCAGATTATTTAATCTGTTTCTTTTGAATTTGTTTCTTCCAAACTAAAGTTGTCTAACAAATAAAATATCCTTTGATTTCAGGGTCAGATTTTTCCCTTATGTTATGTGATATTACAGGCTGTAACAATTCCAACCACTAACACCACAGAGGTCACTTTTTATAGGCTTATGCTAGAAGATGAAGCTCTGAAGTTTTGCCTTAGAGAAAGACAGCATTACCAAGTGATGGGCACAAAGATGTCAGCCTCTTCTTTTTCCTTGCTGCTTTTGCTTAAAATACATACTTCAGTCTTTGCAGCAGTGAGTCCTTGAACTGCTATTTAAAGAAGGATTGTGAGAACTGGGAATTCCCTGCAGTATCTAAACCTGTTAAAGAACCAGGAGTTTCTTTTCGCTTTTGTCCCTCAGGAAACACTACAGTGTCCTGAAGAATCAATAAAAGGGAAGAAGACGAATATAGGAGTGGAGAGGTCAGCAATAGGAGAGCAGAGAAAGTTATTCCCTTTTTAAAAATGTATTAAAATATTATACAACTTTCTAACATATTTTGCAACATGTTTTCCTTTAGAGGCACTGGAGGCAATGCCAAGAAGCAGGTATCAGGAGACAAGTGTAGGCAGCAGAAACAAATCCAAGTATATGAGCTTCTTTGACATTTTTCTCCTCTTCCATCTGTGAGGTTTCGATGGGCACACTGGGTCTGGGAAACTAATTTTAGATGTCACTTTCATCAGAACACAATCATATTTTCTATCAAATATAAAGGCATATCCATTTTCAATAATAACACATACACAAGATTAAACCTGTCTTAAGGCAGCTTTTCAGATGGAATTAAGATCTTGTTAATGTCAAGGAAAATAAACACACACTTCCCACACATTATGATTTAGAAACTAAAATTCCCATCTCTTAATCAGTGATAATTATTTGGAAGTCTCCAAAACAAGGTTTACACATACAGTACAAGGCTGAAAAGCTAACATAAAAAAGTTCACATAAAGAAAAATTGTCTTATTTTGAAGTCACATAAATTTATTTTTTTCACTCATTCTCTACTATTTTATTAGCCTCATTGCCACACATTATATTCTTTTTACAAATATGAACTTGAAAAGTCATTGGTTATCAAATGCTATGACAACATCAAGTGATTTCAAGCATAATAAAGTTTCAAATACAAATACACAATATTCAAATTCCAATTCAACAGCAATAAAACTTACAGAAAAGAAAATAGTACAGATTTAGACCTCCAGCAGATTTCATAGTGTTAATGTTTTACCATGGGTGCTTTGCCATTCTGTCTATAATCATATAATATTAATATGAATTTAAATATTTTTCTGAAATAGTATATATGCACACCTATCTCTAACTGTTCCTGAGAGTATTTCCTAAAGTGAAGATCTAATTCAGGATAACAAATTAGATTTAGGTGTTTTGTCTCTCACTTTTTTTTTCAGTATGGCTCTCTCATTAACTTTTATTTATTTTAGTTTTATATGCATGTATTATTTTATTTATTTATTTATTTGAAATTTCAATAATCTTTTATTTTATTTTTTTTTGATTTACAATATTTTATTCGTTTTGCCATACATCAACATGAATCCTCCATGGGTGTACACGTGTTCCCCATCCTGAACCCCCCTCCCACCTCCCTCCCCGTACCATCCCTCTGAGTCATCCTAGTGACCAGCCCCAAGCATCCTGTATCCTGCATCGAACCTGGACTGGCAATTCGTTTCATATATGATATTATACATGTTTCAAAACCATTCTCCCAAATCGAGTGACCCTCTCCCTCTCCCACAGAGTCCAAAAGACTGTTCTATACATCTGTGTCTCTTTTGCTGTCTCTCAAACAGGGTTATCGCTACCATCTTTCTAAATTCCATAATTATGCGTCAGTATACTGTATCGGTGTTTTTCTTTCTGGCTTACGTCACTCTGTATAATAGGCTCCAGTTTCATTCATCTCATTAGAACGGATTCAAATATATTCTTTTTAATAGCTCCATTGTACCACAGCTATCTTAGCCACTCATCTGCTGATGGACATCTAGGTTGCTTCCATGTCCTGGCTATTATAAACAGTGCGGTGATGAACATTGGGGTACACATGTCTCTTTCAATTCTGATTTCCTTGGTGTGTATGCCTAGCAGTGGGATTGCTGGGTCATAAGGCAGTTCTATTTCCAGGTTTGAAATCAGATTGATTATATTCTTTGCAGCCAAAGATGGAGAAGCTCTCTACAGTCAACAAAAACAAGACCAGGAGCTGACTGTGGCTCAGATCATGAACTCCTTATTGCCAAATTCAGATTCAAATTGAAGAAAGTAGGGAAAACCACTAGACCATTCAGGTATGACCTAAATCAAATCCATTATGATTATACAGTAGAAGTGAGAAATAGATTTATGGGCCTAGATCTGATAGATAGAGTGCCTGATGAATTATGGACAGAGGTTCATGACATTGTACAGGAGACAGGGATCAAGACCATCCCCATGGAAAAGAAAAGCAAAAAAGCAAAATGGCTGTCTGGGGAAGCCTTACAAATAGCTGTGAAAAGAAGAGAGGTGAAAAGCAAAGGAGAAAAGGAAAGATATAAGCATCTGAATGCAGAGTTCCAAAGAATAGCAAGAAGAGATAAGAAAGCTTTCTTCAGTGATCAATGCAAAGAAATAGAGGCAAACAACAGAATGGGAAAGACTAGAGATCTCTTCAAGAAAATGAGATACCAAGGGAACATTTCATGCAAAGATGGGCTTGATAAAGGATGGAAATGGTATGGACCTAACAGAAGCAGAAGATATTAAGAAGAGGCAGCAAGAATACACAGAAGAACTGTACAAAAAATATCTTCATGACCCAGATAATCATGATGATGTGATCACTAATCTAGAGCCAGACATCAGGAAATGCGAAGTCAAATGGGCCTTAGAAAGCATCACTATGAACAAAGCTAGTGGAGGTGATGGAATTCCAGTTGAGCTGTTTCAAATCCTGAAAGATGATGCTGTGAAAGGGCTGCACTCAATTTGGCAGCAAATTTGGAAAACTCAGCAGTGGCCACAGGACTGGAAAAGGTAAGTTTTCATTCCAATTCCAAAGAAAGGCAATGCAAAAGAATGCTCAAACTACTGCACAATTGCACTCATCTCACATGCTAGTAAAGAAATGCTCAAAATTCTCCAAGCCAGACTTCAGCAATACATGAACTGTGAACTCCCTGATGTTCAAGCTGGTTTTAGAAAAGGCAGAGGAACCAGACATCAAATTGCCAATATCCGCTGGATCATGGAAAAAGCAAGAGAGTTCCAGAAAAAACATCTATTTCTTCTTTATTGACTATGTCAAAGCCTTTGACTGTGTGGATCACAATAAACTGTGGACAATTCTGAAAGAGATGGGAATACCAGACCACCTGACCTGCCTCTTGAGAAATCTGTATGCAGGTCAGGAACCTACAGTTAGAACTGGACATGGAACAACAGACTGATTCCAAATAGGAAAAGGAGTATGTCAGGGCTATATATTGTCACCCTGTTTATTTAACTTATATGCAGAGTACATCATGAGAAATGCTGGGCTGGAAGAAACACAAGCTGGAATCAAGATTGCCAGAAGAAATATCAATAAGCTCAGATATGCAGATGACACCACCCTTATGGCAGAAAGCAAAGAGGAACTAAAAAGCCTCTTGATGAAAGTGAAAGAGGAGAGTGAAAAAGTTGGCTTAAAGCTCAACATTCAGAAAACTAATATCATGGCATCCGGTCCCATCACTTCATGGGAAATAGATGGGGAAACAGTGCAAACAGTGTCAGACTTTATTTTTGGGGGCTTCAAAATCAGTGCAGATGGCGACTGCAGCCATGAAATTAAAAGACGCTTACTCCTTGGAAGAAAAGTTATTACCAGCCTAGATTGTATATTCAAAAGCAGAGACATTACTTTTCCAACTAAGGTCCGTCTAGTCACGGCTATTGTTTTCCCTGTGGTCATGTATGGATGTGAGTGTTGGACTGTGAGGAAGGCTGAGCGCCGAAGAATTGATGCTTCCAAACTGTGGTGTTGGAGAAGACTCTTGAGAGTCCCTTGGACTGCAAGGAGATCAAACCAGTCCATTCTGAAGGAGATCAGCCCTGGGATTTCTTTGGAAGGAATGATTCTAAGGCTGAAGCTCCAGTACTTCGGCCACCTCATGCGAAGGGTTGAACCATTGGAAAAGACTCTGATGCTTGGAGGGAATGGGGGCAGGAGGAGATGGGGATGACCGAGGATGAGTTGGATGGATGGCATCACAGACTCATAGGATGTGAGTCTGAGTGAACTCTGGGAGATGGTGATGGACCGGGAGGCCTGGCGTGCTGCAATTCATGGAGTCGCAAAGAGTCGGACACGACTGAGCGACTGAACTGAACTGAAGGAATCTCTACACTGTTCTCCACAGTGGCTGTACTAGCTTGCATTCCCACCAACAGGGTAGAGGTTTCTCTTTTCTCCACACCTTCTCCAGCATTTATTGCTTGTAGACTTTTGGATCGCAGCCATTCTGACTGGCGTGAAATGGTACCTCACTGTGGTTTTGATTTGCATTTCTCTGATAATGAGTGATGTTGGGCATCTTCTCATGTGTTTGTTAGCCATCTGTATGTCTTCTTTGGAGAAATGTCTGTTTAGTTCTTTGGCCCATATTTTTTTTAGTTTTTAAAAATTTTTTATTTTATATTGGACTGTAGTTGATTTACAATGTATAGGTGTACAGCAAAGTATTTCAGTTATATATATAGATACATCTATTCTTTTTCAAATTTTTTTCCCATTTAGGTTATTATGGAATATTGGCATAGGCAAACACCTATAACATCCAAGTTCTCCATTTATTTATTATTATTTTATATATATATATATTTTTTACTTTACAGTATTGTATTGGTTTTGCCACACATCAACATGAATCTGCCATGGGTGTACATGTGTTTCCAACCCCAAACCTCCCTTCCACCTCCCCCCACACACACACCATCCCTCTGGGTCATCCCAGTACGCCAGCCCCAAGCATCCTGCACCCTGCATCGAACCTAGACTGGCAATTCATTTCTTAGATGATATTACACACATATCAATGCCATTCTCCCAAATAATTTTTGATTGGGTCATTTATTTTTCTAGAATTGAGCTGCAGGTGTTTCTTGTACATTTTTGAGATTAGTTGTTTGTCAGTTTCTTCATTTGCTATTATTTCCTCCCATTCTGAAGGCTGTCTTTTCACCTTGCTTATAGTTTCCTTTGCTGTGCAGAAGCTTTTAATTCTGATTAGGTCCCATTTGCTTATTTTTGCTTTTATTTCCAATATTCTGGGAGGTGGGTCATAGAGGATCCTGCTGTGATTTATGTCAGAGAGTGTTTTGTCTATGTTTTCCTCTAGGAGTTTTATAGTTTCTGTTCTTACGTTTAAATCTTTAATCCATTTTGAGTTTATTTTCGTTTATGGTGTTAGAAAGTGTTCTAGTTTCATTCTTTTTTTTTTTTTTTTTTAGGTAGTTTCATTCTTTTATAAGTGGTTAACCAGTTTTCCCAGCACCACTTGTTAAAGAGATTGTCTTTTCTCCATTGTATATTCTTGCCTCCTTTGTCAAAGATAAGGTGTCCATAGGTGTGTGGATTTATCTCTGGGCTTCTATTTTGTTCCACTGATCTATATTTCTGTCTTTGTGCCAGTACCATACTGTCTTGATGACTGTGGCTTTGTAGTAGAGCCTGAAGTCAGGCAGGTTGATTCCTCCAGTTCCATTCTTCTTTCTCAAGATTGCTTTGGCTATTCGAGGTTTTTTGTATTTCCATGCAAATTGTGAAAGTATTTGTTCTAGCTCTGTGCAAAATACCTTTGGTAGCTTGATAGGGATTGCATTGAATCTATAGATTGCTTTTGGTAGTATACTCATTTTCACTATATTGATTCTTCTGATCCATGAACATGGTATGTTTCTCTATTAGTGTCCTCTTTGATTTCTTTCACCAGTGTTTTATAGTTCTCTATATACAGGTCTTTAGTTTCTTTAGGTAGATATATCCTAAGTATTTTCTTCTTTTCGTTTCAATGGCGAATGCAATTGTTTCCTTAATTTCTTTTTCAACTTTCTCATTATTAGTGTATAGGAATGCAAGGGATTTCTGTGTGTTGATTTTATATCCTGCAACTTTACTATATTCATTGATTAGCTCTAGTAATTTTCTGGTGGAGTCTTTAGGGTTTTCTATGTAGAGGATCATGTCATCTGCAAACAGTGAGAGCTTGACTTCTTCTTTTCCAATTTGGAACCCTTTTATTTCTTTTTATGCTCTGATTGCTATGGCCAAAACTTCCAAAACTGTGTTGAATAGTAGTGGTGAAAGTGGGCACCCTTGTCTTGTTCCTGTTTTAGAGGAAATGCTTTCAATTTTTCACCATTGAGGATAATGTTTGCTGTGGGTTGTCATATATAGCTTCACATAAATCTATGCATGCAGGGTTTCACAGGGAAAATAAAGAAAGTGCTTGCAGATTATTCCAGGCCTTTGATTCAACCCCAGATTTACATAAATTTAAAGACAGAATACATCTTTGAAATCACTCATCTTCTCCTTTATCTATCAGAAAAGAAAAGTGAGGCTTTTTTATGTTAGTCTTAGCAAAGGCCAATGGGACACTTGGTAAAAAAAAAAAAAAAAAAAAAAAAAAAAATGAGGCTAAGTGTCCCAGCTCCCAAATTCCATTCAGTGTTTTTCCATTTACACAATGTACTCAGCAGCTTTGCATTTTTTGTTCCTATAACCTTAACCATGTGAAATCTTGGGTATGAGAAATTACAATATTTCAATGTAATAATGATATATATCATGTTTTGTTTTTAATGTACTATACAGTCTACCAGGAAATTTATATCCATTTATTCTGAATTATTCAAAAAAGTTTGATTGAATGCAAGTAAAACCCTTCACAAAACCTTAAAGAATGACTCATGAGTCTAAAATTTTGAAGGCAATCTTGCAAAGCCTAACTTTAGGAAATATAGTAGTTAGAACATTCCAAAGTTGCAGTTCCATTTCTGCATTCTCTATTTCTGCTTCTTTTTTCATACAAAATCTGTTTTATCTCATGCTGCCCATTTTTCTCTGTAAAATTTTTCACTTCTGCTTTCCATGAATTTGACAGGATAGAAAACTTTGCACAGTTGTAGATCTGTCAACCCACTGATAGCTTCAAAGAGCAAAAACCAAATTCCTAAACTTTTCTGTCTTTCTGTCTCTGTTTCTGTCTCTCTCTCTCTCATTTTTTAAATTAATGAGTAAGAGAATTTGATTGTATTCTTTCACAAAGTGCAATGAAGTTTTTATTAAATCCTACACAGTTCAGCTGATACCTCTAAAAACAACAATGCACAGGACCATGCACACGCATGAGTGTGCAGACACACACACACACACACACACACACACACACACACACACACACACCACAGTTGGCCTAACAAAATAGTTCCTTAAGGGGTCATGTCTTATGTTCCTTTAATATCTTCTAAAATCCTGTCCACACTCTTGATGATGAATAAATAATATTCTTCTTGGCTGAATTGTCTGTGGTTGTCTTGAATTTTCATGCAATCTGTGTCCCTAAATTACTCCCTCAGTGATTAAACATAGTTTTCTTCAGTTTCTGAAATAATCCAAAAGTATGTGACAAGTGCCACTCTCTTTGCAGTTTAACATTTTCAGATGGGAAATGATTTGAAAATGAGTTTGAAATAATGTTAAGAATCATTCCCTTTGTTTCCAGACAGTGTTGTACAATGAAACAACAAACTAAAGACAGCAGTTCACTTCTCCTTCTAATATTAATAGCAACAGTGAGGAAATTATTGGAACTCTCTGCTCTCAATTTCCTCATCCAGCACCAAACTTGTAAAATGGTAGAAGGAGATGGAAGGAGGTGAAATAGGCAAGATGCTTCCAACCATGTTCTGTCAATTCCAAGGCCGTATGGAACTCAGAGATTTCTGGGAGAACCATAATGTCTACCTCGGGGTATGGGGAGGAGATTGAATAGAGTGGGGCTTTTATTCCCTCAGACTCTAACCAGAGAATTCCATTTTATATTGGCTGTTGTCAGGTTTAGATACTGGAATTCTGTGATATACTTTTCTTTGACAAGTTATACTGCCATTTTAAAAAAGTAGAAGTAATGATATTTCAGCTCTTAAATTGTGTGATATTGCTGACAGATTGTCATTTATGGTCTCTCAGGAGTTAAAAGAACAATCTGCTTCTCTTTACAGCTCACATTTTCCAGTTTCTGCATAGAGTCCTAACTGCCCTCGTGGCACCCAGGAGAAAGTCCCCATCTTAGAGCCCTTGCAGTATGGAAAAGGCCTGATGTTCACCCTGATGAACGACTCACAATTTCCTGGTATCTCTCTCATCAAATGCAACTAGTGTCAGATTTGACCTATTCCAGTTTTATTTATTTCATGGGCTAAACACCCAGAAGCTGAAGAAAAAATAAAAGGGAAGGCTTAAATTTATACCAAAAATCAAAATCACATGTTTGAGAATTATTGCTTAAGGGGACAAATGTGACTTTGTAAATTTTTAAAAATTTGTTTTACTTATGATTGATTTTCTTTTTCTTGTCAAAGATGAAGATGGGTGGCCTCTGTTTTCAGCCATAGCTCACTACTGTCTAAGTATGAATTATAATCAATTAAAACCACTGGTCATTCTTATTTAAAATTCAACTAAGAGAGTTCTCATAAAAATATAAAAAGAGACATTTTTTTCTTTTTATTTTATATTAGAGTACAGTTGATTAACAATTTTTTGCTAGTTTGAGGTGTACAGCAAAATGATTCAATTATACACACACACGTATCTGTTCTTTTTCAATTTCTTTTCCCAGTTTGATTGTTACAGAATATTGACCAGTTTCCTTTGCTGTACATTTGGTCATCCATTTCAATATAGGCATATATACAGGTCAATCCCAAACACTCTAACTGTCCTCCCCCTACCCCACCCTTCCCCCTGGTAACCATAAACTCATAACAAGAGACACCTTAAGCAATCTTAATGAAATACAGTTACCTGTGGCCTTCCCTGTGCCAGCTAAATAATCTTGTCAAAATAGGAAAAAAAAAAAAAAAGTACAAGTAAAATATATACTTTTTAAATTCTCAGTGAATAGAGACAATCATAACTACCAATCCTCTTTCCTAAATGCTGACATGATTTTGTTTAATTTTGTTGAGGTCGTTGCTAAGATCACTTGTCTGTATTTTAGAGATAAGCTTCCACAAAATAGAAATAAAAGAAGAGAAAAGAAAAAATAGAGAAAGCAAGAAAAGAGTGAAAGAGGCAAGGGAAGAAGACAAAGAGAAAGGGGGAAAGAGAGAGAAAAAGGAAAGAAAAGAGTGTAGACAACTCTCTTCTACTGCTTTTGAAATTATCCATAATTCTTCAGTTATGCCTTTCAGGCCCCTCTGTCCATGGGATTTCCCAGGCAGGAATACTGGAGTGGGTTGTGATTTCCTTCTCCAGGGGATCTTCCTGACCCAGGGATTGAACCTGGGTCTCAAGCATTGCAGGCAGATTCTTTACCATTTGAGCTACAGGGAAGACCCTGTTATCACTGATAGTGGGTTGAAATTAAGATTCTTGTCTCTTGAGTATAATTTATTTGGGAAAGAAATTGAAAATTAAAATAAGCCTTCATGTACATGGATTCAACTTTGAATTTCTATATTTGAAATCCATGAGTGCCAAACTGGTTGACTTTGAGGAAACAGAATAGAAAACCAAAGGCACACTGTGCTATGCAACTTGAACATCTGCAGATGTGGTTAATTGTAGGGGTCCAGAAACAATCCCTCACAGATATGGAGGGGTGACTGTATCTAAATAAAAAGTTAATGTTTAATAACTCACTTATAAAATTCAAATATTTTCTCAACCAAGTTTTATTTATCCTTTGATTTTTAAGAGCATTTGTTTGGGAAGGTTGGGAGGAGATTCTTCTTTGGTCTCTTACTAGTTCATCCAGTATTACTTAAAGTACTTCACATTTTCCCAACTTCAAAGTTTAGCATACATGAATATCACCTAGTGAACTGTTAAAAAAATGTCAATTTGAACTTCAGCTCCAGATAATGACTCAGCCAAACTTGAGTATGATTCTAGAATTCACCTTTTTAGGAAACAGCCTATATCATTTTAATGAAAACAGTAAATAGACCATAATTTGAAAAATATTGCCAAATTTCTTTATCTTTTGAATTATTTTAAATTGTCTTATAAGAATTTACATTTCTCCTGATCCGACTCCTTTAAGAATATCCTATCTATTCTATAATATCCTGTCCTATCTAAGCCTATTCTATATTGAAGCTTCTGAGATCAGTTACCCTAAAGTCTAAATTGTTTATCTGACTATACATTCATTTCTGTGTGTATTATAAATTCTGAGATGATTCCAAGATGGTGTAATTACTTTGCCTTTTTGCCTAGTATTATAGTCATTTCATTCTGTATAACATAGTTGCTTATAGAACTTTTGTAAAAATATATAGTATTATAAAAAAAATCAGGAAAATTAAAACAGATATTGCTTATAAAGGTGTTTTAAAAACTATAAAGCATATATTTGTGTTCAATCTTAGGTCATAATCAAATTACACCAAGTCTTAGTCTATCAGGCTGCTATAACAAAACACTATAGACTTGGCACCCTTTAAAAAACAGAATTTTTTTTAATAACTCTGGAGGTTGAGAAGCCCAAGATCAAGGCTCCATCACATTCAGTGTGTGGTGAGGGCCTGGTTCCTGATTCTTAGATGGATATCTTTTAGCTGTGTCTTCACTTAGTGGAAGAGGCCAGAGAACTATTTTGAATCTCTTTTATAAGGTCACTGATCCCATTCATGAGGGCTCTATGACACAATTACCTCTTAAAAATCCCATATCTTCATAATAATGGTAGTTAGAATTTCAACACATGAACTGGGTGGAGGGGCAAATATTTAACACATAACACTTGGATACTTTAAATACTAAGTGTTAATCATTCAGTCATTCTCAGTTAAACCCCCTGGACTGTAGCCCACCAGGCTCCTCTGTCCACGAGATTCACCAGGCAAGAATACTGGAGTGGGTTGCCATTTCCTTCTCCAGGGGATCTTCACAACACAGGGATCAAACCCAGATCTCCTGCATTGCAGGCAGATTCTTTACCATCTGAGCCACCAGGGAAGCCCACTTTGTAGCACCTTAAAGCTCAAATCACCTTAAATACTTTGTAGCACCTGTGTGGGGCCAACCCAAGACAGGTGAGTCATGGTGCAGAGGTCTGACAGAATGTGGTCCACTGGAGAAGGGAATGGCAAACCACTTCAGTATTCTTGCCTCAAGAACATAATGAACAGTATGAAAAGGCAAAATGATAGGATACTGAAAGAGGTACTCCCCAGGTCAGTAGGTGCCCAATATGCTACAGGAGATTAGTGGAGAAGTAACTCCAGAAAGAATGAAGGGATGGAGCCAAAGCAAAAACAATACCCAGTTGTGGATATGACTAGTGATAGAAGCAAGGTCTGATGCTGTAAGAGCAATATAGCATAAAACCTGGAATGTTAGGTCCATGAATCAAGGCAAATTGGAAGTGGTCAAACAGGAGATGGCAAGAGTGAACGTTGACATTCTAGCAATCAGCTAACTAAAATGGACTGGAATGGGTGAATTTAACTCAGATAACCATTATATCTACTACTGTGGGCAAGAATCCCTTAGAAGAAATGGAGTAGCCATCATGGTCAACAAAAGAGTCCAAAATGCAATATTTGGATGTTATCTCAAAAACAATTTAAGTTCATTTCTGTTCATTTCTAAGGCAAACCATTCAATATCATGGTGATCCAAGCCTATGCCCCAACCAGTAATGCTGAAGAAGCTGAAGTTGAAGGGTTCTATGAAGACCTACAAGACCTTTAAGAACTAACACCCCAAAAAAGATGTCCTTTTCATTCTAGGGGACTGGAATGCAAAAGTAGGAAGTCAAGAAACACCTGGAGTAACAGGCAAATTTGTCCTTGGAATACGTAATGAAGCAGGGCAAAGACTAATAGAGTTTTCCCAAGAGAACACACTGGTCATAGCAAACACCCTCTTCTAACAACACAAGAGAAGATTCTACACATGGACATCACCAGATGGTCAACACCAAAATCAGACTGATTATATTCTTTGCAGCCAAAGATGGAGAAGCTCTATAGAATCAGCAAAAACAAGACTGGGAGCTGACTGTAGCTCAGATCATGAACTCCTTATTGCCAAATTCAGACTTAAATTGAAAAAAGTAGGGAAAACCACTAGACCATTCATGTATGGCCTAAATCAATTCATTATGATTCTACAGTGAAAGTGGGAAATAGATTTAAGGGCCCTAGATCTGATAGATAGAGTGCCTGATGAATTATGGACAGAGGTTCATGACATTGTACAGGAGACAGGGATGAAGGCCATCCCCATGGAAAAGAAATGCAAAAAAGCAAAATGGCTGTCTGGGGAGGCCTTACAAATAGCTGTGAAAAGAAGAGAAGTGAAAAGCAAAGGAGAAAAGGAAAGATATAAGCATCTGAATGCAGAGTTCCAAAGAATAGCAAGGAGAGATAAGAAAGACTTCCTCAGCGATCAATGCAAAGAAACAGAGGAAAAGAACAGAATGGGAACGACTAGAGATCTCTTCAAGAAAATTAGAGATACCAAGGGAACATTTCATGCAAAGATGGGCTCGATAAAGGACAGAAACAATATGGACCTAACAGAAGCAAACGATATTAAGAAGAGGTGGCAAGAATACATAGAAGACGTGTACAAAAAAGATCTTCACAACCAAGATAATCACGATGGTGTGATCACTCACCTAGAGCCAGACATCCTGGAACGTGAAGTGAAGAGGGCCTTAGAAAGCATCACTACTAACAAAGCTAGTGGAGGTGATGGAATCCTAGTTGAGCTGTTTCAAATCCTGAAAGATGATGCTGCAAAAGTGCTGCACTCAATGTGCCAGCAAATTTGGAAAACTCAGCAGTGGCCACAGGACTGGAAAAGGTCCGTTTTCATTCCAGTCCCAAAGAAAGGCAATGCCAAAGAATGGTCAAACTACCGCACAATTGCACTCATCTCACATGTAGTAAAGTAATGCTCAAAATTCTCCAAGCCAGGCTTCAGCAGTACGTGAACCATGAACTTCCAGATGTTCAAACTGGTTTTAGAAAAGGCAGAGGAACCAGAGACCAAATTACCAACATCTGCTGGATCAAAGAATAAGGAAAAGAGTTCCAGAAAAACATCTATTTCTGCTTTATTGATTATGCCAAAGCCTTTGACTGTGTGGATCACAAGAAACTGTGGAAAATTCAGAAAGAGTTGGGAATACCAGACCACCTAATCTGCCTCTTAAGAAACCTATATGCCGGTCAGGAAGCAACAGTTAAAACTGGACATGGAACAACAGACTGGTTCCAAATAGGAAAAGGAGTACGTCAAGGCTGTATATTGTCATCCTGCTTATTTAACATCTATGCAGAGTACATCATGAGAAACGCTGGGCTGGAAGAAGCACAAGATGGAATCAAGATTGCTAGGAGAAATATCAATCACCTCAGATATGCAGATGACATCAACCTTATGGCAGAAAGTGAAGAGGAACTAAAAAGCCTCTTGATGAAAGTGAAAGAGGAGAGTGAAAAAGTTGACTTAAAGCTCAACATTCAGAAAACAAAGATCATGCCATCTGGTCCCATCACTTCATGGGAAATAGATGGGGAAACAGTGGAAACAGTGTCAGACTTTATTTTTTTCGGCTCTAAAATCACTGCAGATGGTGACTGCAGCCATGAAATTAAAAGACGCTTACTCCTTGGAACGAAAGTTATGACCAACCTAGATAGCATATTCAAAAGCAGAGACATTACTTTGCCAACAAATGTCTGTCTAGTCAAAGCTATGGTTTTTCCAGTGGTATGTATGGATGTAAGAGTTGAACTGTGAAGAAAGCTGAGCACTGAAGAATTGATGCTTTTGAATTGTGGTGTTGGAGAAGACTCTTGAGTGTCCTTTGGACTGCAAGGAGATCCAACTAGTCCATTCTAAAGCATATCAGTCCTGGGTGTTCTTTGGGAGGACTGATGCTAAAGCTGAAACTCCAATACTTTGGCCACCTCATGCGAAGAGTTGACTCATGGAAAAGACCCTGATGCTGGGAGGGATTGGGGGCAGGAGGAGAAGGGGACGATCGAGGATGAGACGGCTGGATAGTGTCACCGACTCAATGTACATGAGTTTGGGTGAAGTCTGTGAGTTGGTGGTGGACAGGGAGTCCTGGCATGCTGCAATTAATGGGGTCACACAGAGTCAGACACGACTGAGTGACTGAACTGAACTGAATTGAACTGAACTGAACTGAAAGGTTAATTTCCAGTTCTCCCAACTTGCAAATTAATTTAGTGATGATAAAAATATAACATCACTACATTTCTCCTGTGTGCTGTCTCTGAGATGTGATAAGAATAACTGCTATGTTATGAGCTGGGCATCCTTCTGAGAACTTTACCTGTACTGATATACTGAATTCCAATCATAGCTTTTTTATGTAACAGCTATCAGTCTCTATTTTAGAAATAAGGAAGCTGAGATTCCAAGAAGTTAAACTAATGCATTGAGTCTCAGAGCCAAATTTATTCACTGATTCCTAAAATGTCTGTGTTCACTCTTACTATCTCCTGTTTGACTACTTTCAATCTACCTTGATTCATGGACCTAACATTCCAGGTTCCTGTGCAGTATTGTTCTTCATAGCATTGTGCTTTATTTCCACCTCCAGATATATCCACAACTGAGCATCACTTCCATTTTGGCTCAGCCTCTTCATTTCTTCTGGAGCTATTTCCTGCTTTTCTCCAGTAGCATAATGGACACCTACCAACCTGGGGGATTCATCTTTCAGTGTCATACCTTCTTGCTTTTTCATACTATTCATGGGGTTCTCAAGGCAATGCAAGTACAGTCAGATGGGCTGTAAAGCTTCTAACTACCATGCTGTATGGCTTGTCAGTGATCATATATGGGTTGTGTGGTCAAATGTAAACTTCATATGAATTGTTTCTATTGAATTATTTTGATTTATCAAATTCAACAGATACAATTGTGACTTTTATTTACCTAATGACTATTTAGGAATAGCCTAAATACTTATCTCATAGTTATCAAAGACCAAATAAGTTTCTATGTAGAGAGGAGATAAGTATATACATATACATTTAGTATCAACCCAAAGAAAAGCATTTTATGAAAAATAACAATATTTCAAAAGAATTCTTCCATATCATCTCAGTTCAGCGTTCAGAAGAAATCATTTGATTGAACAAAGACACAATAAGATGTTAATGACAAAGAAACACACACCACTTGTCTCCTTTCTTTACAGGCATTGCATGTTCAAAGAAAAACTTGTTAGCCAAAGAAATGGATGCCATTTTTCTAAAACTTGCATTTCATTTATAAAAAATAGTTTTATAATCTCACAATACTTGTTTTTGACCTAAAGAAAAAGCATTTTTACTTATTTGAAATTGCCTTAGCACACAAATATAATGTGGATTAATCTTCAAATCTAAATCACTGTTAATTTTATAAAGATAGCTGTCATACAGAAAAAAATGACTGTTGCAGGTGTTCGTCTTCAGAACCAAATATAAATTACAGCTCTAATCTCTTTGGAGATTCACTTTTCGTATACTTGAAGTGCTTCATTATGCAACATTAGTTTGTTATAAACACTTCATTGTTCTTCTGTCTTGCAACCATATGTGCTGAAGACAACTCTCTCACTCAAAGTAAATTATGTGAGAATGGAAAGAAAATTATTTTCTCTTAATAAAAGTTAGAACATAAAGCTGTATGTTGGCCTATATAAAAATAGCTGACAGTGACTTGAAAATCTTTAAAATAAGTGTGTTTTCCTGAAATACCACTTTCTTTTTTAAGAGAGCGAGAAGGATTCTAAATAAGAATGAATTTTCAGTTAGAATTTAGGAAATACACTGTCTAATTATATGTACACTAGACTGAAGTCTATGATCCTAAAGGAATTTTTTTTTTTTTTTTACTTTATGAAGTTTTATTAAACCTGTGTTTATGAGGTAGTACAGAAATATTTGAGAAAATAATATAACAGTGTTATATTGTTGATGGGGACTTTCCTGGTGATCCAGTGGTTAAGAAACCACCTTGCAGTGCAGGGGATGCAAGTTTGATCCCTAGCTGAGGAATTAATATCCCACATGCCAGGGAGCAAATAAGCCTGTATGCCACAACTACTGAGCCTGTGCAACACAACTAGAGAGTCCATGCACCACAACAAAAAGATGCCCCATGACACAGCAAATACCCCATGTGCTGCAACTAGGACCCAGCACAGCCAAATAAGTCAATACGTAAATATTAAAAATACATTGGTGATGAAAAACTTAATCAATAGTCAATTATCTAAGAAAGAATTGGAAAATTTTATTTGAGCCAACCTGAGGATTATTGGAAAAGACACTGATGCTGGTGTCATCTCAAATATGCAGATGACACCACCCTTCTGGCAGAAAGTGATGAAGAACTAAATAGCCTCTTGATGAAAGTGCAAGAGGAGAGTGAAAAAGCTGGCTTAAAAGTAAACATTCAAAAAACGAAGATCATGGCATCCAGTCCCATCACTTCATGGGAAATAGATGGGGAAACAATGGAAACAGTGACAGACTTTATTTTCCTGGGCTCCAAAATCACTGCAAATGGTGACTGTAGCTATGAAATTAGAAGAAGCTTTCTCCTTGGAGGAAAAGCTATGACCAACCTAGACAGCATGTTGAAAAGTAGAGACATTACTTTGCCGACAAAGGCCCATATAGTCAAATCTATGTTTTTTCCAATAGTCCTGTATAGATGTGAGAGTTGGACCACAAAGAAAGCTGAGTGCCGAAGAACTGATGCTTTTAAACTGTGGTGTTGGAGAAGACTCTTGATAATCCCTTGGACTGCAGGGAAATCAAACCAGTCAATCCTCAAAAAATCAGTCCTGAATATTCATTGGAAGGACTAATGCTGAAGCTGAAACTCCAATACTTTGGCCACCTGATGCAGAGAAGTGACTCATTGGAAAAGACCCTAATGCTAGGAAAGATTGAAGGCAGGAGGAGAAGGGGACAACAGAAGATAAGATGGTTGGATGGCATCACCAACTTGATGGACATGAGTTTGAGCAAGCTCTGGGTGTTAGTAAATGACAGGGAAGCCTGGTGTGCCGCAGTCCATGGGGTCATAAAGAGTCAAACCCGACTGAGCAACTGAACTAACTGAGATTTATAACCTGGAAGACAGTCTTCCAAAAATCTCTGAGAATTATTCTCCCCATTAGAGATAAAAGCATGGCTGTAAAAGTTTTGAGACTAAAGATTATGTATCAAATGATGTATTAATAGTTTACACAATCCTGATCTGAACTTACAGAGCAAGTAGTGGGTCAGGGGTCATTGTGACTTCTTACAAGATTAAGAAAGGAGGTTATCTCCTGAGGAGTTGTGACCCTTTATGAGATTAAGAATGAATGTTATCTCCTAAGGAGGTCTAGTTAATGCAGATGCACAGTAACCACTAAAGATGAGGGAGGAGACCCAAATAGGTGAGGAAGAGTTTTATGTTTAAATTTTTCTTTTCTTTCCACAAAATATGAATTTTATCCCACTGATTTTATAGAATGGGAGAATAGGTTAACCACATATGATTGATAATCATTCTGATAAACATTTTCTTTTGAATTTGTTTGTCCTAAAATATATATAAAACTGTTACTATTGTATGGAAGCATCTGCTTTTATTACACAGTTGTAACCACAACCGTACCAGGAGCTAGGGTTTAGGTCTGGTGCCTGGAACTTATTGAGGAGGAAGCTTATGAAGAGTTATGGTTACATGCCCAGGGACAGAGAACCAGGCAAGATCGCTGGCTCAGAACATTGTTCATATGGATGGATCATCAAGTTCTCCTACTTGAGGCTAAGTTACAAATATAAAAATGAGACAAAATTTGAGGTAAGAAGCATTAATGCTTAATGGAAGAGATATAATAGCAACTGAGGTGAAAATAAAATTAACATTCTAAAACTGACCCAAAGTTAGCTCATAGTGTCTCTTATCCAAAAGATGTTTGCGACAAATTACAGTTTTGTTTTGTTTTGTTTTGTTTTTAATATGAGGAAGCTCAAATGCACCATGATCAGACCCATTGGTTAGCAAGTCCTTTCAAATATAAGTATACAAAACTATTAAAGCAAGATACCATCTTTTCATTACTGATTAGTTGATTGCTTTGTGGTCTTAGGAGCCTCCAAGATCCTCAGGATCCTCTTCATTTAAATCTTTTTGCAGGGTCCTGCATCCTCCAAACTCTAAGAAGGTGTCCCCCAAAAGTACCAAGATAGATACATCTTTTTTGTTTGTTTGTTTTCTTTTTCATTTTAAATGTAAGACAATTTACAGTAGTAAAGTGAATCTAGGAGTTGCTTCCCATAGCCAATCTTTGATGATTTGAAGTTCCTCCCTAGTAAGCTATATTTTTCCAATACTTAAGTATTCCCATATAGCACACCTAAAGGTTATGATGTACAGCATGGATGATCATTGAATGAATTTTGATTTATATTTAAATGGGGTAGATTGCTAGTGTGTGGTAATCTTAAGACTGTGTCTATAGTGGACAACTTTATCAAGCCTTAATTTGATTTGATTTTCAGTATTTTAGTATTTTTATAAAAAGGAAAATATTTAGTAACACAAAAAAACCTTTTTCTTTTTAAAACCCAAAATTTTATTTTAGTACCATTATTGTTTGCCAGTGTCTATTCTAAATAATAGTTGCTTAAAATGTCATATTGGTGAGAATTGAAGACATCATTACACATAGGAAATAGAATTTGATTAATTAAAATCTCCCTCAGTTTGACCCATAGTTAGAATACATCATATGAGTTAAGATACATAGGTATAACACAAACATTTATTTATACTATTGGTTTGAAAAATTACTATGCTATACAAGAAATATATGTTATTAATTATAGAATAAGAAAATAAGCAATAAGATAAAAAGTAAAATCAACAGTAATTGTTTACAATACAGAAATAATCAGAAGTTAATATTATATTTGATTCAAAATGATTTCCGGTTAGTTATATGTTCTGTAACCTAGATCTACAGATTTAATTTCACTTTATTCTATTACAATAGATTTCTACATTCTGAAAAGACAGTTTGTTTTACTGAGAAGCAAAGAGCAGGATAATAAAAATAATACTTATATATAAAACTAAGATTCTGAAAGCATAATTAAATGAGCCCATCCTATTATTTTAGTCCTACATGGTCTGTTATGCCTTACCCAAGGAAAAACAAGGTAAATCTAGTGTTCTAATTGCTTCACCAAAATGTCCAGTTTGTTTTATATGTCATATAATTTCCTCTAATGCATTTAGCAGAATTTATATCAAACATTGGACTAAATACATCAAAGCAGTTTGTTTCCCTTGGGTTTTTGAGTCTTTTTAAAACTTTTTTGTTTTCTTAAACTAATTCTGTTTTATTAATTTTAAAAATATTTACTTAATATATTCTCACAATATGGTAAGGAAACCTTGTTTAAATTTCTCTAGAATTTTAGGACTCTTTATTTACTAGCAAAGTAAGGCCAATATTATACAATTATCATATAAACAATGGTATGTAGAGAAAAAAATAATTACTAAGTAATCAAAATTAGTTTAAAATGTACCATATATTAACTTTTGATTAAATGGATAATTATTCCAGTTCTCCAATTAAGAAAGTAGTTACTTGTATGTAATGCGATTATAGATAGCTGAAAATGACTTGGTTACATCAATTCAAAAAATAAGTAAGCTAAACATCTTGTATTTAAAATATAAAGTATTGTATCTGTTATATCTTCAGTTCAGTTGCTCAGTCGTGTCCAACTCTTTGCGACCCCATGAACTGCAGCACGCCAGGCTTCCCTGTCCATCACCAACTCCCAGAGCTCACACAAACTCATGTCCCTTCAGTCGGTGATGCCATCCAGCCATCTCATCCTCTGTTGTCCCCTTCTCCTCCTGCCCCCAATCCTTCCCAGCATCAGTCTTTTCCAGTGAGTCAACTCTTTGCATGAGGTGGCCAAAGTATTGGAATTTCAGCTTTAGCATCAGTCCTTCCAAAGAACACCCAGGACTGATCTCCTTTAGAATAGATCTTGGTTGTATCTTAACAGTCAACTTTTGCTATACATAAATTTGCAAGAGAATGTCTATATATTTGAAAAAAAGAAATTGTAATTCATTCACCATCTGTTTTACAAATGAAGAGTAGTGTGGGCAAAATGGGTTGTGCTCAATTGCTTCAGTCATTAGTGATTCCTTGTGACCTATGGACTGTAGACACTAGGCTCCTCTGTCCATTGGATTCTCCAGGCAAGAATACTGGAGTGGGTTGCTGTGCCCTTCTCCAGGAGGTTTTCCAAACCCAGGAATCAAACCCATATTTCTGACATCTCCTTCACTGCAGGCATCTTCTTTACCAATGAGCCAAATAATATGAATCAACTGATGGAAAATAAATTTGTAAAACTCTAAGTCAAGTCAGAGTGTGCAGCTATAATCAAGTTTAGATAATAATGTTACCAAGTTTTAAAATGACTGCTTAATTTTATTAATAATAATCAAATTCACTCTTAAACCATGCAAATGTGACTTCATTAGAACTTAAATATAGGTTTCAGGATAGAACATGATTCTTTTAGATTCCCAGATTCTCTTTTCAATTGTTGAGAAAAGCCAAATGCCTAGTGACTAAGGATGATGGCTAACATTTACAAACAGATTTTTATGTGATAGGCCTTTGTAAATTATTTTCACATATAATGCATCATTTCATTTAATTCTCAAATAAAAGTTTGCTAATTTTATCCTTATTTTAGCATAATAAAATTAAGCTACACAAAAGTCACTTCTTCAAAGATAGTATGGAATTCAAAGTCAGGACTCTTTACTAGAGTCCCTTCTCTAACCACTGTGTAATACTTCTCTGAGGGAAAACCCAACGGGCTTCAGGTGGTGGTGGTGGTGGGGTTCATCTACAAGGTGGAACTGCAAAATGCTTAAAAAGCATGATAGGAAAAAGAGTGTCAACCTCATTGTCAAAAGTCAGAGCCAGATGTGTTTCTTTATATGGCTTAATGATCATGCACTCTTTTGAAAGCAAGTCTATACCATACTTACACATTACCAGGCTAACACTTGATTAATAGTTACAGTTAGGTCACTGACTGTCAAAAGAAACAAAATGCATTTACAATTACATTTACAAGAAATGCTTAACATAGCAAAATTTGCACAGAATAATGGCTGTAATATATTGAGCATTTATTTTGTGCCAAGTGCTACCCATTACTTAATTTAATATCCATAATGCCCCTATGTTGTAAGAATTATTATTCTTAGTATTATTTCTAATTTCTAATAAATAAATAGAATTTAAGAGATGTTTAGTGACTTTAATGACAATTTTCAAAGTAAGAAAACGATATAAATATGATTTTCTGAATTTAATTCCAGATTCTCTTATTTCTACAGTAAACTGCAATGCAAAAATACTTCACTACTACCTGATAACTGTTTATACTACCTGAACTATGTTTATTCATTTTTGTAATACTGTATATAAGTGCCCATTTTACCTAGATTCACAGTATAACCATTTAGCCCCCCCTGCCATTTCAATCTAAATTACATCAGTTATCTTCTCTATGTCCCCAGACTTCTTGTTTTTGACCAAAAAGGTACCATAGCACCCATATGTTATTAAGATGACTGAAAAACTGAACTCACAATAAGTTTTGTTCTTCTGTATGGAACCAAGAATATAGAGATTATAACATCTATATACTTGATTTTCTCATGCAGATAGTCTATGACATGAGAAAATGACCCTAATTATACATAGCACAGATAGTCATAGAATACTTAGTAGTATTACATTAATATTTCCTGGTATTTTCCTCCATTTTCATTGCTTCTCTTTGGCCTTCAATGGTAGCATCAATTATACTTTCTATCTCTTCTTTGAAATTTCAGAATGCTTTATGTGAATTTTGTAAGCATTTATCCATACAACATGCAGTTAAAATAACAACAGAAAACCTTAACCTCAATATTCACTTGTACTACATTCAGTATCCACCTTGCTTAACATTTTAAGAATCCTGAAGCAATGATCCTATTTTCAGGAATATCAATGAATCACCCCTGAAATGCTTTTCCTTTCTCTTCCTAAAACTATAGTAAAAAGCTAGTGCATAATGTTTGGTGAATGAAGTTAAGTGATGAGCTATATCTGTTACAATAAAAAAGAAAAAAAAAAAAACTTTCAGAAATAAATTAAATGATATTTTGACTTGTTACATTAATGGAGAAAAGCTTATTACTCCTTGATCATACATCTTTCTTGAAGTGCATCTGAAGGTCTCTTTGCCATTGGCATCAACCAGCTGAAACATTAAGCTCATTTGGCTCCTTTAGTGGAAAGATCCAGTTTGACCTAAGTCAATGAAGGTAAAAAGAGCATATGATTTAGGGGCTCTAATGCAATAGTTAATAGCTCTGCTAGAGTAGCACGTTTTATGTCCCCAGTGCATGCTTCCTATTTCATTTACTTTAATTATTCAACATTTTAGGTAGAGTTCTTTCCATCCAACTTCCATGTTGTTTTAGAGTTAATTACTGTTCATAATCATAGTATTTTATCACTAGGAAGAAGAAAGAAATCATTCTCTAAAGTCCTGTATTTTCTCTACTATACTAGGATTATTCCCTTCAGGATATTTTGTGTACTTTGTCCTTTTTGGTTATAGCTGTATTTAGCTGTATCATTCTCCCTGAAAGATCATTTGACCTATTGTTAAATTCGTGGGTTTTGTGATTTTTTTTTCATTTAAACACAAAATGTACATTTAATTTTCTTAATTTTATACAAGTTTCACTAGATAAAATAGTTTATAATGGCATAAGTAATTTATCTACACTTTCTAACTACATTCTATACAAAAGATAGCAATAAAAAGTTATCAAAGCATAATTTTATCTATACTACATAATGTTGAATTGATATTTTACCTATTTAATGGTTAAAATGAAAATCTTAAAATATTTATCATCCAAAGTACCATATAAAGTAACCTCCAAGAGAAATGTAAATTAAATGTTTCCTTAAGTAATTATAGTCTTCTAAAATTTTAGTTTTAATAGTTAATAGTACATTCACTTGGTATAAAATTCAGAAAATACCAGAAATTATACAGTTAAAAGAACGCCTCACCCATGTTTTCCCCAATCAGCTCATTATCCCAAACAAATGTGCATCAGTCTTCCAAAGATATTCTTTCTTACTTATTACTTACAAAAGAAAACAAATGCATATATACACACAGTACTATATATAGTGAGAAATTATGGAACACCAGTGGTAACATAAAAATTATTTGTAACCTGATTATTCTACTTAATATATCAATAAACATCTTTTCATAATTTTAATATTAGGTCTGTCTCATTCTTGCTACCAAACTTGTGGCAATAAAAGTAGTCATATTCAGAATTTATTTGAAAGAATTAACAGGATTTTCTGAATGTCAAGTATGACTCCAAATTTTCTGGTTTGAAAAACTGAAAGGATGGAGTTGACTTAACATACATGAAGAAGATTGTAAATAAACCAAGATTTTTGTGAAATAATCAGGAGCCTGTGTTTTAACATGTTAACTTTGAGATACATATTATACATCATGTGTATATATGATCATATATTTTGTGTAAGTATATGTATACACAGACACACATATATATGGAACTTTATGTCTGTCTCTATTTTAATGAGAGTTTTCATCCATAATGGATGTCAAATTATATCAAAATTAGTTCTAAAACTATGGCAAGACTCATATGTATTTTTGGTCACTTTAAATATTTGCAGATCTGGTTATCAGTTTATATAATTAATATGCTGATTGTCTAGTAATTAAATAGGATGTTTTAAAGTTATCTTTTTTCTAAAATTTTCATACTGGAGATTGATATACATTATATCACAAATATATCAAATTATGGCAGAAATTTACTGTAAATATTCAAGAAAATCTGTAAATGTTCAAGGAGTTTAGCACATTATACAGTTCCAAAAGCATCATTCCCATTCTATTCTCTGTAATGGTGCCTCTTGGAGTAGAACTTAAGAGTTCCTGATTTTGTATTTGTCTTTTCATTTCTGTAAATCTACATGAGAGTTCAAAAGCAGCTCAGATACTGATAAATAATTTCATGATTTAAAAGTAGCCTATTGACTAATGAACGCCTTCCTAAACCATCTTTTGCCTACTCGGCATGAAATTCTAAGCAGACACATTCTTTTTGATAACTTCTAAATAAAATTGCTTAGGTCACTTTCCTGGCCCAAAGTTACTACCGATTTAGCACCTCATACAAACTAAACCTTTTCAAAGGGGTTTCTTTTTTTTTCCATTCTTTCTTACCCTAGTACTCCTGGTTTCTTCAAAGACCATCAAGAACCCCTCTTAGCATTTGCCTCCTCCTGCTAAGGATTTGCTCCCCTAAAACAAGCATGCAGCTCAGCCAGATAAGACTTTGAGGTGAGGTATCTGTGGAACTAAACCAGAATCAACAGTCATGGCTTAGTTTGCTCAGCCTATCTTATCTATACAAGGTTACTTTGGGGGCAAATTCAAACTTTCTTTGATTCATAAAGTGAAAATGCCAATATTTTTCCTTTGTAAATTTATTTTAAATAAGTAATTCTGAATGCAGAATTTGTGGGCTGTTAAAATTTCAATTGGATTGGAAAGATGAGAGGTAAATCAAAACTTTCTTGAATTCCTATCAATATATATCTCACAGGCAGATAGCCATTTGAAATTGAAGAATGGAGAGGAGGAGTCAAGAACAAGGGGAAGGGGAAGAAAAAGAAAAGAAATGCTACAGAATGCTTGAAAGAATATTCTGTTATGCTTATAGAATGTACATTTTCTGTATTCACCAGTATTAGAAAGGGTTTTTGTGTACTTACACTTATTATCATTTGCATTAAATACAGTAGCCAATTCTTATTGACTATAGGTATCAAGTTAGGTTGTGTCTTAATGCTACACTTCCCAAATTACCTTTAAGCCTATAATAAGGTTGGTTCTGTCTTGAGTTTTTTTAGTACAGGCATAAAACAGTAATTCATAAAGCATAAGTGACACAATGTATTTTTTGAATTATTGTTTCCAAGACCATTAGATTCAGTGATTCTCAGGCATACAATAAAAATACATTTGATTTACTTCATTAATTGTGTTGTTCATCAAATTTTAAACATAATGCCATAAATAATGGAACCGCTATAGCTAGAAGTTCTACTTAGAGAAAATTTCCAATTTTAAATATATAATGAATAATTTGCTTACGGTGGCATCTCTTTGATAAAGGTATCTATTTCATAGTTTCCCAACCTTTTGTCAGACAGGGGAGTCATATTCAACTGATCTGTGATTACCATTATATAGTTCAGTCACCTAACAAGATATCCAGAACAAGTGAAGAGCCAATATAACCTATGCCAATGCAGAAGAATAGAGCTGTTTTGTTCTGTCTGTGAATAGTAAAGTGTCATTCACAACTTAAAAGTGGCTGCTGATTAGAAGCAGTAGCAAAGTGAAATGGGTTTCAGCTTTTTACTCCAGCTGCCCTTTTGGTTGTTATTGTTCAGTCACTAAGTTGTGTCTGGCTCTTCGTGACCCCACGGACGGCAGCACGCCAAGCTTCCCTGTCCTTCACTATCTCCCAGAGTTTGCTCATACTCATGTCCATTGAGTCGGTGATGCCATCTAACCATCTGATCCTCCGCCATCTCATCCTCTGTCACCCCCTTCTCCTGCTGTCAATCTTTCCCAGCAATAGGGTCTTTTCCAATGAGTCGATTCTTTGCATGAGGTGACCAAAGTATTGGAGCTTTAGCATCAGTCCTTCCAATGGATATTAAAGGTTGATTCCAATGGCTACATTAGGCTTATAGAAAATTATCTTCTCTAGTTCGTGACCTTCAGAAATTACAGTCTAGCGTCTGCCAACATTTTAGACTGGAACCAAAGATAAATCTTCTTCTTTACATAGTGGACCCTGTACTTAAATGTTTCATTTAGGATTCCAAGATTCATTTTAAGTTTTGATTCTTTACGAAGCTTGTTTCTTTTTCCACCACCTCAGCACCAATTTGGTTAGGGGCCTCACCAATATCTCTCCTCATCACAGTGCCCATATTACTTTCTTTGTCATTCCCTCCTTCATGTTTAAATCTTGTCCCATTAAATGGCTATGGTGCTTGGTGTTACAGCCTGTACCAGCACAGTGGAAGGCACATACTAGGAATCCAGTGCATGAGTTAAATGAATGATCACATCTATGAATGATCATTGGTCTGGACACAAGTACCATCCTATTAGTTGATCTCCCAGCAATACTTCCTCAGTGCCCCAGTACTTTCTTTCTTCACTGCAATCACTCAGAGTTCTTTTTTTCTCTTTATTTTCCCACAAATCCCTTTAATTTAAATCACAAATCCCTTTAATTAATAGATCCCTTAATTAATAGATAAAAATAAAAGATGATATGTATCAATAAGCAGGTGACTACAGAATTCTTTGCATCACTTTTGCATTAATGAGGCCCTGAATGGTCAAAGGGATGCTGACAATGTAGGGTCAGTCAGTCAGTTCAGTCACTTGTGTCCAACTTTTTGCCACCCATGGACTTCAGCACAACTCTGGAGAGTAGAAGCCAGTTTCCAGGAGTAGCTAATTCAGCTGAGATAAATAATCAGCATATAACCAAAGTTTGCCACATGTGATGCAACTGATTATGCTTTTTACCAGTTTGAGCTTTAAATACTGTATGTTTGCCAGTTTCTTTTTAACTTGCTTATGTATTGCCTGTCTCAAGGAATTAAAAAAAAAAAAAACAGGCAATTTTTCTGTTCTGAAAAATAACAATGAAAACAAAGACCTTTCTTTAAAAATCACTTTCCTAGGAGAATTATTATATGGAAGTATTCATTCTATAACATAATGTTGAATAAAGTGTTGAAATAGAGAGACAAACCTATAATTACATTCATTAATCTTATTTTTCAACATTCAACAATAAACTATGAACAATTTTGTTAGGTGTTCAGACTTCATAAATACTTCAACTCCCTAAAGATTATTTAAATTTCACTCAAATAGAACTACTTTTCCTTTAAAAACTTTCTGATGCTTTGCAAGTTCCCATTCTTCCTTTGAGGGCATGGAGGAAATAAGATGAAGAACACTGCAGAACAAAAAGCAATTTGTTCTATTACTAATAATAGTTACATAATCATGATCTGCCACTGCAGTTGTTTACCGGGTATTTCCTGTCTACATGGCACTGAACTTCCAAAGATACAGGTCAAGGGAGGGAAAGTAGCACACAGCTTCTTTCCAAAGAATCTACAGGGAATTGACTGCTATTTTTTTTATAGAAAGGTGTCTGGATTATGCCTGTTCCAACATCAGAAGCCTCCAAACACAGAACTGTTTAATAAGCTTAGTGATGTCCAAGAAACATTTGTCAGAAAGAAAACTCAAGGATCATGATTTCAAAGTGACTCAAACAGAGCTTTTTACTACAAAGGGTCTTTTCAATTAGAATGCTGGAAATCAGACAATGCTCTAAGATGTAAGGTAATGAGGGCAGGCAAGTTGAGGCTGCCTATGGCTCTGTTTAATTCAGCTCCTTGAAGAAACCTACGGTGCAGCAGATACCAATTCCTTCCATTTTCTCTTGTTTCTGCTTTGAGTATCTTTATATATAGTCTGTTATTCCTTCATGTCTACTGTGAAGCAGCTATTAGTTTTAAAAAGCTTTTGTTTCCAAGAGGTAACCTTTTACTTTTCCCACAACAAGAAAATAAAATTACTAAATAGCACAAGCTTGGGCCTGTTTCTAATCATGGGGAGATTAAAGGAAAGGATCATCTGACAGTCTATGGATGTTGGAAACATCAACTAATGACCTTTATTACTAACGACCTAGGCCCTCAGGCAATGAACCTAGACAGCACAGATTAAGAAAGAAGCCTGCTGGTTTTTACAGCTATATAAAATAGAAGGAGTCTTTGTGTTAATAGAACAGGGATAGAGCAGAGAAAAAAAGGGTAAGAATGAATGAGCTATAAAAAGAAGGACTTTTTCCTTCCTTTGTGCTACATGTTTGGAAATTAACAAATATGAAGGCTCAGAAATAATTTTGAACTAACCTGTGGGATTAAATATCTGGAATTGACAAATCTAACAATAACAACAAAAACAGCACTTACCATCAAATTCTGTGAACTTGGCCTATACATGCTCCAGAAAACCGGTTGTCTAAAGGGAGCTACATCAAGCACCTGAGATTTAGCAGAGTCCTGGCCAAATTCACCTGACTTTAGTAGTGTGTTTAGCCATTAATATAAAAATAGCCCTCAGGGGTCTCTCCTGTTAAGTGTTCTTTCTGTTCTCCTGAAGTGGCACCAGGGAACGCTCTACTGCCCCTCTTCGCAGGGTGTTATCTTACTCAGGCACCACCCACTGCTAAAAACACTTCCTTCAGATTATTGTCCAAACTTTATTTAACCATTGTTCCTCCATTTATTCCTATCCTGGAGGTTTAATTAATGCAGCTGATTCATATCAGTCTTTCATTGTAAAAAGAACTGTTCATTGATTTTCAACCATTAACATGTCTCAAGAGAAACTTTATGTAGTTGTTTTGGAAAATTTCCTTATTAAAAATAATTTACAGTAGAAGTAAAGTGAAAAAACATAAAAACAGATTATATAAAATGAAAATACTCATACTCCAAATAGCCCCTAGAAATGATTACTTTAATAATTGGTTATATTTCTAAACAATCTTTCTCTCTAAAAAAAATTGAGTTCACAGAGTATGTAGAATTTGTGTACTACTCTTTGTGTTTAGCTATACTGTATGTTGTGAGAATTTTCCCAGGTATTGAGAAATAGCTCATATTTTGGTGGCAGAAATGTAAAGTGATGCAACTGTTTTGGGAAACTGGCAACTTCTGGTAAAGTTAAACATCCTCTTGACATATGATCCAGTAACGCACCTCCTCTGACATATTTGGCCTAAAGAAATGAAAATGTGTAATCAAACCAAAATCTGTTTCTAAATGGATGTCAACTTTATTGTTAATCACCAAAACTGAAATCAAGAAATTTGTAGTTCAGTTGTTGAATAAACAAACTGATACAATGGAATTTTACTTGGCAATAAGAGGAATAAAATTCTGATTCATGCAGTAATATGGATATATCTCAAATGTATTTTGCTAAGTGAAAAAAGTGAAACACTCAAATACATTGAACAGTAACAGTAATTCTACTGTAATGTTATACCTTTTTTAAAAATAAAAAATAGTCTTTTCAAGTTCCTGAGTTTACAGACCACTATATTCTTCTACATCATACAAAATAGCATTGGGAATTTATTTTAAAAAGAATATTTCTTATGTTTTTCTGTTTAATACTCAAAGTATTTCAAATAACACTCATTACAATGGTAAAATGTGAGTTAGAAAATAAGATAATAATTGGATAGAGGGTAGCTTATATGTATTTGGTGAGGAAATTGACTGTTTATTTGTGACCCAACCACAAAATTACAAGTTTAGAATGTTGTATTACTGGTATTAATATCAATTCTCCTACTTATCTTCATATATTATTGCATTATACATTTCATTGAATATTGTGGCTGATTGCATTTTTGTAACACGTTAAGCTTTAATATTCAAATGTTACCCTCTGGTGACGGTTTAAAAGTTTGGCTTGACAAAAAAGTTTGTTTGGGTTTTTCTGTAACATCTTATGGAAAAGTAAGACATATCTTTAAATCACTGTTACAAAAAAAAAAAAAATTAACTATCTTTATGTGACTGTTATTTGGAGTGTATTTTATTTGAAAATCTTTAGAGTTTAAAATGGGTAAAATGACTTTTCTACCTTTTGTAAAAATAAAATTGAATTCAGCAAGTATATCTTTACTTCTGTATCATTAATTAGTCAACAAATATTTATTACAAGCACCTATGCTAGATGTTGCCAGTATTGCACAAAACCAGATAGAAAAGAGTTTGGTAATTCTGGTGCTAAGATTCTAATAAGGAAAAGAAGTAAAGAAATTATGGAAAAGAGAGTTACATGCTTGACAAGTTTGTGGGAGGGTTGAGACTCCCTCAGCAGTGCCCTCCCTGAGGAGGACGTTGAAGTTGAGACCAAAGAACAGTATGACAAGATGTGGAGAAAATATTCAGTTAGAAGGAAAACCATATGCAAAGTCCTGAGGCAAAAAAGGTCATGGTTTCCTCAGGGAACAAAGAAGTCAGTTGCTGAGGACAGTGAATGATGTAAAAGAGATAGTAATGTGATGTTGGAGAATAGAGCTGCTACTGCTGCTCGTAAGTCGCTTCAGTCGTGTCCAACTCTGTGCGACCCCATAGATGGCAGCCACCACGCTCCCCCGTCCCTGGGATTCTCCAGGCAAGAACACTGGAGTGGGTTGCCATTTCCTACTCCAATGCATGAAAGTGAAAAGGGAAAGTGAAGTCTCTCAGTCGTGTCTGACTCTTTGCAACCCCATGGACTGCAGCCTACCAGGCTCCTCTGTCCATGGGATTTTCCAGGCAAGAGTACTGGAGTGGGGTGCCATTGCCTTCTCTGGAGAATAGCGTTAGGTATACACAATAACATAGGTCATGGAAGTGATGAGGTGGAAGTTGAGGACACTACAAGATTCTTATTCCTCTTGGTGCTACAGAAAAATGAGAATTTCATTTCTCAGGAGGGAAACAGAATATGAAGACCCTTATCCCTTTACCTAAGAGGGAAAATAGAGTATATAAGACTCAGACCCATGTGCATCCTCATTTTGGCTTAAGGGCTCTCAGGATAGATGTAATTCCCTCCATACGCTATTCTCCGTGAGGAGAACCAGGGCCCAGGTCTGTTTTATAGAGGCAGATCTATCTGCCTGCTCTTTCTGTGAAGCATGGATTCCTGATATTCATGCCTATCTGTCTACAAACTCAAAAATGCTCTTGAGTGGATGACCCATGGTCTAGCTGGGTGTTAAATACATCTGTTTTTGCCATATTACTCACAATGTGTAATAACAAACATTTAGTGAGACTTTCCTACTGCTTAAACATCTGAACTCATTTAATCCTCACAACAATCCTATGAGGTGAATGTGATTATTTTTTCTATCTTATAAACAGGGAAACTGGATACAAAGAAGTTAAGTAACTCAGTGTCAAGTACACAGCTTAGTAAGTAGCAGAGTTGAGATCTGAACCCACAGTGTCTGGCGCCTAAGTTTATGGTCTTAGTCTCATGTTCTACTCTATTGTATGCTAGCACTACCCTTATTATTGCTACCTGTTGACATTCACACCTTTAGTATGGAAGGGAACCTATTATTTTTTTCTAAGCTATCAGTTCAGTTCAGTTGCTCAGTCATGTCCAACTCTTTGCGACCCCATGAATCGCAGCACGCCAGGCCTCCCTGTCCATCACCAATCCCCGGAGTTCACTCAGACTCACGTCCATCGAGTTGGTGATACCATCCAGCCATCTCATCCTCTGTGGTCCCCTTCTCCTCCTGCCCCCAGTCCCTCTGGGCATCAGAGTTTTTTACAATGAGTCAACTCTTTGCATGAGGTGGACAAAGTACTGGAGTTTCAGCTTTAGCATCATTCCTTCCAAAGAAATCCCAGGGCTGATCTCCTTCAAAATGGACTGGTTGGATCTCCTTGCAGTCCAAGGGACTCTCAAGAGTCTTCTGCAACACCACAGTTCAAAAGCATCAATTCTTCAGCACTCAGCTTTCGTCACAGTCCAACTCTCACATCCATGCATGACCACTGGAAAAACCATAGCTTTGACTAGATGGACCTTTAGCGGCAAAGTCATATCTCTGCTTTTCAATATGCTATCTAGGTTGGTCAAAGCTTTCCTTCCAAGGAGTAAACATCTTTTAATTTCATGGCTGCAGTCACCATCTGCAGTGATTTGATAGCCCCAAAAAATAAGTCTGACACTGTTTCCACTGTTCCCCCATCTATTTGCCTTGAAATGATGGGACCTGATGCCATGATCTTCGTTTTCTGAATGTTGAGCTTTAAGCCAACTTTTTCACTCTCCTCTTTCACTTTCATCAAGAGTGTTTTTAGTTCCTCTTCACTTTCTTCCATAAGGGTGGTGTCATCTGCATATCTGAGGTTATTGATATTTCTCCCGGCAATCTTGATTCTCGCTTGTGCTTCTTCCAGCCCAGCGTTTCTCATGATGTACTCTGCATAGAAGTTAAATAAGCAGGGTGACAATATACAGCCTGGACGGACTCCTTTTCCTATTTGGAACCAGTCTGTTGTTTCATGTCCAGTTCTAACTGTTGCTTCCTGACCGGCATATAGGTTTCTTAAGAGGCAGATTAGGTGGTCTGGTACTCCCATCTTTTGAAGAATTTTCCACAGTTTATTGTGATCCACAGTCAAAGGCCTTGGCATAGTCAATAAAGCAGAAATGGATGTTTTTCTGGAATTCTCTTGCTTTTTTGATGATCCAGCAGATGTTGGCAATTTGATCTTTGGTTCCTCTGCCTTTTCTAAAACCAGCTTGAACATCTGGAAGTTCACGGTTCATGTACTGCTGAAGCCTGGCTTGGAGAATTTTGAGCATTACTTTCCTAGCATGTGAGATGAGTGCAATTGTTCAGTAATTTGACCATTCTTTGGCATTGCCTTTCTTTGGGACTGGAATGAAAATTGACCTTTTCCAGTCCTGTGGCCACTGTTGAGTTTTCCAAATTTGCTGGCACATTGAGTGCAGCACTTTCACAGCATCATCTTTCAGGATTTGAAAGAGCTCAACTAGGATTCCATCACCTCCACTAGCTTTGTTAGTAGTGATGCTTTCTAAGGCTCTCTTGACTTCACGTTCCAGGATGTCTGGCTCTAGGTGAGTGATCACACCATCGTGATTATCTTGGTCATGAAGATCTTTTTTGTACACTTCTTCTATGTATTCTTGCCACCTTTTCTTAATATCGTTTGCTTCTGTTAGGTCCATACTGTTTCTGTCCTTTTTCGAGCCCATCTTTGCATGAAATGTTCCCTTGGTATCTCTCATTTTCTTGAAGAGATCTCTAGTCTTTCCCATTCTGTTCTTTTCCTCTATTTCTTTGCATTGATCGCTGAGGAAGGCTTTCTTATCTCTCCTTGTTATTCTTTGGAATTCTGCATTCAGATGCTTATATCTTTCCTTTTCTCCTTTGCTTTTTGCTTCTCTTCTTTCACAGCTATTTATAAGGCCTCCCCAGACAGCCATTTTGCTTTTTTGCATTTCTTTTCCATGGGGATGGTCTTGATCCCTGTCTCCTGTACAATGTCACAAACCTCTGTCCATAATTCATCAGGCCCTCTATCAGATCTAGTCCCCTAAATCTATTTCTCACTTTCACTGTAGAATCATAATGAATTGATTTAGGCCATACATGAATGGTCTAGTGGTTTTCCCTACTTTTTTCCATTTAAGTCTGAATTTGGCAATAAGGAGTTCGTGATCCGAGCCACAGTCAGCTCCCAGTCTTGTTTTTGCTGACTCTATAGAGCTTCTCCATCTTTTGCTGCAAAGAATATAATCAGTCTGATTTTGGTGTTGACCATCTGGTGATATCCATGAGTAGAATCTTCTCTTGTGTTGTTAGAAGAGGGTGTTTGCTATGACCAGTGTGTTCTCTTGGGAAAACTCTATTAGTCTTTGCCCTGCTTCATTCCGTATTCCAAGGGCAAATTTGCCTGTTACTCCAGGTGTTTCTTGACTTCCTACTTTTGCATTCTAGTCCCCTAGAATGAAAAGGACATCTTTTTTGGTTGTTAGTTCTTAAAGGTCTTGTAGATCTTCATAGAACCCTTCAACTTCAGCTTCTTCAGCATTACTGGTTGGGGCATAGGCTTGCATCACCATGATATTGAATGGTTTGCCTTAGAAATGAACAGAGATCATTCTGTTGTTTTTGAGATAGCATCCAAATATTGCATTTTGGACTCTTTTGTTGACCATGATGGCTACTCCATTTCTTCTAAGGGATTCTTGCCCACAGTAGTAGATATAATGGTTATCTGAGTTAAATTCACCCATTCCAGTCCATTTTAGTTAGCTGATTCCTAGAATGTCAACGTTCACTCTTGCCATCTCCTGTTTGACCACCACTTCCAATTTGCCTTGATTCATGGACCTAACATTCCAGGTTTTATGCTATATTGCTCTTACAGCATCAGACCTTGCTTCTATCACTAGTCATATCCACAACTGGGTATTGTTTTTGCTTTGGCTCCATCCCTTCATTCTTTCTGGAGTTATTTCTCCACTGATCTCCAGTAGCGTATTGGGCACCTACTAACCTGGGGAGTTCCTCTTTCAGTATCCTATCATTTCCCCTTTTCATATTGTTCATTGCGCTCTCGAGGCAAGAATACTGAAGTGGTTTGCCATTCCCTTCTCCAGTGGACCACATTCTGTCAGACCTCTCCACCAAGACCCTCCCATCTTGGGTGGCCCCGCATGGCATGGCTTAGTTTCATTGAGTTAGACAAGGCTGTGGTCCTAGTGTGATTAGATTGACTAGTTTTCTCTGATTATGGTTTCAGTGTGTCTGCCCTCTGATGCCCTCTTGCAACACCTACCATCTTACTTGGGTTTCTCTTACCTTGGACATGGGGTTCTCTTCACAGCCACTCCAGCAAAGCATGGATAAGGCAAAAAACTGGTAAGTCACTTCTAAGATTGCAGTTTCTGTCTTGCTGGGAGACCTTCTTGACTCTCACCCTTGCTCGTTTGGATGAAGTAAGCCAACCGTTTTAACAGTCTACATGGCCAGGAACTGAGAATGGCCTCTGCCCAATAATCAGCAAGAGCCTGCGTCCTCTGCCTGATAATCAAATTTAATTTGAATCTTGCCAACCATCATTTGAGCTTGAAAGTGGATCCTTTCCTATTTGAGTTTTAGATGAATCTCTTTTCCTGGTCAAGACCTTCACTTCAGCCTTTTGAGAAGCTGTGAAATAGTGTATCCACTAGCTCTGTCTGGATTCCCAAAATATAAACTATGAAATAATAAATATGAGGGGTTTTTTGGCCACTAAGCATATGGCAGTTTGCAATATATCAAGAGATAACTAATACAAGTAGTAACAGGACATTATATTGGCTACAGTGCCAATATAATTGTCTGTTGGCACCAGTATATGTTTCCTTGAGCTTCCCAGGGGGCTCAGTAGAAAAAAATCTGTCTGCCAAATAAGGAGACATGGGTTCAATCCCTTGGTTGCAAAGATCCCCTGGAGAAAGAAATGGCAATCCATTATGGTTTTCTTACCTGGAGAATCCCATGGACAGAGATGCTGGCGGGCTACAATCCATAGGGTCTCAAAAGAGTAGGATGCAACTTAGTGACTAAGCAACAACAACATCAATTGTTTTCCTACTTCCCTCCCTTCTCTGGTTCAAGCTGTGATACTCCCACAGCTTGAACCTGGGTCTTCTCTCTGGAGCTGGTTGTCCTGTCTAGAACTATGACCTGTGTCTCTCCAAAGGTCAACAAGGTTGGTCTGCTTTTCTGAAGTCATAGGGACCCACAATGAGGTGATTCCACCCCTGATTAAGTTCAGTTTCCTTGCATGACTTTTGTCATCTCCTGTTCCTCACTGGGCTACCTCTCCCAGAACTGCCCCTATAAGCACTTGTCTATTTCACATTGACTCATCCCACAGCGCATACTCATAAGAAGTGGAAATACATCACCTTTGGTTTAATTGCATTGTTCTGCTTGGGGAGCCAAAAAATTAGCATAAGAAAATCAATTATTCTAGTAGTCAAGTAGCAAAGGCCAGTATGAAGTTGTTACTCATATCAGTCCTTATAGTTTATATTTGCTTTCCCACTTTTACTCAGAAGCTCAGTGAATGCTCATTGAATGAGAAAAATAATTGAAAGTTATTTGATTGATTTATTTTATGGTAGGCATGTCTGGACAGTGACAAACATCAGAAATGAAAACACAGGAGAATGGTCAGGTTAGAGAGAGGAAAAATCAGTACCTTTTTTCTTTAACTGAAAGCAAAATTTGCCCTAAAACTAAAGTGACAGCTAAAGGAAGCTGACACTAACATGCTATTGTCCCTTGCTCCATCCTTTAACAGGCCTAAAGTCAAAATGTCTTTCATAAATGCCATGGCCAACTTTCACATGCACAATTTTAAAAACAATTTCATTTGTTAAATTCCCACAGGTTAATGCTATCTGTTTAACTGGTGACTTAAGATGGAATTCTGTTAATTTTTAAATGTCATAAAGGGCAACATGCTATTAAATGCATAAAGATAATTGCATCCCCAGAATTATAAGCCCTCTCTTGTAAGGTTCTGTTGTTGTTGACCTTCGTCTAATATTAATGGGAGATTAGATGAAGAACACAGTCCAGAACATGGCACAGGACAATTCCAGCTGAAATAAGCCTTTTACAAAGTTCATAAATCTTAGAGAGAGAGAGAAAGTGTGATCAATTTGAAATCTTGCCCTCCAAATAACACAAAACATTCATTAGTATAGTATACTACAAGTTAAGAGGAGGATAATGATTCTAGATGTTGAGGTCTGACTAGATACATAAGCTCCATGTGGCAGCTAGAACTTTGAAATGAAGTACTGAAATAACCTACAGCAGATTATTGAGAAAAGTATATCTGTCAATAAGGTATTATGTGCACTAAATTCAACATTTCAAAACCTTCATTTACATAATGATATGAAAAAATAATCATTTTCAGCATTAAAAAGGTCAAGTTTGCCTAATTAATTTACCTTTCACTTGTATGCTGCTGCTGCTGCTGCTAAGTTGCTTCAGTCGTGTCCGACTCTGTGTGACCCCATAGATGGCAGCCCACCAGGCTCCCCCGTCCCTGGGATTCTCCAGGCAAGAACACTGGAGTGGGTTGCCATTTCCTTCTCCAATGCATGAAAGTGAAAACGGAAAGTGAAGTCGCTCAGTCGTGTCTGACTCCCAGCGACCCCACGGACTGCAGCCTTCCAGGCTCCTCCGCCCATGGGATTTTCCAGGCAAGAGTACTGGAGTGGGTTGCCTTTGCCTTCTCCGTTTCACTTGTATAGTAGATTACTTTTCTCTCCCAAAGAGACCTGCTTATCTTTTATTTTTTAATCTTTGCAAAATACACCACTGTTTACCAGAGACTCATGTCAAAAATCTAGTGTTATCCTAGGGTTCATTTTTAGACTATAGTTGTTATATGCACTCAAAGTCTTGTGAATTCATCCTCTTTATAACACTCTGAAGCTATTGCTTCCCCATTGCTCCTACAGGTTGCTTTTAAATATGGCTTGCCAGTGCCTCTGAAAAATTCTTCAAAATATTCTCCCTGCTTCTGTCTGTGCTCCCTTCACATTTGTCCTCCATAACTGAAACCAACATGATACCCCTAAGATCCAGTTCGGTTTCATTAACCCCCCTCCTATAAAACCATACAGTGTTCCTCAACACCTTTTAACTGAATTCCTGATCTTTCAAAATGTCATACAAAGTTCTGTAGAATGAAATATGGGTCCTTCAGATTATGTCTTCAGGTAGTTTACTGTTAACATAGCCCACTCTGTGTCACTGCTTTGTCAAACTGCTTATATTTTCTTTTTAACCAGACTCCCTTACTCCAGGCTGCATCCTACTTGGTGATGCCATGGGTCTTCTATTCCTACTCACTCTTCTGGAATACTTTCACTGCTCCGGCCAGCTAGAGAACACCTGTCTTCAACACTCAACTCAAGATTCTTTATTTCTGTGAAACTTGCCTCATCCTTCCCCACCTAAGTAGAATTGACCACTCCTAGACCTTCATGCACAGTCTGCTTTCTATATATTTTCATAATCTATAATACTTTTGTGTTCTTATTTATGTGTTGGCCAACAGCCCATAAGCATCTAAAAAAAGACAGTTTAATTAGTTTTTGCATCCTGAATCACTAGAAACAGTGCCTTAAATGTTCATTCAAAGATTAATGTTAAAATAATGAATACGTGTTCTGATCTGTTGTTTCATTTCTATAGTTTTGTTTATTATACATTTGACTTCTATTTGATAAATAAATTATGAGGTGATTGAAATATACATAAATGTAGGAATAACCATATTTTACATTATTCATTGTGATTTTTCTTGGATAGTACTCCTTTTACTTTGCTTCATTCTTCTATGTCAAGTTGCTAGAGCTTTTCCTGCTCAACACTTCATGGAAGAGATGAGAGAAAGCAGAAAGAGACATGTCCTGACTATTATCTCCCAAGACACTGATTGCTTCAATAAATGGAGAAATACTATGTATATAATATACATTAAAGAGGGGTAAATTGAAGAGGGGACTCTCCACACACACTTAAATAGAAAATTATCCTTTGGAAAAGAGGCAAGTGAAAGATGAGACATGATGAGGACTGGATACTGAAATGGGTGGTTCCCTCCCAGAAAAACATTCTTAGTTTTACTTCCCAGTCAGCACAGTGGAAGTAGATTAAAAAAGCACACCCTCAGACAGCCTTCCAGGGATTTCTGTGCCTTTGCATGGATATAGCAGCATGATTCTTATGCCTATGAATTGGCCTGGAAGTACAGAAAACAGGGGAAGAAGAAATGGAAATAGAGATGACTACGAGGATGAGACATGGTCCAGATAAAACAATGGACCTCATTCAGGCAGGAAGAGGACACTGAGAATCCAATGAGTCTCTCCAATGCCTTGTCCTATGTAAGAATTCCCTAGACTTAGGATGCATTTAGAAAAAGAGAATGGGTTGGCTATATATTAAAATGCTGTGTCTGCCAATATGGCAGAAATTTGAGTAGTTGTAGAAAATAAGCAAAGTTATAAAACAGAGATTCCTGCCTACCACTTGAACTTGAGAGTCTATTCCCAGCCAACCAATTGAATTCTTCATAGCTGATTCTTTTCTCAGCTATTTTAATATCAATATTCTTCATTGAATGCTGCATCAGTCACTCAGGTGATTGAGTTAGCCATTCATATATTATGATTTTCAATCAGGTAATTTTTGTCAATTAAATGTAAATGCATATGCCTCAGGGCCTGGGACTATTATGTTTACTGGTACTCAACTACAATTAATGCTTTTCAAATTCACTGCATTTTAAGGAATTCATTGTTTGATTTTACAAGAAAAGCCTTTAGAAAGTTTCACCACGCTCTCTGGCTGACTGAGAATGAGTGATCGACACTTTTCACAGGGAACTTGCCGCTTTATATATTATAAAAAGATCTGAGTGATACTCTTGTTTTGTGTCCTCCTCTGTAAGCCCCTGGAGGGTCTATTTATTTTTTTGTCTTAAACATTTTTGTATCTCCTATGAAGTATAGTAAACTTATATAAAGGTAGAGGTGCTCAGTAAATATTTATTAAATGAATGAAAAAAAAAGCATAAGTCACAATTATATCCTATGAAGCCAAAGTCACAAATACATATTAGTACCAAACACATTAGGCTATAAAGGAAACATGCCTATATACAAGGAAGATATTAATATAAAGTGAATTATTTCTTAAATATTATTTCAAATGTAAGTGTTTTTAATAGCAACATATCCTCTTGAAAGTGCCTGTATGTTATCTGTAAAATTTAAGGATACTTGTAGGGTTTTTTGGAAATTACATGTCACTTTGGAAAAAATCTTCACCTAGATATCCAGGCAGTGAACTAGATAATCTTCCCTGAGGGATGTTTTCTCTTTGTGTATACGGGAGTCTGAGTAATATCTCTTGGAGATTGTCTTATACCATGAGGTGAGGTACTGCATTAGGTACCAGCTGCTATCTCCACATGGCTTTTTCCTCCAGTTTCAGAAAAACACGTTGAAATAGACACATGTGAACATGATAAATGCAGGGATCAATGTAGCAAAGCCTGTGCTCTGTAGGAAAGGATGCAGGCAGTCAGTCAGATGGAGAGTTTAAAAGGGCATCCTGGCCGCCTAAATAATCTGAAAACCATCAAAAGTGATAAATCTAGTGATATTCCCAGGTCATGTTCCAACTTCACAGTTTGAGTATAACCAAAATTCAATTTGTGATACAATTTCTCTCTTATACACTATCAAAGTATGGTTTCCTTCTTGACAATACCACATTGTTAACCCAAGTTCCACTTACCCACTCATACCATTCATTGAACTCCACTAATTCTTATATTGTTAATTTCTAAAAATGAGATTGTATTTACATTTTATATGTTCTAAGCGTTCAATATTTTCTTATTACAATTCTGTCCAATATTTATCATTCGCATACACACATGTACCCTGCTACTCATATATTAATAGTGTCTGCTTTGAATTATTTCTACCAGATGTCCCAACTAAACTGATGAAGCATGACAAATGAAAAATAAGATTTGTTTTGTATCATCAATACCTGACAACAGGTTACTATCTCTTAAAAAATTAGTTTATTGACTCTTTTCATATTTTTTTCAGTATCTACTCTCTCCTGGGGACTGTGATAGGCACTGGAAATACATTCAACTAGGTTACTCTGAAAGCCCTAAACGGAAAAGTGCTCACTAATGACTCAGAATTAGGACATCATAGTGCTGGTAATAAGGGCCTTCTGAGTTAAAAATGGGAGAAATTTAGGAGTACCTGACTGACCCCTCCTCACACTCCTCATACTCTCACTGAAACACAACACAAAATAAAAGGTATATGAAAATATTTAACAGCATTGGACATATATATAGGTTTTTAACATGACAGATATCAAGAGAATGTTCACTAACCAGAGTTCTAATGAAGCTTTGAGGCAAACAGCAAGTGCACACAAAGAAAAAACAGAATACGCATTTCATTTTACTCACCAATATTGCAATCACACAGACCCAGCCTCTTTCATGGCCATAGGGAAGTAAGTCACCCCCTTGTAATATTGGACCTAGTTTATACAGCATTCAAAGATGGTTCTAACCATTGTCCCTGCCCCACACCTCTTTTAAAATTATTTTCTCTTAATTCAAATTCAAAAAACATGTTATATTTGAAGAAGAAGAAAAGATGTGTTAGTACTATATGTCTGGCGATAGCTATCATGGACTTCACCTTGCTAAGATATAAGAACAATACAATCTAGCCATTGTAGCTCACCATTTCTTACCCTGGGAAGAAAAGCTCTATATAGTCTTTCAAATTGTTCCTAAACAGGTAATTTCTATACAAAACTAGCTGTTTTGTCCGGTTGCTGCTACTTTTTAATTACTGTAAACACAGAGACATAGGAGATAATACAAAATCTTGACAGTTGTGAATCAAAATATTAACAACTGCTATTTTTCATCTTGAGGTTTACTTTTAAAATTTTCTAAAATATATATGCATCATTCTTACAGTCTTGAAAACATAAATGCTCTCCAAAATAATGCTGAGAACCAATTTAAACTAGGTCAGTCTTGTGTTTTCAATAGATACTAGGACAGCTGGGATCTTGCTCCATTGGATTTCATTCAAAGATGATGTAGAATTTTGTGTTCTACACAGGAATTGCCATATGAGTCAATAGACTTTATGACCTCGGTCAGACTTTAACTAGATAGGCTGGCTATGTCAAGGGCCTGAAATATCTACCTCTGAGGAAACTTAGAGTGAAATAAACCAATTTACCAGAACACAGTAACTATTAGAATACTTCTCAAGAAAGTGAGAGTACATTTTGCAAAATATCTTTTCTACCCAAAACTATAGAGAATAGAATACATTTTATAATGATATCATTGATATGCTGTGGCATATTTGATTTCAAGTTTTAATTCAAGGTTTACATAAAATAGGAAAAATAAACAGGTATTCAGGTGGTTTTGTATAGGGTCAAATGGATTTGTTTGTCTTATAAGCAACAATAGCAGAGTAAAAAACAATGATGAAGATAATATCAATAATAAGTGAGAACACTAACATAAAACCTTGGATGCTTAGTAAGAAAAAAGACCCCATTTTATTTAAGCTTTGCAAGTGCGCCAGCATATTCTTTTTGGCATTATATATAGTCTGAGAACACTCAACTTTTCTACTTATTTTTTATTAATTGACATTTCATGGTAGATTATATGTAATTGGCAAGATAATTCACCCCTTTGTCACTTGCTTCAGATGTATCCTTTTCCTTCTAGATTGGAAAAACGACCTCATTCACTATGAATCTTGAGGTACTCAATTCTTGGAAATTAAAAGCTAGCCCATATTCTTAAAAGTGTGGGGAAGCAAGTACTCAGTTCTTGGAAATTAAAAGCTAGCCCATATTCTTAAAAGTATGGGGAAGCCCATTGTCATGGGCAGGGGCAGGAGTTCGGAAAATTTATATTTTGTGTTCAATGGCTCTGTCAATGGATTGCATTTCTTTCCCTGGAACAACAACAACAACAAAAAAAGAAGATACAACCAGAGAGACTATATTAATTTGCTCTGGCACCCCACTCCACCACTCCTGGTAGGCTGCAGTCCATGGGGTCACGAAGAGTCAGACACGACTGAGTGACTTCACTTTCACTTTTCACTTTCATGCATTGGAGAAGGAAATGGCAACCCACTCCAGTGTTCTTGCCTGGAGAATCCCAGGGACGGGGGAGACTGATAGGCTGCCGTCTATGTGGTCGCACAGATTCGGACATAACTGAAGCAAGTTAGCAGCAGCAGAGGCTGAGTGAGCAACATCACTGGACTTGGCAAAGTTCAGTTCAGTTCAGTTCAGTCGCTCAGTCGTGTCCCACTCTTTGCGACCCCATGAATCGCAGCACGCCAGGCCTCCCTGTCCATCACCAACTCCCAGAGTTCACTCAGAGTCGCGTCCATCGAGTCAGTGATGCCATCCAGCCATCTCATCCTCTGTCGTCCCCTTCTCCTCCGGCCCCCAATCCCTCCCAGCATCAAAGTCTTCTCCAATGAGTCAACTCTTCGCATGAGGTGGCCAAAGTACTGGAGCTTCAGGTTTAGCATCATTCCTTCCAAAGAAATCCCAGGGCTGATCTCCTTCAGAATGGACTGGTTGGATCTCCTTGCAGTCCAAGGGACTCTCAAGAGTCTTCTCCAACACCACAGTTCAAAAGCATCAATTCTTCGGCACTCAGCCTTCTTCACAGTCCAACTCTCACATCCATACATGACTACTGGAAAAACCATAGCCTTGACTAGACGGACCTTAGTCAGCAAAGTAATGTCTCTGCTTTTGAATATGCTATCTAGGTAACTCTTCTTCCAAGGAGTAAACGACTTTTAATTTCATGGCTGCAGTCACCATCTGCAGTGATTTGGGAGCCCAGAAAAATAAACTCTGACACTGTTTCCACTGTTTCCCCATCTATCTCCCATGGAGTGATGGGACTGGATGCCATGATCTTCATTTTCTGAATGTTGAGCTTTAAGCCAACTTTTTCACTCTCCTCTTTTACTTTCTTCAAGAGGCTTTTTAGTTCCTCTTCACTTTCTGCCATAAGGGTGGTATCATCTGCATATCTGAGGTTATTGATATTTCTCCCAGCAATCTTGATTCCAGCTTGTGCTTCTTCCAGCCCAGCATTTCTCGTAATGTATTCTGCATAGAAGTTAAATAAGCAGGGTGATGATATACAGCCTTGAAGTACTCCTTTTCCTATTTGGAAGCAGTCTGTTGTTCCATGTCCAGTTTTAACTGTTGCTTCCTGGCCTGCATACAGATTTCTCAAGAGGCAGGTTAGGTGGTCTGGTATTCCCATCTCTTTCAGAATTTTCTACAGTTGATTGTGATCCACACAGTCAAAGGCTTTGGCATAGTCAATAAAGCAGAAATAGATGTTTTTCTGGAACTCTCTTGCTTTTTCCATGATCCAGCAGATGTTGGCAATTTTGTTTTTCAAGTCTTACTGACATCTGGTGCCTGAATCTCAACAGACTTCACAATAATCAAGGATGAGCTTTTTTCACAGTAAATCTTAATCTAGGATTTGCAACACACTTGACAGTGAGCAAGTGCTAACCACTAACTCCAGTCTAAGGAGAGTAAGAAATTCAGAGTCAAAGAAAAACCTTGCAATGTATTCATGTTCAAAGGTACTCATGGGTATTCATTTTCAAGTTTCCACACCTGTTTTCAAGAACTCAATTCATCTGCTGTAGAGACTATCTGAAAGTTTGGAGGTTGAAGCAAAGTAACCAAGAGGTCTTACTGGCCTTAAATTGATTTGGACAAATTTCTCAACATACCAATACATAAATAGAAGTACAACATTTTTTTTAAAAATCAATATTATGTGGTAGGTGTCCTTTTTGTGGTCAGGTTATTTTCCTGCTTCGGATAACAAGTAACATAAACGTCATATAACTTCACAACTCAGAGAAACTCTACACTTTGAATTATTGAGAGACTCAGGCATTCCCATGGTTATAATTTCAATCTAGTGACTCTCAAACTTTAGAGTGCTCAGGGATCCTGGTGTTCTTATTTTAAAATCCACGTCAACAGGAGACAGCCTAGATGACCTGGTTCAGATTTAACAGATCTTGGGTGAGATTATTTATATGTCCTTGTATCCTTTTTTTTCACTGTAGTATAGTTGACCTACTGCCGGAGTCCAACTCCAGCAGCCAGGGATTCAACCTGAAGAGGTGAACGGTGTCGGCGAATAAGGCAGCCTCTCAATTTTCTATGGACTGCCTGTTTATTTCAAGTTTAAGATTCTCTTTTATACTTTCACAAAAGCATTAGGCCAGAGGTTTGACATTTTCAGATCCCCCTCTCCCAGATTTATTATCTCCATAAATCACTATTGCTCTACAAAAAGAGTTCCTGCTTCAGTGATTCTCTCAGATTCAACCTTATCATCTACCCTCTGCCTCCTCTAATGTGTCCAATAATTAACTTGTGATTACATTGTAACTCATGCTACATTCCTCAGTTTACTACTTATCTTCCTAAATCCTGTTTGCCCCTAACATCTTGAGCTCACTGTCTCTTAAAAAGGCTTCTAGCTATAGGGTCTCTAAAAATTCCTAAGTTCTATAAGCTATAGTAAAATATGCTAACTTTACAACATTCCTTAAATCTTTAACTTCTAACTGTTTTAATTATTTCTAAGCCCTAAATTCAGTAAACTCCTTTGCCATAAACACTCTCCTCACAAATAGGCTTCGGATAGCAATCCCTCCTATGGCCTCAAGCCGCGGCCTATGTGCTCATCCTGGAACACTCTTTTGTAAAAGTCCTTGAACAAATGTCAATTATTAACTTTATGAATTATTTTCTGAGCAATGCTGCAGAAGCCTTTGTGCCTTCTCATGCTCCTCTCAAGAACAATAAGCACCTTAATATTCCTTTTCAGTCAACTCAGTCAAGGAGAGGATAAGACAAGTCAGAATTACAAGGCCTAACTCCTTCATCCCGGGATCCGCGCCTGCGGAATGAGGAGACGGGGCTGGGGACCATGCCTCCATTTTGTCAGTAATGCCTAACACGGCTCCCGACAGCTTACAATGTTTCAGGTGATTTCAGATTATTTTCCCTTTATATGTTATTACAAAATATTGATTATAGTTCCCTGTGCTGTCCTTGCTGGTTATCTGTAGCATGTATATGTATTTTTACTTTTATCCTGTCTTTGGACTTGTGTTTACAAATCTCATGGATTCGATCTCCCGACATTAATTTCATCTGGTCCTTTTCTGATTCTCCCTATTCCGATTGCCTTCATAATCCCGTACATCCTTATTTGTCCACCATCTAGCGTAAATTTCTACTTCTTCCAATAACATCATCCTGATTTTTCCTTGGCGAACACCTTCTGCAACCTCAGTCATGTTGAGTCAGTTTGATTCAGAAAAGCCTAACCACATGCCCACTGAGGACTGGTGATGTGAGTCAGGCCTGGAGCTATGAGGGTATTCCATTTCCTACATCATGTCCTAGTCATGAGTGGTTCAAGGATGGGTTGGTGACTTGGATTTAAAGGAGGCTTTATTATGGGAATTATTGAGAAAGAAGCACTATGTCATTGGGTTTACTAGATGGGTAGAATATGACTTTGGAGATGCTACTGGCAATGAGTCACTTCATATGAAAAATAAAATCACACACATAAAAAAAGCTAAGAGATGATCAAACATAGCTTTTTTTTGCATCATTGTTTGAGCATGTCAATACAATGTATCGGAAGCTATACAAGCCTTTAACTTTCCTGTTACATGTATCCATAAATTCCCTTTTGTGTGTTTCTGTTAATTGTTGATACAATAACAGATTCTGTAGCTGTCTTTGCTGGCTTGTGAGTACCTTACCTTTAAGCTCCTATGTTTTTCCTCTTTTTGTCTACTCTATACCCAATTAATGATGGTATTTGATCCTCCCAAGTGGGGGGGGGGGGGGGGGAGGGGAATGTCTGTCATGGCAATAGTGTTATCACAGTCTTAACCTCCTCTTTAAATTCAGAATAATGTAAAAACCTCAAGATTTAATTCCAAGCTCTACTCATATTATTACCAAACTGGGTTCTTGGACTCTTTAATTAATAGAAATTGATAAGGAGCCAGATGAGAAATTCAGGCAAGCCTTTACTGAAACTCCTGATGTAGCACAAGAGAGCAAGAAGTAACAAGTGCCTTTGCAGCTTACTTTTTGGGGGCGAGTTGTGGGGGGTGGAGGGAGATGATCTGGTGAGCTGTTTCCCTACATAGGGTGAAGGTGGGGGGAAACTGGTGTTTGGGCCTGAGAGGTGTCTTAGGTGTCTGCCCACCACTAGGTGCTGCTGTGTGCAGAGATCATGTGTGGTACCCTGTTTTTGCTCCTGGCACCTAAGAAGTCACAGTTGGTGTTTTGGCCTTTTTGTATCTTGTTGCTCATGATTTGTCCCATTGTTCAGGCATGCAGTCATTTTTAGTCCCTTATAGTTTCTTTGCATCCTGTTGCCTGAGGAGATTTTTGTCCAGGTGCAAACAATGAAGTAAAGGTTCCCAGGTCCCAGCCTGTCTCAGCATCACTGCCCCCAATTGCTCAGAAGTCCTTCAACCCACCTGGAGTTTTTTTACAAGCTCTTCCTTCATCCAAACTGATTGTTATAACTATTATTATTTAATTAGCTATTTATTCTGCACACCCTTTTTTCTCCAGATGCATAACTTCTAGTCACCCTTCAGGCTGCAGCTGAAATGCCATTCTGAGCAAGACCATAAGGGATCTCCTGGTGGCTCAGCTGCTAAAGAATCTGCCATCTGTGTGGGAGACCTGGGTTTGGTCCCTGGGTGAGGAAGATCCCATGGAGAAGGGAATGGCCACCCGCTCCAGTATTCTGGCCTGGAGAATTCCATGGACTACAGCCCACAGGGTTGCAAAGAGTCAGGCACCACTGAGCTACTTTCACTTCACTTCATCTACAACTCCCTCCCCCTAACTCCCTCCCCCTCTTCCTTTGGCTGTATATCATAGCATCCTTTTCTTTTCTTCCATTATATGTTTCACAAGTTTCAACTGTGAATTTATGTTCTTTTTTAATGTCATTTTAAGATAACTAAAACTATGCATTTTGTTGAATATCAGCAATAGGTACTCATAAATAGTATGTTGAAAAGATTATGCATGTTTCATTTTGGAGTTTTTGTTTTTATTAAATAAGGGTAATCTTGTACAACTCAATTAAAAAGAAAGAAGAAATACATTACATTTAAATTAGTTTTTAAACAAAAATAGCAAATTACATTGAAATTTACTGTTTTACATTGTAACTCTACCAAAATTGTTAGAAATAGTCCATTTAGTTATGTAGTTATCAAAATTTTGCCACAAGTATATGTATGGTTAATGTTCTATATTTTCAACTATTTGTACATCTTGATGTGCACCCCAAGATTATTCACACCTGCTTTGGATAATAACCGAGATATTATCATATACTCGGACATATACTGATGCGAACTAGTGGCTGGCAGAACAGATTAACGTACTGTTCCTTTCTCTCTCTCAAAGAGGAAGTACATATATTCCCTAAGTCATCCTTATTTCATATTGTGTAAAATGATCTGTCAGGTATACTCTTTTTCTGTCCTCTGACTTTTGCTCTTATATAAATTCAGTCATTTACTTATCTTTTAAAACATTAGTTGTAATCCAATAAAAGACTGGAATAACATTTAATAAATTTCTTCTAAGATTTAATTTTAATTTTAAATAAATTAAATTTTAATTTTAAAATAATTATAGTATTTTCAATAATTAAAATATTCACTTTGAAGTGAAACTATACATGGGGGAAAAGAAATCAAAACAGAAAAGCCCAGAACAGTTTCTATTGATTTTTAATTGTCCGTGGAGAGTCTAGAACCTCAGCTTACTTGCATCAAGGACAAGAATCCAAGGAAAATTGAAATTTTCTCATTACACATTTTATTTGTATATGTATTACTTATATCACAAAGTATTTTATTTCACTACTTTAATATTACTTCTATATTTCACTTACATAGAATGTAGGTTTGTTTTCTTCATTAAGTTTATACCCTAGTATTAATAGGTTTTATATAATTATCCAGTGGTCATGTATGGATGTGAGAGTTGGACTGTGAAGAAGGCTGAGTGCCGAAGAATTGATGCTTTTGAACTGTGGTGTTGGAGAAGACTCTTGAGAGTCCCCTGGACTGCAAGGAGATCCAACCAGTCCATTCTGAAGGAGATCAGCCCTGGGATTTCTTTGGAAGGAATGATGCTAAAGCTGAAGCTTCAGTACTTTGGCCACCTCATGCAAAGAGTTGACTCATTGGAAAAGACCCTGATGCTGGGAGGGATTGGGGGCCGGAGGAGAAGGGGATGACAGAGGATGAGATGGCTGGATGGCAATACTGACTCGATGGACGTGAGTCTGAGTGAACTCCGGGAGTTGGTGATGGACAGGGAGGCCTGGCATGCTGCGACTCATGGGGTCTCAAAGAGTCGGACACGACTGAGCAACTGAACTGAACTGAACTAATAATTATCTAGACCATTTTCTACAGGAAAATACATTCCAAATATCAGTCAAATTATTTAATGTTTGGAATGCAGGCTTTTTAATTTGAGAATTTTGGGGGTGGTTGTGGGTAAATAATACAGTACAATTATAAATAACCATAAAGGAGCTTAAGATAAATCCAAAGATCCAAGGATTAAGAACACAAAATGCAAAAAAAAAAAAAAAAGAAGAAGAAGAACACATAATGCATCATTAAGGAAAGAAATTTAAATATCACCAAATTTGTAAGGTGTTAAATTGTCAGCCATATTCATTTAACTTTAGGCAAATATTTAGTTCAACACTGAAAGGAGATGTAAAAATAGGCATCAATGTATTTGAAGATAAGTCTTTGCCATAGCTTTCTGACAGGTTTTCAGAAAAAAATGAAGTTATGTTTCAGTAATACAAAATATGATATTGGTTACCTATCAGTGTAACAATATTATTTTATTTCCTTTAATCTTATTATTGGAATAAATTACATTAATATATTTCCTGACATCAACTAATCTTTGAAGTCATAATGTTGCAGGAAAGGGGACCCCTTCCAGGGCCCGAAACTGGGCTCTTGTCTAACACTCAGAAATGAATTGTCCGAGGAGACACATCTGCTGACAAAGCAACAGATTTTATTGGGAAAGGGCACCCGGGTGGAGAGCAGTAAGGTAAGGGAACCCAGGAGAACAGCTCTGTCACATGGCTTTCAGTCTCGGGTTTTATGGTGATGGGATTGGTTTCCAGGTTGTCCTTAGCCAATCATTCTGACTCAGAGTCCTTCCTAGTGGTGCACGCCTTGTTCAGCCAAGATGGATGCCAGAGAGAAGGATTCTGGGAGGTGGTCAGACAGGTTGTCTCCTTTTGACCTTTCCTGAACTCTTCTGGTTGGTAGAGGCTTATTAATTTCCTGTTCCTTACCAGGACCGCCTGTCATCCTAAAAGAACTCATGCAAACTGTTACTATGGTGCCTGGCCAGGGTGGGCAGTTTCAATCAGTGTGCTTCCCCTAACAATAAGACTACCTTTTGAGGTGTTTTTTTCCCCTTGACACAGTGTTAGTTTGTATTTACTAATACTTTATTTTGAATCTTGCATTCTTATTTACATGTGAAAATGTTCTACTTTTTCTTGCATTATTTTTATTGTTTTGGTATTAGTGTTTTACTCAACTTATAAAATTAGTTGGAAAATCTGGGAAATTTTAAATAAGAGTTATAGCTTCCTTGAAGTGTTGGTGAAATTTAGTTTTCATATTGCACTTGATTGATTCTTAGCTGAGTTTCCCTCAACCTGTAAGTTCCTTCAGCTTAGAGACAAGGTTCTGCATCTCTGTACATTTAATATTTAGCATAGACTTTGCCACATAACAGATACTCTGTGAATTTAGATTCAGTGAATGAATAAAGCAATTCAGTTGAAGAAATCTCTGGATCTGACCAAGAACAAATGATGAAAAAAAAAAGCTTTCTTTAAACAATTTCTCTGAAACAACAATTCATCCCTTCACTTTAAGATAAAATCAACATACAAAAAAGAATTCTCGTATAACAATATTGTTAGCTGAATGCCATTCCTTCAAACGTTATGGAATATTTATGTTTCTAGTTCAGCTAAGTTGCATGTTTATTACTTCTATTCTGCAATATGATTCTGTGTAATTTAGAGAGAAGAGAAGCCTTGTCTATTTAACAGCAAGTTAGCATACAAAACTGTACAGGCAGCCAACACATGTTGACTCAAGTTTAGTCATCATGGCAAAGCAACAAGTCACTAGCCTGCTGAAAGTCATGAGGACCAGAGGACTAATAGTATTTCATGCAAAGACTTAACAAAAAGCAGCTGTAATGTATCCTATAAACAGTATTTTGTTCAATGTCAAATTCTGTGGTTTTCTGAAAGAAAGAAAGAAAGAAAGAAAGTGTAGTCACTCAGTCGTGTCCGACTCTTTGCGACCCCGTGGACTGTAGCCCACCAGGCTCCTCTGTCCATGGGATTCTCCAGGCAAGAGTACTGGAGTGGGTTGCCATTTCCTTCTCCAGGGGATCTTCCCGATCCAGGGATCGAACCCAGGTCTCCTGCATTGCAGGCAGACACTTTAACCTAAAGATTTAACAAAAAGCAGCTATAATGTATCATATAAACAGTATTTTGTTCAATGTCAAATTCTGTGGTTTTCTGAAGAACTCTTCAATTCGACTTTCATTCATCCTCACAAATCTTGGCTTTCACCGAATATTCAAGTCTTGAACATTGTAGCTATACAGTAAATATTAAAATGTTAAATTTGTCTTTTCAGAAATGATAGAGTTTAAGAGGAAACATTAAGATAGAAAAGATGTGCACCAAATGTTCACATGTGAAAAGGTGTAAAATGTTTTCAAAGGCCTGAGAATTTCTACCTGTGTTCTGTTCTTTCAAAAACAAAAGAACTGAACAAGAGTGGGACTGTAATGAATGCACATATTTTTCTTACTCATGTTTTGCAAATCAACCCTCAATGTTTTTCTTTTTCTGCTATTATTAACAATTGAGATTTTCAGTGTACCCTTAAAAATGAAATCATGAGAAAAATGCTTAATATTCAAAACATCTCCCTACTATATTCTACTATGCATTTTTCTTCTATAAATGGACCAAGCTTTCCCTCATTATAGACTGCTTAAACTCTTTCATGGCATAGTATGTCTTTTAATATGCCTGGCATAACATCACTCACAAAGTAAAACTTTCTCTAAATATATTTAAAGTTTCTTTTTAAAGATCACCAGAAATATACCAATATAAAACAATGAAATTAAGAGACCAAATTAGACGGAAAATTTAAAAGGTATATTGGAACCTAGCAAACCATATAGGAAATATGATTGCCTGTGCAAACTTAAAGTAATATATTGCAATGTTCCTCATTGACTTAGTCATGCAAGGCCAAATATCTCATTTGTCATTATCCAACACCTCTCTTCCAAGTAGTTAAATGTTCCTACAGATTTTATTTTTTTTCCTGAGTCAGAAGTTCTTGCAATTGGAATTATTAGAAAACCACAGATAGTTCAAACTTTGTCTGCATAATTTTTCTAAACGCAGAGATTTCTCATGATATGCCAAACTGAAAAATAAATTCCTTGAAAAAATTATAAATTGTATTGAAACAACAGACAGATTTTACACAAAGGACACGGATGCAAGTTTCAGAACTTTACAAAACCTTAAGCAGACATTTTCCTCTCAATTTTTTCTTTGTTAATTAAGAGCCACTTTAGAAAAATTGAAGTCAAGGAAATTATTCCCGTATATACTTAGTATGATTGAAACATTAGGCTCACAGCTTTTCTCACTGTATTTTTCCACATTATGAAGTGCCCCAAGCATTGCAATGATTTCTTCCCTTGGAATATGTAAATTGCCTTATGTAAACTCTGACTATTGTTTCTGAGCTGGGCTTTAGGATTTTCTCTTGGGGCATTATAATAAGCATATTTGCCTTAAAATTCATTGTCCAATCACATAAGCCTCCAATATGACAAATTCCATTGTTTTATGGCTCTTTTGTCTAACCCTGACAAAAATTTTAAAACTTTGTTTTAGCTTCTTTCTGCACAGAAGTAATTATTTAAGGAAAACACATGGTAAAAATATCATGCCAAATGGAATGAACCATGATTCTGCAGATATTTTTTAAACTCTCTGTAGCTTATTTCCAGGGTTGTGTCATTTACTGAATGACTATTATATGTCAGGGTAGGGATTGGCAATTATCACTTGGTAAAGAACTAATTGGGTGTTGAAAGAACTAAGACACAAATGTTTTGTTAAGGAAGGTAAAAGGAGGAGCGAGAACTAGATAGATCCAGAGGCCCAGGATGTTCATTACTACTCAGGATATTCAGTTACTCACTACTTCCTGTTGGCAGCAGGAATATACTGAATGAGACTGGAAAATCAAGAATAGTAAAGTGTCCACTATTACAATTACCTTGGTTGTCCACAAATATGCACCCCTACAAAGAAGGAGGGATTGCATTAGTTTGCTTATAATCTACTCAATGGAAAAGTGCAGGGAAAATTCACTAAGAAGGAAAAGAAATAGATTGCAGAATTGAAAATGCTGGTTCAAGTGTTTCAATTTTTATTCCTCTATGGATCTGGAGTAATGGCATTCTGTAGAAGATGCCTTAGCTTACCGAAATCAAACCCTTAGAACTGGATGTACAATTACATATTTGTTTTCTGAGCTCCTGGATAAGTGTCATGAAGGTAGAAACAGCAATTGCCATGTTTATTTCTTCCTCTAAGTGGAACTACCCAGATTCAGAAGGGGTTCAGTAAGTACTTGTTGAATAAACAGGTACGTTAAAATGTACTCTTAGGTACAGTCTAAGAGTTATATCATTTCTCTATTTGGATTAAGAAAAAAGAGAAGAAATATTGATATAAATTGAAAATTAACATTTCAAAAACTGCTTTTTAGCTAGCAAGCTAAATTTCCAGCTGGATCAAAGCTGAATAGTAAAACCAAGTTGTGAAGAATAGATTTAGTAATACAGGTACAGGCAGCACAAGTGTGTGAATAGCATCATTATGGTCTTTTCTCTTTTTCCTTACTCACATTTAGGAAACTATTAAATTGCATTCTGGCATGCACACAATAATGGGAGAATGGGGTAGCCAAAGAACATGGCATTCATTATGGAGTTTAAACAGTATGATAAAACTCATGCACGTTAATAACTCCCAAAGCAGCAAACGTCCTAATATTGAAAATGAAACCTTAGTTGTAAAGTATTGTCATGCCAGAGAGCTTTGTTAAGATGAAATTTTTAAGAATATTTAAATAGCTGATATTTAAAGAAATAACAGCATTATGATTGAAAGATGCTTAATTCGATTATGTATGTACTCTCCAGACTAAGGAAGTACTGTTTGAGAGAGGACAACAGTACATTTGGATGATAAGATTAATTAATTCAGTGTCACAGTACACAGAGATTTCAAGCACAAAAAGCACAATGTTACCTGAGCAGGAGCCAGTATCTTGTTCTTTTCAGACACAGACTAGATGATAGCTGTAATTCATGTCATTTTATGACATTTCATGGAACATTTGGTCATTATGACATTTATGATGCAATGAAATAGGCCATAAAGTGCTGTAAATTGTTGGGAGCAAAAGACATTCATATTTGTGATGGGCATTTTAGTTTCAATCAAGATGTTAGTAGGTTAAATCAAAATTCAACTTAGAGTTGGATGTTAAAGTTTTCATTTAGGTTTCTTTCTTTTTCCTTCTTCTTTCCCCAAATCCTCTCTTACTCTCTCTTCTTTCTCTTAAATCTAATGAGTAGTACAGAAAGACTGTAAGTTAAAAATTTTTTTTTCATGTTTTCTAATTTAGTATTATTAAAGAATGAAAAATCTATAACTGTTAGCATATATGAATAAGAATAGCACATCTAGAAATAGCAAAATATGTGATTGTCATTTCCTTTGTTTATATCTCATGCTTGTGGGGGAATGTGGAACACGCAGAGTTTCTAATAGTAAGTGATGACTGTGTTCTTCCTGTATCTGGTAACATTATTTCTTGAAAATATTTTTAACACCTACAGAAAGAGTTTTAAAATGTCAGAATTTACCTTGTTGAATTATGCATGAAGTTGATACAAATTATTTTCTGAGAAATAGGTTTGAAATGCATATGTATTTGTTTTAGGAAAAGAAAATGTATGGCAGAGAGTATTTTACTAACAAAGTTTGCCTATTCTTTTAGATCTTGTTACTTCTTTTTACGTTAGTATTTATATTTAGACTGTCACCAGAGTATCATCTGAATATTAAAGTTTGATATGTAATCAACTATAATGTTCAGTGAAATATATAACTTTGCAGTTGCAGTAATAAATAAAAACAAGTAGAAGTATTGCTATTAATACCAATAATACATGTCAAACTTGCAATTTTGTGGTTGGGCCACAAATAAAACTTTAATTCCCTAACCAAATACATATAAACTAATCCACTATCTAATTATTCTCTAATTTTCTAACTTACATTTTACTATTTTGATGAGAGTTATTTAAAATACTTTGAGCATTAAAAATAAAAATATATAGAAATATTCTTTTTTTTAATTCCTATGTTATTTTGTATGATGTAGCAGAATACAGAGGTTCATAAACTCAAGAACTTGAAAATACTATTTTTGTTTTTCTTTTAGAAGTGGTTATCATTGTAGAATTCCTCTGCTGTTCAATGTATTTGAGTGTTTAACTTCTTTCACTTAGCAAAATGTATTTGAGATATATCTGTATTATTGCATGAATCAAAATTTTATTCCTATTATTGCAAAGTAAAATTTCATTGCATTGATGTATCAAAGTTTGTTTATTCAAACAAACAGAAATAGTGTTTGATTTCAGTTTTTCTTATTAACAAAAAGCTGATATCCATTCAGAAACATACTTTTGTGTGATTATACATTTTCATTTCTCTAAGCCAAATACCTAGGAGGTGGATTATTGGATCGTATGTCAAGTGTAAATTTTACTTTACAAGAAGCTGCCAAACTCTGTTCCAAAGCAGTTGTATCATTTTACACTTGTACCAGCAAAATGTGAGTTCCAGTTGCCCCACATCCTCTCCATCACTTGATATGGGAAGTAATTTTTTTTCATTGTAGCAATCTTAATAAGTATATACCTGTATCTTGTGTGACTATAGGTTACATTTCCCTAATGATTAGCTTTCTTGAATATCTCTTCCTATGCTTTCACCCATCAAAATATCTTCTTTGATGCAGTGTCTATTCAGATCTTTTGCTTTTTAATATTGGGTTTTCTTTCATTGTTTGACTTTTAGAAAAGCTTATGCATTCTAGTTATAAAATTTGTCAGAAATCTGATTTTAAAATAGTTTCTCTGGCACTGTGATTGATCTCTTCATTCTCTGAGTTCTTTCATAGAACACAAGTTTTCAATTTTGATGAAGTCTAATTTAGCAGTTTTTATCTTATATATCATGTTCCTGGTGCCTTATGTAAAAACTCTTAACTAATCCAAGTCATCAAATCAGGTAATTTGAGTATTCCGAATTTGTTCTGAAGGGAAAGAACATGGAGGATTACACTCAATCTTTTATGGATCACCTCTGTAAGTAGGACACTTCGCATTATTGTCAAAATTCAGTCACTTGGCCACACCCAACTGCAATGTATGCTAGTAAATGCAAGTTTTCTCTATGCAAGGGAGGAAGAAAAAACAGGATTGGTAAACAGCCAGCCAGTTCTTGTAACAGAGATCAATACATAGTTTTAGTAACAAGCCTAAACTAATTTTAATTCAACTATATCTTTCTAAGTTCATTTTTATTTTCCTTGGAAAAACTTCAATAAACAGTAAGATTTCCTGAAATCTCATGAGTGTATTTTCTCCCATTTCTTCTGCTTCGTTTCTACTTCTCAAAAATCTTACTGGTTGCTTATAGGTTGTCTAAGATGCCACCTACTAAATGAAATAGTTCTAAGTTCTTATTGAAATGTATGACCTCTTTCTCTGGATTTTCAGAATACTTTATATTAACAGTATCATGTTTATAAATTTTATTTTCTTCATAATTAATTATATACTCTTAGGACTTCTACTAGGTTTATAATTCTTAAAGAGGATGACTGTAACTTGTAAATATATTATATTCATTCCTGTATTCCATGTATAGGAACTCAGTAAACATGTATTTTACTGTTGATGGTTCAGCCGAATGACCCTAACATTATTAGTGTATTAAATTGAAGTTATCGTTAGGCCAAAGCTCAGATGAAAGAACATAAGAATTCATATGGCATTTTTTCACTGTTAAATTTTTCTACAAGGGTCAATATATTGCTTCCTAAACAACAACCCTTAAACCAATTGGACTATAAAGAAAGCTGAGCACCAAAGAATTGATGCTTTTGAACTGTGGTGTTGGAGAAGACTATTGAGAGTCCCTTGGACTGCAAGGAGATCCAACCAGTCCATCCTAAAGGAGATCAGTCCTGGGTGTTCATTGGTAGGACTGATGTTGAAGCTGAAACTCCAATATTTTGGCTACCTCATGCAAAGAGCTGACTCATTTGAAAAGACCCTGATGCTGGGAAAGATTGAAGGCAGGAGGAGAAGGGGACAACAGAGGATGAGGTGGTTGGATGGCATCACTGACTCAATGGACATGGGTTTGGGTGGACTCTGGGAGTTGGTGATGGACAGGGAGGCCTGGCATGCAGCAGTTCATGGGGTCACAAGGAGTCAGACACGACTGAGCAACTGAACTGAACTGAAACCTGTCAGAGGTCGGGAGAAGGTGGCTAGAGGGCAGAAGGACAGGGAACTGATCTCTGAAACCTAGACCAAGGTCATTCTCAGGGCCTTGATTCTCAAACGATAACCAGTTTGGCACTGCCAAGGGAAAGAATACAGTTCATACCTCTGTGATTTTCTATTCCTTTTGTCTATCATAGCTCAGTTGCATTTTTCAAGGAGAATTGGAGTTGGACAAGGAACAAGGATAAAGGAATACAATAAGATGGAAAACCCTTAACCTAAGGTGATTTGAAATATTGTTTGGCTTACATAAATCAAATGAATGTCAGACTAGTATACATAAAGAGAAGCATTTTCTGGCTGCAAACTTCATTAATTAAGAAGTGCAGTTCCATTAGTTAGTCTACAATATTTTAAGAGAAGCATTGGGCATTTTCAGCATTTTCTATCTCGTTTTTATGGTAGACAGTTCCTCTCTACTTTCATTTTTCTCCAGGTACCATGAAATTTATTTCTATTATAGGCAGATATTGTATTTAAACAATATTCAGTTCAGTTCAGTCACTCAGTCATGTCTGACTCTTTACAATCCCATGGACTGCAGCACGCCAGGCTTCCCTGTCCATCACTAATTCCTGGAGCTTGCTCAAACTCATGTCTATCAAGTTGGAGATACCATCCAACCATCTCATCCTCTGCCATCCCCTTCTCCTCCTTCCTTCAATCTTTCCCAGCATCAGGGTCTTTTCCAATGAGTCAGTTCTTCGCATCAGTTGGCCAAAGTAGTGGAGCCTCAGCTTTGGCCTCAGTACCTCCAATGAATATTCAGGACTGATTTCCTTTAGGATTGACTGGTTTGATCCCCTTGCTGTCTAAGGGATTCTCAATCTTATTTCTAACAATGTTAGGAATAGCCAATACAGGCATATCTGTTTTACCAATGTTACATTTATTCTTTTATTTATAAGAAAAAATAGCATATGTGTTAATATATACTCTGAGATAATAGAAATATATAGATATATATTATTTATATATAATATAACTGGGGATAGATGCTGTATATCTATATCTATATATCTATATATTCCTGACACAGGTCTCCCAAAACCCTTGTAATTTCCTAGGTGATAGGAGTATCTTCAGAGAAGGCAATGGCACCCCACTCCAGTACTCTTGCCTGGAAAATTCCATAGATGGAGGAGCCTGGTAGGCTGCAGTCCATGGGGTCGCCAAGAGTCGGACACCACTGAGCGAATTCACCTTCACTTTTCACTTTCATGCATTGGAGAAGGAAATGGCAACCCACTCCAGTGTTCTTGCCTGGAGAATCCCAGGGATGTGGGAGCCTGGTGGGCTGCCGTCTGTGGGGTCTCACAGAGTTGGACATGACTGAAGCGACTTAGCAGCAGGAGTATCTTTGGTTCTAATGAGTCAGCAACTCTGGGTGGGTTCCTGGATGAGGGCCGCTCACCAGAAAAGTCAAACCATGATTAGAAGCACCCCCGTCCACATTCTCTTGAGAAGGGAGAGGGCTGGAAATAGAATTAATGATCGATCATGTCTGCATGAAGAAGCCTCCATAAAACCCTAAAAGCGTGAGTTAAGAGAGTTTTCAGGTTGGCAAACATACAAGAGGGTGACACACCCTAACTCCACAGGAACAGAGAAGCTCCTGCACCCAGAACCAGACGTCACCCTATATATCTCTTCATCTTAGCTTATATGATTCTTTTATCATATCCTTTAATATACTAGTTAACATAAGTGTTTCGCCTGAGTTCTGTGAGCCACAGTAGCAAGTTGATCAAACCTGAGGAGGAGGTCATTGGAATCGTCAACCTACAGCTGTTTTGCCAGAAGTATAGGTGATGAGCTAGGCTTGTGATTGTCATCTGAAGTGGGGGTGGAAGCAGTCTTGTGGGACTGAGCCTTAACTTGTGGGATCTGTCATTGTCTCCAGGTAGATAGTTAAAGACCAAGTTAAATTGTAGGGCAACCAGCTTGTGTCCTGGAGACCTGCTTCTACTTATGGAGGAAAAATCCCCACACAATTGGTGACCAGAGGTACCAAAAGTGAAACGTTTTGTGTAAATAGTAAAGGGGACTCACAGAAGAAAAACGTAGTAAAGAACTGGGTTTCTCCCTCCATAGGAAAGAAATAAGGATTTTTTAATTCTCTCTAAATGTTATCACTGTTGAACAATAATCAGTGTCAAGGCTGCGATAAACAAAGAACTTTCTTTGGAGTCTTAAAAATTGCAATTCCAGAGACACTGATTTGGGTGAAAATGAAAGAGTGTTCTGAAGAAGAGAAAGATTCAGGGGATTATATAAACAAAACTTGCATGGTTCTTAAAAGTCATTTAGCAGGAGTTGAGATTGACTGTGATGCAGGAAAAGAAATATTTGTCCCTAAGGAATAGGCTGTCACAAGTTACTTTAGCTAAGTGTTCAGTAAGTATCTTGAGTTTCTGGCAGATGTTCTGGATGCCTGGTTAAGACAATACATGGTCAGAACTTTAGCTTCCATCTGGGCTGAGACATACATTAAGTCACACTTCCTCAGTGGTCTCTCAGCTCCATTTTACAGTCTTTCTTAACAATATCTACTCCACTGTGATTTTCTTTTCACATGATGCAGCTTCTAAAACCAGAAATCTAAACTCCTTCTCCTTTCTGTATCCCTCAAGTTTTAAATTAGTCAATGAGTCCAGGTGATTGTATCTCCTAGAGATTAATCTTTCTCTCTATCTAAACATCACAGCTCCAGTCAGATCTCTTTGTTGCCTAAGTTACTAAAATAGCCTTATAATATGGCTTGTTTCCTGTAATCAGTTAGTGACACTCCACCTATTGTTAGTGAATGTCATCATTTCATTCTCTTGCTTAAAATTTCTTCAGAAACTGACTGTTGCCTTGTAGGATAAAATCCCAATTTCCTAGTAAGTATGTCCTTTAAAATTTTCCCTGGATTAACTATGGAGATTTTGTTAGTTTTTAACTTGGATCTACAGATAATTTTAGAAAAGCAACAAATATTATATTTATGGTCAATTTTCTTCTGAGAACATTATAATTATTTTTATCAATTATTCAAATTGATCATGGCCACTGCCAAATTTAAGGTCTACTTTTCCCAATTTCATCTCCAACTGGCTTCCACAGCTTTATGACTCAACATATTTTCCCATGTTATTATAACTTCTGAGTATGCCCTTCCCTTACCCGTTTGTTTTAAGCACACTTCCTCTACATAAACAAACAAACCTCTAAAACAAAATTACTGCCTAACTACTATAAGATCTTCAATATGCATTTCAGGTATACATTGCTTCTTTTCAAATCTTGCCCCTACTTGAAAAGATTTAACAACTCCTCCTCTGAGCTACTGTTGTATTTTTTATACATTTTATAGTCGACTGTTTCTAAAGTGGCTCCCAATGATGTCTGAGTTCTAGTATGCATGCTTATATGTAATCCCTTCCCTTTGAATGTGAACTGAAATACTTATAATGAATAGAACAGAGCCAGAGGGATGAAAGGTCACACCCGTTTAATTTGCCAAAAGACTTCAGCTTCCGTCTTGTTAGACCTCTTTTGCTCTCTGACTTTCTCACTCTAATGAGGAAAGCGGCCATGTTGTGGGATAGTCCATGGAGAGGCTCATGTCACAGAGAACTAAGACAAGTCTCTGGCTAATAACCCAGTGCCCTCTGTCTAGCTACATGAGGGGAACTGAATCCTGCCAACAACCACATAAGTGAGTCTGGGGGTGGCTTCACCTCTGGTAGAACCTAGAGATGATTGTGGCTATAGCTGATACTTGACTGCAGTATGTGAGAAATCAGAGGACTCAGCAAAGCCATTTCCAGATTCTTGACCCACAGAATATTTGAGGTAATAAATGTTGCTTTAAGCCAGTACTTTTGAGGTAACTTATAACCAAACAATAGATCACTAATACATACTGTTTCTATTTTATTTGCTTGTCAATGGGAATGTGGATTAAAGGAAAGAAATAAGTTTTGGAACTAAATTAAACTGAGTTCAAATTCTACTTCTACCATTCTATTCACATTTTTACAAGTTACAATGCATTTTCTTTTTACTAAATTTGGTACATATACTGCACAGTTGTGAGATCTGTACCTCAATATTATTGTTATTATAGTATTTGTCTATAGGAGTGAGTTCTGCTTATGTATATGATGATTCTTAAAGACAGGGAAATGTCTTCATCTGCTTTTGTATCACAGCATTTGGCACTTAATATTCAAAAATAAATGTTCAACTTAAAATTAAGTGGTTTATTCTTAAGTAACAAATCTTCTCCATGCAGATATACTTTGTCACAACCCACTTTAGATTTTCACTATTCTGTGAGCAAGTCAGCTCCCCATATTCACCTGCATTTAGCTGTAGATTCCAACTCCTGTAGACTAATCAGGATATCACCAAAGAGTTCTCTGACATGAACATTCACTTCCTCAATATTGAATCATATAGTTACACTTTTTCTTAAAAGTGAGTATTCAGATATATAGGGTATATTGGAGTCTTAATTATTTAGTGGGCATTGAAGAAGCAAAACTTGGACTCTGTTTCTTTATATAAAAATTTAAAGTTGTTATTTTGTAAAGCAGCTACTTTTCCTTCATCTTTAAGCAACCATAGTTTCTATGTTGGTTTTAATGTCAAGATATGTTTATTATTAGTTAATGTAACTCTAATGTAGTGAGAATGTAGTGAAAACAATGTAGTGAATGTAACTCTAATGTAGTGAAAACAAAACCTTCAAGGTGAGCTCCTGAAATTAAAGCAAAGAAAAGCCAAAGAATTACTGATGAAATGGAAACTCTGTTATTTCTTTAATCCTTCTCTCCCTTAGAGGATTTTTTTTTTTTGGTATGTGTTGAAATTTTTTAGTTTTTTGGATCATGCTGATTAAACTTCAGGAAATTTGCATTACTGATTAATCCCCAATGTAATGACAGTTAAATTTTAATGATTAAAAAAAAAGAAGAAGCAGCTTGTTCTTCACCAGGTATGATGATGGTTGAATTATTCAAGATTTTATGAAATCATAGCAGAGTTTTGGGGTCTTCCACAGTACTGGCTTTATCTCCCTTAGAGTTTACCACTTGTTCAAACAAATAATACTGCGGCGCACACTCCAGATTGTAATTCCACAGTAATAAACTTTTCTTATTTCTGAATGTAAAGCAGATTTTCATATAAAAGCTCTGAATATTGTGGACTACTTAACTACCTCTTTTTCCATATCTCACCTCTTTACATTTTTAAAGGGAGAACTCTCACCCCCACCTGTGTTTATACTTAAGTAACAAATCTTCTCCATGCAGATATACTTTGTCACAACCCGCTTTAGATTTTAAGTATTCTGTGAGCAAGTCAGCTGCCCATATGCACTTGCATTTAGCTGTAGATTCCGACTCCTGTAGACTAATCAGGATATCACTGAAGAGTTCTCTGACATGAACATTCACTTCCTCAATACCGAATCATTCATGTCAGCATAAAAACATGGTGCTATATATCTCTTCCTTAAAAGATGGCTCTCAACACCATTATACTGCCACCTCCAACTATTATTTCATTGATTGCTTCCCTTTTACCATAATGCACATCAAAAGAGCTTGCTATACTAATTTTCTTCCATCTCTTTCCTCTAATTCTCTCTTTTAAGGCATTTCAATTGGAATTTCACCCCTAAGCTCCACAGTTATGACTCTTGTCCAAGAACCAATGACATTTATGTTGTTAATCTGATACTTAATTCTCAACCCTGGCTTTACTTGTGATATCACAGTCATTTAAAAACTAAATATGGTGGATCCAACTCCATGTCTGCTCCTTCCTCTGTGGGATATTTTCTTCATTTGAATTTCTGGATTCAACCATCTCCTAGTATCTGTCCCACATCACTAGCTGCCCCATCCAAGTCGACATTTTAGGTTCCCCTCATCAAATATATTAATCTAGGAATTTCACAGAGCTCAAACTTTGGACTTCAGTTCCTCTATATCTATAATATCCAGGAGTAATATGAGCTACAGTATGAACTACAAAAGAAATAAGTGAAATTAATCTTAGTAATATATTTACTTGAATAGCTCTAGATGTTATTTTAATATTTAATAACCTATAAATGTTACTAGCAGACTGACATGTTCTTTTTGACACACTCAGTCTTTGAAATCCGATTTATTGTTCACACTTAATATAGCACATCTCAATTGAGGATAGCTGTATTTCAGTGCCCAAGAGCCACATTTGGTTGTAGCTATCATATTAGACCGTATAGGTCTACATCTCCACTCTCTTGTTTCCCCTCTTGTTTAATGTTGTTAAATATCATCTACATGATGGTGACTCCCAACCTATATTGCAAGACCAAATCTCTTTTCTGAAATTTATACTTTTAAGCAAACTACCCACTTATTGTTTCCACCTGAATGCCTATGGACTTGTCTCAGACTTACCACATACAAAATCAAAGTCCTGATCATCTCCATAGACACACAGAAAATCTCACCTGCCATTCTTCTCCGTCTCAGTTAATAGTAAATGCTATGATTCCAGTTGTAGAGTACTTGAGTCATTCTTGATTTGATTTTGCTCTCACAATCCATGTTCAATCTCATTGACTTTACAATCAAAATATTTCTGGAATCTGAACATTTCTCACCCACCCAAAATGAAAGCTATCATTTCTTGCTTGTATTAATATTCTAACTTCCAAACTAATCTCCCTGTCTCTCCCTTGCCTACTTTTCATCATAGAAATTAAGGTGATCCTGTTTGAATATATCAGGTGAACTCATTCTGCTACTCAATACCTTACAATAGTATATTCTGTCACTCATGATAAAATGTCTTAGGCCTTGATGTCACATTATTTATTATATCTCCTGTTGCTCTTTCCCTTTCCTTTTTAAGATTTAAGCAGTTGAGCACCCTTATTGCACTAATGCCGCAAAAATACAGTTTGTTCTTTGTTTCATCTAGAAAGTCTGTTTCCCATGTACTCATGTCGCTTGCTTTCTCATTTAAGTCTTTACCCATGTGCCTTCTCTGATTACTTTTTTAAAAATTGCTATCCCTCCCACTAGCATTTTCTATCCTCTTTCTTTGTTATATTTTTTCTCCATAAAACTTACCTCAAGCTGCTAATTTAACATGCCTAGAAAATATCTGCTGAAGAAATGTACAAATTAATTAATTAGGAGTAAATAAAAGTCCTCTTTCCATTAGTCTAGTATTTACAGAACAACTAAGTAAGTGGAATAACAATTAGTGCTAGTTATGACTCTCATTGCCAAATCTATTACTATTATGTAATATTTTCATGTAACTAACATCTAATTCTGAACAGGTAATAACTACATACTAAAGAAAAAAGATATCACTCAATCACTCTTTCAGTCTTTTAGTGTAGACTGAAAAATAGTTTTAATTGTGAGCCTTGATATATATAGCAAATGATAATTGCTCCATCAAGAGTTATCAATGTGTCTCTGTTAAGTACTCTCTCATATGCTGAGCAGCAGCATATAGAACTTACAGTCATATTAGGTTGGTGCAAAAATAATTGCAGTTTTTACATTATTGAAATTTGCCAACTGATATTAGAATACATTCTTAAATGTGATTATGTCATGCATAATTGGAAATGCACATTTCTCACTTCATTTTTTTGTTAATGACTTGCTACTTGCTGTTTATTTTATGTTTATTTTAAACTATGGAAGTTGATGTTACACAAAAAGCAAATTTAAACAATTATCTTATTTGAGTTCAAAATGTGTCATAAACCAGCAGACAACTGGCAACATCAGTGATGCATTTGGCCCAGGAACTGGTAACAAGCATACAGTGCAGTGGTGATTCAAGAAGTTTTGCAAAGGAGATGAGAGCCTTGAGGATGAGGAGCATAGTGGCCAGCTACCAGAATTTGACAACAACCAATTGAGAGGATCATGGAAGCTGATTATCTTACAACAACATGAGATGTTACAGGAAAACTCAGCATCAGCCATTCTACAGCCTTCTGGCCCTTGAAGCAAATTGGAAAGGTGAAAAAGCTCTGTAAGTGGGCACCTCATGAGATGACCAGAAATTTAAAAAAAAAAAAAATCCTCATTTTGAAGTATCATATTCTCCTACTCTATGCAACAAGGAACCACTTCTTCATTGGATTGTGACATGCGACAAAAAGTGGATTTTCTATGATAACTGGCAATGATGAGCTCAGTGGTTAGACCAAGAAGAAGCTTCAAATCACTTCCCAAAGCCAAACTTGCACCCAAAAAAAAGGTCATGGTCACTGTTTGGTGGCCCATTTCCCATCTGATCCACTACAGCTTTCTGAATCCTGACAAAACCATTCTGTCTAAGAAGTATGCTCAGCACATTGATGAGATGCAACAAAAACTGCAAGGCCTGCTACCAGCATTGGTCAACAGAAAGAGCTCAGTTCTTCTCCATGACAATGCCTGATTGCATGTCATACAACCAACGCTTCAAAATTTGAACAAATTGGGCTGTAAAGTTTTGCCTTATCTGGCATATTCACCTGACTCCTTACCAACCAACTACCATTTCTTCAAGCATCTCAGCAACTTTTTGCAACCAGCAGGATGCAGAAAATGCTTTCCAAGAGTTTGTTGAATCCTGAGGCATGAATTTTTAGCTACAGGAATAAACAAACTTATTTCTCATTGGCAAAAATATCTTGATTGTAATGGTTTCTATTTCGATTAGTAAAGACATGTCTGAGCCTAGTTATGATGATTTAAAATTCATGATCTGAAGCCACAATTATGTTTGCACCAACCTAAATAGCTCCTCATACTGCATTTACTTATACCTGAAGTATAAAGCAATTTGTATGTGGCCCAAAGATCCTTATAATTTTTTCCCCATGTTTCTTATTTTCATATTAGTGCTCTCATTTTTTTTCTGATCCTGAACAAAATTCCTTTTGCTTCCTGTAGTCAGACTATATGCTCGAAAATATGGAAATGTATGGAGCATGTGTAATTATAGAGTGAAACTACCACGTATAATTTTGGGGAAAACATGCACTGATTTTAAATAATTACTCTGAGTACTCTATCTTCTCTATCAAGCCTAACATGATTAAAATAAATAAGTCTTCTAGTTCTTCTATGATGTATTTGAGACTGAGAGGTAATGGAGTATAAAGAATAAGAACACAGACTCTAGAGATAGCATGTCTCGATGCAGGTCCTGACTCTGGAGCTTAAAAAATGTGCGACTTTGCTCAACCTTTGCTTAACCTTTCAGTGCCTCATTTTCCTCATATACAAAACAATACTGGTAATATTTCCTATATAGCTTTGTTGTAAAAATTACAGTAATTGATACATCCAAATTACCTGGAATACTGCCTACCATATGTGTAATACCAGTTCAATAGATGTTAACTATTATGAAAAATGTAAATATTTTTCACATAAAAGAAGGAATATGTACATACAATCTGTTGAATAACACAGAGTATTCTTTGGGATACTAGTCAATAAGTTGACATAATTCAGGCTATAAAAAGACAGGAAATTTTTAAAATATATGATAAGATTTATCTCTTATTAAGGAACTCTTCTGGAATAACATTGGCAATATTATGCACTGGAACATACAAATTAAATAGTATTCATCCATTTATTTAACCATGCAGACTTACTTTTCAACAATTGTTTATTGAGGGACTATAATGCTAAGTTCTAGAGAGATAAATAAAATATAGGTCCTACATTCAAAGAACTTATAGTCCTGGAAGACATAAATAAATTTAAAAATAAACACTATTTAAAAAGTAAACACTAAAATTGAAATAAATACATGATGTCCCAAGCCAAACAAAAACACAGGGACCCAGCCCATCCACTAGGAGGCTGGCAACTGCCCCATGCCCCTCTGAGCCATGTAACCAATCCTATGAAAACCCTATTCCACCCTTCAGCTGGCATGAGAGCCACTACATAAGGCATGGACTCAAAAAAAAAAAAAAAAGAAAGAAAGAAAAAGAAAAAAAAAAAGAAAATAGGCTAGGGGCCAACCCCACCTACCAGCATGCTGACAGTGGTCAGCCCTGCTACAACAGAAAAACCTATGCAGCAAGCACCCCTAGAGCACATAGCTCTGGTGACCAAAGGGGAATGCATTAGTAGGCCCTGTAGATGTATGAAAATTTTAAATATATACGTACTCAAGATACCTAAATACATAAACCAAAACTTGACAAACAAAGAGAAAATTGACAATAATACAATAATAATACAGGAATTTAATAACCTACTTAAATCAAAACATATCATTCAGACAGAAAATTCATAAGGAAACATTGGTCTTAAATGACACATTCTACCAGGAGAACTTAATAAATATACATAGAAAATTCCATCCAGAAGCAGAATACACATACTTTTCAAATTCAAATCAGACATTCTCAGGGTAGATCACATGCTAGGTCACAAACCAAAACTCAATAAATTTAAAAGATTGAAATCTTATCAGACATCTTTTCCCATTCACAACACTATAAGATTAGGAAAAAGAAAAAAAAACTACAAGAGAAAAAACTACAAAAAGTATAAATATGTGAAAGCTACATGAGATGCTACTAAACATAGAATGATAGAAATCAAAAATGAAATAAAAAACTAATTGGAGACAAATGAAAATGGAAACACAATGATCCAAAATTTATGGGATAAAGCAAATGCAATTTTAAGAGGGAAGTTTGTAGTGATACAAGCCTACATGAGGAAACTAGAAAAAAATCTCAAACAACCTAACCTTATACCTAAAGGAAATAGAGAAAGAACAAGCAAGTTAGAAGGCAAGAAATAGAAAAGATCAGAGTGGAAATAAATGAAGTAGAGATTTAAAAAACAATGGAAGAGATCAGTGATACCAAGAGCTGGCCCTTTAGAAAGATAAATTTGATAAACCTTTTAGAAAGACTCATCAAGAAGAAAAAGAGGGCCCAAATCAAAATTTTAAAATGATAAAGGAGCAATTACTACTGACATCACACAAATACAAATAATCATGAGATTTTTATGACCAATTATATACCAATAAGATGGACAACCTAGATGAATAAATTCCTGGTGTTAAAATTTCCCAAGTTTGAATCCATAATAAAGAAAACAAATGAACACATTAATTAGCAGTGATGAAATTAAATCTGAATAGAAAAAAATACAGCAAAGTACAGGATGGCCTCCCAGGTTAATTCTATCAAACATTTAGAGACTAGTTAATGCCTATCTTTCTCAAACTATTCCAAAGTAATTGAAGAGAAAGAAATGCTTCTGAACTCATTCAACAAGGTCAGCATCATCCTGATACCCAAACCAGACAAGGACACCACAAAAAAACAAAGGAAAGAAAGAAAATTATAGGCCAATACTAATGAAAAACATAGATGTAAAATCTCAGATAAAATAGCAACAAACTGAATTAAACAACACATTGAAAGGATCATGGATCATGATAAAATAGGATTTATCCCAGGGATTCAGAGATAGTTCAATATCTGGGATCAAACAATGCGACATCCCACTTTAATAAATTGAAGTATAAAACCATATGATAATCTCAATAGATATGGAACAAACTATTGACAAAAGTTAACATCAATTTATGATAAAAACTCTCATCAAGATGGGTAAAGAGGGACACTTGTGTGCATGCTCAATTGCTTCAGTCATGTTCGACTCTTTGTGACCCTTGGATTGTAGCCTGCCAGGCTCCTCTGTCCATGAGGTGCTCCAGGCAAGAATACTGCAGTGGATTGCCATGCCCTCCTCCAGTGGATTTTCCCGACCCAGGGATCAAACCCATGTCACATGTCTCCAGTATTGGCAGCTGGGTTCTTTACCACTAGCACCACCTGGAAGCCCAAGCGGGACATATGTCAACATAATGAAGCTGCAGGATACAAGATTAATGTAATAAAATCTGTTGTGTTTCTATACACTAATAGCAAACTATAAGAACAAGTAATTAAGAAATTAACCCCAGTCATAATTACATTAAAAAAATATGAAATACCTAGAAATAAATCTAACATAAAAGACTTGTACCTCTTCTTTCTTTTTTTACACGGTAACATCCTTACTTGTGTTTCAGATCTTAGTCCAATCTTCACTCACTCAGGCTATCTTTTCTGATATCCCTAAGTTAAACTGTATTGTTTTATTGCAGTGTCCCTAACTTTCATAACACTCATAACACTTTTAAAAAATATTTTATATACCTGTGTGGTTACAGAACTAATGTTTGTGATTTGTGTCTGACACCAGAATCTTAGTACCATTATGGATGGAATTGCATCTGTTCTTTTCTTTGTGGCTAACCCAGTTTCTAGTGCAGGGCCTGGTATCCTATTGGTATTCAGTGGTTTTAAAATGGCTAGATGGAAAAGCTTGTTGTTTGAAGGAGTAGGAAAGGAAATATGTTACGTTTCATGCTTTGAGCAGAAGGATGGATGTTAGTATAATTATCTATTTCAGGGAATAGATAAGTTGGTGTTAAAGACAAGGAGATAATCATGTAGCTGATATACCTGTATACATCTATGGACTAAATTGTGTCCCTAATCTACAAAGTTCTGGGGCTTCCCTGGTGGCTCAGATGTTAAAGCGTCTACCTGGAATGTAGGAGACTCAGGTTCGATCCCTGGGTTGGGAAGATCCCCTGGAGTAGGAAATGGCACCCCACTCCAGTATTCTTGCCTGGAGAATCCCATGGAGGGAGGAGCCTGATAGGCTACAATCCATGGGGTCCCAAAGAGTCGCAAAGAGACTGAGCAACTTCATGACAAATCTACAAAATGATGGTATTTGGAGGTGAGACTTTGTTGAGGTAATTAGATCTAGATTAGGTCAAGAGGGTGGGACCCTCATGATGGAATTAGGGCTCTTAGACACTAGAGAACTTGTTCTCTGTCCCAACCCTGCTTGAACAAAGCAAGAGAGCAGAAGCTAGAACCTCACCATGCTGACACCTTGAACTTGGACTTTAAGCCCCCAGAACTTCGGGAAATAAATTTCTGTTGTTTAAGCTATTCACTCTATGGTAGCTTGCTATGGCAACCTGAGCTAACCAATAAAACATGTAAGTCATGTTATCTAGTAAGCAATTTGATATGTAGACCTGATGCCTAGAAAAAAGAAGTTATCGGGTGTTTTAAATAAATGTAAAATTTCAGTATATGAAATATAACTGAAACCATGCGAATGAATAATATTGCCTTACTGGTATGTATGTAGAATGAGATAGAAATAGGTTTAAACAGTCTTGTTTCATTAGTCTATTAATATTAAGAGGAAGTAAAAATGCAAAGAGGTCTTGCAAAGAGGACTAAGAAAGAGAGGCTAGGGAAGACAACTGTGAAAGCCAAGAAAGAGGCATTTCCAAGAGGAGGCTATGGTCAGTGTTAACTGCTGATAAGAATAGTCACAGAAAGCCTGAAACCTATAACTTAGGAAAGTGAGAAAGTGACCTAAATAGATGCAATTATAATTATGTAATTACTCACGAATTTTGAAAGCTCACTTTTTGTACCAAATTCATGGTGATAAAAATCTAATTGATTATAATAATAACTTGGCACATAAGGTGAGGATCCTGAGCACGAAGATATAGGCATGAAGATAGTCATGTTCATCCAGGGTTTGGGGTTTTGCTAGGTGTGTTTGACAAAAAGACAGTAATAAGACAGAGAGATAGTAAAGACATTTCCAAGATACAGCCCACAGAATCTGGCACAGAATATCAATTTGGGCAAAGATAAGGGCTTGGTGAAACAGGAGAATTGGAGGGATGGATTAACTGGAAAACCTCAAAGAATTTGAAGTGTAGGTATTGCAGGAATAGAGAAAAATAAACAAAAAGAAACAAAAAATTGTCAGAGAATAGAAAGTTTGAATTTAATATTTCAGAAGTGAAGCAACTTCTGGTTATAACAAGTACTAAGTTATAATGGAAGGACAGTGTGACTGAGAACTACATGATCTTGTTAAAAGTAGAAAAAATGAAATAAACAGAGTTTTCAGGTGAACCATCTGCGTTGAATAATGTCTCCCCCAAATTCATTTCCATCTGGAGCCTATGAATGTGACCTTACTTGGAAATAAAGTCATTGCAGTAATTTAACATTAAGATGAGGCTCTCCTGAAGTGGAGTGGACCCTAAATCTAATGATTGGTTTCCTTATACTAAGAGGGAAACAGAGATATAGAGACATAGAGACACAGTCAGACATGGTATTTTAGTCAGAATATACTAAGTACTATAACAACCTCAAAAGTTATTGGCTTCATAGGATAAGATTTTTCTTTGTCATGTACCAGTCTGTCATGAGTAAAGGAGATCTCCAAATGGTGTTTTAGAGCCCGAGGCTACTTCTCTCTAATCACTCTGCATTCCCTAGGGAGGTGGGTTCCTCTGGTGTATACCCTGCAAAGAATGGAGGATCATCTGAGGATTTTTAGGAATTAGGCCTTTAGATATCACACATCACATGTGTCCATATTTCACTGGCCATTATTCAGTCACAGGGACATACCTACATGAAAAATGTGGTTTAACTGTGTACCCCAGCAGAAAGGGGATATAGCTTTCAGTGAACTCATAGCAGCCTCTGACACAATGCATCCATCTGATCCCCAAATATCACTTTACACTTTTTCCTTACATCATATGTGAATAGGAAAACTCAGGTTTTCAGTTTAACACATGCACTTTCTTGATGCAGAACACACACAAATAAACATTGGATATTAAGATTTTGCAATACTGTAGCAACAATTCACTTTAAAAAAAAAAATCTCAATTGTTTGGAATACAGCCAAAAGCCTACAAGTAGGCAGCCATAACAGACAAATACAAACCCATAGGAAAGTGTCTCAGGCATGTGATCAGAGCCAATTTAACATTATTTTAGGCAACATTTTATCTAGCTGGATTAACGCTCTCCAAAAACAGCAACAAAAGTCATACTTTTAACACATGGAAGAGTGTGGAAAGGAAAAGTGTTTACTGAGTGCTTTGTATGTATCAGGAATGCTGTTAAATAACTTATGGATGCTGTTCATTTAATTCACACAACAGGTAGGTCTATTATCTTCATTTTCCAGGTGAAGATAGTGAGTCTCATTTAGTTTGAGTAATCTGCTCACTGTGAGAGATCCAGGGTATAACTCAGGTCTCTCTGTATCAGCGACTCATTTTGTTTTCACTGTAAGTGTGACACTGTGTTTCCCCTGGGAAGTGGAGAAGTGACTACTGTGGCAGGTGTGCTGACCACAGCATGACTCCTGAAAGCTTGACATCAAAAGAGAATCAAAAACTGCAGGATTAAACACTAAGAACAAAATAACAGTCTGGGTCCATTTATGTGTAAGGAATAACTTTCCAACACAGCTCAAATGGCTCATTGTATTACAACTCAGAAGAATAACTAATACTGAAAAAAATTTCTCACAAAGCGTGTGTAATAGGATTCAGAAAGATTTTCCTATCTAAAATACACACATGCATACATGCATGCAAATGTTCTCTGCCTAGAATATAAAACCTGATTATATGGGAAATGATTAGGTCAGGAGTCAGGTGACATTGGCCCCAAGTCATTCAGTCAATTCTACCCTGGAAGCCTTTTCAATTTATCACCCTGTCATTGAGCCTTAACCTCATCTTTCACTCATTACCCATCGTTCATTCCTTATTTATAACAAATCTTATTTGTTATTTTAAAATGTTGAAAATATATATAATTAGTTCTAAGCTCTAAATCAGAATGGCCATTTATGCATTAAAATAACTTTTATTTTTCTAAAAGAGTGTCATTAAATTAAATATTCATAGCAAAACCCAAACAACTCTTGGAGCATATATTCTGAGGCCATTCCATGGGCATAGTTAGAAAATATTCCTCCCATTGTGCATATGCATATAGCCACTAGAGACAGGTAACATATTTTTATTTTTAAAGGTAAAAATATTATTAAGAAATCAATGAGCATATTTCCATTATCTTGTATGCATTATTTATTTAATTAAACCATTCTTACTATTTTCCTAGTTATCAACTTTCATATGTTGCCAAATGATCCATTTTCAATCAACATATTCACATAAAGATATTTCAAGAGACTTCAAGTTTTACTGAAATATATAAATTATATATTCCAGGTGGCACTAGTGGTAAAATAACTCACCTGCCAATGCAGGAGACATAAGAGATGCTGGCTTGATCCCTGGGTTAGGAAGATCCCTTGGAGGAGGGCATGGGAATCCACTCCACTATTCTTGCCTGGAGAATCCCATGGACAAAGGAGCCTGGTGGGCCATGGTCCATAAGGTCGCACATAGTTAGACACAACTGAAGCAACTTAGTACGTGAATTCTTAACATTATATGTGATAAATAGGAACCCCAAATATGAATTTTCTATTTAAACTTATTATTTATTAAAAGATTTATTCTTATGTTCCTTATTTAAAGATTTAAAGATGTGTTAAATTTAAATTTACAGATTTATTTAAATTTAAAGATTCATTCCTTATTTAAAGATTACTTCAGATTAGTCATTTGTAGCATATGACTAAGCATGTAATACTTGTTTTATCATTAACATTTACTAAATGTTAACATCCTCAAGGAAAAGGATATTATTTTATTTGTGCTAGCCAAATACTACTCATATCTGGTCTTCTACATCATTTAACTCTCATTAGAATGCAATAAACTTTGCACTTGAATTCATAGGAAACAGATGTCACTGATTTCTCTAACTCTTATTAACTGGATTTCAGGAGAGATCAGATTTTTAGCTTCTTGTTGAGATGACGTTGAGAGCAAAACACTGAAACCATAATCACAGAAAAATAGCCAATCTGATCACATGGACCACAACTCTATCTAACTCAATGAAACTAAGCCATGCCATGCGGGACCACCCAAGATGGATGCATCATGGTGGAGAGGTCTGACAGAAAGTGGTCCACTGGAGAAGGGAATAGCAAACCACTTCAGTATTCTTGCCTTGAGAACCCCATGAACAGTATGAAAAGGCAGAAAGATAGGACACTGAAAGAGGAACTCCCCAAGTCGGTAGGTGCCCAATACGCTACAGGAGATCAGTGGAGAAATAACTCCAGGAAGAATGAAGGGATGGAGCCAAAACAAAAACAATACCCAGTTGTGGATGTGACTGGTGATAGAAGCAAGGTCCAATGCTGTAAAGAGCAATATTGCATAGGAACCTGGAATGTTAGGTCCATGAATCAAGGCAATTTGGAAGTGGTCAAACAGGAGACGGCAAGAGTGAACGTCGACATTCTAGGAATCAGCGAACTAAAATGGACTGGAAAGGGTGAATTTAACTCAGATGACCATTACATCTATTACTGTGGCCAGGAATCCCTTAGAAGAAATGGAGTAGCCATCATAGTCAGCAAAAGAGTCCAAAATGCAGTACTTGGATGCAATCTCAAAAATGACAGAATGATCTCTGTTTGCTTCAAAGGCAAACCATTCAGTATCATGGTGATCCAAGCCTATGCCCCAACCAGTAATGCTGAAGAAGCTGAAGTTAAACAGTTCTATGAAGACATACAAGACCTTTTAGAACTAACACCAAAAAAAAATGTCCTTTTCATTATAGGGGACTGGAATGAAAAAGTAGGAAGTCAATTAACACCTGGAGTAACAGGCAGATTTGGCCTTGGAATACAGAATGAAGCAGGGCAAATGCTAATAGAGTTTTGCCAAGAGAACGCACTGGTCATAGCAAACACCCTCTTCCAACAACACAAGAGGAGATTCTACTCATGGATATCACCAGATGGTCAACACTGAAATCAGATTGATTATATTCTTTGCAGCCAAAGATGGAGAAGTTCTATACAGTCAGCAAAAACAAGACTGGAATTTGACTGTGGCTCAGATCCTTATTGCCAAATTCAGACTTAAATTGAAGAAAGTAGGGAAAACCACTAGACCATTCAGGTATGACCTAAATCATATTCCTTATGATTATACAGTGGAAGTGAGAAATAAATTTAAGGGAAGAGATCTGATAGAGTACCTGATGAACTATGGACATAGGTTCATGACATTGTACAGGAGACAGGGATCAAGACCATCCCGAGAAAAAGAAATGCAAAAAAGGAAAATGGCTCTCTGAGGAGGCCTTATAAATAGCTGTGAAAAGAAGAGAAGCGAAAAGCAAAGGAGAAAAGAAATGATATTCCAATTTGAATGTAGATTTCCAAAGAATAGCAAGGAGAGTAAGGGAAGCCTTCCTCAGCAATCAATGCAAAAAAAATAGAGGAAAACAATAGAATGGGAAAGACTAGAGATCTCTCCAAGAAAATAGGAGATACCAAGGGAACATTTCATGCAAAGATGGGCTTGATAAAGAACAGAAATGTTATGGACCTAACAGAAGCAGAAGATATTAAGAAGAGGTGGCAAGAATATACAGAAGAACTGTAGAAAAAAAGATCTTCATGACCTAAATAATCATGATGGTGTGATCACTCACCTAGAGCCAGACATTCTGGAATGTGAAGTCAGGTAGGCCTTAGAAAGCATCACTGTGAACAAAGCTAGTGGAGGTGATGGAATTCCAGTTGAGCTATTTCAAATCCTGAAAGATGATGCTGTGAAAGTGCTGCACTCAATATGCCAACAAATTTGGAAAACTCAGCAGTGGCCACAGGACTGGAAAAGGTCAGTTTTCATTTCAATCCCAAAGAAAAGCAATGCAAAAGAATGCTCAAACTACCACACAATTGCACTCATCTCACATGCTAGTAAAGTAATGCTCAAAATTCTCCAAGCCAGGCTTCAGCAATACGTGAACCATAGACTTTCAGATGTTCAAGCTGATTTTAGAAGAGGCAGAGGAATGAGAGATCAAATTGCCAACATCCACTGGATCACAGAAAAAGCAAGAGTGTTCCAGAAAAACATCTATTTCTGCTTTATTGACTATGCCAAAGCCTTTGACTGTGTGGATCACAATAAACTGTGGAAAATTCTGAAAGAGATGGGATTACCAGACCACCTGACCTGCCTCTTGAGAAATCTGTATGCAGGTCAGGAAGCAACAGTTAGAACTGGACGTGGAACAAGAGACTGGTTCCAAATAGGAAAAGGAGTACATCAAGGCTGTATATTGTCACCCTGCTTATTTAACTTATATGCAGTGTACATGAGAAACACTGGGATGGAAGAAGCACAAGCTGGAATCAAGATTGCCAGGAGAAATATCAATAACCTCAGATATACAGATGACACCACTCTTATGGCAGAAAGTGAAGGAACTAAAAAGCCTCTTGATGAAAGTGAAAGAGGAGAGTGAAAAAGTTGGCTTAAAGCTCAACATTCAGAAAACGAAGATCAATGCATCTGGTCCCATCTCTTCATGGGAAATAGATGGGGAAACAGTGGAAACAGTGTCAGCCTTTATTTTTTGGTACTCCAAAATCACTGCAGATGGTGATTGCAGCCATGAAATTAAAAGACTCTTACTCCTTGGAAGGAAAGTTATGAGCAACCTAGATAGCATATTAAAAAACAGAGATATTATTTTGCCAACAAAGGTCTGTCTAGTCAAGGCTATGGTTTTTTCAGTGGTCGTGTATGGATGTGAAAATTGGACTGTGAAGAAAGCTGAACGCCAAAGAATTGATGCTTTTGAACTGTGGTGTTGGAGAAGACTCTTGAGAGTCCCTTGGACTGCAAGGAGATCCAACCAGTGCATCCTAAATTCATGTTTAGGTTTCATTGGAAGGACTTATGGTGAGGCTGAAACTCCAGTACTTTGGCCACCTCATGAGAAGAGTTGACTCATTGGAAAAGACCCTGAGGCTGGGAGTGATTGGAGGCAGGGGGAGAGGGGGACGACAGAGTATGAGATGGCTGGATGGCATCACGGACTCGATGGACTTGAGTTTGAGTAAAGTCCGGGAGTTGGTGATGGACAAGGAGGCTTCACGTGGTGCAATTCATGGGGTTGCAAAGAGTCAGACACGACTGAGCGACTGAAATGGACTGAACTGGACTGAACTGTGATGATGTAATGAAATGATCTGAGGAAATTAATATTGTGGATGTGTGTTTTCTGGTAGGGCATCCCTGGTAGCTCAGTTGATGAAGAATCTGCCTGCAATACCAGAGACACCAGTTCAATTCCTGAGTCAGGAAGATCCCCTGGATAAGGGATAGGCTACCCACTCTAGTACTCTTGGCTTTCCCTGGTGGCTCAGACAGTAAAGAATCTGCCTGCTTTGTGGTAGACCTGGGTTCAATCCCTGGATTGGGAAGATTGCCTGGAAGAGGGCATGGCAACCCACTCCAATATTCTTGCATGGAGAATCCCCATGGATAGAGGAGCCTAGCAGGCAATAGCCCATAGGTATGCACAGAGCTGGATACGACTGAAGTGACTTAGCAGCAGCAGCAGTTTTCTCGTAGGCTTTGTATTTCTGTTTGTTTTCGTCACAAACAAGTTTGAATATAAGGAGTCTTAGGAAACTCAAGAAAACTTCAGAAGCTACAAGCCTACATTGTTGGAAAAATAATAGTGTTTAGGATTTGAATCCATGACCAGCTATCCTAAGGCCAACATCCTTCCATGATGTTCCGCTGTTATGATCTAAGTCAATAATTTTCTTTTTAAAAGAAGTAAGAGGAAAGAGAGTTTTAAAGTATTCTGAATTATAAGTCCAATAAGACATATTAATTTTGTAAAATGTATAGTCTAAAATTATCCACTCTATTCAATGTGAAATATACTTTATTAATGTTCCATTTTGATCAATAAAATATATCTTATATTAATTATACTTGGAAATTTACTCATCAGCTTTTTTCTACTTTTAATGCACTCTGAATAAATGTTGCACAGTTTTCATATAGTTTACATCATTAAAAATCCAAATTCCTTATATATATATATTTGCAATTCTTAATTATTGAAATTATATAAGAATTTAACTTACTCCACTCAAAATTATTTGAAAATAGAATGACTCTTCTCATGTTACATTGTTTCATTAAGGCAGAGAAAAAATACTCTGTTTACTCTTGGGGGGAAAATTTTGTCAAATTATCTTTGTACCTTTTTTTTTTCTCCTGAATTTGTCACTTCTTAATCATTCACTATTTTGTTGCTTAATATTGTCACAGCATTCACTGCATTGCTTTTCCGTTAGACTCAATCAAATGACAAATTGCCGATTGGTTGAGCTTTTAGTCGTTCCTTCTTATCAAACCTTTTAATTGATCTTTTACGTCTTATCCAGTCATTCCTAGGGCAATGAAATGGTCTTACTATCTCCATGCTTTATATCCTCAGTCCACATGAGTTTTCCTCTGTATGGTTTACCGAAATGAAAAATACACAAAAATTGTCTGCCATTTCAAGTAGGAGATGTATTCCTTTTAATTAGAATGAGCCATTGCATAATAGGAACTTCATGGGTGTGCTGCAGGGTAGATTCTAAGTTCAGGCTGGTGCTGGTAGAGCGTCAGGGAATGACTGAGCAGCCCCTTTTGCTTGGGTTTGCTACACAGTCATTGATGACACAGCATCCAGGCAAATTACTAAAATAAATTTGGTGGTGGTGCAGAACATGTGAGATGATGCATAGGTCTCTCTCTCCCCTGATCTTGGAGAGTTTGTGCCAGTATCTTTTATACAATTTTTTGTTTTTCATCTAAAGTTCAACATTTCTTCTGAACTTGTCTTCTTCCCAAAATGGCCTCTGGCTATTTATTCATCGGTCAGTTCAGTCATTTCAAAAAACATGCTTGTGAAAAACATGTGGGTGTGGTGAAATCAGTGATTGGGTAGATTTCCTTTAACAGGGCGATAGGAAATCTAGGAGTGGCACCAGAAGGCATCAGAGATAAAGAATTAAAGTTGTCAAGTGACTAAGAAATCAAGGGAAACATAGCTTTTAAACCCTGAATTTTAGAGCCTGTTTCCACACTTTTTGCAGCTACCAGAGTTTTGCTCATTCTGCAAGGCATAGCTTAAGTTATCCTTCCTGAAGAAGACTTCACATCCTTTTTTACTAACATGCTTTTTGTCAACAGACCCCTCATACTTTCTTGTACTCATATGCCATTTCTACCACAGGAAGCTGTCAGCAGCATTGTTTCAGCTGTCGATATGTCTAATGTGTCAGTAGATCATAGAGGGACTCTCCTCCTGCATTGCCTGCATAGAGTAGATAATAAATGTATGTTCAACTGACCCGAAGTATCAAAGCTGCTGTCTGACTGTGGCCAAGCACAAAAGCTGGCTGTAATCTGATCCTAATCCTTAACATCAAAGGTGCTCCCATTTAACGCTGAGCTCTGCCTTATGACATAGATTTCTGCAATTACTAGACAAGAACTTGTGTGTGATGTGTGAGTGTGCATATGTACATATTTCTTTTACTTACAAGTTGTTCTCCTGCAATTTTAAGGATTAAATAGATTGTCCATAAAATGCCAAGCGGTTTTTATTTTTAGTATGTTTTATAGGATACATAACCAAAACAAGTGTGCTATTTCAAAGGAATCCCTTGCGGTGTCAGAATGTATCCAAACTCGCTGTCTTTGCCCTGAGCAATTTTGAAATGAAATTCTTCTTAAGAATTTGCCTTCAGAATTTCCTGTGGAAGAAAACTGTGAACCTCATTACTTTATAGTCACAAGACATGCTTCTGTAGTCCCCAACCTTTATTCTCTCTTCTTCTTCTGAGTTCCTCTCTCCTAATTTTTACTGTTAAGTTCTATAATTTTGTCTCGATTTTCAGCTAGTTAATAAACAGATGTTCGAAGGATAAAGGTAGAAGGCTTAGGAAAGCAGAGGCTATTAAGCACACAAAATGTAAAACAGGAACCAGAATGTTAATGCTTGTGGGCCTTTTATGATGCATTGAGTACTTTGATAAGGGCTTTATGTGAATTAACTTATTTTTTCTCCCAAAACTCTATTATGTGTGTGACATAATTATCTTCATTTCTACAGTGAAAAAAAATGAGAGAATTTAAGTGACTTGCCCAAAGTCTTGCAGCTAGTTAAGTGGTAAAACAGGGAGTCAGACTGTGCGGGTTCATTGCAGGGCCTGAATTTTGAGTAACTACTCTGGCTATTTTAGATGATTTCATTATAGCTAAGAGTCTAGTCAGTATTTCTGTTTCTTTTCATTATGTGCAGCACTATTAGATACCCCAGCTTGAAGTTCCTTATCTTCTACCTTCAGACCATGCTGTTCAGGAACAGTCTTCTTATCCACTTTCATTCGTGCTTTTCACCTTTCCCTCAGATCATAGATTATCAGCTGGAGAAGGGATAGGCTATCCACTTCAATATTCTTGGGCTTCCCTTGTGGTGCAGCTGATAAAGAAACCATCCACAAAGTGGGAGACTTGGGTTTGATCCCTGAGTTGCAAAGATCCCCTGGAGAAGAGAAAGGCTACACACTCCAGTATTCTGGCATTGAGAATTCCAAGGACTGTAATTCCATAGGGTCGCCAAGAGTTGGACATGACAGAGCAGCTTTAACTCTCATGCTAGGCTTGCCATTTGATTATTGGGCAATTAATATTGCTTATTATTAAGAACAAAGTGTCAAAATGCACTGCTACTGCTAAGCCACTTCAGTCTTGTCCGACTCTGTGAGACGCCATGATGGCAGCCCACCAGGTTCCCCCGTCCCTGGGATTCTCCAGGCAAGAACACTGGAGTGGGCTGCCATTTCCTCCTCCAATGCATGAAAGTGAAAAGTGAAAGTGAAGTCACTCAGTCATGTCCAACTCTGAGCGACCCCATGGATTGCAGCCTACCAGGTTCCTCCGTCCATGGGATTTTCCAGGCAAGAGTGCTGGACTGGGGTGCACCTATATTCCCCAGTATATATGGTCATGTGCTGAATATGATAAAGCATCAAAAACAAGAAATGGAAAGGGTCTACTTAGAAAAAATGGTAATAATCCCAGTGCCAGGATGATTCACACTGCCTCTTCTAATAATATTCCTTCCACATTCATCATAAAAATGATTCAGTGATCATGGTGATAGGTTGAGAGGGGACCAAAAGTAGGAATAAGTTATTAAAAAATCTTTTGAAGACCTGGATTTCTTGTAACCTATGTAAATCTCCATATACCGTTGAGACATAGTACTCAGAGTAACTCACTGGCTTGATGAGGAAAGTAAAATCAATTTAATTAGATTACTTGCATCATCTTTTAAGATAACATAATGGCACATTGGGTTATGATAACTAAAGAGGAAGCAGCTCCTCAGTATAAGAAGATGTAATGTATATAAAGCAGCTACATTATCTATACAGAGCCTTCAGTTCAGTTCAGTTCAGTTCAGTCGCTCAGTCATGTCTGACTCTTTGTAACCCCGTGAATCACAGCATGCCAGGGCTCCCTGTCCATCACCAATTTCTGGAGTTCACTCAAACTCATGTCCATTGAGTTTGAAGCCTTCCAGCCATCTCATCCTCTGTGATCCCCTTCTCCTCCTGCCCTCAATCCCTCCCAGCATCAGAGTCTTTTCCAATGAGTCAACTCTTCTCATGAGGTGGCCAAAGTACTGCAGTTTCAGCTTTAGCATCAGTCCTTCCAAAGAAATCCCAGGACTGATCTCCTTCAGAATGGACTGGTTGGCTAGTCCTTTCTATAGAAACCCTCCCAGTAGTCATCCAGATTTTATTCAAAAAATTCCACAAACAACCCATTTTATCTTCCCACAGTTTTGATTTTTAGAATGGTTTTAGCTCTCTTAAATCAAAATACGTATCCTAGTCTTAAGAGTTGGAGAAGGCAATGGCACCCCACTCCAGTACTCTTGCCTGGAAAATCCCATGGACGGGGAAGCCTGGTAGGCTGCAGTCCATGGGGTTGCAAAAAGTCGGACATGACTAAGCGACTTCACTCTCACTTTTCACTTTCATGCATTGGAGAAGGAAATGGCAACCCACTCCAGCGTTCTTGCCTGGAGAATCCCAGGGACAGAAGAGCCTGGTGGGCTGCCATCTATGGGGTCACAGAGTTGGACATGACTGAAGTGACTTAGCAGCAGCAGCAGCTGTCTTAAGAGTATAGCAGAAATTATTTTTCCATTTGAAATATCTTTAGATTATTTTCATGCTGCTACTGCTGCTAAGTCACTTCAGTCGTGTCCGACTCTGTGCGACCCCAGAGACAGCAGCTTACCAGGCTCTTCTGTCCCTGGGATTCTCCAGGCAAGAACGCTGGAGTGGGTTGCCATTTCCTTCTCCAATGCAGGAAAGTGAAAAGTGAGAGTGAAGTCGCTCAGTCGTGTCCGACTCTCAGCGACCCCATGGACTGTAGCCCACCAGGCTCCTCCATCCATGGGATTTTCCAGGCAAGAGCACTGGAGTGGGGTGCCATTGCCTTCTCCTTATTTTCATGACAGCTACTCAAATATTTCCCCTGAATCATTCTTTGTTCAGGATAACCATGTGCAGCTTTTGAAAGTATTTTCTATAGGCCTTAATTTTTACTTCATTTATTTGTTCATTAATCATTATTTGTTCATTATTGAGCATCTCTCATATAGCAGGTATGTTCTGAGAACTTTGATATAGATATAAATAAGATAGATAAGTTTCTGTTCTCATAAAGCTTCTATTCTAGTTAGGGCTGATAGAAATTATACCTGTATGCACAAACATATATATACATGGTAGTTTTAGACTGTATTGAAGTAGCGTAGAAAATATTGGGTTGACAGAAAAGTTAATTCAGGTTTTTCCATAAGATGCTATGGGCCAACTGAATATAAAATATATCATTGACACAGAGATTGCTGGTAGGGTGTGTATATGTGAGAGGGATATAATCTTGGATAAGGAGTTCTCTTTATGAAAGTAACATGACATAAGCCTTAAGTATTTGATAAAAGGAAATAAATGTAGAGTGAGTACATGTTGGATAAAAGGCAGAGGAACCAGCGATCAAATTGCCAACATCCGCTGGATCATCAGAAAAGCAAGAGAGTTCCAGAAAAACATCAATTTCTGCTTTATTGACTATGCCAAAGCCTTTGACTGTGTGGATCACAATAAACTGTGGACAATTCTGAAAGAAATGGGAATACCAGACTACCTGACCTGCCTCTTAAGAAACCTATATGCAGCTCAGGAAGCAACAGTTAGAACTGGACATGGAACAACAGACTGATTCCAAATAGGAAAAGGAGTACTTCAAGGCTGTATATACCCTGCTTATGTAACTTATATGGAGAGTGCATCATGGGAAACGCTGAACTGGATGAGGCCCAAGCTGCAATCAAGATTGCCGGGAGAAATATCAATAACCTCAGATATGCAGATGACACCACATCTGCAGAAAGTGAAGAAGAACTGAAGAGCCTCTTGATGAAAATGAAAGAGGAGAGTGAAAAAGTTGGCTTAAAGCTCAACATTCAGAAAACAAAGATTATGGCATCCAGTGCCATCATTTCACAGCAAATAGATGGAGAAACAGTGGAAACAGTGGCAGACTTTATTTTGGGGGGCTCCAAAATCACTCCAGATGGTGACTGCAGCCATGAAATTAAAAGACGCTTACTCCTTGGAAGAAAAGTTATGACCAACCTAGATAGCATATTAAAAAGCAGAGACATTACTTCACCAACAAAGGTCCATATAGTCAAGGCTATGCTTTTTCCAATAGTCATGTATGGACGTGAGAGTTGCACTATAGAGGAAGCTAAGCACTGAAGGATTGATGCTTTTGAACTGTGGTGTTGGAAAAGACTCTTGAGAGTCCCTTGGACTGCAAGGAGATCCAACCAGTCCATCCCAAAGGAAATCAGTCCTGAATATTCATTGGAAGGACTGATGTTGAAGCCAAAACTCCAATACTTTGGTCACCTGATGCAAAGAGCTGACTCACTGGCAAAGACCCTGATGCTGGGGAAGATTGAAGGCAGGAGGAGAAGGGGATGACACAGGATGAAATGGTTGGATGGCATCACTGACTCAATGGACATGAGTTTGAGTAAACTCCGGGAGTTGGTGATGGACAGAGAGGCCTGGTGTGCTACAGTCCATGGGGTCACAAAGAGTCGGATAGGATTGAGTGACTGAACTGAACTGAACACCTCAGGTTTAAGGAGAATGTTGCATGTTGCATGAAATGAAAGGATAAAACTAGGTCAGACCAAAAAGGAATTTATTGTAAATTTTAAGGAGTTTGATGTATGTGCACTGGAAGCCATTGGAACATCTTAAGAAGGAGGAATATATAACTTGACCCATTATTTAAGAAAAAAACAAATTACTATGAAGATAATAGCCCATGGTGGTGCAAAAAAGTGAAAGCAGGAAGACCGTTTCGGGCAATTGAAATGGGTTAGTGAAGAGGTGGTAAATTCATGGTCTAGGGTAGTAATAATGGAGATAATGAGAAATAAACTCATATAGGAGCTTTTATAGTCAATCTATTTATATGTTTCATTTTTTATATGAGAAGTTTTATATTGAGATTTAAATATTCTCAAGTTATTAGTATATGAACATCTGTTAGAAATAGTTAGCTATGACAGAAATTATAATTAATCTTTTTCTACCTTTTACTCTAGCATTCTCTTCATGCAGTTTCCACCTGATCGTCAAAATGACTACTTGAACTCTAACTAATCACATTGATAGGATGCCAGCAAGTAGGCTCTGATTTGATCTGACAAAGAAAGATGCACCATCTCATCTGAAGCATTCTCACTGAGAGTTAGTGCAACATTTTAACATTTAATGGCTAGAAGAGAATTTTGTGGTCACAATTTGTGAGTTTGGGCTGCTGGAAAATAATCATTTTTTTCCATATTTCTATGTACACAAGTGAAGGTCTGAGGGAAGGAGGAAAGTGTGTATACTGGGGGACAACCAACAGTTTCTGCTACAAAACCACTTATACATTTGTGTATATATAGGCATATAGAAAAACACATAGTGAGCTAGATAGATATCACAGAGGAATAAAGGGGATATCGATATAAACAGACAATGTGTGTGTAGAGGTATCTGTGTATGTATTTCTGTGCGTGTGTGTGTTTAAGTATTGATTCCTTACTAATATGTCTGGTATTGTTCTTAGCTTTATTTACTCCTAAACCTATTCATGTTTCGGATGAAAAAACTGAGGCTTTGAAAAACTAAGAACTCTCTGAGAATCTTGCAGCTTGGCTTTGATTGTTTATAACATTTATTCTCTTTATTAGAATGGATGGACAGATGGATGGATGGAAGGAATTTGAATAGCTTGATTGCTGATGATGAGAAATAAATGGGTGCATAGATAGATAGGTATACTGCTCCTAAGTCATTTCAGTCGTGTCCGACTCTGTGTGACCCCATAGACGACAGCCCACCAGGCTTCCCCGTCCCTGAGATTCTCCAGGCAAGAACACTGGAGTGGGTTGCCATTTCCTTCTCCAATGCATGAAAGTGAAAAGTGAAAGTGAAGTCGCTCAGTTGACCAGTAATTAATACACAGACATGTTTGTTTTCTTTTCTTAAGGTTATCACAAACTGGGTGGCTGAGAAAAATAAATTTATTCTGTCACAGTTATGGAGGCTAGACATCCACAATCAAGATGTTGGCAAAGTTGGTTCCTTTCGGAGGGCTCTGGGAAATATTTCCTTCTGTGCTTTTCTCCTAGCTTCTGGTGGTTTCTGGCAATCCTTGGAATTCCTTGACTTTTAAGTGAAAGTGTTTGTCACTCAATCGCGTCTGACTCATTGCAACCCCATGGACTGTAGACCACCAGGCTCCTCTGTCCATAGGATTCTCCAAGTAAGAATACTGGAGTGAGTTGCCATGCCCTTCTCCAAGTTGTCTTCCTGACCCAGGGATTGAACTCAGGTCTCCTGAATTGCAGGTGATCCTCTACTGTCTGAGCCACTTAATGATAAGTGATGATCTCTTAATGATCTCTGCTTCTATTGCCACATGGAGTTCTTCCCAGTGTTTCTATCTACTCTGTGTACAGATTTCTCTCTTCTTATAAGGACACGAGTCATTGGATTATTCTCTCTAATTCAGTGTGATCTTAACTTGGCTACATCTGTAAAGACCTTATTGCCAAAGAAAGTTATATTCACAAGTACTGGGAGTTGAGACTTCAAATGTATCATTTTGGCAGACACAATCAAACCTGTAACAAGAATCTATTTTGATATGCTTAGTTTAATTTTTTTCAACAAAAAATAACAGATTATCTATAATGATATTTTCATCTTAATGAACTGAATTTCTTTCCTAAAATTCCAAAGGAAGAATATCATCAGGATTCGTTTAAGTAGAAAAACTTTCACTCAAATGAATTCAGTTAAACATCCTGATTTCCTCTATTTCTGGGCCTGCTGCTGCTGCTGCTAAATCGCTTCAGTCGTGTCCAACTCTGTGCGACCCCAAGGACAGCAGCCCACCGGGCTCCCCCATCCCTGGGATTCTCTAAACAAGAATACTGGAGTAGGTTGCCATTTCCTTCTCCAATGCATGAAAGTGAAAAGTCAAAGTGAAGTCTCTCAGTCCTATCCGACTCTTAGTGACCCCATGGACTGCAGCCTACCAGGCTCCTCCGTCCATGTGATTTTCCAGGCAAGAGTACTGGAGTGGGGTGCCATTGCCTTCTCCAATTTTGGGCCCAGGGAATAGCTATACTTATTCCTGTCTTATAATGCAAAATCATCTATTAAAAAAAGTTTAACATTTGTATAATTGGGAATCAAAAATATCCTTTATGTATTGATCTATTTGTAACAACTTAACATCTCTAATTTATTTCATTGTAATACGAATTAGAATATACCTATATCTTGAAAAATATAAACTGAGAAATAGATAACTAATAAGCCATTAGTTCTAAATCAAAAACTAGATAATCACCATAAAAACAAATAATGCAGCCACTATATCAAAAAAAGATATAACTTGAAAAATCTGAGAATAGAAAAAAAAAAAATGAACATTTTTAGTAGTGGTATCTTATCTCTGTATTTAAAGCTCAATTAATAGGCTAAATCCAACCAAGTTCCAGTAGATATATAAACCCTGAGATGTGGAGGTTTTTATGAGTTTAGCTTGTTATCTTTGAAAAATAATATATGGTTGTTTAGATGGAGACAGAGAAACATTACAGGATGTAATGCTGAAATTCATTGTGAAGCATGTATAGATAATGACGTAATTTTTATAAAAAGGTTTTAAGCAGGGTTCATCTGTCAGTTGTATGTAGGATGGAGCAGATGGAAGAGACTGAAGTTAGAACACCTACAAAGCTCTTTGATTCATCTCTGTGTGAGGTGATGAAACTGTGAATTAGGATGTTGACAATGAATTAAAGTGAAAAGAACTTGGATTAGTGATATCTTGAAGGAATAACTGATAGAATTTGGTGACTAACTGGATCTTAAAAAAAATTGGAATGAGTCACATCTTATCCAAAATGTAGAGGCTGGATGACTACCTTAAATTGAAACTCAAAGGTAAGAGTTTTTCAACAAATATAGTTAAACAAAATGTCACAGACTAGGGAGAAAAATAAGGTACACTTCATTGACTTCCTCTCCTTTAGAACTTGGGAAAAACAAGAGAATGTCATCTCAGGCTGCTTCTCCTCTGTCTTCAGGTATCTAAACAAAGCCTATGGCTTCAGCTATGCTTCTTCTATTCCTCCCTTCAGTTTTCTCTGACCTATTCCACCCCCAATGAAATTTCAAGAAAAATTTGAAACATTAATTACCCCTAATAAACATTTGTGTAACACATGCCTCTGTACTTTTAAATCACATTTTTCCCAAGTTCAGTATTATAAAGTGTCTAAAAGATCAATTTTAAAAATGCCAAAGAAATTATATAGTGGATGTGGATATGATATATTAAAGAAAGTATACACAAAATCTCTTTTGCCCTATAGAGCTGCATCACCAATGAAGATGGTAATGTTATAATTCATCCCTGTTCATGCTTTTATAATGCTCTTTCTTAGGTACATTGACTTTTAATGGTTCCAGTAATTATGCTTTAATCATACTAAAGCAAAAGGCATACTTTTCAAAAGTTATAATCTTATTTCAAGAGCTTTTAGGCTTATTCTCTTTCATGAGACACATTCGCAAGTCCCACATAAAAATTACTAGGCAAAGTGTAGTTAGTTAATTTCTATTTTTTGCAGAAAAATTACATTTCAAACCTGATATATTAAAGTTGATGCTTATAGGAGTTTCTTAATAAGTGATAGAAAATATAATTTGTATAAAATAGATAGTTTTTGGATTTTTCCATACTTCATTGTTCATGGTTTCAAGGAGTTTATACAGCTCTTTGAATTGATTTTCAAAAACTTAGGGCATCTTGTTATACTCTAGTAAATGGTATGAGTGGATTTTATAATGTTACTAAAATACTGAAAATGAAAATAAGTAAGTGTATTTTATATAAAAGTATCATCAAATCTAATGAAAATAGATCTAGTATTTTGATCAAAACAGTTTTAGAGACAGGAGATAGATGAAGGATCAAGTATTAGATAGCATTTGAAATACATTAAAGATATTAAATAATTGTATTTACTTGAAAGTATTAGTCCATGGAAGTAGTCAAATTTCACTATGTGAAGCAAAGTTTTGGGTTAAAAGACCTTCACAACATACACAATAAAACAGCACTCTTAAGGATTCATAACAGCTCAACTTCATTCATATTTTAAAGTAAATATTAAGTGAAGTTTATTTTCAATTATAAAGTGCTAAGACAGTATTTTGTAGGGCTTTCTTGGGTACTGTTTTTTGTTTTTCTTTTTGTCTTTGAGACACATGTCATACACTAGCCAATTTATACACTGCTATATTTTAACCTTGATATCCTAAAAATATGGACTGTGAGGAATTGGGTACTGAATATTCTTGACTTTGACAATATATCAAATACAAGAATATTGTATAAGTCAATGAAGAACTGCTCGAAATAAAAACCAAAGAGTGTTAGCACTTGATCATCTGGCCTGATTCACGAGTGTTTTGAAAGAAATACAAGTTGTCTTTTACTAATAGTATAAACATGGTATATGAAACAGTTAGTCATCTATTTCATGGAGAACGATAAAGTGATGAGCATATAAAAGTGAGGTTTCTTTCGCAAATAATTATGTCCAGATGTCTATGTATCCATATTATCTAAAATCTATGTAGGAATTAGGGAATATTTAAAAAAAAAAAAAAACTATGTGTGTATGCATGTATAGATCTATCTAGAAAGCTCTCTTGAAGTTTAAGACCTTATTTGAAGAATGGCTTACAGCACACTGTGAAATCCTAATGATAAAGAACAGATGGGATTGATTGCTAACTCAGTGTGAAACAGGAGGAAAATGCCTGCAGATATTCAAGCCTGGTATGGAACAGCTATTCCAGCCCCAGTAGCCAGGGCTTATCAGGGTGAAAGAAACAGGCTGATGAACACAAGACAGAGTTTCTTCAAAAGAAGTGAAATCAGCCTAGTAATTGCTTGATTACTGAAAGGAAAATACCACTTCTGGAGAGGGATGTTTTAAATGAACTAAAAAATAGAGACATACAAGTCTCAGTAGGCTTCAATTAAAAAGTCCCAAGATTTGTTTTATGGGCACTAGAACATGCCCAGCAGAAATTTATGTCCTGAGAGAACTTTCATACACAAAGTCAACTCCTCTTTTATTCTTAGACTCCCTAAGTCTCCTGAGAAAAAAGTATATCCGTCAAATGTTAAGTCAGAATCAAATATCCACATAATCCACAGTGGAAATAATATCTAAATTCACAGAAACAAAGCAAATAGGCTGCTTGGAAAACTTACTCTGTTCTATTTAATATCTGTGGAAGATAAAAGAAAAAACAAATTATTATTGTAAAATAATGAAGGACAGAAAGATCTTACTTGTCATCTGAGGACGGATAGAAGCATGGCCTTAACTCATTTTGGTGTAACATTTTTGTAACACTTCAAGTGTTTAGAAATGCATCCTGTGTAAAAGCCATTATTCACTTAATGAGATGCTAAACCACAATTTGTGTTGAAATTGTCCAGTGTTGCTTTTCATTAAAGAGATAATGACTCAGAAGATATTTTAGGTGTTGCTACAAGCTGCTGTTTTCATTCCATTTTTATTTGGCAAATTGGGTCACATTGTATCACAAGAAGATAATCTGACCTATTATATACCCATGTTACTTGATTTTGCAACTCAGAAATGATGAAACCTAATAGCCCTTTTGCACCTGGCATGCAATCTCAGCATAATGACATGTTGCAGCAAGTCAGCAGAGCTTTATGCAATAACCTAAATTTTGCTTTAAGGCATTTTTGTGTATGTTAAACTGTACCCTTAGAATGCAAAACATCTGCAACAGTTCAGCATGCTAAAGTAGACAATATCACAAAGTCTGATAGGATAGATTTCTTACATTTCTCGTGGATTTGTTAGCATTGCAAACTAGATGAGAATGAGCGCTCCATAGAACTCATTAACTAGAAATAGGAAGCAACTGGCAGTCACTGAAGTACTAATATGGTGACTCCCAAAGTAATAGCCTTGGAAGCATGTATAACCAAGCTTCAGGGCAATTTTCTAAGCTGCCGAGCCCCTTGCTACAAAGTCTCCATCTCTCATCCTTCCTCTCAGTACAAAGCCTGAGACCATCATGGAGAAAAGGCAATTCATAAATGTTTTACTATAATCATAACTCTCATCGCAGTTGAAGGTACGGTGAAATCAGTCAACTCTTACTTTGTTGGTAATAAAAACTGCCTCTCAGAAATAAGTTGAGTAATATGTCTTCAAGAAGAAGTTGGTCACTTTTTCTGCAAAGAGCAAGAAAGATTTTCATCTGTAGGGGATGAACTACTCCACTCTGCCCTTGAAATGTGACACAGGCCATAGGTTATACCTAAATGAAAGTGTGGCGGTGTTACAATAAAACTTTATTTATAAAAACAAGCAGTGGGTCAAGCATGGCCCACAGGCTAGTTTATTGAACACTTTTTTTAAAGCCATGTAAAAACTGTTGCCTTAATCCACTAACCCTATTTCTGAGTATGCACCATAAGAGAGATACTGACAAGAATATATTTAAAAAATATATTTCCACTTTAATGTTTATTGCCATGTTATCCATAATGGGTAACATTGTAATTGTCTTAATTCTCAATGACAAGAAATAGTCAAGCACACCAAATAGAGGTAGAATTATACATCTGTCCCAACATAATTTTGAAAAATATATGTTACTATCTAAATATCTATTTTTAAATAAGTGAGATTAAGTGACAAATTCACACCACAAAATTTTGTATACATAAGAGCAGAAATTAAATATGAACACACATAATCAAATCATTTTAAAAATTCAGAGTATAAATCTAAGTTAAATTATTAAAAATTCATACAACAAGACAGAGGGAAATCATTGGGATATATCTGGATATTAATTCAGCTGTTTCTTATTGAGCATTTCCTATGTGAAAGTCAGTGTGCTAGGCATTGGGAGAGTAAGCCACTCTCCTGAAAGAGGCTTACCCACAAACAATGGAATATGGCAGAGAAGATGAAATTATCCACATCACCTAGTGGATAATGAGGGAGGAGACTAAGGGAACTGTAATGACTTGAAGGTCAGGACAAGAACTTGTCAAAAGGAATTTAGTAGTTTAGTATGGCTGGAGCAGTTAGGTGAGGAGTGAAGGGAGATGGGACCTAAAAGATCAGGTTGGGGAGAACTTGATATGATATGCTAAGGGTTTAGACTTTATCCAGAAGGCAATATGGCTGAGAAGAGGGGGCTGCACTGAAGGGAATTAAATTCAAATTCAAATAACCTTTTAAAAAAGGTTTTTAATAGTAATATAAAGGATCTACTAAGTAAAGCAAGGACAACAGATGGGAAACAATAACAGGAAGTATCACAGAAACATGTCCTTAGAGTATCGTTTGAATCCTGGATCCTTCTCTAACCAACTGAGTGGCCTGTGGCAAGTCTGTTGGTCTTTCTAAGTCTCCTTCCCCTTATTTGTAAAACTGGCATAGTAATGCCCTTCTTGACCTAGCACTATAAAAATTATGAAAAATAATGCTCATAAAACAATTAGCATGGTGCATGCTTTAAAGGATAAAGATATAATTGGACACTGTTTGAACCAATTGAAATAATATAGGTTAGCAGTATTAGAGGCTTGAATAAAATCAGTTTGAGAATAATGAAGAAAATAAAATATAAACATATTAAGGAAACCCCTGGATAGGAGAAGAAAAGGAGGTGTCAAAATTAAACTTCAGGGGATTATGTCAGTAACTCAGTTTTTGTTGTTGTTGTTTAGTCACTGAATTGTGTCCAACTCTTTTGCAACCCTGTGGACAGTAGGCCACCAGGTTCCTCTGTCCATTGGATTTCCCAGGCAATACTGGAATACTGGAGTGGGTTGCCATTTCCTCTTCAGGGGTCTTCAAAACCCAGGGATCAAATCCATGTCTCCTGCTTGGCAGGCAGATTCTTTGCAAGTGAGCCAGGTTTGGAGTCACATACTAAAGAATTCATCTTATCTTGGAAAATTATTGAAATATATAAAGTATAAAAATATTGGAGTCTGATATACTGATGTGAAAATATGAAAAATGGGACTTTATTGGAATATACAAAATGTATGGGACATAATGCTATGTTGGAATGGGTGTATAGGCATAGGAAAACATGAAGTGAAGAAGAAAGAGGAGAAATTATGTCTAAATGTATGACTGAAGGAAGGCAGTGAAGATCTGCCCTGCCATTGCTTGTATATGTCCTTCAAACAGAATATTCTAATCATTCATTAGTGTGTGAGATCCATTTTGACATGAAAGATACAGCTATTGCTGATGAAAAATTCTTTCATGTTTTCTAAGAAATTCAAGCCAGCAAAATATCAAAGAAATAAATTTCTAATACAGACCTAATTTCTTTGAATCAGTACTCTTGATTGGCAATGTTAGTTCTCTCCCAACTTTGAATTTTGTTCCCTTTAACAGATGTCTCTCTGAGCAGACATTGTGTGTTGGCACAGCTGCAGCCCTCTCATTCCATTTCGTCCTTCCTTCTATGTAATCTGGAACGCCTGTCAGTGTTCTTCACCACTGTGTGCTTTTTTTCATTCAACGTATAATTTCTCCATAAATAACTTGTTAATTTCAAGTACTTGTCTATGATGTGGTAGCATGTCAAAGAGGCTTTTTAATCTGTAAACAAATTATGTCTATCGCTTTACCCCTGTCAGGAGCTCATTGACTCTCTTGCATGATGAAAGTTAATTGGTTTGTTAAGGTTGACATTCACCTTTCTTTTTATTAATCCATGCTAAGTTTTCCCCATACCATTCTGTACTTGCTTAAGTGTTTTCATATTTTTTTCTATAATCATGTAATCCAATATATTTCTTCACACTGGAACTATAGTTCTCTTTTAAGGGGCTTAATGTCTATTGAGCTTCTGTACATTTAAAGAAAATATCTGACTAAATTTGCTCAATTTGATATTTATATTGTATTTTAGCAAATGAATTTGCCCATGTTCTGATTTTGTTAAATTAATATTTGTTAAGAGGAGCATTGGGTGCCAGATGTTAAATCACAGTTTAGCAATAGACCAAAAAAGAAATTGAAATAGAAGTTTATTACTCACAGTCCTGAGGGAAGCATGGCATGCCTAAAGTGGCTACATGGGGAGGTCAAGGCAGAGTACAGTCGGAGCCATAGGATCTGGGGCACATGCCTTTATTATGGTCCAGGTACAGACCACTTTTGGGTTCCAAGGCTAAGGCCAGATTGGTCAATTGAAACCAAAAGAGCACAGCTTTGGTAAGTTGCATGGGGGTCTTATCTAAGCACAGGGGGAAGGCCCTGAGAGACTGGCAGACTGTTAATTACAAGGGCACTTGGAGGAGGCAAATCAGGAACTTAACATTTGCTTGTGACTCTTTGAGTTCTTATCTAGGGCATACATTTGCATGAGCGGCTGGTGTCAGTTTAAGATCCCTGCAGGTCACTTGGCCAAAACAAAATGGATGTCAAGGCAGCAGTACCATGGAGTAGCTTAGGTCAACAGCCAACAACCCAAAATAGGAAAAAATGTGATTCAAGACAGTGGTTTCTCAAAAATGATATAATTACAAATGAAAAAGTTCACATGAAATTGAAAAATTAGCTACTCATACATTTCTTTGCAATAAAGAAATATAAGACAGGAAGATTCTGGAAAAGTCAGTATAAATTGACATCTCCCTATCAATTCTGTTTTATATTACCTCACATTCATTGACAGTGACATCCAGTCAACAACAGCAGCATCAGAACATTCCTACAGTGACCAATTAAGGGGAATGTGATTTCTAGATATATATTCTCTCAATTATTTTAATAAAATTATACTTACTAGACACTATAATTTTTATTAGATCCTCATTTCAACTTAGTGAAATAGGATACAGTCTACCATTAATCCAAAAACATGACATTATGAAGTGATCAAATGTTGAGAAGCTATATTAAGCTTTCTATCTAATATGAATTATATCTGTAAAATGATATTGTGGTCATTTAGAACCAGAAAGCAGGCCTAAATAACTTAGAACAAGTAATAAATTATGGCTGAAATGGGAAACTCTGAACAATTAAGTAAAATGGAACAATAAAATATGTGTTTAATTATTGACAGGAAATCAATGAAGAATAGACGTGGCCATTTGGCAACATACTGAAGCATTATAAATTTTAGCAGAAATAGTGTAATGTTAATTCTGTTCATTTCACAAATTGCCTGTAATGTATTTAATCAAATGGATTCAGCATCTACTTCATACAAAATACTATGCTAGCAACTGGGTAGGAGAAGAAATATTTTCTACACTTTTAAGATTCAGGAATATGCACAAATAATACACAGGTATCAACAAAGAGCAGGAGGAAGAGAGGGCACTACATATGGTCTACAAACACAGTCTAAGCATGGGTGTGGTTACTTTCAAGTTCTCAAAATAGAACATAAACATTTTTGGTTTGAAGGGGTTACTTTAAAATCCTAATGCAGAAAAAGAATTTTAGATAGAATTATCTCCTCAAATCTGAGACCAGAACACTATCAGATGCTGCAGCTTTTACTAGTGATTGGATTCTAAACTACTGGCCAGACCCCCAAATTCACAGGTAGCTGTACATTTTTAATTTTAACATAAGAATTAATAAACAAACAATATCTATAAACTAATGAAGAGAAAATAGCTAGGTGATATTTTTAAAAGAAAAAGTAAAACATATACACAGATAGTCTTTTTTAATACTTTTTTATGTTAAGAAATCCGATACAATATTGTAATTAACCTCCAATTAAAATAAATTTATATAAAAAAAGAAAAAAAGAAATCAGACATAGACACAAGAAGGAAACAGTAACAACCATCAGATATAACACATTTTAGTGTTTTGATGCATTGTCAAAAATTATAGTAGGGCTACCCTGGTGGCTCAGATGGGAAAGAATCTGCCTCCAATCCAGAGATCTAGGTTCAGTCCCTGGGTTGGGAAGATGCTCTGGAGAAGGGAATGGCAACCCAATCCAGTATCCTTACCTGGAGAATTCCATGGACAGAGGAGCCTGGTGGACTATAGTCCACGAGGTTGCAAAGAGTCAGACACAACTGAGCAATTAACACTTTCGCTTAAAGTATATTAAGAAAAATAAAAAGAATAAATCAGTGATTATACCTTTGATGCTACCAGAGCATTCTACCAACTTTTAAATAAATCTTAGAATTTGATTGGAATAATATGATTTTCACATAATAACCTGGAGAATGACTATTATCTATATATCTCTTGTTTATTTGCATAAGAAATATTGTTGTATACCATAGGCCAGAAACTTTGAGCAGTGAGAGTTTATAGCCCTTCGTATTACTAATATAATGGAAGAATAACAGAAGATGAAAGAAATAAATGATGGAGTTTCAAAGCAGAATGATGGCTTGAAATAAAGAGATAGTAAGTGAGCCAGAGGAGAAGCATTACTTTAAAGGAAAAAAACTTGAATATAGAAAAGTTATATTGATTGGGTCAATCTCAGATGTGTAGGGGGTGGTGAGGTATCTAGAATCCCATTCAGGAGGTATTATATTTAGTCCTCATGTTTCCTTAGGCACTTCTTGGCACTGATAAATGTCTGTGTTTTAAATCCACATCTAATATTTTCAAAATCACCCCAAATATTCTTACCATAATTATACTATGTTATTATTCCAAAGTTTTAAATTCCCATAGTTTAATCACATAGTGAGCTATCACCATAAGAGATTATATATATATTCCATAATAATAGTAATAAACTTTTTTCTTCTTGGTTTTCTTTTTTTCTTTATGCTTTACTTTCTGCTTTCATTTATTCATTCATTTCTCTCTCAAAATATTAATTGATTGCCAACTGCCACAGATATCATCCCATGCTATGAAAATTCATTCAACAACAAAGGATGAGAAAAACGTTTTTTGTGGGGTTTACATTTTAGTGAAGGACAAAAATGTAAAAAATGTGCATAGTAATTAAATTATATAATACTTTAGAAAGTGACAAATGGCTTGGGATAAATACAGCAGGATAAGGAAGATTGGGAGGACAGGAGAAGTCAAACACCTCATTAACTGACACACAAGGTAGAGCTGAAGGAAATCTAAGAGTGAGCCATGCAGCTACATGCAGAAAGAGGCAACAGCCCCAGCAAAGACTTTGAGTCAGGTGCTAGCTGGAGTACGTGAGGAATCAGTAAGAATTCTAGCACAGGAGACAGGAAAAGGAACCGAGCAGGTAGTAGGCAGAACCATCGGCAAACGCAGTTCAGTTCAGTTCAGTCGCTCAGTCGTGTCTGACTCTTTGCAACCCCATGAATCGCAGCACGCCAGGCCTCGCTGTCCATCACCAACTCCCCGAGTTCACTCAAACTCACATCCATCGAGTCGGTGATGCCATCCAGCCATCTTATCTTCTGTCATCCCCTTCTCCTCCTGCCCCCAATCCCTCCCAGCATCAGAGTCTTTTCCAATGAGTCAACTCTTGGCATGAGGTGGCCAAAGTACTGGAGTTTCAGCTTTAGAATCATTCCTTCCAAAGAACACCCCGGACTGATTTCCTTTAGAATGGACTGGTTGAATCTCCTTGCAGTCCAAGGGACTCTCAAGAGTCTTCTCCACCACCACAGTTCAAAAGCATCAATTCTTCGGCACTCAGCTTTCTTCACAGTCCAACTCTCACATCCACACATGACCACTGGAAAAACCATAGCCTTGACTAGATGGACCTTTGCTGGCAAAGTAATGTCTCTGCTTTTGAATATGCTGTCTAGGTTGGTCATAACTTTTCTTCCAAGGAGTAAGAGTCTTTTAATTTCATGGCTGCAATCAACATCCGCAATGATTTTGGAGCCTCCAAAAATAAAGTTTGACACTGTTTCCACTGTTTCCCCATCTATTTCCCATGAAGTGATGGGACCAGATGCCATGATCTTCGTTTTCTGAATGTTGAGCTTTAAGCCAACTTTTTCACTCTCCTCTTTCACTTTCATCAAGAGGCTTTTTAGTTCCTCTTCACTTTCTGCCATAAGGGTGGTGTCATCTGCATATCTGAGGTGATTGATATTTCTCCTAGCAATCTTTATTCCAGCTTGTGTTTCTTCCAGCCCAGCATTTCTCATGATGTACTCTGCGTATAAGTTAAATAAGCAGGGTGACAGTATACAGCCTTGACGTACTCCTTTTCCTATTTGGAACCAGTCTGTTGTTCCATGTCCAGTTCTAACTGTTGCTTCCTGACCTGCATACAGATTTCTCAAGAGGCAGGTCAGGTGGTCTGATATTCCCATCTCTTTCAGAATTTTCCACAGTTTACTGTGATCCACACAGTCAAAGGCTTGGCATAGTCAATAAAGCAGAAATAGATGTTTTTTCTGGAACTCTCTTGCTTTTTCCATGATCCAGTGGATGTTGGCAATTTGATCTCTGGTTTTTCTGCCTTTTCTAAAACCAGCTTGAACATCTGGAAGTTCATGGTTCATGTACTGCTAAAACATGGCTTGGAGAATTTTGAGCATTACTTTACTAGCGTGTGAGATGAGTGCAATTGTGCAGTAGTTTGAGCATTCTTTTGCATTGCTTTTCTTTGGGATTGGAATGAAAACTGACCTTTTCCAGTCCTGTGGCCACTGCTGAGTTTTCTAAATTTGCTGGCATATTGAGTGCAGCACTTTCACAGCATCATCCTTCAGGATTTGAAATAGCTTTACTGGAATTCCATTACCTCCACTAGCTTTATTCGTAGTGATGCTTTCTAAGGCACACTTGACTTCACAGTGCAGGATGCCTGGCTCTAGATGAGTGATCACACCATCGTGATTATCTTGCTTGTGAAGATCTTTTTTGTACAGTTCTTCTGTATATTTTTGCCACCTCTTCTTAATATCTTCTGCTTCTGTTAGGTCCATACCCTTTCTGTCCTTTATTGAGCCCATCTTTGCATGAAATGTTCCCTTGGTATCTCTAATTTTCTTGAAGTGATCTCTAGTCTTTCCCATTCTGTTGTTTGCCTCTATTTCTTTGCATTGATTGCTGAGGAACAGAAGTTCAAATCTGATAGATCCTTGAAGGACTGTAAGCATTATAGCTTTAACTCTTAGAAATAGAGAGTTTGCGAAAATCTGGAGAGTTTGAGTAGAACTGTTCCACAGTCCATAGTAAAACAGAATCAGGCAGCGGCTCTGTTGGGAATAGACTATAGGAAGCAACAGTGGAAAATGGAAGGGTGTTAGGAGGTAGCAGTAGTGATCCAGGCAAGAGATGGTGGTGCTGTGGAAATAATTGTAGCGGCAGAAGAAATGTTTAGGGGTGGTCTAGCCTGGAAATATTTGAAGGTAGAGCCATTCCAACTTTCTAATGAATTAGATATGAGGTATAGAGAAATAAAAAAGTAAAAGAAGATTCTAAGGACTTGCGTCTAAACAGCTGTAGGGAAGAGTTCCCATTAATATGACAAAGACTGAAGTGGAGCAGGTATGTGGTGGGGAGATAGAGTTAGGAGTTCAATTTTGGGGATGCTGAATATGAGATATCTGTTAGACATCCAATGGGAGATATTGAGTAGGAAGTTGAATATATGTCTGGATTTCAAAGAAAAGTTATAAAACATAGGTATAAATTTGGTGCCATTGGCACGTGGATTATATTTAAAACCACATGATTTCCTGAGATTGCCAAAGAAGTAAGTGTTTAATATGAATGGTTTTAAGTGCTAAGGTCCACAGCCTTACAAAAACAGGAAGTTTGGAGGACAGAAAGAGTTACTCCTGAGGCAAGAGGAAAACCCAGAGAAGTTGTGTCCTAGAAATGAAGTGAAGAATCACAGAGACTCTGGGAAAACAGAGTGATCAACTTGTCAAGGGAGTGTGTAATTTCCTTGGTTCTGTCTTGCCACAGCAAAAACTTGAAGTGATTGATGGACCAGTGTTACAGCCCCATGTTACAGCTCAGTTTTACTTAGAAAGCAAAGAAAAACACATCCTCAAGGCTTGAGGGTAGGTGGACCCAAAAGACTCGAAGAGAAGAGAAGCCCCCAGCTCAATTTTGGCTCCTCTTTTAATGTTTTTTTGTCTCCTCCCCCTGAGCCTGCTCTATATAAACTGGGCTAGTTAGGAGGGTTGTTTGTTTTACCTGAGATCCTCACTCTGGTCCTCGAACCTTCCTTTGTTCTATTTTTGTGGGTTTTCCCTTCTTTGTCTTTTAGTCACCACCATTCCGGACTCCTTTTTCCTATTCTAACTACCTAACATTCCCCCTTCAAGAGATGGGGGCCCAATTCTTTGGAAATAGGGATCATTGAGGTCTCTCTGGCTACTTCCTGCTGAATTGGTATGGCGAGGGGCATTGGGCCTCCCCTGTTGAGGTCCTTTAATGAACTGGAACCTGGTGGTCCAGAGTTGACGATAAGAAAGTAAAGGAGAGAAAGAGGCTGATATTCCTTGGTTTACACAGAGAGCCAATAAAGCTCCTGCACAGGTCTTGCTCTGTTCATGAAGGCCTTAGGCGCCCTCTCGACGGGGTGAAGATACAGAGCACCTTCTCAAGAGGGTCTTAGAAGCTTGGGCAGGAAAGTGAACTCAGAGAGTCTCTGAGCTCCAGGGGATCAGCCTGAAAAAGAGAGAGAGAGAAAGCAAGACATGGGGACCAAAGCTCTGATGGAGCAAAGGTGTTTTAATCAACATGGTGTGGGCATATATACTGTCTCATAAGATAGCTATTTTCAGCAGAGATAAAATCAAAACTTACAAGGAAACACGAGGTCATCCATGTGAAAGAGAGAGGGTTGTAAATAATCACTTTTACCATAGGGTTCATAAAAAAGAAGAGGGTACTTATAACCATATAGAAAAACTAACGAAGGAAATGCCTGGATTCCTCAGCCCCTGGGAAAGGCTTATTCCTGAATATTCAGGAATTAATAAGGAACAGAGAATTCCTGACAGATCCAAAACAGCACACAGGAAACCTCCTGTTAAACGCTTCCTGACACTCCCCCTCTTGCTACTTTCAAGCTTCAGAGGCCTTATAGTGGTGTCCATCTAAGGGTGAGTGATATTGTCCATGGTTGGCTGTAGTTTTATGTATCGTTGTTGAACCGGCACTGAATGTTGTAGCTTGCTGCTGCAGCTGCTAAGTCGCTTCAGTCGTGTCCGACTATGTGCATCCCCGTAGATAGCAGCCCAACAGGCTCCGCCATCCTTGGGATTCTCCAGGCAAGAACACTGGAGTGGGTTGCCATTTCCTTCTCCAATGCATGAAAGTGAAAGTGAAGTCGCTCAGTTGTGTCCATCTCTTCACGACCCCATGGGTTGCAGCCTATGAGGTTCTCCATCCATGGGGTTTCCTGGGCAAGAGTACTGGAGTGGGTTGCCATTGTTGTAGCTTATTGACCTGGGAAGACACAAAATGGGTTAGACAATTGATATTACATGGAGCAATCATAAGCAGCATCATTATGGTGATAACAGGGATTAGTAAGGGCATTGGCCAACTCCAAATTCCCCCTCACCAGGAGATGGATCCCCCAAAGAGAGATTGCAGCCATCCCAAGAACTCTCCAGCTCATTCTTGAAATCCTCTAGAATCTGAATGTTTTCAGACTTTCTTTAACCTAGCTGGAGGTGTTTACCCAGAAACAACACATCTCAATCAATATGACTCAAGTCCCTCCTTGTTCAGGGATCAAGAGATCTATCTACCATCTATTTTGGAGTACAACCCCTGCCAAGATGTGTTGGTTCTTTAGAGCTCTCCTGAGAAATATTATCCCCAGTTTAGTTCAGGTCAGTTACTCAGTCATGTCTGACTCTGCTATCCCCAAAAACTTAATTTTGAGGGCATTTGTCAGAATGGCACTCCTTTGTAGTCCTGAACAGGTAGCTGAGATCTCCCAGGGCCTCACAGGTATATTGAGTGTGCTCTTCTGCTTTCTTCCATGGCTTGACTTGTGAGAAGTGAATCCAGGAGTTGTGTCCTGGTACCTTGACTACTGTGGGGATAGAAAGTATTTCAGGATAGAGGCCCTTCCATGTGGACTGAGTTGAGCCTTTGAGGACCCATCTTTCCAGACTTTAATTAGGACTTGAGTCCCTGGAGCATATAGTGGTGGGTGGCTCTTTAGAATCTTTTGGGTTCTGGTTGACACCCCACAAGCATATATCTTGTTGGAATTGCCCAGTGGCCATTTTAAAAGACCAGAGGGACTGAGACTCTGGATCTAGGAAGAGGTCACTGACATAAACAAAAGGTTTCCTATATAGCATCTCAAAAGGACTAAGACCAAGCTGTTCCTTAGGGGCAATATGGATGCAGAGAAGAACTTTTGGTAAAGCCCCCTTCCATCCCAGGGAGGTCTCCTGGGTTATCTTTTTTATTGCTGATTTTAAGAATTGGTTGGCTCTTTCTACTTTTCCTGAAGACTGAGGCCTCCAGGCACAATGGAGATAATAAGTAATGCCCAATGCTTTAGAGACCCCTTTGGTGACCTTAGAAGTAAATGATGTCCCATTTTCACTTTGTAATAACCTGGGCAGACAAAATCTCAGAATGATTTCATGGAGCAGTTTTATTTTTTTTTTTTTTTACCAACTCCTCAGCCTTCTCAGTCCAGGTGGGAAAGCCTTCAATCCATCCTGTGAATGTGCCTATCATGACCAATAGGTATTTACACCCTTGAGAAACTGGCATCTGAGTGAGGTCCACCTGTCAGTCCTCTCCTGGGTAGGCCCCACATTGTTGGATGGGCTGGCCAGCTGAGGTCTTCGAGCTCCTTGGGGGTTGTTTAATTGGCAGGTGAGACAAGATGATACCACTTGCCTTATAGTCATTTGGAGACCTGTTCCTCTGAAGGACCTTCCTAGTAATCTTTGAAGGTCCTTCTCCCCTAAATGAGTTGTGGTGTGTAAGGAGTTAACCAACTTCCATTGGAGGTTCCCAGGCAGAAAAAGGAGTCCCTCCATTTGGAACCACCCCATATCATCTTAAAAGCCCTCACTCTTAGCTTTAAGAGTCTCACCTTCAGTATGTGAAGGAATTTCTGGCAAATTAGTCTGTGGAACTAAGGTGGCAACCCCTATTAAGTCATTGTTCTGTAATGATGCTCTCTCAGCTGCCTGACCGGCTGCTTGGTTCCCTCGTGCCACTTGTGTGCTCCCTTTTTGGTGTCCTTTACAGTGGGAGACTGAAACCGCAGTGGGCAGATGGTCTGCCTCCAAGAGCCTAAGGATTTTCAGCATATTTGATTGGGGACCCTTGGGTGGTCAGGTGGCTATTCTTTCCAAAGAGCAGCATGTGCATGTAGCACCAGAAAGGCATACTTGGAGTCAGTGTAAATGGTGACTCTTTTTCCTTTTCCCAGCTCCAAAGCTCGAGTCAGGGCTATGAGCTCAGCTAACTGGGCTGAAGTACCCGGTGGCAAAGGTTTAGCCTCTAGGGTCTCAAAATTGGAGACTGCTGCATATCCAGCTCTTCTTTTTCCATCCAAGACAAAGCTGCTTCCATCAATGTACCAGATTTCCTCAGGATTGGTCAGAGGATCTTCTGACAGTCCCTCTCAGATTTTATCCAGTAGTCCAAGGTTTCCAGGCAAGAGTGAAAGGGAAGAGAACCCTCGGGGGTAGGCAGGAGGGTGGCAGGGTTAAGAACCTCACAAGGGAATATAGGTAGGCCTGGATTTTCCATCAGCACTACTTGATATCTGAGGATTCTTTGATCAGAAATCCACAAATGGCCTCTACCATTTAGGAGTTGTTTCACTTGGTGGCTGGTAAAAAATAGTTAATTTGCCCCCCAAAGAAAATTTTAAAGCATCTTCTATTAGGATTCCAATAGCTGCAAGATTTCGAAGGCAGGAAGGCCAACCTCAGGCAGTTTGGTTGAGCCTCTTGGATAAATAAGCTACAGGCTGGGGTTCAGGTCCCAACCTTTGAGTTAACAAGGCTATTCCTTCCTTTTTGTGGGCATAAAATTGGAATGCTTTTTCTGGGTCCAGCAACCTCAAGGCAGGTGCCTGAGTTACGGCTTGTTTTAGTGTAGTCTCTGCCTTCTTTTGAGGAGTTCCCCACCTCAGGGGGATTGAATCATCCCATTCCCTTCAAGCTTTCATATAAGGGCTGGGCAATTAGATCATAGTCAGGTATCCAGATTCTACAATACCCTGGTAGCCCCAGAAAAGCTCGCAATTGTGTTTGAGTCGTGGGGGAGGGTAACTGAAGGATTCCTTGTGGTTGATCAGAGGACAGTCTCCTGGACCCGTGTGTAATATGAACTCCCAGGTAAGTGACCTTTTTCTTGGCCATGTGTGCCTTAGCACGGGAGACTTTATATCCCCTCTCTGCCAAAAAATTTAGAATCTGAATTACATGTTGCTGGGCATTTTTCTCATCTGGAGAGCAGATTAGTAGGTCACCTACGTATTGTAATATTTTCCCATTAGGTCCCATATCCAGATCTAGGAGATCCCGGCTAAGAGCCTGCCCAAACAGGTGGGGGCTATCTCTAATCCCCTGAGGTAATGCTGTCCAAATCATCTGTTGGTGTTTTTCTCCTCAAGCCTCCCAGTTCAGTTCAGTCGTGTCCAACTCTTTGTGATCCCATGAATCGCAGCATGCCAGGCCTCCCTGTCCATCACCAACTCCCAGAGTTCACTCAAACTCACATCCGTCGAGTCGGTGATGCCATCCAGCCATTTCATCCTCTGTCGTCCCCTTCTCCTCCTGCCCCCAATCCCTCCCAGCATCAGAGTCTTTTCCAATGAGTCAACTCTTGGCATGAGGTGGCCAAAGTACTGGAGTTTCAGCTTTAGCATCAGTCCTTCCAAAGTACACCCAGGGTTGCTCTCCTTCAGGATGGACTGGTTGGATCTCCTTGCAGTCCAAGGGACTCTCAAGAGTCTTCTCCAACACCACAGTTCAAAAGCATCAATTCTTTGGCGCTCAGCTTTCTTCACAGTCCAACTCTCACATCCATACATGACCACTGGAAAAACCATAGCCTTGACTAGACAGACCTCACACTTGAAGACAAAAAGATATTGGGGTTCTTTAGCCAGTGGTATGCAAAAGAAAGCATCTTTGAGATTCAGGATTGTAAATCACTTGGCACTGGTTGGGATTTCTCTCAAGATTACATAGGGATTAGGTACTGTGGGATGGAGGGGGACTACAGCTTCATTTATGATCCAGAGATCTTGAACCATTGGCCAGGTCTCATCGTTTTTCTTTACAGGGAGGATTGGGATGTTACACAGTGAACTGGTGGGGACCAATAGCCCACAGGCAAGGAATTAATTTATTAGAGGCTGTAGTCCTTCCTGAGCTTCTCTTCTGAGAAGGTATTGTTTTCGGTTTGGAAACCGAATGGGATCTCAGAGGACAATGACGGCCGATTCAGCTTGGTGGGCTCGTCCAGGAGTCCCCTGATCAAACATCAGGGGGTTAATTTTGTCTTCCTACAGTTTTTGGTCCCTCCCTATTAGAGAGGGTTAATGGATTCCTCAGTAATAACCAGAAGCTGTAGGGTTCTAGGGGCTGAAAATCATCCCATCACAAGGGTGGTCCCCAGTTTAGTGAGTATATCTCTTCCCAACAAGGGAGTAAGACACTCATGGATGACAAGAAACTTGTGGGGAGGTATTTGTCCATCCCAGCAACAAAGAAGTGCTCAGGTGAATCTTTTTGTAATTGTTTTTCCTGTAGCACTCAAAATGGTATGGGTTTGTAAGGAGAAGGCTCTGGAGAAAGAGGTCAGGAGAGCGTAGGTAGCCCCTATGTCAACCAAGAAATTCTCAGACCTACCTGCCACATCCAGTTGCACCCTTGGGTCCAGCCCCGGGATGGTTATCTGTGACAGGCAGGCAGGCTGAAGTGGGCCACTTCAGTCCTGTTGAACTATTGTGAGGGAAAGCTTGGCACTTGACCTTGAGGCTCTTGGTTCCACACGGCAGAGTGCTGCCCAGTGTCCCAACTGATGGCATTTGTAGCAAGCCATTTTAGGAGACTTGTCATGGTTTGGACACTCTTTGGCTCAGTGTCCCACCTGTTTGCAGATTAGGCATTTGCCTTGTGCCTTGTCCTTCAAGGACTCAGGGTTACCATAGGGCTTCCCTGGAGGGCAGCCAGCAGCTGGGTATGCCTTGTCTCCTTCCTTTTCTCCCTTTCCTGAGCCTTGGCCTCCCTCTCCTGTTCTCTGTTATAAAAGGTACTGGTGGCTGTCTGGACCATCTCATCTAAAGAGGCACTAGGGTCCTGCTGCAGGAGCTGTTGTAACTTTATCCTGATGTCTGATGCACCCTGGGACAGGCATTTGTCCTTTAAAATCACCTGTCCCTTGTAAGAGTCTAAGTCCAGATTGGTAAACTTTTGGAGGGCCTCTTTTAGACTTTCCAGAATGACAATAGGGTTCTCACTGGACTCCTGAGTTATTGCTGAGACCAGGCACAGTCCCACAACTAATAGGCTTCCTTCTACTTCCACGGGTAGACTTCCTTAGGGGTAAGTCTTTCTGAAGCTTATCATACCAGTACTGTTGCAACCTGAGAGCCAGGCATCCCCAGCTCAGAGTGCAAATCCCCAGGCAGGCTGAGGCATGATAGCCTCCTGGAGATAGAATCCCCAGGCAGTTCGAGGCATGTTGACCTCCTGGGACCCCAGACTGGCAGATCCCCGAGCAGGTTAAGGTGTGACAACATTCTGAGGACCAGATCCCTAGGCAGGTCAAGGCAGGTTTTCCTCCTCGCATCTGCAGGCTGGAGTTGGGCATCCCCAAGGTCTCCAGCATGACTAGTACTGGGTAGGATTAAGGGGTTGTAGGTGTGCTGCAATTCATGGGGTCACAAAGAGTCAGGCTGAGTGACTGAACTGAACTGAACTGAACTAAATCCCAGCTCATTACTGATTTGTCCACTGCAGATGGGAATAGATACCATGATGTAAAGCAGTCTAAGCCTGTGCTCTGAGACTGGGAACCTGGTGAAACAGCCATAAGCCTTATACTCTTATTGCTCTGAGAGAATGTAGGTCACTGATTTCCTCCCCTAGTCCTCCATAAGAACAACTTAGGGTGTTTCCAGTGGTAAACATCTCATTGTCATAGACCCACTTTAGGTAATAACAGAAGTAATGAAAAAGGAGCTGATTATCTGATTCTTTTAGGGGCGTTAGGAGTATTTTAAAAATAAGAAGTAGGGTGGAGCGATGTTGCCTACAAGGGGTAAGGGTTCTGATTGTAGGAGTTAGTAAGTGGCTTAAGAAAAAAATGATAAGAGGCAACAGGCCAGATGTTCCATAAAAGTGAAGTGAAGATTTGATTTGGGGGTATGTTTATAACTTTAGGAGAAGGGTGGCAAGGGTTTGAGCCCAAACAGCCTGCAGGGCTAACTCCCAAAGTGGCAAGCATTATCCCTAGAAGCCCTTGAAGGGATGCCACCAACAGATGGACTTCTAGCAGACACTGTGTGCCTGTCACCCGCCCTAAGGGTTTCACTGGGAGATGCTAATGTTGCACATGCTGTAGGAAACATGGAAGATGAAGGCCTGAATATCTAGAGAGATGGGATATTATACAGCATTTCTCTCCCAAAGGCTAGCTATTTTCTGGTTGTCCCTCCAGAAGATTGTAGAGGCAACGTTGTTGGGATCCAGACGGGGCTCAGGAAAAGAGCATGAAACAGGAGGGAAGTGGGCAGGGCACACCTTTTAAAAGAATGTCATAGCCCAAAGGCATAACATAAACCAATTATAATCAAATGGGTCCAAGATGATAAGTCAAATTCAACTAGACCTTGATCCTTCTAAAAGGAACTGTCAAAAGATAGAGGAGTGGGTGGTTCCCCAGTTGTTGGAATGATCCTCCCACTCATTAGCATAGGAAGTCACTCAGCTTGCAAAAACTAGCCACACCACATTCCCTGGCCACCAAACTCACCCTCTGCCATGGCCCACATACTTTGGAGTGCATTTCTCTCTAAATCTGAACAAATCCACCTTTCACCTATCACTGTGTCTGTCACTGAATTTTTTCTTTCTTTTTTTTTTTTTTTTTGCAATGAGACATCAAAAGCCTGAGCTCCATTAGGTCCTAAAGCCAGACACCATGGTTTTTGGCCAGGCTCAAGTCCTGGGAGAGAGGAGCTGAAGAACGGGAGGAAAAGGAAGTGGGCAGAATGTGCCAAGGAATCCCCTTCATAACCTGTCAGAAAATCTGCTAAATACCTGATCTGTGCTCACAGTTTTCATTGGCCTGATCCTTGTCACAAAGAAGATTAAGGACAGAGGAAGCCCAACCCCCTTGGGCAACAGCTACTAAGCCCCTGCAGAGTCCCTCATTTGTGCCCACTGGTGCTCACCTGTTTAAGAGGGGGTGCAAGGAAATAAGAAACTAGAGATTGTAAAGGAATTAAGACTTTGCTAGCCATATGTTCTTCCAGCCATAGGAGAGAGGACCTCATACCTTAACCGAAGGTCTTCTGGAATCTGAGACTGAGCCACATGAGCTTTCTGCCGAGTTTGTTTTGCTGTCCCAGTTTCCAGCACGCTGGGCTTCTTGTCACTTCCTCTGCACTGGTTTTTTTTTTTTTTTTTTTGCCTTCAGCTTCCACCACAGGAGCTTTCACCCAGTTGGGCTTTTGCTGTGCTTGGCTTCCACCTCCCAGGGGCCAAACCAGATTGTTTCAGCCAGGTTAAATCTGAGAAGTGGCACCACATATGTCAAGGGAGTGTGCAGTTTTCTTGGTTCTGTCTCACTGCAGCAAAAATTCGAAGCAACAGATGGATCATTGTTACTGCCCTGTGTTATAGCTCAGTTTTATTTAGAAAGCAAAGGAAATACATCCTCGAGGCATGAGGGCAGGTCAACCCAAAAGACGCAAAAGAAGAGAAGCCCCCAGCTCAATTTTGGCTTCTCTTTTTATATGTTTTTCTCCTCCTCCAGAGCCTGCCCTATGTAAATTGGACTAGCCAGGAGTGCTGTTTGTTTTACCTGAGGTCCTCACTCTGGTCCTCAGATCTTCCTTTGTTCTGTTTTCTTGGGCTTTTCCCTTCCTTGTCTTTTAGCCACCTTCATTCTGGACTCTTTTTTCCTGTTCTAACTACCTAACAAACTGAAGCCATCAATGCATTTACAATTTTGAATTGAAGCATTATACGATTTAGTAAGATCATTTTATATTCACTGTAAAAGTTGATTTGTAAGGAAAGAAAAGTATGGATTTTGGACTTAGACTTGCATATATGGATCTCCTTTCTGCTACTCAGGGTGTGCCCTGGGCAAGTTGTATACCTTCTTTATATTCAGATTCCTAAGGAAAGGACCTCCTCTGGTTTTTCCCTTAAGTTGTTTGTCAGCTTCCTATGTGTTGTCAGGCTACAATAGATGAAAATACTGTTCAGTAACTGTTTAGGTTTTGAAACTGTTTAATTTTAGCTCTGACTTAATAAACCTTTATTTATTTCTCCAATAAGGGTAGAATCACATTTATGAATTGGGGCTACTTTTAAAAAGCACACTTTTTTGACCCCATTTTCTCCCTGACATGGCCTAGACATATGCTATTTAATTATATCCAGGCTGCAAGTTATTTAAGAGGCTCATATACCAAAGCAAATATTTTATGTGTGTTTTTATCTTTATAACGATAATCAGATCTTTTAAATTCAATACTTTTACCTATCTGAATAAAATGAGAGTGATAAGACTATGCAAAAGTACAACTAAAAACTGGTAATTAGGTGCTATATTTACAAGATGAGCTAATTTGTAACTGGAAAATGGTAAGATGATTTTGGAACTGACAGCCCTAGGATCCATAACTTGAGATACTTCTTAACAATGGAGACAACCAAAAATATAGCAAACATGAGAAGGGGTGGGTGCCTTGGGAGGCAGGAACTCATTCAAAGTAAATTTTGTTTGAAATCAGTTTTTATATATTGTTCAATTGTCAATTAGGCTTTTCAGTTTTATGTCCACATTAAGTATTGCAACTCACGTATTTTCCTCCAACTCAGAAAAAAGTAAAAATGTCCTGACTGAAAGAACACATCCTCACCACTTAGGAGCTTAAGTGATGATTTTTCTAATGAGGAAGAGACCTTCCTTAACTTTAATGATAAAATGTAGACTTGGGGTCAGAGGATAAATGTCTTACATAGAGAGAAGAGTGATATGTATCAAAAATAAATTAGAGTTGAGTAACGGCCAGTTAGTGTGGCATTGATAGCAAACCAGAGGGATAAGTATTTTAGCCCAAGTCAGTCGTCATCATTTTATTTAGGGGGACCCACTAAAATGGTAGCTAAGACCACAAAGCAGTGACATTTCATATAGTCTGCTATCCAAGAGAAAATTGCTGCTAAGTCACTTCAGTCGTGTCCAACTCTGTGCGAACCCATAGATGGCAGCCCACCAGGCTCTGCCGTCCCTGGGATTCTCCAGGCAAGAGTGCTAGAGTGGGTTGCCATTGCCTTCTCCAATGCATAAAAGTGAAAAAAGAAAGTGAAGTTGCTCAGTCGTGTCCAACTCTTAGCGACCCCATGGACCGCAGACTACCAGGCTCCTCTGTCCATGGGATTTTCCAGGCAAGAGTACTGGAGTCGGGTGCCATTACCTTCTCCAAGAGAAAATTAATGGAATGCAAAAGATTTGTTGTTGTTCAGACGCTAAGTTGTTTCCAACTCCTTGTGACCCTGTGAACTGCAGCACATTAGGGTCCCCCATCCTCCACTGTCTCCAGGAATTCTCTTAAATTCCTGTCAATTTGAGTTTGTGATGCTATTTTGATAAGCATCTCATCTTCTGCCATCCCCTTCTCCTTTTACCTTCAATCTTTTCCAGTATTAGGGTCTTTTCCAATAAGTTGGCTCTTTGCATCAGGTGGCCAAAGTATTAGAGCTTCAACTTCAGCATCAGTCTTTTGAATGAATATTCAGCGTTGATTTCTTTAGGATTGAGTGGATTGATCTCCTTGCAGCCCAAGGGATTCTTCATGAGTCTTCTGCAGCACCACAATTCAAAAGCATCAGTTCTTCAGCCTTCTATATGGTTGAACTCTCACATCCGTAAATGACTCCTAGAAAAACCATAGCTTTGACAATACAGACCATTGACAGCAAAGTAATATCTCTGATTTTTAATACACTGTCAAGGTTTGTCATAGCTTTCCTTCCGAGGAGCAGGTGTCTTAATTTTATGATTGCAGTCACCGTCCACCGTGATTTTGGAACCCAGGAAAACAAAATCTGTCATTGCTCCCACTTTTCCCCCTTCTATTTGCCATTAAGTAATCAGACCAGACACTATGGTTTGAATGTGGAGTTTTAAGTCAGCCTTTTCACTCTCCTCTTTCACCCTCATCAAAAGGGTCTTTAGTTCCTCTTCACTTTCTGTGATTAGAGCAGTATCATCTGCATATCTGCGTTTGTTGATATTTCTCTCAGAAATCTTGATTCTAGCTTGTGATTTATCCAGCCCAGTATTTTTCATGATGTACTCTGCTTAGAAGTTAAATAAACAGGGTGACAATATGCAGCCTTGTCATACTCCTATCCCAATTTTGAATCAGCCCATTGTTCCATGTCCAGTTCTAACTGCTTGTTGACCTGCATATAAGTTTCTCGGGAAACAGGCAAAGTGGTCTGATACTCCCATCTCCTTAAGAATTTTCCACAATTCATTATGATATCCACAATCAAAGGATTTAGCATAGCCAGTGAGGCAGAAGTAGATGTTTTTCTGGAATTCCCTTGCTTTCTCTACTATCCAAATGATGTTGGCAACTTTATCTCTGGTTCTTCTCCTTTTCTAAACATACCTTGTATATCAGGAAGTTCTTGGTTCACACACTGCTGAAGTCTAGCTTGAAGGATTTTGAGCATAATCTTGTTAGTATGTGAAATGAGTGCAACTGTACAGTAGTTTGAACATTCTCTGGTATTGCCTTTTTCTGGGATTGGAATGAAAATTGACCTTTTCCAGTCTTGTGGCCACTACCGAGTTTTCCAAATTTGCTGACCTATTGAGTGCAGCACTTTAACAGAATCTTCTCTTAGGATTTTAAACAGTTCAGCTGGAATTCCACCACTTAACACTAGCCTTGTTTGTAGTAATGCTTCCTAAGGCCCATTTGACTTCACACTTCAGGATATCTGGCTCTAGGTAAGTGATCACACCATCATGGTTATCCAGGCATTAAGACCTTTCTTGTATAGTTCTATATATTCTTGCTGCCTCTCCTGAATCTCTTCTGCTTCTTTTAGGTCCTTACCATCTCTGTTCTTTATAATTCCCATCCTTGCATGATATGTTCCCTTACCATCTCCAGTTTTCTTGAAGATATCTCTAGTCTTTTCCATTCTATTGTGTTCCTCTGTTACTTTGCATTATTCATTTAAGAAGGCTTTCTTATCCTTTCTTGCTATTCTCTGGAACTCTGAATTCAATTGGGTATATTTTTCCTTTGCCTTTATTTTCTCTTTTTTTCCTCAGCTATTCATAAAGCCTCCTCAGACATCCACTTTGCTTTCTTGCATTTCTTATTCTTTGGGATGATTTTGGTCACTGTCTCCTGTACAGTGTCATGAACCTCTGTCCAGAGTTCTCAGGCACTCTGTCTACCAGATCTAACCCCTTGAATCTATTCATCACCTCCACTGTAAAATAATAAAGGATTTGATTTAGGTCATAGTTGAATGCCTAGTGGTTTTCCCTATGTTCTTCAATTTAAGCCTGAATTTTGGAATAAAGAGCTCATGATCGGAGCCACAGTCAGCTCTGGGTCTTGTTTTTGCTGACTATATAGAGCTTCTCCATCTTCAGCTGCAAAGAACATAATCAATCTGATTTGGCTATTGACCATTTGTTGATGTCCATGAGTAGAGTCATCTCTTGGGCTGTTAGAAAAAGGTGTTTGCTATGGCCAGCACAGTATCTTGACACTGTTGTTCTTACAGCGTGGGAATTTCCTTTCACCCCCAGACACATCTACAATTGAGCATCTTTTCCACTTTAGTTCATCCACTTCATTCTCTCTGGGGCCATTAAGAATTGCCCTCTGCTCTTCCCCAGCAGCATATTGGACACCTTCTGACCCTGAGGGCTCATCTTTTGGTGTCATATCTTTTGTGTTTTCATATTGTTCATTGGGTTATCACAATAAGAATACTGGAGTGTTTTGTCATTTCCTCCTCCAGTGGACCACATTTTGTCAGAACTCTTCACTATCATCCATCCATCCTGGGTGGCCCTGTATGGCATGGCTCATTGCTTCATTGATTTATGCAATCCCCTTTACCACAACAAGGCTCAATCCATGAAGAGGGCAAAGAGATTAATCAGCCATAATTAGACCCTGATTTTAAAAGGGATTTAAATGTATTGGAGCTTTGGTGATTACATTGATGGGTGCTTACACTTAATTACTCTTTTCTATATTTCTTAAGATGGATGTTGGAAAAATCCATGTTATGTTAGTGTGAACATTTATATCAGCATCTTATTTTTCCTATTATGAGTCTTTGAAGGAATTACAAAAATCATAAAACCAATGATTTGCTTCTCTTTCTCTAAACAAGACCAGATAAGTCATTTCAATTATAATGTAAATATGTTCTAAAAAGACCTAAGTAAACAATTCCATCTCAGGCAAGTATGACCTCATATAGTAGAAATTTAATAAATATTGAATGAATAACTGAACATATTCATAACCAACAGATTTCAACATCAGGAAATGTTTCTTCATTATTGCCTTAGTCACTCCTATTTTACTTCTTCTTACAGTTTCAGAAAATGCAGAGAGTAGCTAGCCATCAATCTCTGAATAATATCTGTTCTGTACATGAAAACTATCATTAAATTTCCTTAATGATCCTCAAACCCACTTAGTCTTCTGCTGGCTAAATAATTCATCTCCTTCTTTTATTTTAGTCTTTATCTGAGTTTCTTGCATTAGCCAGGAGGAGGAAGGCTGGAGTCCCAGGGGATTTTGAACCTAACGTTCCTTAAGAATGTTAAGAGTAATAGAACAGTAGTGGTGTGTGGAGACAGCACTACTAAAACAAGATAACTAATGGAAATTTTCAAAGAAATTGCCAACATCTGAATAATTTTATAATTTGAGTTTTCTGTAAGACACAGAAGAAAAGATGCTCAATGAGGGAGAATAAAATGTTTGTGCTTAGACTGTATTCTTTAACTACGTGTGTCTTGGTTCCACAGTTCTTCAGAACTCCTAAAATCTTAGGTCCATACTCAATAACCACTAATGGTCTCACTGTATGAAATGACAAATGCCTCGGAGTCGTCTTTGTACAAGTAGATTCCTCTCTGAAGACTACAGAAAAGAAAAATGGTTCATAAATTCCTAATGGCCTCAGAGCAAAAAATTTGAATTCCATTTAAAGAAGTTAAATATAAAGAATGCAAGCTATTTATCAGCCTGACACGCATGTTCAAAGGAGTGAGACACACAAAGTTTTCAGTTGTGAAAGTTTTGCTACTAAATTTTATCCAATATATAACAGGAGAGCATCCTGAGCTGGTGTATGTCATGAAGCAATGGATTCAAGAGAAGTTAAATGCCTTTTTTTTCCAGGATACTGAAAATAAACTGCTGACTTTACCAAACTGGTTCCAAAATGAATAAGAAGAGTGGACAGCTACAAGTTGATCACCCCTGTTTTAAGAAAGAGTGGCACCATCACATTAGAACTTCACCAGACATTCCTTAAAATACTAAAGCTTTAACCTATAATATGCTTGCTTCTAAATATTTTATTTGAATCAAATGTTAATACATATAGCAATCTCATATCCCTTCCAGACATATAACGATTTCTTGCCTTAAAACATAGAAAGATTACCCAGGAGACCAGTCATCTTTACAATGAAATACGAATAATATAGCTCAATCATTTACCTCAATCTAAGCTCTTAATAGTACTTCATTGACCAAAGTGATGTGCATGCATCTCAATTTTCATTTTATGTCTTAATTTGCAGTCTGATTTAAAGAGTCATACTCCACCAAGCTTTCGAGGAAAGAGGAGGGTGTCAAATTTTTGCACTATTGTCATTAGTGAGAGACTAAATGGATAACTGGTTTACTGCAAAGCATGTTTTCCCTAGGGAATGCACTCACTCTGGTTAATCAACTGGCAAACAAGACACCTAGGGTTATCTCTTTACCACCTTACTGCCCCATCAATAATGTACAGACTGTCATTAAGTAGTCATTTCTCCCTCCTGGGCTGAATTTTGAGAGATGCATCATGTGGGAAAAAAATAGGAGTTATGGTGTTTGTTGGAGACTGTGGGTCACACTGTAATCTCAAATACATGCTGTGCCATTCTGCAGACAGTCCATCAAGATATGTTCCAAGGCATGCACCAGTGCATATAGAAATATATAGGCTGAGACCACCAAACTCATTTCATTAGGACCTTTCAAGGTTAACATAATCATGCTTCAGGGCATAAACTGATCTCCAGCTGGGCTCAGGAAGACATTTTGCTTCTGTAAAAACTGTCCCCAGTGGGTCAGTTGCATTGCAGGAACATCTTACCTTTTGCAAGTATTTCTTTAGCCATACTGACATTTCTTTCTTGTCTTTATCTTCATCTTGCAAACTAAAGCTTAAATCATCAAGCAATACTAATTTTAAGTTTTAAGATAATTCCTACCTGAAGTTTTCTTCTTTCTTTTTTCCTTTTGTTGTTGTTTCTTAAATGTCCAATTAGCCGTACACACACACACACATATATACACATGTACACACTTGTTATGGGTTTCCTAGGTGGCACAGTGGTAAAGAACACCTGCCAATGCAGGAGACTCAAGAGATGCCATTTTGATCCTTGAGTCAGGAAAATCCCCTGGAGTAGGAAATGACAACTTAACTCCAGTATTCTTGCCTGGAGAATTACATGGATAGAAGCGCCTGGTGGGCTATATAGTCCACGGGCTTGCAAAGGGTCAGACATGACTGAGCACACACACAGAGATATACAACACACACACACACACACCTATATAGTTGTTTACTAACAAATCTATATAAGAACTATGTATTAGAATTCATCATAATTATCTCATAATGAGTTTTATTTAGCTAAGGACACCGAAAGTACTGCCAATAGTAATTTTAGAACTGAACAGTTTTCCATTGTCCAGAAGGTGTTTAGCACCAAATATTGGATATTGCCTTAGTATAGTACATTTCTGATGGGTTCTGGTCACTCACTTAATCAATGACATAAAAATGCATACATGATTCCCATCACCAGCCCTTTCTTATGGCACTTTGATCAGAATGGCAGCGGAAAATTCCTTCTTGGAGTGACATCCTGCAAACATTCAGCTTCCATCCTTCGCATGAGTATTAATATAGGAAGGTGTAGAAACTCTCTGGGTCTCCGTAAACAACCAGATAGCATGAAGAAGGGGTATGAACACTATTGGCATGTCATAGGGTTGCTCTTTTAATAGGATTCATCTGGAGTTTCTTGCTCATTATATGCTCCTTTTGATGAGTGCTCTTTCATCTGTTTAGGATCTGGAGATTATTAGATGCACTCAGAGAAAAGAATCACTCTCAAGCAGTGATTTTTGATCTTCCAGTAATGCTATTGAGAAGGCATAGCCCTAACAATTTTTTTTAACCAAACAGGGGATATCACCTATATCCTCACTACCTGCTCAATTTGAAAAATCACTGGAGTTTCACCTTATTGTTTTCTCAGCAGAGCTTATCTGCTGAGGCTGTAAAGCACTGATCCAGACTGCCTGGATTCAAAACCTACCTTCACCACTTTATTAAGCAATTACTTAGTATCTCTTTCCTTCAGCTCCCAGCCCTATCCTCATTTGGGAATAAACTACAACATCACTGTGAGGATGACATGAGATAATTCAGAATAGTGTCTGTTATACAGCTGTGGTTATTGAATAAATGGATGCAAAGTACATTGGCCTATACCACGCTTGTAGCAAATTCTCATTTGTTTTTCTACTATTTTTTATCATGACTTTATATTAGAAACTTTGATCTTACTTAGGGATAGAGTCAAGCAAATCTTGTCTTGGGCAGTGGCTTTGTTGTTCACATTAAAAAAAAAAAAAACCTAGAATTTCAAAGTGAGAAAGGGGAGAATGTCAAATCCCCTAAAACTGATTTTCTTAACATCAATTGGCATAATGATCAATTTACCTAATGACACATTCATCTAAAATATTCATTTATCAAATATGCAACTTCTCATCTATACTAAGATAGTACTAGCTTAGAGGCATTTTTGTAAACTTTCATAGTGACTATTTTGCTGACCTTTGAGGATTTTCAAGGCATTTCACCCAATTAAGAGTAAATGTTTAAAGTATTATAAAGCAGATTTTAAAAGCCCACTGTATCCTTAAAATGCATCTTATTATATAAGAAATGGCATCTTATTATATAAGAAATGGTACATCTATGACAGATCTTTGTTAGGAATATAATCATTAGGCTAATGGGTATTTGGGGAGACTGGGTATTAGGAGAATTTGTTTTAGGTAAAGCACGCTCAGTCTCTCACAGGGCCGGGATGTGAGAACAGTGGCACCAGTCTGTGCCTGAGTCACTTTGCTGACTTTTCTCTGTGACTAGGTTCAGCTCTGAAACTACGTGCTGTCAGATCTAGTCTGGCAGCTTGTAACTTCCATTCCATGACAGATTTTCAGACCTGGAGCCTGCTTGCCCACCTTGGTTGACCTGATGATGAAGTAGCAAATCTGTATTCTGCACAGATTTGACACAGCCGCAGCAATCTATTTTGCCCTGTCTATGAACACACAAAGGTACACATTAGTTAATATAATAACTTCTTTTCACTTAACTGTGTTGATATGTATTTTACATTACCCATCTCCTCTAATAATAGGAAGTTCTATAATCAGTTCTTCAAAAATGAGAAAGATAATTCAGATGTAAAGGTATGGTAAGTTTGCCTAGGAAAAGAAGTATGGGAGAACATTCAAAATGTATGGGGAACACATACAGTGTTTACACAAAGAAGTCCTAAGATGCATGTGAACTCACAGTGCTTTTCCGAAAATGGCAGCCAACACACCAAACCTCTCTTTGAAATCAGTTTTACTTTCACTGATCCCAGCTCTCATATGGAGGAGTCAATTCTCTGATATTGCTACTTCATAAAATTCTTCTTCCATTGTACACATATTGTAAAGGCAAAGAATTTTCATTTTGAGGAGAACATTTACATTTTCCTGAATGCAAAGGAAGGTAAACAGCATGCTAGGTGCCCGGAGTTTGTTTAAAGTTCCGCTTGCCTATATAATAATACAAGAGTGTCCATCCCATCATGTAGTAACTGGTAGTGTGGAAACTGACATCTGCCAACCAGTAATGGTGGTCATACCTCGCTGCTGCTCCAACTGCTCACAGTCCGGCTCAGCCTGCCACCCTGAGCTCCAGCCAGCTGTCAGGATTGTCACAGCTGCCATCGAATTTACTGCCATAAGCTTTCTTGGCATTGTGGACCCAGACACTGCTGAGATGGCGCCTGTCATTGGCTGTAAAAGGCACAGGGACGAAAGACTCTGAGGAACCCTGGGAAGGTGCAACATGTTCAAACCACCTGACAGTGGAACCAGTCGGCACTGAAATCTCCAAGGTTGTTCTTTGTTGACTGATAAGATTGGACAAGGCACAGTAGGCCCCCAGAACTCCTATTCAGAGCTGTTTTAATTGAATGTGTCACTGACAAGGGACATCACTTGGGCTGTGGCATCTATTCCAAATGAAACAATTGTTTTAAAGTAATTGGTCTGACAAGAAGGCTGGCAGCCATTGAGGATAAGATGCATGTGTTTCTATGAGAAGAGACAGAAAACATGCTCCCTGTAATTGCCCAGGCTAAGCTTTTAAACTTTTCCCTTTACTTCTCATGAAACAAGTCCTTTCAGACCTCTGATTTGAATAAACATTGAACAACTCGAGGGACACCGCTTTACTTTATGTTTTTTACACACATAAGAGGCTCATTCTCAGCTTGTTTAAACTATTCAGCCACAACAATATACAATGGATTTAATAGGGGAAAAAAAGAGCAAAGAGTTAGCTTCTCTCTGAAATTCTTTGCAGATCTCACTGTTAGCAACTCTCTATACAAAGGCTGCAATTATGCATTGTAAGACAGAAGGTCAATTACATCAGCCAGTTAGCACGGATTGAGCCAAATTTTTCCCAGTATGTCCATGGTTCCTCAGGAGAATGGATGAGTCTGCAGGAGCCAAAAGCATCTGGGCAAATGGTGTTTAACCATATAACACACCTATGCCACAATAGAATATATAGCATGTTAGAAAGAGAAGAGATTATATTGAAGGAGGAAACAGACAGAACAGTCTCTATCTTGAAAGCAGGACTCCACCTTTGGCTGGACAGTGGACTTTCAACTATATGCCCAGTATCTATGGAAACGACATACCAACTAGAAAACCAGACCCCCGGATGGAAGAGCCCCAGGGCTCATACCTAGACTCTCTGTTACCTAAAAGAATACCCTAATTATCTGTGTAACCAAATAGAATCATAAATTTTATTATGCTTATTGGGGTATGACCACAGGCCTATTGATAATTGTCCACTGTTAAGTACCTAGGCTTAAGGCATATGAATCACAGGTTAACTTTGATTATATCTTTCTTTTCCTTGTTCAGAATAGTTTCAGGGAATTTGGGGAGGTGGGTTTGGGCACGTACACTTAGGGTATATAAGGTTTTCACAAAAACTGGTCAGGGTCCTTGATTAAGAGGAGACTCTGCCTTGGGCCCACCGGTGTAATAAACTGCACTCCACTATCTGCATTGTCCTTCTGAGTGAGTTTGTTTCTCAGAACACGTGGCTATAATAATATGCTCTAACCCACAATCATTGCATGCACTTAGGCAAGACCATGCCCTATTATAGAGATAAAGAAAACCAATGTTGCTATAATATTTTACAAAATATCTCACATATATGATCTCATTCAATCCTCACAATATCTGAGATAGGATTTATCTTTACCCATTTTACATATAGGAAGAAAGAAGCCCATCTTTATGTGGTGGAGGTTAATATGAAAGCTATATTTTTCACTCCAAGTCATTTTTCTAGCACACCACAACAACTGATTCTGTTTTCAACCTGCTTTTATGTTTGCTATATTGAATATTCTCTTCTTATGAAATCACATCTGGTCTAAAATTTTAACTGAAATATGTAAACAAAGGAAGGAAAGAGAATTTGTTTTTCTCTAATACCTTCTTTTGTGAATCAGTTTCCACTGTGAGTCACAAAGCATATAAACATGCATGTTCTTAGTGATATTGCTTAGGCTTAAAATCCAGCTCTTGACATCTAATAGCTGTAGGAGTTTAGAAAATTTACTTATTTCTCTTTGCTACAGTTTCTTCATCTATAAAAAGAGCATTAATTCATCCTTTCATTCATTTTTAAAATTTATTCAGCAAGCATTATACACCCACAGAATGCAGGAGACTTATCCCAGGTGCTGGGGGGATATAACAGGGAACAAGCCAAAGAAAATCTCTGTTTATATTACCAGGGGAGATAGTCAGTTAACAAATAATAGGTATATTCATTGGATAACAATACTGAATTACAAATGAATAAGGACAAAGTTGGTTGGAGGCTAGAGAGTGATGGTAGAGGAAGAAAAGAATGCTGTTTTAGATAGAGTGGTCAGGAAAGACATCTTTTAAGAGATGATATTTGAACAGAGGTCTGTCTGTGGGAGGGAATTCTTTGAATACAATTCCAGGCAGAAAAAACAAGTACAGAGGCCCTGAAGCAGAACTTGCCTGTGTGTATTCACAGAAGAACAAAGACTATATGTTGAGCAGAATGAGAGAGGTGGAGGAAAGGTAGGCATTTAGGTCAGAGAAGTAACCAGTGATTGCTCAGGTAGGGCCTTGATGATCTTCAGAAAGAGTTCTGATTTAGGCCTGAGAATCAGTTGATGTCTCCGAAGCCTGGGGAATGTCACTCCAAGTGCTGTAGGATGAATAGAATCTAGGGAAACAGCAAGAACAGGCAAACCAGTTAGCAAGCAGTTTCGGTTAATACTGGGGAAAGATGATTGCAGACTGGACAAGGGCTGTGGCTATGGAAGTGGTAAGAATGACTGTCCTCTTTACTGATGAATTGGAGGAAGGGTAGAAGGGAAATATTAATCAATATTCAAGTTATTAGGTGAAAGGGAGTCCCAGTGACTCAGCTGAGACACATTAGTGGTCAACAAGCTTTGGGGAATTAAACATACCTTCACCCTCCAGGATGTTTGGCTGTAAGTGACCACACCATCATGGTTATCTGAGCCATTAAGGTCTTCTTTGTATAGTTTATTTGTGTATTCTTTTCACCTCTTCTTAATCTCTTCTGCTTCTGTTAGATCCTTGCCATTTCTGTCTTAATCATGCCCATCCTTGCATGAAATTTTCCCTTGAAATCTACAATTTTCTTGAAGAGATCTCAAGTCTTTTCCATTCTATTGTTTTTCTCTGTTTCTTTGCATTGTTCGTTTAACAAGGCCTTCTTATCTCTCCTTGTTATTCTCTGGAACTCTACATTCAGTTGGGTATAGTTTTTCCTTTCTCCCTTGCCTTTTGCTTCTGTTCTTTCTTAGGCTATCAATATTTGTAAAGTCTGCTCAGACAACCATTTTGTCTTCTTGCATTTCTTTTTCTTTGGGATGGTTTTGGTCACTGCCTCTTGTGCAATGTTACAAATCTCCATTCATAGTTCTTCAGGCAGTCTTGTCTACCAGATCTAATCTCTTGAATCTATTAATCACCTCCACTGTATAATCACTAGGGATTTGACTTAGGTCATACCTGAATGGTCTATTGGTTTTCTGTAATTTCTCCAGTTTAAGCTGGAATTTTGCAATAAAAAGCTCATAATCTGAGTGACAGTCAGCTCCAGGTCTTGTTTTTGCTGACTGTATACAGCTCCTCCATCTTCATCTTCAAAGAATGTAATCAATCTGATTTCAGTATTGACTATTTGGTGATGTCCATGTGTAGACTGTCTCTTGTGTTGTTGGAAAAGGGTATTTGCTATGCCCAGCATGTTCTCCCAACAAAATTCTGTTAGCCTTTGCCTTGCTTCATTTTGTATTTCAAGGCCAAACTTACCTGTTACTCCAGATATCTCTCAACTTCCTACTTTTTCATTCCAAGCCCTATGATGAAAAGGGCATCATTTTATGGTGTTAGTTCTAGAAGGTCTTAGAGTTCTTCATAGAAACAATCATCATCAGCTTCTTCATACATCAGTGGTTGGGGCATAGACTTTGATTACTACGATGTTGAACAGCCTTAGAAAGAATAACTATGAACAAAGCTAGTGGAGATGATGGAATTCCAGCTGGGCTATTTCAAATCCTAAAAGATGATGCTGTTAAAGGGCTGCACTCAATATGTCAGCAAATTTGGAAAACTCAGCAGTGGCCACAGGACTGAAAAAGGCCAGTTTTCATTCTGGTCCCAAAGAAGGGCAATGAGACAGAATATTCAAACTACCATATGGTGCCTTCCTACATTTCTCATGTTAGTAAGGCTATGCTCGAAATCCTTCAAGCTAGACTTCAGCAGTACATGAACTGAAAACTTCCTGATGTAAAAACTGGGTTTAAAAAAAGCAGAGAAACGAGGGATCCAATTGCCAACATTCATTAGAAAGCAAGGGAATTCCAGAAAAAGATGTCTATTTCTGCTTCATTAACTACACAAAAGACTTTGACTGTGTGGATCACAACAAACTGGAAAATTCTTACAGAATACCATCATACCTGTCACCTGAGCGAATTGTATGTAGGTCGAGAAGCAACAGCTACACCCTTACATGGAACAACTGACTGCTTCCAAATTGAGAAAGAAGTAAGACAAAGCTATATATTGTCACCCTGTTTATTTAACTTCTAAGAAGAGTACATCATGTGAAATGCTGGGCTGGGTGAATCACAAGCTGGAATCAAGATTGCCAGGAGAAATATCAACAACCTCAGATATACAGATGCTGCTACTGCTGCTAAGTCACTTCAGTCGTGTCCGACTCTGTGCGACCCCAGAGATGGCAGCTTACCAGGCTCTTCTGTCCCTGGGATTCTCCAGGAAAGAACACTGGAGTGCGTTGCCATTTCCTTCTCCAATGCATGAGAGTGAAAAGTGAAAGTGAGGTTACTCAGTCATGTCCGACTCTTCGTGATCCCATGGACTGCAGCCCACCAGGCTCCTCTGTCCATGGGATTTTCCAGGCAAGAGTACTGGAGTGGGGTGCCAGTGCCTTCTCCGGATATACAGATGATACCACTCTAATAGCAGAAACAGAAGAGGAACTAAAGAGTCTCTTGATGAGGGTGAAGGAGAAGAGTGAAAAACTCAATATTCAAAAAACTAAGACTACGGCATCTGGTCCCATGACTTCATGCAAATAGATGGGGAAGTGATGGAAACAGTGACAGACTATTTTATTGGGCTCCAAAATCACTGCAGATGGTAACTGCAGACATGAAACTAAAAGATGTTTGCTCCTTGGAAGAAAAGCTATGGCCAACCTATATAGCATATTAAAAAGCAGAGACATCACTTTATCAACAAATGTCTATCTGGTCAAAGCTACGGTTTTTCCAGTAGTCATGTACAGATATGAGAGTTGGACCCTAAAGAAGACTGAACACTAAAGAATTGAAGTTTTCAAATTGTGGTTAGGGAGAAGACTCTTGAGCATTCCTTGGGCTGAAAGGAGATCAAACCAGTTAATCCTAAAGGAAATCAGCACTAACTATTCATTGGAAGGATGGATGCTAAAGCTGAAGCTCCAATATTTTGGCTGCTTGATGGAAAGAGCCAAGTCATTGGAAAAGACCCTGATACTGGAAAATATTGAAGGCAAAAAGGAGAAGGTAATGGCAGAGGATGGGGTTGTTGGATAGCATCAATGACCTATTAGAAATGAATTTGAACAAACTCTGGGAGATAGTGGAGGACAGAGGAGCCTGATATGCTGCAGCCCATGTAGTTGCAAACAGCAGGGCATGACTTAGGGAATGAACAACAATGATTGTTATGATCATTACCATCCTCATTATTATTAGTAGTAAATTAAGCAAGTCTTGTAAATCTTATTTCCTAAAAATCTCTCAGATACATACTTTCCTCTCTATACTTACCATTATGCTTTGATCCAATCCCTCATAATCATCTTACACTTGGATTCTTGCAATGGCCACCTGAATTTCCTGCCTCTAGACTAGACTATATTTAATCTGTTTTCTTTAGTGCAGGCAGAGTAATCTGATCATGTTTCTTCCCAGGTTCAACACTTCAGTGGTTCTCCATGTCCAATAGAACAAAGCTGTAACTAATGATTTGTCTCTCTTCTACTTCTCAGCACTACCCTCCTGTTTTTTGTTTTGTTTTGTTTGTTTTTTTCAGGCTCCAATAATAAAAAAAAATATCTATGGTTACCCTAACATTATAGATGTTGCATGCATTCCTGCCTTTGCCCATGTCATTTATCTTGCTTTGCATACTCTTTCAGTCTCAGTACATCTTGCAAAATTTTATTCCTTGTTTAAATTAGAAATCACCTTTTCCATTGTAGTATTTTATAAATATTCCTAGGAAGAGTATGTTATCATGTCTTATACACAGTTCAATAGTACATGTCTTTCTTACATTCAGAAAGCTTCAACATTATGTTTGTCTTTTCTTCACAATTGTGACATCCTTGATGGCAAGGATATGTCTTTTTACCTATGAATGAGTATATGTGCACTGTTAATGGCACATATGTGTTCACCTTTATTTTTGCACCCTAACTTGAATGGTTTGTAAGAACAGGGTTTTCCTCATCACTCCTGAGTCTAGATGTCAGAGATGAAGAATGCAACTTTAGTGGACCTTCTAGACTTTGCTGCCTAAGATCATAGCTTCTTAAGACAGGTTTTGGGGTTTTAACCAGATTTTATTATGGATATTCCAATGACATATTGGCTGTTAACACTAGTGAGTTATGCTAAATTTGAAAACCATTATAAAGATGAAATAAAAGTTATGATGGAAATAACATTATTTTCTTCGTGTCAAGTAATTACTACATTGCATCTTGCCTTTCTAATGTTTTATGTATTCATCCTTTTCTTTCATCACTACCTCAAAATATTCATATCAAAACCCTCTTTTAGATATTTTAAAAATCCTCTCTGGCTTGGAGCTTTTATATTTCTGCTATTTTAAACATTGTTTCTTGTTTTCTGAGACTGTACATCAAATATATACCACTTATGAGTCACCTCTGTCTTGGTATCTTTATTGTTTTTTATGGTTTAGATTGATACCTCCCTTCCCTGAAGTTACAACACTGAACAATCTTCATTGGTTTCCAAATATGCATGGTTTTGTATTATTTTGGTACTATTTCATTTATACATTTGTTCTTTCTCCAAATAGATTTTAACACCCGTAATAGAAAATACTGTCACATATTCTTTTTGCATCTCTCAAAGCCCATGGTACCATTTTGACCTCAGTACAGGTGTTCAATAATAGATGTTGAAATGAAAAGAGAAATGTGTAAGATGTGATGATCAAACCCATAATTATAATCATTTCAAGCTTACATTCATGGATACTTGCATGATCTCAGACAGAATGTCTTTTTGAGGATCTCAAGGCAAAGATAATAAATACTTTATTTCCTTTCACCTACAACCATATCTAGGAAAATGAACTAAATTAAAAATGAAAATATGATCATCAGTCTTTTTTTTCTAGTTAGAAATGGAGACTTTAGTTAGAAAAGAGAAACAGAACTCATTCTCCCTCAATTTTATAAGTATAATAAATTCCCAGGTGGTATTTTACCATGCATAAATGATCTTCCAATTTTCATTTTTCAAGGAAGTGGGGCCTATCTGAAAGTAGTTGGCTAAAGTTTTATTTGTTTATGTGCTTCAGAGGCCAGCATTTTGAGGGCCAAACAAAATGGACCTGAAGGCTGGAGGCCTTGTAGACCCAGATTATACCACCTCTGTCCTCTAAGAATTACAAGACAAACAGATAATTCAATACACCATGATTGAGAGCTTTGAAGGACCAGGAAAGTGATGTTATTACTGTAAATCCAGTGTATTATTTGACTGCATTCCATCTTTGTTCCCACTATTGAAATACAAAGTTTTGGGGTAAGAGAGAGGAGATTTAAAAGCACTTCTACCATCTGCCACATACTAAACGTGAAATAAGGGAACATACACTTTTTTATAGCACACAGTCTAAAGACTGTTTATATTGCCCATGTAATATCTAGTGTAAAGTTTCCTCATTAGACATTTTCACACTGGTTGACTGGCCCCCTCTCCATTACTTCTTTGTAAAGTTTCAAAAATGAAAGCCCAGTTCAGTTCAGTCACTCAGTTGTGTCAGACCGAATGCAGCACACCAGACCTCCCTGTCCATCACCAACTCCTGGAGCTTACTCTAACTCATGTCCATAGAGTCGGTGATGCCATCCAACCATCTCATCCTAGTCGTCCCCTTCTCCTCCTGCCTTCAATCTTTCTCAGCATCAGGGTCTTTTCCAATGAGTCAGCTCTTCACATCAGGTGGCCAAGTACTGGAGTTTCAGCTTCTGCATCAGTCCTTCCAGTGAACATTCAGGACTGATTTCCATTAGGATGGACTGGATGGATCTCCTTGCAGTCCAAGGGACACTCAAGAGTCTTCTCCAACACCACACTTCAAAAGCATCACTTCTTTGGTCCTCAGCTTTCTTTATAGTCCAACTCTCATGTCCAACTCCATATATGACCACTAGAAAAACCATAGCTTTGACTAGACGGACCTTTTTTGGCAAAGTAATGTCTCTGCTTTTTTAATATGCTGTCTAGGTTGGTCATAACTTTTCTTCCAAGGAGCAAGTGTCTTTTAATTTTATGGCTGCAGTCACCATCTGCAGTGATTTTGGAGCCCCCAAAAAATAAAAAATAAAAATTAAAGGGCATTTTAAATGAATTAAAAACTCTCACAGCTCTTGCAACCAACCTGGGAAGACATACAACAAATTTTACACACTTTCATGTTATTTTTCTTAGAATAACTGTTGGCAAGTGGTCAGCCTGTCATGACAGAGTCCAATTAAAATTATATATCTTTGCAAGTTTTCTTTTCTCTGATGTCAATAATGGGACCCTTTAGATAGCCCTTCAATATCCACTCCTGGGCATTTTAATTTCCTGACAAATCTATCATCTGAAATTTGCCATCAGGAGTAGTCAGTCTCTGAGCAGTGATAAAATAGAACAAATCCTGGTACTTCCCTTAGCACTGTAACAAAGAGACAATCTTTATGACATTATTGTGGTTTGTTTTCTTTTAATCTTGCCTGTGTCTGTGTATCAGAGTTCTATAGGAATGAAATTCAGTCAGGGATTTGATAGAATTAGGAAGGAATATATAAATAGATGACATTTTAGACTAACATTTCCAAATCTTCAGGATCTCCCTGGTCTCTCAGATTCCTATTATGTTATAATAAATTTCTTATACATTGTTATTCTATGTAAACAGTAAAATTTTTCTTCACTCACACTAAAAGTGATTAATCTCTACAATATCCTGGAGAGTATATTGAGAATGAATGCAGATATTTTGAGATAGAAAAATTACTAACAGAGGTCAAATCCACAAATTTAAACAGTTAAGAATATATTATTTTTGAAATGTTTATCTAATTAAACAAAATATAATATGTTCTCCTGGTATATATAGAAATACTTAGGATCTGGGGCTGGGGGTAGGGGTGAGAGTTTATTTTTGAATTGTTAACTATTTTTTACTTAACAAATCAAAGTAGAGGCCAGTGAATTTATTTATTAAAAAAACTCAACTGGTTTAATAGCAGCAATGATTACAGACTATTTGGGGGAGCTATTGAGTTTGCTTTTCAGTAGTGCTAAATTGCTGTGGAAGAGATTAACTGATAAATAGGATGGCTGAAATGAGAGAACTGCTAAGACATCAGCAACACAGAGTAGTGTATATGCTACTGTTAGAACTGTAGAATTATGCTCTTCCCCAAATGTTTATGTTGAAGTCCTAACACCCAGTTACCTTAGAACATGACTGTGTTTGGAGATGGGATCTTTAAAGAGGAGATTATGTTAAAATGAAACTCTTAGGGTACGTCCTAATCCAAGCTGACTTGTGTCTTTCTAAAAAGAGGAAATTAAGATACAAAGAGATGCCAGGGATACTGTGCACAGAGGAAAGAGCATATGAGGATGCAGCAATAAGGCAGGCATGTGTAAGCCAAGAAGAGAGGCATCAGAAGAAACCAAACCCTTCAATACCTAACCTCAGACATCTAGCCTCCAGAACAATGAAAAAATGAATTTCTGTTGTTTACGTCCCCTCTTTCTGTGGTACTTTGTCATGGCAGCCCTAGCTAACTAATATATTAGAGAAGGCCAAGACCCATTAGAAGTAAATGCAATGGCATCCAGAATGGAACTGAGGGAACAATGTTTATTGCAGAAGTTTCCCCTACCCCACACATTTATGCAAATGGAGCACAAGAGAGCCAGTTTGCATCTGAAGCCCTGTACCTAGTGAGCATAAGCTTAGTCACAGTTACACACCAAACATATGAATCTGCATTCTGGAACATAGCAGTAAAGGAGGATTTGGTAATAATTCAGTTCTGAAATGGGGCAGAGTGATGTTTCGTTCTACGTCCGGCAGTTTGTCTATACAAAGGAGGATCTTCTAATAAGAGCCAGAGGTGAACTAAGCAGGATTTAGATCTAGGGTAAGAGGATTGGCCCCCTGATGTGAACAGCCGACTCATTGGAAAAGACCCTAATGCTGGGAGAGATTGAGGGCAGGAGGAGGAGGAGGCAACAGAGCATGAGATGGTTAGATGGCATTATCGACTCAATGGACATGAGTTTGAGCAAACTCCGGGATACGGTGGACAGGGAAGCCTGGTGTGCTGCAGTCCATGGGTCGCAAAGAATCGGACACAACTGAGTGACTGAACAACAAGAGGACTGGCAGGAATTTGTGAAATCCTAGGCCCCTTAGGTGCTGGATTAGTTGTAGAGGAGGGCCACAATCCCTGGTTACCAGGTAGAGTAGAATGGAGAACAGTGAGCCCAAGTGTCACAAGAAGATAGGACATGTTATAACCCAGAGGCTCAGTGAGCCCTGGCTTTCTCCCACTTTACCATTCTCCTTACAGGTACACCAAATCTTTTCTCTTGATGGCCACAGACATGATGTAGGCACAATGGAGCATTGGGATAGGGGTAACAAGGGTTCACATGAGTATATATAGATTTTAGCAAGGATCTGTTAATCATGGTTTGGTAAGAAGATTCTAGGTCTGGGGGAACTTGACTTAATAAGTTAATCATTTATTCACTCAGACACTCATTTAAATGCCACCATTTATGGAAAAACCACAATAGCTGAGGGTTCTTTCTGCCCTAGTTAATTCAGTGACTGATATTGAAGATGGGCTGAAAGGGAAGGAAGTTTAGAGAGGGAGGTAGAACTTGAATTTAGCGAACTACTGAGGGAGAGGTAGAGAGATAAAGGTGTGGGTTACATTTATTAGGTAATCTGCAAATTAGCAAATCCTTGCAATTGTATAATGTGCCTAGTGTTACACAAGATTCATTATAGAATTCACAAATCATTTAAAACATAGTCTCAAATTTTAAAGAATCTTACTTGAAACTCCAATACTTTGGCTACCCGATGCAAAGAACTGTGTCATTTGAAAAAACCCTGATGCTGGGAAAAATGGAAGGCAGGAAGAGAAGGGAACAACAGAGGATGAGATGGTTGGATGGCATCACCAACAAAAAAAAAAAAAAGAAGAAAAAAAAAAAAAGAATCTTACTTAGCAGAAAAATACATTTACAGGGAAATGTAAACTATATGACTTAGTGGGATAAGGAGCATAAATAGTCTTGCAGACAAAGGGCAGGGGAATGTCAATATGGATTACTTTGTACATTGTAAATGGGGTTAGCACTGAACAAATGGGAAGCATTGAAGGCAGATACACTTAGCAGAGGTTTTGAACTAAGAGATTAGTAAAGCACATTTTTTTAAAAACAGAAAACATATTGGTCCTCCTGGAGGGACATACATATTTGAAGAGTGAAGGGCATTTGAAGGTGTTGATTTCCCCAGGAAGGAGACTCTGAGATGGAGAGTGCATCTTGAGGCTGTCTCAGCAAAGGCCACAGCTAGCAGGATCAACAGCCAAGGGAGGGCCTGGGTTAGGAGGCTGTCTCAGCAAAGGCCACAGCTAGCCAAGGTGGGGAGCTCTGAAGCTGAGATGACCCTCAGAGTTGCAACGAAGAGGACTGAGTCTTTGTAGTCTCATACTGACCTGTCAACTAAAGGCAGACTTTCCCAGGAAGGAGTTTATTTTGGACAAACCAGATCTCTCCAGCTGTGGGCAGCTCCCAGAGGGCCCAGACAGCCAGAAGGATGAGTTGACAGCTGCGAGAGTTAGTCTTTGAGCTCTGAAAGGAAACATGTGCCTGTTAGGTACAATCGTATGTATAAATTTTCGGAGCAAATCTTCTAGGATGCTGGTGTACCTATTTTCCTTAGGAAAACTTAGAAGAGAAAGGTTAATGGGTCAAACTACAGCCCCACTGGTACAGCTGGTTTCAGGATCGTGAATTATGCACAAGTCTTCCTTCTATACTATTGATCAGTTCTGTTCACTTGCTCAGTCGTGTCCGACTCTTTGTGACCCCATGGACTGCAACACACTAGGCTCCCCTGTCCTTCACCAACTCTCTATATACTACAGAGTGTACAGTGTATACTATTGATACATTCTAGTTTTTTCTATCCTCAGCTGACTCTCTTTGTCTAGGTGGCTTACTAGGTGATATGACTGTGACACTCATTCCTGTGGGATCTGAGCTTGCCCTTTTTAGGCTGTTTTTCTACATTAGTCCATTTACTGTCAAAGTCGAGCAAGGAAATAGCAAAAAGTACTGAAGTGAATCAGCTGGTGCCAAACATTTTCCTCCCTGTCCCTCTTGTGTAACGTCAGGCTGATAACCCAGGTCAGTTATCCTTGCCAGGATGGTGAGTCCTCCTGTTGCCCTCCTGTCTCATGCCATAAGGAGCCTGAAGTTCTCAGGAAAAGTCATAACTTATCATTGGAACTTTGTGTATGTGTCCAGGTGGAGACATCCCTACTTTGGAAATCAGAATCTTTAACTGAATCACTTTGTTGCACACCTGAAACTAACACAACATTGTGAACCAAATGTACTCCAATATAAAATAACTTTACCGAAAAAGGTTCGTCTAGTCAAAGCTATGGTTTTTCCAGTAGTCATGTATGGATGTGAGACTTGGACTATAAAGAAAGCTGAGCACTGAAGAATTGATGTTTTTGAAACTTGGTATTGGAGAAGACTCTTGAGAGTCCCTTGGACTGCAATGAGATCCAACCAGTCCATCCTAAAGGAAATCAGTCCTGAATATTCATTGGAAAGACTGATGCTGAAGCTGAAACTCCAATACTTTGGCCACCTGATGCAAAGAACTGACTCATTGGAAAAGACCCTGATACTGGGAAAGATTGAGGGCAAGGGGAGAAGGGGACAACAGAGGATGAGATAGTTGGATGGCATCACCAACTATATGGACATGAGTTTGAGTAAGCTCCAGGAGTTGGTGAACGACAGGGAAGCCTGGAGTGCTGCAGTCCATGGGGTCACAAAGAGTAGGATGACTGAATGACTAAACTGAACTGATATACCCTCCAGAATGCAGCTGATAAGGTGATATGCATGTCAAATAAATGATACTTTAATTTAGTGATGAACAACTTATTAGGAATACAATGCTTTAAACATATGAATACTGACTACTTTGCCATATAAAATATATTTAAAATCTATATATGTGTACATCTCATATTAACTGATTAATCAAAAATAATATATATTAATTCAAAATATGCATTCATTCATTGGGTTATGGAGAAAGCAAGGGAATTCCAGAAAAACATCTACTTTTGCTTCATTGACTACACTAAATCCTTTGACTGTGTGGATCACAACAAACTGTGGAAAATTCTTAAAGAGATGGGAACATCAGACCACCTTACCTACCTTCTGAGAAGCCTGTACACAGATCAGGAGGCAACAGCTAGAACTGGACACGGAACAAATTGGGAGAGAAGTTTGTCAAGGCTATACATTGTTACCCTGCTTACTTAAATTATATCAGATGATACCACTCTAATGCCAGAAAATAAAGAAGAACTAAAGACCCTCTTGATGAAGGTGAAACAGGAGAATGAACATAGTCGCTTAAAATTCAGCATTCAAAAAACTAAGATCATGGCATCTAGTCCCATCACTTCATGGCAAATAGTAGGGTAAAAAGTGGAAGCAGTGATAGATTTTATCTTCTTGGGCTCCAAAATTACTGCAGACATTGATTGCAGCCATGAAATTAAAAGACACTTGCTCCTTGAAAGGAAAGCTATGACAAACCTAGACAGTATATTAAAAATCAGAGACATCACTTTGCTTACAAAGGTCCATATAGTCAAAGTTATGGTTTTTCCAATAGTCATGTATGGATGTGAGAGGAGGACCATAAAGGAAGCTGAGCACCAAAGAACTGATGCTTTCAAATTGTGGTGATAGAGAAGACTCTTGGGCTGCAAGGAAATCAATCCAGTGTATTCTAAAGGATATCAACCCTAGATTATCCATTAGAAGGACAGATGCTGAAGCTGTAGCTCTGATACTTTGGCCACCTGATACAAAGAGCCGACTCACTGGAAAAGACTCTGATGCCGGGAAAGATTCAGGGCAAAAGGAGAAGGGGGTGGCAGAGGATGAGATGGTTGGGTAGTGTCACTGACTCAATGGACATGAATTTCAACAAAAACTGGGAGGTAGAGGAGGACAGAGGAGCCTGTTATGCTGCAGTTCATCAGGTCACAAAGAGCTGGACACAACTTAGTGACTGAACAACAACAAATGTATCTAGTATTATCCAAAAATACAGAAAACAAAAGTTAACAGATTTATATGAAATCAACATATCAATTTTTATAATACATACAAAATAATGAAGAATTTTTGGTTTGAGCTCTTGATGTTAAATTCTTATTTCTCCTTTTTCTAATTACCTTATGTTGTACAACAGAAACCTCAAATCTTAGCATCTTAAAACATTTATTTTGCTCTTAAATCTGCAATTTGAACAGGGCTTCCCAGGTGGCACTAGCGGTGAATACCCTTCTGAAAGTACAGGAGACACAAGAGATGTGAGTTCGATCCCTGGCTTGGCAAGATCCACTGGAGGAGGACATGGCAACCCACTCCAGTATTCTTGACTAGAGAATCCCATGGAGAGATGGAGCCTGGCAGGCTACAGTCCATAGTGTTGCAAAGAGTTGGACATGTCTGAAGCAACTTAGCACACCAGGGATAGTTTATCCCTGCTGTACTCAACATCATTTGAAGTGCCTTCAAGGCTGGGAATTGTAATCATCTCAAGGCTTAGTCACTCACATGTCTAGAAGCTGATGTCATTCATTTGATATCTTCACTGGAATACTGATCAGAACACTTATTCGTGACTACTACACATGGCCTGAAATTCTTCATGACACAGTGGCCAGATTCTAAGGGTGAGCATTTGAGAGAAAGCTGGGGTAGGGATTGAGCCAGGTAGAAGCTACATTGCCTTTTACAGCTTGTCCTTGAAAAGTAATGTATCATCACTTCTACTTTATTCTACTTATTTGGCAAAAAAGGAGGGGAATTATATCAATTTGACAAATAATGACTTGAATTTAACTACTTTGTGTACTTATCTTACTTTAACATAAGTATCTTAGATAACCAAAAGATTTCATTGCCATCTTTACTGAGTTCCCTTTTATTATAAAAGGTAAATCAATATTTGAACTATAAGACTTGTTAAACCACCTATAACTTATTATCTAGAGTAATTACCTATTATGAAAGGCAGTACTTTCTTTATTGATAGGTAGAAAAAGTTGAAAAATTGAATTGGAAACAAACAAGGGCTATTTTATAATTGCTTTTCATGGAGTTTTCTCTGGCTGTTAAAAACCCCAGACAAGTAAGCAACTGGGTCAGATTTTGAGATAGTCTACAAAAAACTTAACTCACTTAAAGTTCAGTGAGAGAATTATCTCTTAGTTTTAAAACCACATTTTTCTTAGTAAATGGGGAAAATATAAAGACAGAAGTATATTGAAGCTTTAGTAGAACTCACCTGGAAAAGTAGGGGGTTTTTTGGTTTGTTTTTTCCTGCCTTTTGCCTTGCTTGCCTTCCTCCAAGTAATAGCATCCATAGGTAATCACACCCATGTTTTAATTCATTTTAGGTCATGATCCTAATGATAGCAACATTTTGTGGACATTTATGTTTTCTCCATAGTATCCATTGCAGTGTCCTCATGCTGAAAAATAATCACATTTACAAAAAAAAAAGAAAATCCTATTGGAAAACAATGTAAAAAATAGTAAGGTTACAAAAGATGTCAACAGCATAATTAAGCAAGCTTCCACCGAAGGACTATACAGTACATATCTATTTTCCCTAATTAATGATTTGATAAATTTACCATAAGCACATAAAAATTTATGAAAACTAGTATTAGATCATAAACTAATATGCTATGCTATTATACTTTAATGCATGTTTTCCAATAAGCTTTTTTCCTAAGTTCTTTATAGTTTTTGTTGCTATTGTAGGTGACTTGTTAATATAAGTTTCATTTGATAGCTGTTGTTAGGAGCTTCGTAGGTGATGCTAGTGGTAAAGAATCAACCTGCCAATGCAGGAGATGAAAGAGACACAAATTTGATCCTTGAGTCAGGAAGATTCCCTGGAGTAGGAAATGGCAACACACTCCAGTATTCTTGCCTAGAAAACTCCATGGACAGAGGAGCCTGGCAGGCTAAAGTCCATGGGTAACAAAGAGTCGGACACAACTGAGCGACTGAGCACATAACTGTTGTTGGACTGTACTTTTAGATATTAGCTTCTGAATACTCATCAATTATGAGAATATATTTTCAGCTTCTCTCTGGATTCCACATGCACTCAGACTTTATGGATTTCTGGAAAAAGTAGGGTCATGAGGCTTATTGGAACCAGCTGTGATTTTTTTAGTGGAGAGTGACTACACTGTTCTGGAGTTCTTGTTCCAAATGCTTAGCATGGTGAGGCAGCTTGGAAGCCGTCTCCCTGGCCCTTCCCTGTAGCACTCATGGCTCAGCATTAGCTCCAGTCTCACACTCCGGTTTCCACCATTCTAAATACATTCAGTAGGATGACAGTAGGGTTATGAATAGCTCTTGAAAGCAAGGACAGTTGTTACGTGGAAAACCTCTTTTAGACAGGAAAAAATCAACTCTTATCCATTTAGCTAATTGACATTAATGAATTGCTTTTTAATTCACTCACTCTTAAATTTAATGGCCACTTCACTGACACATTTGTTTAAGATTTTTCTCTTGTTGCTTATATTTACTGTCTTTAGTATCTAAGGATTTTATCTAGAGATTACACTGAATATTCCCAAATAAGCAAAATCCTTCTTATGTGGAATTAGATTGTTTAAGGACTATGGAATAAAGACTTTCTAGGAATTAAACATTAAGTATGGACAGACCTAGGGATAACAGGATGATAAAAGACTATAAAGCCACCCATCATGAACACAATCTAGATGCAGAGGCTGGAGTGGATGGTATGTGGAAGAGTAATAACAAGGAAATATACTCACAAAAACATTGCCTGAGAATAGATATTGATTTGAACTCTGAACAAACTAACACTTAAGTATCACATTCATCAATTTTATTTTAAGCAATAAGCTGCATTTTCTGTGTATTCACAGAATGATTACCAAAATATTTTGTTAACACATATAATATTATTTCAAAAATGTCATTTTTAAATTTAAAAGGTGAAGCCCAAAGGAAGTGTTGTAGCACACAATTTTGTTTTGGAAGTCATGAGAGGTCTGAATGCCAGACACAGGTCTAGTGAGTTTTGGGGAAATTATAGGTCTGTCTTATTAGATAGTAGTTAAATAGTTAAATGCTAGTTAGATAAGTTCCCTCAAATAAATACATGGATCTGTGCTTTAGTTCTCTCATCTATAAAATGACTCTCATAAACTTAATCTAATTCTCAATACTATCCAGTTAGTGATTTGGGGGTATTTCTAGAAGAAATTATATATCCATTCATTTATCAGAACCCTTTCAAATGCTAATAATACACCACTCCTCAGAACAAAAAGGACAAAGTCTCAGCTTCATGAAGCTCATGTTCTATTAAGGATAAATTGATAAATATATAACATTCCAGGTACCAACAAGTGTTTAAAATACACACACACACATGAAAATTTAATCACTAGGGTCTGCAGTTCTATTCTACCAAGGGTGAACAAGAAGCCAGCTGAACAGAGGTCTGAATGAAGCAGATCAGTGATTGAGGTGGTTAGTATGGTAGAGAGTGATCCAAGCAAAACAACAGGCCAGGACAAGAGTTCCAAGACAGAAGCAAGAATGGCATGTGCAAGGGAGAGTAAGAAAAGCAATGTGGTTAAGAAATGTAAATGAGGGAAAGAGGAAAGAGAGATAATGGGTCCATAACTCATAGGATTTTACTCTAAACTGCATTGCAAGCCATGAGGAATTCTTAGAAGGAGAGTAACATGGTCTTCTTTAGTGTTAACAGCATCATTCAGGCTGCTGTATGAGTCGGGATTGGGAATGGGAGGATTCAAGGAAACTGTCTTCTTGTTGTAGCTTAGGTGAGCCATGCCATGTAGGGCCACCAAAGACAGACAGGTCATAAAGTGGAGAGTTCTGACCAAATGTGATCCACTAGAGGAGGGCATGGAAAACCACCCAAGTATACTTGCCATGAGAACCTCATGAGCTGTATGAAAAGACAAAAAGATATGACACTGAAAGATGAGTCTCCCAGGTCGGAAGGTGTCCAACATGCTACTAGGGAAGAGTGGAGGACACTACTAATATCTCCAGAAAGAATGAAGTGGCCGGGTCAAAGTGGAATCAACACTCAGTTGTGAATGTGTCTGGTGACAAAAGTAAAATCTGATGTTGCAAAGAACTATATTGCATAGGAACCTGGAATGTTATGTCCATGGATCAAGGTAAATTATACACGATAAGCAGGAGATGGTAAGAATAAACATCGACATCTTAGGAATTAGTGAACTAAAATGGACGGGAATGAGTGAATGTAATTCAGTTGGCCATTATGTCTACTACTGTGGGCAAGAATCCCTTAGAAGAAATGGAGTAGTCCTCATCATCAACAAATGAGTCCAAAATGCAATATTTGGGTACAACCTCTAAAACAACAGAATGATCTCAGTTCATTACCATGGCAAGCCATTCAGCATTACAGTAATTCAAGTCTATGCCTCTACCACCAATGCCAAAGCTGAAGTTGGTTTTTTATTCTATGAAGGTGTAGAAGACCTTCCTGAACTAATACCAGAAAGAAGATGTCCTTTTCATCATTGGGGATTGAAATGCACAAGTAGGAAGTCAAGAGATACCTGGAGTAACAGGCAAGTTTGGCATTGGAATACAAAGGAAGCAGGGCAAAGACTAAATGAATTCTGCCAAGAGAATGCACTGTTCATAGCAAATGCCCTTTTAACAACAGAAGAGATGACTTTACACATGGACATTACCAAATGGTCAATATCAAAGTCAAATTGATTACATTCTTCGTAGCTGAAAATGCAGAAGCTGTATACAGTCAGCAAAAACAAACAAAAAAAAGACCTAGAGCTGACTGTGGCATAGAAAGGAAGGGAAACCACTAGACCAGCCAGGTATGACTTAAATCAAATCCCCATGAATATACGGTGGAGGTGATGAATAGATTCAAGGGATTAGACCTAGTAAACAGCATGCCTGAAGAACTATGGATAGAGGTCTGTAATATTGCAAAGAGGGAATGAAAAAAACCATGCCAAAGAGAAAGAAAAGCAATAAGGCAAAGCAGTTATCTGAGGAGGCAAAAGAAGAGAAGCAAAAAGCAAGGGAGAAAGGGAAAGGTATACCCAACTAAATGCAGAATTCCAAAGAATAGCACGGAGAGACAAGAAGGCCTTCTTCAATGAACAATGCAAAGAAATAGAGGAAAACAACAGAAGGGAACAGACTAGAGATCTCTTCAGGAAAACTGGAAATATCAAGGGAATATTTTGCATGAAGATGGACAGAGAATAAAGGATAGAAATTGCAGGGATCTAGTAGAAGGTGAAGAGATCAAGAGATGGAAGGAATATATGGAAGAACTATACAAAAAAAGATGTTAATGAACCAGATGACCACAATGATGTGGTCAGCCATCCAGAGCCAGACATTCTGGAGCGTGAAGTCAGGAGGGCCTTAGAAAGCACTGCTGTAAGTAAAGCTAATGGATGTGATGGAATTTCAGTTCAGTTTAGTTCAGTTCAGTTGCTCAGTCATGTCCGACTCTTTGCGACCCCATGAATCGCAGCACGCCAGGCCTCCCTGTCAATCACCAACTCCCGAAGTTCACTCAGACTCACATCTATCGAGTCAGTGATGCCATCCAGCCATCCCATCCTCAGTCGTCCCTTTCTCCTCCTGCCCCCATTCCCTCCCAGCATGAGTTTTTCCCAATGAGTCAACTCTTCGCATGAGGTGGACAAAGTAAAGGAGTTTCAGCTTCAGCATCATTCCTTCCAAAGAAATCCCAGGGCTGATCTCCTTCAGAATGGACTGGTTGGATCTCCTTGCAGTCCAAGGGACTCTCAAGAGTCTTCTCCAACACCACAGTTCAAAAGCATCAATTCTTCAGCATTCAGCTTTCTTCACAGTCCAACTCTCACATCCATACATGACCATAGGAAAAACCGTAGCCTTGACTAGACAGACCTTAGTTGGCAAAGTAATGTCTCTGCTTTTGAATATGCTATCTAGATTGGTCATAACTTTCCTTCCAAGGAGTAAGCATCTTTTAATTTCATGACTGCAATCACCATCTGCAGTGATTTTGGAGCCCCCCAAAATAAAGTCTGACACTGTTTCCACTGTTTCCCCATCTATTTCCCATGAAGTGATGGGACTAGATGCCATGATCTTAGTTTTCTGAATGTTGAGCTTTAAGCTAACTTTTTCACTCTCCTCTTTCACTTTCATCAAGAGGCTCGTTAGTTCCTCTTCACTTTCTGCCATAAGTGTGGTGTCATCTGCATATCTGAGGTTATTGATATTTCTCCCGGCAATCTTGATTCTAGCTTGTGCTTCTTCCAGCCCAGCATTTCTCATGATGTACTCTGCATAGAAGTTAAATAAGCAGGGTGACGATATACAGCCTTGATGTACTCCTTTTCCTATTTGGAACCAGTCTGTTGTTCCATGTCCAGTTCTAACTGTTGCTTCCTGACCTGCATATAGGTTTCTCAAGAGGCAGGTCAGGTGGTCTGGTATTCCCATCTCTTTCAGAACTTTCCACAGTTTATTGTGATCCACACAGTCAAAGGCTTTGACATAGTCAGTAAAGCAGAAATAGATGTTTTTCTGGAACTCTCTTGCGTTTTTAATGATCCAGCAGATGTTGGCAATTTGATCTCTGGTTCCTCTGCCTTTTCTAAAACTAGCTTGAACATCTGGAAGTTCACAGTTCACGTATTGCTGAAGCCTAGCTTGGAGAATTTGGAGCATAACTTTACTAGCTTGTGAGATGAGTGCAGTTGTGTGGTAGTTTGAGCATACTAGTAAGGTCACGCTTAAAACCTTGCATGCTAGGTCAGCATTATGCAAATCAAGAACTTCCAGATGAACAAGTTGGGTTTAGAAAAGGCAGAGGAACCAGACATCAAATTGCCAACATTTGCTAGATCATAGAGAAAGCAAGGGAATTCCAAAAAAAATCTACCTCTGTTTCATCAACTATGCTAAAGCCTTTGACTGTGTGAATCTTAACAATGGCAAGCTCTTAAAGACATGGGAATACTAGACCATCTTACCTGTCTCCTGAGAAAGCTGTATTTTGGTTAAGAAGCAACAGTTAGAACCCTGTACAGAACAACTGATTGTTTCAGGATTGAGAAAGTACAACAGGGCTGTCTGTTGTCACCCTGTTTTTTTAACTGATACATTGAGCACATCATGATATATGATGGGCAGGATGAGTTACAAGCTGGAATCAAGATAGGCAGGAGAAACATCAACAGCCTCAAATATGTAGATGATACCACTCTAATGGCAGAAATTGTACTCATCTCACATGCTAGCAAAGTAATGCTCAAAATTCACCAAGCCAGGTTTCAACAGTACATGAACTGAGAACTTCCACATGTTCAAGCTGGATTTAGAAAAAGCAGAAGAACCAGAGATCAAATTGCCAACATCTGCTGGATCATCAAAGAAGCAAGAGTATTCCAGAAAAACATTTACTTCTTCTTTATTGACTACACCAAACCCTTTGACTGTGTGGATTACAACAAACTGTGGAAAATTCTTTAAGAAATGGGACTACCAGACCAACTTACTTGCCTCCTGAGAAATCTGTATTCAGGCCAAGAAACAACAATTAGAACGAGACATGGAACAATATCTGGTTCCAAATTGGGAAGAGTACGACAAGGCTGTATATTGTCACCCTGCTTATTTAATTTATATGTAGAGTACATCATGCATAATGCTGGGCTGGATGATTCAAAAGCTGGAATCAAGATTACCCAGAGAAATATCAATAATCTCAGATATGCACATGACACCATCCTTATGGCAGAAAGCAAAGAGGAAGTAAAGAGCTTCTTGGAACTAAAAGAGGAGAGTGAAAAAGCTGGCTTAAAACTCAACACTGAAAAGACTAAAATCATGGCATCCAGTCTCATCACTTCATGGCAAATAGTGAGGAAAGTGTGAGAGACTTTATTTTATTGAGCTTTAAAATCACTACAGATGGTGACTACAATCCAAAATTAAAAGATGCTTTCTCCTTGAAAGAAAAGCTATGACCCACCTAGACAGCATATTAAAAAGCAGAGACATTACTTTGCTGACAAAGGTCTGTCTAGTCAAAGCTATGGTCTTTCCACTAGTCATGTATGGATGTGAGAGTTGGACCATAAAGAAAGCTGAGTGCTGAAGAACTGATACTTTTGAACTGTGGTGTTGGAGAAGACTCTCAAAAGTCCCTTGAATTGCAAGGAGATCGAACCAGAATTAGACCTGAATATTTATTGGAAGGATTGATGCTGAGGCTGAAACTCCAATACACTGGCCACCTGATGGGAAGAACTGACTCATTGGAAAAGACTCTGATGCTGGGAAAGATGAAGGCAGGAGGAAAATGAATGACAGAGGATGAGAAGGTTGGATGGCATCACCAACTCAATAGGCATGAGTTTGAGCAAACTCCTGGAGTTGGTGATGGACAGGGAAGCATGGCATGCTGCAGTCCACAAGGCTGCTAAAAGTCAGATGTGACTGAGTGACTGAACTGAATTAACTGAATGGCAGAAAGCAAAGAGGAACTAAAGAATGTCTTGAAGAGAGTGAAGGAGCAGAGTGAAAAAGCTGGTTTAAAACTAAATATTAAAAAAACCTAAGACAAAATTATAGGATACTGAAAGAGGTACTCCCCAGGTCAGTAGGTGCCCATTATGACACTGGAGGTCAGTGGAGAAATAACTTCAGAAAGAATAAAGGGATGGAGCCAAAGCAAAAACAATACCCAGCTGTGGATGTGATTGGTGATAGAAGCAAGGTCTGATGCTGTAAAGAGCAATATTGCATAGGAACCTGGAATGTCAGGTCTCTGAATCAAGGCAAATTGGAAGTGGTCAAACAGGAGATGGCAAGAGTGAACGTCAAAATTCTAGGAATCAGCAAACTAAAATGGACTGGAATGGGTGAATTTAACTCAGATGACCATTATATCTACTACTGCAGGCAGGAATCCCTCAGAAGAAATGGAGTAGCCATCATGGTCAACAGAAGAGTCCGAAATGCAGTACTTGGATGCAATCTCAAAAATGACAGAATGATCTCTGTTCGTTTCCAAGGCAAACCATTCAGTATCACAGTAATCCAAGTCTATGCCCCAACCAGTAATGGTGAAGAAGCTGAAGTTGAACGGTTCTATGAAGACCTACAGGACCTTTTAGAACTAACACCCAAAAAAGATGCCCTTTTCATTATAGGGGACTGGAATGCAAAAGTAGGAAGTCAAGAAACACCTGGAGTAACAGGCAAATTTGGCCTTGGAATACAGAATGAAGCAGGGCAAAGACTAATAGAGTTTTGCCAAGATAATGCACTGGTCATAGCAAACACTTTCTTCCAACAACACAAGAGAAGACTCTACACATGGACATCGCCAGATGCTCAACACCAAAATCAGATTGATTCTATTTTTTGCAGCCAAAGATGGAGAAGCTCTCTACAGTCAACAGAAACAAGACCAGGAGCTGACTGTGGCTCAGATCATGAACTCCTTATTACCAAATTCAGACTTAAATTGAAGAAGGCAGGGAAAACCGCTAGACCATTCAGGTATGACCTAAATCAAATCCCTTATGATTATACAGTGGAAGTGAGAAATAGATTTAAGGGCCTAGATCTGATAGAGTGCCTGATGAACTATAGAATGAGGTTCATGACATTGTACAGGAGACAGGGATCAAGATCATCCTCATGGAAAAGAAATGCAAAAAAACGAAATGGCTGTCTGGGGAAGCCTTACAAATAGCTGTGCAAAGAAGAGAAAGCCTGCTTCAGCAATCAATGCAAAGAAATAGAGGAAAACAACAGAATGGGAAAGATTAGAGATCACTTCAAGAAAATTAGACATATCAAGGGAACATTTCATGCAAAGATGGGCTTGATAAAGGACAGAAATGGTATGGACCTAACAGAAGCAGAAGATATTAAGAAAAGATGGCAGGAATACACAGAAGAACTGTGCAAAAAGGATCTTCACAGCCCAGATAATCACAGTGGTGTGATCACTCATCTAGAACCAGAATCTTGGACTGTGAAGTCAAGTGGGCCTTAGAAAGCATCACTACGAACAAAGCTAGTGGAGGTGATAGAATTCGAGTTGAGCTATTTAAAATCTTGAAAGATGATGCTGTGAAAGTGCTACACTCAATATACCAGCAAATTTGGAAAGCTCAGCAGTGGCCACAGGACTGGAAAAGATCAGTTTTCATTCCAATCCCAAAGAAAGGCAATGCCAACGAATGTTCAAACTACCACACAATTGCACTCATCTCACATGCAAGTAAAGTAATGCTCAAAATTCTCCAAGCTAGGCTTCAGCAATACATGAACTGTGAACTTCCTGATGTTCAAGCTGGTTTTAGAAAAGGCATAGGAACCAGAGATCAAATTGCCAACATCCTCTGGATCATGGAAAAAGCAAGAGAGTTCCAGAAAAACATCTATTTCTGCTTTATTGACTATGCCAAAGCCTTTGACTGTGTGGATCACAGTAAACTGTGGAAAATTCTGAAAGAGATGGGAATACCAGACGACCTAACCTGCCTCTTGAGAAACCCATATGCAGGTCAGGAAGCAACAGTTAGAACTGGACATGGAACAACAGACTGGTTCCAAATAGGAAAAGGCATACGTCAAGGCTGTATATTGTCACCCTGCTTATGTAATTTATGTGGAGAGTACATCATGAGAAACGCTGGACTGGAAGACACACAAGCTAGAATCAAGATTGCCGGGAGAAATATCAACAACCTCAGATATGCAGATGACACCACCCTTATGGCAGAAAGTGAAGAGGAACTAAAAAGCCTCTTGATGAAAGTGAAAGAGGAGAGTGAAAACGTTGGCTTAAAGCTCAGCATTCAGAAAGCTAAGATCATGGCATCCGGTCCCATCACTTCATGGGAAATAGATGGAGAAACAGTGGAAACAGTGTCAGACGTTATTTGTTTGGGCTCCAAAATCACCGCAGATGGTGACTGCAGCCATGAAATTAAAAGACGCTTACTCCTTGGAAGAAAAGTTATGAGCAACCTAGATAGCATATTGAAAAGCAGAGACATTACTTTGCCAACTAAGGTCCGTCTAGTCAAGGATATGGTTTTCCCAGTGGTCATGTATGGATGTGAGAGTTGGACTGTGAAGAAGGCTGAGTGCTGAAGAATTGATGCTTTTGAACTGTGGTGTTGGAGAAGACTCTTGCGAGTCCCTTGGACTGCAAGGAGGTCCAACCAGTCCATTCTAAAGGAGATCAGCCCTGGGATTTCTTTGGAAGGAATGATGCCAAAGCTGAAGCTCCAGTACTTTGGCCACCTCATGTGAAGAGTTAACTCACTGGAAAAGACTCTGATGCTGGGAGGGATTGGGCACAGGAGAAGAAGGGGACTACCGAGGATGAGATGGCTGGATGGCATCACTGACTCGATGGACGTGAGTCTGAGTGAACTCCGGGAATTGGTGATGGACAGGCAGGCCTGGCGTGCTGCGATTCATGGGGTCGCAAAGAGTCGGACATGAGTGAGTGACTGAACTGAACTGAAGATCATGGCATCTGGTCCCATTCAGTTCAATTCAGTTGCTCATTCATGTCTGACTCTTTGCGACCCCATGATTCGCAGTATGCCATGCTTCCCTGCCCATCACCAACTCCCGGAGTTCACCCAAACTCATGTGCATCGAGTCAGTGATGCCATCCAGCCATCTCATCCTCGGTCGTCCCCTTCTCCTCCTGCCCCCAATCCCTCCCAGCATCAGAGTCTTTTCCAATGAGTCAACTCTTTGCATGAGGTGGCCAAAGTATTGGAGTTTCATCCTCAGCATCAGTCCTTCCAATGAACACCCAGGACTGGTCTCCTTTAGGATGGACTGGTTGGATCTCCTTGCAGTCCAAGGGACTCTCAAGAGTCTTCTCCAACACCACAGTTCAAAAGCATCAATTCTTCGGCATTCAGCCTTCTTCACAGTCCAACTCTCACATCCATACATGACTACTGGAAAAACCATAGCCTTGACTAGATGGACCTTTGTTGGCAAAGTAATATCTCTGCTTTTTAATATGCTATCTAGGTTGCTCATAACTTTCCTTCCAAGGAGTAAGCATCTTTTAATTTCATGACTGCAATCACCATCTGCAATGATTTTGGAGCCCCCCAAAATAAAGTCTGACACTGTTTCCACTGTTTCCCCATCGATTTCCCATGATCTGGTTCCAGTACTTCATGGCAAATAGAAGAGGAAAATGGAGAAGCAGTGACAGATTTCCCCTCTTGGGCTCTAAAATCACTGCAGATGATGACTGAAGCCATGGAATCAGAAGACAGTTGCTCCTTGGCAGAAAGCTATGACAAACCTAGACAGTGTGTAGAAAAGCGGAGACATCACTCTGCTGACAAAGGTCCTTATAGTCAAGGCTATGGTCTTCCCAATGGTTACATATGGTTGTGAGAGCCAGACCATAAAAAATGAAGAGCACCAAAGAATTGATGCTTTCGAACTATGGTGCTGAAGGAGATTCCTGAGAGTCCCTTGGACAGTGAGGAGATCAAACCAGTCAATCTTACAGGAAGGACTGATGCTGAAGCTGGATCTCCAGTATTCTGGCAATGTGACGCAAGCAGCCGACCCTTTGGAAAAGTCCCTGATGCTGAGAAAGATAGAGGGCAGAAGGAGAAGAGGGCATCAGAGGATGAAATGGCTGGATGGTATCACTGATGAATGGACATGAACTTGGGCAAACTCTGGGAGATGGTGAGCTCAGGGAGACCTGCTGTGCTGCTGCCCATGTAGTCATAAAGAATGGGACACAACTGTGCCACTGAACAACAACATGTGAGGCTCATATTGAATTTTGAGTAGGATGATGGAGTTGAAGGTGATGAGAAGCGATCAGCTTTGGGCTCCATTTCAAAGAAACAACCACCAAGATTTGCTGATAGGTTGGATGTGGAATATAAAAGAGTCTAAGATGGCTCCAATGTTACTATAACATTTTGTAACTTAAAATTGTACCAAAAAAATGTTAAAAGAATGTATAGTATTGAAATGTTTTAGTTCTTCCCCTTCATGGTTTGGATCAGTGGTTCTCAAACTTGGGTTTGGAGGTTTGGTAAGCTACCAGAGTACAGAGGCTAACAAATTGATGCAAGATAGGATCTGAGCCTCTACTTTTACCAGTTCCCCAGGTGACTGTAGTGAATGCTGAAGTTTAGGAACCATGGGTTTAGATAAAATCTTTTAGGGATATTGACTAATAACTTAAGTCCTTGTTCATCATAAGCTAAAAGAAAACTTAGAAATTTATTTTCCTTCTACAATCAGGGACTGTTCTTTATAAGTTATAGGATTTACTGGGCAGAAAATAAATCCTATTAAATTAACTATACATATTTTTTCTTCCTGACATTTTCTTTTTTGTTTAGATTTAGTCCCCATACTGAATAAATTCTTGTTTCCCTATTGTATTTGAAAACTGCATTTATTCTTGGTGACAGTTGCCTGTAACTAGGCAGGTGAGTGTGTAATTCTCTTCCTGTTTTCACACACATAGGAAGGAATATTTGCTGGCATAATGGAACACTGTGCTAACATTTTCTGCTTTGCTACACTCACCCTTCTGCTCTTTGGGGCTTTAAGTTTCCCATTGTGCCCTGATTTTTCCAGCAGAGGAAATTGTACCACCCACAGGGATCATGCTGTGTTTTCAAATCCTGGAGGTAATGAACAATGGTCATTCCTGGAAATGGGGAAACCCAGAGAGAGGAAAACAGTTCTAGTATGTGGGTCATCCCAGCTGCTGCTGGCTTTAGGAACAAGCGTGAGAAGCCCCAGACACTTGGGAAACTGGTTTGTACCCAGTTTGTTTTCACACAGCAGGCTGCCTCTGTGTGGCTGAGAGGGCACCTGATGAGATGCAGTGGAGTGATGTGGGCTTCGGGAAAGAGGAGGGAACTTGGGGATAACATATTGGACAAAAATGCAAATGAAGTAAAGGTAATGGCCAGCATTACCAGGCTCCGTTGCTTTCAATAACACAAATGCTTTCAAGAAGATGAATTTCTAGGACAAGAGAAAGACAGCACAGATACAATCTAATTGACAGAACTGTTATAGACAACTGATTCTATTATTTGCAATAGGCTGAATCAGAGAATATGTTGAAACATAGTCATACCTTGTAATAATATTTAAAAGGGAAGAATGTATAAGAGGTAAAACTGAATTTAACTTTTTAATATTCCTTCACATAAATACCTAAAGATGTAAAGTTTCAAAATGGCCTGAAGAATAAATCTGGAAAGGGAATCTGTGTCATGCTAAATAATCTAATTGACATATTCAGACATAAAGAAACTAGAAAGCAAAACTCTCTCAATCTGATCTTTCATTCATTATTTTTCAAACAAAACCTTTTTTTCTGAAAATTCATGCATCACCCACATCTGTGGAGTTATCTGAAGAGAGCAGATATTTCTAAAAATCTGTTATAATGGACTTCCCTAATATATTGAATCATATACTATGTTACTAGATTTTAGTATATTGATAGGTATTCATAACATTTCATTTAAATCCATTGGCTCAAACCTATAAAACATTTTCCTTCATTTTAAAACCAATTTCCTAAGGTAAAATTATTTTCTCAGTTTTAAATCAGAAAGAAAAATATATACAGGGATTTTTTGCAAAGATATTCCTAAATCTATAAATATTTAATTTTTCTGTGTTTATTAGTTTAGAAGCAAGCGACTAATGAAAAATTCAGGATTAATATTATGATTTGCATATCCAGTCATGGTCCAGATAGCTATGAGAATAATCATTAAACAGTATCTGCATTTTAGTTTCCTTACCTGTCAAGTGAGAAGACTCACAGTCTTGCTCTACATCGTTTGTAGAAACTTGATGAAGTTCATTGAAATTCTGTGGAGAACTGTGCCTCATAAATGCAGAATTACTACTTAAAAAAAATAGGCATCACAGAGATTTAGACACAGACTGTACTTGGAAATCTCTGAAAATAGAACTGACCTCATCTGTTCCTAGGGATATTGGTGAATCAGTAATCTAGTGGGATGGATTTCCGTGGAGAAAGCACTTTTTAAATTGCAAAGTACTTACAAAAAGTGCAAGTTTGGGTGTTATTATTAATAATATCCATCTGTGTTACAGTTGTAGGTTGATGGTCACAGTTGGTCTCTGGCTCTGGGAAGGAACAATTAAATAATATGAGTATATTTTTATAAGATCAAGCAAAACTTACCTAGTTTCCTAAATTCCATGTTCAACTAGACATAACTTTACAACAGAAAAATATGCTTAAGCCATAAGCTCAATAAATAATTCCTTCATTTGCCAAATGTTTCATTGTTATCATTCAAAACACTTCTTTTTAGGATGGGATACATAAACTTTGGAGTCACAGATTCCTTTGATAATCCAGTGAAAACCAGAAATTCTCACTGTCCCACTCCTGTGTGTATACACAAAATTAGAATTTCAGGAGGTCTTGGAGCCATCTGAAATCCAGGTGAAGAATTTATTCCTAGGACCTCCTTAGTGGCTCAGTGGTAAAATATCCACCTGCCAATGCAAGAGACACGAACGAGTTCGATCCCTGATCCAGGAAGGTCCCACATGTCTTGGAGCAACTAAGCCTGTGGACCACAACTATTAAGCCTGTGCTCTATAACTCAGGAGCCAAAACTAATGAGTCCATGTGCTGCAACTATTGAAGCGCATGCGCTCTAGAGCCCATGCTGTGAAAGAAAAGCCACTGCAATGAGAAGCCCATGCACAGCTAGAGTAGCCCTTGCACACAGCCGCAAGAGAAAAGCCTGCAGCAGCAAAGACACAGCACAGCCCACCCCCCCAGAAAAGAATTCACCTTTAAAGGGACTGAGGTTAATCCTTTCAGCAATCTCTTACTGAGTACCTACTTTGTTCTCGAATATGCCCTAGATACTAAAGACGCACAGGGAACTAGGCTCTGCCCCAAGTCTAGTAGGTGATATACATATATTGAGTAAAACATAAATCTCATCTAGTCAAAGATATGACCTCATTTGGCTTCACAGACACAAAAATGATAATTAGGATGATTACAACTTTTGAATATACTAAGAGAATTGAAAATATTCAGCTAAAGGAAACAGTGAGCGTTTTCTTTTGTCTTCCTTTTTTCTCTTCCTGCTTTTTAATACCATAAAATGTAAGCAAACACGAAATCTAAATTTTGCTTTCAAAAAGTATATTATGGCTTATCTTTGCATTAATAATTATTTTTGAGTGCCTACAATATGAAGAGCACTACACTAGAGATTGTAAGAATACACATCTAAATATTTCAAAGTCATCTTTTATTTCCATCCATTTCTATGCTTTCATAATCATGTGTTCTCTCTCACTGAGCACTTGCCTTTGAAAAATGGTATTTTAACACTTGGTTGTCTCTTCAGCAAAAGTCATCTTATTGAAATAATAAAGCAGACTATACCCTGCTGAGCATGATATTGTGTGAGGAAGAAGAGAAAAGGAATAAAGATTTGTTTAATGCTGATAAATTTAAGGAAAAATAAACAAATGTTAAGAGATAAAAAGGCTAAATACCCAATATTATATACCCCTGTGTATGTCCTATGCATCAAAGTCCTAAACAAAGAATGTGACAATGATATTCAGATAAGGAAGCATAACAGTAAGCGCTCCCTCTGTATTTTACTGTTTCTCATTTGGGAACCAATTCATTCAGTGACTGGAAGGTAGGTGAGAGGACTGAGAAGGCAATAAAAACAGAGGGAAATAATAGAGAAGGAGACCATTCGAGATCCTCTGGGAGTTGTGCATGAAGTGGGTGTGCTTCTAGAACAGAGAAAGAGAGACCCAACGAAACCCTTCTATTTCTGCAACTCTTTTTCACCTGAGAAGTAAAGCAAGAAGCACTGATAATAATAATAATAATAAAAGGAGAGGACAGCAGAATAACAAATAACCACACACAGTCACTTCAGACCTATTCTGAAACAACAGAATACACTTTAAAAAGCAGTAAAAACAATAAAAATCCAGTCATTGTGAAAAAGGAAAGCCTTAGCTGCAATAAAGCCAGTCAATAAAGAAGCTCTCTCATTTAAACATCAAATGCACATTGTTTTGCAACACCTGTTATTCAGACATAATAGCTTTCTTAACCTGTCAAAGTGTTTAAGCTGAGGAAAAGAAATGGGCCTCCAGCTGTGCTGTTCTGTGGAGAAAGCCTGTGCGAAGCGATATTAGTTTAATGAAATGTGTACAGATTGTAATTGTGGTAATAAGAGGGCAATTCCCTGAGGTGTCATAGGAAGGCGGTGAGCTCAGCCAGGCAGAAAACAGAAGCTTGCAGGCTGAGGGAGAAAACCCAGCCTACTCTGGAGAGAGGGCAGGAAGTGAGCAGGAAAGACCAGGGAAAGAGGAGTCCTGTGAATGTGCTGTCCTCAGACTCACTCTGAGAAAGAAACCAGGTCTAGAAGGAGTTAAAACCCTCTTCTTACAGCACTGCTGACCCAGAGCTAATCTGAATCAATGTAAACTGTGCTGCAGGTGCTGGGGAACTCAGGGGAGACAGTTCTCATTCTGTGACAAGATGACAGTGACCCTTCTGAAACTCATATTCAGGGTGAGAGACAATGAATAATCAAACATAAGTGAGGCGAAAAGGGAGTGATGCAAGCGAAGAATATTGCAGATCAAGCAAGCATGGCCTTCTTTTTGTGTTTATCTAGACATCATCCCGGGATTTACTCTGGGAAGGACATATTTTAGAGAGTCCTCTTGAGAGAAGGAGCCACTGGTATCAGTTACTTGACAATCAATTTGTCATTGGTTTAAATTTACCAAATAAGTTAAATGCCTGAAGGTGAGGCATGTGTAGCCAATTCTTTTTCTAACTGGCTGTATGCCTTTGGGCAAGTCATAGAACCTCTCTGGTTCTCCATTTTATTACCTGTAAATCTAAGGAAGTCTTTCTAAGCAATTACTTTGTGTGATGCCTGTCAGTGGTTTGCTACTACCTAATAATATCAAGGTCCATTTCAATCTTGACCCTCCTCCCCTCCTCAGGATTCATGTTCTGTTATTTGACTGCAGAATTTGATAGAATTATACCAAAATACTATTGCTTCCTCATATACATAGTGGATTTAATTTCTCTATAATTTTACATACGGTTTTCCCTTTCTCAAAACTTTTACTCAATTGGTTCAGTTCTATTTGTTTTAGAGTATGAGGTTGAGGCTGTTCTTTTTATATACTCTTCTCTAGGCTGGAATATTTCCTTCACTTTCCCCTCTTTTCTGGGGCTGTTCTTTCTCTGGCTTCAATTACCAGTTCAGATGTCACTTTGAGAAAGCCTTCCTCGAGTTCCCAAGTTTGGGCGGTTTTCATTTCATATATTCTGATAGCTTCTTCTACTGTCTATATCATGTCAATCTATATTGTAATAGCAAAATTACTAACATCAATCAGATTCCTATTCCTTAAGGACAACTTTTATAGATCTATGTTAAGTTTTTATGGTAATGCTGTGAGAGATTGGTAAAATTCCTAACATCCGACTGGCTTACAATGAGTGTGCCTTGGATCAATAAATGAACAGAGCACTAGGAGAAGCTTAGCATGTACATCCAAGCCGAGCAAAGGACCCAGGACATGTGCTGGCCCAATACATCCTTTACAAGTTAAATACTCCCTGTCTTTGTCCACCTCACTCACCAAATTCTTAACTTCCTTCAAAGCAGTAAGGTCATTTAGTACCCTGCACAACACCTCAACTACAAAGATGTTTGATGACTACTCACTGAAATATCTCTTTACTGCTGAAAGTTCTATATAGATTATATGATGATAAGTCATTTCCAAAACGATTTTTCACTCAAAAGGGATTTGGGGGAAATTATATATCTAATTATCCAATGTTTGTCTTGTGTTTTAGAGAGCATATGTATAAAATTTAGAAGCAGAAAAACAAATATGAACAAAAAAACGAATATAGCACCAAAGTTGAACAAAGATTACCCAGGTTGCTTTCTCGCTCCATGGAGGGAATATGGGATATTATAATTCTTATCCTCAAAAATGTACAGACTGAACATTCCTCAAGCATTTCTGATAACCACTTATGGATATGAAAATAATTAACTGATATAAAACTTCCTGGAATAAATTTATCTCTTTACCACATGACATATGCCCAGGGGTCATTTTTTAAAAGTAAATCAATCCTTTAATAAAACTGATCTGATGGAGCTTGAGCTCTAGAAATCATCTGTTAAATTATCTTTTCTTTGTCATGTCTTGGACATAGTAGAAGGTGGCTTTTGTACTTTGAAATTTAAAAATTAGGTTTATGTCCTCTCTAACTTTCTGTTCACTGGCCTGGCTGAACCTTGGTTTCCTCTTATGAAAAAATAAGAATAATAATATGTACTTTCATTCCTACTGGGTCCACCCACGAAAGTTTTATGTAGCCCTAGCAGCAACATATCCTCAGTTGCTTAGGAACGGGCATTTTGAAAGTCTGAGCTAAGAGAACAGAGATCCTAGATAGCATACAGCAAATTGAACCTGGTTTCTTGCATTATTTGAAATTTGATAATAGAACAGATTTTAAAACTTCTTTAAGAGTTCAAAATTGTTAATACTTTGGGACTGAGTGTATCTTCTTTTCTTCTGTGTAATTACTAGGCATTATAGTAATTATACCTGAAGTCATACAGATATTTAGTTAGCTACTTAGAAACTATGGAGTGTTAAGTAGCATTCACTGTTACTATTAAGTAATATTTACAAATAACATTATAGTTTGTGCAGTATTTATAAAGTTGCTCTCTCACTATAGACAAAATGTTTATTGCATTATTACCTAGGAATTGTGGCCTGGGATATGATTAATCTTCAACAAATGATAAATTTTCTATAGTTTAATTATCTTCGGCAACTATTACAAAGAGTAATATTTTAACTCATGGTTCACAAATAGGAAAACTGGCTCAAAAGTCAAGTGACTTGCCTAACTTACAGCACTAATTTTCAGTTTAGAATCTGAGTCTAGATGATACAGTACCAATTGTGTACCCTTATCATTACTTCCCAGATAGCAGGAGAACCCTGTTAAATTCCTGGGTCAGAAGGATCTGCTGGAGAAGGGATAAGGTACCCACTTCAGTATTCTGGCCTGGAAAATTCCATGGACTGTAAAGTCCATGGGGTCGAAAAGAGTTGGACATGACTGAGGACTTTCACGTCACATCATACCTATATATCATCACCTAATCCTAATCCATGAAAAATGACTAAACCATCATGGAAAGAGGACAATATTAGAAGTTCAAAGATTCACATCCTGCTGGTAACTCTATGCATCATGTACCATTTACTTTTACTAATAATCTATTTCCTTTCCAAGACTACATATTGCTTTAATTTCTGTAACAACTATGTTTTCCTGTGTTATTTAAATCAAAGGTATCTTGCTGTTAATTAAACTACAATTTGAAGAAGACATACACTATATGTGAGGTGCTGCAAAGCTAGGGTCTTCATTATCATTGTCTTGTTTCATCCTCACTCCAACCTTAGGAAGTAAATAATATTATCCCCCGTTTACTAGGGGCTTTCCAGGTAGTGCTTTGGTAAAGAGACCTGCCTGATAACGCAGTAGACATAGACACCTGGGTTCAATCCCTGGGTCCACACGACCCTCTAGAGGAGGACATGGCAACTCACTCCAGTATTCTTGCCTGGAGGATCCCATGGAGGGAGGAGCCTGGTGAGCTGCAATATATAGGGTCACAAAGCATCAGACAGGACTGAAGCACGCACGTTTGCTAGAGAAGGAAATTCAGGTTTAGGGTTGCTGACTGACTTATCAGGTACACACACTTAGTAGTAAAGTTGTGATTCTGAGTCAAATCTATTTGTGCTGTCACTACCACACATTGCCTTGAGGAAATGATGGAGAAACATGTTAAAGAGAGTTTTTGAAAAAAATAAAAAAACATTCTCAGGTCTTTAATACACTGGTATACAATGAGCATCACCAGATGATAGTATATTATACACTACTACTTATATTTCTTTAATGATAAGACTTTTTTCAGAACATCTTGTGGAAATATTATTCTTAAGTTTGTATATTTTAGGAAATAGATGATTTCTAAGAAAACTTCCAACTCTAATAACTTTAGTTTTATTCCTAACATTTTACTACCTGGATCTCTCTTTTATTTCTATCTAAATCTTCTTTTTAACCAAGACCGGTCTCAAGTTTCCTCTATGTGAAATGATATCATATAAACACAGAGATATTTATTGGTGTCATTGGGCATCAATTGCAAAAGAACATAAAACAAAAAGCATTTATTTCTGAATGGTAATAAGTACTGTGTGAGTTTAAGTAATATCATAGATTGTATCATCAATTAGAAAACCCATATAAGCTTTTCTAACTTAAATGTATTTTTTAAATAATGGAGAGATAAATGAAAGAATTTAGCAAGTGAGATGAAGCCTAAGCTAAGTGGGAGAATTTTAAGACATATCCTTGAACTAAACAAAATCTCTGAACCCAACGTTGCACTCTTTGTTTAATCTCATGTGCTCTGAAGTTTTTCTGAGATGAAATTTTGAGCCAAATAAAATTCATTTTGCCCAACAAGCTGAGCTTTTCATTTCCAATTTGTTTACTTTTAAAAATGAGTTGGAGGTTTTCTGAGACTTTCCCCAGCTGAGACCTCATATTGTGAGTGACACCATCTCCTTTCATCATCTGCACTTGTCTCTGAACCATGAGGTCATGTGGAACATTATGACAGATAGAACCTGACACGCCCTGTCATGGAGCCAGATGCACCAGCTGGGAAGCCTATGGAGCAACAAGCTTCATCTCTGGGCACCTTGGAAGTTAAAAACTGGTCTTTTTTTGTTGTTTTTTTGAGGACCAATTTACCTGAATTACAGATAACTTTTTCCAAATCTAAGCCAAGCAAATGATTGAGAACCAGCTTCATGTTCACTATTGAATGAAAGATTCTGGGATGATCCTGCATATATATCCTCTTCTGATTCCATTTAAAATAAAAAGGAAAAGTTACTTTTCTCTCTTCATATTGAAAGATAAAAGAAACTATTAGACTGGCATATTCTTAATAAAGCTCAAACAGTATTTCAGTCATCAGGTTTTAGTATGTTTCTTTAAACAGTACGAATATTGCTTTTGCACTGATTTCTATTCAAGTATTACAAGGCAAATGGTGGGTTTTCTCAGTGGCCTATGGAGTAACTTGTATTTTGTGTAGAGAGGTGGGGGCAGAATGTTTTCACATGGCTATTAGCATTTCCTTCTTTGAGGGGGACCTGATAATGTTACCAGGAAAAAAAATCTCTGCCCAGGGATTAAGTTGAATGACCTTATTCTGACTGTCTCATCAGTTTAAAAAAAAAAATTGTATTGCAGTATAGTTGATTTACAATGTTGTGTTAGTTTCAGGTGTACAGAAAAGTGATTCAGCCACATATATATATATATATATACACACACACATTCATTCTTTTTTTGATTTTTTACCCATATAGGCCACTTTAGATTACTGAGTAGAGTTCCCTGTGCTATAGAGTAGGTCCCTGTTGGTCATCTATTATGTGTATAATATTGTGTATAATATTGTGTGTATGTTGATCCCAAGCTCCAAATCCACCACTCCTCCCATTTTCCCCTTTAGTAAACATGTTTGCTTTTGAAATATTTCTGTTTTGTAAATAAATTAATTTGTATCATTTTTTTTTCATTTTATTTATTTATTTATTTTTTAATTTTTATTTTTACTTTATTTTACTTTAAAAATTAGATTCCACATACAGGTGATATCATGTGATATTTATCTTTCTGTCTCTGATTTACTTCATTTAGTATGATAATCTCTAGGTCTATCCATGTTGTGACAATGGCATTATTTTGTTCTTCGTTATGGCTGAGTAGTGTTCTTATATATGCACTGTTGCTGCTGCTGCTAAGTTGCTTCAGTCGTGTCTGACTCTGTGTGACCCCATAGATGGCAGCCCACTAAGCTTCCCTGTCCCTGGAATTCTCCAGGCAAGAACACTGGAGTGGGTTGCCATATCCATCTCCAATTCTTGAAAGCGAAAAGTGAAAGTGAAATCACTCATTCATGTCCAACTCTTAGCGACCCCATGGACTGCAGCCCACCAGGCTCCTCTGTCCATGTGATTTTCCAGGCAAGAGCACTGGAGTGGGGTGCCATCGCCTCCTCCAGTTATATATGCACTGCATCTTCTTTATCCATTCCTCTGTTAATGGGCATTTAGGTTGCTTCCATATCTTGGCGGCTATTGTAAACAGTGCTACAATTAATATTGGAGTAGATGTATATTTTCAAAATATGGTTTTCTCTGGATATACGGCTGGGAGTAGGATTACTGGATCATATGGTAGTTCTATTTTTAGTTTTTAGGTAACTTTCATACTGGTCTTCATAGTGGTTGTACCAGTTTACATTTCGACCGACAGTTCAGGAGGGTTCTCTTTTCTTCACACCTTCTCCAGCATTTATTGTTTGTAGACTTTTTGATGATGGTCACTGTGACCTGTTTTTTTGTTTTTTTTTTGTTTTTTTGTTTTTGCCACCTGATGTGAAGAGCTTATTCATTAGAAAAGGCCCTGATGCTGGGAAAGACTGAAGGCAGGAGGAAAAGGGGTTGACAGAGGATGAGATGGTTGGATGGCATCACTGACTCAATGGACATGAGTTTGAACAAGCTCCAGGAGTTGATGATGCACAGGAAAGCCTGATATGCTGCAGTCCATGGGGTTGCAAAGAGTCAGACACAACTGAGTGACTGAACTCAGCAGAAGTGATTGTAATCTATGTGTGGTGATACTTCATTATGGCTTTGATTTGCATTTCTCTGTTGAATATCTTTTCATGTGTTTGTTTTTTGGTGATCTATATGTCTTTCTGGAGAAATATCTGTTTAAATCTTCTACCCATTTTTTGATTGGGTCATTTATTTTTCTGACATAGAACTGCATGAGCTATTTGTGTAATTTGGAGATTAATTCCTTATTGGTCACTTTATTTGAAGATATTTTCTCCCATTCTGTGGGTTGTCTTTTCATTTTGCTTATGGTTTCCTTTACTGTGCAAAAGGTTTAATTAGGTCCCTTTTTTTTTTTTTTAATTTTTGTTTTTGTTTTCATTACTCTGGGAGATGGATCCAAAAAGATATTTCTGTGGTTAACTTCAAAGCATGTTCTACCTATGTTTTCCTCTAAGAGCGTTTTTGTATCTGACCTTACATTTAGGTGTTTGATCCATTTTGATTTTACTTTTGTGTATGGTGTTAGAGAATGTTCTAATTTCATTCTTTTACATTGCAACTGTCCAATTTTCCCAGCACAACTTATTGAAGAGACTATCTTTTCTTCATTGTATGTTTTTGTCTCTTTTGTCATAGATTGATTGACTGTAGGTGAATGGATTTATTTCTGGGATTTCTACTGTTTTCCATTGATTTATATTTCTGTTTTTGCACTAGTATGATATTGTTTTGATTACTGTAGCTTTGTAGTATAGTCTGAGGTCAGGGAGCCTGACTTTTCTCCAGCTCCATTTTTACTTCTCAGTACTGCTTTGGCTATTTGGGGTCTTTTGTGTTTCCATACAAATTTATTTAATTTTTTTGTTCTAGTTCTGTGAAAAATGCCATTGGTAATTTAGTCCTACTATTACGTTATTTTGACATTATTAAAATACATCCTCATTCTAAATAGGAAGACTTACCTCCTTAAACACCAGGGGAAATGAATAGAACTTTGGCTGTTCTATTACCTTCTCTGTTCCAGCAGCCCTAAATTCAACACAAAAGCAAGATTCCCTGTGGGAAATGCCTCTGAAAGCTATAGAATAGTGCATATTGTCCCAATATAAGCAGCTGAACTTTTTCTCTGCTTCTTTATTCCAATTTTTAATTATCTTCTTCCATTCAACATCTGAACCCAAAGAAGGTATCCTTTCTCTTATCTCACCACCCCACTACCAATCAATTAAGCAAAATGGATCAACTTTAGGTTAATATGAGTGGGTGTTAGCCAATAATCAGTTATACTTCTATAGATATTTAAGCCATTTCTCTAATCATGGAAACAAAAAGTCCTGGAACCCCCATTAAAAGAAATATAAAACTTCATTGAATGAGACAATAATGGAAAATTTTATGACCTAAGGAAGCAAATTTCCTTCGAACACCTCTAAAAAAGGACATTCTAATTGGGATAGTATAAAAAAGAATTCAGTTCTTACTCTATATATTAATTCAACATAAACTCTGCCTATAAAATGTTTCCCATTTAAGAGTAAAGGCTTGGTTTCTGGAGGTTTGCAGAATGAGCTCTATTCATAATAACATTTTTGCTGTCAGTAAATGTCAGCAAGTTGAGAGTTGTCTATCTCTATTCTTTCAGCCTTCAACTGCAGATAAAAGAAAAGCAAACCTAAGGGAAAATGTATGAGCTACCTGTATTGAAAAGCCTTGCTCATTCTGTCTTCTCTGTGTGCTCTCTGGGCATCTACAAGTTCTGCAGTGTTTTGCTAAAGCTGCTCAAGGTTGAGCATCCATTCATACTACTTTGAAATTGATTCAGTCATAGCTTTTCCCAAATGACCTGCCTATTAGGTCCAGGCCTTTCTACTCCCTATCTCAGGGGAAATAATCAGACCAGCTTCCTTTTCTTCTTTCTGTACTTTATTATGTGTTTCAAGGCTGAGAAAAATACAGAATCAATGATTTTCCTTTAAAATATGACACAGCTATTTCTTGTCCACAGAGTAGATACCATAGATTTTCCCTGGGCCCTGATTGTGATACTAGATTGAAGTTAATTTTAATGCATCAATTTGAGACTGTTTGACTCCTCTACTCTTTGCAGGCATAATTCACTTCCTTCTTTATATATATCCTGGCTGAAATTTTAAAACAGTGTGTTTGTTTCCTTTTAAGCACAATACACAAAACCAAATTCAGTGGCAACTTTATCTACCCAGAAGGCAAGACAATTTGAAACCCAAGACAAAATACCTATTTTAATAAAATATTTTTTAAAAATAAAGCATTATCAGGTTTTGCCTGGGATGCTCATCAAACATAGGAAATGATATTGGTTACTTGTTTTCATCATCGAAGCTTTTTGTACTTTGATTTTAATTTATTTTGGTGACACGGCTAATAACAAAATTCCTACATTTTTATATGATCATACCAAAATGTATAAATCTCTTCTACTATAACATACATTTTCAGGGCACTCAAGCTTTTGTTGGATAAAACTGGCCACTTTTCCTAGTATCAAGAAGATATATCTTTGATCCAGGTTAATGTATAACCAAAGGAAAAGCCATGAAATTAAAAGATGCTTACTCCTTGGAAGAAAAGTTATGACCAACCTAGATAGTCTATTCAAAAGCAGAGACATTACTTTGCTGACTAAGGTCCATCTAGTCAAGGCTATGGTTTTTCCCGTGGTCATGTATGGATGTGAGAGTTGGACTGTGAAGAAGGCTGAGCGCCGAAGAATTGATGCTTTTGAAGTGTGGTGTTGGAGAAGACTCTTGAGAGTCCCTTGGACTGCAAGGAGATCCCACCAGTCCTTTCTGAAGGAGATCAACCCTGGGATTTCTTTGGAAGGAATGATGCTAAAGCTGAAATTCCTGTACTTTGGCCACCTCATGTGAAGAGTTGACTCATTGGAAAAGACTCTGATGCTGGGAGGGATTGGGGGCAGGAGGAGAAGGGGACGACAGAGGATGAGATGGCTGGATGGCTTCACTGACTCAATGGACGTGAGTCTGAGTGAACTCCAGGAGATGGTGATGGATAGGAGGCCTGGCGTGCTGCGATTCATGGGGTCGCAAAGAGTTGGACACGACTGAGCGACTGAACTGAACTGAAAGGAAAAGATATTTTCTAATGGCGACTTTTAATTTCCATTTTTATGACTATATTGACTAGCATGACAGAATTTTTAATAAAATGCTGAAATAAATAGCGTTTTAGCTGTTTTAATTCAAACTGAAGCCAAAAGTGCTTCTAGGCACTGCTGACCTCACAAGAAAGCTAGTTATTTCAAATGAAATGAGGAAGCGTGAAATACAGAGTTTAAGATCACAAATTTTGAAATTAGCTATAACTTGCCAGTCATTAGCTATTATTTAACCCCCATGATTTCCCTAGATTGGGAAGATCCCCTGGTGGAGGGCATGGCAACCCACTCCAGTATTCTTGCCTGGAGAATCCCATGGACTAAAGAGCCTGTGGGCTACAGTCCATGGGGGTGCAAAGAGTCAGACATGACTGAGCACTAAGCATGCACACAACCCCCACAATCCTTGGTTTTTCTATTTCTATAGTAAGAATAGTAATGGGTAGATGAAGCAGATTCATGTGAGATAGCATAGATCCTAGCATATCAAAAATACTCAAGAAACTATTAATACCACATTATATATTTTTAACACTTGCTGAGAACATAGAAGAGTTCCCCCAAGTGCACTGCTATCAGATGATGGTTCTAGACTCTTAGCTTAAATCTTATCATTCAGAAACATAATAACCCACGTATCCAAACATTCCTTCAACCTCATACTCTCTACAGGCATGAGAGAGGGCCGTCAGGATTTTAAGCTTCCCTTTTACTCATATTCTGCACTCCAGACTGAGCTTTACCTCAGATGTGGTTACCAAATCATGACCAACCTGAGGCAGTTCCGCCCATTGACTCACTCCATGTTCTAGTTCTGACAAATTATGGGTTTATGCTGGGCAGGAAGAATGAGTTGCCAATGCCAAGTTAGGATTTCCATTGTATGAAAGACAGCAGAGACCATAACAATGCTAACCCCCAGAAGTAGGAGCCCCCAGCCCTCTGCCCACTGCATCTTCTGTGTGTTCAGAGCTGCCAAAGAAGACTCAATAATGTGCTGGTTGGAAGAAGCCTTACTCACAGAAAGGAGAAGAGCAAGATCAATGTGTGAATTCTGATTGCCAACACAACGGAGGGGAACTCACTACCCTTCTTGTGCTGCAGGCAAAGATCTGTTTACCTTGGGCAGGGAGTGCAGATTTATTGGTGGACTTGTCTATACAACAAATGTGTAAGTAATTCAAGGGAATTCACCATGTACCAAGAATGTGGGAAAGTTTCCTGCTAACAAAAATCTGGAGCCAACTGACACCTCAACATCTGTCTTCCATATAAGGGAATGTTCCAGTCCTAGGACAATAATTGGGCAGTCCCAGAAACAGGGGTGATAGGTTAAGCAATGGCTGCTTACCCAACTGTGTGTGTGTGTGTGTGTGTGTGTGTGTGTGTGTATTTAATGGTGATGTAAAGACAATTATGTGACTTAGAAGTGAAACTCTTCCTACTAAATTACCAGGCCTTTGAACTCATGTCTCCTAAGTAGGCAATTCCTATCATCAAATTTTATTTTCTGTCTTTATGATTGTATTTCACTCACCACTAATTCCCTATTTCTCTTGGTTCTCATTAACTTCTTCCATTTTTTTGTTTATTAGTCCCTTGAGAAAATTGTGCTTTCAACATATTTTAAACAGTAACAAGTTCGTATATATTTACTCACCAAGCAATCATTAAGAAAGCATCTAGGATGTGCAAAGAAGCATACTAAGGACGGGCAAGTGTACAAGACTAAATAAGATAAAGCTACTGTCCTTAAGGATATCAAACTGAGAAAATAGAAAAGTATTCACACCTAAGAATAATAAGAGGCAGATTCTGATTAATTTCATAATTGTCTCATCTTACAGTAATTGATTTCATAGACTCCAGTCTTGCCTTGCTTTACTGTATACCTCATCCTGGAATCATATTGGTGTTTAAAAAAAAATCTGATCATTGATTGCCTTAGAATTCTTCATGGGCTGCCCTTTGTTGTCAAGAAAAACTTCAAACTCCATAGCATGGAGTTTCATGATTTGATTTGATTTTCATGATTAGATTTGATTTTCATGATTAGATCTCGGTTTAGATCTGTTGCCCTTCTTGCCCTCATCTCTCTCAAACCCCACCCCTCTTTCTGTTTACTTATCTCCATCACAGAAACTACATTCTGTTTATTACTTTATCCTTAACACCTACCAGTGCCTGACCCATTGAAGCCAACTGATAATTTTTTTTTTAATTAAGGGGAAAAGTGATGTACCTTTTAATACTGAATTCAAAGTTTTGGCATAAGATCCCATCCAAGCTATTCAACAGGTAACTGGAAATGTGGGTTAATGCTTGACATAGAAACAAAGATCCATTATACACAGTTATTTGCAGATACATGATCCTTTAAAGTATAGTAATAAACAGGAAACCAAGAAGAGTGCTAGATGTTAAGTTAAACAAAAACAAGGTTCTTCACTCTAGGACTTGTAAAAGAGTCTAATAATCTTTGGTAAGTTACCAAGAAAAAGGTATAATTTGTAGTATTTTCCAAATTTATTCAACAAAATAGCATCTTTCTCATTGGTTATTTTTGGTTTATAAACATTTTGAAAGAGAAAGAGAAAGAAAGAAAGGAAACAAGAAGTGGTCAGAAGGTAGAAGGAGAACCATGTGAGTGAAACATCTTGAAAATAAAAGGATCAATTTTAAGAATAAATTGGTGTTCAGTAAATGGAATAATGTTGAAAGATCAAGGAGAAGTAGCCTGGCATAAGTATTTTCAACAAAATAAAATATAACCAACTTGGAAAATGGCGTAGACCAGAAAAGAGTGAGAAAAGGGTAAAAGAGAAGCAGGAACAAAATGAGACAGTGTCATAGATGGTGCAGCAGCTGTGGAACTGACTACAGCCATCCTGCATTGGCCCAGTAGTATGAAGGAGGTGATACCACCACTTTCAGCTTCCAGCTACATGAGCCACACAAAACTGGGCCAATTAAGATTGCAGTCTTAATTCATTCAGTACATAGAAATGCTGCCCAACATAGAATTTGAATAATGGTTGTGCTTGTTAGAGTTATATAATTTATAGATGATAGTCCCCATATTGTTTATTTATTTATTTTTGACAGCCTAATTCATTAGAAACAGGCTCATTGAGTGTTAACATTCCAAAATCATTTGCTCAGGGACAAATAACAAATGTGACCCCAGAGAGACTGCTGACTGCCAACATACCTGTCCTTATTTTATATTCTGCATCTATTCACCCCACTTCCATTCCATTTTATGTGTCATTTCTGTTTTATTTCACTTTTCCCCTTTAGAATCAGGCCTTTGGTGAGTCTCATTTTATGCTTATTTTCTACCCTCCTTTATTCTCCCTTCTCTCTGACCAACAAATGCAGTATAGCAGACAGACTCATTCATCTCTAGAACCTTATCTAGGGGAGCATATGTTTCTTTTCTTTGAGGTCAGATTAACTATTCCGTATATGTAACACAAAGAAGAAATATGCGTTGGCAGCAAATTCTGCTATGGTAAACCATCATTTCTGTCCACTATATTAAGCGAATTTAACATGCTTAAATATGCCTTTTGTCATAGACAACAAAAGCAAAAAGCAGCTGAACTCTGGTTAATAAATCATTTTCTGATGCAGAGAGACTGCTTGGGAAATATGATGCCAGACATTTAAGACTATTCTCTAAAGAATTTTAGTCATGAGTTCACTCAATTTCCTCATGATTAAAACTATTAATATTTTAACAAAAGACAGTTAAAGGTGCAAGAGGAGTAACTAAATTTAAAAACAAACTCACTAAGTAGCAGAAACAGAAGACTTCTTATTTGCAGAAGTGTTTATGGGATAAATTATTTCAGAGAGAAGAATAATGGGAAGATATAACTGAAGTATTTTATGAGGATATGAATTCCAAGAAATGTTAGCTTCTATATCTCCCCCCCAAAATCCCAAGCCTTCGATCTTTCTCTATTTGAAATTCCATTTTTATTAATTTAAGTAAAATGCACTTACTCACTACTAATCCTACCCAGTACTAATCCTACCCAGTACTAGTCACACTGGAGATCTTGAGGATGCCCAACTCCAGTCCGGGGGTCCCAGGAAGTCGTCACGCCTCGACCTGCCCAGGGACCCAATTCTCGGGAGGCCGTCATGCCTCAGCCTGCCTGGGGATTCGATCTCTAGGAGGCTGCCTGGAGATCTGCACCCTGACCCGGGGACGCCTGGCTCTCAGGTTGCAACAGTTCTGGGTAGGATAGGGCTTTCCTGGTGGTGCAGAGGTTAAAGCATCTGCCAGCAATATGAGAGAACTGGGTTCAATCCCTGGGTGGGGAAGATCCCCTGGAGAAGGAAATGGCAACCCACTCCAGTATTCTTGCCTGGAGAATCCCATGGACAGAGGAGCTTGGTGGGCTGCAGTCCACGGGTGCAAAGAGTCGGACACGACTGAGCGACTTCACTTCACTACTAATAGGGTTATAAAAGAGCTTCCCCAGTGGTTCAGCAATAAATAATCCACCTGCAATACAGAAGCCACAGGAGATGTGGGTTTGATCCCTGGGTTGGAAATATCCCCTAGGGGGAAGGGTTGGCAACCCACTCTGGTATTCTTGCCTGGAGAATCCCACAGACAGATGATCATGGCAGGTTACAGTCCATAACATAGCAAAGACTCAGACATAACTAAAGCCACTTAACATGAATGCATAGTAATAAGACTATTGTGTTTTCTCCAAGAGTACATTATAAAGTACTTACCATAAAAGGCAAAATACCTCAACACCAAAAATGAGAAAAGAAAAAGAGAGAAAAGCAAACTTCTGCAGACTACTACATGTTCAGCTAAAATGGCCATCTATTTGACCACACACACACAAAGGCACTACAGCTATTATAGCAAAAACTTGTCAAATGCCAGGTTCTTAGTGATCACTGCCAGATATTTGAGATGATAGCATAAACAGAACTAACTATTCACACTCCTGTATTTAATTTTATTACACTATGAAAAAAATTATTGATATTAGATATTCATTGATGTTTGGTAATATATGCATTCATTTCAGATAGAACATTTTCAGGTCTGGTGATATGTTTAGAAATACATCTTCAGGTGGTCTGGGAAGAATTTTTCTGGCCTGTTTTTTATTTCTCCTCCCACCCAGCTGGTATATGACTTTTAGAGTTTGGTCATGCTTCCAAACTGGGCAAACTCAGACTAAAGGGGAGTAAAGCTTTTGAACACACAGGTGGCACTGTAAGCAAAATCTTCTGTTGCCATGTTTACTGATGAATGTAGGGGTGTGACAAACAGCCCTGGCCAGATAACATATAGTCATCTCTAATCTCTGAAAATGACATTGTTTCCTAATAGATGAGTAACATTGCAAAATACCATCGCCCATATGGACACCTCAAGGAAAATCAGGTTGAGTGGCATTTAGGATGACATAACAAGCTGTTCATTGAAAAGAGCTGTCTATAGTTAGCAGAGACAAATAGCAAATCTCTGACTAGTGTGTAGCTTACTACTGTCTCTATAACAACATGCTATATTTATATAAATGCTTTAGCCTTACAATAATTAGGTCAACTTGGCTAAATGCACTTATAGTAACCAATGACACTTATGTGCCAGTTAATATGCAAATGCTAAATATTCATTATCTCTTTTTTATGAGACTATTGAGCTGAAACAGCAAATTATTTAGCATGCCCTTCATGACTGTATTTTTATTAGCTTTATTAATGGAAAGAGTGATACTTTGAAACATCTCTTTGAGGCCGGTTCTATTCCATACAATTATTACCTTTATTATCTTTTAAAGTAAATATTTATTAAACACATACTATTCTGCAGACATTGTTCTAAATGTTTTACTCATTTAATGTTATTCATATTAACAATAAAGCCATAAAAATTTATTATTATTTCCATCTTACAGATGTGGTAACTGGGAGCAAAGAAGTTGCTTACTAGATAATTACACATGTGATAGGAGGCACAGACAGGACTTGCACCCTGGCATTCTGGGTGTTCTTAACCATTAATGCATCACTTCTCTTAAAACCTTAGAATAGCTCATTTCTTAGATTTTTTTTTTTTCTCCTTACCCAAGTGAGTAAGTAAGGAGATTTGTATTCTGGAAAGTAGTATGCAAATAGTGGTGATTTATTCATCCATTCATTTATTCATTTACTCCTTTGTTCCACTAAATAATAAAAGCATCAAAATCAGTAAAATACTGTTTAATCAAACCTTTGTATTGCTTCAGATGCTAGATTGACTTCTTCCTTTCTATCTAATAACAAAGAGTGGTTAATACTGATTCCAACCTATTCATTTTCAAATTATACTTTGCTAATCCAAATATAATTTTACATTTGCAAGCTCTTTTCTGATCACTTTCTTAGGTTTCTGTTGCTAAGTTGCTTCAGTCATGTCCTACTCTGTGTGACCCCATAGACAGCAGCCCACCAGGCTCCCCCATCCCTGGGATTCTCCAGGCAAAAACACTGGAGTGGGTTGCCATTTCCTTCTCCAGTGCACGAAAGTGAAAGGTGAAAATGAAGTCGCTCAGTCGTATCTGACTGTTAGCGACCCCATGGACTGCTCCATCTACCAGGCTACCTACCAGGCTCCTCTGTCCATGGGATTTTCCAGGCAAGAGTACTGGAGTGGGGTGCCATTGCCTTCTCCTACTCTCTTAGGTACTTTTCACATATATCAATAAGATGCCCAGTTTAAAACGTTTTAGTTTAACAGAAACTGCTTCAGTTTCTCTCAACTTCCTGACCAAGCTTGGAAAATAAACCTCATTCATGAATTTAAATAAAATAATAACAACCTAAAATCACCTGGATGTATATAAATTTCAGTTTACCTCAGAAATGCATATAGTTTAGTATCAGGAAATACATCAGTACAATTAATTATACCATTATGTTAAGGAAAAAAAGCAATATTCATAAATATTTCCTATGAATAGTGAGATCCTACTCCACACACAATCAGATAAATCCTTTAAATACATAATGCTTATCACATCACTCCTTTGCTCAAAATTCTCCCACGACTTGCTACACATTTAGAATGAATTTCTAAGTCCTTACCATGTCCTTGAAAGGTTTTATTTGATCAGGTCCCAAATTATCTTGAGATATCATCTCTTAACCAGTCTCCATCTCATTATTTGCTAGCTAAGACTCAACTCACCTGTACCCAATCAGAGCCCTTTATACTTAAAGATCATATGGAGGCTGAACAATACGCTGCTGAATAACCAACAAATCACAGAAGAAATCAAAAAAGAAATCAAATATGCATAGAAATGAGTGAAAATGAAAATACAACAACCCAAAACCTGTGGGACACTGTAAAAGTAGTGCTAAGGGGAAAGTTCATAGCAATACAGGCATACCTCAAGAAACAAGAAAAAAGTCAAATAAATAGCCTAACTGTACACCTAAAGCAACTAGAAAAGGAAGAAATGAAGAACTCCATGGTTAATAGAAGGAAATAAATTTTTAAAATTAGGGCAGAAATAAATGCAAAAGAAACAAAAGAGACCATAGCAAAATCAACAAAGCCAAAGCTGGTTCTTTGAAAGGATAAATAAAATTGACAAACCATTAGCCAGACTCATCAAGAAACAAAGGGAGAAAAATCAAATCAATAAAATTAGAAATGAAAATGGAGAGATCACAATAGACAGCACAGAAATACAAAGGATCATAAGAGACTATTATCAGCAATTATATGCCAATAAAATGGACAATGTGGAAGAAATGGACAAATTCTTAGAAAAGCACAACTTCCCAAAACTGAACCAGGAAGAAATAGAAAATCTTAACAGACCCATCACAAGCACAGAAATTCAAACTGTAATCAGAAATCTTCCAGCAAACAAAAGCCCAGGTCCAGACGGCTTCACAGCTGAATTCTACCAAAAATTTCGAGAAGAGCTAACACCTATCCTACTCAAACTCTTCCAGAAAATTGCAGAGGAAGGTAAACTTCCAAACTCATTCTATGAGGCCACTATCACCCTAATACCAAAACCTGACAAAGATGCCACAAAAAAAGAAAACTACAGGCCAATATCACTGATGAACATAGATGCAAAAATCCTTAACAAAATTCTAGCAATCAGAATCCAACAACACATTAAAAAGATCATACACCATGACCAAGTGGGCTTTATCCCAGGGATGTAAGGAATCTTCAATATCCGCAAATCAATCAATGTAATTCACCACATTAACAAATTGAAAAATAAAAGCCATATGATTATCTCAATAGATGCAGAGAAAGCCTCTGACAAAATTCAACATCCATTTATGATAAAAAACTTTCCAGAAAGCAGGAATAGAAGGAACATACCTCAACATAATAAAAGCTATATATGAAAAACCCACAGCAAACTACCCTCAATGGTGAAAACTTTAAACCATTTCCCCTAAAGTCAGGAACAAGACAAGGGTGCCCACTTTCACCACTACTATTCAACATAGTTTTGGAAGTTTTGATCACAGCAACCAGAGCAGAAAAATAAATAAAAGGAATCCAAATTGGAAAAGAAGAATTAAAACTCTCTCTGTTTGCAGATGACATGATCCTCTACATAGAAAACCCTAAAGACTCCACCAGAAAATTACTAGAGCTAATCAATGAATATAGTAAAGTTGCAGGATATAAAATCAATACACAGAAATCCCTTGCATTCCTAAACACTAATAGTGAGAAAATAGAAAGAGAAATTAAGGAAACAAATCCATTCACCATTGCAACAACAACACAAAAAAATACTTAGGAATATATCTACCTAAAGAAACTAACGATCTATATATAGAAAACTATAAAACACTGGTGAAAGAAATCAAAGAGGACACTAATAGATGGAGAAATATACCATGTTCATGGATCAGAAGAATCAATATAGTGAAAATGAGTATACTACCCCAAAGCAATCTATAGATTCAATGCAATCCCTATCAAGCTACCAACAGTATTTTTCACAGAGCTAGAACAAATAATTTCAAGATGTGTATGGAAATACAAAAAACCTCGAATAGCCAAAGCAATCTTGAGAAAGAAGAATGAAACTGGAGGAATCAAGCTGCCTGACTTCAGACTCTACTACAAAGCCACAGTCATCAAGACAGTATGGTACTGGCACAAAGACAGAAATATAGATCAATGGAACAAAATAGAAAGCCCAGAGATAAATCCATGCACCTATGGATACCTTATCTTTGACAAAGGAGGCAAGAATATACAATGGAGAAAAGACAATCTCTTTAACAAAAGAATGAAACTAGAACACTTTCTAATACCATACACAAACATAAACTCAAAATGGATTAAAGATCTAAATGTAAGACCAGAAACTATAAAACTCTTAGAGAAGAACATAGGCAAAACACTCTCCGACATAAACCACAGCAGGATCCTCTATGACCCACCTCCCAGAATATTGGAAATAAAAGCAAAAATAAAGAAATGGGACCTAATTAAAATTAAAAGCTTCTGCACAACAAAGGAAACTATAAGCAGGGTGAAAAGGCGGCCTTCAGAAAGGGAGAAAATAATAGCAAATGAAGCAACTGACAAACAACTAATCTCAAAAATATACAAGCAATTCCTGCAGCTCAATTCCAGAAAAATAAACAACCCAATCAAAAAATGGGCCAAAGAACTAAACAGACATTTCTCCAAAGACATGCAGATGGCTAACAAACACATGAAAAGATGCTCAACATCACCCATTATCAGAAAAATGCAAATCAAAACCACAATGAGGTACCATTTCATGCCAGTCAGAATGGCTGCAATCCAGAAGTCTAAAAGCAATAAATGCTGGAGAGGGTGTGAAGAAAAGGGAGCCCTATAAGAGGGTTGTAATAGGGTTTTCTTTTCTCCATTGTATATTCTTACCTCCTTTGTTCTACTGTTGGTGGGAATGCAAACTAGTACAGCCACTATGGAGAACAGTGTGGAGATTCCTTAAAAAACTAGAACTAGAACTGCCTTATGACCCAGCAATCCCACTGCTGGGCATACACACTGAGGAAACCAGAATTGAAAGAGACACGTGTAACCCAATGTTCATCGCAGCACTGTTTATAATAGCCAGGACATGCAAGTAACCTCGATGTCCATCAGCAGACGAATGGATAAGAAAGCTGTGGTACATATACACAATGGAGTACTACTCAGCCATTAAAAAGAATATATTTGAATCAGTTCTAATGAGGTGGATGAAACTGGAGCCTATTATATAGAGTGAAGTAAGCCAGAAAGAAAAACACCAATACAGGATACTAACACATATATATGGAATTTAGAAAGATGGTAATGATGACCCTGTATGTGAGACAGCAAAAGAGACACAGATGTATAGAACAGTCCTTTGGACTCTGTGGGAGATGGCGAGGGTGGGATGATTTGGGAGAATGGCCTTGAAACGTATAATATCATATAAGAAACAAATCACCACTCCAGGTTTGATGCAGGATAAATGATGCTTGGGGCTGGTGCACTGGAATGACCCAGAGGGATGGGATGGGGAGGGATGTTGGAAGGGGTTTCATGATGGGGAACACATGTACACCTGTGGCGGATTCATGTTGATGTATGGCAAAACCAATACAATATTGTAAAGTAATTAGCTTCCAATTAAAATAAATAAATTAAAATTTAAAAAAATCTTCTGCCTAAAAACCCTTTCCATTTTATTTTCATGTAATTTTGCCCTCTCATTTTATTCAAATTTTGTCTAGTAACACTCCACAGAGTGTTTATTGGCACACATTAGAATATTAAAAATATAAACCTAAAAGCAAGCAAAACATGGTAAAATGCCTCTACTTGAGCACAGTAATGAGTCCCTTATACAATTTGACTTTTCATAATTTATATATTAAGGGAATGCACATACATTTTAGTCAAGTCCAAATGATAAATATAAATTTTATGTCTTCCTAGATTAACAGACTCATTCTGGATAAGCAATAAAAATGTACCTTTTGAAGTATACAGGTCTGCTCTATATGCCTCACATTTAATTCAGCCCAGACATCCATGCAGATCTGCAAAAATATTAAAGTGGAATGTTGAAATGAGCATCCACTTGGTTGAACAACATACGGCAAATAACCTAATGAAATGCACCCAACCTTCTTTTGCAGCTGCACATAATACAACTGATGCTTCTGCAAATATTATAAGCTTGTGTCCACTTGCCTCTATCCACAAAAGACAGATTTTCTGACTTAACAAAATTAATAAAATGGACAAGCATCAGTATTTACAGTGCATTCACAGTGCAGCTGTACATTAAAATCTCTGGAATTACACTTTCATAGGATATCAGAAGTCTAAGCCTTGGACCTCAGGATTCTAGTGTACTGTACATATAAGGATATTCTTTAGTGATACTGTTTCCTTAACATGTAATTGGGTTGAAAGATGTGAATAAAAATAGTTCTTTTTACAAAATTTGCTTGGTTGCTTGTGTGGATCGTTAGATTAATTATTTGTGCAATGTAATAGCAGTTCTAAATTCTTTCTGTCACTGAGAAGTTGTTGACATGAATTGTTGCCCTCTTTTCCAGTTGTGTATTTGGGTCAAATGAAGGGATGCTGTTGTCATAGATAACAGAGTTTCTACCTAGATCAACACATCTCAGGTTTTCTTATAACTGATGCAGAAGGAAAGAAAAATTAGTTTTGACAGCCCCCTACCCTGCCATGGACTTTCTTCATGTAAATTTGAATCTCAACAGATTTCTTAGGGAAACTATGTTACAGCAAACCCCTAAATTTGAATATGCTCTCAGAGCATCTCCCTAGGTCTTTGAAGTAACATAAATATGTGCTGCCTCTGTACATCAAATTTCAGAAATAAGCAGGGAAAAATAAATAAACAAGAAGTACTTACATTTGTGAGAGCACTTAATTAAAAAAAATTTTTTTTTCAGGTATCACTGAAAAGTGGTGCTCACTTTCTCAGTGCAATCAGATCACTGGGGCAGTGAGCCAGTGCCCACAGCGCCTTTTCCTACACTTGCATGATGGGATTCTCTCAAATCACTATTGCATGAGGAATGGAAAAAAGAAAAACACAAAACTTAGGAAACTGATCTGCTATTTTGGAATGAACTGATTTTCATCTATGTCACAAAAGCATAAATATATATAGAAAGCTACAGCTATATATATCCATGCTCTCCACATAATTTTAATAAATCTAGACAAGGAAAAGAATAAATCAATGCTGTCAAGTTCTAGAAAATTACCTTCTATAAATTAATATACATTTTCATAAATATTTTAGTTTAGTGAAAGAGGTTAATGTAGTATACCACATATCTTTAGACATAAAGTTATTCCCAGTGAACTATTTCTCTGAATTATTCTGAGAATCCATTTTGCCTTTTGTTGTCTCCCTCTTTGGGCCTGAAATTCAAATGTAATGACACTAACATGATATCATCATCCTAGGAGCAGAAAATTAGACTCAAACGAGCCTTCTTTTGTATAAGAAAGTAATAAATTCCTGTCTTGCTCTTATTACTGCCATTTAATAAACTATCTAATCAAACCTAAACCAACAAATAAAAACAGGTGGAGACAGGGGAGGTATGAGTCCCTTCTTGGGGCACAAACAGGAAGTCTTCTTTGTATTGACTGCTATGGCGAGTGTGTGAAACATCCCATATACCTGCTCCCAGGGATTCCACCCTGAGAAGAGAAATACTCTGGCTAAGAATATTTTTCTTGTCTTGATATCTTTTTCCTAAAATGATCTTGAAGGTGCAATAACTTGAATTGACTTAGGATTTTTTTTTTTTTAAATGATAAGCTAGAAACCAATTTCACATATGTCATTTTGGCTGTGGAGCAGAGATCAGGTGGTCTTAAAGATTTTCATTTTTATACAGTTTGTCCCTAGGTTGTTTTAAAAAAGTCAACAAATACCTTTGAATTGCATTTTATTTAATAACTTAGGATCACATAGGGAAAAAAATTCACCTTTTCAAATGTTTTGACCAATAGAAATGGCATAGCAGTTTTTTAAACAATGAAGAAAAAGTATATTTGAAAAACAATTAGAATCATCTTTCAACCATTTATATAATAAGATTTACCTTAGGAATTTTAAGCAAATAGCAAAATGAAGTAATTCTTAGAATGTTTATTTTCTTTTCTTTTAGGTTTGCTTTTTGAAATAGATGTTTCTTAAATGTTTAAGAGCCAGGATTACTAAAATATATTCAGTATGTGAAATATTTTACATTATCTTCATAGCAATGCTTAAACCTAAATACTGTGCATAACATCAGCAAAGCTGATTGCCTGGTTTGTTTTGCCTTCATTCCACAATATATCTATATTACACATATGTGAATACTCCAAGTATAAATTTTCAAAATCTTCTATAATGTAAAGAAATAGGAAACATTTGCATCTTTATAAATACAAGGAAACCATGGAAGATTTCACACTCCAGAAGCAGTTCAAAAGCACTGATAAAACCAAAAGAGCAATTTGCTAAGTTGCCAACATGGTTTGCCCTACCTTAAGTTTTATAAATGTCTTTCTGCATGTCTGGAATGAAAAAGTGCAAAGGATGTTCAGGGATCATCTTACAATTCTTTTCCAAATGCCATTCACCTTCTTGCCTAGAATAAAGCTTCAGTGCACAATTAACAGAGCCCCCTTGCTTAGGGTTAATTTGGATACCTTCACTCTTTAAGGAGCAAGACATTTTACACAGACAGTTAAAGATCCTGTTTGGAAAGCAGTTGGCAGGGGGATTCTTTCCCTCAGAGTTTTGAGTATTGAAGGTGTATCAATGTCAAATCTAATTGATCTGTTTTCCACGACTGATGGAGTTGAAGCCAAGTCCATAACATATCTCATCATTATAGCTTTCTCACTGTGGGGTTGATTGGTGCACCTGCCCATGTCAGACCAAGGGCCATCCAGATTTGTCTTTTTAGCCTCTCTGTTGCTCCTGCAGAGCAGAGCTGCCTCCTACCCTGAACACAAGTCTACCAATCATTGAGATGAAATATGGATTCATGAATAAGTCAAACAAGTTATGAAAACAAATTCATAAAGAAACCAGTATGACTAATTTTAAACATAATATAGGCAAAACAAAAACTGATCTTACCTATACATGGGCATATATACCTATAAAGTGAGCATAGGCTTAAACTGCAATCTGGAGAAAGGCATAAGCTGTAAGATAGGAATAACTGCAAACTACTGATAAACTCTGAGACATAGACTTGAATGCAACAGCACATCACAGGTAAAGAACATACACTAAGAAAAACAACAGCTCTAGTGGCTGCAGAACCAAATGTCATTGAAATACCGGCTTAGAAGTTCATAAGTTTAAGTAATATCAAATAAAAATGATAACCACTAAGCATGTTCTGTAGTCTTGGGGCTATGCCAGTTCAGACAATGTAACCCCTTTCAGAGGGAACTATTTTGAGAGGAATACACTGATGTGAGTTGATCAATGTATGATGAAACATTGAGATCATTTTCTTGTAGCAGAGGAAAAATTGCCTATCAAGACAATACCTTATGTTCAGATAATATAGTATGGTAAGTGCAAATACAGATATGCATGCATGTGTCTGTGTCTTGATTCTGCATGCAGTGTATAAAAAATTACAAAATTAGCATTCTGTATCAAGATCTGTTGTTCTTTTGCTCTGTTGTGTCCCTCTCTTTGAAACTCCGTGGACTGCAGCACGCCAGGCTTCCCTGTCCTTAACCATCTCCTGGAGCTTGCTCAAACTCATGTCCATTGATTTGGTGATGCCATCCAACCATCTCATCCTCTGTTGTCCCATTCTTCTCCTGCCTTCAATTTTTCCCAGCATCAGGGTCTTTGCTAATGAGTCAACTCTTCACACCAGGTGGCCTAAGTATTGGAGCCTCAACTACAGCATCAGTTTTTCCACCAAATATTCAGGATTAGTTTCCTTTAGGATTGACTGGTTTGATCTTGCAGTCCAAGGGATTCTCAACAGTCTTCTCCAGCAACACAGTTAAAAAGCATCAATTCTTCAGTGCTCAGCTTTCTTTATGGTCCGACTCTTACGTCCATACATGACTACTGGGAAAAAACCACAGCTTAGACTATACGGACCTTTGTCAGCAAAGTAATATGTCTGCTTTTTAATATGCTGTTTAGGTTTGTCATAGCTTTTCTTCCAAGGAGCAAGCATCTTTTAATTTTAATTTCATGGCTGCAATCACCATCTGCAGTGATTTTGGAGCCCAAGAAAATAAAGTCTGTCACTGTTTCCATTGTTTTCCCATTTATTTGCTATGAAGTGATGGGACTGGATGACATGATCTACATTTTTTGAACGTTGTGTTTTAAGCCAGCTTTTTCACTTTCCTCTTTCACTTTCATCAAGAGGCTCTTTAGTTGCTCTTTACTTTCTGCCACAAGGGTGGTGTTATCTGCATATCTCCCAGTGACCTTGATTCCAGCTTGTGCTTCATCCAGCCCACCGTTTCACATGATGTCCTCTGCATAGACGTTAAATAAGCAGTGTGACAATATTCAGCCTTGACGTACTCCTTTCCCAATTTGGAACCAGTCCATTGTTCCATGTCTGGTTCTAACTGTTTTTTCTTGACCTGCATAAAGGTTTCTTAGGGGGCAAGTGAGGTGGTCTGGTATTCCCATGTCTTTAATAATTTCCCACAGTTTGTTGTGATCCACACAGTCAAAGGCTTTAGCATATTCAACGAAGCAGAAGCAGATGTTTTTCTGGGATTCTCTTGCTTTCTCTATGATCCAATGGATGTTGGCAGTTTGATCTCTGGTATCAAGATCTGAAAGTGCATAATTAATAATTTCAAAAATCATATATATATATATATATTACTGTAAATGTGAAATAAATAAAGCATCTGAGCAAAATATATTTAGCACCTGAGCAAAAATATAGCACCTAAGCAAACAACCTAAATGATTTTCAGCATAAAAATTCAGCCTGAAAAAAATAATCAGGATGAAATAGAGTCTTACTGTTTTGTTTTGTTTTTTTCACTTTTTGGCATGCAATCTTAATTTTCACATCAACAATTAATCAACTTAACTTATCATGGTCAATTGGCTTTCCATCCCAAGGGCCACTATATAGGATAGCAGGAGGTTTCCTCTTGGAAACTGTGCCAGCTTCACTGTGGAGCAGATGGCAATTCAACTGGGTTTAGGTGGGTAGTCTAGATAATGCCATATTAAGTGACATCATCCTTCAGGAAGTCAATTTCATTGGACACTGATGCCACCTTGATATACTACAAGGCTATCTCCTTGCTTTCCATTAGACCTGTTGCCACTGACAATGAAAATAAAAAACTTGGGCAGTGATTGAGATATTCAAACAGTAAACTCCTGAAGATTTATTTCAAAACACCCCAGCTTCCAAGCAAAGTCCTGTCCTTTAACTGTTCAAACAGAGACGTGCATTGTGAATTAATTGTCCATGTTGTAAATGAACTATTGCTTTACCAGTTTAGAATGCATCTTTTCTATAGCATCAGACACACAATTCACAACTTTTTATCATGTTGAAGAAAAAGTGGTACTATATGCCCTTTACCTCCTGCAATATAGTTGGCTGTTGTTGTTCAGTCGCTAAATTTTATCCAACTCTTTGTGACCCCATGGACTGCAGCACACCAGACCTCCCTGTCCGTCATGGTCTCCTGGAGTTTGCCCAAGTTTATGCCCATTGAGTTGGTGATGCTATCTTCCAATCATCTCTCCAACCACCAATAGTTGGCTAGAATAATGGGAAGTATTTCTATTATTTTACTGTGAAAGTAAAATGTAATAAAATTCCTCATGTATAAAATTCCTAATGTATATTCCTAATGTATAAAATTCTCCATCAGTATTGTATTCTTACCAAATGAAAACATATCTGACACCCTATTCAGTCTAAATTCAGGCTAAATTTGGCATGAATTTGTTGTATATCCTTAGCAATAGCTTGGAGCAGAAATTATTTCCCCTTCTATTTTCCTGGAGATCTGACTTTTACTTAATTTTAGCTCAGCATCTCCACTTGTATACCAGACCATGAAATCTCATTGGTATTAAATTCTTCTGAAAGGAAATAATGCCTCAGCCAACAAAGCAACTTGCAGTAGGAATTATGTAACTGGCCCAGCCATGGCAGAAACAACAGCCTGCTCTGCCGGAGGCCCCTTTTCATCTGTCCTGGGTAGCTTCATTGTTATGCATGTTGATAGGCATAACTACGATCTTCTTGTCTAAATATTACAACACAAAAGAAGCAGGTCTCTGCCTCTGAAATGAAGACTAAAGCTTTAGAATGTGGTGCCTTTGATAGCAAAAATTGTAGCCGGGCAATTTACATGCTCGAGCAATAGTACCCGCTTGTTTTTGGCAGATTGTAATCAGTTTATAATGGTCTGTATTTTACCAGCTAAAAGAAATATACTCATTGCCTTTTATCAACAGCTTTTACAATTATTTTAATGCCCAACTATTTCATTATTTTTTGAATAATATAACCAAGAATTTGCCTGTTTTTTGTGCTTAAATTTTGTGGTATCATTAGGAAATGATTGTGAATTGAAACATTTTTTTTTTCCTTCCATCAAGTGCACCTGAGTTCATATCGTAAATCGGTAACATTTTTAGTGAGTGGAGAACCAAGCATTCTTCATTGGCACCTTTGTCTTTGGGTTTAGCTTTAAAGTTTATCTCACATACACTTGCCGACCATGAGGAGCAGCCAAGATAGTCTGTTCATAGTTCAGTTCCATAAAGCATTGCCTAGTGACTAGGGCAGATGACAAGTGATAAGCAATATTTCAGAGGATCTGTATTTTGCCCAGGATAACTATGTGATCCCAGGATATACATGCCATGTATCTGTGCTTTGGTAACATTTCATTCAAGTTTGTTTTCATGCAGAGGGCACAGAAAGCATGAAACCCTAAAAGTAAGATGATTATTTTGGTTTGTAACTTTCATGATAAATTTTAGTTCCATCTTCTCCTCAACCCCCGATCGAGATGTATTTCTCTCCTTCTTTGTTTGTCCAAAGAGAAGTTAAGAAAACTACTGGAGACAGACAGATGCAGACACTCCAATAGGTACTTTGTTTAGCTCTTATTTCATTCTCACCACAACAACTTGAGAGAGTTAGCTCAGTTTTATAGTTCAGAGAACACAGCCTAAGTGAGTCTAGGTAATTTCAAGACTCACAGCTTATAAGAGAGAGCCATGAGCGAACATTTGAATCCAAGTCTAAAAGACTTCATCAGTTCAGTTCAGTTCAGTTCAGTCACTTAGTCATGTCCGACTCCTTGCGACCCCATGAATCACAGCATGCCAGGCCTCCCTGTCCATCACCATCTCCTGGAGTTCACTCAAACTCACCTCCATCGAGTCAGTGATGCCATCCAGCCATCTCATCCTCTGTCGTCTCCTTCTGCTCCTGCCCCCAATCCCTCCCAGCATCAGAGTCTTTTCCAATGAGTCAACTCTCCACATGAGGTGGCCAAAGTATTGGAGTTTCAGCTTTAGCATCATTCCTTCCAAAGAATACCCAGGGTTGATCTCCTTCAGAATGGACTGGTTGGATCTCCTTGCAGTCCAAGGCACTCTCAAGAGTCTTCTCCAACACCACAGTTCAAAAGCATCAATTCTTCGGCTCTCAGCTTTCTTCACAGTCCAACTCTCACATCCATGCATGACCACTGGAAAAACCATAGCCTTGACTAGACAGACCCTTGTTGGCAAAGTAATGTTTATGCTTTTCAATGTACTATCTAGGTTGGTCATAACTTTTCTCCCAAGGAGTAAGCGTCTTTTAATTTCATGGCTGCAGTCACCATCTGTGGTAATTTTGGAGCCCAAAAAAATGAAGTCCGATACTGTTCCCACTGTTTCCCCATCTATTTGCCATGAAGTGATGGGACCAGATGGCATGATCTTCGTTTTCTGAATGTTGAGCTTTAAGCCAACTTTTTCACTCTCCTGTTTCATTTTCATCAGGAGGCTTTTTAGTTCCTCTTCACTTTTGGCCATAAGGGTGGTGTCATCTGCCTAGCTGAGATTATTGATATTTCTCCCGGCAATCTTGATTCCAGCTTGTCGAAGACTAGAGATCTCTTCAAGAAATTAGAGATGCCAAGGGAATATTTCATGGAAAGATGGGCTCGATAAAGGACAGAAATGGTATGGACCTAACAGAAGCAGAAGATATTAAGAAGAGGTGGCAAGTATACACAGAAGAACTGTACGAAAAGGATCTTCATGACCAAGATAATCATGATGTTATGATTACTCACCTAGAGCCAGACATCCTGGAATGTGAAGTCAAGTGGGCCTTAGAAAACATCACTACAAACAAAGCTAGTGGAGGTGATGGAATTCCAATTGAGCTATTTCAAATCCTGAAAGATGATGCTGTGAAAGTGCTGCACTCAGTGTGCCAGCAAATTTGGAAAAGGTGGCCACAGGACTGGAAAAGGTGTTTTCATTCCAATCCCAAAGAAAGGCAATGCCAAAGAATGCTCAAACTACTGCACAATTGCACTCATCTCACACATTAGTAAAGTAATGCTCAAAAATCTCCAAGCTATGCTTTAGCAATACGTGAACCATGAAATTCCAGATGTTCAAGTTGGTTTTAGAAAAGGCAGAGGAACCAGAGATCAAATTGCCAACATCCTCTGGATCATGGAAAAAGCAAGAGAGTTCCAGAAAAACATCTATGTCTGCTTTATTGATGATGCCAACGCCTTTGACTGTGTGGATCACAATAACTGTGGAAAATTCTGAAAGAGATGGGAATACCAGACCACCTGACCTGCCCCTTGAGAAACCTATATGCATGTCAGGAAGCAACAGTTAGAGCTGGACATGGAACAACAGACTGGTTCCAAGTAGGAAAAGGAGTATGTCAAGGCTATATAATGTCACCCTGCTTAAAAAGAGTTCATAGCCCTTCCTTTTTTTCACTGTTGACGAGTATGACAAAGCAGTTTCCTGACTCTTGATGACAAATTTCAATTGATTGGCAGTGTATCTCTGGAACTGTGTCTTTAGAAAGATTCCAAGGTAAAATTAAAACCCCAAAGAGATATGTACCAGGATCTAGGGATCTAATAGTATTAACTGAGAAAATGGGAATGGGAGGAGTTTGTCATAGGTGACATGTACTTGACATGAAATCATTTGGTCTCTCAAGATCAGGCCTCTTCTCTGATCTGCAAGTTGGAAAACATTTTTGTATTTCTCCATAATTCCACTCAGAGTTGAAGTGATATTATGGTGGATCTTGCTATAATGCTTGCTTTGAAAACATATATTCGTGCCTGTGAGATTGATTTATTAAGGAACACTTTGAGCATCATGTAAATTTCACATTTGCTTACGTGTAAGTTCATCAGTGAGAAAAGCTATGTGACGGCAAAAAACTGCCCTGCTGAATTAAGACCTATTTAAGTGTATGTAATAAACACATGCACACACCTCAAATATTTAATAATTAGTTCATCCAGTGTGTTATAAGCCATACCTACCCACAGCTGCCATTACAAATTTCAAACTGATTTCAGGTAACACCGCCTTTGCTATTTCACAATAACTTAAGGCTACAGCCCTTCTAAAATGCCCTTCCAAGTAAACTTTAGGTCTCTGTCAGGATAGTGTCATACAAATTGCTTATATATTTGTTAACAATTTAAAATGTGTAAAACTGTTCTAACATTTTTATTAGACTCCTATCTTTTTTAAATGCCACTGAAGAAGTATTTTTAGTATTGTGACTCTCACCACATTGTTCCTATAAGTCCTATGATTTTGATCAGTGTTAAGAGCTTAGCTAAACCATATAGTTATATTACTGTCTTGACATCCAGCATCTGTGTTATGTGCCAAAAAGCCTTCAGGTACCTTGAAGTGACAATAGCCACACCCTCGATAACATGCCCTGGATAGCCTGCAGTTCAGTTCAGTCGCTCAGTTGTGTCCGACTCTTTGCAACCCCATGGACTGCAGCACACCAGGCCTCCCTGTCTATCACCAACTCCCAGAGTTTACTCAAACTCATGTCCATTGAGTCGGTGATGCCATCCAACCATCTCATCCTCTGGCGTCCCCTTCTTCTCCCACCTTCAATCTTTCCCAGTATCATGGTCTTTTCAAATGAGTCAATCCTTTGCATCAGGTGGCCTAAATATTGGAGTTTTAGCTTCAGCATCAGTCCTTCCAATGAATATTCAGGACTGATTTTATTTAGGATGGACTAGTTGGATCTCCTTGCAGTCTGAGGGACTTTCAAGAGTCTTCTCCAATAATACAAATTCAAAAGCTTCAATTCTTCAGCACTCAGCATTCTTTATAGTCCCACTCTCACATCCATACATGACTACTAGAAAAACCACAGCTTTGAATAGATGGACTTTTGTAGGCAAAGTAATATCTCTGCTTTTAATAAGCTGTTTAAGTTGGTCACAGCTTTTCTTCCAAGGAACAAGCATCTTTTGATTTCATGGATATAGTCACCATTGGCAGTGATTTTGGAGCCCCCCCAAAATAAAGTCTCTCACTATTTTCACTGTTTCCCCATCTATTTGCCATGAAGTGATGGGACCAGATGCCATGATCTTAGTTTTCTGAATATTGAGTTTAAAGCCAAGTTTTTCACTCTCCTCTTTCACTTTCATCAATAGGCTCTTTAGTTTGTCTTTGCTTTCTGATGTAAGGGTACTGTTAACTGCATATCTGAGGTTGATATTTCTCCCGACAGTCTTGATTCTAGTGTGTGCTTCATCCAGTCCAGCATTTCTCATGATGTACTCTGAATATGTTATATAAGCAGGGTGACAATATAAAGCCTTGACATACTCGTTCCCTGATTTGGAACCAGTCTGTCATTCCATGTCCAGTCCTAACGGTTGCATCTTGACCTACATACAGATTTCTCAGGAGGCAGGTCAGGTGATCTGGTTTTTCCATCTCTTTAAGAATTTTCCATAGTTTGTTGTGATCCACACAGTCAAAGGCTTTAGTCAATAAAGCAGAAGTAGATGTTTTTCAGGAAGTCTCTTGCTTTTTCGATGATCCAGTGCATGTTGGCAGTTTGATTCCTGGTTCCTCTGCCTTTTCTTAATCCAGCTTGAACATGAAGCTTGGAAGCCCACAGTTCACATACTGTTGAAACCTGGCTTGGAGAATTTTGAGCATTACTTTACTAGTGTGTGAGATGAATGCAATTGTGGTCACTGCTGAGTTTTCTAAATTTGCTGTCATATTGAGTGTAGCACTTTCACAGCATAATCGTCTAGGATTTGAAATAGCTCAACTGGAATTCCATCACCTCCACTAGCTTTGTTCATAGTGATGCTTCCTAAGGCCCACTTGACTTCACATTCCAGGATGTCTGGCTCTAGGTGAGTGTTCACACCATCGTGATTATCTGGGTCATGAAGATCTTTTTTGTATAGTTCTTCTGTGTATTCTTGCCACCTATTCTTAATATCTTCTGCTTCTTTTAGGTTGATACCGTTTCTGTCCTTTATTAGGCCCATCTTTGCATCAAAAGTTCCCTTGATATGTCTAATTTTCTTCAAGAGATCTCTAGTCTTTCCCATTCTATTGTTTTCCTTTATTTCTTTGCATTGATCACTGAGGAAGGCTTTTTTATCTCTCCTTGCTATCTTTGGAACTCTGCATTCAAATGGGTATAGAAAGAAAGAAAAAGAAAGTGAAATCACTCAGTCCTGACTGACTCTTTGCAACCCCACAGATTGTAGCCTACCAGGCTTCTCTGTTCATAGGATTTTCCAGGCAAGAATACGGGAGTGGGTTGCCATTTCCTTCTCCAGGAGATCTTCCCAACCCAGGGATTGAACCTGGGTCTCTCGTATTTTAGGTAGATGCTTTACCGTCTGAGCCACCAGGGAAGTACTAATGGGTATATCTTTTCTTTGCTGCTTTGCCTTTCACTTCTCTTCTTTTCATAGCTGTTCGCAAGGCCTCCTCAGACAACCATTTTGCCTTTTATTCATTTCTTTTTCTTGGAGATGGTCTTCATCACTCTCTCCTGTACAATGTCACAAACCTCTGTCCATTGTTCTTCAGGCACTCTGTCTATCAGATCTAATATCTTGAATCTATTTTTCACTTCCACCGTATAGTTATAAGGGGTTTGATTTGTCATACCTGAATGGTAGCCTGCAGAGTCACAAGTAAATATATGTGCTGATATGACTTCCAGCATCTACTCTCATGATAAGCAGTCTCCCCACATCCCAGGGCACTCCCCTTATGCCTTGGATAAGTTTCCCCTTGGATAAGACCCCTTCAAAGCTGATTTGGCCTTAGCCCTGGAATCCCAAAGCACTCTGGCCACGGACCCTATTGAAGACATGTGTCCCATGCCCAGCTGTTCTCTTTGCCCGCACTCTGCCTTGATTTCACCATGAAGTCTCTGAGGAATGCCTTTTCCTCCCACAAGATCCGTGAGTAATACATTTCTCTGTTTCAGTTTTTTTTTTTTTTTTTTTGGAGTCTTTTATTGAACCATAGTTTACCATCAGATGAAAAGTGAAAGTGAAAGTCACTCAATCCTGTCCGACTCTTTGCAACCCCATTGTACAGGAGTCCAGGCAGGAATACTGGAGTAGGTAGCTTTTCCCTTCTCTAGGGGATCTTTCCAACCCACGATCAAACCCAGGTCTTCACATTGTGGACAGATCTTTTACCAGATCAGCCACAAGGGAAGCCCAAGAATACTGAAGTAGGTAGCCTATCCCTTCTCTAGGGGATCTTCCCGACACGACACAGGAATCGAATCAGTCTCCTGCATTTCAAGTGGATTCTTTACCAACTGAGTTATCAGGGAAGCGCCTTCAGATATCATCAGATACCCAGGGCTTTACTTAACAATTGTTAATTTAATGAAGTCACAATATTGAGAATCTTTATAGTGATTTTTAGGCCTATATATGTCTCATTATAGCGTTACTTACTGTACCAAAAATAGCCAAATTAGATTTTGATAAGCAGATATTAAAAAAAAAAAAAAAAACACCTAGAAAGAATATTATTGATTCACTGGCAAACCAAAAGTGGAACACCAGGAATAGTGCCTCCTTTGTAAAGACAGTGAAAGGAGGTCCATTGATCTGCCTGCTCCGCCACTCACTTCCTGCTGTGCAGCCTGGTTCCTAACAGACCATGGACCAGTTCCTCGTCTAGGGGTACTGCAGTAGAGCACAGTGATTGTAAAGACAAACAAACAAAAAAAATCCAATGTTTGAGTTCCTTCAATTCTGTCAATCAATGCATGATGCTCCTGAAATAAACTTGGGTCTGCTCACCCAGTGCACAGTAAAGCCAATCTACTGACACAGGTTTGTGGCAAAGGAAACTACAGTGTTTATTGGCTTTCCGAAAAGAATTGTTGAAGACAGTGAGGGAGAGGGTCACAAAGTTGTGCTCTGCTTGTGTACCATTCTCTGAATGATTGATAGTAAGGTAACAGGGTGGTATTTTGGGAGGCAACATCATCAACCTTCTGGTTCCAACTGGTCTGGGGTCTACATCCTCAGTACAATTCAGTCACTCAGTCGTGTCTGACTCTTTGTGACCCCATGAACCGCAGGACGCCAGGCCTCCCTGTCCGTCACCAACTCCCGGAGTTCACTCAAACTCATGTGCATCGAGTTGGTGATGCCATCCAGCCATCTCATCCTCTGATGTCCCCTTTTCCCCCTGTCCTCTATCTTTCCCAGCATCAGGGTCTTTTCCAATGAGTCAGCTATTCACATCAGGTGGCCAAAGTATTGGAGTTTCAGCTTCAACATCAGTCCTTCCAATGAACACCCAGGACTGATCTCCTTTAGGATGGGCTGGTTGGATCTCCTCACAGTCCAAGGTACTCTCAAAAGTCTTCTCCAAAACCACAGTTCAAAAGCATCAGTTCTTCGGTGCTCAGCTTTCTTTATAATACAACCCTCACATCCATACATGACCACTGGAAAAACCATAACCTTGACTAGATGGACCTTTGTTGGCAAAGTAATGTCTCTGCTTTTTAATATGCTGTCTAGGTTGGTCATAACTTTCCTTCTACTACATCCTGCTGCTGCTGCTAAGTCGCTTCAGGCGTGTCCGACTCTGTGTGACCCCACAGACTGCAGCCCACCAGGCTCCCCCATCCCTGGGATTCTCCAGACAAGAACACTGGAGTGGGTTGCCATTTCCTTCTCCAATGCATGAAAGTGAATAGTGAAATTGAAGTTGCTCAGTCAGGTCCGACTCTTAGTGACGCCATGGACTGCAGCACACCAGGTTCCTCTGTCCATGGGATTTTTCAGGCAAGAGTACTACATCCTAATGGTCAGCAATTAATTTCTTCCACCTGGTAGGGGTTTTAGTATCTGCAAAAAAACTCAAAGATATATTCCTTAGGGAGGAACTAAAAGTCCTTGACTTTGTTTTATTATTTTGTCTTGCTTGACTGTTTTCTCTTGATTCTGCATTTCTCTGATTAAATTTGCTCTTTGGAACTCTGGGAAGTCCTAGGAGGCTAACACTTTATTACAGATAAGAGGAAGGGTACATGGCTGAGGTGGGGGGTGGCTTTGAGAAAGTCAGTCAGGGTTTTGCATGGCTTCAGTGTCAGCATTTGGAGGTGTATTTGTGTCTAAGATAAAACGCCATGAAAGAAAGAGCAAACCCTAGGTCATAATAATTTTTTTATTTGAGTAGTAGGCAACATAATGACCCCTTCCCTAAGATGTCCATATCAGAATCCTTGAACCTGTGAATACATTACCTTAACTCAGCTAAAGAACTTAGCAGATGTGATTGAATTAAGGACCATGAGATGGAGTGGGTTCAACGTAATCATAAGGGCCCAAGAGGTGGGATTGATGTAATAGCTGGACTTGAAGAAAGAAGAGGGGGAACCTCTAGAAATAGGAAAAGGTAAAGAAAGTCTCTCCCACAGCCTCCAGAAGGGACACAGCTCTGCCAACAGATTTTAGTCCCGTGCAACCCATTTAGAATAAAACTTCTGACCTCCAGAATTATAGGACAGTAAATTTGTATTGTTGTTAAGTTTTTCATAATTAGTTACAGTAGCTATAGGAAGCTGCAATTGGTTAAGTACAATTTTAGCTCACACATGAAATATGTTAATTTTAATAGCTTTAAAACTGAAAGTAATTCTCTTCTTAAATTATTATTTTAATTAATAAAGGACAAATAAAAATAATTATTAAATGCTACATAATTATTACTGAAAACAATTTTGTTACAGAGAAAGAAGCAGCCTTTTCCGAAGGATACTGGAGTGGGTTGCAATTACCTTCTCCAATATAACTTCTATGTGTCTTTTAATATTCTGCTTCAAAGCTATATATGTTTACCAAAATTTTCCCAGGTACCCTCCACTCAGAATTAAGTTCTTTCTTCCCTAATTCTTACAGCCTATTTGCATCACTGTATAAGGATCTTATTATGGTGTGCCACATTTTAAATCTCCAGTACTTTGGCTACCTCATACAAAGAGTTGACTCATTGGAAAAGACTCTGATGCTGGGAGGGATTGGGGGCAGGAGGAGAAGGGGACGACAGAGGATGAGATGGCTGGATGACATCACCGATTCAATGGACGTGAGTTTGAGTGAACTCCAGGAGATGGTGATGGACAGGGAGGCCTGGTGTGCTGCAATTAATTCATGGGGTCGCAAAGAGTCAGACACAACTGAGCAACTGAACTGAACTGATATATGATTTTTATTTCCTCTGCTAAATTATATGCTCTTAATGGTTAAGGACATGCAGTTTATTAATATCTGTGATCACCATAGGACCTATAGAATAATTTTCTTATTTACATTACCAATAAATCATCACTCAATTTCAGTTGAAAGCACCATCTCATCATTGCCTATTTCATTCTGTCAGATCATTCTTTTAAAGGTCTAAGAGTGTCAAACATCTTCTCATATACTCTAACAACCATGCGTAGTAAGATCATAACTTTCCATCATTACCTTTACTTATTTTATACTATAATGTATCAAATGAAGAAATTTCCTCCAGGGAACTGATTCAATTTACTTGAATCAGTTATTATATCAGTCATTATTTGAGATTTCAATATATGTTACATGCACTTATTCATGGCCCTGGATATAAATGAGTTATTTTTCCTTTCCTTACTGAAACTATATAGTTAAAATGAGTATTTTTTATATAAATGCATTTCAATACATTTGCAAAATATTTTTCTTCCTCCTTTTTCTCTCTCTAAACCCTCCCCTTATCCCTGCCCACATTATATTACTGCACATCATATTCTTATTCTCTTCCTAAGTGACCTACTGAGATTTATGGAGAGTAAATGTCAATGACTTTAATGTTAATAAAAGATTTGATGTGAAACTGCATTTGCAATTTAATCCCCACAGTCTTTCTGGAAACTAAAATAATCTGGGCTTCTACCTTGCCTCTTCATGTATAAACGGGAGCAGATAGCTGAAATTTCAGGCAAATTGTCCTTTTATCCCCCCAGCTTCCAAGACTCCCCAAGCTCAAAACCACTATCACTGCCTGTTTGCGGCACTAACATTATTATGGCAAGGGCTCCAGGGAACAGCAAATTTTCCAAAGTCTGATGAAACAAAATCAACAGAAAACCTGTCGAAAACAAGAGTATCCAGCTTAATTCTCTAATATTCCTATCACAAGAAATCCACATGGTAGTATCTCAGATAAACCAAGTCCAAGGTGTTTTACAAATAAATGTTGAATTTTTAGGAAACAGTAACATGAAAAAAAAATGGGAAAAATGAATTTAGCTGGAGGATCTTGAGAAGATAAAGCCCTCTCTAGGATGAGGATATTCTCTGAAGAAAATAGTCTCAATGAAATGCAAAATAGCTTTTTATTAACAAGTATAGTATTTGTACATATATCTTGTTACAAAGTTTGTTTAAAATCATACAGTGGCTAAAGGATATAGTTTCATAGACTTAGGATTCAAATATTTCAGATGACGTTTGTAGATATTTTTCTAACAAAATACATGAGAAACAAGACATTTTGAGACAAGTTGATTATAGAGAAAACATCTCCACATCTTTCTCCAATAGTTTGAATGGGAAGGGAAGTAGTAGCAGAGAGATAATGAAAGAAAATATACTTTTGAAATACAGACTGTGGTGTGCTGGAGCCAGCTCATACTGGTTCATGAACGTTAAGGTAATTCTGTAAATACTAAGGGATTATGGTAATTCTGTAAATACTAAGGAATTTTTATAATTGTTACTATTTTTGGCCACACCATGCAGTGAGTGGGATCTTAGTTCCCCGACCAGGGATGGGACCCATGCCCCCTGCAGTGGAAGTTCAGAATCTGAACTTTTGGACCACCAGAGAAGTCCCGAAGAAATTCTCTTAAACCATTGGTAGCCCAAAATTGTCCACAGTGGGGGTGTTTTCACCGCAGAAATTATTTATGCATAATTATTTAGCACATATTAATTTAAGGGACATTATTTAGCCTAGTAAGAGCTATTTTATATACTTGGAAGACGAATGTATATATTTAACTAGTTCAAATTAGCTTATTTCTAGTTGGCTCTCATTACAGAGGTTTTACTGCATAGGTTGATAGTTGTTTTGTAATTGCTATCATGTTGTTTCATGTGCTTGTGTTTTATTTCCTCAACTAGCTTCTCACAGCCTCATAATCAGGAACCATATTTTGTATTTTATATTCCTATCTAAAAGACCTGTGTGCACTACTAGCTGTAAGATTGCACCATGAAAGCTTATTTATGTTGGATAATTGGGAACATATTAAAAAAAAAAACCAGTTACTAATATTCTCAAGAGGCAAATACATATAATATTATTTTGTGCATCTTCAGCCAACTTAGTTTCAAAAGCAATACTGTTAAGACAAATGTACATTGTTATTGTAGTAGGTATAAACATATAGGCTTACCCTCTTTGGTAACTATCATTCTCCATCTTACTAGCAAAGCTGATATTTTGTCTTTCTGACAATTTTCTCTGCTAATCATCAGGAATGGTGCTTTGCTGTATTTGTTTATCAATAAGTGTTCAGTAAATAACATATTGGTTCTCTCTTAATAGCCATAACAAGAACAAGAGATCAAATTTCTAAGTTACTAAGTTTACATGGGGCATCCCCCAGTGGCTCAGCGGTAAAGAATATGCCTGCAGTACAGGAGCTGCAGGAGGTGCAGGTTTAATCCCTGGGTCAGGAAGATCCCCTGGCAGAGAGGTGGAGGAAATGGCAACCCACTCCAGTATTCTTGCCAGGAGAATCCTATGGCCAGAGGAGCCTGGGGGACTACCGTCCATGGGGTCGCAGAGAGTCAGAGACGACTGAAGAGACTTAGCATACACGCACAAGCTTACACCGGCCAGTTTCTGTGTTGTGTTGTAGTTTCTAGCTGCTTACTACTAGATCTGAAAAATGATAATGATATTTGTAAGATATTTTGTAATTAGCAAGCTATTACAAGCCTTAACAATTTATTGATTCTGTTGGACTTTCTATGTAGATAATCATGTCATCTGAAAAGAAGAAATATTTTGTAGTCCGTTTATATGTTAGCTAGGATCTCCAAACTTGTATATTATATTTTGGCTAAGTTTAAAATCAGTATCACAGTGTTTCTTTCAATCAATATTTTCCTGGTATGTCTTATTTGATCCTTGGCTTCATTCTTTGCCCTGAACAGCTTCTTTCAGGGAATGTTACTTAAAGACAAAGAGTGGTGAGAAGAAAATTCTTGGGAGCTACTCCCCCTTATTCGCTCTAGATACTATGAACTCTCCACCACAGCTGGACCCCTGTCTATACTGATGTTACCCTGCCACCTCTGATTGGTTTCACTGTGGTGTCTGGTTTTTCTTTCCCAGAATAGTGCAAATACAGGTAATTATCCCCCCATGCTTAAGTGGTGGAGAGAGAAAGGCACAACTCTAAAGCTCTTGCCCTGCTTTAAAACATCTAATTCTTCTTTGACCTCAACTTCCAATATCCCCATTACAGATGTGACCCAAATGTCTTCTCTCTCCCCAGGAAGTTATTTCTGTTTGTCTTAGGTTATTGAATCATTCTTAAAAGAGTCTAACTTTGTATCATTGAATATACTTGACACTTTCCCTAAAGGCTTAACAACATTTAACTAAGGTCTAGAAATAACATTTAAAATACTGTTTATAAGGATGTCACCAGGAATTCACTGAAGACTTGCACTTAAAATACTTTCATTAGTAATGTAAAAAAGATAGCAAGCACAGAAAAGAAGAGCTTGGGAGACACGGGTGAAGAGAAAGAAAAATCTTTTATCAAAGACATATTGTGGATAAAACTTCAAGGTAATACGTTAAGGGAAAAAAAAATGGAGGTAAGGAAGAACAATAGGGCATAAGAGATTTTCAGCCAAGTTACCCTGTCATTGTCCTTCAAATGTTGAATGTTTCCCACACTGTTTATGCAGAATTCTAGTTCTGCTACTACTGCATTTAGACCAAGTTGGATCATTACTATATGAAAGATTAATCTTCCAATAATTTTTCTCTTGTAGCTGTTTTAAGAATTCTACAATCCTTTAAAAAATACTTCAGTCGAAGAACAGCCATTTTCTCATTCAAGTTATAAGTAGTATTTTATGAGTTTATTCTTCCCAATAGATTTTTTAGCTTAAAAAAGAGGCAAAGTTTCCAGAAAAATCAATCCATCTGAGAGATTTTTTTTACCCCCCTTTCTTTCAGAAGCATATAATATGCTTTTCAAGGAATTTTGATGTAAATAATATTGAGAGACACTTATGTAGGATTATTTATGCACCATGTTCAAGAAGAGAAGAGAGGAATCTGCCAGTTAGAATTTCAGGTCATATACCACCACAGTAGATGATTGATGAGTTTCAAGGTTATAATAACATACTGATAAAGCTGACATAGAAACATCTTGGGATTTACAAAGACAGAATTAAATCTCTCCCCTTGGTGCACAGTGAACTTTACTATTTTTATACCTCCTTAACAAGGCAGAATGATTTTCGTTCATTATTAAAACAAAAACAAAAACCTTTCATGTGGAAGGCATGCATCATCAGGATCCTTTATATGTTATTTCTGTGTTTATTTATATCTGCCATGAAGCAAACCAGGAATCTGAGATAAAGGATGTTGTATAAGTTAAGTCGCTCAGTCCTGTCTGACTCTTTGCGACCCCATGGCCTGTAGCCCACCAGGCTCCTCCATCCATGGGATTCTCCAGGCAAGAGTACTGGAGTGGGGTGCCATTTCCTTCTCCAGGGGATCTTCCTGACCCAGGGATCGAACCCAGGTCTCCCGTATTAGAGGCAGATGCTTTAACCTCTGAGCCACCAGGGAAGCCCAATAGTCCATGTCTTTTGTTTAAATGACCTAAAATCTTAATATAATTAGCATGGAACCAAATCTACATTCTCCAAAACCATGAAATTTCAAATAATCTATGCATTTGTTGTTGTTTAGTTGTTAGGTCATGTCTTACTCTTTGTGACCCTTTGGGCTGTAGCCCGTCAGGCGCCTCTGTCCATGGGATTTCCCAGTCAAGAATACTGGAATGTGTTGCCATTTCCTTCTTCAGGGGATCTTTCTAACCCAGGAACTGAAACTGCATCTCATATGTCTCCTGCATTGCAGGCAGATTCTTTACTGCTCAGCCACCAGGGAAGCTCTAATTCAAGTTATTTCCCATTGTTTCTAGTTCTATCTCTAAACACAAATACAATCTGGTAATGTTTCCCTTAATATGTTCTGACTTCAAGAAGAAATGATGTGGTTATTCTGACTATAAATCTGAGATAATTGTAGCTAGCTATAGGACAGTAGAGGCTTGCCTAGTGGCTCAGACAGCAAAGAATCTGCCTGCAATGCTGGAGACCTGGGTTTGATTCCTGTGTTGGGAAGATCCCCTGAAGAAGGAAATAACAACACATTCCAGTATTCTTGCATGGAGAATTCCGTGAACAGAGGATCCTGGTGGGCTACAGTCCATGGGATCGCAAAGAGTTGGACACGACTGACTACCACACTATAGAATTGTAGAGGAAATTGTGAATGTTAGTTTTGTGGTACAGTAAACTCAGAAGTCAGAATGAACTTTCCGTCATTAAAATCTACTGCCTTAGGAAAATTCTTTAAATTCAGAACCATCCATTTTATTTATACTTCCTCTTATGATTTTTATCCACTCCTCTGTTAATTATCTAGCTATCTACTCTAAAACTGCAAAAAGGGAAAATTAAATTTAATTTTTAAAATTAGATGCTTCCTAACATTAGGTTTCTTTTATTATCACTTTATTCTTAGAAAAAAAAGTGATGCATCATTTTGCATCATTTTATATGTATTTGGGAAGGAGGACTATGCAAATAAGAATGATTGATTAGACTTTTACCATGTTCTTTCATGTGTGCTCATTCATGGGTTATATCCCAGTTTTCTGCAGTCTGTTCACTGACAAGTCCTGCATAATCTAAAGCCAGTTTGAAAGTACAGAAAATATAAAAAACATCAACACAACAGATGCCCAGGACTGGGACATGGATCCTAATAGTTAAAAAAGTAGACATTTGTCTGGAATGAATCTGTCAAAGGAACTTTTTCTTAATTCAGTTTTCAAACACTTTTAAACCCTGCTTTTTGGGAACAAGCATTATGATATATTTTTTAAAATATTGTTTATATAATATAATGTATATTATATATTATTTTAAATTATATATATATATTTGCAGTTTATATCAGATCCCAGGTACAATAAAAGGTATATGACATTGCTTAATTATTTTTATGTTTAAAAACACTCAGAAACTCTTAGAAACTAAAAAGCATAAATGTTAGAGTGCACAAATCAAAAAGGGTATATGGACAAAAGTAAATGTTTCTAATGGCATTTTAAGATTTGATGTATATCAGCAACCAAAACATCACACACATTTGGGTTTTTTAATCTTTTTTTCCCTAGAAAATTCAAGAAATTTGAAGGCATTCAAATATGCACTTGGCTTAAAGATATCAGATGTATAAATTTGGCAAAAATAATAATTTTATATCTTTTTAGCATTCTGTTTTGTGCATATGCTAGATATTCAGAAGATACCTTGTGAATAGGGAGGTATAATTAATCTAAAAACATCATGTTTGTTGAAGGGCTAATATGTCTTAGCCTGCATTGACTGAAGTGCATTCATCAAAGTAACAATTCCTTAAATTGTACACTGTTCTTGAAGAGGAATGTTATCACACAGGGAAAAAATTAATTAGAGATTTTAAAATATAGTATTAGAAATATAAGATATAGTGTTTGGAAATACTATATGTATATAAAATTTATTCTTCAAATTATTCAGTACCTACTATGTATCAAACATTTTGGCTCTCACCTTTAATAATACTATTCACATAGAGTTTACATATTAAAAAATAAGGAGTATCTTCCTCAGGAAATTAAAACTGTCATAAACTATATGAAAGACTACATATGGAAGAGGGATTATATTTAGTATGTATTGTCTTAGAAAGGAGAATAAAGATCAAGAGACATAAGTCCAGGACTATAAGTGGGAGTAGAGAGGATAAACCTGCAGTTCACCTTCTATATCAGTGATTTAATAAACTCTATGGAATATATTACCAGTTTTCCATACATTCAACACACATTTATTGGACACTTACATATCAGGATTCTTGGTATACACTGGTAAAAAAAAATTAATATTCACATTTGAGTATCTCCAATTCTTATTTCTAAAATTAAGCTCTTGTTTCCCACTAATAAACATCGGATACTAGTCATGATTATCAGGCTGTGGGTGGTGCTGAAGTACATATTTTTACTACCAGTTTTATATAAGCTTCCTGCTATAAATTCACTTTCATGAGAGCAAAAATCACTGAAGTAATGCACATCATCTGCAATTTTGTTATCACCATTGGAAGTGTCCAATATAAACTGTTGGCAGTACACCAAAAATATGTGTGTGTGCTCAGTTGCTCAATCGTGTCTGACTCTTTGAGGCCGCATGGACTGTAGCCCACCAGGCTCTTCTGACCATGGAGTTTTCCAGGCAAGAATACTGGAGTGGGGTGCCATTTCCTACTCCACTGGATCTTCCCAACCCAGGGATTGAACCCATGTCTCTAGAGTCTCATACAATGGCAGGTGGATTCTTTACCACTAGCACAACCTGTGAAACACACACCAAAAATTAAACAAGCCAAAGAAAGGGCAGGAGACACCTTGAGTATTCCTCAATAGGGCAACATTTTATGATCATTGTTATGCTAACAGAAAGATTTGGAAAGTTGGGATCTCTGATATGATTTAATGCTTACCTAGTTATCTAAATTACCTAATATATTTCTGGAAAAATAAAATCAGTGAACAAGAGATGGAAAAGATAGCAGAGTAGAAAGACCCTGAACTCATTTTCTCCAATGGACACACCAAATTTGCATCTATTTACAAAACAACTATCTATGAGAACAACCTGAAGGCTAGCAGAAATGGTTTCCCACAGCTGAAGACATAAAGAAGGATCCATGAGAGATGCGAAGGATGAAAACACACACAGGTATAAGCTAAACAGAATGTTGGTAAGCAACCAATGAGTCTCTGAAGAAATTTAAAAAAAAAAAAAAATGGAGGTAAGAATTCCCTGGTGGCTCAGTGGTAAAGAATCTGCTTGCCAATACATGAGACACAGATTCAACCCCTTGTCAAGGAAGATCCCACATGCCTTGGAGCAACTTAGTTGCTCCACAACTGTTGAACCTGGGTTCTCAAGCCCAGGAGCTGCACCTACTGAAACCCCAAGCACCTAGAGCCCGTGCTACACCACAAGAGGGGCCACCACGATAAGTCCGTGCACCACAGTGAAGAGTAGACCCCACTCTCGGCAACCAGAGGAAAGTCCACCCAGTCATGAAGACCTATTACAGCCAAAAGCAAATAAATAAGTTTAAAAAAAAAACCCTGTAGGTAAATGAAAATGGAAGCACAATATCCAAAAATGTATGGGATGCAACAAAAGCAGTTCTAAGAATAAAGTTTCTAGCAATAAAGCCTACCTTATGAAACACAAATTTCAAATAACCTAACCCAACCTGTGTACCTAAAGGAACTAAAGAAAGAACAAACAAAACCCAAAGTTAGTACCAGGAAAGTAAGACTAAAGATCACTGGGGAAATAAATGAAATAAAGACTAAATAACAAGAGAAAGGATCAATAAAACTAAGAGCTGGTTCTTTGAACGGATACAAAAAATCGATACACTTTTAACCAGACTCATCAAGAGCAAGAGAGGGGGCCCCAGTCAAAAAAATCAGAAATGAAAAAAAAGAAGTTACAACCCACACCACAGAGATACAAAGGATCATCAGAGAGTACGCTTAGTGCTTAGTCACTCAGCCGTATCTGACTCACCAGGCTCCTCTGTCCACGGAATTTTCCAAGCAAGAGTACTGGAGTGGGTTGCCGTTTCCTTTTCCAGGGAATCTTCCAGATCCAGGCATCAAATCCACATCTCTTGCACCTCCTGCATTGGCAGGTTGATTCTTTACCACTGTACTACTTGGGAAGCTCACAGAGAGTACCATAAGCCACTACATGTCAGTAAAATGGACAACTTTAGAAGAAATGGATAAATTGCTAGAAATTAACAATTTCCCAAGACTGAATCATGAAGAATTAGAAAATATGAATAGACTGATTACCAGTAATGACACTGAATCAGCATTTTAAAAAACCAACAAACAAAATGCACAACTCCCAACAAACAGAAGTTCAGGAACAGAGGGCTTCAGAGGTGAATACTACCAAATAGCTAAAGACAAGTTAACACCTACTTTCCTCAAGCTATTCCAAGGAATTTAAGAGGAAGGAATGCTCCCAAACTAATTCTCTGAAGCCAGCATAACCCTGATACCAAAACCAGAACAGCACAATAAAGGAAAATTTCAGTCCAATATCAGTGATGCACATAGATCCATGATCCTAAGCAAAGTATTAGCAAATCATACTCACAAAGGCATTAAAAGGATAATATGCCACGATCAAGCTGGACTTATATCACGAATGCAAGGAAGTTTCAATATCCACAAATCAATACATGTGATATACCACATGAACAAACTGAAGAATAAAAATCATGTGATCTTCTCAAAAGATGCAGAAAGGCTTTTGACAAAATGCAACATTTATTTGTAATAAAAGTTCTCAACAAAGTGGGTATAGAGGGAACATACCTCAACATAATAAAGGCCATATAGGACAGATCTGGGGTTGCCCCAGTAGCTCAGCTGGTAAAGAATCCACCTGCAATGCAGGAGATCCTCTTTCAATTTCTTGGTTGGGACGATCCTCTGGAGAAGGGACCAGCTACCCATTCCAGTATTCTTGGGCTTCCCTGGTGGCTCAGACACTAAAGAATCTGCCTGCAATATGGGAGACTTGGGTTTCATCCCTGCCTTGGGAAGATCCCCTGAAGAAGGGTACAGCAAACCACTCCAATATCCTGGCCTAAAGAATTCCATGGACACAGGCCACAGTCCATGGAATGGCAAAGAGTCGGACACGACTGAGCAACTTTCACTTTCATGACAGATCTACAGCCAACATCGTACTCAATGGTAAATAGTGGGAAGCATTTCCTCAAAGATTAGAAACAAAACAAAGATGCCCACTCTCACTACTTTTATTCAATATAGTATTAAAAGCAAATCCTCATGTATATCTCATGTTTATAAATATTTATGAGAATATCAATAAAATTTGAACAGAAAATTCACAGAAGAGGAATCAGGCATAACTGTATTACTAGATAATGAAACTCTATAAAAATTTCAAAATAAAAATTAAACAACAGTGAATTTTGAGATTATTTGTATTTGAATATTTATTGTGGTACATACATACCACACACTACATATCTGAGTGAAATTTAAACTAGACACAGTTGATAAAATTTTTACAATTATACAATAACCTTTAGGACAAGAAATAGTTTCCTCGGTTCTCATTGCTGGTGACCCCACAAGCAACATGGCAGCAAACAAATTTATGTATTTCCTTCATCATGATCATTTGTGATTATTTAATATATGATTGTTTGTAAGTAGATAATATGGCTGTGCCTTTTCACATAAGCTTCAGGTTCACTGCAAAGTTGGCTGACATGTTGTGAAGTTCTCTATTCCATTTCTGAATAATCATTCAGGCTCACCAGAATCAGCAAACATACTCTTAAATGCCAGATAGAAAATATTTTACACTTTGTAGGCCATAGAGTCTCTGTTGCAACTTGACATTGCAGTCATCAGGGAGGAGAAACTCCTCAACCCTCTTAGGTTTATCACGTGGACCCCTGTGACTTAAACTGGCACAAGACAAATTAGCAAGAGAGAAAAGAAGTTTACTCACATGCTTATAAAAAAACAATATGTCTCAGAGAGAGAGACAGAATTGGGAATTTACATACCATTCTCAATAGGCGAAGAGGTGGAGGAGAGAGGGCACCTGTGGGAAAACAAGTGACTTTTAGGAAAGATCAATGGGCCCTTGGGTGAATAGATAGGAGATATGATTGTTTTGTGACAATTTCTGGTTATTTCTTATTCGCATTGCTGACTTCTTTCTAGTGATAGGAGTCAATCTTCCCTGGTTGTAAAACTACAGAGAGGGATTTTATGACAGTTGAATTCTTTGGGGAGACTCTGCTTTTAAGCAGATAAAGGGAGTTCAGAGAAAGCCTCTTCCTTTATCCATTGATTTTCAAGTGTCTTCAGCTCTATATAATCCTTATGTCACAATCCTAAATTCTAGGACCCTTCATAGTTTTATAACAAAGGCAGTCATAGACAGTATGCGAGTGAATGGAGATGGCTATGTTCTGATCAAAGTTTCTTTACAAAAACAGTCATCAACTAGGGGTTTGCAGTTTGCAGACCACACTCTAGACTTTTACTGTAAGTTCAGGACATACGTTAAATATAGATGATGCAGAGAAGATTCATCTTGTGAACAAAGTTTTTACTTAGTTTCCTATACTTAGTCTGTCAAGAGCCTTCAATATTGTATTTCTATGGTACTTATCATGTTGTTTTTGACAAGGTAGAAAATAATAGCACATAATGCTCAGGTTATTAGAAAATTGTCACTTGAAAGAACATGACTTTGAAAACAGTAATATTGCTCCAATTTCTGGCTCTGTCATTTACTAGTTATGGGAATATAATGTTTCCAAAACTCAGTTTGTTCACTTATAAAAGGGAAATAATACAATCTATTTCACAGGTGGTGGTGGTTTAGTCACCAAGTCGTGTCCAACTCTTGGCGACCCCATGGTCTGTAGCCTGCCAGGCTCCTCTGTCCATGGGTTTCTCCAGGTAAGAATACTGGAGTGGGTTGCCATTTCCTTCTCCAGGGGATCTGCCTGACCCAGGAATCGAACCTGGGTCTCCTGCACTGTAGGCAGATTCTTTACCAACTGAGCTACAAGGGAAGCAGATTATTATGAAAATTAAATGAAAACTATACTGAAGGAGATGGCATACTCTTTAAGCATAAAGTAACTTCTGAATAACTAATGGCTAAATTATTATTTTATGGTGGTGTCCCAGGTGGCATACTAGGTAAAGAATCTACCTACCAATGCAGGAGATGCAAGAGATTCAGGTTCAATCCCTGGGTGGGGAAGATCCCCTGGAGTAGGAAATGGTAAACCATTCCAGTATTCTTGCCTGTCCTTGGACGAACGAGCCTGGTGGGCTACAGTCCATGGGGTCACAAAGAGTCGGACATAACTGAGTGAACACATACACAAGTTATTGTTTTAGAGTTTATCATTTATTAGTAAATAGAGGTTTTACTGGACAGACAATAGTGAAATGAACATTTGGTTCTACTGATATCCTAAAATAGATTTGACATCTGCATTTAAAACATTCTGTTTTAATGATGATAATTACCACTTAGAACCCCTTCATGGGTCACAGCCTTGTTGTGGTGAAGGGGCTTGCATAATTCAAATTAACTATGAGGCATGCTGTGCAAAGCCACCCAATATGAACAGGTCATATGGAAGAGTTCTGACAAAACTTGGTCCACTGTTGCAGGGAATGGCAAACCACTCCAGTAGTCTTATCATGATAACCCCATGAACAGGATGAAAAGGCAAAAAGATATGATGCCAGAAGATGAGCCCCTCAGGTCAAAAGGTGTCCAATATGCCTTGGGGAAAAAGAAGAGGGCAATTATATACTAATAGCTCCAGATAGAATGAAACAGCTGAGCCAAAGCAGAAACAATGCTCAGTTGTGGGTGTGTCTGGTGGTGAAAGTAAAGTCTAATGCTGCAAATAAAAACATTGTATAGGAATCTGAAATGTTAGGTCCATGAATCAAGGTAAATCAGACATGGTCAAGCAGGAGATGGCAAGAGTGAACATCCACATCTTAGGAATCAGTGAAGTAAAATGGATCAGACTGAGTGAATTTAATTCAGATAACCATTGTATCTACTACTGTTGGCAAGAATTCCTTAGAAGAAATGGGGTAGCCTGCATAGTTAAGAAAAGTGTTTGAAATGCAGTACTTCAATGTAACCTCAAAAATGACAAAATGATCTCGGTTTATTTCCAAGGCAAAACATTCAACATCACAGTAATCCAAGTCTATGCCCCAACTGCTGATGCTGAAGAAGCTGAAGTTGACCAGTTCTGTGAAGACCTACAAGACCTTCTAGAATTAACACCAAACAAAGATGTCCCTTTCATCATAAGGGATTGAAATGCAAAAATAGACAAGAGATACCTGGAGTAACAGGTAAGTTTGGCCTTAGAATACAATTGAAGCAGGGTAAAGTCTAACAGAGTTTTGTCAAGAGAACATGCTGGTCATAGCAAACACCCTTTCCCAACACAAAAGATGACACTACACATGGATATCACAAGATGGTCAATGCCGAAATGAGATTCATTGTATTCTTTGCAGCCAGAGTTGGAGAAGCTTTATACAGTAAGCAAAAACAAGACCTGGAGATGACTGTGGCTTAGATCATGAACTCCTTATTGCAAAAGTTATGCTTAAATTTAAAAAAGGGAAAACCATTTCCACTAGTGGTAAAGATCCCACTTGGCAATGCAGAAGACGTAAGAGACGCAGGTTCCGTCCCTGGTTTGGGAAGATCCCCCAGAGGAGGGTGTGGCAACCCACTCCAGTATTCTTGTCTGGAGAATGCCATGGACAGAGGAGCCTGGCGGGTTATGGTCCATAGGCTTGTGCAGAGTCAGACACAACTGAAGTGACTTTGCACTCAGCACACCAGGGAAAACCATTAGGTCATTCAGCTATGACCTAAATCAAATCCTTTATTGTTATACAGTGGTGACAAATAGATACAAGGGATTAGATCTGATAAACAGTGTGCCTCAAGACCTATGGACCAAAGCTCGAAGCACTGTATAGAAGGTGATGGCCAAAACCATCCCAAAGAAAAAGAAATGTAAGAAGGCAAAGTGGTTGTCTGAGGAGACTTTACACATAGCTGAGGAAAGAAGAGAAATGAAAGGCAAAGGAGAAAGGGAAAGATGTACCCAACTGAATGTAGAGTTCCAGAGAATAGCAAGGAGAGATCAGAAGGGCTTCTTCAATGAACAGTGCTAAGAAATATAGAAAAAAAACAAAAGAATGCAAAAGACTGGAGATCTCTTCAAGAAAACTGGAGATATCAAGGATGCAAGGATGGGCATGATAAATGCAAGGATGGGCATAATAATTTGCCTTAACAGTAGCAGAAGAGATTAAGAAGAGGTGGCAAGAATGCATAGAAGAACTATATGAAAAAGATCTTAATGACCTGGATAACTGTGATGGTGTGGTCACTCACCTAGAGCCAGATATCCTGGAGTATGAAGTCAGGTGGGCCTCAGGAAGCATTACTATAAACAAAGCTAGTGGATGTGATGGAATTCCCGGTGAGCTATTTAAAATCCTAAAAGTTAATGATGTTAAAGTGCTGCACTCAATATGTCAGCAAATTTGAAACACTCAGCAGTGACCAGAGGACTGGAAAAGGTCAGTTTTCATTCCAATCTCAAACAAGGACAGTACAAAAGAATGTTCAAACTACAGTATAGTTGGGCTCATTTCACATGTTAGTAAGGTTATTCTCAAAATCATTCAAGCTAGGCTTCAGCAGTATATAAATTGAGAACTTCCAAATGTACAACCTGGGTTTTGAAGAGGGAGAGGGACCAGAGATCAAATTTGCAACATTTGTTGGATCTTAGAGAAAGCAAGGGAATTCCAGAAAAACATCTACTTCTGCTTCGTGGATTATGCTAAAACCATTGACTGTGTGGGTCACAGCAAACTGTGGAAAATTCTTAATGAGATGGGAATACCAGACCACCTTACCTGTCTCCTGAGATACCTGTATGTGGGTCAAGAAATACAACAGAATTGAACATGGAAAAACTGACTGGTCCCAAACTGTGAAAGAAGTACAACAAGGCTGTTTATAGTTGCCTGTCTATTTAACTTATATGCAGAGTATGTCATGTGAAATGCTGGGCTGAATGAGTCACTAGGTGGAATCAAGATTGCCAGGAGAAACTTCAATAACCTCAGATATGCAGATGATACCACTTTAATGGCAGAAACTGAAGAGGAACTAAAGAGCCTCTTGATGAGGGTGAAAAATCTGTCTTGAAAATCAACATTCAAAAAAGTAAGATCATGACCTCTAGTGCCATCACTTCATGGCAATAGAAGGGAATAAAGTGAAAACAGTGACAGATTTTATTTTCCTGGGCTCCAAATCACTGCAGATGGTGACAGCAGCCATGGCATTAAAAGATCTTGGTTCCTTGAAAGGAAAGCTAGGACAAACCTAGATAGCATATTAAAAAGCAGAGACATCACTTTGCCAACAAAGGCCTATCTAGTCAAAACTATGATTTTCCAAGTAGTCATGTACAAATGTGAGAGTTGGACCATAAAGAAGGCTGAGCGCCAAAGAATTGATGCTTTCAAATTGTGGTGCTGGGGAAGACTCTTGAGAGCTCCTTTGACAGCAAAGAGATCAAACCAGTCAATCTTAAAGGAAATCAACTCTGAATATCATTGGAAGGACTGGTGCTGAAAGCTCAAGCTCCAATACTTTGGCCACCTGATGCAAAGAGCCAACTCAGGGGAAAAGACTCTGATACTGGGAAAGATTGAAAGCAAATGGCAAAGAGGGAGGCAGAGGATGATATCCTTAGATTACATCACCGACTCAATGGACAGGAATCTGAGCAAACTCCAGGAGACAGTGGAGGACAGAGGAGCCTGTCGTCCTGCAGTCCATGGGTTTGCAAAGAGCTGGACACAACTTAGCAACTGAGCAACTGAGAAGCAGAACAAACCACTTAGAAACAGCAACTCTGAATTTCGTAACCAGCTGCTGCTGCTGCTGCTAAGTCCCTTCAGTCGTGTCCGACTCTGTGAGACCCCATAGACAGCAGCCCACCAGGCTCCCCCATCCCGGGGATTCTCCAGGCAAGAACACTGGAGTGGGTTGCCATTTCCTTCTCCAATGCATGAAAGTGAAAGTGAAGTCACTCAGTCGTGTCTGACTGTTAGCGAACCCATGGACTGCAGCCTACCAGGCTCCTCCGTACATGGGATTTTCCAGGCAAGAGTACTGGAGTGGGTTGCCATTGCCTTCTCCAATTTTGTAACCAGGAACATACGCAAATAATTTTCTTCAGAATTTTGTACAAAAATCTACTCATCAACCCTCCTGGATTCAATTCTTAAGATGAAAGTACTGAAATAGGACTGATGAAATAAACCCAAGCGCCAGCCTAAAAACTTATCATTTGAAAGATGCTGCTGCTGCTGCTAAGTCACTTCAGTCATATCTGACTCTCTGAGACCCCATAGACAGCAGCCCACCAGGCTCTCCCATCCCTGGGATTCTCCAGGCAAGAACACTGGAGTGGGTTGCCATTTCCTTCTCCAATGCATGAAAGTGAAAAGTGAAAGTGAAGTCTCAGTCATGTCTGACTCTCAGCGACCCCATGGACTAGAGCCTACCAGGCTCCTCTGTCCATGGGATTTTGAGGCAAGAGTACTGGAGTGGGGTGCCATTGCCTTCTCCAGCAGAGGAGTCTAAATTGGCATCACCAGAAGTTGAGGAAGCCGACTCTTAAATCCTATTGTCTAAACTTCCTAGTTTTATGTAAGGGGCCTAGTGATTGAATAAGAATAGTGTAGTTGAATAAACAGTTTAGAAAAGTGCTTTGAATACTTAAAATACAATATAATGAGGTAAACTGCTGTCAAGCATGGGAAAAGCTGATGACATTACAATCACAGCATTCTCTGCAAGTCAAAAATACTTTATTCACCCTTCTCTCTCATCAGGGAGCACTGACAACCCTAATGACATCTGAATTTCTTTCAAGCCAGTGGGTTTTGGACAGGGTTGAGAGTTTTTTTCTCTGAATGGTTCAGAGCCCCAATTAGGAACAAAATTAGCTACTATCAGGGGATGGATGATTCTTTTCACAGAAGACTTCTTCTGAGTATATTTAAAATGCAAGTGTCAAAACCTCTAAAGAAAATGAAGGCAAAATAAATAAATAATGTGAGTATTCTTAAGAGCAACAGTAATTTATTATCAAGCAATTAACCTTGCAATAAGCTCCCATTTCTCTGTTTAGAATATTTCAGTCAATATAGGAAATATAATTATGATAAAGGTTGAAGACACAGTGCAGTACTCAAATGTTAACCATTTACAAACAATTTGTCTTTAATGACAGACAGGAGAGCATCTAATTACACTCTGCATTTCAAGAAAGGCTGACTGTTTGCCAAACATCACTCCATTTGATTGCCTGTAAAGTGCAGCCCTGAGTTGTTAAAGGGAAAATAGGATTTTTGGCTCCAGGTAATTAACTTTCCCATGATTTCTTTCTAAGGCCCTAATGAAGGCCCTTTGAAGTCTTCATTTTACCAATGGGTATTTGTGAAAGCCAAAAAAAAAAAAAAATGCACAACCCAACCAAGTTCTTCAAGTAATAATTTTCTTTATCATTCCCCTGTAAAATCTTTGAAATAACTAATGATGACCTGAAAGGTGCACTCACCAAGGCTCTCTGCCTGAAAGGAGGTCAGTCATCTAGAGGGCTGGGAGAGGACAGCCTAAGAGAGAAAAGTAATACTGAACCAAAAGGCGCTAGAGAGGGATTATTTGAAATCTAGACTCTTTCAACACAGGCTCATTCTTTAAAGCATTGTGGAAAAGTGCAAAGGAAAAAAAGAAAGTATGAAAAATAAAGATAAGTGAAAAAATTTAAAGCATATTTTAAAATCCATATGTGATCATAGGAATTCTTTGTTGAGTGTGAATGGGTCTATATTTAGAAGCATTTGCCTTGAAATAGGAGTAAGAGTGAGATCAGTCAGCGAGCTGGTCGGCTGCGTACCTCAGAGATCACTAGATATATTTCTAGCAGTTCTTTTTCTCCTGAGTCTAGCATTTATAGAATCTATTCGACAAAACTCAGGAGTGCAGGATTTCATGGACTTTTGATGAGCCGTGTGAATCAGGTGCCATTGTGCCATGGATTTCCTCAAGCTCCTTCCTTTATTAAGGTGCACAGAGAGACTGAATGACTGACTTGCCTTTGTTAAGACTACTGCCCAGTTTCTGCAGTGTCCTATTGGAGACAAGTTTTCTTAGAGCTGATAATGAGCTCTCTAATTTTGACACATTTGGAGGTTTCACGTTCTTATATATATACATATTTTTTTTTTCAGATTATTCAGAAGAGAATCAGCGTTGATGCGATATTCACTATGTGCCACCTTACCATTTTCTCACTTGCACTTCCCAGCTCTTGGGAGGATGAAGGCATGATTTTAATGAGTTAGCCCCTTCCTGGTTTTAACTCCAGGTAGCCTGGACTTGATTTACTTAAACTGCTACATAAACCACTCTTCCAAAAATAACTTCTAACATCTAGTGCAATATTCTTCCAGAAAACTCACTAGGCAAAATCTAAGCCTTAGAATAATGGGGACATCTGCTCTCTCCAGTGCCTTACTCTATAGCTTATTCCAGATGTATCTGTTGTATGTTCAAATGAAGCCTCTAAAAACTTGCTTAAGACTTGCTTTTCTTCTGAAACATACTAGCATTCTACAAATCTGCTACACATAACTGGTAAAAAAGACAATAGACTCCAAATGGAGTCCCTTATGCTGAGCCCCATGCCACCAAACAGGCTTCCCTGGTGGCTCAGATATTAGAGTCTGCCTGTGATGCAAGAGACCAGGGTTTGATCCCTGGATCAGGAAAATCCCTTGGAGAAGGGATTGGCTACCCACTCCATTATTCTTGCCTGGAGAATCCCATGGACAGAGGAGTCTGGCAGGCTACAGTATATGGGGTCACAAAGAGTCGGACATGACTAAGTGACTTTCACACATGTCACCAAACAGACTTAATTACAGTTTCAGCTCTTCCAGAAATGGAATCTTAAATCAGTCAATCAGGAATTGCCTGCTTAGCACTGGTTAGGTAATCTGCCTGACTACCTGCCGTCCCCAAAAGGGAAGCAATCTTGAAGTAACCAATCTGCTTTTTTTTGCCTAATATTAAACTTCCTTGTTGTTCTTGTCCAGCAGATTGGATGCTGCTCTATTCAAATTGATTTCTGCTCAAATAAATTCTTAAAAAGTTTAATATGCCTCAGTTTAACATAATAAATCTTCTTTTATTTAATATTCTCCTCCAGCCATCATCTGATCTCTCCTTCACCAAAAAACCTGTATATCAGAAAGAATGCTAACCATGTGCTGTCACCAGTGCTTAACCTGCCATTTAATTATCCATTGAGATCTGATTTCTCTACCTCACTATCACCTAACATCATCTTTGACCTCTTTGTTATTAAATTCAGTGGAGAGTTTTCATTCTCTACCTCCCTGGGTCTCTCTGCAAGCTATAAATATCCCTTCCCCCTTGGGTTCCAAGATCCACTTTCTCCTTGTTTTACTCTCTTGCCAGCAGTTCAGTTCTTCTAGAATGGTGTGCTTTCTTTTTATTTTTTTATTTTTTAATTGGTGGAAAATTGCTTTACATTGTGTTTGTTTCTGCCATACAACAATGCAAATCAGTCATATATATATATATATATATATATATATATATATATATAAAATGTATGAACTTTCTTTCCTCTGAACTTCCCTCCTCTCCCCCATCCCACCCCTCTAGGTCATCACAGAGAGCTAATCTAGGCTCCTCGTGTTATATAACAACTTCCTACTGACTATAATTTACATTATGATGTGTCTTAAACTTATTCCCTGACTCTTCATCTCCTTATTTTGACCTCTTTCCGGGATCTCCTGTGTTCCCTAATGGCATCCATATCTATGGTTGACATCAGACCCCATTTTAAGGGCTCTAAACACAGGTTTTAAACTTGAATTACAGGCCCAGGAAGTCTCTTCTTGGATTTCTTGTCTTTCCTAACCTCCACCACCACAATATATTTCTCCTTTATTATTCACAAATGTAATTAATGGCACCATCATCCATTCATGAAGCTAATCTGGAGATGATTGAAAGCTTAGAGATGGTGATGACTTGGCTTAGCCTGCACTTTTCTATGGTTTATTCATGAAGCCACAGAAGGAAGTGCAAAGGATACTAGTGATAGCCAAGGTTCCCAATTTCTTCCTTGTTCTCATGATAAGGAGTGCTCAAAATTTGGTGTTCTTGACCTCCCACAGAAAAAGAGAGACTTGCCAGGTCAGAGAAACACAGAACTCTGGGCATGCTGGTCCTTTACTTGTTGCCACATCACCACTGTGAAACAAATTATCACATGAGGCTAGGCCTTCAGAACTTGACATTCTTGGTGTACCTAGGCAGTGAGCAATCTTCATTGGTCTCTGCCTCTGATATCAGGCCCTAGGAGTTTTATATTTGTGTCTTTTAGAGGGGCTTCCCTGGTAGCTTAGCTGATAAAGAATTCTCTGCAATATAGGAGACCCGAGTTCGATTCCTGGGTCAGGAAAATCCCCTAGAGAAGCGATAGGGTACCCACTCCGGTATTCTTGGGCTTCCTTGGTGTCTCAAATAGTAAAGAATCCTCCTGTGTTCAATCCCTGGGTTGGGAAGATCCCCTGGAAGAGGACATGACAACAAACCTGGGAATGGCCCACCACTATTCAGTTACCCCAGTCATAAAATTTGGAGTTACCCTTGCTGTCTCTCTCTCCCTCACCTCCTCTATTCAACTAATGGTTCAGTCTAGCCATTTTTATTCATAAGTATTTTTGTCTGTCTAGTCCTCCTTATTTCTAGTGTTATTGCCACCATCATCTCTTAGATGAGATACTGCAAAATCTCCAACCTGGTTTCCACCCTTAATCCCTGCCCTTTCTCCATCTGTTCTCCATTCCATTGTAAGCATTAGCATCCTACACTATAAATATAATATTGCCTCACTCCCTTTCAAAAAACCCTCTAAACTCCTTTCCACATTCAGGATAAACTCCAACCTTTATAATGTAACAACGATCCTATATAATCTGGGTTGCCTTAAGCTCTGAAATCTCCCTTATCATTTGCTTTTCTTATCTTCCTCCAAAGGATTCCCCAGTTCCTCAAGCATGTACTCTTTCCTTAAGCCTTCATGCTTTCTGATAAGAGTGGAGTGCTGTCCCTTCCACTCCCAACTTCACTATTCTCCTTTTCATCATGATGTTTATTTGCCTGACAAAACTCTTTTCAGGTCTACCGGTACTGTCCATCTGCAAGTATTTGATTCCACTCTCAGGACATAGCCAGACTCCAACCACTTCTCATACTACTTCAAGTCACTGTGACATTTCAAATAAATTCCAGCAGTCTCCATCTAACTAACCTGTCAACTTCTACCATTGCTTACCCTGTGATGTATTCTGCACACAGCAGCCAGAGAGACACTTGAATTCCTATATTAAATCATACTGTGCTGGGCTAAGTCACTTCAGTCATGTCTGACTCTTTTCAACCCCATAGACTGTAGCCCACCAGGCTCCTCTGTCCATGGGATTCTCCAGGCAAGAATACTGGAGTGGGTAGCCATGCCCTCCTCAAGGGATTTTCCCAACCCAGGGATTGAACCCAGGTCTCTTGCATTGCAAGCTGATTCTTTACCATCTGAGCCACCAGGGAAGCCCAAGAATACTGGAGTGGGTAGCCTCTCCCTTCTCCAGGGGATCTTCCCAACCCAGGAATAGAACTGGGGTCTCCTGCATTGTAGGTGGATTCTTTACCAGCTGAGCTACCAGGGAAGACCCTGATATATACATATATATCTCTATTTGTTTTTCTGGTCAGTTCCTAAGTTGTGTCTGACTCTTTGCAACCCCATGGATTGCAGCACACCAGGCTTCCCTGCCTTAGAAAAGGCAGAAGAACCGGAGATCAAATTGCCAATATCTGTTGAATCATTGAAGAAGCAAGAGAGTTCCAGAAAAACATCTACTTCTGCTTTATTGACTATGCCAAAGCCTTTGACTGTGTGAATCACAACAAACTATGGAAAATTCTTAAAGAGATGGAAATACCAGACCACCTGACCTGCCTCCTGAGAAATCTGTATGCAGTTCAAGAAGGAACCATTAGAACTAGACGTGGAACAACAGACTGGTTCCAAATCGGAAAAAGGAGTACATCAAGGCTGTATATTGTCACCCTGCTTATTTAACTTGTATGTAGAGTACAGCATGAGAAACGCTAGGCTGAATGAAGCCCAAGCTGAAATCAAGATTGCTAGGAAAAATATCAATAACCTCAGATATGAAGATGACACCACCCTTATGGCAGAAAGTGAAGAAAAACTAAAGAGCCTCTTGATGAAAGTGAAAGAGGAGAGTGAAAAAGTTGGCTTAGAACTCAACATTCAGAAAACCAAGATCATGGCATCTGGTCCCATCACTTCATGGCAAGTGGATAGGGAAACAGTGGAATCAGTGAGAGACTTTATTATTTGGGGCTCCAAAATCACTGCAGATGGTGACTGCAGCCATGAAATTAAAAGACAGTTGCTCCTTGGAAGACTAGCTATGACCAGCCTAGACAGCATGTTAAAAAGCAAAGGCATTATTTTGCCAACAAAGGTCTGTCTAGTCAAACCTATGGTTTTCCAGTAGTTATGTATAGATGTGAGAGTTGGACTATAAAGAATGTTAAGCGTCAAAGAATTGATGCTTTTGAACTGTGGTGTTGGAGAAGACTCCTGAGAGTTGCTTGGACTGCAAGGAGATACAACCAGTCCATCTTAAAGGAAATCAGTCCTGAATATTCACTGAAAGGACTGATGCTGAAGCTAAAACTCCAATACTTTGGCCACCTGATATGAGGAACTGACTCATTGGAAAATACCCTGATGCTGAGAAAGATTGAAGGTGGGAGGAGAGGGGGACAACAGAGGATGAGATGGTTGGATGGCATCACTGACTCTATGGACATGAGTTTGAGTAAGCTGTGGGAGTTGGTGATGAACAGGGAAGCCTGATGTGCTCCAGTCCATGGTGTCACAAAGAGTTGGACATGACTTCATGACTGAACTGAACTGAGCCTTCCCTTTCCTTTACCATCTCCCTGATTTACTCAAACTCATATCCACTGAGTTTTTGGTGTTATCCAACCATTTCATCCTCTGTCATCCCCTTCTCTTCCTGCCTGCAGTCTTTCCAAGCATCAGGGTCTTTTCCAATGAGTTGGCTCTTCGCATCAGGAGGCCAAAGTATTGGAGGTGATATATACATATGTATCACTAGAGAGCCACATGTATGGCTCTTTCCCTCATTCCATCGAAATGCTACCTAATCAAATAAACCCATCTGACAACCCTAACTAAAGGGGTAACCCCCCTCCAGTATTCCCTATTTTTCTTATCCGCCTCCTTTGTTTCATAAGATCAGTTAATGTGACCTATATGTTGTTTTTTTCTACTATTCCCCAATAAAATATAATCTCCAGGAGAAAGAACCTTCATTTTATTGTCCACCACTGCATTCCCTAAATGCGGGATGATGAGTAAATGAATGACCAGATGATGGGTAAATAGATGAACAGATGATAGTAAATGAATGAATAAATGGATAGATGAATCTATTATTTTTTATTTTGTGTCTTCCCATCACAATAGATTCTAAGTAAAAATTTGTTATTGCTCTTTTAGGGTTCTAAAGACAGTTTGCTCCCAATTTTGAGACATTTGGAACCATAGGGCATCACATTCCATTTGTTACTATTACCCATTAACTTGTAAATACACGTTCATTCATTTGATTGTTCAGTTCAAAGAGTTCACATTTCAGGTGGATACCATGTTGGGAGACTGTTGACACCTTACAGAACTGAGGCAATCCATAAATTTAAAAAATGTTTTTATTTTCTTGCCCAAAGCTAATTCCATTTTAGAGATAACCCTGAGTAACATATAGTGGTAAAGAATCCGCCTGCCAGTACAGGAGAAGTGAGAGACATGGGTTCGATTTCTGGGTCGGGAAGATCCCCTGAAGAAGGAAATGGCAACCCACTCCAGTATTCTTGCCTGGGAAATACCATAGAAAGGGCAGCCTGGCGAGCTCCAGTCCATGGGGTCACAAAGAGTCAGACACGACTAAATGACAGAGAAGGTACCGTGAGTAATGTAGATAAGACCATTTAAACATACTAGGTATTTGGTTTCCTAGCATTGTCGTAACAAAGCACCGCAGTCTAGGTGGCTTAAATCTGCATATATTTTTTCTCTCTCAGTTCTGGACACTAGAGGTCTGAAATCAAGATGTTGACAGTACTGTGCTTCCTTCAGAACCACTAGGGGAGGATCTTCCTTGTCTCTGGTAACCCCAGGTGCTCCTCAGGTTATAGGAATATAACTCCAATCTTTAGCCCTGTCTTTATGGCCTTCCTCCTTCTGTGTCTGTCTTTCTTCTTCTTATAAGGACACTAGCCTACCCTCCTCCAGCATGATCTCACTTTAACTAGTTACATCTGCAACGACCTTAATTCCCAATAAAATCACATTTTGAGATCTGGGATTCAGGACATCAACACATTATTTTAGGGGGACACAGTTCCACCCATAGCCCAGGGAAATGAAACCTTGTATATTTCCCACCACTGAAGCTGCTACTTTATCCATTTCATAGACATTTATTCAGTGGGTCTTTTCTGATAGACACAATACAGGATTCTGAGCAATAAAAAATGAGTTAGACCTGGTTTTTACCAAAAAGGATATATAGAAATAAACAAATAAAACAACATGTCTCAATGTGATACTGGTGGTATGACCAGAGTGCTTTGGGGACATAGATTAATGTGTAATTAATTCAGCCTGTGCAAGGAGATCCAACCAGTCCATTCTAAAGGAGATTGGTCCTGGATGTTCTTTGGAAGGAATGATGCTATATATACTATATATATAACTACTATATGTATAAACTACTATATATATAAAATAGAAAACAAGATTCTACTGTGTAGTACAAGTATATTCAATATCTTATAATTGATGCTTTTTAACTGTGGTGTTGGAGAAGACTCTTGAGTGTCCCTTGGACTGCAAGGAGATCCAACCAATCCACTCTAAAGGAGATCAGCCATGGGATTTCTTTGGAAGGAATGATGCTAAAGCTGAAACTCCAGTACTTTGGCCACCTCACGCGAAGAGCTGACTCATTGGAAAAGACTCTGATGCTGGGAGGGATTGGGGGCAGGAGGAGAAGGGGACGACAGAAGTTGAGATGGCTGCATGGCTTCACCGACTCAATGGACATGAGTTTGAGTGAACTCCGGGAGTTGGTGATGGACAAGGAGGCCTGGCGTGCTGCGATTCATGGGGTTGCAAAGAGTCGGACACGACTGAGTAACTGAACTGAACTGAATTCAGTCTGTGAGATCACGTTATCCAAACAAAGATAATTTTCTGAATTTAATATTAATGACAGTATAAAAGTGAAGCAGGCAGAAACATCAGAGGAGGCATTCCAAATGGGAATTCACTCAGCACACATGTATTGAGCACCTGCTATGTGCTAAACATAAGAGTTAGGTGCTGGCATACAGATACAACTGGTGTTAGTTTTGGGGTATAGTGACATAAAATGTTCTTGTTTTATGTGATATTAATTTAATCAAGAGTACAGGAAGGGAAAACAAATAATAATAAAATGTGATAGGTACTATGATGGAACTGTAAAGGAACAGATGAAGACAAATAACTAGGCTTGAATGCCATGTAAAATGCCTTGGCAATATCCTGCAGACTATTTATATAGGAGAATTATATGACTAGACATTTTGCTAAAAAGAAAGACTCCTATAGAGCATTTTATTGCAGAACAAAGAATACTTTAGATAGGGCAGTGTCAATCTTTCTTTTGCTTTAAGTCCAGATTTTTATGTATCTATTTCCATATGTTCTTTGCTAGATGTTGCATGGGTGTTGTGTTTTTTATCACTATCCATAAATTAGCTACCCAGGGTCTAAAACAAACAGATGATAAGAAAGGAATTAAAAAGAGGGCCAAATTTCTGTCTTTTCCTTTGGCATCAAGCTATTAAAAAAATGGAGGGGGAAGAAAGTACCAAATCAAACATTATTTGGTAATATGAACTGGAATTTAGTTTTTAAATACATTATAAAAATGTATTTGCGTTTTAAATCACTGGATTCTGTAGTAAGAAAGGATTTGAGGAAAATCCTCATTTACCAGAGTTCATAATTTTTACTAAAGACAACATTTTCCCATGATTCCTTTTGTTTTAAGAGGATCTCAGAAATAATGGGTTTATATGAATGGACATATGCAAAAATTACATGGCATAAATTTACATATACATATGAGTTACATGTTATAATCTTATCTTTTAAAATACATATGGATGAAATTCTATAATACACTAACCTCTGGAAACCACCTTAAAATAAAGCAAGAGAACTTTTGCTAAAGTTGTTAAGCATAAGCATGAAACCCTGTCTTCGAGGAAAAACTTTTCCTCTACCCTCTTAGGATGAGTATTTTGGGGGCTGCAAATTAAATTGACAGAACACAGGTTAACAAGAAAAGTGACAGATTTTAATCACGTATGTACATAAGAACGTTCATCAAGAAATGGTGACTCAAAGTGGTGGTTAGAACACGTAAGTGAAGGGAATGGGAAGAAAACTTATAGGAAAGAATAGCTTCTTAGAAGCGGGGTTGGCTGCATAAGAAAGGTACTTACGGGAAAACAAATGACTTTTTGATAAGATAAATGAGTCCTTCGCAGAACAGACAGGAGTTATGATAACTTTGTGACAGTGTCCTTTTTCAGGTGTGCTGCTGACGTCTCATTGTTTGCCTCAGGTGATAAGAATCAACTGTCCCTTGTGGCTTCCTGAAGGAAATTCATGACAACTGAGTTTTTTGGGTTTTTTTTGTTTTTTAGAGGCTCTGCTTTTAGGCAAATAAGGGATTTCAGGAACTCTAATGTCTTCAGCTCAAAATAATTGTTATGCTACCGTAGGATAGTCTTCAACCAGATAATGAAAAGGTGGGTGCAGGGTCTCAATGGAATAGTAGAGATAATAGGATTCTCACTCTGCGCTGAGTACACTAAGGCAAAGAAGAAGAATCTTCCCGTGTTCTCACTGAGTAATTGGGTTGCTACCACATCCGTGGAGTATTGGAGGATAAATAGATTTCATCTCTGAATTTTAACTCAGAGGATATAATGGGCTAAGTACTTTGGTCCCTGCCTCTTTCCTCCTTTATTTCTCTCTCTTTTTTTTAATAGGGAAGAATTATAAGTAGCTTAAATTAGCTAAGATCCTCTTTACTGAGTTATTTTCTAACTACCCTTGCAGTTAAAAAAAATAAAAAATCCACTTCTGATAGTGAAGGGATTTAAATTAGGACTTTGAAATCCAAACACAACAATACAACTCTGTGTATAATTGAAAACTAAGGAGACTCAGAAGCACGCAGGGTGTGTGTAGTAAGCCTGGGTCAATGAGGTCAGGGAGAGTGACAAACCAGCTGGAGAGAGCTGCCTGTGCTTTGAGCACAAGGAAGGGGTGCTTCAGACACAGTGGCAATGGAGTCAGCGGGGGGAGGGGGAGGGTAATGGCACCAGCACAATCTAGTAACTGCCTCTCCTCCTCTCAGGCCGATTTGCATACCACTACTGTCAAACATCCTTTCGATTATCTGTGCTAAACATAGACAATGCAAATCATAATCGGAAGGGTTTTTTCTACAAAAATATAAAAAACACATTTTCTGTTTCTTTAAACAATGCCATCTTGTTCTCTATATTTCTATCAGGAATTCTGTAGTTGTAGCTACTTTTCAGTTCCTTCCTATTTCATACTCACTTTTATGTACAGATAAGAGGCTTTAAAGGCATTCTCATTTGCTGAATATAAAAACTGAAGTGGAACTGAAATCCTTAGAAGAGTGAACTATGTCTATCACGCACCATTACCTTCTACATTGTTTGTGATTACCGGGCCTGAACTTAACAAAAGATTTCGTTAGAAACCAAGGGCAAGATCCCACGTTTTTGAAAGAATCTATTAAACAAAACAAAACCCATGAGATTTGGGGGGAAAAAAAATGAACATCTGACCCATTTTTAACATACTAAAATAAACCACCAGCACCATCTATCAGGAGATTTTAAACAATGGCAGTAGCACAAAGACCATCCAAACAAGAAGGTGATTTGAGTTGAACTGTTGATTTGCCTCACAGTCTTTAATTAGTTCATTATTAACTCATTATTTATTGCCTATTTCAAACTCAAAACTCATTTCATGTATGCAAAACATAAAAAATACATGTGCATCCATGAAGGTATGTATATGAGTGTCTGGGTGTACATATACACACTGTAAAGAGCAGTAAAGACAAAGACAAACACACACAAAATAAGGTCACATTAAGGTGAATTTAAAAACATAACGACTTTTTAATATGCTAGATATAGGCTTTTAGAGCTGTTCTTAGTCGCTCAGTCATGGTCCAGCTCCTTGTGACCCTGTTGACTGTAGCTACCAGGCTCCTCTGTCCCGGGGATTCTCCAGGCAAGAATACTGGAGTGGGTTTCTATGCCCTCCTTCAGAGGATCTTTCCAATCCAGAGACTGAATCCAGGTCTCCCACATTGCAGGCAGATTCTTTACCATTTGAGCCACCAGGATAGCCCAATTAATTAATTAATTATTGCCTAGTTCAAACTTAAAACTCACCTCCTGTATGCAAAGCTTAGACAATACATGTGCATCTGTGAATGTATTTATATGAGTGTGTGACTGTTCTTATACACACTGTAAAGTGCAGCAAAGACAAACACACACAAAAAATAAACACCAAAATCAGATTGATTATATTCTTTGCAGCCAAAGATGGAGAAGTTCTATACAGTCAGCAAAAAATAAGACCAGGAGCTTACTGTGGCTCAGATGATGAACTCCTTATTACCAAATTCAGATTTAAATTGAAGAAAGTAGGGAAAACCACTAGACCATTCAGGTATGACCTAAATCAAATCCCTTATGACTATACAGTGGAAGTGAGAAATAGATTTAAGGGACTAGATCTGATAGAGTGCCTGATGAACTATGGACAGAGGTTCATGACATTGTACAGGAGACAGGGATCAAGATCATCCCCAAGAAAAAGAAATGTAAAAAAGCAAAATGGCTGTCTGAGGAGGCCTTACAAATAGCTGAGAAAAGAAGAGAAGCAAAAAGCAAAGGTAAAAAGGAAAGATATAAGCATCTGAATGCAGAGTTCCAAAGAACAGCAAGAAGAGATAAGAAAGACTTCCTCAGTGAACAATGCAAAGAAATAGAGGAAAACAACAGAATGGGAAAGACAAGATATCTCTTCAAGAAAATTAGAGATACCAAGGGAACATTTCATGCAAACGAGGTCTCGATAAAATGGGACCATGGGACAGAAATGGTATGGACCTAACAGAAGCAGAAGATATTAAGAAGAGGTGGCAAGACTACACAGAACTGTACAAAAAAAAAAGATCATGACCAAGATAATCATGATAGTGTGATCACTCACCTAGAGCCTGACATCCTAGAATGTGAAGTCAAGTGGGCCTTAGAAAGCATCACTACGAACAAAGCTACTGGAGGTGATGGAATTCCGATTAAGCAATTTCAAATCCTGAAAGATGATGCTGTGAAAGTGCTGCACTCAATGTGCCAGCAAATTTGGAAAACTCAACAGTGGCCATAGGTCTGGAAAAGGTCAGTTTTCATTCCAATCCCAAAGAAAGGCAATGCCAAAGAGTGCTCAAACTACTGCACAATTGCACTCATCTCACACATTAGTAAAGTAATGCTCAAAATTCTCCAAGCCAGGCACAGCAATACATGAACCATGAACTTCCAGATGCTCAAGCTGGTTTTAGAAAAGGCAGAGGAACCAGAGATCAAATTGCCAACATCTGCTGGATCATGGAAAAAGCAAGAGAGTTCCAGAAAAACATCTATTTCTGCTTTCTTGACTATGCCAAAGCCTTTGACTGTGTAGATCCCAATAAACTGTGGAAAATTCTGAAAGAGATGGATGTAACAAACCACCTGACCTGCCTCTTGAGAAATCTGTATGCAGGTCAGGAAGCAACAGTTAGAACTGGACATGGAACAACAGACTGATTCCAAATAGGAAAAGGAGTACGTCAAGGCTGTATATTGTACCCTGCTTATTTAACTTATGTGCAGAGTACATACTAAGAAATGCTGGGCTGGAAGAAGCACAAGCTGGAATCAAGATTGCCAGGAGAAGTATCAATAACCTCAGATATGCAGATGACACCACCCTTATGGCAGAAAGTGAAGATGAACTAAAAAGCCTCTTGATGAAAGTGAAAGAGGAGAGTGAAAAAAGTTGGCTTAAAGCTCAACATTCAGAAAACGAAGATCATCTGGCATCTGGTCCCATCACTGCATGGGAAATAGATGGGAAAACAGTGGAAACAGTGTCAGACTTTACTTTTTTGGGTTCCAAAATCACTGCAGATGGTGACTGCAGCCATGAAATTAAAAGAGTCTTACTCCTTGGAAGGAAAGTTATGACCAACCTAGATAGCATATTGAAAAGCATAGACATTACTTTGCCAACAGAGGTCCATTTAGTCAAGGCTACAGTTTTTCCAGTGGTCATGTATGGATGTGAGAGTTGTTCTGTGAAGAAAGCTGAGTGCTAAAGAATTGATACTTTTGAACTGTGGTGCTGAGAAGACTCTCGAGAGTCCCTTGGCCTGCCTGAAGTTCCAACGAGTCCATCCTAAAGGAGATCAGTCCTGGGTGTTCATTGGAAGGACTGATGCTAAAGCAGAAACTCCAGTACTTTGGCCACCTCATGTGAAGAGTTGACTCATTGGAAAAGACACTGATGTTCGGAAGGATTGGGGGCAGGAGGAGAAGGGGACAACAGAGGATGAGATGGCTTGATGCCATCACTGACTCGATGGACATGAATTTGGGTAAACTCCAGGTGTTGGTGATGGACAGGGAGGCCTGGAGTGCTGTGATTCATGGTGTTGCAAAGAATCGGACACAGCTGAGTGACTGAACTGAACTGAACTGATTGAAATACATATAAGGACTTTCTCACATTCTAGAGATGGGCTTTTACATTTCTAATTGCAACAAAAAAGCTATGGTCAGTTATAAGATTCACATTGGCCAAACCTTTATGAACCTAAGAAATATCCCAAGTTTGAACAAACAAAATACTTGACAGAAAATACTTGACAGAGTCTTTGACTAATCAGAGGTATGTTCTGATTATATCATCCAGCATATCCAGCAAAATTCCATGGACTACACGGAAATAGGAAAGCAGTAATAAAAGTGAATGTAAGAACTACTGAGCGTATACAGGGAAATCCTGGCTGTCATCACAGAGTCTAAAACTCTAATAATCACAGTCTTCATATAAGTCCTTTTCAGAAAATAAGGTTTGCAAAAAGAGTGCATAACACATACAAATTCTCTACTCTGTAATCTGGATTAAAAACAAGACGAATGGGAGACTTTTCCAGTTTTTTACAAATAAAACAACTTTTTTATGTTATTGATAATATACTTCTACCTTTCTCAGCAATTTTCTCTAAATGTTTTATTTCAGTTCAGTTCAGTTCAGTTGCTCAGTCATGTCCGACTCATTGCGACCCCATGAACCGCAGCACTCCAGGCCTCCCTGTCCATCACCAACTCCTGGAGTTCACCCAAACCCATGTCCATCGAGTCGGTGATGCCATCCAGCCATCTCATCTTCTGTTTTCCCCTTCTCCTCCTGCCCTCAATCTTTCCCAGCATGAGGGTCTTTTCCAATGAGTCAACTCTTCGCATATTGGAGTTTCAGCTTCAGCATCAGTCCTTCCAATGAACACCCAGGACTGATCTCCTTTAGGATGGACTGGTTGTATCTCCTTGCAGTCCAAGGGACTCTCAAGAGTCTTCTCCAACTTTACCCAAAAAGGATGTAGCATGAATGACTTTATAAAAATGATCCTTAAACCAGTCCTTTATGTTTTGCTGACATGAAAACATGTCAGTGTTTTCAAGGTATGATTTTAGGTAACATGAAATAAGCGAAAACTCTGAAAGCCAAGCCAAAACATCTTTTTTTTTTTTGGTCATTTTATTTTATTTTTTTATTTTTATTTTTACTTCATTTTACTTTACAATACTGTATTGGTTTTGCCTCACATTGGCATGAATCCACCACTGTTGTACATGAGTTCCCAAACATGAACCCCCTCCCACCTCCCACCCCATATCATCTCTCTGGATCATCCCTGTGCACCAGCCCCAAGCATCAAACTTCCTCTAGTCATAACTGCTCCCAGCATTTGAGAAGAGGTGCAAATTAGGACTACAACCCAAAGAGTTATACTCTCAGTAGAAGCATCCATAGCCGCTGCGGTATCTGTTGTAGAGGCTGGTTTGAATCAGCACAGTCAGTTTTAAAGAAAGATAAAAACAGTCTTTATTGTCTTCCTTTGGTTCAGTATTAAAAGTGAGGCATTTTATTAAGCAATTTTCCGTCTAGTTGTGACACAACAGTACTCATCATGGGTGATGGACAGGTAGATGATTGAGTTGTTTTTGAGGTAAGAACTGCTTAGTGGAAGAGTCGGGGAGCAAAGCAGCCAATAAATCCATCTATAAAAAATAGTGGACAGTGATGACAGAGCTATAAGCACAGCAGGAAACATTTTTAGCTCCTTTTCCTGTCATGGGGGTGCACTTTCCTCTGCATTAGCAAGGGTTGGGTCGACACCTGGAATGCAATGCATTTTAAATCTCAAATGCAAGATCACCCTGCTCAAAAGCAAAATGTTCAATCAGATTTCCTTTCAGTTTAGTGGAGCCATTGTGATTGTGTAGCCACCTAACAAAACACATGGGCTGGACATTACAAGAAAAAAATAAGCCAAATTATGACAAATTCTTAACATCTGATGCTACCAACCTGTTTACATATAGAGATAAAGTGATCTAATCCAAACGACAGAACCTGACTTCTCCCATAACTACAAACTTAGAAAAAGTGATCAGTGGGCATATTTTATTCCTAAATCCTAATTACAGTTTCATTTCCATGAGGTTTCCAAGTTATTATCAAAGACAAGTGGGAAAGAGAATGGGAATATAGACAAGTCCTGGCTTGAGCTCAGGTTGTTGGTGTTCTTGGGCAAAATTGGAAACTTGAAGAGAAGACTAAATTGATGAGATACTAAAAATTTCCAGGGAAATAACTCAAGCTAAGAGATACTAACAAACCTCTTTTCCTTGGAGGGCAAGAGCAAAGAGTCATTAAGATGGCCCCCATGGATATATAGCTAAATGGAATGTCTCATAAATATAAACCAAAACTTCTGCTTTGCTAGGAACTCAGTTAGACACAGACCAGCCTGGAACATAAGAGTTCCCTGCACCGATTTTATGTGTGACTTCCTCAAACAGGTTTAAAACAGTTTGGCATTCAGTGTACAGTTAATGACGGCAGAGAGAAATTGATTTTCTCTTTTAATATTGTTTTAAAAACAGGTTAATATTATTTAATTTCCATTGTCTGAATCAAACCTGGAATTCTGGAAATAGCTTATAAACCACCTCTTTGTTTTTGTACTTGTTCTTCTTACTGTCATGATTTTTCAAAGCTTCTTGGGAGGCACATTAAGCCATTTATGACTTAGATAATAAAAGAGGAAAATTAGTCTCAGTAAACAGCACCATGCCATGTATTATTATTTTTAAGTTTTCAGTTAACTGTGATCACTGGCTTTCAAGTAGCCAAGGTATGTGACTTTGCAAACTGAATCAACAGAATAGACCTATGTCAGCAAGAAGTTGATGCTATTGTATTGTGATGGTTTACTTTTGTCCAATTCCAGCCAGTGCTCCAATCCATTTCACAGGGAGTAAACATCATAACGGAGAAGGCAATGGCACCCCACTCCAGTACTCTTGCCTGGAAAATCCCATGGACGGAGGAGCCTGGTAGGCTGCAGTCCATGGGGTCGCTAAGAGTCAGACACGACTGAGCGACTTCACTTTCACTTTTCATTTTCATGCATTGGAGAAGGAAATGGCAACTCACTCCAGTGTTCTTGCCTGGAGAATCCCAGGGACGGGGGAGCCTGGTGGGCTGCCGTCTGTGGGGTCACACAGAGTCGGACACGACTGAAGCGACTTAGCAGCAAACGTCATAAAATGAAAGCGGTCAGTCACTAAGTCATGTCTGATTCTTTGCGACCCCACGGAGTGTAGCCTGCCAGGCTTCTCTGTCCATGGAATTCTCCAGGCAAGAATGCTGGAATGGGTTGCCATGCCCTTCTCTAGGGAATCTTCCCGACCCAGGGATTGAACCCAGGTATCCCACATTGCAAGCAGATTCTTTACTGTCTGAGCTACCAGGGAAGCCCCAAACATCATAATATACCAATAATGTTTTCTTTCTACAAGGAAATGGCAACCCACTCCAGTGTTCTTGCCTGGAGAATTCCAGGGATGGGGGAGCCTGGCGGGCTGCCATCTCTGGGGTCGCACAGAGTCGGACACGACTAAAGCGACTTAGCAGCGGCAGTAGAGTTGCACTTTGGCTGCCCTGCTCTTTTCTCAGACTCTTCACCAGGACTAAAGTAGTACCTTCTTTATACCCTCAATCTTAGAACAACCTTTCAAGATGAGATACCAGTTAGTCCCCAACTTCATCTTAGAGCACTGCACGATGTTAGGGGATACACTATTCCATGTCCCCATGTTTATGTGAGTTTCTTCCTCCAGATTCTCTCTCCTTCTCTTAGTTTCTCCTCTCTGCAGAAAGAGGATTGACTGATTTGATTGGTGAGATGAGGAGGCTCTGGAGCCCTCTGTTCCATGTGTCCATGATCGTCCATTGGCTGATGGCTCACGTCCTGGGTCTCACTCTCTGCCCCTGCTCTCAGGGGGTAGAGGGTATGAAATGGCCTGCATACTTTGTATTCCTAAAAGCAGTTTTCCAAGATGAGAAAAGAGTTAGTAGGGAGTCCATGCACAGTCACAAACCCAAGCTGTGTTTTCTAATCAGCCTCTGCTGGTGATTAAGCTGATATTTTAGATTATATTTATCAAGCTCCTGTATCTGTTTTTCAACTGGCTCTACACTTCACAGGGAAGGAGTGTGTACTACATTAGCTCTATTTAAGCTCCCAACTCACAGGTCTGCTACCTCTAAAGCTCAAGGGCACTGTACCTAGAGAAGGCAATGGACCTGGCAGGTTCCTAGGGCCTTACACGGGGAGGCCATGGCAGGAGAAAAGGTAAAAAGTCTGTGGATGACATTTGATAACTCATTGAAAATGTTTACGAGAATGTGAGAGACATCCCTTGGAAATGAAAGTGAAAGGTGCTCAGTTGTGTCTGACTGTTTGTGACTCCATGGACTATACAGTCCATGGAATTCTCCTGGCCAAAATACTGGAGTGGGTAGCCTATCTCTTCTCCAGTGGATCTTCCCAACTCAGGGATCGAACCCAAGTCTCTGGCATTGCAGGTGGATTCTTTACCAACTGAGCTATCAGGGAAGCCCATCCCTTGGATGCTCATATTAAAACTCAAAGAAAAAATTTTAGGAGGAGGTGTAGCGAACTTATGAAATGCAGGATCAAAACAGTCAAGACATTATTATATTAAGATTTGGGATCTCAGAATCCTGATACCTGAGGAAATTTAGGTCACATGTGCATATATCAAATAAGTTGTTATAGGCAACTTATTTGTTCAGAGTACTTTTTTGTTTATATCATTTAATTATAAGAATATGTCTGTGAGGTAGACAAGATAGCCATAATTTCCCTGTTTCATACATACAAAACTGAAGCATAGTGGATTATGAAATTAACCTATGTTACATAGCTGGCAAAGACTGAGGAACAATTTTTAAATATATATGTTCCCTAATTTCTAGACAGATTCAATAATACATCACTTAGGATTTCTCAAGCCTATGAATGCTCCATCACAGAAATATTTGTACAAAGCTTTTCAGGAATACAAAGTTATTTAGACATGTTTTTGTTGTTCAGTTGTCCAGTTGTGTCCAACATTTTGCAACCCCATGGGCTGCAGCACGCCAGGCCTTCATGTTCCTCATCATCTCCAGAAGTTTGCCCAAGTTCATATCCATTGCATCAGTGATGCCATCCAGCTGTCTCATCCTTTGATGCCCTCTTCTCCTTCTGCCTTCAATCTTTCCAAGCATCAGAGACTTTTCCAATGAGTTGGCTGTTTTTCATCAGATGACCAAAATATTGGAGCTTCAGCTTCAGCATCAGTCCTTCCAATGAGTATCCAGGGTTGGTTTCCCTCAAGATGGACTGTTTTGATAGTCTTGCTGTCCAAGGGACTCTCAAGAGTCTTCTCCAGCACCACAGTTCAAAGGCATCAATTATTTGGCACTCTGCCTTCTTTACAGTCCAGCTCTCACAACTATACATGACCACTGAGAAGACCATAGCCTTGTCTATATGGACCTTTGTCAGCAGAGTGATGTCTCTGCTTTTCAACACACTGTCTAGGTTTGTCATAGCTTTCCTGCCAAGAAGCAATCATCTTCTGATTTCATGGCTGTAGTCATTATCTGCAGAGATTTTAGAGCCCAGGAAGAGGAAACCTGTCACTACTTCCACCTTTTCCCCTTCTATTTGTATGAAATAATGGGGCTGGAATCATGATCTTACGTTTACTTGTTTTTTTGTTTGTTTGTTTTAATATTTAATTTTAAGCCAGTTCTTTCACTCTCCTCCTCTACCCTCATCAAGAAGCTCTTTAGTTCCTCTTCACTTTCTGCCATTAGAGTGGTATCATCTGCATATCTGAGGTTGTTGAGAAATCACTTAGGATTTCTCAAGCCTACGAATTCTCTCTTTGAATGTGGATAGCATTCAAAGTAGTCATCTCCCTTTGAACATGGATAGCCCCTGTGATATGCCTTTAGCCAACAGTATATGGCAAAAGTGATCTATCCTCCCACAGGACAGAATCTTTTAGAAGACTCTCACTATTGGCTGTGTCTCTTGCTGGCTCTGATGAAACAAACTGTCTTGTGAAAAGGCTTGCATAGGAATTGAGGAAAACCTCTAGCCAACAGCCAGCAAAGAACTGAATCTTGCCAGCAACCATGTGAACTTATAAGAAGATCCTTCCTCTGTCCAGCCTCAGAGGTAACCCCATTCCTGGTAGACACCTTGATTGCAGCCTTGTGAGACCCTAGGCAGAGGCTTTGGCAAACCCATGCCCTGAATCCCGAAACCATTAGGAAATAATATGTGTTATTTTAAGCTGCTAAGTTTGTGATAATTTATTATGAGGCCATAGGAGCTAAAGTAGTCATTGATCCATCATTTTATTTTCAATAGAAGGATTTCAAAGAATCCTGCTGTAGGTAAAAAAAGTGCAAACACATGTGTGTGTGCATGCTAAGCCTGTTCAGTTGTGTCTGACTCTTCAACCCTGTGCACTGTAGCCCACCAGGCTCCTCTGTACAGGCTATTCTCCAGGCAAGAATACTGGAGTAGGTAGCCTATCCCTCCTCCAGGGGATCTTCCTGACCCAGGGATGAAACCCAAGTTTCTTTATGTCTCCTGAATTGGCAAGGGGGGCTCATTACCACTAGCTGTCATTGGTCTGTTTTATATTCTACCCTAACTGATACCAGGTAATAGAATAAGTGCTTGTGTCTGTGATATTGTGCAGCAGACATAATATCATACTGTGTTATCGCTTACTTCCCTGGCAGAATTTAGTGCTCAGTTGTCTACTACCCGGCACTGGAAGGCCAATGTCATCTATTACAGAATGTTTAAGAATATTTCTATATTAACAAGCCCTTGTGACATAAGTATTAATGGAAAGCATAACTCAGTCTCAAGGTACCTTATGGAACATTTATTGTGAATAACTCTACCAAGGCCTGGAAACAGGTGATCAAAATTCTCCTCTGATGTATGCAGCACAAGACTGTTGTGATAGATGAAGGAAGAAGAAAAAAGATATCAAACCCCTTATATTGTTCCCAGGCAGTGTTTCATTTAGGTAATCTATTTTATTAAATGTCTTTTATTTTTCCTGCTTCCATGCAAGAAGTGGAAATGAGAAAGAAATTGGTTTAATCATTTTCTGAGAAATCAGCTAAATTCTAATGTTGTTTGATCACATCCAGTTGCAAAAACGTCAAGTGCATTTCCATTTAGAGTGCTTGCTTAAACAGCCGTGCAAAATAGGGAACACCCGAAAATCAGCATGTATCATGAGAGAGGTTTTTTTTTTTTTTTTTTCCAGTGCACACTTGCATTAATCCACTGTTACTCTTGAAAATAATGCATTTTTCCAGCACATCATTCCTTAAATGAGGGTGATCCATCACCACTGGGGATTCACCAGTGAGGCACATTAATAAAAGCAGACAGCTTTAGTCGAGTTTTCTTTGGGAAGTTTTGCTCCTCATGAGTACATTTTCTTGCTTATGCCAAAAATCCACCCCAGATGTTTCTGCATCTTCCATTTTCCTTGCTAGGACATTTCCCTAGATAATAGTCTATCATAGCTCTCATTCTACTCTTCATTAAGAAGCTGTTCATCTCAAAGTATTCTATGTGACATGGGATGGGATTTTTCTCCCCTCTTCTGAAAACTAAAGAATTAAAAGGTGTTATACTAGATATCCTAGTCTCTGATTAACTCAGAACTATTATGTGATTAACACACACATTAAAAACACCCATTTGAATAATAATCAGTGAGGCTCAGACATGGGGTTTAAACAAATTTCACATTTTTATCATATATTTTTTATTTTTTACTTTTTTTATTTTTTTATCATATATTTTTTAAATCAAACATTTCTAGATCATTTGTTTCTTCCAAATGGGTAATAATGTGCTATATGGGAGAATGAATCTTTAAATTTCAGCGTTTAATTAGATTAAGAATTAGCTAAGTGATGTTTTATTGAATGAAATTATATGGTATTTTTTGTCCTAATCAAAATCCATTTTTAAAATTCCAAAATGTGTTTAAGTTCATTCAGTACATGTTCAGGCAGCACTACTGATTTTGTGCAGTTTAATCTCTAAATCCCACTGCTGCTGCTGGTAAGTCACTTGAGTCGTGTCCGACTCTGTGCGACCCCCTAGACGGCAGCCCACCACGCTCCCCTGTCCCTGGGATTCTCCAGGCAAGAACACTGGAGTGGGTTGCCATTTCCTTCTCCAATGCATGAAAGTGAAAAGTGAAAGTGAAGCCGCTCAGTCGTATCCGACTTTTAGCGACCCCATGGACTGCAGCCTACCAGGCTCCTCCGTCCATGTTATTTTCCAGGCAAGAGTACTGGAGTAGGGTGCCATTGCCTTCTCCGACTACTATATTTTAAAATCTGGACTTTCTGTATGGTGGTGTGAACTCTCCAGCATAGCTACATTTTAACCTTAGTGAAAAGATGATTTAATCATCTCATATTTATCTTGAAAATTCCATACTTCAACTATATATAATGATTGAAAGAAATGTCTATGCTTATAGTGTTGCTTCAAATATTTAATCACCTTAATAATCCTGAAAATAAAAATGTCAATATACGAATCATCAAATAATCAGCATTCAACTATATATATTTATAACAAATAGAGGAATATAAAACAATAGGATACATAGAAACTCTCTAGAACATATCAGCTTTTTTGTTATTCTCAGTAAATAGATTCAAAGAAGTTCAATGAAGTAAGGCAAATTGATAAAATATGTGTTGACTAATCATAGCAATACAGTTACATGGTAGATCCATGGGGCCATGCATTATGTGAAATTAATTTACAAAAATTCTCAGTAGAAATAGTGCTGAGTACCTAACTGCATGAAGTTCCCAAAAGCTGGGAAGGGATTTATTTTTATTTTTTTCTTCCTGTTTTACTGATATGCTTTCCAGGTTGCACAGTGGTAAAGAATCTACCTGCCAATACAGGAGACTTGGAGACATAGACTCAATACCTAGGACAGGAAGACCTCTCAAGTAGGAAATGGCAACCCACTCCAGTATTCTTGCCTGGGAAATTCCATGGACAGAGGAGCCTGGCAGGTTACAGTCCATGGAGCGTCAAAGACCTGGACATTACTGAGCAACTGAGCATACACACACACACACACACACACACACACACACACACACACACACACTCACTGTATAAGGTGCACGGCATAATGATTTGTTTTATGTACAGCATAAAATGTTTTGCCCATAATAAGTTTAGTGAACATCCATCATCTCATATAGCTAAAAAATAAAAGAAGAAAAAAATATTGTTTTCTTTGTGAAGAGAACTCAGAATTTACCCTCTTAACAACTTTCACAGATAACACACAACAGTGTTAATTGTATTTATCATATTGTACATTACATCCCTAGAACTTATTTATCCTATAACTGGAAGTTTGTGTCTTTTGACTACCTTCATCCATTTCCCCCTCTACTCACCCTCTACCTCTGGTAAACACAAATCTGATCTTTTTCTATTAGTTTGTATGTTTGCTTGTTTATTCTTGATGTATAATTGATGTGCAACACTGTGGTAGTTCACGGTACACAAACATAGTAATTCGATATCTCTATACATTACAAAATGATCACAATTAGTCTAGTTGCCATTTGTCACCATACAAAAATATTACATGATTATTAACTATGTTCCTCTCACTGTATATTTTATCTCTGTGGCTCATTTATTTTGTGGAAGTTTTTTCCTCTTTACTTCCCTCACCTATTCGCTCACCTCCTCCAAAAGACAGGAAGGGTTTTCAAAGAAAAGGGGATTACCTTAAGACTCAGATGTAAGATAAGGAGGATTCACATGCTCTTATATAAAGAAAAACTGACCTAAAGAAGAAGGAATAAATTCAAATCAATTGAGAAAGTTGGCACAAAAATGAATACTAAAAAAATGAATTGAAATGTTCAAACACCTAGTATGAAAAGCTTGGGAACAAATAAATTTGCATGCTTGATTTTTTTTCCTTAGGGTTTCCTGAGGTTGGGTGTGAATTTCATAGTGTCCCAGGGCACCAGAATTCACATTAGCAATACTAATTTTTCATTATCAACTGGAATTAGTATCTAGAAAGTCACAAGTGAATCTCACTCCATCCTAACAATAAAAACAACCTAGGTAAGCTACAAAATCAGGTGTTTTAAAAATTAGAGAATTCACTATGCAAAGAGACCAAAATGAACTAAAATCCTGAAAGATATGAGTGCTTGGGCACCTGTTTTCAGGGCTAACAATGGGAGAAGTGGAGAAATCTTTCAGAGACAAGAGCAAGATTTGTAGAAGTCTGACCAACATTTAATGAACTTTCACAGTAAAATGTAGGTCAGTATGATGAGTGAGAATCACAGAGCACTCGAGCCACTGCATAAGTCTGCACCCAGCCACCCAAATCTCCTCCAAGTATTCACATAATGGGGTACAGTGAAGCCTAGAGACAGAGCAGCAAAGTTGAGAGAGATACCCCTCAAGGTACCTGGACATTTTCCAAAGGTGAAGCAGCTGTACACTGAAGGCTGGGTCTAAGGAGGGTGTCATGAGAAATTCACAGAGGTTCTCTTAGCTTTTGCCGCCTACACTGCTGCAGCATGCCAAAGGCTGGGGACAGGGCAGGAGAGCAGAGAGAAATCCCTCAGAGAAACTCTGGCCCTACACCAAGAGCACTGCAGCAGTGCCGAAGCTTGTGAACTGGGCTGTAGGACAGACAGAGTTCTCCCAAGGAGCAGGACTGGAGAGCAAAGAGAACTCCCAAATGGCCCAGAAAGTTGGAAGGTGGACGTTAATGAAAAAGAGGGTAGCCAACTCTTACCAGTGCTCAGATCCCAAGCCTTGCTAAAGGGAAGCATTTTAAGTCTGTTCTCCAAAGTATGTTAAATCAGGGATTACCTGAATTTAACTAAAACTGCAAAAATCTCAGACAGTGGTCAAATATGTATTAGGCTGGTTTAGTCCTCATCACCGATGGCTGCCATAAGAAAAGCATACCTTTATGGAGACAAATATTATTTACTTTGGTCTCTTATGTATAAATTGTCACAGAAAGCAATAACAATAATAATGAATGCAAAGAAATAAGCTATATGGTCTTAGATGAAAAGAGGAACTAAACAATGGAAACAAAACTAAAATTAGCCACAATGCTGAAATTATCTGTGACAGCAACTTTTAAATAACTGGGAAAAATATACCTAGTGGAAAAGGTGAACAACATGCACATACAGATGATGGGTTTTTGCAGAGAGGTGGACAATATAAAAATGAAGAAAATTAAAAGTACAACATCAGAAATAGTTCCCCTATGGGATTAACAGAAGACAGGCCACAACAGAAGGAAGAGTCAATGAATTTGAAAACCTGTCAACAAAAAAGTATACAAAGTGTAACTAACCCAAAGAAGATAAAAAGGTAAAGAACACCTGAGGTCTGTGGAACAATATCAAATAGTTAGGCAATATATGTGTAATTCAGGTCCCTGAAAAAGAGAAAATAGAAAGTGAGCCAGAACTATTTCAAGAGATTATTGGCAAGATGTTTCCAAACTGATAAACCATATCAACTCACAGATTGACAAAGCTCAACAAAACCTCAAGCAGAGTAAATGCAAAGAAAACCATAACTCGTTTCATCATATACAAACTGATGAAAATGAAAACAGCTAAAAAAAAAAAAAAGAATCACTACATAGAGATATATTGGTAGCTGACTTCTCATCAGAAAAAATGAGAAGCAAGTACAATTGAATGACATTTTTAAAGTGCTGAAAGAAAAACAAAAATGAACCACCAAATGAAATTCAAAATCAAGTTAAAATATTCTTCAACTCTGAAGGCAAAAAAAGATATTTTCAGACAGAGAGAAACCAGACAAGTTCATTGCTAGCAGATCTGTACTGGGTAGAATGTTAATGTAACCCATCAATACCATAGAGAAATCAGATATACAGAAACCATTAAGGGACCAGATAGGGTGAAAATATGGGTGATTATAAAACATCTTTTTACTTACATCCAAATTTATTTTTAAATATTTTATTTTATTTTATTTTTACTTTATTTTAGTTTATAATACTGTATTGGTTTTGCCATACATTGACATGAATCCACCACGGATGTATAAAGAATACTCACTTGTTAAACCAATATGCTTCTAGCATATACAAAAATAAAATATATTACAATAAGAGCATGGAATTATACCATTGTACTTCTTAACATTGTTAAAGAAATAATATGAAAAAAGCTGAAAGTGTTAGTTGCTCAGTCGTGTCTGACTCTTTGCAACCCCATAGACTTGCCCACCAGACTCTTCTGTCCTTGGAATTCTCTAGGCAAGGATACTAGAGTGGGTAGTCATTCCCTTCTCAAGGGGATCATCCCATTCCAGGGACTGAACCTGGGTCTCCTGAAAAGCAGGCAGATTCTTTACCATCTGAGCCACCAGAGAATAGGAATAAATATGAAGATGATAGACAACCTCAACCATGATATATTAAATTAAAAGGAACTAATCACTCCACACAAAAGGCACATATCACTAAACAAGATTTTTTTAATGGATTCAATTATATGCTGTTCCAAGAAACACAGTTTATATATTAACAAAAATGTTGAAAATAAATGCATGAAAAGATACAGCATGCCAACACTAAGCACAAGAAAACTACCGTGGCTATATTAACAAGATGGTGATTTTCACCATAACTAAAGACATCTCATAATGATAAAAGAGGGACCTGATTAAGAGGGACTTTGTTGTTGTTTTTCAGTTGCTAAGTCTTGTCCAACTCTTTGTGACCCCATGAGCTGTAGCACACCAGGCTTCTCTGTCCTTCACTATCACTATCTCCCTGAGTTTGTTCAAACTCATGTCCATTGAGTCAGTGATGCCATCCAACCATCTCATCCTCTGTCGTCCGCTTCTTCTCCTGCCCTCAATCCTTCCCAGCACCAGGGTCTTTTCCACTGAGTCATCTCTTCATATCAGGTGGCCAAATTATCAGACCTTCAGCTTCAGCACCATCCCTTTCAATGAATATTCAGGGTTGATTTCCTTTACGATTGACTGGTTTGATCGCCTTGCTATCCAAGGGACTCTCAAGAGTGTTCCCCAGCACCACAGTTTGGAAGTGTCTATTCTTCAGTGCTCAGCTTTCTTTATGGTCCAACTCTCACATCCATACATGACTACTGGAAAAAACATAGCTTTGACTAGATGGACCTTTGTTGGCAAAGTAACATCTCTGCTTTTTAATATGCTGTCTAGGTTTGTCATAGCTATTTCTGCAAGGAGCAATTGTTTAATTTCATGGCTGCAGTCACCATTGGCATTGACTTTGTAGCCCATGAAAAAATCTGACACTATTTCCACATTTTCCCCATCTATTAGCCATGAAGTGATGGGACCAGATGCCCTTAGTTTTCTGAATGTTGAGTTTTAAGAAGACCTAGCAAACTTAAATTTATAATTACATAAAGACAAACTTTTAAGTATATGAAGCACAAGCTAAACACTACAAGAAGAAATAGACAAAATTCACACATGGTTGGATATTTTAAGAAAGTTTTCTCAGTACTTGAAAGGACAAGTAGACAAAAAATCAGTATTATGATGGAAGACATGAAAAGAATTATCAACTTAGTTGTTCTGATTGATATATGTGGAAATATACCAAACGGTTATAGATATACACTCTTTTTGTAAGCAGACATACAGCGTTCACCAAGAAGGACAACATGCTGGGTTCATAAAACAAGCCTCGGGAAATTTCAAAGGATTGAACTAATAATACAGAATAGTGTTTCTGCCATGATAATGTTGACTAGAAATTAATAACCATAATAAATCAGAAACATCAGAAAATAGTAGGAAATAAAAACACTTAAATGGCCTATCATCAAGATGTACAACTGGATCAGTCTGGCAAACTTTCAGATGTCAATAGGAAACAAGATTGTGGATATATAACTATAGCTTTAAAAGCTTTCAAGGTATATAGCTTTTAAAGCACAAGGAAATGACTAGTCCTTCTAATGTGAAATATCTTTCACAGTCAACTGAGAGTTAATTCCTGTTTTTGGAGTTTTGATCAACTGTGATTCATTTCTATCTGGAATGTTTTTTTAAATTTCTCCCCACTTCTCCTATTTTATCTTTTGTCTTCAGTGAAATAGTTTACAGCAATACCAGAGTAGTATGGGCAGCAGCTGGTAAATACATTTAGTTCCCAGGAGTCCACAGTGCTATAGTTACCATTCTGACAACAGAAAGTCTGTAAGGGATGGTTAGATGCTGGGGATGAATGTTATTAATGTAACCAACTCATGGATATAGGTATAAATACATATATACACATATTACAGACTATCCTGTAATCTGACTTATTCACGTAATTATGCAATGCAGTTCTATTTCAAATTGTGTATGCATGCATGCTAAGTTGTAATTTAAATACTGAGAATGTTGGCATAGTTAAAAAATAAGTTCTCAAGTATTAAAACCTTATAATAAAGCAAGACAAACAAATGTAAAGAATGAAATTTTAAGAAAAAAATGCCACAGGAAAACCACAATGATTGTTCAGAAGTAAGTGTAGCTGCAGGAAACTAATGTGCATAGAAATATTTAACTCTGACCTCTCTTAAGAAGATGTGATGGAAATTGATAAACTATACAAAACTTAAAAGATTTTGCATCTGATATTAATACTTGCATCTATAGAATAGTATCTGATCCCAATTATTTTCTGTTAAATTACTAGTAATTATTGGGCCAAATTTGCATATGTAAATTTTCTCCTTTATTTGCAAGTGTTTTTGCTTTTCAGATCATTCTTATAATCAAAGTAATCTTGTTCTATTTTAAAAAGTAATGCATGGGTATTATTAAATATATATTGCTTTTGTTCTTTTTTAGTCATTAAGTCGTGTTTGACTCTTTTGCGACCCCATGGACTGTAGCCCTCCAGGCTCCTCTATCCATGAGATTTCCTGGGCAAGAATATTGGAGTGGATTGCCATTTCCTTCTCCATGGGATCTTCCCAACCCAGGGATTGAACCTGCATCTCCTGCATTGGCAGGAGGATTCTTTAACATTAAGCCACCTGGGAAGCCCTATAACATATATAGAAATGTCTAAACTAAAGATGTGTAAAGAATAAAATGAAGTTGTTCCTTAAATCACCCTAGACATCATCACTGCTCAGTTGCACATAGTTTATGTACATGATCAAATATTGAGATACATAGACATATATATGTATATATAAAACATACATTAAATATGCATATAATTATAACTACATATATACACATATTACAGACTATCCTATAATCTGATTTAGTCACATAATTATGCAATGCAGTTCTATTTCAACGTGTGTGTGCCTGCATGCTAAGTCTCTTCAGTCCTGTCTGACTCTTTGCGACTCTATGGACTGCAGCCCTCCAGGCTCCTCTGTCTATGGGATTCTCCAAGCAAGAATACTGGAGTGGGTTGTCGTGCCCTCCTCCAGGGCATCTTCCTGACCCAGGGACTGAACCCACATCTCTTATGTCCCCTGCACTGGCAAGCAGGTTCTTTACCACTAGCTGCACTTGGGAAGCCCATTTCAAAATGTGCTGTAGGTAACAAAAATCCAACATTTATAATAGCTATGTGCCAGGTGTCTTTGTTAGCACTTGACATTAACTCATTTTATCTTTGTAATAATCAGTGTGTTAGATACAATTATTATCCTCATTTAAATTTGAGAGAAATGATGGGCAAAGAGGTTAAGTGAATTGTCAAAGATTATATCACTAAGTGGAGTAACAGGGGACTCAGGTGGCACAGCAGCAAAAAATCCACCCCGCCAGTATAGGAGATGCAGAAGACATGGGACTGATCCCTGCGTTGGGAAGATCCCCTGGAGAAGGAAATGGCAACCCACTCCAGTATTCTTGCCTGGGACATCCCATGGACAGAGGAGACTGGTGGGCTATAGTGCATGAGGTCACAAAGAGTCGGACATGACCGAGTGACTGAGCACACACACATACACACACACACACACACACACACACACACACACACACACACAAACATACTTATCCTCTTTTACAGTTACCTGGCAGCCCAATGAATAAATGCACCTTAGTTATTTAATTAATCCCCTGTGGATTAACATTAAGCTACTTGTACTATTAAAATAGATGTTGCAATACACATTTCTGTACATGTATTTCTATGTATTTGTCCAGTCATCTTCATAGGATAATTTTGTAGGATTGATAGACTATCTGGACTCAAGGATATACAGATATACATGTACTGCTGTGCTGCTGTGCCTTAGTTACATGGTAGGGTCCACAAATACCAACCTCAAGCAGAGGAATCCATGCATAACATTATAGTCTGCCCTCCATATTCAAGATTCCTCTGTGTCTGTGGTTCCACATCTGAGGACTCAACCAATAGTGGGTAGTGTAGTGCTACTATATTTATGGAAAAAACCCATGTGTAGGTGGACCCACACAGTTCAAACCTATACTGTTCAAAGGTCAACTGGGCATAATAAAACCAATAGAAGCAAAACAGCTTTTGTTTCTTGAAAGATTGTTAACAAGGATAAAAATGGAGAAATATAAATTTTGATGACAAATTTTATATATGCATATAGATATGTTATACAGGTATGTATATGTTTTTACAAATAAGTTTTGTATGCACACATATATATCATGTATTGTGTATTTATTATGTGCCTATTGCATATATATCTATGTAGGTATATATAAACATGAAATTTTCCATCAAAGTCCATTTTTATCCACACACACCTTTACCAGTAATCTTTACAAAAAATACAAAATTGTGTTTCTTTTATTATCAATGATATTATGCATCTTTTCATAAAGTTTAATAGCTATTTGTTATTTCTTTCTCAGGAGTATTTGGTCCTGTGGTTATTTCTACTCTGGGAGACTGTTGTTTCACATTTGTGGTTGAAGTTGGGTAACTGCTTCTAGGCCACTTACTACTCTATACAGGAAAAGCACATGTTCCCTTTAATTCATCTATAGTTAAAATAAGTGTGCCCGAGAGTTGGCCTCTGTGGGAAGAACACCTGCCTGGAATGCAGAAAAATAGATGCATAAGCCCCCATGTGTGATGTGCCTGCCTCTATTTGTAATGCAAAGTTTATTAATAAGAGCCAGCTGTCTCCTACAGAGCCAGGGAGTTTCTGCTCAGAACATGTTTACTAAAAGGCCCTCTCAAGATGATAGCCAACCAGGCAAGTATCCTCAAGCTGTTTTTAGATGAGAGAAAAGAAGGGAAAATGGGGTTAAAGATACATTTTATAGGATGCCTGCTGAACAACTTAAGGAAGCTTTCCAATAAATTTAAGGTGATATTCAATAGAGAGAAAACAATTCTAGTTAGAAATTGCTTTTAAGACCCTTAATTTCCTTCATTTTCACTTCATTTAGACCGTTTCATCAAAGCAACTCCTAATCTGGTAATGATGCCTATCTCTTTATGTATTCAATATATATATCAATTACCTAATATTCAGTCATATTCAAAAGCGTTTAAAGATCCTTTTTCTTAAATCTAAAGATGAATGCCTTGAAATATTTTTTTTCAAAGTGAAATGTTACTGATAGAATGTGTGTGTGTGTATGTGTATGGGTATGAAAGCACTTTAAACAAAACAAAACAAAAAAAATGTCTTATCTGGAAAGATTTAGGAAGACAGTAAGGAACTCTATTATTCATAGAAGCAAAATTGCATAAGAGAAATTAAGCAAGATGTTTAATGTATGAATTGTAATTTGGAATATTCTAATAAACAGGACCTAGTTGGAAGAGAGCCTTTAGAGATTCATTTTGTAAACCTTGTCAACTCAAGTATCATTTTACTTATTCAGAAGTCATAAATTTTCAAGTCAAAACTATTGATTTCCAGCCTATGGAAACTTTGTAGAATTCTACAGATATACTGAGTTATTACACAAAATTGAATAAGATCAAAATGCAAGTCAAAATGTAGTAAAACAAAGTTGTTGCTTTACATTTACAAGTTTCTTAAAAAATCAGTAATAAAAAGATGATAGTCCAAAGGAAAATATAATGAGTTTAAAAATATAGCTAGTGAATGGATTTTATAGCATACCAGTAGCCAGGGCATGAAATTTTGAAATGTTTCTTTTCAGTAGGAAAGGTTTAATAATATATTGTTGAGAGCAGTAGGTTTAAGTGAGAAGGACTTGGGTTCTAGCTTCGTGACCTATGGTAAGAAAGAAACATGGCATTTTAAGTTTCAGTCTCAGTATCTTTATTTATAAAAGAAAAATAGTATTCGTTCTTATAGTATTATGTGAGAACTTTTTTCTTGAAGAAGTGCATTAGTAGCTAATAAAATATTTTTCACTTTTTACTTAGTCAAATAATTAGACAATGCTATTCAGTATTTGTATGAACAGAACATTTCATGTAGAAGTTCAAGCTGAATCATCTTGCTACACTGGAAGGAAAGTTGGCATATGAATCAACAAAGGGAGCAATTGCATTTGTAGAATCCATAATAAATAAATTAAAAAAATAATGAAAAGTGTATATGCAAGGTCATTTGCTAAAATTTTCCTTTTAGTATCAAGAAAAATTCTAACACAAAAACAACACTTTTGCCATGTAAAGTGAAGAATCAAAGCTACTCCATTTTGTAAGGTTCCAGGAAAAGAGCCTTTGGAAATCCCCTGACCTCACCCCACCACCTGCGAACCAATCAGAACCCTTGGCCAGCCCAGGGAAATTAGAATCAAGCCCGGGAAAGGAGAACCAATCAGAACTCAACACCTAACCCTTCACCAGAAGATGACCAATCAGACTCGGAGGCTCCCGTTTTTTCGAATTTTTTGCACGATAATACCCTATATAAGCAATGTAACCCAGAGCTCAGGGCTCCTCCCTATAGCTGCTGCGCTGGTATCGGTGGGAGCCCCAGCTCGAGCTTGGTAATAAAAACTCTCTTGCTTTTGCATCGGATATTGGCTCTCTGGTGGTCATTGGGAGATTTCTCAACTTGGGCATAACAAAAGAAGTACTTGATAACTTACAGGGCTTATATAATTCTCTGACACCAGCAGTTAAATTGAATTTAACAAATCTTTTTAAGCTTATTTTTTAATAAGTTCTCAAGTTCTATCTGCCCTTCCCTTAGTAGGATTAGCTAGTTACAAAAATGGAGGAAAGTTTTAAAAAATTGGATATGCCTCTCTTAGGTATATCTTTCCTCTTATAAAAAAGAAAAAAAAGAGCATTTCTCACATTTTAAATGTGTTGCAAAATATATTGGTCAGGTTGCAAAGAATATGTTTATCTTGATGATTTTGCTTAAGTTTTCCATAGAAATTCATGCTAAATCATTTGCATGAGTGAAAACCTAAGTGAAAACAATGGCTCAATGCCTCCATTGATCCCCAAAACAAGACTGATACTAATGATTAAAAGAATCTGGTCATGAACAACAAAATCACATTGCTTCCCCCCCACCCCCACCACCAATTACTAAGATACAGAAAGCAACTAAAAATAAATAAATAAAATTTGTATTTATTTATTTATTTCTCTAAGTACATTTTGGGCTTCCTGTGTAGCCTAAACAGTAAAGAATCAGCCTAAAATGTGGGAGACCTGAGTTCAATCCCTAGGTCAGGAAGATCCCCTGGAGAAGGGAATGGCTACCCTCTCCAGTATTCTTGCTTGGAGAATCTCATAGACAGAGAGGCAGGCTACAAGTCCATGGGGTGACAAATATTTGGACACAACTGAGCAACTAACACACACATGCAAGCACATTTTAATGGTAATTTATTTTTCTTTTCTGATGTTGGCCTTTATTTCCAACATAAAAACTTTGACTACTATATCTGATTTTAATATTATAAAAAATTACAGTAATACCTGATTAAAATATTATTTAAAATTACAGTAATTCCCATTATTCATAAACAGAGTGGAGAGAAAGAAAATAGGAAGAGGAGGAAACAATCACAGTATTTGCTGAATCCTGGATGAAATGCCTTACATATATAGAATCCCTTTCTAAAGGATGTCATATAAAATTTCAATATACAAGAAAAGCCATCTTATATAATCATGCCTGTGTGAGCTAGAATTTGTGGATTCAGGGACAATGACTTTTCTTACTGAATTTGTCATTTTCTTTGTAAAATGCAGATTGTGAAGAGAAATGAACAACCACAGGAGGCTCGATTCAAATTTGTTGAGTCAATTCATTTAAAGTCAACAAATGTTTTGTGAACACCCACTGGGTGTCAAATCTTGGTGTTGGAGTAATTGATTCATAATGGTTTGGATGGTTTTCAATGAACAGAGTTTCCCATATTTTCTTTGTTGTATGTGTGGTGGGGTTCTGGGATAACTAACATATTAAAATGTTGTAAATTCCTAAAGGCATGATGCAGAAGGACAAACAAACATTACTATCTGCACTCAAGACTATCATTTCTTTTGTAACAACCTTTTTGTCAGAAAATTGTGCCTTAAAAATAAATATGAAAAACTTGTTGATAACAAATGCAAATGAAGTCAAATTTGCAAATTATTTTGAGACTGTACAAAAGTCTTGACAAATCAACATCTGCTCCTAGAAAGTTATTCAGGCATGCTAATAAATAAAGAAAGATGAATTTATACATAAAATCATGAGGCTAAATGAGGCCTCAGGATGTATCTTTTTTTTTTACCTTCTCCGAAAAACTATCAAATCATTCACAGAAGATTTGGCTATTTTACTCACACACCTCCAAAATAAGAGTTTTTTATTTTTTTTTAAAGCTGTTACAGGAGATTCACTTATTCTTTATTGAGTTCTATGGCAAGCCACTTAATATCTCCTTATATGGTCAAAATCTATTAAGCTTACCATTTTGCTGCCAATTTCTATTTTATTATTACTGTATTTCTTTATCACTTCTCACAGATTGCTCTAAAATATTTCACACTCTGGTGTCTCTCTTCAGTACCCTCTTAAATCTGCTCTTAAAATTCTCCCATATTTTTTTTTTTTAATATGAGCAAAGTCTAAGCATCTAGAATGTAACCAGTGTGTAGTCTTAAGAGATAAACTCTCATAGTAGCAGAAGCATGAGAAACAGGAATCCAGGATTTTTATACTATGTCCAGGTGGCTCAGACGGTAAAGCGTCTGCCTGCAATGTGGGAGACCCGGGTTCGATTCCTGGGTCAGGAAGTTCCCCTGGAGAAAGAAATGGCAATCCACTCCAGCACTCTTGCTTGGAAAATCCCATGGACGGAGGAGCCTGATAGGCTACAGTCCATGGGGTCGCAAAGAGTCGGACACGAATGAGCGACTTCACTTTCGCTTTCACTTTTGTCACACCAGTGAATTCTAGTCAACGTTGAAGGAAAATGCTGATGTAGGATGCTTGGATAGGTCAGTTCTGGTTCATAAGGTTGTACTTCTGTTATGGGAGGTACCTGCTGCTACTGCTGCTAAGTCGCTTCAGTCGTGTCCGACTCTGTGCAACCCCATTGACGGCAGCCCACCATGCTCCCCCGTCCCTGGGATTCTCCAGGCAAGAACACTGGAGCGGGTTGCCAGTTCCTTCTCCAATTCATGAAAGTGAAAAGTCAAAGTAAAGTCGCTCAGTCGTGTCCGACTCTTAGCGACCCCATGGACTGCAGCCTACCAGGCTCCTCTGTCCATGGGATTTTCCAGGCAAGAGTACTGGAGTGGGGTGCCCTGGCCTTCTCCATGGGAGGTACCTATGGGTGGCCAAAAGCTAGAAAAGTAGTTCTACTAGAGGGTTCTCTAGTAGATCTCCTTAGAGACAGTCATTTGCAGGCTTGCCTGCTCATTTGCTTCCCAGGAAGCCATTTGGCTTAGGTAACAGGTCTGCTCTCAGGGCTGGGCATATGGCAAATCCCAAACCCAAAACAATAAAAGCTGTTTATGTTTGGTTTTCACTAAGAAGGGCCTGTAGTGATAGGAACCCTTCTGAGACCTCCAGTACCGAAACCCTGATACTCACACAACCCCCTACCCTCCCATCCACACTCCTTGTCAAATTTCCCAAAAAGGATTTTGACTTCCACTAACAGGCTGAGCTTGGCTGCACCTCTAGAAGTGACCATATGAAGTTACATTTACTCTAGAAGAAAGGGTTTTGTGCTTTTTTAATGGCGCAATTAAATGTCAGGCATCTCTTTGAGTACATTTTAGAATAAAAGTGGGGAAAACGTAATAAGGACTAGATTCATTATCATAGAAATATTTCAGTGTCCTGGTCTAACTCAGTCTTTCCCTTTCCTCCATAGGAATGAAATAATTTTTAGATATTTTGTAAATGAAGAAACAGGGTATTAGGAAAGAGTAGAGGCAAAAGTGAAGGACTTGATTTCAGAGGCTAAACAACCAATGCAATAAGAAACTGGAAGTAGAGGAAGAAATTGAGAAAAAGAGATCTTGAGATGGCAAGAATGGTGGATGTGAGGTGTGAGAGCTTCTAAATGAGTTGTGAATAAGTGAATGGGCTATTTGAGATGTGTCATGCTGGGCTCTTCAGGAGACAGGAGTGAAAAAATGAAACTCTTAACTTACACAGCTGTTGTCCAGTGCTTCTCCAAATGTGGCTGTGCAGACACGGTGCCCCGGGTTTTGTGGGTTTTCATAGAATACTCAGTTTATCTGTGCTTCTCCCTTTCTAAACGTTGAACTTCTTAAGGGCTGTACTGTTTTATTCATCTATGATTTCTGGCCATGTTTGAACAATTGTGTGATTACTTCAGCATGTCCCTGGAATGCTACACTGGCATTTCCAAATACAAAGATTTTATTACAATAGTTTAATAATAATTTTCTCTTTTTCTCTTGAAAGCATTAATATATTTGTGTTACTTTAAAAATATATATATGTGTGTATATATATATATATCAGTGCATAAATATCTATGATATTACTGTGCTTAGTCACTCAGTTGTGTCCAATTATTTGTGACCCCCATGGACTGTAGCCTTCCAGGCTCCTTCTGTCCATGGGGTTTCTCCGGGCAAGAATACTGGAGTGGGTTGCCATTTCCTCTTCCAGGAGATCTTTCCAACCCAGAGATAGAACCCAGATCTCCCACACCGCAGGCAGATTCTTCACCATCTGAGCCACTGAGGAAGCCCATGTATAGATATCAGTTCATTCGCTCAGTCGTGTCCAACTCTTTGTGACCCCATGGACTGCAGCACGCCAGACCTCCCTGTCCATCACCAATTCCTGGAGCTTGCTCAAACTCATGCCCATCAAGTCAGTGATGCCATCCAGCTATCTCATCCTCTGTTGTCCCCTTCTCTTCCCACCTTCAATCTTTCCCAGCATCAGGGTCTTTTCAAATGAGTCAGTTCTTCGCATCAGGTGCCCAAAGTATTGGAGTTTCAGCTTCAGCATCAGTCCTTCCAATGAATAGCAGGACTGATTTCCTTCAGGATGGACTGGTTTGATCTTGCAGTCCAAGGGACTCTCAAGAGTCTTCTCCAACACCACAGTTCAAAAGCATCAATTCTTCTGAGCTCAGGTTTCTTTGTAGTCCAACTCTCACATCCATACATGACTACTGGAAAAATCATAGCTTTGACTAGACAGATCGCGGCATAGTTATATTCAGCATATATCTTAAAGGTACATATTGAAAGTATAGTTATAATATTACACTTTATTCTTAAGAACTATTACAAAAGTTCAATGACTTCATGCTTGAGAAAGCATGTCTCCTACATCTGAAGTTATACAGTTTGGCAGCTACTGTTGAATAAAGATACAATGTACATAATCTAATGTTGAGGCTCTCAAACATCTTAAAATAAAAACATTTTAAGTTTTATTACATTCTAAGTCTAGAATATCACCTAAGAAAATGATTTTTTCTATTCTTCCACAGTCTCTCTCTCTTAATTTTTATTGTGTATTCAAGTATAGTTGATTAACAATGGTATGTTAGTTTCAGGTGGTTATGTTACTTTTGGGTGTACAGAAAAGTGATTCAGTTATACATATACATTTATATATTCTTTTGCAAGTTAATTTCCCATTTAGGTTATGTGGAATACTGAGCAGAGTTCCCTGTGCTATTAATATACAGTAGATCCTTGCTGGCTTATTGTTGTTGTTCAGTCACTAAGTCGTGGCCTACTCTTTGTGACCCGATGAACTGCAGCACGCCAAGCTTCCCTGTCCTTCACTGTCTCCTGAACTTTGCTCAAACGCATGTCCATTGAGTCAGTGAGGCCATCCAATCATCTCATCCTCTGTCACCCTCTTCTCCTCTTGCCCTCAATCTTTCCCAGCATCAGTCTTTTCCAATGAGTCAGTTGGTTATCTATTTTAAATATAGCAGTGTGTATATGTCAATAATTTTTAATTCAGAAAATAAAATTATGTGCAAAGATATTCATTGAACATTGCTTTTTGATAATGAAAAATTGAAAATATCCAAAATATCCTAAAAAGGGAATAATAGTTTATGTTAATTGGTATAGTTTTAAACAAAATGGCTAGAAAATATTTTGTTGTGATATTGCTGAGAAAGGCAAGATTAAACTAATATACATATATATAAAACAATCATTAACTTTATAAATATAAAATGATTAGAAAATAATACATTTGAATGTTAAAAGTGTTCTTTAGATTGGGTTATTTTTTCTTTCCTTTAAAATTTCTATATTAACTGTATTTCTATAATTGTATAACTTTCAAAATTAAAAATAACTTTAAAAACTTTTATTATTAAGGAATAGTTAAAACACTATCTTTAAAATTCAGTTAATAAAATTTATTTTTCAAATTTCTCATATTTACAATAAATTAATATGCATAACTACTCATTTGATCAATGTATAGTGAACACATTCTGTATATGAGGCAGGATGTTAGATGTTTGGGACACACAGTGCCAGGATTTGAAATATGAATCTCTCCTATGTTATTTTTTAAATAATGAAAAATGTTATTAACATGATAATCATGCATATTATGGAAATTTTATTATGAGAATTATTAAATGTACCATTTTTCTCTATATATTGGGTATTTAAAATACATAAAAAATTCACAGTAAAATATCACTAAAATATATTAGCTATGATTAAGTCCCAAATGATATTTTAGAAGTAAGCCAGCCTAAAAGTTAGTAATAAAAAGCATGCTTATACTAACTCTTCCCCCCATAAAAAGAACCAAACTAAAAGATACAAAGAATTTAAGAAACAGAAAGATAACAGACTAAAATCAGCCTTGGAGTTTAATCCATCAATGAACTTCTTTTACCATCTATATTCACTCATCAGGTGATTTTATCCAGTTCAGAGGATTAAATACCATCTTTAGGTGTATGTCTCTAAGTCTTATATATCTGGTTTAGATTACTCCCTTGAATTTCAGACATCTATCCAACTAGCTCTTCACTCTCTTCACTTGGATATCCAGTCAACACCACAGACCTAACATATTTAAAACTCGCTTTCTAAGAGTTTCCACTGTTCCTCTTACAGCCTTTAGTTTTCTTTTCTCAGAGGCTTAGGCCCAAATCTTGATGGTCTCCTTTATCTTTTATTTTATTTTATTTTTTTCCTTTCACACTCATATGTGATCTTTGAGCAAATCCTGTCGGCTCTGCTTCAAGAATATTTCAAGAATCTGGCCAATTCTCTCTGCCTCCACTGCCACCACCCATGTCTCACCTGAATTATGATCTCCCGACTTCTATCATTAGTTTCTCCTCCTCCTGTTCTCAGAACAAGAGAAGAGGTTGTTATTCTGCTGTACCTGGGTTCTTTTCCTTAATAGCCACAAGGCTTATCCCAACTCTTCCTTTTGATCTCCCTTCAAATGCCCCCTTTCTCAATGAGTCCTCCTCTGGCCACCCTGGCCATAATTGCAAACCCCACCTCCCACACTGAAATTCCCTAATCCCCCTCCCTGCTTTGTTTTTCTAACCAGCACTTTAATTATTCTAATATTTTACACCCTCCTCTCCCAATATAAGCTTCATGAGGGCAGATATATTTGTCTGTTTTGTTCATTGCCACATCTTCAGTGCCAAGGAGAGATGCTTCGCACATAGCTGATACACAGCAAATATTTCTTAAATTGATAAATGAATGCCCCATGGAATGATGGTGGTAACTTGGGTATAAATCTGAGTAGAGGCAAAAGAGGGATTAAAGATAAAATCTTGCTTGTTTAAGAACTGGGAAATGTAGCTGAGTTATTTCTCTCATCAAGTAAATTAGTAGTTGGTGAAAATAAGTTAAAATTGGCCAATTTGTGCTGTTTCACATTCTCAGCCAACCAGCCTCATTATAAACTCTGACTGAAGGTCAGAGTACATCATGAGAAACGCTGGGCTGGATGAAGCACAAGCTGGAACCAAGATCGCTGGGAGAAATATCAGATATGCAGATGACACCACTCTTCTGGCAGAAAGCGAAGAACTAAGGAGCCTCTTGATGAAAGTGAAAGAGGAGAGTGAAAAAGTTGGCTTAAAACTCAACATTCAGAAAACTAAGATCATGGCATCTGGTCCCATCACTTCATGGCAAATCGATGGGGAAAGAGTGGAAACAGTGAGAGACTTTGTTATTTTGGGCTCCAAAATCACTGCAGATGGTGACTGTAGCCATGAAACTAAAAGATGCTTGCTTCTTGGAAGAAAAGTTATGACCAACCTAGACAGCATATTGGGAGAATGCAATGCAATGGCACCCCACTCCAGTACTCTTGTCTGGCAAATCCCATGGGCAGAGGAACCTGGTAAGCTGCAGTCCATGGGGTCGCGAAGAGTCGGATACGACTAAGCAGCTTCACTTTCACTTTTCACTTTCATGCATTGGAGAAGGAAATGGCCACCCATTCCAGTGTTCTTGCCTGGAGAATCCCAGGGACGTGGGAGCCTGGTGGGCTGCCGTCTATGGGGTCACACAGAGTCAGACACGACTGAAGTGACTTAGCAGCAGCAGCAGCAGACAGCATATTAAAAAGCAGACGTTACTTTGCCAACAAAGGTCCATCTAGTCAAAGCTATGGTTTCTCCAGTTGTCATATATGGATGTGAGAGTTGGACTATAAAGAAAGTTGAGTGCTGAAGAACTGATGCTTTTGAAGTGTGGTGTTGGAGAAGATTCTTGAGAGTCCCTTGGACTGCAAGGAGATCCAACCAGTCCATCCTAAAGGATATCAGTCCTGATTATTCATTGGAAGGACTGATGCTGAAGCTGAAACTCCAATACTTTGGCCACTTGATGTGAAGAGCTGTTTTTTTGGAAAAGACCCTGATGCTGGGAAAGATTGAAGGTGGGAAGAGAAGGGAACAGCAGAGAATGAGATGGTTGGATGGCATCACCGACTCAACGAACATGAGTCTGAGCAAGGTCCAGGAGTTGGTGATGGACAGGGAGGCCCGGCGTGCTGTAGTCCATGGGGTTGCAAAAAGTCAGACAGGACTGAGCAACTGAACTAAACTGAAGTGCATTGGATTGGTCATGTTCTGGAAGTCTCACCACAACTGAATTGCTCTGCCAACTCCTATTCCCAGCTGATGCATGAATTAGAGAGTGGACTTTACAATATCTGGACATGGGGTACTTTTGTCTTTGAATTTACATAATAGGAAGCTAAATTGCTGAAAAGAATACATACATTATTTTGGAATCACCAACATTTGCAAGACTTTGAGCTGGAAATGATTCAGGGAAGATATAGTATATTCAGTGTTGAGGAATCTAACTTTTTCAGTATTTGGCTAAAGATGGAAAAAAATTATTAGAGAATTAGATATTAGGCTCTTTGCAACCCAATGGACTGTAGCCTGCCAGGCTCCTCTGTCCATGGAATTTTCCAGCCAAGAATACTTGCGTGGGTTGCCATTTCCTCCTCCAAGGGATCTTCCCCACCCAGGGATCAAACCTGTGTCTCTTGGATCTCCTGTGTTGGCAAGTGGATTCATTACCACTGAGCCACCTAGGAAGTCCATTAGATGCAATAAGTTCAAGTAAACATAAATATGACTTCCTATTTTTATCTTTGAGGCTCAAGTGACAATGATTCAGAATTGCCATGTTCAGAATAGAATTCACAGATAATTATATTCCACATTTGTAAGAAATCTAGTACATAAATTCTTAAATGGAGCAGTTTAACCAACTTTAAAAAGAATGAACAGCTGAATGAAATTGTAAAGATATAATGTAGAAGCATAAAAATTTAAAGAGTATAGTCACCTTGTAAATTTTATCCATTTTATATTTATGCACTCTCTTTTGTTTCTTGTATCATATATCATATGATTCAGCTTCCATGGAAACTCATTTTTTTTTGTGTTTTTTTTTTTTTTTTTGAAGAATAGCCCCAGTGATATAGCCATGGTAAGGCTGGAGTAGTAACTTAAGGATACATGACCCTCTATCCACTCCAGATGACCTTGTATGATTTCTTCAATAGTTTTAAAATGTAAAGAAGCTCTGTGGACATCAGTCAAATACTGACATTTAAATGTTCACTAACCTAAGATTTTCTTGAGTGAAGAAGGCATCTGGATATATTTGCACATTTGGAAAGCAATGCAGTCCGAGCCTCCCCAACATAACCGTGTAAAAGAACCAGAATGAGTCAGGAATGATCCGATGAACTCCTACACAAAAGCAAATCATGTTGTACCTTGAACCAGTTATGCGTCTTGAGTGTCAAAGTGGTTAATATATCCATTGGTCTTAGAAATGGCTTGATAGCTGTTGATAAGACTGGATTGCTTAAATTGCCACTGAAGTGCCCTCTTCTATTACTTTGCCATGATCAGTAAAAGGCTTCCTATATTATGTATAGGACTCCTGAGAGTTCTTGAACTGCAAGGAGATCCAACCAACCAATCCTAAAGGAAATCAGTCCTGAATATTCACTGGAAGGGCTGATGCTGAAGTTGAAACTCCAATAGTTTGGTCACCTGATGCGAAGAACTGACTCATTTGAAAGGATTCTGATGCTGGGAAAGATTGACGGTAGGAGAAGGGAACAACAGAGGATGAGATGGTTGGATGGCGTTACTGACTTGGACATGAGTTTGAGTAAACTCCAGGAGCGGGTGATGGACAGGGAAGCCTGGCATGCTGCAGGCCAAAGTATTGGAGCTTCAGCTTCAGCATCAGTCCTTCTAATGAATAGTCGGAGTTGGGGTTGCAAAGAGTCGGACACAACTGAGTGACTGAACTGACTGATATTATGTAAGGTGGTGTCTAAGGCTATTGTTTTTGATGAGACCTATGAAGTATTTAGTGTTACCTTCCTAAAAGATATTTGTCATTCTCTTCTCATATATAATTTTTTAGGTATTCTGCTGTCTGTTTTAATAACTACTTTATGTGGACTTTGGGTAACCATTACAGAATATTTATATTTATCACTGTGTCACGTGTTTTGGGCCTTCTTTAATCTCATTCAAGCATATTGTTTTATTAGAGAAATCAGAATTATTATTAGCTCATTTCACAGAGAAGGTTTTTTCCTTCTTTTTCTATAAAAATGATTCAGATGTGTAAAATGTCCACAATGTACAAAGCAGTTGTATTTACAGAATAGCCGTAAGTCATGAAATTTTTAAAGCCAAAGTATATCTTTTCATGGCATTAATTTTACTCAGAGGTGGCTATAAAAATGTTATTACATGTAATGTTCAATATATTAAGGAATATAATTAAGAAGACATAGGCATTTTTTATTTTAAAAAACAACTAAAACAAAGAAAATTTGTGTTTGTACAGCTGGTTTACATTTATTCCGAGTCTCAGGGTTATACATCCATACCCCAGGACCATAAATCTTGCATAGATAAAAACTGGGAGACACACCAAGTACATTATTTATACATTTTGTTTTATTTTATGGTTGCACTGGATCTTCACTGCTGCACGAGGGCTTCTAGTTGTGATGAGTATGGGCTACTCTTACTTGCAGCGTGTAGGCTTCTCATTGAGGTGGGTTCTCTTGTTCCAGAGCACAGGCTCAAGAGCATGTGGGCTTAGCAGTTGCGGCTCACAGGCTCTCGAGTGCAGGCTCAGTAGTTGTGGTGCGGGATTCGTGCTCTGTGGTGTATGGAATCTTCCCGAACCAGGGATGGAACCTATGTCCCCTGCCTTGGTAGGTGGATTATTTACCAATGGACCACAAAGCTCCTATTTATATGTTTTGCTAATTTTAACTACTGTGCATGGTAGGTATGGCAGAAGTTTAACAATCCCATTTCACATAAGGGGAAGCTGAGGCTAAAAAGAATTTTATGATTTGCCAAAATGAATAATTATTGTTTTGAGACATGGTCCTAGGTCTTAACACTACAAATCTTAATCTCTTTCCTGAATTTCACGTTCATATTAATAATAATTGTGAAGGACAAAAATTTATAAAGAAAAAATAATAATAATATAGCAGGAATAGATGTTGTTCTTCTTGTTGCTTAGTTGCTAATTCATGTCCAACTCTTTGTGGCCCCATGAACTGCAGCATGCCAGGCTTCGCTTTCCTCCACTATCTCCTGGAGTTTGCTCAAATTCATGTTCATTGAGTCCGTGATGCTGTCTAACCATCTCATCCTCTGTTGCCCCCTTCTCCTGTTGCCTTCAATCTTTCCCAGCATCAGTGTCTTGTCCAGTGAGTCAGTTGATCAGAAAGCCAAAGTATTGGAGCTTCAGCTTCAGCATCAGTCCTTCTAATGAAGAATCGGTGTTGATTTCCTTTAAAATTGATGGTTTGACCTCCTTGCAGTCTAAGGGACTCTCCAGAGTCTTCTCTAGCACCACAATTCAAAGCATCAATTTGTTGACACTCAGCCTTCTTTATTGGTCCAGCTCTTAAATCTGTACATGATTACTAGAAAAAACATAGCTTTGACAATACAGACCTTTGTTGGCAAAGTGATGTCTCTGCTTTTTATTCAACTGTTTAGATTTGTCATAGCTTTCCTTCCAAGGAGCATGCATCTTTTAATTTCATGGCTGCAGTCACCACCTGTAGTGATTTTGGAGCCCAAGAAAATAAAATCTGTCACTACTTCCACTCTTTTCCCCATCTATTTGCCATGAAGTGATGGGACCAGATGCCATGAATAGATAAAACCCATCGCATCAAAAATGAAATTTCTTTCTTGATTCTAATATATACTTTCTCTGATTTGTAAAAATTCTATTTATTAAACTTCCTAGTATAGCATTTTTAATATGACTTTTAATATGGCTCCTTTGGCCAAATAATCTGTTGATATGAATCACTCACAAGAGCTATCTGTCTATTTACCTACTAGTTATATGTCTACAAGGTGTGAAGTATAAAAATAAAAAGCTAAAAGGAAATATTTCCTTACCACAGTAATGATTACAATAAAATTGTTCCCTGCAGGACAGCCATGGCCTGGTGTGATCCATATTGGATGCTGTAATATGAACTAAATGCAGTATATTAGCCAAAGGAACTCAGCAGCATATGCAGCTGTTAATTGACAAAAATAAATTCAGCTAGTACATGAACTCATACCATGAACCCTGCTTTATAGTCCCACAATTTCTGTGAAACTGAATGGTGCCCACATGACATCACAAAACAATGGTTATCAGAAAGATTGCCTCCACTACCTCCACTTGATTTGTATGTTTCAATACTCCCATGGTTTCACACTTCATGCAGACAAAGTCATTACTTAAAGGGGGATCAATGAAAAAACAAAAAGAAAAAAATTGTTTTGCAGTTCAGTTATTTTGTAATGTCATTTAAGTCAATCCAGTTCCATCCATTTTTAGAGAAAGAAGAATTTAAAAGGTAAGCTTTGTGTTTGATATACCTTATAATGGATAGAAATTTGTGAAATTTCCAAAAACTGATGTTATGGATTACTAAAGAATGACTTGAAAAGAAACATATATTCAGTGAGGTCTCTTCACATGGCATATACTGCATCTGTTTCACAGACTGGTTTATGCTATTAATACTATGTGAAATATATATTTTACTTGATATTTTTCATGGTATACTAACTTTTCACCCAGGTACTGACTTTGACTCTCTTCTGTGGACCAGGAGGATTTTTTTCCATAAAAATGATACTTTGTCTCTCACCCCCAATATTAACTTTGACTCTCATCTATGGACCAGGAGGGTTTTTTTCCATAAAAATGAAAAAGACACAAAATAAATAACTTTTATTTTCTTATTTTAGTAAGTATGTATACTGTCACTTAATTCTCACAGAAAAACTATTAGATAGGTAATTTTATCTGCATTTTCTATAAAAGTAAGTCAAAGTTTACAGCCATTAAGTAACTAGCCACAAATTGCATATTAGTATGCTGGGTGTTCTTTGGAAGGCATGATGCTAAAGCTGAAACTCCAGTACTTTGGCCGCCTCATGCAAAGAGTTGACTCATTGGAAAAGACTCTGATGCTGGGAGGGATTGGGGGCTGGAGGAGAAAGGGACGACAGAGATGAGATGGCTGGATGGCATCACAGACTCGATGGACGTGAGTTTGAGTAAACTCCAGGAGTTGGTGATGGACAGGGAGGCCTGGTGTGCTGCAATTCATGTGGTCGCAAAGAGTCGGACATGACTGAGCAACTGAACTGAACTGGTACTGGTATTTGATCCCAAGCCTATGTAAATACTCCAGAGTTGGTGCTTTTAACCAATGCTCACCATATTTGCCTCTAAATGAGCATAGGAATTTTTTAAAAAATCAAGTCAGGTTATCTTTTCATTTTTTAAGCTTAGAAAAACAACATAAAATCATGAAATCTTTACCTGGGTATGACAGGCAGACCCTAAGGTAACCCCAGTGATGTCTGCTATCTGGCATTCATGCCTTTCAGATCTCCACCCCTAGAGTGTGGGTGGGACCTGTGACTTGTTTATAACTAATAGAATACAAGAAAGGCAATGGAATGGCACTCCTGAGATTCTATCACATGCTGTTAAGTCTTACTGGGCTTCCGAGGTGGCGCTACTGGTAAAGAACCTGCCTGCTACTGCAGGAAACATAAGACATGTGGATTCGATCCTTGGATCAGGAAGATCCTCTGGAGAAGGGAATGACAACAGACTCCAGTATTCTTGCCCTAAGAATCCCATGGACAGAGGAGCCTGGCAGGCTATAGTCCATAGGGTTGCAAAGAGTCGGACAAGACTGAAGTGACTTGGCATGGAGGCAAGTCTTGCTAGTCAAATTGCTTCAGAGCTTTTCTTTGCTGGCTTGATGAAGTAAACAGCTATGCTGAGAAAGCCCACCTGGCAAGCAATCACTGGTGTTTGATTTGTAGCACCTGAGGGCAACCTCAGTTGAGAGTTGACAGCCAAGAAAAAGTCAGGGCCTTCGGACTTACAGCCCCAAATAAATGAATTCTGATTGGACGTGCTTAAGAGAAGATATATTCCCAGCCGAGCCAGATGAAAATGCAGTTCATAAACTTGTTTGCAACCCTGCTACATCTTGAGCAGAGAATCCAGTCCTGTATCAGGACGCCAGACCAACAGAAACTAAGAGGTAATAAATATGTATTCTTTTACCCACTAGGTGCATAGTAGCTTGTTATGGAGAATATAAAACTAATGCCCTGGATAAGAAGCAAGATTGGCAGGAATATTTCAGACAGGAAAATGACATCTCTATTTTAATTCACTTGCATCTGAACCATATCTGTGTGCACTATCAATCCTTGAAATATAGCCTCTAGACTTCTGAAATTACCTCAGTGATCTCGACCTTGAGGCTTAGAGCAAATCCCCAAATGAACAGTGCTTAGAGTTCCATCATGTCAAGTGGAGAGAAGTTTTGCTTTCTCTCAAGTATTTTTTATTCTGCAGGTGAGAATTCATCTCCTGAGTCATTATTATTCAACATCAAATATACAATATTTGAGTTGAGATTTTGCTAACGCACAAGGAAAAAATAACAATATTCTTTTATTTTTCTTGCTGTCCCTTGATTTTCTTGGGTGCCCTTTATAAAAAGTCAAGACATACCCAGGGAAAAATAACTGAATTTCAGAAAACTTGGAGTTATGTTGCTTACTTTCAATGACTATTAAATGTCAGGAAACCATCTGAAAGGAAAGGTGATGTTGATGTAAAATTCTAAATAGTGTTTGGAAAAAAATGTAGATGTATTTACAAAGTGTTTCCTGATTTATTGTATATAATCTATCACAACCATAAAGAATCACCACACTCTAAGCCATTTAAACAACACAAATGCATTGTCTCACAGTCCTATGGGTCATAAACACAGTAGGTTTGGCTGGTTTCTTTACTAAAGCTCCCACAAGGCCAAAATCAAGGTGTCATCAGGGTTCTGTTTTTTGTTTTTTTATTTCTGGAGGTTCTTGGGGAGAATCCATTGCCAAATCCTTTTAGAATCCACCCACTGGCAAAATTTCAGTTCCATGGGTTTGTACTACTGAAGTTCCCATTCCTTTGCTGGCTGTTGGCTGAGCTACTGATGTGTAACAGGGAAGATTCTATTACAAGTTAATCACTAAAGGGATGTTGCCTATAACAGGTGTCTCCAACCTCCAAGGATCTAATTCTTGGTGATCTGAGGTGGAACTGATGTAGTAATAATAGAATTAAACTGTGCAATAAATGTAATGGGCTTGAATCATCCCCAAACTTCACCATCCACCCCCACATCCTGGTCCATGGAAAAATTGTCTTCCACAAAAGTGGTCCCTGGTGCCAAAAATGTTGGGGATCACCAGTCTATAAGTTTAAATTATACATAATAACCCAGTTCTGGGAACCTGACTTCCCAGATAATGAAGGTTAAGCTAAAATACCTTTTGTTAACTCAGGAACATCTTGACCAGGGCCACCTGTGATGGTTAGGGAAAGGAATAAATTAACACATTCTTTCTGGAGTCTGGCCAAAAGCAAGACCTTATCCCCTCCCCTTTTAGGATAAAAAAAGCCAGAATGCCATCTTGGGGAACATGGTTCTTTAGGAACTCTAGTCTGCCTCTTCTCCATCTGCTGGCTTTCTGAATAAAGTCGATATTCCTTTCCCCAACATGTTGCTTCACGACTGACTGTCAGCCTATTTTGTGCCGAGCAGTACAATCTTGGGCTTGGTAACACTAGAGGTGAGTTCATTTCTTGGCTTATGACCACCTTCCTTCAATCTTCAAAGGGGCTCCAGCTCTTCTCACATTTCAAATTTCTCTGCTTCGTCTGTGTTCCTGGTGAATTTAAGGTCCTTTCTTCATCGAGAAACAATTCAGAGATGAAGCAGAGAAACATTAAGAAAGGACACAAAGTTTATTATATCAGGATATGCTCTTAAAGGGAGAGCGGGCAGATAGGTGAAGTGCTGTTGCCCTGGGTTTCCTTGGCAAGCCAGTTAGGGGCCTACAGATGAAGGGGAGGAATAGTCACTGGGAAGGAGGAGTATAGGGGGTCATGTTTCCTGGTTTTCATCCAAGCCCCAATTTCCCAAGGGGAGGACGGATTTTTTCCTTATTTAGCTTAGATCAGAAGTGCCATGGTGTCGGTGCATGATGGGCACTTCTTACCTGTAAGTCTGATTCTACTGTAATGAGAGCATAATGCTCAACAGGCTAAATAAGGTCACAGGAGATTCCCGCCTTTCCCCACCTTTTTTTGTCTGCTAGGCAGACACTTAACACCCCAAATGTGTGGTTTTCTGTCAGTCTGCAGGTTGCTGCTTCCCTGTCTGCCTATGGACCACCATTGCTTATAAGATACCAGGTTTTCTGCCACTTTGCCCCTCCCTGCCCCCATTTTTCTGCTCACACCTAGCCACCTGCCTGCTGGAAAATATCCACTGCCCTTCTCTTCTGTTGCATCTCTGACAACAGCCAGAGAAACTTCTCTGTTTTTAAGGGCTTATATGACTGGATCGAGCACATCTCTGTAAGCCTGGCTGATCTCCCTAACTCACATACTGTAACCTCAATCATATCTGTGAAATCCCTTCTGCTGTGTAACTGGTAACATTAACAGGTTTGGGGGATGAGAGCTTGGGCATCTTGGCTGGGGGCCATTATTGTGCCTAGTATACTATTCAAGTTAAATTATCATTTTACAATAGACAGCTGCATAGAGCCAACGCCATCTTTAAATTGGAGGAAATGGTTTCTCAAAGGAGTTTTCTGGTGGCTAACTTTTGTGGTCTTCGTTTAGAATTGATTTCCTCACTTTCTTTTCCACTCTGTGTAGAAGCCAGTTTAAAAGCCTGTCTGTAGTTATCCACTGTCATATACGATGCTTTTAGTATCTAGTTATCTAATAAGATATAGTCTATTTTTTCTTTACAGACTTTTTAAAATTGTGATAAAATTTGCATAACATAAAATGTTAACCATTTTTAAGTGTACGATTCAGTGGTGTAAAGTACATGCACAGTACTGTGTATCCATCACTGCTCTCTATTTTCAGAACTTTATCATCTCAAATAGAAACTCTATGCCCATTAAGCAACGATTCCCTATCGCCCCAGCCCCCAGGTAATGGTAACAATTTCTGTCCTCAAGAATTTGCCTTATTCTAGATATTTCATAAAAGTAAGTAAAGTCACTCAGTCGTGTCCGACTCTTTGAGACCCCATGGACTGTAGCCTACCATGCTCCTCCTTCCATGGGATTTTGCAGGCAAGAGTACTGGAGTGGTTTGCCATTTCCTTCTGCAGAGGATCCTCCCAACCCAGGGATCGAACCCAGGTCTCCTGCATTGTGGGCAGACACTTTACTGTCTGAGCCACCAGGGAAGTCCATTTCATATAAGCAGAATCATAGATAGTTTTTCTTCCTATTCTGGTATATTTCCGTTAGCATGTTTTCAAGGTCCATCCTGTTGCATGTGTGTGTGTGTGTGCTCAGTCATTTCCAGCTCTTTGTGACCCCAAGGACTGCAGTTCACCAGGCTCCTCTGTCCCTGGTATATCTCAGGGAAGAATACTGGAGGGGGTTGCCATTTCCTACTCCAGCGGATCTTCCCAACATAGGGATCAAACCCACCTCTCTCCTTGTAGCATGCATCAAAACATCACTCCCTTTGGTTACTGAGTAACATTCCATTGTATGTATGCATCACATTTTATCTGCTCAATCATCTGTTGATGCCCACTTGGGTTATTTCTCTCTTTTGGCATGTGTGAATAATGCCACTATGAATATGAGTAGACAATATATCTTTGACTCCCTACTTTTAATTTTACATGTATATAACCAAAAGTGTAACTATCAGATTATGAATTATTAAATCTATTTTTAATATTCTGAGGACCCACCATGCTGTTTTCCATAGTGGATGCATAATTCTACATTCCCAAATACAGTGCACAATGATTCCAATTTTTCCACATCCTTGCCAATACTTATTTTCTGAGATATTTTTTGTGTGTGTGTTTTGATAATAGCCATCCTACTGAGTGTGAGGTGGTAGTATATCAATATGGTTTTAACTTGGTTTCTCAAATTATTAGTGATGATGTGTATCCTTTCATTTCTTTATAGTCTGTGTGTATATCTTTGGGGAAATGTCTACCCAAGTCCTTTGCCCATTTTTTTTCATCTCATTTATTTCAAATGTCCCTCCTCTTATTATATCAGTACATACTCATTCTAGCAATTTTGACATATTCAGAGCAGTATGAACAAGAAATTAAAAGTCCACCAACACATTAACAATTGCTAAACACTTTTGTGTCTATTCCTTTCGACTTTTCTAGGCATACATTTTTTTTCAAATATATTAGCTAGTTATAATTCCTAATATTCTGGGTACAGTTGTTTGCCTCTTATTTAACACTGCTCTATTTAGTTATTAGCTCCCCCCCACCCCGATTGTGTTTATAATTGAGCTATTTTTCTTCTATTAAGTTGCAGATGTTCTTCAGTCTCAATATTACATCCATATTAGATATGTGATTTGCATAGGTTTTCTCCTGTCGGTTGCCATTTCACTTTTTATAGTCTACTTTGCACAAACGTTTTTAATTGTGATGAATTTCAATTCCTTTTTTCTTTAGTAGCCTGTGATTTTGGTGTCATATTTGCAAAGTCATTGCTGAATTCAGGTCATGAAGATTTTCCCTGTTTTTTTCCAAAGAGTTTTATAGTATTAGTTCTTAAGTTCAGGTCTTTGATCTGTTTTAAGTTCACTTACTTTTAATCTTATTGTTTACTCTTTCATTTTTCAAGATTTCAATCCAGATAGCAAAAAGTGTTCACATTTTTTCAGCTCTTGGCAGCAAAAATATCTCCCCTTCTGTTTCAAATGAAAATCTTTAAGATATGAACAATATCTAATTGCTCAATATTGTGTTTTGTTCATTTTAATAAATGTAAGCTGAGTCAAGATTTAGATAAATTATGGACACTGACCTTTTTCTCATTAAATTTAAAAATGCACACATGGAAACCTAAAGAGCCAAATTTTCTTCTGTTTGGTAAGAATAAGATTGTTAAACTTGTATATTTAATTTTGTGTGAAAAAGGATTTGGCTGGCTGTTGTAGGCAGTACTGAAGAAATAACCTTCTAATCTTTCAAATTTCCCGAGTGATAGGACTCTTATCCAGGGTGGGGCCCTGAACCACATTTGATAGTTTATGCTGACAAGGTTAATCTTGGGCTCTTGGATAGTTTATGCTAACGAGATGACTCAAGAGGGAAGCTGGCCATGCCAGAAAGACCATTTGTGCAAGTTGAGAGATGGAGCTTTGAGCCAGGTGATATTAGTCCTACCTCTAAGGAGGAGGGTAAGAAGATGGAGATTTATTTCAGTCACATGGCCAATTTTTTAATCAGTCAGGCCCACAGAATGAACACTCAGCAAAACCTTGGACAGTGTAGCTTAAGTGAAGTACACTGGTTGGCAACACTTATTGAGTATTGTCACATTTTGGTTCTGAGAAGTTAACACTTTCCTGGAAACTGCATTTGGAACTCTCCCCAACTTTGCCCTGTTTATCTCTTCTCTTGGCTAATTCTAGTTTGTATACTCTTGCTATCATGCCATCATGAGTGCACACTCAGTCGTGTTTAACTTTTTGCAACCCTATGTACCGTAGCCCACCAGATTCTTCTGGCAACAGGATCTTCCAGGCAAGAATACTGGAGTAGGTTACCATGCCCTTCTCCAGGGGATCTTCCCAACCCATGAATCGAACTTGCATCTCTGGTGTCTCCTGCATTGGCAGGCAGGTTCTTTACCACTAGCACCATCTGGGAAGCCTGCTGTAATAAACACTTGCTATAATGAAACTAATTCCAAGAAAGGTGCTTTCAGTAAGCTTTGTTGAGAAGACTTGATGATAAATCTGAAGGAAGGTCAATGGAAATAAAAGGCAATTAATGAAGAGAGGAGGTGGAGTTAAGGGTTTAGTTTACATCAATTGTAAAACACGTGCTGAATATAAGAAAGAAAGATTACGCTGGGCTTGAGGTACGTGAGAACTTCTTGGAAGTGTCTTGTGAGGATGTTGAAGGCAGAACAAAGTGAAGGGAGAGAAGATGTGGGCATTCCAGGCCAGGAAACAACGTGAGCACAGTCACACACTGGCCATCGGTTTTAAGACCATGGTGTGAAGATCTAGAGGTACATCTCAAAACCAAGAAATGGTTTTATTTTTTCCCTTGAATTTCTCCCCTAAATTAAATGAGAAGTGTGATAAGCATAGAATGGACTAGGCATATTGCTATGTTTTTCTTATTTTATTAGTATAGAAAAGATGAGCATTAAAGAGATCATATGCCACAAATATGCCGCTTAAGCTCACCACATGGAACTGGGATACCTAGGGGATTTTTTAATTTTTAATTTTAGGTTAATTTTTTACTTACTATAAAAATGTACATATATGGCATAAAAGCTGATTTTAATAATATAAATAAGCAAAATAAAATCATCCATAATACTTCCATCTAGAGGTAATAGTCATTATAGATAATAACTGTATATTTTTTTAAGGAAAATATCCTTTTAGTTTAGGCATTTTTTACATAATTGGGGTATTATAGACAGAGAATTTTACTTTAATTGCATAAATTTATAAGCAGTTTCCCATGTTTTATAAAAACTCATAAAACATTTTGAAAGACTTAAAAACATTCTAGTATAATTAGGCATTTGCCTATTAAATATTTAATTTGTGTTCATTTTCATAATTCTAAATATTTATGTACATAAGTCATTATGTACATTGCAGATTATTACCTTAAATCTCTAGGCATTATGTTACAGAAACAGAGTAGAACTGAGATACCTTATTTTGACAACCAACTTATTATGCAAAATATTTATTTTATTTAATTTAATGAATGACCAAGAACCAAACCCATACCTTCATATGCACAAAGGAAAGACTACTTTTCTCCTCTCAGGGTCTCTTTGATACTGTTATGTTGGAATAAACTTGTGGGAAATCATTTTGTGAAAGCATTTTGTTTGTTCAGCTAAGCTGAAGGAAAAACAGCTATACCATATACCTGGAACAATGGTGTACATGCACTGTAATGCATGTGACTAAAATAAAGTATGATTTATGCTGGCATTTAGTATAAGCACTTTCTATCAAGGGGCATCCATGGAAGAATGCTTGCCAGGAATCTGAGTCTGCTTGTGCCTCTGAAACCCATACATCAGCTTGACCAGATGAAGGTGCGGGTTTTTGGCAATATCAGACTATATATTGCTGTGAAGGTATCTTTTAGATGTGATTAACATTTAAATCAGTAGACTTTGAGTAAAACAGATAGATTGTTCTCCCTAAGTGGATAGGCCTCATCCAGTCAGGTGAAAGCTTTAAAAGACTGAGATCCTTGAAAAGGACGTTTCTTCTCCTTCCAGATGACCTTCAGGCTCAAGTCACAACACCCACTCTTGCTGGAATATAAAGATATATCTCTATCTGTATATATTAATCCTATTGATTCTTTTCAGCTAATGTATGCACATATATATGTGGCTGTGGTTTAATCGCTAAGTCATGTCCAACTCTTTGTCACTCCATGGACTAGAGCCCACCAGGCTCCTCTGTCCATGGCATTTTCAAGGCAACAGTACTGGAAAGGGTTGCCATTACCATCTCCAGGGGAACCTCGCTACCCAGAGGTTGAACCAGTGTCTCCTGCCGCGCAGGCGGATTCTTTACCAACTGAGCCACCAGGGAAGCTGATATATACATATATGTCTGTATGTGTGTGTGTATATATATATATATATATATAGAGAGAGAGAGAGAGAGAGAGAGAGAGAGAGAGTCATATAGTTTCATTTAATCCTCAACAAAAAACTTCAAAGTTAGATACAATTACTATCATCATTTCATAGACAAAATCTCAACTCAGATATTATTTCCTCAGAAGGACCTTCATGATTATTATAAGTAGCACTCCCTTTATGCAACTTTCACTCATCTCCCTATTTATTCAGTTCAGTTCAGTCGCTCAGTCGTGTCCGACTCTTTATGACCCCATGAATCGCACCACGCCAGGCCTCCCTGTCCATCGCCAACTCCCGGACTTCACTCAGACTCACGTCCATCGAGTCAGTGATGCCATCCAGCCATCTCATCCTCGGTCGTCCCCTTCTCCTCCTGCCCCCAATCCCTCCCAGCATCAGAGCCTATTTATTAATAGTATCTTAAAATCACTAATCACCATCAAGATTTTCTCACTCAAGTGATTTGTGTACTATTTTACTATCAACTTGGCAGAGAGTAGGCTTTTGGCAGAGAGTAGGCTCTCATTTGGGCTTCCCTGGTAGCTCAGCTGGTAAAGAATCCACCTTCAAGGCAGGAGACCCTGGTTCAATTCCTGGGTTGGGAAGATCCCCTGGAGAAGGGCATGGCAACCCACTCCAGTATTTTTACCTGGAGAATCCCCATGGACAGAAGAGCCTGGCGGGCTACAGTCCATAGGGTCCCAAAGAGTTGGACACAGCTAAGCAACTAAGCACATCACAACCTCTCATTTAATACTGGAAAAAAGAATGAGTGAATGAAATTGTTTGGGGAAGATGTGAACATATATTATAATTCAACATACATAACCATTAAAAATTTAGAAGTATTAGTAAAAGCTCTAGAAACAAACGCTATTGCAGTTTACATTTCTGAACAATTAAGAGAACCTGGAAGACTCATCTCCACTCTTTCTGAGAAGCCTGAGATACAAAGTTTCTTCTTGGTTCTCACCTCCACTGTCCTGTAGAATCCAAGGGTGGGCAAGCCTAGCTAAGAAGGAAGATACACTTCAGAATGGTACTCTCTCCCTCTCAGCACTTAATCTGGAAGATATTGAGTGCCTGCTGCTGATGTTTGCCCTCCATCATAATTTCCCTTGTAACATACCCAGTCCTTCAGTAATACAGTCATTTGGCCCCACTGTGTTGGTTTTGTGGTCTTGAAGGACCTAGATGACAAGAAGGCAACCTCCACCTCTCCACTAACACCCAAGGTCAACAAGTTGTACCCAAGAGAGGAGGAGTTGTAGATGTGATCAGCATCACTATGAGTGGAGGTCCCAGAGATGCTGGGACATGTGCAAATCAAAAGCAACCAAGGACCAACATCTGCATTTCCAGTCTATGGTGAGCCAACCTACAAAACAGGGGCTTGAGGAGCATGGGAAGAGATATTTAACTGCAGTCTTATTGGTAAGGAAACTGTGACCAGACAGGTCATGAATTATCCAGGTTTAACCATTAGTTACAGAGAAAGCTCTAAAACTCTATTATTAATCATTCTTCCCACTATGTGGTGCTTTACTTTTTCTTGATTGACAATGAGTATTATAAAGCTTATTTTCAATGAATTCATTTGAAAAATAAAAAGAAATATTTCAGAATATGATAGATGAATACCTGCATTTGGCAAGGCATTCTCTTCCCAGAGGCTTCATTTGGTTATAATTTCAAAAGATTCTTCATGTGGCTTTCTGGTACGTCTACTACATTTTTGTGCTTCATCTCTTACCCACTTCACCCACACACCCCAAATGGTTTTGCAAATTGTCCAGCAGTTGTTATAATCAGGCACGGCATAATTTTGTAGAAATTCTGATAGTCACTCTTATCTTTAAAGTCAAAGTAAAATATTATTTTTCCACCTTCCACAATTAATGCTTTAAGAGGCAAGCTGTGAGTGAAGGGCACTTTCTATTTGGCTAGTAAATATTTGGTATCTTGAGTTGAATTTTGAGATCTCATCAGCAAAATTAGCAATACCTGGTAGGCTGGTTCTCTTGGTTGGGAAACTGTGCTTTAAAGTTGTATAAATGACGAGTGAAATGGTTCTGACCTCCACACTGCATGAAACAGACTGAACTCAGATTGATGGGATATATGCTTGTACTTTAGTGTTAGAGGCAGCTTGTGAGCTCTTGGTCTCAGGGAGCCCAGTTACTTCTGTTCTATGACAATTCATAATTTCGTTGTCCCTAAACACATTCATATCCAGTGTCTCCCAACCCTTCCCTTTTCTGTTATTTGTACTTTTGCATTATTTGTCGTGTTTTTTTTTACCTCCTGAGTCCTTGCTCTAAACTCATTCTTTTCATAACTTTTGAAGAAATTGTGTAACATGAACTTTGGTTTAATTTATAGGTAACTTGGCAGGCTGTATTTTTACACTGATATCACAAATGTGGAAGCTGCTCAAAGTATGTGTGGTTTCTCATAGGCATGCATTATATATTTCTTTTTAGAAGACAAACTAATCCACTGAAATGAAATTTTTCACAGCATAACAGTGAGAACAGTAGCTGTCTAATTAAATCTCCCCCTAGGTGACAGATATCAGATGAAAACATTGAGGTTGGCTCCAGATAACATCTAGTCCACTCTTTCTCTAATTTTCATTTCTCTTACTTTAAATAAAGAGGGAAGTGGGAGCACTTATTTGTGGAAGTTTAAAGAGAGCTGTAAAAGTGGCCACTAGTAACAAATGAAATATGCTCCATAGAATGAAGTAGAATGTATAGAAACAGCAAGTGCCTGCTGTTTCAATATTCAAATATGTTAATAGACTGAAACAAAGCAAAAATATATTGGGTTGGCCAAAGAGTTCCGTCCATGTTTTCGTAAAAGATACATTTTTCATTTTCATCAAGAACTTTATTGAACAATGCATTCTCCATTTTATTCCACTATCTTCTGCCATTTTTCAGGCAACTTCATAATTCCATCTTCTCAAAACTTATCTTTTTGAATAAAGAACTCTTCTAGGCCTTTTACAGTCTTCCAGGGAATTGGCAGGATTTTTTTTTTTTTTTCCCATTGAGACTGTTATAAATCTGAAATAAATGAAAACCAGAAGGTGCAATCCCAGCTTCCCATGTGGCACTAGTGGTAAAGAACCCACTTCCCATACTGGAGACATAAGAGACATGGGTTTGATCCCTGGGTCAGGAGGATACCCTAGAGGGCACGGCAAACCACTCCAGTATTCTTGCCACCTGGGAAGTCTGGTGAATATGGCAGATGAATCAGAACTTCCCAGCCAAGCTGTATAGTTGTTACCTGGTCATCAAAGAAACATGCAGTCCTGAGTTATCCTGATGGAAGATGATGTGATTTCTGTTGATTAATTCTGGTCACTTTTTCATCGAGTGCTGCTGTCAGTTGGTCTAATTGGGAGCATTCCTTGCTGGAATTAATCATTTGGCTTTGCAGAAGGAGCTCCTAGTAGAGGACCCCTTCCAATCCCACCATATACACAACATCACCTTCTCTGGATGAAGACCAGCCTTCAGTGTGGTTGGATGGTGATTTATTTTACTTGCGCCATGATTTCTTCTGTTCCGCATTATTGTACAGTATCCATTTCTCATCACCTGTCACAATTTGTTTTAAACAGAACATTTCTGTTACCTTTAAGTAGAGAATTGCATGCAGAAATGCAGCTAAGGTTTTTGTTTCGTTTTGTTTTTTGCTTAACTTATGTGGAATCCAAACATCAAAGCAATGAACATAACCAAGCTGGTGCAAATGATTTTCAGTTCTTATTTGGACATTTTGAGTATCTTGGCTATCTCCTGCATATTATAGCCTTCTTCTGTGTGCTAAGTCTCTTCAATCCTGTCTGACTCTTTGCGACCCTAGGGGACTGTAGCCAGCCAGGCTCGTCTGTCCATGGGGGTTCTCCAGGCGAGAATGCTGGATGCATTGCCATGCCCTCCTCCAGGGGATCTTCCTGACCCAGGGATCGAACCCATGTCTCTTACATCTCTAGTATGGGAGGCACATTCTTTATCACTAGTGCCACCTTGGAAGCTGATATATTGATTGTTCTCAGTGCCTTGATTTGATCCCTATCAACTTCAACTGGTCTATCTGACAATGGCACATCATCCAGTGAGAAATCTCCAGCATGAAACTTCTCAGACCACTTTTGACAAGTTCAATCAGTCACAATACCTTCTCCATACACTACTCTGATCTATTTTTGTGTTTAAGTTTTGTTTTTACCTTTCTTGAAATAAACATTTTGTTGTTCATTTGTGAAGTTGGGTCCAACTGCAATCCCATTGATTACAGCACACCAGTCCTTCACTATCTCTGAGTTTGCTCAAACTCTTGTCCATTGAGTCAGTGACGCTATCTAACCATCTCATCCACTGCTGCCCGCATTTCCTTCTGTCAATGTTTCCTAGCATCAGGGTCTTTTCCAATGAGTCAGCTCTTTGTATCAGGTGGTCAAAGTATTAGAGGTTCAGCATCAGTCCTTAAAATGGATATTCAGAGTTGATTTCCTTGCAGGCCAGGGAACTCTCAAGAGTCTTCTCTAGCACCACAATTCAAAAGCATCAATTTTTTAGTGCTCAGCCTTTTTTATGGTACAACTCTCACATCTGTACATGATTTCTGTAAAAGCTGTAGCTTTACTATGTGGACCTTTATTGGCAAAGTGATGTCTCTCCTTATTAATGCACTGTCTAGGTTTGTCAGAGCTTTTCTTCCAAGGAGCTGCTGCTGCTAAGTCGCTTCAGTCATGTCCGACTCTGTGCGACCCCATAGATGGCAGTCCACCAGGCTCCACCGTGCCTGGGATTCTCCAGGCAAGAACACTGGAGTCGGTTGCCATTTCCTTCTCCAATGCATGAAAGTGAAAAGTGAAAGTGAAGTAACTCAGTCGTGTCCAACTCTTAGCGACCCCATGGACTGCAGCCTACCAGGCTCCTCCATCCATGGGATTTTCCAGGCAAGAGTACTGGAGTGGGGTGCCATTGCCTTCTCCTTCCAAGGAGCAAGTATGTTTTAATTACATGGCTGCACTCACTGTCCACAGTGATTTTGGAACCCAATAAATTAAAATCTGTCACTGTCACTGGTTTCCACTTTTTATGCATCTATATGCCATGAAGTGATAGGGCCAGATGTCATGATTTTAGTTTTTTGAATGTGGAGTTTTAAGCAGCTTTTTCACTCTCCTGTTTCACTTTCATCAGGAAGCTCTTTAGTTCCTCTTCACTTCCTGCCTTTGGAATGGTGACATCTGCATATCTGAGGTTATTGATATTTCTCCCGGCAATCTTGATTCCAGCTTGTGCTTCTTCCAGCCTAGCATTTCTCATGATGTTCTCTGCATATAAGTTAAATGAATAGGATGACAATATATAGCCTTGTACTCCTTTTCCAGTCTAGAACCAGTTGTTCCCATGTAAGGTTTTAATTGTTGCTTCTTGAACTGCATACAGGTTTCTCAGGAGAAATGCTAAAAATGTTGCTTTTATCCTTCCATTTTCAATATTAAAATGGCTACACAAAAATTCACCAATTTTGATAAGTATTTTATTTTAAATGCATGCTGATATGACAGCTGTCACCATGCAATCCAATATTATTGATTTGAATGAAGTTAAAGACAAGCACTACTAGAGCTACCGTATGGAAAAACTGAACAAACATTTTGCCCAAACCAATATATACCCTTCTCTGTACTGAGAGGAAAATGTTTATAAGTCAGGATCATCTTGGGAGAATATGCTTTTAAACGTAGACCATATCCACACTGTTTCCAAGAAATTAAGTCAGGATATATCTTAACTCTCCCTATATCTTGCCCGTGATCTATTCTTAACCAGTTCACTGCTACCACCTTGAACGGAAATACTATAAACTCACACCAGTTACATCAGTGGCCTAATTTCCTTGCTTCTACCCCTCACCCTTCATAGTGTTTTACCAAATCAGCACTTATGAAGGGTACCTTTTAAAAAAAGAGGTCAAATTTTACCCATCTTCAGCTCAAATTGGCAGGTCCTATAGCTCAGAGTCTAAGCCTTATAGTAGCCTAGAAAGCCTTACTAGACATAGAACCTGGTGTTCTGATGACCCATTGGTGTGTGACATCACCCCACAGTGAACATTTTATTCTCTCACATGGTTCTGGGGTTGACTTGGCTCAGCTAGGTGTTTATTTCTTAGTTTCTTTCATGGTGGTGGGGACTGGAATCATTGAAAGGCTTTCCCAGGTACAAATCTGACAACTAATCCTGGTTGTAAGTGGTCTGTTAGTTGGAACCTGCATGTAGTCCCTTCACCTGGCTTGCACATCTCACAGTTCTGAGAGCAAGCTTCCCAAGGAACAGTAAGAGAAGGCACCAATTTCATAAGGTCTGGACCTAGAAGTCAGCACAGCATAACTTCACCACGTTGCCAGTCAGTCACCAGCCTTCATCCAAAAGGATAAGACCTATAGGCCCCAGCTCTTGATGAGGGGCCTGTCAATGCATTTGGTAATTAGGCTTTGAAACCACCGAAGCTGGCAGCCTCTCCAGACCTTATCCCTGATGCCTCTTCTCCTTGCTCACTCAAATCTAACTCTACTCATTCCCTTTTGGTCTTAAACATGCTAGCCAGGCCCCTTCCTTTTGAGGCATTTGCAGTACTTCACCCCCAACCCTCACTTCCTGCCATGACCACACATGCAAAGTCTAAATCCCATAGTGTTCCTGAAAGGTAACTCTAAAAGATCCCATTTGAAACTATGCTATTTTTTTTTTTAATACTAAGTTATTTGTTTCTTAAAGAAGCTTTCTTTACCTTCCTTTGGTATACTTCATGAACCAAGTCATTACTGAATATAGAGAGGGTTGAAAGCCGATTAATCATTTCTATTTGTAATAATGACTTAAAGAGTACAACAATAACCTGGATTCAATAAAAGATTAAATTGCTTGGTATCATGTAGTTAGTAAAGCACGAGATTAAGTTTAATAAGATTTTCAATTATAAATATTGATATAAAAAGAAAATTCTGGTTAATTTAGGGTTAACCAGAAAACAATTTAAAGTATATCTTTTCTGAGACTTCTTTTAGTTCAGGGTTGTACTGAAATAACACATAAAGCTCTATCACAATAGATGGAAATTGTATCTTGTGTTTATCTTATTCATACTTGAGTATAATTTTCAAGGTTGTTGTTTATTTTTCCTTTTTCTTTTGCTGAAAAGTGATGTGATAGTTTGTTCAAAGATACATTTTTATCTTTGCTGTCTTAGGCATTGATAATTTAAAAAAAAAGTACATGCTTGCTGAAGAAGTATAAAACATGGGAGAGTAACATAGTGTTACAAAAATGTCCTTTGATGAATGATGAAGGAGGAAGGGCTACAAAAGCATAATTATCCTATGTCGTTCCTCATGTCCAATTAACCACTAAATACTGTCTGTTCAATCTCTCAGATCTGTCCTCTCCACCTGGGGAAACAGCACCTTGAATTATGGCATCATCATTTCACAGTCCGCTATGGTAACAATTTCCTAAATGGTTTCCAAGACTCCTGTCTTGCCCCCTTAAGTTCACTTTTCACATTGTCACCAGGGTAATATTTCTTTACACTGAATTATGTAGCAACACAATTCTTTTCGCAAAACCCTTCAATAGCTCTCTATTGGCCGAAGGGAAAGAAAAGTTTAAATTCCAGTGTGACACGTAGGTTCTTTTATGGCCTCTCTCCTGCTTGCCTCTTCAGCTCCTTCTTTTCCCTCCTTCCTACACTGGCCACTCAAAATCCACTCCATCTAAAGCACTAGCAGTTTCCTGAAAGAGCCCAGCTTTTCTTGCCTTGAAGCCTTTGTATTTGTTATTCTTTCTGTAAAACACCTCTTCACTCTTCTCTCTTTCCTTTGGGCATGTGTAAAGGTGTTAGCATCCGCCTATTATCTAGTCCTCTATACGCATGACTTGGGAGTAGTGAGTACATAAAATTATGAATCAGATGCTTCCAGACAGTGTAGCATCAAGATCAGGCAGGACTGATCAGCATGAGTGGGCACACTCAGTACCCAGATCCAACAGTATGTTGCAATAGACATTGAGCTTGGGCTAGGCTGAGGCTGGACACACACCCCTTGCTCTTAAGTGGGATATAAATGAATGTGTGTTTTCTCTGGCTTATTGCTAGTAAAGAAGGACAAGTGCACTTGTGGCCCTAGGAAATTCTTCTGTCTACATTGGACTTGGTGCTTGTGGGCCCAGGACCTTATAATAAGAAACTACTTAATCATAGTCAAAGCTGAGGATTAGTATTCACCTGCTCCTGGAAGACTCACCCCACTTCCTCTGGCCTTTCCTTCCCAGGCTGGGTTAGTGCCCTCCTATGTGCCCATAGCAGCCTGTGTTGATCTCTAGGAGCACACTGTCAGCCTCTCTTGTGAATTTCTATGAATTTATTTATCTACCTATCTGTATGTTCTTTAAAGAAAAATACAAATAATTATCACCTATCACAGTGCTTGACACTTAGTAGACTCTGAATTAATACAGTGAATGATGTCCTAAGACTTTGAAAGACACCAGAGTCTGAGACTATCACTACTGTATTTGTCATCGTTGTTCAGTAGCTCAGTTGTGTCAGACTCTTTGCAACCCCATGGATTGCAGCACGCCAGGCTTCCCTGTCCTTCACCATCTCCCAGAGCTTGCTCAAACTCATGTCCCTTGAGTCGGTGATGCCATCCAACCATCCTGTCTTCTGTTGTCCCCTTCTCCTCCTGCCTTCAATCCTCCCCAGCATCAAGGTCTTTTCCAATAAGTCTGCTCTTAATCAGGTGACCAAAGTATCAAAGCTTCAGCTTCAATATCAGTCCCTCCAATGAATAGTCAGGGTTGATTTCCTTTAAGATTGACTGGTTTGATCTCCTATCACTATGGTACATTTATCTTCAAATTCTAGGATGGAAGAAAAAGACAAGTAGAGGATAAGGCTTCCCTGGATATGAATGCCTTAGCTTACTTGGTGAGAACCTGTGATTCCAAAATATAATGGCATTATATTATAGCATGGCAGTCAGAGTCTATATCCTTGCATTATTCCCAGTCTTAAAGGAAAAGTGAATATTTCATCACTTAGTATGGTGTTGGGTGTATGAGGTTTTTCATACATAGATCAGGCCTTGGAAGCCTCTTTTTATTCCTCACTTACTGAAAGTTCTTTTTAAAATGAGTGCTAAATTTCATCAAATGCCTGTTCTGATCCTATTGAGGTTAATTTATATTTTCTTCATAATATGATAATTAAGTTGGTAAAAATGTTAATGCTGAACTAACTGAGCATTTCTGAAAAACTTTGCTTGATCAGGATGGATTATCCTTTTTATGTATTGCATAATTTGATTCACTATATTCTGTTAAGGATTTTGTATCTGTGTTCATAAGTATCAGATTCAAGTTTTATTGACATTGATTCAAGTTCACTAAATCTTCCCCCATCTTGCCCAGACCACATTAGCCCATCAAATAAATTCTCTGTGATTTATATCATATTTTTTATCCATAGAAACTCCAATCTTGGTTTTCCTATAGTTTCCACCTCTCTCCTGTCGTCCCCTTAAGTTACTAATCTTTCCTCTAGAACACTATACATTATTTCTCAGTTATTCTGTCATAGCGGAAAATTCCAACATTTGAGCTATCTCTGAGTCTGATTTTATTGACTCTTTCCTCTTTTGACTATATGTATTTTTTAACTTCTTTATGTGTCTTAAGTTTTGATCATAAAATATTAAGAAAGTATGACATTAAATAAATATTATTTTCCACATAGAAAAATCTGTGTGTTGGGAAAGGCAGTCTCATGTTTAGTCTTTTGACTCCCACTCAACCCCATAAGAATGGACCTCGGGCCTGAAACACTTCCTTAACCAAGAGAAAGGGAGCCACGTAAACTGTTGGTGGGAATATAAATTGGTGCAGCCATTATGGAAAAGAGTATGGAGATCTCTCACAAAACTACAAATAGAACTAGTGTATGATCTAGCAATTCCACTTGTGGGTGTATGTCTGAAAAAACATAAACACTAATTGCAAAAGACACACGCAGCCCAATGTGCATAACAGCATTATTTACAATTGTCAAGATATAGAAGAAACCTGTGTCCATCAGCAGGTGAATGGATAGAGAAAATGCGGTACACACGTACAATGGAATACTACTCAGCCATAACTCCCTGAAGAGAGTAATGGCAACCCACTCCAGTATACTTCCCTGGAGAACTCCACGGACAGAGGAGCTTGGCAGGCTACATTCCATGGGTCACAAAGAGTCAGACACCACTGAGCAAATAACACACACACACATAAACAGAAATGAAATGTTGCAGTTCACAGCAACATGGACGGAGTTGGAGGACATTATGCTAAGTAAAATAAGTCAGAGAAAGGCAAATACTATACGTTATCCCTTATATGTGGAATCTAAAAAATATAGCAAACTCGTAAATTTAACAGAAAATAAACAGACTCATCGCTGTGCCAAAACACCACAGATAGGAGTCCAGATGCCCCTGCCCACTTCATCTTGTTATCAGAGTTTCCAGGGAAAACAAAGCATCAAGCAATGGATAAAATGATGCTTTACTTACACGGAGATAGACAAAGCATGATCAGCTTCTATGCTGCTGCTGCTAAATCGCTTCAGTCGTGTCTGACTCTGCGACCCCATAGACATCAGCCCACCAGGCTCCTCTGTCCCTGGGATTCTCTAGGCAAGAACACTGGAGTAGGTTGCCATTTCCTTCTCCAATGCATACATGCATGCTAAGTCACTTCTGTCATGTCCTACTTTGTGAGACCCCATGGACAGCAGCCCACCAGGCTCCTCTGTCCACGGAATTCTCTAGGCAAGAGTAGTGGGTGCTGATTCCTCATGGCCTGTAAGACTCTCTAGGCAGCCATTGCAGGGGAGAGAACAAACGAGTGGTTACAAGTGGTGAGAAGGAAAGGGGGAGGGGCAATATAGGAGTAAGGGACTTTAAAAATGGTTATTATGGCATTCTATAAAATCATGTGTGTGTGAAATTTTTGAAAACTGTAAAGCATTATAGAAATTAAAGAATCTTTCATTCAATTAAAAAAAATTTTTTTTAAATTAAGAGTTTACACAGCCTATGTCATGCTTAGTGTGTAGAAATAACCTTTCCCTGTTTCACGTTCAGTGGGTTCTCTGTGGTTCTGTTTGAATCTGTGCTATTAGGGCCCTTGACCAACCCTGCCACTATGTCTGCCTTTTACAAGGATGGCATGGGGCCCTTCCACTGCAGCACAAGGCTGTACATAGGAGAACTCCCCTGCACTGGCTGCCGAGAGAGACCTGCAGGCCATGAGGAATCAGCACCCAGTTTGTCCATCTCTGTGTAAGCAAAGCATCATTTTGTCCATTGCTTGATACATTGTTACCCCTGGAAACTCTGATAACAAGATGAACTGGGTAGAGGCTTCTGGACTCCTATCTATGGTGTTTGACACAGTGATGGTCTTTGCTATCCTCCATATTGTTGAGAAATTATCCCTGGCTTTAGGAAGTGGCATACAATGTTTTATTGGATATTATGCCTCTTCTTCTCTTAAACTGTTGGTACAAAGGCCTGAGTTAATATAATCTTTTATTTTGGTCTGAGTTTTGTTGTACTTCTAGCTAGATTCAGTTCACCACTGGCTTCAGTGATTTGAGGGCAAGGTCATAATCTTTCTTTCAAAATTTGAGAGGCTGGAAATGCATGGCATTGTTTCTGAAAAGAGCATTGCAATTTGGGATCATATGACCTTCGGAGGATGTGATACATTTTTAAATATTGCTACTGTAGATTTTTATCCTTTAAGTGGACTCTTGTACTTTAAAAGTAAATATCTTTTTTAAAGAAGATTTGTTTTCTAAATTATTTATTCATTGGCTGTGGTTGGTGTGTGGACCATACAGGTCTTCGTTGTGTGGACTTTTTTGTAGTTGCTGGGAGCAGGGGCTGCTCTCCAGTTGTGATTCCCTGGCTTCTCAGGGTGGTGACTTCTCTTTTTCCAGAGCATGGGCTCTAGGGTTCGTGGGCTTCAGTAGTTGTAGCACATGAGCTCAGTAGCAGCTCCCAGGCTCTGGAGCATGGGCTCAATAGTTGTGGGGCATGGGCTTCGTTGCTCCACAGCATGTGGGATCTTTCTGGATCAGGGATGGTACCCATGTCTCCTGCATTGGCAGGTGGATTCCCTATCACTGAGCCACGAGGAAGCCCCGAAAAATAAATACCTTTGAAGCAACACAGTCAAATAAAATTTGTGTGGCCAAAAGGGTAAAATGTCGTTATGATTACAGTAAGATAGTGTGGCCTCCAGGGGAAAATGTCGATTTCTTGGAGTGTCTTATGCTCTGTCCCAAAGTCAGGTTCATAGCAAATTTCAAGCAATGACAGTCTCTTTAGACTAGGGGTACTGCTTAAATCACTACTTTGTAAAGGGCAATGTGTCTGAGTTATTAGTTTGTTCTGGCCTAGTGCTTCTCAGAATATAGTGTGTGTGCAAATCACCTGGAGGTGTTATTAAACTACAGGTTCTAATTCACTAGGTCTGAGATATAGCCTGTGATTCAGCATTTCTACTCAGCTCCCAAGTAATGTCAACCCTTGGATTACATCTTGAGTGGGAAAAGTTGTGTCTCTGGTCCTAAAGTCAAAATGCCTGACACCCCACCCATGCTAGCCAGCTTCCAACAGGGCCCTCACTGATCTATGCCTCCTGGTATTAAACTTTGTGTGGCTCTCTCCTTTGTCTGTGTCACCAATTAAATATGACAGAATAAATGGTATGTCACTTCTAAGATTAGGTTTACCAAAGGCCCTCTGTCTTGATTTCTCTGTTTCTATCTAAGATCCCTCACTTGGGTAGATGCTGGCTGCCACATCATAAACATCCCTCTTTGGAGGCTGACCTGGTGAGGCACTGGGATGTAAAGCCAACTAACATTGCAGAACCAAGTGAGATTCCAGGTGGATCCTCCAACCCTACTTAAGCCTCAGATGACTATAACCTCAAACACCAGTTTGACTAAAATCTTGTAAGAGAACCTGAGCCAAATCAACCCAACTAAGCTATTTCTGGATTCTTTGATCCTCCTAAACTGTTAAATAATAAAAGTTTACTATTTTAATTGTGTGCATGGGAAGCAGTTTCTTATGGAGCAAGAGAAAATTAATAGAAGTTGTTAACTTCTCTGTTTTAAACACAATGGTATCAGTGGATTTTAGACACTAGTTCAGAACTTTTTACTTTGAGTGCTTTAGTTGGTTAAATTGTGTCACTTCCCTACCCACACCCATATATTGATTTCCTAACCCTGGGTTCCTGTGAATGTGACCTTATTTGGAAATAGGATTTTTGCAGATGTAATCAAGTTATAATAAGATCATTCTGGATAGCTGGGGCCCTAAATCCAATGACTGGTATCCTTACAAGGAGAAATATGGAGACATAGACCCAAAGGGAGGAAGACCATGTGGTAACAGAGAATGGAGCAATGCAGCTGCAAGCCCAGAAATAATAAAGATTGCAGCAACCCCAGGAGCTAAAATGAGGCAAGGAAGGATTCTTCTTTTCAGGGCTTTCACAGAGAACATGGTTCTGCTGAGGCTTTGATTTGTCCAACCTCCTGAACTGTGAGGGAATACATTTCCGTTGTATTAAGCCACCCAGTTTATGATAATTTTTTATGGCAGCTCTAGGAAACTAATACAAGTGCCCATCAGAGTGATCTGTGAAAGCTCTAAAAATATACATGCCAGGTTCCCATTCTTGTCCATCCAGTGAATAAAAATCTCAAATTCCTATTCATACCTACCTGGGGCTCAAGTATATATGCTTTAGCTCCAAAGCCTATTATAATGAATATTCAAGCTTGCAAATCACTAGAGTAGATGGTTCTGAAGTCCTAACTTTAAAATTCAACGACTTCAAGTCCTAGGAGGACTATTTTAAAAGAAAAAATTATGTATTAATATATAGTCTACTTTGATTATTCATGCAAACACATGAAAGCCATTTGCAATCGTCTGCACAGGTATATGTATAAACGTAATTTTTTGTATGTAAGACATTCTAGGTATTGAATTGTTAACATTAAGTTTTTTGTTTTGGAGTTATTTTTTTAAAATTTAGCGACAACTACATTTAAATATTTAAAGATTTATAATTATCCCAAATAAGAACAGCATATGGTTTTGCTTCTAAAAGTGTTCCACAAAGAATAACTGCCTGCATTTTGCTGCTTTTTTGCATGGTGTAATAAAGTGAAAAATTATCAGGATCTGGGTCTTCAGTTTTTGCTCAAATAATTACTGAAAAATAGAACAGATGCTGGATATAAATAAGTTTTGTAAATGCAGATAGGTATCTTCCATGGATTCCAGACACCATTCATAGAGATGTAGAGATATATTTATGATGGCCTCGATGAAACAGTTATTTTGCAGTTTTCCAGGTCAGTGCAGTAAGGTGAATCTCTCTTCCAAAAGACACCATGGCAACGTGGAGCTGGAATGTCACAGTTTTATCTGACAGCAGGAGGGCAAACAAGCTCTTGATTCCCACACAACCAGAGCCTTGGCAGGCAGTCATAAATTGCTTCCAGCATAATACTGCTCTTCTTTTTCTGTTCTCTATTGGCAGTAACCAAAGCACAGGAAGCAAAATTTCCCTACTAAAAATAGAGACGCTAAAATTTGTCTCTAGGACTTCTAAAAGAGGTGACGCGGGTGGATAGAATATGACCACACAGATTTCAGTACACTGGTGAGGGCTTGGTGAGAAAGGCTGCCACTTCACTGCATCATCGTTTACCAATGAGAAGGATTCGGTTAATAACAAGTGCCATTCTTGGGGAATTAAATTTAGAACTGCTATCACTGCCACACTCAGAGTAATTATGGATAAATAAGTTGAGTACACACAGAAAAGTTGAAAAGTATAGGATTATGTTTCTAACAGGCACTTAGGAGAGGGCAACTTTGGATTTATGATGATTTCTGCATATTCAGGCAGAAGGAGCCAGCATGCAGCAGAAGATGTGATTCACATGTGGGCTTCAATTAAGGCTATCAAAGAGCAACAAGGGAACAAGATACCTACTCTTAACATTCCTTAATTGCCAACCTTTATCAGTAGCAGATGGTAGGTGAGCTGGAATTTGGGAGAATAGCTACCTTTCCGGCATTATCTCTACTTAAGAAGGTTTTCCCAATTATCAGGACAAACTTTGAAATCATTGTATTTTTCCCAGATCCATATTAACTCAGAAGGTATAATGAAGTCTGTTCCTCTTCTGTCTATCATCTCCTCCAGCTGCTTCCATCTGTTCTAAGTTGAAAAAATGAACTTTTCAATAATTCTACTCAGGCGGCATACTCAGGGGCCCACAGTGACTCAGGAATGTTACTTCTCATTGGGTAACTTTTAGAGGAGAACCATCCTGATGGCACCATTGAGACAGACCTGGGAGGGTGTAAAATGGGCTCTAATAAGTCAGACCACCATAATGTGACAGCATGGGAATTCGATACAAAACAACAATGAAACAAAACATTGCTACTTAGCATCAAGCTCGAACACAATGCTGTTCCGGAAGAAGAAATCATCCCAGGCCAATAAAAGACCAGTGCAGACCAGCTGAAGATATTTGTGTACCTCTTCACAAATACTATTCTTGGCAGATTCTAAGACAATAATTCTGCTTAAAGGCCTTTTTATTTAGCATATCTAATAGGTGTATATGTTAAATGCCTCTGACAAATGTCCCTGATACAGCATGATCACTTTGACAGCATCTCTTTTTATAAAACATTTGTCAGAAACACTATGGCAATAATTCTCACCATGTGATCCTCAAACCTATAGCAGCAGCATCACTTGGGAAGTTATTAGTAATGAGAATATTCAGGCCTTGTCCCAGAGCCACTGAAACAGCAACTTTTGGAGTAAAGCTCAGAAATCTGTTAACAAGCCCTCCTGTGTGTCAAATGGAAACTTTACTTTGAAGCTGTAATAGGGGTAGACACCAGTTGCTGAGTGATACCTGCATACCACATTTGATACTTCATAAGCATATGTCAGCCATCACAATAACCATTTGAATTGTTTTTTATCATTATTCACACTGTACAGGTCAAGAAGCAAAGGCTTATCAAGGTAAAGTAACTTGGCCAAAGTTGCAGAACTAAAAAGTGGGTGATAGATGTTTAACCACATTCTGACCAGTCTAAAGCTCATACTCTGAACCACTGAAGAGTAGTCAAGCATAAATGGAAAAGATAAGAACTTCTTCAATACTGCATAAAGATACACGGTAGGCACTACACAAAAGTCAACTGTAGGCCTAAAATAGAAAGGCTATGTAAACCTTATCAGAAAAACAAGGCTTAGGGAGGGTCAGTAATTGCCCCAATGGCGAGAAAAAGCGACCTCCCTTATGGACATAAAAACTCTTGTATAGTGGAATACAATTCCTTTCCTCCCATTTAATGCATGATTTAAGGTTATCTTAATAAGTATTTTCAAAAATTTCAATTGGGAAGCAACTAATATGAAACATGAATAATATAAGTAATAGTTTTGGAAGTTGTGGCAAGTACTCAGTTTCCATTTCCTATAATGACCATAGGAAAATTATATACAGTCTAGCTTCATTCAGGACCATCTTTAACACATTGTACTTCAGTGTTAATCATTCAATTAAAAAAAAAAGTTGATGAAAGTATGTAAAAACCAATGCAGTATTTGTTTTTTGGATTTGTGCCAAGGGTATGTTGAGTATACTATTCAGCACCCCACTAAGGACCCACATTAAATAAAACTTTCACAACTTTCTCATAAAAATGATTCATAGTGAGTCATTAGTTCTGCAAGATTTTAGTGAGTGTTCCAGAAAACATTGTTCCAATGTTGAGCAGGTTTGCAAATACTAGATTATACCCATGTAATATCTTCATTGCACATCCAACGCCTTTAGCATACTAATATGCTTTGTGAATTTCCAAAGAAGTTATAACATGGTTAAAGTTCCCCCACTCATTAAGCCACAGAATCTTTTTCGGGTGATTATTCTGAGAGACTGTAGTTCTCTGGAATAAGTGCAAAGACATCTTTCTATAATTAAATACCAAGAGGAATGTCTTCCCTGAGGTACCATTATGCTCCATTTTTGCCCTATATTCTGGAACTCAGAATCAAGCCAGATACTCAGTTGTGCAAAGTGATAGCATAATGTAGAGGAAGGATTAACTCCAAAGCCTGTCTACCAGGACTCGGTTTCCAATTCTACCTCTCCTTAGTTCTTTGACTCTAACAAGGTACTTAAACTCTCTGTGTCTCCATTCCCTCAGCTGGAAAATGTTATTTTTTTAAAATAAGAGCAACCTCTTTGGGGTTTTTTAAATATTAAAATTTGCAAAGGACTTAGAGTACCTGACATATGGTTAAAACTACATAAGCATTTGTTAAGTAGCAATTAAACTAGCTCTCTCGTGGCTAATATTATTGCTTTTACTTTTGATCCAGCTCCTGCTTGTTAGCATCTATTTCTCTTTTTACTAATTTTAAGGTACTCCAGTCACTTGTGGGTGGTATGCTTTTTTGGAATCATATAAATCATATAATGTCATGGTTCAAAATGAAGCAGATGGGATTCAAAAAAGAACTTTTAAAATAAGCGTGATCAGTCAGTGCTTCTGAGAACAGTTCATGGAAATAAGTTCTATGTCAGCTCATCACAAATTTAGTTAATGGAGACTTTCCAGAGGATCTGGTCGGTCATTGGTAGGTGCCAGCTTTGTGACACTCCTCCAATCTTAATATCATCTAACTAACTCCTTGTGCTCTGACCTCCGTTTCCCAAGAAAACTTTCCTACTGGGATAAATAGCTATTTGGGGAATTTTCTATTCTTCTTAACAAATTTTGGTTTATCTTTTGTTCTTTTCTGATTTTTGATGGTATGCTTTAATTTATCAGGGTTTAGAAACCTTGAGTGAACTGATAAAAGCATGTTTTCACCCTGACAAAGGTAGTAAGTAGAAGTTGCAGAGGAAGCCAAAACAGAAGCAGTTCCCGTGACTGGAAACATGGTCTTGCTTAGACTAGCAAGTCAGCTGCGCTTTCACTCCAAGGGATACACCGACTCTTGCTGCCCAGGGGCTGTGCTGCATAACTACATCTGCTGATGAAATCATGTTATTTGAAGAAATGGAGAAAAAAGTGTTTGCAACCTGACAAAAGTACAATTGTGAGGAAATAATTAAATTAAGATAGAGACTAGGTTTAGAACCTGCCGGTGTTAATGAAGATTTACTCACTAGTGACATTTGACCAGATCTACAGGGTGGATTCTTAGGTTTCATTAGTTAAAGACATAAAGCAGTCTGTCTGATTAAAAGGGGGACAACAGTAGGGAGCACCCATAAATTATTATAGCACAATTAGGTGCAGACAGTTTAGTGAGTGTTTATTACTAGTACAAAGGGAGATTTTCCAATTAGATTAAAAGGTTTTGAAAACAACAATTATAGTCACAGTGATTTAGACCAGTTGCCAGAATAATGCATCGTGAGAAGCTTTATTGATTAAAAGTAAACTGATAGCTTATTTGTAGTGTTCATTGTTTAGCAGTAGAAGCCCTGTTGTGAACAATTTCCCTCACAAGATCAATGAGAGGACTGGGCTAATCTCTTCTTGCTCTGAAAATTGATAAGAATATAAAGGGCAATGCTGAAAATACCAGCATGATTTATTCGGGTTAATCATCAAGAGGGTGACATTGCATAAATCATTGGGAATTTGCTTGCCAGGCTGGGCCCTTCAGCCTGGTTTCACTGTCAAAAGTTGGACCAAAAAAAAAAAAAAAAGAAGCCTAGGATTTGTTCAAAGCCTTCAGCTTACTGAGTTACCATTGTAAGCCTTTGTAAAACCTGGAAATGGCAAGAAATCAAAGGGAAATTACATGGACACCTTCTGTGATAGTGACCACTAGTATTTATGACAATAATTTGTTGGGATGAAGCCTTAAGATTCAGGTAGCTCATGTGTCTCTTTGTCTTGAAATATCCATGTGACTTCTAGGAGTGCTGGAAACATCCTCCACTTTGCCAGATGTCTTGGAGTAGGCACTTCATTGGCTACAAACTACCACTTTCTCAATACATGTGATTAAGTATGAAAAGAGGGAAAGGAAAAAAGAGATGATAGCTGAGTTTCTGGATTCTGCAGATGCAAGCAATATAAATGCATGCTACACATAGACACCATGACATGTATTACTGAAATTCTGCAGAAAGAATGGCATAAACATTATTTCCCTTAAAACTCTTTTTCTTTAAAAAGTAGTTTAGAAATAAACAGTGTCCCCTTTGTTTTCTTATTAAAGAATATACTGAATTTGTCTTTGATAGATTTGCCCCCTTGTGGTTCTATTCTTTCTTATTCAGTTTTTCTAACCGTGACTTTCTAACTGAAATCTTGAAGCCAGAAGCAAAGGACAGAATAAGAAAACAAACATTCCATCTGTTGTGACATTTAGTATTAATTTTCCTAGGAAACTGTTAATTGAATCAACTTTGTATCAGCATTAAGAACTTGAAATCTTAGTCCACATGATAGACACGCATGTCTATTTCCCTTGATTCTGAAATTCATCTGCCTTTTCAAAATACCTGAACTGCTCTTCCTTGCTGCATATGTGTGCCATTGGATGAGATTTTTGATTTTTTGCTTCCTATTGAAGTATACATGGTTTGCAATATTGTATTAATTTCTGATATACAGTAAAGTGATTCAGTTTATACACACACACACACGTACATGTACATACTTATTCAAATTCTTTCCCATTATAGATTATTCAGTTCAGTTCAGTCACTCAGTCATGTCTGACTCTTTGTGACCCCATGAATCGCAGCACGCCAGGCCTCCCTGTCCATCACCAACTCCCAGAGTTCACTCAGACTCACGTCCATCGAGTCCATGATGCCATCCAGCCATCTCATTCTCTGTCGTCCCCTTCTCCTCCTGCCCCCAATCCCTCCCAGCATCAGAGTCTTTTCCAATGAGTCAACTCTTCGCATGAGGTGGCCAAAGTACTGGAGTTTCAGCTTTAGCATCATTCCTTCCAAAGAACGCCCAGGACTGATCTCCTTCAGAATGGACTGGTTGGATCTCCTTGCAGTCCAAGGGACTCTCAAGAGTCTTCTCCAACACTACAGTTCAAAAGCATCAACTGTAAGATATTGAATATACTTCTTGTACTACACAGTAGAATCTTGTTTTCTATTTTATATATATAGTAGTTTGTATCTGCTGATCCCAAGCTCCTAATTTATATCACTTCTTTCCCCTTTAGTGACCATAAGTTTGTTACCTAAGTCTTTGAACCCATTTCTCTTTTATAAATTCATTTGCATCATTGTTTAGATTCAACATATAAATGATATCATATGGTATTTATCTTACTCCTTCTGGTTTACTTCACTTAGTATGGTAATCTCTAGGCCCATCCACATTGCTGCAAATGGCATTATTTCATTCTTTTTATGGCCAAGTAATATTCCATTGTGTATGTAAATACACACTTACATACACACACACACACACACAATATCTTTTTTTAGTCGTGTGTTCATGGACACTTAGGTTGCTTTCATGTCTTGGCTATTGGAACTAGTACTCTATGAATATTGGGATGCATGTATCTTTCCAAAGTATGGTTTTCTCTGGATATATACCCAAGAGTGTGATTGCTGGATCATATGATAACTGTATTTTTAGTTTTTAAAGTAACCTTTATACTGTTTAACATAATGGCTACACCAATTTGTGTTCCCACCAACAGTATAAGAATTCCCTTTTCCCAGCCCTCTCCAGCACTTATCATTTGTAGACTTTTTAATGATGGCCATTCAGACCAATTTGAGGTGATACCTCATTGTAATTTGCATTTCTCTAATAATCACTGATGTTGAACATATTTTCATGTGCCTGTTAACCATTCATATGTCTTCTTTAGAGAAAGGTCTATTAAGGCTTCCGCCCATTTTTTGATTAGGGTGTTTGTCTATTTGATATTGAGTTGTATAAGCTGTTTGTATATTTTGGAAATTAAGCCATTATTGATCACATAGTTTGCCAAAATCTTCTCTGTTTCTATAGGTTGTCTTTTCATTTATTTATAGTTTCCTTTGCTGTGAAATAGCTTATAAGTTTGATTAGGTCTCATTTATTTATTTTCGTTTTTATTTCTTCTACCTTAGAAGACTGATCTAATAAAATATTGCTACAATTTAAGTCAGAGAACATTTAGCCTGTGTTCACTTGCAGGAATTTTATGGTGTCATGTCTTATATTTAAGTTTTTAAGCCTTTATGAGGTTTGTGTGTGTGTGTGTGTGTGTGTGTGTGTGTGGTATGAGGATGTGTTCTAACTTCATTGATTTACATTCAACTGTCTAGCTTTCTCGACATCACTTTCCAAAAACACTGTCTTTTCTTCATTTTATGCTGCTGAGCGTGTGGGCCAGATTAGAAAACTGTTGTGTCTTTTCTCTTATGAACATTCACTAAAGACTTCACACAAAAAATGCTAGAATTGATAAATAAATTGAGCAAAGTAGCAGGACACAAGATTGACATACATAAAGATGGATTTAGACAGATCAGGATTGGAGAGAAATCAGGAATCAGTTGAAGAAATTAAACTAAATAGCCTGTATTGTTTATATATTAATGAAAACAATGTGGGCATCTGGCCCACAGGCTCAGCACCTCTTGCCTCCTCCTCTGTCAAAGATTACTTGACTGTGGAGGTGTGGGTTTGTTTCTGGACTCTCCATTGAGATCCACATGTCTGCTTATATGCCAATCCCATACTGTTTTGATTTCTAAAACTTTGTAGTATTTACTGAAGTCTGGGAAGGTCATGCCACTGGCTTTGTTCTTTTCCTCAGGATTGCTCTGGCAATTCTGGGCCTTCTGTTATTCCATCTAAGTCTTATGATTATCGTAATTCTGGAGGAAATGTCGTGGGTAATTTGATAGGGATCATATTAGATCTGTAGATTGCTTTGGGTAGTGTGGCCATTTTAACAATATTAATTCTTCCCATTTCTTGAATCATCTTTTATTTCCTTTATTAGTGTTTTATAGTTCTTAGCATATAAGTCTTTCACTTCCTTGGTTAGGCTTATTCCTAAGTAATTATTTCAGTGTTATTTTAAAAAGTGATTTTACTTTCTCTTTCTGATATTTCATTGTTAGGAGAAGGAAATGGCAACCCACTCCAGTATTCTTGCCCAGAAAATCCCATGGACAGAGGAGCCTGACAGGCTACAGTCCACAGGATCACAAGAGTTGGACAGTACTTAGCTACTAAACCACCACCAACATAAAGAAATCCAACAGATTTCTGTATTTTAATCTTATATCCTGCTACTTTGCTGAATTCATTTATCAGTTATAGTCTCTCATCAAACCCTGTCGATAATATCTTTGAAATAGCACATATATCCTTATTGTTATTTGTAGCTATAATTTTCATTTTCTTTCTGTGCCATTATCTCTTCTATTCTAACTAAAGCAATTATTACATAAACAACTATATTACCTCTGTTTTACTCAAATCTCTGATTCCAAAATCTTTCACAAGCTACCATTTGCTGAGTACTTACTTCATGTCAGACACATTGGTGAAGGCATGAAACACAGATGCTCATCTAATCCTCACAGTCACCCTGAAAGCTAGGAGGTGATGTTGGCTCCTTCAATGTTTAGTCTAAGTTCTTCCCAGTGTACCTCCCTGGCCTTGGAGGTGGGAAAGCTAAATGTCACATTCCCCAGACTCATTTCCAACAAAAGTTTCAGTGCATCATTCATATACATTCATGCAAAACTTGATTCAGAACTGAAAGAACTTGAGAGAGATGTAAAACTGGAGGTGTATGTTTTCTATCACAAACTGTAGCAGAGATGTTGTGACTCTGGACTTGAGAGAAGCCATGGTGACTTATTGACCCAGCAGTGGCTTCCTGATTATTGCAGCAGCATCAATGCTGGTTCAGTTCCACAGTGGCTTTGGGCATCAGTTTTAAAGGCATCATTTTTAAAGCATAAAGGCTGTTTTCTTCCATCCAGCCGTTGCTTCTAAAGGTCATTTACTATTCTGTGGAAACTCTCTCCATGCATAAACAAATAGCTGAGAAAAGAAGAGAAACTAAAGGCAAAGGAGAAAAGGAAAGATATACCCATCAGAATGCAGAGTTCCAAAGAATGCAAGGAGAGATAAGAAAGCCTTCCTCAGTGATTAATAGAGCCAGACATTCTGGAATGTGAAGTCAGGTGGGCCTTAGGAAGCACCACTACAAACAAAGCTATTGGAAGTGATGGAATTCCAAATAAGCTATTTCAAATCCTAAAAGATGATGCTGTGAAAGTGCTGCAGTCAGTGTGCCAGCAAATTTGGAAAACTCAGCAGTGGTGACAGGACTGGAAAAGGTCAGTTTTCACTCCAGTCCCAAAGAAAGGCAATGCCAAAGAATGCTCAAACTACAGCACAATTACACTCATCTCACAAGCTAGCAAAGGAATGCTCAAAATTCTCCAAGCCAGGCTTCAACATTACACAAACTGAGAACTTCCAGATGTTCATCTGGATTTAGAAAAGGCAGAGGAATCAGAAATCAAATTATCAACATCTACTGGATCATAGAAAAAGCAAGAGAGTTCCAGAAGAACATCTACTTCTGCTTTATTGACTATGCCAAAGCCTTTGAGTGTGTAGACCACAATAAACTGTGGAACATTCTTAAAGTGATGAGAATACCAGACCACCTTACCTGCCTCCTGAGAAGCAACAGTTAGAACAAAACATGAAACAATGGACTGGTTCCAAATTGGGAAAGGAGTACAACAAGGCTGTATATTGTCACCCTGCTTATCCAACTTATATGCAGAGTACATCATGTGAAATGCAGGGCTGGATGAAGCACAAACTGGAATCAAGACTGCTGGGAGAAATATCAATAACCTCAAATATGCAGATGACACCACCCTTACGGCAGAAAGTGAAGAAGAATTAAAGAGCCTCTTGATGAAAGTAAAAGAGGAGAGTGAGAAAGCTGGGTTAAAACTCAACTTTCAAAAAATGAAGATCATGGCATCCAGTCCCGTCACTTCATGGCAAATAGATGGGGAAATAATAGAAACAGTGAGAGATTATTTTGGGGGGCTCCAAAATCACTGCAGATGGTGATTGCAGCCATGAAATTAAAAGATGCTTGCTCCTTGGAAGAAAAGCTATGACAAACTTAGACAGCATATTAAAAAGCAGAGACACTACTTTACCAACAAAGATCCATCTACTCAAAGCTATGGTTTTTCCAGTAGTCATGTATGCATGTGAGAATTGGACTATAAAGTAAGTTGAGCACCAAAGAATTGATGCTTTTGAATGATGGTGTTGGAGAAGACTCTTGAGAGTCACTTGGACTGCAAGGAGATCAAACCAGTCAATTCTAAAGGAAATCAACCCTGAATATTCATTGGAAGGACTGATACTGAGATGAAGCTCCAATATTGTGGCCACCTGATGTGAGGAACTGACTCATTGGAAGAGACCCTGATGCTGGGAAAGATTGAGGGCAGGAGGAGAAGGGGATGACAGAGAATAAGATTGTTGGATGGCATCACCGAGTCGATGGACATGAGTTTGAACAAGCTCCGGGAGTTGGTGATGGACAGGTTAGCCTGGTGTGCTGCAGTCCATGGGGTCACAAAGAGTCTGACATGACTAAGTGACTGAACTGAGCTGAACTGATACATAAAATGGCCCAGTGCTTGTAATAACTGCAGATGAGATCTAAACTTATCAAGTAAATTTATTCCTATAGTCTATTTGAGATAGAGTAGCTAAATATATTTTAAATATATACAGATAATCAGTAATGATTTAGGATTTAATCCAGGCAAAACTGAGAGTTGCTTTTACCCACTATGGCATGAAGTATGAGCGCTGTTCTGTCTCTCTTTATGAACTTCTCACTGCTGAAAAGATGAAGTCCAATTACCACCAAAAACCACTAGCCTTTCCTCCTCTTTTTTTCCCCACCAAAGCACTCTATGCCCTAGTCATGCTGAAATTACTCTTGACCTTGCCCTTCCATTTTGTTTTTCACTCTGATTATTTTATCTGTAATTCTTTTCATTCACTTTACTTGGCCCAATTCTACCCATACTTTGAAGGATTTATTCCAGTGTACAGCTTAGAGAAAACTGTAGTGCTTAAGATCCTTTCTTTTAATTTCATATCACTTAACAATATATCACTGCTTTGATAATTAAGCATAATGCCTTCAGTTCAGTTCAGTTGCTCAGTTGTGTCCAACTCTTTGTGACCCCATGAATTGCAGCACGCCAGGCCTCCCTGTCCATCACCAACTCCCAGAGTTCACTCAGACTCACGTCCATCGAGTCAGTGATGCCATCCAGCCATCTCATCCTCTGTCGTCCCCTTTTCCTCTTGCCCCCAGTCCCTCCCAGCATCAGAGTCTTTTCCAATGAGTCAACTCTTCGCATGAGGTGGCCAAAGTACTGGAGTTTCAGCTTTAGCATCATTCCTTCCAAAGAACGCCCAGGACTGATCTCCTTTACAATGGACTGGTTGGATCTCCTTGCAGTCCAAGGGACTCTCAAGAGTCTTCTCCAACACCACAGTTCGAAAGCATCCATTCTTCAGCGCTCAGCCTTCTTCCCAGTCCAACTCTCACATCCATACATGACCACTGGAAAAATCATAGCCTTGACTAGACGGATCTTAGTCAGCAAAGAAATGTCTCTGCTTTTGAATATGCTATCTAGGTTGGTCATAACTTTTCAGATCTCACTTATCATTACCTTTTGTAAAAACTATTTAAACTTGTGTCCATTTTATCTTTATAGCTAAGTCAGAAAGATTTTGATAAATTGGCTTCCTTTATAGTTCACTGACTTGTCCTCAGCAATATAGATATCCTTGTGACCTGCTTCTTCTATTTGTATAGCAATTTTAAGAGGATCATTTCCAAGCTATAACACTCACAAGGATTCCCTAGAGAGTTTCTTAAAATATGAAATATCCTCAAAAATTTAACTGAATAAGAATCTGAGAATTTGAAACTTTAACAACCTCCCATGTGATGAAAATGCTGCTACTCTTGGAACTGTATGCTGGCCTTGTGGTAAGAATAATGGATTTTTCTATAAAGCTTTAGAAATTATTTTCACAATTACCGTTTTGATTCCCTACAATAGCTGTCTTAGAATTCTAGTATTATCATATTTTAAAAATAAAAGGATATTACAAAGTATAAATGATTCTCCCTGGTCAAAATGGTAGTAAGCAGCAGAACAAGATTTATAACATAGGTCCATTAATTTTAAATTCTAATCTTTCCTTTGACATCATAATGCCACTAACTTCTCTTAAAACTTGAAAAGAATTTATAGTCAGTTATTTGCTACAAATGTTTTCATTTCTTTCTATCTTGGAGCTCAGAAGTAAAAGTTTCCTGTCATAGGATAGATTTTTAATCCTTGTTTTTTATTAATTTGATGTCAAGTGAACAAATAAAACAAGCTTTATACAACTCTGATCAAATGAAAACCTTTACAGAAGAAAAAGGAAATCGAAAGGGAAACAGAAAGCATATATTCATTTGCATATCAGAAAATTCTAGAAAACTGCATATGAATCAAGATTATTTTAGTTGCAAATGACAGAAACTCAACTCAAACCACTTTAAGCAAAAACGGGAAATGTATTGATTCACAAGTCTAGAGGACAGAGCTTCAGTTAAGGTTGTACTTAAATAATACTTCTCTTCTTTTTCTCTTCAACTGTCAGAAATTCTTTCTCTGATCTGGATAATTCATATAAGCTATACCTTCATGGTGACCCACAGATTTACCAGTAGTTCCAAGTATGGATCTTAGTACCTCATGTGCCCTGTACAAAAAAGAGATGGTCTTTCCCCATAGTTTGGCTCATAGCGATTGGCTCTATAGCTCAGCCTGATTCACATATTCACGTGAGTGACATTTGTTAACAACCACATTTCAACTGAGTAAATCTGAAAACCTAAATTTGCAGAAGTTTTAAATGATTCATGAATTGGGCAGCATCTTATCTGGCAAGTAGAGTGATGCTCTGAGGGGTTATACAAATTAGAAGGCTTTTATAGAAAATGGGATGAGGAAGTTATCAAAGCAAGAGAGAAATGAATGTTCATTGGAAGAAAACAAGAGCTCAGGTGCAGGTGATAATAGTTTCTCGTTCCCAGCCATGGCAGATCTGTTGGCTGGGCTTGTTGCTGGGCAGGAAGAAAATCTTCCTTCTCCCTGCTGGCTAGCAAAGCAGTAACATGTCCTGTTTAGGAGCACAAGACAGTCTCCTCCAGATGGGGTCTGTAGATGACCAAAAATGGTTGGTTGTGAGAGTTTCCTCTATGGGCCTTCCTGACTCAAATTTTAGATGAATTTTTCTGTTTTTAATTTTCACACACTTTACAGCACAGAATACCAGCTGAAAATGGTGAAAGGGTAACTTTTTTATAATTGGAGTATTATTACCAGAAGAAGATGGAATGTTACCTGAAGAAGGAAGAAGCAAAAAAATGTCTAACAGACCACTAAATATTTGGGTATAAATTTTGGGAAAGGTAATATAAATCAGCATATAAGGAAACCATTTGTTTATTTGGAGAGCTTGAAGAGATCAATCATGAATGTGGATTAATCTGATTTAAATGTTTTTCAAAAGGTCTTTTATGAGGGCTATCAATATTAGCCATTTCAAGGTTACAATTATTTTTTTTTTTAATTTTTTTCCACACTAGAAACAATAATAACAACAACAACAACAATAGGTGAATGTTAAGGGGAACATCTATGGAGAAAAAAAACCAATATTGGTGTTTTCCAGGTATCAGAACTATGATTTGTCTTTGTAATTGATTTTATTATGTTCCAAATTTTTTTCTTTCTCTTTTCCTGTTAGAAGATTATGCAGTTTTATCTTTTATTATGTGACTTTCAGTGCCTTTCTATGGAAGAACTATATACTTCCCAATGTCCTGGCACTATGCAGGCCCAAACGATCTGCTCTGGGCAATGGCATTTGAGCAGAAGGCAATGGCACCCCACTCCAGTACTCTTGCCTGGAAAATCCCATGGACGGAGGAGCCTGGTAGGCTGCAGTCCACGGGGTCGCTGAGGGTCAGGCACAACTGAGCGACTTCACTTTCACTTTTCACTTTCATGCATTGGAGAAGGAAATGGCAACCCACTCCAGTGTTCTTGCCTGGAGAATCCCAGGGACGGGGGAGCCTGGTGGGCTGCCGTCTATGGGGTCACACAGAGTCGGACACGACTGAAGTGACTTAGCAGTAGCAGCAAGAATATGCCAGCTGTGAGCAGAGCTATAGGAGGCATTGACTATTTTTGTTTGGTCTCCTTTCCTCTCCTGTATAGAACATACAAGAACAGCATGGTCTAGATAGGGCCTTCAATCACTGTTTTCATCCAGCATTCTGAAAAGAGGGAGAAACCTGGAGGAGCAAAACTAGTGGGACAAGTAGCTGATGCAAAACAGGAACAAGGGAAAAACAAAACTACAAAACAAAAAACAAAACCTCTTTGTTCTTATAAACTACCAGAGATTCGGGGGAGGGTCATTTGCTAGAGCAAACTAACCTAGAACAAATTTTGTTGAATGACCTGGAGAAAGGCCAGCACAGTTTTTCCTTCACTAAGCCATTTTGAATAATAAAATGAAAATGAGTAAATTACCTGAACATCTGTTAAGTCTCAAGCATCATGCTAACAGCTTTACTGATTTTATTTTTAGTTTTGTGTTCAGCCCTCTCTGAATCCCTATTATAAATATCATGAATTCCTGCACCAGTAGGGATGCTCACTCACCCAAGGTCGTAGATCTACTACCAGGCAGATTCAAATTAAAATTCCTGCTTCAGGTGCCAACCTTTGAAGCATTTATGAATTTTGGAATGAACAAGTTATATATAACACACACATGATATGACAACCCAAACAATAACAATGAAATTGAGGACCCTAAGAATGTAGAAATAAGAAAGGATAAAAAGGAACACTGTAAGGCACCTGCATGGAGGCATTTGGAACATTATAGACACTGAAAATAAATGCTGAAAGAATATGTGACAAACCTAAAAAGCCGTGAACAGCATAAGAAAAATGGATATAATTTAAATATAAATTTTAGACTATAATGAGTTATTATTTCATGTTGCTTGAATACATTTAACTTAGATTAAATAAAATTGTATTATAGGTTGAATTATGTGCCTCCAACTATCAAATTCATATATTGAATTTCTAACCCTTAGTATCTCAGAATGTGACCTTATTTGGAAAGAGTTGTTGCAGATGTAATTAGTTAAATTAAGATGAGGTCATATTGGACTAAGGTGGGCCCCTAATTTAATATGACAGGAATCTTTATGAAAAGGGGAAATTTGGACACAGACATGCGCACAGAGATTGCTGTGTGAAAATGAAGGCAGAGATCAAGGTGAAGCAGCAGACACTAATGAAGGATAGAGATTGCTGCCAGACCACCAGAGGCTAGGAGAGAAGAATGAACAGATTTCTCTCCCCCAGCCCTCAAGAGGAACTGATACGGCTGACAACTTGATCTCTGTTTTCTAGCCTCCAGAACCAAGGGACAAAGGCACCCAATTTTGGCAGTTTACTGTCATTTAAGCCACCCAGTTTCTGGTACTTTGTTACAGCAGCCCTGCAAAACTATTAGAAATTAATTATTACCTTAGAAAATAAGTTGTAAACTTATTACATACCACCCAAAGTGATAATCTGCCTATCAATAAGATAGAAAGTTTGTTTAAATTCATAAAGCTAAATTAAGCTGTGAAGGACAACTGTGATATGTTTATGCTTCTAGTCTTGGAGGCTGACTTCAGAGGGAGATCCAAATAGAAAGCATGACAAGATTTTAGTTACTGATATCAAAGGGATAAACACTCAAGGTTACTTCAATAACTGTTAAGACCAGGATGCTTTTCCAAATTTAATTTTTGGTATTTCCCAAGAGTGTTTAATATCTCCTTTAAATTTTTAGTTGCTTTAAAAATGTAGCAGAGTGGGAAGGGCAGAAGTACTTTGGCCTCTCATAGAAATAGTGTATTCTTTCATGCTCTCTAGCATTCAGCTGAAAATGGCCTGAGAGAGTTAATTCACATCCCAGATACCAAACTTACTCCTTGAGAGTAAATGACTCATTGGCTGGACAAGGTCATTTGTCATTTTAACCATTAAACTAACATTTTATATTGTCAAGTGCTACGTTGTTTCTCAATTCTTAAAATCCCCCGGTGAAGTAAAGGGGATGACAAACAAATTATGTCTGATTTACAGAGTGGGGAACTGGGACTCAGGCAAGAGACAAAGCCATCATTGGTAAGGACTGTCCCAGAAGGCAGGAGCTGTGCCTTGGGTCTCTATCATGTTCAGAGCAAACACAAACCTAAGGGATATTAACTATACCTGCAATTCTTACATTTCTTGGAACTCTACTCCCCACCCAAGCTGATTCTTGGCAGCAGCCACCTGTCAAAGAAACAAAAGGTACAGAGAAAGTTAAGTACAAATTATGCAGTGCGTTAGAATCTAAACACACTGTAACTTAAAGTCAGCTTCCCAAAACAGCATCCAGGGAACTAAGGACACTACTGTTCAGTCGCTAAGGCATGGCAAATTATTTGAGACCTCATGAGCTGCAGCACACCAGCTTCCCCTGTCCTTCAACATCTTCCAGAGTTTTCTCAGATTCATGGGCACAGTGTGCCACTATTTTGACAGGTGAATCCAATTAAAAGTATCAGTGGTAACATGACAAGGGGGCCAAGAGAGACAAAGCTTTAGAAAAAAAGTGTGAAGAACAAGTATTCGACTTCTTGCTATAATTTAGTCTAAAAGTTCATATTAATTTTGAAAAAAAATCACTGTTTCCACTTTATCACTCAATAGTGAGGTCATAGAACTGTTCAAATTCAGCTTCTTCAGCGTTACTGGTTGCAGCATAGACTTGGATTACCGTGATATTGAATGGTTTGCCTTAGAAATGAACAAAGATCATTCTGTCATTTTTGAGATTGCATCCAAGTACTGCATTTCAGACTCTTTTGTTGACCATGATGGCTACTCCATTTCTTCTAAGGGATTCCTGCCCACAGTAGTAGATAAAATGGTCATCTGAGTTAAATTCACCCATTCCAGTCCATTTTAGTTCATTGATTCCTAGAATGTCGACGTTCACTCTCGCCATCTCCTGTTTGACCACTTCCAATTTGCCTTGATTCATGGACAAAACCGTCTAGGTTTCTATGCAATATTGTTCTTACAGCATCGGACCTTGCTTCTATCACCAGTCACATCCACAACTGGGTATTGTTTTTGCTTTGGCTCCATCCCTTCATTCTTTCTGGAGTTATTTTTCCACTGATCTCCAGTAGCATATTGGGCACCTACTGACCTGGGGAGTTCCTCTTTCAGTATCCTATCATTTTGCCTTTTCATACTGTTCATGGGGTTCTCAAGGCAAGAATACTGAAGTGGTTTGCCACTCCCTTCTCCATTGGACCACATTCTGTCAGACCTCTCCACCATGACCCGCCTATCTTGGGTGGCCCCACATGGCATGGCTTAGTTTCATTGAGTTAAGACAAGGCTGCGGTCCATGTGATTAGATAGACTAGTTTTCTGTGATTATGGTTTCAGTGTGTCTGCCTTCTGATGCCCTCTTGCAAGTCCATTCTAAAGGATATTAGTTCTGGGTATTCTTTGGGAGGACTGATGCTAAAGCTGAAACTCCAATACTTTGGCCACATCATGCAAAGAGTTGACTCACTGGAAAAGACTCTGATGCTGGGAGGGATTGGGGGCAGTAGGAGAAGGGATGACAGAGGATGAGATGGCTGTATGGCATCACCGACTCAAGTGATGTAAGACTGAGCGAACTCCGGGAGTTGGTGATGGACAGGGAGGCCTGGCGTGCTGCAATTCATGGGGTTGCAAATAGTTGGACACGACTGAGCGACTGAACTGAACTGAACTGACTGAGGTCAAGCCTCAACTTGGCATTTATTTGAACAAGCATGTTTCACTGGCTCTGTGGCATGTACACTTAACATTTGTCAAGTTATTTCCTATAAAACAGTGTTCAACTTTGTGATATAAATGTTCTGGGAATGCTCAGATCCTACCAGCCTAGCAACCTAGGATCCCATTGCTTGAAAACTGATAAAAATTTCAAAATGAGGTATCAGAAGGAACCCTTAAGGGTAAGTCAGCATTTGAGTCTCAACTGGAATGTTGGACATTGGGATACAAAGTCAGAGCGGCTGGCTGATTTTCAAATTTCTGAAGTTGAATATTGGACAGTTCACTTCTGCTTCAAACTAAATCCTAAAGTGCAAGCAGTCAGAACAGACGTGATTTCATGTAGTTCAATGTTTTTTTGCCTTTATTTTATAGAGTTTGAAATCTTCTCACCCATTTTCCTGCTGCCAATCAGAGATCCAGCATTGCCCTGATGTCCCATTGAATCTAAAATCAATGGCTGTGCTGCCGGTTTTTAGAGAACATGATTGCTCTTTGAAAGCAAGCTCTGGGTAAAGATGACCCTTCTGAGATTGATCAATTTTTACCACAATAAGGCAGAAAAGTTAAGAATCAGTGTGATGATCTATTTAGATGTCACTCAGGTCTAGAGCTCTTCTGGCATAAAGATTATAGACAGAAATTATAAATTGGGGGTGACAAGTGTGGAAACAGCTGCCACGGATGTATAATGCAGAGCATACCAATATTTATTTCAGTGACTTTACAATTGAAGAAATGAACACATAATTAGACCCAACTGTACGATCCAAACCACACTCTTTAATATAATCATAGAATTTCTTGTTTGGATCAGAGTATCTCCTAAGTTTAATAACTTTCCAACAGACCAAGCAAATAAATTAGCATTACATGCTCTCACATGGAATAAATAAGGAAAAGTTCTCAGATGCTCTTTCATCTGAATTTTAAGATAAAATTATATTACAAATATTTGGGGAAAAGCTTATACTTTAATGAGAAATAAAACTTAAAATGAATGTACACAATCCATTTGGTGGGGCATTTTTTTTATTCTTTTATTATTCAAATTCACAGCATAAAATTGACCATTTGAACTATTTTATACAGTTCAGTGGCATTTTACTAAGGAATATGTGCAACAAATTGATATACTATTGACAGTGTTATGAAACCATCACCACTTTCTCATTCCAGAACACTTTCATTACCACAAAAGGAAACTCCATATCCATTCATAAGTCACTACCCATTCCTCCCTACCCACAAACCCTGGCAGACTACTACCAGTTTGTCTATTCTTGAATATTTCATATAAACAAAATCATACTTAATATGGTCTTTTGTGTCTGGTGCTTTGGGCCTAACTTTTCACTTCGCATAATGTTTCTAAGGATATACGTGTTATATATTATATCAGTGCTTCATTCCTTTCTATGGCTGGATAGTACTCTATTGTGTAGATATACCACACTTTGCTTCTCCATTTATAAGTTGATCAACATCTGGATTGCTTATACCTTTTTGACTATTCTGAATAGTACTGATATGAATATCCATGTATAAGTTTTTATTTGAACATCGGTTTTTAACTCTTTAGAGTATTTCCCAGGAGAAGGCAGTGGCACCCCTCTCCAGTACTCTTGCCTGGAAAATCCTGTGGATAGAGGAGCCTGATAGGCTGCAGTCCATGGGATCACTAAGAGTCGGACACGACTGAACGACTTCACTTTGACTTTTCACTTTCATGCATTGGAGAAGGAAATGGCAACCCACTCCAGTGTTCTTGCCTGGAGAATCTCAGGGATGGGAGAGCCTGGTGGGCTGCCGTCTATGGGATCGCACAGAGTCGGACACGACTGAAATGACTTAGCAGCAGCAGAGTATTTCCCTAGTAATGGGGTAGCTGGGTCGCGTGGCAATACTATAGAGGACTGCAAAACCACACTGATTTCCACAGTCACAGCACTGTTTTACAGACTCAACAGCAATATATGGGTATTCCAGTTTCTCCATGTTTTTGCAATATTACTGACTACTTTTATTGTTATTTTTATAGTCATATTACTGGATATTAGGTGCTATCTTATTGTTTTGACTTGCATCTCTCAAATGAAAAATGATGTTGAGTATCTTCCATGGGCTTCTTGACCATTTATGAATCTTCCTTGGAGAAATCTCTAAGCACTTCATAAAATCTTTAACGGAGTTGTCTTTTGTTGTTGAGTAGTAAGGTTGTTTACATATTGTGGATACTACATCCTCTCTCTCTCTATATATATATATATTTATATATCTATATATGATTTACAAATATTTTCTCCCATTATGTGGGTTGCCTTTTCACTTTTTTGACAGCATCATTTGTACAAATGTTTAATTTTTATGAAGTCCAATACATATTTAAACTTTGTTGCCTGTGTTTTTGGTGTCATATCTAAAAAAATATGCCACATCCAAGGTTATGAAGATTTACTTCTGTTTTGTCCTAAGAGTTTTTTTCCTTAATTGCAATATAGTTAATTTACAATGTTGCTGCCAATCTCTCCTGTATAGGAAAGTAACTAGTTATATGTGTGTATGTCTGTGTGTGTGTATATATATATATATATTCTTTTCCATTATGGTTTATCACAGGAATACAGTTCCTTGGATATATAATAGTTCCTTGTGCTATAGTTTAGCTCTGGCACTTAGTTTTTGCTCCATTTTGTTATAATTTTTGTATATGGTATGAGGGAAGGGTCTAATTTAATCTTTCAATTCAGTTCAGTCACTCAGTTGTGTCCAACTCTTTGTGACCCCATGAATTGCAGCACTCCAGGCCTCCCTGTCCATTGCCAACTCCCGGAGTTCTGTCCATTGAGTTGGTGATGCCATCCAGCCATCTCTGCCTCTGTCGTCCCCTTCTCCTCCTGCCCCCAATCCCTCCCAGCATCACAGTCTTAGCATGTATTTATTCACCTGTCCTAGCATCATTTATTAAAGACACTATTCTTTCCCACTGAACTGTTCTGGTATCTTTGTCAAAATAAATTGATCATAGATATATTGATTTATTCTCAATTAAATTCCATTAATCTATTTGTCTACCCTCTGTTAGCACCACATTTTTTTAAAGCATAATTGCTTTACAATGTTGTATAAAGCACAATGTTAAGTCTTTGCAGTACATTGGAAGGACTGATGTTGAAGCTGAAACTCCAGTACTTTGCCACCTGATGCAAAGAGCTGACTCACTTGAAAAGACCCTGATGCTGGGAAAGATTGAGGGCCGGAGGAGAAGGGGACGACAGAGGATGGGGTGATTGGATGGCATCACAGACTCAATGGACATGAGTATGGGTAAACTCTGGGAGTTGGTGATGCACAGGGAGGCCTGGTGTGCTGCAGCTCATGGGGTCACAAAGAGTCGGACACAACTGAGCAACTGAACTGAACTGAACTGAATCAACTCTATGTATCCATATATCCCCTCCCTCTTGAAACTCCTTCCCCTCATCCCAACTCCTCATTCAACCTATTAAAGCCATCACAGAGCAGCAAGCTGAGCCTCCTATACTATACAGCAGGTTCCTGCTAGCGAGCTATTTTAAACACTGCTGCTGCTGCTAAGTCGCTTCAGTTGTGTCCAACTCTGTGTGACCCCATAGACGGCAGCCTACCAGGCTCCTCCGTCCCTGGGATTCTCCAGGTAAGAACACTGGAGTGGGTTGCCATTTCCTTCTCCAATGCATGAAAGTGAAAAGTGAAAGTGAAGTCACTCAGTCGTGTCCGACTCTTAGCGACCCCATGGACTGCAGCCACAGTAGTGTATATATGTCAATCCTAATCTAACTCGCCTCATGCTTCCTTCCCTCCCCAAGTCCACATGTCTATATCTCTATTTCTGCCTTGCACAGAGGTTCGTCTGTACCATATTTCTAGACTGCACAGGTAAGCGGTAATATACAATATTTGTTTTTCTCTTTCTGACTTACTTCACTCTGTATGACAGACTCTAGGTCCATCCACATCACTATAAATGACCTGATTCTGTCCCTTTTCATGGCTGAGTAATAATCCATTGTATATATGCACCACAACTTTTTTATCCATTCATCTGTCAATGGACATTTAGGTAGCTTCTATTGTATGTCCTATCTATTGTAAATAATGCTACAGTAAACACTGGGGTGCATGTATCTTTTTGAATTTTTGGTTTGCTCCAGGTATATGCCCAGGAGTGGAATTGCTGGATCATATGGTAGTTCTATTTTTAGTTTTTTTAAAGAACCTCCATACTGTTCCCCATAGTGACTGTATCAATTTACATTCCTGCCAACAGTGCAAGAGGGTTATCTTTTCTCCACACCCTCTCCAGCATTTACTGTTGATGATGGTTATTCTGTTTTGAACTGCGGTGTTGGAGAAGACTCTTGAGAGTCCCTTGGACTGCAAGGAGATCCAACCAGTCTATCCTAAAGGAGATCAATCCTGGGTGTTCATTGGAAGGACTGATGTTAAAGCTGAAACTCCAATACTTTGGCCACCTGATGTGGAGAGCTGACTCATTTGAAAACACCCTGATGCTGGGAAAGATTGAGGGCTGGAGGAGAAGGGGACGACAGAGGATGAGATGGTTGGATGGCACCACCGACTCAATCAACATGGGTTTGGGTGGACTCCGGGAGTTGGTGATGGACAGGGAGGCCTAGTGTGCTGCGATTCATGGGGTCGCAAAGAGTCGGACATGACTAAGCAGCTGAACTGAACTGATTCTGACAAGTGTGAGGTGATATCTTATTGTAGGTTTTTTTTACATTTCTCTAATAACCAGTGATGTTGAGCATCTTTTCATGTACCTCTTAGCCATCTGTATGTGTTCTTTGGAGAAATGTCTACTTATGTATTCCTCCTTTTTTTTTTATTGAGTTGTATGTTGTTTTGATATTGAGTGGCATGAGCTGTTTGTATATTTTACAGATTAATCCCTTGTTAGCTGCTTCATTTGCCAGTATTTTCTCCCATTCTAAGGGTTGTCTTTTAGTCTTATTTATGGTTTCTTTGCTGTTCATAAGCTTACAAGTTAAATTAGGTCCCATTTGTTTATTTTTATTTTCATTACTCTAGAAGGTGGGTCAAAAAAGATCTTTCTGTGGTTTATGTCAAAAAGTGTTACTCCTGTTTTCCTCTACGAGTTTTATAGTGTTTGGTTTGACATTTGTTCTTTAATTAATTTTGAATTTATTTTTGTATATAGTGTATATAGTTAGTGTTCTAATTCATTCCTTTATGTGTACCTATCCAGTTTTCCGGGTACCACTAATTAAATAAACTGTTTTCTCCATTGTGTATTCTTACCATTTTGTCATAGATTGATTGAGTACAGGTACATGGGGTTATTTCTGGGCTTTCTACCCTGTTCCTTTGATCTGTACATATTTCTGTTTTTGTTTCAATAGTATACTATTTTGATGGCTGTAGTTTTGCAGAATAGTCTGAAGTCAGGGATCCTGATTCCTCCAGCTCCATTTTTCCTTCTCAGTATTACTTTGGTAATTTGGGGTCTTTTGTGTTCCATGCAAATTTTTTTTAAAAGTTTGTCTAGTTCTGTGAATATCTCCATTCTAAGAAATATAGATCAATAGTATAGGATAGAAAGCCCACAGATAAACCCATACACCTTTGGTCACCTAATCAATGACAAAGGAGGTGAGAATATGCAATGGAGAAAAGACAGTCTCTTTAATAAGTGGTACTGGGAAAACTGGATAGCTGCATGTAAAAGAATGAAATAGAGATGATCATATGATTTTTATTCTTTAATTTGTTAATATGGTGTATCATACTGATTGATTTGAATTTATTGAAGAGTCCTTGCATCCCTGGAATAAATCCCACTTGATCATGGCATATGATCTTTCTAATATGTGTCTGAATTCTGTTTTCTAATATTTTGTTGGGAATGTTTGTGTCTATGCTCATCAGTGATATTGGTCTGTAATTTTATTTTTGGTGATATCTTTGTCTGCTTTTGTTACCAGGGTGATGGTGGCCTCATAGAACAAGTTTGAGAGTGTTCTTTCTTCTGCACTATTTTGGAAGAGATGTTAACTCTTCTTTATATTTGATGAAATTTGCCTGTGAAGTCATCTGGTCCTGGACTTTTGTTTGTTGGAAGATTTTTAATTACAGTTTCAATTTCATTACTTGTGATTGGTCTATATGTATTTTCTATGTCTTCCTGGTCTAGTCTTTGAAGGTTGTACCTTTCTAAGTATTTGTCCATTTCTTATAGGTTGTGCATTATATTGGCATACAGTTACTTGCAATATTCTCTTATGATCCTTTGTATTTATGCGGTGTCAGCTGTAATTTCTCCTTTTTCATTTCTAATTTTATTGGTTTGAATCCTCTCTTTTTTCTTAATGAGTCTGGGTAAAGGTTTATCAGTTTCATCTCAAAGAATCAACTTTTAGTTTTATTGATCTTTGCTGTTTGCATTTCTATTTACTTCTACCTTGATCTTTATGATGTTTTTCCTTCTGCTAATTCTATTTCATTTTTTTTTCTTCTACTTTATTTTACTTTACAATACTATATTGGTTTTGCCATACATCAACATGAATCTGCCATGGGTGTACATGAGTTCCCAGTCCTGAACCCCTCTCCCACCTCCCTCCCCATACCTTTTTTGATATTGTTGTTGTCCCTCTTTCTCTAGTGGCTTTATTTGTAAGGGTAGATTGTTTATTTGAAAGTTTTGTTTCTTGAGGTGAGATTGAATTGCTATAAACTTTCCTCTTAGAACTGTTTTTATCACATCCCATAGGTTGTGGGCCATTGTGTTTCCATAGCCATGGTTTCTATGTATTTTTTTATTCCCTCTTTGATTTCCTCAGTAATCTCTTGGTTATTTAGTAGCATACTGTTTAGCCTCCATGTGTTTGTGTTTTTTATAGTTTTTCCTGTAATTGATTTCTAATCTCATAGTGTTGTGATCAGAAAAGATGCTCATTATAGTTTCAATTTTCTTAAATTTACTGATGCTTGATTTGTGACCAAGATCTGATCTGTCCTGGAGAATGTTCCATGTGCACTTGAGAAGGAAGTGTATTCTGAGGCTTTCAGGTGGAATGTCCTAGTATCGATTAAGTCTACCTGGTTTATTGTGTCATTTAAAGTTTGTGTTTCCTTATTTATTATATTCCTGGACGGTCTGTTCATTGGTGAAAATGGGGTGTTAAAACCCCCTCTTACTATTGTGTTAGTGTTGATTTCCCCTTTTATGGTTGTTAGCATTTGCCTTTTATATATTAAGGTGCTCCTTATTGGAGAAGGAAATGGCAACCCACTCCAGTATTCTTGCCTGGAGAATCCCATGGACGGAGGAGCCTGGTGGGCTACAGTCCATGGGGTTGCAAAGAGTCGGACACGACTGAGCAACTTCACTTCACTTATTGGGTACACCATACTTTTTTTGATGATTGTAGGTTTTAGTAAGTTTTGAGATTATGAAGTGTGAGTGTTTCAACTTTGTTCTTCTTTTCCAAGATGGGCTTGAGTATTTGCACTCTCCTGCAATTCCATATGAATTTTAGAATTTTTTTGTTGTTGTTTAAAAAAAGTCATTTAAATTTTGATAGATTGCACTAATCTATATGTTGCTTTGGGGAATAATTCCATTTTAACAATATCATATCTTCTAACCCATGAACATGCAATGTCTTTTCATTTACTTAAGTTATCTTTAATATTTTTAACAATATTTTATAGTTTTAAACGTACCAGTCTTGTACCTCCTTGGTGAAATTTATTCCTAAATATTTCAATCTTTTTTTATGCTATTATAAATGGAATTGTTTTCTTAATTTCCTTTTTGGAATGTTCATTTATATATATAAGTACAACTGATTTTTGCATGTCAGTCTTGTATCCTCCGACTTTGCTGAATTCATTTCATAAAACTATGTTCTATGTTATACTTACTAGTCAAAAACAGACTAGAGAATGCCTGAAAATCTTGGGTACAATAAGTTACTTTAGAAAAACCATTACATGTTCAAAAACAAAAGAAAAAATAATAGGACTGTTCTCTTATCATAATTGTATTTTAATTAATATTATAGTTGTTATTATATACCTCTTCCACAGAATAATAGTGAATTTAAAATAAAACCCTCTGAATGTGACCAGACCAACTAATTTATCTTGCTTTCAGAGAAACTATTTATGTTAACAAAACATTGTTTGTCTTGTGAGTAAATAATAAACCTGTCAGCCCAAGACCTATGAACCACTGAAGAAAGCAAAGAAGAACCTAGGAACTAAGCAAAATAGATTTTTAAAGAAATAGTGATGAGATATAAAAACATGTTTTAACACTTAAGACTCAGATATATTTCTTGTGCATTTGAGTTCTGCTGAAGTCACAGGTCCTGTCTATTGGTAAAAAGTTCACAGTATTTGCAGACAAGTTTAAACCAGAGCATCAGAAAGTCTGCCACTACAAAGAAAATAAGCACACAAAATTTATGTCATAAAAAGTTGAGTGAATTTAAAGCAGAAGGGATTTATGAAAAATTAAAAATCTTAGCAATGATAAGAGAGAAGAGACTAAGTGCCACTGAAAAAATCTAGCCAGAGATAATTATGTGATTAAAAGGGTGGGGCTAAGAACTTCATTCTCTATATATAAAGAAAAAGAGGTAAAGCAGAAATAGGTTGGCTCAGGAATGGAATCAATCACAAAGCAAAACTGAAGGAGCTAGACAGTTCATGGCCAAATACAGGGACAAAAACCTGGGGAAGAATCAGATTTCACATTAAGAGCTTAATGAACAAAGTAATGTGTTGAGAGCTTAAGCAGTGGAATTATCAACCAATAACATCCCTATCCATGGTACGGGTAGAACCTGAGTTCTCTAGGCAGAAGTGTGAAGTGACTGGCTGAAAATATTTTAAGGCAAGTAAAACATGATACATTTTTATAGCATCAAGGACATGACATTTGAAATAATTTTGTTTTAAAGTCCCAGCTTAAATTCCCCAGAGTGATAGCAGTAAGAGGTGATCAGTGACAAAATAACAGTGAGTTGCTCTTTAGAGTTTGCTTCAAGTCGGCTTTATCATGCTGATCTAATAGTATTTGAAAGCTCAGGTCAGCATCCACGAGTGTAAGAAAGCATTTAGCATTCAAAATTTCACAGAGTGTTCATACATAGAGAAGAACCCTGCCTCCAGCAAGGTCAACATGTGAATATATTGGTTATCTTGAAGCTAGATCTCTAAATTAGTGTATGGTTATTTCCTTTATGAAATAAAGCATCTTTCATCTATAGAAGTTTTAAATATGACATCTCTTAGCTCATAATTAAAATGGTTCCAATTAAAAAGATTATGTAGAAACTATTGAGAGTATCTTTTACAAGAGAAATTCATGAGGACATTCATTCTTCCATGTAATGGGCACTGTAATGAGGTGCCCAGGTTCCTTTCAGGGAAGGACTTGCTGCCTCAGCTGCAGGAAGTGCTGTTGGTAGACAGCTTTGAACTGTCAGCCCCTTCAGGGGATAGACTCATCTGCAGAGCCACCCTGTGCAAGGTCACACTCATTTCAGGAGTGGCCCAGTCCAGTGACTGATGTGCATAGGAGTACAAAGGCCAGCTGTCTTAGCCCAAGTTAGCAGAATTCTGAAAGCCCATTGTCTCTCCAAAGCACTCCTGCTGAGTTGACTAGAGCTGCTGTAGGGCTCCGATTGCAGTTTAACTTCTTCCTCTGGGCAACCCTGCTTCCTCTCCCTCCCTTCCCTAAGTGTTGATCACAAGGATCCTTAGAAGACATTCTGCACAGAGACTGTATCCCAAGGAGTCCCATTTCTAACTTAGAAGACACATCAAACATGTATATAAAGAAAATGTATCCCGATTGCAAAAAAATACAGATTACAGAAAATTTGTAAAGAAAAATGTGTCCAGGTTGTTGAAATATTTACATTATTTTAAGAGATAACAGAGATAATAGAGTATTGACAGAAAATGATTTAAAAAAGGAAGTACTTAAATAATACCAAGTAGAAAATTAAGGTTCAAGCTAACACGGATACACAGTGGTTAAAGGGAGGGTGTGCGAATATTCCATAAATGATATGCCTTTCCTTTTTTTAAATGAATATTACTGGAAATTAAAAAAGAAAAAGATGTTGTTCTCCCATCCATTAGAAAACAGAATTCACCTACACTTTATTTTTGGTGGCCAAAATAAGGATTATTAATAAACTGAAAAGGGACAAAAAGAATGGAAAATTAGAAGAGAGAAAGTAAAATTTCTATAATTTGAAGTATTATCAATGGTTCTCTTTTCCAGTTGCATTTTCAACACTAGTTTGTACACAGAATTTTTTTTTAAATTTCCTAAAATTAAAATCTGATATTGCATATAGATTTCTGTTGACTTTTCATCACAAATATTTGTTTTTGCCTCCAGCAGCACATTTTAACCAATAGTTGAAAGGTTAAACACTAGATTCATTCCTTTCAAGTTTTGATTCATTCATATTGTGTTAGCTTACTAAGGCTGCCAGAACACAGCACCACAATCTGGGTCACCAAAACAAAGTCTTTTTGCCTGGTTCTGGAAGCTGAAGTTCGAGATCAAGGTGTTGGCAGTGTTGATCCTTTCCATGGGAAAATCTACTCCATGCCTCTCTCCTAGCTTCTAGTAGCTTTCTGGCAATCTTCAGTGTTCATATTTTCTGCTGGATCACCCTAATTTCTGTTTTATCTTCACATTGGGCTCTCTCTATGTGTATTCACACAGAGAGAAAAGTCTTCCTTTTATAAGGACAGAGTCCTATTGGATTAGGGTCCACCCTTGGACTGCAAGGAGATCCAACCAGTCCATTCTGGGGGAGAGCAGTCCTGGGTGTTCTTTGGAAGCAATGATGCTAAAGCTGAAACTCCAGTACTTTGGCCACCTGATGCAAAGAGTTGACTTATTGGAAAAGACTGATGCTGGGAGGGATTGGGAGCAGGAGGAGAAGGGGACAACAGAGGATGAGATGGCTGAATGACATTACTGACGTGAGTTTGAGTGAACTCCCGGAGATGGTGATGGACACGGAGGCCTGGTGTGCTGCGATTCATGGGGTTGCAAAGAGTCGGACACGACTGAGCGACTGAACTGAACTGAATACTCTGTCTTAACTTAAATATCTGTAAATATCCTATTTCCAAATAAAGTCACATTTACAGCTGCTGGGAGTCAGAGCATCAGCATCTTTCTGGAGGACCCAACTCAACTCTATACATATGAAAGATTTTTTTTTTCTTATGTTCAATTAAGTTACAAGTTCTAGTAAGATAGGTACTTTGAAGACAGCTTAATATTTCTGACAACATTGTTACAATATTTTGCCTGAGCAAAAAGAGAAAAACCATACTTTGTTTTCTTACATCTCATTTTATCATCAATCTGGCACGGGCAGAATTTATCTCAGTAAATTAATGTGTATTAACTGATCAACCTTTACACGCAAAACATTTTTGCTATGCACTTTGGGTGATATGAAGATATAAAAGTTGAGGACTTTGCTTTTTAAGAGTTTGTAACTTCATATTTACATGTAAGTTCATGGTGGTGGTGCTTCAGTCACTAAGTCATGTCTGACTCTTGTGACCCCATGGACTGTAGCCGGCCAGGCTCCTCTATCCATGGGATTTTCCAGGCAAGAACACTGGTGTGGGTGGCCATTTCCTTCTCCAATGTAATTTCATAATTACATGTAAATAAGTTACTGATGCAATGAATGTGAACCTGGGCAAACTCCCGGAGATGATGAGGGACAGGGAGGCCTGGTGTGCTGCTGTCCATGGGGTCACAAAAATTGGACACAACTAGGCAACTGAACAACAACAATTTCATATTTATAAAAATATCAAGGGTACAAAGACATTTCAATCTGAAATTTAAGAAAAAAGTATAGAGTTCTTCAGCTTTGTATAACATTCTTTACTGAAGAATTTGGTTTATACTCTGAGAGCTGGAAGTTGTGAAAAGTCCTTGAATGTTGTAATTCTGTGAATTTATACCACCAGTTACACTGAGAATGACTATAATAGAACAAGACCTTTTCAATTGATAAGGGAAATTTAAAGCATTTTTATTGCTGAGTAAAACAGTGATTCAATACACTAAAGTTACAATTGGTAGTTAACTTGTTGTTACAGGATCAGCAGCTTATAGTTCATTTGACATTCAAGAAAAATTATCCTTGAATATTAGTTGCATGAATTTAGTAGAGAATATGGCAACCCACCCCAGTACTCTTGCCTGGAAAATCACATGGACACAGTAGCATGGTAGGCTGCAGTCCATGGGGTCACTGAAGGTCAGACACGACTGAGCGACTTCACTTTCACTTTTCACTTTCATGCATTGGAGAAGGAAATGGCAACCCACTCCGGTGTTCTTGCCTGGAGAATCCCAGGGACTGGGGAGCCTGGTGGGCTGCCGTCTATGGCGTCGCACAGAGTCAGACACGACTGAAGCAACTTAGTAGCAGCAGCAGTTGAGAATGAACAGCTTCAGGTACAGGATCTGGAAAGTAATCTTTTATTTGCTTAAACATTGGCTTTGTGACCCCTTAGCAAACAGCATACAATATAGTATCATTCTTACATAAAATTCTGATTAATGCCATATTCAACTTCCTTGTCTCTGCTGCTGCTGCTAAGTCACTTCAGTCGTGTCCGACTCTGTGCGACCCCATAGACGGCAGCCCACCAGACTCCCCTGTCCCTGGGATTCTCCAGGCAAGAACACTGGAGTGGGTTGCCATTTCCTTCTCCAATGCATGAAAGTGAAAAGTGAAAGTGAAGTCGCTTCGTCATGTCTGACCCTCAGCGACCCCATGGACTGCAGCCTTCCAGGCTCCTCTGTCCAGAATAAAAATTTAGGCAAGAATGAACCACTGTCTAAGAAGATGGTTTTACATATCATGTTCCATCTAATTGAGTGGGTAACAGGCAGGAAGGCCAGGGGTCTCCAAATGGAGGAAATAGGCTGAAAGTGTCAGACATTTTTCACCTCTTTCTTAAGTGGCAGGAGGAAACAAACTGCAAGTGTTAGATATTTTTCCCTTCTGTATAAAAATTTAAAAAGAGGTTTCTTTTAAAATTCTGTGCTGCAGTGAGGACACCTGGTTCCACCAGAACTTAACTTTTCTCAAACCTTGAGCTAACCAATGCGTTTTTCTTATGGAAATTTTTTCTTAAGCTATGTTAATGAACTATGTATTTACCCTAGACTCTGTCTTCAAGTCCATTAGCCTAAGACTCAGAACTGACTTGACAAACCAGTATGTTTTACTCATGCAAAATATTCTCTTAAACTATGTTAATGTGACTCTCTTTGCTTGGAAACCTGCCTTTCTTCAAGATTCACATCAATCATTTTATGGCCTGGGACAACTCACTTTGTGCCAATGATATCTCAAAATTCATGTAGTGGGTGAGGGGCCTGGAGCCAGTCTCTGTGTTTTAAGACATTTCCTTTCTTTAATTTGCAGACTGCTAGTAGCTGTATAACATCTGGCTAAAGACTAGCTGGTGGGCACTCTTTCTTCACCCTTCTGATGTCTATGTCAGAAGCTTTTTCTATCTTTTTTTACACTTTAATAAAACTTTATTACACAAAAGCTCTTCAGTGATCAAGCCTCTTCACTGGCCCCGGATTGAAGGATTGAATCCTTTCCTCCAGAGGCTAAGAATCCCAGCATCTCTCATGGCTCAGCAACAACCTTTCATAATCCTATAGATAACACAGATCCCTGTTCACCCTCAAAGCAGTTATAAGATAAATTAAAAATGAGATAATTCGTATTTTTGCAATAGTGTCTCTCTTTTTCCAAATCATTTAACAGTAAGATTTAAGACATTTAGCCACAGGAAGAGAGACAAGCTTCAGTAAAGAATTTATGCCTCCCTCATGATATCATCTGCTAAGAATAATGTTAAATCCAACTTCAGATCTTGATTGTAGAGAAAATTGCATGTATAGCCACCAAGGTAAACTGAAGACAATTTATGAATAGGACCTATATCACAGGAAGATAAAATCATAATCCACAGAGTATATATCATTGTGGATATCTGAATTATCTAGATAGCTGAGGTATAACCTTTTACATACTATCAGTTAAAAATTTTAATTATTTTTAATGATCACATTTCCTTCAACCAATCTGAACTTCCCTGTCATGTTAAGCAGAAGATGTGCAATGAAACTTTCTTGACACCATAGCCATTATTATTTAATATTTGTTATTTCATACAGCAAAATATGATTTTAGACCAGATGTATAATGAAGAGATTTAGTTCTGAGGGGGCCCTGATCAAGACATGAGCCCTGAATTTTCTCTCTTGACTTCAGTTTTCTTTTTAATTATCAGTTCTGTCATTATAAACGCTGCTAGTGAAAGATTAATTGGTACCTCCTCATGATTTGATGTTACCTTCTTTTATGTGGTTTTCCTATTGTTCAGAAAATTATATTCTTCATTGTACTAATCTCCATCACTCAAATTTTATCTCCAACTGAGTATCATTGGCTCAAAAACTGTCCCTCAATACTCTGTATCATTTCTTTTATAGTAAGTATCTTATTTTCCAAAGAGCATAAAGGAAACATATACTTTATCATTTTAAGAATTAGTTTAAAAAATTTAGAGTTAGCTTACTATAAATTCAGTAAATACATACAAGAGAGAATCCTACTGACAAGACTCTTAAGATTCTCTTGGTGTTTGAGATTTATTAGAATTCTAGGTATTAGTAATATTAGGACCACATGTAACATACATAAATATTATATTCAGTATTTCTGAGTATAAGTTTACAAATCAGAGAACCTTTTAACTCTTGAGTTTTATAGGTAAAACTTACATTTTAAACTACTGTGGATCATAAGAGACTACTATCAGCAGTTGTATGCCAATAAAATGGACAACGTGGAAGAAATGGACATATTCTTAGAAAAGTACAATTTTCCAAAACTGAACCAGGAAGAAATAGAAAATCTTAACAGACCCATCACAAGCACGGAAATTGAAACTGTAATCAGAAATCTTCCAGCAAACAAAGCCCAGGTCCAGACGGCTTCACAGCTGAATTCTACCAAAAATTTGAGAAGAGCTAACACCTATCCTCCTTAAACTCTTCCAGAAAATTGCAGAGGAAGGTAAACTTCCAAACTCATTCTATGAGGCCACCATCACCCTAATACCAAAACCTGACAAAGATGCCACAAAAAAAGAAAACTACAGGCCAATATCACTGATGAACATAGATGCAAAAATCCTTAACAAAATTCTAGCAATCAGAATTCAACAACACATTAAAAAGATCATACACCATGACCAAGTGGGCTTTATCCCAGGGATGTAAGGAATCTTCAATATCTGCAAATCAATCAATGCAATTCTCCACATTAACAAATTGAAAAATAAAAACCATCTGATTATCTCAATAGATGCAGAGAAGGCCTTTGACAAAATTAACATCCATTTATGATAAAAACTCTCCAGAAAGCAGGAATAGAAGGAACATATCTCAACATAATAAAAGCTATATATGACAAACCCACAGCAAACATTATCCTCAATGGTGAAAAATTGAAAGCATTTCCCCTAAAGTCAGGAACAAGACAAGGCTGCCCAGTTTCACCGCTACTATTCAACATAGTTCTGGAAGTTTTGGCCATAGCAACCAGAGCAGAAAAAGAAATAAAAGGAATCCAAATTGGAAAAGAAGAAGTAAAACTTTCACTGTTTGCAGATGACATGATCCTCTACATAGAAAACCCTAAAGACTCCACCAGAAAATTACTAGAGCTAATCAATGAATATAGTAAAGTTGCAGGATATAAAATCAACACACAGAAATCCCTTGCATTCCTATACACTAATAATGAGAAAGTAGAAAAAGAAATTAAGGAAACAATTCCATTCACCATTGCAACGCAAAGAATAAAATACTTAGGAATATATCTACCTAAAGAAACTAAAGACCTATATATAGAAAACTATAAAACACTGATGAAAGAAATCAAAAGGACACTAATAGATGGAGAAATATACCATGTTCATGGATTGGAAGAATCAACATAGTGAAAATGAGTATACTACCCAAAGCAATTTACAAATTCAATGCAATCCCTATCAAGCTACCAGCCATATTTTTCACAGAACTAGAACAAATAATTTCAAGATTTGTATGGAAATACAAAAAACCTCGAATTGCCAAAGCAATCTTGAGAAATAAGAATGGAACTGGAGGAATCAACTTGCCTGACTTCAGGCTCTACTACAAAGCCACAGTCATCAAAACAGTATGGTACTGGCACAAAGACAGACATATAGATCAATGGAACAAAATAGAAAGCCCAGAGATAAATCCACACACATATGGACACCTTATCTTTGACAAAGGAGGCAAGAATATACAATGGAGTAAAGACAATCTCTTTAGCAAGTGGTGCTGGGAAAACTGGTTAACCACTTGTAAAAGAATGAAACTAGATCACTTTCTAACACTGCACACAAAAATAAACTCAAAATGGATTAAAGATCTAAATGTAAGACCAGAAACTATAAAACTCCTAGGCAAAACACTCTCCGACATAAATCACAGTAGGATCCTCTATGATCCACCTCCCAGAATTCTGGAAATAAAAGCAAAAATAAACAAATGGGATCTAATTAAAATTAAAAGCTTCTGCACAACAAAGGAAAATATCAGCAAGGTGAAAAGACAGCCTTCTGAATGGGAGAAAATAATAGCAAATGAAGCAACTGACAAACAACTAATCTCAAAAATATACAAGCAACTTATGCAGCTCAATTCCAGAAAAATAAACGACCCAATCAAAAAATGGGCCAAAGAACTAAACAGACATTTCTCCAAAGAAGACATACGGATGGCTAACAAACACATGAAAAGATGCTCAACATCACTCATTATTAGAGAAATGCAAATCAAAACCACAATGAGGTACCACTTCACACCAGTCAGAATGGCTGCAATCCAAAAATCTGCAAGCAATAAATGCTGGAGAGGGTGTGGAGAAAAGGGAACCCTCCTACACTGCTGGTGGGAATGCAAACTAGTACAGCCACTATGGAGACCAGTGTGGAGATTCCTTTAAAAATTGCAAATAGAACTACCTTATGACCCAGCAATCCCACTGCTGGGCATACACACTGAGGAAACCAGAACTGAAAGAGACACATGTACCCCAATGTTCATCACAGAACTGTTTATAATAGCCAGGACATGGAAGCAACCTAGATGTCCATCAGCAGATGAATGGATAAGAAAGCTGTGGTACATATACACGATGGAGTATTACTCAGCCATTAAAAAGAATTCATTTGAATCAGTTCTGATGAGATGGATGAAACTGGAGCCGATTATACAGAGTGAAGTAAGCCAGAAAGAAAAACACCAATACAGTATACTAACACATATATATGCAATTTAGAAAGATGGCAATGACGACCCTGTATGCAAGACAGCAAAAAAGACACAGATGTGTATAATGGACTTTTGGACTCAGAGGGAGAGGGAGAGGGTGGGATGATTTGGGAGAATGGCATTCTGACATGTATACTGTCATGTAAGAATCGAATCGCCAGTCTATGTCTGACACAGGATTCAGCATGCTTGGGGCTGGTGCATGAGGATGACCCAGAGAGATGTTATGGGGAGGGAGCTGGGAGGGGGGGTTCATGTTTGGGAATGCATGTAAGAATTAAAGATTTTAAAATTAAAAAAATAAAAATAAAAAGATAAACTGTACTGTGTCTCCATATATATGCTTATATATATATATATATAGTTTCATATATATATATTTCAATTATTTTTAATGGCCACATTTCCTTCAACCTATCTGCACTTCCTTGTCAGGTTATATATATATATATATATATAAAACATATATATATCTATACACACACACACATATATATACATACATACATACATACAGTACAATGAACACTGTATCGGTTCAGTTCAGTTCAGTTGCTCAGTTGTGTCCGACTCTTTGTGACTGCATGAATCACAGCACACCAGTCCTTCCTGTCCATCACCAACTCCCACAGTTCACTCAAACTCATGTCCATCGAGTCAGTGATGCCATCTAGCCATCTCATCCTCTGTCGTCCACTTCTCCTCCTGCCCCCAATCCCTCCAGGCATCATGGTCTTTTCAAATGAGTCAACTCTTCGCATGAGGTGGCCAAAGTATTGGAGTTTTAGCCTCAGTACCAGTCCTTCCAATGAATGGTCTCCTTTAGGATGGACTAGTTGGATCTCCTAGCAGTCCAAGGGACTTAAAAGAGTCTTCTCCAAGACCACAGTTTAAAAGTATTAATTCTTCTGTGCTCAGCTTTCTTCATAGTCCTACTCTCACATCCGTACATGACCACTGGGAAAACCATAGCTTTGACTAGATGGACCATTGTTGGCAAAGTAATGTCTCTGTTTTTGAATATGCTCTCTAGGTTGGTCATAACTTTCCTTCCAAGGAGTAAGTGTCTTTTAATTTCATGGCTGCAGTCACCATCTGCAGTGATTTTGGAACCCAAAAAAATAAAGTCTGACACTGTTTCCACTGTTTCCCCATTTATTCCCCGTGAAGTGATGGGACCAGATGCCATGATCTTCGTTTTCTGAATGTTGAGCTTTAAGCTAACTTTTTCACTCTCGTCTTTCACTTTCATCAAGAGGCTTTTTAGTTCCTCTTCACTTTCTGCCATAAGGGTGGTATCATCCGCATATCTGAGGCTATTGATTTTTCTCCCGGCAATCTTGATTCCAGCTTGTGCTTCTTCCAGCCCAGCGTTTCTCATGATGTACTCTGCATTGAAGTTAAATAAGCAGGGTGACAATATGCAGCCTTGAGGTACTCCTTTTCCTACTTGGTACCAATCTATTGTTCCATGTCCAGTTCTAACTGTTGCTTCCTGACCTGCATATAGGTTTCTCAAGAGGCAGGTCAGGTGGCCTGATATTCCCATCTCTTTCAGAATTTTCCACAGTTTATTATGATCCACACAGTCAAAAGCTTTGGCATAGTAAATAAAGCAGAAATAGATCTTTTTCTGAAAGTTTCTTGCTTTTTCCATGATCCAGTGGATGTTGGCAATTTGATCTCTGGTTCCTCTGCCTTTTCTAAAACCAGCTTGAACATCTGGAAGTTCATGGTTCACCTATTGCTGAAGCCTTGCTTTGAAAATTTTGAGCATTACTTTACTAGTATATGAGATGAGTGCAATTGTGTGGTAGTTTGAGCATTCTTTGGCATTGCCTTTCTTTGGGATTGGAATGAAAATTGACCTTTTCCAGTCCTGTGGCCACTGCTGAGTCTTCCAAATTTGCTGGCATATTGAGTGCAGCACTTTCACAGCATCATCCTTCAGTTTTAAATAGCTCAACTGGAATTCCATCACCTCCACTAGCTTTGTTAGTAGTGATGCTTTCTAAGGGGTGCCAATATACATGTGCACTGGAAAATCTGCATGTAACTTTGCCATCCAAATTGTGGTTCCACACCTGTGGCTTCAACCCACTGCAGATCTTCTTTAGTACTATAGTACTTATTGGGAATAGTCATTGGAGAGGTCTGATTTAAAATAATGGAAAATTTAAAATAAGTCACATAAAATGCAGTTGGAGATAAAGAGGTAGATAATAATTTTCCAGAACTGCTTAAACTGAAGTATAACACTAGTATTTAATTAGCTACTGATTAGGAGAAATAAGCTATATTAATTAAAATGCCAGAGAGCCAGAAAACAAATGTCTTTGAATTGTTACATAGAATTAGAAGTCACAAGGGAATATCATTCAAATCATAGCAATTTATTTGCTCCCACATAAGGAACTTTAGGCAACATATCCTGGTGTGAGTAAGAGCATGTTGCCATGGCTAATGATAACCCTGGGCACCACAGGAAAAAGCTGACAGTGTAAGGTACATACATCTTGAGAGTGTATGGTGGCCATATGATGACTTGTCCCACATGTTAAATCCCTTTTGTTGTTCAATTGCTCAGTCGTGTTTGACTCTTTGTGACCCTATGGAATACACACGCCAGGCTTCCCTGTCCCTCACCATCTCCTGGAGCTTGCTCAATATTATGTTCATTGAGTCAGTGATGCCAACCAAATATCTCATCCTCTACTATCCCTTTCTCCTCCTACCCTCAATCTTTCCCAGCATCAGGTTCTTTTCAATGAGTTGGCTCTTTATATCAGGTGGCCAAAGTATTGGAGCTTCAGCTTCACCATCAGTCCTTCCAATGAATATTCAGGGTTGATTTCCTTTAGAATTGACTAGTTTGATCTTCTTACTGCTCAAGGAACTCTCATAAGTCTTCTCCAACACCACAGTTCAAAAGCACCAATTCTTTGGCACTCAGCTTTCTTTATGGTCCAGCTCTCACATGCATACATTTCTCCTGGAAAAACCATCACTTTGACTAGATGGAACTTTGTCCATAAAGCAACGTCTTTGCTTTGTAGTGCTCTGTCTAGGTTGGTCATAGCTTTTCTTCCAAGGAGCAAGAGTCTTTTAATTTCATGGCTGCAGTCACCATCTGCAGTGATTCTGGAACCCAAGAAAATAAAGTCTGTAACCATTTCCATTGTTTCCCCCTCTATTTGACATGAAGTAATGGGACTGGATGCCATGGTATTCGTTTTTTGAATGTTGAGTTTTAACCCAGCTTTTTCACTCTCCTCTTTCACCTTCATCAAGAGGCTCTTTAGTTTTTCTCTTTCTGCCATAGGGTAGTGTCATCTGCATATCTGAGGTTATTGATATTTCTCCCAAGTATCTTGATTCCGGCTTGTGCTTCATCCAGCCCAGCATTTCGTATGATGTACTCTGCATATAAGTTAAACAAGCAAGATGACAATATATAGCCTTGACGTACTCCTCTCCCAATGTTTAACCAGTCCATTGTTCCATGTCCAATTCTAATTGTTGCTTCTTGACCTTCATACAGGTTTCTCAGGAGGCAGATAAGGTGGTCTGGTAGTTCCATCTCTTTAAGAATTTTCCACTATTTGTTGTGATCTACAGAGTCAAAGGTTTTCATGTAGTCACTGAAGTAGATGTTTTTCTGGAATTCTCTTGCTTTTTCTGTAATCCAATGGATGTTGACATTTTGATCTCTGATTCCTCTGCCTTTTCTAAATCCAGATGAACATCTGGAAGTTTTCAGCTCACATGTTGTTGAAGACTACCATGCAGAATTTGGAGCATAGGTTTGCTAGAATGTGGAATGATTAAATTTTGTGCTAGGCTGCGGCCGGTGCACTAAGCATGCCTGAGAGGAGCCACCCTGCGTCTGAGGCCAGGGGTGTGAGCCGGGAGGAGCCACCCCACATCGGAGGCCATGGGCAGCGCCAGAGGCCAGGGGTGGCAGCCAGGAGGAGCCACCTCACATCCGAAGCCAGGGGAGGTGGCCAGGAGGAGCAACCACACACCTGAGGCCAGGGGCAGTGGCTGAAAGGAGCAACCCCAAGTCCAAGGAGCAGTGGCTTCGCAGGCACAGGAGGGCCTAGAGGAGCCATCCCACGTTAAAGGTCAGGAAGGGTGGCAGTGAGGAGATACCCCTCATCCAAGGTAAGAAGCAGTGGTTGCGCTTTGCTGGAGCAGCCTTGAAGAGATATCCCATGCCCAATAAAGAAACCCAAGTAAGATGGTGGGTGTGCCAAGAGGGCATCACAGGGCAGACACACTGAAACCATACTCACAGAAAACTAGTCAATCTAATCACACTAGGACCACAGCCTTGTCTAACTCAATGAAACTAAGCCATGCCTGCAGGGCAACCCAAGATGGGCGGGTCATGTTGGAGAGGTATGACACAGTGTGGTCCCCTGGAGAAGGGAATGGCAAGCCACTTCAGTATTCTTGCCTTGAGAACCCCATGAACAGTATGAAAAGGCAAAATGATAGGATACTGAAAGAGAAACTCCCCAAGTCAGTAGGTGCCCAATATGCTTCTAGAGATCAGTGGAGAAATAACTCTAGAAAGAATGAAGGGATGGAGCCAAAGAAAAAACAATACCCAGTTGTGGATGTGACTGGTGATAGAAGCAAGGTCTGATGCTGTAAAGTGCAATATTGCATAGGAACCTGGAATGTCAGGTCCATGAATCAAGGCAAATTGGAAGTGGTCAAACAGGAGATGGCAAGAGTGAACATCGGAATTCTAGGAATCAGCAAACTAAAATGGACTGGAATGGGTGAATTTACTCAGATGACCATTATATCTACTACTGCAGGCAGGAATCTCTTAGAAGAAATGGAGTAGCCATCATGGTCAACAAAAGAATCCAAAATGCAGTACTTGGATGCAATCTCAAAAACGACAGAATGGTCTCTGTTCGTCTCCAAGGCAAACCATTGAATATCATGGTAATCCATGTCTATGCCTCAACCAGTAATGCTGAAGAAGCTGAAGTTGAACGGTTCTATGAAGACCTACAACACCTTTTAGAACTAACACCTAAAAAAGATGTCCTTTTCATTATAGGGGACTGGAATGCAAAAGTAGGAAGTCAAGAAACACCTAGAGTAACAGGCAAATTTGGCCTTGGAATGCAGAATGAAGCAGGGCAAAGACTAATAGAGTTTTGCCAGGAAAATGCACTGGTCATAACAAACACCCTCTTCCAACAACACAAGAGAAGACTCTACACTTGGACATCACCAGATGGTCAACACCAAAATCAGATTGATTCTATTCATTGCAGCCAAAGATGGAGAAGCTCTCTACAGTCAACAAAAACAAGACCAGGAGCTGACTGGCTCAGATCATGAACTCCTTATTACCAAATTCAGACTCAAATTGAAGAAAGCAGGGAAAACCGCTAGACCATTCAGGTATGACCTAAATCAAATCCCTTATGATTATACAGTGGAAGTGAGAAATAGATTTAAGGGCCTAGATCTGATAGATACAGTGCCTGGTGAACTATGGACTGAGGATCGTGACATTGTACAGGAGACAGGGATCAAGACCATCCTCATGGAAAAGAAATGTAAAAAAGCAAAATGGCTGTCTGGGGAGCCCTTACAAATAGCTGTGAAAAGAAGAGAAGTAAAGAGCAAAGGAGAAAAAGAACGATATAAGCATCTGAACGCAGAATTCCAAAGAATAGCAAGAAGAGATAAGAAAGCCTTCTTCAGTGATCTGTGTAAAGAAATAGAGGAAAAGAACAGAATGGGAAAGACTAGAGATCTCTTCAAGAAAATTAGAGATGCCAAGGGAACATTTCATGCAAAGATGGGCTCAATAAAGGACAGAAACTGTATGGACCTAACAGAAGCAGAAGATATTAAGAAGAGGTGGCAAGAATACACGGAAGAACTGTACAAAAAAGATGTTCATGACCCGGATAATCACAATGGTGTGATCACTTATCTAGAGCCAGACATCCTGGAATGTGAAGTCAAGTGGGCCTTGGAAAGCATCACTACGAGCAAAGCTAGTGGAGGTGATGGCATTCCAGTTGAGCTATTTCAAATTCTGAAAGATGATGCTGTGAAAGTGCTGCACTCAATATGCCAGCAAATTTGGAAAGCTCAGCCATGGCCACAGGACTGGAAAAGGTCAGTTTTTATTCCAGTCCCAAAGAAAGGCAATGCCAAAGAATGCTCAAACTACCACACAATTGCACTCATCTCACATGCTAGTAAAGTAATGCTCAAAATTCTCCAAGCCAGGCTTCAGCAATATGTGAACCGTGAACTTCCTGATTTTCAAACTGGTTTTAGAAAAGGCAGAGGAACCAGAGATCAACTTGCCAGGATCCGCTGGATCATGGAAAAAGCAAGAGAGTTCCAGAAAAACATCTATTTCTGCTTTATTGGCTATGCCAAAGCCTTTGACTGTGTGGATCACAGTAAACTGTGGAAAATTTTGAGAGAGATGGGAATACCAGAGCACCTGACCTGCCTCTTGAGAAATCTGTATGCAGGTCAGGAAGCAACAGTTAGAACTGGATATGGAACAACAGACTGGTTCCAAATAGGAAAAGGAGTACATCACAGCTGTATATTGTCACCCTGCTTATGTAACTTATATGGAGAGTACATCATGAGAAACGCTGGACTGGAAGAAACACAAGCTGGAATCAAGACTGCCGGGAGAAATATCAATCACCTCAGATATGCAGATGACACCACCCTTATGGCAGAAAGTGAAGAGGAATTAAAAAGCCTCTTGATGAAAGTGAAAGAGGAGAGTGAAAAAGTTTGCTTAAAGCTCAACATTCAGAAAGCGAAGATCATGGCATCTGGTCCCATCACTTCATGGGAAATAGATGGGGAAACAGTGGAAACAGTGTCAGACTTTATTTTTGGGGGCTCCAAAATCATTGAAGATGGTGACTGCAGCCATGAAATTAAAAGACGCTTACTCCTTGGAAGAAAAGTTGTGACCAACCTAGATAGCATATTCAAAAGCAGAGACATTACTTTGCCGACTAAGGTCCGTCTAGTCAAGGCTATGGTTTTTCCAGTGGTCATGTATGGATGTGAGAATTGCACTGTGAAGGAGGCTGAGTGCCGAAGAATGGATGCTTTTGAACTGTGGTGTTGGAGAAGACTCCTGAGAGTCCCTTGGACTGCAAGGAGATCCAACCAGTCCATTCTGAAGGAGATCAGCCCTGGGATTTCTTTGGAAGGAATGATGCTAAAGCTGAAACTCTAGTACTTTAGCCACCTCATGCAAAGAGTTGACTCATTGGAAAAGACTCTGATTCTGGGAGGGGTTGGGGGCAGGAGGAGAAGGGGACAACAGAGGATGAGATGGCTGGATGGCATCACAGACTTGATGGATGTGAGTCTGAGTGAACTCCGAGAGTTGGTGATGGACAGGAAGGCCTGGTGTGCTGTGTTTCATGGGGTCGCAAAGAGTCGGACACGACTGAGTGACTGAACTGAACTGCACATTCTTTATCATTGCCCTTTTGGGGATTGGAATTAAAACTGAGCCTTTTCCGTTCTGTGGCCACTGCTGATTTTTCCAAATTTGCTGGCATATAGACTGCAACACTTTCACAAAATCATCTTTTAGGATTTGAATAGTCAGCTGGAATTCATCACCTCCATTAGCTTTGTTTACATGGATGCTTCCTAAGGCCCACTCAACTTCACACTCTAGGATGTCTGTCTCAAAGTGAGTGATCACACCTTTGTCGTTATCCAGGTAATTAGCATCTTTTTTGTAAGGTTCTGTGTATTCTTGCCACCTTTTCTTTATTTCTTCTGCTTCTGTTAGGTCCATACCATTTCTATTCTTTATTGTGCCCATCTTTGCACAAAATTTTAATTCAGATGAGCATTATATCTATTCTTATGGGATAGAATCGCATAGAAGAAATGGAGTAGTCCTTATAGTCAACAAAAGAGTCCAAAATGCAGTACTTGGGTGCAGTCTCAAAAATGACAGAATGATTTTGGTTTGTTTCTAAGGCAAAGCATTCAATATCACAGTAATCCAAATTTATGCCCCAACCACTAATGCCAAAGAAGCTGAAAGTTCCATGAAGATCTGTAAGACCTTCTAGAACTAACACCAAAAAAAAAAAAAAAGACGTCCTTTTCATCATAGGGGATTGGAATGCAAGATTAGGAAGTCAGGAGATACCTGGAAGCAAGTTTGGCCTTTGAGTATAGAATGAAGCAGGGAAATGTCTAACAGAGTTTTGCCAAGAGAACACACTGGTCATAGCAAATACCCTTTTCCAAGAACACAATAGATGACTCTATGCATGGACATCACCAGATGGTCAATATCAAAATCAGATTGATTATATTCTTTGCATCCAAAGATAGAAAAGCTCTACACAGTCAGCAAAAACAAGACTGGTAGCTGACCATGGCCTACATCATGAACTCATTGCCAAATTCAGATTTAAACTGAAGAAAGTAGGGAAAACCACTAGGCCATTAAGGTATGACCCAAATCAAATCCCTTATAGTTATATACAGGAAGTGACAAATAGATTCAAGGGATTAGATGTGATTGATAGGGTGCCTGAAGAACTATGGATGAAGGTTTGTGACATTGTACAGGAGGCAGTGATTAAGTTCATGCCCAAGTAAAATAAATGCCAAAAGGCAAAATGGTTGTCTGAGAAGGCCTTACAAATAGCTGAGAAATGCAGAGAAGCTAAAGGCAAAGAATATATTTTCCTTTATAAGATATATTCATATATCTTATATATAAAAGATATATATATATATATATATAAGATATATAAAAAGATATCTTCATCTGAATGCAGTTTTCCAAAGAATAACAAGGAGAGATAAGAAAGCCTTCCTAAGTGATCAAGGCAAAGAAATAGAGGAAAACAATAGAATAGGAAAGACTAGAGATCTCTTCAAAAAAATTAAAACTACCAAGGGAACATTTCATGCAAAGATGGGTACAATAAAGCACAGAAACAGTACAGACCTAACAGTAGCAGAAAATATTAAGAAGAGGTGGCAAGAATAAACAGAACTGTTGGGGGAGTTTGTAATTTCCTCAGTTCTGTCTCGCCACAGCAAAATTTTGAAGCATGCATTGATCGGTATTACAGTTCAGTTTTATTTGGCAAGCAAAAGAAGATACATCTGTCCTTGAGGCGTAAGGATGGGATGACCCAAAATATGAGAAGAGAAGCCTGCAGCTCAGTTTTTGTTCCTCTTTTTATATGGTTTTCTCCTCCCCCTGAGCCTACCCTATGTAGACTGGGCTAGCAAGGAGGGCTGTTTGTTTCACCTGAGGCTCTCACTTTGGTCCTCGGAACTTCCTTTGTTCTATTTTCATGGGCTTTTCCCTTCTTTGTCTTTTAGCCACTGCCTTTCTGGACTCCTTTTTCCTATTCTAACTACCTAACATTCTCAAGAGATGGGAGGCCCAATTCTTTGGGAATAGAGGCACTGAGGTCTCTCTGTCTACTTCAGGCTGAACTGGGACAGGTAGGGGCATTGGGCCTCCCCCTCTTGCTAGTCTCAAGCCTTAGAGTCCTTATAGCAGTGTCCATCTAAGAGTGAGTGGTGTTTTCCATGGCCGGGTGTAGTTTTATATATCTTTGTTGAACTGGCACTGCATGTTGTAGCTTGTTGACCTAGGCAGAGACAAAATGGGTTAGATGATCGATAATACATGGAACAATCATAAGCAGCATCATTATGGTGATAACAGGGATTAGTAGGGGCATTAGCCAACTCCAAATTCCCCTTCTCCTGGAGAAGAATCCCCCAAAGAGTGATTGTAGCCACTCTGAGAACGCTCCAGCCCTTTCTCTGAGATCCTGTAGGATCTGGAATATTTTTCTTGAGGACTCTGAGACACTAACTTAGCTGGAGGTATTTACCCAGAAACAACACGTCTCATTCAAGATGGCTCAAGTCCCTCTTTGTTCAGGGATCAGATCTATCTCCTGTCTATTTGGGACTGCAACCCTGCCAAGCTGTGCTGGCTCTTTAGAGCTATCCTGAGAAATTGTATCCCCAGAAACTTAATTTGGGGGTGTTCATTAGCATGGCACTCATTTGTAGTCCTGAATAGGTATGTGAGAGCTCCCAGGGGCTCACAGGTGTATTGAGTGTCCTCTTCTGTTTTCTTCCATGGCTTGACTCATGAGCAGTGAATCCAGGAGTCATGTCCTGGTACCTTGTCTGCAGTGGGGGTAGAAAGTATTACAGACTAGGGGCCCTTGCATGTCTGCTGGAGTTGAGCCTTTGAGGACCCATCTTTCCAGACTTTATTAGGACTTGGGTCCCTGGAGCATATAGTGGTGGCTCTTTAGAATATTTTAGATCCTGGTTGACACCCCACAAGCGTCTATCTTGTTGGAATTGCACAATGGCCATGGTATAAGACCAGAGGGTCTGAGGCTCTGGCTCTAGGAAGAGGTCATTGACATAAAAAAAAAAAGCTCTCCCATATAGCATCTCATAAGGACTAAGACAACCCTGTTCCTTAAGGGCAATACGGGTGTGGAGGAGAGCTGTTGGTAAAGCCTCCTTTGATCCTTAGGGGCAATACGGGTGTGGAGGAGAGCTATTGGTAAAGCCTCCTTCCATACCAGGGAGGTCTCCTGAGTTATCTTTTTTTATTGCTGATTTTAAAAATTGGTTGGCTCTTTCTACTTTTCCTGAAGACTGGGGCCTCAAGGCACAATGGAGATATTAAGTAATGCCCAATGCTTTAGAGATCCTTTGGGTGACCTTACAAGTAAATGATGTTCCATTGTCACTTTGTAATGACCTGGGCAGACCAAATCTTGGAATGATTTCATAGAGCAGTTTTTTTGCAACCTCCTCAGCCTTCTGAGTCTGGGTGGGAAAGCCTTAAATCCATCTTATGTATGTATCTATCATGACTAGTAGGTATTTACACCATTGAGAAACTTGCATCTGGGTGAAGTCCACCTGCCAGTCCTCTCCTGGGTAGGCCCCACGTCATTGGGTGGGCTGGGCCAGCTAGGGTCTTCGAGCTACTTGGGGGTTGTTTAATTGGCAAGTGGGACAAGAGGAAATCACTTGCCTTATAGCCCTTTGGAGGCCTGTTCCTCTGAAGCACCTTTCTAGTAATCTTAGGAGGGCTTTCTCCCCTAAATGAATGGTGGCATGTAAGGAGCTAACCAACTTCCATTGGAGGTTCCTAGGCAGAAAAAGGAGTCCCTCCTTTTGCAACCACCCCATATGATCTTCTTGAAAGCCCTCACTCATAGCTTTAAGAGTATATAAAGGAGTTTCTGGAAAATTAGTCTCAGGAACTGAGGTGGCAACTCCTATTAGGTCATTGTTCTGTATTGTTGCTCTCTTAGCTGCCTGATCAGCTACTTGGATCCCCTGTGCCACTTCCGTGCTCCCTTTTTGGTATATTTTACAATGAGAGACTGAAACCTCAGCAGGCAGATGGACTGCCTTCAAGAATCTTAAGGATTTGATTACCATATTTGATTGGGGACCTTCGGGTGGTCAAGTGGCTATTCTTTCCAAAGAGCAGCATGTGCATGTAGCACCAGAAAGGCATACTTGGAGTCAGGGTAAATGGCTATTCTTTTTCCTTTTCCCATCTCTAGAGCTCGAGTCAGGGCTATGAGCTCAGCTAATTGGGCTGAAGAAGCTGGTGGCAAAGGTTTAGTCTCTATGGTCTCAAAATTGGAGACTACTACATATCTGGCTCTTCTTTTTCCATCCAAGACAAACCTGCTTCCATCAGCATACCTGATTTTCCAGGAATGGTCAGGGGATCTTCTGACAACTCCTCTCAGGGTTTTGTCCAGTGGCCCAAGGTTTCTAGGCAAGAGTGAAAGGGAGAGAGCCTTGGGGGTAGGCAGGAGGGTAACTGGGTTAAGAACCTCAAAAGGAGATATAGGCAGGCCTGGATTTTCCATCAGCACTACTTGATATCTAAGGATTCTTTGATCAGACATCCATTAACGGCCTTTCCCATTCAGGAGTGGCTTACTTGGTGACTGGGAAAAATAGTTTGCCCCCAAGAGAGAGTTTTGAAGCATCTTCTATCAGGACTGCAATAGCTGCAAGATTTTGAAGGCAGGGAAAGATCACTTCCCAATAAGGGAGTAGGACACTCACTCAGTCAGTTCAGTCTAGTCACTCAGGCGTGTCCGACTCTTTGCAACCCCATGAATTGCAGCACACCAGGTCTAACTGTCCATCGCCAACTCCCAGAGTTCACCCAAACTCATGTCCATCGAGTAAGTGATGCCATCCAGGCACCTCATCCTGTGTCGTCCCCTTCTCCTCCTGCCCCCAATTCCTTCCAGCATCAGAGACTTTTCCAATGAGCCAACTCTTCACATGAGGTGGCTAAAGTATTAGAGTTTCAGCTTTAGCATCAGTCCTCCCAAAGAACACCCAGGGCTGATCTCCTTTAGAATGGACTGGTTGGATCTCCTTGCAGTCCAAGGGACTCCCAAGAATCTTCTCCAACACCACAGTTCAGAATCATCAATACCCAGCGCTCAGCTTTCTTCACAGTCCAACTATCACATCCATACATGACCACTGGAAAAACCATAGCCTTGACTAGATGGACCTTTGTTGGCAAAGTAATATCTCTACTTTTGAATATGCTATCTAGGTTGGTCATAATTTCCTTCCAAGGAGTAAGCGTCTTTTAATTTCATGGCTGCAGTCACCATCTGCAATGATTTTGGAGCCACCAAAAATAAAGTCTGATTCAGTTTTGACTGTTTCCCCATCTATTTCCCATGAAGTGATGAGACCAGAGGCCATGACCTTTGTTTTCTGAATGTTGAGCTTTAAGCCAACTTTTTCACTCTCCTCTTTCACTTTCATCAAGAGGCTTTTTAGTTCCTTCACTTTCTGCCATAAGAGTGGTGTCATCTGTATATCTGAGGTTATTGATATTTCTCCTGGCAATCTTGATTCCAGCTTGTGTTTCTTCCAGCCCAGCGTTTCTCATGATGTACTCTGCATAGAAGTTAAATAAGCAGGGTGACAATATACAGCCTTGATGTACTCCTTTTCCTATTTGGAACCAGTCTGTTGTTTCATGTTCAGTTTTAACTGTTGCTTCCTGACCTGCATATAGGTTTCTTAAGAGGCAGGTCAGGTGGGCTGGTATTCCCATCTCTCTCAGAATTTTCCACAGTTTATTGTGATCCACACAGTCAAAGGCTTTGCCATAGTCAATAAAGCAGAAATAGATGTTTTTATGAAACTCTCTTGTTTTTCCATGATCCAGCAGATGTTGGCAATTTGATCTCAGGTTGCTCTGTCTTTTCTAAAACCAGATTGAACATCTGAAGGTTAACAGTTCACATATTTTTGAAACCTGGCTTGGAGAATTTTGAGCATTACTTTACTAGCATGTGAGATGAGTGCAATCGTGCAGTAGTTTGAGCATTCATTGGCATTGCCTTTCTTTGGATTGGAATGAAAACTGACCTTTTCCAGTCCTGTGGTCACTGCTGAGTTTTCCAAATTTGCTGGCATATTGAGTGCAGCACTTTCACAGCATCATCATTGAGGATTTGAAACAGCTCAACTGGAATTCCATCACCTCCACTAGCTTTGTTCCTAGTGATGCTTTCTAAGGCTCACTTGACTTCACATTCGAGGATGTCTGGCTCTAAGTGAGTGATCACACCATCGTGATTATCTTGGTTGTGAAGCTCTTTTTTGTACAGTTCTTCTGTGTATTCTTGCCACCTCTTCTTAATATCTTCTGCTTCTGTTAAGTCCATACCATTTCTGTCCTTTGCATGAAATGTTCCCTTGGCATCTCTAATTTTCTTGAAGAGATCTCTAGTCTTTCCCATTCTGTTGTTTTCCTCTATTTCTTCGCATTGATCGCTGAGGAAGTCTTTCTTATCTCCCCTTGCTATTCTTTGGAACTTTGCATTCAGATGCTTATATCTTTCCTTTTCTCCTTTGCTTTTCACTTCTCTTTTTTTCACAGCTATTTGTAAGGCCTCCCCAGACAGCCATTTTGCTGTTTTTGCATTTCCTTTCCATGGCGATGGTCTTGATCCCTGTCTCCTGTACAATGTCACGAACCTCATTCCACAGTTCATCAGGCACTCTATCTATCAGATCTAGGCCCTTAAATCTATTTCTCACTTCCACTGTATAATCATAAGCGATTTGATTTAGGTCATACCTGAATTGTCTAGTGGATTTCCCCACTTTGTTCAATTTAAGTCTGAATTTGGCAATAAGTAGTTCATGACCTGAGCCACAGTCAGCTCCCGGTCTTGTTTTTGCTGACTGTATAGAGCTTCTCCATCTTTGACTGCAATGAATATAATCAATCTGATTTCAGTGTTGACCATCTGGTGATGTCCATGTGTAGAGTCTTCTCTTGTGTTGTTGGAAGAGAGTGTTTGCTATGACCAGTGCATTCTCTTGGCAAAACTCTATTAGCCTTTGCCTTGTTTCATTCTGTATATCAAGGCCAAATTTGCCTGTTACACCAGGTGTTTCTTGCCTTTCTACTTTTGCATTCCAGTCCCCTATAATGAAAAGGATATCTTTTTTGGATGTTAGTTCTAGAAGGTCTTGAAGGTCTTCATAGAACCACTCAACTTCAGCTTCTTCAGCTTAACTGGTTGGGGCATAGACTTGGATTACCGTGATATTGAATGAGTTGCCTTGGAAACTAACAGAGATCATTCTGTCATTTTTGAGATTGCATCCAAGTACTGCATTTCAGACTCTTTTGTTGACCATGATGGCTACTCCATTTCTTCTCTGGGATCCTGCCCGCAGTAGTAGATATAATAGTCATCTGAGTTAAATTCACCCATTCCAGTCCATTTTAGTTCATTGATTCCTACAATGTCGACGTTCACTCTTGCCATCTCCTATTTGACCACTTCGAATTTGCCTTGATTCATGGACCTGACATTCCAGGTTCCTATGCAATATTGCTCTTTATAGCATCAGACCTTGCTTCTATCACCAGTCACATCCACAACTGGGTATTTTTTTTGCTTTGGCTCCATCCCTTCATTCTTTCTGGAGTTATTACTCCACTGATCTCCAGTAGCATATTGGGTACCTACTGACCTGGGGAGTTCCTCTTTCAGTGTCCTATCATTTTGCCTTTTCATACTGTTCATGGGGTTCTCAAGGCAAGAATACTGAAGTGGCTTGCCATTCCCTTCTCCAGTGGACCACATTCTATCAGACCTCTCCACCATGACCCTCCTGTCTTGGGTGGCCCCACATGGCATGGCTTAGTTTTACCAGTTAGACAAGGCTGTGGTCTGTGTGATTAGATTGACTAGTTTTCTGTGATTATCGTTTCAGTGTGTCTGCCCTCTGATGCCCTCTTGCAACACCTACTGTCTTACTTGGGTTTCTCATACCTTGGATGTGGGTTATCTCTTCACGGCTGCTCCAGCAAAGTGTAGCCGCTGCTCCTTACCTTGAAGGAGGGGTATCTCCTCACCACCACCCCTCCTGACCTTGAACGTGGAGTAGCTCCTCTCTGCCTTCCTGCACCCAAGCAGCCTCTGCTCCTTGGACGGGGGGTAGCGCCTCTCGGCCGCTCCTACACCATCGCAGCCTGGCACTCTGGGCCGCCACCCTTAGTTCTCCATAAGAACATCTTAGGGTGGTTCCAGTGGTAAACATCTCATTGTCATAGATCCACTTTAGGTAATAACTGAAGTAATGACAAAGGAACGGGTTATCTGGTCCTGTCTGGGCATTAGGAGTATTTTAATAATAATAATAAGTGGGGTGGAGTGATGTTGCCTACAACAGGGCAGGGTCCTGGTTTTAGGAGTTAGTAAGTGGCTTAAAATCAAATTGATAAGAGGCAACAAACCAGATGTTCTATAAAAGTGGAGTGGAGATTTGATCCAGGAATATGTTTATAACTTTAGGAGAAGGGTGGTAAGGTTTGGGCCCAAATGGCCTACTGGACTAACTCTCAATGTGGCAAACATTATCCCTAGAAGCCCAATTGCCCTTGAAGGGTTGCCACCAACAGATGGACTTCTAGCAGGCATTGTGTGCCTGTCACCCACCCTAGCAGGTTCATTGATAGATGCTGTTGTTGCACATGTTGCAGGAAACATGGAAGATGAAGACCTGAATATCTAGAGGGATTGGGTTATACAGTATTTGCCTCCCAAGGGCCAGCTATTTTCTGGTTGTCCATCCAGAAGATTGTAGAGGCAACGTTGTGGGCCTGGAAAGGGCTCAGGAAAAGAGCATGAAACAGGAGGGAAGAGGGCAGGGCACAACTTTTGAAAGAACAGTAGCAGTAGTGTAGTGAAGTTGCTCAGTCGTGTCTGACTCTTTGCAACCCCATGGACTGTAGCCCACCAGGCTCCTTGGTCCATGGGATTTTCCAGGCATGAATACTGAAGTGGGCTGCCATTTCCTTCTCCAAGGAATCTTCCCGACCCAGGGATCGAACCCAGGTCTCCCGCGTTGTAGGCAGACGCTTTACCATCTGAGCTACCAAGGAAGCCCTTTGAAAGAATGACATAGCCCAAAGACATAACGTAAACTGATTAAAATCAACTGGGTCCAATCTGACAGACAAGTCAATTTCCTTGAATCTCAATCTGCAAGCTAAATGACACATCCAGAGGTGTCAGGACAGTTCCAAGTCACTGTCAAAAGACCAAGGAGTGGGTGGTTCCCCAATTGTTGGAAAGATCCTCCCACTCATTAGCATATAAAATTACCCAGCTAGTGAAAACTAACCACACCACATTCCATGACCCATACCACATTCCATTGCCACCGCACTCCGCTCTGTAATGGCCCACACTTGGATTATGCCTCTCTCCAAATCCGAACAAATCCACCTGTTACCTATCACTGTGTGTCTCACTGAATTTTTACAATGAGACATCAAGAGCCTGAGCTTCATTAGGCCCTGAAGCCAGACACCATGGGTTTTGGCCGGGCTCAAGTCCTGGGAGAGAGGAGCTGAAGGACAGGAAGAAAAGGCAGTGGAAAAACATGACTCGGAATCCCCTTCATAACCTGCCAGAAAATCTGCTAAATACCTGACCTGTACTTACAGTTTTCTTTGGCCTGATCTTTGGCACAAAGAAGATTAAGGACAGAAGAACTTCAACCCTCTTGGGCAAGAGCTACTAAGTAGCGGCTGCCAAATCCCTCAGGTGTACCCACTGCCACTCGCCTGCTCACAGGCGGTTCGAGGAAACAAGAAACAACAGATTGTAAAGGACTTAAGATTTTGTTAGTCATATGTCCTTCCAGCCATAGGAGCGAGCAGTTCCTACCCCAGATGGAGGCCTTCTGGAATCTGAGACTGAGCTGCATGTGTTTTTGCGGAGTTTGTGTTTGCTGTCCTGGTTTCCAGCACACTAGGCTTCTTGCCACTTCCACTGTGCTGGATTTTCTTCACATTCAGCTTCCACCATGGGAGCTTTTGCCGAGTTGCACTTCTGCCGTGCTTGGCCTTTGCCTCATGGGGGCCAAGCCAAGGTTGTTTCAGCCAGGTTAAATCTGAGAAATGGCACCATATATGTCAGGGGAGTTTTTAATTTCCCCAGTTCTGTCTCGCTGCAGCAAAAATTTGAAGCGACAGACTGATTGGTATTACAGCTCAGTTTTATTTGGCAAGCAAAGGAAAATACATCCTCGAGGGATGGGGACTGGCTGACCCCAAAGCAAAGAGAAGAGAAGCCCACAGTTCAGTTTTGGCTCCTCTTTTTACATGTTTTTTTCCCCCTCCTCCTGAGCCTGCCCTGTGTAAATTAGGCTAGCCAGGAGGGCTGTTTGTTTCACCTGAGGTTCTCCCTCTGGTCCTGGGACCTTCCTTTGCTTCTATTTTCATGGGCTTTTCCATCCTTTGTCTTTTAGCTGCTACCATTCTGGACTCCTTTTTCCTATTCTAACTATCTGACAGAAGTATACAAAAGATCCCTTTTGTAATAACATTTAATATCCCAAACATTAACATATTAAGCAAAGATTAAATTTGTCAGTAACTCTAAAGGTGAGATATGATTTTTAAAATTACTAAATAAACAAACAAAAAACAAAAAACAACAACAGAAAAACCTGCCTCCTCAAAACAAGTTCTATAATCATCAAATAAGAGATGAGTTTCCTCAACAAAACCTAATGTTAAGTTACAGTGCTATTTCAACTGAAAGAGAGGAAAATGAATTAAAACAAATAGGAAACTTGGTGAAATTGTTGGAAAGGATTAGTTGGAGGGTGGGTAAGTGTCTTTTCCAACTAGTTTTGTTTTTCCAGCTAGTTCTGCTCTAGAAAACTTTTAAAGAATTTAAGATTACGGAGGTAAGGATTATTTTAAGAGCTGTGACTGGTAACTCTCTCCCACATTCTAAATTTTCATTTTTCTGTTTTTCTTTCATGAACAAATTTTCTTATCATGTAATATAGAAGTATAGAGTTAAAACAAAGGTGATAAAAATCTTTCTATAAGTTTTATCTTAAAAGGGTACATACAAGGGTATCACAACATATGTGATGCTTCAAATGCCTCTAGTCACCTGAATTTTCTGGCACCAGAATTGTATTTTACATGGTTCACATGACATATAAAATGATAACTGCTGGAAAAAAACCCCATGTGGATAATAGAAACCTAGTAGATTATATAGCTAGAGTTTAACTTTACCACATAAACACCTAAAGGACAATAGAGGTTCCAGGGCTCCATTCCAGGATACAGACCACAGGAGATGCGGAGATGTTAGATGGGGAAGTTGTGTTGTTTTATCAACTCATTTAGTAATTGCGAAGCAGTGTCTGTGTTTGAAAATTACTGACCTGGCACACCAACTGCTTTATTTTACAGCCATAGAATAAAAAAATAGGTGATTAAGTAATTCACTTAGGGTTACCTAGCCAGGACGTGAGCTCAAGATTTCCATTTAACTATCAACTTTGTGCTGTTTTCCAAATTCATCAATCCAATGGAAGAGCAAGTATTCATAGACCATTTATTCTGGGTTTTATTGTTCCAATCTTTCATGAGTAATATTAGATAAAAATTTTCTTAAACCAGAACATATTGAGAGATTTTCAGACTTGAATCTTTTGAAATTAGGTTAAATTTTAGGTTATCTGCCTAAGTTCACATTTTTTAAATAAAATATTTTTTATTGGAGAATATTTGCTTTACAATGTGATATTGGTTTCTGCCATTTCAAGGGAGAAATAGACCCCCCGCCAAAAAAAAAAAAAAATTAAGAGGTATTGATCCAAATCCTTATCTCTGATTTGCTTTCCAAGATGATGTTACAGCATTAACCCCAAAAGGCTTGTAGGATAATATTTATCTTCCTCAAATATGTTGGCTACTGAAATTAAATTGTGTTGCCACAATTTAGTCACTTTTTCCTTGCTCTCTTATTTGGACATAACATTCACAAAATGTAAAGCATACTGAATATTCCTTTTATGATTTTTATTCTCCACACATAAGTATTTATTATAAGGAAATAAGTAGATAAGACACATGAGAACATCATTTACTTTGTTTCAGCATGCCTAGTATTTGGAAGGAGCTGGACATGACTGAGTGACTGAGCTGAGTATTTGGAAAGTAATTGCATTCTCTGGTCACAGAATGAGATTCTACAGTAAAAAAGAAAGGCTTTTCATTAGATGTATTTATCCAGCATTGTATTTTATATGAAAGTAGTAGTAATATATATTCAGAAAGAATGCAACAAAGACACACACTGCTTTTGTAATGGGAATTTTTGGAGTAACATATACAAAATTAAATGTCCTGTAAGAACAGATTTTTCTATCTCTTGAGGTTAGAAAAGCAATTATGTTTCTTTGAGCAGCTGATGGAGGACATCATCAAAGTGGAATTACTTCTTTGTGAAAGAATGTCAGCTTACCTTTATGTTAAAAATACCTTTAGAATATATCTGTGGGAAAAGAAAGGCTGCTTCAGTAAGTGATGTCTCTATTGTACTTCTCAACCTAAGCCAAAATATTCTCTCAGATCGCTCCTCTAGTTACAGTACCTCAAATTTAAAAAGATACAAAAATATCACAAAATACCTTCCCTCCCCTCAATCCACCCTATACCTTGGTCCTTCCTGTAAGCCAAGTTAACTAAGTATCGCTGATACCAAGTAGTTCACATTATATTAAAATCATAGCTTTTGTATTGTCCTAATAACTCTGCTGGAGACTCAGGCCCAGTTGAACATATATATTAAAATGCATATTTTACTTGTAACTGTTTAGATGTTATATCATAATAATTTAATGAGATGAAATAGCAACTAATAGAACAGAAGATACAACTAAATTCACTCCTACAACTTTCAAAATGTAATTTGATATACTGATTTATTCACTGATGAATATTTAGGGAATGAAGATCCTTTATAATTGGTTTTCTAATGTACTTGTGGCACATAAGAAACTGTACTACATTTCATCTTAGAATAAATCAGTTTTTTCACTAAGTTTCATGTATATGAGGCTTTGTGCTGTGCTGTGCATGTCAAAAAACATTTTATGTTCATTTCCATCATGATCAGGAACAGTTGAACAAAATGTGGTCATTTGACCCAAGGTAAACATGAAGTCCAGAGACTGTTCTGGTGATATCACCCTGGCTATTTGGCATTCAACTGGTGATTTTTTCCTAATTTTCAATCATCCAACATTTTCCACTGTTATTTAGCTTGCTTCCCCTTCACCCAGACATGTGTGGAGCTGATATATGAACATGTTAACGCACTCATTTTTTTTTAGACTTAGTGTAGTGGCTCAGCCAAGCATTAAACTCCTCTCTAATTATGACATAAAATTGTCTTTCCTGAAAGTTAATTAAAGGAAAGGGCCTCTAAATGACTCTCAAGTTTTCTGAAACTCAGAATAATTCTGAAAGCAACTCTGATGTCTTTTTTTCCTGGGGTTCTCTGGTGGTAATGATGGTAGGAGTGTACTTAAACAGAAAAGAGAGTCTTTTTGTTCGTCTGTAATGGTAATCTTGAACAAGGAACTAGACTGCTTTATCTTCTGCAGGTTTATTGCACAAAGGGTTTGGGATGAGGCAGGCATATCTGGGACATGAAAACAGTTTTGAGGAACTTATTTTGTGACACCAAGTATAAAATAATTAAATAACTAAACATATAACCTTAACATGTTCTTTTAGTTTACAATGTGACAATAATAATCTTCTGGGAAATAAATATTCAAGGAAGTTGAGAAATATAGGTCCTTAAAAATAATGTATAATTTTAGTAAGATGATGAGCATATAGTTACATGTCTAGGAAATATTCTTTTTAGTTATAAATGTTCAGCAAAGACATACAATTTCAAGACCTGTTTGAGTGGTAAAAGGCAAAGAATTTGGCAAACTAAAGTAAAGGAAGAATTTTAGGTATGGCAGAGTAACTTGATGTAAACCAAGTCTCTGAGAAAAATTAGGGAATTTATTTTTGTTTCTATCTAATCAGGAGAATGGAGAGTGACAGAGGCAGCCAAGTCTTACAAGGGCCAGGAACACGGTGAGCAGGGTGTGGAGGAAACAACACCGAGGTGAGCGTTACATTGTCTTGGAGGACTCTTACCTAAGGCTAACAGGACAGCCTGAAAGTGGACAGAAATCTATGCTGAGATTTTAGGCTTCTTAGACTTTATACAAACAAATGTTTTGTTCAGGTCTGAGATGGCAGGGCTTGAGGGGATGAAAGTTCAAAGAAAAGAGAAGATGAAAGTATGGCATTGTCATTTTTTCCCTCTCAAGCCATTACTAAATTTTATTTGATGGAGGGTTGAGGTCTAAGACATAGAGTCAGAAGTAGCAGGTAAAGATCTGGGCAGCTGTACACTGTTTGGTAATTTCACAGGATGGAGGAAAAAACACTGGAGGAGGATCTCCAGTGATTATCACTGAATTCCTCTTAGGATCACAGAAAGGTTAAACCCTAGGAACATGGATGATGAGAATTAGATCAATTTTCACAAAAATGGGAATCTCAGTTCTAATCAAACAAAATCTCACACTACAAAAAAAATTATTTGCCCCATATTTAAGGTGCCTGAGAGAAAACAGAAAGATATTCTGTTTAGAAGATAATATGAAAAAAATATCAAATTATCTCCATAATTTTTCACAAGCTATGATCAAACTTATTAGGCATGCCAGGAAATAGAATTAAAAGACAGGAACTAAGAAAATAAACAATATAAGCAGATTCAAAGATGAATCAGAGTTGGATTCACTTTTTGTATTATGAGCTTTAATGAAGAGTAAAATGCTTAACAAATTATTGATAAGATGAAGAATCTCACCATATAATTTAAATTTATAAATAATAACTGAATGGAAATCATAGAATTAAAAATATAATTGACATTAAGAATGCAACAGATGTGTTTAACTGCAGATTAGACTATTGAAGAGATGACTAGTGATCTAGAAGAGAGATTGTTAGAAAATATACAGACTGAAGTACAGAGAGAAGAAAATGCCTCTAATATAGAAAAGAAATCCAAGACATGACATACAGTAAAATGATTTAATATCTGTAACTGTAGTTTCAGAATAAGAAGAGAGAGAAGGTTATGCAGATAATACCCGAGGATTTTTCACAACCGATTAAAGGGCATCAATCCACACAATTCAGAACTTTAGCAAATACCAAGCAGGATTGCGGTGGAGTGGAAAAAAAAACAACAACAAAAAACGCTAGGTGTATTGGATTAAAATTCATTTTTAAAAATGCATAAAGAAAATTTGTAAAAGTAGTCAGATAAAGACATACTATATTAAAAGTAAAAAACATTTCATAAAAAGCATGCAGAAGATAATGCAATGAAATCTTTCAAATGCTGAAAGAAAATATGTGTGAACCAGCAATTTTTATCCAGGAAAAATATTCCTCAGAAATAAAGATGAAATAAAAATGTTTCCAGACAAAAACTGAAAGGACTCATCAACAACAAATGCATGAATGTATACATTAAAAGGAGTTCATTAGATAGAAGAATAATGATTCCAAAGAGAAGCATAGAAAAGAAAGAATGGAGAGCAATGTAACAGATAAATCTGTGGGTAAATTTAAATGAATATGACTCAAGAAATGATAATAATAACCCCACTGGGGTCAAAATAGATATGGAATTGAAAATGTGACAATTAAAGCATAAATGGTAAGGCAATAGTTTTAAATGAAATAGCTTTTAAATCTTTACATTTTAGAGGAAATACTGCATATTAATAACTAATAATGATTATGGGTAAATTTAATGGGCTATTGCTTCCAGTAATAACAAAACATATAACAAAAGCAGAAGTATAATGTGTGAAATGGAATTGAAAATGAAACATTTTTGCAGACTTTGTTTTTTAACATAATTTACTGAGAATTTCACCTTTCCTAAATATGGATGTTCTAGATCAGCACTGTTCAATAGAAATATAACATGAGCCTATGATCATATTAAACAGGTAAAAATAAACATGAAATAAGCATAATGTAATATTTTAACAAATATATCTTAATATTCTTTCAACATATAAAATATTTTTAATCAGATATTTTATACTCTTTTTGTCAAGTTAAGTCTTCAAAATCTGGTGTGCATTCAGACTTGCAGCTCATTTCATATTGAAATAGCCACATTTCACATGCTTAATACTCATGCATGGTTACTGGCTACGATCATGGGCAATAGTCTGTGGTCTAAAATGTAGCAGGAATAAACTTGGATGAATTTATATGAACTAGATCTACTGACCAGTAAGTCATCTAATGATATATTAAATTTTATATTTTATTATTTAAATAACTTTCTGCTTAAAATCTAATTCCCCAGCAATTTATATTATCTCAGTTCCTGAAATATAATGCTAATTGGCAGTATGGATACTGACGTAAAAAGGAATTCTGGAATACAATAATATCAAATTGTTCACACCCAGCCCCTCCCCCCAAATCAAAGTCAAAAACACTGTCACAGTCATTATTATATAGCTGAAAATCCAATACTTTGGCCACCTGATGCGGAGAACTGACTCAATAGAAAAGACCCTGATGCTGGAAAAGATTGAAGGCAGGAGAAGGGGATGACAGGGGATGAGACAGTTGGATGGCATCACCAACTCGATGGATGTGAGTTTGAGTAAGCTCCAGGAGTTGGTGATGGACAGGGAAGCCTGTCATGCTGCAGTCCATGCGGTTGCAAAGAGTCAGACAGGACTGAGCAACTGAGCTGAACTGATTTGTCTAAATGCAAACTTGCTTGATTGCACAACTTGGTCAACAAAACATAAATGTCAAGAGATGTAATCTCACAATAACTTACTTAAGCATGACCTTAATTTTTAGATTACTTTGTATTAAAAAAGATAAGTTAATTAAAATAAAGTTGGTCACCTTCACCTCATTAAGGAAACTTCAGTTGTGGCATCAAAGGTAAATGAGAAGCATGCTTTATAAAACTGAAAATATAATAGCTCTTCTTGATAAGATTAGCACTTATTTCTACAAGCAGGTAGACTGTCCTCAACTATAATCTCTTAATTACTCCGTGTGTGTGTGTGTGTGTGTGTGTGTGTGTGTGTGTGTGTGTTAGTAGCTCAGTTGTGTCTGACTCTATGAGACCCCATGGACTGTAGCCCACCAGTCTTCTCTGTCCATGGGATTCTCCAGGCAAGTATACTGGAGTGGACTGCCATGCCTTCCTCTAGGGGATCTTCCTGACCCAGGGATTGAACCCAGGTCTCCTGCATGGCAGGTGGACTCTTTACCATCTGAGCTACAAGGGAAGCCAAATTACTCCTTGGGCCCATGAATATAACCAATCTTTAGAAACAGGATATAAATATATTGCTTTGAAGATAACAAAAAGTCTCACCCAGAGAGTCTGTATGACAGTTAAATTATGGATTGTAAAAATGTACCAGCCATATGATTCAGTGAGGACAAGCAAGCATACTTACCATTCAGAAGACCCTTCTTGGCTTCCCAGGCATTTTTGTTTGTTTTTTTGTAGTATAAGTGCAGCATCTTCTGTCTTAATCGGGGAAGGATTTGGTAGAGTGACATTAAATGTTCTTTTCAGAACAGAATGTCTTAAAAATGGACTGAGCTATGAGTAGTCAAACAAAAGAATAACATGTATTAATTATATTATTCATAAACACAATAATTACACTATTCATAATAATTTGAAAAAATTATTATTTTACAAAAATGAACAATGTATTCATTAATGGAAATAACTTTTGTAACATACCTACGCTATTTATTAATATCTTACACTAAAAAGGAATTTGGGGAAAGTGTAAAAAAGCTACTAGTCATGAGGTAGACTAAAGTATGTTTAATAGTTTTACCAAAAATCATACATATTTGAGGGAGACCAAAATCTTGGATGAAATCTTAAACATTTTAAAATAAGAAATACATAGATTTTTGCATATATTAATATCACATAAAGCTGGCTTAAAACACAACTTTCAAAAAACTAAGATCATGTCATCTGGTCCCATCATTTCATGGCATATAGATGGGGAAACAATGGAAACTGACAGACTTAATTTTCTTGGGCTCCAAAATCACTGTGGATGGGGACTGCACCCATGAAATTAAAAGACACTTGCTCATTGAAAGAAAAGCTATGACAAACCCAGACAAGAGACATTACTTTGCCAACAAAGGTCCATCCAGTCAAAGCTATGGTTTTTCCAGTAGTCATGTATGGATGTGGGAGTTGGGCCATAAAGAAGGCTGAGTGCCAAAGAGTTGATGCTTTCCAACGGTTATGTTGGAGAAGACTCCTGAGAGTCCCTTGAACTGCAAGGGGATCAAACCAGTCAATTCTAAAGGAAATCAATCCTGAATATTCATTGGAAGGACTGATGCTGAATCTGAAGCTCCAATACTTTGGCCACCTGATGTAAAAAGCCAACTCATTGGAAAAGACCCTGATGCTGGGAAAGATTGAGGGCAGGAGAAGGGGACAACAGAGGATGAGATGGTTGGATGGCATCACGGACTCAATGAACATGAGTTTGAGCAAGCTCTGGGAGATGGTCAAGGACAGGGAAGCCTGATGTGCTGCAGTCCATGGGGTCACAAAGAGTCGGACATGACTGAGCAATGGAACAACAACAACAAATATCACATAATTTTATTCTGAAAACAGGTTTTGCTTCCAATGAAAGTAGGTGTTGGTTTCTCAGATGTCTTCTTGCCGGGAGCCAGCGTGAGGAACTCCACCCATGGCAAAGGTAATGAGGAAGGAGGCTTTGGCATACACAAAGGTGGGATCGAGCCCCAGGAAACCCCCTCTTCCCAAGCATCTACCCCCAAAACCAGAGTCTGCCTACTTTACTGTTTTATGCTCTCACCTATACCTCAGACTTTACGGGGGGCTGACCCCCATTACCTCTCTCGGAGAAGGAGTTAACTTACAGCTCCAAGTCAATAAAAATTCCTGGGCGTGACAACAGTGTTTCAACTTACGAACTCCTCTGAAGGTTATCTAGCCTGCCTGTACAGGTTCGTCCAGCCACATGTGATTGTTTACAGCCTCCCAATCATGAGAGGCACAAGATGTTTTAGACTTACTAAAGGCAGATTCTTTTGGGAAGTTAGAAATTATTAGTATAGTTGGTTGGTTAGGAATTATATTGGTGAAGGGTTTTTCATTTGTTGTGCCAATAATTGCTGCTAATTCCCTGCCCTGGGTGTGACAAGGGTGTCTCAGGTCAAACCTCTCTGCTGGCAGACTAGCTTGTGTGACAGGATTATCCATACTCCTGCCGCTAGCACATGATTGTTTACTACCTCTCAACCATAAACAGCACAGAGAGTTTGGAGTATTTTGAAAATCTTAATTCTTTTCTCATTGTTGAGTCAATGATTGCCGCCAGGTCTCCATATCCTTAGGCACCTGGGAATATATTAATGTATTTGGAATATAGAAAAGGAAATATAGTAGTTTTTGATGTTAGCAATACTAGACCTTTTGAGTTAATGAATTTTCTCTTTTGTTATAGATCACTGTACTTTGTTATAAATCACTGTGTCCTTCCTACATAAAAATGTAACTTTATCACTATCTTAAGACTAAATAGATCTTAAGGAGAACATTGGTGAAAGGTTTTCATTTGTTGTGCTGATGTTTGCTGCTAAATCTCCATATTCCCTGCCCTTATAATGAATATAACTAGCATATAGGAGAAATAAGTATTAACCTTTAATATTAATCATGTTAACCTTAGGTTAAATAAATTCCTTTCCTAGTTGTAACCCACTACACCCTCACCCTATAGGAATGCAACTTTATCTGGTACCTTCATAGGGTGGCGCCTGGTTTAAGAAAAAACACCCTTGGAAAAAATAAGTTTTTTGGTTATCAGAAAGAAAGGATCATAAAATGTAAGCAGGCCTCATGGCCAGAAGATGATGTAAAACCCCTAAGACCTTTTTTAATACATTTATGTGAAGCACCTGATTTTGATAAAGGTCAGGACTGGTGACCCCCACGTGACTCTGTATTCATCCCTATGTATAACAAAAGGTATATAAGCAAACCTAAAAAATAAAGAAATGGGATCAGTTTCTGGAAAGACTGATTCCCCCACGTCGTTTCTTTCTTGCTCCCCGTTTTTCTGGCTGAATTCCCATCTGGTACCTGGGTACTCACCAAGCCTGCTAATTTTGCCTGGGTTTCTAAGATCAGACCAGGGAGGCAGTGCCTCCTCTCCTTCAGGAAAATGGAAAGACGCCTGTGGCCTACGTAGGTGGTGATTGGTATTCCATGTAAACCAAGTTATTCAGCCTCTTTTTCTCTGCTAATTTTCTAATCTCTCTCTATATCTGTAATTAAATAAGATTTTTCCTAGGACGCCGATTCCATCCCCACCTTCAAATTACCCTGGATCCACTGGGGCTGGACCCTGGCATCTTCTCTCAACCTTATCCTTTCATCAAATATTGAGTAAATCCTTATCATCTGCCCAAAACTATCTTTCAGTAACAAATCATCCAGTAACAAAAGTTCATTTACTTATATTCAGCATTTACATTCCAATGAAAACATTGAAAAAGACAAAAATTTGAAACAACTCAAAAACTAAAAATCCAATAAACCCCCTAGTGTCTAGTTTTCGACTACTGTGAGGAATGTCCACTGAATCTCTTGCTAAAAGGAGATGACTGATAAACAAAATTATGGCATTTCATTCAATTGATATGTACTTAGTACCTCAGATGGGACTGGCAGGGCTTCCCTGCTGGCTCAGACAGTAAAGAATCTGTCTGCAATGTGCAAGACCCAGGTTTGATCCCTGGGTCGGGAGAGGACCCCCTGGAGAAGGAAATGGCAACCCACTCTAGTATTATTACTTGGAGAATTCACTGTAGCCTGGTGAGCTACAGTTCATGGGGTTGCAAAAAGTTGGACACAACTGAGTGACTAACACTTTCACTTTCATGTGACTGGTACCAGTTCTACCATAACCTTATCAACACATATCCTTTTTTTTTTTTTTTTTTAATGACCCTTCCAGGAACACTGGGGCATTGGGATGAGTAATTAATAAGTAAATAATTTTTGAGAATACTGCATTTCTCACAGTCTATATGTGATAGATAGGAAGATAATTACAGGTTTAGAAATGGTTTCATAAAGAAAGGGTATTTAACAGATCTCAGTGAAAATTTGGACTTGTACACTTATAATATCTGTGGCATTTGGAAGGTTATTTCCCCTTTTTTAACCTTGATTTCCTCATTTTACAAATAGAGAAAATGTTATATACTTTATACAAACTTTATGGTTATATTCATTGAATTAAAGTATTAAACTAGTCTTTGGGCTTCCCTGGTGGCTAGGAGGTTAAAGCGTCTGTCTTTGTTCTTGAGAAGCAGTATGACTCAGCAGTTAAAAGCATGGACTATCTATCAATCTGTCCTTGATATCTGCTTTATTTGTGTCCTTAAGCAATTTATGGACTTCCCTGGTGGCTCAGATGATAAAGAATGTGCCTGCACTGTAGGAAACCCAGGTTCAATCCCTGGGTTGGGAAGATTCCCCGGAGAAGGGAAAGGCAACCCACTCCAATATTCTTGCCTGGAGAATTCCATGGACAGAGGAGCCTGGTAGGCCATACTCCATGGGGTCATAAGGAGTCAGACATGACTGAGCGACTAACACTTTCACTTTCAAGCAACTTAACTTACTCTTTGGTTTTGACATTTGGTAGATGAAGATGATAAAATAATACCTATTTTACAATATTGTTTTGAGGACTAAATTAATTAAAATGTTTAAAGCACATCAATACCACTATGTATCAAGTATTATTACTTATATACTGTTCTCCCAAAAAGTGAACATTTGCATCAAGTTACTAAAAATAAATATCTGATATAAAGAGACAGACAGATATCCTGTGTAAATGGATTGGAATAATAATCTCTGATGGCTCGGCAGGTAAAGAATCCTCTTGCAATGAAGGAGACATAGGAGATGCAGGTTCAGTCTCTGGGTCTGGAAGATCCCCTGGAGGAGGAAATGGCAATCCATTCTAGTATTCTTCCTGGGAAATCCCACAGACAGAGGAGCCTGGTGGGCTACTGTTCTTGGGGTCAGAATGAGTTGGACACTACTGGGCAACTAAGCACAGGGCACTATTGTTAAAATGTCTATACTACTGAAAGCAATTTACATATTTAATGCAATCGCTATCAAAATACTCTGACATTTTTCACAGACTAGAAAGAATAATCCTAAAATTTGTTCTGAACCACAAAAAAACCCTGAATAACCAAAGTTATCTTGGAAGGAGCAAAAAAGCCGCATTTATCATGTTCTCTGACTTCTGGCTATACTACAGAGCTATAGTAATCAACACAGTATGATACTGGCACAAAAAGAGATGCCTCAATCAGTTAAAGAGAACAGAGAGCTCAGAAATAAACCCATGACCTTATGGTCAATCTATGACAAAGGAAGTAACAATAGACAATGAAGAAAAGTCAGTCTCTTCAATATGTGGTACTGGGAAAACAGGACAGCTACATGTAAAAGAATGAAATTAAAACACTCTCTAAGACCACACACACACACAAAAAAACCCTCAAAATAGATTAAAGACCTGAATGTAAGATGAGATGCTAGAAAACTCCTAGAAGAAAACACAGGCAGGACATTCTGACATAAGTCATGACAATCTGTTTTTTGGATTTGTTTCTTAAGGCAAAGGAAACAAAAGCACAAGTGAACAAGTGGGACCAAATGAAACTTAAAAGCTATTGCAAAACAAAAGAAACTATCAACAAAATGAAAAAACAACCTATGAAATGGGAGAAAATATTTGAAAATGATGCAACCAACAAGCAATTAATATTCAAAATATACAGACAGCTCACATAACTCAGTATAAAAAAAAAAAATCAATAACTGGACAGAAGACCTGAACAGGCATTTCTTCATAGAAGACACACAGATAGCTAACAGAAACATGAAAAGTGCTCAATATTATTAATCATCAGAGAAATGTAAATCAAAACAACAAGATATCACCTCATGCCTGTCAGAATGGCTGTCATTAAAAAGTCTACAAATACCAAAATTTGGCCAGAATGTGAAGAAAAGGGAACCCTAGAAAGCATCGGTGGGAATGTAAATCGGAATAGTCACTAAGAAGAATGGTAGAGAGGTTCAAAAAACTAAAATTACAACTACTGTCAGTTCAGTTCAGTTCAGTCGCTCAGTCGTGTCCAACTCTTTGCTACCTTATGAACTGCAGCATGCCAGGCCTCCCTGTCCATCACCATCTCCCAGAGTTCACTCAAACTCATGTCCATCGAGTCTGTGATGCCATCCAGCCATCTCATCCTCTGTTGTCCCCTTCTCCTCTGGCCCCCAATCCCTCCCAGCATCAGAGTCTTTTCCAATGAGTCAACTCTTTGCATGAGGTGGCCAAAGTACTGGAGTTTCAGCTTTAGCATCATTCCTTCCAAAGTACACCCAGGACTGATCTCCTTTAGGATGGATGGGTTGGATCTCCTTGAAGTCCAAGGGACTCTCAAGAGTCTTCTCCAACACCACAGTTCAAAAGCATCAATTCTTCGGTGCTCAGCTTTCTTCATAGTCCAACTCTCACATCCATACATGACCACTGGAAAAACCATAGCCTTGACTAGAGGGACCTTTGTTGGCAAAGTAATGTCTCTGCTTTTCAATATGCTATCTAGGTTGGTCAAAGCTTTTCTTCCAAGGAGTAAGCATCTTTTAATTTCATGGCTGCAATCACCATCTGCAATGATTTTGGAGCCTCCCCACCCCCCGACCAAAAAATAAAGTCTGCCACTGTTTCCACTGATCCCCTATCTATTTCCCATGAAGTGATGGGACCAGATGCCATGATCTTCATTTTCTAAATGTTGAGCTTTAAGCCAACTTTTTCACTCTCCTCTTTCACTTTCATCAAGAGGCTTTTTAATTCCCCTTCACTTTCTGCATAAGGATGGTATCATCTGCATATCTGAGGTGATTGATATTTCTCCTGGCAATCTTGATTCCAGCTTGTGCTTCTTCCAGCCCAGCATTTCTCATGATGTACTCTGCATAGAAGTTAAATAAGCAGGGTGACAATATACAGCCTTGATGTACTCCTTTTCCTATTTGGAACCAGTCTGTTGTTCCATATCCAGTTCTAACTGTTGCTTCCTGACCTGCATATAGGTTTCTCAAGAGGCAGGTCAGGTGGTCTGGCAATTCCCCTCCTGAGTATATATATCTGAAGAAAATGAACACTAATTTGCAAAGATGCATGTACTGCTATGTTCATAGCACTACTGTTTACAATAGTCAAAATATAGAAGCAACCAAAGTGTCCATCCACACAGGAATAGATACAGAAGTTGTGGACTATACATACAAAGAAATACTACTCAGCTATAAAAAGTAATGAAATTTTCATTTTCAGCAACATGGATCGAGATTATCATACTAAGTGAAATATGTCAGACAGAAAAAGACAAATATCATATATTACTTATAAGTGGAATCTAAAAAAATGATATAAATGAACTTATTTACAAAATGGAAATAACAGTGAACCAATGTTTGTGCCAAAGAATTGATTCTTTTGAACTATAGTGTTGGAGAAGACTCTTGAGGGTCCCTTGGACAGCAAGGAGATCCAACCAGTCAATCCTAAAGGAAATCAGCCCTGAATATTGATTGGAAGAAATGATGCTGAAGCTGAAACTCTGATACTTTGGCCACCTGATGTGAAGACCTGTCTCACTGGAAAAGAACCTGATGTTGGGAAAGACTAAAGGCTTGAGGAGAAGGGGACAATGGAGGATGAAATGGTTGTATGTCAACACCAACTTGATGGACATGAGTTTGAGCAGGCTTTGGGAGTTGGTAATAACAGAAGAAGAAGATATTAAGAAGAGGTGGCAAGAATACACAGAAGAACTGTACAAAAAAGATCTTCACAACCAAGATAATCACGGTGGTGTGATCACTCACCTAGAGCCAGACATCCTGGAATGTGAAGTCAAGCGGGCCTTAGAAAGCATCACAATGAATAAAGCTAGTGGAGGTGATGGAATTCCAGTTGAGCTATTTCAAATCCTGAAAGAAGATGCTGTGAAAGTGCTGCACTCAATATGCCAGCAAATTTTGAAGACTCAGCAGAGGCCACAGGACTGGAAAAGGTCAGTTTTCATTCCAATCCCAAAGAAAGACAATGCCAAAGATTGCTCAAACTACCGCACAATTGCACTCATCTCACATGCTAGTAAAGTAATGCTCAAAATTCTCCAAGCCAGGCTTCAGCAATATGTGAACCGTGAACTCCCTGATGTTCAAGTTGGTTTTAGAAAAGGCAGAGGAACCAGAGATCAAATTGCCAACATCCACTGGATCATGGAAAAAGAGAGTTCCAGAAAAACATCTATTTCTGCTTTATTGACTATGCCAAAGCCTTTGACTGTGTGGATCACAATGAACTGTGAAAAGTTCTGAAAGAGATGGGAATACCAGAGCAGCTGACCTGCCTCTTGAGAAATCTGTATGCAGGTCAGGAAGCAACAGTTAGACCTGGACATGGAACAACAGACTGGTTCCAAATAGGAAAAGGAGTACATCAAGGCTGTATGTTGTCACCCTGTTTATTTAACTTCAATGCAGAGTACATCATGAGAAACGCTGGGCTGGAAGAAACACAAGCTGGAATCAAGATTGCCGGGAGAAATATCAATCACCTCAGATATGCAGATGATACCACCCTTATGGCAGAAAGTGAAGAGGAACTAAAAAGCCTCTTGATGAAAGTGAAAGAGGAGAGTGAAAAAGTTGGCTTAAAGCTCAACATTTAGAAAATGAAGATCATGGCATCTGGTCCCATCACTTCATGGGAAATAGATAGGGGATCAGTGGAAACAGTGGCAGACTTTATTTTTTGGTTGGGGCGGGGGGGCTCCAAAATCACTGCAGATAGTGACTGCAGCCATGAAATTAAAAGATGCTTACTCCTTGGAAGAAAAGCTTTGACCAACCTAGACAGCATATTGAAAAGCAGAGACATTACTTTGCCAACAAAGGTCCCTCTAGTCAAGGCTATGGTTTTTCCAGTGGTCATGTATGGATGTGAGAGTTGGACTATGAAGAAAGCTGAGCACCGAAGAATTGATGCTTTTGAACTGTGGTGTTGGAGAAGACTCTTGAGAGTCCCTTGGACTTCAAGGAGATCCAACCCATCCATCCTAAAGGAGATCAGTCCTGGGTGTACTTTGGAAGGAATGATGCTAAAGCTGAAACTCCAGTACTTTGGCCACCTCATGCAAAGAGTTGACTCATTGGAAAAGACTCTGATGCTGGGAGGGATTGGGGGCTGGAGGAGAAGGGGACAACAGAGGATGAGATGGCTGGATGGCATCACTGACTCAATGGACATGAGTGTGAACTCCGGGAGTGGGTGATGGACAGGGAGGCCTGGTGTGGTGCGACTCATGGGGTCGCAAAGAGTCGGATACGACTGAGCAACTGAACTGAACTGAATGTTTATAGAATTACTTCCAAAACTATAGTCCCAATCCAAAATTTTTATGATTTAAAGAAGGAAAACTGGGTAAATACTATTTATTCCCACTTCCTCTTATTTATTCCACAAGTGGATATGAAGTGCTTACAACATGCCAGGCACTACACTAGGGTGTAATATAAAATTTTCAAGAAATAAGACAAAATATCAGGCCTTGTGGAATCCACTACCAAATCAGATAATGATAAAATTAATGTAAAAACAAAGAGTGATAAGAACTCTTACGAGTTACATAAAGACAAATAGGAAGACTTGACCAAGGAAGGGCAATCAAAGGCTTCATCAAAGAAATGTTGATTAAACTGAAATCTGAAGAAAGGAGAGAACTCAGCTAGGCAATTGTGATGAGGGATGGAAGGATGTACTCCAGGCTGAGAGACACAAAGACTCTGAAACATGTAATAGTAACTAAAACAAGATTAGTGGGCTTGGAGTGGAATAAAGAAACACATTATAAGAGATGTTGCTTTGAGGATAAACAGGCCAAGCTAAGGAGTCTTCATGATAAAAGTGATTAGAGACCACTGAACTCTATTAAAAAGAGGGGGAGAGATTTTCTGGTTGTTTTCTAGAAAGATCATTCATTACTATATTTTTCATTAATGGTTTTATTATGAAAACATTGAGTAGCATACGTACATTTATCTTATTACCGAAACAGTCATGTATCACTGATTTAAATGGGAATTATTTATTTTTATTCATTCCTTAAATGAGAATACCTCAGGAAGAAGTTTTTCAGGTTCAAAATTATCTTCTAGAACCAGGGAAGAATGTATAGTCTGAGGCTCAGAGGAGAGGAATGGGTTAAGGATGAAAATAATGCAGATTGTCTGTGAAGAGACTATGGAGAAATAACAGGACAAGAGAAGAACCCAAGGTCAAATTTATGGAAGCAAATTGAGGACCATATATGGGGAAAGAAACTGTGAAAGATACAATAATGGAGCAGGTCAAGAGGTAGGAGGCATAGCGGTAGTATGGCAGCAAAGCCAAGAGAAGAGCATATACCCAGATTTCAGCACTGCTGAGAAGTCTAATAATAAAACATTCTTCACTTGACAGAGAAGAAGTACACTAATTAATGTAGCTGTGGTAAATTAAAGTGAATATAAGCCATAATGGTTACAGAGGAAACTGAGGAGAAGAAAGTACAGCAGTAATGAGAAACTTTTTCCAAGAACGTTTTGTCAAAGATAGAAAAAAATGAACCAGAGATTCATAGAGTCTGGAAATACTGGCTTACAACTTCTGCTTTTATTTTTTGTTTTACAGGGGATATTTGAATCTATTGGTGAGAATAAGGGGGCATAACTGATAGTAAAATGTGCAACAAAATTTAGAAAGAGAATAAAATCCGTATGTGGAGTTGTTAGTATTAGAGAAAATGAGTGAGCTTCTGTTATAGCACTTGGGGATGATTATGAGATAAATCTAGATATGCACACATTTATAAATTAGATACAATAGAAATTACTTTCCATCTGATGTATTTGTGTTGGTTTGTTTTTCTCTATAGTTGGCATCGAGTGTTCCTCCTATTCAAATTCCCATGGAAATGGCCAAAACGATATATGATTAGGAAAAACTCTATATGTTAAGGAAAAACAGGGATAGAACATTTTTATGCTGAAAGTTTCAAAGAAATACAGGCAGATATAATAGTGATGAGAACGGATTGAAGGAGATTTAGAGGGATGATTCAGGCTTCCTGTCTCCTATCCTGACTGATTTCCAAGTAAAAATATTCACTTCAGGAAGTTGAAATTTTGTCATTCTCAATCTAGAGATGATCAAAGTAGTGCAGTGTCATTGAGGGTAAAATACTGGAGTCAGTAGATGTTTTTAAAATTTTTGCATTTTTATTTTTAAATTTTCATTGAAACATAATTGATTTTACAATGTTGTATCAGTTTCAGCTGTAAGACAGTGAATGTTATATATATATATATATATATATATATATATATTCATTTTTAACATTCACTTCCATTATATAATAAGCTATCAAGTATAGTACCCTGTGATATACAGTACAGTCCTTGTTGGTTATCTATTTATATAGAGCAAAATGCATATTTTAATTTTTAATTAGTTCCTCCTCCTCTCCTCTTTGCTAACTGTGAGTCTCTTTCTGTTTTGTAAGTTCCGTTGTATCATTTTTTAAGATTCAGCATATAAGTGGTATCTTCATTATCCATTCATCTGTCAATGGACACTTGATAGCTTCAGTGGCTTAGTTATTGTAAACAGTGCTGCAAAGAACATTGAGTGCATGTATCTTTTCAAATTATGGATTTTTTTTTTCTAAATGTATGCCCAAGAGTTGGATTGCAGTATCATATGGAAGTTATATTTTTATTTTCATAAGGAAACCCCATGCTGTTCTCCATACTGGATACACCAGTGTACATTCCCATCAACAGTTCCTTTTCCTCCACACCCTCTCAATCACTTATTATTTGTAGACTTTTCAATGTTAACTGTTCTGATCCATGAGATGATAACTCATTATAATTTTGATTTGCATTTCTCTAATACATAGTGATACTGAGTATCTTTTCATGTGCCTTTTGGCCATCTGTATGTCTTCTTAGAGAAATGTCTTTTTAGATATTATGCCACTTTTTGATTAGGTTGTTTTCTTTCTTTGTTTTTTATATTGAGCTGTAGAAGCTATTTGTATATTTTAAAGATACAAAGATACAAAATTAATCCCTTTTCAGTTGCATCATTTGCAAATATTTTTTCCCAGTCTATAGGTTGTCTTTTTGTTCTGTTAATGGTTTCTTTTGCTATGCAAAGGCTTTTAAGTTTAATTAGGTCCCATTTGTTTCTTTTTGTTGTGTTTGACTCTTCGACCCCATGGACTGTAACCCACCAGGCTCCTCTGTTCATGGGATTTTCCAGGCAAAATTACTTGAGTGGGTTGCCATTATTTTCTCCAGATGATCTTCCTGACCCCAGTAATCGGAGCTGTATCTCCTGAGATTCCTGCACTGAGACACTGGGGAAATACAGTTTAATAGTATCCAGTCTTATATTTAGGTCTTTAATGCATTTTTAATTTATTTTTGTGTATGGTGTTGGAGAATGTTCTAATTCCATTGTTTCATATGCAGCTGCCCAGTTGTCCATGAACGATTATTGAACAGACTGTCCTTTCTCCATCATATATTCTTACCTCCTTGTCTGAGGTTAATTGACCATATGTGCATAGGTTTAATTCTGGGATTTCTATCCTGTTCCACTGATTTCTGTGTTTGTGCCTGAACCAAACTGTTTTGATTACTGTAGCTTTGCAGGATAGTCTGCAGTCAGTCAGCCTCATTCCTCTGTCTTCATTATTTAAATTTTGCTTTGGCTCAGTTCAGTTCAGTTTCTCAGTCATGTCCAACTCTTTGCAATCCCATAGACTGCAGCACTCCAGTCTTCCCTGTCCATCACCGAAACCCTGGAGCTTGCTCAAACTCATGTCCATTGAGTCAGTGATGCTCTCCAACCATCTCATCCTTTGTCATCCCCTTCTCCTCCTGCCCTCAATCTTTCCCAGCATCAGGGTCTTCTCCAAGGAGTCAGTTCTTCAAATCAAGTGGCAAAAATACTGGAGCTTCAGCTTTAGCATTAGTCCTTCCAATGAATATTCAGAATTGATTTCCTTTAGGATTGACTGGTTGGATCTCCTTGTAGTTGAAAGGACTCTCAAGAGTCTTCTTCAACACCACAGTTCAAAAGCATCAATTCTTTGGCACTCAGCTTTCTTTTTGGTCCAACTCTCACATCCATCAGGACTACTAGAAAAACCATAGCTTTAACTAGATGGACCCTTGTTGGCAAAGTAATGTCTCTGCTTTTTAATATGCTGTCTAGGTGAGTCACAGCTTTTCTTCCAAGGGGCAAATGTCTTTTAATTTCATGGCTGTAGTCACCACCTGTAGTGATTTCAGAGCCCCAAAATATAAAGTATCTCACTGTTTCTTCATCTATTTGCCATGAAGTGATGGGACCAGATGCCATGACATTCATTTTTTGAATGTTGAGATTTAAGCCAGCTTCTCACTCTCCTCTTTCACCTTCATCAAGAGGCTCTTTATTTCTTTTTTGCTTTCTGCCATAAGGGTGGTATAATCTGCATATCTGAGGTTATCGATATTCTCCCAGCAATCTTGATTCCAGCTTGGGCTTCATCCAGCCCAGCATTTCACATGATGTATTCTGCATATAAGTTAAATAAGCAAGGTGACAATGCACATCCTTGATATATGCCTTTCCCAATTTGGAACCAGTCCATTGTTCTGTATCTGGTTTCACCTGTTGCTTCTTGACCTGCATACAGATTTCTCAGGAGGCAGTTAAGGTGGTCTGGTATTGCCATTTCTTGAAGAATTTTCCATAGTTTGCTGTGATCCACAGTCAAAGACTTTAGGGTAGTCAGTGAAACAGAAGTAGATGTTTTTCTGGAACTCACTTGCTTTCTCTAAGATTCAATGGATGTTGGCAATTGTTTTGGCTATTACGGGTCTTTTGTGTTTCCTGCTGCTGCTGCTGCTAAGTTGCTTCAGTCCTGTCCAACTCTGTGCGACCCCACAGACAGCAGCCCACCAGGCTCTGCCGTCCCTGGGATTCTCCAAGCAAGAACACTGGAGTGGGTTGCCATTTCCTTCTCCAATGCAGGAAAGTGAAAAGTGAAAGTGAAGTCGCTCAGTTGTGTCTGACTTTTAGCGACCCTATGGACTGCAGCCTACCAGGCTCCTCTGTACATGGGATTTTCCAGGCAAGAGTACTGGAGTGCGGTGCCATTTCCACAGAAGTTTAAAAAAAAAGTTGTTCTAGTTCAGTGAACAATTGTCATTGGTAAGTTGATGCAAATTGCCCTGAATCTATAGATTGTATATTGTATATTGCCTTGGAAGTATATATCCTTGAGTACGTGTTTTTTAAAAAAAACAGTATTGATTTTTCCAATCCAAAAACATGGTATATCGTTCTATTTGCTTGTGTTATATTTAATTTCTTTAATCAGCATCTTACAGTTTGGTGTATATATCTTTAGGTAAGTGTATTCCTAGGGTATATTCTTTCTTTTTTTTTTTTACTTTATTTTACTTTACAATACTGTATTGGTTTTGCCATACATTGACATGAATCCACCAGGGGTGTACATGAGTTCCCAAACATGAACCCCACTCCCACCCCCCTCCCCATAACATCTCACACAATGGAGTATTACTCAGCCTAGGGTTTATTCTTTTTGATGCAAGGGTAAATGGGATTATTTCCATAACTTATCATTCTGCTATTTCATTGTTAGTGTGTAGAAATGTAACAGATTTCTATGTATTACTTTTGTATCCTACAAATTTACTGAATTAACCGATGAGCTCTAGTAGTTTTCTGATAGTGTCTTTAGGATTTTCTGTGTATAGCATTATGTCATCTTTAAACAGTGACAGATTTACTTCTTTTCAAATTTGGATTCTTTGTATTTTTCCTCTTATTGCTCATGGCTAGGACTTCCAAAACTATATTGAATAAAACTGCTGAGAGTGGAAATCCTTGTCCTGTTCATGGCTTAGAAGGAATGCTTTCATTTCTTCACCATTAAGTATGATGCTAGCTGTGAGTCTGTCATAAATGACCTTTATTATGTTGAGGTGGTTTCCCTCTATGGACAGTTTCTGGAGAGATTTTGTCATAAATGGATGTTGAATTTTATCAGAAGCTTTTTATGTATCCATTGAGAGGATCATATTGTTTTTATTTTTCAATTTGATAATGTGGTATATCATAATGATCTATTTGTGGATGTTGAAAAATACTTCCATCCCTAGGATAAATTCCACTTAACCATGGTGAATGATCCTTTCAATATATTGTTGGATTTGGTTTGCTAGTATTTTGTTGGATTTTTTCATATATATTTATCAGAAATATTGGCCTGTGATTTTCTTTTTTTGTAGTATCTTTGGCTTTCATAGGGGCTTCAAAGAATGAGTTTAGAAGTGTTCCTTCCCTTGCCAAGTTTTGAAATAGTTTTCAGAAGTATAGATGCTAATTTGTCTCGAAATGTTTGATTGAACTCACTTATGAAGGCATCTGGCCCCGGACTTTTAGATCTTTGGAATTTTTAAATCACAGTTTCAATTTAAGTACTTGTTATTGGTCTGCTCACGTTTTTTATTTCTTTCAGGTTTTGTTTTGAGAGATTGCATCTTTTTAAGAAATGGACAAATTCTTATAGGTTGTCCATTTTATTGGCATATATATATACAGTTGCTTGTAGTAGCCTTTTTGTTCCTTTGCATTTGTGTGGTGTAAATTGTAACTTCTCCTTTTTCATTTATAACTATATTGATTTGGACCTTCTCTCCTTTTTTCTTGTTTGGCTAAAGGTTTATCAATTTTATCTTTTCAGAGAACCATTTTTTTTTTCATTGATCTTTTCTATTGTTTTTTAATTTCTATTTCGTTTACTTCTTCTCTGATCTTTAGGATTTCTTTCCTTCTAACTTTGGGTTTTGTTTGGTCTTCTTTCTCTAGTTTCCTTAGGTTATTTCTATGAGATGTTTCTTGTTTCCTGGGGTAAGCTTGGATCACTATAAACTTCCCTCTTAAAACTGCTTTTGCTGCATCCCATAGGTTTTAGATCACTGTGTCTCCATTTTCATCTGTCTTTGGGTATTCTTTTTATTTCCTCTTTGATTATTGTTTTTTTTCAGCATATTGTTTAGCCTCCATGTATTCATGCTTTTTGCATTTTTTTTCTTGCAGTTGATTTCTAATCTCAAAGTGTTATAGTCAGAAAAGATGCTTGATAAGATTTCAGTTTTCTTAAATTTACCAAGATTTGCTTTGGTCCAGCATGTGATCTATCCTAGACAGTGTTCCATGTGCCCTTGAAAAGGATGTATATTCTGCTTCTTTCATATGGAATGCTCTATAAATATTAAGTTCATTTGGTCTAATGCATCACTTAAGACCTGTATTACCGTATCGATTTTCTGTTTGGATGATCTGTCCAATGATTTAAGTGGGATGTGGGAGTGAAAGTGAAGTCACTCAGTCACTTTCACTTCTCTTCTTTAGTCAGCTAGATGTAAGGACTCCTCAGACAACCATTTTGCCTTGTTGAATTTATTTTCCTTGGAGATGGTTTTGGTTACCACCTCCTGTACAATGTTACTAACCTCTGTCCATAGTTCTTCAGGAACTCTATGTATCAGGTTTAATCCCTTCAATCTATTTGTCACTTCCACTGTATAATCATATTACTGGTTTAGATATCAGATTTGTGTGTGGATGATTTCCTACCTTTACCATATATTTGCCTTTACCGGTGAGATTTCCCATTTGTAATTTGCTTGTTTCTAGTTGTGGCCTTTCCTTTTTCTGTTTGGAGAAGTTCCTTTAGCATTTGTTGTAAAGCTGGTTTGGTGGTGCCAAATTCTCAGAGGTTTCGCTCACCTGTAAAGCTGTTGATTTTCCATCAAATCTGAGTGAAAGCCTTGCTGGGTAGAGTATTCTTGGATGTAGGTTTTCCCCTTCTAAGAAAAGGAATGATTTTATTCCTTTATTTATTCCCTTCTATAAATATTTTGTGCCACTCCATTCTGGCCTGCAGATATTCTGCTGAAAAATCAGCTGATAACTTTATGGGGGTTCCTTTGCATATTATTTGTAAAATTTCCCTCACTTCTTTTTAATATTTTCTCTTTATCTCTAATGTTTGTCAATTTGATTATTATGTATCTCAGTGTGTTTCTCCTTGGATTGATTCATTATGGTAATCTCTCTGCTCCATGGACCTGTGTGACTGTTTCCTTTCCATATTAGGGAAGTTTCTGCATTATGTCTTCAAGCCTTTTCCCAAGCCGTTTTCCTCTCTCATCCTTCTAGGACCCCTATTATGCAAATATTGGTGCATTTCTACATTGTTCAAGAGGGCTCTTAAACTGTCCTTGTTTCTTTTTATTTTTAATGATTTTATTTATTTTTGGCTGTGCTGGGTCTTTGTTGCTGTGTGGTCTTTTCTCTAGTTGCAGGGGCTACTCTCTAGTTATGGTGGGCGGGCTTCTTATTGTGGTGCCTTCTCTTATGCCTAGAGCATGTGTTCTAGGGCATGTGGGCTTCAATAATTGTGCTTCCTGGGCTCTAAAGCACAGCCTCAGTAATTGTGGCATACCAGCTTAGTCGCTCCACAGCATGCGGGAACTTCCCAGATCGGGGATCAGAGCTGTGTCTCTGGCACTGGCAGATGGATTCTTTACCACTGAGCCACCAGGAAAGCCCTGTCCTTGTTTCTTTTAATTCTTTTTTCTTTATTCTGTTCTGTAGTGATTTCCACCACTCTGTCATCCAGCTCACTTATTTGTTTTTCTGTCTGATTTATTATGTTATCAATTCCTTTTACTATATTTTTCATTTCATTGTATTCAACTGTTTGGTTGTTTTTCTATCTTTTGTAATTGTTAAAAATTTCTCATAACCTCTTGATCAGTTCATCAACAGTAAAAAAGACTGGAACCTATCAAAAAAAAGATACTCTGTATCCAAAGATAAAGAAGAAATCACAGTGAGTTGGCAGGAGAGGCATACTCAAGATACAATCAAAACCAGGTTGACAACCCACAAACTGGAGAATAATTACATCACATTCTTTTCCTGAGTTCTTTGATCATCTTTGGATTCTTTCTTGGGTAGACTGCACACCACTTGGTTATTCTTAGGGGGTTTTATCTTGTCTCTTCATTGCGAACATGTTTCTATGACATCTAATTTTGTCTAAAGTTCTATTTGTATTTTTATGTATGTACAAAGTTAGTACATTCCTTTACCTTAGAGAAGCTGTCCACTGAAGGGGATGTCATGTGTCCCAGCAGTACACTCCCCTCCCGTCACCCACTGGCCAGGGACCTGTCCAGCTGTAGGCTGGGCTAGCCTACAACTATGTTTGTGGGCTCAGTTCCACAGGCTGTGGGGATGCATATTTTTTGCTTCTGGTTTCTGCTCCCTCTTGGGTGAGGCTGGTCTAGAAATTAGTGGTGGGAGGGGCTCACCCCTGCACGCTGGTTGGTGGTGATCACTGACCTTCTGACGATGGGTGGGACTGTGTTCCTGTGCTGTTGGTTGTTTGGCCTGAGTCACTGCAGCACTGGAATCTACAGGCTGTTTGGTGGGACCAGGTCTTGGTGTTAATGTCCCAAGTAAGATGTCAGCCTTCAGACAAGTGCTCCCTGATATGTTTACCTCCAGCTTTTATATCTCAAGAAAGAGTCACAGTCACACCCCACCCCCCCACCCCCCCCACCTCCCAACGAGACCCTCCAAGACCAGCAGGTAGGTCTGGCTCAGGATCACATGAAGTCACTGCTTCTGCCCTGGATCTTAGGGCACATGGAGATCTAGTGTCTATCCTCCAAGAGTAGAGTCTTTGTTCCACTCAGTCCTGTGAAGCTGCTGTGATCAAGCTCCACTGGCCTTCAAAGCCAAATGCTCTGGGGGCTCTCAGGCTACAAAGCCTGATTCGGGGCTCACTCCTGTGTGAGAACTTCTGTGATATAATTATTCTCCAGTTTGTGGGTTGCCCACCTGGTGATTATGGGATATGATATATCTTGAGTACACCCCTCCTACCATCTCATTATGATTTTGTCTTTGTCTTTCAATATAGAGTATCTTTTTTGGTAGGCTCCAATCTCTTTTATTGTTGGTTATTCAGCAATTAGTTGTGATATTGTTGTTCTCACGAGAGAACAACAGAGAATGTCCTACTCTGCCAACCTGTCTTCTTTCCTCTGGATTCAGTATAATTTTGTGAGTTTTAATCATGGCACCACACACTAAACAGTCTTAGACATGCACATGGTCAACTTTGCTTCTGACAATAGGAGCAAGACAAAACTGAGGCACTAGCATGTCTGTATGTGGGAAGCAGAGATGTAGAAGTGGAGTGGAGGTATATCAGGCTTTATCTAGAGCAGAGAAAAGAAAATAAAGTCTTCCAGAGGCTATTCATTGTACCAGTTCTCTCTATATCTTTCCCCAAAGGCTTTTGGATCTGAAAGGGTATGAAATTTAATGTCCATCTGAGAAGGATTTGGGGAAGTGTGAAAGATTATAAAACCAGTCTTTATAAAATAATATGTCTATAATACTTAAAACAATGGCTTAAACCCCAATATAGATGGGGAAAGTCACTGGAAAATTAGCCTGTTGTGTTTAAACATATGATTTAGCATATGGTAAAGTTGGCATTTCAAGTCAACAGGAAAAAAAAAAATACTCAAAGTTCATTGGTACTAGAATAATGAGATTTGTAAATGACTATATATCATATCTTCACATTATGGGCTCATGCAAATTTAAATGTTTAACTTTTTAAAATGGAACATTAGAATAAGTAGAAGAAAACAGTGTGTATCAGGTCTAGGATTTTACTTTAAGAAATCATCCTGGTTCTTCACAAATTAGTATACGAGATGATATTTATTGCATTGTTTCATTTAATAAGTATGCTAATAATCTCTTACATATTCTAAAAAGAACTTCTGATAATGCTATAGATTATTCCCAATATAGCAAAATAGAATGGTCATTTTATAAAATAAGTTATATTATTCTAAAATGTCTACTATGCTTATAAAAATATCTACTTCAAGACTTACTCTATGATACATTCTATGCAGTAATTAAGATAATGTGGTACTGGTGAACGAATAGACTAAGAGATAACTGGAATAGAATAAAAAGCCCCGAAAATGACCCACACAAATGCAGTCAACTTATCTTTTTTATTTTTTTTTTAATTGGAGTATATTTGCTTTACAATGTTGTGTTAGTTTCTGCTCTACAGCAACATGAATCAGCTATATGTATACATATATCCTCTTCTTCTTAAGCCTCTCTCCACCCACCCCTCCTCATTCCACTCCTCTGGTAGTCAACTGGTCTTTGACAAAGAAATAAAGACAATAAAACAGAACAAAGACTGTCTTTTCAACAAACAGTGCTGCAACAACTGAACATCCAAATGCACGAAACAGATCTGAAAACACATATTACACCCTTCATAAAAATTATCTAAATTGACCTAAAGGTAAAATGCTAAACCAAGAAACTCAGAGGATAACATAGTAGAAAAACTAGATGATCTTGTGTTTGGAGATAACTTTTTAGGTATAATGTCAAAGGCATAACTCGTAAAAGAAATACTTGATTAACAAGCCTTCATTAAAATTGAAAGCTTATGTTCTACCAATGCTCAGTTCAGTTCAGTCGCTCAGTCGTGTCCTACTCTTTGCGACCCCATGAATCGCAGCATGCCAGGCCTCCCTGTCCATCACCAACTCCCGGAGGTCACTCAGAGTCATGTCCATTGAGTCAGTGATGCCATCCAGCCATCTCATCCTCTGGCGTCCCCTTCTCCTCCTGCCCCCAATCCCTCTCAGCATCAGAGTCTTTTCCAATGAGTCAACTCTTCGCATGAGGTGGCCAAAGTACTGGAGTTTCAGCTTTAGCATCATTCCTTCCAAAGAAATCCCAGGGCTGATCTCCTTCAGAATGGTCTGGTTGGATCTCCTTGCAGTCCAAGGGACTCTCAAGAGTCTTCTCCAACACCACAGTTCAAAAGCATCAATTCTTCAGTGCTCAGCCTTCTTCACAGTCCAACTCTCACATCCATACATGACTACTGGAAAAACCATAGCCTTGACTAGACGGACCTTAATTGGCAAAGTAATGTCTCTGCTTTTGAATATGCTATCTACTGGTCAAGAAAATGAGAAGGCAAGTAACAGACTGGGAGAAAACATTTTCAAGAGACATATCTGATAAAGGAACATTATCAAACATACAAAGAACTCTTAAAACTGAGTAATCTGATTTTTAAATGGGCAAATCTAAAGAGATATTTCAGCAAAGATATTCACACATCAAATAGGTATATGAAAAGATGTGCAGCACCAAATGTCAGTGGGGAATTAAAAATTAAACCAATTATACCACTACACATCTTTTGGAATGGCCAAAATCTCAAACACTGACACCAAATACTGGTGAGGATGTGGAGCAAAAACTCATTCATTGCTGATCAGAAGATAAAATGGTACACCTACTTTGGGACACTTTGGTGACTTCTTACAAAACTGAACTAATTCTTACTAGATAGGCCACATATTTTGTATTAATATTTACCCAAATGATTTGAAAACTTTTGTCTACAAAAAACTTCAACACAGACATTTATAGCAGTTTTATTCATAATTACCAAAACATGGAAGCAACAAAGATAAGCTTCAGTAGGTATATGGATAAATACATTGTGGTCCACCTAGACAATGAGATTTTATTCAGTGCCAAAAAGAAATGAGTTACCAAGCCATAAAACCTACTGAGGAACCTTAAATGCATACTACAAAAGAAGAGAAGTTCAAAGACATCATACTGTATGGTTCAACTATGGCATTCTGAAAAGGCAAAACCATGGAAACAGTAAAAAGATGAGGCGTTACCTAGGATTAGTGGGGCATGAAGGATAAACAGTTGAAATATAAAGGATTTTTTAGAATAGGAAAACAATTATGATCTTAGAATGCTGGGTGGATGTTTTATTATTAACCAAAGTATAGTTGATTTACAATGTTGTGTTAATTTCTGCCCTACAGCAAAGTGTTTCAGTTACACGTATACACACACACACACACATACACACACACACAATTTTCCATTATGGTTTATCACTTGATACTGAATATACTTTGCTGTGCTATACAGTAGAATCTTGGTGCTTATCAAACTCCCACTCTAACTCTTCCCACCCCCTTGCATGCCACATGTCTGTTCTCTATGACTGTGAGTCTGAGTCTTTCTGTTCCATAGATAAGTTCATTGGTGTCATATTTTAGATTCCACATGTAAGTGATATCATATGGTATTTGTCTTTTTCTTTCTTATTTAGTATAATGATCTCTAGTTTCATAGTTTCATCTATGTTGTGGCAATTTGCATTGATTCATTCTTTTTATGGCTGAATAGTATACCATTGTGTATGTGTGTGTGTGTGTGTGTGTGTGTGTGTGTGTGTGTGTGTGTGCATGCATGCGCACATAGATACCACATCTTCTTTATCCACCCACCTGTCTGTGGACATGTATGTTACTGCAACGTCTTGGTTATTGTGAATAGCGCTGCTATGAACACAAGGGTGCATGTATCTTTTTGAATTATAAGTCTGTCTGGATATGTGTTCAGGGTGGGATTTCTGGATCATATGGCAACTTTATTTTTAGTTTCATGAGGAACCTCCATTCTATTTCCATAGTGGTTGTGCCAGCTTACATTATCACCAACTTACATTCTTACCAACAGTGTAGGGAGGGTTCCCTTTTCTCCATAGCTTCTCCAGAATTTGTTATTTTTACACTTTTTAATGATGGCCATTCTGACCAGTTTGAGATGGTACCTCATGGTAGTTTTTATTTTCACTTTTCTAATAATTAGTGATGTTTAGCATCTTTTCATATGTCTACTGGCATCTCTTGTTGTCTTGGGAGAAATGTCTATTAAGGTCTGCTACCCATTTTCTGATTGGATTGTTTTATGTTGTTGAGTTGTATGAGCTGTTAATATACTTTGGAAATTAAGTCCTTGTCAGGTCTTTAATGCATTTTTAGCTTATTTTTGTGTATGGTGTTAGAGAACGTTCTAATTCCATTGTTTCATATGCAGCTGCCCAGTTGTCCATAAACAATTATTGAAGAGACTGTCGTTTCTCCATTATATATTCTTACCTCCTTTGTCTGAGGTTAATTGACCATATGTGCATAGGTTTAATTCTGGGATTTCTATCCTGTTCCACTGATTTCTATGTTTGCACCTGAATCAAACTGTTTTGATTACTGTAGCTTTGTAGGATTATCTGTAGTCAGTCAGCCTCATTCCTCTGTCTTCATTATTTAAATTTTGCTTTGGCTCAGTTCAGTTCAGTTTCTCAGTCATGTCCAACTTTTTGTGATCCCATAGACTGCAGCACTCCAGTCTTCCCTGTCCATCACCAAAATCCTGGAGCTTGCTCAAGCTCATGTCCATTGAGTCAGTGATGCTATCCAACCCTCTCAACCTCTGTCATCCCCTTCTCCTCCTGCCCTCAATCTTTCCCAGCATCAGTCCTTCCAATGAATATTCAGTGTTGATTTCCTTTAGGATTGACTGGTTTGATTTCCTTGCTGTCCAAGGGACTCTGAAAAAGTCTTCCCCAGCATCACAATTTAAAAGCATTAATCCTTTTGTGCTCAGACTTCTCTATGGTCCAACTTTTACATCCATTTATGACTACTGGGAAAGCATAGCTTTGACTATATGGACCTTTGTTGGCAAAGTGCTTTTTAATACACTGTCAAGGTTTGTCAAGACTGAGCAACTTCACTTTGACTTTTCACTTTCATGCATTGGAGAAGGAAATGGCAACCCACTCCAGTGTTCTTGCCTGGAGAATCCCAGGGACGGGGGAGCCTGGTGGGCTGCCATCTATGGGGTCGCACAGAGTCGGACACGACTGAAGCTACTTAGCAGCAGCAAGGTTTGTCATTGTTTTGTGCCCTAGTATGTCAATCTGAGAGAATCTTCCATGTGCACTTGAAAAGAGTGCATTCATTCTAGGGGATGTAATGTCTTGAAAATATTAAGTCTAACTTTTCCATTGTATTATTTAGGATATCAGTTTCCTTATTGGTTTTCTATCTAGAGGATCATTCCATTGATGTGAGTGGGGTGATAAAGTCCCTGCTATTGTATTCATGTGAATTGCTCCCTCCATGTTTGTTAGTATTTGTTTTATGTGTTTGGGTGCTCCTATGTTAGGTGCATACATGTCGATAAGAGTAATATCCTCTTCTTGTATTGATTTTTTAAACATTATATTGTGTCTGTATCTTTATGGCCTTTGTGTCAAACTCTATTTTGTCTTGTATGAATACTGTGATTCCCCTCTTTCCCATCATTTCCCTTTACATAAAATATCTTTTTCCATCCTCTTACTTTCAGTCTATGTGTGTCCTCTGTCCTAAGTGGACTTTTATAGGCAGAATATTATAGGCTCTTGTTTTATTATCCAAACTGCCACTCTGTCTTTTGATTGCAGCATTTAGTCCATTGACATCTAATGTAATTACTGATAGATAAGTATCTATTGCCATTTTAAAGCTTGTTTTATAGTTGATTCTGTTTCTTCTTTGTACCTTTCTTATTGATTTTCCCTTCGTTGTTTGATGATTTCCTTTTATTTTATGCTTGTGTTCTCTTTTTTTTATTTTTGTGAACCTATTGTATATTTTTCACTTGTGGTTACCCTGTTTTTCAAATGTGTAACCCCCTCCTATATCTATTTCCTGTAGACCAATAGTCATATAGGTTCAAACACATTGTAAACAGAAGAATTTTTTCATTTTCTTACTCTCCTCCCATACATTTTATGATTTTGGATGGCCATGCTTTTACATCTTCATGCTTATCGTTTTGTTGTTAATTCTGGTTGTCATCATTTTAAGAGCTTTTTTTTTAATTAAAAAAATTTGGGGGGACTTCCCTGGTGGTCCAGTGGTTAGGACTCCCAATGCAGGGGGCTCAGGTTTGATTCCTGATTGGGGATCCCCTGCATGCTGCATAATGCAGTCAAAAAATTATTATTATTATTATTATTTTACCATATACTGAGTTACTTAAGTGATACTTTCCAGTTGTGATTTTCATACAGCTTCTCATTTCTTTTCCATTTAGAGATCTTTCAACATTTAAGGATAGGTTTAGTATTGCTGTATTCTTTTAGAGTTTGCTTGTCTGAGAAATTCTCTCTCTCTCCTTCTATTGTAAATGATACTCTTGCTGGTAGAGCATTCTAGGTTACAGAATTTTCTCTTTCAGGACTTTGAATATATTTTGCCACATCCTCTGGTCTGCAATGATTCTGTAGAGAAACCAGCTGATAGCCCTATAGGAGTTCCCTTGTAATTAACTCTATTTTATCTTGCTGCCTTTAGTGTCCCCTCTTTAACTTTTTTCATTTTAATTATAATATGTTTGGTATAGGTCTATTTGGATTCATCTTGTTTGGAACCCTCTGCACTTCCTATACTAGAATATCTGTTCCCTTCTTCAGACTGGGGAAGTTTTCAGCCATAATTGCCTTAAATATATTTTCAATCCCTTTATCTCTTTCTTCTTCTTCTGGAATCCCTATTAACATAGATTAGTATAGATGATAATGTATGTATTATCCTATAGGTCTCTTAGGTGCTTTTTTAAAAAAAGGAGGGGGGCTTAGTTCAGGTCAATTCAGTTGCTCAGTCATGTCCAACTCTTTGCAACCACATGGACTGCAGCATGCCAGGCCTCCCTGTCCATCACCAACTCCCAGAGCTTAGTCAACTCATGTCCATTGAGTCAGTGATGCCATCCAGCCATCTTATCCTCTGTCGTCCCCTTCTCCTCTTGCCTTCAATCTTTCCCAACATCAGGGTCTTTTCCAATGAGTGAGTTCTTCGCATCAGATGGCCAAAGTATTGGAGTTTCAGCCTCAACATCAGTCCTTTCAATGAATATTCAGGACTGATTTACTTTAGAATGGACTGGTTGTATCTCCTTGCAGTCCAAGGGACTCTCAAGTCTTCTCCAACACCACAGTTCAAAAGCATCAATTCTTCGGTGCTCAGCTTTCTTTATAGTCCAACTCCCACATCCATACATGACCACTGGGAAAACCATAGCCTTGACTAGACAGACCTTTGTTGGCAAAGTAGTGTGTCTGCTCTTTAATATGCTGTCTAGGTTGGTCATAACTTTCCTTCCAAGGAATGTCTTTTAATTTCATGGCTGCAGTCACCATCTGCAGTGATTTTGGAGCCCCCCAAAATAAAGTCTCTCACTGTTTCCATTGTTTCCCTATCTATTTGCCATGAACTGATGGGACTAGATGCCATGATCTTAGTTTTCTGAATGTTGAGTTTTAAGCCAAAATTTTCACTCTCCTCTTTCACTTTCATCAAGAGGCTCTTTAGTTCTTCACTTTCTGCCATCAGGTGGTTTCATCTGTATATCTGAGGTTATTTTGGTATTTCTCCCAGCAATCTTGATTCCAGCTTGTGCTTCATCCAGCCCAGCATTTCTCATGCTGTACTCTGCATATAAGTTAAATAAGAAGGATGACAGTATAATGAGTTCCATTATTCTATATTCCAAATCACTTATTCATTATTCTGCATTATCCCTTCTGCTACTTATTGCCTTTAGCTCAGCTTTTGTCTCAGCAAATGAAATTTCTACTCTTTCTTGACTTCTTCTTATAGTTTCTAGTTACTTTTTTTTTTTAACAGTAAGCTGTATTTCTGTTGGTAGCTTGTCTTAATTCCTTCAGTATTTTCATTATCTTCTTTTTGAACTTGACATCTATTAAACCAAAGAGGTCTGTTTCATTGTTCTTTCGCAGGAATGAATTTCTCCGTCTTTTCACTGCAAATGGTTTCTCTGCTTTATTAAATTATTTTTTTTTACATTTCTCTTATTCTGCAAGTTTAGGAGTAAAATCACCTACCATAGTCTTAGAGGTCTATTTTATGTGAGAGTATCCAATTATAGCCTGTGTGGGTTTAATATTTTTGGTGTGAGAGCTGTTTCTAATATGGATGCCTGCCTCCTCTTTTTCAGTATGTGCTGGCCATTATCCCCTTGTGGGGGCTGTGCAGATGCAGTGGCCAGTGCCCACCTCTGTGGCAGGCCCAGGCTCCCTCCACTTATGCCTTCAGGGGCACCTACACCACACTCCAGCCCCTTCAAGCTGGCTCTGTGCAGCTAACCCCAGTCCTTTACCTGGGCCTGATGTCTGAAGCCTGAGCTTTAGCACCAAGTAGACATGTGTCTCAGTCTGGGGAACACAGGGTGCTGGCATGGACCATCCATGCAGGATGCAGGTCTGTCCACTCTGTAAACTGGCTGCTGTGCCATCCTCTGAGGTTCCCCACCAGTAATGAAGCGGGAGACTCCCCCAGGCTCAGGAATCTTTCTTTTCTCACAGTTCCCTCCAAGGGGCACAGGTCCCATCCTGATTCTCTCTCTTTTTTATTTTGTCCTACAGAGTTACATAGGGATTCTTCTTGCCCTTTCAGAAGTCCAAGGACTTGTGCCAGTGTTCAGTATGCCTTCTTTGAGAATAGTTCCACTGATGTATTTTTCGGTGTAGATGTATTTTTGATGTATTTGTGGCAGGAGATGAGTGCCATGTCCTGCTACTCCACCATCTTGATCGCTCCCCTCTGGTTACAAGTTATTATACATTGATTCAAACCCACAGAACATGTAATCCAAGAGTGAACACTAATGTAAACCATGTACTTCAGCGATAATGATGTGTCAGTGTTCCACCAATTATAATATATGTACCACTGTGGTGTGGATGTTAGCAGTGACAGAAGCTGGGTGGGGAAGGTAGCATAGAGGAACTTCCTGTATTTTTCACTCAATTTTACTATGAACCTAAAACTGCTCTGCTGCTGCTGCTGCTAAGTTGCTTCAGTCGTGTCCGACTCTGTGTGACCCCATAGATGGCAGCCCACCAGGCTCCGCTGTCCCTGGGATTCTCCAGGCAAGAACACCAGAGTGGGTTGCCATTTCCTTCTCCAATGCATGAAAGTGAAAAGTGAAAGTGAAGTCACCCAGTCGTGTCTGACTGTTAGAGACACCATGGACTGCAGCCTTCCAGGCTCCTCTGTCCATGGGATTTTCCAGACAAGAGTACTGGAGTGGGGTGCCAGTGCTTTCTCTGAAAACTGCTCTAAAAATAGTCTGTTAAACATGTGGAGTAATTATGATAATTATCTGAAAGAATAGACAAAAAGAACAGTAAATTTTTACAAAGAATAATAAGGAGAATAATCTTGACCTGCTTTAAATAATTTATGCTATTGACCAATTTTTGTGGAAACAACTTTTATCAAAATCAGATGTTACAGTGTCCTACTTTTTTAATCTTAACCTCTTGTCAAACATTAATTCATCCTCTTGGACAATTTTTAAATGTAATTTAATATAATTTTCTTAATATGTTAAACATAAGGCATTCATAGTAATTGTTCAAGAATACATCTATTGTTATGACTGAAGATATAAACTCAGAATCTGAGGATGGTATGCAACATAAATTAAGGGGTTAAAAGTTATTATACTTCAAATAAATTGCAGAAGGACAATAAACAAGTATATGAAGAGAGAGCTTAGGTTTGGAAAAAAACTAAACTACATGATGACAAAGTAACAATATCCTAATAACTAATTTTTAACAATCGTTATACTGTTAGGCAAACAAAAAAAAATATTGTATGCATGATACCACATAATCATGAGTTTTAAATTATTCAAAAACATCTAATTTTCTTTGGTTACTAAGTCACGTCTGACTCTGCAACCCCCTGGACTGTAGCCTACCAGGCTCCTCTGTCCATTGGATTTCCCAGGCAAGAATACTGGAATGGATTGCTATTTCCTTCTCCAAGAAATCTCCCTGATCCAGGGATCAAACCCGCCTCTCCTGTTTGGCAGGCAGATTCTTTACCACTGACGATGAAGTCATATGAATGGTAGCACATAATCATGAGTTCTTAACTATGCAAAGCATCTTCTAATTAACAGTTTGCTTTTTCTTAAACCATACCTAAGTAGGAAAAGTAGAAAGACTGCTATCTTTGCTATGTGGAGATAAAAACATTTGTTTTGTATTCCAAGCATTTTCCACATGGAGTTAGAATGAATATGAGATGGCTCTTAAGTGTACTTGATCTGCACGAAAATCATGTTCAGATTGTAGCTTTCAGAATACAAAAATATCTGAAACTATTTGTCTGCAGCAAAGAGTCACCTAATGTCCACTTAGACTTTTTATATTCTGTACTCTATGGTTTATAAAATTGATTTAAGATTAATATGAACTAAAGAACAATTTATATGTCCCATTTCATTGAAATTATGGTAAGTGCATTTGAAATTTGAATTACAATTGAAGTAAAATCAATACAGTGTTCAAAGTTATGTTTTCTTTTTCAAACTCATAATGAAATAAAAGCTAAAGTGCCTACATTCTAATTTGCCATGTTATAGTTTACATTGAAATTATAAATAATATAGTATACATTTGTTATGTGAAATAAAGCACACTGCCTAAGACATTTTAGTCCCAATGAATCATTAGAATATTTATATTCATATGTTTGGTAGGATAACAACTATTCTATATCCTGGCATGATGAATGTCTTTGCATGCCACTGTGGAATGAAAAAAAAAAAAAAAAGCATTACATTGTTCCCTGTCAGAAAAGGATGAAAGGACAATGACTGGATAACTTTTGTACTACTGATAAGAAGTATGCATTTAGAAGAGAGAATGAACAAATATTGAAACTCAGTTTAGTAAATAGCTTCAACAAGGTCAGTGTCCTGAAAGACAAGAAAGACTGAGCAACAGTTATAGATTAAAAGCAAGTAAAGGAACGTGATGATCAAAGGCATTAGATGATCCTGGATATAGAACATTGTTAGATTGATTCAAAAAATTAGAATAAGGATTGTAGTAATGTAAAATCCCAAGATTTGATCACTATTTTGTTGTCATAGAGGAGATCATCTTCATTGTCAGAAGACACACGCTGAATTATTTAAAGATGAAACATTGTTATATTTGGTATATTCTAATGATTATGGGACATAGATGGGGAAACAGTGTCAGACTTTAATTTTTGGGGGCTCCAAAATCACTGCAGATGGTGATTTCAGCCATGAAATTAAAAGACGTATACTCCTTGGAAGAAAAGTTATGACCAACCTAGATAGTAGATTCAAAAGCAGAGACATTACTTTGCCGACTAAGGTCAGTCTAGTCAAGGCTATGGTGTTTCCAGTAGTCATGTATGGATGTGAGAGTTGGACTGTGAAGAAGGCAGAGCGCCGAAGAATTGATGCTTTTGAACTGTGGTGTTGGAGAAGACTCTTGAGAGTCCCTTGGACTGCAAGGAGATCCAACCAGTCCATTCTGAAGGAGATCAGCCCTGGGATTTCTTTGGAAGGAATGATGCTAAAGCTGAAACTCCAGTACTTTGGCCACCTCATGCAAAGAGCTGACTCATTGGAAAAGACTCTGATGCTGGGAGGGATTGGGGGCAGGAGGAGAAGGGGACGCCAGAGGATGAGATGGCTGGATGGCATCACTGACTCGATGGACGTGAGTCTGAGTGAACTCTGAGTGTTCGACTCTTTGTGACCCCATGAATCACAGCATGCCAGGCCTCCCTGTCCATCACCAACTCCCGGAGTTCACTCAGATTCACATCCATCCAGTCAGTGATGTCTTCCAGCCATCTCATCCCCTGTCGTCCCCTTCTCCTCCTGCCCCCAGTCCCTCCCATGGTCCTTATAAAACACCATGGAATATTCCTCACAACTGGGTAATAGTAACTGAATTACGATTTAACTACAGATAATTAGCTATAGTATTTGTAAATGGATATCTGACTTTATCCTCTTCTATCAACCCCCACAACCACATCTACCCACCTACCTATATCTGTATATTTTATATCTCTTCACATTCAGTAAAGCTATCCCTACTCAGGAGAAGGCAATGGCAACCCACTTCAGTGTTCTTGCTTGGAGAATCCCTGGGACAGTGGAGCCAGCTGGGCTGCGGTCTGTGGGGTCACACAGAGTCGGAGATGACTGAAGCGACTTAGCAGTAGCAGCAGCAGCAGCAGCATCCCTACTCCATTTAAGTTTTCACCATTGCTTCCCAAGCCCAATATATCATAGACTTTCTCTGCTTTATGTTTTCTACTTACTACTAATTTACATATTATATATTTTGTGTCTTGCTTTACTTCTTATCTAGCTTGCTTGAAGTAGTTTTTGTCTATTGCTGTGTAGTAATAACTATTCCTGACCCAGAGACCTGAGAAGTTTTATGTTTCTTTAATATTCTGAGGACTTCAGATCTTCATTTCTGGAAAATTCTCAGCTAAGATTATATGTGTATCTCGTCTCCATTTTACTTACTTTTTCTGGAACTACTATTAGACATTGTTTAATCCTCTTAAACATTATTCATTTGTTTAAGTGTTTGCTAAAGTATGGCAAAGCCTGGTGGGCTGCCATCTATGGGGTCACACAGAGTCGGACATGACTGAAGTGACTTAGCAAGCAAAAGTATAATATACACAAAGAAAAATTGAGAAATACATATAATGAATCTCCAAAAAGTTAATATTGTTGTGTAAAACAGACATAGGTCAAGAAATATTACCAGTCCTCCAAAAGGTTCCTATATGTAGTCATAACTCCCCAAATCCACTTCAGAGCCTGTAAGAATCAAAAGTATCCTGACTTCTAAGACCATATTAGATAAGTTTGCCTGAATTTGAACCTTACATAAGTAGAATCAAACACAGAATCTACTTTTGTACCTGGCTTCATTCATTCAACAGTATGTTTGTGATATGTATTCATGTAGTTTGCAGTTCATTCTCTTTTCTTTTGCATTCTGTTATATAAACACTGTATTTAATCCATTCTACTTCTAAGGAAGTTTTTTCTCCCAGATTTTAATAGTTATAAATAGTGCTGCTATCCATCATTATGTCTTTTGATGTACGTATGTACATGTTTCTGTTGGTTATATACCTAAAAGGGTAACTGTTAGGTCATAACGTATCTATACTTCTAGTAGTCACGTCTTTGTGTGTCATAACTTGGAGTACATAGAGCTCATTCCTTTTTATCACTAAATTTTATTTCATTGTATAGATGTATAACAGTTTGTTTTTCACTCACCTGTTGAATGACATCTTGGTTTCTCCCAGTCTTTAGAAATTAAGCATAAAGCATCTATAAACATTTATGTACAGGTTTTTGTGTAGACATTAGTTTCAAATCAGTTGGGTAAATACCTAGGAACATAATTGCTGGATTGCACGGTAAGACTGTATAGCTTTGTGAGAGAGTGTAAAATTATTTTCCAAACTATTTTCCATTCCAAACAACAATGAATTTTCTTCCTGCCCCTATAGTTCCACATCCTCATCAGCAATTGTTATTGAAAGTTGTTTAGATTTTAGTAATCTTAATCAGTTTATGGTGGGATCATAGGCTCTTTTAATTTGCATTTCCTAATGATAAATGATATTGTTAAATTTTATATGCTTATTTGCCCTGTCACTGTGCCCGATATGTATCACTATATGATAGTAGTGATGAATAGTGGGTGAACTGAATTATTTCAAAGATTATCTGTGAGGAATTGAAATGCATTATCATGTAGGCATACATTAATAGCCCAAAGGTCATATTTATGTCTGTTCCAATAATTGTGCTGTGCTTAGTTGCTCAGTTGTGCCTGACTCTTTAACGACCCCATGGACTGTAACCCTCCAGGATCCTCTGTCCCTGGGATTACCCAGGCAAGAATACTGGAGTGGGTTGCCATTCCCTTCTCCAGGGGATCATCCCAACCCAGGGATCTAAGCCAGGTCTCCTGCACTGCACCAGATTCTTTTCTGCCAACAGGGAAGCCTTGCTCCAATAATTATTGCACTCTTAAAGAAAAAAATCACCTATATTTTTCTGGGACTTAGTTTTCTTCAGCTAGGATAAATTTCAGAATTACATCAGGCAAAGTCCTTTCACCTGGAGAGTAGGCCTTTACTACAGAGAAGGCTCTGGGCTTGTTTCACAATGGTTACACTCTCTGCTGGGTTTATAAGGGCATCTTTCTAGGATCCTCACCAGAAGAACCTATTGGTGAAGGATTTGGGAAGGAGGTCCCCTTAAGCCTGCAGCCCCCATGATTTTCTCATCTTTAGACTAGTCCACACTCGGCCTCCAGAATTGTCAAATCTTCCATGTAGGTATCCCTACCAGTTAACAGCTCTAGTGGCTCCTGCTCCAGGTGAGATGATCTCAGTCCCTGCGTCTCTCTGGATGTGCCTGTCTCTTCAGATTTCAGAGTGGTGGTTGTCCCTGTCACTTCAGTTTTCAGACAGGGCTAAGAAAAGTCATTGATTTTCACATTGTCCAGTTTTTGTTGTGCAGACAAGAGTGGTGATTTCCATGTTCTGTATGTGTTACAGCTGAAATCTATGAATATTTTAGAAATCTTTAAATATTTTTAAAATTTTTGTGTTTCTGTGCTTCCCAGATTTTTCATTCTGGTTTATTTTAAATCTTTTGTTTTTTCTTATGTACTTTATAGTCTGATTATATATATTTTTAGAGTTTCATCAAATTGCTTTATTATATATTGTTTTTGAGTGTGCTAATTTTCCTTTTATTTACATATGTTTATTCTTCCTGATAGGGGTTTATAATGTTTCATTTATAGTTCATTTTTAGGGACTAGGAAAGAAAAATGTGTTCAAAACTGAAAATAATCCTATGAAGAAGTGTTGTATTTGCTTTTACAAGATTCTGGAGTTTTAAAATAATTCTCTATCCATTATTATACCAAAAGGTAATAAAAGTAGACCCACACCTATGATTAATGGGAGGCTTATGGCTTAGATTTCTCCTATTTAATACCCAGCCACACCCAACCTCTTGTGCCAAGGACAGAGAGCCTCTAAACTTTCAGTTTATACAGCCATTCTGAAATGTAATTGACAGAAGTGGGGATTCACCTTCTACATTAGTTTAGTTTTAAAATATCTAGATGTTTCCTAGTCACTGTTCTATGCATTGCTTTATTGGATTTGTTACTGTTGCTAATTGCTGCTTGCTCATCATTTTGTATTATGTAGGAGTAGTTATACTGTTTATACAATGTCAGGATTTTCCCAAGGCTATTCAGTGTTTAAGGACATACTTTAGGGCTGCATAATACACTGTGCTGTTATGTCACATTTACTTCTACACTTTAATACATATATATAATTTATACAGTTTTCAGTTTTTCACTTTTAAGGTAGATGATTAGACACAGAATTACTTAGCCAGAGGGAATCATATTTTGATTTTTTAAAGAGGCCCAATTCATACTGTCTTTTTCATCAGATTTTTATTGTCATTGTGTATCTTTTTGAATTAAAAGTCTTTGGTATCTTAATTGATATGCAGTCATCTAGTTATTTTTAACTTTTTTGGTTGATAGTACAGGGGAGTCTAAATTCTACTTTTACCCAGTTAGTTATTTTTATCTGGACCTGTGAATTAAATTGACTTAAGACAGATAAATAGGAAAAAAATACAAGTTTATTTAACACAAATTTTACATGGCATGTAAGCCTTCATGAGTGAGGAGTCAAAGAAATGGCAAAATCTAGGTTTTCTGTATTAGGTTGAGAAAAGAGAGACAATTGGGAAAAAGTAACTAACCCATGTGAAGAGGCCAAAGGGAGATAAGAATTATTTTAACAAGGTCTGCTTGTACAGAATTCTCTTAGTCTTAGCTTCTCATCCTTAATGATGGGAATGTTACTTTTCTTCTGGTATAGGGAGGATATCTTTCACAGGGAAATTTCATCTCCTGCCTGGAAAGTTGGGGTGTTCTTTTTTTGTTGCTTATTGTCTTTGCCATTTTTCAAGTGCCTTTAACTCAAAATAGAGAGTACTCAAAATAAGAGTACTTGGCTTATGTTAGGCTGGCATGTTCTGAACTCATTCACTCATAATGGAAATAATTATATTTCTTTTAAATCTTAGTAGAGAGGTTAAGAGCATATTCTCTCAAGCTATACTTTTCTAGATTTAGAACCAGGCATTGCCTCTTAATAGTTCTGTGAATGGGAATCAGTGATTGGTTTAATTTTCCATTGATGGGAATGAATAGTGGGAATTGGTGATTGGTTTAATTTTCTATTGATGGGAATGAGTAGTTCTTAGAAGGGAAGTGGGCACATAGTAAATGATCCACATCTGTTAGATATCTGTAATATTTGATAATTTTAATTTTTCTGAGGATTTTAGATGCCTGTTTATTTTTAATCCAAAAGTGTTTACTCTCTAGATGGATAAATTGATCACATTTGTCTTCTGTGGGTTTCTTCCATTTTATGGTTACATTATTCACACTCTCCTAGAGTTTAATGAAATCATCCTAAAAGTATATGAAGAACATAGTAAAAAATGTTAGAATAAATAAGAAAAGAAACTGGAGATCTTTTTCCATGTCCTTTCAGAAGACTAGATCATAGATTATTCAATGCCATAAATCATGCATTGAAGTGTGAAATAAGATTATCTATAAGTTGAGAAATACAGAGTTTGTTAAACATATTTGCAATAGACTTTTTCACACCCATGTTAGTATAGTCAAAACGCACAAATGTGTGAAGAAAAAAAAAATAGTTAACATTTTAGTGACATTTTTTAAAAGTTCACAACATTCAAAAGAAATAGTATAGCTGAGAAATGGAAAATGACTAAGTTATCTCTAGTATCTGAAAAAGGTCATGAGAATCGCATAGCCACTCAATTTAACCCCATCTTATGGGAGAGTTTTAACCAGGCAGTGCCTTGACATTATTTTAGATGGAAGTTAGAAACCAGATTCACTGAATACATTCAAAGTATTCTAAAATAACCATTTTTGGTTTTCATGATCCCTCTAAAAGAATTCTTTTTTAAAATGTTTAATTAAAATGTTAAAAAGTATAGGATTAAAGAATATTAAATATTTTAAATTGGATAAAAGCATGCAAATTCTTAATTATATATTATTGTAATTACTCTTTTATTTATACAGAAAAGAATTCCAAAAGTATCGCTGTTCATTAACTAACGACAAAAGTAGAAGAGCCTAACCAGATGATGATTCACCAAAAGATGTTTTCCACCTAAAAATAAATTACATGTATAATATATTCAAAAATTCATTTTACAGTCATATAGTATGGTATATGAACCATAAAGCATATTAATAACAAAGTAATTTTTGAAACCTATGGAAAGGACACTAGTCTATTAAGCAATTATATTAAAAATGTAAATTGAAGAGGAAAAAATGAGAAAGCTGGTAAATAGGTTAAAAAATTTAAACCATTTTGATGACTGGGTTCAGGAAATATTTGTAAACTCAGTGGACAAATGCAAAATAATTAAATTGTGATCAAGGAACACTGCCAGGACCTGGACAATAAGTAAAAGTCATCCTATGACTTAAATAAGAAGATGGTTGACGAAGTTTATTGAAACTACTTTGGCTTTTTTTTTTTTTTTCTTTTTAAGATAGAACTCTGTATACTGCAGTAAGAATGGATTCTCTACTTGATAAGGCTTCTCTCTGGAAAACTGTAGACTGTAATGTCTCTAATAGAAGAAAGTAAGGTGATAGGAAAAAGATGCACTAGCATATTTAAAGGATGTTACTATATATCCTCTTAAAACTAAATCCTGTGACTAAATTATACTTTAACAGCCTACCATCAGTGTCCTGTATAACCAATGAATGCTAAAAGAAATAAATGTTTATGATGTTAATAAATTAGTGCAAAAAATAGTTGTTACACATTTTTCCTCATTTAATGATTTATTTTAAAATATGTGATATGACAAATGTGTATTGTCTTATTAAAATTTGAAACTAATAAGGAAAAGTGATTTAAAATTTTCAGTCTTTCTTACTTCCATGCTATGCACCATTCTCTCCCTTAAATTCCTAAATATATAACATGTACTTCTACATAAAGTTCTGTCTGGAGGCTTTGAGCTTTTTAGAAGAAGAGATATTTTAAAGTGGTAAAAAATAGTTCAAAGTTTCTCTGGAGGTGGTCATGATAAACCTGATCTCTAAACTACTAAATTTCTTTCTTTGCCCTATAAACACTATAGAGTAGCAAACCTACTCACCACCCCCCACCCCCCACCCCCCAGGTTTCAATTGAATCCCATTTTCTTCCCTTTAGGCAAAGAAAGTTCTTGCACTGTGTCAAATAGTCTTGCAATAATTTGGCCTATGCAGTGGAACTGGAAAATGAAGAAAAAGATATTGGAGAAATGTATTTTATTAGTCAATCCTCTTTCAGATTTCCCACAGATGACTACAAATTGTAAACTCCTTTCTCTCTATCATCTAGCTTCTCTTGCTGCAGTCCATGGGGTCACAGAGTTGGACACGACTGAGCAAATGAACTGAACTGATGGCAAAACTTAAACAAAAAACACATACAACCACAGTTTAGTACATTCAAAACTTTATGGTATTTGGGTCAGACACTTACATGTGTTGCCACTTTTCTAGAAAATATGGGTCAGAAAAAACAAAGATTGGAAAGACACCCACATGTCATGAAGCATTTTTTAAAACTCAGGCAAAAAATATATATATAATCATAAAATTAAAGTAGTATTAAAATTTGCCCACTACTGGCTTAACAGAGTGCTCAGTTATCTATATTAACAACCCAATAATGTTCATAATTTTAAAAAATATATACCATATAGTGAAAACTGAGTTCACTTTGAAGAATTTGGATTTGGAATTACTGTGGTCATTTTTTAGTTATTTGGAATAAAATGAAATAAAACCTGAAATTATATTACTGAATCAAGATATTCAATAATAACATCTGGAATAGAGAGTTGGTGATTCATTGGAAACATTGGGTGAGTTCTCCAGTTAAATATGGTAGGGATGTAGAGGAAAGGGTCAAAAATAACTGGTGGGATGTTGCTATAGCTCACCATTAGAGAAGGTATAGTGCGAGAGCAGAATCAAAGAGAAAGATACTAAGTTTAGTTCTAGACCTCTCGGGGAGAGCTAGGACAATGAAGGTAGGAGGCAGCCACCCATCTGAGTCTATCACTCAGGATGGGAGGGATAAAATTAGTTGTTTCTAGCTGATGACTACAAAGAAGACCAAAAATAAAAAGCAAAACCAAATCGAAAGACCACCCTTAAATAGCCAAAAAGAAGACTGGAGAAACGTACACATACTGAGTACAGAAGCTAAAATATTGAGACAGAAACCTCTGTCAGGAACTCAGGAAGGTGAAGGGGTGCAAGTGCTAGGAAAGGTTTTGTTATTCCTTGCCTCCTTTCATGTCCTGGTCAGGGCATTGTGAGGGAATGATCAGACAGAATTTAAAGGACCAGTAACCAAATGAACAGACAAGGAGAATACTTTGAACATGCATCATTTCTAAAAGCTATGAGTATAAAGAAGTGGAAATTAACATGTGAGTAGAACCACTGTATTTAATAAGCTATGATTATGAGAGCTTTCAGCTTATACAATACATGTTTTCATTTTATGAAACAAACTTAAGTTTGAGACAATTATTTTGTGATTTGGATTCAAGTTGTCTCTCAGGAGACAGAGAATTAGCAATAAATTTTTTTTTAATGGAAGCAATAAGATTAGAGAAATATTGTGGATGAACTCTTTAATGGAAGCCATGTAATTCCACAAACACCTGATTGAGATCTGACACATTTGCTTTGCTGATATGTGCTGCTTTGTCAAAGTTTTTCATCAAATATTCTGTGATTAATAAGGAGGAAAAATTCCATCATTTGGCAAAGGAGAACTTCATATGTTTTATATATAATAGTATTTTTCAGTGTACATTCAGTTCAGTTCAGTAGCTCAGTCATGTCCAACTCTTTGCAACGCCATAACTGCAGCACCCTGGGCTTCCCTGTCCATCACCAACTCCTGGAGCTTATTCAAACCCATGTCCATTGAGACAGTGATGCCATCCAACCATCTCATCCTCTATTTTCCCCTTCTTCTCCTGCCTCCAATCCCTCCCAGCATCAGGGTCTTTTCTAATGAGTCACTTCTTCACATAAGGTGGCCAAAGTTTTGGAGTTTCAGCTTCAGCATCAGTCCTTCCAATGAACACCCAGGACTGGTCATCCCCTTGCAGTCCAAGGGACTGTCAAGACTCTTCTCCAATACCACAATTGAAAAGCATCAATTTTTCGGCACTCAGCTTTCTTTATAGTCCATCAGTGTACATTCAGTTCAGTTCAGTTCAGTTCAGTTCAGTTCAGTTCAGTTGCTCAGTCATGTCCGATCCTTTGCAACCCCATGAACTGCAGCATGCCAGGCCTCCCTGTCCATCACCAACTCCCGGAGTTCACTCAGATTCACGTTCACCGAGTCAGTGATGCCATCCAGCCATCTCATCCTCTGTCATCCCCTTCTCCTCCTGCCCCCAATCCCTCCAAGCATCAAAGTTTTTTCCAATGAGTCAACTCTTCACATAAGGTGGCCAAAGTACTAGAGTTTCAGCTTCAGCATCATTCCTTCCAAAGAAATCACAGGGCTGATCTCGTTCAGAACGGAATGGTTGGATCTCCTTGCAGTCCAAGGGACTCTCAAGAGTCTTCTCCAACACCACAGTTCAAAAGCATCAATTCGTCGGCACTCAGCCATCTTCACAGTCCAACTCTCACATCCATACATGACTACTGGAAAAACCATAGCCTTGACTAGACAGACCTTAGTCGGCAAAGTAATGTCTCTGCTTTTGAATATGCTATCTAGGTTGATCATAGCTTTCCTTGCAAAGAGTAAGCGTCTTTTAATTTCATGGCTGCAGTCACCATCTGCAGTGATTTTGGAGCCCCCCAAAATAAAGTCTGACACTGTTTCCCCATCTATTTCCCATGAAGTGATGGGACCAGATGCCATGATCTTCATTTTCTGAATGTTGAGCTTTCAGCCAACTTTTTCACTCTCCTCTTTCACTTTCATCAAGAGGCTTTTTTAGCTCCTCTTCACTTTCTGCCATAAGGGTGGTGTCATCTGCATATCTGAGGTGATTGATATTTCTCCTGGCAATCTTGATTCCAGCTTGTGCTTCTTCCAGTCCAGCGTTTCTCATGATGTACTCTGCATAGAAGTTAAATAAGCAGGGTGACAATATACAGCTTTGACGTACTCATTTTCCTATTTGGAACCAGTCTGTTGTTCCATGTCCAGTTCTAACTGTTGCTTCCTGACCTGCATACAGGTTTCTCAAGAGGCAGGTCAGGTGGTCTGGTATTCCCATCTCTCTCAGAACTTTCCACAGTTTATTGTGATCCACACAGTCAAAGGCTTTGGCATAGTCAAGAAAGCAGAAATAGATGTTTTTCTGGAACTCTCTTGCTTTTTCCATGATCAGCGGATGTTGGCAATTTGATCTCTGGTTCCTCTGCCTTTTCTAAAAACAGCTTGAACATCAGGAAGTTCACGGTTCACGTATTGCTGAAGCCTGGCTTGGAAAATTTTGAGCATTACTTTACAAGCATGTGAGATGAGTGCAATTGTGTGGTAGTTTGAGCATTCTTTGGCATTGCCCTTCCTTGGGATTGGAATCAAAACTGACCTTTTCCAGTCCTGTGGCCACTGCTGAGTCTTCCAAATTTGCTGGCATATTGAGTGCAGCACTTTCACAGCATCATCATTGAGGATTTGAAATAACTCCACTGGAATTCCATCCCCTCCACTAGCTTTGTTCGTAGTGATGCTTTCTAAGGCTGATTTGACTTCACATTCCAGGATGTCTGGCTCTAGATGAGTGATCACACCATCATGATTATCCGGGTCATGAAGATCTTTTTTGTATAGTTCTTCTGTGTATTCTTGCCACCTCTTCTTAATATCTTCTGCTTCTGTTAGGTCCATACCATTTCTGTCCTTTATTGAGCCCATTTTTGCATGAAATGTTCCCTTGGTATCTCTAATTTTCTTGAAGAGATCTCTAGTCTTTCCCATTCTGTTGTTTTCTTCTATTTCTTTGCATTGATCGCTGAGGAAGTCTTTCTTATCTCCCCTTGCTATTCTTTGGAACTTTGCATTCAGATGCTTATATCTTTCCTTTTCTCCTTTATTTTTCACCTCTCTTTTTTTCACAGCTATTTGTAAGGCCTCCCCAGACAGCCATTTTACTGTTTTTGCATTTCCTTTCCATGGGGATGGTCTTGATCCCTGTCTCCTGTACAAAGTCACGAACCTCAGTCCATAGTTCATCAGGCACTCTATCTATCGGATCTAGGCCCTTAAATGTATTTCTCACTTCCACTGTACAATCATAAGGGATTTGATTTAGGTCATACCTGAATGGTCTAGCAGTTTTCCCTACTTTCTTCAATTTGAGTCTGAATATGGTAATAAGGAGTTCATGATCTGAGCCACAGTCAGCTCCTGGTCTTGTTTTTGTTGACTGTATAGAGCTTCTCCATCTTTGGCTGCAAAGAATATAATTAATCTGATTTTGGTGTTGACCATCTGGTGATATCCATGTGTAGAGTCTTCTCTTGTGTTGTTGGAAGAGGGTGTTTGCTATGACCAGTGCATTTTCTTGGCAAAACTCTATTAGTCTTTGACCTGCTTCATTCCGCATTCCAAGGCCAAATTTGCCTGTTACTCTAGGTGTTTCTTGACTTCCTACTTTTGCGTTCCAGTCCCCTATAATGAAAAGGACATATTTTTTGGGTGTTAGTTCTAATAGGTCTTGTAGGTCTTCATAAAACCGTTCAACTTCAGCTTCTTCAGCTGAAGTTGGGGCATAGACTTGGATTACCGTGATATGGAATGGTTTGCCTTGGAGACGAACAGAGATCATTCTGTCATTTTTGAGATTGCATCCAAGTACTGCATTTTGGATTCTTTTGTTGACCATGATGGCTACTCCATTTCTTCTGAGGGATTCCTGCCCGCAGTAGTAGATAAAATGGTCATCTGAGTTAAATTCACCCATTCCAGTCCATTTTAGTTCGCTGATTCCTAGAATGTCGACGTTCACTCTTGCCATCTCTTGTTTGACCACTTCCAATTTGCCTTGATTCATGGACCTGACATTCCAGGTTCCTATGCAGTATTGCTCTTTTACAGCATCAGACCTTGCTTCTATCACCACAGCTACACATTCAGTTCAGTTCAGTTCAGTCGCTCAGTCATGTCGACCCTTTGTGACCTCATGAATCACAGCACGCCAGGCCTCCCTGTGCATCACCAACTGCTGGAGTTCACTCAGACTCACATCCATTGAGTCAGTGATGCCATCCAGCCATCTCATCCTCTGGCGTCCCCTTCTCCTCCTGCCCCCAATCCCTCCCAGCATTAGAGTCTTTTCCAATGAGTCAACTCTTCGCATGAGGTGGCCAAACTGGAGCTTCAGCTTTAGCATCATTCCTTCCAAAGAAATCCCAGGGCTGATCTCCTTCAGAATGGACTGGTTGGATCTCCTTGCAGTCCAAGGGACTCCCAAGAGTCTTCTCCAACACCACAGTTCAAAAGCATAAATTCTTTGGTGCTCAGCCTTCTTCACAGTCCAACTCTCACATCCATACATGACTACTGGAAAAACCATAGCCTTGACTAGACGGACCTTAGTTGGCAAAGTAATATCTCTGCTTTTGAATATGCTGTCTAGGTTGGTCATCACTTTTCTTCCAAGGAGTAAGCATCTTTTAATTTCATGGCTGCAGTCAGAAAGGTAATTCTTAAAATATATGATGCATGATACAAAATGCATCTTTATAGAATTTTATATACTACTATGGGCTTCTCCAGAGAAGGCAATGGCAACCCACTCCAATACTCTTGCCTGGAAAATCCCATGGGTGGAGGAGCCTGGTAGGCTGCAGTCCATGGGGTCCCTGAGTCAGACATGACTGAACAACTTTACTTTCACTTTTCACTTTCATGCATTTGAGAAGGAACTTGCAACCCACTCTGGCGTTCTTCCCTGGTGAATCCCAGAGACAGTGAAGCCTGGTAGTTCGCACAGAGTCGGACATGACTGATGCAACTTAGCAGCAGCAGCATGGGCTTCTCCAGTGGCTAGCAGTAAGAATCCACCTGCCAATGCAGGAGCCACAGTTTCAATCCCTGGGTTGGGAAGATCTCCTGGAGAAGGAAATGGCTACCCACTCCAGTATTCTTGCCTGGGAAATCCCATGGACACAGGAGACTTGTAGGCTATAGTCTATAGGGTCGTAGAGTCAGACATGACTTAGTGACTAAACAACAACAGTTATATCATGTAGAATATATTGATTATCACAAAACTAAACTTTAGTCTGATTTATCTGTGTTTCCTAACCACAAGTGTCTCCTGACCATAGTCTCTAGTTAGGACAATAGAAGGAAATAGTAATAGTCACATTATTAAAATAATATGCTATTTGTATTATTTTGATGTTTTTCAAACAATCTTCAGAATTATACAGGTCACTGAAGTGATTCCTTTCTATGGCATACATTGCATCCACAGTAAGATACTAAAATACTGCCCAGGAGACCCACAGAGATTCTGAGAACGTGCCTCAGGGACTCTCTTGGATGTGGGTCTAGGGAAGAAAGCAAGCAGGGCAGGGTAGCCACCCAATCATTCCCTGTAACAATTGCAGTTGTATTTGTTTATCTTATTTGACTTATTAAAAAAGTAATTTTAAGACAGTGTTTCACTGTTGGGGAATAAATGAAAACTAATATTCCAAGAAGAGGTTCATAGCAGTTAAGGCTTAATACTGTAAACAGAATACCACTTGAATTTGAATAAAACATTTTCTGAGTGTTTATTGATTTATCTAAGCATTGTTATTTCTTCAGTTTCACATATAATGCAAAACCAACTTTTATAAGGCAAGCAGATCTAATTGGTAAATAAAAGATTTCTTGCTTCCTTTTGAACTCTCAAATTAGATATGCATAAAATATACATCATACAAAATTTCAAACTGGCTTATTTGAGAATACTTATGTTTATATTGAGTGTATGCACCATGTATAAAACTCAGGCTATTTGGAATACATATGAAGTCAAGTTAACATAATTTGATAAATAGCACAACAGAGGATAATGCATATTTAACATTTAGAAAGCCATGTAACTGAATTTTGAAATGGTTCAATTTGTTTATGTTTAATCTAAAAAGATCAGAAGGAAGAAATATCTGCTTATTGAATGATATACACCAGGGGTTTAACATTGGTTGTCCTTTTTGAGATAGAATTCAACATTCTATTAACTTTCTTGAATATTTCATTTTTATGAATATATATTTCTATTGTGATGAAAGTAGATTTAACAAAAGAAAAATGTTGTTTATAATACTTACTGCCAATCCCAGAGCATACACACATACATATATACATATATACACCCAAAAAAACTCAATATGTGCTACAAACACACAAAGGCACACACACATTCTTTGTTAATGGCAAAGAATTAAGTAGAGAAAAGTCTAAAATTGAAATATGAGAGAAGTTACAGGTTTGGTAATTAGTTATCCAGACAAACATTTATTTTTCTATTTAGATATAATTGACATATAATATTATATTAATTTCTTAACTAAAAGTGGAAAATGGAAAAATTGTGGAGGGAGGGTGATAGTGGACACTCTGGCAGGGAGAGCCAGTATCACTGATGCTATTTAGAATCACCAGCACATAGTGATAATAAAAATCCAACTAACTTTTAGTGGGTGTGATTATTATCTTTAGATTTTTTTTCAATATACTTTCTTATTACTTGCATGTAAGACAAACTTTTCCTACCACCCTTCCTTTTGGTACACCAGAAACTTGGAACATGTTTAAAGAGAAGAAAGTCTCACCAGTGGATCAGAAGACTTTGAGTTTCAAAGAAAAGGCTCAATTAATATCTATCATGAATTTCCCTTTTTATGATATCAAAGTTTTTGAATAAATTGTATTTTTTAAAGGTAAAAACAACTAACCCTCTCCCAGCAGATAACAAATAACTTTTCATGTGGATCCATCCATAATTTTCTCTTTGCTGATACAAATTATGCACATACAGATTTCTCATAACATGGCATTACATAACATAACAAATTTTAATTGCTTGTTACTTAATGTATCATGATATCTCTATAAGACAATTAATACAGCATCAATTCACTATTCTCTATTTTTTCATATTTGTAGTATAGACACTTCTATCATTTACTCAGATAAATGATAGACATGAGATTGCTATAGATAGACATGAAATTTGCTTTGAATTTGTTGCCTACAAAAATATTGAATAGCCATCTTTAGAAATAAATCTTTATTGAATTATTTTTTAAGGATGTTTTGTAAAATTCAAATCTGGTGGGGCAACTAAATACTGTTTCTCCAAAAATGTTGTAATACTAGATATTTTGATTGTTCTCTATTTGGGCCAAACATATTGTGAAGACAGTAGCCCATTGTTTTGATTCATATTTCACTGTTAAAGACTTTGAATATCTTATGCTCATTGGTCATTTGCTCTTCCTCCAGACTGAATCTCATATATTTTTTCCCGCTTAGTTTTTTTTACTGAAGTATTGTTGACTTATAATGTTATGTCAGTTTTACGTATATCACAAAGTGATTCAGATACATTTTCTTTTTCAGCTTCTTTTCCATTATAGATTATTACAAGATATTGAATATAGCTCCCTGTGCCATACAGGAGGCTGATGTTATGTATTTAAATACAGTAGTGTTAATCCCACACTCCTAATTTATCCTTCTTCTCTCTTCCCCCTCACTGGTAACCATAAGTTGCTTTTCTATATCTGTGAGTCTCTCTTTTGTAAATACTATTTTGTATCACTTTTTTAAGATTTCATATAAGTGATATGATATTTGTCTTTCTCTGTTTGACTTATTTAATATGATAATCTCTATGTCCATTTATATAGGTGCAAATGGCATTATTTCCTTCATTTTTTAATAGCTGAGTTCACTGTATATGTGGCACTTTTTCTATATCCATTCATCTTCAGTGAACACTGAGGTTGCTTCCATGTCTAGACTATCATAGAGAGTGCTGCTATGAATATTGGGGTGCATGTATCTTTTTGAATTACAGTTTTTGTCTTTTCTGGATATATGCCCAGGAGTGAGATTGCTGGATCATATGGTAACTCTATTTTTAGTTTTTAAAGTAACCTCCATACTGTTCTCCATAATGGTTGCACAAGTTTACATTCCCAAAAACACTGTAGAAGAGTTTACTTTTCTCTACACTTTCTACAGCATTTACTATTTGATGATGGACATTCAACTGGTGTGAAGTGATACCTCACTGTAGTTTTGATTTGCATCTTAATAATTAGCAATGTGGAGCATCTTTTTATACGCCTGTTGGCCATCTGTATGTCTTCCTTGAAGAAATGTTTTTTTAGGTCTTCTGCCCATCCTTTGATTGGGTTGCTTTTAGTTGTTGAGTTATATGAGCTGTTTATGTATTTTGGAAATTAAGCCACTGTCATTGGCATCATTTGCAAATACTTTCTGTCATTTCATTGGTTATATTTGGCTTTGTTTATGGCTTCCTTTGCTGTGTGAAAGCTTTTCAGTTAATTTGGTCCTATTTGTTTATTTTTGCTTTTATTCCCATTACTTTAGGAGACAGATTCTCCCAAATATTGCTGTGATTTATGTCAGATGACAGGATGTTCTGCCTATGTTTTCCTTTAGGTGTTTTATAACTTCTGGTCTTAGATTTAAATGTTTAATCCATTTTGGGTTTATTTTTGTATATAGTATTAGAGACTGTTCTGATTTCATTATTTTACATGTGGCTGTCCAGTTTTCTGAGTGCCACATATTCAACAGATTGTCTTTCCTCCATTGCATATTCTTGCCTCCTTTGATATTGACTGTAAGTGCATGGGCTTATTTTTGGGCTTTCTAATCCATTCCATTGATCTATGTATCTGTTTTGTGCCAGTACCATACCATTTTTATTAGTGCAGCTTTGTAGTATAGTCTAACTTACCGGGAGTCTGATTCCTTCAGCTTTATTCTTCTTTCACAAAATTGTTTTGGCTATTCGAGACCGTTTGTGTTTCCACACAAAATAATCTTTTGTTGTTGTTGTTCTAGTTCTGTGAAAAATGCCATTGATAATTTCATAAGGATTGTATTGAATCTGTGGATTGCTTTGAATGGTATGGTCATTGGACAACATTGATTTTTCCAATCCAAGAGCACAGTATATCTTTCCTTCTCTTTATGTCATCTGCATTTTTTCTATCAGTGTCACAGTTTTTGGAATACAGATCTTTTAGCTCCTTAGGTAGGTTTACGCCGAGGTATTTTATTCTTTTCAGTATGATGGTTTCCCCAGTTTTACCTTTTGATCTCTCATTGTTAATGCACAGAAATGCAACCAATTTCTGTGAATTAATTTCATACCCTGAAACTTTACTGCCTTTATTGATATTGATATAATACCCGTAGTTCTCTGGTAGCAATTTTAGGATTTCCTATGTATAATATCATGTCATCTGGAAAAGTGACAGCTTTAATTCTTCATTTCCAGTTTGGATCCCTTTTATTTCTTCTTCTTCTCTGATTGCTGTGATTAGGACTTCCAAAATTATTTTGGGTGAAAGTGGAAAGGGTTGGAAAACTTGTCTTGTTTTTGATCTTAGAGGGAATGCTTTCAGCTTTTAACTCCTGAGTACTATGTTAGCTTGGGTTTGTCATATATGGCCTTTATATTGAAGTATGTTCCTTCTAGGTCCACTTTCTGGAGACTTTTTATCTGAAATGGATGTTGAATTTTATCAAAATCTTTTTCTGAATCTACTGAGATGATACTTTTTTGCTTCAGTTTGTTAATGTGGTATATTATACTCATTGATTTGTGGATATTGAAAATTTCTAGCATCCCTAGGATACATCCCACTTGGTCATGGTAAGTGATCCTTTTAATATATTGTTGGATTTGGTTTGCTAGTATTTTGCTGACAATTTTGTTATCATATTCAACAGTGATACTAACCTGTAATTTTATTTTATGGTATCTTTGTCTGCTTTTGGTGTTAGGGTGATTGCAGTATCATAGAATGAGTTTGGAAGTGCTCCTTCCTTTGCAATTTTTGGAAGAATTTTCAGGAGTATAGGTGTTAAATATTCTCTAAATATTTGATAGAATTTACCTGTGAAGCCACCTGGTCCTGGACTTTTGTTTGTTGGGAGTTTTTTTAAATCAAAAATTCAATTTTAGTACTTTTAATTGGCCCATTTACATTTTCTGTTTTTTCCTGGTTCTGTCTGATTGTACCTTTCTAAGAGTTTGCCTATTTCTTCCTGGTTGTCCATTTTATTGGCATATAGCAGCTTGTTGTAGTATCTTAAAATCATTTGTGTTTCTGTGATTTCAGTTATAAGTTCTCCTTTTTCATTTCTGATTGACTGATTTAGACCCTCTCCTTTTTTATTTCCTGAGTTTGGCTAAATATTTTATCAATTTTATCTTTTCAAAGAATCAGATTTTAGTTTCTTTTCTATCTTTTTTAGTCTATTTCATTTATTTCTGCTCTGATCTTTATGACTTCTTACCTTCTACTAACTTTGGGTTTTGTCTCTTCTTTCTCTAATTGCTTTAGGGAAAAGTTAGGTTTGACTTTTTTCCTATTGTTTTCTGAGGTAAACTTGTATTGCTAGAAACTTCCCTCTTAGAATTGCTTTTTCTGTGTCCCATAGGTTTTGGACAATCATTTTTGTATCTAGATATTTTTTGTGTTCCTATTTTATTTATTCAGTGATCCATTGGTGGTTTAGTAGCATATTTTTTAGCCTCCATATATTTGTGTGTTTGCAGTTTTATATTTACAGTTAATTTCTAGTCTTACAACATTGTGTTCAGAAGAGATACTTGACGTATTGAGGCTTGTTTTGTGGTCTAGAATGTAATCTATCTCAGAGAATGTTCCATGTGTACATGAAAAGAATGTGCATGTAGTCTGAATCTTTCAGGTTGGATGTTTTACATATTAATTAAATTTATTTGGTCTAATGTGTCACTGAAGACTTGTGTTTCCTTATTGATTTTCTGTCTGGATAATCTGCCCAATGATGTAAATGGAGTATTCAAGTCCCCCACTATTATTGTGTTACTGTTGATTTTTCTATTTATGTCTGTTAACACATTACTGACTGGGGGATTTTTATAGAAACTAATGCCTATGGACGGTGATTTGGTATGTAACTGAAATCACATTTAATGTTATTTATCTGAAACTTTGTACATGTCTTACTAAAGCATTCTAATATGTTGTTAGAGTGTGTTAGGCACTGAGGCAGGCAGGTCTGCTTCTGTGCAGGGAAATAGGACATCTTTTACAACTATACTGTGTTTTCCCCTGGAAGGGCAGACTCTACAGTTTCTGCCAGCATTTTTTTTTTTTTTTTAGTTCTAAACTATGGCATAAAACCTGATACACAACCCTATCTCATTCCTTGGAGTGACAGAAATGCAGTCAGTTTCAAGAGAATAATTTAGATTTCAAAAATGATGTAAATGTAGGTAAAAACTATATATTTTTTGTATTTACAATGTTCAAAGAAATTCACTCCCAGCAATAAAGCTACATACATTAAATGTTTCAGAAAAAAGTTGTTTAGGACAGAAAAATAACCAAGGGAACAATATAATGAACAAAACTTCAAATTTCATTGAATTCTATGTGAGTAATTTGGTTAAAAAAAAGATGAAGTAATTTATTTTCTTTAGCTTATTAACATCTGTATATATCAGTAAGTAGTTATTGTCCACATGAACCCGAATACTTTCAAGGTCTTTTTTTTAAGTTTCACTCTTAAGAGATGAGAGAAATATTTTGTATTCTCTCTGAAGACTTCATGAACACATTAAATAAATACTTGAAAATGATTTACATATACATATGTTAAAAAATCAGAGAGGGACCAAATGTGTTTTATACATGACAAACATTAATAAAGGCAACTTTTTTCAGTACTGTCATTTTCTATTTTTATTATCCTAAATATGAAAATGTCTTCCAAACCCTACTTGTAAGACCCAAAAGGAGGAAAGTGTTCTCAATCAGAATATATTGTAAAACAGAAATCTAAAAATAATTTGCAATCTTTCTCTTGATTTTAACAATTATAAGCTATTGCTTGTACTAATACAGAGCTTTAACAGTTGAACAGAATGCCTTTGTATCTCCAGGCAAACAAAATAAAACTGCCTCAGGGAAAAAAATATTAAACACACCTCCCCAAGACACATGCTGAACTCAGAATTACACAGCATGCATCTAGTCTCAAAAGACTGTGATTTGCTTTTCAGTCAAATGTTTCCTGCTGCTAGAACAAAAGAAAGAAAGAAAAAGCTTTGTTGCATGAAAAAGCTTAAACTGGAGAATTGCTGCACTGCCATGGTTATATGAAATATACTGCATAATCTGGAAGCTAAAAACAAAACATTAGCTTAGGGGAAAAATGATCTTTCTGTTGGAAAGACATATACATACCCTTTATGCTTATATAGATATCTGTAGAGTTTCATGCACTTTCTTAGAAGCATCCTAACTCTGAAGGAAGTTCCCATAGAGCAGTATGTGTATACCAGCAGTGTGTGAATCATTTCTCTTATCTAATAATTCCTTACAAATGTACCTTGGTTGTTCTTTGACTTTCTTCAAAGGTGAGACTCACAATGGGGCATTAATTTTGTCTGCCAAATATATTTTTTAAAGTTGTTTGTTTTTCTGCTCTATAGTTTAGCTAGAAGTTCATGACTCCATTAGAGAAAAGAAAGCAACATTTATATTAAAATGCTAAGGAAAATAAATTTCTCATGTTTAAGTCCATATTTTTTTTTTAAAAAAAGCAGGAGTTCTTGTCATTGTTTTACGTAGGATAAAAGAAACATTATTTAAGATGCATTATACAGGAAAAAATAACCATTATTTAAAATAAAAATTATTAAACAGTTTAGAAGTAGTACTTAATTCCATTACTTCCCAAGTATTAAGGATAATCCAAACAGAAAAAAAACATATGCAGGCAGCTTATACAATTCTGACTACTTGCCAATTTGACCTAAAAATGATAGAAATTAATTATATAGAACTGTTGATAAACATGGCCTTTACTGCATGAAAATTACAATTATTTCACTACAGTATCTAACATAACTAGTAGCTTAATAAATGTCAATTATTTAGCATTATTGATCAGGTTAAATAAACAAAATGTGTAGCCATATAAATGCTCCAGTTAAGTTCTAATACAACAGGAAAAGCAATACTTTCCTAACACATCATGTTTTCCAAATTATAAGAAATCATTTATAAAAAAAAAAACCTAACAGAGAAATATATACCTCTTTTATTTGAAGTCTTCAATTTAAACAAACATACATTTCTGCTAATCTCTTTGTTAGCTAGTTAAATTAATTTGAAGAACATAAAGAAGGTTGAGCACTAAAGAATTGATGCTTTTGAACTGTGGTGCTGGAGAGGACTCCTGATCTCAAGATCAAACCAATCAATCCTAAAGGAAATCAACCCTGAATATTCATTGGAAGGACTGATGCTGAAGCTCCAATACTTTGGCCACCTGATGCGAAGAGCTGACTCACTATAAATGACCCTGATGCTGGGAAAGATTGAGGACGAAAGGAGAAGGGAGTGGCAGAGGATGAGATGGCTGGATGGCATCACTGACAATGGACATGAGTTTGAGCAAACTCAGGGATATGGTGAAGGAAAGAGGAGCCTGGCATGCTGCAGTTCATGGTGTTGCAGACACAACTTAGTGACTGAACAACAAATGTTACACTCATTACTTAGAATCTGTAATAAAAGATTATTACACTGTTAGAACTTTAAAATATTTTAGCACTATAAACAGTAATACTCTAAGAATCCATGGCCCATTACTTTGTTTTCTTTAGGCAAAACTGCTAGCATGCCATTGTATGATATGTCTGTAAGGGAAGTGCATATTATTTCAAAACATTGATAAGGAAAACACAAATTGCCAAGCCATCACTATAAATTTTTGCTTTCTTACATAATCATGTACATAGTTTTCTGATTCCTATATTTCCTGTTATTTATTCCATTTCTCTTATTTCATCAGTATAATTTATCATTGCTGAGGTTTAATTTTAATAATGAACAGTCTGGGAGTCAGTTCTCCTGACCATGTGCTAGAATGGAAACAGGGAGAAACAGCTATAGACAGCACTTACTAAATGAACCCTGGAGAAAAATCAGAATCCAATAGACCTCTTCACTTTCCTAAAAATGAGGGTATAGAATTAAGGGCATATGTTCATACATAAATAAATTTTAAGAAAGAAATTCTCAATTTAGTCTTTGTGAATCTTCTGTGGGCTAAGCACTCTCATACAAAGACTAAGTTTTCATTTCTGAAACAAACCATGCTCCCCACCTTTAACTGGTGGACTTTTTAAATTGCAGAGAATGTGTTCATAAGGAGCAATGTTGCTTCAGTGGGTGAAGTATTTTTGAAGGTATGTGTCATTTTCATGTAAGATATTAAGTATTTTTTTAATAGTACTCTTAGAATTTTTGTTTTTATTTTGTATCGAGGTATAGCCAATTAACAAATGTTGTGACAGCTTCAAGTGAACAGCAAAGGGACTCAGGCGTACATATACATGTATTCATTCTCTCCAAAACTCCCCTTCCATCCAGGCTGCCACATAACATTGAGCAGAGTTCCATGTGCTATACAGTATGTCCTTATTGGTTATCCATTATAAATACAGCAGTGTGTACAGGTAACTATAAGTTCATCCTCTAAGTCTGTGAGTCCCTTTCTGTTTAGTAAGTTAATTTCTATCATTTCTTTCTAGATTCCACATATAAGGGATGTAATACAATATTTCTCTTTCTTTGTCTGACTTACTTCACTCAGTATGACAATCTCTAGGTTCATCCATGTTGCTACAAATGGCATTATTCCATCCTTTTTAACGTCTGAGTAATACTCCATTGTGCAAATGTACTACATCTTTTTCTATCCATTTCTCTGCTGATAGGCATTTATGTTGCCTCCATTTGTTGTGTGTTGTAAACAGTGCTGCAATGAACATTGGGGTGCTTATATCCTTTTGGATCATGTTTTTCTCCAGATATATGCATAGGAGTGGGATTGTAAGTTCATATGGCAGCTCTAATTTTAGTTTTTTAAGGAATCTCTATACTGTTCTCCATAGAGGCTCTACCAATTTACATTACATTACATTTACTGTTTGTGGATGTTTGATGGTAACCATTCTAGCTGGTGTAAAGGAATATCTCATTGTAGTTACTCCTAGAGGAAAACATAGGCATCACTTTCTCTGACATAAATTGAAGAAATAGATTTTTTGCTCCATCTCCTAGAATAATGCAAATGAAACAAAAATAAACAAATGGGATCTACTTAAACTCAAGCCTGAATTCGATGGAGCTAAAATAAAGATGTAAACATCCTAACTCATCCATTGAAATATTCTTAAAAGGCTAGAGCAGTGGCTACACAGTGCTGCAGCAACCATGAGGAGATACCCCACATCCAAGAAAGTACGGAAAAGCACCAGACCATTCAGGTACAACGTAAATCCAATCCCTTACAATTATACAGTGACAAATAGATTCAAGGGATGAGATCTGATAGACAGAGTGCCTGATGAACTATGGACAGAGATTTGTGACATTGTACGGAAGACAGGGATCAAGACCATCCCCAAGAAAAAGAAATGCAAAAAAGGAAAATGGCTGTCTGAGAGGCCTTACAAATAGCTGTGGAAAGAAGAAAAGCAAAAAGCAAAGGAGAAAAGCAAAGATAAAACCAATTGAATGCAGAGTTCCAAAGAATACCAAGGAGAGATAAGAAAGCCTTCCTCCGTGATCAATGCAAAGAAATAGAGGAAAACAATAGAATGGGAAAGCCTAGAGATCTCTTCAAGAAAATTAGAGATACCAAGGGAACATTTCATGCAAAGATGGGCACAATAAAGAAGAGAAATGTTATGGACCTAAAAGAAGCAGAAGATATTAAGAATAGGTAGCAAGAATACACAGAAGAACTGTACAAAAAAGATCTTCATGACCCAAATCATCACGATAGTGTGATCACTCACCTAGAGCCAGACATCCTGGAATGCAAAGTCAAGTCGGCCTTAGGAAGCATCACTACAAACAGCTCTAGTAGATGTGATGGAATTCCAGTTGAGCTACTTCAAATCCTATAAGATGATGCTGTGAAAGTGCTGCACTCAATATGCCAGCAAATTTGGAAAACTCAGGAGTGACCACAGGACTGGAAAAGGTCAGTTTCATTCCTCCCAAAGAAAGGCAATGGCAAAGAATGCTCGAAGTACTGCACAACTGCACTCATCTCACAATCTAGTAAAGTATTGCTCAAAATTCTCCAAGTCACAGGATCCTCTATGATCCACCTCCCAGAATTCTGGAAATAAAAGCAAAAATAAACAAATGGGGTCTAATTAAAATTAAAAGCTTCTGCACAACAAAGGAAAATATAAGTAAGGTGAAAAGACAGCCTTCTGAATGGGAGAAAACAATAGCAAATGAAGCAACTGACAAACAACTAATCTCAAAAATATACAAGCAACTTATGCAGCTCAATTCCAGAAAAATAAACGACTCAATCAAAAAATGGGCCAAAGAACTAAATAGACATTTCTCCAAAGAAGACATACGGATGGCTAACAAACACATGAAAAGATGCTCAACATCACTCATTATTAGAGAAATGCAAATCAAAACCACAATGAGGTACCACTTCACACCAGTCAGAATGGCTGCGATCCAAAAATCTGCAAGCAATAAATGCTGGAGAGGATGTGGAGAAAAGGGAAACCTCCTACACTGTTGGTGGGAATGCAAACTAGTACAGCCACTATGGAGAACAGTGTGGAGATTCCTTAAAAAATTGCAAATAGAACTGCCTTATGACCCAGCAATCCCACTGCTGGGCATACACACCGAGGAAACCAGAATTGAAAGAGACACATGTACCCCAATGTTCATCGCAGCACTGTTTATAATGGCCAGGACATGGAAACAACCTAGATGTCCATCAGCAGATGAATGGATAAGAAAGCTGTGGTACATATACACAATGGAGTATTACTCAGCCATTAAAAAGAATACATTTGAATCAGTTCTGATGAGATGGATGAAACTGGAGCCGATTATACAGAGTGAAGTAAGCCAGAAAGAAAAACACCAATACAGTATACTAATACATATATATGGAATTTAGAAAGATGGCAATGACGACCCTGTATGCAAGACAGCAAAAAAGACACAGATGTGTATAACGGACTTTTGGACTCAGAGGGAGAGGGAGAGGGTGGGATGATTTGGGAGAATGGCATTCTAACATGTATACTATCATGTAAGAATCGAATCACCAGTCTGTGTCTGACGCAGGATTCAGCATGCTTGGGGCTGGTGCATTGGGATGAACCAGAGAGATGTTATGGGGAGGGAGGTGGGAGGGGGGTTCATGTTTGAGAACGCATGTAAGAATTAAAGATTTTAAAATAAAAAAAAAAAAATTTCTCCAAGTCAGGCTTCAACAGTTCATGAACTATGAACTTCCAGATGCTCAAGCTGGATTTAGAAAAGGCAGAGGAACCAGAGATCAAATTGCCAACATCTGTTAGATCATCAAAAAAGCAAGAGAATTCCATAAAAATATCTACTTCTGCTATGGTTTTTGCAGTCATGTATGGATGTGAGAGTTGGACTATAAAGAAGGCTGAGTGCCGAAGAATTGATGCTTGTGAATTGTGGTGTTGGAGAAGACTCCTGAGAGTCCCTTGAACTGCAGGGAGATCAAACCAGTCCATCCTAAAGGAAATCAGTCCTGAATATTCATTGGAAGGACTGATGTTGAAGCTGAAACTCCAATACTTTGGCCACCTAATGCAAAGAACTGAATCATTGGAAAAGACCCTGATGCTGGGAAAGATTCAAGGTGGGAGGAGAAGGGGACGATAGAGGATGAGATAGTTGTATGGCATCACCAACTTATGGACATGAGTTGGAGTAAGTTCCAGGAGTTGGTGATGGACAGGGAGGTCTGGTGTGCTGCAGTCCATGGGGTCACAAACAGTCAGACATGACTGAGCTACTGAACTGAACTACTTTCAAAAGCTTTTGCACAGCAAAGGAAACCAAACAAAATACAAAGACAACCCACAGATTGGTAGAAAATATTTTCAAATGATGTGACCAATAATGGATAAGTCTCCAAAATTTACAATTAGCTCATGACACTTAAGAGTACAAAACAACCCAATCCAAAAATGGGCAGAAGACCTAAACAGACATGTATACAAAGAAGACATACAGATGGCCAAGAGGTACATGAAAAGATGTTCAACACCACTAATTATAAGAGCTTTAATAAAATGTCCATTTGTGGTGGTTCCCTGGTAGTCCAGTGATTATGACTGAGCTTCCAGTGCAACGGGCACAGGTTTGATCCTTACTGGGGATCTAAAATCCCATATGCTGCAGGATGCAGCCATAAAATTTTCAATTTGCTTCAATTTTTATATTATTCAGTTTAAATTTTTTACATTTTTAAATGTATGTTTAACTGGAGGAAAAATGTTTTACAATGTTGTGTTGGTTTCTGCTTTACAGCATCACAAAATCAGTCATAATCATACATAAGTCCCTCTGTGTGAGTCTTCCTCCCTCCCCACATCCCACCTCTACAGATCATCACACAGTGCCAGGCTATCTATTTAACACATGGTAGTGTATATGTGTTGATGCTACTTTCTCCATTCATCCCACTCTCTCCTTCCCTGACTATGTCCAAAAGTCTGTTCTCTACATCTGTGTTTCCATTCCTTCCCTGCAAGTAGGTTCATCAATACCATTTTGTAAATTCCATACTTATGTGTTAATATATGATATTTCTTTTTCTCTTTCTGACTTACTACACTCTGTATAACAGGTTCTAGCTTGATTCACCTCACTAGAATTGACTCAAATTCGTTCTTTTTTTATGGCTGATATTCCACTGTATACATGTACCACAAGTTCTGTATCCATTCATCTGTCAATGGACATCAACTGTTTCCATGTCCTAGCTTTTGTAAATAGTGTTGCAATGGACAGTGGGTTACATGTGTTGTTCTCAGCCATGGTTTTCTCAGGGTATATGCCCAGTGGTGGAATCACTGGGTCATGTAGTAGTTTTATTCCTAGTTTTTAAGGGGATCTCCTTACTGTTCTCCATAGTGGCTGTATCACTTTAAATTCCCAACAGTGCCAGAGGGTTCTCTTTTCTCCCCTTCTCTAGAGCATTTATTGTTTGTAGACTTTGATGATGACCATTCTGACTAGTATGAGGTGATACCTCATTGTAGTTTTGATTTGCATTTTTCCAATAATTAATGATGTTGAGCATCTTTTCTTGTGTTTATTGGCCATCTGTATGTCTTTGGAGAAATGTCTGTTTATGTCTTTTGCCCATTTTTTGATTGAGTTATTTTTCTGATATTAAGCTGCTTATATCGTTTGGAGATTAATCCTTTGTCAGTTGTTTTACTTGCAATTATTTTCTCCCATTCTGAGGGTTTTCTTTGAATCTTATTTATTGTTTCCTTTGCTATACAAAAGCTTTTAAGTTTAATTATGTCCCATTTGTTTTTGGTTTTATTTTCCATTACTCAAGGAAGTGGATCAAAGAGGATCTTGCTGTGATATATGTCAAGGGGTGTACTGTCTATGATTTCCTCTAGGAGCTTTATAGTTTCTGGCCTTCCATTTTAAGTCTCTAATCCATTTTGAGTTTATTTTTGTGTATGGTGTTTGGACGTGCTCTAGTTTCATTCTTTTACATGTAGCTGTCCACTTTTCCCAGCACCACTTATTGAAGAGGCTATGTTTTTTCCATTATATATTCTTGCCTCCTTTGTCAAAGACAAGGTGCCCATGGGTATGTGGATTTATTTCTGGACCTTCTATCTTCTTCCATTGGTCTTTATTTCTGTTTTTGTGCCTATTATGCAGTTTAGTTAAGAGAAATCTCATAAAGATCTTATTTAGCATTTGAGAAGACATTTTCATCACTGAGAAGCGATACTGCTGAATGTTGCTGTTATTTAATTATAAAGAGTTTTTATAGATCACAAACCAAATGCTTTCATGGATGAAACAAAAGAAAAATGCATAATCATATGGTTTAGGAAAATTTCACTCAGATTCTCAGTAAAATCTACAGCTGCAAAAATAAAAAGGAAGACTGAACAAAAATATAATGGTCTTGAAACTTGCAACAGATAACTGCACATTTTAACTAAAATAAGAAACAGAGAAACAAAAACATGCCAATAGTGCAGATTGCTGGTTTATTTTTAATATTGCCTCATTTTTAAAAATAAAATATACAGACTTCCTGTAAAGATAGAGGATTGAAACAGTACTGGAAAAAAAAAAAAAAAAAAAAAAACCCTCACTCCTTCCGTATTTAACAAAATGAAGGAAAACAGTAAAAAATTACAACGAAATTCACCAGCAAGACCTAAACTATGAATGGGATACAATGAGATGCCCAAACTAAAAAATGTATCACTCCTTGCCCCATCTCCCTCAAAGAAATTAATATATACTCAGGAAATGAGGAGTCAAGAAAATCCTGCTAATTCTCATTATACTTTCTAATTTTGAGTAAAGCTGACTGAAGAGATTCATCAGCCCTGGGAAAATCAGGATAAACCCCAGAAAGTACAATATTAACAACTTCTATAATGTAGGACAAAATCAGCAGAGTGAGAAACTATCACCAGGAATTTCTATATTCCAGGATATCATATTGAGTTAAGTAAAAGATCTAAAAACTATTGGAGTTCCACACCTCTTTAGTTGGGATGAGTGGGTCCTAACATGGCAATTAATAAACAATAAGAGAAAGAACCCAGGTTATACAGCATGAATTATAGTAAGCTATAGCTGAGACCTAGCCCTTGCATAGGTCATTTGTTCATTCTTTTATTTGTTCATTTAACCACTCTCAATTGAACTGCTTCAGGTACTTAAAAAATGGCAGTAAACAAATCAGGTAAAACTATTTAGTTTTATGAAGTTTACATTATTTAGAAAATTATTAAAATCAAAACTCAAATATGTCTATAGCATATTACAATGTGATTAAACATTAAAGAAGAGACATGGAGAAGTCTTTGGGGGAGAAGGGTTCCAATTAATAGTCAGGGAAGTCCTCTGTGAGAAGGTGGTAAATGAGGAAAGACTGGAAGGAATTGAGAGGGAAGCACTGGACAGGTGATATTGAGATTCTAGGCATCAGAGACAGCAGGTACAAAGGCAGGCCTGAGGAACAGCCAGGTAGACAGTGCCACTTACATGGAGTGAACCCGGTGGAGGTTAGTAGGGGATGAGAGAAAAGCTGGGTTGGAGCTAGAGGCAGGTATATTGCATAGGACCTTATATCATTGTAAGTATTTTGGATTTTACATAGAATGAAAAGTAAAGCATGGAGTGTTTTGAACAGATGGGAGATTTAATCTAATTTATATTTTAATTAGCACACTCTGACTACAATCTTGAGGATAAATGCTAGAAGGAGCAAGCAGACACGCAAGGAGACCCATTAGGAAGTTACAGCCATCATTCAGAGAAAAGTTGATAACAGTGGTAGTGCCAGAAGTTTTAGAGCAGTTGAAATTCATATATATTCTGAAAGGAGGGTCAATAGGAATTTCTGCCGATTACATGAAGGGGAGGAAGAGATGAGTCAAGCCAGAAGTTTGGCTTTGGATATGTAAAATTTGAAATGCCCACTAGACTTCCAAGTGGGGGTTTGATGATTGAAGCTTAGTTAAAAAGCCTGACTGGATGGAGGTAAAACATGAGACTTCATCAAAATAAAGATAGCATTTAAAGCTGTCATCAAGGCTCTGAGATAAAAAAAAAGAAGTTGAAAAGACTTAGAGCACTCCAACTTTAATAAAATTAGAGAGATCAGAAGGAACTGGAAAAGGAAATTGAAAATGGGTGGTTAGGGAGACAGGATGCTGTTCTATATGTTAAACATTGAAGTTTCAAGGAGGTGAAACTGAAAGTCAGTCGTGTCCGAATCTTTGCAAGTCAGACTATACAGTCCATGGAATTCTCCAGGCCAGAATACTGGAGTGGATAGCCATTTCCTTCTCCAGGGGATCTTCCCAATCCAGGCAGGGATCAAACCCCGGTCTCCTACATTGCAGGTGGATTTTTTACCAGCTGAGCCACCAGGGAAGCCCTTCCAGGAGGAATGAGTGCCAAGTGTCATGTCAAATGCTGCGAACAGGTAAGATGCAGACTGAAAATCTACACCAGATTTAACCACATGGCCATTCTTACTGGCCATGACAAGAGTGGTTTCTGTACAGTGTAGAGTAAAAGCCTACTAGGTACAAAAGAGAATAACAGGAAAAGAGGTGGGGAAAACAAGTCTAGAAAATGTTTTAAGGAAAGTTATAGTAAATGGAAACAGAAACATGTAACAATGATTGGAGGGGAAGAGGGATCAACCAAGCACTTTAAAAATGCAATATATCAGAATCTGATGTTGAGATGGTCTAAGAGAGAAAAAAACCTGATGAAGAAGAAGGAGAGCAGAATTGCTGAAGAGATGCCTTTGAGTGAAGGAGGACCTGATCTATTAATAGTGCATGATGGAGAGAGGAGGACGTAGGTGCAGGAAGAGTTCATAAATACTACTTAATATGCAAATACACAAAGTGTATAGATAAGAATGTTTAGCCTTTAGAAAATAGTAAAATAGAGAAAATACTCTAAAATGTACAAAAGTGTCAAGGATAATTCAATCACATGAAGTCAGAGAAAATAAAAGATCTGAACAAAGCTCCCCATTTTAACATTTCTAAAAAATGAAAGGAAATAGCCCATATAAACTATACAAACATACTATAATAGGAAAAAAAGAAAAAGTATTAGAAGTTAGAGAGATGCAAAATAAAAACATAATCTGAAACATAATACAAGGACTAAAAGCATATTCTCAAGAACAATCTGAGAAAAATTTAGAAGAAATTAGAAGTCAATAAGGTGACTCACAAAGATACGATGAAAGACAACAAAATTAAAAGCCAAAATACTCAAATTGAATGTACAGATTAGAAACAGTAAGAGTAAAAATTAATAAAAGTCACACCAATGACTTTAGAGAATACTTGAGATAGTTATAAAAAATTAAGATGAAATAGAAACATATTAAAGTTTCTCATTGAGATATGCTGATAAGCAGACACTGAGATGATCAAAGAAGGCTGAGCGCCGAAGAATTGATGCTTTTGAACTATGGTGTTGGAGAAGACTCTTGAGAGTCCCTTGGACTGCAAGGAGATCCAACCAGTCCATTCTGAAGGAGATCAGCCCTGGGATTTCTTTGGAAGGAATGATGCTAAGGCTGAAGTTCCAGTACTTTGGCCACCTCATGGGAAGAGTTGACTCCTTGGAAAAGATTCTGATGCTGGGAGGGATTGGGGGCAGGAGGAGAAGGGGACGACCGAGGATGAGATGGCTGGATGGCATCACGGACTCGATGGACGTGACTCTGAGTGAACTCCATGAGATGGTGATGGACAGGGAGGCCAGGCGTGCTGCGATTCATGGGGTCGCAAAGAGTCAGACACGACTGAGCGACTGAACTGAACTGAACTGAAGGCGATCAAATATATGGATAATTACTCAATAGAAATATGGTACGTTGAATTTAAAAAACTAAAGACATGTATTTTAGTAACATTTCTCTGAATAAATGAAGAACTAAATCTAAAGATGTTACACTATATATTAGAAAGGACTTTAACATTCAGAAATGCCAGAAATGACACTAACTCTGGTTAAACTTATTCTGTGTCCATGATAAAGAGTTCCTCAGGCAAACAGGCAGGAAATACAAGTCAACTTCAAGGAGAAATAAATTTAAGCTAGTCTCAAATTTCATCACCACAACACTCAATACCAGAATTTGGTCAAACATTGTTTTCAAATTCAAATTTCTGATGGGGAAAAAAAATGTATGAGTGAATATTATTATTCCCCAATGAGTTGCTTTTTGGGTATAAATGCAAATGCCAAACACTCTAATATATGAGACAACATATATGAGTTCATGGATGCTTAAAAATTAACTATTCAGTGTTGAAATCCAGACAGCCAAAAGATGACTCAAAAGTCAAGAATTAAAATTTAATGATACAGCTATGATTATTTAAGGATGACACCAAATGTTGAATTCATTTAGTGCTCTAGTACATACCTGCTAGAAAAATTAGGGTTGTAGGGGAATATGTAATATAAACCCTGACCGAGAAAAATATTATTAGCATCAAAATAATTAAAGTGAGAGGAATGGAAAAAAAACAGAGCAAGTAGTCATTACATGTAGAATAAGCTGAAACATGTAGTTAAAAACATTTTTTTTTAAGTGCTGTGTTCTCCTCCATTACACAGCCAGTAGCAGAGAACATGTCTATTTTGCTTTTGAGTTGACTATCTCCCTCACTCACTCACTCTCTCCTATTGATGTTCAAAATCTATTTGGAGTTCACTGAAGATAGGAAAGTTGCTATAGTTAATTTTATTATTTTGTGTTCATTTGTAGCTGAAATAATTATTTATAAGGAGATATTTCTTTATACTGAAGAAGGCAATGGCACCCCACTCCAGTACTCTTGCCTGGAAAATCCCATGGACAGAGGAGCCTGGTGGGCTATAGTCCATGGGGTCACTAGGAGTCAGACACGACTGAGCAACTTCACTTTCACTTTTCACTTTCCTGCACTGGAGAAGGAAATGGCAACCCACTCCAGTGTTCCTGCCTGGAGAATCCCAGGGACAGGAGAGCCTGGTGGGCTGCCATCTGTGGGGTTGCACAGAGTCAGACATGACTGAAGTGACTTAGCAGCAGCAGCATTTCTTTATATTATTTGGTTACCAAGGATATAATTCAATTTCAAAGAATTGTAAATAGTTTATTCTTTCCTTTTATGTACCTAGTTTTCAGTATGATAAGATTCCTGAAATGCTAGAATGACATAGACCCCAGAACAGTGTCTAATTTTATCCACTAATTGTTTAAAATTGTTATGGTAGAAATATTTACACCACAGAAACTGTCAAATGCTATGAACAGAAATTATATATAATATATTTTTAATAATTTAGATGCAGATGAATGGATAAGAAAGCTGTGGTACATATACACAATGGAATATTACTCAGCCATTAAAAAGAATACATTTGAATCAGTTCCAATGAGATGGATGAAACTGGAGCTGATTATACAGAGTGAAGTAAGCCAGAAAGAAAAACACCAATACAGTATAGTAGCACATATATATGGAATTTAGAAAGATAGTAATGATGACCCTGTATGCGAGACAGCAAAAGAGACACAGATGTGTAGAGCAGACTTTAGGACTCCGAGGGAGAGGGAGAGGGTGGGATGATTTGGGAGAATGGCATTGAAACATGTATACTATCAGGTAAGAAACGAATCACCAGTCTATGTTCCATGAAGGATATAGGATGCTTGGGGCAGGTGCACGGGGATGATCCAGAGAGATGATATGAGGTGGGAGGTGGGAGGGGGGTTCATGTTTGGTAACTCATGTACACCCGTGGTGGATTCATGTCAATGTATGGCAAAACCAATACAGTATTGTAAAGTAAAATAAAGTAAAAATAAAAATTAAAAAAAATAATAATTTAGATGTTTCTAAAATTAAGACATGGTTTTCAATATCTTAAAAAATATTCTTTTGAAAACAGAACAGCAGGGAAAAAGAAAATATATTTCAACATGTATCATTTACTCATAACTGCCACTAATATACTTGTATATTTATGTTTTTAGTATGTATGGTTTTAAAAATTAAAATGTAGCTTATAATTGTGTTTTTCATACTTTATATTGCAACATAAATATCTCGCTATAAGCAACATTTGAATAAACTAATACACTAAATGGAAATAACAGTGTATATAATTGTTCTGAATTTGTTGGGTATTTAAATATTTTCAAAATATGTACAGTCATACAAACTTATCTGAAGAACATTCCTGTGTACTTTTTTCTTCCTATTTTCTGATAATTTCCATTAAATGTATCCTAGATTTGAATTATATAGGAAAAGAATATTAACTCCTTTAAGATTATTACATATAGGTAAAACTGGTCTATATTTTACATTCAACAGATTATGGTTTTTGTTCAAAATTATACTTCTGCATTTAAACAAGCTTAAAAAATCTTGTGGTGGGGTAAAAACATTATTGAAAAATGAGAAAAACTGAAAAAGTATCCATGGAAAATAACGTGAGAAAAAATAATTATCTTTTAAAATTTTAAGCTATGCTACACATAACAAATGATTACATTAAATAGAAAAAAATATTAAATTTTCTATTCTCCAGGATCTTAAAATCTGAATGTTCTCTTTTATGAACCTACACTGGTCATTGGAGAGGAAAATAGTCAAAATCACGTACAAGGCAGCAGATTCGTAATGAAAGTGCTTACATGGAATTTCCTAAGGGATCGTTAAAATGTAAACAAAATAAACAGAAAAAAAAAACGTGCTTGAGTTTTTAAAGAGAAACCTTTTTACTTTCAAATAATGTGCTTGAGTTTTTAAAGGGAAACCTTTTTACTTTCAAATAATGGTTGAATGCCAACAGAAAAAACTATTATGTCCTAGGAATGATTTAATAGCTATTGTAATATGTTTTTGCTTTTTACAATTCTGAAAGTTATTGTTGTCAACATGTTAAAGCAATGCCAACATTCATAGGAATTAGTCTTGCCCAAAGTAGCATAGCTAAAAAATGGAAGTCTGAAGCCCACACACAAAAGGACAGTCACAAATGGTGACATACTCTAGAGGTATGTCTTCATTTAGATAACCTGAGTTAGATATTTAGTCTACTGCTGCTAATAAAACAAGATAGCACATAAGTACCAATCCAAGCAGAGCCCAAAGCATTTACTCAGGATGAACTCAAGGCAGGCAAAGGACCCCTCTCCCTAGACAGCATTTCTCCCATTTTCACAATGATTTCCCTCAGGTGTGCTTTGCTTACTGTCACCCCTACAATGAATAGCAACAACAAATATGTAATCAAGATACTTATCTAACCCAGAAGTTGAAAATAGAAGTTGATAGTCCTTGATATACGATTTCTGGGGATAAGTTATTGAAAGAATAATTGTTGGAAAAAAAAAAGGGGGAAATGACAACAAAAGCAAAGAGTGACTCAGGCACAGAGGGGTTAGCGTGAGAAAGGCAGGTTGAATTGGTTATGCGCTGGATAATGCAAAAGCCCAAAGTTCTTGATGTCACTGTTTGGAGCACTGTGCATTGAAACTGCGCACAGTAGTGTTCTAATCATGCGTTATCTGTTGTGAATATGTAACTGCAGCACCTTGTCTATAATAATTGCACATATTTTAAATAATATACTTTGCTTTTCTTATCACTCATCTTAAAATGTAAAAATCAGCTAACCATAGATCAGTACTATTGTGCACCTCCACGTGGCATTTTAACTGAACGGTGACCCTGGAGTTGTGTAATGAGCAAATCCTACTTTAGGTAGTCATGCTCATTTTGAAGAGATTTTTATATAAAATTGACTAGCTACTAGTTTTACAGGTATTTTCTCCTATCATTGTTAGCAATTATACACTTGGTAAAGACAATATGTTTAGTGCAGCAAATGAAATATTTCCTAGCATCTGGAACACATAATGTTCTTCGGTACAGAGTGTTCATTCAACACACTTAAAAAAAACCTCTAGCGTGTTCCACACAATCAGGATACAAAAAAAAAAAAAAAAAAAATGAATAAGACACTCTCATGGTCCTTGAGAAGCATATTAACTTGAGTATCAAACTTCAAATCACATAGCTAATTTACCTTGTTCTGATTAGCTATTCACCAAATTACCTTTCAATTATAATAGTTTCTCACATGGCACCTAGAGAGAAAATGTGCTCACTAGAAGACTCAAGTGTCCAGTTCCCTGGATAGTTGTATTTCTTACCATGAATTTATAGACTGGTGCCTTGATTATAATTAGGCTTTGCAGGTAGTTTTCCTTATTTAGTAGTACCCTTAGACATTACAGTTCTTATTATAAATTGATATTTGGGTTTTATATGTCAGTCTCCTGAGCTTGGTTAACATAAGTTTTCCCATGAATTTTACATGTCTTTCGTGTACTAAAATGTAACAATTTATGAAATAGAATAGCTGACTCAGGCTTTGGGAGATGGAAGATTTACTAGGGTAGCGCCACGTTTTAGAATCTCCTGGGAATTACCCATCTTGGCTTCCCTAGTTAATCCACCTCTTCCCTTAGATTCAGTTCAGTTCAGTTAGGTTCAGTTCAGTCATTCAGTCGTGTCTGACTCTGCGACCCCATGAATTGCAGCACGCCAGGCCTCCCTGTCCATCAGCAACTCCCAGAGTTCACTCAGACTCACGTCCATTGAGTCAGTGATGCCATCCAGCCATCTCATCCTCTGGCGTCCCCTTCTTCTTCTGCCTCCAATCCCTCCCAGCATCAAAGCCTTTTCCAATGAGTCAACTCTTCAAATGAGGTGGCCAAAGTATTGGAGTTTCAGCTTTAGCATCATTCCTTCCAAAGAAATCCCAGGGCTGATCTCCTTCAGAATGGTCTGGTTGGATCTCCTTGCAGTCCAAGGGACTCTCAAGAGTCTTCTCCAACACCACAGTTCAAAAGCATCAATTCTTCGGCACTCAGCCTTCTTCACAGTCCAACTCTCACATCCATACATGACTACTGGAAAAACCACAGCCTTGACTAGAAGGACCTTAGTTGGCAAAGTAATATCTCTGCTTTTGAATATGCTATCTAGGTTGCTCATAACTTTTCTTCCAAGGAGTAAGCGTCTTTTAATTTCATGGCTGCAATCACCATCTGCAGGGATTTTGGAGCCCAAAAAAATAAAGTCTGACACTGTTTCCACTGTTGCCCCATCTATTTCCCATGAAGTGATGGGACTGGATGCCATGATCTTCGTTTTCTGAATGTTGAGCTTTAAGCCAACTTTTTCACTCTCCTCTTTCACTTTCATCAAGAAGCTTTTTAGTTCCTCTTCACTTTCTGCCATAAGGGTGGTGTCATCTGCATATCTGAGGTGATTGATATTTCTCCCGGCAATCTTGATCCCAGCTTGTGTTTCTTCCAGTCCAGTGTTTCTCATGATGTACTCTGCATATAAGTTAAATAAGCAGGGTGACAATATACAGCCTTGACATACTCCTTTTCCTATTAGTTGAACCAATTACATATTTGATAGTAAACAAGTTAAAATATTAGGTTAAATACTAGTGTTTCTGAACCAATTACAATTCATGCATATGAAATTATAACTAAATGACTTGATTTTTTCCTCTTAAATATTGATATATTTCTTTGAATAACTATCTACTAAAAGCACATTTAACCAGCTGCTTCCCCTACCCTACCACCTATAATCCAGAGAAGTAGAAACCATAAATATAGGCAACATATTTTTGAAGAATTCCTGGGTCAAAAATGTCAGAATTAGGTAACATTTTTAATTGAATGATAAAGAAAATGTAATATATCAAGAAAGCATCAACTCAGTATTACTGAGCTACTCAAAATAGTTTGCTGTTTTCCATTTCATTAACTAGTGTTTTTTTAACAACATGTCTATTCTATATATTCAAAAATTTGAAACTGTGTTTTATAGGCTGTTAACAAATCACTTAATTCAAAAGAAGATAATATTTGGAATAAACATAATGTAAGAAGCTTTATAGAAAGTCCTTCAAATCTAACTTCTTAGATATTTTTAATATCACATTATCACTCATTAATCCCTTATGATTTGTTTCCTTTCTTAAATAACTAGTGAGGAATTTTGTTAAATTAACAAAAAGGTTTTAGTAGAAAAAGATTAGTAGTTACAATTTGACTACATTAGGGATATGAAGCTAGAAAATATTCACCAATTAATTTCAACTCATGAGAAAATTTTAAGAAGGCTCAGGTGTAGGGTTACATAATACTGAAAAAGTTTCCATTTAAAATTTTAAGATGAAACTTTGCTCCTCCTTATGAACTTCAGACACTCAATCTATAAAATTAGAAACGATGCACTAAATTTTAATTAGGTTTAGACAAATCTTACAAGAAATTGTAATAGTGTCTTGCTTTAAAATAAACCATAAAGAACAGTGAAGCTTCATTAGCACATTGTTCAGGGAATCATAGAATTTCCAAATGAGAAAGAAATGTGTGATCAAGAATAACTTAATTAGAATTTGTATAATTATTTTTTTAAAAAACCTGAAAACTAACCCTTATGTAGGTGTTAACATTAGAAAGTTACTCGTAGTTTGTGATTTTAAATCAAGAAAAATATGCACTTCTAGCATTACATAAGGACAAAAATATATAAAACTTTGCTGTGGTTTTCCACACTTCTGTCACATGGTAAAGAGATGGAAAAGGGCAGGAGTTTGTGCTACAGAATTACAAATAACATTGTGATAGTGTACTCCAGGTAAAAATGTTATACAGTTGATTATCAGAATTAAGTCTTGAAAATTTAAGAACACTGCAACTTTAGCAAGAGTTTTACCTATAAACATTGTCTACTCAGAGCAGAGCACTTCACTGAACCCTGTGAAAGATACAAATTGGAAGTTCTATATTTACCAGGGTCAAATGAAACTATTGTTAGGGCCAAAAATTACATCTTTGGCACAAGATTACATATCAGATTGGAGATAGTTATGGATATCGGAACTTTTTACATCAAGCTATTTTAAATATTTCAGACAACAACTAATTCTAAACATCTAATAACCTGTGTCCTAGAATAAGTATAATTGCCAATCATTGATTTATTCCACAATGTATTCACCTTCCATCATTCATAGGCACATGTGGGGGATATTGACTCTAGAAACCCTACAATCTAGGTGCAGAGACAGAGAAACAACCAGTATCCCCTGTTCCCTGCACACACATATAGACACAGAGGGGATCATTGTTATCAAGCGAGAAAGGTATTATGACAAAGATAAGCAGAGAGTATAATGATGTTATGAGAATCCTAGGAAAGAACAGACAGTTTCAGATTCTTTACCGTCTGAGCCACCAGGAAAGCCCAAGAATATCGGGAGTGGGTAGCCTATCTCTTCTACAGGGGATGTTCCTGACCCAGGGATCCAACCGGGGTCTCCTGCATTGCAGGCTGATTCTTTACCAGCTGAGCCATCAGCGAAGCCCAGATAAGAGTGGGGAGCCTCCATTTCTTCATAGGATCTAATCAGTTGCTAACGTTCACACTACAACAACTAGTAAAATAAGTAAAACAGATAACTTGAAAAAGAAACATTTTTAAAGTATATCAGAGTATTGAGGAAACAAAGAATAGATAAACTAAAATACCAAAGTGGTGAGTTTTCTCAACAGGTAATGCCCATCTATTTTCTTCTCTAGGGCATTTGGGTATGATCTGCAGATCAGAGTAGGATCACACAAAGTGACTTTACTGGAAAAAGAAGAAACCAGCATAATAATCCAGAGAAGGCAATGGCACCCCACTCCAGTACTCTTCCCTGGAAAATCCCATAGATGGAGGGGCTTGGTGGGCTGCAGTCCATGGGGTCGCTAGGAGTTGGACATGACTGAGTGACTTCACTTTCACTTTTCACTTTCATGCATTAGAGAAGGAAATGGCAACCCACTCCAGTGTTCTTGCCTGGAGAATCCCAGGGACGGGGGAGCCTGGTGGGCTGCCGACTATGGGGTCACACAGAGTCAGACACGGCTGAAGCGACTTAGCAGCAGCAGCAGAATTATCAGTGGGCATGTGGATCCAGTGTACCTGCTCAGAAACTAGACAAGTCACAGGGTAAGGGGCTGGTTTTCCACATCAGGTGTAAATGGGCAAGGATGGTGCTGGGCCTGAAGGGAAGAGTGCAATCTTTTCTGTCTTGCTGTGTTAGTGAGACAAATACTAAGAAGCCACACTCCCATCACACATGCACATCTGATATATTTTGAAGCTTTCTGTGGCAAAACACCAAAGCTAAATCTCCTGCAGTCTTTCACATCTAAGGAGACAAAAATCTACCAGGCTTTCAGTGAAAAGTTCATCAGGGTCATATCCAAGGAACAGGGATGAACCAGAGATAAACTGAGAGTTAACTCAAATTGCAACCTAAACTTGATCCTACTCAGTCCTGGAGAGGATTGAAGTGGTTAGTCTCAGAGGTAAACCTATTCTGTTGGCAAATAAATTATAGAGCTAAAACTTGTCTTATATATAAGGTCTGACATACAATAAAAAATTATTATCATGCAAAGGAGCAGGAAATCATGATCAGCTGTCAGGAAAAAAAGTAAACAAGTATATGAGTAAGATAGATGAATAATGATTCAGATACTGAGTCTAAGATGAATAGTAAAATATCAGTGTTATTAATAATTAAGAAAATAGTGAAAAATTTCATGAAAAGATTGAAATTTTCTATAAAGTAAGTATCAAGTCACGTTTAAAAACTGTACAAGCACAATATCAGAAATTTAAAGCTCACTGAATGAGGTTAATAGAAACTTTCTATAGTAAACTAAAAAACAGGTCAATAAGAAATTTGTAAACTATAACACAGAAGGAAAAAAGCATGGCAAAAACAAAATGGAGTACAACACACATAAGGAAATAACAAATGTCTAACATACTTGTAACTAGACTACCCACAAGAAATGACAGGGAAATTATAGCAAAATCAATTTTTGATTAGATAATGACCAAGAATTTTCTAAAACTGATCCACATTATCAACCCATATATTTAAGAAGATCATTGCATCACAAGCAGGGTAAACAATATGAAGACCATAACGAACCACATCAAGGGTAAGCTGATGAAACACAAAGATTAAATTATAAAAGGAGTAACATAAAACTGATAACCAAATTATCAACAAAAGTATAGAAGTCAGTAGAAAATGTGCTAAATTCTGAAAGATTAAAAAAAAAAAATTCCACAGTACACTAGAGTTTAACCCAGTGAAATATCCATTAAAGATAATGGTGGAATCAAAGTATTTCCAGACAAGGAAAGGATAAGAGAATTAGTCACCACCTGAGACAATTGGTTACAATATAAAAAAGATACACAGGAAGTTTCTCAGGCTGAAAGAAAAACATGATCTCAGATGGAAAGATGAAACTGAAGGAATGAATGAAGAGCAAGCACTAGCAAAGATGATTTTGTTGATATACAGAAAAAAGATTGACTTTTTAGAACAACAATATTATTTCTGTCTTGTGGATGTATATCACAGAAAGAAAAATGTGTGAGCAATAGTATGAAAGGTAAAAAGGGGCTAAATGAAACTAAAGTGAGGTGTGGTGGTTTCACTATTTTTAGGAAGTGCTAATAACACTAGCTTAGGAAGACTCTAATAAATCAAGGTTGTGTATTAAAATCTAAATCAAAAGCACTAAAATGAACACAAGAAAAAACAATAATAAACAAGTAAATTAATTAGAAAATATAATTAAATACAATGAATACAAATATAATTAAAGTTCTTTATAAGAAAGAGGGAAGAGAGAAATAACAGCAAAAAGTACATGGAAGAAATAGAAAATATATAGCAAGATGACATTAGTATATATTAGCAAATATATTAGTAACTGTACCAAACCTAAAAGTACTAAAAATACATTAAAAGAGTTGGAAACTAACATAAACCACTTGCTGTTTACAAAAAGCATGTTTAAAATATGAGCACATGCCAGGGTCCAGCCCCTGCAGGATCCAAGGGAACCCTCAGTAGAAATGGCATCAGCCAAGAGAATGATTTAGAGAGAGAGAGAAAGAAAGAATGTTGCAGATAAGAAAATAGAGGAGAGAAAGAAAGAAAAAAAGAAAGAAAAACACAGGGAGACCAAGCTTCTTCAGTGAGCGAAGTCCATAACTTTATTTTCAAAAGGGACTTTTATACCTTGACTTGTACATAGAGGGAACTGAAAGATGCAAGGTCATGCAGAATCAGCCCAAACACTCCAGCAGTTTTGCCCTTATCAAAACCAGGATTTTTTCTGCATACTTTTTCCATAAACAATGCTGTATACATTATCTTCTGGCCTTGGAGGCCTGTGGACATTTTATGACCCTCTTTTGATAAAGGCTGCTCAACCAAAAAACTTATTTTCCCTTGAAGTGTTTTTTTTTTAAAATACATTTCTAATCTATGTCAGCCTCAGAAAGTATTAAGCAGAGTTACATTCTCACAGAGCAAAGGTGCAGTGAGTTACAACAAAGGGAGAACTTCTTAGCTCACAATCTGATGTGGTTAGTTTCAAGGCTATTTCTTATTTTTCTTACATTCCAGCTATGTTAACTAATGCAATCCCAGGTATACAGTGGATAAGAGATATGGGAACTTAGCAGCAAGCATTGGCTCAACAGTGAAATCCTACACCAGCACTACTCTAATAGTTTTTAACTCTTTGAAAGGCTCTATATTTTTAGGCTTCCCATACTTACCTCTCACAGTTGGGAGGCTGTGAATAATCATATGCGTAGCTGCAAGAGTCTGGATAACCCTGCCAAGCAAGCTAGAATGCTAACAGAGGGGGTTTGATTTGAAATATTCCTCTCATGTCCCAGAGACTTATTAACTAAAGCCCTAAGTTAACTTTTTCCAGAAAAAGGTGGCCGGGGACAGCCCCCTGTTAACGTCAGAAGAGTTGGTGAAAGGCACAAAATAGTAAGACAGACAGATTCTGGTTTTGGGGTAGATGCTCGAGCAGGTCCAGGGGGGTCCCTCGAGGCCTGAAGCCTTGCTAATCAGATCTCTTCCACATGACCTTGTCATGGGTGGGATCTGCCGTGCTGGCTCCCGGAAAGCACACAGAAAAGTGCAAGTAAAAGAATGAAAAATATGCCATAAAATACTCATTAACAGAAAGGAGTGTAGAGATGTTAATATTTAACTAAGACGACTTGCTCCTTGGAAGGAAAGTTATGACCAACCTAGACAGCATATTCAAAAGCAGAGATATTACTTTGCCAACAAAGGTCCCTCTAGTCAAAGCTATGGTTTTTCCAATAGTCATGTATGGATGTGAGAGTTGGACTGTGAAGAAAGCTGAGCACCGAAGAATTGATGCTTTTGAACTATGGTGTTGGAGAAGACTCTTGAGAGTCCCTTGGACTGCAAGGAGATCCAACCAGTCCATTCTGAAGGAGATCAGCCCTGGGTGTTCTTTGGAAGGAATGATGCTAAAGCTGAAACTCCAATACTTTGGCCACCTCATGTGAAGAGTTAAGTCATTGGAAAGGACTGTGATGCTGGCAGGGATTGGAGACAGGAGGAGAAGGGGACGACAGAGGATGAGATGGCTGGATGGCATCGAGGATGTGAGTATGAATGAACTTTGGGAGTTGGTGATGGACAGGGAGGCCAGGCGTGCTGCGATTCATGGGGTTGCAAAGAGTCAGACACGACTGAGCAACTGAACTGAGCTGAAGACAACTTGAAGGTAAAAATAATCACTAGAGATAAAAAGGAATAACCCATAATTTTAAAATAATTCCAATAAGAAAACAGTCCTTAGTTTCTGTTTAATGATAATGAGATGTAAAGTATATAAACAAAATTTTAACAGGGGAATAAGGAGAAATATATATATCTACAATCATAGCAGGAAATTTTAATGCACCAGTCTTAATAGAATAAACAGACAAAAAACTAACACAGTTGAAAATTTGAAATACATATTTAACCAAATTGATATAGTTGGCATATATAGAAAATTATGCACAGTATCTTCAGAAGAGAAATTATTTTTCAACTGCACCTAGAACATTTGCCAAGATGTATCTATCATTAGGGTATCATTTGCCATACATAAGACAGTAATGGTCAAAACAAAAATATATAGAAAACAAAGCAGTTAAACCATTCATGTGCATACCTTGTTGTTTTAAACCTGAGATTGTACAAGAAACAATTAAAACTTTAACAATTATATGAAAATCAGATCTGTACTTTGAATGTTTCAAACTGGCATAATTTGAATATTGGATGAGAGATGTGCAAGACCAAAGGTAGTGAGCTTGTATAGCAGGCCACTGTAGTAATCTAGGTGAACAATAATAAGACTATGAGCTAGAAAAGGAAGAACAGGCAGGAAGAAGATGATACAGATTTAAGGGACAGTGAAGCTAAAGAACCAGTCACTACAGTGACTGGCATCAATAACAAGGAACAGAACTGTAGTTAATGGAGCATAGTAGAGTGAGTGGTGAGGTGGGGTCACTTAAGCTTGGAACACGCTGCCCTTGAGGAAATCCCCAGGTGGAAATCTTTAGTGTGAAATTCAATATGTAGTTGAAGCACCTGAGAAAAATGTGACCTGGGATGAACAGACTGGGATTTACTGGTAGCAGCAGCCATGCTAGTGATTGGAGCATCTGAAAGGACTAAAGAAAGAGGTTGAGAAGAGGGGAGGAAGAAAGTAGGAAGAGGGGAAGCAGGGAACGAGGAAAAGGAAGAGAAGAGAAAGAAAAAGGAGGAAGGAAGAGGAGTGGATATAGAGAGGAAAGGGAGAGAGAGGAGTATCCTCATGGTTTAAAAATATGAATAATAGCTATCACCTACTGAGGGCTCAGCATGTATCAAATGTGATAATAGACTTTAATAATTAAAAAAAAATTGATCCTTACAACATTATGGCTTAGATGTGATTACTATCTACTTCAAAGAAAAGAAAACTGAGTTTAGAGAGATTAGGTAATGTTCCCAAAGTAACCCACATATTCAATAGTACAATAGGGATAATAAATCCAGATATTTCTGACAAGTTTCATGAAATCAAACACTATGCTGTCGTGCCTGCCCAGTCTGTGTCACAAAGCTAAGTCAAGACAGACAAGTACAAATACAGAGGAAGTGGTCGCAGTGGCCCATACTGGAAAAAAAAAAAAAAATCAAATCAAACAAAAAATATAAAGGAAGAAACAATACTTCAAAACCTGTTCTATTGATTCTGTAAATAAGAGTTCACTGCTGCTCCTAACAGCTGCCACTGGGTGGTAGAGGACAGAGTACAATAGGTGGAGGCAGCATAGAAGGTAAACAGACAGAGACAGTATAGCTGGACTCTCCTTTCGAGCCTGAACAGAAAGAAAGGGAGACCGGGCATAGTTAATGCGTCGCGGAAGGACATCTTGATTTTGGTCCAAATATTCCTGGAATCATAAATATACTGGATGCTGAAGGGAGTGTCAGCAGCTGGAGAAGTTAAAGAAACAGGAGGAAGAGGATAACTGAATTAGGGAGTATTCTGAAGAAATGGGACAGAGGAGATTGATGTAAGTATGACAGCCATGGAGACAGATGAAAGCTAGCCTCCAACCAAGGAGAGATTTTCTTTTTTCTCCGAGAGTGGATTCCCAAAGTGTCTATAAACATGAGCTAAAGAAATTCTTCCTGATCCTTTCTTGCAGAGAAGAAAAAAATGGAGCTGCGTATTTTATTGACAATAAAAATATTTTTCATACAGTATGTGACTGAGTTACTCATATTTATCCTTATAATTTCTTTGCTTCAAGAATAGAGGCTTAAATACTTGAAGATATTATTTGTAGACATTTGAATAAAAGTTAAAGTTCCACTTCTTCGTGGTAGTCGGCTCAAATTTTTTTCCAAGCCTTCAATTATTATATTTTGTACTTTCATCTTTTTTATTACTAACAAAAGTGATATACACAGTCAAGCCTGAATTCCTTTAGTTGTAGTTTCTCTCTCCTGAACCTAGCATTACCCTGCAAAATCTCATTTAAGAGATATGTGTGTCTGTTTTTATACATTCTTAATGCATTCTTTTTAACTATGATGGCTGAGGATGAAGCAGGGCTGGGGAAAATAGTCACTAACTGGAATATCTTCTCAAATAGTTTATAAAATGTTATGAATAGTAACATTGTAACATTGTCTTTTAAAAAGTTCTGTACATTTAAGTCCAAGGTCTCAGTGAAATCAAGCTAGTACAAAATATTCAGAGACCTTTGGACAAAACCAAAACTATGTGGAACATGATCTTCCTAAAGTGAGTGTGAGGCATGACTAATAAGTGCTATGAAGATATACAGTCATAATTAAGTAAACTACAAATCTGTTTCATTGTGGTATGGAACACTTTCAGAGATGAAAATCTTACTTATAGGAATTTACTCAACTGTAAATCATGGCCTTAGTAAATCTATAAGGTTGCATTATTATAAGTAGTTATGGATATTACAAGTAAGTCATTTGCCTGTCTGGCTTTTCAGATTTAGGGTCATGTATTCAGAAATGTATACATATTTGGGACACTATACTCTGGAATTTTTAACCAGATATAAAATTTCATTTTCACAGAAAGACAGTCTCATGAAAAAGACCACTTATGAAGTAAATGAGGAAAGACACTTACATGTGTTTGTGGGTGCTTAGAGGGGAAAAGTAGAAAAGGGAATTGAAAGAAGAAATAACTGGAAAATAATCACCCCATAAAAAGTTAACCACTGTCTCCAGAGTAGTAAATTATAAGTTGAGGGAGCAATTTGAAACAGGAAGTTGGATAGAATGCAGTTGGTTAGAATGTTGTTTAAAAATTAAAATGTTGCAAAATTGGAGTAAGGAATTTTAACGTAATTTTAATGTATGGAAAAATTTTGGAACTATGCCATATTACTTTTCTTCGCTTTTAAAAAAGTGTACAGTAACTAGTTATAAAATTTCCTATGAATTCAGCCTGTAATTATATGTTAGAAAAATACATGTATATGTATGTGTGTATCTAACTTTAAAATTTTATGTGGAATATTTTTTGTTTTGATATTGCAATACTGTATTTTCAGTCTGACATTAAAAAAAATGTATCAAAAAGTCACTATTTTCAACTCCTTAGTGAAATCCAGGGGAAAAACATGAAGATTGAATGAAGAGTGGAGGAAATAAATAAATAATAAATGAAACAAGTCATCTTTCTTTCTCAGCACTCATATGCACCCTAGGAAATTTCAAAGCTCTTTAGGGTCTACCTGAAATTCCTCCATCCTTGTCACTTGCAATGGAATAGGGTCCATGTGCTATGAAGCTGCTTATTACCAATCTCAGCTCATTCTCCACTGAAAAAAATACTTCTAGATTCATTCAAAATAGCAATTTACTTGCAGTCACTTTTATATGATTTAGTCATGAATTTGGATCTGAATCAGAGTTACAAATTTTAGGGTTAAAGAGAAAATTTCAAATACTCTAACAGAACTCATCTGTTTTATGTGCAAATCTGAATGTCAATTGTACTATATACTACACGGTTTTTTCTTTCAACAACTATCCATTTGGAGTAAGTCTTAAGAAATCTGAGATATATGTCACTTGAATTATCCTTTTTGCCATTCTTATGATACTTACAAGCCAGTTTTTTTATATATAAAAATAATATGGTTTGGCCCTTGAGGGAGAACATATTCTTTCAAATCAAGTACTAACTGGGTTCCCAGTTTGTGTTAGTCCTGGAAACTACAATGATTAACAAGATAGGGATGGCTCCTGTTCTAAGGGAGCACCCCCAAGAGAGAGACAGACCAAACAACAATACAGTGTTATAAGAATCTCTGATTGCTGTATGAAAAAACAATAAAAGCACATTTTAAACTAAAACACAGCATAAAGTGTATTAGGTCATAAAGTGTATTAGCCTTAGAATTTTGTATACCCTTAGTTTTAAAATATACTTTTCCAGTTTTAAAAATCAATATATAACTATATTTATATTTATTACATTATTTCTCATAAATTTATATTTATGAAGTGTATTTTACATTTCAAATCCTTTCGTCTTCAATTTCTTCTAGGTGTCAAAAAGCTATTAGTTTGACAAACCACATTACCACATCCATTTTTATTAGCCACAAAACAATAACTTATAATATTCGACCTGTGATTAAATTGCAGTTTAAATGTTAACAACTGAATTAATTTTAATCTGCTTTTACCTTGTTAGTTTTGCTATTTGAAGTTTTCTGTTGCTACTTTAACATAAACCACATCAACTATATTGTCTTTATAGATTGTTCTCTTATTCAAAGAGTTATTACTCATTTACTAAAAATAAGGTGAATAATAGAACAAGGCTTTCTGAACTATATATCAGGGAGAAAGTTTTATAGCCTTAGTATTGCTTACAAATCAATTCCTTAGAGTTGGCCTGCCATTAGGAGCTTTTAAGACTGCCTAGAGCTGTGTCATTCACTGCTATTTTGACACATTAATGCACTAATGGTATGTGCATGCTGACATAACTTCTTTTAAGTTCTATTACAATAATTATCAAGACCTGTCTATGAGATATGCAGAGTTAAGCAAGGTGACAAAGAGTATGTAAATACTCAAATATTCCTGGAGCATTCATTTCAAAATGACAGTGAATAACTAAGAAACGATAAAAACAGAGATAAGAACTATCTGCTTGAGAACCCCGTCAGAGGAAACGAGACCATGACTAAAAGAGACAGTCACTTAGAAGTGATGGCAGGTGCACTTAAGTGTTCATGTTCTTTTTATAAAATAAGGTTAAAAGTTATGACATGATAACACATTCACATACTGAAACCTATGAGTTACTGGTAGTTGATTAAATGAATATACATTTAAGGAGCACCTAATATGGTAAAAATGGAATTGTCAAAAATTACTTCACTTTTTGTGGAAAGGTAGACACTAATCTTCCATGAAAAACAAAAGCATTAATGTAAACTAGTAGATATGCCACACTCAGGAGAAAATAATTGCCTATAGGCAATAAAGTACTTAATCTGCCTTCTGCTGTCTCCCTCTTTTATTTTATCATATCCCAGCATAAAACAACAAAATTCCTCCATACAACCTTCCTGTTAGGTTACTTCCATCTAAAACATTAAATGCCTTCCTTCTATTTATCTCATTAAAACAAATTTTTCATCAATCTAGCTCCCTACCAGCTCATTCATATGAACATTTTCTTTACCTCCAATCTGATGCTAATGTGAGGAAATTACATTAAAATCTTGTAATAGAATTTGTTTTCATCCTTCCCCTTTCCTTGTCCTGATGAATGGCCTAGCTACTTGTAGAAACTTGGTGCCTTATGGGACAGTGGAACAAAAATAAATATCAAGTCCCTGCCTTTCAAAACATTAAAATCAGCAAACAAATAAAAATAATAATTCATTCTTAATACAGGAGAACTGAAAATAATAACCACAGAGCTGGCAGTACAGAGATAAGAAATTAAAACATAGAAAAGATGGAGCTATGAGAGGCTTAGAACCAGAACTAGAATATAGGATATAGCTGCTCTCTTCCCTAGCTTGCCCTGAGAGGTATCAAGGTCCAGAAAGTTGCCCAGAATTCCATGTCAGAAGGAAATGGAATTGAGGAAACTATGAAAGGAGATTGGTGTAGAAAACCCAATGGAGATTCCTGGAATGTCAAGGAAGTATAGAAAGGCAGCCAAATTCTCCTAATCATGAAAGGATTAAGAAAAAGAAACATAGAGCCAGCAGACACTGAGGAGCATTTTGGACATAATGAAGGAAGTCGCAAAAAAAAAAGAGTGGGGGGGGGACATCAAATGGAGATGCATACCCCTCTGCAAATGCCAGCACAGAAGGAAGATCCCGGGAAGATGATGATCACTCAGAAAAGATGACTCTAAAGCAAATATCGCTTTGCATCTCTAGCCGGGATACTACACAGCTAGGAATTAATCTTATTCCTGAAAAAATGAGAGAAGAGTAAATGGGAGAAAGGGAGAGAAGGAAAGATAACAAGAAGTAGAAAAAGGATGAAAGAGGAGAAAGAGGGAAGGATGGGTAAAAAAATCTCAAAATAAACTAGTTGAGAGATCAGATTTTTTGAGTCAGAATATCAGAGTTTAATTCTCAGTTCTGTTATTTGCTGTGTAACCTTGAGCAAGTTACCTAACCTTTTCGTGCCTCAGAGTCACTATCTGAAAAACTGGGATATCAGTGATACCTAACTCACAGATATGCTATAAAATTAAATGTGTCAATACACAGGCAGAACTTAAAAAGAATAAAAGTAAAGCTTTTAAATAAGTGGAGAGGATATTCTGGTAAAAAGGAATAGAATAATTATGGCATGTCCAGGTAGCAAGCAGAAGACAGTTGGCCAAAGTGGAATATTTGTACAGAAAAGAAAATGAGCCAAGTATGGCATACTAGATAGGAACTAAGCATAAAAAAGCAGGACAAGGACTTGGGTCTAGATCTTGTGTTCTACATGCAGAGGGTCTAGTATAAGTAGGCATGTAATTGATGCATGAAAAAAAAAGGTCATTGGGGAATCAATGAAGGCCTTTAAATTGGAGGACACATGTATAAACCACTAGATTTTGAAAGACCAATCTTGCCTAGTTAGATTGAGAATAAGAGATGAACTAGAATGAAGTAAATATGATAGAAGATACACATATTTTCATAATAATATGCTAACATTGACAAGAATAGTGACAGTGAGAATCAAATGAAATTTATAACTAGAAATCTAAGTCAGAAAAAATACACAACAAAATGATAAAGCTATGAAAATCATAATCTTCAAACACTGTGCCTTCATAGATTAAACAGAAGGACGTTAAAAATCCCAACAGTCTTTTCCTTGTTTCCAGTCCTTTCCATAATGACAATGGTCCTCTGTTAATCATTATCCAGAACGGACACATTAGTAAGTCAGTATTCAGAAATACACTGTGGACACCATGAAATAAATATGACAGTGACACTGGGATTAACAACAAATCAAAGATGCATTATTTTATATTATTTCATCATCTTTGGGAGAGTTTTTGAAAAATCAAACTAGAATCTCATCTTCAACATATATAAGTTCTAATTTGTTCAGAAAGAATTTATAATAAAGATTGTATTTAAAAATTGAACTAATATTAGCATGCATGCATTAGTGGGTTAGAATAGAATCCTGAAGTTAAAACTAGGATGAATTAAATTAACTTTAAAGAAAAGTATTTTACACAAAGTTAATTTGTCATTTAAAAAGTCAGAAACAAATATACTATGCAATCCAAGTATATTTTATAAAATATTAGTTGTAATGGAATATCTATGATTACTAGTAAATACCAGTTAGTTATTACACTTTCAATCTAAAGCCTGAACTTCTCTAGCTCCTGTAATAAAAGGATATAACTTTTTTAAAACCTACATCCCCAAGATTATTAGTAAAACCTAGTAATCAAAGATATCTAATTAATTGAATAATGTTTACACAAATATTTAGTTTGATACATTGGACTGTTTTTTAATATAGTAATTTGATGCTACAACTAAACTAGAAAAAGAATATTAATATTAAAACATACTTATAGAATTGCTAGTTCCATATATTTTCATGTTTTTTCTTCTATTGAAGAATAAAAATAAAAATCTGCTGCTTTTACATAAACTTTACTAGGCTTCTTGTTGTATATAATTTAGGGGATTTTTAATAGGTTTTCAAACTTTTATAATTTCAAGTAGTTAAAAATTTCCCTACTTCTAGTTTTACAACGGAATCTGGTGGAAAATCAAAGACTGTATAGTAAAATTTGTTGGAATTAATTTTTCCACTATGCAATTAATATTCATTTAGCTATTTAAATTCAATAGGTTACCATAAAAGTTATTAATATATACTTATTTTAGGGGTTACTAGTGAGAATTAATGGAGAAGGCAATGGCACCCCACTCCAGTACTCTTGCCTGGAAAATCCCATGGATGGAGGAGCCTGATAGGCTGCAGTCTATGGAGTCGCGAAGAGTCGGACACGACTGAACGACTTCATTTTGACTTTTCACTTTCATGCATTGGAGAAGGAAATGGCAACCCACTCCAGTGTTCTTGCCTGGAGAATCCCAGGGACGGAGGAGCCTGGTGGGCTGCCGTCTATGGGGTCGCACAGAGTTGGACACGACTGAAGTGACTTAGCAGCAGCAGCAGCAGCAGTGAGAATTAAATCATTTATAATGACACAAGTTTTACTAGAGAAACCTGACAAACATCCTGCAGGTGATATGAGAACTTTGTATAGCCTTAGGTAATATTTTTAGCTCAGAGAAGAGAGCTGATTTACACACACACACACACACACACACACACACACACACACACATACATGCTGGTGAGCTGTCCTACAGATAAACAATGGAAAATGTAAATTAGACCAGTAGAAGTTTTGGTTGGACAGCTGAAGAATAAATAAAACACTGGTATGGCCTGGAGGGGTTTTAAGTTTAAAAACAATTGTTGACCATCTACACTAAATAATTTGAACAATCTTATGACTCAAAACAGATGTTTGGAAGGCATAATCACTTATAAGTCTTTTCAGCTATGATATTAAAATTTTAATTTCTTGCAATACCATATATTGTTATACTACCAAGATGCTTGTCACATGTGAATGGAAGAGTTTCCTACACTACAGTGAAGTAGCTCCTTAAAGAAGCCAGCTAGTTGAACAATTAAAAATGTCATGCTGCTTTAATGTTGTAATACAAAACATTTTTATCCACTGTATAAATAGCAGATAGTATTTGACATTTTTCTACTATTTTATGGTTTTAGATACATAACATGAAGTTTTCAGAAGAAAAATTTAGTTCAATATTCAATAATTTAGTTAGAGAGCATGCAGAATTTTGATGCAAGATAGATTTGGGTTGTATTATAGCCTCTGTTTCCTAGCAGTTGGATACAGGTTTTAAACACTTACTCTCATTTTCAACATCTATCAGAAGAGGCCATACTTATAAAATTAAGTATTCCTAGCATAGTTATAAAGATTAAGTAACATAACTATTATATACAGGCCTAGAAAGCATATGATAGATGCTCGATATAAACCAGTCATGAGTCCACAATGTTTGTGTTTATTAGCAAATTAGTAATGGTAAAGTATGAATGGACAGTCAAAAATTATTTATTAGACTTGACAGTCTTAAAAGATATGATTATTTATCAGACAAAATATATAGCATTGTGTAACCATATAGTTACTATGTAACTGTTTGACTTTCCACCAGATTCCATTGTAAAATTGGAGAGGTTGAGGAAATGTTGTCTAACATCAGAGGAAAAAAATATTCGTCAGTAAGTGCATCTTCTCTAGGTTGAGGTAATTCTCCTATTTTCCCAACAACAAATTATGGTCATTCACTCAGCATCTAGTCACTGAACTGGATATTGGCAATGCAATGATAAAAACAGATGCAGAACAAGAGGCATGAAATGTACAGTAAAATGAGGGAGACATATACCATTAAAATGATCACAATACTGAGTACATAAATAAAACTTAGAGAAAACATCTTGTTCTCTAAACAGGGAATCAGACTTGGGTGCAGGGCACTAGGAGGACTTCTTGAATGATCGGATTAATCAGTTATTTTGGCAGAAATAGACAATGGAGACTCTAGGTATATAGCAGAGCATAGCTCAACTACAGAAGCTGAACTACAACGAAATGTGTAAAAGCTCTGTTTATTTTATAGTTTAAAAGCTATCAAAATATGGAAGAAAGGAAATTAAAATAAATATGGCTAACAACTATTTAATATGCCAATTATACCATTATCTTTTTCTAATAGCACTATTTCAACAAACCCCTAAATTTATCACTACAGTTGTACCCGACTTTTTTTTTTTTTTGGTTGGTACTACCAACTTTAGGAAATGGCAACCCACTCCAGTATTCTTGCCTGGAGAATCCCATTAACAGGGGAGCCTGATGGACTACAGCCCATGGAGCCACAAAGAGTCAGACATGACTGAGGGACTAAGAACTAACTTTATGGGCTTCCCTAATGGCTCAGATGGTAAAGAAGCTGTCTGCAATGCGGGAGACCTGGGTTAAATCCCTGGGTTGGGAAGATCCCCTGGAGGAGGGCATGGCAACACACTCCAGTATTCTTGCCTGGAGAATCCCCATAGACAGAGGAGCCTGGCAGGCTACAGTCCATGGGGTCACAACGAGTCGGTCAGGGCTGAGCAGCTAAGCACACACAGAGTGTGTTAACTTTATAACACAGAGTAAACAAATTTGAGATTCTCCAGTGCTATTCTGATTTTCTTGAGTCAGTATTTCAACATTTCTTTAATGAGCAAGACATGTTTGGTATTATATTGGTGTGATTCTTTTCAACTTACATGAAGCTCCATATTCTATCTCCTTTATTATTGCCTTCTGTTTATACTAATAATGCCTTGATTCTCACTCTTTTGTTGAAACACAAAAGAACAATGTTCTTTTCCTAAGTATCTTATTCTAGTGGGATTCTAAGAAGCTAGTCCATTATTTTTTTTTTTTTAATGGACAGATTAATATGTACTTCGTCAAACAGCAACCCTATCTTTTGGATCATTATCTATTGAGATCTTCCTAGTAAGGATCAGATTGTCTCCATCTCTGAGTTTCAATCTGGAAAGATTTTGTACAGTCAATCACTGGATTTCTAAGCTGAAGCAAGCTAACATTCCCAGATCACACACTGATTATTCACACTGACAACATTTTTGTTCTTCAGTAGAGGCCTGTGTTCACATCTTTCCTTTCCAAGAATTCAACTTCAGTAGCTCAAAAGATAAGTGAAGCAGCAAGCTGACTTTCAAATTAAAGACTTGTCTTTATTTAGAACATATATATATAGTAACTAACAAAAAAGGCTAATTTTAATCAGAGATATTTCTATATTTAAACATATAGAATATTCTGTATGTAAAATCCAAACTCTTAAAAAAAAAAATCCAAACACTTGGATAAAGTGAGTTAATTGAACTATACTTTATAAATTATAATAATAAGCAATACCTGTATATTTATAATATGTATAAGTTATATTTATATATTATATACACTTATTCTCATAAATCTTAAGTACTACTGGAGGAAGGAATAAAAACAGTGTTTAATGGGGACAGAGTTTCATTTTAGGAAAGTGAAAAATTTGGGAGATGGATGGTGGTGAGAATTGTACAATGATGTGAATGTACTTGGTGCCACTGAACTATACAAGTTAAAATAGTATGTTTTATATGACTTCTCACAATAAAAAATTTTAAAAATAAAACAAATAGACACTATTACAGAGAGTAATCAATACCATGAATAAAACATTATAGGGTGACACAACAGAAGCTACCTTAGATTGAATTCAAAGGAACAGTTTCTCTGAGGAATTCATAGTTCACCAGAGACACTAAAGACATGAAAGGAGGCAGTCTTTAAACAAAATGAGACAGAAGGCTCCTGAACTTCCCTCCTCCCATGGACACACCAAATAAATAACTACTCATGGAGCAGTTCCCTCTAAGAGAAATCCAGAAATCAACTGAGCAACTCTTATGCACTGGCGAATGAGAAAACACCCACAATGAAGTGGGCAGGAAAATCTGAGACATGCTCTCCCTATAAACCTTATTGTCAGCATAGGACTGTAAAATTAGGAGAAAACTCCCAGCTTCTCCCTGAAAAGCAAAGAGTTAGTACCCTATATCTAGCATACCAATTTTAAAGACTCCCAAATAAGGGCAGGCCCTCAAGACATTTACCTGGGAAAGCCAATGGAGCTTGAGTCCATGAGACCCACAAAGTGAAGTGAAGTCACTCAGTCATGTCTGGCTCTTTGCAACCCCATAGACTGTAGCCTACCAGGCTCCACTGTCCATGGGATTTCCCAGGCAATAGTACTGGAATGGATTGCCATTTTCCTTCTCCAGTGGATCTTCCAAACCCAGGGCTCAAACCCTGGTCTCCTGCATTGTAGACAGACGCTTTACTGTCTGAGCCACCAGGGAAGTCCACAAGACTTGTGGAAACCCACAAGACCACAACAAATAAAGAGGTAATTAACAGGATCAAACATTCTCTGTAGCTATCAACTGAAGGCTCAGTGCACAGACAGTGGCAAAAATTGCCCATCTCCTAGTCTTTCCCTAAATGAGGACTATTTGTATACTTTAAAGGCTGTGGTCTGAAAGTCAGGCCTCTAATTTAGCATACATCACCAGGCTGGCTATGAACCTCAGCTAAGAACAGGGAAGCTGTTCTTCTCTCACCCTTTCTCTCCTGCCTGCTCCAATTCACAAGTAATTCCCCTGGAAAAGAGCTTGTACACAGTTTTGCATCTCAGCTTTAGTAGCTGCTGCCCAAGGGACAGGACCCCAGATTGTCTGGCTCTAAATGGATTCCCATGGGACTGTAGCAAACAAAAAAGTCCTTAATGGGCTTAGGACCACCCCTCCCCCCCTACCAAAAAAAAAAAAGTTACACACCTGAGCCCAGTACAGTCTCTCTCTCTCTCTTTAGTTGCTAAGTCATGTCTGATTCTTGCAACCTCATGGACTATAGCCCACCAGACTCCCCTGTCCATTGGGTTTCCCATGTAAGAATCCTGGAGTGGGTTGCCATTTCCTTCTTTAGGGGATCTTCCCGACCCAGGGATCGAACCTGGGTCTCCTGTGCTGCAGGCAGATTCTTTACCGAATGAGCTAAGAGGGAACCCCGCCCAGTACAGTGGGAGATGGCCAAAGGTCACACCACACCCCCAGGAGTGACTTAACCATGCATTTCCCAGCTATTGCCTGGAATCCAGTTCTACTCGGGCTGAATATACATGCTGACTGTGATCCTCTTTGGGACACTGATGGATCTTGGCACACCCTCAAATTAGTTGGCACCACTAAGAGCAAAGGAAGAGGACTGGACAATCATAAAGATCTGAGAAACAATCAGGAGCATAGGTTGGGCTAGCTGACAAGGTTCATTCATCTCCTACATGAGACCACTCTGTCAGGCCCAGGAGAGGTGGCTGTTTTAACTAATGCACATAAACCAACACAAAGAATCATGGAAAATGAAGAAAGAGAAATATGTTCCAAACAAAAGAACAAGATGAAACTATAGAAGTAGATCAAAACGAAATGAAGACTCATACAGAGTCAAAATAATGGTCATAAGAGATGCTCACTGAAGTCAGGAGAACAAAGATAAAATATTTAAAAGTACTAAACAGAAATACCCTTATGGCAGAAAGTGAAGAGGAACTAAAAAGCTTCTTGATGAAAGTGAAAGGGGAAAGTGAAAAAGCTGGCTTAAAGCTCAACATTCAGAAAATGAAGATCATGGCATCTGGTCCCATCACTTCATGGGAAGTAGATGGGGAAACAGTGGAAACAGTGTCAGACTTTATTTTTTTGGGCTCCAAAATCACTGTAGATGGTGACTGCAGTCATGAAATTAAAAGACGCTTACTCCTTGGAAGGAAAGTTATGACCAACCTAGATAGCATATTCAAAAGCAGAGACATTACTTTGCCAACAAAGGTCCGTCTAGTCAAGGCTATGGTTTTTCCAGTGGTCATGTATGGATGTGAGAGTTGGACTGTGAAGAAAGCTGAGTGCCGAAGAATTGATGCTTTTGAACTGTGGTGTTGGAGAAGACTCTTGAGAGTCCCCTGGACTGCAAGGAGATCCAACCAGTCCATTCTAAGAAGGAATGATGCTAAAGCTGAAACTCCAGTACTTTGGCCACCTCATGCGAAGAGTTGACTCATTGGAAAAGACTATGATGCTGGGAGGGATTGGGGGCACAAGGAGAAGGGGACGACAGAGGATGAGATGGCTGGATGGCATCACCGATTCGATGGACGTGAGTTTGAGTGAACTCCGGGAGTTGGTGATGGACGGGGGGCCTGATGTGCTGCAATTTATGGAGTCGCAAAGAGTGAGACACGATTGAGTGACTGAACTGAACTGACTGAAATGAACTGAAACAGAAATAACAGAGCTGAAGAGGATTATAACTGAACTTACAAAATCAATAGAGAAATAGAACAGCTGACTAGATTAAGTCAAAGAAGCAATCAGCAAACTCAAGGACATAGCGGCAGAATTAATTCAGTCAGAAGAACAAAACTAAAAAAGAATGAAAATGGTGATGATAGCTTTAACAGAATTTATGGACTACCATAATGATATGCACTATGGGGATACCATCAAAGAGAGAAAGTGGGTGAGGGAACTAGAAGAAACAATGACAAGAATCTTCCTTAACCTAAGAAACAAATATCCAGATTTTTTTCATGGAACAACAAAAGACCCAGGATAGCCAAAGCAACTTGAAAAAGACGAACAAAGCTAGTTTCACCCCCTTTTGATTTCAAACCATATTACAAAGCTATAGTAATCAGAACATATTGGCATAAAAACAAGACACAGGCCAAAGGAACACAATGGAGGGCCAGATATAAATTCATGCATATATAGTCAATTAGTGTAGGACAAAAGAGTCAAGAATACACAATGGAGATACGAAATTTTATTCATTAAATGTTGCTGGGAAAATTGGGACAGCCACTTGAAAAAGACAAAAACTGCATCCTCTTCTCACACTATCCATAAAATTCAACTTACAATGGATTAAAGACTCAAACACTTGAATGTAACAGTTAAAACCATAAAACGCCTAGAAGAAAACATAGAAGGCATACTCCTTGACATTAGACTATATATATTTTTTTACTTGGACACCAAAAGCAATGACAAGAAAAGCAAAAAGAAACAAGTGGGACTACATTAAACTAAAAAGCTTCTCCACAGCAAAGAAAACCATCAACAAAATGAAAAGACAGTTTACAGAATGGGAGAAAATATTTGCAAATCATATCTTATAAAACTCATAGATGTAAATAGAAAAAAGAAAACCAAAAACTAATCCAATTTAAAAATTGGCAAAGGAGCTGAATAGATATTTTCTCAAGAAGATAAATCACTAAAAAGTATATACATGAAAAGCCTCTCAACATCACTGATCATTAGGAAATTCAAATAAAAACCACAGTGTGAAATCATTCTTCTGACAATAGAATGGCTATTATCAAAAGAGAAGAGATAAAAAGTACTAATGAGGATTGTGAGAAAAGGGACCCCTTGTACACTGTTGGTAGATAATAAATTGGTACAGCCCCTATGGGAAACTCTATGGAAGAGCCTCAAAAAATTAAAAATAGAACTACCATGCGATCCAATAATCTGACTTCTGGGTAAATATACAAAGTAAAGAAAATTATCTTCTGGAAGAGAAATCTGTACTCCAATTTAGCATTATTCATAGTAGCCCAAATATGGGAAAAACCTAAGTGTGTCTGTCAATGCATAAATGGATAAAGAAAATTTGGTATGTATGTGTTGTGTGTATGTGTATGTGCCTAAAATGTTGTAATTACATAATAATGATGGAATATTATTTAGCCATGGAAAGGAGGACATCTTGCTGTTTATACGTGGATTAACCCTGACAACTTTCTACTAAGTGAAATAAGTGGGACAGAGAAAGATGATATTGTAACAGGGAAGAACAAATCTGACATATTGGATCTGTTTATTTTACTTTGCCCAAGAATACTAAAGTCCTTTGTTTAGCTCACAGGAAACATCTTGACCAGGCCCACATGGTCAACTCCAGGAAAGAGGAAATTAACACCCCCCTCTCCAGAGTCTGGCCAGAACTAGGAAATATTTGCAGCAACTTACTGCCTTTTAAGCTTATCTCCTCATTTCTCCAACTTTGTTCTATGAAAGAAACTAGCACCCAAACCCAGGGAAGATGGTTCTTTGGGACATTAGTCATGGACACTAGACCATGTTCTTGGTCTGCTGGCTTTCTGAATAAAGTTACTGTTCCTTGTCCCAACAACTTGTCTCTTGATTTATTAACCTGTTGTGCAACAATCAGTATGAGCTTGGGCTTGGTAACAATATAATTATATGTGGAATCTACAAAAAAGCTGAATTCATAGAAACATAGAATGATGGTCACTAGAGACAGGTTGGGTGGGACTATGCAGAGATTTGGGTCAAAGAGTACAATCTTCCAGTTACAAACTGAATAAGTTCTGGTGATCTAATGTACAGTACAGTGATGATAGTTAACAATTATGTATTACATTATTGACAGTTGCTAAGAAAGTAGATCTTAAATATTCTAACTACAAAAAAGAAATGATAATTATGTTGTGTGATAGAGGTGTTAGCTTATGTCATGAGGGTAATAATTTTGCAATATACAACATGTATCAAATCAATACATCGTACACTTTACATTTACACAGTATTTTATGTCAGTTATAGCTCCATCACTGTAGGGAAAAAAGAAAAAGGGAGGAAGTTAAAAAAGAGAAAAAAAACATGAAGGAATCAGGCTGCAAAGCTTCTGGGATGAGCCTATGGTAAGATATAACACCTAAAAGAAAATCAACTGAAAATCACTGTAGCTGAAATATAATAAATAAGGAAGAGAATAATTTAAAAGTAGGTAAAAGCCAGATTGTGTAGAGTCTGGAAAGAAATGTTGAGAAGATTGAATATTATTCTAATTTATGGCTTCCCTGGTAGCTCAGCTGGTAAAGAATCCACCTGCAATGCGGGAGACCTGGGTTCCATTCCTGGGTTGGGAAGATTCACTAGAGAAGAGAACTACCCACTCCAATTTTTCGCCTGGAAAATTTCATGGACTGTATAGTCCATGGGGTCTCAAAGAGTCAACACAACTGTGACTTTCACTTTCACTTCACTTATGGCTTCCCATTTTAGGAGGAACACAGAGAACATGGAATGGAGTAGCACTGTGGCTAAATCAAAAGGTACACCCAAGAGCTTCTCTCCCTGCTGCTAATCTAAATATTTCCTATCGTGGCACCCAAATATTTTAAACATCTTCAAGCTTAATATAAATGGTTTGCTCACTGAACATTCCTGAAAAGAATAGAGGGTGCCCTGTTTCACCGTTTCTTCTGAGGACATGAGCTCTAGTCTTTAATAAATAGTCTATCCTTGCTTTCCCTAGGAGGTCCATGTAAATACGGGTTCTCATGTACATATTTCCTTGAAATTCACTCTGGAAAACAAGTTATCAGATTAAGACTCTTCATTAATCAATAACAATAAACCCCACATCAATGGTCTAGGACTTTCTCATAGTGCTTGAAGCATGACCGTCTGGAAAAGAAATTTAGCGTGTAAAGAATAAACTTCTTTTGAGAGAAATATGCGGAAATAAATCAATTTTTCCGACTTAAGAGAAAGACTAATAGCTTATAGTTTCGAAATGCATTTGTGAAAAGAAAAAGGCTATGTAGTCTATGTAGTCAGTTTTCTTACCTAAGGGAGCTTCTTTGTCAACTCTGAAAATACCATTTTAATGTAGGAATATAATGCAGAGATTAAGGGATTTTTCGCAATCATATAATCCAAATTGTTAATAAATGTATAATTTATTAATACCAGGTAATTATATAAGCCTCGTTTTGCCTTAGAGTTTTGTCTTTTTTATTTAGGTCACTATACTAGATGGCAAAATACCAATGAGAGAAAATATCCTGCTTATTTAGATGTAGGTGATAATCAAATTATACATTATCTACTAAAGTTACCAAGAATACAAGGTTTATATAATTTTATTTTATAACAATAAATTGAATATATGACCCATAATCTTGATTCCTAAAGGAGATGTCCTGGGTGTTCATTGGAAGGACTGATGTTGAAGCTGAAACTCCAGTACTTTGGCCACCTGATATGAAGAGCTTACTCGTTTGAAAAGACCCTGATGCTGGGAAAGATTGAGAGCAGGAGGAGAAGGGGACGACAGAGGATGAGATGGTTGGATGCATCACCGACTTGATGGAAATGGGTTTGGGTGGACTCTGGGAGTTGGTTGATGGACAGGGAGGCCTGGCATGCTGTGGTTCATGGGGTCACAAAGAGTCGGACAAGACTGAGCGACTGAACTGAACTGGACTGAATCTTGATTCAGTCTCCTTGAAATCATAAGTAAAGTCTTTTAAACGTTATCGTATTTTAATAACAATCACTTGGAGAACTAAACACATAGATGCTGGCATCAATAGGTCCTTGATAGGACTCAAATATTTGCATAATTAGGAATCCTGTTGATATATGAGATCTACTGGCCACACATTGGTATACTGTAATGAAGAACACATCCAAAAGAGAAAAACTGAAAAGCTTCCCTACCCACCCAGTCATAATTTGATTTATCTAAGGAAAACTCTGCAAACAAATCATGGAAAGTTTAACTTAAAATTAAACATATCAAATAGCTTCTTAACAAACTTAACCAAGCAAATATACGTCATCAAAAAATAAGTTGTAAAACAAAGCTCTGTGCATAAAAACATTATGAAGATACAATTTCAATTAATTGTAAGTCAATATTTCAGAATGTGTGATCACAAAGTTCATGGAGTCTATAGAGATATCCATAAAGTATACAGTTCAGTTTCAAATAACAGTACCACTGAGTAGTAGGACTTTTCAGATGATATCTACAGACTATTGTGCTTTATTGTAAGATTCACAGGTTGAAAGAAAGGATAAATGGATTAAGTATTTTTAAAAGAACAATGGAAATAGCAGAGCTCTCTTCAAATATTCTAAGGACATTCACAAAGAAAACACTGCAGCCACATACCTGTTTTAGAGAACTAGAAAAATTGAAGAAAGTTTTGAGGAGGAAATTGCATAATATAAACAGCCTTCAGCAGTTAGAGCTGTTTAGTGAAATAGAATAGTACAAGTACAAGCTGTCAGGAGAGAGGGTTCCTGACCTTGGCAAGATGTTATACTTGATGACCCTCATGTTCCCTTTCAAATCTAAATTCAGTGAACAAAAGAATAAACCTACCAAAAGTAGAGGAGCATACTTTGCAAAGTAGCAATACAAAAATAAAAAGCACACTCTTTACAGGAGAATTGAATTTTCTAGCCATATTTTAAAAATGATATTATCACAAGCTCACGTGAGCTTACAGAAGAAAGGCTGTTTAAAGAAGGTCTATATCCACACAAGTACATATCTTACAAGGCTTCCCAGGTGGTTCAGTGGTAAAGAATCTGCCTGCCAATGCAGGAGAAGCAGGTTCAATCCCTGGGTAGGGAAGATCCCCTAGAGAAGGAAATGGCAACCCACTCCAGTCTCCTTGCCTGGGAAATCCCATGGCCAGAGGAACCTGGTAGAGTATAGTCTGTGGGATTGCAAAGAGTCAGACATGATCTAGCAACTAAACAACAACATACCTTGCAACTGAACTCAACAGTTTCTCGTAGCTCCAAAATATAAATCCTCTCTACAAAGCTTTACAAGGCAACAATATAGCTTTCACTGAATATTTTGGTAAAGTTATGCAAGAGAAGGTATATTACCTGGTACAGAACAAACAATTTAATGCTAATTAATCACACTTCTCTTTTATCCAAAAAAGTCTTCTTCTTCATTTCCAGCTTCCATGCCTTCTTCTTTCCACCCTTCCCAATAGCGTCTAAAAATTTCTCGGGTTTGAGTCTCTCCCTCTGCCTACATATATCTCTCTATATGCGTGGCTTTCAGGGCTAAACTATTCAGCTAAATACCAGCTCCCTTGATGCTGCTCTCTCCACAGTATTGCTTGGAACCATTCTGATGTGTATGAAATGCCACCGAATGCAGAGTGACTCTGTACTCTCAGAAATACTCAGGGTGACTTGTAAATAGCAAATACCTTCTTCTGCTTCACTTTATCTTTTTCATTTATAAGCATAACTATGGTATGTATTAAATGTAAGTTCATGTTTAAAACATAATTGTTTTCAAACACCTCAATTTTCCCATCAGTGCAAATCTACTAAATGTACAGGCTCGCACTATAAAATTTTGGTTATAAATCATTATCTACATATTCATTTGGATTGATACTTTTGAGACAGACAATAAGCTATAAAATATAAGTGGGAACAGTTAATGAATTTACTGCCTACAATGTTTATATATGATTAAAAACAAATGCTTGCTTATGTTTACAGAGGAGCAAAAGGTAATATTATATATCTTGGAATCACAAAATCAACAAAATTTGCTAATTATAAAGATAATACTTTTTATCTGAGTTTTCTATAATAATATAGATTAAACTTGGCTATTCTAAAAATATTTATAAGAAAAATGCAGACCAGGAAATTTGTAAGAAGCCAGAATATTATCAAAGAAAATTAACATAGTTTTAAAAATTCCCCAACATACTGAAGGCATTAAAACACATAAGTAACACCTGAAAAGACTCTTTCCTTCACCAAATTTCAGTTATGTGTATCTGAATTATCTTTTTGACCAGGCCCTACCCAAACTCGGGGTCTAAGTAAATCTTTTGTCTACTTACTTTGGTTTTGACAAGAAACCTACTGAATCAGTTTAGTTAGATCCCCTACTCTAGATATATTATCCCTCTAGATATCTAATCAAACTCCTCATCCACCATCTTTAATATCTCATCCCTCTAGCCTGCCTTCCACAAGAATCCTGTTGAGTTGGTTTAGAAAAAATTACCATAGCCTTGATGTTTCCTCCTAGTAATTTTCTATCCACTGACCCCTATCCTTTCCTTGGCAGTGAATCTACACATATCCTTATTGTATTTGCAATTGAGCCCAATCTCTCCCTCCTACTTCAAAAACCCATTGTATTAGTCCCTCTTGAATAAACTCTTACCTTTAACAAGAGTAATGCCTTTTTCCTTTAACACACTAAGATAAAGGAGACATAATTCCTAATTTCTACTTAAACGTAAAATCTATAATGGGAAGCTAAACACAACATGCTAGACAACATGTTCTATCAGGCAAGAATCATTTCAGTACATTGTACAGTTCATTATCTAGTTAAAAAAAAAAAAAAAGACCATAGAAACTGCAAAGCCTAGATCTAGATGAACTGGTAAATGCTAAAGGAGAGATGGGGACTGAGGAGGAAATGAAATCTATCAGTTCAGTTCAGTTCAGTCGCTCAGTCGTATCTGACTCTTTGTGACCCCATGAATCGCAGCACGCCAGGCCTCCCTGTCCATCACCAACTCCCGGAGTTCACTCAGACTCACTTCCATTGAGTTGGTGATGCCATCTAACCATCTCATCCTCTGTCATCCCCTTCTCCTTCTGCCACTGTCCCTCCCAGCATCAGAGTCTTTTCTAATGAGTCAACTCTTCACATGAGGTGGCTAAAGTACTGGAGTTTCAGCTTTAGCATCATTCCTTCCAAAGAAATCTCAGGGCTGATCTCCTTCAGAATGGACTGGTTAGATCTCCTTGCAGTCCAAGGGACTCTCAAGAGTCTTCTCCAACACCACACTTCAAAAGCATCAATTCTTTGGCGCTCAGCTTTCTTGACAGTCCAACTCTCACATCCATACATGACCACTGGAAAAGCCATAGCCTTGACTAGATGGATCTTTGCTGACAAAGTAATGTCTCTGCTTTTGAATATGCTGTCTAGATTGGTCATAACTTTCCTTCCAAGGAGTAACTGTCTTTTAATGGCTGCAGTCACCATCTGCAGTGATTTTGGAGCCCCCCAAAATAAAGTCTGACACTGTTTCCACTGTTTCCCCATCTATTTCCCATGAAGTGATGGGACCAGATGCCATGATCTTAGCTTTCTGAATGTTGAACTTTAAGCAAGTTTTTCACTCTCCTCTTTCACTTTCATCAAGAGGCTTTTTAGTTCCTCTTCACTTTCCGCCATAAGGGTGGTGTCATCTGCATATCTGAGGTTATTGATATTTCTCCTGTCAATCTTGATTCCAGCTTGTGCTTCTTCAAGCCCAGCGTTTCTCATGATGTACTCTGCATATAAGTTAAATAAGCAGGGTGACAATATACAGCCTTGACGTACTCCTTTTCCTATTTGGAACCAGTCTGTTGTTCCATGTCCAGTTTTAACTGTTGCTTCCTGACCTGCATACAGGTTTCTCAAGAGGCAGGTCAGGTGGTCTGGTATTCCCATCTCTTTCAGAATTTTCCACAGTTTATTATGATTCACACAGTCAAAAGCTTTGGCATAGTCAAGAAAGCAGAAATAGATGTTTTTCTGAAAGTCTCTTGCTTTCTCGATGATCCAGCAGATGTTGGCAATTTGATCCCTGGTTCCTCTGCCTTTTCTAAAACCAGCTTGAACATTTGAAAGTTCACAGTTCACATATTGCTGAAGCCTGGCTTGGAGAATTTTGAGCATTACTTTACTAGTGTGTGAGATGAGTGCAATTGTGTGGTAGTTTGAAATCTATAGCTGATAGTAAAAATGACATGTGATTGTTTTCTTACACTGTAGTATTTCTCAAAGTGTGGTCTACAGAGTGCTTCTCAAATTTTAACAGGTAAATGACATGTAAGAATACTGTTAAAAACTTAAATTCTGATTCAGTGCCTGGGAAGAGGTCTGAGATTCTGCATTTCCAATAAACTGTTGATGCTGATTCTTCTAATCCTTGGGCAAGACTTTAAGAAGGAAAGCAGAGGCAACTAGTATTCATCTAGGTTGTTTCTTATGTTAGGTAGTTAGAACAGAAAACAGGAGTCCAAAATGGCGGTGGCTAAAAAACAAGGAAGGGAAAAGCCGGCAAAAACAGAACAAAGGAAGGTCAAAGGAAGGTCCAAGGACTGGAGTGAGGAATTCAGGTAGAACAAACAGCAGTCCTGGCTAGACCAATTTACACAGGGCAGGCCCAGGGGGAGGAAAAAGCATTTAAAAAGAGGAGGCAAAGGGCGGGGCTCTCTCTTCTCTTCATGTCTTTGGGTCAGCATGCCCTCACACCTCGAAGATGTATTTTCTAAATAAAACTGAGCTGTAACATGGAGCTGTAACACTGATCTAAGAGCTATAATACAGTCTGTTCAAGACTCGAGAGCTATAAAATGGTCTGTCCAAGAGCTGTGACGCACCTAGGGCTTTAATGTCTGTTGCTTCAAATTTTTGTTGAGACGAGACAGAACCGAGGAGATTATACTCGCCTGACATTTAAAAGGGTAAAATGAGTCAACCAAACCATGCCACGTTCTGATTCAACAGATCCTAAGGGAGGCAAAGGAATCCACATTTTTAACATCTTCTCCTAGCTTATTCTCTATGAAATCTAAACTCTGAGAAGCACTGACTCATTAAAAAAAAAAAAAAAAAACTGGAGGAGGATTTGGAAATGGGTTTGCTATCTGAAAACAAGTCTTCTTTATACACAGCTCCCAGGAGCTTTATACTTTAAGGATGCCTTTGATGTTAACTTTCACATGATTTCATATGAATAAAAATGTTAAGCAATGAGACAACAAAATGATTTGCTCAGGGCCCTCTACCCCGCTGGAGATGGCCCTAAGCCACTGAAAACAAATTAAGTGGTAGAAATTGAGTGGAAATAAGTTCCAAATCCTTAAGAAGCAAAAAGGTTAATTAGCAGGGTTAGTCTAGGACCCAGAACTGTGTCTTCTATTCAATACTTTCATTAATGATCTGGAAAAGAAGGTGAAGTTTTAAAATTTGCAAAAAAAAAAAAAAAAGAAACATTTTAATTTTCTTGAGATTAGGGAAACTGGTTGAATTCCAAAAACACCTAACAATAGAAGGTAATTAAGAAGCACAAAGGTTGGTAAAATCTATTTAAAATATGTAAAGGCAAAGAACATTTGAAAAATAAATTCAGATTACTCATATACATTGATGAGCTCTGAACTAAATGCAATTTTCTCAGGAATAAGATTTATGTATCTCTTTGTATAATTCAATGAAGACATTTGTTCACTACCTAAAGGCAATAAAAATGGAATGAGGCATTAAACCATATTAAAAGAGGCCAGAAATAGGACACACATATTATAATACCTCAATTTACAAATCAATAATATCTCTTTATCTTAACTATAGTACTCGAGTAGTCATCTTAGTCATATCATCTTTAAGAGGCTATGTGAAAAAACAGAGAACCAGAAAGCAATGAGGACTATTACACTTACAAGGAAAATGAGGTACTCTTTATGATAAAAGATTAAAGAATATATTTAGTTGAAGAAGGAAAATTAAAAGGATACGTAATATTATATAAAATAATGAATACTAATGGAAAAACCAATTGGGCACTCTAATTTATCTATATTTCTAAAAACATTTGCTAGTAGTAGAAAATATATAATCCAATTATAATAGGAAATAGACAAATATTACAAATAAAGGATATACTGGTTCTTAAAAATGTCTCCCAATGAAAAATTCATTGTAAACTGTATTGTATTATCTAGGTAAATAAAATGACAACAAAATTAGCAGACATGGTTTAAAAATAATGGTTCATAGCTATCTCTGAAGATAATATGCAATATATTAAATAATATGACCAGTTAGAAATAGATATTTTTTCCTTTGTTCCTATACTTTGCAGTACAAAGAAAAGAAAATGGAAAAAAAAAAAAAAAAGATTGCTATTTCACCATGGCAGGCAAGGTGGATCTAATTCTTTCCATCTACTATTTCTAAAAAACACAACTTTAAATATGCATTTATCAATTCTTATAAAGAAACAGAAATAAAATTCAGTTCAGCTCAGTTCAGTTGCTCAGTCATGACCGACTCTTTGCCACCCCATGAATCGCAGCACACCAGGTATCCCTATCCATCACCAATTCCCAGAGTTCACCCAAACTCATGTCCATCAAGTCGGTGATGCCATCCAGCCATCTCATCCTCTGTCGTCCCCTTCTCCTCCTGCCCCCAATCCCTCCCAGCATCAGAGTCTTTTCCAATAAGTTAATTCTTCACATGAGGTGGCCAAAGAATTGGAGTTTCAGCCTCAGCATCAGTCCTTCCAGTGAACACACAGGACTGATCTCCTTTGGATGGACTGGTTGGATCTCCTTGCAGTCCAAGGGACTCTCAAGAGTCTTCTCCAACACCACAGTTCAAAAGCATCAATTCTTCGGCACTCAGCCTTCTTCACAGTCCAACTCTCACATCCATACATGACTACTGGAAAAACCATAGCCTTGACTAGACGGACATTAGTCGGCAAAGTAATATCTCTGCTTTTGAATATGCTATCTAGGTTGCTCATAACTTTTCTTCCAAGGAGTAAGCGTCTTTTAATTTCATGGCTGCAGTCACCATCTGCAGGGATTTTGGAGCCCCTAAAAATAAAGTCTGACACTGTTTCCAGTTTCCCCATCTATTTCGCATGAAGTGATGGGACCAGATGCCATGATCTTAGCTTTCTGAATGTTGAACTTTAAGCAAGTTTTTCACTCTCCTCTTTCACTTTCATCAAGAGGCTTTGTAGTTCCTCTTCACTTTCTGCCATAAGGGTGGTATCATCTGCATATCTGTGGTGATTGATATTTCTCCCGGCAATCTTGATTCCAGCTTGTGCTTCTTCCCACCCAGCATTTGTCATGATGTACTCTGGATAGAAGTTAAATAATCAGGGTGACAATATACAGCCTTGACATACTCCTTTTCCTATTTGGAACCAGTCTGTTGTTCCATGTCCAGTTTTAACTGTTGCTTCCTGACTTGCATACAGATTTTTCAAGAGGTAGGTCAGGTGCTCTGGTATTCCCATCTCTCTCAGAATTTTCCACAGTTTATTGTGATCCACACAGTCAAATGCTTTGGCATAGTCAATAAAGCAGAAATAGTCATACGCTATCAAAAAGTTAATATCATCTCCTCCTGTGAGAATACCAAAATTGCAACTAGCTGTTGAGAAAACAATCAATAGGAGGACACTTGAACCTACCAGAGAAAACATATCCCATGTCCAAAGACAAAGAATAAGCCTTAGCATGATCATAGGAGGGGCATAAACATGATAAAATCAAATCTCATGCCCACCAGGTGAGCAATGAATAGTCTCGAGAAGTATAATACCAAAGAAATTCTCTCACTGTTGTAAAAGTTCTAAGTGTCACACCAAGCGTCCAAGCTTGAAGATCCAGCAAAGGGACTGGGAATCCCCAGGGAATCTGCCTTTGAAGGCCAGCGGGATTTGATTACAGGACTTCCATAGCACTTGGGGAAACAGATTCCACTCTTGGAGGGCACAAACAAAATCCTGTGAGCACCAAGACCCAGGGGAAAGGAGCAGTGACCCCACAGGAGTCTGAACTAGTGAGACTACCTGCCAGTGTTGGAGGGTCTCATGTAGAGATGTGGGTGGGCAGTGGCTTGTCACTGGGACCAGGGCACTGGCAGCAACAGTCCTGGAAGGTGCCCCTTGGCATAAGCCTTCTTGGATGTTACCATTAACCCTACCATTGAACCCAAGTAGACCCCAGGGTTGGGTCACCTCCCTGACCAAAAAACTAACAGGGGCTAATTAACAATAACCTCACCCATCAGTGGATAATTGGATTAAAGTTCTACGGAGCATGGCCCTGCCCACCAGAGCAAAACTCAATTTTTCCCACTGCTAGTCTCTCCCATCAGGAAGCTTATACAAGCCTTTTAGCCTCATCCAGATGGCAGACAAAAGAAGTAAGAGAAGCACAATTTCACAATGGATAGAACAAAAACCACATTACAGAATGTTAATCAGAATGAAAAAGCAGAGAGTTATGTTCCAGATAAAGGGACAAGATAAAACTCCAGAAAAACAAATGAAGTAGAGATAAAGGCCATCTTTCAGAAAAAGAATTCAGAATAATGATAAGTGAAGCATATCGAGGATCTCAGAAACAGAACGGAAAAGATACAAGAAATGTTTACCAAAGACCTAAAAGAACTAAGGAACAAAGAAACAGGTGAACAATACACTAGAAGAAATCAATAGCAGAATAACTGAGGCAGAATGGATAAGTGACCTGAAGGGCAGAATGGTAGGAATCACCGCTACAGAACACAATACAGAATGAAGAATTTTTAAAGTGAAGACAGCCCAAGAGACCTCTGGGACAGCATTAAACCAATATTCAAATTATAGGGGTCCCAGAAGGAGAATAGAGAAAGGAGGTATATTTGAAGAGATAATAGCTGAAAACTTTGCTAACATGGGAAAACAAATATTCAACCAAGTCCAGGAAGTGCAGAGAGTCCTAGGTGGTTAAACCCAAGGAAGAACACATTGAATACAGAGCAATGAAACTGACAAAAATTAAAGACAGAGATAAAATATTAAACACAAGGGAGAAATGACAAATAACATACAAGAGAACTCCTGTAAGGCTGTAAGCTGATTTCTCAACAGAAACTCCACAAGCCAGAAAGGAATGGCACGATAAATTTAAAGTGATGAAAGGGAAGAATCTACAACCAAGAATACTCTACCCAGCAAGACTCTCTTTCAGATTTGATGGAGAAATCAAAAGTTTTCCAGACAAGCAAAAATTAAGAGAATTCAGCACCACCAAAACGGTTTTACAACAAATGCTAAAGGAAATTCTCTAGGCAGGAAACACAAGGGAAGGAAAAGACTTACACAAAATAAACCCAAAACAATTAAGAACATGGTAATAGGATCACATATATCAATAATTATCTTAAATATAAATGGATTAAATGCACCAGTCAAAAGACATAGACTGGCTGGGCAAATGAAAACATGTGCATGTATGTACTTCCACTTACCAAATCACTCTACTTAATCCCTCCAAATTGTACATAATTATTTTATATTGTTAGGTTAATCGTCTTTCCATTATAGCTTGCAATTATAATTATCTTTTATCTTTTGTCTGGCTATTGATTGAGAAAACTTATAAAAAATCTTTTACCATTGTGATTATGTAACTATTATTTGCTTAATACCATTGTATCATGATTGGTCAACAGAAAATAATAGAATTCTATATCACCAAAACTACCATTTAATGGAAAAACTTGTAATTACTTTTTAAATTCCAGATGCATATCAGAATTATCTTGGAACTTTTTGAAAAATACAAATGCACAGGTATTGCTTTTTCCTCCAAAGTTCCAGATGCATTTAATGAGCAATGATGTTTAAAAGCAGCTGGACTACGTGATGATCTTTCACCTTTCATCTAGTTTCACTTTTTCTATTTCATATTCAGTGCTCCCATTTCATACAGTTTATGTTTTCCAATATCTGTCTATTTTTGTTGTTCTTTCTCAAGCTTTTTATGAAGTATAGTAGAAAAACATTTGTATACATATATATACTGGAGAAGGAAATGATAGCCCATTCCAGTATTCTTGCCTGGAGAATCCTGTGGATGGAGGAGCCTCGTGGGCTGCTGTCCATACGGTCGCACAGAGTCGGACAAGACTGATGTGACTTAGCATGCATACATATATATATAGTATATATAATATATACATATTATAAAATTTATGAATTTTTGCCTAGCTAAAAAATGTGTGGTATTTTGATTCCACATGTTTGACTTAGTGTGAATAGAATGCTAGATTTATTTCTTTTTTTAAAAAAATATTTATTTTTAATTAAAGGATAATTGCTATACAATATTGCTTTGGTTTCTTCCATACATCAACATGAATCACCCACAGGGGACAGGTATACATATGTCCCCTCCCTCTTGAACCTGCCTGCCACTTCCTAACCTACCCCACCCCTCTAGGTTATCACATAGTACTGGTTTGAGCTCCCTGAATCACACAGCAAATTCTCACTGGCTATCTTACGTATGTTTAGTTCAGTTCAGTCACTCAGTTGTGTCCAACTCTTTGTGACCCCAAGGACTGCAGCACACCAGACCTCCCTGTCCATCACCAACTCCTAGAGCCCGTTCAAACCCATGTCCATTGAGTTGGTTATGCCATCCAGCCATGTCATACTCTGTCGTCCCATTAGTGTGTATGTTTCTATGCTACTCTATCCATTCATCCCAACATCTCCTTCTCCCCCTCCCACCCATGGCCACAGGTCTGTTCTTTATATCTGCATCTTCATTCCTTCCCTGCAAATAGGTTCAATACCATCTTTCTAGGTTCCATATATATGCATTAATATATGATATTTGTTTTTCCTCTTTCTGACTTACTTCACTCTGTATAATACGCTCTGAGAATATAAAGAAATACTATGTTGTAAAAAAAATTAACTAAAATACAAATTTTGTTCAAATTCCAAAGAAAGTCTAAATAAAAAGATTATAATCACTTGAACTTGGAGCGTGTTTGTTCATTTTTCCCTATTTAATCAATTAGAAATTTTTTATTATTTACATACTAAACATTTTCCTAATTTGTCTGCTTGTTTTCATTTTCAATATCAATACCTTCCCCATAATCATCTGCTCCATAGAAACTCTACAAACTTCCAGTCTTTCTCCCTATCCTCAGTTCCCAGTCTGTGCTTCACTGTGCAGCTAGATCACTTTCTAAAAGTAAAAATTTACTTATGTATTTCTACCACTCTACCACTCAAGAGTTTCTCATATCTTTCAGGATAAAACTTAAAGAGTTATTATGGCATTCATGACTAGAACTCAGTTTATCTCCATAGGCTCTTTTCCATTCTCATTTTTAGTTTGAATATACTGAACTTCTTTCATTTGCAAGAATATACCATGTAATTAATTCCATTGAACAGGTTGGCTCTGTGCCCTTCATGTGAGTATTTTTTAGCTCCCCATATTAGGAATCAGATATTCCATAAAGCTTTACCTGATACCCTAAATCTGGATATCTTCTATATGTTAGATATGTCTCTATATGGATATATCTCTTCTATATGTTCCTGTTTTATCATATACTTTGTCTGTCTTATAGTTTTTCATGCTGGAGTATCAGTGCCTATGGAGTTGACTTGATGAAGTCAGGGACAATGTATTTCCTGTTCATCAGTTTATTTCCAGCATCTAGCACAATTGCTGGCAACAGAAATTCCACAATTTAAAATATCTTGATTTATTTTGCCATAAATAGATTTCCAGAAGCCTGGAAATAAAGACATAGCATTGGATCTGGAGTGTGAACACAGAGGTTCAATTCCTAGCATGTCTCTTATTAGTATATGTCGATGTCATGGGTTGAATTGTGCTCGTACCCAACAAAATATCACTATACATTTATCCAAACCTGTATAGTATTCAACACCAAGAGCACTCTCTAACGTAAACTATGGATTTTGGGAGATAATGATATATTAGGTAGGTTCATCCTTGGTAACAAGTGTACCAACTTAGTGTGAGATGTTGATAATTTGAAAGGCTACATATGTATGGGAGCAAGATAATATATGAGAAACATGCATATACTGCTCAATATTGCTGTGAACCTAAAACTGCTTTAAAAATAAAATTTATTAAAAACAAAACAAAAAAGCTAATAAAGTAATTATTTAAAAAATTAAAAGAGGGAAATGGCTATAGAAGAGACTGGCTTATACTATGGTACAGCCTAGTTTAGAAGAATCTTAGGCTATTTCTATATTTATTTACCACCATGTATGGAATGTTATAACACTAATAGCTATAATTATCTATGTTGTTAATACTATCCACTGTAACAATATATAGGAAAATAATGTATCCCTTATGATTTTTAAAAGGGAAGTCAGTTCTCTTTAAAATTAATAAAACTCCAAATGCTCTACGTGTGCAGAATAAAAGTAGGAAATGAAGCTCTTTTAAAACAATCACTTGTGATGCTAAGCTCTCTCTTTGTGTAATAAATAGATCTTTCAATTTGCTTAGACTATCCACACAACTAAATAAAACACTACTCTTTCTGAGAGTTTTTTGCTTATAATTTTTTTCTTAGAATGTAGCTTTAAATCACTTTTGATCAAAATCTGCTGTTGATTTTTTGTTTGCATAAGAACAAATTTTAATCTCTACTGAACATCACCATAGGATACCTAAATTTTAGTCTCTGCTCTCTCATTAATAGCTGTGTTACTATGGTTATTATTATGTAAATTATAAGGTTTAAAATGAGGAGCTCTTACATGTGTATCTGGACAAAATGACTCATTATTACTATAAAAATTCTTTTTCTAGCTGTCTTTGATAGTTGTCAAGTGTACAGATAATATTAATAGGTTCAGGGAAGTATTCAAGCTGGTACCTAGGCTTGCTGGGTTCCTTGTATCATAGTTACTTGCTAATGGACACTCTGACTGACAAAGACTGAGGTGCCTCTTACTGTGACTATTAAATGAATTTAAGAGTAACTAAAATCTAAAAATCTTATCCATGTTGCATGATATTATCTAGATTCTTAATACCTAAATAAAGTAGGATACAATCAATGTGTTTTGACACAGATAAATATAAAGATATACATTTTAAAGAATACAAATGGGACATAATAACCGTCTAGATTAGTTTGTGTCAAAAAGATTTTAAAATTGTCTGTGAACACTACTGATGCCAAGAAGGTAACTGAGCTGGCAAGGAGAATCTAATCTTAGTTCACATAAATAGGAGAAATTTATTGGTCCATATAGTCAAAACCATGGTTTTTCCAGTAGGCATGTATGGATGTGAGAGCTGGACCATCAAGAAGGCTGAGTGGTGAAGAATTAATACTTTCAAATTGTGGTGCTGAGAAGACTCTTGAAAGTCCCTTAGATAGCAAGGAGATCAAACTAGTCAATCCTAAAGGAAATCAACCCTGAATACTCATTGGAAGGACTGATGCTGAACCTGAAGCTCCAATACTTTGGCCACCTGATGTGAAGAGTCCACTCACTGGAAAAGACCCTGATGCTGGGAAAGATTGAGGGCAGGAGGTGAAGGCGGTGACAGAGGATGAGATGGCTGGATGGCATCACTGACTGAGTGGACATGAGTTTGAGCAAGCTCCAGGAGGTGGTGAAGGACAGGGAAAGCTGGTGTGCTACAGTCCATGGGGTCACAAAAAGTCAGACACGACTGAGTGACGAACAACAACAAAAGGGATTTAACAAGCAGGACAACAAAGAAGGCCACTACATAATGATCAAAGGATCAATCCAAGAAGATATAACAATTATAAATATATATGCACCCAATATAGGAGCACCGCAATATGTAACACAAATGCTAACAAGTATGAAAGCGGAAATTAACAATAACACAGTAATAGCAGGAGACTTTAATACCCCACTCACACCTATGGACAGCTCAACTAAACAGAAAATTAACAAAGAAATGCAAACTTTAAATGATACAATAGACCAGTTTAGACCTAATTGATATCTATAGGACATTTCACCCCAAAACAATGAATTTCACCTTTTTTTCAAGTGCTCACGGAACTTTCTCCAGGATAGATCACATCCTGGGCCATAAATATAGCCTTGGTCAATTCAAAAAAATTGAAATCATTCCAAACATCTTTTCTGACCATAATGCATTAAGATTAGATCTCAATTACAGGAGAAAAACTATTAAAAATTCCAACATATGGAGGCTGAACAACACGCTTCTGAATAACCAACAAATCACAGAAGAAATCAAAAAAGAAATCAGAATATGCATTAGAAACGAATGAAAATGAAAACACAACAACCCAAAACCTGTGGGACACTATAAAAGCAGTGCTAAGAGGAAAGTTCATAGCACTACAGGCATACCTCAAGAAACAAGAAAAAAGTCAAATAAATAACCTAACTCTACACCTAAAGCTACTAGAAAAGGAAGAAATGAAGAACCCCAGGGTTAGTAGAAGGAAATAAATCTTTAAAATTAGGGCAGAAATAAATGCAAAAGAAACAAAAGAGACCATAGCAAAAATCAACAAAGCCAAAAGCTGGTTCTTTGAAAGGATAAATAAAATTGACAAACCATTAGCCAGACTCATCAAGAAACAAAGAGAGAAAAATCAAATCAATAAAATTAGAAATGAAAATGGAGAGATCACAACAGACAACACAGAAATATAAAGGATCATAAGAGACTACTATCACAAACTATATGCCAATAATGGACAACGTGGAAGAAATGGACAAATTCTTAGAAAAGTACAATTTTCCAAAACTGAACCAGGAAGAAATAGAAAATCTTAACAGACCCATCACAAGCATGGAAATTGAAACTGTAATCAGAAATCTTTCAGCAAACAAAAGCCCGGGTCCAGACGGCTGCACAGCTGAATTCTACCAAAAATTTGAGAAGAGCTAACACCTATCCTACACAAACTCTTCCAGAAAATTGCAGAGGAAGGTAAACTTCCAAACTCATTCTATGAGGCCACCATCACCCTAATACCAAAACCTGACCAAGATGCCACAAAAAAAGAAAACTACAGGCCAATATCACTGATGAACATAGATGCAAAAATCCTTAACAAAATTCTAGCAATCAGAATCCAACAACACATTAAAAAGATCATACACCATGACCAAGTGGGCTTTATCCCAGGGATGCAAGGGTTCTTCAATATCCACAAATCAATCAATGCAATTCACCACATTAACAAATTGAAAAATAAAAACCATATGATTATCTCAATAGATGCAGAGAAGCCCTTTGACAAAATTCAACATCCATTTATGATAAAAACTCTTCAGAAAGCAGGAATAGAAGGCACATACCTCAACATAATAAAAGCTATATATGACAAACCCACAGCAGCAAACATTATCCTCAATGGTGAAAAATTGAAAGCATTTCCCCTAAAGTCAGGAACAAGACAAGGGTGCCCAGTTTCACTGCTACTATTCAACATAGTTCTGGAAGTTTTGGCCACAGAAATCAGGGCAGAAAAAGAAATTAAAGGAATCCAAATTGGAAAAGAAGAAGTAAAACTCTCACTGTTTGCAGATGACATGATCCTCTACATAGAAAACCCTAAAGACTCCACCAGAAAATTACTAGAGCTAATCAATGAATATAGTAAAGTTGCAGGATATAAAAACACTCAGAAATCCCTTGCATTCCTATACACTAATAATGAGAAAGTAGAAAAAGAAATTAAGGAAACAATTCCATTCACCATTGCAACGCAAAGAATAAAATACTTAGGAATATATCTACCTAAAGAAACTAAAGACCTATATATAGAAAACTATAAAACACTGATGAAAGAAATCAAAGAGGACACTAATAGATGGAGAAATATACCATATTCATGGATAGGAAGAATCAATATAGTGAAAATGAGTATACTACCCAAAGCAATCTACAAATTCAATGCAATCCCTATCAAGCTACCAGCCATATTTTTCACAGAACTAGAACAAATAATTTCAAGATTTGTATGGAAATACAGAAAACCTCGAATAGCCAAAGCAATCTTGAGAAAGAAGAAAGGAACTGGAGGAATCAATCTGCCTGACTTCAGGCTCTACTACAAAGCCACAGTCATCAAGACGGTATGGTACTGGCACAAAGACAGACATATAGATCAATGGAACAAAATAGAAAGCCCAGAGATAAATCCACACACATATGGACACCTTATCTTTGACAAAGGAGGCAAGAATATACAATGGAGTAAAGACAATCTCTTTAACAAGTGGTGCTGGGAAAACTGGTCAACCACTTGTAAAAGAATGAAACTAGATCACTTTCTAACACCGCACACAAAAATAAACTCAAAATGGATTAAAGATCTAAATGTAAGACCAGAAACTATAAAACTCCTAGAGGAGAACATAGGCAAAACACTCTCAGACATAAGTCACAGCAGGATCCTCTATGATCCACCTCCCAGAATTCTGGAAATAAAAGCAAAAATAAACAAATGGGATCTAATTAAAATTAAAAGCTTCTGCACAACAAAGGAAAATATAAGCAAGGTGAAAAGACAGCCTTCTGAATGGGAGAAAACAATAGCAAATGAAGCAACTGACAAACAACTAATCTCAAAAATATACAAGCAACTTATGCAGCTCAATTCCAGAAAAATAAATGACCCAATAAAAAAATGGGCCAAAGAACTAAATAGACATTCTCCAAAGAAGACATACAGATGGCTAACAAACACATGAAAAGATGCTCAACATCACTCATTATTAGAGAAATGCAAATCAAAACCACAATGAGGTACCACTTCACACCAGTCAGAATGGCTGCAATCCAAAAGTCTACAAGCAATAAATGCTGGAGAGGGTGTGGAGAAAAGGGAACCCTCCTACACTGTTGGTGGGAATGCAAACTAGTACAGCCACTATGGAGAACAGTGTGGAGATCCTTAAAAAACTGGAAATAGAACTGCCTTATGACCCAGCAATCCCACTGCTGGGCATACACACCGAGGAAACCAGAATTGAAAGAGACACATGTACCCCAATGTTCATCGCAGCACTGTTTATAATAGCCAGGACATGGAAACAACCTAGATGTCCATCAGCAGATGAATGGATAAGAAAGCTGTGGTACATATACACGATGGAGTATTACTCAGCCATTAAAAATAATACATTTGAATCAGTTCTAATGAGGTGGATGAAACTGGAGCCGATTATACAGAGTGAAATAAGTCAGAAAGAGAAACACCAATACAGTATACTAACACATATATATGCAATTTAGAAAGATGGCAATGATGACCCTGTATGCAAGACAGCAAAAGAGAAACAGATGTATAGAGCAGACTTTTGGACTCAGACGGAGAAGGAGTGGGTGGGATGATTTGGGAGAATGGCATTGAAACAGGTATACTATCATGTAAGAAATGAATCGCCAGTCTATGTCTGATGCAGGATACAGCATGCTTGGGGCTGGTGTACGGGGATGACCCAGAGAGATGCTATGGGGAGGGAGGTGGGAGGGGGGTTCATGTTTGGGAACGCATGTACACCCGTGGTGGATTCATGTCAATGTATGGCAAAACCAATATAGTATTGTAAAGTAAAATAAAGTAAAAATAAAAATTAAAAAAAAAAAAAAAAACAAGCAGGACAATCCATCATATGCGCACTCTCAAGATGTATGTACACTATCAGGTTTTTCCCTTCCCACCCAGCACAATATACTCAATATATTGAGTTTTCAGATACTAACATTGGAGAAAATATGAGAACATACTTTTTCAAGTTCTCAAAAGTATGCTAGGAGTTACTTTCTATGATATTCACTATCATTTCATTCACTGCTATTAATATCTGGACCCTGAATCCTGAGAAAGGTCAAGCTATCTATGAATTATGTTTTAAAGCAAATCAAACCAGACTGATACTCTTACCTCTCAATCACCCCCATTAGCGTAATATCTTGCAATCATAAGTCTCTTTTCCATGGATCCTTTTTCTGAATCATCTACCTCCATTATAGAAATAGATCGCAATGCTCCATTTTACAGTTCTCAAGTACATCTCTAATTTTCTCCATTGTGGAAGCATTAATGGCTTATCTTCTCTTTCTTTATGACATGAATGTTAATAGCAAGGGTCTGTGAGATAAGTGACTATATCCTAGACAAAAGGGTTTGTTGAAAACATCCCAAGTCATGGCAGAAAATGAAATTATTTTTGTTTTCTTCTAATTTCTATCATTGTGGTGTATCACGGCCATTTTATTTTTGCTACAGAATAATATACTGCTGCACATGCTTAGGAAAACAACCAGACTAATGCAGATGCAGTAAGAACAAGTCACCCTTTTCTCATCTTTTCAATTACTAAATTTCTTCATATGACACTGAGATATAGGCTCTATGGTTTTATGAATATAGGCTCAAAACTATTCAGAATGTCAATACATTCTAGGACTTCTTTTATTTAAGCATCATTTCTAAGTCTCCTCTTCCATTAAAAATTCTCAGTATTACATATGTTCTTGAAATAAAAGATTCTGATTATATTTGAAGGAACAACTGAGTGGGTATTAGATAAATGGTTTCACATTTACTCTGCTACTTAAGATCTATGATATATTTGGACAATCCATCCACCTCTCTTAAATCTCTGAATTCTATAGGATTGTTTTGCCTCAGCCCCAAGTCTTCCTGGTCAATAGTAGGCAGCTCTGATCAGGTATGGGTGTAGGCCCTTTCTCTTGGGTCTGGCCTAGTCTACCTTCAGAATAGTCGATTCAACATCATTTGCAAGCCACACCTCAGGAGAATGACAATACTATGCAATTTTGTTTTCACTTCTGGCTCAATCTCACTTAGTCACTTATAAGTGAGTATATAGTCACTTATAAGTGACTATATAGTCACTTATAAGTGACTATATAGTCACTTATCTCATTATCCCAACGTTAAAGCTCAGATTATTGAGAACTATGTGGTAGAAGGCAGTTCATACTTTCAAGTTCAGCCTCAATTCCCTATTTCCTAAATGTTCTAAGGTCCATATTTAATTTCTTACCATTATTTTTTTTTAATCTTTCCTAAAAAGTCATTAATAATGTCTATACTTTCAACTGCAGAGTTTATTTTTCTATCCCTAAATCTAAACTCTTTCTCTGTTGTAATTTCCAGTTATGTCTCAACAAAATGGAATGAGTACAGAAATTCCTGAACCAAGGACAACATTCAGATGTAAACCTGTGTGTCCTAGAATTTCAGGAATGAAAAATATGAAGAGTTTTAGACTCCTGTGAAAATACTACAATAAGATATGCTTATATGCTTATGCTAGATAAGCTATTCCAACTTGAGCACTCAAAGAGGATCTGTTTTTAAGGATGCGTCTTTTCTTTAAATTGGCTTGGCTGCAAACCATTTTTCATTGCATTCTGTCTCAGTAGAAGACATTGGCTAGGTAATACAATGTAGTAGGTAAAATCTCCCCGAAACTCAGCCTGCCTCAAGGGGCTGAAATTCATATACAATTTATTACCCTGTTAGGTTTTTTTCCCTGTAAAAGTACTGTGGAAAGAATGATGGGGAAAGGGAAGTACAGAACATATTATCTGTCATTAATACATTAATGCTATTTTTTTTAAACCTAAAAGGTAACTCAGAACAGTTATTTATGGTTATGCATGCTATCATAAGAGGAAGGAGAAATGATAACTCCAGAGATCAATTAATTTGTAAAATCAACACATTAAGTGAAGGTTCACTACATGCCAAGCACTTAGTACATACCAGATTCTGCACAAGTAGAAGCCCTGAAGCAGGTAGTACAGGACAGATTGGGAGCAGCATGAAAAAATAATCTAATAGAAACAGGTGGTTAAGATTGACACCTAACATTAAAGATGGGAGACAACAAAGACAAACTCTTGCTCTGGGTAAATCTTTCTTGTCTGCCAATATCACTTCATCAGTTACATCTATTTATCATTCCACAAAGGTCTTTATCATTACACACATACTTTTAACATAATGGCATCCGTTTCCTGAGCATTATAAGGCATGAGAGAGTCTTACATTGCTCAGGTTCCAGCATGATTTTTTAAACCTCAAAAATTAAAAAGGTCATTATTAGGTATCTCCAAAAATAGCTATTTGGGGTAATAAAAATATTTTTATGGAAACTGGTAACATCTCCTACACACATTTGCAGAAATAAAGAGATTTTATTGCAGAACTCTTGAACAAAGCACTCTCCGTCTACTAAAGAAAGTGGTCATTAGAGTAAATGGTGAAGTTACTCAGGTTTACATCGGTAATGCATGGAACTAACCATATTTAATGTTATTAGAGAGGAATAAGCCATCTCCCTAATCATAATCATCTTGATCCAATTCCACCCTTCAGAAATTTTAATTTATCTAACTTATAAGAAAATGTGTTAAACAAAGGCACTTCACAATATTAGTGCAATTTGCATCAAATGCACTAGAGAAAATTACCTAATACAATTTTCTAAACCATTTAGTATCATGAGCTTGGCACTAAAAGGAGAAAATTGCATTTTATGATTTGTAGGCTGCTGAAAACATCACATACCTGAATTCACACAATCTACGTATTTTTATGCAGTTTTCTCTCAAAAAAGCCAAATCTTTAATAAGCCAGAACACTAACTTGAAGATGCTTAAACAGAAAGATAAGACATCTAGCTCTATTTGAGAAACAAACATTAACTATAAAAGCACTATAATCATTTCTTTCTATCTTCTGGGATAAAATTATGAGTCTCCTCTTGTCTCTATAGTTATATATTTTTGTAAGACTGGAGGAATAAAAAAATTAAAAGGAGTACTGAAAAAATATATGTGCATATATATTTTATTAGTGTTCATATTCTACTGAATAAAAGGACCAAAGAGATAAGACCTATATATTAATAGAGTACATTAATTTCCCTTTTAAAAAATACTTATACTTTGAAGGTTTGTGTTAGTATAAAACTAAATTATATAGCCTAGATAGAGTTATTAATTTAGAAAATTAATCTTGTAAGTAAGGGCCTTTTACTTTGAATTCCCTACTCGCTATCAGAGACAGAGGGAGTCAAATGAAGTACTTTATTCAGATTTGGAATTATGATAAACAATACAAGTTTTTCAGGATTTGTCAAATGAGTTCAACAGAGTAGCTATTGTTACTCTTCTCATCATCATCATGTGGCAAATAAAATAGTGACAATAAAATAAAGAGAATTGTTCCTGAGATTCTTCTGTTGTCTAGGCACATACAGCGGGGTCACATTTCAATGCAGACACCCAAAAACTGAATCGTTTTGCCAAAGGCAAAAGAATATAAAACATCACCTTAACCTCTGCATCAGAAAGAGAAATAAGATGGCAGAAAAGACAATAGGACAGACACAGATTTCTCAGGCAGGAGAAAGCGCTGCACACAGGGCCAAGCAAACAGACAAAAGTCATTCCTGAGGTTAACAACTAACACAGACAGCAAGCATTTTGCAGGATATATTTGAGCAAAGGAAGCAAAGACTCTGTAGAAATCAATTTATAAAGACTGTACTTAAAGTGACCTTTGAGCAATTGCATTAGCAGGGACTGAGAATTTATTGCAAACAGAATAAGGATCCTAAAATAGGAGATACCAACACTGAGGGAAAAAAGGCATAGAAACAAGGGCAAAGTGATATACACTAAAGAGGAATATAAATTAAAGGGGAATACAGACTACTTCCTAAGCCAAACTAAGTCTTTCTTACATTATCTTAGCAAGAAGGAATGATCACTGTACATTATAACCGTATAGTATACTTTTGGGAGTGGTTGTATATATCTATGTCTGAGGTAGCTGTATGATAAAATCATACAGCGTCATACATGCTGTCATTCCTTGGTATTGGTTCCATACACACATACACACACACGCACATACACACACACATATTGGTGTATTGTTGTTGTTGTTCTGTCACTAAGTGGTGTCAGTTCTTTGCAACCCCATGGACTGCAGCACACCAGGTGGATAGTGTCCTTCATTATCTCCCAGAATTTGCTCAAATTCATGTCCATTGAATCAGTGATGCTATCTAACCATATCATTCTCTGCCACCCCCTTCTCCTCCTGCCTTCAATCTTTCCCAGCATCAGGGTCTTTTCCAATGAGTCAGCTGTTCATATCAGGTGGCCAAAGTACTGAAGCTTCACCTTCAGCATCAATCCCTCCAATGAATATTCAGCGTTTATTTTCTTTAGGATTGACTGGTTTGATCTTCTTTCTGTCCAAGGTGTTCTCAAGAGTCTTCTCCAGCACCACAGTTGGAAGGCGTCAGTTCTTTGGCGCTCAGACTTTTTTATGGTCCAACTCTCACATCTATCTCCTACATCCATACACGACTACTGGAAAAACCATAGCTTTGAATATATGGGCCTTTGTCAGCAAAGTGATATCTCTGCTTTTTAATATGCTATCTAGGTTTGTCTTAGCTTCTCTTCCAAAGAGCAAGCATCTTTTAATTTCATGGCTGAAGTTACTATCCACGTTATTTTGGAGCCCCCCAAAATAAAATCTGTCACTGCTTCCACTTTTTCCGTTTTTATTTGCCATGAAGTAATGGGGCTGGATGCCATGATCTTAGCTTCTTAAATGTTGAGATTTAAGCCAGCTTTTCCACTCTCCTCTTTCACCCTCATCATAAAAAGGCTCTTTAGTTTCTCTTCACTTTCTGCCATTAGAGTGGTATCATCTGCATATCTAGGTTGTTGATATTTCTCCCAGCAGTCTTGATTCCAGCTGTGATTTATCCAGCCCAGCATTTCACATGACGTACTCTGCATGTAAGTTAAATTAACAGAGTGACAATATACAGCCTTGATGTACTCCTTTCCCAGTTTTGAACCAGTCCATTGTTCCATGTCTGGTTCTGTTGCTTCTTGACTCATATAAGGGTTTCTTAGGAGATAGGTAAGGGGGTCTGGTATTCTCATCTCTTGAAGAATTTTCCAGTTTGCTGTGATCTACAAAGTCAGAGGCTTTAACATAGTCATTGAAGCAGAAGTAGATGTTTTTCTGTAATTCCATTGCTTTCTCTATCATCCAATGAATGTTGGCAATTTGGTCTCTGGTTCTGCTGCCTTTTATAAACCCAGCTTGTACATCTGGAAGTTCTCAGTTATATAGTCTACTAGTTAATGAATTTGAGATTTAACATGCAAATCTGGAATTTATAGATCTTTGGATCACATAAATCCTAATAGTCAAAATCCAAGAATGTGGGGACAAAACAGTAGGTGGCCTTCTAAGGTAGCCCTAATGATTCCCATGGTATTCATAACCTTTTGTATACCCCTTCACCTGGGTGTTGGTTGGACATGGAAAAGGAGTATCACTTTTGAAACTATGTTACAAGATTCTGTGACTTCTTGCTCATACTGCATCTCTGTCCTTCATGCTCACTTCCTCTGAGGGAAAACAGCTGCCTTTGCCTGTGCTGCTCTGTACAGAGACCCAGGTGGCAACCCCAGCCAAAACCCAAGAGGAAACTAACACCTCGGTCCAACAGCCTCTGAGAAAGTGAAGTGTAACAGCAGGATCATTTCCCAGTCAACACACCTGGATGCAGCCTTGTCGAAGACCCTGAGCTAGGGAACTTAGCGAAACCTCACTCAGGTGCCTGAGCCAATGAAACTGTGAGATGATAAATGCTGCTCTAAGCCATTAAATGTTGGATTAATCTGTTAAACAAAAGAGTTAACTAATACAATATTACTATTTAAATAAAATTTTAATATTTATGACTGTGGTTTTGTCACATAGTTGCTAAATTTAAACAAAGTCTGAACAAGTAAAAAAAAAAAATCTTTATTACATCTAAATTTGAAATAATCTATATTAAAGCTACTGAGCAATGAGTAACTGGCCTCCCTAAAAGACTTTTTTTTTTTGGCTATAAATTTGTGTCATATTGTCTGTAGTCATTTTACCAATGAGATTTTCTTTATTTTTTTCTCTCAACATAGCTGCTTCTTAAGAATGAGGAGAGAAAACCATCTATTTTAAAGAAAAAGTAATCTAGAAATGGAAATTAATATCAGACTATTATTTAAGCATTGCCAAAGACTAATAATTTTTATAAAGTTAAAGGATGAGATAAATGTAGAAAATAAAATATATTTAAAACAATAAAGCCTGTTTTGATATTATTTCACTCAAAATTTAAATGTTTGAGAATATAATAAAATAATTAAAAATATATTTTACAATTAAATTCAATACTTTCCTTTTTACTTCTGGAGGAGTGTTGTGCACTATCACTTGCCCATACACATGTAACAGAAAGCATAAAGTGAGTAGAGGTCAGGCAGTCCCACCCTAGTAGGATATGGCTTAGTTAGTGCTTCTATTCAGTAATGAAACTCTTTCAAGCCCCTCTGCTTTTCTATAGTTCTTTTTCTTTATTTGGCCTCTGAAATCTGCAAGTTATTCAGCTTCAAAGGACTTTTCTACTGGCTTTTGATTTTGACTACTCACAATCGTGTCCTCAAAGACCTCTGTCCTAAATTCTGACTTTCAGAACTTTCTTTATCCTGTGCTTACTACTGTAAAGTGTTTAACCTTCAATGCTTTGTTTCTAGTCTGGAGTTTTGACTGATGCAGGTTCAGTTCCAGTCTGAGTCACCCTACCCGTTTGTACGCTATGCCACTTGCAGTTCCTACAGCTCTTTTGGTAAAAATAGTAAATATTTTAAACAGCGTTTCATTGCTCAACAACAAACGTTTAATAAATATATAGTAAGAGCGTACCTTATACAAAACATTTTCAATTCCTATTCTAATTTCCTTGTCTCTTCCTTCTGCTAAAACACTTGACTGATCCAAGTGATTTAACTCCCATAATTATCAGTCCTCCCTACTCACCAGACAAATCTGAATGATAGAGGGATAATATTTAAACAGTGCCAGTTTCCACTGACTAGGCCATAACATCTGACATCCTTGGAAATGTTATGATCATGGGAAAGAAACTCAGTTTTTTACTTATCAAAGAAAACCTTTCTCTGCTGAGAGACTACTAAGAAAATGGGTCTAAAACACAAAGTCTAATGCGCTGTTTAATCAACCGCAATGTAAAACTTTGTGTGCAGTCACAGCTCTCCTTTCCCTTTGGAGTACAAAAGTGTTTAGACAAGAAAAGTAAATCTTTTGTGATAAAGAATATGATTTGTGGAGGAATGAGAGTCCATGCCTTTGAGAGAGGGAAAGAATTAGGTACATTTTAGATATAAGGGAATATTTAAGAGGAGAAGGCCTCAAAGACACTGGAGTCATGGAAAATATGTCTCTCTAATGCAAAATTAGACTGACAGATGAGTCATAGCTGGAACCACAGCTCTAAATTCCCCTTTTGTCCATCTACATGAGAAGAGGCCAACTGCCACAGGCCAAAAATAAAGCAAAACTGAATAAAATGAGAAATTACGAATCCAAAGAAATAACATCTGGTAGCCTGGCAAACAGGATTTAAGCAAGCCCCAGTTAGACAGGAAAGAAAATCAGAGACCCTTATACAAGACTGGGACTCACAACAGATGAGAATCTGAGTAAAATCATTGAAATTATTTGCCTACACAGGGTAGATGCTGCTAAATGGTTTGGAAAAGATTACAGAGGAGTTATACTTCTCTGGGTGTATACTGTTGAACAGTTTTGACTTTTAGAAATATACTGATGTTCTACATATAAAAAAGATACTGTTTGTTAACGGAACCAACTATTTGCTAATGACCCTAACTATTTAAAAAGAATAACACAGCTACACTAAAAGATGGGAAAAAAATAATCCCAGTGTTGGAACACAGTACAAACAAGAGGAAAACTACAAAAAATCTTGAACTGGTTTTAGTAGGTTTGTTTAGTACAGCAATTCTGAAATTCTTTATACACATGGTACAGTTGAGCAAATGAGTAAATGTGCAGATGATGCCTCTAAGAATGGAAGAAGGAAGTGATGAATGTCAGTTCAGTTCAGTTCAGTGCAGTCACTCAGTTGTGTCTGACTCTTTGTGACTTCACAGACTGCAGCACGCCAGGCTTCCCTGTCCATCACCAATTCTCAGAGCTTGCTCAGACTCATGTCCACTGAGTTGGTGATGCCATCCAACCATCTCATCTTCTGTCATCCCCTTTTCCTCCTGCCTTCAATCTTTCCAGCATCAGGGTCTTTTCCAGTGTGTCAGTTCTTCACATCAGGGGGCCAAAGTATTGGAGTTTCTCCTTGGGCATCAGTCCTTCCAATAAATATTTAGGATTGATTTCCTTTAGGATTAACTGGTTTGATCTCCTTGCAGTCCAAGGGACTCTCAATAGTTTTCTCCAACACCATAGCTCAAAAGCTTCAATTATTTGGCACTCAGCTTTCTTTATAGTCGAACTGTCACATATATACATGACTACTGGAAAAACCATAGCTTTGACTATAGAGACCTTTGTCGGCAAAGTGATGTCTCTGCTTTTTAATATGCTGTCTAGGTTGGCCATAGCTTTTCTTCCAAGGAGCAAGCATCTGTTAATTTCATGGCTGCAGTCACCATCTGCAGTGATTTTGGAGCCCAAGAAAATAAAGTCTGTCACTGTTTCCATTGTTTCTCTATTTGCCATGGAGTGATGCCTATAGAATGAAGAAAAGGAAGGTGGCAGGTGAAATTAGGGGCAAATATGAACTTACATGGGCTTCCCTGGTGACGCAGCAGTAAAGAATCTGCCTGCAATGCAGGAGACCTGGGTTCAATCCATGGGTCAGGAAGATTCCCCTGGAGGAGGGAATGGCAATCCACTGTAATAATCTTGCCTAGAGTATCCCATGCACAGAGGAGCCTGGCAGGCTGCATTCTTAGGGTCACATCGAGTTGGACACAACCGAAATGACTAAGCAGGAGCAGCAGCAACAGCATGAACTTACATAACTAATTACCTCTCTGTCACTGTCTCCTGAAAGGGCAAGAAACAGCCACAACCTAGTTGCAATGAACACATCTAGTACCCAGATCTCGGTTTCTAACTACCATTATCTATTAAAGGAGACTGACTCCTTAGAAAAATGATTGAGTCCAGGACATGATCTGGGAAGGTACAAAATGGTCCTGTAATATTTTCTTATACCAGAAATGAAGTGCCCCCAAAGTGCTAAAATAAATGATGGGGAGAGGCATGTCAAAAGATCCTAGGAGTAGTCTGAAGGGGCTAGCACTGGCCAAATATGAATGAGCATCAGAAAACTTTTTGCTATAATGGGTTAGAATCAACTGAATATAATATAGATCTATTAGTAATACTGATCATAAATATACAAGTAGATACATTAAGTAATACAGGGGAATGGGGGGAGGGTCTTCTTTACAATGAACAGCTAACTGATAAATCTAGACTGAGGCAGAGTTAGAAAATTCCTGTTTGGTAACCATTACAGTAAAAATTAGTTTGGGCAAGATTCATCAAATAGTGCTACATAGAGCATATAGAAAGGATGACCAGAACAAGTATTTACATAATCTCAAAGTATCTCCTTATAAATTACTTATTAATTACAAAAGAAAAACAGCATTTATACAGTAGATGAAATAGACAAAATCTTAATGAAATGATCTTACTTATTAAAGAAAAATAGTCATTCAGTTCAGTTGCTCAGTCGTGTCCAACTCTTTGTGACCCCATGAATTGCAGCACGGCAGGCCTCCCTGTCCATCACCAACTCCCAGAGTTCACTCAGACTCATGTCCATCGAGTCAGTGATGCCATCCAGCCATCTCATCCTCTGTTGTCCCTTTCTTCTCCTGCCCCCAGTACCTCCCAGCATCAGAGTCTTTTCCAATGACTAACTCTTCGCATGAGGTGGCCAGAGTACTGGAGTTTCAGCTTTAGCATCATTCCTTCCAAAGAAATCCCAGGGTTGATCTCCTTCAGAATGGACTGGTTGGATTTCCTTGCAGTCCAAGGGACACTCAAGAGTCTTCTCCAACACCACAGTTCAAAAGCATCAATTCTTCGGCGCTCTGCCTTCTTCACAGTCCAACTCTCACATCCATACATGACCACAGGAAAAACCATAGCCTTGACTAGATGGACCTTAGTCGGCAAAGTAATGTCTCTGCTTTTGAATATACTATCTAGGTTGCTCATAACTTTTCTTCCAAGGAGTAATGTCTTTTAATTTCATGGCTGCAGTCACCATCTGCAGTGATTTTGGAGCCCAAAAAATAAAGTCTGACACTGTTTCCACTGTTTCCCCATCTATTTCCCATGAAGTGATGGGACCGGATGCCATGATCTTCGTTTTCTGAATGTTGAGCTTTAAGCCAACTTTTTCATTCTCCTCTTTTACTTTCATCCAGAGGCTTTTTAGTTCCTCTTCACTTTCTGCCATAAGGGTGGTGTCATCTGCATATCTGAGGTTATTGATATTTCTCCCGGCAATCTTGATTCCAGCTTGTGCTTCTTCTAGTCCAGCATTTCTCATGATGTACTCTGCATATAAGTTAAATAAGCAGGGTGACAATATACAGCCTCGATGTACTGTGCTTCTAAATGTGATATCCTAAAACATACACTCATGACACATGTAGCACTTCAGCCGTAAATACATATTCTGTTCCTGGCCATGAGGAAACACTAGAAAAACCAATATGAGAAAAATACCTTAATTTTGTAAAAAAAAAAAAAAAAAAAAAAAACCACCATCAAAGACAAAGCATATGCCGGTTTAAAGAAGACTAAAGACACATGACAACTAAATGCAGAACATGATCCTAGACTGGATTCTGTATCCCCTCAAAAACTATCTAAAGGGCATTATTGGGATAATGGACAAATATAAGTTGTGCATTATTAAAGTTACTATATCAGTGTTTAATTTTCTAAACTTCATAGCTGTACTGGGTTCTATGAACATTATTCTTATCCTTTGGAAATGCACACAAAGTTTGAAGGCCCAAAGTGTGGCACAATATATGCACCTATTCTCAATGGTTCAGAAAACTTTGTACTACTGTTGCAATTTAGTCTAAGAAGAAAGAATAGTTCAAAACAAATGGTTAAAAATTCAATATAACATTGAAGTTAAAGCTGAGGCCAAAAGTCGCATATCAACAACATAAAATGAACTTCTGGGATGACAGAATATGTTAGAAAAGTAATTTTTCAGACAGTCATGTGTGACTTTTTACGATCCACAGACTGTAGCCCACCAAACTCCCTGTCCATAGAATTTTCCAGGCAAGCATACAGGAGTAGGTTGCCATTTCCTACTCCAGGGGATCTTCCTGACCCAGGATCGAACCTGTGTCTCTTGCACTGAGGGACAGATTCTTTACCACTAATGTCTCATGGATGGAGGAATGTGGTGGGCTGCAGTCCATGGGGTCGAGAAGTCGGACACGACTGAGTGACTTCACTTTCACTTTTCACTGTCATGCATTGGAGAGGGCAATGGCAACCCACTCCAGTGTTCTTGCCTGGAGAATCCCAGGGGCGGTAGAGCCTGGTGGGCTGCCGTCTATGGGGTCACACAGAGCCGGACACGACTGAAGCGACTTAGCAGCAGCAGCAGCAGCAGCAGCAGCAGCAGCAGCAGCAGCAGCAGCAGTGTCACGTGGGAAGCCCTCTGCTTCACATTTCAGTCAGTTCAGCTCAGTTTCTCAGTCACGTCTGACTCTTTGTAACCCCATGAATCACAGCACGCCAGGCCTCCCTGTCCATAACCAACTCCTGGAGTCTAATAAAATTCATGTCCATTGAGTCAGTGATTGCCATCCAACCATCTCATCCTCAGTCCTCCCCTTCTCCTCCCACCCTCAAACTTTCCCAGCATCAGGGTCTTTTCAAATGAGTCAGTTCTTCACATCAGTTGGCCAAAGTATTGGAGAATCAGCTTCAACATCAGTACTTCCAATGATTATTCTAGACTGACTTCCTTTAGGATGGATTGGCTGAATCTCCTTGCTGCCCAAGGGACTCTCAAGAGTCTTCTCTAACACCGCAGTTCAAAAGCATCAATTTTTCATCGCTCAGCTTTCTTTACAGTCCAACTTTCACAATCATACATGACTACTGTAAAAACCACAGCCTTGACAAGACAGGCCTTTGTTGGCAAAGTAATCTCTCTGCTTTTCAATATGCTGTCTGTGTTGGTCACAACTATTCTTCCAAGGAGTAAGCATCCTTAAATTTTATGGCTGCAATTACCATCTGCAGTGATTTTAGAGTCCCCCCAAAAATAAAGTCTGCCACTATTTCCCCATCTATTTGCCAAGAGAGGGGAATGGATGTCATAATCTTATTTTTCTGAATGTTGAGCTTTAAGCCAACTTTTTCACTCTCCTCTTTCACTTTCATCAAGAGGCTTTTTGATTCCTCTTCACTTTCTGCCATAAGGGTGGTATCATCTGCATATCTGAGGTTATTGATATTTCTCCTGGCAATCTTGACTCCAGCTTGTGCTTCTTCCAGCCCAGCATTTCTCATGATGTACTCTACATATAAGTTAAATAAGCAGGGTGAAATATACAGCCCTCACATACTGCTTTCCCAATTTGGAACCAGTCTGTTGTTCCATGTCCAGTTCTAACTGTTGCTTCCTGACCTACATACAGGTTTCTCAGGAGGCAGGTCAGATGGTCTGATATTCCCAACTCTTTCAAAATTTTCAATGGTTTGTTGTGATCCACACAGTCAAAGGCTTTGGCATAGTCAATTAAGCAGGTGTTTTTCTGGAATTCTCTTGCTTTTTTGATAATCCAGCAGATGTTGGCAATTTGATCTCTGGTTCCTCTGCCTTTTCCAAAACCAGCTTGAACATCTGGAAGTTCTTGATTCACATATTGTTGAAGTCTAGCTTGGAGAATTTTGACCATTACTTTACTAGCGTGTGAGATGAGTGCAATTGTGTGGTAGTTTGAACATTCTTTGGCATTGCCTTTTCTTGGGATTGGGATGAAAACTGACCTTTTCCAGTCCCATGGCCCCTGCTGAGTTTTACAAATTTGCTGACATATTGAGTGCAGGGCTTTCACAGCATCATCTTTTAGGATTTGAAATAGCTCAGCTGGAATTCCATCACCTCCATTAGCTTTGATTGTAGTGATTCTTCCTAAGGCCTACTTGACTTCACATTCCAAGATGTCTGGCTCTAGGTGAGTAGAGCCATCATTATCATCTGGGTCATGAAGATCTTTTTTGTACAGTTCTTCTGTGTATTCTTGCCACTTCTTCTTATCTTCTGCTTCTGTTAAGTCTATACCATTTCTGTCCTTTATTGTACCCATCTTTGCATGAAATGTTCCCTTGGTATCTCTAATTTTCTTAAAGAGATCTCTAGTTTTATTCGTTCTATTGTTTTCCTCTATTTCTTTGCACTGATCACTGAGGACATCTTTCTTATCTTCCCTTGCTATTCTTTGGAACTCTGCTCCACAACAGTGAGGCAAATTTAGAGAAATAATCCCTCAAACTGAAGTTTGTATATGCCTGAAGGAAATGCTACCTAAACAATTACCATTGGCTGTAGATTTTTTAAATTTCTAATCCCTTTGCACGCTCTTACTTTTTTACATGATCACTTTCATCATTTTACTTTTCATTGAATGCACATTTTCAGTATGGCCCTGAAGTCTAACAGCAGGGGCATTTCTCTAAGGTGTATTATGTAACACACACCGGCACTTTCATAGCACAGCCATTCGGTTTCTTCTTCTATAGTTTCATCAAACTATTTTCTCTGCTAGTAACCATTGCTTGTTAGATATTACTGTTATCCTGAATTTTTAAGATTTTTCTTCAAGCAATAGATTTTAAAATGTTTTTTTTTCTTACATGAATAGCTGTTACTATACCTTGGTTGAACATCTTGCAAAAAATCAGTTTACAGCATCTTTTAAGTCATAACAGAATTCCAAAATATGAAGCATATTATATATTAATTTTTCATTAGTTATGGCTAATAAATATTTTAATATGTCCAACATTGACTTTTTATTAATAGAAAATTATATATCACTAAAGATAGAGTTTCATATTAACATAACACACACTTGGGAAATATCATCACCTATGGGAGTTAAAATATTAATTATTTTCATTAATCATCCTAATCAGGAAAACAGAAGGAAAAAATTGACTAATATATTTTTTCTTTTAGGTACTAATATATGGCTCTTGAAAATTCAAAGTAAAATATTGTAACTTGTGCTTAAAAAAAAAATTTCAGTCCTCACCCCTCAGAGGAGATTTGATCCTAGAATTTGAAATGTATTCGAATAGAAGTTTGAGAGTAAATAAAATGTGTACTTTCTCTTTTCTTTGAAAGATTTTTGTGCTGTTAAATTTATTACTTCATTTCACAAGCTCCAGCTTTATTTAAACTATTTTAAAGCAATTACAAGTTGAAGAAGGGATTATAATTGAGTATTCTGGATAAAGTTCAAAATTATGGCTTTTCATTTCCTTAGAAGGAGGCTGAGACTTAACTGTTGCCACCTTTATAAAATAAACTTTTAATTTACTTTTACTCATCAATTTACTTCTGGGGATCATTATTTGACTGTGCTTTCAAGTGTACCACACTAAGGAAATCTATAGTCATTAAGCTCATGCTTTGGTCTTCAATAATGGATCTTGATTTTTCTCTCATTTAATCAGATTTACATAATTTTGAAGACTAATTGGGGTAAACTGCCTAATTAAAAGCACAATTATATTTTATAATTGACCAAACCTTTTATTGAAGCCACTATTCCATATAAGTCATTGTTGATTTACACATATGCAGCCATCTAAGTATTATGTACAAATACTTTATCCATCATCAATTATAAATGTACAATGAATTGGACTGGGTAGGTAAATATTGTGAAAGAAAGTCTGGATTGACTGCATATTTAAAACCTTTATCACTATAGTTATATATTAAATTTTTCAACATGTATTCAGAAGAGTAATAAACTATATGAATATCTAAATTCAAAATAATACTGTTCCACATGAGTGAGTTTTAGTCACTTAGTCATGTCTGACTGGTTGTGACCCCATGGACATAGCACACCAGGCTCCTCTGTCCATGGAATTCTCCAGGTAAGAATACTGGAGTGAGTAGCCACTCCCTTTTCCAGGGGATCTTCCTGAACCAGGGATTTCTATACTGCAGGCAGTTTCTTTACCATTTGAACAACCAGGGAAGCCACTGTTCCACAGAGCAAATGATTACCCTATAATATAGAAGAATTATGCAACTGTTCAGAAGCAGGCACATGAAGACACTTATTACCTGCAACTAGTCTGCAGTAACGTCACAAGATAGTATTCACTCATTCATATAAGACGCCATCCTCTCAGAATCATCAGGTGACACACATATGTAATTTTTACAGTACAAGCTGTGATTATCTAATATAATAACTGAGATATCATTAAGGCAATCACCAATAGAGAACAAGCGATAAAGACTGACAGGCCATTACTTAGAATTTTGCGCCTGTAGCTAAGTGAAGCTTACAATACCCTTCTACCTATTTACTTGACAGTTTCAGAGGGCCCAACCCCTGATGGTTTCCTACATGGTTAATTAATAGTCATAGAAATTTCTGTCGGGCTCTTTCTTCATGCATGTTCCCTTGTTTCTCTTTCTGTTTCTGTCTCTTTATCTGCCTCTATGTCTGTCCCTCTCTGTCTCTCTCACACACACATGCATATAAATACACAGAGTCATTTAAATTCCTTAATAAATTCTATCTGAAATACCAATCAAGAATAAGAGATTGCAGATAACTACAAACTATTTTAGGGAAAAAGGAAAGTCCACAAATATAATCCTGCTTATAGTAGGTAAATATTTAAGTGTAAGAAAATTATAATTTGATGGAAGTTGGGTCAGTTAATAAATACTTTATTCTTACTACCTCTTCAGATATGCTTATGGATGCTCTAATTCATTATGTGAAATAGAACTGGATTTTCATGGAGATACGATTACTTCAAACAAGCATCAAAGATCCTTTTCATGTCTACATTGTAAAGATACACGTTTTTTAGCATTTTTCTATGAGTAAAGATAATTGCTCTTATTTTTGTGTTCATTTTTTTTTTGCAATTTTTTACATTATTAAACTATAACTGACATGTAAATTGGGTAACTGCAAGTGTACAGTATGTTGATTTCATACACATACATATTTCAAAATGATTACCACCATAGTGTTTGCTAACACCTCCATGAAGTCATAATTACCATTTCTTTTTTGTGGTGAGAAAATTTAAGATCTATTCTCTTAGCAGCTTTCAAATTTATAATAGAGTATTATTAACTCTAATTACCATGCTATACATTAGAGTTTGATTTCCTAAAGGAATTCAGGCCTAAAGGAAATCAACCCTGAACATTCAATGGAAGGACTGATGCTGAAACTCCAATATTTTGGCCACCTGATGCAAAGAGCTGACTCATTGGAAAAGACCCTGATGTTGGGAAAGATTGAAGGCAAGAGAAGAGGGTGGCAGAGCATGAGATGCTTAGATAGTATCACCAATTCAATGGGCATGAATACGAGCAAACTCCGGGAGATAGCAAAGGACACAGAAGCTTGGCATCCTGTGGTCCACAGGGTAGCAAAGAGATGGAAATAACAAATACATTAGAACCCCATAATATAGTTGTCTTTTTACTAGAAGTTGTACCCTTTGATGGACAATTCCATCATTTTCCACATCCCTGAGCCACTGGCAAAGAGGAAAAGTTTTCAACCTTTCACCACTGAGTATGATGTTAACTGTCAACTTGTCATAAATGGCCTTTATTTGTAGAGGTATGTTCATAGTATACTGAATTTGTTGGGCATTTTGTCACAATCAAATGTATTGGGTCAAATGCTGTTTTTTTCAAATAAGAATAAAATTATAAGTGGTTCTGATTAAAGTACTAATGTTTAAAACTTAATCCTTTATCCTTCTTCATTTTATATAGTTATTTGGGGTTTTAGTTATGATTGCAAGAGTGGTTAATTTTTTACTTTTACACTCTAGAGCTGTGATATCCAACAGAATAGACACTAGCCACAGGTAGGCATTTAAATATAAATTAGGTAAAATTAAAGTTCATATCCTCAGTGTTTACAGTAACTTTCACTGCTCAAGTAACAGATATTACGGAACATTTGTGTTATCTCATAGAGTTCTTTTGAGCAGAGATACTCTGTAAGTACCACAAAGAGTGAAAAGATCACGAGGTTAAGACAATCAGCCTCTAGTGTTTTAGCCAACATTCTGACCCAGGCCATCTCCAGAGACTCTGCATTTCCTACTACAGCAGGTATTTGGCAAAGAGTATGGCACTAGTGATAAAGAACCCACCTGCCAATGCAGGAGACTTAAGAGATGTGGGTTCAATCCCTGGGTCAGGAAGATACCCTGGTGGAGGGCATGTCAACACATTCCAGCATTCTTGCTTGGAGAATTCCTTCAACAGAGGAGCCTGGCAGGCTACAGTCCATTGGGTTGCAGAGTTGGACACAACTGAAGTGACTTAGCACACATGCACACATTGCCAATTAGCCAAAGATAGTCTAGTCAACAATACAATTTCATCAAAATTTATAAGCGTTTAACAGTAACAAACAGTTATATAAAAATTGTATGTGGGTGAACTACCTAGTTACAGAAAGCATTGCAGAAATATTTTTAAAGAAAAGCAGGAAACAGAAACATAGATTAATTTATACTTAGCTAACAAAGATGATAAAGTTGATCAGTTCAGTCAAGTCACTTAGTCGTGTCCGATTCTTTGCTACCCATGGACTGCAGCATGTCAGGGTTCCCTGTCCATCACCAACTTCCAGAGCTTGCTCAAACTCATGTCCATATAGTCGGTGATGCCATCCAACCATCTCATCCTCTGTCGTCCCCTTCTGCTCCTGCCTTCAATCTTTCCCAGCATCAGGGTCTTTTCTAATGAGTCAGTTCTTTGCATCAGGTGGCCAAAGTATTGGAATTTCAGCTTCAGCGTCAGTCCTTCCAATGAATATTCAGGACTGATTTCCTTTAGGATTGACTGGTTGGATCTCCTTGCAGACCAAGGGACTCTCAAGAGTCTTCTTCAACACCACAGTTCAAAAGCATCAATTCTTCGGTGCTCAGACTTCTTTATGGTCCAACTCTCACATCCATACATAATTACTGGAAAAACCATAGCCTTGACTGGATGGACCTTTGTTGGCAAAGTAATGTCTCTGCTTTTTAATATGCTGTCTAGGTTGGTCATAGCTTTTCTTCCAAGGTGCAAGCTTCTTTTAATTCCATGGCTGCAGTCACCATCTGCAGTGATTTTGGAGCCCAAGAAAATAAATTCTGTCACTGTTTCCAGTCTATTTGCCCTGAAGTGATGGGACTGGATAAAGATGATAGTTTTATATAATCTCCTCTCAGTCTACTTTCAAAAATAATTTGGAATTAATTATACTGTAAATTATAAATACTTAGTACCTTATCAGAACATTGGAACTTAACTCATCTGTGTTTTTTTAATTATAATTTAATTTTGTTGTTCACCAAGTGAAAAATAACTTTTGAAATATTATGGTCAAAGAATAGGGGATGTCTTAGGTTAGGCTGCTTTGGTATAAATACCTTAGATTCAGTGGCTTTATTTATTTCTCCTATTTCTGGAGGCTAGGAAGTCTAAGATCAAGGTGCTGGCCTCTTGGTTCCAGGTGACAGTCCTTTTCCTGATCTACAGAGGGACATCTTCTTGCTGTATCTTCATATCTTCTTTTTAAAAGGGCACTAATCTCACTCATATTGCACACAGTGTATTTGACTAGACTAGAGGATTAATGGTATGACAAGCACAGTGAAAGTATTATAAAGTCAGCCAAAAACAGCACAGACTTGTCAAAATATTAGCCAATAAAATGGGTTCCTCAATCAGTATAAAGTTTGAGAGGAGTTTTCCAAGCAGGGATAATCATCTGCAAAACAACTTTAGCCAAAGAATATGCAATAGCCCAACTGCAGTAGTGTAAAGCTTCAGTGTAGCATGAAAACATGAAGACCATGATTAAAACAGATCTATACACAGGAGATGCAGGGAACTCTACAAAACCCAGTTTTGACAGAGCTTGCAGTTTAAAAGATCTGGGAGCAATATGAACATACTTCCTGGTTTTTGCTTCATGCAAGTGGGACAAATGAGGTAGGCACTTTTTGTGGCCTTATTTCCCAGCTAATACTGATTGATGAAAAGGCTATCATTTTGACAGTAGACCAATGGTCAACACATGTTCAAAGGTGAGAAGCAGGAATTTTAAGAGTCTCCAGTAAAAGAGTCTCCAGCAAAACTGGGTCATTATTGGTCCAAACCATGATTTCATTTTTAATAAAATCAGCTGTTGAATTTCCAACTTCATTTCCCATCTCTGTTGGGCTTTGCTATTTTCTAAATTATCATTTGAATATCATTTGAAATATCCCTTTGTATCATGACAGAGGTTTGCCTGCTGTTAGTCCCTTTACAGTAAACATTCCTTGTTGAAATATCAGGAAGATGATCTCCCCAAGCTTCCAAAGAGTCCAATTTAGAACGCCGCAGAATCTTGATAATACCAAAAGAGCAGGCAAAAACATACTGCATCCAGTAATTCCTGCACATTGGGACCATTTATAATTTTATTTCCACTGAAAGTAGGCAGTCATGTTGCTTCCACAGCATTTCAAAATCATGAACTACTGTGAAAGCATATTTATTTATACTATCAGTATGAATAATGGCAATCCTGTCCCTGGCTAAAATACAAACCCATGTCAGGGAGTAAAATTCAGCCAAAATATCCATAAGTAATGATGCTGCCTCAGTGACATCAAAAGAAGTTGCAATAGCATACCTAACACAGTATTTTCCATTGCCATCTTTTAAATAAGAACCATCAAGGAACCATAAGGAGAAGCCAGTGTTAACTATGGAATTTCCTATAGATCAACACCCAGAGGTAGTCTGTCAGTATTAAGCAGTCCAGAGGGACTTCATTGTTGACGGAGGAGGTAAGAGTATCCACGTTAAGATTATTATTATAATGTAAAAGTTATTCGAGGGCCAGTGAACAAAAGGACTTATGAAGTGAGACAGCTGTCTGAGAAATGTTGAGTGTAATAAGAATTTGGGGTATCTTCTAATCCATGAGCTACAACAATTGTTAAAGGGAATCCTGCAATGATTCTTTCGGGGGGAGGGGGTTAAGTGTCTTTAACTATGAGGGCAATGGCCATAATGGCTTTAAGGCAAGGGGCACAGACCCATGCTACCCCAGGTGGCGCTAGTGGTAAAGAAACCACCTGCCAATGCAGGAAACACAGGAGATGCGGGTTCACTCCCTGAGTCAGGAAGATCCCCTGGAGGAGGGCATGGCAACCCACTCCAGTACTCTTGCTTGGAGGATACCTACAGACAGAGAAACTTGGGGGACTACAGTCCACGGGGTCACACAGAGTGGGACATGACTAAAGAGACTTAGCATGCACACACATACAGGGTTCAATTGCTGGCTTTAATACCCTTGTGGGTCAATCGTGGCGTGCTATTTTTGAGTTAGTACCCAAAGGGCACTCCCTTCCTTTTTATATATAAAAAGGGAAAAGGGAATCTTAAAATTGGAGTACCCAAGGGCAAGTGAGTTCATCAAATGCTCCTTTAAGGCTTAAAGGCTGTGTTGTCTTAGTAGGTTGGAGTCCTTATTTTTGAGTAAAACAGAGAAAGGAATGGTATAAGAGAGAAATTTAGAATCCAATTTTGACAATAACTAGTCCCAGAAAAACCTGCAAATTGGTACTTAGTTTTAGGAAATTTAGGAGACCATGAAGTCTACCTGAATCTAGGTGTAGCCCTTGTTCTGATCAGATGTCCTAAATATCAAACCTGGGTTTGGGGGAAAAGTGATTTTTATTTGGCCACCTTATTCCCTTTGAAACAATAAGCTTTAACAAGTGGAGACTGTCTTCCTGTGAGGGGGTGAGGAGGAGAGTAAAACAGCAACTGTCTATATATCCCAACAAAGTAGAACCTCTAGGGGACTTTATAGCATCCAGATAAGCCTTCAGGATTTGTAAGAAATAAGAAACACTCTCAGTAAAGCCCTGAGGCATTACTGTCAAGGCGGATTGTTTTCTTCCCAAATGAAGGCAAAAAGGTATTAGTATTACCAATTATAATACTGGAGAATTCACCACACAAAGCAATTACAGTAAAAATTTTATTTCCAGTGGTGAAATCCAGCAGGACCCTTTTGGGGCTCCTGGGCACAGAAAACTTTCTATTTATTCCCTGCTTCTTGACTCCAGCCTCCAGGACCTTCCCTGAGTTCCAAAAGGGCAGATTCCAACAGTTTTCCTTCCAGTCTGGGAAGGGAAGGGAGGCAAAGACACAGGCGGGGCAGTGAGAAAACAGCAGTGCAGCCTTAGGGCTAACACCATTTGGAGATTTTTGCCCCTAAGGAAATGGCAGCCAACTCTATAGGGACAAAAGATTCCTGTTTCCAGAATCTATGGTAGTTATCATCAGAAAGAGGACGAATAAAGGGTCATTTAATTCACCTAGTTTGTTACTTTGACTACTGTCAAATTCTAGAATTGTCTCTCCCTTTTGAGAAAAGGAAATTCTAGTACGATACTTCTCAAAGAAGTTGGAGGATCATAAGTGGTTAGGGGCAGAGGAACTAATGAGCATCATAAATGGAGCAGAAGATCTAATGAGAACAGAGTGGGTATCTCCCAGAGGGTCTAAACAAAAGGGAACAGGTGCAGAGACGGGCCCCCTTCAGGTTCACTAGATAGCCCCACTATCTGAGCTCTTAGGACTAAAAGGCACTGGCTGTGTTATAGTAGTGAGGTTGGGCCCTGGAAGTGTGGTCCAGTGTCAACTAGAACTGGAAAATTCATCCCCATGTGGAGAAATGTTTCCCAAGCTGATAAAAAGGGAGGATTGGAAAGAGTCCTGTGGTTCCTCTGAGTCCCATCATTGAGACCTGGGAGGAGGTTGGAAAGGTTGGTTAGAGGTCTGAAGGCACCTCAAGTACTTAAATTTGTAACGATGTCTTTTCCAATGTTCTGGTTCTTTGCAATTATAGCAGAAACCAGGAACGTTTTGTTTTTGTTTTGGAGCCTTCATTTGCTGCAGGTGAAGATTAAGAGTTTTGGCACTCTTGGGATTATGGTTCAAGAGTGCCGGTTTGCCAGATAAACAAAATCTGGAATGAACACAGTTTCCCATTCCATCTTGTTTCTTTTTAACTAGAAGGGAAAAGTTCTGATTCAGTCGATTAATAAATATAGGGTTAAAAGCTACCAGAGATAAATGAACATATGAAGGAAGACTAGAATTTTCTTTAAAAATAATCTAGAGTTGATTATAATAATCAGGAACAGGTTGATCAGATTTTTGTGTACAAGCCTGAATTTTTCTCTAATCAACAGGCTTTGTAAAGCCTTAGGAATTGCTCAATGAAGTTGTCTAACGACCAATTTAGCCTGATCGTACAGTAACTTAGTGGGCTGCTTCTCCTGGTTGTAATTCTGGAGACTTTTCTGGATTTTCCCAACTATCAGTTTTCATCCAATGCTGAGCCTGATCTTTGCCAAAAAGCATATGAATGAACTGACACAAGTTAGAGAGTTGAGGGTGAAGAGTTTAAATGACTATATTAAATTCCTTAGCAAGTCTGTGAGGATCTTCAGTTACTTTGGGAAAATCTTTGACTATGGCTCACTAAAGTTCAGCTTTAGTCCAGGGAGTATAAGGAATTAAGGGTTTATCTTCTGGATCCTCAGAAAGCTTAAAGGGATGGGTTCTGACAAGTTCAGAGGAGAAGGAAGTGGGGAGAGTTTAAGAAAAAATGGAAGATCGGTGAGAGATTAGTTTCACAACTGAGAGACTGAACAACAACAAATTCTGGATTCCTGATAACACTGGCTGGTCTCAAAATACCTATCAAAAGAAGCATTCCATCCAGTTCTGCCATTTTTGAGCTATTATAGTCCAACACAGTTTTAAGAAAATTAAGGTTGGGGAAATCAAACATTCTCCATTAGGACCACTGATATTTCGTCAGTTCAGTCCATTCAGTTAGAAGTGCACATGAGAAAAGAGCTAGGTTTTGAAACACAGATTCAGCCAAAGTCCCTGAAGGGTGAAGGGATGTATCGTCAAAATACTTTAATAACCCAGATCCCATTTGTCGGAAGTTTTTCCTCTAATGTAAACAATTTTTAAACAGCTCGTAGCACAAGTGGCTCAATTTAAACAGCTTGCAAACTAATGCCCACAGTCCTGATGGTATACTTGGTCCCAGAGGAGCCAGGCTGCAGGCTTTTTTAGCCAGTCTCCAGAGGACAGGCCCTTCCAAAGTAAGAGACCAAAATTAAATTGGCCTCCAAGAAAATTAGGGCTTCCCTAATGGCTCAGACAGTAAAGAATCTGCCCACAATATGGGAGACCCAGGTTCAACCCCTGGGTCAGGAAGAACCCCTGGAGAAGGGAATGGGAACCCACTCTAGTATTGTTGCCTGGAGAATTCCATGGACAGAGAAGCCTGGCAGGCTACAGTCCATCGGGTTGCAAAGAGTCGGACACGACTGAGTGACTAACACTTTCACTTTCTTTCACTAACAAAATTTAAATTTCTTACTATTTCTCAGAAAAGAATGTTTTTGATATATTACAGGGCGGGGGGAAAGCTCATATCAAAACATAGTATTGTAACTGAGTAAAAGATACAGTCTAAATGATAAATTGATTGATTGCAGGTACAATTATTCCTGGGCTTCTCAGGTGGCTCTAATGGTAAAGAACTCGCCTGCCAGTGCAGGAGACAAAATAGATGTGGGTTTGATCCCTGGGTTGTGAAGATCCCCTGAAAGAGGGCATGGAAACCCACTCCAGTATTCTTACCTGGACAGTCCCATGGACAGAGAAGCCTGGTGGGCCATAGTCCATGGGGTCACAGAGTCAGACACGACTGAAGCAACTTAGCATGCACTCACAATTACTCCTTTAACTTTTTATTTACTGAATGTATACAAATGGAAGTAAAAACCCTAAAAATATGTATGAATATAAAATTTAGGTTACCTGGATCACTAGCAAGCTCCGTGTTAGCACGAAGATAAATGAGGTTGGTGCTATGTGAAGAAAAGCACCAAAAAGAAAATCCATGAAGTGACAACTTTTTTTGTCAAAAATGTGACAATCTCCTGATGTTTTTGAGATTCTATATGCTTATCAATGAAACAGCCATGGGGATATATTTTTTGCATAAACATACAATTATTGATAGTACTAATGAAAATTCTCTTACTTATTACTATAATGCTTCTTTTTAGGCCCTCATCATTTCCGAACTTATAAATAAATATAGATTTGAGGACTGAGGCTGTCATGGCTTCTTGCCAAGGCTACAAACTGACTTGCATGGAATTTCTTGCTAGAAGAAGAGAGTCGATGTGTCCTAAATGCCAGTTTCACAGTGGCCAGCTACCAGTCTTATTATCCTATTATTAGCTACAAAAACTTCTAAAGTAACCATAGAAAGAAGTCTATTTAGGGTCACTCAGAATAAGCTAAAGCAATAGTAACTGTGTATTATTGGTCACTTGGAGGTACTTTACAATATTGGCATAAAGTGCAGAATTACTCTAGTCATAATGCAAGTATTAACAAATATTAAGTTGCCAGAACTTCTTTTTGAAAATAATAGCATTGAGCCTTCATTATCCAAATTTGGGGAATGTGTTGCTTAAGCATAGTAAACAGGCCAATTCAAAATAAATGGGCAAAACTTTTGCTTAAGAAGTATTTTTGCTTATCTAAGAGTTATTGCTATCTTCATGTGAACTAACAGGGAAACGTTTGAGGAGAATCACTGGCTCTTATAACCAACTTCTCATCTTTAGGGTAAGGAAAGAATTACCCCCAGAGCTATAAGCCATTTAGGACTACAGTTAAGTTCCCTTCATATGAACCTTCAAGTTGCGAACCTTCAAAGAGGCAAACATGCATTCGCACACCCAATCACGTTTGTTCCTGTGCCTGATGCACACTGTCATGTACATGCATCCTCTACAAGTGGCTGTGCTTTTGTGTACAGGCTGGAGCTAAAACTGCTAAAAGGACGACTTCACTGAACTCACTGTGTAGTACAAGGAGCCTACTAATGAAGAGCTGATGGAACTAGAGGCCCAGAGAAAAGACAAAGAGAAAGAGGGGGAAGTAACTGAAGAACCGAAGAGATTCATGACAGAAGAAATGGCACAGGGATTTTCTTTATTTGAGGAGGCACCGTGTTAGTTTCTGCAACACAGGACCTGAATGTAGAACAGTACACGAAGGTTGCAGCAGCCATTCAGAACACAAGCCAGTGCTATGGGGTAATCTAAGACAAGAAAAAAGAGCTACCACCTAGACATCGACGGATCATTTTTTCAAAAGGGTAGGTAGAATTAAATTCACCAGAATCTGTGCCATCAACGTCAGGTATGAGTGAATTTGCAGCTTGCCCTCCACACCCTGTTGCTGACAGTCCTTCAGCTCTACCATCTCCCACCTCCTCTCCCTCCTCCAGTCAGTAACTCTTTTTAACTGTTCATCTGATGCCAACCCCTGTATGCCAGCTGTTTCACTGTATTACTATACTTTTCAAGGTACTGTACTGTAAGATCAAAAATTTCTTTATTTCTAGTGTTTTTATTTTTTATGTATTATTTGTGTGCAAAGTAATATAAACCTATTACAGTATAGTTCTATATAGCCAATTGTGTTAGTTGGGTACTTGTGCTAACTTTGTTGGACTTAATGAACAAATCGGACTTACAAACACACTCTCAGAATACTCCTGTGCATGTAGGGAACTTGTATTTGGTTGGGGGGAAAGAAATAAAATATGATGTATTCTAGCCAGAGGGATTAAAGGAACAAAACCTCAAACACGGTCTCTTAATATCATGAAAAATATCTGCTCTTACCTCTTCTATTTAATATTTTACTGGAAGTTCTACTTAGTGCAATGAAGCCAGAAAAAGGAATAAGCAGTCTCCATAATGGAAATGAAGAAGTAAAACTTTCTTAACTCACAGAAGGTATTATCATGTACATAGAAAATTCTGTGATATTTATAATAAGAAAAGCTACTGGAACTAACAAATGAGTTTTGCAGAACTGCAGGATACAAGGTTAATATACAAAAATCAATCACTTTTCTAATTATAAGCAACAAACAATCAGAAATGAATGTTTTTAAAATACCACTTACAAAAGCATCAAAAATATGAAATACTTAAGGAGACCTATGACAAAAGATGTGCAATACCTGTAGACTAAATTATGTTGTAAAACACTGAACAGAATTAAAGAAAACCTAAATAGGATTGAAGCATATAATTTTCTGATTGAAAGACTCAATATTATTAAGGTGGCAATTCTCAAACAGAACTTCAGATTCAATACAATCTCAAACAAAAAACAGTTTTCTAAAAATAGAAATTGAGAAATTGATTTTAAAATTTACATGGGATGCAAAGGATTTGATATAGCTAAAACAACTTTATAAAAGGAGAAATTTGGAGAAAAATTTAGAAAATTTTCAATTCACAACTTATTATAAAGTTTCATGAATTAGTTGAACACGACTGAAGTGACTTAGCAGCAGCAGCAGCATTACAGGGGCTTCCCAGGTGGTGCTGTGGTAAAGAACTCACCTCCCAATGCAGGAGATGCAAGAGACCTGGGTTTTATCCCTGGGTTGGGAAGATTCCTTGGAGTAGAAATGACAACCCACTCCAGTATTCTTGCCTGGAAAATTCCATGGACAGAGGAGTCTGGGGGCTGCAGTCCATGGGGTGACAAAGAGTCAGACACACCTGACCACAGCATAGCACAACACTGGCTACATGTGGTCAAACAGGTAAAAAGAACAAAACATAAAAAATCAGTAAGCATAGAAATAGACTCACAACTATTTTATCAAAGCTGAAAAGGCAGTTTGATAGAGAAAGGACAGTCTTTCGACACACTATGCTAGATGTCCATACACAATAAAACTTCAGTTCAAAGCTCACAGCACATAAATAAGTCAAAACATATCCTACACAAATGTAAAACCTAAAAACTAAAGAACTTTAAGAAGAAAACATAAAATATTTTTGTGTCCATGAGGTAGGTTTTTTTAGATATGACATCAAAAGTATAATCGGTAAAAGAAATATTAATTACACTTCAACATAAGAACTTCTTCTTCAACAGCATTATTAAAAAATCAAAAAGATAAGCCACAGATTCTAAAAAAGTCACAAAACATATATGATAAAGTACTTGCATACAAATTATATAGGAAATTCTCAAAACTCAATAATAGAAGCATCTTTTTCCCTGTGGAGCTGAGACTCTCCGTTCTCAACCGCTGACCTTAAAGCAGGCAGACAGAACCAGCTAGAAGGAGCCAACCATAACACAGAGACAATTAGGAAGTCCTTGTGCTGCCAGTAGGCTGAGACTCCTCTCTCCGTCTAAGAGAAATAGGATATAGTCAGTTGCTTGTTGTTTAGTCGCTAAGTCGTGTCTGAATCTTTGGACCCCATGGACTGCAGCCCTGCCAGGTCCATGGGATTTTCTAGGCAAGAATACTGGAGTGGGTTGCCATTTCCTTCTCCAGGGGATCCTGCTGACCCAGGGATTGAACCCACATCTCCTTCACTGACAGGCATATTACCACTGAGCCACCAGGGAAGGGATAGCCAGTAAGCATCATCAAAGTGCTCCACTAATGCTAAGTGACCAGGAGACGTGCCATTTCTCACCACCAGACCCGAGATTCACCTCACCCAGGGAGAAATACCAGTTGGGACGCACTGGCAAGAGGGACCAAGCCGCTATAAGCAGTCCAGCAAAGCTTTTTTTGACCCTGGGAGTCTGAGAGTCTCCTTTCAAGCACACCTGAAAATACCAATGTGGTTAAAGGGGCTTGGTAGAGAAGATTCTTCTGTCACAAGGATCCAGACTTGGAAGTGTTATGGATCTCACAGACAGGGTAGCCCTGACCCATCAAGAAAGCCTCTTTATTTCCACGTGTCTGAGACCTCACTACCCCTGAGAGAAAACTGTGATCCAACGTACCAAACACTGTCTGCCTCTTCAGGCACCTTAGAAGGGTCCCGTAGGAGCACCAGTGGTACGAGACAAACAGAAAGATCACTGTAATCTGCAAAGCCTCTAAAAATTAAACTGTCTTTACAACTATAACTCTCAAAAGTAGGTCAAACCTGTGGGCTAAATCTAAATAAGGTGACCGCCTGCTAGAATAAAAGATTCAAGCAGAACCCAGACAAAATAGAAAATGTAATGGTAAACAAAATATCTAGGATATATATATGTGTGTATATATATATCACCTATCATACCAAGGTGTGATAATCACAGCCTTAAAGATAATCACAGCCAAGATAATCACAGTCTTAAAGAGAAAAGACTGATCCCAAACTGAGAAGAATTAGACACTGGAATTACTTAACAAGAATTTTAAGGGAATCATCATAAATATTACTCAACAATCAATTATAAATTCTCTTAAATAAATAAAAGTAGAAAAATCTCTGCAAATTATTTATTTATAAGTAGCACATGGAAATTATAGAACTGAAAAATTCAGGAACAAAATACTTACTGAATGGACTCAATAGTAGAGTGGAGATGACACGGTAAAGAATCAATGAAACTGAGAACAAATCAGTAGAATTAATCTAATTCAAGCAACAGAGAAAATACATCAAAAAACATGAACAGAGCTTAATGGGCCTAAGGAAGCGAAGGGACAATATGAAATGATCCACTATTCATATCATCTGAGTTCTAGAAGGAGAAAGGAAAAAAATGGTGCTAAAAATATGTTCAAAGATAATGGCTGAAACTTGTTGATGAAAGACACACACCTGAATATTTAGGAAGCTGAACACTCCAAAAGTGATAAACTCAAAGAAATCATGCCAAGACAAACTTGGGAAAACTAAAGAAAAAGAAAAAATCTTGAAAGCAGTTAGAAATAAATGACATCTACAGGCGAACACCAATTTAGGTGACAGCAGATTTCTGATATGAAAACCACGGCAGCCAGAAAGAAGTGGCATCCTGTTTTCAAGGCCTGAAAGAAAAGAACTGTCAACATGAATTTATACCTAGGAGAACTTTGTTGAGGAATGAAAGGTAAATACTGACATTTTCATATATAGGAAAACGAAAAGAATTTGTTGCTGGCCAACTTACGCTTAAGCATTAAGTAAAGGAATTTCTGCAATAAAAGAACTTGGAGCATCAGCAAGGAAAGAAAAGCCACAGTAAAAGCAGAAATATGGATTAGTACAATAGAATTCCTTTTCCTCATGGGTTTCCTAAATTACATATTATAGTTGAAACAAAAATTAAATGAGAGAGTATACATATCATGCACCTCTCTTAATGTATGGCACTTATCAATGTGGTCATTCAGATAATACTGTTTTCTCTTTGCTAGTAAAACATAAGCCTCTAAAGAACTAAGTTCATAATTCATTATCCATCATAATATCATAGTATCTTTCAGAATAATTAGGACTTATTATTATTCAATAAAATTTTACTAAGTGAATAAATAAAATGAAGAATAAAATATTTATCATCACCCTCTCTCTTCCTCTAAATACTAGGTAAATAATTCAAATGTTAAAGTGATTATTATGAAAAGCATTAAGAAAAAGTAATAACTTGCTGAGAAAAACTATGATCCATAATTAAATACCTAATTTTAACTAGTCACATTATTTTTCACCAAAATATTTCTTTGTGTTATGCTGCTTTTAAGACAGCATTCAACAATATTTCATGGATTTTTTAAGACAGCATTCAATAATGTTTCATGGCTTTATAACTTCTTGGGAACTGAAGAAGTACAAAGAAGAATTTATACTTTAAAAAATAAGAACCGGGGGGCGGTCCTAAGATGGCAGAGGAATAGGACGGGAAGACCACTTTCTCCCTCACAAATTTCTCAAAAGAACATTTCAACGCTGAGCAAACTCCACAAAACAACTTCTGTAGGCTGGCAGAGGACATCAGGCAACCAGAAAAGCAGACCATTGTCTTCAAAAACAGGTAGGAAAAAATATAAAAGACGAAAAAGGAGACAAAGGAGGTGGGGAGGGAGCTCCGTCCCGGGAAGGGAAGCCCGTCCCGGGAAGGGAAGCCCGTCCTGGGAAGGAAATTTTAAGAAGAGAGGTTTCCAAACACCAGGAAACACTCTCCCTGCCGAGTCTGTGGCGAGCCTTGGAAACACAGAGGGCAACATAACAGGAAGGGAAAAATAAATAATCAAAACCAAGAGATTACAAGCCCAACAGTAACTCCCCCAGCGGAAAAGCAGCACAGACGCCTGCATCCGCCACTAGGAAGTGGGGGCAGGGCAGGGACGCGCGGGAGGCGCGGGCTGCAGTGCTTTGTAAGAATCGGGCAGGAACGCCCCACGCGCAACCAGAACGATCTAACTTGGGCTAGCACACCAGACTGTGGGATAGCTACCACGCGAAAAGCTCGAACATAAGACACCGCCAGGACCGAGCACAGAACAAAGGATGGAACAGAAAAAGCCGGCTGCAGACCATCCCCCGCCGGGGACAGGCAGCCAGAGCCTTAAGGACTGGAAAGGGGCAATTGCAGACCCGGAGAGACTTCACTTACCAAACTGCAAGCAGGCTTCTTTGCTAAGACTTCTGGGGGTGCTGGACAGTCACCATCTGCCTCACAAGGGGCGCCAGCGGTCCACCCAGAAAACTGAGCAGCAGAGGCAGAAAAGGTGACAAGTCACAGCGATCGCACGTGCCAAACTCCTGAGCTACTCGGACCTGGGAAGGGCAAAAAACGCAGTCCCAACCGAATCTGTGCCTCTGAGGGCTACCTGAGTGCCGAACCTGAGCGGCTTAGACTGGGGAGGTGCACGCAGCCTAGGGCCGGCCTCAGACAGTTCCCGGCTGAGCATCGTAGAGCCGGAGCGGTTTGTACACCGCGAGAAGGGACAGGTCCAGCGGGGCTGAGACACTGTGTGCACACGACAGCGCTATTTGTTTGCAGCATCCCCCCTCCCCACATCGCAACTGAACTACTGAGCCTAAAAAACCAGCATAAAGAAGAAGTTAAACAGAGGGAACCGCCTTGGAAGTGACCCCACACTGCCCACAACATCAGAGAAGGGCCAGATATATTTTTAATATTTTTTAAATCATTCCTTTTTTTTTTTCTAACTTTTTTTTTAATAGTTAAGTCTTCTATTTCTCCTCTAATTTTTATTTCTATAACCTATTATTACTATTCAAAAAAAAAAGACTTTTTTTTTTTAAGGCAAACACCTTATATAGTCTTTGGGTGGTTATTAGTGTTTTTTTTCTTTTTTTTTAAAATAATTCTTGTGGCTTTTTCTTTTTCTGTTCTTTTTCTTTCTTTTTTGCTTTTTCCTTCTGCTTCTTTTCTTTAATATTGTATTTTTGAAAATCCAACCTCTACTCTAGATTTTTAAACTTTGCTCTTTGGTTTTTGTTGTCAATTTTGTATATTTAAAAACCCAAACTTCACTACCCAATTTTACCTGAGAGCGAGATTACTGGCTTGACCACTTTCTCCTCCTTTGGACTCTCCTTTTTCTCCACCATGTGGCCTCTGTCTCTTTTCTCCCCCATCTCTTCTCTGTCCAACTCTGTGAATCTCTGTGTGTTCCAGATGGTAGAGAACACCTAAGGAACTGGTTATTGGCAGGATTTGTCTCTCTCCTTCTCATTCCTCGCTCTTATCCTCCTGGCCATCTCTGTCTACTTCCTCCCTCTCCTCTTCCCTGTATAACTCCATAAATACCTCTGAGCGGTCCAGACTATAGAGCGCACATAAGGAAGTGACTACTGGCTAGCTTGCTCTCTCCTCTTTTGATCTCACCGCATCTCATTCCAGTCACCTCTAACTACCCCCTCCCTCTTCTCTTCTCCTTGTAACTCAGTGAACCTCTCTGGGTGTCCCTCAATGTGGAGAAACTTTTCATCTTTAACCTAGATGTTTTATCATTGGTGTTGTGTAGATGGAGAAATCTAGAGGCTACTGTAAAAATAAAACTGAAAACCAGAAACAGGAGGCTTAAGTCCAAAGCCTGAAAACATCAGAGAACTCCTGAATTCAGGGAAAATTAAGCAATAGGAGCTCATCAAATGCCTCCATACCTACACTGAAACCAAGCTCCACCCAAGGACCAACAAGTTCCAAAACAAGACATACCACGCAAATTCTCCAGAAACACAGGAACACACCCCTGAGCTTCAATATACAGGCAGCTCAAAGTTACTCCAAAACCTTTGACGTCTCATAACCCATTACTGGTCACTCCACTGTACTCCAGAGAGAAGAAACCCAGCTCCACCCACCAGAACTCCAGCTCAAGCCTTCCTAACCAGGAAACCTAGACAAGCCACTGATACAACCCCACCCACAGTGAGGAAGCTCCATAATAAAGAGAACTCCACAAATTGCCAGAATATTAAAAGGCCACCCCAAACGCAGCAATTTAATCAAGATGAAGAGACAGAGGAATACTCAGCAGGTAAAGGAACAGGAAAGTTGCCCACCAAACCAAACAAAAGAGGAAGAGGTAGGGAATCTACCTGAGAAAGAATTCCGAATATTGATAGTGAAAATGATCCAAAATCTTGAAATCAAAATGGAATCACAGATAAATAGCCTAGAGACAAGGATTGAGAAGATGCAAGAAAGGTTTAACAAGGACCTAGAAGAAATAAAAAAGAGTCAATATATAATGAATAACACAATAAATGAGATCAGAAACACTCTGGAGGCAACAAATAGCAGAATAACGGAGGCAGAAGATAGAATTAGTGAAATAGAAGATAGAATGGTAGAAATAAATGAATCAGAGAGGAAACAAGAAAAACGAATTAAAAGAAATGAGGACAATCTCAGAGACCTCCAGGACGATATGAAATGCTCCAACATTCGAATTATAGAAGTCCCAGAAGAAGAAGACAAAAAGAAAGACCATGAGAAAATTCTTGAGGAGATAATAGTTGCAAACTTCCCAAAAATGGGGAAGGAAATAATCACCCAAGTCCAAGAAACCCAGAGAGTTCCAAATAGGATAACCCCAAGGTGAAACACCCCAAGACACATATTAATCAAATTAACAAAGATCAAACACAAAGAACAAATATTAAAAGCAGCAAGGGAAAAACAACAAATAACACACAAGGGGATTCCCATAAGGATAACAGCTGATCTTTCAATAGAAACTCTTCAGACCAGGAGGGAATGGCAAGACATACTTAAAATGATGAAAGAAAATAACCTACAGCCCAGATTACTGTACCCAGCAAGGATCTCATTCAAATACGAAGGAGAAATCAAAAGCTTTACAGACAAGCAAAAGCTGAGAGAATTCAGCACCACCAAACCAGCTCTCCAACAAATTCTAAAGGATATTCTCTAGACAGGAAACACAAAAAGGGGGTATAAACCCAAACCCCAAACAATAAAGTAAATGATAACAGGATCATACTTATCAATAATTACCTTAAACGTAAATGGGTTGAATGCCCCAACCAAAAGGCAAAGACTGGCCGAATGGATACAAAAACAAGACCCCTCTATATGCTGCTTACAAGAGACCCACCTCAAAACAAGGGACACATACAGACTGAATGTGAAGGGCTGGAAAAAGATATACCACGCAAATAGAGACCAAAAGAAAGCAGGAGTGGCAATACTCATATCCGATAAAACAGACTTAAAAACAAAGGCTGTGAAAAGAGATAAAGAAGGCCACTACATAATGATCAAAGGATCAATCCAAGAAGAAGATATAACAATTATAAATATATATGCACCCAATATAGGAGCACCGCAATATGTAAGACAAATGCTAACAAGTATGAAAGGGGAAATTAACAATAACACAATAATAGCGGGAGACTTTAATACCCCACTCACACCTATGGACAGATCAACTAAACAGAAAATCAACAAAGAAATTCAAACTTTAAATGATACATTAGACCAGTTAGACCTAATTGATATCTATAGGACATTTCACCCCAAAACAATGAATTTCACCTTTTTCTCAAGTGCTCATGGAATATTCTCCAGGATAGATCACATTCTGGGCCATAAATCTAAACTTGATAAATTCAAAAAAATTGAAATCATTCCAAGCATCTTTTCTGACCATAATGCATTAAGATTAGATCTCAATTACAGGAGAAAAACTATTAAAAATTCCAACATATGGAGGTTGAACAACACACTTCTGAATAACCAACAAATCACAGAAGAAATCAAAAAAGAAATCAAAATATGCATTAGAAACGAATGAAAATGAAAACACAACAACCCAAAACCTGTGGGACACTATAAAAGCAGTGCTAAGAGGAAAGTTCATAGCACTACAGGCATACTTAAAAAACAAGAAAAAAGTCAAATAAATAACCTAACTCTACACCTAAAGCAACTAGAAAAGGAAGAATTGGAGAACCCCAGAGTTAATAGAAGGAAAGAAATCTTAAAAATTAGGGCAGAAATAAATGCAAAAGAAACAAAAGAGACCATAGCAAAAATCAACAAAGCCAAAAGCTGGTTCTTTGAAAGGATAAATAAAATTGACAAACCATTAGCCAGACTCATCAAGAAGCAAAGAGAAAAATCAAATCAATAAAATTGGAAATGAAAATGGAGAGATCACAACAGACAACACAGAAATATAAAGGATCATAAGAGACTACTATCACAAATTATATGCCAATAAAATGGACAACGTGGAAGAAATGGACAAATTCTTAGAAAAGTACAACTTTCCAAAACTGAACCAGGAAGAAATAGAAAATCTTAACAGACCCATCACAAGTACGGAAATTGAAACTGTAATCAGAAATCTTCCAGCAAACAAAAGCCCAGGTCCAGATGGCTTCACAGCTGAATTCTACCAAAAATTTGAGAAGAGCTAACACCTATCCTACACAAACTCTACCAGAAAATTGCAGAGGAAGGTAAACTTCCAAACTCATTCTATGAGGCCATCATCACCCTAATACCAAAACCTGACAAAGATACTATAAAAAAAGAAAACTACAGGCCAATATCACTGATGAACATAGATGTAAAAACCCTCAACAAAATTCTAGCAATCAGAATCCAACAACACATTAAAAAGATCATACACCATGACCAAGTGGGCTTTTATCCCAGGGATGCAAGGATTCTTCAATATCCACAAATCAATCAATGCAATTCACCACATTAACAAATTGAAAAATAAAAGCCATATGATTATCTCAATAGATGCAGAGAAGGCCTTTGACAAAATTCAACATCCATTTATGATAAAAACTCTCCAGAAAGCAGGAATAGAAGGAACATACCTCAACATAATAAAAGCTATATATGACAAGCCCACAGCAAACATTATCCTCAATGGTGAAAAATTGAAAGTGTTTCCCCTAAAGTCAGGAACAAGACAAGTGTGCCCACTTTCACCACTACTATTCAACATAGTTCTGGAAGTTTTGGCCACAGCAACCAGAGCAGAAAAAGAAATAAAAGGAATCCAAACTGGAAAAGAAGAAGTAAAACTCTCACTGTTTGCAGATGACATGATCCTCTACATAGAAAACCCTAAAGACTCCATCAGAAAATTACTAGAGCTAATCAATGAATATAGTAAAGTTGCAGGATATAAAATCAACACACAGAAATCCCTTGCATTCCTATACACTAATAATGAGAAAGTAGAAAAAGAAATTAAGGAAACAATTCCATTCACCATTGCAATGAAAAGAATAAAATACTTAGGAATATATCTACCTAAAGAAACTAAAGACCTATATATAGAAAACTATAAAACACTGATGAAAGAAATCAAAGAGGACACTAATAGATGGAGAAATATACCATATTCATGGATCGGAAGAATCAATATAGTGAAAATGAGTATACTACCCAAAGCAATTTACAAATTCAATGCAATCTCTATCAAGCTACTAGCGATATTTTTTACAGAACTAGAACAAATAATTTCAAGATTTGTATGGAAATACAAAAAACCTCGAATAGCCAAAGCAATCTTGAGAAAGAAGAATGGAACTGGAGCAATCAACTTGCCTGACTTCAGGCTCTACTACAAAGCCACAGTCATCAAGACAGTATGGTACGGGCACAAAGACAGAAATATAGATCAATGGAACAAAATAGAAAGCCCAGAGATAAATCCACACACATATGGACACCTTATCTTTGATGAAGGAGGCAGGAATATACAATGGAGTAAAGACAATCTCTTTAACAAGTGGTGCTGGGAAAACTGGTCAACCACTTGTAAAAGAATGAAACTAGATCACTTTCTAACACCGCACACAAAAATAAACTCAAAATGGATTAAAGATCTAAATGTAAGACCAGAAACTATAAAACTCCTAGAGGAGAACATAGGCAAAACACTCTCCGACATAAATCACAGCAGGATCCTCTATGATCCACCTCCCAGAATTCTGGAAATAAAAGCAAAAATAAACAAATGGGATCAAATTAAAATTAAAAGCTTCTGCACAACAAAGGAAAATATAAGCAAGGTGAAAAGACAGCCTTCCGAATAGGAGAAAATAATAGCAAATGAAGCAACTGACAAACAACTAATCTCAAAAATATACAAGCAACTTATGCAGCTCAATTCCAGAAAAATAAACGATCCAATCAAAAAATGGGCCAAAGAACTAAATAGACATTTCTCCAAGGAAGACATACAGATGGCTAACAAACACATGAAAAGATGCTCAACATCACTCATTATTAGAGAAATGCAAATCAAAACCACAATGAGGTACCACTTCACACCAGTCAGAATGGCTGCGATCCAAAAATCTGCAAGCAATAAATGCTGGAGAGGGTGTGGAGAAAAGGAAACCCTCCTACACTGTTGTTGGGAATGCAAACTAGTACAGCCACTATGGAGAACAGTGTGGAGATTCCTTAAAAAATTGCAAATAGAACTGCCATATGACCCAGCAATCCCACTGCTGGGCATACACACCGAGGAAACCAGAATTGAAAGAGACACATGTACCCCAATGTTCATCGCAGCACTGTTTATAATAGCCAGGACATGGAAACAACCTAGATGTCCATCAGCAGATGAATGGATAAGAAAGGTGTGGTACATATACACAATGGAGTATTACTCAGCTGTTAAAAAGAATACATTTGAATCAGTTCTGATGAGATGGATGAAACTGGAGCTGATTATACAGAGTGAAGTAAGCCAGAAAGAAAAACACCAATACAGTATACTAACACATATATATGCAATTTAGAAAGATGGCAATGATGACCCTGTATGCAAGAGAGCAAAAAAGACACAGATGTGTATAGCAGACTTTTGGACTCAGAGGGAGAGGGAGAGGGTGGGATGATTTGGGAGAATGGCATTCTAACATGTATACTATCATGTAAGAACAGAATCACCAGTCTATGTCCAATGCAGGATACAGCATGCTTGGGGCTGGTGCACGGGGATGATCCAGAGGGATGTTGTGGGGAGGGAGGTGGGAAGGGGTTCATGTTTGGGATCCCATGTACACCCGTGGTGGATTCATGTCAATGTATGGCAAAACCAATACAGTATTGTAAAGTAAAATAAAGGAAAAATAATTTTAAAAAACACACAAAAATGACATATTTTAAGTAATAACAGCAATGCTAGCAATAATAATCTATGAATCACTAATTTTAACCTAACAATAAATTATTCCTTTTATATGCTAATTTAATCATTTATACATTTACTAAGCTCTTAACAATCATATAAACAATTTCCTAGGTGAAGAGTTGGCAAAACATTTTCTGAAAAAGCTAGATAGAAAATGTGTTAGGCTTTGTGGATCATAAGATCTTGGTCACAACTACTCAACTCTGCCACTGTACAATAGACAACATATATATAAAAATTCGGAAAAGGCAATGGCAACCCACTCCAGTACTCTTGCATGGACAATCCCATGGACGGAGAAGCCTGGCTGCAGTCCATGGGGTCGTTAAGAGTCAGACACAACTGAGCGTTTTCACTTTCACTTTTCAGCTTCATGCATTGGAGATGGAAATGGCAACCCACTCCAGTGTTCTTGCCTGGAGAATCCCAGGGACGGGGGATCCTGGTGGGCTGCTGTCTATGGGGTCACACAGAGTCAGACATGACTGAAGTGACTTAGCTGCAGCAGCATATAAAAATTACTGTAACTGTATTTCAACAAAAATGTATTTACAAAAATAGGAATCAAATCGGTTTGGTATATAGATTATAGTTTGCCAACTCCTGTTCTAGGTGATTATTTTTAATCTGTCTAGGTGTTCTTAGCCTAAATATATATATTTATATATTTATTTATATATATATATTCACTTTAAAAGAACCAACTAAGAGGTTATGCCTGACTTAAGTATAAGATAGAGATGCAATACCATGGAATTATGTAAAAATTAATAATATTAATGATTATATACTTAACAAGTAAGTTACTAAAAGTGAATAATGTAGAGGAGAAAACATGATGCAGCATTATTCTCAGATTTTGCATAAGGAAAGCAATGGTTGAACTAAAGAGAAAACTGTGATCTGGATAAAACACATCAAGAAAACAGGGCATTCCTATTTTGGGAAAAGCAAAAGACATCACATATCAAAACTAGGTGATGAATTCTTCACTACACAATTATACTGAATGTGCATCTGGAATACTCATTTTAGTTGCACATATCAGTACCAGAAACACACAGGATAACCTGCAAGCTATTCAAGAAACAGCATTAAAAATATTTCAAAGACAGAAGTGATTTTAGTCAAAGAAATAATATATATGCAACTAAGAAACAACTGTAAGACAATAAGAAACTTAAAAGTAGAGAGCAGGTCCATTTACCAAATTTTTTTTTAAAAAAATTTAAATGAAATATAACATTTATATTTTAAAAATCAACTTCCATTAACAAATCCTGGAATTCAAAATTAGATAATTAAAAAATATAATTGAATAAATAAGAGAAAGGGTATAACCATGGGAGCAAAACAAGAATATCTTTTGCTCCATGTTCTCTAACACTAATCAGTTTACATAATAATGAAGACCTGAGTTATATAACATCTTCCCCATGGGAGTCAGTCCATAAGTTCACTTGTTCCATTTTTGAATCATGAGACTAGAAAGTTTTAGCAGCTTGGAAAATTTCACAGTTCTAAATAAATTGTACACTTTCGGATAACCTGATTCTTCCACAGATCATCACACTTGAAGATGAAAAATGATGTGAAATAAGAGATACGGGGATAAAATTCTGAACAATGGACCTTTTATTTCCTTCAAGCACATGTTGTACCCTAGTCTGCCATGGTTCACTGCAGCCAAATTGGTTTTCTCTTCTTGTATCCATATCCAAATCAGGGTTCTCTCAGAAGGCAAAAACTAACCTCATTGCTCCCGTGAATGTCATCAGTCAGGATATGAGTAGCCAATCCATGTTGCTTTCTCAAAGAATGTACCTTAAGATTTCCAGAATATTATTTGTTCCAAGTAGTAAGAAAAGCTTTAAAACATTCTTTTAGCTAGGTGATATAGACCTGATCTTAATAAATCCCTAAACATACTGTTCTTCTGATTTAAAAAATCTGAGAAATACCTGAGTAGCTTGAGATAATTTTTGTGATCAAATGTTTCAATTCAAACAATGAATTGTATCAGAGGAAATATATTAAGATATATTCCTTTAGTGAGTAAATTAAATAGAGTAAAACATCAGAAGAAATAGTAATTAGAAAGGGCAATAGAAAAATAATAATCATTCTGATAATTAACCCTGCATTTGCAGGTGGATTCCTTACCACCACACCCTCTGGGAAGCCCTAAAAAATATATAAAATCTTAAAATTACCATATTGACACTTGGGAACCCAAATTAGTGTAGGCAGTTCTTCTGATTTACTAACTAAGAGAATATATTTATCCACTTTAAAAATCTAAGAAATAAAAAACAAAACATTAGAATGTTCACTCAGAGGGTTTACTTCATTAGAGCTAATTTGTTGTTCAGTCACCCAGTCATGTCCAACTCTTTGGGAGCCAGTGGGCTGAAGCACATCAGGCTTCCCTGTCCCTTACCCTCTCCTGAAGTCTAAGAAATTATTATACACATATCTTTGTTATACATAAGTCCATGTCAATATATCTTTGAAAGTGAACGTGTTAGTTGCTCAGTCATGTCCGACTCTTTGCAACCCCATGGACTGTTGCCAACCAGGCTCCTCTGTCCATGGGATTTTGCAGGGAAGAACACTAGAGTGGGTCACCATTTCCTACTCCAGGGGATCCTCCTAACCCAGGGATCAAACCCAGGTCTCTCACATTGCAGGCAGATTCTTTACCACCTGAGCCACCAGGAAAACCTTTATGAGATTTCAATTCACCAAGCTCAAATAATAAATTCACACATATAAGGTTTACTTTTACTGTGGACATAATTTGGAATTTTTAATCAAACGCTTTTCTCTTTTTGATATTAAAAGTATGTACTCACTGAATAATGTTAAGAATTTCATTCAATACAGCAAATGTTTACCAAATGTTCCCTACGTACAGGACACATGCTAGGTGCTAGAATATAAGCACATATATAAAATAAAGCCCTTTCTTCAAAGGGCTTAAAATCAAATACTGTTAAGTAGTTAAAAAGTAACAAACAAACAAACAAACTAGTTATACAAATAGTTATAAAGTTTAAAAAAGGGCAAATGTTTTGAAAATGTTCAAGTAAATATGGGTTTCCAATGAGATAAATGCCTATTCCACATTTGTGGAGAGCTCAAAAAGGAATTCATAAAGGAGGAAGCTTTGATTGGGCTTTGAAGGCTAGATGGAATTGCTACAGAAGGAGGTGCACAGAGAGACATGGTATGGATGGCAGAGTGTCCACAGAGGACTAGAAGTGACTAAGAGCGACTAGAAGATGTCACACCTACCTCACAAAACAGCTGAAGCACAGGTGTACAGATGCATGGAGGGAAAAAAATCAAAATCAAAAATCAGGGTGAGAGTATTTCTGCACATACTCTTAAAGCTCCAGATAAGGAATTTGGACTTAATTTAAGAAGCAACAGAATGCAGTAAGTAATTTTGGGCACAGTTAGCTTGAATGTCTAGTGGCACAGAACAGATAGAGTGCAGAGAGATGTTAGGCAAAGATTAATTTGGAGATTATTGATATAAACCAGAAAAGTGAAGATACTGAGCTGAACCACATGGCAGTGGAAGGAATGGAAGGAAAGGAATAAGGTGAGAAATGTGGCACAAACAGAATACAGGGTACTTAGCAGTTGATTTGATTAGGGATGGGCATGGAATGGATGAGATGAGGTCAAAATTGACCTTAAGATTTTTGTTGGTATAATTACTCCAGTTATTCTGGAAACTACAAAACAATGTGCCTTTCTTTGTGCATTTGTTTTTGCTTGCTTTTCCTTTCACTGCATCAGGACATTAGTAGTCCTTTTCAATCTGGAGGTCATGTCTTTAAATCTAGAGAGAACTTTTCATACAAATTCCATGATAAATTTCTTAGTTTAACTTGTCTTGTTTTCTCTTTCTGGAACTCCTGTTATATATTTTACTCCCAGGTTTTCTTCTGTGCTTTTGTGAATTATTTAAAAAAATTAAAATTATTACATAAATAGTTTCTGTATATTCTTCTAGAAGATTTAAAGTATTTTTCAAAATAAATATTTAATCTACCCAGAAGTGCATTTTGTATATGACATGTTACAAAGATCCAATTCCTTTTTTTCTGATATGGATTATTAACTGTCTATGTAACAGGTCTCAAAAGTCCAAAAGGTCTTCAAGGTTACCTCTTAAATATATCAAGTTTTCTTATGTACATATCTATTTTGAGGTAGTCTTACTGCTCTATTGTCGATCCCTACACCAATATTATACTGACTTAATCACTACTGCACTATAAAATCTTATGTGGTACAGGAGTTTCTCTGCAATGTTCTTCTTTAGGTGTTTCTTATATACTCTTTACTATTTCAAACAAATTTTAAATAATCTTGTCAACTTTGCTGAGAAATCTTTTTTAAAATGTCACTAAATTTACAGGTTGAGTTGGGAGAATTCATATTTGAGAAGCTTTCTATTCATTGCTCCGTTTATTTAGGTCTCTGCAACGTCTTTCCATATAGTCTTAATTATATTTCTTTTGTTGGATTTATTTCTCTATACCTAATTTTATAGCTATTTAGCTATGAACTATTATGTAATTTTACATTTTCTAATCACTGCTGATATTCAGAAGTGCAATCACTTTTTATACAATCAAAGGCTGTCAAAATCTCTTATGAATTTTATGATTTGTCTATAGATTTTTAAATTTTTTCTGTTAACAATATCATCTTCAAATAATGCCAGTTTTTAACTCTTTTTCAGTTTATTAATTTTCATGTATCACTAATGTTTCCCACATGCTTCATCACATCTAATGTCTATTAATTTCACTTTTCAAATTCTAAAATGTATCCGATACTCTAATCTGTCATAGATTTTGCTCTTTAAAACTCCGTTCATTCTTCTCCTCCAATCTTTATGAAGCCACTCCATACCAATCTTTGTACACATTTCCCCCATTTCTTATTATTCAAGATGGTTCCGGGACTTCCCCAGTGGTCCAATGGCTAAGACTCTGTGTTCCCAATGCAAGAGGCCTGAGTTTGATCCCTGGTCAGTAAACTAGAACATATATGCCACAAATAAGGCCCAGTGCAGCCAAATAAATATTGAAAAAAATATACAGTTCTTCCAACTTAAAAAAAAAATGCAGTGCCTCTATTATTCTCTCAAATAGGAGTGGAAATCATAAGACATACTTGTCCTTTTCTTCAATTTGAATAAAATGTTTTTAAGATTATAACACTGAATACAATCTTTGTCCCATGTTGTGGATAAATATTCAATTAGATTAATAAATTTTCTATCTATTAATAGTTTTCCAAGAGGTTTTTTTGAACTAGGTAAGGCTCGGCACACAATTCTAATGTATGGGTATTTTCTCCACACATCAGATCAGTTTTCTGGCATCAACTGTGTATCCTACAATTCTACTCAATTCTGACACTAGACCTGGAAATAGCATCAGATCGCACAGGTTAAGTGTTCACACCTAAACACCCACTTCAGATGCCAATTACAGGTTGTCACCTATGCTTCTGACTGACTGGCTACAGATTAGAAGTTCCAACAAATCCCACCTTGGGTTGAATAAGAATATTGAGTCATTTCATCCTCACCAATGATAACTGATATGTTATTTCCTCTGTTACCTATATTACTTAGAAGGAACTGGCTTCCAGGAATGCTTGAAGTGAGTGAAAGTCACTCAGTTGTGTCTGACTCTTCGTGATCCCATGGGAGAAGAGAAGCCATTTCCTTTCTCCAGGGGGAATGCTTAACAAACTTCAAATACTTTAGCAATAACTTTGAAATTCCATTAATTATCTGAATACAAGAATGACAGTGGAGTAAAGTAACGGAAAATGATTTGGGGTACATTTTGAATTATACTCTTGGTTTATAGAGTCAAAAGAAAAAAACTAGAAAAAAAACTACAGATCTCTTTTCTAAAAGTACTATGGCCAAAGAAAATCTGAAAATAAAGACAAAGTCAAATGTAGCATCTTGAGAGATGTAGATCTTGAGTGCAAAGCTTGTATTTTCAGTTGATAAAATAATCATGTTCATTCAATGCAAGACCAAAGTTCTTCTACAACTGAATAAAGATGAAACCAGCTAAGAAGTTTGCTCTAAACTTTAAAAAAACCTAAAGAGAAGGGCTGCTTCTTGACTATTTAAGACCAGATAAGTAAGAGTTTTAACTTAAGGACATTTGAGTGACTTGAGTACCAAAACAATCTTCTATCCTCAATATATGAAATGAAGGGCAGCTTTCATGTTATTAAAGTGTGACTACAGTATTCATTAAAATTCTTTATAGGAGTCTTGCTGCTGCTGCGGCTAAGTCGCTTCAGTCCTGTCTGACTCTGTGCGTCCCCATAGACGGCAGCCCATGAGGCTCCCCCGTCCCTGGGATTCTCCAGGCAAGAACACTGGAGTCGGTTGCCATTTCCTTCTCCAATGCATGAAAGTGAAAAGTGAAACTGAAGTCGCTCAGTCGTGTCCGACTCTTAGCGACCCCATGGACTGCAGCCCACCAGGCTGCTCCGTCCATGGGATTTTCCAGGCAAGAGTGCTGGACTGGGGTGCCATTGCCTTCTTTATAGGAGTCTTAGTCATATGTAATACATAAAAAGTTCCCGTGCAAAAGGTAAATTGGGTTTCGACTTGATAATTTTGCTTTACAACAGACAATACTGCACATGAGAAAAGGAATAAAATTGACACATAAGTAGAGAAGCAAGAGACAAATGGGATAAAAGCAACAGGGCTTCAAGATAGTTATATCACTGTTTGGTTATTGCATGGTTTTTGAATTTCAAAAAAAAAGTCTTGCTTCATGTTCACTGAGGCTTATAAAAACAGAATGACGACACGTGTCCTTTCCTTTACACAGTCTGGAAAACCAAAGGATAAGGTAAGGAAGGTAAGCTGAAATATTCCTCTTCTTGCTCTCTCTTCTCATTTCTCCTTTCCTCCCTTTCCAAAATGTTAAAATTTCATTTTAACAATTTGGATAAGAAAAGTCTTTAATTAGATTGCTTCTCCAGGCACATTCTTAGGGGAAAAAGAACTTAAAAGAGAGGAGTAATCTGAGTATATTTTGGCATATATAGAAATAGAAAAAAATCAGTGTCAAAAAAAGGGTTCCATGAATGAATTATAGTACAGTAACCATATAACAAGAAAAATTGTGGGGAAAATGGATGTTTAATAATGTTGTTAGCATAATTGCCTGTATATACCAAAGAAAAGCTAGAAATAAAAAATGGTCTTCCCATAAAGCAAAAAAAAACAACTATCAATTATTTCAAAATTAGAAAATACTTTTATACCTTTGGAAGGAATGGGGTCCTCTTAAAGAAAGAAAACTCAGAAACTATGAAGTAATAGATAGCTGGTTTAAATATAAGTAATTTAAATACTTCTGAATGCAAAAACCATACACAAACAAGAAAGACAAGAATCAGTCAAAATGTAGTCATAAAAATAAATGTTATATCTCTACTATATGATGAATTCTATCATTTTCTAGTCAAACGCAATTAAAGAAATTTAAAAGTGGGCAAACATATTCCTAGCCATGTAGAAGAGGAAATACAAATGGGTGACATAAAAAAGATATAAACTTCAAAAATATAAGTTAAAAACAAGCTTTCTTCTTTTTCCTGACTGGACAAAATGCAAAAATTGATAATATTTAATACTAGCATTATTGTAGGTAAAAAGGTACTTTCATACATTTTTGATTGCTATATAATTCATACCAGTTATTTGGAGAATAATGTAGCCATACCTAATAAAATCTAAATGTGTACTAATTTTGACTCAATAGATCACTTTGAGAAAGTAACCCATTAAGATTAAACTTTAGCATGTAGGTTTATACATCCAAAGTTTTCATTATCTTCATAAATAACAAATATATGGAGACAATTTCAAAGAATCAAAATAAGGAAATGACTGAATGAATTTTGTGATATCTATTCCACGAATCACTGCAGATGGTCATTGCAGTCATGAAATTAAAAGACACTTGTTGCTTGCAAGAAAAGCTATGACAAACCTAGACAGTGTATTCAAAAGCAGAGACATTACTTTGCCAACAAAGGTCTGTCTAGTCAAAGATATGGTTTTTCCAGTAGTCGTGTATGGATGTGAGAGCTGGACCATAAAGAAAGCTGAGTGCTGAAGAATTGATGCTTTTGAACTGTGGTGTTGGAGAAGACTTGAGAGTCCCTTGCTTGGGCTGCAAGGAAATCCAACCAGTCAATCCTAAAGGAAATCAATCCTGAATATTCATTGGAAGGACTGATGCGGAAGCTCCAATACTTTGGCCAACCGATGTGAAGAACTGACTCATTAGAAAAGACCATAATGCTGAGAAAGATTGAAGGCAGGAGGAAGAGGGGATGGCAGAGGATGAGATGGTTGGGTGGCATCACTGACTCGATGGACATGAATTTGAGCAAGCTCCAGGAGTTGGTGATGGACAGGGGAGCTTGGCATGCTGCAATTCATGGAGTCACAACGAGTCGGACATGACTGAGCTACTGAACTGAACTGATTGTACGAATACAAATATGTTAATAGCATACAATTATATAAAAATAAGTTATTAATGTTATAGGAAAATGTTTATAATATACTGTTAAGTGAAAAAAATGCTAGCAGATAGGATATTTTAGGAAACATAAATCATAGAAAAAGGGAAAAAAGAAAATAGAAATACATGACCTTACCTAGACATAACCAGTATTATATTTTGTTATATTTTTTATTAGTTTATCTTTCTACCAAGTTCAAAGTGTGCCTAAATCAACCTTAAAGGATGCCTCACAATACGTAATCAACAGAGTGAAAAAAAAAAACTGTATGGAACAGAATAGACAGCTCAGAATTAGACCTCTCTATATATAGTCAATGGAATTCTGACAAAGGAGCAAAGACAATCTCTTCAACAAATGATGCTGTAACAACCGGACAACTACATGCAAAAAAAAAATTAATTTAGGCACAGACATTATATCCTTCAAAAATTTAATTTAAAATGGGTCACAGTCCTAGTGTAAAACTCAAAAGTATAAAACTCCTAGAAGATAACACAAAAGAAACCTGAGATGACTTTGGATACAGTGAAGCCTTTTTAGATAACAACAACAAAGACATACCCATGAAAGAAAGAACTGATTAGCTGTATTTTATTAAAATTAAAAACAACTGGTCTGTGAAAGAGAACATCAAGACAATTAGAAGACAAGCCACAAGTGGGAGGAAATAAAAGACACATATGACAAACGACTGTTTTCCAAATATACACGGAACTAATAATTATCAATAATAAGAAAATAAATAGCTCAGTTAAAAATAGGCCAAATCCTTAACAAACATTTCACTGAAAGATATACAGATGACAAATAATGATATGGAAAGGGTTGGTTTTTTTTTTTTTTTTTCCCCACTAGTGCCACCTGGGAAGCCCAATATATCATCAGGAAGTGCAAATTAAAACAAATAGTTGCCACTACTGGAGAAGGCAACGGCACCCCACTCCAGTACTCTTGCCTGGAAAATCCCATGGACAGTGGAGCCTGATAGGCTGCAGTCTATGGGGTCTCAGAGTCGGACACAACTGAGCGACTTCACTTTCACTTTTCACTTCCATGCGTTAAAGAAGGAAATAGCAACCGACTCCAGTGTGCTTGCCTGGAGAATCCCAGGGATGGGGGAGAATGGTGGGCTACCGTCTATGGGGTTTCATGGAGTCACCCACCACTGAAGCAACTTAGCAGCAGCAGCAGCAGCAGTTACCACTACACAATCATTTAGAATGGCCTAAAACTGACAACTCTTCACATGAAGTAGTCACAGAATTGGAGTTTCAGCATTAGCATCAGTCCTTCCAATGAACACCCAGGACCGACCTCCTTTAGAATAGACTGGTTAGATCTCCTTGCAGTCCAAGGGACTCTCAAGAGTCTTCTCCAACACCACAATTCAAAGGCATCAATTCTTTAGCGCTCAGCTCTCACATCCATACATGACCACTGGAAAAACCACAGCCTTGAATAGACGGGCCTTGTTGGCAAAGTCGTATCTCTGCTTTTGAATATGCCAACTAGGTTGGTCATAACTTTCCTTCCAAGGAGTAAGCGTCTTTTAATTTCATGGCTGCAATCATCATCTGCAGTGATTTTGGAGCCCCAAAAAATAAAGTCTGACACTGTTTCCACTGTTTCCCCATCTACTTCCCGTGAAGTGATGGGATCAGATGCCATGATCTTCGTTTTCTGCATGTTGAGCTTTCAGCCAACTTTTTCACTCTCCTCTTTCACTTTCATCAAGAAGCTTTTTAGTTCCTCTTCACTTTCTGCCATAAGGGTGTTGTCATCTGCATTTCTGAGGCTATTGATATTTCTCCCGGCAATCTTGATTCCAGCTTGTGCTTCTTGTAGCCCAGCATTTCTCATGTTGTGATTCATGGGGTCACAAAGAGGCGGACACAACTGAGCAACTGAACTGAAAAATGACATATCAAGGAAGTAGAGCCACAAGAATTTTTATTCTTCTCTGGTGGGAATGTAAAACGGTACAGCTACACTGAAACACAGTTTGGCACTGTCTTAATTACAGGCTCTTACCATAAGTTCTAGTAGTCACAATCCTTGATATGTACCCAATGGAGCTGAGAATTTGTCCACAAAAAACTGTTCTTGTTTCGTTTTTTTTTTTCAAATCACACAGATGTTGACAGCAGTTTTCATCATAATAGCCAAAACTTGGAAGCAACCAAGATATCTGTCAGCAGATGAATGGATTAAAAAAAAAAAGTAATATACATACAATGGAATCTTACTCAGTTTTAAAAAGAAATGAGCTATAAAGCCATGAAAGAGCATGAGGAAGCAGAAATTCATATTAGTAAGTGAAAAGAAGCCAGTTTGAAAAGGCTACATACTGTATGAAACATTGGAAAATGCAAAAGTATGAGACAATCAGTAATTAATAGAGGTGATGGGAGAGGGAAGGATGAACAGGAAAAGCAGAGAGGATTCTTAGAGGACTGAAAATACTCACTGTAGGATACTAAAATGATAGATATATGCTATTGTTCATTTGTCCACACCCATAGAATGTCCATCACCAAGGAGGAACCCTAAGGTTAACCATGGGCTTTGAGTGATTATGATATGTCAACAGAGGCTTGTCCTTGGTAACAAACACACTGCTCTGGTGGAGGATGCTGATAATGGGAGAGGCTCTGCATAGGTGGGAACAGGAGCTATATGAGAAACCTCTGTATCTTCTCCTCAATATTGCTGTGAACCTAAAATTGATCTAAAAATGAATTTTTCAAATTAAAGCAACCTGTGGAATGGGAGAAAATATTTGCAAATCATATAGCTGATAAGAGATTATTTAGAATATATAAAGAACTCCTATAACTCAACAACAACAAAAATCCTTTAAAAATAGGCAAATAACTTGAATAGAGATTTCTCCATAGAAGACATTCAAATGACCAACAAGCACATGAAATAATTTTCAACATCACTAATCATTAGAAAAATGCATACCAAAAGCACAGTGTGATACACCCAAAAGGATGGCTAATACTAAAAATAAAAAAATAAAAATAAATAACAAGTGTTGGCAAAGATGTGAAGAAATCAGAATATCACTGTTGGTAGGAATATAGAATGGTGAAAGGCTATGGTTTTTCCAGTGATCATGTATGGATGTGAGAGTTGGACTGTGAAGAAAGTTGAGCGCCGAAGAATTTATGCTTTTGAACTGTGGTGTTGGAGAAGACTCTTGAGAGTCCCTTGGACTGCAAGGAGATCCAACCAGTCCATTCTAAAGGAGATCAGTCCTGGGTGTTCATTGGAAAGACTGATGCTGAAGCTGAAACTCCAATACTTTGGCCACCTCATGCGAAGAGTTGACTCATTGGAAAAGACCCTGATGCTGAGAGGGATTGGGGGCAGGAGAAGGGGACGACAGAGGGTGAGATGGTTGGATGTCATCACTGATTGGATGCACGTGAGTTTGGGTGAACTCTGGGAGTTGGTGATGGACAGGGAGGCCTGGCGTGCTGCGATTCATGGGGTCGCAAAGAGTCGGATACGACTGAGCGACTGAACTGAACTGAACTGAACTGAATCACTATGGAAAATAGTATGATGGTTCCTAAAAAAATTAACAATAGAATTACTATATGATACAGCAATTCTACAACTGGGTGTACACCCCAAAGAGAGTTAAGGAGACTTATATTCATAGCATTATTTACAGTAATCGAAAGGTGGAAGCAACCCCAGGGTTACTGATAGATACATGGATAAATCAAACGTATGTTATGTATACAATGAAATATTATTTATCCTTTAAAAGGAAGGAAACAGTGACACATACTATGATATGGATGAACCTTGAGAATACTGTGTTAAGTGAATAAGCCAATCATAAAAAGACAAGTACTATATGATTCCACTTATATGAGGTATCTTGAGTGGTTAAATTCACTGAGGTAGAAAGCATATTGGTGAGTGCCAGGGGCTGAGGAGAGGAGAAATTGTGAGTTATTGTTAAATGAGTATTGAATTTCAGTTTTTCAAGATGAAAAGAGATTTGAATATTGTACAACAATATGAATGTACTTTACACTATAAAATTGCATACAAAAATAGTTAACATGATGAATTTTACATTATATATATATCCACCATTCAAAAATGTTTCAAATTAGTCTTAAAAGATACTATCCATTTCTGAATACTTTATAAGGGAAAATCTTTGTCATAGTAAGGAAAATCCACTCCTAAAGTTGAGAATTCAAGTGTGTTCTTATATTGATCTTTGGTCTCAATTTTACTCTAGAGTAATTCCATATTCTAAATGGTAAAGTAGTAATCCATATTTTGAAATGAATGAATGAAAGTCGCTCAGTCGTGTCTGACTCTTTGCGACCCCATGGACTATATAGACCATGGAATTCTCCAAGCCAGAATACTGGAGTGGGTAGCCATTCCCTTCTCCAGGGGATCTTCCCAACCCAGGTCTCCCACATTGCAGGCAGATTCTTTACCAGCTGAGCCACAAGGGAGGCCAAGGGGATGCTTACTCGCCTCGTGGTACAGAAGCAGAAATGAAGATTCGTCCCTCAAGAGCCACTGATTTGCCATGTGCAGCCTCTGATCAAGGGTGGGTATTATCTGAGTACCATGACAATAGCAGTGAAATAGGCCAGTGGCTTTGTAAGATGCACAAAGTCTACGAATGACAGATGATTCTTGCACCAAACTAGCAGCTGCCTTCCAGGAGCCCCCCAAGGATTTACCATGTGTGGACATCACAACAGACCATCACAAGCCAAGCTCAGGACAGGACAGAGAGTGGTAAGAAAGGAGGGCTGCCTCCTGGAGCTTTCTGGTCCCAGGATCGGGGACAGGGTCCCCCTCACCCCAGTTCTGAAAGGACAGGCCTATATCTTGCAAGTCCTCTGAGTCTGTGGGAGAAATATGGCCAGAAGAAAATGACATAAAAATCTTTTATAACATATCCACAGTAGATTGAATTAAGGATTCAACAATTCAAATAAAAGATCATATGTCTAAATTGACATTTAAATATGCTATGAAAGGTAAAGAAGAAAAAAAAAAGACACAGCAGTGTTGAAAATTTAGTTTCCTATCTGTAGTTCTAAGGAATAATCTGAGCTTTCTCTCTGAGGATGAATGTACCGAATGATGTCCCTCTTGAAGAATGACAGTTGAGAGTCAAAATATTATCTGAATAGGACTCAGAGTTCTTTCTCCTTCCCTTCTGATATCCCAAGAAAACAGCCCAATCTTACCTGGTTCCTTCCAAAGGTAGATTCTCATGTTTAGTTGGCCCATCCAAAAGAAAAAGACTTTAGTGTTCTAAAGGAAACAAATTTATTAATACTTTAGAACTAAAATATCTTAACAGCTAGTTCTGTTGGCCAAGTAAAGATTCCTTCTAATTTATCTTACATTCCACCCCCAAACATACTAAATATCTGAGCATCACCATATTTAATACGCCTTTCCCTTTTCCATTTCAAAGGCAAGATAATCAGTACAGTATTGTTTAAATCGCCCCAGGCAACAAATATCCTCTCCTTTCCCCTTCTCTTCTAAGGAAAGGGGGAAAAAAAGCAGAATTATAGGGATGAAACCTAGTACAGTGAATATGTATAAACACTTTGGTTTTATGTTTTAGTCACTAAGTCGTGTCCAACTCTTTGCGACACCATGTACTGTAGCCAGCCAGGCTCCTCCCAAGGATTCTCCTCCTGGGAGAATCCAGGCAAGAATACTGGAGTGAGTTGCCAGGTAAATGATCTAAAAACAGTCAGAGTAGGCTTCTTTGAAGTGATTTGAGCTGAATCCACAAGATAAGTAAGAGTTAACAATGTATTTGTGAAAGGCTATTTGTAAATAAAATTATAGCTTAAAAAAAAAAAAGAATTTTAGAATACAATGACACTTCCAAAAAACAAACCAAAGCTGCTCCAGCTGATCTAAGACCCTATGTTAACCTTTTAACTATCTAGATTAACTGAAAATAGCTCTTTGAAGAGCTCTACCATCAGAGCTATTCTCAACTCTATGATGTAGGTATCTGCAATTTACTTAGTTCAATAATTACACACATTTGCTGCTCCTCTTTCTTGTTACACAGAGATATAAATCATTCAGCTCTGAACTATAATATTTCATTACCTTTTAAAATTTTACTACTAACAGAGGCACAGGGATGTGAACTGCTATATCTGATGCATTTTTTTCAAAATAAAGAATTTCCAAAAGCATAAGAAAATTTCTAACCCAGTGAAAAATCTACATATAATACTTCAATACACAAATATCTGGTGGTGCTGAAAGTGTTTAGATTGGAACTTAGAATATGCTTACATGCACTAAATATATACACTATCTCATTCAACTTAAATGCCCTCATGAAACACTTTAGGAAGTATGTATCACAGACTTAAGGAGCTTATGTTGCTGGTTATTCAAAGTCACAAAACTATGACCTGGGACTAAGACTCAGTTCATGATTCCAAGACCTGCACCTTTTTGTTTGAATGACATATGTTGTCATTCATTGTTAACAATTAAATTAATATTTTGGAAGTGAGCAATGATTCAGAAGTGTTGTATAAAATTTTCACAGTGAATTACTGATAATAATATGAAAATTAAATAAATAGAATCTGCATAAATTTAATAGAAGCATCATTATCCCTGTATTGTAATCAAGTACAATATTTATTTTTTGGGGCTCCAAAATCACTGCAGATGATGACTGCAGCCATGAAATTAAAAGACGCTTACTCCTTGGAAGGAAAGTTATGACCAACCTAGATGGCATGTTGAAAAGCAGAGACATTACTTTGCCAACAAAGGTCCGTCTAGTCAAGGCTATGGTTTTTCCAGTGGTCATGTATGGATGTGAGAGTTGGACTGTGAAGAAGGCTGAGCACCGAAGAACTGATGCTTTTGAACTGTGGTGTTGGAGAAGACTCTTGAGAGTCCCTTGGACTGCAAGGAGATCCAACCAGTCCTTTCTGAAGGAGATCAGCCCTGGGATTTCTTTGGAGGGAATGATGCTAAAGCTGAAACTCCAGTACTTTCGCCACCTCATGTGAAGAGTTGACTCATTTGAAAAGACCCTGATGCTGGGAGGGATTGGGGGCAGGAGGAGAAGGGGTCGACCGAGGATGAGATGGCTGGATGGCATCACTGACTCGATGGACGTGAGTCTGAGTGAACTCTGGGAGTTGGTGATGGACAGGGAGGCCTGGCGTGCTGCGATTCATGGGGTCGCAAAGAGTCGGACACGACTGAGCGACTGAACTGAACTGAATAGTATTTATAAACTAATATAGCTTCAATACCTATCAGCTAATTCAGACATTTATCAGACTCAAATTGGGGATTTCAATTTTATTTGTATTATTACAAAAAGAAAACTGAATTCCATATAGAAGAAAAGTCCAGCACAAGGTAATCAATCTCATCTAAAACATTCCATAAAGAAGCATTTGAAAAACTAGTTCAGAGCCATGGAAATTTCATTGTGGGAGTTTTACATATGTCATAAAATCTCCTACTCTGGAATTTTTAGATCCAATTTTCATTCCTAGATAAGAATTGAAAGACAAATTACTTTCAAGCAGCAGCTCAGCCCTATTCACCTTTTTTGGAAAAATCTGAAATGGTCTAGGACCTTCCAGAACACAGCGTGTTGATGGTGTCTATTTTTAAGAGTTTGCTCTTCCCATCATATGAGGCCTTATAGCATTCTGAATTTGCGATTTTAGTGCATGACCTTGTGACTGCACCATGGTATGTGCTCTTAAGAGAAGCAACGCTTTCAAGACGGACACTTCTTTCTAAATAAATACTGTTAAATACCCTTCTTTTAAAGCAAGTTTTATTTTAATTCTTAGCTGATATGCTTACCGAATATAAATAAAACCAATGAGCACTTAGGAGCCTTGCTCTCTAGGGCTATACATTTTCTATAAATCTTATAAATGGAACCCTCTGCCAGGGAGCTTCCCTGTGTGCAAAATAGACACAGTATAAAAAATATTTTTATTGGGAGAAGGCAACAAAACATAACTTACATAGGTCAAGTTCAGAGATACATACAAACTCTGAGGTTTTTTTCATCTTATAAATGTGCTTCTCAAGAATGACTAAATATAATACACATTTGATTTCCACTGACTGATTTGATTTCTAGCATTGCAATTTTTGAAAATTTTATTTTTAAAAATAATAGTTTACTATTGTATTATATATAATACAATATTACATCCAAATGAATGATTAGATAAATATTGTGGCAATTTATCTTTAAAAATCTTTATACTTTGTTGTCTTTCACCTTTGAAAATACGTTTCAAGTACTTGGATTCTACTAGATGTTTCATCCTTTCTGTTATGCCTATAATTCCAGAAGCGTAGCTTACAAAGATAATTCTAAGAAAAATAAGAAACTGTTGTAGAACTTCTATAAAATTAAATTTCAAGAGTACTGCCATTTGCGGGCCAAAATTAATTTCAGAAATAATGATACAGAACTGTATCATCTCCCTCTATAAGAAAGCAATAAGAACAAAAGAAAGTTTTATAGCAAAAAGAAAAAAATTATTATATATATTTCTGGCTTTGCCTCCAACAGAAAGGAATCTCCCCTGAATAACTTCATGGAGATTTTCAAGGTATTGATTTTGCCTACAATCTGAGACACTCAGATTGTGAAAGTGTGGATCAGCTACTGCAATAGTAGCAGCGGTAGTAAGCAGCCAAGGTTAGATCTGCTGCTGCTACTATATGATCCAGCACCTTGAAACATTTTTCTATAGTATGTCTTCCCTGGTGGCTCAGACAGTGAAGAATCTGCCTGCCATGTGGGAGACCTGGGTTCAATCCCTGGGTCAGGAAGATCCCTGGAGAAGGAAATGGGAACCCACTCCAGTATTTTTGCCTGGAGAATTCCATGGACAGAGGAGCCTGGCAGGCTACAGTCCATGGGGTCACAAAGAGTTGATCACAACTGAGCAAATATATAGATACAGTTCTTTCCCTCTCTCATATATACATACATACATCTGTATGCGTGTGTTAGTCACTCAGTCATATCTGGTTCTTTGTAATCCCATGGACTATAGCCCACTAGGCTTCTCTGTCCATGCAATTCTCCAGGCAAGAATACTGGACTGGGTTGCCATTTCCCTTCCAGGTGTGTGTATGTATGCGTGTGTGTGTGCACGTGCATGCATGTGCATGTGTGTGTGTGCGTGCATGCATGTGTGTGTGTGTGTATCCTGAGGAGCCCACATTATATGGGGGTGGTGGGGCTCTTCCTAACACTATATTGTAGTCATGAAGAATTTGCAAAAGCAGCGATGAAGAACTTTCCCCATGACTCTTGTATTCACCACATAAACCAAGGATACTAGAAGGCATCACAGGGGTTGGGGGGGGCGGGCGTGTGTAGAAAAGAAAATCAGTGGGAAGATCTGTCATTATGCTGCTAATTCACAGTCGACTCATTTGTGGGGGATGAAGAAGATGCATCATTTTAACAAGTCTAGAAAGGGGGCATTTAAAAAAAGCACTCACAGTTTTGAAATGCATTCACTGCATTAATTACACTTCTGTTTGCTGCTGCTGCTGCTAAATCACTTCAGTAGTGTCCGACTCTGTGCAACCCCAGAGACGGCAGCCCATCAGGCTCCCCCATCCCTGGGATTCTCCAGGCAAGAACGCTGGAGTGGGTTGCCATTTCCTTCTCCAATGCATGAAAGTGAAAAGTGAAAGTAAAGTCGCTCAGTTGTGTCTGAGTCTTAGCGACCCCATGGACTGCAGCCTACAAGGCTCCTCTGTCCATGGGATTTTCCAGGCAAGACTACTGGAGTGGGGTGCCATTGCCTTCTCCTAGGACACTGCAATTGGCTTACACTGCCTAACTTTGAAGGCCTTAGAAAACCTTGAGTTTTTGTCAAAATTGGGTTTCTGGGGGAAAAAAATAGATTGAGGTTGTTTGAGTTTGGTCTAACAGAGCTTCTAGAATGGAAAGAGGACATCAAGCAGAAAGTTTAGGGTTTACTCAGTGACTGCAGAAGGAGATGAGCCATCCAAAAGAAATAAGTGTCTGCCGGGATGGAAAAAATAGAGAGGTCTGAGCGAAAACTCCAGGATCCCACAAAAGGATACATGAAATTCAACTTTATGAATCTGTCATCCCAGAGGGCTTGAAGCCAACTTATCCAGTTCAGATAAAATCTGTTCAACTCAATGTCTTTTATTCTTCATATTTCCCATCCATGTGAGGTCAGAAACCACAGCTAGAACACAAGGGTATAAGAGAGAAAAAGAAAGCTCAAATCAAAGGAAAATGTATGCTCAGTTCAGTTCAGTTCAGTCGCTCAGTCGTGTCCGACTCTTTGCAACCCCATAAATTGCAGCACGCCAGGCCTCCCTGTCCATCACCAACTCCCGGAGTTCACCGAGACTCGTGTTCATTGAGTCGGTGATACCATCCAGACATCGCATTCTCTGTCGTACCCTTCTTCTCCTGCCCCAAATCCCTCCCAGCATCAAAGTCTTTTCCAATGAGTCAGCTCTTTGCATGAGGTGGCCAAAGTACTGGAGTTTCAGCTTTAGCATCATTCCTTCCAAAGAAATCCCAGGGTTGACCTCCTTCAGAATAGACTGGTTGGATCTCCTTGCAGTCCAAGGGACTCTCAAGAGTCTTCTCCAACACCACAGTTCAAAAGCATCAATTCTTCGGTGCTCAGCCTTCTTCACAGTCCAACTCTCACATCCATACATGACCACTGGAAAAACCATAGCCTTGACTAGACGGACCTTAGTCGGCAAAGTAATGTCTCTGCTTTTGAATATGCCATCTAGGCTGGTCATAACTTTTCTTCCAAGGAGTAAGCATCTTTTAATTTCATGGCTGCAGTCACCATCTGCAGTGATTTTGGAGCCCAAAAAAATAAAGTCTGACACTGTTTCCACTGTTTCTCCATCTATTTCCCAGGGAGTGATGGGACCAGATGCCATGATCTTCATTTTCTATATGTTGAGCTTTAAGCCAAGTTTTTCATTCTCCTCTTTCACTTTCATCAAGAGGCTTTTTAGTTCCTCTTCACTTTCTGCCATAAGGGTGGTGTCATCTGCATATATGAGGTGATTGATATTTCTCCCGGCAATCTTGATTCCAGCTTGTGTTTCTTCCAGTCCAGCATTTCTCATGATGTACTCTGCATAGAAGTTAAATAAGCAGGGTGACAATATACAGCCTTGATGTACTCCTTTTCCTATTTGGAACCAGTCTGTTGTTCCATGTCCAGTAACAAAACCATATTCTTGTTCCAGTTGAGCTCAATTCCAGTTGAACTATTTCAAATCCTAAAAGATGATGCTGTTACAGTGCCACCCTCAATATGTCAGCAAATTTGGAAAACACAGCAGTGGCCACAAGACTGGAAAAGTCACTTTTCATTCCAATCCCAAAGGAGGACAATGCCAAAGAATGTTCAAAGTACTGCACAACAGTACTCATCTGACATGTTAGCAAAGTAATGCTCAAAATCTCCAAGCCAGGCTTCAACAGTACGTAAACTGAAAACTTCCAGATGTTCAAGCTGGATTTAGAAAAGGCACAGGAACCAGATACCAAATTGCCAACATCCATGGGATCATTGAAAAGCAAAAGAATTCCAGAAAAAATCTACTACTGCTTTACTGATTATGCCAAAGCCTTTGACTGTGTAGATCACAACAAACTGTGGAACATTCTTAAAGAGATGGGAATACCAAACCACTTTACCTGCCTCCTGAGAAGTCTGTATGCAGGTCAAGAAGCAACAGTCAGAACCAGACAAGGAACAACAGATTGGTTCCAAATAGGGAAAGGAGTATGTGAAGTCTTTTATTATATTGTCTGCTTATTTAACTTATATGCAGAGAACATCATGAGAAATGCTTGGCTGGATGAAGCACAAGCTGGGATCAAGATTGCTGGGAGAAATATCAATAACCTCAGATACACAGATGACACCACTCTTAAGGCAGAAAGTGAAGAGGAACTGAAAAGCCTCTTGATGAAAGTGAAAGAGGAGAGTGAAAAAGTTGGCTTAAAACTCAACATTCAAAAAACTAAGATTATGGCATCCATTCCCATCTCGTCATGGCAAATAGATAAGGAAACAATGGAAACAGTGACAAACTTTATATTTTGGGGCTCCAAAATCACTGCAGATGGTGACTGTAGCCATCAAATTAAGACACTTGCTCCTTGGAAGAAAATCTATGACAAACCTAGACAGAATATTAAAAAGCAGAGACACTACTTTACCAACAAAGGTCCCTATAGTCAAAGCTATGGTTTTTCCAGTAGTCATGTATGCATGTGAGAGTTGGACTATAAAGAAAGCTGAGCACCAAAGAATTGATGCTTTCAAGCTGTGGTGTTGGAGAAGACTCTTGAGAGTCCCTTGGACTGCAAGGAGATCAAACCAGTCCATCCTAAAGGAAATCAGTCCTGAATATTCATTGGAAGAACTGATGTTAAAGCTGAAACTCCAATACTTTGGCCACCTGATGCGAAGAACTGACTCACTGGAAAAGACCCCGATGCTGGGAAAGATTGAAAGTGGGAGGAGAAGGGGATGAGAGAGGATGAGATAGTCAATGGCATCACTGACTCAATGGACATGAGTCTGAGCAAGCTCTGTGAGTTGGTGATGGATAGGGAAGTCTGGTGTGCTGCAATCCATGGAGTCACAGAGTCAGGACACGACTGAGGAACTGAGCTGACTAACTGATCCTTGTTCACGCTGCAGGTACAAGCTGGAGGAAGGAGGGAAAACAATTGTAACCAACTGGATTCCACAGCTTGGGAAAAATAAATGAGATATTTCATTTCTTATTCGAGACTTCTCTCAGGATAGAGAGTCTACAGTGGAGCACTGTGTCTATTTTTTAAAGGTGGGCAGAAAAATCATGATCCTGATGGAATTTTTAAGCCAGGGGCAAGGAAATATTATGCCTGATTAAAGTTTAAAGGAAAATCCTAAAAGATGAAGATCCACACAATGTGCTCACTAAGCTTATTAGTTACACATACAATTTATAAAGTTTACCTACTAGCTAGTGAAAATAGGCAATATTCCCTAAAACTTGAGATAGGAAATTCCCAGGGTAGTGTCTGATAAGCCCTCCTGAGTCACTTAGTCATTCTCGAATCAATAACTCTGCTCAAGGGACTCTTGTACTCTGACCAGGCATGTATCAGTTTTCCATTTATTCAGTAAAAGGGGCTCTGTTATCATGAGAAAGATGCAAGAAGTGAAAGACAGACAAAAACAGCAAAGTGCTATCCTGATAAGTATCATAGTATCTTGAGTATATCAGTAAGACACCAAGTTAGCATGCAAAAGAAACAACATTATTATACCCTGTTCCTATGGTCTTTCTTCAACACGGTGGCTATCTGGCAAAATGTCTGTGGTGACTTAGACAAAGTCCAATTAATGCAATATCTTATCATTTAAATATTTTTCTAAATTAAAATTAAATTTTCTCTTCTATCAAGAGACCTCTAAAAATTTAGATCAGAAATATAATTTGGAATATACCATGCTAGAAATTAATACTTAAGTTAATCATATGTATATCTTGATTCATTTCATAGTCAATGTTTGTCCTCTGTGCCTATGTGGATTTATACTAAAGATCATAAATTTTCCCATCTTGATTTATCATCACTGAAAATGTACAGGCAAAACATATATATTTATTATTGATGTCATAGAGTACACACATATATAACAGGACTACTTACAGACCACCAAGAAAACCTCCTCCAATTGAAAGAGAAATAATTTCCTGATGAGGCTTAGGTTAAAATATTAGCTAGCTAGGAGGTCCTAATTTTTCTTCTTCAATTTTCCCACAGAAAGATATTAAAAACTAAGAAAGAAAACAAAGCCACAAAGCAGTGAAAATCAGGATAAATGGCCAAGCATCTGCTTGACTCCAGAGGGAATTTCTAATAACTAAAGGTTAGATGGAGCCATTAAGCAGAATCATTTAGGAGAAGGTAATAAATTATGTCCATCAAACGTTAATGCATATTCTTACCTCAGAGACATGGTACCATCACTGAATAAAGCAGAATAAGTCATTGTTTTAAGGAGGAGAAACAGTTTTCTAAGTAACTCAAGCCTTTCTCTGTTGCCCTCTATTACCACAACAACTGGGATTACAAATCCAATAATCAACAGATTCCATGATAAAACTGGACTAGAATTAACAAATTACTCCCCAGAAAGAAGTCAGTAGCAAAGCGAGATGAAGGCAAGAACCATGAGAAGACTACACACTCTGGGCTAGAGTTTTCAAACTGCTTCGAACTACCTTAAAATTAATTCCTATCTACACACTGAGGGAATAAAAGCAGGAGGGCCAGTTCAGCACAGCTCATTAGATTAATGACTAAATAGCAAAGAACCTTCTAGTTTTAGGCCTAGCAGTAAGTTTCTAATAGCAACCAGGTATTAGTGAGGTAGAACAAGAAGAATCAAGACATTTGGTGACTGGCAAGTATGACCACCTTTTCAATAAATGGTGAATACAAAAATAATAACATGTCAATTATGATGTGAAAGAAGAAGAACAGTGCATCTAGATTGTACAAATAAAAACATTCTTCTTTAATAATATGGAGTATAAGTCAAAAAAAGGTAAATTTTAGAACTCAAATAGGTGAACTGTTTTTACATTTATATGATATTATTATTAACAAATCTATACAAAGACATTTAAAGACAAGAATTTAAATGAAGAATTTTTAAAACTGTCTTAGAATTCCTAATTTTGAAGGACACTGAACCCAGAAGAATTTTAACCATGAAATTTTAATCTTTCAAGTAACAGGTAAGTATAAGCTGAGTAAACTGAGGCATCCAGTGGTACCCATCGCATGCTGAGAGGCTACTGGACACCAGGAATAAAGTGGTGGGCAAGAAAATCTCGGCCATCATCCCCACAGAGCTTACAGTTGGTCTGCAGAGAGACCACAGGTCCAAAGCACAGAACAAAAAGGCAGGGCACTTCAAATTTCTTCATTTGTATATGATATAAAAACCTGATAATAATAATACACATACATGCCCATAAAAACAGATAAAACATCTATAAACAAAGGTGCTAAATTAAGACAGCAAATGCTAGCAAACAATAACTACGTTCAGATGCTCAGTCTTGTCCAACTCTTTGAAACTCCCAGGACTTTAGATCGCCAGGCTCCTCTGTCCTTGGGACTCTCCAGGCAAGAATACTGGAGTGGGATGCCATTTCCTCCCCCAGGGGATCTTCCCAACCAAGAGGCTGAATCCACATTTCTTATGTCTCCTGCATTAGCAGGCAGGTCTTTTACCACGAAAGCCACCTAGGAAGCCCCAGTAAACAAAAACTAGACTTTCATAATAAAAGATGGTACAAAGGGCAAGTTTAATTTATCCCAATATTAAAGTTTTGACATAATATTAGAAAGTGTATTAAATAATTAGGTCAAAAATGGAAAGCCACGTTTTTAGTTAAATTGACTGTAAAATGTAATCTTCGGCAAAATGAAAATCATAAAAACAATGACTGGAATGAAATATAATCTGCAGGAAATAATAGGTCAAAATAATAATGTAAAAACTGAGATTTCAAAATATAGAATATATAGATGTAAGACAGTATATAAAGAAGCAGATAATTTAATTCAGAGGAAAGAATTAGTCAATAGTTATGAGACTGTTATTTATTATCAAAAAGAAGGTTAAGCTTTTACAATAGAAAACAAGGTAAATTTAAGATGGGTTAAGTATAAAATATGAATAATATTAAAAACAAAGCATAAAAGAATACATATTGAATTTCAGGTTATATTCTTTGTAACAACAAAATCAGAGGAAGCACTTACAAAATAAGAGTGAATCTCTGAAATTATGTACACCATCTACTACTAACAATGCAATATGCAAACAAGTTATGATGAAATGTTTTCAAAATATATTACAGGAAATGGTATAGCATGCTTAATATATCTGAAGGTTTTGAAAATAGAGAAAAGAATAACCATAAGATGCACCAATTGAAAAATGGCACTAAGGCATGATCCTGATGCTGGGAGGGATTGAGGGCAGGAGGAGAAGGGAACAACAGAGGATGAGATGGCTAGATGGCATCACCAACTTGATGGACATGAGTCTGAGTAAACTCTGGGAGTTGGTGATGGACAGGGAGGCCTGCGCGCTGCAATTCATGGGGTGGCAAAGAGTCGGACACGACTGAGCGACTGAACTGACTGAGACACCTCACACACAAAAAAGGAGAACTGGTAAGAATACCATTATTTACCAAAATAGATAGACCATAATAAGACACATTTTACTTGCCTCTACAAATGACAGAAAAAAGAACATCAGAATTTTCAGCAACAATAAAGATTTTGTGAAACAGAACATTTCATTTACTGTTGACCTGAGATTAACTGGTATAGTCATTCTAGAAAATAATTTGTCAGTGTGTGTAAAGAACCTTGTAAATACTTAGGCCATTGGCAGTAGTTCTCAAATTAAGGTGCACTGAGGAAGTACACAGTTATGAACCTCTGGTGCCCTCTCTCTTCAGACACTTTATAGCGACGATGACCATGTGGGGAAGTTTTTATGGTCTTGGTCTGAAAATGGCATTCTATTACCTCCTACCACACTACATTAGCCAGAAGTCAGACACGGGCCCCAGCTATTTACAGGAGAGGCTGGGGATTATAGCCTGGGTGTGCCCAGGTGAAGTGAGCAAAAATATAACAAATTTTAATGAACACAAACGAAATCTGCCACACCATCTTTCCGAGAGGTGCACAGGTTGGAGGGAACAGGTGGGCAGAATAGGTGAAAGGGATTAAGAGGTACAACATCTTCAGTCACATAATAAAGTCATAAGGGACACAATACACAGCATAAGGAATACATTCAATAACATTGTAATAACTTTGCATGAGGACAGATGGTTACTAGACTTACTGTGGTGATCATTTCATAATGTATGCAAATATCAAATAACTACATAGAATACCTGAAACTAATATAATATTGTATGTCAACATATTAAAATTTTTAAAAATAGATCCAAATAAGACAAGGAAACAAAAAATAATGGGAGGAGGGAATAAAAACTCTGAAGTAACAGTGATCAGTTGTGCACATACACTTGCTTTTCATGACTTTCACTATTGTGAAAAGTACCATTCAGGTATTTTATAGAATGTCCTTCAATATGTGATTCTGTGACATTGTTCTCATGATCAGACTGGGGTAATGGGTTTCGGGGAAGAATACCAAAAAGGTGAAATGCCCTTCTCATCACACCATATTAGAAAATCGGTCAGTTCAGCCGCTCAGTCGTGTCTGACTATTTGTGACCCCATGGACTGGAACATGCCAGGCTTCCCTGTCCATCACTAACTCCCGGAGTTTATTCAGACTCATGTCCATTGAGTCGGTGATGCCATCCAACCATCTCATCCACTGTTGTCCCCTTCTCCTCCTGCCTTCAATCTTTCCCATCATCAGAGTCTTTTCCAATGAGTCAGTTCTTTGCATCAGGTGGCCAAAGTATTGGAGTTTCAGCTTCAGCATCAGTCCTTCCAGTGAACATTCAGGACTGATTTCCTTCAGGATGGAGTGGTTGGATCTTCTTGCTGTCCAAGGGACTCTCAAGAGTCTTCTCCAACACCACAGTTCAAAAGCATCATGATATTAAAACGATTTACCACACTAACCTTGGTCATTGGTTAAGGTAGTGTTTGCCAGATTTCTGCAATATAAAATCACTATTTGTTCCCTTTCTACACTTTACTGTTTGGAAGTGAGTCACTAAGTCCAGCCAACACTCAAATAAGTCTGGGGAGTGGGGTGAAGAAGGAATACCTCTTTGCCTCTTGAAGTGGGGAGCACATAAATTATTGATAACTTTTCTTTAAGGAAGATTTGCCACTTCTTCCTCGTTTATTCAATCACCAACTTGTGTTAGTCTGGACTCATGCATATTACTTTTATACTTTGGGTTATTAAAATGCTTTGTTTCTGGTAAAATTGAATACTATTTCCTATGCCCTTTTAGTGAGGTCAGAAAGAAAAAGAAATATTAACTGATGTAACTTCTGTAGCAAGAAAAGGAATGGGACTAATACTTTTCTAACTTTTTATTTTCTCTTCTTACTAAGGTTCTGATTTTTGTAGCTGTATTTTCTCAGGTAAAACAGCACTAGAATATTCCCTATCTGTTACAAATTTTCAGAAATAAAATGGTTTTCCACACATCTAGCAAAAGAAATCTTTAGAACCATACTTTTAAGTCTCCTTCCCATTGCTTGCAACATTTTCCTGAACACTAGAAAATTATTTCTATTTTGTTATTGCTAGTGTCTTTTTCTCTTTGGTATTATTGATTTGTCTCTACTCCATTTATTCCTAAGCACAGACTGCATGAAGACTGATTTATTTAATTTGGTGTTTTGTCAAAAACATGACTAGTAGTGATATAAGCATGGCTTGGGGAATAGAATTTGCTAACTTAGGCTTAAATAGGTGTTACCACTAAATTCTTTCTCTCTCAAAAAAAAAAAAAGACATTAAGTTTGCACAATTACAGAAGTTACTTTAGAGAATTATTTCTTTGCAAAAGCTTGACCAGCTAATGCCAATTCAAATATGCATCTTTTGGAGACTTACTAACTATCAAATGAGCAAAAGCTAAGAGTGATCTTGTTTGCAGGAAGAGTTCATACATACTACTTTAAATGTCTGAAGCTTGGAGACATTATAAATACAATTAATAAATTCTATCAAATTTTCTCAGCTTAATAAAAATTTTAGTATTATTTTAATTTTGGTTTATAGACCTTACTAGACAAATTATTTCATGTTCACATTGTAACAGAAAGTGAAGGACAGGACTGTTTACATAAAATATATATGTTATCTTAACTTATGGAGAAGGAAAGGACAACCCACTCCAGTATTCTTGCCTGGAAAACCCCATGGACAGAGGTGTCTGGCAGGCTACAGTATGTGGGGTCTTAAAAGAATAAGACATGACTTAGCAACTAAACAACAAATCTTAAATATTTATATCTAACAAATATGTATGTAAACTTAAATATATATCTATTATATAAATTTAAATATATATCTATTATATAAATTTAAATATATATCTGTTAAGTTAAATCCTTCTTTTGAAAGTAAGGCTCATGAAGGAAAGAATTTTTGCCTATTTTGTTGAAAACTGTATCCCTAATACCTAGCATTAAGTAAGTACACAAATTAATAAATACAGGGAAAAGTATCATCCTATTTCTGGGATAAGAAAATCAAAGTACATATGTAATAATTGATTTACAAATCTGATTTAATTTTCTGACTTTTGATCTCAGATGAAAAACATGAGGTCTCAGGCTGGAAATCTGAGAGTATTATTTCCAAATATTTATTCTTATGGCCAATTTAAGTTTAGGAATTAGAACCAGTGGCATCTCTATAATTCTGAAAAGGGACTAGCATTTTGGAGAAACTGCAAGAGTACATTTCTGGAAATTTCATTTGCATTGCAAACTTTTCATTTTACTTTAATTATATGTTTAAATTATATGGCTTTAGTAGGTTTGATGGAGATTAAGGATAAAGCAGAGATAACTCCTCCCTCACCAAAATCTCTTTTTGCACTTACTCTCCTTTTCTCTCACTAACTGGAGAACCAGAGTCAGGATATACCATATCAGTAGTAATAACAAGATACTCAGACTATTCCCTTCCATCCTCAGCCATGCAAATCCCTTTAGGTGTTAGAGAAAATGACAAACTAGCAAGTCAGCATAGGAAAGGACAAATGTGAGTTGATACCAGCAGTGGATGTGGTCGTTAATATTATGAAAGAATAGTAGGGTAACAGAGAGAGAGAGCCATGCAAGCTCTAAACTGTGGAAATCTATGTTAAATTATGCAAATACTACATCATGGTTTATAAGAATGGTGGTTAGATAGGTCTCTATTATCATACAGTTTTGTCTAATGAATATTGCTAGCAAGTAATCTTTAGTATAAAAATCCAGACTTCCTTACTAAGGTGATTAAAGGAAACGTAGCCAAATATATTTTCCAAAGAGCATCCAAGCTGTTCTGTAGTGTGACCTAGCTGTTCCTCCATCCAGAGTTGGAGTCTAATTCCCCTGCTCTTGAACCTCAGGGGCTTTTGTGGCTTTCCTGATGGGAAAATGTGGGACTTCCAGAGCTAGGTCATAGGAAGCCTGAAGTCCCCTGCCTGGGTCTCTTAGAATGTTTCTTTTTGGGAAACTCCCTCTGGGGAAGGAGTTATGCTGTGAGAAGCCTGCATCTGCTTCTAATCATGAGAGATTCTTCATGGACATCCAGCTCAATCAGGTCTTCACATGATGCCCCAGCTCACATCTTATCGCAGCCAGAGGCACACTCCAATGGAGAAGTGCCCAGCTGAACCCACAGAATCATGAGAGATCAAAGAATTTTGTTTTAAGCCATTAAACATCTGGGTATTTTGATCCATAGCAAAGGATAATATAAATAGATACAAAGCTCTTTCAACTCATTAAGAATGTGAAATATTTCAGAGTAGGAGAAACCTTGAATAAATGAGTTATTTCAGGGTACCAGATCATTTCAAGAACAGCTCATGGATAAAATCTTTTTTTTTTTTTAATAAAATCTTAATATCTAAATGGGTGACCAGAGTACAAGCCCATGATTACAGGATACTCTGTGTTTTTCAATAGGATGCTGTTTTCTTGTTAATCAAGTGGTTTGCATTCACTGTAAGGAGCTTTGTTGCTAGAATCAATTTGAGGACTCATGCTGTGGTGGCTGTTTTACTGTGTATTTTATATTCTCATTTGTTGTTAGGTAAGTGGAACAGCAGCAACAGCATGCATTACTATTAAGGCTTTTCTTATTATGAGTTGTTACTTCATACCCATCAACAGAGTGTTGGTAGATGTAAGTGGTACCTAAATTTCTATTTTCATTACACAAGAGACATAGAACACATACCAACAATTTATTCTTAAGTTATTTACAATAATCAGCTCAAAAGTGACATTAACTTGACACAAGACTTAATTGGGAGCCATTTGTTTCCACTTCCTTATTTTTCCCCTGATCACAGATGCACCTTCTCACCTACCCTGAAAGAGCACATATCTCTTCTACTGGGAATGAAAAAGTAGGTACTGAAGACTGGCTAAAATCTGTTTTTACATAAAGAACAGCCTCACCTCACTGCTATAGGTGTTCAAATAGTAGCCAGTGGGTGGGAGAAGAAAAAAAATGAAACAGTGTGTGTGTGTGTGTTTCCAAGTGTATTTGATAGTTATAGCATCTGGTTATCTCAAAACTCAAATTCAAAACCCTTTCATTTTGTTCATAAGGAAAAACAGAGAGGCAGACTCTGGATACCTGTTTAAAATTCTATCTAGAAGCTTTAACAGTATGGTAACCTACCAAACTTCATAAAGCTATCCAGCCTTAAACGCAGGGAGGCTTACTCATTTGCACGTGCTGGTATATTTTAAAAGATAAAATAAGAAGATATTAGATAATTGGGAACAGAAGAGAATGAAAGGGAAATTTGTTAGCTATTCTAGAGCATAGATCAAGACGTTATTAGTAAAAAAAAAAAAAGGTAAAATAAGTGTTAGTCACTCAGTCACGTCCGACTCTGTGGGACCCTATGGACTGTAGCCTGCCAGGCTCCTCTGTCCATGGCATTCTCCAGGTAAGAACACTGGAGTGGGCTGCCATACTCCTGGATAAAAACAAAAGCTTCCTCCAAATATACAAATAGATCAGACAAATATCTTCTCAAGGAATTTATTCTTTTTTACCATTATCCCTAAAAAGTGATAGATAACAATCCCAAAGGCATAAATTATCTGAAAAGATTTTGTTAAGCAGTATCTATGTATAAGACATTATAAAATATACTGTGAAATATTTTTTTTAAAGAAATAAAAAGTAGGATATGTTCTCTGGCCTCACTAAGATTACAGGGCAAATTAAAAGATGAAGTTAGGTTGAACTAAAAATACTAAAGATTCTAAAGTTATAGTGTCATATTCAACTATAGTCTTTCAGATGGGAATTAAGGTTGGATTAAGTTGTATGATTCAGAATGTTGGAGATAGTCTGCAGTGACCCCTGAGGATTCCTGTACATTCTCTCTGTGTAGCAAAGAATATAAAGTCCTGATCACTCTTTCCCTAATCCATTCCATTTTCCAGGGGTGTGTGTTTGTTTCCAGTGAACAGCATGGTGGGATAAAGTAACATTTCTTCCCAAAGAACAGCCTTATTTCTACTTGCTATGAAAGCAATAAGTCTCCCAGGTGGTGGTTCTCTCTCCTCTGACCTGTAACATAGCCCACAATACGTGCAGGCACCCATTATGGGCCCTCTGTGACCCATACATAGCTGCGAGACAAAATACAGGACACCTAGTTAAACTTGAATTTTGGATAAACAATGGATTTTTTTCATGTGTGTTTCAAATACTAAAGACACATACGTATGATGATAAAAAACTAAAATTCAAATTTAACTATATATATAGTTACACTAAATTCAGCAAATCTGTCTCCATTAGCATAGAACTGGCAAACTAGCGACTGCCTTTGCTTTTGCTTTGGGTGATAAAGTCCTTTGTTGCTGATCTCATGTCTTGCTGGTGTTCATGATACAGTAACAGGACAGTAACATTTCTTCCTTGGAAGGAAAGCTATGACAAACAGAGACAGCATATCAAAAAGCAAAGACATCACTTGGCCAACAAAGTTCTATAAATTCAAAGCTATGGTTTTTTCCAGTCATCGTGTACAGCTGTGAGAGCTAGAACGAAAGAAGACTGAGCACCGAAGAATTGGTGCTTTCGAACTGCGGTGCTGGAGAATTCTCTTGAGAGTCCCTTGGACAGCAAGGAGATCAAACCAGTCAATCCTAAAGGAAATCGATCCTGAGTATTCACTGGCGAGATTGATGCTGAAGTTCTAATACTTTGGCCACCTGACGGGAACAGCTGCTGCTGCTGCTGCTGCTAAGTCGCTTCAGTCGTATCCAACTCTGTGCGACCCCAGAGACGGCAGCCCACCAGGCTCCCCCATCCCTGGGATTCTCCAGGCAAGAACACTGGAGTGGGTTGCCATTTCCTTCTGCAATGCATGAATGTGAAAAGTCAAAGTGAAGTCGCTCAGTCATGTCTGACTCTTCACGACCCCAAGGACTGCAGCCTACCAGGCTCCTCCACCCATGGGATTTTGCAGGCAACTCAGTGGAAAAAACCCTGATCCTGGCCAAGACTGAGGATAGAAGGAGAAGGGGGCAACAGAGGATGAGATGGTTGGACAGCATCACTGACTCACTGGACATGAGTTTGAGCAAATGCTAGGAGATAAGGAAGGACCAGGAAGCCTGGTGTGCTGCAGTCCATCGGGTCGCAAAGAGTTGGACACAATTTAGTGACTGATTCGCAACAACAACAATGGGCTAGCATGTTACCCTGCGAATATGGAAGGATCTAAGAATCTGAATAGTTCTTGATATAGGCAAGGGGAGCTTTGTTTGGACCTGTCCCAATTTAGGAGTTTATAGTTAAGCAAAGGAGGAAAGGCTCGGGTTTTTCTAGACAGGGAAATTGAGTCAAAATGGAATACTCTGAAAAATAAAAAGTAAAACTTCATATTCAGAAAAAGCAAAGTTATAGAAGGCCTTAAAATATTTGAGAAACGATTCTCTATGGGTCCCTTGCATATCTTATCAGCAGGAGCACTGCTTTTGTTTTAGCTAAATTTCCAAGGATATTTATACAGTGAACAGTCTTGAAAGATAGTATATCCTTCTGGAGCTAAGGGTGAGTCTGTTTACTGTTCAGTGTAATAAAGACAATGCCTCCTTGTGCAAAGTTCAGGCAAGCTTACGATGCCTTATAAAATATTCAAATATCCTAAATTTGATATTCCTCCCACATAAGGCAGCACACTGTATGTTCAGGCATCACCTGAACCTCTTCATACCACCCAAAACAAATTGGTCCTGAGGGAGATGATGCAAATGCTGACACTCGTGCTACTGCTACTGCTTCATTTAATAAAAGGTCTATATCTCTGTGCCAGGTGTCTCGTACTTTTGCCAGCATCTATGAATTGTGGCATGCTAACTTGCAAACAGAATAAAATACTATTTCTGCACAGCTCTTAACATCATAGAGGATTTTATAATTTTGAAGAATTCATACATGATGTGATAGTCACTGGAGGACTATTACATGCTTTGGCTTGAGGGCTGACAGGAAGAAGATGAGATGTTGACATGATCCTCATGCTCCTTCTCACCTTCAGGACCTTTCCTTATACTGTTTCTCTGGCTGGAAGAATGTTACCCTATCCTCTCGTCAGTACACAAAGTGCAACCCCCTACACACACATACATAATTTCCAGGCTAAATACTTATGTATGAGCTGTCAACCATTCCAAGAAATCTTCCCTGACTCCTTCCAGTTCTGCTGTTTTGCTTTTCCTAAGGACTCTGAAAGTGCCTTGTGCTTTACAGATTCTGTATCACACTACTGTACTGTCCTACTCGTGAATCATTTTACTCTCTAGACCTTAAGCTCTGTAAAGATATGTTTTAAACTCACGGTCTCAACACTTAGGATAATAACTGGCATATAAGAAGTCTTGATAAATATTTGTTCAAAGGAGAATGGTAGAAGTTACAGGAAATTCCCCTCTTTGTCATATGTTTGGCTGAATTGTCAAAGAATATATTTTTGAACACTCATCTATGATTATCGAGTGTTATGAACACTTAATGACAGAGAAGACAAGGGCCCAATATTTAGTTTTTCATTCTATTTCCAGGAAGGGTTTCCCAATTTAGTTGGCTCATTGTAAGCCTTGAAAGATGTCCTTTCTAGTCTCAAGAATTACTTATACCAGCTAATTTTTTTTATGGTGGCTAACTTAAAGGGCAGATTTTTTCCCAATAAAGATAGAATTTAAAATATATTTATTAAGTAATTATGGGGAAAGAAGGAGAGACATTCATTCCAGATGAATAGACACAGTGAACTACAGGTTATATGGACTGAATTGTGTCTCCCTCAAATTCATAAACTGTGTACTGGAGAAGATCTTGAGAGTCCCTTGGACTGCAAGGAAATCAAACCAGTCAATCCTAAAGGAAATTAGTCCTGAATCTTCATTAGAAAGACTGATGCTGAAGCTGAAACTCCAATACTCTGGCCACGTGATGTGAAGAACTGACTGACTGGGAAAAGACCCTGATGCTGGGAAAGACTGAAGGCAGGAGAAGGGCACTACAGAGGATGAGATGGTCAGATGGCATCACCAATTCAAAGTACAAGTTTCAGCAAGCTCTGGGAGTTGGCAATGGACAGGGAAGCCTGGCATCCTGCAGCCCATGGGTTGCAAAGAGTTGAACATGACCTACTGAACTGAACTGAATTCCTAATATGATTACATTTGGAGATAGAGTCATTAGGAAACAAGATTAAATGAAGTCATTAGGGTGGGGCCAAAGATACCATAGTGCTGGTATCTTTACAAAAAGAAAGATCATTCTCTTTATCTCTATATGCACACAGTATGTGGATATTGTAGAGGTTAAAGTTTCATCCCTTAGAGATTCATTGCACAGCCCTGTTCAGTTCAGAATTCTAAAAACATACAAAATATTTTATTTTAGGATGGCATCTAGTGCAGCAAAATTTTTATAAAAAATGAAATTAGAAGGTAATTTTTCTCTGCTAACACAATTATTCAAACTAGGATGTTAACCTACTTGAGCTAAATTAATGTACTGAACTGAAGAGACTTGTGCATTTTTGAAACTTTATAGGATAGCAAATAGAGCATAATATAAAGCTCTATTTTCATAGACATATACTGACAGACATTCTGTAATTAGCCAAATGTTTTTTTAAATGGCTTTCCTTTTTTATATTTCATAACAAAATGTTTAAAGGACAGAGTTATTTATACATACATCAATTTTGTTTTCTACACAGTCTGTAGTATACGCAGGAAAACGCTATTCTTTGAGGACTTTGTATTAAGGGATATCACCCTGATTCTGGCAGGATTATCAATAAGATATTGAACCTGTTGAGGTTTAACAAGACAATTTAAAATGTCCTTTATAAGCTGGATGACAAATGCTAGACATGGGTCTCTTTTCTACCAACCATCTTAGCAACTCAAAAACAAAGCTATGCCAGAGTGAATAACTTAAACTACATGGTTCTGGTTGACAAACCTGGATTTTTCACATACATATCAAACTACAAACTAAAGTTTACAGTGAGAGGAAAATCAAATATACATCCAACTTGTGTGTTTTATTTTTCAATACTACTACTCTAATATTTTATCAAATTTTTGTGTCAGGTACTGTATTTAGTTACTTCATATGAATTACTGTATTTTATCACTTCTAAGAAACACATTTTTCACATTTTAATATCTCTGAAATATGGATTTATCTTAAAATAACAATTAGACAACTGAATTCAGTTGTTACTGTGTGTACGTATATGAACTTGACTCATCCCTAGGGTTATGATTGGATAATTGAAATTCCTCACTCAACAAATCATTTAAAGATAATAATTAAACTGGTAGTATATGATTTGTTCTTAGTACATAAAATAATGGTGCAATTACAGTATTCTCACTCATGGTCAAATTGTATCTAGATTAATTTTTTGCTGAAAAATACAATTTGTATTTCAATGGCAGCAACTCCAACTGTTCATCATTTCTTATAGAAATCTCATACCACACTTTCAAAGCAAAGACTGGAAATATTTTGGATCTGATTAGCCATTTATATATTTAAATATGGGGCTACCCAGGTGGCATAGTTGTAAACAATCTGCCTGTCAATGCAGGAGACACAGGTTTTTTCCTTGGGTTAGGAAGATTCCCTGGAGTAGGAAACGGCATTCTGCTTCAGTATTCTTGCCTGAAAAATTACATGGACAGAGGAGCCTGGGGGGCTGCAGTCTATAGGATTGCAGAGTTGGACACGATTGAGCACAAATCTTTAAATATCTAATGTTATCTGCCTTTGATCCCTCACATTTACAAATAAATGTTAATTCAGTACACTAACCAACTTAAATATGTATAGAATAGGGTGCAAATGAATTAGAAAAATAAATTTAGAGTGAGAAGGTCAAAATAGTAATAATAATAATACACTTTAAAAGCCATCAATAACACATGCTATTGAAAGAACAGAATAATTATTTTCAACTGCAGATTTTATGTAAGCAGGCAAACTACTTTATGAAGGCAGCATTAGTACTAAATCTGAGCAAAGGGCCCATACAATGGATGATTCATTAATAATGCAAAAAGGTTTTTTTTTTATTGTTGTTTTTACCATTTTGCCAGTTGCACATACTGCTAATAAACATTGAGATAAAAAAAGAAAGTAGATTTAAAAAAAAACATGCTATAGAAAAAACACATGCTTTAGAAAATTCAACACAGAAGTGTGGAGTCCTTGAGAAGCAAAAAAATATAATGATAATAGGAATGAGTGGCTTGGTTCCAACATACAGATTTCAAGAATGTCAGTGACAAAAAAGAAAAAAAAAATCTGTAGTGATTTAAGCCAGTGAATTCATGAGCACATTAATTTGAACCAAGTATTTATCCCATGAATAATGGTTGAATGAATCAAACAGAGGAAGGGTTACAAGGAACAGTAGTTTTGAAAAGAATAGAAATCCATTTGGCTGCAAAATAATTTCACCTGTAATATCTGAGAGTAGCAGCAACATCTGAAACAGGACAGGAGTAACAGAATGAAAGAAATTAGGATTGCCAAATAAACAAGATGAGAATAATCATTAACAGGACCGTAACAAAAGGATACTTTATAAGTGAAATATGATTAATGAAAGCACACAAACTCTGTAAAGTGCTATGTGAATCTGATGTGCCCATTAATCCATAGACAATATCAAACTGTTAATCAGACAATGAATCAATCTTCCCTGACATTAATTGACTTGTTGTGAAATAAATTAATAATTATCTACATATCAAGCACCAGCTGTTGTTCTATAATCCATATAACTATGTGAACATTTCCACACAAAGCTAACTCATCAATGCAAAGTAATAATGGAGCTCATTGGCTAACTCCAAAAACACAACATGATGGTAGTGTCATATGCGAATTTTGCTGCAAACCTACAGAATAATGCCTGGATTCACCAAGATCAGTAGGAGCCACGGAGCCTATTTGAATTAACTTACTTAATTCTTAGCGTTACTACAAATCTTGAAATAAAATAAGTCTACTTTTAGAAAAAATAAAAGTAGAAACAGCATACTGTGGCTGTTTTACAATAATCTGTCTCAGAGAATACCTGAAGTAACCTTAACTACTGTCACACAATGTCCATTATGTTAGAGGACGGCTGCTGCTGCTGCTGCTGCTAAGTCGCTTCAGTCGTATCCGACTCTGTGCGACCCCATAGACGGCAGCCCACCAGGCTCCCCCGTCCCTGGGATTCTCCAGGCAAGAACACTGGAGTGGGTCGCCATTTCCTTCTCCAGTGTTAGAGGACTATTAGCTACAATTCAGTTAAGACAAAAGCAGTTTATTTCCTTCAAACAATATAAATTAACATAAAATATGTTAAAAACTGACCCTATTTGTTAGTCCAATGATATATTATTCTGATTTTTTCTTAATTATAGGATATAGCTTATCTATTATCACTTACTATTTATGCATACACTTAAATTACAATTACATCTTGCTTATGCATTGCATCAGAAATTAATCTGAAATTCAGATTAGATATACACAAAACACATTTGCTCTTCAGCAAAAATAATTATTTGTTTTCTGTATAAAACTATTGGATTGAAATTATAAATACAAAAATAACTAAGTATACTGTAAAATATTACAGTTATGAAAAAGTGCTCTATTAAAGGATGTGTTATTCAAACTCAAAGATGGCTAATCATTTTTGCTTTATGAATTCTATACAAATCTTATAAAATAAAAAAATCACATTATAAAATTGATTTTAAAAAATTCAGTGTTTCTAACAGTTAACAGACTACACGGCCATTATAAAAATTAAATATGAAACCTTCATAAAACTGACTACATAAAACAATGAATGTATAATATAAAATGTTAGATTTTACTATTACCAGGTAAGAGGCAAAGATTTCTTGGACTACATACATTCTTATTTTAAGAAATATAAAAACTATTCTGAAAATGACAGTAATATATACACACATATTTATGTATATATTGTTCCTGAAACCAAAACATTGCTTGCCTTTTTTTAATTGATTTTCTATTACAGTGGAAAATATATTTTATCAAACCTGAGCAATCAAAAATAGAGAAGGAAGGCAATACAGAGTCACTATTTTAATATGATTATTTCCTAGACAGAGCAGGCAAGATATTATTCAATATCAAATTCAGAACAAAAAAAATGGCTTTAGAAATATTCAGGTGTCGTAACTTGTTTAAATTTCCATCAACACAGTGAGTAATATTCCTCAAAGATACTCAGACTCATTTACAAAAGTGACCTGGGCAATGCTTCTGGGAACTCGTATCAATCTTGATGCTAAATTTAGCTCTTCAGCATTCAAAAATAACTAAGTTTATGCAATCTAAAAGTTTGAGAATTAAAATATATTCTGTAAATTTTACAGCTTTTGAATAATAAAAAAAAAAATAAAGGTCAAGTGAGTTGAAAGTAAGAGAGTACTCTGTATATTTATAGTTGATAAACCATTTTAAAATTCTAAAAACTCTTGTCCTTGATTGAATACTGAAGAAACCTAAAGCACTAAGTTTCTGTGCAAAGTTATTGCACACTAAATGCTCACACAGCCACCATATTAAAGGAACAAAGGCTGAAAATGTCACCTGGTCTAGGAGGAATGTTTTTGCTAGATTGTGCTAGGTTGGTTGAGTTGTCAGAAGAAGATAAATGGAGCTGAGCTGTACCATTAACCTGTGACATTTCTGACAGTGCAAGGCTATAGGTTCTGAGAAAAGTAGACTATTTCTTTCTTTGCTAGTCCTCAGTTTTTAATAGGAATAAGAAAAGATAGATGAAATGTTTTAACGAACGACAGAAACAGATCAGAAGTCTATCTTGAATATAATATGCTTTCTGTTATATGTAAAAGCATATCCCTAAATCAGAACATGCTAATAAATACATCACATAATTTTTGCCTATATTTTAAAGAGATAAACATTAAAATAGTCCTTACTCTTATCTAGTCATTTAAAAGCAACAGAAGCTGTTTCTCCTTATTGAGACTTTGACTTGTACTTCCGTCAAAAAAGTTTAATTAAAACTAAGCTGTCATTTTTATGACAATAAGTCTCACTCCATTCTTAAAATCACTATTAAGTATATAAATACAGAAGCAGGGGTGGGAGAGAGGCTCAAAAGGGAAGGGATAGAGAGTTATAACTTATTCATATTGTTATACAGCAGAAACCAACCCAACACTGTAAAGCACTTATCCTCCAATTAAAATAAATAAATAAACTAAAAAATAGAGAAAGAGTATAGCATTTTCTGTTTTTAGGGTTACTAAAATTACATAGAAACTTTAATATGCTTGTAGTTTTTTTTTTTTTTTTTCCTGAGTTTCTCAGTAACATGGAAAAAGTAAAATAGATGGATGATGGCTACATTTTTGGAAAGATGAACTAGCAAGATACAATGAAGACTAAATACCAGTCAATGTTCATAAGAGTAAAAAAATCAAATGAAATCATGAATTAGTACTGATTCTCATAATCTGATGATAAAATCTAATGGCCTGGTATGCATCTCTATGCCTGGTATGCATCAACAAAATGACATTTTTTGATCCTGAGTCCTTGCAATTCATATACAAAAAAAAAATCAGTTTTCAAAGATCAGGATGTTACACATTCATTGACTCAAAGGAACCAATACCTTTTATAAAATTATATCATAACTAATACAAGTCAAAAAAAATTCTGTACAGGTCACTGTGCTGAAGAATGACAATATGAAGATGCAGAGAGACAGAGCTTGTGCTGAATGTGTTCAAATCTATAAGGGAAAGTAGAAATAGGATCAGTGCCTATATCAATAATACGGTGTTAAAATGCAGCAGTGTTCAGAAGAATGAAAGTGAAAGTCGCTCAGTCATATCTGACTCTTTGCAACCCCCTGAACTGTAGCCCATGGAATTCTCCAGACCAGAATACTGGAGTGGGTAGCCTTTCTCTTCTCCAGGAGATCTTCCCAACCCAGAGATTGAACCCATTTAACAACAATTTATTGGATTATTACTATGTGCCAGATACAATTCTATTTAAAAGGGAATGCATATGTAGGTAGGTAGACAGGTAAACAGGTACACAGATTCGGATATTTCTTCCAAATATTTAAGAAAATATTCTTACTAATGCTGTATTACACATAATGTGCTTAGTCACTCAGTCATGTCCGACTCTTTGCGACCCCATGGACTGTAACCCTCCAGGCTCCTGTGTCCATGGACTCCTTCAGGCAAGAATACTGGAGTGGGTTGCCATTTCCTCCTCCTCCAAGGGATCTTCCCAACACAGGGATTGAACCCAGGTCTCCAAGTGGATTCTTGGACCATCTGAGCCACCAGAGAAATCCATTATATATAATAAATAAATAGATATCATGATCTTTAAATCATGCTGTATATATATGGGTTTGTCATTATAAAGTAAGGAAGTTTTTTGAAATAAGTACAGATTCAGTTGTACTTCTATCCAGTATTAAGTAATTTCTGTGATCTCTCAGTTCTTGACCAAATGCTAAATATTTTCATCACAACTTTGAAGTTTCATTTAGAATCTGAAGTAGCAAATTTACTTCCTTCGTTTTCCTATTTTATGACCTATTCAATGATCTCAACATTTTATAATTTAAAGTGAAAGTGTTGGTTGCTCAGTCACGTCCAACTCTTTGTGACCCCATGGACTGTAGCTGGCCAGGCTCCTCTGTCTATGGAATTCTCCAGGCAGGAATACTGGAGTGGGTAGCCATTTCCACCTCCAGGGGTTCTTGAAGACCCGGGGATTGAACCCAGGTTCCCCACATTGCAGACAGATTCTTTACCGTCAGAGCCACTATGGAAGCTCATCATACTTTAATGTTTGGGCTAATATCACTTTTCAAGATTTACTTGGTAATAACATATTGAGAATTTTAATTATGGAAAATCAATGTATGATTTTAAGAGTAATCATCAGTGTTCAAATATAGAGACTGCTAACACTTCAACACAGCTATTTATCTTTTGATTTTTATACCTCAGGAAAATAATTCTGCTTATTCTCTACAGGTCCCTAACAACAGCTAATGATGGCTACTTCTTAAAACTTTCTTTTTCATCCCTCCTCCCTGTACAACTTTACTGATGTATAATTTACAAATAAAAATTGTACATATTTATAGTGTACTGAGAGTTCCTGGTGGCCTAGTGGATAGGATTTCAGGCTTTTACTGCTTTGGGCTGGGGTTCTAGCCTTGGTCAGGGAACTGAGATTCTGCAAGCTGCAATATAATAATTTGATACACATGTATACTGTGAAATAATTATCACAATGTATTCATTAACACACCCACCAACTCACATGGTTTAACTTTGTGTTCATGCTGAGAACAGAAAATCTACTCTCAGTAAATACTACACGTTAGATCCCCAGAACTTATTCGTCTTATAAATGAAAGTTAGTACCCTGTGATCAAACTCTCTCTTTACCCCTACTTCTCTTGTTTAATTAATCAATTTATTTTAATTGGAGGATAATTACTTTACAGTATTGCGATGGTTTTTGCCATACAAAACATGAATCGGCCACAGGTATACATGTGTCTCCCCCATCCTGAGCCCCTTCCCACCTCCCTCCCCACAGTATCCCTCTGGGTTGTCCCAGTGCACCGGCTTTGGGTGCCCTGCTTCATGCACCAAACTTGCACTGGCCTTCTGTTTTACATATAGTAATACACATGTGTCAGTGCTCTTCTCTCAAATCATCCCGCCCTCGCCTTCTCTAAGTGAGTCCAAAAGTCTGTTCTTTACATCTGTGTCTCCTCTGCTACCCTACACGTAGGAGCATCGATACCATCTTTCTAAATTCCATACATATGCATTAATATACAGTATTTGTGTTTCTCTTTCTGACAATTCATTCTGTATAATAGGCTCCAGGTTCACCTATCTCATTAGAATTGACTCAAATGTGTTCCTTTCTATAGCTGAGCAACATTCCATTGTGTATATGCACCACAACCTCCCTGGCGACCACCATTCTGCTCTCTTTTTTTGTGAATTTGGATTTTTTATATTCCACGTATAAGTGAGGTCAGTGTTTGTCATTTTGTGTCTAAATTATTTTTTATAATGTCCTCTAGGCTCATCCATGCTTTTGCAAATACTAGGATTTGTTTAAAGGCTGAAAATATTCTATTTTCTGTGTCTTTATATTTCCTTTATCCCTTCTTTTGTTGACTGTTATTGAAATTGCTGTCATATATTAGATATTGTAAATGATGCTGCAATGAATGTGGATGTGCAGATATCTTTTCAAGATCCTGATTTCATTTCCTTTAGATATACCCCCAAAAGCAGGATTGCTGGATCATATGGCAGTTGTTTTGCCCTGTCCAGCAGTGGGTGAGAAAGACCTGTAATGGGGGTGAGAGCATAATGAAAAGACAGACACATATAATTTGGCAAGCAGGGAGTCCGGGGGCCCTCCTGCTCTCCATGGCAGGAAGGCAAAATGGCTCCTTTCAGCCCATACTTTTATCGGTAGAAGTCTCACATGAGATCATTAGGAAATAGCTCTACTGGGGAGTTTGATCAGCATACCACAAAGAGGGAGGAAAGTTAAGGCTCTGCTGTTAATCAGGAACATCTTGTTTTGTTTCCATGGAAACGGATGCAGGGACAGGCAGTGAAGCGAAGCAGAGAGCACGATCCCGCCCCAAGTATGTCTGTCCAGCATGCCTACTAGGACGATCACGAGGCACAGTTTGCCACACCCTCGAGTCATGCGGCAGGTTCTGGTCTCTGCTCTGCCAGGCTGCAACAGTATTTGATTATTACACAATGGCTATACCAATCTACATTTCTACCAAGAGTGTACAAGTGTTTCTTTTCTCCACATACTTGCCAGCACTTTTTATCTCTCGTCTATTAATAAACACCACTCTAACAGATATCTGGTGACATCTCATTATGGTTTTGATTTGCATTTTTCTGGTGATTAGTGATGTTGACCATTTATCTGTTGACTGTTTGTATGTCTTCTTTGGAAGAATCTCTAATCAGATCTTTTTCACATTTTTAAATTGGATTAGTTGTTTTTACTGCTGTTGAATTGTAGGAGTTTCTCTATATTTTGCATATTAACCCCTTTTCAGATATATGGTTTGCAAATATTTCTTCCATTCCATAGGTTGTCTTTTCTTACTGTTGATTATTACCTTTGCTGTGCATTTTTAGTTTGATGTAATCTCATTCACTTATTTTCACTATTGTTGCCTGTGCTTCAGAGTTATAGCCAAAAATATAATGCTAAGACCAAAGTCCAGGAGATTTTCCCCTATGTTTTCTTCGAGGAGTTTTATAGTTTCAGATGTGTGTTTAGTTGCTCAGTCATATCTGATTCTTTGAGACCGCAAGAACTGTAGCTCACCAGGTTCCTCTGTCCATGGGATTTTCAAGGCAAGAATACTGGAATGGGTTGCCACTTCTTTCTCCATATAGTTTTGGGTCTTACATTTAAATCTTTAATTCATCCTGAGTTAATTATTACTTATAGCTTTTGTAAGGGTGCAATTTCATTTTCTGCATGTGAATGTTTAATTTCCCTCTTATTATTTATTCAAGAGACTATCCTTACCCTACTACATATTCTTGAGTCCCTTATCAAAGATTAGTTGACCTATTAATAGCAGGGATTTATTGCTGTTCAGTTGTTCAGTCACCCAGTCCTGTCTGACTCTTTGTGACCCCATGGACTGCAGCACACCAGGCTTCCCTGTCCTTTACCATTTCCCAGAGCTTGCTCAAACTCATGTCTATTGATGAGTCAATGGTGCCATCCAACCATCTCATCCTCTGCCATCCCCTTCTCCTTCTGCCCACAATCTTTCCTACCAGCAGGGCCTTTTGCAGTGAGTCAGCTGTTTGCATCATGCGGTCAAAGTATTGGAGCTTCAGTTTCAGCATCAGCCCATTCATTGAATATTCAGGGCTGATATCCTTTAGGATTGACTAGTTTGACCTCCTTGCAGTCCAAGGGACTCTCAAGAGTCTTTTCCGACACCACAGTTCAAAAGCATCAATTCCATGTTCAGTCTTCTTTATGGTCCAACTCGTACATCCATATATGACTACTGGGAAAAGCCATAGCTTTGACTATATGGACCTTTGTCAGCAAAGTAATGTCTGTGCTTTTTAATATGCTGCCTAGGATTAAAACCTAAACAGTCATTTGAACATTCTTTGGCATTGCTCTTCCTTGGGATTAGAATGAAAACTGACCTTTTCCAGTCCTGTGGCCACCACTGAGTTTTCCAAATTTGCTGGCATATTGAGCACACCACTTTAACAGCATTATCTTTTAAGGTTTGAAATAGCTTAGCTGGGATTCCATCACCTCCACTAGCTCTGTTCGTAGTGATGCTTCCTAAGGCCCACTTAACTTCGTACTTCAAGATGTTTGGCTCTAGGTGAGTGATCACACAATTGTGTTATCTGGGTCATTAAGGGATTTATTTCTGGGCTCTAAATTCTGTTCTTTTGGTCTGTGTATCTGTTTTTATGCCAGTACCACACTGTTTTGGTTAATATGTGCATGCTCTGTCGCTTCAGTTGTGCACGACTCTTTGTGAACCTATTGACAATAGCCATGTCAGGCTCCTCCTCTGCCTGGAAATCTCTTATATCTCCTGCATTGGTAGGGGAGTTCTTTACCACTAGCTCCACCTGGGAAGCCCTTTTTAATTACTATACATTTGTAGTATATTTTGAATTCAGGTGAGGGCTTCCCATGTGGCTCAGATGGTTAAGCATCTGTCTGCAATGTAGGAGACCCAGGTTCAATCTCTGGGTTGGGAAGATCCCCTGGAGAAGGAAATGGCAGCCCACTCCAGACTCTTGCCTGGAAAATCCCATGGACCGAGGAGCCTGGTGGGCTATAGTCCATGGGGTCGCAAAGAGTCGGGCACGACTGAGTGACTTCACTTTCACTTTTCACCTTCATGCACTGGAGAAGGAAATGGCAACCCACTCCAGTATTCTTGCCTGGAGAATCCCAGGCACAGAGCAGCCTAGTGGGCTGCTGTCTATGGGGTCACACAGAGTCAGACATGACTGAAGCGACTTAGCAGCAGCAGCAGTATGATGCCTGCAGCATTTTACTCTTTCTCAAGATAGCTTTGGCTATTTAAGTTCTTTTGTGACTCCAGAAGATTTTTAAGATTTTTTTCTCTATTTATGTTAAAAATTCCCTTGGAATTTTGATAGAAATTGCACTAAATCTGTAGATCATTTTGAGTACATTCTAACAAATATCAATTCTTCTCATACATGGTCACAGTATTTTTTTCCATTATCTGTGTCTTCTTCAGTTTCTTTCATCAAAGTCTTCTAGTTTTCTCTGCATGATCTTTCACCTCCTTGGTTAAATTTATTCCAAGTGTGTGTGTGGTTTTTTTAATGCTATTGTAAATGGGATTGTTTTCTCAGTTTCTTTATCAGAGAGTTCACTCATAGTATAGAAAACCACAACTAATTTTTCTATGTTGATTTTGTATCCTGTACCTTCACTGAATTCATTTACTTGGTCTAACAGGTTTTCTAGTGGAGTCTTTCAGGTTATCTATATATAAAATCATGTCTTCTTCAAACAGAGAAACAGAGGAAAAACACTTAATTTTTCATCACTGAATATGATGTTATAATAACTATGGGTTTGTCATATGTGGCCTTAATTATAGATATATTCCTTATATATATAGTTTGCTGAGTGTTTATGATGAAAGTTTGCAGAATTTTGTCAAATGTTTTCTGCATCCTCTGAGATAATCATATATAAATCAAATAGCAGGGAGATTAAATAGTAAAAGCTGGGCAGAAAAATAGTTTTAAAACAAACAATAAATATCAGACTAAGTAGCATGCAATGCAACAAGCATTATGAGGGCAAAAGAAGTTCAGTTTTGTAAAAGAGGAAATCTTAAAATGAATATGTAAAATGTATGTGGAACCTACATTAATATGAAAACCAACATCTTTTTTTTTTAATTAAATTTTTTTTGTATAGTTTTTTTGTGTTTTTTTTTTAGTATTAAGTTTTTTATTTTTTTAATTTTAAAATCTTTAATTCTTACATGTTCTGGCATTTTTCCCTCTAAAATTAGGAAAAAGTCGAGGATGTTAACTCTCACCATTTCTATTTAATATTGTACTGGAGGTAACAGCTGGTGAAATAAAGGAAGAAAAAAGAAAAAATAATAATATATTCAAAGTAAGAATATTTCTTTGCAGAAGACAACATTATTACTAATGATAAAAATGTAAGGAGTATATATAAGGCAATTCCTAAAACTAATAAATTAACTTACTAAGATTGTAAGATTCAAAATGAACATATACAAATAGGCCACATTTCTGTATATTATCAGAAAAGAATTAAAAATAATTCCCATTTATGACTGTCATTGTAAAATTTAAAGTGGTTTGCTGACTGTACTAAAATCACTTTACTTGATATCTGTTATTAACAAGGAATTAGACATAATCTTAATACTCTATTTCTATTCTGTTGAACTGAAAGATGAAAATGTCATATAATAAAGAATAAGAAAATTCACATATCTTTCTTATTATATATATATATATATACACCTATAGATATAGGTCACATTGGAATATATCAATAGAAAATTTAGATAATAATAAAACAATGTAAGAGAAAATTAAGCTTTAGGGAATAACTGCCAAATAAATTCAAAACAGCTGAACAATAGCAGAACTTTCCAGAATAACAGAAATATTTATAATCACTTTGAAAAATGCTTAGGTCAACTTAGTAAACATTATTTGATGAACACATAAATCAATTAAATCATGCAATTGCATATTTTTCATTCAGTTCAGTTCACTCGCTTAGTTGTGTCCAACTCTTTGCAACCCCATGAACCACAGCACGCAAGGCCTTCCTGTCCATCACCAACTCCCAGAGTTTACCCAAACTCATGTCTGTTGAGTTGGTGATGCCATCCAACCATCTCATCCTCTGTCGTCCCCTTCTCCTCCTGCCCTCAATCTTTCCCAGTATCAGGGTCTTTTCAAATGAGTCAGCTCTTCGTATCAGGTGGCCAAAGTATTGGAGCTTCAGCTTCAGCATCAGTCTTTCCAATAAACACCCAGGACTGATCTCCTTTAGGATGGACTGGTTGGATCTCCTTGCAGTCTAAAGGACTCTCAAGCGTCTTCTCCAACACCACAGTTTAAAAACATCAATTCTTTGGTCCTCCGCTTTCTTTATAGTCCAACTCTCACATCCATACATGACCACTGGAAAAACCATAGCCTTGACTAGATGGACCTTTGTTGACAAAGTAATGTCTCTGCTTTTTAATATGCTGTCTAGGTTGGCTATAACTTTCCTGCCAAGGAGTATCTATTAATTTCATGGCTGCAATTACCATCTGCAGTGATTCTGAAGCCCAAAAAAATAAAGTCAGCCACTGTTTCCCCATCTATTTGCCATGAAGTGATGGGACCGGATGCCATGATCTTTGTTTTCTGAATGTTGAGCTTTAAGCCAACTTTTTCACTCTCCTCTTTCACTTTCATCAAGAGGCTCCTAGCAGTGATTCAAGTTGTATTAATGTGTCTTTTCCAAATAGGAGTTTATTTTGACAGTGTCTGATACAAGAGAATTTGAGATGACTCCTATTTCATAGATAATTTTGGTAAAATTCACTTTATTTTCAGCCATACTAACTATTATAATAAAACATGTAGGATGAAAACTAGGCTACACAAAATGGCATCACCAGGAAATGAGATATACTGAACTTATCTCAAACACTGTAGATGAATATATATATATATTTTAAGATTTGTATATGGACCATTTTTAAAGTCTTTACTGAATTTGTTACAGCATTGCATCTGCTTTATGTTTTGGTTTTTTAGCCAGGAGACATGTAGGATTTTAGCTCCCTGACCAGGGATTGAACCTGCACCCCCTACAATTGGAAAAAGTTTTAACTGCTGGACTGCCAGGGAAGTCCCTGCAGATGATTATCTTTTAAAAACAACTTTCAGTATTTCCAGTCTCTAGGATTTTTAAATCTGAAAATCTAAACTAGAACTGGTATACAAAAATTCATGCCGCTCTATTCTATAAGAGAATGAAATTTAAATAGAATGTGATGTTTATTTGATGTGCCCTTGATCTTTTGATTTTCAGAAAACTCTGAACTATAACTTTAGTAAAATCTTTCTTTTTAAAATGGCATGTGTACATATTACTTAATAGAATTACCTACCTCACATATTTGTTTTGACAATAAAATGAGAAAATGTTTTCAACACATCTTGAACAAATAAGGCATCAGAATACATCAGTTCTCTTCTCTTTCAAAGAAAATAAGACATGGATGGTCACAGAAAATCATCAAGAAAATAAGCATTTTATCTGTTCTGCATCACTGATTCATAAGAAAGAATTGTTTTTCACTAGTCTCCAGCCAAGTAAATAAGCACCTGAAAGGAAACAAACCTTCAACAAATGAAATGGTTTCTCTGACAAACTGTCTGGATGTTGTGCCAGAGAAATATGTATTATTTGACCCACAACTGGTTTGATACCAAACTGAAAGAATCAGAAGGGAAGCAAACATCACATGGCTCTAGTCACTCGTAAGACTGTCTGGCTTAAATCTGACACTTAAGAGGCTGGGAACCCTAAATATAATATTATCTCTTTTTCAGCTGAGCAGATCTCACTTGAGAGAAGTGCAATAATGTTCAATATTCTTACTTGAAAAGCACAATGAACAGATAAATAATATAGTTGTTTAGTATTCTAATTTTCTAAAACTTCTTTATTTTGAAACTCTGATCAAAATTGGTAAATTTGCTTCCCTTCTCTTAAGAACAGGTTTAGATATATTAAAGCTTTTTGTCAGTGACAACACTAGACTTGAGATGAACTGGGGTCATTTTTTTGTTTCCCACAATGTCACGTTCAAAATTGGATAAAGTGTACAAGCAAATTGCATGGCACAGCAGGGCTGAGGAAGCTATGGGCAATTGCATTGCACTTTTTCCCATATCTTAAAGGTACAGTTATGCAATTCTTCTGATAACCTTAAAAACTGCCTTCATCAGATGTTATTTAGAGTATAATATGAGGGTTATAAATAAACTGTTGCCTCTTTAAGCAATGAAGAGAGACATAAAAGACAGATGGAGAACTGAATGTGGCCTATTGTTTTATATAGCTATGGTTTAAAAAAAATCTCTATTCACAAGGAAAAGCCTGTGCTGCATGGCAGCTGTTGAATAGAGTGGGCTGAAATCATCTTGCTAGAAAAACAAGAAAACCAGCAGCAGAACAGTGTAAATGCAGCTCTATAGCCTTCTTAAGATGAAGGACCTGAAACTTGGGTGTTAAAGATAGAATTCATAAAATAATATCAAGAAGACTTTTTATTTTGCTATTAATTTCCAAGTAGTCTGCAGCTATCACAGTTTCAAACACTCCAGCATCTTTAGGCTCCACTAGATGCATTTTAACCTCTGCCATGTGGCATGTGAATGTGGCTTGTTTAGTTAGTTTTACGACATAATTAATAGGCATTGTCAGAAACTCTCATTTTTGATCACAGGAGGTTGGCAGCCCTTTGTTGCTCTCATTCCAGGCTTTGAGAGAGTGGCCAGATGGTACGTCCTACCACAAACTGCAGTGTGAAAGATATCCTTTCTAGGACACTCAAATTCTGTTTGGCCAACTTCATGACTCCTGCAGAAAAGTTCATTTAGTTACAGTTTTATTTAATTTTCTATAGGTACAAAGATTGCTTCTGGACTCCCTCTAAAACTTCACTGAGGTAAAAATAATTTGAGTTTTTCTCACATGTTTGATTCAGTGAAGCAGCGGCATTTTATACTAGAAAAAAGTGTTTCCACGATACCTAAAATCTAGTCCAAGCCCTGCCACAAACAGACTTCTAAAGACCAGGGATGTATTTTACTCTTTCTGGGTCTCAGTTGCATCATCTTTGTAATGAAGCACAAGACTGCATGATCCGATTACTTCTCTCTGGATAAGTCCATGGTCCTGTGGATTTTTCTAAGTGTAATCAATTGTAAACATTATGTTGCTTGAAGTAGACCTTTGTTTGGTACTCACATGTTACAATGTGTGGTTTTGAAGATTTGTGAGAGTCCCCCTGAGTTCTATGACAAGTAGCACTTTGTAATTTCACTGATGAACAAATTTTATTTGCCCACACTGCAAGGCTATATGCAGGAGTCAGATATATTATAACAAAATCTAGTCCTCCATCCTCTGTTTGTATTTCAATGTCAAAGTCTCATGTTATCATCTTATTATCAGCAGATTCCAAAGAGATCATTTCTTTTTTTTTTCTTTGATATATCTTATTTCATTTTATGATGGGAATTTATAATATATTACTTTGAAAAATTAGTCTTTTACATAAAACCTGAATTATATATCAAAGTTAACTAAACACAGGTTTAGAATGGAAACCAGAAACATAAGAACCCATGGAATAGTCTCATGTGATTCCATACTAATCAGAATCATCTAACTTCTCCATCTTAAGTATTCACAGATTTCAAAAGCTTTGATTATTTATGTAAATCAATATATGCATACACTGTTCAAAATATATTCATGCTGATTCTCTAAATTATCAGCATTACTTATGTAAATATTATAAAACCTTAATAAGTTATATAACTTATATTACCCTAATAATTTCAAAATCAATTCTTTTTTTAGAAATGCCTAGTGTAATTTTTTGTTTGGTATGGATAACACTAAGTAATGCCTCAGTATAATCCATGATCTGACACAGAGAGCTATATCAAAGTTTTCTAATAATTTATTGTGTTTAATTGATAGGAATTAAACATCTCAATAAACAGAATTTCTCTTCAGATCAACATTGTTTAAAGCACTTGCTCCTTCAGCTTCTGTTAAACTAATAGCAAATGCATTTAAGTATTTTCTAGTTTATGCTTGATATCCTTATAGATTCAATTTTATTTTATAACTAAAACATGACAACATAAATCTGAATCTCATATTTAGTAGGATTAATCTAATTCTTTAGGTCATGTGAGAGGTGGCATAAAGTCATGGTTAAGAACATGAGCATGTTGCTAGGCTGCCTGAGTTAGAATCCTAGTTAAACCTGTGTTAAAACTTATACAGTTAGAATCCTGTGTAAGTTTTAAATAGTCTGTTAGTGCCTCAGTTTCCTGGCCTACTGAATGAGGAAGACTCAGTTGTGTTGGAATGGTGATCTGGACGATGACTTGTTATTAATACTGATGCTATTAACAACTGTGACTAGCTGTCATGCAGTGAATTAAACAGAGGTAATACTCACCTATTGTACAATTGTGCTCATTATGCAGGCTACCAAGGTTATGCTCAAAATTCTTGAACCTAGTCTCCAACACTATGTGAAAGAACTTCCAGATGTATAGGCTGTGTTTATAAAAGGCAGAGGAACACGAGACCAAATTGCCAACATTCATTAGATCACAGATTCAAAAGGAAATTAATTCCACAAAAACATCTACTTCTGCTTCACTAACTATGCTAAAGCCTTTGACTGTGTGGATCACAACAAACTCTCAGAAAATCTTAAAGAGATGGGAATACCAGACTACCTTACCTGTCCTGTGAGAAATCTGAATGCAGGCCAAGAAGCAGTAGTTCGAATAGAATATGGAACAGACTGGTTCAAAATTGGGAAAGGAGTCTGACAAGGCTGTATATTGCCACTTTGCTTATTTGACTTACACGGAGAGTGAGTGGTGCTGTGTGAAATTGCTCAGTCATGTCCGACTCTTTGTGAACTCATGGACTATAGCCTGCCAGGATCCTCTGTCCATGGAATTCTCCAGGCAAGAATACTAGAATAGGTTGCCATGCCCTCCTCCAGAGGATATTCCCAAAACAGGAATCAAACCCAGGTCTCCCACATTGCAGGTGGATTCTTCACCAGCTGAGCTACCAGGGAAGCACATCATGTGATATGCTGGGCTGGATGAATCACAAGCTAGAAACCAGATTGCTGGGAGAAATATCAACAATCTCAGAAATGCAGATGATACCACTCTAAGGATGGAATGTGAAGAGGAGCTAAAGAGTCTCTCGATAAGGGTCAGAGAGGAGACTGAAAAAGCTGACTTAAAATTCAACATTCAAAAAACTAAGATCATGGCATCCAGTTCCATTATTTCATGGCAAATAGATGGGGAAGAGTGGAAATAGTGACAGATTTTATTTTCTCAGGCTCCAAAATCACTGCAGATGGTGACTGTAGCCATGAAAATAAAAGACACTTGTTCCTTGGAAGCAAAGCTATGACAAACCTAGACAGCATATTAAAAAGTAAAGACATCTATACAGTCAAAGTTATGTCTTTTCCAGTAGCCATGTATGGATGTGAGAGTTGGACCAAAAAGAAGGCTGAGCACCAAACAATTGATGATTTCAAATGGTGGTACTGGAGAAGATTCTTGTGAGTCCCTTGGACTACAACAAGATCAAACCAGTCAATCCTAAAGGAAAGCAACCCTCAACATTCATTGGAAGGATTGATGTGGAAGCTGAAGCTCCAATACTTTGGCCTCCTGATGCGAAGACTTGACTCACTGGAAAACTCTCTGATGCTGGGAAAGACTGAAGGCAATAGGAGAAAGGGCCACAGAGGATGAGATGGTTAGATAGCATCAGTGACTCAATGGACATGAATCTGAGCAAACTCTGGGGAATACTGAGGGACAAGGAAGCCTGGCGTGTTGCAGTCCATGGGGTCACAGAGTCAGACATGACTTAGAGACTGAACAACAACAACAATATTTAACTGAAAAGGCTGAAAATAAGGATTTGTAACCCTGGCATCTCCTAGTCCCATGTTATTCCCACAGACTCCTTCCATCTTCCTCCCCCTTGGCAAAAATATTCCCATCCTGTCAGAAGAGTCAGCAATCATTGGTCTTTGCCTAAGGTATACCAATTACATTGGACAGGAGGGAGGGATCAAAATCATCCTCAAGGAAAAGAACTGCAAAAGGGCAAAACGGTTGCCTGACGAACTAGCTGAGAAATAGCTTACAAATATCTGAGAAAAGAAGAGAAGGGAAAGGAGAAAAGGAATGATATACCCATCTGAATGCAGAGTTCCAAAGAATAGCAAGAAGAGAGAAGAAAGTCTTCCTAAGTGAACAGTACAAAGAAAACAATAGAATGGGTAACACTAGAGATCTCTTCAAAAAAATTAGAGATACCAAGGGAACATTTCATGCAAAGATGGGCAAAATAAAGGACAGAAATAGTAAGGATCTAACAGAAGAAGAAGATATTAAGAACTGGCAAGAATACACAGAACTATATAAAAAAGATATTAATGACCCAGATAATAACGATGGTGTGATCACTCACCTAGAGCCAGACATCTTGGAGTGTGAAGTCAAGTGGGCCTTAGGAAGCATCACTATGAACTAGTGGAGGTGATGGAATTCCAGCTGAGCTATTTCAAATCCTAAAAGATGATGCTGTGAAAGTGCTGCACGTAATATGTCAGCAAATTTGGAAAACTCAGCAGTGGCCACAGGACTGGGAAAGGTCACTTTTCAGTCCAGTCCCAAAGAAGGGCAATGCCAAAGAATGTTCATACAACCCCACAGCTGCATTCATTTTACATGCTAGCAAACAGTGTCAGACTTTATTTTTGGGGGCTCCAAAATTACTGCAGATGGTGACTGCAGCCATGAAATTAAAAGACGCTTACTCCTTGGAAGAAAAGTTATGACCAACCTAGATAGTAGATTCAAAAGCAGAGCATTACTTTGTCAGAAAGGTCCATCTAGTCAAGGCTATGGTTTTTCCTGTGGTCATGTATGGATGTGAGAGTTGGACTGTGAAGAAGGCAGAGAGCTGAAGAATTGATGCTTTTGAACTGTGGTGTTGGAGAAGACTCTTGAGAGTCCTTTGGACTGCAAGGAGATCCAACCAGTCCATTCTGAAGGAGATCAGCCCCGGGATTTCTTTGGAAGGAATGATGCTACAGCTGAAACTCCAGTACTTTGGCCACCTCATGCGAAGAGTTGACTCATTGGAAAAGACTCTGATGCTTGGAGGGATTGGGGGCAGGAGGAGAAGGGGACAACGGAGGATGAGATGGCTGGATGGCATCACTGACTCGATGGACGTTGAGTCTGAGTGAACTCTGGGAGTTGGTGATGGACAGGGAGGCCTGGCATGCTGTAGTTCATGGGGTCTCAAAGAGTTGGACACGACTGAGTGACTGAACTGAGCTGAAAGTAATGCTCATAATTCTCCAAGCTAAGCTTCAACAGTATGTGAACCTGTTTCAAATGTTCAAGAACTTTTGAACTCCAAATGTTCAAAAATTTCCAAATGTTCAAACTGGATTTAGAAAAGGCAGAGGAACCAATGATCAAATTGCCAACATCCATTGGATCATCAAAAAAGCAAGATAATTCCAGAAAAAATCTACTTCTGCTTTATTGATTATGCCAAAGCCTTTGACTGTGTGGATCACAAGAAACTGTGGAACATTCTTAAAGAGATGGGAATACCAAACCACTTTGGTATACCTGCCTCCTGAGAAATCTTTATGCAGGTCAAGAAGCAACAGTTAGGACGTGGAAAAATGGCCTGGTTCCAAATTGTGAAAGGAGTATGTCAAGGCTGTATATTGTTACCCTGCTATTTAACTTATATGCAGAGTACATCATAAGAAATGGTGGGCTTGTAATATGGGACTTAAATTCACAACATGGTATATATATATATGTTTAGTAGCAATTTCACTTCTTAATGTCCATTTTGACTCAGGTATGAGGGAACCACTTAGCAGCATAGAATGGAGAAAGAAAAGAAAGTGATTTGATGATCTAACTTTGTTACTTGACAACACGGCCAAAAGTAAACTTTGAGTTCCAATAATCTAAAAATGTCTCAGTGAACAGTATTTGGAAAATATTTACTGTTACAAAAAAAAAAAAATTAACTTTGAGTCTTCACCTTTCTCAACTTGCAGCAAAATTCCAAATGGAAAATAAAATAGAAAAAAAAAAAAAAACCTGAGTACTAACAAAATATTGAGGGTTTTTTTTTTGGGGGGGGGGTTGTTTTGTTTTTTAACATTGTACAGTAGAATTTAAAAAAAAGTAAGCATGAGTCTGAAGACAGAAATTATAGAGGAAATAGCTGAACGTATTTCACCTAACAGAAATGAAAAATTTGTCTCTGAGAAAACACCATTAAAAAAACCAACAAGCTAGAAACATATTTATAAGCTATGTAACTGACAAATGCTTCTATTATTGATAATTTAAAAGCTTGTAGCAGCAAAAAATAGAACAACTTTTGCTGTGTGCAACATCCCTAAGCTGATCCTAAGAAAAGAATTCACATGTGCAAAATTTATGTGGGAAGTGCTAGAAGCAATGGCAAGAGAGGGGGGGAAGTGAGACAAGAGAATCAGACACCTAATAAAGGGAGCATTATTATAGCAGTTACCAGTGTGGGCGACAGCAGCTTACTCCTACAGAGAAACTTGAGGAAATGGTGTAAAACACAGGCCTCAGAAATATAAACAGAGGGGTAAGGAAGGTGGGTGTTTACCATCAACTCCTGTCGGCCTTCAGTGCAAAGTTGCCCTAAAGAGTGTTAATTCTCTAGAGGCGTGTGCTATGCTGGAGACCTCTCTCAAAGAAACAGATGCAGATACTGGCAGTTGGAAGCTGGTGAGCACTCCCTGGAATGATTAATCTCAAGAGAAATGGCAGTGTTTCTATGGTCTCTGCTATGAGGAGCAAATGATAATAATTCTATGGGTAAGATGAACTCACAGTTTACATTAAAAATACACAAATGTTCCACAACAATGAAAAATAAACTTCATTAGTAACCATGTGATACAGATTTTAAATATTCAAATTCTGCATATTAAAACTGTGTTTATGTAAGTCAGTCATTACGCTGTACATCTAAAACTTACACAGTGCTCTACAGCAATTATACCTTAACTGGAAAAGTACAAAAAATTAAATAACATTTTTAACAATTTTATTTTTTATAATGTGAAAAAAATAGTTTCTCACACATTGGTAGAAATGTAATTCATAAAAGGTTTATGGAAAATAATAAGCCAATATGTTTATAGTGTTTAATATATATTGATGCAACAGCTTTTCTTCCAGACCACCCTATTTATAATTGCAATTCTATCTTTTGACACTTCAATCACCCATCCTCATTTTCTTTATCTCCATAGTACATATCACCATTGATTAATTAATTATCATTACCTATTTTTATAGTCTGTTATCTTTACTAAACTATATGCCACATGAGGTTAAGGATTTTTGTCTGTCTTAATCATTGGCACCTAGACTTGAGAAGATTAGCTTACATCTGATAGTCAACAAAATATGTTGAATGGTTTATCCATGAATATATCATTAGACAACAATAGAAAAATTAATCAAAAAATATTTAGAGTTTATCTTGACATTGTTGACAATAGTAAAATATCAGAAAAAAAATACATAATGTCCAAAAGAATGTGCTGCTTGCATAATATACACATATATTGTTGTTGTTTAGTTGCTAAGTCATGTCCACCTGTTTTGTGACCCAGAGTGTAGCCTGCCAAACTCCTCTGCCCATAGGATTTCTCAGGCAAGAATACTGGAGGGGGATGCCATTTCGTCTCCAGGGAATCTTTCCTACCTAGGGATCAAACCCACGGCTCCTATATTGGCAGGCAGATTCTTTACCACTGAGCCACCTGGGAAGCGCATATATTACACAGATTAAAAATGATAATGTGAAATACCAAGGAAAAAAGGGCATAAAATTAAGGGCATTAAGTTGACAATGCAGTTTACCAAATATCACATCTAGTATAACTCAGTTTTGGATAAATATATTTTTATTATAAATCTAAATCTAGGATAAGATACAGAGAAATAATAATTCTGGTTTTTACAGGTGCTATTTACAGGTAATTTTAAAATTTTTTCCACTATGAATTTTGTATAGTATTTCCTTTTTAATCACAATGAATTACTGGGTGATTTTTATTGTGAATACATGTTGAATCTATTATAGAAAGCCATAGTGGTTAAAAGGATACATCTTTAATTTTAACAATGTAACGAACTGACCAAACATCAAATACTTGAGAATGACCAAAACACTTGCATATGATATGAACTTGCAACTTTTTTATGTAACCAGACTTTATATTAGAGTTGCATTACTGAAGGCATTACTGAAGATTCAGTTGTGTTCAGTTCAGTTGCTCAGTCGTGTCCAACTCTTTACGACCCCATGAATCGCAGCATGCCAGGCCTCCCTGTCCGTCACCATCTCCGGAGTTTGAGTTCACTCAAACTCACGTCCATCGAGTCAGTGATGCCAACCAGCCATCTCATCCTCTGTCATCCCCTTTTCCTCCTGCCCCCAATCCCTCCTAGCATCAGAGTCTTTTCCAATAAGTCAACTCTTCGCATGAGGTGGCCAAAGTACTGGAGTTTCAGCTGTAGCATCATTCCTTCCAAAGAAATCCCAGGGCTGATCTCCTTTAGGATGGACTGCTTGGATCTCCTTGCAGTCCAAGGGACTCTCAAGAGTCTTCTCCAACACCACAGTTCAAAAGCATCAATTCTTCAGTGCTCAGCCTTCTTCACAGTCCAACTCTCACATCCATACATGACCACAGGAAAAATCATAGCCTTGACTAGATGGACCTTTGTCGGCAAAGTAATGTCTCTGCTTTTGAATATGCTATCTAGGTTGGTCATAACTTTTCTTCCAAGGAGTAAGCGTCTTTTAATTTCATGGCTGTAGTCACCATCTGCTGAGGATTAGTTTTACTTGAAAAACGGTCATTGATGGGATATATTTATGTGTATTTTTTAGGGGAAAAAACACTCAAATTAAAGTTGTTCTCTCTTACCATTTCAGGAATCTGATAGTACTATTAAACCAAAGCAAACTTTTCATTTTTGTTAGTTCTTAATTCATACCAATATTAATCTCTTACATTAATCTTGGAGGCAATAGAGGCAATAAAATCCCAAGGGAAGCAGACATTTTCATTTTTGTTTACAAGATAAAACTCACTATATTTTAATGAAGTCTAAAGCACCAAATAAGAGACTAGGTATTCCTTAAAACAGCTGGCAGAACTATTTATTTTATTTCTTACTTTAGTTTCAATAGTATACCCATTACTGATATTGCCTCAATTTTTCATACTAGTTTTTATAAGATGAGAAATTATGCTATTCTTCACATCAATGTAGTCTCATAATCCCTTGTCACATTTGTGTAGAATAAGTAAAAAGAAATAAACTTTAAGACCAAGTAGCTGATGCAAAGCTAGAATTTAATTTGCACTATAACCTTTTCTCTTGCCCAAAGAAAGGCAATGACAAAGAATGTTCAAACTACCACAAAACTGCACTCATCTCACAAGTTAGCAAAGTAATGCTCAATAGTCTTCAAGCCAAGGTTCAACAGAACGTTAACCGAGAACTCCCAGATGTTCAAGCTGGATTTAGAAAAGGCAGAGGAACCAGGGATCAAATCACCAACATCTGTTGGATCACAGAAGAAGCAAGAGAGTTCCAGAAAAACATCTACTTCTGCTTTATTGACTATGCAAAAGGCCTTGACTGTGTGGATCACAATCAACTGTGGAAAATTCTGAAAGAGATGGGAATACCAGACCACCTTACCTGCCTCCTGAGAAATCTGTATACAGGTAAAGAAGCAACAGTTAGAACCAGACATGGAACAATGGACTAGTTCCAAATTAGGAAAGGACTATGTCAAGGCTGTATACTGTCACCCTGCTTATTTAACCTATATGCAGAGTACATCATGTGAAATGTCAGGCTGATGAAGCACAAGCTGGAATCAAGATTGCCAGGAGAAATATCAATAACCTCAGATACGCAGATGATACCATCTTACGGCAGAGAGCAAAGAGGAACTAAAGAGTCTCTTGATGAAAGTAAAAGAGGAGAGTCAAAAAGCTGGCTTAACACTCAACATTCAAAAAACTAAGATCATGGCATCCAGTCCCATCATTTCATGGCAAACAGATAGGGAAACAAAGGAAACAGTGTCAGACTTTATTTCTTTGGGCTCCAAAATCCCTGTAGATGGTGACTGTAGCCATGAAATTAAAAGACGGTTGCTCCTTGGAAGAAAAGGTATGACCAACCTAGACAGCATATTTAAAAGCAGAGACATTACTTTGCTGACAAAGGTCCATCTAGTGAATGGTTTGGTTTCTCCAGTGGTCATGTATGGATGTGAGAGTTGGACTATAAAGAAAGCTGAGCACTGAAAAATTGATGCTTTTGAACCTTGGTGTTGGAGAAGACTCTTCAGAGTCCCTTGGACAGCAAGGAAATCAAACCAGTCAATTCTAGAGGAAACCAGTCCTTAATAATCATTGGATGGACTGATGCTGAAGCTGAAACTCCAGTATTCTGACCACCTGATGCAAGGAACTTACTCCTTGGAAAAGACCCTGATGCTGGGAAAGATTGAAGGCAGGAGGAGAAGGGGATGACAGAGGATGATGAGATGGTTGGATGGCATCACCAACATGATGGACATGAGTCTGAGCAAGCTCCAGGAGTTAGTGATGGACAGGGAGGCCTGGTGTGCTGCAGTCCAAGGGGTCACAGAGAATAGGACATGACTACAGTGACTGAACTGAACTGACTGACACACTTTTCTCTAGTTATTAAGTAACATTTGAAGTTACTTCATATTTTTAAGATGACTCATTTAGAGGCAATCACAAAAGCTAGGTAGATTAATCTTCCCTTGTGGCTCAGCTGGTAAAGAATCCACCTGCAATGCTGGAGACCTGGGTTTGATCCCTGGGTTGGGAAGATCCCCTGGAGAAGGAAAGGCTACCGACTCCAGTATTCTGGCCTGGAGAATTCCAGTCCATGGGGTTGCAAAGAGTTGGACACAGCAATTTCACTTCAGGTAGACTGTATTTCAGAATATAAAATCAGATATCAATAGGTGATGGCTGCACTAACCACATATTACAAATTCTCTTACAACTAGCAAGAAGGGCCTCTGCTTAGAGATCCTGCACATCACAAATTCACAAAGATAAATGTTACAGTATGCACGAATGGCCTGGTTCTGGGATGCAGTGCTCCGTACTGGCCCAATACAACCCTGAACATTACAAATCCTCTTCTATGACTAACATTGTTTACACCAGGGGAACATTTCACATTTTCTCCCTATGTCCTCAAAAATAAAAGGTGACTCCACCCAAATGTCATGAAGGCTGCTTCACCACTGGACACAAACATTTCAAAATATTTCAGAGAGGAGATGATTTGAGTAGATGATTAAGTAGCGAAATACTTAAGAGAAGAGAAAAAAGAACTGTCAGATCCCCTTCCTGTCAGGACAAGAGCAATATTGAACTGCGGTGTTGGAGAAGACTCTTGAGAGTCCCTTGGACTGCAAGGAGATCCAACTAGTCCATCCTAAAGGAGATCAGTCCTAGGTGTTCTTTGGAAGGACTTATGATGAAGCTGAAACTCCAATACTTTGGCCACCTCATGCCAAGAGTTGACTCATTGGAAAAGACTCTGATGCTGGGAGGGATTGGGGACAGGAGAAGAAGGGGACGACAGAGGATGAGATGGCTGGATGGCATCACCGACTCGATGGACATGAGTCTAGTGAACTCAGTAGTTGGTGATGGGCAGGGAGGCCTGGCGTGCTGCGATTCATGGGGTTGCAAAGAGTCAGACACAACTGAGTGACTGAACTGAACTAAACTGAACTGAGGCATAACTGACAGATACAATTTTTATACTTAAGATGTAAAGGTTATATTTTGATATGCATATGCATTGTGAAATGAGAACCACGATCACGCTAATTAACATACCCATCATCTCACATAGTTAACACTTTCTGTGTGTGCATGTGGATGTGTGTGTGTCATAAGAGTACTTAGATTTACCCTCTTAGCAAATTTCAAGTATAAAATACACTACTGTTACCAATAGTCACCAAGTTGCACAGATCTACAGAATATATTTATGTTGCATAACTGAAACTTTATACCCTTTACCAAGATTTCCCTATTTCTCCTACCTCCCAACCCATGAAAATCATTCTATTCTCTTCTCCAGTATGACTATTTCATTCTACACATAAGTGAGATCATGCATTACTTGTCTCTCTGTGTCAGGCATATTTCCCTCAGTATAATGTCCTTCAGGTAGATCCATCTGTCACAAGTGGCAGAATTTCTTTCTTTTTTAAGGTTGAGTGACTGAACTGAACTGAATATTCCACTGCACGAGTGTGTATGAATGTGTGTGAGAGTGTGTGTTTGGCATTTTTTTAATCCATTCATCCTTTTATGACTGTTTAGACTGTTTTCATATCTTAACTATTGTGATTATTGCTACAATGAACATGGGGGTTCAGTATCTTTGAGTTACTAAATTCATTTTTTGAATATAAATACCCAGAAGTTGGGATTGCTGAATCATATGGTAGTTCTACTTTCAATTTTTTGAAGAATTTCCATACTATTTCCCATAATGGCTGTTTTTTTTACCAATTTCTATTCCCATAAACAATGTACAGGGCTCCTTTTTCTCCACATTTTTGCCAGAATTTGTTATCTTTTGTCTTTTAAATAATAGCCATTCTAACAATTGTGAGGTGATGGCTCATTGTGGTTTTGATTTGCACCCCTGGTTATTAGTGATGTTGAGCATCTTTTCATATATCTGTTGGCCATTTGTATGTCCTCTTTTGTGAATTGTCTATTTAGGTCTTTTGTTCATTTATTTTTTTTAATATTGTTTCATTTTTTGCTATCGAGTTGTAGGAATTGTTTATATATTTTGGATATTAACTTCTTATTATATACGTGGTTTACAAATATTTTTTCCCATTCTGTAGATTGTCTGTTCACTCTGTTAATTGTACCTCTGCCGTGTAGAAGCTTTCTGGTTTGATGTAGCACCAAATTGTTTATTTCTGTTTTTGTTGGCTATGTCAACAAAACAGTACTTGGTGTCATATCCAGAAACTCATTGCCAAGACCAACATCAAGAAGCATTTTCTCCATATTCTCTTCTGTTATCTTTATGATTTGGGATTTTATGTTTAAGTCTTTAATCCATTTTTAGTTGATTTTGTAAATGGTTAGAGATAAGAGTTCAATTACATTCTTTAGCTAGTATCTATCCAGATTTCCCAACACTTGTTTACTGAAGAGATTGTCATTTCCTCATTGTCAAGGACACCATAAGAAAAGGTAACTATTGGTCCATATTCCTGTTGAACATAGATGTAAAAGTGATCACAAATACAAGTAAATTGAATTCAATATAATTCAACCTATAGACTATGACCAGGTGGGATTATTTATCCCTGAGATACAAGGATGATTCAATATACCACATTAACAGAATGAAAGAATTCACATGATTATCTCAATAGATGCAGAAAAAGAATTTGATAATTCAATACCCATTTATGATAAACTAATCAAAGAGGTGAAATACTTATACACTGAAAAGTACAAAATATTGATGAAGGAAATTAAGAAAAACAGATAAATGGAAAGACACTTCATGTTCATAGATTAGAAGAATTAGTTGTTAAAATGTCTACACTACCTAAAGTGAAAGTGAAAGTAAGTAGAGTCGCTCAGTTGTGTCCGACTCTTTGCAACCCCATGGACTGTAGCCTATAATGCTCTTCCATCCATGGGATTCTCCAGGCAAGAGTACTGGAGTGCGTTGCCATTTCCTTCTCCAGGAGATCTTCCCAACCCAGGGATCAAACCTGTGTCTCCTGCATTGTAGCCAGATGATTTACCATCTGAGCCACCAGGGAAGATGGCTATACTACCTAAAGTGATCTACAAATGCAATGTAATCTCTATCAAACTACCAGTTAAATTCTTTACAGAAAAAAAAAAAATCCTATAATTCATATGAAACCACAACAGGCTTGGAATAGCCAAAGCAATTTTGAGCAAGAGAATCATCACACATCTTGGTTTTAAAAATATATTAAAAGCTACAGTAATCAAAATGGTATGATATTATCATAAAAATAGACACGAAGACCAATGGAACAGACTAGAGCTCAGAAATAAATCCACACATTTGTGGTCTACTGATCTTCCACAAGGGTGCAAAGAACACAAGTGTAAAAGAGTTTTACATAACAAGGCATCATTTTCTGTAGCACAGAGCATCTCTTTTTCTGTTTTCCTTTCATGTACCACAAACTGGCATTGTCTTCAAAATAGTATCAGGTTACATGGTGGCACAGAATGTTTTAGGGTATTAGTAATACATATTACTCTTAAATATGTACTTAAGTGTTACAACATGCATGTAACATGAAATTATCTTTATACTGACAATGAGATGAACATAATGTTAGAATTGTGCATAGTTTCACTTTTTATAAAAATAATGAGATGTGATTGGACTTTCATATTATTAAATATAAATTTCAGCTCTATATGTTAAATCCAAATTTTTATATTCACTAATCATGATATATTTTTCCTTTTAATAATTTCAAATTTTAGAATACAACTAATTAAATACTTATTAATTTAAATAATTTAAAGTTTTTAGAAGAAAGACACTTTTGAAAATACACAAGAAAAATATTTTAATCATTTTACATTTGTTTTAAAATTCTGAAAATATATAACCATATTTCATGTGCTTTTTAATGCAATTACCATGTACTTTACAATCCTAATTTAAATCATTACTGTCAAGAGAACAAAATTATTTGAAAGATCTTAATCACAACAATAGAATTCATGATTTTACTGAAATAAAAACAAGACAAATAAGTTTAATGAAAAAAGATGTGATGATTTTGAATTAAGTATTTCTTTATTTATTACTCATGAAAACTCTGCTGCTTGCCAATTATCAGTTCACTCAGGTAGGCATAGTAATTAACTTATTGGTATCTGCCAATTCCAAAATATAAAAGTGATAGCTTTATACATACTTTTCTTAATTGGGGGTTATAAAGATATATATTTTAAGACAGGATGATAGAATATACTGAATTTAAAAGTTTAGCTTGGTACCTAAGTTTAAAATATTTGAATATAAGGAGTGTATGCTTCCACTTGCAGGGTGGCTCTAGAACAACCTTGGGGTAGGCCTACAGATCCTGGTCCCAGGTGCTAAACGCTTTTCTGCTTCATTTTATTTGGTGGCTGCTCCAGTCAACCTATACCTTATCTCTGACCAACAGGTCACTACAATGGTTTACCTGTAGATTTCAACTCCACCACAATTTTGATGTGAACTCAAAATATTACTTCAGTTAATCCAGTTTATAGTCACTTATTTTCATAGTAGTCCATGAAAGCTGGGTTGCACCTAAAATTTGTCAGCTATTGTACTTGCAAGGGTATCATTATTTAAAGGAAGTAGTTCAAAATCAAACTAATTAAAATAAACTTCCCAACTATGGACACATCTATAAACATCTAATACTTTTCAGTTTGTGTTTGTGTAGCAAAGCAATGAAGCACCTTGTACGCTGCTCCATACTGTGGGAGAAATGTGAACAAAATTGCTCCTACAGAAAATGTGACTTGCACAAAACAAAGAGATTCTATGGGAAGAACATACATGATCAGTTTTTTTTCCCCCCTTCCAAGATGGATAATTTCATGATGATGGATTATTATAAAAACTTCCAGATTTTATCAGATTTTATAGATAAGGTTTCCAACAGCTAGAATGCCAATATTTTGAAGGAATAGCAGATGGTATCTGCTACAATGCGCTCTGATAGTTGGTCAATACTAAATATGACATACACCCGCAATATTTAAATTTGGAATTTTGTTTTTAAGGAAAAATATGTGAAAATAAATTTTACCCAAGGCCTCCAAATATATGACTCATTAATAGCTTTACAACACAATCTCCAAATATATTAAGTTGAACTGAAAACTACTGAAAGAAACAAGATCAAGCAGAATCATCCATGTGTGTGCCAATATACATAAAATATTAGGTCATATATTAGTAAAAAACAGGATGGACTGGTAAACTGCAAGGAAATGGGGCAGAGCTGGAAGGACAAGTACCAAGGAATAGACCCCTGAACCATCTTCATGGAAGAGTAAGTTGTAGAGTAATTGCACAAAATGTTTTACTGGAAGAAAGTCTAGCGTTTCCATAGACTATGAAATAGCAAAGGGTATCTCAACAGTACTTGTATTTCCAGGATAAGCAGAAAGATGCTAATAGGAACTGACTACCAGGCTTAACTATGAAAATATGGACCTTAATGGGACACTCTTTATTGCAAGGAGTACTTGACCACTATACTATGTAGAAAATTGCTTTTTCTAAGAAATTAAATTTTCTGTAACAAAAACCACTAGACCAGATATTATCATACACATACATATGTATGTAAACATGCACTTACTAGATTTAAGCTGAAAATAACAAAGAACATTGTAGGCAGTGGGTGTGTTAAGGAAATATACACAAACATTTTTAACTAAATAGATGTGCTTCAGAAATAACATTTAAAAAATATAAATTCTAGAGTTTTCTTTCCTATTGTCCACACACTCTTCTCCTACTCATTTGACTGGCATTCTATATATCTTAGAAGAGTAATAGCCCAGAAGAAAAACAAGGAATAAATGCTGAAAGAAATTATGTTTTAATTTCTGCACTGAATATAGATACAACCCACATAAAGCAAAGCTCTGTGAAGTCCTCAATTACTTTTAAGACTATAAAGTGTCTGCTGAGCAACACATCTGGGAATCAAAGCTAGGAACCAAGATGGTTCCAAATAATTACTTATGTAGAACTGAACAGGACCTGTTAGAGAACTTTCATCAAAAAATTTCTTCATTTACCATTTATACAAGTATAACAAACAATAAAATAACTTCAGTATTTAAGTGACATTCTCAGTTCAATTCAGTCGATCAGTCATATCTGACTCTTTACGACTCCATGGACTGCAGCATGCCAGGCCTCCCTGTCCATCACCAACACCTGGAGTTTGCCCAATCTCATGTCCCTTGAGTCGGTGATGCCATCCAACCATCTCATCCTCTGTCGTCCCCATCTCCTCCTGCCCTCAATCTTTCCCAGCATCAGGGTCTTTTCAAAGGAGTCAGCTCTTCACATCAGGTAGCCAAAGTATTGGAGTTTCAGCTTCAATATCAGTCCTTCCAGTGAACACCCTGGACTGATCTGCATTAGGATGGACTGGTTGGATCTCCTTGCAGTCCAAGGGACTCTCAAGAGTCTTCTCCACACCATAGTTCAAAAGCATCAATTCTTTGGTGCTCAGCTTTCTTTATACTCCAACTCTCATATCCATACATGACTACTGGAAAAACTATAGCCTTGACAAGACGGACCTTTGTTGGCAAAGTAATGTCTCTGCTTTTTAATATGCTGTGTAGGTGGGTCATAACTTTCCTTCCAAGGAGTAAGCGTATTTTAATTTCATGGCTGAGTCACCATCTGCAGTGATTCTGGAGCCCCCCCAAAATTAAAGTCTGACACTGTTTCAACTGTTTCCACATCTACTTGCCATGAAGTGATGGGACCAGATGTTATGATCTTCATTTTCTGAATGCTGAGCTTTCAGCTAACTTTTTCACTCTCCTCTTTCACTTTCATAAGAGGCTCTTTAGTTCTTCTTCACTTTCTGCCATAAGGGTGGTGTCATCTGCTTATCTGAGGATATTGATATTTCTCCCAGCAATCTTGATTCCAGCTTGTGCTTCTTCCAGTCCAGCCTTTCTCAGGATGTACTCTGCATAGAAGTTAAATAAGCAGTGTGACAATATATAGCCTGATGGTACTCCTTTTCCTATTTGGAACCAGTCTGTTGTTCCATGTCCAGTTCTAACTGTTGCTTCCTGATCTGCATATAGGTTTCTCAAGAAGCAGGTCAGGTGGTCTGGTATTCCCATCTCTCTCAGAATTTTCCACAGTTTATTGTGATCCACAGAGTCAAAGGCTTTGGCATAGTCAATAAAGCAGAAATAGATGTTTTTCTGGAACTCTCTTGCTTTTTCCATGATCCAGCAGATGTTGGCAATTTGATCTTTGGTTCCTCTGCCTTTTCTAAATCCAGCTTGAACATCTAGAAGTTCATGGTTCACATATTGCTGAAGTCTGGCTTGGAGAATTTTGAGCATTACTTTGCTAGATGAATGCAATTGTGCCGTAGTTTGAGCATTCTTTGGCATTGCCTTTCTTTGGGATTGGAGTGAAAACTGACCTTTTCCAGTCCCATGGCCACTGCTGAGTTTTCCAAATTTGCTGGCATATTGAGTGCAGTGCTTTCACAGCATCATGTTTTAGGATTTGAAATAGCTCAGCTGGAATTCCATCACCTCCACTAGCTTTGATCATAGTGATGCTTCCTAAGGCCCATTTGACTTCATATTTCAGGATGTCTGGCTCTAGGTGAGTGATCACACCATCATGATTATCTGGGTCATGAAGATATGTTTTGGTACAGTTCTTCTGTGTGTTCTTGCCACTTCTTCTTTATATCTTCTGCTTCTGTTAGGTCCATACCATTCCTGTCCTTATATTGAGTCCATCTTTGCATGAAATGTTCCCTTGGTATCTCTAATTTTTTTTTAAGACATCTCTAGTCTTTCCCATTCTATTATTTTCCTCTATTTCTTTGCACTGATCACTGAGGACAGCTTTCTTAGAGTGACATTCTTGTTGTTAGTTAGTTTGGATAGAATACATGCAGGCTTCTGAACTAACTACTGCAAACCATTTAAAAACAGGTTTGTAGTTTAATCCAAGGGTCTTCTTACTTCATTTACAAAAGTTAGCTTTGATCCTGACAGAACTGGAGAGGGATCTACTATGTAAAAAGAAGTAAACTTGTTCATATAGCAGTGAGTTCCTATATACTCTCGGATTTCATGTCAGCTCTTGAAGCTTGTTGTAAAGCCTGGGAATAAATGATCTTTTTACTTTTGAAGCAGCTATTTCAGATAAAGCTTTATTTATATAATAGGAGAGAAAAAGAAAAATGTTTCAGCCAACTACATATACCCTATCGGTATCAAAGCCAGTTCAGTGATAGAATAATGATTACTTTTGGCTTCTGAACAGTGTATCTACCATACTGGACATGAGCCTCTTTGTGTTACATGATAAATAGTAAATGGGGTGAGAGGGTAAAGTTGCCAAGGTTTAACGGACCATAGTGGACACACATTTGAAAGAATTGGATGAGTAAGCTCTAGCACACAAGTGCATGTTCTGTTAACTTGAGATAGAACACATCTATCATATCCCAACAACAATTCATCATAATACGGTTCCTTTCAGCCTTTGACCAGTAATTTGGACATGATCTTCCTAAGGGAGAAGAGCATTTGTAGATGAGGCTTCATATTATATTGATGGATCTGTTAAATTAGATTTTTCCTAGTAGCTATTGAGCAATTGAGCTACTAAAATTCAACCTCCCTCTTCACCCCCCTTGCCTACAGCTTTTGTGTACTTCATCACATACAATTACCAGAACTAGAATACTGCCCGCAACAGTCCTATTGAAATTAAAAAGGAATGTGACACACGGTATGAGAGACTTCTTAAACTCCTCCCAGCATGATGAAAAAGGATGTCCTTTATCCATATTCTTTCATGAAATACATCTACTAAACAATGGCAATATTACCAGATCCAGGGAAATCATTATAACTGTTCAATCCACAGATAAGAGAAGTAAGATCTGCTTAAATGATTTATTGAGCACTTTCTGGGTCAGGCATGGTGCCAAGTATTTTACATCCATTTTCTCATGTGATCCTTAGAAAAATCTTACAAGGGTTTTACTGCCATCATACCAATTTTATAGGTGAGGAAATGGAGGTTCAGAAAGGTTAAATAAATCTTCCTATATCTCAAAGTTAGTAAATGGAAGAGGCTAGGATGTTAATTTTTTTCAGTTATAATTATTTTACAGATTAACCAATGTATTTATTAATTCATTAGCTGTATTCTGACAAGTGAGATATGCTTGGATTAAGGATTCACATTCCAGGTAAAAACCACAAAGTACACTCAGCTAAGCTACTTAAAATAACAAAATACACATCTGAGTGGAAAGATTATTGTCTGACACTAATTTCAGGAGTTATTTCTGTGAAACCAAAAGTGACTTAAATGTCTGTATATTGCTAAGGCAACAAAAGAAATCATACATGAAATCTATTCATAATGAGCACAAATTTAGCAATGATTCCTTGGTTAAACTCATTCTTGACAGTTTTGGAAAACAATTAATAATAATATAGGGAGTTTAGTGCAGTGAAAGCAGAGTCAAGGAAAAATAAACATAGGCTTTAGACTAGATATACCTAACTTCACTGCTGATGAGCTACGTAAATTTGGGCAGGGAATTTAAACTTTCTGAGCCAGTTTCCTCATCAATAAAATGGGGATCTGACTTCCTGAATGGCATGGATATTGTTAGGGTTAGTGGATTGCATGGAAAGGCCACTGTCACATGGTGTGTCTCACATAATCCTTATTCATCATAAAATTCTCTAGAATGAACTACATCAAAATAATACACTTTATTGTCTGAGGCTGAAAATCTGTATGCCAGGAAAAGAAAAAAGCAGGCATTACAACAAATTGGGAAAAACTGAATCAGAAGACACAGTGTACCTACTACTAAATGTTCTTTAAACCACAGGTGAAAGAGGGAAAACAATCTAAGTTCTCTGTACTTCTTACAATCTTAATACTTCAAAGAGGAATGCTATTCCCAATGTGTACTTTTAGTAAGAAGTTATATTGGTAGAGGAAAAAAGACCATAAATAAGAAAGGAAAAACCTGAAGTTTTCAATTCTAGGCTTATGCTGCACACACTATTTTTTCCAATCCTCTGCTTCTTTTTATAGATCTGATATGCTAAGAAAGAGTTCTGGAAGAATTCAAGGCTTCAGCTCTGAGTAGTTCCGTGAAACTGTTAGTCACTCAGTTGGGTCCAACTCTGTGAATCCGTGAGCTGTATCCTGCCAGGCTCCTCTGTCCATGGATTCTCCAGGCAACACTGGAGTGGGTAGCCATTCCCATCTCCAGAGGATCTTCCCAACCCAGAGAACAAAGCTGGGTCTCCTGCATGGCAGGCCGCTTCTCTACTCTTTGAGTCACCAGGGAAGCCCTGGTTACCGAGTAGCTCTGTCACCCTAGACTAGTCATGAATTCTGAGATGATTCTTCTACAAAATGAATATTTGGATCATTTCCACTAATTCTACAGTTTCCACCAGCTATGAAATTCAATACCTATAAACTTGTAATTTTAGTAACTGTCAGTGAACAGATTCCAGTAGGACATAAGTGAAAAGTGTTTATTAAAACATTTGAAGGCGATTCCAAAATATGCCCATAAGAATTAAATCTTGTGCATAACAACTTTAGCTAGTTTCAAAATAAAATACAACAAACTATATTAGATTAAACATATAAGACAAAATGAAATACTGTTGGGGCACCTATGTAAGTATAAGGTATGGCAAACCAATAAAATTGGAATTTCAATTTATGTTATAGCTAGTAGAATCAGCTTTGTCAGTTTATATTGATATGCTTAATGTGTTTGTTATATGAAAATCATGTTTCATTAATTTGTTTCATAAAGGCTATAAATGTTTGTACCTAAATAAGCTGGGTTCTCTGCTAGCTCTAAGAATGATACCAGTGATTAAATATTTCACCTTTTAATAGGGATAGATGTTAATTACATAAATAATGATAAGTACTGCAAAGGAAGAATTAAAACTGCAATGTGAAAAATTAACATAAAGTCTGATATAGATTATGGATTTATGAAGACATTTTTGAGGAAAGGACTTCATATTTAAGTTGCAAACCATAAATGAAAAATTGAAAAAAAAAAGAGTAGAGGGAACCTGAAAATACTACATACCGTATGATTCCAACTATTTGACATTCTGGTAAAAAGCAAATTCCAGAGACAGGAGAAAAAGATTATTGGTTGACAGGAGTTATGAGAGAGGGAAGGATGAACAGGCAGAGCACAAAGGGCTTTTAGAACAGTGAAACTACTCTGTGATACTATAATGATGAATACATGTGACTGTGTGTATTAGTCACTCAGTTGTGTCGACTCTGAGACTCCATGGACTGTGGCCCACCAGGATCCTCTGTCCATGGAATTCTTCAGGCAAAACTATAGACTTGTCCAAACCCACAGAGCTGTACAACATCAAGAGTGAATTCTATTATAGGTTATGGACTCTGTGTTAACAGTGATGTGTCAATGTGAACCCTTTCATTTATAAAAAATGTATCACTCTGATGGGGGGATATGGATAACAGAAGAGGCTATGCATGGTTGGAGGGGAAGGAACCTATGGGAAATACTTAAACTTTCAGCTCAAATTTTGCTGTGACCCTAAAAGAAGTGCTCAAAAAAAAAAAGTGTATTAAAAAAACATACAGAAAAAGATTCAAGATGTGCAGGACTTGAAACAGGAAATTTTTAAGTATTTGAAACAGAAGACATGGGTTTCTTGTCATTCTAAGACAGTCTTATCCATAGAAGATATTTCTCAAGTTAAATAGGAGCTGTGAATGAATTCTAAACTAAAAACTATAATCTAAGGCATTAAGTGCTCATGTAAAAGTATTATGCTAAAATGCTCTCTGAAAATTATACAGATTTATTCCATAGTACTTGTTACCTAAAGTTTTAAATTATATATGTGTGTATATGTATATGTTTTATATGTTTATATATATACACACATATATAGATACAATAAGACTTCCCTGGTGGCTCAGTGGTAAACAATCCACCTGCCAATGCAGGAGCCAAGGGTTTGATCCCAGGGTCAGGAAGTTTCCCTGGAGAAGGAAATGGCAACCCACTATAGTATTCTTGCCTGGGAAATCCCATGGACAGAGGAGACTAGGAGGCTATAGTCCACGGAGTCACAAAAAGAGTCAGACATGACTTAGTGATTAAGACACAATACAGACTTAACAAGTACCATCTCTAAAACTCCATACAACTTCAGTTCAAAACGAGATACAAGGTAAACTAACATCTGTCTCAGTTTCTGATATGATGTAACAAATTAACCCAAAACCTAGTGACTGAAAAACATGTATTAAACCACTGGGTTTAATGAATCCAAACACAGGCAGGGGTTATGTGTCCTTACCATATACTCAAAGCTGTTTTCTCCCCAGTAGTCATGTATGGATGTAACAGCTGGACCATAAAGAAGGCTGAGCGCTGAAGAACTGATGCTTCTGAATTGTGGTGCTAGAGAAGACTCCTGAGAGTTCCTTAGACTGAATGGATATCAAACCAGTCCATCCTAAAGGAAATCAACTCTCAGTATTCACTGAAAGGACTGATGCTGAAGTTGAAGCTCCAATACTTTAGCCACCTGATGCAAGAAGCTGACTCATTGGAAAATATCCTGATGCTGGGAGAGATTGAAAGCATAAGGAGAAGGGGTGACAGAGGATAAGATGGCTGGGTGGCATCATCAAGTCAATAGACATGAGTTTGAGCAAACTTCAGAAGAAAATGAAGAAGAGGGGAACCCTGGTGTGCCGTAGTTCTTAGGGTTGTAAACAATCAAACACAACTTAGCTACTAAACAACAACAACAATATCTCAAACTAGGAATATCTGAAGCTGGGGCTCATTTGTCAGCTGAGGGCTGGAATCCTCCAAAGCCTCCTTAACTCGCATATCTGGTGCCTGAGAGGGAATAACTGAAAGATGAGGACTGCTGGCTATAGCTCCTAAATACGGCCCCCCCCACATGGCTTTGCATCCTCCCAGAATGTTGACTTAACAAGTAGTCAGACTTAAGAAGTAGCCAGGCTTCTTATATGGACTCTTTGGACTCCAAACACAAATATTCCAGAGAATAAAGTAAAAGCTCCATCACTTCTGGGGACTTGGCCTCTAAATTAATGCACTTTCACTTCTGCTATATTCTGTTAGCCATAAACAATTTGTATAGTACTAGTATTAGTCGTTCAGTCGTGTGCAACTTTTTGCAACCCCATGGACTATAGCCCACCAGGCTCATCTGTCCATGGGATTCTCCAGGCAAAAATACTGGAGTGGGTTGTAAGCCCACCTAAATTAGAAAGAGTACACAGACACCACCTATTAATTAAAGGAAGTGTGAAAGAATGTGTGGCAATTCTTTATTCCCATAATACCTAAAGCACTACTCTAATCATGAAAATAATAGCCTCTACTTCCAGAGGGTAAGTCTACTTCTTCTCAGGAGATTATTATTTCTCCGAAAGAAATGGAAGCATTCTCAATCTAATTTTACTGTCACCTTTGTATATTCTCTACCTTGACTGGCCAGAGTGCCTCTTGTAACTTCTACCACATTCTCTCCTAGGGGCCTATATTGATTACTTTGATCACTATCCCATCATCCTAAAATCACTTCTCCCCTCAACATCTCATTAACACATATCAATGTAATAATATTTTAATTAATAATTTAATTATAATTAGTAAATAATATTTAGATAATGTTTTAATAATTCTATTAAATTCCTAAGTATCCAAGCTGATCCTTTAAGTTCCAGAATTTCACAGCCTAGTTTGACTAGAAAGCAACCATTTAAAAAATGAAGGAAGTAATCAGCCAAGAATAAAGGAATAGCTATTCCATATTCAAATTTCTAAATATAAAATGAGAAGGCAATGTACCAGAGAAATTACATTAAATAACAAAAACTAACTTTAAAATACATTTTAAATTATCACAACATTAAAAGTGAATGAAAATTGATTTATGGGACAAGCATTAAGAACAAACTGATAATATAATCATAGTGAATATGATAGATTTTGTTCATTTTCATTTTACAAAATATCTACTCTAGGGAACATAATTTTACAGATCTACTTTAATGTCATAACAATCTTGAGCTCATAGGTTTATTCTTTAAGCCTGATTAGAGCTAAATACAAATTTAAATATATAATATGTCATTTAATTTCATGGGCTTTAAAGTTTACTAACTTTGCATGTGTACATTTTTCAGAATGCATTCATATAAATCTTCTGTCATTGTAAACTGTACCAAATGGGATAATAAATGTGTCCATCTCATGTTACTACAGGTATGATAAACTGAGATAAAGTCAAGTCAGAATATTTAATACTCAGTATATGATACTCATTATCATCATCATCATTGTTACTAAGAGCTCATGCTGGAAATATAAACCTAGGCTTAAAAGTCTAAAATATTATATTGGAAAATAAAAATGAAATTAACAAAAATAAACAAGTTTTTAAAATACAATTAGAGACTACAATAAATAATTTAAAATACTGCACCTTCAATCACTAATTCAGTCAACTAATTTTTCCTAAAAATTTTTATAAGAGGGAATAGCAAACAATGGGGTCACAATTTTTAATATTACATTTTTATAAGAGAAAACAAAGGTTTTTGCATGAAAAAATTTTCTCCAACTGAAACGACCTTTTATAACTAAATTTAAAACTCCAGAAAAGAATATATATATTGAAAAAGCTAAGATGTCATTAGCTTTAATATTGAAAATAATCACCACTTTAAAAGTACAAATCTTTGCCAATACCAAAGATAGTTCTGTATTACTGACCCTATTATTAGACACATAAGTAATTTATTAAGCACTACTCCATAGCAGTCATTTTTGCAACTCTTTTTCATCTTTTATCTCATTTAATCCTCATAACCCCCTAAAATGTTACTACAATTATTATTCCCATTTCATAAATAAGAAATTTATACTTAGGAAGCTTCAGTTCAGTTCAGTTCAGTCGCTCATGTGTTTCTGACTCTTTGCGACCCCATGAATCGCAGCACGCCAGGCCTCGTTGTCCATCACCATCTCCAGGAGTTCACTCAAACTCATGTCAGCTTAAGTATTGTTTAAAGTCACACAGGCAAGCAATGGGATAACCAGGATTTAAGCCTGAAGTGTGTCTTACCCCACAGCTCATGCTTTTAACCACTAAGCACACTGCCTTCCACAAGGTGAATGAAATTAATGACAATCTAATAGCCGCCAGGCACTTTATATACTTTTTCTTTTTTACAGATGAAGAAATTAAATTACTTGTAAGTATTAAAGTTCCAGAACTTTTCCTTACTTAGTACTTCTCATAGTATGATCTATGGATTATTCATATGAAAATCATTAGATGCTATTTTAAAAGTCAGATTCTTGAGCTTAGTTACAGAAATACAAATTTGATAAATCTTGGGCATGGCATTTTTTTGTATGTTCCATATAAACTATTATAAAATGTTTGCTACATTGCCTGTATTATACAAGAATAAAGTCCTTGTATATATCTATTTTATACGTAGTTGTTGTACCACTTAATCCTCCTATCCATTTTGCCCCTTTCCCTCTTGTGACAACCACCAGGTCTGCTCTCTGTATCTGTAAGTCTTTTTATGTTTTGTTCTATTTTTCCATTTGTTTCATTTTTTAGACTTCACATATAAATGAAAACATACAGTATTCCCCCTGTGAGGTACTCCAGAGTTCTCAGGAGTGTACATGTGTGTCTTTCTGATGAGAAGCTTTCTAATTTTTGACTTTAGTATCTCCTATGAGAGAATGAGATATTCATTGTTGTTGTTTTGTCTCTAAGTCATGTCTGACTTGTTTGCAACCCCATGGACTATGGCTCACCAGACTCCAGTCCATGAGATTTCTCACACAAGAATACTGGAGTGGGTTGCCATTTCCTTCTCCAGGGGAATCTTCCCAACTCATGGATCGAACCCGTGTCTCCTTCATTGGCAGGGGGATTCTTTACCACTGAGCCACCAAGGAATATTCATAACTGGCTAAAAAAAAAAAGATGAAACTTTGTCTCCAGAATACCCACTTCTAATATCAGGTTGTTTTACTGATTCACATTCAGGACAAAGAATAGATACTTAAATAGACATTGAATAAATAAGAATAGATACTTAAAAGGCCTTTTAAGCTTTCTAATATTAAAGTATCTCTAAGTAATATTTATAGAAATAAGGAAAACGAGACACATGAATACTCTTTGGCTCTGGTTTATGAAATTCAAAGATACAGAGTTTTAGATACACTTCTGTTCTTCCATAGAAAATCCACCCTCAAAATGTTGTTTACAAAATTGGAAAAGAAACAAAGCCACTTTAGGAGTATTTAATAGTTGGCATTTATTATGTATAGTATTTACTACAGGTCAGGTATTGTGCTAAATCTTAAGAATTATGGAAATTATTATCATCATTTTAAACATGAGGAACCTTAGAATTAGAGAAGTTAACTAATCTGACCAAGATTTTAAATACAGTCTTGGAGCTGGGATTCAAATGCAAGGCAACTCGATTCCAAAGTCCTGAATTATGCCAGCTCCATTCCAAACTCCCCCCACCACAGCCACCACCTCCAGAACTACCACCATCACCACCACTATCACCATGACTACAAGCTCCCCAGTTTTTGCCTCAACTTGTGTTTCTGAAGAAATAGTTTCCAGGCACAATTAGCGTAGTAGTAGTTATAAGGACATGAAGTTAATATTCAAAATATACACTTGAAAAAGAATTTTCAGTGGTAGAAACTAAAAATATATATTTTGCCACAATACCCAGGAAATTATTACCCAAAGTAAAATGAAAGGACCACTGTAATATGTAATAGTGCCTCAATTTAATATGGAAGTATTTCAACTATTAAAATACTTCAAGAAGCACTTCAACGAGACTATGAAAATATAAATAGAAGGGTAAATGGGATAATATTTTAAGTATAGGTACAGTTACTTACTCTTTTATATCTTGTGGCATTTGAAAATGTATGACCTAATGCAATTAGCAAGCAAGTATACAGTAAGAATTCTGTGTGAAAAATAGTAAGGTTTATTAGGAATAAATGACTCCCAAATCTCTAATCTATTTCCACATTTTAGGACAAAGAAGGCAATGCAATACAGGTTAACTTTCAAAATGTATTTCCCTTGCAGTTAAAGCCTGTTAATGAGAGAGCTTTATTAGGTAAAATGGTGTCACACTTTGACGTGACACAGAGAAAACATCAACTAATTAATAGACTTTTTTCAAAACTTTCATTCCTTACATTTATTTGCATCATATAACTACATACCAAACCAAGCATAACAAAGGAATTTTGACACTATCATACTTCATGCAAGGACATTTCAAGTAAAGAAACTTTGGAAAATGATGACAGGTGTCTGCATTGCACCATCCCCTCATTACTCTCCACAGGTCTCCAGATTAGCCATTTGAAATGAATTCATTAATTACTTAATGAATTGTGCACATATGCTCAAAGGTACCATAATAAGATTGTTTGCTGTGGCATTTTTATGCAAAGGGGAGAAAAGAAAACACAACCTATTGTTCCTCACTAGAAGAATGAAAAGCCATGAATTACTCATATAACAGAATGTTATCAATAACTAAAACTAATAAACAAAATCTACATATTTTGACATGAATATATCTCAAAAAAAAATTAAGTCAAAAGACCCAGCTGCAAAAGTTTATATGTAGTATGTGTCAATTTATGTAAAAAAGAAAAAATAAGGAAAAGGGTATCAGGAGGAAAAAAGTGAGTACAGCATTCAAGGCAGCAGTTAAAACCAAAGTGAAGGAAGAAAGACACAGGATACGGCATATTCTTGGAATAGGCAGCAGTCCTCCATAAGAAACTGTCAGGAAAAGTCGCTAGAAAGATAGACAGCATCCAGACTGAAATGTTCTGATGGCTGTGCTAAAGAATTCGGACTTCACTATGTTGGAAATGGAGAGCCAGAAAAGGGATTCAATAGGAGGGTGAGATGAGTGGATCCATGCCTCAGAAAGATGACTGACTATCTTATGCAGAGGCTGGTAACAGAATTAGGAGCCCGTTAAAATAATCCAGGTAAAGAACAGTAAGTGACTCTCTCTGACAACAGTGTCTGTTTTATCAGCGTTATTTCAGGAACAGATCTCAGTAGAAGACTAGAAACGTATACACAATCTTCACAAGAAAAGGGGAATTATAAAAAGTTAGATTAAGTGGTATAAAATGAGAATAAAGTTATGATATCTGAGAAGAAAACAGGGTTAGATAGAACCCGGGCAACCATCTGTAGACTGATAATAAAGCAGCAGGCAAAGAAGGAAACATCATGGCGAACAGCACCATCAAAGAGGTGAAAGAAGGAGGAGGAAGTATTGCTTCAGAAACAAAAGGAAAGAAAACGTATTATTTAGCAAATAAAGAAGAGACTAGATAGAGGTATTTTAAAGATCTTTCCAGGCATTTTGGTACTTACCTAATAGATTTTTAGTCAAGAAAATACTTCACAAACTCTGACCTAGCTAGTCAACAAAATATATATATTCTCTTGTGTCCTGGTTCATGAACTCTTAAAGATCAGCAGGATGCATAGGTTACGGTCTATGTATCGTGTATCTACAACTACATACAGGTCTGAAGGAAGTGACTAACAATGCTTCAACGGAAGATACAACCTTATAGAATCAGATATGGGAGTATAGTCTGAAGTATAGTAAAGAAGTCAGAAACGTACCAATAGAATGTAGTTCTGACTTGATCAACACTAATGCTCTATTTAATTTTCATTGTATTTTTTCTTTTGGACACTTAAGTCATTATAATGCTAACAAGGTTATCTGTTTTAAAATAGTTATAGTAAAGCAACTCTACATGTGCAGTAGCCAAATTTAATACAAGCAATTAAATTTATTCTCAGTGTGTGGAAGGCTTCTCATTATAGATAACTGCTATGAAAAGTACATTTTTACAATCACTATATTACTAAAACTTAAAGAGAAAAAGATATCTTTTATAATATTAAAAATAAAACTCTATCAACCAAGAAAAACAAACTACTTTAAAATGTTGATCACATTTTCAATGCATAATTACAGTCCTAATCTTAAGAATTCATTTTAAAAATATTTAACATGTTTTCATTATATTAGATATGTTTCGTCCCTGTGGTTACAGTGGTTTTCTCAAGAAACTCCCACATGGACAAAATTAATAAATAATAATAAAATAAGCCTAAATATAGAATTAAATAAAATGTAATTTTCCAGCAGTTCCTGAAAGATTCAATAATTTTCAAACAGTTATTAAAGAGGAATCAGTGCTTAGTCATGATTTGCTCATTCAGTTATTTTGCTCAAGTATTGAAATAATTATTCAGATAGTATATATAATAAGAATTTCTTGAAGCAGAACTCTGAAACTCTTTTTTAATCTAAATAGTGCAACTAGAGAAAGCATACAAGTAAAACAATGAGCTGTGGACCACAGAGCATTCCTCTGAGCAGGAACGAGAGCTCACCCTATGCTCTTTTCTCTTATTCTGATAAATTTATCCTTGACCTTGCCTATTATTACATAAGAAACCACTGCTGAGAACTGCAGTTAGCACAGCAATGAAACTTTAATATCATCATCCCTGTTACAAGTGGTGTGATTTCTGTCATTACCAGTATAGCTTAGATTGAGATATGAAGGCAGCTGCACTGACACATTGGATAACCATATACTATTTAAAGGACACAGTAGTAGTTTCACGGGAGGGGAGAGAAGCCCCACAACAGGTCCCATGTCATGTCGTCAATTACAGGCCTGCCACACTAATGTCGAAGGAGATGCAGGGAGCAGCAACAATGAGGACATTCGTCTCGTCCTTCTCTGGGAAAGGGGCACCTGTATCCCACTGCACTCTGTCTTCTGCTGCCTCCCGTCTCCCTAGCTTTTGTTCTCCCTGACAGTGAACGTGATCCTGAGAATGTGACCTATCCATCATCCTTTCTTCCTGAAAGGCACCTTGACTATGGTTAATGACTGTAATAAGACCAAACAATACATACCAAACCCCAAGCTCCTCTACTCAGCATCTCTGAAAATGGGCTCCGTTGAGACAATAAAAGGACCGAAGGATTGCACTAGAAAGGCAAGTATTTCATAACATCTCATTTAATTTGTTCCTCTAGTTCACATCATATTCAGAGAGGAAATGTAACTGAAAAGGGAGGGGACTGAATTTCTTGTGTGGATCATAAAAACAACAGCAATGTATGATAAGTAAACATTCTACACATGTATAAACTTAGATACTCAAGCCTTGTACATTTTATTGTGAACCCCATATTACCAGCACACATATTATAGAATGTTTTTAAAACAAACAAACAAAAATGTGAGAGATATTTTTATAATATTAAAAAAAAAACTATCCAGCAGCTATTACTGCGACTGGTACTACTTCCTTAAGCAATCCTTTGAAAAAAACTACCCTCAGCAGACCCATCGCTTTTGTCTTGTCTGTTTATTTTTTTTTTTAATGTTTTAAAACTTTATTTCAACATAACTATACTTACAGAAATATGCATATTGGTTAACAGAATGCAATTTAACTTATCCTACACAATTTGAACCAAAAAACTTGGTACATGGTTTGCTTTAAAAAAGAAAGAAGGATTTGCGGTCTGGTTTATTTTTCATCTATTACAAATGTATATAAAAGATCTTCCATCTCTTTAATAACGCTGTTGTTGTTCAGTCGCTAAGTCCTGTCCAAATCTTTTGGGACCCTATGGACTGTAGCCCTCCAGGCTCCTCTGTCCATGGGATTTCCCAGGCAAGAATCCTGGAGTGGGCTGCTATTTCCTTCTCTAGGGGATCTTCACGACCCAGGGATTGAACCCATGTCTCCTGCTTTGGCAGATGGGTTCTTTACCACTGAGCCACCAGGGAAGCCTTTAATAAAGCTATGTTGTTGTACTTCAGTCACTAAGTCATGTCTGACTCCTTGTGACCCCGTGGGCTGTAGCACGTCAGGCTTCTCTGTCTTCCGCTACCTTCCCGAATTTGAACTATCTAGAGCAAGAAGACAGGTTCCCTGGTGGCTCAGATAGTAAAGAATCTGCCTGCAATGCTGGAGACCTGGGTTTGATCCCTGAGTTTGGAATATCCCCACAGAAGGGAATGGTTACCCACTCCAGTATTCCAGTCTGGAGAATTCCATGGACAGTGGAGCCTGGCAGGCTACAGTCATCTTTTCTAGTCATAGGAAGGTATCTGATAATGGTGTGTGTAAGACACCAAAACACTGTAAAATTCATGTTAAAAATCTATTAGTGGGATAGAGGAGGCATTCAGTTACTGGGTTCTATGTTATGTTTAAATCCAGAAATCAATGCCTTTGAATTTTCCCTGTTATCTCTATATTTGCAGCAGTTTCTAAACCTGAGCAAAAATAGGTACTGGGTATAATAGAACCTAATGTTTGAAAAAAAAGCTAGTACATGTGATACTTTTCAGAAATGAGTGAATTAGAATCACTTGATCTACTGTAAATAAGCCTGTAGGGCAAAAATCTTTGATACATTCCATGTAAGAAATAAACAGAAGCCGCTTACATAAGGAAGTTACAGGAAAAGATATCAGTGCATTTATAGTTGATACTACAAATATGGTAGGTAAAATCAGCTTCCAATGAACAATCAAATTTACAATTTTAAATGAAAAGGCAGATATTTCACACAGACTTTTTAACATGTAGTCCTCTATAATAAATATTTAATAATTTCACAGTCACAAGTAAACAGCCTTTGGGACTTTAAAAATAAATGGTTCAATATTACTTTGCCTTTTGTAGCTGATAGATTTAAAAAAATTTAAATTTATGAAAACTATATAAAAATAAACATATATTTTACTTAAATATTTTGGTAACTGTTATACAAATATTCATCAAGCCCTTTTTTCATCTAAACAGATGTAATGATTTGCTCAGGGCTTGTCTTAAAGCACCAAGAGTCTCGCATTCTTTCAAAAGTCTTCATTAAACTGTCAACTGAGGCTTGTACCCTCTGGCTTCAGTTATATTTTCTACCAGGATTAAATTAAGAATATGAAGCTTTATATTGCTTTTCTTTTCATTTTGGCAGGCTCCTATAACTATGAAAAGAATTAAAGTGCAGAAACATACATGATTTTCTATCATATCCTATCTCTTTTTATTACAGTGTAGAACACATCTGACATTTTGTAATAGATGTACACACATATTTTAAGTATATACTTTTGTAATCAGTTTATATCATCTGAATGAAATTTCTCATTTTGTGTTTTAAATTTGATTTGCTTGAAAGGATGATTTAGTTCATCATAAATTACCCATGTCAAGTAGTTTATCACATATGTACTCAAAATATCCATCAGGATATCTAACAGTGACTCAAAGGGTTTAGCACAGTGTATGCATACGCTTACTCCTTGGAAGAAAAGTTATGACCAATCTAGATAGCATATTCAAAAGCAGAGACAATACTTTGCTGACTAAGGTCCGTCTAATCAAGGCTATGGTTTTTCCAGTGGTCATGTATGGATGTGAGAGTTGGACTGTGAAGAAGGCTGAGCACCAAAGAATTGATGCTTTTGAACTGTGGTGTTGGAGAAGACTCTTGAGAGTCCCTTGGACTGCAAAGAGATCCAATCAGTCCATTTTGAAGATCAGCCCTGGGATTTCTTTGGAAGGAATGATGCTGAAGCTGAAACTCCAGTACTTTGGCCACCTCATGCGAAGAGTTGATTCATTGGAAAAGACTCTGATGGTGGGAGGGATTGGGGGCAGGAGGAGAAGGGGACGACAGAGGATGAGATGGCTGGATGGCATCACTGACTCGATGGATGTGAGTCTGAGTGAACTCCGGGAGTTGGTGATGGACAGGGAGGCCTGGCGTGCTGCAATTCATGGGGTAGCAAAGAGTCGGACACGACTGATCGACTGAACTGAACTGAACTGATGCATATTATAATATATTCTGATTAAATCATTAAAGTCTAGTCCATAATGGGTATTTCTCTCTGAAGTTTCTATCAATGGACTTAGCCACTCACTGGTGATCTCTCCCTTCTTTGACCTTCTCTAATGCTTATCATTCATACCACTTGTGAAATGTTAACTAGTCTCTGCTAGGCTAGGTCCTGTTCATCTAATCAGACTGGAAGTTCTTTGAGGGCAAAAGTGCCTTACTTTGTCCTATCTCCAGTTGTAGACAGCAACAGGTGATTCATGTAACAAAGGTTCAAAAAATTTTTTAAGATCTGATGATAATGAAAAAAGGAGGATGAGGAAGAGAAGGGGCAGAAGCAGAAATTTAGGACATATATTATTATAAGGATATTCAAAATTTAAAGTGTAATTTGTAAAATTCAGAACACAGGAAAGTAAGACTCCAGCTGGTTATTTTGGGAAGTTGATAATATAGCAGCAAATTGGTCAAAATAGCTCAAACTGCTAAAGCAATAATCACATTTTACTTGGGTATGCTCATTTCACATATAATTTTCTGGACCCTAGACTCAGTTTTTCACACTCAAAACAGAATAGCATAATGGAAGGAATGGTACTGAATACCCTGCAACCAATCCTTTAAACATATCCAGAGTAATAGAATGAGTGAACATTCAGGTTCCCCTAACTTTGAATGGTCCATTCCTTTTAACACAGTCTGCTTTAAGCAACGAGGCACTATATTTCTATTGATAACATTTAAAAGAGACTAACCAAAGCAGGTGTTTATTCATTCTCACATTTGAAACATTTCTATTTCTAATAATTTTGATCTAAATCCTGAAATTAAAATGTTAGATAAAACAAAATTCTTGATGTAACAGTGATGATAATATACTTAGTGGAACCAGGGTGCATTCGATTCGAGCAAAGAAATCTTTAGGCTTACCTCAGTACTGCCACTAACTAACCATTATGACCTGATATGCTTTTCACATATGAACCTGGTTTGATATGCAAACATTTTAATGCTAATGCAATACAGGAAGCAGAGGATGGGGGGAGGAAGGACGGAAGGGAAAGGAGAGGGGAAGGAGGGAGGGAACGGGAGACAGGATGCACTAGGTTAAAAGGCAGTAAAACCTCAGTCCTGATTTCAGCATTGCCACTAACTCAACAACATGACCTTGCAAAGTCACTTAAACTTTCCAGATTATGGTGCCTCAACACAAAACGATGGCATGTGGAGGATGTATTCTCAAAGGTTTCCACAAATTCTAAAATGCTATGTCTTGCTAAATTAATCAAAGTTAAATCATTAGCTGTACTGCTATGTAATAGTCTTAAATCGTAAAGCAAATGACTTGTTTCCCTTATAACCAGAACAGACAAAAACTTGCATTTTTAAATTTTTCTGATGGTTCTTTGTCTTATATGTAAGCAGTTTCATCAGAAGACAAGAAGAGGCAGCGCTACTCTGAATAAAGAGAATTACTCATACGAGCAACTTTCTGAATTAGACAGCCATTTTTATTTCAGTCTTTAACAAATTTAGATTGATAGTTTTCCATTTTTTTCCAAAATTGAAAGTATGAGGTACAATTCTTTTCTTTGAAAGCCAACTTACCTAAGCATTGTAGGCAATATGGATATTATCCTAAAGCAATAGTCTTAAAGGATATTTAGGTACTACAGTTCAAAAGCCATAACAAGCTCTTTGCAACTGAATATTGTTACTGACCCAGTAAAAATTCTTGAAAGGAACTCTAAAATGGTTTGATGTGTAGAAAAGTTGAGTACTATGACACGGCATTCACTGCTTTTTTAATAATGCTGCCATTTTCTTAGCAGATGATGCAGAACCAATTATAGTTATCACAACAATTTAATCATGAAAAAATAACTATCACCAAGTTGTAATAGCCTGACCAATTTTCTATAGTTTACAAAGCCAGATTTAATAGTATTTTTTAACACTCTGAAACATACCTGTATTCTTCAAAAGATAGTGTGGCAGAGACTGCTAATTGGTTTTAATATCCTAATTTTTAGCTGGGCCCCTTATGGCTGAATGTAGCCATGTATCTAAACCACTGGCTTAGTAAAGAAAATTGTTATCCAATTACAACAGTAACATTTTGCAGCAAATTTAGGGGATATTTCCTTCAGGAGAAGAGGAGATACCCTTCCCCTCACCCTCTGGTACATGGAACAAGATGTGATGTCTGATAGCCCTCTTGAACCAGAAAGGTAAAGGCCACAAGGCCAGGACTGTTAAATGGTAAGCTGGTGTACCCCATGTGCCTGGTGACTTTGTGCATCCTCTGTAAGAGCACTAGACTGCCTGTCTCTTACATGAGAGAGGAAGAAATTACTACAGCTATTTTGAGTTTTCTTCCATAAGCAGCTGAGAATGTGTTTCCTAGGCGCCTCAGTCTTGTCTGACTCTTTGCCACTCTACGGACTGTAGCCCACCAGGCTCCTCTGCCCATGGGATTCTCCAGGCAAGGATACTAGAGTGGGCTGCCAGCCTCTCATTCAGGGGATCTTCCCAACCCAGGATCAAACTCGCACGTCTTATGTCTTCTGTGCTGGCAAGCAGGTTCTTTACCAATTAGTATTCCTAAGATCAGGAAGTTGTTTTAGTTCTCATTAAAACTGTAAATAAACATATCTTAAAGAATCAAGAAAAATCATACTAATCACCATTTAGTGAGAAAAAATAGTAAGCAGAAATGCTAGATATTATAGGAAGGATATACCTCAAAAATACCCAAATTTCACTTTAATCAGACATATTTAGCACATAATTTAAATACAAGAGTAGACTCTGCACATGGACATCACCAGATGGTCAACACTGAAATCAGATTGATTATATTCTTTGCAGCCAAAGATGGAGAAGCTCTATACAGTCAGCAAAAACAAGACCAGGAGCTGACTGTGGCTCAGATCATGAACTCCTCAGTGCCAAATTCAGACTTAAATTGAAGAAAGTAGGGAAAACCACTAGACCATTCAGGTATGACCTAAATCAAATCCCTTACGATTATACAGTGGAAGTGAGAAATCCATTCAAGGGATTAGATCTGATAGGGTGCATAGTGAAGAACTCTGGATGGAGGTTCATGACATTGTACAGGAGACAGGGATCAAGATCATCTCCAAACCCAGAAATGCAAAAAAGCAAACTGGCTATCTGAGGAGGGCTTACAAATAGCTGAGAAAAGAAGAAAAGCAAAGGAGAAAAGAAAGACATACCCATTTGAATGCACAGTTCCAAAGAATACCAAAGAGAGGTAAAAAGCCTTCCTCAGTGATTAGGGAGAAAAATAGAGGAAAACAATAGAATGGGAAAGACTAGAGATCTCTTCAAGAAAATTAGATACCAATGGAACATTTCATGCAAAAATGGGAACAACAAAGGACAGAAATGGTATGGACCTAACAGAAGCAGAAGGTATTAAGAAAAGGTGGCAAAAATACACAGAAGAACTATACAAAAAAGATCTTCATGACCCAGATAATCACAATGGTGTGATCACTCACCTAGAGCCAGACATGCTGGAATGTGAAGTCAGGTGAGCCATGGGAAGCATCACTACAAACAAAGCTAGTGGAGGTGATGGAGTTCCATCTGAACTATTTCAAATCCTAAAAGATGATGCTCTGAAAGTACTGCACTCAATATACCAGCAAATTTGGAAAACTCAGCAGTGGCCACAGGATTGGAAAAGGTCAGTTTTCATTTCAATCCCAAAGAAAGGCAATGTCAAATAATGCTCACATGCTAGTAAAGTAATACTCAAAATTCTCCACGCCAAACTTCAACAATACATGAACTGTGAACTTCCAGATGCTCAAGCTGGATTTAGAAAAGGCAGAGGAACCAGAGATCAAATTGCCAACATCCGCTGGATCATGGAAAAAGCAAAAGAATTCCAGAAAAACATCTATTTCTGCTTTATTGACAATGCCCAAGGCTTTGACTGTGTGGATCACAACAAACTTCGGAAAATTCTGAAAGAGATGGGAATACCAGACCACCTGACCTGCCTCTTGAGAAACCTATATGCAGGTCAGGAAGCAACAGTTAGAACTGGACATGGAACAACAGACTGGTTCCAAATCGGGAAAGGAGTACATCAGGGCTGTATATTGTCACCCTACTTATTTAACTTATATGCAGATTACATCATGGAAAATGCCAGACTGGATGAGGCACAAGCTGGAATCAAGATTGCTGGGAGAAATATCAATAACCTCAGATATGCAGATCACACCATCCTTATGGCAGAAAATGAAGAAGAACTAAAGAGCCTCTTAATGAAAGTAAAAGAGGAAAGTGACCGAGTTGGTGTAAAACTCAACATTCAGAAAACTAAGATCATGGCATCCGGTCCCACCTCTTTATGGCAAATAGATGGGGAAACAGTGGCTGACTTTATTGTTTGGGGCTAGAAAATCACTGCACATGGTGACTGCAGCCAGGAATATAAGACGCTTACTCCTTGGGAGAAAAGTTATGACCAACCTAGACAGATATTAAAAAGCAGAGATATTACTTCATCAACAAAGGTCCATCCAGTCAAAGCTAGGGTTTTTCCAATAGTCATGTATGGATGTGAGAGTTGAGCTATAATGAAAGTTGCGTGCTGAAGAATTGATGCTTTTGAACTGTGGTGTTGGAGAAGACTCTGGAGAGTCCCTTGGACTGCAAGGAGATCAAACCAGTCTATCCTAAAGGAAATCAGTCCTGATATTCATTGGAAGGACTGATGCTGAAGCTGAAACTCCAGTGATTTGGCCATATGATACGAAGAACGGACTCATTGGAAAAGACCCCGATGCTGGGAAAGACTGAATGCAGGGGGAGAAGGGGATGACAGAGGATGAGATAGTAGGATGGCATCACTGACTCAATGGACATGTGTTTGAGTAAACTCTGGGATTTGGTGATAGACAGGGAGGCCTGGTGTTCTGCAGTTCATGGGGTCACAAAGAGTCAGACACGACTGAGCAACTGAACTGAACTGAACTAAATACTCAGAGTTAATTTTTTTTCAGTTTCCTACTTTAAACCACAATGAAATCATATCTGCAATGAATCAGCATAAGAGCTAATTAATAACTGTACACTAAATTAAATATTATGCAATAGGACCCCAAAACTAATACAGTTAGATGAATGATTTTTTTTTTCTGTCTTCTCCCTCCATTGCTGGGTATTACAACTTAATTCTTTATTACTGTACATTCTTTGTCACTGATTAACCTGGGCAAGCATTCTCACTGTTTCTATTTGTTCCTCCTGACCACAGAAACTCAAGGCCATGAAGTCAGCAAACCAAGATTATAGAAAATGGAATATGCTGACTGGAACCAGAAGTCTTAAACAACCAGAGGACCAAAACAGACAGAGATAATATTATGAAATAACCAATCTCAACAAAACTGTATGTGGCAATGGTCACATAGAGCCCCCCAAACTTTTATTTAAATACACCTGCTTTCTCTTAGAAGGCAGGACAATAATTCTTAAGGTGTTTGTCTACTACCCTCCTCATCTGCTGGCAAATCAATAAAATTCTCTTTCCTTTATTTTCAAACACTTGGCCTCCTCATCTCATTCAGCGTCATGGACATAGACAGAGTTTTCAGTAACAATTTCTCTGCTAATATATAGTAAAGAAACTAAGGAAAGATCCACCTAAGAGGAATAGTTAACACACAAACATTTTGAAATAATTTATATGCAAATAAAATAGAATTCAAAATTAAGTCCTTACTAATAGATTACACAGCCTTCCCAGGTGGCTCAGTGGTTAAGAATCCACCTGCCCAGCAGTAGACGTGGGTTCAATCCCTTGGTCTGGAAGATTCCCCTGGGGAAGGAAATGGCAACCAACTCCAATATTCTTGGTTGGGAAATTCCATGAACAGAGAGAAGCCTGGTGGGCTACAGTCCATGGGGTCACAAAAGAATTGGTCACCACTTAGCGACTAAACAAAAACAGATTACATGTATAAAATTTCTTGTTTTTAATATAGAGCATATCAATGATAAAAAATTAAAATACAAGTATAAACAGCATAATCAGCATTTACTATGGATTAGCCAGCATACCTACTTTTTTCTTAACACTTAAAATGTACAATTAAATAGATCCTATTAACAGCCCCATTTTAAATATGGGGAATCTGGGGCTCAGTTTTCAAATTCCCTGGATATGAATGGAGAAGGAGGAGGTGAAAAAGTCAGTAGAGCTCCAATGTCTGTTTTATCAAAAAAAAGTTAACTCCTGATGATTAGACTATGCTACGCATAAGGCCCTCAATAACAACAGAATAACAACGACAACACTTCTCTCTTATGCTTTCCCAGCCTCCAAGACCATCTTGCACTTGGCTAATACATTGATACTAACTTAATCACAACGTTATAGGGAATTGGCTTTAATGAATTTACCCCAAAAAGCTTCATTTACTTTAAATTTTTTTTAAATCTATGATTTGTGATTTTTCCTCAAGCGTATACAGTATTACCCACTGTTAGGATGTTGGCATCTGCATTTCACTTAAAACTGGTTATTTTCTATTTGTCTCTCATATGCAGTAACACAGTAACTACTATAACTGTATTTTCTGAACAACTACAGACCCAAAGAGAAACCTATTAGTGCCAATGGAAGTAAAATTGAAGTGAAAAGGTCTAAGATAACAACCATTGTTAACTAGAAAACACAAGTTTTAGATAATGTGGAGAATGTTTAATTGAGCAGGGGTTCTGACCTCTGATATGAATAGGCTCATTTCATGTTCTATACAGAAATGAGGAAAAGAAACTTATTAGAATATTTCAGGACATGCTCTGCTGCTGCTGCTAAGTCACTTCACTCTGTGCGACCCCATAGATGGCAGCTCGCCAGGCCCCACCATCCATGGGAGTTGCCAGGCAAGAGTACTGGAGTAGGTTGCCATTGCCTTCTCCCAGGGCATGCTCTCGCCAGTGCAAAAAACATTTATAGGAGAAATTAGATGCTATGGTAGGGATCAACGAAGCTTGATTTTATAACCATTTTAGGTGCCCAGAATACAGTAAATTTTGTTTTCTTTAAGTGTAACTAATGTCATTAGGTTCTCAATATGTTCATAAACTGACATTCTAAGTTTAGGATTTAATTTTGAAAGTCACTATTTTTATGGAATTCAATAGCACACATCTTTTAACTCAGTTTCTACAGAACTAGAACTGACTATGTAAGCAATTCAGCAATTTACAAAAGGCATAATTAAAAAAAAGTCAAATCAGAAGCCAGATCTTTACTACTTATCATCTCCAGTAAAAAATAAAATTAACATAGGTGTTGAAACAGGCTTATATGAGATTTAAAAAAGATTTCTATGACAGAGTTACTCTAACATTTTTTAGTGTATTTGCTCTGTTTAAAACCTTGTTTAATTTTTTTGTGATATAACAATAGAATCACCTAGAAATCTCTAGCACCATTACCAAGTTAGCATTTGTAGACATGCTGGTTGTTCAGTTCAGTAGCTCAGTCATGTCTGACTCTTTGAGAGCCCATTGACTGTAGCACGCCAGGCCTCTCTGTCCATCACCATCTCCCAGAGTTTACTCAAACTCATGCCCATTGAGTCGGTGATACCATCCAGCTATCTCATCCTCTGTCATCCCCTTCTCCTCCTGCCTTTAATCTTTCCAGCATCAGGCTCTTTTCACATGAGTCAGTTCTTTGCATCAGGTGGCCAGAGTACTGGAGCTTCAGCTTCAGTCCTTCCAATGAATATTCAGGACTGATTTCCTTTAGGATGGACTGGTTAGATCTCCTTGCTGTCCAAGGGACTCTCTCAAGAGTCTTCTCCAACACCACAGTTCTAAAGCATCAATTCTTCAGTGCTCAGCTTTCTTTATAGCCCAAGTCTCAAATCCATACAAGACTATTGGAAAAACTATAGCCTTAACTAGACGGACCTTTGTTGGCAAGGTCTCTGCGTTTTAATATGCTGTCTAGGTTGGTTATATTTGTCTTCCTAGGAGCAAGTATCTTTTAATTTCATGGCTGCAGTCACCATCTGCAGGGATTTTGGAGCCCCCTAAAATAAAGTATATCACCGTTTCCACTGTTTCCCCATCTGTTTCCCATGAAGTGATGGGACAGGATGCCATGATCTTAGTTTTCTGAATGTTGAGCTTTAAGCCAACTCTTTCACTCTCCTCTTTCACTTTCATCAAGAGGCTCTTTAGTTCTTCACTTTCTGACATAAGGGTGCTGTCATCTGCATATCTGAGGTTATTGATATTTCTCCCAGCAATCTTGATTCCAGCTTGTGCTTCATCCAGCTCAGCATTTCTCATGATGTACTCTGCATATAAGTTAAATAAGCAGAGTGACAATATACAGCCTTTATGTACTCCTTTTCCTAATTGGAACCAGTCTGTACTGATAGCATTAATAGTCTCATTAGAATTTAGCAATGATGGAATTAAGAATCATTTCAGTCAATGGTATTTTGCTAAATAACCACTAATAATAAAACACTTGCTTATACAATATTATAGAAAATGTTCAGAATCAAATTCCTAATATTATAAAGCAGACATTTGTCTACTTTATGCATTTATGGGCTCTTTCCTATTAGTAATCCCTATTTTTTCCTATCAGTTAAATGCAGAAAGTTTATTTTATCACATTTCACAAGTTATATACATCATAGTAAGCTCTCTACTGGACATCCAAAAGAGCTCAAACTTCAAAAAATATGTCATTTTACAGAAGAATGTGGCCAAGACAGTCAATATTAGAGCCTCAAAAAATGAATGATTAATCTACCTCTATCATCATCATAAACTGACATATGGAAAGTATCTTGAGAATCTTTTATTCATGAAGAAACATAAAATCATATTTAGCTTTTCTGTTTTTAAAATCTGAAGTGAATGAATTGAGCATTGTTACTATTCCTCTTACCATTTAAGTATTAATGGATGTTCTGATAATATTTGTAGGTACTCTGAACTGTGAAAGCTTAGAATGTTCTATAAGATCTTCCATCCTTGTTGAGATCATATCTAACTTTCAGATACTATAAGTTTCTGGCCAAAGTTAAATTTCTAACGCAAACTTCCATAAACCTAAAAAAATTACAAAAATTATTATTACAAGGATGACCATCTAATCTTATGTTTCCAGCTTGCAATAATTACCTGGAATATTACTAAGTTGATTCTCCAATACAAATACACTTTGAATAAACACACAGAAAAATTCCACAAATAATTTCTTATTCTCAAATTTTGAACTAAATATCCCCCCTTTACTTTCTCATTTTTGATAGAGGCATGATTTGTAATAATAACAACTAACATTTACTAGCTGGCCAGTACAATTCTAAGTACTTTAAGCACCTTAACTTGGTGAATTAAATTAGCAGAATTTAGTTAGTTACTAAGTCAGTGAATCTTCAAAACTAACACAAAGAAAGCATTACTATTTTCTCCACCATTATTATCAGATGGGGAAACTGAAGAACAGAAACCTTAAATAGCTTGCCTACAGACATACAGGTTTATGTGGGGAAATTTAAACTTGAATACAGGAATCATAGTTTGAGTCCTCAGAGCAAATCACTATTCTACAATGCCTATTAATTTTATAAAAAGAAAATAAAAACTTAATTTCAAAAAGAGGCAACTGAAAGTGAGCCTCAGTGGCGGAGACTATGAAAAATGGAGAGAAAATGATTTTTTTAAGTAGTAGCTACTAAGTAATTCCAGTCAACCATAGGCAGTAGAGGGCTTCCCTGGTGGCTCAGACAGTAAAGTGTCTGCCTGCAATGTGGGAGACTCCGGTTCGATTCCTGGGTCGGGAAGATCCCCTGGAGAAGGAAATGGCAATCCACTCCAGTATTCTTGCCTGGAGAATCCCATGGATGGAGAAGCCTAGTAGGTTATAGTCCACGGGGTTGCAAAGAGTTGGACACGACTGAGCAACTTCACTTCACTTCATAGGCAGTAGAAATGCAATGGATTGGGATTTTATTTTACTCACAAGTTAATTAGTTAGCTGGTTACTATTTCATGATGCTGGCAAGAACAATGAGATTCCTGGGTCAGAGGAAAAGAAATTTGTGACTTCAGGTACATCAGACAGCCTGATTATCAGCATATTTATGTCAGTCCACCTTTCCTGTCACATGATGGATCCTGGCCCAGACAAACATGTGGCTTTCTAAATGACGCATACACAACAAACTACTTATTCAGAAGGAAGCAATTCAGTCACTAAAGAGTTCCATTTTATATTTTCATAATTACAGATTAAGTGACATTTCAATAGAGCTGCACCTTATAAATTAACAAATTTTAGACTTATTTATAATTACCAGTCTTGGTGACAGATCAGGTTCATACTGCTATAAAAGCATTTCAAGGGTAAAGATTCTGTCTGGTAAATACCACTAGTGTGATTGCAAGGATGTCTATTTTTAACATGTTTATAAAATATCTGACCAGAAGAAAAATCATAGATCACATTAACAGATGTAGAAAAAGCATTTAAAAAATCCAGACTGTTCATGATAAAAAGTGAAAAAGTGTTAGTCGTTCAGTCATGTCAGGCTCTTGGCAACCCCATGGACTATAAGCCTGCCAGGTTCCTCTGTCTATCGAATACTCTAGACAAAAAATACTGGAGTGGGTAACCATTCCTTTACTCCAGGGGATCTTCCTGACCCAGGGATCAAATCAGGATATCCTCCACTGCAGGCAGATTCTTTACCATCTGAGCCACCAGGGAAGTCCATAGATAATAAAACTCACAGTGGACTAGGAATAAAAAGGAAACTTTGAACTTGATAAACATCTACAAAATCCCCTAAATCTAACACTGTGATAAACTATATGCTTTTTCCCTATAATCAGGAACAAGAGACAGCTGTTCCTGCTTACTATACTTATTCAATATTGTACAGTAAAAAGACAACCAAGTAAAGGAATATTGACTGAAAAAGAAGAAGCAAAATTCCCTTTTCTGGAAAATAAAACAGTTGTCAATGTAGAATATCTCAAAGAATCAACTAATAGCAAGGCTACAATATACAAAATTTATATAAAAAGTCAGTTGCTTAACTACATATGAGGAATGAATTACTGAAATTAGAAATCAAAGACACAGTGCTATCTGCATTAGTTATGTGAAATACTTAGGTATAACTCTAACAAATTTATATAAGATTTATATAAGGAAAACTACAAAATTCTGATGAAAGAAATTAAAGTTGATATAAATAAATGGATAAATATCCCGAGTTAATACTGTGTGGATCACAATAAACTATGGAAAATTCTTAAAGGTATGGGAATACCAGACCACCTTACCTGCCTCCTGAGAAAGCTGTATGCAGGTCAACAAGCAAAAGAACCAGATATGGAAGAACAGACTAGCTCAAAATTGGGAAAGCAGTACTTCAAGGCTATATATTGTCACCTCGCTTATTTAACTTATATGCAGAGGACATCATGTGAAATGCCCGGGCTGGATGAAGCAAAAGGTGGAATCAAGACTGCCAAGAGAAATGTCAATAGCCTCAGATATGCAAATGACATCACCCTAAAGGCAGAAAGCAAAGAGGGACTGAAGAGTCTCTTAAAGAAAGTGAAAGAGGAGAGTGAAAAAGGCTGGCTTAAAACTCATCATTCAAAAAACAAAGATCATGGTATCCAGTCCCATCACTTCATGGCAAACAGATGGGGAAACAATGGAAATAGTGACAGACTTTATTTTCTTGGGCTCCAAAATCACTGCAGATGGTGACTGTAGGCATGAAATTAAAAGACACTTGCTTCTTGGAAGAAAAGCTATGACAAACATAGACAGTGTTTTAAAAAGCAGAGACAGCACTTTGCTCACAAAGGTCCATGTAGTCAAAGCTATGGTTTTTCCAGTAGTCATGTATAGATGTCACCTGGACCATAAAGAAGGCTGAGTGCCAAAGAATTTGTGCTTTCAAACTGTGGTGTTGGAGAAGACTTTTGAGAGTCCCTTGGACTGCAAGGAGATCCAACCACTCCATCCTAAAGGAAATCAGTCCTGACTATTCATTGGAAGAACTAATGCTGAAACTAAAGCTTCAATACTTTGGCCAACTGATGGGAAGAGCGAACTCATTGGAAAAGACCCTGATGCTCGGAAAGATTGAAAGTAGGAGGAGAAGGGGGCGAAAGAGGATGAGATGGTTGGGTGGCATCATCAAATTAATGGACATGAGTTTAAGCCAACTCTGGGAGACAGTGAAGGACAGGAAAGCCTGGTGTGCTGCAGTCCATGGGATCACAAAGAGTCGGATACAACTGAGCGACGGAACAACAACAAAGACAATATTAGTAAGATGACAATTCTTCCCAAAAAGGCTATAGATTCAATGCATTTGCAATCAAAATCCTAGAAGTCTATTTGGTAGATATAGAAAACCCAATCCTAAGGTTTATACAGAGAGGCAAAATGACAATATTATAGAATATTATTATTCTATAATTCTATAATAATTCTATCATTCTGTAATAACCTAGACAATACTGAAGAACAACAAAGTTGAAGGACTAAAACTCCCAGCTTCAAGACTAATGATAGTTATCAAGACTAATGCTAGTCATCAAGACAATGTGATATTGGCAAAAGAATAAATAGATCAGTGGAACAGCCTGAAAATAAATAGCCTGAAAATGCTTCCACACAAGTGCAGTTTAATTATCTTTGGCAAAGGAGGAAAGGTAATTAGGTGGAGAAAAGATACTCTTTTCAACAAATGACTCTGAAACAAATAGACATTCATATTCAAAAAATTTAATCTAGACAGACTTTATACATTTTACAAAGACTAATTAAAAATGGAACATAGACATCAATGTAAAACACAAAACTATACAACCTCTAGAAGATAACATAGGAGAAAAATCTAGGCAAACTTGCATTTGGCAATGATTTTAGATATAATATCAATAGCACAATCCATTTAAAAACTAAAAATATCTATTCTACGATAATACTGTTAGCAGGATGAAAAGATGTGACAGAAAATATTTGTAAAACATGTATCGAATAAATAAGGACTTGTATTTAAAACATGAAATGAAACTCAACAATTTAAAAGAATTATAAAATAGGAAAAAGATACAAATGGACACTAAACCAAAGAAGAGACAGAGATGGAAATTAAGCATATGAAAAGATGTTCAAAATAATAGGTCACTAGGGAATTGCAAATTAAAATGAGATACCCTGACATATCTGTTAGTATGACTGAAATCTACCAAACACTGGTGAGAATAGGTAGCAATAGACATGTATTCATTGCTAACGGGAATGAAAAATGGTAAAGCCACTGGAGAAGTCAGGCTTGACTTCTAAATATATTTACTCAAAAGTAAATATATTCTTGTCTTATGTCTTATGATCCAGAAATCTCACATCTATTTACCCAAAAGAGCTGAAGACTTTTACCTACAGAAAAACTAATACACAAATGTTTACAGCAACTTGATTCATATTAGCCAAAAGAGTCAAAAGATGTAACGAAGATGTCTTTCTGTGGTAAATGGATAAACTATATTACATTCATATAGTAAAGATGAAATATTATTTAGCAACAAAAAGAAATAAGCTATCAGGCCATGAAAAGAAGTGGAGGAATCTCACATGCATGTTGTAAGGTGAAAGAAGTCGGTGTGAAAAGCTGCATACTGTGTAACTCAAACCATATGAAATTGTTGAAAAGGCAGAACTACATACACACTAAAAAGATTGATGATTGCCAGGAGCTCAAAGAGGGAAGGATGAATACATGGAGCAGAGGGCTTTGTAAAGGCAGTGAAACTATTCTGCAGAGTTACTCATTTTGAAAAACCCATAGAATTGTACAATGTTAAAAAAAATGAAAATGATGTGAACTGTGAACTTTAAGTAATAATAATGTATTAATATTGGTTTGTCAGTTATAATAAATGTACACTTACGTAAGATATTAATATTGGCAAAAACTGTGTATGTGAGGGGGAGAGTATATGGGAACTCTGTACTTTCAGCACAATTTTTCTATAAACCTACACTTGTTCTAAAAAATATTATTTATTTTTTCAAAAGGCAAGGTGAATGGTCTGGCTGATAGAGTGTACAGTATACACAGGAAGAATAATACTAGGTCAAGCCATATGAAATTGCCAATATTTAACCATTGTTGACCTACAAAATTGGTAATTTTATATGCTGCAACCTGAATTGGAGAAGAGGTCAAAAAGTGAGGACTGTTTGGGAGAAAGAACTAAAGAAAAAGCATGTTATTTATTTTAGGTAACAGCACTCAGTCCTCAAAAGCACTCCTTACAAAATGAAAGTTCACTAAGTGCTCTCGTGTTTTGGGCGGTATGTTGTCTCAAAATCGTTAATATTGGGTTATTTAAAATTTTCTTCTCCTTGAAAGATCTGTGTGTCCTCAAAGATTTTTCCTTTCTTTCCCGCCTTTATCTTATCACAGACTAAGGACTCATATGTCATTGATCTCTTGCCCATTCATTTCTTGTCCCTCAACGTAGGCCATTAAAAGTTGATTAGAAGTTCTCTGGGCATAGTTGGGACTTGTCAACCTAATCTGTGTCCAAGATGTTGGTTCAGACATTTCATTAGCAGAACTTTGAAGTCAGTACCCTTACACATTGCTTGTGTTTTTGCTTTTTCATGTGGATTGTTTTATTCCTAAGAGAAGCCTCTTTTATTTTCCTGCTAGAGATTAGAATCTTAGATGCCAACCTTCTCAAAATAAGTTGAGAGAAGAAGGCTAGTAGTCTCTAGGTTCAGTGAATATTTATCCATTTATTCCACCCACTCTCTTCTTTTCTTTTTTTTTTTTCCTTTGGTACATGACTATTTCCCCTTTAATTTGTATATTAAATTCATTGATTGACAAATAATAGCTTTATTTTCTTGATTATTTTGAAAATCACAATTTTCTAGTTAGCTGAGAATATTTTTTACCCCATTAGATGAAATAGATCAGAATGGTAAATGCACTGTACTTAGGCTTATAAATGGATATTTACTTTTTCTCTAAACTTATTTCATATGCCTAACTTTCCAAGTGGAAATTTCCATTTTTCTCAAATTATATATTTAGCATTTTAATATGTTTTCTAATATAAGCCCAGAATAAAGGGAAAAATTAGAGTAAATAAATAAAGAGAAAAGTAAGTAAATAAGGAGAAAAATTAAAGTATATGCATGAAATTTTAAGATTCCCAGTCTTTCCTTCTACCAGCCTGTACAGAGTGGGAGACAGATTTGAGGATGGATCTGTTTCTTAGAAAATTAGCAGTGACAAGGTCAGAATTAAAAAGGGATCTTACCGTAACAGGTATATCGCATGCAAAGAAACAAACTGGTGTATGTTCTGAAATTACTCTGTACTAAACCACTATCTTGTTAATAATACAACTGTCTTTTATCTCCCAATCAAACTGTGAACACCTTAGAGGCTAATCTATTCATGGATCCTTCAAAATATGTAGCTTAATTCTTTGCACGCTATAGATGACCAACGAAAGAATAAAATCAGAGAGCATATTAAGAAATAAATTAGGTAATGTTCTGGTACCCTTGAAGTCCCAAATTTATGATCTAAAAGCAATCTTCACCATGATATGTACATACTCATTAAGTTGTTCAGGTTAGCAACCTGCTACATCTGTGTTTAACTAGTAACATTTATACAAATATTAGAAAGCAATATGAGCAAATAATCATTTAAATCTCAACTGAAGAAAATACTATATACTAACTAAAGTTAGTTTAGCCAAATTATGATAATAAAAATTTTAAAAGTCTGCTTGCTTATCTGCTACTTGTATCAAATTATCAAGTAGATTATACAAAATATAGTTGGAATTATAAATAGTTAGACATGTTAAATACAATTAAGTTCAACAAATTTGGAGAACTCAGCAGTAGCTACAGGACTGGAAAAGGTCAGTTTTCATTCCAATCCCAAAGAAAGGCAATGCCAAAGAATGCTCAAACTACCACACAATCGCACTCATCTCACACGCTAGTAAAGTAATGCTCAAAATTCTCCAAGCCAGGCTTCAGCAATACGTGAACCGTGAACTTCCAGATGTTCAAGCTGGTTTTAGAAAAGGCAGAGGAACCAGAGATCAAATTGCCAACATCCACTGGATCATGGAAAAAGCAAAAGAGTTCCAGAAAAATATCTATTTCTGCTTTATTGACTATGCCAAAGCCTTTGACTGTGTGGATCACAATCAACTGTGGAAAATTCTGAAAGAGATGGGAATACCAGATCACCTGACCTGCCTCTTGAGAAACGTGCATGCAGGTCAGGAAGCAACAGTTAGAACTGGACATGGAACAACTGACTGGTTCCAAATAGGAAAAGGAGTACATCAAGGCTGTATATTGTCACCCTGCTTACTTAATTTATATGCAGAGTACATCATGAGAAACGCTGGGCTGGAAGAAGCACAAGCTGGAATCAAGATTGCCGGAAGAAATACCAATAACCTCAGATATGCAGATTACACCACCGTTATGGCAGAAAGTGAAGAGGAACTAAAGAGCCTCTTGGTGAAAGTGAAAGTGGAAAGTGAAAAAGTTGGCTTAAAGCTCAATATTCAGAAAACGAAGATCATGGCATCTGGTCCCATCACTTCATGGCAAATAGATGGGGAAACAGTGGAAACAGTGTCAGACTTTATTTTGGGGGGCTCCCAAATCACTGCAGATGGTGACTGCAGCCATGAAATTAAAAGACGCTTACTCCTTAGAAGGAAAGTTATGACCAACCTAGATGGCATGTTGAAAAGCAGAGACATTACTTTGCCGACTAAGATCCATCTAGTCAAGGCTATGGTTTTTCCAGTAGTCATATATGGATGTGAGAGTTGGACTGTGAAGAAGGCTGAGCACCGAAGAATTGATGCGTTTGAACTGTGGTGTTGGAGAAGACTCTTGAGAGTCCTTTGGACTGCAAGGAGATCCAACCAGTCCATTCTGAAGGAGATCAGCCCTGGGATTTCTTTGGAAGGACTGATGCTAAAGCTGAAGCTCCAGTACTTTGGCCACCTCATGCGAAGAGTTGACTCCTTGGAAAAGACTCTGATGCTGGGAGAGATTGGGAGCAGGAGGAGAAGGGGATGACAGAGGATGAGATGGCTGGATGGCATCATGGACTCGATGGACGTGAGTCTGAGTGAACTCCGGGAGTTGGTGATGGACAGGGAGGCCTGGCGTGCTGCGATTCACGGCTCGCAAAGAGTCGGACACAACTGAGCGACTGAACTGAACTGAGGCAAATGGACATCAAGAAAATAAATGTACAGATAGAAAACTGCTAGATTTCTAATAAAACAAAATAATTCAGGGTTATTGAAATGACAATGATTCTACAATTTTTAATGAGATAATATAAGATCTTATTTATGCCTAACAGGTATAAGATTATTTAAAAATACAGGCCACATAGATACATACACACACAATGAACCATTACTATTCAATAAAAAAGAATGCAATTTTGCCATTTACAATATGGATGGACTAAGTGAAGTAAGTCAGACAAATACTGTATGATACCACTTAAATATGGAATCTCAAAAAATACAACAAACTGGATAATATAACAAAAAAGACAGACTAACAGATAAAAGAGAACACACTAGTGATTTCCAGAGGGAAGATGGAAGTGAGGAGAGACAATATGGGACTCAGGGATTAAGAGGCACAAACTGTTATACATAAAACACACTACAAGGGTATATTGCACAATGCAGGGAATATAGCCAGTATTTTATAATAACTAAAAATGGAGTATAACCTTTAAATGTTTTGAATCACTATACTGTACACCTGTCACTAATATAATATTGTATATTAACTCAACTTGAATTAAAAAAAAAGAACAAACACAGGCTACCTATGTCCCTGATCTCTCAGGACTCAACTAAAATTACAGAATATACAGAATATATGGAATTCTTCATTTCTGAATATACAGAAATGAAGGTAGCATATGTGAAACAGATGACCAGTCCAAGTTCAAGGCATGAAACAGGGCATTCAAAGCTGGTTCCCTGGGACAACCCAGAGGGATGGGATGGGGAGGGAGGTGAGAGAGGGGTTCTAGACAGGGAACACATGTATACCCACGGCTGATTCATGTTAATATATGGCAAAAACCACCACGATATTGTATTTAGCCTCGTTATGGCTATGGTTTTTCCAGTGATCATGTATGGATGTGAGAGTTGGACTGTGAAGAAGGCCGAGTGCCGAAGAATTGATGCTTTTGAACTGTGGTGTTGGAGAAGACTCTTGAGAGTCCCTTGGACTGCAAGGAGATCCAACCAGTCCATTCTGAAGGAGATCAGCCCTGGGTGTTCTCTGGAAGGAATGATGCTAGAGCTGAAACTGCAGTACTTTGGCCACCTCATGCGAACAGTTGACTCATTGGAAAAGACTCTGATGCTGGGAGGGATTGGGGGCAGGAGGAGAAGGGGCCGACAGAGGATGAGATGGCTGGATGGCATCACTGACTCGATGGACGTGAGTCTGAGTGAACTCCAGGAGATGGTGATGGACAGGGAGGCCTGGCGTGCTGCGATTCATGGGGTCACAAAGAGTCGGACACGACTGAGCGACTGAACTGAACTGAACTAAAATAATAAATTAACACACACACACACACACAAATGAAGGTAGTAAAAGTCATAGAACAGTGAAGAAAATAAAAATTTAATATTGCGGGATAAGCTGGCAGCACATCTATTAATTCAGCAAATAATTATTAACTATTTATTACACCAGGAAATCTAATCGAACATCTTTCCCTAAGAACAGAGATCAGAAAGATACACACAAATATACAATTTCACCAACACATCTATTTTCTACTACAGAAATAAAATATAATTTTAAGCTAGACTGCTTATTCTTCTAGAACTAAACAGTACACTTCCTTGAAAAAGAAGCTAAATAAGCAGCTTTTACATGCATCTAAACATGCTGTCTGATTTTAGTTTTACTTTTTTAGTCACATTTTGGCCACCAAAAGGAAATAATACAAGATTAAGAAAAAAGCATCTGAGGATATAAAATAAATGACATGAAACTCTTTGTAAGAAGTTACATCCCCATCTTCCTTATCATCAAGAAACTGATAAATATGTTGATCAAATACAAAGCATTATACGTCATACACAGAAAAAGGTACTATTTAAAACTGTCATTTATATGTGAAAAGTACACTGAGGAGGTTTACTTCTCTCCTCTCTCTCTTCTCTTTCAAGTGTAAATGTTTGTTTATTCTTGCAAGGGGAAAATATTGCAATAATTGATGGTGGTTGTGACACTTGCTATTTTATATACAAAAATAATTAGTAACTTTCAAATAGGGAAGTAGATAGTTTATATGAATATTAAACAGTATATTTTCTAGAAAAGTTTAAGAAGGCTTCTCTCCTTTTTGGGACTCATAGACATTACATGATAGTAGAATTTAAATGTAGAGATGTTTAGAAGTCATAATATTAAAGAAAATAACCTTTAAAAACTGTATTTAGTTTTTAACCACATAATCCCATTTAAGACACAAGTCTCTCAGAAGGAGTCTCACTTGGGAATTCTTCAGTTCTCATTAAAATAAGTTAAAATAATTTCAGATTTCAACTTTGACACCTTAAAATTACATAAGAAGAGAAAATGCTAAAACCATATATATCTTCTCCATAATTTCATCTATTTTTCATAAAATAATACCCATTAAAGTTTTCCAATCTTTCTTTTATCTTAAAATGGGTGCTTAAAACTAATTTTACATTTCAAGGATGTTTAAAATAATAAAGCAGTTACTAACGCAACAGAAGTTTTTCTAGGTCAGCACTTTTTAAATATAACTTCCAATAATCAGGAGTATAAAAGAAACACTACTTTTGCAGGGTGAATATTATTATCACCTTTTTCCCAAATAAATTATATATATATATATATTTTAACATTTTATTGACAGCACTACTCAAAATTACATACATTTCAGATTCATGCTTATTAAGTTCAAGCTACTTCATGAGAGTCAATTATGAGAAAACTAGTGTTTTCCAGGAGACAAAATAGACTATCTTACAAGATTTTAAGACCGTTGATACAGGAGGTAGCCAGAAGGTAGTCTATTGTAGTCATTACGGGGAAAATATGAATCTCGGCAAGTCAGGACTAGTCTAAGACCACCAAAAGTAGTTCATTGGTGGTCCTCTTTACATAAAAATCACGGACTATTCATGATGTATAATCACTCTACAAACGGATAAGGATATATGAGGCCCAACATTCTTAACCAATATTGAGGAAATAATTTAATAGCTATTTCCATAATATATGTGGTGAGCCGAGAGCTCTCAGCTCTTCTCTTCTCTTCTCTTCTGAAGGAAGAGAAGGTTTAGGGTACCCTAGCTTTTTTAAGCAACTTTGGCTGAACATAGGTGGCATTACTTTATACAAGCGGCTATTAAATTATAAGATTCATTAATATTTCTATTTTCCAACTTCTAGAATAAAGATGCTAAGGAAGAAAAAGAAAGATCAAGGCAAATAACATAACTTGGAACTCTGAAAATCTTTGAGTGAAAAGATATATTATTTTGTAGTTTTACCTTCTGTTCTTTAAGAGAACTATTGAACGTGAACATAAACAGGTGAATATCAATTGTTCTAGGAAAGACTAGGTCAACATCAATGACAGAATCGGTGAAGATGAAACATTACAGCGCTAAGTGCCAATGTCCAGTCACGATGTACTTGGTGTAGTAGAGGCTAAGGGAAGAAGCATACAGAACCCTGAGGAGCATCATCCCTGGAACAAGGTAGTACCAGGAGAAAGACAGGGCCACAGGGTATACGTTTTAATACTTGTCAGTAAATAATTATACTAGCTGTCACAGAGGATACAATACTAGTCTCTGACTTTCTTGGAGAAGAAAATAGTTGATATTTCTAATGATTTTACTGTTGAGAATTCAAAGAAAAGCCTATTTCTCTTACTACTTTGATTCTCCTCTAACAATAATTCTAATCCACAAACCTCAATAATATAAACAAGATGCTATGGCATGGTTAAAAAAAGTTTGCATTTTAGGAGACTATGAAAATGAAAATATGAATTATTATGATAACCAGAGATAAGCTCCCAAGAATTTCTTAACTGCTTAAAAAGTATCTTTTCATTGGTTATAAACATGGTTATTTATCAAGAAGTTAAAGTTTAAATATCACCTTCAACAAATAATGAAACTTCTACATTATAATTAAAACAAGATACTAGGAAAGCACATAATTATCATTTGGGTAAGATTTTTTTCTACCTCCACAGATTCTTAAATTATGCCTTATGGAAAAGCACTTTTTGGTAATAAAATCAAAGACAGCTTAAAAGACTTCAGCAAACTGAAGCACACAAAAAAGAATATATTTCAATGTAACACATTAAAGTGACACTGATTCAAATAAAAATAGGTTAAATAGATATGGACCTGGTTCCTTTACACTTTCCTCATTTTGACATTGTTACATTCAAATTATCACTCAGTGTCATTGCAAAAATCATATACTTAACCCACATTTATGACTACAGTACTCCACTGTATATCCAAAATATAATGTGTAATTTTCACAGTTTTAAGAATATTTTAGATAGACAATTCCATAAATAAATTCTGCATTAAATCAGGAATACATATATATAGGAAAGAGGTCTGCATTTATGGCAACTAGCATAGGTATAGTTGGCTTAAAGCTCAACATTCAGAAAACGAAGATCATGGCATCCGCTCCCATCACTTCATGGCAAATAGATGGGGAAACAGTGGAAATAGTGTCAGACTTTATTTTTCTGGGCTCCAAAATCACTGCAGATGGTGATTGCAGCCATGAAATTAAAAGACGCTTACTCCTTGGAAGGAAAGTTAAACCTAGATAGCATATTGAAAAGCAGAGACATTACTTTGCCAACAAAGGTCTGTCTAGTCAAGGCTATACTTTTTCCAGTGGTCATGTAAGGTTGTGAGAGTTGGACTATAAAGAAAGCTGAGCATCAAAGAATTGATGGCTTTGAAATGTGGTGTTGGAGAAGACTCTTGAGAGTCCCTTGGACTGCAAGGAGATCCAACCTATTCATCCTAAAGGAGATCAGTCCTGGGTGTTCATTGGAAGGACTGATGTTGAAGCTGAAACTTCGATACTTTGTCCACCTGATGCAAAGAGCTGACTCATTTGAAAAGATCCTGATGCTGGGAAAGATTGGGGGCAGGAGGAGAAAGGGACAACAGGGAATAAGATGGCTGGATGGCATCACTGACTCAATGGACATGGTTTGGGTGGACTCCGGGAGTTTGTGATGGACAGGGAGGCCTGGCATGCTGCAGTTCATGGGGTCACAAAGAGTCAGACACAACTAAGCGACTGAACTGAATTGATACCTCTGATAGGCAAGTCAAGGCTGAATACAATAGGCTAAAAATAGATTTTCTGGAACAGATCCTAACTAGTCTCCCATAACTTAGTTAACTTAGGAAGTTCAGAGGAATATTGAAAGATCTGTAAACAGAAATGAAAAGGGAAAATTAAACTAAGACTGTAGTCCATGGAGCAACACAGACCTTTTTTGGGGAATGGCAAATGACAGTAACCTTTTTCATTTTGGGGTTTTAAATTATGTGCTATGACCTTTACAAATGAAGTGTAAAACTGATTTCTAAAACCAAAGTTTAAATCACATTTTCAAAGGCTATGATATACTTACTGCTACAAACTTTAAAACTATGGCATAAAGCAGGGTTTTTAAGAACAGAAGTTTAAGTCACATTTTAAAATAAATATATTTTATAGCTATAACAAACACACACACACCAAAAAAGAGGTGTTTTTCATCAAAGCGAACTGGAATACAAAAGTAGGAAGTCACAAGATACCGGGAGTAAGAGGCAACTTTGGCCTTGGAGTACAAAATGAAGCACGGCAAAAGCTAAAATAGTGTTGCCAAGAGAATACACTGGTCATAAAAAACACCCTCTTCCAACAACACAAGAGACGACTCCACACATGGACATCACCAGATGGTCAATACCAAAATCAAATTGATTATAGTCTTTGTAGTCAAAGATGGAGAAGCTCTATACAGTCAGTAAAAAAATCACTGGGAGCTGACTGTGGCTCAGATCATGAACTCCTTATTGTAAAATTCAGACTTAAATTTAAGAAAGTAGGGAAAACAACTAAACCATTCAGGTATGACCTAAATCAAATCCCTTATGATTAGACAGTGGAAGTGACAAACAGATTCAAAGGATTATATCTGATAGACAGAGTGCCTGAAAAACTATGGACAAAGGTTCATAACACTGTACTGGGGGCAATAATCAAGAATATCCACCAGAAAAAGGAATGCAAAAAGTCAGAATAATTGTCTGAGAAGGCCTTACAAATAGCTGAGAAAAGAGAGAAGCTAAAGTCAAAGGAGAAAAGGAAAGATATACCATTTGAATGCAGAGTTCCAAAGAATACCAAGGAGAAAAAAGAAAGCCTTCCTCAGAGATCAGTGCAAAGAAATAGAGGAAAAAAGTAGAATGGGAAAGACTAGAGATCTCTTCAAGAAAATTAGAGATACAAAGGGAATATTTCCTGCAACGATAGGCACAATAAAAGAGAGAAATGGTATGGACCTACAGAAGCAAAAGATATTAAGAAGAGGTGGCAAGAATACACAGAAGAACTGTACAAAAAAGATCTTCATGACACAGATAATTACGATGGTATGGTCACTCACCTAGAGGCAGACATCCTGGAATGCAAAGTCAAGTGGGCCTCAGGAAGCATCACTACAAACAAAGCTAGTGGAGGTGATGGAATTCCAGTTGAGCTATTTCAAATCCTAAAAGATGATGCTGTGAAGGTGCTGCACTCACTATGCCAGCAAATTCAGAAAACTCAGCAGTGGCCACAGGATTGGGAAAGGTCAGTTTTCCTTTCAACTCCAAAGAAAGGCAATGCCAAAGAATCCTCAAACTGCTGCAAAATTGTACTCATCTCACGCACTAGTAAAGTAATGCTCAAATTTCTCCAAATCAGGCTTCAGCAGTACATGAACCATGAACTTCCAGATGTTCAAGCTGGATTTAGAAAAGGCAGAGGCACCAGAGATCAAATTTCCAACAGATGTGGCAAAAGCAAGAGCAACTCAAAAAGCAAGAGTTCCAGAGAAACAGAACTACTGCTACTTCTGCTTTACTGACTACACCAAACCCTTTGTGTGGATCACAACAAACTGGAAAATTTTTAAAGAGATAGAATATGAGACCACCTTAACTGCCTCCTGAGAAATCTATATGCAGGCCAAGATGCAACAGTTAGAACTGGACATGGAACCAGTGTGTTGTTTGAAAAGGAGTATGTCAAGGCTGTATAATGTCACCCTGTTTATTTAACTTATATGCAGAGTACATCATGTGAAATGATGGACTGGATGAAGCACAAGCTGGCATCAAGTTTTCCAGGAGAAAATATCAATGACCTCAGACATGCAGATGATACCACACTTATAGCAGAAAGCAAAGAGGAACTAAAGAGCCTCTTGATGAAAGTGAAAGAGAGTGAAAAAGTTGGCATAAAACTCAACATTCAAAACCTAAGATCATGGCATGGGGTCCTATCCCTTCAGGCAAATAGATTGGGAAACAATGGAAACAGTGACAGACTTTATTTTTTGAACTCCAAAATCTCTGCAGATGGTGAATCCAGCCATGAAATTAAGACGCTTGCTCCTTGGAAGAAAAGCTATGGCCAACCTAGACAGCATATTAAAAAGCAGATACATTAGTTTGCCAATAAAGGTCTGTCCAGTCAAAGCTATGGTTTTTCCAGTAGTCATGTATGGATGTGAGAGTTGGACCATAAAGAAAGCTGAGTGCTGAAGAATTGATGTTTTTGAACTGTGGTGTTGGAGAAGACTCTTGCGAGCTCCTTGGATTGCAAGCAAATAAAACCAGTTAATCCTAAAAGAAATCAGTCCTGAATATTCATTGGAAGGACTGATCCTGAAGCTGAAACTCTTAATACTTTGGACACTTGATGCAAAGAACTCACTCCTTGGAAAAGATCCTAATGCTGGGAAGATTGAGGCAGGAGGAGAAGGGGACGACAGAGGATGAGATGATTGAATGGCATCACTGGCTCAATGGACATGGGTTTGAGGAAGCTCTGGGAGTTAGTGATGGATAGGAAAGCCTGGCGTGCTGCTGTCCATTGGGTCGCAAAAGTTGGACCAACTGACTGAATTGACTGACTGACTGAGAGCTATAAAAAAATATTTTATACAGAAATAATATGGGTATTTGAAAATAAGAACATTCATCCAAAAATTACATAATTTAAATCAACCTTTACCATTAGTTACTATCAATATATCAAGAAAAAATAAAAATAATATGAAACATTAAAAAGTGAAAACTGGATTTTGCTTTATTTCTATTAATATGTAATAGTACTTCTACTGAGAAATCGCGAGTATCTACCTATAATCAGGGGAGTAATACAAAAGCTGCATATTGCTTAATACACTTTGTTATCTAGCATTCTCTACATGTGTAATGTCATGCCATCCATCTTATATTTAAAAACAGTGATAATAAAGGCTTGCCAAGGATATTTTATTCTTCAGTGTTTGTTTGAATTTGTATATATCATTTATTTTGCCTACAACAGGCTCCTTTACCTTATACAAATAGAAAACTCCCACTAATCTCATATTTCATATAAAATGCTTTTGGAATATTTCCTAACTCCATCTGATCAGCTTATATCCAGATACCTTTCACCTATTCCAAGATAATAGTTACTTTATTATAATTAAAATATCTATATTTTTTCTCCATACCTGATGGCTACATATTTGAGTCATTTTTAGATCCTCAGAGCCTGGGGCAGACTGGATTCATTTTTACAAACTAGAAATAAATGAATATAGCCATGAAGTAGTACTAGTAATAACTCTAATTTATGGATCCACCTATTTGGCAAGTACAGCAATAAAGGTTTTTGGGTACTATTTTTGATACTATAGTTTTAGTCACTTTTTATCCTTATACCTCAGCTATTAATGATTGAAGTCAGTAAGTTTTCTCTTAGACCAATGAACCTACCTTTTCTCTATAACTGTGGCTTTACTTTAATTTTTTCTTTGAGCAGTGGAAATATTTCTCTAATGTAACTGTATAAAAATGTGTAATTTACTAAGCATAGAATATGAAACCACTCCTGTTGAAGCACATAATGCTTCAAAATCCAGACAACTGTCCTTGTTTCATTACATTAAAAAATTAAATAGAGCTAAAAATATAAAAATCAAATATATAACTTTAAATGCATGCTACTAAGTAAAAGAAGCCAACCTAAAAAGGCTACATACTGAATATAAGATACTTTGGAAAAGGGAAAACACGATCATAAAATTATCAGTGGTTGTCAATGGATAGGGAGATGAGCAGAAAACAGAAAAGTTTTAAGGCAGTAGAAATACTTCGTATGATATTATAATGATGGTAGGTATCATTATATATTTGTCAAAACCCATAGCACATACAACACTTAGAATGAATCCTAAAGTAAACTATGGGCATTGGGTGGTTACAATGTGTCAATATAGGTTCATCCTTGTTAAAAAAAAAAAGTCCAATAGGTCGGGAGTACATGGGAAATAGCTGTATTTCCCTCACAATTTTGTTGCAAATCTAAACTGCTCTTAAAAAAAAATAATATCTTAAAGAAAAGCATGAGTAGAACTAAAAATGTTGTAGATGATACTAAAGATAAAATTAAGCTTATAAAATATTTAACTAGAAACACGGCATGGAAAAAAAGTTAAAACCCATTCAAAGACTGAACAAACATTTATTGAGTCATGTTATATGCCAAGCACTGTTCTTAAGCAAAAGAGGGAAAAAGAAATAAGGAAACTACAATACAGCCAGGAAACAATAAGCTGGAATTAGTAAATTATCTAATCTAAAGGCATAGATTGGATTAGATGGATTAAAAAAAAAAAAAAAGACCCAAATATGTGTATCCTACAAATGACTCACTTCAGCTTTAAGGGCACTGGCTCAAAGTGAAGGTATGGAAAAAGATATTCCATGGAAATGGAAACCAAAAGATAACAGGATTAACTATATTTATATGAGATAAAATGGACCCTAAGTCAAAGATGTAAAAAGAGACAAAAAGGTCGTTACATAATGGTAAAGGTGTCAATTCACCCAAAGGATGTAACAATTGTAAATATATATACACCCAAAATCACAGCTCTTGAATGTATTAAGAAAAAATTATTACATTTGAAAAAATAAGCAGACAGCAATGCAAATCTAGTTCAGTTCAGTTGCTCAGTCGTGTCCTACTTTTTATGACCCCATGAATCACAGCATGCCAGGCCTCCCTGTCCATCACCAACTCCCGGAGTTCACCCAAACTCATGTCCATTGAGTCGGTGATGCCATCCAGCCATCTCATTCTCTGTCATCCCCTTCTCCTCCTGCCCCCAATTCCTCCCAGGATCAGGGTCTTTTCCAATGAGTCAACTCTTTTGCATGAGGTGGCCAAAGTATTGGAATTTCAGCTTCAATATCATCCCTTCCAATGAACACCCAGGACTGATCTCCCTTAGGATTGACTGGTTGGATTTCCTTGAAGTCCAAGGGACTCTCAAGAGTCTTCTCCAATACCACAATTCAAAAGTATCAACTCTTCAGCATTCAGCCTTCTTCACAGTCCAACTCTCACATCCATACATGACCACAGGAAGAACCATAGCCTGGACTAGACGGAACTTTGTTGGCAAAGTAATCTCTCTGCTTTTTAATATGCTGTCTAGGTTGGTCATAACTTTTCTTCCAAGGAGTAAGCGTCTTTTAATTTCATGGCTGCAGTCACCATCTGCAGTGATTTTGGAGCCCCCCCAAAATAAAGTCTGACACTGTTTCCACTGTTTCCCCATCTATTTCCCATGAAGTGATGGGACCAGATGCCATGATCTTCATTTTCTGGATGGTGAGCTTTAAGCCAACTTTTTCACTCTCCTCTTTCACTTTCATCAAGAGGCTTTTTAGTTCCTCTTCACTTTCTGCCATAAGGGTGGTGTCATTTGCATATCTAAGGTTATTTATATTTCTCCTGGCAATCTTGATTCCAGCTTGTGCTTCTTCCAGTCCAGCGTTTCTCATGAGGGGATTTCAATACCATACTTTCATAAAATGCATACAAAATCAATGAAGAAAGAAAATACATCTTAGACAAGTGAACTCAGCAGACATACAAAGAACACTCTATATAAGCTGAACATATCCTTCTCAAGGGCACATGGGACAGTCTATGGGAGAAATTATGTTAGGTCACAAAACAAGCCTTTGCAAGTGTTAAGAAGACTGAAATCATACAAAATACCCTTTCTGATATTTTCATATTCTATGAAATCAGAAATCAATGGGATAAAACTGGAGAATTCACAAATATCTGGAAATTGAACAACATACACCAAACAACAGTGGGTTAAAAAAAAATCAAAAGGGAAGTCAAAAAATATCTTAAGGAACTCCTTGGCAGTCTAGTGCTTAGGACTCTGCACTTTGACAGCAGGGAGCATGGTTTGATACCTAGTTCTGGAACTAAGATCCCACAAGTCACACTCTGTGACCAAAAATATGTATTTATCTTGGAACAAACAAACAAAAAATGGCAAAACAACATACCAAAACTTAGGAGATGTAGTGAAAACTGTTTATAGGAAGAAATGCCATATGAGAGAAAAAGAAAAGTCATAAATAAATCTACTATACATCTTAGAAAAAGAAGAACAAACTAAGACCAAAGTCAGTAAAAGGAAACAGGTAACAAGTTTTGGCGCAGAAATGCAATAGAAACCAAGAAAACAATAGAAAAGATTTATAAAAGAAAGAACTGGTATTCTGAGAAGATAAAGAAAATTGACCAAACTTTAGCTAGACAAAGGAAAAAAGAGAGAAGATTCAAATAAATGAAATTATAAATGAAAGAGGAGCTATTACAACTCATACCACAGGAATAAAGATCATAAGGGAGTAATATGAACAACTGTACACTTCCAAACTGAATAATCTAGGGGTAAAAAAGGATACATTCCTAGAAACATATGACCTACCAAGACTGAATCATAAAGAAATAGAAAATCTGAAAAAATGTAATGACTGAACTTTTCCTGGTCGAAGAGTGGATAAGAATCTGCCTGCCAGTACAGGGGACATGGTTTCAAGCCCTGATCCAGGAAGATTCCACCTGCCACAGAGCAACTAAGCCCAGGTGCCAGAACCGCTGAAGCCCACGGGCCTGGAGCCTGCGCTCCACAACAAGAGAAGCCACTGCAGTAAGCAGCCTGTGCGCAGCAACTAAGGTAGCCCTTGCTCACTGCAGCTAGAGAAAGCCCACGTAAAGCAACAGAGACCCAACGTGGCCTAGAAAAGCAAAACAAACAACAACAACAACCTAACGACTGAGGAGACTGAAGCAGGAATTAAAAATCTCCCAGAAAACAAAACAATATGACCAGATCGTTTCACTAGTGAATTCTACCAAACATTTAAATGATTGATGCCAATCCTTCTCAAACTCTCCCAAAATACTGAAGAGGAGAGAATACTCCTAGACTCATTTTATGAGGCCAGCATTATCCTGAAAATAAAGTTAAATAAGGCTACAAAAAGAAAAAGCTACAGGCTAATATCCCTGATGAATATACCTGCAAAATACCTCAACAAAATATCAAACCTAGCAAACCAAATTCAACAGTACCTTAAAAGGATCATACACTATGGCAAATGGGATTCACCCCTGAGAATAAAGTGGTTCAACATAAACATATCAATAAAAGTGATGTACCACATTAAAACAATAAAAAATAAAAATCATATGATCATCTCAATGCAAAAACAGTATCTGACAAAATTCAACATTTTTTCATTAAAAAAAATGTTAACAACTTGATTATAGAATAAGTGTACAATACCTTAACATAATAAAGGCCACTGAAGACTAACTTACATCTAACATTATATTCAACAATAGAAAGTTAAAAACTTTCTGGATAAGATCAGGAAAAGGCAATGATGACTACATTAACCACCCCTATTTAACATATCCTGGAAGTTTTAGCCAGAACAATTTGGCAAAAATAGTAATAATAATAACAGCCAACCAAATTATAAAGAAAGAAGTAAAATTATTTCTGTTTGTAGATGAAATAAATTTATAGAAAATTCTAAAGATGCCACAAAAATATCAATGGAAATACAATAAAATAATAAATAAATGAATTCAAAAAGTTGCAGAATGAAAACTGAACATATAAAAGTCAATTATGTTTCTATGCACTAACACAAACTATCTAGAACACAAAGAAAACAACCCCATTTACAATAGCATAAAACATAAGAAAATACTTAGGAATAAAGGTAACCAAAACTATAAAATATTTGTACACTGAAAATTATAAGACACTGGTGAAAGAATTTGAAGTAGACACAAATGGTAAGATATCCCATGTCCAAGAATTTTTAAAAATCAGTAATAATAAAATATGCACTCTACAATATGCAGTCATCCGTTGATTTCATATAATCTCTATCAAAATTTTCAAAGGCATTTTCACTGAAACAGACACAATAATCCTAAAATTTGTATGGAATCATATAAGATCCTGAGTAGCCAAGGTATTCCTAAGAGAGAATAACAGAGCTAGAAACCTCACACCTCCTGATTTCAAACTCTGTCACAAAGCTATAGTGTCAAAATTGGCATTAAAAAAAGACACATAAGCAATGGAAAAACTTGGGAGCCCAGAATGATCTGTTTCATTTACCATCAACTAATCTTTGAAAAGGGTATCAGGAATACACAATGGGAAAATATGTTAACTTCTTATCAGCGATGCTTGGAAAACTGAAGTACACCAGAACCCTTATTTATACTACTCATAGTAATTAACTCAAAATGGATTAAAGACGTAACTCAAACACCTGAAGCCATAAAACTTCTAGAAGGAACATGGGGAAAAGTTTCCTGACATTGGTCTTGGCAATGATTTTTTTGGATATGACATCAAATGTATAAACAAAAATAAAGAAGTGGGACTACATCTGACTAAAAAAACTACATCTGACTAAAAAGCTTCTGCATGGATGCAAATCAACATCTGTCAACAAAATACTAGCAAACCGAGTGCAACAATACATTACAAAGATCATACACAATAATCAAGTGGGATTTATCCCAGGGATGCAAAGATTCTTCAATATCCACAATATCAATCCCTTTGATCAGTACAGTTCAGTCGCTCAGCCATGTCTGACTCTTTGTGATCCCCATGGACTGCAGCATGCCAGGTTTCCCTGTCCATCACCAACTTGAGTAAGTTGACCTTACTCAAACTCATGTCCATCAAGCCGGTGATGCCATCCAACCATCTCATCCTCTGTCATCTCTTCTCCTCCTGCCTTCAATCTTTCCCACCATCAGGGTCTTTTCCAATGAGTCAGTTCTTCGCATCAGGGGGCCAAAGTATTGGAGCTTCAGCTTCAGCATCAGTCCTTCCAATGAATATTCAGAACTGATTTCCTTTAGGATTGAATGGTTGGATCTCCTTGCAATCCAAGGGACCTTCAAGAGTCTTCTTCAACACTACAGTTCAAAAGCATTAATTCTTCACATTAAAAAAAATTGAAGAATAAAACCTTATGGTCATCTTAACAGATGCAGAAAAAGATTTCGACAAAATTCAACATCAATTTATGCGGGGGGGGCGGGGGGGGTGGGGTGGGGAACCTCTCTAGAAAGTAGGCAGAGAGGGAAGATACCGTAACATAATAAAGGCCATACATGACAAACTCACAGATAGCATCATACTCAAAGGTAAAAAGCTGAAAACATTTCCTCTAAGAATAGAAATAAGATAAAGACGTCTCACCATTTTTATTCACCATAGTTTTGAAAGTCCTAATCACAGCAATTTAGAAGAAAAAGTAATAAAAGGAATCAAAACTGTAAAAGAAAAAGTAAAACTGTCACTGTTTGCAGATGACATGGTACTATACATAGAAAATCCTGAAGATGCTACCAGAAACTAGTGGAGCTCATTAATGAATTTGATAAAGTTGTAGTATACAATATCAATACACAGAAATCTCTTGGATTTCTGTACACTAACAATGAAAGATTAGAAATAGAACTTTAGGAAATAATTATTATTGCTTCAAAAAGAATAAAATACCTAGGGATAAATGTACCTAAGTAGGCAAAAAACCTGTACTCTCAAAACTATAAGATGCTGATGAAAGAAATCAAAGATGACATACAGCTATACCATGTACTTGGATTGGAAGAATAAATATTGTCAAAATAACTATACTATCATCCAAGGTGATCTGCAGATTCAAGTCAATACTTATCAAATAACTAATGGCACTTTTTGCAGATCTAGAACAAAAAACCTTAAAATTTGTATGGAGACACAAAAGACCCCAAATAGTCAAAGCAATCTTGAGAACAAAATAAGGAGCTTAAGGAATCGGGCTTCATGACTTAAGATTATACTATAAAACTATAGTAATCAGAACAGCATGGTACTGGCACAGAGACAAACTTACAGATCAGTGGAACAGGATAGAAAGCCAAAAAATAAATCCATGTACCTATGGCCAATTAATCTATGACAAAGGAGGCAAGAATACACAATGGAGAAAAGACAGTCTCTTCAATAAGTGATGCTGGAAAAATCGGACAGCATCATGTTAAAGAGTGAAATTAGAAAATTCCCTAATACCATACACAAAAATAAACTCAAAATGAATTTAAAAACTAAATGTAAGACCAGATGGTATAAAACTCTTAGTGGAAAACACAGGCTGAACATTCTTTTACATAAATCACAGCAATATCTTTTGGGATCCACTTTCTAGAATAAAGAAAATAAAAACAAAAATAAACAAATGGGACCTAATTAAACTTAACAGCTTTTACACGTCAAAGGAAACTATAAAAAAAAAAGACAACCCTCAAAATTGGAGAACATATTTGGAAATGATGAGACCAACAAGGAATTAATCTCCAAAATACAAACAGCTCATGCAGATAGACAGAAGGAAAAAAAGGAATCAAAAAATGAGCAGATCTAAATAGACATTTCTCCATAGAAGACATATAGGTGGCCAAAAAGCCCATGAAAAAGATGCTCAACATAACTACTTAGACAAATGCAAATCAAAACTATAATGAGGTGTCACTTCACGTGGTTAAAATAGCCATCATCAAAAAGTCTACAAACAATAAATGCTGGAGAGGGTGTAGAGACAATGGAACGTCCCCCCCCATCCACTGTTGATAGGAATGTAAATTGGTACAGTCATTATAGAGAACAGTATGGGGGTTCTTTAGTTTTTTAAAAACAGATCTACCACATGACCCACCAGTCCCATTCCTGGGGATATATCTGGATAAAACAATAATCCAACAAGATACATGCACTTCAGCTTTCACTCTGGTACTACTTACAATAGCCAAGACATGGAAGCAACCATGAGTTGTGAGATATCACCTCACAACTAGTAGCTATCATCAAAAGGACAAGAATAAAAAAGGTTGGTAAGGATGTAAGAAAAGGAACATCTGACAGTTGGGATCCAAGGTGGACGTAAGATACTAAAGAAACCTCTAACCATCGATGGCAGACATTATACACATTTAAGTATTTTCCAAATAGAATCCCATATTGCAATCTTAAAAGAGTGTTATAAACATCCAGAATCATCTTTTTCTATTAAAGAAGTAAAATATTTAAGGCAAATATGTTTTTAGGTCATCAATTTATTAAACATGATGAAGGAAAAGAGAAGCATCAAACTAAAAAATCAGAGCAAATTATAAGGAAACAAAATGGTGTTGCAAAGACAAAAAAATACAGGTAGTTTTCAATAGAAAAGTTACCAAGCACTGTAGTATTATATATACTATATAATGTATGGATATATTAGCTTGAAATTTCAGGCATTACTTTAATTATACCTCATTGTTAAATCCATAAATGTTTTCTTCTGATGTGGAAAATAATTTTCCACAACAAATGATTGAAGTATAAATAAAAATTATTAAATCTCAGTGAAAGGAAAAAGGAAAAGCATCTTTAAATACAAAGAAGACTAATTGGTACATCTTCTCTGACAAGTGTATCACAAAATGAAAAAGGTAGTATCAGATTTCTTGGCATTTCTATTTTGTGGACACCATTAAAATCACTTTTAAAACGGAGTGTGGACACAATCAACTAAGTATATAATATGATTTAATATTAGCAGCAGCATTAGCATAGTTTGATAAGTCGCTTCAGTCGTGTCCGACTCTGTGTGACCCCATAGATGGCAGCCCACCAGGCTCCGCCCCTGGGATTCTCCAGGCAAGAACACTGGAGTGGGTTGCCATTTCCTTCTCCAATGTATGAAAGTGAAAAGTGAAAGTGAAGTCGCTCAGTCGTGTCTGACTCTGCGCGACTCCATGGACTGCAGCCTTCCAGGCTCCTCTATCCATGGGATTTTCCAGGCAAGAGTACTGGAGTGGGGTGCCTATAATAACTAACCTACTTCATTAAGACTAATAGTTTACTGATCAATACTTGCTTAAAGACCCTTCCTCATTATACCCAACAATCAAGAGTCAATATGTCATAAACTTTGCCAAATCTTTACAATTGCAAGTTTCTAATTTGCAAGTCTTGCCTTATATTACACAAGCAAGACTCTAAAACATTAACTATATAATGTATCATTCTTTCACTTTCACATTCTGAACTACTATGAAGGCTCTATCTAGCATATTTTCCCTTTCTGAAGTAAGTCTTATAAAAGTATTAGCTTATCAATAGACATTAACAGTGATCTTCTGGGAAAATCAACAGCCAATGGGTAAAAATAACAAATCTTTCATAATTTACTTGATTTTCTTCCTTTTTTGCTATTATATTATGAATGTGCTTTTGACAGAATGCTGAAAAACTATTTGGATTATGACATTTTAAATAAGTAGAAAAACATACATTCAATACAAATAAGTTTCTCATTAACTATCTTAGATAAGAACATTCACTATGGTTCGCACTCTTAAATTAATTGCTATAAGCCAATGGGAACACCTTTTCATCCCAAACAGGTATTAAAACCTATAGTGAACACAATTTCTAAAACCTCGCAGTTTATTTCAGCCTCCTCCGTACAATCAGAAGACCCACAACAGAATGAGACATTTATTTATTATGAATCTAAACCATCTACATTTATTAAAAGAAAATAAAAGATCAAACCTGTTCTTCCAGATCTGCAGGGCTTTCTTCTATGCTCTTTAATAAATTCTTAATTTCAACAAATATTTGGAAATTTTGATTTGTGTACATAGATAACTAAATATTTAAAGTTGCAGAGATATAAAATTATATATACATATATATGCATTAATGCTGTTGAGGCCATTTATATATGAGTTGTTAAATAATTCTTAAATCTTTAAGAAATGTCAGAATATATTTTTTACAAAGTCATTATCAGCTAAAAGATTTTGGTTAGTAATAAGAATAGATCATATGGAAAGGACTTTAATGAAGACATTTCCAGTGACGTTCTGGAAATTTTTTCATTCTTATGTTATTATTTAAAGAGAAATATTTTTGACAAACCTCATATGTCGCTGGACCAGGAGTAATCTCTTTGGAATCTTTAAAACGCTTTGATGCTTTAACAAATGAGGGTATGAAGCAGGATTTCTTAAAAACAGGATTGTATGTTGTAGGTCCTAAGAGAAAACAAATGTAAAAATAATAAAGCACATTTTAAATTATTGATTTTGGTCACATGGATATTATTCTTAGATTTGTGAGCTTAACATTTAAATTTGGCATCAAACAATCTTGAACCCATCCTTTTGAATGCTTAAAGTCATTCAGCTCAGGGATTTCAAATATAATAAGCATAAAACAGAGGCAAACTTCATTTTATGTCACTTTGCTTTGTTGCATTTTTCAGATATTATGTTTTTTTCATCTTTGTTTTTTAACAAATTGAAGGTTTGTGGCATTTCTGCTTCTAGCAAATATATCAGCACCATATTTCAAAGCATTTGGTCCTGTAATTCTCACAATTCTTCAAACTTCTTCATTATTAAAATTATATCTGTTTTGGTAATCTGTAATCAGTGACCTTTTGATAAGCTAAAGACAAAAGAGAAAAGAAAAGATATATCCATTTGAATGCAGAGTTCCAAACAACAGCAGGGAGAGATAAGAAAGTCATCTTCAGTGCTCAATGCAAAGAAATAAATGAAAGCTATAGAATGGGAAAAAATAACAGAAGCAGAATATATTACGAAGAGGTGACAAGAATACACAGAAGAACTGTACAAAAAAGATCTTCATGACCCAGATAACAATGATAGTGTGTGATCATTCACCTAGAGCCAGACATCCTGGAATGTGAAGTCAAGTGGGCCTTACAAAGCATTACTATGAAAAAAGCTAGTGGAGGTGATGCAAGTCCAGTTGAGTTATTTCAAATCCTAAAAGATGATGCTGTGAAAGTGCTGCACTAAATATACCAGCAAATTTGGAAAACTCAGCAGTGGCCACAGGACTAGAAAAGTTCAGTTTCATTCCAATTCCAAAGACAGGTGATTTCAAAGAACATTCAACCTACTGCATAATTTCACTCATCACACACGCTAGCAAAGTAATGTTCAAAATTCTCCAAGCCAGGCTTCAACACTACATGAATCATGAACTTCCAGATGTTCAAGCTGGATTTAGAAAAGGCAGAGGAACCAGAGATCAAATTGCCAACATCCATTGGATCACTGGAAAAGCAAGAGAGTTCCAGAAAAACATCTACTTCTGCTTTATTGACTACACGAAAGCCTTTGACTGTGTGGATCACAACAAACTCTGGAACATTCTTAAAGAGATGGGAATACCAGACCAGCTGACCTGCCTCTTGAAATCTGTATGCAGGTCAAGAAGCAACAATTAGAACTAGAGCTGGAACAATAGATTGGTTCCAAACTTCAAAAGGATTACGTCAAGGCTGTATATTGTCACCCTGTTTGTTTAACTTACATGCAGAGTACAGCATGCAAAATTCTGGGCTGGATGAAGCACAAGCTGGAATAAAGATTGCCTGGAGAAATATCAATAACCTGAGATATGCATTGACACCGCCCTTATGGCAGAAAGTGAAGAAGAACTAAAGAGCCTCTTGGTGAAAGTGAAAGAGGAGAGTTTAAAAGGTGCCTTAAAACTCAACTTTCAGAAAACTAAGATCATGGCAACCAGCCCTATCACTTCACGACAAATAGATGAGGAAACAATGGAAACAGTGACAGACTTTATTTGGGGGTACTCCAAGATCACTGCAGATGGTGGCCATAGCCATGAAATTAAAAGATGCTTGCTCTTGGAAGAAAAGCTATAGTCCACCTAGACAGCATATTAAAAAGCAGAGTAATTACTTGGCCAACAAAGTTCTGTCCAGTCAAAGCTATGGTTTTTCCAGTAGTCACGTATGGATGTGAGAGTTGGACCATAAAGAAAGCTGAATGCTGAAGAATTGATGCTTCTGAATTGTGGTGTTGGAGAAGACTCTTGAGAGTCCCTTGGACTGCAAGAAGATCCAACTAGTCAATCCTAAAGGAAATCAATCCTGAATATTTATTGGAAGGACTGATGCTGAAGTTGAAGCTTCAATTCTTTGGCCACCTGATGCGAAGAACTGACTCTTGGAAAAGACCCTGATGCTGGGAAAAACTGAAGGCAGGAGAAGGGGACAACAGAGGATGAGATGGTTGGATGGCATCACCGACTTGAGGGACATGAGTTTGAGCAAGCTCTGGGAATTGGTAATGAACAGGGAAGCTTGGTGTGCTGCAGTCCATGTAGTCACAAAGAGTCAGACATGACTGAGCAACTGAACTGAACTGAACTGACCTTTGATATTACTATTGTAATTGTTTGAGGGCACCACAAATCATCCTCATATAAGATGGCAAACTTAACTGATTAATGTTGCATGTGTTCTGATTGTTCCCTTATTTCTTTCCCTCCCCTTGGGTCTATTTCCTGAGACACAATAATAATGCAATTAGGCCAATCTGTACCTCTACCATGGGTTATTACTATAGTGTTCAAGTGAAAGGACAAGTCACATGACTCTCACTTTAATTTAAAAACTGGAAATGATTAAACTTATTGAGACAGGCATGTCAAAAGTTGAGACAGACTGAAAGCCAGGCCTGTTGCACTAGCAAAGTCATAAATCCAAAGGAAAAACTTCTTGAAGGAATTTAAAAGTGTTATTCCCATGAGCACACAAATGATAGGAAAGCTAAGCTATTTTAATGCTGATATGGAGAAACTTCTAGTGGTCTGGTTAGAGATCAATATTCCCTTAAGCCAAAGCCTAATTCAGAGCTGGGCCTAATTCTCTTCAATTTCATGAAGGCTGAGAGAGCTGAGAAAGCGCCAGATGAAGTCTGAAGCTAACTGAGGCTGGTAAATGTAAAGAAGCTATTTCCATAACATAAAACTGCAATGTAAAGTAGCTGTTTATACAGCTGTAAATACAGAAGCTGTAGCAAGTTATCCAGTAGATCTAGCTATGATAATTAATGAAGGTAATATACTAAATAACAGATTTTCAATGTAGAAAAAACTGCCTTCTTTTGAAAGAAGATGTCATCTAGGACTCTCATAGCTAAAGAGGAGAAGTCAATGGCTATATTCAAAGTTTCAAGGACAGGCTGATTCTCTTGGTAAAGGCTAATATACTTGGTGACTTTAAGTTGAACCTAATACTCACTTAACATTCCAAAAACCTTAGGGCCCTTAAGAACTATGCTATATAATGCCTGGATAATGTGGCATCTGTTAACAACATGGTTTGCTAAATATTTCAAGCCCACTGTTGAGACCTACTGCTTAGCAAAAAAAAAAAAAAAAAGTTTCCTTTCAAAATATTACCAAATATTGACATGTAGTTGGTCACCCAAGAACTCAGATGAAGCTGTACTATGAGAATAACGATGTTTTTATGCCTGCTAACGTAACATCCATTCTGTAGCCCATGGATCAAGGAGTCAGTTTGACTTTCAAATCTTATTATTTAATAAATATATTTCAAATGGATCTAGCTGCCATCAATAGTGATTCCTCTGACAGATGTGAAAGGAAAGTGAAAGTAGTCACTCCATTATGTCTGACTCTTTGCAACCCCATGGACTATAGCCCACCAAGCTCCTCTGTCCATGGAATTCTCCAGGCAAGAATACTGGAGTGGGTAGCCATTGCCTTCTTCAAGGGATCTTCTCAACCTCAGAATCAAACCTGGGTCTCTTGCATTGCAGGCAGATTCTTTACCATCTGAGCCACCAGATGGTAAAGAGGAGAAGGCAAAGTCAATTAAAAACCTTCTGGAAAGGATTCACCATTGCATTTGCCATTAAGAACATTTACAATTCATAGAAAGTGGTAAAAATATCAACATTAACAGGAGTTAGTTGGAAGGATTTGAATGACTGAGTGATTCAAGTCTTAGTGAAGGAAAAAACTGCAGATGCGGAAATAGTAAGAGGACTAAAATTAGAAATGAAGTCTGATGATAGGACTCAATTTGTTGCAATCTCATGGTAAACCTTAACTGGATGAGGGGTTGCTTCTTATAGATAAGCAAAGAAAGTGGTTTCTTAAGATGGAATCTACTCCCAGTGAAGGTGCTGCTAAGACTGTTAACATTTTGACAACAAAGGATTTAAATTATTATATAAAGTTAGTTGATAAAGCAGCAGCAGGGTTTGGGAGGATTGACTCCAATTTTGAAAGATGTCCTATTGCATGTAAAATGCTACTAAACAGCATGTGTGATAAAGAAAAAAAAAATTGTGAAAGGGAGATAATGGATGCAGCAAACTTCACTACTGTCTAAGAAACTGCCTCACCATTTAGCCCTTCAGCAACCACCATGCAATATCAAGGGAAGACACCATACCAACAAAAAGAGCATCCCTTGCTGAAGGCTCAGATGATGTATAGTTTTTTTTTTTTAGCAATAAAGCATTTTTAAATGAAGGTATGTACATTTTTTAGACAAAAATTATTGCATATTTAATAGACTGCACTATAGTGTAAACATAACTTTTATATGAACTGGAAAACCAAAAATAATTGTGTGACTCTCTATATTAGGATATCTGCTTTGTTGTGGTAGTCTGAAACCAAACCTGCAATATCCCCAAGATACACTTGCAGGGACCTCTGCTTACATAGTAATTAAATGTAAGACACACGCAATTTCCAAAAAAAAGAAAATAATACCCACTCAAAATACTTCTACATTGTTAGAAGAGATACCCAAGTCTTATTTCCTAAATATTCATTCATATGTTCATTCATACTCATTGGAAAATACCTTGATGTTGGGAAAGACTGAAGGCAGAAGGGGATTACAGAGGATGAGATGGTTGGAAGGCATCACCGACTCAATGGACATGAATTTGAGCAAACTCCAAAAGATGATGAAGGACAGAGCAGCCTAGCATGCTACAGTCTATGGGGTTGCAAAGATTCAGACGCAACTTGGCAACTGAACAACTTTCATATGTTTAGTGAAGAGGTGATGACTGAATTGCATTGAAAATATGAATAAGATTTAAAGAAGGAGAATGGTGGTTTTACAGCATACTGAGCCCTAAACATGATAGAAGTCAAGCCACAAAGATGGAATTTACGACTATGGAACCGTTGCGTGGAGTAAACAGATTGGCTGAATGGAACAAGCCTAAATCCTAAATAAAGATTCTGTACTAGAGCCAACAGCTTCAAATTGTATTCTAAAATGTTCCAAAAATTCCAAAGAATTGCCCAGGGGACAACGTGTAGGTAGAGCCCAAATAAAATTTTGAAAGACGGAATGGCAACCCACTCCAGTATTCTTGTCTGGAGAATTCCACAGGCAGAGGAGCCTGGCAGGCTACAGGCCATGGGATCGCAAAGGGTCGGACATGATTGAGCAACTAACACTTACGCTTAAATATTTTCACCCAAAACAACTACACATTCACTGCTTTGTTTGGGTTCCATGTAAAATTTTATTTAACCAAAGTTTTTCATTAATTTTTATTTAAAAGAGCTTTTAAAAACCACTTCCATAGTCTACCCTTCGAAGATTTTAGACTAAAGGAGATTCATAAAGAAAAAGCTAATTAAGAAATAAACTCTGGCAATAGTTTATAGAATGAAATGGCTTGTAGATGGTCTATTTCAGGGTTACTAACAAGGAGTTTAGTAACATTGATAAGGAAAAAGAAGAACAATTCAGAATACTTTCTAAGAAATGCAATAAACATTTAGTATGTACAGTGATTGGAAGGAGATAAAAATGAATAGTGGCTATGAGAAAGGTAATATTGTGATGGTAATAAAGAAACACAGAAAGAAGGAGCAGAGGAAGACTTTGGGCTTGATTTTGAGCCAGTTATATATGAAAAGATGCAGGATATCCAGAGGACAATCGTAGATATGTAACTGAGACTCCTGAGAAAGCTGACCTGGAAAGAAAGAATGCGGTTACTTATGTAGAGGCAATAGTCGAGGTTTCTCTAAGTGGAAGAGCACGGAGAGAGAAAACTAAATAACCGAGGAGTGGAACTTGGGAGACTGCACACAGAGAGGGAACAGAGAGTCAAAGAAGGAAACAGTCTAGTTAATAAACCTAGCTACTACATCATAGACAATAAATCGAAAGAGGCTGTTTTTTGCTCCATTTCCATGTTAACCAATAATTACTGTCTAAAACATGCCATGCTTCATATATGAAGAGGGTTGTTGTTTAGTCACTAAGTAGTGTCTGACTCTTTCTCGACCCTATGGACTGTAGCCTGCCAGGCTCCTCTGTTCATGGGATTGCCCAGGCAAGAATACAGGAGCGGGTGCCCATTTCCTTCTCCTGGGAATCTTCTCAAACCAGGGATCAGACACACGTCTCCTGCATTGCAGATGGATTCTTTACCACTGAGCCTCCGGAGAAGTGCATGAAGAGTGTTAGAGGTCTACCATATCAAAGATTTCAAGAGGAGATTTATAGTAGAGTGTATGTACTGTGCTTAGTTGCTCAGTTGTGTCCAACTCTTTGCAACCCCATAGACTGTAGCCCACCAGGCTCCTTGGTCCATGGGATTCTCCAGGCAAGAATACTAGAGTGGGCCACCATTCCCTTTTCCAGGGTATCTTCCCAACCCAGCGATCAAACCCAGGTTTCCCAAATTGCAGGCAGATTCTTTACTATTTGAGCCACCAGGGAAGCAGGGAAGCAGTGCATATAGAATGTAATTTTAAAAGAGTGGTAACAAATGAAACTAAATTAGAAGGCATTAAAAAGACACTGTGGAGTGAGGGAATAAAAACTTGAAGCACAGAATATTGACAATGAACATAAATAGCGAAATAGTAGAACAGATATAAAGATATTAATAGGATACAAAATTAATGCCTCTGTCTCCCTAGGAGACATGCAATTTGAAACCACTTACTTTGAAGAATAGATTCTTGTTGATATTTTAGAATCTGATGTATTTTAGAATTGATAGGTTCACATGAAACATTTTTAAAGCTTTAGCTTCATTTCAAAGGACATTTCAAAATTTTAAATAAAATGTAACATTTGACTCTGGATTAATCGTTCTAATATCAATTCAATTAACAGGATAGATACCCAAAGTTATAAAGCCCTTGTAGGAGACTGCTACAGAACAGAACACAAACAGAATGTTTCTGTCCATTTACAGTTCATATTTTGAAACCCTAATCCCCAGTGTGAGGGTATTTGGAGATTGGGACTTTGAGAGGTAATTCGTTCATTAGGGGGGAGCCCTTATGATGGGATTATTGTCCTTGTAAGAGGAGACATAATGAGCTTATTCTCTCTCTCTCTCCCCCTCCTGCCCACCAACTCTCTCTCTCTCTCTTATGTGAAGACAAAGTAAGATGTCTATCTGCAAACTAGGAAGAGGGCCCTCACTAGGAATAGAATTGGCCAGAATCCTGGGCAACTTGATCTTGAACTTCTCAGATACCAGAACTATGAGAAATAAATTTTTGTTTAATCATGCAGTCTATTGTACTTTTGTTATAGCAGCCCACAGTGACTAAGACAGTGGGATGTTGTTCAGTCACTAGTCATGTCCAACTCTTTGAAATGATATTAACATATTTATAAGGCCATGGGTTCAGTCGCTGGGTCAGGAAGATCCCCTGGAGAAGGAAATGGCAACTTACTCCAGTATTCTTGGCTGGGAAATTCCCTGTAACAGAGGAGCCTGGCAGGCTACAGTGTATGGGGTCACAAAAGAGTTGGACACAACTTGGTAACTAAACAAACATAGCAATTTATATTTACATTGCAGAGAAATAATGTATATATACAAATATAGTACCTTAACAGAAAATCTTAAATACACAAACTAAACTATGCATAGGAAAATGTACCAGTTGCTGCAATATCCAGAAAAAAACCCACAAACTACCATCAGGAAATGGGTACATAATTCCACAATTAATTGAAAATTACAACTTTAACTATAAATATTTATAAAAGTTAACGCAATAGGTAAGGCTATTATCCAAACACTACTGTAAAGGTGTTCCATTTTCAGTTATGAAGTACAGTCTATCCCCTGCCTTTACCATAATGTGAAAGGTATAATGCTAAATGCTATTTATCATAATGCTGATAAATATTTACATTCATGGTTATAATTCATTAAAAGAAAAGAAAATATTCAAATGTAGTTGTAGTAGATTTTCTTTTACTGGAATTTCTTTGAGGAATATTAAGTGAAGCAAAACTTTCCTTAATATGCAGCTTGCTGCATTTTAGCACTTAGACTGCTCTGAGCTACAGAGCATTAAAGAAAAGGTTTACTGCACTTAATTTTAAAATAAATTTTCAATTACGTATATTACTGCTTATACGATACAGGTCAAAGATTTACATTGCTTCACCAGCTCTGATTCACATCTGGATTATGCAGAAACTATCTTCTCTTTATTTACCAAAAGGCCACATTTTAATCACAGGTCACAGAGGAAGAAAAACTTCTCATTCCAAATCAAACACCTATGAAAAGTCTGACTGAATCATGACTACTATATAATGGAAAATTCAAGAGCAGGTGATTCTTATAATTACAGATTTTCCAGCCCTACGCCAACTCACACACTCTGAAATGTCAACCAATGCTACAAGGCAAAAATAGGAGATAACAGGAACAATGAGTAATTTAAAATGAAAATGATTTAAGTACACTAAGAGTGGACTCAAAAATAAATACTTCTATGAATAAAGTTGCAAAACCTCATATTAAAAAAAACGGCTATCTTTGTAATGAGCCAAAATTTATAAATCATGTAGTCAATTTTGCTTATGATTACAGATTCCTTATTTCATCTGAAGGGGACAGAAAACTACTGGAAAGTAAATATCCCATATGTGAGCTTATCTTTAGACATTTAAAAAGCATCTAGAAAACTGGTCATTGAAATGGACTGCATGGCTTTGAAATGTCTTTTAGAGGGTTTAGGGATCACAGAACACATTTTTTCACACTGATTTAATTCTCCAACTCTACAAATGCAATAATAGCAAAGACAAAAGATTGGTACACAAGGAAGTATTATCATCAGTGTCAAAACCACTCTCTTGCTCTCAATGCTCCTCTCCTGCTTCTAAAACTTGATTTGCTTAAATGGCACTTCAGATTATGACTACAGAACTGCACAATCTATTAAATTCACTGTATAGGTAATGAGAAAAAATGACAGAGTCCAAATGATAGGTAAACTTTTAACTGAAATTTCTGGGTATTTGTTATCATATTGTTGACTTCTCTTTCCAAAAACAAAACCAGTTCAGTTCAGTTCAGTCGCATAGTCATATTCAACTCTTTGCAACCTATCGACCGCAGCATGCCAGGCTTCCTTGCCCATCACCAACTCCCAGAGCTTGCTCAAACTCATGTCCATCAAGTCGGTGATACCATCCAACCATCTCATCCTCTGTCGTCCCCTTCTCCTCCCACCTTCAATCTTTCCCAGCATTAGGGTCTTTTCCAATGTGTCAGTTCTTCACAACAGGTGGCCAAAGTATTGGAGTATCAGCTTCAGCATCAGTCCTTCCAATGAATATTCAGCACTGATTTCCTTTAGGATGGATTGGTTAGATCTCCTTGCAATCTAAGGAACTCTCAAGTGTCTTCTCCAACAGCACAGTTCAAAAACATCAGTTCTTCAGTGCTCAGCTTTCCTTATTCTCATATCCATATATGACTACTGGAAAAACCATAGCCTTGACTAGATGGGCCTTTGTTGGCAAAGTAATGTCTCTGCTTTTTAATATGCTGTCTAGGTTGGTCATAGCTTGTCTTCCAAGGAGCAAGTGTCTTTTAATTTCATGGCTGCAGTCACCATCTGCAGGGATTTTGAAGCCCAAGAAAATAGTCTGTCACTGTTTCCATTGTTTCCCCATCTATTTGCCATGAAGTGATGGCATGATCTTAGTTTTCTGAATGTTGAGTTTCAAGCCAGCTTTTTCCACTCTCCTCTTCCACTTTCATCAAGAGGCTCTTTAGTTCTTTGCTTTCTGCCAAAAGGGTGGTGTCATCTACATATTTGAGGTTATTAATATTTCTCCCAGCAATCTTGATTCCAGCTTGAGCTTCATCCAGCCTGGCATTTGGTATGATATACTCTGCATATAAGCTAAATAAGCAGGGCAACAATATACAACCTTGATGTACTCCTTCCCTGATTTGGAAACCAGTCTGTTGTTCCATGTCCAGTTCTAACTGTTGCTTCTTGACCTGCATACACATTTCTCAGGAGGCAGGTCAGGTGGTCTGGTATTCCCATCTCTTTAAGAATGTTCCACAGTTTGTTGTGATCCACACAGTTAAAGACTTTGGAATAGTCAATAAAGCAGAAGTAGATATTTTTCTGGAACTCTCTTGGTTTTTCCATTTTTAACCAATTGTTTAATCAGTTATATTATCTTCAATTGTTTAATCAATTCTAATATCTTCAAATACTGAATTTGAATATCTTCAAATATTGAAGTCTGTTTAACTGTGTACCTCCAAGTAATACTTATCAAAAGTGAAGTGAAGTCACTCAGTCGTGTCCAACTCTTTGCGACCCCATGGACACCAGGCTCCTCCGTCCATGGGATTTTCTAGGCAAGAGTACTGGAGTGGGTTGCCATTTCCTCTTCCAGGGTACTTCCTGACCCAGGGATCGAACCCAGGTCTCCCACATTGTAGACAGACGCTTTCCGTCTGAACCACCACTTGATCTTAGCCAAAAAGCCAATGCATATCCAAAACCCTATCAGATGAAGTCTTTGATCTTACTGATAATTTTACTCTCTGATAATATAAGTAACATTGTACAAGTTTGAAAGACTTTCACCAGTCTTGGAAATGAAGTTATAACATCCTTTATGTATGAAGGAACATACCTTCCAACTGGAAGGAAGGATGATCACCTTTCACCTAACACAACTTTGAGTAGGTAGTGTATAAATATGTAACACATGGATGATTTTCATTGGTGAACAAATTATCAATTAATCAGTAAAACTGACATTATCTTCAAGGTAAATAAAATACCTCACAATTACTCTGATACATTATTAGCAAAGTTTCAAGACTGAGAAAGGAGTAGGACAGGGCTGTCTGCTGTCACCCTGTTTATTTAATGTATACACTGAGCACATCATGAGATATGCCAGGCTGATATGCCTGGATGAGTTACAGGCAGGAATCGAGATAGGAAGGAGAAACATCAACAGTCTCAGATATGCAGATGATACTACTCTAATGACAAAAAGCAAAGAGGAACTAAAGAGCCTCTTGATGAGGGTGAAGGTGGAGAGGGAATGAGCTAGCTTAAAAGTAAATATTAAAAAAATCTAAGATCATGGCATCTGACCCTCTTACTGCAAGGCAAATTGAGGGGGACAAGGTGGAAATAGTGACAGAGATCCTCTTCTTGGGCTCTAAAATCACTGCAGATAGTGAGTGCAGCCATGAAGTAAGAGGTTTGCTTCTTGGTAGGAAAGCTATGACAAACCTAGATAGTGTGTTGAAAAGCAGAGACATCACTGTGCCAAAAAAGGTCCATATAGTTAAGGTTATAGTTTTCCCAGTGGTCACATACGGTTGTGATTGCTGGACCATAAAGAAGTGGGAGCACTGAAGAACTGACGCCTTTGAACCGTGGAGGTGGAGGACTCCTGAGAGTCCCTGACAGCAAGGAGATCAAACCAGCCAATCTTAAGGTAAATCAACCTTGAATACTTGTTGGAATGACTGATGCTGAAGCTGAAACTAGCTGACTCATTGGAAAAGCCCCTGGTGCTGGGAAAGATTGAGAGTAGGAGAGGAAAGCATCAGAGGATGAGATGGCTGGATGGCATCACTGATGCAATGGACATGAACTTGGGCAAACTTTGTGAGATGGTGAGGGACAGAGAGGCCTGGCAGGCTGCAGTCCATGGCATCGCAAAGAATTGGAACCAACTGGGTAACTGAACAACAATAAAAATTAGTAGCAAATTTTCCTTTCATAACTGAGTTTGGGCTTTATATCCCACTGTTCATTTAAACGTTTGGATTCAGAATGCCAGGATTATTACCTAAGCAAAAAGTTGAGAAGTCTCCACATATATTCTTAGTCTTCTTAGGTCGTCATCAATATAACAACACTCAGGGCTAAAATAGTAAGCTTTTCCCTGTTAAAACTGGTACTTATCTCTGTGAACACTGTATGTAAAAATCAGAATAATGTTATATGTCCGTAAAATATGTCATGTCATAGATCAAGTTATATAGAGTTCTTAAAATATAAATACCAACTCTATTTTTTAATAATTAAATATTTAATTAATATTAATCAAACTAAATTATTTAAGAAAGCTATAGTAAATGAGCCATAATTTAAAGCAAAACTTTATTTTGTCCTCCATGCAATATGTGGGACCTCAGTTCCCCGACCCACACCTCCTATATTAGAAGTGAGGAGTCTTAGATGCTGGACTACCAGGGAAGTCCTAAGCAAAACTTTTTAACTGGCCAATTTTTACCATTTTATTGTGACTAGTGCCATTTTCTTAACTTGCTAAAAATTGTTAAGTCCCCCAAGTGCATTTGGATTTGAATTTTCCTTTGAATATGTCTGCTATAAATAGCTACAATAAAGCTAGGTTCACAGAGTTGAGAGTTTTCTGAAAGAAGAGCTTAATGACAAGTCAATTAAAAATGGTTAACATTTTTATTTTCAACTGAATTTTCATTTGAATTTTCCTTTGTATATGTCTGCTATAAATAGCTACAGTAAAGCTAGGTTCACAGAGTTTAGAGTTTTCTGAAAGAAAAGCTTAATGACAAGTCAATTAAAAATGGTTAACATTTTTATTTTCAACTTAATGAATACATTCTGCATCTTAAACATATTTTTATAGATTAAATGAGTGACAGAATGGGGCTTTCATGCACAAATATTTTGTTCACATTCATTAGAAATCAAACAAAAACTATTGAGTTAACCATTGACTATTTCAGAAAGCTTCTTGCTCATTTTCAGTAAATTTAAATCTATACATATATTTAAATCTAAATAAGATTTTTTCTTCAACATAACAGTGTTCTCTGTTCATTCTGTTGTTGTAAATATAATACTAATAAATATTTTCCAACCCTCTTCCTATACCTTCATGAAATAATACCAAAATTCCTTCCTTGCAAGCCTTCTCATCAACTACAGTAATGAATATAACCAAGACAAATAGCAGTGGGATTTGCTTATATTAATAATGCTTACTTCCAAATAGTTAGGGCTTCCCTCATCTGTCTTCAATATATGACCCACAAGCCCTATTCACTGCCCTTCCCTAGCTTTGGACATGTTCTCCACTGGCCTCTGGACTGAATTTGTTCTAGGGCTTGAAATATCAAAACAAAAAACAAAGAGGATCATATGGGCACCATACATGTTAAACTAATCTTTCTCACAGCGTAGTATACGGATCACAGAATCACCCAGGTGAGTTATTTAAAGTATAGATTCCTTGGATTCATGACAAAATAATAAATCATATTCCCTGAAAGTAAAATGAAAAAATGTAATTTTCATAAAACCCATATTTTAACCTTTAAATTACAGCTTATTATGTAGCTGTTCTCGAATATATTTAAACACTGAAGAAATCACTTTTCCTTAAATCTCAAGAAATAGTGATCAAACAATAAACCTTAAGGAATTTGCTCAGTTGGTAAAGAATTTGCCTGCAATGTGGGAAACCTAGGTTCAACCTCTGGGTTGGGAAGATCCCTCGAGGAGGGTATGGCAACCCACTCCAGTATTCTAGTCTGGAGAATCCCCATAGACAGAGGAGTCTGGCGGGGTACATTCCATGATGTCGCAAAGAGTCGGACACAAGGGGTGACTAAGAACACATTATTTCCTCTAGAATATGTCTAAATCTCTTACTGCCTCAGTTCAGTTCAGTCACTCAGTCGTGTCCGACTCTGCAACCGCATGAATCGCAGCAAGCCAGGCCTCCCTGTCCATCACCAACTCCCGGAGTTCACTCAAACTCATGTCCATCGAGTCGGTGATGCCATCAAGCCATCCCATCCTCTGCCATCCCCTTCTCCTCCTGCCCACAATCCCTCCCAGCATCAGGGTCTTTTCCAATGAGTCAACTCTTCACATGAGGTGGCCAAAGTATTGGAGCTTCAGCTTCAGCATCAGTCCTTCCAATGAACATCCAGGACTGATCTCCTTTAGGATGGACTGGTTGGATTTCCTTGCAGTCCAAGGGACTCTCAAGAGTCTCCTCCAATACCACACTTCAAAAGCATCAATTCTTCAGAGCTCAGCTTTCTTCACAGTCCAACTCTCACATCCATACATGACCACTGGGAAAACCATAGCCTTGACTAGACGGACCTTTGTTTGCAAAGTAATGTCTCTGCTTTTGAATATGCTATCTAGGTTGGTCATAACTTTCCTTCCAGGGAGTAAGCCTCTTTTAATTTCATGGCTGCAATCACCATCTGCAGTGATTTTGGAGCCCCCCAAAAATAAAATCTGACTCTGTTTCCACTGTTTCCCCATCTATTTCCCATGAAGTGATGGGACCAGATGCCATGATCTTCGTTTTCTGAATGTTGAGCTTTAAGCCAACTTTTTCACTCTCCTCTTTCACTTTCATCAAGAGGCTTTTAGTTCCTCTTCACTTTCTGCCATAAGGATGGTATCATCTGCATATCTGAGGTTATTGATATTTCTCCCAGCAATCTTGATTCCAGCTTGTGCTTCTTCCAGCCCAGCGTGTCTCATGATGTACTCTGCATAGAAGTTAAATAAGCAGGGTGACAATATACAGCCTTGACATATTCCTTTTCCTATTTGGAACCAGTCTGTTGTTCCATGTCCAGTTCTAACTGTTGCTTCCTGACCTGCATATAGGTTTCTCAAGAGGCGGGTCAGGTGGTGTGGTATTCCCATCTGTTGCATAATTTTCCACAGTTGATTGTGATCCACACAGTCAAAGGCTTTGGCATAGTCAATAAAGCAGAAATAAATGTTTTTCTGGAACTCTTTTGCTTTTTCAATGATCCAGCAGATGTTGGCAATTTGATCTCTGGTTCCTCTGCCTTTTCTAAAACCAGCTTTAACATCTGGAAGCTCATGGTTCACGTATTGCTGAAGCCTGACTTGGAGAATTTTGAGCATTACTTTACTAGCGTGTGAGATGAGCTTACTGCCTATGCTTGCCTTATTCTCAGAGCCTCAATTAAAGCTTGTTCTGCTAAACTGAGCCAAACAAAGGAAGGAAGAATCAATGTATAACTCCACTAGAGTCCACTCCCACTGCTTGCAAGCATTTTAACCATTATTTTTTCCTTTCCCTCTTTGTCAGCAACTGTCAATGGAAAATTGATACTTTGAATTCATATTTCTTCTTATAATTTGAAAATGGTATTTAGACGATATATTACATAAATGTTGTTGAACAAGTTTAGAACACTTGCTGCCTGAAAGGACAGAGAGTTATAGGAGACTGGCACTATTAAGACGGTAAAGAGATGTACTTTTCAGTGTATATCCTTCCACACATTATGAATTCTATTGTAGGTATGTTACATTATTTCAAGTTGGAGCCAAACACATAACATGTATTTCATTATCATGGAAGATACGATTCTTTGAAATATAAGTATATTTCATCTCTATTTTATTTTAGTCTAGTATTTCCCACAATAAATCTTTAAACCTAAAACATTCAAGCTTTCTGTATACTAGCCATATTACCGTCATAAAATCTGTAAATCTTCTAAAGTTTTAGATTCTTTCTTTATAAAATGGGGATGAAATGGTGCAGATTACTTAAATAACTTCTACAAAGTCACAAAATGAATAAGAATCAAATCGTTCAACCACTTTTAATCCTTAGAACATGCCTAGGAGGAAAGGAAACTAAAATCACTTAAATTTTATAGGAAATTAAGTTAATAGCTGCTGTGTGACTTGGACTGTGTTTTCAACAACTCTTTCCAATATTTCACACTGCCTTTTTAATCTTCATTTGCTTTCTCTAGCACTTTCCAAAAATATCAAATTTGCCCCCAAAATCATGGTAATTAAATGAGAATATTATGCTTTCCAGGCAATAGTACTGCAGTGGATTGCCATTCCCTTCTCCAGGGGATCTTCCTGACCCGGGGATCGAACCTAGGTCTCCCGCATTGTAGACAGACACTTTACCGTCTAAGCCACCAGGGAAGTCCACCTGAACATTACATTTCCCTAATAGGTGAATTAGGTCTAACAGATGGAATAAATTAAGGGCTATATGATAAATTCAGGAATTTTGTTACTGGATTATTAATCTATTAGCCTACCAAAGTGGATGTAATTTTGGTTTTATATCTATACTTTTCTATTTATAATAAGTGCATACACATTTAAGGAAAACAAAAATGTCACAATTTTGAAAGCCAAATTGTCTTCAGTCTCCATGCTATCACACACACTCCCAGATGTCAAGGATGCCATACTTGCTACTTTCTCAACCTGTTCTAAACATTTTTTTAAATCAAGAGTTAAATGATAGTTTCCAAAAACCAAACACCCCTAAGTCCCATCTTTTGGTGAAGGCTGCCTCTCTGTGGCAGAATGCAACATGTCATATTCTCTAGGGGACAATATTTTCTCTCTTTTCTTTTAAGCTGGTAGAAAAGATCTATATAATATTCTTATAATACATAAATTTCAATACAGTATCTTTACTACTTTTTCTGGATATTTATGGCTCGATTTTGGATAGGGCTTTGGACCCCCCAGGAATCACCTCACTCATCTTGGCAAACGTATACAACAAGAGATGAAAATAGTATTTATGCAAATAACAAAAAATCAAGGAAAACAGAATTGCTCAAATGTAACAGTCATCTTTCCTGTCTTTTCTGCAAGCTGAAATCCTTATTCACTTTCCACTGAATGATTCTGCAGGTCAGAAAGACACACGTATTAATAGACGCTGGACCGACAGCTGCTATCTTAATTTCCTGAAAGAATTACTTTAAAATAAATGCTAAGTGTTCCACAAAATAATGCCTCCTATCCACTTAAAGAAAAATGATAGAGAAACATATCCTATTTCAAATGCCAGAAGCAAATATCAAATGGATATCTTTAATATACACATATATTGAGTTAATCATTCTTCTACTAATGACCATTATTAGTTGAAATGAAGTGCGCTCAAAAGACCTTATTATAAGACATATTTAGGAGGGACATAAGTTCTGATAATAACGTTTTAATACTTGATACATTTAACCATATGATAACTGAAAGAGTAACATTTGCACATTTTTAACTGAAAGGAACAAAATACTATAAGCATATGACTTGCTATGTACCAAAAATAAAGGATTTATCTAATTAAGCAATATAGTCACAAAAACAACATTTACCTTCTCTAAAGCAGAATATGCTAACTAGTCAGTGAAAACAGTAAAAACTAGATAAGAAAAATTACCTAGAGGGTCATAATAAACATTTCAATAGCCAACATGAAGCTGATTTGTTGTTTTTGTTTGAAGCATAATTATATCAAAAATAATCACTAAGAAAACTATGCAGAGTCTTTTTTTTTAAATTGTTTTAACAGAGTCAAAACCTTTGACATGAGGTAAACCAATAAAACCATGAAAGAAAGTTGCTTGCAAAAATTTTCGATCAAGAAAATTATTTAGAAATACTAATTGTTAATTATTGCAATATTGCCCTCTCCTTTTTTATTTTGTTTTGTTTAACAATGTCCGGAGGTGGAGGGGAAAGAGGAAGAAACATGTTTTGTTTCTGCTTCAGCAAATACTGAAATCTATTTATATGCAAATTAGCTATCCATTATTAGTATGAGAAGAAACTTGTGCATAAAGGGAGAAATAAATTATCACTAGAAGCCATTAATGATATCTATTTCAAAACATAACATTTTACAAGAGTCCTCACTCATGTAATATTTGTTTAAGCCTTGGGGGGAAATAGTGAGTTCTACGCTTAGGTTAAACCCAATACAACATTATTTCTCATGCCAATTTATTTTATAAAATTCATCTCTCCTCTCCTTAGAAATGACTAGATAATTTTAACTACAATGAGTATTTTTAGGGAAACTTATCATTGAAGTTAGGGTCCTATGTATTTGTCACATAATTGCCGGACTTCTTAGGAGAATTTATTTTTACTCTTAACAATAACTGTTATTCCCTGAGGTTTAAAAACATTAACATTCAGTTTTATTCAACATTGCTGGGAGAAATACCAATAACCTCAGATATGCAGATGACACCACCCTTATGGCAGAAAGTGAAGAGGAACTAAAAAGCCTCTTGATGAAAGTGAAAGTGGAGAGTGAAAAAGTTGGCTTAAAGCTCAACATTCAGAAAACGAAGATCATGGCATCTGGTCCCATCACTTCATGGCAAATAGATGGAGAAACAATGGAAACAGTGTCAGATTTTATTTTGGAGGGCTCCAAAATCACTACAGATGGTGACTGCAGCCATGATATTAAAAGACACTAACTCCTTGGAAGAAAAGTTATGACCAACCTAGATAGCATATTCAAAAGCAGAGACATTACTTTGCAAACAAAGGTCCGTCTAGTCAAGGCTATGGTTTTCCCAGTGGTCATGTATGGATGTGAGAGTTGGACTGTGAAGAAAGCTGAGCACCAAAGAATTCACGCTTTTGAAGTGTGGTGTTGGAGAAGACTCTTGGGAGTCCCTTGGAATGCAAGGAGATCCAACCAGTCCATTCTGAAGGAGATCAGCCCTGGGATTTCTTTGGAAGGACTGATGATGAAGCTGAAAGTTCGATACTTTGGCCACCTCATGTGAAGAGTTGACTCATTGGAGAAGACCCTGATGCTGGGAGGGATTGTGGGCAGGAGGAGAAGGGGACGACAGAGGATGAGATGGCTGGATGGCATCACCGACTCGATGGACGTGAGTCTGAGTGAACTCCGGGAGATGGTGATGGACAGGGAGGCCTGGCGTGCTGCGATTCATGGGGTCACAAAGAGTTGGACACAACTGAGCAACTGAACTGAACTGAGCAGTAACAGAGAAATAAATGAGCTTTAATAAGGAACATCCCTGGAGAAGGAAATGGCAACCCACTCCAGTACTCTTGCCTGGAAAATCTCATGGACGGAGGAGCCTGATAGGCTACAGTCCATGGGGTCGCAAAGAGTCCGACATGACTGAGTAACTTCACTTTCACTTTCAAGGAACATAAGTCTTACTGCCGTAAGTTGAACTTCTATGGAAAAGATTAAAATAAGCAACAATCAATAGTCAATCAGTTCAGTTCAGTTCAGTTCGGTCAGAGTCAGTGTCTGACTCTTTGTGACCCCATGAATTGCAGCGCGCCAGGCCTTCCTGTCCATCACCAAATCCCGGATTCACTCAAACTCACGTCCATCAAATCGGTGATGCCATCCAGCCATCTCATCCTCTGTCGTCCCCTTCTCCTCCTGCCCTCAATCTCTTCCAGCATCAGACTCTTTTCCAATGAGTCAACTCTTCGCATAAGGTGGCCACAGTACTGGAGCTTCAGCTTTAGCATCAGTCCTTCCAAAGAAATCCCAGGGCTGATCTCCTTCAAACTGGACTGGTTGGATCTCCTTGCAGTCCAGGGGACTCTCAAGAGTCTTCTCCAACACCACACTTCAAAAGCATCAGTTCTTGGGTGCTTTATATATTAATTTCATAAGCTCTACAGATTTTCTCTTTGGGTTTCTCATTTTGTTCATGAGCTCATAAATTCCTTGGTTAGTTCATATTTGAGTCTCCATCAGTTTTAAACACTGCAGATATTCTTCCCTCTGTCATCTGCTTAACTTTGCTTTGGCTACCCAATGTTGAACTGAAATATTTTAGTTTTTGATATAGTCAAGCTTATACCTTTTTTTTTTTCCCCGCCTTTGGTTCTATCTTTAAAGTTTTTATTAAGAAATCTTCTCCACTTTTTAGGTTGCAGTGGTGTTCCCAGTATTTTCTTCTACTAACTTTGTAGTTTTAGCATTATATTTATGTCTTTAATTCACGTGGATTCCATCACTGAATGTAGTATTTTGTCTGCCCAGTTTCCCAGTGTGTGCTACTAAAATTTTCCTTTATCCATTGATTTGTGATGGCAAGTTTGTAATAAATTGTCTTCATATGTACATAGATCTATCTCTGAGCTTTTTCTTTGCTTCCTTATTCATTTATCTTACTTATTGCCAAAACCACAATGTTTTTATTAATATAGTTCTATAATACATCTCAATAAATAATATAGGGATTTCTCCTCTTCCTTTACTCTTTTTTAAAATTATTCATGTACCTTTATTTTTTACATACATTTTAGTGTGTTTATCAATTTCTTCTAAAATTCAAACTAGACTTTATATTTATAAATTACAGTGGGGTTACACTTATAAATTAAAAGGAAAAATTAATATCTTCATTAAAGAAGGACATTCCATTCAAGGGACTAGAATTAGCCCTTCATTTATTCAAACCAATATATCTGTATATTATTAAAATTTTACAATTCTATTTATGGAAAACTTTGGCCTTCTTAGTTAATTCCTAGAAATTTGATTCCTTTTAATATATGACCACTGCTGATACAGAGAAACGTTACTCATCGTTACGTCATTCTTATATCTAGCAAGTGTGCTTAATTAGTTCTAGTAGCTTCTTGATTTAAAAAAAAAAAATTTGCAACAATGCTATAATCTGAAACTGAAGACTGTTCTCACTTTTCCTTCAATCCTGCCATTTCCTCTGCATTCTTATGTACTCTGTCCTTAGGTAATAGTGTATGCACTACCTACTTTATTAAGAAGGTATAGTAATAGTGGATACCTCTGTCTTCCCGTGTTTAAGAATAATAAGTTTTATTATACATAGGCTTCCCTGCTGGCTCAGACTGTAAAGAATCTGCCTGCAATGCAGGAGACCCATGTTTGATCCCTGAGTCTGGAAGATCTACTGGAGAAGGGAATCGCAACCCACTCCAGTATTCTTGCCTGAAAAATTCCATGGACAGAGGAGCCTGGCAGGCTACAGTCTATGTATGGGGTTGCAAAGAGTCGGACACTCTTTGCAGAGTCGGCCACTAATACTTTTAAGATATTGCTTCTGCAGCTCTTTATTAAAGTACTTTTTAACCAGTATTGTATAGAAAAATGAGAACATCTTGGAATGCACTACAACCAGAACTGCTCTTACCTTTGCTCCTGTTAATTTATCTTTGCCCTTGGATGACTAAGTAATTTAACATGCAGTGTTCTGGCCATCACCCTCTATGATCCTTGTGCTGGCATTTCAGAGAAAAGAGCACATAGAATTGGGATGAGGCAGGACAGTAGGAAGAAGCTGGCTGGTCTCCTCATTCATCCTAAAGCAAACCTCACTCTTCAACAAACTCCTGCCTCTGTCAAACAAGATAGAGTTGTACATCAGATCTGTTGTACAAAGAGAGAAGAGAATAGTACCTCTTCTATTGGTGTACCCAAAGAGTACTGAAATAGAGATTCTTCTTTTAAGTATGTGAACAGATACCACAGATCATTTGGCATATATGAAGAGTTTATGTCACATATAGAGTGTTCTCTTGTCAAATAAGTTTGGGGAAAGTTGTATTAAGAAAGATTAAAACAGATTTATTTATTGCAGATCATAGTAGAGTCTGTGATATTCTAACTCAGACATAACAAAGGATCAACACAATGTGTGCATCTCCTCTCATGTTTCATCACATACTCCCCTTTTGTCCCATGATCTTACAGCATCAATATTTATGGAACGTACTTTGGCAAATTTTAATTTCCGGGATAACCAACTTAGTTACCCAATTTCTAGTGTCACTTTTCAATATACTAATTCTGAAACTGCCATTTAAAACTTAGCTATGGTGCTGGTTAGAAAGCACAGATGATAGGAGAGATAAAATTACAACAAAGACATTTAGCCACTGATATTAAAAAACTCAAAGTAAATTATTGTTAAATAGTTCACATTTTTAAAAGCCATTTACATAATATTTAGTTTTAAGTGTTATGCAACTGTCCTCCTCAGTTTGCATAATCAGTCTTTAGCAATGCATGCTATTATCTAACAGACAATAGCTTTGTCAGTTTCAGCATGTAGCATCTTGAGATAAACATAAAGATTTACATCAACAGTGAATGGTATTCTCTAATAATTGTCCACAGCTGCAAGAAATTTATTCATTTATATTCTTTTCAACCTCTCTATCCTCTAATTTGAAAACATATCTTAGAAGCATAGTGGCTATAGTCTGAAATTTGTACAATAAAGTTATTATATGGCACAGTAAAAGCAAATATGGGTATTCAGAGAAATGAAATAATTTGAAGCCATGAAGTTTATTTATAAATGTTGGTTTAAAAACCTTCCATTCCATTGATGACATTTTCACTTCTATTAGTATTTTAAAAATTTCATAGGAGGCAAAAAAATTCACTTAAATAGATAGAAATTTGTTTCATTTTAGGTTAAACAAATTTATATGTAGAAGTATTTTTCTATATGATGTATTTACTTCCTTTGCTATATGGCCAGAATAATTTATTCATGATACGGAGAAAATTCCTACATCTAAACTGGGCGAAAGGCTTAATTCACCCAGAAAATGGTCACTTTAAAATCTGAGCACACCTGTTAAAGTAGCTGCCCAGAACTGAGAAAAAAAGCTGATGAAGTAAAAGCTTAGGTGAAGTCATGCAAATTATTTGACCAAATTGAACAAACTTTTCAGCAGATACTCTGAAATTGCTCAGAAGTGCTAGACTTCAGAAAATATCATTCAAAACACAAACAAGCAGAGAAAAAACAATTCTTCCCTAGAAGTATCTTCTGGAGAACTTTTTAGTCAAGAAATCTGTGTGAGTGTATATGTGTGTGTTTGTTTAACAGTGAATGAGAGACAGAGAAAGACTATGGGGAGAAATGAAAAAAGAGAAAATAGTGTATAACTTTCCATGGCAAAATCTTCATCTCATTTCTAGGACTTGTGCCCTTAGCTGATTTCTGGAAAGAAAGCACCTGTTATCAAGACTCAGTGGAAGTTTTGATGGACCCTGTAGATTACAGGGAAGAATATATGACTTTGCCATCTTTCAAAATCAGAGAATGGAATAAAACGCATGTCAGCATAGTTCCTTTTATTTTCATGAAGCAACCTGAAAGGTTGATCTAGTTGTAACTTCAGAATTAGATTCATTTTGTCAATCATCAAAATAGAAGAGTGAAATTATTTAAATTAGAAATTCAATTATAGATTGAATGCACTGAATTCTCTACTAAATTAGAAACATATTAGATATGTTCCATGTGAGAATGCTGTGCCTCTGCGGACTGGCTTTTGGGGAGGAGTTCTTTGCCCTGCTATACATAAGGGGCTTGAAATTCTAAACAAGGTAGATTAGGTGGGTTAGAACTAGCTCACCAACAGAAGTCTCAAAACAAGGAAGACTCCAAGAGGTTAAACTCTTCTAAGGAGCACAGCAAAGAAGGAATTTAGGTTAAAGGTCACAAGAATTATTTCACAAAAGAAAGAAGAATTTAGGTAAAAGCTTTCCAGATGGTGCAGTGGTAAAGAATCCTCCCGCCAAAGCAGGAGACACAGGAGACGCAGGTTCGATCCCTGGGTTGCGAGGATCCCCAGGAGGAGCTAATGGTAACTCATTCTAGTATTCTTGCCTGGAAAATTCCATGGACAGAAGAACATATAGGGCTCTTCTGGGTTCACAAACAGTCAGACATGACTGAATGACTATGAATGCATGCATCACAAGAAAAATACTAAAGAAACCAGACAACTCTGATAAAATTTATCACAAGCATCTAGAAACACAGACTTCATAAAGTCAAGTCATTTTAAAATACCTTTGTTTCCATATATGGATTGAATGAGAGACGGTAAGGAAGCTAGCCTATTTTCAAAAATAATTGTGTGTTGTGATATGCATTCCAGAGTAGCAAGAGCTAAGACCTACATTTTGGTTGCACTATGAACAATGGTCATTTAGATTGATGCTGCCCAAAAGGTTAGTTATTATTACTCCACACCTAGTATCATGCATTTGTACAGAGTGGTTGCTTTTAAATATTATCAGAGCAAATAAAGGAATGAGATCAGATTAAATACACTCAGTTCCAAGCTTTGGGGGAAAAAAAAAACCTTGACCACTGTTTCATTTGTATTGACTTCCTTTTATTTACACAACCAAAGAAATCTAAATTTGAAATCATTTTTCTGGAAGACTGATAAACCAAAGGTGATCATTTGTTTCCATATTACTCAGAGTTTGAATAACCTATTAATATTTCATTTCTCATTTTATATTGTGGAGGGCTAATCTGTAGAAACTGAAGGAAGATTCTCATATCTTACATCTTTTCCTCAACAAGGTGTAAATTCATTTAGCACTTGGTGCACAGGGGATACAAAGAAGAAAAATAATCAAGTTCTACCTCAGGGAAATTCCAGTAAAGTGTAAAGGGGAATAAGACAAATGCACAAATAACTATATTGCAGGAAAAATTAGTATTATTAGTTCTATAGGGCTCTTAAAGAGTAAGAGATTTCATTTCATTGGGAGAATCAAAAAATGCTTCACAAAAGGAGATGCTAGAGACAGATCAAGAAAATGAGTGGAATTTTGTTAAATGGTATGAGTGATTTCTAGGTGAGAGAAACAATATAAACAAAATCCTTACATAGCAAAGCATAAGGCATGATTTGGGAACTGAATAGTGTAATTTTATTAGATGATACAGTAGAAGAACAGAATAAAGAGAGAGATGAAGAATAGAGAAGCTATGACTAGAATGGAAAATCTGGGCCATAATAAATGAGTTGAAACTTTTGCACTTATATAACAGTCAATAGTAAGGCATGAAATATTGGTGAGCTTAGGAATGATATGACGAGAACTGTGTTTTAGGAGACCCTTGAACCACTCATCTTTCCACATATATTAGAAAAATAAAAATGGCTGAGATTATTTTTTTTCCTTCATTCTGTCACAGTATTCCTATAGAATTAATTTGACAATTTACTCATACTACTACTAATATGTAATAAGCACTATTCTATTGATAAGTAGTATAAGAATGCATGGTGACAATAAACCCATAGGTAATTATTGTGTGACCTTATTTTAATATCAAATGCCTCTTTAATTGCAGGAGGTGAGGGATGGAAAAGAGGAAAACTAGTATCCTTTTTTTGTATATTAAATTTCAAAAATATTGCTCTAGTTTTATAAACTTATATATAAATTTTATAAATTTATCCATCCTGTTCCTTTTTATATTGTTTTGATTTAGCTGATTACTACTATATTCTGAAAATTAAATTATAAGGTTCAAATGGAAGACTTCCGTGAATTACTGTTTCTTCTTTACCATCTGTTCTTCACATAAAAGAACAATTCAATGCTTTTAAAATTGTTACTCCAATTACCAATGAGATTTCTGTTCTTCATTTTGCTGAGTTGGTACTTCCAGAAACAGTTCCTTATAAAATTGCCTATTCAGTCAATCTAAAAACAGGCTACCAATGGTATAAGAAGACATTTAAGAAATGCACCTGCATATGCATACCATAAATTATATGGTATAATTTATGAACTTGTATTGACACTTCAAAACCAGGGCATAAGCCAGAATTGCTTTCAAATTTAAGTCATCCATACCTTACCTCTGAGAACTCACTGCACAAAAAATTATAAAATTGTACAGAAAAATGTCCTTAATTGGTCCAATAACTCAAATTCACGTCAATAAAATGCAATTATGGCATATTTAATTTTATTCCTTTTTAAATCAATCTATAAAATTATGATAATCTCTGTACTAAAGATTTTTGTAAAGGTATTTTTTCTTCTCCATTTTTCCCCTTATTCTATTAAATTACAAGGTTATTAAAGCATGCTACAATTATAAAATATCATAGCATGACATATCTCATTAAAAATTTTTACCATGAAAGATCTTTAGTAAACCTCATAGCCATAAATAAAACGTAAAAAAAGCTGTCATCTAAATATTTATGGGAAAACACAATGTGTTTTATTCAGAATTCAGGAAAACCTTGATTGAGTAAAAGAGCCTTATATTGATTTATACAGGACTACTTTGGTCAATGAACATAGATGAAAATTGATTAAGAAAATTCAAGGAAAATTCATATCATATGTGTATATTATTTCATCTTTACAAAATACTCCCTTCAAGTAAATTAAACAGTGGTTAAGAGTTAACAAAGTGAAGGTTCTCAAAATTACACTGCAATTTGAAAAATAAAGAGCTCATCTTAACATCTGGATTTCTAATCTTCTATACAAAATGTAGTATGAGAAGCTGGGAGTCATTTGAACTAATTTATCTTTTGGACTTAAGTACCTCGTCTTTTTTTTTTTTTCCTAAAAGTTCTTGGATGTTCTAATTGCCATTTCTATGTAATATAATGAAACCTTTACATCAGGTTTCATTTTCTTTATACAGATGATAATTTTATACTGATGGATAAAGTGTGCCTGAATAATCATTATGAAACAGACATACTCATGAGAATTATAGACGACCTTTACTTTGGCCACCTCATGAGAAGAGTTGACTCACTGGAAAAGACCCTGAAGCTGGGAGGGATTGGGGGCAGGAGGAGAAGGGGACAACAGAGGATGAGATGGCTGGATGGCATCACCGACTCGATGGACCTGAGTTTGGGTGAACTCCAGGAGTTGGTGATGGACAGGGAGGCCTGGAGTGCTATGATTCATGGGGTTGCAGAGTCAGACATGACTGAGTGACTGAACTGAACTGAATTTATAGTTAAACCTTTAATATATTGTTACATTGTACACACATAAAACCATATCAATTTGTATCTTTAGCTTACTAAAGGATGCCATTTTAAAAAGCTTAAAAACAAAGCAATATATAATAACTTGGCTGAAACGATATTGATACTTAAGTCCATAGATTTTGAAGTTAAACATACTAAAATACTGTTTGTTCCAGGCTTTACCCAGTACGATTCCATCGACAATATACTTGAAATGATTATGTAACTTAACAATTGAACTTCTCCACTAAGTTCTCTTACTGGCAGAAAGAGAAGGGATAAAACTTAATCCACACAGAAAAATACTGAGTAGTAGTTGTATGTCACCATATCAAACATACAAAAAAACAAAGATTTGGATGATGGCTTGTGCCAGGAATTTTAATAGATAATGGATGACATTCTGAGATGAGATCATATGCAAAATCTAGTCAGCTAAATTATAAGGCTATCAATTATTAAAAGTGGGATTTTTGTAAGGGTTTTAAAGGCCTTAAACTAACTAAACTGACATAATTGTTGTCATCTTTTTAAACTTTTTGTTTATATATGTTTGAGTATGGTGAAGGGCACAGCAGGCTCAACTCTGTGCACCTCTAACATATCTCACCTATTATCACAATAATGGGGAACTTCTAAGCCCTTTATATACCCTATTTCATTTTTCAATTACTTTGTCTACTGGAACTTTTACTGTTGTTATGTTTAAAGGCCTATTATCTGCTAACCATACTGAGTGCCTGGTCTTGAGATGCACACATTATCGTACTCACCAATATACTTTGAACACTTGCATATACCAGCCACCGAACTAAGCATTTCTGTCAGGTACAATTTTGTCAAAAAGTGATAGAAAACAGAAAATCCACCCACTGGCTTAAACAAATAAGCAATTATTTCTCTTATATAGAAAGACGTGTAGAGTTAGGTGGCTTCCAGTGGTGGGTCAACTGCCGCGTAAGTATGTATGTGGTTCTATCAGCTGTCCTCTTGTGTTGGCAAGATGACTGCTACAGCCTAGTTACCACATCTGTCTCTGAATTCATCCCTCTCGTCACCTCACTAATTTCAGTCATACTGCCCCCCACAGTGCTGCTCAGTTAATATTCCTAAAATATTGATCATATCATATCTCCTCTCTGTTATACTTGTTTCCAGTTCCATAGAAAAAATATTCACTCTTCATCCTTGGTTTTATGACCATTTAAAATCTAGTTTTATACCACCTTCCATGCTTTTATACCATACATATCCCAAATGTCTATCCCATGTCTTTACATTAACTATCTGCTCAAACTTACCCTGTATCATTAAAGTGAAGTCGCTCAGTCATGTCCTACTCTTTGCCGACCCCATAGACTGTAGCCCACCAGGCTCCTCTGTCCATGGGATTCTCCAGGCAAGAATACTGGAGTGGGTTGCCATTTCCTTCTCCAGGGGATCTGCCAGACCCAGGGACGGAACCCTGGTCTCCTGCATTGCAGGCAGACACTTTAACCTCTGAGCCACCAGGGAAGCCCCTTGTAATATATTAATAGCATGCTAATTACAGAATCCAAGACTAATGTATTTGTTTTTCATACCAAGATTTAATGTCCCCTTTTCTCATATATCTAAAATCCCCAAGGCTCTATTCAAATATTATATTCTTCACAAAGCCTTTTTCAACCAGTCTAACATACTCTTTAATTTCTTAGTTCTCTGAATTCCTAAAGCTTCTTTTTATATGAATAGTAGACTATCTTCCTATTAGATGTAAATTGTCTCAATTATTCATTGGCATGTCAATGACTCCTGCAATGCTAAAGAAAACTAATCAGTCATACTGACTGGACTCACTCTAAATTCATGAATGCAAACTTCAGATAGGTGCCTTTAAAAATTTTTTTCATTGTGGTAAAATATATATAACACAATATTAATAACTTTAGCAATTTAAAAGAGCATAATTTGGTATCATTAAATATATTCACAGTGCTGTGTAACCATCACCATTACCTATACTCAAAATGTTTTCTACATCCTCAACAATCCTGTTCCCATTACATAACTGCCCCTTCTGCCATCTTCCCAACACCTGGTAATCTCTATAGTACTCTCTTATGTATTTGCCTATTCTAGGTGCCTCATGTAAGTGGAACTATACAATATCTGTCCTTCTGAGTCTGGCTCCTTTCACAAAGAATAATGGTGTCTCAAAGTCAATATATCAACATTTCATTCCCCTTTATGGCTGAACAATATTCAGTTGTACGCATGTAACAAACTCTGCTTAGCTATTCATTGTTATGGACATTTGAGTCGTTTCCACATTTTCAGCTATGAACATGGGTATACAAATACCTGTCAAAGTCTCTCTATTCTGAGACTTTTTCATGTGCTTTTTGGCCACCTACATATCTGCAATGGACAAATATCATTTTAAGAACTTTGCCCTTTCTTTTAAATTTGCTTTTTTGTTGTTGAGTTGTAGAATATATAGATGTACATGTAACTGCATTCCTTTGCATGTGGACATCCAGTTTTCCCAGCAATATATGTTGAAAAGATTATCTTTGCCACACTGAAGGATCTTGGCATTCCTGTTGAAAATTAATTGATTATATACCTAAGGGTTTATTTCTAGGCTATTTCACTGGTCTAAATATCTGTCCATGTGCAAGCATCATACTATTTTAATTCCTATAGCTTTGTTGTAAGTTTTGAAATCAAAAAATGTGAGTCTTCCAACTTTATTCTTTTTCAAGCCTGTTTTGGCTATGCAAGGCTCCTTGGAATTCTTTAGGAATTTGGGGATTGCTTTTTCATTTCTGAGACAATGGCTGTTAAAATTTTGATATAGATTGTGTTGAGTTTGTAGATCACTTTGCATAGTACTGACATCTTCAGTTCAGTTCAGTTGAGTCACTCAGTCATGTCCAAATCTTTGCGACCCCATGAATCATAGCACACCAGGCCTCCCTGTCCATCACCAACTCCTGGAGTTCACTCAAACTCATGTCCATTGAGTTGGTGATGCCATCCAGCCATCTCAACCTCTGTTGTCCCCTTCTCCTCCCACCCTCAATCTTTCCCAGCATCAGGGTCTTTTCCAATGAGTCAGCTCTTCGCGTGAGGTGGCCAAAGTATGGGAGTTTCAGCTTCAGCATCAGTCCTTCCAAAGAACACCCAGGACTGATCTCCTTTAGGATGGACTGGTTGGATCTCCTTGCAGTCCATGGGACTCTCAAGAGTCTTCTCCAACACCACAGCTCAAAAGCATCAATTCTTAGGCACTCAGCTTTCTTCACAGTCCAACTCTCACATCCATACATGACCACTGGAAAAACCATAGCCTTTACTAGACGGACCTTTGTTGGCAAAGTAATATCTCTGTTTTTCAATATACTATCTAGGTTGGTCATAACTTTCCTTCTAAGGAGTAAGTGTCTTTTAATTTCATGGCTGCAATCACCATCTGCAGTGATTTTGGAGCCCCCAAAAATAAAGTCTGACACTGTTTCCACTGTTTCCCCATCTATTTCCCATGAAGTGATGGGACCAGATGCCATGATCTTCATTTTCTGAATGTTGAGCTTTCAGCCAACTTTTTCACTCTCCTCTTTCACTTTCTTTTTTTATTTTATTTTTTTTTATTTTCATTGTTTTTAAATTTTTATTTTTACTTTATTTTACCTTACAATACTGTATTGGTTTTGCCATACATTGACATGAATCCTCTTTCACTTTCATCAAGAGGCTTTTTAGTTCCTCTTCACTTTCCACCATAAGGGTGGTGTCATCTGCATATCTGAGGTTATACTGACGTCTTAGCAAGGTTAAACCTCCTATTCATGAACACAGGTCTCAGGTCTTTTCTAAGCCACAGTCTTTCTAAATGTGAGTCTTCCAACTTTATTCTTTTTCAAGCCTGTTTTGGCTATCCAAGGCTCCTTGCAATTCTCTAGGAATTTGGGGATTGCTTTTTCATTTTTGAGACAATGGCTGTTAAAATTTTGATAGATTGTGTTGAGTCCATAGATCACTTTGAGTAGTACTGACATCTTAGCAAGGTTAGACCTTCCTATTCATGAACACAGGTCTCAGGTCTTTTCTAAGCCACAGTCTTTCTCTGGCACGCCCAGTCACTTTATAAACCCCTGTGTGCATGGCCATTTTTGAATGTCTGAAAAATAATCAAATTCTGTCTTTCTAAATCTTCTGGAAGCTGCTTTAGCCAGTAGGGATTAAAACAATGGTGACTTTGTGAACCAAAATGATCAGAAAAAGCAATATGCAATCAGAACACATAGTCCGAATAATTGAAGTACAAGGTCCTCACTGTCCACCCTGGCTCCAGCAGCCCAATCCAGAAACGTAAGTTGCCATTTCCACAGTTGTCTTCCATGGGGTGGAGTATGAGAGTTGTTACAATGCACTGAAAGCTGAAATTGACAGGTATTAACAGCAATGTACCAGTCAAGCTTTCCTCTGGAGGGTCCAGTGATCAAACAGACTTCAGAGTTCCAAAACAAACACTTTAGTTTCTAGCAGTACAATTGTTTTTTTTAGGGAAGAGGCAGATTCCTGGCACTTTTCTGTCTCAATCATCTTCCCTGACTTCACTTGTCATCAGATGGGTTCTCAATCCCCAACTTCACACGTCTAGCCTGGACTTCTCTTCCAGGCCCCAGTCTCAGATATCTACTTCCCACCTCTAAGGACTCTTAACATTGCCATTCAGTCATATAATTTCTGCCTGGTCTATGTAGTCTCTCACTCCTAAATGACTATTCCACACCTTCTCTCTTCTCAATCACCCAATAAATCTTCACTCTCAGCCAATTACAGTACTTTCTATCTCACTGAGAAAATTAATCAGAGGAGACCTTCACAGACCCCCATTCCCATCTGCCTGACCAACAGCCTCCACACATACATTTTTTTTCTCCCCTGTCCATTGTCAAAGATCCAAACTCAAGGCCATGAATGCCAGGAAGTGAGAATCATTGAGGCCACCCTAGAAATTCACTTACCACATTCATAACATAGGAATATCCATCCTGTGGCTTGATATTTTGGTTACCATATTTTTGGAAAGACCACTCTGAGTGAATGGATGATGAAGTTAGTAAGTCAAATTCAATGACCAAAAGGGTTAACATGAGATTTCTGCTTACCTTCAAACTTCAAAACAATCTTTTTTTGTAATAAGTTTTTGGGGAATGTTAAATACTTTTTCTTATTATTTTCATTTACCTAATAAATAATGAGTCTTTACCTATAGCTTCTCAATTGTAAAATATTTTTTAAGTCCTGCAGAGAATGCTACATGTCTATTAGTGATTCAAGTATGTCCTCTAACAATATACTCTTAACTGCAATCAGAGTGCAATGTATGAAACCTTGAAAAACATTTTACCTTAATTACTTGTTCATGAAAAGCAACATAATAGTTCAATGAGGAAAAAATGTGCTCATACTGCATTCTCTTGCATTTTTTCTATTGTAAGGATTTATTAATATCTGCTCTACAACTGAGGTATCTTTATTTTTCTGACATAAGCCTATTTTCCACAGACATACTGCATTTTCTTTTCCCTAGTAGTATAAATTGCCCATTTCTTTACAAAAAAATAAAGATAAGCTTTATATTCCCTTTATCTCCTTTCATCTTTACTTGATTTGTTTCTAAACCATTTGGCTCTTAAGAATAGACTAGCATCATCTGTATATCTAATTTGACCAAAACTCTTAAACGAAGAAATCACTTAAACCTTTATATTAATTTATATCTACTGGGCTCTCTAAATATACTGCAGACTAGTGAAATGCTCTAAGGATGAATTCTTATAAAAAGATCCTCTGTGAAAGATATATAAAATCCATCCTATTGTTATATATTCCTATCTATATTCCACATTATGTTCTTTGGTTTTAAACATTAAAAAGACCTTGGATAAAAGTCTTAGGAAGTAGAGTCTGGAAAGAGATGCTCTAAAGACATAAATAATTATGACGCCTGGCATAAGATTCACATCGACAGTGAAAACCTCTGACTATGACACAGATTAGTTCTTCAGATTCACGGCTTCTAATGCTCGAATCAACATTGCCTGAGTACATTTCTGATTTGTTTCTTACCAGGATTATTTTTTCTCTTTCCTCTACACTCTGTTTCTGTTTTTTAAATTTCTAAATTTCTTTTTCTCCTTCCTCTCTGGCTGCAAGAGTTATTTTAAAGCCTCCCGCTTTTTGAAGGACATGAATAAATCTGTGATAAATTCTCCCTTGGCATACTGTGATGTTTTCTATTTAGAAATCATTAGATAAAATCAGTAGAAAATACAAAGGAAGTAGTGCCACTTACATTCTTTATAGACTATTCCAACTCTGTCCTTTCAGAAAGTGCCTCTGACTCCTGTTTCAGGAAGAAATTAGTGTTCCTTAGGAGGAATCACCTCAATTTCTTGTTCACTCCTCTCATTCAAGAAGCATAGGAGCATTTCCACTATTTATATTTTCCTCCTTTTAAGTTTAGTAAAAGAAAACTAATACAGACAATCAGAAAAAGAGTTTGAAGTACTTTCTAAAGCCTTCCTACATCTGGTTAAATTTCCATGTGCTCCTCATATTACCTCCTTGTTCCATTACCCTATCTGCTTGTAGATGCACCCTTCTTTGCTACAGCAGGCAGCTAGGAAATAATAAAGGCAGCAAGCTACTACTGTTGATTGTAACTCAAACCAATAATTTGTAAGAGCCACTATTTGAATGCACTATCATTTCAAAACCCCTGGACTTTTCTCCAAGCACTGAAAACACCAAGTGAAAGATGTGAGAGAATGTGAATCACAGATATTTTCTCTTTTTATACTGACTACGTATCACATGTAGCATCCATGAAGATGAAAAGCTGGTACTGGACTTCTAACTGATAATCTGTGTCCATCTCTTCATTACCTTTTTTTATCTCCATAACAAAAAACCCTTTGAAAACTTCTCCCTGACTTCCCCCTAAAATAAAGTTAATTATGTCACAAGCAGCTCTTCTCCTAATTAAGCTTACTCCAACCACAAATGCATTTTCTCATCACTAACATTAGGCAGCAATTATGTGAATGCTCTGCTCTGTGATATTGATGCTCTCAAATGCAATATAGACTTAACTCAGGGTTGTGGTTACATGAAAGTAAGTACTTTGCAGAGTAAATCCTTCCTGACATATAATTTACTATGCTCAAAACTTTCCAGAATTCTATGAATTTTAGCATTTTCTATTGCTACTTCTAAACACACACACACACACACACACATGCATATATACACATATATATGCATATACATCCCTAACACAGGACAACAGATCTCCTTCTGATTAGTATTTGCAACACTTTATGTACATTGAGACTAAAACCTACACTAACTCAAACACAACCAAGTTTCTAAACAAATATATGCACGCATGATTAATGGTCATTGAATTCATACTGATTCGGTGTAATGTGTTTTTCTTGTCATTTTCTGATATTTAATAGAGATGTAGATAGGCTGAATGAGTTGTGAGTTTAACATCTGTGACTATATCATTAGTCTTATATTAGCCCCAATTTACTACACAAAATTAACAGCAAAACACTGAACTTCCCTGACACTCAGTCACCTTCAGTGAAGAAAAGAAAAATCTACATTACAATGTTGTTGGTGAACATTGCTAAACAAGATATATACTAAAAAAATTAACTTTACTTAAAATTATTATAGCGGTTATTTTCATACATTAATTGAAGTTGTCAGTCTAGGCTTTAGGGGTCCTGAATTATTGGCTTTCAGTCTTTTAAATGGGCCATAAATGTGTTATATTAAGAAGTGGTGGCAAATATTTCAAAAAAGAATGACCTTAGTTTTTTTCAAAGCATTTTAGAAAGCCATCTGTGTGAGAACAGAGAGGCCCTAGAGAGAGATCTGCACAGAAAGTGCAAAAAAAAAAAAGAAGAAGAAGAAGAAGAAAATAAAATACTCTGTTAAAAAATAAAGGATATTTAATTTTATTTTGCTCTGGCATTCTAGATAGGAAAGGGATGAGGAATTCAATAAATTAGGGAGACAAAATTTAGATGGAAAAATGGCAGAGGATTTAGCAGGATGACAGAAAGTTGGAAATAATATGTCTGCTAGAGAAGGGCATGGCAAAAGACACAGGAAAAATTGATACATATCCCTTATATTTCAATTGTTAGGTGATGAGAAAGACAAAATACAATTAATAGTTAAGTGCACAGTTATTTAGTGTGACTGCATCCATGAAATTAAAAGACGTTTACTCCTTGGAAGGAAAGTTATGACCAACCTAGACAGCATATTGAAAAACAGAGACATTATTTTGCCAACAAAGGTCTGTCTCATCAAGGTTATGGTTTTTCCAGGAGCCACGTATGGAAGTGAGAGTTGGACTATAAAGAAAGCTGAACATCAAAGAATTGATGCTTTTGAACTGTGGTGCTGGAGAAGACTCTTGAGAGTCCGTTGGACTGCAAGGAGATCCAACCAGTCCATCCTAAAGGAGATCAGTCCTGGGTGTTCGCTGGAAGGGCTGATGTTGAAGCTGAAACTCCCATACTTTGGCCACCTCACGTGAACAGCTGACTCATTGGAAAAGACCCTGATGCTGGGAAAGATTGAGGGCGGGAAGAGAAGGGGACGACAGAGGATGAGATGGCTGGATGGCATCACCGACTCAATCGACATGAGTTTGAGTAGACTCCGGGAGTTGGTGATGGACAGGGAGGCCTGGCGTGCTGTGGTCCATGAGGTCACGAAGAGTCGGACATGAGTGAGTGACTGAACTGAACCACAAACTGGCACTTGGTGTACATGGGTGCAGCCCTCTACCTCTACATTAAATCATGTGCAGCTGCAGCTGCTGATCTCCAACACCCTCTGAAGTAGTTCAGGGTGGAGAGCAGAAAGAACACACTCTGTGCTCCCAGAAAACTGGCAGGACAGATTTTCAGATAGTTAGATATTCTCAGCTGCTGATTTTATGAGCTCAATTCTTGTATCTCCTCATATCTGGAAAAGCACTAAAATCCTTCATGGTGATGACTGTTTCTCGTGACGAGTGGAAGCTTCACGAGACCAGCAGAAACTTTCCCAAACACAATGAACGCGCTTGGCTGCACATAGTCCTCTTTTACCAGAATCACATATGTACTGTCCTTCCCCCCTACCTCTTTGAAACAGTGTCTCAGAGCTATCTGAGGTGCTCTCAGGCTACAGACCTCGTACTGCTCCAAGCAAACCTAACTCATAACTCTCACACTGTACTTTTTTCTTTTAAGGTGACAAGGCTACTGCATAAAAGATGTCACTAATGAGAAATGTCTCAAAGAAAGGCAAAGGGGCCTGAAGGTTTACAGAGAAAGCTAAATGTGAATCGTCTCTGAGCCTTTTGGGTGTCATAAGAAAGGATGGAGGCTGGTCTAATACCGAAGGATGTCAGGGTAGGATGTCTTTTGCCATTAGCTTTTAGACAGAACACAAAAGGGTGGGGGATTGCTTAATCTCCACTGCTTTCCCAGAGTACAGGGCTCAGGAAAAAGGTCAGCATTGTCACTACTCTCTGAAGTAACCCCAATTTCTTACCACCTACCTTTATCAAAGTCTGCTGTGTATGGTACTTTGGGGGAAGAACAGTCAAATTCTGTGTTTCAGATTAAAGGAGTGGAAGGAGGAAAAAATATTAAGGATAGTGAGACATAAAGAAGCAATCAAGGACTGAGTGGAAAAAAAAGAAATTAAAAGGTAATCAGAAGAAATGTAAGTCATCAAGAATCTCCAGCAATATTACGTGATCAGGGAGTAAGTAGCTGAATTTTTCAACATACGTGGAAAGGAAGGTTGGAGGATTTATTCTCTGATAGTTAGTATTGATATTTTGGCAATTCAGGTAAGACGAGAAAAATCAGCTGTTGTAGGGAAACATAAAAATATTTAAGGGGACCAGCAAAATACACACTTGAAGTTTCAGGAACTTGTTTACTGAGTTTCAGATGGAATCTAAAGATGAATCACAAGAAAGAATGCGATATATCTTTATCTAGGTAATAAATCAGAGAGTTTTGGAACGCCAGAAATTCTAGGAAATATGGCCATCTGAACTATTGCAAGAGCCTCCTAACCAGTCACTCTGCTCCTCCTTCCAGGCCTTTCCCAACACTAGCACAAGTTCTCTCTAGTATGAACCTGGTGTGCTGCTCCCCTCTTTCATAGCTTCCGATGGCACATCAAGGTTGTCTGTGATTTAACCCACATGCTCATCTTCTGCCTCTCTTAGCACCATGTCACATTATATAACTTGCTATCCCTCAGACATGCCAGTTATTTCATATTTTCATGGTCATTTACTGGTCTTCATACATCTCAATAGAACTGATTATTTCTATGTCTTTGTTGGGAACTTTGTTCCCAGCGTATGCTACTGGAGAGCTCATTACAATAAGGTCCTTGCTACTGAAGGTCAAATTCCCCCACCAATATAAGAGCTCAAGGACAGGAACAAAGGTTTGGGTTTTACATACCCATCTCATACAAGGTACCCTGCCAAGAACCTAGCTCTAGATGTATCATCAATATATGGGTTTAAATCAATAAACCAAGTTGTGATAAGTATCTCTTCCCTAGTAAGTCATTGAGGCAAAGCCAGACCATATCTGGATACATGTATTCCTCAGGAGGGGGTAAATTTCAATTTACATGGTATGCATGTCAAAATATTATAACCTCACAAGAATGCTATAGAGAGAACATAATCTTGAAACAGTGGGTTGAACTATATGTTCTTGATGTTTCTTCCAAACATTTAAGCCAACAATTCTATGTTTAATAAGTCATGAATGGAAACAAAAGAGGATCATAAAGAAAATATAATGCTAACCATCTAAAGACAGTCATACTGGAAGAGACGTTACACTAACCCAAGTCTTTACTGTCTCTGTATATACCTTATTGGGCTTCCCTGGTGGCTCAGTGGTAAAGCATCCACCTGCCGATGCAGGAGATGCAGGTTCAATCCCTGGGTCGGGAAGATGCCCTGGAGAAGAAAATAGTAACCCACTCTAGTATTCTAGCCTGGAGAATCCCAAGAACAGAGGAGCCTGTCCATGGTGTCACAAAGAATCGGACACAACTTAGCAACTAAATAACAACATATACCTTACTATAGCAAGGGTCAGTATTTTTGTTTCCTACTGAAGCTATAACAAACTATCACAAACACAGTGGCTTAAAATAATGGAAATTTACTATATTGTAAGCCCTGGAGAGAAGAAATTTAAAAATTGGTCTCACTGTGGGGCTTCATTTCTTTTTGGAAGCTCTAGAAGAAAATCCATTTTCTCACATTTTCTAGCTTCCAAGGGCTACCCACACTCCTTAGCTCATGATTCCTTCAGTCTTCAAAGACAGCAGTGGCAGGTGGAATCTCTCTAACAATGTCACTCTGAACTCCTGTTTCCCTCTTTCACTTATAAGGACCCTTGTGATTACACTGCACCCCCTTGAAAACTTTGGGATAATATCCCCATCTAATCAGCTGACTAGCAACCTTAATTATTTCTGCTATGTATTATGGGTTGAATTGTGTAATCCCCAAAGTAATATTAAAGTTCTACCTCTCAGGACCTCAGAATGTGACCTTATTTGGAAACAGGATTGCTGCGAGTGAAAGTCGGTCAGTCGTATCCAACTCTTTGCGACCTCATGGGCCATATAGTCCATGGAATTCTCCAGGCCAGAATACTGGAGTGGGTAGCCTTTCCCTTCTCCAGGGGATCTTCCCAACCCAGGGATCAAATCCAGGTCTCCTGCATTGCAGGCAGATTCTTTACAAGCTGAGCCATAAAGGAAGCCCAAGAATACTGGAGTGGGTAGCCTATCCCTTCTCCAGCGGATCTTCCCAACCCAAGAATCAAACAGGGGTCTCCTGCATTGCAGGCAGATTCTTTACCAACTGAGATATCAGGGAAGCCCAATGGACTAGGTAGGCTCCTAATCCATTATGACTTATGCTTTTATCATAAGAGGAGACACAGAGAAGATGGCTGTGTGTGGCCATGTAGATTGAAGAGATACATCTATTAGCCAAGGAATGTCAAGGATTTCCAGCAAACCCCAGAAGCTGGAGGAGGCAATTTTCCTCTACAGGTTTTTCCTCTACAGGTTTCAAAGGGAGCATGCACCCTGCTGACACCTTTATGGGAACTTCTTGCCTCCAGAGCAAGGAGAAAATAAATTTCTGTTGTTTTAAAGCATCTAGTTTGTGGTACTTTGCTATGGCAGGTTTAACAGATGAATACACCATTTCACAGGTTCAGAAGATTAGGATATAGACATCTTTGGAGAGGCAGTTATTCTGCCATAACCATCAGTGGGGAAATGATAAAAATAGAAGACATTTGCCCTCTAATTAAGAAAGAACAAGATAAATCTCTTTTTTGAAGAAATGGAAATTATGCTCTTTTTTTCCTCCTAATTTACATAGCATCCTGAGGTTTTTATCTTCCTAGAACTTCTATTAAGAATTCCAGATCACTTAGCAACAACTTTTAGCCACTGCTTTTTTTTTGCTGATTTTACTATTAAATGAACTAAATGCTTAATATAGGTGGCTACAATTTAGGAAAGCATAATTGAAACTAAAAATGTATAGCTGAGTACAGACTACTAGACCATGAAAAAAATCCACTCCAGCTGAATGTCCTTGAGTTTGAAACAATGAGGGGGAAAAGTTTCCACTTTCAATTGTTCAAGGTTATTTTTTAAATTTTATCTTACTGTGGTAAGAAGACAACATAAGATCTACTCTCTCAATAATTTTTAAATGTATGTTATTATTTAAAATGTGTCTGCAATGAAGGAGACCTGGGTTCAATTCCTAGGTTGGGAAGATTCCCTAGAGGAGGGCATGGCAACCCACTCCAGTATTCTTGCCTGGAGAATCCCCATGGACAGAGGGGCCTGAAGGGCTACAATCCACGGGGTTGCAAAGAGCTGGACACGACTGAGTGACTAAGCACAGCACAACACAGAGCTTATTTATCTTGCTTAATTGAAACTTCATGCCATTGATTAGTAACTCCCCATTTCCTCTCCTCCTAGTCCATGGGAACCACGAATCCACTCTGATTTTATGAATTTGACTACTTCAGATACTTCATATAAATGAGAATATACAGTATTTGTCATTCTGTGAATGACTTATTTCACCTAGTATAATGCCCTCAGGGTTTGTTCACATTGTCCCATATTGCAGAATTTCCCTCTTTAAGGTACTAAAACCTCTTCAGGATTCTCATTTTAATTGGGGATAAAAAAGTGAAGTAGGATTGCTAGGTCATACAGTAGTTCCATTTTCAGTTTTTTGAGGAAACTGCATATTGTTTTCCTAGGCAGCTGCACCATTCTGCATTTCTAGTGACAGCGTGCAAGTGTTCCAGTTCTCCACATCTTCCCAACATTAGCCATCCTTTATCAGATATATCCTGATAGGTGCAAGAGTATCTCATTGTGGTTTTGATTTGCAGTTCCTTGATGATTAGTAACACAGACCTTTTATGTATACACACACACACACACACACACACACACACACAGCTGTTGGTCACTTATATGCCTTCTTTGAGTAACATTGTCTATTCAAGTCCTCAGCACATTTTTAACAGGGTTATTATTTTTTGTGCTATTGAGTCATAGCAGTTCCTTACATATTTTGGAGATTAATGGCTTACCAGATACATGGTTTGCAAACATTTTCTCCCATTCCTTAGGTTATCTTTTCACTTTGCTTCCTTTGCTATAAAAAGCTTTAGAGTTTTTTATGTATTTGTTAATTTATGGATAATGGCTTTACAGAATATTGTTGTTTTCTGTCAAACCTCAACATGAATCAGCCATCGGTATACATTATATCCCTTCCTTTTTGCCTCCCTTCCATTTCCCACCCCATTCCACTCCTCTAGACTGATACAGAGTCTCTGAGTTTCCTGAGCCATACAGCAAATTCCCGTTGGCTATCTATTTTACATATAGTAACGTAAATTTCTACATTATTCTTTCCATACATCTGACCCTTTCCTCCCCTCTCCCTATGTCTGTAAGTCTATTCTCTATGGACATATTTAAATTTGTATTCCGTGCAGCTGGTGTCTAACAGCACTTTTAGAGGTGGCAGGATTCCTTTATCTTATTTTGAAAGAAAAATAGAATTCTAAAGATCTTTTAACCCTACAGAAACAAAATGACTCATTTGGCATTTTTTCATTCTGTCAGATTTATCTTTCTCCTTCTTAATAGAGCAGGATTAACACATTTGTCTTTTGAGATAAAGCACATTCTATGCTGTCCCTTGGTGGCCAGTCTTTATAGGAACATTGGGTTCAGACTTGTTTTGCCCATACAGGTAGCTGATAATAGAATGAACAGGCAAATGTGAACAGACACAGCTGAAAAAAAATCAGAGCTTTTGACTTAATGGGAAGCATTCTCCCTATGAAAAGGATCTCATTGCCATATAGATATGCACACCATTAACAAATAGGCACATTTACTTCAATTATGAGGAACATGCAGCTAAAATGCCCCAGGAAAAAAAGGTATAGAAAGAAAGTCTTATTCTACAACAGCAATGGAAAAGAAAATCAAAACTATTGCCTCACTCCTAATTGAAAAATATTTTACATTAAATCCAAACTAAATATAGACCCAAAGTATTCCAGACACGACTGAGTGACTTCCCTTTCATTTTCCACTTTCATGCATTGGAGAAGGAAATGGCAACCCACTCCAGTGTTCTTGCCTGGAGAATCCCAGGGACGGAGGAGCCTGGTGGGCTGCCGTCTATGGGGTTGCACAGAGTCGGACTCAACTGACGTGACTTAGCAGTATCAGTAGCAAAGTATTCCAAATAGAAAACAAAACAAAAATGCCTCAAGAAAAAAAAAAAAGAATAAGTCATTCAAAAATTCTTCAGTTTCTTGTGAAATATTTTCATTTATTTTAGCTATCATTATTAGATTATAAAAAGATATTCTTAAGATCCTATGGCTAAAAATGAACAAAGTATTATAGCTTTTCCATAAATATTAACACATCTCTTTTCTCTCATATTCAAAGCTTCTTTATTAAATCTTGCTAATATTTTCTCAATCTTGACTCTTAGAAGACCTAACTATAAATATAATAATCTGTTACATTTTCAAAAAGAAAAATTGGGCACAAATATTAATACTAGAAATTAATCAGTGACTTCTACCCCAAGAATGAAATAAAGACCAACATATAGTTTCCTATAAAGTGTTAGCCATTAGTACAGCATATAAGTGATAAATGGTCAATTTAAATTGTCAATTGGATTTTTAGAAAACAAGAAATTAATCATTTTATATACAGAGACAGGCTAAAATTCTATAAAAGCAAGAGATATGTTAAATCCCATGGCAAGGATTTTAAAATAAAGTTTTCGTGTATATTTAAATGTCAATAAATATTACATGTTTCTATCACATAGTTTACTGGATTTCAGGCCAAAACTTCATGAGATGTAACTAGGGACAAATATAGGACATATAAGTAGGATGACCAAATGTCCCAGTTTGACTAGGACAGTCTTATTTTATGCCTTTTGTCTGAGCATTATTATTACAGAGTCTCTTTCACTCTCAAAGGCCTCTTAGACAAGCAATATTATATGGTTACTCTATCCAAAAGAATTAAACCAAGAAGGCCAACTCCCCTCAAATAAGTTGTACTTTCTAAAAATCTTTATGTTTGCAATCTAAGAGGTTAAAAAATATGTGGGCAAGACAGATACTATTTACATCTAGTCACTTATTCATAGTATAGTACTACTTGCTAATATTAGATACCTCTGGCTCCAACTCTAAGTTGGTTTTCTTAGCTTAGTATATTTTAGGAAATTGAAAACAAAATGGCGGGCAAAGGCGGATAATAAGGGTAATAGAAATCTAAATGGGAATGCACCTGTCTGCTCAGAAATCCAAATCAAAACCACAATGAGGTACCATTTCACATCACTCAGAATGGCTGTGATCCAAAAGTCTACAAGCAATAAATGCTGGAGAGGGTGTGGAGAAAAGGGAACCCTCTTACACTGTTGGTGGGAATGCAAACTAGTACAGCCACTATAGAGAACAGTGTGGAGATTCCTTAAAAAACTGGAAATAGAACTGCCTTATGACCCAGCAATCCCACTGCTGGGCATACACACCGAGGAAACCAGAATTGAAAGAGACACATGTACCCCAATGTTCATCGCAGCACTGTTTATAATAGCCAGGGCATGGAAGCAACCTAGATGTCCATCAGCAGACGAATGGCTAAGAAAGCTGTGGTACATATACACAATGGAGTATTACTCAGCCATTAAAAAGAATACATTTGAATCAGTTCTAATGAGGTGGATGAAACTGGAGCAGACTATACAGAGTGAAGTAAGCCAGAAAGAAAAACACCAATACAGTATACTAACACATATATATGCAATTTAGAAAGATGGTAATGATAACCCTGTAGGCGAAATGGCAAAAAAAGACACAGATGTGTATAACGGACTTTTGGACTCTGTGGGAGAGGGAGGGGGTGGGATGATTTGGGAGAATGGCCTTGAAACATGTATAATATCATATAAGAAATGAATTGCCAGCCTAGGTTCAATGCAGGATACAGGATGCTTGGGGCTGGTGCACTGGGATGACCCAGAGAGATGGTATGGGGAGGGAGGTGGGAGAGGTGTTCAGGATTGGGAACAGGTGTACACCCATGGCGGATTCATGTTGATGTATGGCAAAACCAATACAGTACTGTAAAGTAGAAAAAAAAAGAAAGAAAGAAATTCAGGTCTACCACTTTGGATGTATTATAGCCCAGGAAAGTGAAGCAAATTGAAATTTAGATTATGGGAGCATTACAGTGGTCTAAGAGGAAGTAAACAGAATATAACAAGTGTGAGGAAGTGGAAATGGTTTAAATTCCAATTGCTTTTTTCTAATTGGATCAGACTAGATTCTACAAACAATAGGTCAGTTCTCCTCAGCTCTCCTCAGTTTGTTAGTCTGTGAAATACTGGAGCCATACATATAGTCTATCCAATAGAGTTTATTATGACATTTAATGATATCTTTTATTCTATCAATGTACAAAGGTACATAGCTTTGTACGTGAATATCTATACTTCATATTTGGGTCCACCATAGGATAGTGAAAAAGTTGGCTTAAAGCTCAACATTCAGAAAACTAAGATCATGGCATCTGGTCCCATCACCCCATGGCAAATAGATGGAGAAACAGTGGAAACAGTGGCTGACTTTATTTGGGGGGGCTCCAAAATCACTGCAAATGGTAACTGCAGCCATGAAACTAAAAGACACTTGCTTCTTGGAAAGAAAGTTATGACCAACCTAGACAACATATTAAAAAGCAGAGACATTACTTTGCCAACAAAGGTCCATCTAGTCAAGGCTATGGTTTTCCCAGTAGTCATGTATGGATGTGAGACTTGGACTGTAAAGAAAGCTGAGTGCCGAAGAATTGATCCTTTTGAATTCTGGTGTTGGAGAAGACTCTTGAGAGTCCCTTGGACTGCAAGGAGATCCAACCAGTCCATCCTAAAGGAGATCAGTCCTGGGTGTTCACTGGAAGGACTGATGTTGAAGCTGAAACTTGAATACTTTGGCAAGAGCTGACTCATTTGAAAAGACCATGATTCTGGGAAAGATTGAGGGCAGGAGGAGAAGGGGACAACAGAGGATGAGATGGCTGGATGGCATCACCAATTCAATGGACATGAGTCTGAGTAAGCTCCAGGAGTTGGTGATGGACAGGGAGGCCTGGCATGCTGCAGTCCATGGGGTTGCAAAGAGTTGGACACGACAGAGCAACTGAACTGAACTGAACTGATACTCCATACTGTAATTCTCATAAGATCAACCCAGAAAAAAAAAGCACACCTATTCCAGGCAATTACTAAGACAAAGCTGGGTTACATTTAACCTTCAGCCTTTACTATTTAACCTCAGTTTTTATTTTTTTAACCTATAAAAATTAATATTTTTTTAGTTCATTTGTCCTGTGCATTTATAGTTTATTAAGCTCAGCTTCAAAATTCATTTCAGGGTCTTGCCCCTCCCCGCCCCCAAGGACAGTCATTTCTGACATTCCAGAGAGGCACTCCCTCGTCTATCTCCAGCCCCGTAGAGTAAACCTGGTGGGACAAGCCCCACTAGGAAAGGGAATTCATTCTGTACACTATTAAGGAAATATTGTTGATGGTCAATACGGATAGTTCTCCTGATTTTCTTGACAGCATTTTGTTCAACATTTTTTATCTTTATCTTAAATGATGATACTGAAGTCACATTTTTCACTGCATAAGGACTAAGCTTAAACATTTTTAACATGGTCTGCAAAGCCTACATGATTTAGCCCAAGCCCACTTCTGCCCTTGTCTTGTACCACTCTTCCCATCTCTCCATTTTAGCCACACTTCCCTTTTTCAGTACTTTGAATGTTCTGTGCTCAGAGAGACAGAACATAGCGGTTCCTCTCCCAGGATCACTCTTCAGACCCAGCCTCCACAACACACTGCACACACACACATACACACACACACACACACACACACAAACACACACACACACAGAGTGAACTTTTTTTTTCTTTTTTTTTTAATTTTTATTTTTACTTTTCTTTGCTTTACAATACTGTATTGGTTTTGCCATACAATGACATGAATCAGCCACGGGTGTACATGAGTTCCCAATCCTGAACCCCTCTCCCACCTCCCACTCCATATCATCTCTCTGGATCATCCCCGTGCACCAGCCCCAAGCATCCTGTATCCTGTATCGAACATAGACTGGCTATTCATTTCTTACATGAATATTATACATGTTTCAATGCCATTCTCCCAAATCATCCTACCCTCTCCCTCTCCCTCAGAATCCAAAAGTCTGTTCTATCCATCTGTGTCTCTTTTGCTGTCTCACATACAGAGTTATCATTTCCATCTTTGTAAATTCCATATATATGTGTTAGTATACTGTACTGGTGTTTTTCTTTCTGGCTTACTTCACTCTGTATAATAGGCTCCAGTTTCATCCACCTCATTAGAACTGATTCAAATGTATTCTTAAGGCTGAGTAATACTCCATTGTGTATATGTACCACAGCTAGACCTCAAATCAGCTGAGTATTAGTCTTTTAACTTGCAGAGGTGGTAAAAATATAAAATAAAATAATATTAGCAGTGTTAGGGGCTTGAAAAGTTTCCAGACACTGGAAGGTTCAACTAGCTCAACACATTTAGTTAGGGATATTTTATAATGTAAACATTGATTGCATCGATATATGGCCCCTTTTTAAAACAAAATGCAAACTTTATAACAAAATTCAGGCAACTCAAACCCATCTTTATCAAAGACTCACTGTCCCTTACATGTTGGTTTTCTCTCCTCATTCTGTTATTATTTAGTCATTATGAGCAGTTACTGGTAAAGAGACAAAATTTCTTTTAAATAAATCATATGCCTCCAAAATTACCAGTCTAAGACTGGGTATATCAGCCAAGTATGAGAAAATAGCACCATTCACAAAGATTTAGATTAAATATTTAAAATAATTAAATTTTAAAAACAGGGAATTACAAAATTGTTTGTTACTAAACATTCAAAAATAAAATGATTTTACTAATGAATATACAGATATTTACAAAAAAAAAGCTTCACTGTATTCAGAATATGATTTCTACTTCATTTATGAGTCTATAGTGTATGTACAGGCATTAACATGACAACCAATAGGGCATTTGATGATTTCAGTTTTTCCATCCAATAGAGACTTTGGTAAAGAATTTTAATATCAAAATGAACCAACTTGTCAATTAAAATAATAAAATGCATCTTTAGGAGAATGTTAATTTTTGCTTTTATAAGAAAAATAACTATCAAGTAAGTTTTCTTCTGGTACTTGTTTTTGTCAAACAGATAAATTCAATATATACATAAAATCTTAAATAACTGGCATGCTAAATTGCAACTGCCAATCAATACCTGTTTTTTCTATCTGTTCTAATTAGTTTTTCGATATTTAATTCTAGACACCATATGTTCAATTTTATAGCACACTTTTTTCAAACAGGCAATTCACTTAATAAATATTTATTAAATTTCAGTAAGTTCAAAACAAGTATAAGTAATTTAAAAGTGTGAGAAATATCTCACTGTCATCTGAAATCACAAAATATTCAGCATGAGTAAGTATAATACATTTCTGGACACTGACAAAACAAATCTTTCTTTCTGCATCAAATTTAGAAGCTCAGGGATTTTATGACCTAAAAGGCAAATGAAACTCAGCTGTTGTTGATAACTTGTGAGGGAGGCTTTATAGTGTTTAAGTGGTAGGCACTCAGTTGTGTCTGATTCTTCGTGACCCCATGGACTGTAGCCTGCCAGGCTCCTCCATCATGGAATTCTCCAGGCAGGAATGCTGGTATGGGTAGCCATTCCCTTCTCTAACCCAGGGATCAAACTCAGGGTATCCTGCACTACAGTCAGATTCTTTACTATCTGAGCCACCAGAGAAGCCCAATAAAACTGTCTCTTTTTGATGATGACGTGTTTGTCAAGCCAGGGGTCCCATGTGCATGCTAATTTGCTTCAGTCGTGTCTGATTCTCTGCGACCCTGTGGACTGTAGCCCACCAGGTTCCTCTATCCATGGGATTCATTACTGACTTTGTTTCTCTCTTTGTTCTATTAAAATGTTTACTAAATACCAAATACAATGCATTCTTTTATCAGTTTTTCCATTTTATACCTATAACAAGCTCACAAAGGAGTGCAGTAAGTGAGCCAGGCTAAGTTTGGTTTCATTTTCCTTTCTTTAATTTTTTTAAGGATTTATCATTTATCCTCAATAACTCCCATTTAATTTGGAAATGGAAAGAATTTTAGAAGATCCTGAGTATTTCTAACAATTAAACGTGGCAGCATGATTTAATAATAAACTACAGCCATTATTGTAATTTAACTTTTATACTATTTGTTATATTTAACTACAAAAGGAAGGAAATAAATCTTCCATAATTTGTTTCCATGTAGTTTGTTATTCATGTTTAACAGTTATAAAATTTCAACTTTGTAAGGAATTTTCCCTGAAATTAGTTATCTGTTTTGTCAAGATTAGGTGACATAATGAGCATTTAAATAATGTGTTAATCAGTTTTTCCATGTTATACTTATAACAGGTACAGAGAAGACTTAATTTGATTTGGTCTTCTCCTAGAAATTTGGCATTTTAGAGGAGGGAGAAAAAAGTGACTGAAACTCAGTAGACATTAACAGTCAAGTGATGGAAAGAGAAAATCAGAAATATTGTAATGAAGGTAAAACCATAGTGGAAACCCCTTGACTCCAGGCTCATACAAATGACTTGCTATGCCAGTGAAAATTTTAAAGACACAAAGTGAATAGACGCTTGAAATGACTGGATGTACACAGTGACGCTTGCTCTCTTTCAGCCTTGCCAATAACAGAACATACCTATTAACCTGCTGGAGAGTGATACTCACATGGAACACCTCCTAAATTGGTCCAGTTACCCCCAAAATGGCCAGTCTAGACCAGCCAATAGACAGCTAACTCTCAGCCAAGATCAACTAGCCTCTGTCTCAACTCCTTGCTGTTTCGAGAGTTGTAAAGAGTTGCCACCAACTTTTAGGGTAGTTTGTTACATAGTAAAAGTAAAACAAAATAATACCAGATGGTCTATAATTATTAGATGCAAATTTTGGATATTCTTAAGTACAACTGTTACTCTCACTAGAATAGAATGTACCTAATATAACACTTAAACACTAAAAGAGCCTATTCTTACCAACTAAGGGGCAAAGAAAATATTCTCAGTTTCAAATATACTTTAAATATATATGTTCTTATATTGTCATACATTTGATTATATTTATTTATATAAGTGTTACAAATTCTGAGAGACAGTATGATTTAGTTAAAAGTCATTTATGGGCTTTGGTTACAGATATGCTTGAATTCAAATACTCTGCCATTTATTGCTACTTATTTATGGGATGGATGAAGCACAAGCTGGAATCAAGACTGCAAGAAGAAATATCAATAACCTCAGATATGCAGATGACACCACCCTTATGGCAGAATGTGAAGAAGAACTAAAGGGCTCTTGATGAAAGTGAAAGAGGAGAGTGAAAAAGTTGGCTTAAAGCTCAACATTTAGAAAACTAAGATTATGGCATCCGGTCCCATCACTTCATGGCAACAGATTGGAAAACAGTGACAGACTTTATTTTGGGGGGCTCCAAAATAACTGCAAGTGGTGACTGCAGCCTTGGAAGAAAAGTTATGACCAACCTAGACAGCATATTAAAAGCAGAGAAATTACTTTGCCAACAAAGGTCCATCTAGTCAAAGCTATAGATTTTCCAGTAGTGACGTATGGATGTGAGAGTTGGACTATAAAGAAATCTGAGCACCGAAGAATTAATGCTTTTGAACTGTGGTGTTGGAGAAGATTCCTGAGAGTCCCCTGGACTGCAAGGAGGTCAAACCAGTCAATCCTAAAGTAAATCAGTCCTGAATATTCACTGCAAGGACTGATGCTGAAGCTGAAACTCCAAATCTTTGGTCATCTGATGTGAAGAACAGACTCCTTGGAAAAGACCCTGATGCTGGGAAAGACTGAAGGCAGGAGGAGAAGGGGAAGACAGAGGATGAGATTGTTGTATGGCATCACCAACTCAATGGACAAGAGTTTGAGCAAGCTGTGGGAGTTGGTGATGGACAAGGAAGCCTGGCATGCTGCAGTCCATGGAGTCGCAAAGAGTTGGACATGACTGAGTGACTGAACTGAACTGATTTAATGTTAACAGCTGTTTATTATTGCTATGGAAAAATAATTAAACTTTCTCTGCTCCAATTTTCTGTCTGTAAATGGGGATCTGATACTCCATAAGATCAATACTTGAATGAAATATTATAGGCAACCAATTCATTCATTTATTCATTCAACTAATATTCATTGAGCATTTACACACACCATGCACAATTTTAGATGCTGAGGATATGGCAGTGAACTAACTCGACAAGGTGTTGCCCTTATGAGGTTAACCTTCCAGGTACAGCAGACAAATAAATTGTAAATATTAAGTAATCACCATGAAAATATATCTCAAAATAAAATGAGATGAAGGGGACTATGAATCTTGAAAGAGATGAAGAAGTGAGCCATGTGGGTCTTTGGAGGAGGAACACTACAGGACCGAGCTTACAGGGGAAGTTCAAGGAACGGTTGGCCTAGAGCACAGTGAGCAAGGGAGAGAGAAGGAGGTGAGTTCACAGAGGCAGAGGAGAGCCCACTACCATGTCCTTGTAGGCCACAAAAAGGTCTTTGTGTTTATCTAGAAGTTACTGGAGGTTTTGAACAGAGGAGTAACCTGAGAGTAGACCATAGGTAAGAAAAGCAGCAAGACCACTAGTTAGGAAATGCTTGCAAAGATCCAGTTAAGACAGTAGCTTGAACCAAAAGTTCCCTTTAGATGAGCTAAAAAGCTGTTGAAAATTGGATACATTTTGAAGATAGAGCCTACAGGACTTGCTCGCGAACTGTATTTGGGATTGAGAGCATCAGAAGAATCAAGGAAGACGGTTCTAGTGTAAGAAACACAAAATGAAAATGAAACTGCTATGACTGAGATGGAGAGAACAGTTAAAGGTGACGAGGCAGGACATAAGGGTAAGATAGATTAGACAGTAGGTTTTCAACAAGCTTTTTTTTTTCTTTTCACTTGTTTTGGTTTGGGTTTGGGATGCAGGGGAGGGTCTGTCAATCATCCAGATAGAAATGTTTAAAAAGTACTGGGATATATACAAGCTGGAGTTCAGAACAGAAATGTGGGCTGGATGTATAAGGTTTAAGGTTAAATGCTGACAGTAGGAGTACCCTAAAGTTCAGTTTGAGGTTTGGTTTTGTGGCAAATACTGTTATTCAATTTTGGAAAAGTGAACATACTGAATGTTGACATTATTTCTGGTACTTATGATCATGGGTGTTACCATGAGGTCCTGTCAGCATGACAACTATAGTAAAAGTAAAGCATGCTGTATGAATTCTAGGCCAACCAAGAGTGTCTGAAAGTAGACAGTGATTTAAACAGAGAAAGTTTAATATAAATAATTATAAACTATGATAAAGGAATGATTCCATTGTATAAGAGAATTCTAAATCTTGCCTAGGGCAAAGAGAGAGTACCCAAACTAGGAAAAGAAGAATTCCTTCCCTACACTATTTTTCAAACCTTCTGGGGAAAGGTATAATCAAACTTATAGGATGACAAGGGATTTGCTGATTATCCCACTCCAGAGTTTGTTGGGAGTTGGTGGGTACAAGGAAGGAGCCCTCTGGAGTGGAGGAGGGCCAAGGGGGGGGTACAAGTGGGACACAGGTGAGCACAGTCAGGTATGTGAGCATGAAGAGGGAACAGGAGCAGCAGATGGCTTGGAGCCCAGTATCTGTGAGGTGAGCCTCTGACAATAGCCAGCATGTAGACATGCGGAGGGAAAGGAGGCAGGGGACTGGGCACGTGGACATGCAGAGGAAATAGGTGCCCTGGCCTGGCAGGTGGCCTGGAGCACAGACTGTCCATGTCAAGAGGGCCATGGCAGAGAGACTATGGAAGACAAACCTGGGGTAGCTTACATGGAAACGGGGACAAGGGTGCCAATGTGAGCAGGAGGCCTTGAGTATGTGGTATCATGTTGAGAGTGCTATGGAAAAGTCATAGCTCTGGCGCTATCACCAGGACGGACTAGAGCTAAGGCTGTGTTCTGGGTGGATGGCTGCAGCGATGTACCCAGATGTCTTTCCACACACCTGCTGACCCAGCAGCCAGAAACAGCAGGAGAGCGCCTTGATCCTGCAGTGTCCCTTCAGTGCCCTCTACTAAGAAAGTTCAACATCACACACACTGTAAAGCAGAGAGGCTTAGAGGAATTTCATTCAGTTCATTTGCCCAGCATGTGTTAAAGGGTAAATCTGGATCTGCGAAGTAATAAATTGATAACTGATTGTTAAGATTTATTATTAATATCTGAACAATCATTCTCAAATATAGGCAACCATTCCAGAAATAACTTTAAGTAAAATTCCCCACGTGCATTATATGTTGAAATTCTACCGTTCATTTAAAATGTTAACTGCATGTTTACTATTGCAAGAGGGAATAATGATGGTGGTGTAATTTATAATGTTATACATGGAACAATTATTAACTGTCAATTATTTTTAAAAAATAGTGAATAGATTGACAGCTAATATCCCTCTTACCAGAGAGTTTGTTAGCTAGATAACTTCAGGAAAAATGTATCTCCATTTAAGAGTAAATGCCTATGGAAATTTAAATAACAAAAAGTATTAGAGCATTATCTTACATCATAGTTTAATTATACTTTATGTAAAATATTTGGCATATTAGCTCCAAACATTAAATAAAATTACCCTTTCAGCAGATATTTATCTTATAGTCATTTAATCCTGTTTAGACAATACATCTTAAAACGTTCTACTGGGGATCCTCAAAATTTTAAGGATGAAATAAAAGCAGAGTATCAATCTTTCTATCTCACAATTTAGCCAAAAAGATAACCTCCAGAAATAAATACAACATCTATTTTGAACTGTTTTCTACCAACATAATAAGGAACATTAAAAAGAATAATAAGGAAAAATTGTAAATGTTAGAGATGCTGGTGAAAATTCAGAGATAATTTGTTTTGAAAATCTATTTCTCTGCTCCATTGCTGCATTTTTAGGCACAAGGATTAATGAATTAAAGACAACTTTTCCCTAAATCATTATGAGAAATAGTAGGTATATACATTAAGAGAAACAGTTTAAAGTTGGCTTTGAGAAATGTTCAGAAAGATCTATGTTTTGTGCATTAATGGAATGTGTATCATCACTGTTTTTATAAAGTCAACAAACATATTTCTTTAATATGATTCCTTTTTATGATTTCTGAGCTTCAATCTCACTTTTAATTTCTTTTCAGAAGCAACACTTTCCACTTATCATTTTACAAAACCGCACAAAACTCCATGATTGAAGGAAGTAAGACTGTACTTTCGATCATGCATTTATAATTCAATAGTAAGATTTTAGCTGAATGGTAATCCACTCCAGAACTCTGGCATGGAAAATCCCAGGGACAGAGGAACCTGGTAGGCCACAGTCCATGGGGTTGCTAAGAAGTGGACACAACTGAGCGACTTCACTTTCACTTTTCACTTTCATGCATTGGAGGAGGAAATGGCAACCCACTCCAGTGTTCTTGACTGGAGAATCCCAGGGACGGGGGAGCCTGGTGGGCTGCCGTCTATGGGGTCGCAAAGAGTCAGACACGACATGAAGCAACTTAGCAGCAGCGGCGGCAGCATTTCTAACACTAACATTGAAATAGCACTATTTCAAATACATTGTGTATATACTGCAGCATTTAAAGCCAGTTTCATAAAGAAAAATGTCACATACTCTAGGAAGGTAGAATTTTAAGAAAAAATTATTCAGTGATAAGCCCAATCTTTAGTATTCATGCCATTCCATTCACACTGATCAAAAAGCAAAGTGAATTTTATTTTACTACTTTACATCACTTAATTCAGAAAGTAAAATATACTTTATATGTATGTCATTCACATTACAAAACTCAAAGTTTTTAAGGTATATATTTTATTAGCAGAATTGTTAAATTTATGACTTTCATAACATGTATAAACACTAAACATGAAAAATTCACATTTCATGGGAAAATTATTTTTAAAGCATTATCTTCTTTTAAAGAAATTAAAAGTATGTTAGCAAAAAGAGCCACATTGTACTATGAAATTAATATATTCATATTTTTCTTTGAAAAGCTCAATGAAAGAATAAAATAAGAAACTCCCATTAAATTTCATAAACATGTGTGAAATATAACCACTGCAAGCTGATGCAGGAAATATAAGAAAGGTTAACATAGTACAATAACCCACCCTCAACCTTCTTGCAACCAGTTGGGGAAAGGCACAAACAATACTAAAAATAATACCAGAAAGACTACAATGGATGCCACACTGGAACTTCAGTGATCATATTGCTCCTCTTTTAAGCCATTTAGTCTTTTATACAATTTTCTATCAAAATGTGCTTTTATGTTTGTAGCACTTTTCAGTAGTCCTCAAGCTTTTTATTTCATTACAAATGAAACAGTGATTGTAACCTACTCTTGTAGTATATGCTGCTATCTTTATATTATTTTGTTGTCTTCTTAACCTTTTAAAGTTATGTTAGCATACAAACATATTTCAAAACATCTAGGATACAGGACCTTCTATCACCTCTGTAAATTTTAAGATGTATTTCCTTATGACTTTCTCTATTTTTATGACCCAGTGAACCACTTAATTTTCCTCACACTCACCAATCCTCCTCTTCATACCAAACAACAAATACACATTTTCAATACAATTTCAATTGTATTTTCAGTACAATTTTCAATTATATTTTCAATACAATTTTCAATACAATTCTACCATTTTCTAGCTTCCAAAAGAAATTCACTCACACCAATAACAACATGGTTATATTTTTGCTGAAAATAATTAAATTCACAGTGAGTTTAAATTGAAGATAAAATTTAAGTGCACATAATTGAAAACCCAAAAGAAAAATGAGTTTTATCTCTTTTTCACACACATACAGAAAAACAGAAATCAACAATATCTAACAAGACTATTGGCTCAGCACTAGTGAGAAACTTAACTCCTTTCCATCCTCCTCTCCCAGCACACATGGAACATATATTTTAACCTCAAAGTTACATGGAGCTCCAGGAAGAAAAATGACTACTAAAGCTTCAGGGTAGGGTGGGGGGAGAAGATGAAGTGGAAGGGGCAAAGAGCATCTTCCGCCTGTCTCCCCTTTAAGCAATCTCTCCTACATGTCCCACAAAATGATGTCCATTTTGATGTAGACAACGGTTATACACCAGCTTGAAAGAACTACTAGGCTTGCAGTCTTTTATCTGGATATATTACTGCTCTGAATAAAATTAGAACACTGAAATGTAATTAGCCCATCCTATCTCTCATCTTGTTATAATAGAAAGGGTTGTTAAATAGAAATGAATATGAAGCATACAACAGACATAGAACAGAAGAATCATTGTGACCAACAGAAAAAGATGAAGTAAAGTAAATATGGTCCTTGGAGAAAAGCACTTTGACATTAAAAAAAAAAAAAAAATGGCTGAGGGATAAAGGTGAAGAGAGCAGGATAAAAACAAAGGGCAATCATTTATTTCTTTGCCTACTATACATCAAGAACTACACTAGGTTACAGAGTACACAATGGCCAACAAGCGAGATCCTCGCCTTCATGAAATTTATATTCTAATGTATACTATGAGAACAAGATAATCAAAATAACTGCAAATAGCTGGTTGGAGGACCAGACTAGAATAAAATGGCCCCCTGATGTTTGTATTATCTAAAACAAAGCAAAATGAATTTTCAAAGTCTCACTAAACTTCAGGAAATATGTAAATTTTCACTTATTTTCTATTCCCATTAATTTTAATTCTGCTACTATTAAAATTTCTTTAACCTCAGCAACTATAAAGGGGCTGATTTTAAAACAAAATATTATAGGGAGATGAATGGATTAGAGAGAGGTATGAGAAGAAAAAAGTTGAGATCTGCCAAGGATGTGGAGGAACTAGTACTTAGTACATTACTGGAGTTATGGGTGGAAATTCAATAAAATGTGGACAGAAGATTGCACATAGGGAAGGAGAACCTTTTTTAAAGCATTAAGGCCATTAAGATTCACTTATTAATAAAATTTAGGTAGATCCATCAAAAGATCATGGCATCTGGTCCCGTCACTTCATAGCAAATAGATGGGGAAACAATGGAAACAGTGACAGACTATTTTCTTGGGCTCCAAAATCACTGTAGATGGTGACTGAAGCCATGAAATTAAAAGATGCTTGCTCCTTGGAAGAAAAGCTATGACAAACCTAGCAGCATATTAAAAAGCAGAGACATTACTTTGCCGCCAAAGGTCCATATGGTCAAAGCAATAATTTTTCCAGTAGTCATGTATGGATGTGAGTTAGAAAATGAAGCAAGCCAAGTGCTGAAGAATTGATGCTTTTGAACTGTGGTGTTTAAAACTCTTGAGAGTCCCTTGGACTGCAAGGAGATCCAACCAGTCAATACTAAAGGAAATCAACCCTGAGTATTCATTGGAAGGACTGATGCTGAAGCTGAAGCTCCAATACTTTGGACTCCTGATGTAAAGAACTGACTCTTTAGAAAAAACCCTGATGCTGGGAAAGATTGAAGGCAGGAGGAGAAGACTAAAGGCAGGATGACAAAAGATGGGATAGTTGAATGGCATCACCAACAAGATGGACATGAGTTTGAAGAAGTTTGGGGAGTTGGTGATGGACAGGGAAGCCTAGCGTGCTGCAGTCCATGGGGTCACAAAGAGTCGGACACGACTGAGTGACTTAATTGACTGAAGTGATCGAACATGGAAAGATTATCTCTGGAAATACTTCCAAAAGACAGAAATAAATACTGTTATTTTTCAGTGTAGAGGGTTTGGTGAGGCAACACTCAGAGACCAAAAGAGCACTGAAGTACATGCAAAAATGCATAGAATTTTATGCTAGTTCTTCCATTGAATAAGTTTAGAAATAGTAGACGCATAATGTCAATCTATGCTACCTACAAGTTCATTTGAAGAATTAAAAAGTATTTTTAAACACTTTGAAAACTGTTCAATACTATGCAAATATAAAGTTAAGTCATTATGCTTAATCACCATCATTATACATGAGCTCAGGAAATGAAGGTTAGAGGATTTTCACAAGACACTTTACACTGGTTACTGATTCAGGAATAACTCCACAAAAATGCAGAAACAGATGCCCATTTAGTCATGCAGGAAATGCTATTGAGCATTCATTTTATACTCTGAGTTAAGTTGTAACAGTAGCTACCTGTATAGATTTGTCAGTTATTCTGTGTCAATTTTTGGCCAAAATTATAGGGACAGGGAAGCCTGGCATGCTGCAGTCCATGAGGTCACAAAGAGTCAGACAGCACTGAGCAACTGAACTGAACTGATACCACAAATTAGTCCCTTATTTTAAATCAAACTGAAAGGTCCTATTTAGATCTTCTGTAAAAATGGGGCTACGGGGCAGCTGAATCATGTCTCCCAGGCAACAAAAACTGAGTCAAAGAAATTCCAGTTACTATCAGAGATCTCCAATAGAGACTCTGTTCTCTGAATAAAGCAATGCAGATTCCTTGTTCCACACAAGCGTTTTCCAGGTATGTTGCTAAACCAGGTGCTATTAGCTCTAGGGAACCAGACAAAAAGTTGCAATATCAATGATGATTTTTCAGTTTCTTACTTTCTGCCATAGAGCTACTCATTGGTTGATTTTACATTCAAATGTAAAAAGTAATGTAAACCCCTATCCTACTCTTGATTAAAAGATGTAATCAAGTAACGTCTCTACCTTTCATTGTTTTAGATTATATACTACTTGCCCTAATACTTAAAGTAGGATAGAAATATCTTTCTTCTGCTGTTATTCACAGTGGATTAACCATTCTCCTTTATTTCTCTTATAATGTCTCTGGTAGATTATCAACCTAAGATATCAAATTACTAACTACTAATTTTCTGCTTTTAAAAGCTGTCATTCAAAGATAAGGATTATGTGCTCTATCTTTATTTATAAAATTAAATTTTAATTGCATAAAATTAGAAGTAACATGATAGAATAGCCAAACAATTTGGGTACAAAAAAAGATCTTCAAGACCCAGATAATCACGATGGTGTGATCACTCATCTAGAGCCAGACATACTGGAATGTGAAGTCAAGTGGGCCTTAGAAAGCATCACTACGAACAAAGCTAGTGGAGGTGATGGAATTCCAGTTGAGCTATTTCAAATCCTGAAAGATGATGCTGTCAAAGTGCTGCACTCAATATGTCAGCAAATTTGGAAAACTCAGCAGAGGCCACAGGACTGGAAAAGGTCAGTTTTCATTCCAATCCCAAAGAAAGGCAATGCCAAAGAATGCTCAAACTACCACACAATTGCACTCATCTCACACGCTAGTAAAGTAATGCTCAAATTCTCCAAGCCAGGCTTCAGCAATACGTGAACCATGAACTTCCAGATGTTCAAGCTGGTTTTCGAAAAGACAGAGGAACCAGAGATCAAACTGCCAACATCTGCTGGATCATGGAAAAAGTAAGAGAGTTCCAGAAAAACATCTATTTCTGCTTTACTGACTATGCCAAAGCCTTTGACTGTGTGGATCACAATAAACTGTGGAAAACTCTGAAAAAGATGGGAATACCAGACCACCTGACCTGCCTCTTGAGAAATCTGTATGCAGGTCAGGAAGCAACAGTTAGAACTGGACATGGAACAACAGACTGGTTCCAAATAGGAAAAGGAGTGCATCAAGGCTGTATATTGTCACCCTGCTTATTTAACTTATATGCAGAGTACATCATGAGAAATGCTGGACTGGAAGAAGCACAAGCTAGAATCAAGACTGCTGGGAGAAATATCAATAACCTCAGATATGCAGATGACACCACCCTTATGGCAGAAAGTGAAGAGGAGCTAAAAAGTCTCTTGATGAAAGTGAAAGAGGACAGTGAAAAAGTTGGCTTAAAGCTCACATTCAGAAAACTAAGATCATGGCATCCGGTCCCATCACTTCACGGGATATAGATGGGAAAACAGTGGAAACAGTGTCAGACTTTATTTTTTGGGGCTCCAAAATCACTGCAGATGGTGATTGCAGCCATGAAATTAAAAGATACTTACTCTTGGAAGAAAAGTTATGAGCAACGTAGACAGCATATTAAACAGAGACATTACTTTGCCAACTAAGGTCCATTACTTTGTAAACCATAGTCAAGGCTATGGTTTTTCCTGTGGTCATGTATGGATGTGAGTTGGACTGGGAAGAAGGCTGAGTGCCAAAGAATTGATGCTTTTGAAGTGTGGTGTTGGAGAAGACTTTTGAGAGTCACTTTGATCAAAGATGACTAAAACTGATAAAAGCAATTTGTTAAATTCTTCATGATGACAAGGCATTCCATCAGTTCTGACCTATCTATGTCTATTCATGCAACTTTTGATTTAGCAGTTTGTCAGTTACATTTTTAACTACCATAAAGTCCTCATGAATGAAAATTTTCTAAGAGTTCATTCCACCCCAACCCTGTCTGTAACTTTAATCCAAATAACATATATGGGTCTTAGCAAGATTGTCCCATAACATGAACTAATTCTATAAATATTTTCAATAATGCATATAAAGGAATGCATACAGTCAACTCTTTATCAGTAGCTCACTAGAAGACTACTTTCGAAACATGAATCAAAAACTTTCTGCTCCTAGATGCTTATGGTTGAACTTTACTCTGTACCACAAAAGTCAACTGAGACCTCAGATGATATTTACAATTTTAATCTTAATAAATAGCAGAGAGAGATACACAAGATAGGGTAATTGTACTCTTTACTTTGTCATTTCACGCCATCAGAAAATCTACTAAAACATAAGATAACATTATGACAGAGAATATGTTACTTTTCGAAACCATTAATAGCACTGCTACACAAAAAGGGGAAATGGATAAACAGTCTTATGTGAGTTATATCTACAAATTCTGACAAAACTTATTTTAATTTAAACTTTCTGTACTGCTTCAAAATGACAATCGTTTACAAAAATGTTTTTAATGAACTCTGCCGGAGATGCTTTTGAACATTCTGATCAAAGATAAAAGAAAGCATTCTGATGTGAAAAAACAGAATCACTACAAAGTTTTTATTTGCTATAACTTACTTAGCCAAGGCTATGGTTTTTCCAGGGGTCATGTATGGATGTGAGAGTTGGACTGTGAAGAAAGCTGAGCACTGAAGAATTGATGTTTTTGAACTGTGGTGCTGGAGAAGACTCTTGTAAGTCCCTTGGACTGTAAGGAGATCCAACCAGTCCATTCTAAAGATCAGTCCTGGGTGTTCACTGGAAGGACTGATGCTGAGGCTGAAACTCCAGTACTTTGGCCAGCTCATGTAGAGTTGACTCATTGAAAAAGACTCTGATGCTGGGAGGGATTGGGGGCAGAAGGAGAAGGAGACGACAGAGGATGAGATTGCTGGATGGCATCACTGACTCGATGGATGTGAGTCTGAGTAAACTCCAGGAGTTGGTGATGGACAGGGAGGCCTGGTGTGCTGCTATTCATGGGGTCGAAAAGAGTCAGACACGACTGATGGACTGAACTAAACTGAACTGAACCTAGAGAATAAAAATATATATCTTTTAAAGTACAAGGGGTATAATTTTACTAGGATTTATGGTAGCTTATAATTGTGCTAAATCATATAATATTTTTCTGGTAAATTTTTTAAATTAATGAAATTATAATAGATGAAAACAAGCTCCACATACATTTAAGAGTTGTTCCTCTACAAACACAGAGTGTCCTGAACGTGAAGTACTGTGAAATGCATTTCCAAGACCCTTGTTTTATTATAATATAAAATTGTAATACATCAGAGCACCATGTGATAAACACTCTATTTCTATGACAGGGTTTTTCCTTAAGGTGTACTATCACAGATTATTCTTACTACCATGAAAGGAAGGAATTTGAGTCAATGTATCAGTTCAGTTCAGATCAGTCATTGAATCATGTCTGACTCTTTGTGACCCCAAGAATCACAGCATGACAGGCCTTCTTGTCCATCACCAACTCCCGGAATTTACCCAAACTCATGTCCATTGAGTCAGTTATGTCATCCAGCCATCTCATCCTCTGTCAGACCCTTCTCCTCCTGCCCCCAATCCCTCCCAGCATCAGGGTCTTTTCCAATGAGTCAACTCTTTGCCTCAGTTGGCCAAAGTATTGGAGTTTCAGCTTCAGCATCAGTCCTTCCAATGAACATCCAGGACTGATCTCCTTTAGGATGAACTGGTTGGATCTCCTTGCAGTCCAAGGGACTCTCAAGAGTCTTCTCCAGCACCACCGTTCAAAGGCATCAATTCTTCGTCACTCAGCTTTCTTCACAGTCCAACTCTCACATCCATACATGACCACAGGAAAAACCATAGCCTTGACTAGACGGACCTTTGCTGGTAAAGTAATGTCTCTGCTTTTGAATATGCTATCTAGGTTGGTCATAACCCTCCTTCCAAGGAGTAAGTGTCTTTTAATTTCATGGCTGCAATCACCATCTGCAGTGATTTTGGAGCCCCCCAAAATAAGTCTGACACTGTTTCCACTGTTTCCCCATCTATTTCCCATGAAGTGATGGGACCAGATGCCATGATCTTTGTTTTCTGAATGTTGAGCTTCAAGCCAACTTTTTCACTCTCCTCTTTCACTTTCATCAAGAGGCTTTTTAGTTCCTCTTCACTTTCTGCCATAAGGGTGATGTCATCTGCATATTTGAGGTTACTGATATTTCTCTGACAGAATGTGGTCCACTGGAGAAGGGAATGGCAAACTACTTCAGTATTCTTGCCTTGAGAACCCCATGAACAGTATGAAAAGTCAAAATGATAGGATACTGAAAGAGGAACTCCCCAGGTTGATAAGTGCCCAATATGCTACTGGAGATCAGTGGAGAAATAACTCCAGAAAGAATGAAGGGATGGACCCAAAGCAAAAATAACACCCAGTTGTGGATGTGACTGGTGATAGAAGCAAGGTCTGATGCTGTAAAGAGCAATATTGCATAGGAACCTGGAATGTTAGGTCCATGAATCAAGGCAAATTGGAAATGGTCAAACAGGAGGTGGCAAGACTGAACATCGGCATTTTAGAAAAGAGTGAACTAAAATGGACTGGAATGGGTGAATTTGACTCAGATGACCATTATATCTACTCCTGCGGGTAGGAATACCTTAGAAGAAATGGAGTAGCCATCATGGTCAACAAAAGAGTCTGAAATGCAGTACTTGGATGCAATCTCAAAATGACAGAATGATCTCTGTTCGTTTCCAAGGCAAACCATTCAATATCACGGTAATTCAAGCCTATGCCCCAACAAGTAATGGTGAAGAACCTGAATTTGAATGGTTCTGTGAAGACCTACAAGACCTTTTAGAACTAACACTCAAAAAAGATGTCCTTTTCATTATAGGGGACTGGAATGCAAAAGTAGGAAGTCAAGAAACACCTGGAGTTATAGGCAAATTGGGCCTTGGAGTACGGAATGAAGCAGGGCAAAGGCTAGTAGAGTTTTGCCAAGAGAACGCACTGGTCATAGCAAACACCCTCTTCCAACAACACAAGAGAAGACTCTGGACATCACCAGATGGGATGAAGAGAAATGCTGGCTGGAAAAAGCACAAGCTAGAATCAAGATTGTCCAAGAAGTCATTGTATAAGTTTTTTCTAAACCATTTTTTATTTCAAGTTATACTATAATTTGTAGTAAATATAATTTTATATAGACATGTTCATACAAATGAAGAAGTTGATGACTAGAGAGAAAGGATTTTTTTTTTAAAGTTTGTGTTCAGATGTTATGGTGGTTATTACAGTAAGATAAATGTGAAGGAGAAAACAGCAAAAAAGTTAGAGCAAAATAAGTGTATCAGGGTTAAACACATACACACACAAGCAACCACAAAAATCTTTTTCCCCATCTGGCACCAGATTTCTCTTAGGAAGAGAACTTCTGATTAGAAAAATATCTTGATTCACTGCCTAGAGCTCGGAAGAGAAAATTCAACAGGCATAATCATTATATAAACACAGGAAGACAAACCCTGCAAATTTCAAGTTGATTATATTTTGTTAAGAAATTTTGTATCTGTGTTCATGAGGAAACTGATGTGTTTAGCTTTCTTATAATGTGGATATATCTGCATTCCTTTGTTATCCAAAATATGCTAGATATCATTAAAAAGTAAATAACTTTCCATCTTTTCCATTTTCTAGAAAAGTTTCTATTTTTTGTTCCCTAAATGTTTATTCCTGGTATTGGGTCAGAAGGTTTTTCTTTAAGAATTCAAATTTTTAGTAGATACAGAACTGAACTAATCAGATTTTGTTTCTTTTTAAGATAGCATTTTAATTTACATCTTTCAAGAAATTTGTCTATTTTATCTAAGTTGTTGAATTCTTTGGCATGAAGTTTTTCACAATAATTATATTATTATCCTTTTAATGTATAGAAAATAAAGATGTTGGCTTTTAAATAACTTATGTTATACATAAGAAATTTTTTTGTTAATCAAAACATAAAAATTTTTTATTGCTGGCATATAAAAATATAGTTCAGTTTTGTTGCAAACATCCCTTACATATTTCAATGTGTGTTGTCTCTCTAACTTAATGAATCTACCTAGAAGTTTATCAACCTTACTAACTTTAAAAAATAACTAGCTATTTGTTTCCTTATTCATTGCTTTTTGTTCCACTGAATTTAAATCTTTTTTCTAATGTAAACATTAAAAATAGCTGATTAAAGTAGATATATAGGGAAAATATCACCAACTTTGTAACCAAGATGGATCATGGGAAACCATAAACAAAAATGAAAAGCCAACATACAGAATGGGAGAAAATATTAGCAAATGATGCAACTGACACATGCTTAATTTCCAAAATATAGAAACAGCTCAATACCAAAAAATCAAACAACTCAATCAAAAAATGGGCAGAAGACCTAAATACACATTTCTCCAAAGAAAACATACAGATGGCCAACAGGCAAAAGAAAAGATGCTCAACATCACTAATTACCAAAGAAATGCAAATCAAAACTACAATGAGTACCTCATACCAGTCAGAAGGGCCATCACCAAAAAGTCTACCAAAAATAAATAAATAAATGGGTGTGGAGGAAAAGAAATCCTTCAACACTGTTGGTGGGAATGTAATTTGGTACAGCCATTATGGAGAAAAGTATGGAGCTTCCTTAAAAAACTAAAACTAGAGCTACCATATATATGATCAGGAAAATAATCCCTGAACATATATCCAAAGAAAGCTCTAATCTGAAAAGATACATGCATCTCAATGTTCATTGCAACAATATTTACAATAGCCAAGACACGGAAGCAACCTACACGTCTGCTGACAGATGAATGGATAAAGATTATGTGGCACATATACACTGGAATATTACTTAGCCATAAAAAATAAAATAATGCTATTTTATTATTTATACAGCAATTTTATTAATTACACAGCAACATGGATGGACCCAGAGATTGTAAATAAAGTAAGTCAGAGAAAGATAAAACTCATAGAATATTGCTTATATGTAGAATCTAAAAAAAAAAATTATATAAATGAACTCTTGTAAAACTGAAATATACTCACAGACATAGGAAACAAACTTTTGGTTACCAAGGGGATAGGGGATGGGAGGGATAAAATGGGAGCTTGGAATTAACATACACTAGTATATGTAAAATAGATAACCAACAAGGACCTACTGTATAACACAGGAAAGTATACTCAATACCTTATGATAACCCATACTGAAAAATAATACATATATATGTGTATGTGTATGGCTGAATAGACTGCTGTATACCTGAAACTAACACAACATAGTCAATCAACTATACTTCAATGAGAATAAATTAAAAAATAAAAAGCTGACAAAAAATACAATGTGTCACATCTAAAAGTAAAACACTCATATATCAATTATCTTAATTCTGATCCTAATTAAAATGTAATGAAAAAGATACAGCTCATACATCATTCACAATATACAGTTGTTTCATCAACTAAAACAAAAATTTCTGAAGTTCAACAACCAAAAATTATTTCAAGACCACTTGGTTTCCACTAACTAGGGAAAATCATTGCACAGTTGTTATGCTCTTTTATTTAACCCACACTCCATCACTACATCTGTCAGTGATCAAATATTAGCACCATAGTCACTATATTCAAATTTTATTAACTTTAAAATTCTCATGATATGGATAATTATTTGAAAACTACTGTATAAAACCAAAACTAAGTCTCACAATTTTCTGGTTAATAGGTGAATAATTTTACAGATTTTAAAGGATTTTTAACAGTCATAATTCCTTAATGGGTTTTTCCTTTAGGTCTCTACTAATAAAGATTAATGTATAAAATATTACCCAATCTAGGACTACCTGTAAAAACAGTCTAAGCCTCTGCCCACTACACTAAGACAGTGGACCTGTAAGGACAGCAGGTTATTTTTTTCTAACTCCTTCTTTCCAGATTTTCCTTCTTCTTAGTCTCTCTTACCTCTATATATGTAAAAACCAAACATCATCAAAGAAATGATTGCCCGTTTGACTTCTGTCACCCCTACTAGAGTATAAACCCCATGTAGACAGGATTCTTTACTTTTGCTCATCATTAGAGTCCAGCATCTAACAAAGCACATTAGGAATAAACTGTGCAATGCGTTTGTGGGATAAATAAATGAATTAATTGATTAGGTAACTAAAATTAATGAGTCTCCTCTCTCTCTCTCCTCCCCCCAATAAAAGCAGTTATGGGGAAAGAAAGTAAAATTTCTCCTTAAATTCCCTTTTCTCATGGAAAACGGAAAATTCTCTCCAAAAATAAATAAATAAATAAATAAGAACAGAAACAAACTATTCTGCAGACTTTGACAAAATAGTTTACATGAATACAAGATTCTTAAGATGCAAGCCAAAGAGTGAAGAGATCCACTTTTGGTTTCTTATGTCCAACTCCTACAATTTTCTAACTAGGTATGTTAAATATTCCATATAAATGTGTTTGGAACAGATAATTGCAGAAATATACAAAGAAGACTGATTACTGGAGGACCTCAGAAATGCAGCTCTCACTTAGATGCAGGGTGATTTTACATAGCTTTTAGATTAAATAAATTTTTCCTTCTGAAACTCCTGAGAGATAGTGGGAGTAACTGGATTATAGAGGATGTTTTCAAACTAAACTTTGGAGAATATGACTGCAATTTTTATTTCTACAGCACAGAAGTTAAACTGACCAAGTAAACCAAGACATTATGGAATTGAAATTCTTCATCAGTGTTTCTAAGTTTGCTTTTCATTTGAACATATACTTCCTAAATACATTCAATATTGCTATGTTCCTCACTGCTTGACCCTATTATGTTTCACTTGGATACAAATATCACTAACTCATCCACAGTATGACATATTTTTTGCTGGATTTCAAAAACTTCAAATTTGATCTTTATACTGTGTTCCCAGAATTAAGCCTGGTCTCCCTTGTAACTCAACTGTTTGCAACCTGAAAAAAGTTTAATGAAAGCAAAAGGAAGATCTACCGTGTTCAAGGAATGGAATTTTCATCTATGTAAAGGAGCTGGACTTCAAAGGAATGAAGCTGCTGATCTGGAGCTTAACAACACCAGACTTTTACAATGCGCTAGATTTCCTAAGCACCTAGATTTTCCCAGGTCCGCTGCTTCAGAAATTGTATTACCAATTTTTTCTTTTGCTTCTCTTAAGTATAACAAATAAAAATTACATATATTTAAGGTATACAACAGAATCTAAAAATTAAAACTAGTGAATATTACAGAAAAGAAGTAGATTACTTCCAGATACAGAGAACAAACTAGTGGTTATCAGTAGGGAGAAGAAATAGTGAAGGGGCAAGATAGGAGACAGGGTTTAAGACCTATAGACTGCTATGTATAAAATCAATAAGCTACATGGACAAGATATACAGCCAATATTTTATAATAAAAATAAATGGAGAATAAACTTTAAAAATTCTGAATCACTATGTTGTACACCTGAAATTTTATAACATAGTAAATCAACTATACCAAAATAAAAGAAAGAAAAGTAAAAGACAATCTGATTTAAAAAAAAAAAATGTTCATAAGCACCTGAAGTTTAGGGATAGGTATCTTGGAGAGACTGAGGTTGAGGTATGCTGTTGCTGCTGCTAAGTTGCTTCAGTCCTGTCCGACTCTATGTGACTCCATAGACGGCAACCCACCAGGCTCCCCCATCCCTGAGATTCTCCAGGCAAGGATAATGGAGTGGGTTGCCATTTCCTTCTCCAAGGCATGAAAGTGAAAAGTGAAAGTGAAGTCATTCAGTCGTGTCCGACTCCCACCAACCCCGTGGACTGCAGCCTGCCAGGCTCCTCTGTCCACGGGATTTTCCAGGCAAGAGTACTGGAGTGGAGTGCCATTGCCTTCTCCACAGGTTGAGATACAGGAAGGCATTATTCTGTCTACAAAACCTAAGATTTATAAAATTAGTTACTGAGCATACATAATATTCAAAACAAAGCAGTTACTCAAATTCTTCCAAACTTTGCACACTCTGTAAGTAATTCTGAAGTAGAGTTTATGCTCCTACGTTTTTAAAAAATGCAAAGCACACCTTTGAACATTTGTTTTCATTATTTTTTACTAACATAAGTTCACTTCAATTTGTATTTGATAAAGCCTCTGGTTGACGAGAACTGTTCTGAAAAGGTGCACCGAGATGGAAAACTCTCTTGCTGAACTCATTCTTACACTATAAAACCTCACTACTGTTCCAACAGATAGGAATCATTACAATCAGTGAAAGCATGTACCCTGCAATGAATTTAGTCTTCACAAAATAACTTGACTGGAAAACACAGTTCAGGAGGCCATGCTGAACAACAAATTTTATTTATAGAGACACAAAATGGCTAAGAGTACAACTATTATTTCTACTTCAGATATTATGATTTTATGTAACACCATTTTTCTACCTAGTACTGAATGCAATTTTAAAATTGTCAAAGTTAAAATTACTTTAGAATACAAATAATCTCTAAGAAATAGTTTATAGCATACTGAAGCCTTAAGTAAATAATTTTAATTAATTTACAAATATAGTAATATTATTTTGATTATTATATTCAATTAAGAACAATTGGGCATTCAAAACCTTTACTGTTAAGACATAAGTAGAACAATTGTGAAATCATGAAGGTAATAAACATATAAAAAATTTTTTCAAGGTGACCTCAATATACAGGAGTCTGTTTTTCCTCACAAATATATATATTATGATTTACTTTATAAATAAAGTTGTGTGAGGAGGCCTTACAAAAAGCTGAGACGTGAAAGTCAAAAGAGAAAAGGAGAATATACCCATCTGAATGCAGATCTCTAAAGTATAGAAAGGAGCGATAAGAAAGCCTTCCTCAGGGAACAATGTAAAGCAAATAGAGAAAGACAATAGAATAGGAAAGACTAGAGATCTCTTTAAGAAAATTACAGATACCAAGGGAATATTTCATGCAAAGATAGTCATAATAAAGAACAGAAAAGGTACAGACCTAACAGAAGCAGAAGATATTACGAAGAGGTGGCAAGAATATACAGAAGAACTGTACAAAAAAGATCTTAATGACCCAGATAACCACAATGGGGTGATCACTCACCTAGAACAGACACCCTGGAGTGTAAAGTCAAATGGGCCTTGGGAAGCATCACTACAAACAAAGCTAGTGGAGGTGATGGAATTCCAGCTCAGTTATTTCTAATCCTAAAAGATGATGCTGTTGAAGTGCTGCACTCAATATGCCAGCAAATTTGGAAAACTCAGCAGTGGCCACAGGATTAGAAAAGGTCAGTTTTCATTCCAATCCCAAAGAAGGGTAATGCCAAATAATGTTCAAACTACTGTACAACTGCACTCATTTCACATGCTAGCAAGGTCATGCTCAAAATCCTTCAAGTGAGGCTTCAACAGTACATGAACTGAGAACCTCCAGATGTACAAGCTGGATTTAGAAAAGGCAGAGGAACCAGAGATCAAATTCGCAACATTCACTGGATCATAGAAAAAGCAAGAGAAATCCATAATAACATCTATTTCTGCTTCACTGACTACATTAAAGCCTCTGCCTGTGTGGATCACAACAAATTGTGGAAAATTCTTCAAGAGATAGGACTACCAGATCACCCTACCTGTCTCCTGTGAAACCTGGATGCAGGTCAAGAGGCAACAGAACCAGATATGGAACAACAGACTGGTTCCAAATTGGGAAAGGAGTACATTAAGGTTTATATTGTCACCCTGCTTATTTAACCTATATGCAGAGTACATCATGAGAAATGCCAGGCTGGATGAAGCGCAAGCTGGAATTAAGTCTGCCAGGAGAAATATTAATAATCTCAGATATGCAGATGACATCACCCTTATGGCAGAAAGCAAAGAAACTAAAGAACCTCTTGATGAAAGTGAAAGAGGAGAGTCAAAAAGCTGGCTTAAAACTCAACATTCACAAAACTAGGATCATGACATCCAGCTGCATCACTTCATGGGTACTTGAGGTAACAGTGGAAACAGTGACAAGAGTTTATTTTCTTGGGCTCCAAAATCATTGTGGATGGTGACTTTAGACATGAAATTAAAATATGCTTGCTCCTTGAAGAAAAGTTATGACCAACCTTTACAGCATATTAAAAGGCAGAGATATTACTTTGCCAACAAAAGTCTGTATGGTCAAAGCTACGGTTTTTCCAGTAGTCATGTATGAATATGAGAGTTGGACCATAAAGAAGGCAGAGTGCCAAAGAACTGATGCTTTGGAGTGTGGTGTTGGAGAAGACTCTTGAAAGTCCCCTGGACTGCAAGGAGGTCAAACCAGTCAATCCTAAAGGAAATCAACCCTGAATATTCATTGGAAGACTGATGCTGAAGCTGAAACTCCAATATTTTGGCTACCTAATGAAGAGCTGACTCATTGGAAAAGACTCTGATGCTGGGAAAGATTGAAGGCAGGAGAAGGGAATGACAGAGGATGAGATGGTTGGATAGCATCACTGACCCAATGGACATGAGTTTGCACAAGCTCTGCAAGGAGTCTAAGCAAGCTCCAGAAGATGGTTATGAACAGGGAAGGCTGGCGTGCTGTAGTACATGGGGTCATGAGAGTTGGACATGACTGAGTGAGTGAACAAATAAATAAAGTGAATTGCAGTTTTTGAAATAAATATACCTGTATACCAAACTTACAACTTTGTTTACCAATACTAACCTTTTATTCATATTGCATATCAGATTTCTAGAAAGATCACTGAAATATATATATATATATATATCATAAATTTTGACTAGTCCAGATACATTATAATAATCATGAACACCTTGAAATACTATCATAGTATTTCAACTCTAAAACTGGCAGTTACTAAAGCTGGAAATATCTCCTAAAGAATATAATAACAATGAATTTAGTAACTGTAAGGACTAAGGTGCAAAGTCAAGAAATGAAAAACATATATATGTCACTTTTTTTAAGGGCATGAAAAATTCCTGAGGAACTGAAAATACACACAATTGAAGAAAACCTCAGTCTAGATGAGATGCACAGAAGGAGCAAGAAGCATGCGGAATTCAACTCAGGAAGAACTGGCAATGTTGTTATTTGAGCTAGAACAATTAGGTACCACCATTTCTTTCTTGAAGAAACCACCTAAGTCTGTGCCCTGTGGTGGTCAGATGTGGGCATGGGGAGGTGACAAGAACAGAGAGCAAAAGTCGACAACCTTGGACAATGACACAAGAGAGTGTCTCAGATGTATAGTGAAACACTGTATGTGAAAACTCAAAGTCCAAGTATCCCATTTATTGGCACATATTAAAAACCTTTCCTTCCTACTGGAGAGCAAGTTCAAAGAGTAGTTCAGAGCCCTAACAGCAGCAACCCCTCCCCTGGCCCAGGACAGACTATGCCAGCACAGACTCTCCAGAGTCTAACAATTGTGGGACCATGGGTCCTAGTATTGCCAGCACTTTGATCTGGATCTATAGTTCTGATGTCCCATCCAATTTAGTATTTATTTTGAAAACAGCAGCCAAGTTTGAAAGACAGATCATTTGATCTATCTAGTAAGAAATCTCAATTACAAAAATGAACACAAAATCAAGTACTGACAAACATTTAAGGAAAGACAATTAAAAGGATATCTTAAAAAACCAACTCATAACCAAATAAATAAGGAAAAGCATCATTCAGAAACATAGTTTAAAATTAGAATACTTAATGTCTTAAGACAGATAAGCTAACACCTACAAAGTCCTGTAAAATGTAGGATCAAATGAAAACCGAAATTTAAGAAAAATACAAATAGAGATAGAACTAACTTCTGAGACTGTAGATCAAAAACCTAAATACATGGTTTGAATAAGAGAATGAAAGTTTTTCCATGACTAGGCTGGAAAAGAGCCAAATGATGCTCCAAGATCTTACAACAGAGTCATAAAAAGAGTTCAGTTCAGTTCAGTCGCTCAGTCGTGTCTGACTCTTTGCAACCCCATGAATCGCAGCACGCCAGGCCTCCCTGTCCATCACCAACTCCCGGAGTTCATTCAGATTCACGTCCATCGAGTCAGTGATGCCATCCAGCCATCTCATTCTCTGTCGTCCCCTTCTCCTCCTGCCCCCAATCCCTCCCAGCATCAGGGTCTTTTCCAATGAGTCAACTCTTCGCATGAGGTGGCGAAAGTACTGCAGTTTCAGCTTTAGCATCGTTCCTTCCAAAGTAATCCCAGGGCTGATCTCCTTTAGAATGGACTGGTTGGATCTCCTTGCAGTCCAAGGGACTCTCAAGCATCTTCTCCAACACCACAGTTCAAAAGCATCAATTCTTCGGCGCTCACCTTTCTTTATAGTCCAATTCTCACATCCATACATGACTACTGAAAAAACCATAGCCTTGACTAGATGGACCTTAGTTAGCAAAGTAATGTCCCTGCTTTTGAATATGCTATCTAGGTTGGTCATAACTTTTCTTCCAAGGAGTAAGCGTCTTTTAATTTCATGGCTGCAGTCACCATCTGCAGTGATTTTGGAGCCCAAAAAAGTAAAGACGATACTAAAAGAATAGGTAATTTAGAAGCTAGAAGCTCCAACATTAGTAAAAAATAAAAGAAGCGGCATGCATGCTAAAGTCTCTTCAGTCATGTTGGACTCTTTGTGACCCTATGGACTGTAGCCCACCAGGCTCTTTCTGTCCATGGGATTCCCCAGGCAAGAATACTGGAGTGGGTTGCCATGCCCTCCTCCAGGGGATCTTCCCAACCCAGGGATAAAATCCACATCTCTTGTGCCTCCTGCACTGACAGGTAGGTTCTTTACCACTAGTGTCACCTGCAAGAAGCTGTTGGAGAGGGCAATATAAGAAGATATAATTGCTGGGAATTTCTGAGAATGAGAGAAAGGCATATAACTCAAACTGAGAGGGCTCAGCTAGATCCAAACATAACAAATAAATAAAACCATCATATCTATTCAAATTAGTGAAAATTAAGGACAAAGAATATTCCTGAATGATTACAACAAAAGGAAAAAATTACATTTATAGAGGAATGTTGAATACTGGCATGAGAAGACCAGTAAACAATGTGAAAGATAAAGAGATTTTAAAAGCAGGTACAGAAGACAGATTACTTATAAAAAGATAACAATTAATCTGAAGACCAAATTATCAGCAATGGCAATGGAAGTTTGAAGCTAAAAGAAGGACTCTTTAGAGTGCTGAGAGAAATTAAATATCAAATAAAATGATACAGCCAGCAAAATTATATTGCAACTGTAAGGATGGAATTAAGATTTGGCACTCATTTCACATGAGAGCAAGATACTGCCCAAAATCCTTCAAGTCAGGCTTCAACAATATGTGAACTGAGAACTTTCAGATGTACAAGCTGGATTTAGAAAAGGCAGAAGAACCAGATATCAAATTGTCAACATCTGTTGAATCACAGAAAAAGCAAGATAATTCCAGAAAAACATCTACTTCTGCTTCATTGACTATGCTAAAGCCTTTGACTGTGTGGCTCACAATAAACTGTGGAACATTCTTCAAGACATGGGAATACCAGACTACCTCACCTGTATCCTGAGAAACCTGTATGGGGTCAAGAAGCAACAGTTAGAACCATGTATGGAACAACTAACTGGTTCAGGATTGAGAAAAGAGTATGACAAGGCTGTTTATTGTCACCCTGCTTATTTAACTTATACACAGAGCACATCATGAGAAATGTTAGGCTGGATGAATCACAAACTAGAATGAACACTGCTGGGAGAAATATCAACCACCTCAGACATGTAGATGATACCACTCTAATGGCAGAAAGCAAAGAGGAACTAAAGAGTCTCTTGATGAAGGTGAAAGAGGAGAGTGAAAAGGCCGGCTTAAACCTCAACATTCAAAAAACTAACTACATAGGATCTAGTCCCATCACTTCAAGTCAAAGAGATGGGGAAAAACTGGAAACAGTAGCAGACTTTATTTTCTTGGACTCCAAAATCATTGTGGATGATGACTTCAGCCATGAAATTAAAAGATGCTCACTCCATGGAAGAAAAGCTATGACGAACCTAGACAGCATACTAAAAAGCAGAGACATCACTTTGCCAACAAACGTCTGTATAGTCAAAGCTATGCATTTTCCAGCAGTCATGCATGGATGTGAGAGTTGAACCATAAAGAAAGCTGAGAGCTGAAGTACTGCTGTTTTCAAATTGTGGTGCTGGAGAAGACTCTTGAGAGGCCCTTGGACAGCAAGGAGATCCAACCAGTCCATCCTAAAGGAAATCAGTCCTGAATATTCATTGGAAAGACTGATGCTGAAGCTGAAGCTGGCCAATACTTTGGCCACCTGATCTGAAGAGCAGAATCATTGGAAAAGAACCTGATGCTGGGATTTATTGTGGGTGGGAGCAGAAGGAAATGACAGAAGATGAGATGGTTAGATGGCATCATCAACTCAATGGAAATGAGTTTGAGCAAACTCTGGGAGATAGTGAAGGACAGGGAAGTCTGGCGTGCTGCAGTCCATGAGGTCACAAAGAACGGGGCATGACTTATTTTTTAAAGTTAATTTACTCCAAATTAAGCTGCTAATAATCTTTCCCAAATCATCATCTCTTCCATTTGTTTTTATCTCAGTGCTAGTGCTAGTTGTGCCACTTGTGCTAAGCCGCTTTCAGTCGTGTCAGACTCTCTGCAACCCCAAGGACTATAGCCCACCAGGACTACAGGCTCCTCTGTCCATGGGATTCTCCAGGCAAGAATACTGGAGTGGGTCGCCATTTCCTTCTCCAGGGGATCTTTCTGACCCAGGGATCGAACGCGCGTCTCTTATGTCTCCTGAACTGGCTTGGGTTCTTTACCACTAGCGCCACCTAGGGGAAAGCTTTCATCTCGGTAATGGCAAATCTCCTGACGGTTGTTTGGACCTAAATCTCTTAAGCCATCCTTGGCTTCTCCCTTGTTTCACATCCTGCATCAGAATGCCACAGTCTATCAGCTAGCTTTACCTTCAAAAAATGTCTTGACTTCTTGCCACCTTCATTGTCAATACTCTGCACCAAGCTACCATTTTCTCTCACTGATATCACAATAATCTATTGATTCTACATTTGCTGTTTCCCAGTCTATAATGTACAAAGTGAACCTGCTAAAACAGATCATATCAACTGTCATTCAGAACCCTCTAAGAACCTTCCATCTCACTGTGAAGCATGACCTACAGAGAAAAGTGTCATCAAGATGTACACTACATCTCTGGGCACATATACTAATCTCCAAATCATTCTTTCTCTTAGAGCCTTACTTGTTTCTTTCCTGTACCTTAAACTTGTCAGGCTCTCTTGTAAAATCTGTTCCCTGTGTCTGCAGTGTTTTTCATTACATACCTTCATATTCTCTTAGTTCTTTTGGTCTGATTCGAAAGTTCCTTGGCCCTCCTATCTAAAATCTCATATCACATTTTTCAGCTTTATTATTCTGCTACACAATGTAACATACTACATACGTTTTATGTCGTATCTTCCTTATTGCCTGTCTCCCTTCCTAGAATCTTAGTTCCATGAGAACAGAGACTTTTGCATATATTACTTTATGTCCAGCGCACAATATGAACCAGTTTGAATGAATAAGTGTAAGTATTTACCACTAAATTGCTCTTATCACAGCATTTATCACTAAAGTGAAGTCGCTCAGTAGTGTCTGATTCTTTGCGACCTCATGGACTGTAGCCTACCAGGCTCCTCTGTCCATGGGATTTTCCAGCAATAGTACTGGAGGGGATTGCCATTTCCTTCCCCAGGGGATCTTCCCGACCCAGGGATCAAAGCCAGGTCTCCCACATTGTAGACAGACGCTTTACCATCTGAACCACCAGGGAAGTCCACTAAAGGGGTTTCTAAATGATACATCAAGAAGAAAAGTGACAGTAGAAGGAATGTCTGAAATATAAAAAAAAAAAAACTAAAGAAAATAATAATTAATGGTGAATCTAAACAGCAATTTATCACATAAGATAATATGTAAGGTTAAACAAAAGTAAAGAAAGTTAAAGCATTGTTTGGGAGAGCAAAGATCTTGATGAAATATAAATTTTATTAAGTAAATGTGTGTGTAGCAACATCAAGGGTATTTTATAAAAATGTAAGAATAGCTTGCACACCGGAAAGCAAACAGATGAAGTACGGTGGGGGATAGAAGATAGTGTGAAGGCCCTGAATCATTTCAAGAAAGAAAACAAAGAAATACAGAAAATTGAAAACAACAGAAAATACAGATTTTACAATCTGGTTATAAACATAAAATCCACCTAGTTCCTGAATATGTTAGCAACAAAAGGCAACAAATAAAAGCATATGGTCTGAAAACAGTTGGAAGTAAAAGGAGGAAGAATGATATACCAGGTAAATTCTAACAACAACAACAAAAAAAAATGGCTGCTAGACCTGAAACACACAAGTAAAGAGGGTCATTATAGCATGATAAACGGTTCAGTTTAACTGACAGCTATAATTGGTAGACACATAACAGTATTGATTCAAAACTTATTATGTAAAAATTGAACAGACCATGAGGAGTAACTGTAAAATATATCACTGCAGTGGGAATTTCTGACACACTACTCAAAGTAATTAATACATTAAGCAAGATAAAAAAGACATGAAAATTTCATTAATAAGCTAATTAATCTAGCTGATATTGGTAGAGCATTACACACAACTACTGGCAAATACATATTTTTAAGTGTGAATGGAACATTTATAAAAATAGTAAGTATTCAGCTTTAAATCAAACCTCAAGAGATCTCAAAAAATGAGCAACAGATAGATCAAATTTCTAGACTACAAAATTTAAAACTCAATTACCAAAAAACTGTACCAATTTTAAAAAGACTATAAACATTTATAAAATTTAAATAGAATTTTAAAAAACTTATAGGTCTACGAAGATATTATAAGGTAAATTAGGATATATTTAAAACTGAATGATACTGAAAACACTATAAGTAAAGAGATGTAGCATAATAGCTTAAACTATTGTTTAAGCCACTGAGATTTCAAAATTGTTTACACATAGAGCAATAGCTGATTTATTCAGCTTCCCATACCGTTTTTCTCGAACCCAGAAAGGAGCAAAGTCTGTTAACAAAGACTGATAAGAAAAAGTTCAAGAATATTACAGGGTAAGTGAAGTGAATGTCTCTCACTCATGTCCAATCCTTTGTGACCCCATGGACTATAGATTTCCAGGCTCTTCTGTCCATGGAATTCTCCAGGCAAGAATACTGGAGTGGGTATCCATTCCCCTTCTCCAGGGGATCTTCCCAACTCAAGGATCAAATCTAGATCTTCTCCATTGCAGGAGGATTCTTTATCAGCTGAGGTACTAGGGAAGCCCATTACAGGGTAATCTCATCCATAAATATATGTGCAGCATCCACTTGGAGAAGGCAATGGCACCCCACTCCAGTACTCTTGCCTGGAAAATCCCGTAGATAGAGGAGCCTGGTAGGCTGCAGTCCATGGGGTCGCTAAGAGTCGGGCATGACTGAGCAACTTCACTTTCGCTTTTCACTTTCATGCATTGGAGAAGAAAATGGCAACCGACTCCAGTGTTCTTGCCTGGAGAATCCCAGGGATGGGGGAGCTTGGTGGGCTGCCGTCTATGGGGTCGCACAGTGTCAGACATGACTGAAGTGACTCAGCAGCAGTAGCAGCATCCACTTAAATAATATAGATCTAACTGTAAAGAGCAGTGGCAGCACCAAGTCCAGGACACTAGACAGTCAGAGAACTCTTGACCCCAAGGGGTATTAGTGAGAACTCCCATGAATGCCTCCATCCAGATCCAAGATCTGGCACCACCCATCTGGCTGCAGCACCCAGAGCTGGACGCCTCACACAAGCACAAGTAACACAGGGACACAAATGCAATCAGCAGCAGACAGGCTGCACAGACACCACAAAACACACCATCCCACATGACCCTATCCATCAGAGGAAAAGAACTCACCTCCTCCCACCCAGAATGAAGCAGAAGTCCCTCCCAACACAAAGCCTATACAAGACACCCAGAGCAGAGACCAAAAGCAAGAAGTACAACCCTATAGACTGGGGAAAGGAGACCTCAAACACAGTGAATTAGACAAAATGAAAGACAGGGAAATACCATGCACATGAAGGAACAAGGCAAAAACAAAAAAAAAAAAAAAAAATAAGCAAACAAAGAGAAAATAGACAAACTATCTGAAAAAGAATTCAGAGCAATGTAGTAAAGATGATGCAAAATCTCAAAAACAGAACGAAGAAAATACAAGAAACATAACACATTTTACAAGGACCTAGAAGAAATAAAGAATAAACAAACAATGACAACACAATTACTGAAATTAAAAATACTCTAGAAGGAATCAATAGGAGAATAATTGAGGCAGAACAGACAAGTGACCTAGAAGATAGAAAGGTGGAAATAACTGCTGAATAGCGGTATAAAGAAAAAAGAATGATAAGAAATTAAGATATCCCAGAGATTTCTGAGATAATAATTGTGAAGAGCAAAGTAGTAAAACTTCTATAAAAATTATTTAAGAACTCTGATTATGAATGAATTCTTAAATAGGATGCTAAAAGCAGTAACTGTAGGGAAAAGATGAATAAATTTGATATCAAAATGAAAAAGTTATATCCATCAATAGAAACCAGTAAGAAAGTGAAAGTGTAATCATAGAGATTTGTTTACATTATGTATAACTATAAAATATATCTAATATACCAAACACTACTAAAAATCAATAATAACATAATTTAAAAGATAAATATCCAAGTGATAGTAAAAGGCAGTTTACAACAGATTATCCAAATAGTCAAAAAATATATGCAAAGGTATTAAACTTCACTGGGGTGTTGTTCAGTCGCTAAGTCATAGCTGATTCTTTGTGAACACTTGAACTGTAGCCCATCAGGCACCTCTGTCCATGGGATTTTCCAGGCAAGAATACTGGAGTGGACTGCCGTTTCCTTCTCCAGATTAAGCTTCATTAGCCATCAGGAAAATCCATATTAAAGAGTCAATGTAATACTCCTAAAGACTAATGGCTAAAATGAGAAAAAAAAAATGATGCTATGGTTTTTCCTGTAGTCATGTATGGGTGTGAGAGTTGGACCTTAAAGAAGGCTGAGCACCAAAGAATTGATGCTCTTGAACTGTGCTATTGGAGAAGACTTTTGAGAGTCCCTTGGACTGCAAGGAAATCCAACCCATCCATCCTAAAGGAAATCAGTCCTGAATATTCATTGGAAGGACTGATGCTGAAGCTGAAATTCCAGTACTTTGGCCACTTGATGCAAAGAGATAACTCACTGAAAAAGACCCTGATGCTGGGAAAGACCGAAGGCAGGAAGAGGAGGGGATGACAGAAGATGAAATGGTTGGAAGGCATCACCAACTCAATGGAAATGAGATTGAGCAAGCTCTGGGAGATGACGAAGGACAAAAAAGCCTGGAGTGCTCCAGTCCATGGGTCACAAAGAGTTGGACATGGCTAAGCGACTGAACAACAACTTTAACACTATTCATAAAAGCACTAAACTAGAAACAACCTAAATTTCCATCAGTAGTAAAATGGATAAAGAAAGTGTGATATATTATATTGAGAATGAACTAATTATTGATACTTGCAGCAACACAGATTACAGCCTAAAAATTAAAAGGTTGAGAGAAAGAAGCCAGACACAAAACAGAACCCACCATATTCAATTTTTATATAAGTTGAAACACAGTGAAAACAAACCAATGGTGTCAAAAACCAGAACAGTGGCTACTTTGAGGCAAAAGAAGTGGGGGGTTAAGGATACTTGTAATGTTCTAATTCTTCATTTGATAATGGTTATATGGGTGTTTATAAAAAACCATTGAGATATAAAGTAATAACTTTGTACTTTCTATAATTTTAATATAATAAATGTTTTTATTATAAAAAGTACATGGTGCTGACTATAATTAGATAAAGGTTTGTCCTCTGAAATTATAAACTTAATATTTCTGTTATTGCTTTGTAATATACTCATAACAAAAATTACATTATGATCCCTAAAATGCTAACAGATACATTGAACTTATGGTGGCAAAATTTAGCTTTATATGTAAAGAGGCCTTTAAAATATGTTTTCAATATCCTAATATTTCCTAGGATTTCACATTTCATTACATTTCCTCAAAATACAAATCACTGTAGTGAAGAATAATCTGCATATATAATCTTGAATTCAGACAATGAAACCTTCTAACAACATCAAATAATGTTTTAAGAGAATTTTAATGTATTCAGGTAACCAATGCTGACTCTACGAAGTACGCTACGAAAAAATCAATTTTTATCACTCGAAATCTATTGCAATTAGAGAGCAATGCCAAGTCACTGACACACTAATGGGTTTCAAAATATTTCAAAAAGAACAAGGAAATTGCTAAGTGTTTAATTGAAATGCAGTTCCAATAATTATAGCAAATTGGATAATATGAGCTTTCTGGAAAGCTACCATATAAAACTATCATATCATACAGTATTGAGTTTTAATAAATTTGTAGAATCATCTAGATACACTTTATATAACAATTATCCTACATTGAACTATGTAAAATCTTTTATTATATCTTCTAATATAAATTGAGTTAATTTCTATGTTCCAAGTGTTTGAATTTTAATTTAATTTTAGAACAGTGTAGCATTTCTGAAAAGGATCTGCTCCACAAATTCAACACGGCTTGCTTGAAAAGAATATTATATGTGACTAAAACATATTTTTCATGTACTCAATTGTAGTACTCTACTGCATGGAAATGATTAAGCTTTAGGAACAGGATTATCTGATCCTAATGTGTTAAATTGGGCTTCCCTTGTTGCTCAGCTCCATTTCCTGGCATGCTGTGGGGGGTAGAGTTGGGGAAGATTTCCACGCCCCAGACTACCTGACTTCTCTGTGTCAGTCTGGTCCCACCCTGAAGAGAATGGAGGTAGCCAGCAGACCTGCAGCTCCAGAACCCAGCAAGATCTGGGCTCTAATGTAGTGTCTGCTGCGCCACAACAACAGCCGGGATCAGCACGGCATGGAGGCCTCATGCCTCAAGGAGCTGAGGAACCAGGCTTGTGATGTTCTGGCCATCATTAAGTCCCAGGCACCAGCCACCCTGGTCCTGGCAGAGGATGGCACCACAGTGGATGATGATAATTACTTCTTGTGTCTTCCTGTCAATACTAAGTTTGTGGCATTGGCTGGGAATGAGAAGTGGACACACAATTCAGAAGGAGGTACAGCTTGGATAACCCAAGAATCCTTCGACAGAGATGAAACAGATAGCAGGGCAGCGTTGAAATGGAAGAACGTGGCCAGGCAGCTGAAGGAAGACCTATCTAGCATCACCCTGATGCCCAAGGAGAAGCTTCAGATGCTCACTGATGTCCCATGTTCGGAGCTGCCTCAGAAACTAGGCCAAAATCACGTGGCAGTGCAGGGGCTCCGGAACACCCTCCAGCTGGTGCTTGACCAGAGAGAGGAAGCCTGTCAGTCCAGACAGCTGGTGGAGCTTTACCTCCAGGCTTTGGAGAAGGAAGGCAGCATCTTGTTGAAGCAGCAAGAGTCCAGAGCTGACCTCGGGGATGAAAGGGACGCTGCTGACATGGGCGTTAGAGAGAGCTCCTCTGACATTATGCCTGCAAGCCAGATCCTCTTAGCACTGAAGGAGAAATCTGCTCCAGAGCTGAGTTTGTCTTGTCTAGAACTGGAAGTGGGCAAGCACCAGGGACCCTGATCTTTGGAGGGAGACATTTGTATAAGGACTTTTTCACCTCTGCAGACCCTGAATCATAGCTGCCAATTTGCTATTATTACATGCAAAACTTCCCTTGTAGTTCATTTGGTAAAGAATCTGCCTACAATTCAGGAGACCCGGGTTTGATTCCTGGGTTGGGAAGATCCCTTGGAGAAAGAAATCACAACCCACTCCAGTATTCTTGCCTGGACCCATGGAATGTAACCTGTCAGGCTCCTCTGTCCATGGGGTCGCAAGAGTTGGACACGACTTTGCAACTAAACCAACACCACCACCACCACCACTAATGTGTTAAATTGGGCTTTCTTGGTTGCTCAGCTGGTAAAGAATCCACCTTCAATGCTGGAGACCTGGGTTCGATTCCTGTTTCGGGAAGATCCCCTGAAGAAGGGAAAGGCTACCCACTCCAGTATTCTGGCCTGGAGAATTCCATGGACAGTCCATGGAGTCTCAAAGAGTCGGACACGATTGACCGACTTTCACTTTCACTTTTCAACGTGTTAAATTAAAACTTGAAAATCATAATTTCTGACCAAAAAGTTGTAATAATTAGACACAATCAGTAGAACCACTTAAAACTAATATTTAGTGTTTATATTATGTATACACAAATATTGTTCATAGCTGTGCCACTCCTTTCACTGTCTTTCCTGCTCCATTTTAAGTTCTTCAAGAACTTTTCTTTCTTCTTTGCTTTTCCACGTATTTAACATGCCTATGCTGTGCAGTGCTTAGTCACTGAAGCGTGTCTGACTCTTTGCGACTCCATGGACCACAGCCCACAGGGCTCCTCTGTCTGTGGGGATTCTCCAGGCAAGAATACTGGAGTGGGTTGCCATAGCTTCCTCCAGCGGATCTTCCCAACCCAGGGATCAAACCCAGGCCTCCCACACTACAAGATTCTTTACCATCTAAGCCACCAGGGAAGCTCTTAGCATGCCTATAGACCCTATTGATAATATAAAATATCATCAATAACTCTTCTATAGTCAAGCATAACAGGTAACTTATAATATTCATTTTGTTCCTGAAGACACTACTCTTGTTTTGCCCTTCTGCTAAGGTCTGATGCTTGGCTGCCTTCTAGGATTTATCTGGAGCAATATCCTGGGAATTCCTTTGTCCTTTTTCTGTATTGAATCCTGGTTCTTGTGTCTTCTGCATTCATGGCCCCCTTGCCTAGAGGTACATATCCTCTGGTAATTTGTTGAAAAGTGTTTAGGGAAGATAAATTTTGTGAGAACTTGTGTATCTGAAAACCTCCTCTTTTTTAACCTTCATGCTAGATTGATCCTGTGGGTGAGAAGAGAATTCTGGATTGGAAATTATTTTCTCTGGGCATTTGAAAGGCATTGTGCACAGTCTTATACTTTCTAATGTTGCTGTTGAGAACTAGAAAGTATTCTAATGTTTAGACACTGTGTATACATTTTTTTTTTCTCTTTTCCAAAACACTGTAGGAAATTTTATTCACACTCATTTCCACAAAATTTCATGATGTGAGTTTGCTTATTGATTTTGCTGGGCACTCTATGGCATCTTCAAATCAAGAAAATGCACTTTATTCAATATCCTGTACTCTTACACTTCTCCCCAACCCTAATGCTAATATAACATTATCCTCAGAACATTCTTTTCATTTTGAAATGGTCTTTCAAGGACTAGTATAACTTGTGTCTGGTGCATTCTGGTTTATTTTACCAACAAGACAACACAAGCTATGATGAACATGTGAGCCAGACAAGAACCTAGATTTAGTAATCTGGCCAGTGATATAGCTGGTACTGAAGTGAAGTGAAATCGCTGTCATGTTTGACTCTTTGCGACCCCATGGACTGAAGCCTACCACCCTCCTCCATCCATAGGATTTTCCAGCCAAGAGTACTGGAGTGGGTTGCCATTTCCTTCTCCAGAGGATCTTCCCAACCCAGGGATCTATCCCGGCTCTCCCGCATTGTAGGCACACGCTTTACCATCTGAGCCACCAGGGAAGTCCTACTCAGAACTAAAGTTACAACAGATGGAGCTCATATTCAAACCCCCAGATTTGTTTCTTTTTTCTCTCTTCTTTAAGATTCACATGCCCATAGTATATACTGGGGAAGACATCCATTTCCCCTCAACTCTCCGATTTGTAGATGCTGGGGGAGGGACAACAGGAATAATTGTTTAATGAGTACAGAGTTTCAATTTTAAAAGATGGAACGAGTTCTGAAGATGGATGGCAATGATGATTGAAGAAATGGATGTATTTAATACCACCGAACTATACATTTAAAATGGTTAAGATGATCAGTTCAGTTCAGTTGCTCAATCGTGGCCAACTCTTTGCAACCCCATGAATCGCAGCACACCAGGCCTCCCTGTCCATCACCAACTCCTGGAGTTTACTCAAACTCACATCCATCGAGTCGGTGATGCCATCCAGCCATCTCATCCTCTGTCATCCCCTTTTCTCCTGCCCCAAATCCCTCCCAGCATCAGATAACATTTATTTGTTCAATATATTTACAGCTCACTTAAAAATATTCTATAAATTTGTTTATACATTTTTAATATTTTTTTCTACCTATTTTCCATTTCTGCCTTTAAACTCCTGGAAGCAAAAAATGTATTTGTTTGTTTGACAGAACTTTCCAAATTTGGGGCAGGGGGGAGACATCAAGGCATAAACTCAAAAAACAATGTATACATGTATCAGGATAAATATATAGAAAATCATACCTAGGTTCATCATAGTAAAACTGTTGAAAACTGAAGAAAAAGAAACATATTTAAACTATCTTGAGAACAAATATGCATTATCTTCAAGGACGCAATACTTAGATGGACAATATTTAGGTGATTTTGAATTCTATACAGAAACAATGGAAGCTAAAATACAATTGAATGATAATTTTCAAGTGCTGAACAATCACTGTCAATATTTAAAATTTAAAACCCAAGTGAAATATGGAAGGGGAAAAAACACAAAAATCAAATAACTAACATGTCTTAACCAGCACTAATGGAAAAATCTCAAGTCCTATATACAAATAAATTAGAGATATAATGACATCAAAAGAAGAAAAAATTGAGGAATGTGTTCACTATAATTGAGTAAACTAATTCTGATAAGCAGAGTTTTAAATATATAATTCCAAGATTCCTATCTCCTGGTTAACCAAACAAGCACTAATCTGTTAACTACTATGAAGGAATTTTTGTTGATGTAATTGAAGTGCCAGTAAATGGATCTTCCCTGGTGGATCAGTGGTCAAGAATCTGCTTGCCAATGCAGGCAATGTGGGTTCAATCCATGGGTTGCAAAGATCCCGTGGAGAAGGAAATGGCAACCTACTCTAGTGTTCTTGCCTGGAAAATCACATGGACTGAGGGGCCTGGAGAGCTACAGTCCACGGGGTCGCAAAGACTTGGACACAACTTAGAAACTAAACAATTGATTTTAAAATATGGAGATTGGATGAACCTGACCCAGTTAGGTGAATCCTTTAAAAGTAGCATTTTCTCTACCAAGTGGCAGATGAAGCAGTCAAATACCTGAAGCCTAGTAAGATTTTGATATGCCTCTCCTAGCTTAAGGATAGAGGAAGCCATTTGCCACGGAATGCAGGCAGGCTGCATTCAACCAGAGCTCAGAGTAGCCTACTGGTTGACCGTAGCAAAGAAACAGGGACCCCAATCCTAAAACCATGAAGATCTTAATTCAGTCAACAGCTTGAATGAATGTGGGGACAGATATTTCCCTGGAACCTTCAAATAAGAGTCTAGTTTCACCAACATTGATTTTTTAACCTTTTTGAGAGGTTAAGCATATAACCTCAATGAGATGTCTAGACTTCTGACCAACAGAACTGTTGGCTAATAAAGGGGTTTTGGTTTAAGCCACTGAGTTTGTGGTAATTTGTTATATACAGCAATAAAAAACAAATACACTAGTAATGTATAATGTTTAGACCCACAAGACATTGTAAACAATAATATACCTTAAGAAGACTATTTGGGAGGCAGTCCTAACATGGCGGAGGAATAGGACTGGGAGACCACTTTCTCCCCTACAAATTCATCGAAAGAACATTTAAATGCTGAGCAAATTCCACAAAACAACTTCTGAATGCTGGCAGAGGACATCAGGCACCCAGAAAGGCAGCCCATTGTCTTCTAGAGTTAAGACAAAAGATAAAAGATAAAAAGAGAGTCAAAAGAGGTAGCAATGGAGATCCGTCCAGGGAAGGGAATCTTAAAAAAGAGAGAAGTTTCCAAACACCAAGAAACACTCTTTCTGGCGGGTCTGTGGTGAGCCTTGGAATCTGAGAGGGCAAAATAACTGGGGGGAAAACTAAATAAATACTTAAAACCTTACATGCCTAAGAGCAACTCCCAGCAGAACAGCAGCCTAGATGCTTGCATCCCCCACTAGCAAGCGGGGGCTGGACAGGGAGGCATAGGCTGCATTGCTTAGGGTAAGGACGAAGCATGAATGCCCCGAGGGAAATCTGAGGGATCTAGCTTGAGATAGCAACCCAGACTTTGGGATAGCTATCCCACGAAAAGCCCTAACATAGTGGAAGTGAGAAATAGATTTAAGGGACTAAATCTGATAGACAGACTGCCTGATGAACTATGGACAGAGGTTCATGACCTTGTACAGGAGACAGGGATGAAGACCATCCCCATGGAAAAGAAATGCAAAAAAGCGAAATGGCTGTCTGAGGAGGCCTTACAAACAGCTTTGAATGAAAAAGAAGCCAAAAGCAAAGGAGAAAAGGAAAGATATTCCCATTTGAATGCAGAGTTCCAAAGGATAGCAAGGAGAGACAAGAAAGCCTTCCTCAGCGATCAATGGAAAGAAACAGAGGAAAACAACAGAATGGGAAAGACTAGAGATCTCTTCAAGAAAATGAGAGATACCAAGGGAACATTTCATGCAAAGATGGGCATGAAAAGGACAGAAATGGTATGGACCTAACAAAAGCAGAAGATATTAAGAAGAGGTGGCAAGAATACACAGAAGAACTATACAAAAAAGATCTTCACAACCAAGATAATCATGATGGTGTGATCACTCATCTAGAGTCAGACATCCTGGAATGTGAAGGCAAGTGGGCCTTAGAAAGCATCACTACGAACAAAGCTGGTGGAGGTGACAGCATTCCAGTTGAGCTATTTCAAATTCTGAAAGATGATGCTGTGAAAGTGCTGCACTCAATATGCCAGCAAATTTGGAAAACTCAGCAGTGGCCACAGGACTGGAAAAGGTCAGTTTTCATTCCCATCCCAAAGAAACGGAATGCCAAACAATGCTCAAACTACTGCACAATTGCACTCATCTCACATGCGAGTAAAGTAATGCTCAAAATTCTCCAAGCCAGGCTTCAGCAATACGTGAACAGTAAACTTCCAGATGTACAAGCTGGATTTAGCAAAGCCAGAGGAACCAGAGATCAAATTCCGAACATCCTCTGGATCATCAAAAAAGCAAGAGAGTTCCAGAAAAACATCTACTTCTACTTTATTGACTATGCCAAAGACTTTGACTGTGTGGATCACAATGAACTGTGGAAAATTCTGAAAGAGATAGGAATACCAGACCACCTAACCTGCCTCTTGAGAAACCTGTATGCAGGTCAGGAAGCAACAGTTAGAACTGGACATGGAACAACAGACTTGTTTCAAATAAGAAAAGGAGTAGGTCAAGGCTGTATATTGTCACCCTGCTTATTTAACTTCTATGCAGAGTACATCATGGGAAATGCTGGGCTGGAAGAAACATAAGCTGAAATCAAGACTGCTGGGAGAAATATCAACAACCTCAGATAAGCAGATGACACCACCCTTATGGCAGAAAGTGAAGAGGAACTAAAAAGCCTCTTGATGAAAGTGAAAGAGGAGAGTGAAAAAATTGGCTTAAAGCTCAACATTCAGAAAACTAAGATCATGGCATCTGGTCCCATCACTTCATGGCAAACAGATGGGGAAACAGTCTCAGACTTTATTTTGGGGGGCTCCAAAATCACTGCAGATGGTGACTGCAGCCATGAAATGAAAAGACGCTTACTCCTTGAAAGGAAAGTTATGACCAACCTAGATAGCATATTCAAAAGCAGAGACATTACTTTGTCAACAAAGGTCCGTCTAGTCAAGGCTATGGGTTTTCCAGTGGTCATGTATGGATGTGAGAGTTGGACTGTGAAGAAACCTGAGAGCCAAAAAGTTGATGCTTTTGAACTGTGGTGTTGGAGAAGACTCTTGAGAGTCCCTTGGACTGCAAGGAGATCCAACCAGTCCATCCTAAAGGAGATCAGTCCTGGGTGTTCACTGGAAGGACTGATACTGGAGCTGAAACTCGAATACTTTGGCTACCTCATGCAAAGAGTTGACTCATTGGAAAAGACTTTGATGCTGGGAGGGATTGGGGGCAGGAAGAGAAGGGAACGACAGAGGATGAGATGGCTGGATGGCATCACTGACTCGATGGACATGAGTTTAGGTAAATTCCAGGAGCTGGTGATGGACAGGGAGGCCTGGCATGCTGCGATTCATGGGGTCACAAACAGTTGGGCACGACTGAGCGACTAAACTGAAATGAACTGAAGACACCACCAGGCCCGCTCACAGAACAAAAAACTGGGCAGAGCTAGCCGGCTGAGGACCGGCCCATCCCCTGCCAGAAGCAGGCAGGCAGGGGGCAGCTAGAGCTGGAAGGGGGCAATCACAGCCCCAGAGAGGCATCCTATACCAATCTGCAAGCAGACTTTGTCGCTAACCAAGAATTCTTGGGATTCTGGATGGTTGACATCCACCGGGAGAGCTGCAGCTGGCGATCAGCTCCCCAGGAGAAACATACAGCACAACTGAGAAGGTGCACCCGTTGTACACACGGAAAACCAAGCAGCTGGGATGGGAGAGGCAATAAGTCACAGCCTTCAACTGGGGGCAACTGTGCTTGCCAAACACCTGGTCACCTAAGCTGCTCGGACCTGGGACAGGCACAAAACGCTGGCCCAACCAAGTCTGTGCCTTTGTGGAGTACCCGAGAACCTGAACCTGAGCGGCTTAGATCTGGGGAGTGCATGCAACCCAGGGCCAGCATCAGACAGTTCCTGGCAGAGCAACCTAGAGCCTGAGCAGTGTAGACTGGGAACGCACACACGCCGTGAGTTGGGGCAAACCCAGTGTGGCTGAATCACTGTGAGCACACGCCAGTGATATTTGTTTGCAGTGTTCCTTTCTCCCCACAACACTACTGAACAAGTGAGCCTAAAACAAGTGACCACCACCACCCCACCTGTGTCAGGGTGGAAGGGACCAGCAAACAGAAGAAGCTAAAATAAACAGAAGGAACCACTTTGGAAGTGACAGGTGCAATAGATTAAAACCCTGTAGTTAGTGCCGACTACATGGAAGGGGCCTATAGACCTTGAGAAGTACAAGCTGGACCAAGGAACTATCTGAAAATGAACTGACCCCACACTGTCTGCAATAGCTCCAGAGAAAGTCCTAGATATACTTTTACAATTATCTTTTTTTATTTTAAAGAAATTTTTTTCATTTTAAGTCCCCTATTACTCCTTTAATTTTCATTTTTATAACCTACTATTACCCTGCAAAAAAAGACCCTATTTTTAAAGCAAACTTCACATATATATATATATTTATATTATAATTTTTCTGACTTTTTTTAATATTGTATTTTTGAGAATCTAACCTCTACTCTAGATTTTTAATCTTTCTTTTGGTATTTGTTATTAACTTTGTACCTTTAAGAACCCAATCTTCAGTACCCATTTTTACGTGGGAAAGAGATCACTGGCCTGATTGCTCTCTCCCCCTTTTGACTCTCGTTTTTCTCCACGAGGTCGCCTCTATCTCCTCCCTCCCCCTTTTCTTCTCTTCCCAACTCTGTGAATCTCTTTGTGTGTTCAGGGTTGTGGAGAACACTTAGGGAACTGATTACAGGTTGGATCTGTCTCTTTCCTTTTGATTCCCCCGTTTATCCTCCTGGCCACCTCTGTCTCCTTCCTCCCTCTTCTCTTCTCTGTGTAACTCTGTGAACATCTCTGAGGGATCCAGACTGTGGAGAGCACATAGGGAAGTGATTACTGGCTAGCTTGCTGTCTCCCCTTTTGATTCCCCCCTCTTCTCCTCCTGGTCACCTCTAGCTCCCTACTCCCTCTTCTCTTCTCCATGTAACTTTGTGTACCTCTCCAGGTGTCCCTCACTGTGGAGAAACTTTTCATCATTAACCTAGATGGTTTATCATAGGTGCTGTAGAGATGGAGAAGTCTTGAGGCTACTGTGAGAATAAGACTGAAAACCAGAGACAGGAGGCTTAAGTCCAAATCCTGAGAACACCTGAGAACTTCTGAATCCAGGGAACATTACTCAATAGGAGCTCATCAAACACCTCCATACCTACACTGAAACCAAGCGCCACCCAAGGGCCAACAAGATCCAGAGCAAGACATACCACTCAAATTCTCCAGCAACACAGGAACATAGCCCTGAGCTTCAATATACAGGCTGCCCGAAGTCACACCAAACCCACTGACACCTCAAAACTCATTACTGGACACTTCATTGCACTCCAGAGAGAAGAAATCCAGCTCCATCCACCAGAACACTGACACAAGCTTCCCTAACCAGGAAACCTTGATAAGCCATCCATCCAACCCCATCCACAGCGAGGAACCTCCACAATAAAGAGGAACAACAAACTTCCAGGATACAGAAAGGCCACCCCAAACACAGCAATATAAACAAGATGAAAAGGCAGAGAAATACCCAGCAGGTAAAGGAACAGGATAAATGCCACCAAAACAAACAAAAGAGGAAGAGATAGGGAATCTACCTGATAGAGAATTCTGAATAATGATAGAGAAAATGATCCAAAACCTTGAAAACAAATTGGAGTTACAGATAAATAGCCTGGAGACAAGGATCGAGAAGATACAAGAAAGGTTTAACAAGGACCTAGAAGAAATAAAAAAGAATCAATATATAATGAACAATGCAATAAATGAGATCAAAAACACTCTGGAGTAGTGTAGAATAATGGAGGCAGAAGATAGGACAACCTCAGAGACATCTGGGACAATGTTAAATGCCCCAACATTTGAATCATAGGAGTCCCAGAAGAAGAAGAAAACAAAAAGAAAGACCATGAGAAAATACTTGAGATAATAGTTGAAAACTTTCCCAAAATGGGGAAGGAAATAATCACCCAAGTCCAAGAAACACAGAGAGTCCCAAAACCCAAGGCAAAACACCCCAAGACACATATTAATCAAATTAACAAAGATCAAACACAAAGAAAAAATATTAAAAGCAGCAAGGGAAAAACAACAAACAACACACAAGGGGATTCCCATAAGGATAACAGCTGATCTTTCAAAAGAAACTCTTCAGGCCAGGAGGGAATGGCAGGACATACTTAAAGTGATGAAAGAAAATAAACTACAGCCCAGATTACTGTACCCAACAAGGATCTCATTCAAATATGAAGGAGAAATCAAAAGCTTTACAGACAAGCAAAAGCTGAGAGAATTCAGCACCACCAAACCAGCTCTTCAACAAATGCTAAAGGCTCTTCTCTAGACAGGAAACACAGAAAGGGTATATAAACTCGAACCCAAAACAATAAAGTAAATGGCAATGAGATCATACTTATCAATAATTACCTTAAATGTAAATGGGTTGAACCCAACCAAAAGACAAACACTGGCTAAATGGATACAAAAACAAGACCCCTATATATGTTGTCTACAAGAGACCCACCTCAAACAAGGGACACACACAGACTGAAAGTGAAGGGCTGGAAAAAGATATTCCATGCAAATAGAGACCAAAAGAAAGCAAGAGCAGCAATACTCATATTAGATAAAATAGACTTTTAAACAAAGGCTGTGAAAAGAGACAAAGATGGACACTACATAATGATCAAAGGATCAATCCAAAAAGAAGATATAACAATTATAAATATATATGCACCCAACATAGGAGCACCACAATATGTAAGAGAAATGCTAACAAGTATGAAAGGGGAAATTAACAATAACACAATAATAGTGGGATACTTTAATACGCCACTCACACCTAAGGATAGATCAACTAAAAAGAAAATTAACAAAGAAATACAAACTTTAAATGATACAATAGACCAGTTAGACCTAATTGATATCCATAGGACATTTCACTACAAAAAAAAAAAAAAAATGAATTTCACCTTTTTCTCAAGCACAAATGGAACCTTCTCCAGGATAGATCACATCCTGGGCCATAAATCTAGCCTTGGCAAATTCAAAAAAATTGAAGTCATTCCAAGCATCTTTTCTGACCACAATGCAGTAAGATTAGATCTCAATTACAGGAGAAAAACTATTAAAAATTTCAATATATGGAGGTTGAGCAAAACGCTGCTGAATAACCAAATCACAGAAGAAATCAAAAAAAGAAATCAAGATATGCATAGAAATGAATGAAAATGAAAATACAACAACCCAAAACCTATGGGACACTGTAAAAGCAGTGCTAAGGGGAAGGGTCATAGCAATACAGGCTTATCTCAAGAAACAAGAAAAAAGTCAAATAAATAACCTAACTCTATGGTTTTTCCTGTGGTCATGTATGGATGTGAGAGTTGGACTGTGAAGAAGGCTGAGCACTGAAGAATTGATGCTTTTGAACTGTGGTGTTGGAGAAGACTCTTGAGAGTCCCTTGGACTGCAAGGAGATCCAACCAGTCCATTCTGAACGAGATCAGCCTTGGGATTTCTTTGGAAGGACTGATGCTAAAGCTGAAACTCCAGTACTCTGGCCACCTCATGCGAAGAGTCGACTCATTGGAAAAGACTGTGATGCTGGGAGGGATTGGGGGCAGGAGGAGAAGGGGACGACAGAGAATGAGATGGCTGGATGGCATCACTGACTCGATGGACATGAGTCTGAGTGAACTCGGGGAGTTGGTGATGGGCAGGGAGGCCTGGCGTGCTGTGATTCATGGGGTTACAAAGAGTAGGACAAAACTGAGCGACTGAACTGAACTGAACTGACACCTAAAGCAACTAGAAATGGAAGAAATGAAGAACCCCAGGGTTAGCAGAAGGAAAGAAATCTTAAAAATTAGGGTAGAAATAAATGCAAAGGAAACAAAAGAGACCATAGCAAAAATCAACAAAGCCAAAAGCTGGTTCTTTGAAAAGATAAATAAAATTGACAAACCATTAGCCAGACTCATCAAGAAACAAAGAGAGAAAAATCAAATCAATAAAATTAGAAATGAAAATGGAGAGATCACAACAGACAACACAGAAATACAAAGGATCATAAGAGACTATTATCAGCAACTATATGCAAATAAAATGGGCAACGTGGAAGAAATGGACAAATTCTTAGAAAAGGACAACTTTCCAAAATTGAACCAGGAAGAAATAGAAAATCTTAACAGACCCATCACAAGCACGGAAATTGAAACTGTAATCAGAAATCTTCCAACAAACAAAAGTCCAGGACCAGACGGCTTCACAGCTGAAATCTACCAAAAATTTAGAGAAGAGCTAACACCTATCGAATTAAACTATTCCAGAAAATGGCAGAGGAAGGTAAACTTTCAAACTCATTCTATGAGGCCACCATCACCCTAATACCAAAACCTGACAAATCAGGTTTGACAAACCAGGACAATATCACTGATGAACATAGATGAAAAAATCCTTAACAAAATTCGAGCAAACAGAATCCAACAACATATTCAAAAGATCATTCTTCATGACCAAGTGGGCTTTATTGGAGGGATGCAAGGATTCTTCAATATCCACAAATCAATCAATGTAATACACATTAACAAATCGAAAAATTAAAACCATATGATTATCTCAGTAGATTCAGAGAAAGCCTTTGACAAAATTCAACATCCATTTATGATATAAACCCTCCAGAAAACAGGAATAGAAGGAACATACCTCAACATAATAAAAGCTATATATGACAAACCCACAGCAAACATTATCCTCAATGGTGAAAAATTGAAAGCATTTCCCCTAAAGTCAGGAACAAGACAAGGGAACCCACTCTCACCACTACTATTCAACATAGTTTTGGAAGTTTTGGCCACAGCAATCAGAGCAGAAAAAGAAATAAAAGGAATCCAGATTGGAAAAGAAGTAAAACTCACTGTTTGCAGATGACATGATCCTCTACATGGAAAACCCTAAAGACTCCACCAGAAAATTACTAGAGCTAATCAATCAATATAGTAAAGTTACAGGATATAAAATCAACACACAGAAATCCCTTGTATTCCTATACACTAACAATGATAAAACAGAAAGAGAAATTAAGGAAACAATTACATTCACCATTGCAACTTAAAGAACAAAATACTTAGGAATATATCTACCTAAAGAAACTAAAGACCTATATATAGAAAACTATAAAACACTGGTGAAAGTAATCAAAGAGGACACTAATAGATGTAGAAATATGCCATGTTCATGGGTCAGAAGAATCAATATAGTGAAAATGAGTATACTCCCCAAAGCAATCTATAGATTCAATGCAATTCCTATCAAGCTACCAACGATGTTTTTCACAGAGCTAGAACAAATAATTTCACAATTTGTATGGAAATACAAAAAAATCTCAAATAGCCAAAGCAATCTTGAGAAAGAAGAATGGAACTGGAGGAATCAACCTGCCTGACTTCAGGCTCTACTACAAAGCCACAGTCATCAAGACAGCATGGTACTGGCACAAAGACAGAAATATAGATCAATGGAACAAAATAGGAAACCCAGAGATAAATCCATGCACGTATGGACACCTTATCTTTGACAAAGGAGGCAAGAATATGTGATGGAGAAAAGATAATCTCTTTAACAAGTGGTGCTGGGAAAACTGGTCAACCACTTGTAAAAGAATGAAACTAGAACACTTTCTAACACCATACACAAAAATAAACTCAAAATGGATTAAAGATCTAAACATAAGACCAGAAACTATAAAACTCCTAGAGGAAAACATAGGCAAAACATCTCCGACATAAACCACAGTAGGATCCTCTATGACCCACCTCCCAGAATATTGGAAATAAAAGCAAAAATAAAGGACTGGGATCTAATTAAAATTAAACGCTTCTGCACAAAGAAGGAAACTCTAAACAAGGTGAAAAGACAGCCTTCAGATACATATTTTTATGTATAGCGTGAAGACAAAACAAAATTTTCCAAAAAAAATGAATTACAAATATTGCTCATAGTTTGTGAATTAATCAAAGGTGCTCTTTTTTCCCATACATAAGGACTACATTGGTCACATTAAGAATGACATGAATGCTCATATTAAAGGAGTAGGAAGGGAAAAATGAGATATTTGTAGGGTCATTTAGCTCATAAATAAGCCCAATTAGAATGCATTCTGTCAGAATCTAGAGTTTATTTTTATCCTAGTACATCAAGTTGCTTTCAATAGAATGTGCTCAAGAAAGAACAATAAATATACTGTTTAATTATTACAACATATAAATATTAGCTCATAAAGAAATAAAAATAGTAACAGGATATAGTAGCCCTTATGGACACACAAAGCATTATTGATATTTAAAACCAGTATATTTTGTTTTTTATGGTGAGTACAAGTGTGTGCTTTTATAAAACGCTAAAATACTGTCAGAAAATATTTTTACTTATATTCTAATGAATAGAAAAAAGTAACCCAAATATTTAAAAATTAATGATAAACATAATTTAAAATTATAAAACTGTAAAATATAAATTATAATTGCATGTTGTTTCTTGTAGTTCAGTAGCTAAGTCATGTCTGACTCTTTGCAACCCCATGTATTATAGCCCACTAGTCTCCTCTGTTCATGGGATTCCCTGGGCAATAATATTAGAGTGGGTTGCCATTTTCTTATCCAGGGGATCTTTCAAACCCAGGGATTGAACTCACATCTCCTGCACTGGCAAGAAGATTCTTTACCACTGTGCCACCATATTACCTTTAAAAAGCTTATGTTTTAAGCCCCATTAATGGCGCAGTGGGAAAGAATCCACCTGCCGACACAGGAGATGTGGGTTTGGATTTCTGAGTTGGAAAGACCCCGTGGAGTAGGAAATGGCAACCCACTACAGTATTCTTGCCTGGAAAATCCCAGTCCATGGTGTTGTAGAGTCAGACATGACTGAGCATGCTTGCATGCACACCCGCCCACACACACACATACAGAAAGTGCAGGAAATATCTTTTTTCCATTTACTTTCAGAAATTCAGTTACTGCCTGGTGCAAATTAGCTGCTCACTACATTTATTGGAAGAATGAATCCATTAATGGAAGAAGGAAAGAATCATATCAAATAATTGGCATCATAAAATGAAAAGTCTGTCCAATACAATTTCCTTTACTTTTGCTGACATAATTTGCTTTACTTCAGTAACTTACAGTATTCTGATAAAATGGAAGAACATAAATACTTTTTATATTTATCTTAAATATCAGTCAATGGCTTAGTCTAGCAACCCCCATGCTTAGGTTATTAATTTTGGACTTTATAAGGTACATTTTGTTAAATTCTTTTAAAGGTCCAGTCCTTAAAAAAAAAAAAAATCTTAAAAAAGAGAAATTGTGAATTAACTCAGCTTACAAATATTCGATTAAATTGAATTTTCTTTTGCATTTCCAAAATCATTGTATCCAGCACAGTGGATGGCCAGAGTACAACCTTACAATATTTGTTGATTTTTTACACAGAGGGGGAAGGAGAGAGTGAGACAAACTGACAGGATAGCACTGATGTATATACACAACCATGCATATAAGAGAGAGCTAATGGGAAGTTGCTATATAACACAGGGATCTCAGCCCAGTGCTGTGTGATGATCTAGAGGGGTGGGATGGGACAGAGGAGGTAGGCTCAAGAGGGAGGAGATATATACATACTCACGTTGTTGTACGGGAGAAACCAACACAACATTGTAAAGCAATTATCCTCCAATTAAAAATAAGTTTTAAAAAAACCTGACGATAAAAAAGACAGTTAAGTCAATGAAAATAAAAATAAAAAATAAACTTCTGGTAAGCTGATAATGTCAGTGCTCCATCCAGATTTCTCAGATTGTTGTTAGTACATTTTACACATTTCCAACTACTGTGTACTTTTTCTTACAGCAGCTAGCATCTATGACTCTTTTTCAGAAGAATGCTGTCAGGAGCCCAGTTTGCCTATAAGCTCAGAGATACAGATGTACATGGGATTTTATGTGCCCCAAAGGCAGCCCTTAATCAATGGCTGATAGATATACAAGTATGAAAGCGTCCGTACTTTAGCTTTTGAACAGGGCAGCTTTTAGGTATAGCTTGCATTGCAAGTATCCCCTTGGAGTCTCAAATTAGGCATTGCTTTGAAAGAGATTATCGTGATGTCTATCATAATGTAAGAACTTACTGAAGTGAAGTGAAAGTCACTCAGTCGTGTCCAACTCTTTGCAACCCAATGTGCTGCAGCCTACCAGGCTCTTCTGTCCATGGAATTTTCCAGGCCAGAATACTGGAGTGGGTTGCCATTTCCTTCTCCAGGGGCTCTGCCCAACTCAGGGATTGAACCCAGGTCTCCCGCATTGCAGGCAGATGTTTTACTGTGTGAGCCACCAAGGAAGACCCCTATTCCTTTGGAGATCAGGCTAAACTTAGGCTTCCCTCTGTAGGACTTTGCCACAGACTGCATCTCTGCTGGGCTTCCACTCCTTCCAATTCCTGTTTTTCCCAATCTTTTACCAATTTCTCATAGATATCTCCTTAATAAATAATTTTAATTTTTATCTCTGGGTCTGTTTCTGGAGAACCTGATTTAATATCGATATATTAAGTTTCTTGGTATTGCTTCAGTTTGTCTTAAGGCCCAAGGTAGAAGTATATAGGAAAACAAATAGAATGAATAGGAACACTCTCATTTTTGTTAGCTTGAGCTGGGACCTACAGATATGGGTAAGAATTCCATACTCAATAATTAGAAAATAACTCAAAATTATAGATGACTTAAAAAAAACATATGATGAATCCTAAATGAGATAACTGTGACACTTTGTGAAATGATAAATCCTAACTCACTTGCATTAGACTTAATCTGGGTGCTTGTTAACAATGTAGATCCTGCTCGACCTTCCCATCCTAATGAAATATTCCTTGAAGGAGAAGGGTGTCTTCAACAACACGTCAACATTTTATCACATTTTGGTCCTGTACTGCTTGAACCTAGAGTCTCAAGTTGCTTTTTAAATATTTCTAGAAATACCTTTATTCCAGATCTTACCTATCTTTCATGAAAATCTCATTTCCAGTTCTTACTCCTCTTGCCATAGGAACTAAAACCTGGTCCAAGAAGCATATTGAGAACAGATGCATTATCATACATTTCATTTTCTTCTGCTTTTCTTCTAATCCTCTTCTCCCCTGAGATCTTCCTTCATCCTTCAGTTATAAATACATTTCCCTTATATACAGAGGAATGCAAAAGCTACCAGGAAATGAAGATGATGTCTACACTTAAAACTGTATCAGGGGGCTACTTGTCATCCTCAGAAACTCTGTTTATAAAGTCAAGTTGAATTATTGCCTAGGGACTGACCTACCTCATACTATTGATAGAGTCTCTATCTTACAGCTGACTCACCTTTATATGTTCTATTTGATCATTTATATATTTATACATACAGGTATATAAAAACCCTAAGGAATGAGAAAGAATTCATTCTAATCAGGCTCATAACCAAAGGATTTATAAATTTAGTGTCAATTTATTAATTAAAACTATACTTAGAAAACAGCAGTTAAAAGCACAGGTCCATGTGCCAACATCTTATATTTGAATGCCTGCTATCTTTGAAATGTGAAAGCTTAGGCAAGAAACATAAACTAAGATTTGGTTACTTTTCCTATAGAGTGTGGTAACTATAGGATTGTTGTGAAAATTAAACTAGTTAATATATACAAAGTATTTTGAAAAGTGTCTGTTGACACTATAAAGTGTTGATAAATTACTGTTCTTGCTGAAAGTGATTCCTATTCAAGACCCATTATTATCAATGACATTACTGATAAAAATGGAATTAGACCTATGTTATATAGGTAAAAATGAAATATTTAATAGGATGTCTTTAGGAAAAAAATTCCTAAAACTTTGAATACAAATTAGAGATGGGATTATTTACCCTTATTCTCTACAAATTCAAATTTCCTTCATAAATAATCTCATTATAATCACATTATAATTTACAATCTTGTATAATTTATATATTTATATTCTTACATTATAATCACATTATAATTTACATTCTTGTATAATTTACATTGTTGTATACTAGCCGCATGCATGCGCGTGCTCAGCCATGTCTGACTCTTTGTGACCCCATGGACTGCAGCCCACTGGACTCCTCTTCCATGGGATTTTCTAGGCAAGAATACTAGAGTGGGTTGCTATTTCCTATTCCAGGGGATCTTCTCAACCCAAGGGTTGAACCTGCATCTCCTTTTGCATTGATTGGCAGGTGGATTGTTTACCTGGGAAGCCCTTATACTAATAATTTAGAGAATTATTAGACTTCACACAGTGCGAAGGGGTGGAGGGCTTAAAGTTTCTCAAATCCAACTTCCCACTCTATGCAGAAATCCATCCCAAAGCATTCCTGGAAGTTAAGTCATTCAGCTCATGGATAGAGACATTCAGTAATAAGAAGCCTCCTAACTGTTGAGACAACTTCTTCCATTAGAAGGCAAGCCTGACCACTTAAAGTTGTATTATATTTGCCTAAAATTTTCACACATTTTTGTTAAGATTTCATTTGATTAGCTTCATTCAGATTTGAAGGTCCAAGGGCTTCCCTGAGAACTCAGTTGGTAAAGAATCCACCTGCTACTCAGGAGACCCTGATTCGATCCCTATGTTGGGAAGATCCTCTGGAAAAAGGAAAGGCTACCCACTCCAGTATTCTGGCCTAGAGAATTTCATGGACAGAAGAGCCTGGTGGGCTACTGTCCATTGGGTTGCAAAGAGTTGGATATGACTGAGTGACTTTCAGTTCACTCACTGAAGCTAAACATCTTCATGAATTAAAACTGAGGATTATATAAATTTATAAAAGTTGTTTTTTCCTTGAAGTTACCATATCATTTAATAAGCAAAATATTTTGTTGTTACAGATGAAATGTGAAAAACTTTTGAACACATAGTGCCTTGATCTGCTAGAAATATATATATGCAATTATAAATTCATATGATTTATTATACTTATTTTAGATTCCATGAGGATTTGCCACTATGTACTTTCCAAGCTTGCTATTATATACTGTACATGTTGAATGCTTGTAATGTCACTTTCTGTGTTTAAGAAATCTGTATAAAGAGCTGCTCCACTATTGAAAAGATACAAGCACTCCCATATTTATTGCAGTACTATTCACATTAGCCAAGACAGGGATACAACCTTAAGTGCTCATGAAAAGGTAAATGGATATAGACGATGTGGCCCATGCCACACACACACAATCGAATATTGTTCAACTACAAGAAAGAACGAAATCCTGCCACTTGTAATAATAACATGGATGGACTTCAATGACATTATACTAAGATAACTCAGAGACAGAAAGAAAAATACTGTATGATATCACTTACATGTGGAATCTAAAGTCAAACTCCAAAAAACAGAGTAAAATGGTGGTGACTAGGGCCTGGGAATAGGATAAGAGGAGAGATGTTATTTAAGGGCACACAACTTAAAACTAATAAATAAGTAAGTCATAGAGATTTAATGCATAGCATAGTGATTACAGGCAACAATATTATATCATATCAGCTTGTCTCAGCTTTCAAACATGCCTTTCTCACTAAACCTGATCATTTCTAGCTTTTGATTTAAAGTAAGGTATGTAACATTTCCTTTCACTTGAACACTTATAGGCTATTTTAGGGTTATTAATTGGCCTGATTTCCATATCGTTACATATCAAAGAATGGGGAGGCCTGAAAGAGCAAGAGAGGGAATTGCAAGTTGATGGAGCAGTCACAACACATATGACATTTACCAGCTAAGTTTGCCATTATATGGGTGTAGTTCATGATCTCCCCGAGCAATTAAAACAGCAACATTAAAGATCACAGACTACAAGTCACCATAACAAATATAATAATAATTAAAATCTTGAAATATTGTGAGAATTACCAAAACGTGACACAGAGACAGGAAGTGAGAAATGCTGTTGGAAAAAATGGTGTGGATAGACTTCCTCAACAGGGTAGCCACAGAGCATCAGTTTATTTTTTTTAAAAAGCTGTATCAGTAAAGTACAATAATGCAAAGTACAAGAAAAGAGTTATACTTGTATTATCTCTATATATAAAATCTATACATTTTCAATTATTCTTTACAACTTCAGTTCAGTTCAGCTGCTCAGTCGTGTCCGACTCTTTGTGACCCCATGAATTACAGCACACCAGGCCTCCCTGTTCATCACCATCTCCCGGAGTTCACTCAGACTCACGTCCATCGAGTCGGTGATGTCATCCAGCCATCTCATTATCTGTCGTCCCTTTCTCCTCCTGCCCCCAATCCCTCCCAGCATCAGAGTCTTTTCCAATGAGTCAACTCTTCGCATGAGGTGGCCAAAGTACTGGAGTTTGAGCTTTAGCATCAGTCCTTCCAAAGAAATCCCAGGGTTGATCTCCTTCAGAATGGACTGGTTGGATCTCCTTGCAGTCCAACGGACTCTCAAGAGTCTTCTCCAACACCACAGTTCAAACGCATCAATTCTTTGGTGCTCAGCCTTCTTCACAGTCCAACTCTCACATCCATACATGACCACAGGAAAAACCATAGCCTGGACTAGATGGACCTTTGTTGGCAAAGTAATGTCTCTGCTTTTCAATATGCTATCTAGGCTGGTCATAATTTTTCTTCCAAGGAGTAAGCGTCTTTTAATTTCATGGCTGCAGTCACCATCTGCAGGGATTTTGGAGCCCAAAAAAATAAAGTCTGACACTGTTTCCCCATCTATTTTCCATGAAGTGATGGGACCAGATGCCATGATCTTCGTTTTCTGAATGTTGAGCTTTAAGCCAACTTTTTCACCCTCCTCTTTCACTTTCATCAAGAGCCTTTTTGGTTCCTCTTCACTTTCTGCCATAAGGGTGGTGTCATCTGCTTATCTGAGGTTATTGATATTTCTCCCAGCAATCTTGATTTCAGCTTATGTTTCTTCCAGCCCAGCATTTCCCATGATGTACTCTGCATAGAAGTTAAATAAGCAGGGTGACAATATACAGCCTTGAAGCACTCCTTTTCCTATTTGGAAACAGTCTCTTGTTCCATGTCCAGTTCTAACTTGCTTCCTGACCTGCATATAGGTTTCTCAAGAGGCAGGTCAGGTGGTCTGGTATTCCCATCTCTTTCAGAATTTTCCACAGTTTGTTGTGATCCACACAATCACCTTACCTTCCACCTAAAGAAACAAAGTCGATTTTCTGCTTTAAGGCTATCATTCTATTTCAGATTTTGATTCTGTTAACCTTTCTGTTCTAAAATATTTTGCATCAGTCCTTTCTTCCCCTCCCCCAACACAGTTAATTTCTCCTCAAATGAAACTTTTTCCATAGTCTTCAAAGATTCTTTAGTATACAAAAAGTGAATGACTCAGAAAATTCATTTTCTGTATACTACATATAGGGTAATTTTACCTTTAAGATACACCTAGTAAATAAGTTGATCTTTCTCAATTGTATATAAATAAGAATTTACCTGATATATGAAGTGCCCAGAGAAACAAAAACAATTTGAGAGCAAATCGAATAAAGTTATCTTACTTTCAGTAATAAAATTTCTACCATTTTTAATAATGATATAGAATCAGCAAGTCTCCAATATTGATTGATCAATTTTTGCCTATACTCAGAATTATACTGCATTTTCACAGCCCAAAAGCATTTCTGGAAGCTATAGAAAAACAAGCCAAAAAATTACATGTTTATTGCAATAGCACTTAGCAAGTGGGATGAACTGCATTTTGACAAACTCTATGGTATTTCTGAAGCTCTAATATTACAAACCACTGAGAAAATAGAATAAATAATTAGTTTTCACACTACACTGATTTTTATATCAAAGGTACCACTTATATTTATTAAAAAAGTGAACAAAAATATCTTCATGGGATATGTCCAATTAACTTCAAAGATGAATTATATTTGTTTCATCAAATAATTTCCCATGGGAATGTTATACATAAATCACTCTATTTTCATTAGAAATAATCTATGCTTTCTATATAAAAACAGTCTCAGTGCCTGTTATGTTCAGCCTACAAGTGTTATATTTATACTATTTATTGTTTAATCTATTATTCACTTAAATATTGATTTAATTAAAATTATGCTTTAAATTTTGATTGTTTTATTAAAATTTTAAAATCATTTTTACTTACTATAAAACAGTGTATGTTCATATAGAGAAAGCAAGAATTGAAAAGCAAAACAAAATCTTTTATGAGCCTAAGGTTGTTTAATCACATATTATTTTCCAAGTAAGCTCTTCACTGATAACACTTTTTAAACTGATGCAGAACCCATAGTGAACTCCCATTCTTCCTTTTTTCTCATTTTTCTCAATAGCATTTATAACCATCTTGTATTCTTTCTTTTCATTCCTTCATTTATCAACCTATTGATCTATTTATTCCTTTATTTATTAAATGTCTCGCTCCTAGAGTTTTGCTCCATGGAACAATGTTTACATCTTGTTCACTGCTCTATCACAAGTCCCTGGAACAGTGCTTAATATGTAAGAGGCTCTCGGTACATATTTGTTGAGTGACTGATCAAATCAATCTTATCCTGTTACCAGGTTTAAATGATATATACCATTTAAAAATTTTTCATAGGACTCTATGCAGCTTATACATCAGAATTACCTATTTTCTTTCATTTAATAAATTTAAAACTTTTCATTTTTTAGTGTTTTTGGAAGAATATAGTTGATGTGTAAAACTTTAGGCATATTATCAATTATTTCATACAGGAATCACAGAAGTAGAATGTTAAGGTTAAATGGGATGTATATTTGAAACATTCTGCCAGCTTGTCCTTAAGAATCACTGACATCAACTTATACTTCCACTGTGACACAAAAGAGTCCCCAATTTTCCACATTCTCAATGTTTTCATTCATTTTCTTTTTAAATTTGCTGAGTATTTTCCTCCTCCAAATGTCTAAAAACAGGTCAAATGTGAGAAAAAAAAATGTTTAATTCTCTTTACACTTAACAATTTTACTTTACCTGAACTGGATTAATCACAAAGTCATTTACATATCCCTGAATTAAAACTTACGTGTGTAAGAGTAGATTGCTTTATAATGTGATACACCTTATTTAATAACTTCCTCATTAAATGATTCAAATGTGTTTCTATTGGTTACACAACATTTAATGGTATACAGTATACTGATTACAACTATTCTACCTCCCCCTTTAATTTAGACTAATGAAAATGAGTTTTATCCTTCTTAAATAACTTCAAAGAAAAGACTTCATTTGAATAAAACAAAATCACTTCCAGTGTTGCTAAAAGTTCTAAAATAATTTGAAATAAATATACAGCTATAGAATGTTGAGTGACTGAATGCACTATAAGTTTGTGAGTCCCAAGAATACTATTCATATATCAACCAAACTCATATTATGTCATTTATCAATCTCAGTTCTTACCATTTTTACGTACCAATACCAGACAGTAATAAATTTTTAACTTGCCTATTATTCTATTATAGGTACATGTTTTTAAGTTCTGTAAGGCAAAGCACTCAATTCTTCTTGTCAATGTCATGACTCAAGAAAGAAACATTCATATCAGGCTCTATAAATTAACTTAGTCTTATAGTTTCAAATGTATACAAATACACATATATAATAACAGAAAATAATTTTATCTGGCTCATAAATAATTTGACATAAAACCCAAATGGCTTTTGTCACTGGTATTAAGGTAAAACAATTACGAAGATTTAAATGACAAATATTAGGGACTAAAAAAAAACCCACTTTTTTCCTATTTCTAAGAAGATATGATAAGAAAGAATATCATTCATAGGATAAACATTGACACAAAACATATAACCAACAGAATTACTATCATTGTACCTTTTGATCATATAAGTGAAAGTGAAAGTGAAGTTGCTCAGTCGTGTCCGACTGTTTGTGACCCCGTGGGCTATGTAGCCTACCAGGCTTCTCTGTCCATGGGATTCTCTAGGCAAGAATACTGGAGTGGGTTACCATTTCCTTCTCCAGGGGATCTTCCCAACCCAGGGATCAAACCCGGGTCTCCCTCATCAGAGGCAGACACTTTAACCTCTGAGCCACCAGTGAAGCCCTTTTGATCATATAACAATGATTTATATAACAATGATTTAAAACAGAAACCTAAAGACTTAACATACCAGTTGTCCCCAACAAAAGTTAAATGGTATTAAGAACTATAATATAAATGGGCTATTCTCATTATAGAATTAAGAATTGCTTGTCATATCGGTCAATAAAAAAATCTAGCCTAAAGAAAAATCAGCAAAATAAGATGAACCTATTCAGAGAGTTGATACACACCTGATTTATTTTCCTAGATTAATCAATGTAACAGGACAAACAGAAGTTAATCTTCAATTACCAAAACAAGGCATGGATATTCATTGAATTGGCCCTGGTCACCTATTAAATATATGTAAGAGACATATTTTGGACTGTATACTTTAAGATTGAGTTCAAAAAATGAATCATTCTAAAATATTACAGTATCTACATATGTCAGAGGAAATCAAATTTCATAATCATGGCATCAGGTAATAGCTTCAGAAATGCATATATTTTTTCGAATGTGTTGATAATAGAGGCATGTGGGATATCTGCTATCATTTATTTGAATTATAGGCTACTTTAAGATGCAGGATGGCAAACTTAATGAAGTATTGGCTTATTGTGATAAATTCTTTTCATTTAGTTAACTAGCTAATCTACAGTTGTATAGTGACATTGACAGCCCATATGTCTTTGACTTCCAAATAATAACTGTCTTCATAATGAAGATATTTCCCTATCCCAAATTCTTTCAGAAGCTATTGCTAGCTTGGCACTAAGAAGAAACGTGTTTCATATTATAATAGGATTTTATACTTCTAGGAGATTCAAATGTTCTGAAAATGACTTTGAAGTAAAGTTTTTTTAATCTTTCATATTCTCATGAGAGTCAAGTAGGTGGCAAGTATTATCTCAATTTTGTAAAATAGAAACTAATGAAACAATTAGTGAGTTTACTTGCCTGGGGCTAAACATTGAAGTAATGAAAAGTCAGATTCCAGTTCTGGAACTTAACTCAAACTCTTACTACGCATTCTATCTATAATACATTTTATGGAGACGAGAGTAAAAGCAAAGGAAAAAAATCTTCAGAAAATATGAAAACCAATCTAATCTACTTTAAGGGACTCTGGAATCTGTTACTTGATTGATTGTTCTTGGTCTTGGTGACAGTGATGATACCCCGACTTCAAAGAATAAATTTCCCTAAAACATTTCTGGGTGACCATATATTGAGTGTGGTTATGGACACAGTAAAGGTAATTGAATTCTACTGATACTTCAAACAAAGCTAAAACCTGACAAAATATACAATGGCACAATAACTCAAAAGATGAAAAAGAAACTAAGGAAAGCTAAATTTGGACTTAAAATGGACTTGTAAGTTGGTAATATACCTGATTCTTGAAAGTGAAAAATAAAGCAAGCCTCTATGGATTTCAGGGTTCCCCAAGTATTCTTATTTGTTTGACCCATCATATTCTCCTGCTTTGATTTTTCTTTAAAATCTCTTAATTTTCCCTATTCTATTTCATTTTTTCTTTTTATAGTCTCATAAAGGTTCATTACAATAGTTAGATTATTTACTGGCAATACATTTGTAAATTACTGTTGAAAACTCATGTTCCTATTCTTTATCTAGCACTCTGGTGTGAAATAGACTTACCAATTCATTTTCATTACCAAGAAAAGCTATTTCATTATTTTAGGACAAAGTGTAATTACTAGTAGCTGAACTAATTGCAATTCTAAAAATCAAAATTTCTTTTGGTATTTCAAGCCTTGATAAAAACATTTAGCTTTTAAATAGTTGCTTTTTTAATATTTGAGGAAAATTTAAATAATTCCATGAGACTGGCATGATATGTACAAGATATATCTTGTATATGACTGATTTTCCAAATCAGTAGTTATTTCTCCTCCAACAATGTAGCATATTTAGAGTTTTTTTTTCTCTAATAGGAAATGACTTATGAGCTGTAGTAAAATTGTCTTTGGAAAAATTAAAAGACCTAAAATTCCAAACAAACCTTACAGTTGAAAAAAATTCAAACTCTTTCAGTAAATAAGCAGACGTAGGTTGGGTTTTTGTTTTGTTTTTGTTTTTTTTTTTTGGACCTGCAAACTTAAAAGAGACATGGTAAATGTAAATGTATATTTACAATTATCTATTTTAATAATGAAACCTTAGATTTTTTTCCCTCATATCTTTAAAAGGACAGATTTACTTACCTGGCCCATCATCCACTTTGTCCAGGCACCGAGGTGTTGTGCTAAGAAAGGAGGCATGTTTTATTCTAGCCACAAAAGTACGAGGTGGCATGTATTTATGTTGAATTTGAGATATCTCATATGATTTTTGAACATCATAGGCACCTGGTGCTGGAACACCCTGAAACAGATTTCAATGAACCAGCATAAACATATAGGAAATTTCCAGAAAGATATAGCATAGATGTTCACACTAAAAAATGGTATACATAGAAAAATACAAAATTTTTACTTCATTATTAAAAATAGAAATTTAAAAGAGTATCCCTAAATTATCCTCTCCTAAACAAAGTATAAACTGACTCGCAAAAAATTAACATGAACAGAATCATGAAGTACAGATTCACATTCTTAAAAAGTTAGTCTTCATAATACAGTTGTTGTGGTTCAGTGGCCAAATCGTGTCTGACTCTTTGCAATCCCATGGACTGTAGATCACCAGGCTCCCCTGTCCATGGGATTTCTAGGCAAGAAGACTGGAGTGGTCATGTGTTGTCATGGCCTTCTCCAGAGGATCTTCTCAACCCAGGGATCCAACTCACATCTGTATTGCAGGCGAATTCTTTACCACTGAGCCACTGGGAAGCCCTTCATAATATACATCAAACTCTAATTTTCAACTTTCACAATAAAAATCAAATTTTTTATAGAAATGAGAGCACTGATTATTTATTTTTTTTAAGTAGCAAAACTATTCCTGCTTTACCATCCTATGTGAGCATACTTTACTTATCCTACAAACAAGACTGCTTATTTCATTTTAATAGATTAAATTAGGTTAAAAGGCTTCCCCCTTTCATCATTTATGGCTCTTAACATGCTCTACAGTTACATTAACATTTTTAATCAACATAAACCACATGGATAGTAATAACTATAATAATAATTCTAATCTAAACAAAATAAAAATATTATATATTTGTTACATAACTAATGCCTAAAACCATTAGCTAATTACCTCAATGAAAACTTTTAAAACTCGTTTTCTTCAAATTATTTTTTAAAATAATGTTTTATATGTAACAAAACTATTCATCTGTTTTATGTACAAAGACAATATTTTTAAGTTTTAGTAATTTTCTGGCGGGCAGGAGACTTGTCTTGTGGCCAAGGGTAGAGGCTCTAACACTAGACCTTTTTGGTTCCAAATATCTGCTTCTTACTTGCTGTAGGACCCTACAAGCTACTTAACCTCTGTAATTCCCAGTGTCTTCATCTGTAAGTGGGAAAACTATAGAACTTATATTCTATGTCACTGAGTTGCTGTGAGGTTTAAATCAGTTAAAACAAATACTTAGATTGGTCCCTGAATCTACGAAGTTCAGTTCAGTTCAGTCGCTCAGTCGTGTCCGACTCTTTGCGACCCCATGAATTGCAGCACTCCAGGCCTCCCTGTTCATCACCATCTCCCAGAGTTCACTCAGACTCACATCCATTGAGTACATGATGCCATCCAGCCATCTCATCCTGGGTCATCCCCTTCTCCTCCTGCCCCCAATCCCTCCCAGCATCAGAGTCTTTTCCAATGAGTCAACTCTTCGCATGAGGTGGCCAAAGTACTGGAGTTTCAGCTTTAGCATCAGTCCTTCCAAAGAAATCCCAGGGTTGATCTCCTTCAGAATGGACTGGTTGGATCTCCTTGCAGTCCAAGGGACTCTCAAGAGTCTTCTCCAACACCACAGTTCAAAAGCATCAATTCTTCAGCACTCAGCCTTCTTCACAGTCCAACTCTCACATCCATGACCACAGGAAAAACCATAGCCTGGACTAGACGGACCTTTGTTGACAAAGTAATGTCTCTGCTTTTGAATATACTGTCTAGGTTGGTCATAACTTTTCTTCCAAGGAGTAAGCGTCTTTTAATTTCATGGCTGCAGTCACCATATGCAGTGATTTTGAAGCCCAAAAAATAAAGTCTGACACTGTTTCCACTGTTTCCCCATCTATTTGCCATGAAGTGATGGGACCAGATGCCATGATCTTCGTTTTCTGAATGTTGACTTTTAAGCCAACTTTTTCACTCTCCTCTTTCACTTTCATTAAGAGGCTTTTTAGCTCCTCTTCACTTTCTGCCATAAGGGTGGTGTCACCTGCATATCTGAGGTGATTGATACTTCTCCTGGCAATCTTGATTCCAGCTTGTGCTTCTTCCAGTCCAGAGTTTCTCATGATGTACTCTGCATAGAATTTAAATAAGCAGGGTGACAATATACAGCCTTGACGTACTCCTTTCCCTATTTGGAACCAGTCTGTTGTTCCATGTCCAGTTCTAACTGTTGCTTCCTGACCTGCATACAGATTTCTCAAGAGGCAGGTTAGGTGGTCTGGTATTCCCATCTCTTTCAGAATTTTCCAGTTTCTTGTGATCCACACAGTCAAAAGCTTTGGCATAGTCAATAACGCAGAAGTAGATGTTTTTCTGGAACTCTCTTGCTTTTTCCATGATCCAGTGGATGTTGGCAATTTGATCTCTGGTTCCTCTGCCTTTTCTAAAACCAGCTTGAACATCAGGGAGTTCACGGTTCACGTATTGCTGAAGCCTGGCTTGGAGAATTTTGAGCATTACTTTACTAGCATGTGAGATGAGTGCAATTGTGCGGTAGTTTGAGTATTCTTTGGCATTGCCTTTCTTTGGAATTGGAATGAAAATTGACCTTTTCCAGTCCTGTGGCCACTGCTGAGTTTTCCAAATTTGCTGGCATATTGAGTGCAGCACTTTCACAGCATCATCTTTCAGGATTTGAAACAGCTCAACTGGAATTCCATCACCTCCACTAGCTTTGTTCATAGTGATGCTTTCTAAGGCCCACTTGACTTCACGTTCCAAGATGTCTGGCTCTAGATTAGTGATCACATCATCATGATTATCTGGGTCGTGAAGATCTTTTTCGTACAGTTCTTCCATGTATTCTTGCCACCTCTTCTTAATATCTTCTGCTTCTGTTAGGTCCATACCATTTCTGTTCTTTATCGAGCCCATCTTTGCATGAAATGTTCCCTTGGGATCTCTAATTTTCTTTAAGCGATCTCTAGTCTTTCCCATTCTGTTGTTTTCCTCTATTTCTTTGCATTGATCGCTGAAGAAGGCTTTCTTGTCTCTTCTTGCTATTCTTTGGAACTCTGCATTTAGATGCTTATATCTTTCCAAAGTGTTCACTAATCTTACTATTCCCTGGTGGTTCAGACAGTAAAGAATCTGCCAGCAATGCAGGAGACCTGAGTTCAATCCCTGGATAGGGAAGATCTCCTGGAGAAAGGAATGGCTACCTACTCCAGTACTGTTGCCTGGAGAATTCCATGGACAGAGGAACCTGGCTGGCTATAGTCCATGAGGTTGCAAAGAGTTGGACATGACTAAATATCTAATACACAACCTTACTATTCTACAAAGCTAATTTCAACGTAGAAAACAAGACTGAACAAAGTATAGGCGAACAGAAAAGAGTTTTTTTAATGTTTCAAATAAGTCAAACACATTTGGATACTGAAAAACCATACTTTTGAAGTCCATCTAGAAGCCATACTTTATAAAACGTACTTTCTTTGTTCTTTAAATCCCTATGATCATCACCTTCAGGCACAAGCCAACAGTATGAACTGTCACTTCCAAAGAATCACTAAATAAGGTAAAAGCATGGATCATGACTGGGGGAGGAGATTCTTACATGCAATTCCATATTTTTGGTGTAAATACTATAACACAAATTCCACAATCTATAAGTCAATTGAGAAATGTCAATTACTCTTTCTTTCTTGTCTACACTAGGAGTATATTCAGCAAAAGTAGGCTGAGGATAAATGGTAGTAAAACAGTTCCAAAGATGACTTTGGATCTTTTAGGAATGCCTCTGTGGTATGTGAAAGGAAAGCATAAAAGAGCACAAAAACACAAAGAAACCATTCGTATACAAAGTACTCAGAGTATTTAGGAAAACTTTACAAAGATCTTGATTATACTACGCATTTTCATTTTCTTATCAAAAGCTGTTCAGTTCAGGTCAGTCACTCAGTCATGTCTGACTGTTTGTGACCCCATGGACCACAGCATGCCAGGCCTCTCTGTCCATCACCAAACTCCCAGAGTTTACTCAAACTCATGTCCATTGAGTAAGTGATTCCATCCAACCATCTCATCCTCTGTTGTCCCCTTCTCCCACCTCCATCAATGCTTCCTAGCCTCAGGGTCTTTTCCAATAAGTCGGTTCTTTGCATCAGGTGGCCAAAGTACTGGAGCTTCAGCTTCAGCATCAGTCCTTCCAATGTATATTCAGGACTGATTTCCTTTAGGATGGATGGGTTGGATCTCCTTGCTGTCCAAAGGACTCTCAAGAATCTTTTCCAACATCACAGTTCAAAAGCATCAATTCTTTGGTGCTCAGCTTTCTTTATAGTTCAACTCTCACATCCCTACATGACTACCGGAAAAACCATAGCTTTGACCAGACAGACCTTTGTCAGCAAAATAATGTCTCTGCTTTTTAATATGCTGTCTAGGTTGGTCATAGCTTTTCTTCCAAGGAGCAAGTATCTTTTAGTTTCGTGGCTGCAGTCACCATCTGCAGTGATCCTGGAGCCCAAAAATATAAAGTCTTATTTCCTAATTGTGTCCTTTACTGATGTTTCTAGGCTGTTCTTACTCATCTTCAACTCTCACTTAATCTAAGAGATTAATATGTCAGGCAAATTTTCTAGGCATTCATTAATTAAATCCTAGGATCAGTAAGACAAATATGAAAGCCTGTTTAAGAGCAGTAATGGAGAGGGTGAGATGTATGGAAACAGTAACATGGACATTTACATTACTATATGCAAAATAGATAGCCAATGAGAATTTGCTGTATGGCTCAGGAAACTCAAACATAGGCCTGCGTCAACCTAGAGGGGTGGGATGGGGAGGGAAATGGGAGGGAGTTTCAAAAGGGAGAGGATATATGTATACCTATGGCTGATTCACGTTGAGGTTTGACAGAAAATAGCAAAATTCTGTAAAGCAATAATCCTTTTTTAAAAAGAGCAGCAACACTATCTACATATTGTATTTTACACACCATTTCAGGGGGAAATAGTATGTATAGGTAAAATCATCAAATTTCTGTTGGTGATCCTTTATACATCACAGAAAATAGGGAAGGCATTTGATGAGTGGATCTAATAGACATTTATCATGTCTTTTTTTTACCCAGTATTTGAATCCTGTTCCTGTGTTTGGAATATCCCACGTGTTTTGCAGTACAAACTGAGTCCCAGCACAAAAGCTAAAACTACTTAATTCTCACCTTCCTGGTCTAATTTTTAAAACCTAGGACATGAGTTTAAGCCATAAGCTCAAATGCCAGCTTTTCAATTGGCAGTTAGTTGTTTTTAAAAAATAGAGAACATTAAAAATTCCTCTTAGAGGTTATTTTATTTTTTTAGCTTAAATAAAGTGAGTTTTAAAAAAAAATCTATTCCAGTGATGGCACTGGCAGTGCTAGCAGTTATGTTCATTTCCCAGAGGCAACAGTGGGAGGACAAACTGAAAGAGGCAAATAGAGACTGAGGGAAAATGCCATAAATGTCTGATGAAATAAAAGTTATGTTTTAATGCAAATTAAAGTCTAAGGTGTCTTGACTTCTTCATCTGGAAAGCCAGGGTCCTACCTAAAAATGACATAAATTATAATAGAATTAAAATAATTGATGTATGCAAAATTCTTAGAATGGTATCTATTAAAGCATTAAGGAACATAAACCTCAATTAATTATAGTCAGAAGATCAGAAGAGGGCACTCTTATACCCTGGGATGATAGTAGAGCCCTACAGGAAGAAATACCCTCTTCCTCTTCTTTCCTGGCAAGAACTCAGGCAATGAAATACCCTGGACTCTGTTTTCTACAGCTCTCCCAACTTCCTTTTCATCTCTGCCAAAGTGTTCTCCTTCCCTTGCCCTGCAGGGACTTGCAAGTGACTCACCATGGTTGCAGGGACTTCCCAGGTGGTTCAGTGGTAAAGAATCCACCTGAAATACAGGAGCCACAGGTTCGATCCCTGGATTGGGAAGATCCCCTAGAGGAGGGCATGGCAACCCACTCCAGTATTCTTGCCGGGATAATCCCAGGAAAGGGGGCCTTGGTAGGCTACAGTCCATAGGATCACAAAGAGTCAGACACAACTGAAGTGACTGAGCACGCACACATACACCATGTTTGCAGACACCAAATTGCCATTCTCTGCTGATCTCAAATAAACACATCTTTGCTAGAGAAACATTCAGCAATCTATTTGTTCGGATCAACGTGTTTGATACATAACAAGATCTACTGTTTGTTTTCATTGCCATCATTATTATTAGCATTATTATTTCCATTAGTTGTGAGACTACATGAAAGCCTCAGTGATATTTCCATTTCCTGCAGAGAAATACCAATAGGACATTTAAAAGGATAGTTCCTAGTATTTTAAGCCCCAAACAACCAACAAAACAACAAAATTAAAAATCGAAGGCCCTGCATAATTCCCCATGCCCAGAATTCTTAACCACTTAAAATCCTAACTGACCTGAAGCCTCAAAGACCAGTTCATTTCAAAAAATTCAATTTTTCCAATCCTGGTTCCCTGCCATTTTTACATGTGAAATTTCATATACTCTCTAATCTTGGACATATTAAACTGCAGGTAGACTCTGATCTTTAAAAACTCTGATTACCAAATAGCAACATTTAAACCTTCAGCCCCAACAAGATATGGAGCATTTAATCACCAAGTTGACTCCTAAGATGTAGTACACTATGAACAAAGACTGAACCTGAGTTAGCCTCAGAATGAATTTTCCTTTTACCATGCTATGGTTAAAGATTTGAGGATGTCTTTACTTCACGTTTCATTTTTCAGTGATATTTTTACTGGCTACAGAATTATTGATTCACTTATTTTTCTCCTGGCATTTAACATGTCATTTCACTGATTTGGGGGTCTTCCCTGGTGGTTCAGATGGGAAAGAATCTGCCTTCAGTGCAGGAGACACAGGAGGCACTGGTCCAATCCCTGAATCAGGAAAATCCCCTAGAGAAGGGAATGGCCCCCCACTCCAGCATCCTCAGCTGGAGAATCCCATGGACAGAGGAGTCTGGCAGGCTACAGTCCATGGGGTCACAAAGAGTTGGACATGACTGAGTGACTAACACTCACTGATTCTGGGCCTCTACTATTTCTGATAAGAGATTCATAATCATATTATTTCCACTGTATATAGTAAACTATTTTTCACTTTTAAGATGTTCTTTTTGTTTTTCGCTTCTAGCTATTTGACTGTGTATGCTTAAGAGCAGATACTCTTTATAAATATATTTCTTAACAGCTCACTGAACTTCCTGGATTTGTATATTCATGTTTTTCATTAATTCTGGAAAAGCTTTCACTATCTTTTCTTCAAGCTTTTTTTTGCCCCTTTCTTTCTCAACTCTCCTCCTGAGACTATCATTTCATATATGCTGGAATATGTGACACTGACCCAAAGATTTCTGAAACTTCTCATTTTGTTCAATTTTTTCCTTCAGATTCAATGATTTCTGTTGAGCTATATTTTATTGAGTTCACTGATTTTGTCTTCTGTCATCTCAGATCTGCTATTAAGTCTCATCGATCAATTTTCATTTACATTTTTGTCCTTCATAATTCTAGAATACTTCTTTGGTTCTTTTGCTTGCTTGCAGGCTTGTTTCTATTTTTCATTGATATTCTCTACTGTCTAACTCAGTATATTTACTTTAATTATCTAAACTGAAGTTCCTTCGAACCTGCAAGAGACTGACCCATACTTGCCCAGGAGTGTCCAGGAGTCTCCAGTGGAGGCGTGGGTCGGTGGTGGCCTGCTGCAGGGTTGGGGGCACTGAGTGTATGGGATCTTTTAAGGAGGACCCATTATCATATTACCTCCACCATAGTTTGGTCACAGGTAAATAACAGGGAAGGAACACAGCCCCACCTATCATCAGAAAATTGGATTACAGATTTTCTGAGCATGGCCTTGCCCATCAAAACAAGGCCCAGTTTCCCCCTCAGTCAGCCTCTCCCATCAAAAAGCTTCTATAAGCCTCTTATCCTGCTCCATCAGAGAGCAGACAGACTGAACACCACAATCACAGAAAGCAAACCTATGGACCACAGCATTGTTTAACTCAGTGAAACTATGAGCCATTCCCTGTAGGGCAACCAAAGACAGACAGGTGACGGTGGAGAGTTCTGACAAAATGTGGTTCACTGGAGAAGAAAATAGCAAACCACTTCAGTATTCTTGCCTTGAGAACCCCATGAACACTATGAAAAGGCAAAAAGATAGGACACTGAGAGATGAACTCCCCAGATCGGTAGGTGCCCAATACGCTACTGGAGATCAGTGGAGAAATAACTACAGAAAGAATGAAAAGACACAGCCAAAGTAAAAACAACACCCAGTTGTGGATATACTGGTGATAGAAGCAAAGTCCAATGCTGTAAAGAGCAATATTGAATAGGAATCTGGAATGTTAGGTCCATGAATCAAGGCAAATTGGAAGTGGTCAAACAGGAGATGCAAGACTGAACGCTGGCATTTTAGAAAAGAGTGAACTAAAATGGACTGGAATGGGTGAACTTAGCTCAGATAACATTATATCTGCTACTGTAGGCAAGAATCCCTTAGAAGAAATGGAGTAGTCAGCATGGTCAACAAAAGAGTCTGAAATGCAGCACTTGGAGGCAGTCTCAAAAACGACAGAATGATCTCCGTTCATTTCCAAGGCAAATCGTTCAACATCACAATAATCCAAGTCTATGCCCCAACCAGTAATGCTGAAGAAGCTGAAGTTGAATGGGTCTATGAACTCCTACAAGACCGTCTAGAACTAACACCCAAAAAGATGTCCTTTTCATTATAGGGGACTGGAATGCAAAAGTAGGAAGTCAAGAAATACCTGGAGTAACAGGCAAATTTGGCCTTGGAGTACAGAATGAAGCAGGGCAAAGGCTAATAGAGTTTTGCCAAGAGAACGCACTGGTCATAGCAAACACCCTCTTCCAACAACACAAGAGAAGATTCTAACATGGACATCACCAGATGGTCAATATCGAAATCAGATTGAATATATTATTTGCAGCCAAACATGGAGAAATCTATACAGTCAGCAAAATCAAGACCGGGAGCTGACTGTGGCTCAGATCATGAACTCCTTATTACCAAATTCAGACTTAAATTGAAGAAACTAGAGAAAAACATTAGACCATTCATATATGATCTAAATCAAAACCCTTATGATTATACAGTGGAAGTGACAAATAGATTCAAGGGATTTTTGATCTGATAGACACAGTGCCTGAAGAACTATGGATGGAGGTACGTGACATTGTACAGGAGATGGGGATCAAGACCATCCCTAAGAAAACAAAATGCAAAAAAGAAAAATGGCTGTCTGAGGAGGCCTTAGAAATAGTTGTGGAAAGAAGAGAAGTGAAAAGCAAAGGAGAAAAAGAAAAGATATACCCATTTAAATGCAGAGTTCCAAAGAATAGCAAGGAGACATAAGAAAGCCTTCCTTAGTGATCAATGAACAGAAATAGAGGAAAACAATAGAATAGAAAAGACTAGAGATATCTTCAAGAAAATCAGAGATACCAAGGAAAAATTTCATGTAAAGATAGGCACAATAAAGAACAGAAACAGTATGGACCTAACAGAAGCAGAAGATATTAAGAAGAGGTGGCAAGAATACACAGAACTGTACAAAAAAGATTTTATTGACCCAGAAAACGATGATGGAGTGATCACTCAGCTAGAGCCAGACACCTGGAACGTGAAGTCAAGTGGGCTTTGAAGCATCACTATGAACAAAGCTAGTGGAGGTGATGGAATTCCAGTTAAGCTATTTCAAATCCTAAAAGATGATTCTATGAAAGCACTGCCCTCAATATGCCAGCAAATTTGGAAAACTCAGCGGTGGCTACAGGACTGGAAAATATCAGTTTTCATTCCAATCCCAAAGAAAGGCAATGCAAAGAATGTTCAAACTACCACACAACTGTACTCATCTCGCACAACTAGTAAAGTAATGTTCAAAATTCTCCAAGCCAAGCTTCAACAGTACGTGAACTGTGAACTTCCAGATGTTCAAGCTGGATTTAGGAAAGGCAGCAAAACCAGAGATCAAATTGCCAACATCTGATGGATCATTGAAAAAGTAAGAGAGTTCCAGAAAAGCATCTACTTCTGCTTCACTGACTATGCCAAAGCCTTGGACTGTGTGGATCACAATAAACTGTGAAAAATTCTGAAAGAGATGGGAATACCTGACTACCTGACTTGCCTCTTGAGAAATATGTTTGCAGGCCAGGAAGCAACAGTTAGAACTGGACATGGAACAACAGACTGGTTCCAAATAGGAAAAGGAGTACATCAAGGCTGTATATTGTCACCCTGCTTATTTAACTTCTATGCAGAGTACATCATGAGAAATGCTGGGCTGGATGAAGCACAAGCTGGAATCAAGATTGCCAGGAGAAATATCAATAACCTCAGATATGTAGATGACACCACCCTTATGGCAGAATGTAAAGAACTGAAGAGCCTCTTGAAAATGAGAAAAGAGAGTAAAAAAGTTGGCTGAAAGCTCAACATTCAGAAAACGAAGATCATGGCATCTGGTCCCATCACTTCATGGCAAATAGATGGGGAAACAGTGGAAAAGTTTATTTTCTTGGGCTCCAAATTCACTGCAGATGGTGACCGCAGCCATGAAATTAAAGGACACTTACTCCTTGAAAGAAAAGTCATGACCAACCCAGACAGCATATTAAAAAGCAGAAACATTACTTTGCCAACAAAGGTCCATCTAGTCAAGGCTATGGTTTTTCCAGTAGTCATGTATGGATGTGAGAGTTGGACTATAAAGAAATTGAGTGCCAAAGAATTGATGCTTTTGAACTGTGGTGTTGGAGAAGACTCTTGAGTCCCTTGTACAGCAAGGAGATCCAACCAGTCCATCCTAAAGGAAATCAGTCCTGAATATTCACTGGAAGGACTGATACTAAAGCTGAAACTCCAGTACTTTGGCCACATGATGCAAAGAACAGACTCATTTGAAAAGACCCTGATGCAGGGAAACATTGATGGCAAGAGGAGGTGGGGATGACAGAGGATGAGATGGTTGCATGGCATCACTGACTCAATGGACATGAATTTGAGTAAACTCCGGGAGTTGGTAATGGACAGGGAGGCCTGGAATGCTTCAGTCCATCGGGTTGCAAAGAGTCAGACACAACTGAGCAACTATACTGAACTGAAGTTCCCTTGATTCTTTGAATATATTTATGATAGCTACTTTGAAGTCTTCCTCTGTTAAATACAATGTTTAATCTTACCAGAGTGTCTGGACTTTCTCCCTCTGAGTTTGAAACATACTTATACCTAATATTTACATATCTAATAAGTTTTGGTTGAAAAACATATATTTTAGATATTAACTCTGGATTCCATTTTTCTACAGTAAGGACCATTGTCTATTGTTGTCCTAAGTTTTCATATTTATTTAAAAATGTGTTTATTACTTCAAGAACATGCAGAAATATCCTTATCTACATTGTTTATGTTTGTTATTTTTGCCTTTTCTCATTTTGTCCTAATCAGTAAAATCACAAGGTGGTCAACTCTATTCTATCTTTTAAAGATAGATCTATACAGACAAATAAGTCACCTTTGTTTTTAAATTTGTCTGCTTTTCCCTGTATTTATGCCAATATTATTTTATATATTGGTGGAGCTGTGATAAAAAATGTTTTAATTATCATATTATTCTGGCAAATTCAATTTTTTAAAATGTTAAGCTTATCTCTAATTGCAATTTGTCTTAGCATGTTTGATTTGTAATTAAAGTTGCTATTCAAGCATTTCCACCAATGAGTAGGTTTTGATAAGCCACCATTACTTTTTAAAAATGGTAAAATGTTAAAACTATAATTTTTAAAACATAAGAAATCTGTGGAAGCACACTTAATTTTATGTACTAAATTCAAAAATGGGGAAAGCCCTTCTAATATGGTTTACATTACAAGCTGCTTTCTCCTATATGGGCATTTACCAAATCAAGACACGAGCTAAAGATTAGGTTTTTCATAGGCAGCCAGGTTATTCTACTGGAAAGAGGAACTAGTAGAGCTTTCAAAGGACACAAAGTCCATCATAAGGGAATGAAGATCGGGGAGAACAAATTCATTACGGTTCTTTACAATGGACTCTTTGCTGAGTGCTGGAGCAAGCAAAAGAACAGAAGTCTGGGCTAAAGAGACAGGAGAAAATGTGCAGCCTCCTGATGCTTAGGAGCCAACGTCACTATTGTATGGGCTGGCAACAAATACAAGCTCTTTCTCAAGATATTTGCCAAGTTTTGAACCCAAACAGCATAGCAAGCTAAAGAGTAAGCTGAAAATTTGTAAAGGGTAGGACTTGCAGGGAGGAAAAATGAGACCCTCAGGAAGGGCAACATGAATCGGGGCAACAAAGGAAGAGTGGAATTTCAGTCTTGCCTTGCTTAGGAGACAAACTCTGACCAGCAGGTTGAGTCCACAGTGATACACAACAACTCTAAGGATAATAGCTAGGTGACAAATCCACACACACTACAAGAGTTAACATTCTAGGTAATTAGACACGAACTATTTCTTGCAAGATATAAAACAAGTGTTCTTCCATTTTTGCTTTCTATAAGGTATATAGGTATACACATATACTGCATACACACATACAAAGCTAGGTAAAATAATAAATCACTAATCAACTATAATTTGGGCTAAAATTAACTTTATGTTTTGGGGCAACTTGTTCTAGCTGTTATTTCTAGCTAGGTATATTCTGGTCTAAAATTCTATTTTAAAATTTCAAATATATAATTATTAAGAACTCATTTAAGGGTTCTTTTATGATGAAGCTTGTCATATTAGTGAAGTGTGTTAAGAAAACTTCAAGGATACTTTCAATCAAAGCATCAAATCAAAATCTTTAATCAAATATATACAATGAAAAATTTATAGACCATATAAATGTAGTGAAGTTTGCCTGAATATGCAGAAAACTTTGATTAAAGCAATTTACCAATATGTTTATCCAAGTTATTTCATTTTGGCTTTATAGAGAAGAAAGGCATTTCAGATGATAATCAAATTATCTTTGTTCTGTATATTGTAAATTATAATTACAAACATGTTACCCCTGCCTTTTTTCAGCATTCCTAATATTCATCATTCTAAACATACACTTCTTTAAATATATGACTTAGAAAGGAATGTTATTTTAGAAAGAAAAATATTTTAATATAGATGTGATATAATGTAATTATGATCATCAAAAACAGGAAACATAGATTTCATTTTCTGTAATCGCCCAGCACAGTGAAAAAGACCTTTTATCCTAATGCTGTTTTATGGAAGAAAGTAGAATTGTCAGCTACACTATAATACTTCAAAACCCAGTAAAGAAGAAAAAAATGCTGATGGGCAAAATTATGTTGGCAATAAAAAAACCATTAATTTCACCTAATTTCTCCAACATAATATTATACAACTCATCATGCTTAAGTCACAAATTTCCAATTGTTTGCTGTACATTTCCATTTCATTATTCTCAGATAGCCTTAAGATAAAATTCATTTTCTTTCCTTCCGCAGCTACCCAATTATCTATCCTTTCTCACCTGCCTACAACAATTCTTTATGTAGCCAGGCCTGAAAACAGAAAGCTGTCTTTCATTTCACCCTTCTCTCTTACATCTAAAAATCAACGCTCTCTTTCCTTTACTACCAAAAAGATCCTGGTAAGGGCTTCAAAATACTGCTTGACAACTGTAATAACTGCCTCTTTAACCTTTAGGTCTTCCAGTCTCAAATCATTGGCATTCCAATAGCAAGTAAGTTTCACACTAAAACATGATACACATCCACTGGAAGCATTCATCAGCTCCTGAGTTTCTATGGGGAAAAAGTTCAGTAGATTCTCTTTGGTATGCAAAAGCCTTTACAATTTTAAAGCTCGGTTCAAATGGAACATTTCCCATGAAGCACTCTTGATCACTCAAGCTGGAATTGATATTCTTTACCTTTTAATTCTTCTAATACTTATTGCTTGTATAGACACACAAACGTATAAAAGGCACATTAAATAAATATACCATAACTACTTGACTGTTTTCTTTGTCAATATAAGGGTAGAAAGAGAATAAAGTCATCTAATGAGTAGGCAGTCAAGGTTTCCACAGATAGGATTCTATATATTTCAGATTTCTACATATTTCAGATTAATTTTTCCTTTATTCTCTCAAATTAAAGAAAAAACGATAGTAGGAATCCAAGAGTTTAGGGGCTCCAGAGTTACACAGGGAATCAAGGCCTTTTCTGGCTTTCTATTTTACTATACTTAGATTGTGACCATCATCCTAATGTTCTCAGACATTAGCCATAGCTCCTGCCATAGCATTCTCATTTTAGAAATCCAAAGAAGAATCAAAGGGCAAAATTCTGTTTAACAGCTGAAAAACTTTCCAAGAGGAACTTTCCTAGGAGTCAAAACCAGTAACTTCTGTTTTCTTCCCATTGGTTAAAACTGTGTCAAATAACCACCCTATAAGTGAACTTTTAAAAAGTAACTGTTTTATCTGGGCATGTTATTCTTCTAAATAAAATTGGGTTATATTAGATAGGAATGTTAGAAAGGAAGAAAAAAAATAAAGATGGCGTAGGGAACTAGTAATCTCAGTCACAATAGCTACCTGTGAGGAAATCAGAACCATAAAAAATTAACTCACTTCTAGAATACTATCAGGGTTTTAGACTGTATAAAAAGCTATTTTGACCCATGACTTATTGACTTTGTTTAATTCACGCTCATCCTTTGGGTCTCAAATCTTCCCTGGATCCTTTTGCTCTTGCAATAGGCTTTCAGAACACATAGCTCTTTAGTTTGCAGTCATTATTGCATTTTCAATTGAAGTCAATTTTTTTTAACATCACTTATTCCCATAGAAAGGTAAATTTCTTGAAGATTCACAAAGGATCTGTTTCACTCATCATTTTACCCCCAGTACATCATCATACCTTCAAGTGTGCAGCACACAGTAAGTGATTAATGAACACTTTTAAATCAATGAGTAGATACATGAGCTAGTGAATGTATCTATCAGTATCTGTCTCGAAGCTTTCCCTTTCATGTGTGATCTTATCACTGAGTTTCTCCATAAAAGTAGGGCTGACACTACACCCTGAAAGCAGTTTCAACCCCTACAGTGATTAAATTAGCCTCATGTATAAAGGAGTTCTTTAAAATATCTGTTGCATAAAACTGTTCAAGTACTGCTTTCCCTAAAGATGCTCCAGTTTCTGGTAAAGATAAATGAAATTTATAATCTCAGCAATGATGCAGGAGGATTTCTATTCAAACTGATCAAGGCCTAACTTTCACAAAATCATTACAATATGTCTTCAGGTAGTTAAATTTGATTATTATTTTATGTGAGACATATTTCTTTCTCTTTGCTGTCAAAAAAGTAGACTTTTACTTTTGATGCTTGAGCTTTTCATGACTACCTCTGACACTGGTTTTACAGAAAAAAATATATATCTCAGCAGGTTAAAGTAAAACATGTGAGCAGAAATAGCCTATATAACCTTTTTCTTCTTGTACTCAGGCAGGGAACGCTACTCAGGCAGGGAAAAAGCATAGATTATTACCAGATAATCCTTTATCTGGTATAAATCATTCATCTGGTATAAATTTATCTGGTATAATCCTTATATCATTTCTACAGGGTTTTATCAATTCAATAAAAATCCAAAAGTAAATTACTTTGTAAGTAGAATGTGGAAAGAAAGAAAGTTAGTGTAAATGATTCTTTAAAAAAAACATAACTGCTCCCAGAGCCATTTGAACAGATTTGGATAAGGCACTAAAAATCATCTTGATAAAGTTAGAAAACTTAGAAGAGGTAAATTTCAATGTGATTTGTGAGGAAACTGTGAATTTGAATAATAGAGTTGTAAAATTGTACATTAACCCTAGAGAAACATCTATAAGAAAGAGTCCAGTCAATACGACATGTTTAAACTTTGTGAAATCAAATGACCCTTATTATCAACTATCAATGCTCTGTATGTCAAGAATCACCCAGTGTATAAAAAGAGGAATCATTTCAAGGTAGTGCTACTAAAGTATATTAGAACTTAAAGTCAGAATTGCTGGGTTATATTCATAACCTTATCATTAGCTTCAAGAAGGCCCTCAAGGTCTCACTCACTCATCCAAACCCTTCCCATCATAATGCACGCTGAAGGCCGTGTTCAGAAAGACTCAGTGGGTCACTGTACAGGAAACGTGCCTTTTTTCTTTTCTCTTCTCATGAGATTGGCAGTAGACGAGTCACAGAACTATTGATATTTGGAAACTAAGACCACCATACATAGTGAGCCAAGAGTGGGCAGAATGATCCACATTGGCTTTCTGTAAGCTACAAATATCTTAGCATCCAATTATCTACTTCAAATAATTATGTTTATATATAGACAGACAAGAGTAAAGATGATGACAAAGAAGAATGAACTGAAAAAGATGAAAAGAGAGAAGAGAAAGCAAGGTGTAAGACAAAGAAGGTATACAGAACAACAGAGAATGAACATTAATTGTCTCAACAGAGAAAGAAGGCAAGATAGGAAGCTCTGGTAATGTTAACATACACAAAAATAACATTTTATGACACAGGTTGTAGATTTCAATATAAAAAAAACTGTACATTTAAAATGCAGGAGATCTAATTATGCTCCCTGTATGTTCCTATAAACACCCTTTTTGATGAATGAAATATTTTAAATATCCCATCTTCTTTCAAATCTATGGTATTTTTGTGACACTAATGAACTCTGCAGGTTTATCATGTATTTGGTGTCAAATCTAATAGCATATTTCTTAGAAATATTAAGTGTTTGTTGATTAACTAGATGAAAAACCAAACAGACAAAATTAAACATAAGATGAAAGTGCTTCAAGGGTGCTATTACTATTTTCCAAGATATGCATATAAAGATTAGAGCCATATAAAAACATCCAAAATATTATTTAACTTCATAAGGAATCAAGAAAATGACCATATAAAATAAAATAGTTAATATCCTTACTTCTTCTCCCTTCTTTAATAAAATTTGATATATTGTTTCCTCTGTACTAAAAAGAAAAAACTACTTAAAGATACTGTTTTTAAATGCTACCCTAACTTACAGCGAAATACAAAACTTTACTTAGTCTTTACAAAGCACTGGCCTCAGTGCACACTAGTAGTAAAGATTATGGACTCTGAAGGGCACTGCCTGAGGTCAAGCCCTGGCTTGGCATGTTTGTAAAACCATATGACAATGGGTGAATCTTGTGTTTCAATTTCCTCATTCATAAAAGAGGTATAACAACAATAGTGCCCACTTCTTGGTGTTTTTATAAGGATAAATGCGTTAATGTATGTGCAACACAGCATGCCAGGCACACAGCTGAGCATCACTTGAACAACTTTTAGTTATTATTATACTTCATTATAAATATTAAGCTTCTAATATCTCACATATTTAGGTAACACTTGATTTTTCCAAAATAGTTACTACAAACACAACTTGAAAGTAACATATCCTTCAATGCCATAAATTAATTTTAGAACATGCAGTTAAACAATCAGTGTATCTGTTTCAAATGACAAAATGCACAAACACTGACATGGAATTATAACTTGTCCAACTCTTTGTGAGCCCATGGACTGTAGGCTGCCAGGTTCCTCTGTCCTCAGGGTTTTTCTAGGCAAGAATACTGGAGTGGGTTGCCATTTTCACGCCCAGGGGATCTTCCTGGATCAGGGATTAAACCCACATCTCCTGCACTGGCAGGTGGATTCTTTACCACTGAGCCACCAGAAGCCCACATTAATACCTGCACTTACTAAGAGAGTAAGTCAACTAAGCATGAACCAACGCATGTGAAAAAGACAAGTGTAAGAGGAGGAAACTGTGGTTTCAGTTAGAAAAAGCATCTGATTACCATTTCACATGAAGTCACTCCAAATTTATCATCATATCTTTATTTCTTCCCTCCTTCCTCCCAAGAGTTAGTAAAAAATACTGGCTTTGACTTAGTCTTTCTCTCTTTCCAAGGAAATGATTCAATCTAATACTATAAAACATACTGTCCTCTGAAAGGCTTTTACACCAAACAATATAATATTATGTAAGATCTATGGAAATTTTATTTGAAGGCAAATTAAATAATGTTTTCATACTAATCATTTTTAATGTATACCATTAAAACCTAGACAACACAAATTAAAGCTGATGTACAGTGCCACTTGAAAATGCAGGAAAGGAAATCAAACAATAGTACAAATGGCATTATTAAATATTATCTGCAATGTTGATGAAAAATCTAATAATATGCTACAATATGCTATATTTTCTACTCTTGATTTTATAAAGATGCTTTATTGTCCATTAACTATAAAAACTGTCCCTGCTTTGACTTTTTCCAAATCAATAAAGTTAATAAAGACATTTACTTTTCAGTATCTGCATTTCATTATCATATATGCATTTTCAGAACTCATCTATTCCAAATTATGTTTTCACATTAATCAGTGATTACATCATTTAATGAGGTTCCTAAGGATTAAAAAGTACTCATGACTACACACTGTTTTTATATACATGAAACACTAAAAACATCAAACTACCTTTTACAGGAGTGGGGAAAAATAATTATGAAATAAAATATATGTTCTTTATTCTATCTTTGAAGTTTAGAACACTTACTAATTTGAATAGATTAGTAGTAGTAGTAATGTAGTCGCTCAGTAGTGTCCTACTCTTTGCAACCCTATGGACTGCATCACGCCAGGCCTCCCTGTCCATCACCAACTTCCGGAGTTTACTCAAACTCATATCCAATGAATCGGTGATGCCATCCAACCATCTCATCCTTTGTTCTCCATTTCTCCTCCTGCCTTCAGTCTTTCTGGACATGAGTGTCTTTTCAAATCAGTCAGTTCTACACAGCAGGTGGCCCAAATATTGGAGTTTCAGCTTCAGCATCAGTCCTTCCAATGAATATTCCGGACTGATTTCCTTTAGGATGGACTGGTTAGATCTCCTTGCTGTACGAGGGACTCTCAAGAGTCTTTAACACCACAGTTCAAAAGCATCAATTCTTTGGCCCTCAGCTTTCATCACAGTCCAACTCTCACATCCATAAATGACTACTGGAAAAATCATAGCTTTGACTAGACAGACCGATGCTAGCAATACAATGTCTCTGCTTTTTAATATGCTGTCGAGGTTGGACATAACTTTTTTTCTAAGGAGTAAGCGTCTTTTAATTTCATGATTGCACTCACCATCTGCAGTGATCTTGGAGTCCCAGAAAATGAAGTCTGTCACTGTTTACCCATCCATTTGCCACGAAGTGATGGGACCAGATGCCATGATCTTCGTTTTCTGAGTATTGAGCTTTAAACCAATTTTTTCACTCTCCTCTTTCACTTTCATCAATAGGCTTTTTAGTTCCTCTTCATTTTCTTCCATAAGGGTGGTGTCATCTGCATATCTGAGGTGATTGATAGCTCTCCCAGCAATCTTGATTCCAGCTTATGTTTCATCCAGCCCAGCATTTCACATGATGTACTCTACATATAAGTTAAATAAGCAGGGTGACAATATGCAGCCTTGACCTACTCCTTTCCCTATTTGGAACCAGTCTGTTGTTCCATGTCCAGTTCTAACTGTTGCTTCCTGACCTGCATACAGGTTTCTCAAGAGGCAGGTCAGGTGGTGTGGTATTCCCATCTCTTGATATATTTTCCACAGTTTACTGTGATTCACAGTCAGAGCCTTTGGCATAGTCAATAAAGAAGAAATAGATGTTTTTCTGGAACTCTCTTGCTTTTCCAATGATCAAAAGGATGTTGGTTGCAATCTGATCTCTGGTTCCTGTGCCTTTTCTAAATCCAGCTTGAACATTTGGAAGTTCATGGTTCACATATTATTGAAGCCTGGCTTGAAGAATTTTGAGCATTACTCTACTAGCCTGTGAGATGAGTGCAATTGTTTGGTAGTTTGAGCATTCTTTGGCATTGCCTTTCTTTGGGATTGGAATGAACACTGACCTTTTCCAGTCCTGTGGCCACTGCTGAATTCTCCAAATTTGCTGGCATATTGAGAGCAACACTTTCACAGCATCATCTTTTAGGATTTGAAATAGCTCAACTGGAATTCCATCACCTCCACTAGCTTTGTTCGTAGTGATGCTTCCTAAGGCCCACTTGAGTTCACATTCCAGGATGTCTGGCTCTAGGTGAGTGATCACACCATCGTGATTATCTGGGTCATGAAGATCTTTTCTGTATAGTTCTTTAGTGTATTCTTGCCACCTCTTCTTAATATCTTTTGCTTCTGTTAGGTCCACCCATTTCTGTCCCTTATTGTGCCCATCTTTGCATGAAATGTTCACCTGATGTCTCTAATTTTCTTGAAGAGATCTCTAGCCTTTCCCAGTCTATTGTTTTCCTCTATTTCTTTTCACTGATCACTGAGGAAGGCTTCCTTATCTCTCCTTGCTATTCTTCAGAACTCTGCATTCAAATGGGTGTATATTTCCTTTTCTCCTTTCCTTTTCTCCTTTCCTTTTCACTTCTCTTCTTTTCATGGCTATTTGTAAGGCCTCCTCAGACAACCATTTTGTCTTTTTGCATTTCTTTTTCTTGGGAATGGTCTTGATCCCTGTCTCCTGTACAATGTCAGGAACTTCCATCCATAGTTCATCAGGCACTCTGTCTATCAGATCTAGTCCCTTAAATCTATTTCTCAATTCCACTATATAATCATAAGGGTTTTGATTTAGGTCATACCTGAACTGTCTAGTGGTTTTCCCTACTTTCTTCAATTTAAGTCTGAATTTGGCAATAAGGATCTCATGATCTGAGCCACAGTCAGCTCCCGGTCTTGTTTCTGCTGACTGTATAGAGCTTGTCCACCTTTGGCTGCAAAGAATATAATCAATCTGATTTTGGTATTGACCATCTGGTGATGTCCATGTCAGAGTCTTCTCTTGTGTTGTTGGAAGAGGGTGTTTGCTATTACCAGTGCATTCTCTTGGATAAACTCTATTAGCTTTTCCCCTGCTTCATTCTGTACTCCAGGACTAAATTTGCCTGTCATTCCAGGTGTTTCTGGACTTCCTACTTTTGCATTCCAGTGCCCTATAATGAAAAGGACATCTTTTTGGGGTGTTAGTTCTAGAAGGTCTTGTAGGTCTTTATAGACCCATTCAACTTCAGCTTCTTCAGCATTACTGGTTGGGGCATAGACTTGGATTACCTTAATACTGTTTTAAAATTTTAATGAATAACAACTTAGTAACAAATTAGAATAACATTAATAAATATATTCTCTATTAAAATAGTTTAGAATTTTAAAACTAAAATTAGTTCTAAAATGCCCTCAAGTCATCTTCATTTATTAATTTTAAAAAAAAGAGAAACAGAGGATCTAAGTTACTTGTTCTAGGTCAGAATGAGACTGAGACTTCTGTGGAGCCCAGGTAGACTAATTATTTAGTGACCAAGAAGACAAACATTTTGATGCATTTTTTAACTGAGATAATCTGGAAGAGATAACATCTGAAGAGGTCATATCTGACATTTTTTCAATACTGATACAAATGAAAGGTGAGCGCTGAGATTTAGGGAGCTGAATCAAGTTCCAATGAAGATAAGCAAAAAATAAATACACACCTAAGTGCATCATAGTGAAATAGTAGAACACCAAAGAAAACATTATCTAATAGCTATTGATGTTTCCCTTAAAATAAGAGGGTTTCAAGTTATCTAATTTTATATTATGTCAGAATGCTGATATAATTTTCAACATTAATTGATCATGTGACTCTATGAAAAATGTGCCTGCAGATAACCAATCTTATTGCCAGGAAAAGAGGCAATATGAAGAGCTTAGAAATTATTCTGCTCTATTGTTTTCTGGTGAGTTTATTTGTTAAAATATTACTAAATCCCTAATACTCTCAGTTTAGAAACAAAATACCTTAATAATATTTCAAAATTTTAATGAATAATAACTTAGTAACAAATTAGAATAACATTAATAAATATATTCTCTATTAAATTAGTTTAGAATCTTAAAACTAAAGTTAGTTCTAAAATGCCCTCAAGGTCATCTTCATTTATTAATTTTTAAAAAAGAGAGACAGAGGAGCTAAGTTTCTTGTTCTAAGTCAGAATTAGATTGAGACTTCTGTGGAGCCCAGGAGGACTAATTATCTAGTGACCAAGAAGACAAACATTTTAATGCATTTTTTAAAAATATAAACTTTTGATATTTTAAGGCATTTAGTTATTTTTAAAAGTATTTATTTAGATTAGGATTTGAACACAGTATGTAAGATGAATGGAAGAGGTAACCCTTGATCAGTAAGGTTCCAACTTTCTTTTACACCCAGAATTTCTTCTTCATGGCCCTAAACTTGCAAAACTTCGCTGGAAGGCCAAATTCCTGTAGTTAATCCATCGCTGACACCTTAGAAAGCAATTTTGTCATCATCTATTATTAGAAGCATAACTTTTAGAAGTATTAACTTGCCCTCCAATACCAGAAAGCTAACCAACCAGCACTCGCTAATCTCCTCAGAGAATTTCAAATAAAAATAATTTTTAGATTCTTTTCATATCTAGTAATAGTTTAAGACCCTCAAATATTCATCTCCAAATTGTAAGACATCTTGCCCACAACTAATATGACTTTGCTACATTTTACTACATATTATCAGTGGGGCTTCCCTGGTGACTCAGATGGTAAAGAATCTGCCTGCAATGTGGGAGACCTGGATTTGATCCCTGAGTTGGGAAGGTCCCCTGGAGGAGAGTATGGCAACCCACTCCAGTATTCTTGCCTGGAGAATCCCCGTGGACAGAGGAACCTGGCAGGCTACAGTCCATGAGGTCTCAAAGAGTCAGACACAACTGAGCAACTAAGCACAACACATCAGTGGCAAGGTCAAGACAAGAACCCAGATCTTCCACTTACAGTTCTGTGCTCTGTAAGCTACAACCTTCCTCAACAATTTATAAGTCTGCTCAGGCATTTCTTTCCCTAAGCATACAATAATTTCTCTTCATTGTGCTGAATGACATCATCATAGTAATCTGATTTATTAACATCAAATATAAGATCTTTAGCCACATGATCTCTTCAAAGTCATATTCAGAGGAAAACTGGCAACTATGTATGTTCTTGATTAAATGTTAACAGTTTGATAGCAACAAAACACTAGCTAATGAATGCCCCTCCAACATACAAACACACACACACAGAAGTAAAAAGAAAAAAAAACAAAACAAAACAAAACAAAAAACTCTAACATAAAACTCCAAGATGAATTAAATTTCCTCAATAAACCTTTTGGTGATTACCAAAATATAACTGCATGCAATTTAAAAATTAAGAGCAGAAATGAACAAAAAAAATGAAAGAAATAAAAGTTGATTTGACTTAAGAAAAAAAAGTGAAAGGAAAAAAACACAACCATCTAAGAAATATAGACTAAGTTACAAGGTAAACACAGAAGAAAAAACTTTCACATAAAAATTTCAAAAGAAGTGTTGACTAAAATCAGGAAATGAACCAAGAGTTAGAATATTAGATAAAGTAAAAAGGGAAGAGTCAGAGAAAAAGTGATTTGAAATGGAAGATGGACAGAGAAGATCCAATGTGTGTATAAGTGGAATACCTGAATTTTTTTTTAATGGAATTGCCAAAAACCTAGAAAGAGCAAAATTAAAACCACCAAATCAATAAATAGTATTTAGTAAGAGTTTATTGTGCATAATTAGAACAGTTTGCAACTGAGTGTGTCCAAAAATAAAAACTGATATGAAGCTTGGGGGTATGATGTTATATTATGTTTTACAGAGTAAAATGAGAAAGCGGCTAACCTTTACAGTCATTGGTTGTTATAGTGGAGGTTCCTAGATGGCAGAGGATTCATTAAAAGTGACCTCATACTATTTTTAGAAATATGACATGTTTTCTTTGGTGACCTGATGCGAAGAGCTGACTCATTGGAAAAGACCCTGATGCTGGGAAAGATTGAGGGCAAGAGGAGAAGGGGACCACAGAAGATAAGATGGTTGGATGGCATCACCAACTCAATGGACATGGATTTGGGTGGACTCCGGGAGTTGGTGATGGACAGGGAGGCCTGGTGTGCTGCAGTTCATGGGGTTGCAAAGAGTTGGACACGACTGAGCGACTGAACTGAAATGAACTTTAATGATTGCCAGAGGATTTATAAGAAATAATCTAGGTTAGTTATCTTCATGAAATAAGATCTAGTTTTCCTTATGTGGCTTAAATGTTTTTTACTTCTCAGGAAATTCTCAAGTATGGTCTCCATTTTATATGCTGCTTTAACAGAGCAAACTAATATATAAAGTGATAATGAGGAAAAATATGAAAGTTAAAAATATATTTAAATATATATATAGTGAAAGTGACCATTTTATATGTAGGAAAACTGAAATTTCAGCCCTGGAAATGTGCCATAAGTCTACTGGACTTCAAACATTAAACAAACAAAAAAACGTTTTTAAGATCTCCAAGCAAAAACAAAGAAAACAAAGGCAATACAAAGGCAATAAAATTCGGTGGGCTACAGACTTCTCCAGAATAACATACCAAGCTAAACTACAGTAACTGTTATCTTTAATAAACAGAAAAAATATTTATCAATGTAGAACAACATTGCCGGCCACGCTGCCCTTAAAGTATCAAGACTATAGGAAAACAATCCCAAACGCTCAAGAACCCAGGTAATATTGTCCTTATGAAAAATATGCACAAAGATGAGTCTTGCTCAACCAAGATACAACAAATAAGAGTTCAGCAAAAGTACTAACAAACATGAGTAGTATATGCAATAGTACATCTAAGACTAAAACAGGGTATAAATCATGCAATTGAATGACGGCAGGAGGAGGGAACGTATAAGAAAAGTACAGAAGCCCATTGACTGCTATGTAGGTCACAGATGATAGTCCAAAAAAAAAATTAAAAAGTGGCAAACCAGACAGTAAAAAGATAAGAAAATGGGACTAAGAACATTTTCAAAAGTTCTAAGTACAAAAATAACAGTTGCAACAAAAATACAAATTTTCTTAAATAAATAAATTGACATTATGAAAGGCCAAAGAGAAAAATAACATTGAGAGCGTAAAATTAATATAATATATAGTAATTATTCAAAAATATTATAATAGAGACTACAGGCATACCACCTTTTGTTTTTTTATGCTTCACAGATAACTGCATTTTTCACAAATTAAAGGTCCGTGTCATCGTGTGACAAGTTTACCATACCACTTTCCTAACTGAATTTGCTCCTTTCATATCTTTATGACACATTTTGTAATCCTAACAGTATTTCAAACTTTTTCACTATTATTATATTTTTATGGTGATCTGTGATCAGTGATGTTTGATGCAATTTTTTAGGGGAACCATGAAGCACACCCATTTAAGACAGTAAACTAAATCAACAAATGCATATGTTCTGACTACTCCATCGACTAACTTGTCCCCCCATCTCTCTCACTCTCCTTGGGTGTTCTTCTTCCCTGAGACACAATGGGTGAGACACAACAGTGTTGAAATTAGATCAATTACTAACCCTACAGTGACCTTTAAGTAAAAGGAAGAGTCAACTAATGCAGCAAACTTCACTGTTGTTCTGTTTCAAGAAATTGCCACAGGCACCTAGCCCTTCAGCAACCACCACCCTGACCAGTGAGTAGCCGTCAACACAGAGAGAAGACCCTCTACCAGCAAAAAGATTACAACTTGTTAAAGACTCAGATGACAATGAACAGTTTTTAGCATGAAGTACTTTTAATTAAGATATGCACACTGTTTGTCAGATATAATGCTACTGTACTCTTAATAGACTACTCTATAGTGGAAATATAACTTTTATATGCTCTGGGAAACCAAAACATTTGTAGGATTCACTTAATTGCAATATGTGCTTTACTGTGGTGGTCTGGAACCAAATCAACAATATGTCCAAGATTTGTATATACTCAATAAGTGTGAACAGACATAATTCACTTATTGAAATAAAACAATTTTCAAATTGGGTAACAAAACAGTCAACAAACAACTATATGCTCTGCACAAGAGACAAACATAAAAGTAACTTTGAAAATATAAAAAATAATAAAATGTGCTGGGTAAAGATAAAGGTATATCAGGCAAATGCAAATAAGATAAAGGTTTATGACCATATCAGATAAATTAAAATTCAAGCCAAAAATATTACTGTAATGAACAAGAAAACTTTCAATGCTAAAAGACACATTCATTTTGAAGATAAAAAAAAATTTACCACTGCCTATGCACCAAATAAAACAGCAACTATTATAAAAAATATAATTTTAGAACAATTGAGCTTTCCTCATAGCTCAGTTGGTAAAGAATCCGCGTGTAATGTAGGAGATCCCTGTTCCATTCCTGGGTTGGGAAGATCCACTGGAGAAGAAAAAGGCTACCCACTAGAGTATTCTGGCCTGGACAATCCATGGGGTCACAAAGAGTTGGACACAACTGAGCGACTTTCACTTTCACTTTATAAATGTGAGAGTAAATAGACGGAAGCACACTAAGAAACATTAAAATACCATGGTCAGTTCAACACAGTTCAGACATGCTGACTAGTGGATTCCTGTTTTATTCTATGCATTACAACTCATTATTATCATTATTTATTTTGATGTTCAAATTATTTCAGGTGCCTATGGGAGCACCTTCAATCTAGCTCCTGTTCTTTCTGACTTGTTTCAATCACTTTTTTTAAAGTGAGCACTGATTTTTAACACAACAAGATAGTCCTGCCCCTGCCCTGGAATCAGCCATTTCTCTAAGGACCTCTAGAACCTTTCAGTAATTAATGATTTTTAGAAACCAAGATCTGAGAATAAAGTGTGTTCATTGCTACAATGGCCCTTTAAAGAGACAGAGATAGGAAAAAAAAAAAAAAAAAAGAATGTACACATACATACACAAATAACTATGTTCATATCTATATCCATATATCTCTATCTATACATTCGAGTTTTCCTTTTCATATTTGTAACTCCCTTTTCTAACAGTGAAAAACACAGCTCTTCTTATTCTCAATGTATTGACCCATTCACTTACTCCTAACTCACACAGAAAGTTGTTTTAAAATCGCTAACCTACACATGTGAAAATCAGACCTACTAAATACAGTTCAGAATTTGTTTATAGTTCTTTTTTGCCCTTAGTCGGAAAGTATTGTGTTCAAAATTTTATTTGGGTTACTACTACTACTATTTTTTAAATAGCAGGGAAACTACAGCAATAAAATACACTAGTGAAACAAGAAATTTCTCTCATATGTCTTCTCTTTTTAAGGTGCAACGTTATACAATACTACAAAAAATATCATACCACATAGAAGAAATACCATGTTATGCCTTTTTTTTTTTTCAAATGACTCAAAAATACCCCACTGTCAAGATTCTTATAACTTTGTGCATTCTCAGTTGCTCAGTCATGTTCGACTCTGTGACCCCCATGGACTAGCCTGCCAGGCTCCTCTGTCCATGGGATTTCCCAGGCCAGAATACTGTAACAGGATGCCATTCCCTACTCCAAGGGATCTTCCCAAGCCAGGGCTCAAACCCATGCCTCTTCAGTCTCCTTAACTGGCAGACAAATTCTTTACCACCGTGCCACCTGGGAAACCTTATGTTCAACTTATTTTCCAGAAACAAAAGAGAAATAAAATCATTCCACTCACTCTAACATGTTTGAATTAGAAACAGTTTCCATCTCTTGCAAAATTAAAATTCTCATTAGTAACATTAACTCTATTATATACACTGAACCTTTAAATCTAGACACTGGGGTCTACTAAGTTTCCAGTGCCTTGGAAAGCTTCTGTTATTGGAGTATGCCAAGAAAATAGTTTTTAAAAAAAAGTAAAAGTATGTTTTCTACATTATTTTTCTCTAACTGTATAACTGAAGTAAAATAATGGATAATCAGAAATATAGATAATAAAAGAGAAGCTGAAACATTAAAACATTCAACCTATTGTGCAATAAAGAAATTTATACCATAAAGTAAAAGCAATATAAAAAGTAAACTCTATTCTCTCATCAATCAAAATAAAAGTTATTTTAAAACTGTGACCATGCGAAATGAAAATTAGTTATTTAGAAACTCCACTGGAAACACTTTATGAACCCCATTAGTCCCTGGGGTTACCAATTCACACAATGATCATCTTAATGACTTATTTTTGTTTGTCATTAATGTATTTTCTCTTTACTTTTATAATATTCATCAATTTGTCTTATCTTTCTAAGTAATTTTTTGCAACTTTACTAATGTATACTTGAAAAAAAGTAAACTTCACATATTTACAGTATACAATTTGACAAGTTTGGGGATGTCACCTGCATGAAATTATCTCAACAATCACGATAATAAACATTTTTTTTAATCCCCCAAAGTTCTCATGTTTCTTTGTAAGCTAACCCACCTTCTACCCACATTCACATGTAAACAGTTATCTGCTCTTTGTGACTCTATGTAATCTTCACTTCTAGAATGTTATATAAATAGAATCATGTATCATATAGTGTTTTGTTTCTAGCTTTCTTCACATAACATGATTTTAAGACTCACCATGTTCCTGTGTATATCTGTATTTCATTCACATAAATTTGTGAGTAGTATTTCATTTTATAGACATCCTAGCTGACTTATTATTTACTAGCTGATGAACACTCAGGCTGATTCCAGTTTGGGGTAAGTAATAATAGTTTAGGTTAATAATACTGCCATAAACATTCATATACATGGCTCCCATTTTTCCTGAGTAAAGACCTAGAAGCAGAATGGGTGCTTATTACTTATATTGCAACTACATTGATCTTGGTATATATTTTTCTCTGAAGGTCAAAAATCTCCAAAATACTAAGAAAAAAGATTAGAACTTAATGATTAATCAGGAAAAAAATGAAAAAAAATGGGAATTCATGGCATTAAATTACAAGTAGACTATGCACATAAGTGTGAAAAGAATTGTCCCAGATGATATAAAAAACACAAACCATGTTCCTCAGAATTTGTTTTCAAAGGCATTAATTCTACTTTTGGATGAAGTTCTTCTGAAAGAAAGATCATAGCTATCTTTTATCCCAAACACTATCACAGTGATTAGAATATATCAACGTCATAATAGTGTTATTAGAATTAGAATAATGACCTTAGATGAGTTCATAAAGGAGACAAATGAACAGAAATTATGTGTAAAATGTTAACAACTTACAAGATAAAATGTTTTATAACCACAATTGGGCTCTAATAAATAATGGGTTTTACTTCTATTTTCTAGCATTAAGTCTTCAGACCAACACTGTTTTGTCTTTAAGTTTACAGTCTTGTAAATATACAATAAAATTTTATTAAAATATTTGAGATATGGCATATTAGAAAGAGAATGACAACTGAAAAAAAATAAAATAAAGGACACTTTGAGAAACAACTGTACATACAAAATAAAGAAATTACATAAGAATTAAAGTAAAAAGTTAACTTCATTAAAAATTTAGCTGGTACACAGTTCATCTATTTCACTGTGGCAAGCCATCAAAATAATTATGATTCCGTGAATGCAATCTAATCTCAGGCGAATGCTAAAAAGTCTGTCTTCCAATTACCACATTAGTGTGACTTGCCTAATTAAATCAATTGAATATCAGTAGAAGATAAGCCCCTAAGTGTGCACTATGAGACTCATATGAAGAAACAGATGTAATCATGTATTTACAATGCACATTAGGAAATTGTTGAAAAATGTTTAATACGTGATTTTTTTTCTTCGTATAGAGCAAAACAAAGGTCTAGGAAAGATATTAAACCGTAGCAAAATGCTCAGATGTGCAAAAGCAGATTTTAAAAATCTACTCTGTTAATGCTTCTTTTATAATTAAGCAACGATGTCTTAAAAGCATAGTTCTAGAATTGGATGTGGGACCATAAAATGGGTAAATTAATTTTCTAAATATAAACGCCATATTAGAAGGTAATTAGAAAGTCCTCAGAGATGCTTATCATTAAATTACATGCTGCTTCCTTTGTTTTCCACTGTGTAGGGAATGGCTTTACATTTCTATGAATATCTTTTCCATGAATATCTTTTCCATACTAATCATTACATACATTTTTTTTAATATTTAAAAGCTAAGGATATCTCATTGTATAGAAGCTTTAAAATATTTCTTTTAAAAAAGTCTTGAAAGTTTTTTAAGGGAAGATAAAACAATTAGTAGAATGCATAAAACTTCATTTTTCCCTTTTAGTTATCATATTTAATATTTCATAAAAGTTTGCATTTTATGTAGATGAGAATTAGAGATTTACTTACATTCTTCAAAGAGACTCCTGTATTCTTTATACGGTAAAAAGTAAGGGAAAAGAAAAATTTTGGACTAGAATATAGCTGCATTTGAATAAAACACTTTCATAAAAGACCTTTTGCATTTTGTATCAATGGCATCAGATTCATTGAGAGTTTCTATTTCTGCAGGTACAGTTAAAAATAAAAAGCGGAGATGTCAAAGAGCAATTAGTAAACATGGAGAAAGTATGTTCAGACAAATAGAAAATAGCACAGATGAAAGATTATCTTCAGACATCAGTAAAAATAAGAAGATGGATTTTACTGGGAAGCATTAAATAAAGACCTGAGCAGAGAATCAAGATTCCCAATTTCTAGTTCAGGGTCTGTTAAAATGTAACTGGAACACTAGAGAAGCTCCAGAAGCAAACACTTCTACAGCCAAAATGACCCTGCTGGTTAAGAAGGTATGTCCCTTAAGAACTGATTATATATAAGGTAGGTAAGAAGTTGACATCACTGGCTACAGAGTTTATAAGAAATCCAAATTATCCACTTGAGCTAAAGTACAATATTGTTCTTTCCTCAATGTTTTGGCATTTTTTCATGCTAGGAAGAGGTGTCTTCAGGGAAAAGGGAATAAGCTCAGAAGGGAAAAACCTATAACACACTTAAAAATAGATGTGGAATAAGAACACTAAGACTTTCATTTCCAGTTTAGAAGGATGCCAGCCATTTTGGTTAACATAATTTTAATATTTGACAGCTTAAAATGTGCTTTTTTGTTGCTATCTTCAATCTGTCCTACTATAAGGATTATCCTTAAAAGGAAGTGGTCTCTTTACCAATTTGGAAGAAAAAAAGAAAAGCAAAACTGAAGAATGCACCTGAACTCAGCCACAAAGTAGACCCAGGAAATAAGGGAAGGATATAAGCAAGTTTAAAAAAAAGCTGAGGTCCAGCACTCTGGGTTTGCTAAAAATCAGAAAGGAGAGCAAAGTAGCTAGAGCAAGTCTGAACCTTTAGCCCTAATTCTAAAAATTAAAGGACAAATACAAAACTTTTCCTCTGACAGACTTCATCTCAGACAACTCTCTCCTTTTCTCAAGAAATCTCTTTGCAATATTTTCTTTAAGTCACTTAACCTTTTTTCTTCTTAATTTTTTCATCTCTTAAAGGTAAAAATGTTACTTTAAAAGTTTCCTAAAGTCCTTTCATCTCTAAAATGTTATTATCAATATTTAAAGTAGTCATTATACCCTCACATTCTCATTAAAAGGACTTTGTGAATGCATTTTCTATACTTCAGTATAATATTCTTGAAATAGTAACCATACAGTCATAAATGGACAAGCAAGAAAATGGTCTAGAGTTTTAAATATTCCTATACAAATACATTAAATGACAAGAGAAAATGACATAAGGAAATAATATTCTGGCTTATTGAGTATAAGAAAATGACATTCAGAATTAAGTTGTATAGTTTAAAAGAGTGACTTTATCAGAAAAGATTCAGACTAAAATATTTCCTAAGTACACCCCAAAACTAAAAACTTCCAACTTTTATACTTCTCCCATTACTCTGGTTTTAGTTACCATTATATATCTCAAAGATTACTGAAACAGTATCAAGAGCACTACGTCATAATCTTCAAATCTATTCTCTTTTAGTTATACAATGTTTTCAATGTCAAAACTGACTTTCAGCCTCTACCTAGGATGTAGAAAGCTGGAATGACTGTCATTTCCACCCTCACAATAACAAAGGGCCAATTTCTTATATATGATTATAATTTTTCTTAAACCAATCAGAGAGACAAAGTCACAGAGTATAAAAAGTTAACCTATCAATAAAATGTAAAGAAAGACAAGTGTCCTCAAGAAAAGACATTTTAAAGTATTGATTCATCCAAGGTGGAGCATGGAGGGAAGACAGGAAACACCATACAAGCTGGTAAGAAAAAAATTAATGAATTGCTTAAGGCTAAGCATGGACTGGCATGAGAGTATAGAATACCATACTAGGACCTTCAGACACAAAGATAGTTACGACTCATTCAAGGACTCTACACTACAGACCATGTGCTCACAAGAAATACTGGGGACAGAGAGGGAAACTAAAGAAAGCATCTCTTTTGATAGCGACCTGGGGGAGGAAAGTAGTTGTCATTGCAGAACAGGCCAAGTTCAGTTCGGTTCAGTCGCTCAGTCGTGTCCGACTCTGCGACCCCATGAACTGCAGCACACCAGGCCTCCCTGTCCAACACCAACTCCTGGAGTTCACTAAAACTCACGTCCATTGAGTTGGTGATGCCATCCAGCAATCTCATCCTCTGGCGTCTCCTTCTCCTCCTGCCCCCAATCCCTCCCACCATCAGAGTCTTTTCCAATGAGTCAACTCTTCACATCAGGTGGCCAAAGTATTGGAGTTTCAGCTTTAGCATCATTCCTTCCAAAGAAATCCCAGGACTGATTTCCTTCAGGATGGACTGGTTGGAACTCCTTGCAGTCCAACGGACTCTCAAGAGTCTTCTCCAACACCACAGTTCAAAAGCATCAATTCTTCAGTGCTCAGCTTTCTTCACAGTCCAACTCTCCATCCATACATGACTACTGGAAAAACCACAGCCTTGACTAGATGGACCTTTGTTGGCAAAGTTATGTCTCTGTTTTTGAGTATGCTATCTAGGTTGGTCATAACTTTCCTTCCAAGGAGTAAGTGTTTTTTAATTTCATGGCTGCAATCACCATCTGCAGTGATTTTGGAGCCACAAAAAATAAAGTCTGACACTCTTTCCACTGTTTCCCCATCTATTTCCCATGAAGTGATGGGACCAGATGCCATGATATTTGTTTTCTGCATGTTGAGCTTTCAGCCAACTTTTTCGCTCTCCTCTTTCACTTTCATCAAGAGCCTTTTTGGTTCCTCTTCACTTTCTGCCATAAGGGTGAAGGTCTACCCAAAACATTCTTTCATGTGAGACAAAAGCCTTAAGCTGCCAGAAGAAAGGCAGTAAATCTTGCTGCCTCTAGGACACAGATGAAGAACTATTATGGCAGGAGGGATGGAATAGGAAATAAAACCTGCTCCTCTGAGATAAATAAGGGCAGAAAACCAGAGGACTGTGCAGAAACTCAACATGACTGTGAGAGATCCACCCAGATGACCTAGTAAATGGGTCTAAGGCTAAGGATGATCTAGGACACTGTAGAACAGGTGTCCCCAACCCACTCTCCCCCACCCAGTGCACAGCCTGTTGGGAACCTGGCGGAACAGCAGGAAGTGAGCGGCAGGCCAGTAAGTCCAGCGCTCATCGGCACCACCCCCACCCCACTCCCCAACCCTCATTCTGTGGAAACTTGTCTTCCTGAAACCAGTCCTGGTGCCAAAAAGGTTTGGGACTGTTGATGCAGAATATCCATCCCATGCCCCTGAACACCACTAGTGAGACCTCAGTAACAAGCAACATGAGGCATAGCCTAAAAGGAGGACAGAACAGAAATGAGGAAAAATCTTCTGGAAGCCAACTTCTACCCTAAACAAAAGGTGACAATGAAGTAACATAAAGCCAACAATGCACTAAGTAAACCCAGCAACACAAAATCCCAAACCAACTCAATTCCTGACTAGACTAGCCCAACTCTGCACTGAAGTATATCAGAAGAAAAGGTATGCCAATCCAGGTAGAGCTTACTTGATTCTCTTTTATATCATGTCCAGTCTTCAACCAAAATTTATGAGACACAAATGGAAAAAAAAAAAATCTGTCAAAACACTCACCTGCCAAGAAAGAAAGCAATCAACACAGCCTGACACAGAGATGGTCCAGATGTTATAATTTTCAGACAGAGAATTTAAAGTAACTGTGATTAATGATAAAGGCTTTAGTGGAAAGTGGGTAACAGAACAAGACACACAGACTGTGAAAATTATAAAAAAAGAATCAAATAGAAGTGGTAGAAATGAAAACACAGGCACAGACATGAAGAGTGCTTTCTCCTGATTCATCAATAGATTGGACACAGGCACGGGAAGAAGTAATGCGTAGAAAATAGGCCAATGTGAGGGAGTCTGGAGAGTAAATGTCTGGGAGGCTCTACTCAGAGAACTGAAGAAACAGTCTCCAACAAATTTAGCCTGAAACCCTAGAGGTGGTCAAGAAGCAAGAGCTCACAGAAAAGTCTGAGAAACTGCTGGGTCTAGTCACCACAACTGTAAAACAGGAAGATGTGGGGAGATCTCCAAAGCTACTGCAACTAGGCATCATTACGTGCCAAGAATAATGACTTCTATTTAATCTCCATATTCCAAATAGCATGTAAGATTCTCTTAGCACCTAACTTTAACCTGGAGCCATACAGGGAATGGAATTCTAGAAAATACACTTTCTAGCCTTAGTATGAAGTATTGGTGGCACTCAGTTGACCATATACAATCCAGAACATTTAGTATTTCAAAACAAGCTAAAAATGAAGAATATGGTATAAGATGAAAATGTAGGTGTTAGTCGCTCAGCTGAGTTTGATTCCGCAACCCCACAGACTGTAGCCCTCCAGGCTCCTCTGTCCATGGAATTTTCCAGGCAAGAGTACTGGAGTGCGATGCCATTTGCTTTTCCAGGGGATCTTCCTGACCCAGGGATCAAACCAAGTCTCCCACATTGCAGGCAGATTCTTTACTGTCTGAGCCACCAGGGAGTGCATCATTTTGGCCTTAAGAGACCCAAAACAAAGAACAAGCTGAGTTATGCTCCACCTGGACTTCTGACCCAAAGAAACTGGGAGATAACAAATGGATGCTCCTGTTTTCTGCTAAATTTGTGGTAATTTGTGAGAGCAGTTAGAGAAAACTAAAATATCTCCTTACTGGCCATGCTGATTCCTAATCCTTCTACAAATTGAATGCATGTTTGCCATTCCTCTGCTTAAAACTACCACTGAAACCTCACTGCATTCTCAGATAAAGCTCTATCCCCGTGCATGAGCAGGTAAGACCTTTATTTAGGGCAGTATCTGTTTAATTCTCCAGCTTATTCAGCCACCAAATGTCTTGACAGTCTCTGCCCTAAATATTCCGAATTATTTTTGTTCTGAAAAATGGAAAGCAAAGGAGCCTTTGCACATGCTGAGTATTGCATGGAAGAGCCTCTTTTTAATTCATCTCACTCAGCTTTCAGGACTCAGATTAAATATTATTGAACCCCCCTCAGTAATATCTGGCCGTCAAGCCTGGTTAGGCAGTCTGCCTCTGTTTATTCCTATCAGGGTGTCTTTCATTATTTATTGGAAATTGCCTCTATTTCTCAGTCTCTTCCACTAAACTACAAGATAGGAGACTTGGTATTTTATTCTTCAAAGCAGTTCAAGTAATGCTTGCCACACACACAAACACATACAAAGATGGAAGGTAGAATTTTAAAGAGTCTATTAATATGAAATATAAGAGCAAAGTTAAAATAAGCAATTATTAAAGGTAATATTACTTTTTCTAGATTGATGGTAATTTCTTCTGCCTTCATAATATTTAAAAATACTATAATTTTAGTGATTGGAAATTACTTTGAATTTACTTTAAATTTGAGCTTACTTCAAAATGTTTTCCCCTAGGATTATTTCTAAGAAAAGAACGGTTAGGCATTTCTTTCTAAGTAGAAAATACCAAATTTGTAGTATTGTTCCAGTTTTCTCAAAATAGTCTGTTTCTAGCTAACTTTTTTTTCTAAAGCCTCATGACCCAAGAACTTTTCACAGTGCTCACAGTGAGTTACCATGGTAACTCAAAATGTTTCCCACCATCTCATAGATCAGGTTCATCATGATTGCTGTAAGACTGCTGAGAGAGTGATTAATGGGTGAAGTCACTGCAAAGGGGTTTATAAAAATGCTATCATATTTGAAAACTAAAGGACAATATAGAATGTACCATTCACAAGATTTTGAACACTAAATTTTGAAAATACATTATTTTTTAAGAGTAAAAAGCACACTAGCACAAGATCAACTCTTTATGATTGTCTAGAAGGACAAGACTTGTCAAACACTGTGCCAATAAAAAACTGACCTTAAATATTTTAAAAGAATCTGGGGGTGAAGGATGAATAAATTAGGAGTTCAGGCAGGTTTAATATAGATACACTACTATGCATAAAATGACTTGTGAATTGTAAGACTTGTGAATCTTACACATCATTTAGAATCTGTCATCACGTATCCTACACTGCTGAGTTAGGAAGAGCACTTTCCATTTTTTTTTGCTTCTCTTGAAATTCATTAAATACAGGGTTGTTCATGATGACTTTTAAGAATTAAATTAGAAAGACAGATGTCTGGAAATAAAAACTAAAATTTACTAAAAGCTCATCGATTAACCTTTTTTTCCTGATATTGAAAATTTATGTAGTTGGTATCAATGCCATTTTTTGCTTTGTTTTTGGCTGCTACACCGCATGAGGGATCTTAGTTCCCTGACAAGGGATCAAACCCTGGCCCTGGGCTGTGAAAGTGAAGAGTCCTAACCACTGGACTGCCAGGAATTCCCTCAAATGCATTTTTTTTTTGGCGGGGGTCTGCCCTGGGTCTTGTTGCTGTACAATAATTGCTGCAAGCAACTCTGCAGTTGAGGTACATGGGCTTGTTGTCGTAGTGGTTTTACTTGTTGCAGAGCAAAAAATGATCATCCTCTGGCAAACTGTACATTTACTTTTTGACTGTTTTTTGTCTTCCTTATGAGACTGTAAGATCTGTGAAGGCAAGGGTTTTGTTCCTCCCTGGAATTCTGTTATCCAGAACTGTGCCTAATAAATAACAGAAGCTTAATAAATAACAGAAGCTTAGTAAATATTGTGGGATTCCCTTGTAGCTCAGTCAGTAAAGAATTTGCTGCAGTGCAGGAGACCCGGGTTCAATCCCTGGGTTGGGAAGATCCCCTGGAGAAGGAAATGGCAACCCACTCCAGTATCCTTGCCTGGAAAATCTCATGGACAGAGAGGCCTGGTGGGCGGTAGTCCATGGGGTCACAAAGAGTCAGGCATGACTGAGTAACTAACACTTACCCATATGCATAAAATAGAAAACCAACAAGGAGCTACTGCATAGCACAAGTAATTATACCCAATATTTTGCAATAACTTAAAGGGAAAATACTATGAAAATACCTATTTTTATGTATAACTGAATTACTTTGCTATACACCTGAAATAAACATTTTAAATCAACTATACTTCAATAAAAATTATATTTTAATATAAGATATCCAAAATAGGAATGATACAATTAACTTAAAAGGGAAAGAAAATTGTATATAAACCTAAGACAATTTAATAATAGTCTGTCTCCATTGTATTAATGGTAATGAAGGTATAAAAACATTGACATAAGGATAGCTCTTTCACAAGATTCATCACAGAAGGCTGCAAGTCAAATCACTGAGTTCTGCTTTCAATCTCTGAGAACAACTAGACACTAATATTCATTGAACTGAATATTCACTAAATTGGGAATAAAGCTTCTTAACTGGCAATTCTGATACAATGTACTCTCAGAGAAAACAAGGGTACCATCAAAAGAGAAAGAACTTACTGAAGGTCCATGCCAGCTTCTGATTCAGATAAGGAACATGATAAAGATAACACTAGCTTATCAGCTGCTATTTGAATCTCTCTTTTTTCAGTACTCATAAAGATAACTGGAGAATTCAAATACTAACCGCTATCATATCATGCTGATTTTCATTAAATTTGGCAAAAGGGTGCCCAGCATGGGAATATTAAACTACTTTCCAACCATATGACAAAAAAAGGTTTTTGTATTTATAGCCATTATGCTTTATTTTAACTTTTTTAATACTGGCACCCACTGAAGTCTAGATAATTAAAGTCAGCTACAAAATACTTTTTTTCCAAATCTTTGTGCCTTGAGAAAAAGACCCTTTAAGGAAAACTTTGAACTTTAGTGTACTATATAAAATAGAAATTATAGTCTCACAAACATTATAAAGTTTTAAAGTACATTAATCGCATAAACAAAAGACTGTATTATTTGACAACTCAAAATCATAATAGTCTATAGAAGTCAAATTATTTTACAAAATTCTGTATTATACAATAGATAACCAAAATCTTTCCAAACTATCATCATTTTCTGATTTATAAAGAGCACTGTGTTAAGTTTACAGATGTTGAATTGATTAAGACGACTCAGGAGACTAAATTAAGACAGCAAAAAAAAAAAATACTTGAAAACAAATTATATTTAATGTCACTAAACTTAATTCAGAAACAAGTTGACAAGTTTTAAAACCATTATCCATCTTTCACACTGGGAGATACTTACATTTATTTTATGAATAGTACTAAGAGATTTTCTAAATTAACATGGAGATAGGTTACCTAATATCCACAGTGGGTCTGACAGAAGAAAAAACTAACACATAATATGAACAACACAAGCTCAAAAGGAGAAAACTGTATTTCATAATCTGGATTGTTTAGTTAGCACTTTAAAAAGTTATACCTGTTACTTTCAATGTTAGCATCTACCAGGAAGGTAGTGAATAGAAGACAGTCACCTAAATAAAGCTCTGGCCAGTTTCAGTGCACGATGATGCCATTTAGCATGCTGCTACTGCTAAGTCGCTTCAGTCGTGTCCGACTCTGTGCAACCCCAGAGACAGCAGCCTACCAGGCTCCCCCGTCCCTGGGATTCTCCAGGCAAGAACACTGGAGTGGGTTGCCATTTCCTTCTCCAATGCATGAAAGTGAAAAGTGAAAGTGAAGCCGCTCAGTCATGTCCGACTCTTAGCGACCCCATGGACTGTAGCCTACCAGGCTCCTCCATCCATGGGATTTTCCAGGCAAGAGTACTGGAGTGGGCTGCTATTGCCTTCTCCGACCATTTAGCATGGAAACCATTTTAATTCACAGCAAGTGCATATCAAAGTATCTTTCCTGGCCTTCTACTATAAGAGCTTGTGGTTTCATGGGTAAATTAATAATATGGTGCCATAATTTGACTTTCACTATCCCTGATTCAACTTAGTCCTCAAACTCTAGCCACAGCACTGGCTCTGGGTCCAGGTTAAAGATGGTAAAGGTATTTTGAGATTTTATTTGGAATTCTTGAGCTATTATTTTCTCTGAACACAAGATAATAGATGCTACAAGATATCTATGGTTTATAGATGAACAGTCTCTCAGGTCCATCAAAACCTTTCAAAGTTATCTCAATTGGTTTTGGCATCAACATAGACTCACCATATATTGACAAACCAATTCCAAGCATTATGAACAAAGATATCCTTCCCCATACAATGCCAGCTTTTGGCCTCTGAAAATATCCTACTTCGACAACTACAGCCAAGAGAAGGTCAAGTGTTCATCTAGGAAATCAGAACTAGACACTGAGGATTCCGTGCAGCCTGTGTGGGAGTATCTCGCGAGAGGCTGGCATATCTACTTAGAACCCTGTAGTACATGAAACAGACTCAACTTCGTTTGAACAAAGGCAAATCAAACTGAAATGCTAGGTGAAGGTACTGGTGGTCATTACTGGAGAAAATATTTAAAACAAAGAGCTTTTTCACCTATTTAACATTGCATACAGTTAACTGATGTCAACACACTTCAAAAAATCTAAGGACACTGGAAGCACTCAATGAAAGGAGTGGTAGCAACCGTGACCATGTGACACTGAAAGCAATACATTAATGCAAAAAGAAGCATCACCACGAATGAAGCTAGTGGAGGGGATGGAATTCCAGTTGAGCCATTTCAAATCCTGAAAGATGATTCTGTTAAAATGCTGCACTCAATATGCCAGCAAATTTGGGAAACTCAGCAGTGGCCACAGGACTGGAAAAGGTCAGTTTTCATTCCAGTCCCAAAGAAAGGCAATGCCAAAGAAAGTTCAAACTACCACACAATTGTACTCATCGCACATGCTAGCAAAGTAATGCTCAAAAATCTCCTAGCGAGGCTCCAACAGGACATGAACTGTGAACTTCCAGATGTTCAAGCTGGTTTTAGAAGTCAGAGGAACCAAATATCAAACTGCCAACATCTGTTGGATGACAGCAAGAGCAAGAGAGTTCCAGAAAAATATCTGCTTCCACTTTATTGTCTATGCCAAAGCCTTTGACTGTGTGATCACAACAAACTGTGGAAAATTCTGAAAGAGATGGGAATACCAGACCACCTGACCTGTCTCTGAGAAATCTGTATGCAGATCAAAAAGCAACAGTTAGAACTGCACATGGAACCATGGACTGGTTCCAAATTGGGAAAGGAGTACGTCAAGGCTGTATATTGTCACCCTGCTTATTTAACCTATATGCAGAGTACATCATGAGAAATGCTGGGCTGGATGAAGCACAAGCTGGAATCAAGATTGCCAGTAGAAATATCAATAACCTCAGATATGACATCACCCTTATGGCAGAAAGTGAAGAGGAACTAAAGAGCTTCTTGATCAAAGTGAAAGAAGAGAGTGAAAAAGTTGGCTTAAAGCTCAACATTCAGAAAATGAAGATCATGGCATCCAGTCCCATCACTTCAGGCATATAGATGGGGAAACAATGGAAACAGTGACAGACTTTATTTTGGGGGGCTTCAAAATCACTGCAGATGAAGACTGCAGCCATGAAATTAAAAGACACTTGCTCCTTGGAAGACAAGCTCTGACCAACCTAAACAATATATTAAAAAGCAGAAATATTGCTGACAAAGGTCCGTCTAGTCAAAGTTTTGGTTTTTCCAGTAGTTATCTATGGTGTGAGAATTGGACCATAAAGAAAGCTGATCACCGCCAAGAATTGAAGCTTTTGAACTGTGGTGTTGGAGAAGATCTTGAGAGTCCCTTGGACTGCGAGGAGATCCGACCAGTCCATCCTAAAGGAAATCAGTCCTGAATATTCATTGAAAGGACTGATGCTGAAACTGAAACTCCAATACTTTGGCCACCTGCCTGCGCAGAACTGTCTCTAGAAAAGACCCTAATGCTGGGAAACATTGATGGCAGGAGGAGAAGGGGACGACAGAGGATGAGATGGTTGGATGGTATCACTGACTTGATAGACATGAGTTTGAGCAAGTTCCAGGAGTTAGTGATGGACAGGGAGGCCTGGCATGCTGCAGTCCATGGGGTGCAAAGAGTTGGACATGACTAAGCAATTAAACTGAACAGAACTGAGAAAGGTTCAATACAAGCTGCTGGTAATGAAAATAACAGAAACAACAACAGTAACAACACAGTATTTTTTTTGAATGCTTCATTGCTTTTCACATGTCTTAGCATTAATGTTTGGAATTACACAATACTCATTATTATTATTAATTTTATTGGCATAATATCCTATTCAAATGGGGCTTTCCTGGTGGCTCAGAAGATAAAGAATCCCCTTGCAGTGAGGAAGCCAAGATTCATCCCTGGGTCAGGAATTCCCTTTTCTCCTGGAGAAGGGAATGGCTACCCACTCCAGTGTTCTTTCTTGCCTGGAGAATTCCATGGACAGAGAAGCCTGGCAGGCTACAGTCCACAGGGTAGCAAACAGATACAACTGAAGGGACTTAGTATATATACAAGGCTCCTCTGGATCCTTACACTAAGTAACTAAAGCTGTTGAAAATGTAACTGTCTTATATTATGTCTATCTGAAAAGATAATTCTTTGGAAGTACTACTACTTATGCCATTTTGTTAACAGAAAAGATTTCTACTACTTTTTGTATTACCAGCCTCAAGAAATTAAACTAATCAGAATAACAAGAGCTCAGTTTGGACTACTTTCAAACTTCAAATGAAAACAACATCAGGAAAAGTAAAAAGAATCTAAGTTAACATTCAATCTTGTGAATACCATCCCACCTAGAATTATATTGTTATATGCATATAAATAGAAAAATCTTAAAAAGTAGTTTTACATTGTACAGAGAACTGTGCAGTGCAATTAAATTTGAATAGAGACTTTTTCCAAAATAACTTTTATTTCAATTGTATTATATATCACACAACTATTTACTCCAACTTCTTTCAGCTGTAAAATTACCACTTTCGTACTTTTTTCTTTCCAAATGAAAAGCAAATATTATAAATTGCAACAAATTGAAACTTCATACTCACTGTTAGACAAATAGATTCTGTTTAGGAAATTTACTTAATGCAACAGAACTGCCATCACAAGTTTTTAGATAGATGGGCAGACAGATAACCAGGCATGCTATCAACACTGTATTTTATGGACATTGGGTCAAATCTTTATAAAAATCCTGATTCAGAGCTTTGGCTGCTTCAAGTTAATTTAATAATAATCAGGGAGCACTTTTAAGCTCAAGATATCCTTTAACTAAATATATTATAGATAAAAGCGTAGAATAGAAGCATAAAATAAAATGTGTACTTTACTGGAGGAACTCAGAAAAAAGTTACTCAACAGAAGTAAGCAAGCAGGAATCTTGAGGCCAGCAATTGAATAAATTAACTGGAAATGTATTACATCATAGAATTTTTTTAAAAATCTCAAAAGTAGAATTGGGGTTGTTAAGGTACTGAGACATCATAATAACTAGTATATGACCAAATACATATACTGCTTTCCTCAAAAACAACAATGTAGGCACAGCTGAAGAGTCATGATTAAAATGGAGAAACATCAGCTTGACTTTGTAAACAAGCTGAACATCAACAGTAAACGACATGAGCATCTTGACAGTAAACAAGCTGTTTCAGCGCCTTGCTGAGATGTAGGAAATATGTCATCAGCGTAATAAAATCCCACAAATAGATGGAGTAGTGCTGGTAGCAAAAACTCACATATTTTAAGGAAGCACCCAATGTTCACTGAAGCAATGTTTACAATAGCCAACACATGGAAACAAACTGAATGTCCATCAACAGATGAATGGATAAAGAGGCACATATACACAACAGAATATCACTCATCCATTAAAGAAAGTGAAACAGTGCCATTTGCAGCAACATGCATTGGCCTGAAGATGACCATACTAAATGAAGTAAGTCAGGCAGAGAAAGACGAATACCTCACAATATCACTTTTATGTAGACTCTTAAAAAAAAAATCACAAATGAACTTATTTACAAAACAGAAACAGACTCACAGACTTAGAGAATGGATTTATAGTCACCAGGGTAGAAGGATGGGAGAGACAGATAGATTGGGAGTTCTGGATTGACATGTATACACTGCTATATTTAAAATAAAATGCATTTCCATGAAAAGAAAGGTTAGTGCATGCAATCTTTAATATATTCTAAGAAGCACTGAGAGAGACACAGCAGCAATTTGGAAAAAGGATGAGAGACCAGGAGTGAGAATGCTGGATCATATGGTAATTCTCTTTTTAGTTTTCTTAAGGAACCTCCATACTGTTCTCCATAGTGGCTGTACCATTTACATTCCCACTTACCGTGTACTAGGGTTCTCTTTCCTCCACAACCTTTCCAGTAATTTTTATTTGTAGACTTTTTAATGATGGCCATTCTAACTCATGTAAAGTGATACCTCATTGTCGTTTTTATCTGCATTTCTCTAATAATTAGCATGTTAAACATCTTTTCATGTGCCTGTTGGCCATCTTGATGTCTTCTGTGAATAAATGTCTGTTTAGGTCTTCAGCACATTTTTGGATTGGATTGGTTTGGTTTTTGTTTGTTTGTTATTGAGCTGTATGAGCTGTTTGTGTACTTTGAAAGTTAAGCTCTTGTTGGTCTCATTGTTTGCAAATATTTTCTCCCAGTCTGTAGGTTGTCTGTTCATTTTTGTTATGGTTTCCTTCACTGTGTAAAAGCTGATAAGTTTGATGAGGTCCAATTTGCTTGTTTTTGCTTTCATTTTGTTTGCCTTTGGAGACCAACCTAAGAAAACATTGCTAGGATTTATGTCAGAGAATCGATTGCCTATATCTCTCCTAGAATTTTTATGGTTCCATGTATTATATTTAAGTCTTTAAGCCATTTTGAGTTTACTTTCTTTATTTTGGTGTGTTCTAACTTCATTGATTTACATAGGGCTATCCACTTTTCCCAACACCACTTGCTGAGGAGACTGTCATTTTTTCGTTGTACATTCTTGCCTCCTTTGCCAAAGATTAATTGACTATATGTGTATGAGTTTATTTCTGGGCTCTCTATTCTATTTCATTGATCTATATATCTGTTTTTTGTGCCAATACCACACTGTCTCGACAACTGTAGCTTTGTAGTATTATCTGAAGTCTGGAAGAGTTATGCCTCCAACTTTGTTCTTGCTCTTCAGGAGTGTTTTAGTAATTCTGGATCTTTTGTGGTTCCATATAAATTTTAGGATTATTTGTTCTAGTTCTGTGAAAAAATGTCATAGGTAATTTGATAGGGATCACATTAAATCTGCAGAATGCTTTGGTTACTATGGCCACTTTAAGTAACTATATTAATTCTTCTAATCCAAGAACATGAGATACCTATTTCCTATTTCCTTAAATCATCTACTTCCTTTCGGAGAAGGCAATGGCACCCTACTCCAGTACTCCTGCCTGGAAAACCCCATGGATGGAGGAGCCTGGTAGGCTGCAGTCCACGGGGTCGCGAAAAGTCAGACACGACTGAGTGACTTCCCTTTCACTTTTCACTTTCATGCATTGGAGAAGGAAATGGCAACCCACTCCAGTGTTCTTGCCTGGAGAATCCCAGGGACGGGGGAGCCTGGTGGGCTGCCGTCTATGGGGTCGCACAGAGTTGGACACGACTGAAGCACTTAGCAGCGGCAGCAGCAACTTCCTTTATCACTGTTTTATAGTTCTAATGTAAGTCTTTCACCTCCTTGGTTAGGTTTATTCCTAGGTATTTTGCTTTTTTTTTTATGCAACTTAAATGGATTTTCCTTTACTTTCTGATATTTCCATTGTTAGTGTAAAGAAATGCAACAGACTTCTGTATATTACTTTCGCACCCTGCTACCTTGCTGGACCCACTTACTAGTTCTAATGATTTTTATCTGGAGTCTTTAGGGTTTCCTGTATAGAGAATCATGTCATAATTCTTTTAACTTTCAGTGCAGTTCGGTTCAGTTCAGTCGCTCAGTCGTGTTCGACTCTTTGCAACCCCATGAATCGCGGCACGCCAGGCCTCCCTGTCCATCACCACCTCCTGGAGTTCACTCAGACTCACGTCCATCGAGTCAGTGATGCCATCCAGCCATCTCATCCTCTGTCGTCCCCTTCTCCTCCTGCCCCCAATCCCTCCCAGCATCAGGGTCTTTTCCAATGAGTCACTCTCGCATGAGGTAACCAAAGTTCTGGAGCTTCAGCTTTAGCATCATTCCTTCCAAAGAAATCCCAGGGCTGATCTCCTTCAGAATGGACTGCTTGGATCTCCTTGCAGTCCAAGGGACTCTCAAGAGTCTTCTCCAACACCACAGTTCAAAAGCATCAATTCTTCGGCGCTCTGCCTTCTTCACAGTCCAACTCTCACATCCATACATGACCACAGGAAAAACCATAGCCTTGACTAGACGGACCTTAGTCGGCAAAGTAATGTCTCTGCTTTTGAATATACTATCTAGGTTGGTCATAACTTTTCTTCCAAGGACTAAGCGTCTTTTAATTTCATGGCTGCAGTCACCATCTGCAGTGATTTTGGAGCCCCCAAAAATAAAGTCTGACACTGTTTCCACTGTTTCCCCATTAACTTTAGCCAACCTAACGGGTGTATAATGGTATCTCACTGTGATTTGTCCAGTTCCATCTGTGATTGTTTTAGACACTTAATATGCCTGAAAATAAATCCTTTTTTGCTTGAAATAGCTAAAGTAGTTTATATTGTCAGCAACTGAAGTCTAATCCAGTACATTTTAGATATGTGAAGCAGTTTAGAAGAAAGAATAAGAAACTAAAAACAGTGGTAACAATGACTTGGGAAAAGTACTGGTTTCTTTTCTAATTTCAAAAATAATAATAATAAAAGAGCAAAGATTTGGGAGTAAAGATAATCCCAAAGGCTTAGGAATATCATGACTATGAAAGGGAAGGTTAGGAAAGGTGAGATAGCCAATGAAAATTTTATTGGAAAATATGCCATCTCTGTGGAACTAAAGAGGGAAGAATGTGAGTTTATCTCAAACAGGACAGAAATATCTGAAGATAAAACTGAAAAAGATCCCAGTGTAGGGAAAAAGCAGCAAGATGGTGGTTAGAATGGGAAAATACGAAACAGAAATGATTGACATTGGAAACAGAAATGAAACAGAAAAAAATGGATAAAATGTGGGTAATCTAAATATTAATATATATGAGTAAAACATATCAGTGACAACAACTGAGTGTTATAAACTCCAGGGGAAGCCTGGAGGGGTAACCACAAGGGGGTAACCACAAGGTTGTGAGATTTAACTCCAGGACCTCCAGCAGAGTCCTATAGTAAGTAGCAGAGAAAAAATTATCTTGGTCTTCTTCCAAGAGTAGGGGAATAGGAACCATTTTGAAATACCTCAGAGCATGCTGTTCTTCTTTATATATATATGTATTTATTTATTTTAAATTTCTATTTATTTTTTAATTGGAGGATAACTGGTTTACAATATTGAGATGGCTTCTGCCACATATCAATATGAATAGGGAGGGAGAGAGGTTCAAGAGGAAGGAAACACTTTGTTCTTCTTGACAAGACCTGGCCTCAAAGCAAACTAGTTAACCAGAGCCTAACCTTCTGGGGCTATTTTTCTGAGCCTAAGTAACTTTGGGAAGGTAAATACCCAACTCCAGCCCACTCGAGTTATCCAGTCCCACCTAAAGGAAGAGAAAAAAATGAGAAACACCTGTGTAGTTCACGGCCTAGAGGCTTAGGCTTAGGCTCACTAAAAGAATGAGACTATAGGACTATAAAATGGACTATAATCCACAGGACTACAGAATGCTCCCCCACCACACACACCTCAACACCACATTACTAACAGCTGATTCACAGCAGTTCCTTCACTCTGTACATAATCCACTATGAAGAAAAAATTACAAGGCATACCAAAAGGCAACAAAACATAATTTGAAAAGACAGAGAAAGCATTAGAACTAGACATGGGAGGTGTGTAATAAACTATCAGATCAGGAATTTTAAGCAACAACTGATATGCTAAGGGCTTCAATGGATAAACTTCCATGGTAGCTCAAGTACTGAAGAATTTTTCCACAATGTGGGAGGCCTGGGTTCCATTCCTGGGTGAGGAAGATCCCCTGGAGAATGGAACAGCAACTCACTCCAGTGTTCTTGCCTGGAGAATCCTATGGATAGAGGAGTCTGGTGGGCTACAGTCCACAGGGTCGCAAAGAATTGAACATGCCTAAGCAACTGTCTCATTGTCTTGGGGTGTGTTTTGGAAGCGGGGAGGTGGAGAGCATAACAGGGCCTAGGGGGTACCAGGCCTCCAAAGCCCAAGCTAGTGCCTTTAACATAATGCCAGGTGCCTTCCCTGTGGAATTTCAAGCCTCTGCAGGGAAGGTTTATGAGATACAAAAAGGGTGGGGCAAGAAACAGGGTGTCTTTCTGTAAGTGTTTAACGGGTGGAGAGGCATGTAGAAACGGAGACTTCCGCGAGTGCCTGCAAACCCCATTGTTTGTTTCAGTGGCTCAGTTCCTTTTATGGGAAGCTAGGCTGGGTGGGTGGAGAAGGAAATGGCAACCCACTCCAGTGTTCTTGCCTGGAAAATCCCAGGGACGGGGGAGTCTGGTGGGCTGTCGTCTCTGGGGTCACACAGAGTCGGACACAACTGAAGCGACTTAGCAGCAGCAGTAGCAGCAGCAAGCAACTATTGCTTTCACTTTACAGTGGTTTAAAAAGAAAAGAACAGATAGACAATATCAGCAGAGAGACGGAAATCCTGAGAAAGAATCAAAAAGAAATTATAGAGATAAAAACAGAAATAAACAATTCATTGGGCGGATTTATTAGTAAATTGGACATGGCTGAAGAAAGAATCCCTGGGCTAGAAAATATACAAACAGAATCTTTAAAAACAAAGTAAAGAAATCAGACTCACAATAAAGAACTGAAACGAGATCAGAAAAACCAAGAAAGAAATTAAAAAAAAAAAAAAAAGCACTGCATACCAAAATCTCTGGGATGCAGTAAAAGGAGAGGAATGTCCACAGCAATACAGGCCTAACTCAAGAAACAAGACAAATCCTATAATCTAACTTTATACCTACTAAAAAATAAAAGAACTACAAATGAAGCCCAAAACAGGCAGAAGGAAGGATATAATAAACATCAGAGTAGAAAATAAAGAAATTTTTTAAAATATATTTAGAAAAAGTCAATGAAATTAAGAGCTGTTTCCTTAAAAAGATAAACAAAATCCACATGACATTAGCGAGACTAACAAAGTAAAAAGAGTAAAAGCTCAATTAAGTAAAATCAGAAATGAAAGACAAGTTACCACTAAAATAACATAAATAAGGAGGATCATGAGAAACTACTTCAAACAATTATATGTCAAAAAATTGAACAATCCAGAAGAAATGGATACATTTCTAGAACCATATAACCTGTAAGACTGAATCCTAAAGAAAGAAAAATCTGAATAGACTGATGGACAAGGAGATTGAAACAGTAATCACAAAGCTCCTAATAACCAAAAGCCCAGGACCAATGGCTTCACTGGCAAGTTCTACAGAGCATTCAAAGAATTCATACTTATCCTTCTCAAACTCTTCTAAAAAATTAAGAGGGAAAAATCTTCCAAACATTGTATAAAGTTAGCATTACCCTGATACAAAAATCAGATGAGGACACAACCAAAAAATAAAATTGCAGGCCAATATCCTTAATGAAATAAAAGTGAAAGTGAAGTCGCTCAGTAGTGTCCGAATCTTTGTGACCCCATGGACTATAGCCTGCATCAGGCTTCTCCATCCATAGGATTTTCCAGGCAAGAGTACTGGAGTGGGTCTCCATTTCCTTCTCCAAACACAGACACAAAAACTTTCAACAAAATAACAGCAAGACAAATCCAACAATCCATTAATAAGATCATACACCACAATCTAGCAGTATTTAGTCCAGGGATGAAAGGATAGTTAAGCATCCACAAATTAATGAAAGAGATACATCACATTGACAAAATGAAGGATAAAAATCACATGATCGATACATATAAAGAATATCTATAACTTAATAACCACAAAAAAAAAAAACCTATTAAAGAACAGGCAGAGGATCTGAATAGATATTTACCCAAAGAAGACATACAGATAGACAATAGCCAGTTAAGAAAAGAAGTTCAACGTAACTCTCAGGAAAGTGCAAATCAAAATCACAATGAGATTCCCACCTCATACCTGTTAGAATGAAGTTATTGAAAAGTCAAGAAATAATAAATGTTGGAGAGGAAGTAGAGAAAGGGAATACTCATATACTGTTTGTGGGACTGTAAACTAGTATTACCACTATGGAAAAGAGTATGGAAATTCCTTAAAAAAAAAAATTAAGAACAGAACTACCATATGATCCCTATTCCACTATTTATCTGAGACTTCTCGGGTGGTCCAGTGATTAAGATTCCACCCTTCCACTGTAAGTCAAGTGGGCCTTAGGAAGCACCACTACGAACAAAGCTAGTGGAGGTGATGGAATGCCAGTTGACTTATTTCAAATCCTAAAAGATGATGCTGTGAAAGTGCTGCACTCAGTATGCCAGTGAATTTGGAAAACTCAGCAGTGGCCACAGGACTAGAAAAGGTCATTTTTCATTCCAATCCCAAAGAAAGGCAATGTCAAAGAATGCTCAAACTACCACACAGCTACACTCATCTCACAGTCTAGCCAAGTAATGTTCAAAATTCTCCAAGCCAGGCTTCAACAACAGGTGAACTGTAAACTTCCAGATGTTCAAGCTGGTTTTAGAAAAGGCAGAGGAAACAGAGATCAAATTGCCAACATCTGCTGGAGCATCGAAAAAGCAAGAGAGTTCCAGAAAAACATCTATTTCTACTTTATGGACTGTGCCAAAGTCTTTGACTGTGTGGACCACAGCAAACTCTGGAAAATTCTGAGCGAGATGGGAATACCAGATCACCTGACTTGCCTCTTGAGAAATCTGTATGCAGGTCAGGAAGCAACAGTTAGAACTGGAAATGGAACAACAGACTGTTTCCAAATTGGGAAAGGAGTACAGAAAGGCTGTATATTGTCACCCTGCTTATTTAACTTCTATGCAGAGTACATCATGAGAAATGCCAGGATGGATAAAGCACAAGTTGGAATCAAGATTGCCGGAGAAATATCAATAACCTCAGATAAGCAGATGACACCACCCTGATGGCAGAAATTGAAGAACTAAAGAGCCCCTTGATGAAAGTGAAAGAAGAGAGTGAAAAAGTTGGCATAAAGCTCAACATACAGAAAACTAAGATCATGCCATCTGGTCCCATCACTTCATGGCAAATAGACAGAGAAACAGTGGAAATAGTGGCTGACTTTATTATTTGTGGCTCCAAAATCACTGCAGATGGTGACTGCAGTCATGAAATTAAAAGACCCTTGCTCCTTGGAAGGAAAGTTATGACCAACATAGACAGCATATTAAAAAGCAGAGACATTACTTTGCCAACAAAGATCTGTCTACTCAAAGCTATGGCTTTTCCAGTAGTCATGTATGGATGTGAGAGTTGGACTATAAAGAAAGCTGAGTGTGGAAGAACTGATGCTTTTGAACTGTGGTGTTGCAGAAGACTCTTGAGAGTCCCTCAGACTGCAAGGAGATCCAACCAGTCCATCTTAAGGGAAATCAGTCCTGAATATTCATTGGAAGGACTGATGTTAAAGCTGAAACTCCAATAATTTGGCCACCTGCTGTGAAGAACTGACTCATTTGAAAAGACCCTGATGCTGGGAAAGATTGAAGGTGGGAGGAGAAGGGGACGACAGCGCATGCGATGGTTGGATGGAATCACCGACTCAACAGACGTGAGTTTGAGCAAGTTCCAGGAGTTGGTGATGGACAGGGAGTTCTGGCGTGCTGCAGTCCATGGAGTCGCAAAGAGTCGGACCCGACTGAGTGGTCTGAACTGAACTGAACTTCCACTGTAGGAATCACAGGTTTGACCCCTGGTCAGGGAACTAGAATCCTGCACACCATAAGCATGGTCAAAAAAAAAAAGAAAAAAAAATAGCTTTAATTTGGACTTCCCTTATGGCCCAGTGGTTAAGAATCCACCTGCCAATACAGGGCACACAGGTCTGATCCTTGGCCTGGAAAGATACCAGGAAAGATACCTCGCATACAACTAAGCCCGTGCACCACAACCAGTGAACCCACATACCCCAGAGACTTGCTCCACAACAAGAGAACCTACAGCAGTGAGGCTGCCCACTGCAACGAAAGAGTAGCCCTGCTCCCTGCAACTAGAGAAGGCCCACACGCAGCAACAAAGACGCAGCAACAAAGACCCCACACAGCCAAAAACAAATAACGAACACCCATCTCAAAAAAAATGTTTTTTAAAAATACCACTTCCAAAAAAATACCATTTTAAAAATACCACTTCTCTGTTTGTTGAAGCATTAGCCAAAATATGGAAATAATCCAAGTATCCATCAATGGATGAATAAAGTTATTCATGTGAATTTTTTGGTTTACCAGGGCATATAAAGTTATGCTTACATAACATTGTAGTCAATTAAGTGCGCAATAGCATTATATTTAAAATAACAATGTACATATCTTAATTTAGAAATCACCAGTCTAGGTTCAATGCAGGATACAGGATGCTTGGGGCTGGTGCACTGGGATGACCCAGAGGGATGGTATGGGGAGGGAGGGGGGAGGAGGGTTCAGGATGGGGAACACATGTACACCCGTGGTAGATTCATGTTGATGTATGGCAAAATCAATACAATATTGTAAAGTTAAAAAATAATAATAAAATAAAATAAATACTTCTTTGCTAAAATCTGCTAATCGTCATCTAGGTCTTGAGCAAGTCATAATTTTTTTGGTGGTGGAAGGTTTGGAATACTGTAAGAATTACCAAAAGGTGACAGAGAGAGAGAAAGTAAGCAAACACTGTTGGGAAAATGGTGCTGATAGATGATCAACACAGCAAACCTTTACAAACCTTTAATTTTTAGAAAGCTCAGAGTTAGTGAAGGGCAACAAACCAAGGTATGCCTGTAGGCTTATGTATGTCATAAGCATATACACATATATACACACGCTTATGTATGTTTATATAGGTGTGTGTGTGAAGTTTATATAGGTGTGCGTGTGAAGTAAATGACAGCAATGATACAATACACAGGACAAATAAATGACACAATGAACAGGGAGAGTAATTTGGAGTTTGCTTTTGACATTAAAAATAAATCCTTGATCTGACAAAAGTTAAATCTTCCCTCTCTAGACTCTAAAATATTTCAAGCAAATGGTTGGCAAATTATTTAGAAATAAAAAAAGAAAAATAGATTAATAATACTATGACATGAGTCAAGAAAACCTCTTATGAAAACTCACTGAAACACAATAAAGTTAGTCCAGCTCTCTATATAAGCACTAGTTTGGATTTTATGTAATTCATTTAAGATTTTCAGGAAGCTAGTAGCAGTTTTCTATAAGCAACACGTTACCCCTACCCTTCATTCTTTTCAGTTTAAAGGTAGAATATTACTGTAGACAGCTGAATTCTCTGAAAAGCTTCTAGCTATTTTGAAAAAGGAATTCCTGGCTGGTTCAGTGGTAAAAAATCTGCCTGCAATGCAGGATACCTGGGTTCAGTCCCTGAGTCGAGAAGATCTCCTACAGAAGGAAATGGCAACTCACTCCAGTATTCTTGACCAGGAAATCCCATGGACAGAGGAATCTGGTGGGCTACAGTCGTGGGGTTGCCAAAGAGTCAGACAGGATTTGGCGACTACCCAACAACATCTTCAAAAACATAAAACTTTAAAAACATTTTCTTTTATCTTCCAAGTATCTCAAAAGCTATGGAAACTCACAAGAAAAGAAACTCAAATCATTCTTCTAAACCTATTCAATATATAATAAATTAGAGCGGTTTCTAAAGAATTTAAGTAAATGACATAGAAATCTTACAGATTTCCAAACAAGTATTTCCTTTCCATCTGTGATCCATCTGTAATAACATGCTAATTTTATGTACCACATAACAATCAACCATAAATCTTGTTTAGGATTCCTAATTTTCAATGAGAATTTTATATTCTAAAACAGTCACTATCAAAGTACTGCGCATTGTACATGTAATTAAACAACAATATACTTATACAGAATATTCACAGCAAGAGAATAACTACAATAAACTTAAATTCAAATAAAAGTTGTTCTTTTGGGGTTATTTTAGATGACATAATATATGTCTGAATTTCTGGGACCCTTCCAAAAAAAATGATTTTTAAATGTATACAGTCATCAGACTTTAATATTACCTGATGCTCCATATGAAGCAACATAAAATACACATATAATCCATAGGGTTAAAAATATATATATACAGATTCATTAAAAGTTAAACAGTTGAGAAATGTTCTGTAGTACAGTGGCCAGTGGAGAAACGTTTTGCAAAGACTTACATCTAACAAAGCCTATAAAGAAATAAAAATCTCCAGAGAATCCTAACCACGAAACTTTTAGAGTATTTTTAAGCTACGGTTAGGGGACTGGACGGAGAAGGCAATGGCACCCCACTCCAGTACTCCTGCCTGGAAAATCCCATGGATGGAGGAGCCTGGTGGGCTGCAGTCCATTGGGTCGCTAAGAGTCGGACACGACTGAGCGACTTCACTTTCACTTTTCACTTTCATGCATTGGAGAAGGAAATGGCAACCCACTCCAGTGTTCTTGCCTGGAGAATCCCAGGGATGGGGGAGCCTGGCGGGCTGCAGTCTATGGGGTTGCACAGAATCGGACACGACTGAAGCGACTTAGCAGCAGCAGCAGTAGCAGGGGACTGGAATGCAAAAGTGGGAAGTCAAGACACCCCTGGAATAACAGGCAAATTTGGCCTTGAAATGCGGAATGAAGCAGGGCAAAGACTAATAGAGTTTTGCCAAGAAAATGCACTGGTCATAGCAAACACCCTCTTCCAACAACACAAGAGAAGACTTTACACATGGACATCACCAGAGGGTCAACACTGAAATCAGATTGATTATATTCTTTGCAGCCAAATGGAGAAGCTCTACATTGTCAGCAAAAACAAGACTGGGAGCTGACTGTGTCTCAGATCACGAACTCCTTATTGCCAAATACAGGCTTAAATTGAAGAAAGTAGGGAAAACCGCTAGACCATTTAGGTATGACCTAAATCAAATCCCTTATGATTATATAGTGGAAGTGAGAAATAGATTTAAGGGCCTAGATCCGATAGATAGAGTGCCTGATGAACTATGGAATGAGGTTCGTTACATGGTACAGGAGGCAGGGATCAAGATCATCCCCATGGAAAAGAGATGCAAAAAAGCAAAATGGCTGTCTGGGGAAGCCTTACAAATAACTATGAAAAGAAGAGAAGCAAAAAGCAAAGGAGAAAAGGAAAGATATAAGCATCTGAATATAGAGTTCCAAAGAATAGCAAGAAGAGATAAGAAAGCCCTCTTCAGCATTCAATGCAAAGAAATAGAGGAAAACAACAGAATGGGAAAGACTATGGATCTCTTTAAGAAAATTAGAGATACCAAGGGAACATTTCATGCAAAGATGGGCTCGATAGAGAACAGAAATGGTATGGACCTAACAGAAGCAGAAGATGTTAAGAAGAGGTGGCAAGAATACACGGAAGAACTGTACAAAAAAGATCATCACGACCGGATAATCACGATGGTGTGATCACTCATCTAGAGCCAGACATCTTGGAATGTGAAGTCAAGCGGGCCTTAGAAAGCATCACTATGAACAAAACTACTGGAGGTGATGGAATTCCAGTGGAGCTGTTTCAAATCCTGAAAGATGATGCTGTCAAAGTGCTGCACTCAATATGCCAGCAAATTTGGAAAACTCAGCAGTGGCCACAGGACTGGAAAAGGTCGGTTTGCATTCCTATCCCAAAGAAAGGCAATGCCAAAGAATGCTCAAACTACCACACAATTGCACTCATCTCACATGCTAGTAAAGTAATGCTCAAAATTCTCCAAGCCAGGCTTCAACAATATGTGAACCATGAACTTCCAGATGTTCAAGCTGGTTTTAGAAAAGGCAGAGGAAACAGAGATCAAATTGCCAACATCTGCTGGATCATGGAAAAAGCAAGAGAGTTCCAGAAAAACATCAATTTCTGCTTTATTGACTATGCCAAAGCCTTTGACTGTGTGGATCACAATAAACTGTGGACAATTCTGAGAGAGATGGGAATACCAGACCACCTGTCCTGCCTCTTGAGAAATCTGTATGCAGGTAAGAAAGCAACAGTTAGAACTGGACATGGAACAACAGACTGGTTCCAAATAGGAAAAGGAGTATGTCATGGCTGTATACTGTCACCCTGCTTATTTAACTTCTATGCAGAGTACATCATGAGAAACGCTGGACTGGAAGAAACACAAGCTGGAATCAAGATTGCCAGGAAAAATATCGATAACCTCAGATATGCAGATGACACACCCTTATGGCAGAAAGTGAAGAGGAACTAAAAAGCCTCTTGATGAAAGTGAAAGAGGAGAGCGAAAAAGTTGGCTTAAAGCTCAACATTCAGAAAACGAAGATCATGGCATCTGGTCCCATCAATTCATGGGAAATAGATGGGGAAACAGTGGAAACAGTGTGAGACTTTATTTTTAGGGGCTCCAAAATCACTGCATATGGTGACTGCAGTCATGAAATTAAAAGACGATTACTCCTTACTTAACGCTTACTCCTTACTTACGCTTCTTGGCCTTTTGGCTAAGATCAAGTGGTGGCTCAGATGGAAAGCGTCTATCTACAATGTGGGAGACCTAGGTTCAATCCCTGGGTCGGGAAGTTCCCTGGAGAAGGAAACGGCATCCCACTCCAGTACTCTTGTCTGGAAAATCCCATGGACGGAGGAGCCTGGTGTCCATGGGGTCATAAAGAGCTGGACACGACTGAGCGACTTCACTTTTCACTTACTCCTTGGAAGAAAAGTTATGACCAATCTAGATAGCATATTCAAAAACAGAGACATTACTTTGCCAACTAAGGTCCGTCTAGTCAAGGCTATGTTTTTTCCAGTGGTCATGTATGGATGTGAGAGTTGGACTGTGAAGAAGGCTGAGCACCAAAGAATTGATGCTTTTGAACTGTGGTGTTGGAGAAGACTCTTGAGAGTCCCTTGGACTGCAAGGAGATCCAACCAGTCCATTCTGAAGGGATCAGCTCTGGGATTTCTTTGGAAGGAATGATGCCAAAGCTGAAACTCCAGTACTTTGGCCACCTCATGCGAAGAGTTGACTCATTGGAAAAGACTTTGATGCTGGGAGGGATTGGGGGTAGGAGGAGAAGGGGACGACAGAGGATGAGATGGCTGGATGGCATCACTGACTCGATGGACGTGAGTCTGAGTGAACTCCGGGAGTTGGTGATGGACAGGGAGGCCTGGCGTGCTGCGATTCATGGGGTCGCAAAGAGTCGGACACAACTGAGCGACTGAACTGAACTGAGAGAGACTGTTAAACTAACCATTTTATTCTAGAGATATACATATGCAACCAAAGAGGTAGGAGAATACATAATAGTCTTCTGGTCTGCAGAAATCAACTGTCACAGTGACATTCTTAAAGGAAATGTTCTACCTTAACATGACTATTAACTCTGTTTATATTGTATATTTAAATAGAAAATAACTTTTCCTTTCATTTGAAGTCATGTTTTCTAGGCATCAAGTAAGTATAGAAAATAAAGTCATTTTAATAAACTAATGTAATCCATACTTTAAAAGGGATATTATATTCATAAACAGAAGTCATGCAATGTTTTGAATTGTATTAAAGTGATATTTAACATTGTGTGAATCAGGAATGCCATATTTATAAATGATGTAATCACTGTGACTATGTTCAAATTAATTATTTGATCTCATTTTGGGGTCATAACATGTTTGTCTGTATAAGATTAGTTCATTAAATAAAATGACTTATAAAAAAGAAATGTACACTAAACTTGCCTTGCTGTAAATGTTATGTAAATGCTGTAAAAGTTTGCTCAAAAACTGGCATTTCAAGAATAGTAATAGACTCTCTCACTTTATGCTGACATAGAGTCATCACTTGGTATCTGCGAAGGATTGATTGTAGAACCAAACACCAAAATCTGCAGTTGCTCAAGTCCCTTGTAGAAACTGATATATTATTTGCATATAACCTACACATACCCTCCTGAATACTTGAAATCATCTCGATTATTTATCAAATCTAATACAATGTAAATACGATGGAAATAGTTGTAATACTATGTAAATTGTTGTATATAAAATGTAAATGACATGTAAATAGCTGTCAGCAAGGGGCAAATTCAAGTTTTTCTTTTTGGAACTTTTCGGAATTTTTTTCCAATTATTTTTCGTCTGCAGTTGGTTGAATTCAGGGATGCAGAACTTGTGGATACAGAGGGCTGACTACACCATTTAAGAGTAAAGAAATAAAGTTTCATCAAAGTAAGGCAACTGAAGAAATGACATACTAATATATTTAGAATTGACAACTAAATAAAGAAAAAGTTGTTATTTGGGGGAAATTACGGCTTCCCTTGTGGCTCAGCTGGTAAAGAATCTGCCTGCAATGCGGGAGATCTGGGTTCCATCCCTGGGTTGGGAAGATCCCCTGGAGAAGGGAAAGGTCACTCACTCCAGTGTTCTGGCCCAGAGAATTACATATACTGTACAGTCCATAGGGTCCCAAGGACTCGGACACGACTGAGCAACTTTCACTTTCACATTAATTTACTGCTTATTGCTCTATGTGTAAATTTGCTTTGGGTAGTATTTTCAGTTCTATCTGAAAACCAAAAATATATTTTCATCTTATTCATTTTATTATAAAGAGAAAAAGATCTTTGGGGATAGGAAAAGAACATAAAGATTCACATGTATGTTATTCAGTCTTGTATTTTAATGAAGGGGATTATTTTCTGAATTGGAATTACCTAAACCTCTGAAGGAATCATAATCTTAATAATGCTGTTGTTGTTTAGTTGCTCAGTTGTGTCCAACTCTTTTGCAAACCCATGGACTGTAGCTCACCAGGCTCCTCTGTCCATGGGATTTCCCAGGCAAGAATACTGGAGTGGGTTGCCGTTTCCTTCTCCAAGAGATTTTCCCAACCCAGGGATCGAAACTGCATCTCCTGAGTTGGTAGGCAGATTCTTTACCACTGAATCACCTGGGAAACCCAAACTTAATAATAATAAAACAGTATTTCATTTGAATGGAAAAACAATAACTTTACAAAACCAGAGAAACAGTCAAGTAAGCTCTGTGAGACCAGAGACCATCATATCTCCCACTTTTTCACTAGATCAACACTTCCCCAACACTAGCTACCTGGTAAGGAGTAGAGAGGTCATCTGCCTGAACTACTTTTGCACTCCCATGGTGTCCTCCTCCACCCCCAAAAAAATGCTCCTCACTATAGAAGTCAGCTAGATAATTCCCATCAGGTATCAATTTCTCTGTAAAATTTTCTCTACCGATGCACTTATCACCTTCTATCATAAACTTTGCACAACAAAATGTGTATGTCTAATCATGGGTTTTGGTATCAGATAGACATGAGTTCAAACTCCAACTCAGTTTTACTAACTACACAAATGTGGGTAAGTTTGCTTAAGAAAAATGAGCCCTGGGAACTCCCTGGAGATCCAGTGATCAGAACTCCATTCTTCTGCTGCAGGAGGTGTGCTCAATCCCAGGTTGGGGAACTAAGATCACACAAGCCACATGGTACATGCAACCAAAGAAAAAGAAGAAAACTGGGCCCTACTTTACACCTAAAAAAAATGAAATCTGCAAAAATTTTTAAAAAGTGTGATTAGGAGGCTTAGGAGATGGTGACGGACAGGGAAGCCTGGTATGTTGCACTCCACGGGGTCACAAAGAGTCAGACACAACAGAGTGTGTCTCAACAACAGAGTGTGACTCGACAACAACAGGAGGATTAAATAAGAAAATACAAGTGGCAAGTAAAACATTTTTCATTTTTGAAGGTTTGTAGCTCTACACTTTCTATCTAATCATAACATTCAGATACTACCTACCTATCTCCTCTCAGTCAGGGAGGAAAACCAACTATATTCCCTAGTAGACTGCACGTGGCAGGAGGATCACATGACCGTGAGTGTGACCGAGAAGGAAGGTGTTGGCGCGAGAGAGGATTCTTCTGGGAGAAGAAAGATGAATAGGCTAAATAATTATAGTGGACTACTTATTTAGAACCATAAGAAAAGAGACACAAAAGAGGATCAAAATATATTTTTAGACTGAACTACTGAACTACTTCGACTAAAACGCTATTCATATTGAACCATTTGGTAATCAAAATTTAGATTACATTTAACACAGAAGTACAAAATACAGTATCTTAAGCAAGGCAGAAGCTTGTTTCTCTTCCACTTAAAATAATTCCAGGAGTAGGTTAGGCAGGACTGTTATGGAACTCCTCAAAGTTATCAGAGATCTAAGTTCTTCTAACTTACTGCTTTGCAGTCCCTAGGTGAGGCCCTTGTCCTTACTAAGAAATGGGAAAGAAAAGGTTACCTCCTCTCTTTTATAATTTTTTGACAAGAGTGAAGAAACTTAATGCAAGTGTCAGAAAAATATAATAAACTTATTTTACAAAGGAGAAAACTGGGCTCAGTTACTAAGTAAATTCAACTTACTTTTCATTGGCCAAAACTTAGTCACTGACTACACCTAGCTACAAATGATGCATTATTGGTTCAAAAGAATCAGGGTTCTGCTAGTAAGGGGGAAGGGGAGAATACAAGTCTCTGCCACGTTGTGTGTCACACTTTTCTAAGCCCCCTAAGGTAGACCATTTATAAATATGGAAACCCAAGATGATGGGTCCTGGCATCAATAACAGAATGGGTAAAAGTCCACAGAGCATAAAACAGAGAATTCAAGAGTGGAAAACAAAACATGTATTTTTTTTTTCCTGTGTCAATAACAACAATGTAGCTATTCAGTTATACGGAATATAGAGATAAAAGTGAAGGGTACTTTGTAGAAACCTAGGTTACTAAAAGTCCAACCTATGGAATTATAAAAGATGAATCACATTCTAAAAGGTGTATTTTATGAATAAATTAATTTCTAAATATTACTTGATTTTTAAAAATCTATTTTTCACAGGGGGCTTCCCTGGTGGCTCAGTGGTAAAGAATCCACCTGCCAAGCAGGAGAGGTAGGTTTGATCCTTGGGTCAGGGAGATCCACTAGAGAAGGAAATAGCAACCCACTGCAGTATTCTTGCCTGGGAAATCCCATCGACAGAGAAGCCTGGTGGGCTACAGTCCATGGCGTCACAAAGAGTTGGAAACAGCTTAGTGACTGAGCACAGCACACATTTTTCATATATCTATTCTATAATATGTGATTCCCAAATTACTTTCTATAACATTTATTTATGTCACCTTGTCTCAAAAAGGGCTTCCCAGGTGGTGCTAGTGGTAAAGAACCCACTTGCCAGTGCAGGAGATGAGTTAGATCCCTGGGTCAGGAAGATTCCCTGGAGGATGGCCTTGCCACCCACTCCAGTATTCTTGCCTAGAGAATTACACGCACAGAGGAGCTTGGCGGGCTAAGTCCATAGGATCCCAAAAAGTCAGACACAACTGAAGCGACTTAGCATGAAGCACGTCTCAATAAGGAATTTAAAGTAGTAAATTCTTTCATATTTTCTCTCAGAACACTAGTAAATAAAATGTAGTACAATTGCCCCTTGTATGGTAGATGACTGGTGTAGAAAACAGGCTATTTAAACCAAAGCAACTGCTTCTGACTCCTAGTTGCAAAATAAAATTTATTTTCTAAACTAATTTATTTTCTAAGATAAGAAATCACTTCAGTCTACTTTGGCTATAACTTTGCTTCTAGCACCACTGTTTTCTCAAGATCTCCAAAGAGTTCAACGTTTCCCTTCTCAGTTCATTTATCTCAGGATTCCCAAGTAACTGCTCTACACAGTCTCTTAGCCATATACTTTAGTTGCCAGTTTACACGAAGAATGCCTAAATTCATCTTTAGTCATCTCTGTATCTACTAGTTTACACATCTGAACTGCAGTCTTCCTTGATCAAAATTTATGGCAGTTCAGGAATTTTGCACAGATTTTCCAATACAGGTATCCCTCTTGAGAGGCCTGAGTGGGTCTCAACTATAACAGTCAGCCTGGGACTGGAGAACAAAAACACCTCACGGAAAAAGTAAGAAGTGGATCTCTATATTGTTTTTAAAATATTGAAGTTCAGTGGCCAAGAAAAAAATTGGAGACACAAGGCACAAGAATATTTGATGCCATGTGCATTCCCAGTTTTATGTTTTTCAGACCCATCCTGTGAATTTGTTATTACATTTTTTAAATAAATATGATCAGATGCTAAATTAGGAAATAACACAACTCAAGTGGAAAATAATAATATGGTATTTATTTCAAAAATCAAATCAATAATGGGCTCAAGGTATAACCCCCCAAAAAAATACAGTTCTGATATACCATCAAGCAATTGAAATAAAGTCGGATGATGATGACCCAGTAGCACATGAGTCCCAGTAAAAGATAAAAGGGTTTGCTACTAAAAGATCTCCTTAACTATAAGTCAAGTCTAAGAATACATGATATTTCAAGAGATACAGTCAACTTTATGACAAAACTCTCTCTCTCTTGTCCAAGTGAAAAGACCTTGGAGGATGTATGTCTAGTTCTGTATATACTCCATATTAAGTATCTGACATGAAATAGGAGTATTTTTACAAAGTCACAGTTATATCTTCTTAATAGGCTTAACATGTTGTTTTCTCATTGTAATGGTTTTCATTCCCTTTTTGCCAATTTTCCAAACCAAATTAACTTAATAGTTGTTACATATTTTTTTGATAAGTTCTAGACCTAGAGTCTGGGATGTTTAGTATAGGAATTCTTTCTAATATTTTTCATGCTAACTTTCCTTCCTAAGTTTTTCTAATGAAATCTCCTTTCCTTGTATTTTACTGAAACTGATTTCAGTTGCATATAACAGAAAAAGAAATATAGCTGACTTAAATAATGGAAAAAAAAAAAAAACGGGCTCATATTACTGAAAAATCAAAAGCAGCATTTCTCGCCCTGTTTGTATATTAGAATCACCTGGGTTGTTTTTCTTAAAACTTGTCTGTCTCCAAATCCTTATCCCAATGTCCCCTCTTCAGAGCTCATTTTTTAAATGTCTTGAGTTCTCCAGGTATATATTAATATATATGTGTGTACAGAATTATCTACATATATATAATATGTATACAGTTATGTACATTATATAATGTGCATGTGTGTGCATACACATATATTTTTATATGTTATATACAATTATATGCCTATATTATTATTTGTTAATATATTAATGTATATTATAGCCATATATTATAATTGTTATATACATACATGTTATATTTATACATAACAATTATATACATATATAATGTGTATATGCACATATATACATTATATATAATAAACATATGTGCATATATATATATATAATTGTTTTCCAGGTTCCAGATCATTTCCAAAGTGTACACAAGGTTAAAACTACAATTTTAGAAGAAGGGTTGGTTTCATGCATGACTTAATCAGGATTTCAAATCTATTTATCTCTGATTCTCTAAGCCTTATTCTCTTCTATGAGTCAATTCCTTTTGCAGGCCACTCTACCTAATGATAGAATAATGGCCGCAGCCTTATATCCATCTGTTATACAATCCAGAAAAAGAGAAAGCTTCTTTCTCTTCAACCACAGAACAGTCTTAGGCCATTGTCTGGGCCAACTTAGTTTCTATTCCCACCTGAACTAATCACTGTGGCAAAAGAGCTAGAATTATGCTAATTATTATGATTAACCTAAATCAAGTAACATAAAATTAAAACAAAATTTTATGTCTAGAACTAATGAGCACTGTAAAATTCTAACCAAAGTAAAAGTGTCAGTTATCTCTGAATAATGCCTATACATCTCTACACAAAAGGAAAACAAAAAAATTACAAGCAAACAGTGTCAAAAGTAAACAAGGACAAACACTGCAGATGCTTGATTTACAAAAAGCATTATATAACTAGGAAGGGATAGTGGAAACATTTTTTTTGAAGCCTGTGGGGAATATGGCTCCAAGTTAAAACTACTAGTGTGTTATTAAGTTACAATAGATATTTATATCACTGAATATAAATATACTCACATTTTTATATTTATTCCTATGTGAAAATTATTAATGTAATTTAGAGTTGAATTATAGGGCATCTTTAGTAATGCATTCCTCAGAACAAAAAGATTTCTATATTTTATACTCATTAAATAATGATAGTCAAAATGCTTTATATCAAAATATTTGCAATACAATCCTGATTGAGGAAAACAAAATACAAACAGGATATTTCACTATTATTACAATGAAAGAAAAATTTACTCAAACATTAGCATTGTTTGTTTCAGGTGGTGGAACTATATAAACTTCTTTTGTTCTTTCTCCTTTCTTATCTTCAAAAATTTCTTTAATTATGTACTACTCTTATAAATAAAAAAGCTTTAATAGGCCAATCGTTGTCTCAATTATACAATCAGTGGTAATACTAAGTTAAATAAAAATCTTTCTAAAATCCTTCACTTAATTCTAAACCTTGAATTTCTAAATTTTTTTTCTTTGCCAAGAATTGAACATTAATCACGAAACCTTTGTTAATATTATGTGTACAAATGTCAATGGTGAAAGTGAAGTTGCTCACTCATGTCCAATTCTTTGCGACCCCATGGGCTGTAGACCACCAGGCTCCTCCATCCAGGGAATTTTCCAGGCAAGAATACTGGAGTGGGTTGCCATTTCCTCTCCAGGGGATCTTCCTGACCCAGGGATCGAACCCGGGTCTCCCACATTGCAGGCAGATGCTTTTACCATCTGAGCCACGAGGGAAGTGGTATTCTAATGTTTAAAATGTATGCAAAATACCAATAACCAGATGTTTTCATATAAGGTAACATTTCTACAGCACCTGAGAAACCATCATTTATCTCTTGCTTAAAATAGACTTCATGGAGAGGCATTTAGTTTTTCATGACACTGCCTACTCTGTAATTTAAATTCTTTAATTATTAAATTGCAAACTATTTAAGTGCAATGATGGCATCATATATTTATGAAAATGCAGATAAACAGAAATTTTGAAGTTCTTTCCTTTAAATTTTGAAGGAAAGAGGAGCGATGTCACTGAGATGCCAACATAAGTTGTTCCTGACTTGGTTTCCCCTCACAAGAACCACTAACATGTATTCAAAAACAATACTACTGAGAGAATCCTAGACATGGGGGTGAAGATGAAGCATCCCACTGTACCTCAGAGATCAAGACAGACTACATTAGAAGGATAAGGGAAGCAAGTACATTTTGACCACGTGTCTGCTTCCCTTGGATAGGACAGAGCCAAGCAGAGAGGTCTCTCCTGGGTCTCTGGTTCCTCCAGTGGGAAAAGAGAGTGGGGTGTAAGAGGAGAAGGCTAAAAGCCTCCCCTGGCATTGTGAATCAGTTTGTGAGAGCCTCTACTCTGAGCTCATTCCACAAGAATTGCAGGGGAATCTATGGGGACCAGCCATGGTGTATCTGATTGTGACAGAGAAGATGAAAGAGGCTTACAACAACCAACACACAGGTCTTGGTGGACCAAGATCATACCTGCAATGCCCAAGGAGTAATCCCAACCATCAGCTTTACACACCTGCAGAACTAAGTCATACACACACAGTAAATATGACAACCAAAGAAAACAATAAAGCCCCAGCAATTGACCCTACAGAAATGGAGTTACATGAACTGTTAGAGAATTCAGAATAATTTTAAGGAAGGTTAGTGAACTATAAGACAACACAGGCAACTAAATGAAATTAGTAAAACAATGGAGGAACAAACCAAGAAGTCTGTCAAGGAAACAACCACCATCAAAAAGCCAAACAAACATAGAATCCTACAGTTAAAAAACATAATAACAGAAATGTTTCAATAGTTTCCAAAGTAGACTCATTCATGCAGAAGAAAGCAAGCCTGAAGAAATTATGGGACACATGAAAAGAAACAATTTCCTATTATAGAATCTGCACCTTGCCTCTTCCCCATTAGATGTTGCAGAGACATCAGATGTCAGGCAGAGCCCTGTGGAGCATCTATGCATTGTGCTCAAGAATGAAAACTCTCCCACCCTCCAGCTGGTGCTGTAGAAACTACAAGGCAGAACCCTGACACTCCAGCTCACTCTATAGTAAGTAAATGATCACGAAAAGGAAGCACTTCAGCTCTCCTCCATAGACAGAGGAGGAAGTGGATAGGGTACAGAAAAGAGGCCGCTGAAGAAAGGAACTATTTAAACCTGTGTATGGAGTCCTGGGTAGACCCTCCAACTGGCTCATGGATGAAACCAAAAACAGCAAAACAAAACCTCTGAGAAAAAAATATCATGTGAACAACCTTGCAGGCTTTAAATTGGCCACAGGCTAGACCAGAATAACCTAAATACTAAACTGGCATTTGAATCACAGTCTAGAAAAGTGGCCAAGGATGTGTGCTCTGAATTCAAACAAGCTGACTGTACTAAAATAGAAGATTTAAGTAGGAACCAGAATTGCATGACACAGTTACTGAAAATGTCCAGACAAAACCCAAAATTACCCATCATATCAACAAAGAGGAACATCTCAACTCAAATGAGAAAAGATAATCACCGGATGACAACACCAAAATGGAGCAGATGCTGGAATTGTCTGACAAGGATTTTAAAGCAGATATCACACAGAAGTACAAACAAGCAATTACATAATTCTTGAAACGAATGGAAAATTAGAAACCCTTGGCAAAACTCTAGAATAAACAAAGAAAAACTAAATGACAACTGTAGAACGGAAATACATAATAACAACTCAAAAACTACAGTGGATGAGCTAAATGAAAGAATGGAGATGAGGAAATAATCAATGAACTTAGACCAATAGAAATTACCCAAACAGAAAAACAAAGAGAGAGCAGATCTTAAAAGAATTAACTCAGCCTTAGGGATCTGCAGGTACCAAAAGATTTAGCATTTTTTTATGTCAGAGCCTCAAAAGAAGAAAAGAAAGAGTGTAGGGATAATATATGTATGTGAAGGAATAATGGCTAAAAATTCCCAAATTTGACAAAAGATATAAACCAACAGATTCAAGAACCTCAAAGAAGATAGAACCATGTAAATCTACACCCAGACACATCATAATCAAATTGATAAAAACTAAAAAAAAAAATATTTTTAGCTAGATCAGAGAGAAATGATACATTATCACTGAGACAGTATCAATTCAAGTAAGAAGTGATTTTTCTCATCTGAAAGCCATTCATCTGGTTTCCTTTCTGTTCCTCAAATATATCAAGTCTTTCCCTCCTTAGGAGTACGATACTATACATTCCTTCTGTCTGGTTCAATCAACCTCAGGCTCTTTTCACCACTGGCTTCTTCTCATTCTTTAGCTTTTTATTCATTTCATCAGAGAAACATTCTGGAAGTATCGACCCACCCCATATCGCTGTCACTCCTCTCTCATTACACAGCATTGTACTTGTTCTCTTCCTTATTCATAATACCAACAAAAATATCATGCAACATTTTTCAACTTATAGTCATTATCCCCTCTGCACAAAAATATTAGTTCCATGAGGGCAAAAATCTTCTATGTCTTGTCTACCTCTGTGTTCCTAACATCTAGAAATACTCATAATAGACCCTGAATAAGTATATGTTGAATATTTGAACTAATGAATGAACAAAAGTGTTAGTAAACAAATGCTTGGATTCAAACTAGTTAGAAATTAGGGAGGGTGAACACTGAGTAAAATTTAGTGTAAATCACAGGATATTACAACTGTTTTCAACCTGCACTTGTCTTAACATTGTCTGAGAGTTTTAAAAAACATGGATTCCTGGGACCCATACCACAAGAATTAATTCCTAATATGTAAGGGATGAGGCCTTGGCAATGGTATTTTTTAAAACTCACTAGCTTATTCTAAGCCATGGCCAAGAAACACTGGGGCTTCCCAAATGGTTCAGTGGTAAAAGAATCTGCCTGACAATGCAGAAGCCAGAGGATATATGGGTTTGACTCCTGGGTCTGGAAGATGCCCTGTAGAAGGAAATGGCAACCCACTCCAGTTTTAATTCTCAATTAAGGTTTCAGTGGATGATAATAGTGCATCATTCTAAGTATTAACTATTCCCAAATATCATTAACAGTGGGCCATACACCCAATGATTATGTGTATGGCCAATAGTGGCCCATACACCTACTCCCCTACTACGTATACACACTACGTTAACAGCAGGCCACAAGACTGGAAAAGGTCAGTTTTCATTCCAATCCTTAAGAAAACCAATGCCAAAGAATATTCAAACTATCGCACAATTGCACTCATCTCACATGCTATAAAAGTAATGCTCAAAATTCTCCAAGCCAGGCTTCAACAATATGTGAACCGTGAACTTCCAGATGTTCAGGCTGGATTTAGAAAAGGCAGAGGAACCAGAGATCAAATTGCCAATGTCTGCTGGATCATCGAAAAAGCAAGAGAGTTCTAGAAAAACATTTACTTCTGCTTTATTGATTATGTCAAAGCCTTTGACTGTGTTCGGTTCACTTCAGTCACTCAGTCATGTCCAACTCTTTGCAACTCCATGGACAGTAGCATGCCTGTGTAGATCACAACAAACTGTAGAAAATTCAAGAGATGGGAATACCAGATCACCTGACCTGCCTTCTGAGAAATCTGTATGAAGATCAAGAAGCAACAGTTAGAACTGGACATATGGAACAACAGACTGGTTCCAAATTGGGAAAGGAGTATGTCAAGGCTGTATATTGTCACCCTGCATATTAACTTATATGCAGAGTACATCATGAGAAATGCTGGGCTACATGAAGCACAAGCTGGAATCAAGAGTGCTGGGAAAACTATCAATAACCTCAGATATGTTGATGATACCACCCTTACGACAGAAAGTAAAGAGGAATTAAAAAGCCTCTTGATGAAAGTGAAAGAGGAGAGTGAAAGAGTTGGCTTAAAACTCAACATTCAGGAAACTAAAATCATGGTATCTGGTCCCATCACTTCATTGCAAATAGATGGGAAAACAATGGAAACAGTGACAGACTTTATTTTCTTGGGCTCCAAAATCACTGCAGATGGTGACTGCAGCCAAGAAATTAAAAGATGCTTGCTCCTTGGAAGAAAAGTTATGACCAACCTAGACAGCATATTAAAAAGCAGAGACATTATTTTACCAACAAAGGTCTGTCTAGTAGTCATGTATGGATGTGAGAGTTGGACCATAAAGAAGGCTAAGTGCCGAAGAATTGATGCTTTTGAACTGTAGTGTTGGAGAAGGCTCTTCAGAGTCCCTTGGACTGCCAGGAGATCAAACCAGTCAATCCTAAAGGAAATCAGTGCTGAATATTCATTAGAAGGACTGACGCTGAAGCTGAAACTCCAATACTTTGGCCACATGATGCAAAGAACCTACTCATTGGAAAAGACCCTGATGCTAGGAAAGATTGAAGATGGGAAGAGAAGGGAGACAACAGAGAATGAGATGGTTGGATGGCATCACCGACTCGATGGACATGAGCTTGAGCAAGCTCCAGGAGTTGGTGTTCCATGGAGTCACAAACATGACTGAGTGACTAAACTGAACTGACTGGTACACCTACTCATTCAATACAGGGGCATCATCTTGTTCTTTCAATGTAACAAATATCAGACAGAATCAATACAAATTTTAAAGCTTCTAAATGCATACATAAAGCCCAACATTTTCTGTATGATCTTATGATATGATCTTATGCTAAATTTGAAATTTAAGTGTAAATATTTAAATGTAATAAGAAAATTTAAGAGAGCAAGTTAAAGATGAAATTTAACATTGACAACAATATATTTTTTAGGTTGCTTCCTGATTCTGAGTGTTTATTTTAATCAAAAATAACATAAAATTATAATTGCAAATCTTAAGAACGTTCAAGCTGAAATCAAATTGTTCTTTTCGAACAGATCCTAAAAAATATAATTTTCAAAACTTGTAACAGTTCTGAGATCTATACCTATATATGCAAGATAACCAATTCTTTGATATGATTTATCTGAACTGGATATATACAATGCTTGAAATAGAATGACCAAGGAAATCTCCCTTTATATAGTTATTTTCAGAGTAAACTTCATCTGAGATAAACTTCTTATCTCAAGTTAAATTGACAATCATTATATATTTCTAGAAATTACTTTTAAGGCAAACACAACTAATCTGAGAATTCTTGGAAGCTCAGTTAGAACCATTGTAATGGTAGTTAATCATCACTATAAAAAATGAATTAACATATCAAACTAATCTAAGGAAACTATAAATGAGATAAGTCTCCAGGAAAATAAAGTGCTAGATCATGAAATATCTTGGAAATAGGAGACCAAATTGAGAATATATAAACACATATTCAATACTGACAAACAATGACTTTCACTTTATCTTGCCTAGCTAAAAATATTTTTTAAATGATGATTAAAAATTAAACAATATACAAGGCATTCTATGTAAATACAATAAATGTCATATTTTAAAAGTATATTCATATGGGGTGTGGGAGAAATGGATTGGGAGCTTGGGGTTAAAGATGCAAACTATTACACACAGAATGATAAAACAACAAGGTCCTACTGTATAGCCCAGGGAACTATATTCAATATCCTATGATAAATCATAATGAAAAATAATATGAAAAAGAATATACATATATATGTATAACTGAATCACTTTGCTGTACAACATAAATTACCATACTGCAAATCAAATATACTTCAAAAAAATATTTCTTTTTAGAAATATATTCATGTTTATGTAAAGATACCTTTTATCTTACATGATACAGAGGCTAGAAGTACTCTAACCTCAATCAGCCATGGACCTCAGAAATCCTAGGCACAGAAACACAACTAGACCAGGTGAAAGATACAATATAAATGATACACCCATTCTCTAAATTTTTATGTAAACAGTATCAAGTGGGTTTGTGGGGGGACTATATATTAATTTGACAAAGACTTCATTTCTTTTCAGGATAACTTTATGTACATCTATACTTCCTTTGAGATAGGTACTGCTCCCGTGAAAAAAGAGCAACCTCTGATTTATGTACTTTCTTTTGTTGTTGTTGGTTTTCAATTATTTTTATTTTTTAATTAATTTTAAAGCAATTTTTAAATTGATTTATATTTTTTCTTAAATGTAAAGCTAAATGCTGAGAATCTACTGGGTACCTAGCATGATACCAAACCATGAAGGGTAGCAATGAAGACAGACTCTCCACCTTTAAGAAATAAATGTCTTATCTTTAAGACATTCATATAAAAAGATGATAAAACAAAAAACTCATAGCAATGTTCTTAAATAGATGTGTGACAGAGTGCTCCAAAGTGAAATTAAGGTTTTAAAAGGTATGCTTGAGTAATGATGTTCATAGAAGACTTATTAGAAGATTGAGGAAAAAAATACTAAACTCCTATTTTATGCCCATCTTTTCTGTCAAAAAATAACATTCCTAATCAAAGTTAAAATTCACATATTGATTCATAAAAATATATTTCATAAACTTAATTGTCAAATATAATCAGTTAGTCTCAGTTCAGTCGCTCAGTGGTGTCCAACTCTTTGCGACCCCATGGGTATTCCAAAATAAATCTGATGCTCCTAATTAACTCTCTCACGATATTAAGAGAGCCAGCAGATGAAAGAGTGTGCACTGTTAAGAAAATTTTAATGAATTAAGGAAAGTACGACAGATATCACAAAGTGAAGATGGGTCATTCCTTTCACATAAACACAAAAAAATTGATATATGCTAATCCATAAAGAAAACATTTAAATTGTTAACACACTGAAACAACTGAGTATATAACTCTATTTCCATAATGGAAGCAAGCTTGAAATCAATAACAAATGGTCAGGGGAAAGAGTTCACTTCAAGGAAATTAAACAATAGTCTTAAATAGGTCTAAGAAGAAAAAATGTGAATTAAAGAATGTTTGAATCTAAGTAACAGAAAATGTGTGGAATACAGCTAAAGCAGTGTATGAAGGAAATTCATTGCCTTAAAAATACATATAATCAAAAAGAAGCTGAAAATCATTGATTTAGCTTCCATTTCAAGAAATTAGGAAAAGAACAACAAATCAAACTCAAGGGACAAACAAAGAAATTATAAAATAGTCAATGAAACAGAAAATAAACACATAATAGAGAAAATCAACAAAGCCAAAAGGTTTTCCTTAAAGAACAGTTTATAAATATTGCTAAAATGCCTAGTAAGACTGATTACTGAAAGCAAGAAGGAAGGAAGGAAAACACAAAGTACCAAAATCAGGGGGTAAGGAAAGGGCATCATCACTGTAGATCTTATAAACAAAAAAAGGAAATATAGCAATCACTTTTTCAAAAAAATAAACTTGATAATTTGAAAGAAATGGATATATTTCTTTAAAAGTTGAATTAATAAAACTAGAAAAAATATATAAAATGTAAATGGCCCAATACCTACTAAGGTGGCTTATTATTATTTATCATTATTGAAAAAGAATTTGTTATACTCACATGTCTCAGGAGGAGGAGCATGTTGCACCATGGAGGTCACACAAGGAAAGAAGAAATGAAGGGAAAACATGGGTGAGAGCCTTCCCTGAGGTTTCCACAGGAAGGAACAGGTAAGGCAGAGTATGCAAGCTTAGGATTGGCTAGTTTGAAAAATTTCAGCAGACTCTGGGGTACAGGGTACTGTCTTTAGTTCTCTGGTATCAGGCCCTAGGGTGATTAGAGCAGAAGTAGCTACAAGTGTGTGAGGCCCAGAGGAGGTTAGCTCATGAGCCCTGGATTGGCTAGTTTGCATAGAAACAGCATGCTTGCCAGTTACTTGCTTGCTCTAGCCTAAAGCTAGAGAATCTTTCTATTCAGGATCAACAAGGCCCCAGTGCCAAAGCATCAGGGGGGGACATGAATATTTTCTTAAGAACATCCCCCAAATAAAATACCAGGTCCAGAAAGTTTTAACTGTGAATCCTTACAAACATTTAAGAAAGAGCAACTCAATCATGCAAAAAATAAGCAAACTTTTTGACAGAATTGGGGGAATAAGAACACTTACTCACTTTTAAGAACCCAGCATAACCTGACTCCAAAACCTTCCAAAAAAAAAAAAAAAAGCTCCTTACAAGAAAGGGTCTCATTTGTCCTCCTGCCACTAATTCTTTTGCCAACACGGCCCTCTTTGGACTTACAGAATGGGCTTATTTACAGTTAGGATATTATTTACAGTTAGACAACATTATTTCTGATCAAGGAACTCATTTCAGCAAAAGAAATGTGGGCTTTTTGCTTACAGAATTCACTAGGTCTAATAAATTCTCCACTTAGAAGCAGCTAACAAACAAGAAGACCAGCTGAAAACAATAATGATGCCCACTGAGAGACAAGACCTTGAGAGGACCTCTTTAAGCATACACAACGCAGAATATGCAATGTGTGTCAAATATCTCTTCTCATTGTTTCACCTTGATAACTCACAAAATTTTTGCCACTTGTCTCCATAATTTTGAACTCTACTCATTTAAAATCCTGATTCCTGAGGGAAGCATGCTTCCACCTAGAGACAAGACTCTGGTTCTACAGAATTGAAATTTAAGATCATCAACTAGCACTTGGGGCCCTTGAAACAAAGTAGTCTGCAAGCAATAAATGCTGGAGAGGGTGTGGAGAAAAGGGAACCCTCCTACACTGTTGGTGGGAATGCAAACTAGTACAACCACTATGGAGAACAGTGTGGAGATTCCTTTAAAAATTGCAAATAGAACTGCCTTATGACCCAGCAATCACACTGCTGGGCATACACACCGAGAAAACCAGAATTGAAAGAGACACATGTACCCCAATGTTCATCGCAGCACTGTTTATAATAGCCAGGACATGGAAACAACCTAGATGTCCATCAGCAGATGAATGGATAAGAAAGCTGTGGTACATATACACAATGGAGTATTACTCAGCCGTTAAGAAGAATACATTTCAATCAGTTCTAATGAGATGGATGAAACTGGAGCCTATTATACAGAGTGAAGTAAGCCAGAAAGAAAAACACCAATACAGTATACTAACACATATATATGGAATTTAGAAAGATGGCAATGATGACCCTGTATGCAAGACAGCAAAAGAGACACAAATGTGTAGAGCAGACTTTTGGACTCAGAGGGAGAGGGAGAGGGTGGGATGATTTGGGAGAATGGCATTGAAACATGTATACTATCATGTAAGAAATGAATCACCAGTCTATGTCCGATGCAGGATACAGCATGCTTGGGGCTGGTGCACAGGGATGACCCAGAGGGATGTTATGGGGAGGGAGGTGGGAGGGGGATTCATGTTTGGGAACGCATGTACACCCGTAGTGGATTCATGTCAATGTATGGCAAAACCAATACAGTATTGTAAAGTAAAATAAAGTAAAAATAAAAATTAAAAAAAAAAGAAACAAAGTAGAGGTCACTCTACTGACTGGGGTGATTTGTCACAATGAACAAGTAGAATCTGACTTGCTGCAACACAGGGAAGGCAGGAAGAACTCTTTTAGCATATTCTCTGGGATTCCTCTTAATACTTCTACCTCCAATATTAAGAATTGATGGAAAATTATATCAAAAAAAAAAGGAAGGCTCACTGAAGATTCAAAAGGGAAGGTCTGGTCTTTCACCAGACAGTGAACCCTGAACAGTTGAGAGCCGAAGAAACATGGTGAGAGTGATAGAAGAAAGAAGTCATAAATATCATCTACAGCCTCAGACCAGATAAGAATGAGGACTGTGTTCAACAAACAAACTGGACTTCAGTTAAGAGTGCTTTGTCATAAATAACCGTAGAAGGGACTGGTTTCTTTCCCAGCTGATACACTTCAGCTATATGTTAACATTAACATCTCAAAGGGATTGATGTATTGCTAGTGTGAGTGACAGCTGAACAACACACACCTGTCCTCATCCTGCTCTCTTTTGCTGTCTCTAGTTCCCTAATGTGTATTCAGCAAAAGTTTATGGTACGGGAAACAAATATTCCATTTTCTGAATTACTATTTTTATTTTAGCATCCAAAGAACAGTTCTATAGTGCACAACCCTATCAGTAAACGCTTCTTAAGGATCTGGAAAGAAAACATGTTTCATAGATTGGTTAAGGACATTTTTCATGGTTGGGTCAGGTGAATCAAAATTTCCAAATACAATGTCAAGACATTTTAAAATTTAACCGTATGTTTTTACAGGCTTCAAATACCTAAGCAGTACCTAACAACACCTCTTTCCACTGATTGTAAATAGGTTTTTTTTTTTTTTTTGGTCCATTAAAGTATTTGTTTCAAAAAAAGAATAAAGATTGTGTCAGCTATTCATATAAATTTCCTTGTGTGTGTGCATATATGGGCACATTAACTAGTTTCATTTTCCTTCTTTCAGTTCAGTTCAGTTCAGTTCAGTCACTCAGTCGTGTCCGACTCTGTGACCCCATGAATCACAGCACGCCAGGCCTCCCTGTCCATCACCAACTCCCAGAGTTCACTCAGACTCACGTCCATCGAGTCTGTGATGCCATCCAGCCATCTCATCCTCTGTCGTCCCCTTCTCCTCCTGCCCACAACCCCTCCCAGCATCAGAGTCTTTTCCAATGAGTCAACTCTTCGCATGAGGTGGCCAAGGTACTGGAGTTTCAGCTTTAGCATCATTCCTTCCAAAGAACACCCAGGGCTGATCTCCTTCAGAATGGACTGATTGGATCTCCTTGCAGTCCAAGGGACTCTCAAGAGTCTTCTCCAACACCACACTTCAAAAGCATCAATTCTTTGGCGCTCAGCCTTCTTCACAGTCCAACTCTCACATCCATACATGACCACAGGAAAAACCATAGCCTGGACTAGATGGACCTTAGTCAGCAATGTAATGTCTCTGCTTTTGAATATGCTATCTAGGTTGGTCATAACTTTTCTTCCAAGGAGTAAGTGTCTTTTAACTTCATGGCTGTAGTCACCATCTGCAGTGATTTTGGAGCCCAAAAAAATAAAGTCTGACACTGTTTCCACTGTTTCCCCATCTATTTCCCATGAAGTGATGGGACTGGATGCCATGATCTTCGTTTTCTGAATGTTGAGCTTTAAGCCAACTTTTTCACTCTCCTCTTTCACTTTCATCAAGAGGCTTTTTAGTTCCTCTTTGCTTTCTGCCATAAGGGTAGTGTCATCTTATTTTCTAAAATTTTCATTGAAATTAACAATACATGATTTACCATGTAATAGTGAACAACTGTAACTTAACAATTTATTAAAGTATTTAGGTAACAAAAATTTTGATGGTCTATGACTAAATTTGCCAGAGATGAAAAGAGTCAGTGTTGGAAACTTGTGGCTTCTCATTCTGCACAAGGAGAAAGCGTGTTATACAAAAGAGAGTTGTACTGTTTAGGGCAGAAACAAAGTTTTTGGAACAGTATATGTAACTCCAAATGAGTGGAAAGATCAGTTAAGATGGTAAGCAGTCAAAGTGATGAAATGTACCAGATTTTAATCTGTTGTCCCAGCTCCAAACCTAGAAATCTGCAAACTCTAATTGTGCTTTGTCAGATGGGGTACCTTGTTAGGCTTGGCCAATAGGAGGTGCCACAGGGTCTTTATAAGGCTGGCAGAAGAAGGAATTTCTTCCTTTGGATCTGCTTTGTCATTCCAGAAGCAGCAGTTCCTTCCCATCAGTTCAGTCGCTCAATCATGTCTGACTTTTTAGGACCCCATGGACTGCAGCACGCCAGGCTCCTATGCCCATCACCAACTCCCAGAGCTTGCTCAAACTCCCATAGTAGCAACTGAATCTAGCTGCAAATTTTCCAATATGTTTCTGCTTTAGCTTTTTCTTGTTACTCTGCACCCTTTCAAACTTTACCATGTGAGTACTTCTTCCCATTATCTCTCTTCTTTATACTCCTTTGCACATCTCTGTCCTTTATCCTTTCCCCTCTTTTTCTATTTTTCCATTAATATCATTTAAACTTATATGAACCTGTTAAGACTTTTCTTTGTTTCCTATATGCTTGTGGTGATGATACGAATACAATGGTATTTGTACCTATGTTTTAAATTTATGTGATGGAAAAATGCCTTTTCTCTTAGATATTTATAAAAAATAGAATGGAATTATTGTTTACCCCTAGAAACCCAAACAGAAATACATATTTTGGGTATAATGATGATCACATACTCAAAAGTTTAATACTCTGAATTGGTCAAAAGATGACTATGCTAGCCACGTCAGTGAAATTTATTTTCTATAAATAAATCCAGCATTGCAGGCTATAGCTTTCTTCATCAATGAAGATAACTTTGAAAAAAGATGAATTCTGAAACACTTAAATATACTAAAATGGTTTATAACTCATGAATATGTGCATCCTAAGATAATTAGACATTGAAGTCAATTTCTAAATGTTGTGTTTCATTAGTTGTGAATTTACTACACCGAGATTTCAGTGGTATTAATGCCATCACTCTACCATGTGTAGGATTGCACATATAGTCATGTTGGCATCAAGGACTTAAATGATGGAGTTAAGGTCTTGATTAATCATCTCCATATCAGTTTTAACATACTTACCCTCAATTCTCACATAAGCTATAAAACAATGACTGGTTGATATAAAATGTAGGAATAAGATTGGGATGAATACCACAAACAGCTTAGGTCTCAGAGGTTATGTAGAATATGAGTCATTTTGCTGTTGATCACTTTAAATGAACATGTTATCTTTTAAAGACAGATTTTATCCTCAAAAACACAGAATGCGCAAAATTTTTTATCAAAGAGAAAAAATTAAATCATTTCTTCATAAAGTTATTATTTGCTTCTGACATTTATGTATGACAATTAAAATAACTAATATAAAATTACAGAATTGCATTCTTCTCACAATCTGTGTAAGTACTGACAGGCAATGGCATGCAATCAAGAAGCAGGCTACTAGAATCTGATTTATTACACTGTATCTTGCTTAGCAGTTTCCTTCACCATCCTTCTGTGCTTTGAGGAATATGGCATCCAGGAGCACTTGTTCTTTCCTTTGCATAACAAGGTCATTTGCTGAACTAATGAGGTTAGACAATTATATGAAAAATTTATGGAGACTTTAAAATGTAATGGAAGAAGAGAAAGTATGTAAGTGCACTGTGCCTGACTTCCTCTTCAGTATGTCAGAAATTGTTTTCCTAAAAACCTTTACTTGCACTGATGGGCCTGCAGTAAGAAAATTCACTTTATGGTGCTTTCCTCCACCAATAGTTCAGTGAATGATAAGATACCAACAAGCAAACTAGAAGCCAATAAAATAAACATTAAAAACTATGTAAAAATCTAAGAACTTTCTATACCTGTTTAGTGAGATACTGTAAGAAAAGAAAGATTGAAAGTAAAAGAATACAGTTTTTAGTCAGAATAACTTTGATTCTTATGGATTTCAGCTGAAACCCACTTCTAACATATTTTTACCATCTCCAGGATCACAAACAGAGACGGCAATGGCACCCCACTCCAGTACTCTTGCCTGGAAAATCCCATGGATAGAGGAGCCTGGTGGGCTGCAGTCCATGGGGTCGCTAAGAGTCGGATACGACTGAGCGACTTCCCTTTCACTTTTCACTTTCATGCATTGGAGAAGGAAATGGCAACCCACTCCAGTGCTCTTGCCTGGAGAATCCCAGGGATGGGGGAGCCTGGTGGGCTGCCGTCTATGGGGTCGCACAGAGTTGGACACGACTGCAGTGACTTAGCAGTTAGCAGCAGCAGGATCACAAAGGTCTGTGCCCCAGACCCAAGGGTTCTTTCTTTGGAGCTCCTGAGCCGCTAGCATCAGCTGAGCTGTGCATCCCTTTCACAAACTTAAATCACCTTAAAAAGTCTCTCCATGATTTCAAGTTTTGTTAATTCCAATCTATTATTCTCTTTGCTCCCCAAGGTCTAAGGGTGGTGGCATTGTTTGTCACTACTTCCACAATACTTTAGTGTTCCCTCCTGACTTTTTGAGTTCTCCATTATCCACAATTCCTTGTGCTACTCTACCTCAAAATAACTCCTGTGGCTCTGTCTCCTGACTAGATCCTGACTGATATAGACCTTCTTTGCTTAAATACACCATTGTAACATTTCTGTCTGCAGCAGCTACCCACCCAATATAAGGAAAGGAGACACCCTCCTAGGCTCTCAGATATGAAGCGGAATTCATACTTCAGCTTCTCATACTCCAGCTAGCTGCCTCCCACTACTCCTAAGAGCCACCCCAGTGAAATGGCATCAGTGAAGCAGCGTCTCTCCAGCAAACCTACAGCCTGAAGTAAGCTTGCTCTAGCAGACCTGCAAACTAGTCGGTGAGTAATGCAAGATTTTTATTATATGCTAAGATTTTGAGTTTTTTATCCATAAATAGCTAGTTTATATAAAAGTTGGACCTCTTAGCCAACTCTAGTTCTAGAATATTTAAAGGAAATTGAAAATTAGAAAATATTTTTCATTATTTTTAAGGCTCTATCATAAAGCTGAAGAACTGACACTTTTGAGTTGCAATGCTGCAGACTATCAAGAGTCCCTTGGACTGCAAAGAGATCAAAGCAGTCAATCCTAAAGAAAACCAACCCTGAATATTCTTTAGGAGGACTGATGCTGAAGTTCCAATATTTTGGCCATCTGATGCAAAGAGCCATGTCATTGGGAAAGACTCTGGGAAAGATGGAGGGCAGGAGGAGAAGGGAGTAAGAGAGGATGAGATGGTTGGATAGCATCACTGACTCAATGGACATGAATTTGAACAAACTCTGGGAGATAGTGGAGGACAGAGGAGCCTGGCATGCTGCAGTCCATGCAGTCACAAAGAGTCGGAGATGACTTAGCAATTGAACAACAACAAATAAAGCCATGGCCCCCACAACTATTGTTTCTGAAAGGAGCTTCAAGAAATGCTTCCAAAGTAAAAAGCTGAACATTTATTTTTCCTGCTGCTTTGCATTCCTGACACAGCAATACCATGCAAGATAGAGGGTGCCTGTGGTTGCGGAAGGTGAATATCACAAAGAAATATAAAAAGCAAAAGACATTACCATATTTTAATATATTGTCATTCATATTATAAAAAGATGAAAAGAGAGCACAAGCTTTGAAATGGTATTTACTTAGCTTTGAGCCATAACCCTGCCGTTCAAAATTTTTATAGCTAACCTACTTATACCTTACTATGGGTAACACAATGAAATAAGCATTGCATGTAATAAGACACTTAGTTCTTACTATGACTCCATCAGGTATGCCTACTTAATTTATTATCACTATTTAACATTTGAAACATTCAGAAAACTAAGATCATGGCATCTGGTCCCATCACTTCATGGGAAATAGATGGCATAACAGTGGAAACAATGTCATACTATTTTGGGGGGCTCCAAAATCACTGCAGATGGTGATTGCAGCCATGAAATTAAAAGATGCTTACTCCTTGGAAGGAAAGTTATGACCAACCTAGATAGCATATTCAAAAGCAGAGACATTACTTTGCCAGCAAAGGTCCGTCTAGTCAAGCAAGGCTATGGTTTATCCAGTGGTCATGTATGGATGTGAGAGTTGGACTGTGAAGAAAGCTGAGCACCGAAGAATTGATGCTTTTGAAGTGTGGTGTTGGAGAAGACTCTTGAGAGTCCCTTGGACTGCAAGGAGATCCAACCAGTCCATTCTAAAGGAGATCAGTCCTGGGTGTTCTTTGGAAGGAATGATGCTGAAGCTGAAACTCCAGTACTTTGGCCACCTCATGCGAAGAACTGACCCACTGGAAAAGACTCTGATGCTGGGAGGGATTGCGGGCAGGAGGAGAAGGGGACGACAGAGGATGAGATGGATGGATGGCATCACCAACTCGATGGACGTGAGTTTGAGTCAACTCCGGGAGTTGGTGATGGACAGGGAGCACCTCCCTGAATTGCAGGGAGGTGCTGCGATTCATGAGGTCGCAAAGAGCTGGACATGACTGAGTGACCAAACTGAACTGAACATTTGAAAAAATAGATTTAGAGACTTGAAAAGCATATCCCTGATGCCAAAGCACTTGCTCTTAAACTTTATTCAGGGATGATATTCAAAATATTTAACAAATTAAATGAACATAAATTTAATATAGGAATAAACATAAATTGAAATTTACTTTTAAAATATCCTTCATTCTCAACTGTAGGTATTATAAAACCATTTATCAACTGATAAAAGTGGTAGCACAGCTGTTCAGCAAGCAATTCTAATGTATTTCATTTGTTCATTTTTATAAAATGGTATAATTTTGTGATTTTTTTTGTACTAGGGTGCCACTAACCAAATGATCCCTCTTTCTGAGACATGACTCAATCTAAGAAAGTACATCAAATACTTCCAATGATTTTTTCCACTAAATAGATATTCCTTAGTTAATTTTTGGCATCAGTAACTACAGGAAAGTTACTAACTTTACTATTGTTTCATAATGCTAAATCCTCCTTCAGTTTCTAATAAACATATCTTTTTTTTTCTTTTGCATTTCAAAAAAAAAGTTCTATCCTTTATAATATGTCTGAGATCTTTACAGTCATATCTCTTTGGTCTTAAATCACAAAAATCATTTATTGTATTGTCATATTTATTCTAGTTAAGCCTAATTCTTCAAGTTAGAGGAAAGGAACAGAAAAAGATCCCTAAAGGAGTGGATTCTATTGATAGACTGCCTCAGTTTGAAATTAAAACTCTGCCACTTAAAAACTTTAAACTCAGTTTCCTCATTTTTAAAGATGGCCATAATTATAATATTCAAACAAGTACCATGCTTTATATTTGAAATGGTCTCTGGAATAGAACAAGCACATTATAAGCACTAGCTCTTATTTTCATTAATAAAATTTATTTCAATAATATCTGTAACAGACAGGTATTTTGTATTAACAATTCACCTCATTAAATGAAGGTGAAATGTAACAGGATTTCAGGGCTGATTCCCCTAACACACATTCTATATCAAAAAGTTTAACACTGGCTAACTTCCTTTAAACTCCTTGGTGTGTCAGAAAGGTAGACTTATTTGCATTTTACTCTTAACCTTCCTAGGTTTCTTTCTTTCCCTGGAGGTCTCTGAGACTGTACAAATAAAAACTCAAGGTCATCCAGCTTGGCAAACACCTCAAGGTGAGAGTTGTCTTCAGAGCTCTACTTGCCACTCTGGGTCCTCCCTTAATTTAGCTTGTGTATTCCTCCTCTCTGCTAATTCTTGGAAGCATTCATGAATATGTTTTGTTTCTATTTTATCTAGAATGTTGGTTGTTTGCAGAGAAATGAGTCAGTACAGGCACCAGTATGTCATAATACCATTCCAAATGCATACTCATCATAAAATCAGGAGCATTAGTTTTACTTTTTTTTTAATTTTTATTTTTACTTTATTTTACTTTACAATACTGTATTGGTTTTGCCATGTATTGACATGAATCCACCACGGGTGTAATGAGTTCCCAATCCTGAACCCCCCTCCCACCTCCCACCCCATATCATCTCTCCGGATCATCCCCGTGCACCAGCCCCAAGCATCCTGTATCCTGTATCGAACACAGACGAGATTCGTTCCTTACATGATAGTATACATGTTTCAATGCTATTCTCCCAAATCACCCCTCTCCCTCTCCCTCTGAGTCCAAAAGTCTGCTCTACACATCTGTGTCTCTTTTGCTATCTTGCATACAGGGTCATCATTGCCATCTTTCTAAATTCCATATATATGTGTTAGTATACTGTATCAGTGTTTTTCTTTCTGGCTTACTTCACTCTGTACAATAGGCTCCAGTTTCATCCACCTCATTAGAACTGATTGAAATGTATTCTTTTTAATGGCTGAGTAATACTCCATTGTGTACATGTACCACAGCTTTCTTATCCATTCATCTGCTGATGGACATCTAGGTTGCATCCATGTCCTGGCTATTATAAACAGTGCTGCAATGAACATTAGGGTGCACGTGACTCTCTCAATTCTGGTTTCCTCAGTGTGTATGCCCAGCAGTGGGATTGCTGGGTCATAAGGCAGTCCTATTTCCAGTTTTTTAAGGAATCTCCACTGTTCTCCATAGTGGCTGTACTAGTTTGCATTCCCACCAACAGTGTAGGAGGGTTCCCTTTTCTCCACACCCTCTCCAGCATTTATTGCTTGCAGACTTTTGGATTGCAGCCATTCTGACTGGTGTGAAAATATCTTCATATCATGAATAAAAATCAAATCAATATGAGTCCAAAATAAATGATAAAATTATCCTCAGCCTCTCCCTGGTTCCATTCTGAGAGATAATTCACACAATAAACAATAAACACAATTAATAGTAGTTGTGTTTTTTAGTTTGAGGTGTGATTTTTTCCTTTGGATTTTACCACTACAAATTGAATATAAGGAAGGGCTTAATACTGAGTTTGTCAATTTTTGATACCATCTGTTAGCTCTGCACTCTGAAATAAAAGACCCAACATATTCTACTGTCTCCTACTTCACACTTCTTGATCTATTACTTTAATGATGATATTAAGGTTTCTAACATTTATATTGTTATACTATAATTAAGTCCTCTGCTATGTATACAGATTGATTTTAAATCAATCAATATAATTTCCTATCAAACCAAATAGTGCAGCCAAACACACAAAGAAGTAAATGAAATTCTGTGGTCACCAAACCCTTGACTTTTGAAGAATGTCCCAAGCATGAACTAAAAATGTCTTCTTTATTAATTTGTTTCCACTTTTCTCTACTTTATCCAGAAATTCTCAGTTTATGTTCTCAATATTTATGTCACCCTTCTCTTGTTCCCTTTTTTTTTTTTAATTTTGCTGGACCATCTTCACGTATGGGGATGTGGAATTACGAAGCTTTCCAAGCTCTTGCTGGTCAGAAAATTATTTTCTTGTTTCATTTAATTGAAACTTTGGGTAGAGACAGAATTCTGTCAATATGTCCAAAATTATCTCCTCTTAAAAATTTTAGAAAATATTATTCCATCATTCCCTGCTCTGAAAAGTCTCTAATCCTGATGAGAAAGTGTTGATAACAGTATGTTTCTATCCCATTGTAGGTGACCCAGTTACTTTCCTCTGGGGAAGCTTCAAGGGTATTTTATTTCTAGTCTTCTGAAAATGCAAGAGAATGTGAAAAAAATAAATGTCTTTGAAAATCTGTCTGTGGTATTTTGTTGAGCTCTTCTAATTGAAGACATGTCTTTATTCCCTTCAAGATAACTTACTGTTTTTTTACATCAAATACTTCCAACTACCATCCTAGCATTCTGCTCCTGGAATGCCTAATAAACAGATTTGGCTTGTGTCTAGCTTCAATTTATTATATTTTCAATATCTTTGTCTTTTTATATTCAACTAGTGCTTATATTGTAGTTTTTTACAAAGTTGTTTCATTGGGACCTTGTAAAAAGAAGGGAGAACATACATATATGTTCTTTAATATGAAACCAGAAGTCTGGGTTTTTAAATACATTTTAGCAAAATCTTGTGTAATATATTGAAAATTAAACTATATGCATTCCTTCAAGACTATAGCACATCTATATATATAAATGTAAACATATAGGAGGTAAATGTTCTAATATTTTTATTTGATAAGAAAATTTAAAAATAATCCAATTATTTTATCAATATAAGTTTGAGATCAATATTGATATATTGAAATCAATAATCTGACTTTTTCACTAGATACATATTATATACCCACATGTTTGAAAGGTATTCTCATTTGTAGAAAGGATTCAAAATCCGAAGAATTCTATGTGACTAAACTATCGCTTTTTGGATAAATTGAATCCCAACCAATACTTTTAAATGCAAGTGTCTCCTGCCAAAAAGAGAAAATACTATTTTAAAAATCTACAAACAATAAAGACTGAAAAGGGTGTAGAACAAAGGGAACCCTCCTACACTACTGGTAACAATGTAAATTCACCATGAAGAACAGCATGGAGGTTTCTCAAAAAACTAAAAATAGAGCTACCATATAATCTAGCAATTCCATTCCTGGGCATATATCCAAGGAAAAACATAATTCAAAAACATACATGCACCCCAATATTCACTGCAGCACCATTTACAATAGCCAGGACATGGAAGCAACCTACATGTCCATCAGCAGAGGAACAGATAAAGAGGCTGTGGTACATATATATATATATATAATAGAATATTACTCAGCCAATAAAAAATGAAATGTTGTCATCTGCAGCAACGTGGATGGACATAGAGATTGTGAGACTGAGTGAAGTAAGTCAAAGAGAGAAAGACAAATAGCATATGATACTGCTGATATGTGGATCTTTAAAAAGGCTAAAAATGAACTTATCTACAAATAAGAAATAGAGTTACAGATGTAGAAAATAAACTTATGGTTACTAGGGATAAGGGGGGGAGGGATAAACTGGAAGATTGGATTCACACATACACACTACTATATATAAAATAGATAACTAATAAGAACCTAGTGTATAGCACAAGGAACCCTACTCAATACTCTGTAATGGCCTACATGGGAAATGAATCTAAAAATACGGATGCATGTATAATAGAGTCACATTGCTGTACACCTGAAACTAACAACAATATAAAACAACTATATCTCAATATAAATTATTTTTAAAATAAAAAGGACTTTCCAAATGCAGTGAGAGATAAAAGGCAAAAGAGGAAAGCATAAGTTAGGTAAAAACAACTGGTAGGCAACTTATCTTTCTCTAGAACAGATCTTTCAATCATCTTTTTTTTCACTACAAACATAAGGTGTAACATTTACATATACATTCTTATGCATTACCTTCAGAAATCTGCATTGGTTTTTCCTAGTAGCTATAATACTACAATAGAAATAGCACTGAATCCATTCTAAATATTCCAAAGCTTAAAATCTTTATAGAGGCTTTGTTGCTAAGTCATGTCTGACTCTTGCAACCCCATGGACTGTAGCCCGCCAGGATCCTCTGTCCATGTGATTTCCCAGGCAAGAATACCGGGGTGGGTTATCATTTCTTTCTCCAGAGGATCTTACCAACCCAGGGATCAAACATTGGTTTCCTGCAGTGTTTTTTGCAGGCAGATTCTTTACCAACTGAGCTTCCAGGGAAGCCCTAAAAAGCTTTATACTAGTAATAAATTCCTCATGACATACCTCACCAGGGATCCAAAGGTATGTATAACAATGACTCACTTGAGAATCATAGCAGAACGCTAAAATTCCTCAAGATGAAGAAATAATTTGCTAAAACAACTATAAGACTCTCTTAAATGTCAAGACACTGCCAGATCTAATGCTAATTTTGACTCCAGCTCTCAGATTGTCAACTAATGTCTTACAAAAAAAATAAGTCCATTCATGAATGACTCTCACCGAATTAATTTTATTTCTATAAATTCCTAAACATTCACAGCTGTATTTAACTAGGCTTGCCTTTGTACTTCATTTAAATGAGTTCTTCCTACACTTGTAAGTTACTTCACCATTCGAAAACACTGTAAATGAACTCTTGGCATTATGTACCCAGTAGAATTTTAGTTCAGCAAGCAATGCTACTTCTCAAGTTGACTGGCTACACTTTAAAACCTGGTTAATGGTCCTATTTTGCTCTTGTCACTAATAATATCCTGTGATAGTCTAATTTCTATAAAGATTTATTTTAACAATATCTACACATACAATTCTAATTTTTTAAATTTAAATTTCACTTTGATCTTTTAATAAATTTAATTTGAATGAATTAGTTAAGTATATAGTTTTAAATTTCACATGCTTTCCTTATTTCAATTTATTCAATATTAGCTATTTATAAAAAAAAAAGGGAAATTCAGGTAGCAAAGTTTACATCAACACAGTTTAAAATACAGATTAACAGGGATGAAAATGTTGCTCAAGAGTCTTAAATTTCAAGAGAGATTCAAACTGAAAAGGGTAAATATTTGCACTTATGAGTAAACTGATTTGAACTAAAAAGTAAATCTTCCATTTCACATACAAGTTGAATTTTCCTATTTGTCCTAAGAATGGATTCTCTCTGACCCTAAAGGAAATATTGCACATAATATTTTCTCATGGAGCAATGCTAGACTTCTGATTAGCTTCAAGAATTTCATTGAACTTTACAAATATAGAAGTTTCACACTAGCTGAAGATGTTACAGCAGGCTACCAGGTACCACTCTCAGGTCCTAACATAATGTTTATATTACATAGTGTCCTCACGATTCCTAAATTACAAATACATTTGGTTAGAAAGTGTTCTTACCATATCTGATACTTTAGTAGTTCTTTCTGTTCTTGACAAGAAAGCAGCATATCGATTAGTCAAGTTGGGTAGTTCATCAGAAATTTCAGGGACCTGTGAATGACAAAAATAAAACACATGTTGAAAGAAGAGGTATATATCGCTTATTTTTCTCAATATATATCACTTATTTTTCTCAAGGGGCATGATAAATAACTGCAATAAGCTTATAGAACAAAATTCTGTAAAGCAATTATCTTTCAATTAAAAAATAAATTTAAATTTAAAAAATAATTTTTTCAAAAATATGGCTATCGTTAAATAGAGATATATTTATTTTTAAACATTTTAAATGAAATGTAGTAAAAGATTTTACCAATGAAACATTAAAATGGGGAAAGGGTTGATTATATGAACCTCTAGGAAAGTAAGATGGATCTGCACACATTATTTAAACATATTTAGGGGCAAATTACAACCTGCTAATTATGAATCAGGACAAGAATTGGTTCTGAATTTAACATTCAGTTCAGTTCAGTTCAGTTGCTCAGTCGTGTCCGACTCTTTGCGACCCCATATATCGCAGCACGCCAGGCCTCCCTGTCCATCACCAACTCCCGGAGTTCACTCAGACTCATGTCCATCGAGTCGGTGATGCCATCAAGCCATCTCATCCTCTGTCGTCCCCTTCTCCTCCTGCCCCCAATCTCTCCCAACATCAGGGTCTTTTCCAATGAGTCAACTCTTCACATCAGGTGGCCAAAGTATTGGAGTTTCAACCTCAGCATCAGTCCTACCAATGAATACCCAGGACTGATCTCCTTTAGGATGGACTGGTTGGATCTCCTTGCAGTTCAAGGGACTCTCAAGAGTCTTCTCCAACATTAGAGCATGGCTAATAAAGTGAAAGTGTTAGGTGCTCAGTGATGTCCGACCCTTTGCAACCCCATGGACTGTAGCCCACCACACTCCTCTGTCCATGGAATTCTCTAGGCAAGAATACCAGATTGGTCAGGAAGATCCCCTGGAGAAGGGAATGGCAACCCACTCCTGTATTCTTGCATGGAGAATCCCACGGACAGAGGAGATTGGTGGGCTATACAGTTCGTGGGGTCACAAAAAGTTGGATATGACTGAGCAACTAACTCTTTGACTTTATTAGCTACACTCTAATGTTAAATTCAGAACCAATTCTTGTCCTGATTCATAACTAGCAGGTTGTAATATCAATAATATATAAGATATACGGTCAATTATATAGTATTATTTGTTACTCAGTTCAGTTCAGTCGCTCAGTCGTGTCCGACTCTTTGTGACCCCATGAACTACAGCACGCCAGGCCTCCCTGTCCATCACCAACTCCCGGAGTTCACCCTGACTCATGTCCATCGAGTTGCTGATGCCATCCAGCCATCTCATCCTCTGTCATCCCCTTTTCCTCCTGCTCCAATCCCTCCCAGCATCAGAGTCTTTTCCAATGAGTCAACTCTTCGCATGAGGTGGCCAAAGTACTGGAGTTTCAGCTCCAGCATCAGTCCTTTCAAAGAACACCCAGGGCTGATCTCCTTCAGAATGGACTGGTTGGATCTCCTTGCAGTCCAAGGGACTCTCAAGAGTCTTCTCCAACACCACAGTTCAAAAGCATCAATTCTTCGGCGCTCAGCCTTCTTCACAGTCCAACTCTCACATCCATACATGACTACTGGAAAAACCATAGCCTTGACTAGATGGACCTTTGTTGGCAAAGTATTGTCTCTGCTTTTGAATATGCTATCTAGGTTGGTCATAACTTTCCTTCCAAGGAGTAAGCGTCTTTTAATTTCATGGCTGAAATCACCATCTGCAGTGTTTCTGGAGCCCGAAAAAATAAAGTCTGACACTGTTTCCACTGTTTCCCCATACCTGATTATTTATACATGAACTAGAAATACATTAACAATAACTAAATTGATTCTGTGGCAATCCTGGATTAATAAATTTTCTAGTAAAGTGATCCACACTTTCTTAAATACAATTCCTTATATACATTGAAGATGCAAATTAATAGGCTAGAGGAAGATGATAATCTAAAATTTTAATTAGCAATTAGTTAATGCTCATATTATACTCTTAATTTATTATACACTTCAGTCATTTGTATTCATTTAATAATTTAAACCATATAACCAACAGTAACATTCTTTTTATATACAAAAAGGATAAGGATTTATTTTCCTGTTTTTGTCCACTTCACTATTTGTATTTCAGAATTTTATATTTGTATTTAATACTTCAGAATTTAACACCTAGTACATTAGTTAGACATTTCTTTCTCTGCTCACTTTTTCAGGAACATTGATCTACTAAAAACTCCACCTCTCACTGTATCTTTGAAACTATATGCTTCACTATGCTGAAGCTGGTGCCTCCCTCTCTATTCTTTTCTTCATGTTTTATTCCTGCATAGTCACTCAAAAATAGGCAGTTTCTGTCACTTTCAAAAACAGAAAAATCACACTTTACATCTTGTAGAGATGAAAAATCCTTCAAACAGAGCATCTGAGCCGGCATTATTATTTCATGTGATTTTTAAATGTATTGAAACTGAAAAACAGTCCACTTTCATAATAATTGTATTATTATCATGCATGTGGTATTAGAAATTATGAAATAAATTCAAAAGCATTTTGCAACTTTCACTGTTTAAAGTAGAAATTAACAAGCTCAAACAATGTATTACTCATTGGATGACTTTGGCTTTAGAGGGAATGTAGTTTGCAGAACACTACGATTTTGTATTTTTACCAAATTAACCCATATAAAATATAACAAAATAAAAATTTTTTTATTTCTTATAAATATGATATATTTGTTATAAATCCAGATAAAATATATATATTTAAGTCTTCACAGGGCTGTGAATGCTTCCAAATCTAGGACTCGTCAGCACAGACAAGAGGGGTTAAGATTCTGAAGAGGATAGAATCTCTGAAAGGTTATCTATCAATCTGCAGGTGCTTTTTTTTTCCTGGGATAATTGCTGATAACAGGACAGAAAGAATCTGGGTTTAGATCTAGCAGAGGGCTGCTATTAAGGAGCTAGAAAATAAGTTTATTATGGTCTTGTTGGGCCACATGACAAACTGGATTTGAAGTGCCTCAAAACACATGATTTGTTTTCCCCTTAAGATGTTAGCAAGGGGATAAGAAGCAGGATAATGCTAAAAATCTAAGCTAAAACTCTGAAACGCAGAGTCATTAAATATTAGCATTCAGAACACGGGCCTGGGAGTGGTCAAACACATCAGGCTCACAGTTGAAATCCCCAGAGGACAATACTTTATACAATGAACACACAAGGTCAACTGAGTCCTGGAAAAACTGTAAATGACACAAACCATGATTAGATTAAGGTGATCTCCATTGACTTCTATCTGTTTTGCGGAGAAAAATGTGAAATCTTTCTATTAGAAGAAAATACCACTTAAAGTCCCTATATTACACACTAAGTATTTAACATTCAATTTCCGACTATGTGTGTTCCATACTTTCTGTGTTGAAAATCGTTTGCTCCTATTGACAGAAGAATCCAATCTGGTTCAGTAACTCAGTGGCTCTGCTATCCCTATATCATCTACCCTACCCGACAGGATTCTGGGAGCACACAGTCTTAGCCATTGGACTGCCAGGGAAGTCCCCATTTTAATTTTCTTTATCAATGTTTACAATAAACTGTTCTTCCCTTTAAGCTTCCTAGATCATATTTCTGTGCTTCTCTGTTGTATTCATTTATTCAGTTATTACTTCCTGTGTGTGTACTATAGGATAGACATAGTTCCAAAGTTCTGTACATGCCCTTTTATGATGTGACAACTTATGTTCAAACTCCCCCAATGTTTAACTTCTGTTTATATTCTATGTACAGAATATCCACATATCTATTCTTTCCATATTTTCCACCTGAATTTTTAGCTACTTTAACTTTTCCATATGCATTCTCTTAAGCTTTCTCGACTTCTGCAGTGATGAGAAAAATGAATACTTTATATATATATATATATACACATTAAGATGTCTTTTTAAATCTGAACTCTGAATGAAGAAAAATGTCATATAACATCACTCATATGTAGAATCTAGAAAAACAGTACAGGTGAACTTATTCCCAAAGCAGTAATATAGACACAGACTTAGAAAATAAACTATGGATTCCAAGGGAAGAGAGGAGGGGTGATGAGTTGGGAGGTTAGAGTCAACATATATACACTGTTGTTGTTTAGTCACTAAGTCACGTTTGATTCTTTTACAACCCCATGGACTATAGCCCGCCAGGATCTTCTGTCTATGGGATTTTCCAGGCACAAATACTGGAGTAGGTTGCCATTTGCTTCTCCAGGGGATCTTCCTAACCCAGGGATCAAACCCCTGTTCTCCTGCATTGGCAGGTGGATTCTTCACCACAGAGTCATATATATATATATGTATACACACACACACACACACACACACACACACACACACTATTATGTATAAAATAGGTAACTAATGAAAACATACTGTATAGCACAGGAAACTGTACTCAATGCTCTGTGTTGACCTAAATGGGCAGGAAATCTAAAAAAAAGTGATTATATGTAAAATAATTAATTTTTTAAAAGTTTAATGTGCAGCAAACTGCATTATCAGAATTTTACTCATGAAAGTGGTTTTCTGTCAACCTGTTAGGCTAATTTTATTTGTATTATCTCTTATCTTAGGAACATTTTTTGTTTTCTGTTGATCATTTTGAAACAGGGATTTTCTGTATTTCTTGTACATGTCTAACAATGTCCAGGATCTCTTTCTTTGACGATTCTTAACTTTTGAATAACATGATCACTATTTATAAAATTATTCTTCCCTTCTATTTCATAAATGACTTCTCCTCTATTTAATCAATATTAAGGTCAGAATAGGAGTTCCTCTAATGGCTTCCACTTCTTTCTACAGAGGTAAACAGTCAGCAAATCAAAAAATGAAAACTTTTTGCTTTCAATAAAATGAGAAATCAAACATAACTTTTATATTTACCCACACAAGTATCTTTTATACTCTGCATTACTTCATAAAGATCCAGATTTTATTGGGTAACATTTTTTTCTGCCTGGAGCACTTTCTTTAACATTTCTTACACTTTTGTGGATAAATATTTCAGCTTTCATACATAAGAAAAGGTCTTCTTTTTTATTGAGGTAGAGTTGACATACAACATTATATTAGCTTCAGGTGTACAACATAATGGTTTGATACTTCTACATATTGCAAATGGTCATCACAATATCAAGTTAACATCCATCACCACAAAGTTTTTTTGTGCAATGACAACTTTTTAGATTTACATAACAACTTCAAATATTCAGTGTAGTGCATATATGTATGCTAAGTTGCTTCAGTCGTGTCTGACTCTTTGCAAGCCTATGCACTGTAGCCTGCCAGGTTCCTCTATCCATGGGGATTCTCCAGGCAAGAAGGCTAGAGTGGGTTGCTATTTCTTCCTTCAGGGGATCTTCCCAGGGATCAACCCACATCTCTTATGTCTCCTGCATTGGCTGTACATTACATTTCCATGACTTATTTTATACATGGAAGTTTTTAGAAAAGCTTTTCACTTTGTTTTCATTTTTGCAGAGTATTTGAGCCTACAATTGAATTACAGGCTAACAAGTGTTTACTTTCAGAACTTGAAAGATGTTGCACTGCTGTCTTCTGGCTTGCATCATTTCCAACCTGAAGTGTAGTGTCATTTTTAACTTCATCCCTCTTAATGTCACGTTTACTTTTCATCTGGCTGTTTTTAAGAATTTATTCTTTGTTACCATTTTATTCAATTTGATTGTAATTTGCCTTGGCATAGTCCTTTCATACCTTTTTGCTATGGGTTTGTTGAGCTTGATGGATATGTGGTTTTATGTTTCATCAAAATTTGGAAATTTTCAGCCATATTTCTTCTTAAAATTATTTCTTGTGCTTCATTCACTCTTTATTTTCCTTCAAGGATTCTAGTTACACATTTAGGCCACTTCAAATATACTCATAGTTCACTGATACTTTATTCATTACTTTTTGTCTTTTTTTCTCACTGTATTTCATTTGAAGTTGTTTGTATTACTGTCTTAAGGTTAACTAACAGTTTTGTCTGAACTGCATAAACTTCTGTTAGTCAGAAGGTACTTTTTTTCATATGGTATACTTCCCATCTCATGAACTTCACTTTGTGCTTCTTTACTTGTGACATTTCTCTACTTAATATGGTCTATCTTTCCATTACCTTCTTGGACATATAGAATACAGCTATCAGTTCAGTTCAGTTGCTCATTCGTGTCTGACTCTTTGGACTGTAGCACACCAGGCCTGCCTGTCCATCAGCAATTAAAGGAGTTTATTCAAACTCATGTCCATTGAGTCGGTGATGCCATCCAACCATCTCTTCCTCTGTCATCCCCTTCACTTCCCTTCAACTTTTCCCACCAGCAGGGTCTTTTCAAATGAGTCAGTGCTACGCATCAGGTGGCCAAAGTATTCGAGTTTCAGCTTCAACATCAGTCCTTCCAATGAACACTCAAGACTGATCTTCTTTAGGATGGACTGGTTAGATCTCCTTGCAGTCCAAGGGACTCTCAAGAGTCTTCTCCAACACCACAGTTCAAAAGCATCAATTCTTCAGTGCTCAGCTTTCTTTACAGTCCAACTATCACATTCATACATGACTACTGGAAAAACCATAGCCTTGACTAGACGGACCTTGGTTGGCAAACTAATGTCTCTGCTTTTTAATATGCTGTCTATGTTGGTCATACCTTGCCTTCCAAGGAGTAAGCATCTTTTTATTTCATGGCTGCAGTCACCATATGCAGTAATTTTGGAGCCCCAAAAATAAAGTCTGCCACTGTTTCCACTGTTTCTCCACCTATTTGCCATGGAGTGATGGGACAGGATGCCATAATCTTTGTTTTTAGAATCTTGAGCTTTAAGACAACTTTTTCACTCTCCTCTTTCACTTTCAACAAGAGGCTCTTTAGTTCTTCTTCACTTTCTGCCATGAGGGTGGTGTCATCTGCATACCTGAGATTATTGATTTTTCTCCCGGAGATCTTGATTCCAACTTCTGCTTCATCCAGCCCAGCATTTCTCATCATGTACTCTGCATATAAGTTAAATAAACAGGGTGACAATATACAGCTTTGACATACTCCTTTTCCTATTTGGAAACAGTCTGTTGTTCCATGTCCAGTTCTAACTGTTGCTTCTTGACCTGCATACAGGTTTCTCAAGAGGCAGGTCAGGTGGTCTGGTATTCCCATTTCTTTCAGAATTTTCCACGCTTTATTGTGATCCACACAGTCGATGGCTTTGACATAGTCAATAAGCAGAAATAGATGTTTTTTCTGGAATTCTCTTGCTTTTTCAATGATCCAATGGATGTTGACAATTTGATCTCTGGTTCCTCTGCCTTTTCTAAATCCAGCTTGAACATCTGGAGTTCATGGTTCACATACAGTTGAAGCCTGACTTAGAGAATTTTGAACATTATTTTACTAGCATGTGAGATGAGTGCAATTGTGCAGCAGTTTGAGCATTCTTTGGCAATCCCTTTCTTAGGGATTAGAATGAAAACTGACCTTTTCCAGTCCTGTAGCCACTGCTAAGATTTCCAAATTTGCTGGCATAGTCAGTGCAGCACTTTCACAGCATCATCTTTTATGATTTGAAATACCTTAACTGGAATTCCATCACCTACACTAGCTTTGTTTGTAGTGATGCTTCCTAAGGCCCACTTGACTTCACATTCCAGGATGTGTGGCTCTAGGTGAGTGATCACACCATCATGATTATCTGGGTCATGAAGAATTTTTTGTATAGTTCTTCTGTGTATTTTGCCACCTCTTCTTAATATCTTCTGCTTCTAAATCCATACCATTTCTGTCCTTTATTGTCCATAAGCCTCTTATCCTTCTCCATCAGAAGGCAGATAGACTGAAAACCACAATCACAGAAAATGAACCAATCTAATCGCATGGACCACAGCCTTGTCTAACTCATCAAACTATGAGCTATGCCATGTAGGGCCACCCAAGACGGACGGGTCATGGTGGAGATTTCTGACAAAACGTGGTCCACTGGAGAAGGGAATGGCAAACCACTTCAGTATTTTTGCCTTGAGAACCTCATGTACAGTATGAAAAGGAAAAAGATACGACACTGAAAGATGACCTCCTCAGCTTGGTAGGTGCCCAGTATGCTACTGGAGATCAGTGGAGAAATAACTACAGAAAGAATGAAGATGCAGAGCCAAAGCAAAAACAACACTTAGCTGTGGATGTGACTGGTGATGGAAGCAAGGTCTGATGCTGTAAAGAGCAATATTGCATAGGAACCTGGAATGTCAGGTCCATGAATCAAGGCAAATTGGAAGTGGTCAAACAGAAGACGGCAAGAGTGAATGTTGACATTTTGGAATCAGTGAACTAAAATGGACTGGAATGGGTGAATTTAACTCAGATGACCATTATATCTACTACAATGGGCAGGAATCCCTCAAAAGAAATGGAGTAGCCATCACAGTCAACAAGAGTCTGAAATGCAGTACTTGGATGCAATCTCAAAAATGACAGAATGATCTCTGTACGTCTCAAAGGCAAACCATTCAATAGCACAGTAATCCAAGTCTATGCCCTGACCAGTGATGCTGAAGAAGCTGAAGCGGAATGGTTTTATGAAGACCTACAAAACCTTCTAGAATTAACACCCAAAAAAGATGTCCTTTTTATTATAGGGGACTGGAATGCAAAAGTAGGAACTCAAGAAACTCCAGGAGTTACAGGCAAATTTGGCCTTGGAATGAGGAATGAAGCAGGGCAAAGACTAATAGAGTTTTGCCAAGAAAATGCACTGGTCATAGCAAACACCCTCTTCCAACAACACAAGAGAAGACTCTACACATGGACATCACCAGATGGTCAACACCGAAATCAGATTGATTATATTCTTTGCAGCCAAAGATGAAGAAGCTCTCTACTGTCAGCAAAAACAAGACTGGAAGCTGACTGTGACTCAGATCATGAACTCCTTATTGCCAAATTCAGACTTAAATTAAGTAGGGAAAACCACTAGATCATTCAGGTATGACATAAATCAAATCCCTAACGATTGTACACTGGAAGTGAGAAATAGATTTAAGGGACTAGATCTGATAGAAAGAATGACTGATGAACTATGGACAGAGATTCATGACATCGTACAGGTGACAGCGATAAAGACCATCCCCAAGAAAAAGAAATGCAAAAGAGTAAAACGGCTGTCTGAGGAGGCCTTACAAAGAGCTGTGAAAAGAAGAGAAGTGAAAGCAAGGGAGAAAATGAAACATTCACCCATTTGAATGCAGAGTTCCAAAGAATAGGAAGGAGAGATAAGAAAGCCTTCCTCAGTGATCAGTGCAAAAAATAGAGGAAAACAATAGAATGGGAAAGACTAGAGATCTCTTCAAGAAATTCAGAGATACCAAGGGAACATTTCATGCAAAGATGAGCTCAATAAAGGACAGAAATGGTATGGACCTAACAGAAGCAGAAGATATTATGAAGAGGTGGCAAGAACACACAGAAGAACTATACAAAAAAGATCTTCAACAACCCAGATAATCACGATGGTGTGATCACTCACCTAGAGCCAGACATCCTGGAATGAAAAGTCAAGTGGGCCTTAGGAAGCATCACTACAAAAAAAGCTAGTGGAGGTGATGGAATTCCAGCTGAACTATTTCAAATTCTAAAAGCTGATGCTGTGAATGTACTGTACTCAGTAAGCCAGTAAATATGGAAAACTCAGCAGTGGTCATAGGACTGGAAAAGGTCAGTTTTCATTCCAATCCCAAAGAAAGACAATGTCAAAGAATGTTCAAACTACCGCAAAATGGTACTCATCCCACACACTAGCAAAGTAAGGCTCAAAATTCTCCAAGCCAGCCTTCAACTATACATGAACAGTAAACTTCCATATGTTCAAGCTGGATTTAGAAAAGGCAGAGGAACCAGAGATCAAATTGCCAACATCCACTGGATCATCAAAAAAAGCAAGAGAGTTCCAGAAAAGCATCTACTTCTTATTTATTGACTATGCCAAAGCCGTGGACTCTGTGGATCACAATAAAGTGTGGAAAATTCTGAAAGAGATGGGAATACCAGACCAACTGACCTGCCTCTTGAGAAATCTGCATGCAGGTCAAAAAGCAACAGTTAGAACTGGACATGGAACAACAGACTGTTTCCAAATAGGAAAAGGAGTATGGCAAGGCTGTATATTGTCACCCTACTTATTTAACTTATGTGCAGAGTACATCATGCAAAATGCTGAGCTGGATGAAGCAAAAGCTGGAATCAAGAATGCCGGGAGAAATGTCAATAACCTCTGATATGCAGATGACACCACCCTTATGGCAGAAAGTGAAGAAGAACTAAAGAGCCTCTTGTTGAATGTGAAAGAGGAGAGTGAAAAAGTTGGCTTTAAACCCAACATTCAGAAAACTAAGATGGCATCTGGTCCCATCACTTTCTGGCAAATTAATGGGGAAACAGTGAAAACAATGACAGACTTTATTTTGCGGGGCTCCGAAATCACTGCAGATGGTGACTGCAGCCATGAAATTAAAAGCCACTTATTCCTTGGAAGAAAAGTTATGACCAACCTAGATAGCATATTCAAAAGCAGAAACATTACTTTGCTAACAAAGGTCTGTCTAGTCAAGGCTATGGTTCTTCTAGTAGTCATGTATGGATATGAGAATTGGACTATAAAGAAAGCTGAGCACCGAAGAATTGATGCTTTTGAACTGTGGTGTTGGAGAAGCCCTTGGACTGCAAGGAGATCCAACCAGTCCATCCTAAAGGAAGTCAGTCCTGAGTGTTCACTGGAAGGACTGTTACTGAAGCTGAAACTCCAGTCAATACTTTGGCCACCTGATGGGAAGAACTGACTCATTTGAAAAGATCCTGCTGCTGGGAAAGATTGAAGGCGGGAGGAGAAGGGGATGACAGAGGATGAGATGGTTAGATGGCATCACCGACTCAATGGACATGAGTTTGAGTAAACTCCGGGAGTTGATGATGGACAGGGAGGCCTGGTGTGCTGCAGCCCATGGGGTTGCAAAGTTCTGACACGACTGAGCAACTAAACCCAACTGAAGTGAGGACTTCTCTGCAGGTACAGTGGATAAGAACTCACCTGCCAGTGCAGCGGGCATGGGTTCAATATCTGGTCCCGGAAATTTCCAAATGCCAAAAGTATATGAGATCTTCAAAGAGTTAAATAATAAGACTTCTTTTTTTTAACCATACCGCATGGCTTGTGAGATCACAATTTCCCTATCAGGGACTGAACTTGCACCTGCACACTTTCAGCAGTGAAAGCATGGTGACCTAACCACCAGGGAATTCCCAAATAAGATCTATTTTTGAAAAAGAAATTATAAACATAGCTTTAACCAAATTAATATTTGTTTTTATGCCATAATTGACCACATGTAAATAATTTTAACAACAGTATGGCTTATAATAATGAAGTACATATACCACAGGTAATTTTGTAAATTCTAAATTCTTCATATGAGATATAAATAATATAATTTTGGTATTCACATATTACCTTATAATCAGCAGGCCCAGGAGTAATAAAAACTTCTTTCTGAACCAGGAAGAGAGTCCGAGGAACAGAAGAACCAAATGCACTTTTCTTTGGTTTCTTCCAGTAGGTATTGCTAAGGTTGTCGATGAACGTATTGTTTTGGATATTATAAAACCCAGGACCTAGAATTATGAAAAATATAATATATAATAATAAGCACCCTTTTAATTCTTTTAAACTTAGTAACTTTACTATTTTATTGTATTGTATTTATTGAATGAGTCTTTACATTCTATAGTGCTTTAAAGTTTTCAAGTTTCACACACCTGATTGCATATAATCCCATAATAACCCTTTTACTTATCCCTGCCTCTGTACTCCTCCCCTCTGCCCTCTCCTCACTGGTAAACACTAGTTTGTTCTCTTTATCTGTAAGTCTGCTTCTTTTTGTTTTTATTCAGTTTATTTAGTTTGTTGTATTTTTTAGATTTCACATATAAATGATATCATACTGTACTTCTCTTCTCTGACATTTCATTTAGCATAATATCCTCAAAGTCGATCTATATTGCTACAAATGGCAAAAGTTCACTCTTCTATGGCTGGGCACTATTCTGTTTTTCATATACATCTTTATAAACTGAGTAACTGTAGGCAACTTTTTTAGAAAGACTTCTCATACATTGCTGACAGGAATGCAAAGTGCTTTGCTACTTTGAAAAACAATTTGTCAGCTTCTTACAAAGTTAAACTTATACTTACCATATGACCCAGAAATTCTACTTCTAATTACTTTTCCAAGAGAAGTTAAAACAAACCAAATGTCCATCAGCTGGTAAGCAGATAAACAAAATGTGCTACACCCAAACAATGGAATACTACTCAATAATAAAAAGAAAAAATAAATGCAACAATATGATTGAAACTCAAAAACATTATGCCAATGAAAGATTATATACAAAATTCTAAATAATGTGTGATTCCATTTACAAAAAATTTTAAAAATGCTACCAATTCTTTGCTATCCATGTCATTGAGAGATAAAGTTTCATGCCCTTCTGTTCAATATGGGCTACCCTGGGTCATGTGACTGACTAATAGAATGTAGCAGAAATGATGTCCTGGGATTTTCTGAGGGTCAGTCATAAGAAGTCTTGCAGCATCCTATCAGGTCTCATGGAGCCCTGAGCTACTATGTTACAAATCAGCTACCCTGGGGCAGCAATGCTGGAGCTATGCACACACTCTGAATGACAGTCTCATTTGAACTCTGCCTTCCAGAAACCCCACAAACTAATGAGATATGACAGAAAAAGCATTTTTTTAAGCCACTAAGTTTGTCATGCAGCAACAGACAACCTATACGCTAGTGTGTGTGTGCTCAGCTGTTTCCAACTCTCTGTGACCCCATGGACTGTAGCCCACTAGGTTCCTTTGTCCACGGGATTCTCCAGGCAAGAATACTGGAGTTGGTCGCCATGCCTTCCTCCAGGGGATCTTCCCAACCCAGGGATCAAACCCATGTCTCCTGCACTGATGGTGAATTCTTTACCCACTGAGCCACCTGGGAAGCTCTATATGTTTTGTGTTATATTCTTAGATATATAAAGATTACCCACTATAATCTAGTATACGTCTCTCTATATAAATATATAACATGTATTATATATAATAATTATGTATAAATGTATATACTTATTATATATAAGAATACCCACTGAGAATACTAGAACACATGATTGGACATCCCCCAAAATAAAATTTTAACAAAACTGAATATCATAAGTTACATTACTTGCAGTGACCACATAGTTACTATATTATATATGTTCATCTACCAAGAGAAAATTAGGAACTTTATTGAAAAAAGGAAAGCAATAGAAAATTACAACTAAGATATGTGATAAGTTAAATTCAAATCTTACTAAAATTACACATTATTTTTATCTGAGTTTAGTGTATAGTCAATGCTTAAAAAAAATGTTGACTTAAATTAACAACACAACCCACAGAACAAAAAAAAAAAATTGTACTTTCTGGTGCATCCATCTTGTTAAGAATATTAAGTTACATCAAGTTAGAGTGGATACATATCAATTAATTTCCAACCTGGCATTTTCTCTGTCTTAGAGTCTTGTGTGAATCGAGCAGCACTTTGACCAAATGAGGTATTTTTCAATCCTAATGTTTTCTTCAAGGGCTTGAAAGCAGTTCGAGATTCATTGTATGTGCCAGGAGCTGGAGTGATTGATTTCATAGGGACAAACCTCTAGTAAAGAACAGGAAAATATGCCAGTTAGAAAGTAATGCTACATTTTGATATTTCATGACTTAAAAGCTGCCTTTTTAGTAATATAACATCTGGAGTTTAATTTATTTCTTAATTAAGTGAAGAAAATGTACATGAATTAAGATCTTACACCTATCAAAACATAAAATATATACTTTTAGTAAAATCAGATGTATATTAATACAGTAATGCATTATATACTTTGCTAAGCCAGAAAGACTTTTCAAAGGACATCATCTCATTATGAGATTCAGATGATAGTGTATGGACAATCTCCACATTTAAGATATTCTGAAAGTTAAGATAAATAAAATCTATATGATCAAATACAGTTTCTTCTATGTAATAAAACTACAAATTGACAAAGTTCCTGAATATGTATATTCAATTAACACAACAATATTAGCTACCTTAAGAAAAAATCTTATCGATTCAAACGGTACATAAATCACTTTAACTTATAACATTAAATTTTTTACATTATAAACTTATAATAAGCTTACTTGATATATTCATTTACAGGGAAGCCTGGTGTGCTACAGTCCATGGGGTCATAAAGAGTCGGGCATGACTGAGCTACTGAACTGAACTGACTGATTAAATGTATCTATATGTAAACTATGAAATCTTATGTCATATAGATTGTTTAATTTATTTTTTAACTTTTTTATTTGGAATTAATTTAAAATTTGGAATATTCAAAGATATAAATAAAAATAATACAGAAAATTCCTGTGCCATGTTTATCCAGGTTCACCTACTGTTAATACGCCATTCACTTTTTTCATTTGCCCGCTTTATTTCTGCTTTTCTGTTTGTATGTCCATTATTCCCTCTCTCTATCTCTATACACACACAAAGACACACACACACACAGAACTATTTAATGGAAAGTTATGTATGTTGTGTTGTGGCCAGCCCTTTCTCCCTAAATACTTTGTGTGCATTTACTAAAAATAGGAATATTTTCTTACATGTATTTTCTTAATGTAGCAATGATATAAGACTTTTATTTAATCTACCATTCATATTCCAAATTTGTCAGTTGATCTAATTATACCTCTAATGCAATTTTCCCATCCAATACATCATCTAGCCTAGGCTCAGATATTGCTTTTAGCCTCCTTTCATGTAGAAACATTTCCAAAGCCTTCCTAAATATTATCTTATTATTTAAATGCTGAGTACAATATTTTTAAATGGTAATATTCAACCCTGGCTGCATTTCTTGACAAGTTTAAAAAAAAAATTGATGCCTGCCTGGGCCCTATTCTGGACCAGTTCCATCAACTCTGGGAGACAGGAAAGAAAGCAATTGGATTTGTACTAAAATTTCCCAAAATATTCTAATTTGCAGCAAAAGTTGAGAAGCATTATTATAAAGAAAATCTTAGGTTTTAAAAATTACTAGTTGAGGACATAAGAAAATTCAATGCATTTAGATAAAATACCAGACAAATCCTTAAGTTAATGAGTTTTTAAAATAACTATCCCAGAAACATAATATGTCTTTATTCCTAAAAAACAAAAATTGTCTTCTAAATCCACCAGTTAACTGAATTATTGCTTTTTCAATCATGCTGCTGCTAAGTCACTTCAGTCGTGTCCAACTCTGTGCGACTGCATAGACGGCAGCCCACCAGGCTCTCTCGTCCCTGGGATTCTCCAGGCAAGAACACTGGAGTGGGTTGCCATTTCCTTCTCCAATGCATGAAAGTGAAAAGTGAAAGTGAAGTCGCTCAGTCACGTCTGACTCTTCGCAACCCCATGGACTGCAGCCTACCAGGCTCCTCCATCCATGGGATTTTCAAGGCAAGAGTACTGGAGTGGGGTGCCATTGCCTTCTCTGTTTTCAATCATAGTCATTAATAAATCTATCCCTATTCAACTAAACACTAACGCTACCCTAGCAGGCAGTCCTGTTGGTTTTAACTCTTTCACATCTTTCACTTCAGAATCCCTTAAGCAAAACTGATACCATATTCCTTTTCATTTCTGAGAAATATATTTAAAATATTATAATTGATGCCAAGTGATGTCATATTAGGACAATATATTAGATGAACAGAACAGCATAAAAACTGAGAGTTCTGGTTGCAAAAATGTGATTTTTAAAAAATTAAGGGCACACACAGTATCTCACTCCCCTACATTCATTCTGTGTTGTACCTCAAGTACCATCAAGCTGCTCAAGGCAAAAACCTAGTATTCATTCTTTATTCCTCCTAGTCCCTTACCCGGAGAAGGCAATGGCACTCCACTCCAGTACTCTTCCCTGGAAAATTCCATGGGCAGAGGAGCCTGGTAGGCTGCAGCCCATGGGGTCGCGAAGAGTCAGACACGACTGAGCGACTTCACTTTCACTTTTCACTGTCATGCATTGGAGAAGGAAATGGCAATCCACTCCAGTGTTCTTGCCTGGAGAGTCCCATTGACAGCGGAGCCTGGTGGGCTGCCGTCTATGGGGTTGCACAGAGTCGGACACGACTGAAGCGACTTAGCAGCAGTAGCACCAGCAGTCCCTTACCACAACATTAACTCATTAAAAAGTCATGTTAATTACGTCTCCAAAATATACCTGCAGTCTAACTGTCTCCAAGGAGGTGCTTAAGTACAATGAAACCAAAGTAGTCACATGCAGTCATCTAAAGGTTAATAACCTTCCCTAGTTAAGTAAGATAATCAGAGTTTACACAGTACAATTGGAGAAATATCACAACTACTTGACCCAGATAGTGCCACATTATAAATGTTAGAATTATAATGTTCTTGCCTAAGGAATAGCTTCAGCTGAGTTCAGTTGCTCAGTCATGTCCAACTCTTCACAACCCCATAAATCGCAGCACGCCAGGCCTCCCTTTCCATCACCAACTCCCAGAGTTCACTCAGACTCACGTCCATTGGGTCAGTGATGCCATCCAGCCATCTCATCCTCTGTCGTCCCCTTCTCCTCCTGCCCCTAATCCCTCCCAGCATCAGAGTCTTTTCCAATGAGTCAACTCTTCGCATCAGGTGGCCAGGAGTTTCAGCTTCAGCAACATTCCTTCCAAAGAACACCCAGGACTGATCTCCCTTAGAATGGACTGGCTGGATCTCCTTGCAGTCCAAGGGACTCTCAAGAGTCTTCTCCAACACCACAGTTCAAAAGCATCAATTCTTCGGTGCTCAGCTTTCTTCACAGTCCAACTCTCACATCCATACATGACTACTGGAAAAACCATAGCCTTGACTAGACAGACCTTTGTTGGCAAAGTAATGTCTCTGCTTTTGAATATGCTAAGTTGGTCATATCATTTCTTCCAAGGTGTGTCTTCTAATGTCACGGCTGCAGTCACTATCTGCAGTGATTTTGGAGCCCAAAAAATAGTCTGTCACTACTTCCACTGTTTCCCCATTTATTTGCCATGAAGTGATGGGACCAGATGCCATGATCTTCATTTTCTGAACATCTGGTTTCAAACCAACTTTTTCACTCTCCTCTTTCACTTTCATCAAGAGGCTCTTTAGTTCCTCTTCGTTTTCTGCCATAAGGGTGGTGTCCTCTGCATATCTCAGGTTATTGATATTTCTCCCGGCAATCTTGATTCCAGCTTGTGCTTCATCCAACCCAGCATTTTTCATGATGTTTCATGATGTTTCATGACTGGTTTGATCACCTTCCAGTCATATACTCATTAGCAAAATATATTTAAAACCCAGAGTAAAATTTCTTATAAGATAAACTGAACTTTCACATATGCAAATTTGCTTAGTAGAAAATGCTTAATAAAAATTACAATTTGAATACTAATCTCTGTAATATTCTTAATATTGTAATCTTATGTTATTTAAGTCTACCCACATTTTTGGCAATATGATTTGCCTAGACTATATCTGTTCCCAATTTGTTTATATACCACTTTTCTTTTTATAATCTTACTAACACTACTGAATTTGTCGCTAGTGTTTCCTTTTACCTGTTATCCTCTATCCGTGAAACAACTGTAGAACATTACCTTGGATTGAGAAAGAAAAGCAGGTGATGCACCATTCACATTTGATGTCGCACTTTTATGCTTCTGAAATTGACTCTTAATGTCATATTTTCCTGGCCCTGGTACTCCCTAAATTACAGAAAGAAAAAAAGACATGCTCTCATTAAGAAAGTATCTATAGCACCTAAGGGAACAGTTGGTTAAATATCTGAACCAAAGTTGCTGCTGCTGCTGCTGCTAAGTCACTTCAGTCGTGTCCGACTCTGTGTGACCCCATAGACGGAAGCCCACCAGGCTCCCCCAGCCCTGGGATTCTCCAGGCAAGAACACTGGAGCTACAGGGCTTTCAAGTGATATTACCAAAGCTCTTCATTAAAAAGCAAGCCAGAACAAACTTAAGAGCAACAAACAAAAAAAAGAGAGAAAGGCTTTGCTTTCCTTTGCAAAGCCTCCCAGGAACCTAAAAACATACTGCTTGAAACTTTGCTGCCCTCTACTGATAGATCTCAGAAAAAAAAATTATCTTAGCCCTTCACGTGATTAAACATTACATTAAATAAATATATTTCTTCCATTTAACTTATACAACCAGCTCTTCTATTTTAACTACAAATTTTAGAAGATATAAGACATTAAGCTTTTAACTAAATACTTTACAAAAGATAAAATTAACTCAGTAAATAATAGGATTGAGTTTTAATTATCCTGCTAGTAAAATATAAATATGTATCAGGAAGTACTATTTATTCATCATCAAATATTTTAATTACCTTGATAAAGTACCTTTCATAGTATATAAAAAGATTTAAATCATCTGCTTCATATATAACACTCCTACTTTTCTATAGTTGAAAGAATTATACATTGATTTATAAATTAAATACTGGGCTTATAACTTGGATATAAAATAAAATTCTATCAGTAAATTCTGTCACCTATATTATTATAATACATCAAAATCCAACCATGTTTCCCAACCTCTACAAGTACTCGATCCAAGCCACCATCTCTTATCCAGGTAACTGTAAAAATCTTCCTAACCACCTCCCCTGCTTCCAATATTGCCCATCTTCAGTCTGTTTCTACCACAGAAGCTAGCAATGGGTCCAGTTAAGGCCCTTAGTCAGGTTGCACCATCCCCCTTCTCAAACCCATTCAATGGTTTTCAATCTCACTTCCAAAAAAAAAAAAAAGATCCTAAATATGAAATGAATTTCACTTCCAGACACTCTCTTACCACTCTAACCTCCTCTCCTACTACTCTCTCCACTCTGTTTCCCAAAAGATCAATCACATATTCACCTAAGGACCTTTGCACTTACATTCTCTTTGCTTGGAATGTTCTCCTATATAGCTCCAAGGCTCACTCTTTCAATTCAATCAGTTCACTACTCAGTGTTACCTTCTCAGTGAGCCACTTCCAGGAAACCCAAAGAATCCCTGTTCCCTCTCCTATTTCTCAACCTTTTCATTTTTTACTACCCAAAATATCATTTCCTGCTATGTTGTAAGCTCCAAGAGGGCAGTTTTGCTTTGTTTTTTTGTTTTGTTTTGTTTTGTTTCTGTTTCATTGGTTGCTGTATCTTTAGAGAACAGAAGAGTAGCTGGGGCACACTAGGTGCTCAGTAAATATCTGCATGAACTCATGCACTGAATCCTACATTTTCAATGGCCATATAATGACTTTAGAAGATATGTCCCTCTGGGAACTAATATGTCTCCAAAGAATAGCATTATCTATTTGTAATAATAGTAAAATATCTATAATTTAAGTAAAAAAATAATTTGAAAAATTCTTTAGGAGAAATTCTAATACATAAATACCTCTTCTTAAAAACAAATTAGATTCTAAAAATGTATGCAAAAGTCCATATTATATTGTCTCAAATGAACAGAGTTATGCAATTATTTGACGGCTGACAGAAAGATTCACTTTGATCATGGCATCTAAGTTTGTTTTTTCCTATGAACTTGCAGAAAGATACATTCAGAAGAAAAAAAATTTCTATATAATTCTGAGTGTATATAAACCTATGAAATATGTATCAAATACAAAAATATGAACAAATATTCAAATACATGATATAATATGTATTTTTTTTACAGATATGCTGTATCAGTTTTCTCTCTGTATAGGCAGGCATGATAAAAAATAATTAGCTACTGACAAACAGGGACTACTACTACTTGCCTCCTGTTCTGAACAGTTGTCTAGTTGGTCATTAATATAGAGCATAGGGAAAAGACTAAGTGTGATTAACGAGGTGAGTGAATATACTTAGTCTTGAGAACTATTTTGCTAAAGACTAAATGAAATCGTGATCTCTTCAATAAATACTTCCTTTTCCTTTTCTTCTGTTTTCCACAAAGTTTCTAATATTACTGAACTTTGTTTCACTAAAATAACATAGAATAGTAAAATCAGGTCTTTACTTATAAAAAGTTAGAATTTAATAAGCCAATTCTAAATAAGTTCCAAAGTAGGACTGTGAGACACTGACCACTGAAGGGCAGGTCTCCCTTTGTGACAGTGTAAGAAGGTAAAATAAACTCTGCAAAGGCCAAACCCTAGACATGGGATGAAAATGCTGTGATATTTATCCTGCTTTTACAAACTGTGATCAACAAAACACCTGCACGGATATCAGTCTATTAAGTACAAGGCCTCGCAGTGTCTCCTCTGAGATCTTGAATCAGAATCTTTTTGGGCACAGGAATCTACACTTTTAACAAGCCTCATAGAGGATTCTCAAGCACAATAAAGAACCACAGCTCAGCCAAAAAGGGGTCCCTACCACAGCTTTTTCTGCAAAGCACATCAATCTTAAAGTAGAAGGCTTAGATCTTAAAAGTATCCTGCCCTAGGAAGAAAACTTAAGATTACTGTGGCAGATTGTTTATGTAATCTTTTCATGTACAACCTAACAAAAATGGCCCTCTTTAGACCACGTGCTACCTAATGGAAGGACACACAGTCACTTATAAAGCAGTGTTTCCCCCACCCCAGGCAAAGGAACATGCTTGAGGCAGATGCACTCACCACCTCTTGTAGAAAATTACAGGACAAATAAATTGCTCAACAAATAACTTCAAGGAAAGGAGAGAAAAGAAAAGGGGGAGAGAGCAACAGAGATGTATCAATCAACACCAATGGCAATGCATGGACATTCTGTGGATCTTGTTTCTATATTTATGAGACACTGGAAATTTGAACACTAATTGAAAATCTATCATATTAAGTAAACACTGTGAATTTTTTAAGATAATTATTTGGTTTTTTTAAAGACTATCTTTCAGAGGTCACTACTGAAATGTTTACAGATGAAGTGAAATGCCTAGGATATGATCAAAAAAAAAAAAGCTCTCTTTAAAAACTAGGGTATAATCATTTATTTGATCAGATGGTGTGTAGAAGTTACAGGGACTGGGGAAAGGCAAATAGTTGAACCTTTACTCCTCTAACTTGGAGCCACCATCAGTGATGATTATTTCCACAGAAAATATTAAAAGCTTATTATGTACAAAGCAGTGTACATACTAATAAATAAAGCATGGGCTTTGCTTTTGAGAAGCTTACACTAGATCCCAACCCATGCAATACAAGAGAATTATCTGGGGAACTTTTAAAAATAATAATGCCTCGTTCTACTTTATTCAAACTAAAGCCAATAGAAATGAGACCCAGGCATTATTAAAATTTTAAAAGCTTTCTGTTTAATGTTAACGTGCAGTCACAACTGAACCCTAAAATAGTTTAAAACTCACACTGCTAGGACCCTGCAGGTACAATCACTTTCCAGTGGTTCCATAACTGCCATTTTTCCCTAGAGTTCCAGAGTCCCCTTCTGAAAATAAGGTAAATAAGTGCGACCAAGCTTCCAGATATTTCCTTCAGCTCATGTTCTATAATTTTAAATTCTATAATTAAACTCTATAATTAAATTTTCTTGAAAAAAAAAATTAGAGATACCAAGGGAATATTTCATGCAAAGATGGGCTCAAGAAAAAGACAGAAATGGAATGGATGTAACAGAAGCAGAAGATATTAAGAAGAGGTGGCAAGAACACACAGAAGAACTATACAAAAAAGATCTTCACAACCCAGATAATCACAATAGTGTGATCACTCACCTGGAGCTAGATCCTGGAATGTGAAGTCAAGTGGGCCTTAGGAAGCATCACTACGAACAAAGCTAGTGGAGGTGATAGAATTCCAGTTGAGCTATTATTTCAAATACTAAAAGATGATGCTGTGAAAGTGCTGCCCTCACTATGTCAGCAAATTTGGAAAACTTAGCAGTGGCCACAGGACTAGAAAAGGTCAGTTTTCATTCCAATCCCTAAGAAAGGCAATGCCAAAGAATGCTCAAACTACCACAATATTGCACTCATCTCACACGCTAGTAAAGTAAGGCTCAAAATTCTCCAAGCCAGGCATCAACAGGACGTGAACCATGAACTTCCAGATGTTCAAGCTGGATTGAGAAAAGGCAGAAGAACCAGAGATCAAATTGCCAACATTGGCTGGATCATCAAAAGAGCAAGAGAGTTCCAGAAAAACATCTATTTCTCCTTTATTGACTGTGCCAATGCCTTTGACTGTGCGGATCACAACAAACTGTGGAAAATTCTTAGAGATGGGAATACCAGGCCACCTTACCTGCCTCTTGAGAAATCTGTATGCAGGTAAGGAAGCAACAGTTGGAACTGGACATGGAACAACAGATGGGTTCCAAATAGGAAAAGGAGTACATCAAGGCTGCATATTGTCACCCTGCTTATTTAACTTCTATGCGGAGTACATCATGATAAATGCCAAGCTGGATGAAGCACAAGCTGGAATCAAGATTGCCAGGAGAAATATCAACAACCTCAGATATGCAGATGACTCCACCCTTATGGCAGAAAGTGAAGAACTAAAGATCCTCTCAATGAAAGTGAAAGAAGAGAGTGAAAAAGTTGGCTTAAAGCTCAACATTCAGAAAATGAAGATCATGGTATCTGGTCCCATCACTTCATGGGAAATAGATGGGGAAACAGTGGAAACAGTGACAGACTTTATTTTGCAGGGCTCCAAAATCACTGCAGATGGTGACTCCAGCCATGAAATTAAAAGACGCCTTACACCTTGGAAGGAAAGTTATGACCAAGCTAGACAACATATTAAAAAGCAGAGACATTACTTTGCCAACAAAGGTCCATCTCGTCAAGGCTATGGTTTTTCCTGTGGTCATGTACGGATGTGAGAGTTGGACTATAAAGAAAGCTGAGTGTGGAAGAATTGATGCTTTTGAACTGTGGTGTTGGAGAAGACTCTAGAGAGTCCCTTGGACTGCGAGGAGATCCAACCAGTCCATCCTAAAGGAAATCAGTCCTGAGTGTTCACTGGAAGGACTGATGCTGAAGCTGAAACTCCAGTACTTTGGCAACCTGATGCAAAGAGCTGACTCATTTGAAAAGACCCTGATGCTGGGAAAGATTGAAGGCGGGAGGAGAAGGGGACAACAGAGGATGAGATGGTTGGATGGCATCACTGACTCAATGGACGTGAGTCTGAGTAAACTCCAGAAGTTGGTGATGGACAGGGAGGCCTGGAGTGCTGCAGTCCATGGGGTAACAAAGAGTCAGACACGACTGAGTGACTGAACTAAACTGATAATTATATTTTTAATTTTCAAGTTATCTTTATTATTCTTGACATCTTCTTTATTCATGTATGCATTATCCTCCATCTTTCTCTGAATATTAATTATAATTTTAATTATTTATAATTTTGTTTTACTATCTGTTTCCTTGGAGTTTCCTTGATGTTGGCTTCTTGATTTTTTGCTTTTGTGTTTCATGTCAGGGAGTTCCCTCAAATGTCTGGTGATCCCTTCCTCTTCATTCAGATGTAAGAGTGAGTCACTGAAAAATGTTACTTAAAATTTCACACGTGAATAGATGTGACTTGAAACCTACTGAACTTCATTATGTTGTGACAGCCTCACAACTCAGCCTTTGTATTAGCAGGCCCCCAAATGTCACTCTTTGCTCATCCCTGGCTGACAATTTCGGTGAGTGGGAAAAGTGCCTAGAACATCTCCCTACTCTCTATATAAGCTTAAACTCTCCATTTCCTTTCTTCCCTACTTATAATTATGAAAAAGTAAAATATACAAAACAATTCCCACATATACATTACCCAGGGTCAATAATCCTCAACTACATCCCCATATGTTTCTAATCCAATCAATCTGCCCAATTCTCACTCATGATATACAGGAAAATCCAAAATATCATATAATTTCCATCAATAAATACTTTAGGATATATCTCTAAAAAATAAAGGGCTCTTTCTTTAACATAACCACAAAACCTTTTTTCTATCTAAAAAAAATCAACATTTGACTTCTTAATTATCAGAGTTCAAATGTTTGTGATTGCCTTATAAATTCATGTATATATTAAATATATATCAAATGTGGAAATATAGAAATAAATACATACATAAAGGTATAATGCAAAAAGATTGCAGAAAGGGCAAAGATAAGGGGTGGGGGGAATATTTCTTTTTACTAGCTCCATTCAGATATCACAAGGTTTTACTTTAGATGCTTTGTTTAGTCTATAAAACTCAATTTTGCGATCAATACTTACTTAGATAATGTTTTTAGCTTTCCCTTTCTGTGATCCTTCTTACAAATAAACACTAATTCCCTATAGTTACTGAGCATCACTGTGTGGCAGGCACTGTACTTGATACTATTCCTCTTATCTTTAATCCTTAAAAATCCTGCAAGATAAACAAAATTACTCAAGTTTGCCTAATTGGGAAAATAAGATCCATGGAGATTAAGGAACTTACCTCTAAGACAACTAGTCGGAACACAAAGAAAACTAAGGTCTGACTAACTACAAAGCCCCTCTTCTTGTCTTCAAGGAATATTACCACAAAAGTTTATTACACAGATCATGGCAAAACTGGTTGAAGACCATTAAATTTTCATCAACCTATTACATAGTGACACGTCCTCTTTTATACTTCATAACAGAGTTCCTTTGGTTGTCCATTTTTACAAATAACTGAATTGCCAGATATGTGCTAGGTACATGCTAAGTTCCTGGATGTATAACAGGACAGACCTGTGCCCTCAGGAAGTGAAAATTCCAGTGAGAAAGACAGACAATAACACCGAACAGATAAATAAACTATTTCTAAATGGCAAGTAACGCAATTTGTATGAAGAATACAGAGTGCTAAGTTAGAAAGTAGCAGTGGAACTTAGACAGGAAAGACAAGTTATGCTGAAACCTAAACACAAGAAGGAGCTTATCTTGGGAAGAATGGATGGAACAGAAAAGCATATACAAAGGGGAAATTGGTCAGTACAGCATTCCTGGAAGAGGCTGGCAGGAACGAGTTTACATCTAGAAGTAAAATTTCTCAGTCATACGGTAATACTATATTTAGCTTTTCAAGGAATCATCAAACTGTTTCCCATAGAGACCACACCATTTCACATTCCAACTAACTACGTACAAAGGTTTCAGTTTTGGCACATCCCCACCAACACTTGTTGTTTTCCATTTTTTTATTATGTAAATCCCAGTAAATGTGAAATGGTACCTTGCAGTGATTTTGATATGCATTTTCCTAATGACTAAAGGTGTTGGATATCTTTTTGTGTGTTTACTGAGCATTTGTATATCTTCTTTGGAGAAATGTATATTCTCAAAAAGTCTTTTGCCCATTATTCAATTGGGTTGTTTGTCCTTCTGTTGTCAGAAAACATTTTAAGATGATATATCTGCCTGCTTGTGAAGATAAAAGAAGGGAGTGAATTTGCTATATGGCTCAGGAAACTCAAACAAGGGCTCTGTATCAACCCTGGGATGGGGTTGGGAGGGGTGGGAATGGGGAGGGAGATGAGAGGGAGCTTCAAAAGGGAGGGGATATATGTATACCTATGGCTGATTCATATTGAAGTTTGACAAAAAACAGCAAAATTCTGTAAAGCAATTATCCTTCAATAAAAAATAAATTAATTTTTTTTAAAAAGGGAGTGAGACTGGAAGCAAAGATACCTGTTAGGAGGCTATTTCAGAAGTCCAGGCAAGATGATGCTTTCTTACTTTGACTAAACAATAGTTCTAGTAATGATAATACAGTAATTATAACAACAAGAATAATAATCATGACAGATTGTCTACAAACATGCCCACCAAAAATTCTTCCTATCCCTAAAAGTTCATGCCTTACCTCCCATCAGCAGATGGAGTTCATCTCCCTGTTTATGAATCTGAGCTGGCCCTGTGACTTGTTCAGACGAAGAGAATATACGGCAAGTTACACAGCACCATTTCCAAGCCTAGGTCTTAAGAGGCCTGACATGTTCCAAATTTGCAGTCTCAGAGCCCTAAGCCTGTTACACAAGTCCAACTACCTAAAGGAAAGTGAGGTCCAGCTAGCTTCCAGTCATTACAGCAAACCCAGCTAAGATGTCTCACATATGAATGAAAGCATCCATCTTGGGTACTCTGGAATGCAGCTGGATGAGTGGTCTTAGCTGGTACCATATGGCTTAGAAAAATTACCCAACTGAGTCCAAAAATCCAGAGAATTACTGTACGATGAAGGTTAATTTCAGCAGGCCTAGAATTGGGGTGAGTTGCTCTCCTAAAGCATCGACAAGGCACTGATCCTTGGTCAAGATGAGAAACTACTGATTAACAGTTTTGTTTTGAAATTATGAAACCCTCATGAGTTTGAGTGGTTGGCATCAGCTTGTTAGCATTGTTCATTGATAATAATAATTTGCACCTGGCCACAGTGAGATAGAAGGTTCCATAGTTGATTCTGGTTACGCAATAGAAAATGCCTACGTGACCAGTAAAGTACAAGAAATTCTGATAAAAGACTTCATCTGAGCTCCCAGGTTTTGAGATATCCACACATCTGTTAGCGGTTCCTGATCTAAGACAGAAAGCATGTCCTGATATGGCCTTATGGAGAGAAGACAATTAGAGCTCACTCCTGGCCTCTCTGGAACCTTTGCAGCCACTTTATTGCTGTTGCTATTTGTATTCTTTGTCTGCAAGAAACTGTAGATAAGTATCATCCTTTGGGGCCTTGAGTCTTCTCTAGCAATCTAACCTCATTTGTTGCTATTAGCACAATCATGAAAATAACAAATAGTTGCTGTTTTAGGGCACTGCATTTCAGGGCAATTTGCTAGGCAGCAATAGGTGACCAAAACAAAGCTAACATTTACTGAGTATACACTCTTTTTCAGCAATAAATTCACAGACAAGAAAATTGTGACACAAAGAAATTATTTCCAAAAGCAACATGGCTTGTAAGTAGGTGACTCAAATATTATCGGCTACTAGCACAATCCCAATTTCCAACTCCCCTTTCCATAACCATATGCCAGATAGGGGTAGCCTTGTGACGCTGTCCTGGCTGATGTCATATAGTGTGTGTGTGCGTGCTCTGTCACTCAGTCATGTCTGACTCTTTGCAGCCCCATGGAGTGTAGATCACCAGGCTCCTCTGTCCATGGGATTTTCTAGGCACAAATATTGGAGTGGGTAACATTTCCTCCTCCAGAGGAATGTCAAGATCCAGGGATCAAACCTGCATCTGTTGCACCTTCTGCATTGGTAGGTGGATTCTTTGCCAATAGCACCACTTACTGGGAAGTAAGCACTTGTCAGGTGGAGAAAATCTAATAGAAGGAAGATCAGGGTTAGAAGAAAGACAAGTTCAATTTTGAAATGTTACTTTTATAGTTCTTATAAAACATCAAGCTAGAGGTATCACACAGACAGCAATTTGTGGAAGACTGGAGCTCAGTGGAGAGTTCAAGGTACACTGGAAGTGATCTGTGTATTTGGAAGTGATCAGTACATACAGGTGATACCCAAGGTCATCAGAGTAAAGGTGGTTTCTGAGGATATTGTGTAGACAAAGAAGAGAAAGAATTAAGAATATTATGTAATATTTATGTGATCTCAGTATTGTATTAATTTCAATATTAATTTATATATAACTAATCCTTGTATGCAGGTCAGGAAGCAACAGTTAGAACTGGACATGGAACAACAGACTGGCTCCAAATAGGGAAAGGAGTGCGTCAAGGCTGTATATTGTCATCCTGCTTATTTAATTTATATGCAGAGTACATCATCGGAGAAGGCAATGGCAACCCACTCCAGTACTCTTGCCTGGAGAATCTCATGGACAGAGGAGGCTGGTAGGCTACAGTCCATGGGGTCGCTAAGAGTCAGACAAAACTGAGTTACCTCACTTTCAATTTTCACTTTCATGCACTGGAGAAGGAAATGGCAACCCACTCCAGTGTTCTTGCCTGGAGAATTTCAGGGTTGGGAGACCCTGGTGAGCTGACATCTATGGGGTCACACAGAGTCGAACATAACTGACGCGACTTAGCAGCAGCAGCAGAGTACATCATGGGAAACACTGGGCTGGAGGAAGCACAAGCTGGAATCAAGATTGCCGGGAGAAACATCAACAACCTCAGATATACAGATGACACCATCCTTATGGCAGAAAGTGAAGACGAACTAAAGAGCCTCTTGATGAAAGTGAAAGAAGAGAGTGAAAAAGTGGGCTTAAAGCTCAACATTCAGAAAACTAAGATCATGGCATCCGGTCCCATCACTTCATGGGAAATAGATGGGCAAACAGTGGTTGACTTTATTTTTCTGGGCTCCAAAATCACTGCAGATGGTGACTGCAGCCAGGGAATTAAAAGATGCTTACTCTTTGGAAGGAAAGTTATGACCAACCTAGATAGCATATTCAAAAGCAGAGACATTACTTTGCCAACAAAGGTCCGTCTAGTCAAGGCTATGGTTTTTCCAGTGGTCATGTATGGATGTGAGAGTTGGACTATAAAGAAGGCTGAGCACAGAAGAATTGATGCTTTTGAACTTTGGTTTTGAAAAGACTCTTGAGAGTCCCTTGGACTGCAAGGAGATCCAACCAGTCCATTCTAAAGATCAGCCCTGAGTGTTCATTGGAAGGACTTATGTTGAAGCTGAAACTCCAATACTTTGGCCACCTGATGCAAAGAGCTGACTCATTTGAAAAGACCCTGATGCTAGGAAAGATTGAGGGCAGGAGGAGAAGGGGACAACAGAGGATAAGATGGTTGGATGGCATCACCAACTCGAAGGACATGGGTTTGGGTGGACTCCAGGGGTTCATGATGGACAGGGAGGCCTAGCATGCTGCAGTTCATGGGATCACAAAGAGTCGGCCATGCCTGAGTGACTGAAATGAACTGTGAATTTATGAATCATTCTAATCTCTCAACTCTAACAATTTTTAGAGCATTTACTATACTAAAACACCTAGATTTAATATTTTGGTAAGACTGACGCTTGTTCCATTTTCCAAAGCTAATTAAAATGTTTTTATTCTAGTTTCTAAAAACAAGATGTTGTCCAGAATCCTCTTCTATTATAGCATCTTACAGTAAGAAGAAATAAATTTATAAGGAACTTAAAATGATGATTTGCAACTTAAAATATTTTAGGTATGCTGAATTCAATAAAACATTTGCTATATGATTATAATTGGCATTATTTCTTAATTTAAAATTGAATATGTTTAATAAATATGTCCCAGGTACAGTTAACTCTTTGAGTCATTCAGTCATAATGACTGATTGAACAGAACAATATGTAACTCTGACTTAAGAGTATAGGAAAGAACATGTGTTTATTACGTTCATTTTCATAATTGCAACATAAATTGTGGTTCATTTAGAAAGCATAATGCCCTCTGTTTCTGATCTCAGGAAGCAAAATACTCTGATTTTTAAAAAAGAAACAGTTAAATTTAAACAGAATTAAATCAAATAAGCATGGTTAGAAGAACTCAAAGTAACCAAAAAGATTTGAAAATTTTGTGTTAATCAATAAGTGTATTATAAGTATCACTGGGTCTCAGATATAGCACTTAGGTTATACACCGCTGAAATGAGAAAACTAAATACATGACCAGAAGTGCTCTGTAGAACAAACTGTATACTAGTTGTGCGCTAAGTTGCTTTACTCATGTTCAACTCTTTGCAACCCTATGGACTGTAGCCTGTCAGGGTCCTCTGTCCATGGGATTCTCCAGGCAAGAGTACTAGAGTGGGTTGCCATGCCCTTATCCAGGGTATCTTCCTGACCCAGGGTTTGAACCTGCATCTCCTGGGTCTCCTGCATTGCAGGCAAAATCTTCACCACTGAGCCACTAGGGAACCTTACCATATTTTCAGTAACAGAAATAGAAAATAGCTTTCCCATGTAAATCTAGACAAGTATATCAAGAGTACGTGAACCAAGAACTTCCAGATGTACAAGCTGGGTTTAGAAAAAGCAGAGAAACCAAAGATCAAATTGCCAACATTCATTAGATCATAGAAAAAGCAAAGGAGTTCCAGAAAAACATCTACTTCTGCTTCATTGACTACATGAAAGCCTTTGTATGAATCACAATAAACTGTGAAAAACTCTTAAAGAGATGGGAGTACCAGACCACCTGACCTGTCTGCTAAGAAACCTGTATGTAAATTAAGAAGCAACAGTTAGAATCCAACAGGAAACAACTAACTGGTTCCAAATTGGGAAATGAGTACCTCAAGGCTGTATATTGTAGCCCTTCTTATTTAACATCTATACAAGGTACATCATGAGACATACCAGGCTGGATGAATAACAAGCTGGAATCAAGACTGCCAGGAGAAATACCAACAACCTCACGTATGCAGATAATACCACTTTAATAGCAGAAAGTGAAGTGAAGGGAAGTGAAGTGAAAGTCACTCAGTTGTGTCCAACTCTTTGTGACCCCATGGACTATATAGTCCATGGAATTCTCCAGGCCAGAATACTGGAGTGGGTAGCCATTCCCTTCTCCAGGGGATCTTACCAACCCAGAGATCAAACCCAGGTCTCCCACATTGCAGGCAGATCCTTTACCAGCTGAGCCACCAAGGAAGCCCAAGAATACTGGAGTGGGTAACCTATCTGTTTTCCAGCGGATCTTCCTGACCCAGGAATTGAACTAGGGTCTCCTGCATCGCAGGAGGATTCTTTACCAGGGAAGTGAGTGACCAGGGAAGTCAATGGCAGAAAGTGAAGGGGAACTAAAGAGCCTCTTGAGTAGTGGGAAAGAGCAGAGTGAAAAAGCTGGCTTAAAACTCAACATTCAAAATAAAAAAGATCATGGCATCCAGTCCCGTCACTTCATGACAAATAGAAGGGGAAAAATGTGGAAGCAGTGACAGATTTTATATTCTTGGGCTTCAAAATCACTGCAGACAGTGACTACAGTCATGAAATTAAAAGAAACTTGCTCCTTGGAAGGAAAGTTATGACAAACAGAAGACAAAAAGCAGAGACATCACAATGCTGACAAAGCTCTATGTACTCAAAGCTATGGTTTTTCCAGTAGTCATGTCCAGATATGAGAGGCGGACCATAAAGAAGGCTGAGCATCGAAGAACTGATGCTTTCAAATTGTGGTGCTGGAGAAGACTACTGAGAGTCTCTTGCACAGCAAGGAAATCAAACCAGTCAATCCTAAAGGAAATTAACCCTGAATATTCCTTGGAAAAACAGATGCTGAAGCTCCGATGCTTAGTCACCTGATGTGAAGAGTCCACTCACTGGAAAAGACCCTGATGCTGGTAAAGATTGAGGGCAGGAGAAGAAGGGAGCAACAGAGGGTGAGATGGTTGGATGGCATCACCAACTCAATGGACATGAGTTTGAGCAAACTCTGGGAGATAGTGGAGAACAGAGGAGCCTGGTGCACTACAGTCTAAGGGGTCACAAAGAGTCAGACTCAGCAACTGAACAACAACAATATCAGGAGTGGCAGAATTTAAATGTGAGCTACTAGGTTTGACTGTACATTGGAGTAGAAGATGGTTTTATGAAGTTTCAACCATTTTGTGAGATTGAGGACAGCTGATAAAAGCTACCAAGATTCCTTAATACAGTTGCTCAAATAACACTTCATGTCAACACTGGTATTAGTAATTCAGTTGTGTCAAAAATTTAATATAGCAAATCTGAACCTATATTGCCAAGTTCTAAGCTAGAGTAAATATGAGTAAACATGGATATCCTGAAAATGAAAAATGTCACCACAATAATCAACAATTATGTAAGAATTACGTGATTCTGTGTTCAAAAATTTTTCACTGAGAAAACATACAAATAGTTTACGTAGTTTTCCTGCAGTTATATATCCAAATGATGGATGATCATTGTGGCCAAGGTTTAAAATGCTTATATTAGTAAATTAGAACTATGTGAATGTTCAGAATTCATTGACATTTATTACTGTGCAATGCAACATGAACTTCTGCCTAGAGTTATGTAACACAAGTGTATTCTTCCTGCTCCCTAAAAAACTAAATTCCTCTTTTTAAAGAAACAATTGACATTTAACGAATAATACACAATTGAATATATCTAAATGAAATAAAGTTAAGGATTACAATTCTTAAATGAAGCTAAAGGACCCTATACGATTAATTGCTATTATACTCACAAGGATGGAGAAGTCAAATGATGACTGGGGCCAGGTGGGGAATAAGTGTTGAATGTAAAATGGTACACTAAGGATCACTCATCCACACCAGGGGCAGCATTTAATCATCCCCAATTGACTGCTATTAGGTTTGGGCTTTTCTCTTTTTCATTTTTAAGAAAAGCTGAATATCTAGATTATATTTATGAAATTCTACAGGTTACAAATGTTGGTAACTAATTCAATTTTTTATAACTATGAATTGGCCATAATCCACTTGTAGGTTCATTTCAGCCTATCTAGCCACCAGATTTCACACACTGCTCTTAGTCTACTCTTAATCTATCCATATCTTAGTCTAAGTTTAAATATATTAGAATATATCTTCCTATATGAATTTTTGCATATACCTCCAGATCTTGTAAAATCAGAGCCCAAAAGAAGTTTGATAAATGAGTTGGAGTTTTCTATACCTAGCTGTAATAGCATCAGGATGAAATTATAATTTTTATAATTATAAATGATTAGCAGAGAGATGACCTTTACACAGATTGATAGTTCTACAACCAGGATTGCCTAGGTCTGAAAGAATCTCTGAAATGCTATGTAGGAAAGAAAAGCAATTACTTATACATAATTTCACTAGATAACTGTGCAGTGATCAAACTATGGAGTCACATCAAAGGCATTGCCTCATACCATGAAGAAACCAATTGTGTCTTCACAATTCTCATTGTTATGAGATGATCTAACTTCCTGATACATTCCAAAGTCAGTGAATACAATAAGTAAAAATTGTCCACACTTCTCTAGGCTTCCCCAGGAGGTGCAGCAGTAAAGAATCTGCCTGCCAATGTAGGAGACCAAGAGATGCAGGTTCGATCCCTGGGTTGGAAAGATCCCCTGGAGGAGGAAATGGCACCCCTCTCCAGTATTCTTGCCTGGAAAATTCCATGGACAGAGAAGCCTAGTGGGCTACAGTACATGGGGTCACAAAGAAATGGATACGATTGAGCATCCACGCAAGTATAAGCAAGTATACTTCTTTAAGCAGCGTAATGAAAGACATGTTGGTGGCAATCAGAAAATGAAGTGTGAAAGTAGGCTGTGCAGGACACATTTAAAGATCCCAGAAGAAGATAAGATCATTTATCAAATCATCAAGCTATGAAAGAACTAGAATAAGAACCTTCTCTGATTCTGTGTGGTGGAATATCAACATGAATTTCATATAGAGGGTCAAGAAGATGACAGAACAATTTTAATTCGCTAAATTGAGCTACTTGTAATTACGTAAGCAAAGGAGACTCCCTATCTATAGCTTCAATAGTCGTATTTCTTAAAGTTTGGTGTCTACCACTCCTTAATAGGTATCAGTGTACATGAATATCATCAAGTTTACATATTTTTGAAAATGTGTTTCTGGGAGGGGAGGGAGGCTCAAGAGGGAACTGGTATATAATTATGGCTGATTTACATTGTTGTATGGCAGAAACCAACACAACATTGTAAAGCAATTTTTCTCCAAAAAAAAAAAAAAATTTAAGTGTGTTTATTTTCTTGACAACAAAAGAAAATATCTTTTAAATAAGCAATAAAATAAGTTTTATTTCAATGAGAAGGATAATATTATTTGCAATTTTTCACCAAGGTAGCTCTATGCAGCTCAGTGGTGGATAGCTTAATTTATAATTTAGGTTATATTTGCAATTGATCTCTCATGCTGGCTTCTGCTAAGCTGGAAATTTTAAATTTACAATCATAGATCATTATAAATGGCACCAAGTGTTTAGTGGCTGCCAGATAAATATAGATTTTCATATTAACACAAATGGTCCAGAAATTATGGAGAAATGGCTCACTGAAGACTACTTTCAGGACTCAAATAGATGATAAGTTCTAACATTTTACAGCCAAAAGCTGGAAGGCTGGCTGTTTTGACTTGGAAGACAACAATAAATGTATCTCTAATCCACTCTTGTTTTCAGTTCTCAAAATTATTTCTTCATGCTCTGCTGCAGCACTTGGATGTGGTTTATATATTAGCTAAATAATATATCATCAGTTTCTTTTTCCAGACTAAAAAAGACATTAAGCTGGGAAAAGATCCAAATGTCAGTCTCAAGCTATTTGTATTTCAGTTTGATTGCCTTTAAAAATTCTGGGAAAATAACCTTAACACTAAAAAGAACAGTATTTTGGCTTGGAAACGACAAGTTCAGACCACTCAAGGTACTAAAATATGCCACTTGAAAAGACCACATGAAATCATAATGGTCTTACTGGCAGAAAATTTATATTTTATTTCAATAGCTCATATGATCATCTGTCCCTTGTCAACATTCTTACTTCAGTGTGATCAGAAAGTTAAATCTAACATTACTTATTTCTTCATGATCCACACTTAAAGCACACATCGACACTGACTGAAATTTGAATATATTCATACTTTTCACTTTCTGATTCAAATCCAGTTTAAAATTAGAAAGCTAACTGATGATTACCAATTCTTTTCTATGAACAAAGCACAGAATGGATGGCCACTCAGGCGGAGTCTCTTTTATTTACACAGCACACTCCCATGTTGTGATTACGTTTTTTGCTGCTATAACCTAATGCAAGTTTTCAAGTCCACATGTCTCATTAAATCAAAGAAGCACCACTTCTCCTTTTGCTAGAGTTTTCAAAGATCAATAAAAGTAAATGTTGGCAAATTCTTCCCCACATATGTATGTAGCACATATAAGCAAGAGTTGATTCATATTCTGCAAATCAGTAATTTAACACAGAATAAACCAAAATTCTATACATTTGTACAGATATTACTACATGTTTATAGGTACTCTCATATACATATGCTACTAATATTATATGACATTTGCTTATATCATTTAATGAAAGAGATTACTGTGTTTTCTGTGCTTTTACTGTGCTTTCTCTCAGCATAATTATTGTCTTTGACTTTTCATCTTGTTTTATAAGAATATCAGGTAGGAGTGAATCCAGTCACAAATAGCAACAAACCCAACATTGTCTTTAAAAAAAAATTTGTCTCATAAAGTAGTAAGCCCAGAAATGAACCATGTAAGTATTGATTCTGTGACTTAACAATGTCAGTACCCAAGTCTCTGTGACTCTCTTAAACATTTTCTCATTTTGGTACTTCATGGTTATCACTTCAGTTCAGTTCAGTTCCTCAGTCGTGTCCGACTCTTTGCAACCCCATGAATCGCAGCACGCCAGGCCTCCCTGTCCATCACCAACTGCCGGAGTTCACTCAGATTCATGTCCATCAAGTCAGTGATGCCATCCAGCCATCTCATCCTCTGTCGTCCCCTTCTCCTCCTGCCCACAATCCCTCCCAGCATCAGAGTCTTTTCCAATGAGTCAACTCTTCGCATGAGGTAGCCAAAGTACTGGAGTTTCAGCTTTAGCATCATTCCCTCCAAAGAAATCCCAGGGCTGATCTCCTTCAGAATGGACTGGTTGGATCTCCTTGCAGTCCAAGGGACTCTCAAGAGTCCTCTCCAACACCACAGTTCAAAGAAGCATCAATTCTTTGGTGCTCAGCCTTCTTCACAGTCCAACTCTCACATCCATACATGACTACTGGAAAAACCATAGACTTGACTAGACGGACCTTAGTCGGCAAAGTAATGTCTCTGCTTTTGAATATGCTGTCTAGGTTGATCATAACTTTTCTTCCAAGGAGTAAGCGTCTTTTAATTTCATGGCTGAAGTCACCATCTGCAGTGATTTTGGAGCCCAAAAAAATAAAGTCTGACACTGTTTCCACTGTTTGCCCATCTATTTCCCATGAAGTGATGGGACCGGATGCCATGATCTTCGTTTTCTGAATGTTGAGCTTTAAGCCCACTTTTTCACTCTCCTCTTTCACTTTCTTCATGGTTATAGACTAGTGCAAATTCATTACTCCATCTACAATTCAGAAAGTATAAGAACAAAAAAAAAAAAAACAGCAAAGAATAAAGAGGCTGTCTTTTATTATTAAGGGTTTATTGTACAGCTGAGTCTTTCATGAAGAGTATTCAGATGAATTTCAGCCGAATTTGAGGATCAATTAACATAGCTGGCAAGCAATTAACATAATGACTCCTCGAATTGGCAGAATTGTGGCAGGGTTGTGCTTCCTTGCCTTAACCAACTTCTAAAGGCTGCCCCTGTCCTTGGCTTGTGGCCTTGCATTACTCCAGCCTCTGCCTCCATCGTTACATTGCTTTCTCTCTCTCTGCTTCTGTTGTTACAATGCTTTCTCTGACTCTGTCACTGCTCTGCACCTCATAAGAATCCTTGTGATTAGACCACCCTGGTGGCACAGTAGATAAGAATCCACCTGCCAATGCAGGAGACACAGGTTTGATCCCTGGTCCGGGAAGATTCCACATGCTGTGGAGCAACTAAACCCAAGCACCACAACTACTCAGCCCAAGCTCTAGAGCCCACGAGCCACAACTACTGAGCCTGAGCACCACAGCTACTGAAGTCTGTGTGCCTAGAGCCTGTGCTTTGCAACAAGAGAAACCACCACAATGAGAAGCCTGTGCACCCCAACGAAGAGTAATCCCCACTTGCCCCAACTAGAGAAAGCCCATGTGCAGCAACAAAGACCCAGCACAACCAAAAATAAATAAGTAGAATCCTTGAGACTACACTGGGCCCATCAGAGTTATCCAGAAAAATTTCTCTATATCAAGATCCCTAATCTCATCTGTAAAGTTCCTTTTATCATGTTCACATATTCACAGGTTCCAGGAATTATGACTTGAACATCTTTCAGGACACATTATTGTTTCCACCACAGTAAACCCTGTGGTCCCCAAAGATTCATACCCATTCCACATTAAAATGCATTCACCCCATTCCAACATCTCCATAAGTCTGAATTAATTATGGAAGCAACTCAAAGTGTGAAATCTCATCTACATCGCCACAACTCAAATGTCCCAAATTGCATTATTTAAATCACATATTATAAATCAGGTAGGAATGAGACTCTGGATATATTCCATCTGGGGCAAAATTTCTCTCTACCTGAGGACCTAGAAGACTGGAAAAAATGTTATCAGCTTCCCAAGAACAATGATGGGACAATCATATGACAGCAAACAGACATCCCATTCAAAAAGGAAGGACCCGGAAGAACAAAAAGGAATCAGCCATCCCAAGGAATTTCAAAATCCTGTCAGGCAATGTCAATAAGAACTGAAGCCCTAGGAATAATCCTCTGTGGATCACAGCTTCACATCTTTGGGCCAAAGCTCCACCCTGGGAGTCAACCATCCTTTTTCATCAAGGTAACGTGCTGCCAGCCCAGTAGTAGTCTTTTCAGCCTGTTTCCTAATGATAGAACCTGGCATCCACAGCCTTCTTTCAATTAACCTTCTCTCTGTCCCTTTTAGTCCAAGCTGGCACTGCTGTTGTTGATGTAAAATTCTAAAGTGGATCTCCCATATCTGACACGGGGATCCATTCCACACAAGAGGCTCTTTCACCAGTTTTCCCTAGATTATCCCGTCTCTATTTTTGGCTTCAATCGAGACTGTTAAAGGAGTCCATGAGTCACACACCTAGTCTCTTAGAACAGCCCTCTAAGTGTGACTAAACACTGTGACTGTATACCCAGACGCTTCTAGAAGACTGTTCGGCCATAACCTTGGTTTTCTCACCAGAGTACTCTTTCCTGACATGAATCTTCTAATTTTAGTGTCTTTTTCATTCTAGATATTCAAGGCTGGAAACTTCTTAAATCATAAGTCCTACTTCCTTTGGCTTAATAGTTTTTCCCTTTTTTTTTATCTTTTTCCTCTCACATTTTACCATAAGCATCAAAAAGAAACCTGAGTGTATCCTCAACACTTTGCTTATAAATTACTTCATCCAAATATCCAAGAATATCTCTAACAAATTCTAATTTCCACATGAGTGAGTAGGAAACAATTCTGCAAAGGTCTTTTACCATGTAAAGTAACATATTCATAGGTCCTTGGGAACAGGACACGGGCATCTTTGGAGGGTCATTATTTACTAACTGCACAAGGCTTACCTCCTTGGGCATCCTTTCTCCCCTAATCAAATCTTGATTGGTAAATTTTTATTGCCTTGTGGTGTTTTAATATATTCAAGCAGATTTCTTTATTTACTTTTTAAACTGTCCTTAACTAGAGAGTTCATCCAAAATACATTACTTTTGTGTACTTTCTTAGTAAACTATATTTTTAAAACCCTGTGCAAAACAACAAGGTCCTACTGTGAAGCACAGGGAACTATGGTCAATATCTTATAGGAAACTATAATAGAAGAGAATATGAAAAGAATACATGCAACACTGAAACTCTGCTATAAACTAACTCTGCCAGAAACTAACACAACATTGCAAATTAACTATACTTCAATCAAAAAAAAAAGCTTGTATAAATAACTTCATACCTCAAGATTCCTATCACTAAAAACATTTTACTCTTTTTAGCTTTTTAATTTTACTGAGGCTGGATTTTAAAAATATGTGTTCTAAATTTTAATTCTAAATTGCTATCATCTTTGCATATATTCATGTCATTTGCCTCTCAATCATTATGACCTTAAAATTTATTATCTCATCTTACAAATGAGAAACCTAAGTGTTAAAGCAAGCTGAACAGGTTACCTTAGGTCACAAAGTAAGTAAGGACCAAAAACAAAAAAACAGGAGTTAAGCTTGTCAGAAATATTAACAAATTTTTCTTATTTTTAAAAGTAGATGCTTTGAATCTTAGAAGTTCCTATTTCCTGTAGAGATATAGACGTTACAGAACTTGATTTCACCTATATCCACTTGGTATTTCCTCTCCTTGTTCTATATTTGATTTTCTCTTCTCTTTTCTATTTCCTAAAGATGGGAATTGATTTCACTGATTTTACTTATTTCTTCTTTTCTAATATAAATATTAATTCTACATATTACCCACTAAGCACTGTGTTAACTCTTGTCCCACAAATATTGATAGGTTGTATTTTTCACTTACAGTTAGCTCAAAGTATTTTTTAATTTCCCTCATGATTTTTTCTTTCTTCTCAAGGTTTATTTAGAAGAATATTGCTTAAGAAAGACATATGGATCAACGGAACAGAAAAGAGTCCAGAAAGAAATCCACACACCGATAGTCAATTAATCTTTGACAAAGGAAGCAAGAATAGATAATGGAGAAATGTCAGTCTCTTCAGGAAGTGGTGTTGGGAAAGTTGGACAGCCTCGCGTAAATCAATGAAGCAAGAGCACACCCTCTTACCAGACACAAATATAAACCCAAAATGACTTAAAGACTTAAGAGTAAGACATGACACCATAAAACTCCTAGAAGAGATCATAGGCAAAATATTCGCTGACATGAATCACACCAGTATTTTCCTAGGTCTGTCTCCCAAGGCAATAGGAGGAATAAAACCAAAAATAAGCAAAGGTGACCTAATCAAGAGTTCAAGACTTTATACAGCAAAGGGAACCATAAACAAAAGACAACCTATGGACGGGAGAAAATACTTGCAAATGATGTGACCAACAAGGATTTAATCTGGAAAATATATAAGCAGCTCGTACAAGTCAACAGTAACAAAAATACATATAATAATAATAATAATCCAATTGAAAAATGAGCAGAAGACCTAAATAGACATTTTTCTGAAGAAGAAATACAGATGGCCAACAGGCATATGAAAAGATGCTCAATATTATTAAATATTAGAGAAAGGCAAATCAAAACTACAGTGAGGTACCATCTCACACCAGTCAGAATGGCCATTGTTAAAAAGTTGACAAATATACTTTACTGTACACCTGAAACTAAAACACTAAATCAACCACTGCTGCTGCTAAGTTGCTTCAGTCGTGTCCAGCTCTGTGTGACCCCACAGACGGCAGCCCACCAGGCTCCCCAATCCCTGGGATTCTCCAGGCAAGAACACTGGAGTGGGTTGCCATTTCCTTCTCCAATGCATGAAAGTGAAAAGTCAAAGTGAAGTCGCTCAGTCATGTCTGACTCTCAGCGGTCGACCCCATGGACTGCAGCCTACCAGGCTCCTCCATCCATGGGATTTTCCAGGCAAGAGTACTGGAGTGGGGTGCCATTGCCTTCTCTGGTAAATCAACTATACTCCAACAAAAACTTTTAAATACTAAAAATTAAAATTAAGAAAATAATCTAAAAGTCTACAAATAATAAATGCTGCAGAGAGTTTGGAGAAAAGGGAACCCTCCTATATTGCTAGGAATGTAAAGCTGGTGCAACCTCCCTATAGTGGAAAACAGTATGGAGGATCCTCAGAAAATTAAAAATAAAATAACCATATGATCCAGCAATCCCACTCCTGGGCATATATCCAGACAAAACTGCAATTCAAAAAGATACATGTGCCCATATATCCATAGCAGCAATAATCACAATACTCAAGACACGGAAACAACCTAAATGTCCATCAGCAGATGAATGGATAAAGAAGATGTGGTCCATACCTACAATGGAATACTGTCCATCCAGAAAAAGAATAAAATAATGCCATTGGCAGCAATGTGGATGAATGCAGAGATTATCATACTAAGTGAAGTAAGTCAGAAAGAGAAAGACAGATACCATATGATATCACCTGTATGTGGCGTCTAAAATGTGACACAGACGAACCTACCTACGAAACAAAAACAGACTCACAAACAGAAAACAGACTAGCGGTTGCCAAGCGGGATGGGGCTGGGAGAGGTATGGAGTAGGAGGTTGAGGTTATCAGATGTAAGCTTGTATATACAGAATGGCTAAACAAGGGCCTACTGTAGAGGGAAATGAGTATTTGCTTTAGCTCAGCTTAAAAGTTAGCCCCCTTAAATAGAGGTTTTGTAATTACTGTAACTATCAAGGCAGATACTTTGCTCATAGTACGCATGTGTATTAGTTCAGCACCAAGCCCTGTAACAAGGAGGTGAGGCAGAGAAGATATTGAGGGAAATTAAAGCATTTCCTTATTAAAAAATTTACTCAAGAAATAAGTTTAATAAACAAATCAGGGAAAGAGAAGGCAGGAAAAAAAATTCCTTCTGGTTTTTCTCCCTTTTAAGATCTAGGAGTCTCTACTTATGTTATGGAAATGATTATTGATAATGCTGAAAATTAATTATGTCCATTGTACTTTAAAAGTATCAAAGTGCTTGATTTTTCCATTTGAGATGCTTTCTTTGGCCCTGAAGTTTTATTCATACCTGCTCACAATGTCTCTCCACCCACTAGCCTCGAAATTCCTTGAGGGTAAATTTCCATCTTCTCAACTCTCAAGATGCCTTGTTTTTTTTCTTCTCTGTAAATCAATCATGGATCCCAAAGAAAAAAGAAATGCAAGAAGCCAAAGAGGCTTCCTGATGAGGCTTTGCAAATAGCTAAGAAAAGAAGAGAAGCAAAAGGCAAGGGAGAAAGGGAAAGATATACCCAACTGAATAAATCCAGAGAATAGCAAAGAGAGATAAGAAAGCCTTCTCAAGTAAACAATGCAAAGAAATAGATGAAAATAATATAATGGGAAAGACTAGAGATCTCTTCAAGAAAACTGGAGATATCAAGGGAAGATTTCATGCAAGAATGGACATGATAAAAGACAGAAACAGTAAGGACCTTACAAAGCAGAAGATATTAAGAAGAAGTGACAGGAATACACAAAAGAAGTATATAAAAAAGGTCTTGATGACCCAGATAGCCATGATGGTGTATCACTCACTTAGAGCCAGACATCCTGGAGTATGAAGTCAAGAGGGCCTTAAGCATCACTACGAACAAAGCTAGTGGAGGTGATGGAATTCCAGTTGAGCTATTTCAAATCCTAAAAGATGATGCTGTGAAAGTGCAGCACTCAATATGTCAGCAAATTTGGAAAAGGGCAGTGGCCACAGGACTGGAAAAGGTCAGTTTTCATTCCAATCCCAAAGAAGGGCAATGCCAAAGAATGTTCAAACTACCATACTATTGCACTCATTTCACATGCTAGCAAGGTAATGATCAAAATCCTTCAAGCTAGGCTTCAGTAGTACCTGAATCAAGAACTTCCAAATGTACAAGTTGGGTTTAGGAAAGGCTGAAGAACCAGAGATCAAACTGCCAGCATTCCTTGGATCATAGAAAAAGTACGGAATTTCCAGAAAAACATCTGCTTCTGCTTCACTGACTATGCTAAAGCCTTTGACTGTGTGGATCACAACAAACTTTGGAATATTATTAAGGAGATGGGAATAACCAGACCACCTTACCTGCCTCCTGAGAAACTTGTGTACAGGTCAAGAAGCAACAGTTAGAACCAGACATGGCACAACTGAGTAGTTTCAAATTGGGAAAGGAGTACTTCAAGGCTGTATATATTCACCCTGTTTATTTAACTTGTATACAGAGCACATCATAAGAAATACTGGGCTAGAAATGAATCACAAGCTAGAGTCAAGGTTGCCAGGAAAAATATCAACAACCTCATATAGGCAGGTGATACAACTCTAACAGCAGAAAGTGAGGAGGAAGTAGAGAATCTTGATGAAAGTGAAAGAGGACACTAAAAAGGCTGTCTTGAAACTCAACATGCAAAAAACAAAGTTCATGGCATCCAGTCCCATCACTTCACAGCAAACAGATGGGAAAAAAGCAGAAAGGATGACAAATTTTATTTTCTTGGGCTCCAAAATCACTGTAGACAGTGACTGCAGCTATGAAATTAAAAGATGCTTGCTCCTGGAGAGAAAAGCTATGAAAAACCTAGACAGCGCACTCAAAAGCAGAGATACCACTTTGCCAACAAAAATCTGTATAGTCAAAGCTATGGTTTTTCCAGTAGTCATGTGTGGATGTGAGAGTTGGACCATAAAGGCTAAGCGCTGAAGAATTGATGCTTTTAAATTGTGGTGCTTGAGAAGACTCTTGAGAGCCTCCTGGATAGCAAGGAGATCAAACCAGTCCATCCTAAAGGAAATCAACCCTGAATATTCATTGGAAGGACTGATGCTGAAGTTCCAATTTGGCCACCTGATACAAAGAACCGACTTATTAGAAAAGATCCTGAATCTGAGAAAGACTGAGGGCAGGAGGAGAAGAGGGCAACAGAGGATGAGATGGTTGGATAGCATCACTGACTCAATGGACCAGAGTTTGAGTAATCTCCAGGAAACAGTGAAGGACAAGGAAGCCTGGCATGCTGCAGTTCATGGGTCACAAAGAGCTGGACATGACTTAGCAACTGGACAGCAACTGCGTTATTTGTTATTCCCCCTTTATTACTTTTTAGTAGCTGTTCTAGACATCTTTAACATCATATTTTAATGTCAAATAACAGCATGGCACTATGTGTATAGTGTTAAAATCTTATATCAGTACACCACAAATTTTTATTTCTTCAAGTTATTATTGTCATCATTTTGTTTCTATATATGTCATAAATCCCCTAGGCATTGTTACTCATTATGCTTTAGACAGTCAATTATCTTTTAAAGAAATTAAAAGTTTGAAATATTGTTCATATCGATTTATGTATTTACCATTTCTGATACAATAGGAGTCAGTGCGAAACAATCTGAGCATATATAGATTATTTGTATCTTCCAGCTGTGCCTGAATCTTGCCCCTTACATGTCATTTACACTTCATAATAATTACTGCTAGACACACTAAGCTTATGATTATCTGGTTAGAAAATACCCAGTTCATGATGGTAAGCTTCGGTTACATGGTCATCTACTGTCCCATGATTAAGCATTTGATTTCTAGCAACCCAGAGCTGTTTCTCATTAAGAAAATAGTTATCTGCAGAAGACAACACAAAGTGCTTGAAAAACCTAGAGGTAGATACTCTTATTCTCATATTGGTACTTGTCAGAAGTTTTCTACAACATCCCATTGTTGCAATACACACTTGCAATATAAACATTTGCAATACACACTTCAAGTATAATCAAATATGCTGAATCATAAGGCCCAAGTAAAAGAACAGCTTATGATGCAGGCCAGACTTATCATATTAATACCTAAGAATATAGTCAAACCTTCTCTTGCTCTGGTTTCCACTTAAAACTAGCAGACTTACAAGTATTTCAGTAGATGGGCCAAAGTAACATACTCAAATGTGATACATATGGCTCCCCAAAAGCATAGGGAGGGAAAGGAACAGCAACTTGTCTTTCACCTGAGGGGATATCCTGACATGATCCAAACCACTAGACTCCCAGAAACTGCACTGAGGTCAGAGGTCTTGGAAATTTTATGTGGTTTACCTTCCACTTCCTGCTTTACATATGTCTTCCTAAGGCGTATAAAGTTCTTGCTACTTTCTGCTCATCAAATCTAATGAGCATAATGCCATCAGTAGCGTGAACTCTGTTATTTTTCTCCAGTAAAGATACTGCATCTGAGAAGGCAGCTTCAATCTTCATCACACCCTAAAGAACTGCATGTGATACACATTCTCCAAAATTCACCTGACTTCTCCACAAATCAAATGGGATAATTACATGGAAATGTAATAGGTGTCATTACTACTGAATCTGTCAAGTCTTCTGACGGTGGCACTGCTGCTGCTGCTGCTAAGTCGCTTCAGTCGTGTCCAACTCTGTGCGACCCCATAGACGGCAGCCCACCAGGCTCCCTGTCCCTGGGATTCTCCAGGCAAGAACACTGGAATGGGTTGCCATTTCCTTCTCCAATGCATGAAAGTGAAAAGTGAAAGTGAAGTCGCTCAGTCATGTCTGACTCTTCATGACCCCATGGACTGCAGCCTACCAGGTTCCTCCGCCCATGGGATTTTCCAGGTAACAGTACTGGAGTGGGGTGCCATTGCTTTCTCCGATGGTGGCACTATTCTCTGCAATTCCCTAGGATTTCACTATGGCATCTGGCTTGATACCTTGGAGGAGAAAGGAATTTCCAATGATTTTCACTCAGCTCTTTCTACCATAATGGCCCATAACCATATGTCACAGAGCCACTCTGTGGATATTGCCAGTTTTTAAGTATATCTACTCCAATTATACATTCAGAAACTAGACTTATAACCACAAAGTAAAATCTATGGACAAATTGTACCCTCTATGAGTCTAACTTCAGCTAAGTCAATCAACAGACTAATACAACCCTCACTTTGAATTCTGGACCACACTTGCATTTTAGACCCCAGAAATTAGCATCAACTCAAAGCTGCTGCTGCTGCTGCTGCTAAGTTGCTTTAGTCATGTCTGACTCTGTGCAACCCCATAGATGGCAGCCCACCAGGCTCTGCTGTCCCTGGGATTCTCCAGGCAAGAACACTGGAGTGGGCTGCCATTTCCTTCTCCAATGCGTGAAAGTGAAAACTGAAAGTGAAGTCGCTCTGTTGTGTCGTGTCCGACTCTTCACGACCCCATGGACTGCAGCCTACCACGCTCCTCCACCCATGGGATTTTCCAGGCAAGAGTACTGGAGTGGGTTGCCATCGCCTTCTCTGCAACTCAAAGCTAGCGACTAGTTTTCCTCACATCTTCCTTTTCCCGAGAGTACTCAAATAACTGGACCAAGACTTCATTGTAAAAGGCTCGAAGGAGGATTCATAGTAAATACTTGGGGTGAAGTTTCAGTCCCTCTTCAGGGGAAGCTCTGAAAATACCTGCATCAGTTGGTACTGCATCACAATCCTCTACAAGTGACAGCTCAGTGAATTGTGATGCCAACGATGCCACTGATGCTGTAAGTTACTAGTATAGCATTTCCCATTACAAGGAAATCAATACTGCTCCAGCCTAAGAATATGGTCAAACTAATTCCAAAATGTTGACCGATCTTTTGGGAACACTTTCTGGTTTTGATTCTGGGTTGCACAGGGTCCAGTCAAGAGACAGAAGTCAAATTAGTAATCCAAACAGGGAATATTTTGTATAATAATTATACTATTAAAAGGTAGTTATCCTATACACTATTATGTATAAAATAGACAACTAGTGAGACCCTACTCTATAGCATAGGGAACTTGACTCAGTGCTCTGTAATAGCCTAAATGGAAAGGAAATCCAAAATAGAAGGACTATATGTATAAGGATAGCTGATTCATTTTGCTGTACCGCAGACACTAACACAACATTACAAAGCGACTATACTACAGTAAAAAAAAAATAATTTTTAAAGTTAGTCATCCTCTGAAAGTAGTAAAAGAGGACTCCAAGGAATATATGGTGGCTCAGATGCTAAAGCATCTGCCTACAATGAGGGAGACCCGGGTTCGATCCCTGGGTCGGGAATATCCCCTGGAGAAGGGAATAGCAACCCACTCCAGTACTCCTGCCTGGAAAATCCCATAGACGGAGGATCCTGGTAGGCTACAGTCCATGGGATAGCAAACAGTCAGACATGACTGAGTGACTTCACTTTCACATTCATACTACAGTAAGAAAATAATAATTTAAAAAAGGTTAGTCATCCTCTGAAAGTAGTAAAAGAGGACTTCAAGTAATATAGCAGTTGTTACTGGAAGAAGCATTTTATTACCTTTAGGATTGAGAGAGAGTAAGCAAGGAAAGAACTAAGAATTTGGAAAAAAAAGCAACCCCAACAAACTAAGGCCAAGATTCTAACCCAATTGGAGAGAGTGTGGCTGCAGCAAACTAGAGAGCTGGAAAAGTACACGAGGGTGCCACCGGACTGGAGCTGCTTCATAAGAAGCAGCCCGCTGAGGTCCTGGTGAGCCAGGACCTCACTGGTCCTCCAGAAACCACTCCCTGGTGATAGGAGTAGGCTAACACTGATCTGCAGAAAGCTGTCCACTGAGGCAGTGAGAGGCTGCGGCTGGTGCTCAGCCTTCTGGGTGCCTGAGAAGCTGGTGGAGACTGAGCGCCACCAGTCCTGCACACTGCTCACCTTCAAGTTATAGAAGGAAGAACATGCACACCAGAATCAGGAAGAGAAGCCCCTTCCTCTGCTAGTCCTAGCTCTGTCTCTCCTATACTCAGTCAGTTCAGTTCAGTTGCTCAGTCGTGTCCTACTCTTTGCAGTCCCATGGACTGCAGCACACCAGGCCCCCCTATCCCTCACCAACTCCTGAAGCTTACTCAAACTCATGTCCATTGAGTCAGTGACACCATCCAACCACCTCATCCTCTGTCATACCCTTCTCCACCCGCTTTCAATCTTTCCCAGCATCAGGGTCTTTTCCAACGAGTCGGTTCTTCATATCAGGTGACCAAAGTATTGGAGTTTCAGCTTCAGCTGAAATCAGTCCTTCCAGAATTGATGCTTTTGAACTGTGGTGTTGGAGAAGACTCTTGAGAGTCCCTTGGACTGCAAGGAGATCCAACCAGTCCATTCTGAAGGGGATCAGTCCTGGGTGTTCTTTGGAAGGAATGATGCTAAAGCTGAAGCTCCAGTACTTTGGCCACCTCATGCGAAGAGTTGACTCATTGGAAAAGACTCTGATGCTGGGAGGGATTGGGGGCAGGAGGAGAAGGGGACGACTGAGGATGAGATGGCTGGATAGCATCACAGACTCGATGGATGTGAGTCTGAGTGAACTCCGGGAGCTGGTGATGGACAGGGAGGCCTGGCATGCTGCGATTCATGGGGTCACAAAGAGTCTGACACGACTGAGCGACTGAACTGAACTGATAGGAGTGCAACTTCCATGCATAAAAGAAATTAGCTACAAGGATATATTCTATGGCACAGGGGATGTGGCCAACATTTTATAATAACTATAAATGGACTGTAACTTTTCAAAGTTGTGAATCACTATATTGTGCACCTGAAAATTTTATAATTGTAAATCAACTGTATCTTCATTAAATAAATAAAAATATAAAAAGAAAAAAAAAAAACAAAAAAGAAATCAGTCCTTCCAATGAATATTCAGGACTGGTTTCCTTTAGGATGGATTGGTTGGATCTCCTTGCAGTCCAAGGGACTCTCAAGAGTCTTCTCCAATGCCATAGTTCAAGAGCATCAATTCTTCGGCACTCAGCTTTCTTTATAGTCCAACTCTCACATCCATACATGACTACCAGAAAAACCAAACCTTGGACTAGACAGACCTTTGTTGGCAAAGTAATGTCTCTGCTTTTTAACATGCTGTCTTGGTTGGTCGTAACTTTTCTTCCAAGGAGCAAGTACCCTCCTATACTATCGTTGGAAAAATCTAACATTATGCCAGTTGGCAAGAAGAAATAGTCAACTATCCAATTCTGACGTCACAGGGTAGAGTAAAAAAAATAGGGTAGATTTGGAGCTGGGAGACAATAAATGTATAAATGGCATATGGAGCCAAGGGGGAAGCCTGACAAATACCCCTTGTTTCGAAGCTAAACTACTGGAGGTACAAGGACAACAATAACAGCAAGACATTTTGATTCACCTCTCCCCCCAGGAGATGAACCACCTTTTGTCAGAACTTATGGCGCACATTCCTTTCTTCAGGGATCTTCTCAACCCAGGGATTAAACCTTAGTCTCCTGCATTCCAGGCAGATTTATCATCTGAGCCACCAGGGAAGCCCATGGTAGTGTTCTGCTGCTGCCGCTGCTAAGCCACTTCAGTCGTGTCCGACTCTGTGCGACCCCATAGACGGCAGCCCACCAGGCTCCCCTGTCCCTGGGATTCTCCAGGCGAGAACACTGGAGTGGGTTGCCATTTCCTTCTCCAATGCATGAAAGTGAAAAGTGAAAGGGAAGTCGCTCAGTCATCTCCAACTCTTAGCAACCCCATGGACTACAGCCTACCAGGCTCCTCCATCCATGGGATTTTCCAGGCAAGAGTCCTGGAGTGGGGTGCCACTGCCTTCTCCGATAGTAGTGTTCTAGGGACTCTCTAATCTCTTTGAGAGCTTCCTCCCCATCAAGGAAAATTTTTTCAGCCATATTTATGTATCATATATCCATTCACTTTAAGCTCAGGCTTAAGTCTGTGCTTCATTAACATTTAAATATCAGAATTTCTTAAAGTTATTAAAACATGTTTTGTTAATCTTTCCAAAGAACCAGCTTTGATTATCTTGAATATTATCTCTTGCATTAATTTCATTTTTAAAAAACCTTTGGGTTTTTTATATTGTTAATTTTCCTTCTAGCTTCCTTATAAAATAAATTTAAAAACACTGAATAGGCAATATATTTTATATGGTTCAAAATCAACACATATTTAAAAATATACACAGTGAAAGTTCTGCTACCTACCACTTTTCTTTATCTGTTCATATCTGAAAACCCACCCCAATAAGTAAGCCACTTATGTTCCTTTCCAGCATTTACTTCTTGAAAAATTATATGTACATAATAAAAATATACATTTTGACTCGTGTTTTTTTTTACAGAAAATGAAAATGGTAACAGATTCTAGATGCTCTTCTTAAACTTTTCTTAAAATTTTAACAATGTAGATATTTTCATATCAGTCTTCAAAGAGCATCCTTTAAAAAAATAGAGCTATATAGTATTATATCATACTTACATATCACGATTTACTCTGCCAGTTCCATACTGATGTAAAACCATGTTGTTTTTGGCTTTTTGCTATTTCAACCAGTGGTAAAATTAAAAACCCTGTATTTACTTCCTTACAGATGTATAATTCTATCTGTAGGATAATTCCTAAATTTAGAACTGCTCTTTGAAAGGATACATACCTTTGTAATTATGATAGATATTTCCAAATTGCCTTTCACAGAGATTGTATGAGCTTACCTTCCCACTATTAATATATGAGTACTCCTATTTCCCCATGGTCAGCCAAGTGATATGGATCCAAATTTTGAATCTTTGTTAATTTTATAGGTGAAAATGGCATCTCAGTTCATTTCTCTTATTATGACAAATGATGTGGCTTTCCATATAGCTAACAACTATTTGTATACATCTCTTGGTATTCCATCTATTTAAAATTAGGGTTTTAAAAATAGTTTAAACATACTGGTGTTTACCGTTTTGTGATTGAGTTGCAAGTACCACCTTGCAGTTTGTCATGATAATTTTTATACTACAAATGTTTTATGATACTTTTGTGGTTAAATTTCACTGTTCTCTTTTATGGTTTTTGAGTCTTATATCATAATTTAAAATGTCTTTTATACTCTCCTATTCTAAAATACTTTCACATGATTTCCTCTGGTACTTTTATGACTTTATTAAAAATGTATTTTGATTCATTTTTAGGAAAGATTAAGTTGTTTTTCTCACAGAAGGCCACTGATTTGTACCAACAACAGACATCTACTAATCTATTTTTTTTGCCCACCATTTTTAGATCCCACTTTCATCACATGTTAAATTACTGTAGGTTTCTGGTCTATTTCTAGGCTGCCTGCCTTTCGTATTTTGCACAGTCTTACATTGTATCTGTAATTCTGGTGTCCTATTTATGACTATTAGATTTTTCCAGTCCAGTATTCTTGCCTGGAGAAATGTAGTATCAGAATCACTGGAAGGTCTCTCCAAACATTTATAAATGAAGCCCCTACCAACCCTATTGACTCAGAAGCTAGCGATAAAGGTGTGTGTTTTTTCTAAAGCATGATTCTAATGAACTTCCTACATTAAGAAACACTGCACTAGGGAACTGTACAGAGCAAGGGGACAGGAGTAATTCTCAAGGTTGGAAAGGATGAAGCAATACACTATAGTCTGACCTGGTTTCTTGTGGCTTTCTCTTTTAACTCAAAAGATAAAATAAGTACAGAGAACTCTAGATTCTTGAGAATAATGAGACTCTGTACTGGATAAGAGTTCATATAATTAGAGATAGCAGTAAAGCAATTAATCCTAGGTGAAGAATAAAGTTTCTCTTAAATTTGAAATGGAAAGAACAAGTAAAGTCACATGCAGGCTGTTTGATATATAATAAAGCAAGAGAAAGCACATATAAAAAGTTTTGAGTTCTTTTTTCCCTTAAAGCAGAACTTGTAGGAACATAAATTAAATAAATGCTAAATAAGAACTGAGCTCACGGGGTACTCTCCATGTCTCCAATGGCTACTGGATTTGGGAATTTTATAATAAAATGGATCTGGGTCAGAATAGCAAGCCCATCATTTAGTAATTATAAAACATGCCAAACTTCAGCTTCCTCAGCTTTAAAATAAGGATAATACTAAAAGGAACCAAGACTCCCTTAAGAAATCACAGACTACATGTATTATAAGGATGCGCTTGGAACATTTTATTATATCAGAAAGAAAGGGATCAGAGATTGCTAGGTTTTAATAAAAAGCCAAATTAGGCTCCCAACTGACAAGAGTGGAAGATGATGGCAGAAATAAATATTAAAGACACCTGTCTAACTATATGTATTCATAATGATATTTTTTAAAAAAATCATTGGTCACCATTGAAGAATGCTGAGTGACAACATAATATTTTGAAAAATGGCAAATAAAAGAAATAACTATATCAAGCATTTATCTTGACTTTCCTATATGAACTATAATACAACACAGCATTTTCAAGCAACTATGTGTATTTCAACTAATAAACAGGTAGAGAATTAGAAACTACCAAATTTTGCAACCCCTAGTAAGTAACTAGATCTAGATTATGATCATCAGTGGCCAACAATATCACAAAAGAGAGCGAGTAGATATTATGCATCCCCTGATGGAAATGTACAATATCATTTAAGAAGAGTTTTGCTGAAAAGATTGAACACTAATATGATCAAGCTTATAGATCTACTTTGTAAAATGCACAAGAGACAAAGGAACATTAAAGGACACCATCACGAAATAGTTGGCAAAGCCAGACTGTGGGAAATTTAAGAGAAAAATAATCCCTTTTTTCCAATAAATATATATAAAGAAATGGACAGAAAGCTTAGATATTAAAAGAACGTTAAGAGCTATATCAATTACAATGTATGAATCTTATTTTGATTTTATTGAAACAATTTTTAAAAAGTGAGGCTGCTGAGAAAATCTGAACACCAAACGGCAAGTGAAGTGATGTATTAGTCACTTGGTCATGTCACACTCTCTACGACCCCATGGCCTGCAGCCCTCCAGGCTCTTCTGTCCATGGAACTATCCAGACAAAAATACTAGAGTGGGTTGTCATTTCCTTCTCCAGGGGATCTTCCCAAATCAGGAGTCAAACCTGGGTCTTCCACGTTGTGGGCAGATTATTTACTGTCTGAACCACCAGAGAAGCCCTAAGTGGCAACTGAGAGTGAAAGTCACTCAATCGGGTCCAACTCTTTGCAACCCCAAGGAACTCTCCAGGCCAGAATACTGGAGTGGGTAGCCTTTCTCTTCTCCAGGGGATCTTCCCAACCCAGGGATTGAACCCGGGTCTCCCACATTGCAGGCAGATTCTTTACCAGCTGGGCCACAAGGGAAGCCCAAGAATACTGGAGTGGGTAGCCTATCCCTTCTCCAGTGCATCTTTCTGACCCAGGAATCAAACCGGGGTTTCCTGCATTGCATGTGGATTCTTCACTAACTGACCTATGATGGAAATGGCAACTGGTGGATATTAAATCATTTTCATTTTGTGGGTATAATATTGAAGTGAAGTGAAGTCGCTCAGTCATGTCTGACTCTTTGCGACCCCATGGACAGTAGCCTACCAGGCTCCACCGTCCATGGGATTTTCCAGGCAAGAATACTGGAGTGGGCTGCCATTTCTTTCTCCAGGGGTTCTTCCCAACCCAGGGATCAAGCCCGGGTCTCCTGCATTGCAGACAGATGCTTTACCATCTGAGCCACCAGGGAAGCCCAAAACATTTATGTACTGGTTCTTTTTCTTCTGTGCCATAAAATTTTTTTCCAAAGAAAGATCAGTTATATGTTCCAGTTTTGATAGAATCATCTTTAACTTTGGCAGATTAGAGAACTTCCTCCATAAGTATAGCCATGCCTGAACTGTCTAAAGTGGGGTCTTCCACTAATTAGGGCAAAGACCCAAACAGGATTCATCAGTTACTTGAATCTGCTAAGAAATTTTATACCTTTATTTTCTCTTTCTTTGAATTGACAGACCTGTGATGAGGTGAAAGATGTGGGGCAAGCCCTTTACACAGGTCAGGGACACTGTGCAGGTCCCTGCACAGGACGCTGTACAGGCCAGCAATAATTGCTTGCATGATGTTGCAGTGCAGCTCGTTGTACACTTGGCACTCACAGCAAAATTTCTTTCCAGCTATGGTGAAGCACGGCTATCCCATCTTCATTCTTGATGCAGTCCTTCCCAGTGAATGACTGTGTGGTCCATTTGTAGTTGGTTGCCTCCACAGCACGCTTGTGGACTTTAAACTTGCACACTTCACAAGACAATCCTTAGGGTTTGCCAAACTGTGGTCCACGAACCAAATCATGGCCTATAGACTTGTGCTTCTTTTTGTACAGGCACTGAAATAAAAATTTTACAGGATTGTAAAATGAAGTGTGCAGCAGAGATAGCATATGGTCTACAAAGCCTAAAATAATTACTGTTTGGCCCTTTACTGAAAAACTTTGCCAACTCCTGATCTGTGTGATATGACCCTGGATTAAACCTCTAATGCAAATTATAATAGGGTTACAATTATTTTTAGGTATTCATATTCAAACTTACATGTTAGAATATATAATATTTAGGTTTTACATCAAAATAATTCAAGAGAGAGAATAAACACGATTGACCATGAGCTGAAAATTATGCTAGTTTCTCTATACTTTTGTACAGGTTTTAATATTGCTCATATTAAGCTTCATTTTTTTTTAAATTTAAAAACAAAATGTATGCCCCTCTTCCTCCCTGGAAAGCCTTGCTTATCCTGACCAGGCTTCCTGCCAGTCGGGAGGCACCTCTCACCAGAGTTCCCTATAGCCTCTGGCACCCACAGAGGAGTCATGACAGTGAGTCCAAAACAGACCCCAGTTTCCTGCAGACACTCATCTGCAAGGTTTCAATCATGGGCCAGATTTTCTAAAAAAAATAATAATTATTATCAAAAAATGATGCTAACGAAACATAAAAATCCAAACCAACATTTGAAAACAGGGGGTGGGTAGAATAATTCTTTACAAAGGCAATCATGTTTGATAAGATAGATCTGATGGTTGCTGATGTGGTTGAATCCAACACTAAGTTTTGTGGTCAAAATTCCATGTATAAAGCTCATTTTATGTACTGACAACAAAAAAATACATGGAAGATTGGATTGAAAGACTGAAAAATGTTCAGAACAGGGAACATTTTGAGTCTTCTCAGTATCATGACTATCATTTCTCAGGAATGTATAATTGGTATTCCCATTCACACGCTAGGCCAACATATTGTAACTTGCATTAGAGGTTTAATCCAGGGTCATATCACACAGATCAGGAGTTGGCAAAGTTTTTCAGTAAAGGGCCAAACAGTAATTATTTTAGGCTTTGTAGACCATATGCTATCTCTGCTGCACACTTCATTTTATTTTACAACCCTATAAAATTTTTATTTCAGTGCCTGTACAAAAAGAAGCACAAGTCTATAGGCCATGATTTGGTTTGTGGACCACAGTTTGGCAAACCCTAAGGATTGTCTTGTGAAGTGTGCAAGTTTAAAGTCCACAAGCGTGTTGTGGAAGCAACCAACTACAAATGGACCACACAGTCATTCACTGGGAAGGACTGCATCAAGAATGAAGATGGGATAGCTGTGCTTCACCATAGCTGGAAGGAAATTTTGCTGTGAGTGCCAAGTGTACAACGAGCTGCACTGCAACATCATGCAAGCAATTATTGCTGGCCTGTACAGCGTCCTGTGCAGGGACCTGCACAGTGTCCCTGACCTGTGTAAAGGGCTTGCCCCACATCTTTCACCTCATCACAGGTCTGTCAATTCAAAGAAAGAGAAAATAAAGGTATAAAATTTCTTAGCAGATTCAAGTAACTGATGAATCCTGTTTGGGTCTTTGCCCTAATTAGTGGAAGACCCCACTTTAGACAGTTCAGGCATGGCTCTACTTATGGAGGAAGTTCTCTAATCTGCCAAAGTTAAAGATGATTCTATCAAAACTGGAACATATAACTGATCTTTCTTTGGAAAAAAATTTTATGGCACAGAAGATAAATGTTTTGGAGGTTACAGAGGTTGTCAAAGAGAAGAAGAAAGATAAGACAGGAGGCTTGATAGCAGCATATAGGTAAAGAAGTTAGGCTATTGTGTACAAATGGGAGACAAATTCACATTTAACAACTAATAAATAATCTATAAAGTGCCTTCTCTTCAAAAAAATCCTGAGATGAAAGGGGAGGATCTGATAAATCAAGATCCTCTATCCCAAGAAACTCTTCTTTTTGACAGGCATGTAATTTATGGTTTGATATATACATATATTTCGGGGGGGTAGAGAATTTCCCTATTGCCCCTATTTCTTTATCTTTTAATGAGAAAGATATTTAAATATGCTTGATACATTTGGCAAAGATACTTGTCAAATATACTTGTCAAAAATAGGGTTCACTGGCCTTAGTTTTTTGTACTAAAATTAAAATGGCATGTTTATTTTAAAAATATTATGTATTCATGAATTCTCACACTTCCTTCCTCCTAGCACCAAGAAATTACTAACCATTGTTAACATTTTGATAAACATCTTTTAAGATTTCTAAGAATATAAATATGTATAATAGTTTTAAATGTGTTTTTCCATTTTGTAATGGCTTTTTAAAACTCAATACTATGCTCCTGACATCTAGAATTCCACTTTAATAAATACAGATCTATATGAAAGTGAAATTTGCTCAGTAGTGTCCACCTCTTTTTCACCTCATGGACTGTAGCCTTCCAGGCTCCTCCATCCGTGGAATTCTCCAGGCAAGAATACTGGAGTGGGTTGCCATGCCCTCCTCCAGAGTATCTTCCCAACCCAGGGACTGAACCCAGGTCTCCCACATTGCAGGTGGATTCTTTACCCTCTGAGCCACTAGTGAAGCTCTATATACATAGTGAAAAAACAAGAAAGGTCAACAATTTATCCCTAATATAGAAGAATTAATAGAGATATTAATATTTGGTAATTAGAAAGAATTAAACAAGACCATATATTTAAAATACTTAACAAAGTACCTATCACTTAACAGACACTGAACTGATGGACCACTTCTGGAGAAGAATCTTTATGTGTTGATACATCCATAAATAGGCAGCACCTATTAAGAGATGTAAAAAATCATGGTGTCTCAGAGGTTAAAGCATCTGCCTTCAATGCGGTTGAGACCTGGGTTCAATCCCTGGGTCAGGAAGATCCCCTGGAGAAGGAAATGGCAACCCACTCCAGTACTCTTGCCTGGAGAATCTCATGGATGGAGGAGCCTGGTGGGCTACAGTCCACAGGGTCACAAAGAGTCAGACACAACTGAGTGACATCACTTTGACTTCCCTGGTGGCTCAGATGATAAAGTGTCTGCCTACGATGCAGGAGACACGGGTTCGATTCCTGGGTAGGGAAGATCCCCTGGAGAAGGAAATGGCAACCCACTCCAGTACTCTCGCCTGGAGAATCCCATGGACGGAGGAGCCTGGTGGGCTACAGTTCATGGGGTCGCAAAGAGTCAGACACAACTGAGCAATTTCCCTTTCCCTTTCTATTAAGAGATAGCTAGGAAATTCAGTGACTGAGTCCATTCTTTCCACTACAACCTCACTGAGAGAGAGTAAAACAGACTTATTCTCAGAAAGAGTACTCCAAGTATACTTAAATTTTTAAGGTTTAAGCAATACCCAAGAACTGATGAAACATCAGAAACTAGTAGTTCTCAAAGGCTAGTTGGTAAGTTTCTCTAACAGTGTCTTAAGCTGGATAAGAGACGGGAGGCCCACTTACACCAAACATTCTCCATTTCTTTTGACAAAATTATAACAAAGAACTGGGGAAAAATAATTAAAGTGGTATAAGGATTCAGTTAAAATTAGTAAAATTTTAAAACCTTGTTCTCTTTTAGCTGCAAAATATCATCAGAATAGCTTCCCAAAATATCATTGATTTTGGCAAATGAGAACATGCTAATTGAGATCAGCTCTTAACACTTTAGGAGAACCCATCTGCTGATGATTACACTTTGAATCCCTTGCTTAGCATGTAGGTACACGGCATCCCAATACCCTTTAATATTCTGGTTCTTATAGATACATCTAGCAGGGACTTGACTCTACAAAAGCCATTAACTATACCCCACATAACAACTTTAAGAATCAATCCACAAGATATTTACAAAAGCAAATAATTCTTTACCAGCTGAGCCACCAGGGAAGCCCAAGCAAATAATTCCAAATCTAAATTGGAGTAAAATTAACACAGGTTTTTTGACTTCAGGCTTTTAGTAGGTACCTGTGTCATAATGTGTCTCATCCCATTTCGTTCTATAAAGATGAAAAGTTTAAACAACCAATAATTTTCCTTTTTCCCATCACATAATTTGTGAATTGTCTTGAAAAATAATCATGAAGGCATTGATTGATTTCCTTTGGCAGCATTTTTGTGAATTTCATTTACCTGAAAGCTAAAGATAAATAAATCTTACATATGTATCTTCTTTTAAAAAGTAAGCAAGGATAGCTATACAACTGATTTTTCAGATGCTTTCATCTTAAAATTCACTTGTTGAATAATATGCACAAAGTGCTGAAGACTGTAATCATTCTTGAATTCTGTTACAGTTTCATTTTTAAGCTTTAATCATGATTGTGCACATTCTTTCCTGTGAATTACAATTTCTCTAAATTATATAGATAGCTAATTTCAGATCAAACATATTATCCACTTCTTTAGTTTATCCTGAAACCTCTAACTTTTAGCTGTCTTTTCTTTAATCTTTTCAAGATATATTTCTTATAAAAAATAAAATAAAATTTTATTATAAAGGGGGAAAATATGTTACAGGATATGAATTTTTAGGAGAAAATAGCTTAGGTTATGCACCTATTTTTATTTTTCACCATTCCTCATGATCATGTTCTCATACGGAAAAGTCACTCAGTCGTGTCCAACTCTTTGCGACACCATGGACTAGTCCATGGAATTTCCAAGCCAGAATACTGAAGTGGGTAGCCATTCCCTTACTCCAGGAGATCGTCCCAACCCAGGGATCAAACCCAGGTCTCCCGCATTGCAGGCAGATTCTTTACCATCTGAGCCACCAGGGAAGTTCAAGAACACTGGACTGGGTAACCTATCCCTTCTCCAGCAGATCTCTCTGACCCAGGAATTGAACCAGGGTCTCCTGCATTGAAGGTGGATTCTTTACCAACTGAGTTATCAGGGTAGCCCTCTCATAAGTTTATGTAAAACAGAAGATATTTCCCAAGAAATCAACTCAAAATGCAGAATCTCATTTAACAAGATACAAAAAGCAAGTGCTACTCACATGTTTAATGTTGAACTCTACATTTTTATACAATTTACTCCAAAGAACTAAACACAAATGAGGAAACTTGTTCTTCACAAGGAACATCCCTAAGAAACTATGTATATAATGAAAAGGAACCTTTGCATTACTGTCAGTTTTAACTATAACTGCGAGAAAAATTAATCAGCATAAGGGTTTATTTTGTTCAGTTCAGTTCAGTCACTCAGTCCTGTCCGACTCTTTGCGACCCCATGAATCGCTGCACACCAGGCCTCCCTGTCCATCACCAACTCCTGGAGTTCACTCAAACTCATGTCCATCGAGTCGGTGATGGCATCCAGCCATCTTATCCTCAGTCATCCCCTTCTCCTCCTGCCCCCAATCTCTCCCAGCATCAGGGTCTTTTCCAGTAAGTCAACTCTTCGCATGAGATGGCCAAAGTATTGGAGTTTCAGCTTTAGCATCATTCCTTCCAGTGAACACCCAAGACTGATCTCCTTTAGAATGGACTGGTTGGATCTCCTTGCAGTCCAAGGGACTCTCAAGAGTCTTCTCCAACACCACAGTTCAAAAGCATCAATTCTTCAGTGCTCAGCTTTCTTCACAGTCCAGCTTTCTTCACAGTCCAACTTTCACATCCATACATGACCACTGGAAAAACCATAGCCTTGACTAGATGGACCTTTGTTGGCAAAGTAATGTCTCTGCTTTTGAATATGCTGTTTAGGTTGGTCATAACTTTTCTTCCAAGCAGTAAGCGTCTTTTAATTTCATGGCTGCAATCACCATCTGCAGTGATTTTGGAGCCAAAAAAAAATAAAGTCTGACACTGTTTCCACTGTTTCCCCATCTATTTTCCAGGACGTGATGGTACCAGATGCCATGATCTTCGTTTTCTGAATGTTGAGCTTTAAGCCAACTTTTTCACTCTTCTCTTTCACTTATTTTGTTAAAGATTAGTAACTGTGCTTTCCCTAGATACTTAGAGCTCAAAATTCTTTGGTAAACTATCTTTATCTTATCCACTAAAAGACAGTTTTAACTCAATAGTTTTACTAAAAATTTTCACTAACCTTAATAAATTTTACATTTACCATAGAATGTAATTCTTATTACTGATCCATCTTAAAGTCTATACAGAAGCTGTTAATTATCAAAAATATTACCAAATCATTAATTCAAAAAATAATAAAGAGAATGACACTTTGATTCATACTACTCAGTAATTTATTGCAATTTTCCTTTTGTGGAGTTATTTTCACAATGTTTCAATGAGTTATAGATTTAGTCATAAAATAAGGAGTTAACAACTGTAGTAACTAGCACATAGTAAGTGTTTAATAAATATTTTCTCTAATATTATGCACAAAATGTAAGGGAAAATGTCTTGAGCCAAGGGCTAGGACAAGGCTAATAGAGTGCTGTTCCTGGGACCTATGTTGGTGAGGGGAAGCCGGGACTGAACTGGATCATAAACAGTCTGGGAGAAGACTGGATCGTGGAAACCTGAAACAGCCAATGGGAGAATCTGGGAGCCAATATAGCGTGAATATATATAGCCAATACAGCATTGAAAACAATGCCAAACAGGGGCACAAATAAGACCACTTATTTAGTAGCCTTATTATAGACAACTTTGAGGCACAGTGCAAAGTGAAAATGTGGTATTGCTTGTTCAAATAGTATTGAGTTTCAAGATAACAGCAGTTGAGCATTAAATCAAGCAGGTGGTCCTTCTGAATGTGATTCTGTGGAACTGCACTGGTTGGACACTCAAGAAACTTGCCTTGAGTGCAAATACCTATGATAAATTTATAAACAGGAGAAAGAATAGGAAGGTCAAATATGAGAAAGCTCAGAGTATCAAACAGGTCAGGTTAAGTAGCTCAGGACTAAATCTGTGAAGGACAAGAGAGAGTGCTAAGGACAAGAAAGAGCTTAAGACCTGCTTTTATACAATACTAGTTATGCAGCAAAGAATCCTCTGCTGCGGCTTTACCTCATCCAGGATAACCAAAGCACATTTGCTCTAGGGTATAAATGTACAGGAGTGTCCTTACTAACCGTACTCCTCTCACCAGATTATCCAGTTTGATGCATTCAAAGAAGCCATAAAAGAACAGCAGAATACTTAAGAGTAAGTATGGCAAAAAGTGGTAGGAAATCAAAGAGATGGGCTGGGTCTATATTATTAAAGACCACACTGACTATGACTAAATGTATAAATTTTATTCTTCAAATGGTGGAAATCACTGGAAGCTTTTGTACAAGACAAGTATATGATCTGACTATGATCTAATTTCATTTTAGAAAGACATCTCTGAATGCTATATGCAGAAGAGATCATATAGAAATATCAGTTAAAACTCCTAAGTTCCTTGGTAAAAGAAATTGGTACTATTTAGTAACTGGTAGTTGGACTGAATGGGAAAGACAGGTGGGAGAAATCAAAACTTCTGATTTGGACATAGGTGATTTGAGATGCCTATTAGATATCTGAGCAGATGCTGAATATGCAATTTAAAATATATAGAGAGACCCTGACATCTGGTTGGGTAACTGAGGTTGCATACAAGCCTCAGAATCCATATTTTTGTGACTATTCTCATGAAGAATGAATGGGATTACACTCACTAAAGAAATGTCTCTGTGTGTGTGTCAGTGAGCAGAGGCAGTCATGAGTATAAGGTGGCCTTTCTTTACCTATATCTTCTGCTGTCTTTTTATGCTGCTGAGTCATTTCAGTCGTGTCCGACTCTGTGCGACCCCATAGACAGCAGCCCACCACGCTCCCCCGTCCCTGAGGTTCTCCAGGCAAGAACACTGGAGTGGGTTGCCATTTCCTTCTCCAATGCATGAAAGTAAAAAGTGAAAGTGAAGTCTTTTTATAATTACCATTAAAAATAAAGAAACTTCATAAGGTAACTTCTGCAATAACAGTGTTTTTAAAGCCCAAGCCAAGAAGATAAAGTAAAAACTTGATTATAACTTCAGACTTCCTAGATCCCCTGGTTTACTAATAGTATATTTTTTTGAAATGAAAGAGACATGTTTGATATAAATGATATTTTAAAAAATCACTGTATCAAGTTTGGTTTACTAAACCCTGTCATGTATTTTTCCCTGATGTAAATTTATCTGAGATCTACAGAATTAAAGAATCTGCCTGCAATGCAGGAAACCTGGGTTTGATCCCTGGGTTGGGAAGATCCCCTGGAGAAGGGAAAGGCTACCCACTCCAGTATTCTGGCTTGGAGAATTCCATGGACTATATAGGGTCACAAAGAGTCAGACATGACTGAGTGACTTTCACTTTCACTTTTACAGAATTAAAAGTATGGTAGGCCCTACCAGTCCATTCTAAAGGAGATCAGCCCTGGGTATACTTTGGAAGGAATGATGCTAAAGCTGAAACTCCAGTACTTTGGCCACCTCATGCAGAGTTGAGTCATTGGAAAAGACTCTGATGCTGGGAGGGATTGGGGGCAGGAGGAGAAGGGGATGACACAGGATGAGATGGCTGGATGGCATCACCGACTTGATGGACGTGAGTTTGAGTGAACTCTGGGGGTTGGTGATGGACAGGGAGGCCTGGCGTGCTGCAATTCATGGGGTAGCAAAGAGTTAGACACCACTGAGTGACTGAACTGAACTGAACAGAGGCCCTACAAAACTAATTTTTCAAAAGATTATTCCAGTTAATTAAGGTAGAAAGTGAACAGTAATGCCCCTTGAATAATGCAATACTAGTGGTCATAAAGTGTGTCAATTGTCCTTGTCTATGTGAACACGTTAGCCAAAGTGCAAGGAACAGACCATAGGCAAAGGATTAATAAAAACCCTTTCCCTCTAGCTCCAATAACCCTGAAAAGGTTCCCTGCCTCCAATAACCTGAAAAGAGTAAGTCCACTGGATTGCTAGGCAACAGTTCTTACATGCTGCCTGATTAGTAAGATGTAATTGTACTTGGAGAACCATAAATACATAATGGGGGCACCATGGCTTTATCATGTGTACCAGGCATGTCCCTTGAAGGGATCCTGGAAGTTATTCCTGAAGTAGTTAAAAGAGACAATGTTTCCTGTGGGACATGAGACTTTTAAACCAGGAAGAGAATATCACACCCTCCTCATATGTATCAAATCTCCTTATGCTTGAGCTATTATTCTGTGATTGCTAAAAGGACTTCTATAGAAGAATTCGATACTGGATGCTTGGGGCTGGAGCACTGGGACAACCCAGAGGGATGGTACGGGGAGGGAGGAGGGAGGGGGGTTCAGGATGGGGAACATGTGTATACCTGTGGTGGATTCATGTTGATGTATGGCAGAACCAATACAATATTGTAAAGTAATTAACCTCCAATTAAAATAAATAAATTTATATTAAGAAAAAGAAGAAGAATTCGTAACACTTTCAGCAGGTAAGTTGTAGTTCCTGTCCAATATCCTTCTAAACAGATAGTTTAGTACAGTCTATTATAGTTTTATGAGTCTAAATGTTTAGGTGAAACTTTCTAGGCAGCACAGTGGCAAAGAATCTGCCTGCAATGCAGGAAACATAAGAGATGTGGGTTCGATCCCTGGATTGGGGAGATCCCCTGGAGGAGGAAATGGCAACTCACTCCAGTATTCTTGCCTGAAAAATTCTATGGACTGAGGAGCCTGGTGGGCTACAGTCCATGAAGTCACAAAGGGTCAGACACAACTAAGTGACTGAACACACACACAAGTAAAAAGTATTCAAAGTCCAAGATACTACCCTGGCTGGCCATCAGTCGTCAAAAGCTGTATAAAGGATAGTTAAGATTTCTGTACAAATGGACTAAAAGAAAATGCTCCAAAACTACGATACGACCTAAGCCCCTGATCTAATACAAAATGATGGAGAGGCTGTGGAAGGAAATAACAGTGTAGTTGAGGCTAAGGTGGGCTTCCCTGGTGGCTCAGACAGTAAAGAATCTGCCTGCCATGCAGGAGACCCAGGTCCAATCCCTGGGTCAGGAGGATCCCCTGGAGAACGGAATGGCAAACACTTCAGTATTTTTAACTGGAGAATTCCATGGATAGAGGAGCCTGGTGGGCTAAAGGTCATGGAGTTTCAAAGAGCTGAACACAACTGAGCAACTAACACTTTCACTTTTTTCCCCCAAAGGCTAAGGTAGTAATGGCTAAGAGCTGGTTGAGACAGAGAAGTCAATAAATCATCTTTATTAGGCCTTAAAGAATAAGAATCAAATCATAATCCTGTTGGGAAGTCCAAGAAAATCCTAAGGTTATAACTTCTATTTCTGCTTTATTCCCCACACATCCCATGTCTTTCTGTATATTTCAAGGCATGTCCTAGATAAGAGTTACCAAATGTCTCAGTTGGTCACAATAAATATTTGAAAGGGATCAGACGGTCCACTATGGTGGGGTATGGTACAGGTGAACAGACACCAGCTCTGATGCTACCTGCTGAGGATGACAAGAGGCTAAACAGGTAATGCTACCACCACCAGTCTCACCTTACTTGCACCCCTTTGCTTGCTAAAGAAATATGTGAACTGTGGGGCCACAAAGTCCTCCATAAAGAAGAAAACCCAAATGGAAATGGCTTTGTAGAACATACAATAAAGATCTCTAATCAACTAGATGTGGGTGACTGATGTGCATATGAAATTCCAATTATGGAAAAAAGGTCATTTCATATAAAACAGGATTGGTTGTTTTGTCATAATTGCTCCAAAGTATATTTCTCACAGTTGCCTCCAGACTTTAAGTAGTGCTTTTCCACAACACATAACCTGAATCTCATATGAAATACTCCATTTAGTAGGGAACAGTATATGTGAAAATTATATATTTAAGAAGTTATCATTCAATAATCTTCCTATGAGGATCTCTTTCCCAATAACAACAGGTTAAATGTATTTGTTGCTCTTCTGAATGAATTTTTAAAAAACTAAAGAGCAGAGATGACAGTATCTTTTTCTGTACTGAGTACCCTGAATTAAAGAACAACTGTTCCTTCCATTAAATACTGAGCTAGCCATTATAAAAGTATACACAACCATTTAATTTTGAAAATCTAAGCAGACAATTCATGGGGGGGAGTGAACTACACCTACCTACTAGTCTTAATAAAGTTACCAAGGACTTCATAAACAATAATACTTCTTAAGTAGACTTTTTTAAGGAAAAATAAAATCATCATTGAGTAGTCGGATTCAGAGAAAACATATCATTAGAACCTAACAGGAATTTCCACAAGTTTCAAGATAGACATAGCAAACCTGAAAGAAAAGGATGATTTCAATACTTCCCTACGACGCTCTCTTGTTAAAAATCATTAACTAAAAATGTGAGTAACAATCCTTCCACTGGGTCTATACTATAGCGTGAGATACCCAGAGTACTATTCCACCCCATCTCTCACCATTCATCTACACATATCTTACCCTGTCCACTGAGAGATGTATCTCAAAAACAAAAAAGTAAGTAAGAGAGATAGGAAATGTTATATCCTAACACGTAATGGTCCCTTCAAGTAAAAATGTTTTAAAAACCCTATTAAACATAGCTGCTGCAGATTGCCATTTTACATGTACTCCAACCATTTACATTGTCAATAAAATTCTCTTAAATTTTCTACATTCATGGGTAGAATAAAAAGATGTCATTTTGTACATAAAATTGATAATAAGAGAAATAATGATGTGAAATTTTTGAAAACCTGAAAGCAATTATGAATAGGACTAAACCCGAAAAATGGCTATATTTGTCTGAAGAAAAGGCTGGTTCTTTCTCTTTACCTATCAGTTCAGTTCAGTTCAGTCGCTCAGTCACGTCCAACTCTTTGTGACCCTATGAATCACAACACGCCAGGCCTCCCTGTCCATCACCAACTCCTGGAGTTCACTCAAACTCACATCCATCGAGTCAGTGATGCCATCCAGCCATCTCATCCTCTGTTGTCCCCTTTTCTTCCTGCCCCCAAACCCTCCCAGCATCAGAGTCTTTTCCAATGAGTCAACTCTTTGCATGAGGTGGCCAAAGTATTGGAGTTTCAGCTTCAGCATCAGTCCTTCAAAAGAACACCCAGGACTGATCTCCTTTAGGATGGACTGGTTGGATCTCTTGCAGTCCAAGGGACTCTCAAGAGTCTTCTCCAGCACCACAGTTCAAAAGTATCAATTCTTCGGTGCTCAGCTTTCTTCACAGTGCAACTTTCACATCCATACACGACCACTGGAAAAACCATAGCCTTGACTAGACGGACATTCGTTGGCAAAGTAATGTCTCTGCTTTTGAATATGCTATCTAGGTTGGTCATAACTTTCCTTCCAAGGAGTAAGCGTCTTTTAATTTCATGGCTGCAATCACCATCTGCAGTGATTTTGGAGCCCCAAAAAATAAAGTCTGACACTTTTTCCATTGTTTCCCCATGGAGTGATGGGACCAGATGCCATGATCTTCGTTTTCTGAATGTTGAGCTTTCAGCCAACTTTTTCACTCTCCTCTTTCACTTTCATCAAGAGGGTCTTTAGGTCCTCTTCACTTTCTGCCATAAGGGTGGCGGCATCTGCATATCTGAGGCGATTGATATTTCTCCCGGCAATCTTGATTCGAGCTTGTGCTTCCTGCAGCCCAGCGTTTCTCATGATGTACTCTGCATAGAAGTTAAATAAGCAGGGTGACATTATACAGCCTTGACGCGCTCCTTTTCCTATTTGGAACCAGTCTGTTGTTCCATGTCCAGTTCTAGTAGCATTTACCTAACTGAATACTTTCACCAGCTTAACAGGTTATAAGCCAAACACTAAAGGGAGACGTGCTGCAGTATGGAAAAACAATCCTGCTATTCTTGCAGAGACGTAGTTCTACTTCTACTATGCATGTAATTTCAAATCTCTGTTGCAGGCGGCGCTTCCTACTGCTGATTCAGGCAGAGAGAAAGCTGCCTTTGCTTCAAGATCATCTTGAATGTTTTTGCCCTGAATTCTATTTTGTAGGAAATGAATTTAGTCACTCATTTTATTTTCTATTTCTGCTTTCCTGATACATCCTTGTCCATTCTTTCTTTTATAGCCATTACATACCTTTGTTTGTGTGTGCCTCTAAAAAGCAGTATTTTAGTTTATTTATTATAACCCAAAGCCTTTGCCTTTCGTATGATTTAAACCATTTACATTTATTGCCATGATAGAATAAATTAATTCTGATTTCCATTTCTCATTTGAAATAAATTCAAGTTTGTACCACACCAAATAATGGCCTTTATCTTACCTTGAATGTAGCTAAAGTTTCCAACCAATGATGGGTTTCAAATTTTCATTCTCCACAGAAATTTTAAAAATTAAATTCTGTCTACATTGGAATCATTCTCTCAAGAACAAAGATCTGTAACCCATCCAGCATGGAGAAATGCAGCTACTATCAAAATCTGCCTGCAGCTAAGTTGTAGGCCAGACACAAAATCATACAGAACCGCAAGGTGACTATGACTTCCGTAGGTGCGTGTGTGCACTAAGTCGCTTCAGTCGTGTCCAACTCTTTGCGACCCTATGGACTGTAGCCTGTCAGGCTCCTCTGTCCATGGGGATACCCCAGGCAAGAATACTAGAGTGGGTTGCCATGCTCTCCTCCAGAAGATCTTCTGACCCAGGGATCGAACCCACGTCTCTTATGTCGCCTGCACTGGCAGGCAGGTTCTTTACCACTAGCGCCACCTGCCTTCTGTAGAACCATCCAAAATCAACTGCTTCACTCCTCAAGTGTCAAACTTACAAAGTAATACTCTATCATTTATTACTGTATTCCTTCTTGTAAACTCCACTAAGATAAAAAATTTGACTCTATTTTTTGATGTTTGACTGCTGACAGCTTTTAAAGCCTCACCATTTCTTCTTTTCCTTCTGCCTACATCTGAGCAAACTGATAAGAAAACCTGGATGATCTCTCCTTCAGTATTAGCATGAGTTTCAAACCATACCAGCATGTGGGATCCCTCAGCCTAGCTGCTGCTAAACACAACAGAACCCTGAGATAACTGATACAAAATTCAGTAGCAAAAGATGGTTGAACAGAAAATTATAAAAGTTGAATTATAAAAGTTAACTAATAACTCAAAAATGATTCAGGATACGAAAACGAGTGACTTAGTTCTTTAAAATGTCAAGATTAAATCACACAATTCATTTTATGACATAAATAATTCTGGTATCATAATCTGACATAATTCCTGTTATTAATATAGACATCTCAGTCAGTTCAGTTCAGTTCAGTTGTTCAGTCGTGTCTGACTCTTTGCAACGCCATGAATTGCAGCACACCAGGCCTCCCTGTCCATTACCAACTCCCGGGGTTTACTCAAACTTATGTCCATCGAGTCGGTGATGCCATCCAGCCATCTCATCCTCTGTCATCCCCTTCTCCTCCTACCCCCAATCCCTCCCAGCATCAGGGTCTTTTCCAATGAGTCGACTCTTCGCATGAGGTGGCCAAAGTATCAGAGTTTCAGCTTTAGTATCAGTCCTTCCAAAGAACACCCAGGACTGATCTCCTTTAGAATGGACTGGTTGGATCTCCTTGCAGTCCAAGGGACTCTCAAGAGTCTTCTCCAACACCACAATTCAAAAGCATCAATTCTTCAGCGCTCAGCTTTCTTCAAAGTCCAACTCTCACATCCATATATGACCACTGGAAAACCATAGCCTTGATTAGACGGACATTTGTTGGCAAAGTAATGTCTCCGCTTTTTATTATGCTATCTAGGTTGGTCATAACTTTTCTTCCAAGGAGTAAGCATCTTTTAATTTCATGGCTGCAGTCACCATCTGCAGGGATTTTGGACCCCCAAAAGATAAAGTCTGACACTGTTTCCACTGTTTCCCCATCTATTTGCCATGAAGTGATGGGACCGGATGTCATGATTTTAGTTTTCTGAATGCTGAGCTTGAAGCCCACTTTTTCACTCTCTCCTTTCACTTTCATCAAGAGGATTTTTAGTTCCTCTTCACTTTCTGCCATAAGGGGGGTGTCATCTGCATATCTGAGGTTATTGATATTTCTCCCAGCAATCTTGATTCCAACTTGTGCTTCTTGCAGCCCAGAGTTTCTCATGATGCACTCTGCAAAGAAGTTAAATAAGCAGGGTGACAATATACAGCCTTGATGTACTCCTTTTCCTATTTGGAACCAGTCTGTTGTTCCATGTCCAGTTCTAACTGTTGCTTCCTGACCTGCATATAGGTTTCTCAAGAGGTGGGTCAGGTGGTCTAGTATTCCCATCTCTTTCAGAATCTTCCTCCATTCATTGTGATCCACACAGTCAAAGGCTTTGGCATAGTCAATAAAACAGAAATAGATGTTTTTCTGGAACTCTCTTGCTTTTTCCATGATCCAGCAGATGTTGGCAATTTGATCTCTGGTCGCTCTGCCTTTCCTAAAACCAGCTTGAACATCTGGAAGTTCACGGTTCACGTATTGCTGAATCCTGGCCTGGAGAATTTTGAGCATTACTTTACTAGCGTGCGAGATGAGTGCAATTGTGTGGTTGTTTGAGCTTTCTTTGGCATTGCCTTTCTTTGGGATTGGAATGAAAATGGACCTTTTCCAGTCCTGTGGGCACTGCTCAGTTTTCCAAATTTGCTGGCATATTGAGTGCAACACTTTCACAGCATCATCTTTCAGGATTTGAAATAGCTCAACTGGAATTCCATCACCTCCACTAGCTTTGTTCATAGTGATGCTTCCTAAGGCCCACTTGACTTCACATTCCAGGACGTCTGGGTCTAGGTGAGTGATCACACCATCATGATTATCTGGGTCATGAAGAACTATTTTGTACAGTTCTTCTATGTATTCTTGCAAGCCTTCTTAATATCTTCTGCTTCTGTTAGGTCCATATCATTTCTGTCTTTTATCGAGCCCATGTTTATATGAAATGTTCCCTTGGTATCTCTAATTTTCTTGAAGAGATCCCTAGTCTTTCCCATTCTGTTGTTTTCCTCTATTTCTTTGCATTGATCGCTGAGGAAAGCTTTCTTTTCTCTCCTTGCTATTCTTTGGAATTCTGCATTCAGATGCTTATATTTTTCCTTTTCTCCTTTGCTTTTCATTTCTCTTCCTTTTACAGCTATTTGTAAGGCCTCCTCAGACTTTACAAATGGACAATCTCAAAGGTACAAAAACTCAAATTAAACACAGGCATTAAGTGCATAACAGCATTCCTTCCTAAAATTTAGATGTTCTTCACTAAAATAACAATGATAATGCATTATACATCAACCTCCCTGAAGTAGGAAATGGTAACCTACTCCAGTATTCTTGCCTGGAAAATTCCATGGACAAAGGAGCCTGGTGAGTCCATGGGGTCACGAAGAGTCATATACAACCTACACCAACCTAAAACCTCTAACAATGTTTAATGTAGTAACTAAAACCCTATTAAAAATCTATATATTCACCAAACTATTGAAAGATATAAAATGTTAAAACATAGCTTCCTGATAAACATTCACATAGCTACTAACAAACAGTTGCTTTGAATGTTTTAATATTCTCTTATTCCAGCAACAGTGAAATCTTTGCTGATAACTTCTGTAGATTCATAAAACATCTACAGTTGAATTTCATATTCTACCAAAGTTGCATTTAGAATATACCTAGGAACTTTCTCTGCATACATTTTGTTAAAATGTTTGTGTTGGGTATAGACGATGCACATTCTATGACATTACTGTACTCATAAATAAGGGGCAGTCTCTACTGGGAGAGCATTAACCAAGGAGATGTTCTGTGAGCCAGCTGCATATTTGTAAAACTGATTCAACAGCATTTTATGAGAATCACCTACCATCACTCAAAAATTAAAGATAGCTTTATTAACATAAGAAAATCTCTCCATATGCTTAGTGAGATCCTCCACATGGTGACTTCATTAGATAACCAAAAATAAGCACTAAATACACTAAAGTCATTCCCACTAAAAGCAGGATAGGATGCCAAATACCAGACACCACCATTATCATTTAACATTGTCCTATAATTTCTGTCCAAGGCAGCAAAATAGCAAACCAAAAATAATGCTAACAAAACCAGGAGCCAAATTACCATTTTGATGAAAAGATCAAGAGTTTTGCAAGGAATCCATTTACTGGATAACTATTTTAAATAAAATAGTTTTCTATGTCACTTATAGCTAGTTAGAAGTGTTTTTCTCACTTTAAAATGTTTCATATGTACCAAAAAGGTACAACTCTTGTAAATATCATTGTTATAATGATGTTACAATTGTTACAACAATTCTCCAATCATATTACAAAAGAGCTATCACATCCATTCTCTAAAATAACACTCATTTCAAAGATAGAGGTTCTAATAAAATAAAGAAAGATTTCTTTTGCACTATCCCTATCCTATATTAGCTGTTTGAGCAATCTAAATAGCCCAGAAACTGACCCTAATGAATACAAGAATTTAATACATGACAAATAAACATCACAAACCAATAAACTGTTAAAAATGGACTTTTGTTTACATTATCCAGAAGCAGACATACTCTTTCACTATACTTGAATAAGGGACTGTGAGGCTATTCAGTGCAATAACCTCCATTTCACTATTAGGAAAAATCCCATCTATGAATAAAACAAGTACAGAAGAGGAGGTTCTCATAATCAAGAGAGAGAAATCAGGCCCTGGTAACATCACTGGAGCCTTTAAACAGCCTTAAACCGGACCCAGGGTAGACCTAGTCTAAAATGTACCAATAAATTCCTTTTCTATTTAAGACAAACTGAGCTCTGTTTACTGTCACCTGACACACCTACCAAGTAAAGTAAATACCTTTAAGGAGTACACAAAGTAAACAAACACATCTGTGAATATTCCAACAATACAGATAAATCAGAGACTCATTTGCTACCAAGCTTTCATTTAAACAACACAGAGCTGCTCTGCCTAAATAACTGCCCCAATATCTAGGCTATTTCTGCTACTTAATCACAAGACAACAGAGCTTGAATACAGATGCATCAAGATGACCACTATTAGTTATGACGTTGCCATATACTATTACACTGTATGTTTAAGCCGTATATTTTTACAACTACAACTGTATCAGAATAAGTAAATTTGCAAATATATTTATCCACATTTTAGTTTGGACATCCATCTGCAGTTCAGTAAAGTACTGTATTATAGTGTGCGTCATGAGTAAAGGTTGATGTATATTTCATTTTATTTAATGTTTTCTACTGGATTATGCTATGACTTAAATATAACTGAAAGATTTGATGCCTCAGAGTCTTTAGCAACTTATTTCATTTTATATATATATATATATATATATATCTCAAAGCTGAAGGAAGCCCGTTTCATATACCAAAAATATATGGTTTATAATAAAATCAAATATATTACCTACTTAATATTTAAAAGAATTTAGTGACTAACAATTTTTTAAATTACACATTTAGTGAAAAATGTGATCTAACCTGACTCTCACAAAAGGCAAATTGAGTATGGATATACAGTATGTCTTAATACATAACCTGTCAAAATTTAAACAGAAAGCCACACTTTAATATTTATTCCATTTGGAAAGTATTTTTGTCACATTCTTTTACCATAATCTAACAAGAAAATATATCTTCATCTGTAGAAATACTGATAAAAGACATCAGAAATGGCTGCAAATATATTCCCTTTCTACTAGACCAACTATTATTGTTACCATTCATAAGTCATGAATATGTAATATCCATAAATCACCTTCACTATTAAGTGAATAACCGGTACTCAAATTGCCTAATTTAGTCTCTCTACCTGTAACTCTACAAGTGACTGCTTTATTTATTCACAAGTTTATTTTTTCTGACAATCAATATCAGTTATGGTCCTTTTTATTAAATGTATAATATATATTCAGAAATATGAAGAAATTTCATTCTTTTTTTTAGTTCAGCATTTACAGATGTCAAAAGGCTCAAAATTCAAACATGGGCCCATCAGTTACAGCAAAACATTACAGAAATGTTTTTTCCTCATTGCTTCTCCTTTTTAGGAATCTAAGCAATCAATCGAGTTCACTGAGCCAGACATTCTTCTCAAATAAAAACACTTATAAAAAGAAGATTAAAAATGCTTATTTGGTTATCAACAGAGTAAGACGGGCTTTTTTCAGAAAGCAACCTGCAACTGTATCTCAGACAAGTGCTTTCTGAATTTCATAATGAAAACACTAAAAAAAAAAATCACTAATCTGAAATAAATTTTCATGTTTATATTTCTGAAATAACTCCCATAATATTCAATTACAAAGAAAATTTCAAATCCAATCAGCCAATGTAGTAATTTAGCTATTAAAAATAAATGATTAAAGATTTAACCTTTTGAATGTTATTGTTTAGTTACTAAGTCATGTCTAACTCTTTGAGACCCTATGGACTGTAGCCTGCCAGGCTCCTCTGTGCATGGGATTTCCCAGGCAAGAATACTGGAGTGGGTTGCCATTTCCCTCCCCAGGAGATCTTCCTGATCAGAGTTCGAACCGGTGTCTCCTGCATTGGCAGGTAGATTGTTTACCACTGAGCTACCAGGGAAGCCCAACCTTTTGAATGGTATTGCTTATTATATATCTGGACATCAGATAGTCTGTAAGTCAGTGTCTTCATTGTCTTTCACCCAAAAATATAGAAAAAGATTCTGCTGCTTTGTGAAGTTTTTAGAGCACGAAAGGAAAGCAGTATTAATATAAAAACTACTTTTAACATATTATTTTATATCTTAAAAGTACCAATATCCATATACTCCCTACCTGTACTATACCACTTAGGTATAAAGTTAAAAGAAATGAAGGAGAGGGCTTATATATTTTTGAAAAGTTTTCAACAGTGAGTGCCGAAACAAAAGGGGTTTCCTGATAGACCTATATCTTTCAATTTAGACTGTGGGGTTGAAGCCTTGCTAATATTATGCTTTATTAGCAAGCATATTTTGAGAAAGAGTTCTTCTTTTCCTAAGCCTACAATGTATTTTTTCCTATCAAAATCCAAAATCCTATGTGCCATTTATTACTGAAGTCAGAAGAATATAAAAGTAGTTATCAAATTTTTCACTTCTCTGGTAAAAAGTTTTCCTGATGGTATGATGTAAAAAGCCTAAATCATCTAAAGAAAAGTTAAAATATTAATCAGTCAGTCGTTTCCAACTCTTTGCAATCCTATGGACTGTAGCCCACCAGGCTCCTCTGCCCATGGAATTCTCCAGGAAAAAATACTGGAGTGGGTTGCCATTCCCCTCTCCAGGGGGATCAAACCAGGTCTCCCGTATTGCAGGCGGATTCTTTACCATCTGAACCACTAAACTTAACCATAATTCCACAATAAGGCAACCATTTCACAAAGTAATTAATAACCTTTTGCATATTTCCTTATGTGTATATATGTCCAGAAACATCCAGGCTGTGTTCCTTGGACATCCACTACCCCTTGCCACCTCAGGGTCTCTGATGCTCTTCTCTACCTAGAGTGTCCTTTTCTGAACCCTCCTCCAAGTCACGTTCTTCAGATCTCTCCTCGAACCTCACTTCTAAAGGTGAGTCTTCCTTTCTTGATCTGCATGACTAACTCAAATTCCTCTATTTAAACTCTCAAAATCCTTATTACCTCTCCTCCCTATGATGCTTTTCCTTTATTATTTTTTTTCCTTTGCTAGGCTGACTATAAAATCCTGGGACCTTTTGTGGACAGGGCTGTGTTTAGGTGTGGCTGCAGGCTCAGTGAGTCTTGAGACTGCCTCTCTGCTGGTTGGTGGGACTGTCCCTGCCCAGTTAGTTGCTTGACCTAAAGTATTCCAGTACTGGTGCCTACTAGGTTTGGATGTTGGGTGGGAATGGGGTTGGGTCCTGAGGTTAATAAGCTAAAGGGAGGATTGTACAATGGTGATTGCCAGCACCAGCTTCCACGTGGTAGAATGAGCTTCCCCAAATGGCTGCTGCCAGTGTCTATACGTCCCCAAAGTGAGCTGCAGTTGCCTCCTGCCTCTCTATATAGGACTATCCAAGATTAGCTGGTAGGTCTGACCCAGGCTCCTTTCAAATCATTGCTTTTGCTCTAAGTCCTGGAGCATGTGGTATCTTGTGTGTGTCCTTTAAGAGTGGAGTCTCTATTTCCCCCAACCCTCAAAATCCTGGAAAGTAAGTTCATGTTGTTGTTTAGGTGTTAAGCTGTGTCTGACTCTTTCAAGACCACATGGACAGTCTGTAGCCCACCAGGCCCCTCTGTCCATGTGATTGCCCAGGCAAGAATACTGGAGTGGGTTGCCATTTCCTCCTCCAGGATCTTCCCAACCCAGGGATTGAACCCACATCTTCTGCATTGGCAGATGGATTCTACCAATGAGCCACCCAGGAATCCCTACTGACCTTCAAAGCCAAACATTCCGGGGTCTTGTCTTCCCAATGCAGCAACTCGGGGCTGGGAAGCCCAATGTAGAGTCAGAACACTTCCTCCTTGAACTTCTGTGATTTTAATTATTCTCCATTTGTAGGTCACCCACCCAGGGGTATAGATCTTGACTATACCTCAATGGCATGCCTTCTACCCATCTCAATGTTGTTCCTTCTTTATATTTTCAGTTGCTTTACTGATAGGTTCCAGGCTTTTTCATCAACAGTTGTTCTGTAAGTAGTTATAATTTTAGTGTGTCTGAGACAGTATATAAGCTCAGAATATTTCTACTCTGCCATCTTGGGAAGTTCCCCCTGGCCATGTGTCATTTTTGACATTAAGAGCAATTATGGGTATTTCAAAGTTTACTGCTTTGCCTAAGATTGCCATTTCAAACTAGTCAATCCTCATGTTCACCGCTGACAGTATAATGTTGGAGGACATTCTATATAAGAGTTTCAAATGCCAGCAATATCTCTAAAGGTCACTATAATTTTAACAGGTTTAGTTAGAAAACTTATTCTCATTCCCAATTTAAGTTTCACTATATGTTTAAAGGTTAACTTGTTCTTTAATAACTAAAAAGCAGTTCTATTAGTTGCATATATATTAAAATACAATGTAATAATACACATAGTAATAGAATGTTTACTACTAACCATTAACATTTAATTTTGGTATTTAATCATTAACAGCAAAATGATGCTATTTATAACATCAAAGATTCAATAGTCACAGTTTTCAAAGTTTGTTCCAGTGACCCCTGGGGACTCCTTGATTTCCTTTCAGAGAATTCTCAGCATCAAAATTAATTTTATAAAAATACTGCCTTAGTCTATGGAGGCTCAGTTCAGTTCAGTCACTCAGTTGTGTCCGACTCTTTGTGACACCATGCATTGCAGCACACCAGGCCTCCTTGTCCATCACTAACTCCCGGAGTTCACCCAAACTCACATGCATCGAGTCGGTGATGCCATCCAGCCATCTCATCCTCTGTCATCCCCATCTCCTCCTGCCCCAAATCTCTCCCAGCATCAGAGTCTTTTCCAATGAGTCAACTCTTCGCATGAGGTGGCCAAAGTATTGGAGTTTCACCTTCAACATAAGTCCTTCCAAAGAATACCCAGGACTGATCTCCTTTAGGATGGACTGGATGGATCTCCTTGCAGTCCAAGGGACTCTCAAGAATCTTCTCCAACACCACAGTTCAAAAGCATCAATTCTTCGGTGCTCAGCTTTCTTCACAGTCCAACTCTCACATCCATACATGACCACTGGAAAAACCATAGCCTTGACTAGACAGACCTTTGTTGGCAAAGTAATGTCTCTGCTTTTGAATATGCTATCTAGGTTGGTCATAACTTTTCTTCCAAGGAGTAAGTGTCTTTTAATTTCATGGCTGCAATCACCATCTGCAGTGATTTTGGAGCCCAGAAAAATAAAGTCTGACACTGTTTCCACTGTTTCCCCATCTATTTCCCATGAAGTGATGGGACCAGATGCCATGATCTTCATTTTCTGAATGTTGAGCTTTCAGCCAACTTTTTCACTCTCCTCTTTCACTTTCATCAAGAGGCTTTTTAGTTCCTCTTCACTTTCTGCCATAAGGGTGGTGTCATCTGCATATCGGAGGTTATTGATATTTCTCCCGGCAATCTTGATTCCAGCTTGTGCTTCTTCCAGCCCAGAGTTTCTCATGATGTACTCTGCATATAAGTTAAATAAGCAGGGTGTTTAAGTTATCCAGTTAATAGTAATTTGTTATATGGATAACTTAAACAACTGAAATTTATTTCTTACATTTTCTGAGGCCAAGAAGTCAAAAGATTGATGTCTGGTGAGCACCAGCTTCCTGATCACAGACATTCATCTTCAAACTGTGTCCACATATGGTAGAAGGAGTAAGGGGGATCTCTGGAGTCTTTTTTATAAAAGCACTAATCATATTCATGACTTGTGAGGGCTTTTACCCTCATGCCCTCATCACCTCCCAAAGGCTCCCCTCCAAATACCATCACATTAAGGATTAGTTTTCAACATATGAATTTTGGAGAGGCACATTCAGTCTCTAGAAAATACTAAGACTTTATTTGCCTATTTTATTCCAGCTCTCTCATAAACACATATATTCTTGTATTTTAAACGTTTCTTAGTTTCAGTTTCTAATACAAGTGTCAGTAGACACAATCCACATAAATAAACGATCTTTACGGTCCTCAATATTTTAGGAGTGCAAAGAGGTCCTGAGGCCAAAGACTTTGAGTGACCTACAACCTAAATGATAAATTAAGAGATAAAATGATCAAACAAAAAAATTGTTGCTACATATATTGAACTACTTTTTAAAATATCACATGTAAAATATCATACCGGTAAAAACACAGGTGACCCATGAACATCACAGGTATAAACTGCAAGGGTGAACTTACAGATATTTTTAACAATAAATACTGCAGTATTACATGATCTGAGGTTGGCTGAATCTACAAATGCCAACTGTGAAGTGAATACAGAGGAACTATGTATATGGAGAACCACACAGAAGTTATACAGATTTTGATAGTAGGCAGGGTTAGCACTCCAATCTCTGAGTTGCTGAAGGGTCAGCTATAGTAAAAAATCAATTTACAAGTTGCATCAACAAATCCTAAATGCCTACGTGTAGCAATAAAATATAATAAAATTAAATCAAAAAGCAAAATTCACCAATATGAAATATTCCTACTCTCACAGCATGATATGAATTGAATGGTATGACCCCCAAATTCATATATGGAAGCCCTAACCTCCTCCCCTATCGTGACTGTATTTACATACGGCCTTTAAAGAGGCAACTAATGTTGAATGAGTTCATAAGGGTAAAGGTGGTACCGTGATCAACTAGGACTTGTGTCCTTATAAGAAGAGGAAGAGATACCAGGCCATGTAAAGAAAGGCCATGGAAAGAAAAACAGCCAGAAGATGAACAACTATAAGCCAAAGACAGAGCCAAAAGAAGAAACTAAACATGCCAACACTTTAATCTTGTACTTCAGCCTCCAGACTTGTGAAAAAATAAATTTGTGCTTTTTAAGCCACCAACACGTCTAACTGCAATTGCGGAAAAGAGAACTTTCCCACGAAAGGCTCTAACCTAACAACCTAACGAGCAGACTGGCCTGCTCACAGAACAGCAGATTGAAGGAATACCAAAGGAGAGCTAGCCAGCTGTGTACTGGCCCCTCCCAACCCAGAGGCAGAGAGGCAGGCTTGCCACAGACAGAGCCAGAAGGCAAGGGGTTGCTACAATCTCAGCCCCAGAGACAGCATCTTTCACCAAACTGTGAGCAGGCTCCCAGCTGCTAACCATGTCTTACTGAGATCCTTGATGGTTGACATCCGCCAGGAGGGTCACAGCCTGAGATCAGCTCTCCAAAGGAGACATATGGCACACCTGAGATGGTGCTCTCACAGCATACCCAGAAAACCAAGCAGCCATGACAAGGGAGGTGATTAAGATGCACAGCCCAACTGGGACAGTGCTCACCAAGCACATGTTTGCCTAAGCTGCTCATAACTGGGAAGGGCACAAACGCATGCCCAGCCCAGAACTGTGTCTGAGTGTCTCCTGCGGAGGTAGGGGTTGGCAGTGGCCTGCCACAGGAGCTCTAGGTGCAGCAGACCTGGGTATGGCATAGGCCCTCTCGGAGGAGGTCACTATTAACCCCACCATAGAACCACCAGAACTTACACGGGACTGGGGAAACAGACTCTTGGAGGGCACAAACAAAACCGTGTGCACACCAGGACCCAGGAAACAGGAGCAGTGACCCCACAAGAACTAACCCAGACATGCCCATGAGTGTCCAGGAGACTTCCAGTGGAGGCGTGGGTTGGTGGTGGCCTGCTTCAGACTCAGAGACACTGAGTGCAGCAGTGCAAGCATGGGACCTTTTGAAGGAGGTCGCCATTATCTTCATTACCTCCACCATAGTTTGGCCTCAGGTCAAGCAACAGGGAGGGAACACACCCCTGCCCATCAACAGAAAATTGGATTAAAGATTTACTGAACATGGCCCTGCCCATCAGAACAAGACCCAGTCAGTTTTCCCCCTCAGTCAGTCTCTCCCATCAGGATGTTTCCATAAGCCTCTTCCTTCTCCATCAGAGGGCAGACAGACTGAAAACCACAATCACAGAAAACTAACCAAACTGATCACATGGACCACAGCCTTGTCTAGCTCAATGAAACTATGAGCCATGCTGTGTAGGGCCACCCAAGATGGATGGATCATGGTGTAGAGTTCTGACAAAAAGTTGTCCACTAGAGAAGGGAATGGCAAACCACTTCAGTATTCTTGCTTTGAGAACCCCATGAACTGTATGAAAAGTCAAAAAGATAGGACACTGAAAGGTGAACTCCCCAGGTCACTAGGTGCCCAATATGCTACTGGAGATGAGTGGAGAAATAACTCCAGAAAGAATGAAAAGACGGAGCCAAAGCAAAAACAATGTGGATATGACTGGTGATAGAAGTAAAGTCTGCTGCTATAAAGAACAATATTGCATAGGAACCTGGAATGTTAGGTCCATGAATCAAGGCAAATTGGAAGTGGTCAAATTGGAGATGGCAAGAGTGAACATCAACATTTTAGGAATCAGTAAATGAAAATGGACTGGAATGGGTGAATTTAACTCAGATAACCATTATATCTACTACTGTGGGCAGGAATTCCTTAGAAGAAATGGAGTAGCCATCATAGTCAACAAAAGAATCCAAAATGCAGTACTAGAATGCAGTCTCAAAAATGACCGAATGATCTCTGTTTGTTTCCAAGGCAAACCATTCAATAGCACAGTAATCCAAGTCTATGCCCCAACTAGTAATGCTGAAGAAGTTGAAGTTGAATGGTTCCATGAAGACATACAAGGCCTTCTAGAACTAACACCCAAGAGAGATGTCCTTTACATTACAGGGGACTGGAATATAAAAGTAGGAAGTCAAGAAACTCCAAATTTAGCCTTGGAGTACAGAATGAAGCAGATCAAAGGCCAACAGAGCTTTGCCAAGAGAACGCCCTGGTTATAGGAAACACCCGCTTCCAACAACACAAAAGAAGACTCAATACAGGGACATCACCAGATGGTCAATACCAAAATGAGACTGATTATATTCTTTGCAACCAAAGATGGGGAAGCTCTCTACAGTCAGCAAAAACAAGTCCAGGAGCTGACTGTGGCTCAGATCATGAACTCCTTCTTGCCAAATTCAGACTTAAATTGAAGAAAAGTAGGGAAAATCACTAGACCAATAAGGTATGACCTAAATAAAATCCTTTATAATTATACAGTGGAAGTGACAAATAGATTCAGGATTTTAGACCTGGTAGACAGAGTGCTTGAAAAACTATGGACAGAGGTTTGTGACATTGTACAGGAAGCAGTGATCAAGACCATCCCCAAGAAAAAGAAATGCAAAAAGCCAGAATGATTGTCTGACAAGGCCTTACAAATAGCTGAGAAAAGAAGAGAAGTGAAAAGCAAAGGAGAAAAGGAAAGATACCCATTTCAATGCAGAGTTCCAAAGAATAACAAAGAGAGAAATAGCAAGAGAAAACCTTCCTCAGTGACCAATGCAAAGAAATAGAGGAAAACAACAGAATGGGAAAGACTAGAGATCTCTTCAAGAAAATTAAGAGAAACCAAGGGAACATTTCATGCAAAGATGGGCTCAATAAAGGACAGAAAAGGTATGGACCTAACAGAAGCAGAAGATATTAAGAAGAGGTGGAAAGAATACACAGAAGAACTATACAAAAAAGATCTTCATGACCCCAGATAACCATGAAGGTGTGATCACTCACCTAGAACTAGACATCCTGAAATGCAAAGTCAAGTGGGCCTTAGGAAACATCACTATGAACAAAGCTAGTAGAGGTGATGGAATTCCAATTGAGCTCTTTCAAATCCTGAAAGATGATGCTATGAAAGTGCTACACTCAATATGCCAGCAAATTTGGAAAACTCAGCAGTGGCCACAGGACTGGAAAAGGTCAGTTTTCATTCCAATCCCAAAGAAAGGCATGCCAAAGAATGCTCAAACTACCACACAATTGCACTCGTCTCACACACGAGCAAAGTAATGCTCAAAATTCTCCAAGCCAGGCTTCAACTGTACGTGAACCATGAAATTCCAGATGTTTACGCTGGATATAGAAAAGGCAGAGGAACCAGAGATCAAATTGCCAACATCCACTGGATCATCAAAAAAGTGAGAGAGTTCCAGAAAAAAACATCTACTTTTGCTTTATTGACTATGCCAAAGCCTTTGACTCTGTGGATCACAACAAACTGTGGAACATTCTGAAAGAGATGGGAATACCAGACTACCTGACTTGCATCCTGAAAAATCTGTATGCAGGTCAAGAAGCAACAGTTAGAACTGGACATGGAACAATAGACTGGTTCCAAATAGGGAAAGGAATACATCAAGGCTGTACATTGTCACCCTGATTATTTAACTTACATGCAGAGTACATCATGCAAAATGCTGGGCTGGATGAAGCACAAGCTGGAATCAAGATTGCCAGGTGAAATATCAATAACCTCAGATATGCAGATGACACCACCCTGATGGCAGAAAGCAAAGAAGAACTAAAGAGCCTCTTCATGAAAGTGAAAGAGGAGAGTGAAAAAGTTGGCTTAAAACTCAACATTCAGTAAATTAAGATCTTGGCATCTCGTCCCATCAGTTCATGGTAAATAGATGGGGAAACAATGGAGACAGTACAGACTTTATTGTTTTGGGGGCTCCAAAATCACTGCAGATGGTGACTGCAGCCATGAAATAAAAGACATTTGCTCTTTGGAAGAAAATGTATGACCAACCTTTCCAGAGGACTGGAAAAGGTCAGTTTTCATTCTAGTCATTCTAAGTTTCCAAATTTGCTGGCATATTGAGTGCAGCGCTTTCATAGCATCTTCTTTTAGAGCATATTAAAAAAGCAGAGCCATTACTTTACCAACAAAGGTCCGTCTAGTCAAAGCTATGGTTTTTCCCGTAGTCATGTATGGATGTGAGAGTTGGACTATGAAGAAAGCTGAATGTGGAAGAATTGATGCTTTTCAACTGTGGTGTTGGAGAAGATTCTTAAGAGTCCCTTGGACTGCAAGGAGATCCAACCAGTCCATCTTAAAGGAAATCAGTCCTGAATATTCATTGGAAGGACTGATGCTGAAGCTGAAACTCCAATTCTTTGGCCACCTGATGCAAAGAACTGACTCATTTGAAAAGACCCTGATGCTGGGAAAGAGTGAAGGTGGGAGGAAAAGGGGATGATAGAGGATGAGATGGTTGGATGGCATCACTGATGCGATGGAAATGAGTTTGAGTAGGCTCCGGGAGTTGGTGATGGACAGGGAAGCCTGGTGTGCTGTACTCCATGGGGTCGCAAAGAGTTGGACATGACTGAGTGACTGAACTGGACTGACTGAACACTATAATAATTTATTATATAGCAACCCTACCACACTGATATAGCAACCCTACCACACTGATATAAAACCCTACTACACTGATATATAAGACTGAAGTTTTTCATGTTATTCTATTAACTTTCTATAATTTTCAACTATTATAGTGAGAGTCACATGGTGAAAAAAAGATACTGCAGTCACAACACAGTTCTCACAACACAGTCCTAATTCTTTTATTGTCTTTGTTCCTTTGGGAAAAAAACTTAATATAAGCAGTTTCCTGAAATAAAATAAATTTTATTTTAGACACAGAACTTGAGTATCATTTCAAATGTGATCCTTAAAGAATCTATGGTTTTTCCTCTCCCTAACTGTAAAGCAAGTTGATCACTGCCAAAACTAACAAACCAACCAACATGAAGAAAACATTTACTTTTTTAACAAAAAGTAGGGCAATGCGCTTGCAGTATACCTCATCTGACTTCTTAGGCAAAGAATATCTTCTGAGAATACTGTAATATAAAGGGAAAGCTAGCCCACAATTACTAGTATTATTAACATCAGAATCATCATGATGTAGGAGCCCTCATAAAAGTTCTCTGTTAAAAACTTACATGAAAGAAAGCAAATTCATCACTAGCCAGTCGATCAGATTTAAGGAAAAAAATAATTCTTAGAATTTCTGCCTTCCAATTTCCCAGGACCCCAGCCTCCAGATTTCTAAACTCAGAACACTAGATTTAAAATACCACATTATAGTATTATGGGAAGAGTAACCATTTCATAAAATAGTTTTCCTTTCAGTGTTCTAAGTTTATACATGTAGCCTGCATTACTGGTAACCCTGAACATTAATGAACAAAGGCATCGCAGTAGATTAAAAAAAGAAGCATAGTACAAAGATAAATGTACACAGTCAGTATCTTCCCATCATTTATACCAAGGAAAGTACAACCAGTGTAATTAATCTACCATAACAAAAGTGTTTGCTGCCTCTGAAAAAAACAGTCTCAGATAAAATTCAACACTCAAATTGTATATTCTAAGACTATAAACATGATTTTGCTTTTATTTAAGTCAGTTAGATGGATCAAATATATGTATTTAAGCTTTTGATATCTTAAATTTGGAGTTTAGTATCATATGTTTTAAGGTATAATCTTATTTGAACCCTACTAAACAAATGGAAGGAAATCTTGAAATATTAGACATAAAAGCATTGTCAATAAAAACCATGTCTATTACATACCATGTTTCTACTGAAGTTTTTCAATATACTGTTAAATTCAAATAATCTAAATAAAAACCTATCAACTTATCTCTAATTTACAATTCAACTGTATCTGAGCTTTCACAGATGTTCAAATAGTTATATTTTAAATATGCATTCAAGCAATTTCCCTCTCCTCCAAAATAATATTTTTGCATAAACAGTTTACAAATATGAATCCACATGGGCAGCCTTTTGGTTAAAAATACCTCAATATATCATCATTACTCAAAATATTTTGTGTATATCCTAGTAGGTAAATATGGATGTGTCCTATGTAGGATGACTTTGCATGTCCTCCAGGTAGCCCCAGAGGGCAGTGTTGGCAATAATGACCCATCTGTTCACTACCAGCAACCAGAAAACTTCTAATGAAGACAGATGTGGGTCACCCTGTACAAGCAGGCTGCAGGGTGTTAATGAATCCACCTAACGGTCACTACTTGCCACTCTTAACTGATTGATGACCTAAAAGGTTTGGTTTGAAAAGCAAAGATGGGTATTTCATACTCATCAGTCTTACCAGGACACTGCTTTCACTTTCTCTTACAAAGTCATTCTTTACTACTTGCCTTTATCAATTCTTAGAAAATATTACTATTGTTTATTAGACTCAGCCTTTTAAAATAAACTTACTACTACTAGCACTTTTGAGAAATTAATTCCTCCTAAATTTCTTTACTGACTGACCCACAAAAGAGCTCTATATGGTGACACAGCAACACTATATATATGCAACACAAAAGGTAACATTTTCTTTTACAGAAAAATTCTTTAGGAACATTTGTATGTGTTGTATATATGTTATTTATATAGGATAAAAATCTCTCTATAATGTTACTTTTTAAAATATATTTTCATTAACTGCTTTGAAATAATTATTTCACTCCAGGTTCCAAAAAGAATACTCACTTACAGAGACTTCATGAAATATTTATATGCCCATTAAAAAAATGTATAGAGATGCTCATTTTACTTTCCTAAAGATGCTATGGGTAAGACTCAAGAATCGTAATTTATGTAGCTGTTTTTCAGAATACATCTGTAGTATATTATACCTAAACTCATAAAGAAAAACTAATGTAGCTATAAACTGATTCTTAGAAAAATTAATACATATAAAAGGTAAATACAATCAAAAAGTAAAAACATACAACTTTAGAAAATACACATTTATATACACATAAAACTGTATTTTATGTATTATCTAATGTTAAGATAAGAAATATTATCTAATGTCAAGCAATTGTTTATGTTTGAAGGAATATTTATAGTTAATAAACTATATTGCTATAAAGTTCACTTTCTGTATTGAGATTTATTTTTTTTCTTTTTTTTTATAGTTTTTTATTTTTTTAATTTTAAAATCTTTAATTCTTACATGTGTTCCCAAACATGAACCCCCCTCCCACCTCCCTCCCCATAACATCTCTGTGGGTCATCCCCATGCACCAGCCCCAAGCATGCTGTATCCTGCGTCAGACATAGACTGGCAATTCAATTCTTACATGACAGTATACATGATAGAATGCCATTCTCCCAAATCATCCCACCCTCTCCCTCTCCCTCTGAGTCCAAAAGTCCGTTATACACAGCTGTGTCTTTTTTGCTGTCTTGCATACAGGGTCGTCATTGCCATCTTTCTAAATTCCATATATATGTGTTAGTATACTGTATTGGTGTTTTTCTTTCTGGCTTACTTCACTCTGTATAATTGGCTCCAGTTTCATCCATCTCATCAGAACTGATTCAAATGAATTCTTTTTAACGGCTGAGTAATACTCCATTGTGTATATGTACCACACCTTTCTTATCCATTCATCTGCTGATGGACATCTAGGTTGTTTCCATGTCCTGGCTATTATAAACAGTGCTGAGATGAACATTGGGGTACATGTGTCTCTTTCAATTCTGGTTTCCTCGGTGTGTATGCCCAGCAGTGGGATTGCTGGGTCATAAGGCAGTTCTATTTGCAATTTTTTAAGGAATCTCCACACTGTTCTCCATAGTGGCTGTACTAGTTTGCATTCCCACCAACAGTGTAGGAGGGTTCCCTTTTCTCCACACCCTCTCCAGTATTTATTGCTTGCAGATTTTTGGATCGCAGCCATTCTGACTGGTGTGAAATGGTACCTCATTGTGGTTTTGATTTGCATTTCTCTGATAATGAGTGATGTTGAGCATCTTTTCATGTGTTTGTTAGCCATCCGTATGTCTTCTTTGGAGAAATGTCTATTTAGTTCTTTGGCCCATTTTTTGATTGGGTCGTTTATTTTTCTGGAATTGAGCTGCAGGAGTTGCTTGTATATTTTTGAGATTAGTTGTTTGTCAGTTGCTTCATTTGCTATTGTTTTCTCCCATTCAGAAGGCCGTCTTTTCACCTTGCTTAGAGTTTCCTTTGTGCGCAGAAGCTTTTAATTTTAATTAGATCCCATTTGTTTATTTTTGCTTTTATTTCCAGAATTCTGGGAGGTGGATCATAGAGGATCCTGCTGTGACTTATGTCTGAGAATGTTTTGCCTATGTTCTCCTCTAGGAGTTTTATAGTTTCTGGTCTTACATTTAGATCTTTAATCCATTTTGAGTTTATTTTTGTGTGCGGTGTTAGAAAGTGATCTAGTTTCATTCTTTTACAAGTGGTTGACCAGTTTTCCCAGCACCACTTGTTAAAGAGATTGTCTTTACTCCATTGTATATTCTTGCCTCCTTTGTCAAAGATAAGGTGTCCATATGTGTGTGGATTTATCTCTGGGCTTTCTATTTTGTTCCATTGATCTATATTTCTGTCTTTGTGCCAGTACCATACTGTCTTGATGACTGTGGCTTTGTAGTAGAGCCTGAAGTCAGGCAAGTTGATTCCTCCAGTTCCATTCTTCTTTCTCAAGATTGCTTTGGCAATTCGAGGTTTTTTGTATTTCCATACAAATCTTGAAATTATTTGTTCTAGTTCTGTGAAAAATATGGCTGGTAGTTTGATAGGGATTGCATTGAATCTATAGATTGCTTTGGGTAGTATACTCATTTTCACTATATTGATTCTTCTGATCCATGAACATGGTATATTTCTCCATCTATTAGTGTCCTCTTTAATTTCTTTCATCAGTGTTTTATAGTTTTCTATATATAGGTCTTTAGTTTCTTTGGGTAGATATATTCCTAAGTATTTTATTCTTTTCATTGCAATGGTAGAAACTAATAAAAATGAAAACACAACAACCCAAAACCTGTGGGACACTATAAAAGCAGTGCTAAGAGGAAAGTTCATAGCAATACAGGCATACCTCAAGAAACAAGAAAAAAGTCAAATAAATAACCTAACTCTACAACTAAAGCAACTAGAAAAGGAAGAATTGGAGAACCCCAGAGTTAGTAGAAGGAAAGAAATCTTAAAAATTAGGGCAGAAATAAACGCAAAAGAAACAAAAGAGACCATAGCAAAAATCAACAAAGCCAAAAGCTGGTTCTTTGAAAGGATAAATAAAATTGACAAACCACTAGCCAGACTCATCAAGAAGCAAAGAGAGAAAAATCAAATCAATAAAATTAGAAATGAAAATGGAGAGATCACAACAGACAACACAGAAATACAAAGGATCATAAGAGACTACTATCAGCAGTTGTATGCCAATAAAATGGACAACGTGGAAGAAATGGACAAATTCTTAGAAAAGTACAATTTTCCAAAACTGAACCAGGAAGAAATAGAAAATCTTAACAGACCCATCACAAGCACGGAAATTGAAACTGTAATCAGAAATCTTCCAGGAAACAAAAGCCCAGGTCCAGACGGCTTCACAGCTGAATTCTACCAAAAATTTCGAGAAGAGTTAACACCTATCCTACTCAAACTCTTCCAGAAAATTGCAGAGGAAGGTAAACTTCCAAACTCATTCTATGAGGCCACCATCACCCTAATACCAAAACCTGACAAAGATGTCACAAAAAAAGAAAACTACAGGCCAATATCACTGATGAACATAGATGCAAAAATCCTCAACAAAATTCTAGCAATCAGAATCCAACAACACATTAAAAAGATCATACACCATGACCAAGTGGGCTTTATCCCAGGGATGCAAGGATTCTTCAATATCCGCAAATCAATCAATGTAATTCACCACATTAACAAATTGAAAAATAAAAGCCATATGATTATCTCAATAGATGCAGAGAAGGCCTTTGACAAAATTCAACATCCATTTATGATAAAAACTCTCCAGAAAGCAGGAATAGAAGGAACATACCTCAACATAATAAAAGCTATATATGACAAAACCACAGCAAACATTATCCTCAATGGTGAAAAATTGAAAGCATTTCCCCTAAAGTCAGGAAGAAGACAAGGGTGTCCACTTTCACCGCTACTATTCAACATAGTTCTGGAAGTTTTGGCCACAGCAATCTGAGCAGAAAAAGAAATAAAAGGAATCCAAATTGGAAAAGAAGAAGTAAAACTCTCACTGTTTGCAGATGACATGATCCTCTACATGGAAAACCCTAAAGACTCCACCAGAAAATTACTAGAGCTCATCAATGAATACAGTGAAGTTGCAGGATATAAAATCAACACAGAGAAATCCCTTGCATTCCTATACACCAATAATGAGAAAGTAGAAAAAGAAATTAAGGAAACAATTCCATTCACCATTGTATTGAGATTTAAAACAACCTGTTGCTCTAGTCACAAATGAATAATTTACCCTTTAGAGCAAATCTGTTTACCAGATTGGTAACCATGATTGACTTTCACTTATACTACCTGGCAATCCTTAACAGTTACAATTCATATGTGAACACATGCACACCACAAATATAAACACACACACCACCACAGTAGCTACACTTAGAGAGAAAAGGTGTCTCTTTTAGTCTACCAAATCTAAAATATCCAAAAAAAAAAAAAAATCAATGTGAATTTTAAAAAAGCAGAATAGGATGACTCAAATAATTTAAAATTAGGTAAACTCAAAGTATAATTATAAACACAGCAATAACACAAACACATTATGAAATATAGCAAAGATTAGTTTTACTCACATGAAGGCAGTGATGTAAGTATCACAATTTCTATCTTCAAGAACAGTACACAAGGATGAATTACACATGGCTGCTTCTATCACTCAATTTTAGGGCATTATATTAGAAAAGTACATAGGGATTTTTTTTCAAACAGCAGTAATTAATATATGTAGTACCTTAAATGCACTAAGTGCTTTCACACACATTATCTCATGTATTATGTAATCCTGTGAAGTAGGAATTATCATAACTCTTATTTTATAAATTTAAAAACTCTGAAATATTGTTACTTCTCAGCATCCACATTTAATAAGAGATTAATCGACTTCACATCCATATTTTCTAACTCATAATCTCCATAGTCTTTTTCTCTCTACATGTCAAAGTTGAAAACAAGGTCTACTTGATTTATATCATAACCATACCTTGTTTTATAGCAACTTCACTTACCTAGGGGCCTTTTATTCAGCTAGCATGGATATATGAAACAGAGTGTAAACACAAGATATAAGCAAAAGGTATCTATGAATAAGTATAAAAAACATCCCATAGGATGAACCTGGAGATTATCATACTAAGTGAAGTAAATGAGACAGAGAAAGACAAATATCTTATGGTATCACTTAAATGCAGAATCTAAAAAAAAAAAGTATAAAAGTGAACTTATTTACAAAACAGAAACACTCACAGACTTAAAGAATTAATTTATGGCTACCAGGAAGAAAGGGTAGGTGAGAGCATAGATTGGGAGTTTGAGATTGACATGTACACACTGCTTTATTTAAAATAGTTAACCAACAAGGGCATACTGTATAGCACAGGGAACTCAGCTCAATATTCTGTAATAACCTAAATGGGAAAAGAATTTGAAAAAGAATGGATACTTACATGGGTATAATTGAATCATTTTGCTATACACCTACAACAAACACATCACTGTTAATAAACTATACCTCAACATAAAGATTTTTTAAAATCCCATAGCAAAAATTTAGACTGTTGGGTACTTCTCATAGTCAAGTAGCTGGAAACTTCATTCAATTCCTGTTTGATTATATTATATTTCCCAAGCAAACAATGTTTTAGTGGCCCAAGCTGCATGCAATTTTTCAAAAAATGAAAATAAAACCTGGGAGACTACAGGGTCTCTACTAAAAAGTCACAAATTTAAAGGCAGGTTTAGCATGATGTAATGCATAAGGTTAGAGTGGGGTAGATACAGAAAGTATAGACAAAATAAGGTAGCAGAAACAGACAGCCAAAGCAATGAAAGATCAGAACAAAAGAGCAGATCTGACAGCAATCTGTAAAGTCGCTTCAAAGCTGCTCTGAATGGCCCACTTAAACTTGCAGTGGCTCTCACTCTGCAATCATCTACAAGACGTCTCCTGATATCTGACACCACAGCCCCCTGTACACACTCACGAAGATGTGAGCTTCAGGGGCTGTGGTGACAGAATGTTCCCACAACAAGAGTTCACCAGGAATGAAGTCCATTCTGATGTATATGGAATTCCAGTTTAATTATAATTGGATATTCTGGTTTATTTATGCCATAGTTGACTCCCGGTTATAGACTACTTGATGGATTTACAGACCAGAAAAGTATACTCTCTAGGAGCAGACAGTAGAAAGCCATTAATGGGAGAGAAGGGTTGCAGAAATTTTCATTTGGTTTCTATGATATGAGGACAGAATTGAAACCTTTCACTTTCCTAGGACAATCCTCTAATGATGCACAGAAATCCCAAGTCATTACAAACTACATTTTTCCAAGACAAATCGCTGATTCTGTAAATTTCAAATTATTTGCATTCCCGAGAGACCCAGAAACTCTTAAGTGTCTTCCAATTACTTACTGAAGGGGATGGGATGTATCATGGCTCAGAGATTTTACACACAGAGATGTATACAGGTATAAGAGCATGTGTAATGAGCTATCAAAAAAGGAGGCCCATTACAAGTGAAATGACAGAGTTGGAAACATCAGAAAACAGGCTGGTGAGTTTGTGCTTTTGAAAAAAGGTGAAGTGCAAGTTCAGTGGAGTACTATGTAATCTAGCCTTTAAGACATTATGTTCATCTTTAAAACACACTGCCAACTGTGCACAAATACGGGCATCAACATGTTCACACTATTTGTGTTCTGCTCTCTTTGCCTAAACCATCTCTTAATATTTTACCAACCTAATATTGACCTTTCCAGATTCTGAGCTGTTCCCTCACTTTCCTACCTATAATCTAACCCCATTCTTTAGACCTAACAATCAGCTACCTTTGAATTTTCCCTGTCTTCCTTATCTACATTTTAGATGCTTCCTTGACCACATTTATATCTTTGCCTTGGCTCTCAAGGCTGTTGCCCTCTACTAGGTCCCCTTAGCTCTGAGAAAGTTAAAATGTTAGTCACTCAGTTGTGTCTAACTCTTTGCAACCCCATAAACTATAACCCACCAGGCTCCTCTGTCCATGGAATTCTCCAGGCAAGAATACTGGAGTGGGTTGCCATTCCCTTCTCCAGGGCATCTTCCCAACTCAGGAATCAAAGCCTGGTCTCCTGCATTGCAAGAAGACTTATTTACTGCCTGAGCTACAGGGAAGCTCTGAGAGCATGACTAAATACATGGTTGCAAAGTTCTCATATCAGAGAATGCGAGTCTACTGTGGATTTTAATCCTGGTGACAAGAACTCCTTTTACATAAGTATTTAGGAATATCATAATTGCTTCTTTCTAAATCATTAATAAAAATATACTGATATAAATTTCCCTTTACTTTGAGTAGGTCAAGAAGATTTCTAGTGGAGTTGGATCCTTTTATTCATAGAAGTTCTTGGAAAATATGAACTAATACATTATTATATGAAAAACAGACAAGACTAACAAGTGGAAAAAAGACTGAAGGAAAAAATACTGAAAAGGAAATGCTCATAGCTTATTGAATTTAAATGTCTATCAGATTTATCAATTCACTCATCAAATACACAAAAGGACCATTCCAGGAAGTAGGGGTACATCACAATAAACAACAACAATAAAAAAAATCTGCCTTCTCACAGTTTACATTCCAATAAACTATATAAATCATATAATTTACACTATAATGCCATTTACTAACAATATAATACACCCATTTTCAATATAAACTCTTGAGTTTTAAAAGAACAAAACTTTTGTAACCATCACCATAATCAAGGTACAGAATATTTCTATCACCACAAAAGTTTTCATGTACCACATTCCAGATAATTCTTCTACTCCAGGACACAAGCAACAGCTAATTTGTTTTCAGTTAATTTGTCCTTTCTAGAGTTTTATATAAATGAAATCATATAGTATCTTTTTAGTATCAGGTTTCTTTTGCTCAGGAGAATAATTCTGAGACTCACCATGAAGTTTTGTGAATAAGTCATTCCACAGTTAGCTCTTTCTATTGCTAAATACTATTATGCTGTATAAATATTCACAATTTATTTTTCCACTCACATACAGATAAACGTTGGGTTGCCACCAGCTTGGAGAATATTCACAACAATGAACAAAAACTGCTATGGTTATCACAGAACTCATTTTCCTTTTATAAATACTTTGTTACAGTATAAAGACAAAATAATTTGGGGGAGGGGTAGGTAATGGATCAGATGAATAGAGAAAAAAAATTTAAACTATAAAAACCCAATATATTACTTTTACTAAAGTTAAATGAAGATGTATCAGTAGGGTAAAATTCAAAAGAAAGGCTTCGCATGCACTTTGACTTTAAATGTGCTATGTTTTTAGTTTTACGAAAAAATAATATTTGAGTACTAGGTATTTACAACTATAGTAAGTACTCTAGTAAGCATACCTCCTTCACTGTTGAAATTAACTCTTACAACAAACTATGAGATAGTCTCTATTTTACAGAAGAGCCTCATAATAGTTGAACAATTTGCCCAAGGGCCTACAGCTAACAAACATTAAAATAGAATTCAAACCCAAGTCGGACTTTCACAAAGTCCATACTATAGTTTTTTAGTGTTTTTTACTTTAATGAAAGAAGAATCAGAAAAGACATTTAAAAAAAATACTGATGCAAGAAAGAACTCTCCATGTTTTTAACATACTAAGAATAAGAAGATTTAGCAAATCAAAAAACCTCAGTCCACAACAAAGATCATCTACTTCATTTCATTTTGAAAGCATTTCCCCTAAAGTAAGGAACAGACAAGGGTGCCCACTTTCACCACTACTATTCAACATAGTTTTGAAAGTTTTGCCCATAGCAAACAAGGCAGAAAAAGAAATAAAAGGAGTCCAAATTGGAAAAAAAAAAGAAGTAAAACTCTCACTGTTTGCAGATGACATGATCCTCTACATAGAAAACCCTAAAGACTCCACCAGAAAATTACTAGAACTAATCAATGAATATAGTAAAGTTGCAGGATATAAAATCAACACACAGAAATCCCTTGCATTCCTATACACTAGTAATGAGAAAATAGAAAGAGAAATTAAGGAAACAATTCCATTCACCATTGCAACTAAAAGAATAAAATACTTGGGAATATATCTACCTAAAGAAACCAAAGACCTATATATAGAAAACTATAAAACACTGATGAAAGAAATCAAAGAGGACACTAATAGATGAAGAAATATACCATGTTCATGGATCAGAAGAATCAATATAGTGAAAATGAGCATACTACCCAAAGCAATCTATAGATTCAACGAAATCCCTATCAAACTACCAGCCATATTTTTCACAGAGCTAGAACAAATAATTTCACAATTTGTATGGAAATACAAAAAACCTCAAATAGCCAAAGCGATCTTGAGAAAGAAGAATGGAACTGGAGGAATCAACCTGCCTGACTTCAGGCTCTACTACAAAGCCACAGTCATCAAGGCAGTATGGTACTGACACAAAGACAGAAATATAGATCAATGGAACAAAATAGAAAGCCCAGAGATAAATCCACACACACACCTATGGACACCTTATCTTCAACAAAAGAGGCAAGAATATACAATGGAGTAAAGACAATCTCTTTAACAAGTGGTGCTGGGAAAACTGGTCAACCACTTGTAAAAGAATGAAACTAGAACACTTTCTAACACCATACACAAAAATAAACTCAAAATCAATTAAAGATCTAAACGTAAGACCAGAAACTATAAAACTCCTAGAGGAGAACATAGGCAAAACACTCTCCAACATAAATCACAGCAGGATCCTCTATGACCCACCTCCCAGAATATTGGAAATAAAAGCAAAAATAAACAAATGGGATCTAATTAAAATTCAAAGCTTCTGCACAACAAAGGAAACTATAAGTAAGGTGAAAAGACAGCCTTCTGAATGGGAGAAAATAATAGCAAATGAAGCAACTGACAAACAACTAATCTCAAAAATATACAAGCAACTCCTGCAGCTCAATTCCAGAAAAATAAACGACCCAATCAAAAAGTGGGCCAAAGAACTAAATAGACATTTCTCCAAAGAAGACATACAGATAGCTAACAAACACATCAAAAGATGCTCAACATCACTCATTATCAGAGAAATGCAAATCAAAACCACAATGAGGTACCATTTCATGCCAGTCAGAATGGCTGCGATCCAAACTACAAGCAATAAATGCTGGAGAGGGTGTGGAGAAAAGGGAACCCTCTTACACTGTTGGTGGGAATGCAAACTAGTACAGCCACTATGGAGACCAGTGTGGAGATTCCTTAAAAAACTGGAAATAGAACTGCCATACAACTCAGCAATCCCACTGCTGGGCATAACATGGAGGAAACCAGAATTGAAAGAGACACGTGTACCCCAATGTTCATCACAGCACTGTTTATAATAGCCAGGACATGTAAGCAACCTAGACGTCCATCAGCAGACGAACGGATAAGAAAGCTGTGGTACATATACACAATGGAATATTACTCAGCCATTAAAAAGAATACATTTGAATCAGTTCTAGTGAGGTGGATGAAACTAGAGCCTATTATACAGAGTGAAGTAAGCCAGAAAGAAAAACACCAATACAGTATACTAACACATATATATGGAATTTAGAAAGATGGCAACAATAACCCTGTATGCAAGACAGCAAAAGAGACACAGATATGTAGAACAGTCTTTTGGACTCTGTGGGAGAGGGAGAGGGTGGGATGATTTGGGAGAATTGCATTGAAACAAGTATAATATCATATATGAAACGAATTGCCAGTCCAGGTTCGATGCATGATACAGGATGCTTGGGGCTGGTGCACTGGGATGACCCAGAGAGATGGTATGGGAGGGAGGTGGGAGGGGGGTTCAGGATGGGGAACACGTGTACACCCGTGGTGAATTCATGTTGACGTATGGCAAAATCAATACGATATTATAAAGTAATTAGCCTCCAATTAATATAAATAAATTTATATTAAAAATAAATTTAAAATAATAATAAATAAAAGAACCCAATGAAACAGGTTCTACATCACTATTCAAACTTTTACTACCTGAAAATAAATATATAAATAATGACATGCCAAATATCTTATCCCAAATTCAATACTTAAATAGGAACTTATTATGAATCTGAAGATGCATGCCAGCGAAAAAGTGCCCTGCACAAACGCAGGCTGACAGTGCAGAGCAGTCTGCAGTCTATCTCAGCTCTTATCCTAATGTGACCACTACTGTTTGGTTTAGAGCACCTTACTGTACTCAGCACATTCCCACTCCCTCCCACCCTCCCCATGCTCCCCAAGCTTAGCATTTCACTGGTCCCAGACTGTGCTTTTGCCAGGTAACTAAGGATACAATCAACCCAAAAAATTTAGATACTTTTAGTACCTATAACTTACTATTATACTATTTATTTACAATACAGCATAGGCTTTTGCAAATTAAAAAGTAATATTTGATATAGAACAATATTATTGTCTACTGCACACAAACATATCAATGTCCTCAATAAATGCTTTCTTTTTTTTCCTTAATTAGGTACCTGGTGTTTTAAATACCGTGCTGAAATTCTTGTGTGACTGTTATATAGCTGTTTAAGAGTGTTTGGGGAAATTGATGTACAATTTTGCCAAGTTGGTTGTATTATTTTTTGTCACATAAAATAACAAAACACAGGTTCCTGCTACCCAAGTATTTGCTCCAATATGTTTTTAGGAACAGATTAGATTTGAAAAGGGGAGTCTGTAAAATATACAACTATCAGAATAAACAACCTGAAAAACTTTTCTACGTCTTCCTATGTAAGAATGACTATTACAATTTATGTGGAATCTGGACATTCCAGCTTGCATTTGAGCCCTCCATTATTTCCATCTTTAGAGCTCTCTCAGTACTCACTGAAACAATCTCACTGAGACTAGTCTGCCAGCTAAACAAATGTTATGTTTTCTATTTCTACTCAAAATGTCCTCATCTGCTTACTCTCCATCGATCTGTTCTCCAGAATTTCCTTTAAGAGATAGTTTAACATGATTTTTTTCCTTCATTCAATAATTCTTTTAATCTACAATATGCTAGAGATTTAAATTCAATAAGATGTAATCCCTCAAGAATGGCATGGTTTTGCAGAAACAGACAATTATCATACAGTACGATAAATGCCACGATTGAGGTATGCATAGATAACTAGGAGAATAATCTCACTGATGACTGGGAGTCAGCTGCATGAAGAGAAAGGGAGCACTGCAGGGAAAAGACTAGTTTATGCAGAGGGAGAGAGGTACGGGCTGAGGGGGCAGTTCTATATGACCAAAGTCCTGAATGCATGTAGAAGAATTATGGTATGTACAGTTGGAGTAGTAAAGGGGCAGACTGTAACACTTTTGCATATCAAGATAAGAAGTATTAAGGCCCATCTCACTCTGTACATCCCTGGAGGAGAAAATGGCACCCAACTCGAGTATTCTTGCTTGGAAATTCCCATAAACAAAGGAGCCTGGTGGGCTACACTCCATGGGGTCACAAAAGAGTCAGACATGACTTAGTGACTACACAACAACACTCTGTATATCCCCATATTTCACACACACCCTGTTTTCAGCCTTCATAGATTAATGTCATTCATTCATTCAGCAAATGTTAGAGGGAATATCATATATTTTTCTCTAATTGTTTCTTCTACATAACTTGTGTCTCCAAAGGCAAATAAAAAACAAACTTTTTTCTTAACCTTCCTAAGTCCTAAGGCAACTAGTATAATGCTAAGCATACAATACTCACTTCTATAAATGCTTCTGGAATTAAAATATTAATAACCTAATTATTATCAGGTTATTTAAAATCATTAACCTAGCTTTTCTCTTGGAAATACTCCTAAATTAACAAAAAGTAAATAGCATATGCAGATAATTATAGTGTCTTTCCTTTAGGGAACAAAAAAAAAACCTGGATAAAAGCTTATCTCTGCCTTTCATTTTAGACACATTCACAGGATCCTATTTTTTCCCATAGATCCATTCTTCAATCCACCACCAGCCTGCTATCTTCAACCCAGTCCATCAGAAATGCTTTACTAAAGCAACCACTGATCTCAAAATTCTGCAAAGTTCAGGTGACCATTTTCAGTTCTTATTTTTTTAACTTATCCAAAGTACATAAGACAGGTGGCAGCTACTTTCTTGAAACACAATCCTCATCTGGCTCCTGTGAGATCACTCCTCCCTATTTTGTCCCTATCATTTTGAATCCTCCTAGTTCCTTTCTGAAATCCCTGTTCCTCCATTTATCCATTAAATACTATCAATCAATCCTCACCTTTTATGGATTATATAACTAACCCAAAGACTAATTCCTAAATCTCCAGTCCAAATTTTTCTCAATTTTCTACTATCTTTAAAACATTTCTACCTATCTAACAAATAGATGCATAAAAGAGTGTGATCCCCCAGTATTATGTATGCACACACACACACACACACACACACACACACACAGTGTAGTAAGCTTTCTTTCTATATTTTCTCTCTGTACAACACCACTTATCCAGTATTTTAAATGAGAAATCTATGTCATCCTCAACTTTGCCAGTCATCTTCCCATATCAAATTAACTACCAGATAAAAATCAATGCCATCCACACAGCCATCCACTATGTGAATCACTACATATCACTTCATGACTTCTCCTGTCCTCCCTTTCCCCACATTCCATCCATTTGATTCACAGCTTACTGCCCTATTTTCCTGAAATTACAAAACTGTTCATGAATCTTCCATTTGAAATATTTACTAGTTCATTATCACCCAGATAAAAACTACTTTGCTTGAAACTTGATGGCTTTGCACATCCTCTTTGCCTATAATGTTCTACTCCATTTGACGAACACCTACTTATTACTCAAAACACAAACACATTTTAGAATTCTTTCCTGACTTGTGTCATTCCCCAAGCAGAATCAATGACTTTCTCTTCTGAAGTCTCACTGTACCTTATTTTGATATCATTTTATAATTCTTTATATATTTGTATCATCCATCAATGTGTAAGTCCTTTGATTCAGAAACCTTTGTAATATTCATCATCTTTCTAGCCACAGCACGGTATTATCAAATGCCAAACACTGTATTAAGCAGTGTGTGTGTGTGTGTGTGTGTGTGTGTGATCACATTTCACTGAATTTTCACAATGACATCTTTATGTATGTTATTATTCATACTTTAGAGATTTAGAATGAAAAGTATATAGGCTTAGAATGGCAAAGTAAGTTGCCCAAGCTCACACAACTAGTTGTAATGGAGCAAGAAATTGCAGTGTGACTTTAAAACCTGAACTCTTTACCACGAAAATACAAATAAATCTAAGAATGCTTTATTTATTTTACATGGTTCTTACATTTTTACCACAAATATGACTTCAGTATATTTAAAACTGACTAATAATAAAATTATTATATAGTTACAGAAAGATACTCTTTTAAAAGATACTGAACCACTGTTTAAGCAATTTAAAAAAAAATGTTTCCAACTTCAACTTCACTGCTTTTCTCACACAATTTTCTCAATTCATATTTTAATGATTCTATCTTTTCCTCCAACCTTTCTTGATCTCTCTTTTTTCTCTTTGAAATCCATAACTTAAAACTTAGAAAAGATATCTTAAAAAATAAGAAAAGTGATCACTCAGATTTCTAGATACAGTAACCATAATTCAAACAATTAATTTGTGTTTCGGGAGAAAATAATTTTCTGCAAATCTTCCTAAATGTTTGTTTATCCTCAAAGTTCATTTCTTTCAAGGTAACCACTACATACTGCTAGCTGCAATAAATTACCAAGTATCTGTTATAATGCCCACTAATCAGGAAGTTTAATAAATATTAAAGGCTAGCAATGAAAAATGAAAAGGTGAAATTTGGGGTCAGAAATATTGGAACCATTCACCCTAAAAGAAAATCATTAGAATTATTCTAATGACGGACTTCAAAAATAGTCACAAAAGGCTATATATTATTTCTGCCACTTATGTCGTTATTAATCTTTTTAGCATATTTTTACTTATTTCAAACTACAACTTTCTACTTGAAGATTTCTACTTAATATCTTAGGTAGATGTTTCTACCTAATATTTACTTCAGACAAGTACATTATTTTTAGGTATATTCTAATCTATAGGAAAACCAAGTTTATAAATTACAACTTTAAGATAACTTTAAAATTCTAACAGTTTTCATAAATTTATATATTGATAGATAAATGAAATGAAAAATCTATAACTCAGTCTGCAACTAGAATTTAAATAACATTTTTAAATATATGGTTCCAAGTTATTTCTATCTGGCAGAAATTCCAAACAAATAAAACTTCCAATTTAGGTCTGCTCAGGATAACTACAAGGCAAATTTTCATACCACATAATTTTTAACCATTTATTTTAATGAATATGGGAAATTAACAAATAAGGTTTTCTGTCAATAAAGACTCAAACTATTGGCGCCACCTAGTGAAATTTTGAAAAAAGAAATGGCAACCCATTCCAGTATTCTTGCCTGGAAAATCCCATGGACAGAGGGGCCTAGTAGGCTATAGTCCATGGTGTTGCAAAGAGTCGGACATGACTGAATGACTTCACTTTCAGTGAAATTTTACTTAGATTTTTAACTGATCAAGAGCTATTTACAGCAATTTCTTAAGTCTTTTATTACCAAATCAAAGAGTCTCAATAGAAATAACTTAAGTATTTATATATATTAAAGACTTCATTAATATTAAAGAGAATACTAACAAGAATTTTCATTGCCAAAGGCAAGACATATTCCTGTGGAAAACATTCAGGTTGAATAAAAGTTAATATTTGGATTTCTTTTCTTTTCTCATGTCTATATCAGCTATATTGAGATATAATTTTTTACATTATATCTTATATAATTTATCCATTAAAATGTACAACTCAGGTGTTTTTAGGGTATTCACAGAATTACAAAACCATTAGAGATATATTTGTATTTCTTAACAGAATTTATCAATAGAGTCAAATGCCAGAATAAATTCAAAAGATATATTATAATAATATTGTGCATACAACAGAATTAAATAGATTCCAAGTATATAATAAACAAAAATCACAATCATTCATATTATCATATTTATATTTAAGTTATGAATATTCATGTTTATATTCATATTATTGGGTTTCCGTGGTAAAGAATCCCCCTACCAATGCAGGAGATGGGGGTTCGATCACTGGGTCAAGAAGATCCCTTGCAAAAGGAAATGGCAACCCACTCTAGTATTCTTACCCGGGAAATCCCATGGACAGAGGAGCCTGGAGGGCTACGGTCTATGGGATCACAAAAGAGTCTGACATGACTTAGCAACCAAACAACAACAATTCATATTATTATATCTTGTATTTTGCTGTACCATCAGAAAATATATACATCCAAAGACATTAGAGCATTTACTTGCCTAATTAGTTTACTGCTTTAAAATTTATGTCTAAGGCAATATTATACATGGAAAGCAAGAGAAAACCTTAGAATTCTTTCTCTAAATTCATATTTTAAAATAAAACTGTATATTTTTCAAATTTGTAATCATTCATTCAAAAAACATTATGTATCTTACTCCACTAACTATAGGAACACACACACAAAAAAAAGAAAGTACAATGAAAGATTCCTGTTCTCTAAGAATAATGGTTTAATTGGGGACATAAACACATTTTTTTAAAAGATTTCATATTCTTGTATATGTTATTCAAATTAATCATAAGTTAAGAGAAAAACAAATCAAATTTACAGAACTCCTAAAAGTCAGTAACAAAAAGACAATAAAAATTTTAAATGGGCCAAGTCTAGTTAGACATTTCTCTAAGGAAGATATACAAGTGACCAGTAAGTGTATGAAAAGATACTCAATATCATTAATGTTTCAGTCAGTTCAGTCCTTCAGTCGTGTACAGCTCTTTGCAACCCCATGAATCACAGCATGCCAGGCCTCCCTGTCCATCACCATTAATGTTTAGGAAATGTAAATCAAACTGTAAAAATATATCACTTCACACCCACTAGGATGGCCATAATCAAAAAGAAAAACTATAGCAAGTGCTGCAATGGTGGAAAGAAATTAGAACCTTCATATTTTAGTGGTCACAATATAAAATAGTGCACCTGTTTGTACCACAAAAAGTTAGAATTACAGTATCACACAGAAATTCTACACCTATCCAAGAGAATTGAAAACATATGTCCATAAAAGTCTCATACACAAATGTTCATGGCTTTATTCTTATGCTTTCACTTAGCATATTGCTATACTTACTACTTTTCTTCTTAGCCAAAAAGTGATTATGACCCAAATGTGTGTCGACTAATGAATGGATAAACAAAATGTGGTATATCCATACAATGTAATATTATTCAGCCATGAAAAGAAATAAAACATTGATACATGCTACATCCTATGCCAAATGAAAGAAGTCAATAAAGGACAAATGTGTATGATTCCATACATATGAAATGTTCAGAGAAACAAATCTACAGAGCTAGAAAATAAATTATTGATTGCGTAGAGCTAAGAGGATTGGAGGGGGATGGAAATGACCACTTACTGGGGTGAATTAAAATATTCTAGAATTGATTGTGGTGACAGTTGTACAACTCTGAAAACATACTAAACCATGAAATTATATACTTTAAATAATTATATTACACATGAATCATGTCTGAATAAAGCTATTTTTTCCAAAAAAGCAAACCTCTAAATTAAAAAGAAGTCAATTTTGAGGTTGGGGCAAGGTGGTGGAGTACAAAGATCTTGAGCTTACCTCCTCTCATGAGAACACCAAAATCACAACTATCTTCAGAACAACCATCAAGGAAAAAGCCTGGAAAGATCTTCCACAACTAATGTTATAAAGAAGGAACCACGAGACAAGGTGGACTCCAGGGAAAAAGCAGTAATTTTGTAAGTGCCTGAGCCAGAGCTTCGTGCTAGTCCTGGAGAGCCTCCCATGGAGCTAGGAGGTGGCTACGGCTCACATGGAGAACAAAAACACTGGTGGTAGCCGTACTTAGGAACATTCTACTGTAGTAACAATGTTGTTGGTGGCTGCCATCTTAGCTCATTTGTGCCAAGACTTGGCCACACCCAGTAGCCTGTAGGTGGTATAGGGACATTTCAGGCCAAATAACTAATTGAGCAGGAACACAACTTCACTTATCACCAGACAGGCTGTCTAAAGACTTCTCAAGCCCATAATCACCTCTAAACAGGCCTCCAGACACTGCCCTGCCCACCAGAGGGTTAAGACCAGCTTAATCCACCAGTGAGCAGGCACTGGCCCTTCCCTGTGGAAAGCCTGCAGTAGCCTCTAGACAAGCCTCATGCAAACACCATATACAAAATAACTATGATCTCACAGCTTGCAGATCCACCCCACTACAGCAGGCCAGACCTTACCCTGGGACCAGGTGGGCCCTGGTCCTACCCACTAGCAGGCCAATACAAGCTTCAAGACACTCCAGATCCCACACCAAATTGTGTGAAGAACCCCCCACAAACACACAAATAGTCTGAAACAAGCTCTGAGATCCCTGGGCCCTACCGCCAGACTCCAGGAACACTTCTGCCTGCCAAGAGTCTGGCACTAACCCCAGGAACAGGCATCACCCACCAGTGGGCAGGCAACAGTCCCAAAGTCTTCAGGACCCTACACTGCCCACCACTGAGGCAGTACTAGCCCCAGGGTCCCCTAGGGTCCTGAATCTAACCACCTGGTGACCAGACTCCACTAAACAACAGCCAATAGCTCCCTCACAAGGTGGGGTGTGGCAACCCACTGGACAAGGAGCCAGTAAAGCCTACCCAAACACTTACAAATAAGGACACACCAGCCCTCATATGAGGAACCCCTCCAGCATATAGCTTGGGTGATAAGAGGAGAGTGCGCTGCTAAGACACATAGGACATCCCCTACAGAAGGTCACTTCTACAAGGTTGAGAAACACAACTAATGTACATAAAAATACATAAAATAAAATTGAAAAACGAACACATAAAAATAAAATTGCAACCTGGACAAAATGAGCCAGTGATGAATATGTTCCAGACAAAGGAATAAGATAAAATTCCAGAAGAACTAAGTAAAGTGGAAACAGGCAATCTACCAAGAAAGACTCCAGAGTAATGATTCTAGAGATGACCAAAGAATTTGAGAAAATAGGTACACAGTGTTTAACGAAGAGTTGGAAAATATAAGAACAATCAAACAGAGATGAAGAACACAATAACTGAAATGAAAAATACACCAAAAGGAATTAAGAGGAGACTAAATGATACAGAGAAATGGATCAGACAGAATAATAGAAATCACTGCCACTGAAAAGGAGAAAGAACAAAAGAATGAAAAGAATTGAGGGCAGCTTAAAAAAACCTCTGGGACAACATCAAACACATTAATATTTGCATTATAGGGGTCCTAGAAGAATGAGAGAAAGAGAAAGGGCCTGAGAAACTACTGAAGACATAATAACCGAAAACTTCCCTAACCTGGGAAAGAAAACAGACATCAAAGTCCGAGAAGCACCAAGAGTCCCATACAGGATTAACTCAAAGAGGAACAGGCCAAGGTAGATTGCAATTAAAATGGCAAAAATTAAGGATAAAGAGAAAATTTTTAAAGCAATAATGTCAGCCACAAAGCAAGCCTTGGTAAATTTAAGAAAACTGAAATCATATCAGGCATCTTTTGTGACCACAACAACCATGAGATTAGAAATCAACTATAACAAAAAAACTGAAGAGCACAAACAGTATGTTATGAGTCACCAATGGATCACTGAAGAGATTAAAGAGGAAATTTTTTAAAATACCTAGGAGAAGGAAACGGCAACCCACTCCGGTGTTCTTGCCTGGAGAATCCCAGGGACGGGGGAGCCTAGTGGGCTGCCGTCTATGGGTCGCACAGAGTCGGGCACGACTGAAGCGACTTAGCAGCAGCAGCAGCAGCAGAGACAAATGAAAATGAAGATAACGACAATCCAAAACCAACGGGATGCAGCCAAAGCAGGTCTAACAGGGAAGCTCACAGTGATACCAGCTAACTTAGAAAACGAGAAAAATCTCAAATAAACAATACCAAGAGAAACAAGAACAAAACACAAAGTTAGTAGAAGCCAGCTGATGGAACTGCCTCTATTTCATGTTACTATGCCTCCCTTGGAGAAGGACCCGCCACAGCCTCCGCTACTCACCCCGCAGGGCTGGATCCAGCACCTGCCACGCGCAGCCAAGACCCTGGCTCTGTGCGGGCTCTCAGACACGGCCACCACTGCAGCAGGGATGTGCCTATACCAGACCAGCTCCAAGAGAACTCCCACTCCCTTTCCCATGCATGGGGAAAATCACCTTTCTGATGTGATTTTGTTCTTCTTTTGTCTTAATAATTGAACTTTTACTTTAGATAAAGTATTCTGTATGTCTTTCATAACTTAGCTATGGACTGAGGGATGGGGTCATGCAGGCAAAATGCCTTCTACAATTTTCTACGTGACCATCCTTAGTTTTGAAGCTCCTTGTGGCCTCCGTAGCTTCTTCATTGTACTGCAGAGCTTTCCCAGATCTATTTTCATCAGGATATAGTTGTTTATTGAGTGTTACTATTTTATGGAGAAAGAAGCATGTTGGGACTCTGAGTTCACCATCTTGCTGATGTCATTGCCAGAAAATATCTTATGTTTAAAAAACTTGTTTCCTGACTTCCAGTCTCCAGTCCCACATGTAAAAGAAACTTTAATGTTGACATTCTTCCCTGACAACAAGTAAAACCCTGAACAGCATGAAAAATCAAACTCTTCTTGAATCCATGAGAGCGCAGAGAACACAGGGCAAAACGGCTGCCCCCTAGACTGGAGAGACAGACAAGGCAACACAAGAAGTCACAGCTTACCAGAGCAGAAACTTACACGTAGAAACCACTGTGGGAACCACTGCCGAGGCAGGAAAACCTGAGCTATATTTGATGTATTGCTGGAGGCTCCACCCAGACAAGTCTGAAAGTTAAAAACTCCAGGGTCTCAGTCATACAGGAGGACCTCACAATTTTCATCTACTCTAGGAGCTCAACTTAGATTCTCACAGTAAATACTGGAGCAAAATCCCCTTAAGTTTCTGGCAGAGACAGAGGGAAAGGAATCATTTTGAAATATACCAGAACACTCTGTTTATCTTTATAAGCCTGCTCTCAGGAGAATATCATTAGCCATAGTCTAAACTGCTGTATTATTATTCGCATCTAGTAAACTTGGTGTATGAAAAAAAAACCCAGTCTTGCCTTCCACACAAAATAAAGAAAATACTCAACTCCAGGCCCCACTAGCCACTCTATTCCAGCTAAGAAGACAGAAAAACACTGAGAAACATTTGTGAAGTTCACAGTCCAGAGACATGGGCTCACTAAAAGACTAAGAGCTAGTCATAGGATTGTAGAACACTCCTCCTTCCCCAGAGCACATTACGAAAGGCATATCTTCATCAGTTTCTTTACCTGATAAATCATGTCAAGTGCTAGAGATTTAATGCTTTTGTCCCTGAAAGCTACACATTTAAACCTATTCCCCCAATGTGACGGTACTTGAAGGCAGTGCCTCTGGGAAGTGATTCACTCATGAGGGTAGAGCTCTCATGAATGAAATTTGTGCCTTTACTTAAAAAAAAAAAAAAAAAATCCCAGACAGTTCCCTTGCTCCTGCCACTATGTAAAAACACAACAAAAAGATGTCTGTGAGTAGGACACAGACCCTCAATAGGCAATGAATTTGCTGGCACCTTCATCTTGGACTTCTCAGCCTCACAGAACTATAAGAAATACATTTCTGTTGCCTATAAGACACCCAGTCTATGACATTCTTTTATAGCAACTCAAGCTGACTAATACATTCAGTTACCAAGAAAAAATTACACCAAATATTAGAAAGCAAAAACTGCTTTAGAAGAGGTAGTAAACAACACAACTGGGAACCAGGCACAGCAGAGATGGTGAAATCAATCAGATTGGGAATTTTAAATATGTATGATTAATAAGCTAATTTATCTATCACAGGAAAAAATGACAGAATATATGGACAAGTAAGCAATGGAAGAAGGGAGATAAAATCCTAAAAGAAAAAGGAAAATTTAAAAATAAATGTTAGAGACCAGAAACAAGAACACAAGTGAAAAAATGCCTTTGCAGGTTTATCAGGAAACTGGAGAAAACTGAAAAAACAATCTCTAGCCTTGAGGATATATCAATAGAAATCTCCAAAACTAAGTAGCAAAGAGAACAAAAACTGGAAAAAAAAAAATCAAAACAGACTATCCAAACACTGCAAGACACTTCCAAAGGTTTAATATATGTATAATGGTAGTACTGGGCTTTCCAGGTGACTCAGTGGTAAAGAATCCATCTGCCAAACTGGAGAAGTGGGTGCAATTCCTGGGTCAGGAAGATCCCACTGGAGAAGGAAATGGCAACCCACTCAAGTAATCTTGCCTGGAGAATTCCATGGACAGAGGAGCCTGGTGGGCTACAGTCCATGGGACTGCAAAAGAGTCAGACATGTCTTAGTGACTAAACAATAATAACAACTGGTAATACTAGAAGAAGAAGAAAGAAAAAGGAACAGAAGAAATATGTGAAAAAATAATGACCAAGAATTTCCCCCAAATTAATGTTGGACATCAAACCACAGACCTAGAAAGCTCAGAGAACACCACTGTCCCTAAAACAAAGATAACTGTTGAAAAACTATACCTAGGTATATTGTCTTCAAAATACAGAATTAGATAAAGAAAAAATCCTGGAAGAAGCCAAAGAAAAAAAACACCTTACATAAAGGGGAACAAAAATTACACTTGATTTCTCCAAAGAAACTTTGCAAGCAAGAAGAGAGTAGGGTGAAATAAAGTGTTGAGAGAAAAAAAAATCTAGAATTCTGCATGCTATGAAATTGTCCTTTAAAAGTGAAAGAGAAATACTTTCTTAGACAAACAAAAATTGATGAAATTTGTTGCTAGTAGACCTGCCTTACAAGAAATGGTATGTTTCTTAAAAAGAAGGAAAGTGATACAGGTCCAAAATCTGGATCTGCATAAAGGAAGAAAATTGAAGTATGTGCAAGTACAGGTGAAACAAAAAGTTTTATTTTTCTTATTCTTTATGGGTCTAACAGAGCCATTATTATTTTTCTCAAATATTTTGCTCAAAATAATAGCAACAGTATATTCAATTATGTATGTGTGCACATATATATATATATACACATACATATGCATATGTTTCTATATGCTTAAATATAAGTGAAATGTATGACAACAGTGATGCAAGAAATGGAAAGGAAAAACTAGGATTTTTTTTCAATTACAAGGTACTCACACTACCCATGAAGTAGTGCAGTATTATTTAAAAGTAGACCAGAATTAGTTATAAACTAGAACTAACACTTAAAATGTATGGATGTGAGAGCTGGAGCGTGAAGAAAGCTGAGCACCAAAGAATTGATGCTTTTGAACTGTGGTGTTGGAGAAGACTCTTGAGAGTCCCTTGGACTGCAAGGAGATCCAACCATTCTAAAGGAGATCAGCCCTGGGTATACTTTGGAAGGAATGATGCTAAAGCTGAAACTCCAGTACTTTGGCCACCTCATGCGAAGAATTGACTGACTGGAAAAGACTGATGCTGGGAGGGATTGGGGGCAGGAGGAGAAGGGGACGACAGAGGATGAGATGGCTGGATGGCATCACCGATTCGATGGACGTGAGTTTGAGTGAACTCCGGGAGATGGTGATGGACAGGGAGGCCTGGCGTGCTGCGATTCATGGGGTCACAAAGAGTCGGACACGACTGAGCGACTGAACTGAACTGAACACTTAAAAAGTAAAAAATGAAGTATAGCTATATTCTAAGAAAGGACAGAAAAGGAATCATACAAAATACTCAAAGCCACAAAAGGCAGGGGGAAAAAATGAACAACAAAAATATCAACAATGTGGGAGCTCCTTATGGCCTAGTGGGTAGGATTCTGGGCTTTCACAACCATGGCCTAGGTTCCTGAGATCTTACAAGCTGTGCAGCATAGGCAAAAAAAAAAAAAAAAAAAAAAAGAATAAGGGCAAACAGAAAGCAGTAGTGTATACTAATTTAACTATATCAATAACCATTCGTGTCAACGATCTAAATGCACTAGTTAAAAGCCAGATTGTCAGAGTGGATCAAAGATACCACTATTCTTGTATAGTAAGCCTTGTCTACAAAAATCCCACTTTAAATATAAAGACATATAAATGTAAAGTAAATGGATAGGGGACAATATACCACATTAATACTAATCAAAAGAAAGCAAAGAGTGAAAGTGTTAGTTGTTCAGTTGTGTCCATCTCTTTGCAACCCCATGGACTGTAGCCCACCAGGCTCCTCTGTCCATGGAATTCTCCATGCAAGTATACTGGTGTGGGTAGCCATTTTCTTCTCTGGGGGATCTTCCCAACCTAGGGATCAAATCCAGACCTACCTGCATTGCAGGCAGATTCGTTACCATCTGAGCCACCAGAGAAAGCTTTTTATTCAGAAAGAGTATACTTCAAAGTAAAGATAATTATCAGAGATAAAGAAGGTCATTACATAATGGTAAAGGGGTCAGTTCTCTAAAAAGAGGTAACAATCATTAAGTGTAGAAACCTAACAACAGAGCATCAACTAAATGAAGCAAAAACTGATAGAACTGCAAGGAGAAATAAATGAATTCCCTATCACAGTTGGAGACTTCACCCTCTCTCAGAAGTGGACAGACCAGTGGGCATAAAATCCATAAGGACACGCTTGAACTCAATAACACCATCAGTCAACTAGATGTAATTGATACCTATATGCTACTTCATCCAACAACAGCAGAATTCATTCTTCTCAAGCTCATACAGAACATTTCCCAAGACAGACCACGTTTTGAGTCACAAACACACTTTCACAAATTTAACAGACTAGAAATCATACAACGTCTGCTCTCAGACCATGTAGAATTAAATTAGAAACCAAAAACAGAAAGATCAATGGAAACTCACAAAATACATGGAGATTAAGCATCACAATTCTAAATAACACATGGATCAAAGAAGAAATCTCAAGAGAAATTTTAAAACATTTTGAACTAAATGAAAATGAATACAGAAACAATCAAAAGTTGTGAGATACAGGATAAACAGCTCTTACAGGGAAATTTATACCACTAAAAACACATATGAGCATCTAAGTTACCACCTTAGGAAAAAATTTTAAAAGAGCAAATACAAAATAAAATATTAAATACCCAAGTAAAATATTAAATACCAAAATAACACCCCCAAAAAAATTAATAATTAATTTAATTAAGAATTAATTCTAATTAAGAATTAGAGAAAAAAATCAATGAAATTAAAAATAAGAAATGAACAGAGAAAAACAACAAAACCAAAAGCTGGTTCTTTGAAAAGATCAATAAAATTTATAAACCTCTCACCTGGCAAACTAAGAAAAATAAGAGAAGACATAAATCACTAATATTATAAATGAAGGGGGAGACATAACTATAGACCCCATATACATTAGAAGAATAAAGGAATGTTATGAACAACTCTATGCCCATAAATTCGATAACCTAGATGAAATAAACCACTTCCTTAAAAGGTTCAACTGCCAACTTCTCATAAGAAGAAACAGATAATCTGAATAGGTTTAAATCTATTAAAGAAATCAAGACAGCCTTCCAAAACTAAAAGTACCAGACCCAGATGGGTTCACTGGTAAATTCTACCAAACATTTAGGGGAAAAAATTATACCAATTCTCTACAGTCTCTTTCAGAGGACACAAGTAGAAGGAATACTTAACTCATTGTATGAGGTCAGTATTATCTTAATACTAAAACCAAACAAACACATTACAATATAACAGACCAATCTCTCTCATGATTCTAAATTAACACTTTTTTTTATCTTGTTTGAAATTTATAATTATTATTCTATGAAAACAACTGCATTATATTTCCCTGTTAATGTATCTTTTTCTAATAACTCTATAAGCAATATTTTTCACTGCTGATTAATATTCAGAGGAAAAACCAAGGAAATCAAATGCAGAGAAAATTCTTATTGAAATACTCATTGATTTCTCAATTGAGAATCATTTATCCTTCCTCTAAATGGATCCATTTTGAAATGTTTATCCTATGACCTTCAAGTTTTTAAGTTTAAATATAAACTTTTAAAAAATTCAAGGTTTCTGTGACTACAAAAAATCCAGGTTTTTATGACTGCAAGTTCCAAATGATTAAACTGAAGCATAGCTACAAAAAAAAGTTAATGGCATTTAGAGTTTTATATTAATAAATATAAGCTACCTAGAACAATGAAAATAAAAACTAGGTACTATTCAGACTGTACCAAGAATATTATTCTTAGTTCTCTATCTCATATTTTAAAGAGAGAAAAAGTCAAAAACTGAAGATCCCTAGATAACCTCAAAGGAAGATAAGTTATCTTGAAGTTAAATACTGAGAAAAATAAAAGAACATTATCCTTATGAGCAAAGATTTGAAGGCAGATTCAAGAGAAGTCATAGGAAAAGGGAGAATTAAGAAGACAGCAAGCAGGTAAATTTAAGTCCATTTAGGAAGGAAATTGTAAGAAACAGAGTAGTCTACTACTGGAACAAGAAACCTCAGGGGTATGGAGTTTTTTAATCACAAGAGGTGCTCAAGCGGAAATAGTGATCACTTGAAGGAAATTTTAAATATAGTTCCTTAGTTCCTTCCACAAAATTCACTGAATGACAACTACCTACGAGGCACAGTACATCTAAGAGTACTCTAACTTTGTTTTAAGATTCAATTATCTTAAAATCTAGAAAGCGGATGAAATGGCTAATTTTTAATTTACCTCTTTTTCCTCCTTCAATATTTTTACTTCATAAAGTCGTCGGAGATTTGAGCGACTGTTTTGCTGTTGATCTTTCTTGATGTTTACATTTTCATAATGAGGTGACTTTTTCCTTTAAAAATCAAGAAAAAAAAACTTATTCTCAATTTCAAATATATAAATGTCTATATAAGCTAAGAGAATATTTTTACACCAACATTTCCTGCTTAAAAAGTATTCAGTAAGATCATGTTCTTGATGATAAACACATCTGGGTGTTGTTAGGCCAATATATCCTCAGTAAGTGCTAAGCCACTTTAGTCATGTCCAACTCCTTGCAGCCCTATGGACTGTAGCCTGCCAGCCTCCTCTGTCCATGGAATTCTCCAGGCAAGAATACTGGAGTGGGTTGCCATGCCCTCCTCCAGGGGATCTTCCTGACCCAGGGACTGTACCTGTGCCTCCTGCGTCTCCTGCATTGCAGGCAGATTCTCTACCTGCTGAGCCACTGGGGAAGTCCCAAGGGAAAAACAATTTATGCTACTTATATCACATGACAATCAGGAAAAAAGGCATAAAGAAAGATCTTTGAAAATGAGAAGGAAGCTTATTTTCCCTGAAATTTACACAACCTCAAGTTCCCTGGTGGCTCAGACGGTAAAGCATCTGTCTGCAATGTGGGAGACCCGGCTTCGATTCCTGGGTTGGGAAGATCCCCTGGAGAAGGAAATGGCAATCCACTCCAGCACTCTTGCCTGGAAAATCCCATGGACGGAGGAGCCTGAAAGGCTACAGTCCATGGAGTCGCAAAGAGTCGGACGCGACTGAGCAACTTTACTTTACTTACTTACAAGTGAGAATAATAAACCAAGTAAGCAACAGCTCTGAAGTCAGACAGCCTGATGTGAATCCTAAGATTGCTACCTACTAGCTACGTGACCTTGCACAAATCACCTAACTTCTCTAAACTTCAGATTTGACTCTTCTTCTATAATTAGAAATATTAATAACCAATTCTCAAGGTTGTAATGATTAAAGCAGATAATTATACGTGAAGTGTTTGGTGGTATACAGTTTTTCTAATTCTTAAACAGAATTCTGGGGAAACAGTTTCACATTAAACATTTCCAATGAGCTATATTGAACATAAGCAGATTATAAAACAGATAATAGAAAAACAAATGCTTAGGTTACATAATTGTCATTACTTCTTTGTTTACACATTACTATGAGTTAAACAATGCATAGAACATCTCGGTTCACTATTAAATGCTGACTTCGTTGATTTTTTTTTACACAAAATTCAACAAACATTTTCAAAATAGTTTTATGGATAAAAATATTTATACTAGGGATATCAAAAGAGTCACATATCATTTAGGTCTGTTTCCCAAATTTAAAAAAAAAAAAAACCTATAGGCCTATCTTTCCATTTAGAATAGTCAAATATTTCCATTTTGTAAACTTTTTATTTTGTATTGGAGTATGGCTGATTAACGTGATAGTTTCAGGTGAACAGCAAAGGGACTCAACCATACATCTACATGTATCTTCTTGTTGTTGTTCAGTTACCCAGTCGTATCCGACTCCGTGTGACCCCATAGACTGCAGCATGCCAGGCCTCTCTGTCCCTCACCATCTCCTAAAGTTTCCCAAATTCATGTCCACCGCATTGGTGATGCCATCCAGCCATCTCATCCTCTGACACCCTCTTCTCTTTCTGCCCTCAATCTTTCCCAGCATCAGGGACTTTTCCAATGAGTCAACTGTTGGCATCAGATGACCAAAATCCTGGAGTTTCAACTTCAGCATCAGTCCTTCCAGTGAGCATTCCAGGTTGATTTCCATTAAGATTGACTTGTTTTATCTCCTTGCTGCCCAAGGGACTCTTAGGAGTCTTGTCCAGCACCACAGTTCAAAGGCATCAGTTCTTAGGCACCCGCCTTCTTTACAGTCCAGCTCTCACAGTGTATATGACCAATGGGAAGATGATAGCTTTGACTTTACAGACCTTTGTCGGCAGAGTAATGCCTCTGCTTTCAACACAGTGTCTAGCTTTCCTGCCAAGAAGCAAACGTCTTCTGATTTCATGGCTGCAGTCACTATCCGCAGTGATTTTTGGACCCCAAGAGGAGGAAATCTGTCACGATTTCCACCTTTCCTCCTTCTATTTGCCATGCAGTAATGGGGCCGGATGCCATGATCTTAGTTTTTTTAATATTTATTTTTAAGCCAGGTCTTTCACTCTCCTCCTTCACTCTCATCAAGAAGCGCTTTAGTTCTTCTTTGGTTTCTGACATTAGAGTGGTATAATCCACATATCTGAGGTTGTTGATGTTTCTCCCACCTATCTTGATTCCAGTTTGTAACTCATCCAGCCAGCATTTCTCAAGGACGTGCTCAGCATATAAATTAAACAAACAAGGTGACAGCAGACAGCCCTGCCATACTCCTTTCTCAATCTTGAACCACTCAGCTGTAAAATACAGGGTTCTAACTGTTGCTTTTTGACCCCCTTATAGGTTTCTCAGGAGACAGGTAAGATAGTCTGGTATTCCAATCTCTTTAAGATCTTCCCACAGTTTATTATGATCCACATAGTTAAAGGTTTTGGCAGAGTCAATGAAACAGAGGCAGCTGTTTTTCTGGAATTCCCTAGTTTTCCCTATGATACAGCAAATGTTGGCAATTTGATCTCTGGTTCCTCTACCTTTTCAGCATAATGCTGAAGCCAAGCATTCAAGATTTAAAGCTTAACCTTACTAGCACAGGAGATGAATGCCACTGTCCGATGGTTAGCACAATATTTAGTACTAGCCTTCTTGGGAATTGGGATGAGGATTGAGAAGTATAATTATACTATACTTCTAGTGTAACTACACATATCTATGCTCCCCCAAACTCTCCTCCCATCCAGCAAGTATTTCCATTTTTATACCATATCAAATCTCCCAGAGTAATTATGACTCAATCAATAAACAAGAAGTAATAAAGAAAAAATAGTATAAAATATTGACTACCAGAAGGAGCTAAAACAAGTCCAAATAAAAGATAGTGAAGGCAGCAAACCAAAGAGTAGACAAATTATGGAAATGATGAACCATCTGAAGCAGTTAGGAGTGCAATATATATGGATACATTCCTACTGCTGCTGCTGCTGCTGCTGCTAAATCGCTTCAGTCATGTCCAACTCTGTGCCACCCCATAGACGGCAGCCCACCAGGCTCCCCCGTCCCTGGGATTCTCCAGGCAAGAACACTGGAGTGGGTTGCCATTTCCTTCTCCAATGCACGAAAGTGAAAAGTGAAAGGGAAGTCGCTCAGTCGTGTCCAACCCTCAGTGACCCCATGGACTGCAGCCTACCAGGCTCCTCCGTCCATGGGAGTTTCCAGGCAAGAGTACTACTAGCAAAGTGAAAATGCAAACAGAAGAAAAGGAAGAAACAAGACAAATAACAAAGATAAAAAAGAAAGTAACATTTAAAAACTAGGATGAGAATGGGAGCAGGACAGGACTAGAGAAGTAAAAGTGACTGTTATAAAGAAAACAGCAAGCAAAATTACAGCAACATAATTAGAACACTGGTCATGCCTGAGGTACTCAGTTAGATGTGTAATGAAATGGAAAATAATCATCACAGAACTACATACCCTAAAAAAGGGTTAATTTTGCCTAATGTTGACAAAACCTCAATAAAACTGATAGGCAGGCAGACATATAGGGAACCAACCAGCCAAACTGAAAGAAGAAAGAGTAAAGTACTAACAAAAGTATTATGTCAAGGAAATGAGCACCATTAAGAGCATTTGACAGACTTTGCTTTATTTGGAATGACAAAGATTAAATTTAGATCCCATTACTATATATCAGAGAAGGCAATGGCAACTCACTCCAGTACTCTTGCTTGGAAAATCCCAGGGATGGAGGAGCCTTGTAGGCTGCGTCCATGGGGTCGCTAAGAGTCGGGCACGACTGAGCGAATTCACTTTCACTTTTCACTTTCATGCAATGGAGAAGGAAATGGCAACCCACTTCAGTATTCTTGCCTGGAGAATCCCAAGGACAGAAGAGCCTAGCAGGCTGCTGTCTATGGGGTTGCACAGAGTCAGACACGACTGAAGCGACTTAGCAGCAACAATCTGTGTATACATGTTAAGTTTATACATGTTAAGTTTCTAGTATAACTACTAAAAAATAAAAATACATGTTATATCTCCCATAATAGGAAAGTGAACAAAGAAAAGGACAATAGAACAGGGTATAAATTCCCCAAAACAAGGACCATGTTTTATTCTTTTTATTCTCAGTTACTAAGTTCATTACTAGGTTATAGCAAGAATTCAAACAATGTTTGTTCAATGAATGAACAGCAGCAGGGGAGTTTAAGCAAGAGTCTAAGCTATGTCCACTGCTGGTATACATGTGTATCTGAATGTGTCCAGCAAATTAACTGGAGGTAATCATTGTGGGACTTCCTGTGAGAAATTCATTGTATGAGAGAGAAAGGATCAGGCACATAAGCTGGAACCTATTTAAAAAAAAACTAAATCATGGAAAGCAGTTATAGCTTCTGAGAACATTGTATTTATTAGTCAATTTTGGCCTCCATGGACTGATATCTAAGACCGTACTCATATATAAGATAAGAGTAGGAAAAAAATAAAGACAGTTATTTTACAAGAAATGTATTTCCTAGTTAGACTTTGTAAATATTACCTTCAACCTAATGTTACGGCTCTGACTCAAAGTGAGAATGCCTTCTCAATCTATCATTAGTCAGAAGAATGGACACCAGAGCCAGGAACAAGATAAAGAATCCTGGGGTCACCTACTTTTATATTTTTCCTGAACTTTTGTCTATCTTGTAATTAAAGGCAGCATATTTTAGTACTTAGACACATGGGCTATATATCAAGTTCTGCCACTCAACAGCTACATGATATTAAATATGTTATTTCTTCTCTGACTCATTTTTCACTAATAAATAGACATAACAATAGAAACTACACAGAGACATGTGAATATTAAATGAGTTAATACATGTAAAACACATAGCACAGGATCTGGCAGACTGAAAAAGCAATAGTTTTCACATAGCTTAGCCTAAAGTATAATATTTCTTTAAGTTTTTTATACTGATTTTTCCTTTCATAACAGCATAACCTAGTCTAAATTATTAGTCAAAAACTACAGTAAAAGTATACTATTTTTTTACTTACTGGGTTATATCATACTGTCCAGGACCAGGCCCTGAAGTTATAGGTAATTGAAGTCTTCCCAACGAGTTGCCAAAATGTATCCCCTTGTATTTCAAAGTTGCATTGGAAAAATCCTTTTAAACAAAAAGGGAGGGTGAGAGAGAGTTTATATAAATCATGAAACGAAGTTTAACTTTACTCAAGTCTAAAGCAAGGATAGCCTTAGTCAATGAGTTTCCCCTGGTAAATGCTAGAATCTTCTCTGATATAGGTTATCATGATAACTTAGATAACCTAAGTTATCACTGTATCCTATTCCACTCCTGAGTCAACCAGGATTCCCAGAGAAGGACCTCTAGCTAAGCATGAAAGTGAAAGCTGCTCAGTTGTGTCTGACTCTTTACGACCCCCTGGACTGTAGCCCGCCAGACTCCTCTGTCCACAGAATTCTCCAGGCAAGAATAATGGACTAGGTTGCTGTTTCCTTCTCCATCATAATCTCAACCAATATGAACAGCTTTGCTCTAGGCAGTACACTCAACAACCTAAATCCTTAAGGGTAATGAAAATCAGCTCCTTACCATTTAAATCAGGGAGGAAGGGCAGAATTGCACAATTTAGGGAAAGTCTAACAATAATGACTTAATTAAATAGAAATTAAATTAGAATTCAAACATCACCAACAAATACTAGAAAATGTCTAATTACTTGATATTTAAGTCTATAAGATATTCACATAAAATTTTCTTATAGTAACAAATGCACAACAAAAATTAAACTCAGTTCATTTTATAGTTACTATTTGAGATCAGGATCAGTACTTTAACACCAAAGAAGTCATTTGTGACATGAGAAATCAGCAATCATCTTCCTTCACATCCACTATAATAAATACCAAAATTAAGCATGACTCACTGAAGATTTTGTTTCAGAGAAGGTAAAAACACCTGCTTTCACTAGACACTAATAATATAACATGAAACAAGAACAGCAGTGTTTCTTATAGGAATTCTGTTATGTTGAGTAATCATTTTAAAAATTTATAAAATCTTATTTTTTTAACTGATGTAAAGTTAAACTCTAGTCTATTTAACTTTTAATTCAGATTTGTAAAAATACAGCTTTAAAATAGGAATGGATTATTAAAACACTATTAAATACAATGAATAAAATCCCAGTAACATAAACTTTTAGTTTAACTGCATAAAACAGCATGCCAGTTGTTCTAGGTGATCATTGCTGTTCTCGAACAGTAGAACCAATTTCTCTCAATTACCATTATAAGCAATATTAATTAAATAAATAGTGATTAAATGTTAAGAAGACAAAATTCTAGTTCAGACTGGTGAATCAAATCAGATTCCCGCCAGAACCTCAAAAGAAGAGTGTAAAATAGACTCAAATTATCAGTGCTGGTAAAGAATCCACATGCAATGAGGGAGACCTGGGTTCAGTCCCTGCATTGGGAAGATCCCCTGGAGAAGGGAATGGCTACCCACTCCAGTATTCTGGCGTGGAGAATTCCATGGACGGTACAGTTGCAAAGAGTTGGACACAACTGAAAGACTTTCACTCTTTTCTTTTTCTTTTTTTTTTTTTTCCTTCTTCAGAAACTAAGAGAAGGTATCGTTCACATTCACATTCCACTTCAAGGAATTTCTGGAAAATATAGCACAGCAGAGCCTAGAACCAGAAAAAAACCTTGCTGCATGTGAAAGAAACCTCAGCTGAACCCTATTAATATGCCCAGGAAGATAGATACTAGAGGTAAGGACAGACTCATGGGTAGTGAGTACAGAGTAATTCTCAAAATTACTAATAACCTTAGAGATTTGTTTGCACCAGTGCCATTACATGAAGTGAAGAAAGAATGCTAAAACCCATTCCATTCCTGCCACAGATGGTTGGAAATAAACTGGAAGCATTGCCATTAGGCCCTAACAAAGACAGACTTCCTAGTTAGACAGGCATCACTCCAGAAAGGTGCCACAACAAAATTCAAAAATAAGCTGCTATAGCACTAAGATTTCCTACTATGTGAAAACATCTTTTATTTCCTAGAACTCACCACTAAACAACTAGCCCTCAAATACTATAAAATACAAAACCAATGAAACTAAACTTTTCCTTTTACACCCACCTGACCTTAAACAATTAAACAGAGGCAAACACCATCTGACAGAACTTTGATGTTTGAGTGAAATGAAATGGAACCTTTGTTGATTCATTCATCATAGATGGTAATCTGAGACAGAAATTGAATTACAGTAAGTCTCCTTTCTTGGGGTGGTGGAAAATGTTGGAGCTGAGGGTATAGAAACAGGGAGTTACTAGCTATGTCCATATAAGATTCAGACATATTTTGGAATGTCCGGTGAACTAACAGAACAAATCAACCAGAAGGTAAAGGCAAAAAGTAATCCTATGGGAAGCAGCTAATCATGATAACCCACATCCAGTAAGAAAATCTTACAGTCAAAAGAGTGGCAATGCTTACTACTTCGTAGTCTTTTCTGCTGACTGAATTCGCCTTGTACAACACAATCCCCCAATGGATTTACGCCTGTGTTCTGTGGAGTGCAAAATCTAAAAGATCTATTTCATTAAAACACTGGTAAAAAGCAGTGCTACTTTTAGACCCTTCTAGCTATTAGAGTATAACACAGAGAGAAGAACATAATCGCCTGACTTCACCTCAGCTCACCGTGCAGCTTTCACTGTGATGGAGTACATGAGCAGAAATGCTCAGCAGAGAGCACCATCTGGCAAGTGACTAAAGTGCCTGGGGCAGCAGAAGCTGTGTCAGTGGAAACAGACTTGTTCAGGAGCATGGTTGAGACAGCCCTTCTAGAAGCTTCTGCGAAGGAGAACTTTGAAGAAGGCTTGAGTTCCACCACATCAACAGGAGGAGACAATATGCATTATGACCAACCTAGACAGCATATTGAAAAGCAGAGACATTACTTTGCCAACAAAGGTCCGTGTAGTCAAGGTTATGGTTTTTCCAATGCTCATGTATGGATGTGAGAGTTGGACTGTGAAGAAAGCTGAGAGCTGAAGAATTGATGCTTTTGAACTGTGATGTTGGAGAAGACTCTTGAGAGTCCCTTGGACTGCAAGGAGATCCAATCAGTCCATTCTAAAGGAGATCAGCCCTGGGTGTTCTTTGGAAGGAATGATGCTAAAGCTGAAGCTCCAGTGCTTTGGCCACCTCATGCGAAGAGCTGACTCATTGGAAAAGACTCTGATGCTGGGAGGGATTGGGGGCAGGAGGAAAAGGGGACGACAGAGGATGAGATAGCTGGATGGCATCACCGACTCAATGGACCTGAATTTGGGTAAACTCTGGGAGTTGGTGATGGACAGGGAGGCCTGGTGTGCTGCGATTCATGGGGTTGCAAAGAGTCGGACATGACTGAGCGACTGAACTTAACTGAACATAACTGTGATGCTAATTAGGTATGTGGATTGTGAACCCACAATCCAATGAAGCCTGGGAAAACTTGTTACATAAATTAAAAGGATTGATCCTTATTTCCACTAGGAATATTTCCAGCACTGTAAGTCATCTTGCTGTGCTTCGCTAATTGGTATGCAGATTCCTTCTAACAAACTACAATGCAAAGAGCAGAGAAGTATTTCCCTTCTTCACTAGGGATGCTTAGCTTGAACACACTATGTAGTTATAACACTGTATAAAGCACCAAATTAAAGCAAGATGATGATATTATTATAAATAGGTTGATATATGATTCCCAAGCCCAGATCCTTGTCCATCCTAGAAGGAACAGAGCTATAAATAAAAATTAAAAGGGCTATCCCACCAATCTCTCTAATGCATAGAGCTTACACCACTCTAGCACCTCTGAATGTAACACAAAAGGAAATAAAGGTAGTCAGACCATCCAAAGGCTTTGGGTCTAGCATGCAAAGACAAACACCATAACACCCAGCAGAACAGCACAGAAAAACAGCACAGCCTGACATGACCAACAGAGTAGCAGATGGTAAAAGAGGAGTCCTGGAAGAAACCATGCTACCCACTAGAGTAGCTACAAAGCAGCCTGTTCCTTTGGGTCAGTGGCAACTCTGAAGACTGCTGCACCCCAGAGGGCTTCAGAAAGGAAACAGTGCTGAGCCCTGCAACACTTTTTTTGCGAAGATATGTTCTAGACCACCTTTCAAATGAAATTACTTAATAGAGGCATGGATTTTAAAGTACATATACAGTTTTGATGTCAGAAAGAAAGTTTTCTCATTTGTGTTGTACTTTATTTTTACTTTGAAATAAAGCAAAATTTCATAATTGTGAAGATTTTAGGCATAATAAGTAATAAAATAAATGTAGAACTCTCTTTTAATATAATATAGCCAGGTTAGATGTGCCAGATATTTTCTATCTTTCAGGCAGGAACATATCTATTGATTTGCTATAGCTTATAGATTTTTAAAAATAAAACTCATATTTTAACACAGAGCATTTTGACAAGCCATCCTTAACATTATATTTTTATAGCCTAAAAAATTTGAGGCTATAAAATTTGATAGCCCAAGAATTGATGCTTTTGAACTGTAGTGTTGGAGAAGACTCTTGAGAGTCCCTTGGACTGCAAAGAGATCCAACTAGTCCATCCTAAAGGAAATCAGTCCTGAATATTCATTGGAAGGACTGATGCTGAAGCCAAAACTCCAATACTTTGGCCACCTGCTGGGAAGAAGTGGCTCATTGGAAAAGACTCTGATGCTAGGAAAGATTGAAGGGGGGAGGAAAAGGGGATGACGGAGGATGACATAGTTGGATGGCATCACCGACTCAATGGACATGAGTTTGAATAAACACCGGGAGTTGGTGAAGGACAGGGAGGATTGGCGTGCTGCAGTCCATAGCGTTGCAAAGAGTTGGACACAACTGAGCAACTGAACTGAACTGAAAAATATGTTAGTTTTATAGTAACTGCTTCAACATAACATTTCAGGAGAAACTATATTCAAGTAGAATTAGGTCCAAGAAGCTTTCTTCAGGTTAATCATTGGGATTTTGCAGGTTAACTGTTTAAGAATTCTTAAAACTAACCCAACAGAAGGAAAGATTATGCATACACAAACATACTTAAACACACACACACCATTCAAGATACCAGCAAAATCCTTTTCCTGTGTATACACTGAAATTTATTTCATTTAAACCACGTGAACTACTTAATTCACTAACCTTTGCAGTTCTCCCGTAAATGTTCAATTGGAAAATTAATTTTAAAGTCTTTTTAAAATACAAACAGAAAATAAAGAATAAATTGACATACTCTTAGTTCTATATCACATTCTCTTTATGTCAAGATGTGTTGACAACACCGTCCTTCAAGGACATTGTTAACTTTAAAATCATTAGCAAATAAAATATGACCTAATTGAAGCAAACTCAGCAAGGAGCTCCACTATTTTAAGTGAATGATGTAATATAACTTGAAGAATTACTAACTGCCACTTTCACTGACAGTGAAATAAATGAAGGGGCTATGAAACTTTCTCCTCATGTCTTTCCCATAATTAAGTGAAGAAAGAGAATTTGTGAAGAATTACAAGTTCCTAGGTGCAGCAGTTCAAACACTAATAGACTGCACTCCAGTGTGGCAGCACACAGGTAGTTCTCAACATGTTATTATTAGCAAGCATGTCAGTGTCATAATTCCAGCCGCAAAACCCTGCTTGCAAAATCCACCTCTGAAAAGCAAATTTCCAATGGTTCCCTGGGCTCTTCTGTTTAAAAAGGGAAAGAAGTCAAATTTTATAATTCAAAATGTTATATAAAATAACTTATACAGAATTTACCTTTATAGATTAAATATAGCTTAAAATGATTTGGTGGCTTGAGCCTTATATAGCTTTTAACTTTACAGGTGCTTCCATAGTTAAGGTATATAAAATACCTTCAGCAGATGTTATTTCAATGACTCGGTGAATAATCACAATAATACCTATCTCTTGGATTATTTTCTCAATTTTCTATTAATATTTATATCTGGAAACTGGGCCCACATATAGCACAAGCTCACAAAGCAGCTAAAGAGATACACAGAATTATCAGAAATTTGGGTAATACTCAAATTAACATTACTACAGTATCAATTTGAAAATAGTCTGTGAGGCACGTGGTTTTTTTTTTTCAGGAATAAACAAGAAATTTAAGCCTCCAGCTACTAAGCTACTCCAGCTATGCTTTGTTGAATCTTCTTGAATTTTAACAATTATGTCTTTAATTTATATGTAAATCTATGTTTCTACAAACATGTTTCCTTAAATTCAATCTAGATTTTTTACCCTAATAAATACAAGTTGAACTGACTCAGTAATTACTAAGACATGGCATCAGATAAATTGGACCTATTAAAATTATAATTTTTCTTATTTTTCTCTTCTATAAATAAGAATTTAACCAAAAAGAAATCAAAAGTTATATGTCAGTGTTTATTCACATGTGAAAAAGGTTTTATACATCTAGGAAAGCGTGGAGGCATTATTCAAGCCTTTTAATAGATGATATATTATTCTGAAAAAAAGAAATAGCATATATAAAAAATACAATTTTAAAACAATAATAACATTTTGAGATTTAAGACTAGAGAACTGTTTAAGCTAAGACCAAGGATCAATGACTATTGTGAAAAAGAAACATTATTGATAGTTCCAGTGTATTAGATCAAAGCTTTCTCCCAGGATACATTAGATAAGGAAACATCATAAAGAGCTTAAGAAACTTGGTCAAAGACAAGTAACTATTAAGCAGAAAAGCAAAGAAAGAAACCCAGGCAGTCCAGTTCCATTACACTACGTTTCTTCATTGTCCTTTACCTTGGACAGAATATACTTATGTCAGACCACAGGACTGCCATTCATTCCAGTGCAATTTTTACAGAACTATCTCCACTGTTCTCCTAAGCATTTCTTACTCAAATATGTAAGATAACAGCACTATCTGTTGATGAAAACTATTTTTGTATGACTGACAGGATGATAGGCCAGTCAAGGCCTGGAAAAACAGGTATGGCATAGAGAGAGGGCTGCAAAATAATCTTGGGACAAAAAGGCCACATAGCCACAAAGAAATGGGGATTCAGGGTGCGAACAGGAGATGTATCTATAACCTCAAAATCCTTACTCTCCATTTTACCAGAGGTAAGTTGGTTCTTTGTAAGTTTTATGGAGCAATCTATCAGGTCTTGGAATATCTGTATTTGAACATATAATATATCTCTACTATGTTTCACGACAGAAATTTTCAAAAAAGGAGAATTATAAACCAAAAATAAAATTATACTAGCTTATCTATTTACCTTTACCTTTGTATTTTAATTCTTTAAATAGAATTTGAGCTATTATCTAATAAACTTTCATTTCATCCTGAGGACCTAGAAATAAAGTCTATAGGTTTCTGTTTACCTGTGAATCTTAATTTTGCTTTCATTTTCAAAGAATTTTTCTGCTGACTACAGAATTGTTGATTAACAATGATTTTTATTTCAGCACTTTGAATATATCACTTCATTGCCTTCCATCCTCCATTTTCTCTGATAAGTAAGCTGTTAGTCTTCTTAGGGATTCCTTGCCATGTCTCTCGCTTCTTTCAAGATTTCTCTTTGTCTTTGGTATTCAACATTTTGTGCTATATCGAGCTGTGCATCTCTTTGAACTTACACTATTTGCAATTCATTGAGCTTCCTGTATGTGTAGATTATTTTTCATCAAATTTGGGATGTTTCCAAGTTATTATTTCTTCAAATATTCTCTCTGCCCTTTTTCTTTCTTTGACTCTCACCATGCTTATGTTGGTATGTTTGATGTTTGATGTGCTCAGCTGCTCAGTTGTGTCTAACTTTTTGCAGTCCCATGGACTGTAGCCTACCAGGCTCCTCTGTACATGGAATTTTCCAGGCAAGAATACTAGAGTGAGCTGCCATTTCCTACTCCAGGGGATCTTCCTGACCCAGGGACTGAACTAACGTCTCTTGTGTCTCCTGCATTGGCAGGCAGATGCTTTACCACTGTACCCCTGGGAAGCCCAAGTCCTTTAACTTATTTGATTGTATTTAAATTAGTTGATACAAAGACTTTATCTAATAAATCCAACATCCTGGCTTCCTCAAGAACAGTTTCTAGTGATTGCTTCTTTTCCTGCATATGAACCATATACTTTTTGTTCTTTGTATATCTCATAATTATGTTGTAAACCAGACATCTGAGATAATTCAATGAGGAAACTCAAAAATCAGACTCTCCCTCCTGCCCCTAATTCTGTTTTTGTTTGTTTGTTTTGTTCTATGATTTTCCTGAACTAATCCTCTAAATTCTGTATCTTCTGTCATGTGTGTTCACTAAAGTCTTGGTCTGGTTAGCTAATTGGCTGGGTAATGGCTGGACAGGGGTTTTTAATGCCCTTTCAGTAAGTCTCCAACCTTTATGTTGAAACACCCCTTCAACATTCAAGTTGGCAATTTATAAGTAAATCTGTCTGAGCTTTCACTTCCCACTTGTATAGAACCACATGGTCACATAGAGGTAAGAACTTTGTACCTTCTCAAGTCTGAAAATGGTTTTCAATCCTGAAATCATTTTCAGTGTTTTACAAGATTAAGCAAATAAGTAACTATACTGAGAACACTGTGAGCCAGGTTATGTGAGAGAAAGGAGCTCAAATATGGCAAAGGAAATACTGGAATAAACATGTGGCATTGAACTGGAATCAGAGAGATCAATATAAGCTCAAAGTTTTTAACAAGTAATAAAAAGTATAGATTTATAACTCTGTCCATTGAGATGGCCTAGAAGGAATGATATCCTAAACATACCTGCTGCTGCTGCTAAGTCACTTCAATCGTGTCCGACTCTGTGCCATAGATGGCAGCCCACCAGGCTCCCCCATCCCTGGGATTCTCCAGGCAAGAACACAAGTGTACTGATACTCTTTTGAAATACTATTCTCTACTAAAAAAGTAGGGCTTCTTGAGGAAATGACTGATTTGAACAACTGGAGCAGGGAAAAAACAAAATGGGTCTGGTGCATTTTATTGTGCCATAAAATAAAGAAATGCTCAATGAATGTCAAAAACACAATAAGCAGATTTAAAGAGCTCCTAAGGGTCAACATTAGATAATTTTAACTTCAAAATGAAAAGTGAGAGTAGTAAATTATAACCTTTGGAGTAAAACAGGAATTTAAGAACCCATACTGATATAAATACATAAATGAGAAAGAACATAAAGCTGTTCTTTAAAATGCCAACAAAAAATGTTAAAGGAAAATATGGAATTAGAAAACCATAATTTAATAAACATCACAATAAAACTGATTCAGGCATCATCAATGGATGTTAAATAGGTGAGAGTTTGATAAGGAACAACATATCTATTCATTCTTAAAGTAAATTCTCCAAAATATTTATAATTTTTAAAAATAGTAACTTTACAGTAGATAAAACTGGAAGACATCCCCTCAAGTTAACATCACCAATTACCAGATAAGTAAACATCCTGTCCCTCTTTATGTGATACACTGATACATCACTTTCATTCCAGCCAAAAAGATAAACTTATCCTAAGCATGATAAAACATACACAAATCCAAAATGGAAACATATTCTACAAAATAAACACTCCGTACTCTTTAAAAAGTCAAGACTACAAAACACAACGAAAGATTGAAGAACTGTTCCCAATTAAAGGAACCTAAGGAGACACAATTAAATGTGGCTTATAATACTAGATTAACACTCTAGACCAAAATTCATTTTTAAAGAATATCATTGAGATAATTAGCAATACTTTAAAATATCTATAGATTATATGATAGCATTATATGAATGAAGTTTTTCTGATTTTGATCATCATTGTGTTCATAATAGAGATTCTTGTTCTACACTAACATATTTAGGTATAAAGGGGCATCATGTCTGAAATGCAGTACTCTCAAATTGCTTAATAAGGATAGAAATAAACATGGAGGAAATGACAAAGCAAATGTAATAAAGTGTTAACTGCAGGATCTAAGTGAAAAGTATATAGTAATTACCTGTATTATTCTTGTTACTTTTCTCCCAATCTTAAATTTTTTCAACATATAAATTTTTTTTAAAAAAGAAATTCACTAATGGGAAACAATGAATAAATTAGATAAAATATATTGATATAGTTAAGTCTAGAAAATATAGCATTAAGTGAAATTAGGAAGCAATCTACATACCAGATGATACCATTTACTTAAATGTTTTAAATCACACAACAATATTTGTTATTTAAATGTAGTAAAGATTCAAAATGTGGTCCACTGGAAAAAGGAATGGCAAACCACTTCAGTATTCTTGCCTTGAACCCCATGAACAGTATGAAAAGGCAAAAAGATAGGACACTGAAAGGTGAACTCCCCAGGTCACTAGGTGCCCAATATGCTACTGGAGATCAGTGGAGAAATAATTCCAGAAAGAATGAAGAGAAGGAGCCAAAGAAAACACAACACCCAGTTGTGGATGTGACTGATGATGGAAGTAAAGTCAGATGCTGAAAAGAGCAATACCGCTTAGGAACCTGGAATGTTAGGTCCATGAATCAAGGCAAATTGGAAGTGGTCAAACGAGTGAACATCAACATTTTAGGAATCAGTAAACTAAAATGGACTGGAATGGGTGAATTTAACTCAGATGACCACTGTATCTACTATGGTGGGCAAGAATCCCTTAGAAGAAATGGAATAGCCATCATAGTCAACGAAAGAATCCAAAATGCAGTACTTGGATGCAATCTCAAAAATGACAGAATGATCCTTGTTCATTTCCAAGGCAAACCATTCAATAGCACAGTAATCCAAGTCTATGTCCCAACAACTAATGCTTAAGAAGTTGAAGTTGAACGCTTCTATGAAGACCTACAAGACCTTCTAGAATCAACACCCAAAATAGATGTCCTTTTCATTATAGAGGACTGCAATGCAAAGTAGGAAGTCAAGAAAACCTGGAGTAATAGGCAAGTTTTGCCTTGGAGTACAGAATGAAGCAGGGCAAGGCTAATAGAGTTTTGCCAAGAGAACACACTGGTCATAGGAAACACCCACTTTGAACAACACAAGAGAACACTCTACACATGGATATCATCAGATGATCAATACCAAAATGAGATGGATTATCTTTGCAAGCAAAGATGAAGAAGCTCTATACAGTCAGCAAAAACAAGTCCAGGAGTTGACTGTGGCTCAGATCATGGACTCCTATTGCCAAATTCAGACTTAAATTGAAAAAAGTAGGGAAAATCACTAGACCACTCAAAATGAAGTCGCTCAGTAGTGTCAGACTCTTTGCGACCCCATGGACTGTAGCCTACCATGCTCCCCCATCCATGGAATTTTCCAGGCAAGAGTACTGGAGTGGGTTGCCATTTCCTTCTCCAGGGATCTTCCCGACCTGGGGATTGAACCCGGGTCTCCTGCACGGCAAGCAGACGCTTTGCCATCTGAGCCACCATTGAAGTATGACCTAAATAAAATCCTTTACAGTTATACAGTGGAAGTGACAAATAGATTCAAGGGGTTAGAGCTGATAGAGTGCCTGAAGAACTATGGACAGAGGTTCCTGACATTGTACAGGAAGCAGTGATCAAGACCATCCCAAGAAAAAGAAATGCAAAAAGGCAAAATGGTAGTCTGAAGAGACCTTACAAATAGCTGTGAAAAGAAGGGAAGTGAAAGGCAAAGGAGAAAAGGAAATATATACCCATTTGAATGCAGAGTTCCAAAGAATAGCAAGGAGAGATAAGAAAGCCTTCCTCAGTGATTAATGCAAAAAAATAGAGGAAAACAACAGAATGGGAAAGACTAGAGATCTCTTCAAGAAAATTAAAGATACCAAGGGAACATTTCACACAAATATGGGCTCAATAAAGGACAGAAATGGTATAGACCTAACAGAAGCAGAAGGTATTAAGAAGTGGCAAGAATGCACAGAACTACAAAAAAGATCTTCATGACCCAGATAACCATGATGGTGTGATCACTCACCTAGAGCTAAACATCCTGGAATGTGAAGTCAAGTGGGCCTAAGGAGGCATCACTATGAACAAAGCAGTGGAGGTGATGGAATTCTACTTGAGCTATTTCAAATCCTGAAAGATGTTACTGTGAAAGTGCTACACTCAATATGCCAACAAATTTGGAAAACTCAAGAATGGCCACTGGAAAAGATCAGTTTTCATTCCAATCTCAAAGAAAGGCAATGCCAAAGAATGCTCAAATTACCACACAATGGCACTCATCTCACACACTAGTAAAGTAACGCTCAATATTCTCCAAGCCAGGCTTCAGCAATACGTGAACCGTGAACTTCCAGATGTACAAGCTGGTTTTAGAAAAGGCAGAGGAACCAGAGATCAAATTGCCCATCCGCTGGATCATCAAAAAAGCAAGAGAGTTCCAGAAAAACATCTATTTCTGCTTTATTGACAATGCCAAAGTCTTTGACTGTGTGGATCACAACAAACTGTGGAAAATTCTTCAATAGATGGAAATACCAGACCACCTGACCTCCCTCAGATAAATCTACATGCAGGTCAAAAAGTAACAGTTAGAACTGGACATAGAACAACAGACTGGTTCCAAACTGGGAAAGGAGTACGTCAAGGCTGTATATTGTCACTCTGCTAATTTAACTTATATTCAGAGTACATCACGCTAAATGCTGGGCTGGATAAAGCACAAGCTGGAATCAAGATTGCCGGGAGAAATATCAATAACCTCAGATATGCAGATGACACCACCCTTATGGCAGAAAGTGAAGAAGAACTAAAGAGCCTCTTGATGAAAGTAAAAGAGGAGAGTGAAAAAGTTGGCTTAAAACTCAACATTCAGAAAACTAAGATCTGGTCCCATCACTTCATGGCAAATAGACAGGGAAAAAATGGAAACAGTGACAGACTATTTTCTGGGGCTCCAAAATCACTGCAGATGGTGACTGCAGCCATGAAATTAAAAGACGCTTCTTCCTAGGAAGAAGAGTTATGACCAACCTAGACAGGGAGAAGGCTATGGCACACCACTCCAGTACTCTTGCCTGCAAAATCCCATGGACGGAGGAGCCTGGTAGGCTGCAGTCCATGGGGTCGCAAAGAGTCGGACACAACTAAGCGACTTCACTTTGACTTTTCACTTTCATGCACTGGAGAAGGAAATGGCAACCCACTCCACTGTTCTTGCCTAGAGAATCCCAGGGATAGGGGAGCCTGGTGGGCTGCCGTCTATGGGGTCGCACAGAGTCGGACATGACTGAAGTGACTTAGCAGTAGCAGCAACCTAGACAGCATATTAAAAAGCAGAGACATTACTTTGCCAACAAAGGTCCATCTAGTCAAAGTTTTGGTTTTTCCAGTAGTCATGTATGGATGTGAGTTGGACTATAAAGAAAGCTGAGCACTGAAGAATTGATGCTTTTGAACTACGGTGTTGGAGAGGACTCTTGAGAGTCCCTTGGACTGCAAGGAGATCCAACCAGTCCACCCTAAAGGAAATCAGTCCTGAATATTTATTGGAAGGACTGATGCTGAAGCTGAAACGCTAATACTTTGGCTACCTGATACAAAGAACTAACTCATTTGAAAAGACTCTGATGCTAGAAATGATTAAAGGAGGGAACAAAGGGGACAACAGAGGATGAGATGGTTTGATGGCATCACTGACTCAATGGACATGAGTTTAGTAAGCTCCAGGAGTTGGTCATGGACAGGGAGGCCTGGCATACTGCAGTCCATGGGGTTGCAAAGAGTCGGACATGACTGAGCAACTGAATTGAACTGAACTAAAAGATTCACTGTTTACTTTTGCAAAGGGAGACAAAAGGAGGGAGGGAACTTGGGCTGGGTAATAATTGTAATAATATATATATTTTTTTAATATGGGCCTCCCTGGTGGCTCAGACAGTAAAGAATCCGCCTGCAATGCTGGAGACCTGGGTTCCATCCCTGGTTTGGGAAGATCCCCTGGAGGATGGCATGGCAACCCACTCCAGTATTCTTGGCCTGGAGAATCCCCATGGACAGAGGAACCTGGTGGGCTACCGTCCATGGGGTCATAAAGAGTTGGACACAACTGAGCAACCAAGCACACATTTTAAAATATAGCTAATTGAAGTGTAATAAAATTTTATTATGTATTATATGTGATGGTGTGTACATGGTTAATCTGGTTTTATCTTCTTACTAGTCAAAGTACAATTATATAATTACAATAAAAATACTTTAGTAATAAAAACTTAACAATTCAAAGTATCTAAGACTCCAAAATGCCCCAGTATGTATACCTGTTACCAAAAATTGAATGGTTTCACAAGGTGCTTAAGTCTATACCCAAAAATGGAAACATGTTCAAATATTAGAGAGTATTGGGAATAAAAGCTAAGCCAAATTCTGAGTATACCTCTTCTTTGCCCAAGATGTCTCTTCAGCCTCTCCTTAACTCTACCCTAAATTTGCCATTTTCCTCGCTAGGATTACTTCTTCCAGATCCCATAAAAGTATAAAAATACAACAGATTCAAAGCACAATGTGCTTCAGTCTTGTAATGAAGTAAAACCAGACATATCTATATTCATGGATAACTCATACATTTCAACTGACTGAATAAAGTTTTTGCTCATTTGAAATTTAAAACCTGGATAAGATAGATCTGCTATATTATGTTTGATATTTTAAATCAGAGAGAGACTCCTTATCTTTTTTAATGATCACTTATGAAATAAATAATGCTTATTAGTTTCAAATTCTGTCATAGGACTTCCCTGGTAGTCTAGTGGCTAAGACTCCACAGCCCCACTGTAGGGGGCCTCAGTACAATCCCTGGTCAGGTAACTAGATCCCACGTGACACAAATAAAGATCCCACATGCCACAACATGGTACAGACAAATAAATATTTTTAAAAAACAATTACTTTATAAATAAAATGCTTTTTCCCTTTCAAATTCAGGAAAAGAATATCTATGTATTGCATATGCTTATACAATGTAGCAAAAGACTTTTAGTAAGTTAAACCTACTTCCTCTTTTTCTGGAATATAGCTAGACTATATTTCCCAGACTCCTTGGCAGTTTATATTATACCTTTATATTATGAGGTATATAAACATAATACAAAGTTCAGTGTGCCCTGAACTCCCAGGCCTAGCCTAAAAAAAAACCCACTCGCAGTTCTTTATCCTCTTTCCCTTCTGCAGGATGGATACATATGACACCAAGACCCTTGGAGATGACAGTCACATGAATGGAATAAGCCTGTGTTCCTGAATCTATACAGGGAGGAAAGTCTCTTATCAACAAGAAATGCCCATATGAATGAGAAAAAAAAGAATTTCTGCTGCATTAAGCCAGTGAGATTTGGGGGTCTATTTGTTATGCAGTTTGTGTTACCGACTGTCAATGTGAAATGCATTATACTTACAATTTGGGGCTTATAGTGTGCTGGGCCTAGTGTGGTGTCACTGGCAGGTGGTAAATGCTTTACAATACCGTCATCCTCATTAACATCATAACCATATGACCGTCCGAAAGGAATTGAAGGAACATAAACACTTCTGGAAACTGTAAGTGCCCTTGACATTTTCTGTTAAAAAAAAAAAATTATACTATTTACTCAAAGACACGAGAAGGAATGAATAATAAAATATTAAAATTTACAAAAGACAACTATTAAATATTGACTTCATGAGTTTTACAATATAAATCAAAAATGTTTGTAAAAGTAATTTAAAAGAGTGAATTCAAGTCTTACTTCATAATATAAACCAAGATTTAATCAAACTATTATTAAATAGTAACAAAAACCATAATACAAACCAAACTACTGTTTAAGCCACTATTAGAGGTAAGGAATCTCTCTCACTTGGCTTAGTTTTTTATCTTGCTTAGTAAAGCAAGTATTAGTGATTTCAAAAATGGGCATTCATTCCTACAGTCACATCAACAATCAGCAATTCCAAGTGGACTTGGGCTATGCAATCATAGTATCTGTCAGGCCAAAACAAACGTTACATTTTTCTATAACATTTCCTGGCTTCATTCCTTCCCAGCTCCTGATTTATCTTCATCTTACCAGTGCCCTGTATAAAAATCCTAATTTTGCAGACTATGTAGCAAGGAAAATATCTGATATAACGTTAAAGAGAAATCAAAAATATAAATTAAAATTAAATTTTTGACTATAGCTTTTTAAATTATATAATATTATATGTCAGTGTATAAAGTCATATGGCTTCCCAGATGGCCCAGTGATAACACACTTGCCAATGAAGGAGATGGGAGTTCAATCCCTGGGTGAGGAAGATCCCCTGGAGAAGGAAATGGCAGCACTTTCCAGTATTCCTGAACAGAGGAATACTGGAATCCCATGAACAAAGGAACCTGGCAGGCTACATACATTTCATGGGGCCACAAAAGAGTCAAACACGACTTAATGACCAAAGAACAACTACAGTAAAGTCATATATATACAGTTTAACACTAAAAAAATTAACAGAATTACCAGTGTTAAGAGTCAGAAGTTTTCAGGTGATTATCTGTTTTTTCAGAATTTCCTTTAATGTAAACTATTTTATAATTTAAATAAAAACAAGACGGAGTAACATATATTAGAAATATTAGTATAAATATAGGGCTTCTTTGGTGGCTCAGATGGTAAAGAATTCACCTGCAATGTAGAAGACCTGTGTTCAATCCCTGCATCGGGAAGATCCCATGGAGAAGGGAATCGCAGCCCACTCCAGTATTCTTGCCTGGAGAATTCTATGGACAGAGGAGCCTGGCGGGCTACAGTCCATGGGGTCACTAAGAGTCAGACAAGACTGAGCGACTCTAACACACACACACACCTGGCATAAGAATATCAAATAAAGTACTAGCATTTAAATGATTTAGTCATCTAAAAATTTACTTATTAAGAATATACTGATCCTCTGGAGAGGATATTGCAATCCTGTGCTTCAAAACAAACCTCTGCTATAAGCCATCTCCAAACTATGCTTTCCCATAATACATCAGTCTTCCTTTAAATTCCTACGGCACTTAATCACATGATCATTCACTTAGCATCTGTCATATTTCATCTTACATTATTAATGATCTCTATATATATATCACCTAAATTTTAAGCTTATTTCAGGAGTCATGTTTCAATTTTCACTATATTATTAACAGTACTTAACACACAGTTTCCTCTATATACAGATGTAAATCACTATGGCAACTTTTAAAATCTCCTTTACTTTCTGTTCACCTCAGACACTGGAAGAGATTATACTTTTATCAAAAGCAAAAATGAATTCAAATGTTAATACAGGTAAAAAACTATAATTTATAAACAGAGTATTCATTAAATTATAAACTACAATATGGATACTAATAAACCAGATAATTTTTACCATAAGGTTTTTCAAATGTACTTATCACATAAAACATTATACCATTTCTAAGTTATTTTAAATTTTTTTAAAAAGTCATTAGGAACAGAAATCAAAATAGCAACATACTGACTGAAGATGCTCTTTAGCCTCCAGAGTTTTCCTGTTCACGACAGCCAATGTTCCAGGATAAGACTGATCATAGCTTGCTGGCCCTGGACCATCTGAAATAAACTTCTTAAAACGCTTTTCCCGGTTTTGTAGACTTTGGCCTCCTTTTATATTACACTAAGTTGGACAGGAAAAACATGAATTAAAAGAAACACTTTTAAGTCAATATCTATTTGATAAATATTACATATTAATGTGAACATTAATAGTTTTAAAACTCAGCCTGAGAAAGTTAAGGCTCTTGACTGAAGACAGTTCTCTAATGAGAGACAGTAATAAGAAAGGATGACAATACAGCTGTCAGTTTTAATACCAAACTCAAACTAAAATTTGCTGTACTTTGAACACTCAAAAAGAATGCAGCACTCAGTTTTAAAACAGAAATCAAAGATAAAGGAATCTCCGAAGCTAAAGAGCAAAAATAAAGAGCGCATGTTTGTTTATAGGTCTCTGGAGAATTTATACCTCTGAAATGAGATTAAATGCTCATACTGCAGGGGGAAAGAAAGCCTTCCAATCTTGTTTAGGATTAATTATTTTCATGAATAACACTTTGGTCATTTCCAGGGATGTTTATGCAGTTTTACTGGCAACAGCTTGGTTTTATGCTCAGATTAGTTGTAAACACTGTTTATTGCAGGGAGAGTACAGGAAGGAATCTTCTGTGACTCTCCATGTCACATATCTGGATTCTCTAGAATCAGAAAGTTATCAACTGGCTAAAAGCCAGCTAATTCAAATAAAATTCCATCATACTAGTTTCAATAAACAGTCACAGTTCAGTCATTTCAAAGATGATTCATATTAATAGTTGTTGGCATCTGACTGATCAGATATGTTTTTTTAACTTATTAATTTACCAACAGACTTTTTCACATGATGTGTTCATGTCAGTTGTTCACAATCACTATTGACTGAGCATATCTCTAGTTTGCACCTTATTAGGCTTTATTCTGGAGAAGGCAATGGCAACCCACTCCAATACTCTTGCCTGGAAAAGCCCATGGATGGAGGAGCCTGGTAGGCTGCAGTCCATGGGGTCGCTAAGAGTCGGACACGGCTGAGCGACTTCACTCTCACTTTTTACTTTCATGCACTGGAGAAGGAAATGGCAACCCACTCCAGTGTTCTTGCCTGCAAAATCCCAGGGATGGCGGAGCCTGGTGGGCTGCCGTCTATGGGGTCGCACAGAGTCGGACACAACTGAAGCGAGTTAGCAGCAGCAGCAGCAGCAGCAGGCTTTATTCAGAGTTTAAGAAATACACAAAAGAGTTCTTTTGGTAAAAAAATGAGCCAAATTATTCTTAGATACTCAATTCACTACTTGATTACTGATTTAATAAGATCACAATTCCTATGTTTAAAGAATTTGGATCTATAATGGTAGACATTAATGATTTTGTAAAAAAATCTAATAAGTTAAATTAAAAAATAAAATCATGTGAAGAGAAGATCTCCAAATTTTCATTCGTTGACAGTCATTAGTATAGTCTCTAAGATCTGACATTTTAAACTGAATTTGAATTTATATTGAAAACTTCAACAAAAGTTTAGATAGCTCTAATCTGATTTTTTTAACTGCATACAAATTAACCAGGATATGTTTCATATTATTCATAACTACCAATTCTACAAATTTTACAAAAGTTTGCAAAGGAAACTTCTATATGTCAGATAACTGAGTCAAAATCATATTACCAAGTAATAATACATTTTATATAAACACCTGTGAGAAAGCGGTCTTAGTCTTTCTTGAGAACTGTGCTTTGTCTATGTGCTATGGTTAGTTGATGAATTATTATATTGTCAGCAATCTCTCAACACTATAGGAGGCAGAGTCTCATCTAAAGTGTGAATCCATGCACTGTATCACATATGATAGCTTATCATTCAGCTCTAATGAGGTATATCTCTTCAATCAAAAATAAAACCTAGATTTGGACATCTATTCCTAGGCCTGGTTAACGAAAAATAAGACATAAACTATATAGGCACGGAAAACAGAGCCCCATGTCTAGAACCATTCTTCTGTGTGTGTGTGTGTGTGTGTGTGTGTTAGTCACTCAATCACATTCAACTCTTTGCAGCCCCATGGACTCTACACCACCAGACTCCTCTGTCCATGGGATTCTCCAGGCAAGAATATTGCAGTGGATTGCCAGTTCCTTCTCTAGGGCCATTCTCATGTATGAAGGAACGAAATGGTATCTATCTTGCAGAAACAGGTCTGATGCTAGAAGACAACCAGAAAACAGTGAAATTTGTACTGAAGTTTTGGAATGAGATTCATCCTAGGAAATGGGATGTGAACAAAACAAAGTATGTGACTTAATAGGTTAATTATCAAAGGATCAGAAGTTAGCACTTTGTAAATTTGATTCTTCTGCTTCTTTTATTTTCTTAATTTTCTTTGCCTTCTTTTCTACAAAGCAAATGTCCTTTATGTTCTTTTCTACTTTTCTTTTCCTCTTGAACAAAATTAACATTCTTCAGATATGCTAAAGGAAACTGCTTTGCCTATAACTGGCCAAGAGCTGTAAAGGCAAAAATTATGCCCCACCTCCAACTTTAGAATAATGGTCACAACCATAGCCAAAGTGAAATGACCATAAGAGGAAGAGAGAAACAGAGAAGACCAAATACGGGAAAAAAATTTCAACTCCTAAATCTTCTGCTTTCAAAAAGCTTCAAGTATTCTACAAGTATTCTATTGCTACATTTAGCAGTGGAGGCAGGCCCTCACAAAAACAACCCACATTTTGGGTTTTTTAACATTTCATTTGAAGTCTTCAAATGATATTTACTAACTGCCCACAGAAAGCAACATTTCAATCTATGCTTCCAAAAGAAAAGTATAAAAATAAATTACCAAATATATGCATTAATTTCCAGTAAGATTACCCCTTCATTATCTAATTTACATAACACATAACCTATGTCACATTACAAACATGTTTCCTATTGTTGTTTAAAATGAAATGACTTTTTTCAAATAGTATGATAAATTCACACTTCTTGAACTTCTAAAAGTTCTACAAGAATTTAACTTGAAACTCCAAAACTTAACAGCAACTGTGTAAATAAGTAATAAATCATTTTTCAAAGCAAGGAAATCAACATTTTCCAAGCATTTGTTTATAGTTTTAAGGAGAAAAGTAGAGAATACTAGAACTTTTTCTTAGATCATCCATTTCACAAAAAAGCACACTTCCTTATTTCTTACTCTTAAAATCCAAGAAATGTACCCTATTGGGAATAAAATAAAATTTTACTTAAATTGTACTTTATATTATTTTACAAGAGAATTGACTAAAATCAGTATTAAAGTAACATTCCAACATCCTGATAACTATCACATTTGACAAGTTTGAAACCTATATATTATGTATTTTTACTGTATTTCCCTCTTTGAATACTAGAATTACATATCAGGCTTAATGAAGGAAATACTGTCAGAACTAGCAAGCCCACAGACCCATGCTGGTCTGGTCTGGGAGTGGAGGCAGGAGTGACACTTCTAATGACTACATCTAATGTCCCCCTATTTAATGTTTTGCTTTTTGTGCTCTAGGCTCTAGTTTTCTAGAAAATTTAAAAGAGTTCGTGGAAAAGCAAGATATGTTCCCTTGAACTGGAAGTTGAAACCACCAAGTGATCGTTCAACGTTCTTTCCTACCAAGCAGAAAACAAAATGAGGTTTGTGTATTGACTGGGGAAGTTAATTTTCTGTCCTGACTAAGACAGAAAAACAGGACTAATGAGTACCAGGAGTGTGGTAGGATGGAAGATGGGACACCCTGCAGAGCCTTCTAACTGTCAATGAAAATGCTAAGAGCAAGTTTATTTAAAGGACAAAAAGCAAGCCTAAGAACCAAGAACTCAGACACCTTAGATCTGAAGAGTCTATTCATCTCACTAAGGCTTAGAATGCCACCAGATAAAGTTCGTGTTAAAGGAACATGGAGTAAGTAACAGAAAAATCTTAAGCTATAGCCTTTTGTTCAGTTACAGAAACAGAACAGGTCCTTACCTATATTTCCTTGCTTCATACGTCACTTTTTTTTTTTAATTTTCCCTCTATTTCTTTCCCCTTTCTATTGTAAAACGGCAACACTAATAATGGTTAAAATTAACTGAAGGCCAACCTTCAGTACTTTAAGTTACTATTCTAAATGCTTATTAATATATTTAATCCTTAGGAAAAAAAAGCCTACCAAATTACTGCCGCTACTTAATAGATGAAGAAACAAAGGCCTGACAAGACTGTGGTTAAGATTAAGTCTCGCAGCTAGTAAGCAGAGACAGATTTTGAGTCTAGGTAGTCTAGCTCCAGAGCCCACACTCCTAACCACTTCTTTATAAAAGCTCATGTTATATTTACCATCAAATCTATAAACTGTAGAATAATGAAACAGGATCAAGAACAAGAAGCAGTCTTAATCTAAAGATCCAGGATTCATTTAGCAGTGACACTGTAATACCATCTTTAAAGGTAGTAGCAAAACACTAATTTAAAATATACAAAAAATAACTGAACTTTTAAAATTACATATATAGGAAGAAGTGTGTATATGTCGTGTGCATGAGAGAGAGGAGAACTAGGCAATCAAAGCATGAAACGTAATGGAAATCTATTGCTTTTATCTGTCCAGCATCCCTTCTACTATTTGCTCAAAATAGCATATTTACCACTCTTGGAACAATCAAACCTACTGCATTTTGTGTTTTAAAAGGAACTTCCAAACACAGGAACCCTTGACCCAAGAAGCACAGGTGTGGGCCCATAATAAAACCAGGCCAGATTTTCCCTACTGAGAATTTTAATCTTTAGTGCTGTTAGACATTAAAAAAAAAAAAGTGTAAGGAAGTTATGGAATTACATTATCTAATGGAAGTTTGCCATTGAATAATGCAGAAGTTCTTACTACTGAAATACCTGGAATTGTCTTAGTCCTATCCTTCTTTACTGCTTCCCTGGTGGCTCAGCTGGTAAAGAACCCGCCTGCAATATGGGAGGCCTGGGTTTGATCCCTGGGTGGGGAAGATCCCCTGGAGAAGGGAACGGCTCCCACTCCAATATTCTAGCCTGGAGAATTCCATGGATAGAGGAGCCTGGCAGGTTACAGTCCATGGGGTCGCAAAGAGTCAGACACGACTGAACAGCTTTCACTTTCATTTTATCCTTCTTTAAGACCTGTTTGAACAATTCTTTCTTCAAGTCTATGAGCCAACCAAGTACCTTACCTATAAATTTATTAGAAACCTAGTATCTGTCCTAAAAATCCATTTGATTGCTTGCAATCAAAACCCCATAACTGGTAAAAAAAAAAAAATTGCTATTAATAATTCAGAAGTCTAATACAAAAATTTACACATCAGCAATTAGATCTGGGCCTCCAACAGGGGAGATATAGGTCTGCTTGGGTCAGATAGGACTTACCATGACTGCAAAATGTATGTGAAAAGGGTAAAACTTGATGTTAATGATTATGAAAATACTGGAATTAAAACACTGTTTCTGACTGAGTGCAAAATGTATGTGAAAAGGGTAAAACTTGATGTCAATGATTATGAAGATACTGGAATTAAAACATTATTTCTGAACATAAATGAACCATTGAAGATTTTCTGGTCACAGACTCTTGAGACGGTATAGAAATAGGAGACAATGGCCATAGCTACAGCTTTAGAGTACAGACCACAAACCAATTCCTGCGCCCTGCTGTCATTCTTATTCTACATATCTTGACCATCTGTACAACTTTCATGGGCCTTAATAAATTCAGTAGCCCTATTCTCCCACTCAGGAATCTCAAGGAGAATGCTTTTGTCCTATAGGTTATATAGACTAATGACAAACACCCACCAGACAATTACCATTGGACACACTTCTTTTTCTCTTATTCTATTGCAAAATACAGATTGAAAGGTGAAAGAAAATGATATGAAGGGAAAATATAATATGGCAAGTGACACATTAGTCTATTACAGGAAGAAAGCATGATTTTTATTAACTCAGACAATTATAATGACTGCTGTAAATTTACCTGCTTTTCTGAAACATTATAGTGTCCTGGACCTGGAACATCTTTCTCAGTGTTCGAGATGACAGTAAAAGTACTTTTCCTGGCAGTCAAAGACAGGAATGGTGCATAGCCACCTATAAGTAAAATCATATCACTGGCAGGTAAGATAGGATTCTAATGATTTCAGAGAAAAAGCACTCAAAATATATAAAATCATTTGGTACATCAATTGCTGAGACTATATATTATCAGAACTAATGTTTAGCCACAGAAATTGTTGCATTTTAAAAATTCTATATAAGAGTGGAATTAATATTAATATATATTAAATTAAGGACCTATAGAATTGAACTTACTAAACAAAAGAAAAAATACCTAAAGAAAACAAAAGCTTTTTTTCTTCTAAGTATATTTGGTTGGGATGAAAATGGAAGTTCTATTTAACTGATAAAATATTTTCATCCTCAGAAGATCACAGTTTTATATGTTGGAGAAACCTATTAATTATACAGCTTCCCTGGTGGTTCAACAGTTAAGAGTCTGCCTACAATGTGAGAGACCTGAATTCAATCCCTGAGTTGAGAAGATACTCTGGAATGGCAACCTACTCCAGTATTCTTGCCTGGAAAATGCCATGGACAGAGAAGCCCGGCAGGCTACACTCCATGGGGTCATAAAGAGTTGGACATGACTGAGCAACTAACACGTTCACTTCAATTATACCAAATAGCATATATGAATTTGTAGAGAGAGCCTAGACAGAAATAATTTAAAGTGAGCTTACAGCAAGTAATTAATATAATGTTTCAGAGAGTTGGACATGACTGAGTGACTAACATTTTCAGCTTCACTTCCTTGCTTGGGTACATGTTTGCCACTCAGTATTTCTTGGATACAAGATATAAGCATAAGATTACTGACATTACTGACATACTCAATAAATGAACTTATTACACAGATTTAGTCTGCTGAAAGGCTGATAAAAACTTTTTAAGAAATATATCAAGAAAATGAGCACAGTTTAAGTAACATTGATATTCAAGAAAAAATGAAAGAAAACAGAGCAACTATATTCAACAGGTAATAAAAGGATAAAAGTGAGGACTCGAAACTTGTGAAAATCTTGTACACCTAAGGAAATGTACACTATGAGGATTTATGGCAATAATTTGTACAGTTTAAAAGCTTGCTAATCTGGACTAATAAAATACATTTTTAAAACCAGAAATAATGTTTTTTTGAGGCCCTCTTGCATTAAAATGCAACTGAAATCAAGATTTATTTGTGTAAGGTCTGAAGCACAAAAGAGGTGAGTAAAATACATACCTTACCCTTAAAAAGCAACAAACTAGTGAAGCATTAAGTGCTAAAATAATTTTAAACAAGCAAAAATATCTGAAGTGCTAAAGTGCCCAGAGGGTCAAAAGGAGGGGAAAGTGAAAGAAAGTGAAGTCGCTCAGTCGTGTCCGACTCTTCGCGACCCCATGGACTGCAGCCTACCAGGCTCCTCCGCCCATGGGATTTTCCAGGCAACAGTACTCGAGTGGGTTGCCATTTCCTTCTCCAATGCATGAAAGTGAAAAGTGAAAGTGAAATCCCTTAGTCGTGTCCGACTCTTCACGACCCCATGGACTGCAGCCTACCAGGCTCCTCCGCTCATGGGATTTTCCAGGCAAGAGTACTGGAGTGGGGTGCCATTGCCCTCTCCAAAAGGAGGGGAAGTTCTCAACAATACTGAGGTGATTCAAAAAAAATTCATGAATGACATAAAAACTCTGGGTGTTAATTTAGTGACTGATGGTTTGAATTTGCTGTTCAAAACAAAAACAAAGAAAACCACACAAGGTCCACAAGAACAGAAATCCTTAAAAGGAAGCCGAGGTCCATTTTGAAAAGACAAGGGTTGTATGATAGAGCAGAGAAATCCAGTACAGAAGTTGAAATGTTCCAAAATGGGGTAAGCAACCAAAGTACAAAATACAGATTTCAAATGAAATACACATATAGGCACACACAAACCAAGCTACAGATTATATCAAGGGAATAGTGCAAACAACCAGAGAGTGTTCTTCCAAGAGGCAGAGAAATATGTCCTATAATCTGGAGAAAAGTCAATGGAAAGAAATAGATCTTGAAATGAGAAAATGGAATTAGCACAAGAAACATTACAGTATCTATTATAAATATTTTTCATATGTTCAACAAGATAGAAGAAAGATGAACATGAGGATATAAAAAAGACCCAAAGAAAACTTCTGATAGGAAAAGTATACTTGAGATTAATAACTACTTTTTAACTTATTATGAGATTTATAACTACTTTTATGTGGGTTAACAAGACATTTTTTTCTCAGTTCCTAATCACTTTAAAAAATAATTGTGGGAATTCCCTGGTGGTCCAGTGGCTAAAACTCTGTGCTCAAGATACAGGGGGACTGGGTTTGATCCCTGGTCAGGGAACTAGTTCCCACATGCCACAACTAAGACTCTATGCAGCCAAATAAATAAAAATAAATATTAAAAAAACAATAATAATAATTGTTTTAAGCAAAAATAATTTTGATTTATTGTGGCATTACAGTATCTGTAAATAGAAAATATTTAGCCACAATAGCCCAGAGAATGAGATGAGGAAAACAGAAGAGGTACGGCTCATATACTATACATGAAGTGGTACAATATTATTTGAAGATAGTGTTAAGTTAGAGATGTATATTGTAAACTCGAGAGGAACCACTAAAAAATAAAAGAAAGCTACAGCTAGTAAACCAATAGTAGAGATAAAAACAAAACTATCTTTTTTAAAACTCAAATCATTCAACTATAACAGGGAAAGAAGCAAAGGGAAACAAAGAACAGATGAGAAAAATAGCTAGCAAAGTCTAAGAGAGTAAATTTAAACACAACAATATTGGTAACAAAATTAAATGGAAAATGTCTAAACACCCCAATTAAAAGAAATTGTCAGACTTGATAAAAAAGCAACATCTAACTTCAGGGAGTCTATAGGAAACCCTCTTAAAACATACAGACACAGAGATGAAAGGATGAGAAAAGATGTATCATACATCAATGCATCGAAAAAACCTGGTGTGACTAAATTAAAATCCAACAAGGCAGATTTAGAACAACAAATACCAGGAATAAGAGACATTTCATTATGTTAAAGGGATCATTTCATCAATATGATTCAATGATCCATTAAGAAAGGCAAGGAAGTAATTGCCATAAAAATTAGAATAGTGAAGAAAACTACAGGCCAATATCACTGATGAACATAGATGCAAAAATCCTTAACAAAATTCTAGCAATCAGAATCCAACAACACATTAAAAAGATCATACACCATGACCAAGTGGACTTTATCCCAGGGATGCAAGGATTCTTCAATATCCGCAAATCAATCAATGTAATTCACCACATTAACAAATTGAAAAATAAAAACCATATGATTATCTCAATAGATGCAGAGAAGGCCTTTGACAAAATTCAACATCCATTTATGATAAAAACTCTCCAGAAAGCAGGAATAGAAGGAACATACCTCAACATAATAAAAGCTGTGTATGACAAACCCACAGCAAACATTATCCTCAGTGGTGGAAAACTGAAAGCATTTCCCCTATAGTCAGGAACAAGACAAGGGTGCCCACTTTCACCACTACTATTCAACATAGTTCTGGAAGTTTTGGCCACAGCAATCTGAGCAGAAAAAGAAATAAAAGGAATCCAAATTGGAAAAGAAGAAGTAAAACTTTCACTGTTTGCAGATGACATGATCCCCTACATAGAAAACCCTAAAGACTCCACCAGAAAATTTCTAGAGCTAATCAATGAATATAGTAAAGTTGCAGGATATAAAATCAACACACAGAAATCCCTTGCATTCCTATACACTAATAATAAGAAAGTAGAAAAAGAAATTAAGGAAACAATTCCATTCACCATTGCAACAATAAGAATAAAATACTTAGGAATATATCTACCTAAAGAAACCAAAGACCTATATATAGAAAACTATAAAACACTGATGAAAGAAATCAAAGAGGACACTAATAAATGGAGAAATATACCATGTTCACGGATTAGAAGAATCAATATGATGAAAATGAGTATACTACCCAAAGCAATCTACAGATTCAATGCAGTCCCTATCAAGCTACCAGTGGTATTTTTCACAGAGCTAGAACAAATAATTTCACAATTTGTATGGAAATACAAAAAACCTCGAATAGCCAAAGCAATCTTGAGAAAGAAGAATGGAACTGGAGGAATCAACTTGCCTGACTTCAGGCTCTACTACAAAGCCACAGTCATCAAGACAGTATGGTACTGGCACAAAGACAGAAACATAGATCAACGGAACAAAATAGAAAGCCCAGAGATAAATCCACACACCTATGGACACCTTATCTTCGACAAAGGAGGCAAGAATATACAATGGATTAAAGACAATCTCTTTAACAAGTGGTGCTGGGAAAACAGGTCAACCACTTGTAAAAGAATGAAACTAGATCATTTTCTAACACCATACACAAAAATAAACTCAAAATGGATTAAAGATCTAAACATAAGACCAGAAACTATAAAAATCCTAGAGGAGAACATAGGCAAAACACTCTCCGACATAAATCACAGCAGGATCCTCTATGATCCACCTCCCAGAATACTGGAAATAAAAGCAAAAATAAACAAATTGGATCTAATTAAAATTAAAAGCTTCTGCACATAAACAAAGGAAAATATAAGCAAGGTGAAAAGACAGCCTTCTGAATGGGAGAAAATAACAGCAAATGAAGCAACTGACAAACAACTAATCTCAAAAATATACAAGCAACTTATGCAGCTCAATTCCAGAAAAATAACCCAATCAAAAAATGGGCCAAAGAACTAGACATTTCTCCAAAGAAAACATACGGATGGCTAACAAACACATGAAAAGATGCTCAACATCACTCATTATCAGAGAAATGCAAATCAAAACCACAATGAGGTACCATTTCACACCAGTCAGAATGGCTGCGATCCAAAAGTCTACAAGCAACAAATGCTGGAGAGGGTGTGGAGAAAAGGGAACCCTCTTACACCGTTGGTGGGAATGCAAACTAGTACAGCCACTATGGAGAACAGTGTGGAGATTCCTTAAAAAATTGCAAATAGAACTGCCTTATGACCCAGCAATCCCACTGCTGGGCATACACACTGAGGAAACCAGAATTGAAAGAGACACATGTACCCCAATGTTCATCGCAGCACTGTTTATAATAGCCAGGACATGGAAACAACCTAGATGTCCATCAGCAGATGAATGGATAAGAAAGCTGTGGTACATATACACAATGGAGTATTACTCAGCCATTAAAAAGAATACATTTGAATCCGTTCTAATGAGGTGGGTGAAACTGGAGCCGATTATACAGAGTGAAGTAAGCCAGAAAGAAAAACACCAATACAGTATACTAACACACATATATGGAATTTAGAAAGATGGTAACAATAACCCTGTATGCGAGACAGCAAAAGAGACACAGATGTATAGAACGGACTTTTGGACTCTGTGGGAGAGGGAGAGGGTGGGATGATTTGGGAGAATGGCATTGAAACATGTATACTATCATATAAAAAATGAATTGCCAGTCTATGTTCGATACAGGATACAGGATGCTTGGGGCTGGTGCACAGGGATGATCCAGAGAGATGATATGGAGTGCAAGGTGGGAGGGGGGTTCAGGATTGGGAACTCATGTACACCTGTGGCTGATTCCTGTCAATGTATGGCAAAAACCAATACAGTACTGTAAAGCAAAATAAAGTAAAAATAAAAATTAAAAAAAAAATTAGAATAGTGGTTACCAGTAGGGGAGGAGATAAGAGTTATGAATGAAAAGGAAAATTTTGCAATGCCATATTTCTTTGACTATTCATTTTTTAAGTTGTATGTTTATATTTTATGTGGTTTACTGTATAAGTATTTTATCTCACAATTAAAGGGTTGTTTGTTTTTTTTTAATTTAGGTGTATACAGACACTGGGATAATGTGAGACAGATATGAGAATGAAGAAAGCTAAGCTCAGGGCTAGTTCTGAGGCAGCTGTCATCCAAACATGGCAGAGGTTCTAAATGAATCTATCTAAAGAAATATGAAATGAATTGCAAAATACTGAAATTCATATAAAATGGGGGAACCTCCAATAGCCTATGTGTTCAAAAGAGATAGTGCTCATAAAATCTTCACTGAAGTTTCCCAAAATTAATCATATAAAATCTTTCATCAATAGGTTAAAAGTTTATATAAAATACTGAGCTGAAGGAAAACCACAAGAAAATTAAAATGTTTTTACTAATAAGCTCCATAATAGAAGGGGATTTTCTGCTTTATTCATAATTATATGCCTGGTTTACAGTTATGGTGACAAACTGTCTCAGTTTGCCCAGGACACAGGACTGGTAGTGCTAAAATCAGGACATTCCCAGACAAACCAGGATGGTTTGTCTCTCTATCATACCGCCCTGCACACTAAACAGTAAACGTAGATATTCTAAACTACTCCTTTAGCCATTCATTCAGCAATACTAAATGCTTTATTATGTGTCAGAGAGAGGCAATGAGAGTGCAATAACAAATAAGCTAAAACCCTGGCCTCAACTAGAGGGAAAGCCAGACAAATAAACAAATACTTACATTACAAGCAGTGCTGCCAATAATTAAGGTAAAAAATATAGGAGTAAAGGGTTCTGTCACATTAGAGTTGGTGAAATGAAAGATAAAAAGTTTGATTTGAGACATGTAATATATTGACATGTGAAGTTCCAACAATAAATGATAAATCAAACTGTCAGGAAGAAAGAAGAAATGAAGACTGTAGGAGGATAAGATTTGAGAAGAATAAGTTCAATTTGAGATATATTAAGTTTGAGGCACCAATAGCAGAAAATAAATCAGACTGGCATGAAGCAATAAAAGTCAGTCTATTTTCTGAGAAAGAAGGTGAGCAGCTGGGGGATAAAGTACAAGTTCTATAGCCACAATTACAGATACAAAGCAAGCAGGGCATTCTTCACATAAAAGCAATAACTAGAACTTTGAAACATACTCATCTTCAGGGATATCAACATTTACAGCAATCACATTTTTTAATATAAACCTAAATACAGATAAATTGCATTCCCTCAAATGGTCTCCTGAATTCTGTCTGAATGGCTAACATGATAAAGTCATTATTGTTGGCACAAGCACATAGGCAGGGGTGTAAGACCAGCACATAGGCAGGAGTGTAAGTCCATGGACAGCTCATGCTTCTACGGCAGATTAAACTAATACCTTCTTTATAAAAAAAGAAATTTGGCAAAAAATATATTAACAGCCAGCATTATCCAGTTTAGATAACTAATAGAGAACCAATACAGATAACTAACACATTTTAACATGGGGTACCATTTATTATGTAAATCAAGCCCAGAAAACAATGAAATATTCCTTAGCTTAATAATGCCAGGAGCTGTCCATTATTAAAGGGACTATGTTTTTATCATATTTTACTAGGCTGGTCATTTATGGCAAAGATTTGCCTTAACGAGAGATTTTCTTGCTTCTCAGATAATTCGCAAGAAAATCAGGAGCAGCTCTCACTAATCTGGATCTGGAATATCCATTATCTCTCCCACTCATGAAATCTGAATCATGAAATCAGTCCTATTCCTTTCAGGCTGCAAATCCTGGGTAGAAAAGAGTCTCCCTGATCAGCTGGACAAAAGTCGAGGCAATGAAATTTGCAGATTGATGTGGAAAGAATTTCCTGAGGAAAATAAGAAGACAATACACTAGAGGACGGACCAAGCAGAATATAGTAAGCAAAGAATGCTAATGAGGAGAGAAAGGTTGGAAATAAACAATATCTGCACTGTTCTTCTGAAGTGTTAAGACTCTAAGTTTTTTCTCTGTGTGTAATTCAAGGTAACAAGTAAACTACATAAAGTTCCCAACATTTCCTACATCATACTCTACAAAATTTACCTGACCCTTAAATAACTGTGTGTACTACTCTACAGCCCAGTATGACTGATCTCAAAGAAGTGAAACGCAGAATGTACCTAGGAAAGAGGTAACAGCTACTTTCAATTACCTTGCCAGGGAATCTGGTAGAAAAATGACTGAAGAGATGCCTATGCCCTCTATTGATTATTATTGTTAGCATGTCTGCTGAGTACTGCTAAAACAGGATTCCATATGATATAGTTGCTCAAAGTTCCCAAGAATGGAAATTCCTAGCTTCCTTCATAGGTCAACAAGGCACAATTCTATAAAGCAGTAAAAGGACCTTGCAAGCCCTAGTTACTTATCTCCAATCAGAGTTCACACAGAGAAGAATTAAAAACTCTTATAACGTGACACGTGTAACTCATCAGATTTTTTGAACTTTACTTCTAGAATTACTGTTTTGCTATTTTTTTAACTAAGCACTTAGGTGTTAAGACTACTGAGCTAAAAACTGAGACTAATACAGTGGAGATCTTGGTTACTGCCCTCAAAAATCTCACATTTTAGTGGGGCAGCCAGGTAAGTAAACATATAATTACAATAAAGTACCAAAGTCCTTTGAGTTATTAAGGAGTCAAAGAAGAAAGACCTGGGACAGACTGGAGTCAGAGAAAAACTTCACCTGGGGCTCAAGACATAAGTAGTAATTAGCCAAGTAAGGAAAGACGAGAGAACATACCCAGCAAAGGTAGCAGCAGGTACCAAGGAATGGAGGTGAGTGAGCATAAATTCACAGATAATGCAAGGCTGGAATTGCTGATGTGTTGGTTAAGTGTTGGTGGAGGTATAGATCACATTAGACATAAAACAAACATTGTTAGAGACTGAAATAGAGGGAAACGAGAAATATTTTATTGACAAAAGTGTTAGTTGCTCAGCTGTGTCCAACTTTTTGCCAACCTCATGGACTGTAGCCCACTAGGCTCCTCTGTCCATGGAATTCTCCAGACAAGAATACTGGAGTGGGTTGCCATTCTCTTCTCCAGGGGATCTTCCCAACCCAGGGAACAAACTCAGGTCTCGTGCATTGCAGGCAGATTCTTTACCATCAGAGTCACCAGGGAAGCCCTTGTTTCAGAATAAAAATAACAAATCCCAAACTAAGTCAAGGGCGGTTAAATGAAGAAAGGGAACTAGGTTGAGAGATAAAGAGAAGAAAGAATCAATAGGTCCTAAGATCAATGAGAGTGATTAGAGGGGGAAAAAAGGAGTCTACAGTAATTTCAAAGCTTAAAGTTTCTAACTGACTGATAGGGAATTTCTTTTCAAAGAGCCCAGTAATTCTGGGGAAACTGGTAAGTTCAGACACTTTAGGTATAGATGCCTAAAAAAAGTAAAAGACCTTATCAAAAGAAAGCTCATCTTAGAGATATGAAACAGCTGTATCACAGGAGTCATCAGAATATAGATAGCAGCTGAAGCTGTGGATTTGAATGAGAAAGTAAACATGAGAAAAGTAACAAGCAAATGATGGAAAGTACAGTATATAAACATGTAAAAGGTATTTAGAAATACCTTAAAATAAAAATCTTTAAAGAACACTATGGAGTATTGGTTAGAGAGGGGGAAATGATACTTTGATTCAGCATTTAACAAATGCTTATTGTCTCCCAACCATGTATCAGGCACTGTTACAACAGTTAGGAAAAGAACCAGCAAAAAGATGTTGACAGACACCAGGGAAAGAAGTATCTCTTAAAAAAAAAGAGTGGTAAGTTGTGTCAAAATAAAATAAAGATAGAAAAGTGTAAGCATTTTCAGTGGTCATTGGTGGCTAATAAATTGGTAGGAAGGTAATGCTTGTAACTCAGCTGCATTAAATAAAGACATGTAATAAGCTCCAAAAACACTGATATCAATATCAGAAGGTGAAAGGTGGTAAAATTCAAGATTAAAACAATGACAAAAGACAAATTAGTACTCCAAAGAAACCTAAATCAACCTACCATCCTAATCTCATCAATCATGTCAATGGAATAATGGATCCTGGCATTTATTGAAAAATACAGGAACTGTGTGGGAATAGGGGAAATGTAGGCTAAAAAGGAAAAAGGTTTAATTTGGATGGCATCAAGCCCCACAAAAAATCAGATTAGAAAAAGCAGAAAGCAAATTATGTTACTTATTAAAAGTTACCCCATCCACTAACTGCAAACAAATGAGAGCAAATAATTACTTAAATTATCCATTCCCATTTCACCTCTCAACAAGTAAAGTTTCTTACAGAATGTGGGATAAAGGAGCTCTCATTAAGTAAGTTCAAGTAGATGGTGATGGTCAGATAGAAGGCATCTACCTGAAAAAAAGATATTCCAAAACAAATATAAAAGTTTTATCTTAGTAAATGTTTCTAGGAAAGGTGTGTGAGGCAGGCAGGATTACAAAGAAGAGACAGAAGGTGGCAAGAAGCACACAGGTGATTTGGAAACTCATATAGTAAACAGAACATGTCATGCAAAAGTGAAGTCACTCTGTTGTGTCCGACTCTTTGCAATCCCGTAGACGGTAGCCCACCAGGCTCCTTGGTCCATGAGATTTTCCAGGCATGAATACTGGAGTGGGTTGCTATTTCCATCTCCAGGGGATCTTCCCAACCCAGGGTCGAACCCAGCCAGGTCTCCCAAATTGTAGGCAGACACTTTACCGTCTGAGCTACTGGACACAATAAAGGACAGAAATGGTATGGACCTAACAGAAGCAGAAGATATTAAGAAGAGTGGCAAGAATACACAGAAGAACTATACAAAAAAGATCTTCACGACCAAGATAATTACAATGGTGTGATCACTCACCTAGAGCCAGACAATCTGGAATGCAAAGTCAAGTGGGCCTTAGGAAGATCACTACAAACAAAGCTAGTGGAGGTGATGGAATTCCAGTTGAGCTATTTCAAATCCTGAAAGATGATGCTGTGAAAGTACTGCACTCAATATGCCAGCAAATTTGGAAAACTCAGCAGTGGCCACAGGACTGGAAAAGGTCAGTTTTCATTTCAATCCCAAAGAAAGGCAATGCCAAAGAATGCTCAAACTACTGCACAATTGCACTGAACTCACACGCTAGCAAAGTAATGCTCAAAATTCTCCAAGCCAGGCTTCAATAGGACATGAATTGTGAACTTCCACATGTTCAAGCTGGTTTTAGAAAAGGCAGAGGAACCAGAGATCAAACTGCCAATATCCGTTGGATCATCGCAAAAGCAAGAGAGTTCCAGAAAAATATCTACTTCTGCTTTATTGACTATGCCAAAGTCTTTGATTGGGTGGACCACAACAAACTCTGGAAAATTCTGAAAGCGATGGGAATACCAGACCACCTGACCTGCCTCTTGAAAAATCTGTACACAGGCCAGGAAGCAACAGTAAGAACTGGACATGGAACAATAGACTGCTTCCAAATAGGAAAAGGAGTACATCAAGGCTATATATTGTCACCCTACTTATTTAACTTATACACAGAGTACATCATGAATAACACTGGGCTGGATGAAGCACAAGCTGGAATCAAGATTGCCAGGAGAAATATCAATAACCTCAGATATGCAGATGACACCACCCTTACGGCAGAAAGTGAAAAGGAACTAAAGAGCCTCTTGATGAAAGTGAAAGAGGAGGATAAGAAAGCTGTGGTACATATACACAATGGAGTATTACTCAGCCATTAAAAAGAATACATTTGAATCAGTTCTAATGAGGTGGATGAAACTGGAGCCGATTATACAGAGTGAAGTAAGCCAGAAAGAAAAACACCGATACAGTATACTAATGCATATATATGGAATTTAGAAAGATGGTAATGATAACCCTGTGTGCGAGACAGCAAAAGAGACATGGATGTATAGAACGGACTTTTGGACTCTGTGGGAGAGGGAGAGGGTGGGATGATTTGGGGAAATGGCATTGAAACATGTATAATATCATATAAGAAATGAATCGTCAGTCTAGGTTCGATGCAGGATACAGGATGCTTGGGGCTGGTGCACCGGGATGACCCAGAGCAATGGTATAGGGAGGGAGGTGGGAGATGGGGTTCAGGATTGGGAACACATGCACACCCATGGTGGATTCATGTTGATGTATGGCAAAACCAATACAATATTGTAAAGTAAAAAATAATAAAATAAAATAATAAATAAAATCATTATTTTTCCTGCAAAAAAAAAGAAGAAAGTGAAAGAGGAGAAAGAAAAAGTTGGCTTAAAGCTCAACATTCAGAAAATGAAGATCATGGCATAGGGTCCTATCACTTCATGGCAAATAGATGGGGAAACAGTGGAAACAGTGACAGACTATTTTGGGGGCTCCAAAATCATTGCAGATGGTGACTGCAGCCTTGAAATTAAAAAACGTTTGCTCCTTGGAAGAAAAGTTATGACCAACCTAGACAGCATATTAAAAACCAGAGACATTACTTTGCCAACAAAGGTCCATCCAGTCAAGGCTATGGTTTTTCCAGTAGTCATGTAGGGATGTGAGAGTTGGACTATAAAGAAAGCTGAGTGTAGAGGAATTGATGCTTTTGAACTATGGTGTTGGAGAGGACTCTTAAGAGTCCCTTGGACTGAAAGAACATCCAACCAGTCCATCCTAAAGGAAATCAGTCCTGAATATTCACTGGAAGGACTGATGCTGAGGCTGATACTCCAATACTTTGGCCACCTGATGCAAAGAACTGACTCCTTTAAATAGATCCTGATGCTGGAAAAGACTGAAGGCAGGAGGAGAAGGGGCAACAGAGGACGAGATAGTTGGAAGTCATCACCGACTCAATGGACATGAGTTGGAGTAAATTTCGGGAGTTGTGGATAGACAAAGAGGCCTGGCATGCTGCAGTCCATGGGGTCGCAAAGAGGCGGGCACGACTGAACTGAACTGAATTGATAGTCAACTGGGACAGGGAAATCAAAATCCCAGATCAAATCTGCAGCATTTAAACTAAGATGTAGAAAACCATTGTAAAATCAAAAAGGTAATACGCTTACTGGTCTAGTGAAATGGGAAAAATTAGTTGACCATCTGTAAAAATAGGGAGAGAATTTTCCCTGCGTACTTCATGTTCTGTTATACCTATGGAGTTGTACTATAGTGTTTAACTCAGGCACACATGAGCGGGGCAGGCTGAAAGTGAGGCTCCTGTCACAAAAGGCTTGCCTTTCTCTACATCTTACCTGTTGCCTGCTGCTTCAGGTAAGGAACCTGGTAAGATCCAGGACCCACACGATTCTCGGTGCTGCCACCTTCAGCCAATCTAAGCACACGGGGAGCCCGGTCATACATAATGGCGTGAGGGGAGGAGTGCACGGCTGCAAAGGGATTAAGAACTGAGCAGCTAGAAGAAATGGTGGAGCAAAAAGTCGTCAACAAACTCAGAAGGCCCGGGAAGAATTTCTGTAAACGGAGGAGCTGGCGCAGGGGCTATCGCCTCACCTGCTGATAGGTGTCAGATTTCTCCCAGGCGACTTCGAGCCGCATGGAAAACTTGAAAACAGTGTAACCAGACGTAAGACTTCCCACACAATCATCGGTTCACCAACCTAGACCTGAAGCCCTCCAAAGACCGAGGTTAAGTACTAGGCGCCCGCCCCCGTGCTTCCGGCCCTGCCTCCGCCCATTTCTCTCCTCCCGGAAGTCTCCGGACTAAAGGTTGAGGCGCTTTTCTCGAGCCGAGCTCTGGGAGCATGCGCAGCGAGTCGCAAGTCTTGCAGACTCGCTCCGCGCGGCGCTCTTGGCTTCCTAAAGAAAAGAACATACTCGAACCCCCGCGATCCTCTTACTTTTCTGACTACGTTGGATCCTGACTCGTCAGAAAACCTCTAGAAAACGCATTAGGAGTTAGGGCTAATTTGGTTGTGATCCATTTTCCCTTTAAGTCAGGGCGGCTGGGAAACAGACTAGCAAAAATTGTGAAATAAAAGTCTTACTACGAAAAGAAACGATTCTGTGCCCACACTCCCACCACAACTAGATCGCACCCCAGGGGGAAAGAAAGCACTTCTAACTTTATCCCAGATATAGTCCACAGTGTGGCTCAGAAAAACCCAGAAGGTGGTGGTGACAGAAACAGAAAGCCCGGGGAAGAAGAAAAACTCACCAACCGAAGCAATGCAAATGCAGATAACTGAAAGGTGCTTCTGTTGTCAGATGCCAAGCAACAGCAGCAGACTCATTACTCTGTTCATAAAGTAAAACAGAGGCGTTGAGAAAGCGCAGCTCCGTACAAAGCTTATCTGCGTCTCAAGAATGTATCCGTAGTACCTTTTTTCCTACTCAATAACGTGAATAATTATTCACTCACTTAAAAAACACTGGCATATACTATAGGTTCAGTATCCTGCTAGGTTGTGGGGACCCAAAGATATAAGAACGTCTTCATCAAGTCTTCTATATCTTACAGAGAAAGAGAAGTGTGTAATCCATAACAAGAGAGATGGCTAAAATGATTTTTTTTTTAATTTCAGCACTTTAGACACCGCCCCTTTCTACTAAGAAACTGATACTTAACTGTATCAGTCAGTCAGTTCAGTCGCTCAGTTGTGTCCGACTTTTTGTGACCCCATGGATTGCAGCATGCCAGGCTTCCCTGTCCATCACCAACTCCCGAAGCTTGCTCAAATTCATGTGCAAGGAGTCGATGATACCATCCAACCATCTCATCATCTGTCGTCCTCGATGGTGACCCCAAAAAGCAAATTCAGGTCCAGGCCATTTTGCTGTAGGCACTGGTGCAGGCTCTCACCTCCTGATTTTTCTTGTCTGAAGCCGTCTACATTACTCTTTCCTGCGGTAAGGCTTGCCGTTGAAAATGAAGTGTCAAAGGAAGCTTTTCTACTTCTTGTCTGGATTTGATTTTTGTCCACTGGCGCCAACCTAGTTTAGACAAAAGGTGCTCTTTACAGGGTCTATCGAAGCTTGTTTACGTATCTCCAAAGGGGATTTTGTAACCTTAGGACCTGTGTACCAACTAGGAGTGAGCTTCCCAAGTGGCGCTAGTGGTAAAGAACCTGCCTGTCTGCAGGACACATAAGAGATGCCAGTTTGATCCCTGTTTGGGAAGATTCCCTAGAAAAGGCCATGGCAACCGACTCCGGTATTCTTGCCTGGAGAATCCCAAGGACAGAGGAGCGGGGGCTACAGTCTGCAGGGTCACAAAGAGTCTGACACGACTGAAGCGACTTAGCACACAGCCACCAGCTAGGAATACAGAATTTATATCTTGCTGCCACCTCAGTGTGTGGTCTTTCCTCAAACACCTCACATAGAGGGATAGCTGATCAGTGGCAAGACTAGCGTTTCAAAGTCTTGTACTACTACTACTAAGTCACTTCAGTCGTGTCCGACTCGGTGCAACCCCATAGACGGCAGCCCACCAGGCTCCCCCGTCCCTGGGATTCTCCAGGCAAGAACACTGGAGTGGGTTGCCATTTCCTTCTCCAATGCGGGAAAGTGAAGTCGCTCAGTCGTGTCCGACTCTTAGCGACCCCATGGATGGCAGCCCTCCAGGCTCCTCCGTCCATAGGACCCTCCAGGCAAGAGTACTGGAGTGGGGTGCCATTGCCTTCTCCACAAAGTCTTGTAGTGAGTTTCTTTTTGAATATTTGTGGTCAGATCTATTTTAAATATGACACCACTAAGGTACGGAGTCTCAGAGAAGGCAATGGCAACCCACTCCAGTACTCTTGCCTGGAAAATCCCATGGCTGGAGGAGCCTGGTAGGCAGCAGTCCAAGGGGTCGCACAGAGTCGGACACGACTGAAGCAACTTAGCAGCAAGGTATAGCATCTACAGTCTTCCTAATTTTGTAACACTTGGTCGCTGAGAATTCTGTATTCCTAACAAAACGCTTTTCTTTGAAAAGTTCTTACTGTGAAAATCCTTTATCTATTTCCTTGATTACTGTGGCTGTTCTGACTTGCCTAGCTTTTATTCCCGCCTTATGGTTCAGTAGCCAGAATAGTACAAAGTATTTAAGAATTGGAAGATACTTTTAAAATGAGAACAACAAACCATTTTACTTATTTCTCAGTGTGGTGAATATTTCTTAAATAGTTTAGAATGAGTGTGCTGCTAATAAAATTACAATGTTAACATAGAATTATAATTATATATGAACACAAAATAATTTGATTTAGCATTCCTCAGTTCCTACAAAATAGTTTTAATGCTAATCAACTACACTGTATTACCATTACTGTAGTAAGAGATGGAAACTGTGTTTGAATTCAGGTTTATTTGACTGCAAAATTTGGGTTCTTTCCATTTCTCCATACTGGCTTCCACAGAATAAACTTTAAAATGAAGCTTGGGCATGGGAACTCTGCTTTAAGTAGCATTAACTACCTTATAAATATAAAAACTGAATTGTTATTGAAACTAATTTCTTCACTTCATGATGGTTTTCCATTGTTTTGCTTTTTGTTAACAAAAAAAATCAAGCAATAGTAACAAATCATTTAGCATGTATCAATCAAATGAATATACTTTGTCAATGTTATTAGAGGTCATATTATAAAGTGATATTGTTGTTCATTAAGTAATGCCCAACTCTTGTGACTCCATGGACTGTAGCCCACTACGCTCCTTCTGTCCATGGGCTTTCCCAGGCAAGAATACTAGAGTGGGTTGCCATTTCCTTCTTCAGAGGATCTTCCCAACCAAGGGTTCAAGCCTGCATCTCCTACATTAGCAGGCAGATTCTTTACCACTGCGCCACAAGGGAAGCTAGTAAAGTGATAACACATTCAAGTTAAAAAGGGAGAGAAAAAAAAAAGGTCATTAATATAATGTTTTGAAGCTTACACAGTATATTTTATGTTCAGTATTTTAATTTGTGTCTAAGCTGCAAATTTAATGATTCTGAAATCATGAAATGTGTTTTTTTAACTATAGTTGAATAACAATGTGTTAATTTTTGCTGTAGAGCAAAGTGACTCAATTACATACATATACACATTCTTTTTTTATATTCTTTTCCATTATTCTTTATCCCAGGATATTGAATATAGTTCCCTGTGCTATCCAGTAGGACCTTGTTGTTTATGCATCCTGTAGGTAATAGTTTGCATCTACTAACCCCAAACTCCCAGTCCACCCCTCCCCTACTCTCCTTCCTCTTGGCAACACAAACCTGCTCTCTCTGACTCTCAGTCTGTGACTGACTTCCTTGTTTCATAGATAGGTTCATCTGTGTCATATTTTAGAGTCCACACATTAAGTGATATCATATGCTATTTGTCTTTCTCTTTCTGACTTACTTCACTTAGTATGATAATCTCCAGTTGCATCCACGTTGCTGCAAATGGTATTAGTTTGTTCTTTTTCATGGCTGAGTAATAGTCCTGTGTGTGTGTGTGTACATCACATTTTATCTATTCATCTGTCGATAGACATTTAGGTTGTTTTCATGTCTTTGTTATTGTGAATAGTGCTACTCTGAACATAGGGATGCATATATCTTTTTAAATTATAGTTTTTTACGTATATATATACATATATATGTGTGTATATATATGCCCAGGAGTAGAATTGCTGAGTCATATTGTAATTGTATTTTTAGTTTTCTGAAGAACATCTGTACTGTCTTCCATTGTGGGTTCACCAACTTACATTCCCACTAACAGCATAGGAGGGTTCCCTTTTCTCCATACTCTCCCTAGCATTTGTTATTTGTAGACATTTTAATGATGGTCATTCTGACTGATATGAAGTGATACCTCATTGTAGTTTTCATTTGCGTTTCATGAAATGTATTTTTAAAATTATACCATTATCCAATGCCTAAGTGAGTTTTTTTCCACTGACGCTTATTGAGCACCTACTATGTGCTAGCACTATGTGAATCACTTTACATGAATAGTCTAAATCATTTCCCACATAACCAACGTAGTAGACTCTATTAATATGTCTACTCTGTTAATACAATGAGGCTTCAGTTCAGTTCAGTTCACTCACTCAGTCATGTCCAACTCTTGGTGACCCCATGAATCACAGCACGCCAGGCCTCCCTGTCCATCACCAACCACCAGAGTTCACTCAGATTCACATCCATTGAGTCAGTGATGCCATCCAGCCATCTCATCCTCTGTCGTCCCCTTTTCCTCCTGCCCCCAATCCCTCCCAGCATCAGAGTTTTTTCCAATGAGTCAACTCTTCGCATGAGGTGGCCAAAGTACTGGAGTTTCAGCTTCAGCATCATTCCCTCCAAAGAAATCCCAGGGCTGATCTCCTTCAGAATGGACTGGGTGGATCTCCTTGCAGTCCATGGGACTCTCAAGAGTCCTCTCCAACACCACAGTTCAAAAGCATCAATTCTTTGGTGCTCAGCTTTGTCTATAGTGCAACTCTCACATCCATATATGACCACTGGGAAAACCATAGCCTTGACTAGACGGACCTTTGTTGGCAAAGTAATGTCTCTGCTTTTCATTATGCTATCTAGATTGGTCATAACTTCTCTTTCAAGGAGTAAGCCTCTTTTAATTTCATGGCTGCAGTCACCATCTGCAGTGATTTTGGAGCCCAAAAAATAAAGTCTCTCATTGCTTCCATTGTTTCCCCATCTATTTCCCATGAAGTGATGGGATCGGATGCCATGGTCTTAGTTTTCTGAATGTTGAGTTTTAAGCCAACTTTTTCGCTCTCCTCTTTCACTTTCATCAAGTGGCTTTTTAGTTCCTCTTCACTTTCTGCCATAAGGGTGGTGTCATCTGCATATCTGAGGTTGTTGATATTTCTCCCGGCAATCTTGATTCCATCTTCTGCTTCATCCAGCCTGGCATTTTGCATAATGTACATTGCATATCAGTTAAATAAGCAGAGTAACAATATACAGCCTTGATGTACTCCTTTCCCAATTTGGAACCAATCTGTTGTTCCATGTCCAGTTCTAACTGTTGCTTCTTGACCTGCATACACATTTATCGGAGGCAGATCAGGTGGTCTGGTATTCCCATCTCTTGAAGAATTTTCTACGGTTTGTTCTGATCTACACAGTCAAAGGCTTCGGCATCATCAGTAAAGCAGAAGTAGATGTTTTTCTGCTATTCTTTTGCTTTTTCCATGATCCAGTGGATGTTGGCAATTTGATCTCTGGTTCCTCTGCCTTTTCTAAATCCAGCTTGAACATCTGGAAGTTCATGGTTCACATACTGTTGAAGCCTGGCTTGAAGAATTTTGAGCATTACTTTGCTAAGATTATGAGATGAGTGCAATTGTGCAGCAGTTTGAGCATTCTTTGGCATTGCCTTTCTTTGGGATTGGAATGAAAACTGACCTTTTCCAGTCTTGTGGCCACTGGTGAGTTGTCCAAATTTGCTGGCATATTGAGTGCAGCACTTTCACAGCCAGCATCATCTTTTAGGATTTGAAATAGCTCAACTGGAATTCCATCACCTCCACTAGCTTTGTTAGAAAATCCTCTAGAGAAGGAAATGGCAACCCACCACAGTATTCTTGCCTGGGAAATTCCATGGACAGAGGAGCCTCGTGGATTACAGTCTATGGTGTTGCAAAAAAAGTTGGACACTTAGCAACTAAACAACAGTAAAAGTCATTTCAAATCCTTGGCATGATTTCCATAAGGTATCACTGAAAAGAGCAAGATTTGGAAAGCATGTGTCCTATATTTTCCTAAAACCAAGGAATGATCATAAAACACGTATGAATGTTAAATGTACACATGCATGTATACTTACATATATGATTACATAAACATGGAGAAAATGTGAAAAGCATGCTAGATCATCAGTATAGATTACCTAAAATGGGGAGAGAATGTGGTGGGAGAGAAGAGTGAAGAAGGAATAAATAATGATTATATTTATTAATTGTTTAGAAAATGGAGATGTTTCAGGATTATTTAATAAAATTTAAACACCTTGATTAAAAGAAACAAAACAGAGAAAGCAAGCAAGCAGAGCTGTGAAATATTGATACTGTTTTCGTGCCATGAATAAGGTAGAACAGAAACATGGTGAGACGTAAATCATGTACAGTTTGCAATGAATGTTGCAACGTACACCACCTGGGCTCCTTTGGAAAATATGGCTCATCCCACCTGCTTCAGACAACACCATGATGAGAAAAACCCAGTACCGAGCGAGGTAAACAGTAATTAGAGGCAGAGCCATGTGTGTTCTAATGAGAGCAATTATGGGGAAGATGTGGAGATGTGGTGCAAGAGGTTTTACCGCAAAATGTAGAGTCATGAAGAGAATAAGTTACATAAAAATGGGATAAATGAAGTTTGTACTTGGGATTTTTTCAAGAAGGGACAGATAATATGTTTCTATTGTTAACTTTGACCAAAATCAGTGTACTTAATAAATCGTCTGCCTGGAAGCAGTAGCAGCTGCTTGTTCCTCTAATGCCCTGTGGAAATACGGTTTGAGATGAGGCAAATGCACCAACCCAGTCATTAGATCACTCTCCCTGTCCCTGTCAGGGGTTTTCTTGGGTTTGGTTCTCCTAGAGTGAATAAGTTCAGGTAACAGTTTACTGGTAATATGATTTTAATGGTGTGAAAATAAGGAAAACAATACCAAATGCAGTACTTTTGTTTCCAAAACTGTGAATGAAATGCCAAGATATTACTTTTCCTTTCTAGATGGTAAAATTCAGTTCAGTTCACTCACTTAGTCGTGTCCAACTTGTTGCAACCCCATGGACTGCAGCATGCCAGCCTTCCCTGTCCATCACCAACTCCCAGAGCTTGCTCAGACTCATGTCGGTTGAGTTGGTGATGCCATCCAACCATCTCATCCTCTGTCGTCCCCTTCTCCTCCTGCCTTAAATCTTTCCCAGCATCAGGGTCTTTTCCAATGAGTGAAGTCTTCACATCAGGTGGCCAAAGTGTTGGAGCTTCAGCATCAGTCCTTCCAATGAATATTTAGGACTGATTTCCTTTAGGATGGACTGGTTGGATCTCCTTGCATTCCAAGGGATTCTCAAGAGTCTTCTCCAACACCACAGTTCAAAAGCATCAACTCTTCAGCACTCAGCTTTCTTTATAGTTCAACTCTCACATCTATACATGACTACTGGAAAAACCAAAGCTTTGACTAGACAGAGCTTTGTCAGCAAAATAAAATCTCTGCTTTTTAATATGCTGTCCATTTGAAAGTTATGTCCAGGTTGGTCATAGCTTTTCTTCGAAGCAGCAAACGTCTTTTAATTTCATGGCTGCAGTCGCCATATGCAGTGATTTTGGAACCCAAAAAGATAAAGTCTGTCACTGTTTCCACTGTTTCCCCACCTATTTGCCATGATGATGGGACCAGATTCCATGATCTTAGTTTTCCAAATGTTGAGCTTTAAGCCAACTTTTTCACTCTCCACTTTCACTTTCCTCAAGAGGCTTTTTAGTTCCTCTTCACTTTCTGCCATAAGGCTGGTGTCATCTGCGTATCTGAGGTTATTGATATTTCTCCCAGCAATCTTGATTCCAGCTTGTGCTTCATCCAGCCCAGTATTTCACATGATGTACTCTGCATATAAGTTAAATAAGCAGGGTGACAATATATAGTCTTGACATACTCCTCAAGTAAATTAAGACCAAAAATGTATTTTTTAAGACGGTGTGTGCTTTTAAAAACTTAAGTAAACTTGACACTTCTCATCATTTAGATTCAGTATTTTAAAAATGGAAAGTATAGTACTAAGATCCAAATCTCATGTGGCTCAATTTATAAACTGTTGATAAAAGATTTAAGAACATATTTATATGTCATTCTTTTAAAAACCTATTGTCTTGCATAATGGTCCCAAAGGAGCTTATTAAAGTTTTAGAAGATACTCAATCATTAAAGTTCTGTCTTAGCATTGCACAGTGTTTTACTAAATATATGTAGCTATATTCTTCTGTTATTTAATGTAGAGCATATTAAATTGATAAGTAGTCCTCACTGATTAAGTTTTCTGACTGCAATCTAAGTACTTTAAAAATAATTACCTTGAATTATTATTCAGCCTTAAAAAGGAAGTAAATGCTGTTAGTTGCTACAACATGGATGAACCTTGAGGGCATTATGTTAAGTGAAACAAGTCAATCACAAAAAGACAAATACTCCGTGATAATTACTTACATGAGGTATCCTAAATAGTCAGATTCATAGAAACAGAAGGAAGAGTGGTGGTTGCCAGGGGCTGAGGGAGGGGAGGATTGGAGAGTTGTTTAATAAGTATGGAGTTTCAGTTGGGCAAGATTAAAAAGTTCTGGAGACCCATTGCACAACAGCATGAATATATTTTGCTCTGCTGAACTGCACACTTAAACATGGTTAGGATGATAAATTTTGTTTTGTATGTTTTTATCACAATTAAAATTAAACATAAAATAACTACATAATTTACATAAGTGCTTGGAAAATCACAAATGTGTTTGGTGAAATATACTTTCATAGTTGCCAAATAAAGGATTTGTTGATGACATATCTACCTGCATAAGGGAAAATTCTACTGAACCCCAGCGTATAAGGTAACAAGGATTTATGAATTGCCTACTATGAACACGGAGAAGGCAATGGCACCCCACTCCAGTACTCTTGCCTGGAAAATCCCGTGGACGGAGGAGCCTGGAAGGCTGCAGTCCATGAGGTCACTGAGGGTCGGACACGACTGAGCGACTTCACTTTCACTTTTCACTTTCATGCATTGGAGAAGGAAATGGCAACCCACTCCAGTGTTCTTGCCTGGAGAATCCCAGGGACGGGGGAGCCTAGTGGGCTGCCGTCTATGGGGTCGCACAGAGTTGGACACAACTGAAGTGACTTAGCAGTAGCAGCAGTACTATGAACAAAGCATTGAGAGGGATGTAAACATTTTGGTAGATATGTAGATATCTGTAGATAAAGACACAGTTGTTGACACAAGCCTGAAAAACATAATAGCAATTCAAGATAAAAAAAATGTCAAAAAAATAACTGAAGTCACAAGATGGTACATGATTAATAGTTGAGAAGGTCACTAGATAAAAAATCTTTAGCTTAACTGACCAGGCATAATAACTAACACAAGTATGTACGTGTGTCTCACATATATAGGTACGTACTTGAAATTTTTCCTAACACATTTGTGGTTGAAATGAATTGATATTCATTGCATCATTATTTCTGCACAACCATTTTATTGATATACAGTATCTGAATTTCTTTCCATCTACTACCACCTTTTTTTAAATATGAAAATTAAGTCTCCAAAAGTAATTAGATAATTGATGCTTTTGAACTGTGGTGTTGGAGAAGACTCTTGAGAGTCCCTTGGACTGCAAGAAGATCCAACCAGTCCATTCTGAATGAGATCAGACCTGGGATTTCTTTGGAAGGAATGATGCTAAAGCTGAAACTCCAGTACTTTGGCCACCTCATGCGAAGAGTTGACTCATTGGAAAAGACTCTGATGCTGGGAGGGATTGGGGGCGGGAGGAGAAGGGGACGACAGAGGATGAGATGGCTGGATGGCATCACGGACTCGATGGACATGAGTCTGAGTGAACTCCGGTGGTTGGTGATGGACAGGGAGGCCTGGCGTGCTGCGATTCATGGGGTCGCAAAGAGGCGGACACGACCGAGCGACTGAACTGAACTGAACTGAAAGTCACATAAACCAAAACTTGGATAACTGTAACTCCAAAGCTTTCTGTCAATTAATTTCAGCTTCCAATACCCTAAAATTTAATTTTTAAACTTTCTCTGTCTTGTCCTTTGCATTTCCCCATTTATTCTAATACAACTGACAATGCCTCTTCTCCTCCTCTCATCAAAATATGTACATATACACACACATGCGCACACACACACACACACACACACACACACACACACACACACACACGACTCTATTTTTCCCAGTTCAGAGGATAAGGCATTATAGAAGGAGAAGGGCTTGCCTGGAAGCTCAGTGGTTAAGACTTCGTGCTTACACTGCAGGGGGTTCGGGTTTGTTCCCCAGTCAGGAAAGGAAGACCCGCATGTCATCAGCACAGCCAAAAAACTTTTTTTAATTAAAAGAAGAAAGATCTCAGGGAAAGGCAAGGAAGGAGAGAAGAATCTTCAAACCCCACTCTTCAAGATCTTTCCTTCCTCTCATCACCAACCACCAATTATCTTATTATCTTGTGGTCTTCATTCTCCCCACTAATAGACACAGCACGGAGGATGTTATACGAGATATAGTAAACAAATCTCAGGAAATGCCTGGAGTGATCACACCAGTTCCTAAGGAGTAGCTAGAATTTTTCCCTGTACATGGAACACTCTTCCATGATGTATGTCCTAATATTTCCTATCTGTAATATTTAGGGTTGGAAAAATTCCATTTCTAGACTCATTTTTAATCTGTAACATGTAAGATTCAAGGGACTGAAAAATAAATTTTTCCTATAAAGGACACTAGATGGCACAGTTTCACCAATTAATGCTAATAAAGTCATTTGTCTTCTTATTAATACAAAAATAAAATAATTTAGCTTTATAAATAGTTACACCTAAATAATTTAACAAAGAATCTTTATAATAGTAAAGAGAAAAGTTCTTGAAAATATAATGTTTCCAATAGGCCATGTTTTATGTCCTTTTATATAAATACAGTCACCATAATTCCATCATTGGTTGAGTAAGTAACCCAATGAAAATAGCAGTCTCTCTACAGTGAAATGAGGGCTTCCCTGGTGGCTGAGTGGTGAAGAATCCAGCTGCCATTTTAGAAGATGTGGGTTTGATCCCTGGATCAGAAATATCCCATGGAGACAGAAATGGCAACCCAGTCCAGTATTCTTGCCTGGAGAATCCCAGGGACAGAGGAGCCTGGTAGGCTACAGTCCATGGGGTCACGAAAGAGACACAACTTAGTGACTAAAACAACAACAATGAAATAAGGAAATAACCCTACTTAGATACTTAGGTACACTTGTCTAATGAAAAGTTCTCCTCTTAGGGCAAAGAAATAGTCTTGGCCATAGGAAACAGCTTCTAGAGGGTCACATATGAAGAGGGCAGCAGGGAAAATAACATCTGCCTTTTAGCTAGACTGTCACACGGTGCACTAGATATTCACAGAGTGACATGCTGCACAGCCAGGTTGCCCTTACATTCCAACAAACTGGGCAGAGGAGGCTGTCGATGGACTGAGTCAGGGCAAGAGAAATTAGACAACTGCTAGAAAGGAACTTTTAAAGCAATGCTGGAGGTCCTTTAAAGTTGAGGCTGAGTGGACAGTGACTTCTTGAAAGTTGTTCCCAGATACCCAGAGTGACTTAACCTGTAACAGCTGAACCAACACCAGTTCTACATCTGCCAAATCCTACATGTTTTACATAAAAAAGACATGGAAGAAGCTCCAAAGTTGTAACCATAATGGTACTGCCATCCATGAGTTTAACAAGTTAGTCGGCTCTTTTAAAAATAGTTCACCATGATAGGATAGAAAAACCAGACTTTCTTCTGTTGCTATCAAATGCTAGGCTTTACTTCAGAAAGTCTCTTTTTACCTGATATGCTAACCAACATGTACCATATCATTATGATGAACAAGGAAGAAAATATAATATTAACAACATAATGGTATTCTTTGTAAAAGAATATATATATATATATATAGTAGACAGAATATATGAACCTATTTAGCACCTCACAAAGGAAGCATTATTATATGAGTACATAATGTACATTGTGGTTTATTCTCCAGCACATCCACTCCATCCCAGAAAACTATCTGAGCAAATTATGGTAATTAATTCCCTGGACAATGATTAGTTCAGGAAAGGGCATGTGACTCAACGGTGGCTGCTGTAGGCATAATTCTAAAATATCCCCAAAAAATGTCCCACGCTAATCCCTAAAACCTATAAATATAAGGAAATGTTGTTCCTCTCCTGATTATAGTCTGTGATTTGGCACAGCTGGTTTTATGATAGGGAAATTATCTATGTGGTCTAATCCAATCACACCAGCCATAAAAACAGCAGAGAGGTTTCTTTAGCTGATGGTAGAAAGGAAGATCGGTGAGATTCAAAGCACAAGGATCCAAGGGAACCGCTTGTTGAGGAATGTGGGCAGCCCCAGGAGCTGAGATCAATCCCCAGCTGACAACCAACAAGAACAGGGACCTCAGTCTTATAGCCACAGAGAATTGGATTTTGTAAACAATCTGAATGAACTTGGAAGTGGATTCTTTCTCAAACCCTCCAGCTAGAAGCCCAGTGCAGCTTACACCTTGACCTTAGCCTCTGAAGCCCTAAACAGAGATCCCAGTAGAGCCAGTACAGATTTCTGTCCTATAGAACTGTGAGATAATACATGAGTGTTGTAGTAAGCTACTAAGTTTGTAATGGTTTGTTATGATAGCCGTGGAAAGCTAATGCAGTTGACAAAGAGTTGTAAAATACAGTCTGCTGATGTTTCTGAGGAAATTTTCTTCAACAAAGAGCCCCTGGACAAAATGATGTGTCTTCTTTCTTTGAATGTTGCTGTGTCAAAATCTAATGGCTAGAGCTGACACTGACATGTGGGTGCCAAGAATTGTGTTGATGGAATTCTTAAAACTAAATCACCCTTACAATCATGGAGTAAGCTTACTTGATCATAAAGTATGTTGTTCAGTTACTAAGTCATGTTCAACTCTTTTCACCCTCATGGACTGTAGCATACCAGGCTTCCCTGTCCTTCACTATCTCCCAAGTTTGCTCAGACTCATGTCCATTGGGTCAGTGATGCCATCCAACCATCTCATCCTCTGTCGCCCCCTTCTCCTGCCCTCAATCTTTCCCAGCATCAGGGTCTTTTCCAATGAGTCAGCTCTTCGCATCAGGTGTGGCCAAAGTACTGGAGCATATAACAGGGAATTAAAACCATGTGAATTGTCACCCAACATGAGAGGGCAAAGAGAGAAGAACAGTGCCTGAAAACAGAAAGACCCCTCAGAAACAGCCAAGATTAAATATCTGTGGGCAAAAGAGGAGAAGCTCGTTAAGGAAAATGATAAAATTGGTTTGGCATATTTGATTAGAGTCAGAGTAAGTAATGTCTGTCTTTGTGACCCCATGGACTATACCCACCAGGCTCCTCTGTCCATGCAATTCTCCAGGCAAGAATACTGGAGTGGGTTGCCATTTCCTTCTCTAGAGGATGTTCCCAACCCAGGGATTAAACCCGGGTCTCCCATATTGCAGGCAGATTCTTTACCAACTGAGCCACCAGGAAAGCCTAAGAAATGTCAGGGATTCCAAGTGCATGGGTGATAATTTTGAGAAGTGCTTGTCCAGTCATCAGAAGTAGAGAAGAAATTCATTGAGATAAATATTGGAAAGGATTCCCTGAAGTTATAAATTTTAATGCATTATTTTATTTCAGTAAAGATAATTTCTTTCGTGGGGTGAGAGAGAAAGATGGGGGATAAGCAGAAGCCAGATTGCTGTCGGTTGAGCAGTGGGAGCGACACTTCATCTTCTGAGACAAGAGGGAAGGAAATAAGGATGAATGCAGATGTTTATCACAATGGAAATATGCAAATGTGGGCACATGGAAATAATACAACAGCAGGACACCTACGCGCAAGTGAAATAGTTATAAGGAAAAACAATGCTTAAAAGAGTTCCTTAATCATTATTTCACACAGTCAGAATAGCTGTTGGTGTCCAGGATATAGCATCAACCTCAAATGCAGCTGTAAGTAAAACATTAATTTACTTTCTACAGTTGTCAGTACAGAGCATTATAGTGAATGGTCACACAAGAATTTGGATATTGAGTAAGTAAGATTTCCCTCAGAGTTGAACAATATATTTATACATAATCGAGGTGACCTGAAAGGCAATTCCTGCCAAGTCCACAGGATTTGAAATGCTTTATGAATAAATTAACGAGCTAATGAAAGAATGTATTAATAAAAAAGGGAAGGGAGTATTGATTGGCTAGGAAAGTAGAGGAACCACGACAACCCAGGAAAACCACCCAAATACAGGGATGAGTATGTTTGTCCTGCTGGCAGGGCTATCCCTGATGGGAAAACCACAGAGAGAATATATGCATAGAAATTATAATTCAACTTGCAGATAGAGTACCATGGGGATTAAGAGGAAAAGGAGACGACTTCTAATTGATCCTTGAGGCAGGGGGAAAAAAATTGTCAGGTTTATGGAAGAATTTGCTGCTGTTCTACAAGTTTTTCATCTCTGTCTGTGTTTAGTTTTCCCAAACCAGGTTACCAAACTTCTTTCTTGTCGGAGGACTCAGAGTAAGATTGTAATGAAAAAGCAGCTCTCAACATCACTTCCTTACAGCAAGATTATAGCTAAACTTCAACAAATTCACCAGCTTAGAGGCAGAATATGCTCTTTCCCATGACCTCATAGGAATTTCTGTCATTTTGGCCCTCCATGTGGAATAGTATCAAATCTCTTCCTTCTGATTTTCACAACAGGCTTCCAAGTAGGAATAACTGATGTCATTGTTACTATTTAAGGGTGAGATCTTGAGACAGTGGAAACAAGTAGCAAGGTTATACTACCTGTGATAATCAAAAACCCAGGACCAAAGCAGAGAAGGGACACATCTATGATTTCTCCACAGAGAGAAATGGAAGATAATGTAGGTGAAAGGAAATCTCTTCCTCTTAGTGTTAGAAAAACAAGGAAGCTATTAACATGTGCATTGCACATGTATACCTGGGAGCGCTCAGTAATAAGTAACAGAAATGGGTAGGTAGCAATTGAGTTTAAAGACCTACAAAGGAAAAGGAATTTGGGGGCTTTGGGGCAGGGGAGGCAAGAAATATAAAAGGGACCAGGAAACTTATGGTAAACAGGGTTGTTTAGTAAGATTTGTACTGCAGGTCTGAGTTGGTGCTTTCTTCACTGATAAGAGTTGTTAAGAGTCCTCCTCTTCCTGGTAGAAGAGAGGGAGACATTTCTACAAATATTTGTAAATAGCTACAGGGCTTCTTCAGATCATACTCAGCATGTTAGCTTCGGCATGGTGCTAAAAAACAACAAAAACTTTACACAAATAAGACTTCAAAAATTTAGGGACAGTTATTACTCATTTTTTCATTTTTATTATAGTAAAATACATAAAATATTTACCATTTTAACTATTTTTCAGTTCAGTTGAGTCACTCAGTCATGTCTGACTCTTTGTGACCCCATGAATCGCAGCACACCAGGCCTCCCTGTCCATCACCAACTCCCGGAGTTCACTCAGACTCACATCCATCGGGTCAGTGATGCCATCCAGCCATCTCATCCTCTGTCGTCCCCTTCTCCTCCTGCCCCCAAACCCTCCCAGCATCAGAGTCTTTTCCAATGAGTCAACTCTTCGCATGAGGTGGCCAAAGTACTGGAGTTTCAGCTTTAGCATCATTCCTTCCAAAGAACACCCAGGGCTGATCTCCTTCAGAAGGGACTGGTTGGATCTCCTTGCAGTCGAAGGGACTCTCAAGAGTCTTCTCCAACATCACAGTTCAAAAGCATCAATTCTTCAGCGCTCAGCCTTCTTCACAGTCCAACTCTCACATCAATACATGACCACAGGAAAAACCATGGCCTTGACTAGACGGACCTTAGTCGCCAAAGTAATGTCTCTGCTTTTGAATATACTATCTCAGTTGGTCATAACTTTTCTTCCAAGGAGTAAGCCTCTTTTAATTTCATGGCTGCAGTCACCATCTGCAGTGATTTTGGAGCCCAAAAAGATAAAGTCTGACACTGTTTCCACTGTTTCACAATCTATTTCCCATGAAGTGATGGGACCAGATGCCATGATCTTCGTTTTCTGAATGTTGAGCTTTACGCCAACTCTTTCACTCTCCTCTTTCACTTTCATCAAGAGGCTTTTTAGTTCCTCTTCACTTTCTGCCATAAGGGTGGTATCATCTGCATATCTGAGGTTTCTCCTGGCAATCTTGATTCCAACTTGTGTTTCTTCCAGTCCAGCGTTTCTCATGATGTACTCTGCATAGAAGTTAAATAAGCAGGGTGACAATATACAGCCTTGACGTACTCCTTTTCCTATTTGGAACCAGTCTGTTGTTCCATGTCCAGTTCTAACTGTTGCTTCCTGACCTGCAGACAGGTTTCTCAAGAGGCAGGTCAGGTGGTCTGGTATTCCCATCTCTTTCAGAATTTTCCACAGTTTATTGTGATCCACACAGTCAAAGGCTTTGACATAGTCAATAAAGCAGAAATAAATGTTTTTCTGGAACTCTCTTGCTTTTTCCACGATCCAGCGGATGCTGGCAATTTGATCTCTGGTTCCTCTGCCTTTTCTAAAACCAGCTTAAACATCAGGAAGTTCACAGTTCACATATTGCTGAAGCCTGGCTCGGAGAATTTTGAGCATTACTTTACTAGCATGTGAGATGAGTGCAACTGTGCAGTAGTTTGAGCATTCTTTGACATTGCCTTAACCATTTTTAAGTGGTATGAAATATATTCATAATTGTGTACAACCATCACCACTATCTATTTCCATACTCTTTGCATCTTGTGAAACTGAAACTCTACCCGTTAAGGGATAACTCCCAGTTTGCTCCCATCCCCACAGCCCCTCATAACCACTATTCTACTTTATCTCTCTGTGATTTCAACTCCAAGTACCTCATATAAATGGAATCATGAATATTGTCTTTTTGTGAATGGCTTAATTTATTTAGCATAATGTCTTCAAGGTTCATTCATGTTATAGCATATATCAGAATTTTCTTCCTTTTTAAGTCTGAATAATGCTTTATTGTGTGTGTATACCACATTTTGCTTATCCATTTATCAGTTGATGGACACTTGGGTTGCTTCCATGTTTTAGCTATTGTGAATAATGCTGCTTTGGTCATGGATATACAAATATCTCTTCAAAATTCTACTTTCAATTCTTTAGGGTATATACCTAGAAGTGGAATTGCTGGATCACATGGTAATTCTATTTTTACTTTTTTGAGTAAACACCATACTATTTCCATAATGGAAACAGGATTTTACATTTCCACCAATAGTGCAGAAGGATTCCAATATCTCCACATCCTAATAGCTATCATAATGTGAGGTAGGCTCTCATTGTACTTTTGATTTTCATTTCCCTAATGATTGGTGATGCTGAGCATCTTTGCATATTTTTATTGGTCATTTGTGTATCTTTCTTGGAGAAATGTCTATTCAAACCCTTTGCTCATATTGTAATTGCATTGCTTTTTTTTTTAGTAATTGAGTTTTAGGAGTCCTCTCTATGTTCTGCACATTACTCTTTTATCAGATATATGATTTCCAAATTTTTTTTATTCTTTGGGTTACCTTTTTTTGCTCTGTTGATATCTTTTCATGCACACATTATTTTCATTTTCATGAAATTCAGTTTGTCTATTGTTTTGTTTTCTGTGCATTTGGTGTCATATCCAGGAAATCATTGCCAAATTCAACGGTGTAAAACTTTTGCCCTATGTTTTCTTAGGTCTTACATTTTCATCTTTGATCCATTTTTTGGTTAGCTTTTGTGTATGATATTAGGTAAGGATTCAGCTTCATTCTTCTGTATGTGGATATCCAGTTTTACCAGTACAGTTTGTTGGAAAGACTATCTTTCCTCATTGAATGGTTTTGGCACCTTGGTCAAAAGTCAGTTGACCATATATGATAGAATTTATTTCTCGGCTCTCTATTCTGTTCCACTAGTCAATAGGTCTGTTTTTATGCCAGTACTATACCATACTGTTTTGATTACAATTGCTTTATAGTAAGTTTCGAAATTAAGAATGTAGGTTCACCAGCTTTTACTCTCCTCTCCTTTTTCAAAATTGCATTGGCTATTTAGGATCCCTTGAGATTCTATATGAACTTTAGCATAGATCCTTCTACTTCTACAAAAAAACATTGCTAGAATTTTGATAAGGATGTATTGGATCTGTAGATTGTTTTTGGTAGTATAGACATCTTAGAAGAAGAAGTCTTCCGATCCATGAACATGGAATCTGTTTCTATTTATTCATGACTTCTTTAATTTCTTTCTATGTTTTGTAGTTTTCATTGTATTAATCTTTTAGCTTCTTGGTTAATTTCTAAGTATTTTATTCTTTTTGATGCTATTGTAAATTGTTTTCATAGTTTTCTTTTCAGATTGTTCACTGTCAATATATAGAAACACAACTTGGTTTTGTGTTTTAACATTTTATGCTGCTAATTTGCTGAATTTATTTATTAGTTTTAACAGGTTGTTGTGTGTGCATGTGTGGAATCTTTAGAGCTTCTGTATTAAGATTATATCATCTGAGAACAGAAATAGTTTTACTTCTTCCTTTCCAATTTGGACGCTTTTTGTTCCCTTTTCTTACCTAAGTGCTCTGGCTAGAATTTTTAAGTGTAGTTATTCTTAGCTTTAAAGAATTTTTGTAACTTCATTAATTCTCTGTTGCTTGTTGTCAGTGAAAAATTCATCAGTCAGGGACTTCCCTGGTGGTCCGTAGTTAGAATCTCCCTTGCAATATAAGGGATGTAGGTTCAATCCCCGGTCAGGGAACTAAGATGCCATATGCCACAGAGCAAGTAAACCCATGCACCACAACTCAGACACAACACAGCCCCCCAAATATGTAAAACAAGAAACTATTTTTTAAAAATTAATCAACCGATAAAGAAATGGAAATTTTTATTCAAGCCAAATTTGAAGATTATAACTCTGGAGGAGCATCTCAGAAAGCTGTGAGAACTGTCCCACCCATTAGAAGTCAAGGCACAGTTATGTGAGTTTTTTGAGACAGAGGACTGTACATTAAATGATGTATTATTGACGGTTTACACAATCCAGATGTAAGTGATATTGTGGCCCCTTATAAAATCAAGGCAGAATATTATCTTTTAAGGAGTTGCCTTGTTGATACTATGAAAATGTTGCTCTTTTCCATTGAGCAGGTATTTCTGTTGATGGGGAAGTTTGGTTGGTGCATAACTTAGAAATATTATGCAGTGGAGGAGAGGAAGCCAAAGGGCAGAGAAAATTTTTCATGTTTAAATTTTTCTTGTCTTGCCATAAAATATGAATTTCATTTCACACTGTTACTGCTCACATTGTTTTGCTTTGTTTGTTTTTCAGTGTTTGCAGTTAATTAAGCAGTCTTAAGAGTTGGGGGCTGGTGCTGGATTAAAAAAAGGACAAAAAGGCAAAGATATTTCAGGTCTTGATTGTAGCCACCAATCAAAGAACCTTTACATGTGCTCAGAAATGCTCAAGTAAGTGTGGATTTTTCTGCACTGATATTTTGACCACACCCATTAGGTCAATTCATAATTCAGTATAACAGAGCATCATTTTTAAAAATTTTTATTTTATATTGGAATATAGTTGACTAGCGGTGTTATGTGTTAGTTTCAGGTATACAGCCAAGTGATTCAGCTATAAATATACATGTATCTATACTTTTTAAAATTCTTTTCTCATTTAGATTATTACAGAATTTTAAGCAGAGTCCCCTGTGCTATAGAGTAGGTCTTTGTTGGTTATATATCTTCAATATAGTAGTGTATATATGTCAATCCTGGGCTTCTCTGGTGGCTCAGAGGTTAAAGCGTCTGCCTGCAATGCGGGAGACCTGGGTTCGATCCCTGGGTCGGGAAGATCCCCTGGAGAAGGAAATGGCAGTCCACTCCAGTACTCTTGCCTGGAAAATCCCATGGACGGAGGAGCTTGGTGGGCTACAGTCCACGGGGTCGCAAAGAGTCGGACACGACTGAGCAAATTCACTTTCACTTTCACTATATGTCAATCCCAAACTCCCAATTTATACCTCCCCTTTATTACTTTTCCCCTTTGGTAACCACAAATTTATTCACTAATTGCACAGTCTATGATTTGGCATTATCTAATTCTTAGAAGAGTCATGTACCGTTTTTATTTACAGAAGAGAAAACTAAAATTCAAAAATATTGGTGATAAATATATGACTTATAGGGCTAAAAGTTCAGTTCTGATTCTATAATCCTTTTCACAATACTACAGTATTTTCATATTACTTTCTTTATTATTATTGTTTTTATTTTTGGTTGCACTGGGTCTTTGTTGCTCCATGCAGGCTTTCTCTAGTTGTGGAAAGTGGGGCTACTCTCTAGTTGTGATGCACAAGCTTCTCATTGTGGTAGCTTTTCTTGTCATGGAGCACATGCTCTAGGGAGCATGGGCTTCAGTAGTTGTGGCACAGCAGCTTAGTTGACCGGGTATGTGGAATCCTTCCAGACCAGGTATCAAACCCATGTCTCCTGCATTGGGAGGCAGATTCTCATCCACTGCACCACCAGGGAAGTCCCATTTTACTTTCATACTAGCAAGTATTTGTTTGAAAACAGAGGAAAAGGAAATGACTAAAGTCAAACTGATCTGTAAAGTGATTTTAAAATGCTATTTGTACATTTTTCAAATTTGAGTTTGAGTTCTAAGAATTTTTGGTTCATGGAAAGAAACTGCTCAGCAGTCACTGCAATAATATCTAATACTATTAGATGCTTGTGCATGCATGCTAAATCGCTTCCATCGTGTCCAACTCTGTACAATCCTATGGACCATAGCCCACCATGTTCCTCTGTCCATGGAATTCTCCAGGCAAGAGTACTGGAGTGGGTTGCCATGTCCTCCTCCAGGGGATCTTCCCAACCCAGGGATTTAACTTGCATCTCTTCACGTCTCCTGCATGGGCAGACAGGGTTCTTTACCTTAAGCACCACCTGGAAAGTTTTGTCTAGCTATTATTGCTGTAGAAAATCCAGTAGCTTTGTAATTTAAAAGGGAAGATATTCTTTTGAGTGAATTCGCAAACACTATAGAGGTATCAAACTTGTATCACTACACAGATACAAAAACTAAGTATTAAAAAAATTAAAATAAAATGTGTTTTGGTGATAGGATTGTGGATTTCACTTTCTTCTAATTAAAAAAAAAGTCCTTTATTTGCTATCATATTTGCTTATTTTGCAATAAATAAATATCAGGAATAAGATTATTATAAGAGAGTTTGCTTATGAATTGCTCTTCCAACATCATTTAAAAAATGTTTTCCTGAGCCTTGGGACTGATTGAATTATGGATAAACTTACTTAGTTTCTTAGAATTAATTTTTTGGACACATTTTACAACACAAATCCTTTGATCTATGCTGAGACAGTAAATTCTGTCTCCCAGACAACTTTGTGTAAATCAAAGCTGAAGGTCAGACCAAAGTTAATGTATTACATTAAAACAAAATAGGATTGCTTTGCATTTCAATTGGTGTTACTAATTTTATGTGTCTAAAATGTCACTATTACCATTGTTGGTTAATTCTAGATAATTTGAATCTCTTGTACATTTAGTCTAAAGCATTTTATAAAAGAAAAAATTAAGCTTTAAAAATTAAACAGTAATTAAACAAAAGAATCAAGTGACAAATTTTATCTTCATTATTAATAGAAGACATTGAAATCTAAACATCAATGAGATAGCATCAGTCACCTAGAAAATAAGCAGATTTAGAAAATAATAATTAGCACCAGTAAGGGTACAGAGAACTGTTTCCTGTTTTGGTCCCACAGTTCTGTGTGCTTGTGCTGTGCTTAGTCGCTCAGTCCTGTCCAACTCTGCAAACCTCTGGACTGTAGCCTGCCAGGCTTCTCTGTCTGCAGGGATTCTCCAGGCAAGAATACTGGAATGGGTTGCCATGACCTCCTCCAGGGTGTCTTCCCAACCTAAGGATCAAACCCAGATCTCCTTCATTGCAGGGGATTCTTTACCATATGAGCCAATAGGGAAGTCCACATTTCTCAGTTCAGTTCAGTTCAATCGCTCAGTCGTGTCTGACAGTTTGCAACCCCATAAATCGCAGCTCGCCAGGCCTCCCTGTCCATCACCAACTCCCAGAGTTTACCCAAACTCATGTCCATCAAGTCGGGATGCCATCCAGCCATCTCATCCTCTGTCGTCCCCTTCTCCTCCTGCCCCCAATCCCTCCCAGCATCAGTCTTTTCCAATGAGTCAACTCTTAGCATGAGGTGGCCAAAGTATTGGAGTTTCAGCTTTAGCATCAGTCTTTCCAATGAACACCCAGGACTGATCTCCTTTAGGATGGATTGGTAGGATCTCCTTGCAGTCCAAGGGACTCTCAAGAGTCTTCTCCAGCACCGCAGTTCAAAAGCATCAATTCTTCAGTGCTCAGCTTTCTTCACAGTCCAACTCTCACATCCATACATGACCACTGGAAAAACCATAGCCTTGACTAAACGGACCTTTGTTGGCAAAGTAATATCTCTGCTTTTAAATATGCTATCTAGGTTGATCATAACTTTTCTTCCAAGGAGTAAGCATCTTTTAATTTCATGGCTGGAATCACCATCTGCAGTGATTTTGGAGCCCAAAAAGATAAAGTCTGACACTGTTTCCACTGTTTGCCCATCTATTTCCCATGAAGTGATGGGACCAGATGCCATGATCTTTGTTTTCTGAATGTTGAGCTTTAAGCCAGTTTTTTCACTCTTCTCTTTCACTTTCATCAAGAGGCCATTTCGTTCCTCTTCACTTTCTGCCATAATGGTGGCATCATCTGCATATCTGAGGTTATTGATATTTCCCCTGGCAATCTTGATTCCAGCTTGTGTTTCTTTCAGTCCAGCATTTCTCATGATGTACTCTGCATAGAAGTTAAATAAGCACGGTGACAATATACAGCCTTGACATTCTCCTTTTCCTATTTGGAACCAGTCTGTTGTTCCATGTCCAGTTCTAACTGTTGCTTCCTGACCTGCATACAGATTTCTCAAGAGGCAGGTCAGGTGGTCTGGTATTCCCATCTCTTTCAGAATTTTCCACAGTTTATTGTGATCCACAGAGTCAAAGGCTTTGGCATATTCAATAAAGCAGAAGTAGATGTTTTTCTGGAACCCTCTTGCTTTTTCTGTGATCCAGCAGATGTTATCAATTTGATCTCTGGTTCCTCTGCCTTTTCTAAAACCAGCTTGAACATCAGGAAGTTCACAGTTCACGTATTGCTGAAGCCTGGCTTGGAGAATTTTGAGCATTACTTTACTAGCATGTGAGATGAGTGCAATTGTGTGGTAGTTTGAGCATTCTTTGCCATTGCCTTTCTTTGGGATTGGAATGAACACTGACCTTTCCCAGTCCTGTGGCCACTGCTGAGTTTTCCAAATTTGCTGGCATATTGAGTGCAGCACTTTCACAGCATCACCTTTCAGGTGATCTTTCACATTTCTACAGCCTTCTTAATCGGGGCTTCATTATCTCCTACCTAGACAATCTCAAAAACCTTCTCACTAGTATCCCTGATCCCAGTCTTTCAGTTCTTAAATCCAGTTTCCACACTGCAGCCTGCAAATCTACCTAAAATTTAATTCTAATCATAATACTGCTTGTGTTTCTCAGCCTCTAAGTTTCCAAGGTAGAAAAGTCAGTTAATGATGTACCTGTAAAGAAATGGCTAAATGTATTATTACAGTTCAGTTCTTCCATGGTTAGTGCTAAATCTAAGATCCGTTTCTCTGACAGCCACAGGAAGCCAAACTGAATTACAATGTTGTTCATTAAGTGAGGAGGTGGGGGTTGTTAAAATAGGGACAACTGTTATGCAGTTCAAATGGTTAAGGGAATCAGGTTAAAGAAGCTTGGGGTTCTCACCTCCTTGGCCACTTTCATTAATCTGAACATTCTCTGCCTGGGCAATTTTTGGATGGATGTTAACAACTTTGTATTGGAGGGCTTCATATTCGCTACCCCAAATAGAATTTACCGTTTGGTTTTATAAGGGACGCAAAACTTCTCCTCTGCCCTCTTAGGGTCTGTGACTGAATCTGAGAATTAAATTGATATAGACAGAGTAACATGAGAAAAGCATATAAATTTTATTTTCATGTGTACATGAATGTCTTCACAGGAAAATGAAGACCCACAATGTATGTAGGCCTATGTGATAAGCACATAGACACTAAGTATATAAGATACTATTAATAGATTGAACACACTTTAGTAATTGTGGAAAAGTACCTAAAATACATGGGGAGACTGCACAAAGGCAGAGAAGGGTTGTTTTAACAAGGTTTGTTTGTGCAGTTTCTTTGCAACCTTGACTCCCTGTTCCTGATAAGAATTTCTCCTCCTCCATGTACATCTCTTCTTGGGAGTTTTCTCTCCTATTTTCACAAAGAAAAGGGAAGGTCAGTGTAGCTTTCTTATGTCTGTTGTTTTTCTAGTATTTGTAAGTCAAAACAGTTAATGTCCAAAATTGGTATATTTCAGCATGTTTTGAACCCCTACATTTATATCATCTTTCTAAATAAGGTATAATAACACTGCTTAGAGTTTTATTTATCAAAGTTTGGTCACATTCCAGATTTTGCACCTAGTTGGTTTAGACTAAAGCTGGAGACATTCCCAAACTCTTTAGTCCTGTAGTTCTACATAGTCTCCAGGTTTTACTCATACAAAGTCACTAATTTAAGAAATATCTACTCTGTGCAAAGCACTATTTGATGTTCTGGGGATACCTATGACCTAGACTGACCTGTTCCTTTTTTTTTTTTTTTTTTTTTTAAGCCGTAAGAGTAGCTTTCCAGAGAGCAACCTTATTTTTCTTATTATCATGTTCTCAGGTGGCCCTTCACTATTGATACTATTTCCAAAAATAAATCATTGGGAAGTTTGTTAAAAACTTTGTCATCATTTTGTATCATAAATAACCCCCTTCCGGTTGTCTATCGCACCTTGGTTGGCTTTTCTTAAAAAGTAGCACTGAGGATGACCCTAGGTTTCCTATTATCCTTAAATTTAACACTAGATAATTTTAGAAAACATGTAGAGTAATATTCTTTGCATTTAATCAATATTAACGGATTTAAAATTAGAGGTATCGAGTGTGATGATTACCATTAAACTGCATGGTACATTCGATACTTCTCTCATTCTTCATTCCCCTGATGGTGCTGCACTTTTATTTGAACCCTGTGTTTTGAGCAGCAGTGGTTCAGAAATCCTTGTATGTTCTCATGTTCTGGGAAATGCCTAGCTGCAAAGCACAAGTCTGCCTCTGTCATTCTTCGTAACCCCTCATGGCAGATGACACTCTTGCTTATCTGCCTCTGTAGAATCCCAGGCCCCTCCCTGTTCTTCAAGACACCCCTCATTAAACAGTCTCTTTACTGCTATCTTACAGATGAATAATTTCCTCAATTGTCTAGTACGTTTTGTCTTTCACACACCAAATCATAATGCTCAGTGCTACCTTAACACAAAGTTGGTTGGGTTTTTATGAGGATTGTTGTCATTATTCAATCATTCGGTCGTGTCTGACTCTTTGCAGCTCCATGGACTATAGCCCAGCAGGCTCCACTGTCCATGGGATTCTCCAGGCAAGAATACTGGAGTGGTGATGAGTTAATATTTGTATAGCACTTTGAGTGATGTCAGACATCTAGTACATGTTCAACAATTTATCATCCTTAAGATGTATATTATCTACACTAATAATCATTATTATTTCATTGTTGTAACTCCTGATAAATGTTAGGGAAGATTTTATTCAAATTGTTAAAGAAAATGTTATTCATGACCTTTGTTGAAGGTGGTAAGTAAGGTAGATGTTATTCAAGGGAGATCATTGTAGAGGATATAGAGACAACTGCAGCAGGATCTTGCAGTGGGAGACAGAGATTAGACTCAACTCCTAACAAAGCATAGGCAAGGGGAGCTTTTAGCCAAGGAAGAGAGTTGGGTGGGGGAGATTATTACGAATAGGAAACATCAGGAGTGGGGGTAGGGGCGATTCTGATTAAACTGACCTAACGGGATTCTTGCTGTAGGCAGGCCAGACACCACCTGGGGGATGGCGACAGATAAGGTACCAAATTAGATATCGAGGGTGATCAGATATGAAGGATGGGGAATTCTAGTTAAAGTGACTTTAACAAGATTCTTGATAAAGTTGGAAAATGCTGAAAGGAACACGGAAATCCAAAGTCAGGCCTAGTTGAAATAGAGTTCCACGGAAACTAAGTAGAGTCTGGTCAAGGAAAGAATCTTTGTCATCAGGGAAGGAGGTTGGGAAAAATAAACTCATCTATATTTCTTATTTTTAGTGCTACAGTCTAACCTAAATAACCCAGAATAGGAGGAACAGGAAACGTCCAACAGGGACATATGGGCAGTGGAAGGATGGCAAGGTTGAGAGAAGGAGAAATATATGGCCCATTCCTCAGAATTAATGTTCTTCTAGATTCTCAATGCTACTTCCACACAGTAGAGTGAGCACCTTCCCTTCCAGTCTTATCACGTGAAATGTAAATCCTCAGTCTAATTCCTTTCCCCAATTCACAGCATTACCTAGCAGAGACCTCTTCCTTCTCCATGGATACCCTCAGCCTACAACAGTACTTTCTTCCTGTATACTTGTATCTTCCTTACTCTAAGGTAATTGAACAGCCCCAGCTCCCTTAATCCTTATTTATTTCCTTCCTTGATTCTGAAGATCCCCATCTCCATTCTATTAGCCAGACACCTGCAGAGCCTATACTTCTCGTTACAATGAGCAAACCTCTGATTCTTTAAGTCAGAAATCCCTCCTTTTCAACAGAATTTCCTTTTTACATGCCACATTTCATTTTTACCTTACAGAGTCTAACTTGCTTTTTGCCTTTATCATGAATTTCAGTTACCTACCCATTCCTTCTTTCTCCAGTTAAAAGTTACTTTCTTACTTCCCAAGACTCTCTTCAAATTCTAGTGCATCAAATGTGTGTTCAGATTTCAGAGAAAAGAAACCCCAACTAAAAGTGGCTTAAGTCACAATCCTCTGAGAGTTGTAAATGGTTAAAAGTAAACTGAGACAGTGATCATTTAGTCTTTGGAGTTGGCATTTAAGCTATGAGAGATTGTCTCCAGTTCTAAGCAGCTTTGCCTGTCTACCTCCATGTGGATTATGAATATTATCATTTCTTTGTGTGCTAAGATATGGAAAAGGATGCCAAGTTCTGGCTTAAAGGAGTAGAAGTTTCTTGTCTCACTGACACAAATCTTGGGATAGGCAGTTCCAGGCTGATGTTATGGCTTCTGCCTCTTTGGTCTATCATCGTTATCTTGCTCTCATTTGTTCTCTTACTTGTTGCCTTATGGTACCAAATGGCATCAGTGCCTCCAGTTCTTGAAACTAAAAACCAGGCGAAAATAAGAGAGGGAAAATTGTGATGCTAAATCACATCTGCCTATGCCTCATGGGGTAGAACCATGTCACATGACTTCAGTTTCAAGAAATGCTGAGGAATTGAGTGTTTAGGTTTTACAACTGCTGCAGTAGAGTCGGATAACAAAAAGTCAAGGAAGTGGGTGGAATGGGCATTATGTGAACCAATCTATCGTATCCAAAACACCAGGATTCCAAGACGATGATATTTAATACAGCCATTTCTAGCAGAAGTTCAATACCCTAGACTTTCCTAACCATGCCATGGACCTGTGTATCTCACCAAACCATGAATCTTCACTGGTGCCTGCTTCTAGTCTCTTGTGGAAAAGCAAGATGGTGCTGGAGGGAAAATCCAGTTACTAGTTCTCACTCTCCAGCTGAAATCTTGCAGCTCAGCTCTTGTAGCACTCCTACCTGTGGTGATTATGGGTCTTTCTTTAAAATACCCATCTCTTTTTTTTTCATAGGGACAAAAATAATATCCAGACTATCTTATGTCTTATCTCATGTCAGAATCCCCTTTATGCTGTGAACACAAATAACAGAAGCAGAAAGGAGAATGAGACCAGTTCAGAAAACCAGTCAAGTGGCAAAAGTATCAAGACTGAAGAGAGAGCCATTGTGAAAACTTCAACTGAGAGACTGGTCAGGATTGCAGCTGTTATCACATTGACAACAGTGTGAAGAGGCAGGGCAGGAAATTAGGAGGGCTTGCACCACGTCCCTGAGAAGGCAGTGGCAGCCCACTCCAGCACTCTTGCCTGGAAAATCCCTCGGGTAGAGGAGCCTGGTCGCCTGCAGTCCATGGGGTCGCTACGAGTTGGACACGACTGAGCGACTTCACTTTGACTTTTCATTCTCATGCATTGGAGAAGGAAATGGCAACCCACTCCAGTGTTCTTGCCTGGAGAATCCCAGGGATGGGGGAGCCTGGAGGGCTGCTGTCTATGGGGTTGCACAGAGTCGGACACGACTGAAGTGACAGCAGCAGCAGCAGCACCACGTCCAAATACAACTGGGAGGGCTGCACTGTTTTCTAATTTGCACTATGCTCTAACCTGGTCGTTTTTGAAGGCTTCTATCCTGCCCCCAAGAATATACCACAGATGTCCTTAAAAGTCACAGCACTCTGAGCCCATCACATGACCGATTAATCCAACTAATTACCTTCACTGTCGTTTCTCCTAAGTTTCTATGTCTTCCCTCGATATTTCTCTGTTTTGGTCCTACAATTCTAAGTACTCACCGAATAACCCCAGTCGGATGGTTATGGTCTGCACTGGAACTTTAGAATGACATCTGGAACAACACGGGAAAGTCACCTGCCCTACCATCTGAAAGATTCAATTCCAGTTGGTAAGGCACAAGCTGTGAAAATCTTCTTGCACAGACTACTGGGAGGAAGAAAGTTGCAAGATATTTTGAGATAGAACTAGGGTAGAATCTTGACACCTTGGTTTAGAAGAGTAGGAATTGAAAAAAATTTTCCATTTCAAAGCTGCCAATGTTTTTTTTGTTGTTGTTTGTTTCAAAAAGACATGGAACCACATTTGGGACAAACAGCACCTTTGTTCTAATTAAGCCTCTTGAGTTTTTTGTTATGTAAATATACAGCAAAGACTACGATTTTTAAAAGAAGGGCTTATTTAATTATGTAAAAGATTGTTCACTTAGTAGACAAGAGTTGAGTTTCGAAAAATTTGGCTCCCTTGCGTAAGTCTCTCCCCTGAGACTGAAACTCCTTTATACCTGAAAAGAGTTGCATTTTTTGGGAGATGTGAGTTGAGAACATTGCTGGTAGAAGATAAGAACCTGGAGGCCAGAGGGTGAAGGAACTCTTTACATAAGACTTAATCTGAGCCCTGGGCATGAACAGTGCCTCTTTCAGCTCCAGATGGTGAAGTGTGATACAGAGGAGGCAGCCGCCTATGTGCAGAAATTTTCATTGACTAACACCCTGAGCAATGACAGCTTCTGGAACCTCAGACCTGGAAACAGCAGGCAGTGCTTCCTGGCCCCTCTCTATCTCTCCCTCATATCTTACCATAACTATAACTCTGCTATCTTTCTGTGATTTCATTATCTCCACAAGATAAGAAATAAGACAACTGGCATCTATTTTCACAAACTTCTAACTCCAGTATTCAAAAATAAGGCTTTCCTTGCTATCTGCATCTAGAACAATTCGGTGAAACATCGTGACTTGGATCATATGACTTATCTCCCCAGAGGAAGAAGTATTCTGATTGACCTGGTCTGAGCTACATGCTCAGGAATATAAGCTTTGCCACCAGAAAGTATGATGGGAGTTGGCCAGGAATCTGACTGGTGCACTTGGCAGCTAAATACAATAGCTAGCCCAATACAGTATTGTAAAGTAAAATAAAGTAAAAAAAAAAAAAAATAGCAGCACTTGCATTATGTGGAAAGCTGAGTAGGATTTATTTCCCAACTCTGAGCAGATCTCTACTGCCTCAGAGCCCATCTGTGCTGCCTTGTACTCTCAGGCAAGCCCTTAAGGAAGGAGAGAACAGGCATGTTGTTCAAATGCTTTAGGAAGGACATCCAGGTATTTGTAAAAGAAGGAATGAATGAAAAACTTGAGGCCATTTTTTTCTGGATAATTGCCTTCTTTCACTTTATTCACCCTGATCCTTCTCTTCACGTAATTAGGTTGTCTGCAAGGGAACAGTAGGAGGAGTGGTCTTGTCTGCCTTGAATCTTGACTGAATAATAGAGGAAGAGGTTTGAGGAACACAATTACAGTTTGTCTTCAACAACCTGAACTTGAACCATTTAACCTCCATAAGTCTGTGAGGTAGGAGTTCAAGATCTTGGATTTTTAAATATGCAAATCAGTCAGCATGTGTGTGATCAAGTTTAAACTATTAAAAGTCTATAGAATCAGAGTAGACTTTTAATATGTACCATTTTTATTGAAAAAGTCATGAAATTTAGTTTTTAAAAAGAAGAAAACCAGTTTGACTCTGTGACAGTAATATAATTGCAACCATTAAAAGAATCGTTGACCACAGATTCCTAATTATCATTCAGGACAGTAACAATTATGCATTGTTAAGTGTCAAATTTACTGTGCAAATTCTTTTTATTTCCCCAGTTTTAGTGAGCTATAACAGCCATATAACACTGTATTAGTTTAAGGTATATACATATTTGATATACATATATACAGCAAAATGATTACCACAGTATTTAACGTCCATCACCTCACATAGTTACAGTGTTTTCCTTGGATCTTCTTTTTATTTTTATTTATTTAATTTATTTTTAATTGGAGGATAGTTGCTTTACAATGTTGCATTGGTTTCTGCTGTACAACAATGTGAGTCAGCTAGACGTATACATTTATCCCCTCCCTCAAAGCCTCTCTCCCACCACCCCCTGATCCCACTTCTCTAGGTCATCACAGGCCACCAGGCTGAGCTCCCTGTTGCTAAACAGCTGCTTCCCACTAGCTATCTAGTGTACACATTGTAGGGTATGTATGTCAATGCTACTCTCCAGTTCTTGGATCCTGTTAAGATACACTCTCTTAGCAACTTTCAAATAAACAACACAGTATTGTTAACTGTCGTCACCATGCTGTACATTACTTCCCCAGAATTTTTTATAACTGGAAGTCTTTATGTTTTTGGCCACCTTCACCCATTCCCCCTACTCCTTATGAGGAATATTGAAAGTGAAAGTGAAAGTCCCTCAGTTCACTTCAGTTCAGTCGCTCAGTCGTGTGCAACTCTTTGCAACCAATGAATCGCAGCACGCCAGGCCTCCCTGTCCATCACAAACTCCCGGAGTTTACTCAACTCATGTCCATTGAGTCAGTGATGCCATCCAGCCATCTCATCCTCTGTCGTCCCCTTCTCCTTCTGCCCCCAAACCCTCCCAGCATCAGGGTCTTTTCCAATGAGACAACTCTTTGCATGAGGTGGCCAAAGTATTGGAGTTTCAGCTTTAGCATGAGTCCTTCCAATGAACACCCAGGACTGGTCTCCTTTAGGATGGACTGGTTGGATCTCCTTGCAGTCCAAGGGACTCTCAAGAGTCTTTTCCAACACCATAGTTCAAAAGCATCAATTCTTCGGCACTCAGCTTTCTTCACAGTCCAACTCTCACATCCATACATGACCACAGGAAAAACCATAGCCTTGACTAGATGGACCTTTCTTGGCAAAGTGGTGTCTCTGCTTTTGAATATGCTATCTAGGTTGGTCATAACTGTCTTTCCAAGGAGTAAGAGTCTTTTAATTTCATGGCTGCAATCGCCATCTGCAGTGCTTTTGGAGCCCCCCCAAAAGTAAAGTCTGACACTGTTTCCACTTTTTCCCCGTCTATTTCCCATGAAGTGATGGGACCGGATGCCACGATCTTCGTTTTCTGAATGTTGAGCTTTAAGCCAACTTTTTCACTCTGCTCTTTCACTTTCATCAAGAGGCCTTTTAGTTCCTCTTCACTTTCTGCCATAAGGGTGATATCATCTGCATATCTGAGGTGATTGATATTTCCCCTGGCAATCTTGATTCCAGCTTGTGCTTCTTCCAGCCCGGCATTTCACATGATGTACTCTGCATATAAGTTAAATAAGCAGGGTGAAAATATACAGCCTTGATGTACTCCTTCTCCTATTTGGAACCAGTCTGCTGTTCCATGTCCAGTTCTAACTGTTGCTTCCTGACCTGCATATAGGTTTCTTAAGAGGCAGGTGAGGTGGTCTGAAAGTCGCTCAGTCATGTCCAACTCTTTGGGACCCCATGGACTATACAATCCATGGAATTCTCCAGGACAGAATACTGGAGTGTGCAGCCGTTCCCTTCTCCAGGGGATCTTCCCAACCCAGGGATCAAACCCAGGTCTCCTGCATTGCAGGCAGATTCTTTACCAGCTGAGCCACCAGAGAAGCCCTGAGGGATATTGGTCCATAATATTTATTTCATGTGGTATCCTCATCTGGTTTTGGTATCAAGGTAATGTTGCAAAATGAGTTTGAGAGTGTTCCCTCCTCTTCTGTTTGTTGGAAGAGTTTGGCAAAGTCTGATACTAATTCTTCTTTAAATGTTTGATACAATACACCAATGAAGTCATCTGGGTCTGAACTCTTCTTTGCTTGGAAATTTTTGGTTACTGATTCAATCTCCTTACCAGTAATTGGCCCATTCCAATTTTCTATTTCTTCATGATTCAATCTTGGTAGGTTGTATGTTTCTAGAAATTTATGCATTTCTTCTCAGTTATCCCCTCTTATGTTCATTTCATTCAGGGCTCTTTCCAGAGTTTTATCTTTCTAAAATTTAGAGCACATTCCTCCATTTCTGTTTTCCTTGTCTCTCTGTATTGCTTTTTGTACATCACGTACAATAGCGACCTCCCCCAATCTTGACAGAGTGATCTCTTGTAGGAGATGAACTTACTTGTTCAGCTTGACCTGAGCTGTTAGTTGTCTCTCAAGTGGAGGTTTTAAAAGCTGGGGCTCCAGTTGTGTTCAAACCCTTCATTCCTTAGGGAAAAGTGGAAGCTGTGAGTTCCCTGCCAGTTGCATGTTGCTCTTCCAGGTTAGGATTTACGGTAACACTGTGTTTCAGCATCTCTTAACCATTTTGATATGGGTACTTTCTTGTTCACCCAATGTGTAGGAGTCACTCAGCCAGTTTATGTTTTTCTTTCTGAGAGAATTTCTCTGTGTGTAACTATATATTTGGTGTGTACATAACATGCAGTTAAATAAATATTGTTTATGACAAATTTACTATTCATAGTGTTACCTTTTCTAATTATAACAAATTAATTTTCTATAAGAAGCACTATGGTAAGGTTACAATAAGATTATCTTTTAAAATTCAATGAACAGGGAAAAAATTTCAGAATGGCAGTGTGTTACTGAAGGTTGTATTTAGGTGCATATAACAGAAACAAGATTAAAATGGATTAATCAAAGAGTGTGCTTCTTTTAAACGCAAAACAAGAATTCCCAAAGTAGGCAGTCCAAGACTGGGGAAATGGCTCCATGATGCCCCCAGGTATTCAAGCTTCATTATGCTAGAATATATGTGACTTTCTTACTTTCAGTCCCAAAATGGTAGCTGCACTTTTAGCCTGTTTGCACTCCATGCAGGAAAAGGAAAGGAAAGGGGAAAATGGAAAGGTGATTGTCTTTTCCTAATCAAAAACCTTTCCACCAGTGCCTACCCAGTAATTTCTGCTTGTATCTCCCTGGCTGGAACTGGTTTACAGGTCCACTGTTTATCTGGGGGGATGGATATGTTAGCTTGATCCAAACAAAATTTTGAATTTAATTATTAAGAAATATGGGGACAATGGATATTTAATAGGCAACTAGTAGTGTCTGCTATTTTTGTTCACCAAATATATTAACCAGGGCCACCTTTAAATGAAGAAGTAATAGGTAAGTCTTATACCTTCTTGTATTGTCCAAATTGTTTTCAATATGTGATGTTATTTTAATTGGAAAAGAGCACAATAAAGTTATTTTTATTTTGTAGGGGAAAATAGGAAGTTTCAACATTTGTTTTTATAGGCTGCACCAAAATATCTCTGATATTAAAATGTCTGCTTCAAATGATCATGTCAAAATATTCTTTTTTTTTTTTAATTGGAGGATAAGTGCTTTACAATGTTGTGTTGGTTCTGCCATACAATAATGCAAAATAGACAGAAGAATACATATGCCCCCTCCCTCCTGCCAATGCAGGAGATGCAACTTCAATCCCGGGTCGGGGAAGATCCCCTGGAGGAGGGCATGGTGACCACTCCAATATCCTTGCCTGGAGAATCCCATGGACAGAGGAGCCTGGCAGGCTATAGTCCATAGGGTCACAGAGAGTGGGACACGGCTGAAGCGACCTAGAACACATGCATGCATACTTACAACTTTGAGCTTATAATCTCTGAACTTTAGTTAACTTAATAAAATACGGGACATTACGGTCAACTCTCAAAGTTACTATAATATTTAAATGTGATAATATACATATATAATACATAGCTCAGTGATCATTAAACTGTAGCTTTTGTTAATAGTACCTAGATACACGGTGCATGCTAAGTTGCTTCAGCTGTGTCCACATTTCTTATATTTCCTGCATTTGGTAGGCGAGTTCTTTACCACTAGCACCACTGGGAAAACCCTTAGATACAAGGTAGATGATATAAAATAGCTGTTTTGATTAACTATATGATTTATTGATTTTACCTAGCTATATTTTTTGTGTTAGCTCATTTCTACTGAATATTTACTATGTAAGAGGAATCATGGGGCTTCTCAGGTGACTCAGTAGTAATCTGCCAATTCAGGAGATGGGGGTTCAATCCCTGGATTGGGAAGATCTCCTGGAGAAGGAAATTGCAACCCACTCTGGTATCCTTGCCTGGGAAATTCCATAGACAGAGGAGTCTGGCAGGCTACAGACCATGAGGTCACAAAGACAACTTGGTGACTGAGCAAGAGGAATCATACTAACTGTCTTATCTATATTAAGTCATTCAAACCTCAAAATAACCTGTGGTGTACATACTATTATCATCTATATTTTATAGATGAAAAACTGCACCTTAGGGAAGTTAAGGAATTGACCAAAATTATATAGCTAGGATCTAGCAAAGCTTGAATTTAGATCTTTGCAGTTTGACCTGAAGTTTTTGTCCTTAACTAGTCTACTGTAACACAAAACTGAGCCATTTTAAAATTATGAAAGCATTATTATGCTGGTTATAAATCAACTCATCCAAGAAGTTATTTTAATTTCTGAGTCTAGCAAAAAGAACTGAAGAATCCGCTGAAAATATTTTGAATAACATCCAGAAATTAGAACCTTGTCATTGCAGTTTTTCCTAATGATATAACCCTGTTCAATAGTGCTGCATTGAATAACTTCTGAAAATTCTACTCTAAATTCTCAGCAGAATGTGGATTCATGCTTTTTATAAATACCTAAGATGAAAGTTTTTCAAGTTAATTCATTTACTGATTACAGTTTGGCTAGGTCAGTCTAGAAAACTACTGTAGAAGAATCAAGCTGTGAAAAAGAAGCAATCTATTACGAAAGAGCAGTGTAAATAGACATTCTTTCTCAGGTATTATACTGACATGACTCCATTCGTAAGTATAAAATTAGTAAAATGAGAAGAGAACAATGAGACTTTAGTTTAAGAGATACTAATTGAAGTCATTATATAAACAATTTTACAAGTTACTTGAGTTGAATCTAAAAGAGTGAGTGAGTGAAGTCACTCAGTTGTGTCCGACTCTTAGCGACCCCGTGGACTGTAGCCTACCAGGCTCCTCAGTCCCTGAAAGTCTCCAGGCAAGAATACTGGAGTGGGTTGCCATTTGAATCTAAAGGGACTATATTAATTGGAAAAATACATTGGTAAAAATTTTAGACAATGTTCTAGCAAGTATCTCTCTAAGGCTATTACAGTTACCAACACAAATAGATTAAGTTCAGTAAAAGTAAGTGCCTAACATGAAATTAGACTCCCAAAACTGGAATTATTACAAAGGCTGAATCTCAGGTTTGAACATCAGAACTAGGAAGTCAAATACGTACCTTTAAAAAGCGTCTGAGTCTCACTCTTGTTGCTGTTCAGTCACTCAGTCATGTCCAACTCCTTGCGACCCCATGGACTGCAGCATGCCAGGCTTCCCTGTCCTTCACCATTTCCCAGAGTTTGCTCAAGCCCATGTCCATTGAGTTGGTGATGCCATCCAACGATCTCGTCCTCTGCCATCCCTTTTTCCTCCTACCTTCAATCTTTCCCAGCATCAGGGTCTTTTCCAATGAGTCAGCACTTTGCATCAGGTGGCCAAACTATTGGAACGTCAGCTTCAGCATCAGTCCTTCCAATGAATTTTCAGGGTTGATTACCTTTAGGATTGACTGGTTTGACCTCCTTGAAGTCCAAGGGACTCTCAAGAGTCTACTCCAGCACCACAGTTGGAAAGAATCAATTCTTCGGCACTCAACCTTCTTTATAGTCATAGCTAAATTTTTGCTTTGGTAAATACTTTAACTTCTAAAAAAAAAAAAAAAAAATTGAGTGCCTAACATCTTCCTGCTGGCTACCAGGAAAAGGCAGAATTGTACAAGAAATTATTTTTTTATATGTTCATGAGGTACAGAGGTACACAGAGGAGGGAAGGATTATATGCAGAGATCAGTAAGAAAAGATTTAGATAAGATATAACAGAAGACAGCTTTGAAAGATAAATAGAACTTTTCCGGGTGATTTCCATGAAGAAAAGCATTACAGGGAAAAGGACTAATATGAGCAAAAACACAGGCAGCATAAAACAATAGGATAATTTTGAGTAAACTGCATGGTCTTCAACACGGCTGAACATGAATTTTGTGGAAAGAAATGTCACGAGAGGTAAAGCAGGTGATTCACGGAGGATCTTATCTACTATAATTGTAGTCTGAGCTTTATTCAAGGTCAGTGGGGAGACACTGAAAGATTTGTATCAGTGAAGTAATGTGGTCATCTGACATTTTAAATCAATCACTTCCATCACTTTGATGGAGGACTCTTGTATCATTATGAAATACCTTTCTATGCTTCTAGTAATACATCTTGCATTAAAACCTATTTTGATCTTAGCATAGCCATACCAGTTTTATTTTGGTTAGAGTCTGCCAGGTATGGACTTTGTAATCATAGTTTGTAACTATACAAACCCAAAGTTTGTACTTTGAACATTTCTGCATACTAATATGTAAAAAAAAAGAAAAGTTGCAACATATAGGTAGGGACTTTTACCCGATCTGACAATCTTAATCTTTAACTAGAATGTTAATCCATTTATTTATTTCATGTAACGTTACTGCTATAACTGTTTGATTTCTATTTGTGTTCTATATTCCTTTTTTCTTTACATTCTTTACTCTTGAATTAGTTATGTAATTTTTACTCCTTTATGTAATTCTCCTCCTTCCTACCATTATCTTACTACTTGTATAATTTTTAAATTTTATTTCAGAGGTTACTCTGGAGCAGGGTTTCTCAGCCATGTTGTGACTGACATTTTGGACTGAAGAATGCTTTATGGGATAGGAGGAGGCTGTTTGTGAATAAGATTTCTTTTTAGCATCCATGGTTTCCACCCATTAGATAACAATAGTCCCACCCATGCTCCTACAATCATGACAATCAAAAATGTCTCTAGACACTGTCGCATATCCCCCATGGGGCATGATCTCTCTTCTTGAGAATCACTGCTCTAGAGTTGGGCTGTCCAATATATTAGTTAGCAGCCACATGCGAGAACTTGGAATGTGACTAGTCTAAATTGAGATGTGGAATAAAGAGTAAGACACCAGCTTTTGAAGGCTTAATATTATTTTAAGGATCCTCATTAATAATTTTATTGTAGATATTATTAATAATTAAATTCAATATAAATAATTAAATTATTATTAATAATTGCATTAATAATTCAATTGTAGTAGATTAGAAATATATTATTTAAATTAATTTCACATTTCTTTTTACTTGTTTTAAATATAGCTGCTAGAAATTGAAGATTCACTTATGTGATGCTCATTTGTAGCTTGTATTATATTTCAATTGGGCATCACTTCTCTTGAGATTATGACATACATCCTTCATTTATTCAAGTCTTTGATAAACCTGGACTTTTACAAAGTACCAGACAATGCAAGGATTCTGGAACACTTCACTCTGCTCCTTCTCTCCTCTTGTGCTATTGCTGTCAGGTATTTTAGTTCTATAAATTACAAATGTCATTTGACATGACTATTATTGTTTTATACAATAATGTTATAATATTATACGTTATAATGTTATACAATAATGGTTATGATGTTAACCCATGTTTGACCCTTTCTGTTGCTATTTACTTCTCCCTGCATTGCTTGCTTCTATCAAGGCTCATTTCTTTCTAACTGAAGCTCTGCCTTTTTATTTCTTTGAATGCACACCTACTATTGATTAAGTCTCTCAATAGTTTTCTTTTTCTGAAAATATCATTTATTACAGATAAATGAATCTTTACATATGTAAACACTTATGTGGTCACAGCCTAGATCAAGCACTCTAGAAGAATTTCCAGCAAGCTAGGAGGCTCCTGCTAGCCAATATTTCCCCAAAGCTAATACTATCCTGACCTTTATAACCACAAATTAATCTTGTCTGCTTTCAGTCTTCATATAAATGGACTTATAATGCAATATGTACTGTTTGGTGCCTGCTTTCTTTGGCACGACATTGTGTCTATAAGATTCATTCATTTTGTGGCATGTAGCAGTTTTCTGAATAGTATTCCCTTGTATAAATATACCATAGATGGTTTATCCACTATATTAATGCAGATTTCTATCGTTTTAGAAAACTAAGATCATGAATAAGGCTACTTTGACTATTCTTGTACATTTACTAGGTGAACATAGGCGCTCGTTATACTAGGACTGAAATTGCTGATCATTTAATAGTAGACCATTTAACGCATACCACCAAACAAATTTCCAAAGTGGCTGTGCTATACACAAACCTTGATACTTAATTTCTCCACGTCCTTACTAACCCTGTGGTATACAGCCTTTCTGTTAGATAGCAGTCTTTGGGTGGCTATGTCTTATGCTTGTGCTTATATTCTTCTGTTCTTCTGGCTTCCCTTTTTACTCCTTAATGGTGTCTTTTGATGTACATAAATTCTTTATTTCAATGAAGTCCAATTTTCCAATCTTCTTCTTTGTGTTTAGTATGTTTTGTTTAGGAAATAATTGCTTACCAGAAGACCATGAAAATAGTCTTTTTTTTAAATTATTTAGTCTAGAAGTTTTATCATTTAACTTTTACACTTAGTTCTATGATCCACCTAAAATTATTTTAATTTTTGAGGGATATTTTTGCCTGTTGGGAATTCTAAGATACTTGTTTTCACTTGCTTATAGAAACTGTCCTATTTTCTGCTGTTTTCATCACTTATGTTGGGAAGTCTTATTGTTTTTCTACTGGGTACTTCCAAAATGTTCTATGTATTTATTCATTTATTTGGCCATACTACATGGCATGTGGGATCTTAGTTATCTGACCAGGGATAGAACCTGCATCCCTGAAGTGGAATCAGAGTCCTAATTACTGGATCACTAATGAAGTCCCCAAGATTCTCTCCTTATATTTCACTTTCAGCAGCTTGACTAATAATGTGTCTAGATTTTTTTTTTAATTATCCTGCTTGCAGTTTATAACCCTTCTAGACTGTGTGGCTTTATATTTTTCATAATTTTTAAAAAATTTAGTTCTTCATGTATTCCAATATTTCTCCATCCTCTCCTTTCTGGACTCAAATTATGTATATATTAGCATATGTCATCATGCTCCAGAATTCTTCTGCTCTTTTCTGCGATGTTTTCCAATCTTTCTTGTGTTTTATCAACCCTGTCTTCAGTCTATCATTTTTAGTTCTAGAATTTTAAAAAAAATTTTTAATAGTTTCAGTTTTCTGTTGAAATCCCTTACCTTTTCATACTTTTCTTAAATGTTTTGATATACAGTTATTTTGAAGTTCATATGTAATAAATACAATATATGGATCTCTATGTGTTTGTTTCTTTTATCTGGTGTTTTTTTTTTTTTCCCCTCTTCCTCTTAGATTATTGTCATGTCCTAGTATACCTACATTGTGTGTGAAAATTTGGAGTGCTAACTTGAACCTCTGGATAACGCTTTCTATCTCTTTCTCCAGAAAAAGATATAGGTGTTGGTTTTATTCCCCCCATCAGCAGTTAAAATAGGGATATATCACCTTAAATATACTCCTGGATTATATCAATTCTAAGATGAATTTCAGCCTTTGTGATAGCTCTATATTTTTAGTTTGTACTATTTCCAGGGTGTTTCCTTTCTTGAGTCTCAGCTGAAGTTCTGGAGGGTTTACCATAGCCTCTTTTCTTTAATGGTCCTTGAACTCCAAATTTTGCCTTTCCAGCACTGTAAAATTGATTAAATTCCTGCTCAGTTTATTACCCTCTTGGCCAATGATTAATGTTAGATGTCTAATCCTCTCATTCTATACCATGCGCAATGAGCATGTATCTGGAGTGGGGAGTGGGGGTGGGGGAGATGACCAGCACAGCCTGTTGGGATCACCTCAATTTGTATACCTTCTCCCCAAGGTCTTGATTCATGGGTTCTAGTTCCTAGACACCTAACTCTCTGATGCTCCAAAAACAAGAAAAGAATCAATAGGTGATGAATAGTGGTACCACTGACTGAACAGGGCTGACACGTGAAGAGAAATTGAGAGGTTACGATGGAGAGGGATGTAGGCAAGAGGAAGAGGTAATAAATCCTGCTTTGATAATGCTTAAGGTGTTTGCTGCTCTGCTAAACAAAGAAAACCACTAAGCAACTGGATGAAGGGTAAGTGCTTTGGCCTATTGATATTGATGCAAATGTGTAAGTTGTCTGAATATAAGTGGTGCTTAAAATTATGAGGTCAGAGTTTACCTTGGGGTCCAGTGGTTAAGGATCTGTGCTTTCATTGCCAGGGGTGTGTGTTCAATCCCTCGTCAGGGAACTAATATCCCATATTCTGTGTGGTGTGGCCAAAGGACAAAAAAAGTTATGAGGTGAGATGCAATCACGAAGGTAGAGTTTTATGCTTAGAATACATGAGCAGGATTAATAAATAACTCTGGAAAACTCATATATTTAAGATGATATAATCAATATCTGTCTAGTCTCAATTATATACAAAAATATTTCAGTAGTCTTAGAAAACGGTCAATCCTTTTTTTTAAATCATTCTACGACAATTTTTTTCTTCCAAATGCTAGTTTATAATCTTTGCTCCTATAGTTCTAAATTAACAAAACTAGCATGTTAGTAGATCCATAGGGAGGCTGTTAGTCAGGTATTTCCATAATGATTTATGTTTCCAGAATACAGCATAAACACCAGAAAGATATAAATGAAACAAAGGTATCATATAAAAGGTCCAGCTGAAACTGATATGGTATTACTGGTTTAGAAAGTAAGCTCTGAAGTATACTACAGTTTGTAGAATCTGTCAAAATTTTATCCTGCTTTTCGCACTTATAAGTTGTATGACATTGGGAAAGATGCTTAATCTCTCCAAGCCTCAGTTTTCTTATTGGTAAAATGAAGATAATGGCAGTACCTATTCCATTGGGTTGCTGTGACAATGAAATGGAATGATATAGGTAAAGTGTTTAGCACAGTGTCATGCATATAATAAACTACACAAGTCAGATGGTAGGTGCTGCAAGAGGGCATCACAGGGCAGACACACTGAAACCATACTCACAGAAAACTAGTCAATCTAATCACACTAGGACCACAGCCTTGTCTAACTCAATGAAACCAAGCCATGCCTGCGGGGCAACCCGAGACGGGTGGGTCATGGTGGAGAGGTCTGACAGAATGTGGTCCACTGGAGAAGGGAATGGCAAGCCACTTCAGTATTCTTGCCTTGAGAACCCCACGAACAGTATGAAAAGGCAAAATGATAGGATACCGAAAGAGGAACTCCCCAGGTCATTAGGTGCCCAATATGCTACTGGAGATCAGTAGAGAAATAACTCCAGAAAGAATGAAGGGATGGAGCCAAAGCAAAAACAATACTCAGTTGTGGATGTGACTGGTGATAGAAGCAAGATCCGATGTTGTAAAGAGCAATATTGCATGGGAACCTGGAATGTCAGGTCCATGAATCAAGGCAAATTGGAAGTGGTCAAACAAGAGATGGCAAGGGTGAACGTCGACATTCTAGGAATCAGCAAACTAAAATGGACTGGAATGGGTGAATTTAACTCAGATGACCCTTATATCTACTACTGCAGGCGGGAATCCCTCAGAAGAAATGGAGTAGCCATCATGGTCAACAAAAGAGTCCAAAATGCAGTACTTGGATGCAATCTCAAAAATGACAGAATGATCTCTGTTCATTTCCAAGGCAAACCATTCAATATCACAGTTATCCAAGTCCATGCCCCAACCAGTAACGCTGAAGAAGCTGAAGTTGAATGGTTCTATGAAGACCTACAAGACCTTTTAGAACTAACACCCAAAAAAGATGTCCTTTTCATTATAGGAGACTGGAGTGCAAAAGTAGGAAGTCAAGAAACACCTGGAATAACAGGCAAATTTGGCCTTGGAATACAGAATGAAACAGGGCAAAGACTAATAGAGTTTTGCCAAGAAAATACACTAGTCATAGCAAACACCCTCTTCCAACAACACAAGAGAAGACTCTACACATGGACATCACCAGATGGTCAACACCGAAATCAGATTGGTTATATTCTTTGCAGCCAAAGATGGAGAAGCTCTATACAGTCACCAAAAACAAGACCAGGAGCTGACTGTGGCTCAGATCATGAACTCCTTATTACCAAATTCAGACTGAAATTGAAGAAAATAGGGAAAACCACTAGACCATTCAGGTATGACCTAAATCAAATTCCTTATGATTATACAGTGGAAGTGAGAAATAGATTTAAGGCAGTAGATCTGATAGATAGAGTGCCTGATGAACTATGGAATGAGGTTCGTGACATTGTACAGGAGACAGGGATCAAGACCATCCCCATGGAAAAGAAATGCAAAAAAGCAAAATGGCTGTCTGGGGAGGCCTTACAAATAGCTGTGAGAAGAGAGGCGAAAAGCAAAGGAGAAAAGGAAACGTATAAGCATCTGAATGCAGAGTTCCAAAGAATAGCAAGAAGAGACAAGAAAGCCTTCTTCAGCGTTCAATGCAAAGAAATAGAGGAAAACAACAGAATGGGAAAGACTAGAGATCTCTTTAAGAAAATGAGAAATACCAAAGGAACATTTCATGCAAAGATGGGCTCGATAAAGGACAGAAATGGTATGGACCTAACAGAAGCAGAAGATATTAAGAAGAAGTGGCAAGAATACACAGAAGAACTGTACAGAAAAGATCTTCACGACCCAGATAATCATGATGATGTGATCACTAACCTAGAGCCAGACATCTTGGATTGTGAAGTCAAGTGGGCCTTAGAAAGCATCACTACGAACAAAGCTAGTGGAGGTGATGGAATTCCAGTTGAGCTGTTTCAAATCCTGAAAGATGATGCTGTGAAAGTGCTGCACTCAATATGCCAGCAAATTTGGAAAACTCAGCAGTGGCCACAGGACTGGAAAAGGTCAGTGTTCATTCCAATCCCAAAGAAAGGCAATGCCAAAGAATGCTCAAACTACCGCACAATTGCACTCATCTCACATGCTAGTAAAGTAATGCTCAAAATTCTCCAAGCCAGGCTTCAGCAATATGTGAACCGTGAACTTCCTGATGTTCAAGCTGGTTTTAGAAAAAGCAGAGGAACCAGAGATCAAATTGCCAACATCCGCTGGATCATGGAAAAAGCAAGAGAGTTCCAGAAAAAGATCTATTTCTGCTGTATTGACTATGCCAAAGCCTTTGACTGTGTGGATCACAATAAACTGTGGAAAATTCTGAAAGAGATGGGAATACCAGACCACCTGACCTGCCTCTTGAGAAATCTGTATGCAGGTCAGGAAGCAACAGTTAGAACTGGACATGGAACAACAGACTGGTTCCAAATAGGAAAAGGAGTACGTCAAGGCTGTATATTGTCACCCTGCTTATTTAACTTCTATGCAGAGTACATCATGAGAAACGCTGGACTGGAAGAAGCACAAGCTGGAATCAAGATTGCCGGGAGAAATATCAATAACCTCAGATATGCAGATGATGCCACCCTTATGGCAGAAAGTGAAGAGGAGCTAAAAAGCTTCTTGATGAAAGTGAAAGAGGCGAGCAAAAAACTTGGCTTAAAGCTCAACATTCAGAAAACAAAGATCATGGCATCCAGTCCCATCATTTCATGGGAAATAGAGGGGGAAACAGTGGAAACAGTGTCAGACTTTATTTTGGGGGGCTCCAAAATCACTGCATATGGTGACTGCAGCCATGAAATTAAAAGACACTTACTCCTTGGAAGGAAAGTTATGACCAACCTAGATAGTATACTTTGCCGACTAAGGTCCGTCTAGTCAAGGCCATGGTTTTTCCTGTGGTCATGTATGGATGTGAGAGTTGGACTGTGAAGAAGGCTGAGTGCCGAAGAATTGATGCTTTTGAACTGTGGTGTTGGAGAAGACTCTTGAGAGTCCCTTGGACTGCAAGGAGATCCAACCAGTCCATTCTGAAGGAGATCAACCCTGGGATTTCTTTGGAGGGAATGATGCTAAAGCTGAAGCTCCAGTACTTTGGCCACCTCATGCAAATAATTGACTCATTGGAAAAGACTCTGATGCTGGGAGGGGTTGGGGGCAGGAGAAGGGGACGACCGAGGGTGAGATGGCTGGATGGCATCACGGACTCAATGGACATTGAGTCTGAGTGAACTCCCGGAGTTGGTGATGGACAGGGAGGCCTGGCATGCTGCGATTCATGAACTGAACTGAACTAAATATGAAAAGGTATATAACTTCTAAAGACTAACTAAATTATATGAAGGTAAAATTGGTATGATATTAAAACCTCTGTTAAATTCAAGCTTAAAACACATTTTCAGTTCAGTTCAGTTCAGTTCAGTTGCTCAGTCATGTCCGACTCTTTGCGATGCCATGAATCACGGCATGCCAGGCCTCCCTGTCCATCACCAACTCCCGGAGTTCACTCAGATTCATGTCCATCGAGTCGGTGATCCCATCCAACCATCTCATCCTCGGTCATCCCCTTCTCCTCCTGCCCCCAATCTCTCCCAGCATCAGAGTCTTTTCCAATGAGTCAACTCTTCTCATGAGGTGGCCAAAATACTGGAGTTTCAGCTTTAGTATCATTCCTTCCAAAGAACACCCAGGGCTGATCTCCTTCAGAATGGACTGGTTGGATCTCCTTGCAGTCGAACGGACTCTCAAAAGTCTTCTCCAACACCACAGTTCAAAAGCATCAATTCTTTGGCACTCAGCCTTCTTCACAGTCCAACTCTCACATCCATACATGACCACAGGAAAAACCATAGCCTTGACTAGACGGACCTTTGTTGGCAACACCTTTTACCTATGTCTAAACGCCAGGGAAAATTTAGTTGCAACATTTTTTACCCCTCTGATAACCAAAACTGATTCAACTTTAAATATTTCCTTTTTCCATATGTCTCTCACAAAATAAAAATAAAGATGAACTTCTCACATAAATTGACCAACTTTTTGTTGAAGTATGAGTGGCTGTGATCCTTGATTGACTGCGTTTGCCTACATAACTGATGAAAGAAAGTCAAAGTGAAGTTGTTCAGTCGTGTCTGATTCTTTGAGACTCCATGGACACCAGGCTTCTCCGTCCATCGGATTTTCTAGGCAAGAGTACTGGAGTGGGTTGCCATTTCCTTTCCAGGGAATCTTCCCGACCAAGGGATCAAACCCAGGTCTCCTGCATTGTAGACAGACGCTTTACCATCTGAGCCACCAGGGAAGTCCTACATAACTGATGAGTACCTTGTAAACTAGAGGAAAGTTATATTATCTAAAATGTAAACGTGTATGCTTCCAGGTGGCACTAGTGGTAAAGAACCTGCCTGCCAATGCAGGAGATGTATCAGATGCGGGTTCAAACCCTGGGTTGGCAGGATCCACTGGTGAAGGAAATGGCAACTCACTCCAGTATTCTTGCCCGGAGAATTCTGTGGACAGAGGAGCCTGGTGGGCTACAGTGCATAGGGTTGCAAAGAGTCAGACATGACTGAAGCGACTGCACAGCACAGCTCATGCTATGTTTATCATATGTTAGGATACATTTAACCATGCTGCTGGAAGATCTAGGTATTGCTCCTTTTTAAATTCTGCATGATCAGAATATTTCTGGGGAATTGATTCTCCTAAATCAAGCACAGCATTTGTGTTTGGCCAAGATGACAACTTCACTTTTGAAACCAATGAACTTTAATGATTCAAAAGCTAAATGCTTGCTATTTTATTCCAAGATAATAATTAAGTTTATACTCAACAGTGACTAACAGAAGCATTGACTTTACTTTCTTTTGTCTTCAGAGATTTTTTGAACATTTTTTACCTGTAATACTGTCTCCATCTGAGTGTGCTTGGTTAATGTGCATTAATTCATTCAGAAAACATTCTTCTTTCAAGAAATTCACTTCATGTGTGTGGATGGCAATGAAGAAACTGGGTTCTACACTCTCATTTTCCTTATACTTTACAAGTTAGAAATTTGAAAGTGAGATTGCTACCTTGTATCTTTAAGACTTTCAGTTGTAGATGGTAGAAATACAATACAAATTATTTGGTATTCAAAACAAATGATCTGCCCACCCAGTAACTGCAGTGTGCAGGAATGGTGCTGACTTAGACAGATAAATCAAGGGTTTCAGAATACACCATCAGAATCATCAGCATTATCGTCTTCATCGATCTCTCTGTGTCTCTTTCCATATTTCTCTCATCTCTCTTATCTCTCTGCTAAAAGAGGTGTATTGGGGTTTTTGTCACTACTTTAGTAAATCACCACCTTTAATGGCTTAAAGTGAAAGTAAAGTAGCTCAGTCGTGTCTGACTCTTTGTGACCCCGTGGATTGTAGCCCACCAGGCTCCTCCATCCATGGGATTCTCCAGGCAAGAATACTGGAGTGGGTTGCCATTTCCTTCAGGGGATCTTCCCGACCCAGGGATCGAACCCAGGTTTCCGGCATTGCAGGCACACGCTTTAACCTCGGAGCCACCAGGGAAGCTCCTTTAATGGCTTAAAATAACACAAATTTATTCTTATAAAGTTCTAGAGGTCAGAAGTCCTAAATGAGTCTTGCAGGGCTAAGATCCAGGTGTGGGCGCTGTGCCACTCCTTTTGATGGTAGCATTCCCAGAACATGCAGTTTCTCTATGGTTTTCAAGGTCTGCTTCCTGGCACTGGAGTGGCCTAGGTGGGGAGCTGGGATTTGATAGCACCTTCCCTAATGCTGTGTAAGACAGCAACAGAAGCTGCAGTTTCCTCTTTGGGACGGCTGTGTTGTGTGATGATCAGAATCTGTTCCCAGACACCTTACTTCAAGCTTAGTTCTTTGAGCCTTCCAGCAGTTCTGTGAGGCAGCCAATACCCTTTTAATAAACTCCTTTTCCTGCTTAATCAGCTAGAGAGAGTTAGTTTCAAGTGCTTGAAATTGAGGGTGATGACTGACTTATCTACCTCAGAGAGTTAGTGTTGTAATGACACAGAATACTATACTGTCACACAAGTTGGCTGCCTTGATTTGCCCGCGGATCATTCCCCTAGAACATCACCTGTACCCAAGTCCCTTGTTTCAGGGTTGGCTTTTGAGGGAACACAATGAAGACAGACCATACCGATGGAAGGAAAATGGTATGTTTTGACTTTAAACATTTCAGATAAAAAGAGGCATTCAAAACTAAAATTCCAGAGTGATTCCTCTACTTTCATTTTCTTTTATTCAAAGTGCTAAAATACTGAATTTTATTTTTTAAAAGTTGAAATCATTCCCCTAGCTTTCTGTGCCACTGATGATTCTGGCATACAATTTTTATTTTTTAAAAAAATTGGTAAAATTCCCTAAGTGGAATTGTCATTTAATATATCATCTTTTTGTTTATCCCAGAGGTGAAGGTTTAATATGTTTACACAGAAAATAATGCTGATATTTGAGAATTCATTTAAAAGGAGATTAATATTTTATAATATTCAACTGATTGAAATGTAGTTTGCAAGAAAAACTAATTACTTTTACAGAGTAGTTGAAAACCTTAGACCTAGAATATATGAATGATTTTCATTTGAACAAATTAAGAGAATTGATTCATCTTTGTGGCAAAATGATCCAGTTACATTTAGTCAGGGAACATTCACAATGTTGGACTCAGTGTTTCTGGAAACCAAAAAAAAAAAAAAAAACTAGAGCACATTTTCCCTGCAGGCTCTAACTTGAAAATTCAATTAAGATTTATTGATAAAAGACTGCACAGCTAAAATATATTGTCCTAATTTACAAATCAATAAGCATTTCTGTTATTTTTATGCACTATAAATTATATAATTTAATTTATGCCTATCTGATGTCCAAATGTGTTGGTAAATGAGATGCCTAAAGCAACGTGTGGGGGTAGAATATAATTCTGTTAATGTTGAAAAGAGGTGACATTTTTATTCTAATCATAACAGAGCTTATGTGGATGTTTTAACAACTTGCATACTAAACTTATCATATTTATATAGTGTCCCTTCTGTCTCCAGTCTTTTACACCTGGCAAATTCACCCACACACCCTAAAGACAAACTGAAAGCACCAAGAAAAGTTTTAGGCACTTCTCAAATTTTCCAATTTCTCTTTCCCGAAACTCATACGTCCTCCTAACATGCTTTGGTTTTCTGAAAGCCTCATGTGTAACAGGGTTTCAGGTGGGCTGAATTTAGAACACTGAGCGACAAGCTGGCAGCATTTCTTGGTTTAGGTACCTGAAGCAAGTCTCCTTGGGGATCTTTGTTTTGCTCTTAGTTATATAAGATGTTCAGGCACCTGTTCTCTTGAGGGTAAGTCTCACAACCTGATGTTTTTTCCTCACAGCTTCATGAAGTAGAGAGCCTGCCTCCAGAGTAAGGCTGGGGAAATTTTGCATACTAGTGAAAAAGCTGCTTGGGGGAAAAAAAAATGAACCAGACGTAGTTTTCTGACAGATTGAGGTGATTCAGTCCAAGATTTTTCGCTGGATAAGAGCAGCAAGGGCTTCAAAGTAGAATTCTCCCTCAGTGATTTGTGCTTAAGATCCAGTCAACCCAAGAACTTCCATATCCAAGGCAAGCAGCTTTGGTCAAGGCACATGTGAGAAATAGAAAACTACTTCAGGAGCTTCCAGTAACACCCTAGCATGTTATCACCTTTGGAGATCAGTTGCTGGTTATGTGTAAGTGTAAACCTGAAGCCTAGCTATGGCATAACTGTACAGAACTGAAGAGCTCTGGGCAAGAAAGGATATCACTGTGGCAATAGATTCATATTTCTCAGATTGTGCAGAACAGATGCTCAATAGAGACACCAAGTATGATAGCAAAATACCTCTGATTCAAAAGGCCTCAAAACACTTTTTGAATCTCTCTCCTCACATCTTTTTAGAAGTTGCATTGACCATAGTGGACAGTTTCTTATGGGGAGGCCACAGGAGGTAGACATTGGTGTTCCTGCAAATATGAGAATGAAGTATGCCAAACTGATGAATTAAGCTGTGAGTTCCATGCTTTCATTCAGTCATGTCTGACTCTGTGACCCCATGGACTATAGCTCACTAGGCTCCTCTGTCCACATAATTTTCCAGGCAAGAATACTGGAGTGGGTTGCCATTTCCTACTCCAGGGAATCTTCTTGACCTGGGGATTGAACCCGTGTCTCTTGCATCTCCTATGTTGGCAGACAGATTCTTTACCACTGACCCACCGGGGGACCAGCTCTGCTTACTCCTAGAGTTTTGGCAGCCTCCCTCTACTCCTGCGTCTCTGGGCATATTGCAAAACTTAGATCACAGATTTATTTTTCAGCGGAAAAAGCAACTGAAGAAAAATGTAATTGATAAATTTATTCATAACTCAAAATATTAGGAATAATTCAAAAACAAAGAAAACAATATTTAGGTATATAATAGCCTGTTTTACGAATCTCAGAGTGCTTGAGTGCACAATAGGTAGCTGGCTTTCTGAGAAAGATGCTGAGACTGATTGAATAATAAAATGGCCATTCTCAGCTTTAGAATGGATGGGGGCAAGAGAGAGAAGACCGAGACAAAAACAAGACCAGATATAGCCCCAAACTTGAAGCTCTCTGTCTTAACTCTGTTCAAACCAGATTCACACTTGCACTCCTTATGTGCTTGGCACCTAATGGGAAAACAAACCTTTGGACAAAAATAGGTTAGGAAGTAAAATGAAAGAAAGCATCCCATTTTACAAAATCAGATTTTTACAATAAAATACTTAGTAGTAAACCCACTCCAGTGTTCTTGCCTGGAGAATCCCAGGGGTGAGAGAGCCTGGTGGGCTGCCGTCTATGGGATCGCACAGAGTCGGACATGACTGAAGCGACTTAGCAGCAGCAGCAGTAAACATAGATTTAAGATCTACTTAGGAAAAATTATGGGATATAAAAAATATATATAGATATACAGTTGACTCTTGAACAACAGGAATTCAGACTGCAGAGATCCACTTATACACTGATTTTTTTTCAGTAATAAATTCTACAGTACTATATCTCTTCAGTTTTTGGAACTAAGGATGTGGAATTGCAGATGCAAAGGAGGGATGGATTTTCCACTGCTTAGAGGATCAGCACCCCAACAAAGTAGGTTATTCAAAAGTCAACTATACTTTGATTTGTATAGAAACACTCAATAATACAAACATGAAGGACCTACTGTGTAGCACAGGGAACTCTACTCAGTATTCTGTAGTCGCCTATATGTGAAAAGAACTGGAAAAAGAATGTCTGTATTAATATGTGTGTATATAACTGAACCACTTTGCTGTATACCTGAAACTAATACAACATTGTAAATCAACTAGGCCTCAATATAGAATAAAAACTAAGTTAAAAATAATACTAATACAAACATGAAATTTCTCCAAAGATTAGTAAGTTAATTCAGTATCATCCCAAACAGGATCCCAAAGAGATTTCTTGTTTTCTTTTGAACTTGCAAAAATAGTAGTAGAGTTCATCTATAAAAATAAATGAGTAGAGCCAGAAAATTTCTGAAAAAGAAAATTTATATGGAGGAAATATACCTACCAGATATTAATTATGTAAAACTTTAATTTTAAGGAATGTTATTATTAGCCAGGTAAAATTCTGTGAAACAAAAGAGAATTCAAAAATAAACCTCCAAACAAAAATGCAATTTAGTATATAATAAATGCTGCTTTTACTATTTAGTTGCCAAGTCATGTCCAATTCCTTTGCAACCCCATGGACTGTAGCCTACCAGGCTCCTCTATCCATGGGATTTCCCAGGCAATACTGGACTGGGTTACTATTTCCTTCTCCACGGGATCTTCCCAAGCCAGGGATCAAACCCACGTCTCCTGCATTGCAGAGAGATTCTTTACCACTGAGCCACCTGGGAAGCCACATAATATATAAATGTTTTCAAATTATTGAGAGAAAATGGCTTATTCAGTAAGTGATCTTGGAACAACTGGGAGAACATTTAGAAAGATTTAAAAATAAATTTGAAATATGTAAATATTTCATTGTAAAAGTAAAATCATAAAAACTAAAAATAAAGATGAATTTAAAAATAATTTTAGAGTAGGAGTCTTTTTATGGGAACATTGAAAATCTAGAATTCAATAAGGAATAGATTAATATATTTGACTAGATAAAAACTAAAGACTCATGCAAGACAAAATTATACTTCAAATAAGATAAAATACAACCAGCTAACTAGAGAAAAATTGTTTCTAATACATATCAGTAAAATTCTAATTTCTTTAATATACAAAAAATACTTGCTAATTAATTTTTTAAAAGCAACCACATAGACAAAAATTAACATAGAGTATATATGTCATAGACTTATAAATAGATTTAACATTTTTTATTTAACAAAGAAATGATGCAAGCATAAAACACAGTCTCCTTAATGAGTCTTAATTCTAGTAGGTAGGCCTGATGCTCAGCTGGTAAACCCTTGTAGGGCAATACTAGTTGCTTATGACTGATGCCCTATCTGACTGATCAGAACTCACACCCTTTCTAGTTATTAAATATCCTCTCTGCTAGTAGAGGGTTGACAGACAATAAACCAATACATTTCAGAGTTTCTCGACCTTTGTGGTTTCTCAACCTTTGACATTCTGGGCTAAATAGTCCTTTGTGTCAGGGACTGTCCTGTACATTGTGCTGCTGCTGCTGCTAAGTTGCTTCAGTCGTGTCCGACTCTGTGCGACCCCATAGATGGCAGCCCACCAGGCTCCCCCGTCCCTGGGATTCTCCAGGCAAGAACACTGGAGTGGGTTGCCATTTCCTTCTCCAATGCATGAAAGTGAAAAGTGAAAGAAGTCACTTAGTCGTGTCCGACTCTTTGTGACCCCATGGACTGCAGCCTATCAGGTTCCTCCATCCATGGGATTTTCCAGACAAGAGCACTGGAGTGGGTGCCATCGCCGTCCAAGGGATTTTCCAGGCAAGAGCACTGGAGTGGGGTGCCATTGCCATCCATGGGATTTTCCAGGCAAGAGCACTGGCGTGGGGTGCCATTGCCATCCATGGGATTTTCCGGGCAAGAGCACTGGAGTGGAGTGCCATTGCCATCCATGGGATTTTCCAGGCAAGAGCACTGGAGTGGGGTGCCATCACCTTCTTCAGTGCATTGTAGGATGTTTAATAACACCTCTGGCCTCTACCCACTGCATGCCAGCAGTAGCAACTCCTTCTCTCCAGTTGTGAGAACCAAAATTGTTTCTAGACTTTGTCAAATGCCCCTGCCCCTGCTGACCAGTATGTGTAAATGCCTGGCAGAGTATAAGGAAGAATTATAAAGGAAAATAAAGTTGGATGAAGAGAGGCAGAATGAAGAGAGCCAGGTGCTTCTTTCAACGGGGTGGTAGGGTAAGGCTCCCTGAAAAGATGACATCTGAGCAGCAACTTGAAATGGGGAAATCATCCTGTTTTATTAGAGGGAAAAGAATTCCAGGCAGAGTGAATAGTAAGAGCAAAGATTCTGAAAGCTGAACACATCTGACCTTGGTAAAGAATAGCAAGAAGGCCACCAGTTGGAGCAGAGGGAGGCAGAGAGAGTGGGGTTGATAGACAAGGTCAGAGAGGAACACAGGAGGCAGATCTTTTCGAATCTTGTAGGCCGCAGTGCATGTTCAGTCACTTCAGTTTTGTCCAACTCTTTTGGACCCCGTGGACTGTAGCCCGGCAGGCTCCTCTGTCCATGGTATTCTCCAGGCAAGAAAACTGGAGTGGGTTGCCATGCCCTCCTCCAAGCGATCTTCCCCACCCAGGATTCAAACCCATATCTCCAGCATCTCCCAGATTGCATGCAGGTTCTATACCCACTGAGTCACCTGGGAAGCCTAGGCCATGGCAAGAACTTCCAATTTTACTTTGGATAAAATGGAAAATGAAAGGAGGGTTTTGAGAGAAGACTGATGTAATCTATCTTATATTAATAGAAAAAAGGGATAAAAATAACCAAAAATCTTATGAAAAAATAATCAATTTCAGTTGTAATTAATTGAAAGGAGTTTAAAAATTGATATATCATTTTTTTTCCACCTAGGATATTAGCAAAGATTAAGAAGTTAAAACATCCAGTGAGAGTGAATCTTGAGGGGAAAAGGAACATTCATCTGCTTTTAATGGATGTAAATTTGTACAACTTCATTAGAAGACAATATGTTAACACCTATTAAAATCTAAAAATTGGTGCAGTAACTGCATTTAAAAGGAATTTAACACACAGATATATTCCACAAATGTAAAAAGTCATATTATAAAATTACTTCTTGCAACATTGTTTGAAATACTAAAAACTCAATCCATGTTCAGTAGCATAGGATTGGGTCTGTGCGTGCGTGTATTGGTGCTGAGTCTTTTTAGTCATGTCTGACTTTTTGCGACCCCATGGACCATAGCCTGCCAGGCTCCTCTGTTCATGGAATTCTGCAGGCAAGAATACTGGGGTGGGTTGCCATGCCCTCCTCCAGGGGATCTTCCTGACCCAGGGATCAAACCCCCATCTCTTATGTCTCCTGCATTGGCAGGCAGGTTCTTTACCACTAGCACTACCTGAGAAGGCCAAGATTGGTTGTGTAAATTATAGCAAATCTATATAATAGAAACTGTGTAGCAATCAAGAAATTTAAGGTAAATCTAAATAGACCCACATGGAAAGATCTCCAAAATAACTGTTAGTTTAAAGAATAAAGTTAAAAACAAAAGCAGCTTATAGTATAATTCCTTGTTATTTAAAAGAATTAGTGTATGGCAAAACCAATACAGTATTGTAAAGTAAAAAAATAAAATAAAATAAAAAGCCGTATGTGTGTTTACTCTAAGGATAGTCATTCTCTATGTGCATGCGCATGTGCTAAGTTGCTTCAGTCATGTCTGACCCTTTGCAACCCCATGGATTATAGCCCGCCAGGCTCCTCCGTCCATGGGTTTCTCCAGGCCAGAATACTGGGGTGTGTTGCCATGCCCTCCTCCAAGGGGATCTTCCTGACACAGGGACCAAACTTAGTCTCCTGCATTGCCAAGCAGGTTCCTTACCACTAGCGCCACCTGAGAAGCCCTCATCCTCTATGTATCTGGTTCTGATTAACTGATTTGTTCCTTCTACTTGTCACTGAACATAATACAAGATGATTACTGCTCAGTCGCTTCAGTCGTGTCCGACTCTGTGCGACCCCATAGATGGCAGCCCACCAGGCTCCCCTGTCCTTGGGATTCTCCAGGCAAGAACACTGGAGTGGGCTGCCACTTCCTTCTCCAATGCATGAAAGTGAAAAGTGAAAGTGAAGTTGCTCAGTCGTGTCCGATTTTTCGCAACCCCATGGACTGCAGCCTATGAGGCTCCTCCATCCATGGGATTTTCCAGGCAAGAGTACTGGAGTGGGGTGCCATTGCCTTCTCCAAGATGATTACTAATAATTACTAATTCGTTTTATTTGCCTGCTTGATTTTTAGAACTTTATTTTATGTATGTATGTATATATATATATATATGTATGTATATGTATATATGCTGCTAAGTCACTTCAGTTGTGTCTGACTCTGTGTGACCCCATAGACGGCAGCCCAACAGGCTCCCCGTCCCCTGGGATTCTCCAGGCAGGAGTACTGGAGTGGGTTGCCATTTCCTTTTCCAATGCATGAAAGTGAAAAGTGACAGTGAAGTCACTCAGTCGTGTCCGGCCCTCAGCTACCCCATGGACTGCAGCCTACCAGGCTCCTCTGTCCATGGGACTTTCCAGGCAAGAGTACTGGAGTGGGGTGCCATTACCTTCTCCATATGTATATATATTTACATATATATATAACACATACAGGGTGACTCTGCTTTTTTAAGGTATTATATTCCTTACATTTATATTTTAATATAGTTTCATAATAAATATAATGGTAATTCTCAAAGTAGAAATTGTTTTTACTAGTATACGGATAGAAAATTCTGGAGGAATACGTGAGAAACTGTTAACAATGGTTATCTCTAGAGAATAGAACTGAAAGTAAGTGAGTTAGGAGATTTTATATTTCATTTCATATCTCTATGTACTCATTTAAGTTTTTTTATCATGTGTATAAATTTTCTATAATATTCCTAGTAATTTAAATTAAAACAAAAAAACACAATGTTCTAGAACACCAGCTTTGAACTCCTATCTTCCAGGCCTGTCTCCCTACCTTCCTAGTGTAGGAAATGATCACAAATTTGGTTTTCCTGGTTTTTATTCTCAGTTCTCCGACTCTGTTTGCATTTTGTCTGGCTCTTTTTTCCTCCTAGCTCTCCAGGTAAGCACCTCATATGATCTAACCTGTGGTTCATCTGCTTGCTTAACTGGCACCCAAACCTGAAAGAAGGTTAGACCAAAACTTCATAAACTTGAAGAACAAGTAACATTATCACAGGAAAAGTGTTAGTCGCTCAGTACTGTCTGATGCTTTGCCATCCTGTGGGCTGTAGCCCATAGGGCTCCTCTGTCCATGGAATTCTCTAGGCAAGAATACTGGAGTGGGTAGCCATTCCCTTCTCCAGGGGATCTTCCTAACCCAGGGATTAAACGCACGTCTCCTGCATTGCAGGTGGTTTCTTGAGCCACCAGGGAAGATGGCCCAAGCTATTGTTAAAAAAAAGCAATATTTAATAAAACTGACTTCATTAAGATGCTCAATAACTGTATTATATCTAATTTAGGGTTAAAGATAAAAACTGGTTGTTATTGTTGTTGTCATGCATTTATTATAAAATTGAAAGATTACAATGGATCTTTTATGGTTTAGGGCTGGGTGAACAGACACATACCTAGCTCATTTTTACTCACACCATACAACAAACATAACAATTACAAAACAGTAGGTGAAATTGGTCATTGTTTCCTTCCCAGCCTTCAGTGTGCCGCAAAGTCTAGAGACCATAAGGGAGTACTATTTCAGATTGACTTGAGCCGTATGTAGTTTGCAACGCAGAATTTTTTATCCGTCTATTTCAGACCCTTCGCCCCCATGGTTGGTTTCCCCTCACCATTTTTAAAGACCACTTTCTTGGCCATTTACTCCCACCTCTCAAGTCTGGGTTGAATACCTTTCATCTCTGTCACTATGCTGGTTTACCCTGAGTTGTTAACACATAGCCAGTAATAAATGATGGCATTCCTGACATTTTCACAAGGAATAAAACAGTGTATATAGGCGTACCTGTCAGTTTTTTGATGTCCAGTTCATTTCATGCTTTTCCTAACCTTTATTTTTTACCTTTATAACTCACATCTATTTCTGAACAGAGTTTTCTAGATTAAAACTTCCTGATTTGTTGACATCTTCTGGCTGAGTAACTGTCAGATTCCCATTTGGCCTTTATACTTGCTTCAGCTCCAAGTGGATAAACACTAAAGGGGGGGAAAAAACAGAACTAGCCTAAATAGCATTTTTTTTTTCCTACTCTGCCAATGTCAGTGGTAGTATTGCAGTTCCAATTAATAAATGTGGTTTGCTACAGCCAAAACACACTTATTATTTTTTGCAGTAATTACATTTAGACCATATTAAAATAATTATTCAGGTACCCTACTCCTTAAAGACAAATGAGATTCTATAAAACTGTCTGGAAAGCTAATTTGGTGAAATCCTTACTTGATATTTTAATTACAGAATTAGAGATATTACCATGGAAAACAAATTCTTCAATGGCATGGATCAAAAGCTTTCTGGAAAGAAAAGATTGCTATGCCATCATTATTGTGGTTTGCTGGGCCCTGTCAGATAATGACATTCCAGAGCATCATTACACCTAGTGATCCACTCGTTGCCTTCAACTTTTGAACATTTGAACAGATTGTAGCAATGCCTTCTCTATTTCATGATCTACCCTTTCGTTATTACCTTTCATCACAAAATCTTAATTACTTTTTTTTGCCAGAGTATGTTCAGGTTCTACATAGAACCCATCTACCTCCTATGCTTTTTTTCAACTTTTTATTTTGTATTGGAATATAGCCAATTAACAATTGTGGTAGTTTCAGGTGAACAGTAAAAGAACTCAGCCATACATATACATGAATCCATTCTCCCCCACACTCCTCTCCCATCCAGGCTGTCACATAGCATCAAGTAGAGTTCCCTGTGCTATACAGTAGGATTATCTCTTATGCTTTTGAAATATGTTTGTGGACCTGCTAGATATGATTAACGTGTGTTGTATTTCTTGGGATTTTTTATTTGTATAAAATAAGAAATTATTTGTACTAAACAGCATGTTAAGTTTCATATACCTTCACATCAGTTCAGTACAGTCACTCAGAAATGTCCAACTCTTGGCGACCCCATAGACTGTAGCACACCAGGCTTCCCTGTCCATCACCAACTCCCAAAGCTTGTTCAAAATCATGTCCATTGAGTTGGTGGTGCCATACAACCATCTCATCCTTTGTCATCACCTTCTCTTCCTGCCTTCAGTCTTTCCCAGCATCAGGGTCTTTTCCAGTGAGTCAGTTCTTTGTATCAGGCGGCCAAAGTATTGGAGTTTCAGCTTCAGCATCAGTCCTTCCAATGAATATTAAGGACTGATTTCCTTTAGGATGGACAGGTTGTATCTCCTCGCAGTCCAGAGGACTCTCCAGAGTCTTCTCTAACACCATAGTTCAAAAGCATCAATTCTTCAGCACTCAGCTTTCTTTATAGTCCAAGTCTCACATCCATACATGACTACTGGAAAAACTATAGCTTTGACTAGATGGTCAGCAAAGTAATGTCTTGGTTTTTTAATATACTGTCTAGGTTGGTCATAGCTTTTCTTCCAAGGAGTAAGCGTCTTTTAACTTCGTGGCCGCAGTCACCATCTGCAGTGATTTTGGAGCCCAAGAAAATAAAGTCTCTCACTGTTTCCATTGTTTCCCCATCTATTTGCCATGGAGTGATAGGACCAGATGCCATGATCTTTGTTTTCTGAATGTTGAATTTAAGCCAGCTTTTTCACTCTCTTTCACTTTCATCAAGAGGCTCTTCAGTTCCTCTTTGCTTTCTGCCATAAGGGTGAAAGGTCATCTCCATATCTGAGGTTATTGATATTTCTCCCAGCAATCTTGAATCCAGCTTGTGCTTCATCCAGCCCGGCATTTCGCATGATATACACTGCATATAAGTTAGATAAGCAGGGAGACAATATACTGCCTTGACATACTCCTTTCCCTATTTGGAATTAGTCTGTTGTACCATGTCCAGTTCTAACTGTTGCTTCTTGACCTGCGTGCACATTTCTCAGGAGGTAGGTAAGATGGTCTGGTATTCTCATCTCTTTAAGAATTTTCCACAGTTTGTTGTGATCCACACAGTCAAAGGCTTTGAAATAGTTAATAAAGCAGAAATAGATGTTTTTCTGGCACTCTAATAATATATGAAGTTTCATATATTTAATAATAATGATGCTATCTACTGTCTACAATGAATAATATTTCATATACGATAATCCCCACCATTAATGTATAAAATATGATATATTAGCAATGGAACTTTAATAAATATTCAGTCAGTTTTAGAAGGACTGCTACCATTGTTTATATGAAGATCTATTTTATCTAAGATGTAAAAGAAAAACACTGCCATTTTACTTGCTAGCATGATGTTTGTCAGAAATTAATAATAATTCTATTTAGATTTTGATAATATTATTGCATAAAAAGTATAAATATTTTTAACAATTAAAAGATAGGTTCTTAAATAAGATATATGTATTTGACATGTGGATGGAAAATTTCTTAAAATGTAATTTTAACTACCTGCCTTGTAACCTGTATGTGATAAAATATAATTATTGATGATTTTACTAAAAACTCATCAATTTCTTGCTTGCTTAATAGTTATATTATCAGCTCAACAGAGAATAATTATTTTAGACATTATTGTTAGACATTACATTTAGTTTTTTTATTTACAAGTATCTTTATGAAGGGCTTCCCCAAGGACTCAGTGGTAAAGAATCTGCCAAGTGCAGGACACATGAGTTCGGTTTCTGGGCTGGGAAAATCCCCTGGAGGAGGAAATGGATGCCCACTCCAATATTCTTGTCTGGAAAATCCCATGGCCAGAGGCACCTAGCAGGCTATACAGGCCTTGGAATCGTAAAGAAGTCATACACAATTTAGCAACTAAACAGCAATAACAACCTTTATGAAACAGGGTCTCTGAAACTAAGAATAAACACAAAAACATTACTGTGAGCACATCTTTTCCTCTATATGCCTCATGTATATTTTTCTGGAGCTTGTTTTGAAGTTGTAACTGTCAAAAGACAGAAGAAGAAAGCAATAGAAAGAAATCAAAATTTCACTACAGCTGTTTAATATCATTATAAAGTCAATTCACCAACTTAAAAAGAACAGTGATAGGAAGTGGTGAGAAAAGCGATCAGATAGAATAAATTAACGGAGGTTTGAATGAAAGACTAAGAAACTCAGATTTAATCCTATTAATACAAGTCAAGGAAGTCAGTGAAATTTCCTGATCAGAGGGTTGACATAATAAAAAATCATCTTCTCAAAGATTAATCTGCAATTCTGTCACAAATTAACAGGAGGATATAGGAATCTGGTAATAGCTGTCCTAGCCAGAAGTAAAATAGTTATTATGTAGAAGCAGATAGCATCTAAGAAATATTCTAAAGAAGAAATGGATAGAGCTTTATGACTGACATGGATGAAAAGTAAGAAAGAAAGATAAAAGAAACTCTCAGGCAACTGGCTTACTTATTAGGCCAGGAAAGCTTACAAATATATATTTTTATGTAAGGACATCTTTTTTAAGAAAGTCATAGCCACCTATAGGATAGTAGTTTTAACTTAAAAATCTAATGATGGAGAGAAATACCTAAGAACAAACCACTGCCATTAATTCAATAATGCTTTTAGATGAAATTGTATCCTGTGAATCACAGAAGCATATGTCTGTTTCACAGCATACAGTCTGACTCTTCTGCATATTGACACTGATGTGAATGCTACCCTAAGGGTTGTGCAGTGCACAGTCTATACTGTCCACCCTACTGTGCACAGTGCTTGTGACTATAGCATCTACACATTTTTGGAAATAGTTGAGCAAAACCGGAGGAAACCCATTTATTCCATTCTCAGTTACTATCTAATTCAGCATAGCTTCATGGATTCTTTGCAAGGGCTCCTTAATTTCCCAGGGGACAGTCATCCATAGATCAGTTACCAATAGGAGGAAGAGAAGCAGGAGGATTATTATATTGTTGCAAACAGTGATGGGAAAGTTCAGAGAAGGATGGACTCTCCTCCCCACCAAATCTCTGGTCTCTCTGCTTTCTAAGATAAAGAATGAGCTAAGAATTATACAGTGTATGTTAGTTTCCTAGGGCTACTATGAAAGTACCACAAACTTGGTGACTTAACAGACATTTTTTCTGTCCCAGTTTTGGAGGCCAGAAGCCCATAATCAAGGTGTCTATAGGGTCATGCTCCCTCTGAAGGCTCTGGGGAAAACTCTTTCTTGCCTCTCCCAGGCTCTGGTAGTTGCCAGCAATCCTTGGCCTCCCTTGGCCTTTAGCTGCATCAGGCTACTCTCTTTCTCTGTCTTCACAGAGCATTCTCTGTGTGTCTCTGTGCCTTTTCACGTCTTCTTCTAAAGACAACTGATTGGATTTAGGGCCCTGTCTAACCCAATATGACCTTACCGCAAGATCCTTAACTAATTACATTCTTCAAGGACCCTATTTTCAAATAAACTTATACTCTGAGGTTCTGAATGGACTGGAATTTGGGGAGAACACTGTTGAACCCACCACACATCCCTACTAATAACCTAAATATGTCACAGACATGCCCTCACATCTTTTAAAGAAACCATTGCATTTTTACAATCCAACGTCAAGGACTTTCCTTGTGTCTCAGCTGGTAAAGAATCTGCCCGCAATACAGGAGACCTGGGTTTGATCCCCGGGTTGGGAAGATTCCCCTGGAGAAGGGAAAGGCTACCCACTCCAATATTCTGGCCTGGAGAATTCCATGGACTGTATAGTGCATGGAGTCGCACAGAGTCGGACACGACAGAGTGAGTTTCACACTCACACACTCGCGTTGCATTTTTACAGTTGCTGAGTTTTGCAAAGGTGGTAAAGAAGCAATACATTCTGATTCTGAAACTGGAATAGGAAAATAAAAGCCACAAGGCTACACCTGGGAGTAGGTTAAAGCAAACATGTTTTGATCGAACAAAACAGCATAAGGCATTAAAGAAAAGGCAAGGTTTTTTAGCTCCTGCTTTAGCCTCTTGAGAACACAGCCTTCCCCTGAGTGGTGACTTTTGCATTTCCCTACTAGTGGTTGACAAATCCTGCTTTTAATTCACCATGAAGGAAGGAAATAAAGGAAAGAAGATAGGACATAATTCCACAAGCTTGTTATCTGACTTGCTTTTCATAAAACAAAAACCTGTTTTGTGTTGTTAATTGATGTTTAAAATGTACAATTAGTTGCTATCTTGATCTTTCTCTAGTTCAGCTTATTCATTCACTGAAACCTGATTGGAATATTTTATCTAAAACACTGTGATTGTTTATTAATGTAGAATAGAATGGGTAGGATTTTTAAAACATTCATTTATAATTCTTTTTGAAGTTTATATAAAGTTTTGGGCTATCAAAAATCTGCACAATTTTTTGAACATGAATTCTTTATCCTTCATATATTTGTATAAAAAATAGAAAAGGGTTAAGTAAGAATTTCAGATATATTAAACTAGCTTTGTTCTTCCTCTTTCTTGCTTTTACATTTTTATGTAGCAAATTAAAGGGAAAATTGCATTACTATAGAAATTTAGTAACCTTTTCCTTTTCTTACCTTTGCTCAGTCACTCAGTCATGTCCAACTCTTTGTGACCCCATGGAGCCCTCCAGGCTCCTCTGTCCATGGAATTTCCCAGACAAGAATACTGGAGTGGGTTGCCATTTACTTCTTCAGGGGATCTTCCTCACCTAAGGCTCAAACCCGCATCTCCTATATCTCCTGCATTAGCTGGCAGATTTTTTTTTACCACTGAGCCACTTGGGAAACCTTTTCCTATAAAGTACTAAATTTGTTCTCCTGTCTAATTTAAATAAGAACAGACTGCTGCTAACTGCTAAGTCGCTTCAGTCGTGTCCAACTCTGTGCGGCTCCATAGACGGCAGCCCACCAGGCTCCCCAGTACCTGAGATTCTCCAGGCAAGAACACTGGAGTGGGTTGCCTTTTCCTTCTCCAATGCACGAATGTGAAAAGTGAAGTCGCTTAGTCAGGTCCGACTCTTAGCGACCCCATGGACTGGCAAGAGTACTGGAGTAGGGTGCCATTGCCTTCTCCCGATAAGAACAGAAGAAATATATTTAACCAGAATAATAGGGTCATTGGTAAAGAGATGTGTAAAACTCTGCCCCTGCCACTGATGTGCTGAACAAACTAGTGGTAAAACAAACAAACAAACAAACAACAACAACAATTTACTGTGATGCATGCTACAGTGTGTGATGTTTAGATACTGCTTCGACATTATGAAGTACAAGTTGGTCGAAGAAGACTTCTCTGGGAGATGACATTTGAACTAAATCTGGAAAGATAAAAAAGACTTTGCCAGGCACAGTGCATCAGGGAATGATGTTCTAGGCAAAATAAACAGCTGTGCTAATTCATGGAGTATATTGTGTTCAGAAAATGATACGAAATTTATGGTGTCTAAAGAACCAGGTTTGTGTAGCAGATGGAGCATAGCAGGAAATGAGGACAAGATGATAAAGCAAATTGGGAACAGGCTATGTGTACTAGGGATAACATTTTAGAAAAAAATCACTCCATTGTAATGTCCCCATACAAGCATGTTCCTTTGTGTTCTTGCACTTCCAAAGTCAAGCCATGATATTTACCATGCCATGGTAGGGGAAATACCGTAAAATGAAATAGCCTTTGATTAGCTTTAGGTCTCAAAGCAGGCTTTCTTAACTTTTTTAGGAAGACAGTAATTGAGAGAGCCAGGTTTTATAAGAGGGAGAAAAGGACTTTATTATGAATTCCTCAATCTCCCCTCTTAATATTTCAAAAGCCAGCATACAGTTTGTGTAAGGTGAGCCAATAGAGGCAGAAAGGGTAAACTGGAAGCAGCTTCTCCTTTCAGTCTTGTGCATAATCTCAAAAGGCAAGAAATACGAAGAGTGACACCTGGAAGATGTCTCCCTCCTCTTTCCTCCGGGTTTCTGCTTTGAGACGGCAAAGGGACTGCAGGTAAATGTGGGACATGAGAGAGAGAAGGGCATTTATCTGTTTGTTTGTTTATAATTATTTTCCTAAAAAATTTTTTATTTTATAGTGGAGTGTAGTTGATCTACAATGTTATGTTAGTTTCAGGTATATAACCAAGTTATTCAGTTATACTGGCACATATATCCATTCTTTTTCAGACTTTTTTCCCATACAGATTACTACAGAATATTGAATAGCGTTCCCTGTGTTCTACAGTAGGTCCTTGTTGATCATCTATTTTATATATAGTAGTGTGTATATGTTAACCCCCAATTCCTAATTTACCCCACATTTCTCCTTTGGTAACCATAAGTTGGTTTTCAAAGACTGTGAGTCTGTTCCTGTTTTGTCAAGAAGTTCATTTGTATCATTTTTTTTTTTAGATTCCACACGCAAGTGATATTCGTATATTTGTCTTTTTCTGTCTGACTTACTTCACTTAGTATGAAAATCTCTGGGTCCACCCATGTTGCTACAAATGGCATCATTTCATTCCTTTACGGCTGAGCAACATTTCCCTGTGTGCATGTACCACATCTTCATCCGTTCCTCTGACAATGGACATTTAGGTTGCTTCCCTGTTTTAGCTATTGTAAAGAGTGCTGCAATAAACACTGGGGTACATGTATCTTGGGGTCGCAAAGAGTCAGACATGACTGAGTGACTGAACTGAACTAACATGTATCTTTTCAAACCACATTTTTTCCAGATACATGCCCAGGAGTGGAATTTCTAGGTAATATGGTAGCTCTGTTTTTAGTTTTTTAAGGAACCTCCATACTGTTCTCCATGGTGGCTATACCAATTTACATTCCCACCAACAATGTAGGAGCATTCCCTTTTTCCATATCCTGTCCATCATTTATTTTTCATAGACATTTTGATGATGGCTGTTCTAGCTGGTGTGAGATGATACCTCATTCTGGTTTTGATTTGCATTTCTGTAATCATTAGCAATGTTGAGCATCTTTTCATGGCCTTCATGTGATAAAATGGCATTCAGAAATATTGAAACAGAAATTATTAAGACCAAGGACTTTGGACCTAGGGACTCATTAGAAGCAGTGTTGGGGAGGCCCCTGGCCTGGGAGAGCCCTACCTTTCACTCAGTACAATGTCCAACATGGCATGGGAATGTGTAAGTAGGGGTATATAATGGCCACATAAAACTTGAGGCACATCTCCTGGCTGCTCACGGCCTATACATGTCCTGCCGTGTCCCCAGAAGTTCCTAAATGCTTTACAGAGGAAGTCTGAAAGTGCTGAGAGTGCCGGTAGACCAGCATAGCCTGGAATCACAGAAAGAATACTGTGAGAGTACCCAGAGGCCCTGGGCAAATGACCAGGCTACAGTACCAGATGCCACCAATCCACCCCCAAAGTTGCACCTCGGTGCTCACTAGTCCACGGTGAATACTCATCCAGACTGGTCACAGCAGAAATAAGCCAGCCATCTAACTAACCTGTTTTTTTGAGTAGCTAGATGTTTTGATGTGAGGAAACAGAAACGAACAAGACAGGCAAACCTTTCTGAGGAAGTGATATTTGACTTGAGCTGTGAATTGTGAGAAGGAGGCCATACATGCAGATCTGGGGGAAGGTCTCAAGTGGGCTATAGGGCTGTGAATGAGGAGGACAGTGGCAAGAGAGGAGATCAGAGAGGGAAGCAGAAGGAGAAGACATAGGTAGGCCCTTGTAGTCTTTGGTAGAGAGCTTGGATTTTATTCTGATTCCAGTGGGAAGCCATGAAGGGAAGTGACATAATCTGGTTTACCCATTAGAAAGACAATTCAGGATGCTGTGTGAAGGACTGACTGTAAGGGACAAAACAGGGAGGCTAGAGAAACTGAGTTATAACAGCAGAAACAGTACATATTCAAAAGTACAGTTAATAGGTCTTGCTGATGGTTTGGATTGAAATGTGAGGCAAAAGAGGAATAGGGACTGTTGGTTTGAGCAATTGGGGTACAGTAGCCATTACTGACATGGGAAAGTTTGGTAGGAGAGGAGTGAATTTGGGGAGAGGTGGAATCAAGAGTCTTGATTTGGCAATGGTGAGTTTGAGATGCCAGTTAGGCATCCAAGTGGAAATGTCAAGTTGGGAGATGGAAATATGACTCTGGAGCAGCACAATTCAGGACTGGAGATGGAAGGTCAGTCAACAGATCACCTGCAGCATATCGATGGCATTTAAACCAACAGGCAGGATGAGGCCGCAGACACAGAGCAAGGATCCTCTCCTCAGCACCACAAGATCCTTTACCACCCTCTTTTCACAGTGCAGAGACTCAGAGAGTAATAGTGAAAGAAGGAATCTGAGACATGCTGAGCATCCTATAAGAAACTATACAGTCATCCAAGTGGATGTTTAAAATTATTTTACTGGATTACATTTACAGGTTTAGATTAAATTTTTCACTTTCTTTTTTATCTACTATAGTGTAAATAAGAACTTAACAGATCAGCCCTAGAGAAAAATAAAGAAATTTCCTTTTCTTTGATCATCTGAATATACTTTTAATACACCTGATATATCATCTTCATATGTAGTTTTAAGCCAAATAATCCTCATGATGAATATTCATCCTTGTTCAGTTCAGTCGCTCAGTTGTATCCAACTCTTTGTGACCCCGTGGACTGCAGCAAGCCAGGCTTCCCTGTCCATCACCAACTCCCGGAGCTTACTCAAATTCATGTCCATCGAGTCAGTGATGCCATCCAACCATCTCATCCTCTGTTGTCTCCTTCTCCTCCAGCCTTCAATCTTTCCCAGCATCAGGGTCTTCTCCAATGAGTCAGTTCTTCGCTTTAGGTGGCCAAAGCATTGGAACTTCAGCTTCAGCATCAGTCCTTCCAATGAACACTCACAACTGATTTCCTTTAGGATTGACTGGTTTGATCTCCTTGTAGTCCAGGGGACTCTCAAGAGTCTTCTCCAACACCACAGTTCAAAAGCATCAATTCTTCAGTGCTCAACTTTCTTTATGGTTCAACTCTCAAATCTGTACATGACTACTGGAAAAACCATAGCTTTGACTAGAAGGATCTTTGTCGGCAAAATAATGTCTCTGCTTTTTAATATGTTGCTTAGTTGGCCATAACTTTCCTTCCAAGGAGTAAGTGTCTTTTAATTTCATGGCTGCAGTCACCATCTGTGGCGATTTTGGAGCCCAAGAAAATAAAGTCTGTCATTGTTTCCCCATCTATTTGCCATGAAGTGATGGGATCGGATGCCATGATCTTAGTTTTCTGAATGTTGAGCTTTAAGCCAATTTTTTCACTCTCTTCTTTAACTTTCATCAAGAGGTTCTTCAGTTCCTCTTCACTTTCTGTCATAAGGGTGGTATTATCTGCATATCTGAGGTTATTGATATTTCTCCCAGCAATCTTGATTCCAGCTTGTGCTTCATTTCAGTCTGGCATTTCGCATGATGTATCTGCGTATAAGTTAAATAAGCAGGGTGACATACTTGAAATACTCCTTTCCCAATGTGCAACCAGTCTGTTGTTCCGTGTCCAGTTCTAACTTGCTTCTTCACTTGCATGCAGATTTCTCAGGAGGCAGCTCAGATGGTCTGGCATTCCCATCTCTTTAAGAATTTTCCACAGTTTATTGTGATCCACACAGTCAAAGGCTTTGAAATAGTTAATAAAGCAGAAGTAGATGTTTTTCTAGAAGTCTCTGGCTTTTTCTATGATCCAACGGATGTCCTTGTCCTTGTTACTCTTCTCAAATGAAATTCAAGGATGATAAAACTGACTGACACATGGTTTAAAAATCCATATGATATTTAATGTTATATATAAAAGAAATAAAAGTAACAGAATAAAATAAAACGTATTTCAATATGTCAATGCTTGGGTACAACTTCACTGGAAAACATGAAGTAGTCAGATGCTTATATCTATATATATAGGCTCACCATAAAGGTGATAGCCACAAATGAATATGTGTCTGAAAACTCAGATACCCCAAGCAGCATCCACCATTAGTGTTATGAGTCGCAAAAGTGGCAAACAACTTCAGTAAAGTTTTGATCAAAACTGATACTTCCCTGAATTTACACAGTGCTTCCATACCTATAAAACATCTGTTTAAATGCTTATACAAGTTTCCCACTTACATGAATTTCTTGGGGGACATTTAAAAGATGTGCAGAATATGAAATTTTTTATTAAGGAAGACTGTTTATACATTGGAGAACATCTAGCCTCCCTGGTCCCTGCCCAGTGAAGGTCAGTAGTACTACCAATCCTCATGACAATCAAAAATGTGCTCACAAGTTTGCAAATATCCCTAGGGAGCAGTATTACTCTCCTTGAGGACCACTCTTTAAGTGATATAAGGCTATTTTTTAGGTTAGGAGAGAGATGGGAATACCAGACCACCTGACCTGCCTCTTGAGAAATCTGTATGCAGGTCAGGAAGCAACAGTTAGACCTGGACATGGAACAACAGACTGGTTCCAAATAGGAAAAGGAATACGTCAAGGCTGTATATTGTCACCCTGCTTATTTAACTTATATGCAGAGTACATCACGTGAAATCCTGGACTGGAAGAAACACAAGCTGGAATCAAGATTGCCGGGAGAAATATCAATCACCTCAGATATGCAGATGACACCACCCTTATGGCAGAAAGTGAAGAGGAACTAAAAAGCCTCTTCATGAAAGTGAAAGAGGAGAGTGAAAAAATTGGCTTAAAGCTCAACATTCAGAAAACAAAGATCATGGCATCTGGGCCCATCACTTCATGGCAAATAGATGGGGAAACGGTGGAAATAGTGTCACACTTTGTTTTTTTGGTCTCCAAAATCACTGCAGATGGTGACTTTAGCTATGAAATTAAAAGACGCTTACTCCTTGGAAGAAAAGTTATGACCAACCTAGATAGTATATTCAAAAGCAGAGACATTACTTTGCCGACTAAGGTCCGACTAGTCAAGGCTATGGTTTTCCCAGTAGTCATGTATGGATGTGAGAGTTGGACTGTGAAGAAGGCTGAGCACCAAAGAATTGATGTTTTTGAACTGTGGTGTTGGAGAAGACTCTTGAGAGTCCCTTGGACTGCAAGGAGATCCAACTGGCCCATTCTGAAGGAGATCAACCCTGAGATTTCTTTGGAAGGAATGATGCTAAAGCTGAAACTCCAGTACTTTGGCCACCTCATGCAAAGAGTTGACTCATTGGAAAAGACTCTGATGCTGGGAGGGATTGGGGGCAGGAGGAGAAGGGGAAGACCGAGGATGAGATGGCTGGATGGCATCACTGACCCAATGGACATGAATCTGAGTGAACTCTGGGAGTTGGTGATGGACAGGGAGGCCTGGCATGCTGCGATTCATGGGGTCACGAAGAGTCAGACACGACTGAGCGACTGAACTGAACTGAACTGAACTAGGTTAATAAAAAGCCAATGAAAAATTATAAGTAGCAAGGTATTCATACACCAGTGGTTTGGAAGACAGCCCTCAATGCAATATTTCAGACAATAGAAAATAAAAGCCTACATTAAGATCATGGCACTACAAAGGTAGAAGAATCAGAATCTGGAGACAGTCTAAAGCAAAATGAAAAAAAAATTGAAAGTCAATTATATATAGATTGGGTAAGAGAGAGGAATGCAGAATGGCTCTGAGCTTTCTAATTTGGGAGATCAGATAAGTGATAACACCATTAGCCATATTAATGAATACAAGGAGAGAAACAGATTGGAAAGACAAAAGGCAGAAGCTAAGTTAAATTTCATTTCATGAATATACAGCTTGAAGAAGCTGCAAGACATTTTTTGCTCTCACCCAATTTACTACCATCAGTTCATTCACCAAGGATGTATTAACTACCACACAATAGTATATATACTTGTTGATGACCATACATGTACCTGTCATTAGATTTGTAGCTGTAAGACAGTCATGCTCTCTGCCCTCAAGAAGTCCACTACATAATGAAAAAGTAACACATTTCAACCAAAAATTACACACATAATTATCTGATCGTAATGAGAGTTGGTGCGGTTGTGATAAATACATTAAAGAATTTGGCATGCAGTGAAAAGTTGACCTAATTAATCTGGGCAATAAGGAGATGGCTTCCCCACCGGAGAGGCTCTAGTTATTTTTATGCCCTCCAGCTTCTCAATCACACTACTTAATGTCACTCTGCATTGCCAGGGTATGACACGGGTTGAGAATTATTGAAATGACCTATTGTTCAGTATCCTTAGCTATTGTCTTCTTGCGGTCTCAGAACCAGGCTGGAAACCTTTATTAACCATTGTGGCTTTCATATGAGAATACCCACAACTAAACTTATTGGGGGGAAAAGAAAATAATATTTCCTGATCCCAATCTGACTTTTTTCTTACCGAACACCTCTAACTTTGGGTTGGATCTGAGAGAATAACTTTTTGACGTCTCATACATACATGGACCTGGCTTCTCACAGATGTGTCCCTATGACAGATAACTGACAGGTAATCATGTACAGATTTGAAAACTGGACCATAAAGAAGGCTGAGCATCGAAGAATTGAGTTTTTGAACTGTGGTGCTGGAGAAGACTCTTGGGAGTCCCTTGGACAGCAAGATCAAACCTAAAGGAAATCAACCCTAAATATTCATTGGAAAGACAGGGAAGCCTGACATGCTGCAATTCACAGGGTCGAGGAGAGTCAGACACGACTGAGCGACTGTACAAAAATACTTGGGAATGTCTATTTGCCTCTCAAAGTCACCTCTCCCACCTCCCCAGAAAACTCCACCTCCACTTCCCCAATTCAGATGGACAACCTACAAGAAATTTGGTTCAGAAAAATCAAACAGGTCCTCTTTCAGAATCCTTGTGTTTGTGGCAGCAAACAGTAAGATCATCTGACACCCCCTATACCCCAAAAGTGACTCAATCCCAAGGATGTCCTCACTTACAAATGTGAAGAAGAGCTGTTGCAGCAATTTCTGTTGCAGTGAGACAGAATTTCTGTTATAATCAGAATAAAAGGAGAGTTGTAACATAAACTTTAATGAGTTGTAAGACTCTGGGGATGAAATAAGTTTCTTCCTAAAATCTGGCTCATAAAATCTCTCTTCACTCCATATTGAATTGGCCAGAAGTCATAGCATCACTACAGAGAAACTATGAAAGGTTTTCCATGTTTTAAAATTTTCACTGCAAAACTGTGTTTTAAATATAATTTTAATATAAGTCACTACTACTTTCCAACTCACAATTTGAAAAATCTGTGTTTATGGGAACTTCTGAATGTTGCCCCTAGACCCAAACCATAGTTAACACATATACACACACACACCCTACTTTTTTTTAATAGAACAAATCTAGAATATTATAATCCAGGTTACAACGCAAATAAAAAATTTAACATCTATCTTTTAAAGATATCTTCTCATAATTCAGAAAGACCCAGTCATTCTCCAAACAAATGGTAACTCTGTTAAGAACACATAAGTAGTTAGAAAATTCATAACATTTTAATTAAATAGTGGTGTTTCCAGAGGTGAAGAAGGCAGTTTCGCCTCTATTATATGCTGTTTTGCTATTATCATCGGCAATTTGAAGACCTTAGACACAGACACCTCTGTGTAGAAGATTTAGTGTCTATGGAACATCTGTAGGAGAGTAATTCATTTGTGCTAGAACATTAAGTACCAAAATACTCCTCAACTATTTTAAACAAATGGAAATAATACAATGGATATACATATATTATTGTATTTTAATTACAGTTCCAATGAAGATTAAACCAGTTGCATCTCTGATGTTAGGTGTGCTGTTTTAAAAAATAATATTTCTCCTTCAGTTACAATGATGAATATGGAAAATATTTAACTATCTTAATAATTGGGGTCAGAAAAGAGCTGATGATAGATTCAAATCCTAGGGTACATATTTAAACAAAGCATATATAAATAATGAAGTCTTAACTATAATCTCTTTGGGAGCATCTTTACAAATTCAGAAATGAGAACCTGGAAAACACAAGCTGACGCAATATTCTGAAAAATCCTCCAGGGAAAAGAACATCTACAAAACAAGCATAGCAAATGAATCGTATTCAAGAATTTAAACCAAAATGTTAATGCTAAAAGAGCAATACAGGATCATGAAAGTAAAATTATTTCACATTATCATTTTAAACCATTCTCTTTGTTTGGGGACTGCAGTAATTACTTTCAAGGATATATTCATTACTGGGAAATTGAAAGCTATAGTTATTTTGTCTTGTTTTTTAAAAAAAAGTATTGCTTTTATAATAGCGTTTTATTTAATAAAAGTGATGAAACTAACACCTGCCACCGCACCCCAAAGCACGGTATTATTTAAAAAGTTCCCTCTTTGGCTATACTGACCTGAAAAATAATAAGGCAAGTTTAATGTTCATGATAAACCCCATGGGATTTGAGAATATTTTATGAATATGAAAGCTCCTTTGAGAAACATTTGCATTTTCCCACTGCATAAAAAACAAAGCAAATTGCAAATGAGGTAGAAAGAACTTAATTTAAAACATTTTACCAAATTTTAATTCTCAAGTACTTACCGAACCATCATGATAATATTCTCATTGACTGGTTAACATAGAAAAAGCCTCTTAATTTTTAATTTTAAGTAGATATTTGAGAGTAAAATGATCCTCACTCTTAACTTGGTTTACAGATTAAAATGTTAAAATATGATAATTAGGATACATTCTGAATTACTAGTAGAAAGTAATCACTGTGATTTTTTATGTTTTAATGTATCCAATGGAAAAAAGAGTTCTGTGAATTTAGCAAGACATAAAAACTTATAATAATTTCTGTAGTTGAAATTCTTATGCATTATTCAGTACTTACATACTATCTTTTTGCACTAATATACCTCACAGAGTACTTACAAAATTTAGAATCCTTGATAGAATAGGAAGAACTCTCATAAGTTAACCAGTATTAAGGTAGATGAAATAATGATCCCCCAAAGATGTCCACGTCCTAATCCCTAACACCTTTGAAAATTAGGTTACATGACAAAAGGGCTCAGATCATGAACTCATTATTGCAAAATTCAGACTTAAATTGAAGAAAGTAGGGAAAACCACTAGACCATTCAGGTATGACCTAAATAAAATCCCTTACGATTATACAGTGGAAGTGAAAAATAGATTCAAGGGTTTAGATCTGATAGAAAGAGTGCCTGAAAAACTATAGACAGAGGTTCATGACGTTGTACAGGAGACAGGGATCAAAACCATCCCCCCAAAAAAAGAAATGCAAAAAAGCAAAATGGCTGTCTGAGGAGGCCTTACAAATAGCCGTGAAAAGAAGTGAAAGGCAAAGGAGAAAAGGAAAGATATACCCATTTGAATGCAGAGTTCCAAAGAATAGCAAGGAGAGACAAGAAAGCCTTCCTCAGTGATCAGTGCAAAGACACAGAGCAAAACAATAGAATGGGAAAGACTAGAGATCTCGTCAAGAAAACAGAGATACCAAGGGAACATTTCATGCAAAGATGGACTCGATAAAGGACAGAAATAGTATGGACCTAACAGAAGCAGAAGATATTAAGAAGAGGTGGCAGAATACACAGAGTTCAGTTCAGTTCAGTCGCTCAGTTGTGTCAGACTCTTTGTGACCCCATGAATCGCAGCACGCCAGGCCTCCCTGTCCATCACCATCTCCCGGAGTTCACCCAGACTCACGTCCATCGAGTCCGTGATGCCATCCAGCCATCTCATCCTCTGTTGTCCCCTTCTCCTCCTGCCCCCAATCCCTCCCAGCATCAGAGTCTTTTCCAATGAGTCAACTCTTCGCATGAGGTGGCCAAAGTACTGGAGTTTCAGCTTTAGCATCATTCCTTCCAAAGAAATCCCAGGGCTGATCTCCTTCAGAATGGACTGGTTGGATCTCCTTGCAGTCCAAGGGACTCTCAAGAGTCTTCTCCAAAACCACAGTTCAAAAGCATCAATTCTTTGACGTTCAGCCTTCTTCACAGTCCAACTCTCACATCCATACATGACCACAGGAAAAACCATAGCCTTGACTAGACGGACCTTAGTGAGAAAAGTAATGTCTCTGCTTTTGAATATACTATCTAGGTTGGTCATAACTTTTCTTCCAAGGAAGAAGCGTCTTTTCATTTCATGGCTGCAGTCACCATCTGCAGTGATTTTGGAGCCCCAAAATATAGTCTGCCACTGCTTCCACTGTTTCCCCATCTATTTGCCATGAAGTGATGGGACCAGATGCCATGATCTTCGTTTTCTGAATGTTGAGCTTTAAGCCAACTTTTTCACTCTCCTCTTTCACTTTCATCAAGAGGCTTTTTAGTTCCTCTTCACTTTCTGCCATAAGGGTGGTGTCATCTGCATATCTGAGGTGACTGAGATTTCTCCCGGCAATCTTGACTCCAGCTTTCTTGTGTTTCTTCCAGTCCAGTGTTTCTCATGATGTACTCTGCATAGAAGTTAAATAAGCAAGGTGACAATATGCAGCCTTGACGTACTCCTTTTCCTATTTGGAACCAGTCTGTTGTTCCATGTCCAGTTCTAACTGTTGCTTCCTGACCTGCATACAGATTTCTCAAGAAGCAGGTTAGGTGGTCTGGTATTCCCATCTCTTTCAGAATTTTCCACAGTTAGTTGTGATCCACACAGTCAAAGGCTTTGGCATAGTCAATAAAGCTGAAATAGATGTTTTTCTGAAACTCTCTTGCTTTTTCCATGATCCAGCGGATGTTGGCAATTTGATCTCTGGTTCCTCTGCTTTTTCTAAAATCAGCTTGAACACCAGGGAGTTTATGGTTCATGTATTGCTGAAGCCTGGCTTGGAGAATTTTGAGCATTACTTTACTAGCATGTGAGATGAGTGCAATTGTATGGTAGTTTGAGCATTCTTTGGCATTGCCTTTCTTTGGAATTGGAATGAAAACTGACCTTTCCAGTCCTGTGGCCACTGCTGAGTTTTCCAAATTTGCTGGCATATTGAGTGCAGCACTTTCACAGCATCATCTTTTAGGATTTGAAACAGCTTAACTGGAATTCCATCACCTCCACTAGAATACACAGAAGAACTGTACAAAAAAGATCTTCATGACCAAGATAATCATGATGGTGTGATTACTCACCTAGAGCCAGACACTCTGGAATGTGAAGTCAAGTGGGCCTTAGAAAGTATCACTACGAACAAACCTAGTGGAGGTGATGGAATTCCAATTGAGCTATTTCAAATCCTAAAAGATGATGCTGTGAAAGTGCTGCACTTAAAATGCCAGCAAATTTGGAAGACTCAGCAGCGGCCACAGGACTGGAAAGGTCAGTGTTCATTCCAATCCCAAAGAAAGGCAATGGCAAAGAATGCTCAAACTACCACACAATTGCACTCATCTCACATGCTAGTAAAGTAATGCTCAAAATTCCCCAATCCAGGCTTCAACAGTATGTGAACTGTGAACTTCCAGATGTTCAAGCTGGTTTTAGAAAAGGCAGAGGAACCAGAGATCAAATTCCCAACATCTGCTGGATCAGGGAAAAAGCAAGAGAGCTCCAGAAAAACATCTATTTCCATTTTATTGACTATGCCAAAGCTTTTGACTATGTGGATCACAGCAAACTGTAGAAAATTCATAAAAAGATGGGAATACCGGACCACCTGACCTGCCTCTTGAGAATGTGTATGCAGGTCAGGAAGCAACAGTTAGAACTGGACATGGAACAACAGACTGGTTCCACATAGGGAAAGGAGTACGTCAAGGCTATATATTGTCACCCTGCTTATTTAACTTCTATGCAGAGTACATCATGAGAAATGCTGGGCTAGATGAAGCACAAGCTGGAATCAAGATTGCCAGGAGAAATATCAATAACCTCAGATAGGCAGATGATACCAGCGTTATGGCAGAAAGTAAAGAAGAACTAAAGAGTCTCTTGATATAAGTGAATGAGGAGAGTGAAAGTTGGCTTAAAACTCAACATTCAGAAAACTAAGATCAAGGCTTCCGGTCTCATGACTTCATGGCAAATAGATGGGGAAGCAATGGAAATAGTAACGTTTTATTTTAGGGGGCTCCAAAATCACTGCAGATGGTGGGTACAGTCATGAAATTAAAAGATGCTTACTCCTTGGAAGGAAAGTTATGACCAACCTAGACAGCATATTAAAAAGCAGAGACGTTACTTTGCCAACAAAGGTCTACTCAAATCTATGGTTTTTCCAGTAGTCATGTATGGAAGTGAGAGTTGGACTATAAAGAAAGCTGAGCACCGAAGAACTGATGCTTTTGAACTGTGGTGTTGGAGAAGACTCTTGAGAGTCCCTTGGACTGCAAGGAGATCAAACCAGTCAATCCTAAAGGAAATCAGTCCTGAATATTCATTGGAACGACTGATGTTGAAGATGAAACTCCAATACTTTGGCCACCTGGCACAAAGAACTGACTCATTGGATAAGACCCTGATGCTGGGAAAGATTGAAGGTGGAGGAAAAGGGGATGACTGAGGATGAAATGGTTAGATGGCATCACTGACTCAATGGACATGAGTTTGGGTAAACTCCACGGGTTGGTGATGGACAGGGAGGCCTGGCATGCTGCAGTCCATGAGCTCACAAAGAGTCAGACACGACTGAGTGACTGAACTGAACTGAACTGACAAAAGGGAATTAAGGATTAAGGTTGCAGATAGAATTGACATTGCTAATCTGATGAATTTGTGGTGTGGAGGTTATCCTGCATTACCCAGGCGGGCCTAGTGTAATCACAAGAGTGCTTATGAGTAGAAGAGGGAAGCAGAAGGGTCAGAATCAGAGAGAGATTTAAAGATGCTACGCTGTTGGCTTTGAAGATGGAGGAAGGGACCACAAATAATGCAGGCAGCTTCTAGAAGAAGGAAAAGGTAAGGAAATGGATTTTCTTCTGGAACCTCCAGAAGGAATGCAATCCTGCTTATCACCTTGATTTTAACCCAGTGAGGCCCATTTCAGACTTCCTACCTTGAGAACAGTAAGAAAATAACTCTGTGTTGTTATAAGCCAATGTGCTTGCAGTAATTGGTTATAGCAGCAATAAAAAATTCATATGCCTGGTTTTACAAACAGGAAATAAAGAGTTAAAGTGACAGTGTTTTCTCATTAATGGAAAATGTCAGTTAATATAAAGGGCTTCTTATTTTTAGGCCTAAGGGCTAAGCCACTTACAAATGATGAAAACTATTAAAAGTATAAGAAAAAATTAAAACAAAAATATAGCACAATTGAAGGGTTGTACCATATATGCAATGAATAAAATCTAGGAGGGAAGCATCATGTAGTCTAACAGTACTGTGCAGAGTTACGGCAGATTACCCAAAGACCTAGACAATCCAGTCTTTTAACTTTAGAGTATAATTTTTTATGGATGTACCTGACATTTTTTGGAACTTCTAGAACCACACAAATGAGTGATCTTGATACCATAAAATAAAGCTTTCACCTATGAGAAGCTATGAAACATATGAGATTATGCAACTCAGTGTATAATTTCCTTTCCACACAAAGGTTGCACAGAACAACTTATCATATCAGCAAGAAGGAAAGGGTAAGGATAGAGAATCTAATGTGCTGTTTTTCTCATCTTTTTCTGGTGTAGAGTTAAGATAAAATATTAGGCTTTGAAAGAGTATTGAGAGATTTACAGTCAAGATGACATTGGAAGTTCAGGTTTTCATGTACTCACCCAGCACTAAAAATAATCAGTAATATGTTTAAACATTAAGAGAGAAAACCAAAAAATGCCTATCAGACTCAAACATTAATCTCCATGGATAAGAAGCAGAAGAGAAATGCCACAAGCTCTGCTGGACTCTAAATCCAAAAATAAACATTGGTGACTAGAATTTGCTTTCTGAATGTATGCCATGGAAAGTGAAGGGCTGAAACCGCATCCACTGATCTGAAGTAAATTGGGGTGAAACTCACTTCCTAAAAGGTAAATGAAAAATCATGTTGTATCTGCTGCTCTGCATCTGGAGCTTCAAGCCTCGGCACAGAAAATAATAAGCACAGCTCATTGACTGTGAAGAAAAGCAAGTTGTCAGCTGGCTAGGTGAACAAAACTGCCCTCCTCATCTCTGGAAGTATCACTATTTAACTAATTAAGAATTCATAAACTTTCTAATTACCTAGGTTTTCTTAACAGAACTAGAATGTGTTTGGAGAATGGCTGGGTCTTTATGAATCCATGATCTTTTAGAATTGAGAAGATGTCTTTAAAAAATAGAAGGATGGGGCTTCCCTTGTGGTCCAGTGATTAGGAATCCGCCTTGCAGTGCAAGGGAAACTGGTTTGATTCCTGGTCTGGGGAGATTCCGCATGTCTCGGGCAACTAAAGCCTGTGCACCACAACTGCTGAGTCTGTGTTCTCGAGTTCATGACCCTACAACTACTGAATTGGCAGGTAATGAGCCCTTGTGCCTCAACTACTGAAGCCCACGTGCCTAGAGCCTGTGCTCCACAACAAGAAGCCACCACGATGAGAAGCCTGTGCACCGCAAGGGAGAGTGGTGAAACTAGAGAACTTACTGAAGCCTTGCCGTGCGCAGCAACCAAGACCCAGTGAAACGAAAATAAATATCGTGCTCAGTCATGCCGTCATGTCCAACTCTTTACAACCCCATGGACTGTAGCCCACCAGGCTTCCCTGTCCATAGGATTCTCCAGGCAGGAATACTGGAGTGGGTTGCCATTTCCTACTCCAAGGGATCTTCCCAACCCAGGAATGGAACTCGAATCTCTTTCATCTCCTGCATTAACAGGTGATTCTTTACCACTGCGCCACCTAGGATCAACAAAAAATAAGTAAATACGTTACTTTAAAAAATTAAAAAAAAAACACTTACACTATGGTTGCCAAAGGGGAAAGGGGGACAGAGAGGGATAAATTTTTTTGATTCCACATATAAGTGATAGTATAGAGTGTTTGCCTTTGTCTGACCTTTTCACTAGCCATGATACCCTCTGGGTCCATCCATGTTGCTGCAAATGGCAAAATTTTGTTCTTTTTGAGTGACTGGATGGTATTCCACTGTGTGTATATGTATATATCTATCTATCTGTATGTCACGTCTTCTTTATCCATTCACCTGTTGGTAAACACTTAGTTTGCATTCATATCTTGGTTATTGTGGGTGGTGCTGCTGTGAGCATTGGCTGCATGTATCTGTTCAAATGAATATTTTCATTTTCTTCTGGTGTATGCCCAGGAGTGAAATTATTGATCATATGGTGGTTCTAGTTTGGGGTTCTTTTTTTTTTTTTTTTTTTGAGGAAGCTCCAGTATACCCTTAATTTGCAACATAAAAATAAACATAACGTTTCCTTTCAGGGAAAAGTTTCAATAAACTTGCTTTCGGCACACATATAAAGTATTACTTTTCTGAACTTGCGATTCTTTGGCTAGGTTGCTTTCTGGGAATCCAACCACGTTGCTTAGATGTTTTACTTTGTGACTCATGGGTTTCTTACATCATTTTCTTATTTTGCTTCTTAATACATCTTTTAATCTGTATGTATTCTGATCCAACATGAATCTCACTGTTACTCTTATTTATTGAGTCTAATCTACTTTAATCTATTTGTTGAACTCTATTCATTGTTGAATCCTCTCTATTTCTGTGCATTTCTTTTTTAGATTTAATTTTATCATATATTTTCTTGAATATATTACTCATAGCTATTTCAGTATCTGGAAATTTTAACATCCAGATAACCCGTGAGTCTTTTAAAAATATCTAGTTTATTTCTTGGCTATGATTTTTTATTGAATAGGATTTTTACTGAATACTGAAATAACTTGTCCCCAACCTTTTAATCTGTAATACATTCTTCCTGAGTGAGACTTTGAAGTTCCATTTCAATAATTAAATCACAATGTCCCAGTATTATACCAAAAAAAACCTTAAACTTACAGTTGCCAAAGAGGAAAAAGGGAAAGGGAGGGATAAATTAAGGGTTTGAACAGATTCACACTACTGTATATAAAATAGATAATCAACAAAGATTTACTCTATTACACAGGGAACAATATTCAATATTTTGTAGTAACAAATGGAAAAGAATCTGAAATATATATATATGTATATATATGAATCATTTTGCTTTAACCTGAAACGAACTCAACATTGTAAATCAATTATGTGTGCACGTGCGTACTCAGTTGTGTCCAACTCTTTACAACCCCATGGACTGAAGCCCACCAGACTCCTCTGTACTGGAAGGCAAGAATACTGGAGTGAGTTGCCATCTCCTTCTCCAGGAGATCTTCCCAACCCAGGGATCAAAGCCTTGTCTCTTATGTCTCCTGCTTTGGCAGCAGATTCTTTACCACTGCACCACCTGAGAAGCCTATACTTCAATAAAAAAATAACTGAAGCACTTGCTTCAGCAGCACATATACTATATGGTAACATACAGAGTAGATTAGCATGGCTTCTGCACAAAGATGACACACAAATTTGTGAAACATTCAATATATTTTTAATTAATGAAAATAAATTTAATTAGTACTGACTATAAAAACTTACTACTTTTGTATTTTAAAAAATCAAGCAATCATAAGATTGGAAAGTACAATTATGGATAATTGAAGCATGCTAAGGAAAACTCAGCAGTGGCCACAGGACTGGAAAAGGTCAGTTTTCATTCCAATCCCCAAAAAAGGCAATGCCAAACAATGCTCAAACTACCACACAGTTGCACTCATCTCACACGCTAGTAAAGTAATGCTCAAAATTCTCCAAGCCAGGCTTCAGCAATACGTGAACCGTGAACTTCCAGATGTTCAAGCTGGTTTTAGAAAAGGCAGAGGAACCAGAGATCAAATTGCCAACATCTGCTGGATCATGGAAAAAGCAAGAGAGTTCCAAAAAAACCATTTCAGCTTTATTGACTATGCCAAAGCCTTTGACTGTGTGGATCACAATAAACTGTGGAAAAGTTTTTAAGAGATGGGATTACAAGACCACCTGACCCACCTCTTGAGAAACCTATATGCAGGTCAGGAAGCAACAGTTAGAACTGGACATGGAACAACAGACTGGTTCCAAATAGGAAAAGGAGTACATCAAGGCTGTATATTGTCACCTTGCTTATTTAACTTCTATGCAGAGTACATCATGAGAAATGCTGGGGTGGAAGAAGCACAAGCTGGAATCAAGACTGCCGGGAGAAATATCAATAACCTCAGATATGCAGATGACACCACCCTTATGGCAGAAAGTGAAGAGGAGCTAAAAAGCCTCTTGATGAAAGTGAAAGAGGAGAGTGTAAAAGTTGGCTTAAAGCTCAACATTCAGAAAATGAAGATCATGGCATCTGGTCCCATCACTTCATGGCAAATAGATGGGGAAACAGTGGAAACAGTGTCAGACTTTATTCTTAGGGCTCCAAAATCACTGCAGATGGTGACTGCAGCCATGAAATGAAAAGACGCTTCTTCTTTGGAAGGAAAGTTATGACCAACCTAGATAGCATATTCAAAAGCAGAGACATTACTTTGCCAACAAATGTCTGTCTAGTCAAGGCTATGGTTTTTCCAGTGGTCATGTACAGATGTGAGAGTTGGAATGTGAAGAAAGCTGTGCACTGAAGAATTGATGCTTTTGAACTGTGGTGTTGGAGAAGACTCTTGAGAGTCCCTTGGACTGCAAGGAGATCCAACCAGTCCATTCTGAAGGAGATCAGTCCTGGGTGTTCTTTATAAGGAATGATACTAAACCTGAAACTCCAGTACTTTGGCCACCTCATGCAAATAGTTGACTCATCGGAAAAGACTCTGATACTGGGAGGGACTGGGGGCAGGAGGAGAAGGGGACGACAGGATGAGATGGCTGGATGGCATCACTGACTTGATGGACATGAGTCTGAGTGAACGCCAGGAGATGGTGATGGGCAGGGAGGCCTGGCGTGCTGCAATTCATGGGGTTGCAAAGAGTCCAATATGACTGAGTGACTGAACTGAACTGTAGATTATTCTGTGTTTGAAAAATAAAAGCACCAAATATGTAAAATACGTAAGAAATACTTATAGTTAAATGTAATGGCATCTGGTCCCATCATTTCATGGGAAATAGATGGGGAAACAGTGGAAACAGTGTCAGACTTTTTTGGGTGGGGCTCCAAAATCACTGCAGATGGTGATTGCAGCCATGAAATGAAAAGATGCTTACTCCTTGGTAGAAAAGTTATGACCAACCTAGATAGTATATTCAAAAGCAGAGACATTACTTTGCCGATTAAGGCCTGTCTAGTCAAGGCTATGGTTTTTCCGGTGGTCATGTATGGATGTGAGAGTTGGACTGTGAAGAAGGCTGAGCACTGAAGAATTGACGCTTTTGAACTGTGGTGTTGGAGAAGACTCTTGAGAGTCCCTTGGACTGCAAGGAGATCCAACCAGTCCATTCTGAAGGAGATCAGCCCTGGGATTTCTTTGGAAGGAATGATGCTAAAGCTGAAACTCCAGTACTTTGGCCACCTCATGTGAAGAGTTGACTCATTGGAAAGGACTCTGATGCTGGGAGGGATAGGGAGCAGGAGGGAAAGGTGACAACAGATGAGGAGATGGCTGGATGGCATCACCGACTTGATGGACATGAGTCTGAGTGAACTCCGGGATTTGGTGATGGACAGGGAGGCCTGGTATGCTGCGATTCATGGCATCGAAAATAGTCGGACGTGACTGAGCGACTGAACTGAACTGAATGCTGAAAAAGTAAGCATTATAACTAACAGACAAAATACATAATCAGTAATAAACTACTCAGCAGACAAAAAGTGCAGAATGGAAAACTTTTGGACCCAAAAAAGGCAGAAAAAAAAAATCAACAGAAAAAGAAAGGTAGGCATAAAATATAAGATGGTTAAAATCATTGCAGATATACTGGAAAGAGTAGTCAGTGAGATTATTAGGTTGGATTAAAGCAACAAATCTTGCTCCATGTTACTAACAATACACTGAATTAAAAGACCACAGACAAAAGCTGAAAATAAAACATAGAGATACTAGCCAAAGAAAGTTATTTTAACAATATATGATTTGAAAAAGTCCAATTTCAAAAAAAAATTCTAGATTAATGAAAAGGAAAAAAAACCCACACACTTGGAGAAAATATTTGCAAAAGACTCATCTAATAAAGGACTATTATCCAAAATACATGAAGAACTCAAAATTCAGCAATAACAACCTGATTAAAACATGGGCCATTAAAAAGGAATTAATATGAGTCAGTTCTAGTCAGGTGGATGAATTTAGAAAGTGGTGAGGTATGAGGTGGATGAATCTAAAATCTGTTTTACAGAGTGAAGTAAGGCAGAAGGATAAAAGCAAATATGGTGTATTAATTCATATGTAGGGCTTCCCAGGTGGCGCTAGTGGTAAAGAACCCGCCTGTCAACGAAGCAAGCATAAAAGACTCAGTCCCTGGACTGGAAAGATCCCCTGAAGGAGGGCACCACAACCTACTCTATATTCTTGCCTGGAGAATCCCATGGACAGAGAAGCCTGGTGGGTTACAATCCATAGGGTCACAAAGAGTCAGACATGACTGCAGCGACTCAGCAGGCATGCGGCATGCAATGCGTATATATGGAATCTAGAAAAATGGTATTGAGGAACTAATTTGCAGGGCAGGGATAGAGAACAGGCTTGTGGACACAGTCGGTTGGGGCGGCCAATCGAGACAGACGCATTTAAATATATACATTACCATATGCAAAATAGATAATGGGAAGTTGCCGTTTAACACAAGAGCTCAACCCAGTGGTCTGCGACAACCTAGAGGAGTGGGATGTGGTGTGGGGTGTGAAGGAGGTTCAAGAGGGAGGAGACATATATAATTACGGCTGATTCTCGTTGTATGGCAAAAACCAACAGAACATTGTAAAGCAATAATCATCTGATTAAAGATAAAATTTAAAAAACATATGGGCCAAAGATCTGAACAGATACTTGTTAAAGATATACAGGTGACAAACTGCCTATGAAAGGATGCTCCACATCATACGTCACCAGAGAATGGCATGTTAAAACAATAGTGAGATACCACTGCATACATATGAAAACGGCCAAAATCAGAAACACTGACGATACCAAATGCTGGAAACTATGAGGAGTAACAGAAACTCTCAGACATCGCTGTTGGGAATGCGAAATGACACAGCCACGTTGGAGGACTTTGGGTAGTTGGCAACTTCTTACAAAGCTACACATATTCTTACCAGTTATCCAATCATTGTGATCCTTGGTATTCATCCAGAGGAGCTGAAAACTTATACATAGGTGTTTACAGTCAAAGGTGTTCTTTGAAAAAAAAAAAATTATTTACGGCTGCATCAGGTCTTAGTTGCGGCACTCAGGATCTTTCCTTGCAGCACATGGTTTCCTGGTTGCAGTGCACAGGCTTCTCCCTAGTTATGGCACTTGGGCTACAGAACATGGGTTCAGTAGTTGTGGTGAATGGGCTTAGGGGCCCTACAGCATATGGGATTTTAATTCTCCCACCGGGCATCAAGCCCACATCCCCTACATGGGAAGGAGGACTCAACCATTGAACCATCAGGGAAGTCCCCAAAGGTGTTTATGCTGCTGCTGTCGCTTCAGTCGTGTCCGACTCTGTGTGACCCCCTAGACGGCAGCCCACCAGGCTCCTCTGTCCCTGGGATTCTCCAGGTAAGAACACTGGAGTGGGTTGCCATTTCCTTCTCCAATGCATGAAAGTGAAAGTGAAAGTGAAGTCGCTCAGTCCTGTCAGACTCTTAGCGACCCCATGGACTGCAGCCTACCAGGCTCCTCCGTCCCTGGGATTTTCCAGGCAAGAGTACTGGAGTTGGGTACCATTGCCTTCTCCAAAAGGTGTTGATAGTTGGTCATAATTGCCAAACCTTGGAAGCAACAAAGTATTTCATTCAGTAAATGAAGTAACCATGGTACATCCAGACAGTGGATTATTATGCAGCACTAAAAGGAAATGAAGTATCAAATGATGCAAACACACAGAAGAACGTGAAATGCATATTACTAAGTGAAAAATCACAATCTGGAAAAATACATACCATATAGTTCCAATTATATGACTTTTTTTGGAAAAAACAGAAACATGGAGACCATAAATTGCCAGAAGTCAGGGCGACGGAGATGAATACAGAGAGCACAGAGGAATTTTTTATAATAATGAATATTTGTTGTTGTACAAACACTATCAATGCTGTGCAAAGTCACTTCAGTCATATCTGACTGTGCAACCCTATGGACTGTAGCCTTCCAGGCTCTTCTGTCCATGGGATTCTCCAAGCAAGAATACTGGAGTGGGTTACCATGTCCTTTTCCAATGATGCATACACTATAAGTTTGTCCAAACCCACAGAATGTATAACACCAAGCGTTAACCCAAAGTTATCGTTCTGGTGAGTGACGTTGCTAATGGGGGAAGCTATGCACATGTGGAGAAGAGAGCATATGAGAAGTCTCTGTATCATCCTCTCAATTTTGTTATAAACCTCAAACTGCTCTAAAAAATAGTCTTAGAAAATACAATGTCAAGGCAATGTGTCTTTACAGGTCTAGATTGGCTTCAGACTTCTGACTCACTTCCTATTTATGCAGCTTCTGAGACTGAGTCTCCTTTCTTCCCAGAGATTTTGAAATGCTTTCCTGCTGATGCCTAGCAGAACTGGTATTATTGCTTACAGCTTAGAGTCCTGATTAATACAGCTCTAAGGTCCAATTCACCTGGAAATTAGAGTTTATCATATAGTCTGGTGAGAAACAAAGACAGTGCCCTTGGGGTCTATTGTTGGGAATCTATGTATTGTAGCATAGGCGAGAGTTTGAAGAATCCGAAAGTGTGTGCACTTACATTGACACTCCACTGAAATGGCTCTCTCTATGATTTTTCACTGCTAAATCCAGTGGCCTCTGTTCTCACGACTTACCTTTAGCCATATTTGAAACTGTTCACCAGTTCCTCCCTCTGGAAACTCTATTATGCCTTGACAGAGAGCATTTCAAGGACAGAGATTAAGAAGGATTATCTTTGTATTTCCAGCACATTGCATTCTGGTTGATACCTGGCACTCAGTGAGATTTCAATAAAGGAATGAATAAGTAAATGAAAGAATACATATTGTATTTTTACCTGTAACTAAAGGAGAGAGTCTAATTGAATGAAGCACACAGGAAAATGTTAATTAAATAGTGAAAAAGTAATAGTAACTCATCTTGAATGCTTTTGGTCCATTTTAATTGTAGTGATTAATAATGACATATAAGCAAATTGTGGATTAATACAAAAATAATATAGATAATTTTCTTCTAACTAAAATATATCAATGGGATTGGCTTGTTACTATATTGATTTATCAATTAAATTGGTGAATAAAAAGATAATGAAGGAGCTTCAAAAATGGCATGCAGTTGTCAAGGTCCCAAGGAACATCAAAACGCCTGGTGGATACTCTGTTAATCATGCAGGTTTCTGTCTCAACAAAATCAAAAGTGCCCTTGCTGCTTTCACAATACCACCTCATTTTGTCTGGATCTTCAAAGATCACCAGATTGATGTTTACCACACCTCGATCAAGATCTGAAGATAAAAGTGATCTCCTCCTGGACAAAACTGAACTAACTCTTGGGAGATTTCTAGTTCGTATTTATTCTGAGGTCAAACATGCACCCCCTGACCAGATATCAATCTCAGAGAATGACTGATCAGGAACTAGGGTAAGAAAACTATAGGCTATGGACCAAATCCAGCCCTTCATCTGTTTCATAAATAAAATTTTATCGGGAAACAGTCATGCTCTTTTTTTTTCATGTACTGGCTATGGCTGCTTTTATTTTACAATGGTGAAGTTGAGTAGTTGGGACAAAAACACTGGGGTGGCCAAAAGGTTCGTTGGGCTTTTTCTGTAAGATGGAGTACTTAGTTGTCTTCAACTTAATTCGAAACAATTTTGTTAGATTGCATTATGACAGTCGTCATATCAGCGTGCATAAAAAACTTACCAAAGGTAGCAAATTTTTGTGTAGCCATTTTAATGTTGAAGATGGAATAAAAAAAGCAACCTTTTTGGCATATTATTTTTTATTTTTTCAAGAAAGGTAAAAATACAGCTGAAACATACAAAAAAAATTGTTTTCAGTGTATGAAGAAGGTGGTGTGACTGATCAGAATGAATCATTGTCTGTACACCTGAAACTTACACAATATTGTAAATCAACTATTTTTCAATAAAACATTTTAAAAGTAAAAAATATAGAGAAAGCAGAGAGAGGTCTAATTTAAATTTCTAGACTTGTACCAAAAGCCCCTGAAAATGGGAATTCTCTCTATTCCAACATCAGAGCTGAAGTTTCTCCCTTGTCCCGCCTTTACCACACCCTGCCCCTACTTCTTCATAATCAGGGCTGGTAACTGTGAACAGTTTATCATAAGTAGGTTTTGTAGTTAAAAACCCATGGTATATCAGAATTCCACAACCACTTGTACATCATGTATCCTAATTCTTTACCCTAAGTTCTCACTTTTTCAAAAATAATGGTCTTTTTGTCAGAATGGGTGCGATCCAAAAGTCTACAAGCAATAAATGCTGGAGAGGGTGTGGAGAAAAGGGAACCCTCTTACACTGTTGGTGGGAATGCAAACTAGTACAGCCACTATGGAGAACAGTGTGGAGATTCCTTAAAAAACTGGAAATAGAACAGTCTTATGACCCAACAATCCCACTGCTAGGCATACACACTGAGGAAACCAGAACTGAAAGAGACAAGTGTACCCCAGTGTTCACTGCAGCACTGTTTATAATAGCCAGGACATGGAAACAACCTAGATGTCCATCAGCAGATGAATGGATAAGAAAGCTGTGGTACATATACACAATGGAGTGTTACTCAGCCATTAAAAAGAATACATGTGAATCAGTTCTAATGAGGTGGATGAAACTGGAGCTTATTATACAGAGTGAAGAAAGCCAGAAAGAAAAACACCAGTATAGTATACTAACGCATATATATGGAATTTAGAAAGATGGTAATGATAACCCTGTATGCGAGACAAGCAAAAGGGACAGATGTATAGAACAGACTTTCGGACTCTGTGGGAGACGGCGAGGGTGGGATGATTTGGGAGAATGGCACTGAAACATGCATACTATCAGGATGCTTGGGGCTGGTGCACTCGGACGACCCAGAGGCGGGGAGTGGGGAGGGGGGTTCAGAATGGGGAACACATGTATACCTGTGGTGGATTCATGTTGATGTATGGCAAAACCAATATAATATTGTAAAGTAATTAACCTCCAATTAAAATAAATGAATTTATATTAAAAAAATAAATAATGTAAAAAATAATAATAATGGTCTTTTAATCGACAGTCCTCCTTCTGACAACTCTTGGTCAATCTGTTTCTGTTCCTATTTTTCACAAATATCTTAAATGTAATACTTCCTTATGTACCTGTTCTTAGCACTATTTTCTCCCAGCTTCACACTTGCTCATGCATCATTTATCTGCTTCCATAGCTTCCATCATCATCTGTACTGCTAATTTCCTCTTGCTTTGACCTTTCCTTTAAACCTCACACCTGCATTTCCAAATGCTGTACATCTTCATGCGGGTGTATTGCTTTCCTACTCACACTTGTCCGGTTTGACATCTAAATCATTTTCTCTGCCCACAAAAGCAAACCATAAAGTACATACAAAAATGGAGCAGCTATTCATTGTTTACACTCCCTAACTCACTTAATTGTATCACTCTCCTACTGGTTACTGAAGCTAGAAACAAGAGGACCCTCTCAACCTTCTACATTTATTCAAACTTAAAATTCTGAGGATTCTTGAATTTTAAGTGTGTTTAGAAATCAACTTCTCCATGTTATCCCCATCACTCTATTTTATAACTTCATCACTGAATAACTTTAAAATAGTTGCAAATATGCTCCTGTCTTTGGTGGATTATTTTTCCAATTCATCCTTCATATTGTTCCCAGGCTTATCTTATTGTAATACAAATCTGATCATGAAGCATCTCTGTTCGAAAATCTTCAAAATTCCCTATTGACATACCAAAAGTAAAAATGGGGCGGCATTCAAAGCTAATCATGTCTTGAGCTATCTTTTCAGATTTATCTCCAACTAAACACCAGTGTGAAACTTAAGCTCTAATAATATTTAATTAGTGTCCAGACATATCTGTGGCATAAAAGTTGAGTCATTCTCCCCACCCACACCCCTAGACCGACCATGCTAAATTCATTTGAGAAACAACAGGTGATCATGGTTTGGCTGACAATTAGATTTTGGTTTGCTAAGAATACTACACAACGTGGCTCGAGAAGGGGGATGGGGAAAAGAGGACTAAGCAAGGTGATTAGAAAGGCTGCTGAGGAAGGACTAAGGGAATTATAAGAAAGAGAAAAAGAGTGGAGTTTTAGGTTATTTTGCTATATGACTTCTCCCTCTGTTTTTCTGGGCTTTGGTGGTGGAAAGAATACGCCTGCATGCAGGAGACCTGGGTTTGATCCCTGGGTTGGGGAGACTCCCCTGGAGAAGGAAACGGCAACCCACTCCAATATTCTTGCCTCGAGAATCCCATGACAGAGGAGCCTAGCGGGCTATAGTCCATAGGGTCCCAAAGAGTCGGGCTATAGTCGATAGGGTCAGAAAGAGTCAGACACGGCTGAGTGACTAACACTTCACTTTTCTGTTTTCTCATTAAATCTTTAGTAAAGCTACGTTTCTAAGCAGTTCTCCCACAGTCAGATTTATTTAAGGGCTAAAATCAAGTGGCCTGGCTTGAAGGTGTGGCTTAGGCTAGTCCAAGAAGCATTTTGGACTCCACTTAACTGTATATACGTTCACTTTCGTTTTTATACTTAAGTTTCCTTGAAGGCATGAATCATGTTTTATAGTAACTATCTCTGTTTGTGCAATCGATTTGGATTCTATCCATCTGTAACTTGTATTTTTCCAATAATTTCTATTTTAATATTATCTCTGTGTTCTATTCTCCCAACCCTTCATAGTATGATCAGCTGGACAAATGAGTTGGCTCTCTTCCACCATTTCTTATCTCCTATCTTATCCTATGACTGTCCCTAGCATAGCACTTGCTCAGAAGAGCTCCTTAAGTTTATTCATTCATCCCCTGAATCAGAAGTCTAGAGCTATTAAGATTCTTTTGAAAACAGCTGTTCCATTAGACATCCTTCCCATTACTAAACAACAGTTGTTGGATGTACCCTTCTCCCATTAAACAGCATTAGGTATGAGACATTTTTAATGAGGCTTGTGATATTCTATCTTTAAAGCTCTCTCTTCTGGGGCACTAAATTAGAGCATGCAATTGATGTTTAAAAGAAAAGCATTCCAGACACTGTTCTAACAGTGCCAGTTTACAAGAAAGACAAAAATCCTTGTTCTTACTATTGTTACATTCTAGTACAGGGAGAAAACAAACAAATAAAACAAGGAAATAACAGGTAATAATAAGGCTATAAAGACAGTAAATCAGAGTGATGTGATGGAGTAACTACTTCAGATTTGTTGGTTTGCGTACATTATAGAAGCGAGGCAACTGAGTTCCTTTGTGATAATTGAGCTGTGACCTGAATAATAAGAAGGAAGCAGTTATGGAAAGAGCATTCCTGGCTCAGGGAACAGCTAGTTTAATGGCTCTGAGGCAGGAATGAACTTGGCATTTTCAGGAAACAGAAAGAAAGGCAGTGAGAAGGGGAAAGGGTTTAAAATGATGACAAAGAAGGAAGCAAGATAGATTACATGAGGCCTGGTAAGCCAAGGTAAGGAATTTGGGCCTTAATTGGAGAAGGAAATGGCAACCCACTCCAGTGTTCTTGCCTGGAGAATCCCAGGGACAGGGGAGCCTGGTGGGCTGCCGTCTATGGGGTCGCAGAGTCGGACACGACTGAAGCGACTTAGCAGCAGCAGCAGCAAGTGAGGTAGGATGTTTTGGAGGGAGGAGGGACTCAGCAGGGGATGATGGATCTGATTTACATTCTATAATGATGACTCCAGCTGCTATGTAGAGGTCAGAATGTAAGTGGGCAAGAGAAAAGGCCAGAGACCCTCAGAGAAATCAAGATACGAGAAGATGGCCATTTGGACCAGGGTTGTATATCAGAGATAAAAGTGGGCAGATGTGAAATAATGTTTGGAAAGAAGGAGAATCAGAGGGATTGGATAGAGGGCAGGTGAGAAGAAACAGAGGATAACAGAAGAAAGAGAAGAGTGCGTTCCAGGTTTTTGGTTTAAGAAAACTAAGATAGTAAAGATTAGGGAAAAAGTAGATTGGGGGTGAAAGGATGATTAAAATTTCTCTTTGGGCCATATCAAATTTAAAGTGTTAATAAGATAAGAAAGTATGGTACGTGAGCGGAAATGCAAATCTGGAACTCAGGATCAAGATCAGGGATGACATATAACCTTGGGGCTTAAATGAATGGGGAGACTGTGTAAAGGAGAGAAAGGGAGAGAAAGAAGGAGAGAAAGGGAGAGAAAGAAGGAGAGAGAAGAGAGACCACCTCATTTAGAGAGGTGAGCAGAGCAGAAAGAGCTCCAAGAGAAGAGGAAAAGCAGAGCATGAACTCCTCTTGTCCACTGAGTTCCAGACTCCGACATCCAATGTCTGCTTTATAATCATTCCCAAACAACCAACAAGATATTCTTTCCCTGTGTTACTGTTTGAAGAAATTCTAGGACTTGCCTCTGAGCCACTAATCCAATATGCTTATGTGTTCTAAGAAGACAGCTGTTTCCAATGACTTCCTTTGACTGATCCCACTGTTGCTGCAAACCAATGCCGGTCATTTCTGAACTCAGTGGGCTCCACTACCCAAGTCTGGCTTCTGAATGTATGTTTTCCCTGATAGTATAAGTCCTGTTGTGCTTTTTGTTCGGGGGGACTTTTGTATTTTGTTTTTGTCTTTAACACTTTATGCCTGTTTAATTTCCATCTTAGTACATGAGGACCAAAAGTTGGATCATCTGTCTTCTAGTGTAAAAGTCATTGTTATAACTATTGTCTGCATGTAGTTGGTGCTTATATACAATAATAACTGTGCTGCAATGAGACTTTTTTTAGCATAAAAGTCTTTACTATACTGAGTGGTATCAGAAAGAGCCGTCACCCCAAAATCACTGTTTTAATGTTTTACTGTGGACCATGCTGCCAAAACCAAATGTTCCTCCTCTTCATCCTACTCAAAGAATATAATTTCCAAAATGGAATGAGCAAAACAATACCATGAGGAGCGAGAATAAAATATTAGTACTTCCCTGGTGGCTCAGTGGTAAAGAATCTTCCTTCCAATACAGGGGACACAGGTTCGATCCCTGGTCCGGGAAAATCCCACATGCCTTGGAGCAACTACAGAGCCTGTGCTCTAGAGCCTGGGAGCTGTAATGACTGTAGGCCATCTGCCCTAGAGCCCAGGCTCTGCAACAGAAGAAGCCACAGCAATGTGAAGCCCATGCACCGCAACTAGCACCCACCTGCTACAAACACAGGGGCAAAAAAAAAAAAGGCTGGAGCAGCAACGGAGGCCCAGCACAGCCAAAATAAATTTGCAAAAATTTTTTAAAAAGACGACGCTGGGACACGGACTCCATCCCTGGTTGGGGAACAAAGATCTTCCATGCCGCAGAGCGTGGCTAAAAGTAAAAATAAAAAGCAGGGAGGAAAAAGAAGAATAAAATATTAGTCCTGACACATTTATTTTGTATCTAAAAAGTATGAAGGGATTTATGTTTGTCTAATACTCAGGGTACTGACTGGCACTCCTGTCATCACTTGCTCCGTAAGTCAAATACACGGCATCCAGATGCTACAAATTGATTTCCTCTCCACGTATAATATGTACCACAGTTTATGTGCTAAACAGAATGTCAGTGTGATTAATTTTTTAAATAAGATCTTTAATAGTGGAGTCTTATAATAAGCAAGGGCCGACCATTAACATCTTTTTACCACAGAGCAGCCAGTTAACAGGTTTTCCTATAGAAAGGACTATCCAACTAAAAGCTGAGTAATACTTACCTGTAAGTAAACTTGACAAGTGTGCCCAGTATGCTAACCTTTTCTATGAACATAAGCAATGATCAGATATATTTGAAAAAATAATGCTCAACCACTTTCTTCAACGTAAGTGTGACATTTTTAATAATGAAGGAGAAAGTAACTGCTGTTTCCAAAGACATTTGGGCTAAGGAGAGAGCATTTTTAAAATAGACACTTGGAAATGTTCCACTATTATGTAATTTTGTTGTTGAAAACAATTTAAATGTAAAACTCATAATATCTGCACACAAAAACTTGGAAATTGAATTTTTCAGACTGTTTTTTGAAAATCTTCTGTAAAGATCTTCTTTTAAATCTCACTTGAAAAAAAAGTAGTTTCAATGGGTTTTGAATCCATTTCTTAAAAATATGAAAATATAATAACTTCTGATTGGCTAATAAGAAGGGCTGACTGTTATTGGGGATGATATATATTGGGGATGATATATGTTGGCTAGCTGAATTTCAACAAAACCCTTCTCATAATTGGGGATGGGTTTGAAAAATGAGCATCATGATTTAGCAGGCACAGCTAATGGTGCACTTCTTCCATCTTCCAGTACTTATTTTTGTGAGAAAGCTCCTTCAGCTAAAATATCCATTAAAACCAACATGGGAATAAACTGAACTTAGAACCAGACCTCTGAGCGACTGTATCACAAGATATTAAAATAAGATTTTTTAAACCGACAAGAAATTGTCAACCAAATTGCTATCACCAAAAAGGGTAAGGAAGCTGATCTATGGATAAATAGAATAAAATATTAGGAAAACTATTATTTAATCTCTTAATCTAATCATTATTAATTTCTATTTTAAGTTGTTCTACAAAGTACACATTATAGTATTTATACATAATAATTATCTTATCATTATTAAAATGTTAAAAAATATTAGTTAGGGATGCATAATCAAAAACAAATATGGAAACCACTGCTTTAGTACAACTGGACCCTCAAGTACATCATACCTCAAGTTCCTCTTTATTTCAATCATCTTTGGAAGTTCAAGTCCCTCCATCTTCCATTACAACCTGCTCTTCCAATCCTACACTGCTCTGTTATCTCCTAATGTGACTGAATCCCACTCCCATCTCAGCCTTTCCACTCTGCCAAGAAGTTTGAGTCTGAATCAAATAGTTCCTTATGGTAGCTGATTGACATTGATGGCTACTGCTACCAATGGGTCACAAATCCTGGTACTGACATCACTGTAAGACTCCTCTCCTGAATCTGGACTGGCCCCATGACTCACTCACTTTAATCAACAGGATGTGGTAGAAATGATGATGTGCCAGTTCTGGGAATAAACCTTAAGGTCTGCAAGATTCCACTTTTGTGCTTTAGGAAAGCCTAAGCTGCCAGGTTAGATGTCTAGCTATACTCCTGGTAAGTTCATGTGGAGAGGGAGAGACCCTGAGATGAAAACAGAAGAGAGACAGATAGACAGGCATTGGCATCCCAACTGAGCCCAGCGTTCCTGTCTTCTCCACTAAGACACCAGATATGTGAATTAGCAAATTGTATTTTCCAGACCAACCATAGCTCCTAATGGTTTCAGCCCCATATGACATCATGTGAATCAGAAGATTCACCCAGCTGAGCCCAATCAACCTATGGTATCTTGAGAGATAATAAAATTGCTGTTTTAAGCCATTGAGTTTGTCATGGTTTATTAAACAACACTTGATAACATAACCCTGTTACATTCTCAATCTTATGGAAATTTTCACTTCCATCTTTTAACTGAAAACTAACCTTCTGGTTGAGGACACTTAACCTACAGGCCTCTCGAGTGACACCTGCTTTTCCCCTCACCCTCCACTTACTGCAGAGCCAATAGATACAGGGGGTGTTTTCCTCAGTCCCCACTGTCGTCCTGTAGGAACCTCTGCTCTCTGAAGCCATGACATCTGGCTGTGTCCCTCTCTAAATCACGTTGCTGCCAGCTGCTGATGTCTCGGCTGTTCTTCTTCATTGGTAGATGACCTACCCCCTGGCCCACACTCCACTCCTATATTTGTCAGCATGCTCTGTGATTTCAGCCTGCATATAGATGACCCCGCCTAGAACTTTCCTCTCAGTTCCTTGACCTCTTAACTTTTCCTCTACTCCTCTTTAGACACTTGTTCCCATGGTCACACCTAGAACTTGTAAACTGAATTACCTCTGAAATATAAATGTCAGCTTTTATCCTTTTAGCTCACACATGCTATTAACCGTACCACCACAGTTCTTTGACCATGTCAGAATATAGTAAAGAATGAAATGTCAAAGAAAATAACAAACTTATACATTATACTTTTCATAGATAATTACAAACCTTACATGGGCTTTAAGCACTGCCCAGTGATAGGCCTATGTTTCTACATTAAGTTTGCTTTCGTAATTTTGGACACAGCTACTTTATGATGTCTCTTCTCTTTTCAAATCTCTTATCTGCCCTACTTCTCCCTTTATCCTCCATTAATGATGTCCCCTCATGCTTCATAAATGAAACAGAAGTTATTCAGTGAGGACTCTTTATCTTCCTGTCATCAGATATACCAGTCTACCTGTATCTGTACCATTACTCCTCTTATAGAGATTCACTTCAAGTGTCCATATCTCGGGCCCATTACCCGATTAGACTCTGGGTACCATTCCCTCTCACCTTTCCAAAGGTTTTGTACCTCCATGTATTCTGTCTACTTTGCACCATCAATGGACCGTTCACTTCAGTGTAAACACAAAAAATCTTCAAAAAATCCCTTATCTCCCTTATTATGCCACTTCTCTGCTTACCTCCACAGTAAGATTTCCTTTAAAAATGTATGCAAGCGGGACTTCCCTGGTGGTCCAGTTGTTAAGAATCTGCCTTTCAACGCAGGGGATGTGAGTTTAATCCCTGGTCAGGAAACTAGGATCCCACATACCTCAGAGCCCCACGTGCCACACCTAGAGAGTCTATGTGCTTCAATGAAAGTTCCTACAAGACACAACAAATGTCCCCCAGTGAAGATTCTATGTGCTGCAACTAAGACCCAACAACTAACCCTAATGTTAACCCTAACACAGCCAAATGAATAAATAAAATTTTAAAAATGTACACAAGCAACCACCTGTCATTTCTTCTTCAAATCCTAAATCTGGTTTTACTTCCCAGTGTTCACAATTATTGTTGTTGTTTAATTGCTAAGTTGTGTTTGACTCTTTGTGACCCGATGTACCATAGCCCACCAGGCTCCTCTGTCCATGGGATTTCCCAGGCAAGAATACTGAAGTGGGTTGCCATTTCCTACTCCAGGGGATCTTCCTGACCCAAGGATCAAATCTGTGTCTCCTGCATTGGCAGGCAGATTCATTACCACTGAGCCACCTGGGAAGCCAAAAATTACTCTTGCAGAATCAGTAACAATCTTTTCCTTGCCAAATCCAAGGAATATAATTCTGTTGCTGTCTTATTTCTTTCCCAGTTTTTCCCCAATTGAATACATGGCTCCATCATCCACCCAGTCATTTAAATATGATATCCCAGTCTCAATTACTTAGCCTTAAGTCCTCCTTGACTCTCTCCCCTAAATCTAATTCATCGGCAAGCACTGCCTTTCTGCCTCCAGACCGTTAATCCTCTTACTTTCCTCCTCCGCTACCTTGATGTAAGCCACACCGTCTCTCAAATCATCTAGGAGGCAGTAGCTCTTCCTGCTAGATGCTCTCCTTATTTCCACTTGTCTCCACAGCAGCCAAGGTAATTTTTCCAAATTGTGTATCACTCTGTAACTCTGCTACTAAAAACTTTTCTTTGCTTGTTGTTTTTATTTAGAGTGAAATTCAAACTCTGTATATGGCCGGTAAGATCCATCTGATGGAACTGTAAGGGAAATATTTATTCTTCCCCTCTCCTCTACACATTCCATAGAAAGGAGAGAACTTTCTCTCTGCAGGAAGAAAGTGAAAATTGTCCCATTCTCTCTCAGCAACTGCACCCCGCCTCCCCCCCCCCCCCGCCACCGGCCAACACACACACACACTTTCATCCCTTAGCACTCCTTCCCTGGGGTATAGGAAGGAAATTATTAATATCTCACTGGTGATATGGCAATGGGAACTGAGAATGTGTGTCTCAGAGACTTCATAGGTTCTTTCTTTCAGAGTAGCTTAATTCTCCTCTGCCCTTTAGCAACCAGCTTGTCCTGGAAGGAAAACCTGCAGTTCAGTTCTGCTAGGGACAATAGGGGAGGGATCATTTTCCCAGGGTGATGGCAGTGGGAGGAGTATTCAGAAGTCTATTGGACTGATTCTCCAATCAGCAGAATCAGTAATCTAGCTGCTATTTTGTCTTCTATCTAATCCTGACTCCTGGGTCCTATATCCCACTTGTTTTTAACTTCTGGAATAACACATGGTTGTTTTTTTTCTTTCCCATCCATTAAGCCCTCAGTGCTATATTACTGGACTTTGTCTACGTCTGCAACTTCATTTTCGCCACTCTCTCCTACTTACTAGGCTTCAGTTATTCTAGCTGTCTTTCATTTCCTAAAACACAGCGACAGTTTTTCTGCCTCAGTATTTTAGCACTTGTAGCTCCCTGTGCCCGAGGAGTAACTCCTCCGGTTTTTCACATGATACGCCTCTTATGTTCAGGCCTCAGATTAGTTATCATGTTCTAAGAGTAGCCTTCCCACACAGCGTCATGTAAGTTACTTCCCCACTGTCATTTTTGTCTGCCCTAGCTTCTTATCTGCTTCTCTTACAGTACTCATCCACCCTGACCCCACCTTTTTTTAGACTGCAGGATCTTAGTTCCCCCGGCAGGGATTGAATATGGGCCTCAGCAGTGAAAGCACAGAGTCCTAACCACTGGACAGCCAGGAAATTCTCTATATTTATCCCACCTTTATGTTCTGTTTATTTGCTTGTTTCTTCTTCTCACTAAAATCTGCTCAATGAAGGAACAAGTCTTCATTGTTTGTGGTTGTATCCAAAAATCTAAGCTCATAGTAGGCTAGTGTTAAGTATTGAATATTCGTTGAATCAATGAATGATTACATGGAAATAGCAATTCAGAATTAATAACCTGGCTTGCTGACTTGATAATTACGAAGTGCAAATTCCAATTAATTTCCATATGAATTTTTCATAGTCCTATCATTGTTTTGAAACCAGAAATTAGTTTATTTACCATATAAACCTGGTTCACATGCTGAATCCTTCAAGAATATGTCAGCTTATTGAAAATGTACACATAAAGAGCTATTACTAGATTCTATGAAGGAAAAAAGGACATGAAAAAGGAGATCGGGATAGTGGATCTAGAAAGACAAGTATTATATCCATGGAATGATTAAAACTCATATATAAAATAAAAATTAAAGCTTTTTTAGCATGATTAAAGAAATAGTTAATAAATTTATCATGTACATTCACATAAATATATCACTTATGTATCATATATACATATAGGTTTTTACTAATAGTCATACATTTAATAGGACAAAATATTTTATATGTACTACCAAGGTAGGCAGAATAATGTCCCTTCACCCGCAAGATGTCCATGTTCAAGTTCCTAGAATCTGTCAGTCACTTAGAGATTATCATACTAAATGAAGTAAGTCAGTCAGAGAAAGACAACTATCATACAATATCACTTATATTTGGAATTTTATAAAAATGGAACAAATTTTTTTTTTACTTACTTAAAAAACAGAAACGGACTCACAGATATAAAAAATAAATGTATGGCTACCAAAGGAGGAAACAGGGGCGGGATAAATTAGGAGTTTGGGATTAACAGATACACACTACTTTATATTAATATAAAATAGATAAACAACAAAGACCTACTGTATAGCACAGGAAACTATATTCAATATCTTGTAATAACCTATAATGGAAAAGAATGTGAAAAAGAGCATATGCACATACATACATATATATATTTACATATATGATTGAATCACTTTGCTGGATACCTGCAACAAATATAACACTGTAAATCAACTATATTGCAATAAAAAATAAAAAATATATTACCTTACATGGAAGTAGGGACTTTGCAGACATGATTAAATGAAGGATCATGAGATGGGAATGTTGTCTTGGGTTATTTTAGTGGGTCCACAATAATCATGAGGGCCCTTATAAGGGAAAGACACAGGCAGGAGAGTGAGAGCAGGAGATGTGATTGCAGTCTTCAAGGAGCACACTAGCTAAGGAATGTAGGCAGTCTTGAAAAGCTGAAAAAGGCAAGGAAATTTCCTCTAGAGCCTCCAGAAGGTGGCTCAGATGGTAAAGAATCTGCTTGCAATGCAGGAGACCTGGGTTCAATCCTGGGTCAGGAAGATCCCCTGGAGAAGTGAATGGCTACCCACTCCAGTATCCTTGCCTGGAGAATCCCATGGACCAAGGAGCCTGTCCACGGGGTCGCAAAAGAGTCAGACACAACTGAGCAGCTAACACAGAGCCTCTAGAAAGGAAGGAAGCAACCCCTGATGACACCTTGATTTTAGCTCAGTGAACTCCATTTTGGATTTCTGACCTCCAGAACTGTAAGATAATAAATGTGTGTTATTTTAAGCCAATAATTTTGTGGGTAACTTGTTACAGCAGTCATGGGAAACAAATATAAATACATTAAGCAAATTTCATTCAGTCTTTAATACTTCAGAATCTTGCCCCTCGGGATCGTCATTATGTGAATCAATTATCAGTGAACTGCAGGTAAATAGACATGCTGGTTAATGAGGTGTTTCTATTCAGAAGTCTGAATAAGCTAGTTTTTATTGAAGAAGTTCTATAAGCACTAAGAACTTAATCAGGGTTGGGTGAGATTAAATTAGAATGTGTCTCCTTAAGGAAATCTTTAGGTGAATTTTAAAGTAGATAAAAGAGGACCCCTGAAAAGGAAATGGAGGAGATTTCAAGAGGATCTGGAAAAATCCTAAGCGGGGAAAATGGGCAATTATTGGTGATTTGGGCTACACAAAAGTATATGAAGATAGTAAGATAATCTAGTCAGAACTCCTCTTTTGAATTTTTACTTTTATCTAAAACACCACTCTTTGAGTGATTACATATGTTTCACAGGAGGAATGGATGGTTATAAGCCTATTGGCATAGATTATCAGATTAGCTTCCATTAACCCTGAAAAGAAAATCATTCTTATTTAGAAACTAAAACAGACAGTTAACCTTGCCAGTGCGGAGAAGTAAGATAAAGTATAGGTGTTTGTTCTTCATGCAGTATTATAGTGGAGGTGAGGTTCGGGGTGAGAAAACAGGTTTATATGTGGTAATGCAATGAAAGGGAGGGAGCATGGACTTTGAGATCAAACAGACTTGGCTCAAATTCCAGCTCTGCCTTTTATTGGTCATGTGACCTTAGTCAAATCAATTAAAATACCTTGTTTCTCTACTTCCTTATCTGTAAAATATCTAATTCATGTGATTAGCATTAGATGTTAGTGTTGAAAGTGAAGTCGCTCAGTCGTGTCCGGCTCTTTGCAACCCCATGGACTGTAGCCTACCAGGCTCCTCCCTCCATGGGATTCTCCAGGCAAGAGTCCTGGAGTGGGGTGCCATTTCCTTCTCCAGGAGATCTTCCTGACCCAGGGATCGAACCTGGGTCTCCCGCATTCCAGGCAGACGCTTTAACCTCTGAGCCTAGGGATTATATAATGATATTAGTGTTACAAGAGACTTTTTGAGAATAACCCAAGATTCTCAAGAGCATCAGACTAATTTGAATTACTTCCCAGTTTTACCCAGTTAGGCCAGCACAGGTAGGAGCAATGGGATGTTTTCAGAGTTGGAGGATTTTTCTAGTAAGTTTGTGAGGGTGTGTACATGTGTGGGGGTGGGGTAGAGCATGGAGATAATTTTAGGTAGTAGAACTGAATGCCTCCATCAGAACTGAGCACTATGAGAAAAATATTCTTTAAATTTGAAAGACAGGTCATGTTTTTTCCCTTTGACATATCTGTTATAATTCACAATTTTTAAAAAGAATGAATTTGACAGAGAGAGATACAGTGAACTGCCCCAAAAGGCAAAATTAACTGGCACAGAGGTAGTTAGAGGTAGACTAGGACTCAGCATTCTTGTTTCTTGAACTCTCTTTGCCCCTTTGGTAACATACTCAACCATCAGGTCTCAGTGTTCTCAAGCCACCTATTCATTTTACTTTGGTGCAACTTTCTCATTATTATGAAACACGGAAGATAAAATGAAGTGAAAACTGAGTAAGGAGACTGTAAGCTGAGATGTCATTATTCTGAACTGATAGTTCACTAACAACATTTTAAGGACTGAATTAAATTTGAAGTTTACAGGAAGAAAAAGAAACACATGCTATCCATACTTATCAAATGGTCTAGTTAGCTAGTTCATTCGCTCAGTCGTGTCCGCCTCTTTGCGACCCCATGAATCGCAGCATGCCAGGCCTCTCTGTCCATCATCAACTCCCGGAGTTCACTCAGACCCACGTCCATCGAGTCCGTGATGCCATCCAGCCATCTCATCCTCTGTCGTCCCCTTCTCCTCCTGCCCTCAATCCCTCTCAGCATCAGAGTCTTTTCCAATGAGTCAACTCTTCGCATGAGGTGGCCAAAGTACTGGAGTTTCAGCTTTAGCATCATTCCCTCCAAAGAAATCCCAGGGTTGATCTCCTTCAGAATGGATTGGTTGGATATCCTTGCAGTCCAAGGGACTCTCAAGAGTCTTCTCCAACACCACAGTTCAAAAGCATCAATTTTTTGGTGCTCAGCCTTCTTCACAGTCCAACTCTCACATCCATACATGACCACTGGAAAAATCATAGCCTTGACTAGATGGACGTTTGTTGGTAAAGTAATGTCTCTGCTTTTCAATATGCTATCTAGGTTGGTCATAACTTTTCTTCCAAGGAGTAAGCGTCTTTTCATTTCATGGCTGCAGTCACCATCTGCAGTGATTTTGGAGCTCCCCAAAATAAAGTCTGACACTGTTTCCACTGTTTCCCCATCTATTTGCCATGAAGTGATGGGACCAGATACCATGATCTTTGTTTTCTGAATGTTGAGCTTTAAGCCAACTTTTTAACTCTCCTCTTTCACTTTCATCAAGAGGCTTTTTAGCTCCTCTTCACTTTCTGCCATAAGGGTGGTGTCATCTGCATATCTGAGGTTATTGATATTTCTCCCGGCAGTCTTGATTCCAGCTTGTGCTTCTTCCAGCCCAGCGTTTCTCATGATGTACTCTGCATAGAAGTTAAATAAGCAGGGTGACAATATACAGCCTTGACATACTCCTTTTAACATACTGCTAAGTCCGACACAACTTCAGTTGTGTCCGACTCTGTGCAACCCCATAGACAGCAGCCCTCCAGGCTCCCTTGTCCCTGGGATTCTCCAGGCAAGAACACTGGAGTGGGTTGCCATTGCCTTCTCCAATGCATGAAAGTGAAAAGTGAAGTGAAGTCACTCAGTCGTGTCCGACTCTTTGTGACCCCATGGACTGCAGTCCATCAGGCTCCTCCATCCATGGGATTTTCCAGGCAAGAGTACTGGAGTGGGGTGCCATTGCAAATGTACCAAATTCCTGCATGTCATAGTAAGAATCCTAGATGCATAGCAAACTACTAACCCCTTTTTTAATGCAACAGAATGGTAAAGGCAACTGAGTTTAAAATAAACCAAATATTATTTCAAGAATAACTGAACCTATATCCTAATGAAAAGTAGCTTTATTAAATATTCATAAATAAAATATTATAGTAACACAGAGATTCTATATTTTAAATTCATAAGGTTCAGAGAAGTAGAGCCAAAAAAATTATTTTAGAGACAATGAAACTTGCTTCAAATAAAATTTTTTAACATAGCATTTTTAATCTGTTGAGGTTACCCAAAATAGAATGTATTTTCCCTCAGCATTTTTATCTACATATTATTGCAGTGGGGGTTTGAGTCAGAGAGGCTTAAATTTGACTTCTGCTTATTTTATTTATTAGTTGTCAATTCTAAGTTAAATTATTTAACCTCTCTCAACATGTTTCATCATTTGTAAAACTGAGATATTAATAATACCTTACCCTTAGTACTGTTGTATTATTTAAAATAAACAATCCTAAACATTCTAATGTTTAGATTAGATTAAACCTTTCCCACCAAACCTATAGCACTTCCTTAGTATTTCTCAAGAGTATCCTTTACTCTCTGTCCCTACTGCTTCTATTTTAGTTCAGCTCACATCTGGAATGTCACAATAGGCTCCCACCTTCTAGTCTAGACCTCATTCTTAGACATTTTCCACTTTGCAGCTACTCAAATATATATTTAACTATGTCATTTTCAAACTTCACACCACCCCTACTGCCCTCAGGATAATGCCTCAGCCATCAAGGCCCTGCAAGATCTGATCCTTCTTTCTTATCTACTTTTATTCCTTGACCTTCTCCCTCTCCCCACATCTCTGCATATCTCGCTCTAGCCATCAACTGCTTACAGGTTCCTCAAAGATCCAAATTCTTGTCTCCTTGCCCATGTACGTAAAATAAAATCTTTTGATTCCTTGACCTATTTCTCCTTCAGGTCTCTGCTTGATGGCATCTTTTCCAGGAAGCTCTCCACAATAGGTTTAAATGTCCTACCTATATCCTTCCACACTACCCCTTCCTGTTGCTTACAGCTCTGGACTCACTTGTCTGTCTCTACCACTGTACTCCTGGAGGGCCAAAACACTTATTCACTGCTGTGCACCTAACTCCCAAGCAGATTGTCACATACTCTTATTAAGTATTGCTTTCTTTAATCTACTGCTTCTTCTCTGGCTCCTATATTGTTATCACTACATTCCATTTCTCAGAAAATTTCAGTGGCTCTTATTTCTTACCTTATCAAGTTCAAATTCCTTCACTTGGCTATTTTAAGCCCTCACAATCTGCTCTTCTTACTACAATTTTAACCTTATTTCTCAGGATGCCCCATCATGATCTTTCCTATGGTCTAATGACTATGACACATGTGTGCCCTAGCTCATACTGTTTCTCTCTCAGGATAGACTCCTTTCTTCCAATAATGTCCAAATATCATATCTCCAAATATCCACTCGTATCCTTATGGAGCAAGCTTTGAATTCTTTGACTAGATTTCTTTATATGTTGATACTCACAGACTTAGGTAATTTTCTAATAGGAAGAAACTTCAAAATATTGACTGTTCCTACTCTTGTTTTGCATGCTTCATACCTATATCTATCTCTGAGAGCACCTAGCAGAGTGCTGAGCTCAGAAGAGATGCTCAAAAACTACTAGACTGGTTGTAAAGCATTTTGTCTCATCTAATATATATACATATACATATATACATATATAATATATATATACATATATATTAGCTTCCCAGGTAGCTCAGTGGTAAAGAACCCCCCTGCCTAATGCAGGAGACATAACAGATGCAGGTTTGATCCCTGGGTCCAGAAGATCCCCTGGAGGAGGAAATGGCAACCTACTCCAGTATTCTCGCCTGAAGAATCCTATGGACAGAGGAGCCTGGTGGGAGTCCATAGGGTCACAAAGAGTCAGACACAACTGAAGCAACTGAGTAGGCAGGCACACATATATATTATATATTATATAAATATAATGTATATATTATATATATTTATATAAATATAATATTATATATAAATACATATGTGTGTATACACACATACAATATATATAACAATATATATTTATAAATATATAATTTATATTTATATAAATGTATAAATACACATGTATGTGTGGGTATATATATACATACACACATACAATATGTATATATATATATATACACACACATACAATCTAGGCTTATGATTGTTTGCAATAGGTAGACACTGATAATTTGAAGTGACAGACTATGAAAAAAGAAAATTTATCAGATGTAGAAAATGGTCTTGGACTTCAAGGAGATGAAGAAAATGGTCTTGGACTGCAAGGAGATGTAGAAAATGGACTTGGACTGCAAGGAGATCAAGCCAGTCAATCCTAAAGGAAATCAGTTCTGAATATTCTTTGGAAGGACTGATGCTGAAGCTGAAACTCCAATACTTTGGCCACGTGATGCAAAGAACTGACTCACTGGAAAAGATCCTGATGCTGGGAAAGATTGAAGGCGGGAAGAGAGGGGATGACAGAGGATAAGATGGTTGGATGGCATCACCAATTCGATGGACTTGAATTTGAGCAAGCTCCAGGAGTTGGTGATGGATAGGGAAGCCTGGCATGCTGCAGTCCATGGGGTCACAAAGAGTCAGACACAACTGAGCGACTGAACTGAACTGAGAAAATGGTTAATAGATTAAGTAAATGAGAGGAGAGGGGGAATAGGGTTACAATAAGCTAGGGATAGACATTTCAGTTGCTCAACCTGGACTAGCCTAACCTCATTGCAGCCTTTTAAAACTAGAGTTTAGGCAGAAGAGAGTTTAGGCAGAAGACTGTTCACGGCCAAATCATTTTATTATTATCACTGCACAGTTTAGTTAACTACTCCAGTGAGATCCCCTTAAATGTTATTCAGAACATCATGGTGAAGAAGCAGCAATCAGTTCCCTATTATTCTTTTAAAGAACATTCTCTTTTCCTACTTCTTCTTGCTCTGTCCCTCCCAGTACATTTCCTTTACCAAATTTAAATCAACTTCTAACCTCTTGAAGTTTACATGCATCAATAAGGTAAGTTTTGTTATAAACCCTGTCAAAATACAGTGCTCTGACCCTTTCTAGTAAACATTTTTCTTGATACTTCTCACCTGCCCCCATCCCAATAATAATTTGCTACCCAAATAAATCTGTGATACTTCATGAATATATAGATATTTCTAGATAGAATTTTTTCCTTTATTTGTAGCTGCTGCTGCTAAGTTGCTTCAGTCATGTCCGACTCTGTGCGACCCCACAGACGGCAGCCTACCAGGCTCCCCCATCCCTGGGATTCTCCAGGCAAGAACAGGCATAATCAAATCCTGAGCATTGCTTTACCTGGAACATGAGAACTAGTAGATTTATTCTGGAAAACTATTTTGACATCAGAATAATGTATATGGGATCAATGACTGGAAGCCTCATCAAAGCAATTTTTCTAATATATAAGGTTTTTGAGAGCAGGGACCATAGTTTATTTTTTATCCCTAATCAGGCCTATTATAGTGCCTGATACATAGTAGGCATTCAGTGTGTCTATTAACTGAATGAGTGAATGAATTAGTACAAAAACTAGTCCCTACCATTGAGAAGATTCATACTTTAAGAAAGAAGTATCACAGACAGCAGCTGTCATCATCATCACCATCAATATTTATTGAATAACTTATTTTATTTGGTCAAGCGCTGGAGTTTATAAAAAGAATCATAATACCATTCTCACTCAACTTTAAGACAAAAGCTCTGAAAGCATGAGAAGACTTTCATTTATAAAACAGATTTTTATTGAGCACTTTCTATAGGCTAGCGTTGTTCTGGCACTGAGGATATAATGGCAAATAAGACAAAAATCCCTGTCCTCGGGGAGCTTAAATTTAAATGGGAGTGACAGCTCATAAACAAAATACGTATTATCTTAGTGGTAAGTGCATAGGAAAAAATATGGAAGTGGAGCTAGTGTTGAAAGATTAGATGAAATGGCGAGGGAAGCCCTCATGTAGATAACATTTGAATAAAATGATAAAGAAAGTGAAGACATGAGAAAAACGTTACCTTCATGTGAGAGAAGACTAGGAAGGGGAGGGGAGCTAGTGTGTGTGTGAAAATGTATGTGTTATGCCAGCCCACATCTGCATGTAGCAGTCAGTATTGGGTCCCATGGGGGCTTCCCCTGTGGCTCAGTGGTAAAGAACCTGCCTGCAACGCAGATTTGCAGGAGATGCAGGTTCAATCCCTGGGAAATGGCAACTTGCTCCAGTATTCTTGACCCGAAAAATTCCGTGGAGAGAGGAGTCTGGTGCGCTACCATCCATCGCAAAGACTCAGACATGACTCAACAACAGCAACAGACGTTACACAGCAATGCACTGGGGCTCACTGTATGCAATATGCAGGGACAGCCCTATGGCCTTAACTGGTGGGGTGCTGAGGGGATGGTTTGTGGATTTAAGCAGAACAAAAGAGGCACTTAAACTAGTGTCAGGTAGGTGGTCACAAAACCGCTTCAGCTGCTTTTGCTAGTTTCAATCTATGCATCCAAACGAAAGATAGAAGATGCTCTTAGAAATTACTGTAATATATAACTACAAATGGAAGTAGCATGGAAAAGCAAAGCAAGTGAACTTGAAATCTGGAAGAGATTAATGTAGGTTAAAGAAAGAGAGAGGGACAAAAAATGAGGAGCCGCAGCATAAAGGCCCCAGGGTGGTCTTCTGGAAAGGTCCAAAATGAAAGTGGAACATGGCAGGTGTGTGTGTGTGTAGCTTGCATTGGTGTGTTATGGATTGAATCATGTTCCCTGTAAATTTATATGTTGAAGTCCTATCCCCTCAGTATATCAGAATGTGACCTTATTTGGAAATAGTGTCACTGAAGGTATAATTAAAGATGAGGTCAGATTAGAATAGTTGGGCCTCTAATCGAAAATGACTGGAGTGCTCGTAAAAAAGAAAAATTTCAAGAGACATAGATATGAAGGATGGAGATACATGAGCACAAGCCACGAAACTACCAGAGGCTAGGGGAGGTCTGGAAGAAATCTTTCCCTAGTGCCTTCACAGTGAGCATGGCCCTGCTCACACTTTGATTTCAGACTTCTGGCCCCTAAAACTATACGAAAATACATTCGTGTTGTTCTAAGCCAAGCAGCTTGTGGTACTTAGGAAACTAATTCAAGCCTGTAAGACTATTTTGAGGTAACCAGCAAGAGCATTTTTGCATCACAGAAAGGGAAGTAGCGTACAAGCAGTGAAGTGCCTGACCATCTCGGGCATCAGAAAACTGTGTTTCTGTTTTTTTGGCCAAAGCAGGCAGTTTTTATATCTTTCAGAGAAAGACTTCTTTCTGAGAAAACAGGGACTCAGACTTGGGATAGCAAGGGTTCTCGGCCTTGAATTATCACTCTCTGGTGATACGGATGCCATCGATACCTATTTCTGATTGTTGTTCACTGGCTAAGTCGCGTTCCACTCTTTGCGACCCTATGGACTACCGCACTCCAGGCTACCCTGTCCTTCTCCTTGAGTTTGCTCAAATTCATGTTAACTGAGTCGGTGATGCTATCTAACCACCTCATCTGCTGCCCTCTTCTTTTGCCTTCAGTCTCGCAGCATCAGGGTCTTTTCCAATGAGTCGACTCTTCACATTAGGTGGCCAAGTATTGGAGCTTCAGCTTCAGCATCAGTTCAGTTCAGTCGCTCAGTTGTGTCATCAATGTCCTAACAAATATTCACGATCTATCTCCTTTAGGATTGACTGGTCCTTCTGATACATAGAGGACATCTCATGTGAAAAATTTATTTCGTGCTTTCAGGGAAACAAATGATCACAGTGGTCTTTTTGCACTGGATGTTTCTCAACCATAATTTCAAATAGTAAATAAGCCATAGTAGCATATTTAAATGGAAGCCTGCCCTGCACCCCATCAATAGTGCTTAGAACAGTGCCTGACACCTGGGAAGCACTCAGTAAATGTTACCCGCTTTTGTTATTCAATAATATTGCCTTTACTTATTTGAAGTCCTTTAAGGACTCAATAAGTAACAGCTTTTGTTAGTGTTTCTTCGGATCAACAACTGAAAGACCATTACAACCGAGAAAAATGAAACTAATTTTACATACTCCCCTCACCCGGAATTAGGGCTGAGAGGCAGAGGTGACTAAGCCTGAAAAAAAACAGCAGCGGCCAGAAAAGTCTAATAATTTTGACTTCTGTAGTTACATCGTATTTTCTTGTTTTACCAAACCTCTTTCTTTTTACTTACCATGTTTCATATTTGTTTTAGAATATTTGACCTCTGCTCAACAAGTTACAAGGGCTTCCCTGGTGACTCAGTGGTAAAGAATCCACCACCCCAGGAGGTGGGGGTTCTATTCCTGGGTCTGGAAGATCCCCTAGGTAAGGAAATGGCAAACCAGTCCAGTTTTCTTGCCTGGGAAATCGCATGGACAGAGGAGCCTGGAGCCCTAGTCCCTGGTGTTGCAGAGAGTCGGACACGACTTAGCGACTTAACAAGTTACAAGACCTATTCTGACTTGTGTGGTATCAGTTATACAAACAGAAACTGAGCTGATTTAAAAGGGGCCACGTGTGAACAGAGGGCTTTTTCTAAACACTGAATATAATGAGTAAAAGTTGAAAAAGGAGAGAAATTTCCATTTAGCTAGTCATCTCTCTCTCACAGGTTGTGCTGCTGACTGCGCCCTTTCCCATGCACGACTGCAGTTGCTGCTGCCTCTGGAGAGCGACCAGGTTCCTCACCCCAACCATCAAAGTGGGGTCAGGGAACGACCAGAGCGGCGAAATAGGTTTCCCCCTGCCTCCTCTCCCAGGGCAGAGGAACCAAGACCAGCCTCCGCCCCGCGCGCATGCCCAGTTGGGAGGGCGCCTCACTAGGGACCGCGGGGCTCAGGTTTTCCCCGCTGTTGGGGAGGTGTGGGGAGCAGACGGCGGCCTCGCGGACCCAGGAAAACTCCGACCGTTGTACCCTGAGGGGCCGCAAGCAACTCTGCGGACTTAATTTTCCACTTTGGCAACCTTGTGCCTGCCGCGTTCAAAGGAAGCTGGGCACATCCCGGCAGGGTGGCGCCCCACGGCCAGGGCACCCTAGTTACATAGCTTTTCAGGTGTCCTCCGGGGAACGGAAGGCCGCACTCCTCTGGAAGAACAACACTTTCTGAAGAAATCCCGGGACGGTCACTCCTCTCGTTTGCCGAACCTTTTTTTTTTTTTAAACTGGCCACAGACAAGACAGTCCTGATGCTGAGCGCCCTCCCAGCGGCCGCCTCCTTGCTCTGTGCCCAGCGGGCCCATAGGCTGCTCTGAAAACGGGCGTTCTCAGGTATCTGTCTCCAGAGTCGCTGGCCTCACGGCCAGTACGTCCATTCCACCTTCATTTCAGAACGTCCGCTTTGCTTCCCGACCACCCTCCCGGGTCTAAGAAGGCCCAGCGTCTCCTCCTTCGGGAAATTCCCGCCGGCGCACCTAGACTGTCCCGAAATGAACACGGGCCCGTTTTCCGGGTGTGGGTTGGCGGGAGCCATGGTAGAGAGCCAGGTGTAGTAGCTCGGGCTCGGCGTCCCGGCGTTCGGCCTCTGAAGGCTCACCCTCGGGCGGCCGCCATCAAGCTCCTCCGCCGCAGCTGCCGCCGGCCCGCAAACACACGCCCACCCGCACGCTCGGATTCACTGGCCCCAGGCGTGGGGGGGCGGGGAACGCACTGAGCATGCTCGGTGGGGAGGGCGGGGCGCTCTCGGACGGCGCGTCGGGGCGGGCGCTCCTCCGGCTGGGCTCGGCGCCTCCGCCGCCCGCCCGCCCGCTCGCTCGGAGCCGCGCCCGCCCCGCCCTACCCCGCCCCGCCCCCCGCCGCTCGTCCCCGCCGCGGCCGCGCCGTCTGCAGCAGCAGCAGCAGCAGCGGCAGCTGCTCCTCCCCGGCGGCCGCCCCCCGCGGGTCCCTCCCTGGCTGCGGGAGAGACAGAGGTAGACGGAGGACACAGTGCCGCGCCGCCCGCACCGGAGACCTTCGCCTCGCCCTGCCGGCTCCTCACCCTCTGGGAGGAACATGGGTAAGTCATCCTTCCTCCCCCGTCATCGCCTGACATATTTCTCTTTCTCGGTGTGTTGCAGGGTGGGAAGCATTTCTCGCGCAAAGTTGCCGGATTTCTCAAATCCACGGGTGTGAGGCAGTGGCTCTTCCTCCCGGGAGAGTCGGCGCACGCGGAACGCACGCCGGGTCCGCGAACTGGGAGGGTGCCGAGTGCGGGGTGGGGTCGGGCCGCGGGGCGGACCGCCGCCCGCCTCGCGGGCACCTCGCTGCCTAGCCTCCCCTCCTCCATTCTTCCTGCCCGAGCGGGCACCACGGAGCCTGCCTTGCGGGCTCGCATCCGCTGCCCCTTCCCGGTTCCTTCGGTGGCCGCCCGTTTCCTTTCCCCAGCGGCTGCTGGGCTGGAGGCTCGGGTCGGACCGCGAGAAAGACCACTTCACCCAACTTCCCTGCCAGGGCGACCTTTCCCCACTGTGGGAACTGCTCATCCCAAGGCGAGGAGGTGTGAGCATGTAGTTTGTGGGGGAGATTTTACAACCTGCACGGGAATTTATATTTGTTGGGGGAGAGCGCACAGTCTCATAGGTTGAAAGGATGACTTGTCAGAGGCCACGAGGAACGTGAGGAAGGATGGATAGAGCCCGCTAGCTGTTGAATTAGTGTTGAGTGGCTGCAATGTAGCAGTATTCCTGTGCTCAACCCATTTTCTTGGTTCTTTCGCCTGTCTACTGTAGTAGGAAACTGCACCCTGTAACATGTTACCCAACTTACATGTTATTCTTTCCCGGCTTCCCTTGTCGAAATCTACATAATCTGATTTTAGTTATTTTTTTGTTAATGTCAAGAGTTTTGGATATTTAAAAGCAAGTATCTTTTATAAAAGTGCATGTAATTTATCCTTTTTTTTCCACAGTATGTTGCTTAATTTTGAAGTTCAGTAATTGCAAAAACGTCTCATGGATACTGTAATGTAATTAAAAGACCAAAGTTTTTTTAAATGGTAGCAATTTGGAATACCATGCTTCTGCAAGTTCCCCAGTTTGTTTCCATTCCTGTCTATTATAGTTTCCTCTTTTTAGAATTTGCTACATTGGCTATATCAACTTGGACTTTTCCCACCCCTTCCCTGCAAGTTATTTTAAGCTTCAGATGAGTGTGGTCCTTTCATCTGTCAATACAGTATTCAGCACGTCCAGAGTTAGGTCATGGCAACTCAGAATCTTCAAAGAAGTGTCTAAATCTAGAAATGGTGTGGATGGAGCTTAAAAAGCAAATGCTCCAGGCTCTGATTCAGATCTTTTGCTGTATATCAGGAAGAGGTCATTGTTACAAGAGGAGGTGGTATGAATGAAAAGTGAATCTAAGACGCAGAATTTTATTTTCACTTGTTCAGTTTTTTTCTTTTTAATGTCCTGTTGGTATGCTGAACAGATTTCTGTAAAAATTGAGTGATCCATTTATATGTACCTAGCCTTTCTCTGGGAGTAGAATATTAGTTCAGATTGTTGGAGACATAGTTTGTCTTCCCCTTGAACATAACAAAATTTTTCCTGTTAATTATAGGCCACAAGTTGGCCTATAAACTGTATTTCACCATGTTTCAAGCTGAGCTAATAAAAATCTGTTTAAAATTTTAACTTGCATGTTGAATCAGTACCATTTCGGTGGGAAAAAAATTAAATTCTATTGCAGTACTACTGAAAAAATACTTTAAAAATAATCTTGAAAATCTTGAATATTATTACTTGATTTCAAAGAAAGTTAAATCCATTCAATCATTTGAAGCTTCTCAGGTATACTTTGACTAAATTACTCTCTCATGTCATTCTGTTTGTACCTTGTTGGAAGCTTTTGAGCTCTTATATAATCAGCTTTATAATGGAGTTGTTTATATGTGTGTGTGTTGTGCATTTAGTCATGTGTTCCAGAAGATGAAAATTGTGTCTTTATGATTTTTGGGCCCTCCACAGTGCTTTCCACATAGCAGATATTCAGTAACTCTTTGAATTAATTGTTGAACTGGAAACCCATCTATTATTGTGAATTTGTGAACCTGTAAGTATGGACTGAAGAACGTTTGAGTTGGTAGATGTTAGGGAGGTAATGGTGGAGAAGGCAATGGCACCCCACTCCAGTACTCTCGCCTGGAAAATCCCATGGATGGAGGAGCCTGGTAGGCTGCAGTCCATGGGGTCGCTAAGAGTCGGACACGACTGAGCGACTTCACTTTCACTTTTCACTTTCATGCATTGGAGAAGGCAATGGCAACCCACTCCAGTGTTCTTGCCTGGAGAATCCCAGGGACGGGGGAGCCTGATGGGCTGCTGTCTATGGGGTCGCACAGAGTCGGACACGACTGAAGCGACTTAGCAGCAGCAGCAGGGAGGTAATGGAGGTGTGAAGAAAGTGGGAACAGAGAAGTATATTTACACTATGATTGCTCTTCTCTCTTTCTCCAAAAAAAAAAAAAAAGGTTGAGTTGTCTTAAGAGGTATGGGTTTTGGAGCAGCCACCAGGCAAGCTATTTCTTTTTACACTGCTGTCTTCAGTGGTATGGTGGTTTAGTTTGTGATCAGTAGGTACATACAATAATGTAAAACTGAAAGCTTGGGAAGCAATTTTATATTCTAACCCAAGGAAGTTATTATAACAATTCATACATACATAAAGGGTATGCTGATTACTGGTAGGGCAAAAAAATCACTTGTTAATGTCTATTTAAGAAATATATAGGTCACAAAAAAAATTCTTGTGACTGATTTTCTCCATAAGAAAGTGAAGGAAACTTCTTATGTGGTCTTATGGATCTTGGCTGTTATTTTATGTATATATTAAAATTCATTGTATACTTCCTATTTGAATATCAACCATATGTAATATACTCTGGGAGGATAAAGATTAGTAAAACATTTTTTAAGTTTCTTATACTCTTAAGGAATAATATGAAATATACACAGATAACTGTAATAGAAATAAAGTATGAGTGATACAGAAGACCTTAATATATTTTATACTTTCCAACGATGGAGAGAAGTTTTCAGAAAAATGATGCTATTTGAACCAGTATTTGGTTAAGCTTCTGAAAGGTAGAAATGGAGACTGTTAATCGGGATGGGGGTGGAGGGAGAGAAATGACGTAAATGAAGATACAGCAATAGGAAGATTCAGACAGTTTCAGGATATGATTAAATAATCATGTTTGGCTACAGCAAAAGGTAAGGAAATAGTGGGTGACAGAGATGAAAAAGTATTAAGAGGTAAGGAACAGATAATGGAAGGCCTCTAATGTCAAGCCAAAGTTGTTTTTGGACTTGAGGGACTGTTAAACATTTTATGCCGTTAAGTATTGGAGCACATCTGTGGTTTAGGAAAATTAATCTGTTAATTGAGCGCAGGATGGATTGGATGAGAAACTAGAGAAGGGTTAAGAAGGCTGTTGCAGTTGGGTGAAAATACGTACTAGCCTGAACCAGGCTATGGCAGTAGAAATAGAATATGGCACATAAAGAATATAGAGTTAAGAAAGGAGCCATACATTGTTACATGGGAATACTGAGAATGTGGGATCTATTAAATACATATTCAGTCCATTGGAAGAGGACACATGAATGGTCAGTTTTGCACCTGATGGACTATTTAGCTTTTCTTTTAGCTTGTCTACTTCTTGATGACAAGGATTCTCATACTAGGTTTTGAAATACCTAACACTAGTGTATCACACATGGAGCTGGGCAGTAAAAATTTGTTGACTGACCAAAACTGGGTAAAAAAATATATAATGGTTATTTTAACTCTCAAGAAAGGATTTGAGCTAGATATCTGAAAATTACCCACCAATATCCTGAGATAATATTTGAAGTTAGGTAGGAGGATGAGAGCCAATGAAGAAAATATATCCAAGGTAAGAGTCTTGAGGAATGCCACGTCATTAGGAAAAAAGAATGAAATGATTTAACACTGAAAAAGACTGTAGCAGGTAGGAGTGAAAGACTAGAATTGGTTGATTTCAAGAATGAAAGGTCAGTGACTGCTGCTTCAGAACAGTGAGCAGTAACGACTGAGAAAAGGCTCTAGGTTCATGTGGTTTGGTTAGGGTATTACCTCTGGTTAAGTATTTTCTAAAAAGCATCTTTATGAGGAATGATAGATTTGGAGGTCACCTGTAAAGGCTAAGTGGATAATGAATAAGTAGAAACAGAGTTCGCTATGTATAGTAAGTAGTACGGTATTCCTTGCCGTGTTTGAACATCTGTAAGTAAGCATGTAAACATTTTTTTAAATGTCTCAGATTACATGGAATGACATGTGCTAATTTTTGGCTAACCAAAGTTTGTAATCTCACCATAGTGCCTCACATTTCTTTGACATTCTATGTTTTATGTCTCTGTGACTTAGTTTATTTTTATTTTAATTTATTTTTTATTTTTGCAATATCTGTCATGTAGAGTGAGTTTAGAAATGGTTTTGTATTTTACGTGACATTTTGCATCAAAGATACTCTACTGGTGAATGGTTTATCACTTTTTATAGTCTTTGTGAATTTGAGGTTTCTCTAGTTATATGTGTGCCTCTAATTATACTCTTAACTCATGGAGTTTTTCTCTATGTATAAGCCTTATGGATAAATCTTTTGGCTTGCATTTCTAAGTCCAGGAATAGGTTCATAGAAAAATAGTTAATATTGGTACTTTTACTTGTTCTTTACAAGTCAAGGTAGAGCAATAAAATATTTCTGTAAGCTGGCAATCACTAAAAATTTATTGTTTTAAAAGAGCATATACAGTGACTAGTTCAGTAATTTTTCTTATGTTGGCTTTATGTTTGTTTTGTATATACACCCCCCCCCCTTTTTTTTTGTATATGGGAGAGGGCTAGATTTACTATCCTTGGTAGAGTCATATTCTGAAATATATAGTACTACTACTGAGAAAGTTGTAATAGCCTTAATTCACTTTGAGAACCATAGTTTTAGTTTTCACAGCAGAATATTCAAGCCTCTAGGTACCTTCAAAGAAATACTGGTGCTCTCTCTGGAGACTCCAGATCAGCTGAATTGAATCAGGTGATTCTGGCGTTATTGGTGGTACCAGCCATAAAGAATTATGTAAATTTTTAATATCCACTCATGAACATCAGAAGGAACGGAGAAGGTAGATCCGCTCCTTTGTTAACTCTGTGTTAATTTCAGATAATCAAATGTTCAGATAACTGATAAGGAAAAAATTTAAAATGCTTTCTTAGACATTTTACTTGACAAATAGCTCTTTCTTATGGAAAGAAGAACAAAAAAATTAAGATACCAGAGTAGCTTATAAAGTCTATTTTGGTTCTAAAATTCTATGATTCTTTGAAACTAAACTTTAAAATATGCTCAGTATCATTGATATTTAAACTATGTTATCATCCCTGTATAATTTTTTTTTTCTTTATCATTCAAAGGGCAATGTCTACTGGAGGTAGAAATTTCAGAGTATAAACCAACTTGTTAGCTTTGTCTAAATAAGTGACCTAAAATACCATTACCCATGCTGGCTAAGATATAGATGCTAAATTCAAGTGGCAGAGTAATGTAATTCAGTGCATCTATTTATACAGCTTTTGTTGGTAGAAGCATTCCAGGAGTTAAAGCTGAAAATTTGGATAGTGATAAATGGGAATAGTGAAATTGAGCTGCTAGCCATAATTGGCCATACATATAAATTCCAAAGTCTTTCTGACTAATTGTTCATGTAATTAATTTTTTCCTTATCATTCTATATCTGATCCCTTCTTTAAATGCTCTTTTGCTCAATTTTGTTCATGTATATGGCTTCAGCTACTATCTATATGCTGTTGGTGCCTAAAAATACATCTTTTTAACTAACAGATTGTTAGACATCCCTATGTGCATAGTTAATTCAGACTCATTGAGTTCAAAACTGAATTCATTATGTAATTTTTAATAATGATAACCAGAAGTGTGTTGATTAATGTTTCGCCAGAAGCCCTTCTCCAAAAAAGCTCTGATTGTGGTGGTTGATTTCCTGTGAATATGCATAGTTGGGAAGAAATGAGATGCAGCACAACAATATAAGGATATCTACCATCTAGACATAATAGCTACATGAGCACAGATGATGATAAAATGTGGTAAGGTAATTAAGTCGTGATGAGTTTTGAGTGTTAATAACTTTGATTTAGTGTAACCTACTTAGTTTTAAGTTTATGAAATTTAAATAACTATCTCACAAAATTCCCCAAAATTTAATTTTCATGTGTCATGGGCTGGTGTGTGGAGACCCCCCCGTACACCTTTGTATTAATAATTGTCATTTATTGTTGTTCAGTCTCTCAGTCATGTCCAACTCTTTGAGACCCCATGGACTGCTGCATGCCAGGCTTCCCCATCCTTCACCATCTCCTGGAGCTTGCTCAAACTCCTGTCCATTGAGTTGGTGATGCCATCCAACCATCTCATCCTCTGTCATCTCCTTCCCTCCTGCCTTCAATCTTTCCCAACATTAGGGTCTTTTCTAATTTATTGCCATTTATTAAGAATTACTAGTGTCAGTTACCATGTTAAACCTTATGTTTTTTTCTCATATTTTTAAAGTTAGTTTTAATCTCTTCAATAGTTCTATGGAGTGGGTGACACTGTTCCCATTTTACTGACTCAAAGAATTAAATACGTTATCCAAGGGGACAGAACCAAGTCTCTAAAATCTTTAAGAGAGATTCTTACATTTGTTAAAAAAGAAAAAAATTACTGGGCTCACTCTCAGAAATTCTGATTCAGTAGATGTGGGGTGGGCCAAGAATTTGCCTTGTCAAGACATTTCCCAGATGCTGCTGCACTTTGAATAGCATATCCATAGAGCAGAGGTCTGCAAACTTTTTACATTAAGAGCCAGATGGTAAGTATTTTAGACTTCGCAGGCCATGAGGCAAAATCAAAGATATTATTAATACATGGATAAGAGTGTAAATACATATGAGAGAAAGCAAATAACCACAAAATCTTTATCGACTGCGTTCAGACTATACCATGAATTAAACATGGTTTATTGTAATACAGATCTCCTAAAGAAAATATTCTTTTTGAGATAGCAATTTTATTTAATTGGGATTCACAGTTACCCTATCATCAAATTTGATTGCAGTTGTTCATTTGTTAATGCAGGTCTGTAGAGGCATCTAACTGATTTTGTCTTGGAAATGTGTTCACACAGATACGTGACACCAAATGCTCCTGTCAGTCATGGGCATATGATCTTAGTGATCATATTAATTGTATGGAAGGCATTTATAGAATTCTTTTAGATTCTCGTTAATATTTGCTATTTATATGCTGTTTGCATTGCAGATTAACCAGTCAAAAGTTAGAGGCTCCTTGATTACATAGTTAAATGGGTTTTGGTATATGGAAGTTTCTCTTGCGCTTGCAGTGAAGTCTGAAAAACACTGCTGGCACTATAGTTTGAACTTGCATAATATATCTGTTGCAACTTTGTATATGCACGGAGATCTAGTTTTTAATTTTGACAGCACAAGAAATATATAAAGCAGATTGATGGTTATTTGTGATTTGAAAAATGTTGTCAAAAGGACTTAACATAGTATGTTTTGCATATAAGTACTATTTTGCCTAGACTTTCAGGTCAAATTCAAGGAAACTTTATCAATCTGCAGCAAAATATAATTTCCAAAGGTATTCATTGTTTAATAATGGTTGAAGGCTTTTCTTTTTGTTCAGAAATTTCAGTCTCACTGTTGAGCTTGGGAAAAAAAAAACCACCTCACAATAAAACCATACAACTGCTAAGCCCGCAAGCTGTTGTGTGATAAGGCAAGTTAGGATATTCAGCTTCTATTTTTTATCAAAGTAGAAACAACTGACAGTAGTTAAATCTGTAGGAGTGAATGAAGTTGATACTACTAGTTCAATAATACATGTTATTTTAAAGTTTTCCCATAAAATAACTGCTGATGCTTAATATAATAAAGAAACATAGGCTTTATATACCTTATTTTCACAAACTTTGTGAATTTATTCTACTAAGCCTTTTACTGTTCCTCACATATTTTTACCATCATCAGTTGTAACATGTCTTAGTAGCTTCCACTTTAGGTTGTACTGAGTTAATGTCTCAGTTTTAAAAATATTTTTGCCTGTTGTTGTATGCAGTCTTTACAGAGGGCCAATCCTTCAGTCACTTCATGTTTATCACTGCCTTTTCGAAAATAAGAACACTATGCAGTATCTCAATTATCTGTTAATTTATCAAGAACCAGAGAAAACCTTTCAAAATTATTTGCCTTGTCTTCTAATTGAATATTGATAATTGAATTGAGTATTGCTCCCAGTGCTCTTACCATAGCTGTCTTACCGAAAGACTGTTCTTAAACATGTCCCCCCCCCACCCCCCGCAAATATTTCTTTGGTTGCTGTAGTCAAAATGCAGTTTAATTAACATACCATGTGTAAATAGCTTTCTCTGCTTAACCAACAGGTGCACCATTCAGAAACTAAACTTTGTTTGCAAATTCGTTTTCACTTTTTTTTTTTGTGACGAAACTCTGGTACAATGAAGTACTTTGATTTATATTTTCTAATTCCTCTGATTACTTTCCTATGAATTATGAATATGATGGATACCTAGTCTGGTTATATAGATATGTGTTAAGTTTTTCTAGTGTACCTTTAGTGTCATTGTGTGATACAGTGGTTTGCCATCTAATTCAGTAGCAGAATAATCCATGTGACCCTTAAAACATTAAAAGCATGATATTTGAAGTATAGTTTTCTCTTTTTGTTTTGATGTGATTGTTGTTGAGTTGGTAAGTCGTGTCCAACTCTTTGCGACTCCATGGACTGTAGTCCACCAGGCTCCTCTGTCTGTGGGATTTCCCCAAAAGAATACGGGAGTGGGTTGCCATTTCCTTCTCCAGGGGACCTTTCCAACCCAGGGATCAGACCCGAGTGTCCTGCGTTGGCAGGTGGTTCTTCACCACTGAGCCACCTGTGAAGCCCTTCGATGTGATGGTCAAAATGAAACATTGTGGTATGCCATTAAACATGGTGCTTGAAACACTGAGCAATCATAACTGTGTCACTACAATTTGTAGTGCCTCCAGAAACAGTGTTCAGTGACGAGAATACCACATATGGTTGCTGTCTCAACTACTCATCTCTGTCATATGAAGTGAACCCAGGTATAGACAGTGATTAAAGGAATGAATTGTGTCCCAGGGAAACTATTTGTGGACACTGCAATGTGAGTTTCGTGCAATTTGCTCTTTATGAAATACATTCTTCTTTTGACTTTTTCCAACCATTTGCAGCTTTGAAAACCATTTTACTCGTGGGTTGTATAAAAACAGGCAGTGAGATATAGTTGGCCAACTTCTACTGTGGAGTAATGCTATACTACCTCACCTTTCCCCAAGACCTTTTCTTTCTTGTGAATTCCGTACACTGGATGGTATCACCATTTATCTAGTGAACCATCCCTAAAATCTAGCATCATTCTACTTCCAATACTTGTTGCTGCTGCTGCTAAGTCGCTTTAGTCATGTCCGACTCTGTGCGACCCCATAGACGGCCTCTTACCAGGCTTCCCAGTCCCTGGGATTCTCCAGGTAAGAACACTGGAGTGGGTTGCCATTTCTTTCTCCAATGCATGAAAGTGAACAGTGAAAGTGAAGCCGCTTGGTTGTGTCCGACTCTTAGCGACCCCATGGACTGCAGCCCACCAGGCTCCTCTGTCCATGGGATTTTCCGGGCAAGAGTACTGGAGTTGGGTGCCATTGCCTTCTCCAATACTTGTTGGGTTCCCCCGATTCTAATAATTCTATCTCCTGAATCAGTCCCTCCTTTCTGCGCTGTAAACTTGTCATTTCACCTCTGCAGACCACTTTAGTGCTCTAATAGATTTTCTTTCTCTCAGTCACACCCCTTTTAAGTTTTTGCATGCTTCTAGAGTACTCTTTCTAAAATATGAATCTAATTATTTCACTCCTTTGATATTTTTTCAATAGCTTTCCAACATGTATAACAGGGTTTCCAAACTAAGTGAAACTATCTGATTAAAGAGGGTTAAATGGTAATCTTTTCATGCAGATGAGCTTTTTTGCCTGTTAAATGTAAAGGAATATTTATTTTCATAAAAATGTATGCTTTTATTTTTCTTGGAAAAAAAATTTTTTTCTTTTCTTACATTTTCTCACCCCTGGTAAAAGACAAAGTTTAGAAAATGTAGAGAAAAGTGTTGAGAAAAAGTAGAGAAAAATGTTTCTCTACCATAAGAAAAACAGCAGTGAAATCATGATGAATAGCAGGTAACACTGGGCCTCACTTAAGGAAGTGGTGGGACTGTGGCAAACTAGAGAGTATGTGTCCAACCTAAGAGAGAAATTCACTACTCACCTCCAGCCAGTTCTGCCATGTACAAAGGTGGAATCAAGGAAGCCAGCTTTGGACTTTCAAAAGAAACCTGAAATTACATTCTTATCTGAATACTTCAGATTGTTGCTTTTCAGAGTTGTAAGATCCAGAGTTTCAAACAATGACCTCTATCTGGTTCTGTCCTTTTCTACCCAGATAATAGATTTGAGGTTTAATGAGGCTAAGAGACTTGCCCAGCTTCACCCATGTGGTTAGGTGCGGTGTCAGATCTAGAATCTTGATTTCCTAGCTCCTATCCTAGTGTTCTGTTCATTATACTAGGCCAGATCCAATTTAATGAAATTTAAAAAAAATTGTGTTCATAACACACACACATGAACAAGCTAGTAATGAGGATTCATTCAGGTAAATAGGTTGGAGAACACTTCACTCATTCCTACTGCCAAAGTCCAGGCCCCTCATCTCATTCCTGTGCTGCTGAGACCATTTCTTAGTTGGCCTCTCTGTTACCACTCTGCGGCTCTCCAATCTTTTCTACATACTGTAATCAGTCTTTAAGACACTGCATCGATCATATCACCTTCCTGCTGAAGATCTAATGTTGCTTCAGCTGTCTATTACATCGTCTTAACTCTGCTTCTATGGATGCTTTCAGGATCCATAGAAATCTGCTGTCTCTCTCGTATTTCTCACTAGTCTGAAATACATCTTCCTTTAATAATCTTACAGTCCTCTAAATATTCTTCATCAGTGATGCCACCAAGACACCATTGTTCTCTTACTCTTCCTCCTAGAATAACTTTTTCTCTTTGTAAAGTACTGCTGACCTCTCATACTGGCCTCTTATTTCTCTGGATATCTCTCACTTCTTGAACTGTAACACATCTAGTAATATAATTTTAGTTGCTCAATGTTTTATATTATTGGCATTCAATAAATACTTGTTTGTTCATGTTACAGAATCCCTGCAGATTCAAGTCTCCTCCTAATTTAAAACATTATCCTATAGTGATGATAGACATGTCTCTAATAGAGCTTGCAAACCAGCAGTCCTTGGGCCAAACATACTCTTGCAGATGGATTTTTTTTTAGCAAAGTCTTAGAAATTGGAATTAGTTGTTAACATTTAAATATTCAGGAAATCTCTGATAAAAATCTGGTTCTGCTTATCTTTTTTGTTGTTGGGTTTTTTTTTCTTGCTTCAGCTTATCCGAAATTAAACATTTCGGATCCTTGAACCTACTGTATTTCAATTGGTGACAATCAGTGATAATTGTCCTTTAGGCAGGGTATAAGGTCCCCAGTTCATTACTTAACTATTATATTAAATCCTACAGATTTAAATTTGCAGTGTCTGAAATTTCTATTATAGCTATTGAACTACTAGAGTTAATTGTATTCAAACCTGTGACAAAATTGAACTTATTACTTTTAAAAAATTAATACATTTATTCTAAAATCAACAAATTGTTGTGAAAATGATATCATGCCACTTGTCAAGAGCAAAATTAACTATCTGTGATATGTATGGTCATCAGGAATGATTAAACTGAATTTTCAGTTGATCAAATAATGTAAGAAATCAAAGGGAGGATAGAATCTCTGGTCGTCCAGAAGTTGATTGTTTTGTATTGCCTTTGGCAGGCTTTCCTGGTGGCTCAGTAGTAAAGAATCCACCTGCCAATGTAGGGGATGTGGGTTCAATTCCTGGGTGGGGAACATCCCCTGGAGAAGGAAATGGCTACCCACTCCAGTATTCTTGTCTGGGGAATCCCATGGACAAAGGAGCCTAATGGGCTGCAGTCCATGGAGTCACAAAAAGTTGGACATGACTTAGGGACTAAACAGCAACATAGCCTTTGGCAAGTTGGTTAAGCTCTTTAAATCTTCATTTCTTGCATGTGCAGTCACTCAGTGTCCAACTTTTTGTGACCCTGTGGACTGTAGCCCACCAGGCTCCTTTGTCCTCCAGTCAATACTGGAGTGGGTTGCCATTTTCTACCCCAGAGAATCTTCTTGACCCAGGAATCTAACCTGCCTCTCCTTCATTGGCAGGCAGATTCTTTACCACTGTGCCACCTGGAAGGCCCCCCTCGTTTCCTATATATCCTTAAAATATTCTCATTATTATTGAAGGGGAATCACATAATAGATTTCAGTAAAAATAGAAAGGGTATGCCTGTTTCATAGGGGACTAATATAAATTATCATATAGAAAACTTCAAGCTCAGTTACCTAATAAAGACCTGTTCAGTTCAGTCCCTCAGTCGTGTCCGACTCTTTGTGACCCCCCTGAATTGCAGCACGCCAGGTCTCCCTGTCCATCACCAACTCCCGAAGTTCACCCAAACTCATGTCCGTCTAGTCGGTGATGCCATCCAACCATCTCATCCTCTGTCGTCCCCTTCTCCTCCTGCCCCTAATCCTTCCCAGCATCAGTCTTTTTCAGTGAGTCAGCTTTTCGCATGAGGTGGCCAAAGTATTGGAGTTTCAGCTTTACCATCAGTCCTTCCAATGAACACCCAGGACAGATCTCCTTGCAGTCCAAGGGACTCTCAAGACTCTTCTCCAACACCACAGTTCAAAGGCTTTCTTCACAGTCCAACTTTCATATCCATACATGACCACTGGAAAAACCATAGCCTTGACTAGATGGACCTTTGTTGGCAAAATAATGTCTCTGCTTTTGAATATGCTATCTAGGTTGGTCATAACTTTCCTTCCAAGGAGTAAGTGTCTTTTAATTTCATGGCTGCAATCACCATCTGCAGTGATTTTGGAGCCCCCCAAAATAAAGTCTGACACTGTTTCCACTGTTTCCCCATCCATTTCCCATGAAGTGATGGGACCGGATGCCATGATCTTCGTTTTCTGAATGTTGAGCTTTCAGCCAGTTTTGTTACTCTCCTCTTTCACTTTCATCAAGAGGCTTTTTAGTTCCTCTTCACTTTCTGCCGTAAGGGTAGTGTCATCTGCATGTCTGAGGTTATTGATATTTCTCCCGGCAATCTTGATTCCAGCTTGTGCTTCTTCCAGTCCAGCGTTTCTCATGATGTACTCTGCATAGAAGTTAAATAAGCAGGGTGACAATATACAGCCTTGATGTACTCCTTTTCCTATTTGGAAGACCTACTAGTCCCCCCAGAAAGATGTGTTTTAGTTTTCCTTTTTTTATTTGCCCTCAAGTATAAAATACACTTTTTAGGGGAAAATAATGGCATGACATTTTAAAAAGTCATCAAAGTGCAATAAGACTGCCAAATTGTTTCCTGAGGATATTATTTTCTTTATATATATATGTATATATATGTTAGAAAATACTAACCTATAAGAATTATATAAGATTAATAAACAACTTTCATAAACTCATATTATTTTAAATTATTTTTAAAATAATTAAATTAAAAAAATTTTTTTCATTATATAAAAATGATTATATAGAATAATTTCAGATAACTAATAAGTTCCTTGAATTTATTTAAGGAGTTTTGTGTTTTATAGTCAGAAGAAAGTAACCAGCTATCATTGTACTTTAACAAAAAATTGTTTTCAAAACTGTGAGAAGCTCACATCATCTAAGATTCTTTTGAACAAGCAGTTTGTCAGGTTGTAAAAATTATTTTCTTTAACTCTTCTGAAAAATATTCCACTTTGTAGATTCCTTGTTTGTCACTTAATGATATGTGACTCTTTGGGACCTCATGGACTGTAGCCCACTAAGATCCTCTGTACGTGGGATTTCCCAGGCAGGAATACTAGAGTGGGTTGCCATTTACTTCTCCAGGGGATTAAGGAACTCCATTATGAAAAATGAAACTGATATTGTAAGAAAGTAGAATTTATGATATACTTATGCTTCACAGAAATATAAATGTTGGTTTACCTTTAAAGTTATAAGATAAAGTTGGCTTCAAAAATAAAATCAGTTAGAACAAAGACAAAATTTATATGAGCTGATTAACTTAAATTCCTTTCAGTTGCCAGAACACATTTTTGGGGAGAGAAGTGTTAAGCGCCCAGGAAAAATAACTGTCCACTGGGCCATATTTCTGACTTTTTTATGGTTTGTACAAATTACCATAAGTCAAATCAGAAACACAAGATCACCATATTAGGCATTACAGAAAGTGACAAAATAAGTAATGTAATAGTCCCATTTTTTGTTTCTTATAGAAAGCTTAACCTCTAACTAGTAGATAAAGAATAATATAAAATAATGAGTAATAGAAACAATAAGTAGAAAAAGAGAAAACACCGCCCCCCCCCCATGAATTTAAATGAGAGGATAGATTATATTTACCTTTTCAGCCATAGTACTGCTTTCTCTGGAATATACAAGAGCTGACTACTTAAATTGATCATGAAAAGTTTTCCTAAAATTTATGTACTTAGTTAAACACTTATTTGTACTAAACAACATTGTACTATCCTTGAGGTATTAATACTGTAGCAGAGACTGCTCCCTGATAAATTTCATTGTGATTTTTTTTTTTTAATCACATAACTAAGATACATACAGTTGTTAGCTAGTATAACCATTTAACTTGGTTGGGTTATAAATCTGTTATTGAAGAACTTACATCTATATAAAGCAAGATACAGGTAGTCCTTGCTTTGTATAGCTCTGGTGCACATGAGATTTGAATGAGGTTCGTTTAACGTGGCACTGTGCAGATTGCTTGGTCAGTGAGAAAGAGCCTGGACTTTGAAGACACACATGTCTGGATTTATCTCAACTTTGATATTTAACTTTCTGGGAAACTTGTTCAGATTTCAAATTCAGCTTTCTCATCTGTTAAAATATAGGTAATAATAACAACACCTGTTTATCAAGGCAGTTGCAAATATTATATAAAATAACAATCTTATAAATTTTAATTTGTTTCCAAAGCTGAAAATAGTCGTTTTTAGGGAATTTTATCTTGTATTCAGAGCTAAAAACAACCAAAGGTTTGGTGCCCCAACAGAGCAGGAACATCATGAAATCCATCATGAAATCTTTCAGCTCACAGTAATGTTACAGGGCACATTTGATATAAAGCTGTTAAACAATAACTGGAGAGTAACTTTAAAGGTAGACAGCAAACTCTAAATTATTTGGTGCATGAGCACATCCAAGGAAGGACAGACTTCCTTGGAAGGGTTAGTTCTCATTAAAAATACAGCTTCAGGCTTCCTGATGGCATAGAAGATCCGTGGATTGCCCAGGCCAGAACCAGTCCATAGTCAGACCCACAGCAACAACTCTTTGGAGAACATGCAGAACAAGCAAGCTGGAGTTGATGGGTGGCACACAGACAGTTGGGCCTGCAGAGGAAATTGAAGCACCCCTGCAGGTACTGCTGGGACCTGGAGCTGGAGAGGCCTTCTGCAGGAGCCCAGGACACTCCTATGTACAATTTGGGCCAGAGTGGCTCTGGGTGGCCAGATCCAAAGGGCTTCTGGCATGCGCACTTCCAGGACTGAAGAGAGGGTGTAGGAAGCAGTAACCTGCGATGCAGACTTGAGTTTTGTGGGACTGTTGTACACAGCACTTCTGCCGCAGTTGAGAGCTGGAGATATGCGTAGTGAAGGCAGTGACTTGCAGACACTTGATCCTGAACAAAATTACGCAGTCTGGGCAGGAAGGAGATACCTCTTCAGTGCTATCCATTGGCATCTGCAAAGCCTGTATCCTACTATCTGGCAAAGAAAAAGTATTTTAAAGGCCCAGATTCATTTCTTACAGATCAGGCAATAAGGGTGAATTTAAAGCTGAGAGACAAATAAGTTGAAGACTAACCTAATGTCTCTTCATCCTATTGCTTGGATAGGATTCCTTTTAAATTCATGGTACATTGTAGCTTTAGATACAGATATCATACTATCTGTTTTGTGTATTTTTATCTAAATTTTCTTTTGCTTTACCTTGACCCTCAAGTTTCTTTTTGCTTTCTGTAGCAGTATCTTGGGAAAACATTCCTTTGTGAGTTCATAAGTTACAGTTCAGACAATATCATTTTTATTAGATTTTTAAAAAATTCTTAATCTATTCCTTGTGCTTAGTTGTTCAGTTGTGTCCAACTCCTTGTGACCCTGTGGACTGTAACCCACCAGGCTCCTCTGTCCCTGGGGATTCTCCAGGCAAGAATACTGGAGTGGTTGCCATGCCCTCCTCCAGGGGATCTTCCCAATCCAGGGATCAAACCCAGGTCTCCCGCATTGCAGGCGGATTTTTTACAGTCTGAGCCACCAGGGAAGCCCAATATATTCCTTAACGTATGCCTTATATTGAATTCACACTTATGACTCCTTGTTTATATGTCTTTTTTCTCTGGTTGACATTTTATTACCCAGAAAAGTTATTGCCTAAGAGTTTATAAATTTCAGTGTATATTATCTGTTCCTTGTATTTATTCAGTTATGAAATAAGACTGTTTGCTTTGTGCCACTCTTAATGAAGTACTTCTTTATTCTCTAGCTAAAGAAAGTTCCATTTATGTAGGTCTTTTATGTCAATCTTTAATCTAGTTCTCTATTATTACAAAGCATTTAAAGCAGGGTATTTACTTCTTTCTCTTTCATAATTGATTAGTCATAGCTTTGAGTATGTTCTAGTGAAGCTATTGTGCAAGACTGTTTGGAAGTGTAAGTAGATAGCCCCCAAACACTTTGGTTTATTGTCAGATTTCCTCTTATTGAAATTATATTATCTGTCTCTTGTTTGGTCTTCCTCCCCTACCCTTTGTCAGGCATGTCCTACCATCCAGGGCAGAGCTTGGAGGTGGGTTGTCTTTTACTCTTGAATCTAAATGCAGGAGCGGAAGCATTATCGGCAGACACTTGAGTAGTGTCCTGGAAGGGTAAAGGTCACAGCTAAGATATTAAGTCCAAGATCAATGTACTATTCTAAGGGACAAAATAGAGTATGAAAGCGTGAAGATAAACGGGGCCTGAGAAACTGGGAAATAGAGGATAATAAAGTAAACTGATAAAACATATATTCCAAAGAATCCTGGTGATAAAATGCTGATATTGTGAGGACTTGGTTTGCAGGCACACCCCAGGTATAGAGAGCTGGAACAGGGCAAATACATTTCAAGTAGTTACTTTTTATGTTTAGAGTTTCTCTTTTGTTACAGACTCAGTTACAGAAGTGAAGTTTGAAAGTACATAGTTTCCACTCTCCAGCTTCTCCTGGAACTCTTGTGTTTAGAGATCATTTCCACAGTTGTACATAGAAGCTGTTTGTAACGACAGATGAGGCAGTTTCACCACCATTGTTCTAGTATAATTCTTCGGTATCTTTAAAATTCTTTGACAGATGCCATCATGCTTCGTAGATTTATCCACATTGATTTTCTAAGTTAGTTTACTATATCCTGGGTGTTGACGACTATTTAGCATGGTAGTATTTTAAATCTTTCTGTTAGGGGATTGTTGAGGAGAGGAAATTACACTGGTATTTTTCTTGATCAGTTTGGGTCAAAGAATTAATTAATCCTGAATCTCAACATAAGTCATTCTCTAAATAAAAAAGAAAAGCTGATGTCATTATCTGCTAAAGCTATATTTGACAACTATAAACCAGTGACATAATTCTTGAACTCTCAGTGAAAAGGTCTTTTGGCATTGTGTGAAGTACAATTTTACAAACTGTACCACTGTACCTTGCTCTTATCCATTATGGTTTAATATTGTAGTTGTGAAGGTTATCAATCAGATTCTTCACCCCCTAATCAAACACGACACGTTACTAAGACTGCAGTGTTACAGGTTCAAACTAAATAGGTTTTAACTCTGTTTAAGAATGCATGACAAGTGAGTGCTCAAAAAGTTTATCTAATTTCTGAAATAGAGAAGAAAACTTACAGTGAAACGTTGTCATTGTTTTTAGTGTAACATCTTAATAAAAGTGTTTCTTAATCATGGCAGTTTATGCCATTAATCTGTAATAAAAAATGTAAGTGAAGTAACTCAGTAAAGTAGGTTTTCAAAATATAAGTTTGTCCCATAGGAGAGTAGTGTGAATATCCTTAAAGAATGTCCTGTTGTATAAGAATTTCTGTCAAGTAGTAGAAATAGTAGAAATAAACTAAAAGGGTTCTATGAACCTAGGACTATAAAACTAGCAAAGTGAAAAATACAGAAGAAATAGAACAGCATAATACTGTACAAAAATGATTTCTTAAATAGATTTATGAACTTAATTTAAATTTTGAAATTTATCTACTTAGCATGTAGTTCAAACTGTTGACATATAGAAGAGATTAATCAAATTCATCTAAGATCTTGCATTTTTATTAACTCTTAAGTTAGTCATTTCAAATGAGGGAGGAAGTAATGTGAGATGTGCTGTTATAATCATCTTGTGGAATGAAAGAGGCATATCCAGCAGATGGATGTGTGGGTAACTGGCAAATGGACACAGAGTTACCATGTCATTGCAGTCTGGAGAAGCCTGTTGGGAGAGAACCCGTGTGTGTGAAGAGGTATGATTACATGTTAAAGTGGTGAATGAATTAAGGTAGAAATCAGGAGTTCTTTCATTAAGTGGAACAGTTTCTAGCCTTCATTTGTTTCACTCTAAATATTACAAATATTTGCATTTCTCCCAAGTACTGCCTGAATTGCTATTGAAAGTAAATACTGCAACACATACACTTTGAACTGTTACGTTTTTACTCAGGTATCTCTTTTTCAAGTCAAGTTTAGTATTCACTAAATAGGTATATTCCTGTCAGACTGCTTCTATGGAACTTAATCTTGGAAACTAAAGAAAATGGCCTGTTTACATTAGCTTTATATTCACTTTAATTTTTAAATTTTTTATTCAGTGACCAAAAATAATTATGAAGATAATAATGAATGATTAAAATTTTAAACATTTTCCTGTGTTCTCAGGTGTTCCCCCTACCAGTTGATGTTTTGACCCCCCCCAGGATTCTGTAGTGTTAATAGTAGTGACTGAGTCATGAACTTTTTTACTAAGCCTTTTTTAACTTGCCAAGAAATAAGTGCCTGTTTTGTTAGGTACGTGTGTATGTTTATGTGAGTGTCAGGGAGGATGCAGTGGTTTTAAGAGCAGGACAGGAAGTTTTCTATATTGCATTTTAACATAAAGAAGTTAACTTAGTTGGCAATGAGTTGGTTGAGTTTAGAACTATTTTCTCCTCTGATCTTGTCTTGGAAATAGGTCTAAACATTAGAAAAGAAGCAATAACATGATTTGTTTTTACTAGTCATGTAAGTATATATATATAGAAAACTCAGGAAACTAAAAAGCACTGTTTTTTAATAACTTCATATTAATACGAGAATTTAGCTGATTATGTAATAATTATACAAAGTAGCTCTTTCCTGCTCTAGGCATAAATACCTACATATGATATTGAGAAAAATTATTGAGTTCTCACAAATGACATAATTTTTAAATATGTACAAATAGACTTAATAAATTACAAAATCTACATAAAAGTAGAACATTTTACTGAGACACCGAAAACAAGATCAGAATAAAATCAGATATCTTTAAGAGAAGACTTCGTAGTGTTAAGAATGCAAATTATCCCAGTTAAGATATGAATTTAATATAATTCCAGTTATAATCCCAGGAGGATTTTTATTCATTCATCACTTTGGAATGATGAGATGAAAGGATCTTAAAGCTCTTATAGAAGGAAAAAATCTGAGAGACTAGTCAGTCGGCAAGCTAGCTGAAAAAGAACATAGGGGCAGGTACTAGCTTAACCAGATAATCAGAATATAGATAGAGCCAGTGTGATTGATTACATAGATATGATGTTAGTATAAGAATAGACAAAGGTCACTGGAAAGAAGAGACTTCAGAAAATACATTTCTGTATAAACAGACAAAGGTGGTAGTTTGATTCCATGGGAAAAGGATGGAGTATTAAAACTACTCCTGATACAATAATGCGCCATATGTAAAAGTGAAATCTTGGGAATCAAAGCCTTAAATAAAAGCTAAAAAAATCATAATAATGTAAGAAAAATGGGGCATTTTCTGGAAGCCCAAGAGTTTCTTAACCATGGCTGGAAATCCAGATGCTATAAAAGAAAATTAGGAAAAAATACATAAACAATTTTAGTGGAATAGTGATAGATTTGGAGAAACAAAGTTAAATTGATTACAGACCAAAAGTTAATGTTTGTACTGTACAATAACAGCAAGACTGACAAGCCTATTTGAACACTAGGTGACGGATGTGAATAAGCATTTTCAGTTCAGTTCAGTCATTCAGTTGTGTCTGACTCTTTGCAACCCCATGAATTGCAGCACGCCAGGCCTCCCTGTCCATCACCAACTCCTGGAGTTTACCCAAACCCATGTCCATTGAGTCGGTGATGCCATCCAACCATCTCATCCTCTGTCTTCCCCTTCTCCTTCTGCCCTCATCTTTCCCAGCATCAGGGTCTTTTCCAATGAGTCAGCTCTTCGTATCAGGTGGCTAGAGTATTGGAGTTTCACCTTCAACATCAGTCCTTCCATTGAAAACCCAGGACTGGATCTCCTTGCAATCCAAGGGACTCTCAAGAGTGTTCTCTAACAACACAGTTCAAAAGTGTCAATTCTTCAGTGCTCAGCTTTCTTTATAGTCCAACTATCACATCCATGACCACTGGAAAAACCGTAGCCTTGACTAGATGGACCTTTGTTGGCAAAGTAATGTCTCTGCTTTTTAATGTGCTGTCTAGGTTGGTCATAACTTTCTTTCCAAGGAGTAAGCATCTTTTAATTTCATGGCTGCAGTCACCATCTGCAGTGATTTTGGAGCCCAGAAAAATAAAGTCTGACACTGTTTCCACTGTTTCCCCATCTATTTCCCATGAAGTGATGGGACTAGACGCCATGATCTTCGTTTTCTGAGTGTTGAGCTTTAAACCAACTTTTTTACTCTCCTCTTTTACTTTCATCAAGAGGCTCTTTAGTTCTTCTTCACTTTCTGCTATAAGGGTAGTGTCATCTGCATATCTGAGGTTATTGATATTTCTTCCAGCAATCTTGATTCCAGCTTGTGTTTCTTCCAGCCCAGAGTTTCTCAGGATGTACTCTGCATATAAGTTAAATAAGCAGGGTAATAATATACAGCCTTGATGTATTCCTTTTCCTATTTGGAACCAGTCTGTTATTCCATGTCCAGTTCTAACTATTGCTTCCTAACCTGCATACAGGTTTCTCAAAAGGCAGGTCAGGTGGTCTGGTATTCCCATCTCTTTCAGAATTTTTCACCGTTCATTATGATCCACACAGGCAAAGGCTTTGGCATAGTCAATAAAGCAGAAATAGAAGTTTTTCTGGAACTCTCTTGCTTTTTCGATGATCCAGCGGATGTTGGCAATTTGATCTCTGGTTCCTCTGCCTTTTCTGAAACCAGCTGGAAGATCTGGGAGTTCCCAGTTCACGTATTGCTGAAGCCTGGCTAGGAGAATTTTGAGCGTTACTTTACTAGCATGTGAGACGAGTGCAATTGTGTGGTAGTTTGAGCATTCTTTGGCATTGCCTTTCTTTGGGATTGTAATGAAAACTGACGTTTTCCAGTCCTGTGGCCACTGCTGAGTTTTCCAAATTTGCTGGCATATTGAGTGCAGCACTTTCACAGCATCATCTTTCAGGATTTGAAATAGCTCAACTGGAATTCCATCACCTCCACTAGCTTTGTTTGTAGTGATGCTTCCTAAGGCCCACTTGACTTCACATTCCAGGATGTCTGGCTCTAGGTGAGTGATCACACCATCAATAAGCATTTTACAGAAAAGCAATTCAGTGGCCAACAAACATGAAAAGATGCTGACATTTATAGTGGTTGAAGTGAAGTGAAAGTCTCTCAGTTGTGTCAGACTCTTTGTGAACCCATGGACTATATAGTCCGTGGAATTCTCCAGGTCAGAATACTGGAGTGGGTAGCCATTCTGTTTTCCAGGGGATCTTCCCAACCCAGGGATCGAACCCAGGTCTCCTGCATTGCAGGTGGACTCTTTACCAGCTGAGCCGCAAAGGAAGCCCAAGAATACTGGAGAGAATAACCTATCCTGTCTCCAGGGGATCTTCCCAACCCAGGAATCGAACCAGGGTCTCCTGCATTGCAGGCGAATTCTTTACCAACTGAGCTATCAGGGAAGCCCTTATAGTGGTTAAATTAATACAAATTAAAATAACAACTACATGTTAACTCTAAAGCCATCAGACCATCAAGAAATAAATACCAATATTTATTGTTAGCCAGGTTACTGGAAAAAGAATGCTATTAACACATAGCTGTAAGAAAAGTGAGATCTTTCATCCTTTTTGGACAGCTGTTTGCAGCATTTAGATTCTTTACTGTCTGAGCTATCAAGGCAGCCCCATTTTAAATGAAAATACCAGAAATTCCATCCTGAGAGGCTATCCCATAAAACCAAAAGTACTTTGTACATGTCCAGTGATGCTTATTGCATTAGTGGCACCAGTGACCAAAATGAAACACAGCAGAAGAAAGTGAAAACGTATACAGGAATGATTGACTAAATTGTGCTCTGTGTCTGTACTGTGAGGTATGGCAGTTAGTTAAACACATGAGTTAGAACTATCCAGATTGGCTTAGAGTAATTCATGAGTTATTGAGTGAGAAAACCAAGATGCAAAAAAGTGTGTGTAGTATAATTCCATTTTAGTGAACAAAGCTCCCCAAATTTATTGTATATATCTGTACATGATTCTGTAAATGTTGTTAAAAACATGAAAGGTTAAAAAACTTAGGTTATTGACATGTAAATAGAGAGGTTGATATGGGGGCAAGGAAGACCAGGCAAAAAAGGAGATGATATTATCGCATTTATGCATTTTAATTAAGCTTTGTGTGTGTATATAAAACATTAAATAACATTGAAAACGCAAATTGAAAATAGTGCATTTGATGGGTCACATCTGCTGGGTGCTGTTAAATTCTGTGCAGCAGTTGTTCACTGAGTGCTTACTGTCTGAGAGATAGCATGGTGGGTGTAATGAGTAGGACGACGTTGACAGTTGTTAATTATTATATCAACAGTCATCAACAGTGGTTGATTGTTTGATGTGTGCTAGGGCCTATTGTAAAAGCATTATGCGTAACTTCATTTAATCCTCACAACACTCTGGTGAGTGTTGTTATTATTGTATTATACTATATATTATATTATATTGTTGTATTATTATAATATAATAATAACACTCATCAGAGTGTTGCAAGGATTAAATGTGGTTATGCATAATGCTCTTACAATAAGCCCTGGCACACATTATATTATTGTTATTATCCCCAGAGGAGGGCATGGCAACCCACTCTTATTCTTGCCTGTAGAAACCCCATGGACAGAGGAGGCTGGCGGGCTACAGTCCATGGGGGTCACAAAGATTGTCAGACATGACTAAGTGACTAAGCACAGCACATTATTATTATGTGTTACTTATTATTGTCATCTACATTTTATATATGAGAAAACAAAGAAAATAAGAAGCTTGTGTAGTTTGTACAATTTAAGTGGTGGAACTAAGATTTGAACCCAGATGAACTGACTCCAGAGGCTATTGATCATTAAAATATGCTGTCATCTTTGTCCATGAGTTGCTTGTTATGGTGGAACAGTGACAATATAGAAAACAGTGGACTCAGTGCCATCATTGAGGTTATGAACAAACTATGGGAGCCTAGAAAAGGAAGGGCTTGATCTGATTGTAAGAATATAGAATATCTCACAGCAGAATTGAATATTAGTTGACTCTGCGGAGTAAGTATAAGTAGTCATTCTGTAGATGGAGGATGCACAGAAAGGCATTTTTAGACAGGGAGAATTTAATAAGCACAGTTATAAAAATGGGTGTATGCCTGCAAAAAAGCTGGTAATGTGGTGGGACTGACATATATAATGTTGCATGATAAAGATAAGAGATAAGGGCATAATATTAGTTGAGGCTCTTGGCTTTGATGTAAGGAATTCTGAACTTTAGGTAATTATTAATGACTGAATACTTTTGAAAGAATAGTGATATGCTTTGAGAAGATCATATTTCTGAGGTCTTTAGCCAGGTGAATAGAAATTGAGAAGTTTGACCCAGGTTTCATAAAACTCAGAAACAATCTTAACATACTCATTTTAGTGTTAGTAAGAAAGTTACAGAATCTAAGATTTATCTGGAAAGAAGGAGGGATAATAAGCAGAGGGAACTTAAGTCCTCCATTGGCTTTTGAGTTTTCAACTAGCAGAAATGGATTAAAAGAAAGAAGGAAGCAAATATATTTTAAAGGTTTTTTATTTCCTCAAACATAGTATAATTTAATGGAAGACACAATAGACTAATTTGTTAAAAGGTTCTGGGTTTTAGACTTCGCTCAGGACTTAATCTATAAAGATACATTAAGCAAAATAATAATTTACAATTTACAAAAGCTGAAACTACTATGAATTTTAACACACTACATTCCATTGTCACACTAGTAAAAAACAATGAACTCTTCCTACTTTACTAGACAAACTTATAAAATACTTTAATTTTGTCAGATAGTAAACTCTTTAGATAAGTGAAATAAAATATTCAAGAGAGATTATCATTGTTTCCAACTTCCTAAGCCACTTGCTGGATCATGGAAAAAGCAAGAGAGTTCCAGAAAAACATCTATTTCTGCTTTATTGACTATGCCAAAGCCTTTGACTGTGTGGATCACAATAAACTGTGGAAAATTCTGAAAGAGATGGGAATACCAGACCACCTGACCTGCCTCTTGAGAAATCTGTATGCAAGTCAGGAAGCAACAGTTAGAACTGGACATGGAACAACAGACTGGTTCCAAATAGGAAAAGGAGTACGTCAAGGCTGTATATTGTCACCCTGCTTATTTAACTTATATGCAGAGTACATCATGAGAAACTCTGGGCTGGAAGAAGCACAAGCTGGAATCGAGATTGCCGAGAGAAATATCAATAACCTCAGATATGCAGATGATGCCACCCTTATGGCAGAAAGTAAAGAGGAAGTAAAAGCCTCTTGAAAGTGAAAGAGGAGAGAAAAAGTTGGCTGAAAGCTCAACACTCAGAAAACGAAGATCATGGCATCTGGTTCCATCACTTCATGGCAAATAGATGGGGAAACAGTAGAAACAGTGTCAGACTTTATTTTGGGGGGCTCTAAAATCACTGCAGATGGTGACTGCAGCCATGAAATTAAAAGACGCTTACTCCTTAGAAGGAAAGTTATGACCAACCTAAGTAGCATATTCACTTTCACTTTTCACTTTCATGCATTGGAGAAGGAAATGGCAACCCACTCCAGTGTTCTTGCCTGGAGAATCCCAGGGTCAGGGGAGCCTGATGGGCTGCCATCTATGGGGTCTCACAGAGTCGGACACAACTGAAGTGACTTAGCAGCAGCAGCAGCAGATAGCATATTCAAAAGCAGAGATATTACTTTGCCAACAAAGGTCCTTCTAGCCAAGGCTATGGTTTTTCCAGTGGTCATGTATGGGTGTGAGAGTTGGACTGTGAAGAAAGCTGAGTGCCGAAGAATTGATGCTTTTGAACTCTGGTGTTGGAGAAGACTCTTGAGAGTTCCTTGGACTGCTAGGAGATCCAACCAGTCCATCCTAAAGGAGGTCAGTCCTGGGTGTTCATTGAAGGACTGATGCTGAAGCTGAAACTCCAATATTTTGGCCCCCTCTTGAGAAGAGTTGACTCATTGAAAAAGACCCTGACGCTGGGAGGGATTGGGGGCCGGAGAAGAAGGAGATGACAGAGGATGAGATGGCTGTATGGCATCACCAACTCGATGGACATGAGTTTGAATAAACTCCGGTAGTTGGTGATGGACAGGGAGGCCTGGCGTGCTGCAGTTATGGGGTTGCAAAGAGTCAGTCACCACTGAGCAACTGAACTGAAGCCACTTGCCCTAAAGTGACTTAATGCCATTCATTTTGAGATGAATGTGAAATTCTTCCAGGCATGCATTGGCTATATTCTAGGTGCTTCAGAAGCTTGTTAGTAGAAAAAAATTTTTTTATTTGGTGCAATAATGATATGGTAAAGCCTTGCTACTTCATATGTACATGAAGATAATATTCTCTTCAGTCTCAAGAAATACTTAATCTCTCTCATAAGAGTGTTGCTATTACTAAGAGACTGTATATTTAGAAAAGGTTGAGTGGAACTTGAATTTGGGGCATAAATAAATAGATCTTGAACTTTCACAAACTCGGTTAGTAGCATTCGTTATCAATAGTCCAAAGAGATAAATACCTATCTATCAATCAGTCTGTCCATCCATCCACTACTATATAGTAAGACGATAGAATTAACATTTAAAAATATACACTATATTTTTATTTACATCCAGTGACCTTGAAGCTAAAGGTATTATTTCTAGATAACCTCTGTATAGAAGATAAACTCTTAAAATTATGCTACCGTGACTAGCACAAAGAATCTCAGGATTTACATTTGGAATCTAAAAAAGTGATACTGTCAGTTTGGTTTATTTCTCTCACCTAGTTCTTGTCTGCTCACAACAAAGGTTTAGAATGACTGGAGAACTTGTAGCTCAAACAGACAGGATTTTATTAAGCAGGTAGTATTCTTAACGACAAACCAGTTACAGCTCAAGCAGGCAGCAGACTCCTGAGACAGAGGAGCAGGCAGACCCCTAAAGAAGCACACGGAGCCTTCTTGGCTTCTCTTTTTGCCCTTTCTGTTTCCTCCACCTGGAGTAGGATTGGTTATGCCCAGTGCAAAATAGGGGAGGGTACCAGTGTTGGCCTGATTGGTTATGCCCAGCAGCAATCAGGCTTTCTTGCCTGCAGTTCTCATTCTGGTCCTCCACTTCCCCTTTCATGTTGTGTTTTTTATTTTTATTTTTTTTACCCTCTGCATGATTCTACCGTCTTGGACTGCTTTTTCTTTACTGACTACCTGACATTGCCAAGAAACTTATTTACAAGACAGAAATAGACTCAAACACACAGAAAACAAGCTTGCATATACTAAAGGGGAAAGAGGAAGAAGAATAAATCAGGGATTTGGGATTGACAGATGCACACTACTATATATAAAACATTAAAACTTACTGTATAGCACAAGGAACTGTATTCAATATCTTCTAATAACCTATAATGGAAAAGAATCTGAGAAACACTGTGTATATGTATACATCACACACATTATTTTTCATATATATATACATATCTCTGAATCACTTTATTATACACCTGAAACATTGTAAATCAACTATTCAGTTTAGTTCAGTTGCTCAGTCGTGCCCGACTCTCTGTGACCCCATGAATCACAGCACACCAGGCCTCCCTGTCCATCACCGTCTGCCGAAGTTCACTCAAACTCACGTCCATCAAGTCGGTGATGCCATCCAGCCATCTCATCTTCTGTCATCTCCTTCTCTTCCTGTCCCCAATCCCTCCCAGCATCAGACTCTTTTGCAGTGAGTCACCTCTTCACATGAACTGGCCAGAGTGTTGAAGTTTCAGCTTTAGCATCATTCCTTCCAAAGAACACCCAGGATTGATCTTCTTTAGAATGGACTGGTTGGATCTCCTTGCAGTCCAGGGGACTCTCAAGAGTCTTCTCCAACACCACAGTTCAAAAGCATCAATTCTGCAGCACTCAGCCTTCTTCACAGTCCAACTCTCACATCCATACATGACTACTTGAAAAACCATAGCCTTGACTAGACGGACCTCTGCTTTTGAATATGCTATCTAGGTTGGTCATAACTTTCCTTCCAAGGAGTAAGCGTCTTTTCATTTCATGGCTGTAATCACCATCTGCAGTGATTTTGGAGCTCCCAAAAATAAAGTCTGACACTGTTTCCACTGTTTCCCCATCTATTTGCCATGAAGTGATGGGACCAGATGCCATGATCTTTGTTTTCTGAATGCTGAGCTTTCAGCCAACTTTTTCACTCTCCTCTTTCACTTTCATAAAGAGGCTCTTTAGTTCCTCTTCACTTTCTGCTATAAGGGGGGTGTCATCTGCATATCTGAGGTTATTGCTATTTCTCCCGGCAATCTTGATTCCAGCTTGTGCTTCTTGCAGCCCAGCGTTCCTCATGATGTACTCTGCATATAAGTTAAATAAGCAGGGTGACAATATACAGCTTTGGCGTACTTCTTTTCCTATTTGGAACCAGTCTGTTGTTTCATGTCCAGTTCTAACTGTTGCTTCCTGACTTGCATATAGGTTTCTCAAGAGTCAGGTCAGGTGGTCTGGTATTCTCATCTCTTTCAGAATTTTCCACAGTTTATTGTGATCCACACAGTCAAAGGCGTTGGCATAGTCAATAAAGCAGAAATAGATGTTTTTCTGGAACCCTCTTGCTTTTTCGATGATCCAGCGGATGTTGACATTTTGATCTCTGGTTCCTCTGCCTTTTCTAAAACCAGCTTGAGCATCTGGAAGTTCATTGTTCACGTATTGCTGAAGCCTGGCTTGGAGAATTTTGAGCATTACTTTACTAGCGTGCGAGATTAGTGCAATTGTGTGGTTGTTTGAGCATTCTCTGGCATTGCCTTTCTTTGGGATTGGAATGAAAACTGACCTTTTCCAGTCCTGTGGCCACTGCTGAGTTTTCCAAATTTGCTGGCATATTGAGTGCAGCACTTTCACAGCATCATCTTTCAGGATTTGAAATTGCTTAACTGGAATTCCATCACCTCCACTAGCTTTGTTTGTAGTGATGCTTTCTAAGGCCCACTTGACTTCACATTCCAGGATGTCTGGCTCTAGGTGAGTGATCACACCATCATGATTATCTGGGTTGTGAAGATCTTTTTTGCACAGTACTTCTGTGTATTCTTATAAACAGTGGTGGTTTTTCTCTTTTAAGAAAAAAGAATTTCAGGACTTCTTATCCTAATATGACACTGTCTCATTTTGAGACTAGCTATTTTGCACAGTATATTCTTTGATAGTGATTATCTTAAGCACTTCTGTAGTCCAGTTATTTAACAATATCCCTACCTTTCTCGTCATTTTTTTTTTTTTTTAGATATTAAGAAGAGGAGCACTGATAGCTGTAAAATTTTAGGTCTTACTAAAACACTTACATTGCAATACACACATAAAGACCAGTAAATTGACTTTCTATCTGATAAAGGAGAAATTAGAGCATAAAGCCTTTGGTGCCTAATGGTATATAGGATTAGAAGAAAAAAGACTGGACGAGGTTGTTTTAAAGGTTGTAGCAGGAAGTATAGGTGTGGTCATGTCTTTATGTCTTAATAGCTTTAACAAGGGCTTCTAAGAGGAAACACCTGAAATGAGAGCTAGCTTGCTGATCATGGGTAACAAAAGTTACAGTCATATTTTATCCGAATATAGCAAGGCCTAAAAAGTGGCATTTTTTTACATTGATAGGTAGATAACTGGATAAAGGAAGTTATCTGTTCAGCTGGGTAAAGGAAGGAAGGACAGAAAGAGAGGCAGCATAACATTTCATGTATTTATTTTTTTAATAATTTTTTTGAAGTATAGTTGATTTACTATATTATGTTAGTTTCAGGTGTACAGAAAAGTGATTAAGCTATACACATATGCATATATCTATATACTTTTTCTATTTTTTTCATTATAGTCTGTTACAAGATATTGAATATAGTTTCTTATGCTATACAGTTAATCCTTGTTGTTTATATGTAGTAGTGTGAGTCTGTTAATTTCATACTCCCAATTTATACCTCCCTGCCACTTTGGTAACCATGTTTGTTTTCCGTGTCTGTGAGTCTGTTTCTCTTCTGTAAATAAGTTCATTTGTACTAGTTTTTAGGTTCCATATATAAGTGATATCATATAATATTTGTCTTCCTCTAGATTCCACATATAAGTGATAGCATATAATATTTGTCTTCCCCTAGATTCCGTGTATAAGAGCATATAATATTTGTCTCTGTCTGATTTCACTTAGTATGATAATCTCTAGGTCCATCCATTGTTGGAAATGGCAGAACATTTTCTTTTAATGGCTGATTAACATTCCATTGTGGGCTTCCCTCATAGCTCAGTGGTAAAGAATCCACCTGCCAATGCAGGAAACGCAGATTTGATCCTTGGGTTGGAAAGATCCCCTGGAGGAGGAAATGGCAGCCCACTCCAATATTCTTGCCTGGAAAATCCCATGAACAGGGGAGCTTGAGGGACTACTGCCCATGGGGTTGCAAGAGTCAGACATGACTTAGTGACTATATATGTATATATATATTTCCCATTCTTATGTAGATATAATATAGTTATATAGATATATATACATACTTTTTTAGATTCTGTTCCCTCATAGGTCATTACCACATGATCCAGGAATCCCACTCCTAGGCGTATATCTGGAAAAGATGAAGGCTCTAATTTAAAAAGATATATGTGCTGAGTGGGATTGCTGAATCATGTGGTAACCATTGTATTCTGATTTGCACTTCTCTAATAATTAGCATTGTTTAGCATCTTTTCATATGTCTGTTATGTCTGTTGGCTGTCTGTATGTTTTTGGAGACATGTCTGTTTAAGACATGTCCTGCCTCTCTTTTGATTAGATTATTTGGGTATTTTTGTTGCTGATTAGCATACCATGCTAATTCTCTGGTGAACATGTCTGTTATCCAGACAGAGAAGAGGACTCTGGGCAAAGCCAAGGTCACACTAACATTAATGGGCAGGTAGAGATTAAGAAGACCAAGAACAAATGTTCAGAGACGCTGGTGTTTTGAAGTAAGAGGAGGAGAAAGAGGCTTGTTGCAAGGATATTAAATAAGAGAGTCAAGAAAGTCCATTGGATTTGTCAAGATATTATTTAAGACTTTTGCCAGACTAATTTTAGTTTTAGAGAACTTCCTTAGATTGTGGTTTTAAGAGTGATTGAGTGGTTAAGAAGTAGGAGACACAGAATTAATGACCAAAGTCAGTTTTCCTTTAACTCTTTGAAGATGTCATATTTTCTTCCATAAGATAAGCTAGACCATATGCTGTCATATAAGAAATTATTCTTTTAAGAAAATAAATTCATTTTAGTTGTTAATACTGCTTAATACTAGAACTTCGCATGAAAATTAGCCTGCTCTACTTACTGCCCCTGCCCTCCTCACCAGCCAAGAGCTTAGAAATTTTCTGTTAGAACATGCCCTCCCCCACCAGCCAGAAGCTTAGAAGTTTTCTATTAGACCAGTTACAGTGCCTTAAATCTTGGTGGTGGTTTAGTTGCTAAATTATGTCTGACTCGTTGTGACCCCATGAACTATAGCCCACCAGGCTTCTCTGTGCGTGGGATTCTCCAGGCAAGAATAATGGAGTGGGTTGCCATTTCCTTCTCCAGGGGATCTTCCTGACCCAGGGATCAAAACAGGGTCCTTTGCGTTGAGGGCAGATTCTTTACCAACTGAGCCACCATGGAAGCCCGTCTTAAATCATTAGGAAATGTAAAATACAGAAATATGGATGTGTGCACAAAAATTCAGATGGTACGGATTCACTGCTGAGATGTACTGTCATAGTTTGAGGGAGTCCAAAAATAATACCCTCTGTTGGCAGCCCACACCAGTCTTCTTCCCTAGAGAATCCCACGGACTTAGGAGTCTGGCGGGCTATGGTCCGTAGGGTTGCAAAGAGTTGGACACGACTGAAGCAACTTAACATAGCATCCCTACCCAAGTTCAGAATCATTGGCGATATCAGCAGATGAATTCTCTGGTGGAATTCAAAATAACTGCTTTAAAATTGATAAAGTCTAGAGTGAAGGACAGGGCTTATTTGCATAGTCACAAAGTAACAGCTAATACTTCAGAGCTGACTTAGATATGTTTACTAATAAGCTTGTTACTGGTGCAGCTGAACAGCCAAAGAGAGGGAGAAACAGCATTCTTGCCCCTTCTGCTAAAAGATCAGGAACCCAGAAGGGGCTGAGCTATGCATATCTAGTTCTTCTCTTTCACCTTGTTAGTGAAATAAATCATTCCTCTCCTGGGTAATGGAGGTGGCAGATGCCAAGTGAGGAGGCAGAAGTGTCATTGAAATAGAAATTCCTAGTAAGGAAGCTTGAGACGAGTGGAAAAGGGGTTACTGTGGCATTTTATTTCCCAGTATGCTCTTTTAATGAGGTATAATTTACGCAAACTAAAATGCACAGATTTTAAGCATACAGTTTGAGCTTTGACAAATGTATATACTTACGTAATTGCTATTCCCATCAAGATATCAACATTCTAACACTTTTTAAACGGATTCACAGTAAGAGTTTTTTAAGTAGTAGCCTCTTAATTCATTGAAAATGCTTAAGTCCAGTTCAGTTCAGTCGCTCAGTTGTGTCTGACTCTGAGATCCCATGAATCGCAGCACGCCAGGCCTCCCTGTCCATCACCAACTCCCGGAGTTTACTCAGACTCACGTCCATCGAGTCGGTGATGCCATCCAGCCATCTCATCCTCTGTTGTCCCCTTCTCCTCCTGCCCCCAATCCCTCCCAGCATCAGACTCTTTTCCAATGAGTAAACTCTTCGCATGAAGTGGCCAAGGTATTGGAGTTTCAGCTTTAGCATCAGCCCTTCAATGAACACCCAGGATTGATCTCCTTCAGAATGGACTGGTTGGATCTCCTTGCAGTCCAAGGGACTCTCAAGAGTCTTCTCCAGCACCCCAGTTCAAAAGCATCAATTCTTCAGCACTCAGCCTTCTTCACAGTCCAGCTCTCACATCCATCCATACATGACTACTGGAAAAACCATAGCCTTGACCAGACGGACCTTTAAATGCTTGAAAGATATATTAAATTTGTAATAATTCTGTTGACAACTTTGACTGTCTCTGGATGAAGAATTTAGTGAACTTTTCCTCAAGAAATCTCACATCATTACATATATAATTATTTCTATGGAGAGACTGAATGGTGTTTTTTAATTGAGTAGAAATCTTTTAAAAAATGTTTGTAGTTTTTAGTTATATATTTTATATCCTCAAGTACTTAAATTGGCTTCATTAATATCTTTCTATATTAAAATATAACATCCTGATTTATATTTCTGATAATATGGAATGCGTATTTAACAGGTAACATTTATTGAATACCTTCCCTTCCCTGTTGGTATGCTTTGGCTCATAAGTGGGTGTTACAGAGGATGGTAACTAGACAGCTTTCTGCAAGTAAGGAATGCGTTCCTTTATGCACTGAGTAAATTTAACAAATATTGACTGGCTGCCTTTTTGTGCCAAGTAATAGGTATAGTGCAATGACTGTAGCTGACAAGGTGCCCCATACAATATAGTGGAGGAGCAGCTGTGAAGGCTGGATGCAGTAATAGAAAATGACCCTGGAGGGTTGAGGAAGAGAAGATTCAGACAAGCACGGATGGTCTCTGGGGTGGTGACGGTTAGGCTGAGACTTACTGAGAAGGGGATGTCAAGCAGGGAGCACTGGGGATGGAATCAAGGAAAAGAAAGAAGTAAAACAGGTCCAGATGTCTATACACAGAGTACTAAATAAGTCTTAACTACTTTTATTACTTGTTGACTAATACTTTTGATGGATTGTTATAATTTGACTAACAGGGTATCTTGTTTTCTCCTCAGTGTTGTGGTAAATATTTGTTACTTTTAGTAATATCAACTTAGATATTATATCTTTTTCATACTTTATTTCAGAAAAATCAACCTACTTACTAAGATTGAACAAGTATATCTGAGATATGATTCCCTATGACTTCTTTTTAGTTAACAGAAGACTTGCATATGAACATAGTTTTCTTTTCCTTTAGGGAAAAGAATCAATTTCTTAAGCTATTTGAGCTCTCTTAAGAAAATAAGTATTAACAGTGGTTGTGAATGATACACTGAAATTTTTAATAAAGTTTATTTAGGATTATTAGGTTAGCCACAAGTTGTATGAGGTATCACTGGAGCATGTTAGTATTATATAACATAAATTTTTAAATTTACTTTTTCCTGGGTTAGCATGGAAAATAAATGACCACTTATTTTATAATTGTTGTTCTTTAGTCAGTTAGTAATGTCTGACCGACTGCGACCCCGTGGACTGCAGCATGCCAGGCTTCCCTGTCTTCCCTGAGTTTGCTCAGAGTCGTGTCCACTGAATCGATGATGCCATCTAACTGTCTCATCATCTGCTGCCCCCTTCTCCTCCTGCCCTCAACCTTTTCCAGCATCAGGGTCTTTTCCAATGAGACTGCTGTTCACATCTGATGGCCAAAGTATTGGAGCTTCAGTGTCAGCATCAGTCCTTCCAATGAGTATTCAAGGTTGATTTCTTTTAGCATTGACTGGTGTGATTTCCTTGTAGTCCAAGGGACTCTCAAGAGCACAGTTTGAAAATATCAATTCTCAGGCACTCAACCTTCGTGGTCCAACTCTCACATCCATACATGACTACTGGAAAAACCATAGCTTTGACTCTATGGACCTTTGTTGGTAAGGTGATAACTCTGCTTTTAATATTCTGTCTAGGTTTGTTATAGCTTTTCTTCCATGAAGCAAAGGTCTTTTAATTTCATGGCTACAGTCACCTTTTGCAGTGATTTTGGAGCCCAAGAAAATAAAGTCTGTCATTTTTTACATTTTTTCCCCATCTGTTTGCTATGAAGTATGAAATGATGGGACCAGATGCCATGATCTTTGTTTTTTTAATGTTGAATTTTAAGCCAGCTTCTTCACTTTCCTCCTTCACTTTCATCAAGAGGCTCTTTAGTTCTTCTTAGCTTTCTGCCATAGGGTGGTATCATCTGCATATCTGAGGTTGTTTATATTTCTCCCAGCAATCTTGATTCCAGCTTGTGCTTCATGCAACCCGGCATTTCGCATGATGTGCTGTGCATATAAGTTAAATAAGCAGGTTTGACAATATACAGCCTTGATGTTCTCCTTTTTCAAATTTGAACCAGTCCTTTGTTCCATGTCCAGTTCTAACTGTTGCTTCTTGACCAGCATACAGATTTCTCAGGAGGCAGGTAAGGTAATCTAGTATTCCTATCTCTTTAAGAATTTTCCCCAGTTTGCTGTGATCCATACAGACAAAGGCTTTCTTGTAGTTAATGAAGCAGAAGTAGATGTTTTTCTGAAATTTCTCTAGTTTTTTCTATGATCCAACAGATGTTGGCAATTTGATCTCCAGTTCCTCTGTCTTTTCTAAATCTAGCTTATACATCTCGAAGTTCTCTGTTCATGTACTATTTATTGAAGCTTAGCTTGGAGAATTTTGAGCATGACTTTCTGGCATGTGAATTGAGTGCAATTGTGTATTAGTTTGCACATTCTTTGGCATTGCCCTTCCTTGGGATTGGAATGAAAACTGACCTTTTCCAGTCCTGTGGCCACTGCTGAGTTTTCCAAATTTGCTGACATATTGAATGCAGCACTTTAACAGCATCATCTTTCAGGATTTGAAATAGCTCAGCTGGAATTCCATCACCTCCACTAGCTTTGTTTGTAGTGATGCTTCCTAAGGCCCACTTGACTTCACATTCCAGGATGTCTGACTGTAGGTGAGTGACCACACCATTGTGGTTGTCCAGGTCATCAAGACCTTTTTTGTATAGTTCTTCTGTGTATTCTTGCCACCTCTTCTTAATATCTTCTGCTTCTGTTAGGTCCATACCATTTCTGTCCTTCATTGTGCCCATCTTTGCTTGAAATGTTCCCTTGGTGTCTCTAATTTTCTTGAAGAGATCACTAGTCTTTCCCATTCCATTGTTTTCCCCTATTTCTTTGCACTGATCACTGAGGAAGGCTTTCTTATCGCTCCTTGCTGTTCTTTGGAACTCTGCGTTCAGATGGGCATGTCTTTCCTTTTCTCCTTTGCCTTTCATGTGTCTTCTTTTCTCAGCTATTTGTAAGGCCTCCTCAGACAACCATTTTGCCTTTTTGCATTTCTTTTTCTTAGGGATGGTTTTGATCACCACCTCCTAGTGCTAGGAACCTTCGTCCATAGTTCTTCAGGCACCCTGTCTGTCAAATCTAATCCCTTGAATATATTTGTGACTTCCACCGGATAATCATGAGGGATTTGGTTAGGTCATACTTGAGTGGCCTAGTGGTTTCCTTTCTTTCTTCTGTTTAAGTCTGAATTTTGCAGTAAGTCCATTAAAGTTTATACCTTATTTGAGGCAGGGTGCTCAGGGCTGGTGCACTGGGATGACCCTGAGGGATGGGATGGGGAGGGAGATGGGAGGGAGGGTCAGGATGGGGAACACATGTACACACATGGCTGCTTCATGTGAATGTATGGCAAAACCACCACAATATTGTAAAGTAGTTAGCCTCCAATTAAAATAAAAAAGAAATAAAGAAAAAAAAAGTTCATACCTTATTTGAAGTAAGAGAATGCCTGAGTTCATGATCTGAGCCACAGTCAGCCCCTGGTCTTGTTTTTGCTGACTGTATAGAGTTTCTCCATCTTCAGCTGAGAAGAATATAATCAGTCTGATTTTGGTATTGCCCATTTGGTGATGTCCATGTGGAGAGTACAGCATGGAAGAGTGTGTTTGCTATGACCAGTGCATTCTCTTGGCAAAACTGTTAGCCTTTGCCCCTCTTCATTTTGTACTCCAAGGTTAAATTTGCCAGTTACTCCAGGTATCTCTTGACTTCCTGCTTTTGCATTCCAGTCCCCTGTGATAAGGCTTCTCTTGTGAGTCAGACGGTAAAGAATCTGCCTGCAATGCAAGAGACCTGAGTTTGATCGCTGGGTCAGGAAGATCCCCTGGAGAAGGGAATGGCAACCCAGTCCAGTATTCTTGCCTAGAAAATCCCATGGACTGAGAAGCCTGGCGGGCTACAGTCCATAGGGTCACAAAGAGTCGGACACAACTAAGTGACTGACACCCCTGTGAAGAAAAGAACCTTTTTTTGGTTTTGGTTCTAGAAGGTCTTGTAGGTCTTAATAGAACTGTTCAGCTTCAGCTTCTTTAGTATTAGTGGTTGGGGTTTAGACTTGGATTCCTGTAATATTGAGTGGTTTGCCTTGTAAACGAACCAAGATCATAAGCTGACAATGTACAAAATTCTGTTAAAATTTATACCTTACTTTGAAGTACAAAAATACGTGAAATTCAAATACTGGAGCAGCAGTCTCAGGGGTCTTTGGTATCTTATTAGGGTGTCTGTGACGTCAAAACTATTTGCAAGTATCATGACTTTTCTTTTCTCTTTTTCACCGGGTTGACAGTTGCATTCACAGTGTTCTAAAAGTAATCGGAGTTGAAAACCGCTGGTGCTTCAGTGTGTGCTAATCAGTAGTAGCAGCAAACTGCAATAATTAGTAGTTATTATATTCTTTAATATCATATACTTGAGGTTGAAAAAAATGCCAATTTCACTTAAGAATGTCCATGATGTGGGCTTCCCTGGTGGTCCAGTGGTTAAAACTTTGCCTTCCAGTGTATCAAGTATGGGTTCAGTTCCTGATCTAGGAGCTAAGATCTCCCATGGCTCAGGGTCAAAAAAATAAAAAAGAAGAAAACAAAAAACAAATCAGAAGCAGTGTTGTAACAAATTCAGTGTAGATTTTTAGCATGCTCCACATCAAAAAAAAAGAAAAAAGACCATGTTTTTAAAACTTTCAACCTTTTCATACACATTTTGAAAGTATACTGTGATAAAATGGGAAGTACACATAAAACGCTTGCATTGCATTGTAAACTCTGATAGTTATCTCTAAGTGAAGCAGTTTTGCACTCTTTGAGTTGTGAGCTGACTGAGATACTTTTTTCCCATGGAATAGCTTTTATTTTTTTTTTAAGAACTGAGAGATAAACTGGCTTTTCATATTTGGCAAATATGAAAATGAATGAGGTTAATTTGTCACTGAAGAAAAAAATTGACAGTATCTGTTCCTAGTGATAAAATTAAGAGTTTTTAAGAGAAAATTGGAACTTTGGAAAACTTGTATCACTTTCAGCTTGATAGCTTCCTAATACCTAGTCTTTAAAAAAGATTAGTGATGATATTAATAAATATGATATCCTGAAATAGTACAATGAAATGTGTTGATATTTGGAAGATATACATGTCTCCATGACTTAATTTTTTAAATGATCAATTCATCGATGTTAAATATATTGCATGTATAAAAGCTTCAAAGTGCAAAAGAGCAATGGATTTTCACGTAACTTGGCAGTGCTCATTTGTATTGTTTCAGATTTCCCATGGCAACTAATGTTTAAAAAAATACTGCTCATTAAGTTTTGGTATGGTATCAAATAATGCCCACCATTATCTGAAGCCTATATGCAGGTCAGGAAGCAACAGTTAGAACTGGACATGGAACAACAGACTGGTTCCGATTAGGAAAAGGAGTATGTCAAGGCTGTATATTGTCACCCTGCTTATTGAACTTCTATGCAGAGTTCATCATGAGAAATGCTGGGCTGGAAGAAGCATAAGCTGTAATCAAGATTGCCGGGAGAAATATCAGTAACGTCAGATATGCAGATGACACTACCCTTATGACAAAGTGAAGAGGAACTAAAAAGAGCCTCTTGATGAAAGGGAAAGAGAAGAGTGGAAATGTTGGCTTAAAGCTCAACATTCAGAAAACGAAGATCATGGCATCTGGTCCCATCACTTCATGGGAAATGGATGGGGAAACAGTGGAAACAGTGTCAGACTATTTTTGGGGGCTCCAAAAGCACTGCAGATGGTGACTGCAGCCATGAAATTAAAAGATGCTTACTCCTTGGAAGGAAAGTTATGACCAACCTAGATAGCATATTCAAAAACAGAGACATTACTTTGCCAACAAAGGTCCGTCTAGTCAAGGCTATGGTTTTTCCTGTGGTCATGTATGGATGTGAGAATTGGACTGTGAAGAAAGCTGAGTGCCAAAGAATTGATGCTTTTGAACTGTGATGTTGGAGAAAACTCTTGAGAGTTCCTTGGACTGCAAGAAGATCCAACCAGTCCATCCTAAAGGAGATCAGTCCTGGGTGTTTATTGGAAAGACTCATGCTGAAGCTGAAACTGCAATACTTTGGCCACTTCCTGTGAAGAGCTGACTCATTGGAGAAGACCCTGATGCTGGGAGGGATTGGGGGCAGGAAGAGAAGGGGCCGACAGAGGATTAGATGGCTGGATGGCATCACCAACTCAATGCACATGAGTTTGGGTGAACTCCAGGAGTTGGTGATGGACAGGGAGGCCTGACGTGCTGCGATTCATGGGGTCACAAAGAGTCAGACATAACTGAGCGACTGAACTAAATTGATTATCTGAAGAGGCAGTGAAAATATTCTCCTGTTTCTCAACTGTGTATATGTGTGAGGCTGAGTTTTTTTCATCTACTCAATCGAAACAATAAATTATAAAAGATTGAGTACAGAAGCAGATGTGAGAATCCAGGTATCTTCTATAGGGCAGACATTATAGAGACTTGTGAAAATGTAGAGCAATGCTGCTCTTCAGTAAGTTTTCTCAGTTTTGAAGTATTTTTCATTAAAAATATAATTATGTTAATAGTTCTATATTAGTTTTAAATGAATTAGTAAAGTCAGTCCTTAAAAGTCTCATTTTTAAGTTTTAGTATGTTAAATATCAATGTAAATTTAAAAAGAGCTCTTTTGTACATGATGCTATACACAGAAAATCCTAAAGAAACCACCAGAAACTCTCACACCTTATCAATGAATTTGGTAAAGTTGCAGAATACAAAAGTATTATACAGAAATTTGTTGTGTTTCTGTACACTAACAATGAACTATCAGAAAGAGAAGTTATGATGATAATCGCATTTACTATTGCATCGAAAAGAATAAAATACGTAGGAATAAACCAACTTGAGGAGTAAAAGACCTGTACTTGGAAAACTATGAGACATTGATGAAGGAAATTTAGATTTTACAAGCAGGTGAAGATATACAGTATTCTTGGATTGAAAGAATTACTATTGTTAAAATGATCATACTACCCAACGTAATCTACAGCTGCAACCCTTGTCAAAATACCAATGGCATTTTTCACAGAACTAAGACAAATAATTTAATAATTTGTGTGGAAGCACAAAAGACCCTGAAAAGCCAAAACTATCCTGAGAAAGAAGACCAGCGCTGAAGGAATTACACACCTTTACTTCAGACTATACTACAAAGCTGCGGTCATCAAAACAGTATGGTGCTGGCACAGGCAGCACCATAGATAAAGGAAAGAGAATAGAAAGCCCAGAAATAAACTGACACATTTATGGTCAATTAGTATACAACAAAGGAAGTGAGACCATACAGTGGAGAAAAGATTCAATAAGTAGTGCTGGGAAAACTGAATTGCTACATGGAAAAGAATGAAGTTAGAACATTTTTTAATACCATATGCAAAGCTAGACTCCAAATGGATTAGAAATTATAAAATTCCTAGAGGAAAATATAGACAGAACACTTTTTGATATAAATTGTAGCAGTAGTTTTTTGGATTAGTCTCCTAAAGCAAAGGAAATAATAAAAGCAAAAATAAATGGGACCTAGGTAAACTTGAAAGCATTTGTGCGTCAAAGGAAAGCATCAGCAAAACGAAAAGCCTACTGAATGGGAGAAAATATTTACTAATACTATGACCAATGAGGGGTTAATATTCCTAAATATATAAGTAGCTCATACAGCTGAAAATCAGGAAAAAAAAAAAAACCCGATTAAAAAATGGACAAAAGACCTGAACAGATATTTTCCAAAGACATGCAGATGACTATTAGGCATATTAAAAAATGTTCGACATCATTAATCATCAGTAAAATATGTCAGAACCACAATGAGCTACCACCTAACACCTGACAGAATGGCTGTCATTAAAAAGACCACAAGTAACACATGTTGGTGAGGATGTGAAGAAAAAGGAATCCTTGAATACTGTTAGGAGGAATGTAAATTGGTGCAACCACTGGAAAACACCATAGAGATTTCTCTAAAAATAGAACTACCATATGAGCCTGTAATTCCACTCCTGGGTGTACATATCAAAACACTAATTCACAATGATACATTCATCCCAGTGTTCATAGCAGCCCCTCTCCCCTTCCTTCTCCACACTGGTTACCACTACTTTGTTCTCTGTATCGGTGAGGCTGTTTCTTTTTCGCTGTATTTACTAGTTTGCTGAATTTTTTAGGTTCTACGTATAAATGATATCTCACTTTGTCTCAGTATTCCAGTATAAAAAAAGAAGGAAATTCTGCCATTTGCAACAAGGTGGGTAGACCTAGAGAGTATTAAGCTAAGTGAAATAAGTCAGACAAATACTGTATGATATCATTTATATGTGAAATTTAAAAAATACAACAAACTAGTAAATACAGCAAAAAAGAAACAGACGCACTGATACATAGAATAAAGCATGGGCAATAAAAGGGTAAAGGATTAAGTAGTACAAACTGATGTAGAGCATAAGCTACAAGGGTATATTGTACAATATAGGGAATATAGCAAGTATTTTATAGTAACTATACATGGATTATAACCTTAAAAAATTGTGAATCACTGTATTCTACACCTGTTATTTATATAACATTGTACATCAAATATACTTTAATAAAAATTTAATAATAACTCCTTGGCATCCTAAATAATTTTTAATATGTAAAAAAATTTTAACAATCTATGGTCTGGAGAAATCCATATTTAATTTAGGAGAAGAGCAGTGTTTTAAAGGGCTTCCCAGGCGGCTCAGTGGTAAAGAACCTGCCTGTCAATACAGTGGACATGGCTTCAGTCTTTGGATCTGGAAGATCCCCTGGAGGAGGAAATGGCAATCCGCTCCAGTATTCTTGCCTGGGAAATCCCATGGACAGAGGAGTCTGGAGGGCTACAACAGTGCATGGGGTCGCAAAAAGTCAGGCTTGACTTAGTGACTGAGCATGCAAACTGCTGTAAAATCCAAAATGTACACATTTTGACTTAACGCAGTACTTTGAAGTGTTTAAGTGGCAGTTTTAAAAAGCTTGATATTATTGAGCATCTCCGTAGACAGGGGCTTCTGTTCATGGAATTCTCCAGGCAAGGATACTGGAGTGGGTAGCCATTCCCTTCCTTCTCCAGGGGATCTTCCCTATCCTTGGGTTTCCTGCATTGCAGGCAGATTATTTACCATCTGAGCCATCAGGGAAGCCCATAATAATAAATAGATTTTATTATTTTAAGTCAAATTATTTTGAAACTTTTCTAAAGCTTCATTTTCATTTTATATATTTGAAATGCAACAGAGGAAGCCAAAAAAATGTAATCCATTATTACTTGCAAAGCTTACATAAGTTTTGGTGGACGTCTCGTTTTTTTCAGTTAACCATAGCTGATTCGTGAACAATAAATAAGGCATAAGAATGCTGAAAAGATGTTCTGTGACTATGGTATATTCTTGGTATCATATAGATACAGTGACCATTTTATATGAGTTAAATGTATAAAATTTTATTAAAAAATGAGTAATTGTATAGTCCATTGCCATTTTGGAATGTATATGAAAATTAATTCACCACAGTGGGAGCCTTTTGCCTCTTTGTAGTGTTTATCGTGTAACATGATGGTTAGTGAGGTTTCTGATTTCTTTTTTTCTCTAAGCAGATAATCTCAGTGATACCTTGAAGAAGCTGAAGATAACAGCTGCTGACAGAACTGATGATAGTTTAGAAGGATGCTTGGATTGTCTACTTCAAGCTTTGACGCAAAATAGTAAGTTGATTTTTTTAGGTGGTGGGGGGTGGTGCCCTGGTCGCTCAGACTGTAGAGTCTGCCTGCAGCGCAGGAGACCTGGGTTTGATCCCTGGGTTGGGAAGATCCCCTGGAGATGGAAATGGCACCCCACTCCAGTATTCTTGCCTGAAAATCCCACGGATGGAGGAGCCTGGCAGGCTACAGTCCATGGGATCGCAAAGAGTCAGACACGACTGAGCGACTTCACTTTACACTTTAGTAAGTTTTTTTTATGTTTACTCAAATGCCAAACAAACAAAAAAAAAAGTCGGCAGTCTTTCAGAAATTCATATATAGTTTAGGAAATAACTTGCATTCACATTGTTTGAATTCTTTTGAATCCTATGTTTGAATACTGATGTTGTTTTCCTTGTTCCACACTCCTACCTACCTCCCCACCCCCAGGATACTGAAAGCCAAGTTGATAGGCAGAAGAAAGGAGAAATTGATTGGTAGTGGTGACATTAATACCAATCTCAGAGAGAGGCAGTTCTTAACAGACATGCACCAAGAGTTGTTTTTCTTCTTAACACCTACATTTGTGCTTTAAAAAAAAGACGGTTAACATGTGGAGAGGAGAAGCGGAGAGGAAGCTTATGAAAAAAGGAAGAAACAGAGAGGGCGCTTAAAACCCTTAACATTTTTTTATGATAGCTTTTTAATCATTTTACTTTAAAATAATGTATGCATAGATTTAATTGCAAAGAGTCATCCAAAAATCCCTTAAAATTGAGGTAACTCTTGATCTTTGGTGGTGTGGTAAATAATAGTAGAGATAAAAATTACACAGCTCTTCACTGACTAATTCATTGTATTGTTGCATTTGAGCCGTCATACTTCTAGTCATTAATTTCTGTATTATCACAGTGAATAGATAGGTACAGAATAATTTTCATTTGTTCTCTTAATTCTGCTTGGCTGTACTTTGGTTTATGCTTTACTTGTTTTTAATTATGCCTTTATTTTACCCTGAGAGTAATTATGTAGCTGACAAATAATTCAGGAGGGAAGTTATATACTGTATTGTTAAAGTTAAATTTGAAGCACTCTGAGATGTATGCTTTTTTTTTCTTTAATAAACTGTGATAAGAAAATTAAAATAATTGATTGCAGTGGTCTTCATGAAAAAGTACATTTTAAAGCTGGCTTTTATAATTCTATTTCAGTAGTTGTTTGCTTTTGAGATTACAATTTTGTCAAGCTGTTTGATCTTAGAGATATCACAGAAGGGGTTTAAACAAGGTGTTCAATGAGACCATCTGGATAAAGGGCACAATGGGAATGCAAAGGAACAATAAAAAGGGACTTCCCTGGTGGTCCAGAGGTTGTCTTTGCTTCCAATGCAGGCAGTTTGGGTTCCATTCTGGTTTGGGAGCTAAGATCCCACATGACAAAGGGCCAAAAAACAAAACGCAAGTAGTGTTGTAACACATTCAATAAAGACTTTAACAATAGTCCAAATCAAAAAAAAATTTAAAAAAAGAGAGAAGAGAATGTGTAAGGCTTTGTTCACCGTTGTAGTAGATATATGTGGCTATTTAAATTTAATAGTTAAATTTAATAAAAGATTAAGTTTTTTTACTCTTAACTTTTCAGTAACCCTGTTTGGTTGGTGACTTCCTTATTGGGGATCATAGATGTAAACTATTTACACAATGACAAAAGATTCTTATGGGTAGTGGTGGTCTTAAAGATGAGAGAAAACCACAGGATGACCTGATTTTTACACATGCCTATATAGGTCGATTTACATAATATGTAATTAGTCTACATAAATTGAGTATCTCAAGTTCATTTTTTTTTGAAGCCTTGCTTTTTTTATAACTTCTTTTGTTTTAAATGGCCCAGTTTTTTCTTTATGTTAGAAACATGCAGTATTTCCCAAATGGACCATTCATTCAGAACCTGAAGGGTGGGGATTCCATGTCCTTGATTAGACATTGAGGGGCACTCAGTGCTCTCCTGGAAAGACTGAAACCCAGAGAAAGTTGATGAAGAGAAGTGAAAAAAGGAAGCAAAATTTTATAGTGTTTTAAAGAACAGATTCAGGAAATACTGACACGTGTGTATGATGTTGGATTAAATTTCAGACCCATTGCAGAGTTATTTGTTAGCCCCATTTATTGAAAATGGTCTTGAAATTGTATTTCATAAAATGTTAAGGACAGATAGTTCCACAATGGTAAGGAAAACAACAAACTGCCAATTTAATCATTGACTCTTCAGGAAGGGAACAAAAGGGATATGTCTTCTGAAGAATCTGTAACAAAATTCATAATTGTCTTCACATCTGAGACTGTTGACACAAAATAATTTGATGTAGGAAGAGGTAGTTCCTGCAGATGTCCTGTCTTTAACTGCCGAATGATATGTATCACTGATTGAGTGTCCACTGTGTTCTACTTAGCACTAGACTTCAAACTTAATCTGTTGTCTGATCTTTCCAGTAGACCCATGATGAGGTATTATATACATCACCATTTAAAAGGTAGGGAAACAGTCCCTGTAAGTTTACTTGCCTTGTTCTGGCAGAATCTAGAGTTTGAATTGTAACTCTTGGTTTACAAAATTTAAAAAACTACATTCTGAGTATAGTGCAGCTTTTTTCTGAGTTTATAGAATGTGAAAGTGTTTTCAGAAGCTAGATTTTACTATGGTTTTAAATTTTTGCTTTTTTAAAATAAGTGGTTTCAAATTATTAGTACAGAGGAAGGAGATTTATAAACCCATGAGCTGTATATTTTTAGATATTTATTGATGTGTTTTATAAAATTAACATCTAGCTTTTAAGCAAGAAAAATTTTTTAAATATCAGTGAGATGTTTATTTTATACAGTTGTTCTTACTTCTCTGAACAAAGTGCTTGATCCATTGCTACTTCTGTGCTCTTAAAGGTAAAATTATAAAGCATGTAACTGAGAATCTATTCTGGCTTTTTTACACAGAGAAGTTCTAGTTTCATAATTCTTCCTTTAGTGTCAGGTATTCTAACTAAAAATATCAGTGTTTGCATTAGTATTGCACCTGATCAAGAAAGAATGATTTCTCTATCTGTACAAGATGGTAATGTGGGTAATGGAAATCTAAAAGTTTTATTTTATTATTTACTAACCTGTCATTAAAAAGCAGAGATATTACTTTGCCAACAAAGGTCCTCTAGTCAAGGCTATGGTTTTTCCTGTGGTCATGTATGGATGTGAGAGTTGGACTGTGAAGAAAGCTGAGCACCGAAGAATTGATGTTTTGGAACTGTGGTGTTGGAGAAGACTCTTGAGAGTCCCTTGGACTGCAAGGAGATCCAACCAATCCATCCTAAAGGAGACCAGTCCTGTGTGTTCATTGCAAGGACTGATGCTGATGCTGAAGCTGAAACTCCAGTACTTTGGCCACCTCATGCAAAGACTTGACTCATTGGAAAAGACCCTGATGCTGGGAGGGATTGAGGGCGGGAGGAGAAGGGGACTACAAAGGATGTGATGGCTGGATGGCATCACAGACTCGATGCACATGAGTTTGGGTGAACTGCGGGAGTTTGTGATGGACAGGGAGGCCTGACGTGCTGTGATTCATGGGGTCGCAAAGAGTCGGACATGACTGAGTAACTGAACTGAACTGAACTGAACTGAACCAAACCTGTCATTGGAAGGGACATTTCTGAAAGGAAAGAAATCATGCTTTTAAGTTTTTACATTGTGGGAATTTACAAATGATTAGAATCTGAAATTAGAATTTTCACTTTGCATGACTTCAGAGTGTTTTTTAGAATTTGGAGTGGGCATTAAATCTAGTATATGTAAGGATCTTAAGAGACAAAAGTTGAAAATTTGAGTATTTGCTAGACGTTATGGAAAACATTTTGTTTAAGCAAGTAGTTTGTGTACATCTGAAATCTGAATTAACATAGAAGCATTCAGTCACTCATTTATTACTAAATACTTCAGATGTCAAATGTTTTTAGTAAATATATAAAGGCTACCAGTAAAGAAATCAGCCTGGTTTATTCTGGTCTCTCTTGATTAAGGGAATAGTTAGAAGATTGTCCGTAAATGCTTGTTGAGTTGTATTGGTACTTTATTTCATGCTTAGTTAAAAATGTAAAACAGGCCACATTTTTGTACCTAAACATTAAGACAGGAATTGTCCTTAGAGAATATGACATCTGATCCACCTTGTAGGACAACCTACTAGCATAAATTAAAGGCCTCAAAATGAGCAAAATTAGCAGTCATTCATAATAAAAATTCTGTTCTTTTGTAAGAGAATGGGGACCGTGTTCTTGTTGGTTGGGAGAATCACAGAACAGTATCAGCATGATCACCAACACAGCTTTTACATCTTTTTTCTAACAGTTTAGACTGTTTTCCTCTGTCTTACTGCCTCATATACCTTTGTGTTTTAACTTGAGTTAATTGCCTGATGGCAGTTATTATCTATAGAAAACCCATGAAAGAACATCAGTTTACTTGTTTTTAAAGAAGGAAATATTTAGTATCTAGTTCCATATTCATAACTTTATAATATTCATCTCCCTATTAAATTCTTGGGTTATTTCTTTGCCCTTGTTCTTTATTTTATTCATTATGTTGATTTTTGGTTCCCGATTAGGCTATAATCCTAAGCATATCAAATAATGTACGGAAGCTGCTCAAGTAGATCATAAATCTTCTCTAACAGTAAGAATTTTCTGTTGTCATTTACTTTTAGTCTGCTTTATGCCTTTAATTTTTTGAACAGACTCATTATCATGTATCAAAATTATTTCCTAAGTTAAAGACTTTGAAATTTATTATCAGCTGTTTTTCAATAGCCTTATTAAATCTGCAGTTACTGATCATGAAAGATTGCTGCTGTTTTAGTAGAAATCAAAGCTTATTTTACTTAATTCTTTCATAGCAATATCTAGATATCACTTTTTTTCTCTAAGGTATCAAATGTACCACAGAGTGGTATGTCTTTTTTGCAAGGTGAATTATGTTGGTCTCCTCCTTTACATACTTTTGTATTATGTGGCTCTTTTGATTATTATGTCCATCATTTATGAGGGCTTATGGCTGGTGCTAATCATAAATTACCAAGGGTTCAGTTTTTATTCAATAAAGAAAGAAAGTGAAGTTTCTCAGTCATATCTGACTCTTTGCCACCCCATGGCCTGTAGCCTACCAGGGTCCTCTGTCCATGGGATTTTCCAGGCAAGAATACTGGAGTGGGTTGCCATTTCCTTCTCCAGGGGATCTTCTCAACCCAAGCATTGAACCCTGGGTCTCCTGCATTGAGGGCAGATGCTTTACGATTTAAGTCACCAGGGAAGCCCTTATTAAAGGTAGTATTTGAAGAGTAGAAGAGACTGAACTAGAGACTGTGGTCAACTAAAAAGACACTGAGAGTTCTTGATGAATTAAGATTTCCTGGATCTTCCCTGTAGCTTAGACGGTAAAGAATCTGCTTGCAATGCAGGAGACGCAGGTTCAATTCCTGGGTCGAAAAGATCCTCTGGGGAAGGGAATGGCAACCCACTCCAGTATTCTTGCCTGGAGAACCTCATGGACAGAGGAGCCTGGTGGGCTACAGTCTATGGGATCGCAAAGAGTTGGACACGACTGAGCGACTAACATTACACTACTGCTACTGCTAGTGGTGGTTGTCGCTAAGCTGTGTCCAACTGTTTGTGACCCCATGAACTGCAACACGCCAGCCTTCTCTGTCCATTTCACCATCTCCTGGAGCTTGCTCAAATTCATGTCTGTTGAGTCAGTGATGCTATCCAACCATCTCGTCCTCTGTCGTCCCTTTCTCCTCCTGCCTTCAATCTTCCCAGCATCAGGATCTCTTCTAATGTGTCAGCTTTTCCCATCAGGTAGCCAGAGTATTGGAGCTTCAACATCAGTCCTTCCAGTGAATATTCAGGATTGATTTCCTTTAGCATTGACTGGTTTGATCTCCTTGCAGTCCAAGGGGCTTTCAAGAGTCTTCTCCAACACCACAGTTCAAAAGCATCAGTTCTTCAGCACTCAGCCTTCTTTATGATCCAATTCTCACATCCATACTTGACTACTAGAAAAACCATAGCTTTGACTAGATGGACCTTTGCTGGCAAAGTAATGTCTCTGCTTTTCAATGCATTGACTAGGTTTCTCTTAGTTTTTCTTCCAAGGAGCAAGCATCTTTGAATTTCATGGCTGCAGTCACCATCTGCAGTGATTTTGGAGCCAAACAAGATAGTCTGTTACTGTTTCTATTGTGTTTCTCCATCTTTTAGCATGAATTGATGGGACTGGATGCCTTGATCTTAGTTTTTTGAATGTTGAGTTTTAAGCAAGCCAGCTTTTTCATTCTCCTCTTTCACCTTCATCAAGAGGCTCTTTAGTTCCTCTTACCTTTCTGCCATAAGGGTGGTGTCATCTGCATATCTGAGGTTATTGATATTTCTCCTGGCAGTCTTGATTCCAGCTTGTGCTTCATCCAGTCTGGCATTTCACATGATACTCTGCATATAAGTTAAAGAAGTAGGATGACAATATGAAGCCTTGGTATACTCCTTTTCCAGTTTTGAACCTGTCCATTGTTCCATGTCCAGTTCTAACTGTTGCTTCTGGACCTGCATACAGATTTCTCAGGATGCAGGCAAGGTGGTCTGATATTCCCATAGTAGTGGTGGCCATCTAAATCTGAATTTTCCTACACAGTCTAAAAAGATTCTGTATAAAATCAACAAAATAGATTGGATAAAATAAAATATTCATAACCTGTGTTGGAGAAAACGAAGAACTTCAGATTACTAGGAGAGAGAGAAATAAATACCTATATCTGGCCTACTCGGCTTCAGATCCCATTTTAGAGTTCATGCAGACTGCAGAGACTACATGGAAAAGACAGGAGGGGTTGAATCAGGAGCCCTAGGGGTGATAGTTTGCAATAAAAATTGTTCTTAGAAAAATCTTACCTTGGTGGGAAAATCCTAAGATTTGGGCTTAGGTTCACTCAGAGCATTGGCTATTCGGAAATCAAAAGGAGACTTTTGTCTCCCAGGATACGCAAAACCCTAGGCAGCAGATCAGGAGAGTGCCTCTTTGGAGGATGAAATTGTTCTCCCTTGTAGGCTTGGTGATGAAGGGAAAGGGGGACACAAGATGGGGACATTTAAGTGCCCTGTAGAAGTAAGAAAATCATGCTGTTAGAAGACACACTAAGAGCTCTCTTTGGTTTAATTTCAGAAGAAGGAGCTTTCGAACTAAAAAACCTGAGAATCAATCCTAAATCTTTTCCTTACTGTATACAACTTTTATTGCTAGTTAAAAACTACACACTGAAGAGCCTGGCATGCTACAGCCCCTGGGGTCACGGAGAGTCAGACTTGACTGAGCAAGCAACACTTTCACTTTTCACACACTGAATAGGAAATTGTAGGTTATGTATGTACATAGGTACTACAAGGAAAAAGCAGAAAATGAGAATTGAAACATTTTAGCTATTAATTTTGTTTCTCCTAAACCAACCATGAAGCAGTTACCAGTAACAGAACACCATGACTCATATTAAATATCCTTAAGCCTTTATAGATATGAAAAGGCAAAAGAATATATGAATAAGAAATTCAGAAACTTGGAGCCAGAGTGGATAAATACTAGGAAGATGTGAAGTAAAAATTGACTAGAAGATGAAGAAAAAGAATTATTTTAAAAATTAAGAGTAAATTACAGGGTACCAAGGAGGAATAGAGATGACTGAAAATTTAATGAACCACATTGAGGAAAATGGGTCAAATGAAGACAAAATAAAGGATCCGAGAGAAAAGGACTAATATAAAAGGTAAGCAAAAAGATCTAACATACCTGCAGTTGGAATCCTTAAGGAGAAAAACAAAACATTGAAATAGAACTCATATTTGAGTATGAACTTTTCTGAAGTAGAAAACCAGAATCTATATGGTGAAAGTACCCACCATGTGCTTGTGAAAATTGATCTTGAGGAAGTTTAGCAAAACTTTGATACTTCAAAGGTAAAAATAAATACAAAAAGGAAATCCTCCAGGCCTTCATGCTAAAAGATTAGGTTATTTAAAAAGAAAAGGAAATTAGATTGGCATCAGACTCTTCAACAACAATATGCAGAACAATTCAGTATTAGAGCAGTATTTTCAGAAAACTCAAGGAATAAGAATTTGACATTGCCAAAGTGCTCAGTCAGTATCAAGACAATAGAAAAATTCTCCTAACCATGGAAGAACACAGGGAATACTATACTCATTAGCCTTCCAGAGGAATCTTCTAAACTTTTGCTATTCAATACAGTATCCACTCTCTGTCATAGCTGTTGAGCATTTGAAATGAGGCTAGTCTGGGCTAGTGGTCCTGTAAGTATAAAATGCATACTGTTTTTTAAAGACTTAGTAGTTCCCCAAAGTCAAATGTCTCATTAAAAGTTTTAAAATTAGTGATTACATATTGAATCTCACTTCTTAAATTTTATATAATATTTATAAATATTTTATTTTTGTTGGAGCTTTGTAAACCATCATTTCTTTTTTTAAAAATTTTTTTTATTTTATTTTTTATTTTTTCTTTTTTTTAATTTTACCATCATTTCTTGAATTATGATTTAAGAGTTAAGGTTTAAGAGTTGGGCCAACCAATATGGTATGATGGCAATGCAGTTTAGAGACAAAATCATTATCATTGTCGTCAATAAAATGCAATTGGGTTATTCAGTGGAGGAGAGGACATTTTTTAAAGAGGCCATTTAAAATAATGACCCTTAAGTTCATTATCCTAAGGACAGAGTCTAAGGAAGTGATAGCATATAGGTCTAAGGTATATGTTACTCAGAAGCAGGAAGTAGAGATTATACTCAAATATATTCATATTCAGGAGCTCATAGAAACAGGGTCACAGAAAGACTTGAATCTGACTGAAGTAACGAGAAAGATCATCTTGAAATCTTTCCCAGGCCACGAGATTAGTAACAGAAGATAGTAACATGATACTGGGTGCTGTTTGCTTTCTGTTATGTTTTTAAGCATTGTACTTCATAAGGGGCAAAGAAAGCTCCATTATGTATAATCTCAAGAAGGAGATAAGCCTCTATTAGTATTTATAGTTTGTGATTAAAGCATTGACAGAGGATTTGGGTTTTCTTACACTAGCTAATTAACAAATGATACCATTTTTGCTTCTTAGGTTTGCTACATATGAAAAAACTTCTTACGTTCTTAACAGTAAAATACATAAGACAAACTTGATTTGAAATGATGCTGTGTGTCAAATATATACTGAAAAAGATTTACCATCCTCAGTAAAATACTAACATTTTGTATTCTAAAAGCGTAATTATAGTTTTTATTCAACTTTTCTCATTACGATTATATAATTTGGTTCACCTGCTTTCTATATATATCTTATTTAAAGTGCTATTCCTGATCTTGGGTGGTCTGGACCTGTGATGGCTTGGAGCAGGGCTTGGGTTCCCAGCCAGAGATTGAGACTGAGTTTTGGTGGTGAAAGCACCAGATCCTGGCCACAGGACTAGTAGTCAGTGATGAAGGCCCTGCCCCTTCGGCTCTGCAGAAAAGAATTTCCACCAAGGTGGAAAGCAGTGAAGCAAATAGAGCGTTTATTAAGAGGAAAAAGACTACAGTTTGTACAGATAGACACAGGGGCAGACTCAGAGGGACAGTCCCTGAGTTGCATCCTCGTGGCAGCTTAAATCACTTACATGAGGCATTTCTTCTGGTTTTCCTTTGGCCAGTCATTTTGATTTGCCTGGTTCACGGTCCAGGCAAATATTTGGTATATCTCAGGATCCTTCCATGTGTGCCTGCATGTCTCTTCGCCAAGATGGATCCTACTGCAGAGGCATATGGATAGCCTGGCATTAGTCAACGTCACTCCTCTTTGACCTCCAAGGAGCTTCTCTGGGCATGTGTGATCAGGAAGGTCTCCGGACTTTGGGAATGAGGGATATGTGGTCTGGGCAGGGCCCAGCCTTCTCCCTTAATTGTTCTGCTAGTCTCCATTTTCATCTTGGAGTTTTGGTCAATAGGGAATGAATTTCCAACTGCTTTACCCTGGGGGAGGGCCATCTGCCTCCTGCTTCATTCCTATGTATTTGACATTTTTTGGTCGTTTTTATAAGTAAATTTCTCTCATTATAACTTGCAGGTGGTTTTTGTTGGAGATCAGTTTGAAAGCTATTAATATATTGATTTTTATATCTTTATTTGTATTCAACTACCTCTGGTACTCACATGTTAGTTAAAATGATTTTTTAGCTAGATCTCTTGGGTTTTGCAGCTAGAACATACAACAAAGTGTTATTTTTGTTTCCGCTTTCCCTTGTGAGTATAGCTGACTTACTGGAATTGGATTGGCTTGAATTGCCGGCAAAGTAGTAAATAACAATGGTATGAGTACTATCTTATTTTAGTTTCTGATATTAATGGCAGCCCTTATAATACTTCACCATTCAATATAATGACTTAAATATATATTTTTATGTTAAGAAGATAATCTTTATTAAAGAATGATTTTCTTTAAAAAGTCAAGAGTGGGTGCCTTTAAACCATAAGTCCTTAGCCTAATCAGTTAGTATTAAGAATAGTAAATATTTTTATTTTTATTATTTTAAAGTTTGTTTATAATGAAATTATTTGTTGAGAGCATTAATACTAGAGGAAGTTTTTCTTTTTTTCTTCAAACTTTTTATTTTATATTGTAGTACAGTCAACAATATTGTGGTTGTTTCCGGTGGACAGCAAAGAGACTCAGCCATACATATACATGTATCTGTTCTTTCCCAACCTCCCCTCTCATTCATGACATTGAACAGAGTTGGTCACTGTTGGTTATCTGTTTTAACGTAGCAGTGTGTACATGTTGATTTCAAACTCCCTAACTATCCCTCCCCACCACCATAAATTTGTTCTCTTAGTCTAGGAGTCTGTATCTGTTTTATCTCATTTGTATTGAGATGATCATATGGTTTTTATTCTTCAGTTCGTTGATTTCGTGCATCACACTTAATTGTGGATATTGAAAAATGCTTGCATCCCTACAGTAAATCCCACTTGATCATGTGTGTGTAATCCTTTTAATGTATTGTTAGATATGGAATGTATTTTATTGTGAATTTTTGTGTCTCTGTTCATCAGTGATTCTGCCCTGTAATTTTCTTTTTTGTGGTATCTTTGTCTGGTTTTGGTATCAGGGTGATGGTGGCCTCATAGAATGAGGCTGGGAGTTTTTCTTCCTCTCAATTTTTTGGAACAATTTCAGAAGGATAGATGTTAGCTCTTCTCTAGATTTGTGATAGAATTAATCTCTGAATGTATCAGGTTCTGGACTTCTGTTTGTTGGGAGGTGTTTAATCACGGTTTCAATTTCAGTGCTTCTAATTGGTCTGTTTATAATTTCTTTTTCTTCCTGTTTCAGTCTTGGGAGACTGTACTTTTCTAATAGTTTGTCCGATTCTTCCAGGTTGTGCATTTTATTAACGTACAGGTGCTTGTTGTAGTGTCTCATGACCCTTTGTATTTTTGTGGTGTCAGTTTTAACTTCTTCGTTTCTAATTTTATTGATTTGAGTCATCTCCATGTTTTTCTTGACAAGCATGGCTAAAGGCTTATCAATTTTGTTTTGAATCATCTCCATTTTCTTCTTGACAAGCATGGCTAAAGGTTTATCAATTTTGTTTGTCTTTTTAAAGAACCAGCTTTTAGTTTCATTAATCTTTGCTATTGTTTTCATTTTCTTTACTTCATTTATTTCTGTCCTGATCTGTATGATTTCTTTTCTTCTACTAACCTTAGGTTGTGTTTGTCCTTCTTTCTCTAGTTGGTTCAGGTGTAAGTTAGGTTGTTTGAGATTTTTTTCTTGTTTTCTGAGGTATGACTGTGTTGCTATAAAGTTCCTTCTTAGAACTGTTTTTGCTGCATCCCATAGGTTTTTGGATCGTTCTGCTTTCGTTTTCTTTTGTCTTCAGGTGTTTTGATTTCTTCAGTGATCTATTGGTTGTTTAGTAGCAAATCGTTTAGCCGCCACGTTTGTGATTTTTTTTTAGTTTTTTTTCATTATAGTGTATTTGTAATCTCATAGCATTGTGATCAGAAAAGATGCTTCATATGATTTCTTTTTTTTTTTTTTTTTTGGTTAAAGTCTGTATTGAATTTGTTACGATGTTGCTTTTGTTTTACTTTTTGGCTCTTGGCCCTGAGGCATGTGGGATGGAGGAGCCTGGTAGGCTGCAGTCCATGGGGTCGCGAACAGTCCAACAGGACTGAGCGACTTCACTTTCACTTTTCACTTTCATGCATTGGAGAAGGAAATGGCAACCCACTCCAGTATTTTTGCCTGGAGAATCCCAGGGACGGGGGAGCCTGGTGGGCTGCCGTCTATGGGGTCTCACAGAGTCGGACACGACTGAAGTGACTTAGCTCCCTCACCAGGGATCAAATCTTCACCCTCTCCATGGAAGGCAAAGTCTTAACGCTGGATTGCCAGGGAAGTCCCAATATGATTTCCACTTTCTTAAATTTGTCAAGGCTTGCCTTGTGAACCAGCACGTGGTCAATCCTGGACAACATTCCGTCTGTAGAGAAAATTTTTCTTAATGAAAAGTACAGTGTAGTTTTACAATCTCTGAGTCATTGTCATTTAGTAGACTAATGAGGTTCAGTATAATTTATATCTTTCTTTGTATATTCAGGGACAGACATGTACTTAATGAGAATTAGTACCTAAAGAATAAATAAAATTAATATTAATTATTATATATTTTAGACTCCATGGTTATTAAATAGTCCAATAAACAATATAGGAAATTTCTCAATTTAGTAATTTATAGCCCTCTAAGTTTCAAAATTACAGTCAGTAGAGCATTAATTTTGCTACCAAATAATTGTTTGGTTACAATTATAAGGTCATAGTATATCAGCCTTTGAATTATGTCCATAGCTGTAAATTGAGATATTCATTTTTTAAAATTTGTATATATTATTCAATCCTGAAAATGTGAACATGATTGCTTATTAGTCTTCTACCTTTATTTTAATAGTTTTATATAGATATATAGTTTTGCCTGTAGTTTTATATGACAACTTACGTAGATTCCTCTTAGACGTTTACAGTATGTGAATTTTAGTATCTCAAGATTTAATGAATTATGGATATAAATTATTTTATAAATTAAAAAAAATTTAATCCTTGACATTAAAGATAATTTTTAAAGTTTCTAACATTTTAGGTTAGAGGGAAAAAAGAAAACTAGCCAGAAAAGTAGGCAACTGTAGTGAATTCTTCTCCTTTTGGAGGTTTGATTTTATATGAGTCTAAATCCATATGAATCTAAAGTTTATCTATTATGTTAAAACTGGAAGAGATGCCATACCATGGGAATATATTTATACCAAGTAAATAAACAAAAGCAAAGTTATTTCACTTTTCATTGTTACTCATTTATTTACTGCATTTTCCATTTTTTGAGTTAAGAATGTATGTGAATATTAATGATCACCTGCAAAGATTGTTGAAATAGGAAAATTTTAACATTAAAGACAAAATAACCCCACTCCAGTACTCTTGCCTGGAAAATCCCAGGGATGGCGGAGCCTGGTGGGCTGCAGTCCATGGGGTCGCTAAGAGTTGGGCACGACTAAGCAACTTCACTTTCACTTTTTTCTTTCCTGCGTTGGAGAAGGCAATGGCAACCCACTGCAGTGTTCCTGCCTGGAGAATCCCAGGGACGGGGGAGCCTGGTGGGCTGCCGCCTATGGGATCGCACAGAGTCGGACACTACTTAGCAGTAGCAGAGTAAGTGATCAACCCATTGCTTGAAATATTCAAAGTAAGGAAGGAATAGCCAGACAGGGGGAAAAGATCCCAAATTAAACACTTTTTAGAAGCACATTGAAAAAGAGTTGAAGAGATGTATGCTAAATCAGAGCTAAATCTCTTTAATTGGAAGTGGTCATGTATGGATGTGAAAGTTGGACTGTGAAGAAAGCTGAGTGCTGAAGAATTGATGCTTTTGAACTGTGGAGTTGGAGAAGACTCTTGAGAGTCCCGTGGACTGCAAGGAGATCCAACCAGTCCATTCTAAAGGAGATCAGCCCTGGGTGTTCTTTGACAGGAATGGTGCTAAAGCTGAAACTCCAGTACTTTGGCCACCTCAGGTGAAGAGTTGACTCACTGGAAAAGAGTCTGATGCTGGGAGAGATTGGGGGCAGGAGGAAAAGGGGACAACAGAGGATGAGATGGCTGGATGGCATAACCAACCCAATGGACGTAAGTTTGAGTGAACTCCAGGAGATGGTGATGGACAGGGAGGCCTGGCGTGCTGCGATTCATGGGGTTGGCAAAGAGTTGGACACGACTGAGTGACTGAATTGAACTGAAGCTACTATATTGGGCTTCCCAGGTGGCGCTAGTGGTAAAGAACCCACCTGCCAATGCAGGAGACGTAAATGATGCGGGTTCAACCCCTGGGTCGGGAAGATCCCCTGGAGAACAGCATGGCAACCCACTCCAGTATTCTTGCCTGGAGAATCACATGGACGGAGGAGCCTGGCGGGTGACAGTCCATGGGACTGCAGAGTCAAGACACGACGGAAGCTACTGAGCACACATGCACAGACTACTGTATTATCTTCTATTTGCTGTAAAATAAGATGTTGAAGAATAGTGAGGCCAGTAACATTATATGCTGTATTATTAACTGCATGTGGGTTGTGGTCATTTTACTGTCTTATAACAAATCACAACATAAATTGTAGCAATACTTTTTGGCTCTGTTTCTTAAGGCTTAAAAATAAAAACAGAAATAAGCAAATGGGACCTAATTTACTTTCTAAAGTTGTACACAGTAAAGGAAGCCATCAGTAAAATGAAAAGATGACCTACCAAATGGGAGAAGATGTTTGTAAATGATATGAATAAGGGTTAATATCCAAAATATATAAACAACCCATTTAACTCAATATGTTTTTCTTTAAAAAAAGAACAATTTAAAAATCGAGTCAGTGAAGCCATTCAACCATTTCATTCTCTGTTGTCCCCTTCTCCTCGTGCATTCAGTCTTTCCTAGCATCAGAGTCTTTTTTAATGAGTCAGTTCTTCGCCCCAGGTGGCCAAAGTATTGGAGCTTCAGCATCAGTCCTTCCAGTGAATATTCAGGACTGATTTCCTTTAGGTTTGATCTGAACCATTCCTTTGACTGATTTGATCTCCTTGCAGTCGGAGAGACTCTCAAGAGTCTTCTCCAACACCACGGTACACAAGCGTCAGTTCTTTGGCGCTCAGCTTTGTTTATGGTCTAACTCTCACACCCATACATGACTGCTGGCTAAACCATTGCTTTGACTAGACAGACCTTTGTTGGCAAAGTAATGTCTCTGTTTTTTAATATGTTGTCTAGATTTGTCATAGCTTTTCTTTCAAGGAGCAAGCATCTTTTAGTGGACATAAGTTTGAGCAAGCTCCGGGAGTTGCTGATGGACAGGGAAGCCTAGCTTGCGGCAGTCCATGGGGTCACAAAGAGTTGGACACGACTGAGTGACTGCCCTGAACTGAATTTTAAAATGAGCAGAAGACCAGAATAGACATTTTTGCAAAGAGGATATACATCTAGCTAAAAGGCACCTGAAAAAGTGCTTAGCATCACTAATCAAGAAATGCAAATCAAAACCATGAGATATAAACTCATACCTGTCAAAATGGCTGTCTTCAAAAAGTATACAAATAACCAGTCCTGGCTGGGATGTGGAAAAAAGGGAATCCTAGTACCTTGTCGGTGGGGTTGTAAATTTGTGTAGCTACTATTGGAAAAAGGATGGAGGTTCCTCAATAAACTCAAAATAGAATCACCATTGTTGTTACTCAGTCATGAAGTTGTGTTCAAATCTTTGTGACCCCATGGACCGTAGCCCACCAGGCTTCCATGTCCATGGGATTTCCCAGGCAGGAATACTGGAGTGGATTGCCCCTTCCTTCTCTAGAGGGTCTTCCCAACCCAGGGGTCAAACCCACATCTCCTGCTTGGCAGTCAGATTCTTTGCCACTGAGCCACCTGGGAAGCCCAAACCTGGAGAATGCCGGCCTCGATCCTGCCACCCTTCACTTGCAAAGCGAGTGCTGTGCCATTTGAGCTAGTTCCCCCTTCCCCAGCCATATTATCCAGCAGTTCCATCGCTGGGTGTGTATCTGAAGAAAACACTGGATCAAAAGATACAAGCACTCCAAGTTTCATGGCAGCATTATCTACAGTAGCCAAGATATGAAGCAATTTGAGTGCCCATTGTTAGATGAATGGATAAAGAAGTGGCATGTGTATGCGTACACACACACACACACACACGTGCACAATAGAAGAGTCTCAGCTACAAAAAGAATGAAATCCTGCCTTTGCAATAACATTGATGAACCTAAAGAGTTATGCTTAGTGAAGTAAGTCACGCACAGAAAGACAAATACCATGTTATCACTTGTATGTGGAATCTAAAAAAATGAAACGAATGAATATAACAAAACCGAAACAGACTCACAGATACAGAGAACAGACTAGTAGGTTACCTGTGGGGAGAGTGAGGGGAAGAGGGGCACAACAGGAGTGTGGGATTAAAAGACACAGATTTCTATTTATATGATATATTGTACAGCACGGGGAAGTATGGCTATTGTTTTATAATAACTTTAAATAGAGTATAATCTATAAATATTGATTTATGTTATATGTTATAATCTATAACACATAGAATGTTGTTATAACTATAACATTTACCTATAGAAATGTTATAATCTATAAACATTTCAGGTGTTGTACACCTGAAACTAATAGAATGTTACAAATCAACTGTATTTCAAAAATAAAGAAAAAATAGGCAAATAGAGAAAAATAAACATAACCTCTTTCCTCAAAAATCATCATTAATAACTGAGAAAATGTGAATATTTCATGTTTTTAGTAAGATATATTTTAGGTATAATATTCTAAGTAATATTCATATAATGGACTATGTAGTGTAGAGAATATTCTCTTAATTTTTTTCTTTTTTTTTTTTTACTAAGGATTAGTAGTATTCAGTGCCTTTTGTTGTCAGATACATTCACTTGGATATTTGGGCTGTTTTATCACCAGTTAAAAGGCAAATAATGCACTAGGTAATTTCTTCGGATTTCAGAAAGCTAACACACATTTAGGGTTTTTTTTTCTTTGACTCTAGTTACACAAGGCTGTTGGAGCAGTAGTAGAGAATACTATGTGAAATTTTGTGACCCTGCAAATGAGTTATTCTGTTGGCTGAATTCCTCTTACACCAGGGCATGTGTGGGAAAGAGGTCTGGGTTGTCAGCCCCTTGTTCTGTTCCAGCCCTAAACAGATAAAATGCTGCTGCTGCTGCTAAGTTGCTTCAGTCATGTTCAACTCTTGTGTGACCCCATAGACGGCAGTCTACCAGGCTCCCTCGTCCCTGAGATTCTCCAGGCAAGAACACTGGAGTGGGTTGCCATTTCCTTCTCCAGTGCATGAAAGTGAAAAGTGAAAGTGAAGTTGCTCAGTCGTGTCTGACTCTTAGCGACCCCATGGACTGCAGCCCACCAGGCTCCTCTGTCCATGGGATTTTCCAGGCAAGAGTACTGGAGTGGGTTGCCATTGCCTTCTCCTAAACAGATAAAATGAGGTCTGCCTATATTATGGGGGGCAATCTGCTTGGCTTACTGTGTACAGATTTTAATGTTAATCCTATCCAAAAACACCCTTACAAAAACAACCAAAGTAATGTTTAACTGAATACCCAGATACCATGGCTCAATCAAATTGACATACAAAAGTAACCATCATGAGTGGACTCTATTCTACTGATGTATCAATGTGAATTGTGTGACATAATAGTTGTGTGTAACTGCTAGTGAGGAATGATGCCCTTAACATTAGTTTTCCACAAAGGAATCTGTAGTTGATTTTTACTAAGGTTGATTTCATGACCTGCTTTTTAGTATTCATTGTGATAAACCCCAAAATGAAACTCCAGAAGGCCAAGTAGTGGGTTTTTTTTAAAGACACATCTGCATTTAAATTCTAGGTTTCAGCACACAGTGTTCTCTGGGGTGAGTTCATTTAGATGCTAGTAATTTTCTCTTCCCATATTTCAGTGTTAGACATCTTTTCTCCTCCTTGTACTAAAGAAGCAAACAGAATGTTTTGATTTTGCTCATAATAACTTAGTTATGGATTGATCACCTTTTCTTTCTGATGTGTGCATGTGGGAGGGATGAGATAAAGGCAAGGTAATTTTCTAAAATGATTTCTGAAGGTTTAAAGAATATTTTTGCATATGTTTGCTTTTGAAAAAATGTAATCCAAGACCTGATTAGCTTAATGCAAAGTGAAAAGTTTAGTCCCTGCAGGAGCTAGTGATTGGTGATTCTACTAAAAACAAAATGTCTGTTCTTCATGAGAGAATTCTTAAAATACAAGACAGTCTTTATAAGCTCAGTCCTCTTTTCTGTTAAAAGTAATTAGAACTTCTACAACATTAATAAATACTCATCTTAAACATGAAGTTATCAACTAGGACATTAATAAAAACTCACCTACTCCACCTTTAGTGTTCTCTGACAGCTTATACTTCCCTTTTTTGTTGCTTCATTGCTAAATAGTGTCCTACTCTTCTGCAACCCCAGGGACTGTAGCCCACCATGCTCCTTTGTCCATGGGGATTCTCCAGGCAGGAATACTGGAGTGGTTTGTCATTTTCTTCTCTAGGGGATCTTCGCCCAGAGATCACATCCACATCTCTAGCATTGGCAGGAGGATTTTTTACTACTGAACACCAAGGAAGCCCAGAAACATCCCTTTAGTCAAACTTCAAGGAGTTTATAACTGAATAAAAAAGGCATATAAAAACACATTAAGTTTGACTAATTAATATACATTGAAATACATCCCTTTAGTTGAACTTATTTCAGTGTATATTAATTGTGTATGTCTTTTTTATTCAGTATATATTCCTTAAAGACTGGACAGTTCTATTCAACTAGCATTAATTGGGTCCCACCATGCATTAGTTGGTACCTTGCCCTGGAGAGATTGAATAGGCAAGTAATAGATAAGTTTTAATACAGTGTAACACATTATATAGAGTTGATTACAAAGTGTTCAGAGAATTGGACTCAATTCATAGTTATCAGAGTCTTTCAAAGTGTCACAGAGATAAACATTTCACCTAGGTTCTGATGGATAAGTAGGTGTTGCATTGGTATATTCTCTGATTTTTCTCCTTTCACCTGCCGTTTCCTAAACCTTTGATAGTATCACCTATCTACCTTTCCCATTTCTCATTTTTGGTAGCCTCTAGCAGCTGGCAAAAAAAAAAAACAACAAAAAACACCCAGTGGTACAGAATGATGCTATTAAAATTTAGGGTTATTAGCCTTAGCTGGTAGTGGTTTTTCATATTCCTTCTTTATAGAATATATTTTTCTCCTTTTTCTGCTGAGAACATGCTTTATTGATTTCAAAACAGCCTAAATGTTAACCTTATTTATGGAAATTTCCATGGTCTTCATGGAGCTGTGATTGCTGCCTGTTATACATTATATGTAACTTCCATGGTGGTAGTCACATTGGATTGTGATAATTTATTTACATCTCTCTTTCTCTCACTAGACAGCTCACTGAGGGTATGATTTGTTTCCTCTAGCTTATACTGCCAATATAGTAGGGACTCAGTAAAAATACGTCATCTGTGGGTAATCTCGTCTACTCCAAGTCTTCAGCTACCAATATCTGACACCTTGGAAACAATGACAGCATTGTGTGAATATTGGGAGAGAGAGGTGGATTTGATTAAGCAGGAACAGGGAGTGCTGGATTTTGAAAATGCAGTGTATTTACCTAGGTAACGTGAGGGCACAAGGACTATGGAAAGAACATCCCAAGCAGCGGAAGCCACATGTACAATTTCACAGGGAAGAAACCTAGTTCAAACAGAAACTGAACTTGTATGCAGAGAACATCATGAGAAACGCTGGGCTGGAAGAAGCACAAGCTGGAATCAAGATGCCTGGACAAATATCAGTAACCTCGGATATGCAGATGGCACCACCCTTATGGCAGAAAGTGAAGAGGAACTGAAAAGCCTCTTGATGAAAGTGAAAGAGGAGAGTGAAAAAGTTAGCTCAAAGCTCAACATTCAGAAAACTAAGATCATGGCATCTGGTCCCATCACTTCATGGGAAATAGATGGGGAAACAGTGGAAACAGTGTCAGACTTTATTTTTTGGGGCTCCCAAATCACTTCAGATGGTGACTGCAGCCATGAAATGAAAAGATGCTTACTCCTTGGAAGGAAAGTTATGACCAGCCTAGATAGTATATTGAAAAGCAGAGATGTTACTTTGCCAACAAAGGTCCGCCTAGTCAAGGCTATGGTTTTTCCAGTGGTCATGAATGGATGTGAGAGTTGGACTGTGAAGAAAGCTGAGTGCTGAAGAATTGATGCTTTTGAAGTGTGGTGTTGGAGAAGACTCTTAAGAGTCCCTTAGACTGCAAGGAGATCCAACCAGTCCATTCTAAAGGAGATCAGTCCTTGGTGTTCTTTGGAAGGACTGATGCTGAAAGGACTGATGCTGAAGCTGAAGCTCCAATACTTTAGCCACCTCACGTGGAGTTGACTCATTGGAAAAGACCCTCTTGCTGGGAGGGGTTGGGGGCAGGAGAAGAAGGGGACGGCAGAGAATGAGATGGCTGGATGGCATCACCTACTCGATGGACGTGAGTTTGAGTGAACTCCGGGAGTTGATGATGGACAGGGAAGCCTGGTGTGCTGCGATTCATGGGGTCGCAAAGGTCAGACGTGACTGAGTGACTGAAGTAGCCAAAAGGATCCATTCAGGGAAGGGGCTAGAGATGATAATTGGGAAGGGAATAGGGGTCAAATTATGAAAGGACTTTGATGCTCTGTGTCTTAGCCCACTTGGGTCTTTGTAATAAAGTAGCCTAGACTGGGTGGCATTTCTCACAGTTGTGGTGACTGGTAAGTCCAAGACCAAGACACCAGAAGATTTTGATGAGGGCTTGCTTTCTGTTTCATAGACGGCTGTCTTCACTAGAACCTCACATGGTGGAAAAAGCGAGGCATCTCTCTGGGGTCTCTTTTTGTAATGTCACTGAGCCCATCAATGAAGACTTTGTATTGTTCTTCAAGGTATTTCACCAGAGGATGGAGGTGGATCTTCTACTGAAAAGATTCCTTCACTGTGTTTCACGATACAGTGTCCTTATTCTCTTAGTTTCACTATACAGTATCCTTATTCTCTTAGTAGGAAGTAAAGGAATCCACATTTACTTTATTTTTAGGGACCATATTTTCAGTAATCACTCTGAAATTGTAGTTGAGCAGTTCTAGTTATATACTCTGCTTTTACCACATTCATTAGTATTGTCCCTCTTCTTATATACTTTCTCAGTAAATATCTTCCATTTTTTAACTATATAGCTCAATTTTTAGCAACCACTTTTGACCTAGTTAGTGATAACTTTAAAGAAAATAGTTAAAACTAGCAGATCTCCCTTCCTATTCTAGTGATGATTTCCAAACACATAACTTCTCCAACTCCCACAGCTTACATTATCTCTGGAATTGAACTGACTGCAAGACTGTCAAAAATCGTTTATTGTAATTTTATAAAATGACTCTCTCAACTTAATCTTTTAGTAAAACCTCTGTTGGTGAGTCATTGTACGAATAGGTCTTTGTTCTACCCTCTTTCTTTTCATGACTGTATCTATCCTTTTCTCTCCTGCATTTCATATTCCTTTTATTTGCTTAAAATCCATGTTGGGGAGGAAAAAGTTCTCATCAGTGAAAGAAAGAGCATTTTGTAACTCCTCCCCATCATGTACTTCCATTTTCTTTTAGAAACACTAATTTCTTATTTGTCAAGCCCTTTCATCTTCTTATACCCAGCGTACTCTTCTTATGTGTTTTAAATCTTATTTTAAATCTGTTTCAATTTTTCTGTACACAGTTCCCTTTCTCTCCTTCAACCACTGAGTCAGTTTATCTGTCTCAAAATACTGTGCATCCCTTTCTCACTCAGTTGTTTTACTTTAATTCTTATTGCTGCAAAATATGTTAAATAAAAATATTTATCACATAATAACTTGGCGAATCTGGTCAAGGTGTTGTTAGTACTCTGTGTCTTCTAAATTAACATTTGTGGTAGGAAGAGCACTGGATTAGGTATCAGAAAAACTGGTTTGTTGTTACTTTTCCAGTATAATCATACGACCTTATTTGTAGTATGAAGGAAACAATCCATCATGCCTGTGTCACATAGCTATTTTTAAAAATGAATTTTTGTGATAGTATCTTTAAAAAGATCGAAGAGCTTTCAATCAGGTACCTTTAAATGAGGACGCTATGCCTGTGTGTAGGAATTAAAGTCGTGGGGTGAGTGGCATTTCAGAGAGGGAAGTAGTAAGAAGATATGAAATGAAATGGTTAATTTGGATCTCTATAAGTAATTTAGTGTGGCAAGAATATAGTATATCAGTGGAGGAGTATCAGGAGATATGGTTGGAAAATATGGATGTGCTTTAAAAGTTACAGACAATCATTTAAAGATTTAAAGTAGGGGAGTGACATAAAATTTGTATTTCCAGAAGCTTATTCTGCAGTCAGGGTAGATGACAGATGGAGGGAGGCCTGAGTTAGGGAGACTCTTGAGGAGGCTGTTGCATTTAATAAAGGTCAGAATTGAGAACTGGAAGTAACATGAATTTAACAAGTAAAGAATAGATGCAAAAGATGCTAATCAGATGGGATCTCTGGAACTTACACTCTGATTAACGTGGGTGGTAGAAAGGCATTTATTAAAAGAGAATATTTTATAATCCTTCTTGGGCTTCTGGCTTAGCTGGGTTCCCTGCCATGAACTGCTATGGAGAATAAAATGAAAGGAAACGAAAGAGGAGAATTGATTTGAGGAATGTTGAACTTGAGGTATTTATTCCATATCCAAGTGCACATGCTTTGTTTTAGTTGGATAAAGGGAGAGAGAATTTGGGATTTGTCTGTGTAGTAGTAAATGAAGCCTTGGATTTGAATCAGATTTCTCAGGCACGGGGCCAGGTCTCTTGTTATACCTTATTCTAAAAGTCTTTCCCTTGAGAAATAAATAGTTCCCCAGAGACAAGGATACACATGGCCCTTGAGTCATGTTCCTGGTCCTTGCTGTCAATTCCAAATCCGAGTCTTCTCTTCACAGTCAGTCACAAGAATCCTTGGACATGTAAATGAAACTAACAGTTTCCTATTGTTCTTATAGCTAGAAGTAAACAATACTGTGAATCTAATCCAAGTACATTTTTAATCTAGTAGAGTCGTAGTAATAACAGTCTTTATTTTTGTTTTTCTGTCTTGGAGTTTACTGTAAATTGGTTAGCAAATGCTTTTCGTTAATTTATCCTCATGAAAGCAGATGCTAACGTAACATCATAAATGCAACTTATGATAGTAGCATACCTGAAAACCTCCTCTTGATATATAACTATAATGCCATTATTTCAGTGTATTTACTTGGCAGCTTTGTTGGGAACTTGAGCCTTTCTCCGGCCGTCTCTTCAGTTGTGAGTCCTTCCCACTCCACCTGCTCCTGCCTTCTACTGGCTTTCGCCCTGAGACATGAGTTGTGCTTTAGCTTCTCCTCTCCCTATAGCATTGTAGCCCAGCTTCTTGATTTACTTTTCTTTCAAGCTTCTCTGACCCTATTGCCTGGTTGTTGTTTTTTTTCTTTCTGACTCTGGCAATTTCATAACAAAGCTGCATTTTTGCCCTCGGGAGGTCAGGCGGAGTCTGAACATACGGCTGCAGAGACCAGAATGAGTGGCTGCACAACTGCAAGGGCGCTATAATGGCTGTGGCTCCCACAGATATTATTCCAGAGAAGCAGTTGCCCTTCATGTCTGGGTCCTTCAAAATTCAAGGACTGCCAGCTGTAATTTGTAGACATACTCAAACGTTTTTATGGCTGCACCTAAATGTGAAGGGGGGAAGTTGGATTGATTCCTGCAAACATTTAAAAGGAGTGCATTTACAGTGTCAGTAGTGGTCTGGGTAAAGATAATGAAAAGTGTGCCTTTTTTTTTTTTTTTAAGAACTCCTGATTACGGCTTTTTTTTTTTTTTTTTGCAAGCAATCAGAAAGCCATTCATTTAGACCTGCATACACCACACTCACTGAACTCTCTTAAAATCATTTCAAGGGTGGTCACAGATATCAGAAAAAATGTTTAGTTCACAGATACACACTGTAATATGGAGTAGAATGCCAGTGTAGAAGGCATATATGGAATGAGACTGAAACTTTATAATTATTTATTGGATAGTGGCAGTTTAATAGGAAGCAGTATTTGACTCTTTGTTTTCATGCCAGATGAAAGAAGATAATTCCCAGCTGTTTCATTTAAATTCTAGACCTACATAGAAATCCACATGCTAGCAAGTTAAATAGAACTCCTTTTCAGTTTTTCTAAATGGTAAGTCAGATTTATATGAAAAACCAGATTATATTTTCTCTGACAATAGTATTAAAAAAGATACTATCCCCAAATCTTGCTTCATTGTATTACAACTGTCCTTCCAATACTTTGGATTGTAATCCATGGAAATCCATCAGAGTGCAAGAGTTTTGTATTGTTTTCTTTTATTCCCCTTGCCCCTGACATCAGCTCTGATGTTAAGCCATTCTTTTAGTTATAGTTAAAATGAGACATGCATGGGTGATTTGCAGTTAACTCCTCGCCTCCACACACACAAATGCCTCAGCCTCACATCTAATCATGATTCATGCCTTATGCCAGATTCTTGCTGTCATCCTAGCACCGGCAGATGGTGGGACATGACCCCTGGGGCAGTGTGCCCCAGTGTTCTAAGGTTGTACATCTTTTGGTAGCAGTGGTCAGAAAAGGAAGAATTTTAATGTGGCAAATTTTTTCTTTTGACTTCTTGCTTTAAAAAAATAAATTAATGGAAATTTGGTGTCAGATTTTCAGGTGGTACCATAAAAACTTATTTTTTAATCCCAGAAACAAAAGTGAAAAGGCACATTGTATTTTATAAATGGGCTTGCTGAAAGAAAGGACAGCTGCTGTGTTTATATTTTATCATGCAAACTACATTTGTAATAATCTGAATTGTGAGAAATGAGTGAGTAACAGCATACAGAAAGACAGTTTCGTTTATTTATGCTTAAGTACGTTTGCTGTTGTAAAGAATGGCACCAGTGGATGCCAGATGATACACGTTGAGTTGTTAGTGTAGTTGAGTCTGAATTTGCTCCTTATGCTCTAAGATTAGTATGATTGGTGACTTTAGACAAATTTGCTTCATCTTTCTGGACCTCTGTTTCTTCACCTAATAGAAAATGTTGTTTTAAAGTATCTCCAAAGTAATCCTTTTTATTACAGAACATAAAATGTAAGAAACCAAAATGGTATTAGCTGCTTTAATGTGTACTAGGCCTATGGTAGAAGAAGGAAATGCATGGATGGAGTTTCAACATTAACTAATCCTGATTACTTGATCTTTTTTACTGGATAGATAAACATACACATAACTACAGTATTTGCAAGGGCATGTTTTTAAGATAATAAATCCATGGAATTTTTACAATTTTCAATTTTTACAAATTTTCCTATGTAATTTTCTATTGATTCAGCCGTTAATTCTAGCTTCTCTAGATGACGTTAAGAATATTAAAGCTCTCTCACCCAGAATCCTGGGTAGTCATGGGTTGCACAGAAAATTGCTGTTTCGCTTTTTGACCAGAAGCTATGATTAGGGCTGCATTTTGCATTCAGTAAGCATGCACATACAGTTACTTATGTATGTGTAACTCAGTGTTTCACCTTACTATGCATGAACAAAAAGTTTTTCTATTCTTTTATTGTAGATATTGTTAATTCTATTTCTCTTTTTAAGGAATTGCTGGTCCTTATTCACCAGATCGATTTCAGGGTTCTTAATGGATTGGGACCCACAGTTTGAAAAACACTGAGCTGAACAATCAGCACTTACTATAAAGAAATAATTATTTTTTAGACTTTCTCAAATTATTAAAAATGATTTCCTACTCCATTGATCACAGCAGCTGTCATTTACTTAACAAGAAGTCTTTAGAATTCTTTTATTTATATGTGTATTCAAAGGCTATAAAAGATATTGAGGAGCTACACATAGAAACAACATTCAAATGGGGTGTCTGTGAGTTTGATATAGCTTTGGATGGCCTGCCTAATTTTAATGTTCAGAGTTGTGTTCCTGTTTTGCTGGATACCTGGCATGGAGTGTCTTGCATGGGAGTTTGCTGGCTCTTCGGTGGAGCTTGGTCTCAGGGTAGGTATGGGAGGCTTTTGGGTGGGCTTTCGTCATTAATGTTCCCCAGTGTCAGGAGTTCTGTGATGGGTCCAGAGTTCTGGAGTTGAACCTCCTGCCTCTTGGGTTTGGTCCCCCTCTTATGGTAACATCAAGAGTCTTCCCTCCATACAGCACAGAAGGCAAAACCCCTAGGTTAATGATGACATGACTTTCCAGAGCCAGGAACACCCAAAGAGATTCATAGTCATATAAAGAAGAGAGGAGGGAAATAGAGGTGACTAGGGGAAGAAAAGGGAGAGTCAAAAGGGAAGAGAGCCATCAAGCCAGTGATCAGATCCTTCATTTTTAAGAGGTTGGTTTGCCTTTCTGGTATCTGGGTCCTCTGCCAGTGTTCAGAAGTTGTTTTGTGAAAGTTACTCCACATACAGGTGATCTTTTGACCTATTCGCGGGGGAGAAAGTGGTTTCCCTGTCTTATTCTTCCGTCATCTTGGGATTGCCCCCTAAATAGAATGTTTTAATGAGCCTTATAACTTCCTATTTTTAAACACTTGGCATTCCTCTTCACTGTTCAAAGTCAAATAGTAATTTTAGATTTTGTTTCCTTGAGCTTTTATTTCCATCATCGCTCCTGGTGTTACTATTCCAGGTGTACATCATTCCAGTTACTGTTTAATAGGTCATACTTTTTTACATGAAGTGGCTTGGTTTCATGCAAAGGCTCTTCATTTGTAGTTTAACAAAGATGGAAAACAAAGAAAAGAAGTAGGCCTCTTGAATTTCTATATAACCGTATAGAATTCAGAATGAAAGTGAAAGTCGCTCAGTCGTGTCCGACTCTTTGCAGCCCCACAGACTGTATAGTCCATGAAATTCTCCAGGAGTACTAGAGTGGGTACCCTTTCCCTTCTCCAGGGGATCTTCCCAACCCAGGGATTGAACCCAGCTCCCGCATTGCAGGTGGATTCTTTACCAGCTGGGCCACCAGGGAAGCCCAGAATTCTGAATACCATGGCCTTATTGCTGCCTAAACTACTTCCGTTTTTCGTTAGTGGTATTTTGAATAAGTTTTGTGAGAAACACGGTAATCACATGGAACTGAATAGTCTCTTCTGTCACTCCATATAAAATGATATGAGGTGAGTTTTTTGCACATGTAATTAATTGCCACTTTTAATTGCTGTAGCATTATTGGAAGTCATAGAATTTATATGTATATAATAATACACTATTAGGAAACTCAAGGGAAGTAGAAAATAAAGCATTTCTACTCTGAATAGACAGGATTGGAAATAACATTGAAAAGTAAGTCTGGTATGCAAATGGTATATTCAGAAAGGATTCCTTTGTAATCTGACTGTAGGTTTACAAAAGATTGTATTAAAAAGTGTTTCGCATAGGGAAAAACTGAAGATAAAAGCAGCTTGTGGAACTGAAGATAATTTTATATAAATGCACACATTTTAATATAAATAAATAATTTCTACTATAGATGGTGAAAATTCTTAAAGAATTTACTGTAGATGTAATTGTCAGTGTTAGTGTTGAAGAAGTTCACTGAAGCTCTTTGTATGTATCTCTTTCAGATATGGAAACAAGTGAAAAAATCCAAGGAAGTGGAATACTTCAAGTGTTTGCAAGTCTGTTGATTCCGCAGTCCTCCTGCACAGCCAAAGTAGCTAACGTCATAGCAGAAATAGCCAAAAATGGTGAGGTTTTCCTCAAGAACTTTTCTGCTGGGAACATCTTCAGTTTTACACCCTACTTGTCAGTATGTTTTATTAATTTATGTTTCCATTTTGTAGATTAGACCTTTTTTAAAAAAATTTTCTTTGTTTTTCTTTCCATTAACTTTTTTTTTCATGTAATTGTTTAAAATGACTGTAGTCATTCTGTTCATACATTTCTCATTTGCTATTCCATTCTGTCAGAGTTGGAGAAGGCAATGGTACCCCACTCCAGCACTCTAGCCTGGAAAATCCCGTGGACGGAGGAGCCTGATGGGCTGCAGTCCATGGGGTCTCGAAGAGTCAGACACGACTGAGCGACTTCACTTTCACTTTTCACTTTCATGCATTGGAGAAGGAAATGGCAACCCACTCCAGTGTTCTTGCCTGGAGAATCCCAGAGACGGGGGAGCCTGGTGGGCTGCCATCTATGGGGTCACAGAGTCGGTCAGAGAATAGTCAGTTAAAGAATTGCACTGCTCGTCCCTGCTGTACCTGTATCGTTCATTACTTTGGTTATGGGATTCTTGAATTGTCATTGAGTCATTGATCTTCATTGTCACAGGAGACCTTGCGTTTTTCAGTGTATACGTTGTTTTATGTTATATCCAGATAAACTCACTTTTTTTTTTTTTTTTTTTTGCCTGACCTACTGACAAACCTACTGACATGGCACTTGACTGCAGTAGTGAAGTCAGAATACATGCTATGTTTTCTGAGTTCACCTTTGTGAGAAGCATTTATTTCTTAAGTGTCCACGTATATATACTCTGAAGAAACAACCTCAAAGCATGGATTATGTAATAGCCATCCCGTTATATATGGTTTATATCCAAGGGAGAGGGGATGCGTTGGAAGATATTTCAGGGCTATTTTGTAGCAGAAATATTCGTATATGATTTTAATTCAGTCAATTTAAGAAAAACACTGACTTAAAAACAATTTCTTTTAAACTTTTAAACTTCAGAATTACTTTACTGGTTTCTGCCATACATCAGCGTGAATCAGCCACAGGTATACATACGTCCCTTCCCTCTGAATCCTTCCTTCCATTTCTCACCCTCCTGCTGCTGCTGCTGCTAAGTCGCTTCAGTCGTGTCCAACTCTGTGCGACCCCATAGACGGCAGCCCACCAGGCTCCCCCGTCTCTGGGATTCTCCAGGCAAGAACACTGGAGTGGGTTGCCATTTCCCTCTCCAATGCATGAAAGTGAAAAGTGAAAGTGAAGTCACTCAGTCGTGTCCGACTCCTCGCGACCACGTGGACTGCAGCCCACCAGGCTCCTCCGTCCATGGGATTATCCAGGCAAGAGTGCTGGAGTGGGGTGCCATTGCCTTCTCCGTCTCACCCTCCTAGGTGGTCAGAAAGCACTGGGTTGAGCTCCCTGTCCGCAAGCTTAGTCACTCAGTCATGTCCAGCATCTTGTGGGCTGCCGCTGCCCCACAGCAAATTCCCACTTGCCGTCTGTTTTGCATATGGGAATGTGTTTGGTTCCTGCCACTCTCTCAGTCCGTCCCACCCTCTCCTGCCCCCACTGTGTCCATCTGCGTCTCCACTGCTGCCCTAGGTTCATCAGTACCATCTTTCTAGATTCCATACATATGCATTAATAGACAATGTTTGTCTTTCTGTTTCTAACTCATTTCACTGTGCAATAGGCTGCAGGTTCATCTACTTCATTAGGACTGACTCAAATGCATTCTTTTTTTATAGCTAAGTCATATTCCATTGTATGTATGTACCACAATTTCTGTGTCCATTTATCTGTCAGTGGACATCTAGGTTGCTTCCATGTCCTAGTTATTGTAAAAAGTGCTGCAGCAAACATTGAGGTACATGCATCTCTTTCAGTTATGGTTTCCTCAGGGTATATTCCCAGTAGTGGGGTTGTTGAGTCATATGTTAATTTTATTCCTAGTGTTTTAAGGAATCTCCACGCTGTTCTCCATAGTGGCTGTGTCAGTTTACATCCCCACCAGCAGTGCAAGAGGGTTCCCTTTTCTCCACATCCTCTTCAGCATTTATTGTTTGTAGATTTTTTAAATGATGGCTGTTCTAACCAGTGTGAGGTGATACGTCATTGTAGTTTTGATTGGCATTTCTCTAATAGCAAGGGATATTGAGTATCTGTTCATGTTTGTCCTTCTGTATGTCTTCTTCGGAGAAATGTCTGTTTAGGTCTTCTACCCATTTTTGATTGGGTTGTGTGCTTTTCTGGTTTTGAGGTGCATGAGCTGCTTGGGTATTTTGGAGATTAATCTTTTGTCAGTTATTTCCTTTGCAGTTGTTTTGTCCCCTTCTGAGGGTTGTCTTTTAATCTTGTTTATTTTTTCCTTTGCTGTGCAAAATCTTTTAAGTTTAATTAAGTCCCATTTGTTTACTTCTGTTTTTATTTCCATTACTCCATGAGGTGAGTCAAAGAGAATCTTGCTGTGATGTATGTCAAAGAGTGTATTGCTTATGTTTTCCTCTAAGAGCTTTATAGTTTTGGCCTTACATTTAAGTCTTTAATCCATTTTGAGTTTACTTTTGTGTACGGTTTTATAAAGTGTTCTAGTTTCATTCTTTTACAGGTAGCTGTCCAGTTTTCCCAGCACCCTTTATTGAAGAGGTAGTCTTTTCTCTATTGTATATTCTTGCCTCCTTTGTGAAAAAATAAGGTGGGGCTTTCTGTCTTGTTCCATTGGTCTGTATTTCTGTTTTTGTGCCACTCCTGTTCTGTCTTAATGACTGTAGATTTGCAGTATAGTCTGAAGTCAGGAAGGTTGATTCCTCCAGTTCCATTCTTCTTTCTCAAGACTGCTTTGGCCATTCAGGGTCTTTTGTGTTTCCATGCAAACTGTGAAATTTTTTGTTCTAATTCTGTGAAAAATACCATTGGTAATTTGATAGGGATTGCGTTGAATCTGTAGATTCCTTTGGGTTGTGTAGTCATTTTGACAATATTGATTCTTCCAAAAACATGGTATATTTTCCCATCTGTTCGTGTCATCTTTGATTTCTTTCATCAGTGTCTTCCAGTATTCTGCATACAGCTCTTTTGTCTCTAGGTAGGTTTTTCCCTAGGTATCTTACTGTTTTTGTTGTAGTGGTAAATAGGATTATTTTCTTAACTTCTCTTTCCGATTTTTCATTGTTAGAACCACTGACTTCTTAAAGCAGTTTTTAAGCATAAAGGAAGGCCATGCTAAATGCAGTAGCATTAGTATGCCTCTGTTTCTCAAAGTTGATATTATTTTTAGTCTTTTTATTTTAGTAAGTTGCATATATTATACTTTAAAAAGAAGAAACTTTAAAATTCTGGTCTCAGTTTTACACAGTTTTATACATTGTGTAATCACTATGCAGGTGGCCTTGTAAAGTACCAGTATATGTTATTTTTGGTCCAGTAAAACAGCTTGTTCATGTGTGTGTTACCAAAAAGAATTGCCATGAAATTTTTTAATTTGTTTGTTGTTGTTTAGTCTCTGTGTCATACTCTTTGCAACCCCACGGACTTCAGCATGCTAGGTTTCCCTGTCCTTCACTGTCTCCCAGAGTTTGCTCAAACTCATGTCCATTGAATCAGTGATGCCATCCAGCCATCTCATCCTCTGTCACCCCCATCTCCTCCTGCCCTCCATCTTTCCCAGCATCAGGGTCTTTTCCAGTGAGTCAGCTCTTCACATCAGGTGGCCAGAGTATTAGAACTTCAGCTTTAGCATCAATCCTTCCAGTGAATATTCAGGACTGATTTCCTCTAGAGGATTAACTGGTTGGTTCTCCTTACTGTCCGAGGGACTCTGAAGAGTCTTCTCCAACACCACAGTGTGAAGCATTAAAACTTTAGCCCTCAGCCTTCTTTATGGCTCAGCTCTTATGTCTGTCCATGTTTGTTGGCAGGTTTCATTTGTTTCGAGGTGCTCAAAATATATGTTAAATTTCAGTGAGGTTCTATATATTGGTAAAGCATTTTTTTGGTTGTTAATTAAACCTGATCATCTGCTGTTTGCATGTACATCTAAGCTACTATGGTTATAATCACTATGCTCTGCCTTGGATTTGAGCTGGTCCTACATGTTGAGAAATTCTTAGTGGGTCTAGGAGTATTTCGTGTACTTGAAGCAGATTTGAACTGCTCCTAATAGATAGGGATTACCTTGGGAAAACAAAGAACTCTTGAGGCAGATCTAGTTTGAGAATGAAACCCCTCCAGACATTGTTAACCTAAACCAGCCACTGTCTAAATTCTTCTTAGGTGCAAGGTAGCTTGATTTTTATATCAAGTAGTTTATTTTTAACTTCATTAGAAACACAGTATAATTTCCAGAAATCAGTTTTTATCTTTAAGCTTTTTTCCTTAAGAATGAACACACACACATAACATAGATTGAGAAATTTTTTAGCTGATTTTGAAATGGGTTGCCATTCCCATACGATCTCACTGAGTAATATCAGTCCTCATAATAGTTTGTCACAGTTTCTCAATACCTCTGCTGCTAGAGCTTGCTTCTAGTAGCACTTTAGTAGATGACAGCTCTGTTTCAGAGACATAATTAGTAGCATTTATACATTTAATTAGAGGCTTGTTAAGGGCCTGTCACTAATCCCTGCTGGTTAAAATAAGTGGGACCCAATTTAAATGGTTGTTTATTGCTTAACCACTACATTGTTGTTGCTGTTTTTTTAAGTGACTGGCTGAGAAAATAGATTAGAGACTTCTTTTTAAAATAAATATCTTCAGAAATGCAACATGACCCAACAGAGGTATTAACTGGGCTTACATTTCTTCTTGTTATAAACTTGGCAATGAAAGAAAATTGTGTGAACTGGAGAAAAAAAGAAATTAGAAGTTGATAGGTTCATCGTTACTCTGCTAACAGAAGAGAAATATTAGCATATACTTGTTAGATTTTGGTTAATTTTGTTTAAAATTTTGTTTAAATTTTTATTTCCAAAAATATCCTCTAAAAATTGATGTAACTGACTATGTGCTGATGTTCATAAACCAGAGGATTATTAAGAAGTTCCAGGTACAAATTTAATGTGGGAGCATAGCTATGAGCATAAGTTACAGTAAGAGATTTGATACTTTTTAAAGTAAGTATTCCTCTAGATAACAGATTTAAGATGAATTTGGGACAGAGAAAAAATAAGCAGAAGAGAAAGTTTCCATGAATATTTCTTCCTTTTTAGAATTGTACTCTTTAAGTATCTATTAATAATAATAACAATATATTTCTGAAACTAGGTGCTATTTTGTGTCTACAGTGCTAATAAGTGAAGTTGTAAAAGCAAGTAAAAACTTTAAATCTTATTCTTCTTCTCCTCTTTCTCCTCTTATAACATGCAGTTAAGAAAATAGTGATAAATTAGGGTAATGAAAGTTAATGAAAAATTGTTTTGGTTTATGGTAGAGGCTATCAACAAGACAAATATGATCCCATTCATTTTTGTATACTTATTTCATGAAATATTTAGTAGGGTTGTAATAGTACTTTTGGACAGTGGTGTACTCTTCAAATAGCAAGCCATCTTAAACATTTTAATAAGTATTAATAATAAGTAAATATCTAATTAAGGAAAGTTATTTATGTAATTGTGAATGTTTATATTTTTAATTAACCATATCTCTTATTTTCAGAATTTATGCGAATTCCATGTGTGGATGCTGGATTGATTTCACCACTGGTGCAGCTGCTAAATAGCAAAGACCAGGAAGTGCTGCTTCAAACGGGCAGGGCTCTAGGAAACATATGTTATGATAGCCGTAAGTGTTGACATAACAGTGGTACACTTACAAACTTTTGTTAAGAGTCGTGACTTCTGTAATAATTCTGCTTTGAGTGTTAGCACTATCTCTTCTAGCCGAAGACATTAATGTGGGGGCAGTATGACTTAGAACTAACTATGGCTTATGAAACTTGAACTGATGGAAATTTGGGCCATAGTATTCTAAACTAAGACTTATCTGCCATGAATTTTTTGTGTGTGTGTGTGATTTCACAAATGATATTTTCAGAAGAAAGTAAATTTCTAAGTTTTGGAGCTTTTAATTTTAGGGAAAAAATGTCTTTTCAGTTAGGCTTTATTGAACTACCATCTCTGGATGAGAATGCTTCTGAACACATTTTTTAGTTTCTAAGTCTATCCAAATGCATTTTACTTTCTTGCAATTCAGTAAAGCCACTCATAAAAACCATTATCTTTCAAGAGCTAGATTGGTTTATTGCATCTTGCATTGACACCATTCCTATTTGTCATAATGTCGTTGTCATCCTTACCACTTTATACAATATTACTGTTCCTGCTAGGCAGAGAGAAAGCAAGAACTTGGGGATGAGTATAGATATTGCAAAATTTTTACATTTTCTACCTTTTCTTCCCATATATATGCAAATGAAATACAGAAAAAAAAATCTTGAGTATAGTCAATTTACTTAGACTTATCCTGATTTTCCTTTGATTTCTATTTTCAGAAACAAAAACACATTTTTAAACACTCACTTTTAGCATCTCCTAAGAATTTATTTAATTCAATAAAGTCACAAACATATTCATTTATGATAAAAGAAATATATAAAAAAAGATTGAAACCATAGGTTTCAGTTGTAACTTCTCTGTAGCAGTAGTGATAAGGCTAGCCTCATTTATTCTTTCCTTACTTTTTCTGAAATATCATGTTATAGCTGAGGACACAGGTATCTTTTATTATGAATTTTAATTGGAGAATTTTAGTCCCCAATATTGCTTATAAATTGACCTTACTTTGCCTTCATTCCAGTTCTTACTTATCCTAGGGTATTAGCTTTGTTTACAGAATCTTAGTGCTTATGTTTATGACTTTATGCTTTCACATTTAGAGTTTTTATTAAACACCATAGTTTATAATACTACCTTTCAACAATGAATGTGTATTTCATATGATTAATTTTAACAATATGCATTTAATAGAGCTCTGCAAAATAATAGGTAAAGATTGATTGCAGCTATTTGGAACACAATCATTACTCTTTATTCTTCTGTGTTTGTTATTAGATTTTAAGGCTATCAAGTATTCTTTAATCTTTGTTCAGTTTAGATAGTCTTGAATTATGCATTGCTCGAATATCATAGGAATTAATCTGTTTTGAGTACTTTTGTTCTAGAGTTTCACTTAACATTGGCACAATAGAAGAAATACCCATAGTGATCTGTTGTCTCATCTTGCTATGATTTTTATGGGCACAGAGTAATTTTATTTCCTGTGTACTCTAAAGAACCTTAAAGTTAGCGTAATAAATGTCTAGTTAATAAGATGATCATTTTTGATGAAACTGAAGTCCATTATAATACTGTTTGTCATATCCATTTACTCTGTTTTTATGAGGTATACTGTCTATAAAGTCTGTGGCTATGCTTTAGGCTATAAAGTTAATATTTTCGTTTCATTTATTTATGAATATAACCACTTTATTTGAATTTAATTCAATGAAAATTATAGCTGAATAGAAAATTAAGCGTAGTGAATACAGACTAATTTTTATAGTTTTAGATCTTCTTTAAGGAAAATGAAGTTAGTGGTCTTAACATGAATAAATAAAAAAATTTATTTCTTTAGTTTATTACTGTAAATCATGTGGTAAAATGTGTTCACTGTGCCATGCTATCTTAAGCGTATAACTTCCATAATACTATATGCTTTCTTATCCTTTTATTTGAAATTAAATTCTATAAACTTATCAGTGATTCTCCAGAATAGTTGTAGGAAGAGTAGGCCCCTTTAATTATAAGAATGATGACAAAATCTAGAAATGTGATGCTATGTGGTTGATTTTTTTATTTAATTAAAATCCATTGACATTTTATGACAATTGGGAGTTTGAAAGAACTAAAAAATTAGATTTATCTTTTTACAAAGTATTAAATAACTTCCATTGTAATGAATTAATTAACCTTATTCCTCCTTAATAATGTAATACTTCATTCCTAAAAGGAGAATAGACAACTATAAATGACAGCCTTGTAAATAAAAGGAAAATTCTTCTTACAAATAACATGTGATTTAAAATTTACATGTGTATTTTATCAAACTTACCCATAGGACTGATCAGTTTATTCTTGTTTTACAAATGTATTCCAAATAAATAATCTTTTAATGTGGGTTTCTTCAGAATTTTATTGGGCCTACAATACATAGTAAAGTCAATGTATGGATAAAGTAACATAGAGAATTCAGTATTAGAGATAAAAGCTTAAGCAATGTGTACATATTTATAGATTTTTATTTGATAGTTACAACATAAGACATTTGCTAGCATATTTCAATTAAAAGTTTTTTCTTTTTTAAAGAAGAGCTCTAACTGTAGAAAGAATTACACTTACCACAAAATTCATGGCCATCTTTTGAAAAAAGTAGGTCAGATTTCAGTTTTACCAGTTTTGACAGTGCCCCTTTTAGGAGCTCTTCCTAATGGAAGGAAACTGTCTTATATAATCCTAACATCAGGTAATAGACTGATAGAACTGCTAAATGGGACAGAGTGAGGCTTTGTTGCTGATGAACTTTTTGAATCCCAGTCTCTCTCTTGGATGTAGAGATGAAAGAGTCACTGAGTGGGAACATTTTTCATTTAAAATGCTTAGTCTTTTTCTTGTGCTTCTAGAGAACTGCCAAGGCATTTATGGATTTCTCTTTCCAAGTATACAAACAGACTTCTGATATAAGAAACATTTTAAAAAATTCTTTTACCTGTAACTTTGCCAAAAGTACTCTTTTTGTAAGAAGTTTAATACCTTTTAGATCAAAGAAGAGAAAAAAATTATATTTTAATTTGGAAAGAAGTCAGCAAAGCTTTGATGGGATATGTTAGGGGGTGTGATTTTAAATAAAGAAAAGTAATCTTGAATCTCAGAAATTCATACCTTTGACTTATTTAATTACATGTTTCTCTCAAAAGTGTTATGGAAAAAAATGAGCTCTTTCTTTCTTCTTAACTGGCCATCTTTGTGGTATTTTCTTCTAATGATTAATTTTGTGTTTATAGCTTTGTATATTTAAAATTGCTCATATACTTAAATGATCTTATAGTATTGAAGAGCTTCAAGTTAAATTCCAACTTAGTGTTTATAATTTGCAGGGATAAATTAGGGACTAGAGTCTCAGCTTTCTGTTTGTAGATTTTACTGCTTGAGGTCAGTAAATAATTGATATTGGAAATACTGGTTAAAAAAGTCATTTAGTAGAGGCTAAAAGAATATGATTGCATGAAATTAAATATTTGCACCTTTTATATACCAGAGAAAGAATAATATACAATTCAAATTATGTGTGCGTGCACCAGGTTCCTCAGTCCATGGGATTTTCCAGGCACTAATAGTGGAGTGTGTTGCCATTTCCTACTCCAGAGGATCTTCTCAACCCAGGGATCAAACCCACATATCCTATATGTCTTGCATATAATATATATTAAAATTAAATAAATATACCTCTTTATAGAAATAATATTAATGCTTGTGATTATATAATTAGTCCTATTATTAGAAATGTGCACACTTAAGAAGCTTGTATTATATGCTGCTCACTGAACAAACTGAGGTGGTAATCTGGAGAAGGAAATGGCAACCCACGGGGGAATCCCATGAGCAGAAGAGCCTGGCAGGCTACAGTCCATGGGGTCGCAAAGACTGAAGTGACTTAGCTGCAGCAGCAGAAGTGGTAATCAGGCTTGCTGAAGCTAGTATTTATGAAGTGAAATAAATACTGTTTATTTCAATGACTTCAAGAAGTATAAAAAGGAAAGGGTGCCCAAGTATTCAATACATGTGTGGACCTATTTGTATGTTAGTGATTCTAACTATGCTACACTATTTCTGTATAAGGAATAAAGAAAAAATCTATTATTCTAACTGAAAATGCTAAAAATAATTAGCAATAACTGTAATATTTCATGATGTAAATTGGTTAGATAAGAATAATACAAACATGCTTTGAAATGTCTAAATAGTTAGGGTATATTTACAGCAGTTATATTCAATATGGAACTACTAATACTTATGTCTTGCATTTAAAATAAATGTTTATTTCAGTGCTATAAATTAGGTTAAATATTTGATTATTTTATTAAAAGTTTGCAGGTCTATATGTTTGTCCTACTTTTTTTTTTGTATTCAGTTTTAGAGTAGAATTATCAAACAAGTTTTAAAATAAGACTTCAGCTTTTATCAATTAATGTTATATTTTTAATGAATTTATTATCAAAGTGCATCATGTATTTAAGAAATAACTGTAGGCAGCTGTTAGTTTTAAGAGACAGTGATTATGGCTATTATCACATGAAAATCCTCCATTGTAAAGATGTCCTAAATATATAGTAGTTAGAGATAGATGATGTTTTGTTATACTATCATAAGCTCTATAAAAGGTTCATGCCATTAAAGAGTTTTAAATATGGTGGAGAAAATAAATTGCATAAAGGAGTAAACTTGTGGACAGTTACAGAGTACACAGTAAATATGTGGTTTTTGATCAGAATGAATATCAATGGATGAACGGAGTAGTAATTGGAGCCTTTTTTTAGAAATTAAGCAAGTAGTGCATTGTTTATAAAATATAGTTTATTTTTAAGTTAATAAGATTATTAAAAAGTAAAATTTTAATATGCTCTTTGGAAGGGAAATATTACAGATTGATAAGGTTTCCAGATGTACCATTTACTAAGTTGTCATTTGATCTTTCTGAATTTTAGTTTCCTCATTGGAAAAGTGGGCTGTTGAATGGATTAAATGAGGTTTATATATAGATGTACAATATAAATTATGAACTGCTGTGCAAAGGGAATATGTAGTATTTGCATATAGTCATTTGTCTTGTTCAGTTTGGGCTGCTATAACAAAATACCATTGACTGAGTGGCTTAAACAACCAATGTTTATTTCTCAGTTTTGGAGGCTGGGAAGTCTACCCAGGATCAAGGCAGCAGTAGATTCAGTATTTGGTGAGGACACTCCTGGTTTGCCCATGGCCTTCTTTTCACTGTATCCTTACAGAGAAAGGAGAGAGAGAGAAAGCAAGCTCTCCTGTCTCTTCATTCAGGCCTTACCTGAATGATCTAATTACCTCCTAATATCATCATTTCAGGGGTTAGAATATCAGGTATATGAATTTTAGGGGGACTCAAGCATTCATTCAGTAACATTATTTCTAAAAAGTATGCTGTGACATATGTACACTAATGTCCATAGGATATTTAAAATAAAGATAAAAAGAACAGAAGCTGCATAAAGACAGGCAAAGATAAATCTAGTAAGAATCAGGGATATAATGCTTACTATAAGGAGCACTAGTTTAATTTGAGCTTCTCATTTGCCGAGGTGAAAAACTTGATATACTATATAATTTTTTAGTTGTGCTAAAGAGAAATTTTGTAGGTCTTCAAACAGAAAACTGTTGAGACAAATACAAAAAGAGATTATCATCAAGATATCATTAGCTCCCTAGGTGATTCTGTACACATTCCTCTTAAAATATGCAGACAGCACCTTCAATAACAGTTCTACAAAAGTTGCTTAAATAGTTTCTGCGTGGTTATTTCTTGGACCAAATCTCTAATAGAATCTAATAAATAATATGGAGTACTTTAGCAAAGATAGTTCTGTTTGGACAGTATAGCCCAAATGTGTTGTTTTTTGGTAGTTGAACTTGATTCAAGCATACAACTTAAAATTTTCAAGAAGTTTTGACTTAAATATATTTCCTAGCTTATTTTAAACCAGAATACATTTCTACTTTGGATTCACTGTACCTATTCAGTTTCTGTGTTGTGTAATGTATCAAAGTTGTATTTTCTGAGACCAGAAAATACACTTAATCTGTAATTTTTAAGCCTGTTATTGATTTGATAAAATTTAAGTGATAGTTACTACTTAAGAATGCCACATTAACAGTGGTTTCATGAATGTGATAAAATTGCTTTAAACTGTTTGTGCCTACACACAACACAAATGCATATAAAAACTGACGAAATCTAAATAAGGTCTGTAGATTGTCAGTTTCCTGGTTGGTATATTGTATTAGAGTTATATAAGTGTTATCGAAGAGAAAGGTCGATGGAGGGTACATGGGACATGTCTACTAATTTTTTTTGGTAGCTTTCTGTGAGTCTGTATTTCAAAATTAAAATTTTATTTAAAAACACCACATATCTAAGAGACACACGTAATCTCTTCTTTGGGAAATGATCTTGTTTCTTTCAGCCCTACTTGAGGGAATGGAAAGAAAAAATGTATATAATATGAACTTAAATACATACACACAGACATGTAAAAATTTAAAGTATGACCTGAAGCAATAATTGTGTTTTTACTAGTTTTTGTAGTTAAAGTGGAGGGCAAAATTGCCTCTAATTTTTTCTCCCTCCAGATTTGACTTTGAGGAAAAAAATAAAAATTTGACAGCCCCAGAATAAAATTTAGGGAGAGACAATTCATACTTTTGGAACCTTGATCAGAGCAGATAATCAAGAGGTTCTGCCTTCTGTGCATCCTCTAGGGATAAGTTAGATATTAGCATTCCTAAGTCTCAGGAGAATTTCTATGTTGGACCAGAAGCCTCAGGTGAGATCTCTGGTCAGGGTCAGCCTGTAAGTAATTTATAATTTACCTTTGTTCTAGAAAAGCTAATGCAAATAATGTGAGGGGGAAAATAGTTTTGCTGATACTCGTTTCTGTGTAATTGTTCAAGTGTGTCCCCTATGTTTGAAGGAGTTATAGTGCATTCAAGGTAGTGAATCATGTATATTAGTAAGTAAAAACAGGATCCAGCGATGGTGCTGTAAGAGGACACACAGTAGAGCTCTAGGAGGGAGCTCATTTGTATTGGAGCTCTTCCAGTGGTCTTAACAGAGGAGGAAGCAGTTCATCTGCATAGTGGAGAAAGGATTCAGATTTTTCAGGAGCACAGAAAAGCATTTTAAAGGGTAGATAATAGAGTAGAGAGATATATCTGGAACCCATGTACAGTGGGGAGCCATGGAAGTATTAGAACAAAAAAGTTGTGTTCAAGTTGATCCCATAGAAAGTTAATTTGAGAAAGATGTGTCTTATATGGGCAGTTGTTCTTAAGAGAAAGGATGCCTCTGAAACACTTAGGGAACTTTTCCAAAATATGTCTTCTTGGCCACACCCTAGAATCAGTAAATCAGAATCTTTGAGACTATAATCTAACCTATCATTGATATTCTTGCAAATATTCCTTAGATGATTCTCATGCACATTTGTACTTAAAAACCACTGAACAGTAGACTAGATTAAAAAGTTGGAAGGTTATTTTTTTCAAGCTTAAAGAGTAAATGAAAGAGAGAATAGAAAGGGGGTGTGTGTGTGTGTGTGTGTGTGTGTGTGTGTGTGTGTGTGATTCAGATCTGAATAACACCAACAGAAGTAGATCTCAAGCAGGTGGATATGTTTCGAGCTGGGCTGAATTTGAAGTACAAATCTTCAGGTGACAGAGCTTTGAAATTCACTCACGTAACAGTGATGGTTGACCCATGGGAATAGAAGAAATGTTTAAAGGTGAGCATGAGGCAAACAGCCCGAATTAGAGTGTAGAGGAAATGAAGGAGCTTGTGAGGAAGCACTGAAAGATTTGAGGAAACAAATTTCGTGTCATGGGTTCCCAGGAGTCGAGTAGTAAGCTCCGTCAAGCGCTGCCAAGAAAAAAAATGTAGCTGAATTTTGATGATTTAATTAACAGACGTTCATGTTTTAAAAAACAACTCTAAGTTGAATCTTCTAGAGAAAGAAATAGAATTTCAAGGGCTATGGTGAGCAATGAGGAAATGAAACAAAGGTATTAAGTTCCTAGGAATTGAGAAAAGAAAAGACAGTAATGCTCTGTGGGAAGGGCAGCCTTGTGAGAGTAATTAAATTAGTGGAAACAGGAACTTATTTGTTGGGCTAGGACCCAATGTACAAGGACAGAGTAGATTTCCTAGAGTGGATGATTGTTGGAGAAACATCATGGATAAATAAAGAAGAGATGAAATCTTTGGTGTTAGAATGGGAAAGGACTTTCTGCCTTAGAGAAAAAGGACCAGATAGGTGAAACTATTAAAAAATATATATATATTTACAGTAGTACAGAGGGCAGTCAAAATGTCTTTCTGGCATGGCCTTCATCTTCCCAGTAAAGTTAGAAGTCAAAGCTCATTATTAAATAAAAGTTACTGGCAAAGTGATGGTAAGAAACTTTGGTGTGGGGGAAGAGATGAGAATTGGAACTGTGAGGAATATTTTAAATAGTCATAAGGATATGATTTTTAGCTCAGCGAACGGTAGTGAAGGTTTGCTTAGAGATCTTGATTTTACATCCATTTATTGATGTGTGTTTTGCACTTAAAATGTGTGTAGGCTATGGAGCTGTCTTATACTGGAATGTGTGAACAGGAAAGAGCCACTAGAAATAGCTTGAAATTGGCATTTTCAGTTCCATAGAAGGATTCTGTGGAACTCCTCTGGAATCCTGCGGAATCCAGTTTGTATGGGAAAGGGAAGAGAAGTCAGATGGCAGAGATGAAGAAACCATTATAGTAGGCCAGATGTGATGTGGTAAATACAGGAGCAGAAAGAGTGAAATTAAATTACAAAGTACAGTTGGATTATCATTAATTTGGTTGGTTCTTATAAAGTATCCACCAGGTGTAAGCAGTGTTAAATATTTATTTAATAACCCTTCAGCTTATGGACTTCCCTGGTGTCTCAGTGGTAAAGAACCCACCTGCAGTGCAGGAGCTGCAGGGGACACGGGTTTGATCCCTGGATCAGGAAGATCCCCTGGAAGAGGTCATGGCAACCCACTCCGGTATTCTTCTCAGGAAAATCCCATGGACAGAGGAGTCTGTCGGGCTGCAGTTCATAGGGTTGCTAAAGAGGACACGATTGAAGAACTTAACAGAGTTTATACTTTGGGGAACTATGATTTTTACATTTTTGTGCTTGGTATTATGTCCAAATACACTTTGTTTATTAAAATGGTGTTTAAAAATCTAACTGTATGAATTTTTACCTTAATCAAACTTAGAGAGAAAAGAACATGTTAAATAAGCTGCTTTTTTCCAGTGCTTGATTGGTTTCCAAGTACTATGTTATAAAAAAAGGAAATGCCTTGTTGAAGAGAGAAAGTAGTAGTTTTCAGGTGTTGGCATCAGCTTTATAGATAGGCAGGTAAGTGGAGGCAACATGTGAGGGAGTCCTGTGCATGCCAAAAGTATTAAATGATTTTTTTTTTAGCTCAATAGGAAGTCATTTATGGTTGCCAAATTTTAAATAGAAAAGCATTTTTTTTTTTTTGGTCCCTTGGATACCAGATTCTCTCCTTCCCTCTAAGTCAAAACCTAAATGGCCTTTGGAACTTGCCTTTCCTGATTAAGAAGTCTTTAAAAGGGTAGGAAAATTCTAAATATGATGCAAAAGTAAGATTTTTGGATTTTCTTGTTGTTGCTGTTTAGATCTGTTTTTTCCCGTTACCTTTACTACTCTCATTTCACTTGTTAAAGGTCAAGTCTATGTATAGACACATTAAACATAAAATTTCTAGTCTACTTCTGCCACCATGTCAATATGTATTATCCTCTGCTCTTAATTGTATTGTTTTAATTTTTCTACTTTTCTTCTTTGTAACCAAGCTAAAGTACTGGAAACTTCCTCTGTTTTTAATCAAACTTATCTTTGCTGCAAGTTGGGAGTATTTCCCTTGATTGGGAAGGAATAGTAAAAGATGAGTACATTTTAAAGGTGAATAGTTCATATTCTTCTTGATGAGTGGAATAATGTACCTTTTGAGAAAATGTGCTGTTATCAATTCACATTAAATTCTAAATTTTAACTACATTTACATGTGCATACACATACAGAGTTATATGTATATATAGTATAGTTTTTTAACTGTGAAATAACTTGATACAAAAGCCTCTCCTTAAAATAGTTGGAATAAAATTTAATTTTGATCTTGAGCAGTTAAACGAAAAAATTGGAGCAATATATTATTTACCTTGTTACCTGAATGCTATTCAGAAGAGACTTAAGGTAAATTTATTAAATAATTGAGTTTAATTAATAATTTATAATATATAGATATTCAGTCTTTTTCTGATAATGTAGAAATACGAAGCTATAGTAAATAGAGTACTTCAGTGATTTCTTTAGCAAATGCAATGTGATTTGCAGATGCTCTACTATTATCTAAAGGCTTTTTAAAAAAATTAGAGTTGTCAAGAGTTTTGACTGACATGAAAAATCTATTGGTCTGTAGAAATTAAAACTGCTATCAGTGGGCACACCAAAGCTGTCCATCAAATGTCTCACTGTGACCTAATTTTAAGCTGCATCTGTGGAACTAGTGTTTTCCTTTCCTGATCATATGTTATAAATGTAAATATATAAATCTATTTGAAATTATCCTACATTAAATAAAGGCAATATTTAAATCTGAATATAGTACTCTGCCGCAGATTTGCAAGCTTTATGTTTCCTTTTGATATATGGGTATTTAATGGTCATGATGTTTTTTCTTCATGACTTACTTTTTAATTTCACTGTAATATTTATAGTTTTTGCTTTTATATCTAGTCTTTCATACATTTTACCTGCACCTGGAGGGTGAATAATTGTTTTTTTGGGATTTCAGCAAAGATGTTGATGAATTCAAAGTTTTCATTAGAATGCTTAAAACATATTTGACTGTGTCTAAGATACATAATAGAAATTACCTATTTTGACAGAATTATAGAGGAAACTAGGCATCAGAAGTTAATTTTCTTCCTTGGTAGATTCCATAAGTGTCTTTTGACTTGATCTTGAAAAACAATGTAAGGGTGTCTATTTACCAGTATTCTGCTCCAGAAAAATAAAATATCACTAGGCAAAAGTAAAAGGCAGTATATTTAAGAAGCATACAGAAAACCCTGTATAGTTATGCATATCAGTATAGCCAATATGTCTGACTTAAGAAATAATGATACAACTCATTAATTTACATCATACTATCAACTCTTTGGAAGGTGCTGGGAATCGGAAAATAGGAGCAAGAACTCCTTATCTTTGTGGATCTTGCAAAGGAGGAGATAGATAATAAACGAGTAAATACTAGGAAGAGAAGGTATTTACAGTGATCGTTGGTATCAAGAAAATAAACAAGATGTTATAATGGAGAGTATCTGGAGATGAAGTTCTCTTGTTATTTGAGGTGAAGTCTAAAAAATGAGAATAAGCCATTTAAAGAGAAGGGAAAGAGTGTTCCCTGGAGAAGTATAGCAATTACAAACTCCTGAGTGAGGAAAGAACTCGGTGTGGTCAAACCACGTGAAAGAGAGCAAGGTATATGAAATGTGGTGAATGGGGAGAGTGTTGTTTAATAAAGTGGAAGAAAAAAATAAGACCTAGATTACAGAGAGCTTTGTGGGCCATTCGAGAGTAATGAGAAACTTCAAGGGAATCTGGTACAGATTTTAAAAACATCACTCTTGGAGCTGCATGAAAAGTGGGTTGAGAAGAATGGAATACTTAAGAAAGGGAGCATGGAGACCAATAATAAGACTTGTAGTAGTCCAGGCAAGAGATAATGGTGACTTGAATGAGGGTTGTAGTAGTGAAGCTGAGAGGCATCAGACGAATTTGAGAAGTATTTAGAGTGGTGGGTGAATCAGGAATAAGGGTAAGGGAGAAATGATCTGGGTCTTGAGCAACTGGCCAGAGGGCAGGGCAGTTTACTGGTAATGGAAAGAACAGAGTATATTTTGTTATATTTTTCTGAATTTTGTTATTGCTGCTTGTTTTTGTTTTGTTGGTGGCAGTAGTAAATCTAAGATTCTTAATAGAGATATGCAAGAGGAAATGGCAGTTGGGTAGTTTCTGTATCTTTATATTCTTATACACTTTGAGGATAAACATACAAATAGTTTAAACTCTCATGTTTAGCAAAAGATTCAGATGTTACTTGGGTAGAACATGTAGATTGAAGGAACCATGATAAATTAGAAAATTTAAGGGAATAAAGCTGCCTAGAATTTATAATTTTTTTTTAAATAGAAGGGACTTTGGAAGTCATCTAATCCATCCATCCCCTCTAAATTTTACAGATAAGGGAAACTGAGGTCCCAGAGTTGACATGACTTTTGAGGATCAAGGCTAACTGGGTGATAGTGTTGATCTAAAATTCATGTCTGGTTTATTTTCTCAAAGTAATATAATCAAAGGAATTACCCTTTTCATAAATACCTAAATATTTCATCAAATAATTTTATGCTTCAATATTAATAGTTCAGCCCTTAGAATTCCAGATATAGGGATTTGTTGTAAGAATTTTGCTAAAAGCTAATCTTAAACACATAGAAGGCAATGGCACCCCACTCTAGTACTCTTGCCTGGAAAATGCCATGGACGGAGGAGCCTGGTAGGCTGCAGTCCATGGGATTGCACAGAGTCAGACATGACTGAGCGACCTCCCTTTCACTTTTCACTTTCATGCATTGGAGAAGGAAATGGCAACCACTCCAGTGTTCTTGCCTGGAGAATCCCAGGGACGGCGGAGCCTGGTGGGCTGCCATCTATGGTGTTGCACAGAGTCGGACATGACTGAAGTGACTTAGCAGCAGCAGTAGCGATCTTAAACGAATATTTTGTTTAATCTAAGTCAAAAAAGGTAAATTTTATCTAATTTGACAGAAGATAGAGCAGAACCAAGTGATAAAGAAAAAGCTTTTCACGTTTTTCCAAATTCAAAAACTTAAAAAAGTATATGTGAATACAAGCATACTTTACCATGTTTGATCCTTTATTCTCATTTTCTCTAAATGTAGAATAATGTATGCAATACTGAATTTTATTCATTGGGAAATGAGAAACATTTTGATTTGACCTGGATACTTAGCAAAAACTAAGGAAATCCAGCTAATAATCTGAGAGTTTTATTATTCTCACTAAACCAGCTAGACAAACATAGATAAACCCTTGAAAGCTTTCAAAACAAATATGATTGCTTTGTACTATTTCCTCTGCATATGTGGCATATAGAGAATTAAAACTATACTGTTTTTACCAAATATACTCAATAAATTCTTCCTTTCCTGCAATGAAAAATAATAGAAACGAATTTATATACATCTTACATATTTTTAATATTTAAACTTCAGTTTTAGTCTCTTCTACTGATCAATACACCCTTTTAAATTTCACCAAATTGTTGGTATAGTAAAGCGAACTTTTCTATTTAGTAGCTCTCTAACCTAAATTTTTTTTTCTCATATTGTGCTCTAAATGAAATAGATTGGGGTTTAAAGTAGCAAAACCATAATGATGTGTCAAATCAGAGACAAAAAAATTTCCTGAGTGACCTGAAAAACCGTAGACTAAGCTGTGACAACAAGAACAGGTTCTTTCCCTTGGGCAACTTGTCATTTGAGTGAACACTGGATGATGCTTTTTTCTTCCCTCTTTCTTCCACATAAGACAGTGTGGATCAGTTATGTACATGTGTAGTCTGTATCAGCTAATCATTATTAGACCAGATCAGATTATATAGTGTTTTATAATAAAAGATTGTAATGAAAGGATACCAAATTTCATAACAAAGCCATTAAGTGGATGAAAATCAGGCAAGTTTAAAAAAATAATTTGATGTTAAAATTGATGAAAATACAAGTCACAGGGTGAAAGTAATGATTTCTGAGCATGGAATCAAGTGCATCGTTTTGCATTAAGGTCTAGTTGCCTTATTCCTCTTTACAATTCTAAATCGTTATGACATAATTTCTTAGCACTTCCTTCTAGAATTTTATTTTTTAATCTTTTAGCCCTGAATTTTGTTCTCATTTTGTAATTTAGATGATTAATTATTGTAAAGTTAATTAGAAGAGATACATATTGGAGTTTAAATCAGAATGAGGGTGAAGCTTTTCTTTAGTGGCCAGATTGATTTTGGAGCAGGAGAAGCCCAGTGCTTTTTTCTAGATATGAAGCTAAGGTTTCATTTCAACTTGGTATGCATTTACTTAAGTAGCTTTTATGCTTGAGAAGAAGCTGAAGTTGAACAATTCTATGAAGACCAAAAAGACCTTTTAGAACTAACACCCAAAAAAGATGTCCTTTTCATTATAGGGGACTGATATGCAACAGTAGGGAGTCAAGAAACACCTGGGGTAACAGGCAAATTTGGCCTTAGAATACGGAATGAAGCAGAGCAAAGGCTAATAGAGTTTTGCCAAGAGAATGCACTGGTCATAGCAAACACCCTCTTCCAACAACACAAGAGAAGACTCTACACATGGACATCACCAGATGGTCAACACCGAAATCAGATTGATTATATTCTTTGCAGCCAAAGATGGAGAAGCTCTATACAGTCAGCAAAAACAAGACTGGGAGCTGACTGAGGCTCAGATCATGAACTCCTTATTACCAAATTCAGACTGAAATTGAAGAAAGTAGGGAAAACCACTAGACCATTCAGGTATGACCTAAATCAAATCCATTATGATTATACAGTGGGAGTGAGAAATAGATTTAAGGGCCTAGATCTGATAGATAGAGTGCCTGATGAACTATGGCATGAGGTTCGTGACATTATACAGGAGACAGGGATCAAGACTATCCCCATGGAAAAGAAATGCAGAAAAGCAAAATGGCTGTCTGGGGAGGCCTTACAAATAGCTGTGAAAAGAAGAGAAGCAAAAAGCAAAGGAGAAAAGGAAAGATATAAGCATCTGAATATAGAGTTCCAAGAATAGCAAGAAGAGATAAGAAAGCCTTCTTCAGCAATCAATGCAAAGAAATAGAGGAAAAGAACAGAATGGGAAAGACTAGAGATCTCTTTAAGAAAATTAGAGATACCAAGGGAACATTTCATGCAAAGATGGGCTCGATAAAGGACAGAAATGGTAAGGACCTAACAGAAGCAGAAGATATTAAGAAGAGGCAGCAAGAATACACAGAAGAACTGTACAAAAAAGATCTTCATGACCAAGATAATCACGATGGTGTGATCACTCACCTAGAGCCAGGCATGCTGGAATGTGAAGTCAAGTGGGCCTTAGAAAGCATCACTGTGAACAAAGCTAGTGGACGTGATGGAATTTCAGTTGAGCTATTTCAAATGCTGAAAGATGATGCTGTGAAAGTGCTGCACTCAATATGCCAGCAAAATTGGAAAACTCAGCAGTGGCCACAGGACTGGAAAAGGTCAGTTTTCATTCCAATCCCAAAGAAAGGCAATGCCAAAGAATGCTCAGACTACCGCACAGTTGCACTCATCTCACATGCTAGTAAAGTAATGCTCAAAATTCTTCAAGCCAGGCTTCAGCAGTATGTGAACCATCAACTTCCAGATGTTCAAGCTGGTTTTAGAAAAGGCAGAGGAACCAGTGATCAAATTGCCAACATCCTCTGGATCATGGAAAAAGCAAGAGAGTTCCAGAAAAACATCTATTTCTGCTGTATTGACTATGCCAAAGCCTTTGACTTTGTGGATCACAATAAACTGTGGAAAATTCTGAAAGAGATGGGAATACCAGACCACCTGACCTGCCTCCTGAGAAATCTGTATGCAGGTCAGGAAGCAACAGTTAGAACTGGACATGGAACAACAGACTGGTTCCAAATAGGAAAAGGAGTACGTCAAGGCTGCATATTGTCATCCTGCTTATTTAACTTATATGCATCATGAGAAACGCTGGGCTGCAAGAAGCACAAGCTGGAATCAAGATTGCTGGGAGAAATACCAATAACCTCAGATATGCAGATGACACCATCCTTGTGGCAGAAAGTGAAGAGGAAATAAAAAACCTTTTGATGAAAGTGAAAGAGAAGAGTGAAAAAGTTGGCTTAAAGCTCAACATTCAGAAAACAAAGATCATGGCATCTGGTCCCATCACTTCATGGGAAATAGATGGAGAAACAGTGTCAGACTTTATTTTTGGGGCCTCCAAAATCACTGCAGATGGTGATTGCAGCCATGAAATTAAAAGACGCCTACTCCTTGGAAGGAAAGTTATGACCAACCTAGATAGCATATTGAAAAGCAGAGACATTACTTTGCCAACAAAGGTCCTTCTAGTCAAGGCTATGGTTTTTCCAGTGGTCATGTTTGGATGTGAGAGTTGGACTGTGAAGAAAGCTGAGCACCGAAGAATTGATGCTTTTGAACTGTGGTGTTGGAGAAGACTCTTGAGACTCCCTTGGACTGCAAGGAGATCCACCCAGTCCATTCTGAAGGAGATCAGACCTGGGATTTCTTTAGAGAGAATGATGCTGAAGCTGAAACTACAGTACTTTGGCCACCTCATGTGAAGAGTTGACTCATTGGAAAAGACTCTGATGCTCGAAGGGATTGGGGGCAGGAGAAGGGGACAACAGAAGATGAGATGGCTGGATGGCATCACGGACTCGATGGACGTGAGTCTTTGTGAACTCTGGGAGTTGGTGATGGACAGGGAGGCCTGGCATGCTGCGATTCATGGGGTCGCAAAGAGTCGGACATGACTGAGCGACTGAACTATGCTCAATAATACACGCATTGTGCTTTCTTTTAAGAATTTTCAATTTTTACTGTATTTGAGAACTTTTAAAATATAAATTTTCAGTGGCACCCCATAGTCTTTCAGGTGTATTAGTTGTCAAAAGCCATATACTCACAAATGTATACACCGCATAAGATTCAGCCATTTCATTCCTAAATATTTAACCAAAACCTTAAACACCAGCATTCAGTGCAGGTGTATTCACAATAGTCCCAAACTAGAAAGATCCCAATGTCTTATCAGTGTAAGTGAACAGATTAAAAACAAAAACCTGTGACATACCCATACAGTGGAATACTACTCAGCAGTAAAGAATAAATCACTTACATACTTGAAATTATAAATCTTAGAATCATAGGCTGAGGCAAAGAAGCTAAACATAGAAGAATCATGCTGTATGAATGTATATATACAGAGTGACAGAAACCACTGATTTTCTAGAGATAGAGGGAAAGGTGGCCTACAAGAGGACGTGAGGAATCTTTTGATGGTGCTAGTTTCGTATCTTGATTGTATTGGTATTTTCTTGGGTGTGCTAAACTGTCAAAACTCATAAATTATACATTTTAAACCTATGTGGTTTATTTTGTATAAATTTTGCCTCAATATTTAATAAGGAAGGGAATCCAATCAGAATCTAAACAGAAAAGTATGCAGTTGAGGTTTTTTTCACCATATAGACCTAACAAATACTATTCAGGACTTGAGAAACACTCTGAGAAATATGACAATGAATGTGTTTCTAACTCTTCTAGGTTAAACTTGATTTGTGCCCTCATGGTACTATGAAAAACTTAATTGTGCTTATTGTTTCAATATTTTCCTTCATTTTCTCTCCTGAACTATGAATTAGTTATCTTTGTATTCCCCAGATCTAACTCAGCTTGTGAAACATTGTAGGTACCCTCAACACAGTTTGATTAATAAAAGTGGATAATTAGTGCTAATTTGGCCCCAAGTCTTAAAGTATCTTGATTAAACTGAGTATGTAATTTATGTCATTAATCAGTAGTTTAAGGATCTGTTACTCCTATTAAATAGTGTTTAGCTTAGATTACAGGCAAGCTAGAAATTAACTTTACTGCATAAATCTCTTTTATTATGGATTCGTAATTTATAGGTCTTAGATGAATGCACTTTGTTTATCATGAACATTTAATTTCTGTGAAGATTTATATAAACTTCCTTTTTCCACCTGTTCCTCCAGAGGAGGTATATGTTCCCTTCTGGGTGCTTCTATAACACCCTGTAAAAAATTGTATTGAAGTTTTTGTGGTTTAGTATTCTGTCTCCCTCGTTGAAATAGGAACTCTGTAAAAGGAAAGCCTTCTTAGGTTCCTGTTTATATCCGCAGTGCCTCACACAAAGGCTAATTTAACATTAATAAGTACCTTTTCTATAATTAAATGTGTCATTTCACTGGATGAATTGGGTAATTTTTATTTTTCTCATTATTATTGGCTTTTATGCATCTTTTAAATTGTTTATTGGTTGCCATATATATCTTTAATTTACCACAATTTACCATCAAATACTGTTAAATCACATATAGTTTAATCATCTTACAACTGTGTGCTCCTAATATCCTTCCTTCCATTCTTTGTGATATTATTGTCATATATTTTGTTTTTACATATGTTAGAGACCTGACAGTATATTGTTGTTTTTTATACTTTAGACAGATATTTTTTTAAAACAGAAAAAAAAATTTTTGTGTTTACTTTGATTTTCTTTTTATCCTTTTTAGTGTTCCTTGTTTTTGTGATTTTGGGTCCAGTATTGCAACCTCCCGCCTGAAAAGCTTTTGTTAACAGGTTGCTTTTTTCTTTAGATGCTTCAAAGATATTATTCCGTTATTTTCTAGCTAGCATAGTTTGGATGAGAAGTCTGCTATATTCCTATTTTTGCTATTCCAAATATAAATATAACTTTTTCCCCCCTCTGGCTGCCTTCAGAAGAGTCTCCCTTCTTTTGATCTTCCAGCAGCTTGGCTATTTGGTGTGTATTTTTATTTTGTTTTCCTTGCTGGGGAGACAGGGAAGGGCCCTTAAACTTCATAGATTTGTGGTCTGATGTCTTTCATTATTTTTTGCAAATGTTTCCCTGTTAGCACTTTAAATATTCCTTCTACCCTGTTTTCAATCTTTCCTCCTGCTGGGATTCCAGTTTTAGTTATGTTAGACCATTTGCTATTTTCTGTCAGCTTGTAGGTGCTTTGGGGTTTCCCTTCTCTTCTTGTCTGTGTGTTTTAATTTTTATTATTTCTATTACTCTGCAAGTTCACTGAGCCTTTCCTTTGTTTTGCTGAGTCTACTGTTCAGCCTTTTGAAATAATTCTTTATCTCGGATAGTTTTTTGATTTCTGACATCTCCATTTAACTCTTATAATTTCTATTTCTCGACAAAATTCCATATCTCTACATGGATATTCACCTTTTCTACTAAATTCTTTAATATATTAATCATGATTATTTTAAAGTCCCTATTGATAGTTCTGACATCTTAATTACCAGTGAGTCTCATTCTGATGATTGAGTTATTTCTTGGCAGTGAATTATTTTTTCCTTTCTTTTTTAAATGTACCTCTTAATTTTGTATTGAATGCTGGACATTGTATGTAGAAAAACAATAGAAACTGAAATTAACAATATTAATCTCTGGAAATAAGCAAGTTTCCTTTTATTTCAGGCAGTTAATATGGGATGGAAGAGCAGCCAGTCTAGTCAGAAGTTAAGCTGGATTCATGTTTTGCTATTGCTTACTTGACTCCAGTGCAGTCATCTTTAGAACTTCAGTCAGTAACAGACTGTTCTTACCTTGTACTTAGAGGAAGAGTACTAGAAGATTTTTTTTTTTTAGTGTTCCTGCTGTCTCTTTAGCCATTCATGCCTGCCTATTCCACAAAGAAATTCTCCCCATACACCTGTTCCTCTTCCAGTGGTGGACTATTAATGACAAGCACCATGAAGAACATCCATCACCGTTAGTATTAATCCCTGGAGCAAAACCCATTTCTAAACATTCTGGTGCTAAGTAGAAAAAAAATTCAAAGTAGATTAAGTGTTGAGGAAAGAAGCCATAATTTTCTATTGGTTGTACCCATATCATAATTGCTGCATGTAATTAAATAATTGAATAGGTAAGTAAATAATTAAAGCTGTATATTGATTAAATAACAAAATGTCCTATATTATTAAGTAATTAAAATCCTATACTATATAATTGCTTGAGAAATACTATTGTTAGTAATCTGAAAACTAATTTCTGTGAGATGTGTAAAATCTGAGTATATAGTATAGGCTTACTTAATGCCAAGTAATGTCAAATATTCCTTTTTTTAAGATGAGGCTTGAATATTTTACACTGTTTATGCAGAGCAGTGTGTTAGTTTCTTGGGAGTACTATAACAAAATACCACAAACTGGTGGTTTAAAACAACAGAAGTTTGTTTTATAGTTGTAGAGGCTGTAACTTCAAAATCAAGGCGTCAAGTAGGACCATGCTCGCTTTTCACCTGTAGGCAGGCAGAGACTTTTTTTCCTTTTCTGCCTCTCTCTAGCTTCTGGTGGCATCTGGAGCTCCTTGGCTTGTGGCCCCAACTCCAGGCTCTGCTTCTGTCGCCACACGCTGTTCACAAACGTCTTCTCCATTTGTGTTTCTGTGCCTCCTCACGGCATTCTCCTGTCCGCATCTCTCTATTCTTATAAGAACATCAGCTCTATTGGATTATGGACGCACTGAAACACGATGTGACCTCATCTTAACTCTCTGCAGTGACCCTATTTCTCAATAAGGTCTGAGGTACTGGGGGTTAGAACTTGAAAATACATTTTTGAAAGACAGAATTGACCCAGAAAGAGCAGAAATGATGTCTGTGTTTCAAAACCATGCTCTTTTATTAGTAGCATTATCTCAGATAAAGATATTAAACTAATGAATCCAAAAGACAGTCTAAGAATATACTCATGACTAAATCTGTGTGTCATAAATTTGTTTTTTATAGGAAGAAACTTGGTATTTGATTACTTTTCAATTCAGGTAAATTTAAAGATAGCAGCTGACTTTTTAAAATCATATTTTAATGAAAATATTTACAAACTTTATCATATTTACTCCTTATTTGTAGCATTATTCATACAGAATTCTGGCAGACTTTAGAAATTCAATCATTTTTTTTAAACTCAGCTGTGAAATAGTTTGGAGATTTTGAGTAATACTTTTCATTTAGTCATCTAAGACATCTGACTTTCATAACACATGTGGCTGATATTCACTGAAAATAAATGGGCACTTTAAGGGCTCTTTGAAGCTTAAAATCTAGGATTCTAATCTCAGTTATAGTTTGTTATTGACTAAAAAAGGCTCAGAATAGTATTTGTGCCCCTGCATTTAAAGTTTTGTGTTGATTGTTTTAAAAGTTGAATTGTGTTGTTTGTTTTAAAATCCTTGTTCAGTATATATTATACATGTTCAGATTCTGTTGTAACAAAGTATTTGTTCATAGAGGCTTGAAGGTGGCAGAGTAGTAGAGTCTGAAGGAAAAAACATGGGAAACATGATTAAAATAAATGTTACTGTGATGTCTTTGTCTTTTCCAAACCAATGCTAGTAAAGACTTGTGTTATAATTGTTTTGACTTTAAGCATCTATTCTGAATCACCTCTCTGTTCACTAAGTAAAAGCACATCAAAAATTATGACTGTTATTTCTAGACAGTATAATTTTTCAGAGCTCAACTTTCTAGCTTAGTTTATAAAAAGGATTTGTGATTTATCTGCCATAAGCCTTTATAGTTTCTAGTGGCATTTATTTGGGAACATTAAAATAAATACCTAAATTACTAATATAATTATTAATAATTGGAAAGCTAGAATAGATAAATTTAGAACATTAAAAAAACATACACAGCATATACTAAGTACTTCCTGTTTGTACAACATGGACACAGTAGAAATAGAAGTAGAAATTGAAATGAATAAGAGAATGTCAAAGCTAAAAAGAAGTTTGAGCATCTTCTCCTCCTCTTCCCCTCCTTTCCAGATTAGGAAACTGACTTCAGTAGAGGGTAAGAAGCTTTCTTATGGGCAAAGTTAACAAAACCCTTAACTTAAATACCTTATCATAGTTATTTTTAAAGTCATTGCCTCAGTGATACTATAGGTTTTTAAATATTAAAAACTTCTGCCTTGCCTTATTGAAATAACATTTCAAATTTTAGGTAACAAAAATGCTCATTTTTACGCCAACAACCAGGAGTAGTCCCAAGAATTTCATCGTTAAACGTTCTTTGCATTCAGGTCCTCAGTTTATTACATGTCTACAACTTTATTTACTTGAAGAGGAAAGTGACTTTCTGTTGAAAATAAATCTTCTTTGCCCCTAATTAGCTATGGCTGAACTTTAATTACAGTATGAGATTCTGAAAGTGATTGGGAAAAGAAGCATATTATCCTCGGTCTAATAGTGCAGAAGGTGAAAGTGTGAGAAAGATTGTATCTGTTGTGTTCTCTTTTCTCTGTAAAGTTAAGAAGCATGTTTTCTGTCAAGAATGCAGAAGTTGGAAAGGGAGAGACTTTTAAAAGTTGTGACTATTTGGATGGCTCATCATAGGTAATGTGACAGGTGTGTGAAAAGATGTGCAGCATAATTTTAAGGGCTTGTCATTGTTCATAAGGCCATCAGTTTTACAGAGTTAAAGAAAAGATTGTTAATTTGTTCATTGTTTGCTGTGATTCTAATATTGTTAGTCAAAGCATGTTTTCTTAGAGATTTGGAAATATCTCACTGTCAACATGGATCTCAATGAAGAGGTTTGTGTGTGTGACTCTCCATCAGTTTTGATATGGATATGAAAATTGTGTTATCGTACCATGCCTCTTTAATCTCTTGTGAAATAGATTTTGTCTGTTTCTTCTATTTTGTCTATATGTGAAATAGATTTTGTCTGTCGATGTAGATTGGTCTCAGGATTTCCCTGAAGGTCCAGTGGGTAAGACTGAGCTTTCAACACAGGAGAAGGAAAAGGCAACCCACTCCAGTATTCTTGCCTAGAAAATCCCATGGACGGAGGAGCCTGGTAGGCTACAGTCCATGGGGTCGCAAAGAGTCGGACACGACTGAGCGACTTCACTTTCACTTCAACACAGGGGGCACGAGTTTGATTTCTTTTCAGGAACTAAGATCCCACACACCATGTGGCAAGGCCAAAAAATAGAAAAAATAAAATAGTACCCCACCCCAGATGTAGATCGCTTTTAGTATTTGTTAAGTTCATGGATACACTAAAAAGATTTTGGGTATCTTTTACTCAATAATTTTTCATAAATAAACCTTTTAAAAAGATTCACAGTTAACACCAAAATAGTGCTGTTGTCTTGCTGAACTTTTAAATGGTAAAAGTATTCCAAAATATGTTTTTAATGTTTAAAAAGGGAACATTGAATTAGAATTCAGTTTCCCAAGTTTTAGTTCAAAATGCTGATATTTAATCATTACAGTTTCTTTAAGCAAATTCTGAGTTGAAATATAAGAAAAATGAAACATCATTTATAATTTATCTTAGCTAATTTATCATCCGAGAAGGCAATGGCACCGCACTCTAGTACCCTTGCCTGGAAAATCCCATGGACAGAGGAGCCTGGTAGGCTGCCATCTATGGGGTCACACAGAGTGAGACACGACTGAGTGACTTCACTTTCACTTTTCACTTTCATGCATTGGAGAAGGAAATGGCAACCCACCCAGTGTTCTTGTTTGGAGAATCCCGGGGACGGGGGAGCCTGGTGGGCTGCCATCCATGGGGTCGCACAGAGTCGGACATGACTGAAGCGACTTAGCAGCAGCAGCAACCCTAAAAAACCTTTGCTAGCTTTCTGCTCCATACCAGCTTTAATTATGGCAAATCTCTAGCACTTACGTGTGCGTGCGCAGCCTGTGCACAGCCAGCATTAATTAACACTTGCAGGGCATTTGTGCAGGATGTTTTTATAGAAGACAGAGTGAGGTAGTGCCCAAATCCATGACAGCACAACGTGTAAAGTGAACCCTTTAGTTGCTAAAACTTCTTTGAAAATACAAAAGATAATTTATTCAGTAGTCTTTCCACAGCACACACTTTTCTCATGTTTGTCAATATTAATTTTTAACAAAATTTAGATGAAAGATTATAGGTATGACCCGCTCCTGTAGTTTATTTCTCACATGCAGTCATAATTTTCTGAATTGCTGCATCGTAATCGTCACCACAGTAACCACGCCTTATGTCACAGAGGATTATTACTTCTGCTGGGAAATAAGTAGTTTGAGCAGATGGATGCCTAAGGAATGAAGATTCTGTTATTGTACAAATAATTAGAGGGTGGGAAGAAAACATATCAAATATATATGTAGGCATAATTTTAAAACAGATTTTTATAATTTGTACTTGATACTGAGAATTTTTGAAAAGAAATATGAAAAAATAATGTTTAAACCAGAAAAGTAGAATGTAGCATGGAAATCATACATTTAGATTATGAAACTAAATTCTTTTAAAAATTAATTTTAGATAAAATTTGCTATTGTAAATTATAGGCTTCTTTGACATCCAACACCATTCTGCTTCCCCATTCTTCCTCCTCAGTCCTTTCAAAGATATAAGCCTTCCAAAGTCTCTCTCAGGAAAACTGGTGATTATTGAAATGATTTTTAAAAGACAGTTTGTTTGCTGATGTTATAGTAAGGCTTTCTATAAGCAAGAATGTTAAAAAGGTCCAGAATTGTGCCTATCCAGTCATAATTAGTCCATAGGCTTGATAGTCAGCTTCTACCAGCTACTTGGCTCTCTTCCTTTTCTTTCAAATTCTAATATCTGTGTATGCATCCATTTATATCTCTCTCCCTCCCTCAGCATGAATTGTTTTTACCTCTACATACATGCTATAAACTCTTGAACTAAGTTATCTGTCTTATTACATGTATGGAAAAGTCGGCTGTCAGCAAAGACCTGCTTTGTATATCCTGCAGTAGGTTCAACCTCACCCATCAGATTTAACAATCAAGTAGAATGTTGATCTAATATTAGGTTATTAATCAAGTTAACAATCCTGTTAACAATCAAGTGGAATGCCAGTTGTAGTGAAGGAGTGAGGTGACAGGAACTCACACACTGATGGAGGGAATGTGTGCTGGCTTCGTAAGCCTGTTTGTCATTATCTTAACAAGTGGAAGATGTGCAGAGTCTATGAACCAACAATACCACCTGGGTATTATAAATAATAGCCCAAACCTAAAAACCTCCCAAATAGTAATCAGCAAAGGAATAAATAAATAATTATGATGTGTTTATACAATGAATATTATATAGCAAAGAAGCATGTAACAGAATAGATGGATATCATAAACACACTGTTCGGTGTAAGAAGGCACAAAAAGAAGGAATACAACATGGTTTCATTTAAGTAAAGCTCAGAACACAAGAAACGCTAAACCATATTGTGGTTTAATCATTAAAAAAGAAGTAATGATTTTCATTCCCATTTCTCTCCCTTTCCCTGCCTCCTCCCTCCTTCTCTTTCTCCCACTCTCCCATCCCCAGGGTGAATTGTAATTTACCAAAATGTAGCCTAAGGCCTCATTCATTCAGTACATATTGAGTGCCTACTATGTATGAGGCATTTGGGAAAGTGAAGTGAAAGTCACTCAGTCCTGTCCGACTCTGCAGCCCTGCACAGTCCATGGAATTCTCCAGGCCAGAATACTGGAGTGGGTAGCCATTCCCTTCTCCAGGGGATCTTCCCAACCCAGGGATCGAACCCAGGTCTCCCACATTGCAATTGGATTCTTTACTGGCTGAGCCACAACATAGGAGCAAATCTGAAAGTAGGATATACTGAGCTTGTATTCAGTGGTGGTTTTCAGGTTCTTCCCTCAGCCTTAGTGCAGAACTTGTACCTGATGGTGGAATACCAACTTGCTCACTTTTTTTTCTCATTTGTGAGGCATAATAAACATGACATACAAATTTCATTGCTTCCTGGTTTTGGCTGCTGAACTGAAGAGTAATATCAAGTGCAGTATTTCATTAGCCCGACTTCATAAAGCCAGACTCTTATGTAGTGCTCTTACTTATGCTGGAAGCTACTCTCTGTGACAAGTCATCATTAAAGAATGTAGCAGGGCTTAAAGAGTTCATGGGCTGCACTTTCAAGTGGTTGGATACTTACATTTATGGAAAATAAAAATGTAAATTGTATTTCTAGAAGTGACAACTCAGGGTGCTTCAGAAATTAGAAGTCACTTATTGTCAGAGAGTTAAAAGTGAGTCTACATTCAGGGATATGAAAGTTTAGGACAAGGAATCTTTTGAAAGTTATTTTCAAGTGAACAATAATAATACTCATTTTAATATGATAGCATAAAGCTATAGAGCTACCTTTACTGTAGAAAAACAGTTTGAATGGACTTGTGTAGTGACATGTTCTAATATATATTTTAAATAATTTGTGAGATACCTTTAAAAACTTATTCACTGGTTTTGATAGAGTAAATGGACACAGCATTATTGTTTCTTTGCATCTTCAGATTCTTTATTTTAATAAAATTCTCTAACTCAGATATTTATATGTGCTTTTTGTCTTAAATTTGGTAATAATGTAATTTCTAAGGTAGAGATTTGAGTTTACACTCTGCAGCCCCAACTCTTGATAACACATAGCTATGTTGTAGACAGTGCAAACAGGGCAAGCTGGGAGGAAGGGAAAGAAGAAGGAAAGCAGAGGAAGGGAAGAAAAATACTGTGGCCCTGAAACACAAGTAGGTAATTTGCCTTTTAATTGTAGTTATGTTCTTACTTATTGCATTACTGAATTTGATGAACAAATTTGTTGAATAAATTTGTATTAAAGGTTCTTGAATTTAATGCTTTGAATATCGAGTACCTGAATATCGAAAGGAAGCCAGCTTAGCTTTCTAAGCACACACAGTTTATATTTTGAAAGCCTATACTTACTCAACAGTTAGAATCAAAAACTATTTGAACTTTGCAATTTAGGGATGGGGGTACATGGTATATGTGGGCTTCCCAGGTGGCTCAGTGGTAGAGAATCCGCCTGCCAGTGAAGGAGATGTGGGTTCAATGCTTTGGTCAGGATAATCCCTTGGAGAAGGAAATGGCAACCTGCTCTGGTATTCTTGCCTGGGAAATCCCATGGACAGAGTATCCTGGAGGGCTGCAGTCCATGCAGTTGCAAGAGTCGGACATTACTCAGTGACTAAACAGCAACAAATACTGTATGTGCATAATATCGAAGGTCTGAGCTAGATTTGTCATCCTGATGTTTAGTTTTTTCTGACATGATCTGCATACAAATTGCCCAGCAATTTAGATAATTTGCATTTATGTTACTGGAAAAGAAAACTCTAAATGAGATATGACCAAGATATCTAAATGAGATATGTGTTATAGTTGGCTGGCTCATGCGACTAGTTACTCTGGCACTGAAGAATTTTCTCTGCTCTTATTAGCTAATTAACATAGGGTCCTTTTCTGCATCTATATAACAGTACAGTGAAGCCAAGTGGGCATGGCACAAAACTTAAGTGACCACAACTATTTTGTTTTAGTACAGATTTCCTTAAAATTTTCAAACATTATGAAGCCCTGCTATGTAAGTTGTGTGTGTATTTCTGCCACAGGAAGTGATATGTATTGTTTCATTTTCTATTATGATTCAGCAACAGTTATAAAGATATGATCTTAGTTTCAGTTCTTTTATTATATTTATTAGATTTCATTTACTAACTGATTTTGTAGCAGTAATTCTTTTATGAGGCATTTCTTCTACTGATCCTTTTGTATGCTTCTATAGCTGCACAATTCAGTGTGGCAGCCACTATCCAGGTTTGACTCTTGAGCTATTGAAATGTGGCAGGTCTGAACAGACATGTAACTGTAGTGTAAAATATAAAATACACTTGGCTCGCAAAGATTTATTACTAAGACGAGAATGTAAAATATTTCACTAGCAATTTTATTGTGTATTGCAGTGATCATATTTTAGAGATTGTGGATTGAGTAAAACATATCGCTAAAACTAATTTTTCACTGTTTATGTTTTTAATATGGCTACTTGTAAATTTAAATTATATATTTGGTTCACATTTGTGGCTTTCATTTTTATTGTATGCACTGTTCTAGAGTCTATCATATTTTATATAAGGAAATCAGATTTAGAAAGACATATTCTTTTGTCTCTTTCTAATTCTGTGTTCAAGGTTTGCAAAAGTATTTTAAAGTGATATCTGTGTTCCGACAGTTAAATGATATCTCTTCTATGTGATGTAGATGTACACATAGCAGAAGGTGTGTTTGACCATTTGACCATTGCTTGTAATGTTTAAGTGTATTGATGTTTTCTTGAATGGAGAGAATAAGGAAAAATGAAACGCAAACTACTAAGAATTGAAAAAGGAAATATGCTTATGTACTATAGAAAATGCCAGTAAAAAGACCCTAGTACTAATCTTTAGGAATTACATATTGTAATCTAGAGTTATGCTGTACTGCAGATGGTTGTCTTTGATAGTAACTGACTTTGAAACCACTGAGAGAAAGATACATTTAGTGGTTTCCAAACTGAGGAAAAAATTCCAATCAAATTTTAGTTCCAGTTTTTTTCTTCTTACACAGAGTTGTCATTTGTGAAAGAGAAGGCAAAAAATTTCACGTCAGTCATAAACTCTTAGGACACAGAGAAGTTCTTTAAATTCCTATATGATGCCAATGAGAATGATCTTTTTTCTCCTAAAAAGTGATTGCCTCTCTTCCCCATCCCACCCCCATTTCCATGTTTATTTGTTTTGTTTTGCTTTCTAAGAAGACATTTAATGCCCTACTTTGTTTTATTTTCTGCTTACTAAATAAGGAATAAGTCTGTTATGTTTTATATTTGAAATTTTAAGGTACATTTCTTTTTTCTTTTATTTTTAATTTGACTCTTTGTTTTACAGATGAGGGCAGAAGTGCAGTTGACCAAGCAGGTGGTGCACAGATTGTAGTTGACCATTTAAGGTCACTGTGCAGTAAAACAGATCCCGCCAGTGAGAAGCTCTTGACTGTCTTTTGTGGCATGCTGATGAACTATAGCAATGAGAATGGTAAACAAAACTGAAACCTTGCTTTATCTGTGGGGGAGAAGTGAAAAATCATCATTACTGTAGTCTACACTAAAAATACTTAGAAAAATTATGAACAAAGCATACATATTAATAAGTAGCATATAAAATTATTAACTAGCCAACATTAAATTACAATGTTTCAAAAATACACAGTGGTCTAATTTACTAAATGGGACTAATTGTTGAAGGGTTGTCCATGTTAATCAGTACCAAAACCAAGAAACAAAATAATGGTATGGTTTGTGATTTCTTGTTATGCACATTTGAAAAATATACAATGTTAAAATAGCCTTTTGTTTATTTATATTAATACCAGGAGCAATTTTAAAACACAAACACTGTCTATATAAATAAAATTATTTTCTCTAGATACTGAATTTACTTGTAACAGTAAAAAAAAATGTAAATGAAATCTGGCCTTAGAAAAATAAAGTTCAGAGCAATTGCAGATATTTAATTTTAGAAATTTAATAAGTACTTGTAAACAGAAGTTTCTTGTCTCTGTAAAACATTCTTAGAACCCAGCAACAAATGATATGTCAGTTTTCAGAGAGCCTATATGGTTGTTGATTAAACAAACATAAAAACAATGAAATGAAGTCTTCTTCACCATACTTTTAAATATCACAAAACAATCATCTGTCGTCTTCTATGAATTACTGCGTGGATCAAACACTCAACTTCTGGGGTGTTCCTAGAATTAATACAAATAAGGTCTTTTTGTGACTTATTTCATCATGATATTTTAAGTTGAAGTCTCTTGCAGAGATAATTTACTTGTATACTAAACATGTAATAGTGTTCTTTCCCATGTTCTAGAAACATGGGGATCTTTAGGTATATTTGTTATTTCTTCATGAGTCCAAGGAAATATTCTGAATAATTAAGAAAGAAAGGTAAACATTGATGACAAATGACTGCTGACATTTGACCTTGGTGTTAGTGACAACAGCAGAGGGGACTATAGCCCTTTTCCCGTTGAAAGGGGAGAGCTACTGCTCTTCTCTAGCCGTTGTTTCTGTTGGCGTTTGGCCAACTACTGCCAAATCTTTTCATTTGGTGGTAGGAGGAAGTTAAAAAACTAACTTTTTTTGTGACGTCTCTTTTTAAATGTTGGATTACATTTGCTTCTTTAGCACTGTACAGGCTAAACAGAATGTGTCCTCAAGTCACATCCTTCCAAGAAACACTGGTTTTTAAACTTCTGAATTAAAATTATCCATTATAATGATAATAAATAGTTCTTATTCATTAAATGACTTGCCTGTTACTTGAACTGATAACAGATGTAGTCTTTGTAGGGTCAGTTTCCTCTCTTTTTCTTACCCTCTGGGTGGGTTTACTTTTGAAAAGAAAATGCCCTAAACATATTAATAGGCAAAGCAGAAATGCAGGATCTGGATAATCTGCAAAATGAGTAGCCAGTTCCTACAGAATTGAAATTTGATCATAATACACAGGTATCTGAATTGCATTAAGAAATCATTGGCCAGATATTCATGTCATTTCCTTTTCCTTCCATTTCATTTAAGCTTGGATGTCTGCAAAAGTGGGACAAGAGCTAAGTGGGAGAATGGTTTAGAAAGATATAAATGAAAGAAACTAATAAAGTTACTATGGCAGCTTTGGCTGTAAAAGAATTAGTCTTGTTATGCACCTAAACTTGCTGTTTATCCTTTGAGGAAGCTGTTCAAAAATCTCTACAAAAGCATGTCAAATAGCCAAAATGGTCTTCAAAAACATCATTCATTCTAATCTGAAGGACATTGTGATTCTCTATTAATTAGGATATATCACACTGTGTAGGAAAATGTACTGAAAAGGTAATGTTAACAACACACAGAATGCATGGTCTAAATTTATGATATACTTCTTTTGTAAACGTTGTTACCCACCCCTCCCCCAGGTGTGCAAGTGTTCCCAAGAAATAACTTAGATATTTTGGAAAGCTATATTAATTTTTCTTAGAACATTTTTGGAGCAGTGATGTTTTTATTCCTTTCTTCTAAAAGCTGCAGTTTGAATGCACTTTTAAAAACTTATTAGGTAAAATAGAAATAAAGTTACCTTTAGTATTTTAAAAGAATACCAAATTTGTAACGATATTCTTTCCTTCACTTCCTTCTACATTTGACTATCATGGAAATCTTAGTTTGTGAAGCATTTCTTTTTCTTCATAATGCTCTTTAACTTAAATTATATCCTTTTTTGTTTGTATAATAAGCATCTTTGTTGTATCCATTATTACTATTTTCTTTAAAATATGTTTAATACTTTCCAACTTAATTTTAGGTCTTGGCCAAGATCAATCATTTGGTATTGATCCCGTCCACCTGGAGAGTGTTTTGGCACTCAGGAGGCACTTTTTATTAGAACTGATAAATGAAATTCCTTTTTATGTGTATTTGCTACTGAATTTCAGTACACAATCCTCTGCTAGTTTCTGAGTAGAATAGTTGAGTGATAAATACCTCCTGTTCCTCTAACAAAAAAATTAACTCTACCCTCAGGCCCAATAACTTGTCTCCTTAGTAGTTAGGAGGTACTCTTCAGCTTCATAGTTAAAACTTTTTAAATATGAAGATAAGAAAGTACTGAAATGGTCACAGAGACTCACCAACATAGTTTCTCTAGTTAGAACATTTTCAAATTGTTAGTCTTAAAGGTGGCTTGACACCAAGCTGAGACTCAGGATATCCCGATTCCTGTCCCTTTAGTGGACAGCTCTGAGCATTTCAGATCTTGGAATACATTAAATAGAAAATCAAGTTTCCTAAACACATGCAGGAAAGATACATAATGAAAACACTCAGTAAAGTCATTTTTATACCCTTTGATAAAACTGTATAAAACTCAAGGTTCATGAGTTCTAAAACTTTAGAAACTGCTAAGACTTGTAAGCTAAAAACTAGATATATTTTTTTTTCTCCACTAGTGAAGCAATTAAAACATCTTTTATTCAGACAATTAAGTGTAGACTATCTGAATAGAAAAAGTTATAATTATTTCGCTAGAAAAGTTGTATCAGTTATATTGCTAAGTGAATTATATTTAAATAAAATAACATGAATAAAACTTCTCGTTTAGTGAAAATCATTTCAAATTTTTCCTTTTTGAAAAAGTCATACCTGTTTTTCACATGGCAAGAAAGCACTTCCGTTTTGTGGCCTTCCAAAATATTCTGAACACCTGACTGTTGTGGTTAGAGAAAATTGTGTTGACAGTTTGACATTCAGTTTGAGGAAATGTGAACTGTATTTCCTTTATGTAGTTGTAACTTTAAAGTTTTATTCTATCAACCAGAACTCAAACTTATTATTGTAGGTATTTTTAATTTCATTAGTTTCTTGGATTTTTTTTTTCTTAGCTTTGGTTACCCAGTGCCAAAACATTGCCCTGAAGATTGAAAATTTTGTTCACATATCCAACTGTTTTCAAATACAACACCATTTTGGTATATAGTAGGAGTTTGGAAAATATTTATATAATAGATCGACTTTTCTGGGTGCTTTGTATTGTCTAAATTCTTTTAATCAGCAAAATCAGTGACGGGAAGAAAAATATGTTGCTGGTATGCATTTTCTTCATGAAATAAGTTAGGACCATTATAAACTCTTGCCCATCACGTTAGTTTATATTTGCTGTTTACATACATGGCAGCAGGAGAAAGTGGCATTGAAAACAAGCTGACAGTGACAGCACCAGATCCGTGGTTAATAATTCACCGCAGGTGATCCGCAGACCAAACAAATCTGCATATGTGTACTTGAAAGTTGACTGCAGCTTGAATAGCAAGAAAACAGTTATCTGAAGCAAAGCACCGGAATAACTTGACGCCTTACTGCGGTATCTGGATGGCCACCATTTTTATTATATTACAAGTAACCATGATAACCAACTTGGAAAACTCTGTAACTGAGAGTTTATGCTTTTCTTAGTACACTTATGCTACAAACATAAAGGGAAAAATCTGTGATAATTCTAAGAAAAATTATTAATGATGATAAGCATTAAAACAAAGACTAGAAGTTACTTGTTTTATATAACCTATACCGTCAGAGAAAAAAGTAGAGGAAATAAACATGTCATCAGGAAAGGAAAAGTTAGTTTCCTTCTAAAGTGACTAATATGCATAGTCTGTGGTAGGCTTCTTCATGTGACAACTACTGTCATATCTATATAATACATATGTGTGTTTGTGTGTATGTATACGATTTTTACAAATAGAGCTGATTTTTCTGTGATATCTTAATAATTCCTTGTTACTTAAAGAGTTAATTTCTCTTTTCTGGTTCCTGAAATCTCTCTAGCATACTCTTATGATAATGTATTTGCCACATGGACTTACAATAACTGAACTATGTTTGGAGGGAGGCCATCTATGTGATTTAAGAAGTGCATTTCGTGGAGTGTCAGAGCCTAAAAATTGGATTTAATTATTAAGCCCAGTACTTAAATTCACTTGTTTAAAATGGGCTTGTAAAGTATATCTTCTCTCCTCTAATTTAAAGAGCACTTAGTATGTAGTTAGTAAATAGCTGCTACTTTCATTTCAACCAGCAGTTTCTCAATTCCAATAATACTCTTCATTTTTATAATGAACTCAGCCCAATTAACTTGGCTTACTTGATTTTTATTCTTACTTAAAATAGGAAGAATAGAAATTAATAAGGAATAATCCTGATTAAAAACTGAAAGTGCACTTTGGCCTGAGCCTCTCGTTTATATTTTGGTATTACTTTATTATAGGTAAGAAAGAATGCTTCCTAGATGTTCGATGCTTAGAGAATGATTTGCTTTGCATGAATGAGGAACTAGTTTCAAAGTTTACTTACTGTGGATATAAGCTAATTAATAATTCCACAAATTTTCTAAATACTAAAAACTTTCTGGCTAACTTAAAGGGGAAAAGACAAAACAGTGTATCTTTGCAGTTTATTGTCTTTTTTCTTAATTATATTAATTTTTCTATATATAGTTTTCATGTTGCCTTCTGCTCTTTTTTTTCTCTTTTTAAAATGGCATGGGAGATGTACTTTTAAGTTCTATCTATTGAAACTCAATATGTCAAATTATTCTAGTACTCTAGTTGAAGTGCATGAAAGACTTATATTAGAATTCTTTATTTGCTAATTGCTGTTCTCTTTGTAAAAAATTTGTAATTTTCATTGTTTAACCAACAGAGCTTTCTAATCATTCTGAAGCAGGTGACATTCATGAAGTTCTGCTACAAGTAATGTCATTTTAAACAAATTGTTTTATTGAAGGACAGAGCAGTTAACTGTTCTTGTTCTGCTGATTCTGGCTATTAAATTTGACCAATTAGAGTACTAGCTCTTCGTCATAATCCTCCTAAACTGCTACTCTAATAATACTGTTATTTAATGGACAGACTCTGAATTTGGTTTTTAGAGGTGTACCAAATGTACGTGTTAGTTTAATTCTGCATGAACAATTACTGCCAGTAATATTCGGTTTTGGCTATTATAGAATGAACTTCTGAATATAAGAATTCAAAATATATCACAAAAAATGAAGTGATTGCTCTAGTTTTGTTAACATAATGTTAAGATTGACATTATATTAAAGAAGTAATACTTTTTGCAGCATTTTTAGCTTCTAGATTGCTTTTATAATCAAGACAGTGCATTTAGCATTGTGATACTAAATAACCAATTTTAACTGAGGACAGTAGGGTAACAAAATATGTTGGGGGTTTCTCATTCTCAACGTAAAAACATGTGTAGAAGGTGACTAATAAGATGTTGTTGAATATTACTTTTGAGAATGTCCCCATAGTGAAAATTTAAGGTGGCAGAGTTGGCTTTCTGATTTTAACTCATCCTCATAAAATGTAAAGAATTCTCAAATTGGACTTTCTCTTAAAAGATTCATGGCTGGAATGGAATTAGTTAACTAAAAAAAAACTCCTAACATTTATTTTTTTGTTGTAAATTCTGAAGAGAATAGATGACAAAATCTCTGTTATTCTGCCCTGATTTAATTTTTACATTTATATAGCTTTCACCATCATTAGTTATTGCCACATTTTAATATTGCCAGATAAATACACATTTACATATCAGCTGATAGAATTTCAGCATGTGATCCACATTAGGAGATATTTATATGAAATGTTTACCTGTATTTGAAAGTGCATATTTAGATAGTGAAGGTAAAACTGAAAGACCAGGCCTTGTTTTTATTATTTATGTTGCATTAATTGAAATATGTTGGTACCAAACACATGACCATTGACTTTGCACAAATTTGTAGGCGCCAGAAATGACACTGACGTAAACATTCTTCTTTGACAGAGCTGTGGCAAAAGTCAGAGATACATATATAATGGATTCTGGTCAGATATCAGCACATCTTTAATTTAGACCACTTGAAACAATTCATTCAGCAAGAAACTTAGAGCAGAAAAGTATCATATGTAAACTAACTTGTATGAAAATCAGTAACTATTTTCTAACTACAAATAAAATCTAGTTAACAGCAAACTGGCTATATTTTACTTATTGAAAAACAAATTTAATTGAAAAATGTTTACTGGAAAGAAGTCAGAAATCTTTGGCTTATGTAGATACTTCTTAACACAGTTTGTGTGTTGCAAATAACTTTTATGTAATTTTAAAGTGTAAAAACTTAATCATAATAATTCTCTAGGGTAACTACTATTATTTGTTTTGTTGTTAAAACCAAAGCTGTAAAACAGAATTTTTATGTTTTTAAACACACGTGATTGTAAGATATATGTGTCGTCTGTAAATTAGCCTCACAACTCAATTGGCTGTACAAAATTTTTGCTTAAATTTATACTTAACTGTAGATGTGGCCTTTCAGCCATGCCATATGAGAGCCAAGACTGAATGTTTTTCTCTCAATTAAGAGCTGCTTAAGCAATAGCTTGACTGTAGTCCTCTTCTGAAAAACAAACAACTTTAACCTTTAAAAAGACCAGTTTATGCCTGAGATGAAAGCATAGAATTTTCTTAATCAGGGTAGATGTATCTGTAGGAATCTTCTTTGTAACAATTCATTATAACAATAGGTGATCTGTTGTATGTAATTTAACCTGAAGTGAGCCTAGGGAAAAAATTATCTACTAGATTAAGAAAGAGATAATCATTCTAGATGTCATTGGATTGAGAACAGTAAATGAACAGGCCTCTTAAGAATAATAAAATATTTTCCTTTCTCTTGTGATTTGCTTTGAGGTTTTCCATTGTTATTGTTTTTATGTTATACTCACTCATGTAATTTTGTCATTTATCTCTAGAACTTTTACAGAAGGGAAATTTTGCTCTGTAGAGACTCTCTTAGTTTCAGAACTTAGAAACTTTTTCACTTTTTATTGTTAACTTTCAGAAAGTACGAAATGTGTAAGTGTATTATTTTTAAACCTCTAGTACTCTAAAATACTAATGAATCTTGATTGGTTTTTTTTTTTCCTTGAAAATTGCTGATTATCATTGAGATATGTAACCTGGGGCTTAAATTATAGAGGTAATCTGTATGTAAATATAACATGAAATGCATGTTTTGAGTAAACAGAAATTTCAAAATAATTGAGTTGAAGTTAATTTTAAGCAATTGTAAATATTCTTGGTTTTATTTGCTCAGCATTAGATTTAGAATAAAAATTCTTCCCTTTCCTGATCAATCAACAAAAGGATATTAGGTAATAAGTTTAACTGAAGTCAGGAAGTCTTTACTTGTATTTGCACATGTGTATGTATAAAGGTTTTAACCACAGACCATCCTCTTGGTTGCTTTATTTAAGTCAGTTTACTTTTCAACATGATGATAGAGCTGCAACTTGCTTCAGCGCACAAATTATACTACACTGTTACAGCATATCTAATTTTTACTTTTTATATATATTTTTGGAAATATAGATGTGCCATTAGTAAAGGGCATTTTTTTTGGTCTTTATTATACCCAAATGATTTTTATCCAACTCATCAGGATTTATATTTGCTTGTTTTTATTGTTTCCTCTATATATAATTAGACTATAGATGTGGTTTTTGTGCAAGCTTTTAAGTGTATACTCTTTATACAATGAATACTAAACACCAAATCTGCATACTAATGTAGAGACTGTGTATTTTGAATTGTCTGTGTGTGTGTTATTTTGACACAGTTTCATCATTATGTCCTATTAATCAGCTTAAAAATTTTATGACATTGTAAGGAACTTTTCTTGGGAATAAGATAAACATGTGTTATCTTCTTTAAAAACCTATACTTTTTAGTAATTGATCCACATAACTTCAGTTGAATTACTAGAATTCTTGGCATACTTTTCTGGACCTATAATCTATACCAATGTTTGAAACATTAAACTGAAAACTCAGGGGGAAAAAGGTTCTTCAACTTGAGATCTTCTCTCCAGATCTCCATTCTTTGGAGTTTCCATGTGTGTGTGACCTGAAGAACTTGGAACCATTGAAATTCAAATGTAGGTAGGTAAGTGTTCACACCAGCGCATGCGTTGATTGCCTTATATCTCTTTGTATACGCATCTGTATTGCACCCCCTCAGTGCCTTTCTTCTCTTCCTCCCATAGGTCATGCAGGGCCTGTGTCATCTTGATATTATGTAATTTTGTAATTCTGTACTTTGGCCAGTATTTGTCTGTGATGTGTGTCAGGAGCAATTTTTAAAAGTCTTCAGACGTTTATGACATTGTCCTGTCTAAAGACTGTCTTTCACACATACGTGTTTGCTATGTATGGGCCTGAGTTGCATTCTTGTGAACTGTATTTGTTGAGCTCTGACATTGTTTTGGAGTTGTTGGTATTCATTGAAGAATGCGATAAGTCTCGGTCTTAAATTGTGTCTCTTACCCTCTCAAGTGTCTCTAGAGAATGTGAACTGGTTCTGAGGATTTCTTCCAATTAGTCTTTAATTTATAAGTCATATCCCTGGTACCATTCACAACAGCATGAGTGTCAGCCATGTCCTTTGAAGTCTATTTACAGCTTTCTTTGGGCAATAAGAAAAAAAGTGATTCTACTTAACCATTTGCTTCCAGCAATAAGAACTAATACTAATTTATTCCACACAAACTATAGCTTTACTTAACCCTTAAAAGAACTATGTATTGATAACATAGTAAGTTGTAACTGAAATAGGGAAACAGATCTAATCATGGAATATTCTCCTAGACTTAAGTAGAGTATCTATTCATATAAGCAAAATGAGGTGTTCCAGTGCTTAATTAATGTTATCTCACTCAAAATATCTAAGCACCAGTATCTAGGATTCCTACCGTGCTTGTAATTTTAATGTTTTTCTTCTGTCACATCTGCCAAGCATATCATTGAATTTTAGAACTCTTTTCTATATTTTTTTCCCCAATCCCTATAAAAATTAGGTAATCCATTGGCAGTGGTTCTTAAACTTTTGATCTCAGGGCTCTTTTAGACACTTAAAAATTGCCAAAGATCTCAAAGAATTTTTGTTTATATGTATGGGTTATATCTATCAATATTATATTGGAAATTAAAATGAAGGCATTTTAAAAATTATTTAGTATTGCATTTTCAAATAATAAAAACCCATTACAGGTCAATGTAAATAGCATCTTTTTATGAAAAAATAAGTTAAATTTCTTTAACTGCTGAAAAGAATAGCATTTATTTTACTGTGAGTGTGTGATGTTAAGAATACAGTGACTACTAATACGTTTTGGTGCCATTGACTGGGTTCATACTAAAGCCCCAGCAGTTTTACTCACTACTGTTTTTGTGCCATCAGTGGAAATGTCAGCACAGTGAAAAAGGCAAATCAAATCTTGGGTGTTTTTATGAAAGTAATTTTGACCTGGTGATCCTCTGAAAGTGTTTTGGGGACTCCACTTTAAGAACCGTGTTCTAGGATGCCTGCCTATCTTGAGATGAAAATTTGTATCAGCCTGTTTAAGATATTTCTCTCTTCTGGGCCTCCATTAACAAAGGAGAATGACTTGCCTGCAATTGGCATGAACAGATTTTAGAATTATTTGAGTGTAATTTTTGTTTTAGTTACCTTCATAGAAATGGATATAAAAGAAGGGCACCCAAGTGGTCTAAAATGAGGCCTGTCCATTGGATGACTATATATTTTTTCTCTTTACTTGTGTGTGGTATGTGTGTTGTATGTGAATACACAGTTAAATGGCTCCTGGGTAGCTTGAACACATTTTCATGAAGCAATGTGATTTTTATGAATTATGGCTATTTATACCATATGCCATTGGACTATGCTACTTTTCCTGCTTATCTACCACAATTTCAAATATTGCTGCTTCAATTTGTATGCCACAGATTGTATGAAACTCTGTAATGTTTCTTTTATCTTTTGGCCCTCTTATCCCTGGAACCAAAATCCATAATGTTGTAAAAGTGGTCAAAGAAAGTGGTAGAGATGCCAAGTTCAGAAAACATGAAGAGCATTATTTAAGTGGCATTCTCCTGCTAGCTCCTAGCTCCTTCCTATATTTTGTTATTCCTCTAATGTCCCTGGACTGTTGGATTTTCACAGTTTGTACCAACAGTACTGAGGGGGTGTGTGATGCTTACATATATGCAGACATATAGTAGAGTTTGACTCACTCAATGCATGCGCTAGTGCTCACGCTTACATACCTGAGATTTAATGATTCAACAGCTCTGCAGTATTTGAAGAGGTAGGCAAAATGAATAAATAAAGTTAAAAATATTGCTAAAGAACAAGGATCTGCAGAGGTGATCCAATATTAAGGCACTCTATCAACTGGTAAGTAACCAAAATAATTTCTAACTTGGAAAGCTTCTTGGTGCATGATCTTTATAGATACTATAACCAAGATACAAATACTCTGCCAATATAACATAGAGGTATATACTATAATACGTGTAATACTATAGGTATAATAGGCTATTTGCCTGTAAGATAATGTAAGTGTTGTGAGTCATTCATTAATTACTGAATTGTATAGTTAGAAAAAATAATTAGCATCAGAAGCATAAAAATGAATCATTTAATTGAATACATTCTTTTACATATATGTCATTTTAGAACAGACTTCATAATTGCACTGCAAAATTTGAAATTGTTTTAGACTACTTGAACTCTCAGTGTAAACTTCATTTGTCTCAGGATTTGTTTTCTATTCTTATTTTGGTCATAAGCCTCTTTCTAGTATAGATGACCACCCCTCCCAACTGAGCCAGATAATATCCATAATTACCATCAGTTTTCAGGGCTGACAAGCCTCTTGTTAGCTATCTCTTCTTATTTGACTCTAAAAGCAGGAAAAATTAACTACACAGACCTCTAGGCAAGTAATCAATTGGCATGTGAGACAGCTCAACCTTACCTTTATGTTCTTTCTGATAATCACCCAACCATCTCCTTATCTATAGGTTAAGAACTATGTTGTTGTTATGGTTTAGCCATTAAAATCATGTCTGACTCTTTGCAACTCAGGGTCAGTTGGTCTGTAGCCCTCAAGGCTCCCCTGCCAATGGGACTCCCATGCTGGAGTGGGCTGCCATTTCCTTCTCCAGGGGATCTTCCCAATCCAGGGATCCAGCCCGCATCTCCTGCATTGGCAGGCAGATTCTTTACCACTGAGCCACCAGGGAAGCCTTAGAACTCTGAAGAGTGGTAAAGAGATTAGTACACAATCTCCATCAAGGGATGCATGTTATGAGGAAAATGTGTTTTGTAAGAAACAGATTTTTTCTTTAGATAAAAAAAATATGTAACTTAAACTTGGAGAAAATTCTTAACTTGAAAATGGCATATAATTTTTAAAAGGAAAAGATTTTGAAAGCTTTCCTCTGTCTTTAGATGAACCAGTTACTAGGATAGTGTTTGCATAGGCATATGAGTGTCTTTCTTCTTAGGGTCTTTCTGCTTATTCTTAGAGGTAGTACTTTTGATTTTCACTTTGGTTTATTTACCTTCAACTCTGTTACAGGTATTCTATTATCATTGTTCATGAGGAGCAGTTGTGAAAGTGTGAGGCATATTAAGTACTTTAAAATCAATTAGTTTCTTAGAAAATGAAGGCAAGCAATGATAACAAAGCCATATTGACCTCTTTACCTCTCAAGCGAAGTCTTTCTTTCTTTCCTAAGATGATTGTCACTATTATTAAATAAAACTTTGAAAAGAGAAATATTTTAAGTAGCCAGATTCTTTTGTTGTTAAAACTTTCCTTCCTAACAGTCATCAAAGAACACTCTGCTGCAAATAAATAATAATTTGAGTGTGTTATATATTTTTCATTCTTTATTATGAAGCAAGTGTTTTTAAGGGGTTCTAAGACTTTTATCTTCTTAGTCTTATTTAAGTTGCTTTTTTTCTTATGCTTCTCATATACTCTGTGACTTCCTGTAATGCAAGTGTTACTTTGTCTAACCTTTTAACTTAAAAACCAATGATAATGTTTAATTGTTTATGCATTTTAAAACCTACTCAGTAAAAGTATAAGACCATTTAAAAAACACTGGTGATGTGCCATATTACTTGAATTATTGTCATTTCTAAATTTCTTTGAAAATTTCATTGAAAAGTTTCAAAATTCAATTCCTTTGAACTAATGTCTTAAACATTTTCAAGACTTATGAGTGGATTTAACCTTGTTTTACCATAATTAAAATAGTATGAAATAGTATTGTGTTTGCAGTAGGGAGTATAAGAGGTGTTTTCTTCTTACTAGTGTCCATTTAATACGTAAACACTTTTTTTGTGTTTTGTTTTCTTGTTTGTTTGTTGTTGTTTTTTTAACAGATTCCCTTCAAGCTCAGCTTATCAACATGGGTGTTATTCCTACCTTAGTTAAATTACTGGGCATCCACTGCCAAAATGCAGCTCTTACAGAAATGTGTCTTGTTGCCTTTGGCAATTTAGCAGAACTTGGTAAGTCCTAGACGTGAACCAAAATAGAATTATTCATAGCTGATTAATATACTTATAATACGTTTTTCTGTAGATGTTAACCTGGAAATTCATTTAGATTCTTTCAGTTTATTTTTTTGAAGCGTCATAGATACATTCTTTCAGTGCTAAAGTGTAGATCCAATTACATCTTAGGAATATATTGTTTATAATTGGAGCTAAGAAATTTTTGTGTTTTTGCTCACTAAAGATATAGCTTAAAGATAAAACAGAAAATAAATGAATGCAGTCTAGTTTAGGATTGGGGGCAGAAAAGGAATGTGCAGCCCTTTTTAAGTCTTTTGATTCCTAGTGTATGTGCACACAATATTATTCTATATTCACAATTATAGGATGAATCCAGTTTTAAAGTTTACATGCTTATAAACATTATAAACAGACTGAGATTTTCCCCCTTTTTGTTTGGCTTCACAATCTTTTATAAATAAACTTGTCTGATTAAAATATTAGTATTTTGGAAGGTGGGTAGAAATGTTAGAATGAAAATCTGTACTTTTGCTCCCTTTTGGAAACCAACTAAAACTAAAGAGTTTTTTTTGTTTGTTTGTTTTTGTTTTTTTAATGCAAAACCATCAAGAAAAGGGGAGGGAAAACAAACAAAAGGGATAATACAAAAACTTTTTAGAACCCAGAAAGAAAAGAAGCAGTAATTCACTTAGCAAAACTTTGAAATTTGAATCCTGAATTGGAAAGCCAAGAACTAACCAATTTGTTCTTTGGTATCTTCAAAAGGCTCAGGATTTAGTGGCATCAAGAGTTTCTTCTGTCCCTTCCCGCTCTGGTAACTGGCCTTCCCATCTCAGCAGAAGACTGTGTTTACTCGTAGAGAGAGACTCAAAGTAGAGGGTATGAACTTAAAGATACTTATGTTGGAGTTCTTCTACACAGAGCCTTCAGATCTACAGGGAATCTTACAAGGCCACTCATAGATCCTAATCAATTTTTAAATCCCAGTTCTTAATGAGTAGCAGACAACTAAAAAAGTGAGGACCGCCTCTAACATGGGAAATAATGAAATAAAAAAAGTAAGTTGGAGGAAGTAGAAACTATCCAGGGTGGGGGAAAACTCTAATATGCTCAAGTAGGAAAATACTGTAAGCAGGAAACTATGACAGGACGCTATCTTCAAAGAAAAAGGAACAGAGCAAGAAAGCTAAAACAGATGAAATGAAAGACAATAAACTGTATAGAGAAATATTTACAGAAGTAAAGCAAAAAGCAAGGGTATGGAAAATAGAGAAATCAGTCCAAGAGTTTTAGAAAGAGATAAATAGGAAAAAATTGCTGAATAAACCCAAGTGTCACAGAACTAAAGTAAATATTTCTCCAGATTAGAAGAATCTTATCAAATGACAGCCTCCTGGATGAAATTAGGTCCCCAGACCACAGCACATCAATGTGAAATTTTAGAATAATGGGGACAAAGGGAACATTTTATAGAATTCCAGAGAGAGAGGAAGGAAGAAAGTTACATAGAAAAGATTGTGAATCAGTAGACATCAAATGTATCAAAACAACACTGGTAACCAAGAAAATGGAATGTTGTTGCCTTCAAAAATTTGAGGAAAAATTATTTCTAGTATAGAATTCTGTATGCAAATCATCAAGTCAAGTGTGATGTAACAATAGGGACAGTGTTAAACATGAATGTCTCAGAAAAGTGGTATCCTTTATATCTTTCCTGGAAGCCTCTGGAAGATGTGTTCCAATGAAACAAGGCATATAAATAATAAGACTACATAGGAATCAGGAGACAAGAGATTCAACAGGAAAATAGAAGTTTCTAGTAGTCTGGTGACATGACAGCCCCAAATTTCCTGTTTTCAAAGAGCAACCAGTCCAGATTGGAGAAACTCTTACACGAGATGAAATTAATTGAGCACCTAAAGAGAACGTGCTTATTAAGAAAAAAATCAGACAACTGATGGAGAGTTTGGAGTTGAATTAATAAGTGCATTGAAGGCTAAGTAAATGAGAAAAAAAGTAATTCCAAGGAAATAGAAGTAACCCCAGGCCAAATGAAACAGTATATTATTGAAACACTAATTATTTCAAACCAAAATACAGTATAATTACATTGTAAAGATGTAGGTTATTGTGGAGACAGGAAAAGGAGAAAGCTAGTGCTTCATCTTTCATAGTGAAAGGTCAATCAAAAATACCTAAAACTAAAAAAGCAAAAATTGTCAATATAAAGTGTTATTTAAAGATCTGGAGGTAAATACCAGTGAATTAGCTAAAAGAGCTTTATGTGCTTGTTTTTGAAGAAGAAATGGCAAAGGGAGACTGGATTCTGCCGGTAAAATAAGTATTAGAACTAACTCTTTAAATTAATATATAATTTTGTTAAAAAATAAATGCTTAAGGGGTGGACTTCCCTGGCTGTCCAATAGTTAAGACTTCACCTTCTGATGCAGAGGGTGTGGGCTCAGTTCCTGGCTGGGAAGCTGAGACCCCACATGCCTCACAGCCAGAAAAACAAAACATAAAAAACAGGAGCAGTACTGTAACAAATTCCATAAAGACTTTTTAAAAAATGGTCCACATTAAAAAAAAAAAAAAACCCAACTTTAAAAATAAACCCTTAGGAAAAAATCCTTCTTGCTCAAAATCTGTTAAGGATCTGTGGCATTTAAATCAAATATAATGTCCAAATCACAGATCATGCTATCTTTTCTCTGTATCCACCTACAGGATATGATAAGGTTTTCTTCATGAATTCCTCTATTAATTATTGTGCATTGTTCCCTTGTGCTGGCAAATGGACTGAATTACTTAACAGTGGTGATTTGGTTTCAGTTTAATAAGTGGAAGAATAAACTATGGATTGGAGAAAAGTGCTACAACTTTTTTAAAAAGAGTTAAGAGTACATAACTAGATAAATGATGTCTATTTCATCTATGATTTTATGTTTCGTTTATTTGAAGAATTGTGTGAAACAGAATGTTGAGGAGTTAAATCATTCCTGTTTAAATCAAACTAACTTTTTAGGGTAAGGTGTGATGTTTGTAAAATTTGATTTCTGAGGGTTTAGGTAGCTTATTAGAAAAGACACTCCACCCTTGCCCTTTTTTTGTAGCTCTAAGGAATCTTCCTTAGAAGTCTTGGAGTGGATTCTCATCATTTTGGCATAGATCTGGTACATGTGCCAAAAGCAGGGTAACAGTAGAGTAAATCAAAACTGTTTTAAGCAATATAAATATTTATTTCTCCATTTTCTTTTAAAGTTGAATTTGTAATATTTTTTATTTGATATTGGCGGAGATTTACCAGAAACTAGAGAATAGAATGTATCTCTTGCATTTGTTTACTTGTTTTTTCCAACATTCAAAATCAACAAATTTCTTTTGAACACTTGCTCTGTACTAGGCACCATACTGTATACTGTGTTTGTGGTAGGCATGCTCTCAAGCAGCTTATATTTTAGTAGGTGATGTGGAAACTTATTTCTAAGATGAACTTATAAATAAGCATATAATTGTAAGTTACAGTAATTGCTAGTATGAGGACATAATTGAATGAGGTAAGGAAGGAATTTAAATTACAGATGTGCATTCTAGGTGGGAGGAACATTTCAGACAGTTAAAATTTCTAAATATTTATCTTCTTCAAACAGTGTACTTTACCTTTCTCAGAAAGCTGCTGGTGGATGCCTCCACGGAAACTAAAAAGCTGAATGTAAATGAACATAGATAATAGGGTATCTAATACAGGAAGGAGAAGAAAATATCCATCAAGATCATGGAAAAGAAATTCCAGGATGTCAGTGTGTTCAGCAAACATGAAGAGCAGGCAGTCTCAACTAGATTGGTCAATTCTCTGAGAGAAACGTTTAGATAAATTGATAGGATATCTGACGCAGCAAAATAACTGAGAATCTGAAAGGAAACAGAATGGATTCTGGTTGTATTTTGGTGGTAGATTGATAGATTTTGGTTACAAGTGAGCAGTGAGCCCCAGGTTTCTGCCTGTGTGGAAGGTGGGTAGGTGGCATGTTTATTCTAAATTAAGGAAGTCTGGAGAAAGAACAGAGATATCAGAATATCAGAAGTCTACCTTAGGCATGGTGTTTGGATGCTAGAAAGATGTTCAAATGGTGATGTCAAATGGCCATTTAAATAGCCTGGAGTTAAGAAGAGGGCTAGAGATATGATTGTATAAGCATCAACATATAGGTGGTATTTTTATGGTATGGAAAAAAATTAGATTGCCTAGGGTGAGAGTAAGGATCAAGGTAAGAAAGCCGAAGATGAAGTCTTAAGGAACTAGAATTTATACAGGTCTGGTGGAAAGGAGGAGCACGCAAAGGAGACTGCAGATTGTAGAGGTGGGCCAAAACTGGTTTGAGGTGGGTTTAGGTATGCATGTGAGTTGAGGAAGTAGAGACAGTGTATGTAGACAGTGCTGTCAAGAAACTTGTTTGAAATTCAACAGACTGGATGGTAGCTTCATGAAAGTGGAGTAAAGGGAAGGTATTTGGTTTTAATATTGCTTTTTTTGTGAGAAATATTAAAGATCTTTAAATGCTGAGGATGAGGGTCTAGAGTGAAAGGTCAGAGGTGGTGAAGAGACAAGAAAGAAGGCATGTCAGGGACAGTGTGAAAGCATGCCGCTCGAATGGTATAAAGACAAGTCTCCTTTAGTTCAGCCATGTGAAATGCAATCTGTTATGAGTAGTTTTTCTTCTTTGGCTAAAAGCCTTGAAACTATGAATTTATAACAGTAATTTTACCATTGCTATGGTTACCTATATGTTATTCTAGCAAACATTTTTTTTTATAGCCTTGAATATAATTGGGTCAGAACATCTTAAAGCTTTAGACATTTTTCCTCTACAGAGGCATTAAAAAAAAAAAAAAAAAAGGACTGATTCTGTATTTGAAGAGTGTTTGCATTTATCAGTAATGATACAAAATGACCAAGTATTGAAAGTAATAAAAAAAATTTTCTGTGCTTAATTTTGTTTTTTTACTTTAAATTTTCCTCTTATTTTTTACAGAGTCAAGTAAAGAACAGTTTGCCAGTACAAACATTGCTGAAGAGCTGGTGAAACTCTTCAAGAAACAAATAGAACATGATAAGAGGGAAATGGTTTTTGAAGTTCTTGCTCCATTGGCAGAAAATGGTGAGAAAATAAATGCACCTCTTGATTCTTGATCATGTAGGCTTTTTCCATTTTTTCTAATCTTATTTAACTGCCAGCTAAATATTTAACTCAAATTCCTTTCTTTTATTAATGATGTGATAAGTTTTATTTCAGATATCTCTAACTTCAGCTGCATTATCTATTTCATAACTATACATATATTGGCCAAAACTACTTTCCAAATTGTTTTGATTTTAAAATCTTGGGAAAGGTGGTTCTGTAGCTTACACATTCTTATGCCAGTCTGGAAAAGGCAGCCGAGAGGCTCTACTCCACTTACATACTCTTGCAGGGCAAAGGCCATAAAAGTTGGAGCAGGCCTACCAACTGTGTAGACACTGAGGATGAGGCTCTAGAGTGAGAAGTTGGAGGCAGTGAAGAGGCAAGAGGGAATGAGAAGGGCCTTTAAAAGAAGGCATGTCAGGGACAGTGTGAAGTATTCCACTTTAATGGTATAAAGTAGTCTTTATACCATTTAGGCAAAAAATCTTAAGGGATACACTCTAGGAATAAGAGAGAACCAAAGGAAACAAACCATCCCATAATAATTTTTCAAATACAGTGTCTAGCACATAACCAGAGAGGACATGAGGAGACAAGACATTGTAAGCAAGAATCAGTACAAAGAACAGGCAACAAATATCCCGATATGGGAATTATTAGACATTGACTCAAAACAGGTATGCTTATTATGTTCAAAGAGTTAAAAACAAGCTTGAAAATTTTAGATAGAAACTAGAAACTATAAAAAGTAGACTAGCTGATTTGAAAAAGAAATAATTGGAAATTCCTGAATTGAGAAACACAACAAAAATTAACCTAAATAGATGAGTTTGATAGCAGATTAAATATAGTTAAATTAGAGAACCAGTGAACTGGAAGATAGAAGGGAAGGAAATCCAGAATGAAATCCAGAGAAAGAAAAGGACCAATATACATAAAAGAGAATAAGAGGGAAAGGGACTCATATACATTTTTTGGGGTCCCAGAAAGAAGGGAGATGGGAGGGTAGAAGTTTGAAGAAATTTTGGCAGCGTACTTTTCAAAAGTTATGAAAGATATCAAGGATTCAAGAACCCCAATAATTTTAAAACATTCAAAGAAATATACATTTAGATATGTCATATTGAAATTGAAAAAAATATATATATAAGGACAGAATTTTAAAATTAGCCAGGAGAAAAATAGATTACCTTAAAAGAGGCAAAAGTTTGACTGCTAACTTCTTGACAGTCACAAGAAAGCCAGATGACAGACATGTTCTGTGTGCTGAAAGAAAATAAATACAACCTAAAATTCTAATCCCTGTGTAACTGTCAGAACCGAAAGCAAATGAAGATGTTTTCAGATTAGAAACCATGAAAGTTAACCACTAACATATTCTCACTAAAAAGAAATTATAAAGGATTCTTGTAGATAAAAGGAAAATGATTCCCCACCCCCCCCCACCCCCAAAAAGGAAACTGAATCCAGAAAGAAGATTATAGGTGCAGGGGAGGAGAAAGAAGCAAAAAAAAGCAGTAAATATGTATGTAAATCTCATGAATGTTGAATATACAAAATGATAAAAATAATTCATTGTGAAATCTAAAGTGTGTGTGTATATATATATATGTATATATATTTTATATACCACAAAATGGAGGAGGCGGGAGGAGATGGGGACAACAGAGGATGAGATGGGTGGATGGCATCACTGACTTGATGGACATGAGTTTGAGCAAGCTCTGGGAGTTGATGATGGACAGGGAAGCCTGGTGTGCTATAGTCCATGGGGTCGAAAAGAGTCTGACACTACTGAGCAACTGAACTGAACCACAAAATGAATGTATGAATCTGGAGGGACATAAAAGTGAAGAGTTCCAAGACATTTGTATTATCTGGAAGAAAGTACCATTAGATTCTGATTAATGAGTCCAAATTTTAAGGTGAAGTAGAATAATTTTTAAAACCAAATGCAACTAATGGAAAGATTTGTGGAAAAGAATTTTTTTTTAATACAGCATCAACTAACAAAAGAACAGAGAGCAAAGGGAACTTGGAACAGGAGGTAAAAATAGGGATGAAAAAATATACTGGATTTAGTATTTTGGTAATTACATTAAATGTATGTGGCCTAAATACTTTAGTTAAAATTAAGACCAACTGTTAACTCAAATTTTAAAAACCAGCTAAACAACCAATACTTCTTAAGTATGAGGGGATTTAAAAGATTAAAAAATATTCCATTCAAACCTGAAAAAGGCCAAGATAGTCATATCATCAGTACTATCAGGTAAAATAGACATTACTATTAAGAAACTTGCTAGAGATAAAGAAGGTGACATTATCATGATGAAAGATCCAGTTCACTTGGAAGCTATAAAAATACATATTATCCCAAAAGATTGGAAGCAAAAGTATTCAGAACTATGAGGACAACTAAATATCCACAAATATCTTAGGACAAATAGACTTTAAAAAAATAGTAGTATAGAAAATGTGGACACCATGATTATGAAAATTGATTTAATGGACATACGTGGAGCCCTGCACCTCACTTCAGAACCCTTGCAAGTATATATAAACCATTTAAAATGTGTATACTTCTCATGGAAAAAATTTTAACAAAGGATTGCCATTTTAGAATATGTTTGAGTTTTTTTTTTAATAATAAGGAAAATGAGAACACTGTCTCAAATCTTTTATGACGCATGTAAAGCCATACTTAAAGTGATTTTTTTTTTCACTTTAAAAGTATATAATGGAAAATGAAAAAAGCTAAAATCAGTAAGCTCAGTTTTAATCTCAGGAATTAGTGAAGAAAAACATAAACAAAACCCAAAGAAACTAGAAGGAAGGAAATACAAAGAACTGAAGTTAATGAGACAGAAAATATGTAACACAATAGAAGCATATGCTGGTCAATGTTGAGTCTGAAAAGATGTCATAGAGCTGGTAAATCCCTAGTAAGATTAATCTGGAAGAAAAAAGAGAGGGAAGGTACAAATAACCAGAATCAAGAAAATAGATCTCACTACAGATACCACAGATACTAGAAGAATGTTACAAAATTTTGATGTCCATACATTTTCAAGTATGGATGACACAAGAATAGAAAAGCCGAGTAATCTTACCTTATATTCTTTCAAGGAATAGGAAACGCAAATATACTCACTAGTGTATTTTGTGAAGCTAATAAAATACCATCAAAGACCATAGAAGAATACAAATTAAAGGCCAGTCTCACCATGAACATAGATCCAAAATTCCCATAAACTTTTAGCAAACAATTTCCAGTAATATATTTAAAAATTAATCATCATACTAAATTGGATTTATTCTGGAAATGTAGTTTATTATTCCAAAGGCAGTCAATATAATTCATGACATTAAAACTTAATAAAGGGGAAAATCATATGATCTTCAGTCGCTCAGTTGTGTCCGACTCTGTGACCCCATGAACTGCAGCACACCAGGTCTCCCTGTCCATCACCAACTCCCAGAGTTTACTCAAACTCACATCCACCGAGTCGGTGATGCCATCCAACCATCTCATCCTCTGTCGTCCCCTTCTCCTCTCGTCTTCAATCTTTCCCAGCATCAGGGTCTTTTCAAATAAGTCAGCTCTTCACGTCAGGTGGCCAAAGTATTAGAGTTTCAGCTTCAATATCATTCCTTCCAATGAACACCGAGGACTGATCTTGTTTAGGATGGACTGGTTGGATCTCCTTGCAGTCCAAGGGACTCTCAAGAGTCTTCTCCAACACCACAGTTCAAAAGCATCAATTCTTCAGTGCTCAGCTTTCTTCACAGTCCAACTCTCACATCCATACATGACCACTGGAAAAACCATAGCCTTGACTAGATGGACCTTTGTTGGCAAAGTAATGTCTCTGCTTTTTAATATGCTGTCTAGGTTGGTCATGCCCTTCCTTCCAAGGAGAATGTGTCTTTTAGTTTCATGGCTGCATTCACCATCTGCAGTGATTTTGGGGCCCCCAAAATAAAGTCTGCCACTGTTTCCCCATCTATTTGCCATGAAATGATGGGACCGGATGCCATGATCTTAGTTTTCTGAATGTTGAGCTTTCAGCCAACTTTGTCACTTTCCACTTTCACTTTCATCAAGAGGCTTTTTAGTTCCTCTTCACTTTCTGCCATAAGGGTGGTGTCATCTGCATATCTGAGGTTATTGATATTTCTCCTGGCAATCTTGATTCCCGCTTGTGCTTCCTCCAGCCCAGCGTTTCTCATGATGTACTCTGCACAGAAGTTAAATAAGCAGGGTGACAATATATAGCCTTTACATACTTCTTTTCCTATTTGGAACCAGTCTGTTGTTCCATGTCCAGTTCTAACTATTGCTTCCTGACCTGCATATAGGTTTCTCAAGAGGCAGGTCAGGTGGTCTGGTATTCCCATCTCTTTCCGAATTTTCCACAGTTTATTGTGATCCACACAGTCAAAGGCTTTGGCATAGTCAATAAAGCAGAAATAGGTGTTTTCTTAAACTCTCTTGCTTTTTTGATCATCCAGTGGATGTTGGCAATTTGACCTCTGGTTCCTCTGCCTTTTCTAAAACCAGCTTGAACATATGGAAGTTCACAGTTCATGTATTGTTGAAGCCTGGCTTGAAGAATTTTGAGCATTACTTTACTAGTGTGAGATGTGTGCAATTGTATGATCTTCAGTTCAGTTCAGTCGTTCAGTCGTGTCCGACTCTTTGCGACCCCGTAAATTGCAGCATGCCAGGCCTCCCTGTCCATCACCAACTCCCGGAGTTCACTCAGACTCGCGTCCATCGAGTCAGTGATGCCATCCAGCCATCTCATCCTCGGTCGTCCCCTTCTCCTGCCCTCAATCCCTCCCAGCATCAGAGTCTTTTCCAATGAGTCAACTCTTCGCATGAGGTGGCCAAAGTACTGGAGCTTCAACTTTAGCGTCATTCCTTCCAAAGAAATCCCAGGGTTGATCTCCTTCAGAATGGACTGGTTGGATCTCCTTGCAGCCCAAGGGACTCTAGAGAGTCTTCTCCAACACCACAGTTCAAAAGCATCAATTCTTCGGCGCTCAGCCTTCTTCATAGTCCAACTCTCGCATCCATACATGACTACTGGAAAAACCATGGCCTTGACTAGACGGACCTTAGTCAGCAAAGTAATGTCTCTGCTTTTGAATATGCTATCTAGGTTGGTCATAACTTTTCTTCCAAGGAGTAAGCGTCTTTATCATCCAGAAAAACATTTCATAAGATTAAGCATCCATATATGGTTTTTAAAAACTTAAGAAACCATTACTAGAAGAGAGTGAAGAGAATATATAACCCGAATTCTATAGAAAACTTCACACTCAGTGGTAAAACAAAAAGCATTTCCTTCTAAAGTTGGGAATGAGAAGGATTATCCCCATTTTTATTTCTTATTGTATTGTAGGAACTATCCAGTGCTATAGAGTAAAAAAGAAAGAAAAGATATTGGTAGGAAATAAGCTATCATTTTTCATAGATGATATGATTACATCCAGAATACAAAAGAATAGGTTAATCTTGAAAATTAGCATTTGGGTTGTTAGCCAAAACAAAGAAAAACATCTGAAAACCCAAAGCATTGTATTTTTACATACGAGCAAAAACAGAAAATACATTTTAAAAATACATTGTTTAGTATAAAAAAAAATATTTAAGGAAATTCCTTGGTATTCCAGTGGTTAGGACTCTGTGCTTTCACTGCTGGGGCCCCCGAATGTGATCCCTGGTCTGGGAGCTAAGATCCTGCAAGCTGAGTGGCTTTAAAGAAAAAAGAGAGAGAAGTACTTCAGAATAGGTTAATAAAAGATGTCTAAGATCTCTGGCAGAAAAGTGTAGAAAATCATTAAGAGAAACTAAGATCTAAATAAACAGAAAGCTATTCTGTAATGATGTTATATGGCCCCATACTGATATAAAGACTTAACTGCAGTTCTCATCAAAATCCCAAAGACCAGGAATAGTCAAGATAATGTGAACAAGAACAAGGGAGCAGAACGGGTTTTACTTCATAACAACAATAAAGTTTTATTCTGATAAAGCTCTATTATATTTAAAAGACAATGTAGTATTGGTTCAAAGATAGACAGGAAGACTGGTGCAACAGGATAACCCAGAAACAAATGGATGCATTAGTAGATGTCTATTTTACTAAGAAAAAAAGGTACCACTATGGAGCTATATGGAAAGGACAGTTTGTTAAATAAATGGTGCTAGAAATGTAGAAAATACGATTGGAGACACACATACAATCCCAGTTTTTACTATTTTAAAATTTCATTTCAGATACATTATTGAACATAAAAGTTGAAATAAGAAAGTTAACCTTAAAACATGAGATAGGAGAATATCATCACAGGCTTGCATACAGAAAATTTTCTTATATCACAAAAAGCTTACCTAAAAGGAAAAAATGATAAATTTGGTTATTTTAAAAATAAAAATTTGAGAAAAGCATGACAGTAGATGAAATGATATTTGCAACACATGTAACAAGCAGAGGGCTGATGTGTACAACACGTAGAAAAACACCCCCAAGTCACTAAGAAAAATGTGGAAAATTCAGTGGTGAAAATGTGCAAATAATTTGAGAAGGCCCTTGACAAAAGATAAAATCCAAGTAGCTAATAAACACATGAAAATATGCTCAACTCATTAAAAATTAGGGAATGCAAAATAAAACCACAATAAATTACCACTGTGTACTCACTGGAAAAAACGATAATACCAAGTATTGATGAAGGTGTGAAACAGTGGAAACTCATTAAATGCTGATGGGACTATAAATTGGTACGATTTGGAGAACAGTATCTACTGAGTTAGAGATGGGTGTTCCCAGTGATCCAGAAATTCTGCTGTTTGGTGTATACCCAGAAACATGTTCATGTACACCAGGAGCCATTCCAGGAATGTCCATAACAGCATTGTTTATAATAATGAAATATTTAAACAACTTGTATCCATTAACAGTAGAATAACATGGACTATCCATATTATGGAAAAATACACAGTTATGGAAAGGAATGAAGATAGCCATAACCAGTAGTGTAGATGAGTCCTATAAACATTAAAAAGAAAAGGCCAGCACTGAAAAATATATGATTCCATTTATATGAAGTTTCAAAAAAAGCTAAAATTAAGCTGTAGTTTTTTAGGAATGATTATTTGGTGAAATTGTAAAAGTATGGATATGTATGGATATCAGGGTAGTGATTTGAAAGGGACGGATATGTGACAGGAAAAGTCACAGAGGGGTTTCTCGGGTTGTTGGTGATGGATTTCTTGATTTAGGTAATAGTTCTGTGGTTATTTAATGTATTTAATAATAATAGTTGATTAAGCAGAACATAAGGACTTCCCTGATAGCTCAGTTGGTAAGAATCCACCTGCAATGAAGACGACGACCCTGGTTCAATTCCTGGGTCAGAAAGATCCGCTGCAGAAGGGATAGGCTCCCCACTCGAGTATTCTTGGGCTTCCCTTGTGGCTCAGCTGGTAAAGAATCCACCTGCAGTGTGGGAGATCTGGGTTTGAGCTCTGGGTTGGGAAGATCCCCTGGAGAAGGGAAAGGCTACCCACTGCAGTATTTTGGCCTAGAGAATTCCATGGACTGTATAGTCCACGGGGTTGCAGAGTCAGATATAACTGAGCAACTTTCACACTTAAGCATAACGTATATTTATATGCTTTGTTGAATTTGTGGAATTTTTCCACCACTTAGAAAAGATTTTTAAATATACATTCATACAGATATACACATACATATATATATAAAAAAAACATGATACATAAATGGTAGTGATATAAGTAGATGTCCTTGGGCAGAATGGTACTGATAAAAGTGTGCTAGGCTGTCTGCTTTGGCGGAATGCCTTGCTAATCCTTTTTAATAAGGCATTTTAAGCATCCCATATATATATGTGATTACAGTTAAACTGTGAGAAGAAAGATCTCATAGTTTAACCTTAGCACATGTTATATTTCCTGCGTGCCTTAGATCTTATGGGAGAAATTTATTTTTCATCTCATTTCATGGTTTGGCCAAATAGGAAATTTTCATTGTGACCTTCAGGTAGTTTTATGCCAGAGAACAACCTGTAACCTTCCTTGCAGTATTTCATAATAACTTTTTATTTGTTTGTTTTGTTCTCCACTGTCTTCACTTGTGTTTTATAACTGTGAAGTGGACTGAATGATAACTTTGAAAATCATCCTTGGTTTTCCTTGTATACAAAGGAGAGTGATTCCAACATTTAAACTGGGATTTCTATAATTCAAGGTTTTTTTGTATTTTTTAAGGCTTTTTCGTCATGGCTTTCAATTCTAGTCACCGCATATTTCTAGTTCTGTCATTCTGTAACCAAGGAAATGCCCTACTTTCAGCATGGCACAGTGCAAGTATACCTTTTAAAAAAATATTCTAGGTTGAATATTCTGTGTATTCTGAAACAATATGCCAAGGAAGATCAGTGGTCCTAGTGATAGGGAAAAAAGGCCAAATTTTTACACATTAAAATGGTCTCAGTGAAAAAGTCTTAAGTTTGGGGAAAAAAAAAAAAGGTCTGTTTCTCCCAAATAAGAAGCTTACACTGCCCTTGCTGTAGATATATGCATATACAGCTTAGGGAAACTGAAGACTAAAATAAAATCCAATTAAACAATAAAATTTAAGTTTGAAAATATCTATGTAGCTAATGTATTTCTAAGGTCAGTTGATCAACATTTATCTTAAGCAGTATCAAATATACCCAAAATATTTAAGTAGACCAATTTAGGTTAAAACACAAGGATGAATGAAGTTTATACAATATCTGCTGAATTGGGGGAGAGAGATATGAATGTGAATATAAAATCTTCAGTGAAATGTGTTCTGTAATGAAAGAATATTTAAGATATTAGTATGAACAATATTGATTCGATAGACAAATATAGTTTGCTATGAAGATAGTGTTTTAAAATACAATTGGGATGTAAAATCTGTTTAAAATTCCTTAGTTATCCATCAAAAAAATTCAAAGTTATTTTTTCTTTCCACTTTTTTATGAAAATTTAAGAACCTATTCAAATGTAGGGCAAATATAATATAATGAGCCACGTTCCCATCACTTGAGGAAGCTTCAAATTAATGAAGACCTGAAACTCTTTTTTAAAACATAACTTTTCAAGTTAAGAAAGTTACAAGTTAACTGCCTTAGAAAAATAACAGTGTACAAATATGAATCCAAATATACATACCTTGTGATATACTTTGAAATTTACTAATATCTCTTTTCAGTATCTTGGTATTCAAATTCCATTAGTGGATATATTTTAACTATATCATCTGTGTGTGTTTTATTTCAAACAGTGTGGGATATTGTATAGTGTTGCCTTTTAAATGTGAGTATAATCTCTAGAATAACAGATATTACTTGCCTTCAGAGCTGAGAATCAATTTGTTTAGGTGCTGCCAGACATTCTGAAAAGTGACATAATATCAAATGGAAAAATGAAATAAAGCTCTTGTGTATTTAAGCTTCACTGTCTAATAGTTCCTTTTGAAACTCACATCTTCAAAGGAGTATTATCTAAATCATGTACTTTCTTATAATAAGAAAGTCTTATAATTCTTATAATAAATTGCTTATACCAGAACTCTTATTTCATCTTAAATTTTGGTTGTTTTGTTCACATTATTCTTTAGATGCTATTAAACTACAGCTTGTTGAATCAGGCCTGGTAGAATGTCTACTGGAGATTGTTCAGCAGAAAGTGGATAGTGACAAAGAGGAGGATATTGCTGAGCTCAAAACCGCTTCGGATCTAATGGTTTTATTACTTCTTGGAGGTGAGTTATAATTTATGTCAATAAAAAACATGATTGTCAGATTTTTTAAAATTTATTGTCTCTTTTATAAATACTTCATTAGGCATTTTCTCTCATTTTCCTGTCACATTTAATCTTGTTGATGTGATGATTTTGAAACACATCATAAAGAGAACTAGAGATAATGAACCTGGACAGGAGGAGTCTTTACTCTCTTACACAGTATTTAAAGAGCTGTCATTTAGAAGAGACAGCTATGATACCAAAGGTCTAAAAGCTAAATGTCTACTTGGGATTTAGAATAGAAAAATTCTAAACCCTTTTGTCCAGTCTCTACTAAAAGTTTATTATAAAAAGAGCCATTACTTCTCCCTTTATGAATTGTGGATTGTGAAGTATATGATTTCCCAGTTGGGTATTCAGTTAAGAATATGGATGTGTCACTGCTAAGTATTTCCCTTGTATCTGTTTCATTTATCTCTAGATGAATCCATGCAGAAATTATTTGAAGGAGGAAAAGGTAATGTGTTTCAAAGGGTACTATCTTGGATTCCATCAAATAACCACCAGCTACAGCTTGCTGGAGCATTGGCAATTGCAAATTTTGCCAGAAATGGTAAGCATATTAGTTCATTCTTATTAAATCAGACTTTCTATATTTTAGAATTATGCTTTGCCATAACAAGTACTAAACCTAGAACCATTCAGAAGCATGTGCAGAATCTCTGTGTACTACTACCTTAATTTTTCAGAAATCTGAAATACTAATAGCAACTTGCCCAACAAATTACATGTTTTATGCACTTCAACTAAGAGCTGATAGTTTAAAGATAATGAACAGTGACTTTGAAGTCCTTATTTTTGAATACTCTACACTTCAGAGATGAATAAACTTTAGTCCCGTGCTAATATACTTCCGATCTAGGAGGATATGCTCTTTGGATTTAGATTTTACCTTGGATTTAATAATCTGAGTATTCATTATTGTGCCTCAATTTATACTCTTATGTCTACAAAACTTAAGTGTGGGTGATCTACTGGTTTAGGCTGGAATATTTACTTAAATAATACTTCAGAGGCACCAGGCCTTCATGTATATTTCTGAAGTATGATACTTCCACTGTTCATTCTAGAAACTTATTCTCATACTGTGTCTAGGAAATATGAGTTACTTTTGTTTTTAATTTTATTTTATTTGAGTATTAACTCTTGTTATAGCATGTTTTAATAATGACTTATTCCATTTTTCATTCTGTCTTTTTGGGGACCATCATTAGCTCCTTAATGATGAAAATAAGACTTGCAAAATATTGATAATTCATGAAGCTAAATGGGGGTTAAATAGTAATTATTATAATATTCTGTTTTATAAATGTTTCAGAAATTCTGCTTTAAAAAATAATTTAAATATCAATCATGATAACAAAGTATAGAGTACTGTTACTGTAATGTTGGCAGAACACTGGCATACTTCATTATAAATGGAAACAATTGGGGGCACATTAAGCATGTGGTTTCTACTTACTCATCTTCTGACATACTGTCAGGATCTCAGCTAGAGATTTTTGGGGCCAATTTAAAAAATTTTATCTATTTTAAGAATCTTATAACCCCACTCACACCTATGGACAGATCAACTAAACAGAAAATTAACAAAGAAAGTCAAACTTTAAATGATACAATAGACCAGTTAGACCTAATTGATATCTATAGGACATTTCACCCCAAAACAATGAATTTCACCTTTTTCTCAAGTGCTCATGGAACTTTCTCCAGGATAGATCACATCCTGGGCCATAAATCTAACCTTGATAAATTCAAAAAAATTGAAATCATTCCAAGCATCTTTTTTGACCATAATGCGTTAAGATTAGATCTCAATTACAGGAGAAAAACTATTAAAAATTCCAACATATGGAGGCTGAACAACACATTTCTGAATAACCAACAAATCACAGAAGAAATCAAAATATGCATAGAAATGAATGAAAATGAAAACACAACAACCCAAAACCTGTGGGACACTATAAAAGCAGTGCTAAGAGGAAAGTTCATAGCAATACAGGCATACCTCAAGAAACAAGAAACAAGTCAAATAAATAACCTAACTCTACACCTAAAGCAATTAGAAAAGGAAGAAATGGAGAACCCCAGAGTTAGTAGAAGGAAAGAAATCTTAAAAATTAGGGCAGAAATAAATGCAAAAGAAACAAAAGAGACCATAGCAAAAATCAACAAAGCCAAAAGCTTGTTCTTTGAAAGGATAAATAAAATTGACAAACCATTAGCCAGACTCATCAAGAAACAAAGGGAGAAAAATCAAATCAATAAAATTAGAAATGAAAATGGAGAGATCACAACAAACAACACAGAAATACAAAGGATCATAAGAGACTACTATCAGCAATTATAAGCCAATAAAATGGACAACGTGGAAGAAATGGACAAATTCTTAGAAAAGTAAAATTTTCCAAAACTGAACCAGGAAGAAATCTTAACAGACCCATCACAAGCATGGAAATTGAAACTGTAATCAGAAATCTTCCAGCAAACAAAAGCCCAGGTCCAGACGGCTTCACAGCTGAATTCTACGAGAAGTTTAGAGAAGAGCTAACACCTATCCTACTCAAACTCTTCCAGAAAATTGCAGAGGAAGGTAAACTTCCAAACTCATTCTATGAGGCCACCATCACCCTAATACCAAAACCTGACAAAGATGCCACAAAAAAAGAAAACTACAGGCCAATATCACTGATGAACATAGATGCAAAAATCCTCAACAAAATTCTAGCAATCAGAATCCAACAACACATTAAAAAGATCATACACCATGACCAAGTGGGCTTTATCCCAGGGATGCAAGGATTCTTCAATATCTGCAAATCAATCAGTATAATTCACCACATTAACAAATTGAAAAATAAAAGACATATGATTATCTCAATAGATGCAGAGAAGGCCTTTGACAAAATTTAACATCCATTTATGATAAAAACTCTCCAGAAAGCAGGAATAGAAGGAACATACCTCAACATAATAAAACCTATATATGACAAACCCACAGCAAACATTATCCTCAGTGGTGGAAAATTGAAAGCATTTCCCCTAAAGTCAGGAACAAGACAAGGGTGCCCACTTTCACCACTACTATTCAACATAGTTCTGGAAGTTTTGGCCACAGCAATGAGAGCAGAAAAAGAAATAAAAGGAATCCAAATTGGAAAAGAAGAAGTAAAACTCTCACTGTTTGCAGATGACATGATCCTCTACATAGAAAACCCTAAAGACTCCACCAGAAAATTACTAGAGCTAATCAATGAATATAGTAAAGTTGCAGGATATAAAATCAACACACAGAAATCCCTTGTATTCCTATACACTAATAATGAGAAAGTAGAAAAGGAAATTAAGGAAACAGTTCCATTCACCATTGCAATGAAAATAATAAAATACTTAGGAATATACCTACCTAAAGAAACTAAAGACCTATATATAGAAAACTATAAAACACTGATGAAGGAATCAAAGAGGACACTAATAGATGGAGAAATATACCATGTTCATGGATCAGAAGAATCAATATGGTGAAAATGAGTTTACTACCCAAAGCAATCTACAGATTCATTGCAATCCCTATCAAGCTACCAGCAGTATTTTTCACAGAGCTAGAACAAATAATTTCACAATTTGCATGGAAATACAAAAAACCTCAAATAACCAAAGCAATCTTGAGAAAGAAGGATGGAACTGGAGGAATCAAGTTCCTGACTTGATTCAGGCTCTGACTGACTTCAGGCTCTACTACAAAGCCACAGTCATCAAGACAGTATGGTACTGGCACAAAGACAGACATATAGATCAATGGAACAAAATAGAAAGCCCAGAGATAAATCCATACACCTATGGACACCTTATCTTCAACAAAGGAAGCAAGAATATACAATGTATTAAAGACAATCTCTTTAACAAGTGGTGCTGGGAAAACTGGTCAACCACTTGTAAAGAATGAAACTAGATCACTTTCTAACACCACACACAAAAATAAACTCAAAATGGATTAAAGATCTAAACGTAAGACCAGAAACTAGAAAACTCCTAAAGGAGAACATAGGCAAAACACTCTCCGACATAAATCACAGCAGTATCCTCTATGATCCACCTCCCAGAATACTGGAAATAAAAGCAAAAATAAACAAATGGGATCTAATTAAAATTAAAAGCTTCTGCACAACAAAGGAAACTAAGCAAGGTGAAAAGACAGCCTTCTGAATGGGAGAAAATAATAGCAAATGAAGCAACTGACAAACAGCTAATCTCAAAAATATACAAGCTACTTATGCAGCTCAATTCCATAAAAATAAACAACCCAATCAAAAAATGGGCCAAAGAACTAAATAGACATTTCTCCCAAGAAAATATACGGATGGCTAACAAACACATGAAAAGATGCTCAATATCACTTATTATCCGAGAAATGCAAATCAAGACCACAGTGAGGTCCCATTTCACGCCAGTCAGAATGGCTGTGATCCAAAAGTCTACAAGCAATAAATGCTGGAGAGGGTGTGGAGAAAAGAGAACCCTCTTACACTGTTGGTGGGAATGCAAACTAGTACATCCACTATGGAGAACAGTGTGGAGATTCCTTAAAAACTTGCAAATAGAACTGCCTTATGACCCAGCAATCCCACTGCTGGGCATACACACCGAGGAAACCAGAATTGAAAGAGACATGTGTACCCCCATGTTCATCGCAGCACTGTTTATAATAGCCAGGACATGGAAACAACCTAGATGTCCATCAGCAGACGAATGGATAAGAAAGCTGTGGTACATATATACAATGGAGTATTACTCAGGCATTAAAAAGAATACATTTGAATCCGTTCTAATGAGGTGGATGAAACTGGAGCCAATTATACAGAGTGAAGTAAGCCAGAAAGAAAAACACCAATACAGTATACTAACACATATATATGGAATTTAGAAAGATGATAATGATAACCCTGTATGTGAGACAGCAAAAGAGACACAGATGTATAGAATGGACTTTTGGACTCTGATGGAGAGGGAGAGGGTGGGATGATTCGGGAGAAGGGCACTGAAACATGTATACTATCATGTAAGAAACGAATTGCCAGTCTATGTTTGATACAGGATACAGCATGCTTGGGGCTGGTGCATGGGGATGATCCAGAGAGATGATATGGGGTGGGAGGTGGGAGGGGGGTCCAGGATTGGGAACTCTTGTACACCCGTGGCGGATTCATGTCGGTGTATGGCAAAACCAATAGAGTATTGTAAAGCAAAGTAAAGTAAAAATAAAAATTAAAAAAATATAATCACACTTCTCACTCAGTGAACAAACAAAAATCTCATAAGTCTGATGTGAGAAAGAGATGGAATACATTTTATTTTTCTGTAGCTCCATTTTCCTTAATGTAGATAATGGGCTGGCATGAGTATTACAAAATATTTATAAATATTTGTAAAGAGGGGAAAAAATGTTTTCTGTTGTTATTTAGATGGAAATTGTATCCATATGGTAGACAATGGAATTGTAGAAAAACTTATGGATTTATTGGACAGACATGTAGAAGATGGAAACGTAACTGTTCAGCATGCAGCGCTAAGTGCCCTCAGAAACCTAGCCATCCCAGGTAAGTCGTAAGAATGGGAGCCAACTGTGTAAGAGATAAAATCTATTGTTTTGGAAAGATATTTACTTTATGTGATTTGTGGACCTACCCTGACCAAGAAAAGAAAAAATCATAGTCTTCAGATTGCTTACATTTTTCTTACTAATAAATGGAGATTATATGTTAAAGAAGTTTTCTGAGACTACACAAGCACAATCTTCCTTTTTCAGATTATTCAAATATTCTATTACGTTTTGTGAACTCCCAGATTTTCATCATACTGTGTAGTTAAGATTTTTAAAGCATCTTCAGTTGAGGTAAGATAATGGTATCAATTCATAGAATCCCCTAAAGATGACTTTTAAGAATTTTTTTTTCCCTACAAGCAGACGTGACATTTTTTTCCTTTTGGACTTTTTGTATTGGGCTATAGCCAATTAGCAGTGTTGTGCTAGTTTCGGTGAACAGAAAAGGGACTCGGCCATACATATACATGTGTCCATTCTCCCCCAAAACCCACTCACATCCAAGCTGCCACATAACACTGAGCAAAGTTCCATGTGCTATACAGTAGGTCCTTGTTGGTTATCCATTTTAAATATAGCAGTGGGTACAGACATACAGTTTTGTTTTTTTAACTAGCCTTAATGTGCCTTTTTGGATTACTAGTCTTTCAAAATAACGTTATCATGGGAAATAATACAGGATATAGTTAAAACTATCCTGTTGTTCTACTTTCTAATGGTAAATTTCTGGTCAGGTGAAAATAGTGTAACATGAAAAGGCAATCTATATAAAATAAATTTGTTTCATGTAGCAGATTAAGGTTGCTTATTAATGTCTGTAATATCTATATTAACACACTTGAGTCAAGGATAGAGGTAAAAAGAGACATTTATTAAAGTTGAGGAATCATGCTTTTTGTAAATATGAAGACGACATTGTCAGATTTCCTTTACAAATTACTACCTTTTTTTATTAGATTTTAAAAGCCAGTAAATGTGATTTCGTATGGTGTGCTTCTGTCAGTTCAGTCCAGTTCAGTTGCTCAGTTGCGTCCGACTTTGTGACCCCATGAATTGCAGCACGCCAGCCCTCCCTGTCCATCACCATCTCCCGGAGTTCACTCAAACTCACGTCCATCGAGTCAGTGACGCCATCCAGCCATCTCATCCTCTGTCGTCCCCTTTTCCTCCTGCCCCGAATCCCTCCTCAGAGGATATTTATCCCCCAGACCTAGCATTCCCAATCCCATTCTTAAAATTAACAGAGAAGTAATAGGATTGTTTTTAAGTAGAAAAATGTAACATGGAGCCTTAAAGCTAATAAGACTCAAAAATTATATTGGATTGAATGATTATCATCAAAAATGCTAACATAATTTTAACCAGTCTCTCTGTCTCTCTCTAGTTGTAAATAAAGCAAAGATGTTATCAGCTGGAGTCACAGAGGCAGTTTTGAAATTCCTTAAATCTGAAATGCCCCCAGTTCAGTTCAAACTCTTGGGAACATTAAGAATGTTAATAGATGCACAAGGTAAGAGAAGTTCTTTCCTAAGGTGTATGTTTTGTATGAAAAAGGACCTGTTTTTAGCTTTCATAATTATGTAATCATAGAGATAAGTAGCAAATAAAAGGCAAAAGAGATTGGTTTTAGATCCCCATTAATTAATTTCCATGTTTGTTATGATTGACTTTAAATGGAAATTGTATTGTACTTCTCTTCATTTGTAGGTATAATCTAGGTTTTAGATTGATTTATTAACAGTTCTTGGAGGAATTTTTATGTTTTGGCATTTTCTATACTGATTTTACTTTGTCTTCAAAATCATTGTTTCAATACAGTGACAGTCAAAAATTTTTTTAGTTTGTTTTACAAACAGGGAGATCATGTTTCTGTTTACAGAAACAATGAAAACTAATCCTCGGAATGAGTTATATTTATTTATTTCTAAATTCTAAACTTTATATGTATTGACTCCTTAGAGTACTGCTGAAAACTGTTTGGTACAGTTTTCCAGAGTACTGACAGACTACCAAGCTGAGCCAAAAGAGTATAAAGTTATTCCATTTTTTATAAAAGTCCATAACTTTATATAAAAAATCTCAATAATCCATTAGATGCTGAGTATTTTGTAGTTCTTATTTAACAAAATTCTTGTGTTCTGTTTTTTAGACCTGTAATTTTCCTTCACACTCTCACATCTTTAACTAGCTGTTTTAGTTGATTGCCTATTATTGATTCATTCCTTTGTGGTTTGCCTTCTTTCCTATAGCAGAAGCTGCTGAACAACTGGGAAAAAATGTTAAATTAGTGGAGCGTTTGGTAGAATGGTGTGAAGCCAAAGATCATGCTGGTGTGATGGGAGAGTCAAACAGACTGCTCTCTGCCCTCATACGACACAGTAAATCAAAAGTAAGTCTGAGGAAACCATCCATTTATTTATGAAACAGATTAAAAGAAGATGGCAAGAAAAAAATCTTAAAGGTACTCCTTGTCTTGAGTAAATCTCCTTCATATAAATAATTGACTTCACCACAGTAGCTATCCAGCTGGTTGGTCACAAGGAATGTTCCTCCCCATCACATGCTCTCTGGGTGTCTTTCCCTGGAGCAAAAACAGCTGGTAACTTGGACCTTCCTACCACCTGTCTCACCTAGAGCAGCCTGAAAGCCCATCCATTTCATTGGCGCCAGTACAGGACCAAGTGTATTGTTGACGAGATGGAAAGTATTGAGAAAGAATAGCAAAATTAACTCCTGTGGTCCTCCTTTTACCTCTTCTCCATCATAACTGTGCTCTCTTGGGCCCAGAGACAGTCACCAAAGCGGGAGAGAAGTGGGCATTAAGATGAACTTTGTGCCAGGTTGATTCTGTAGAGAATTAAAACGCTCCCAAAGGATTTTAAGCAGCAGGGTGCCATTATTTGGTTTTCCTAGAAAGATGACTCTATGGCTTATTTACTAGGGGCAAGGAAAACAAAGCTATTTCAAAAATACACATGCAAGATGATGAAGGGCTGAACTAAGGATTTGGGTTGAGTAATTTGAAATTGCTGATATTCGACCATTTTGACACAAAGAAATAAATAGCATATAGTTCAGCCTAATAGAAGCAGTAAGAATGGAAAAGAAAAGGATTTGAGAAAGATGTGGGTGGTAGAATTGACAGAATTCAACACTGGGGTCAAAGGAGAAGGAGGTTTTAGAGAATTCCACGTTTGGGGCTTAGGACCAGGTGGGGTCATCATGTCATTCATCAAAATGAGAGACTATGGGAAGAACTGACATTCCAACTAACTTGCTTATTCCCAAATCACTCTTCTGTCCTTCTTGGAGTCTTTACCATAATTCTTTGCTCCATTCCATGAGGTCTCTTACCAGTGGTTTCATTTAGGCAAACCATAATTCTGTTAACTAGATTAAATCAGACAGACATGTTTTGGCATCTGGATCTGGAACTCTCAGATTCCTGTTACATGTGGCGGTTAGGCCAACAAGAACTTGAGTTTGAAGGCAACAAAACCCTAAGTGAGATGAAGACAAAAGTGAGTCCTAGAAATAAGTGTAGCCATTTCTTTTCATCTAGCCTTTGCTGTATACTTTTATGTGTGCTTTTCATGTAATAATTTTGTATAATAAAAACCTATGAGATAGACACTTATATTATCTCAAGTGAAATCTCTGAGATGCAGAGAGCTTTTGTAATTTGCTCAAAGTCAGTGAGATTTATTGAGTCTGGAGCCCACTGCCCCACTGCCACAGGAAAGGACAGAATTGTAGGTACTATGAGAAACTGGGGAGACAGAATTTTGGTTTAAGTTCTCCTCAAGTCCTGTTGTATGTAATCTTACTTTGTCAGATACAACAAAGGTTTTAAGACTAAATAGATACATGCATACATATATACATAAAAAGCTTCACCTGGTTCATCTGAAAGGCAGCCACCTGGTATTATATTAATAATAAAAATTTGAAAGGAGGAACTATTCATTATTATTATTATTATTCCAAGATTTATTCTGTTTTGTTGATCTCATGGTAGGAACATTTGGGTCTGTGGCACTTTTGTTTGTTAGCTTCTGAACTCTCTTCCTTGGTATGAACTGCAGTGGTCTTTTTTGCTTAGGTAATTTAAGTTGTCATCTTTGAATTTATTTAAAGCTAAAAGCTTTTTCCTTCTCTTCTGTGAAGAAAAAAAATTATGGTTAAATGTAATGATTCATAGGGAAACTGTCAGAAAACCACTCAACAGTGAATTGATTGATTGTAATGCAGTTTATGTTTAAAATTAAAGTTTATAATTTCATGATACTTATTTATTGTAGGATGTAATTAAAACCATTGTACAAAGTGGTGGCATCAAGCATCTAGTTACCATGGCAACTAGTGAACATGTAATAATGCAGAATGAAGCCCTTGTTGCTTTGGCACTAATAGCAGCTTTAGAATTGGGTAAGTACCCCAGTGACAAACTTATTTTCTCCTAGTTTTATCTTGGATCAAAGGAAGCACAGGAGTGGAATAGAAGCCAGACAAAACCTTTGACTAGAAGCATTTTGCCAGTGTGTGTCTATACTATATCTGAGTATATGGAAAATCATACTCTATAAGATTGTCACCGTAGGTGTCCCTTTTGGTTGTCCTTCTGGTGACATTTTTAAGGCAATGCTTTAATGTTAGTTTGACTTTTAAATGATATCTCAAATTTTAGGCACTTAGGAATTTCAGCAGGCCTCATGGGAAAATGAAATAATATTTAGAATACAATAGCAAGCTTAGCGTTAGCTGCTCTTCCAGCCACTGAGATCCTCTTCTGTCTACACTGCTGATTCTGTCTCTTGCTGGTCTCTTCTCGGCCACCACGGTTTCTATTGCTTTACAGTATCACCTTCATTCTAAATGTTCACCTTTTATGTCACTCTTCTGTGTATGTACACTCAGAATTCCCCCAAAGCAGAGTCTAAATGATTCAGTTAGTCTCTTCGTGCAGTATCCCTGTTACTCAGAATTCTTCAGGAAAAGCTCACTCATAGACAGATAGTTTATGGGAGGCAACTTTGTGTCAGGAACCAAGCTCTGATACGTAGTCAGCTGGAGACAATGAAAGTCACGTGGCCTGAGGTAAGACCTGAGGCTGCCTTACACAAAGGAGGCCTATAGACATAGTAGACATGTCCTGTTCCGTTCAGAGGTACTTGGGTAAATACTGTTAACTTATCACTTCAGTTCTAAGTGATGACTTATGTCCATAACTCTCACTGTGGGGAATTCTCACTCTCACCAACCATTATCCCAGGAAGGAGAAGCTAAAAGGTAAAAGTGGTATATCTTCCTCTAGTGTCAGATTTACTCAGATTTCAGGTATGAGAGATTTGAATTTTTTGTCCTCTTAACAGGTTATAAACTTTAAAACCATATATAATTTAAAAAAAAAAATCATAGGATGTAAAAGTTTCTTGAATGTTAAAGCTAGAAAAGACTTCAAGCTTCCCAGGTGGCTCAGTGGTTAAGAATCTGCCTCCCAAAGGAGGAGATGTGGGTTCCATCCCTGGGTTGGGAAGATCCCCTGGAGGAGGACATGGCAACCCACTCTAGTATTCTAGCCTGGAAAATTTCACAGACAGAGGAGCCTGGGGGGCTACGGTCCATAGGGTCGCAGAGTCAGATACAACTAAGCACGCACGCATGCACACACAAGACTTCAAGAAGATGTATGTCACTTTGGTCACAAGTTAAAGATGCTGTGGAGGTCAGTTTGAGTCCTGGCCTAGCCTATGATTTCCTCCATGGGTAGGGGAGATGACTTCATCAGAAACTGTGATGAAGAGGTGAGAATTGGACACTGAATGCCAACGAGAGTTCATGACTTGATTTTGTAAAATGGCTTACAGTGATAAAGCAATTTTAGAAGATCCTTGACCTACCAACCTGGGGTGAATCTGGTCTTGTGCCCTTCATTACTAGTATCTTCTAAATAGGCTTTAATTTTGCCTTCTTCTTAATAACTGAGCATTTGCCTAAGTCAGATTACTTTACCATAGAACTATATAAAATGATAATACATAATCACATTTGTTATCATTATCGCCTAGTGTTTCCTAGGCTCCTTGAGCCTAAGATTTAAAAAGAAGGCCATACTACCTTTTTAATATACAACACACTTTGAAAACCATATTTTTCCAAACCTGTATCCTTTCAGGTTTTGAGATACAATTAAGGAATTGTAAAACTTTTGTATGATAATAGTATTAAAGCAACATTTTAAAGAGTCCTTTTTTTGTTGTTTTTTGGTAATTGTAAATTCACATGCAGTTAAAAGAGATAACAAAGATGCCTTTACAGTTTGCCCAGTTTTGCCCAGTGGTAACATTTTGCAAACCTAGTATAACATCCCAACCCCTGATAAAATTTACCTCTAGTTTAGACTTCCCAAGTTTTACTTGTACTCAATTTCTATTTATGTTAAATTCAGTTTGATCACCTGTGTAGATGTATATGAACAGTTCTAACTCCACAAGGATCCTCCATTCATAACAACACTCATCTGCCTCCTACCCTCCTAATCCCTGGAAACCACTAACCTACCCTTCATTTCTAAATTTTTTTTTCATTTCAGAAATGTATGAATGGAATCGTATATGACCTTTTGAAATTGGCTTTTTTTCATCAGTGTAATTTCGTCATTGATGTGTGTCTATAGTTTATTCCTTCTCATTACTGAATCGTATTTTATGATTTGTATGTACCACGACTTGTTTAACCATTCACCTATTGAAGGACATCTGGGCTGATTCTACTTTGGGACTTTTAAAAATAATGCTGCAAAGAACATTCATGTATAGGATTTTATGTAAACACAAATTTTCATTTTTCTTGATAAATGCCTAGGAGTTATAACTGCTAGGTTGTATGATAACTGCATGTTTGATTTTTTAATAAATAACAAACTGTTTATGAGAGTGGCTCTGGAAAATATTACATTCCTGCCAGCACTGTATAACTGACCTAGTTTTCTCTTTACCCTCACCAATATTTAATATTATCCCTAATTTTTAAAACTACAGATGTTAAACATCTTTATGTACTTCTTTTCCATCTTATATATTCCTTGGTGAAATACCTGTGTCTTTTGCCAATTTTCTAATTTTTTTTTAAACTATTGAGTTTTAAGGATTATTTGTGTCCTGAAAATCCTGTAGTTTTACATTTAAGTCTGTGATTCTTTTTTAGTTAATATCTATATAAAATGTGAGATTTCGGTCAGGGTTTCTTTTTTTTTTTCTTGCTTATGGATCTACTTGCCCCAGCACCATTTGTTGAAAAGGCTGTCTTTCCTCCTCTGAATTGATTTCGTCAAAAATCAGTTGAGCATATTTCTGTGGATCTGCTTCCAGGATCTTCTTTCAGTTCCTCTATCCTATGTGTCTGTCTCTCTACCAACACCACACTGTCTTGATAACTGTACCTATATAGTGATCTTCATATCAAGTAGAGAAATTCCTCCCACTTTATTCTTCTTTATCAAGATTGTTTACCTCTTTTAGGACCTGTGGTTTCCCACACAGATTTTAGTAAAAGCTTACCTATTTTCTCTAGAAAATCCTATTGGGATTTTGATAGGATTTGCAGGGTACCATTCTCTTAAAGATACATTCTAGAATACATATAGAGGAAATTATGTGACTATGGGATTTGCTCCAAAATACCTTGGAGTGGGTGAGAATAGGTGGATAAGAAGAGAGACAGAGAATACACAATTGGCCATGATAATTTTTTTTAATTTTTTTTTAAACACCAAAAACATTTTGTGTTGAGGTATAACTGATTAACAAAGTTATGATAGTTTCAGGTGAATAGGGAGGGGACTCAGCCATACATATACATGTATCCATTCTCCCCCAAATCCCCCTCACATCCAGGCTGGCGCATAACATTGAGCAGAGTTCCATATGCTATAGAATAGGTCCTTGTTGGTTATCCATTTTAAATATCACAGTGTGTACATGACTTTCCCCGAGTTCTAAACTATCCCTTCCCCCTGGCAACCATGGGTTTGTTTTCTAAGTCTGTGAGTCTCTTTGTGTTTTGTAAGTAAATTCATTTGTATCATTTTGTTTTAGATTCCACATAAAGGGATGTCATACGCTATTTCTCCTTCTCTGACTGACTTCACTCAGTATGGCACTCTAGGTCCATCCATGTTGCTACAAATGGCCTTATTTCGTTCCTGTTACTGGCGGGGTAATATTCCATTGTGTGTGTGTATATATACACCACATCTTCTTTATCCATTCCTCTGTGGATGGACATTGAGGTTGTTTCCGTGTCTTGGCTATTGTATAGAGTGCTGCAGTGAACGTTGGGGTGCATGTGTCTTTTGGGGCCATGCTTTTCTTTGGATATATGCCCCAGGAGTTGGGATTGCAGGGTCATAGGGTAGTTCTATTCTTAGCTTTTTAAGGAGCCTCCATACTGTTCTCCATCGTGGTTCTACCGGTTTACATTCCCACCAACAGTCCAGGGTTCCCTTCCCTCCCCACCCTCTCCAGCATTTGTTGTTTGTGGATTTTTTGATGGTGGCCATTCTGACAGGTGTGAGGTGATACCTCACTATAGTTTTGATTCCCATTTCTCTAATAACTAGCGATGTTGAACAGCTTTTCATGTGCCTATTTGGTCATGATAATTTTTGAAGATGGTGACAGTACATAGTGTATCTATCATACCATCTTTTCTGCTTATCAGTTCCTTTCAGAGGGTTTAACGTGATCATTTTCTGAAAGGGGAAGCAATTTTTAGCCAGACTGTACCAGGTTTATACCCAGTGAATATAACTGATCCTTTAATTATTTCATGTTCCAGGTACTGCTGAGAAAGACCTAGAAAGTGCTCAACTTGTACAGATCTTGCACAGGCTGCTAGCAGATGAGAGAAGTGCTCCTGAAATCAAATACAATTCCATGGTCCTGATCTGTGCTCTCATGGGATCTGGTATGTGTTTCCTCTGTCATTTGATATTCATCAACATATGGTTGACATTAAATATAAAATAATAGTAAATGGTGGCTTTGGGTTTTAAAAGCATTAAAAATTTATGGAAGATACAGGGTTACATTTACATTGCAAATACTTTCAAAAGATTCTTAGTAATAAAAATTATATAGCACACTATAGGTAAAAGTCAGTTAAGAAATGAATAGGTTTAAGTTTCATTAACCCTAAAATATTATTTTATATAAAGAACAAGTTCTGATTTTGTGTACCATGATATCAGCTAAGTAATTGGTTCAAGAAATTGGCATATCTTGGTATATCTTTCATGGACACTGGAGAAGAGCATGCATCCTGCTGTTATCGAGTGGTGAGTGTTATAAATGTAAGATCCTTTTGCTTGGCAGTGGTGTTTCTATTGATATACTCTTGCTGATTTTCTACTACTTCTGTCAATTATTGAGAGAGCAGTGTTGAAGTTTCCAACTGTAAATGTTGATCTGTCTTTACCTCCCTTCAGTTCTATCAGGTTTTGCTTCATATATTTTGCAGCTCTCTTGGTAGGTGCATCACCTTTAGGATCACTGTGCCTTCCTAGAGAATTTACCTTTTCATCTATATGTAACATTTCTCCCTGTCTCTGGTAGTAATCTTTGCTCTGAAGTCTATATGATATTAATATAGCTGCTCCTACTCTCTTTTGAATAACATTTGCTTGGTTCTTTTCTACCCTTTTAGATTCAGTCTGATATATCTTGTATTTGAAGTGTAGGCAGCGTGTTGTTAGGTCATGTGTTTTTAATCCACTCTATCATCCACTACCCTTTTTTTTTTTAAAAATGCTTAAGGATTACATAATTTCATCCAGAGTTGGTTGTCAGTACCATTACTACCATTTATTAGACAAGGAAGCCAAGACTGTGAAGGAAATAAACACCACATTGCAGTGGTACTGGGTGAGGAGTGGTGAATGTCAGTAGTCCTGTCTGGTTAGCAACTTTCAAGGTGATGGCAACAGCCAAGATGGTGGGCAGTAGAGGCGGGTGAGTATCAGGAAAGCCTCTCTGGAATTGAGCCTTGATGGGCAGGGTTGAGTTTCTAGATGGACTTTTTTGTGCATACAACAAGGGTGGATCTGTCTCTTGGGATAGGGTCACCTCATCCAGGTACAAAACCAGAATGGTGGTTTACCCCTTTATAATGAGAAGTATGACTACCACTGAGCTCAGAACACTGCAAATGCATGTCTGGTGAATTGACTCCTTCAGGGCAGACAGGCACCAAGGGCCGCTTGATGAGCTTTGATCAGAACAAGGAGAGTTAACTGAGGGGACTGTGTAATGGCATCAGGTCCATGTGGCTTTCTCTGCAGCTGTGTCAGCTGTGCTAAAGGAGCTGGAATCATGGAACCCCTTGGCTTGGGCGCTGTCTCTTTGGATGTTGCTGACGTGGCTCTTGTCTGCATCGCCCATGTTAGTGTTTTCTGTTGTGTTCTGCTATACTGACTAATGCCACAGTATTCCTCTGCTTTGGGATAATTGCTGATATTTTCCACACATCCTGCTTGAGCAACCCCCCAGATGTTACAATTTTCCTTAAAAAGAGTGCATCCATTCTCAATTGGACCAATAAATAAAATAAATGGTCAAGAGGCTCTTGTGTTAAGTCTTTAGTTAGTTAGAGAGTATTGTCTTTGGGTACTTTCTGAATTTTCTTTTCTATTTTTGTTCTGTTAGACAAAAATAAAAATATTATTTGCTTTATTGGTAAGTAAGTTTGTTTTTTTTGTAATATGAAATCCAAGTTGGAGAACAGTGGGGGAAAAAGTGTGTGTTGCTTAATCAGTAAGCAAAAATCATTTACTGTTTCTTTATATTTTTTTTATTACTGTAGTTTTTAATATTTAAACTAAAAAAAAAAAAATTGCCCATTCCACCAACCCCCAATCCCTGCCCCTTGTAACCACCAATCTGTTCTCCGTATCTAATGAACTTGGTATATAGATTCCACATATAAGAGAGATCGTGTGGTATTTATCTTTCTTTGTCTCATTTCACTTAGAATAGTCCCTCAAGGTCCAGCCATATTGTCATAAATGGCAAGATTTTATTCTTTTTCATGGCTGAATAGTATTCCGTTGTACAAACACACCATCATTTCTTTACTCATTCATCTATCCTTGGACAGTCACATTGCTGCTGTATCTTGGTTTTTGTAAATAATGCTGCAGTAAGCATGGAGGTGCTGGTGCATGTGTCTTTTCAATTTAGTGATAGTTCCCCTTTATGCACTTAGAACCACATGAGTGTTGTTATAATTTTTGTTTTCAAGCATCAAACATAATCCAGAAAACGCTTGAGGAAAGGAAAGCTATTGTATTTATCTGTGTCTTTGCTATATCTGTTCTTTCTTTCTGAGGTTCCAAGATTGCTTTTTTTAAAAAACATTCTCTTCCTGTTTAAAGAATCTGCTTTAGCCATTATTTTAAGTTAGGTCTGCTTGTAACAAATTCTCATTTCCTTTATTATTCCTCACTTATTCATTTTCTTTGAGCGTATCTTGATTTCCTCTTCATTTCTAAAAATATTTTCTCTGTATAGAATTCTAGGTTGACAGTTCTTTTCTTTCAAAACTTGAAAATGTTGTGCCACTTTCTTCTGGCCTCCATGGTTTCTTATGAGAAACCCATCATCTCCGGGTTTGTTTTTCCCTTGTAGGTAAGGTGTCATTTCTGACCTAAGAGTTTCTTTTGTTAATAGTTTTCAAAAGTTTTATTATACTTTGCCTTGGCATGAATTTCTCTGGGATTATCCTATGTAAGGTTTGTTCAGCTTCTTGACTCTATAGGCTTTTTGTCTTTTGCTAAATTTGGAAAGTCCTTAATCATATTTCTTCAGGTACTTTTTCAGTCCCACCCTATTCCTCTTGTCCTTCAAGGCCTCTCAAGACACAATTGTGAGCTGTTTAGTTATATCCCTCAAGGCTCTGAAGTTTTGTTCATTTTTTTTCCAGCTTATCACCTCTCTTTTGTTCAGATTGGGTAATTTGTATTCCTTTGTCTTAAAGTTCACTGATTATTTCTTCTGTCTTTTCCATTCTGTTCTTGAGCCTATCAAGCTTTTTATTGCAGCCACTGTGGAAAAGAGTACAGTGTCTCTTCAAAAAAATTAAACAGAATTATTATATGACCTAGCAATTCTACTTCTGTGTATATATGCAATATACATATACATGTATATAGTTCTGAGTTCCAAAAATTTCTGTTCTTTATATCTTCTGTTTCCTAGCTGATATCATTTGTTTCAAGCATGTTCATGATTGTTCGGATATTTTTTAATGTAAAATATACATGTAATTTGCCATTTGAGCCATTTTAAGTGTAGAGTCCAATAGATTAAGTTTATTCATATCTCTGTGCAGTCATCCCTATCATTCTCCTCCAGGCCTTTTTCTTCTTTCCAAACTGAGACTCTATACACTTTAAACAATAACTCCCTAGTCACCCCTCTCCCCAGCTTTTAGCAACCACAGTTTTATTTTCTATCTTTATGAATTTGACTACTCTTTGTACCGTGTGTAAATGGAACCATACAATATTTTTTCTTTTGTGTCTGGCTTATTTTCCCTTAGCATGATATTTTCACGGCTCATCTATGTCTAGCGTGTCAGAACTCCATTCTTTCTTAAGGCTGAAGAATGTTCTGTTGTTTGTATATATTACACTTTGTTTATCCATTCACCCAGTCAGTGGGCATTTGGATTATTTTCACCTTTAGGCTGCTGTAATGCCACTCTGAACATAGGTACACAAATATGAGTTCCTTCTTTCAGTTAGTTCGCATATATATACAGAAGGGGAATTGCTAGGCTGTACAGCAATTCTGTGTTTAATTTTTGAGGAAACACTGTACTCTTTTCCACAGTGGCTGCACCATTTTTACATTCCCACCAGAAGCGCACGTAGGTTCCCATTTATACATCCTCACTGATACGCTCTTCTGTCTTGAGAGCCATCCTAATGGGTGTCAGGTATTAACTTACTGTAATTTTGATTTGCTTTTCCCTAATGATTAGTGATGTTGGGGATCTTTAGTTGCTCATTGGCCATTTGTATACCTTATCTTCTTGATGAAATGTTTATTCAAATCCTTTTGCCTATTTTTTATTTGGGTTGTTTCTTGTTGGTTGTTGAAGTTCTTTATATGTCCTGTATATTATATCCTTATTGGACATATGATTCACACATATTTTCACCTGTTTCAAGAATTGCCTTTTCACTGTCGTGTCCTTTGACACCCAGAAGTTTTTGATTTTGATGAAGTCCAGTTTCTCTTTTTCCTTTTGTTGCCTAGGTTTTTAAGTTTTTTAGTTTTAAGTCTCTTAGAGTTTTAGCTCTTATGTTCAGGTCTCTGATCTATTATGACTTAATTTTGGTATTGTGATGTAAGATGGGTTTGTTTTATATGGCCCTTATTATGTTGAGGTCTGTTCCCTCTAGCCCACTTTCTGGAGAGTTTTTATCACAAATAGGTCTTGAATTTTGTCAAAAGCTTCTTTATCTAGTGAGATGATCATATGGTTTTTATCCTTTAATTTGTTGTGTTGCATCCCTGGGATAAATCCCACTTGATCATGATGTATGATCTTTTTAATGTATTGAGTTTTTTTTTAATGTATTGAATTTGTGTTTGTTCTGTAATTTATATTAAAATATAGTTGACATACAATATTAGCTTCAGGTATACAACATAGCAATTCAACATTTATGTATATATAAATTTATATATATTCATTGTTATGAATTGATCACCACTATAAGTCTAATAAACCATCTGTCACCATACAAAATTAATGCAATATCATTGACTATATTCCCTATAGTGTACATTACATACCCCTGACTTAATCATTATTATACTCCAATATAAAAAAAAAAATTTTAACAGTGTTGTGACAGTTTCAGGTAAACCTTTTACTGTATTGTTGGATTTGGTTTGCTAATATTTTGTTGAGGATTTTTGTGTCTGTGATCATCAGTGATACAGGCCTGTAAATTTCTTTTTTGGTGATATCTTTGGTTTTGGTATCAGGCATGATGGCTTCATAGAATGTTTGAGAGTGTTCCTTCCTCTTGATTTTTTGGACTAGTTTAAGCAAGATAGGTGTTAACTTTTCTCTAAATACTTGATAGAATTCACCTGTGAAGCCATCTGGTCCTGGACTTTTGTTGGGAGGTTTTTAATCATATTTTCCATTTCATCACTTGTGACTATACCAGGAAGAAATGGAAAATATAAACAGACCAGTCTTGGGAGATTGTACCTTTCTAAGAATTTGTCCATTTCTTCTAGGCTGTCCATTTTATTGGTATATAGTTTCTTGTAGTGGTCTCATGATCCTTTGTATTTCTGTGGTGTCTATTATAACCTCTTTTTCATTTTAAATTTTATTGATTTGAGCCTTCTCCATTTTTCTTGACAGGTCTGGCTAAAGGTTTATCAATTTTTATCTTTTCAAAGAACCTTTCTGTTTTCTTCATCTCTGTCACATTTATTTCTGCTAAGTCTTTCTTTCTTTCCACTAACTTTGGGTTTTTGTTCTTCTTTCTCTAGTTGCATTAGATGCAAATAGATTGAGATTTTTCTTGTTTCCTGAGGTAAGATTGTATTGCAGTAAACTTCCCTCTGAGAACTGATTTTTCTGTGTCCCATAGGTTTTGGATTATTTGCTTTTGTTTTCATTTGTCTCTAGGTATTTCTTTTTTAAATTTCCTCTTTGATTTCTTCAGTGAGCTAGTGGTTGTTTGATAACATATTGTTCAGCTTCCACATGTGTATATTTTACAGTTTTTCCTATAGTTAATTTCCAGTCTCATTGCATTGTGTCAGAAAAGATACTTGATACGATTTCACGATTCTTGAATTTACCAAGGCTCACTGTGTGGCCCAACGTGTGGTCGGTCCTGGAGAATGTTCCATGTGCACTTGAAAGTGTTTCCTGCTGCTTTTGGATGGAGTGCTCTAGAAATATCAATTATTTTAAAATCTGTTCTGAGTATTGCTACTCCAGCTGGTCTTATACCTCAGTTTTATCAAAATAAACACACCAGTTTGAGGAATGCTAATTACATAAAACTTATGGCCTTGAGAGGAATCCTGTATTTTACTGTAATTGAAGTTAAATAGAGCAAGAGAAAGAAGAAGATAGGAAATCTGAAAAGGAGTCTACTATCACAGAAATTTGTTGAAAGGAGGTGAGGTATAACTTTTTTAATTGGAGGATAATTGCTTTACAACGTTGTGTTGGTTTCTGCTGTACAGCAGCATGAATCAGTTGTAAGTATGCATGTTTCCCCTCCCTCTGGAGAGGTAAAACCTTTTTATTTGCCACAAAATTTAAAACAGATCTATTTTTATAACTCAGCATCATTTAACCAAGCATTCTGGATATATGCTTTGGGTAGTGTGTATAGTAAGAGTAGAACGCTCTTATAGAAGCATACCTGTTGTCCTGTTTTTGTCTTCCAGAATCCCTGCACAAGGAAGTTCAGGATCTGGCCTTTCTAGACGTTGTGTCTAAACTTCGCAGTCATGAGAACAAAAGCGTTGCTCAACAGGCCTCTCTCACAGAGCAGAGACTGGCTGTGGAGAGCTGAGAACTGCCCCTCCCCGACACTCCTCTCATTTCCCCTTTGTCCTCCATCCAGCTGCCTCTTCTGCCTCATCCTCTTCCACATCACTTGTGCATGCGTGTAACGTTCCAATGCCAACTGAAGAACTGCTGTAGGTACCTGCCCAATAAGATTTCTAAACCCATTAGTTAGTGTGAACATGGATTTGTCAAGAACAAGTCTCCACCCATAACTGTTTTCTTGTATTCCTGTTGCTTGAGCTCCATTAAGTAGGATGTGCATGTTGTAGTCCTGTGATGACGTAAACTTGGTACTACACAGTGACTTGCTCCTCACCCTTGGTAAACTGCATACTAACGTGCTGGTAAATTAGCAACAAGTGAGAACGCAGCAGGATCTGATTAGCTCATGAACGATGGGATTGAATAGTAAAAATAGCTCCATTTATTGGTGCTTGGAAAGCACAGTGACCAAAAAACCTGTATGGCTGCTTATTTGTTAGTCTTACCTACTAATGTCAAATCCGTGGTACCCAGAGTTAAATAAAGTCCAACGCTCTCACTCTTTACCCTATGGTTTCTTCTTCTTCCTTTGTAGTCTCTTGAAACTGCCATAAACTTGCAAGACTTCCTGAGGTTTTTTTTAATGTCATGTTTAATTGGCCATCATCAGTACCCTGATGCTGAAAACGTTTGTAGTTTTCAACATAAAACTTAAGGGGTTGAAGATTATTACACTAATACATCTTGTTTTTTTGCCTGTATTTTAGATTTTGGTATATGTACAGTTTCACCTCAGAATTTCTTCCATCAGTTAATATTGTCCAGCACATGTCTTTAAAAATCACTTGGCATTTGTTTTCAACTGAGAAATTTGAGTATAGCTCATTGGAGAATGGATTTTGTTTTTTATCATCCAGCTTGAGAGCCAGAAGTTTCCTCAGTCTTAGCCCTTTTAAATTTTATGTGAGACATATGCAGGACATAACGTTTCAGAAATGTTTGTCTAAAGAAAGGAAGCAGGTTATAAAAGCCATAGCAGCCAGTCCAGTTCATTCTGCAGATGGCCTCATTCTCGTAGCTGTTCGCACTTCCCACCTCTGCTTTTCACAGAGAACTTCAGTAGATCTTAAAGCCTAATGGAAAACTGACAGTGCCAAGACTCAAGATGAGAAGACCCCCTTGGCAAAATGTAGTATACTCTTCACTGCCACTACCACTACCACCACCACCAAACGGGTTTTTAGAGCTTTGAAACTCAATCTTTGTAAATTAATCAGAACACCCCTGTGACATTCCTGCCTTCTCCGTATGCTTAAGTTTGACGAATACTAGCTGAAAGGTAAGGCAGGCTCCTTGCTCTCCAGCACTGATGCTGCACACCTCTGGGGGGTGCTCAAAGGTGGACTTCTGACTCTGAAATAGCTGTCATTCAAGAACGTTAAAACCCCAGTAGAGGTAAAAGAACCTTTTGACTGACTTCCCTTTGATGTCCAAGAAAAGGAAGATTATTGTGAGTGCTTATGCTACATTTACTGTAAGAATGATCTTGTTCATTGTCTCCTCCTGGGCTGGATAGTGGACTGTATTTTAGGTTTTGAAAGATATCTATAATGTTGCATAAGAGGCTGTCCATATTAATAACTAAATAAATAGTATATCAAACTGTAATGGCATCATTTGCTTTATTTGTATATTGTACTTCTATTTCCAGCTCCTAGAATAGTACCTGCTGATCTCTGGTGGTCTGTAGATATTCACTGAGTGACTCCCTACTTCCATGAAACTTCCAGAGTGCCTGAACTATTTCTGGATATATAGAGAAATTGAGATGTAGGTATTTGTCTGACTTCAAGAAATTTTTTTTTCTTTTTTGATAGTAGGATGTCTCTACTGAAAAGCATTATACAGAAAACCTCAGAACAAAAGCATCCAAAAATCATGGATTTGAGAAAAGATACTAAATGGGCCAGCTGCCAGCAATCAAGTTGCTGATATGCTAGGAACTCTCATCTTTGGCAAAACGAAATGCAGTTCAAATCACCAGTTGTTCTACAGAGAGACCAGAGGCTGTGCCCTTAGGATGACAGGGCTCCACCGAACTCAGGATGTGCTGCTGTGCGGTGGGTGGGAGCCCACAGACCATACCATCCCTCTCCCACTACTTAGTTTTAGATTCCACCTTTACATTAGTTTGCTGCTCGTAAGAGTGCATTCTGACGGAAAGATGGGAGGTGCCACACAACAAAGCTTTTATTACCAGTTTGTGCCAGGACTGGAGCACAGATGAAAAGCAAAAAGGCCAAAACTTAGAGGGGAGATGTCTGAGTGAAATGCACTGGAATGTCCTCCCTTCCTCCCTCCCGGCCCTGTTAGCTCCTTGGAATCTTGCTAACCACCCCACCCAGAGTGAACCCATACTGTGCTCAAAGCAAAATTGATTAAATACTGGCCCACAACCCTGTGTTTTCCTTGATAAAATATGCTTTGAGCATACTCTGATAACAGTAGAGATGTGGAACAAAGTTTTTCAGTTCTAAAACAATTTCCTCTTGGGTGTAACAGGATGCTCTTGGATATGGATTAGTTTGAATTGTTCTGAAAAACCCTGCATGTGAACATTTCAAAAAAAAGTACTCTTTGGTATCATCCGAAGGCTTATTATCTAACTCTGCTAAACATAAAGGGTGAAGCTCTCTATTACTTAGGTGAGCATTATCCTTTGTATCCAACTGTTACTAGAATCAGTATGCTTAAAAGACACTGCTTAATGTGAGGAAGCTGTACATTTGAATTATACAAGTGTCTGTTAAAAAAACAGTGATAATTTGGGGTGAATCTTCATGGCTATAACCAGGAAAATTGAGGGGGTTTCCCACAGATATGGTCTATTAGTTTATGTAGTTATATGTCATATAGCTTCATAGATAGGTTTTAAAGGTGTGTCTAAAATGTTGAAATAGCTATTTTAAAAAGTGTGGTAAGTGGAAGGAGTAAGGTCTCTGGATACTGTCTCTCCTGTAGTGACATCCTGGTTCTGTTACATACGGGCTGTGTGACCATCACCACGTTACTTAAACTCTCTGGGCCTGTTTTCTTATTGCATTTAATAATCTCTACTTTCTAGAGTTTTTCTGACAATTGAAACTTTTAAAGAGGTTGACATTGAGGCTGGAGGGAACTGGCATCTCGTGGCCTAAACTATACTCCCCACCTTGCCCTGGGAATTCAGAGAACAAGAGCCAAACAGGAGAACTAGTTCTACATAGATAGAGAAATTGAGATTTCGATATTTGTCTGACTTGAGAGAATTTCTTTTGATATTAGGTTCTGTCTCATTAATTGTGTCTCTTATTAGTTTCTGGAGAAGGAAATGGCAACCCACTCCTGTATTCTTGCCTGGGAAATCCCATGGACAGAGGAGCCTGGCGGGCTACTGTCCATGGGGTCACAAAGGAGACACAACTTAGCAACTAAAAACAATTCATAGTCTCAGGAGCACCCAGTTATCCTCTATGTGGAATGCATAACCCCTTACCTCCTTCCTGAAACGAAGATGGCCAGGTGGGCAGAGCAGGCCTTGAGCATAGCTCCCCACTGTAGTAGTTCCTCTTTCTGTCTCAGATTTCTTCATCTGTAAAGTGGGAATCATAGTACTAGCTCAGTGATATTAGCTTCTGTTAGCAGAATTACTAAATCAATATAATTAAAGCTGTAGTACTATGAGTTTTTTCTCAATATAGAAACAAAACAATCCCCCTTTCCCATTTTCAGTGCTGCCAATTGTTTATATATACAGTATACCTTTTTAATATACATACTTCGTGTTTTTCTTAGAAATAATTGCTGTGTGCTTTGCATAACAGTTTATGGTAGCTGTGCCCTGAATCCTCTGGTAGGATCCACCTATTTATCATTATGCTTCTTGACTAGACAGAGTCCCTGTTTCAGGGGTAAGGCATTACTAGTTTCTTATTTACTGTATATGGTCAGCTACAGTATTTGAAAGAAAAAAATGAGCTTTGCATGGAATTTATGCTCCAGAGTTCAATAGTTCAGTTTATTTATTCTTTCTCAATTGACTTTTTAAAGTTCATTATTTCCTTATCCTTATTCTGTTTGTTCCCAGAAAAACAAACAAACCCTTTTACCAAATTGAGCTTTTCAGCCATGGCCATAGAGGTTGTAATCTAACAACATTTCAAAAAAATGGGCAATATGCATCTGTCTGCTATTTATAACACTAGAGAGACACTTAACATGGCAACGACTCATTTATATACTGGAACCAGTTATAATTGGACCAAACTTAAGCCGGGGAGGAACTGATGGCTGGGTTCTCCTGCCATTTGTTTCCCGAGTCCCTGGCTTTTCTACGGCCTGATGTCACATTTGTCCACAGAGAGATGGAGAGCCTCCCACTTCCTAAGCAAACTGGAGGATCAGGGTGATGTCATGAGCCATGCCCTCTTCTTCCAAGTGACTTAAATGAAATGGTTTCTCTCATCCCATAATTATTAATGCAGCTTTCAGGGAGTAAAACTGGCACATGTTGGATGGCCGAATCATGGAAACAGGTTCAAAGGAGAAGTGATTTAATTCAAACACCATATACAACCTAAAAATCAAAGTTGGCTTTCTCCCTCACCCCCAACCTCAGAGCACATTCTTGGAATTTATCCATGACTCAGAGATCTGTGGTTTTGCTGGTAGGCATGTGTGTAATCATATTAATCTGCTTAGCACTATAAAGGTAAAACCACATTCAGTGGTGTGTGAAATTTTATAGTGTTCAGTTGGTTTTGGTCACATAGATAGAGAATTTTCTTGTTTTAGGATTCAGTTTTAAGAAAATTAGTTGGGATTTTCAATCTTCGTCAAGGAAGTTGAAAACCTAATCCTGTCATACTTTGAAGCTGCTTAGTGTCAAGTTTGGGTTTTTTCCTTAAATAATTCAAAAAGATATCTTTTAGATTTCTGTTATCTTGAGATAAAGCATTTTAAAGCTTTAAGCCAGATTTCCATATATAAATTTTAAATCCAACCACAGATCTTCTAAAATATAGGAATATTATATAGTATTCCTCAAAAAAAATAAAAGTAGAACTACACTATGATCCAGCAGTCCCCCTTCTGAGTATTTACCCAAAGAAAACAAAAACACTAATTTGAAAAAATACATGCATCCCTATGTTCAAGATACGGAAGCAATCTAAGGGTCTATCAATAGATGAATGGATGAGGAAGATAGTGTACACAGTTGTACCTCAATATCCACTGAGGACTGGTTCCAGGACCTACCTTGAATACCCAACTCCACAGATGCTCAAGTACCATGGTCCCACGTCTGTGGAATCAACCGACCTTGAAGAGCGTAGTGCCAAAGCTTATACTGAAAAGACCCACATATAACTGGACCCATGCAGTTGAAACCTTAAGGTTTGACTATAATTTACAATGAGATATTAATCATAAAAAAGAGTGAGACGTTAGCATATGCAACACCATAGATGGATATAGATGGTATTTATGCCAGGTGAAGTAAGTCAAATACCATATGATTTCACGTACTGTGAAATTTAACAAACAAACTTACAGAGAAAAAACTGGTGGTTGCCTCAAGGGAGAGGGGTGTGTAGTTGTGCGAAATAAGTGAAGGGGATTAAGAGCTACAAATTTCCAGTTCCAACGTCAAGAATATTGTAATAACTTCGTATGATTATTAGACTTACCATGGTGATTATTTCATAATGTGTTAAAATATCAAACCACTATGTTGTACACCTGAAACTAACATACTGCACATCGACTATACTTCAATTTTTTAACAATCTAATTTTCAAGTATCAGTTCAGTCGCTCAGTCGTGTCTGACTCTGCGACACCATGAATCGCAGCACGCCAGGCCTCTCTGTCCATCACCAACTCCCGGAGTTCACTCAGACTCACGTCCGTCGAGTCAGTGATGCCATCCAGCCCTCACCCTCTGTCGTCCCCTTCTCCTCCTGCCCGCAATCCCTCCCAGCATCAGAGTCTTTTCCAGTGAGTCAGCCCCTCACATGAGGTGGCCAAAGTACTGGAGTTTCAGCTTTAGCATCATTTTCAAGTATAGGTGACACATATTACTTACTTACTATTGCAGTAGTTCTTCTGTCATTTATTGAGTCCCAGGAGTCCTAAAGGAAAGAAACTCTAGCTGTACCCTCAGATTACTGTCAAAAATAAACTCCTATACAAATATTCACTTTGAATCTTACAGCCATATCTACTTTAACATAGGCCTCCCTTCTACCCAGATGGTGGGACTGGGGGCAGGGCAGGGGGTGGTTTTTAATGGACTGTGTATTACAAAGGATGGATCCAAGCCTGCTGAGATGCTGCCCTCGGGGTATTCATACCTCAGATGAAAAACCCCTGCTCCTGTGAGGACATTTTACTGTGCCTTCCCACAGTCACCATCACCCCACTACCAGGGCCGGAGGAGGTCAGCTGCCTTTGACCTTGACTGTACATCTGGACGTCACAACCTGAATTGCCAGGCCCTTACTCTAAAGTGCGGGCTTTGTCTGGTGCAGTCTCGGAAGGATGTCCTGGCGTGCTCTCCACAGCAGTGGCCCTGTGTGTGTATTTTATGTAGTCAAGGTGTTATGCCACATGTAGCTCTATGCCTATTTTCCACTTATACAATAAGCATTTTTCCACATTACTAAGAACTCTGGTTCATAACTTCATTTTTAATAGCTGCATGTTCTTCAGCTATATGGATGTACCATAATTTACTTAGCCATTTTCTCACATCTGGACATTAAAGACGTAATTTCAGTTTAGAAAAACAAACCCCAAGTGCTAAGTTGTGAACATTTACAGATGCTCAACTAAAAACTACCTCACCTGTCAGTCCCTCTGCCTTCTGCCCCTCATCCTCAGTTAAAAGCCACGTTCCTTTTCTCCTTCAAGGGTCCTTCGTTTCCCAGTGCAGCCTCTTTGCACTCTTCCTGACCCACTTGTACTTTTGTCACCTTTGGACACTTTTGGCTCCCGCCCAGCCCTTCCTAGTCTCCTAAGGAAACCCACCACAAGGGGGAAAGAAGTGAAAGTTGTTCGGCCGTGTCTGACTCTGTGACCCCATGGACTTCTCCATGGCCAGAATACTGGAGTGGGTAGCCGTTCCCTTCTCCAGGGGACCTTCTAAACCCAGGGATCCAACCCAGGTCTCCTGAATTGCAGGCAGATTCTTCAGCAGCTGAGCCGCCAGGGACGACCACCACAAGGGGGAGTGGGGTCACAAAGGTGGGGTGACTGCACCTCCCCCTCCTGACATCCAGGCCTTAAATCAATTCCACCCACTCATCCTTCAGCACCACCACTTACCTGATATTAGAGAGGGCACGGAACACACCTCCCAGTACCCGCTGGAACTATAGCTAATGGAAGTCTAATTGCCTCTCAGCACTGCCATCCACCACACTCAACACAGACCTCTCACCATAGCCTGTGAACCGCCATTCTGATTGGTTCCCGGTGATGAACACTCTCCAGGCACCACTCACAAGGAGAGGAGGGAGAGCGGTAGAGGGCCTTCTTTCCCACAGGAATCCTCATTTCATCCTCCCAAGGCATCTGTGACCTGGCTGACCCCTTTCTTCCTCAGAGATGGCAGACTGTGGGCCCTCATACATCTTTGTCTGGCCCACGTGGTATTTTGAAAAAATAAGAAAATGAACAGCTGTAAACATGGAAAATCTGGATGAATCTGCACACCCACACTAATCCGGTTAACTGACTTTCCTTTTATAATGGGGAGAGCTGGCAGCCAGCCATTCTCTGTTTCAGGAGGGCAACGTGCGACTGTGACCCTGTGCCTCTGGACAGAGCATGCATCTCCAGCCTGTTCAAGTCCCCCACACCTGGCCCAGCTCCCCTCAACACCACAGCCCCTGGAAGCCCATGTGGCTTGACCTTGTGGAGACTTCATGTGCCATCTGTCTGCTTCCAGAGCAGGAGTAAGGGGTGGGGATTTTTAGGGAGAGAAAAGCGGTGCCAAGGGAAAGGCCTTGTCAAACACAGGTCCAGACACTTGACCTAAGGGCGTTTTTATGACCTGTGCAAACTTGCATTGTTTTTAGCACCTCAGAAAAAAAGACGTTCTGAAGGCCAGTGACAGCTGCAGTCTGTCTGGTGTCAGGAACATGGAGACCCAGACAGCTGTTAGCCATGCCCACATGTGTACCCACGCCATGCTGCTGACAGGAGGGTGGTGCTGCTGACCTCCTGTGCTCTCACACGGCTAGCAGCACCCAGAGGGCACTGCAGGAATTTAGAACATCCTTTCTCAGCTGGATCAGGAATGCAGCCCTTCTCCTGAGGCCCCAGTACCCTCCCCACCCCCTTTACCCCATGATTAAGTGGCTCTTATGGAATGGGGGACCCGCTAGCCAAGCAATTATTCTCTGTTCTTAGAGAAGCGCAGAATTCTAATAACCTGCCAAACTTCTGGGGTAACCTGATCAACCACAATTTCCTGTGGGTTCAATCCCTGAGTTAGGAATATACCCCAGAGGACAGCACAACAACCCACTCCAGTATTCTTGCCTGGAGAATCCCCATGGACAGAGGCTCCTGGGGGGCTACAATCCATAGCGTCACAGAGAGTTAGACATGACTGAAGCAACTTAGCAAGAGTTAATCCTTCAGAAATAAGTCTCTTCATTTGAAAAGGCACATACAATTCAAAGTTTCAATCCACTCTCAGCCAAAACACCCATAAAGAGAAACAGCCTGCCGCTAAATGTTTCCCTGGCATCACGCACAAAAGGAGAGCACGTTCCCCGTTTCCCCTGGAGTCGAGGAGTCCGGAGCCAGGTCAAGTCTCCACGCCTCTGACCACCAGGAGTCACACAGATCAGGAGCTAAAGTGCAGCACAGCGCACAAATGGTCGTCAAACCTTGTAAAACTTTCCTAGAGGCGACTAGCCCAGGGTCAAAAAATGCCAGGGCTCCCCACCTCCCTGCCATGATTGAATATAATATCAATATTGAATATGAAAATAATATCAATAGGAGACACAAACAAACCCCTTCAGTTTCTGAGAAGATGAGGCAGAACATGGAAGAGGAAGAAGAAATCAATCAAGACTCAAAATCAGCGACAGGAACAGTGGACCTAAGCAAAGGCTGACGTTGGTAGAACCAATAAATAAATAATATAGAGTCCCTGGTGGCTCAGACGGTAAAGAATCTGCCTGCAATGAGGGAGACCTGGGTTCGATCCCTGGATTGGGAAGATCCCCTGGAGGAGGGCATGGCAACCCACTCCAGTCTTCTTGCATTGAAAACCCCATGGACAGAGGAGCCTGGCAGACTACAGCCCATGGGGTCGCAAAGAGTAGGACACGACTGAGCGACTGAGCACAGCACAGCAGATGCCAACTATTATATATATAAGAACTGAGTCACTTTGCTGTACCCCGGAAACTAACACACATTGTAAATCATCTGTACTCCAAAAGAATAAATTTTTTAAAAATACAAAGACAAAAAAGAAAAAGGACCTTTTGTCTTTGGGGCAGATATTGCAAGTGATTTACCCAACATCCAGCCACCCCTTCTGCCCTATTTACAGAACCCCAATTTTGTTCAGGGGGACAATGTACCAAGCTTAAAACACTCCAGTTCTCCAGCTTTCCAAGTGGGCATTACCCTTCTATAGAAGTTCATGGGGAGGGTGTCCCTTAGTGAATTAGGCAAAGACCTGCTAGAAGGCCTTTGGCCCTTTGCCTTTTTTTTTTTTCTTTCTTTTCCCTCCCTCAAACCTTGACATGGGTCCCACTCTGTCCCACTCTGGGACCTCACAAGCAGCCCTCTTGCAACCGTGAGGTACAATCAGGAGAATGCAAGCCTCCACATTAAGGACAGTGGAGCAGAAAGGTGGGAGCAGCCTAGATCCCTGGTAGCACTAATGAACCAAAAGACCAGCTATGTACCGAAGCACCTCAGACAGGGCAGGAGACACGCTTGCTTGCTTCCACCCCTAGAGCATGGTTCTCTGTTGTTTGGATCGGGATGAAATCTTGATGCACACGGCTAGTCACTAAAGCATCAAGGCCTTCCGAGAACAACTTGTTGTGCTTACTGGCCATGCCACAGAACTCAGTGGATTGAAAGAGCGGGGGCTACACACTCTAACCCTCAAAGTTCAGAAAACCCCCAAACAGCCTGACTTGCTGACCTAGCAGCCTGCCTCACTACAGAGATTTACTGAGCATGTACTGTGTTGCACTCTGGATATATTAGATAGATATGGGCCACTGAGGGAGGAGAAGAGGGACATTTACCTGACTGTCATAGTAAAGCAAGCAAGCAAGGATGCTAACTGCTGTATAAATAGAATCATGGGGTTCTGCAGAGATGACTCAGCTCTGGGCCTCCTGGGGCAGAAGGCACCTGTGAAAGCAGAGAAGAAGCAAGAGACAGGGAAGGAAATACAGAGCAGAGCAGACAGAAGAGGGCCTGAGACGTTTTAACTTGTTACGTAGCGGAAAACTAAATTTTAAACAGAAGATTGGCAAATTGCTTTATGGTTTGATCTGGAACCAGAACTACAGCTAATGGAAGACAGAAAGACTAACAGCGATCTGCAGGTAACTGTGCTGCGTTCCCGGTGTTGGGAGACAATTCTTCATGGGTGTCTTGCATTTCTATACTTCTGTGAAGAGCTTTCATCTCCATCTCTTCAAGGATGTTCACCTAGCATACTTGTAAGAGAGACAGTGCCTCCCACTGGAGGCAGGGACAGGTTTTTGTACCATGGGAATAATAGAGAGACTTTGCCCCCGGGGGAAAGTTGGTCAGGATTGCTTGCAGACCCCTTATAAAGTTGGGGGACTCCTGGGACTTCCACGGCAGTGCAGTAGTTAGGACTTAGTGCTTTCACGGTGGTAGGCCCAGGTTCAGTTTCTGGTTGGGCAACTAAGATCCTGCAAGATGTGTGGCATGGCCAAAAAAAAAAAATGGGGGCGGGGGGATTCCTGAGCTCTGTGGACCGGGTACTCTCTACCCAGAAACAAAGATCTGTTTATCCTCCTTTGACTTGCTCAAAGCCACAGCCTGGTCGGGTGCTAGAGACAGAGGTTCCCAATTCCATGGAAAAGAGATGTCATCAAGTAAGTTCGAATGTGGTGAGTTCTCCCAGACAGGATGCTGCAAGACCGCATCTTGGTGGGCTTAACAGAGTTCTGAGGGGACCTCCCTGAGAACGCTGATTTAAGTGAGGTCTGGGGGAGAAGAGCAGGTTGACCCTTTTCATCTCTGCAACGTCTCCGTGACGTAGGCATGCTCATCTCCATCTTATGAGGCAGGCACTGAGGGCTGAAGAGAGAAACCACACCCACACTGTCATCAGTGGCCAAAGCTCTGGGTCCAACCAGCACACTGTCTGTGACTTTCTTATTTTGCTACACATGGACTAAAGCAACTTGAAGACTCTTTCACTGAGTACAGACGATATGATATCCACCAGGCTCAGTGAGTGACCAGCTAGGGTCGCCATAGACACTGCGTCACTAAGGAACATGCTCCTCTGTTCGGTTCAACTCCAGTTCTTTCCGCGACACAGTCAATAAAAGAATCAACATCTCCTCCAGGCTTTGCTCTGCCCTGCAGGTGGGAGGAATGAGCCCTGCCTTACTCTTTGTTCTTGTTTTAATACCTCCTGATCTCCCCTTCTCTTGCTTTAGAATTCAGTATTAACAGAATGTTTCATATACAGAAGGCTCAAAATGTGCATCCAGCTTGAGAAACAGCAGAACATGAAATTGCCCCTGAGAAAGATGCCCGGCCTCTACTAGGAAGAGAACATTTATGTCACCAGAGATGTGGAATCTATGCCAAAATGGACCTATACAGACACATCTGCTAAGATGACGTTCCCCCCAACTTAGTTGCTGGTAACTGGCCCCCAACACACTGCCCCAGCCCAGGCCCCTCTGTCTTGTCATCCCCACAAATTATTGCTCTTTGTGTAACAAGGTATTTAAGCTTTTGATCCTAATAACTCCTGGTCTTCATTTTCCTTTTGAAGACTCCCATATTCATGTAAAACAATAAATTTGTATGTTTTTTTCCTTGTTAAAAAAAAAGAGTGTGCGGAGAGTCCCCATTACCAATTATTCTAGAAAGCAGACTAAAGAAAGCATCAGCAGAAATTACATTAGAATAAATTAGAATGTGAAGCTGGAGTCCTGAGATGCTCTTTCCTAAAATGGCCTGACAGACCCTTGAGAGTCGTTCGGTCATTCAAGCTTTCACACTCCAGGCATGTGACGGGGGAGGGCATGCAGCTCCGCACTAGAGACACCTTGTGGAGTCAAGCGTCTCCATCGTGACAGGTCTGGGCTGTGGTGTAACTGGCGTTCTAATTCACAAGGTGAACAAAAATGTTAACCTGGAGCTGCTGCTGCTAAGTCGCTTCAGTCGTGTCTGACTCTGTGCGACCCCACGGACTGCAGCCCACCAGGTTCCCCCGTCCCTGGGATTCTCCAGGCAAAAACCCTGGAGTGGGCTGCCGTTTCCTTCTCCAATGCAGGAAAGTGAAAAGTGAAAGGGAAGTCGCTCAGTCGTGTCTGACTCTGTGTGACCCCATGGACTGCAGCCCACCAGGCTCCCCCGTCCCTGGGATTCTCCAGGCAAGAACCCTGGAGTGGGCTGCCAGTTCCTTCTCCATATTTGGAGCAGAAGACATTAATTTTTCCTCTTTCTACTTGGGTACAAATCTTGACTGAAACAATTTTTGCTTAAAAAAAATAAAATTTAAATGTCTATGGTAAAGTATTCATTTGGTGCCACAAATGAGATGCTTTTGAATCCTTTGATCTAGTCATTCCACGCTATTAGGACTCAGAGTTAGTCACTCCGTCGTGTCCTATTCTTTGCAACCCCATGGACTGTAGCCCGCCAGGCTCCTCTGTCCATGGGATCCTCCAGGCAAGAATACTGGAGTGAGTTGCCATGCCATCCTCCAGGGGATCTTCCCAATGCAGGGATCAAACCCTGGTCCCCCACATTGCAGGCAGATTCTTTACCATTTGAGCCACCAGGGTATCTATGTGCAAAGTATGAGAAATGTATAAGAAAGTTCACTGTACTGTTATTTAATTGGGAAGAGTCTAAATTTCTAATAGTGATGGGTTGATTAATTCAATTATAGTTTATCTGTATCAGGAGTTCTCGAACTTTTTGGTCTCAGGATCCCTTTAAATAGCTTAAGCCCCTGAAGAGTTTTTGTGTCTATGGGTTATTTCCATGAATATTTACTATATTAGAAATTAAAAGGGAAAAATAGTTAAACACAAAAATACACACATATTCCATTAGCTGTCAGAGTGATATCATATCATCATGTAGTCTCTGAAAAATGACACTTATACTTGGAAAGAAGGTACCAAAAAGGGAAATGATGTCCTATGATACTACAAAAAAATTTTGAGCTTGTGGACTTGAGAGGGTCTTGGGAAGCTCCCAAATTTTCTTCACCACATCTTGCGGACCCTTGATCGATAACAATAGACTAGTATATCAGTTCAGTCTCTCAGTCGTGTCTTCTTTGTAACCCCATGAATTGCAGCACGCCAGGACTCCCTGTCCATCACCAACTCCCGGAGTTCACTCAGACTCACGTCCATCGAGTCAGTGATGCCATCCAGCCATCTCATCCTCTGTCAGCCCCTTCTCCTCCTGCCCCCAATCCCTCCCAGCATCAGAGTCTTTTCCAATGAGTCAACTCTTTGCATGAGGTGGCCAAAGTACTGGAGTTTCAGCTTTAGCATCATTCCTTCCAAAGAACACCCAGGACTGATCTCCTTTAGAATGGACTGGTTGGATCTCCTTGCAGTCCAAGGGACTCTCAAGAGTCTTCTCCAACACCACAGTTCAAAAGCGTCAATTCTTTGGGGCTCAGCTTTCTTCATAGTCCAACTCACATCCATACATGACCAGTGGAAAAACCATAGCTGTGACTAGATGGACCTTTGTTGGCAAAGTAATGTCTCTGGTTTTGAATATGCTATCTAGGTTGGTCATAACTTTCCTTCCAAGGAGTAAGCGTCTTTTAATTTCATGGCTGCAATCACCATCTGCAGTGATTTTGGAGCCCCCCAAAATAAAGTCTGACACTGTTTCCCCATCTATTTCCCATGAAGTGATGGGACCAGATGCCATGATCTTCGTTTTCTGAATGTTGAGCTTTAAGCCAACTTTTTCACTCTCCTCTTTCATCAAGAGGCTTTTTAGTTCAGTATATAGAGTATAGTAAATTTAAAATGTTATTGTATAAAATATTCACTGATATTGAAAATGCTGTTTTTTAAAAAGTAGATTAAAGAATAGTATAAACCATATTATACAATTTAAAACAAACATGAAAGTAACAGAAAGACACACACAGTAACATAGCTCTAGATGGTGTATACCAGCATAGGCCTCTAGTTGATGAAAATACAGGTTATTTCTTTTTCTGTTTTCTGCATTATTTTGTAATCAAAATAAAATGTATGTAACAAAGATATGCATATTGCCCATGTATAATCACCCTTTATTTTCCTAACCAGATCTGAAAATTTCAGCTTAGTAAAGATTGATGGCAGGAGGAGAAGGGGACGACAGAGGATGAGACGGTTGGATGGCCTCACAGACTCAATGGACATGGGTTTGGGTAAACTCCGGGAGTTGGTGATGGACAGGGAGGCCTGGCGTGTTGCAGTCCATAGGGTCACAAAGAGTCAGACATGACTGAATGGCGGAACTGAAGTTTTAGGAAGGATCTCGACCAGCAATATCAATACGACAGTGGTTTTGCATGGCTCTACATGAGGCGTACCTCTAGACTGCCCTTGCCTCTCCAAGCGTGCTCTGCAGAGAACATCCACGTCCCCTGGGAGCCTGTAGAGCCTCAGATTCTCTAGTCCCACTCCAGACTAGCTAAATCAGATCCAGATTATTTTTACTTTTTTTCGTTGTTATTTTTTTGCTCACATCGGACAGCTTGTGGGATGTCAGTTCCCTGACCAGGGACTGAACCCAGGCCATGGCAGTGAAAGCTCAGAATCCTATCCACTAGGCCACCAGAGAACTCCCAAATCCGGATGCTTTCAGTTCAGTCGCTCAGTCGTGTCCAACTCTTTGCGACCCCATGAATTGCAGCACGCCAGGCTCCAGATAATTTAGACCCAAGTAAATTAAGACCCAGGTCATATATGTGTATAAAGTTTGAGATGCCCCAGTGGCATATTCAAACCCCCTGGGCTGCACGGGGGTTTGTTTAAAGGGCTTGGGTGATCCTAACGGTAACTAGAGCTGAGAACTACCATGGAACACACAAACTCCAACCTCTGCCAGCTTCAGGGCAATGTCCCCTCCTGCCACACGGCGAGCTCCATGCCAGCCCCCAGGTCATAGAAATGTCAGAGGGATGGTGGAACTAGATGGAGGAAAAAGGTGGATTTCGGAACAGGGATAAAATATGGCACTTCCCACGGCCTGCAGAGCTCTAAGACTGTTTGACTTGCCAGTTTGCGAAGTTATGGTCCCTTTAGAAGGCCTGGGGTGTTACCAAAAAACTCACTATTGCCTTCTACAAAATGCTTTGATAGACAAGTCTGATTTTTTTAAACATTTTTAAATTGTGAATCAGATGGCAGGGGGTTTGTAACTGCAGACACTGTCCAGCTTTACCCAAAATTCTACTTTGCATCAGTTACCTCCTCATTCAAACCCATCTCCACAATTACCTACCCAAGTCATTCAGCAAGTTTTTGAGTGCCCGACATGGGCCAGGGACTGGCCACAATTCCTGGACTCTCTGTACCTGAACTTCTCGTGGCTTATCCATGCTTCTCCCCTCTTCTGGAAGCTCCAGGGCCTCCCCATATCCCTAGCAGCACTCACCTCCTCATTCCTGCCCTGGAGTCTCTTCCTTCGCTCTCCCTCAGGGGCCTGGGTCAGGCCTCTCTTCTTCCGCTGGGCCTGCTTCCATTAGCTTGCATTCCTCCCATCTCAGCAGCACTACCTCGGTAAGCTCTTGGTGAAGTCTGTATTTTCCACAAGTATGGTTTTATTTTTTCAGTTTACCTTTCCTCAAAAATGCATGCAGAGTGCTTACAGCAAAGTGCCTGGAACACAGTAAACTTTCAGTGAATGTCACCTTTTATTTCAAGGCTTGGAATAGCACACACACCTGTTAGCTGGCTTGCAGCAGGGGTTGGTGAATTAGTGGGCTGATGGGTCACAAAGTAACAAGACTAAAGAAAGCACTGTTGTGGACATCGACTGCTTTATTTATAAGACTTTAATCCATCTCACAAGTTGCATTTAAGATGGTTTACTTCAAAGAAACACATACAGCAGTGTGACCACTTTTAATCATCATGTAATAAAACATTGCTTATGTCTTAAATGTCCCACAAAACACATCAAAGCAATTTTCAAAGAGCTTAAAGCAAATACAGAGAGCAAGTCCCAAGTCAGGAAAGGCAGCAATAGATGTTCAGACTCTACTAGTTTCCTAGAAACTGCTGAAGCAAAATGCCACAAAGTAGATGGCTTAAACCATGGAGATTTATTGTCTCATAACTCTGGAGGCTAAAAGTCCAAAGTCAAGGTGTTGGCATGACTGGTTCCCTCTGCAGGCTCTGGGGAAGAATCAATTCCATGCCTCTCTCCTGGTTTCTGGTGACTTGTCACCCGTCTTTGGCATTTCTTGCCTTTCAGATGCATCGCCCAATCTCCGCCTTCACGTTCACATGGCATTCTCTTGCATGCATCTGTGTCCAAATTTAATAACCTATTGGAGTAGGAACCCACCCAGTATGACCTTATCTTCATTACATCTCCCACATGCTATTTCCAAATGAAGGTCACACTCTGAGGTCCTGAAGCTTAGGGCTTCACATGAATTTTTGGAAGACACGGTTCAATCTGTAACAAACTCCTAAAACACAAGGTACAGTCGGGAACACTCCACCAGACTTCACAGCCCTTAAAACCACCGTTGCAGATTCTCAGATCAAAGGGACCTCCACGTGGTGATCCACAGGGGAGCTTTCAGAGGAAACATTCATACAAGGAATGTCTAATCCTTGTTTCAGGGGTGTTGTTTGTTTTGAAGAGGAACTGAGATGCAGATCAGGACCCTGGGGGCCACAGAAACCCCCTGAGTGCCAGTGGGGAGGGTGGGGGGAAGTATAAAAGTTCAGCTCACCTCTCCTCCTTGGTGGGCATTTCAACAGAGGCAGTGCTTCCTGCCCACAGATTAGCACTTTCAGACCATCGCCACCCCATCTATAAACTCTGTCTGACTCTAGGCAGCAGGGCAGGGCCCAGCTTCAACCTGTACACATTGCTGTAGTGCCCCCAGAAAGTTTCAGCAGCAATATCAGGACTTAGATGGTGAAGGAAGCTTAACACCTGCTCCCCGACTTTCCAAAGTAAGCTCTGTCATTTTCACGAATGTCAAAGGAATAGAACACCTACCCACTCTCAGCAAGCAACATATGGCTGTACACCCTCAAGTTCTTCCAAAGAGCTAGCGCCTCTGAATAGAGTGCGGTCACTCTTCCAACTTGTCAGGAGTGCTTTTACCTGATCGCCACTAGAGGGCAGGCTATTAAAACGTTGCAAACTAGAGGTTCTGCAAAAGCAAAAGCTAACTCAAGCTGACGAGCTGCACATTTAAAAGGCAGCTTTCTAGCTGGCCCTCTTGCACAGGAATTGCAACTACACAGTCAATGACGAGCAACAGCATGCAAACGGCTACCCTGTTTGTATGCTACAGTTTGCTTTTTGGAGTAGCTTTACAGAGTGAAGCCCAGGAACTAACCAGCTCTTCCTTCAGCTTTTTGGGAGTTCCTGGAAGTGAAGGGGTAAATTGCATGGCCAGGACAGGTCCTGAGGAGTTTGGTTTGGGTTAAAGGAAATCAAGATGGACTCACTCGAGCATCCCTCCCCTTGGAGGCCAAACTTACACAAGAACTACTCAGCATGAAAATCCCCCAAAGGAAGCTGTATTCAATTAACTATTCAATTAACTGTATAAGCTGTATCCCTTAACTAAGTCTTGAAAACTTTAATGTTATAAACTCTTTTGTTGCAAACTCTTCCAAAAAGAAAGGCTCAAGTTTACAGATGGCTTTGGTCCCTAAGCAGTCTGGCCTCCCTTCTCTGACCCCTGCCCCAAACCAGATACACCGGCTTTGTCTGTTGTCATGCCTAGACTTTATCATGTCACCACAATAAGGCCAAGATAGAGTATTTCCAAACACTGCATTTTCCTTCTCATTCAAAGCTTAGGCTTCCTCCTCCTCGGAAGGCATCACAAAGAAACAGCCCCCTGGCCTCCCTGGAGAGAGCTGGCCACCAACCCTGTTGGCCAGTGTTTATGGAGAGGTTCCCAGTCCTTCCTTGGAGGTCTCCACAGGATCTCCCTAGAGGAGGGCTTCGTGGAATAAATGATAAAGGAGCTGGGGAGGGCCTTGCCAGGTCCCTGGGTTAGGGGTTCTCACTGTTCAGCCCACCAGCTTCCCAGGGCTCCGGTCCAAGCCCGCCGGAAACAGGAAACTGTGGAATTAGTGCATCCATGCCTGCTCTCCCCCTACCCCCACCCCCGCCAACCAGCACGCACAAAGCCTGGAGGAGGAAGCGGGCTGCATAAGAAGAAAAAGCCAAGCAACACTTTTCAGCACCCCCTTGAGAAAAGGGTGGCAGGGACCTGGAGCAGGAAGAAAGCTGAAAGAGAAGGAGAGGTTTATTTTTTGTGAGGAAAAAAAAGGAGAAAGAACAAGGAAAGGCACTTCTTTTTCAAGTGCTTCATGACATGAAATTCTACTTTTGAATTCCTGCATTCATTAAAAAAAAAAACTGTATTAGATATTTGTAAATCACAGAAGGGAATGCTATTTGTGGGCAACTGGTCAAATGAGAGATAAAGACAAATCCAATAATCATCCTCCAATGTCTATCTCCCAAACTTGGAAGAAACTTCCTATAAATTCTAAGCTTTGTAGACAAAGCATCTTTTTTACTTCTGAGCTGTGACATTTCTCCTTTGTTGGCCCAGAGTTTGCTCTGAACAAAGAGATCCAATTACCTCACATGTATACATAATTTCTACAGCACAGCTAAGAAAACTCAAGAAATATGAATTGGTTATCTCCAGTTACCCCTGATAAATTTCCTTATAGCCATAATAACAAAATAACATTGTCTCAAATATCCAGACAAGTGAGCTACACTGTATCTCAAACAAGTATGGGAACACAGCGTCAAGGTCTGAGAATACTGTATGAACTTTCAATTTTTATTTTATCTTTGAAAAAAGTCTTTAGTAGTGTGCAAGACAGAAGCCTTCTGCAGAGATAGTTCACAATGAAAGGACATTTATCAATACACTGATATTTTAATCTTAAAAACTCAGGTGGGTTTTTAAGAATCCTGCTCAGAGACTGCTAGAAATTATTTTCCCATAAAGAGCCTGTGAAGAGCTTATTAAGATTTACCTAGGTCTATGGGTCCTAAATCTTATTGTGTGTTAAATTTTCATGGGAGTTTCTTAAAAAAAATATAAGCTCTGACTCCCACTCCAGGATTGCTAGGGGCAAAACCTGATCTGTATTCTGCCTGGTCCCCAGGTGATGGTGACCGCAGACAGTGATTTCGGAGACAGATTTCCTACATCCTCAGTTCTGCCCCATCTCTCATTAGTTTGTGTTCAGCAGCACAAAGGACCTTTCCTTCCCCAGACACAAAATGTTCCCTCTCTCTGTTTTCACTCTGAGAGAACCTGATCAGAGGGGTGCCTTGACAAGTGTCTCCCAGACACGGAGCAACAGTTCACCTGGAAACTTGTCAAAAATGCACATTCTCAAGCTCCACCCAAGACCCACTAAATGATAAATTCTGGGGATGTGGCAAACCCAGTAATCTGTGTGCTAACAAGCTTTCCAGGAGATTCCAATGCATGCTAATGTGTGATCACCACTGGATTAGAGAATTTCACAACCACAAGAGAGAATGAAGACAGATAGAACTCCATGTAAGGTAGAACCAAGTTTATTAATGACAGCCTTTATTATAACCACTCTCAAGTATATATAAAAAAAAAAGGGTGATTAATTAAAATTTAGAACTCGGACTTGCTGTTTGGCCTTTTACTGGATGTGCCAAAGGAAGGGAAGCTGGCCTGATTCTGAATCAACTGGTCAGGTGGAGTTCACTGGAGAATGAATGAGGTTAACAAACAAGAGTGCCAACCAGAGGGCTCAAGTCTTCTCCAGGTTGGAATGACAATCAACATGGAATGACAACAGTGGTGGGGACAGAGGTGAAATAAAATTATCTCACAGCCAGAAGATGGAATGAACATCTCTTAACTACACTGAGACACAAGAACACACGTGCAGAGTCATACACACCTTCACTCTGGAGACTAGATTTTCAAAGCATTTTTGTCCTTTCTCTGAGCAGACGGACACGTTCATCAGCCACAGTGATGCAACATGGGGCCGCAATGGAAAACCTTGCTAAGTTTCCACAAGCTGTGCTAGCTGGCTGCCCAGTTCTGTGTGGGCAAATGTGTCATCTCTGTGAGACATGCCTGCGGTTTTCCCACAGATTAAGATCTGCTCCCCGGGGTTGCTGACATCCTGATAGATACCAGTTAGGATTAAACTCTGGGGGCAAAACTCATCCCCACCCCTCACCTGGAGAGGGGACAGGGCGAGCGGCAGTCTCTGCAAGTGTTTCCCACCTTATCACAGAACTCTCGGCCAATCAGCACTCCCCCTTGAGGCGTCTGTGCTTCGTTGCCATGCTGTTGGTGAGTCGGCTCTGAGGACAGAAGCAGCTCTGGTCTTGCACTCTGGGTTTGTTTTTGTTGTTGTTTCATAAAAACAAACAAAAACCAGAAGGAGAAAACCATCAGAAGCTTCTGACTCTGTCAACACCATTTCAGAACTAGGTTTAATTTCATTCCCAGAGAAAGAGGGAGCCTGCAGAAGAGGCCATGACGATCGATCAACATGGTTCAGACACTGAGGCCATAGACGCCCCTGTGACGCCCAGCTGGTCCCTTCCCAGACGGGGTGGGGGGACACACCACTCCAGGCTGCAGACCCACGAAATAAATCCTGACAGAAGAACATTTATAAAGGCTTGTAGGAATAGACGGCATGAAAAGGAGCTGGTGGATTCAGATTCACAGCTCATGCAGAGAGATTATATAAAAAATTAATATTCGAGCTGAGTAAAAAAAAAAAACCCTAAAATTTAAGAGAAACTGTATCATAGCTTTCGCTTCTGGAAGACAAAAAAAGGGGGGCCCACAACCAAACAAAGCCCTAGAGTATTCCAGAGTTTCAAAAAAAACCCCAAAAACTAATTTGGAGGGCTGCAGCATTCACTACCTCTTCGTTAACCTCATTTTCTCCTTGGATCTCATTGATAAATAAAGCTCAGGCCTACTTACAGAAAAGATCTGTCCTGCTAGAATTCAGCATCGTGAAATGTTCCAAAGCCCCTGCTCAGCACGCAAGGAATACACAACTTCTACGAGGACACGTGCCAGGAGAGACCAGAAGAGTCCACCCAAGCTCCTTGTCAAATGCAGTCACAAAATGGGAACCCAAAGGCAAGCTGTTCTCTTCCTTGGATGATGGTTGTTAACAGTTCCTTGAAACGTACAGTGAAGGGATGCTGAAAACACACCCCTCCCAGGTAAGGGGCTGACTTTCAGAAATAACACACTTCCTCAGGCCGTAGCACAGGAGACAGCCTTCCCATCACTGAAGCAGGAACAACTCTTCCACAAACTTAGTACATCTGGCTCCCCCACCCTTCCTTTTTTTTTCATTTGGTAAGTATCCAACCTTCCAGAAATTCATGGCTACAGTAGAGATTCATGGCGCAAAGACTTTCATACTGGTTATTTTTTAATTCTGTCAGTGAGCAGCATTTCCCAGTTTTACCCCCCACCAAAACTAAGTTCTTGGCAGCTCCATCAGTTGGGATTGCGGGATGCCTCTGAGGTCAGAGTCCGTGCAGCATGGGTGTCAGGTGGGCGCACTGGAGGGTCAGGAAGGCTGGGTCTGTCCAGTGTCTGCAAGTGGCTGTGGCAGGCGCTTTACCAGCTAGCCCTGACAGCCTCGATATCACTCACCAGGTTCTGGGCCAGGCAGATTCCGAAGATCTGAGAAAGGGAGGGATGGCGTCAGATGGCGGAAAGTTTAGGCTTTTTCTTTCGGCTACTGAATCTCATTTTTTAAAATACAAATTTATTTAATTGGAGGTTCATTACTTTACAATATTGTATTGGTTTTGCCATACATCAACATGAATCCGCCACAGGTATACACATGTTCCCCATCCTGAACCCCCCTCCCTCCTCCCTCCCTGTACCATCCCTCTGGGTCGTCCCAGTGCACCAGCCCCAAGCATCCAGTATCATGCATCGAACCTGGACTGGCGATTCGTTTCTTATATGATATTATGCATGTTTCAATGCCATTCTCCCAAATCATCCCACCCTTTTCCTCTCCCACAGAGTCCAAAAGACTGTTCTACACATCTGTGTCTCTTTTACTGTCTCACATACAGGGTCATCATTGCCATCTTTCTAAATTCCATATATATGTGTTAGTATACTGTATTGGTGTTTTTCTTTCTGGCTTACTTCACTCTGTATAATTGGCTCCAGTTTCATCCACCTCATTAGAACGGATTCAAATGTATTCTTTTTAATGGCTGAGTAATACTCCATTGTGTATATGTACCACAGCTTTCTTATCCATTCGTCTGCTGATGGACATCTAATCTAGGTTGCTTCCATGTCCTGGCTATTGTAAACAGTGCTGCAGTGAACACTGGGGTACACGTGTCTCTTTCAATTCTGGTTTTCTCGGTGTGTATGCCCAGCAGTGGGGTCAAAATTGAGATAGAATTCACATCCCACAGAATTCATCCTTTTAAAGTGTACAATGTAGTGATTCTCAGTACATTCATGAAAATGTGCGACCATCACCACACTATCTGAATCCAGAACACTTTCATTACCCCCCAAAGGAATTCTGTACCCTGGGACAGTCAGCCCACCATCCCCCTCATCCTGGCAGTCCTAGAAATCACTATTTTCTGTCTCTGTGGATCTGCTTATTTTGGACATATAAATAGAATCCTGTAATACACAGCCTTTCTGTTGGTCTGCTTTCATGGAGTGAAATGTCTTCAAAGTTCATCCATGTTGCAATAGTAGTTTGATTCTTTTGATGGCTGAATAATATTCCATTATATGGACAAACTTCATTTTGTTTATCCATTCATCAGATGATGGACATGTGGATGGTTTCCACTTTTCGGCTATTGCAAATAATGCTGCTATGAACACCGATGTACAAGTTTTTGGGTAAACATGCTTTCAGTACTTTGGGGCACATACCTAGGAGCTGAATTGCTGAGTCATATGGTTACTCTAATTTTCTCATGAACTAGCAAATTGTTTTCCAAAGATATTGTGTCCATTTCATTCCCTTTAGTGATGTTTGAGGGTTCCAATTTCTCTACATCCTAACCAGTTCTTATTAATGTCTGTCTTTATCATAGCCAACCTAATATGTGTGCAGTGGTATCTCACTGTGGTTCTGAATTTCTCTAATAATTAACGATGTCATTACAAAGAGCTAATGTGTATCTTCTTCAGAGTAATGTCTATTCAAATCCTTTGCTCACCTTTAAATTGGCTTTGTCTTTTTTTTTAACAGTTGAGTTGTTCTTTATATATTCTATACACAGGACCCTGAACAGATGTACTGATATGCAAAATTTTTTTCTCCCATTTTGTGGGCTTTCTTTTCACTTTCTTAATTGTATCCTTTTCAGCACAGAAGTTTTTAATTTTGATGAAGTCCAATTTATCCACTCTTTTTGGTTGCTTGTGCTTTTAGCATCATATCTAAGAAAACACTTGTCTAATTCAAGATCACAAAGATTTACACCTATACTTTCTTCTAAAACTTTTATAGCTTTACCTTGTACATTTAGGTATTTGATCAGTTCTCAGTTAATTTTTACATGTGATTAGGGATCCAAATGCAGTCTTTTGTATAAACAGCCCAGCACCATTTGCTGAAAAGACCATTCTTTCCCCCATTGAATGGTCTTGGTTGCCTGGTCAAAAAAAGTCAGCTGACCATAGACTAGAGGGTTTTTTGGAACTTTCAGTTCCATTCCACTAAACTATATGTCCAACCATACGCCAGTATACACTATCTTGATTACTGTAGCTCTGACATAAGTTTTTAATTGGGAAGTATGAGTTCTCCAACCTTGTGCTTTATAAAGTGTGCTTTGTTATTCTGGGTCTCTTGAATTTCCATATGAATTGTAGGATCAGCTTGGCCCTTTCTGCAAATAAGCCAGTTGTCATTTTGGCAGAGGCCGCACTGAATCTTGTATATCAACTTGGAGAGTACTGCCACCTTAACAATATTAAATCTTCCAATTGGTGACAATGGATGACGTTCCATTTATTCAGGTCTTCTTTAATTTCTTTCAATCATTGTGCCTCATTTGTGGCCCTCTCTGTTGAAAGTATCACATCTCCACAAAAAGAAAAGCCCAGTTCTTGGGGCTTCCCAGGAGGAAAAGTGGGTGCTCCCTTTCCTTCCCAGCACTTTGGAAAGATGATCCAGGGAGAGAAAGGAGCACAGAGTGTCTGAGAAACTCCAAAAAGCCTTAGCCTGGGCCACTGGGCAAGGCTCTCCATCTGACCATTCCTGTCTGATCAGCTGTCACAATGCCACATCACTAACCCCATGGAAATGCTGGAAAGCCAGCAGGCAATTAGTGACCCCAGCAATTTTTCCATCTTGAAAAGGAACAAAGGTTCCCTAAAGTCTTTCAGGATAGTAGCATCTAACATCACAGCCTTAACAAAATACAAACCAAATAGAGTTGAGGTTTGTTCCCCAGCCCTCCAAGGTGTCTTAACAACTGTGACGTGGAGGGACTAAAGCAAAGCCTCTGTCCTGGTGAGGGCTCTCCCAGGGCACCATCTCCCGGGACAGCCACCTTACCTGCAGCAAGGCAATGCCTATGAAAATGCCAGCCACAATGGTTAGGTTGTCCTGCAACCACTTCTCAAACTGGGGCACACAGCCTTTCGTGTAGATTACGATCTGCTGATCAACTTCCTTCACAGGGGAAAGGAGAGCATAGCATCACCACGTGAATTAAAAAGCTCCTCCAACACCCTTCGTGCTAAGCGACAAGATGGGATTCCACTTACTGGTTTTTGCCTGGCATCATAGCCACACTGAGTGTTGATGACATCTTCCTGGTGGAGAAAAGAAAGAGAAAACTGAAATTCACTCTTGTCAGACAGAAAGTCCATCCACAGTCAGCAGAAGATCCCTGCTAAATGTTGGTTACAAAATGTTTATTTGGGCACACAGATGTCCCAGGCACCATGTTAAACACTTTCACAGAAAATTCCATAGAATTATTATAACCATCCTCAGGAGGTATTAAATATTCCTTCCTTTCCAAATGAGGAAAACTGAGACTCAGGAAATATCAGAAAGACTAGCAATTCCATTATGTGGGAGTCTCTGAACTCAAAGTTGATAACCTCAAGAAGCTTATGGGTTTAGGGAACTGGAGACAGACAAAAACCACGGTTAAAAGTTTCTTCTAGTGACTTTCATAATGATTGTCTCCATTTATGCTCTCCAGTGGGGAATTCTATTTTTGAATCTATATACTAGTATACTTGCTTCTCTGGTGGCTCAGACAGTAAAGAATCTACCTGCAATGCAGGAGACCAAGGGTTGATCCCTGAGACAGGAAGATTCCCTGGAGAAGGGAATGTCAGCTCACTCCATTTTTCCAGGCTATTCTTGCCGGGAAAATTCCATGGACAGAGAAGCTTGGCGGGCTACAGTCCATGGGGTCACAAGTGTCAAACATGACCAAGTGTCTAAGATACAATACATACACTTTTGTATTGTTTAAATGGTTTTTCCACGAGAACAAGTAATTCTGATAATTAAAAGCAACGCCCTGACCACACGTGTGTGGATAGGCGCTCCGAAACCTCACAGGCCTGAGAAGAGACGTGGGTTCTGCCGTTTCAGGTTTGTTTATGCGTCTCCTCTGCAGGGCGTGTGGTGGATTTTACTAGCTTAGCATTTATGGAATGAGACATCTCGTCCCAAAGGATCTGCAACTGAAAGGTGGGGGTGGCATCTTCTGAAAATCTTCAGAATTCTGCTGGAATATTCACTCAGGGCGGAGGCAGGAGACAGACAGAGTGTAGCTGTGCCTGCTGCCTGGGTGGGCGGGCACCCTGGGCTCTGTGCTGGGCACGCTCTTGCCTCCCAGTCCTCCCAGGGGAAAGGAGAAGTGAGCTGGTGAAGAAGGTTGGCTTTCCAGGGGAGGGTCCAGAGCCCAGTCCTCACCGATTCTCAGTCTCCTTCAGAAAAAGAGAACAGCCCAAGCTGAGCCTAGGAAAGTACTCCTTTGCTACCTGAGACCACTGTCCCCTTCTCTCTCTTTTTTCATTTTTTAAATTGAAGGATAGTTGATTTACAATATTATATTAGCTTCAGGGGCATAGCATAATGATTCAGTGTTTTTACAGATGAACAACGGCCCCTTTTAAAGAGCCCCGCACCACCCACCTTGCAGGGGAGAACCAGCCACTGAAATCAGCACCCATGTGGCCCTGTCCCTTGTAGGGAAGGGTGGGTCTGGGGGAAGACACCGGGGGGTTGACCGGTCAGAGAGAGGCTGAGGAGCAAGGAAAGGCCAAGGGCACCTTCTCTCTCACATTTACTGTTCTAACCTTCAATTCTGGCTTTTATATACAGCTGGGGAGCTGTACTTTAAGCCATACTATGTATGAGACTTCCCTGATGGCTCAGACAAAAGAATCTGCCTGCAATGAGGGAGGTCTGGGTTCGAGCCCTGGGTTGGGAAGATCTCCTGGGGAAGGGAATGGCAACCCAACTCCAGTATTCTTGCCTGGAGAATTCCATGGACCGAGGAGCCTGGCGGGCTACAGTCCATGGGGTTGCAGAGTCTGACTAGACTGAGACACATTCACTATACCAGACAAATAATTTGACTCAAAATGCAATCAAATCCACAGTAAAGAGGGTGGCTTGTGGACAGGTTTTATAATTTTTCCTAAAATACAAACTGCAGTGACTGTCACCGTTCTGGCCAAGAGGGTGGGCAGCCACAGTCTTCCTGCAGTGGTCTCATGCTGGCTTGTCTCAGACCCCTCTCCTATTCCTAGGACTGCTTCAGAGCTGAGTCAGCAAGAAAAGGGTTGCTAACCCCAAGCAACACAGTGCTTCCGTACAAGCCCATCCTTCTCATGAGGAAGGAATACAGGCAATATGGGCAGCTGCCTGAGTTTAGGCTCGGCCCCATCGCTCGCCAGCAGTGCGAGCCTGGGGAAGCTACTTAAACTCCATGGGCCTTGATTTCACCTGAAAAGGGAAGATAATGGTAGTATCTGCCAGCAGGAAGGTTCCAAAGTGAAATGAGCCAACACGCACACAGGCTTAGAACAGGAACCAGCATGCACCGCTAAATTAATGTTGGGCATGAGTCGAACACGACTGAGCAGCTAACATATATATATATATATATATGATTACTCCTATTGAGATGATCTGAGCTCTAACGCCCCACCCCCTGCAAGAGGAGCTACAATTAGGAATAGGTGGGTCAGAAGAGGTTTCCAGAAAAAAAAGAAACCGCTCATCCCACACACACTGTCGATGAGATGCGCGGCCAGCGGGTTTCTGGCAGTCACTTACCGCGGGGTCTTTAGTACAGCAGGAGAAGGGCACGCCGCATCGCTCTCGACTTGCATTGGAATCTGTGCAATTGAAGTAAATATTTAGGTTCCAATCATCAGCTCCAAAAGCCCCACAGCACTGCCACTAGAGCAAACAGGAGAGAATTAGAACATCTCAACTTGGCGGCGACCAGGTGCCTATGCTCCACCTGGCAGAATGACCCATACCCAGCTTCTGCCAGCTCTAACCTTCTCTCTGGCCCAGAATTTTACTTTTAAACCAAGATGAACCTAAAGGGCCACTGTAAAAGCTTCTGAATTAAGGCTGAAGGTGTGTAGTAAGTCTGTGCTGGTGATGATCAAAAAAGCCACGGGGCCCATGGTGGGAGGTGGAGGAAGGGCAGGGAAGGATTGTACAAGCAGGGCCCAGTCAGAGCAAAGTCTGTTTGGTTCAAGTCCATGAAGGAACACTCTAGGACAGCAAGCAGCAGCAGTGTCTGAAGGAGGCAACTGGGGTTGTGGTAGGAGATCCATGGGTTTACTTCTTTTTTAAATTTCCATCTCTACAAGTTTTTATCTATTTTACTGAGATAGAATTGACATACAGTAAAACGCACATATTTAAAGGGTATAACTTGGTACGTTTTCACATACTTATACATCATAAAAGCATCATCGCAAGCAAGATAGTGAACATATCCGTTATCACCCCCCAAGTTTGAAAGGCATACTTTTTATTCTGCATCTGTTTCTATTCTGAATTTTTAAAAACAAGAGCATGGATTTAGATTTTCAACAGAAAAACTGCAATCAGTTAAAATATAACAAAGCAAGCTGTTAAATTCAGTGAGTCTTAAGGCTAGATTTCAGGGTGGCTCCATCAAAAGCCCCTTTGACACTCCCCCATGCTGGCCCAGTCTGACTTCTCTGAGTTAAATAAACATCAAGCCTTGACCATCGTAAGGGTTTCAAGATCAATAGCTACTTCAAAGTATTAAAATCCAAGAGAGAAAAGTGAAATCACATGAAATAACAGAATTCCAATATAAAGCAGACAGCATCTCAAGAGAACGTGTATCCGCATGTTCTTCCAGCTCATTGGATCCTCCGAAGGCTTGGGTTGTACATCTCCAGTTGGCCTACAAAGCTCCATCAGATCTGTCATGCAAACTAGTCAGCAATAATACTTGGCAAGGTGTGAGCTTGCATCCATTATGACCCAACAAAACAGTCAAGTCTGCTGAGGAAATGAATCAGGGCTTAATTTCACACCTGAGGGACAGCAGGCTCCAGGACAGTCATTGCATCATAAAACAAAACCAGCACAATTCAGCTCACTTCTGAGTGCCTATCAGGGCAGGGGGCCTCCCCCATGGCAAGCGCCAACACAGCCCTCTCCTCCCTTTATCAAAGGGATCCAGCTCACTCTGGAAAACCAGCCAGCCAAGAGACAGCCACTGGCCCACTGAGCTTCTGTCTGGCCTCCAGTTCCGCCACATACACGACACATACACGAATGTCAATGGACACAGCTGATCAGGTCTGCTCCCCCATCTAGCTTTTCAGTGCATGCAGATAAAGGCTGTCAGTTTGCAGGACAATAACACCTGAAGCCTAATACAAACCCGTGTACCTCTTATTAGTGTCAGAATGTCCCCATGAGTTAAACAGTGGCTACTATTATTTCCATTTTACTCTTAGGGAAACAGCTCAAGGTCCTGTTAGCCCAAGGTCCCTTAGCTGATGCGATTTTGGCACTTGCTGTGTGTCTTCTGGTTCCCTGTTTATACCATGTTGCATTTTGAGTGGAACAGGGCACCGGCCGCCTCATTTGCACCGCAGAGGCCACTGGCCCACAGACACGTTGAGAAACTAGAATGGGAGGCAGCTCTACTCTATAGATTACTCACTCGTGACGAGTCACCAAGGCTTAGAAGTTTCTCAGTTTTCAGTTTCAGGTGTTCGGATAAGCATAATTTTAGGAACTTGGTGGATAAATATTCTATTGCTAAGTACATTATTATGAGATATGAAGCATGGAGAATGACCAGAAAGGGGACCAAGAATAGAAAAAATCCACATTTAACCTCCCCTCCGCCAAAAAAGAGGGTAAACCTATAGCAAAGCAAGAGTCTTCAAATGTTGACAGGAGTGAGCACCCTTGATGATAGCCTCTTTGCCTAAGTTTTCTTCTTTGTTCTTAGTAGAAACTGAGATAAGTGAAAAATCAGACATTTCCCATTAGAATACAAATCATGTAAGTTATACAGCAAGTTAGAAAACAAGCGAACAAATGAAAAAAAACATGCAGAAGAGTCAGAGGTAGGTTGCAACTGGTAGACGCAGAAGCCAGGAGGAACATTCATTGGGTTCATCCTTCCAAGAAGGCTTTCAACCTGAAAATAAGCCACATTTAAACTTACATATTCCTGGGTGAAGTCTATGAGGTTCTGCAAATCTATGTCATCCCTGTATGCTCTGATGTTGTTGTTTATAAAGAAATACAGCTGGTCTTTGATCCAGTCTTTGAAAACAAATGCCAGAACCCCAGCAGTGAGCTCCAGGAAGAAAATAATTCCCAGGAACACAGAAAACTAAAACAAAAGACACAGAGAGAACAGTTATAAGTGCTATTTTTGGTCATATATAGTTAAATGGTTTCTTCTAAAAAGGTTTGTAATTATACTGGGTTATTACCCATGCCCAAAGCAGATAACCTTCAATTTCTTAAGATTCATTAATAGAGTATTACACTCCAAAAAAGAATTTCTAAAAATCATTTCATAATCATATTTTAGGGGCTCTGGTGTTCCATTTTGGTAATTAACCAACAAAGCCCATAAGCAAACATGGATAATAGGAATTTCTCATTAGACCCACATTAACGCCTAATGAGTTTCTCCTGATTAATGCACTTGTCAGACGCTTGAACAATGACCTGCCCCTACCTCTGGTAAGCTTTTGTAATGTTGAAAGATAAATTATCCCAATTTTTTTAAGACTGTCATTTGCTACTGTGGCCTTGATTCTGGATGCAATACATTCCTTTTCTGGATTCAGGACACCATTTTTTTAATTCCCCTTTGCACCTGCTACATAGGGTAAAAGAGGAGATGTGTTCATCTTAGATGAAGAGGTCAAAGAGGAAGTTGGTGGGGAGCAGGGGGTGGGGAGGAGGTAAGCTGTGACACGAACAAAATTTCCCATCATGAAAATAAAATGAAACCACTGGTTTGAGCACTTTCTTGGGAATGCAAGCCATGCCAGCCTTCCCTTGTGAAGCACCAGGCTCGTGATATTTTAAATAACATCAACACACAGCCAGAGGAAGACTTCCGGCTGACGCAGACAATAAGAATTTAAGAAGAAGGCTGGAGACCACAGGATACACGGTCATTGCCCATAAATCTGGAGAAATTTCCCTTTCATCTAAAACACCCAGAAGTGCCTCATCTTAGTCATATCTACATCCCGCTCACGCCCATGCTTCTTTCCGCCTCCTCCCACCCCCACATTCTCACCCTTTGCAAACTATTTCACTCACACGGATTATGAGAAATGAAGCTGTAAAGGACCAGAGGGTAAACTTCTGGTGACAACGAAAGAGAGGGTAACACTGGGGCCACCCGTTCTGCTGGGCTCCTGCCACTCACTGAGTGGCTAAGGGGCAAAGGCGCGAAAGCTGCCGCTGTGTCTACATTCAGCGAGCAGACAGCAAGGCGCTCAGGAGAGGAAAACACACTGGCGAGGGGTGCGAAGAAAGTGTCGTAATTTGCTTACAAAAATTAAAAAAAAAAAATGCTTTTTTTAATTTAACAAACATCTACTGAATGGCCCCCAAGAGCGCAGGCCCTGGCCTGGGTGGGCCTTGCAGAGTCAAGGGCAGGTAGGACCACAGCCCTGCCCCCAAAGAGCCCACAGTCTTCTGTGACTGGGGTTGGGGGTCGCAGAGGACCGTGGGGCCAGGTCTTTCCACACTAGACAGTGTTTATCCGAAATGCTTGGAGGAGGGGCAAGAGGGAGGGGACGGAGGGTTTCGAAGGAAGAAAGAAGGGCCTGCCAACGTCTAGGGCACCACGGTTTGGGCCACAGTTTTAGCCCTTCTGGCTCAGCCCCTCAGGTTCCACAGAGCTCCTGGCTGTCGGTCCTTGGGGACTTCACCAGAAAAGGAACCTAAACAGCCCTTAACAGTCGTCAGCAGTGCCAATAATTTCAAAGTAAGCTTTCCTCAATCTAGAAAAAAGAGAGGAAAAAAATCCTATCACTTTTCCACACAGTGCCTACCCCACCACATAAAATGACTCCCTCCTCTATCAGGGAGTACTCTACACATGTAAATATAGCAGATAACACACTATAGGAATGAGAAAAACCATAGCTGGGGCACAGGTGTGTACAGGCAAACCAGAGGCCATGCAAAGGTATTAATCAGATGTCTGTCCTTGCCTCCATCATAGAGGTAAGCTCACTTTCCAGTCACTCTGGTATGTTTTCCCATAATGAATCATATCGTACATAATCAGAAATTGAGTCCAAATAAAATTCTCAAGTATTTGGCAGAAATCTGCCTCCCTCAGATGCCGTGAGCTAATTTCCCCCATTTCCTATGGGGCAGAGACTGACGCACAGGCTTCATCTCAGGGCCTCAGTCAACCAGGAAGCTCCATTCCCAGCTCTTGGATTTCCCTCAGCAGTTCTCTTAGCCTTCTGGCATCCAACCTTTGAGGCTGTTTGGAGCTGTGTTGACATTTACTTCCTACTTCTGTCACAGCTCCTGCTCAAAGCATATTCTAGGCCAGTTTTGATTGTACTAAGTGGAGAGAGAGGGCATTTAAAATATTCTCCAAGTCTTAAAAAACACAAAACAAAACAAGAAGCAACACAATTCTCTTCATTTTCAATGTGGGACTTTGTAAATTAAGATGCTAATCTAGAGAAATGTATGTATTTCTGTCTGTTCAGTTAACTCTGGTATATTCAACTACAAAAATCATCACATCTACTAAAGATACTACCCTTATAAACTAAACCATATGCAAGTAAATCACATTAAAGGGGAAAAGGAGACGAACACTGATAAAACAGTGGCCAGCAGTGAGTATGATCCGAGGCCACTGAGGCTATAGAAAAGCTGAGTGAGGTGAGCTCAAACATTTAGAAATATCTCATGTCAAGAAGACTGGGGGGTTGGTAGGTCACAATCAGGGACAAAGCTCTCCTGAGGACTCCAGATATCAAGACTAGGTGGGGAATAAAGTGTGTGTGTGTGTGTGTGTGTGTGTGTGTGTGTAAAACTGTTTGCAACATGTGGTTGTGCTGTGATTAGTCGCTCAGTTCACGTCTGACTTGTCTGTGACCCCATGGATTGTAGCCCGCCAGGTCTTTCTGTCCACAGGGATTCTCCAGGCAAGAATACTAGAGTGGGTTGCCATTTCCTTCTCCAGTGGATCTTCCCAACCCAGGGATTGAACCCAGCTCTCTCGCATTGCAGGAATAGTCTTTACTTGCAACACAGACCTACATATTAAGAACAGAGAACCAAGCGCTCATTAAATTGTACACAGGACCAAGCAATCCTTGCTTTTCCCTGTTAGCATGAGTTATATGAACTTTCAAGTTAAACAGCCTCCAGAACTTTGTCTGAGGCAGAGGCGCTGAAATTCAAAAAGAGTTAGCCTGGGGGCACATATGATGAAACTGAATCTGCTTTTCTTAGGGAAATTCAAGAAAAGATGCCAGAGGCGACGTGGTGAAAGTGCTAAGATGGGAGTCTCAGGCAGCATGGCTGTTGGGACCAGCTCCAGCTGATGCTCTTGTTTTAGGTGAGCATGTCCCTAGATGATGCTGCGTCAGCAGACGGAGAGGAGGAGCCAGGGACAGCGGCTGGAACACCAGTGCAGATCTCTCCAAGTCCCACGGTCTTCCCTCATCATGGAAAGGTGTTTTTTTGTTTTTTTTTTTTAATTTAAATTCATTTTTCTGTTCTTGGAGCGGGACGTGGATGCTGTTGTGCCAGAAGACAGACACCCACCAGAATGCCAAGCTCCGGATAGACAGGTACACTCCTGACCAATGACTACATCTACCAAACTGACTTCAGAGACACACAGGGAAGCACATGCCATTTTGATCTCCTATGGAAGAAATCTCCAAAGGAAGAGGCTTTTCCTTTTCATTCTTGACTTTTAATACTTACCTACCCCTGAGTCAAACTCCTCCAAAAATATTCATGCTAACAGATCACACCAAATATCCTATAAGCGATCGAAAAATTATGCTGGTCACACAAAGGCGGCCTTTGCACTAGCAGAGAACACAGGAAGTGTGTGTTTACTGTTTCTCTATAGTCACCAGAACCTACTGTTTAACAGATTTAATCTGGACAGGTCACAGCCACTGTGCTTATGTCTGGCTTCTCTGAACCGACCACCTGAAAGTCAGTCAGCTTTCTACTGACTATGTGCTTAAAAGAGGGGGCAAAAATCACCCAAAAGAAGAAAACTAGATACGTATACAGGCCTACTTTAGTCCTAAAGCTACTTTCGGGGCTGGACTGCAAACTTGCGATATCTATGTACAAAACCTCCATGGTGGTGCTGATGTTACTAAGGAGCCACGGGTAGAGGGAGCTTCCCAGGCGGTGCTAGTGATAAAGAACCCCCCCACCAATGCAAGAGACATAAGAGACATGGGTTCAACCCCTGGGTCCAGAAAATCCCCTGGAGAAGGGCATGGCAACCCACTCACAGTATTCTTGCCTGGAGAATCCCATGGACAGAGGAGCCTGGAGGCTACAGTCCACAGGGTCGCGAAGAGTCAAACACAGCTTAGTAACTTAGCACGCAGGCACATGGGTAGAGGAGGGTGGTGCTGGGCATCCAAAGTGCTCTCCTAAAAGAGAAGCATTACCCAGGCCACAGTATTCCCAGTGCCTTTGGTTGTGGCTCACTCCTGCCTCGACAGGGTGTCCTCCTGATGTGAGATGAGGGTCTGGCTCTCGGTGTGTAAGTGGAGTACGATACTTACAAACTTGAGAAGGAAAGTGTTTTCTCGCAGAGCTCCAATGCACCCAGCAAATCCCAGGATGAACATCACTCCTCCCACCACGAGGAAAAGCCAAACCGGGTCAAAGCCGCCGAGGTCGGTGATGGAAGAGATGTTGGACAGAACTCCCTGTTGGACAGACACACAACAGGGCATCAGGAGGCAGGGTCAGTTTTCCAGTATGAAAAAATGATTGCCGTGGTCTCTCTCTGCCCCACCCCAGGAAAACCTTCACAGGGGATCTGATCACATCACATCATGTCAAGAAACACTACAAAATAGAGAAAAGAAAAGAAAAAGAGAAGAAAAACTACTTTCTTTCCAAAGTCTAGATGGGTTCATATTTTTGATAAAACTATGTAAAGCGAAGACATGATCCCAAGAAACTGTCACTAGACCCTGTATGGAAAAGATACGGTTGTTACCTTTGCTTTCCGTATCTCCAAATACAAGTGGTCTTGAGTAAAAACCAGATGTGTAGGAAAAACACCTTTCAGCACCCAAAAGGAGTCATCCTTAAAGCTCCGGGGCATGCAGCTGCCAGACCAGAGCCAGCTCCGAGCTCTTGGCATTTCTCAGGAAAATAAGGGTAGAGCTGCAGTCTTAAAGCTAACATGGCAACCAGCCCCAGCCCCAAGACTCTAAAAGTTTTCCAGGGAAAAACTCACCTCAGGCCTACCCTTGAACTTTCAGGAGATCCCATCAAGCTCATATCCCCAAAGCCCACTTGGGTGATTTGTACTGATAGGCTGCCCATGTTGAGTTACTAGGGTATTTCCTTACTCCCCCTTTTTTAAGGACTGGGATTTAAATGACTTACAAATCAGAGGTTATTCCCCAGCTTGCAACCTGTTTATTCTCCTGCCAAAAGAACCCAGAGTAATTTCATGTCTCCACAAATAATACCACTTCTTTACTGAAGTCTTTTCTTCCTTAAGTGTGATATCACATCAAATACCACCCAGAATCTATGTTAGAAATTATACGAGATTTTTTTTTCTTTATAATGGAAGGTATATATTTAATATTCATTCTTACAGAGGCCAGCTACTGTTATTTTGAAACTGTGGAAGTCTATGAGTCTTAAATATCCAATATCATCAATATTTTTTTCTTATTAAATTTGTTTTGAGCTCTCAAAATACCCCCAGAGTACCATGATATAGTTTGCTATAAAGCCTTTAAAATTAAACAATTTGTTTTCAAAGCATTCCCAACAACCTGGAAGAATAGGAAGCAATCATCTCCTTTTATACTTGAAGAAAATGGAAACAGAGAGGTCTGGTGGCTAGCTGAAGGTCTCACAGCTATTGATTTTTTAGAACCAGAACAGGATACCTACTTCAATAATCCTTGTCTACCAAATGGAAGCTATGTATTTGCTTCCCAGCACTTCTCAGTCAGCACTAATCAACACTGGAGTTTAGGGTTTTGATGTTTTAACCCATTTTAAAGTTGCAGCAACGTTGAACAAGAGAATTTGTAAGGTTTTTGTTTCTTGGGGTGGGTGGGGGTGGGCAGGGATCACCTTAAGGACAATAATAGAATGTAATAATAGTACACATGAGGCATAAAGGACTCTTCCAATGTTCAATTAAACCTTATGAAAAAGGCCAGAGTTTAAATAAAGTCTCAAATGAAGGGCTGAGAGATTATTAAACACTTAGGAATGTAGGGTGTATTCACTAATGTCTGGGGTGACATCATACAAGGCAACCACACCCTTCATGAAACTGCATAGACCAATGGTTTGATCCAATCTTGTGTTTCTTAGAGTTCCAAGTTCTGACCTGTGAGTACTCCACAGGGAAAAAGGAAAACACAGAAATACCATAACCAATTGTCCACCCACACAAACGATGCTGAGAGGGGAAAAAAATTGCTAGAGAAGTCAGACAAAATCTAAGTGACAGTAAGTGGTGAGGGTCACGCAATGGGGAGAAATCAACCTCTCCCCTTAAAATGCCTATGAACGTAAGTGTTAATACTTCAGGTCCTGATGTTTCAGACCCACTCAGCCAGGAGAGGAGAGGGCTTTTGGGCTATGTGATGACATTCTTACACTTTATAAAGTCAACAATTATGGGAGAAGTAGATTCAATTTGCCTGGCACCAAGACTAGAAGAGACAGGAAGAGATGTCAGTTCCAGCATAAAGAGACCTTTCTAATGCCAGCAGGTCTCCAGTCATGGGCTGGAGAAGGCTGCTTGAGAGACCAGGGCTTCCCTTCATGGGGGTATTTCCCCTCATGGGGGAGTCAAAGCTGGGAACCTCCGTCAGCAGGACTCCAGGAGGGATTCTCAAGTGAAGAGGAAATAGGGACTTACTGACCTTTAGGTTCCTTCCAACTTTAAGACCATTCTATGATTTCATCCATGTTTAATGGGCTTGTTGTTTGTGATTCACACCAGAGTCTGAGCAAAGATCAGATTGTTCCCAAACACTCTTTGGTGATCCATGGCTGTTCACAAAGAGCTCCGTGGACAACAAGGACAGTTATCTGGGGAATTCAGCAAAACAAGCAACCCAACACACACATATACACATACACACACCTGGGCCTGAAATACCACGACATTCCCTCCCTTAAAGGCAAAAAAAAGTGCGATCCCAACTGTCAGTGGATTCCTGGGGCACTGTCCTCTCTGGGTTTAATTTGGAATATGAGAATTTGGCTTCTCAGACAAACTCATTTCCATACTTTTAGATTCCCCAGCCTGCAGGGGCAGTTTTAATTGAGAGGCCTTCAACTGTTTCCATGGAAACAACAATCATTTGGGGCCCGAGCTGGACTGCAGATCCTACTCATTTAATCCTACATTGTGGCAAAAGACAGGGCTGGAGCCAGATACTGAGAGCGCGGAGGAAATAAAATTCTGCAAAGGACAGAAAAGACGACCAAGAACTTTATTTTTAATGAATTCCAGGTAGTTATCTGTTGGAAACCGACTCAAATCTTAAAACACAAAGTGCGGCAGTCAATGCCCAGTTTTCTTTTCCTTAGGATTAGGATGGCTTACCTGAATGGAGATAAGTAAAATAGACTTTTTCACCTGTTCAATGCCTCCAAATAGTCACTAAAGAGCAGTCACACCGCTTCTAACGACACAGAGCAACCGAAGAGGAGCTGAACTTAATCGTGGCCACAAAGGCCGAGGATTTACAGAAATGATGGGCCGCATACAGCTCAGCCTCCCGCTGCCTTAAAGACGGGGTCTTTCCCTGGACTTTTTGATTGTGTTAAGCTCAATTTGACAAATGAGTAAGAAGTGCTAGAACATGCCAGCTGAAGAATAATTATAATTCAAGCTTGTAGTTAACAAGCCGCCGGAAGGGAAAAAAAAAAAATCTAAGATTACAGTTAAGTCAGCCAAGGGATTTAAAATAGACATTCAGATTCGTGGTAAATCCTCAGGAATGTGCAAGCCCGCCGGCAGCAGACACCTAGGCTTCGAGGAACCTAGAAGAGGGCACCGCCCTGTTCTTCTGGGAACAGGGCCTCCTTCTCCTTGTAAAGGTTCACTCTTCCCAAACCCACTCCATGAGCTACTCAAGAGTTCTCTGGACGAGAGTCAGAAAGCTTGAAATTCCCCTTTCTCAACCCCAGGATTTAGAATAAATATCTGTCTCTAGTGGCTGAAGCTTAAGGTTCAACTCTGGAGCCCCGTGCTGTGTGTTCTTCACTTTGCAGAGAAAGTCAGTCTGCAGTGAGAAACGGGTAATGAGAGTAGGGAGAGAAATCCTGCTGCTATTCGATCCTGGCCTGCCCATGAGTTCTGCAAGTCACTCAGGATCCTTAGACTCCATGACTGCACAAACGGGTTCTATCTGGAGCTGATTTGTACTTGAGGAGCTCCACACAACAAAACAAAGCACTGAAAACACTGTGCCTTATCTCCACATGTATGGCTACATACACAGACACACACACACAGAAGCACCACCAAAACTAAGGCTCTCTGGAGCAGCATGGAAACATACACACTAACATGCGTAAAATAGATAGCCAGTGGGAATTTGCTGTATGATGCAGGGAACTCAAACTGGGGCTCTTGACAGCCTAGAGGGGCAGGATGGGGTAGGAGGTGGGAGGGAGGTTCAAGAGGAAGGAGACATAGGTATACCTACGGTTGGCTAGTTCAAGTTGATGTTTGGCAGAAACCAACACAGTATTATAATTATCCTCCAATTTTTTTTAAAAAAAAAGGAAAAAAAAAGAAATAAAATTTATCCATTTGAGTTTTTATTTAAAAAAAAAAAAACACAAAAACTAAAGCTCCCAATTTACACTGGAAAAAAGTGTTGGGGGTGGAGTGAGGAACAGACGGGAGGTGGGATGGGAAGGTGTTAGATTTAAGGATACCTTTCCTCAGCTAGTTGATATTTCCAGTCCACACAGCAACTGAGTCAGTGTAAACAGTCTCATTCATGTTGACTCACTATCAAGTCGGCATCATTTATGAAACAAGCAGTTATGGAAGGAGCTTTCAGGTTTTGCCTATGTCACCGACAATCCGGACATGACTTCAGCTCTAGTTCTCCGTATTGACTTGAGTGCTCCGTCCTTGGGTTCAAATAACAACTTTTTAAAACTCAAACTTATTGAAAAAAATAAACTGATACAAAATGTTACCTGGCTGCCCTCCTTTGCACCCCAGACTACTGCTGATGTGAGAATACACACAGCCTGCATGTGCACCCCACTAGGAAGTCCTCCTCTTCCTCCTGTGTGTATCCTGCAGCAAAGCCCTGGGAGTCAAAGACGTCAAGGGCACTAGATTTTGTGTGTGAGCTCAGAAAATATCCTCTGAAGTGGAGTCTAATTGGCATAACGATGAATGGGTGAGAAGCAGAGCAGCTGTCTGCATGTACTTGCTCCTTTAGTCATTTGTGGTGGCTGATGTGAAGGTGAAAATCTGAACAGCAGTGGCAAAGACAGGAAAGGACAGAGGCAGAATGAGAGAGAAAGCCAGAGACCAAGACTGCAGGTCACAAGAAGAATATATTCAAATACCGCAGTCTCAAGAATATAGGCGAATTCCCTATATACATATTCTTTGTTAATACACTGCATGCATGCTAAGTCACTTCAGTCATGTCAGACTCTTTGCAAATCTCTGTCCAAGGGATTCTCCAGGCAAGAATACTGGAGTGTGGTGCCAAGTCCTCCTCCAGGGAATCTTGCCAACCCAGAGACTGAACCCCTCTCTCTTACGCCTCCTGCATTGGTAGGTGGGTTCTATACCACCTGCACCAACTGGGAAGCCTGTTAATGTATTAAGATTATATTAAGAAAAATTAGTGTAAATGAGCATTCAAAAGAATTCTTCATATTCATCCTATCTACGTGAAAGTGAACGTCGCTCCATCGTGTCTGACTCTTTGCAACCCTGTGGACTATATAGTCCATGGAATTCTCCAGGCCAGAATACTGGAGTGGGTAGCCTCTCCCTTCTCCAGGGGATCTTCCCAACCCCGGGATCGAACAAACCCAGGTCTCTCCCATTGCAGGTGGATTCTTTACCAGCTGAGCCACAAGGGAAGCCCAAGAATACTCGAGTGGGTAGCCTATCCCTTCTCCAATGGATCTTCCCAACCCAGGAATCGAACCGGGGTTTCCTGCATTGCCAGCGGATTCTTTACCAACTGAGCTATCGGGGAAGCCCATACTATCTATACCTGTGTCTATATTCTTGTGACTCTCAGTCATCTCCAAGTCTACAGCTGTTGCTGCAGCAGAAGCAAAAACAAATTGACCATAACAAAGTGCTGCTATAAAGACAAAATGAACAGCAGCCAATTTAAAAAGTTGAAACAAATACTTGCAGCAAATCAGCCAGTGCACAAATTGGCTATAAGACACCTAGCTCTTGGCGTATCAATCTGGAGCTTTCAAGTGATGATTCACCAGTGAAAAGAGATTTCCACTATCCCCGAAGTACTAGACAGTATCTTGCAGAACTAAGCAGCGGGACCAATAGGTGTCTAAGAAATAAGATACATTAATGGAACACAGCTGAGGCAGCATCATTATAACAGAAGTTTAGAGAGTCAACAAACAAGAAATGTACTGATGTACATCTGTCACCATACAAAGTGAAAGAAGGAAAGTAAAGTTGCTCAGTTGTGTCCGACTCTTTGAGACCCCATGGCCTGCAGCCTACCAGGCTCCTCTGTCCATGGGATTTTCCAGGCAATAGTCCTGGGCTGGACTGCCATTCCCTTCTCCAGGGGATCTTCCCAACCCAGGGCTTGAACCCAGGTCTCCCACATTATAGACAGACGCTTTACCGTCTGAGCCACCAGGGAAGTCCTACAAGGGAGACTGAAATTCCAGCCACTCAGACAAGCCTGCTCTAGGGTGTGGCAGAGAGCATTCCAGTCTCCTTCTGCACAAACCACCCTGTACTCAAGCTCCCTGGCTCACCTGCAATCTCCCCTGGAATCCAGAAAAAGGGGTAGTCTATAGACAAGAGCTGGGTTCGATCCCTGGGTTGGGAAGATCCCCTGGAGAAGGAAATGGCAACCCACTCCAGTATTCTGGCCTGGAAAATTCCATGGACTGTATAGTCCATGGGATCACAGAGTCAGACACGACTGAGCTACTTTCACTTCAGACAAGAGCTATGGCAGACCTAGACAGTGTGTTAAAAAGCAAAGGCATCACTTTGCCAACAAAGGTCTGTAAAGTCAAGGCTATGTTCTTTCCAGTAGTCATGTATGGATGTGAGAGTTGGACCATAAAGAAGGCTGAGCACCACAGAATTGATGCTTTCGAACTGTGGTGCTAGAGAATACTCCTCAGAGTCCCTTGGACAACAAGAAGCTCAAACCAGTCAATCCTAAAGGAAACCAGTCCTGCATGTTCATTGGAAGGAATGATGCTGAAGCTAAAGCTCTAATACTTTGGCCACCTGATGTGAAGAACTGACTCCTTGGAAAAGATCCTGATGCTGGGAAAGATAGAAGAAGGAGAAGAGGGCCTCAGAGGATGAGATGGCTGGATGGCATCACTGATGCAACGGACATGAACTTGAGCAAACTCCAGGAGATGGTGAAGGACAGGGAATCCTGACGTGCTGCAGCCCACGGAGTCACAAATAGTTGGACACGACTTGGCAACTGAACAACAGACAAGGGTTAAATGTAGGACAGACAGAGAGGATGACTACGTAGAAGACTACGTTGTCTTGAATTTCAGTTACACTACTTACTACCTGAGTGATCTTGGTTCAGGTACCAAACCTGCCTAAACCTCAATTTCCACACCTGTGAAATGGTACCCTACATCATAAGGTTACTATGAGGATGTAGAAAATAATCCAAGTAAATTCAAATATTAGGCTATGTCTTTGGCAAATAATAAGAATTCAATCAAAGTTGATCAGCATCATCATTTCATCACTACTAAGCTGGACCAAGAGGATGACAGCGGATGCTACAGAACAGAGTCCCTGGCTCACGGCCTGTCAGGAACCGGGACCACACAGCAAGAAGCAAGCAAGCAAAGCTTCCTTGTGCCACTCCGCCATCACTGCGCTACCGCCTGAACCATACCATCCCCCGGCCCCAGCCCATCCCATGGGAAAACTGTCTTCCATGAAACCGGTCCCTGGTGCCCAAAATGTCGGGGACCGCTGCTATAGAAGCATGCTGGAGGGGCCTCTAACCAACAGCTTTGGAGAGAAATCTATTTTGCTCTGGCACTTGGCCTGCCTGACCCACTTCCAAGAAAGCCAGGCCTGCGTAGGATGATGTCTTAAGGAGGTGGGAGGAACTGACCTGCCGATCAACCTTCTTTCTCGAGAAGTGGGAAGTCACCTGAAAGGCACTCAGAGTAAAGGCAGAAGGGAGAGAGAGGTCAGGAGTAAGCAGAAGCCACGAGGGGGGTGGGAGCCAAGAGTACAAAGAAGCGGTGAAGCAGAGGAGGGAGCAGAGAGAAGCAGCCAGGTGCAGGTCAGCCACCACGCGGCCGAGATTATACACCTCAACCAGGCTGGGGCACTGCTGCTGCTTAGAAACCCGGCCAGGCACCCTGGGCACCAGAGAGTCACGGCTCCCGGGTGACTTTCGTTCCTAAACCACGTCCCATTCCCTGTGAGGGCTCATCCATCAGGGGTCTGATCGGCCTGGTATGTCTCAGTGTGCGTGCGCTCAGTCACTGCAGCTGTGTCCGACTCTGCAACTCCACGGACTGTAGCCCATCAGGCTCCTCCGTCCAGGGGTTCTCCAGGCAAGAACACTGGAGTGGGTTGCCGTGTCCTCCTCCAAGGGAACTTCGCTACCCCAGGATCGAACTCCTCTCTCTTACATCTCCTGCCTTGGCAGGTGGGTTCTTTACCACTAGCACCACCTGAGAAGACGCTGATATGTCTCAGTCAGGATGTGAAAAACCAGCCCATCTTCCCTCCAACTTCCATCTCCTCAGCACCTCATGCATTCAATAATCTCTGGAATTTAAGTCATTTCTTTCCAGGGTTCTGCAATCAAGGACTATGTTCTGAGTGTTACTGTTTCTTCCAGTAAGAGGTTTCTACACATGTGCAGAAATGAACATGCAAGCAAAGCTCCAGGAGGGTTTCAAACCCATAAACCTCAGGAGTATCTGTGGTTTTCCCCAGCAGCACAGAGCAGCCTGTGTGTGCCACCTGGCAAGCTTCACTTTATTTTCTCTCAACTCACACAGCAAAAAAAAAAAAAAAAGCAAAAATAGCATCAGTAAGCCCCTAAGGTCTGGGACTCTTCTGCTTTGGCATATACGAGCACATTCCTTCCAGCGGCTGGATGAGAAACAGAGACAAGCCTATGGAATGTGCAGGCACAGCCAGGCCAGATGGGCCCCTCTGAAATTTATGATCCTGCGTCCCGCCTTGCCCACCCTCTCTACACTTCACTGGGTGAAACGGGCACCAGTTTTCCTAGAGTAAGAGAGGGAGCAGCATTTCCCTACTTGAGAAAGAATGCCAAGACAGGACAGTTTCAAGAAAATGAGCCACTTGGAGGGGGTGGTCCTGGAAAGCCGGTGACGATGACCACAGGAAGTCCAAGCTGGGCCACAGGGCCACCTGCCCCCAACAAGTCATCAGAGATCCTCTACAGATGTTACAGGACAAAGTTGCTCTGCACACCCCAGAACCCCCGTCTGTCTAAGCAACTGCTGCAGAATCCAGGGAGAGGATGTAGAGAGACAGGAGCTTGCTGGGACCTGAGCAGTTCAGGGAGATGAAAGGGCGCAGGGCAGCATAACTCACAGCCTGGCAAAGAGACACGAGGTTAAAGGAAGACCAGACGCTTTTCAAGACATGTGGTTTCCCGTATTTTTCTTGTCAGAAAAGGTCATGGTGAGATTCAAGTAATCCTTTCTTAAAGATAAAAAATGGCCATGACCTGCTTTTGTGGTGAGAAAGAAGAAGAGAGACAGTCATCTCTCAGGGCTCCAGAAAATCCTGCAACCGAGCCTCCGATGGGGAAGTCAGCCATGTGGTGCCCTCACTGGTACCGTGCTCAGGCCAGGAAACCACCACCGCCACCTGGGTGGAGCAACTGCCTCTTCGAACAAGGAAACACAGCCACCTGCAAAAGTGTCATTTTTCAAAAACCCAGCATGTTCCGAGACACTCTCCAGGTATTTCATGTCCATGTGCAGAAGATAAGAAACATATCCAGAATATTCCTAAGTAAAAAGTTTAAACTGAAATATGTAATAAAGGCTCTGATCACAGTGTCCCTGTAACTAAAGCAAAGCAAAACAAAACAAAACAAAAACAAAAAACCAAACAACAAACGAAAGTCTAATGTAGTGGTAGGTGATCACTGTATCCTAGAGCTTCAGAGATGCACAACTCATTCAGTTCCTGAGCAAACAGTTTCCTGGGAATCACCTGAGAGGTGCCAGGTACTGTGCAAGTCAAGGATATTCAGAGTGAATGTATGGGGACACCCTCAGGAGCTAGTCTAGAGGGGGGACAGGTTAGTAGGAGGGTTCTGGGGAGAGGTATTAGTGTGTGTTACGTGAGTGTACACAGGAGGGGCAGGAGGTCATGTCAGCAAGGGCAGAGACAAAGTGGCAGGACCTGGCCCAGCACAGGGTGTACGTGTGACTGTCACAAGTGGTGAGAGGAGACAGAGGCTGGTGGAGCATGGCTGGGTTTGACTCTGAAGGCATTCTGAGCAGAGGAGGGTCACACGTGAATTTAGAAAGCTCACTCCTTGGGCAGCAGGTAGAGGCTAAGGAAGCTGCTGGGAGGTCCTGTGGTGATGCTGAATTGTGGGATGAAAGCCGTGTAAGAGCTACACAACTGAGCACTGACTCTGCCAGGCTCAGAGCTACCTGGATAATTTCCCCCTCACAGTTAACTTTCCAGGTACGACTATTTTCCCTGGCAGGACACAGACCCAGAGATGGAGTAACTTGCCAGGTGACCCAGGTGAGAAAGTGGCAGAGCAGGGGTTTGAGCCCAGAGCAGTGTTCCAACCACGATGCTCTACAGTCTAAAGAGAAAAAGGAGCAGTGGGCAAGACTGTTCTTGTTTCCAATGTAACATCATATGTGCATGCATGCGTGCTAAGTCCTTCAGTCACATCCAAGTCCTTGCAACACTATGGACTGTAGCCCATCAGGCTCCTCTGTCCATGGGTTCTCCAAGCATGAATACGGGAGTAGGTTGCCATGCCCTTCTCCAGGGGCTCTTCCTGACCAGGGATCAAACCCAAGTCTCTTATGTCTCCTGCATTGGCAGGCAGGTTCTTTACCACTAGCACCACCTGGGAAACACATACCTGTCTCTAAAATGTTAAGAAAAATATGATAGTCTTATCTCACACTTTACTGGTCACGATCTGAAAACCCAAGTGAATAGGAGATGACCTCCTACTGTGTGTGCACACACAGACACACACACCATGAAGCAAAGAACCTCCTTCTTTTGCACACCTCAGTGAAAGCAAGGGGATGACGGGCTGGGTTATGGAATGAGATTTCTCTGGAGAAAGCAATTGCTGTGTTGTGTGATTCCACTTCCTAGATAAGGGAGCAGATTTCTTTTCATCCAAAACCTAGTAAGGAAGTTTCAAGAGGATCCCTGAGGAAGCTCGGAGACACAAGGTCTAAGCAGCGGTACTGGGTGGCCACCTAGAACAGGGATGCCCACCCATCGGAGGGGAACTGCAAGACAGAGGGACTCTTGGGGAAACTTCAAAAGGGCCAAGGCACCATCCCCTTTACCACCTGCCAGGCTCAGAGAGCAAAGCTGCACCCACGTTTCTGCCCTGGCAGGAAGTGGGAAAGAAACCTCTGGGGGATCAGGGAGGGGGGACAGGAGGAAATAGGGGGCAAAGGCCTCACCCCTTCCTCTCTCCAGGGGCCCAAGGTTGACTGTGCCAGGCAAGGCAAACATTTTAAAGCAAAGTGAGGTTTGGGGTTTCAATTTTTATCCAGCCCTGTCTAATAACTGGGCTTCCCTGGTGGCTCACATGGTAAAGAATCCGCCTACAGTGCAGGAGACCCGGGTTCAATCCCTGGGTTGGGAAGATTCCCTGGAGAAGGAAATGGCAACCCACTCCACTATTCTTGTCTGGAGAATTCCATGGACAGAGGGGGGCACCAGTCCATGGGGTTGCAAAGAGTCAGACATGACTGACTAGTATTTTCATTTCTAATAACTGGGCCTGGACTGATGCCTAAAATGAGAACGTGTGTGTGCTAAGTCGCTTCAGTTATGTCCAGCTCTGTGCGACTCTGTGGACTGTAGTCACCAGGCTCCTCTGTCCACGGGATTTCTCCAGGCAAGAATATTGGAGTGGGATGTCATTTCTTCCTCCAGGGCATCTTCCTGACCTGGGGTAGGACTGTGGTATCTGAGGGTGGACAACAAAGACACTCAATTTTTGATCCACCTGAATTTTCATTCCTGATAAATTTCTCTGCAAAAAAGTTTACAGGGACATACAAAAAGAGAAAAATTAAGGGATTTTCCCCTAATGTATTTCATGCCTCTGCTAAGCATACTGGTTACAGCACCTCAGAGCACAGGCTGACTTTCCAGGTACTCAACAAAAGCTGGTCAGTTTGCAGATTTTCAACGGCAACAGAGAACCTGTGGGGATCACATGGACAATTGAGAATGAGATGCAAACGTACATTTCAGTCCATGAAATGAAGCCTTCAAAAGTATTCTCGGCATCTCAGAAATGTCTCCTTCAAGTACTTTCTCAGGGGAGGCAAGCATTTTTCTCTTTAAGTTGCCTGGGTAACCGCTTCCACCTACCACTTCCCTCTGGCTACCTTGACCAACACCGTTATGAATTGCTTGAATCACTGAATCTCCTTGTCTAACTTTTCCTTCCTGGGAAAATTGGGAAAGTTCTTCCAAGTTGAGCCTTCTGTACAATCGTGACAGGCAGCAACCGGTGGGTTCTGAAGTGAGACTGGCATTACAGACAGTGGTCATGGGGAAGGCCTCCAGGAAAAAGACTCACTCTTGTCCCCAGGACAGCCTGGGAGAAAGCTGATAAAGACTAGAGAGCTCCTCTCATGGCCAGTCCGCCTGCCAGGGTCAGCCCTGTGCCCCAGCTCCCTCCTGCCAGGCCAGGAGAGTGCAGTGACAGACGAGAGAGGGGACTCGGGAAGGAGACCCCATGGGGTCTGCAACAATGTACACAGCTCTCCCGCACATTCTCATTCACGTGGTCATGAGCACCCGGCATCCAAGATGCAGGAGGCACCCAGCTAGACCTGGGCATAATGGGCTGAAGAAGACAGGCTCCTGTGCTCAAGGAGCTTCCAGGTCAGACAAGCCAGGCCAGGTTCACCCTCCACCCAGAGGGCTGGTACTGTGTGAGCAGTGGCAGGAGGCACAGGAGGAGCCAAAAGCTCACACTGAGGACCAGGGAAACCCACTTTTCCCACTTGGAAAAGCCGAGTCTCCCCCTTGCGCTCAACAGTGTTGGGGGCAGCAGCCCTACTTAACGATTGTTAGCGATCTATCACCCAGCCTCTCGCCCCTACCTAAGAATTAAGTCAAAAGCATTACCATGGGAATTCCCTGGCCGTGCAGTGGTTAGGACTCCTCGCTCCCATTGCCGAGGGCCCAGGATGGGGGAATCTGGATGGGGGAACTCAAATTGCATAAAATCCCGCACAAAGCAGGGAAAAGGTATAAACACTGGGCAAAACGGAAAAGGGAAGATATCCCCAATTCTTCTGAAGTCAAGACAATCATACACAGATTACCACTTACATGCTAGAAATAATTTTTTTTTCCTCTGGATGTTAGAAATCTGCTGTTTCTAACACTGAATGAACCCCTACCATATCAGATACCAGAAACCACATATCACTTTACTTCCTTTTAGGCTGTACAAACTGATAATATGCTTATGAATGATAGAGCCAGGGCTGAAAAGAATGCTTTCATCTTCCCTTTGCGCATTCATTCTCCCACAAGCATGCTTCTTGAACGTCTATTACGTGTCAGTTAACGTTCTGAGCACTAGAGTGTAGTAGTAAACAGAAGTCCCTGTTTAGGGGGAAAAAAAAACTGTGTGAGTGGTAAGTCCTTTTACAACACAGAGTGGGGGAAAAGCACACGGAAGTGGGGAAAGGGGCCGGGACTAGCGTGAGAGTGGCTGCTTCAAGTAGGCCAGGGAGGCCCACAGACAAAGGTGGCCCTGCAGCAGAGACCAGGAAGCAGAGGCAAGCAGCTGTGTGGACCTCTGGCGAAGAGCGCACCTCGCAGGGGATGAGTGGCACGAAGGCCCCGGGGTGGCGGGTCCATCCATCCAGGGGCGGGAGCGCACCAGGGGCGGGAGCGCACCGTAGGAAAGGAGGACCCGGAAATAACACAGTACTGTACTCAGCTTTGAGTGAGACAGTAAATGCACTGGGGGGCTTGAAGTACGCGACAGGATTCTGCCTTATGCTTGAAAGAATCACTCTGGAGAATTCCCTAGCAGTTCAGTGGTTAGCAGTCCACGCTTTCACTGCTGGGGGCCCAGGTTCAAACCCTGGTCAAGGAACTAAGATCTCGTAAGCTGTGAGTGTGGCCAAAAACAGAGAAAGTAATCATAAAAATAAAAAATGAATAAAAGAATCACTTTGGCTGCTGTTTGGAGATGGCCAGGGCTGGGAGTGGAGGCACAGAGCAGAGGCTGGGGAACAACAGAGGCGTCTGTACTAACAGAGGCAAAAGGCGGCAGCTTAGACTAGTGTGTAGAAGTGGAGGTGGTTGGAAGAAATCATATTCTCAGTGCAGTTTCAAAACAGAGCTGACAGTGTTTGCTGACAGACTGGATGCGGTATGAGAAGAAAAGACAAGGGTGTCAAGAACACCCAGGCAAGTGAAGAGGACCAAGCCGCCATCTCCTGCAACTGGGAAGAGAAGGTGTGAGGGGAGAAATCAGGAGTATTTCTCTGGGCTATGAAGCTTCAGAAGCCTGGCGGGCCTTTCAGCAGAGATGCTGGGCATGAGACTGGGGTTCAGAAGAGGGCAGGACCACAGGTGTAAATTTGAAGTCATCAGTGATTATTTGGAGAAGGAAATGGCACCCCACTCCAGTACTCTTGCCTGGAGAATCCCATGGAGGGAGGAGCCTGGTAGGCTACAGTCCATGGGGTCGCAAAGAGTCGGACACGACTGAGTGACTTCACACCAGTGATTAATGATGCTTGAGGCCTTGAGCCTGAATGAGAACTCCCAGAGCGTGAGTGAAGAGAAACAAGGGGTTTCTCCAAAATTCAGAAGTTCAAGAGGAAGCTGGACTTTGCAAACAAGTATGAGAAGGCACTGCTATTGAGGTATGAAACCCAAGAATGTGATGGATCTTGGAAGCCAAGTAGCAAAGTGTTCCTAGCAGAGAAGAATGATTAAACATGCCTCAGTCCTCACTTGACTGATAAAGGTTTCTGGGTACCTGGGCAAGAAAATGACGTTCAATGAGAAAGTGCCAGCCAGGTTCATGAGTCCTAGGCTAGTTATTCAGAGAAAAGAGAAGAAGCAGAAAGACAGTCTGATACAATGACAAGTAGATGGATTAGAGACTCCTTGACTAATGACACCCAAGGGCACACACAAGTCAATGATGTCAACCCCAAAGGAAATTTCCAGTGACATGTCACTGGGTTCTGTCCTCAGCCTGCTCAATATGTCACTGCCTTCTATCAGTGATAACTATACTTGACTGCAATCAGAATAATACAGGAAGCTTGTAAAACAGAGCCTCCTGGTGTCCACACCCAGACCTACTGAATCCGAATTTGCCAGGTAGCACTGGAGCAAGGAGTTAAAGGAAGGTCTGAGTTAAAAGGAGGACTTGAGCGAGGATGTTGATCAAAACCTAGCTGAGCGGAGTGGGGAATGTGCTGGTTGACAGAGCACAGAGCTTCCAGCTCCAGAGCAATCTCTGCAGGTAGACAGACAGGTAGAACAGATCTGGGGCAATCTGGACTCTTGAATCTGCCTCTGAAAATCAGCCAGATGTGAGATGGAGGGAGGAAACCCAGCTGGACCTGGACCAACCTGAGACCACTCAGTGACACACTGTGTGACCTCAAGTGGTACTGAGCGCAGACAGGAGAGAGGGGACGTGATCTGGCCATACCCTCTACGGCCCCTAAAACATCCTCTCCCTGGAGAAGAGGACCCATAGGGAGGTCAGAGGAGCGAGATCAAGATGGCAGAGGGATCCCCCACCTCCGCCAGAGCCTGGAAACTCGCAAGGAAACACACCAAGGACTAAATACAGAGAAGGGCTTACAACGGGACCCAGTGGGGCAGACCTACATTCCATGAATGAAAACCAGTAGGACATGATTCTGATTTGGTAGGAGGAAGGTCTTTCTAACAGTAAGAGGAACCCAGAGAAAAGTGGTGAGTGCTTTGCCCCAGGAACTGTTCAACTTCTATACACTCCAAATTAGCATGAATTGCAATGTATTACTTTATTTATAGATCCGCTGGAGGAGGAAATGGCAACTCACTCCAGTATTCTTGCCTGGAGAATCCCATGGACAGAGGAGCCTAGCAGGCCTCAGTCCGTGGGGTCGCAAGCATCAGACATGACTGAAGTGTAGTTTATGTATATCAGCACGCCCGTCCTCGAACAAACTAGCACTCATAGTTTATGTATATATGCACGCCCATCCTAGAACATGCACCCCCTGAAGAATTACATGCCCAGAATCAAGCGCAAGCCATGCCCCATGCTGTGTGCTCAATAATGTTCTTTGAATGGATGAGGTGATTACTGCCGGACGCTGCCAAGCTTGTTGTGGAGGTAACTCATGCAACGTGACTGTTAACGTTCCTTCTAAAATCGCAGATCCTATGATTCCTGAAAAACTGCACATAAACCAGTTTCCCCTGGAGACACATTCATCTTTTGCATCTTGATGGTGATCTGGAAGCTAGATTAAATGTATTATTTAATTATTAAGTCTAATATTCAACTGTAATATTAGTCCTAAATCTCAGGCTGGTATTTTTAATGATTTTTGCCTCCAATGTTTCTGTGCTCCACATAAAAATGTGCAAAACCCCATCTATTAAAGAAATCTGATCCTTCCAGCCATGACCCAGTTTGGGGATTTACCCTCTGGGCTTCTTTTCAAGTAAATGTCACCACATCTCCGTTGGGGGGATTTACTGATTCACAGGCTGGTGTGAGCCACCCTGCAGGTGCACGGGGCCGTCACCCTTGGCTGGCTGCGGTTCACCTCAGAACATCATCCCAGCAGTGGCCTGGTCTAGCTTAGAACTTATCCCCAAGGGCTTCAGCGGAGCAGCCTCTGCAGCTACCAAGTCAGTCAATGAACATCACACCCTCCTTAAGCGACCCCAGAACAAAGCCGATTCTCAGTCCACAGATCAGAGCCTGGAATGCTCCTAAAATCTGAGGCAGCTCCCAAAGCCCCCATTCTGTGCTGGTGCCCATGTAGAAGTGGACACACTCCACCAGGGCATCCAAGGAAGGGAACCATGTCCCAGAAAGCAAGTACCTTACACCAGGCTCAGTGTGGGGAGCCACCCCACTTCATCCTCACAGCAACCCTACAAGCTGACATGAGTGTCCTTTGGATAAACCAGGGAAGGGTACCCAGAGATGCTAAACCACTTGCCCAAAGTCATGCTGACAGCAAAGGAAGGAGTCAGTATTGAACTCTGGTCTTTCAGCCCAGAGCTGTGCTTTTTTTTTTCTTTTTCCCTCATGGCAACCAGAGTGATCTTAAAACAAAAGCCAGATTAGGACACTCCCTTAATGCCCGGGCCTCTACAGGCCCCTGCCCCTCCTGGCTCTGCCTGCCTCTCTGGCCACCTGCCTTATATCTAGCTCTCCCTTCCTACTGGCATTCTTTCTGTTCCTCGGAATCGCTACGTGCCTGACTCAGGGCCGCTGGACTTGCTACTCCCCCAGTGCTCTGCAGACCCCTCTTTACTTCATCCAGGTCTCTGCTCCAGTGCCCTCTTGTCAGGGAGGCCATTCCCAAGTGCTCTATCTAAAAGAGATCCCTTTCAGGGTTTCCTTGGTGGCTCAGTGGTAAAGAATCCACCTGCCAAAATAAGAGAAACAGATTCGATCCCTGGTCCAGGAAGATTCCTCATGCAACTAAATCCATGCCCCACAACTACTGAGCCTGCGCTCTAAAGCCCAAGTGCCATAACTACGAAGCCCACGAGCTGCAACTTCTGCAGCCCGTGTGCCCTAGAGCCTGTGCTCCACCAGAGTGGCCACGGCACTGCAATTGCAGAGTGGCCCCACTCACCACAACTAGAGAAAAGCCCGCACAGCGACAAAGACCTAACACAGCCAAAAATAAATTAATAAAAAGTAAGAGACCTCTTCCCCACCACTCTTTAAGCAGCCCTTACTCTATACCTTGCGTTTCTCAGCACTCATCCACACCTGCACACGTGTTCCTGGCTAGTTAACTGCTGGTGCCCCCACTAAAAAGAAGCCCCACGGGACACGGACTCAGCATCATTTGCTGCAGCATCCTCACCCCCAGACTCAGGGCCCAAACACATGGCCAGTGTGCACCATACTGAGCTGTCACATGCCCTTGACCCTCCGCTACCTCCGCGTAGTCCCAGCTCACAGAGTCCTGCTACACAGTAGCTGGGCAACCCCAGCCAGGTAACTCCAGCTCTGCAGAGAAGCCTTCCCTTTGCTGATACCAGCCCTGAAAAAGGAGGGAACTCTTATTTCATCCCTCCCTAGAGACCACATCATCCCCTTGCTCTGATATTTGTATGATACTGTCGGTTTTAGAATTTGGTGATTTTATCAAAGAAGAGACATCAGGGCGACTGATGAGACAAAAGGATAATTATATTTCACAAAGAGAAAAACCTTCAAAACAACATATTGTCTGCTTATTGCTAGAACAGACAATTAGTTCATATAATGCCTTCCAGCATCTTTTCAGAGCAGATAGAAATAGACTGATTAACGGAGAGTTATACAAAGCTATATGATCTGGCCCTGAACCAAACAGAGGGCTTCTAAAAGTGGAATTTCTGAGATTCCACCAGTACAAACCTTCAGGCTTATAAAGGGCTCAACACAGAAACTGATCATAATCCAAAAGAAGGTCAGTTATTCAACAGAAAGGTTTCTGGAGATAAAATTCTGTTTTTGGAACTTAATTTGTTTCCCTTGATGTATAGTCACCACTCTTCCTCATAAGGTTGCTGGAAGGTGGTTCATTTTCCATAAACATTTCACAGTCTGTACAAGTATTCTGAAAATAAACAGATGGCGGTTCAATTTCAAAACTCTGGATTTACTTTGAGTTTTACTGGATACAATCTATCTAAACATTGTTTTACTTGTGGAAATGCCTTCTTGCAGCTGAAGGGCTTTTGTTTGCTGGACTTTCTCATTTTTTCTCTCCTTTCCTAATACATAGACCACTTCAAAGGAATGCCTGACTCCAGGCCTTGGTCAAGCTCCGAGGGTGAAATGTCAATGTGATAAGAGAATGGTCTGGGAAAATTTCAGCTAACGTCTTAGTTTACAACTTTTAACCAATCCATGCACTCCCTCACTCTCATAGGTGGGGGATGATAAAGCTTTACTGTGTGGCCAAATACCAGAACAGATAAAATGCTGCCAATGATCTCATGTCCAAAGAAGGAAGATAAAAGGAGTATGTATTTATATTTTAATTCCACTGCTTGGCGTCAGAAGGAGAAGCTGCAGAAAAAAACTTAAAATGTATGGATGGGAAGGGAAGTGGAGGAATGGACACAGGGCAGTGTTGTCGTGAGGATGTTATTTACATAATAAACCACCCAGAACATTGTGTCTTCATATAGCCTTCTCCATAGATCCAGATTTATTCTTTTACTGTGCGATATTTGATGACAAAGTTTGGATATTCCTTAACATTTCCAATCAGCACACAAGTGTTCACACTCTTGAGCAACACTGATAAGTTTATCTGATTTTCAAACATGAATTGTATCTAGTTTCTTCCATACGTACCACACGCTGATAGCTTAGCACATAATGTTCACACTCAAATATAATCTTCATGACTTGAATAATCTTCCAAAGGGTTTTTTAAAAAGTAAAAGAGGAAAAAAAGGCTCCAGGTGCTTATTTAGTATTGTTAGTATTATTTATATGCATTATTGAAATTCTTATGCCAGAGTGAGGCCCTGTTCCATGGGAACATGTCTCTCCAGCTAACTGATAAAATTCCAATTACACATTCTGTGTTATGCACGTGTGTTGTTACTTCTGTAATTATTTTGGTGCAATGACCAATTTAGGCTCCATTCTTGAGTCTTTGAACTGTGACATTATTTTGGGGGGGTACTTTTTCGTTAAATAGCCATGTTTCCATACACTTGGCAGTCATCAAAGAGGAAAAAGAGACAGCATATAACATGCAGCTTCTTACAAACAAAATGTGTGCATTTTAATGATGTTTGACTTACTTTTTCATTCCATGCCCAGAGTCCGATTCCAAGAAATGCTATTCCCAAAAACTGAAAGAAAGCAAGAAAATGGTGTAAGTATGAGAGAAAATGCCATATTTTTACTAGTACAAACAAAGTTTCAATCACTTTTTTCGGGTTACTTTATCTGCTGAGAAAGTTTTCTCTAAAATCTAATGGTCTTCAACAGGAAAAGAAATACCACCATCCCCTTGATAAAATTATTACCGCATTAAGAACAGCACTTGCTTAGAAGTCATTCAGATTATAAAGAATAATAATTAGGTAGAATCTTGAATAAAATTAAAGTCATCAATAATGTCTGATGCTGCCTTTCTGGACTGGAGAGGAAGCAGTGACTACCCCATAAACCTAAGCATGATGTCACTAGAAAACAAATAACTAGGGGCATGAATTTAGCAGAGTTGGAGATTTTCTCCTTGCCATCACGCCATCATGAATGGGCTGGGGCAGGGAGGGCCTGCAGAAACCCCCAGTGTCCCTCAGTCAACTCTTTATCACCCCTTCAAAAGGGAACAGGACCCTTATCAAGTCCAGGATGACCCAAAGAAAACACCTGGAATCTTTGTCAGAAACTAATACTTACATTGTAGTTGAAAGGGCTTTCATGACTTGGCCTAAACTCAGAGCTATAACTTCATGCATAACACAGAGCACACAAATAACATGCAAGGTTGAGCTGAAAATACATGGACTCAGCCATCCAGCAGCTGCGTTGAGTATGGGGCGAGAGAGAGCAGCAACAGCAACCAGGGGGATAGTTCGTTTGAATCAGTTCTCACAGCATTCCATCTCCTTTAAGAGACACATTTTTCCAGCACACTTTAACATCTCTGAAATTGGGATGTGTCTTAAAAATGATGGTGTCTCAGTTTAATTGCCCTTTTCCCCCCCTTGACTGTACCTCAAATAATAGTGTGTCTTATAACCAGAGTTCCACAGGTTTGGTAACACATAGCACATGGCTGTCTACCACTCAGAGCTCAGTGATCAGGACTGGGTGTAACTGGCCACAAGGAAAGACACATCTTAGTCCTCGTCTTTATTATCCACAGCAACTCTCCAAACAGTGAGGTGAAAAGAGGGTGGGCAGGTTGAGACTGAGGGTCGTGGCGTACGCTATTTATTTTACTAACATCTTGATCAAGTTAAACGTCAGGGAAGCTGTCCACTGAGAGGGAGCCGTGGAGAAAATGAGAGTGAGGGTGGTTACTCTTTGCAGTTTCAGGGAAATCTGAGAAGGGTCCACCTGGCGAGGTCTTTGCCATTCGCAGCGGGGAGTTACTGACACTTTGTAGGCAATGGCTAATAAATCCAAAAGGGGCTGGGAAAACAACAGGAGCAGAGGGAAAAGAGGGAACGGAAAATGACAGAGGAGTGACTGCTCGGAAAAGGTGGTGGTGTTTTTATAAGCAGAACTTCCCAAACCCTGGACAATTATCTGACACTGCAGTGATACTGATGCATTCTGAGTTCCTACACAGAAAAGCTCAGCACCGTGGCCTTGATGGAGCAAAACCGAAGGACCCCTTCTTCCAAGCTACCCTTGGTCACGGAAGTCTGAGAACATTTAGAAAAATGTATTTTCAGCATGCCAACAAAAAACCAGTATGCTCAGCCTCTCTAGTGCCCTGACCAGAATGCTATTTCACTTTACAGTTCCTATCGGAAGTCACAAATGCACCAGCCTCTCAAATGACTCAAAATGTTTCTGGGTCTCTATAGTACAAAAATAATGCCACTCAGCATGTCACTCTCATTTTCATAGGTCCCAGCACAGTAGGGTAACAGAGACGACGGCACACACGGGAGACCATTAGACCTCCGTCCTTACTGACATCAAACTCAGCCCAGGGAAATCCGAGACTTTCTCATGTTAAAGCACTTTGAGGACAAAGGCAGTCACTCCCCTGATGCAGTGAGTCCCAGTGTCATCACGAGCAATGCTGGGGTGCTGTGACAGAGGACAGCATGGCCTACCGCCCCTCTTGCTGAGGAGGGTAGACAGGTCATCGCTGAGGTGCCCTGCCTCATTGCTAACATTAACTTCTCTTTATTACGTGTCAGGCACTGTGCCTAGTGCTTTTTGTATGCCATGTCTCTCTTAAGCATCACAACTATTTATTCTGAAGGAGGCATTGTTATTAACTCCATTTTAAGAAAGATCAATTTGCTCAGAGGCACACAGCTTCTGAGTGGAGAAGCAGAGATTTGGACCAACATGAATGTAACACCAACGTTCATGTGCTTACCAGTAGTGATAAGTCCCCATTTTCCTCTGTGGGACAGAAAGTTGATACATTCAGATTAGAAGTACATGGGATATGATGAGGACCCACCCAAGGAAGCAATGGGAAGTTGAGAGGGTAAAAAGAGATGAGAACTTTGCCTTCACATGAATTGGTTGTAGAACAGACATTCCCCATGCTGGTGATAGCAACAGAGTAACACAGAAAACAGAAATTCAGTGGGGAGTCAACTTTCCCCTCTTTGAATAATCTTTTTCTTTGAAAAAGAAAGATTATTTGTCCCTTTGAAAAATCTTTTTCTTTCCCAAATCATATAAACAGATTGGAAACAACATTTTTGACAAAGAAGAGAGAGAGAAAAAAAATCAGGATCTGAAGAAGACTGAAAGACAATTTCCTTTACAATTTCGCTCCAATATTTCCTGCCTTGACTGTGACCTCCCAAACAAGGTTTGAGGATTTGGAGAAAGACACTGAATCTGAAGTCCAGGAAAGCACTCAACCGCTAAGCGAGTGGTGTGGGGCCGGGACCTCAGCCCGTACATAGCTCTACGGCTCCATCATCAGCAAGCATCCTCCCAATGACTCTCGGCCCATGTGTTTTCTTTTAAAATCAAGTTGTTCCAGCTCCAACAATTAAACAGGGAAGAGCCAAAAAAACACACATAGGCACGTAGCACTTGAAGGACACCGAGTTTCCCCTTTCCCACCTCCAGAAGAAAAGGCGACCATAAAACCCCCAAACTGACCTTGTTCTGAAACCCAAAGGCCACTTTACAGGGAACAAATGAGAACATTAAAGTCAATTCTTTATTCCTTTGAAATAGAAACAAGACCAGATCTGAGGCATCCTCCCATGTGGCAATATATGCAAACACACAGTCAAATGTTTGTCTATCCAACTTTGATGTTTTAAAATGAATATTAATTTTGCCAACATTTGTCAAATGCTAATTATGAACTAAGCACCATACTAAGTACTTGTTTTATATGAATGAGTTAAAACAGCAGTGCCTAACACAGCAGGCTCCCAGCCACTGGGCACTTGAAACATGGTTAGTTCAAAGTGAGATGTGCTAGTAGGTGTAAAATATACTCTGGATTTAAAAGACTTAACATTCTGAAGAATGTAAAAGTTCTCATTAACAGCTGCTTATTTATTTGTAACTGGAGTATAGATGACTTACGACGTTGTCTGAGTTTCTGGCATGTGATGTGATTCAGTAATACATATATATCAATATATCTAGTCTTTTTCAGATTCTTTTCCACTATAAGTTATTCTAAGATGTCGTAGTTCCCTGTGTTATATGATACATCCTTCTGTGAGTCTCTGTTTTGTATATGTTTATTTGTATCATTTTTTTAGATTCCACATTAAAGTAATATCACGTGATATTTGTCTGACTTGCTCCACTCAGTATGACCATCTCTGGGTCCAACCATGTTGCTGCAAATGGCATTATTTCATTCTTTTTTATGACTTTTTTTTTTTACAGCTGCTTTATTTTTGATTACACATTGAAATGATAATACTTCAGCTATACTGGGTTAAATATATTAAAAAGTTAACTTCTCTTATTTTACTCTTTGTTGAAGCAGTTGATTTATAAGATCATATTAGTTTCAGGTGTACCACATAGTGATTTAATATTTTTAATAGATTATACTCAGTTTAAAGTTACAAAATCATGGTTATATTTCCCTGTGCTGTATAATGTATCCATGAAGCTTATTTAATAGATTTTTAAAAAAATACACCTAGTGGAACATTTAATTTAAATTATATATGTGGCTTGCACTATATTACTATTGGACAGTGCTGTTCTAAAGTATACCACGACAATACCATGCAGTAGAAATATTATCCCCGTTTTACAGATAAGGAAACTGAGACTTAGACACATGGAGTATGTCTCCCAAGATTACATAGGTGCCTGAGCTGGGCTGCTCAGGCAACTTGACTCCTCGGTCCAAGCTCCAGACTATTATAGTATTATACTTTGCTAAGGTGCATAAAATGTCTGTTCAGCCAAACAAAGGATGGGGAATGATACTGAAACTCATGTTTTAAGACTCAAAAGTACTTCTTTAATTTCTAGGTATTCAAAGCAAAGGATGTTTTCCTGAATAGGAATGAGAACAGCACGTGGGTAGAAACAGAGAGGAGCGTGTGCATGGAAGCCCACCAGGCTTCGCAGAACAAGAGCCAGCAGAGCTGATCCTCAAGGAAAGCTGGAGAGGACAGTGGCCCTGTGATGTGACTAGGACGATGAGGCTTCTCTGCCAGGAAGGTCACACCTGTCCCCTTTCCTCTTCCTCCATCTGTTGTTTTTGTCCTTGCTGAGCTCCCAACATATCAGAAATGGACCAGTGTTCCATTATGCTACTTGGTACAACAACGGGTGCTTCGAGAAGCCACTCACTCATCTATCTACAACCTTCAACAAACGTTTTTCGAGTTCCTACCTTGTGCTAGGCACTGCTATTATCTTGTGATAAATGTAGGTAAGAAAACAGACATAGTCCCTGTTTCCAGAGATCTTAAAGTCTAGATAGGAAGATACATCTTTACCAAATAATGTGTAAAAGACAAAATCACCCTTGACGGTGCTCTAAAGGAGAGGAACATAAGACCAATACAAATGATAAGAGGGAGATCTGACCTAGAATAGTAGTCCAGAAAGTGTGTGTATGCCCAGTCGTGTCTGACTCTTCACGACCCCAGACTGCAGCCCACCAGGCTCCTCTGTCCATGGAATTTTCCAGGTAAGAATACTGGAGTGGGTTGCCATTTCCTCCTCCAGAGGATGGATCTTCCCAACCTAGGGACTGAACCCACATGTCCTACCCTGGCAGGTGGATTCTCTACTGCTGAACCACCGGGGAAGCCAGTCCAGGAAGGCTTCCCTAAGTAAGCGATGTAGGAACTGAGGTCTGCAAGATGAGAAGACGTTAACTGGTAAAGAAAAGAAGGCAGAATGATTCCGGTAGAGGGAAGAGAATGTGCAAAGGCCCTGGGCTGAGAGAAGCACAGCAAGTAAAGGGTCTAAAGGTGACTGGTATGCCAGGTGCACAGACAAGGGGGGAAGCAGGGAGGTATGGCAGGTGTGCAATGAGAGATGTAAGCAGGACCAGCCTATTCAGGGTCTCGTAAGTCACATTAAGGAATCCAGTCCTCACCCTAAGAGTGACAGGAAGACATTCAGGGCTGTATGTACGTAGTTGGCTGAGATGGGGCGAGAAAGCAGGTTTTTATCAGATTTGGTCTTTGGGAAAATGACCTGAGTTGCAGAAAAGTTGAGCTGAGAGTTCAGAGCAGATGCATAGCAGCTAGGAGAGAGCTTTGGTCATGCAGGTAAGACCCAACTGCATCCTGGACTGAAATGTACTGAAGAGGCACATGGAATCGAGAGCATTTGGAAATAAAACTGGTATCTTCAGAGATGCCTGGATATGGTGACAGGATGGCGTGGGGTTAAGGGTGAAGGACAGGGAAGTATAGTATTAAGGATAATGCATGTGTTTTTGACATCTTTTAAATGGAGACTATGGCTCCTCTAAATCTATCTTATGTCTTCTCTGACAGAAATAACGCTCGGGTGTCAATTTCATAACTAGCTTGAGATGTGGCAGCATTTCTGAAGGACAGTTTTCTTTCATGGGTATTTTGGCTGCTCTGTGAATTCTCTTTGAAGTAAGTTTCAGCTTGCATACTTTTAAAAAATAAATTATTTAAAACCTGTATACATGTCCACTACCTCCTACAACTTTTATTCATAAAAGGAAGCAGTTATGTATAGCTGTATGTTAAAGTTCACAGGCAATTCTTTTTTATTCCCCCCACAGGCAGTTCTTAAATGGACATTTTTGATCCTCTTTGCTTAAAAAATAACAATGACATCTGTCTGGCACCCTATCAACAGACTCGAAATAACAATGCAGCAAGGTAAACACAGTAGGGGAAAATAAAAATCAGGTCAATTTTCTCACCTAACTGGAACCTGGAAAATATCATCCTAAATAACAATGGAAAGAACTTTGAATCCTTAATCATTCTGATGACGTTGTTTTTAAAAATCATAAGCTGTGCCTGAATAAACAGGAGAGGTGCATTTTAAAACCTTTGGCACAGAAGAGAGGAAAGGGAAAGAAGAGGTGTATTTTCCCGGAGCACGTGTACGTTTTATGAAGATGTTTTTCTGACACCTAAGTCTGACCCAGACTCCAGGTCTGGCGGGGTGGATGAGCGGAGCAGTCCACACAAGTGTGTTAAATACTTCTGTTAACAAAATCTATATTGTCTCTATCAAACATGGGCTGACGCAGGAATAAAACGCCTTTGGGCATAATTCTTGCCATGTCAGAGGAGTATAAACATGGGTTGGTGGAAAATTCAATACGCAGAAAGGCAATCCCAATTTTGCCACTGGGTCCCCACGTCCCAGTTTGTACATTCAAAGTGTCCAGAATCCTCATGATAAGATGGCATGGCAGATAATGTCCAGACTTGTAAACAGGATATTTCCCATCTGAACTAGGGTCCACCTCTCCCTTCACTTTGCCCTCGTGGCCTCCTCACGCAGCCTGAACACATGCAGCCGGAAGAAGCCCAGCCAGAGCTGGGCTTGTGGTTTCGTGACCTCGGAAAGGCTCCTTGTTTGTTCAGCACACATTTACTGAGCATCTGCTATGAGCCAGGTAGCCCTCTAGGGGCCCTGGATAATTATCATTGGGAAGTGAAACAGACAAATGTGGCTGCTCTTGCAGCTGACATTCTCATCAGGCCATGTGGGGAACGAAAGACACTGAAAAGCAGCATACATGAGTTAGATCACGTACAGCTGCAGAAGACGAGAAACACTGCGGGAAAAGAGAACAGCACAGGGGAGTGAGGTGTGGTCCAGGGAGGAGTGAGCTGTTGTGACACTGAAATGGAGCGAGTCTCCACCACGAAAGTCACGTAAGCAAAGACACGAGGGACATGAAGGAGCTGGCTGGTAGGTGTCAGGGAACCGAGTTCCAGGCAAAGCAGCAGCCTGGCTAAGGGCCTGAGCTGAGGTGTCCAGGTTTAATGGAGGAACGGGGGCCACACTGGTTAGGCTCTGAAGGCCGTGGCAGTGACTGGTTTCTCCAGGAGACAGAAAGAACCATGGGAGGGTTTCCTGATTTCCCAGAGCCCCCTGGTCCTAATGTGTCAAACAGAGATACTAAAGGCCCCTGAGGAAAGAGAGCAACTTCAGGGGTCAACGTGCCAGTGTAAGGACTGGGTGACTCAAACTCGACTCACATGCCTGGAATAGTTGGCACTCCCTACATGTCAGTTCCCTCCCCATCCTCAGTCCTTTCTCAGCCACCGCCTCCTCTCCCCAGACTAGGCCAGGTCAGGGCGACCCCTGCTTCCTCTAGGTGCAGTCCTGCCTCCTCCAAGGATGAGAAAGCATCCTTGTTCAGTGACCAGCGGCCCCTCTTCTCAGCTGCTGCACCTCTCACACGTGGACCCTTACCTGACATTTACTCACACAGGGCTGAAAAGGTGCCACGTGGCCCAAGGTCAGACTCTGGGAGTGGTGGGGGCTGTGTTAAGCGCACGGCATGTGCCTATTTAAGGAGCAGGAACACCTGCCTCCAATGAATCATCTCCTTCCTCTGCGCAGGCGGGAGGCTCCTTCCAGGAACAGTGTCTACAAGTACCCCTGTGCGTTTACAAGAAACACTGCAGTCAGGATACCGAGACCGAGTTTAACCTCGAGTCTTTCCTCTTTCCTGTCTCGTCAGTCTCGTTCATGAATACTGAGAGTCACCGGCATCAGAACTTCAAAACCTGCTAATTCTGAAACCCCACATTATAGGAAGTTTCTCCCCATCAGGGCTTCACAATGCATCGTCCTAAGCTTATCACTCTTCACTTTTACTTTATACCCTTCATGATTTGTTTTTGTTCCTTTATATCCATTCTTAAAAACAGAATCTTTGGGGAAGAATGTGGAATATAAATTATAACCAATATCGGGACTTTTCTGGCAGTCCAGAGGTTGGGACTTTGCCTTCCAATGCAGAGGGTATGGGTTCAAGACCTGGTCAGGAGGTTAAGACCCTACATGTCTCATGGCCAAAAAATCAAAGCATAAAACAGAAGCAACATCCAATAAAGACTTTCAAAATGGTCTACGTTTAAAAAAAAAATCTAAAAAAATTTTAAGTAATATTGACTGGGGCAACATCTCCATCTACACCCCCCTTTTATGAAAACTGGCCACCCCCCTCAAGGGTGGGCCCCTGCAGTCACGTATGCAAAGGAGGACCCACGCCCTCTCCACCCTCTATAGATTGAGCAGCAGACTGCAGTGGGCCTGCGTCTCAGAAAGAGCTATTTACTCAATACGAGCCCAGAGTCTCTCTTGCCCAGAAATCGAGTGTTGGACATGGTGATTTTGTCAGCTTCAGTCTCCCTTAGGCTGGAATAGACTGGGTTGCTATGGAGGGAGCATGCAGATACAGAAGAAGAAAAGGGGCTTCTGTTCCTGCCCACTCTCCACCCCTCATCCCCGGCACCCTGGCCACACGTCCTGATCCTGAGTTCCACGCGATGCCCCAGGTCCCTACTGCACATCTCCTCCTCCCATCCTGACTCAAGTTACTTTGGGAGCTTCCTGTTACTTGCTACCAAGAGGATCCTAAGACAGAAATAAGAGACCAGTTTCCCTCACGCTTAGTCTTGTGACAAGCTGGCTATAAACAATTAAGTGTGTGGGACAGGCATGAGCACGATGGGGCTCCAGAGACTGACAATGATCTGGTGGAGGGTGCTTTTCCCCATAGCTGAGGACAGACTCTGGTGGCTCTGAACTACCAGGAAAGCTGTTGTGACCTGTTGTGAGAAGCTACACGCGATTCAGCCATGTTCTTCCTCAGAGAAAGGGCTACCTTCTGCTTGCTGACTGAATTTTGGAAGCAGAATGATACAGCCAGAACCCCAGAAATGGTTCCCAGGCAGAGACGTGGTTCCCAAGCATTTTAGATCTGTGTTTTCTCCTCTTGTCTTCCCAGAGAGGAGGGCAGGGCTCTCTCTGCCTTTGAACTCACTCTGCACCAGGAGACAGCCAGAGCACCTCTTGAAGAAACGTCTACAATCCAGGGACAATCTCATTCACAAATTCCTTTGTTAAGAGTTTGGAGCTTAACATTTTGGCAAGAACTAGTGCAATTTCAGTTTCTCAGTAATCTGAGATGGGAAGGGAGAGAAAGGCAGGGAGGGCTCTGCAGGCCATATAACCCATATTCCTCTTGGAACTCTCTCAGGCAATGCACGCACACAGAAAGGAACACAGGGGATTGTGCAGTTCTGTATGGAAACATGGATCCTGCAAGTTTACAGACCACTGATCTTCATCTCGGTCAAAGCCAGGCTTATACTGCCTGGATACTCCATCTATACTTCTCTGATAAGATAAAAACCAAGGCTAAGAAGAGACCACACAGATGTTCTGAAAGCTGAGGAGGACCGAAGGACTCAAGAATTTCACATGACAAGTATGAGAAGTAAGCTATCTGCAGACAAACATCAGCCTTGTGGAAATAAGCTCCTGTTTGCATTAAACAGCCAAGCAGTGCAGCTCCAGCGAACAGAAGCTTCAAAAGTTTAAGACTCTCAGATGTACACTGTTTTTGTGTTGAAACATCGTAAAGTTTCAAACAAACATCTGAGGCAAGGCTTAATGATAAAATGCAGAGAAAAATTAAAATAGGATTACTCTTTTTTAAAAGCACAAGTAGCATTATGTATTTCAATTCCCTCAATAAATACATAGTTTCTATATACACCAGGCACTATGCTAGATGCCAGGGACAGGAAGGTCACAAGCATAACTGATGGTCTCTTAAAGAGGTAACTGTCGAGGGGCAGAAAGTGGGAACAGGTAAGGAAATCCAAGACTCAAGCACACGGAATGGCATGGCACCTGCCTGGAGATGCAGAGCCCCAGAAACAGAGGGGAGGCCCTGGGCTCCCTGTGGGGCGGGGTGGGGGCAGGGGATCAGAGGAAGCTTCCTAGGAAGTGACAGGGAAGGAGAAAGGAAGTGTCTCCTGCAGAGGAAGCAGTGCGTGCAAAAGGAACAAAGCCTGAAACAGCCTGTCCCTCAGGAAACCAGAAGTGCTGCCTGGGCTGGAGCGGAGACATCAGGCCAGGCCCCGGGCCAGCAGCAGCTCCCATTGTGGGTCCTGCTCCACAGACTTGTCAGAAATGCAGATTCTCAGGGGGTCCCAGGCCTACCTCCTCAGCAACTCTGGGAATGGGGCCCTGCAAGCCCTGTCTTAACCAGCGCTCCAGCTATCTGTGGCACCTGGTGAAGGCTGACATTGCTAAGTAGGCTTTGTGTGTCCTGGGGGCCAAGGCACCACTAAGCTACTTGAAGCCAACCAAGGGTTTCTGGCGAGACGATGACGGGATCAGACTGCATTTTGGAAAAATCATTCCAGTACAGTACAGAGAACAAAGAGAAGGGAGGTGAGACTGCAGGTGAGATGGATAAGGAGGTTCCTGCAGTAATGCTGGTGACGGTGACATGAGCCCCGAAAGGCAGAGGCAGTGGCATTCTAGTGAAGACAGAAGATGAAGGAGGAGACTCTGCAGGACACGGTGACAGGAAGCATGGGGTATCAGGTCAAGATCACGGTTTTCTCAACGAGAATGCTTTGGTTCCCACCCTAAATATGTGCCAATATGGACAAGTCACTCAATCTCTCTATTCCTGTTTCCAAATCCATAAAATGAGGATACTGATCTCTACAAAAACACTTTTCCATGGAAGCAGAGATTCTTCCAGCTCCTTCTGTACCCCCTAAACTTAGAATAATGCGTGCTTCACAGTAGGTCTTAAATAAACACTTGTTGAGTGAATGAGTGAATTAGCGGTGGAAGATGACAAAGAAAGGAATCTGTGAAAATTCCCAGGATTTTAGCTGAAATAACTTAATAGCCTACTGTCCTTCTCAAAGTTAGGAATGTGGGTGAGGGAGAAGATTTTAGGAGAAACATCAATTTGTGAAATCAGTTTCAGACACGTTACCACTCAGATGGACTCAGATATCCAAGTTAAGGTGTCCTGGCATAGTCACATGAGGGCCAGGAGGACAGAGCACACACTCAGGTGAGAAATCCAGCTTCATCACTTACTGTGTGACCCTGGACAAACAGCTGACCCTCTCAGTTCTCTATTTCTTCCTCTCCAAATGTGGAGACAGCAGTATCCATCTCATAGGCCCACTGAGGGAGACTGAAAGCAATAATGCATGAATGTGCTTTGAAAAGGGCCTGGCATGCAGGACTTGCTCAATGAGTAATTGTTCCTGTGGTTATCATTAAGGCCACGTAAAGAGTCTGTAGAGAAGAGGGCCAAGGCATCATCCCAGAGGACAGTAAGATTCATGGTGAAGTGCACAGAGGGAATTGGAGGGGGGATTGCAGAGGTAGACAGAGGGGCGGCAGGAGACCAAGACAGACAGCTGCCCCCAAAAGCAAAGATAAAAAGTCTGCCACTTGTGATTAAATGTTGAAGTGAAGGGTCAGCCGCTCAGTTGTGTCTGACTCTTGCAACCCCATGGACTGTAGCCCACCAGGCTCCTCTGTCCGTGGGATTCTCTGGGCAAGAATACTAGAGCAGTTTGCCATTTCCTTCTCCGGAGGATCTTCCCAACCCAGGGATCAAACCCAGGTCTCCTGCATTGCAGGTTGATTCTTTACCGTCTGAGCCACCAGAGAAGCTGATGGGGCTGCTCTGCTAAGCAAAAGAGTGGACACAGTGGAGACTGCTTGTGTTCAGCTAAACTGGAAATAAAACGTAGAGCAACAAGAAAACATTCAACACGATCACTTCCCTTATTTCAGACTCGTCCCTGCCCTTGGAGGCCAGGGGCACCACCACCAGACAGTCCTAGCAGGATGCCTGAGCAAGACCCAAGATGTGCTGAGAGAGTCAGCGACCGCCACGAAGGAACCTGGGACTGGCCTGGGCTCACCTCCGTAATGGCCGGTAATGCCCTCTGCCTTTGTAAAAGACAAAAGGGAAACAGTTAGGCAATGGGCCTCAAAGACTAACAGACTGGGTGTCAGGAAACCCCAGGTTTCATACTAGCGTGTGAATTTGGTCAAGCCACTGGACAACGGTCTCAAGTATAGGTGGAGAATAACAACTCCTGCTCTAGATACACAGGACTGCAGTGACCAACACGAGAAAAGGGAAGACGTTTTGAAAAGGATATGTGATCCAGATACCGGATATAATCAAAATATCACATTTCACCCATCTGATAAAATTAGTGAGACGCACGCTGTTGCCACTGGCTGTGTTGTCGGAACATATGCAGCCCTTAAACGTCAGTGCACAGGAGCTGTTCATGGAATCTGTGCTTATTTGGGGTCTGTTTCCAGAGTATTTTATATTGGCAGATCATTTTCTTGAGTTTCTGCACTCCTTATGAATCGATTGGCATTACAAGTGAGTCATTTGTGACAGACTCTCTTTTCGAGAGACGTGTGCAGCAGACAGCCTTAGAAGACGGAGACAGTGTTCCCAGAAACGTTGCAAAGGCTGCAGCAGGCTGCGACCCATTATAAAAGTTTTGAGTTCCCTAAATTCAGGGCTCCCAGCCTATTACACAGCTCATTATGTGCACAGGTGTCAGCTGGCCTGCTGCGCATCACCCTGTGGAAACTGGGGCGCAGGGAAAGAGTGAAGAATGTTGATACACTGGCTACTAACATTGTGTCCTGTATCTCTGACCCAGGAGTCTGGCATCTGCCAGCATCTACGACAGTGAGGTAGGTAACTTGCTTGCTGGCGGGTAGGGTACAATCTCGGCTCCCTCACAGCTCTTGACATTTAGTGGTACAGTTTTACAGGAGGGCTGGTGTTCCCCTCTCACCCAACAGACTGTTCCCAAGGCTTGCCCTGGTCTACCATGTTGGAAGTCAGATCGGTCAGAGCTGAGAAGGCAGAGAAGCTATTAACTCAGTTATTTCTGGTATTCTTTAAAAAAAAAAAAAAAAAAACCCTAATACAAATACTCCCTATGCCTGTGTATCTGTGTGTTTTAAATTTTTGTTATGCCTTTTAAGGGCTTCCCAGGAGGCACAGATGTAAAGAATCCACCTGCAGTGCAGAAGACACAAGAGATGCAGATTTGATCCCTCGGTTGGGAAGATCGCCTGGAGAAGGAAATGGCAACACACTCCAGTATTCTTGTCTGGAAAATTCCATGGACAGAGCAGCCTGGTGGGCTACAGTCAAGGGGATTACAAACAGTCAGGCACAACTGAGCACACAAAAAGCAGAGCATGCTTTTTAAAAAAAAAATGTTTGCTTATTCCATAAAATATCCTTTCTTGGGAATTTCCTAGCAGTCCAGTGGTTAGGGCTCAGCACTTCCACTGCCGGGGCCCTGGGTTCAATCCCTAGTCGGGGAACTAAGAAACCAGAAGCCTTGAGGCACAGCAAAAAGAAAACCAATCAATCAAATACACATATACATATATATCCTTTCTTCTCAGAGAAATATAGTGACATTTACACATTTTCTGGTGGGGGCGGGGGGGAAAGTGACTCCCTTACTGAACAAAATTTTTTGCTATAGTCAATGTATAATTCTTTCATTTAAAAATGTTCTCATTTAACTGTAAGTATTAAAAATTCTTCTAAGAAATAACTGCGTATTTCAGGTGAATTTTAGTAATCGTGTGTCTTAGTTAGAAATAATTGTTAAAGAACACTAGGGGCGTGTAACTCCAATTTTCCAGGCATTATAGACACAACGAGTGGAATGGTGGTGCCTACCCTCTCCGCCTCCATCACCCACTCATCACCCACTTGCACAGCCTGCTTCCACCCCACTTAGACAAAACTCCTATAGGAAACCATATTCAGAGTATACTGACCTCTTGTTAGAATCCAGGATGTATAAAATGAAATCTTATTGATAACATCAGTAACAAAGGCATCCATGAAGTCACCTTGGAGAACCACTAGTTCATATTAAAACAGCACTTGAATTTTCTCCCAGTGGGCCTTTGAAATGCTAAGTTCTAAAAGAAACATGCTACACCCTAGAATTGCCATGTAGCCTTCTTAACAGCTATCGCAGATGTTGTAATTTTGATCCAATTAAATATGCACAAAAAAGAGTAATAGTAGGTACCTTCATTTCAAGCCCTTTTTACATTTCCACATACATGTTTTAAATGCCCTTAATGTTTTTACTGGATTGACAGCATCTTTCTGATGCTTAATATTTGATCACAACCTAAGACATCTTGAGAGATGAATGTAGAATACATAGAGCACACCCAGGAGATACAAATCCATTGATTATCATGTGAAAGGCGGCCTGGAGGCAATTAGGCCTTTGCCGTGGATGACAAATAAGCCCCACATAAAATGCTCTATACACTGAGGCGTCTTTGATAGGTCCTACTGGCTCAATGACTCACAAAGGATGGGGAGAGAGAACGTCTGAAAACAAAAGGGCAGACTGCCGGCACCATTTAGCTATTTATTCTGTATGTTCAGCTCAGTTTTTCCCCTTTCCAACTTTTCATGAAACCATAAAAAGAGATGGGATGGATTCTTTTCAACCAGGAACATCAGCACTGCATACTAAGGAGGAAAGTATTGGCTTAACACAGGACCCATATAAACCACTAAATATCAACCCAGTCTCTCTAGTTAGGTATTTTTAATAGGGGAAGTGGCTTTTGACAAATCACTCTTTTATATGTTCTTTCATAGAAGAGTTTATTACACAGACTCTCGGAAATTAATTTACATATAGGACAAGCTGTAGCTGAAGCATTCACAGCTTCAGGATGGAAGACTGTGTTCTCAACAGGCACTGCCTTGGAAACTATCCGTGTATGTGCACTCTGGAATTTTCCTTTTCTGTTGGAATTGTCTGGAACCATTTCAAGATGAACAACAGCATAAGTGATGTGTGAATAAGCTGTACCTATTTCCTCTGGTTTAAAGATGCCCACAATTTTTTTGTTCTCTGAACCAAAGCTGCAAGACATTAAAATGATTTGAAGACATAAAACAATGTGCTAGAGATCAACATGCTTCTATAAAAGGATTTATTAATCCAGATGAATGCAAAAAATGAATATGGAAATAGGAATATTTTTTTAAAGACTAAGACCACATTTTCCTCAAGTTAAAAGGGATAGTATAAAGGGACCAGAGGAGCCATGAATAGCAACACAATCAAATGAGCATGGCCTTTGATGACAAACCATGGTTCAAATCTGGGCCCTGGCCAAGATAGATGTGACCCTGGACAAGGGGACAGCTCAGTTTTCTCACCCATAAATGGTGGTAGTAACAGCATCCTCACAGGACTGATGTGAGAAGATCTAAGTTAAGGTAAGTGTTCTGTGTATACTATGCACCTAATGAACAAATCATTATTGCAATTTAAAATGTTACGGAAAAAGTCTCTTCCTTAAAGGTCATGTAGGCTCACAATAAAAAGCAATGATTGTGTCATCTGTGTGTTAAGTCAATCCAGCAGATTTTTTACTGGAACTGAAATGTATATACCGTGGGAAAAAAAAGATTATGAAGAAGATTTTAAAACTTCCTTTTTTTCCGCACCCCACCCCCCAATTTTTCAAGAAGCTTCTTCTCATTCTCAATATAAGATTTCATTTAAAGCTGGTTAACCAGAGAGGGTTGCCATGGGGAAGTAAACCGCTGACAGTATACATTATGTTCACACTAATTTATAAAGGTAGCATAATGCTTATGAAAAATAAGCTGGCTGGACGCCTATGGTTTGCCCTTGAGTCTCAGCCAACAAGGAAGTTTCATGCAATGTGATTAGTGAATGAGGAGACCCTGGGTGATTAATTAGTGCTCCACATCAATCCCATCAGACAGGCTTTCAGCCAGTAATGTAAAATAAGCCACCCGATTCTAACTTTCTCATCTCCATGCTGACTTCGTGTGAACATGACTTTGTCAAGCACTATAAATATTGAAGGAAGATTTCCTCCAAATCTCTTTTAAGACAAATCCCACTTCCTCTGACACACATCTTAGCTCTGATAAATGGCAGACTAGATGGGGAAGAATCAAAATAAGGAAGCTTCTGTGCAAATTCTCTGAGTGCTGAATTTAACTAAGCTCACTTCATAAGTCCCTACAAGTGTCTGATGCTCAAAAGAGAAAAACGTGCCTATGGATGAACAGATTTACTGTAAAAACCTGAGGGTCCATCAGCCTCTTAAAAAACAAAGTTATTATAAAAACTGTGCATCAGTAACTTCTACTAGATGCTTTTTATGCAGTTATCAGTGTGTTATTTACCTTTTTACTGCTTCACTGGATGTTAAGTAATTTGTTTTTAATCTATAATTCCCTAGGTATTTCTGCTGTGTCCATTTCACTGTGGAAAGATGTCACCATGTCTAGATCTGCTGGTTTATACTGCTGCACAAACAGTTCTCTGCTATCTATTACTATTTCAGACAAGCTTCTTAAATTAGATTTAAGAGAGAAAAATAACTTTCCTGAATTAAATCAGTCCCTTTAAATGAGGTCGACCTTTGGGTAGATAATCTGTGTAAACATAAAATGGGTCCTGTATGCCTCTAAATCTCATCATTAGTCAGGATCTCAAAACTGGGCTCCAAACATGAGATAATGGTGCATAGCTAAGATATAAATACTCTATTACAGTTTATATAATATTTTTTCATGGTAGATGAAAGGGTCTACACCAATAATACTATGTACGCTGCTGCTGCTAAGTCGCTTTAGTCGTGTCCAACTCTGCGCGACCCCATAGACAGCAGCCCACCAGGCTCCCCCGTCCCTGGGATTCTCCAGGCAAGAACACTGGAGTGGGTTGCCATTTCCTTCTCCAATGCATGAAAGTGAAAAGTGAAAGTGAAGTCGCTCAGTCGTGTCCGACTCTCAGCGACCCCACAGACTGCAGCCCACCAAGCTCTTCTGTCCCCTCAATATAGGATCTAGAGAACAGTGTATCTACACATGGAAACATATCTAAAAATGTCTTATGTTATAAAATGCAGGTCTCATAGGCTAAAATCATTATCTGTTCCATGCTGCAAAGGCCTGAGGTTTAAAGATACCAGGCTGTGCTTAATCAGAGAGGAGGCTGTTACTGATCTTTGCTCATACACTGCTGGGGCTGACAGTCACCTCAGATCTAGCAAAGTCATGTCAGGAAACAGGAAATTGAGAATCTCCATTTAGAAGCTAGAACCTTGATGCCAACCTGTATCATTCTTTTCCAGAGACACAGGAATCCAAGGCAGTAGTCATGGCAAGAACCTCCTGCTGCTCCCGAGTCCATCCCAAACCCAGTTTTATGGCTTTCCAATGTCAGCAAAGCAGCCAAAAGACTGAAGCAGCCAAGATACCAGGCAATTTCTCAACAAACAGCTTGGTGTCTGAACCTCAGAGCAACGGGCAGGACTCCTGCTACACACACAGGCTGATAAATGACCACAGGGACCAAGCATTTGCCATCTAGTCACAGAGATAAGTCAATAATTAACCTAAAAACCAATTTGCAGTAAATTTCATAAATGAGATTGAGAAAAAAACGGGAAGTTCACAGAAGGCCACCAGCTGCCAAGATGAAGGAAGATTACAAGGTGGGGCAGGGGGAGATGGGTATCAAGGGAGGGTGAGAATGTCAAGAAATGGAGATGAGTCTTCCTAATCTGTGAGTTTTCAACCAGCAAGTTTGAAAACCTGCTGATATGAGTTTAGCAGGTCAGACCAGCATGTTTTATAGGGAACAGAATGTATTTCATGTGGCAAAATGAAGTACTGCTTCATGAAACTTTTGTTTCATATATAAAATGTACTTCTTATTGAGGGTCTTGGTCAAAACGTTTGAGAGGTTTATGGAAAATGAAGAGTGAAATTGTCTATCTGGCTGGAAAGTAACAGCTTGGTAATGAGGCCACTGTAGGCCAGACTATAGGGGGTCTAGAACATAGTGTCAAAGAATATAGATTTTATGTTTTAAAGGCAAAGAGGCCATCATAGGTTTTTAGCTTTTCACCTTTTCTATTTTTAGGCTTTGCCAGCGTGTACTATGCTTAGTATCTCACACACACTATCTCACTTAATCTCAACAACCCTCCTTTGAAGTGGGTATTATTATCTCCATTTCAGAGGAAGAAAGTGAGGATCAGACAGGTTATATAACCAGCCCATAAAATGAAGCCAGGTCTTTTGACTTCAAAGCTCCTAATATTTAAAAAGAAACAAAACAAAACTATGAAATGATCAGAGCCTGGCTTTAGGCATATTAATCTTGTACCTTCAAACAGCTAAACTGAATAGACTTTAGACGACTATTATTAGTGGGGTTTCTTTTGATCATTCCGTTTCAGAATTTAAGATCAATTTAAATAGACTCCAAATCTTAGGGGGGAAAAACATTCACACCAAAATCAACAGTTAAAACTGCACTTTCTTAATAACCCTAAAAAGATTTGAGTGAAGGTTCTTATTTCTCAGTAGCTACATTAGTATACCTTTTATTTCATTCTGCAGTAATGAAGTTGGTGACTGTTATCACTTGAAAAACTCTTTGAGGAAAATACAAAAATAGGTCCAAATGCAGAAGTTGGCCAAAAGCAGAAACACTGACATAAAATAAGTAACCCACTGAGTTCCTCAGACTCCCTCACTCTGGCCCTCTATCTCACACTCAGATGCTCTATCTGGGGACAACCGTGAGGACTCAGACTGTCATCTGTAAAGAGCACAGAGCCCGGGGAAAGACAGGCTGGAGAAAGTCTGGATATCATCACGGGAGTGGGGTGGAAGCGTGCGTGCTGAGAACCTGCCAACAGTCAACCTCCTAACACAAAAATGTGATGAAGAAGTAACAGTTGATGGAACAATGGTCTGTCTCATTTAACAGGGGGAAAATAAGAAGTGGCTGTATCTGATGAATATAATATGGAAGGCAGGAGTATTGCATGGCAAAAGAGAGAAAATATGCTTCCCTTTTTCTGCTAAAAACAACACACAAGAATGAAAAAATACACACAAGAATTGAAAAAGCCCTCCACACAGTCAGAATAACCCAGTCACCCAATGCCCAGAGAAACCAGGACAGTAAAAGTACCGCCCTGCCCAGTGTGTGAACTGGACAGAGAACGTGTACTGAGTGCCCAGCAGGCCAGAAAAGCCAGCTGAGCACAGGATGCTGCCCTGCACACTCTGAATGAGCTAGCTGATGTTTCTTGACTGAAGTATGGACCCTCTTTAAAAGAAAAAATTTCTGACTCAGTGTTGACTTAATTTACTTTTATTAACATATTCCTTAAGCATGCAGAATCAGAAAACTTGTATAAAGTCCCGAATACATTTGGAAATCAACTCCCAACACCACCAAACTAACAGAACTCAAACCGGCTATGATAATTAAATGTAACAGATGATGTTTTTCACTGCCACTAAAACACTGATGGAGCATCCTGCCTGGTTCCAGCTTTAATCTGTTCTGGCGTTTTGACTTTCATAAATGTTTACCTAGACAACACTTGTTTATCAAAGAATGTTGAATAAAATAACAAAAAACCCAGAGGGCAGATTGGGATAATCAGACCTCATATTTAACCCAAAGCCAGCCAATTACTATAATGAGGCGTCATGATAACTCCGCAAAGCTCTCCTGCTCACTGCAGAGGCAGCATGCATGTGCACGTATGTGTCCGTGTGTGCATGTGCTAAGTCGCTTCAGCCATGTCTGACTCTGACCTGTGGACTGTGGCCTGCCAGGCTCCTCTGTTGGTGGGATTCTCCAGGCAAGAATACTGGAGTGGGTTGCCATGCCCTCCTCCAGAGGATCTTCCCAGCCCAGGGTTTGAACCCAAGTCTCTTACGTCTCCTGTGTAGGCAGGCAGGTTCTTTATCACTAGCGCCAGCTGGGAAGTCCTTCAGAGGTAGCCCTGCAACATTATTGAGACTTGCGTTTTTCCAGCTTTACTGAGATATAATTGTACACCTTAAACAGAATTTTTACTCAACAATGTGATATTTTGATACTTTGTGAAATGATTACAATCAAGCTCATTAACACAGCCATCACCTCAAAAGGTTACCTTTTTGTGTATCTGTATGTTAACAACGCTTAAGATCTGCTCTCAGCAAATTTCATACATACTATAGAGTACCGTTAACTACAGTCACATTACTGTACCTTAGATCTCCAGGACTTATTCACCCTGCATAACTGAAACTTTGTACCCTTTACCAATATCTCATTTCCTCCACTCCCTTAAGCCCCCGGCGACCACCACCATTCTACTCTGTTTTTCAGATTCCACATATAAATGAGATTGTGTATTAACTGGATATCTATCCAATCACTTCTAGAGTGAGAAACAGGTTTTTTTTTCCATTGTGTATTTCCCAGCTATGCTCACTACCAATGAACTACAGTGCAAGGTGCACAAGGCAGGCTGGTCCTGCCCACCCTCCACAGGGCGTGGGAGTATGGTGCTGACTGCTGCCAGTCCAGAGCGACCACAGTGCAAACCCTTCTCATTGATCTTATTCCATCTTTGCAGTTACCCCAGGGGAAAATGTACTTTGTCTACGTTTAACAGGTGATGAGACAGTTGAATTAAGTGGCTCACCCATGTCACCACTGTCAGACTGACAGTGGTGAAGCCAGGATGTGAAACCAGGAAGCCTTCCTTGGACACCAGACCCCAAGCTCTAAACCGCAAATGTTTCTTGACCACTGCAATCGCCACGTGGCCCCCATTCACACACTGAGAATACACACACAGGCAGGTGCAGCCCTTGCCTCCAAGCATTATCTTATAATGTGGTCGAGCACGTGATCCAGAAGACGCTAACATCTTTAACTGTCCACTAGATATCTTCATTTGGTGGTTCCACATTCAACCAAGACAGGTGTGCCCTCAAACACCAGAGACTTGCCCTGCAAACTGGTAGAGTCAATTTTAGGATTCTGATAAGTAAGAAATTGCCAGATGTGGGAGCAAGTGTAGAAATCACGTGTCTGATATAAATAGAAACAAGAGCTAACATTTACTTGAATCCCTGAAATGGCCCTGGTACAGGTGAGCACTTTCTCCGTGTGATCCCACTGACATTTCACAACAACCTTCTGAGCTGAACACCATTACCACCTTCACTGTGCAAGTGTAGAACCTGAAGACATTAGTGGCCTAGCCTGGAGCAGGGAGCCAGGCATCCCACTCCAGAGGCTGAACCCCATCTACATTACCGCTGGAGAAGAACTGGGACTTCTGCAACCAGCTTCCCCTGGAACCTGCCTGCCCTGTTTGGTCAAGAGAGATCATTCTGTCAGAAGAACACAGATTTATGATAAATCAGAACCTTCTGGCTTTGAGTCCAAACACTAGTAGGACCCTAAGGAGTGGTGCAATTAAAGATGAAGAGTCTGAGAATGTTCCAGCAAAGAGGTCCACAGTGCTGTGGAAACACAAAGCTCAGCTTTGGTCAGAAAACTAGAGCGTGGCTGGTTCCTGCAGTCTCTTGCATTGACTACCTGGTGGGAAAAGGACTGCTGAAGACTGCCGCCAGCCTCAGGCACCGGGCTCGGGTTCACCCAGCCATCCCCTCACTCTTTAGGATGTGCACTGCCAGAGGCTGACGAGGCCACTGAGATCGGGACAGAAGACAGGGACAGGACAGACAGGGCTCATAAGCACACCCCATGGCACTGCCTCAGATGCCCGGGGACGGAAGTCCTTTGACTCTTAAGACACAGTGACAACAGCTTCCTCATGTTGCTCACCAGTGTGTGCCAGGAACTACAGACCATATAGTAAGAATTCTCACCGCCCCATGAAGTAGACAGTGCTAGCCTCCACCCACCACACAGCCGAGGAGACTGAAGCTCAGAAAGCAGACAGCCTTAGGAAGCAGCATAAGGCCAAGGCCCCCTGAGCTCACAGCTGTTCCCACCTTCCCAGCTCTGCTCCTCTCGACCCGTGCCCCACTACAAGAGTAGGGGCAAGGAGACTGGGTGGAGGTTGGGCCTGGGGAGAAGAAGAGGGGAGTCAATCTGAGAAAGATATAGTCCAGTCCTTTCATTTATAGTAAACTAAAGACGTTCTTTGGAGAAGGCAATGGCACCCCACTCCAGTACTCTTGCCTGGAAAATCCCATGGACGGAGAATCCTGGTAGGCTGCAGTCCATGGGGTCGCTAAGAGTCAGACACGACTGAGCAACTTCACTTTCACGCATTGGAGAAGGAAATGGCAACCCACTCCAGTGTTCTTGCCTGGAGAATCCCAGGGACAGGGGAGCCTGGTGGGCTGCTGTCTATGGGGTCACACAGAGTCGGACACGACTGAAGCAACACAGCAGCAGCAGCAGCAGCAGCAGCAGCAGCAGCAGCAGCAGCAGCAGCAGCAGCAGAGACATTCTTTGGAGAAGGCAACGGCACCCCACTCCAGTACTCTTGCCTGGAAAATCCCATGGACGGAGGAGCCTGGTGGGCTGCCGTCTATGGGGTCGCTATGAGTAGGACACGACTGAGCGACTTCAATTTCACTTTTCACTTTCATGCATTGGAGGAGGAAATGGCACCCCACTCCAGTACTCTCGCCTGGAAAATGCCAGGGACGGGGGAGCCTGGTGGGCTGCCATCTATGGGGTCGCACAGAATCGGACACAACTGAAGTGACTTAGCAGCAGCAGCAAAGACGTTCTTGGGCTTCCCAGGCGGCGCTAGTGGTAAAGAACCCGCCTGTCAATGCAGGAGGTATGATATGTGCATTTGATCCCTGGGTCAGGAAAATCCCCTGGAGAAGGAAATGGCACCCTACTCCAATATTCTTGCTTAGAGAATTCCATTGACAGAGGAGCCTGGTGGGCTATAGTCCACAGGGTTGCAAAGAGCCAGACATGACTGAAGCGACTTAGCACAGCACAGAGAGGTTATTAGAGTCACACAGGATTACACGTTTATATTTTCAACCAGGATTACTAAACCCTCACTCCGTACCAGCAATGACCCTAGTGCCTCCCAGCACATGACCTAATTCAATCCTCGCCGTGACTCCCTTGGGCAGGTGCCCCACTTTATAGATAAGGACACGAAAGTGCAAATGAGGTTATGTAACTGATTTTAGATCTTTCTGCTGCCAAACCCTGTGTTCCCCACAAAGTCCTCGTCGCCCACCCAGAGCTGGCCAATGAACGAGCCAACATTCAGGTCTGCAACACAGCCTCTCCCTGCCAGGAGTCTGTGAGGGACCCGCACGCAACAAGCCTAGCTGTGGCTCCCGTCTGCAGCCACGTCCCCCGGCATCCTGTCGCCGGGCCTGGGCTCCATCTTCGCTGCGGCTCTGTTACTGGGCGCAGCACTGCTCCCCAGGGAGAGGAGTCAGGGTCTACTTTCTTGCATGCTCCAGGCAGGGCTGGCTGGGTTCCAGCCGACTGCAGGACAAGATGGGGTGTGTGGCCGCCTGCAAGGGGCTCAGCTTGATGCCCGACAGAGAATCTTCTAAAGCATAAGCAGTAACAGGAGCAAACGTGCCCAGGGGAAGTCTCAGGTTCCTCAGACTCTCTGACGGGGACCACATCTGGATCCATCATGGGACGCACAGAGCTCCAGGCCTGAAACGGCCGATGTGCAAAGGGCTCCAGAGCCAACTGCTGGTCATGAAGTCGCTCCATCTTCAAAACAATGCCTCTGGGCACTTCACCTCCCAGGGCCCAGCCCAAGAGCAGTGGTAGCGCCTCTGTGGCTGTCCTGCCTGCTGTCCACCCAGGGCCACCAACAGGTCTGGCCTGGGAGGAAGAAACCCAGGAGTCGCCCCTGGCTGAGGCATGCAGGATGGGGAGGTCACACCAGTTTGCTGTTTTAGCTCCTCATCTGCCAAAGGGTCCCCAAATGGGCGGGGAGGGAGCCATGGACCACTGTGCTGACCAGAGGCCGGGTCTGGGTATTTCCTCACCCACTAGCCTCCAGGAGTCACAGCTGTATGACTAGTGTAATACCCAAGCCAAAGCAGCAGACAAGCAATCCTAGACACCAGGTTCGAGCCACCCTTGGAAAACTAACGCGGTTTCCCTGCTGTTACTTTGTCCTCACACACTACCATTCAGTGAAGTATTAGCTTCTCTTGAACAGGTAACGGAGGAATTCCTTCAAAATTCATATTTTGTTACACTTGTATCCGTTTATTTTGAAATTTTTATCAACATGTCCTGTGACTGCCTATGCAGGTATTTATTCAAATTTATTCCATTGTGCTATTTGTTTTGTGCCAATTTTTACTTGCAAATTTCCTTTGACTATAAAAGAATTCATTTAAATGTACTCAATATTACAGTTTGCTTTTGTAATACCATGATTCACCAAAATACTATACAGGTATGTGCTTTTCTTTTTAACGCTCTGCACGTGTGATTTTAAAATGTCACATCTATAAGTATGTACTACCCACTGTGTACCCGTGAGTTTAGGCAGGGGTTACAGAACATCATCCAGATGTTACAATTTCCTATTAAATCTCAGTACACTGTTTTTCATAAACAAAATTCTTTCCCCCAAAAAACACTTTTAAGTCACTTTCTATATATTTATGACTGAAGTGCCTACATATTTTTCTTCAAATAATTATCTATAAAAATTGGAATATCTCTTACACATCTCTGCTTCTTATAATGCATCCAAAATAGGAGAGTGAATGAGGTCCAGGGGCCAAGACTCTCTCCACGTTTCAGCCTGGACAGAATCCCAAAGTCCTTATCCCATCTCCGAGGCAGCAAGACTCTTCCATCTCCCAACACACGAACAACCTCAGGATCAAGGCTTGTCCAGATCCTTCCATTCATGCCACTCCCATCACGCCCCTCTCCCCAGACTACACACAGCTCAGTACTGCAGACTCAGAATAAAGTCAGCAAGTGTCTCAAGGATGGGGGTGCCCTCAACAGTTCATTGGTGCCTTCATCCCTCTACATCGTGTTCCCTTCGGATGTTCTTTTCCCCAGTGATCTTTTCTATTTTGTAATACTCTTCAGGGGAACAGAAAGACCAGTGAGTAAAATCATACGTAATTTATTCTAACAAAATTTTAATTGACAAACAGTGGTAGGCAGCCTCGTGGTGGCCTCCAGCGATCCCCACCAGCTGGTATTCACAGCCTCAGCTAGTCCATCCTACGACTTCATACTTGGGTTGTTATGTGACTGACAGAATTCAACACAGGTGATGGAAGGCCATTTCTAAGACAAGCTTATAAACGATTCTGGCTTCTATCTTGGTCACCCCCCAGTGCAAGCTGTCTTTCTCCCAGATCAATTTGGTGCAGAGAGAAGCCAACACCGTGAGCAGCCCGAGGGAGAGGAGTGGTCAGAACTGAAGCCTCCTGCCAGCACACGTGTGAGTGAGTCTGAAAACAGCCACGCCGGCCCCAGTCAAACCTCCAGATGACAGCACTCCACGAGAGAACTAAGCCACTGAGCTGGCTAAGCCACTCCCAGAATCCTGACTCTCCAATAATATGAAATAATAAGACTTGGTCACTCTAAGCTGCTAAGCTTTGGGGAATTTGTTTTACAGCAAAAGATAGCCAGTATGCATAGGTTTTCATATTCTTCCTTGAGCTTTCTTCGGTTGTCCAAGTTTCCATGCTAAACATGAACTATTTTTGTAAACATAAATCTAAAGTAATGTTTTAAAAAGCTTCATGCTGTAAAAGATTATACGTGAGCATCACTTCCTGGCTGAAGATGGGGTCGGCTGTCTAAGGTGGTGAGTTCCCTTTGTCATACATCCCTTATTCCTGAACTGAAAGCTACCCAGCACAGGCCTGCTGGAGATGCTACACCACAGGTGTGAACACGAGAAGTGTGACCTGAAAGAGACTCCCTCCACCTTAAGATTCGACTAGCGCCCAGACACTGCTAACTGGCCTTCCTTCCCACCTCAGGCAGACTCAAAAATACCCAAGGTGCAAGTTCCCTCACGAAATATCATCAAGGCCATAATGAGGTATCACCTCACACCCATCAGAATGGCTACCATCAAGAAGACAACAAATAACAAGTATTGACAAGGATGTGGAGAAAAGGAAATGCTCAAGCACTGTTGGTGGGAATGTACTCTGGTGCAGCCACTAGGAGAACAGGAAGCTGCTACGGCTGCTGCTGCTAAGTCGCTTCAGTCGTGTCCGACTCTGTGCGACCCCATAGATGGCAGCCCACCAGGCTCCCCCATCCCTGGGATTCTCTAGGCAAGAACACTGTAGTGGGTTGCCATTTCCTTCTCCAATGCATGAAAGTGAAAAGTGAAAGTGAAGTCGCTCAGTCGTGTCTGACTCAGCGACTCCATGGACTGCAGCCTACCAGGCTCCTCCGTCCATGGGATTTAGCTTCCTCAAAAACTAAAGCTAGAACCACCATATGCCCCAGCAATTCCACTTTGGGGCATTTTTTCTGAAGAAAACAAAAACATTAATTCAAAAAAATATATATATACACACACACACCCCCCGTGTTCACTGCAGCATTATTTTCATCAGCCAAGACACGGAAGCAACCATCAATAGATGCAGTTAAAGAATACGTAGCGAGTGTGCGTTTGTTGGTGTATATATATAAAATGTAGTATTACACAGCTATAATAAAGAATGAAATCTTTCCATCTGTGACAACATAGATGGATCTCAAGGGTATTACGCTAAGTTAAATAAGGCAGACAGACAAATGATTTTGTTTATATGTGGAATCTAAAATAAAACGAATGAACAAACAAAACAGTCATAGAAACAGAGAGAAAACAGGTGGTTGTCAGAGGGGCTGGGGAGGGGGAGATGCGTAGAATCGGTGAGGCAGATGAAGAAGAAAAATTTCAAGTTACAGAGTAAATGAGTCGCGGGGGTGAAGGTACAGCGAGGGGAATAAGTCAGCAGTTTTGTAAGGGCTTTGTATGATGACAGATGATAACGAGACTTAAGGTGGTGATCACCTTGAAACATACAGAAATATCAAATCACTATGATATGCCCCAAGAACTAACAGCGTTAAAAGTTGATTATACTTCAATTTTTTAAAGTTCAAAAAGAGAAAAAGCCTTAAAGCCATTTTACAATGCATGTGTGTATCAACTCATCATACTGTACACCTTAAGTGTATACAATTGTTCTTTATACAAAAATTAATTGTATATAAATTATATATAAATTGTTCTTTATATCCCAATTTAAAAAATATATATATATAAAGATTATTACCCAAAATACTACGACCAATTGCTTTCATTGTTACTGAGGACTGCAGCAGGATATACACACTGACCTTAGCCAAAAGGCAGAGAAGCAATTCAGAAGGATAGAGATTGAAATTAAAGAGACATTTAGGAGTAGCTTTTATAAGAACTTCTTGCCAAGAGAACCTGTTGTCACACGACCACCCTGCCCCATGAGGGGCATCACAAAGGCCTCAACCTTATCAGAAGAGGTCCACTCCCAGCTTCCAGTCCCTTCTGGCGGTGTGACTCTGGATGACAACTTGTCCTCTCTGAGGCTCAGCTTTCTCAAGTGGTGAGAGAATCCTCTGCCTTGGAGATGTTCAGCTGGCCTCATTCCTTCCTTTTCTAGACAGGATGGATAAAACCACATCACTAGACCCTTTCCAGCTCTAAGAATCCCTGGTACAAGCTCTGCACTGGCTTGAGACAGATGTGGATTCGATTTAACACTAAGGTGTTCCTATCTACCAACCTTCCTCCTCCCTTGGCAGGCTCTGACTCATTTCCTGAATGTTTCTCTCAGAAAGGCATGCATCCCTTTCTTCTGGAAGAAAATGTGGAGCAAACCAGGAAGCTTGGTTTCACAAAGAACCTGCCACTAACTAGTTGGATCCTTGTAAAGCAAGTCATCTCACCCTTTTGGGCCTTGGTTACCCTGTCAGGATATGTAGGCGATGGGATAAGTGATTATGTAGGTCATTTCTACCTCTAGAAGCCTAGATTCTAATTTTAGGACACTGTGGAGAATGTTTTGGAAGGCCTTGTGTTATGACGGGGTTTCTGTTTAAGGGACAAATATCTCTACACAGCTGCACTCTCGCTCACCCTCCCTGCTCTTAATTAACCTCCATGTAAAATGTTCTCATTCCTTTTCCAAAATGAAATGACTAAGGCAGGTTGAGAGCTGGCAACTCTTCGAAGGCTACTCTTGGGCAAATCTCACAGCCTCTCCATGCATCATTCTCCCCATCTGGAATAAAGAAACAACAGTGCCTTACCCAATGGGGTTCTGGGAAGATTAAATTAGTCAGTCCACGTGAAGAGCTCAGAACACACGGTGACTCCCACACGAGTGTCAGTCACCCGCGGTCAGCGCACCAACACACCTGCTCACATTTGCTCCCACCGATAGAGCTGTGTGCTCATGCCAGGTGAACTGGGCTTCCTTTCTGTGCCAATTGCATTTGCTTCACATTTATACTCTCCAAGCACCATGTAAAAGCAGTTAACTATGAATGTCAAAAAAGGAGTCATTTCTCTAAAAACAAAATTAAATACCTTGTAAAGGCTCAGTGAAGGCAAATCATGAAAAATTCTGCTGCTGAATTAGATGTGCAAGAGAGAATTCTTAAAGACTGGAAAAAGTCTAGAAGAATCCTGAACATAGATTACCTTTGCAAGGATTGCTAAACCCTAGGTCTGCCTTAAAGAAATATAAATGGAAGATGTAGGCAACAGATTATGCCTGAGTTTATATAACAGACACTACAGTCAGAGGATCCTTCTTCTAGGAAAAGGCCTCGAGCCAACATCAGAAAATTTTTGGTACTCCAAATTTTATACCAAGTGACAGAGCACTGGGGAAAAAATTATCACGGTCACCACGTGTAAACTACTAGCTAGGAAAAAATCAAAATGCTAATCAACACGCTGCTTATAAATTTTCTCATTTAAAACAAAACGTGTCAGGTATGTGTCAGTTTTCACGTATCCTCATCATTTTAACCAACTCTCCAGGTTAACTAGTGACCATTTCTTCTGAGTTTGACAACAGGGCTGCAACCGTGTGTGTGAATGTGTTTTCACACAAGTGGACATGCCAGAAGTTACAAAGCTCCCAGTAGATAATACATCCAGGTCACATCTGTTTCTTGTCTGATATATAATATACTTATGTTTTACATACACTTATGTATAAACTTACACATAAAAACTCTATGACTTTAAAAAGAATTTTAAAATATTTTTAGGGAACTTCCTAATTTTGCCCCAAAAGTAACACTTTGGGAATAAGTAAATTCATGTATTTGTGTATATCTGTACTTCTCAACGTTTGGCTTATCTATCCTACACAGTCATAAAATATTAGAGCACAATACTGGGCTTTAAAAATAAAGAAATGCAAATAATTGCCAAAGAATTTGAATACACATCCCAAAGAAGATGTACAAATGGCCAATAAGAGCATGGAGAGATGCTAACATCACTAACGGGGAAATGTAGATCAAAACTACAATGAGATACCATCTCACACCCAAAAGGGTAGCTATTATAAAGAAAACAGAAAACGACAAGTGCTGACAAGGATGTGAAGCAACCTGAATCCTTTTGCACTGTTGGTGGGAACGCAAAATGGTACAGCTGCTGCAGAAAGCAGGATGGAGGTTCCTCAAAAAATTGAGTTACCATACAACCCAACAATTCCATTTCTGGATATATACCCAAAAGGACCAAAAGCAGGGTCTCAAAGATATATTTGTACAGTAATATTGATTGCAATATTATTCACAATAGCTAAAACATAGAAGCAACCCAAGTGTCTATCAATGAATGAATGGATAAGCAAAACGTAGTATATGCATACAATGAGCACTACGCAGCCTTAAAAAGGAAGGAAATTCTCTAATACGTTACACCATGGGTGACTCTTGAAGACATTATGCTAAGTGAAGCAAGCCAGTCGCAAAAAGATAAATACTGCATGACTCCAGTTATATGAGGTACTTAAAAGTCAAAATGATTAAGACACAAAGTTCAGTGGTGGCTGTCACGGGCTAGAGGGACAGGAGAATGGAAAGTTACTGTTTAACAGGCACACAGTTTTAGTTTTACAAGATGCAAAGCTTGAAGGGAATGGATGGTGATAATGGCTCCATAACAGTCTAAATATATCACTGAACTGGGCACTTAAATGGTTACGGTGGTGAAGTTTACACGTATTTTAACACAATAAAAAATAAACGAGTGCCTACCTTATTTCTAATTTAATTAGTGGGCTCAACATATCTTGCCCATGGCAGATGAAAGGCTCTGGGCTGTGACCTCAACTTCACTGGCTCCAGACCCATAACTCTGTTACACAACCTGGCAGACCCAGTTCACCATCTGGAGCCCCAGTGTCCACAGTGCCCAATGTCTCTGGCCCCATCTGTGTCTGTGTGCGTGTGTGTCTGTGTGCACGCGTGTGTGTGTGTGTGTGTGTGTGTGTGTGTGTGTGTGTGTGTGCAATATGCATGCAGGTACAGGCACTAAGTCAGGGGCTGTCCAACAACTCAAGAGGCCCAACCTCCCGGAGTATGGCAGTGATCCTCACTCAAAGCCAGGGCTGAAAAGGGTACGGCAAACACGATCTGACCCTCAGACTGGCCAGATCACTGGTCGCCCACTGAGGAAATGGAGTGTCACATATCTGTGTTTGATTGTTTACCACTAGAGCAACAAGTGCTAAAAGCTTGGGAAAGCATATGAGAGAGGGAGGCATAAAATAAGACAGAAGGACAAGATAACTTCTAAGCAGCAACAAAAAAGACTGGATGTCTGGGAAAGACTTTTTTTTTTAGCAGTAATCAAAAAAGAAGGGATGGCTCATCTTCCTACATAGCTGTACTATAACAAGTGGAAATAAAAGGTAGTTTGGAATGAGAAGTAAGTGATAACACTACTCTCAGCTGGATTAGTCAAAGACAATATCTTATGCAAAAAGTCCTACATTCCAAGAAGGAATGGTAGAGGTGCAGAGTGCACACCTGTTGTGATTTCCCCACGCAGCAGCCCTGCCCTGTTATTCCTGTGTGGTTTGAGTGGGGCAGGCAGGCACCACTGCCCACCTTGACTCAGTGACTGAGGTGTCAGAAGTCAGAGGGGTGACCAGAGTCCATTGTTAATAGACCAAGGTGAGTTTAGCATGCAGCCATTGCTGTGCCTCATTACTTGGCACAGTTACTAGGCAATGGGTCCTGCTCAACCATTGGTTGGCATCACAATGGGCCCCACCCACAAGCTACCAACTGTCTATGGGTGACCATTAGCAGTCCTGCTCAGTCAGTGGGCAGTGCTACAGTGGGCCCCGCCCATAAACAACCAACTATCAATGAGAGGACCATTAGTGAGGCAATTCAGCCATTGGTCATCAGGGGAGGAGTGAGGTCAGAGGTGAATCCTGGCCTTCTGCCCAAGGCTCTCCAGCTCACCCGGCCTTAGGCCAGTGGGTGAACTGGGGGGCTCAGGGAACAGGATGGGGGACTGGGTCCCTTAGGGCCCCAAAACCCTTGCCAAGGTCACCCACTGATTGGGCCTGGATGTTGAGATGGCAGTGAACATCTCCCCCATCTCTGTCTCTGTAACTTAGCAGCAGCAGCCATCTGCCTAGGTCACAGTCTGAGGGACCTGGTCACCAATGTTTGGGAGACCTGAGGAGTTGAGTCCTGGGTGCCTGGTTCCCTGAGCGATGACAACTGGGCAGGGTCTGGGGATCTGAGGGAGCTGCTGAGATCTGTCTCCTCTTAGTCCAGATTAGGACCTTGTAGGGTAAAGCTGTGTCTTGGGATCTTGCCCTTCCTTGTCGGAACAGACAGTAACATTCGTTTGGTAGAGAGTTACAGGAGCATCATTACTTGATCATGACCCGACTTCAAGAACAAACTATCTGACACCAACTGCAACAACTCACCATGCCCCTCCCTCGCTTTTCCTGTAAAAGGGCTTTGCCGAAAGCTCCTGGGGAGTTTGGGGTTCTTAAGGCATGAGCCACTCATCTTGCATGGCCCTGTAATAAACCTTTCTCTGTTCCAAACTCTGATGTTTTAGTATCGGTTGGCCTCACTGTGCTTCGGGCTCATGGACTTGCATTTTCAATTAACAATCCAATTCAAGGCCCATCAGAGTAGCACTAAGTCGAAACCACAAAAGAGACTTTCTCTTTTTGCTACTGAGATATATAAAACCAGAGCAGCTGGTGGCTGTTTCTGCCACTGCTTGGGGCAAGCGTGCCTGAAAATGAAGCCAACAGGGAAAGGCAGAGCAAGAGAGGGAGAGAAAGACATTTCTGACATTGTCACAACAGCTGGATAAGGCCAACACCAAAAACAATACATCTAGACTTTTCCGTTATGTGAATCGATAATTTCCTGTTTTCGCTGAAGCCAGTTTGATTGGGGTTTCTGTTACTTGTAATTGAAAGCAGCCCTGACTCATTCAAGGTGTAAATGGTTGCAATATATTGTTTCCATTTAACTACATGGCTTATAACCCACACTTTGGAACATAGGGTTTATCCCTACACCTAAGCCACCTACTCTAAATGGGCTCAATATAAATTATTCCAAAGGGCAGAAGGAAAATGCATGCCAACTGGGGTCCATGTAAATATTGAGCTAGAATATTGACAACATTCACAGCAAACATTTGTTAAACATTACTACATGCTTATGCTAAATTTTTTCTTATTAGCTGTCTTTTAAATATACAGAAACCAGCTCAGGTTAAGAAACTTACCCAACAACAAAGACAAACGGTAATGTCATAAAGCCAAGAACAAATGGAACACTCTAACTGGAACATTCTCACTTAACTGCTATGCCTACTGCCTCTAAGAGATCACAATTGCTCCTGCCAATACACAACTTGGTTCTGCTGTGCCACACAGAGACTCAACTGCTCGGTGGTGCCCTGAGCCCCCATTACCCCAGTGATATAAGCCAATACATGGTAGCACCTCCCTGGGAAAGGTAGCTTTCCAAGTACAGGTAGCAAACTATTATTAGCGAGTCATGATTCAACGAGAGGAGATCAGCAGTATGTCCCTCCATGGCATAGAAAATCCAGCGTTAGAGCACAGTGTAGAAGAGTAAATATTCCTTTCTGAAACCTTTTTAGATATATCTACACACACATTTATCGACTCTGAATATTTATTGGAAGGACTGCTGCCAAAGCTCCAATACTCCGGCCACCCGATGCGAAGAGCCAACTCACTGGAAAAGAACCTGATGCTTGGGAAACACTGAGGACAAGAGGAGAAGGAGCCAGCAGAGGATGAGATGGTTAGATAGCATCACTGACTCAACGGACATGAAACTGAGCAAACTCTAGGAGCTAGTGGAGGACAGGGGAGTTGGGCGTGCTACAGTCCATGGAGTAGCGAAGAGTCGGATCTGCCTTAGTGACTGAACAACAATAATACTCTGCACGTTTATACAGGTATATCCTGGGTCACGCTGCAAAATATACCTTATTATATTATACTATAGGTCACCGTCAAAAGAGTTTTAAGCCATTAATTAGCAAAAGGCTCTGTGCATGCTGGCTGTAAAGTCACTGACACCAGGACTCACAGGGTCCAGGTGGGGACAGAGGGAGACATGAAAACCAAATGGCCTCAAGAGCTGAGGGAAACAAACCAACTCACGCAGCACGGCATTGCCACAGGGAACTCCTTCACCCGAATCCACTGGCCTATCTGGGAGAACTTCTGTTCCTTCACGAAATATGAGAGACTGAATCCTTCCACCAGACCCTCCACACCTGATGTTTATGTAGTCATTCAAAACTGAAAAGAGTGACGTCAGCGTGTGAACACAGAATGCCCTGTGCATGAACTAGGAAGCTTCGCACCTGGCTCCAGGCAGCCCCACAGGCACAAGGCCGAAGCTTAGACTCACTGGGCCAACTTGAGTTTGGAGGGAAAAGCCAAAATTGAGACAAGCATAATAGCAGCCCTGACTGGGTGAAGTGAAACTTCAGACTCACCCCTCCTCCCTCTTTCTCACAAAGAAATGCCGAGGGGATTCGCCGCTGATGTTAACTGCCACCTGGACCTCCCTCCTCACCCCAGCAAAGGACGCTTCTCACGCCTTTATTAATCTGTTGTCATAAACAGCTTGTGAGAGCATGTGTGCTAAGTGCCTTCAGTCGTGTCTGACTCTCTGTGACCCCCTGGACCATAGCCCACCAGGCTCCTCTGTCCATGGGATTCTCCAGGCAAGAATACTGGAGTGGGTTTCAATGCCCTCCTCCAGGGGATCTTCCCAATCCAGGGATGGAACCTGGGTCTCCTACATTGCAGGTGGATTCTTTACCATCTGAACCATCAGGGAAGCCCTATGAGCAAAGTAATGCATTTTATCATTTTCCCTTTACTTCCTAACGAGGAGAGGCGGTCTGTACCTGCTCCAGAGCCCTGAGCCAAAATCAGCTGGCAGCACATTCCCTGTCATTAACCATGGCACTTTAAGGATCTACCAAAAGCTATGCATGCTCTCTCAAGGAAGTTGCACACAGGTACAAATGTGCACACATAAAAATTCGCTAGGATTTCAGAGGGTTCACAGACACCCAAAAAGTCCTCCATAACCTCTCAGAAATCATATTAACCTCAGGTTACTATTCTCAGTCCAAATCTGTTGCTTTTTACAGTATTAAATACATTTGTAGGGAAAATTCTTCCACATCCTTGTGGCAAAAAAATAATAATCTGCGCACTTAGGGAGTTAAGTGACTTCTCTCAAACACATACCAAAAACAAAAACTAAACAATGATTTCAACACTTCCTACTGAACTCTACTTAAGTCTGCTTTAGAGACTGATAATCAGTGAAGGATTTGGGGTCAGTTATTTAGGACCTGCTTAGTGCTGAAAGGAGATTCTAAAACAGTAGAAGTTTGGTTTTCATCTTAACAAACCCAGTGCAATGAAGCAATGGTGGAAAAAGAAGTCCACACACAGTCACATGCTAAGTCACATGGCATCCAGCGAAAGGTTTGATGGGAACTCGACTCTACTCTTTATTGATCATCAGATCAGACAGCCAGGGGCTTTTCTTCCCGCTTAGAGTCTTGTTTCTTCTCTTCTAGTTACATCATCCTGATCTTCGTTGGGGCAACACACTGGGTGAGATGGGAGGGGCGTGATCCAGCACTGGTAATCCCAGCATTCCACCTACCCGACCACAATGATCGGTTTGAAAAGAGCGGAACTAGTTCAGGGAGACTCAATACTGGGACTTCTACTCAAGCATTTGGCAAGAAAAACTCTCATTTGCTTGGGTTTTTAAACTAGTAGGAAAGATGCCAGGAGCTGCTGGTGGCCATCTTGAAACCATATGGGGATAGCCTGACGGAGAATGGAATCAACCCAAGAGAAAATGGAGCCAAGAAATGGACGGATCCCTTATGACGTGGTCTGTTCATTGGATGCAGCTGTGGCTGAAGCACTTTTCAAGCATATGGGCTAATAGACTCCAATCTCATGAAGTACTCTGGAGGAAGGCATGGCAACCCACTCCAGTATTCTTGCCTGGAGAATTCCAGGGACAGAGGAGCATGGCAGGCTACAGTCCATGGGGTCACAAAGAGTTGGACACAACTGAGCAACTAACACTTTCACAGATCACCACAGTAAGATGAGCTTCCAGACTTCTCCACCCTTCACGCCAGTGGCTCAGATGGTAAAGACTCTGCCCGTAATGTAGGAGACCTGAGATTGATCCCTGGTTTGGGAAGATCCCCTGGAGAAGGAAATGGCAACCCACTCCAGTATTCTTGCCTGGAGAATCCCATGGACAGCAGAGCCTGGAGGGCTACAGTCTATGGGGTTGCAAAGAGTCAGACACGACTGAGCAACTAACACTTTCATGGATCACCACAGTAAGTTCAGCTTCTAGACTTCTCCATCCCTTCCCTATAACTGGTTTACCTCTCAAGAACTAGCCAGAATTTATTAAGTACTTCATGTAAGATGGAAGGTTTAAAACAATGAATGATTCATTTATTATTACTTTACTTGATGCCACTACAAGGATAGTCAACAGCACAATGGTCTTTATTTATACAAGAATGTATTTTCAATATTGAATTTAATATGCATTTATATTTAAAACTTTTAAAAAATGAGTTAACATTTTAAAACGTTTCAGTAAGCAAAACATATTGCTAGATAACACTACTAGTATAAAATTACCTGATTTCTTGTCCAAAGTAATAAGAGTAAATTAAGCAAAGCTGAAACAATATAATAGTATTTTAAGACCAACCAAAATCTCCAAGAGAAAAAAAAAAAAAAGTCCAAGGCGAAAACACTCAAATTTATCTGGAAGTGAAAACAATGCATTAAGTAGTAGATAGTTTGAAAACTGTTATCTCTAGGTGGCGGTATTACAGAAAAGGAGAATGAAAAGAATCTTGTCTCTCCCAAACTGGCCATCTAAATCACATTGTTTTGATATGGGGGGGATAAATTGAGCTTTTAAAAATAAAAGACAAGATAATGATACGGAGTGAAAATAATAATATGCTTCTGCTTCAAAATGTCATAAGAATGGGTTCACTTCATTAAAAAATTATTTATAAGCTTTTACTGAAAGAACCTTTAATGGTGAAATAGGCATTTGTGCATTTTTAGCGATGTCTTCAGAAAGTTTCTTGGAATCACCAGATCAGGGGGTCAAAATAACTAACCACCAGTTTGAATAAGACCACAGCAAACTAGATTTCACACATCAGCCAGTTTTTCTCCAAAAGTCTCCCAAAGAAAATGTCAAAAGCATTTTCAGTGATGTGTTAAATGCTAACAGGGTCTTACAATCAACAAGTTTTTCTCAAAATGTAACTTCAATTCCATTTTATACTTGATCCCTTCAAAAATAAAATTTTCTTTACATTAGAAAAAGAAACATCTTATCCCAAATCCCCAAAAGGATATAAAATATCTGGTTATGTAACTGCCTTTTGACATCTTAGCTGTGTTTTTAAAAATTTGAAACTCATCTTGATTTGAAACATGAGCCTTTTGATTTCAAAAACCCTGCTATGATTTAGGGCAGTGCCTCATACTTTGTGTTTGCAGCATGAACCATTATAGAGAAAGCTTATTAAAAGTTCTCATCTCACATTACACATCTAACTAGATTAACTAGTATGTTAACCTAACATACTAGTTATATTCATTTAGTGACTGAACGGATGGTCCATAAGTGCCATTGTACACAATAACCATTAAAATTCACCGTGGAATCATCACTTTAAAATCTTCATCTTGAACACATGACTACTTGAAATTACTGCATTATCTTTATTTCTAGCTTAAATTCAGTTAGATGCCCCTGCAGGCTTTTTATGCAAGATTATAAATATAATGAAGCAACAATCCCCCAAAATTCCATTACCACAGAAAATATAAACTCTGTTAACATACATAAATTCCCAATGAAAACAAACATTTCAGCTTGGACCCAAAGGGCAGATTCACAAATCCTTTTGAGAAAGAATCCTCTGATAGAATAATGCTCGCTTTTTAAAAAGACTTTTGGAAAACATATATGTATACTAGCTACCAAATAATTCCATGTCCATGTTCATGGTAAAGGCTGGTGGAGGTGGGGTGTAAATGTGGCACTGTGATGGGTTTCCCTGGTGTCTCAGATGGTAAAGAGTCCGCCTGCAATGCAGGAGACCCGGGTTCAATCCCTGGGTCAGGAAGATACCCTGGAGATGGGAATGACAACCCACTCCAGTATTCTTGCCTGGAGAATCCCATGGACCGAGGAGCCTAGCAGGCTACAGTCTTTGGATCACGAAGAGTCGGACATGACCGGGCAACTAACACTTTCACTTTCATGATGAAATCCCACAGAAAAATACCCTGCGTGCTGCTAAAAGCATTTAGGCATTGGGTTGTTATAAAAGAAACAGCCTGAGAAAACTACAAGTTTAAATCAAACCAAAACCCTGACACCTGATTGGACCATGCTGCTGCTAAGTCGCTTCAGTCCTGTCCAACTCTGTGCGACCCCATAGACCGCAGCCCACCAGGCTCCCTCGTCCCTGGGATTCTCCAGGCAAGAACACTGGAGTGGGTTGCCATTTCCTTCTCCAATGCATGAAAGTGAAAAGTGAAAGTGAAGTCGTTCAGTCATGTCCGACTCTTAGCGACCCCATGGACTGCAGCCCACCAGGCTCCTCCGTCCATGGGATTTTCCAGGCAAGAGTGCTGGAGTGGGGTGCCATTGCCTTCTCCGGGTTGGACCATACACACAAGTAACAACAGGAGTGAACTATAGTCCCAAATGATGCTTCCCAACGGTCCCAGTGGAAATGATTGGTTTTTCAATCTCCGTGCTGGTTACAGTTATATTCAATTTGTAAAAACTCATCACTGCAATCACTTTTCTGCAGACACATCATACTTCACGATCCGTAAGGATCTCCACGTCCTCCTTCCTACCACCTCTCCAACTTCACTTCTCACCGTTCACTCCAGTAAGACAGGTCTGTTTTCAACTCCTTGACCACACCACAGAATTTCCCATTTCAACGCTTGTGCTAGTTAAATCTCTTCCTTTTCCTTTACAGAGATGCGTTATTTCATGACCTAGGGGTTCATTTCAAATGACATCTCAGAGAACTCTTTTTTGGCACACTCTCGCTAGTCTTGACTCCATTAGCTGTTTACTTCCCCCTTCACCTCACCACATCCTGAAATTATCTCTTTTGATTGTATTTGTAGTTGTTTTTTCAGCTGTTTCCCCTACTAGAATGTATGCTTTGCAAGAATGGAGACCATACATGTCATTTCCTCTTCTGTTTCCCCCACAAAGCACCTTGCACACAGGTGTTCAAAAACAAGTTGGCTGAATGAATAAATGCGACCCCACATCAAAAATTTTCCAAGTATTATGCTAAAAGGTAGATTTAAAAATAAGTAGATAAAAATTAAGAATTAGCTTGAAGTTAAATAGAATACAAACTATGTTTAAAGACTGCTTTCACATATCTTGCTTTACTCACCACCATCATCAGTATCAACACAATGCTGATGATCAAACAATAAGCTAGCAGCTTCTCAGTAGTCTAACCCACCCTTTTTAAATTAAAAAAGATCTACCACACTGTTAGGATGTTACTAGGGGAAAGAAGCAACTCTATAAATTCATTTTTTTCCTTCCTGTAAAAAGATTGGAAAAACACTTCAGGCACTTGCATGAACACACACACACACACAGACACACACCCAGTGGAGAATGGTTCTCCAGCACTGAACTGGTATTTCCACCTACAGCTCAACCCACTGGGGACTTCATAATCCTTACACACAACCTTGGCCTGAGATACAGACATTTTATGCCAAAATTGTGGGTGGGAAAGCCAATTCTTTTCTTCCTGAAGAAGGATATACAGACAATTATTACACAACTTTAGGATGACCCATGCCTTCCTGTCTCAGGAAGCTCCCAGAGGTTCCCTAATTGCCTCTTATTCACCAGGGCAGTGGGTCTCCAACTTCTCAATGATGGTGCACCTCACAGCCATGCCGCCCACTGAGGAACAGCATGAAATACCGAAACTTGGCTGCTGCTTATGAATCAGGAGCAATTTCTCTGGCCGAAGAGGCAGAATATGAATGCCATGTAAAACCACAGCCTAAACTCAACAAAATTAATAGACAGTTATTGAACTCATTGGCTGTCTGAGTTTTTCTGTTCATATTCCTTCACAACTTATTCACGTCTACTAATATTTAACAGGTATGTGGAGGCTGACGCCAAATGTTTAAGCTGACAAGATAAAAACTTGAAACTGAAAACCTATTTCTATTAACCCATTTTCTTCTTCTATGAATAGGAATAGGGCATTAGTCTTTTTTAGAAATAAAACTGCTGGGTTGGAAGAGCATCTGTGAATCACTACCTTAAGAGAAATCATCTCTAAAAGTCCAAATATTATCATTGTTTCATTCTTTGCTAAAGAAAAGACTATTCATTTTTATATATACATGTATATATGTATGTGTGTGTATATATAGGCTTCCTGGGTGGTGCTAATGGTAAAGAACCCACTTGCCAATGCAGGAGATGCAGGAAATGTGGTTTAATCCCTGGGTCGGGAAGATATGTTAATATTAAATATTTTAAAATCTTTTCTTTTTCATCTTTAATAGCTACATAAAGATAATGAAATATACATATTATATATATATTTATATATATATACACACACTTCTATGTTAGAAAGAAATTTCCAATTCTCACCAAGTACATGTTTATCAAAAAGTGAAATGACTATTCTAAAATAAATTTGATAAAAATTACACCAATATTTTGAAAGAACTAAGAAGCAAAATGATCCCCACAATGACATCATATTAAAATGTGCATAAATGTCAAATATGAAGTAATTTGAAAGTTGATTACACAGAAAAATCTCTACTTATATTCTCTTACTGGGGATAACTAAAGTCAAAGCAATTAATAGAAACAAAAGGACGTCTTTGATGGAAATACCCTTAAAACACATACAGGTGTTAAAACGGTAAGTTTTGTCATTAATAGTTTTTTTCTAAACAGAGCCCACACTTGACAGTAACACATGCACAAACATGTCTGTGGTCTCCAAGCATGACACCAGCGCAACTGAAGCTGCAGAAGATGCACAAACAGGATTAGATCTTGACACAGAAAAGAAGAGAGGGCGGCATCTGGAACTTCTGGCATTCTACTAAGAACAAACACTGGCAGTGACACAAATTCTCCGATCAAGGCTGGGTGGCTTCAATTTGGGAAAGCTCTCTTTCCCTCTTCGTTAGAATCAAGTGTTTATCAAAACAAGTTTGTAGGTACCTATGATGAATTCAACAGTGACCATTCCACCACCCGAGTTTTCAAAGCCACACACTTAGAAATACATTTAAGAACCCCAAATAATATGTGTGATAATATATGCATGTTTAAGAATTCCAAATAACATATGTAGACTCCAAAGTAAAGTATGGCACACACTCTCCCCACAATGGTACAAATCTATTCCTTAAGTAAGGGTTTTATACAGTGACTTCTTTCCAATAAGAATGGGGGGGACGCAGGGGGTGAAGAGTAACTTAACAGTGGGGAGGCATGACAGCCCTTTCCCCAGCTAAGTGCCAAGGCCACATCCACAGCGGGAAGTCACGCTGATAAGAGTAGGGGCCCTTGATACAACAATAGCACTTTACTTCTGTGATCTTCCCTCAAAAACTGTAACCCTAGTGGAATCGTAAAGAAAACATCAGATAAATCCTACAAAATACCCAAAGAGCTTTGAGAAGCTCCTCAAGACCATCAAGGTCATCAAAATCAGTCTAAGAAACTGTCACAGACAAGAGGAGCCAAAGAAACATGATGATTAAATGTAACGTGGTATCCTGGGATGAGATCTTGGCCAAAAAAAAGACGTAAGGTAAAAACTAAGGAAATCTGAATAAAATGTGGACTTTAGTTAATAACAATGCATTACTATCCGTTCATTAACTGTAACCAATGTATGACAATAGCACGTAAGATGTTAATAAGGAGAAGCTGGGTGTGGAACAAAGGGAACTAACTCTTTATAAAATACTACCTCTGCATTTTTTTTTTTTTGGTAAATCTAAAACTCTTCTAAAAAATTAAGGTTTGTTTTTAAAACTGATTGAGCTTGATGTTTCAGTTTCCTTATACCCACAGACAAGACTGAAAAATGCTGATGAAAGTTCTGCCAACCTTTTAAAGGTTGTTTCCATTGTTGTGCAGAAGGCTGCTGTTCTAGGTTGAGAACAAGAGATTCTAACAAAATCACCCCAAGAAGAAGACAAACATGAGCCCCTTGGACTTTCCTGGGGGTCCAGTGGTTAAGACTCCACATTCTCAATGCAGGGGGCACAGGTTCAATCCCCTTGGGGAACTAAGATCCCATATGCCACACAACATGGCCTTAAAAAAAAAAAAGATGAACTTATTATGTACTTCCCTCTCAGGAAGCAGTGGTATCTCTTATATTGTTAAATCTAACAGGCATCTCCCAACTTCCTGTACAAAGTCGATGCAGGGCTGCCAGCTCCACAAAGCTATTATGGAGAAGAATCAAATGTGGGTGTGTGTTGCAGATGTTCTGTGCCAAAATCTCTTGGCAAGCTTAGTAACGTCAAGGTAAAACAGGCTCCTTTGAGGGTGAACATCTTAAGAGTCTATAATCCAAAGTGCAGTGAAAAGGATGATATTTTTTGTATCATCTTCTAACCTTCTTCAACCAGAAAACTTTGAAGGGATGGAGGTGGGGAGGGGGCATCCCCTCAGAGTAGGTGTCATGGTCTAATTTTGGAAAGCATAGCTCTGAAGGCAGTGTTACCAGAGCTCTTCATAGAGTCCCTATAAAAGCGTCCTCTGCCAAGCTGCACCTCCCACTATGGCACCCAGGACTTGCAGGATTCTTAGCTTCCTGACACTGTGCATCTACCCACCCCACAGAGTTAACAACTAGGTATTATTTTTATTTATTTAAGCAGATGGACTCCTATCTTGTGTTCAGTCTGGTCCAACTCTTTGCAGCCCCATGGACTGTAGCCTGCTAGGCTTCTTTGCTTGTAGGATTTTCTAAGCAAGAATACTGGAGCCATTTCCTACTCCAGGGGATCTCCCCAACCCAGGGATCAAACCTGGGTCTCCTGCATTGGTAGGCTAATTCTTTACCACTAGCGCCACTTGGGAAGCCCAGATTTCTATCTAACTTTTTCACTTCTCTATCTAAGTTTATAGTTAAAAAGTCACGGTGGGAGGGTTTAACATGTGCTTTTATCTGGGAGAAAGGAAAGCTTACAAAGAGTATATTTTCTCATTGCTAGGCACCCCACAGATATGATTACTGACTTTAATTTGGAAGGAAGAGTTATAGGACTTTGGGAGTATTTCTTCATAAATTGTGGATCAGTTACTGCAGATAAGAACAGGAATTTTTTCAGCCAAGAATCAGGACCCAGGGTTCCTTCTGAGCTGATCCTCTAAGGACTGTACAGTCAAACAGCTGGGACCATCAGTACATGGTGAAAAACCTAACACTTTTTTTTACTCAAATTTATTCATTCTTCTTTAATTTCTTCACTAAACAGAATTTTTTTTCATTTTAATTGGAGGCTAATTACTTTACAATATTGTGGCGGTTTTTGCCATACATTCATGAATCAGCCATGGGTGTACATGTGTTCCCCATCCTGAACACCCCTCTCACCTCTCCCTCCATCCCATCCCTCTGGGTCATCCCAGTGCGCCAGCCCTGAGCACCCTGCTTCATGCATTGAACCTGGACCGGCGATCTGTTTCACATATGATAATATACATGTTTCAGTGCTATTCTCTCAAATCATCCCACCCTTACCTTCTCCCACAGAGTCCCAAAGTAGAATTTAAAAAAAAAAAAATCAAATACGTATGTAGATAGAAGGTTTGGCATGGCACTCCAAAATATTAATTAGATTTAATGAATACTGAAAGAAATCATCTCCCTTCCTAGCCATTCTAACCATGGTTATAATGTAGAAGTTATACAGTATTATGTCTGTCCTTGAATGTGGCTGATGAAGGGTTTTATTTACCCAAACTTTGTAGCCAGTCCCTGAATAGAACACAGGAATCAGCCTTAGAATCCTCTTTGTCATTGAGGCTATTTTATTGATCACTCAAGTATCAGTTTTAGAAATATAGCTGTTTGAAAAAAAAAAAAGACTAATAAAAATAAAAAGTATGTTTTTCTCAGAGAACTGAGCATAATCAACTTAAAAGAAAAACAAGCTTCTCTAAAATATTATGCTACTAGAATACTATTCATGTAATATTAAAAAGCCACTAAAAGATTAAAAGCATGTCAAATTCTACTGGAGTCTAAGACTAAAAAACTAAAAAGCTCAAAAAAAGTCTTTAAAAAGTTATTTTTAATGAAAACTAGCAATTAAAATTTATGTTTTGCATTGCCCCAGGATCTCAATCTCCTGGCTGACAAAGTCAGCCCAGACTGAACACAGAACTGAGCTTACTAAGCAGAAAGTTTTTCTAAAAGTTGCAGAAAGAGGACCAGTGCACTGCTGCCAGCCACAGGCCCAGCGGGGGCCTTTAAAGTGGGTCGACTTGAGAGGTCTCTACCGACTTAGCTTTGAGGCTGCTGATTAACATATGCAGCCTATTCCAAAGTGCCTTTAAACCACCACCCGCCTCCCACCCCCAATCATGTGAACTCTTCAGTAGGCAGTCTTTGAATTCTGATGTTTAGTTTCAGCTTTGTGTAGCTTCTACCGTAGCCTTCTGTGTTTAGGATCACCCGTCCACGTGTATCCAGCTTCATGGGCAAGCTGATCTGATTGCAATAGACCAGAGTCTTGAGAGAATGCAAGATTTGTCAGACCATCATTTAGACAACAAATAGAAAACTTTCATTCCTTTGCTTTAGCCACAGGACAGAAGCAAGGCCCAGAGTTCCTGCTTATCCTTTGCTAGGTCCCTGTATGTTTTCTTATTCAGTCTCCCAGGACCCCATGGCGTATGTCCTGGAAATATCCCCACTTAACTAACAATGACACAGAATCAGCAGTGGGAAGTAACTCCCTCTAGGAATGTCACAGCAGAATTCTAACCCATGCCTCTTTGTCCCAAACCTGTATTCTTTCTGGCTGGGGTGTCCCCTTCCCCCAGTACCATGCAGCAGCACACAGATGGAAACAGCTCTTCAAGAATTCAGACAGCATCAGTAAAAACAGTAAGATCGTGTGTCTTCTACACTCCCTATAGCAAAAGGGCATCACTGTTTTGGTGAAATGTCTAACAGCCTAGAATCTCCCAAGTTTCTCAAATTTGAGAATTGTACAAGACAAGTTTAAATACAACACAAATGGCTAAACACGAGCAGATATGCAAAATGTGTGGCTCGTATTAATGGTCTAATGAGGCAATGTTATACTGAAAGGGGGCAGAATTTATATCTATCCTTATTTATTCCTGTCCTTATCCAAAAAGGAAAGAGAATTTATAAATATAAATTAAAATAGGATAATATATAAATTGTGGCTTTATACATGCTAAATTATATACACACTATTTTCTTGAACACTTTTAAAGCAGTTTTTCACTATCCTTAGACACTGATTTTGCTTGCATTACTTCATAACAACTAGTTGGAAATACTTCAAAACGTGGTAACTAGCTCCAAAAACTTTTCTGCCTTTGCTGAAACTTTAACCACACACAAGCCACAGCTATATTCCTTAGCCTTAGTATCTTTGTACAGAATTGGAACATTCAGGCACTCTTCAAATTGAGCCTGAATATTCACAATTGGTAGGAATAAAAATTTGAGTCAACCAACTGTTACAGCTTACAGAAAACCAACCAGCACTTTCAGTTATTTTCTTCTTCAAAGTAAAATGAATTGACTGTATTGAGCTGTTTCTGTGCTTCCCTCTCTTGAGATGTGACTTCCCTGATGAATTTCCACCAACATACAACCGTCCTTTCAAAGGCATTCCCTTAAAAATTAATTTTAATCTTTTTATAATTCAAAGCATTTGAGGTGGAAAAAAGCAATTTTTCTAAATAGAAACATACTTCTGCTTGTCCCCAAGTCGATTCTAAATTCTAATCAGATTCAGTCCAAATGCCACTTAATGACTACGTGTTCCACCCAGATAACAAGACATGCTGCTAACTTACCATTTAGTGACAAATGCCTCTTTATTCAAGTGTCCTCCGGCTGGTGGTATTATTAGCAATGAAGAGCCTGACTTAGAGGCAGACTTTTTCAAAGGCTAGAGCACAGCACAGATTTTCATCCAAGTTTTTTCCTCATGATCTGCAAAGTATTTCACTTCAATTGCCATGAGTTTCTAAAATTAAATAATATGTTTACCACAGGGAGATTTTTTTTCCTAAGCATGCTGTTAATGATTTTTTCTCACTCCCCAAATATAAATACTTGTAAATGCTTAGCACAAGGTGAAAGATACACTGAATCAACGATATGCTCTAGAAGGAGAGGGGCTTCAATACTTTGTTCAGTATGTGTCATCAAGGCATGCCCAGCAAAAGGCAGCATCACTATACAATTCTGAAACGTGAATGTCTTCAAGGAGTTCATAATCCTTGAAGCGTCAGGCACTATTCTAGGTTCTGCAGATACAGCTGTGAGCCAACACTTTGTGCCCTCGAGGCCCTTATACTTTAGAGGGTGAGATGCGGAAGACAATATATTAAAACTATATGTAATATGTATTATATATAACAATAACAAATTATATATAAATGTAAGCAATAAATTATATGTATGGTATGCTCAGATGCTCAGTCCTGTGTGACTCTTTGCAGCGCTATGGACTGCAGCCCATTCAGGCTTTTCTGTCCAAGGGATTCTCCTGGCAATAATACTGGAGTGGGTTGCTGTGCCCTCCTCCAGGGGATCTTCCCAACTCAGGGATGGAACCTGAATCTCTTACGTCTCTTGCATTGGCAGGCGGATTCTTTACCATTAGCACCACCTGGGACGCCCATATGTGGGTTTCTCAGGTGATGCTAGTGGTAAGGAATATTTTATACAACACAGACACACATATATATAATGTATACATATACACATACCACATATATATAATGTATACATATACACAAACTCTCTATATATATATATTTATATATGTGTGTGTATGTATAAATCTAGTATGCTTGACAGAGGCTCTACAGGGAAGAAAAAAAGCAGTGAAGAAGCCGGGGAGCCTCTCTCGACTGGGTGGCCTTACACTTGGAAGATCTTTCAGATGAGACTTAGATTTAAAAGAAATGAGGGGGCAAGTCTTGCAAATATTGGGGGTTAAAGTGTTCTAGACAGAGAGAATTAACTAATATGCAGGCAACTAATGATAACCCAGTTTGTGACCAGCATAGTGACAGGTGTGGCTGGGATTGCTAGATGCCTACCAAAAGCCCATCTCTTCTTCCAGAGCTTCAGCTGAGAACTTGTGACCTGTCTTTGTCAAAGGGATGTGAGAGTAACGGTGCGTGTCACTTCCGAGGCAAGGCTGTCCGAGCAGGCCTGGCTACTCCATGCCTGCTTTTCCCTTCTGTGAGTTGCAGTACGGTGACATCAGCAGAGCCACGTGGAAGGGGCTGGCCTCCTGCATCAGGACAGCCATCTGATGACCAAGCACGAAGAAAATGCTGTCTCCTGTTATACTGTATGTTCCTTGAAGACCGGGACCAGTCTTTCTCATCCTCATAGTCCTAACACCCAGCATGACTTCTGGTGAACGGCAGGTTCCCAGCACTAATTGAACAAACACTACTTAAATGGGGGGGGGGGGGGGGGGGGAACAAGTTATATGAAAAGGTAACTAAGGAAAAGAATCTGAAAGGGTTCACAATAAGGACATTTTAAAGGACAGAGTGAGTGACTTACAAGGGGTGGGTGGGGTGTAGGGGTAGATATTCTGAGCAGAGGAAAGAGCCTGAGCAAAGAGAGGAAGAAAATATAGAATACACTTGAAGGACAGGACCCAAAAGGTGCCCACACTTGTATACCTTTCATTCAATAAGCAATTATTAGGCAACTATTGTGTGCTGGGCACTATCGAAGATGCTAGAGGCACAAAGCCCCTAGCTAGGCTCTGCTCGAGAGGAATCTTGAAGGACAGGATGCAAAGACGGCATAAAAAGGAATGGGGACTCTACTGGAGATGGTGAGGCCGTGGCAGATCGTGAAGCTGCAGCAGAACTCCCTGGGCAGACTGGTCACAGTGGGCACCCCAGAGGAAGGGGAGGAGCAGAGGTTTCCCTGGCACAGAGTGTTCATGGACCTGCCAACAGCTCAGCCCTCTAGAAAGTAAGCTCCAGGAGAGCGCGCCCTGTGTTCTTGACTGCAGAATGTCCAGTGCCTGGAACGCAGTCTGCCCTGAGCAGATCAGGAGATTTGGGGAAAAAGGGTTAAGTTTAGAAACAAGGCTGGAAGGGGAGGGGACCGGATAAGAGAAGGAATCAGAAAACCCTGAGGGCAGCGACAAGATCAGATTTAACTGTCTGGTTAAAAGGTGCAGGAAGGGGTGTGCTACCAGAAGAGACCCTAAGGAGAGGACTCCAAGGGCCTGGGCTCCAGATGAGAGGAGATGGAAATTGAAAGAAGGAGTGTGCTTGTGCGGGGGTGGGTAGAATGAAGATCACAGGATTCAGGAATTATATGGGGAGGACTCAGGGCTTGTGGTGGTTTTATACACACACACACACACACACACACACAAACACAAAGAAGAGTCTAAGATGACTCCTACATTTAAGGAACAGCAAGCTGGGAGAAAACAACAGTAACCTGATTTTGCATATGTTACATTTGGGATGCTCCAGGGTTTTTTTGAGAGGAAATGTCCAAAAGGCAGCTGGGCATGCAGGTGTCATGTTCCAGGAAAAGATCTGGTCTGGGTTCAGAAATGGAAGAACCAGCAGCATCCAGGTCACGGGAATGAAAGAAATTGCTCAACATGGCCACCATGTACTGCTGTACGAGTTATGCACTGCACAACTCCCGAAGCATCAGCTGCCCCAGGTCACTGCAGTTTTGTACAGATAATACAGCACTTTTTTGGTAGATAACTACCATGCTTTATCTGGAGAGAAGAGCATCATTTTCTATCTCATCAGAGTTATTGTATAGATGAGCAACAGGTTTTCCAAGCAAAAGAGCTGCTCCTAAACAAGCAGAGGCAAGAGGAAGAAAAAGGGAGAAGGCAGGTGGGGGAGAAACAGGACAAAGCAAATCCATTCCAAAATTGATCTATAAAAATCTCCTATATCCTCTACACTGAAGACTGCAACAACTGTATTAACCCTTAAAGCTTTCATGGTCTCACCGGGTTCCGTTACCACAGGGAATACCAGGAGCTTACTCAAAGCAATCCTCACCCTGCTTGCTCACTCATGAGATCTCAGTGTGGGTCTTCCTCAGCTCACAGGCTCCAGGGCTGCATTTTCTTTGTAAAATGGTAATAACGATGATAAAGAAAACACTGCTACACCTATACACTTCGCTACACATGATTAACAATTCTTCCCTGGCCTAGAATAAAAAAAATCACTGCAAGGCATTTGAAAATGGTGGCTCAGAGGTTAAAGCATCTGCCTGCAATGCAGGAGACCTGAGTTCAGTCCCTGGGTCGGGAAGATCCCCTGGAGAAGGAAATGGTAACCCACTCCAGTATTCTTGCCTGGAGAATCCCATGGACGGAGAAGCCTGGTAGGCTACAGTCCACGGGCTCGCAACGAGTCAAACACGACTGAGCGACTTCACCTTCACCTTCCTTTCCAAAACTAGGAATTAACATAAGTAACTGAAAATCTGGAATGGCACAGGATGCTGCTGAGTTTCTACAGCAAGATGCACTGAGTCAAACCAGCGGTTCTGAAGTGGGGTGATTCGGTTTCTGCCCCATGGGCTTTCCTGGTGGCTCAGACGGTAAAGAATCCACCTGCAATGCAGGAGACCCAGGTTAGATCCCTGTGTTGGGAAGATCCCCTGGAGAAGGGAACGGCTATCCACTCCAGCATTCCTGCCTGGAAAATTCCATGGACTTACGAGCCTGGCAGACTACAATCCATGGGGTCGCAAAGAGACAGACTTGACCGAGCGACTAACACACACACAGTTACATGAGACGTTTAACCATTTTTGGTTGTCACAACAGGAAAATGGAGTGGGGTTCATTCTACTGGCCCCTGGTGCGTCAAGCCCAGGGATGCTGCTAAACACTTCACTGTGCACAGGACAGCTCCCATCACAAAGAATTAGCTGACTCAAAATATCAGTAGAGTCAAGGTTGAGAAAAACTCTGTTAAACTATAAACTTCTTGAGGCCTAGGTACCTGTGATGTCCAATAAATACCTGTGATGCCCAAAAGTGTTTATAAGACAAAGTAAAATGGAAGAAAGTGATTGCACTATATTGAAGAAATAGGCAACAATTTCACCTATTTTTTTTCTCCTGCTATTATTGCCTTCCATTTAGGCTCCCAATTCAGATTACAAAAAAGCTGACTAAAAGTGTTAGAAACATAAATGGTACATATAAGTGCTTTCTGATAAAGCAAATTCTATAAATTTCTATCAAATTCTTATAAATAATGGTCCATTTTAAAATACAAACACCTCTTCACCATTGTTTTCCACATTGAGAAATGCAATTCTGACAGTTAATTTAGATTAATTAAAAAACCAGAGAGTAAAATACAACTAGAAGCTTAATATGTGATCTAAGTTAATGTCACTCAGAGTCGTTTTATCCCATTACTAATCACTGCTTCCCACACCTAACCTCAATAGCCATTCATTTGTTTTCCCCAAATTTAAATGGAAGTGAACTACAGTCACAGATTTTCCAATGAGACATCTGATTTACGTTCCACCATTTGCTTGGGTCCTGACACTGAAATTGACTGTGTTCCTAAATTTTAAGGTTCTATTTTAATTTGCATTGTAACTAAATGAGAAAGAACAAAAGCTATTAAAAAAAAAACAAAAACCTAGATAATCATGCTCCTGCCCTTACTGGAAAGGGAGAAAGAATATCACTACCCAAACCAGCACCCTTTGGTAACTGAAGCCTTTTTGTCCCTCCAAGGTCCAGACAATGGCTCCCTTAAGCATCAGATGCCTGGGGAGTGCTACAACTGCTGAATGGATTTTCATGGAACATAAATCACTTTCCCACTACCTGCCACTTACAGACCTGCTTCTCATGAACCCTGGACCCTGCACAACATGGCTCACCATGTCCTCTGTGACAGCTAGGAATAAGGCAACTGTTTGCCTGAGTAGATAAAGGGCATTTCCCCCTTTTGACTCTTAGGGGGTGTTTTCTCCCCTTGTGCAGTGACATTTTTTAAATTAAAATCACAGGAACATCCGATTTCCCCATGCCAATTAAATCTTAGAATATCTAAATATTTGCATGGTTTATATAACTGTTGAGCATTTTAATAGGATTTTAGGAACATATTTATCTGATTATTTCCTAATATATCTCCATGTGGATCAGATCTCCTTCTCTTGTAATTCTGCATGAGAACTTTCAAGCAATTTTGCTTCCCATTTGGCTGGGGGTTTAGGGGGTTGGGGAGGGGTGGGTCTTACAGGACTGCAGAGAATACAGACACATAGCAGACCTCACATTTAGTGGTCGAGAAACTTTTCCCCGTATGGATTTCCAGATTTACTTAATCCTCTTGAAACAGAATTGCTGAAAATTGTGATGAAAGATTCTGTTGTTGGTGTGACATCATTCATATACATCTAATTCCATTGCTCTGCGTTAAATTCTGCCTGCTTTAAAGTGGGCAAGGTATATACTTACCAGAGGGGTTGAAGTTGCCTGCTTTTTCGTGGCCTTTATCACAAACAGCTGAGGACCCCAGGGGGCTGTTTGAAAGTCACCTAAGCAAAATCTCTGCTGAGTAAAATATAGCTGTCAATGGCCAGCTTGCTGTGTTCGCTCCTTTTCCACTGGCCCAGAGTGCAAGCCTCTCACCCGCATGCCCGACTTAGATATAAGCAGATGCCACTGCAGTGAAGTGTTCCGAACACACACACACAGAGACACACACACACACACACACACACACACACACACACACACACACACACACCACTTCTCTGAGCCAGGTTATGCCAAAGGCTCTGCAGGCATGAAATCATGAAGCAATTCAATACAAGCTTGGATAAAAAGCCAAGCGAGCAATTTAGAAGTTGAAAGGAAACACAGGGGAAAGTTCTTTGGCTTTTGAGAAGTGGAGGAAAGAGGCAGAGAGCATCTTGGATCCATCTGGATGGGAAACGAGAGGAGAGGTGGAGCTGCCTGCTCAGCTTGTTTGGGGAAAATGGTGCAGAACAGTTTTCCCTACTCTGGCTCCTGAGATTACAAGTGCTTAGCATCCCAAACCTGTAATTCTACTCTTTCTAGGGTCAGAAGCACGTGACATTTAATGGACCTAAAGAACAAGAGTAACATGTGCTGGTTGTGCTGAAAACAAAGCAAAAAGCCTTAACACTTTTCTGAAGGTGGTTGGAAATCAGGCTTTGACTTGGCATGGAAAATCCCCGGGGGGGGGGGGCGGGGTGAGGTTTGTTGACGCATCAGCCCAGACAAGTCTCAAAGGGAAAAACGTCTATTAATGCAAAGACCTCTGCATCAGAGAAAGGTGGCAGTAGGGAGGTATGCTGACAACGTTGAGAACAATACCGACAGCTGGAGCCAAGACATGTGATCCCAGTGTCAGGCCTCAGCCCAGCTGGAGCAGCCATGGGAAAGAAAGATGCCATACAGAGGAGAAGCCGGGGGCCAGCGCTGAGTGAAGTGGGTGACAAATTAGTGCTAAGGCACCACAAGCGGCAGGCTTGTTTTCTCCGGCTCTGAGGATGTAAGCTGTGAGAGGCTTTCACCCTGGAAGCCTGGATGCTGGGGAGGGCCGGCAGGCGACAAGAGACACAGTCAGGCTTCGCTGAGGCTGCGCGAGGCCATCCCCGCCAGCACAGCAGGGAAGACACGGTGCACACAGCGAGGCCAGCCTGCAAGACAGGTGGGTGCAGGGCCCTGGGCAGAGGCAGAGCCCCCAGGGCAGGAGATCCAAAATCCGACACAGCACCTCCGTCCGGGCCAGCAAACACACCTCGGCCGGGAGAGGAGGAATCGAACACTGGAGTCAATTGTCGCGGAAACAGCTGTGCGCACCCTGGGCAGCCAAATGCGGGGCTGCCGGCACCATGTCCTCAAGAGGGTGCAGGCTCCTGAGCAGGGCAGACACAAAGTGCCCCCGGGTCCTGCTGGCCAAGTCTTGCCAAGGGGCACTCAATACATGACTGTCCAGTTGGCTCAAGTCTCCTCCTCCGGCCCTCTCAGATGAAAAACCCCATCCATCAGACCTGGCCAAGGTGCTCCTAACCTGTCAGCCTGTGACGGGGCAGATCGGGGAAATACTCCCTCCGCCCTCAAAGGGCTTACTGTCGTCTGGGCCAGACGGTTTTTTCCCAAACCGTGGGTGGCCTCCCACAGCGGGTAGTCAAAATCAATTATATGGGTCAAAATCAGCCTTGTTTTTCACCCACATACAAGAATAAAAGAGAACATGCTTGCGGAACTTTTGATTCAAACGTGTGCATTCACTAACACCATGTCATGCTGTTAAAATATACCCCTTACTGCAGGTCAAAGAAAAAAAAATGTTTGAAAGCAGCTGATCATTCAAACGATCACCATTCAAATGTTTGAACGTAGCTGATCATGTGAAATGATCAAATCTTTCAAAAAGTGCTTGAAAGTAGTAGAAGACAGGAATGTGGAGCCCTTTACAAAGAACTTCCACACATACTTGGTTATGAAATCATCCAGAAACCCCATCAGGAAGCTGCCCGTTTTTTTCAGTGACTCAAGAGATTTTAATCAACTTGTTCAAGGCAGCACAGCAGAGCCTGGATGTAATCCCAGATGGTTCTGACTCCAGTACATCCTTGAGTACCACAGGAGTTCAGGAATAATGCTGAGCAAAGAGGGCTGGATAAGAAAGAAAAGGAGGGAGAGAGACTTGGAAAGGTGAGGAGATCTTGGCTGGGAAGGAAGGGCAGATAGGTAGAGATAGGCTGAGTTGGCTTGAAGGTGAGTGGAAGATTCAGCCTGATGTAGCAGAGGACACTGGGAAGTTCAGAGTGAACTGAGCTGGACAGATTCTGGCAGCCCCTATCAGTGCTGAGACATTTGAGCTTTCCCTTCCTCATCTGTACAATGAGGACAATAATAGTACCTACTAAGTGAGGCACTATGTCCTATATAAAATGCTTGTGCTCAACATACGGTAGCTTTAAAAAAAAAAAGAAAGGCACCTCACCCATGCACCGATAAATCACTGCTCATACATTATGTGACCCTAACAACAATCCTGTGATGTAGACAAAGTTTTAGAAGCTTAAGAAACTGCAGCAGAGACACAGAGCAACTTGCACTGGGGCTTCTGCTCTGGGTGGCTTATCCAACAAGGAGAACAGCAGATAATGGTGCCACAGTGGCCAACAGAACCTCAAAGGCAAAGCAGAGAAATCCAGACATCCACCACCAAGAGGCAAGGAGTTTGCAAGATTTCTGAGGAAAAGAGCTTCGAGGTAGGGGGTGTTAGATGATATTAAGACTCTGAAATTAGGAAAAGAGTGCTGCCCTCAGAGCTACACTTTGAAAGCCAAGATCCACAAAGACAAACACAAAGAGAAACAGCTCCAAAGCCTACTAACATGATAGCATTAAATCCAGGGGCAAGAATGACCGTCAGATGGGACCTGGTCAGATCTGAAAGTGGAGAAAAGTGGAGATCTAAAGAGAGCCACAGTGACCTTGCCACTCTAAGCAACAGACACGGAGAGCCATAGGCAACATTCTTGGGCCTCGGAGAGTGCAGGACCCACTGGCAAAGTCTGCCCCACCGCCAAACAGGACACAGGCAGCTGTAGCCAACTCCCTCTGGGTGTTCCTGCTGTCATGCCTACTGACCGTGAAATGGACGCCTCGGACTTAACCTGATGCCATCTGACACTTAACTTCTCTTTGTTTTCACTCCGTACTGGCCAACTAAGCATCTGATTATGATTTGGCTTCCCACACAGGCCACAGGAAGAGAATGTGTACCGGTTGTTCCCACACTGGAACTGCAGCCCATGAAATGCAAGTATCAACAGCTTGCTTCTCATTTTAAGTCAGTAAAGCTGGCAATCCGGCTCTATAGCCACTTTTTAAACCAGGTTAACACAATACAAAGATGAATTCTTGTTATGCTCCTTAAATCTGTTTCTGAGACATTAGAGCTTTGGGTCATCATAAGGACGCCTACTGGAATAGGCCGCTTGGCAAAACGTCCTGAGAAAACCCACTTTGACCATCTCCAGGGGTGACCTCATGGAGGGATATTGGGAGAAGTCAGTCTCCCTGGGGTGGGGCCAGCAAGGGAGACTGGTGTCAGCAAAGCTAGCTTGCAAGACAGAACCATGGCTATGTCCAATCCAATGACTGGCTGAGACCATAAAGGCATTTATTATGCTGCCGGCCACTCTTCTTATTCCACAAAGGTTTACTGAGTTCCTACAACATGCCAGATATTACTCCACCATCCCCAGGAATCCCTGCCTTCCAAGAGCTTACAGTCTAGTGGTGTTAACAGGTTAATTTACTATTTTAGTAAATACAGCTGCTATGATGAGGGTACGCATAGAGTACATGCTCTGAAATAATGAACAAGGGTTCAATTCTTAGGTTGGGAAGATCCCCTGGAGGAGGGCATGGAAACCCCACTCTGATATTCTTACCTGGAGAATCCCATGGAGAGAGGAACTTGGGGGGCTTCAGGTTCTTTGTAACCTTAGGGTTACAAAGAGCTGGACACAACTGAAGCAATTTAGCATGCACACACATAGGGGAGGAACACCAAAGTTTTTCAGCCAAAAGAGAACAGTCATTTTTCAAAGAGAAGAATCAATGCCCTTTTTCACCTTCTTGAATTTCTGAATCCAACGAAATGTTGAATTTTAAATCAGACATCAAATCATATCTAACTTTACTTCTGTCCATCCTATAAGTGGTGCTAAAGAAATAGCAAGAGGATTGAAAAATATGATCTTAGCTGAGATATGTGTCGCAACATGTGTAGAAAACTCCAATAATAAAATAAAGGTAGATGCCAGATCTATGACAGCCCAGGAAAATGCAGGCTTCCAATATTCAGGCCAAAAACCAAACTCGTAAGACACTGCCTACGTAAAGACCACACACTCATCCGGTTTCATCATCTGGTACAGAATTCCCCAATGCAATTCATACTAACAACTTAATGTTCCAGTCACTGAGAATTTTAGAGATCATAAAATCTCAGGGTTGATAAGAAAGACAAAATTAGAAAGCAAGACAAATCCAGGATATTATCATCATGCAACCCAACGGACTTCTCCAAAAAAAGTAATGATGTCCAGAGTATAAATCAAAGAATATATTCTAGGGCCATGAAAAATTGGAAGTGCTGGAAAGACATAGGATCTTCCTCAATCACAATGATAGAATTGACAGAGGTACATAGAAAAATACATAACTAAGAGCACTGAATAACAAACATTTTTAAAAAAATGGAGATAGAGGTCGAAAAGCAGAAATAAAGACAGCATTGGTTAGAGTTCATAGTTCCTGCCTACATTTTTCCCTCACCCCACACTCCACCAGTCTTAGTATAAAGTACTAACATACTGTGTTATAATACACTATTTGCAGAAGGCTAAACCTGTAACATCTGGCAGCAAATACTTCCATCATACATTCTATAGAATACACCTTCAAAACTACCTTGTCCCCGGTGGGCTGCTCTTACTGAGATGGCATTTTTTGGTTGTCCCAGTGGCCAACATGGGCTTCCCCTGGTGGCTCAGCAGTAAAGAATCTGCCTGCAATGCAGGAGACACAGATGGAAAGAAATGGCAACCCACTCCAGTATTCTTGCCTAGGAGATCCCATGGACAGAAGAATCTGGTAGTCTCCAGTCCACGATGTCACAAAGAATCAGACACAACTTAGCGACTTCAAACAACACAACATCAGTGGCCAATACTGAGGAATATTACAGGGAAAAAGTCCTTATTGTGTTTACTGCAGGGATTCTGCTACAGCTGTTTTCCACTTCATAACAGAGTATCCAAGCTACCAGGCCCTGTGACTTCTCTAAGCAGTATCATGTATTTTGTAACATGAGTCTGACATGTTTCCCTTTTTGCACGGGCTAACAGGAAGCTCAGAAAACATTAGCAGCACACTTTCAGCAAGTTCAACCACCTGCCAGTATAAAGCTATTACTTTTATTTCTGATCTTCCCTTCACACATTCTCCTAGTTAAAAACAATAAACAAAAAGAAAAATATATATATATAACCTTCAATAGCAAATATTGATCGAGTGCTGACTACTAGACATTCTAATATCATAGCCTATCCATACATCTCTTATGTCATGACTCCTTAAACCAAATAAGTATTTTTAATATATATTAAATTTTATATATTTAAGTACTTTGGAAGGAATGATGCTAAAGCTGAAGCTCCAGTACTTCGGACACCTCATGCGAAGAGCTGACTCATTGGAAAAGACTTTGATGCTGGGAGGGATTGGGGGCAGGAGAAGGGGACAACCGAGGATGAGATGGCTGGATGGCATCACTGACTCGATGGACATGAGTCTGAGTGAACTCCGGGAGATGGTGATGGACAGGGAGGCCTGGCATGCTGCGATTCATGGGGTCGCAAGGAGTCAGACACGACTGAGCAACTGAACAGAACTGACTGAAGTACTCCCCTGTAGTACAAAGGCTACAATCCACGACAATGTCTTATGTGTACCCCTCATTTGCCTTATTTTATAGGGTATACATCGGAGAAGGCAATGACACCCCACTCTAGTACTCTTGCCTGGAAAATCCCATGGACGGAGGTGCTTGGTAGGCTGCAGTCCATGGGGTTGCTAAGAGTTGGACACGACTGAGTGACTTCACTTTCACGCATCGGAGAAGGAAATGGCAACCCACTCCAGTGTTCTTGCCTGGAGAATCCCAGGGACAGGGGAACCTGGTGGGCTGCTGCCTATGGGGTCGCACAGAGCCGGACACGACTGAAGCGACTTAGCAGCAGCATAGGGTATATATAAATCCTGACTGCATATTTCAGCCTTCTACAAGGGTGGGGGGGAAGCGTGTATCTGATGAGCAACAAGATAGAATCTGAAACACTCAGGGTGATGGCAGCTTAGACAGAGGGACAGGGGTTGAGGTAGCATTGAGAACGCTGACTCACCCCTTGAGTCCTCACCTCTTCCCAGGGCCATGCTCTTTCATCCTGAACCTCATTTCGCCCTCTTTGCTTTTCCCAGCCAAAGTCCACAGCCCACATCCCGCATAACTGTTGGTGTGCAGGAAGTGTCCAAGCAACACCAGGCAGCAGGGACCCTGAAAGGACCCAAGATTTGGGCCTCCCAGGGCCAAAGCCCGGCTTGACATTAACAAACGCCAATTTCTTTCAGCTCCCTCAGCCCACCTGTCCATTTTCCTCATTCTAACAAGTTCCAGCAGGCTTGATGACCTGTCTTTCAAACCAGAGTCCTATGACAGAGCAGCAGATTAGAAGTGAAGAGAAGGGTTGGCCACAAGCTGTACTGGCAGTCAAGGGGCATCACAGGCTGAAAGGCGGTAGAGACCAAACTAGTCCAGAAGTCTGCGGCTCTCATGGAGGGGAGGATGCCCAGGGGTGCAGAAGTGGCTACAGGACACCCAGGGCTGCCAGCAGGACATGGGGTTACTGTAACAAGCTGGCCAGCTCCAGGGAGCACCAAGCATCATCACAGGAGAGAAGCTTCCCATGGAGTATGCAGGCTACTTTCCAAATTACATTAGTATCATTAATAAAACTATTAAATAAAAGCACTACTAATCTTACAGCATTTTTATTATAGAATTTTTCAATCAGATAAGTAAAAAATGCATCTACTATCATGACGGATGAGTGTCATTATATGCATGCATGCTAAGTCACCAGCCGTGTCCGACTCTTTGTGACCCCATAGACTGTAGCCTGCCAGGCTCCTCTGTCCATGGGAATTCTGCAGGCAAGAATACTGGAGTGGGCTGCCATGCCCTCCTCTAGGGGAACTTCCCAACCCAGGGATTGAACCCAGGTCTCCTTAGTCTCGGGCACTGGCAGGCAGGTTCTTTACCAGTAGCGCCACCTGAGAAGCCCCCACATGTCATTCTATGTTTGTCCAAACCCACAGAATGTACAGCACTAAGAGTGAAACTGAAAAAGTGAAAATGAAAGTCGCTCAGTCGTGTCTGACTCTTTGTGACCCTGTGGACTATACAGTCCATGGAATTCTCCAGGCCAGAATATTGGAGTAGGTAGCCTTTCCCTTCTCCATGAGACCTTCCCATCCCAGGGATCAAACCCAGGTCTCCCCCATTGCAGGTGGATTCTTTACCAGCTGAGCCACAAGAGAAACCCAACCTGAAAGTAAACCATGGACTTTAGGTGATATGGCAGCATAAGGTAATCCTTGGTTAAAAAAACGTGTCCCTCTGGTGAGTGATACTAACAATGGAAGAGGTGATCAAAAGGCACACAGGGCGCAGCAGGGGGTGGGGGGGCGGGAATTCTCTGGTGGTCCAGTGGTTAAGAATATGCCTTCCAATGCAGAAGGGCATGGGTTCGACCCGTAGCCAGGGAACGAGGTCCCACAGGCTGCAGTGAAGATCCCCCATGCCATAATGAGACCCAAAGCAGTCAAATAAATAAACAGGAAAAAATGTTTTGAAAAGGCATGCTAGAGAGCAAGGGGTATATGGGAGATCTTGGTCTCATCCTCTCAATTTTATTATAAAACTAAGACTGCTCTACAAAAGTAAAATATTTTAAAACAATAATAAATAAAAATAAAAACAAAGTACATCTGCCATCATGTGTGAGGTCTGGGAAATCTGACAATGAAAAGGAAATCCTTTTGCTTGAAAAGGCTGAGAATTAGACAAATCTGGATTCAAATCACAGCTGCTTCTCTCAGTTGATCATCTGTGAATGGGCATGAAACCACCTACCTCATAGGGTTTTGTGAAGGAAAGAGCCCAAGGCAGTGACCATTTCCCTTGGTGCATTAGTTTACATAAACAGTCAATAAGCTAGCAGTAAGTATCACCAGGCATGGTGAATACAATGATGAACCTCTACAATTTCCACTGTCAAGGATGAGATAGTCCAACGAGCAAGACAGACCAGAAAAGGCATCAACGAGGCAGTGGGTGAATACGACAACCAGAAGCACAGAAGCAGTCACGCCTGAGAGGGTCAGCGGGCCAGCACACAGACGAAAGAACAAGGTACCATGTAGCACCGTGGTGAAGAGTCAAGGACTGCTAACCAGTCAGTTAATTTTATCAGTAAATATTTAAAAGCTGCTATGCGCCAGGGCTCGAGGTCACAGCAGAGAACAGTCCAAGACCCCTGCCCTCATGAAGCTTACATTTGGAGAAAGAACTGTAAAATGAACATATGTATAGGTTAAAAAAAAAAAAATATATATATATATATATATACATATGTCAGATGACTGAAAAGCGTGGTGAAAGAAACTAAAGTCAGGGAGAGGGAGAGTCTGAGAGGGGGTGCAATCTTGGAGCCAGGCGGGGCGCAAGTGAACCGTAAGCCTCAGGGAGCAGCATTTGCTGCAGGAGGCAGGGGTGCCCGTCGCAGAACTTACTTCTGCTCCCGGTGCTTTCCGAGCACAACAAAGTCTTCAACAAGGTTCCATTCGAAACAATGAAAACACAAATGTTGATGTTTAAAACCCTTAGCTCTCCAGAAAGTTGTGGAGTAGGAAACAGCACCCTGCACCAGTATTCTTGCCTGGAGAATCCCATGGACAGAGGAGCCTGGTGGGCTACAGTCCATGGGGTTGCAAAGAATCGGACAGGACTGAGCACGCGCGCTCCAGAAAGTTAGCTGTCATAGTAGTACAAGCTGAGGTTTATTTTAACTGCCTCTCTCAACCTCTTTTCTTCCTTTTTTCCCTTTTGCCATGAAAATGATTAAGAAGATGAAAAGGAGTTGCAAATATACTTCCCTGCTGTAGCACCTTTTCCCCATTCACCTAGAACGTGCTTACCTAGTGTGACAATAAACAGCCCAGATTGTCTAACTCCCGAGAAAGCGTTCTGTCACCGTCACGGTGATTTGTTTGAACAGTCTTGCCCACTGCATAATTAGCCCGTAGGTCACCATCTGTCTCTCAGTCCTCACAAAACCAACCATACGTTGTTTTCATCAACGGCTAAGCCAGGGTAGCATTCACCCCGCTTCAAGGAAAACGCTGTGAACCCTCTGGTGCAGGGGCTTTTGGGGGGCACACTTACTCCTCCTTTACTACACTTTTTTAATTTAAAAAATTGTTAATTTGTTCTGTTTATGTCTTGTCCATGGCTACCAACCCTAACAATTTCTAGAAATGTCTCTGAAGTCTCTACCAGGAAACATGGTAAACAGGCTTAGAGCCCCCAAATTTTGGTTCTTTTCTACGGTTTGACCTGGTCCCGTGAAGAGGAACACACACACAGGCAGATGCATGTCACAAGCAATCCTTCTCATCTAATGTCTACTGCACTTTAGAACTCCAAGTCACGAAATATCAACTTTTCCATCAGAATAACTCCACTCTAAGGTGGGTAACAACTACAAGTGATGTTTTTTTTGCTTTTCTTTGTTTTAATTAATTTATTTTAATTGGAGGCTAATTACAATATTGTAGTGGTTTTTGCCATACACTGACATGAACATAAGTGATTTTAAACCATCATTTGAAGCAGTACAAAAATCTGTCACCAAATGATTTTTGATTTATGAGCAAATTTTCAAAGTGCTGAATACTCTTCATATCCCCCACCAATGACTAAACAATCTTAATAAGAAGCAGCCATACAAAATGTTCTGGAGTTTGGCTTAATTTTTTAAGTGAAATATGAATAAAAATGTATCCCCAAAAATGTACCTATGATTTAAAATTATATGACAGGGAACACTAAAGCATTTAGATAACAAACAACATCAGAATCTCATGGTAGAAATGGGTCATTAACACTGTGGGTAAGATGTAGAGAAACCGGTTCTCCATTAACCAGCTTCCCCCAGGTCATCACAAAATTCATCTGACTCAAGGTCTACAGAGTCAAGCATAAATTATTATTTACAAAACTGACCACAATTTCATCATTTTTTAAAAAGGCCAAGACCTTCCTACAAGGCTAATGATTTCATTTGGCCTAAGAAAGTATTCGTTGAACTGAATTGAATGGTGCAAAGAAGAGAAATTTTAACTTTGCAGCTTTTTTGACTCCTTAGTCCTCAAGTTAACCCTTGTCACTGAAACAACCTATTAAACCTTTAAAAGTTTAGTACATCATATTTCATGATCTGACTGGAGTTGCGTTCTTTTATTTTCTTTAAATATACCAACCGTTAATGATGGGTAGGGTTTCTCCTCAGAGATCAGAGATTTTGCTAAAGATTATTTTCCCTTCTGCACCACGGTCATTTACCTTATACACATTTGGCATAAAACTAAGCTTTAGATTTTTCACATGTCCCTCAATGTTCATATCAGCACTATTTAAAATAGCCAGAACATGAAGCAATCTAAATGTCCACCAGCAGATGAATGGGTAAAGATGATGTGGAGCAGACACATAATGGAATATTACTCAGCCATAAAAAGGAGTGAAATCGGGTCATTTGTAGTGATGTGGATGGACCTAGAGTCTGTCATACAGAGTGAAGTTAAGTCAGAAAGAGAAAAATATTGTGTATTAATGCATGTATATTGAATCTAGAAAATGATATTGATGAACATATTTGCAGGATGAGAATAGAGACACAGATGTAGAGAACAAACGTGGATGACGTAGGGGGAAGCAGGAAGCGGAGGGCGAGGGGAATTGGGACAGTAGCACCGGCATATACACCATCACGCGTGCAACAGCTAGCTGGTCGGAGGCTGCTGAACAGCACAGGGAACTCGGCTCGCCGTTCTGTGACGGCCGGGAGGGGCGGGACGGGCAGGGGGCTGGGCGGTGGGGAGGAGGCTCAACAGGGACGGGATGTATCATCATTCTTGTTCAGTCATGACTGCCTCTTTTGAGACCCCATTGACTGTAGCCCGCCAGGCTCCTCTGTCCGTGGGATGCTCCAGACAAAAATGCTGGCGTGGGTGGCCATTTCCTCCTCCAGGGGATATTCCTGACCAGGGAGTGAACCCGCATCTCCTGCACTGAAGGGGGCTTCTTTACCACCTGAGCGGCTGCGGAAGCCAATACATGTATACACGCAGCTGATTCACTTTGCCGTACAGCAGAAACTATTGTAAAACAATTATACTCCAATTAAAAAAAAAAAAAGACCAATCCTTAGATTTTTAAGTTATTTCTTAGAGATCTTCAACATTCTCCCAGAGACCTCCTTAAGGTAGTTCAGGATGAGGTCTTTTAATGAATACTATTTCCAGTCCAACAGGGCCTTGCTAATAGCTAACAGTTACCATGGCTGTGGTGGTTCATCAGGTGCAAGATTTCTCCCCCTTGCTCTTGGCAATGTCCTAGAGAGTCACAAATAAAAGAAATAACAGGATCCAAGGACAAAGAGACAGAAGTGGCTTTCAGTCCTGTCTCTGCCTCATACTTACTTTCAGCCCTGGTTTCATCCCAGCCAGGGTCACTATGAATGCAATGTGAAGGCATGAAGAGTGTTTAGCAAGGGGCTGATCCTCACAAGGGACACACAACAAATGATGATGGTATTGAAGAGGTTAGAGATTGTTCTGCCCAAAGAAGCTACTTTTCGTAATCCAGTGAAAATGGTCTTTGCACACTTTCCAAAGCATTAAAATCCATCTAACTTTTTTTTTAATAAGAGTACCATGTAGATTAAAAGCACAGAGAATGCAGGAGCTGAGCACAGAGCAGCTGCTAGAACACTGAATCCGAGTAGAGATGGACAAGTTGGAGCTCACAGCCTACAAATCCCATCTTCAGAGAGCATCTAATGACATGGGGGCACTATGTACTGCTACAGTGAAAAAAATAAACCACAAACAAAAGAAAAGAAGGTGTGGATACATATATACAAATATCTGGAAAACACAGAAATACAGAAAATTGTTTAAAAACATAGATCAACCGGACAACCAATATACCTACACACACTCTCTCTCGTTCCCCACGACGCCGCTTCCCTCCCACCTCCTCTCTTTCTCTCGTTCCGTCTCTCATATTTATATACAAGTTTAAGTTTTGGGGAATGATTTGAACACAGTATATCCATAATGGGGGTTGGAGGTATTTGTTTTGAAAGAAGAAAGAGCCCATACTGTCATTCCCTTTCCCAATGAGACAAGAGAAACGCTCATCTTTCAGATCTAAACCCTTCAGTACATGGATGACCTGAGAGTCTGTAAGCCCCCTGCACATCTTGTTTCCCATCTCTTTCTTCTTCTCTGCCTGCTTACAACCTATCTGTGATCACTTACTGAGTGACTTCACCAGCAAGAGCCATGGGGGTTTATCCCTGGGCGTCTTCATATTGAAAAGGCGAGTCAGTTAGAGTATCTGAACTCTTGTACATACCCTAATTAATGAAAAACATCTCCTGAGTGGCCACAGGACTGGAAAAGGTCAGTTTTCATTCCAATCCCAAAGAAAGGCAATGCCAAAGAATGCTCAAACTACCGCACAATTGCACTCATCTCACCTGCTAGGAGAATGCTCAACATTCTCCAAGCCAGACTTCAGCAATACGTGAATCGTGAACTCCCTGATGTTCAAGCTGATTTTAGAAAAGGCAGAGGAACCAGAGATCAAATTGCCAACATCTGCTGGATCATGGAAAAAGCAAGAGAGTTCCCGAAAAACATCTATTTCTGCTTTATTTACTATGCCAAAGTCTTTGACTGTGTGGATCACAATAAACTGTGGACAATTCTGAGAGAGATGGGAATACCAGACCACCTGACCTGCCTCTTGAGAAACCTGTCTGCAGGTCAGGAAGCAACAGTTAGAACTGGACATGGAACAACAGACTGGTTCCAAATAGGAAAAGGAGTACGTCAAGGTTGTATACTGTCACCCTGCTTATTGAACTTCTATGCAGAGTACATCATGAGAAACGCTGGACTGGAAGAAACACAAGCTGGAAACAAGATTGCCGGGAGAAATAGCAATAACCTCAGATATGCAGATGATACCACCCTTATGGCAGAAAGTGAAGAGGAGCTGAAAGGCCTCTTGATGAAAGTGAAAGAGGAGAGTGAAAAAGTTGGCTTAAAGCTCAACATTCAGAAAATGAAGATCATGGCATCCGGTCCCATCACTTCATGGGAAATAGATGGGGAAACAGTGGAAACAGTGTCAGACTTTATTTTTTGGGGCGCCAAAATCACTGCAGATGGTGACTGCAGCCATGAAATTAAAAGACGCTTACTCATTGGAAGAAAAGTTATGACTAACCTAGATAGTATATTCAAAAGCAGAGACATTACTTTGCCGACTAAGGTCCACCTAGTCAAGGCTATGGTTTTTCCTGTGGTCATGTATGGATGTGAGAGTTGGACTGTGAAGAAGGCTGAGCGCCGAAGAATTGATGCTTTTGAAGTGTGGTGTTGGAGAAGACTCTTGAGAGTCCCTTGGACTGCAAGGAGATCCAACCAGTCCATTCTGAAGGAGATCAGCCCTGGGATTTCTTTGGAAGGAATGATGCTAAAGCTGAAACTCCAGTACTTTGGCCACCTCACGAGAAGAGTTGACTCATTGGAAAAGACTCTGATGCTGGGAGGGATTGGGGGCAGGAGGAGAAGGGGACGACCGAGGATGAGATGGCTGGATGGCATCACGGACTCGATGGACGTGAGTCTGAGTGAACTCCGGGAGATGGTGATGGACAGGGAGGCCTGGCGTGCTGCGATTCATGGGGTTGCAAACAGTCAGACACAACTGAGTGACTGAACTGAACTGAACTGAGGGTTTAAATTTTTTTCCTAAATAATCAGCACTTAAAACAGTATTTACACAATATTCTGAGAACATCTTTCATTCAAAACTATAATAACCTGAATATTGTATCAAATGCCATCCCCTTGAAAGAAAGAAAATTATTTTGTTTCCAAAGACCTAGTGTATCTTCTCACTTTCTGGATATTCATATCATTTACAAGAGGATTTTTTAAAAAGCCAAACAGTATTAATTTTTGCTTTTTCCCTAAGTTTACATGCTCACATCCACTTTCCCAATGTTACTGCTTCAAAATATTCAATTAACTGAAAATCAACTTGTAATGCTACAAAAGTTATTTAAAGTTGTATTACCAAGTCGACAGTCTAGTCAAGGCTATGGTTTTCCAGTGGTCATGTATGGATGTAAGAGTCAGACTATAAAGAAAGCTGAGCACCGAAGAATTGATGCTTTTGAACGGTGGTGTTGAAGAAGACTCTTGCGAGTCCCGTGGACTGTGAGGAGATTCAACCAGTCCATTCTAAAGGAGATCAGTCCTGGGTGTTCATTGAAAGGACTGATACTGAAGCTGAAACTTCAATACTTTGGCCACCTGATGCGAAGAGCTGACTCATTTGAAAAGACCCTGATGCTGGGAAAGATTGAGGGCAGGAGAAGGGGACGACAGAGGATGAGATGATTGGGTGGCATCAGCGACTTAATGGACATGAGTTTGGGTGGACTCCGGGAGTTGGTGATGGACAGGGAGGCCTGGCGTGCTGTGATTCATGGGGTCGCAAAGAGCTGGACACGACTGAGCAACTGAACTGAACTGTAACAAGTTGACAACGTGCACTGTATTTGCTTTTTTAAAAAGAAGAAAAATAAGTCATACATCAAATTAGATTATCTGAATACATTGATTATCTTTGATTTTCTAGATACTTTGATTCAAATAAATGTCATGACTGATGATTTTTTTTCTAGCATAAACTTATTTATTGCTTTTTATTAAGTCTCCTGGGGAAAGCCCCAGGGCACTTATGAAAGAAATCTGCCTGCCAAGAAAGAATCTGCCTGTCAATGCAGGAGACACTGGTTTGATCCCTGGGTCAGGAAGATCCCTCGGAGGAGGAAACAGCAATGCGCTCCAGTATTCATGCCTGTAGAATCCCATGGACAGAGGAGCTTGGCGGACTATAGTCCACAGAGTTGCAAGAATCAGACATGACCTAGCGACTGAGCACATTAAGTCTCCTATCCTAGTAACTCAATTATTTTATATTCTGCTTTCAGTTCAGTTCACTCACTCAGTCGTGTCTGACTCTTAGTGACCCCATGAATTGCAGCATGCCAGGGTTCCCTGTCCATCACCAACTCCCGGAGTCCACCCAAACCCATGTCCATCAAGTTAGTGATGTCATCGAGCCATCTCATCCTCTGTCATCCCTTTCTCCTCCTGCCCCCAATCCCTCCCAGCATCAGAGTCTTTTCCAATGAGTCAACTCTTTGCATAAGGTGGCCAAAGTATTGGAGTTTCAGCTTCAGCATCAGTCCTTCCAATGAACACCCAGGACTGATCTTCTTTACGATGGACTGGTTGGATCTCCTTGCAGTCCAAGGGACTCTCAAGAATCTTCTCCAACACCACACTTCAAAAGCATCAATTCTTCAGCACTCAGCTTTCTTTACAGTCCAACTCTCACATCCGTACATGACCACTGGAAAAACCGTAGCCTTGACTAGACGGACCTTTGTTGGCAAAGTAATATCTCTGCTTTTGAATATGCTATCTAGGTTGGTCATAACTTTTCTTCCAAGGAGTAAGTGTCTTTTAATTTCATGGCTGCAGTCACCATCTGCAGTGATTTTGGAGCCCAAAAAAGTAAAGTCTGACACTGTTTCCACTGTTTCCCCATCTATTTCCCATGAAGTGATGGGACCGGATGCCATGATCTTAATTTTCTGAATGTTGAGCTTTAAGCCAACTTTTTCACTCTCCTCTTTCACTTTCATCAAGAGGCTTTTTAGTTCTTCTTCACTTTCTGCCATAAGGATGGTATCATCTGCATATCTGAGGTTATTGCTATTTCTCCCGGCAATCTTGATTCCAGCTTGTGCTTCTTTCAGCCCAGCATTTCTCATGATGTACTCTGCATAGAAGTTAAATAAGCAGGGGGACAGTATACAGCCTTGACGTACTTCTTTTCCTATTTGGAACCAGTCTGTTGTTCCATGTCCAGTTCTAACAGTTGCTTCCTGACCTGCATATATTCTGCTTTACTAAAATCTAATTTTGAAAAAGTTCTTTATCTTCGGTGATTTTCACATTTCTGTTAACACAGAAGAAAGAATCAGTGTCATCTCAATGACGCTGATTTATCGACCACAATGCTCACACATTATATTTAAGTGTGGTGAAGTACCTGGAACACCTCATCCAAAAATTACTGATGTACTGAAAGTAAAATGTTTACTACTCTGAAATGTTCCAAGAGACTAGACGACCAGAATCCTTCATCTTTTCCTCCTTGAAACCCCCAGGCCCCTCATCAGGGGACTTCTCCCAGCCCACAGGTCTCTGCTGGTGTAAATTACACACCTTTTCCTCATTGTATTGCTTCAAAACTCACCTCTAAGGCACTACTGTGATCATGGCCTATCTTTACACAGCGATGAGATCTACCAAAATCTTTCTTAACCTGTGTTATGGTCTCAGGGTCTGTTTATTCAAGACCTGTGCCATACCCACTCAAATGCTATTTATTACATTTGAGGGGAGCATTAGAATGACAGACAGAAGCTGTGAGGAAGCATTAAGGAAACAGAAATGCCCAAGAGAAAGCTGTGTTGCCTGGACTTTAGAAGCCCAACTGTTTCAACTGGAATCCAATTCTACTATTTACTGGCTGTGTCAACTTGGAGTGGCTTCATCACTCTGAGAATCTGCTCCCACAGCTAGCAATGGAGATGACTCATGGTGCTAATTCTTGGTGTTCGTGATGGTTTCAAAAAAAGAGAATCAAAGGGAGTGATCAGGACAAGACCTCAGAACAATGCCTGGCCCATGGTAAACAACAAACACTAGCTTCTTCAGAGGCCTGTCTACCAACTTGGGAACGAAGAATGCCCTGAGACTCAACATCATTAACTATACCTTTTCGAGGAGCTCAGTGTGTTACATTAGATCACAAGACTCAACACACATCTTGGTTTTTGGCATTTATTAACTCCAGAGAGTTCATGAGAAAATGAAATTTATTTTAGAAAAGAAATGCAAACAGCTACATGGAGTTAATCAATTATGTAAAGCTGTATGGTCAGGAGGCAGCCCTCAGTCTCACTGAGCCTCCCGAGACATAAACTTGGAACTAGAGCTGAAAACCCCACCCCCTTTATCCCTGCAGAGCCAACCCACCTGCAAAGGAAGCTCATCACAGTCCTTCCAAATGCTTAAAGAGAAAATAATCCTGAAATTATATGCAGTTTATCTACTCAAAAATGAGTTCCCCTCTTAGGTCTTCCTCAAATAATAACCCCTAGACTTTTCCTCTTCTTTCCACCAATATTTATTAGCACTTATTACATGCCAAACCCTGTGCTGGGCTCTGGGAATAGGATACAAGTGAAAGAGCCACAATCCCTTCCCTTATTTGAAAATTCATACCACCTAGATTTAAGTTTTCAAAAATCTACCTCAGAGTAAGGTGAAGTTATGTGGAACAGACAGGGCTCCCAGGCCATTGGGTGGAACAAACATTGACAAAAGGGTCCTCATGGCATACAAAACTGTACATCCCAAACCACACACCCATGCACACTGGAACATTCTTCCCGAATCTCCCCTGTGAGTAAGGGAACGCTTCCTTGTTAAACACCTACTTGGTGGTGGAAGATTCTTGTTTCTGGCGCCACATCCTCAGGTGGCCAGTGCCACCTCTTTCCTTCCAAATCTGGTGCAAGATCTAGCCTCTTCTCCAGCCACCCCGTCCTCCTCAGAAATCCTTTCCCCTTATCTGAATACAGCACTTCCTTAAGGCACATCTCCCCCAACACACATCAGCTGAGAGCTTTGAAGGAGTAAGTATGGTCTATTTTTCACCTCTGTATGTCCCACAACATGGACCATGTTGTCCTATGTTCTTGCATGAAATAAAAGTAAGAGTCACTCAGTCGTGTCCAGCTCTTTGCAACCCCATGGACTGTAGTCCGCTAGGCTTCTCTGTCCATGGGATTCTCCAGGCAAGAATACTGGAGTGGGTAGCTGTTCCCTTCTCCAAGGGATCTTCCTGGCCCAGGGATCAAAGCTACGTCTCCTGTATTGCAAGCAGATTCTTTACTGTCTGAGCCACCAGGGAAGCTACATCCCCGATATAGTATAAATGCCAAGGAAAAAAGGAGATGTGTTGGGAGAGACGCAGGGGGAAGGGCAGCTTTCCTCCACATAGAGTGGCTGATGCAGAACCACCGCCGCCCCAGGTCCCAGAAAGGGCACCACCAGCTGCTGCAGGACCTCTACAATGGTGCTGCTTTTCCAGGGAGCCGAAGCTGGCTCTGGCCCCTCCACACTCCAGGCTCCATCTTGGCACTCTCCATCATCCTCTTCCCAGGTCAGAAGCACCATAAACCCAACCGGAAAGGGGGAAAGATAGGGGATGGGATAAATTGGGAGACTGCAATCGACACACACACACTACTATATATGAAATAGAGAACTAATATAGAGACCTACTGTATAGCACAGAGAACTTCTCAAAACTCTGGAATGACCTACATGGGAAAATAATCTAAAAGAGAGAGGATAAATGTATAACAGATTCACTTTGCTGTGCACCTGAAACTACAACAACATTGTAAATAGGCCAAACTCCAATAAAAATTGGAAGGAGAAAATAAATTTGACTTATTGCATTTATTCAATAAATTGAATAAAACAATTGGAGGAAAAAAATAAATTATCAACCCCACAAACCTATCCCAAGTGCAGCATTTCACACATGAACCAGGATCAAGTTAAACCTCTGAAGCCCCAAACCAACAAGCAACCTGAGAAAGAGTTAACACCAATCCATGCAACTGTGCAAAAAGAAAAACAAAAAAAAATTCACGGAGAGCAAAGTAAATGAATGTTTAACCAAAGGCCAGAGCTCCATTTTCTATTAAATTTGATTATTTTTAAACCATGTCTTTGAATAACATTGTTATTAGTTTTCCCACTAAAATAGTAAGATAACAAGGAGGACAAGAAAATTGCTTTACAAGAACATACTTCAACATTAGGCTTTCACACACAGCTATCCTTCCCCATTACCAATCTTGCTTTTCAAGAGTTCTTCTAATTCTAGCTATTTTATGCAGCATCAGAATGGCATTTGGGCTTACCTGTAGAAAGCAAAACCTCCCAAGGTTGTATTTATTCAAGTCAAATCTTCATAAACAATGTGAGAGACATTTTCAAAAAAAGCAAATAATTTGGTTGGAATTATTATGTGAAGTTCTAAGTGAGAATTTATGTAAAATTGTTCATATATTTGTATTTAGTTGCCAGGAAAACATTTTTTAAAACAATAAATCCAAAAGGATGTTTAAATTATCCTTTAAAAGAATTTATATGTACATATGATAACTAGCTAGGATATCTGCTTTGTGACATTTTAACAGTACAGAACAGTATTTTTTCCACTGGCAATTTCCTCTATGTTTTTGTCTAGAAAAAAAATTCATACCTATTTGCCCTAGAAAATAGAAATAGTAGTGGAAACAAATTTCCATTACCCTTTTTAAGAATAGTAAGCTCTTGCCCTGGAGAAGGAAATGGCAACCCACTCCAGTATTCTTGCCTAGAGAATCCCATGGATAGAGGAGCCTGGCGGGCTACAGTCCATGAGGTCACAGAGTCAGACACGACTTAGCCACTAAACCACCACCAGCTAAAGTGGGATTCCCTGGTAGCTCAGACTGCAAAGAATCTGCCTGCTAATGCAGGAGACCCAGGTTCTATCCTTGAGTCAGAAAGATCTCCTGGAGAAGGGAATGGCAACTCACTGCAGTATTCTTGCCTGGAAAATTCCATGGACAGAGAAGCTTGGCGCGCTACAAGCCGATAGAGTCACAAACAGTTGGACACAACTGAGTGACTAACACTTCCACTTTCAAGCTCTTGCCCATCACAATTGTAAATATACATGCTTAGATATAGGTCTTACTTGCAGAAGTCTCTGAAAGATAGTATAGGTAGTAACCACCCACTAGGACCAGGCTAGTACCGATGGGGGCTGAGGACGTCGGCTACAGAGACAAGTCTATCTGACCCAACAAAACAGTCCATGGAAACATCATCTGGCTTGGACTGCTCGGGTCCAGTGAGGCTGCGCTGTCCAGCTGACCTCCTTGACTCTGATGTCAACTGTGGAAAAGATTTTGAGGGTAAAACTACTCTGGCTTCAGTCTTCCAAGGCAGGCAGAACGTCCGACCTGTACCTGCTCACAGAGCAGCAGCAGACACTGCAACAACCAACCTGGAGAAGGTTGCCTGCTGCAGAGCCATGGACAGAAGCAGAGCAGACAGCTGAACATCAGACCATGCCCAGAAAGGCCAACATGAACTGGAGGGCAAATAACTACAAGAAAACTAAAACTAACCTCTAATTCATCTGTGAACAAATTATTTGATTTTAAAGCCAAACCACAGACTTTTAAATAATTTAACATGAAAGCCTATTTTGTAATTCAAAAATGAGTCACCTGCCACTTAAGAATATTTACCATGTCAGCCTGGCTGTGAGGAAGGGCAAGGGTTACCTAATCCGATTCCTAGAGTTTTTTTCCCAAATGCAATTATTTCTGTGGAAAACAAGAAATTCTAGCTAGATCGGAGAAAGCAATGGCACCCCACTCCAGTACTCTTGCCTGGAAAATCCCATGGACGGAGGAGCCTGGTAGGCTGCAGTCCATGGGGTCGCTAAGAGTTGTACATGACTGATCGATTTCACTTTCACTTTTCACTTTCGTGCATTGGAGAAGGAAATTGCAACCCATTCCAGTGTTCTTGCCTGGAGAATCCCAGGGACGGCGGAGCCTGGTGGGCTGCCATCTATGGGGTCTCACAGAGTTGGACACGACTGAAGCGACTCAGCAGCAGCAGCAGCAGCAGCTAGATCTCTCCCCTTTCTCTATTCTACTGTCTCCTCTTCTCAAATCCATTTCACTTGGGTCCAAGTTAATGATTTCAATCTGCAGCACAAGCTGACTGCTGGAAACTCTACAGCCAATAAAAGGGGCAAGAAAAATTAACTGGAACAATTTGTTGGCCCTGAGAGGCCCACCATGCGTGACAGAAAACCAAGCACTCATTGAGGGGAACTCCTCCTCCTGGTTCTCTAAGACCTATATAGATGAAACAATGACCCCAAAGATATTTTAATAACAAAGTAACAACATGTGAATTACAGAGATGAGAAAGTCTTTGAGAACATAGCAAAGCCCCAGGAGAGGGCCAGTGACCTGGTTGGAACATCATTCTTGCTGATCCATCATCTTAGAACTCTATCATTTCTAATACATTTTACTTGTCTCACCCAGCTGATTATCACTAGCAGATGTGAACATGTATAATTAGAGTCAGGAAAGCTAAAAATCACCCAAGGCAATTCCATGTCTCAGCACTTTCTAAACTCCCCTGTCTTCTGGACAACTCAGCCCTTTTATTCTTCTTGCACTTTTATCTCAGTCTTTACCGCTAATCCCTCTGTGGGACATTAATTACCCTGTCACAATTACATTACTCCACAAACAAGGACAACACAATAAAGTCCAAAATGGATTAACTTTGTATTTATTGTATTAACTTAATATACTGTAATTGTATCATTAGTGCATATTTTGCTGGACATTAAAAAGAAAAATATAATTACTTCCCTTTGCCTTCAGCCCTACTGGCCTTCTGAATTTTTTTTAAAAGCATTGAGCTATCAGGGAAGCCCTTCTGATTTTTTAAAGCACTAAAAATATTTTGGAGTAACCTGCACAGCCAGTAAATTTGCCTATAGCTGTTATTTCTGTCTAGAAGATATGCTGTATGGAACCAAATTATACTATTTTTCACAAGACTGGCTAGAAGTTGAGGTCACTTAGGGTCCCAGTGGGGAAAAATTCAAATGCTGATCAGAATGACTCAGATGCCTTGAGTGATTACCACTGAAATCTGGTTCAAATTGTGGTGCTACCTAGGACCAAATTCATCGAGCCAGAAAAGAAAATAAATGCACACTGCTGCTGTTGTTGTTTAGTTGCTAAGTCATGTCCAACTCTTTGTGACTCCATGGACTGTAACCTGCCAGGCTCCTCCGTTCATGGGATTCCCCAGAAAAGAACACTGGAGTGGGTTGCCATTTCCTTCTCCAGGGATCTTCCCAACCAGGGATCAAGCCTGTGTCTCACATCTCCCGCACTGGTAGGCGGGTTCTTTATCACACTACATAAGCACTAACAAAGGAAATAAGACAGAAAAGGGTACAGAAGAGATGTGCTTGCAGTTTTTGGATGGGGACCATTTTTTAAAGTCTTTATTGAATTTGTTACAATATTGCTCTGTTTTATGTCTTGGTTTTTAGGCCACGAGGCATGTGGGATCTGAGCTCCCCAACCAGGGATCGAACCTGTACCCCCTGCATCGGTAGGTGAAGTCTTAACCACTGGACGGCCAAGGAAGGTCCCTTGCAGTTTTGATAGTAAATAAAGGAAGGCATCCACCAGAGATCTGATCAGAAGACTCACTGACAAATCTCACATGATCAACACTAAATCACAACTGAAGATTACAAGTCTCATAACAAACAATTCTGCAGAACAATTTTTTTAGGAGTTCCTCAGTGAAGTGAAGTCGCTCAGTCATGTCCCACTCTTTGCGACCCCATGGGCTGTAGCCTACCAGCCTCCTCTGTCCATGGGATTTTCTAGGCAATAGTCCTGGAGTGGATTGCCATTTCCTTCTCCAGGGGATCTTCCCAATCCAGGGATCGAACCCGGGTTTCCCGCATTGTAGACAGATGCTTTACCGTCTGAGCGACCAGGGAAGTCAGGAGTTCCTCAAGCTCCTTGTAAAATGAAGTCCAAAATATCTTTCCACTAGCTTGTTTTCCACATCACTAAAGTTTAAATATGAATTCACACTATGTTTCTTGGTGCTTCCTCAGCACTAATCCCACTACATTGTAACCAGCCGTGCTCTGCAAACTCTCTGAAGGCAGGGAGATTATGTTGGTTTTATTGTATGAAAGCATGAGTCCCAAGAAGGAAGTGCATGGTACCCACTAAAAAGGTAAAATAACTACCATTAATTATGAGCTCCCCATGTGAGACGAAAGCAAGTCACACTCCTTAGTACCATACAAAAAGCAAAAGAGGGGACAGACCTACTTCCACCTAGAATTTGGAAAGCTGTATCTATCCAGAACTCACCAGCCCCTCCTCTCTGTATGCCCGTTACCTTAACCCAAAGGCAGCTTGTCAACTGAAATAATCTCATTGAGGCAAAGTGGGATGGAAGCCACGGATGTGATGCCTTTCCTTTCTACTACATTTTACCCCTTTGGTCCTAGATGCTTGCTTTTTTCTGGACACGGTAGTACAATTTTCCTCCAGTTTGTTGGTCCACAGAGACCCCATTTTAATGATGAAAAGGAGGGAAAAAATTAGCTCTGTGGTCCTGACAAATTTGCAATTCATTACAAGAGGAAGGAGCGTTGTATGAGACAAGAGCTGGTGGGCTCGGACAGCAGAGAGCGCTGGATTAAACACCAGCTCCCTCACTCAGCCATAGGACCTGGTCTGTGTTGATCCTCACAGCATCAGTGTCCTAATTAGCAATAAGGGAATACACAACAAGACCACCCTCACAGAGTTGTTAAGAGAAATAGGTGAAACAATATATATGAAGACCCCGGCATGAAGCCTGGACCACGGTGGGTATTATAATAAGTTGTACCGAATATTGCCTTTCTTCACTGCTTCCCCACTGCCTTTTCCCTCCACTGTTCTGAACTCCACCGTTCAGTCAACAAGTCTTTGTGGTATTTACACACATACATTCTCGCAAACTTGGCCCTGGCCCTTCCCCACCCCACCCTCCAATCTCAAGTAACACCCTCAGCCAAAGGCCATAGGACCCCACATACCCTCTGGCACCAGAGCTTGTTTGAGGAAAATGATAGGTGAGCCCCTACAAAGAAAGACCTTCTTAATTATTCTCAGTATAATAAGAATGCTTGAACTACCACCGTCTTTTAAAAAGTTACTCAATCCTTCATACTAAATGTAAGCAGTCAAAATGCTCATCTCTTTTTAAAATTTTCCAGTTCCTGAACAAGTATGTGCCTCAGTATTACTGAAGCCAGAGATTATGTATAACACTCAACTCTGCTTCCCTAACAGCTTCAATGCAATGTAGCCCTCAATACAAGCCAGTACCTGCTGAATTAATGAATAACCACCAGGTAAGGAAACATACCAGGGCTTCCCTGGTGGCTCAGTTGGTAAAGAGTCTGCCTGTAGTGCAGGAGACCCAGGTTCGATCCCTGGGTCAGGAAGATCCCCTGGAGAAGGAAATGGCAATCCACTTCAGTAATCTTGCCTGCAAAATCCCATGGACAAAGGAGCCTGGTGGGCTACAGTTCATGGGGTCGCAAGAGTCGGACATAACTTAGTTACTAAACCACCAAGAAAACATAAATGAGAAATGAATACACAAAAGATATCATATATGGTTCCTATCTGACCTGCAGTCTTTCCTGTTCAAAGTCAAGAATCCTGTGTCCTACTGAAAATATCATTTCCTAGCTAGAAGTCTCATTTTAAAAGATTCTGTGTTTGCCTCAGGCTAACTTGTCCATATTCAAGTTTTCAAGAAAAAAAGCCTAAGGGACACCTTGTCTCCTCAAACCATGGGGTCCATGGCCATAGCAAAGCATGGTCAAGGGGACGTCAGAAAAGACAGGGTTACGAAGAGAGCAAAATGTGCCTTGAATGGCAAGGCACCCTTTTGACAGTTCATCCTCAGAGCACCCCACAGCTCCAGACTCACTCTAATTCCTTCCATTAACAGCAAACACCGACAGAAAGAGATCTAAAATTTGAGGACACAGGGCCTCCTTCCTTCCCAAGGTGACTGGTGGATGCCTTTACTCAAGAAAAGATCATTCATCTCATGCTTGCTTCACACAACTTTACCTCAAACAGAACTCAGAGCAAGCGATTTAACAGGTCAGGACTGAGGTCCAAAGAGCCCTCCGCCTGGAGGCAAGGACTCTGATATGAAGTCCAGACTCTGCCCCCAAGCAGAGGTGTGCCAAGGGTGATCTAGTCCCCTGGGCGCTGAGACTGCAGAAGAATGAAGTTTCCCGCTGTACACACAGCCTACATATTCAGCTGCGAAGATGGGCCAGTTTTGCTCTCTGGCTGCTGACTGAATACTATGTTTAAATTTTGCCTCTCAGTCTCCTGGAAAAGTTGGCCTGAGAAGATAAGACGCCACGAAACAATCCGGAAGAATAGTGCTATTAAACAAGCAGTGAGAGGCAAGAGTCCCTAAAGACTGGGAATCCAGTGTCGATTGGTAGCCGATCTTCCTATGTGCTTCCAGCACTTGGAAAGTTCTTCCCTCAAAGCAGTCTCACACGATCAGAGGCCATAGTCTTATTTTCTTTTGAAATGCAGGTAAAACTGCTTCCAAGTACTTTAAAAGTATTAATATTATTCTGGAAATATTACCAGAAGAATCAACCTCTCTCAATATTCTTCTTCTCTCTTCTCTATTAACCATTGAAGACCCTTTGGAAAAATCCAATCTTTACCCTGTTAGCTGCCTTCTCAGTGGGCAGAAGCCATCCTGAAGGTCTGCAGCATGCCTCACGCAATTCCTGAGCCAGGGCATAGTTGCCAAGGTAACAAGAAAAAAAGCAGAGACGGGTCTAGCACATTTAATATGCAGATGAACTAGGTCACTTAGTAGTATTTCACTAATAGGCAAGAAGATACATTAAAGCCCTCTGTTCTGTCTTCTCCTTTCTATCATACTAGGAGGAATTAATTTGAGGCATTTACAACAGACACAGTGATCCTTCTTTGGCAACAAATACAAAAATCCAAAGAGAGTTTGTTAACAGTTAATCAAGTGAAAAGTAGCTCCTGTTGAGAAAGTCTACATGGAGAAAGGAACGGGGGTCCAGAGCAATGGATCTAAATCTAGAAGCGTGTTTCTGTGGTTTGCTTACAGATAACAGACAACAAACAGCCCAGCACAGGACAGGCATCCTGGCCAACTCAGCACACAACAGCCAGCCAGAGTCCCCATCCTGACCTTCGCAACAAGCCAACGGCCTTCACAAGAAGCTCACAGTTCCCGAGCTGGAGGAGTGACTCTGGCTTCCAAATAGGAAACAGGCAGGGAGTTGAATGCATTGGCAGTGGGGAGGCAGAGAGGGCCAAAAACCAGGGGTAAGGGCCCAAGGGGGCGCGGCTTTTCCTTTGACAGTTCTCCTCCAATGGCCAGCCTGCAGCGCTGCCATCACACATACCAACGACTGCTTCAAGTCCTCTTCCAAGAAGAACGGAAGAAGCCAAAGAAAGGAAGGGCGGTGGGCATGATGGGTCAATTCAAAATACTGCAGTAACAAAACCAAAGAGATGCTGGGGAGGGACATGGGCAGAAACGATGAAGAAACATTTGTGTGCACCAGTGGTCCAATTAGAGGACCCTGCGTGGCCCAGGCTCCCCACACTGACAGGACTGCCCCGAAAGTGCTGGGACACCGTGATTTCTAGTGTCCCGAACAGCTAACAAAGATCCATTGTGTTTCCCCGGGCATCCATGCTGCCAACTTGTCCCATACCTTCCAAAGAGGCCTAATTATTAGTCTCTCCCTCGGCTGCCTGCCTTTTTCTCAGCTCCATGAACGGTAAACATATTTTACTACTCTAAAGGCAGTGGGCAGGGGTGGGAGAGACGGACGAGTCAGGAAGACAAACTCCTCTGTCCAGACATCAGGGAAGCAAGGCGCTCACTCCATCTCCACAAAGACCAGGGCACTTGGACCCAGGGCTCCAAGGCCTGGCCATTTCCAGCTTTTCTAATAATCACCAGTCCCTTTGGTATCTCCCTGAAGGCATTCTTTACACTTCCCACCATGTTATATTACTTAAAGTTCCTAAATAAAACCCATCCTCCAGCGGAGCACAGACCTGTACTGTCTATTCTGCAAACTGGATATTCTGTGTCCCACTTTTGAGAGCCCTTTCATTTCCCTGTTTTGTAAAAGTGGTTGGAAGTTGAAAAGACATTAGCTTCACATCCTGCAGGATAAAAAAAATAAAATAGAGTCATTAGGCTTCGAAGACATTAGTGAGTCTTCTAAATGAGCCAACTGTGGCAATGTCACCTGAACGCGGTGAGCGGTACCAGAGACTGCAGAGGATCACAAAGTCTGTTCCTACCATATGTTCACAAAGTAAAGAAAGGGCAGTCTGGGTTTCAATTTCTTTTTTTTTTATAAGTCAACTCTATTCCCAAGTCTGTCACTTCTGAAAAAAGAAATTTTTAAATTACCATTTTTCAATTTTAAAGAATCTCTTTTCTCTTTCCAGAGATCTTGCAACTTATTTTTCATTATTTGTAAAAATTTTCCAGTTTCCCCCATTATTCCCAATGACTGAAAATAAAGGACAAAGATAATAGGATTAAACAATGGAAAAAGAAAGCCAAAGAAAAGTCCAGTTATGATACTCATAAAGAGGACTGTGCCCTGTGGCATACTGATCCACCCTAAAAGGGCCTCACCTAGGGAAAATTTAAGCTTTACAATCATCTGTGTGCTCTTAGAAGACTTCAAATGTTGTTCCTCCAGTGTGAGCACTGAAATAATGTCATTGAATTTACATTTAATAACACATTTGTAGAGTGCTCTGATTTTTAAGGTGTCTTCATTTACAATGCATCATTATAAATGTCATGGTTCTTTTTTTGATAAAAACCCTAGAAGGTTGGCAGGAAAGTAAGCTATTACTATATCTTCTACAGATGAGGAAAGTGAGGCCCAGAACAGGTAAGAGGCCATGAAAATGAGACACAGCTGGAAGGTGACCCAGCTCCACATCCCTGACCCCTAACCCAGCGCTGGAAAATCCTATGAACGGAGGAACCTGGTAGGCTGCCGTCCATGGGGTTGCTAAGAGTCGGACACGACTGAGTGACTTCACTTTCACTTTTCACTTTCCTGCATTGGAGAAGGAAATGGCAACCCACTCCAGTGTTCTTGCCTGGAGAATCCCAGGGACAGCGGAGCCTGGTGGGCTGCTGTCTATGGGGTCACACAGAGTCGGACACGACTGAAGTGACTTAGCAGCAGCAGCAACCCAGCGCTGGTTCTGCAGCCCCATCCCCACCCCACCCCAGTGCTCTCCAGGTGGGCAGGAATCACCATGCACTGGTCCATGATGGTCCATGATGTCCATCTTGCTGGAAACAGGATGCATGTTACCTTTAATACTGACAACTGTAGGTCACCTCAGTGTGAATTTCTGCACATTTAACACTAATTGGAAAACTGGAGTGGGCATATATTTGCACCATAATATTTCTTAAGGGCCAATTAATCCCCCAGAACTAAAACCAATCCGGGCCTGGAAGCACCACGGATGATCCCTACCCCCACCCAAGTGGGTTTTAACAGCAGGATCACTGGCCTGACTTAGAGAAGAGGCTGGAAATACTCCCCAGGTTTTCAGTGAAGCCTCTGATGATGATGCTAACAGACAAAGGAAGACAACAAGCAATTATCAAAGAATTTAATTCCCTATAAACACCAATTTGGAGTAATTGATGAGAGGGTGAGGGGTGCCTTTCTTTCCTCCATAGCAGGATTTCTTTATATCAGCTGGATAATTGCTTCTGTTTTCCAATTGCCTAGACCCACAACTGGGGACTGGCACACCATCCACACACAGACTACCAGAATTAGAACAAAAGCTCTCATACTGTACTTAATAATTAAGTTTTTGACAAATACTTTACCCTGGCACAAAAGCTTTCATCACCTTGTGTTAAAGTGTGTTTTCTCTGACCAAAGTGTATAGTGTTGGAGCAAAATACACTGACTCTCTCTCTGGCACTGCAGTATCAGCAGAAACATATCAAGAAAATTGCCTTGGAAAGTGGGGTGATTTTTTTCTTCTCTTTTTAAGAATTTGCTGAGTTATTTCAATAGCACATCACGCTCCATTTACATAGTCACATCTCCCCTCTCTGGCACTGCAATCATAGGTAAATGAGTCTCCGATGCTCAGATTTATTCTCAGCATCCCAGCCCCAACTCCAGTCACATCACTGTACATTGTGAAGGTAAGGTTCACAACACAGGCCAAGAAATGAAGGTGCCTAGCTCCAATTCCAAACGCACTATATACTAACAAACATTGAGCACACAGTCTCACATTCTCCTTGCCTCATTCTTATCATTCGAGCATTTTATGAAATGAATACAATGCCATTGGACATACAATCGTAGGTACATAACATGGATGAGAGTCAGGAAGCTACCCAACAAAGAAAGGAAACAAACTCAGGCTCACCACCTGCCCGTTGTGTGCCAGGCACGATGCCAAGCACTATCCCCTCTTTCATCTTGTTTTCCAGAAAACTCTGTGAAGTTAACATCCCCATTTTACAGATAAAGAAACTAAGGCTCAAAAAAACGAATTAATTTGCCCAAAGTTATGGTGTTGGCCAGTGCCATGCTTTGAACATGGGTCAAACTCCAAGCCTTGTGTAATTTCTACTCATAACCTAAACCAGGATGAAGTGGTTTAACCTAATGACCAGCATTAAAAAAAGACTAGTATTGATCTTGAAGCTCAGAATTGCCTGTGATCTAATCTGCTTCTACGAGGATAACTCTAGGCCATAAATAGTCTGGCAATACAGGTGGGGTTGGTCTTAGACTCCAGCATATTATCTAAGTGAGCAGACCTCACTCCCTTGAAAACTCAGCAAGGCGGCTTAAACCACTTCAACTTATGTTTTACACACCCAGCATTCAAGATACTGATTTCTTCAGACATTTCCCTTTAATTTGCAGGCCATCAGATTTAGGTTTACTTTGACAACATAATAGCTAAGAAATTTTGAGATCCTGAAGTATGAGTTCTTCAAATAACTGACTCTCCAAATAACCAGCCATCAATGCAGGAAACAGAGACAGCAAGAAGGAACATACATTTTGGGTAATTCAGCAAACCTCAAATATCTGTGTCCATCAGGTAGGAAATCAACTTCCCTTGCTTTTTGCCATCAGTGATAACCCATCAGAAACCAGCATCTTCATCCTGCTGGGTTTTCCTGTCTTTAGCACTTTAATCTGAAGTATATGAGACATGGTCTATTTCCCTAAGTTCAAATGCAGGAGCTACAGGAACTGCAGAGTTACCTAACATGAAAGAATCAGGACAAGAGGAAAATGCACCAGAAAAGAATTCTGTCCTGTTGTTATTTATACTCCTGAAACAATAAAAGTGTAAAGTGTGCCAAGGATATACGGGGAAATCCTGTTAAAACACACACTTTTAAAAGGCTTCAAAAGCTTTCTGAAAATAGCACATAATTCAGAACACTGTTCAAAAAGATTTAAAACAGACCAATAATTTAAAGGACAGATAATCCTCAATTTCATACAGATTATAATCTAAAGTCACTTTTTAAATTGGTTTTTTAAACTTGGAAAGTAATGTGTCTATAGAAGCAAGGTAATAAGAAATAGCAGTATTTACAAAAACAAAACAAAACACCAGAAATGTCTTTACTTTTTAACCGAAACTTTTAAAAAAGGCAATCCTGAGGTATAATTTATTTAAAATACAGTCATTCAGAGAGGACAGTGAAGGGTGTTTTGACAATTATATATACCATGTGGTCATTCCACATCAAGATATAGAACATTTCCTCTACCCCAAAAAATTCCTTTGTTCATCTCGTGCCCAGCCCCAGATAACCACTGATCTGTTTTCTATCAATGCAGACTGCTTTTGCCTGTTTCAGAACTTCATATAAATGGATTCATGTCGTATGTATTCCTTGCGTCTCACTGCTTTGACTGGGCACAACATTTCTGAGACTCAGGCATGCTGCTGTCTATACCCATAGTTTAGTCTTCTTTCCTCCCATCTCCAAACATTTACTGAGCACCTTCTACGTACCCACTGATAACTGCCTGGGAAGATGGCACTCACAGCTCCTTTGTTTGCTGCCTAGGACTCTGTTGTACGGATATACCACAATTTGTTTCACTGGATGATGACACATGGGTCGTTTCCAGTTTTGACCTATTACAAATAATGCTGCTGTGAATATTCACACACGAGACTTTTGTGACCACGTTTTAATTACTCTAGAAACTCTAAATCGTTTTCCAATGTAACTGTACCATTTGACATTGTAATTAATGGTATAGTTTATAAGCTGACCCACAAATGTCTTTTCAATCTGCTGTGTGCCTGAAACTATCACCACCAAGCTGGGTTTTTTTGTTTTTTGTTTTTTCAAAAAAAAAAAAAAAGCCCTGCAGTATAAGAGGATTGTTGAGAAGAAAGTCCCGTTTTTCTGCTGGCAAAACTAGAAGCACTTTGCCCATTCCAAAATTTTTTTGGACAAAGTCCCGTTTATGCAGTTTTCCCCCACCCCTCCACTTCCACCCATGCCTCAGTGCTCCCAGCCCTCCCATTAATCTTATTCTAAATCCCTAATGAAGCTACAGAACTGGTCCATCTCTCTTCCAAACTGTTCCATTTTCTAAAGCTACCTTCTTCCCCTTGCCTTCCTCCTCCACTGCAAACCAAAACTTCCACCCCTCTGTTTACGTCTTCATGTTTAGGGATGAGGGAGGCAATCTGATTACATGGACATTAGCACAGAGGACGGGTTAAAGGAAAAGTGTTCAAACAAAGGTTAGAGAGATGGCTGTCTATAATTCTGCAGTATTACTCTTTTCCCAATGAGTCCCTAACATCCAAGACATATAGCAGTACAGTAGACTGAAATAATGAAAGGTGGGTGTACAAGGTAAGGCAGGAGAAGATATATTTTCTCACGTTAGGATAGACAGTTCACTGCGTTTATAGACTAGAGCTGCCTAGTGATATTCAGTCCCACATGGTTCTTTCTGTTCTTCACCATTTCTTTCCTTCTCTTGTACCTCTGAACTTGGATTCTTTTTATGTTAGAACCCATAGTAATGGAAGGCATGGTAAAGGCAAGAAGATGTCATTTATAAGCTGGATGTTGCCATCTATACTAGAATAAGATCCGGGACAATCATTTTAGCCCCTAGTTCCTTTCGCCTTCACCCTACCAGGCATTTTGCTATGTGACATTCTGGACCTTAGCAACAGATACACATGCACCTTGCTGAAGAAGAATTCCCCAGCCATACCATTAACATCACACATTTTCATGATGTTGTGAAAGGACATTTGCCATCGGCCTATTGTAAAGGAGGATCAGATTTCAGAAACTCAAGCCAGAAGCAATTTTACTATCAAAATAAGTCTGCTGTCAATAGACTGCAAGTCTAAAATCATTCTTAGGTAGCCAGCTCACACTAGGGCATGGAAGAGAAACAAACCCTGTTGCCTTTGATTCATCCATGCCAATGTGGGTTCTGTCTTCTCCTATCTCAAACTCTTATGAATAAACTTCCCCACAGAGCTTAGCAGCAGCCAGGAAACAGATAAACCACTTTTGGCTTACGCAACATCTTAGAGTTCTAGTATAACAAACACTTTGAAGTGGACGACAGCTCTCTCAATTAAGTAATGCAAAGTAAATGTACTACACGAGGGTCCAATCTAATGCGGTGGGCTAATCGTGTGGCAGGTCACAGACACAGCTCTCCATGACGGCAAAGCGAACCGGTGCCACGCTGACTCCTCAGCATCTCTCATCTCCCTCCCCTGCTACTTACGCTGGAGTCTGAAGCCAGCTCCAGCCACCAGAGGATAGAAAAGCCACAAAGCCCCTCTAATCACTTCCGAGTTGTGCTGACTCTCAGGCTGCCCAATCCTAATAGGCCCTTGAAAAACAATTACCTTTCTTGAATTTCGGGAATTATTTGGCCATTTTGAACTACCACTCAGTTCGCCTGCCATTTCCTCTCCTGACACTTACTCAGCCTTTGCAGCTGTGTGAAAAATAGTGTGAGCCAGGATGAAGAGAGAGAGGGTATTAGCACTCTCCATCACGCAGCATAGCAGCAAGCTCGGGGCGCTCTGTGACTCGGGGGCTGATGGGGCACCAGGCCAGCTCATTACCATCCCTCTAGGAAACAAGGCCAAAACCATTCACATAATCACTCTCCCCATCACCAATCGCCCAAACTTCAAAGATGTTCTCGTCTTCATGCTAAACCAAAAGAGTCATTTCAGTCCATTTCTGGGCTTCCTGAAGATTTCTTTCCACAAAAATGAATGTTTTGTAATGCTCAAGCGGATTCTCACACTGAAAATCATTCTAACATGTCCTCATCAAAATGACAGAGTCACTGCAGCTTTGACACCATACCATCCTGGAACCAAAAAGCTGAGATGAATCAGCAATGAATCGACTTGCAAAACAGCTAACATGACCTGAGACGTATTCATAGAAGAAGGCATGTAAGGAATGGGAAGTTACCGCCCTAGCATCACTGAGGCAGTGGCGGGATTCGTCTCGCAACACCATATGTTATCTGAGCTTCCAAATGTCATCCGAGATTCCAACTTTCAAGATTTGTGAGTGAACCAGGACGAGCCCAGGAGGCTTCGAGAAAGCTGTGTTCCCTAAACGCATCAAAAGTTTTACAATGATCCTCAAAATCCAATAAGAAGGAAAATGGAAAAGAAAATATTTTCTGAATATATTCTATGTTCTTAGTACCTTTTATATGACTCTCTGTTTCATCTCTAATATGACCTTTAAAAGGGAGGTTTCATGCCTTTTGTGGAAACCAAGCCTCAAAGATATGAGGCAGCTCTGCCCAGAGATACCAGCTAGGACTCCTCACCCTTCTCTCCCACTCAGATTCACTCTTACAACATCCAACTGCTCCAGGCACTGCAAAGGCAGCAGGTCCAAATCTGAATTCACGTTCCATTTGCTCCACATTTTAAATAGTATATAAATATTTTAAATAAATTTTTCCATGAGAGAAGATAGCTCACGATCATTTAACAATCAATAACAGCAGGTTACTGCTTACTGGGTCTTCATGTTCCCTCCCTTTCGGTTTTGTGTGTGTGTTTGTGGGGTTGGGGGGGTAGTTGTTGTTAAAACAAAGGCCTATTCATAAAGTCTAGTGCTCTGCTGACATCATCATAAACCTTAAGGCTTGAAAGAGTCAAACATTTTAATGTAACCTTGAAGCAATAACTAGACTATCAGCATGTCGGGGAAAAAATATGCCAATTATCAAGCAACAACTTGGCTAAAGTTCAATTGTGGGGGCACTAACTAATTCACCAAAAAATGTTGCATCACCCTTCCAAAGCTAGTGCCAGGACTGACCTGTGGACAAGACTCCTGACCTACAACTACAGAGGTGAGATGAGCAAAGGTCCCTTTGCCCTTCCACCTCTTCCCATGGCAGCTGCCCTCACCATGTCCTTCTGCAGGATTCTCTTGAGCCTTTAAAATAAGGAATGCCAAGAAGACAAGCATACAAGTTTTAGCAACTACTCTACAGGATACTGCAGTTCATTTATAAAGCTAATTTAAAATGCCTCCTGTTGACAAAGCTTTTAACAAGTTCAGGCCCAAACGGTCAATCCCACTGAATACAGTTGACCCTTGAGCAAGGTGGGGGCTAGGGGCACTGACCCTCTGCAAGTTGAAAAAACCCATATGACTTCTAGTCGGTCCTCCGTATCCATGGATTCAATCAACCGTGGATCACGTAGCCCTGTAGCACTCTACTCCATCCCTGTGAATAACTGTAGGAGGAACCAATTTTCAAGACTTCTGAACAGTCTTAAAATGGAGATACACACGTAGCTACTTAAAACTCACCCATTTTCAGTTAATGCGCATTGTGTATTTTGTTGTTGTTGCATTGGGTTGCTTGTTTCTGATATCTTAGCAGCTTGTCCAGGGTTGCTCAGGAAAATCAAGCATCCCTGTGAAATGCACACCTTCCCAGCTCCTCTCTGCTGTGTGGACTTCACGGAGTTGCCCTCAAGCAGCAGGTCCACTGCTCCTCTGCCCCTGGAATAGAGTGCGCCCTGGCTACCTGATGTGGGCTCACAGTGAAACCACTATTTTGGCACACTTCTCCCAGAGGGCGGATAAACATGTGTCTCTTTGTACAGCGCTCTCAGCTGGTCCAGGCAACCAGGACCATCTAAGATTATGCACCTCACAAGAGTCTACTTGCGTTTTACATCAGAACACCCTAAAGGTACTCTCCAAATCAAGGGAAATCCACTGAACCATTTTCATGTGATATAGCAAAAAAACAGACCCAAAGAAGTTTGATTTTATTTCTGCAGATCACCTGCACCCTCGAAACAGTCTTTACTACATAAAGCTAATTGGTCACGTACAGTTCTAGCTTCACCCTCAATTTGAAAGGTTCACGCTCAGATCTGTACTTCTCAAAAGACAACAGGACAAACACAAAATACTCAGAGAACAAAACTTTCCAAAGCAATATCAGGTCACCCTCATGAGCTTCCCCAGGAAGACAAGGAAACACCTAACTGCACCACATATTATTTCAAGGCAAAATCATCATGGAAACAGATCCTTCTGAAAAACTATGCATTTAAATATTTCCCACCCCCTACCTCATTCTCTACCCCTCACTCCAGACGAAAGGCTATTATCAAGGAAATGTAACTTGAAATACTTATGTATTAGAAAACTTGGTGTTTTTAGTTCTCCGAAACAACCTAAAAGCTATTATTAGTAATGCCTTAAGTGCCAAAGCTTACACAATTATTGAACACACACAGAAGAAAATGAGGAACTGAATAAAAAGTCTTTTCTATTCCTGAATTTGTATGACTTTTTAAGGATGAAAAGGAGCAGAAAAGAAAGCCTTGAAGTTCAGAAAAGAAACATAACTTGATTCTAAAGAGGCTTTATTACGATTCACATTCCAAATTTAAAAAATACATTTTCAACCTTGAGGCATGTATGAACAGTCGTGAAGCGAACGCCCTTGGCAAGAAGGTGAGAGAAACAGTTCTTTGTAAGGGGCAAGCAGCAGACTGGCCATAACAAGGCACCATGCCGTAGCTCAGCTCTCGGATATTTTGGTCAAGATCCTGAATTCCCATAGCAGAAAGTCACCACTGATGTTGCTAGGTCCTGAAGGAAAGCACACTATCCCTCATTAGCCACATACTTGCAGTTCCAGAGTTCAATCTTGCATTGTCAGCTACTACAATTGCTGGCAGCAAAGAAAACTAAGTTCTCAGGAAGATGAGAGAGAAACCTCAGAGTCACATGCTGGGATCCCAACAGCTAAGTATTCCACACAAAGACTTTCCCTATAAAATAACTGTAGAAGTGGTGGGGAGCGGGGGTGGGGGGATATTCCCTATGTTTGGTAAAAGCATAGACGATGACACATACATGGAGATATGCTATAAAATCTTAGAAATTAACCACAGACAGTATCTCACCTACCAAAATAATTTGCTTTCTTCAAGAAAGAATTATAATACCCAGCATGTTTCTCTTTTTACCTTGGTTTCCAGGAAGCTCCAACTTAAATGTAACGCTCATTTGCAGCAACTTCATCAGCCTAAAGCAATGGCACCCCACTCCAGTCCTCTTGCCTGGAAAATCCCATGGATGGAGGAGCCTGGTGGGCTGCAGTCCATGGAGTCACTAAGAGTCGAACATGACTGAGCGACTTCACTTTCACTTTTCACTTTCATCATTGGAGAAGGAAATGGCAACCCACTCCAGTCTTCTTGCCTAGAGAATCCCAGGGACGGGGGAGACTGGTAGGCTCCCGTATATGGGGTCACACAGAGTGGGACACAACTGAAGCAACTTAGCAGCAGCAGTAGCAGCAGCAGCCTAAATTATTCGGTACATTTATTTGTATTTTATCAGTCTTGTTGCCTATAGTTACATTGTTACAATCTTCCTTAAATATATTTTGCCTACAATTAGAGTACAGCTTGATAAATTTTTGTAATGCCTGCAGTAAAAGTTATATACACTGTAACTATTAATAAAATGGCATTTTATTTTTTGAGAAATCGTCAGAGTTTAACTTTGGAACCATATGCATTATAGAGTCATATGCTAGACATAAGCTGCTAGACTGTGACTGGGAAAAAACCTGTTTCAATTCATGGAATTCTCTACTACATTACATAGACATCCTCTTCCCTGACTGCAGACAAACGTACCTATGACAGGAATCCTTCGTTTCCTTTTATAGTCCTTGAACTCCTTCAGGATTCCGATTTTTAAAAGCCATGGGACTTCTCCACCAGAAAAACACACACCCTCAAATATACACCATCTAACGTAATTTAAGGTGTTCACCGACCCTGCACCCTATCTGGGTCCCTTCTTGCTAGAGAAATGGCAAGGAAGATGGTTGGTTTCTTCTGCAGGAAGCCACATGGAGTCCTTCCTGCACTAACACGCCCAGCAGCGCAGCTCCACACAGAGCTAAAGGGCCCCAGCACCCCCCTCCCCGTCCCTGCCCCTGAATCACCAGGAGGACCGGCCATCTGTGAGAGAGCAGCTCCCAACACTAGAGGCTGACAGGGGCAGAATGAAGCTTGGGTCTCCTGACCCCACCCGGAACGCCAATGGTTTTCACTGTCTATATTAAGTGATATAGATTTTTCTTTTCCTGAAGAGAAGCATTCTAACACTTCACCGCTGTTACAGAGGAAACAGATTGTATAAATGCAGTGTCTTATTTTTACCCACTGAAAAATTCACACAGTGCTGCCTTCAGTCTCTCCCCTGAGTATTTCTCCCTGATTTGAATAGTTTATTTTCCAGTTTTGAGAAATAATGGACCTACATCACTGTATAAGACCTACGTTATGGTGGTTTGATCTATAGATGTCAATGATTACCACAATAGGTTCAACTAACATCCAACCTCTCATACACAGATACAATAAAAAGAGAAGAAAAAAAGGGGAAAAAATTTCTCTTTGTGATGATAACTCCTAGTATTTACACTCTCAACAACTTCCTTATATATGATTCAGCTGTGTCAGCTCTGGTCATTCTGCTGTATGTTACATCCCTTACTACTTGTCTTATAATGGGAAATCTATGCCTTTTGATCACCTTTCTCCAACTCCCCTCCCGCTTCTGGTACCCACAAGTCTGACCGTTTTTCTCTAAATTTGGGTTTTTTTTTTTAAGATTCCACATATAATGAGATCATACAGTATCTGTCTTTCTCTGTATGATTTATTTCACTTAGCATAATGCTTTCAAGGTCCATCCATGTTGCAAATGGAAGGGTTTCCTCATTTTTCATGGCTGAATAACATTCCATTGTACACATTCCTAAAAATATATTGGCCTGTAGCTTTCTTTCCTGGTAGTGTCCTTTTGTGGTTCTGGTATCATCAGTCAGTCAGTTCAGTTGCTCAGTCAAGTCTGACTCTTTGTGACCCCATGAATTGCAGCACGCCTGGCCTCCCTGTCCATCACCATCTCCCGGAGTTCACTCAGACTCATGTCCATAGAGTCCATGATGCCATCCAGCCATCTCATCCTCTGTCATCCCCTTCTCCTCCTGCCCCCAATCCCTCCCAGCATCAGAGTCTTTTCCAATGAGTCAACTCTTTGCATGAGGTGGCGAAAGTACTGGAGTTTCAGCTTTAGCATCATTCCATCCAAAGAAATCCCAGGGCTGATCTCCTTCAGAATGGACTGGTTGGATCTCCTTGCAGTCCAAGGGACACTCAAGAGTCTTCTCCAACACCACAGTTCAAAAGCATCAATTCTTCGGTGCTCAGCCTTCTTCACAGTCCAACTCTCACATCCATACATGACCACAGGAAAAACCATAGCCTTGACTAGATGGACCTTAGTCGGCAAAGTAATGTCTCTGCTTTAGAATATGCTGTCTAGGTTGTGAAGTCGCTCAGTCAAGTCCGATTCATTGTGATCTCGTGGACTGTAGCCCACCAGGCTCCTCCGTCGATGGGATTCTCCAGGCAAGAATACTGGAGTGGATTGTCATTTCCTTCTCCAGGGGATCTTCCCGACCCAGGGATCAAACAGGTCTCCTGCAGTGCAGGCCGACGCTTTAACCTCCGAGCCACCAGGGAAGCCCACTATCTAGGTTGGTCATAGCTTTTCTTCCAAGGAGTAATGGGGCCTCATAAAATGAGTTTGAGACTTGGTGGAAGAGTTTAAGAAGGACTGTAATTAATTCCTCATTAAATGTTTGTTAAAATTCACCAGTGATTTGAATTTATTGAGAACTCTTTCCACTAAGTCCAAAACCTTAGTTCTTGCCCTGAAAGACAGATGCTTGTTTCTTCTTTTTCCCCCACCACTGCCTTAAAATCCTTCCTATTGTTCCCTCAGATAAATCTGCAGTCATCAATACACTGTATTCATTCTTTTTATTCAACAAGATATCTCTTATCGTAAATCACACCTTGTATCACTCCCTTGTGTAAGACATATTTAACAGTTTTTATATAGCATGTCAGCGTGGACTAGAAAATCACAGTGATCTTGAGGGTAGTAAAACAAATGGATGCCAAAAGAAAGAAAGAAAGAAAAACAAATCCCACCAACACTGAGTAGTCCACCTAGACCAGAATTTTCAATCCCAATCTTAACATGAAATTCAACTAAAAACAACTTAAAAAAAAAAAAAAAAAGAAATACTGTTGCCCAAGCCTTATCCATAACTGATTAACTCAGAATTGCTGGAGGTGGGAGTTGGGCACTGGATATTTTAAAGCGCCCGTGTTACTCCCCTACAGTGGCCAGCGAAGAGAAATACCCAAACCAGCCCTTCTGCTGAGGGAAGTGGCAGGCAGCAGAGAGCAGCAGGGAAAAAGCGGAAGTGGTGCCTAGAATGCTAGACGGAAAAAGCAGGCTGTCCCTGTTGCGTCCCTCTTGCAGGTCCTCCCAGTAAAAATCACCAAGTTGGTACAAAGTCAGGTGTCTGCAGGGCATGTGTTCTCTGACCGACAGTGGAGATGAACAGCAGCCCATGGAGCATGGGGGACAAGAACACGGCTCCCAGCCCAGTCCCCAACCTCTTGAGTGAAGATATCCCTCTGACTCATGGGTGTGTTAAAGGATAACACTTGTAGCACTGTGCACCATCACTACCACTTCTCAGTTCAGAGCACCCCTGATGCCCTCAACTCCTTCCTCTTCCCTGAGGGTCAAAGCAGAATTGGTTCCCTATCTTACTTAATGAGGTAGGAAGGGCCTGCCCCCTAAAAATCACAGGCCTAGGCAGACAGAGCTGAGCCAAAGTGAGCATGACAACCTGCTGCAGCAGAGGGTTCTGAGCAGAAGAGCACACATAAGTCAGAGGAGGCTGACTATCTGATCTCTGCGGCTTTGTGCGCACCTTGCCTTCATGGAACAAGCAGGAGGGCCCCTCATTCAATTCAAAACAGACTAAAAGAATTTGCAGCGTCATTAGCTCTGCCGCTGTACAGGAAACGCCTGGGGCCCACACAGCCCTCCCTCCTTGAGCTCCGCTCAGTAGCAAAAATCTTTCTTTGAAAACTTGATGACAGGTAAGCCAATCTCCTTCTTGTCTAAGGTGCAAAATTAGCCACCAAAGCAAGACCTTCATCATGAGTTATGAGCAGGGTTGGCCCAGGCTACCTTACAAGTACCATCCACCACTGGACTGCTCAGGCAGAGTCAGTACTCAATATGTATTTGCTGAGGGAATGAACTGGACTCCAAGAAAAACATGAAAGTCTATGTATAAAAAGCAGTTTGGTAAATTGACAGCTACAGGAGAACCATCATAAAATGTTCTTCTGAAGTCATTCTTTATGTATCTTTATTAGCTAACCACTCATAGAGTGTCCCTCCGTCACTCTAGTATTAAGAAGGATGAAGACATGAAGAGACATTTTTTCCAAAGAAGACACACAGGTGAATAACATGCACATGAAAAGATGCTCAACATTGCTAATTATTACAGAAATGCAACTTCAATCAGGTATCCCCTCCCATCTGTCAGAATGACCACCATTAAAAGTCTATAAGAAACAAATGCTGGAAAGTGTGTGTGGAGAAAAAGGAAGCCTCCTACACACTGTTGGTGGGAATGTAAAGTGGTGCAGCCACTGTGGAAAACAGTATGGAGGTTACTTAAAAACTAAAAATTGAACTACCATACGATCTAGCAATTCTACTCCTGGGTACATATCCAGGAAAAAAAAATGCAAACACACACACACACACATACATACATATGCACAAGCTCATGATGGAATAGTACTCAGCCATAAAAAAAAGACTGAGATAATGCAATTAGCAGCAGTATAGACGGGCCCAGGGCGATTATTATGCTTAGTGAAATAAGTCAGACAAAGAAAGAAAAATACGAGATAATTATCACTCATATGCGTCCATGGAGTCGCAGAGTTGGACACAACTTAAGTGACTGAACAACATATTTGGAATCCACAAAAACAACACAAATGAATGTATATGCAAACAGACTCACAGACACAAAAAACAAATTTGTGAATACCGAAGGAGAGAGGGAAAGGGGGAGAGAAATTAGGGGTATGGGATTAACAGATACAAACTACTATATATAAAATAGATAAGCAACAAGGGTATACTGCTCAGCACAGGGAACTATACTCGTCTTGTAATAACCTCTAATGGAATATAATCTGGAAAATATCACCATGCTGTACATCTGAAACACAATAGTATCAGTCAACTACACCTCAATTTTTAGAAAAGGAATGAGGAATAATTTGGAGACAGTCCCCCAGCATCCTCTCTCGCTCCTTTTGGTAGTAAGTCCCCCTAGGTGGTGCAGTGGTAAAGAATCCTTGTGCCAATGCAGGAAACCTGAAGGCTCAAGATGAATCCCTGGGTCGGGAAGATCCCCTGGAGTAGGAAATAAATACTTCAGAATACTCCAGTATTCTTGCCTGGGAAGATCCTATGGACAGAGGAGCCTGGTGGACTACAGTTCATGGGGTTGCAGAGAGTTGCATCTGACTGAGCAGGCATACACGTTAATTTCAGGTGTATAGCAAAGTGAACCTGTTATACATATATTCTTTTTAGATTCTTTTCCCTTATAGGCCATTACAGAGTACTGAGTAGAATTCCCTGTACTATATAGTAGGCCGTTATTAGTCATCTATATTACATGTAGTAGTGTGTATGCGTCAATCCCAATCTCCCAGTTTATCCCTCCCTCCTTTCCCCCTTGGTAACCATACGTTTATTTTCTACATCTGTAACTATTTCTACTCTATTCTATAAGCTCATCTGTAGGCTTTTTTTAAAGATTCCACCTATGAGCAATATCATATGATACTTATTTTTCTCTACAGGGTCACATTCTTAAAGACACAGCCACCTGAACCACTAGCTGAGACATGGGGGCAAGCAGAGCTATGTGGGTCAGGGGTGAAGAAGGCAGAGCCACCCCTCCAGTCCTTACTGCTCCCCTCTGGACTATGATCTGAGGACCACTGCACTTGGAGGTACATGCATCACAAAAAGAGACAAATCCACCTCATGACTAAGTCCAGAAAGAAGCAGAGAACTCCTCTTTCAGCCCTAATTCCAACCTTTAATTTGCTTGGGGATTCCCAAGTGGTGCTAGTGGTGAAGAACCCGCCGGCCAATGCAAAAGACATAAGAGACCTGGGTTCGATCCCTGGGTCATGAAGATCCCCTGGAGGAAGGCATGGCAACCCACTCCAGTACTCTTGCCTGGAGAATCCTGTGGACAGAGGAGCCTGGCAGGCTGCCGTCCACAGGGTCGCAGAGTTGGGCACGAATGAAGACATTCATCACGCATGCAGCATGGGCCCCTTAACATCTCCCATCCCACCGTTTCATCCTTTATAAACTGAGGATAAAAGTATCTGCGCAGTCTTATCAATAAGAAGAATCAAATGCAATATTAATGCACAAATGCTTTGGAAAGTTAAGAAGCAGTGTCTGAATGAATTATAACTATAATGAATTGTAACTAATTCAGGCCCCACACACTTGTGGAAAGTACTGCCTCAGAAAGAAATTAGGTTTGAGTTATGCCACACTATTATTCTGGACAAGCTAAAATGAGAGTTCAGCATGATGATGAAAATATTTTAAAACACAATGCATACTTACAAATGTGATTCGTATGCACTAACTGCACAATTATGCCCATTAAAAACGGCTGACACACCAAAAGAGGAACGTGAGGCAACCCAGTGTGGTGTAATGAGGACTAAGCATGGTTTAGCCACCAGGTCAGGTCAGGGCAGCGCATCCCTGGGCGGGAAGGCAGAGTCCTGACGTTCCTCCCAGGCAGGGTCACTGCCAGCCCTTATGGCTGGGACATTTTAGAAACAGGCTTGGCTTGCTCAGTTGCTTTCATGACAAATTTGCAAAACGACAATCCCTTCCTCCAGGCTGATCCATGGCCACAGCCTTGGAGGCAGGGAGTGGGCTACATTTCAGGGGATTCAGCCCTCGGCCATGTGGCCCTTCTGCCAAAAACACACCCTACAACTGTACACAGGCCCCTGTCCCAAATTTTAAGTGCGTACGACATCACTGGGCTTCGCAGGTGGCTCAGTGGTAAAGAACTGCCGGCCAATGCAGGAGTCACAGGAGATAAGGGTTCAGTCCCTGAGTCAGGAAGATTCCCTGGAAGAGGAAACCGCAACATACTCCAGTACTCTTGCCTGGAGAATCCCATGGACAGAGGAGCCTGGTGGGCTGCAGTCCACAGGGTTGCAAAGAGTCAGCAAGACACAACTGAGCATGCACGCATGCGCAGCATTATCATCAGCAATGCACTTGTACCTAATGTTTCCTGGGGATCCCAATCCTGTCCAAAGAACCCACTACCGGTCACTAAATCCACCAGAACTCCTTCAGTGGAAGTGGAGGTATATTTCATTTCAAAGAAGAGCAGCTAAGTGAACTCGTTTTCCCATCTCCCTTCCATGTGCTAGGAGGGAAAAAAAAAAGAACGCTGCAAGCATTACATAAAGACAGGTTGGAGGTGAAGGCTTAGAGCCCTGTACTCCAAGCAGAGTGAACACTGAATGGAAAGGCTAGGAGACAACAGCCAAGTATCAGAGGATTTGCAAGAACAATGATGCGTCCTTCAATTAAATTCTTTTGCTTAAACTAATCTTTCAGTTCTTGTAATGTTCTCAAGTGAAATTCATTTACAACTCCCAAGACAAAGCCAACAGACACCTGGGATTTTTTTTTTAGCAGACCTAAACAGTGACACCGCTGTCACTGGCAAGGACCCCACTGCCTTTAAAGGGACACTCAAGCAAGTCATCCTGAAATCTCAAGGCCAAAGGAATGCAGAATAGACACAGAGCAGCCATCTCCTCTAGAAACACACTCCCCCCTTCCTCCCTCTCTCTCCCGCCCGCCGCCCTCCCGCTGCTCCCAGGCCTCCAGCTCAGCCCTCCCTCCCTGGGTCAGCTGCAGTATCACTTCCTCAGACAGTCTTTCCCTCCCACCTACACTGTCCTTCCTGCCCTTTTCTTTCATTCTCCCCCTGGGTTTTGTTTCTCTGTCCACAGAATTGGAGAAATTTGTTTCCTGCACTATTTATACATTTATTCCCTACCCCCTTGCAGACATAAACACCAAGAAGTTAAGAATCACTTTGGTTTTGTTTGCCATTTTATACCCATCTCAGAGACAGTCAACAGCTCCATATGTATTTACAGAAGGAATGGAAGCCAGAAGGAGCATTAGAATGAGAAGGACAGTGATGGGCCCAGGACTAGAGACCAAGACACAGAGCTCAGGGCTGAGCCCCTTTTTAAATTCCACAGGTGACTGAGACACACAATGCCCTATTGAGAGGAGTACTGAGCTGGCATTTTCCTGGCAAAATAATACACTGGAATACCACGCCAATTGCTCTATATGAAAGAAGTGTGAATAAAAGTGTACAGTAATGCAACAATTCTGATAAGCACAATCTGCCCAGAAAGCAGCAGGCTTGCAGACATAGCAGTCGTCTATGCTCTACTCTCTTATACAATTTCCAGATACGTTGACTGCACCACAAATGATTGTAATAAAACCCATCCAGGATATTACAGTTTCCACAAGCACACAGAAAAGCTATTTTTGTGAATGAACAAGAATCCACATATACTGACTAGTTGAGTAGTTACAACCATTTTGCCCCTAAATAATCCTGTGCTCCCTAGTCATACAAAGGTGCATGCAAGGTCCAAAATCCTTTCTCTCATAATGTAACAAGGTCCCAGACTGCGTACCTCAATGTCTATGAACATGCCAATCTTTCCCCATAAAGCTTCTCGTTCTAGCCCCTACTGCAGACATCAAACCTTTGGTGTAACAACAGCATAAACGGTGACTGAGTTGGACTATAAAGAAAGCTGAGCACCAAAGAACTGATGCTTTTGAACTGTGGCACTGGAGAAGACTCTTGAGAGTCCTTTGGACTGCAAGGAGATCCAACCAGTTCATCCTAAAGGAGATCAGTCCTGAATATTCATTGGAAGGACTGAAGCGGAAGCTCCAATACTTTGGCCACCTGATGCAAAGAACTGACTCACTGGAAAAGACCCTGATGCTGGGAAAAGACTGAAGGCAGGAGAAGGGGACAACAGAGGATGAGATGGTTGGATGGCAACACCGACTCGATGGACATGAATTTGAGTAAGCTCTGGGAGTTGGTGATGGACAGGGAAGCCTGGCGTGCTGCAGTCCATGAGGTCACAAAGAGTTAGACATGACTGCGTGCCTGATGCAATCCAGCACTGCCTAAGGTATTTCTTGGTGATGGTTACAATATAAATCATTGCAGTTTGATACAGAGAAATGGGGGTAGGGATAGGGAGGCTGATTCATGAATTCAAAATGCATGGTCACTATTACTACTGAATACCAGTTTATCATTTCAGAGTTCCCACCAACAATGACTCAAGCTGCATTTTTTACATCACGTTCCAATTTTATCCCTCCCTAAGCACAACCAATTATCACTTCCAGCCTTCATCTAGCCAACAAAATGGCCCCTTGCATCTCTTTACCCCCTTTTTATTTCTGGAACTGTTTTTCCCATAGATCTCTGAAATTTTACCAAAACAACTGCCAACTGCCTGAACAATTACTTCATTTTTAACGAGTGCTGGCTCAATATCTCAAAGCACAAATGAGTTCTACAGTCTTCAGTTTTCAAAAAGTCATTTGGTGTCATTCATCTGTAGTTTATAAAAGGAGATGCACAGAAATGAACTGAGCTGCCTAAAACTTCAGGAATCTCAAGCCTAAATCAGAGTTCTGCTGAGGGCTTTATTCTTCAGTCTTGTAAGTCAGACTCCCAGGTTCCTCATGTTCAGCTCAGTCATGAGCTTGTCACACCTACAGCACTTTTTGAGGTAAAAGGTCCCAGGCTGGTACCCAGGAGGCAAAGTTTTCTGTATCAGGTGACAGCCCCGCTCCCAGCTGATTGGACCAGAAGTGAGAGTGAGACTCTGGACAGCCAATGGGGAAGACAGTTCAGCAGGGCCTCTCAGAGTCAAGAGGATGGAGCCACTCTCAACCCTTCACTCTCCCAGTTATGTTAAAAATAAAGAGATGGCAAGACATTTTAATGCCTACATTGAATAAATTAACATTTCTAACACCCAAACACTTCTGACTAATTATGCTCTTCATAAGACAGTTACAAGATTTATAAAACATATTAATTCATAGGGCGCTACAGGCAGAATGTCTGTTAATGAGAAACAAATCTAAATTTGGATGATGAATGCTATCTTCTTTCAATCTTGCCAGTTTTTGTCTGCAACTGAATGTACAAGTTCCAGTGAGGGAACACTAAAGGGATAAATTTGAAGCCCTTTATGAAGGCAAGGCCTGAATTAAATGGCCTTGGAGCTAACCACCTCCACCATCCTCCCTGACCACACACACACATACACACTGAGGCCCTGATGACCAGCAATAGAGGACAAAGTACCGAAGTCAAAGTTCTACTGACATGGAGATGCTGGTGATTAGCTAGACCCACAATAAGTCATCTTAGCAGGTTTCAAGGAGGAAGTGGTGATCTTGAACTCTTGCTGATGACAATCCCAATGCTGCTGTGGATCTAAAGCAAACCTGTCAGCCCAGTACCTGTGAGGCCTGGGACACCATCTGTATCCTCAGACAGTCCCAAGAGTCCCATCTCCTTTGTCACATGTAACCCATGACCAAGAGAGCCCAAAGTCATAATTCTCTGAAAACCCTTGCGACGATATCCCTGGACAAAATGTACACAAGCCAGAGAACACAGTGCTCTTCCGCCTCACTTAGTCAATCATCCCCACCTTTATGGTTTTCTTGCCCTTTCCTTCTAATCATTTTGCTCTCAGTCCCCCAGATTCTCTCTTGACTAAGAAAGCCCAAGTCCTTAACTCTTGCTATTTCTGGATTCTCAGATACAGAGATTTCCTAACAGTGCTTTTAGGGAAAATAAAAAGACCACATTAAATATACACATTGATTCCTGGACTCACTGGAATTTCAGACATGTTTTTTAAAGTTAAAACCTTAGAATATGGAGAAAGAAATGGCAACCCACTCTAGTATGCTTGCCTGGAAAATCTCATGGACAGCGGAGCCTGGGGTCCTCTGGGGTTGCAAAGAGTCGGACACAACTGAGCAACTAAACCGCCACCACATGGGTACCTCAAACTTACTACTACTGGATGACTTAATCCACACGCATCCACTGGAAGAGTTAAAATACATCTCAAGAGAAGGAGCTCCTCTAAAGTACCTGAGAAAGAATTTCAAGAGTTATTTGAACAACAAGTTAATGTCTTAGAAGGAAGAAAATAATGTAAGTTTGGGAGCCACTAGCATGCAGCTGGTGTTTAAAGTCCAGGAGTGTCTGGGATGATCCAGGGTGGAGGGTGGGGTATGCAGAGAAGACAGCCAAGACTTAGTGCTAAATCTTTTAGATACTGAATCAAGAAGGCCAAAAGAGGATTAAAGTCAATGGGGACTGAAGGGAGATAATCGGAGGAGACTGGAAGATCCTCAAGGACACCAGAGGAGCTTAGAGACATGATTCCAGAAAGTGAATGTCATCAGAAAGCAGAAGCCATCTCTTGTTTTATCTTTCCTCCCACAAAGTTATTTCTCAGCTATCACATGATGGCTCAAAGTTAATTTCTTGATATAACTTAAAATTTAGCCACATTTAGACTATTCATTACAAACTGAGAGAACATACTTAAGTAATTAATCTGCTATTGTGTAGCATAATTACAAACCTTTTATCAACCTTTTTTTTTTTCTATTACTGTTTACTGAAATTTATACTTGGAAGAAATGTTAAACTTAGAACTATCTGCATCCTTAAGAAAAAAGGTAAATGTGTCCATTTCAATTAGGAAGAAGTGGTGGAATTAAAGCAGAAATGGCCAAATCTGGCTGGCAGCAGAGTCCTAGGAAATGGCATACAGAGCATTGGATGGCTCCAGCAAGGATGGCTGCAGCAAGGTAAGTAAAAACGACAGTCAAGAAGAAGCCAGACAAAGACCCTGAAACTCACTTTAGACAATGTGTATGCAATCTCTAGAGAGTATTTCCAATTTCCCAGAGCTTCACACAAGAACTAGATCCACACACTAGGTAGATTTGCAAGGCTTTTCTGGCTGCATTTTCCCTTCACAATGATTTCTTAGTTCCTTATTAACCCAACCCACTTAGCTCTTCCTTCTCTTGTATTCCACAGAATCTGCATCACTCCTCAGAACTATACCTCTGCTCCCCTCATACAAATTAAAACCCCAGAGAAAAAAGTGATAGCAGAGGAGGAGAAGGAAAGAAGTGACCTCTCATGAAGAGTATTTCCAGGGCTTGAGCCCAGCTCCTGAGAACCAGCCCATGTTCACCAAGACCATGCGGAAGAAGAGACCCAAGGCTCCTGGCACTGGTTCTAAAAACAGTACTTTGGAACATGGGTGACTTCACATTTTAGAACCTAATGAACCAGGTGAGAATTTATTTGAATCAGCTTTACCTAAGGGCATTCTGACAAGCACTGATGGAGAAATTATCTGGATGTGATGCCCAAGAGGCACTGGAGATGTCAAGGTGAACCAAGTACAGCCTTGGTCCTCATGGGGTCCAGAGGCACAGTCTCAGGTGGTAAAACCTTTCTGGGTCTCAGACTCTCTCAATGTGACAGAGTTGACCAGACAGCCTCTACTGCCATCGCAATAATACACCTCTAAAATTCTACACCATATACTAGATATGGGGAAGTACCACCTGAGTCTTTAGGGAAGAATTAAAATGCAAAAGAAAGAGTGCGTGTCTTACTTTGTACCAAAGCAAATTTGTGAAGCCCAGTAGTCAAAGAAGCAAATACCAAGATATATGAATATATACATAAAATGGTTTAATCAGAGTTGAACATTAAAGGTCATCTCATACCTATGACTTCACCTAGCCCAGCTTCTTCATTATATAGATAAAGTTAGACACAGAGAGAGAAAGTAATTTGTCCAAGGACACCCAGCCAGTGAGTGGCAGGCCAAACACTAGGACCCAGCCAAGAATGATCTAATCATTCCAGAAAGGTATCAAAGGATGCTAGCAGAGTCTGGGATAAGCTCCTAGTCTCTGGAGGCTAATGTCAAAGAGGACAGCCAAGCCCTCCCACAAAGCAGCGCTTACTGTTCCACAGAAGCCAGGACACCAGGCAGATGGATGCAGGACACACGTATCTTCGGCTCCCACACTCACACACCTCCATCTGCACAAAAGGTGGCACAAGCACCACGGGGCACAGTAGCTGACACTCCTTCCAAAACAGGCTGACAGCCCCCAAGTGGTTACGACCTTCTCGGATTCCAGGCTGGGTTTCCCACCTCATGGCTTGTTACTGAGCCACACACAACGGCCTCACCAAACCTCGGGAAGCCAGTGCTGCAGGGCCAGCCAGCCAGCTGAGTGGCAGCAGCTGCCCCGAACACACCACCCGAGGCCCTCGCTTCCTGTTCTGGCAGTCAGGACTACATGCACATGTTCGGGGTCCAGCCCATCGTTCTCAAAGCTTAGAGCTGGACAGGCCCCAGATATCAAGAAACCATCTGTTACAAAGCCCTCCCTCCTCCAACTTCACTTCAAAACACACCGTGGCATCTGCCACTGTCCCTGGTTACACAAGTGGGGATTAGCCACAGCCTTCTGAGCCAAATATGAGGCCTTCTCACGGGTGACCTTGCCCAGAAGCAAGGGGGCCGCCGGTTTTAAATCAGACATCCTGAATCAAACCCCTCCATGTATTCTGTCCGGCAGCATTAACCACAGTAGACGCCAGAAAAACACATTCTGTTTGTTAAAAGTCCTAGAATTTTAAACCATTTCTCCATTTCAATTTATATTTAACAGTCACTTCTCAAAGCAAAAGTTGTAAGTATTACAGATAAGGTAGAAACAATCACTCGAACAACACAAATATCTCAGACCTAAAAAGAGCATAAACTGACTTTCCAATTAAGAGCAAAACCAGAAGATGGAACATTCTTTGAAAGCCATTCCAACACCATTACATTTAAATTCCAAGTAAACCCCAAGCAGCTCCATTTGTATAATAATAGTCATAAACTAACTAACGCTGATTGAGCATTCACTGTGTGCCAGACTGCACCAGGATCTCTATAAGTACAATCTCACTGGATTCTTCTAAACAGCTCTGTCATTATCTCCTCCGTTTTAAAGTGAAGGATGCATATGGAGGGTAACTATCTTGCCTAAGGTCACATCAATAAAAAGCAACAGGGTCAAGGGTCAAAGCTGGGTCCATGTAACTCCAAAGCCAGTGTTCTTGACATTACTCCACTCAGGCTTGGGAGCTTAGGTGTGTGGGAGCAAAAACTAAAACTGCATTTTAATTTATCAAACTGTATCCCTCTGCATTTTATGAGCTCTGTGTAAATGACTTCCCTGAAATCTTTTTTTCACAGGCAAGGAAGGGAAATTGGCACTCATCTACCAAGTCTGTAGCACAGATGTCAAGCAGCTGTGCAGAAGCTGGGGGGACAAGGGAACCGTGTGCCTGGCAAAGTTACATGTGCATCTGTCTCAGGCTTGACATTTTTAAAAGAAATGAGAAGCCAAGGAGATGAGAGGGAGACTCTCATTCTAAATTCTGCAGAGAATGTTAAATAAACATGATCAGTACCATACAGCTCTGATAGGCAGTGGGTTAAAAAAAAAAAAAAAGGAAACTGTATTCCTTATTAACCTCCCCTTCTTCACCTAACAAGCACAGAAATCTGTGAACACACAACAAAAACCCTATTAATATTAGCCTATTTAAACCTTAAATTTTTAATGCTGTTTATTCTCTTTGGGGGCATTCATTCAGCAAACATTTGGCTTCACTTATACTACTGTTGCCATGCTTTATTTCAGACATCTATGACTTTCTCCTGGGTAAAAACTTTCATGCACCTCATGCAATATCGATAGTCACAAGGCAGCCACAGATTTACTGCTCCACAGCTAAGATCAAAAGGATGGAACAATAAAGCTACAGGCCACAGGGCACACTTACTCAGGTGGCTGTGCTCGGATCAGCCACGAATGCTTGTGATGTTTATGATCTAAGCAAATGTCTTCCCCTGCTACCTTTTTTAATTTTTCACAGTCAACTTTTATTTCAGAGTCTTACCAGGCACCTATTATGTGCCATCTGTTGTATTCGATGTTGGGAATATTAGGGTGAGCAAAACAAGCTGATTGCCTAGTTGGAAAGGCAGAAATGAATCAAATAAGGACACAAAGGAGTCATTTGCAAAGAAGCACTATGAAGGAACATGGATCGGTGCGCACTGTGGCAGTCTTTACACACGGCTATGGATTCTGACACTCCTCCCATTGAGAGGTGAGGTCTGTGTCCCCTTGTTGTGAATCTGGGTAGGCTCCAACAGCTTCCATTATTAGTGTCGGGTGGAAACGATCCTATGTAACTTGCAAAGAGAGGTCACAAAAGTCATGTTGCTTCCTGCTCCTTTTTATTTAATACAATGGTCAGTCTTGGAGCCCTGAAGTGCTGTGTAAGAAGTCCAACTATGCCCAAGGACTCCCTGCATGGGGAGGTCTAAGCCACATGAAGAAACCCTGGAGGGGAGCTCTGGTCAACAGTTCCAGCCAAGCCTGGTCTTTGAGTCACACCAGTCAAGGCCCCAGACACAAGAGGGGAGATGCGCTCATATGAGTCTAGGCCCCCGAGGCTCAAATCTCCTAGCTGAGGCTCCAGACATCACAGAGGACAGACAAGCCATCTTCAGTGTATCTGAGGTTCAGGCCCACAGGATCAAAGATCATAACAAAATGGTTGTTCAACACCAGGTTTTGGAGCGCTTTGTTACCCAGCGATAAGAGGTAGTGTCTGTAGTAAAACAGCCTGCCTTATACCAGCGAGTCCTACACACACAAGGAACATCAGAGCTGAGATCTGAAGGGTGAAAAGGCTTCCAACAAACACAAAGCAAGGGGATGGTCCAAAAGGAATAAAAGTAGGTTGCAGCACAGGCCCTGCGGTCAGAGGGAGCATGCCCAGCACTGGGGAGCAAGCCAGCTGGCCGGAGCACAGAGAGAAAAAGGAGCAAAGGGCTGACGAGGAAGGCAAGGGCAGACCATGTTCGGGGCTGTGGTCTCTTACTTGTCAGCAGTGAGAAGTTCCTGGACGGTTGTTTTTAGGGTTATGGTTTTTTTTATAATTGAGGCAAAAATTCACATAAAAGTCACTTTTATGGTTGAATTCTGTCTTCCCCAAATTCATATGAAGTCAAAACTAGGACCAGAAAATGTGACCTTATTTCCAAAGAAGGTCACAGTAGATATAATTATTTAAGCAAGTAAGTGTTAGAGGCTCAGTAACGTCTGACTCTTTGCAACCCCATGGACTGTAGCCAGCCAGGCTCCTCTGTCCATGGAATTCTCCAGGCAAGAATCCTGGAGTGAGGTGCCATTCCCTTCTCCAGGGGCTCTTCCTTACCCAGGGATTGAACCCAGGTCTCCTGCATTGCAGGCAAATTCTTTACCATCTGTGCCACCAGGGATGTAATTAGCTACGGTGAGACAATTAAGGTAAGTCTTAATCCAATAGGACTGTGTCCTTATAAACAGGGACAATCTGGACACAGATGAGCACACAGGGAGACTGGCATGCGAAGATGAAGGCAGAGACTGGGGCGATGGGTCCATGAGCCAAGGAAGGCCAAGGATGCCAGCAAACGCCAGAAGCCCAGGAGAGGCGTGGGACAGTCACCCTCGCGCCCGTCAGAGGAAACGGCCAGACATGTGACCTCCAGAACCTTCCAGACAGTAAATGCCTGCTTTTTACATCATCCCGGTTGTGGTACTTGGTTACAGTAGCCCTGGGGAACCAAAATAGTCACCATTTTAAACCACTTTAAAGTGATTTAGTGATTCTGAGTCATTTCACACTATGGTGCAACAATTACTACTATCGAATTCTAGAACATTTTCCTATCTGAAAAGGAAATCTTGTTCCCTTCTCTCTCTATTGCTGCTGCTGCTAAGTCGCTCCAGTTGTATCCGACTCTGTGCGACCCCATAGACGGCAGCCCACCAGGCTCCTCCGTCCCTGGGATTCTCCAGGCAAGAACACTGGAGTAGGTTGCCATTTCCTTCTCCTTCTCTCCCGATTAATGGCAACCATTAATCCTCTCCTTTCTGTCGCTATGGATTTGTGTCTTCTGGACATTTCACATAAGTGGTATCATACATTAAGTGGCCTTTTGTGTCTTGCTTCTTTCACATTACATAATGTTTCCAAGGTTTGTCCATCTTGTAGCCTGCCTTCCTCTATATAGCATAATAACTGTCCATTGTGTGTATTTTATTTATCCATTCATTAGTTGATGGTATTTGAATTGTTTCCATTTTTTGGCTATTACATGTAGCAGTGCTGGTGAACATTCCCAGTCATATCTTATATGAACACCAGTGTTTGATTCTCTGGTGAATATACCTAGGAGTGGAACTGCAGAGTCCTATGGCAATTCATCATTTAACTCTTTGAGGAACCAAATGTCTTCCACAGTGGCTATACCATTTCCATTGCCATCAATGATGTCTTAGGGTTGCCTGGAAAGTTTTAAGTAAATGGGGTAAACATCAGATGTGTGCTTTGAAACAAATAGCAATCAACTTTTGTGAAAGAGTCTGAGTTCGTTTGGGACTCCTGGCTCTGACATGCCTTTTCAAACATTCAAGTGGAAATGTCAGCTAGGAGCGTCTTAGACAAGAGGACAGTCAGCTCAGAGTTAAAATTCTGAGACTCAGCAGCCTGAAGCATGGAGGAGATTCTCAAGAGAAAATACAGAATGCAGGAAAAGACAGGCTAGGTCCTGTCTTTTAGGAGCTCCAAATGAATGGTGGGAGAAAGGAAAACTGAGTCTGTGAAAAGGAGCATGATAAACCAGATGTAGCAAAACTGTAAAACTCATAGATTAAAAACAGAAAGGAGACAATCAAAAAAAAAATGACAACAGAAAAAGAGAGAGAAAACTGTAATAAGAAACAGAAGATCTGAAAAGAGTCTAAGTCCTTATACTTTAAGAATCAGATAAGCATCATTTTACCTCTTCCTACATTTTTCCTTTTTCCTCTACCACACCCCCTCCTTTTTCAGTGGGGAGGGGAGGTGGAGAGTAACAGAGAGGCACTGGTTTAGTTCCCTCAGTCTTAATGTTGTGAGAGGTTAAACTACTTGATCTTTTTTATCAGAACTGGTGAATACATGCTTTTCAGTCTGGATATCAAACCTAATTTAAAATAGACCTCCCATCAGGGAGCCGCATGAAAAGAATCTGGTTATGTACTTAACAAGTTCCTATTGTTTCATCAAAGTGTCTGAAAGCCAGGGAGGACAGTTGCGCACGACTTCAAAGTAAGAAATCCTCAGCGATTCAAGTGGAAGAAAAATCCTTGCTCTACCCACCCTCCCAGCTGAGAAGTAGATATTTAATTACAGAGGCAAATCAAAAGATGAGAATCCTAAGAATAAACCTGTAATAACGTCTGTCCCATTTTAAAATTACAGTTTAGATTACTTTGTTCCTCAAAAGCCATAGTAGTAGTTAGTTGCTCAGTTGTATCTGACTCTGCGACCTCACGGACTGTAGCCCGCCAGTCTCCTCTGTCCAGGGGATTCTCCAGGCAAGAATACTGGAGTGGATTGCCATTCTCTTCTCCAGAGGATCTTCCCAACCCAGGGATCGAACCCTGGTCTCCTGCATTGCAGGCAAACTCTTTACCATTTGAGCTACAGGGAAGACCTCAAATGTCATATCAGAGATTATAAAGCTTTACATATCACTCGAGGGTGTAGCCAAACCTTTCAGGCCTACATTCCAAGGAACTGAATTTTACCTCTAATTAGGTGAATAAAGATCTCTTGGGGTTAAACAAACATTGTCTCAAGTGGAGAGAGAGGAACCGAGTCTGCGACCCTCTTGGGGTACGTCTGGGTACAGACCTGTGCTTGGATAGCCGACTCCTCTGGTGACCCGCCACACTGATACAAAATCGGGGAATGTAAAATCGCACTACACTGAATTGCTTTATCTGAACACAACACACAATTCCCTTACTCACTCTATATTCACATCCCTTTCAGATTCAATATTACCATTTGACAGAAGAGGTGTCCTTCCAGAGTAAGCCTGGAAATTAGCTATTTATAAGTCCATAGCTGGCAGAAATCCAATGGACATTAGGACTTAAAACATATCTTCTGCTTTACAAGAAAACTAGGAAACTGGTTCCAGTTACATTAGACAACTGAATCACATTGGAAAAAGTAATAAAATCACTGTGAATATTAGCCAGTTAGCCACATGCACTGGTATTTGTGCCTGGTATTTGACATACGTTATTCCAAAGGTATTATTATCCCTGTTTTACAGACAAACGTCTGGACATGTAGACACTCCAAATCTTGCCTTTGGTGACACAGAAATTGAAATTCAACCTTTTTTTTTTTTTAATTTTAAACCAGAATACTACAACTGCCTCTACCGTACTAGGTCTTCAAAAACCTGTTGTGGAACTTCTCAGAATGTTACTGCTAAGTACAGTTGTAACCACAGCACAATGATGACAAAAAATAAAGTCAAAATTGAAAGGCAGTGATCTTCCAGAAGACAAACACTTAACACCTGTCTACCAAGTAACATTTTATTACTAAAAGTTCTACGAGAAGTGGGTACATGATTTTGTTGTTGTTGTTGGGGAGGTATAAAAATTTTACATATGGGGAGTACTTTTCATTATGTTTTAGATGTGGAAGTAATAAAACAGCCAATGTGTTATAAAACACCATCTCCCACAGTACATAAGAAGAGTCCTCTCGATGGCCCTGGTTCAGAGCATCAGCTTGATGAGGGCACTTAGATTATAAAAGAGCAGTAACTGATGTTAATTAGCACTTAATGCAGTAGAGCCACAAATATGAACTCACTCGTTACTTCTCACCACACTCAGGGAAGCAGGTACTTGTGCTCTCTCATAGCTGGGGGAAAGCAATGTTACAAACGTGATGGTAACCTACTTCCAGAAAGTGTTGGTCATAAACACGAAGGATAAACACTGCACAGAAGCCTTTAAATTCCTCATATACACAGAGGCACAGATGAACGTACTTTTAGCCACAATAACCACACTCATGCTAAAACAACTGAAAATCTGTAGTATGCTAGAAGGCAAAATATGATTTGAACGCACTGAACTATAATATTCGGAGAAGGAAATGGCAACCCACTCCAATATTCTTGCCTGGAGAATCCCAGGGACAGGGGAGCCTGGTGGGCTGCTGTCTCTGGTGTCGCACAGAGTCATACCAGTAATAGAGGCTGGAAGAAAAATGTTAATTATCATTGAACGAGTACAATATGCCCAACCTTGTTCTACGTACCTCATGAGGACTGACAGTTAATGCCCATAATGAGCTTGTGAGGAAACTAGGGCTTCCCGGGTGGCTCAGTGATAAAGATCTGCCTGCCCGTGCAGCAGACACATGGGTCTGATCCCTGGTCCAGGAAGATCCCCAGGAGAAGGACACGGCAGCCCACTCCAGCATTCTTGCCTGGGAAATCCCATGGACGGAGAAGCCTGGCGGGCTACAGTCCCAGGGGTTGTAAAGAAAGAGTGGGACGTGCCTTAGTCACTGAACTGAAAAACAAATGAGGAAACTGAGGTCTGGGAGTTGCCTGGAGTCACATGAGAGTTCGGAGGATTCAAAGCTAGTTTGGCTCCCAAGTCTGTGCTCTTGACCACAACATTAGACAGTTAAACAAGGCACAGCTTGTTTTCACGGTGAACCCGAGATTACCCACGCAAGACCGAACATACTTCACCAAGGAGAAGAAAGAGAAATCCCTGACTGCTTTACACTCAACTCTGTTTCCAGGGCTCTTTCTGACACATGTCCTGTGAACCTCTAGTGCAAGAAAATGCCAAGCCAGATCTGGTTCTCTCCAGCTCTAAAATACTCATTCATGTCTGTAGTGGCTTCATCCAACCTACTACTCCCTGAATCCAATTTCCTCTTGAATGCACTTAATACTTTTTTTGTGAATGAATCCTATTAGCACAATTTATTCATTCCTTCTGAAACCCTGTACTTGCAGGCAGAAAAACAGCATGTCAGAATAGAATGTTTTATTTCATGAAACACACATCTCATCTTTAAAAAGAAAATAGCTTTGCCTAGTTAGATCCTTACCTGCTAGATAAGTTGCAAGAGGAAATTTATACTACCACGAATAATTTTTTGAGTAATGTTTATAAGAAATGAGTCAGTAAGAGTGGAAACACTTCATATCCAAGTGTCTCTAAACGATATTCCACAAACCAATTATTCACTCATTCCAAAATCACTTGTTACTCTATTTATCAACCTGTGGTTCAAGGACCATCCATGTGAAAAGCACCAGGAGGCGATTGCTGACACAGGTAAAGGCTAAGGAATTTCACTCCTGGTGAAGAACTCGGCATCACTCACAAACAGTGCATGCAAGTCTTAGGTATCCTGAAGTTAGACAGGATTCAGACAACCATGCAAAGAGCTTATCGCAGCCCCTTAATTGGCCTCCCTGGTTCTACCCTTCTCATCCCCACACACCTGCTCTTCTCCATGTAACAGTGTGCGTGCCTGCATGCTCAGCCGCTTCGGTCGTGTCCAACTCTTTGTGACGCTAAGGATGGACTGCAGCCCACCAGGTTCCTCTGTCCACGGGATTCTCCAGGCAAGAATTCTGGAATGGGCTGCCATTCCCTTCTGCAGGGGAACTTCCCAACCCAGGGATCACACCCACATCTCTTATGTCTCCTGCATTGGCAGGCAGATTCTTTACCACTAGAGCCACCTGGGAAGCCCCTCTATGCGGCAGAGGGTTCCTTTCAAAGCATAAGTCAGATCACGTCACTTCTGCTCCAGCATCACCCAGTCACCCTTATCAAGAAGCACTCCACCTACCCACTCCCCCCACGCACACTATTTCCTAATTTTACCCTCTTTAGCACTTATCAGTATCTGAAATACTTACTAGTTTGCTTATTCAATATTCATTTATTTATTTCGCTGTGCCAGGTCTTAGCTGCAGCATGTGGGATCTTTAGCTGAGGCATGAGAACTCTCAGCCGCATGTGGGATCTAGTTCCCCAACCAGGGGTTGAACCCATGCTCACTTCATTGGGAGTGCAGAGTCTCAGCCACTGGACCACTAGGTAAGTCTCCTTACCAATTTACTTACTGTATCTTTCTTAGTGTCTGAAAATGTAAGCTTCAGAAGAAGCAGGCATTTTTTTTTTCAATCTCTTTTGATCCTAAATGCATCCCACTTGGCACATAGAAGTTAAAAAGTACTCACTGGAGAGATGAATGAATGAATGAGTATCATAAATGCTCAAATAAAGACTAACGGAGTGCTGTAGGAAACTAGAGGAGAGACAACCAGCTCCTCATGGGAACAGCCCAGCTTCTCTCAGAGAAGGTAATGCAAGCCGGGTTTTGAAGGAAGAACAGAGAACACTCTCTAAGAAAAGGAAGGACACTCCCTGTGGCAACTGGCCTTCAATCTTCAAAAAATCATGAAAAACATGGAAAGAATTAAGAACTATTCCAGATGGATGGAGACTAGAAAGACGTAATAGCTGCATGTTGTAAGCTATTCTGAACTGGAACTTTTTGCTCTAAGGACATTATTGGGAAATCTAAAGAAACCTGGAGTCCGTCAACAAAGGTATATATATAGCAGTTCTTTTTAGTATTCTTGCAGCTTCCCTTAAGTTCTGAATTGTTTCAAAAGGAGAAAGAAGGTGGTGGGGGAAGGGGAGGCGAAGAAAACACAAGTGAATGAGTGAATATAATGCATTAAATAATCTATGGATTAAATGCCTAATGAATAAAATAGGAGGAAAAAAGACTATTTCTTCCAAATATTTCTATTCCCCTTGCTCCCCCACTCCTCCAAGAAAAACTTTGGGCCCATAGCATCTTGGCTTAGAGTCAGGCCAAATATGGTCATTTTTCTTTAAGTGTAACACAAATAAAGCCCGCGGATTACAGTGGAAACAGCAGGCAGCGGGACATTTGTCTGTATAAACTCTGTAGTAAATGACATCTCTCTTCTCCCTACAGAGTAGAGGCTTGATCTCCATGAATTGCTGTAACTCAAAACATACTTCTCACATAAAAATAATGATGGGGATGGAAACAGAAAAAGTAAATCTTTGGACTGGATTGTTGTTGTGAGCCAAAGAGAATGATTAAATATAAAACAAGAGTGGGGGGGAACAGCACTAGGGTATCAAGAAACAGATTGGCATGGTTTTTTTGAAACTGGAAGTTACAGGCAACGTGACTAGAATTTAGAAGCCAGTATTAAGGACTGAACACTCTTCCAAACATCTACAGCTCCGTTGACAGGTCAAATAGTATGACGACGAACACCACAGCCATAAGAATCTCTGAGTGACCCAAAGGGTGCCTAACTAATGACCTCCTCATCTCAAGCGCTATGCGAAAACTAACAGCGTTCTCCAATTGAAGCAACACTCTAGTACAAACATACAAAAGAGGCATGCTGCACAAAAAAGAACTCGCCAGAAGTTCCCAGACCTTCCCTAGTAAGGGAAAAGGCTATTTTAAAATACAGGAAAGAAACGAAATTAGCTTACATACGACTTCTCAGGGATGCAGCTATGTGCAGTGCAATCGAGGCAAGAGAAAGCGGTTCAGGGCCACAGCAGGGGTCTACGCAGAGGTAGAGAGCACCTTCCGATTTCCTGCCATCCTCTGGATGCGGGATCCAGCTTGCTCTCTGAGATCGGATGGTTTTAAGTTTTATTCCAAAGCAGTGAAGTTGAGAAACTGCTCATTTTAAAAACGTGAAATTCTAACTGTTCCTGGGAACTGGTTAGATCTGGCAACCCAGGCTCATGTTCTCTGGGCAACCATCAGCTGCGGGCAAGCAGCCCCGCCACCACCCCCCACCACAGACACTGGGCAGAAGGGTGGCTGACCCTTCACCACACTCCACCTCTGACCCTCAGTGGCTTGTCTTTTGCCTGGTCCCTCAAAGTGGAGGAACCTGCAACCCCAGCACTGATGCCAAAACACCCAGCTTGCAAGGACACCAAAACTGAACCATGTCTTATATAATAAATTCTGCATTATTAGACTTCAGAGAGAAAGCACACGTTAATAACATTATGCAGAATAAACTACGTTCACATTCTTCCAAAGACATTCTCACAAGCCTCACTGTCAGAGGCAAAGTTTATCATTTGAAACCATTTTGCTATGGGAACAGGAATCCTTTGAAAGTCTCTCAGCTTATCAAAATGTGACGCTGTTTGTTTTAGAAGCCCTCTACATGAGTTCGAAAACTAACCACCACAGTTATATCTTACTACACTTTAGAAAATAAAAAGGAAAAACATCATACATAGATACTGTAATGCAAAAAATTTAACAAATGTTAACTGCCCTAAATTGTCAAAAGAATGAATATTTTAACTTCTTTTCAAATATTTCCCAATTTCCCAGTTGCATTCTATATATAATCAGAATATCTTTAGTCCCAGAGTAATTGTGCATGGGCACACAACCATGCCCACAGGCAAGTCATACACTTTCTGTCCCCCAGTGTTCTCACCAGTACAGTGTAAAGAACTCAAAGACACCTCATGGGATCACTAGGAAGATTAAATGAGTTAATATACAAGCAGTACTTGGGAACAGTGCTTACCACATCATAAACATCATATAAAAATTAAAAAGAAACAATCCCTACTGCCCAGTGTTACATTACTTGATACAATAACCTAAATTATTGATGTTATATTCTCTGATCAGAAACTCATCTCTGCCCTGGTTTGCACAGTGAAACACTGTCTTATGTCGTTTTCTACTCAAAGGACATTCCACTATTATCAACTTAAGTTAAATCTCAAAAGTCATTAATAAAAGCAGTGATTTCTCAAATGGTTTATGGTCAACCACTCTAAAAAGTACTTGGTAGAAAAGAATTCGCTCTAAGCTAGTATCCAAGAGATAGAGATTTAGCAAAACAATTATCAAGTTTGAAGAATAAAACCTCCAGCACAGTAAAAACACGGCATTAAAAAGATAAAATAAAAACCTCAATGCAGGAAAAGACAAGTATTATTCACAAAGGTAGAGCCTTCTAAGTGAATGAACAAATTAAACAGATGACCACAAATGAACAAACTGGAGATATGAAGCTGATCACAAATTTGTAATTTCTTTAAAAAAAAATCTAATACGCTTATACTTAAGAGTCAATGCTGAACTGCCTTGTCATACTTACAGAGCCAGGTAATAATGACATACGGAAATACTCAATTAGCGTTGCCTCAACACTCTATGCATTGATGTATTTGTGCTCATATTGACAAGGTGGTCCCTGCCCTGCATCTAAAATCTAGTTGGGGGAACAAAACTAACAGAGATAAACCTCTGAGTGGTCTAATCTGATGGTTCATTGGTAAAGAATCTGCCTGCCAATGCAGGAGATCCAGGTTCAATCCCTGGGTCAGGAAGATACCCTGGAGAAGGAAACGGCAACCCACTCTAGTCTTCTGGGAAGACTGCCTGGGAAATCTATAGACAGAGGAGTCTGGCAGGCTACAGTCCACAGGGTCACAAAACAGTCAGACACGACTTAACAACTAAACAACAACCTCTAAGTATACAATCTCTAAGTATCTACTATAAGGCGTCACAGAGAGAGGCACCCAGGGGACGCTGCAAGTGCCCTCAAGTGAAAAGAACAGGACCCAGAGCAAGGAGAAGGTCTTCAGGGCGTCATCACTGCAGCCGTGTCTGTCCACCGTGCGGCACACACCCAAGTGCAACATGCATTATCCACTCTCCATCCTAGCAAGCTGGCGTGGGTGGTGGGGGTGTTTGTTGTTTTTGGGAAAAAAAAAAATAACTGAAAGTATTCTACTCAGTTCAGTAACTCAGTCATGTCTGACTCTTTGCAACCCCATGGACTGCAGCACGTCAGGCCTCCTTGTCCATCACCAGCTCCTGGAACTTACTCAAACTCATGTCCGTTGAGTCAGTGATGCCATCCAACCATCTAATCCTCTGCTGTCCCCGTCTCCCCTGCCTTCAATCTTTCCCAGCATCAGGGTCTTTTCCAAGGAGTCAGTTCTTCGCATTAGGTGGCCAACGTATTGGAGCTTCAGCATCAGTCCTTCCAATGAACATTCAGGACTGATTTCCTTTAGGACTGACTGGGTTGCTCTACTTGCTGTCCGAGGGACTCTCAGGAGTCTTCTCCAACACCACAGTTCAAAAGCATCAATTCTTCGGCACTCAGCTTTCTTTATAGTCCAACTCTCACATCCATACATGACCACTGGAAAAAAGATAGCTTTGACTAGACAGACCTTTATCAGCAAAGTAATGTCTCTGCTTTTTAATATGCTGTCTGGGTTTGTCACAGCTTTTCTTCCAAGAAGCAAGCATCTTTTAATTTCATGGCTGCAGTCACCATCTTCAGTGATTTTGGAGCCCAAGAAAATAAAGGCTGTCACTGTTTTCATTGTTTTCCATCTATTTGCCATGGCAGCACATATACTAAAATTGTTCTGCTCAGCAAATCCCTAATCCGCCTCAAAACGCGCAGTGACACAGCCTCCTGAGAAGCACTGCCTGACCACTCCTTCCTCGGGCTTACACACCGCTTCCCGTGATGTGTATTTATGTCTTTCCTCCACTAGGCTGAGAACTCCAGTCCATCTTGTACCGCAGCCCTAGGCCTGCAGGCTCAGTGAACACCCCTGGAGCGAGAGAGTAAGAGGAGGATGCCTCAGCCAGGGGCAGGACCCCACAAACAGTGAGACACTGAGGTGGAGCCCACGGATTCCAATGCCATGCTCCCCGGCACACGGGTGCTCCCCAGAGAAGGGGGGACCTCTGTCCTCAAGGAACTCAGAGTCTACCCAGATTCCAGAAAGCTGTCTTAGAAAGCACCTTAAGCTAATGACACACTCCTTTTAGCCGGAACATGAACCCGCCCGTTAAAATAAGGAGTGGTGGTTTTTAAAGGCCCTGCAGGCCTGAGCACTTTGGGATGCTGGTACAGAGAGCGAGCAAGAGTTCACTGGGTCACGCGAGGAAGGGCATTAACTTACTCATAAATCTCCAACACAACACTCCCTCTTTCGCTCCCTGGCTGAGCAACTGCCATCTGGAAGGCTTAGCACATGAAAGGCATTATCACGGTTCTGCTGGAATATTTCTGGTAGGCAGAGAACACAAGATGCCAGAACTTAAAAAAAAAAAAAAAAAATCACAGAATTCCGATTACCTCATTTCACCTTTCTTTTCAGCCAATCCAAATTCCGCCTGTTGTAGACTGTTAACTAACAGAGAAACCTTGCAAGGGCTTTGCTGAACCACTCGAGTGGCAAAGTCTCCACGAGGCCTCGCTTCTACCTGCTGATACCGGGGCCTGAGCTGACTCGAAGCAAACAGAGACCCCCGATCTGCATGCAACCTTCCGACTGAAAGGCAGCAGAAGAGCAAGGCAGGCTGCATTCAGCTTCGTGGAACCCATCAGGACTCGAGGTCCACCTGCACATCCCAGAAGCTTGGAGCCTTAACACGCACTTCCTGCCCCAGCTTCCGGCCGGTCGAGTCGACATCCTCAAGATGACCCCACCTGTGCTCTCATCAGCGCCTCCCTGGTGGTTCACTGATAATACCTATGGCTGATTCACATTGAAGTTTGAAAGAAAACAACAAATTCTGTAAAGCAATCAATCTTCCAATTAGAAAAGAAAGAAAGAAAGAACCCACCTGCCAATGGAGGAGACATAAGAGACATGGGTCCGATCCCTGGGTCGGGAAGATCCCCTGCAGGAGGGCATAGCAACCCACGCCAGTGTCCTTGCCTGGAGAATCCCATGGACAGAGGAGCCTGGTGGACTATGGTCCATGGGATCACAAAGAGTCAGATATGACTGAGCATCCACCCACACGCTCTCATCTGTGGTTCTGCTGTCTGTCTGCTTCTCTGGTACCTCTGCCTACCTGGGCCTCTGAGGGTCTTCTGGGGGCTCCCCAGCCCTGCGGGAACAACACGAAGGAAACCACCTCTCCACTGTCTGGCTGGGCTGCTGTGCAGAGAAGCCAGGTCTAAGAGGGGCTCCTGCCACTGTCATTGTTGTGAGACCTCAGGCGATGGGATCTGATAAAAATTATCTTCAGGCTGGTGCCACAAAAGCCCGTTTCCCCTAATGGGACCCAGCAATTTGAAAGTGTCTCACAGAGCATGTTCCTGCTCTAATCTTCAGAGTCTTCCCTGAGGCAGGCACACGGCAGCTCCAAGTCAGACACAAAGAAACGGCGTCTCCGGGGGCCTGGGCCATAGCAGACCTCACTAACCCGGGTCTTGCTCATGCTGCCTCTCAGATTTTTGTATTTTTTTAATTCAACAAGATCACTTGGCACTGTCCGCATCACCTTCTCTGAGTCTACAGATGGGCAGGGAAGTTGGAGCACAGATGAGCTCTGTGCTTCCCACCAGGCACTCCCAGACACACTGCCCACTGGAGACCAGCTTGCCCGAGTCTGAGGATGGCAAGGACCTCACTGGCTGGCCCCAAAAGATGCCATTAGCATCTTCAACCCTTTCCAGTCAAAAGTTTGTCAGCCTCTGATACAGGATGCACCTACCTACCACTGTTACTGTTAAGTCACTTCGGTCGTGTCCGACTCTGTGCAACCCCATAGACGGCAGCTCACCAGGCTCCCCCGTCCCTGGGATTCTCCAGACAAGAACCCTGGAGTGGGTTGCAATTTCCTTCTCCAGTGCATGAAAGTGAAAAGTGAAAGTGAAGTCACTCAGTCGTGTCCGACTCTTAGCGACCCCATGGACTGCAGCCTACTAGGCTCCTCCGTCCATGGGATTTTCCCTACCCTGTGTTTATTTTTCTTTTTTTTTTTTAAACAGCCTCGATGCCTCCACTGTCACATTCTAAAACCCCAGGTGCACAGGGAATGTTCTCAACTTCCAAATGTTAAAAGCATGCACATCTGTACAGGCTGCCAGGGTTTCAAGAGTGTAAATTACCTTGGGACGGAATCAGAGCCCAGTGACAGCCTCTCCCTCCCCCACCCTGTGGGAGGGCCTCCTGCTCTAAAGACGCCCGACAGGGGAACCCTTGACCAGGGTGATTAACATCCTCGGGCTTTCAGTAGGATCACTATGTAGCCTGTCATCCAAAATGAATAATTTCCCAAGTCAAAGGGGACATTCTGAGCAACAGAATGTTGAAACAAAACACAAAATGCTAAGACTACCCTACCACAATTATCCCTCTTCCACAAACCAACGAATCCTTCACCACATCTAAAGAGAGATTCACTTCAACAATCCAATATTCTTGGTGTCTGTCGTGACCTCTTTAGTTAGATCACCCAATAATACAATTGAAAATGAAGTTATTAAGAGCTCTGAGTGATACAGGAAGTTTGCCTTTTATCTTTAGAGACGGTATTCAAATCGCAAATCCTAGGATTTGAAATCTAGGATTGAAAATCTATAAAATCACATCTGGTCCCCATTTATTTCATCACTTTGATGAACAGAACTAAAAATGATTAGTAGTCACGCTTTGAGAGGATATGATAAATAAATGGAAAGGAATCATTTTGGTTACAGTGGTTATATCATCCCGTATCATGACCCCTAAAAGGTTAGCTTTTCATGAAATATATCACAAATAAAAAACAAAACAGTGTCCAGCCTCTCTTGTATGTCAGAATTTCCATGCACATAACTAACAATGATCCTAGTAAAAATTACTTACAACTTACATTCGTATCATACCCTCTAGCTTGCAAAGCTCTAATTTTTCTCCCCAGTGACCTTGAAAGCACAAGCAGGCAAGTACATACAACTGAGAAGATTTGTCACAAGGGCCCTCCATAAGCTAACAAAGGAAGACTGTCTGGGACCAAAGTCTGGGTGACAGTATGTAAAGTTTCCCTATCTGAGAGTGCTGTGTTCCAGATTTCAAATATTCAAATACTGTCAACTGACACACGCATATGTGCACTTTTTTTTTCCCTTTTTCAGTAAATGTATTCTTTGCAATAAAACCAGTTCATTCAATGCAGTTTAATTTGTATGTGATTACAAAGTGAAAGTGTTAGTCGCTCAGTCACATCCAACTCTTTGCAACCCTATGGACTGTAGCCCACCAGGCTCCTCTGTCCATGGGATTCTCCAGAGAAGAATACTGGCATGGGTTGCCATTCCCTTCACCAGGGGATCTTACAGACCCAGGGATCGAATCTGGGTCTCCTGCATTGCAGGCAGATTCTTTACTGTCTGAGACACCAGGGAAGCCGATTACAAAGCGTTTGCTATGAAAGCAGTCCACAAACAGAGGAAAATCTGTTCTGGATGCTTTGCCCCAACAAGACTTTTTAAAATATACAGTCACCTCTCTCTTATCTTACCAGACATATTCCAATTCACTCAAAAACACAAAGGTCCTAAAACACAAAGGAGGAATCTGTGGTTCTGGGAGGAAATACAGTCTCCTGGACATGCAAAATTGTATCAGAGAGAAGTCTCTACAGATGGAGAAGGGAATAGAGGCGGAGAGAATTAAGGAATTAAAGAGGTTATCAACCCAACTGGAGGGTGTGGGAGAAGCAACAAAAGACACCCAATCTTTGGAAAGCCCTCTAGGTTTGAGCTGAAACGGATCACAGAAGTCAGGGTGACGTACTGAGGGCTTCGTCCACAGCCACACCTGCTGAACTTCCAGGGAGAGGTCAAGCAGGATGGGAGCTCAGCAGAGAAAAAGCCAAGAAAAACAGGCATTTCCCATCGCCTCGAGTCTCCACTGTCAGCCCCTGCTCCCGCACCAGCACATCTTTCCACATCAGCGAAGTGGGAACAAATTAGTCTGAGTTGGGCTAACAGTTAATCAGACCCTCTCACATTCTCTTACTTAGGCATTCATGCATGCAGAACAATTTCTGGAATGCCTTCTAGGAGCCAGGCCCTGTCAAGACCTGGAATGAAACCTCATTCAGGTCCTGTCCACAAACACCTCAAATACAGTGGCAAAGGAACCCCCTCACTGAATCAGACCAGAGACGACCCCTGTGATGAGGGCCCCACGGAGGTGTAATTCCACAGACAGAATCCCTATAGGAGGAAGGGATTTACTGCCTCAGGTTTTCATATTTTCACCATTGTTTAAAATGGTTCCAAGGATGACCTAGCTAGATAGAACACAATCCATATGATCTGACAGCTTGTAAAACTCACAATAGCCAGCTTGTATTTTAACTGTTTAAACCCACCTTTGATGTATCCTTTTAAAAACAAACAATTTGCTGTGAATCAAAGACTGTGAGGTGAAAAACTGGGTGTTAAAAGGAAGAAGAGAGACTACAAAACAAAACAGATTGCCCAGAACCACTCAAACTGAGAAAGGCAGAGTGCCAGGCACGCTGTAGCTAAGAGCATCCCACAGTCGCCCTCTATACATGCCATCCAACTGGCCAGAAGCAAAATATATAACCTCCTTCTTTTCAGTACTGTAGTAGATGTTGATGTATTTTTCACGGTTTTCAAAACATTTCTGAAATATATGCGGAAGGACAAAATGGCTAAATGAAGTATAGCTAAATGATGGGGTGGGATAACCTAGTGGAAGTTTAGCAAAGCATTCCCAAAGGTTGTAATTCTAGAAACAGCTCTCCGAAGAACAATTACAGGAGCTCCAGCAGCAGCCCCCCAGGCCCTGAGATAAGTGCTTTGCACTCGCAGCCTCTTTGTTCTTTACAACTTTTTAAGGTAGATACCACACCATTGATAGAACACAGAAATGGCAGACAAATCACTGAAAGCAGAGCTAAGTGCAAAGTTATAGTCAGCAAACATAAATAGGTTCACAATCGAGGGCCAGTTACCAAGCCCCTATTCCCACAGGATGGTGCAGAGAGAACCTGGTGACGCCTGCAAACACCGCAGACTGCATCACAGCAGAATACTCTCAGGGAACCTAGAGTAAACCTAGGGAACCCAAATACTTTATAATGGACACCATATTTGCCTATGTCTTTGCTCCATACAGGTATGGTTGGGGAACAGGATGCCGATGAGAGATGAGAAATAAGCAAAGTCCCTACAATGGAGTTTGACGTTAATCCCATCCAAATTAAGAGTCATTTAAGTACTTAAGGGTTTCCCAGGTGGCACGAGTGGTAAAGAACCCACTTGGCAATGCAGGAGATGGAAGAGATGCAGATTCCATCCCCAGGTTGGGAAGACCCCCTGGAGGAGGAAATGGCAACCCACTCCAGTATTATTGCTTGGAAAATCCCATGCACAGAGAAGCTACAGGCCATGGGGCTGCAAAGAGTCAGACACGGCTGAGCAGACACATACTAGTAAGTACTTAAAGCAGGTGATGTGACAGGATCAGATTTAACCACTAGAGAAGGCTCTGGGAGATGGAGTGTGGGGGAAGGAAGGGAGAATTACAGCCCTGCAAATGAAGATGCTGATGATCTGAACCAAGGCAAAGAAAGGTGGTGGAGAAGAGAATGAGAGAACCCGCTGATAGGGTTAAGACTGAGCAGGTATCAGTGCTGACAGTACTGTGTAGGTTCTGAGGTTTCAACCTACTAGTCAGCTAACAAGTCAGCCTACCACAGTTTCAGATGCCAGCAGGACCCGTGCCATCCCTGGGTCAGAGACAAAGGCCGGGTCATCACTCACAGCAATACAGTAGCCACAGCATCTGCCCCAGTCCCCCGGGCAACAATTTCCACAGGACCATGCAGAGACGGATCACAACATGAACTGCACTACAAGACAGGACCCTTAAGTTAGGGAGCCCAAATATTTTTTTCATGCGCGTCTATCTTCCAAGGCTTTTTCCTCTACAAACATCCTTGAAAAGATGATCCAGAACAAAGGTGGTTAGTACCTCAGCTTGCAGAATCCTGCAAGAAACATGAGATTTATGGAGAACTGTTTTCCAGCATCCTCACTTTGCCTATGAGGAAACTAAGACTCAAAAAGCTTAAGATGAGTCAGGGTAACATAGCTAGAAGGTAACAGAAGTGAGATTCAAACCCAGACCTAGGATGCCAAGTCCCATTGCCCTCCCCACTATTCAAAATCCTATTATGTAAAACAGGGACTTCTGCTAGTGGAAGGAGTATAGAGATGATAAATGGGTCCTTCAGGCTCTCCGGGAGGTTGTCAGCTCACCTGGAAGGGAACAGGGACACACTAGAGGCTGGTAACTTTGCTGCTGCTGCTAAGTCGCTTCAGTCGTGTCCGACTCTGTGCGACCCCATAGATGGCAGCCCATCAGGCTTCGCCGTCCCTAGGATTCTCCAGGCAAGAACACTGGAGTGGGTTCCCATTTCCTTCTCCAATGCAGGAAAGTGAAAAGTGAAAGTGAAGTCACTGAGTCGTGTCCAACTCTCAGCGACCCCATGGACTGCAGCCCACCAGGCTCCTCCATCCATCGGATTTTCCAGGCAAGAATACTGGAGTAGGGTGCCATGCTGGTAACTCTGCCCAGCTCCAAAGATGAAGGTTCTCCTTGGCTCATGTATCTCAAAACTTGAATGACAGAGTAAAACTAGGCTGCTATAGAAGTCAATGGTGGTGCATCTCCATGCCGTGGGGAGATCTACTCCCAAGTCCTTGGTTAGCCCCTTCCTAAATCCACCCTGCACAATTACAAGTTTTATGGGAGAATGCTATCAGAATGGCAAAGAAAGTTTATATGTTAATACTAGATCTTTATTCCCTAAAACTACTTGCAGAGGTATGAAACAGAATAACTTTCCATATAAAGATGATTTCTCTTCATCCGTGTATTTACATTAGCTAACACTTCACATACATAATTAAAAGAAAGTAAATATATATGCTTCCCAGGTGGCTCAGCAGCCTGGTAAGCTATATAGTCCATGGGGTGGCAAAAAAAGTCAGACATGACTCAGCCACCAAACAATAGCAGCAAAAGTAACTGGATTAAGAAACTGAAAAGAACTTGGTTAGCAGACCCTTCATTTTGATAACAAACATACTGGATTCAAGAATTAAAGGTAACTGCAGAGTTATTTCATAAACAGGATTCATTATTTTGAACATGAGTGATCAAGCTTATTCATTTATTAACATAAAAGTGAAAAAATGACTTGCTTAGCTTCAAGGGGACAATAAGATGTTTGGCATACGCAGGACTTAAGGTCTTCCTGGTGTCAATGATGACCAGCTGGACTGCAGACTCTCTTCTGAGATTTCTTAGCTCAGTCTTCAAGGTCCTGAGACACCTGAGCAGTCCTTGTCAGCCTGGGGAACCCTCTCCCTCAGCAGAAAGTTCCCACTCCCCATGAGAAGCCCCCACCATCACCACCAGGTTCCTCTTCAAGGGGTGAAAGGCACAGGTGGTGCTTATCACACTAACAGAAATGTCTGAATCCACTCCACTTAAAAGGATCACCCACTTTATAGGCCACTTATTTAAACCTTTGGATGGCTGCCCAATGCATGCAAGCTGCCACAGTGCACAATCCAGGGAGCAAGCACCACGCACATCCCAGAGGGCTGTGCAGTTCACAATCTGTGCAGCTATGAGTGATGGCAGCCTTCAGGGATAGGTGGTCACTCCCAAGATACTTCCCCATCAAAGTTCACTTCCTCATCCATGGATTTTTTTTTTTAACCTAATCTGCAAATCCCCCAGATTCTAGCAGTCATCATGGATTTCAACCGGTGACTGAAGGAAGTTAATCATTTTTACATATCATTAAGTGAATGAAAATTATTATTTAGAATTCGGTTTGGACTAGCTGCTGATGAGATTCACACTGGAAACAGGAGTGGGCAACATAACAACAACTTATTTCATATATTTGCATCCTCAGACTCCTCTCTCCATCTAGAATCTTTATGGCAGGCCTCCTTGGACAGCAAGGAGATCAAGCCAGTCGATCCTAAAGGAAATCAACTGAGATTATTAATTGGAAGGACTATGCTGAAGCTCCAATACTTTGGGCACCTGATAAGAGCTGACTCACTGAAAAAGACCCTGGTGCTGGGAAAGATTGAGGGCAAGAGGAGAAGGGGTGACAGAGAATGAAATGGCTGGAAGGCATCACCGAATCAATGGACATGAGTTTGAACAAACTCCAGGAGATGGTAAAGGACAGGGAAGCCTGGTGTGCTATAGTCCCTGGGGTCGCAAAGAGTCGGACATGACTTAGCAACTGAACAAGTACCACACAGACATATTATTCTTTTGATGGATAAAGAAGTAAATATCTACTGCAGATAACCAGTAAGTAGGCTTTTACAGTTCTATTTGAAAAAACACACACCCAAGTTACTCTTCTGAACAAATGTTCTTACTTGGCTTTCATAGGTACACTACTGTTAATTAAAAGAAAGAAAGTGAAGTCGCTTAGTCATGTCCAACTCTTTGTGACCCCATGGACTGTAGCCTACCTGGCTCCTCCATCCATGGGATTTTCCAGGCAAGAGTACTGGAGTGGGGTGCCATTTCAAATGCTTCTCTAAATTTCCTATACTGGCTTGGAGGTGATCTCAGTGTCATTTTCCAAGAAGCCGGTTCACCGATTGCTTGAAAATAATTCATTCCACACGTACCAAAAAGCAAACAGAAAGTCTCTTCCCCAGTCCAAGTCAGCAGAGCCAGGCTGCTTCTGAGATGAGCACTTTCTGCTCCTGCTCAGCTCTGTCCGAGGCTTGGCCCAGGCTTTCCCATCTCTCATCTCTCAGGGCCAGATACCTGACAATCTCTGCAACGTGCCCTGTCTGTGCCCTCTGGGGCTGCCGAGGCTCCCAGCACTCTGGGCCCTCCTCCACTGCCACCAGTAATCCTGTATCCTGTTGCCTGGCGCTCTTAACATCAGCCATTCCTGTGCGTCAGCTCTCCGTCTTCTCTAACTCAGGATGCTACACTTCTTGGTAAAAGGGTGCCTTGGTCTCCTTTGGTTCCCTGGAGTCACACTGGCCAGGGGTACAGCTATGAAGCATCTGAGAAGCCCTCATCAGGTCTGGGAAATCGGAGAAGCCCTGAGATTTCTAAACTTGGCTTTCCTAACCACATTCTTGGTAGGTGAGGCCCAGGCGATTATGTCCTAAATAGGACACATCTGAACACATTTAACTGGCGATATATTCAACTTATACACAGCACACCTGTGTCTGGTCCTCATTTGCTTTTACCCTGCTTCCAAGGTAATAAATCAGCCTCAGGACTGTTTCATGGAAGCTGGCAGAAGACATAAAACTCCTGGGTCAGAGACAAAGGACTGTATTATCCACAGCACAGCAGGCAACATGGGCGCCATGGTTGCCAGTCCTCCTCACCCAAAGTCCAACAGCAGTGACACTGAGGCACCCAGAAGGAAGCCACAGAAGTGCTGCTTTATGTCCGAGTCACAGCTGTGGAACCTCTGCTTTATAACAAGCAGCAGGTGAGACTTCTCTTTGTCCCAGAGAGACATGATCTCATCTTTCAACGTTGCTCGCCACAAACACAACCCTAAGTAATGGCCCAAGAGCATTTCTAGACCACCCAGCAAGACAGGGAGGACACAAGAGACATGTGGAGGAGCATCTCCAAGCAACCTGTGTGCTCTCATCAATTTGAATGACCGTCCCTATGGGCTTCATGGTCCCAACAACTCCTCCATGGGAGGCCCCCTATACTCTTCATGCCATGGGTTGCAAAAGCAGCCACATTATGACCTTCGTTGGAAAGGTGCTGTGAAACACCCCATACTTTAATTGTTGAACAGCACAGTCTGAGATCTCTCAAGCATATCCCTCCCTCAGTACAGTAACCAAAACCACCTCTGCATCTCCACCCCCTTCCTGCTTCACCTCCTCTACTTTTGGAAACTTATCTATAGTTAGAAATGCACAATAAGGTTAAAAAATAAAGTGTATATATACATATATGTGTATATGGGGCTTCCCTGGTGGCTCAGAGGTAAAGTATCCATCTCCCAATGCAGGAGATGCGGGTTTGACTCCTGGGTTGGGGAGATCCCTTGGAGAAAGAAATGGTAACCCACTCCAGTACTCCTGCCTGGGGAATCCCATGGACAGAGGTGCCTGGCGGGCTGCAATCCGTGGGGTCACAAAAAGTCGAACACAGCGACTGAACAACAACAACTATATATTAATAGTGAATAGAAGCTAGTCTCAATCTGGGAAAAATTTTAGTTCCAGAAATCTTCATCCATATAGCTGAAGGAAGAGAAATCACTTATGATAACTTGGGAAACGAAAAACAAGACAAAAGTCCGCTTGACAAATGCTCACACTCTGAAAGGCACTAACTTCAGGGAGGGAAACTGCTTGCTTTTACTATAATGTCAGTGATTTTTCAGACGTATTTTTTACTTCCTATACAGTGGAAAACAATTTAAAATGCCAGATCCCTTAAAGTTCAACAGCTCATAGAACACCATTTGTAACAAAAATGTGTATCTAAATAAAAATTAAATTAGAAAATCTGTAATTATAATCAAAATAAGTTATATATTAATAAATTAAACTTCATACACATGCCTAATTGTGCATAACAAATTTTTTTAGAGGGGCCCAGGTGGATGCTAATCTTTTTCTGAAGCTAAGACAATAATACATTTGGCCAACAGGTACATGAAAAGATGCTCATTATTGCTAATTATTAGAGAAATGCAAATCAAAACTACAATGAGCTATCACCTCACACCAGTCAAAATGGCCAACATTAAAAAGTCTACAAACAATAAATTCTGAAGAGGGTACCAAAAAAAACAAAAACAAAAACGGAACCCTCCTCTAACTTCTTGTAGGAATGTAAATTGGTGCAGCCACTATGGAGAACACTATGGAGGTTCCTTAAAAAACTAAAAATAGAGCTATCATATGATCCTATAATCTTACTCCTGGGCATATATCCAGAAAAAAACATAATTCAAAAAGACACATGTACCCTCAATGTTCACTGCAGCACTATTTACAATAGCCAAAACATGGAACCTAAGTGTCTATCAACAGATGAGTGGGTAAAGAAGATGTGGTATTTATATAGAGTGGACAGTCAGCCACCAAAGAGAATTAAATAATGTCATTTGCAGCAACATGTATGGACACAGAGATTATCATACTAAGTGTAGTAAGTCAGACAGAGAAAGAAAAATCTCATATGATATCCACATAGAACATGGAATCTAAAAGAAAAGAACTATTTACAAGACAGAAATAGATTCACAGATTGAAAACAAACTTATGGTTACCAAAGGGGATGAGGGGACCGGGAAGGACAAAGTAGGATTTGGGGATTAACAGTTATAGACTACTATGGATCAAACAGATAAACAACAAGGACCTACTGTATAGCACAGAGAATTATATTCAATGTCTTACAATAACCTATAATGGAAAAAATGTGAAAAAGAATACGTATATGTATAACTGAATCATTTTTCTGTATACCTGAAACTAACACAACATTGTAAATTAGTTATACATCAATTGAAAAATGGTTATTGAGAAAGAAAATTACTACATATTAACTTATTTCAGTTAACAATTACTGGACACCTGCTATATTTTAGGAATTTTTCCAGACATATTTCTATTATTAGAACTATTATTTTATTGGAACTGTAATATTCTACATATACTACCATTAAAAAAAAACAACAGGTAAGTCCGTGGCCTCAGAATGACCCTCTAAGGCAAGCCGTGAGAAATGCTGGTATTTGTGATTAAAGAAATGGAGGGGTGATCGGGTCATGCCAACAATGGATAAGATGAACAGCTGCAGCTAAACATGAGGGGAGAGGAATTCAGGGTCCAGCAGGCAAGGGAACCGGGCAGCTAGCTGGCTCGAAACCTAAACTCTCAGACAGATCTGAGAGGAAGGAAAAGAAGGAAAGGAAGTTGCCAAAGGAAGCCTGGAGATACAATCTCTTCCAATAGGTGAAACACCAAAGGAAACAAAGTTCCACCAGAAAAGTCCTATCATACAGCCAGCACTTCCCTAGCAGAGCAAGCTGAGGCTCCTGGACTCTGACAACACCTTTCCCAGGTGATAATGAATCAAAAGCCTACACCTGTCCTAAGCAGTCACCCATTCCACACCTGATTCCAAGGTCAGCAGTCACGGAGCACTTGCGCCCTCAGGCTGTGCCTGTGCACCATCTCATTGAATCCTTATAATCATCCTAGGGGTAGGCATTACAGTCAGCCACTTTTGCCCATAAGAAACAGACCAGCATGATGACACAGCTGTTCACAGTCACAAAGCCTGACAGTGCCAAGGCCAATGTTTGAACCCTTAACCCCTATTTTAAACTTCTCAATGTTCTCTGCATTGTTTGTGGGGCAGAGGGTAGGGGGAGTGGGAAGCTGGGGTGAGGAAGAAACAAAGAGTAAATGTATCATTTTTAAAAAAATCATCTTGTAATTTTATCTGGAGCACATCAGTGCAAAACAAATAACAAATCCCATGGGCATATTCGTTCAGAAATAAAAAACCCAAATAGGACATGTGTGAATTCGTAGGTTTAGTTCATCACCACAGAATCACCCAACACCTAATAGCTTGTTTAAATGAAACATAAACAATATTAGAGATGACAAAGAATTTCAGATAATACCTATGCCATCAAGCTTAATCTATTCAACGTGCAACTTTATGTGCAATTTAATTGGAAGCTTTTGCATCTCTGCTGACTTAAAAGCCACATATGGAATCCATACGAAGGAGTTTTTGAGTCTGCTCATTCCAAAGCACAAGAGTAATGCATAATAAATAACCTGAATACTTACTTAACATAAGTAAGGTTGATGTTAATCAAAGTGACCACCCTAAACTGTTTAGTAGAACCAAAGGCAGTCAGAGCACTGGGACTCAGGAAACTTGGGCAGTTCAGCCAGCACCCAGCTTCCAGGTCAAATGCCAACTTCATCCTCATTCAAGGAATAGTCGGTACACAGATACCTTCTCCATCGTCCTCAGCACAACAGCAAATCCACCAGGACGCCCGCCACCATCCCCTCCCCGTGCTCTCCCCACACAGCGAGGCCGGAACCGCTGAGACCATGGAGACGCTCTGTGCGGAGAACACCAGCTGTCCCTGCTTTATAAATTGGGGGCTTTGAGGCAAAGGTTGATGGGAAGAAAGAAAGGATTCCATTAAGAGGGGAAAAAAGGTGGGGAAGGGGGCCAATACCTAGAGGTGGAACCGATTTTTCAGGTCCATTTCAATATGTAAGTCTTGAGGTTCTATAATCAAGAATGCAAAAGACCAATTAAATGGTAGTTCCCATACCTGACCACTGAAAATACTTGCCAAAGAACACTCGAGTATTTGAACAGCCTTTCCTCTTCAAAATAGTTTCAACCTTCCATGGTTTATCAGCAGGCTACCCTTTTTAAAGTATGAGAAAGAGATTTAGTTACCCCCAAAGCATAAAGTCCTATCTTCTCAGTTCTGGATTAAATTCACAGAAAAGGGGGCAGGGGGAGGAGGGGGATTCAATAGAAACAATGCTTGAAATGAAAAAGCTGCATTCTGAAAGGTTCCTAGCAATCATTAATGATTTGTTGGTGCCTCCAGCTAGGCTGTAGTAATTTCATACTTCAAAAGAGTTTATTTTCTAGTCTTCATCCAAGAATCAAAACAGCAAGAACAGTGTTTTTTCCTGCTTAAGTATTAGGTACTAAGATTGATCTCTCGAGTTTTACTTTTAACTTAAAAAAAAAAGTTTCATTTAGTTTGCATCTTAATACTGTTAGTTTTAGTTGTTCAGTCTTGTCCAACTCTTTTCAATCCCCACAATGGACTGTATGTAGCCCACCAGACTCCTCTGTCCATGGAATTTTCCAGGCAAGAATACTGGAGTGGGTAGCCATTCCCTTCTCCAGGGGATATTCCCGAGCCCAGGAATCAAACTCACATCTCCTGCATTAGCAGGCAGGTTCTCTACCATCTGAGCCACCAGGGAAGCCCTTGCATCTTGATAGGAAATATAATAAGGAAATTTTAATCTTTTATCACAAATTAGGGCTTCCCAGGTAGCTCAAACAGTAAAGAATCTGCCTGCAATGCAGGAGACCTGGGTTCAATCCCTGAGTCAGGAAGATCCCCTGGAAAAGGACATGGCAACCCACTCCAGTATTCTTGCCAATTAAATTATTTGGAGGTCATATAGTCATTTAAGTAGTGTCTCTTTCTTTATCCAAAGAAAGCATGTATCTACTTCTTTAAAAAAGAAAAGACAAAGACATAAATCAACATTTACTATGCAAAAATTCCAAGGATATATATCAATTTTAAATGGAATATATGTATTTCACAAAATATAAAAGATATTTCAGTCCTCTTTTTAGTGAAACTAATCCTTTCATTTCTATAAAAGGATGAATAAGACATTATTTTCTAACTTTTATGCAGTTGTTTCAGGCCCTCACTGGAAAGCAAGTGTAAAACTCTCAGAGCATACAGTAAGAATACTAGGGGATTATCAAATCTTACAGACAGGAAAAAAAAATTAAAATGCCACATATAATGATCTTATCAAGTCACCTCTTCACTCAGTTTATTCTTTCAAAAACCAACAGACAAAGCTAAAAAGTACTAAAAAGAAAAATTTAAAAAAAAACAAAACTATTTCCCCAGGATTCCAGTTATGAGATTAGGAAAAAAAAAAAAAATACTAAGTAGCTTTACTCACATGAGTTGCCATGTGGGCAGTTGCTGTCCATCCCTGAATAAGCAGATACCTTCAACGAACATCCAGTGGGAACAATGTAGTTCCCAACTACATTTTTCTGCCCAAGTAAAGGTCATGCTGAAAAACATCTAAAGCTAAGAGCTCAAGTTTGGAAGGCTTTGTTTTTCAGTTACTGAACACTATAACTCCTTCCTTTAAAAGCACAGGGGCTTTCAACTGCCTAAAGCAGATTTATTGATTTTTTGTTGTCATTGTTGTTGTGTGAAATTGATGTTTATTCACAAGGTATTTGTTCTGTATGTTGAAATACTTATTCTAAATGTTGTCCTGAGGGGGGAAATGCTGGTAAAGTCAGAAGAAATGCTTAAAAGCTAGTGATGGAAAAGCACATTTTTACTTCACAAAGTTAAGTAACTGTGGTTTGCTAAATCCTAGTTCTTGTAGATGCCCGCCACTAAAATTCTAAAATGGGCTTTTTGTGTATTTTTGGGGTGTTTGTTCACTGCTCTCAGAGGATTTGACTAAGACTCTCTACTTTTAATAAAATTGAACTGAAAGTTATTATTGGAAATGCAGTACAGTTTCTTTTTCTTAAAAAAGTATATTAATGTTGATGTATTAGAAAAGTGTAAGTAAAGTACCTTATTCTAACTGAGCTGAAGCTGAAGCTCCAATACTTCGGGCACCTCATGTGAAAAAAATGACTAATTGGAAAAGACCCTGATGCTGGGAAAGACTAAGGGCAAGAGAAGGGGACAACAGAGGATGAGGTGGTTGGATGGCATCACCAACTCAATGGACATGAGTTTGACCAAATTCCAGGAGATGGTGAAGGACAGGGAAGCCTCCTAGCATGCTGTAGTCCACGGGGTCGCAAAAAGTCGGACACAACTTAACGACCAGTCGGACACAACTTAACGACTGAACAACAAAAACAAATTCTAAAAAATGCAGCAAATAAATAAATTCATTCCAAATTGAACATAATCAATAGTAAACTGAAGGAAGAGGAGACAGAGGAGTAGAGGTAGAAGCCCACTGAGATAGGTTTCCAACTATTTCAGGTTGACTATCTGTTCGTCTAAATCAATTTCCCAAAGCATTTTCCCTTTCATACCTAAGATGTAATTATTCACTGGGGCTGGGGTTAGCAACTCTTCAGAAATTGGGAGTACCCCTCTGTTTTCCCAATAGGAACTAGAACCTAGAGTAGGCGAAAATTTGAACACATCCCCCCAGTCATTTTCCCTCTAGAGGTTCATCCATCTTACTAGTAGGTTTCAGCTTATAAATGCATGTCTTCCTGCAAATTACTTAAAAGCACTGTTCCCCAAAGTGGGATTCCCTGGTGACCTCTGGTGACAGAGGAGACAATTTTAGAATATAGCATTAAACAACCTAGAAGAAGAAAGTCATTTCCTTTTCAACCCTCTCCTAATCCTCTGGTCTAGTCAAGGAGAAAGTCTCCATTTGATGCCAGGATGTTGAGCACTTGGTATACTTGTTAACCTCCACTGTCACAAAGGAAAATAAGTCTGCAACTCAGGCCTGCCAGCAGGCACCAAGAGCTACCTAGAAGTTAACAACCCATATAGTTGTCATTGTATGCATCTGAATAGTGATATTTTTCAAGTTTCCTTTTTAAATAAATGTATTTAAGGTTTAAAAATGGAGTCGATTTAAAGGAAAAATAGTTTGAAATGGTCTAGATCCTTGCAACTGAAAATGAGATCAGTGAACCAGCAGCATCAGCCTCACCTGGGAGCGTGTTAATGAACCGGATCTTAGGCCCTTCTCAAGCCCACCGAACCAAAAAATGCATTTTAATCAAGATTCCCCACGTGACTTTAAAGTTGAGAAACGCTAGGGGTAGCACAAAAGTCAGTCTGAAACCATGCAGGCCATTTATTTGGGATCTGCTGCTTTGGCTCATCAGCCAGCCATCCTTCAGACACTCACTGAAAACCAGCCAGTGGAGGGCAGGGGGACCAGGAGGAAACCCCAGTGCCTTCCCTGGCAAGTCACAAGCCATCAATGGATGGTGAAGTCAGTGAGCGCAAATAAAGCAGCACTTTGGGGGTGCTGTGGGTAACCTAAAATGACTTTAAATATGCCCTTATGAATAGACTTGTGGACACAGTAGCAGACAGAGAAGGTGGGGTGAATTGGGAGAGTACCTCTGACATATCTACACTATCACGTGTAAAATAGTTAGCTAGTGGGAAGCTTCTGTAGAAGGGAGGGAGCCCAGCTCAGTGCTCTGTGATGACCTCGAGGGATGGAATGGGGATGGGGTGGAAAGGAGGCTCAAGAGGGAGGGCATATATGTATACATACAGCTGAGTCACATAGCTGTACAGCAGAAACCAATACAACATTGTAAAGCAATTACCCTCCAATCAAAAAAAAAAATTTAAGTCCTCTTATAATATCCAGTTGTGCCACTTAGATCATCTTTTTTACTAATGAATAATATAATGAAATTTCTACCTAACCCTCCCGTCATCCCTCCTCTCTTCCTTCAATGGCTGGGGCTTTCTGAACAACTTCAGCATGGGAATGAGGGCCCAGGCTCCTTGTATCTACTGAAGTAGCATCCCCTGGCCCTTTCTCCTAGAGTTAAGCCCAATTAGAGAGAGAATTATGCTTGGAAATAGGGCAGCCTAGGTCTTCTGCATCAGGTGACACTGCTGCTGCTAAGTCGCTTCAGTCATGTCCGACTCTGTGCGACCCCATAGATGGCAGCCCACTAGGCTCCGCCGTCCCTAGGATTCTCCAGGCAAGAACACTGGAGTGGGTTGCCATTTCCTTCTCCAATGCATGGAAGTGAAAAGTGAAAGTGAAGTCACTGAGTCGTGTCCGACTCTTCGCGACCCCATGGACTGCAGCCCACCAGGCTCCTCCATCCATGGGATTTTCCAGGCAAGAGTACTGGAGTGGGCTGCCATCACCTTCTCCGTCAGGTGTCACTACTGGAAGAAAAGTGCAACACTCTATGGGCACCTCAGTGACACTTCAAAGGAGAAGCGAGGCGGTCACTCATTCACCAAGAGGGCAACCTATTTAGTCAATGATCCAGGGAAGGGAAGTGAAGTTGCTCAGTCGTGTCTGACTCTTTGCAACCCCGTGGACTGTAGCCCACCAGGCTCCTCCGTCCATGGGATTCTCCAGGCAAGAATACTGGAAGTTCTGACCAAAATCCTACTTCTTCATCAGCAGGAAAGACATCCAGGGGAAAGTCTGAATTATCTGTATTGCCAACTCAGTGTTCACCTTCACAACCTGAAAGAATGTGTTGGAAATACAGAGTAAAACGATGACTAAAATATACAGGACTTATGATACTACAAAAGCTAAATACATATGTTTACAGCCATCTAGGTGTTCTGAAAATATCCAGATTTAACAGATTTTAATAAAATGTTTCTATTTCTCCCAGGTGCTAGGCCTAACACCAAGATCCAACAACAGAAACTCAGCTTCTCAGTACAAAACACCAACATGAGACCGTCTGGTTTTGCTGAGAAAATGAAGAGTGAATCCAATTGGGTAAAGAAAGATGGGAACATTAACAATAAACAATCGACAGGAATTCATGGTCTGGTATCCATGATAAGACTTACATGCCATTCACTACAATGAAAAGAACACTGTGAACATTTGTTAGATCCTTTTTCCCTTTAGTTATTTTGGGAATGTACTTATGTAGGCAGAACATTATAAAGAACAAAAAAATATATGTTACAGTGTAAGATTACTGTAATGGTTCTGAAAGAAGTCAAGAGAAAAAAACCCACCAAAATGAAACTATAGGCATAGAGAAAAATAAGAGCAATAATTGCTAATACCTATCGATCATTCCAAGCAGTTTATATATACTAACTCCTCTAAATCCTCACAACTATGAGATAGATGCTGGGTCTTAATATTACTACTAAAAATGCCATTTTGCAGACAAGGAGACATAACCGTAAGGTGAGTAAGTAGCCTAAGATCACAAGTCTGGGGATAAAACTGGGTAAAAATTCAGACACATTCAGAATCCAAACTCCTTACTACCAGACTTCTGCCTACCACCAGACCACGAGAATCCCCAACTCAGGGTGAACATTTTATTACTCTCTAATACTGGACCCTACAAAGAATTCTTCTAAAAGGTCAATGACTGTGGAATTTTCACAAGTTAAGGGGCTGGGCTATATTGATAGGACTGTACCTTAAAACAGGAAAACTGAGTTTTGGCATTAAATGCTTCAGAAGTGATTAGAACTACTCACTTGGCAGAATTAAGTTTTAAGGCTGCTTCGGGGAAATATTAACAGTTGGGGGAAATTTTTGTTGGAAGCAAAACATTATACTTTGAGAAATGCTTAAGTCAAGTATTCCTTTTTTATTAGGACGACTTAATTAAGTACAAAGCATTAAAATAGCTGGCCTGAATATTTATTAGAGCACCAGCTGTTCCCTCCAGATTTTTAGAAATTCAAGATGAAGTGCCAAGTATAATTTAGAAAAAAAAAAATCAACAAGTAGAAAGAGCCCTATGTCTTGCAATACTTATCCAAATAGTAAATAGTAGTTGGAAGAGCTATAGAATATTACTATGCCTTTTCAATGAGAAGAGCCAAAATGTTTGGCCAACCACTTCCTAATGCTATTTTGTTACTGAGGTTGGTGATTACATTACTTAAATATTATACCTTCTATTTCATAATTAATGATTCTTTATGTACAGATAATAACATAGTGCTAACCACAGAATGTGTATACCATTCTGGGTTTGTTTATGAGTGCTGATAACTATGCTCCAGTTAAACATCTCAGAGAAATCATTCAGCTTTTAATTCAAAATTTTATTGCTATCAGAGACACACGGACTTAGGGAAAGAACTTATGGTTGCCGGGGCTGGGGGCAGGGGGAGAATGAGAGGAAGGGATAGTTAGGGAGTCAGGGATGGGCATGTACACCCAGCTATGTTTAAAATGGATAACCAGCAAGGACCTACTGTATAGCATATGGAACTCTGCTCAATGTTTATGGCAGCCCGGATGGGAGGGGAGCTCAGGAGAGAATGGATACATGCATATTAAGGCTCAGTCCCTTCTTTGTTCACCTGAAACTATCACAACATTGTTAACTGGCTATACCCCAATATAACATAAAAGTTTTTTTTTTAATTTTATTTCTCTCAAAAGATTTCCACTTTAGGTGCCCAGCCATATTGAACACCTAATTCTTTGTTTGTTTCTTTCTTTCTTTCAAAAGGGAGTAGATAAAAAGAAGTCAGAAAAAAAATGAAAAAACGTGTTATGCACACTGAAACTTCTCTTTCTAAGGAAAACTGGAAGATCTCTCCTGTTTGCTTTTCTGCCAGCTCTTCATGACAGTGCTGCAAACTTAGATATGAGAGAAGAAACGTCCCTGCTTGGCATGTCGGCAGAGGGAAGTCAACAAAACCGCCACAGAGGTGCAGAGAGCAGCTCCCCTTCTCCCCACCCCCAGTCCACTCAGGGCAGGGGGCACAGGAAGAAGCTTCTGGAAACAGGCTGAAAGGAACCCAAGCACCTTGAACAGGGAGGCAGGTGTGTGGAGAGGAGCAGAGTCTGCTGTCCTGCGTCCGTGGTTAGACCCAGTCCACTGCACCGAAGTGTGCAGGGCCACAAGGGCAAAAGAACTAAACGTCTGCTTCTTCACTGTTCCTGCCTCATGAATAACTAGCTTCTACCCCTATACGATGCCAATTTTTAGCATACTAATTGCAGCACGAGAGGTTCTCTCTAGCGGAGATTTTCTCCTTCTGTTTTTCGGGTTTTCAGGTTTAAAAATAAACTGGCATTTTTTGATTAATAAAAAATTCCATGAGGGATAAAATAGGCCACATAACTTTTTTTTTTTTGTCATAGGCGAAGAACACTAGCTGTGTGTGCTAGCGAAGCCAGTCACCCTCTGGTCAGAGCCCTATACCACCCACTCCCAGCTCCCCCAGCGACCCTCCAGAGAGTAATAGCAAGAGATGACATATCTTGCTAAGAAAAACAAGCTAGAGCTTCTCAACTTCAGCTGGACATCAAAATCACCTGCAGGGATTTTAAAAAATCCCCACTAATACCAGGGCCCCATCCTGGACCTACGGAATCAGATTCCCAGGTGGGAAGACTGAAAGTTCCTAACAATTCACTGATTATGCTGCTGTGTCTATAAAGGGGTGAAATATCAACCAACCTTATAGAAAGTGAAAAGTGAAAATGTGAGTCACTCAGTTGTGTTCCACTATGAGAGCCCGAGAATTGTAGCCCATCAGGTTCCTCTGTCCAAGGGATTCTCCAAGCAAGAATACTGGAGTGGGCAGCCATTCCCTTCCCTATGTGATCTTCCTGACCCAGGGATCAAACCTGGGTTTCTTACACTGCAGGCAGATTCTTTACCATCTGAGACATCAGGGAAGCCCCTAGCCAGGGAGAGGGACTTCCAATGCATGAAGAAAATCCATAAGAGAAAAACCTGTATGAGGAATAACTTTTTCTAAACATGCCTTGACCTTCAAGATTGAAATTTATCTGAAGGCTAGGATGGTGGTTTTCAATTGTGTGTTTAAGCAGTAGACCCCCTTTTTCAAGCAAAACCCTTCATGGTATACCAAAATACCAAACCTACTATCTGAGCTGCTCCAGGAGCAACAAAGGGCAGAAACCCTCCCACTCAGGCCCCATACACCTTAAGGAAGCCTACAGCTGCTGGAAGGAAGTGAAAACCAGTGGGCCAGAATAAGACATTTAAATAGGATACATATATAGTACTAAATCTAAATGCAAATAATTAACTGGAGGGTTAGGGCTTTTGATTAGCACTTAGCCTAGGGAGATAGGTTTAAAAGAAGTTCACTTGAAAAAGAGATGAAGGTTTCATTCCACTAGAAATTCAACTTGAGCCAACAATGTTCTCTGGCTGCCAGAAAAAGCATGTGCAGTTTAGCCTGCGTTAATAACTACTGTTTGTACCAAAAGAATGACCTTTTAGAAACCACTTTCACATGTACGGAGAAGGAAATGGCATCCCACTGCAGTATTCTTGCCTAGAGAATCCCATGAACAGAGGAGCCTGGCGGGCTACCGTGTATGGGGTTGCAAAGAGTTGGACACGACTGAGCAACTAACACTTTCGTGTGTATGATCTCATTTAATACTGGATAACAACTCTGTAAGCTATTGGAATTATTTTCACTGTATTTTAGATGAGCAATGCGGAAGGCCAGGGTTTGATCCCTGGGTCAGGAAGATCCTCTAGAGAAGGAAATGGCAACCCACTCCAGTATTCTTGCCTGGGGAATCCCATGGACAGCGGAGCCTGGTGAGCTACAGTCCCTGGGGTCACAAAAGTCAGACACGACTGAGCAACTGACACTTTACTTACTTTAGATGAGCAACTGAGGCAATAACGTGTAAAAGTAGCTTATTCAAAGATGAATCCAGGCTCTACCTCCTAACCTAGAACTTAAGGGGGACTTTGAGAATAACAACCCACCATTCTCTGGATGGTAGAACAGCACATGAAAAAAATGTGTTCCATTCTGGTTGCTCCATTAATAGGACCACAGGCAGAGTACAATAATCTGGGCAGATATGAAGAAAACATGAAAAACCTAAGCGCCTCTAAAGATGGAAAGCAAAGGGTCTAGGAATTTTTAAATAATGAAGGTCTATGCAGAGGCAGAGAAGTCTTATATCACACAAGAGTAACCCAGGCCCTTCCCCTTCTCCTTCCTGAAAAATTCAGTCTTAAAGCCATGAGAAGGGACAAAGGAAGACAGGCCTTTGTGCAGGAATGAGTATGGAGATGTGAAAGACGAGAGCCGGGTATCAGAGAAAGGTGCTCACAGTGGGATGCAGGTTGGAGCACCAACAGGTAAGGAGAGTAACCAGGTAAGGGTCATCGGCAGCAGTGGAAGACTGGCTACATAAGGGGAGATTTAATCAAATGAGTAAACTGTTAAGAAAAATGGGAGCCAGGATTCTCACTGTCAAAGAGGTAGTTTATAAATGTGGAAAAGAAAAATACTAAAGTCAGCCCTGTGGTGTCAGATAGGGATTTGAGATACCAGCGTGAACGCATGGTTTTGAAAATATATAGCTAGATATAGAAACACAGATGTAAACGTGAGTTAAGTGTGCATATGTATATACACACATATTCCACAGTCCTGTCCATTAAAAGGGCCCAGAGGTGGTGACAGCCTCCAAGCAATAAGCATACTTAGCAACTAGATATTGGTTTCTACAGATCATTTCTATGCAAAGGAACTAGGGCTCCTTGGAGAAATGACTGATATAAAACATGACACTAGTAAATTACAAAATGAGCTTGGAATATCTTTTTCTGAAAGAAAGCAAAGATGTGTTCAAAGAATGATGGGAGTCAAAGGGCATAAAGTCACTGCCACTGACTGTCAAACCTGGGACCAACGGGAACATTAAAGTAAGTAATGAGAGTAACAGTTCAATTAAAACATACTGGAGAAAGAGAGACCAGAAGTTCCCACTGATATTAATTAATTAACTGAAATTTTGATGAGGAATGGGCTATTTACATAATTTCACAATAACTTGCCACAAGATATATACATAAATTACAAAAGGGAAAAAAAGTCACTTTATGATGGAGAAACGGCAGGCAGCACTTCAGTCAAGTGATCACCATCAGTAATGGAACAAATACAAACAGAAATCAGTGCTGCCTGATGGATGCAATAAGAAGAACTCGGTACAACCTCCGTAATTATCCTGCCAGAGATGGACAGCCTGAATCTAAGAATGAGAAAATGGCGGGCCAACCCCAATTAAGGGACATTGTACAAAACAGCTAGTTTAAAATCTTCAAAAGTGTCAAAAATCTGACCACTGAAAGACTGAAAAAGACTAAAAGACCCAACTAATGTGTCTTCTGAACTGAATTCTTCTGCTTTAGAAGACAAGATTGGAATAACTGAGAAACTTGAATGAGGTCTAAGATTTAGATGGTGGTAATGTATCAGATGGTGACTGCAGCCATGAAATTAAAAGACGCTTACTCCTTGGAAGAAAAGTTATGACAAACCTAGATAGTATATTCAAAAGCAGAGACATTACTTTGCCAACAAAGGTCCGTCTAGTCAAGGCTATGATTGTTCCAGTGGTCATGTATGGATGTGAGAGTTGGACTGTGAAGAAAGCTGAGTGCCGAAGAATTAATGCTTTTGAACTGTGGTGTTGGAGAAGACTCTTGAGAGTCCCTTGGACTGCAAGGAGATCAAACCAGTCCATTCTGAAGGAGATCAGCCCTGGGATTCCTTTGGAAGGAATGATGCTAAAGCTGAAACTCCAGTACTTTGGCCACCTCATGAGAAGAGTTGACTCATTGGAAAAGATTCTGATGCTGGGAGGGATTGGGGGCAGGAGGAGAAGGGGACGACAGAGGATGAGATGGCTGGATGGCATCACTGACTCTATGGACATGAGTCCGAGTGAACTCCGGGAGTTGGTGATGGACAGGGAGGCCTGGCGTGCTGTGATTCATGAGGTCGCAGAGTCGGACACGACTGATGACTACACTGTGATTGTCTTGGAGAACATCTTAGTTTCAAGAAATATACACTGAAGTATTGGTATGTGATAGCCATTTGCCGGCAACTTTTTCTCAAATGATTCAGGATAAAAACAGATAGTACCACTAGCAATTTCTCTGCAGGTGTGAGACTGTTCCAAAATAAAAATAAAAATTCAACAACAGTAAATTAGGAAAATGGACACTCCGGGGGAATGATTCCATCTAGTTTGCAGGAAAGATGAAACTCTCAAGTGATTAAAGTGGTCCCAAAGAAATCCATCCTGAGGAGGGTTGGCCAGATGTTACAGGGAAAATGTCTCCCTGAATAGTGAGTAGAGAAGAAGTCTATGTACTCTCCAATGATTTCGTAATTCATTCACTCAACAAACATTTATTAAACACCTACTGTGTTCCAGACAATATGCCAGACACTGCACTTAAATGAAAATAACTGAGAGTCCCTGCAATTGAAGCCTTTATAGCCTAATGAAGGATGATGATTTGGAAGTCTGAAGGTAGCATTTTAAGATAGTCATCAGCGTTCCATATGGAAATAAGCAAGTGACTCAGGAACACTGTCTCTAATATTCCACTTTTCATTTATGAACTGTCAATAGACTACACAATAGTTTATTATTCTATCATACTCTTTAACAACATTTTCATCCTAACTTTTCTTCGCTTGTGGGTGGTGTTAAGGAGGCATATGCAAAAACCTTATCACTTTTCAATTATGAACAGATGTAAATGACTTACTTGATGTTTTATTTTAGAGTAACAAACATCTTCTAAACTAAGTTTAAAGTAAGAAGCTAGGGCTATAGATATTGCTAGAGACTTAACACTTTAAAAGTGGACCCTGATTTGTTCATCACCTCAAAAGTCACTCCACGTCTCTGTTCTTCAGTTTCTACATCTGTCACAAACATGTCATGATGTGCTTGTATGATGCTTTGAAATGTTTAGAAGCAAGACACCGTAATTATAAAGTTCTGTTAAAATACAGGTTGCTTTCACCTTTGGCCAGCAACTAACTACTACTGTGGACGTATTAAGACAGAGTGATCCTTCTAAATGAGCTCACCTTGGCAATTTTATGTTAGGTGAGACATTAGTTGGTTTTCCAACTCTTCCCCTTGGCTTCATTTCAATCTTCCAGGCATATCATCATGCGAGAATGCTTTGGTGCCTTCTCACTGACCCAAGAGTGAGAGGCCAGACCAAGCAAGTCAGCAGTCAATTACTTTCCCCACTGAAGTCTACACACCCTTCTTACACTTTTCCCATTTGACACTTTCATAACCATATTTAGCTTTCTTCCTACCATCTCCCTGTAATTCAAAAGGCAATTTAGACTCCCATATGGTTGCCATCGAAGCTAACAGATGTCTAGCAAATTAAAACAAAAATTATGACTTATAAACTGCTGATGTATCATCATTCCAGAACATCTTACAATTTACAGTGAATCATAAGATAAGGCTTCCAACTTGATGCCCCCCACAAGGTTCTCTAAATCTCTCTTCTCTCAGAATTGGAGCCCTGTGGAAACAAATTAGATGCAACATTCTGCCATCAAACCTGGGTAAACCTGCACTTAAAGACACAATGTAATATTTGCAAGCACATCAAGGAGAAATTTGGCCTCAAGGATCCAAGGCTTTCTAATCTTTGTACAGCAAAGAGAAGATAAATGACTTGGCTCTCCTAAGTCATTTAAGGCTTCCACTGATCCACAGTGCTCTTTTCAAATAAGTGATGAATAAATCTGTTGAATCTATTCACCCCATCTCCTTGGTAGACATCAAGAGGAGCACCACTACCTGGTAGTAATGACAAACTTCCAGGCTAAGGTTATTTTAGAAGTTCTATAGCCAGGATGGAAACAGTATGAAATCTGGAGACAAGGACACAGATCATATCCACCATTTGTTAAATATTGAGACAATGTGCTTGGTAATATCTTATCCGATTGCATCCTCAAACCTACAATTCTACTGGATAATGTTGTGCTTAGGCGCTCAGTCGTGACCAGTTCTTTGCGACCCCATGGACTAGAGTCTGCCAGGCTCCTCTGTCCATGGGGATTCTCCTGGCAAGAATACTGGAGTGGGTTGCCATGCCCTCCAACAGGGATCTTCCCAACCCAGGGATTGAACTCAGGTCTCCTGCTTCGTAGGCAGATTCTTTACCATCTGAGCCACCAGTGAAGCCCACTGGGTAATGTTACCTTTCCTTTATAAACAAAAATGGCTCAGTGGTAAAGAATTCGCCTGCTAATGAGGGACATGCAAGTTCGATCCCTGGGTCAGGAAGACTCCCTAGAGAAGGAAATGGCAAGTTCAGTTCAGTTCAGTCGCTCAGTCGTGTCCGACTCTTTGCGACCCCATGAATCGCAGCACGCCAGGCCTCCCTGTCCATCACCAGTTCAAGGAGTAGTCTACTGGCTGGAAGCTGCTTCTTCCAGTCTTAGAGAAGGGAAAAAAACACGTTGAGGTACTCTAGCCAACAACCCTGGCTGAGCTCTCAGCTGGCACCAACTGCCAGTCATGTGGGGGCATCATCTTGGGTATCCCACCCCAATGAGCCTTCAGTTAACTCCAGCCAGCTCCATCTCACTGCAACTGAAATGGACAGTTCCAAGTGCAAACTGCCCAGCAGGGCCTGGTCAAATCCCAGAATTGTCAGATATAACCAAGTTTCATCTTAAGCCACTAAGTTTTGAGGTTGTTTGTTATATAGCAATAGATAACCAGAATACTGATATCAATTTACTTGCCTAGTAACAGTTTTTAAGTATTAGAGTCAGATCCTAAAAAGGTCCAGAACAAAATGTCTATTAATGCTGGGTGATGGGGTGTGGAGGTTCATTACCCAAAAGAAGCTCTCTCTTCCCTCCCCTATCCCAGAGCAGTCTCAGGTTTTCCAAGAAATGTCCTAGTATGGTGACACCCTCCACAACGTCAATTCCCTTCTGGCTTGAGTTCTTCCAATATAAAATAGGGTGAATAAGAGTCCCCCACCACCACCTTGTGATAACTAATGAGAAAGGAATCTACAAGATGTTGACTTTGTTACTCAGAATACCATTACAAGTATTATATAAAAGGATCCAGATTTTACACATGAAACTCTAACTCCAATAGTTAAAAATATATTTAATGACTCATAAGACTACATTTGAGATTCACAGTGGGGACACAAAAGTATGCATATTACACCAATAAGTGAATAAGCTAAGAAGAAATTAGGGAAAGATTTTTTCAAATGAAAGAATCCTTGAGGGAAAAATTAATTAATTAATAAAAGTTACTTTCAGGCAAATCTCAGTGAGAGAAAAAGTCTATAATGTTTTCCAATATATGCTATTTTCATTATATTTTAGTGCCCATCTCTTATATTTTTCTTCCCCAGCATATTGGAGCTCAAAAGACCCATTCTTTTTTTTTCAGAACTAGAAAGAAACTTACAACTTGACTAACTCTTCATTTTTTGTTTTTTTTTAATTGGAGTATAGTTGCTTTACAATCAGCTATATCTATACATATATTCCCCCCTGCTTTTTTTTTTTTTTTTTCTTCCCATTCAGGTCACCACTGAGCAATGGGCAGAGCTCTCTGTGCTATACAGTAGGTTCTCATTGGTTATTACTTTATACATAGTAGTGCATATGTCCATCCCAACCTCCCAATCTATCCCTCCTTGGCATCCATATGTTTTCTCTCTACATCTGTGTCTCTATTTCTGCTTTGCAAATAAGCTCATCTATACCATCTTTCTCAGAGAAGGCAATGGCGACCCACTCCAGTACTCTTGCCTGGCAAATCCCATGGGCGGAGGAGCCTGGTAGGCTGCAGTCCATGGGGTCGCTAAGAGTCGGGCACGACTGAGCGACTTCACTTTCACTTTTCACTTTCATGCACTGGAGAAGGAAATGGCAACCCACTCCAGTGTTCTTGCCTGGAGAATCCCAGGGGACAGGGGAGCCTGGTGGGCTGCCGTCTATGGGGTCGCACAGAGTCGAACACAACTGAAGCAACTTAGCAGCAGCAGTAGCAGCATACCATCTTTCTAGATTCCACATATATGCATTAATATACAATATCTGTTTTTGTCTTTCTGAATTATTCACTCTCTCTGACAGTCTCTATGTTGACCCACATCTCTGCAAATGGTACAATTTCATTTCTTTTTATAGCTGGGTAATAATATTCCATTGCATATGTGCACCACATCTTCTTTAGCCATTCCTCTGTTGATGGACATTTAAGTTGCTTCCAAGGATATAATGCTGTAAGAAACATGGAGTGTATGTATCTTTTCAAACTATGGTTTTCTCAAGGTATATGCCCAGGAGTGGGATTGCTGGGTCATACGGTGGTTCTAGTTTTAGTTTGTTAAAGAACCTCCATACTGTTCTCCATAGTGGCTGTGAATATATGGAATGCTTCGTGGATTTGCATGTCATCGTTGTGCAGGAGCCATTGTCTGTAACCTTCTCTGTACTGTTCCAATTTTATTATATGTGCTGTCAGAGTGAGAACTAACTCTTCATTTTAACAGTTGAGAAACTGAGGCCGGGGCAGTTAACTGAGTAGTGAAAAGTCAAACTGCTCATTACTAAGAGAACCAAACGCTTAGCACTAGGGCTACCAAATTCTCAGTTTTTATTTTACCAGAACTTTATTTCAAAATGTCTACAATGTTTAAAAAAATTTTTTTGCTAGCGTTTCGGTGTGGAAAGATTAGGAAACCATGTTCTCTGTAATCAATGTCTTCTTCATAACTGTGTTAGAGTAGCCCCAGTCTGCTGAATCCAGCAGTCACAGTTAGGACGGCAACTGTAGAGAGCAGAGATGTGTAACTTTACAGAATCAGGCCACCAATCCCGGCTCTTCAGTCACTAATATCTTAGTCTAAATTACTGTCATCAAATATCATGGCTACCTTCCTGCTGATCATCACTCTAGAGACTGGGGCACTGCAAACTCAGAGATTCCATAATTCCCAAATAATTCCCAAACTTGAGGTAACCTTGAAGCAGACAGCAGGATAGCAAAAGTATGAGGGGGTAGATGAGTGGAAGACTTTAGGCACAGTAAGGAGGGACAAGGTGTGTATACAGACAGCAGAGTCAGAGAAGGGTCTTTATATCAAAGGCATCTACATAACTATTCTGCCTGGGACAGATGGTTTAGTTCCACAGCGCTATGTCTCTTTTCAGGCTTCCCATAAAACTCCTCCCAAGAGATGAAGACCTTCAAAATCAGACAAAATGTTACTTTCTTTTGGAACTCTCCATGCAAGCAGGCTGCAATTCTTTGCAGCTCTCTACAATTCCAGAGGTTTTGCTACAACCTAAGCCATAGAAAACACTAAATGTGCCTCTGTACACACTACAAAATTGCACCAAGCTGTCAGGGAAACAGGCCCAAATCCCTTTATTTCTTTTCCACCTCCTGCTATGAAACTGCAGAGAAAGCCCCTGGGTGCTTTTTGTTGCCTGGTAGCTGAAATGTTCAGCTTTTGGAAGTAAAATCAAGAGGCTTGAACTCACCACCCCAAGAAGATCCAGTCCCAATTCGGTAGTCCCTGACTCTCAAAGTCATGAAAGTTTCAAGTTCAGATAAAACCAAAACGCCTCACCCAGGAATTTGACTTTTAAATATGTCCAACAAGGGTTGAAAAAAAGGAAGCAAGGAAAGAAAATAATGTCTTCTTCCCACATTTGTAGCAGTGTTTGTGCTGGGGGCGGGAGGGGGGTGACTGCTAACAGGAATCACGTCCAACCTCTGTCAAAAAGTGGCTTGCGAATGACTGGATCTGATATTCATTCATGTGTCGCCACCCCATTTTCAGTCCTGAGGCCAGATGGCATGCCGACACAGAGAGTGGTTTCCAATCACTCTCATTCCCTTTCGCAAAACATGCAAGAGCAATGCAAGGCACTCCGAGAGAAAACAGAATAAATAAAATAGCCTAGTAAATGTGTGGTAGGAAGAAAACAATATGAAGAGCCGTATTGACAAATCTTCTCATCAATGTATATGTTCAAACAAATGGCCAAAACTAAAGGAGAATCAAAACAAATACACCCCATGTTCAGACTGCTGTGGATTATCATTGATCCCACCACCACCACTGGATTATTGTTGACCTCACACTGAATCCACACTAAACGGCAACTTGAAGAACAGCCCCCACTACCCCAACCAGCCACCATCTTTACTTTCCATGGGGGGAATAGTGGGGGCCAAGGGAGTGCCCAGTAAGGAAGAGGATGGAAAGGGATGGGAAGGAGAAGAAAAAGCACACGGTCTTTGAAGCAACGTTTCCCCTTGTCCTAGTGAACTCTTTGTCTGGGTGCTGAACATGTTAGTGAGATCCAAGAAGAGAATCCAAACAAAACAAAAGAGTAGGCATCCCAGCCTAATTACAGTAGGTGCCCAGCGTACTGTGGTGCCAGCAGAGCATGGTGAACCTTTCATTCAAGCATTTGCTCTGCCGGTACCCCCACAAAACATGTCTCGTACGCCTTCTCCTCTGCATTTCTCCAAGGTTTCCCCCAAAACGGCCCGCTCTATGTGTCACTCCTCGGAAAAGCAGGTCGTGAGGTGCGAACACACTGAAACATATGTTGGTGACTTGTTATTATCCTGACAATAATACAGACAGAGAAATAAACACCTCCACCCCGCACACCCACTGGTCAGTCCGTTATGCAAAAGGAGCGCTTTCCCGAAGGAGACGAAGAGAAGAGCGTGCAGGAAGCGTTATTTACGTGCACATTACAGAACCATATACCGCCGCATCTGCATCCTACACAAAGCCCGAGATGGTGCAAGAAGATACACGCTGAGCATGGCACAGACTGGCCGCGGCAACACGGAGCCAAGCCCTCGTCCAATCAGATCCCCGTTAGAGGTGGCCCTCAGGGTCGACTCTGTCCGATTAGCCTTCCCTATTATGACACCACGCTCTGCCCAACATCCATACTCCACCGGGAGCAAATCTCATTCGAGTGGTTGCTCATTGCTCCAACTGCCGAACCCTTTCTTTCATCTGCATCTACGTTATTCGTCCCTTAAAAAGCAGTCTCAAGGCCTGGGTGCCCCTTTTCCGGCTCCGTTTTTCTTTTTACCTTTTCGCGTTCCTAGAAAGGATTAAATGTTTATTTCTCCAACGCGCAGGCTGAAAGGGCGGAAGGCAAACGCCTCTGCGAGCTCCGACAAGCGCCCGAGGGGCTGCGAAAAGTAAAGGCTGAGAGCAACGTGCGCGAAATCGTCGCGAATCGATCAGCCACAATAGTTGAAATCCCAGAAGCGCTCCAACTTACCCAAAATATGACATTGAAGCCAAATATGAAATACTTGATGCAACAACTGACTTCAGGGCCCTTGTAATGCTTCCCGGACATCCTCTGGGTTCATGAAGACACTTGCCCCGGCAGCCCGAGTTTGGAGCCCCGGAGCACCGTTGCTCGGAGCAGCCGGCGGGAAGCAGGGGATCCGGGGCGGCGCTCGGGGCCGCGGCGCGGCGGCCAACCCGGGCTGAGCAGCGCAGGGACCGAGCAGCGGAGAGTGGCTCCCGCACCTCCAGCCCTTGGCGCGCGCCGAGGCCGCCGGAGCCGGGGTGGCCGCGGGCGGGCAGGGAAGCACGCTGCAAGCCCCGAGCTTCGCTGAGGCTGGCCCCCAGCACCAGGCGAGCTCCCAAGCCCGTCCGCTGGACGTCGGTCAGCCTCCGGGATTCGGGCAAACGAGACCGCCGCGGATGCTGGTGGAGACGCTACTCGCCCGCCTGCCCGCTCGCGCGCGCCCTCCCACCCCTCGCTCCGCCCGCCGATCGCTCCGCCCGCTCGACCGGCTGCTCCTCCGCCCGCACCGCCCTCAGCTCCGCCCGCCTCCCGCCGCCCGAGCCTCCGTGAGGTGCGCGCGCGCGCGGGCTCGGGCGCTCCCGGGCGGCGGGAGGCACAACGCAGCCGCGCCGCCCCCTCCTTCCAGAGCTCTCCGCTCCTCCCGCTCGCTTCATCCCCGCCCCTTCTCAGGCCAGCCAGGAGCTCCGCGGACCCCCGAGCACTGCGGATAGGTAGGGAGGATGGCAGGCCGAAGGGAGGTGTAAGGATGCCCGGAGAGCACGCCCAGTGGGAGCAGCCTTGGAGGAGTGACTGGAGTTGATGGTCCCCGTCTGCCACCGGCGGCAGCAGGCAGCTTCTGGAGGGACCTGGGGAAAAGGATCGCTTCGGGGTGAGAGAGCTGGTTGAGTTGGGATCCTCAGGACGAATCCTTCCCCCTGCGCTCCACTGCAGGACGAGCATCCTTCTGGGTGTAGCTTCACTCACACCCCCTGCTCCACCACCTGGTTTTGTAGCAAGAAAAGACGCGGGGCCACCGAGGCGGAGAGGAAAGAGGTCACAGACTTTGCTAGGAGCAAAGGGGAAGGATGAGATGTCCGGGAAGGGGTGGGGGAAGAGACGGGAAAGGGGAACGAACCCGGAGGATTGCATAGGAAAGTCCCCTGAATTCCCCTGAATGTGGCTCCAACTCAGCCTCCCCACCTGCGAGAGAGAGAGGCTTATCCTGGAGACGGGGACGAGGTAGGAGAGATGGTCCAAAGGAATCCGACGCACGACAGGATCCTTGCCCTAGGGCCTGTCGGCGACAGAAATCCGGACTGCAGATGCCCCCACAAGACGGAATAGTGCCGAAGGACCCTGACCGGTCCTCACTCTAAGGAGCAATCCTGGAGTTCTAGGATGGTCTTCTGGGGAATCTGAATTGGGTTTACGGATCATGAACGACTAAGCTTTTGACCTCTGAGGAAGGAGAGAACGAAGCTGGATATTATTTTGGAGCCCTACCTGAGCATGTGTGCCCATTAGTTATGTAACTGCCTTCCTCCTGGGGCACTGTCATAGGTGCTGGCAAGCAGGTATCAGTATTTCACGAAAAAAGAATGAAGAACTGCTCAGAACTGTGTGTAAACATCTGTGGGTGTTTCAAGCCTTAAAAAAAAGGCTTGAAAAAGCTGCAAAGAGATAAGATCAGGGAAATTTTTCAGCACCATACCAGTGAAACCTGGCACTGGGCACAGAAATCTGTATGCTTTCTAAGCTCCCAAGAGATCCTTTAATAGGCTTGATAACATTTGGCATAGCATTTCCCTAGTTAACCACCCCCTCACTTTTCTCAAAACCTAGCTAGCTAGTTGACAGCCTACATGGAGGAGCAAGAAGTTACTTTTTCTTGCCATAAACCACACTTAAACAGGCTTGGCCTTGAGAGGGATTGGGGCTATACTGAGGTCACCGGTAGGAGCCAGGGTCCCCACAAAGGTGGAAGAACCAGAAGATCATAGAATTATGACACTGGTAACAGTGACTTCAGCCCTTTGGATGAAATAACCGTCTCTACCTCGAAAATGTCCTCTACCCACCCAAAGCACACAGCAGACTACCACCAATCTGGTGGGCTTCAAAGGCAGTCTGCCCTTAGTAGCCGGTTCCCCACTAACAGGAAGGTGCTGCCACACTTTACATAAGCTGTTGATGCCATATTGTAATTCTTCGTATATGTAAGTAGAGCAGTTATTGCAGATTCCTGGGTAAGTCAGAGGAAATGTCTCTCTTAAGGTGATATGACACAACTCAGAAAAGTACTAGAAATCAGATCCAGCTGATGACTGAGTTGATCCTACGCAGGATTTGTCTTTGAAATAAAACCCAACAGAGAAGAAGTTCAGATAACTCTGGTAATTTGGGGCAGGGGGACTAGCTGAATTCTCATTTCATATTTCAAAGCCAAGTTCAAGGAAGATTTATGAGTTAAATATATTTTGTAAAGCAAACCAGAAAATATAATTGTTATTCAGTCACTAGTGAAAAGTGAAGTCGCTCAGTCGTGTCTGACTCTTTGCAACCCATGGACTATAGCCCACCAAGCTCCTCCATCCATGGGATTCTCCAGGCAAGAATACTGGAGTGGGTTGCCATTTCCTTCTCCAAGGGATCTTCCCAACCCAGGGATCGAACCCAGGTCTCCCACATTGCAGGCAGATGCTTTTAACCTCTGCACCGGCATGTCCAACTCTTTGTGATCCCATGGACTGCAGCATGCCAGGCTTCCCTGTGCTTCAGTATCTCCCAGAGTTTGCTCAGATTCACGTTCATTGAGTCTGTGATGCTACCTATCCACTCATCCTCTGCCGCCTCTTCTCCTTTTGCCTTCAATCTTTCCCAGCATCGGTATGTTTTCCCATGAAAATAGAATACTATTGGTTAAACCTCTGGCTAGAAGTATTTCTCAACTTAGAAGCAATAGAAGGAAATAATCAACAGAGATGACTGGGTAATAGCTTAAAACTTCTATGTGTCAAACATTGTTTTAAACAAGGACATAGAGGACCTCTCTGGTGGTCCAGTGGCTAAAAATTTGCCTTGCAATGCAAGGGAGCCTGGTTCAATCCCTGATCAGGCAACTAAGATCCTCCATGTGGCGGGGCAAGCAAAGTGCAACAATTACTGAGCCTAGATCCCGCATGACCCAACAAAGATGTTGCATGCTGTGACTAAGACCCAACACAGTCAAATAGATCAGTATTACATAGAAACCTAAACCAAAAAAATGGTGACAGCAAATATAAAAAAAAGTATGAATATCTTAGTAGGGCTCATACAGTAAAGTAAAATACAAAATCTCAGTGATTGAATAAAAGCAGAAAACAGATCACATACAAAGACATCAGATAGTAATAAATATGGTGAAAATTAACTTAACAGTAATTAAAGAAATAGACGTTAACTCAGTGGTAAAGATATAGAGATAATAAGCAATGGTTTGCTCATACATTGCTGGTGTCATAATAAACTGATTCCATCCATTTGCAAAGCATTTTGGTTATATGTCGTAGGTCAGGGTGCTCCTACATTTTGACTCAGCAGTCCCACTTCTGGGAATCTAGCCAACAAAATACTCCAAAATATGAGAAAAGTCCTGTGCCGCAAGTTGTACATCACAGCAGTATTGAAAACTTGGTGACAGCTTGAAGATGCTAGAATAGGGGCTATACCCAACTCCCTGTACTCTGGACCATGACGTTGCTTCGTGTTTCTCTGCTTTGCACACATCATTCCTGCTCTCTCCCTAAGCACTCTCCTTGCCCTGTGTCTGTGAGCTGAGCCCTGTTACTTATCCTCAACACTTCCAATCAGCATTTTCCAGGCTCCCTCTTTATCTCCTCAGCACCTCCTACATTCTCCCAATTTGGCACTTGGAGGTTACCTGTAATTACTTGTTTACCTGCCTGTCTCCTCCACTGTGCTGCTCCCTCCTTCAAGGGTGTGGTCCATCTCCTTTTAATCTCAGAATTACTAGCGCCCAGCCAGTGTTTCAGGTGCTTGATAAATATTTATTTTAAAAATGGGTGAGTCATTTACTCAAATCTTTTACAGGCATTAAAGAGGATGATTATAAAGAATATGTGGTAACGTGACTGTATTGCAGTGTTCAATTTTATTTTTGTGGAAATATCTCAAAGTAATAGGAAAGTTAAATGAAACAAGCAAGATGCAAAATGGTATACAGTGTAGGTTGCCATTTTTTAAAAATAATAATAAATTGTGTTGACAAAGAAGAATGGAAAATTTATATATGCACACTTTCCCTTGTTAATGAGTAGACTATGTATGAAAAAAGTTTAGGTGTTACTTGTTTCAAAATGATAATAGTTGTTAGACTATGGAATTGTGGGTGATTGTGTTTTCCTGTTTCTGGTTTCTATTTAATGTGGTTATATTGCTTTCACAATGACAAAGATAAAATTATAAGTAAAGACAAACAAATAACTAAGTAATCATTATATTTATTTCAGCACTACCTCTCATGACTCAATAAATTCTGGCCTATTTTAAGGGGAAAAAAACAATGAGAGTAATTTTCTCCCCTGAGACTCCCCTACAGCCATCTCCTTTATAATTCTGAGGTTGAAAAAAATGGTTAATAAGTTTAATTACTGAAAAGATAATTAATCTTTCAATGGCAGTACAGATAGGTAAAGCATGTTCTTCCAATAGTTGCCTCGCTAAGCAGCAAGATATGACAATAGCGTTTTAACCTAAGACACCAGATTTAATGAGCTTGTCACTCTCTCTGTATTTCGCTCTCCCCACCACCTTTCTGCCTCCCTCCTTTCTGTCTTTCACTGTCTGTCTCTCTGCTCCTCTAGTCCTATATTTTTCTTTTCCTTCTCTGTGGCCAGCACTGACGACTGCCTCCCCACCCACTCTTCCAACGTCCCTGCTCTTTTCAGGTCCGTATGCTTGGGGAAATGAGCCCCGGTCCAGCTCCACTGGGTGAATCTTGACCTTCTGAGCCAGACCTGGCTCTGACCAGTGTTTGGTTCAGAAATGGGCATGAGACACACTTCTGGTCAATGAGGAGAATCTGCTTGCTGTTCCCTCACGTCTAACAGAAGTTTTCTTTTTGGCCTTGGATGTAATTGCATTTGACAATAATAAAGACCGTACCAAGCCGGGCAGAGTGAGAAAGTGAAAAGAACCTGGGCTTCTTGCCGCTGTTGCCTCGCTGACTTAACCTCTCAGGACTTCCTGTCACAGGAGAGAACTTGCTGGGGAAGGCACTGTAAGAAAGGTTTTCAGTTTCATGCAGCTCAAAGATTCTATTTTATTAAACACTGTCCTCTGGTATTTCCTCCCGAACCCTTTGATTTCTCTTCTTGCATAGCCACCAGTTTTCCACGTTTCTCTCAGTACCACTGTTCCCCTCTCCTCTTTTCTATTCCCCAACCATTCCTATCTCTCTTCAGCAATTACAGAGGGAACCTTTAGCACAGTCTGCCCAACTCACACCCACCCCTTTCTCTCACTTTCTCAACCACAAAGTGCTTCCCCACCTCTGCCTCATTTGTACCTTAGGGCTGACAGGCCTGGGTTGATCCAGGCTGGGCCAGCCCCTGAGTGTGTCCCTCTCATGTTGGGATTCATTAACAAAGGAATCCCTGCATAGTAGAAAGGGAGGTGAGGCTTTTTTAGGAGAGCTGGAGAGGCTTGTGTTTCCAGGAGAAGGCCAAGACTCACTCTCTGCAGAAAGAGGAAGGAAGCACAGACATCAAGAGAAGCAGGGGCAGAGACTCTTAACAACATGGGCCGCGAACACAGTGGTGTGTTTTGTGCTCTGAAAAGCTTCCGGCCCTGCTTAAAGGCTTTCTATTTCTGGATTTCTTCAGGAGAACCCGATCCTTGAGGTTTCAGAAGTTTTTAGACAGAATACTTCCATTGTACTCCACTGTGGCTTAGCTGCTTCAAAGTGGGCATCTTGCATTTGCAAATCAAAAAACCTGGATTAGGGCTTTCCAACTGGCCTAGCGGCTGGGAATCAATCCCTGCTCCAGGAAGATTCCACATGCCGCAGGGCAGCTGGGCCTATGTGCCACAAGTACTGAGGAAGCCACTTCAGTGAGAAGCTCGGGCACCACAACAAAGAGTGGCCCCTGCTCACCACAGCTAGAGAGACCACATGTAGCAACAAAGAACCAGCACAGCCAAAAATAAAAGTAAATAAGTATTTAAAAAAAAAACAACTTTGATTAAAGCAAGTCATCTCACCTCAAATCCAATGAGATCAACTTAAAGCATTTTTAATTGGCCTAATATAAATTTGTTGTATTTAATGAATCAAATATTTTGCCTACTGTTCTTTAGTTGAAAAGTGAGTGAATTAAAATATTAAAATATTTCTCTAAAAAAACAATGGATCCCCCAGGATCAATATCACCTCCGTACCCCTCTCATCCTGTGCCCGCACATACCGATTAAAAAGACCTAGTTTTCAGGGCCCCAGGAAGAACATGAAGAAAGCATATCTGTCTCAGAAATATGATTAAACAAGCATACATAGAACATAGTTGTTTCACTTTTAAAAATCAATTATAATTGCTTATGTAATAAAATGAATTCTCTCTTTTACAAAATATGACAGAGCAGACATTGATTTTTTTTATTCCACCTTCTTTTGGAAATATCACCTCAATTTCCTCCTGCTTTGGAGATAGCCAGCAAGGCCTCTAAATCAAGGTGCCAGGCCTTACCAAGGGCAAGCACGTGACACACGTTTGGCCATTCAGAAGCTCCCTACTTGATATCATGCAGAGGGAGGCAAAGACCAAAAGCTACCTGGAGTTCATTGATTGTGCGCTTGGACATCCCGCCTGAGGCTGCCCTTCAGGATCCTCCCTGGTTCTTCTGGTCTCCCTCCAGTCCTGTAAACTACCTTATTTCCTCCTAGTGGATCTCCTTCCTGATTAAATCAGTCATTGCCTGTTTCTATGACTTAGACCAAAAAAATTCCTAAGCAACAGCATGTGAACTTTTGAAACTGCACTTTTCAGAAAAAGATGAAAATGTTATGTTTTTTTTCTGATTTCCAAAGTAGGATATACTTATTATACAATAGTTAGACAATACACGAAAGGTTTTCAAAACTCACCCATGACAACAGTTCCAAAGGAAACTGCTGTCAACATTTTGATATATTTTCTTCATTAATAAATATTTTTATATGATTGATCTCATTCTGCAGAGGAAAAAAACCTTAAACCTATTATATTTCCCATTTGCAGATGCCCCCAAATAGTGCAGAGAAGCCCTCCATCAGAACAGAAGCAAGACCATCTCAATTTCCAGGCTGTGGTTACCAGTCAGGGTTCCAACCTCATTGCCCCATATCGCTAGCACTTGAGTGTTTTCCTTTTCCACCACGGATCAGTCTGTTTCCTTTCTTGCATGGCAAACATTCTCGCATGCTCCCTTACATTCCAAACTCACTCCTACCTCCAAACAATCTCAAAGTTCCATTTCCACCCCAAAACCCCACCCTTCCTTTCATCCATCACCAGTTCAAATTATTTTGCAGTTAAGTATTTCAGCTCCTCAAAAATCTGCCCCCATTTAACACTAGACATGCTAATCCTATCTAGTAATTTCCTCTTTCACTATTTGGTTTCTTTTGCCTTCTAAAAACTTCGCTTTTGTGATATATCTGTATTGGTGGAGCATTGAACTTAATGTCCAGAAACAGGGAATATATATTAGCAGATTCATCAGATATTCATTTAAGTTTTATTATGCAGAATCAATTGACTCAACAACAATTATTTATTGAGCACAATTCCCCTTAAGGCACCTTTCATCATGGTTTCTGCCCTAAAAGTGAAATGGAAGAAATAAACAAACAGAGGTAAGGACACAGGTCAGAATAGACTGCTACAATTTCTACCAAGTACAATGTGATGTAGAATCATGAAAAAAAACTCTTCCAGTTCTACTTTTTCTTTTCTTTCTTTTTTTCTTTTCTATAATAGTAGCCTTAAGGTGCAACCACAGGAACAAAAACTTGTTCCATTTATGAAGACAGAATATCTTCTGTGTATCTGAGTATCTGAGTTATTTATTTGAATGAGTTCAGGAGTCTGAAAGAATAAGTTTTAATATTTATACTTAACCACACTGGTCTAGCCATTGTGGAAAACAGTTTAGTGGTTCCTCAAAAAGTATTAATATATGATTCAGAAATTCTACTCCTAGGTATATACCCAAAAGAAATGAAAGCAAGGACCTAAAGAGATACTTGTATACCAATGCTCACAGCAGCAAAAGAGCCGAAAGGTGGGAACAGCCCAATGTCCATCAACAGATGAATGGATAAACAAAATATAATAGATATACAATAGGATATTACTAGCTTTACAAAGGAAGGGTATTTTGATATATGCTACAAGGCTGAATCTTGAAAACATTATGTTTTGTGAAAGAAGACAGATATATACAGACATGTATTGTATGATTCTACTTATATGAAGTATTTAAAGAAGGCAAATTCATGGAGACAGAAAGTAGAATAGGGAGTAACAGGGGTTGAGGAGAAAGAACTATTGTTTGATAGGTACAGGGTTTCTATTTGAGATGATGAAAAATTATGGAAATAGATATTGGTGACGGTTGTGCTGCTGCTGCTGCTGCTAAGTCGCTTCAGTCGTGTCCAACTCTGTTTGACCCCATAGACGGCAGCCCACTAGGCTCCCCCGTCCCTGGGATTCTCCAGGCAAGAACACTGGAGTGGGTTGCCATTTCCTTCTCCAATGTATGAAAGTGAAAAGTGAAAGTGAAGCCGCTCAGTCGTGTCCGACTCTTAGCAACTCCATGGACTGCAGCCCACCAGGCTCCTCTGTCCATGGGATTCTCCAGGCAAGAACACTGGAGTGGGGTGCCCTTGCCTTCTTTGGGGGATGGTTGTAGAACATTGCAAATACTTACTGCCACTAAACTATACAGTTGGAAATGGTTAAAATGGTAAACTTTATGCTCTTTATATTTTAGCACAATAAAAAAAGTCTACACTTACAACAAATAACAAACTGAAGAATGGTTCGAAATACAGAAATAAGTTGCTCACTGAAGTCTATGATCAAAATTAAACATCCAGTATATGCATCTAAGGCTATAAGTTATGTGTGTCCCCGCTTAGGGAAATCTAATAGAAGCATATAAATTAATGGATCTATTTTATAGAGGGATTTATCCAAGTATTCCTTTAAAAAGGAGCTTCCCCGGTAAACTTTATTGTTTGCTAATTGATCACGAGCAACCCAAGAAAGTCTGTTGAGAGCAGAAACACTCTGTGGAAAGAGGAATCAGGAAGCTGAGGTCTCTCTCTAGCACACAGTCTCTCACACAGGAGACCAACCACATGCGTTTCTCTCTCCCCAGAGGAGCTCTGGCCCCTTTCAAGGCTTCTAGGAGAATCCAACATAGCTGAAGTGAGTTGGGGTTACGATGGTGAGAATAGGAAAAAGTGAAAGTGTTAGTTGCTCAGTTATGTCTGATTCTGTGTGACCCAATGGACTGTAGCCTGCCAGACTCCTCTGTCCTTGGGATTTCCCAAGCAAGAATACTGGAGTGGGTTGCCATGCCCTCCTCCAGGGGATCTTCTTTAACCAGTGATCAAACCCAGGTCTCTTGCATTGCAGGAGGATACTTCAGCACCTGAACCACCAGGAAAGCTCCTGGTGAGAGCATTAGCTACCTTGTAAGTAGATGACCTGAGCTTTCATTTCAATCACTCAGCAACCTTTTCAATTGGACCACAAACTCCTTGAGGGCAGGGATCAGATTTCTCTGTAGTATGTTACCTTGCAAGTATGCCACATGTACTTACCTGATGAATTAGTTAATAACTTTAGTACAAAATGTCAATGAAAGGTCAAACAAAAACCGTCATGAAGCAGCTCTGAAATTATAATAGATAAGAAATCCATGGAGGCATAAAAGTTCAAATGACACAGGTAACCTTAGAGAACCTCTCCTCAAAGCCTAAAGTGAGCAAAATCTGTGTCCATGCTTATCCTATCTTCTCCTACAAAGGGGACCTATTTTCCACTGCATTTGTAACTCTGTCTTGTACCCAAATGTACCACATTCACTGGGTTCACAATAAATACTGTTGACAGAGTGAATGACAAGGCAAAAAATAGCTTGCAGTACTTTTCATTTTTTACAAGTGTGGAAAGCATACTAAACCATCTGCTGATTAAAAATATGCGTGTTTTGACTTGCATATGACTCAAATTAACATACATAAATCCAGCATCTCCACATCACTAGATTCACAGCCACAGCCAATAAAGTTCCATGTTTCTTCAGATTCATCAATCCCAGAGTGACATGGTTAAGTTATCAGGCACAAAATACACAGTAACGGTTTATAACTAAAAGCTAACTCATGCTTTATTTCAATTCAATGATCATTTATCCTCTAAAAATAAAATAGGCCTAAGATCACTGGGAATCTAAAACTTTATGTGCAGATTTGCTCTATAAATACCTCACGTCACCATGGGAAACTAAAATTTGTGGTACAGAACAGAAACCATCATCCCTCAATATAATGAGTGAGGATTAGCCAAAGCCTGTTGTTGGGGCTTCCCTCATAGCTCAGTTGGTAAAAAATCTGCCTGCAATGCAGGAGACTTGGGTTCAATTCCTGGGTTGGGGAGATACCCTGGAGAAAGAAATGGCAACCACTCCAGTATTCCTGCCTGGAAAATCCCATGGACAGAGGAGCCTGGCAGGCTACAGTCCATGGGGTCACAAGAGTCGGACATAAGTTAGCGACTCAACCAACACCAAAGCTGTTGTTGTTTAGTCGCTAAGTCATATCTGACTATTTGCGACCTCACGGACTGTAGTGTACCAGGCTTCTCTGTCCGTGGTGCTCCCCAGGCAAGAATACTGGAGTGGGTTGTTATTTACCTCTCCAGAGAATCTTCCCAACACAGGGATCGAACCTGCATCTCCTGCATTGCACATAGATTCTTTTTACCGCTGAACCACTAGAGAAGCCCATTAACCAAAGTATTACATGTTGAATCCTAGCACCTCGCTGCCTTACATAACCCCAGAAAGGTATATGGTCTCAAGTTGCAGCTTCTAGAACTTAGCTTCTACCTGCCAGTCTGCTCCCACTGGTCCGTCACCACCACATTCCCTCCAAGACTGCCTGGAGCAGAGAAGATTCTCTGAGAAGCAGAGAAACAGCTCTGTATTATAATACTGATGGACTACTAATCCTATATACTGTACTACTAATAGACTTGTCAACCCCCATGGAAGGAGAACACACCAAACTGCAAACCTAGGTCAGATGCAACATCAGTTCAGTTCAGTTACTGACTCCTGTCCGACTCTTTGCGACCCCATGGACTGCAGCACTCCTGGAGGTTACTCAAGCTCATGTCCATTGAGTTGGTGATGCCATCCAACCATCTCATCCTCTGTCATCCCCTTCTCCTCCCACCTTCAATCTTTCCCAGCATCAGGGTCTTTTCAAATGAGTCAGTTCTTCTCATCAGGTGGCCAAAGTATTGGAGTTTCACCTTCAGCATCAGTCCTTCCAATGAATATTCAGGACTGATTTCCTTTAGTATTGACTAGGTTGATCTTCTTGCTGTCCAAGTGACTCTCAAGAGTCTTCTCCAACACCACAGTTCAAAAGCATCAAGTCTTCTGGACTCAGCTTTCTTTATAGTCCAACTCTCACATCTATACATGACTACTGGAAAAACCACAGCTTTGACTAGATGGACCTTTGTTGACAAAGTAATGTCTCTGCTTTTTAATATGCTGTCTAGGTTAGTCATAACTTTCTTCCAAGGAGCAAGCGCCTTTTAATTTCATGGCTGCAGTCACCATTTGCAGTGATTTTGGAGCCCCAAAAAAGTCTGTCACTGTTTCCATTGTTTCCCCATTGATTTGCCATGAAGTGATGGGAGCAGATACCATGATCTTAGTTTTCTGAATGCTGAGTTTTAAGCTATCAGGCCTGTACAAATTAAGAGGAGGTTAAGAGAATTCCCTGGTGATACAGTGATTGGAATGTCACACTTCCACTGCCAGGGGCCAGGTTCAATCCCTGGCAGGGGAATATGGTCCCACAAGCTGTGCGCTGTGGCCAGAAAGAGAGGCGGTCAGTCACTGTTACTGAGATGCCTAGCCCTTTCCTCTTAACTCCTTAGTCTCTTGTGATTCACCTCCATCTAGAGTAGCTACCTCGGAGAAGGCAAAGGCAACCCACTCCAGTACTCTTGCCTGGAAAATCCCATGGACGGAGGAGCCTGGTAGGCTGCAGTCCATGGGGTCACTAAGAGTGGGGCATGACTGAGCGACTTCACTTTCACTTTTCACTTTCATACATTGGAGAAGGAAATGGCAACCCACTCCCGTGTTCTTGCCTGGAGAATCCCAGGGATGGAGAAGCCTAGTGGGCTGCCGTCTATGGGGTCGCACACAGTTGGACATGACTGAAGCGACTTAGCAGCAGCAGAAGGGGCAGAGTACCTGTCTACAGCCAAAGATGGAGCCTGGGCTCTCTGGCATCAAACCTCCTTTAAACCCTGCTATTAACAAACCACTGGCAACATATAAATAAATGCCCAGCACTGTGGTCATTGGGTCCTCCCAGGACTGCTGGCACTGAGCCACTGAGGATGATGGAAATCTTTCCAGAGCAGTATTTCCGAGTCTTGTCTGGTGATAAGAATCATTTAGGTCTGTTGACCTAAATGCAGATTCCCAGACCTTCCCTGAGATGTTCGTTTTTAGCAGGTCTGTTTGGGGTCCAGGAATCTGAATATTTAACAAGGCCTCAGATAATGCTCTTCACCAGGGAATTTGGGGAGATTCAGTATATTCTTCAAAGTGTGCCTTGAGTCTCCCGGGGGGAGGGAGTTGCCCTGTGTGGATTCAAGCCTTGTCATCTCAGGGGATAATGAAGGTGAGTATGCTTTGTTCACTGGGAAGTCTCTGTAAATCCAAGGCGTTGTTATCATTATTATATATGATACTTGAACCGTTGCCGCTGGGGCAGTGTGCAGTGCTGGGGTGAACGTCTCCTCAGTGTACGAGCTAAGGGGCCAGTCCCAATCTCTGTGGATATGCTGTGCTATTGCAGTCGTTTGCGACTGCCTGGCTTGTAACCCACCAGGCTCCTCTGTCCGTGGAAAGTCTCCAGACAAGAATACTGGAGTGGGTTGCCATGCCCTCCTCCAGGGGATCTTTCCGACCCAGGGATCAAACCCAGGTATGCCACATTGCAGGCAGATTCTTCACTGAGCCACCAGTGAAGAGGAGTGGCCCAAGGCAGAGGAGAAAGGTGGGAGGAGAAGCCCAGGATGGAATCTGGAAATGAATACCACAGCTGCTCTGGTTCCTGATATAAATTAAAGGAAGAAAGAGAGAGTCAGGGAGAAAATGTAAACAGCATGAATTTTCCAGATATTAAAGACAGAATGTGTTTGCTGAATTATTCATTTATGGAACTTCTAATTTTATTTTTTAGTGCTACTATGTGTATAAATGTAAGCTGGCCTCTGAGATGGAACTCGGTGCTAACATAAGCAGCTGTATGGGGGTTGCTCTGCACGGCGGGGTGCTTGTGAGGTTTAGTCATCTACATGGGGTGGCCGCAGCTGGGAAAAGTCTCTATGCTGGCTGTTTTGCTGCTGACTTCACCAGAAATTAAAGATGGATCTGTAGTTAGAGCACTGTCTCCCCCATGGACACAAAGACCAAGTCCTTCCTTACAACACTGATGAGGAAAATTTGCAATGATGCCAGAAATGAAAGAAGGGCAACTTCTTGCAGGGTGTTGGGAGACCATTTGGAAATAACAACCACTCTTTTTTTTTTTTTTTTTTTTTTGAGATTTTTAACAAGAAGTTTTGAGTTAAATTGTAGATTCTAGAATCACCTGACACTAAGAAAAGGAACATCATGCTCCAGGTCTCCTTAGAAAGATGAATCCTGTGATTGACAATGTTCCTGCATAGGAACAGAAATGGACCAGCTTTTCATGATCTCACCTAAAGCCATGTTTTATACTACTAAATAATAGCAACTCAATTCAGCAATGGCACATTGTACAAATAAATAGAATGAATGAGTAGAGAAGTTACCTCTCCTCAGTGAAATTGTTTGGGGAAAATCCTTCAAGTTTCTGAATAAATTTTTAAAGATATGAGAATTTAAAGGTATGCTCCTCAAAGTCAGAAATGTTTCTTAGCCTCTAATATAAAATCTGTATAAATAGTGATAAATTGAGTGAAATGTTCATAAGTGATAAATCTTGCTGAATGGTGTATAGTTCTTTGAACAATTTAAGTGACCCTCTAAATGTTTGAAATTAATTCAAAACAAAGGTAAAAGGAATACAGAAAAGAAAAAAAAAAAAAAAAAAGAATCTGTGTCTCCTTCTTTTGTGACAAACATTCCCAAGGAGTTGAATTGCCATCAGGAGATAGCTTTGGGATAATTGGGAAGTATGCGTGCGTGCCAAGTCACTTCAGTCATGTCCAACTCTCTGTGACCCTGTGGACAGTAGCCCTCCAGGCTCCTCTGTCCATGGGATTCTCCAGGCAAGAATACTGGAGTGGGTTGCCATGCCCTCCTCCAGGTTAGAGGCCAAAAGTGTGTTAAATGCCAAATAAACCTCAGAGTAGCCTCTTTTGACCATCACACAAAACATGCAAGAGACACTTAACTGTTCTCATTTTCAGCTATCATTCTTTAGGTCTCATCGCTTTTTTTCTTCAGATACAGTATGGAAACAGAGTTTTTCCATACTCATCCCGCTGACAAAATTTCAACCACTAAAACGCTCCCTTTAAGACTAACAAGGTTTTTATCTCCCGGAGTTGGGCAGATAACGATTTTGCTGGCCACTCAAAATTATCAGAGAGAGCAGAAACTGGAGCAGTGCAGACAGATGCTATCCCTGCAGATAAAGCACATCACTCAGGGCAGTCAGAGCTCTGGCCTCCTCCCTAACTTAACCCTGCACCAAAGCGACTGTGGGTCGTTTGATTCCCTGCGCACCTTTCTCTGTTGAAGCGGAATGTGAAATTTTAGGGTGACGTTAGAGGGGGTGGTGACACCCTGTGAAGGAAGGAAAACTGTATAAGGACTTAGAGAATCCACCCTAACTAATTCACCACCTTAGATCAGTTACGTCACTGCTCAAGAACCTGTTTCTCATGTCTGCATCTCCATTGCTTCCCTGCAAATAGGTCATCAATGCCATCTTTCTAGATTCCATATATATGCATTAATATGTGATATTTGTTTTTTTTTCTTTCTGATTTATTTCAGTCTATATAATAGGCTCTACCTACATCGACCTCATTAGGACTGACTCAAATTGTTTTTTATAGCTGAGTAATATTCCACTGCATATATGTCCCACAATTTCTGTCAGTGGACATCTAGGTTGCTTCCATGTCCTACACAGAAAACAGGCTTGTTGACAGAGTTGGGGAAGGAGCTGCTGCTGCTAAGTCGCTTCAGTCGTGTCCAACTCTGTGCAACCCCATAGACAGCAGCCCACCAGGCTCCACCATCCCTGGGATTTCTCCAGGCAAGAACACTGGGGTGGGTTGCCATTTCCTTCTCCAATGCATGAAAGTGAAAAGCGAAAGTGAAGTCGCTCAGTCGTGCCCGACTCTTAGCGACCCCATGGACTGCAGCCTACCAGGCTCCTCCGTCCATGGGATTTTCCAGGCAAGAGTACTGGAGTGGGTTGCCATTGCCTTCTCCGTGGGGAAGGAGAGGGTGGGACAAATTGAGAGAATAGCATGGAAACATACATTACTGTATGTAAAATAGGTAGCCAGTGGGGATTTGGTGTGTGACACAGGGCGCTTAACCCAGTGCTCTGTGACAACCTAGAGGAGTGGGATGGAGAGAAAGATAGGAGGGGGTTCAGGAAGGGGACATATGTATACCTGTGGCTGATTTATGTTGATGTATGGCAGAAGCCAATACAATATTGTAAAGCAGTTGTCCTCCAATTAAAAAAAAAAATTTAAAACCAATTTGTTCCCTTGACTGAAAGGGGGCAGGTTAGACCTAACTTGTGATCTTGATCTGGAAGAACTCTCCCTGCTCAGGACAAGTGGGAAGAACAAGTGGGTTCTAGGCTGTGGCTTTCTCAGAATGGTTCTATTTTTTATCTGCTACCATGTTCGTGTTTCATATAAGATTTCATTTTCTGAAAAGTATCCCATGCTAGAGAAAGTTGGCAAACCCCTGGACTGGAACCACTGTTTCCTTTCAGCTCTCACACACTCTGATTCTTCAACATCCAGTGACAAGAAGGGTGAATGCCTGCTAAAGCAGCCAAAAGCTCCCAATTATAATACGTAGGTGTGGATAGAATCCACAAAGTGAAAAGACGCTTGAAGGATGCAAAAGAGGAAACTTGGAGAAATCCAGACGGCACATCTCTCTTCGGGTTAGGAAAGAGACCTGTATCATTCCTTCTTCCTTCACTTCTTACAGCTAATATCTGCCCCTTACTCATGGTTCTCGACTCGGTAGAACAGATTCTCCTGTGGACCTATTAAATTATGCAGGAGTCTGGGTTCTGAGATTCTGAATTTACAGATATACAGATGGAACTTTTTCAGCTACCTCATTCTAGTTTGGTTTTAAGATCCACAGGTCATTTTGATGTGTAACTAGGGTTACGCAGAGAATCTCTGCTTGGCTTCAGCTCACCAACCTTCACTAAGATCATTCCCTAAGATAATTCCCTCCCACAATGTCAGTTGTTATTTTCAGGCAGATAGCTGCAATCTGAACTCTCAGGAGACATCCATCCCCTATCTGGGTGTTTCAGAAGCTCTTCACCCACCAAACAGCCTTGTCTCCGATGTCATTCTATCTGTTAGTGGCCAAGCTCTTCTTTTAGTGTCTAACACTTCCAGTGACCTGAAGGCATCCTTGATTCTGCCACTTCTATGCTCCCAGCATCCTATCTGCACAAGCCTAACAAGCCCACCCCTGTTTCTGACCCTAAATTAGATCCCAGCCTCCTGTTCCTACTGCCCCGCTTCAACCATGCTCCCCTTATGTCTTGTCTATAGGGGCTATAGCCACTTTACAGGGCTCCCATTCTCCCATCTTCACCCTCTTTGATCCACATTGACCTGACTTTGTTAGCCCCTTGTTTATCTAACTACAATGATTCCCTGTGGCCTACCTTTTAAAACATAAACTCCCTCATCTATCTTTTAGGTGCCACAGTAGGAACCCAATCTAGGTTTCCAGTCTCATCTCTAGTTACACAGCAGCACGATCCACACAATCCACCAACCAAACAGCATTGTTCTCTCTCTTTTGCAAACATGTCCTAGGCTTTCGTAACTACTTGCCTTCACTCTCAATGCTCTCTCAGCCCAGAAGACCCTCCTCCCTTCTGAGCCACTCCCTCTCTGAAGGCTCCCGCAGCCTCCAAATGAATCTGAAGCACAATGGAAAACACTATGCATGGCCCTCTTTCGTGGCAGTCATTGTATCCTGCCTTGCAGTGTGGTTATCTATGGCGGTATCTTCTCCCCTTTACTGAGCTGTGGCTGAGCTCTTCAGAGCACTCTTCCATGAGCCTGTAGTTGTATAGAAAGAGGAGCCAGAAAGCCCTGTGTTGAAACTACAGCTCTGCCACCCAACAGCTGTTTGAGCTGGTTCACATTACTTAATCCTCCAGTTTTACTTTCCCCATCTGTAAAATGGGGATATGCTGCTCCTAGGAGTAGTGTGAAGTTTGAATGATATAATATGTAGAAGGTACCAAACACAGAAAAGGCTCTCATCAAAGGGTGGTTCTCATTAGCAATGTCAAACGGAGGCTGGACAAGCTGTTGTCTACCATGCAAGGTAATGTTCTGCTCACCCAGACTGATGGAAACCTTCCTCTATAGATATTCCACCACTCAGTTCTCTTTACTCATTGAGATGATGACAGGGCTATTTCAAATTTTGAGACAAGATTCTGAAGCAGAATATTGCCTTCTTCCCTATTACCTGTTGGCCAGTAACAATTTAAGGGTTGGCAGTAATACTTCGTGAAATGGCAGGTAGAAAGAAAAGGGAAGAAAGAGCAGCAAGAAAAGTCTGGATTAAAATACCCAGCAGCACATATTGAGAGACATAAAATGTCTACAAATTTGCTAAGCAAATACTATCAAGTTACACTATGCAGTATGTAAAGGAATCATTCACCATAATCAGGGAGGTAGAAATCATTAAATAATAGGAGAGTTATTAACATAATACATCAAATAATTACATAAAATAGAAAAAAATGCTTTTATAGATGCTTAAAATGTATTTGATAAGATTCAACACCAACCCCTAATAATATTTAAGAGTATAAATTAAAAAATATTTCTTTAATATAAGAAAACAGTGTAAGATTAAAACCAATATTTATTTAATAGTAAAACATTATATTTAATAGTAAACCATTAGTGATATCACCATTAAAAATATGTAGAAAAGAAGGAATATTACTTAATATTGTTCTGAAAGTTATAGCCAATGCAATATGACATAATACAAAATGAAAAGTATATATTATTAATGGAGAGATAAAATGATGTTTATTTTGGGGTGAAATCACTATATTAGTCCAAAGAAATAATCTTAAAAGTTGATTAAACACAAGAGTATGAATGTAAGATGAGCCAGCAGAAATAAAAAGCATTCCAACATAACTGAAATTATTAGCTAGACACTTGTAAAGCATGGGGCTTCCCCGGTGGCTCAGTGGTAAAGAATCCACCTGCAACGCAGGAGACGTGGGAAATGCGGGAGATGCGGTTTGATCCCTTGGTTGGGATGATCCCCTGAGGGAGGAAATGGTAACCCACTCCAGTATTCTTCCCTAGAGAATCCCATGGACAAAGGAGTTCAGTGGGCTACAGTGTATAGGATCACAAAGAATCAAACATGACTGAGCATGCACACACTTTTAAAATATATATTTATATGTAGTACTAAAAATGATTTGAGATGGTTATGAGAAAAAATTAATATAGAGAGCCCATACACAGTAACAAAAAATAAGACATCCTAGTAGTGGCCTTAATGCATGTCTTTCACCTATTCAAAGAAAAGAGCAAAATTTTGAGATATACGTATTAAAGCTTGAGAAAATGGAAAAACACACTGTGTTCCTGTGCAGGAAGACATTGTTATAAACATTTTCAAAATATTACAGGTTTAATCAAGATCATCAACAAGTATTTATTGAGCACCTACTATATGCTTACCAAAATTCTAGGTATTGAGGATAGCCAGGTGAGCAGGGAAAAACACAGACACTCTGCCCGCATGGTTTGTAGACACTTACGGAGTTGACACACCAAACAAACAAAGACTTACTTTACTAAAATGTCTAGTAATGATACATGCATTGAATAAAAGTAAAATAGGTTTTAAGAGAGAATGAAAGGTAGGAGATACTGTTTAGAATAGAAGGGTCAGGACAGGCCTCTAAAGAAGTAACATCTGAACAGATATTTTGAAGAAAGTGCAGCAGAAAGCCATGTGGGTGTCTATAGGAACAGTGTTTCTTGCAGAGAGAACAGCAAAGACCAGACATAGAACCATGTCTTCCAGGAATAATGAGTAATCCAGTGTCGCTGAAGCGGAAAAAGTGAGATGGGCATCACAGAAGACAAAGACACAGGTAATGAGGGACAGAGCATATGTGGGCCTTTAGACCACACAGGTATTTTGGGTTTTGTCCTAAGTTTGATGGTAGCCATTAGAAGATTTCAATCAGGTGAGAATGTGGTCTAACTACATTTAAAAAAAGATTTGTCTGGTCTCCCTACTGAGAATAGAAAAGGTCAAAGTGAGACGGAATAGTGAGATCAATTAGGAGACTATTTCAATAACTCAGGCTAGAAAAAATAGGTCCATATTGAATAATGGGGTAGATAAATCAAAAGTGGAATCCAGATAGAGGTTGGAGATAGACATAAAATATTTGCTGATGGGCTGAGTCAAAATTCTCCCAGCCCGGCTTCAGTAGTACATGAACTGTGAACTTCCAAATGTTCAAGCTGGATTAGATAAGGCAGGGGAACCAGAGATCAAACTGCCAACATCTAGTGGATCATTGAAAAAGCAAGAGCATTCCAGGAAAACACCTACTTCTGCTTTATTGACTATGCCAAAGCCTTTGACTTTGTGGATCACAACAAACTGTGGAAAGTTCTGAAAGAGATGGGAATACCAGACCACCTGACCTGCCTCTGGAGAAACCTGTATGCAGGTCAGGAAGCCGTCAAGGCTGTATATTGTCACCCTGCTTATTTAACTTCTATGAAGAGTACATCATGAGAAACGCTGGGCTGGAAGAAGCACAAGCTGGAATCAAGATTGCGGGGAGAAATACCAATCACCTCAGATATGCAGATGACACCACCCTTAGGGCAGAAAGTGAAAAAGAACTAAAAAGCCTCTTGATGAAAGTGAAAGAGGAGAGTGAAAAATTTGGTTTAAAATTCAACATTCAGAAAACTAAGATCATGGCATCCAGTCCCATCACTTCAAGGCAAATAGATGGGGAAACAGTGACAGACTTTATTTTCTTGGGCTCTCAAATCACTGCAGATGGTTACTGAAGCCATGAAATTAAAAGATGCTTGCTCCTTGGAAGGAAAGTTATGACCAACCTAGACAGCGTTTTGAAAAGCAGAGGCATTACTTTGCCAACAAAGGTCCATCTAGTCAAAGCTATGGTTTTCACAGTAATCATGTATGGATGTGAGAGTCGGACTATAAAGAAGGCTGAGCACCAAAGAGTTGGTGCTTTTGAACTGTGGTGTTGGACAAGACTCTAGAGAGTCCCTTGAACTGCAAGGAGATCCAAACAGTCCATCCTAAAAGAAATCAGTCCTGAATATTCATTGAAAAGTTGATGCTGAAGCTGAAACTCCAATACTTTGGTCACCTGATGTGAAGACCTGACTCATTTGAAAAAACCCTGATTCTGGGAAAGATTGAAGGCGGGAGGAGAAGGGGACGACAGAGGATGAGATGGTTGTATAGTATCACCGACTCGACGGACATGAGTTTGTAAACTCCGGGAGTTGGTGATGGACAGGGAGGCCTGGTGTGCTGCAGTCCATGGCGTCACAAAGAGTTGGACACGACTGAGCAACTGAACTGAACTGAGTAAGATAGATGAGAGAAAGAGAGGAATCATAGTTGGCTGCTTGATTTTTGTGTGGAAGCAAGTGGCTTAGATGCTAGAGTTACTTAATGAGGTGAGGAAGACTGGAAAAGGAACAGGACTTGTGGGTTTAAAACAAGAGCTGTATTTTGAACATTCCAAATTTGAAACTTCTCTCAGACTTCTAGTGGAGATACTGAGCAGACAGTTTCCACGCATTTGAAACTCAGGGGAACTTCTCAGGCCGTCAGCAAGAGACTGGAACATAAAGGCAGAGGATTGGGTGAGGTCATCGATGCAAAGAATGCCCGGAGAGATGCCCCGGGCCTGCCAACATTAAGAGCTTGAGACAACAAAGAAAACCCTGCAGAGAAAACTGAAGGGAAGCAACTAATAGAATAGCAAAGAACCTGAGAGTTTGGAGTCTTAGAAGCCAAATAAGTAGTTTAATATAACTCCCATAAAAAATATCAATGATTTATTTTTATTAACTAACAACATCATTCTAAAACCTAACAGCAAAGCTTAATGTCCACCTGGGAAAATGGACCATCTCACCACACATTTCTCTTATAACAGCTGATATGGACATGATGTTTTTTATGACATTGTGAAATGAAATGAAAATCTTTCTTACTTAAAAATAAGCTATTTGCTTATGTAAGTATTCTGTCTCCCACTATACAACCCCTTCATTTTGTACTGGCACATTTATTTCAGTCACCTTGCTGGTGTCCCTGGAGCAAGTTAACAAAATGTATCAGCTGTTTGAGAAAAATCTGTCAAAGAAATTTTGCTTTTGATACTTGTAAATGGACCCTGTTTTATATAGGAATCTTTTATACCATTAGAAAGCATATTAAACCTAATTAAGCATTAAATTACTCAATAAATGATGTTGGGACAAGTGTCAAGAAATGTGAAAACTAAATTGATTTCTCACTTCATTCTACACACCAAAGTAAATTCTAGGTTGATTAGAAAGTTAAATATTTAAAATTCTAACAGTAGGAATATTTGCAGAAAATACAAAATAACAATAAAGACCTAATGTGATATTGTCAAGCAACTATACTTCAGTTAAAACATCAGTATCAAAAACAGAAACATTTTTAGAAAGAAAATATAGCATCTACTTATAAAAGGGGGAAGATTTCCTAAGCTTAGAAACAACAGAAGACTATAAAACAAAAGACCAGAAGATTTGAATCTATAAAAATAAAAAGTGCTATGCACAAAAAACCATGTGGTAACGTTAAAATAGGAAAATATATTCAATAAAATGTCAAAGTTGATATGTTTTCTATATAAAGAGTTTATACAAACTGATAAGAAGAGCAATAGGAGCCCAGTGATAAATGGTCAATAGAATATTCACAAAAGAGAAAATCCAGTTAGTCAAGCATGTTGATTCTTGATAATTATCAAAGAAATAAGATAATAAATTATATTTTTCATCAATACTACTACTAAAGATTAGTTTTTTAAAATCATAATATACAGTCTTAAGAGTTCAGTAAAGAGGAACTTTACTAAATTTTTTTTAAAACTTTTTCTTTACTATCTTTTTATTGAGGCATTGTTCAATAAAAGTTTCTGGTGTATAACTTAGGAATTCACAAATTTTAAAAGCTATATTCCATTTATAGTTACTGAAAAATATTGGCTATATTCCCTGTGCTATACAGTATATTCTTGTAGTTTATTTACTTTATACATAATGGTCTGTACTTCTCAATTTCCTCCCTGTTTTGCCCCTCCTCCCCCAACCTATAACCACTGGTTTGTTCTCTGTATCTCTGAGTTGGTTCTTTTTTTGTATATTCACTATTTGGTCTTATTTTTTGGATTCCACTTACCAGTGATTTCAGACAATATGTCTTTAAGAAGTCCTTCTTTTGTTCTGATGATACACATTTAGACAAACAACTTGAATTTGTATCAAGATCCTTAAAAAAAGGTCCATGCTTAATGGGTGGCCCCATAACTCCACTTACAGACTTTCTTAAAAAATTAATTCTTATAAGGAGAGAACTTTTTACCACTCCCCCCAAAGTATGATTATTTATAATAGCTTCAAAATGGAAACAATAGAAAAGTTTCACAGATAAAGTGGATGAAATGGTTAAATTAGGAAATAGTCTTCCCTGTTACAGCCAGAAATATTATTAATAATAATTCTTAATGTTACAAAGGAAGGTTCACTGTGTGCATATTTCTCTCCACTGGGAATCTCTTTGTAGCTCTGACCCTAATCAGTAAGTTACTTCATCCACCAAAAGAAGAATTTAGCTTTCATCCACACAACGCAGGCAGAACATAGAGACTACTGACCAGGAACAGAGAACCCAGATTAAAGGACTAGAAAGCTTCAGGGCCTTGCAATAAAATGGGAAGTTCCTCTGATAACAAATAAGCAGCAGTAGGCATTTTTCCGAGCTTACCGAAGGAAAACAAAGTTTCCTTAGAGATAAGATTCATAAAGGCTATTATTTTGAGCAAACTCAAGGCAAAGAGATTTTCTGCAGAGAAATAGGGACTACAAGGAAAGAAAATGACATTCTTGCAAAACCAGCATAGGAAAGATGATGATCAGCAACAGAACTCAGGTGAAGTTCAAAGCAGAGGAATCTAGACTAGAGATGGCTCACTTAGTCTCACTTCCATGCCTATTCCCTTATTCAGTCTTTCATGAATTTATTAGTTGACTCATCAGTTGTTTATTGAGCAGTAAATATTTAACAGGCAATAAGCAAGTACTGGAGGTTATCTTAGTGAAAAAGACAAAGAATGTCTTTCCTAGGATAGATAGTAGCAAAGCTAAGATTGAAACAAAAATAACAGAAATTATCACTGAAGTTCAAAAGTGGTAAGAACTAACAAAAAAACAAATTTTGAAATTTGTGAGAATAAGTACCAGGAGAACCTAATCAAACACAGAGGATCAAGTCCTTCTTTGAGTTTCTATGAGATTTGGAATTTTAAGTGGAATTTGAAAGCTGAAAAAGATTTACCTAAGGATTTTTACCAGTTCCTTAGTGGAGAAGGAATTGGGAATCTTATTTGTGGTTTAAGGAAGACATATAGCACATATATTTCCATACAGTGAGATTAACTCCATCATATTCAACAAAATCTATTATTTTTATAAAGACCAAAAGTATTCAGTATTCATCTGGATAGATTTTCAGGCTGTGTGACTCCATCTATTTAGTCAAGATTCCGGTGTTTAGCAACACTTCTCTCTGGGTTTCTAAGCATTAGTAAACCTTAACAATTTAGTGTAGGCATATTAAGATCATTCTTTTGTTTAAAACAAGTGTGTGTCAAGCACCTATTGTGTGCTAAGCTCTATCTTTCGCACCTGATGTTAGAGTGAAGGGGAAGATAGATGAGGCCCCTGATTTTATGGAGTTCACATTGTAGTATGAACTTAAATTCTATTCTTCTAACATTCTAATTCACATTCCCAAAAGCAATACAGAGGGATGACCACTTTATTGGATTGGGTTTTTATTGTTCTTGCTTTTAAAATGAAGAAAGGTACAAAAAAATTAAGGCATTGTTATGGGTTGAATTATGTACATGAAAAATACAAGTCCTTACTCCACTACCTCAGAATGTGACCTTACTTGGAAGTAGGTTTTTTTAACAAATGTAATTAGTTACGATGAAGTGATTAGGGTGGGCCTTTATATAGGATGACTTTTGGACACAGAGACATACACACAGGGAAAATGCCGAGTGAAGATGAAGACAGAGATGGGGGCTGTGCAACTACAAGCAAGGAACGCCAGTGACCACAGCAAACACCAGACGCTAGGAGAGGGGAATGGAGCAGGTTCTCCCCCGCAGCACTCAGAAGGGCCCAACCCATCAATCTCAGACATCCATTCTCCAGAACCGAGAGACAGCACCTTAACACCGTGTTGAAGCTGCCCAGTCTGTGGTACTTCATTACGGCAGCCTGAGCAAACAAGTCCAGGCATATTTACTTTGAGGTCCCCTAAAAGCAAAGACGGAGAAAAGGACTGGGAAGTGTTAATGTTTGTTTGACAGCTGTGCACAGGATGTAAGCTTGCTCTCAGAGGTATAGCAATGTTTAGTTAGTTTGCTTTCTCTTATTTTCCCAGTGGGGTTTAGACCTAAAAGATGACCAAACAAACCAAAGGCGTTCAGTGAACAATAAAGGTCTCCACCACAAATTGCCAAATTTGGGCAGTACTCAACAATTAGAGGACTTCCCAGGTGGTGCTAGAAGTAAAGAATCCACCTGCCGTCGCAGGGGACATATGAGGCATGGGTTCAGGCCCTGGCTCAGGAAGATCCCCTGGAGGAGGTCATGGCAACCCACTGCAGTATTCTTGCCTGGGCAATCCCATGGACAGAGGAGCCTGGTGGGCTATAGTCCATAAGGTCACTTCAGACATGACTGAAGCGATTTAGCATGCATGCACGCAACAAATAGAAAGGAATGCAGGAGTCGTCTAGATTTGGTGAGGCTTGAAGTCAATCTACTCTAAAAGTATTAAATTATAAATAAAAACTTAGGTACAGAAGTCAATATTTATTTAGAATAAAAAGGAATTTAAACTAATCACAAATATTAGAAAGATGATATACTACAAATATCCCTAAATCTAGAAAAAGGCAACATTCTTGTTTTTCAATTACATCACATCCTTTCATAATGCTTTTTTCCTACATACTTTGGCTGCATGCTTTTTGATCACCTCTTCATGTGGCACCAAGTCTGTAATACGGTTTTCAAAAGAGAGAAAAGTGTCTTCCTCTAGCATGTCTGGTCAAAATTTGTGTTTCATTATTGATAGATGCAATGCATAAAACATGCAACTTCACACACAGATGTACTCACTGCTACAGGATGGTGAGCCAGAAAGACAGGAATTCTAATAAAATCTATTTTAGATGATTTCTAGAAAAATGTATTTGGAGTTTATATATAATGTATAATCAAGTATACTCCTGACAAGAGAGAATTTCTGCTTTGATACGGCATTGATGATAACTGAATCTCCTGCTTATAATTTCACACATCTGACACTTGGAGCAATTTTCCACAGAATTGCTTCTGGCTCTAATCATTGCAAACCTTGTTTCTTTCTATTCCCCACATACTTCCAGTGCTAGGTGCTACAGGACACATTCTTATCCTGACATGACCTCTGACCCAGGTCCTTCAAGCCACAATGCCTGGTAAGTTGACTCAAGGGCAGGAAGAGTGTCCAAAAGTCATTCTGTACCAGGTCAGCCAGGAATAGCTAAACTGTATGAGTGACTGGGACCTCATAAATATATATGCCCTGAGCCAAAACTTACTGTGCCCCCAACTCAACTTTCCTGTAACCAGATCCCCAAAACACTTGTGTCCTTAGTAGCACCGCTTGACTACACTGTGACACATGAAAGTATTTTACTTTTTTGCAAAGTGCACAAAATTCTATAACTATGTGAATGTGTCAGGATCCCTCCCAGGACCTTTGAAGGAGCCCACATGTGCAAGGATACCTCTACAAGAGGAACTGGGAAGCTTAAATTTCACTCACCTCATGGTAAGCCTAGCTTTCACGATGCTAAATGAATGATCAAAAGCTTGCTCACACCCATGTTCTTTGTATAGTTAATTTTTGATCATTTGCACTTTGGCAGCAGGAAATAAAGTTTAGACAACCCTTCTGGGGCAATGTTTGACTGTGAGGAATGGAAAGAGAGTAGGTAAATGAGAGAGGAATTATTAGAAGAATTGGAAAGTGGTCATGTGGATGGAAATTATGAGTCATGAGGGAAAATATAAGCATTTCCTCTGTCCTTTATATCTAACACAAAGGATAGAAAATGATCCTCAAAGACAAGATGTCTACCTGATTTGTTTAACCAAGGGAGTCAGAGGACTTGCTTTCGTTCAATCCAGAAAGGTCTGCAACTAAAGAACCTATCTACTAAAAGTTAATTTGAGCTGTTCCTTGGTATCTTATTTTCATGTAGGCCTCAGACCAAATGATTTTCTTAACCATGTCTATAAATGGAAAGTACACAAGGTTTGTTTTTAGGCTTGGTGACAGTAAATTAGAAAATGCCGAAGTCTGTATCTGTTAAAGTAGCAGTAATGATAATGTTGGTTTGTAGGCCACTAAATTCTGTTTGGTTTTGTATTCCTTGGTTTAACTGAAGGCATCAGTGTTAAGTAAGAAGAGACCTTAGCTATTGGGTAGGTTTCTTTATAATAACAGGAGCACTCTTCTGGTTAATAATTAAATTACACTATTAGGTCTTCAGATTCTTCAAGCTAGGCTTCAACAATAGGTGAATCAAGAACTTCCAGATGTCAAAAATGGATTTAGAAAAGGCAGAGGAATCAGAGATCAATTGCCAACATCTGCTGGATCATAGAAAAAGCAAAAGAATCCAGAAAAACATCTACTTCTGCTTCACTGACTATGCTAAAGCCTTTGACTGTGTGGATCAAAACAAACTGTGGAAAATTCTTTGAGAGATGGGAATTCCAGAGCACCTTACCTGCCTCCTGAAAAATCTGTATGCAGGTCAAGAACCAACAATTAGAAATGGACATGGAACAACGGACTGGTTAAAAATTGGGAAAGGAGTACATCAAAGCTGTATATTGTTACCTTGCTTATTTAACTTAAATGCAGAGTAAATCATGCAAAATGCTGGGCTGGATGAAGCACAAGCTGGAATCAAGATTGCTGGGAGAAATATCAATAACCTCAGATATGCAGATGACACCACCCTTATGACAGAAAGTGAAGAGGAGCTAAAGAGCCTGTTGAGGAAAGTGAAAGAGGAGAGTGAAAAAGCTGGCTTAAAACTCAACCTTCAAAAAACGAAGATCATGGCATCTGGTTCCATCACTTCATGGCAAATAGATGCGGAAACAATGGAAACAGTGTCAGACTTTATTTTCTTGGGCTCCAAAAATCACTGCAGATGGTGACTGCAGCTATGAAATTAAAAGACCTTGCTCTTTGGAAGAAAAGCTATGACCAAATTGGACAAATATTGAAAAGCAGAGACATTACTTTGCCAACAAAGATCTGTATAGTCAAAGCTATGTTTTTTCTCATATGGATATGAGAGTTGAACTACAAAGAAGGCTAAACACCAAAGAACTGATGCTCTAGAACTGTGGTGTTGGAGAAGACTCTTGAGAGTCCCTTGGACTGCAAGATGATCAAACTAGTCCATCCTAAAGGAGATCAACCCTGAATATTCATTGGAAGGACTGATGCTGAAGCTCAATCTCCAATATTGGGCCATCTGGTGGGAAGAACTAACTCATTGGAAAAGACCCTGATGCTGGGAAAGACTGAAGGCAGGAGGAGAGGGGGATGACAGAGGACGATATGGTTGGCTGGCATCACTGGCTCAATGGACGTGAGTCTGAGCAAGCTCCAGGAAATGGTGAAGGACAGGGAGGCCTGGTGTGCTGCAGTCCATGGGGTCGCAAAGAGTCAAACACAGCTGAGCAACTGAACAACAAATTAGATCTTCAGATAGGGGAAAGGCAAATAAATAAATTTCAAAGGCATTAACATGCAATCTATTTTTAGTTAGTATGAAAACAAAGACTAGATCAATAAAAGTAACAAGGACTTTAACAGGTTTTGACTTCAGTCAGTTTAAACAGCTATAGATCACTGGATGTCTTCCCCACCAAGCTGCTGGTACTGCTAGGCGGAGAAATAGGTTGATAAAGGGGTCAGAACCTCCAACTGCCTTGATTTGTTCTGTCCTGTATTTATTTTCTCCTGCTTTGGGAACAAATCACCACAAATGTACTAGCTTGCTCAGTAACTCAGTTGTGTCCCACTCTTTGCGACCTCCTGGACTGTAGCCTGCCAGGCTCCTCTGTCCATAGGATTTCCCAGGCAAGAATACTGCAGGGGGCTGTCATTCCCTTCTCCAAGGGATCTTCCTGACCCAGGGATTGAACCTGAGTCTCCTGTATCTGTCCTTAATCACATCTGCAAAGTCCTTTGCCATGTAAAATAGCTTATTTGCAAGTTCAGGGGATTAAAATGTGGACATCTTTGGAGGTGGGGGGAGTTTATTCTTCTCTCCACGATTCCCTAGCCTAGAATGTGGAATGGGGCGTGGGGTCAACAGCCTTCCCACTCTTCTGCAAGAAACATCTCATGGAACATCTCCATTCTTAATCTAATGAAGGAAAAGGTTTTCTACAGCAGTGGTGTTAAGATAGATGTGAACAGCTTTTCTCTTTTAAAATTAATAATGATGATGATAATAGTAATGCTGGAGTACCTGAGAGATATTGAGGGTTCAGTTACAGACCCCCACAGTAAAGCAAATACTAATAAAGCAAATCACACACATTTTTTGGTTTCCCAGCACACATAAAATTATGTTTATGCTACACTGTAGTTTATCAAGCACCTAATGGCACTAGGCCTAAAAAAAATGTTTGCACATACCTTAATGTAAAAACATTTTGTTGCTGAAAATGTTATCATCTGAGTCTTCAGTAAATCACAGTAGGAACATCAAAGATCACCAGTCACAGATCATCATAACAAATAATAATAATGATGATAAAAAGTTTGAAATATTGTAAGAATTACCAAAATGTGACAGTCACATAGCAAATGCTGTTGGAAAAATTATACCAGTAAGACTTGTTTCATCCAGGGTTGCCACAAACTTTCAATCCATAAAAAACACAATATCTGTGAAGCATGTGCGTGCTTGCTCAGGCGCTTCAATCATGTGTGACTCTTTGTGACCCCATGGACTGTAGCTCACCAGGCTCCTCCATCCAGGGGATTCTCCAGGCAAGAATACTGGAGTGGGTTGCCATTCCATTCTCCATCTGTGAAGCACAGTAAAGTGAATTGCAATAAAATGAGGTATGCCTGTAATGATAATAACAATAATAAAAAGTAATTGGTGGAATCTCTCCACTTCAGAAGAATTCTGAGGGCTGTATTTTTTATGAGTGGAGTTCCTATCCAGCCTGCACATAAGCCCGGGAGATAAAATATTACCACTTTGGTTATTATTTGTCTTGGCTGACTATACAATAAAACCAAAGGGCATCAAAGTCCATTTCCAGATTCCTGGGCGGTCCATTTCCCTTCATTGCTACTTTGTCATTTTGTGCTTTCCTGAATAAGCCCAAATATTTGCTATTTGGGTGGAGCCACAGCAAACCAGTCAACCCAGAATTCTTTTTACCTATATGCTATTATTCAACTTGTAAGTAAACTCCAGTATAACAAAGTTCCTTTGAACTTTACATATCAAAGAAAAGTCACTTTTTTAGACTAACATCTAAAGCAGCTCAGCACACATGGAGAGAGAGATGTCACAGCTGCGACTTAGAGACCCAGCTGGGATGTTCTGGCAGACTGTCATCTATTGACTAGAGATCTTTGATTCGAGAAAATGATTGCTTCTTATATAGACATTGGCCTCTGCTAAGTAATCCTTTCCTTTTATGTTTTGCCATTTAAACTGTTGACAATCAAGATGTTAACCTCTTATTTGTTCTTCCTTTGAATGGTTTTGTTAATTGTTACCTACAGATACTATCCCACAATCAAGGCAGGTCTTCGTACACTACACTCATGATGGAACGGATGAATGGATGGACAAAGGAGACAATGTTGTGCAGTAGATAAACCCAGGTATGTCAAGTCTTGGCTCCACCCATAACATTTCTATGACCTTGGGCAGGTTAGCCTCTGCGGGCCTCAGTTTCCCCATCTAGAAAATGTGTGTGATCATAACCACCTCATACATTTATTGTAAGAATTTGAGATAATATATGTAAAATCCTTGAAATACAGAAACTGAAAGAAAATCTCTCTCAACAGCGATCATTACCCAGTGTTGTACTATTCAGGGATTACACAGCTAACCCTCAATAATCCACGTGTGGGTTATTCTCTTTGCAAATTAGCTCCAGCAAAATTTTGAAAGTAAATAGATTTTCCCATGATCTCCTCATTTTCTCTTGGCTGACTTCCCACCACCAATCTCACATGTGTTTATAAAATGCACACAATTTAATAATAAGATATGTATTGCAAGAATAGAAAGGTAAAGCTGTGGTCACAAATGGGATACATTATAAAAGCAACATTTATGACATTTGGATTCTCTAACTTACAGTTACTTGCCAAGACTGCTGAACAACCCAGATGTAAAAATTTAAATTTCATTGTATTAAATGGGGAGATAGAGTGGCCAAATATTGGGTGGTTTTGTAAATTTCTAATTTTTTTAACTTAAAACTCTTAGCTTATGTCTATGTATAAACACCAATATTAATTCTCATCAATTATCTTTTGTGACATCTAAAATGTTTGTTGTCACTAGCTCCATGGGATCAGCAGATCAGTCACGTCTGACCTCAGTCCCTTCTCCAGGCCCCTGGAGTGAGAGACTGATCATTGTGGTTGGCTGGTGAGTTATCAGGCATTCCGTGGAGTTGAATCCCATAGGCAAATGAAGAAGGAGCAAGGTTCAAGCCATGAGGAAAATCCTGAAATGTAAATACGTGAGGGTAGTTAATAGCAATGATGATATTTGAAAATGAGGGTCTTAGGTTATAATACAAAAGGGAAGGCAACAGAATTCCAAGCCAAATTAAATACATTGCACTTAAAATACATTACCAAAGGCTGATAGATAAAGATTTTTTAAAAGAACGTTAAAAGGAATGACACAGTTGTCATTCCTGGTGTTTATGGGGGAAGAACAAAAGAAAATAGTAATCTTCAACTTTTTTAAAAAATGTATTTGATGAGGGACTTCCCAGGTGGCTCAGACAGTGAAGAATCTGCCTGCATTGCAGGAGGCCCGGGTTCAGTTCCTGGGTTAGGAAGATCCCCTGGAGAAGGGAAGGACTACCCACTCCAGTATTCTTGCCTGGAGAACTCCATGGACAGAGGAGCCTGGCAGGCTACAGTCCATGAGGTCACAGAGAGTTGGACATGAACTGAGTAACTAACACTTACTTACACACTTTACTTACAGTTGATTTACAATGTTGTGTTAATTTCTGCCGTACAGCAGAATGATTCAGTTACGCATATACATACATTCTTTTTTCATGTTCTTTTCCATTATGGTCTATCATTGGATATGAAATAGAGTTCCCTATACTACACAGTAGGACCTTTTATTTTCTACTTTATGGCTCTACTACAACTATGAGCTGTCTTTTTTTCAACCTGTGCTATAATCATTTAGATAGTGAAAAGGAAACCCAAAGTTGAGTTGGAACTATGTAAAAGATAGCTCCTAATTACCATTTACATGATTAACAACCCAAAGTGTGCTCTCACCCCACCACCGTGAACTGGTGACCTGTAACTCAATTTTTGGTCCTATGGGAGTCTTCCCAAGTCACCAGGGGGCAAAGCTCCCTTTGGGCCCCTTCTTCCTCCATATGCAACAGAGTATATTTTCCTTATTAGGTTAATATCTACTTTGTCCTCCAGTCTATAGAGCAATGGGGCAAAGTGGGCTTGGTTGTCTTTCCTCCAACACCTCCCACGTCCAGCACCTGTATGTACTCCATAGGTATTTGTTGAACGACGGAGCAAGGGTGGCTTTACACTAAAGTTTTCCTGCCTATGAATGTTTTCAGTGAGTGTGTATAAGTTAAGCTTTATCAAAGTGTTTGCTGTGTTTAAATACAAAAAACCCAAGCTGCATCTTAGCTTTTTGACATCCTCCAAGAGCAGGCTTATTTTACCAGCAAATTGCTCCCTGAGTCAGCTAATGCTAAGGTATGCTCAATACTTGTCTAAAAACTCTCCTAATCTTCCCTAACAGAGGCCAGAGTGCAGCTGAAACAGCTCTTCTGACATTTGGGAAGCTCCGATTCTGTCAGTCATTTTCTGTTCTTTATCATGTTTTTCTTTTTTTCTCTTCAAAGGAAAAAGCTGTTTTCCTGTGTGTGAGAGCCTTCTCTCCTATCTAATAGTACTCAATTGTCTTTCTGTTCCATTAGTGTGCAGGAAACCACCTGTCCAATTGAGCTCAGAGCTGAGGATGTCAAAGTGTCTCATTTTATATAGATGTGCAGCTGTCAGATCAGGGATCAAAGGCTTGCTTTTAATGAAAACTAGTCACTTTTACCAATATGACTGGAGAATTTATATAAATACAGTTATCTGGATCAAATGATTGGCATTTGTACTTCTCAAGCGCCCACCACTTTAACAATGACTTGGCTTTCCAAATAAAAGGACAAAGGAAACCTCTGTCCCCTCCCTTCCAATCCGGCTCTTTCTACTGTGGTCTCTGTAATGGTGGTTTCATAATAGCATTGCACAGGCCATGTTTGAGAGATCTGCTTTAGTCAATAGTATTTTTTTTTTTAATTTTTAAATTAGAGGCCAGTATTTTAAAATGGGAAGACTTCATATAAAATTTTAACTTTTCAACTTTTCTTGAAAAGTCAAGCACTAGCAATACTGGGTAGTATTCCCACAGGGCAAATAACACAGGGTAGCCTCTGATGGTCCCCAGTGATCCCACTTGCCCGGTATACAAGCTCCCAAGAATTCACCTGCAATGGGGGAGACCTGGGTTCGATCCCTGGGTGGGAAGATTCCCTGGAGGAGAGCATGGCAACCTACTCCAGTATTCTTGCCTGAAGAATCTCCATGGACAGAGGAGCTTGGAGGGCTGCAGTCCATGGGGTCACAAAGAGGCACAACTGAGCAACAAAGCACAGCACAGCATATCGAGAAAATAAATTGTTTCTTTTAAGAGAGTAAGCTTGGGGGTAATTTGTTACACAGTAATAGATAACTAATTCAGTGAGCACAGCTATGCCCTTTGGAAGGCGTCCATTCTCTCTGGTCAGTGCTGGGCCAGCCTTCCCCAGGGTGACTGAGACACCATTCGTTGAGTCACCCCATCAGGAGGCATCCCACAGTCAACCAGTCACCAAGCCTGTAGGATCAACCTCTGGTTTTCATTCTCCCATCTTCACTTTGCCCTCTCTGCCCAGGGTTCCGTCCCTCACTATGTCTTGTCTGGGCAATGGCAACAGTCTCCTGATTCTTCCCTCTGCTTCCTGTCTCCCTCACCATCAGTTCATCTCCCGACACCTCTGCCAGAGTGCTCTTTCTAAACTCTCTCCAGGATAAAATCCAGACATCTGGGCTTGCCTTCCAGGTCCCTCTCTAACCAACCCTGCCCCACCCTCCACCTGCACATTCCCTACCCCCTCTCTGCTGCAGTCACCCGAAACTGCTCACTAATCCTTGAATGTGCTGCCTAAGTCACAGGTCGGGCTTCCCTTGTGGCTCAGACAGTAAAGAATCTGCCTGCAATGCGGGAGACCTGGGTTTGATCCCTGAGCTGGGAAGGTCCCCTGGAGAAGGGAGAGGCTACCCACTCCAGTATTCTGGCCTGGAGAATTCCATGGACTGTATAGTCTATGGGGTTGCAAAGAGTCGGACATGACTAAGAGACTTTCACTTTCACTTTTCAAGTCACAGGTCTGTGCCCTTGGCTCAAAATGAAACATCTCTTCCCCACTTGGCAACCTCCATCACCATCACCTCCTCTTTGAAGCCATTATTAAATCAGACCCCAAGTGAGTAACTGCTTCTTTCTTGCTGTCCTTACAGCCTTCAGTCATGCACTTGCTTCCTCATCTTTCATCTTCTCTTCCCGAGTAGTGAGCTTCTTTATAGATGAGGACACTGATACTCAGACAGCCATCCCTCCAACACCGTGTCCCGCACCAGGAGGGTACTCATCTCACAACACGGTTTCTACAAAACGACAACAACCGAAACGATTCTGCTGAGTGCCCTCAATGCCACCCCTTGGACAGCCCTATATTCTGGAGCAGGCGCCACCCAACTTCCCTCCTCTACTCATCCTTGAATGACTTGTTTGAATGGCTCCCCCTCAGAGAACACGCGCTAATCCTTAGACCACACTGACATCCCTCTCAGTAAGACTCAACACTGTTGTAATTACTTACACGGTGTTTACGCATCCCAGGCACTGTTCTAAGTGATTTGTGTATATTTTCATTCATTTAATCCTCACAGCAATCAATCGGGGCCATCCAGATTGAAATGGAGGCATTTGAACCCAAGCAGTCTGACTTGGGGTCTGCGTGCCTAACAGCTTCTTTAATGCCTGTTTATCAGCACCCACCTCTCAGCCCCAAACCCCACCACACATGAAAACAAGCCATTAGGCGTTAGGCTCTAAGAGGTCAGGCCTTCCTTGTTTGCGCTTCCCCAACACCAAGCCGACTCTGGCTCCTGAAAACAGATGGCTCAGGAATTTGTGGTGGGGCCCATGACTGGCTGGGCTTTGCACGTGACCCCCTGGGTCAAGGGATGCACCTCTCAGTGACCCACCTCAGAGAGCCAGCCGGAACTGGCCACGTTTCATGATGAGGCCAGGTTTTTAAAGGTTGATAACACAGGGGGTTGGGGTAGGCTGCAGGCTCCTCCCCAAGTTCCACATCTGGGCAAGGACGCCTGGGGCCTGCTCTGACACAGGCCATCGTGTGATAGCCAGGAACAGCCGTTGTATCAACTGCTCATAGCAAAAGAGCTGATGTCTAGTGAACCCTCCTGTAGTGTTCAGGAACCTCCCCTCTCTAAGCTCAAATCCTCATAGTTTCTCCAGGAAGCTTTCCTGTCAGAGCCTGAGATCACAAGGGCACACTTTCTGAGGGCGATGCTATACCCTGGCTCCAGCAACAACGCAGAGTGAAAAATGAAAAGCGTAAGTCGCTCAGTGGCATCTGACTCTTTGTGACCCCATGAACTATAGCCCACCAGGCTCCTCTGTCCATGGGATTCTCCAGGCAAGAACACCGCAGTGGGTTGCCATATCCTTCCCTAAGGCATCTTCCCAAGCCAGGGGCTGAGCCCGGGTCTCCTGCAATGCAGGCGCACTTACCATCTGAGTCACCAATGTGTACTAGATAAATAATGCCTGGTGAGCTTCACAGACAAGGATGCAGGCTATGGACTTCACAGCACCTCAGAAGTTCTGTGTTAAGGCCAACCGGGGCCAGAGAAGTGTGGAAACCACACTGGGAGAAGCTGAGGACTTCCTTCCCACTTCGTCTCTCAGGATGGTCTTTTCCCTTCATTGCCACTGTTTGTAAAACATTTTTTTTAAAGTCAGAAAGCCTCTTTTCGCATTCTCTCCTTTTCCTGAACATTCATGTCAGCAGGTCTCTCCTTTTCCTGAACGTTCGTGAGCCACTGATGTCCCCTGTTAAATGCGTTGCTTTCAGGGCTGACTTTCAGGCTGGATTAAAAGATATACAGTCCTGTACAAGCGTTAACTCATGGTCGTGCGCCGCATTTTCAATGGCCCAGGGAGCTGCTGCAGTATGAAACAACATACCTTTTACAAATGACTGACCTCATTTCACTTCATAGAAATGCTGGGCTCATTATTTACATGGAGAACCTATCTCTTCATTATAAATCTTGGAAAGAAATTTCCATCTTCACTCTTTAATGTTACAGTTTTTGAGATTCTATTTCTGTTTCTTGTAAAAAACACAAAAACAAACAAAAATAGCAGCAGGAGAAAGTGTTATGGATACCTCAGGAAAAAATGAGCTTTTCTAACTAGTTATGGAACTAGTGCTATCAGATAGGAGTTAATCATTCCCCTCGCCTAGTTTGTCCTTATTTGATTAGTGTGCATGTGTGTTTGTGTCTGTCTGTCTGTCTATCTGTGAGGCTAGTAATGGATACAAAAACCCTGCTAACATCTGAGCTGGTTAACTGTAGCTCTCAATTTATAAATCTAAAAACTGGTGGCTGCTAAGTTCAGAGTCCTTTGGACAGCAAGGGTATCAGACTAGCCAATCCTAAAGAAAATCAACTCTGAATATTCACTGGAAGGACTGTTGGTGAAGTGAAGCTCTAATGCTTTGGCCACCTGATGTGAAGAGTCGATTCATTGGAAAAGACCCTGATGCTGGGAAAGACTGAAGGCAGGAAGAGAAGGGGGTGACAGAGGATGAGATGATTGGATGGCATCATTGACTCAATGGATGTGAGTCTGAGCAAACTCTGGGAGATAGTGAAGGACAGGGAAGCCTGGCCTGCTGTAGTCCATGGGGTCACAAAGAACTGGACATGACTCAGTGAAAGAAGAACAGGTTCAAAAACTAAGTGCCTCTGTAAGTAACAGATCTTGCCAGATTTGTGTATCAGTGGGTGAGACAGTTTGTCACTATATGGCCCAACTTGCGGTTCATGTTGAAAACTATCTACCTGAGTTTTAATACTGTTAGGGTCAGATTGGATCTCTGGGTTGGGAAGGTCCCCTGGAGTAGGAAACAGCCACCCACTTTATTCTTGCCTGGAAAATCCCATGGACAGAGGAGCCGGACTTGCTACAGTCCATGGCGTTGCAAAGAGTCTTACACAACTTAGCCACTGAGCATGCACACACACTCATTCTCAGTATTCTTGAGAGATCATGGGTTTGCAGGTCAGATGATGGGTAGAAAATGAATAAAGATACTGCAAAGTGGAAGCGTGAGAGGGAGAGTGAAATGCCATTTGTGCTGTTTTTGCTAACGCTCATACAATGCACACGTTGTATCTTAAGGCAGCCTACAACCTGCTGTGTGGTTTTGGGAGCCTTGACTCTTTACCTCCTAGGCATCCTGTAATGAACTCTCAACAAACAGCCGCAGCCTCAGCGCCCCAAGCATGGGTGTATGGGTATATGGAATCACATGGGATGGAAGGGCATAGAGGCTACGTGCTCCAGAGCCAGACTGCCCACTCGTGAATCCTGCCCTGCACTGGCCAGCAACGGAACCACAGGCCTTTCCAAACACCTGTCTCAGCTGTCATATATGAACTGGGAATATGACTCATATTTCTTTGTTAAGTCATTAGTGTTATCTTTATTATGGGCTATCTGTGTGCCTCCACCAAAATTCAAATGTTGAAATCCTAACCCTGACTGTGGTGGTCTTAGGAAGTGGGGCATTTGGGAGATGACTACATCATAAGAGCAGAACCCTCATGAACGGGTTGAGTAGCCTAGTAAAAGAGACCCCAGAGAGCTCTCCCACTCATCCAAGCACACGAGGACACAGGGAGAAGACAGCTGTCTAGGAACCAGGAAACAGGTCCTCACCAAACACCAGGCAATTCGCTATCACCTTAGTCTTGGACTTCCGGCCTCCGGAACTGTAAGAAATATACTTTTGTTGTTTAAGTCACTCAGTCTACAGTATTTTTTCTTATAGCAGCCCCAAAGGGCTAAGCCAACATTAATATCAGCATTGGTGTTATTTTAGCTTCTGGGTCTTGGAATATGAACTTGTTTAGATCAGAGTCTACTGGTTACAAAGAACAGGAGCCCCGCAAACAGGGTAAGGTAAAAAGAATCATGAAGAAATATGATAGGATCTCAAGGAAGTGTAGTCAGACCTCATGGTAACTGTCTTTCTCTCCCTACACAACCACGTACAGAGGGTTTTCACCATTGCTTCTCTTTGCATTTGCCCATTCTTCACACAGCAGCTCAGCATCCTCTCACTCTCATGGTTTCTGCCCTCCACAGAACTTCAACTTGTATGTGGCGTTTCGTGGGCCATCTCCCATCCTGACGCTTTGCTGTCGTTCAGTTGTTCAGTCATGTCTGACTCTTTGTGACCCCACGGACTGCCGCATCCCAGGCCTCCCTTTGCGACCCCATGGACTGCAGCATTCTAGGCTTCCCTGTCCTTCACCATCTCCCGGAACTTGCTCAAACTATGTCCATTGAGTTGGCGATAGCATCCAACCGTCTCATCCTCAGTCATCCCCTTCTCCACCTGCCTTCAATCTTTCCAAGCATCAGGGTCTTCTCCAATGAGTCAGCTCTTTACATCAGGTATTGGAACTTCAGTGTCAGCATCAGCCCTTCCAATGAATATTCAGGTTTGATTTCCTTTAGGATTGACTGGTTGGACCTCCTTGCAGTCCAAGAGATTCTCAAGAGTCTTCTCCAACACCACAGTTCAAAAGCATCAATTCTTCAGGACTCAGCCTTATTTATGGTCCAGCTCTCACATCCATACATGACTACTGGAAAAACTGGGCCTCAAATGCCTAATTTCCATGACCCTGTCACTATAGGCACTGTACTTCCCAGTCAAAATCTAGAGAGAAGATGACTGTATTTTGGCTAGATTATGGATTATGGTTCTTTGAGGGTTAGATATGGTAACTCCTGGTCTAATTAGGTGTGTTTGGCAAATGTGGGTCACATAACACTAGAATCACTCTGCCCAAGGAGCATAGGTAGGGGTCATTAAGCTAGAAGGAGTCCATCTCTTTCAGAATTTTCCACAGTTTATTGTGATCCACACGGTCAAAGGCTTTGACATAGTCAATAAAGCAGAAACAGATGTTTTTCTGGAACTCTTCTTGTTTTTTCCGATGATCCAGCAGATGTTGGCAATTTGATCTCTGATTCCTCTGCCTTTTCGAAAACCAGCTTGAACATCTGGATGTTCACAGTTCGTGTATTGCTGAAGCCTGGCTTGGAGAGTTTTGAGCATTACTTTACTAGCATGTGAGATGAGTGCAATTGTGTGGTAGTTTGAGCATTCTTTGGCATTCCCTTTCTTTGGGATGGGAATGAAAACTGACCTTTTCCAGTCCTGTGGCCACTGCTGAGTTTTCCAAATTTGCTGGCATCTTGAGTGCAGCACTTTCATAGCATCATCTTTCGGGATTTGAAACAGCTCAGCTGGAATTCCATCACCTCCACTAGCTTTGTTCGTAGTGATACTTTCTAAGGCCCACTTGACTTCACATTCCAGGATGTCTGGCTCTAGGTGAGTGATCACACCATCGTGATTATCTGGGTCGTGAAGATCTTTTTTGTACTGTTCTTCTGTGTATTCTTGCCACCTCTTCTTAATATCTTCTGCTTCTGTTAGGTCCATACCATTTCTGTCCTTTATTGTGCCCATCTTTGCATGAAATGTTCCCTTGGTATCTCTAATATTCTTGAAGAGATCTCTAGTCTTTCCCATTCTGTTGTTTTCCTCTATTTCTTTGCATTGATCTCTGAGGAAGGCTTTCTTATCTCTCCTTGCTATTCTTTGGAACTCTGCATTCAGATGCTTGTATCTTTCCTTTTCTCCTTTGCTTTTCACTTCTCTTCTTTTCACAGTTATTTGTAAGCCCTCCTCAGACAGCCATTTTGCTTTTTTGCATTTCTCTTCCATGGGGATGGTCTTGATCCCTGTCTCCTGTACAATGTCACGAACCTCCGTCCATAGTTCATCAGGCATTCTATCAGATCTAGTCCCTTAAATCAATTTCTCACTTCCACTGTATAATCATAAGGAATTTGATTTAGGTCATACCTGAATGGTCTAGTGGTTTTCCCTACTTTCTTCAATATAAGTCTGAATTTGGCAATAAGGGGTTCATGTTTAGAAAATCTGCCTCATCTTCTCCATCCTTATGTTAAATGACCTTATTCACATTCACACTGTCTCTTTCTTTGTTTACTGAATTGCCTCCTACTTGTTCTCCTTTCCTTCATTCTTTTCCCAATTACATCCATCTTCCATACATGCCAAAAATGAATTATCTAAAATACAAATCTGGACAGAGCATTAAACTGCTAGAAATCCTCTAATGGTTCACTATTTCTACAGGATCAGCTCCAAGTTCTATTATGCAAGAATTTCTTTGATCTGGCCCCCATCTGGCTCTCCTGAGCCTCCTATCCCAACACTTAACATCCTGGCAGCCCCTAAACTGCAGCATGCTTCCCTCTTGCACTCTATGCTGCTGCTTGTCTCTCTGCTTTTGCTCACGTGGCCCTCTCTGTCCAGATGCCCTTCACTCCCCTCAATTCATCCTCTAAGACATGGCTCAGTTATCACTTGTTCTGGGCAACTCCTCTGTCCCCGCATCTCCAGTCTAGGTTGAACGTACTTTCTCTGTGCATTTATAATATCCTACCCATACATCTCCCATTGCATTTAGCATTCTGTGTTATAATTAGATGTGCTGCTGCTTCTAAAAACCAGGACAATGGTCTCACCTTTTTACCCCTCTCACCTAGCTCAGAGCCAGGGACATAATGGGCTCTCAATAAAAACTTGTTAAATGAATGACTATAATGGCTAATGTGTATTAAAGTTTAATGTATGCTGGGCATTGCACTAAGGGATTCACATATATTTTCTCATTTTACTTTTAAACAATTTGATGAAGAAACTACTATTTACCTGAGGCTCTGAGGACTTAAGTAAAGTTTTTAAAGTCACACTGTGAGTAGGTGGTAGAACTGGAATTTGAATCCAACTATCTCTGACTCCAGAGCATGAGTCCTTAACCTTGTACAATGCAGCTTCCAGCAGCCAGAGACCCACAGCCCCAAAGCTGCAAGGGCTCCTGGGAAGACACCTGGTGAGCAGAAGCTTAGGTCAGTGTTTAGTCCAAAGTTCAGAGCATGCAATTCTCCCATGGAAAACGTCAATGGCCTCATACTGAACACTGAGCAAAATCTCAGATCTAAAATGTGGCTTTATAAGGACCTGAACAACAAGGCCCTTACTGTGTCCTCTCCATGTCTGTGCCGGGCCCAGCCCCCCACCCCCACCCCTACCACACTGCTGCTCCCGCTACAACTCCAAGCTCTCTCCAGCCCTTTGCACATTCATATCACCTGCTTGGTCTGCTCTTTTCTATATTCTTTCTTTCCTCTTTCATATCTCTGTTTAAATGTTACTTCTTCAGAGAAGGTTTTTTCCCCCCATAAGTAAGTTTCCATCATTTTCTGTCTCATCTCTATGTTTCTTTTACAGTGTTTCTCAAGATTTGTAATTATTTTATTTCACTTTTTTGTTTTTGTCGCTCTTTCCTCTAGAATTATAAGGTCCATTAGAGCAGAATCTGTTTGTGATATTCCTAGTACCTAACACAGTGAATGGATGAACAGGCACTAAATAAATATTGGTTCAAAGTCGTATACCTAGAGGATGATTATTATCAAAAAAAACAACAGAAAATAGCAAATGATTTGTGAGGATGCAGAGTAAATCAGAACTCTTGTGCCCTGTTGATGGGTGCAGCCACTATGGAAAACAAGATGTTGGTTCCTTAAAAAATTACAAGCAGAATTACCATATGATCCAGCACTTGCACTTCTGGGTATATATCCAAAAGTATTGGAAACAGGGACTTGAAGATGATATTTGGGTATTGGATACCCAAATGTTCATGGCATTTGGGTATCCAATGTTGGGTATCCATAACACCTATGTTCGTGGCATTATTATTTGCAGTAGCCAAAAAGTAGAACTACCCCAAGTGTGTATAGATGGATGAATGGATTAAAACAAAGTGGCACATACACAAAATGGAATATTATTCAGCCTTTAAAAGGAAGGGAATTCTGAAACATGCTCAGCATGGATGAACTCAGAACACTATACCAAGTGAAATAGATTAGTCACAAAAAAAGACACTGTATGATTTCACTTATATAAAGTATCTAGATTCACCAAGTTCAAAGAGACAGAAAATAGAACAGTTGTTCCCAGGAGCTGAGGGCAGGAGAAATATTAATTGTTTAAAGACCGCAGAGCTTCAGTTTTGCAAGATGAAGAGTTCTGTGAACAGATGGTAGTGATGGTACTACAATAATGTGAATGTACTTAATGTCACTGTCAATTTAAAAGAGTTAAGATGGTAATTTTTATGTTATGTGTATTTTACCAGTTTTTTTAAAAAGAGGAAGATGGTTGTATCCTGTTTGGTAGCATGCTGATCCTCTGACTCCCAGTCCCATATCCTCTTATTTACATATGCTAACTCCTATTAGGACACATTCTGTCAATTAAGCATTACAATCATCTCCTTTCCCAAAAGAAAAGGTCTTTCTAGAACCTATTGAAAAGCGATACTACTTAGAAGAAACTTTAGGGTCTACCTAAACCCGTATCTTTTGTATCAGGGTGCAGACAGGGTTAACATAGACCAGAAGCCATTGCTGATCTGGGAGAGGAAGGGTAAAGGGAGGGTGTGGTCCCTGGAACTTAAAAGCTGTGGTTGTAGGAGAGGCAATGACCTTTGAGAGAGGAATGTGGCAGTTGCCACACACTGCTAGCAAGAAGGGAGCCAGTCAAATAAACATGCCTTCCTCTGATCTTCTACCAGCTTCCCTGGTGATTGAGACAGTAAAGAATCTGCCTGCAATGCAGGTGACCTGGGGTTCAATCCCTGGTTTGGGAAGACCCTGGTGCCTCCCATTGGTTGAACCCAACAGGAAGTCAGTAGGCAAGGGAACCGTTGGGATGGTCCATAAAGACCCCAGGACACAGGGTAGAGGGGGAAAGGTGGATGGTCCAGAGGTGCCTTCACTATATCAGCCTTTGTTCTACAAGAATTCAAAGACTTACTCAAGGTCTCCCAGTGATAGATATGGGACTGTCATGGTTTTTTTTGACTCAATAAAGCTTCTACCACACATCAGCAAGGAATGAGAACATTACTCTAAATTTGGAAAATCTGCCACAAATAGAACAAACATCTAAAGGAAGTTTTGTTTCATAAAAGAGAGTGGTATGCACTGCTTCCACAGAATTAACATTATTAAGAGCTTTTGTGCTGTGGACTTTGCAAGTCTGACTCATCGCCTTTTATAAAGAAAACAGTTTTAAGATCCTGAGTTTTCTTCCTGTTTTTGTCCTAACATTCATTACAGTGTATGGAACATTTAGAAGAAGCTGGAGCAGAGTATTAAATTATAGATGTTGGGTTGAATAAAATAAGATCGCTAAGTCAAAGAAAATCTTTGAAAAGATTCGTGGAATTACATCCCCAAACAAGGATTTTTTGCATAATTAAAGGACTTTGAGGCAACTTTTCAGACTCCTAGAAGTTCACAAGACCTTACTTAAAAAAACTGATGTGACAAGATCTTTGAACACAAAATAACTGAAACTTCAAGGGAATAAGACAAGAATGGTACCCTTTATTCTCCTTAGAGGAAGCAATGCAGGGGAGCATAATAAGTAAGAGTCTAAGTTGGAGAATCAAAATTCTTGGGTTCAAATCTGGGTCCATCACTTACTAGCTGAGCAACTGCAGCTTTGGTAAGTGACTTCATTTTTCTTTCTAAACCACAGTTTTCCCACATGTGATAAAGGAATAACTGTAGCTAGTCAGTCGGGTGGTGTGAGGCCTGGATATATATAGATACCTAGCACATTGCCTCTCTGGCACTTGGGTCTCAAAAAATCCTAGTAGGTAATACTAGTAGTATTATGGCACAATTTATTCTTTTTGCCACTAGAAGTGGTACTATGACTGAACTAAATGACTAATTTATCACAGTTGCTTTGACTGCCATTGACCTATTGATGTGTTAAGACCACTCGAAAGTCCAATTGGGTAATGACGGTCTATAATTATGAAGATGCATCTTAAGTGAAAAACAGTGGATGACAATGCTGATTTGATGAGTGAGTAAGAAAAGGAGGGCAAGGAGGAAGGAAAAGAAGAGTAAAGATGGAAGGAGAAGAGCCCAAAAGATAGACGTTTTGAGGGGTGAGGAAGGGAAGGGAGGGTGTCCATCCGCCATGGTGGTCCCGGGATCCACAGCTAGTCACATGCTGGAACAAGGCAGAAATGCCAGTGGAAGACAGTCTAAGTGTTTAATGCATACAGGATATTATCATACCTAGGATGCACAAAAGGATTTCCTTGAAGGATTCATTACTACCTTCTCTCTGCAATTTGCTTGAGAGGTGTACAGTGAGGGAGGGCCCTTCCTCTGACTCCACATCTAAATTTGCCTCCTCCAGTCGATGGGAACAGCTCTCTCTGGTCCTTGGGAGGAGGTCAGTCTCAGGCCTCTAGGAACCCTTCCCTAATTCTCGTTTGAAAGCCAGGTTCTGTGGACCCTTCCCCCACATCCACAAGCTAGAAACCGAAGGATGTAAAAACGAGAGCACCATAATGGTCCTCCTCCTCAAGCAACTTGCAGCCTCAAGCTGCACATTGAATCGCTTACACATTACGTTTGGCAGATTTCTCCTTGGTCAAGTGTATCAACACAAACAGAAGAGTTAAGAAAACAAACCACAGTCACTCCTGTTATTCTTCCCAAAGGAGAGAATGTACTATTTACATCATTTATGGCAATAACAGAAGAGTAGGATAAAGATAACCAAGCATTTGATGTGTGTGCTCCGGAATTAAACTTAAGTTGTCCTAGCTCAATGTGCCCATCATTAGCTACATCTGAAAGAGCTCACATTTTGATGGCAGGAAAACTGGCTCTGTTTCAGTTTCTTATTTATAAATCTGGGTGACAGCCTTCCTAGGCCCCTTCTATCTCCCCTTGGGGAGGTGGAAGGAATTTTCCCACTGTTTATGGTTTCCTTTACTTTTATTGGAGAAATAAACAAAGGCAAATCTTGCTTGGACCATCGAGTTTCCAGTTTCCTAATTCTTTTGACTGAGGTTTGAACCAGTTCTCTTAAGTTCTGTTTCCTTCCTTGCTCCCCCTTCCTCTACCACCACCATTGCTTGTCCCAGTGCTTTGTTCTAATTATGGAAGTTTTGCAATGCTTCTGGTGGGTCTCTTGCAGTTCTTGTACGGGAGGTATTCTGCATGTGGGCATAACTTATTTATGTGCTACGTTCCTAATGGGAAACAGCTTAATAATCTCCCTTTGAAGGTTATCACATTTAGAAACAGAAACCTAAGTCTCAGTTCTAATGTTTCTGGATAGGTAATCTAAGTACGGAATCTGTAAACCATCAGGACAATATATTATTACTTGGTGGGTTTTTAATAATCTACAAGTTTCTTCAGATTAGAGAATTTGATCATTAATTCATTTAAAAGGACACTACATGAAAAGAGCCGGTAATATTAGTTTCTATACTGCTTTAAGTTATATTCTATGGGTTGTGTAGCCCCTAGTAAAACAAAAGGCAATAGCTTTAAGTTCATCATTATTCTGTAAATAAAGTTAAAACTGTATCCTTAAAAATCAGAAGGTTAAGTCTAGTCATGTTAGTAACTGACAGGAGATAATGGTAAGATAATAGAGAAGTGTTGTCATAATAAAGAGAGGTGACCAGGAGCTTCCCTGGTGGTCCAGCGGTTGGGAATCTGCCTGCCAATGCAGGGGACATGGGTTGGATCCCTGGTCAGGGAAGAGTCCATATTCAACAAGGCAACTGAGCCCATGAGCACAACTCTGAAGCCCACACACCCTAGAACTTGTGCTCTCCAGCAAGCGAAGCCTCAGCAATAAGCCTGAGCACTGCAACTAGACAGTAGCTCCCACTCACAGCAACTAGAGAAAACCTGCAAGCAGCAACAAAGACCCAGCGCAGCCAAAAATAAATATAAGTAAATATTAATTAATTTAAAATAATAATAATACAAGGTACTTTACCAAAAAAAAAAAAAAGAAAAAGAGAGAGAGAGAGGGAGTGAGAGTGAGATGACTGTGACCAGAACCATATGTTTTACGAGGGGAGAAGGCAAGGATGTGTATTCATTAAGTGCTTGCTATGTGACTGGACACTGCTGTGTGCTTTACACATGTTGCTTTATTTAATATTTTCAAAATGAGGTTTCCATTACCATGGCCTGTTTCAGTCAGTTCAGTCGCTCAGTCATGTCTGACTCTTTGCAACCCTATGAACCGCAGCACGCCAGGCCTCCCTGTCTATCACCAACTCCTGGAGTTTACCCAAACCCATGTCCATTGAGTTGGTGATGTCATCCAACCATCCCAACCTCTGTCGTCCTCTTCTCCTGCCCTCAATCTTTCCCCAGCATCAGGGTCTTTTCAAATGAGTCAGCTCTTCACATCAGGTGGCCAAAGTAATGGAGTTTCAGCTTCAACATCAGTCCTTCCAATGAATACCCAGGACTAATCTCCTTCAGGATGGACTGGTTGGATCTCCTTGCAGTCCAAGGGACTCACAAGAGTCTTCTCCAACACCACAGTTCAAAAGCATCAATTCTTCGGTGCTCAGCTTTCTTTATAGTCCAACTCTCACATCCATACATGACCACTGGAAAAACCATAGCCTTGGCTAGATGGACCTTTGTTGGCAAAGTAATGTCTCTGCTTTTTAACATGCTGTCTAGGGTGGTCATAACTTTCCTTCCAAGAAGTAAGCATCTTTTAATTTCATGGCTGCAATCGCCATCTGCAGTGATTTTAGAGCCCAGAAAAATAAAGTCAGCCACTGGTTCCACTGTTTCCCCATTTATTTGTCATGAAGTGATGGGACCGGATGCCACAATCTTCATTTTCTGAATGTTGAGCTTGAAGCCAACGTTTTCACTCCTCTTTCACTTAGGAAATGGAGACTTCAAGTAGTTTACCCAAGGCCATATGGCTAGGAAGTAATGGGGCTGGGATCCTCATTAGATTCCTAGGTTTATCTTTTTGCCACTAAACCATTGGAAATAAATAGATACATAAACATATAGATACAGATAAAATTTTGTACACTTTTCAGAATGATCAAACACTAACAACAGCAAATGTTGGTAATTACATCGGAATTGCTCAGACGATAGATGGGGAAACAGTGGAAACAGTGTCAGACTTTATTTTTTTGTGCTCCAAAATCACTGCAGATAGTGATTGCAGCCATGAAATTAAAAGATACTTACTCCTTGGAAGGAAAGTTATGACCAACCTAGATAGCATATTCAAAAGCAGATTACTTTGCCGACTAAGGTCCATCTAGTCAAGGCTATAGTTTTTCCTGTGGTCATGTATGGATGTGAGAGTTGGACTGTGAAGAAGGCTGAGCACTGAAGAATTGATGCTTTTGAACTGTGGTGTTGGAGAAGACTCTTGAGAGTCCCTTGGACTGCAAGGAGATCCAACCAGTCCATTCTGAAGGAGATCAGCCCTGGGATTTCTTTGGATGGAATGATGCTAAAGCTGAAACTCCAGTACTTTGGCCACCTCATGAGAAGAGTTGACTCATTGGAAAAGACTCTGATGCTGGGAGGGATTGGGGGCAGGAGGAGAAGGGGATGACAGAAGATGAGATGGCTGGATGGCATCACAAACTCGATGGACGTGAGTCTGAGTGAACTCTGGGAGTTGGTGATGGATAGGGAGGCCTGGCATGCTTCGATTCATGGGGTCGCAAAGAGTCGGACACAACTGAGCGACTGAACTGAACTGAACTGAACTGAAAGCGTTTGCCTACAATGCGGGAGACCTGGCTTCGATCCCCAGGTCAGGAAGATCCCCTGGAGTAGGAAATGGCACCCCACTCCAGTATTCTTGCCTGGAAAATCCCATGGATGGAGCCTGGTAGGCTACTGTCCATGGGGTCGCAAAGAGTCGGGCACAGCTGAGCGACTTCACTTCACTTCACTTCACTATATAGGTATGAATGATCAAATCATCTGTCACCGAACCTCTGATTAAATCATTGGTGACTGAACTCAATTTCCAGCCCCTCTCCCCTCCCTGGAGGTCAGGGGCAGCACTAAAAGCTCCAGCTGTCTCAGCCCATGGTTGGTTCTCCTGGCAATCAGTCTTAGATGCAGTCCACAGGCCATCTCACTGACATAATAAAAGACCCGTTTGTCGCTCTTCTGGCTTAGCAAATTCCAAGTGTTTTAGGAGCCCTGTGATAGAAATTCAATGAAGACCAAATATATATTACTTATTACAAATCACAGTATCACAGCTACATACCATATCATTCCAACCATATGGTATTCTGGAAAAAGCAAAATTATTGAAACAGTAACAAGACCTTTGATTGCCAAGAACTGCGATTGGGGACGTATGAATAGGTGAAGCACAAAGGACTTTTAGGGCAGTAAAAATTTTCTATATGATACCATAATGATGGGTATGTGTCATTATGCATTTTTTCAAACCAATAGACTGGACAAAACCAAGAGTAAAGCTTAATGTTTACTATGAACTTTGAGTGATAATGCAAGCAGATGTGATAGGGGGTTCCCAGAGCAAGAGAACTAGGCATATAGCTTTCTTGATGTAAGAGAAGGCATTTTGGGCCTAAGTCATTTTGTGAGCTAAGCCTCAACACTTGCCGTTGAATAGGCCTTGGTAATTAATGCAATCAGGAAAGAGAAGTAGCAGCAGCAAAGATAATAAATCAGTTGTAAAGATTCCCAGTTCTATTCCAATGGTAAAGGTTAGCTTCAAGCCTCGACCAGATCATCCTGAACCTAAGGGATGACAGTGTTGACCTTTTCTGACCCTTGTGACTTCAATCAACTAAACCTTGGACTCTATGGACCTCCCAAGCTGCGTCATGTACGTGGATGTACCTTAGCTTAAAACTTCCCCAATTTTGCCATTCAGGAAGACACTGCTTTGAGAAAGAGCCTCAGTGTTCTTACTTGCTGCAAGTCTTTTTCCTGATCTTTGGCTTGGTTGCACCTTTTGGCTCAAAACTCACCAAGAGGAAAACCCAGTTTTCAGGTAACAATAGTGATATAGGTTCATCAGTTATAACAAATATATCATTCTGGTGGGGTACAGAAGTTATGTCCATATAAGAACAGGGTATAATCTCTGTTCGTTACCTTTAATTTTTCTGTGAATCTAAAACTACTTTTAAAAAACTCTTAATTGGAAAAAAAAAAACACAAAAAAAACCTTTGCTTTAAATTGGATAACGAGCAGCCCAATGTCAAAATGGATAGATTTTATTACGTTGATGGAATACAGAACTCAATTTAGGATTATATTAGTGTGCGTACAAGTAGAAGAGAAAGCATGTACTATATATTCTTCTCTGAAGAATCCTAGCCCCATGCTTTCTATGTAATGTGTGCTTATGAATGAATGAAATCTAAACATTCTCTGTTTAGATTATTATCCTTTGATCTAGGTGCAAATATATTAAAAGAAATACTAAAATATTTGTGATTGTCCTTATTTATGAAATGTAATGGTCAACTAGGTTAGAAAAATCCTGTTGTAACTCATATTGACCCTTTCTTTTAGAACAAAGCCATATCAAAGATGTGCTTTTGGGAGATGCTTCATGCTTCCAACAAGGCCCATGGAAGCTGTGTGACTTCAGGACAGTCATTTAACGTCTCTTAGCCTCATTGCCTTCCCTGGTGGCTCAGACGGTAAAGCGTCTGTCTACAGTGCAGGAGACCTGGGTTCGATCCCTGGGTTGGGAAGATCCCGTGGAGAAGGAAGTGGCAATCCACTCCAGGACTATTGCCTGGAAAATCCCATGGACAGAGGAGCCTGGTAGGCTACAGTCCATGGGGTCGCAAAAAGTTGGACACGACTGAGCGACTTCACTTTAGCCTCATTGCCCGCATTAGTCAAATAGAGACAATTCCTTATTAGCCTAAAGGCAGGGAGACTGGGTAGATGGGGTTTTTTAACAGGGTTTTTCATTGTCAACATTTGTTTGATAGACTTCTTCATAAAGAAGTCAGCAGAGGTTCTACCCTGCCACATCTGTGAAGTAAGATCGCTGGGCCATCCAAGTGGTGAACATCTGCACGATGTACCATTTCTTATCCCAGTCAGAGCACACACCTTCCAGGTTCTATTTATTGACTGCTTCCACATCCAAATGACCAAACTGTCCTTTACCACCAGTGTAGGCTCACAACGGTTGGTTCAGGCATCTCAGGATCTGCAGGCCTCTTACATCCCAAGTTAGACCAGCTGTCCTTGAAGAGCTGTGGCAGGCATGGCTCCTCCTCTGCCCAGCTTCATCACGGCAACAGCTGGGGTGGTGCAGCAGGCAACGGATGGTTTCTGACACCCCTGCCGTAGGATCCTCATTGTGAAAGCCACAACTCCTAACACGTGATATGGTCCCACCCTCCTGCCTGATCTGATCTCTTACACTCCCCTTCCTGCAGTCTGTGGACTCCAGCCAGAACACAGCTGTGTTCTCTGACCCCAACGTGTGCCCAGAATCCTTACTCCAGGTCTTTCTCCCACGAGAACCCCCTTCCCTCCACATCCACCAGCAGCCCTCACTCTGAGAGCTGCACGTCTCTTCAGGAAGGGGCTGTGCCTTGTGCTCCGGTGTCCCCACATCCAGCACACAGCCTGGTATAGAATACAGGCTCAACAAATGCTTGTTTGGTTCTGAATCAAGCAAAATAGACAGAAAGAGAGACCTAGTGAATGGAGAGGATAACTGAGTCACCAGCTGATGCCAAAATATCAGTGCTGCTTTTCTACCAGACGACACCAGCCCCTTCCACACACACCTTACATCCTTAAATGTCATCATATCACTTTCTCCCCCCTTTCAAAGCCACCCTTTCACGATTTCAGAAGCCAGACCATGAATACATTTCCTCCTCACCCTGGGGTCCTTTAGAAACCTCTTAGCTTATTTGAAAAAAAAGAAAATAGCATGCGATATATGAGACAAACGGCAGGAAAGGTTAATTATTGATGTGGGATGCAGTTTAAGAAAGACTAGCATAAAGTAACATCTTTGGGGACAGTTATTAATCCAAGGAAGTGTCTTGAACTGTTCAGAACTCACGTCCAAGGAAATTCTTAAGAATGTGTTTGCAAAAATATCTGTTGAAGTGGAGCTGCCCCAAGAGTTCAGGTGTGAGTCACCAAAGCTGAGGATGTAGAATGTGTGTTTAATTCCAAGCATGGATTTACTGAATAGTTACTGTGTGGGGGACATTATCCTAAGCTCAGAGCTTCAAGCTACTGTGTATTGAACTCACCATGGTGCCAGGGAAATAATAAATACCATCTCCTTTTACCTGTCCAGCAACCCCAGCGAAGCAGGTATCTCCATCTCACTTTATAAATAAGCAAAGTAAGTCTCATGGAAGGTAATCAGTTGCACAAAAGCCCACAAGTTTAAGTGGCAGAACAGGATCTGAGCCTAGGTTTTCATATAACCAATTCATCTCTTATGTATCTCATCTCACAGGGAACACTGCAATACAATTGGAAAAACCGGTCTCACAAAACAGTCACAGGGCAGGATAATGCATGACAAAGTACTCATTTTAAGCACTGATAAAACTTGTTGATTTCTGGCAGCCCTCTAAAGCAGAAATTATGATCAACGCCTGCATACCAGAAAACAAATTAATGAGTCAATATTTATTGTGTGCACTTTTGGCCAAGTCCTATGCAAGTTGCCTTTAGGTACGTTAGGCAAAATTTCCTGACGGTGATCTGTGAAATAGCTATTATTGCTAGTGCTCTTAATTCACAGAAAAATAAACTGGCATTCAGGTTAATCATTTATTTGGGGCTGTATTTTTCAACATGTGGCTAGAACTTTGTGGTGGGGTCTCTTCCTACCAGGTCGCTAGGAAAGTAAATGTTAGTTGGAGCCATGGTGTCCCTCATCACTCTGTTTGGTGAGAATATATGTGAGAATAAAACCAGGGTGGGGAAAAGTATGAAGGGACGGTGGACAGAAACTGGCTTCCGATGATGTTGGAAACCCTGAGTCCTGGAGCTGGGCCTGCTGTTGTGTTTCGCTTGATTTGCTTAATTTAGTATGAATTAGCTTCCTGTTACTTTCCAGTGGAAAGGGAACTAATGTAGCTATCACGTATCAGAGACTTGCTCTGTGCCAGGTCCTTCCAGTACATTAGAATATAAACCACTTTATGAGAGGGACTTGTCTATTTTTATCCACAGCACTTATCACCATCTGCTCCACTACATAGGTTACTTATTTCATTGGCTTGCACACATCCCTCAGTAGAAGGTATGTCCCATGTCTATTTCATTTACTCCTCCATGTCTGGCTCTTGGTACAAAGTCTCAAATTAGGGGAGCATGACCAGTGACACGACCTGATTTACTGTTTCAACAAGGTTACTCTGTATTGAGAAGAGATTAAAGAAGGTAAAGTCAAGAAGAAAGGAAACCAACTTGGAGGCTATGGCAATATCCAGGCAGGAGACGATGGTGACTTGGACTAGGGTGGAAGCCAAGGAGACAGTGAGAAGTCTTCTGATACTGGACACAGTTAGAGGAAGAATCATCAGGATTTAGTATCGAATTAGATGTGGAGATGAGAAAAATGGAGAAATCGAAGATAAATTTAGGAAGTTTAATTTAATTGTGCAGGTGATTCTTTTGACTCTGTAAATTGATTTGAGTCATCACATCTTCCTCGCCAGTTATTGATATAAAAAAAGACATGTGACCCTCATGAGTGCTAACAGGGTACAGCAGGGCATCTGTAGGGAGTGTCTCCGTAAAGGAGATACAGGACGAGAATCACCTTTCTCCTCTGGGTGAGTTGTGCCTGGGTGTGCTACCTGGGACACTGGGCCCATCTTCAGCCTGAGGATGAAGCCAACCTGGAGATGAGAAAAGAGGTGGACAGAACCAGTGTCCTGGGTGACATCAGGAGGCCCCTGAGTTAACCAAGTCTAGCGCTGAACATGCTCACTTTGAGATGGCATAATTGTGTATTATTTAAGGCAGCTTAAGGCAGGATTTCTACTACTTACAACCTAAAGCATTCTGATCCAGGATCCTCATTTGTAGGTTTTACAGTTTTATAGGTTTTCTTTTTAGAATGAAGTACCAAACAATTTAGACATGTTTCCAGTGTGTCTAAAACAATATATCCTATATTATTATACGCTTGGCTGGAAGAAAAAGATTTGATAGGAGGAAAAAGCCTGGATAGGAAACCAATTCCACAGTTATAGCAGGCCACAAATTATATGTACATTGATTTATGACATGAAAGGAAACAGTCAGTTGAAGAATTGTGAGTGCAAAGCTCCTGCGCCCTAGAGCAGTGTTTTTCCAACAGCAGTTTGTGACCTGTTCGTCATCAGTCATACGAATAATTTAGTGAGTACAGACGAGCATTTAAAAAATGAAACAGAACAAACAGAATAGGATAGACTAGAAAAGGATAAAACAGAAAACATCAGAGAACATAGTAAGGATTATTACCTTATGGAACTTTGGTTTCAGTTTTATACTTACATATGTGTCTACCGAATCGTCATGTAAAATGTATGCCTTATCATGGGTCATGGCCAAAAAGGTTTGATAAATAGTGTCTAAGAATAAAGAGAGGCTCTGTCCATCCCTCTTTACACACAGCTCTATAAACCATCCACACTGACTGGCTGATGTGCTTTAATAATACAAATAAATCTAACATCATTTCTAATCGAAAATATTCTCGTGTGACTGTAATGAACTAGGATCCAGGACACCTGGTGAGCCCCTGCGAGCTCCTTGGGTCTCAGGCTGAGTCCCTTCATGGAACTCATTCTTGCATTCTCTTCCAGAAGTCTCTCTGAACATCTTTGGTTTCCATGTGATTCTTATTTCTTATGCTGACACAAGGGGAGGAGGATAAATGTGGAGTGTCACACCAAGATCACAGGTGCAAGGCCTTGCACCAAGACCACTGCAGCAGAGTGCAGAAACAAGCTCATCTCCAGAATTGAGTGAGTCCCTCTGTAATTGTTGCCAAAAGCCCCTGGATCATTACCAGCAAGCTTCCTGACCCCAAATTATGCAAAAATGCCCACCCAGTAGTTACCCTATAGCACCCTGAACAATCACCTAATGCTACCTTTTAGCAGGAGTTTTCTTTGTCTTGAGTCTATAAAAATTGCCTTACTAACCCATGATGGCACAGTGGTAAAGAATCTGCCTGCCAATGAAGAAGATGCAAGAGACGCAGGTTCGATCTGGGTCGGGACGATCACTTGGAGAAGGGAATGGCAACCACTCCAGTATTCTTGCCTGCAGAATCTCATAGATAGAGGATCCTTGGGGGCTGCAGTCCACAGGGTTCTGAAGAGTCAGACACGACTGAAGGACTGAACATACAACCCATGAAAAGCTCTGGCTCTCCCTTGAGCCAGCCTGCTGCTTTAACAGCTCTCCCTGACCCACTGCATTTGTAGCAACTTCATTATCTCTGCTCCTTGTTCTTAATAAACTCACTCCTTTCTGAAACGCTGTGTCTGGAAATTCTTTTCCAATCTGCAATCTGACTGCCATGTCACTAAAGAGGTTTATTTCTGTGTCATTGTTGGTAAAAGTATCCTCATCTTGGTGTAGACTCATACTCAGCTGATTTTATTTTTAATTCCACAGAGACTAGAAGCCACTTCCCAAATTTCAACTCCCAGTGCAATTAATTGTTCATTAGGCCCCAGTGGCTCAGTGGGAAAAGAATCAGCCTGGAGAAGATGCAGGAGACGCAGGTTTGATCCCTGGGTCGGTCGGGAAGACCCCTGAAGAAGGAAATGGCAACCCACTCCAGTGTTCTTGCCTAGGGAATCCCATGGAAGAGGAGGCTGGCTGGCTACAATATGTCCATAGGGTCATAAAGAGTCGGACATGACTCAGCACACACATGCACAAATGGGTCGTCATGAGCATAGTCCCAGCAAGTGACCCCACTTTTTCTGAGGGCTCTTTAAGTCCTACCTGTTCATAATACGGAAGGTTTGTTGTGGTAAGAGGCCTGGGCTCTGGGTTTCATTCCCTCGCCCCATCTCTAATTTCAGTACACGAACAAGGGACAGTGCCGTGCAGGCTTGGACCCCCTCAGAGCCCATCCCAATACCTGTCATAGGACACCTCCCTGTGTGCCTGCCAGGCCAGAATGGGGACTTAACACGCCTGGAAACAACCCTCTAAGAAGGGATGGATGCTAACAGAAGCATACTCCAGCCTCCTGTCCTTCAGGGGACAATTGCAGGAGGAATTTCTTATGTTCTCAACTGTCCTTGAATCTCAGAAATTGAATCTCCACTGCCTGCAGCTGGAACTTGATAACACATCCTTACACTGACTTTCCTTTCTCTCTTGTCCCACACTCTCTTTGCTCTCTTTCTCGTTCCTTGGGAAAACCTCCCAACAAAACACCTATACTCAAGTCCTTAGGTGGGTCTCTGCTTTTAGGGGAACTAAAAGAGAATCTAAACTAAGCACAATCTAATTGACTTAACAAAATGAAGTGAAGTTGCTCAGTCGGATCCAACTCTTTGTGACCCCATGGACTGTAGCCTACCAGGCTCCATGCATGGGGTTTTCCAGGCAAGAGTACTGGAGTGGGTTGCCATTGCCTTCTCTGGTAAACTAGGCAATTACAATGTGAAAATCTATTCTGAGGGACAATCTTCCGCAAATAAGATCTAAACTAAGATGGGGAAATTTTTTTTAATAAGTGATTTTGAAAATTTTACAAATATGACTATATTTTTGATTTAGAAAAATCACTAAATTTAAGAAATTTGGAATTCAGTTGGATCAGTAAAAACTCTAAGTTACAAATATATATTTGAGTGTCAAAATGCAATATTATCTTCAAATATTCACAGAAATAAAATCTGGTTTACTAAACTAGTGTTTTAAAGAGTTCCTATACAAAGAGCAACCCACTTCAGTATTCTAGCCTGGGAAATCTTATGGACAGAAGGAGCCTGGTAAGCAATAGTCCCTGGGGTCAAAAAAGAGTCGGACATGACATAGTGACTAAATAACAACAAAGAATTAAAAATGACTTATGATGTGTGATATTGGTTATTTTTCAGCTAATGAATGCTTCAAACAGTATTTTGTCATAAGCATTTAAAATATCTTCCTATGCATCCCTTTATATTTTCTGTGAATAAAAAGGTATTTTTAAAGTGCAAAGTCTTTATTCAATCTTATTTTAGAATATCACAAATGACGCTTTAGTGATGTGTACACTGATGAGTTTTACTGGCCCTGACGTGTACTGATGGGGTATGACACAAAAAACCAGAGAACCTATCATTTTCTTCTGTATTTGATAGTGGTCAGGCCCCTATTCGCTTTGAGTCAAGTTCCTGTTTCTCAGTTTCTAGAGAGCCGTAAAGAACTTGGAAAAGATCCAAGGAGAAACAACAAAAAATCATTAAAAGGATGGAGGAAAAGACCTCTGAGGAAAGGTTGAAGACACTGGACTGGCCTCACTTGAAAACTGCAGGCCAAGGACTGATTTAATAGCTTTCTTAAAGAACAGGAAGGTTTATTTGGAGGAGGATACTAGCTGACTTTTCTCCATCTCCATAAAGATGAAAACCAGACAAAACTGGATTAGAATGAACAAGAGAGGTCTCTTTGACCTAAGGCAGAACTCAACTGCAAAGGTGATTAAACTCTGTCATTATCATCACTGGAGAGCTTTGAAAATATGTTGAATAACCATTAGCTCTGTGTAGTTTAGGCTACTCACTGGAGAAGGAAATCCCTTTCAGCTCTATGCTTCCATGAATTTGCATTCTCAAAAGCCAGGTTAAAAGATTTAGCCAGTGGAGAGGGGAGACCAGGTTTCCCTCACTTGGGAACAAGGTCATCAGAATACATCATCATTCATTCTGAAAGATTTAACATAAAATGAATGATATTAACCATATGGTAAAGGAATACAACTCTAAAAGTTGGTTTGCAAATATTACTAAGAAGAAAAAAATGAGCTAAGCCTCAGTACTTCCAGTTAGTAATTATTTTCTAAAGGCTAATTAATGAAGGTATATTATTTTTGCCATAAGACAAGAGACAGCCTTTTTCTGCCTAATTCTAATTACCTTGAGCTCGCTAAACTTGCAGGAAGCTAAGGTTCATAGTTAAGCACAGGGCGTCCCATGTTTGTCACCTTCAAGAAATTATATTTCCACCGTGGTAGTCTTAGAACTTGAAAATAAACTATTGGTATTTCTCTGTGGGAAACTTACTGAGGTGAACATGAGTCTGTATGAACAATTTTTTTTTTAATGAAAGCTTTATTTCTGAAATTTCAACTTTGGTACACCATAGTATGTTTCTGAGGTTTCACTTTTTAAATAAAAAATATGCTGAAAGTTTTTTTTAAAAAAGTTGTTCCATCAATCGGTTGCATCTGACTCTCCGCTACCCCATGGACTGCAGCACGCCAAGTAGTATTTCCCAAATTTCATATAGAAATTAGTGAAAACTGTGTTGAAACATATCTAAGAGAAACTGTGATTTACTAATATTCATTACGCATCTATTGAACACCTACTATGTCTCAAACAGTGTGCCAAGCATTGGAGATTCCTTGTCAAATATGACACGGTCAGTGACCCCCGGGGAGGGGGGTTCCAATCTGGTGAGGAGAGACACATGTTACTGACTAATCCTATGGCCACCCGGCCATGGGGACAAATGAGTAAAAGGATAGGATAGGAAGGATATTTGGGAAGGTTTCTTGGGAAGGGCCCCTGAGGAGGAGCTCTGGAAATAAATTAGGTGTAAAATTGGCACAGAAAGGATTTCTTACGGAGAAGGTGGGTGTAAAAGAAAGAATACCCAAAATGAATATGTGTTCAGTGCAATGTGCCAGGCACTGTATCAAGCGTACAATCAGCATGATTTCATTGAATCATCATCACCTCCCTCATTTATTCAGGCATCAGACTTAAGCGACAGCTGGATTCCAGGAAGTATGGGTACTATGGTGACTTAAATGAACACAGATTCTATTCTTCCAGCGCTTAGCCCAGTGGGCGATGCTATACAATAATCAAATAATCATAAAGGTGTGATGAAGGGAAAAGGGGAAAAGTTGTTAATTATAATATTAGCAAATTTCCTTCACTCTTTCAACAAAGAGAATTTTGCTTTTGTCTTCTAAGCATCTCCCGTCTCACTTCCTCCCCTTCCCCGTTCTAAGAAATATTCTGTCAGCTGTTTCTAACTTGTTGTGATGCCAGATCCAATTAATGGGAGAAAAGAGACTAGACTTCAGAAGTAAAGGTGAGCTATAGGTTCAAGAAAAGAAAGAACAGAGGCAGGCAGAAATAATTTATTAAAAAATAAAATGTTGGGGAGGGAGATGGGAGGGAGATTTGGGAGGGAGGAGACATGGGTATACCTATGGCTGATTCTTGTTGATGTATGACATAAAACCACAAAATTCTGTAAAGCAATTATCCTTAAATTGAAAAAAATTTTTTTAAAGAATAAATAAATAACCTGTTTAAACCATTGCTTTTTAAATGAAGTAATGAATGAGGCATTTGTGTATTAAACTAAGTGAGTCAGAAAGAGAAAAAATATATCACATATTAGTGCACATATATGGAATCTAGATGGAGAAGGCAATGGCACCCCACTCCAGTACTCTTGCCTGGAAAATCCCATGGATGGAGGAGCCTGATAGGCTGCAGTCCATGGGGTCGCTAAAAGTCAGACACGACTGAACGACTTCACTTTCACTTTTCACTTTCCTGCACTGGAGAAGGAAATGGCAACCCACTCCAGTGTTCTTGCCTGGAGAATCCCAGGGAAGGGGGAGCCTGGTGGGCTGCCGTCTGTGGGGTCGCACAGAGTCGGACACGACTGAAGCGACTTAGCAGCAGCAGCAGCATGGAATCTAGAAAGACGGTACTGATGATCCTATCTGTAGGGCTGCAATGGAGAGGCAGACAAAGAGACCAGACTTACAGACACAGTGGAGGAAGGAGAAGCTGGGACGAATTGAAAGAGTAGCATTGAAACATATATATTACCATATGCAAAACAGATAACCAGTGGGAATTTGCTGTACGACACAGGGAGCTCAAATCTGGTGCTCTGCAAACTACTGCTTTTTATAATTTTTATGAATACCTCATTTTATTACAGGAACTGGTCAATGCACTTTACCTAGTATTCTCTCTCATCGTGCTGTGCTTAGTTGTGTCTGACTCGGAGACCCCATGGACTATAACCTGCCAGGCTCCTTTTCCACAGAATTTTCCAGGCACGAATACTGGAGTGGGTAGCCATTTCCTACTCCAGAGGATCTTTCCAACTCAGGGATCACACCGCATCTCCTGCGCTGGTAGGCAGATTCTTTGCCACTGCACCACCTGGGAAGCCCCATTCTCTCTCATAGTTCTCCCCAAAACAATGAAAGAAGTACTGAATTTAACCCCATTTTTCAGATATGGAAACAGAGGCATAAAGAAGTAACTTGTACAAGTTTACATACTGAATAAGCAGTACAGCCAGGATTTAAAACCAGGTAGTATGACCCCAGAGCCTGTACCAGCTGCAAGAGATGATTCTTAGGACAGTAATGCAAAGTGTGATACAGAGTTAGAGAAATGGCAAAATAGATGTTATTAAGTATCAGTTCAGTTCAGTTCAGTCGCTCAGTAGTGTCCAACTCTGTGTGACCCCATGAACCGCAGCATGCCAGGCCTCCCTGTCAATCATCAACTCCCCGAGTCCATACAAACCAGTGTCCATTGAGTCAGTGATGCCATCCAACCATCTCATCCTCTTTTGTCCCCTTCTCCTGCACTCAATCTTTCCCGGCATCAGGGTCTTTTCCAATGAGTCAGCTCTTTGCATCAGGTGACCAAAGTATTGGAATTTCAGCTTCAACATCAGTCCTTCCAAGAAATACCCAGGACTGATCTCCTTTAGAATGGACTGGTTGGATCTCCTTGCAGTCCAAGGGACTCTCAAGAGTCTTCTCCAACACCACAGTTCAAAAGCATCAATTCTTCGGCACTCAGCTTTCTTTATAGTCCAACTCTCACATCCATACATGACCACTGGAAAAACCATAGCCTTGACTAGATGGACCTTTGTTGACAAAGTAATGTCTCTGCTTTTTAATATGCTGTCTAGGTTGGTCATAACTTTCCTTCCAAGGAGTAAGCATCTTTTAATTTCATGGCTGCAATCGCCATCTGCAGTGATTTTAGAGCCCAGAAAAATAAAGTCAGCCACTGATTCCACTGTTTCTCTGTCTATTTGCCATTAGGTGATGGGACTGGATGCCATGATCTTAGTTTTCTGAATGTTGAGCTTTAAGCCAACTTTTTCACTCTCCTCTTTCACTTTTATCAAGAGGCTATTTCGTTCTTCTTCACTTTCTGCCATAAGGGTGGTGTCATCTGCATATCTGAGGTTATTGATATTTTTCCCAGCACTCTTGATTCCAGTTTGTGCTTCTTCCAGCCCAGCGTTTCTCATGATGTACTCTGCATATAAGTTAAATAAGCAGGGGGACAATATACAGCCTTGACGTACTCCTTTTCCTATTTGGAACCACTCTGTTGTTCCATGTCCAGTTCTAACTATTGCTTCCTGACCTGCATACAGATTTCTCAAGAGGCAGGTCAGCTGGTCTGGTATTCCTGTCTCTTTCAGAATTTTCCACAGTTTATTGTGATCCACACAGTCAAAGGCTTTGGCATAATCAATAAAGCAGAAATAGAAGTTTTTCTGGAACTCTCTTGCTTTTTCCATGATCCAGTGGATGTTGGCAATTTGATCTCTGGTTCCTCTGCCTTTTCTAAAACCAGCTTGAACATCTGGAAGTTCACAGTTCACATATTGCTGAAGCCTGGCTTAGAGAACTTTGAGGATTACTTCACTAGCGTGTGAGATGAGTGCAATTGTGCAGTTGTTTGAGCATTCTTTGGCATTGCCTTTTTTGGGATTGGAATGAAAACTGATCTTTTCCATTCCTGTGGCCACTGCCGAGTCTTCCAAATTTCCAAATTAATAAGAATAGTTGTGAGTTATTGACTGGGTCCCTTTAGTGTTCTATAACTGATTGTAGTAAAGAATGAATTGCTTTTAATTATTTACTTTAAGTAGATGTTTCTTTGAGAGAGATTGTGTGGGGACTGGACCATGTGGGTTCTCAGTTTTAATCTGGGACACACAACCTATGATTGCAAACTGTGCTATTTGGTAGAAAGAAAAACTGCAGGGAACTCTAAGAGTGCAGGCAAGGGTCCCTGGTTTGGCCTACAGGGTCAAGGAAGCTCTGTGAGGAAGTCGTATTTGAGCTGAATCTGGAAGTTGAGTTCTGGCTACCTGGGTGATAAGTAGGGGGGTTGAGGGGGAGGTTTACTCCAACAGAGGCAACAGTGTGTGCAAAGGCAGTGAGGACAGGGTCGAGCAGGGCTTTGAAAAACTGCAAGATGATGCAGAGCCAGAGCACTGATGGCGAGGGGGAGGCTAGCGCCAGAGAGGGGTAAGTAGCCATGTTAGAACTTGGCCACAGTCCCTGAAGCAAGAGGGGCTTCCCAGGTGGCATAGTGGGAGTCCACAAGCCAATGCAGGAGACGTCAGAGACATGGGTTCGATCCTTGGGTCAGGAAGATCCCCTGGAGTAGGAAATGGCAACCCACTCTAGTATTTTTGCCTGGGAAATCCAAAGGACAGAGGAGCCTGGTGAACTACAGTCTACAGGGTCACAAATAGTCAGACACAACCGAGCACTCACACCTTCCTTCATGCCTTCACACCTGAAGAAATGGTGAAAGAGGGCCAGGTTTGAAAGGTTTGTTTAGATTTATGACAAGCCCAGACAGCAATTAAAAAGCAGACATCACTTTGCCAACAAAGGTCTGTCTAGTCAAAGCTATGGTTTTTCCAGTAGTCATGTGAGAGTTGGACCATAAAGAAAGCTGAGCACTGAAGAATTGATGCTTTCAAATTGTGGTGCTGGAGAAGACTCTTGAGAGTCCCTTGGACTGCAAGGAGATCAAACCAGTCAATCCTAAAGGAAATCAACCCTGAATATTCATTGGAAGAACTGATGCTGAAATTGAAGCTCCAATACTTTGTCCACCTGATGCAAAGAGCCAACTTACTGGAAAAGAGTCTGATGCTGGGAAAGATTGAGGGCAGGAGGAGAAAAGGACAACAGAGGATGAAATAGTTGGATGTCATCACTGACTCAATGGGCATGAATTTGAGCAAAGTCCAGGAGCTAGTGAGGCGCAGGGAAGCCTGGCGTGCTGCAGCACATGGGGCCAGAAAGAGTCAGACACAGCTTAGTGACTGAACAACAATAATCTTTCATGGATAAATATGGTCCTTTCCTCCAGGTATGGGGAGGGTACCTCTCACATGAGAGTCTTATGACCTGCTTTGGGGGAAAATCAGAAAGTCCTTCCTGCACCAGCCATTTCTCAAATTCCTTAGCTTGAAATATTCCATACGCAAGGTTCCATTTTTGGGAATATTGAAACTCATCGATAGGAATGTGGACTCCAGAGCCAGGCTGGCTGGATTTGAATCCAGTTTCATCTCTTTCATTAGTTACATTCTTTTGGGAAAGTGATGACCTCTTTGTGTCTCACTTTTTTCTCATCTGTAAAGTGAGATTAATACTGCTTATCATATACAGGGTTGTATGAGGATCAAATGAGTTAACATAAGAATATGTGTTATTATTGTTACCAGATGACTTTTGAGATGGACATTCATATATGAGTAAGATTCTGTGGTGGGGGAGGCATGTGAGTGTTGGAAGCAGTGTTTAAAAACGATGTAGATGGGAAAGTGGCTGGTGCTTAGAAAGCTAAAAGTTTTCCAGTTTGGTTGAGATGGAGGGTACCTGACAGGGACAAAAGACACAGAAGCTGGAATATTTGGAGACTATCATATAAGATGCCCAGCTGACGCATGTCTACCTAAGGAGAGTACAGACCCTCTGAAGGTTTTTGAGCAGGGATATAATAAGACTAGTGTTCTATCTGGGGGAAAAGTCATCTGGCAGTCACTAGTATAAATTGTTGCTGAGAAAACTTCTTGCTGAAAATTTTTTTCTTAAGGAGATTCTCATGCTGGTAAGCAAGTACACAGACCAGCTGACAAAATATGTCTGTTTATTTGGCCGTCATGTTTCTCAGGGTAAATTAACATAATCTATGGTTCATAAATCAGTCCACTCATGTATTCATCTATTGACATGCTTATTACTTTAAAATGCATTTCCTTCAAGATGGATCTAAGAACACTTATAAACATGTGCAATACAGCAGTAAATAAATCAGAAATGAATGTCGAAAACTATATGGGGGAAATAGAAAGGCAATTATCAACAATCAGGATCTAGAATAAAATGGTAAATTCAACTGATCATTACATTAGCTCTAGCTTCCTAAAAGCCCAGGCATAAAGGAAATCTGAATTGTGCAGTTCTTAAGGCCTAATGAAAGAAATTTTTTTAGGTTTTTAGGTAAGTCAAGCCTTTTCTTCCTGGAGTCTAATAGAAAATTCACATATCTTTTGAGTGAAGAGCAGGTTTTAAATGATGAAAAATCAGACTTCATATAGTCATTCTAATGACTTCTTGGCATGAACAATCCCTCACAGTCTTATAATTCCTCTGAATTGCTAGAGAATATTTTTTGCATTTACACACTCAAAGCCTTGACGAGAAGCATCATGGGTGTTTGTCATACATAGAAAGATGCCGAAGGTAGACTAGCAATGGGAAGGATATGTTTATATTTCACAAAAGACGAAGTCCAGAAAGTGTTCTCACCACGGAAATATTCTGACTAGATTTCCATTTTTATAAAAAAGTGGGTTATTTCAACTTAATTTTAAAATATGAGCTATTTTACAAGGTTAAAGGGCAGCATTCAGAATGGGAGAAAATAATAGCAAGTGAAACAACTGACAAAGAATTAATCTCCAAAATACACAAGCAGCTCCTGCAGCTCAATACCAGAAAAATGAACAACCCAATCAAAAAGTGGGCCAGAACTAAACTGATATTTCTCCAAAGAAGATACAGATGGCTAATAAACACATGAAAAGATGCTCAACATCACTCATTATCAGAGAAATGCAAATCAAAACCACAATGAGATACCACCTCCCGCAGAATGGCTGCCATCAAAACGTCTACAAACAGTAAATGCTGGAGAGGGTGTGGGGGAAGGGGAACACTTTTACACTGTTGGTGGGAATGCAAACTAGTACAGCCACTATGGAAAATAGTGTGAAGATTCCTTAAAAAACTGGAAATAGAACTGCCATACAACCCAGCAATCCCACTGCTGGGCATACACACTGAGGAAACCAGAACTGAAAGAGACAAGTGTACCCCAATGTTCATCGCAGCACTGTTTACAATAGCCAGGACATGGAAGCAACCTCGATGTCCATCGGCAGATGAATGGATAAGAAAGCTGTGGTACATATACACAATGGAGTATTACTCAGCTATAAAAAAAGAAGACATTTGAGTTAGTTCTAATGAGGTGGATGAAGCTGGAGCCTATTACACAGAGTGAAGCAAGTCAGAAAGAGAAACACCAGTACAGTATATTAATGCATATATATGGAATTAAGAAAGATGGTAACAACAACCCTATATGCAAGACAGAAAAAGAGACACAGATGTAAAGAACAGACTTTTGGACTCTGTGGGAGAAGGCAAGGGTGGGACGATCTGAGAAAATAGCATTGAAACATGTATATTATCATATGTGAAGTAGATGACCAGTGCACGTTTGATGCATGAAGCAGGACACTTAAAGCCGGTACTCTGGGACAATCCAGAGGGATGGGGTGGGGAGGGAGGTGGAAGGGGGATTCAGGATGGTGGGACACATGTGCACACATGGTTGATTCATGTGGACGTATGGCAAAAACCAGCACAATATTGTAAAGTGTTTAGCCTCCAATTAAAATAAATAAATTTTAAAATATAGAAAAGTACAGAAACTAATAAATATCCATATTTCTGCTACCAATATCTAGCAAGTATTTCTATATTTTCATATTTGAATTTTTTAAGAAATAAAACTTTAGAGAGATTTAAAGTCTCTTTTTTATCCCTTCTGAACCCAGTTGGCTCCCATCTTCCTAGTCAACCAGTATCATGAAGTTGGTGTGTATCCTTTCCATCTGCATCTTTCTAGTCTTACTACAAAGGTGTGTACAATGAACAATATATGATATTGATTGGTATCAAGCTGTAGGAATTATTCTGCAACATTTTCATCCATTATTATGTGTTTGAAATTTAGTCGTCAACTTCTAAATACAGATGTAGTTCATTCAGTATTCTACTGTGGGGAAAAAAAAAACAAAACAAGTATATAATCTTGATTCCCAGTTATTGCACATATGAGCTGCTTCCAATTTTTTATTATTATAAATAATGCTGCACTGAACATCCTTATACACGTCTCCTTGAGCACCCTTGCAAGTTTTCTCTTGGCAGTATACTTAGAAATGGAATTGCTAGACTATGAGTTATAAATGTCTTTATTAGATAGTGTCAACTTGCTCTCTGAATTGACTGAACTGATTTATATCACCACTAGCAGAATATAAGAGTTCCTAATACGTGATATTGCCATACATTTTTCCCTAATAAATATGATGTGTGAAATAGTAGCTCATTGTTTTGATTTCCAGGATTACTGGTAAAGAATTTTATCGTTTCAAATGCTTTTTGGCCATTCAGGTATGCTTTTCTGTGAGCTGGTTTAACAAATCGTTACCCATTTTCACAACTGGTCACTTCTTTCCCCTACTGATTTGCATGAGCACCATATGTGGTCTTCTTATAATCTACATTTGGATTATATAAGTTTTAAATACATTCTGTCTGTGACTTATTTTCAAAAAAGATCCATATTTCCTATCTTTTATTAGATAAACGTTATCCTCCTTTCACTTCATGGGAAATAGATGGGGAAACAGTGGAAACTGCCAGACTTTATTTTTTGGGGGCTCCAAAATCACTGCAGATGGTGACTGCAGCCATGAAATTAAAAGACGCTTACTCCTTGGAAGAAAAGTTATGACCAACCTAGATAGCATATTCAAAAGCAGAGACATTACTTTGCCGACTAAGGTCCGTCTAGTCAAGGCTATGGTTATTCCTGTGGTCATGTATGGATATGAGAATTGGACTGTGAAGAAGGCTGAGTGCCTAAGAATTGATGCTTTTGAACTGTGGTGTTGAAGAAGACTCTTGAGAGTCCCTTGGACTGCAAGGAGATCCAACCAGTCCATTCTGAAGGAGATCAGCCCTGGGATTTCTTTGGAAGGAATGATGCTAAAGCTGAAACTCCAGTACTTTGGCCACCTCATGTGAAGAGTTGACTCATTGGAAAAGACTCTGATGCTGGGAGGGATTGGGGGCAGGAGGAGAAGGGGACGACAGAGGATGAGATGGATGGATGGCATCACTGACTCGATGGACGTGAGTCTGAGTGAACTCTGGGAGTTGGTGATGGACAGGGAGGCCTGGTGTGCTGCGATTCATGGGGTCGCAAAGAGTTGGACACAACTGAGCAACTGAACTGAACTGAATCCTCCTTTCATTAATTTCATAACTTTTGAGAGAATAACTAAAGTTCAGGATGACCCATTAAATGGGGAAAAGGAAATAAACCTGCCTCCAGGACCAGCTACACACAGCAGCCTCAGAGAGAGGCCTAGTGGGCTAGAACACCTGGTGATCTAAAGTTCTTTCTCACCAGCCTGAAAAAATTGCTAAAAAATACACCCTTGGACATTGAAGAATACCTGAAACTGTTTTTCCAAATTGTATTATGACCTAGAGAACATGGGGAAAAAAGTTGTTTTTTGGAAGTTTGTGGCCCAGATTAGGACACAAGCTTCATTTTCCAGCAAGCTTGCACTTGCGTGTTTTCCTGCGTGCTAAGTCACTTCAATCATGTCTGACTCTTACCTTTCCTCAATAACAGGATGTGCCATAGGGAAGGTGTGTTTGCATTCACTTGTGACAGTGCCCTGGCTTGGTTTCACTTCCTTTGACTAACATCCCTGAATTCACTCTTCTAAAACACTTTCCATCTCTTTCCAACAATTATCAGTTAGATATCTTGACGGGAAAATAAAAGGCCTAAATAATAAAAATGACAAAATTCCCAGGGACAGATTTAGCAAGAAACATCCAGATGTACTTTACTGAGGCATATACAAGATTTTATTTATTAGAGAGAAATACTGTGTTTCTGTATGAGGACAATCATTATTAAAAAAACATCAGGCAACCCCAAATCAGTTAACCCCAAAACATCAGTTAACCCCAAAAGAGTTCCAAAGAATAGCAAGGAGAGATAAGTAAGCCTTCCTCAGTGATCAATGCAAAGAAATAGAGGAAAACAATAGAATGGGAAAGACTAGAGATCTCTTCAAGAAAATTAATGATACCAAGGGAACGTTTCATGCAAAGATGGGCACAATAAAGGACAGAAATGGTATGGACCTAACAGAAGAAGATATTAAGAAGAGGTAACAAGAATACACAGAAGAACTATATAAAACAGATCTTCATGACTTAGATAACCACAATGCTGTGATCACTCACCTAGAGCCAGACATCCTGGAATGTGAAGTCAAGTGGGCCTTAGGAAGTATCACTATGAACAAAGCCAGTGGAGGTGATGGAATCCCAGTTGAGCTATTTCAGATCCTGAAAGATGATGCTGTGAAAGTGCTGCACTCAAGATGCCAGCAAATTTGGAAAACTCAGCAGTGGCCACAGGACTGGAAAAGGTCAGTTTTCATTCCAATCCCAAAGAAAGGCAATGCCAAAGAATACTCACACTATGGCACAATTGCACTCATCTCACATGCTTGCAAAGTAATGCTCAAAATTCTCTAAGCCAGGCTTTAACAGTACCTGAACTGTGAACTTCCAGATGTTCAAGTTGGATTTACAAAAGTAGAAAAGGCAGAGGAAGCAGAGATCAAATTGCCAACATCCCTTCAGTTCAGTTCAGTTGCTCAGTTGTGTCCGATTCTCTGTGATCCCGTGAATCACAGCACGCCAGGCCTCCCTGTCCATCACCAACTTCCAGAGTCTACCCAAACTCATGTCCATCGAGTCGGTGATGCCATCCAGCCATCTCATCCTCTGTCATCCCCTTCTCCTCCTGCCCCCAATCCCTCCCAGGATCAGGGTCTTTTCCAATAAGTCAACTCTTTGTATGAGGTGGCCAAAGTATTAGAGCTTCAGCTTCAGCATCAGTCCTTCCAATGAACACCCAGGACTGATCTTCTTTCGGATGGACCAGTTGGATCTCCTTGCAGTCCAAGGGCCTCTCAAGAGTCTTCTCCAACACCACAGTTCAAAAGTGTCAATTCTTCAGAGCTCAGCCTTCTTCACAGTCCAACTCTCACATCCATACATGACATCCAACATCCCTTGGATCACCAAAAAAGTAAGATGACACCACCCTAATGGCAGAAAGCAAAGAAGAACTAAAGAGTCTTTTGATGAAAGTGAAAGAGGAGAGTGAAAAAGTTGGCTTAAAACTCAACATTCAGAAAACTAAGATCATGGCATCTGGTCCCATCACTTCATGGCAAATAGATGGGGAAACAATGGAAACATTGATAGACTTTATTGGGCGGGGGGGGGGCTCCAAAACCATTGCAGATGGTGACTGCAGCTATGAAAGTATGACGCTTGCTCCTTGGAAGAAAAGCTATGACTAACCTAGACAGCATATTCAAAAGCAGAGACAGCTGAGCCTCAGTTCTCCGACCATGCCCACTGGGGCCTGTTTGCACTGACTGACCAGAGTCTGCAAATTCAACGCTCTGAGCCATCTGGACTGCCCTGATCCCAGCTTTCTATCCTTTGAAAACACTAAGAATAACGTCCCTGCATCAGTTTTTACTGGAGCCAGTCACCTGTCCTGCCTGGAACAGGGATCATACCCAGATCGCACTTAGCCCCAGTGATCATGAAGTCCACATCTGTAAGAATGGGGGCCAGTGGGTGAAAGCTCATGAACTCAAGGAACACAGTAGACACATCACAGGTATTGACTGGGCTCTGAAGAGTGACCGCATCGTCACTTGTAGGGCCAACCGAAACACCTATGTCTGGAGTCAGAAGGATGGTGTCTCAAAGCCAACCCTGGTGATCCTGAGAAGGCCACTTTCCTCAAGTGGTCCCCGCTAGAGAACAAATTTGCTGTGGGCAGTGGAGCACAGCTCATCTCCATTTATTACTGTGAGTCTGAAAATGCCCGGTGGGTGAGCAAGCACATTAAAAAGCCCATCCGCTCCACGGCCCTCAGCTTAGGTTGGCATCCCAACAATGTCTTGCTGGCAGCAGGATCCTGTGACTTCAAATGCAGAGTGTTTTCTGCCTACATTAAAGAAGTGGATGAGAAGCCAACCAGCGCGCCCTGGGGCAGCAAGATGCCTTTCGGTCAGCTGATGTCAGCGTTCAGTGGCAGTGGCACAGGCGGCTGGGTGCAGAGGGTCAGCTTCTCTGCAAGCAGCAGCCGCGTGGCCTGAGTTAGCCACGACAGCACGGTGTCCGTTGCTGACGCCTCAAAAAGCGTGCAGGTCTCGGCTCTGAAGACGGAGTTCCTGCCCCTCCTGAGTGTGTCGTTCATCTCAGAGAACAGTGTCGTGGCTGCTGGCCACAATTGCTGCCCATGCTTAACTACAATGACCGCGGCTGCTTGACCTTCATCTCAAGCTGCACATTCCCAAACAGAGCATCCAGCGCAACGTGTTGGCCGTGGAGCGCTTCCGCAATATGGACAGGCGGGCCACGACAGAGGACTGCAACACGGCCCTGGAGACGCTGCACCAGAACAGCGTTACTCAAGTGTCTATTTATGAGGTAGACAAGGAAGACTGTCGCAAATTTTGCACTACCAGCATCAACGGAGCCATGACCATTCGGGATTTTAAGACCTTAGAATCTTCCATCCAGGGTTTTCAAAGAATGTGAAGCTGAATGAGCCTCCAGACCCAGCATGAGGACGGACAGGCAGCGGCGGAGAAGCTCTGCCATTTGCGTGGGAGTGGAGCCAGCTGCCAGCAAACACTGAAGAAGCACATGGTGCAAACCTCGTTGTGTTTTGTTTGAATATAATTGGTGAAAGTGTTGGTTTTTTAAAAGCAACAGTGATTTTGGTTTTGTTTTGGGGGTTGTTTTGTATTGTTTTGCAATTTCATTCCATTCTGGGCCAAAGCTTCTCTTTAAGTAGTTTGTTATAGAACATTGTCAACACTAACTTAAAGGAAGGGGTGGGGAGGTATATAAATTGTCTGCTAAAAATATTAAATAAAAACACTGAATATGTTAAAAAAAAAAAAAAAAGAAGCGGAGACATTACTTTGCCAACAAAAGTCTGTCTATTCAAAGCTATGGTTTTCCAGTAGTCATGTATGGATGTGAGAGTTGGACTATAAAGCAAGTTGGTGGCGCTGCTGCTGCTAAGTCGCTTCAGTCGTGTCCGACTCTGTGCAACCCCATAGACGGCAGCCCACTAGGCTCCTCTGTCCCTGGGATTCTCCAGGCAAGAACACTGGAGTGGGTTGCCATTTCCTTCTCCAATGCCTGAAAGTGAAAAGTCAAAGTGAAGTCGCTCAGTGAGCCACGAATAATTGATGCTTTTGAACTGTGATGTTGGAGAAGACTCTTGAGAGTTCCTTGGACTGCAAGGAGATCCAACCAGTCCATCCTAAAAGAAATCAGTCCTGAATATTTATTGGAAGGACTGATGCTGAAGCTGAAGCTCTAATACTTTGGCTACCTGATGCAAAGAACTGACTAATTGGGAAAGATCCTTATGCTGGGAAAGATTGAAGGTGGGAGAAGAAGGGGACAACAGAGGATGTGATAGTTGGATGGCATCTCCGACTCAATGGACACGAGTTTGAGCAAACTCTGGGAGTTGGTGACGGACAGAGAAGCCTGGCATGCTGTAGTCCGTGGGGTTGCAAAGAGTCTGACACAACTGAGCGACTGAACTGAACCCCAAATCAACCTATGGATGCTTAACATAATTACCAATACTAATTCCTCTGAAAAGTGAACTAGTAAGAATAGCCAGAAAACTTCCAAAAACATGAGTAATCAATTATATCTGTCTTGCCAGATCTTTAAATGTGCAAAACTGGGGCCAAAATGCAAAGTCCAAAAGCATATAAAAAAACATTAAATGATGAATCTGACTTTTGAAATCAGTTCAAAAGGGATAGACAGTTCAATATAGGATGTGAATAACCATGTAACCAATATAAAGTTAAATGTTTACTTCACATCATATGCCAGAATAAATTCCAGATGAATTAAAGAGCTAATTTTTTATTTTAATGAAGCCATTTTCTAAAGAATATAGAGTTGGTTATGTATATATCCTTGGGAGTGCAAGTGGCCTTTCTTAGAAAAACTAGAGAACATAATAGAAAAAAAAAATCAATAGAAATGATTACAAAGGTTCTTCATGATCATAATGATGATGACAATGATAAAGATGAAAGAAGAATTAAAATCATATGTTTAATATGCAAATAAGTGTTCTGCTAAAAGAATGCATTCTGAAGGTTGACAGAGTTATAATATAGGGGGAGAAATGGAAGCATTTTCAATTTGTACATTTTAAAAAAGAAGAAAACATGGTAGAAAAATGGATCATTTTTACTCTTTCTCTGTATCTTCTGGGTTTTAATTTTTCTACAATGAACACACACTTCTAATCTGTTCATCAGAAAAAAAAAAACTCTTTTCCAAGCAATGCTAAAGCTTTAAAGCAGGCTAAAGGCTAAAGTATAACTCTAAAAAAGAAATACTCTTAAAAATCAATTTTAAAAAGCCAGTTATCCCAACTGAAAAATAGGCAAAGGACAGTAGTATAAAAAACAGTTCATAAAGGGTGTAAAAATGGCCAACAGACATAATAAAATACGTTTAATTTCACTAGTAATCAAAGAAATATATATTAAAATAATCCTGAGATCTCATAGTGGTCTGTGAAATTGACAAAGATTAAAGAGAAAAAGAATGCTCAGAGCTGGTAAGGGTTTGAGGGGACAAGATTGGAAGCAGTGCAAGTGTTGCTGCAGGACAGAGAGTGGGGTGCAAGAGGATGGTCACATCCCAGGTCACGTCCAAGTCCCTGGGACAGCCGCCAAGTGTGGGTTCTTGTCTCTGCATAGGAAAGAATTCAAGAGCAAGCCACGGTAAAGTGAAAAAATGTTTATTCAGGGAGAAACACACTCCACAGACAGAGTGTAGGCCACTTCAGAAGGCAAGTGAGGCACAGGAGACCTGAAAGACCCGTGGGTAAGGGGTTGCCTATGATTAATTACACATTATTCCATAAAATGTATTTTTCTTGCCTTTATTTCATGCTTATTTCTACAATGGTGACCACCTCATCTGTTGTTATAATGAAGATTCTTACTTAACTTGCATTCTATTGACAGCAAATACTTGATGGATTAAAATTAAAATGTAATTTCATTCAAAGGGTGCACAATTTGTATACATTTTTCATTTTAAAAGTACATTAGTGGAAATAAAAAAATTTGTTATGTACTTTTATTTATGGGGAAACAGTGGAAACAGTGTCAGACTTTATTTTGGGGGGCTCCAAAATCACTGCTGATGGTGACTCCAGCCATGAAATTAAAAGACGCTTACTCCTTTGAAGGAAAGTTATGACCAACCTAGATAGCATATTCAAAAGCAGAGACATTACTTTGCCGACTAAGGTCCGTCTAGTCAAGGCTATGGTTTTTCCAGTGGTCATGTATGGATGTGAGAGTTGGACTGTGAAGAAGGCTGAGCACTGAAGAATTGATGCTTTTGAACTGTGGTGTTGGAGAAGACTCTTGAGAGTCCCTTGGACTGCAAGGAGATCCAACCAGTCCATTCTGAAGGAGATCAGCCCTGGGATTTCTTTGGATGGAATGATGCTAAAGCTGAAACTCCAGTACTTTGGCCACCTCATGGGAAGAGTTGACTCATTGGAAAAGACTCTGATGCTGGGAGGGATTGGGGGCAGGAGGAGAAGGGGACGACAGAGGATGAGATGGATGGATGGCATCACTGAATCGATGGATGTGAGTCTGAGTGGACTCCGGGAGTTGGTGATGGACAGGGAGGCCTGGCGTGCCTCATGGGTCCACAAAGAGTTGGACATGACTGAGCGACTGAACTGAAATGAACTTTTATTATATTTTTTAAAATTACTTTTCTTCTAAGATACTTAAAAGCAGATATTAAACCGAAAGGGAAATACAAATTATAACAAATAGCTAACAATTTTTAAAAAGCATTTAAATATATCTGGATTTTGAAAAATATTTTATAAATTAATTCAGTCACATTTAATACTTTTTATAAAAATAAAGCCATTTGCAGTTCTAATACTAAATGTACATCAAGTTTCCAATGTAAGAATTAATATCTTACTTTCATTCATGTTATACCTAGACCTCAGGTTCTTAAATTTTTGGTCTCAAGACTCCTTAAGCTACTGAAAGTTGTTGAGGACTCCAGAAAGCCTTTATATTAGAATTAACACTAGGAAGTTTTTAAAACACAAGAATATATAAGCACAAATTCCATTAGCTCCCAGAGCACTGATGACATTACATGTCTTGCAACCTCCAGAAAACTCCACTGTATACTCTAGAAAGCGTGAGAATGAAAAGGGCAAATAAAGTCTTAGTAGTATTAACAAACAGAGAAGGCAATGGCGACCCACTCCAGTACTCTTGCCTGGCAAATCCCATGGATGGAGGAGCCTGGTAGGCTGCAGTCCATGTGGTCGCGAGGAGTCGGACACGACTGAGTGACTTCACTTTCACTTTTCACTTTCATGCATTGAAGGAAATGGCAACCCACTCCAGTGTTCTTGCCTGGAGAATCCCAGGGACGGGGGAGCCTGGAGGGCTGCCGTCTATGGGGTCGCACAGAGTCGGACACGACTGAAGTGACTTAGCAGTAGAAGTATTAAGAAAAGAATAATGTGATCTCTAGACCCTGAGAAGGTGTCTGGGACTTCGGGGATCCCCAGAACCACTGATCTATAACCACACAGTATAAGTTTAAGAGTAAGGTGAATCATCTGAGAGGTGAACACCTCTCCCTCCGTAAATTGGAATCTAAAGAGAAGCAAGAAAATGGGCACTTGCCATCACTACTAAATGATTCCTCACTCTGCAAGGATCTATTTATTGTATTAGCGCTATCTGACAGGAAGACTGACAAGTTCAGTTGTCTTTTCTCTTACTTAAGCACTTCCTCCATTTGCCCTCGGGCCCTGAAGAGTGTTAGTTCCTAAAGCTGAACCAGCTCTCTGCCACATTCTGAGTGCTACTCTGGCTCTTCTCATCGCTGGCCAGTGACTTTTCAGTATCTTCTCTTTTTTTCTTTTTGGCATTTTTAAATTTATTTTATTTTTTCATTTTTACTTTATTTTACTTTACAATACTCTATTGGTTTTGCCATACATTGACATGAATCCACCACGGGTGTATACAAGCTCCCAATCCTGAATCCCCCTCCCACCTCCCACCCCATATCACATCTCTGGGTCATCCCCACGCACCAGCCCCAAGCATCCTGTATCCTGTATCGAACATAGACTGGCACTTTGTTCCTCAGGATGGTGCTGCTGCTGCTGCTAAGTTGCTTCAGTCATGTCCGACTCTGTGTGACCCCATAGACGGCAGCCCACCGGGCTCGCCCATCCCTGGGATTCTCCAGACAAGAACACTGGAGTGGGTTGCCATTTCCTTCTCCAATGTGGCTCTCCTAAACTCCCAGGGGTTATATAAAATACTGAGTGGGATCCTTAGGGGAGGAAAGTAGGTCCTCTCTGGGATCTTTCTATAGCAGCCCCACGCTAGGCAACCTGAGTTAGTTTAGTTCTTGGTACACTACCCATGGGTCTCACTTCTGGAAACGCTAAAAGCCCACCTACATATGGGTTTGTATCCTGCTGCCGCTCAGCACGTGGGGCTGGTGATGCCTCTAAGACTGCAGCAGTGACCTCCTCCCTTCACGGGCAGGGGCCTCCCACCCCCTCCTGCTGCCTGGTCCTTCCCTTGGACTGGAGCAGACCTGCTCTTTCTCTTTCTTCTGAATTAACTTCCTTACCTGAAAAATCTTCTGGATCCCCTTCCATCCCCACGTCAGATGGGGTCTCTAGTCTCCTCCCACTTAGCTCTTCCATGCCATTGTCCTGCTGGCCTTCCCCACACACACCTCGAAACAGGGCAGGAGTTGTCTCTAGTCTTGGATCCCTCAAACATCAGGAAACATTTGGTCACATCATCCTCCGCACAGGGCTCATTTCAGCATATAGGGGCATGGGCTTCCTTGATGGCTCAGCAGTGAAGAATCTGCCTGTATCTCAGGAGCCAGGGGCGACATGGACTCAGTCCCTAGGTTGAGAAGATGCCCTGAAGGAGGGCACAGCAACTCACTCCAGTATTCTTGCCTGGAGAAATCCATGGACAGAGAAGCCTGGTGGGCTACAGTCCCTGGGGTCGCAAAGAGCCCAACATGACTGAGCAAGTTGGCACTCACGCACAAGGACTTTATGCTACATTTTACACTTCTCCTCAACTGTGAACTCTTCTGCCTCTCTTAGGCTCAGAGCTGTTTATCAGGGTTAGTGGCAGGGCTGATGAGGTACCTGCTTTACTTATACCCTCTTGGTAAACCTCTCCAGGTGTACACCAGAGTCTTCCGGGTTTGCCCTAAAAGGGTAAAGTTGCTTTTCTCTTTGCCTCTGTACTCTGTTTCTTGCAAGTCTCCAGAGGAGCAAGGACAAGCCCCACGTTTCTGAGTCAGATAGGAGAGTAGTCCAGGAACGAATTTCTCATTATTTTTCTACCACCTATACCTTACTCACTAGATTTTGCTAGTCAGTAAGTAGCACTGTTAAATGTTCAAATAATTACTTTTTACTCATGAACATAGATCAACAAAGGATTTTTTTTTCGAAAGGAAAACGATCCTTAGTAGTTTGGAGTGCAGTCATTGAGGTCATTTCACACTGAAGTAGGACGCATGTGCACAGTGCTGGCTGTGGCCACCCTGGTGGAGCTGTAGGGCTTGTTGCTTTAATAAGCCCCACCACCCCTAAGTTGTTCAGCCAACCAACCCAATCTGGTCTCCCTCCAAGTCTTCCTTATCCTCCTCACCTTGCAATTGCTCTCTGCCAAGCTCAGCTACTTCCCCAAGCCTTTTTCAAAGGCCCTCTTATGTGTGCACCCCCCTTAGTTTTTCACACTGAGGACTACTTCAAAGGCTGGCAGCCCTGGGAAGGGAGGCCTGACAATAAAAGAAATCCCAACTGGAGAAAGGTTTGCTTTGGCAGCTGTCTGATTGTTCTGTAGGTGGGGAGGCGCCTGCTCCAACCTCTGCAGCTCACTTGCCCTCACAGCTCATTACAGATGTTTTCTTTTGGTCTGGTTCCCTTCTGGGCCTCTGAGCCCCCACTTCTAGCAGGCTTATGTAAATTTTCGTGAGGCCTCAGCTGCTCCTGCCTCCACTGATCCCTTTATCTGCTGCCAACAGGAGACTTTCTTAATCTTGCTCTGAGCCACACTCAGGAGGGGAGAGGCTCAAACACTCCAAAGGTGGGGCCCATTGCTATTTGGTTCTGCAGCTTATTCCAAGGCCACAAGGCTTGGAAGGAATGCGTTGAACAACCCTTCTACCAGAAAGCCTGCTCCATCATGTGTTTCCTCCAAGAACCCCTTGTGGGCCTCCACAGAAATCTTGAACTTCAGCAGGAATTATTACTTCTTTGTGCAGGGCTTGCAATATATATATTTTTAAATCACCCTGCAAACCAAGCTAATCACTGACTGAATTCACCTTAGTAGTAGTTGTGCACTGTTAGTCACTCAGTCGTGTCCGACTCTCTGCGAACCCATGGACTGCAACCCGTCAGGCTCCTCTGTCCATGGGATTCTCCAGGCAAGAATACTGGAGTGGGTTGCCATTCCCTTCTCCCGGGGATTTTTCCTAACCCAGGGATCAAACCCAGGTCTCCTGCATTGCAGGCAGATTCCTTATGGTCTGAATCACCAGGGAAGTTCCCTTACTGATATCCAGTTGAGGACCCCTGACTGACTTGCTTAAACTAGGGATTCTTGAGTCAGCTGAAATAATTTTGACCTTCTCTTGCAGTGCTGCTTTATTTCAAATGCTTTTGAAAAGGTCTGAACCCTAAAGGCCAGAAAACAGTCCAGACAGCTCCAAGGATACGTGCATGGACATGTATGACACCCTGGGGGGTCTCTGTCCTTCAAGCAGACTCTAGCACCTGGCCAAGTATTGAGTCGTTCTCTTGATGAAATCATAAGGGATTTGATTTAGGTCATACCTGAATGGTCTAGTAGTTTTCCCTACTTTCTTCAATTTAAGTCTGAATTTGTCAATAAGGAGCTCATGATCTGAGTCACAGTCAGCTCCCAGTCTTGTTTTTGCTGACTGTATAGAGCTTCTCCATCTTTGGCTGCAAAGAATAGAATCAATCTGATTTTGGTGTTGACCATCTGGTGATGTCCATGTGTAGAGTCTTCTCTTGTGTTGTTGGAAGAGGCTGTTTGCTAGGACCAGTGTGTTCTCTTGGCAAAACTCTATTAGCCTTTGCCCTAATTCATTCCATACTCCAAGGCCAAATTTGTCTGTTACTCCAGGTGTTTCTTGACTTCCTACTTTTGCATTCCAGTCCCCTATAATGAAAAGGATATCTTTTTTGGGTGTTAGTTCTAAAAGGTCTTGTAGGTCTTCATCGAACCATTCAACTTCAGCTTCTTCAGCATTACTGGTTTGGGCGTAGACTTGGATTACCATGATATTGAATGGTTTGCTTTGGAAACGAACAGAGATCATTCTGTCTTTTTTGAGATCGCATCCAAGTACTGCATTTCAGACTCTTTTGTTGACCATGATGGCTACTCCATTTCTTCTAAGGGATTCCTGCCTACAATAGTAGATAAAATGGTCATCTGAGTTAAATTCACCCATTCCAGTCCATTTTAGTTCGCTGATTCCTAGAATGTCGATGTCCACTCTTGTCATCTCCTGTTTGACCACTTCCAATTTGCCTTGATTCATGGAACTGACATTCCAGGTTCCCAGGCAATATTGCTCTTTACAGCATCGGACCTTGCTTATATCACCAGTCACATCCAGAGCTGGGTATTGTTTTTTCTTTGGCTCCATCCCTTCATTCTTTCTGGAGTTATTTCTCCAACGATCTCCAGTAGCATATTGGGCACTTACCAACCTGGGGAGTTCCTCTTTCAGTATCCTATCATTTTGCCTTTTCATACTGTTCATGGGGCTCTCAAGGCAAGAATACTGAAGTGGTTTGCCATTCCCTTCTCCACATTCCCTGGACCACATTCCCTGGTCCATTCCCTGGACCACATTCTGTCAGACCTCTCCATCATGACCCATCTGTCTTGGGTGGCCCCACATGGCATGGCTTAGTTTCGTTGAGTTAGACAAGGCTATGGTCCGTGTGATCAGATTGGCTAGTTTTCTGTGATTATGGTTTCAGTGTGTCTGTCCTGTGATGCCCTCTTGCAACACCTACCATCTTACTTGGGTTTCTCTTCCCTTGGACGTGGGTATCTCTTCATGGCTGCTTCAGCAAAGTGCAGCCACTGCTCCTTACCTTGGATGAGGGGTATCTCCTCACCACCACACCTCCTGACCTCCTGATCAAATCCCTTATGATTATACAGTGGAAGTGAGAAATAGATTTAAGGGCCTAGACCTGATAGAGTGCCTGATGGACTATGGACAGAGGTTGGTGACATTGTACAGGAGACAGGGATCAAGACCATTCCCAAAAAAAAGAAATGCAAAAAAGCAAAATGGCTGTCTGGGGAGGCCTTACAAATAGCTGTGATAAGAAGAGAAGTGAAAAGCCAAGGAGAAAAGGAAAGATATAAGCATCTGAATGCAGAGTTCCTAAGAATAGTAAGGAGAGATAAGAAAGCCTTCCTCAGAGATCAATGAAAAGAAATAGAGGAAAACAACAGAATGGGAAAGACTAGAGATCTCTTCAAGAAAATTAGAGATATCAAGGGAACATTTCATGCAAAGATGGGCACAATAAAGGACAGAAATGGTCTGGACCTCACAGAAACAGAAGATATTAAGAAGAAGTGGCAAGAACACACAGAAGAACTGTACAAAAAAGATCTTCATGACACAGATAATCACGATGGTGAGATCACTCACCTAGAGCCAGACATCCTGGAATGTGAAGTCAAGTGGGCCTTAGAAAGCATCACTACGAACAAAGCTAGTGGAGGTGATGGAATTCCAGTTGAGCTATTTCAAATCCTGAAAGATGATGCTGTGAAAGTGCTGCACTCTAGATGCCAGCAAATTTGGAAAACTCAGCAGTGGCCACAGGACTGGAAAAGGTCAGTTTTCATTCCCATCCCAAAGAAAGGGAATGCCAAAGAATGCTCAAACTACCACACAATTGCACTCATCTCACATGCTAGTAAAGTAATGCTCAAAACTCTCCAAGCCAGGCTTCAGCAATTCGTGAACCATGAACTTCCAGATGTTCAAGCTGGTTTTAGAAAAGGCAGAGGAACCAGAGATCAAATTGCCAACATCTGCTGGAGCATCGAAAAAGCAAGAGAGTTCCAGAAAAACATCTATTTCTGCTTTATTGACTATGCCAAAGTCTTTGACTGTGTGGATCACAATAAACTGTGGAAAATTCTTCAAGAGATGGGAATACCAGACCACCTGACCTGCCTCTTGAGAAATCTGTATGCAGGTCAGGAAGCAACAGTTAGAACTGGACATGGAACAACAGACTGGTTCCAAATAGGAAAAGGAGTATGTCAAGGCTGTATATTGTCACCCTGCTTATTTAACTTCTATGCAGAGTACATCATGAGAAACGCTGGGCTGGAAGAAGCACAAGCTGGAATCAAGATGGCCGGGGGAAATATCAATAACCTCAGATATGCAGATGACACCACCCTTATGGCAGAAAGTGAAGAGGAACTAAAAAGCCTCTTGATGAAAGTAAAAGACGAGAGTGAAAAAGCTGGCTTAAAGCTCAACATTCAGAAAACGAAGATCATGGCATCTGGTCCCATCACTTCATGGCAAATAGATGGGGAAACATTTGAAACAGTGTCAGACTTTATTTTTTGGGGCGCCAAAATCACTGCAGATGGTGACTGCAGCCATGAAATGAAAAGACGCTTACTCCTTGGAAGGAAAGCTGTGACCAACCTAGATAGCATTTTGAAAAGCAGAGACATTACTTTGCCAACAAAGATTCGTTCAGTCAAGGCTATGATTTTTCCAGTGGTCATGTATGGATGTGAGAGTTGGACTGTGAAGAAAGCGGAGCGCCAAAGAATTGATGCTTTTGAAGTGTGGTGTTGGAGAAGACTCTTGAGAGTCCCTTGGACTGCAAAGAGATCCAACCAGTCCATTCTAAAGGAGATCAATTCCTGGGTGTTCATTGGAAGGACTGATGCTGAAGCTGAAGCTCCAATACTTTGGCCACCTCATGCGAAGAGTTGACTCAATGGAAAAGACTCTGATGCTGGGAGGGATTGAGGGCAGGAGGAGAAGGGGATGACAGAAGATGAGATGGCTGGATGGCATCACCGACTCGATGGACATGAGTCTGAGTGAACTCCGGGAGTTGGTGATGGACAGGGCAGCCTGATGTGCTGCAATTCATGGGGTCCGCAAAGAGTCGGACATGACTGAGCATCTGAACTGAACTGAACCTGATGAAGATTTCCCTGAAGGAACTCATTTCCCTGAAGATTGTGCCACAAACTGCTGACAGGGTGGCCTTTCGCTGTCACTACCATGAAGTGGGTTCACCAGCAAGGGCCATAAGAATGCAGGCACCCTTTGTTCTTCGTGGTTCTGTCCAGAGGCTGCTTCCCCTCCCAGAAGGCTCCCTCGGTCACCTTCAAGGGCTGTTCCCATCCCCAGCTGCTGCCCTCACGCCATGAAAGTTCAGAGCAGCTGGACAAACACCATGTGCCCAAGTTAAAATAATAAAGACCTTTCCTGGGGCCTCAAGCTTTTTGGTGATAAGAGATTGTTTCCTAAAAGAAAACAATCCCTCAGAGCTTAAACCACCTGCTGAAAAACACTTCCTGCCTGATGCAGTTTGAGGACAAAACCTGGAACAGAGCATTCTGTAAATTGCTTTGAATTGGTTATGAAGTAAGTTGTCCTTATACCCTTTTCTGTTTGCCCTGAGCTAACTCAAAAAGTAATAGAGCAGAGGTGGCCAATAGGAAGCTCTGCCCATGTAGATTACACCATGATATGGGCCAGTAGGAAAATTTCCACGAGATCCAATGTGTGTATTTAAAAAAACAAACCACTGAAAATACAATGAGAGGGTGAAAATTTATTCACCAAACTTCTCAGAGAAAGCAAGCTCTGGTTCAAAGACATAAAGTTCCCTGTGCTGGGAATTAGAACCTCTAAGAGGCATCCTTATAAACAGAAACAAGAATAGTTGGCCAACTAACCATTTTCTAAGGAAGACAAGTGCAATTAATGACTAAATTTTAGTTTTCCTTAGTGAAGCCAGGCCAGAGCAGAACTTCTGGGTTAAGAGAGGAGACCCTGAGTGTTGCTTCATGTCCTACATCTCTACCCAAGCTCTTGGCATCTCCCTCAACTAGTGACCTGAAGAGTCTAGAGTATTTTTGAACTATTAGTTGAAGGAGTGCCAAAGCATTAGCTTGCCAAAAAACTCAGCCACACATTTGGCTAAGACCCTGGACCTGAGGACTTGCCCATCTTGGAGCTCTGACCAGCTCAAACTGCAGAGATAGCACGGTTCATCAGGACAGTTCTTTAAACTAGATGATGCGTGTGTCCTTCCAGACTTCCCTCTTGAGGAGTAAGTAGGTGTAAGTGGGGAGATCTCAAGGCAAATCTATATGTTAAGGATGAAAGAACGAGCAGGACACCTGTGCAGTCACTCAGCCAGTTTTCACTAGGCAACCAGTGTAAAGTTATTAAATTCCCTAGTATTCTTACCCCAGGCATCGTCTCATATCAGTCAAGACCCACCTGAAATGAGTTGACTCCACACAGAGAGTCTCTGGGCCCCACACCTAAAGCTCCCCTCCCCACCCCCCAGGGCCAATAGGAATTAGGAAGGCATATAGCTATGGATGAAGAGATGCGGTGGAGGAAAATGGGCCTACGGAACAAAATCATCTCTCAAAGATGTTGACGAGGCATCTGGGCTGTAGATCCCTCTATGGAAAGCCCAAATGTGACTAACCTCCCTTGTGCCTAGTTATTTGCTTAAGGTCCTTTGACCTACAATATAGCCCTCAAACCTACTGAATCTGTCTTTACAACAAATTCGCACTGGGATTCTGTCCCATGTCATTTGCCATTCCTACACCCAAGCACGCAGCTCTGCAGCTGGAATTCTTTGTGTATCCATCCTCTCTATTAACATGGATGCGTCATTTGTTTGCTCTTGCATCCTAAGAAAGGATAAACTCCTTCCTGAAAGCTCAGACTCAGAGCAGAGCTCTATGCACAATGACAGCAAGTGCTGGAAACTTATATTCAACCACCAACATGGCCTGGCAATTCTCTGCCTCCCCACAGCCAAGCTGTGGCCCCTCTATGGTGAGGGATCCTCTTGGGCTTCGCTCAGATTTTTGACTAAGATGAAATGCCAACTCAGTGTATTATAGTTTGTCTTCGTTTCGGCAGAATAAAAGACATTTTGCCAAAATTAAAATGGAAAATTTGGAGTCAATCTTAAATATTTTTTTTTAAATGAGGGAATGTCACCTGTTCATAGGTTTGTGTGTATGAGTGTGAGGGCAGGCTCTTTGAGTCTCAGTTAGTGTCAGTGGCTCCTCAGATGTTCTTGCACACCAGATAAATATAAGAGAAAGTATATTGATTTGGTCTGCATATTGGGTTGGGATTGTTCAACTTGGAGAAATGAAGCCTGAGGGACAATAGCCTGAAGAAAGTCACTATTTAAGAATTAAGTTTACAAAAAAGGTTAAACGGCTTCAAAGTGGCTTAAAGACTTAAGTATAAAACGTGACACCATAAAACTCCTGGACAAGAACATAGGCTTTTGCCTATTCTCCAACATAAATTGCAGCAGTATTTTCTTAGCTCATTCTCCCAAGGCAAAAGAAATAAAAGCAAAATTAACAGATGGGGCCTAAACAAATTAGTAAGCCTTTGCACAGCAAAGGAAACCATAAACAAAACGAAAAGAAAACTTACAGACTGGTGGAAAATTTTGCAAATGATGTGATGGACAAGGGCTCTTTTTCCAAAATATACAAACAGCTCATACAACTCAATTAAAAAAAAAAAAACTCAATCAAAAAATGGGCAAAAGACCTAAATAGACATTTCTCCAAAGAGACATACAGATAGCCAACAAGCTCATGAAAACATGCTCAACATCGTTATTAAAGAAATGCAAATAAAAACTACTGTGAGGTATTACCTCATACCTGTCAGAATGGCTATCATCAAAAAATCTTCAAATAATAAATGGTGGAGAGGGTGCAAAGAAAAGAGAACCCTCCGACACTGTTGGTGAGAATGTATATTAGCATAGCCACTGTGGAGAACAGTATGGAGGTTCCTTAAAAAAACTAAAAATAGAGCTACCGCATGATCCAGCAATCCCACTTCTCGGCATATACCCATAAAAGGCAAAAAGTCTAATTTGAAAAGATACCTGCATCCAAATGTTCATTGTAGCACCTTTCACAGTAGACAAGATATGGAAGCAACCTAAATGTCAGATGAATGGATAAAGATGTGGTACATATGGAATCGCTCAGCCATTAAAAACAGTGAAACACTGCCGTGAGCAGCAACATGGATAAACCTAGAGATCACCGCACTAAGCCAGAAAGAGAAAGACAAACATCATATAACAGCACTTACACATGGAATCTAAAAAATTATACAAGTGAACTTATTCACAAAATAGAAACAGACACAGACATAGAAAGCAAACTTCTGGTTACCAAAGGGGAAAGAGGGGGCAGAATGGATAAATTAGGAGTATGGGATTAACGGATATACACTGCTATTCAGAAAACAATAAACAACAAGGATTTATTATATAACAGAGGGAACTATACTCAATATATTGCTTTTTTTTTTAAAAAAAGTGAGATACAGCTTAAACTGCTGCATGAGGGATTTCTGTATTAATGAAAATCTGTATCAAAAGTGAAAATCTCACATTAAATGTGAAAATGGATTATACCAAGGGACAATATGGAATCTTCTCTAAGTGTCACTTAGAGAAGTGACTATTTAGTGACACTTTTTTAAGTGTCACTAAAATAAAATTTGTCAGTTATGGATAGTTTAGCACTGGACCTAATGAAAGGGATAAGGGACATCTTTTCTCCTATTTTTATTTGAATTAAAAAATCCCAACAATGGATCTCTAGCTTTAATATACTTACCTGCTACGCATTTGTAACCAATCACAAATTGATTGTACTAGAAGAGATTTCTTAATAATACATTATTTATGAAGAGCGCTTGTGTGGACTAATAAGAGAAAAAAATTTTAATGTATATATAATTTATGTGTACTCATTAAATTGAGGCCACATTTTTAAAAACAACCACATCAAAGAAAATTTGGGAGAAAGCTATATCTCAGCATCTTTTAGACACTTGAGAATAACAATCTACATTTTATTAATCTTTAAATTTTTTTCACTTACATTTTAAAGTTTCATCCCTTCGTTTCCAGTCTGTAGTCATGCTTCACAGGAACAGTCATGACTAAGACAACAGCCCTTGCCATGTGCTAAAGGGCTTATCTGCCCTGCCTTGCTTCTTCATTAAAAACAAACCCGAGGGACATCACTAATTATTAGAGAAATGTGAATAAAAGTTACAATGAAGTAACACTTCACACTGGCAAGAATGGCCATCATCAAAAAATCTACAAACAGTTAACGCTAGAGAGAATGTGGAGTAAAGGAAACCTTCCTACACTATTGGTGGGAACATAAACTGGTACAGCCACTATGGATAACAGTACAGAGGCTCCTTAAAAAACTAAAAACAGAACTACCATGTGATCCAGCAACCCCACTGTGGGCGTATATCCAGAGAAAAATCATACTTCAAAAAGATACATACACCTCAATGTCCATTGCAACACTATTTAGAAAAGGCAGGACATAGAAGTGACCTAAACGTCCGTCAACAGAGGAATGAAGAAAGAAGATGTGTACACATATGCAAGGACTATTAGTCATAAAAGAGAACAAAACAATGCCATTTGCAGCGACATGAGTGGACCTAGAGACTGTCATACTGAATGAAGTCAGACAGAGAAAGACAATATCTGATATGCAGAATCTTAAAAAAAAAGATACAAATGAACTCTCCTACAAAAAAAGAAATAGAGTCACAGGTGTAGAAAATAAGCATCTTTATTTTTATGGGTACAGGGGGTAAGGGGGTGTGAAAGATAAATTGGAAGATTGGGACTGACATATACATACTACCATATATAAAATAGATAACTAATAAGGGCCTACTGCACAGCATAGGAAATTCTACTCAATACTGCATAGTGGCCTATATGGGAAAAAAAATCTGAAAAAGAGTGAATATATGTACGTATATTGATATAACAGTTTCACTTTACTATACACCTAAAACTAATACAATGCTATAAATCAACTATACCCTAACAAAAATCTAAAAACAAAAAACTGAGGGAAGTTCCCTGGTTGCCTAGTGGTTAGGATTCTGGGCTTTCACTGCCAAGGGCCCAGGTTCAATCGCTGGTTGGGGAACTAAGATCCTGTAAGCCATACAGAGCAGCCAAAAAAATTAAATTAAAGAAAAAGAAAGAAACAACATCAAACCTGATGATTCATTAGTATTTAATATATGATAAAAGTAGATTGTTCAATAAATGATTGTGAGAAAATTGGTTACGTCTTTGGGAAAAAAAATGATATTAGATCTTTACTTTGAAGTATGCTGCTGCTGCTGCTGCTAAGTCGCTTCAGTCATGTCCGACTCTGTGCGACCCCATAGACGGCAGCCCACCAGACTCCCCTGTCCCTGGGATTCTCCAGGCAAGAACATTGGAGTGGGTTGCCCTTTCCTTCTCCAATGCATGAAAGTGAAAAGTGAAAGTGAAGTCACTGAGTCGTGTCCAACTCTCAGCGACCCCACGGACTGCAGCCTTCCAGGCTCCTCCGTCCATGGGATTTTCCAGGCAAGAGTACTGGAGTGGGGTGCCATCGCTTTCTCCAACTTTGAAGTATAATTCAAACTAAATTCCAGATAAATTAAGTGTCCAAGATAAAAACAAAAGAACTGGCTAATCAGTCTTTGGAGGGAGAAATCTATTATAAACAAAATGACAAAGGTGAAAAATATTAAAAAGATTTAACAAAGATTCACAATCTAAACGTTAAAAGCTCTTGTTGATTAAATATACACACATGTAAAATGAAAGACAAATGATATTTCTGTATGAAAAATACAAAAATACTTTGTATGAAAAATAATGTTCAGTTCCACATTGTTGAACATAGTTCTGTTTTTGCCAAATAAATCCTCTACTTCAAATTACTGTCCAAATGCTTTATTACTGTCCAAATTACTGTGCAAATGCTTCTGGCCTTTGTTGTGGAACCTGTTACTTTTGTTGCCACCTCCTGATCTCTGTTCCCTGAAGCTTCTACTTCTTTCCCGCTGTCCCCTGACACCTCGGTTGCCCTCGCGCTATCCCCTGAAGCCTTGATTGCCTTCCTGCTGTCCTCGGAAGCTGTGATATCCTTCCCATGGACCTGCTAGCTCTGGTTGCTCCGTGGCCACAGAAAGCTGCCAGTGCCGTGAATCATGCCACTTTTCCCGTACTTCTGTTACTGATGCAGTAGGGACATCAAAGCAAACACCCTGCTTTCCTTTAAGACCATTCCCTTCACTTTGAAATCAATATCCTCACCCAGCTGCTGTTTAAGTTCTTTCCAAACATAACTAATGTTTGGCATTTCAATTGAGCACCACAAGATCATGGTCAAAAAGCCTGCTTCTGAGTTGATCAAGGAGTGCTGGTCTACCGACGTGGCACCGGAAAAGTGGGCCAGGGCTGCTGCCAGAATCAGCTTCTCAGCTGACCTCTTGAAGTGACCGATCAGAGTGGGAGGCACAGAGGCCAAGAGCCTGATGGCATCTTTGCTAGAAGCTTTTATTATTTCTGTTGCAAAAGGAACACCTATTCATTTAAATTTAATTCCCACTTTTTGCTCCACTTGGGCTAACTGGTATTCCTCTTTGTGCTGGTAAAAGCAGATGCAAACCCTGGTCCTCCCAGCTCTCTTGTTCGCCCAGAACCATGAATGTAGGATTCAACATCCTTTGGTGGAGAGCTCTGAGCAACCAGGTCAACCTCAGGGATGTCTAACCCATGTGCAGCAACACTGGCTGTAACCAAAACTCCAAAATCACCATTTCTAAAACCTTTCAGGGTGATTTCCCTTTGCTTCTATGGAATGTCTCTGTGGAATGACTGGACTGACTCCAGTACTTTGGCCACCTCATGCGAAGAGTTGACTCATTGGAAAAGACTCTGATGCTGGGACGGATTGGGGGCAGGAAGAGAAGGGGATGACAGAGGATGAGATGGCTGGAAGGCATCATCTGGGAGTTGGTGATGGATAGGGAGGCCTGGCGTGCTGAGATTCATGGGGTTGCAAAGAGTCGGACACAACTGAGGGACTGCACTGAACTGAATGACTGGGCATCCTGTGTTACAACCACATTCTGTGACAACTCCTGGGCTTCTTTCTTCATTTCACAAAATATGATAGTGCGTCCTTGAAAACCACTGTATACTCAGATCACATCTCCAATGACTGCCACCCTCTGAGTCCAGTGGCACTTGAGAGCCAAATGCTCTACAGTTATTGCAGGTTTCTGCATCTTTTTACCAATCAGATCCACTTGTTCATATGTCGATTTCATGTATTTCTTAGCAACATTATACACCCAATAGGGGCAAGTTGCAGAAAAAAGCAAAGTTTGGGGATTGTCTTCTGAATCTTTCTTGTATGCCACACATAAAATCTCTTCCACTTGATCAGCAAAGCCCGTATCCAACATCTGGTCATCTTCATCTGGGACAACATGCTCAAGTCTGGTGAGATCTAGCTTGCCATTCTGCAGATGGTCTTTGATACGACCTGGTGTCCCAACCAGGATATCGATCCCATTCTGTGTGCATTCAACTTGTCCTCCATAGGGAGTTTCACCATAAAAACAAGCCACTGCCAGCTTATTTGTGATGTCACTGAAGTCTCTACTTATCCTTTGTGGGTGCAAGAACCAGTACCTCAGGGGCACTGGCTCTCTTCTGGTCTTGCAGTTCTCCAAGAAGTTTCTCAACCAAAGGGATAGCAAAGGAGAATGTCTTTCCAGTTCCTGTCCACTCCTGTGCAATCAAATCCTTCCCCCTATAGACATGGTGAAACGTCTTTGCTTGTATAGGAAACAGGAAGGTCAACCCACAGGCTTTGAGAACTGTAGTAGTTTCTTCAGATATGGGAAAATTAGAGAAAGCTCTTTCTTTTTGCTCCACAGTCATTTCCTGCTCTAACTCACTGTTTTCTTAACTGGCAGCTTCCTTGGAGTTGGAGTCAGGTCCAGAATCAGGGAATCCATTCCTGAAGTTGGGGCTTTTCTCTCGAATTTCGCCATTTATTTCTTATGGACCAACAAACTTAATACACACTTATTTCACCCGGCAATTTCACTTCTGGGTATACAAGGGAAGGAAATAATGTTTCTACAAAGATAATTATCACATCATAGTTTAAAATAGTGAGAAATTAGAAATAATCTAAATACCTGAAAGGAGGGAATTGGTTGTATCAATTATTGTGCATTACCTACACTATCTGCATAATGTATCTGCATAACGCGTTCTCTGCATTATTGTCTACACTATCTATAGACTAAGACACTTTCATTAACAATCATTCTGCAGATGAATACTTGCTGACATGAAAAAATATTCAACCTACCTCTAAAGCTAAAATTATATGTGAGGTATGACAGTATTGGGCTTCTCAAAGGAAGTCAACCCTGAGTATTTATTGGAAGGACTGATGCTGGAGCTGAAGCTTTGGCGCCTGATGTGAAAAGCGTCTATTCATTGGAAAAGATGCTAAGGCTGAGAAAGACTGAGGGCAGGAGGAGAAAGTGATGACAGAAGATGAGATGGTTGGATGGCCTAACTCAATTGACACGAGTCTGAGCAAACTCAGGGAGACAGTGAAGGACAGGGAAGCCTGGAGTTGCAACCCCATGGGGATGCAAGGAGCTGGACTTGACTGAGTGACTGGAGAGCCAAGGTGGCTCAGTGGGTAAAGAATCTGCTGGCGAGGCAGGAAACACAGGAGATGTGGGTTGTGATCCCTGGGTGAGGAAGAATCCCTGGAGGAAGGCACGGTAACCCACTCTGGTATTCTTGGCCTGGAGAATCTCGTGGACAGAGGTGCTGGTGGGCTACAGTCACAGAGCTGCACAGAGTCGGACACAACTGGAGCGACTGAACATCATGTAGCGCGTGACAGTGTTAGCTGCACCCTTCTGTACGTTTTGAAACATGCACAACAAAAAGTTTCCTCTGAGAGTAAAAATATGGTTTTCTTTTTCCTTCTTTTGCTATTATTTTCTAAAATTCTGTCTACACTGGGCATAGATAGAACACATACCAGAAAGAAAAGATCATTTTTTGATAATAATTAAAAAAGAACAGGGACTTCTCTGATGGTCCAGTGGTTAAAACACCACATTTCCACTGCAGGGGGCACAGGTTTGATCCCTGGTCAGGGAATTAAGATTCCCACATACAGTGCAGCCAAAAAGAAAAGAAGAAGATGAAAGAAAATTTTTTCTTGAACTGAATAAAAATGAAAATACAATATATCAACTTTAAAAAATTATAGAAAAAAGAAAGTAACCCAAATCCAGGCCTATGAACCAGTAGTCAGAAGTGCACTAGTGCTCCCATAATTATTTTGTATTCTAAATTGTAAACAGCTTTGAAATCAAAGTTCAATCCTTGAGCTGACTACAGTGCCATGCTCTGGCCTCTGAGCTTTGTTACCTGTGGCCCCTTTCAAGGAGGGTGTGGGCAACTCTCCCATGTGCCAGGCACCAAGTGCTGGGCTAGAAGGAGAGCGTAGGTCTTCAGCAATCAAGGAAAGGAGGTGCCTGAAGACACACACAGTAATGATAGATGGCACACCTTCAGTTTTTATATGTTAGAAGTTGCATGTGTGAATCGTATGCCTGCCGTGCTATTTATAGGTATTCTAATCAGAACCTCCCATATTGCAGCAACTGAGGAATCACTAAGTTAATTAATAGAAGTTGCACAGCCGGCTACAAGAAAGATGCCAAAGGAGAAACCAAATCAACAAAGAAGTGTTTTTTCCTTGTAAGGAAACTGTGCTCCTCAAATTCAAGATATACACCAACTTAAAGATGTCTAAGGCAAGAAAGCAGGAAAACATTCCATTCTTTCCCTCCCCTTTGGAAGTGTGTTTTCAGGCTTTCCTAATAGATATGATTTTTCATGAGTAACTTCATCTGATAGACAATGAGCATATTCTTCTTTGCTGGTTAGGGTCAGGAGGTTGTAACTTTTTATTGTATCATCTTGTTGGAAAGGACTCTCTGAAGCCACTTGCAACCATACGTTGCTGTAAGACCTTGAGTTGTGGGGCACAGGAGAACAATGGACAAAGAATAAACACAGGATGCGTTCTTCACTCTGCATTGTTTAGTGTTCAAAGAACACACTGAGTAATGGCTGCTGGTGCCACAGTGACAGGCATTCACACGTGTGCTGTGTCCTCTTTTCAAGTCTGTGAGAAACAGGCAACCAAAGGAAGTCTAGACCTGGGTACCTTCTCTTTGCTCGGTTTTAAGGAGAGCTGAAACTGAGTCCTGTGGAGTGTCATATGAAACTCTTGATATCAGGGTTAAAACTTTCCAGCATGCATGGTGAAAAAAATTATAGTCACAATAACAACTTCAATGTGTTGAATGTGGCAGCATATTTTTTTTAAAAAAAAGATCAGAGGTTTGGGATTAGACTTAGTTCAAATCCTTGTTTGTTTCTTATTAGAGGTATAGCCTTCACCTCAGTGAATTTCAAGCTCTTTGCTAAAAAATTGGAATAAAATCACATATCAAAAAATTCATAAGGTGCATAGAGCTTTATGCTGCATTTTCAAACACACTCTCTCATTTGATCTTTGCAATTATCCCCAAAAGATGCTATTAACTCTAATTTATAGTTGAGAAACCTGAGGCTCAGAAACTGAAATGTTAGCAGCTTGTACAACTCAATAACAACACAACAAAAAACCCAACCAAAAAATGGGCAGAAGACCTAAATAGATATTTCTCCAAAGAAGACATACAGATGGCAAACAGACCCATGAAAAGATGCTCAACATCACTGATTATTAGAGAAACACAAATCAAAACTACAATGAGATACCACCTCACACCAGTTAGAATGGTCGTCATCAAAATGTCTGCAAATAACAAATACTAGAGAGGGTGTAAAGTAAAGCAAATCCTCCTACATTCTTATCCTCCTATAAGAATATAAGTTGGCACAGCCACTATGGAGAACAGTATGGAGGTTCCTTAAAAAAAAAAAAATTAAACTAAAAATAGAACTACCATATGATCCAACAAATGGAAGGGAAAAAAGTGGAAGCAGGGACAGATTTTATTTTTGGGGGGTCCAAAATCATTGCAGACAGTGACGACACCCATGAAATTAAAGATGCTTGCTCCTTGGAAGTAAAGCTATGGCAAACCTAGACAGGGTATTAAAAAGCAGAGACATCATTTTACCGACAAAGGTCTGCATAGTCAAACCTGTCATTTTTTCCAGCAGTTATGTACAGATGTGAGAGCTGGACCATAAAGAAAGTTGAGCAGTGAAGAATTGATGCTTCTGAACTGTGGTGCTGGAGAAGACTCTTGAGAATCCCCTAGACTGCAAGGAGATCAAACCAGTCAGTCCTAAAGGAAATCAATCCAGATTTCTGGAAATATTCATTGGAAGGACTGGCGCTGAAGCTGAAGTTCCAATACATTGTCCACCTGATGTGAAGAGTTGACTCTTTGGAAAAGACCCCAGTGCTGGGAAAGACTGGGGGCAGGAGGAGAAGTGGGCAACAGAGGATGAGATGGTTGAATGGCATCACTGATTCAGTGGACAAGAGTTTGAGCAAACTCTGGGAGATAGTGAAGGACAGGAAAGCCTGGTGTGCTGCAGTCCATGGGGTCACAAAGAGTAGGACACAACTGAGCGACTGAACAACAATGTGATCCAGCAATCCCACTCCTAGGCACGTATCTTGAGAAAACTATACTTCAAAAAGATACATGCACCCTTGTGTTCATAGCAGCACTATTTACAGTAGCCAAGACATGGAAACAACCTAAATGTCTATCTGTAGAGGAATGGATAAAGAAGATGTGATGGATATACACAATGGAATACTGCTCAGTCACAAAAAGAGTGAATGAAATAATGCCATGTGCAGCAACATGCACAGATGCAGAGATTATCACACTAAGTAAGAAAGAGAAAGACAAATGTAGATCACTTATATATGTAATCTAAAATACGACACAAATGAACTCATCTACAAAACCAGAAACAGACTCTCAGACAGAGAACAGACTTGTGGTTGCCAAGGGGGTGAGGGGTGGAGGAGGGACGGAGTGGGAGTTTGGGATTAGTAGATGCAAACTGGGGCTTCCCTGGTGGCTCAGATGGTAAAGCATCTGTCTGCAATGCAGGAGACCCGGGTTTGATCCCTGGGTTGGGAAGATCCCCTGGAGAGGGAAATGGCAGCCCACTCCAGTAATCTTGCCTAGAAAACCCCTTGGACAGCGGAGCCTGGTAGGCTACTGTCCATGGGGTTGCAAAGAGTCAGACACGACTGAGCGACTTCACTTTACTAGTATATATAGAATGAATAACCGATAGGTTCCTACTGTACAGTACAGGTACCAATATTCAATATCCTATAATAAACCATAATGGAAAAGAACATATAATATATATGCATTATATAAACAACAGAATCACCTTGCTGTACAGCAGAAATTAATACAACACTGTAAATCAACTATACTTCAATAAAATAAAAAAAATTTTTAAGGGAAATTGAAATGTCTTGTTTTAAATCACACAGGATAAGGACATGTATCTTCTGACTCATTGTCCTATGCTCTTTCCACAAAACACACAAAATATATTCTAACCAATTAAGCAATAAGGAAAATGAGTTGAAAGAAAGAGGAGCTAGCTGGCCTTAGATATGGCTTCTCTCTGCTTAACCCCAGAAGCCAGTGAGCTGGAGCTCAGCTGAGAAAGCAGCACGTGACTATGAAGGTGGCCCTCTGCTTACAGAAGTGAACTCAAATCTAAATTGGCCTAGTCAATTAGGAATTTGATTCTACCTACAGGAAGAGGATTTTACACATTAGCACTCCTAAAATTGTATGAGTAGAAAATGGTCTCGATTAACTTGTATTGCAAAAACTGATTATAACCTAAGACCAAGGTTTCTGCCTAAAAGCCGCCATAAAAGCTCAACAAAATAAGAGCTAATTCCACAAAGCTAACTTTGCCTTTTGCACTCATGGGTAGTTTCATGACTCTAGTCTGGATCATTAGCTCACTTTATTACCTGTGGGGTCTTTCAGTATCCATTGGGTCCTCTCTCTGCCAAATTCTGTGTGGTACTATAACTCAGGAGCTTTGAGAAACATGAAATTTATGGTCTGGGATTTTTCTAGTTGTATAATGCAATGCTGTTAACTTCATTTAAAAAAAAACTGATTCAAAATGTGAGATCACATTAATGATTAATTCTTCATAGGGTCAAAGTCCATACCTATGGTCTAAAATGTCCCTTCTAGATACAATTCTCTTGATAGTATAATTAAAAGCTTGAACTCTAAAGTAAGAGAGGCCTGGCTTCTAAACTCAGTTCTAGCTGTGGGATCTCAGAGGAATTATTTACATATCCTCAGTTTCCTGATCTGTAAAATGATGACAAGGATTGTATTTACCTTATAGAATCATTTGGAGGCATTTGAATGAAATAATGTTTGCAATATGCTTAGTAACTCCTGGAAAACAGTCATCATTCAAGAACCTTACTGCTATCATTATTCATCAAGTATTTATTCCCTGATGTCTCAGTGGTAAAAAAAATAATCTGCCTGCCAATGCAAGAGATGTGGGTTCAAACCAGGGTCAGAAAGATCCCCCAGAGAACAACCCATTCCAGTATTCTTACCTGGGAAATCCCATAGACAGAGGAGCCTGGAGGGCTAGGGTCCATGGGGTCTCAAAGAGTTGGACATGACTTGGCAACTTAACAATAAACAATATCTGGCAAATACTGCAGCAGCAGAATGTGGTTCTATTCAGGAGGCCAAGGTGACCAATGCCTGGTGCATAGCAATTGCTGAAGCAGCAACTAGCTTCTGATAGTAGTAAAACAAGTCAAGGGGGGGGTCACTACAGAAGACTCCAACTCTAAGATGCCACCTAGAAAAGTCACCTGATCAGGAGCAATATCCTTAAATTATAAAAAGTATCAACAATTGAATTTCAAAAAGGCAACAAACCAAAAGAAAATTCACAGAAAGAAATACAAATATTGAGGAAAAGAATACATAAAGATGATTTGAAAACAAGATTCCTATGCTTTATACTTTCAGTAGATATATATTACTATAATAATTACTATTTTTGTGTTACAAAAATCTCCATAGAACTAAGGTTTAAAATGTCTATAAATGAAGCATGCAGTCTCCTCCTCTGCATTTCCCCAGTTACAAGCACATGTTGGAATTCCGTCATGATTTGGCTGCAAAGAAGAAGCCTATTGTGGTCATCTCAAAGAGTAAGGCTTGGCAGAGCATTCTGTAGGTAAAGAGAACATTAAATCATCATTGTTAAACAAGGAAGAAAAAGAAAAGAAGGTTTGAATTTCAAGAACGGGATTATAAATTAAATCAGACTCAGAACAGGTTTGAGGCGGTGTTTCTTTCACATCTCTCGGTCCTCTTTGTCTTCCAATAATTCTTTTATGATGGGCTCCCTTTCTAGGAAGTTACCTGATTCAGAATCCTGGACCTTAGTCTTTCCCTTGTATTTTTAGGTCAAATCACCAAGTCCTGGGTCCTATCTCTTAAACAAATCTGTAACTTACTGTCCTCCTTTTCAAAGCCACCACGACTACCTTCACTGAGGTCCATGGATTCTGGGATAACTTCCTGTTCAGTCTCTAAGCATCTGAGTCAAAACATACTGGATTTTTATTCCAAAAGATATCACTGACATGTATTTCATGATTCCCTGACTTATACTTTATGCTTTCATCATATTTATGTTATTTAACATCATTTTTTCATGAGTTCTTTTTAAAGATGACTACTATAATCAGGGGAAAATGATGTTTTAAATCTGATAAATCAAGGTTAATCTGTAAAAGCATATCAAAGTCATCAAACCAGGAATGAGTTTGACATTATTAAATATACTGTATCTCTATTATAAGAGTACTGAAAGAATTGACAAAAATTTAATTGAGGATTTTCTGTACAGTTTGGATCATGTGCCTCTCCCCCACAAGTAGGTGGACCATATTTCCTGAGTGGTTGAGGAAAATTCTATTTCATGACTGTTGTCCTAGAATAATCATTATTTATCCAGCTTGGGGAATAAATTTTATCATCACTGTATCTAGAATGGATATATCATACAGTATGTTTTCCCCTTTTTTCCTTGCAAAAGGATTCCCTTACTTGGGAAGTACCCATTATATGGGATTCCAGGAAGGTTGAACCCCACATGGCAACTCTCCCAACCTTTACTCTCCATAAGTAGACACATGCTTCCAGCATGGCTGGTCGGAATAACCCCTATCTTGGACCACAGTTTAGGAATAAGCATATAAATCAAGCTATCCAGCAGAGTCCTTTCTGAAACAGTTTTACAGGCACTGTCTGGGACAATTCTGTTTTATCTGGGTTTGTTCAAGTGGTTGGATATTAGCTTTGGGGTTCCAGGGACTTCTTAGCCTGCCAGGTAGAGAAAGATTGTCTCAAAGTGAGAACGCCACAATGACATCACTGACTATGCCTCAAGCCAGCCACTTACCAGTCTCTCCAGTTCAATAAGATGTGACATTTTGGGGCTTCCTTAGTGGTCTGAAGGTGAAGGTGAAGGTGAAGTTGAAGTCGCTCAGTCATGTCCGACTCTTCGCGACCCCGTGCACTGTAACCTACTAGGCTTCTCCGTCCATGGGATTCTCCAGGCAAGAATACTGGAGTGGGTTGCCATTTCCTTCTCTAGGGGATTTTCCTGACCCAGGGATCGAACCCGGGTCTCCCGCATTGGAGGCAGATGCTTTAACCTCTGAGCCACCAGGGAAGTGGTTAAGAATTCACCTGCCAATACAGGGGACACAGGTTCAATTCCTGGTCCAGGGATATCTCACCCACCCTGGGGCAATTAAGCCCGTGCACTACTGAGCCAGGGCTCTAGAGTCCCTGAGCTGCAACTACTGAGCCCACACGCCACAACTACTGAAGTCCAAGCGCCTAGAGGCTGTGCTCTGCACCAAGAGAAGCCACCACAGTGAGAAGTCTGGGAACCACAACAAAGAGTAGCCCCCACTCACCACAACTAGAGAAACCCCACGTGCAGCAACGAAGACCTAGCACAGCCAAAAACTAATAAATCAATCAATCTTTAAAATGAGATGTGACTTTTTAATAATCAGTTTAAATGGTTCTAATTAATAGAACTATTAATTAGCCCAGCTCTCCTTCCAGTGTATAACTAGAACCCCCTAATGAAATTGAACATCATATGAAATCCCATAAAGGCAGAGATTTCCATTCTTGAGATTTCTCTAATGGAAAAGAGAACACATATTAGTTAAAGCACTTAATGATACTTATTAACTAAATGTAAATCATTGTTACAGTTATAACCACAAGGGAGTCACCAGCATATTTGAGGTGCAACTCTTGCAAACTACAAGGGAAGTCTCAGAGGAAGAGCAGTATGTACATTGCATCTTAATGACTCTTTCTGAGATAAGAACCGGCTGGAAGCACACGACTCCTGGTTACATGTGGCTGATCTGCCAGATGCTGTCTAATTTGCACCTTCTTTCTGACCCCACCCCTCAGTCTCCACAGATTCAGGAGCTGGCATGAAAAGAGGTTCTGCAAAGAGGTGAGATGGCTATTTTTGCACATCACTCAGTAAATCTTAAGAGCTGAAAATGTAATTAATTTTAGGCTACCTCAAAATATCCCTGAGTCAAAACACCTGCATCAAAGAAGCAACTTCAAAGTGCCATGTATCGACAGCCTCTTTCTGTTGGGTCTTGCCCCCTTAATTCAGTTTCCATCCAGACTCTCGAGGGAATTTTATAAGATGAAAACCTGATCTAATCATGACCTCATTTAAAGTCCCTCTGGCTCCTGTTTTCCTTTCTCCCACCCCATCCCCACGTGGGTTCCCAGCTCCAGTTACGTCACACTATACGCAGGTCCCTGAATCCCCACGTGACTCATGACCCCATGCTTCTACAAACCCTCCCCTGCCTGATGAACTCTTCATCTTGGGTCATCTCCTCTGAGAAAGACTCCTGGGTTTCTCCAGACAAGGCTAGTTGAGTGCTTCCTGCTCTTGGCTCCCTCAGCATTCTCTGCTGATTCTCTAATATAACACTTACTCCTTCAGAGGTCTTACTTGTCTCCTATTTGTCTCTCCTGCTAGGCTGTGGATTCTTCAAGGGCAGAGGATATGTCTTCTTTATCTTGGTCGCCTTTGAACTTGGCATAGTACATCACATGGCAGTTGTTCAAGAAATGTTTGTTGAATGAGTAAATTAGTAAATGCATGTATCAATGAATAAATGGGTAACAAATTGAGCATAAGAAACCAACCATAATAGGATGATTACACTGAATGTCCCTCGCAGCTACACAATTTTTAATTTGTTCATGTGAAATTTGAAGTTGTTGGTTTCCTGCCTGCCCCACAGGGGGAAGGAACATTTGTGCTGATGTTTAGGGTTTGAGAATAAAGTTCTGTTCATCATTCATTAGCTGGACTTCAAGGGCATGATAGTTCATCTACCAGAAGTTTAAGGGCTCCACTTGATTTAGAAGTTTCCTGGATATTAAATTAGATAATACAAGAGATAATACATATAAAGAACAGTGTATGGCACAAGCAGGCATTAAAAGTACTAATACTAATACTATTGTTATTGTCATCACCAGCATCAGGAACAACAGCAGCAGCCTTAAGGAATTGAGCTATTGCTTATAGCAGCAGAGCCCAGAGGTTAGAAAGCACAGGGTTTGGAGTGAGCCGCCTGGGTTTATATCCTGCTTCCACCACCTACTTGACAACTGGCCTTTAAAAAGTAATCACTGAAGGATAAGGGAAGGGGATTGTTAGGGCGTTTGGGATGGATATGTACACATGGCTATGTTTAAGACAGTAACATGGAAACATACATTACCATATGTAAAATAGATAGCCAATGGGAATTTACTGTATGACTCATGGAGGTCAAACCAGGGCTCCATAACAACCATGAGGGGCGGGAGGGAGGCTCAAGTGGGAGGGGACATGGGTAAACCTATGGCTGCTTCATGTGGGTGTTTAGTAGAAGCCAATGCAATACTATGAAGCAATTATTCAATTAAAATAAATACATAAATAAAATAAAAATAAATAAATAAAATGGATAACCAGCAAGGACCTACCGTATAGCACATGGAACTCTGCTCAATGTTATGCTGCAGTCTGGAGGGGAGGGGAGTTTCAGGGGAAATGGATCCATGTATAATTATGGTTCAGTGCCTCTCCTGCTCACTGAAACTATCACCACATTGTTAATGGGCTATTCAGTTCAGTTCAGTTCAGTTCAGTTCAGTCGCTCAGTTGTGTCTGACTCTTTGCGACCCCATGAATCGCAGCACGCCAGGCCTCCCTGTCCATCACCAACTCCCGGAGTTCACTCAGACTCACGTCCATCGAGTTAGTGATGTCATCCAGCCATCTCATCCTCTGTCGTCCCCTTCTCCTCCTGCCCCCAATCCCTCCCAGCATCAGAGTCTTTTCCAATGAGCAACTCTTCCAAAGTACTGGAGTTTCAGCTTTAGCATCATTCCTTCCAAAGAACACCCAGGACCAGTCTCCTTTAGAAATGAACTGGTTGGATCTCCTTGCAGTCCAAGGGACTCTCAAGAGTCTTCTCCAACACCACAGTTCAAAAGCATCAATTCTTCAGTGCTCAGCTTTCTTCACCATCCAATTCTCACATCCATACATGACCACTGGAAAAATCATAGCCTTGACTAGACAGACCTTTGTTGGCAAAGTAATGTCTCTGCTTTTGAATATGCTATCTAGGTTGGTCATAACTTTTCTTCCAAGGAGTAAGTGTCTTTTAATTTCACGGCTGGAGTCACCATCTGCAGTGATTTTGGAGCCCAAAAAATTAAAGTCTGACACTGTTTCCACTGTTTCCCCATCTATTTCCCATGTAGTGATGGGACCAGACACCAATACAAAATTAACAGTTTGAAAAAAAAAAAAACAGTAATCACATATCTGTTATGTGCCAAGGGGACAGGGGGGAAAGGATGGGCTGGGAGTTTGGGGTTAGCAGATGCAAACTATTATATATAAAATTGATAAACAACAAGGTCCTACTGAACAGCACAGGGAACTATATTCAATATCCTATGATAAACAGGGAATGGAAAAGAAACTGACTCACTTTGCTGTACAACAGAAATTAACCCAACTTTGTAAATCAACTATTCTTCAATAAAATAAGATTTTTAAAAATATAAAAGTTAAAGATATCTTAATGATTTCTGAATCTGAGTTGCCTAATCTATAAAATGAAGATGCATGCATTTAACAAGCATTGATAGATTGATTTTCCTGTGCCAAGAATTCTTCTAGGTGCCTGGGATCCACAGCAAATAACATGAATACCCCTGATCACATGAGGTTTACACTCTCAAAATAAAATCTATCAGAATAAATGAAATGTATCATAAATTAAATTTTTATGGTGATAAGTGCCATGACTGAAAGAAAAGCCAGGATGTGGATGGGGAGTGTGACAGGATTGCATTTTAAACAGAGTAGCCACAAAAGGGGACATTTGTGTAAATCTGAAAGTGGAAAGAGAGTGAGAACAGGGCTAAGGTGGCAGTGTGGGCGCAGCAAGGAGGCGAGCGTGACCAAGTCAGGGGTCGGGGTGGAAAGTACTAGTGTGAAGTCAGACCTCAGGGATGGACCTCGGAGGCCTGTTGGAAGAACGTTGACTTTTCTCTGAATGGAATCCCATTGGAGGGTTTTGAGCAAAGGTGTGACTTGACTTCTAGGGTTACACGGACAACTGTTCTGAAAATGAGAAGGGTAGAAGCTAGGAGGCTATGGTAATAATTCAGAGTAGATGGTAAAAGGGAACTTCATGGCCTGTAATTGTGATATTTTCCTTCCATCTCACAGAAAATGGTTACAATTATTTACTATATCAGAAGGGCAGCTTGTAGGAAATTATTGTACTCCAGTATGCAAACCTGTGATGCCTCTGATGTGAGTGGCAAGTCTTTACTTGTGCGGTATGCAACCTGCAGAAACACATGTGTTGAGGGAGAGAGAAAGAATATTAAAGATGACTGCAAGTTTTCTGTTTGAGCAACGGAAGGATAATTTTTCCACGAATTAAGAAGAGTAAGTGGTGACTCAGTGGTAAAGAATCTTCCTGTCGATGCAGGAGACATGGGTTCAATCCCTGGGTCAGGAAAGTCCCCTGGAGAAGGAAATGGCAGCCCACTCCAGTATTCTTGCCTGGGAAATCCTGTGGACAGAGGAGCCTGGTGGGCTATAGTCCATGAGACCACAAAAGAGCCGGGCATGACTCAGGGACTAACAACAATGAGGAAAATTTGTGGTGGCAGAGGCAGGAGATTCATTTTGAGCATGTTGAATTTTAGAAGTGTGGTGCTGAGGATAATAATGGAACTTGTCTCTCAGGATTATTGTGAAGATTAGTTGGTATGTGTAAGCGTCAAAAGCTATCAGTAGTTGTTCAATAAGTGCTAAATCTTGGACTTCCCTGGTGGCCCAGTAGTTTAAAATCCACTTGCCAATGTGGAGGACCCGGGTTTGATCCCCGGTATTCCATATGCCGCTACAACTACAAAGCCCACGCACCTCGAGCCTGTGCTCCAAAGACCAACCAGCGTACAGAGAAGCCTGCACACTGCAGTGAGGAGCGGCCCTGCTTGCCACAACTAGAGTAAACCCACGCCCAGCAACAAAGATTCAGTGTAGCCAAAGGTGACATGAATTAATTACTATACATCAATAAATGCCGGATTCTGTCACTGTCAGGTAACGTGAATTTTCGATGTACACATTTAAATTTAGACTGTAAAAAAATACAAATAAATTTAAACTGTACATATATATATATATACACACAATATAAGATCATAGATGCATATATGTAGTCATAGGATCATATTCTAAGTGGTTAGCATTCCAGGCTCACTATTCCAAAACATAATTCTAAAACTACAATCCAGACTGATCTTCTACCATCAAATTAAAAATAATGAACACACATAATATACACACATATCTGTGTGCCTTCTATCTTTGATAAAACATGTGAGTGTGTATGTTTGGAGCAGGGGTGGCATTTGCTTTGCAAAGTCCGCTCTCCTCTTCCCCTGCTGCACATATGGGCTCTTTGTCCTGACCAAGTAATAATATACAAACAAGCATGAAACCACTGAAGAATAAAATTGATTATCCCTCAGAATTCCTTTTCTGTCTCTCATCAGACCTGACAAAACAGGAATGCTCAAATCTAGGTTGTAAAAATGAAATTACATTTTGGTTTTTATTACCTGTGATACCACTGAAGCAGAATATTTTGATGTGACTGTTTAAAAATTCCCCTGTCAGCATGTAACAGCACCTCTGTTACAATCAACTTTGGCAGGTTTCTCTCCCACTGACTCTTATTCTCTGCACCAGGCTAAGCTACACTAAAAAGACAGTTTTTGGTAAAGTTAAGTATTTTGAAAAATACTCTCTTTTGAAAAAGCAACAACAGCAAAACTCTGTAGAATTCAGTGGTGGCAATGTGGGGAGAGAAAGAAGTCAGATGCTAAATGATCTAACCCAAAGACATTTTAGTATCAAATTGTGCTGGTCACGGCTTAGGATTTACACAAAGCATGTGCTTAGCAGGCATTTTCATCCCTCTCTAAGCTTCCACCAGGTTTTCTGTTTTGTACATTAGTACCTTTTAAAGTTACTGAATAGTTAATATTTTAATGTACATTTACATATGCATATAGAAATATCCAGTTGGGGGATACTTTTTGTTTCATATAAACATGTCATGTATTTTGGTCAACTTATTTAAAATTTTTATAATGATATGTTCATATATGAGAATAAATGTTTGTATATATATATATATATATATAGTATAAAAAATAAAGGAATGAATACTTGGGGTGCTCAACTTAAGAAAGTTAAAACAAAAGCCTTCAATGTGCCCAGGTCACGCCTTTATGGTCAAACTGCCTTTCTCTGAAAGGTAATTATGGTCCTACTCTCCTAAAATTGGCACTATTTGTTCCCTTACTTATCTTTAGTTTTATTATGTATGTATGTATCTATTCATTATTTATAGATGATAAAGTTTGAAAGTTTTTGACCTTTATATATAGGTAATTGTGCTGTAGTTATTTTTCTGGGACATGCTTTTTCCATCAATGTCACTTTTATAAGATAAATCCACATTGCAATTTGTAGCCACTGTTCAATCATCTTTCTACTGTATAGTATTTCATTGTATGAATGGATACAAAAATATTTTTTCTTTTTCTCCATTCACTGGACATTTTGGTGATGTGCAATCTTTTATAAACAGTGCTGCTATGAATATTTTTCTCTCCCAGTGCCCACGTCCAGAAATTTCTTGGACATATACCGAGGGTGGGCATATATCAAGAATATATACCACAGGTAGAATGAACATGTAATGTTTGTCAAGTGTTCTCATAGATGCAGCAAAATGTCAAGCTCTGATAATGTCAAGGTGTGAAGCAAGCACAACTCTTTTAGTCCTGGCAGAGTATAAGATGGTATGTTTGCATGCTAATTGGTTTCAGTGTGTCTGACTCTTTGTGACCCCATGGACTGTTGTCTGCCAGGCTCCTCTGTCCACGGGATCCAAGCAAGCATACTGGGTGGGTTGCCATGCTCTTTTTCAGGGGATCTTCCTGTTCCAGGGATCAAACCTATATGCATTGCCAGGCAGGTTCTTTACCACTAGCACCACCTGTTTAAGTGATATAAGATGGCATAACTATTCTAAATGGCTGAGGTTTGGTGGAAATGAACACTCTGATTCATAAATCTCATGCAAATAGTATTTTACTGCCACAAACTGAAAGGACTATTGTAATAAGACATCTCAAGGTACGTGAAGCTAGGGCTGTTCAGTGAGCATTCTGTTAGAACCCTTCTACCCCCTTCTATTTAGGCTGAGGGCAACGACCATTGGCTTGTCCATGGTAAGGTCTCTGAGGATGTGAGAACTTCTTAGTTAAGAAAAACTTCTTTTAGAGAGCCCAGTCACCTAGATCTAACACCCGGGTTCCAGGTCCTACTTCTCACTACACTCTCAGTATCTTCTTGTCACTCTCCTATATAACTGCAGTACTATTTTGACAGTGATCAGACCATGGACAAGCAAAATCAGTTCCAAGCCTAGGAAGGATGGTGGGGAAAATATACCATCAGATTTACTGTAAATAACAAATTCCTTTCAAAAGTGACTACCAGACTTCCCTGGTGATTCAGCAGCAAAGAACCCATCTGCCAATGCAAAGGACATGGGTTCAATCCTTGGTCCAGGAAGATCCCACATGCCGTGGAACAACTAAGCCCTCTCAACACAGCTACTGAAACCCACATGCCTAGAGCCCATGCTCCACAACAAAAAACATCACCACAATGAGAAGCCTGGGAACTGTAACTAGAGAGCAGCCTGCATGCAGCAACAAAGACCCAGCAGAGCCAAAAATAAAATACATTTTTTAAAATAGTGGTTACATGTTTTAATATTATCACAGACTTAGTACATAGAACATATGTTGCAGATATCTTCTCTAAGACTGTGGCTTGTCTCTTCACTTCCTTTATAGTATGTTTCACAAATTCAAAATAAAAGATTAATTGTGATTTTTCACAGAAATGCTGTTATAATGCTAAAATAGCCCTGAATAGCCAAGAAAATTTTGAGAAAAAAAAGAACATAGCTAGAGGAATCATGTTCCCCTGAGTTCAGACCATACTACAAATGTACAGTAATCAAGACAGTATGGTAACTGGCACAAAAACAGACACATGGATTCATGGAATAGGACAGAGTGCACAGAAATAAACCAATGCCCTTATGGTCAATTGATCTATGACAAAGTTGGCAAGAATTCAACAGAGAAAAGACAGTCTCTTCAATAAATGGTGCTGGGAAAACTGGACAGCTACATATAAAAGAATGAAATTAGACTATTCTATAACATCATATACAAAAATAAACTCAAAACAGATTAAAGACCTAAATCTAAGACTATAGAACTTCCATAAGAAAACAGGCAAAACACTAGTACATAAATTGTAGCAATATTTTTTGGCTCTGTCTTCTAGAACAAAGGAAATAAAATAAAAAATAAACAAATGGGATCGAATTAAACTTGAGAGCTTTTGTATAGCAAGGGAAACCATAAATAAGACAAAAAGACCACCTACTGAATGGGAGAAAATATTTGCAAATAATGTGACTGATCAGGGATATCTAACATATATAAATAGGTCATAAACCTCAACCTCAAAAAAAAAAGAAAAAGGAAAAGGAAAAAAAAGACCCAATTCAAAAATGAGCAGGAGACCGAAAAAGACATTTCTCCAAGAAGAAATGCAAATCAAAATCACAATGAGATATTACCTCACACCTGCCAGAATGGCTATCATCAAAAAGAACACAAATCACAGCTGTTGGTAAGGATGTGGAGAAAGGGGAACCCTCATACACTGTTGGTGGGAACATAAATTGGTACAATCACTGTGGAAAACAGTATGGAGTTCCCTCAAAAAAAATAAAAATAGGACTACCATATGACTGAGCAATTCCATTCCTGGGTATATATCTGAATAAACAAAAACACTAATTCAAAAAGATATATGTAATATGGAATTTAGAAAGATGGCAACGATAACTCTGTACGTGAGACAGCAAAAGAGACACAGATGTATACTACAGTCTTTTGGACTCTGTGGGAGAGGGCGAGGGTGGGATGATTTGGGAGAATGGCATTGAAACATGTATAATATCATATGTGAAATGAATCACCAGTCCAGGTTCAATGCCTGATACAGGATGCTCGGGGCTGTTGCACTGGGATGACCCAGAGGGATGGTATGGTGAGGGAGGTGGCGGAGGGTGAGGGGGTGGGGGGGCGGTCAGGATGGGGAACACGTGTACACCCGTGGCAGATTCAGGTTGATGTATGGCAAAACCAATACAATATTGTAAAGAAATTAGCCTCCAATTAAAATAAATAAATTTATATTTTAAAAAAGATATATGTAGCCACAGGGTTCATAGCGGCATTATTTATAATTGCCGAGATACAGAAGCAACCTAAGTGTCCATCAGCAGATGAATGGATAAAGAAGATATGATATATGTATGCACAATGGAATACTGCTCAGACATAAAAAAGTATGGGATTTTGTCCTTTGCAACAACACGAATGGACTTGGGGAGTATTATGCTTAGTGAGATATATTAAACAGAGAAAGACAAATACTGTATGATATCACTTATGTGTGGAATCTAAAAAAGATAGCCAACCAGTAATCGTAACAGAAAAGGAATAGACTCACAGATCTAAAGAACAAACTTGATCTTTCCTCTCCCAGTGGGGAGAGGAAAGCGGGGAGGAGCAATACAGGGGTAAGAGACTATGAGATACAAACTATTCTGTACAGAATAAGCTACAAGAACATATTGTACAACATGGAAATATAGCCAATAATTTATAGTAACTATAAATGGGATATAACCTTTAAAAATTATGAATTACTATATACACCTGTAACATATATAATGGTTGGATGGCATCACTGACTCGATGAACATGAGTTTGAAAGCTCTGGGAGTTGGTGGTGGACAGGGAAGCCTGGCATGCTGCAGTCCATGGGGGTCACAGAGTCAGACATGACTGAGCAACTGAACTGAACTTACATAATATTGTATATCAACTATAATTCAATTAAAAATGATAAAATATATCATAAATATAAAAACTTACAAAAATGCCATAATTGTAAGTGGTATTCAGAAATTCAGTACAAGTATGAATATTTATATGTTCTGCTTCAAGGTGATATGTAAATGAGATAATTTCCTACACGGAGCCTTAAAACAAAATGCAAAAAAGAAATATATCATGATGAAAACATTAAACTGAAATTTATTGGCCTTATTTTCTATTTTTCCCTATTCCTTTATAAGCTGCTGCTAAGTTGCTTCAGTTGTGTTCAACTCTGTGCGATCCCACAGACGGCAGCCCACTAGGCTCTGTGTTTTGAAATTTTGTCAAATAGTTGTATGAAGCCAGAGAACTTCCATATAAGTTTCAAATAAAGAAGAGAAACCTCTATGGTAGACTAAAAAAGATTTTCTAGCACAAGCCCTAAGTAATGCATTTTAGAAGAAAACTGATATATTTTGTCACTAAAAGCATACACCAATGTTACTAAGACATCATTCACAGCTTTATTCCTTATTGTAAAATTAGATCAGGCCGAGACAGTAAAGAGTCTGGCTGCAATGCAGGCTTGACCCCTCAGTCTGGAAGATTCCCTGAAGAAGGAAATGGCAACCCATTACAGTATTTTTCCCTGGAGGATCCCATGGACAGAAGAGCCTGGAGGGCTAAAGTCCATGGGGTCACAAAGAGTTGTACACGACTGAGCAACTAATACTTTCATACTATTGCTAAGAAGTCTATAAAACTTCTGATACAAATATAGTTCTTGAGAGGAAACAGAATGAGTTATCAGATAAAATTGCTTTATCAAAGGGAACCAGTTGAAGTCACATGGAAGTACTGTCACACGTTCATAGTATGTGTGTGTGTGTGTGTGTGTGTGTGTGTGTGTGAGTTCTTTTCAGTAGGTTGGAACCTCTGACATGCTGAATACAAATCTGCACTTGGTATACATGCTGTCTGTCCCTGAGGGAGAAGGGTTTGGTGGTATCTGTCCCACTTATTACTGAAATCCATGCTACTATAGAGATTTTTCATTAATTGAAAATTTCTGAGAAGTGATATGGAGTGGGTCCAGTGTTGACAGGTGGGGACATCCAGAAAGGGGTTAACAGAATTTGCTCCTGATTGTCTGACCCGACATTGCTATACACATTCACTGGCATTCAATGCTAAGTGACTCTTGACCTTCAATGCTAAGTGACTCTTGACCTTGATTTTGAGTTGAAGGAAATAATGACAAGTAAAAATGAGATGAAATTATATCCACTAATGGTAAAACTGTTTAGCATGCTGTGAGGGGAAAAATTAAGCAGTGACACACACACAAAAATCCACTTCTCCCTACTTTCATAGGAAAAAATACTCACAAGACCATAAACAGAAACATAATTTTACTCAAAAGTATTCATATGAGACCATATTAGAGACGTTTCTATATTCATAACATGGTTAATGCCAGGAAGGGCTAAGGAGACCATCTAATGTATTATCTGATCAGGGACACCTTTGAGAATGAAAGGAGGCCCTTTTAACAGTTTTATCAATATTAAGATAATAGACTTAAAGTGAAACCATCTCAGAGATATATGTCATCTTAGTAAAGACTATTTCTAGGACTTCCTTGATGGCACAGTGAATAAGAATTCACCTGCCAAAGGAGGGGCACAGGTTCAATCCCTGGCCTGGGAAGATCCCACCTGCCCTGGAGCAACTAAACCTGAGCTCCAAAACAACTGAGCTCACAAACCACAATTGCTGAGCCTGCGTGCCTAGAGCCTGTACCCTGCCACATGAGAAGCCACCCCAGTGAGAAGATTGTACCCTGCATTGAAGAGTAGCTCCCACTCACCACAACTAGAGAGAAAGCCTGTGCACAGCAATGAAGACTCAGCACAGCCAAAAATAATAATTTTTAAAGGAGACAATTTCTATGATTTCAGGTAACTTGTTTGAATATTACATGTATAGTATTATTAACAAAGTAAATAGTTACAATTCAGGGTGAAATACAATGTTAATGTTGAGGATAAGCCATTGAGACTTTCTCGGAAGATCGAATTATGACATAAATCATTCGATTGCTGAGTATTTCAATCTTTTCCAATCCTGGATGATTTTTTCATGCCTTAGAGAAATAAATTGATTCTACATATTGAGTATATTTTACAATTTTAATAAAATGTTTTTTTAAAGAAGAACCCAGAAGAAATACTTTCAAAAGCTGAACTCACCCAGATTGGACTTAATAATCCATCCATCACTCTCTTCCTAGGTGAAACATCCACCGTTGAGTTTCTAGTTTATTGCTATGGAGTGGAGAAAGTACTTGGTAAGAAATCTCACCGTGGGATAAATTGAGACAGTAGCATTGAAACATGTACTTTATCATATATAAAATAGATAGCCAGTGAGAATTTGCTGTATGATACAAGGAGCTCAACCTGGTCCTCTGTGACAACTTAGAGGGGTAGGATGGGGTGGGAGGAGGTAGGGAGGTTCAAGAGGGCGGGGACATGTGTATACCTATGGCTGATTCATGTTGATGTATGGCAGAAATGAAATTAAAAATAAGTAATTTTTTAAAAAGAATATGAAAAAATGATGAAGATTTTGAAGAGGGAAGAAATGTTTATTAAAAAAAAAAAAAAACTCACCATAATTTCCCCAAAAGCATTTGAAAGATTCACCAAACACCTGCTGCCTATCTCCCAAACTTCTCACTGTGAGAATATTGTTATTTAATAGAACAAAGAGAACTCTAAATTGGATATGGAATCTCACCAATGGTTCACAGTGCCTGCAGATCCCTTAGTGAAAGATAGTAAACAAGTATCATCCTTCTTACTGATATGAAACTGGTAAATAATGCTAACAATAGTAAGTTAACATACTATGCTTTTCTTTCGTTTTTTTATTATGATAAATCTTCTGAGAATGTTTACATTTGCTGGTGATCTGCATGACTCATACACAAAGTAAATGGTCTGCAAATGCCAAAAGTTTTAGAAACCTTTAAAAATGATAGTTCCATGTCAGAACTGAGGCTTGCAGGTCTGAGCCTTAACCAAGATTGCAAAGGGTTGACAGGGTGGATATCGCTCAGGTCTACATCGTTCCTTTGTCCTGCAAGAACGAACTCAAGTATCATATTTTACAAACATTTGAGTCCTGTTTGTGTGTCAGAGTTATAACAATGTACAAAAACCAGCCCTTGTCCTCAAGAAACTTCAGAGAATTTGTGAAACCTCAGAGGTTTAAGCACTACATTAGAGAAAATTTAAGAATCTCTAAAATAGTACAAAAGAGTACCAACCAAGACTTGGGGGAGTCAAATCAGACAACTGAAAGCTGAAGGAGTGGTGAAGGAGAGCATTCCTAGCACAGGCAACATGATTTGCACAAACCCAGGAGGTGAGAAAAAGCGTACCATCCCCCAAACTGCGGATCACTCGGTAGGGCAGAGCACCTGGAGGGAAGAGACACTACGATTAACACGGTTTATGTGAGCTACATTACAGATCTCCATCCTGGGCACCATAGGTAGCCAGCGAAGAATGTAAGCAGAAGAGGGACGTGACTAGAAGCGCACTTTAGAAATACTCTCTAGAATGGAAAATGAATGGGAGGGAGGCAAGAAGAGGCAGGGAGACTTGGCAGGGGGCTATAACGGCAATGGGATGATTTAAGAGCAATGATAGCAGTAATTATGGGAATGCAAAGGAAGGGGAAAATAGAGGATAAAAGTGAATTTTGACATTTAATTTTGGTCTTGAAAGATGAGTAAGAGTTTACCAGGCAGGCAAGTACGGAAGGGCACTCTAGGCACAGCAAAGACGAAGGAAACAAAAGAAAAAGGTATATTCCTGGGCACTCATACAGCAAAGAGATGAGATATGGAGAGAAAGATGGCTTGGGAACAGGGTGGGATGCCACTTGGTTTTTGGAGATGGGGAGTGACATGCCCAGATCTATATTTTAGAAAAACTAAGATAGGCAATAAGAAAAATTTAGAGTATGGGGAGGCGCCACCCTACCAAGCCCCTTTACAACAGCACATCTGATCACTCCACCTCTGGGCCTCCATAGGAATTTCTTCAAACAGAGGAGATTTGACCAGAACAAGGACACACTGAGATTTCCACAATGAAATGCTTTCAACAGATCCTTGCAGGAATCAGGCTGGTTTTAGGCATTTTGAGGTGCATGGCACCAGCTGACATCCTCTAAACAATCAGAGCCCCTTCTGGAGTGGAGGAAACTCATGGAAAGTTTAGCAATAGGGAGGGAAATATTCTTCGACATTAGCTACATCTCTTCAAGTGCTCCCTTTTCTTCTCCTTTCCTCGCTGACTAATATAAACCAATCATCCGTTCTGCAGCCTGCTCTGAGGAGGTAAACAAAGTACCAGGGAGAAGGGAAAATACCCTGACTGTTTCCCAGCCTGGAGTGTTTGATTGATTGATTGCAGGAGGGGAAATGTCACTCCTGGCTGTTCAAAAAGGAGCCCTGTGAACACCTGTTCTTTGTAGAAGATGTGGGGAAAAGAGTCATCCTATTAATGCAAGGCCAATGTCCTCACAAGGAATGGGATACAAATGTCACAAAGGGCCACTGTGAGCAAAGCTGCCTTTAATTTGGTGGCTTAGCTAATTTGCAGCAATGGCAAATTAGGAGGCAATGGCACCCCACTCCAGTACTCCTGCCTGGAAAATCCCATGGATGGAGGAGCCTGGTAGGCTGCAGTCCATGGGGTCGCTAAGAGTCGGACACGACTGAGTGACTTCGCTTTCACTTTTCACTTTCATGCACTGGAGAAGGAAATGGCAACCCACTCCAGTGTTCTTGCCTAGAGAATCCCAGGGACGGGGGAGCCTGGTGGGCTGCCGTCTATGGGTTGCACAGAGTCGGACATGACTGAAGTGACTTAGCAGCAGCAGCAGGAGGAAGTAAACACTCCCACACAAGTGTCGGAAACTTCATGAGCGGCTGTGAGCTCCTGACCCAGGCTTGGATTTATGATTGAGTACAGAGAAAAGATGCCACAGAAGATGGTCCCTGGTCTCTCACAGCACAGCAGGGACTCCAGCAAAGAAAGCTGCTGTCAATTTTTGATTTCTATGACTCATCTCTCACATTTAAATTTTCTGGAATTGGGATGCCGCTCACTGCTGACATGTAACATTTAATGCAGTATTATTTCTTTTCTTGTAAGATGTTCTTCAGTAGATATGTGCCAGCTGATGTGCTGGGAAAGGCATGGACAGATCTACTCCCCTCAGGGGGTGGCGAGCATGTGGTTCAACCAGTGACCTCTGCCACAAGAGGCTGTTTGCTTATGACATCTTCCTCCTGCAGAATGGTGCCCACAGAGCTGGATATCCTGGGAAGTCTGACCTCTGGGTGGACATGAGAAGTGCCTTAAGTGGCATAATTGTGGGGTCCCTTCAGCAGGGGACCTCTCATGTATCCTGTTCAGTTCTCATGCATCCTGAAATTCCTGCATTATAAAGTCATTCCTTTAGGTCTTAAAAAGTCATCTTGTCATTGAGAGTTTTCTATTGCATTATTTTCAGATTGAATAGCAGTAAACTCTTTTCCAATAAAATCTCGTTGGCAATAATAGTATATAGATATTTCAATGATACTTGCTTATTGGGAAAAAAAACTTAATCTTTGCACAATTTCTGAATCACCTCCATGGAACACTTGTTTGAAAATTACTATTCAAATCCACTGAGATATATGGGGAAAAAATTATGAGGGAAGAATCTGGCCCAACAACCTCATTTTACTAAAGAGGCAACCGAAGTTCCGAGAGATTAAGAGGCTCAGCTGCAGGTAGTATTTATGCAGGTGCTGACCGTGGGGATCAGAACCTCTGCCAGCTGACTCCTGGTCTATAGTTCTCGGAGGACAGTAGATGCCACCGACAAGAGAGGGCAGGCAGAAGTCCACATGCCTGGGTCACTATGTTGCCTGGCTCTGGCCCTGTGCCCTCAGAAGAGATGCCTGCCACCATGCCGCGGCAGCTTCCGGAGCCTGGTCCTCCTTCCTCTCCTCTCCTTTCTGCGCCAGCTGCCGTCATGAGGGTGGCCATCTCCACACAGAGGCCCACAACCTCTTGTCAACAGACCAAGCAGCCTCCTGTGAGGCAAAGGTGTGCGGCTGAGGTCCATGGAAGACACTCTTTCCCTGCTCTTCTCTCACCCTGAGTCCTGGGACTGTCTTCACAGAAACGCCCGATGGGCTGCTTGGATCATCCATCCATTCTTCTCAAGAACCTGCTCTCAGGCATTTTGGAAATGGAAGCCTAGTTGGGATCCATGCCACTCCAGCTCTGTGAGGTGTGCATATTACTTCCTGTGGTGTCAGTGGCCCTAGTTATAAAATGGGAGAATAGTACTGGGCTTATGGTGGTGTGGGGAAGATTCAGTGGCATAGCACCGGTGGAATACTTAGCATGTAGTGAGAACTCAGTCTTATAGTCACCTCTTCTTAATAATACTAGCTGTTATGTAATTCAATCTGTTGAGTAGCTCTTTGTGCATGAGGCATATGCCTACTAATACCAAAAATGTTTTTGAAAAGCTACATCTTTTACGCTAGGTTGGAGGGTAGAGGGCAACCTGGAACAAACCACTTGTCATCAACCTAAGGAAGATTCAGCTAAAATCGTTTCCTACAGATGCTTTGCTTTAATCCCTGCTGATAGAGTCAGCCTAATTCCTGGACACTGTGATGCTAAAACACCAACTCTGTTCCATAAATAAACCTTCCGTCAAAGGCCTAGATCAGCAGTGGTCCTTCAGTCACAGACTCTATAATGAAAATGTGGTTCTCATCATCATTTTAAGATATTAGTGGTCTTTTGTTATTGCCCCAGATTCTACCATCCTTCCTGTTTTTCTCCTCTAGTCTGTTTATCTTGTTTCCTGCCTTCCAAATGTGATAGGACTTCTTTGCCATTCGGAGTGGCGGGAAAAAAAAAACAAGAGATAAACTTCTCTGCCTTGCTGCAGACAGGTGAGAGGCTTCCTGAAAGCCCTGCTGGTTAGGTGAAAGCTGTAAAGTGACTCAAATATTCCTACTACTTCTAACGTGAAGAAGTGTGAGACACACAGGTAACCAGGGATACCTAAGTAGGTTTGACAGAAAATACTTCAACCGGACAAGGAAAATAAGTTCATAAAAATAACAAACAACACTTTGTAACTAAGTAAACTGAGTTTGTAGATAAAGTGTAATGGTAAGAGAAGGCTTGACAGTGGACAAGGAGTACTGGGGGGGTTTTCGGAAGATGCTTGGGAGCCGTGATTGACTTTCAAAAAGCAGCAAGTGAAATTGTGATTTACAATAAGAAATATATATTTGGTCTTCATCCCACTCCTGGCACAGAGCTTCTAAAATCTTGGGATTTCCCAAGTGATAAGAAGAGGTAAAGATGTTATTGATAAACCCCTTTCAGCCACAACCTGTGTTTATGTTAATATGGTGACTTTGCAAAGCCCCGAATGATGGGGTTGGTTGCCAGGGGAACCAACCCTGTGATTGCATATTGTTTGGTCACGTCCGACTCTTTGGGATTGGTGTCTGAAGTTGGGGAGCCATCTTGTGGGACTGAGCCTTCACCTGTGAGATCCAATACTGCTCCCAGGGTAGATAGTGCCAAACTGAGTTAAAGTTGTATGACACCCAACTGCTTAGTGTGGGAAACCCCGCACACACACACACGCACACACGTTTGGTGGCCAGAATAACTGAGCATGTGAGTAGAAGAGAAAAGAGTTTTCCCTTTACACAGTGTCTTTGGGGCTCGGGGTTATTTTGCACTTATGGACAGGAAGGGCTAAACATGAGAGTGCTTTGAAAGCATGGTTTACAATCACCTCTGTTGTATATCTAACTTCCACATATTCATAAATCTGTTGACAGCTCTCTATTATGTTCCACTGGTCTGTTTACATTGTAATCAATATCACCCTGTTTGAAACTAATTCAAAAAGAAACATGCACCCGTATGTTCATGCTGCTGCTAAGTCACGTCAGTCGTGTCCGACTCTGTGTGACCCCATAGACGGCAGCCCACCAGGCTCCCCCGTCCCTGGGATTCTCCAGGCAAAAACACTGGAGTGGGTTGCCATTTCCATAATCAAGACACGGAAGCAACCTAAGTGTCCAGCTACAGAGGATGGACAGAGATGATGTGATACATATTAATATATACAATGGACTACTACCCAGCCATAAAATAGAATGAAGTAATGCCATTTGAGCAACATGGATGGACCTAGAGATTATCATGCTGAGTGAAGTAAGAGAAGGATAAATGTCATATGGTATCACATATATGGAACCTAAAATATTACACAAATGAACTTATCTGTGAAACAGAAACAGCCAGCCAGCCATGGAGAACAGACTTGCCATTGTCAAGGGGAATAGGGCCCGAGAAGGATGGATTAGGAGTTTGGGACTAGCAGATGCAAACTACTATATGTAGGATGAATAAACCAGGTTCTGCAGTGTAATATAGGGAACTATTTTCAATATCCTGTGATAAACCATAACGGAAAAGTATATATATATGAATAACAAAATCACTTTGCTGTACACCTAAAACTAACATTGTAAATCAACTATATTCAAAAAATAACTTTTCTTATAAAGAAGGTAAAGGAAAAACTACCACCTTGTTTACTTTACTATAGATTTTTTTTTTATGAAGTAGGTAGTAAAGTGAGCCCCTGAACTTTTTTGCCAAAATTTTTCTTGGTTCATCTTGGTCCTTTATGTTTTCATATACATTTTAGAATTAACCTTTCAATAAAACGGGGACTTCATTGAGTTTTTATTGGAATTACATTGATTTATTATACAAATTTGGGGGATATTTAGCAGTTTTAAGATATGGAGCATTCCCATTTGAAAATGTGGTACATGTTTCTCCTTAGATTGGCTTTAATTTTTACAACTTTTTATAATTGTCTCCAAAGCAGTCTTGCACATCTTTTGAAAGATTTATTCTTTAAGTACGGTGCTATTTGTGTTGCTACTTAAATATTATCTTTCTTAATTCTACTTTTTACATTTGTTGCTAGTGTGTAGGAACACAATTGATTTTTTATGCGCTCATATCCAGCAATCTTGCCAGACTCATTGGTCAGTTTTAATTAGACTGTATGTTCCCTTGGATATTCTACAGACCGTCACATAAATGTGAACAATGGCAACTCTGCTTCTTCCCTGGCAACTTATATATCTTTCCTTTGTTTACTCATTTATTTTTTTTTCAACTTACTGTACTCATAGGATCTCTAGTATATTATAAAATAGGTATAGTAATAATGGGTATTTTGAGTTCAGTTCAGTTCAGTCACTTAGTCATGTCCGACTCTTTGCAACCCCATGAACTGCAGCACACCAGGCCTCCCTGTCCATCATCAACTCCCAGAGTCCACCCAAACCCATGTCCTTTGAGTCAGCGATGCCATCAACCATCTCATCCTCGGTTATCCCCTTCTCCTCCTGCCCTCAACCTTTCCCAGCATCAGGATCTTTTCAAATGAGTCAGCTCTTTGCATGAGGCGGCCAAAGTATTGAAGTTTCAGCTTCAACATCAGTCCCTCCAATGAACACCCAGGACTGATCTCCTTTAGGATGGACTGGTTGGATCTCCTTGCAGTCCAAGGGACTCTCAAGAGTCTTCTCCAACACCACAGTCCAAAAGCATCAATTCTTCTGTACTCAGCTTTCTTTATAGTCCAACTCTCACATCCATACATGACCACTGGAAAAACCACAGCCTTGACTAGACGGACCTTTGTTGACAAAGTAATGTCTCTGCTTTTGAATATGCTATCTAGGTTGGTCATAACTTTCCTTCCAAGGAGTAAGCGTCTTTTAATTTCATGGCTGCAGTCACCATCTGCAGTGATTTTGGAGCCCAGAAAAATAAAGTCAGCCACTGTTTTCACTGTTTCCCCATTTATTTGCCATGAAGTGATGGGACCAGATGCCATGATCTTAGTTTTCTGAATGTTGGGCTTTAAGCCAATTTTTTCACTCTCCTCTTTCACTTTCATCAAGAGGCTCTTTAGTTCCTCTTCACTTTCTGCCATGAGGGTGGTGTCATCTTTTTTACCTTCCCTGATTTGTAATAAAACGCTTTCCATTGTTCATGGTTACATGTGATGTTATTGATGAGTTTTGGTAGATGATTTTGATTTTCAGATGACCATGTAGTTTTTCCTTTGTAAAATGTTAACGTGGAAAATTAGAGCAATGGATATTTATCAAAATGATGCACAAACATTGAAAGAGTCAAATTGCTCAATAACACACCATTTGTAAGTCTGCTAGCAAGGCATGAGAATTCCAGGTATTCTACATCTCCGTCCATACTTGGTATTATTATCAATATATTTCATTTTAGTCATTTTAGTGGGTACGAAGTGGTATCTCATCATTTATGAACTTATGAGCTCTGTGGTTCCTGCTGGAAGTAAAACTAACAAAAGCAACTGGTGTAGGGTGAGCCACACCAAGATGTTTGTAAACTGGTAGATAAATCAACTTGCATAACAGTAGCTCAATCCAAAGTCAGCATCATAACACAGATTCCAAAACTACCATGAAAGACTGTTCCGAGAGCTTTGTGAATCCATTATCTGTAAACCGTATCATAATAATTTGGGAGTCAATTGTTTATAAACTAAATTAATAAAATTATAACTTATGTGAGTTCTAGGCTGGGGTTTCCTTTGGTAGCTAAGAGTTTCCTGTGATAGCTAAGACACCAGCAGGGCTCTGAGAGCTAACCTATGCAACCTTGGGTAAACTCTAAAATCTGAGCCTCAGTCTTCATACCTGTGAAGTGGGACATTAGTAGGATCCATTGAATAGGATCATTTTGAGAATGAAATAAAATAATTCATGTCAAGTTTATTCCAGTGCCTAGCTTAGAGCATATGCTTATTAAATGTTTAGTTGTGGCTACGTATCAAAAAGTTTAGATATTGGTTGCTTCACTAGTAGGGGAGAAGTAAAGCAGTCATGCAAGTCCCTGGCAGATACATAGTAAAAACTGAACAAAATGGAAAACAAAATTTTAAATGTCTAAAAGTATTCCAAAGTGGACCAAAATCAGAGGAAAGTTTAGGCTTGAGAAACTGCAAGTAGAAAGGCTAAAAACTGCACAGACTGTGCTTCTTGACCCAAGAAGCTGCCAAAAGTCATAGCCAAGGTCAAGGAAAAAACAATAAAGTTAAAGAAAGCTGTTACATAATGGATGGCCCTGGACCCTGTCTAAAGTAACAGTGTTATAAGTGGTGTCTAGTTGTATAGAAAAGGGGAGAGGAAAAGAATTATTTACTCAGACTCACCCAAAGACTCTATACATAGGAGACATTTATAAAGAAATTGGTGAAAGGATTGCATGGTTGCACAGTGACCATTCATTCATTCATGTGTTACTCCTCTCCTTGTTTGTTTAATCAACAAATTTTTACCAAGCATCTACAATTTCATTACTAAATGTTAGCACTATAAAGATGCTACTAAATGTTAGCAGTATAAAGATAATGGTGGAATTTCTGGATTTCCACTATTTACTCTCTAAGACACAGGCTTGACCAAATTCAGAGATGACTTTAAGGCTCTGCCTGAAAATCTTGTACCCTGTCATAGCTTCCACCTGCGTCAAACCAACACCTGCAGCAGAGAGAACGCGGCAGCTCCTGCATTTACCTTGAATTTATATCCACGTACATAGACCTGGCTTCCCTGGTAGCTCATCAGTAAAGAATCTGTCTGCCAATGCAGAAGATGCAGATCAATCCCTGGGTTGGGGAGATCCCCAGAGAAGGAAATGGCAACTCACTCCAGTATTCTTGCCTGGAAAATTCCGTGAACAGAGGAGCCTGGTGCGCTCAGTCTATGGGGTCGCAAGAGTCGGACACAACTGAGCACGCCCGCACCTCTGCCTCCACAGGCCTAACTAACAGAGAGGGGCTACGTCCATGATGACCAACCTGGCTGTATGTTAGATCCACCTAGGAGCTCTAAAAACTCTAAGGCCCCCACTGTTTCCAGATCAACCACATGCAAACCTTTGAGTGTAGAACCCTGACATCAGAACCTGTAAATCTTCCTAGATGATTCAGGGTGTAACCAGAATGGAGAATGAACACTAGACTGGCTTAGTTGCATCAGAACAAGTGAGAACGGCTGGATGGTTTTCCAGGGAGCAGGGAGGAGGAGACTGGTATTGCTACTGATAATGAAGGGGCTTCCCTGGTTGCTTAGATGGTAAAGAATCTGCCTGCAATGCAGGAGACCTGGGTTTGATCCCTGGGTCATGAAGAGCCTCTGGAGAAGGGAGTGGCTACCCACTCCAGTATTCTTGCCTGGAGAATTCCACAGGCAGAGGAGCCTGGTGAGCTGCAGTCCATGGGGTCACAAAGAGTCAGACATGACTGAGTGATTGATAGTGAGTCAGGGTAGGCTAGACGCAGGAGGAGGGCATTATGGTCCTCCCCCATGGGGGGAGTTTGTACCTATCAGGAAGTGTTGTGGGCTGAATCGTGTCCCCTCAAATTCATATGCTGGAGTCCTAACGCCCACACCTCAGACTGTGACTGTACTGGGAGACAATGTCCTTACAGAGGAGATAACAGGGAGGCGATATGCAACATGACCATTGGGCTTACAAGAGGAGATTAGGACCCAGGCGCGTAGAGAGGGAAGAGCATCTGGACACACAGTGGGAAGGCGGCCACCTGTAAGCCGAGGACAGAGGAAAAACCAACCCTACCGCCACCTTGATCTCAGACTTCTAGGCTCTAAAACTGTGAAAGTAAATATCCATTGCATAAGCCGCCTAGTTGTGGCAGCCCTAGCAAACTAATACAGGAAGCACAGGCTCCATTTGATGATAGGCTCTCTTGTTACGGCTACTAAAACATAGTCATGGGAGCTGTTCTGGTGGGGCAGTGGTTAAGACTCCACCTGCCAATGCAGGGGACGTGGGTTCGATCCCTAGTGCAGGAAGATTCCACCTGCTGCAGGGCAAGTATGCCTGTGTGCCACAACCACCGGAGCGCACATGCTCCAGAGCACATGCTCCACAACGAGAGAGGCCACCGCAATAAAGCCCACGCACTGCAGCCAGAGAGTAGCCCCTGCTCTCCACAACTAGAGAAAGGCTGCACGCAACAACAAGACCTGGTGCCAAGAAAAATAAAAATTAATGTTTAAAAATATTGTCATAGTAAAAACAAAAAATCTAACAGTGGAAAATGGTATGGAATGAAAATTTTAATTTCTCTTTTCTTCTCTGAACTCTCTGTAATAATTCCCCTGAGGTTAGTACTGTTAACAGTTTTATACTAAATAGTATCATGTGAAAGCATCCAGATGTATTTCTTGACTACACAGTGAGCACTGATACCTTCTACGTGGAAGACCTTGTGCAGCTGCCATACAGAGGAAGACACTATGCTATTCTGAACCCCAGTGCTGGCCACGTGATGGTGCCTGGCTTCCCTCTCTGGGGTCAGGGCCCCCCAGCAGGAAGGAGGAGCATACAGGGACACCCACACTGGGGGCCAGATGGGAATGAACACAGTTGTTATTTGGAGGAAGCCAAAGCAATCACCATCAAAGGGCAAGAACCAACAGGAATTAAAATTTGTGCTTAGTCATGGAGGAAAGACACTTAGCCAGCCACTGATCCAGGATGAGGACCAGGCCATGGATGAGGTCAAGCTGGGAAGTGAGGAGGTGCAAGGGTCCCCAGCAAGAGCTGCAGGAGAGAGGGTTCTTCAGCTCTAGGCTGTGAACAGGGTGGGGTTCAGGGTGTGATGGAGTGGCCCTGGCAAGCCAACAGGCTTCGGGTCTTGGGGTGTCTCTTAGGTGACAAATACACACACGTGGAGAGTCTAGCCGACATCATCCTGAACAATTATAGCCACGGGAGGTCACACCCAGATCCCATGGAACACAGAGAAGGAGTTAGGGAAGGAAGTCAGGAAGGTGATATGGAGGCGTGAGGCTGAACTCGGTCTTAAAGAAGAGACACTGACCAGATGAAGGCGTGGAAGGACTTTATAGGAAGGGGAAGCATAATCAAAGCCAGGGTGGCCTGAGGGAAGAGGGTATGTCTGCAGGACAGAGAATATACGGTGCAGTAGATGTGTATTGTTATGGGTGTAGAGGGTCTGGAAAGGTACCTAGAGCCAGGCTGGACAGCACCCATCAGATGCAAGTGTGGGCCGTGTCCTGAGGAACTGTGATCGGAGGAGAGAGGTGCCGAATCTGGGCTGCAGACGCTGGTCTACCTGATCCTCTAGGGGCAGTGAGGCGACAGGCTTGCATCTGGGGAGAGCACGCCAGCAGTGGGCAAACACATTTTATCCTCAGCCTCCCTCTCACCTTCTCCACAGTTGCAGGAGCTTTCCTGAGCTCTCTCCTCTCTTCCGCTTCTACAGCTCTTTTTCCCCAAGTAGGTGACAAGGTGGACCTGCCCCACTGCTCCAGGCCCTGGAAGAATGCCCAGCACAGACTGCCCACCGTGGGTCACCATGATCTGAAAGACATGGAATAGCTGCAGCCCGGCTATAGCCGTGAGCCCCTCTGAGTGTATACGGAAGGAAGCACACGGGCAGAAGTATCCCCCTGCCCCACCTTAACAATTCCAGTTACACACTGAGCACTGAAGAGTCTGACAGGATGAAAACACATGTGGGCAGGTCTCCGGGGTGTTCTTTAGGCTGCAAGCAAGGCCCTTCTCTCTCTCCAGAATTCTGTGAAAGCCGTTTCACTTAACTTTCCCAGCATGTAAGACACACCCTCTCCAGGGTTATCTCTGGTCAAGGATCAAACAGTTGCTACCCACTGTCTCTGCGGAATGAAATACTTCTATTGAATCAAGACTGACACAGCAGCACAAAACAGATAGGAGTGAGACTGGGCCATGGGAGGCCCAGTTATCTGGAACATTGTTCCTTATCCAAGAGAGACACATTTATCTGAGTACTGTGACCATGTACTTTGAGATAAAATTTCCTAGGGAGCCCTTCATATCAGCAGCAACTCTCCATCTCTGAACTTAAGAAAAAAAAAAAAGAAGTATGTATTTCTTTGCCTTATTTGGCTAAGAGGAAGTGTAGAGTGTAGAGGGAGGGGAGGGTTTGAAAGCGCTTCTCCAGCTCATGGCCTGGTCCCCAACCTGAGCACTGGAAAAGGAGCCATGAGATGTATCGGTGGGAACCACCTCTTGAGGGCCCTGAAAGGCCACCTCCCTGTCCCCTCCTCCCAAAAGGGACATCCCCGTGTGTTTAGCACACAGCACAGTAAGTATGATAGTTAGTTCTATGTGCCAACTTGGCTAGGCCACAGTACCCAGATATTTGGTCAAATAAAATACTAGTCTAGATGTCACTATGAAGGTGTTTTTTTTAGATTAGATTAATGATTACCTTTTGAACTGTGATGTTGGAGAAGACTCTTGGGAGTCCCTTGGAATGCAAGGAGATCCAACTAGTCCATTCTGAAGGAGACCAGCCCTGGGATTTCTTTGGAAGGAATGATGCTAAAGCTGAAACTCCAGTACTTTGGCCACCTCATGCGAACAGTTGACTCATTGGAAAAGACTCTGATGCTGGGAAGGATTGGGGGCAGGAGGAGAAGGGGATGACAGAGGATGAGATGGCTGGATGGCATCACTGACTCGATGGACATGAGTCTGAGTGAACTCCAGGAGATGGTGATAGACAGGGAGGCCTGGTGTGCTGCGATTCATGGGGTCACAGAGAGTCGGACACGACTGAGCGACTGAACTGAACTAAATGATTACCATTTAAATCAGTAGAATCTGAGAAAGCAGATTACTCTCCTGAATGTAGGTGGGCCTCATCCAATCAGTTGAAGGCCATAAGAGAAAATGACTGAGGTTCCCCAGTGGCAAAGGAATTCTGACTGGAGTTGTGACATCAGCTCTTTCCTGGGCCTCTAGCCCACCAGCCTGCCCTGCAGATTTTGGACTCCACAACTTTGTGTGCTAACTCCAGAATTTCTGAAACAGGTATATGAAAAATGTAATACACCTTTAGGTATGCATGTATGGGTATTAATGTGTGTGTATATATATGCATAGGCATATACATGCTTGTATTTCCCAGTTCTCCCTAATGAAAGTATCAAAAAGGGAATACACTCCAGCAGCAACAATGAGCACATTTAGGGCCTGGGTAGTGGTGTCTCATACTCCTCACAAAAACTGACTAGGACTACTCAGAAAAATGGCTGATTTAAAGATCAGGGCAGGGTCAGTACAAGATGAGCCTGGAACATGTTAAGCCAGAAAGAAAGAAAGGAAGTGGGCACAAAAGATAATGGAGCATGTTACAAGGACTTGGGAAGCAGTTCAAAGTCTTTGCAATGGTACAAGTGGAGCACCAGCACATTAAGTACAATAATAAACTCTTGGAAAATGGGATTGAAAAATCAATCCATATCACTGATTTTAAAAGACATATACATAAATAGAGGAGAAGGTTCCTCCGCTTACAGTTGAATGCTGAGGGCCAAACGGGCAATGTGCAGGGATAGCTGGAGAGGGAGCATTATCATTGTACAGCCACGGAGTGGAGAGTAGGTCAGCAAGAAGCATCTGTGGATTTTCAATCCAGGGGGAGGTTTTGATGAGGAACAGGACACTTGTGTGTGTTAAAGTGTCTCCTCATGAACTGCTTATGAATTCAAGGGAGAAAATAAAACCTAATAATTATGTAGCAGAGATCAGAATTACCTACATCAGTGAATAGTGTGTGTCTCCTAACACATTAGCCCATGAAGGACACAACTTCACCAGTGCAGCATTACGGCCAGAAATGCATAACCCCAGTAAAATCACCAAGAAGCATCAGGCAAACACAACATGATGACTGCTCTGTTTTTAAAAAGAACGGTGCATGGATGGGAGGAGGGACTCTGTTTCTCAAATGTCAATGTCATAAAAGACAACAAAAGGCTATGATAGTGTTTCAGACTAAAGGAGACCAAAAGATCATGACAACTAAATGCAGTACCCAACCCTGCACTGAATCCTGTGGAGGAGAATGAAGTGCTGGAAAGAACATTATTAGATTGACTGACAAAATCAGGATACAGCTGCCAGATTAGATGAAAGATTACATCAATGTAAGTTTATAAAGTTGATACTGTACCATGGTTATGTAAGAAAATATTCTATTCTTAGGTAATACACACTGATCTATTTAAAGGGAAACACCATATGTAATTTACCTTCAACTGGCTCAGAAAAAAGAATTCTATATTTACACATATATGTATATGTCTGTACATATACAGAGATGGATGAATGGGTGGGTGTATGGATGGATGGATGGGTGACTGGGTGGGTGGATGTGTGTACAGATGGATGGATGGGTGGATGAATGGATAAAAGAGGCAAGGAGGGAGAGAGAAAGAACAAAGTTCCTGGGGGAAAGAGAACTCTATGGGGAAGAGAGACATTTGTTCCCTGTGTCTGTAGCAGCGTGTGTTCTCAGGCCATGCCCACAGTAAGGCTGGATGAACTAATCCTTTGACCTGAAGAAATAACCAAAAATATATGAGGTGAACTTGGGGCACTGGTTAGAATCAGATCATTTAGACCAAGTGAGCACATCTAAGGCACTAGTCCCCTCTCAGTGAACATGTACTATGGTGTGTTATAGACAACCCTAGCTTAATCACTGTACCAGTCAGCTTTCTAGCAGGAACAGATGGTACACTGAAACTAGATCCCTGAGGACAGTGTAATAAAGGATATTTACAGAAGTGAAGGGCAGAGTCAGAGAAACCAGTGAGGGAAGGTGCAGCTCCCCATGAAAAGCAGCAGTGGGGAGCCGGTGCTATCAGAAAGCAAAACAGAAGGGAGGAAGCAGTTACATAGAGAAGAGCCATGTCGAGACCTGGTCTGGCTGTCTCAGAGGAGCCGTATGCTCTGGAAAAGTGATGCACCCGACTCTGCAGCCAACCCTTCGCAATCCAGAAGGGAGGGATCATAGAGACAGACACCTCGATTGCACTTTCCTTACAACCTCTGGTCTCCCACCAGGGTCTCCAATTGGCTGAATCCTCCTGGTAGCCGGTGGGCAAGGGAGCCTACTGATGCGGTCTACAGAGGTCAGTTTCCCAGGGGAAAGAATGGGGTAGAGGAGGGAGGAGAGCAAATCTACCAGGGGAGATGGACTTAGCAATGATCTGGGGCTACGATGAATGTTTACCTTTGCAGGAACACAGAAAGCTGACATTCAACATCACCAAACAAAAGAGTTCTGATTGTATGTAGAAGATTCTTGGAACTAGAATGGTCAAAGAGTTCGAAACAAAAGTTTAAAAAAAGAAGTGCTGTTTTCCTGAATACTGGAAATAAGCCTTTTAAAATCCGTATTTTTCCTAAAGCAATTTTCCAAATTGTCAACCGCAGGCAGTAGGAAGTAAACATAGGAGAATTCATTAACAAGAGAGCAGCAAAATTGAACATGGATGGAGAAATTCTCCCATTCATTTTCCCTGGAAGTAGAATACCTGTCAGATTTGACAAAAAGGTGGTAAGTTTCTGTAGTGCTCCACCGAAGTATGACCCCAGGTCTGGGGTGTATTCAGTGGGCTCTCTGCAGAGGTCAGGGCACAAGGCAGAATGTAGACTGCACAGCTTATTCACAGAGGAAATTCAGGGGGCAAGATAAAGCTATTGACTCAAAGATGAATCACACAATGAGAAGTTGGGAGGTCTGGTGCCAGGGGCCAGCGTGAGGAACTCCGCCCATGGCAAAGGTCATGAGGAAGGAGGCTTGGCATATGCAAAGGCGTGATCAAGCCTCAGGAAACCCCCTGTTCCCGAGCATCTACCCCAAAACCAGAGTCTGTTTTATGCTCTCACCTACACCTCTGACTTTACGGGGGGCTCTCCCCCATAACCGTTTCTCTTGGAGAAGGAGTAAACGTGCAGCTCCAAGGCGATAAAAATTCTTGGGCGTGACAAGAGTGTTTCAGCTTACGGACTCCTCTGAAGGTTATCTAGCCCACCTGTATAGGTTTGTCCAGCCACATGTGATTGTTTACAGCCTCCCAACCTGAGAGGCATGAGATGTTTTAGACTTACTAAAGGCAAATTCTTTGGGGGAGTTAGAAATTATTAGTATAATGGGTTGGTTAGGAATTATATTGGTGAAGGGTTTTTCATTTGTTGTGTCAATAATTGCTGCTAATTCCCTGCTCTGGGTGGGACAAGGATGTCTCAGGTCAAACCTCTCTGCTGACAGACTAGCTTGTGTGACAGGATTATCCATACTCCTGCCACATGATTGTTTACTACCTCTTAACCATAAACAGCACAGAGTTTTGGAGTATTTTGAGAGTCTTAATTAGCATAGGGCTTTTTCTTCTTGTTGAGTCAATGATTGCCGCCAGACCTCCATATCTTTAGGCACCTGGGAATATATTAATCAATGTATTTGGAATATAGCAAAGGAAATATAGTAGTTTTTGATGTTAGCAATGCTAGACTTTTTGAGTTAATGGATTTTCTCTTTTGTAATAGATCACTGTACTTTGTTATAAATCACTGTGTCCTTGCTATGTAAGAATGTAACTTTATCATATCTTAAGACTAAACAGATCTTAAGAGGAGCATTGGTGAAAGGATTTTCATTTGTTGGGCTGATGTTTGCTGCTAAATCTCCATATTCCCTACCCTTATAATGAATATAACTAGCATATAGGAAGAAATAAGTATTAACCTTTAAGCATATAGGAAGAAATAAGTATTAACCTTTAAGACTAATCATGTTAACCTTGGGTTAAATAAATTCCTTTCTTGATTGTAACTCACTACACCCTCACCCCATAGGAATGTAACTTTATTTGGAGGGTGGTGCCTGGTTTAAGAAAAAACACCCTTGGAAGAAATAAGTTTTTTGGTTATCAGAAAGAAAGGATCATAAAATGTCAGCAGGTCTCACTCATGGCCAGAAGATGATGTACCTTTTTTTATACATTTATGTGAAGCACCTGATTTTGATAAAGGTCAGGACAGCTGACCCCCCGCATGACTCTGTATTCATCCCTATGTGTAACAAGGTATATAAGCAAACCCCAAAATAAAGAAATCGGATCAGTTTCTGGAAAGACTGATTCCCCCATGTCGCTTCTTTCTTGCTCCCGTTTTTCTGGCTGAATTCCCATCTGGAGCATGGATGCTATTCCACGTAATCCAAGTTATTCAGCCTCTTTTTCTCCACTAATCTTCCTACTACACTATCCATTTCTAATCTCTCTATATCTGTGATTAAATATGTATTTTTCCAAAGATGCCAACTCCATCCCCACCTTCGAATCATCGTGGATCCACCGGGGCTGGACCCCGGTAGTCTGGGGGAAGAACAGCGGCGTGGTGTATGACAATGCGTGGCCAGTGTTTCAGGACCCAGGCTGTGAGAGGCCAGTGCTGAGTGTCATTTGCTGTTTGTTTTGGAGGCAGGATTCACTATGGAGAAGAGGACAGACCTCACAACTAAGATCAAGACTGACCCTTCCCAGCCCATCATGTCCTCTGTCTTGAGACACAAGCCCATCCATGATTTCCTGACACGAAACTATACTAAGTCCTGCCTTTTCTGCCCCACCTCCCACCACTCCCTAACCACAATCCAGTCACGACGCTTTCTCTAAACACACCCTGCAGTTTAACATCACTGTGTCTTTGAGAACTGCAATAGACTTCAAGTTCAGCTGCTGTAACAAAGAAAGAATAAAATGGATAGCCTTAAATTAAAATTTTTCTCCTGAAGCAGTCCAGGGGCGAGTGGCACAGAGCTGGTAGGGCAGTGCTGCTCCCATTCTGGGATCCAAGTTCCTCACATCCTGTAAGATCCTGTTACTTCCCCATCTCCTGGGGTACTACTATCATCCACAGAGGTGAAGCGGGCTTGCCTTCATGTCTGGCAAAGAGAGAGCATGGGGGAGTCGCTTTGTCTCTGAAGAGATGGCTCAGAAGTGGCTGAACCTAGTTATATGGTCGTTTCTGGCTGCACGGGAGTCTGGGAAGTACAGCCTCTACTGGTGGCCCTGTGATCTACACAAGCACATGGTGTTCTTTCATGGCAGGGGGAACTAACAGCAGCATGGTGCCAGAACCTAAGCAACAGGCCAAAGAGGCCCCACTGGCCTGCAATGGGGTACAGCTGGAGCACTAAATTATTAAGTGCAATAATATACTATTTTAAGATGAGAATGCACATTAATCCTTTTCTATCCACCTCAATGATTTGAAAAGGTACGTAAACAAATAGGGGAGAAGGCAAGGTTCTTGTTTATGATAACCGTCTGCCCAGGATGGACTTTTCTCACCTTGATCACATCCCTGAATTTCCCTTTCTGCCCTTTTGTGACTTAGTTAAAAATAAACTTCCCCTATTCTCTAACCCCGACATTTTTTAAAACTCCTCTTTGTTACAATTATCTGTGTATAGCTTAGACTGGGAGCCGAAGAAGTTAGCAGCAAATTACCAAGATCGCTCCCATAGGAGAACAATCTTTATAAAGTCTATAAAACTCAGTTGTTGCAGTCTTCACTTGGTCACCCTTCAGAACCGTATTGCTGTTGAAGAAACATTGTTTCCAACCCTGATCATACTTTTTCATATCCTTTCAGAGTCAAAGATCTCCTGTGACCAGAAATGGTCTCTCCGGCCACTGACTCTACTATTCCTCTTAGTTGCCGTCCCTTGTAGCGAGTTTTTGTCCCTCTCTCCATGGTTCTACAACAGGACCCGTTCAACTTTAGAGACCAGACATCACTGTAATCACAAATGCTCTCATCTGTATCACAATAAAACGTATGTCTGACCAGAATCTAACAGCTCATTTGTGAAATTCGTGGTGCAGAGAGTTCAGGTCCTTTGATGAAAGATCATTGAAGTAAGCCCTGACTGAGTGTTAGCTGAATGAACAATTCATTCATTGAACAAATAAACAAATAAATAATAAAGTTGGTCAATATTTAATCCAAAAGCTAGTTATGAAAATCTCTAATTTGAAAAGATGAAAGCACCCCAATATTCATGGTAGCATTATTTACAGTAGCCAAGATATGGAAGAACCTAAGTGTCCATTAGCAGAGGAACAGATAAAACAAGATGTGGTACATGTATACAATGGAATGCTACTGCTGCTGCTGCTGCTGAGTCACGTCAGTCGTGTCCGACTCTGCAACCCCAGAGACGGCAGCCCACCAGGCCCCCCTGTCCCTGGGATTCTCCAGGCAAGAACACCGGAGTGGGTTGCCATTTCCTTCTCCAATGCATGAAAGTGAAAAGTGAAAGGGAAGTTGCTCAGTAGTGTCTGACTCTTAGCGACCCCATGGACTGCAGCCCACCAGGCTCCTCCGTCCATGGGATTTTCCAGGCAAGAGTACTGGAGTGGGTTGCCAGTGCCTTCTCCAAATGGAATATTACTCAGCCATAAAAAAGAATGAAATAATGCCATTTGCCGTAACATGGGTGGACCTGGAGATTATCATAATATATGAAGTAAGTCAGACAGAGAAAGACAAATCAAATATCATATGCTATCACTTACGTGTGGAATCAAACAAAATCATACAAATGAACTTATTTACAAAACAGAAACAGACTCACAGACATAGAAAACAAATTTATGGCTACCAAAAGGGAAAAGTTGAGGAGGAGGGCAGATAAGCTAGGAATTAGGGATTAACAGGTACACACAGCTATTTATAAAATAGACAAACAACAAGGGCTTACTTTATAGCACAATGGAACTATATTCAATATCTCATAATAATCTATAATGGAAAAGAAACTGAAAAGAATTTATATATATTCTTTTGCTGTACACTTGAAACTAACACAACATTATAAATCAATTTATACTTCAATTTAAAAAAAAATCTAGTTACAAACAGTCTGGTTCTTTCAGTTGTTTTAATCATCAAACGCCATTTGCAGGTTACCTGTCTGCTCACAAGATTTCCATTGATCAAAGCACACTGTCATACTGCCTAAATCTAATCTTGATGAAGGGGTAGTACCGGGTTTCATGCTTTTTAGAAATCTTGGAAATTAAAAGGAATAAATCCTGTTGGACTGCTGGTGTGGAGGGTAGTCTTGAGGAATCCGCTGTTTCAGGTTCTCAGGATAGTCCTGCTGTGGTTCTCCCCTAATGCTTCTGAAGTGGTCTTTATTTAAGATTGAGGGCTGACAGTGAACACAAAGGTCTCCTGTCACTTTGGAACCCACCCAGGGCTCCTACATGTGGTGGGAGGCCCTGAGTGCCAACAGGAACACAGGCCGGCAGCTCTCCCCAAAATAGGCTTGCTTGGGCCTGAAGGTTTAGCAGGACAAGATAAATAAGAGTAATGACGTGACATCAAGGATGTCTATTTGAAGACAAAACAACCCGCCAGCCACACCTTGAGATCAATAGACAGTCAGCCCTGTCTACATTAATATCCACATGGCTCCATAAAGATCCTTGGTTCCAGTAATGATGTCACTCAGGCACTGTCAGAGCCCAGATCATCCTAGATCCTGCCATGTTCAGATTCACACACTTCCCAAACACTGGAATACAGGCTTCCATTTTTATAAGCAGAGTCTAAACAAAAATTTCACTTTTACTCTAGCCCCTGAGTTTCCTGTGTTCATCCTGTTAATGAAACCTGTTTCTTCCTAAAACAAAATAGGGTCTGAAACCTGCCAACCTTCTAAACCCCTAATCTAGAGAAATGCCAAGCTACTTGGCGCAGTCACATTGTCAAATCAGATGTTTGGTGTGTTTTCTCCTAAGAATGCTATGAAATATCCTAACACATGAGTGTAAGTTTTTAAAGACAGCCCTAAAAACTAATCATAACCTATGAATAACTGCAAAAGTATCAACTGAATTATAATTTATGTCACACTTTTAATAGGGGGAGAAAATACCTTTGCGGATTGATCCTGGGGGGATTTTCACATAAATAGAGAGTCGGTATAGTTTAAAGTGAAAGAAAAGGTGGGGGAGAATGGATATATGCATATGTATGGCTGAGTCCCTTCCCTGTTCACCTGAAACTATCACAACATTGTTAATTGGCTATACCCCAATACAAAATAAGGGCTTCCCTGACAGCTCAGTTTTTAAAGAATCTGCCTGCAATGCAGGAGATCCCAGTTCGATTTGTGAGTCTGGAAGATCCCTTGGAGAAAGGATAAGCTACCCACTCTGTTAGGGGAAGCACACTGATTGAAACCGCCCACCCTGGCCAGGCACCATAGTAACCATTTGCATGAGTTGTTTTATGACAGGAGATCTTGATAAGGAATAGGGAACTAATAAGCCACCACCAACCGGAGGAGTCCGGGAAAGGTCGAAAGGAGACACCGCGTGTCCGTCAGCTTCCCAGAATCCCTCTCGCTAGCATCCACCTTGGCTGAGCTATGCGTGTGCCACCAGGAAAGATTCTCAATTAGAATGATTGGCCAAAGACCACCCGGAAACTAATCCCATCACCATAAAACCCGACATTGTGAGCCACTCGGCAGAGCAGTTCTCCTGGGTTCCCTTACCCTACTGCTCTCCACCTGGGTGCTCATTCCCAATAAAATCTCTTGCTTAGTCAGCACATGTGTCTCCGCGGACAATTCATTTTCGAGTGCTAGACAAAAGCCCAGTTTCGGGCCCTGGAATGGGTCTGCCCTCCTGCAACAACTCTAGTATTCTTGGGCTTCCCTAGTGGCTCAGCTGGTAAAGAATCTGCCTGCAATGTGGGAGACCTGGGTTTGATCCCTGGGTTCAGAAGATCCCCTAGAGAAGGGAAAGGCTACTCACTCCAGTATTCTGGCCTGGAGAATTCCATGGACTATATGTAGTCCATGGGGTTGCAAAGAGTCAGACATGACTGAACAACATTCACTACAAAATTTAAAAATTTTTTAAATAATAAAGTGAAAGAAAAGGTTGTTGAAAGGATGTCCCAACACTCTCGTATCAGCAGACCTCAAAGATAGCGCAGCTTCACTTCCAAACCAACACCATAAACTGAGTATCACAATAAAGTGAGTCACACAAATTTTTTGGTTTCCCAGTGCATATAAAAGTCGTGTTTACACTATATTGCAGTCTATTAAGTTTGCAATAGCATACATCTAAAAAAAGTATATTCTTTAATTTAAAAATGTTATTGCTAAAAAAAAAAATGCCAATCATTTGAACATTTAGTGAGTAGTAGTAGTAACAAAGATCACTGGTCACAGATCACCTTAATAAATATAATAATAATGAAAAAGTTTGAAACATTGCCAAAATGTGACACAGAGACACAAAGTGAGCAAATGCTATAGGAAAAATGGCACCAATACGCTTAGTCGGTGCAGGTTGCCACCAACCTTCAATTTGTAAAAAACTAAAACAAAAAACCACAGTATCTGTGAAGCATGATAAAACAAAGCATAATAAAACAAGGTCTACCTGTAATGAGATTTCCAAACAGATAAAATATTATGTGCTATTACAGGATATTATAGCTGATGTCTGACTTATGGCCCAAATGGGATTCAAACACATCTAAACATAACTGTTGAGTAGTAGGCAGCCCTTGGTGCTAATAATTTACATAAGAAGAGCTGTTTACGGCTGAAGGAGTAAACACGGGCTGAGGCACCTGTGCCTAGGGGTGCATGATGTCTGTGCCCCAAATAGCTGGTGAGAGGAGAAATGCAGGCTGTTACTTCAGTATTTACTGAAATGGACATACTACAAGGAGAAAGCAAAGTGGATATGAAACATTCTGGGCTGGGAGCTGCAAACCTGAGTTCTAACCTATCTTGGCCTCAGTGTCACTACTCCAGAACTCCTTTCCCTCACATGCTATGTATTTGGTTTGGGCTAGATGATGTCTGTGGACTTTCCAGTTACAGACTAGAACTAGAGTGCTCGGACTCTAAGGAGAACCATGACCAAAAATAATATAAAATAACATGGTAGTCAGTGAAAGAATAGCAGTCAGAAAGGCATGGAAAAGAAGTGGCCAGTATGTTTCCTTTATCAAATGGAAGAAGGATTTGAAATCCATTTCCTTGGACACAGACAGAGGGCGGCAACAGCAGAGTCATGGATTTCTGTGGTGTCTACAGATCCCGACAAATTCTTGTTCTCATGGAAATAAGGGAAAAAGGTTGCTTCCTAGCAGACTGGTAGGAAGTCTCTTCTGAGACTTTCTTTCTATTTCTGTTGTACTGAACCCTGCTTTGGTAGCATGAAAATGGAAAGACAAGTAGCACCTGAAAGAAAAAGAAATTGTCCCCTCCTACTCTTCCAGTACATTCTATTCAAAAGATGGGCAATGGGGAAAGATGAAACCAAATAAAATGATACTGAAAATTTTGAACATTTTTTTTCATACTCCATGTGAGTTCATGAACCTATTATAATTGGCTACTAAATCCTTAACATTTTTATCTTCCTTCAGCCTCTGCTGCTGCCGCTAAGTCGCTTTAGTCGTGTCCAACTCTGTGCGACCCCAGAGACGGCAGCCCACCAGGCTCCCCCGTCCCTGGGATTCTCCAGGCAAGAACACCGGAGTGGGTTGCCATTTCCTTCTCCAATGCATGAAAGTGAAAAGTGAAAGTGAAGTCGCTCAGTCGTGTCCGACTCCTAGTGACCCCATGGACTGCAGCCCACCAGGCTCCCCCGTCCCTGGGATTTTCCGGGCAACAGTACTGGAGTGGGGTGCCATTACCTTCTCCACCTCAGTCTCTACTCACTCCCTATATTTTAGTATCATTTTTGGTAATTCGAATAAAATGCCTAAGTTTTCCTAGGGCTCATAATACAAAGGAGTGATAGAATTCACTCTTAGCCCATCTGGAGACATTTTGTGAAACAGCAGGGGGAAAGCCCCATTTCCCCTCACTGCTGGACAAGGACATATGAGCTGGAATTTCAGCACCACCAGCCCTCAGTGGACACCTTTGTACAATGAAACTTTACAAACAGCCACAGTGGCTCTGATATAAGTGGATACAGACTCATTAGGAAAGGCTTCCAGCATCCTGAGCTCTTTCATGAATATGGACTGTCCTCACACCCAAAGGAAAGAAAATAACTTCTGCATTAGTTTTCAGAAAGAGCTTCAAAAAAATCTAAAGCCTGGTGTATTTTCAGAAGTTCACCTACAACTTGATTTTAAACTTTGCTTTGTCTTTCTATTTCAAATAATCTTACAGGAATCTTTAAACTTCATCTTTTTAGAAGAAATTGTGGAGGCAGGTGTTCAAATGAAAGAGAAAATCTAAAAGTTTGTACTTGAAAATTAGTATTGAATTTAAATAGTCCAAAGAATATTTTACTGAGCAATGACTTGCAGGAATGACCTTTAAAGAAGTCTTTTCCTCCCTTTTACTATTGAACACACTCATGTATGCATGCATACACACATGATTTATGTATGCAACCCACTCCAGTATTCTTGCCTAGAGAATCCCAGGGATGGGGGAGCCTGGTGGGCTGCCGTCTATGGGGTTGCACAGAGTCGGACATGACTGAAGCAACGCAGCAGCAGCAGCAGCAGCAGTACAAATATTAACTTAAAATTTGGCAGTACAATTAAAAAAAATTTTTTTTTTTTTGCCTAACCTCAAATCTTGTGTGTTCTTGGTTCCCTGACTAGGGATCAAACCTGTGCCCCCTGCAGTGGAAGCATAGAGCCCTAATCACTGGATCACTAGGGAACTCCCGATTTTTCTTTTAATAAATCATCAATTGCCAAACTGGAAGTTAACAGCTCCAACCATTTAAAGTTATCATTAATTTTTTTAAAGAGGGTAGAAATTTTCATTTTTAAACTAAGAGAAGATGATATTGTTTGTTTCTTAAAGGAACAAAAATTATAAATCATTATTCTAATTTGTACCCTCAAAATTCATGAGTTTGTCCATTATAAAATTATTTATATACACTAGTGTTGTGTTTCAAGGATACACAAAAAAGTAAAAAAACAACAACAACAACAAAACTTTAAAATTCACAATCCACTCACCTAGAAATAAATAATGCTAAGATTTTTGTTTTCCTTCTGCTCTATCTTTTCTGCATGAAGAAGCATATCCAGATAATAATGTAAAAGTTATTTTTAATAAATTAAAAGAATTTCTTTCATTTAACCAATTATTAAGGTTTTTCAAATACTTTATTTTAGATATCTAACATAATTATATAAAACATGTGGTAGCCAGCCTCCAAGATGACCCCAGTGATTACGGCCTCCTGGTGTTCATGACCCTACGCGGTACTTTTTCACATTGAGCAGAGGTGACCGGCATAACCAATAAGATACTTCAGAAAAAGTTTGATTTCCAAGACTATGTCATAAAAGATGTTGCAGTTTTCAAACCTCTTTTGGTTTGGCTCAGTATAGGAGAAGCCAGGGGACATGTAATGAGGGCTCCAGTCATCCACTGCGGAGAGGTGCAGGTGGGGAGGATTTGAGGTTTCCTGCCAACAACCAGCACCAGTTTGCTAGGTACTAACATTTGAGTTTGTCACCATGGAAGTAGATCCTCCCACTTAGTCACATTCTTGGATGACTGCAGCCCTGGTTGACACCCTGATCGTAACCACGTGAGAGACCGAGACAGAACCACCAAGCTAATCTGCTCCTGGGTTCCAGATCCACAGAAACTGTGGGAGTTAATATTTATCATTTTAAATATCTACATTTTGGAATAATGTTGCATATAAATAATTATCACTTTGGTATCAGATGTGGGCACTATCATAACAAAACAGCTAAAATGTGGGGGTGCCTTTATGACAGGGAAGACTCAGAAGTTAGCAGAAGCCTGATGACCTCCAAGGATGCCATTGGTAAGGACTCAGGAAAATCTGGAAAATATTACTGGGAACTAAAAGATGAGAGATTCCTGTTAGATATGACAGGAAATTTAGCAAATGTCATATGCAAAAATATGGAGGGCGGGGGGAGGAATATATCTAATGAGCTAAGTGATCTAGCTAAGATTTCCAGGCAGTGTTGAAAGTACTGCTTGGTTTCTTATAGCAAAAAGTAAGAGGAGAGATAAGCTGAAGGAAGAATTATTCAATAAAAAGGAGTCAAGACTTTCTGCTTCTGAAACTTTCCAGATGACAGAAAATGCTAAAATTGTAAAAATAGCTTCCAGGCAAAGATCAAATCCAGGGCTCTTCCAAGAAAACATGGTCTAAAGATGAAGTTGAGGTTGTGACTGTAAAAATCTCATTTAGTGATTAAGGAAAATCTAAGGTAGTACTTCAGAGAACTCTAGGGCTTCTGAAAGTTTATGGACATTGTCCCTCTGTAGTTTCAACAGCCCAAGGTAGAAAAGGGCTTATCTTGAAGAGATTTATGGTGTGGTTTTTAACTAATGGAATAAACCCCACTTAACTACCCTGTTGCAGGTAACCTACAGAGTTGTATTTTTTTTTAATTAATATTGGCAGAAACATCATCAGGGTGGACTGCATAGACAGAAACCATACAACGCGAAAAGAGACCTTCAGACGGTCAAACTTTGAGAGGCAGGAAGTAGGGTAAGACTATCTCTAAGCTGCAAATCATGGGTTACCTTTAATGGAACAGGAAGGATGAATCAGAGGGCAGAACTAAGAGCTCAGAGGGTAGAACCGGGAGCTATAGAGAATCATTCCCAGAAAAGAGTGGACCCAAGTCCTATTTAAGGAAATTTTCCATATTTACTTAGCTGGATATTAGGATTTCTATGAAGCAGTGACTACTGTGTGCCTCCTGTTGTCCTCATTTTGAATGGGAGTATCTGTAATATTATTTAGAGGCTATCCCACCAGTATATATCAGGTGTGGGAGGGCGCAGGTAACTTGACTCTGTAATCCACATGTCTTCAGATTGAGAGGAACTGTACTTGAACTGTACTTGGAATGCTGGCTTAAATGGCACCCCACTCCAGTACTCTTGCCTGGAAAATCCCATGGGCGGAGGAGCCTGCTGGGCTGCAGTCCATGGGGTCGCAAAGAGTCGGACACGACTGAGCAACTTCACTTTCACTTTTCACTTTCCTGCATTGGAGAAGGAAATGGCAACCCACGCCAGTGTTCTTGCCTGGAGAATCCCAGGGATGGGGGAGCCTGGTGGGCTGCCATCTATGGGGTCGCACAGAGTCGGACATGACTGAAGCGGCTTAGGAGCAGCAGCAGCAGTTGAGAGTTATGTTTTATTTGGTGGGAATTTTTAGGACTTCAAGCCCAGGAGACAGCAGCTGAAGAAATCCTGAGAGAACTGTTCTGAGGAGGCTGCGGGGAGGAGAAAGGTAAACTTGTAATAACGGGCAAGCAGTTTGAACATCAAAAGATTATTCCTTAATTAATTCCTTAATTAAGGAAGCCAGATACCTCAAGTTAAGGAATTTAGCGATTTTCTATGTATGGGAAGATGCGAGACTCATTCCTTTCATATGCATCTCAGCTATCTGGGGCCAATGCTCACCGTGGGGTGTGGTTGACTCTGTGGGAGAGCAGGTATTGTTTTTCCTGGGCTCAGAAATTCACCTTTGGAGGGCTGGAATCCCTCACGGCTGTGCCATCCTTGTTTATTGGTATGATAGGAAATACTCCATTTCATAGGAACTATATACTGAAGAAATTATTCTGGAAGAGCTTCATCCGCCCCTGGCACCTGACTTAGCTGGTGAGGCTCTAGACTTGGAACTGATGCTGAAACAGGAGGAAACTTTCGAGGACCTTGTCAAAGGGTGATTGTATTTCACATGTGTGAGGGTGAGAATCATTGGAGGCCAGGGCTCAGACTGTAGTGACCAGCCTTTCCAATGACCTCCAGTAATCCTGCCTCCTGGTTTCATGTCCCTATTGAGGGCCCTACCACCATGAATAGGACTGATCTGTGCAACACATAGAATATTTGAAAACAAGCAGAGCATGACTTCAAAAAAGATGCTGTTTCAACTTTGCTCTCCTGTGGATCACTTGCTGCAGAGAACAGCTCTAGACCTCTGGAGAGGTCCATGAGGTGAGGAATCGAGACCTGCAGCCAACAACCAGCACTACCTCTTCAAGCATGCGTGGGAGCCACTGGCAAAGCAGAACCTACAGCTCCGGTCAAGCTTTCGGATGACCACAGGCCTGGCCAACAACTTGACTAAAATCTCATGATATATCCTGGGGCAGAGCCATCCAGCTAAGATGTCCCTGGGTTCGTTACCCACAGAAATTGTGTGAGATAATAAATATTATTTTAAGCCACTAAGTTTTGGGGTAATTTGTTATGTGCTAATAAATAATTCAGCCCTATTTCATCATATGAATATACCATAATTCAGTGTTAATTTAGATTTAATTTTAGATTTCTTCTAATTTTTCATCATTATAAATACTACTATAATGAACCTGATAAATAATACTACTATGAAGAACTGGATAAATAATAAATTGTCTGAATCTCTAATGTGAATAGATTCTTAAAAGAGAGACGACTAGATGTGAGCAGTTTATGTTGATAGCTGCATTATATCAAAGCATGCATTTTACTGTAGCCTCAGTTATGCTTTTCAAAACCACATGACAAGAATATCCATTATCAATATTCTCATTTAACACTACATTGGAATAGACACACTTAGGAAAGAAAATGAAATTAAAAGCATAAATGTTAGAAAGGAAAAACTTAAACCTTCACTATTTTTATTTGATATGATGAATATTTGAAAAACACAAGAGGAACTACTGAAATGCTATTATAAATGATATGAGACCCCAATAAGTTAACAAGAAACTAAAGAACTTCATTGCTACCCTAGATGCATTCAAGACACTTTGGACAGAGGTCTGACCAAGTGAGATTATGGGCACCAGTAGGGGGAAAAATTGAGCTGTCTCTTGACTGCATCCTACTGAATTCATGTCACCCAACAAACAAGTTCAGTTCAGTTCAGTCACTCAGTCGTGTCTGACTCTTTGCGACCCCATGAATCGCAGCACGCCAGGCCTCCCTTTCCATCACCATCTCCCGGAGTTCACTCAGACCCACTTCCATCGAGTCAGTGATGCCATCCAGCCATCTCATCCTCTGTCGTCCCCTTCTTCTCCCACCCCCCAATCCCTCCCAGCATCAAAGTCTTTTCCAATGAGCCAACTCTTCACATGAGGTGGCCAAAGTACTGGAGTTTCAGCTTTAACATCATTCCCTCCAAAGAACTCCCAGAGCTGATCTCCTTCAGAATGGACTGGTTGGATCTCCTTGCAGTCCAAGTTACACAAATACAAACAATAACGTCAACTGTATAACACTTGAATATTACATGTACACCTCTCAAATTTTGTTGCTGATTTTGAAACTACAACTCGCAAGAAGGAAACAAGGAGACTGAAGCAGTTTGTCAGCCTGAACTACCTCATTCCTTTCCTCAATCCCTGTAGCTTCGCCTACTCCTTCAGATAATCTCTGCGACTGACAAGCCAGGTCTTCAGTGTTTAGCACTGAGCTTCCTGAGCCCCTGCTGAGTCACTCTCCAACTCCTGGCAAGCTCTTCCTTGTGAGAGCTTCTGCTAAGCTCCAATCCTGAAGCGTATGTTCAAGCCCAAAAACTGAATCAGGCTGACACTGCTAACTCAATTCCCCATGGTTCCAGGGCCCAGAAACAGGGGTATCTTGAGGCTGTATCACAAACTAGTGGTACCATGAACTTGAGGCCCACACTTCTTTACCAAATCAGCTAGCAAGAGGCAAAAATCATCAGGGCTTTAGCCTTTGCTCACTCTATGGCACATTCCCTGAAGAAAACAGCAAGGATTGTCCATTTTGGATAAAAATGAGAAAGGGGAAAGGAGGGACAAAGGGTCCGATGAGCAAACAGCAAATCTTTGGAGTTGAGGACTGAATGTGATCTCACTTGGCACTCTGGGCTCCACTGGCAGGCTCAGAGCCCAGACAGGAATGTTCTCTATACATGTGACCTTCCTGCCAAGTCTGACAAGTATTCCTAAGGCTAAAGTGTATTAAAACAGGAAGAGATTGGGGGCTCATTCCTGCAGCCTCTCTGACCTCAGAGAACTGAGTGCACCGGCACGATGAGGAGCCTCCTGATCCCTCCTCCCTACCTCCCCCCACCCCGGCTTCACCCACCCCACAAAGGCAGGGGGCACAAGCAAAGAGGAGGGGTCTGCAAGTGGCTTTTCAGCACACACAGAGAGAAGCAGCTCTCCACAGGCCAGGAGACAAGTTGGCAGAAGCCCAGATGAGCTTTTTGCAGCAATGCGTGTCCTCTTTCTAAAGTGAACCACAGAGCTCATACCCTCCAGTGTCAGCAAGTAAAGGTGGGGCTTCTGAGCCCCTCTTATCCTTAGCTTGGAGAACTTACATGGCTGAAGCACAGGCCACGTTCACTCATATGAAACTATGACCTAGGCCTACAGAGAACAGAGCAACTGATTTTTAAATGCTTTGTTGTTGGTTAGTCACTAAGTCCTGTCTGACTCTTTGTGACCCCATGAACTGCAGCATGCCAGGCTTCCTTATCCTTCACTATTTCCCAGAGTTTGTTCAAACTCATGTTCATTGAGTTGATGATGCCATCCAACTATCTCATCCTCTGTCTCCCCCTTCTCCTCCTGCCCTCAATCTTTCCCAGCATGAGTCTTTTCCAGTGAGTCAGCTCTTTGTATCAGGTGGCCAAAGTACTGGAGATTTAGCATCAGTCCTTCCAATGAATATTCAGGGTTGGTTTCCTTTGGGATTGACTGGTTTGATCTTGCTATCCAAGGGACTCTCGACAGTCTTCTCCAACACCACAATTTGAAAGCGTCAATTCTTAGGTGCTCAGCTTTCTTTATGGTCCAACTTTCACATCCATACATGACTAATGGAAGAACCACAGCTTGGCTAGATGGACCTTTGTTGGCGAAGTAATATCTCTGCTTTCTAATATGCTGTCTAGGTTTTAAATGCTTAGGAATAGAGAAAATATGTGGAAGTCCTCCTCAGCATTCACTGTCTATGGTGCTATCAAAATATCACATCCTGGGGTCTCCAGAGTGTGATTTTCCATGAAGTTTCATAACACCTTCCAGGCTCTCCATTTACCTCATGAGATATTAAGGAATTCACAAAACAGATTTACAATTAATTTTATTTCAAATGAATGTACAGCAGATCACATTTGGTGAGTCAGAGAGAGGAAATCTGAAATAAAAATAGAATGTGGTGAACTAAAAAACACTGAAACCCACGGCTCTCCAGACAAAACTGGCATTTAAATGGATACAGAGAAGAAGAGTGCGTCACTGTCCTTTCTGAAGGTCATAGATGTTTGTAATTCTTCATTTGGAGTTTTAACCTTGACTCGTATTAAATTTCAAAAGCACAGGTTCAGTCCATTATGCATTTTGATTCAGCCTCTCCTGTGCGCTTGGCACTGAGCTAGGCACAGTGATACACAGGAGAGTTACTCACATCTGCCCAGAGGAAAAGTCGAGAAGATGACATTCTTGCTATTTTGCGAACAAAAAGAAATAATGCTCTGTGTCAGTATAGCAAACATTCTGGAGAGCTGACTATAAGATTCTGTGTGAGGCCCCAAGAACCGCCCCTCCCCAGATAATGCCAAGTTGCAAGCGGCTTTTTAAAGCCACACTACATACTGACTTTGTAACACAGAATGAGCATCTGGGCAGATTTACTTACTTAATTATGGTTTGCTTGTGATAATATTAAAATTAGCCTGTATTCCCTGATCATCTTCAGAGGAACAAGTGTTTTAGAAGCATACTGGGCAACAAGATATAAAGGGACTGAAGATGCTCAAGCCAAGAAATATGTCTTCTTTGTCCTGCCCTTGATTCCTTCCTCTCCATGCCTTTTTTTCCCTCTCTTCCTTCTTCTTTCCCCAGATAACTTATATGTGACGCCTTAGGAATATGAAAACATTTATTGTAATCTTCATAAGTCAAAGAAGGAAAAACCGGATGTATTGAGCACCTACGAAGGGTTAAATAAACACTAAATGTGTTTCATTAGTTATCTCTTTTAATCCTTCCTAGAGTGCTGTGAAGAACCAATTGTTATCATCAGTTTAGAAATGAGGAAACTGAAGCACAAAAGTGTTTACATAACTGATAAAAGATTGGAGCAGAATTTGAATATAGTCCATCAATGTTAAGATAAATTTCATGGGCCTTCCCTGGTGGTCCAGCGGTTGAGTGTTCAACTTCCAGTGCCGGGGTTGCCAGTTTGATCCTTGAGCAGGGAGCTCAGATCCCATATGCCTCGTGGCCAAAAAAACCAAAACCGAAATATTGTATTTGTTGTAACTTCTAAAATGGTCCACATCAAAAAAAATCTTAAAAAAAAAAGAACTCTTTCTTCCCACTATTCAGTTCACTCTAACCTTTAATATCCCATTTACCAATAGCCCAGTAGAGAAATGGGCAAAGGAGAGGACCAACAGTCTGTAGAAAAGGTTCTTAAGCATATATTTTAGATGTTCAATTATACTCATAACAAGAGAAATGCAAATTAAAGGGTTACCCATCAAAATAGCAAAGGTGAAGAACACCTGGTATGGCACCGAGCTGGTGTGGGGGGGAAAGAGGCCTGTTCACACATGGCTGATGAAGGGAAAGACTGATGTGAGTGCTCTGGAGTGCACTTGGTCATTCCCATCAGTATTCTTCCTCTGTGACTTCATCCTTCAGGTATCCTTGCACTTTCGAGAAATGAGATATTCACAAGATTATTCACTGCAACACTCTCTGTGATAGCAACAGACTGAAACAACCTGATGGTCATTAATGGAAGATGTAAAGTTTGTTCATCCATGCAAAGAATTACACATAACCATAAAAAATGAGGATCATTGTGGGTAAAATTTTCTAAGTGGAAAAAAGAAAGATGCAGAAAGGCAAGTGCTATTTTGTGCTTCAGTTTGTGTGGAGGAGGAAATATATACAAGTTTTTGTATAGAATTAGGCTATTAGGAAATCAGTAGCATGGCTGCCTCCAGACAGGCATGAGGACATAAGAGGACAGAAGAATGATTGCTATACACCCTTTGAGGCATTTGAATTTTGAAACATGTTAATACAAAATCTATTTTTAAGTAAAATTTGTTTTTTAAAGCATTAAGTAAAAGGCTTCGCTGGTGGCTCAAACAGCAAAGAATCTGCCAGCAATGCAGGAGACCTGGGTTTGATCTCTGAGTCAGGAAGATCCCCTGGAGAAGGGCTTGGCAGCCCACTCCGGTATTCTTGCCTGGAGAATCCCATGGACAGAGGAGCCTGGCAGGCTACAATCCATGGGGTCACAAAGAGTCGGACATGAGTGAGTGACTAACACACATTAAGCAAAAAGTTGAAAAGCACACCAATTAATTATCTTTCATATTTAACTATTGAATAATAGAAGGAAAGCAATACTTTACTGGGTTACAGCTGAAAGTTGTACAAACTGATTCAAAATCACTACCAATTCGCTTTCTCTTTGGTCATTTAGTCTTTGGAATTACTCCTTCCTTAAATTGCTGTTTAAGGCTATGATTTAAACCCTTTAGTCTTCTTCCTTCTAACAATAATATTAAAACAATGATGAGAACAATCTATGGAAGAACCGCTATTTATAAAACTCTTGCATGTAGAGCTGTGGGTATACTGTCTAATCTTCCTGATAATCATATACAGTGTGACTATCAAGCCCATTTTTTAAAGTGAACTATAGTCAATTCACAATATTACATTAGTTTCAAGTATCCAATCCCATTTTAAAGGTGAGAAAATAGAGACTAAGACAAATTAGTATTCTCTATTTTAATTGATTTCTGGATACAATGGAGCAGCTGTTTTCTAATGTTATGGCTTTGAGAAGAAAGAGAAATTTTAAAAAAAGAAAAGGCCTCTGAAAGTCCACCAGGCCTAGAAAATGAAAATGCTGACACACAATTTATTCCACAGAGATTATTCTATTTACTCCATAGTGATGTTTCTCACATTCAGGTGCTACTCAGAAAAAAATAATCCATGGGCTATATAAAATATTCTGTCATTTTAAAGGAAGAAAAATTCCATAAAACGATAGCAGCCATAGGCTCCTTTCCCTTTCCTGTCAATTTCTCAGCTGCAATGTGTATAAAGCAAAGGCTCCTCCTTGACACAGGAGAGCCCTTTTTTTCCCTCACCATACGATGATAAAAATCATACAGTCTCTCTCTTTACCAGCCCTTGCACTATCCTCCAGCATCTCCTCACAAGTTAGGACAGAGTCCAGGATAAAAGCCTGACATACTAAAAGGTGTATCAGAAACTCTCCACTAAAATGTTTCATTACTGAAGTAAAGACAATAACAGAAACCATTCAGCCTTTGGTTTTTCCCTCTATCACTGTGCAGGAGGCTTGCAGTGAAGTTATGGTGCTTACAACAAATGCCCACAAGACTGACCTTTTGGTTCCCTGTTGCCCCAGCTGATATCTCCATCAGCCCGTGTTTTCTGCCTCCACTCTCTCAGCCGTAAAAGGTGTTACCCCTCACTAAGGAGCTCCCAAGAGAAGGGGTACTGTTTCTCATTCTGAAACAAAGGAAATTGAAAGAGATTGAAAACAGTTTCCCCATAAATTAGCCATTCAGACTCTGGATTTTCAACACCCTAGCAGGACAGCATCCAAATTCAGACATCTTGAGATAAAATCTCCTTGTTGGTCTTGGTGGACTGGAGTGACTAAACTGCTAGTCCAAGGAGAGAAGATGGCCTGTGGGCACAGGGTAAGGACATCATGGAAATCATTTTATTCCTCCTTTGTCTTTTGGTGTATATGAACTTAATCACTTCCACATGATTCAATCCAGAGGGACACATTATATTTGTCACCTGTTTATGGCAAGGCATTGTCCTAGGCACAGAGGACATTGTCCTAGGCAAATACAAAACCAAGTCCTGCACTCTGGGAGTTAAATATTCTACTGGAGGATACAAGAGATATACAAGTCAAGTCAGCTGTATATGACGCAGAAAAAGGTGGCTCGGATGTTAAAGAATCTTCCTGCAATGCAGGTGACACAGGTTCGATCCCTGGGTCAGGAAGAGCCCTGGAGAAAAGAACGGCTACCTACTCCAGTACTCTTGCCTGGAGAATCCCATGGACAGAAGAGCCTGGAGGGCTACAGTCCATGGGGTCGCAAAGAGTTGGACATGACTGAGTGACTTACACACACAAGGGAGAGGGAACCAAGGGTGGTTTCCATTAGGGTGGCAAGGGGTGGCACCTGAGGAGTGGCCACTTCCAAAGAGATCTGAATGGAGCCTGTGGTTCCTCCAGGAGGTGGGTCCTGTACAGAGAGAACAGCAAGGTCAAGGCTCTGAGATGGAGTAGGTTTGACAGAAATAATGGAGGCCTGTCCCAGAAAGGAAGGAAGCACTGGGGAGAGTGGAAGAAAAGGGGGTTGGAAAAATTGCGGAGATTCCTAAAGGATTTCGTGGGTCATGATAAGGACTTTGGACCCTGGGAAGCCATTGACAGATTTTGAGCAGGTGGCTGACATGATATGTAAAATGATTTACATTTTAAAATGACATCTTTTGTGGTCAAAATACAAAAATGCCTTTTGTATTTATAGATTTTAAAACTGCATGTATAGCCTTTATTATCAAACGTACCCTTAAAGATAATATTTTATGTGACAAAATATTTGCATTCATTCTAGACTTGGGTATTTCAGTGTTCTTAGTTTTTTAACTTAATTCTTTTCATAGACATGTTGAGAGTAAAAATAAATAATTTCTATTTTCCTTTTCAAGTATTATTGGATAAGGGATTTAAAAAAAAACTAAAGCTGTTTTTGTTTGTAATATAAAAGACATAATTGATCTTTCCAGGGTCAGAGATGATGAATGCTTTTGCTATATACATTTATGCATCATTTTTTAAACTTCTTAAGATATAAACATTCCTTTAAATGGTTCTCTCTCACTTCTGTGCTTTGGCACCTGTTTTTATTTCTTGCCTAGAACATTTCCTCACCCTCTCATCTTGTTAAGTAACTCCTAGTGTACCTTTCAGTGTTCAGCACAGGTATGAGCTCTTTCAGGAAGTTTTCTGCTACCCTCACGGCCTTCATTAAGGTGTCTCCTTCAAGCTCTGAAGGCAGTCAGCACAGTCTAGCAGTACTACTGGGGCTTCCAGGTGGCGCTAGTGGTAAAGAATCAGCCTCCCAGTGCAGGAGGCTGAAGAGGCATGGTTTTGATCCCTGGGTCAGGAAGATCCCCTGCAGGAAGGCATGGCAACCCACTCCAATATTCTTGCCTGGAGAATCCCCATAGACAGAGGAGCCTGGAGGGCTACAGTCTATGGGGTCGTAAAGAGCCGGACACAAATGAAGTGACTTAGCACAGCACATGTTTATAGGCAACTATGACTTCCCTGGTGGCTCAGAGGTTAAAGCATCTGCCTACAATGCGGGAGACCTGGGTTCGATACCTGGGTTGGGAAGATCCCCTGGAGAAGGAAATGGCAACCCACTCCAGTACTCTTGCCTGGAAAATCCTATGGATGGAGGAGCATGGTAGGCTGCAGTCCATGGGGTCACACAGAGTTGGACACGACTGAGTGACTTCACTTCACATGCTTTCACAACATACCTTGTGTGTGTGAAAAGATAAAATATTTAATTCTCACTGTTCACTTCTAACTGACCAAGGAAAAGAGTGAAAGCTACAGGAACTGTGGTGGAACCTTACTTGCTGTTCTAGACCTGGTTGTACCCACCTTTGGTTGGTCCCATAGCTACTCAAGAGACCTTTCCATATCCCCTACTAGATCTGATCCTAGATACTGAATGTTTTATCAAATAGTAAGTGGTGGCATTTTTAATTGACGATCAGTATGACCAGATGGATTCTGATTTTGCTTTTAATTCTTGGATTGTGTTTAAACAATTGAAAAGTATGTTCCTGATTTTAGATACTAAGTGATATTGCACAGTTTTCGCTTTACTGAGTGTGTACAACTGTCTCATGAAATTTGTAAGTGTACCTTTACATAGCTTCAGATGCCAAAATTAAAACACACACGAAAAAGACAATCTTTGGAATCTGTAATTATCTCAAAATATCAAGTGTTTAAAATGCAGTCTCTGGCTGTCAGGTGGAGAGGAGACCATAGGGGATGTGGTAGGCAGACTCTTAGATGACCCCAAATGACCCCCACCTTCTGTGTCCCCGCCCTTCTATAATGCCTCCCCGTGAAGACGGGGAAGAAGGCTGCACTTAGGGACTCGCATGTAATAAATAGGATATGACAGAAGTAGTGGGATGACCCTTCAGAGATTAGGCAGCAAAAAGACTGTGGCTTCCACCCGGAGCATTCTCTCTTGCTTGCTCTTGCCCTCTCCCTCTCGCAGATCACTCACTCTGGGGGAAGCCAGCTGCCATACTGCAAGTCACCTGATGGAGGTGTCCACACCAGGTGACCAGGACAGTGGCCCACAGCCCAAAGCCCATGGGATCTGAAGCCTGTGACAGCCAGGTGAGTGACCTTGGAAGCAGATCCTTCCGCCCAGTCCTGTCTTGAGGTAACTGCAGCCCTGACCCACAGGTGGGCTGCAGCTTAACGAGAAGCATTGAGCTGGAGGCAGCCAGCTCAGTGGCTCTCCTGTTTCCTGACTCACAGAAACTGTATAACACTGTATGTTGTTTTTGCTACCATGGTTTGGGATAACTTGTTATACAACAGCAGATAACTCATACAGGAGAGTAAGAGTAGAAGCAGAAAGATGTAACCCAATATTCACCACAGCACTGTCTACAATAGCCAGGACATAGAGACAACCTAAGCGGCCAATGGCAGATGAATGGGTAAAGATGTGGTAGGTATATACAGCGGAATATTACTCGGTCATAAAAAAGAACGAAGTGGGGTCATTTGTAGAGATGTGGGTGGAGCTAGAGTCTGTCACACAGAGTTAAGTAAGTCAGAAAAAGACAAGGAATCATCATATATTAACACATGTATGTGAAATCTAGAAGATGGTACAGATGAGCACAGCTCCAGGGCAGGAATAGCGACGCAGATGTAGGGAACCCACTTGCGGACACAGAGCGGGAAGAGAAGGGTGGGATGAATTGGGAGCTTAGGACTGACATCTATACACGTGTAACATAAATAGCTAGCGGGAACCTGCTGTATAGCACACGGGGCTCAGCTCAGTGCTCTGCGATGACCTAGAGGGGTGGGATGAGGAGTGCGAGGGAAGCTCAAGTGGGAGGTGATATATGTATACTTATAGCTGATTGAGGAGCTACAGTCCATGGGGTCACAAAGAGTCAGACACGGCAGAGCATGCATGCACACACTCCCAATAGCTGATTCACATTACTGTACAGCGGAAACTAAAACAACATTGTAAACAATTATGCTCCAATAAATAAATAAAAATTTTTAAAAGACCAGTTAAAGGCCATTGCTGTAGTGGAGACAATTTAGAATAGGGTAGCAATGGCAGAAGTGGTGAGAAGTAGGCCTGGGCAGCACAAAGGAGATAAGAAAAGCAACAGCATGCTCTCTGGACCCAAGAGAAGGAAAGTAAAAAAACAAAAACAAACTATGGCTCCAATTTCCACTCAGTGGAGAATAACCAGCAAGTCCCACAGTGGAGCAACACGTTGGCAGCAATGGAGAGAATAGTCTGGAAGGATTTGGGCTCCACTGGGAAGGTGGGGGATAAGAAGTCTGAGGACATGGCCTGACCTGAGCCTCGTCTAGTAGCCTGTGGCAGGGCTGAGAAATTGATCCCAGGGGTTGGGAAAGGGACAGAACAGACTCTGGAATCAGCCTAAATTTACAGAGTAGAAGACGAGGACAACAAGTCCTGAGCTCCTCCTGAATAAATATGCCAGTCCAAGTCCTATGATGACAAATTATGAAAAAGGTATAATCCTAAGTGGTCCTCTATCAGAGCAGACCACCAGGCACTGCCCCCACCCAGACACAGAGCAGGATGCTGCCAGCCATGCAGGCATGGACTGTGGGAGCAGTTAGCCTAGTGGTTAAGACCAAGGGTTTTGATGTCAGGAAGGTTGGGGTGGAATTCCAGCTCCTCTCTTGCTAACTGTGTGACCTCAGCAAACTTATTTAAATTCCTACAAGCTTCTACCTTCTAGACGGCAAAGGAAGGATACTGAAGGCGCATACTCCTAGTATCTTTAGTGCAACACTGAATGGCTAGAAGGATTGGATAAGCATTTTCCTTGCCACAGTGCCTGGCACAGAGTATGTTCTCAGTAAATGAGCCCTTGAGCTGCCACGATGTGAAATGTTGCCTGCCGCTGCTGTTCTAAGTTTCTGGAGGAACACACAGAGTGACTGAAGGGGAAGGCAGCACGCTCCGTCTTAAAGCAAAGCTCCACAGCTGTGTCTGAGTTTGAAAACAGTAAGGTACACACATCCCTGTGCAGCTATTCTTCTGGGCAAAGCTGTGATCAAAAGCCCACTTTACCCTATCCGTGAACACAGCTGCTGGTTCCATTTGCCCTCTTCTCACTCTTGATAAGCGAGCCTTTTAAAACGCCTTAAAGGTAAGTCCTGCTGCTGAGATGAAGAAGGTTCCAAAGGGGACCTGGCAGATTCACAAAGGAGAGAGTCCCCAGAGTGTCACTCCTTACAAGCCCCCCTATGTACATTGTCACCACACCTGCTTCTGACATTCAATGGCCCCTTTGTGACCCACTGATGTACGAAGAGACAACCCATCGAATAAGCAGGTCGGGAGGGTCGCTGGAGGACCAAAGGTCCACTAAGTCACCCACGAGGAACAGGTTAAGCTCAGGGTCTGTGTGTCATGTCATAGCTACAAGGGACACTCCTGCCCGGGCAGCACACCCCACACCTGGTCATTCAGGGCCCCGTCACTAAGAGCTAACACATGACATTGAAGGCAAGACAGATGCGGCAGCTTTTACATTCAAACACAAAAAGCATCACAAGCTAAGCCCACGAATACAAACTCTGCTGGAAATAATGGTCACTGTCATGAATGATAATGATAATGCTAAGACCACCAAGAATACACAGACAATGTTACCAACAAACCCACCAAAGATATGCAAGTATACATAAAGGACATCAGACGTTATAATAAAAAACTGAATGCTGATGTTTATAACAAGAAAGGAAACCGAAGAGAACAAAACATGTGTTTTGTGGATACATCTAATCTGAAAGTTCACTGTTTAGTTCAAGGCATCCACCTGAATCCAACAAAATGTCATCAGCTTGGCTTCCTGTTCTAAAATGAAAGCCTTCAGAAATCTCACTGTACTTATAAATCTAAATGTTTTGCGTTTAGGTCTATAACGAAGCCACGACCTCCTGCTAACATCCACAAGCAATTCATATTTAGCAATAGACTTATCAAACGTTACACAATTTGCAAATTTTCTTATGTTCTTCCCCACTGTGGATCTTGGCCAGCATTCTAATCTACAGCATCTGATTGACAGTTAAACCCAACAAGAGCTAATGTTAGTGACAGGGAAAAATAATCAGCACGTCCATTCATTAGCATCCTGCTCACACATTCATTGTCAATTACAAATATTTGCTTGGGCTACACTCTGCCACCATCATCGGAGCCATTACCGCCTGTAACAGTGTGATATATTTGAAGAGTCAAGCTGCTGGCAATTCACAGCTGGGACTCAATAATCAAAACGTTCATCAACTAACACTTGGGTCCCAGCAGAGTATCTGGCTGGAGATAACAAATGATTATCCTAGCCAATGGAACTACAAATCTAACTGACAATCATCTAACTCATGATACATGAGTTTCCCAGGTATGTTTCTGGGCTGTATCCATTAGGTTTTGTTGAACGCCCTCTCACTTGCTGTTTGAGAACATTTTTAGGGGACATTCAAGTGCACACTTGGACCTGCACATTGGGAGATAATGCAGAATTCTAGGAGGAACTCCAGATCCTACAATATGTGAAGGGAAGCTGTTGGGGCCCCGCCCAGATGCCCTTTAGGGGCAACTGCACCAGCCCTCAGCTGCTGCGAGTGGAGGTTGGGTGGGGATGGCTAATGACCCACAGCTGTGCCCTTCTCCTACGTTCTGTCCTCTGCCACACCCAAACCATTTTGACCTGGTACCCTCCCCACCTTTTTTTTTTTAAATGAAATTCTGAATTTATTTCACTTTCAGATCTTGCAGTGAAGGTTGGGTAGTAAGATTTATACAAACCTTGGCAATATTTTTTACTTAGATACAGCAATTTAACATGTATATTTTTCTGTAATTGCACAATGGTGCCAGAAACCAGGCTCATGTATATAGAGCTATATTTGTTTGCACGTATCCTTCAAAGTAAAATCTCAAACACATTTAACAGTATATACTTCTAGTGCTGCCGATAAAACATACAGGCCAAACCTGCCTACCAGGTGGATTTGAAATCTGAATTTACTTTTACATGCACTCATAAATTACTATTTCAGTGCAACCCGGTGATACTTCATTTCCAATAATGTATGTTTGGTTTGGCCAAATATGTGTTTTACTGGTAATCTTATTGTACCATATTACATATTTTCCCCTTGCCAAGGACTTACCGACATAGGGAGGAAAGAGTAAGTCTCTGCTGTGGGGGGATGGCTGGCTTTGAGGTGTGATTCCTCCTCTAGAGCTTGCCCTCTTCTCCCACAGAGACCACATTCCTGCTTAGTTTTCCTCCTTTCACCCATCCTGGTTCTTTCACTCATCTTCTCCAGAAAGGACTCAAAAAAATTGCTGGAAAAGGAACAGCCATCTCAGAGTCTACTCCTAGGAAACCTGACAGAACTTCTCTTTGCCCAGGGTGGGACTGCACTTCTTCCAGGCCACACAAGCCCTAAGCCCCACCCTGGGACGAGGTGCTATTTCCCAAATACTGGAAACAGCTGAGGCTTCCCGCTTGTGATCAATACGCCTTCCCCACAGACTGGGTAATACATCCCAAGGACTGTGTCCCATCCCTTCCTGGCTCAGTTCTGGCATAATTCCTCATTGCAGCCCAGATCAAAAAAATCCTTCTCAACCTTTCCTAGAAATAAGTTAGAAAAAGACTCAAAGCCCAACAGGAAAAAACAGTCATATGGACATGAGTTTGAGCAAGCTCTGGGAGATAGTGAAGGACGGGGAAGCCTGTCATGCTGCGATCCATGGGGGTCAGAAAGAGTCAGACATGACTGAGCAACTGAACAACAAATAAATAAAAACACACCCACTGAAATGGAAGTGTGTGTGCTAGTCACTCAGTCGTGTCTGACTCTTTTGCAGCCCCATGGACTATAACCCACCAGTCCCCTCTGTCCATGGGATTCTCCAGGCAAGAGTATGGAGTGGGTTGCCATTTCCTTCTCCAGGGGATCTTCCCCAACCAGGGATCGAACCCCAGTCTCCTGCATTGCATGCAGATTCTTTACTATCTGAGCCACCAGAGAGGCCCTGAAATGGAAGTAGAGGCATAAAACATAAGAGACTCTCATCCTTACTCATAATAAGTGAAATCTGAATTAAAACTACACTGAGATACTACTTTTCAAATATTAAATGGGGAAACTCTGAAATATAATTTTTATTGTATCTATACATCCAGTCCAGTCCAGTGACAGTGGGTTCTTTCTTCCCCTGTTATGAACAAATTGCAAGAAACACTCCTCTGGAACTCCCCTGCTGGGAAATGAATCTGATAAAACTCCACAGACCCCTTTAGGGTCTGTGGTGAGAGGAGAGTGCAAACCTAGATTATTAAGCTGAACACCAACCTCCTCAGGAATGTTACATATTATGTTCCTTCTCCAGATCTTGAAGAACATGCTGCTTTTCTTAGGTCCTCTCTCTATCCTACCCAGGCAAGAGTCTTTACTGCCAGTTTTATCTATTTCTCCCTTTCACCTGGAATCATTTTTTCTTCAAGACCACAAAATATCTTGATCACATAAGGGCTATACCTTTCAGTTTGCTATCTTTCCCCGCCCCCCCCCCCCATCTTAATGCAAAACGGGGTCAAATGGAGTAGGCATTTTCCTGTATTATATTGTGCCTGCTAGTTAAGGGTATAGATCCACAGATCCATGTGGTTTATTGCATTATATTTTTCAAATATTCACTTCCTCTCTCTGTAGAAGGTTTGTACCTCCTTGCCCCAATAATGCCAAGTCTGGTCTTACAACTTACACTGGTCAGTGAAATGTGAGCAGAAATGGCAAAGGCCACTTCCAATCAGAAAGTTCAAGACCCATCAAGTGGTTCCAATCATCTTGCTATTTCGTCTACTGCAAGACCATCTCCAGATTAGCACATCTCAGGAATGGTTTGCTCCTTTAGCCTCATCCTGGAATAAAGACAAAATAGAACAGAGACACGAAGGACACAACATGTGAGTGAGAAATAGACCTTTGCGGTCTTAAGCCTCTGAGACGTAGGAGCTGCTTGATATTGGAGTATAACCTAGTCCAGCTGACTGCTAAATCTATAAGCTCTGATGTATTTTACTAATATGATTGTTTGTATCCCAAACAGCACCCAGCATAATCCCTTGCCCATGATGCACTTTTAACAAAAATTGGCTACTATTTTTCACGTCCTCTTTCACTTCTCTTCCCTTTTTTTCCCATTTATTATTTTTCACTGGAGTATAACTGCTTTACAATGTTGTGCTAGTTTCTGCTATATAACAAAATGAATCAGCTGTATGTATACATATATCCCCTCCCTCTTGGACCTTCTCCCATGCCCTCAGCCCGCCCCTCTAGGTCACCACAGAACACCCAGCTGAGCTCCCTAAGCAATATAGCAGCTTCCCACCATCTATCTACCTTCCCTTTCTTTTCTGAACAGTTCAGTTCAAAACCATTATAAGGAGCCAAGAAAGGTAGGCATTTGACAAAGGTGTAAAGAGGAATTGCTATAGCCGAAAGCAGGGTGTGAGAGCCTGGACAGGATGAGGAGACTTGATCAAATAAGTATTTACATTAGGGATAATGGGAGTCAAGTTTCTCACTCTCAGAGAAGGGAGCTACAAACATGGAAAGGGAGAAAATTAGAATAAATTTTGTTTTATTGGATTGGAATTGGAGATATTAATGTGAACACATGGTCTTCAATATATATAGATAGATAAATAAACATAATTGTAAACATATGTTTATATATAAATTTCCTAATTCTCTTCCCTGAAAGGGCTTGGGGGTAGCAATTGCCCAATGGAAATGACCAAATCCAGCACACAGGTCTTAGCTTCCAAATAGTATTCTCTACTAAAGGAATCCGGGATCCTCAGGAAAAGGGCTTCACATTCTTGAAGAGGTCAATGTCCTCATTAATAATTAAGGATTATACTCTCCTTTCATCCACAGCTTGAAATTAGTTTACACAACTTTATTAAATTTATTTCCCAATAGTAGGACACCACAATAGTAGGGGTTTTGCTTGACTCACAATTCAGCTGTATGAGGGTGTATTAGACAGGGTTATCCAGAGAAACAGAAGGAACATCACGTGTATATATATAGAGATTTATTTTAAGAAATCAGCTCACATGATTTGGAGGCCTGGCAAGTCCAAAATCTGCAGGGTAGGCTGGCAGACTGGAGACTCAGGGAGGAATTGCAATTTGAGTCTAAAAGCAGTCTGCAGGCAGAATGCCTTCTTGCTTGGGAACGTCAGTCTTCTCCTATTAAGGCCTTCATCTGTTTAGATGAGAGCCATCTATGCTGTGGAAGGTAATCTGTGGAAGGTTATTAAAGATTTACATTTTTTAAATACTTTTCTTAATTTTTTAATTGAAGTATACAGACATAACATATATATGTTACAAGTTATATCTGAGGTTGTTGATATTTCTCCCAACAATCTTGATTCCAGCTTGTGATTCATCCAGCCCAGCATTTCATATGATGTTCTCTGCACATAAGTTAAGTAAGCAAGGTGACAATATACAGCCTTGACGTACTCCTTTCCCAATTTGGAACCAGTCCGTTGTTCCAAGTCCGGTTCTAACTAATGCTTCTTGACCTGCATACAGGTTTCTCAGGAGATAGGTAAGGTGGTCTGATATTCCCATCTCTTTCAGAATTTTCTATGTAGATGATACCACTCTAATGGTAGAAAGTGAAGAGGAACTAAACAGCCTCTTGGTGAGGGTAAAAGAGGAGAATGAAAAAAGCTGGCTTGAAACTCAACATTTCCATTTATACTCATTATAAAATATTTGCTGTGTTCCCTGTGTTGTACAATATATCCTTGGAGCTTATTTAGTACTTAATAGTTTATACCTTTTAAACCTCTACCCCTATATTGCCTCTCCCCACTGGCAACTACCAGTTTATTCTCTAAATCTATGAGTCTGCTTCTTTGTTGTTATATTCACTGGTTTGCTGTATTTTTTAGATTCCACATATAAATGATATCATACAGCATTTGTCTTTCTTTGTCTTATATCACTTAACATAATGCCCTCCAAGTCCATCTGTGTTGTTGCAAATAGCAAAATTTCATTCTTTTCTGTGGCTGAGTAATATTCCACTGTGTGTGTGTGTGTGTGTGTGTGTGTGTGTGTATACACCACATAAAGATTAAAATGTTAATCTCACTAAAAAAAATACCTTCACAGAAGCTTCTAGAATGTTTAACCAAGTATCTGAATACTATGACCTAGCCAAGCTGACATATGAAATTAACCTTCACAAAGGGAAAAGAGAGTCCACTGTCATTGGGTTGTACACAGGCATAGAATTTGGATATGAAATCATTCACTTTGGCCTCATGTCATTCAGTATTGTGTATATTTTACCTCATTTTTTTACCTGGTTTTCACTTTTAGGAGAAAAAAACAGCCTCTAACTTTGGATGAAAAGTTGAGATTCAAAGTTGGATGAGAAACCATCATCCAGCTTTGGATCTCATTTTGCCACATAGCTAATGCATTTTGTAACTGACTCATTAGCATAACACATGTGAGAAAGTTTCTTACTGGGTATTCCTGGAGTAAGAAAATCTAGGCCCATCTACTTTACAGAGCTGAGTCCAAAAAGGCTACTCTCAGGACTAGATATTAAGATTGCCAGTGAGGAGACCTAAGGCATGATGATGTTTTCACCTAAAAGTTTTTTATTGATTTTATTTAGAGTAGTCTAATCCATTCACTATGGAAAAGATCAGAGTTCAGCTATAGCAGAAATCAGCCACAAATTATTCATTCTGTTTCAGAAGATGATATTTCTTCTGCCAGGGACAGAAATGACACTCACCTTGGATCATGTGACCATGAGCAGGAAAACATCAAGTCAGTCCTCGATGGAGCTGAGAAATATCTTTGCCCCGTGGCTTCTAGCTCTTTGGTTTCTTGGGACTATCACCTGGGATGTGTATCTAAAGCATGAGCATGAGGGGATAGTGAACTAAGCCGGTTAACAGCCATAATAATGATGAAGTAAGTATCTATTTTATACCAGATGCTGTCCTGGATACCACAGACACAAGATGGCAAAACCTGGCTCCTTATCCTCAGTCTAGTGGGAGAGACAGTCACGTCACTGTGATATCTGAAGGGGAAAGCTCCATGCAAGGAGTTGACAAACACAAAGGAGAGAGTGACTAACTGTTCCCAAGGTTCTAGGATGATTTCCACAGATGAGGTGACCTTTGACTGGCACCTTGCAAGATGCTTAAGAGTCTAGCAGAAAAGATAACAGGAAATAGAGGATTCTAGAAACTGGGTGTTAATTTTTTGTTTACTTACTTATCAGTTTTATTATAGATTATTAAACTACTGAGTATTAATATAGAAAATATGGAATGTACTAAAAATTATAAAGAAGTTTAAAAAAACCCTAATGACCCTAACTTCAACATCTAGACACAACAGCAGCAATAATTACTCTGCCATAATCATTTATTTTCTTTTCCTATGTATTTTAATATAAAATTGTGTTTCTTCCAGAATTATAACTTTGTATGTTGTTTATTCTCAAAACATGTTCCATCACTTAAAAGCTTGGTAAACTAATATTTGATAGATTCTTAAAAATCGTACCAAGCAGATTTATCATAATACTTGTAAGCATTAGTCTATTGTGCATTTCTGTGCTCCAGGTTTTCATTCATATAAGGCGTGTCTTTGTGTGTAAACTTTCATCATATTTTAGAGGTGGAAATCCAAGGATAAAGTATTTGAACATTATTAATGCTCTTGATAACTAGCCATATTGCTTTCTAGATAATTTGCAACAAATCATCACTAGCAAAGCATGAAAGTGCCTTTCGTTCTAAACTAACATCATTGCATAGAATTTTGTCAAATGGAGTTTAACATGCATTCAATAAAGTACACTAAACTCAAATGTATAGCTATAATTTTTTAAATATTTGATAATGTAATAGGAAATAATTTGGCAGTTCCTCAAAAAGTTAAACATGGAGCTACTGTATGACCTAGCAATACCACTCCTGGGTATATACCCAGGAGAACTGAAAATGTCTGTCCACACAAAAATTGTACACAGGAGTTCATAGCATTATTCATAATAGCTGAACCATGGAAACAATCCAAATATCCATCAACTGATGAATGGATAAACTAAATGTAGTATATCCATATAATGGAGTATTATTCTCAGCTATAAGAGAGAATGAAGTATTGATACATGGAAACTCCAGTACTTTGGCCACCTTATGCGAAGAGTTGACTCATTGGAAAAGACTCTGATGCTGGGAGGGGTTAGGGGCAGGAGAAGGGGACGACAGAGGATGAGATGGCTGGATGGCATCACTGACTCGATGGACGTGAGTCTGAGTGAACTCCGGGAGTTGGTGATGGACAGGGAGGCCTGGCGTGCTGCAATTCATGGGGTCTCAAAGAGTCGGACACGACTGAGCAACTGAACTGAACTGAACTGAATACGTGGATGAACCTTGAAAACATGGTAAGTGAAAGGAGTTATACACAAAAATCTACATAGTATGTGATTCCATGTCTACAAAATGTCCAGAATAGACATATCCATAGAGAAACAAAGTAAAATGGTGATTTCCAGAGGCTAGGAAAGATGGGAAATGGGGAATGACAGATAGTGGGTACAGCTTCTTTTGAGAGAGATGAAAATTTTCTGGAATTTGATGTAATACAACTTTGTGAATACACTAAAACCTACTTAGTTGTATTCTTTAAATTAATAAAATAAGAAAAATAAGATTCAAGCCATACTATGAACTATCTTCACCACTTTTCTCCAAAGACAGGAGGAAGACATGTCATATGACACATATGCTATTTATAGAGAAACGAAAGCACCAAGTGGAGAGCCAAAGTGCCAGCATCTTGATTGGCAATTATTGGGCACCTGCTTTAGGTAGGGCCAGTGCAAGTCACGTCCCTACAGAAGGTAATGCGGGAAATGGCAAAGATCCTCTCCCTTCACTGAGTGTGAGTTCCAGGATAAACACAGGTCATACCTATTAATCAGTTCAACTCAGTTCAATCGCTCAGTCATGTCTCTCTTTGTGACTCCATGGACTGTAGCATGCCAGGCTTCCCTGCCTACCCCCAGCGTCCAGTACTTGCTCAAACTCATGTCCATTGAGTCGGTGATGCTATCCAACCATCTCATCCTCTGTCGTCCCCTTCTCCTCCTGCCTTCAATCTTTCCCAGTATCAGGGTCTTTTCAAATGAGTCAGTTCTTTGCATCAGGTGGCCAAAGTATTGGAGCTTCAGCTTCAGCATCAGTCCCTCCAATAAATATTCAGGACTGATTTCCTTTAGGTTTGATCTTAACCATTCCTTTGACTGATCTGATCTCCTTGCAGTCCAAGGGACTCTCAAGAGTCTTCTCCAACACCACAGTTCAAAAGCATCAGTTCTTCAGTGCTCAGCTTTCTTTACAGTCCAACTCTCACATCCATACATGACTACTGGAAAAACCAGAGCTTTGATTAGATGGACCTTTGTTGGCAAAGTAATGTCTCTGCTTTTTAATATGCTGTCTAGGCTGGTAATAGCTTTTCTTCCTAGGAGTAAGTGTCTTTTTATATAAAACAACTAATGGAAGATGGTTTAGCTTTGACCACTGATTTAGAAAACTACTGGCTTGTTTTTGTTGTTTAGTCACAAGTCATATCCAACTCTTTTGTGACCCCATGGAATGGGGTCAGGCTCCTCTGTCAAGGGAATTTCCCAAGCAAGAATACTAGAGTGGGTTGCCATTTCCTTCTCCAGGGGTTCTTCCCAGCCCAGGGATCAAACCCATGTGTCCTGCATTGGAAGGCAAGTTCTTTACCACCAATCCACCAGGGAAGAGCTACAGGCTTGTTACAGTTACTCATATCAGAATGGGCTGTTAATACAGCTGAAAACAGTAGATCACCATTTCCATAGCTACATAGAGTACTTCCCATTTCCATGGCAAATGGAACAGAATACCAGGCGTGAGGATTGAGCAACAAAGACCCACAACAAATAGTGCATGTAATTTTTTTTTTTTGTAAATACAAAGAACCAATGTTTTAGAGTGTTTTTTTCATTGATGAGAGAAAGGAGATTACCCGATTTCCCAATTCTCTGGAAAATGATATGATTAGAAAAGAGGATCAGAACATAAAAGCTCTGTAAGAAAGTAATGAACAAAATGCACATGGTGTCACTGATGAAGATCCTCTCACAGCACAGTAAGGGACACTGATATGTCTGCCTGCCTTCACAGGTGCTGAAGGAAAGAGAGCCCCACCTAGAACAACCGTTTCTTTGGCAGGAGGAAATGACATGAAACCCAGGTCAGGGAAGCTTCAAGGCAGGGCTAATGGTGGTAAAATCTGACCATAATTCAGCCGAGGAGGAAACTCTATGATGTAGCTGTGGCAACGGCCCTGACTGTGTATGAGAATGTGCGAAAAGGACCCAGTCGTCCCTGACCTGGGAAATGAAAGTACTGCTGGTTAAACGGACCAGGTTGATGGTTGCCATGGAAGCCGTAAAACTCTTGCTTTCTCAGAACAGAGATGGGAAGAAACAGGCCCGGCAGTCTATGGGGGAAAGCAGAGCCCAGATGGCCCGTGTCAGGTTCATCTTCTCTTCTACCCTCTGCATAATAATCTCTGGATTCCTTCCCACTTGGCCTCCGTGAAGAGGTAGGGTGAGAAACAGAGACACAGGAAAAGGTCTTTTTTTGTTCTTTGTCTCATTAACAAAATGCTAGATGTTAACCGGAACCCTGTTACGCCAAGAACTCTGGATGAGGCTCTTCCCATATTCCAAAAAGTGAAGAGTAATTGCCACTAAGCAGAAATATAAATGACTACAGGTGTAACAGGTGATTGTGATGAACACCTGAAGTTGAGGCCTGATAGGTATCCATTCTGGAGAAGGCAATGGCAACCCACTCCAGTACTCTTGCCTGGAAAATCCCAAGGACAGAGGAGCCTGGTGGGCTGCCATCTATGGGATTGCACAGAGTCAGACACAACTGAAGCGACTTAGCAGCAACAGCAGGTATCCATTCCTCCTTCACCTGGTAGATTTTCCTTTGAACTATCACCACTTCCTTACTCTTGATCCATCTGGTTCCTGTGGAACCAGCCCACAAAATATACGAATAGGCATATGACTCAAGCATGACCAATGAGAGCATTGTATTAGTCCAGGATGTCCAAGCTACATGGTGAGAGCTACAGAACTCTGATGAAGCTAAAACAGTAAACTTGGAGCTGCCAGAAGATATCTTCTCTAACTGAATGGAGAAAGCTTGTCTGCAATGAAAAGATATGAGGCCAACTACAGGACAGCAGAGCAAGAATGAGCCTCGATAGCATCATTTCATCCTTGATCTAGCTGTACCTGAAGATGAAGTTACCTGTACATCTCCCAGATACATGAGGCTAGAGATGATCAATTAGCTAATCTAATTGATAGATTAAGTTATTTTTCTATTTTAATGAAGAGAGCTTATCAATATAGTGGGTATATTGGATCACAATTTTTGCTAAAATTTCTGACAGGTGGTTTGGTATAGGCACCACCAGCATACAAAATGGACCTTGTCAAAGCCTGTTGAATGACCACCAACTGACCAACTAGAGAAAGCATCTGAAATCTAAAGAAAGGACAAAGAAATGAAACTCTAGAATTAAGAAAAAAAGAAGGCTTTTTAATTATGTGTTTTCTCTGATCAAATGACAGGGATTATCACAGTAATGATGGCAAATAAACTCTTAATCAATTGTTAAGTTAATAACATTAATAGAAACTATTATTATAAAAATTAGTACTTTAGAACCAATTTTATGTGCTAACACTCTGCGATTTGTTTCAATCTCACTTAAATCTCACCCTCGTAGGGAAATTATTATTATTTCCATTTTACAGATGAACAAACTGAGACTAGGGTCATTTATAAATGTGGCCAAGGTACACTCCAGTGGATTCTGATTGTCTGACAGAATACTTTTCTGGGTGTTATCTTATAAAACAAATAAGACCTAACCTTGTCTTTGCTGGGGCTAAGTCACTTCAGTCGTGTCCGACTTTGTGCAACCCCATAGACGGCAGCCCACCAGGCTCCCCCATCCCTGGGATTCTCCAGGCAAGAACACTGGAGTGGTTTGCCATTTCCTTCTCCAAAATCTTGTCTTTAGGGAGCTACAATTCAGTTAGCACTAGCAAGATGATGTCATATGTGGTCAAGCACCAGATTAATGCTACAAATCATAAATGTTACAAGATCTCAGTGGAGAAAAAGAGTGCCTTAGGCTGGAATGATCAGAAATCATGGAAGACATGAGTTTGGGACAAGACCCCAAAGGAGGAGGGGGAAAGGAAGCCGATTCCTGAAAGGAGGGAATGGCACAAAGTCAGCAGGAGAAAAAGCAGCTTGTCCTTGCCAAAGTAGCTGACATTTGCTAGGGTAACAAGGGAGGTTGAGCAGAGATCAATCAGGTAAGTCCTTAGATTCCAGGTTAAAAAATCTGAACTCTAGCTTGAAAGAACAAAAAACCTTGAGCTCCAGAGACCAGATCAAGATATTACTATACTAATGACAACACATTTTGCAGATAATTTCTATTTAGGAAGCTGTTTAAAACTGAAGTTTAGAGCAATCAGAGAAATAAGTATAGAAGTTAAAAACACAAGCAGCATTTTGGGACCATGGGTATCCTGCACTGAAGCTAGGAGACCCCCCCTGCCAAACAAGGGAACAGCTGGTGAAAGCTATATCAGTGACTCAAAATCAGATCAAGTACTGGTCTAATTTGCTTTCCCTGTGTTTCCTTTTTCCTTCTTTCCCACTCTCTTCTGTCTCTGCATTTTCTTGTCGTTGGCCATGACTCTCTCCCACCATGCTGTCTTTCTTAACACCCTCTCTCTTCCACACTGAGAAATAGTGAGACCTCTCTGTCTTCTCCTCACTGTCCATTTCAACCCCTTTTTGTCTAGATTCTTCATCTTCCTGTCTCTCAAAATGTTGATGTTTTATAGCTTTCATGTTCTCCGTGTGTGTGTGTGTGTGTGTGTGTGTATGTTTTTGTGAAGAAATAAAGTATGGGCTAGTTCACATGATTCTTTGATTAGCTGGGGTCAATAAAAACTACAAATGTCCTTTAAATATTAGTTCTCCCCCTCCCTAAAATAAAGCAGGGGTGCTTTCAGATACAGAAAACAAATTTATGACGGGGGGAAATGGTGTGTGTGTGTGTGCTCAGTCATGTCCGATTCTCTGAGACTCCATGGATTATAGCCCACCAGGCTCCTCTGTCCAGGGAATTTTCCAAGGAAGAATACTGGAGCAGGTTGCCGTTTCCTTCTCCAGGGGATCTTCCTGACCCAGGGATCAAACCTGAGTACCTGAGTCCTCTGCAATGGCAGGTGGATTCTTTACCAGTGTGCCACCTAGGAAGCCCAGGGGGGAAATGGAGTGGGATAAACTCGGAGATCGGGGTTGACATATATACACTGAAAACGAAAAGACAGTGACAGTGAAGTCTCTCAGTCGTGTCCGACTCTTTGCGACCCCGTGGACTGTAGCCCACCAGGCTCCTCCATCCATGGGATTCTCCAGGCAAGAGTACTGGGTTGCCATTTCCTTCTCCAGGGAATCTTCCCGACCCAGAGATCAAACCCAGGTCTCTCTCATTGTAGGCAGATGCTTTACCGTCTGAGCCACCAGGGAAGTCATATATACATTAGATAACTAATAAGGACATATTGTAGAGCACAGGGAACTCTACTCAATACTCTATAATGGCCTATATGGGAATATAATCTAAAAAAGAGTAGACAGAGCCTTCCCTGATGGTCTAGTGGTTAAGACTCCTTGCTTCCACCTCAGGGGTCACTGATTCAATTCCTGATTGGGGAACTAAGATCCCATATGCCCCATGGAACAGCCAAAAAATAAATAAAAATGAAAGAGTGCATATGTATACATGTATAACTGATTCACTTTGCTGTACAGCAGAAACTAACACAATTCTGTAAACAACTATACTCCAACAAAAATTTTAAAAATAAATAAATAAAGCAGAAGTGCTTTGGGTGAATGAGGAAAGAAGTGTAAGGAATTACTGAAGTATTCAGCACCAGAAAAGGAAAATCCCCTTTGTCTATATTATTAGTTCAAGGCAGAGTTATTGCCTATGAATGGGGGTTAGTTATTTTATATTTCCTGTGACTAAATTGATTTTTAAAGCGTGGAAGATGATTTTTTTTCCCCAAGGAGAAGATTCATTGATTAATGTCTGATTAAAAACCAAACCAAACCAAAAAGACAAGAAAGACCAACAAACAGATGTACTATATATGCCTGCATGCTCAGTCGCAACTAACTCTTTGCAACCCCATGGACTGTAGCCTGCCAGGCCTCTCTGTCAGTGGAATTTTCCAGACAAGAATACTGGAGTGGGTTGCCATTTCCTACTCCAGGGGATATTCCCAACCCAGAAATTGGACCCGAGTCTCCTGTGTCTCCTGTATTGGCAGGTAGATTCTTTACCACTGAGCCACCTGGGAAACCTCATTATATACGCATGCTCACTTTCAAAAAGGAAAGTGCTTATGCTTTTCAAAAGGCAGCAAACAACACGAACTTGAATGCACAATGTTATGTGTGCCTGTGAAGCTCTCCCGGTCCACGTGTGTGCTCAGTAACCACAGCGATCCCAGGCCCTCCACGGGGAAAGTGCCCCCAGGTTCCTGAGGACACTGCAGCATATTTGATAAGCATTTCTGCTCCTTCAAATGTGGTCGGCATTGTCATTTGTTTTTTGTTTGTTAACTTGAAGGTTATACTGTTTATGAGTAGGCTCTGGGAGTTGGTGATGGACAAAGAAGCCTGGCGTGCTGCAGTCTATGGGGTCGCAAAGAGTCAGACACGACTGAGTGTGTGAACTGAATTGAACTGAACTGAAGGGTATACTGTTTAGAAGAAAGAGACTAGATTCAGGAGAAAAAAATTAGAAATGACCAAAGCTGCAAAAGTAGGACAGGAATACTTCTGAGCCAAGCAGAAATACAGACCAGGAATTACGAACTCTCTGTGAGGGAGGGGCTCAGCTTCTAAAACATTATGACCGTTCAGCTTTAAAATACCACCAAAACAAAATACCCTGTGTTTCCAAGCATATTCATGTAAGTGCTAACTTTCTTCTAATAACCTCAATTACCTCAGAAACAAATGTATAGAAAGTTTAAGAGATTCCTGGTGGTTCACATGGTAAAGAATCTGCCTGCAGTGTAGGAAACCTGTGTGCGATCCCTGGGTTGGGAAGATCCTCTGAAGCAGGGAATGACAACCCACTCCAGTGTTCTTGCCTGGAGAATTCCATGGACAGAGGAGCTTGGAGGGCCACAGACTACAGGGTCGCAAAGAGTCGGACACGATTGAGCAACTAACACACACAGAGATAGATGTGATCTAACACTGAATTCTCTGACGAATCTGGTACGAACTTCTGGAGCGCCCGCTACGCGCCAGGGCCTGTGCTGAGTGCTCACCCACCTCATCTTCTTTCATCTCCACAAGAGCCACAGGAGGCAGGAAGCGCGCTTGCTGCCTTATACACGAGAAGGCTGAGATTTAAAGGACTAAATAATCTGTCCATGATTACACTAGTATGTAGCTCAGATTCAGACCCGGCCAGCCTTCGTCTTACATGCTCTTTCTGCTCTGTTTCACTGATTAGGGATTCAGATTTGAGTCCATCTGAACAAGGTGACACATGTATCAAGAGTAGAGAGTCCTGGACTGACTTTTAAGTTCTGACATGGGTTCTGTCTCATCTTAAGCCTAGAAGGATGCTTCCCTACCATCCACTCAGTATTGTTAAGGCTGAAACAGACAAAATGATTTTGTCTAAATCCACACAATGAATGCATGGAATGGCACCTTAAATCATTTTTTCAGTTCCTGCGCTTTTTTCCCTGATTGAAAAATAGGGACGGGGGTGGAGGGGCGGCAGGGGGCGCTGTGCTGGATCTTACTTTCAGTATTCAGGACTTTTAGTTGAAGCATATGAGATCTAGTTCCCCCACCAGGGCACCAGGGATCAAACTCACGCACCTACTTTGGGAGCATGGTGACTTGGCCACTGGATCACCAGAGAAGTCCCTTCCCTGACTGAATTTGATGAATTAAGTTCTTCCCAGCACTCAGGGCTTTGGCAGTGAAGTGCTTCACCCTGGAATGCTTGTCACATGACTGTGCATGCTATTTATATCTGGAAACTTCTCCTCCTCCTCCTGTCTGTGTCATGCATGTCTTCAGAGGCTTCTCCTGATCACTCTCCCTAAAACTGGTGCCTTCTGACTCTACTGGAGCTCACTTCTTATTGACTTCATTTATCTTAAACTATCAATTATTTTGTATCTACTTTATATTGCTTGTGTTCCCCTGTAGGATATAAGGACTATATCTGTCCTGTTCACTATTGTATCCTCCTTGGGCCGGCATAGCACATAGCAGGTGATTAATCAGTATCTGCTGAATATAAGAATGCTCCCTTGGAGGTATTTTTCTAACATAAAAGCAAATCAACAAAAACCCCAATAGGCAGAAAAATATACTGCTAAGCATGGAAAGATTCTCAAAACTTATAATTAAATTTAAAAAGCAACTTATAGTATAATCTCACTTATATAATATATTTGTATACTAAAAATATATGAAACAAACTAGAAAGTGGATGACTCTAAAAAATGTGGGATTATCAATGTTCTATATAATTTTTTTGTTTGTCTAATTTTCCTGTAATGAGCATGTGTGTTATTTTTGTACTGGGAAAACAATAAAATAAATTTGGGAGATGGGAGTAAGATTAACTAAGAATAACTCTTAATAAACACAATTTATAATGAAAGTAAATAATGGCTGCGCCAAAAAGGGTGTTTGGGGATTTTTCAGCCTAACCCCTTTTATTTGATATTCACAACTGATATTTTCTCAAAATCTTGTACAGTGTAAAGAAAAAGTATAGCTCCAATCCATTGTGTTGATCCAGTTTCCTCACCTAAACTTCTCTTGGTAGAAAAGATGGAACCATTCATCACAAACGCCTTTGTCATACCATGCTGTTGAAATTTTAAAATAATGGTCAGTGAAGACAATAGACTGTCCCAGAGGGCAGATGCTCACAGCAAATCCCAGTTTCTCTGAACCTCAGTTTCCTCAACCATGATACAGAAGAAATGGACTGGAGCATTTTTAAGGTGCCATCAGTTCCTATGATTTTATCATCTTGTTAACCATAGAATAAGTTTATAATCTTAAAAAGTTGTATCAATAGATATAGACAAGTAGAGACTTCTGGTTATTGAGGAACTCCCTGGTGGCTCAGTTGTAAAGAATTCGCTTGCAATGCAGGAGACCCAGGTTCGATCCCTGGTCTGGGAAGATCCCCTGCAGAAGGAAACAGCAACACATTCCAGTATTCTTCCTGGGAAATCCCATGGACAGAGGAGCCATGGGGTTCCAAAGAGTAGGACACAACTTAGCAACTAAACCACCATCTGGTTATTGGATCTTGTACACATGTACAAGTAGATTACACTGTATTTAATAATGCTAATAGTGCTAAAACCCACGGCATTTCCATAAAAAGCAATTCAAATGCTGAAAATAACCAACCCACTCTTATTCAACAAAAGGAAAAAAACTACCATTGGACAGTTTTAAGTATACTCTCTTTACTAGAAACAGTTTTAAAAGACTACTTAGGAGAGATTCATTTCATATAGGTTTAGAAAATTGGTTTATAAGTTGCAGAACTCAAGACTATGAATTGGTAGTTCAAGTACAGTTATCAACAGGTACAAGCCGAGTTCTCCCGAAATTTCTAGGAGGAAGGAGTAGGTAGGCACCAGTAATTTCTCTTACAGGAGATGGTTTCTGGCATATTACAGATGCCCAAAACTTTTTGTTGAATTCATAAAGGAAAAAACACAATATACTGAATACAAAAGACCTCAAACCCACAGAACACTCATACACAATCACACACTAAAAGAAACAATTCAAAATTTAGAGAATAGTCCCCTTACCACATTCACAGTCCCTCCTCAGCCCTTCGCCAGAATATTCTCACTGAGGATAGTTATTCTACTCAAAGGTATGAAATATGAAATAGAAAATGAAATTGGCAAGTCGATTCACAGTGTGCTATGAAGTCAGGAGTCTGATCTCAGAGCTGACGACCCCAGTTTACCCCGGTTTAAATCTTGGCTCTAAGCAATGGCCTTTAAGCAAATCGCTTAAAACTCAGTTTCTTCATATGTGTTACTCAATTGCTGATTATTTGAAGATTTATTTCTCATTTCTAAAAATAACATACTTATTGAGATGCAATGCACACAGCATACAGGTGGTTCATCCATTGAAAGTGCACAATCAGGGGATTCTGGTATAGTCACAGAGTTCATCATGCCCATTAACAATCACCCAACATGCCCCCTCACCCTCCCTCCTCCAGCCTTAGGAACTCACCTACCTATTTCCTGCCTACCTACCGATCCATAGATTCATCTACCCTAGACATTTCATATAAACAGAATCATATGATATGAGGTGGTTTGTGAATGATTTCTTTCACTTAGCGTAACGTCTTCAAGGTATATCTGCTTTGAAGCATGTAGATTCTTTACAATCTGAGCCACCAGGGAAGCCCAACATGTATCAAAATTTGATTCCTTTTTATTGCCAAGTGATATTTCAATTTATAGATATAACACATTCTATTTATCTATTTAATCCATTAATGGATATTTACAGCTCTATACAGTCAGCAAAAAAAAGACCTGGAGTTGACTGTGGCTCGGATCATGAACTCCTTATTGCCAAATTCAGATTTAAATTGAAGAAAGTAGGGAAAACCACTAGACCATTCAGGTATGACCTAAATCAAATCCCTTATGATTATACAGTGCAAGTGAGAAATAAATTTAAGGGACTAGATCTGATAGACAGAGTGCCTGATGAACTATGGATGGAGGTTCGTGACATTGTACAAGAGACAGGGAGCAAGACCATCCCTAAGATGAAGAAACGCAAAAAAGCAAAACGGCTGTCTGAGGAGGCCATACAAATATCTGTGAAAAGAAGAGAAGCCAAAAGCAAAGGAGAAAAGGAAAGATATACCCAACTGAATGCAGAGTTCCAAAGAATAGCAAGGAGAGATAAGAAAGCCTTCCTCAGTTACCAGTGCAAAGAAATAGAGGAAAACAATAGAATGGGAAAGACTAGAGATCTCTTCAAGAAAATTAGAGAAACCAAGGGAACATTTCATTCAAAGATAGGCTCAATAAAGGATAGAAAAGGGATGGACTTAACAGAAGCAGAAGATATTAAAAAGAGGTGGCAAGAATACACAGAAGAACTATGCAAAAAATATCTTCAGACCCAGATAATCACAATGGTGTGATCACTCACCTAAAGCCAGACATCCTGGAATGCGAGGCCAAGTGGGCCTTAGGAAGCATCACTACGAACAAACCTAGTGGAGGTGATGGAGTTCCAGTTGAGCTCTTTCAAATCCTAAAAGATGATGCTGTGAAAGTGCTGCACTCAATATGCTAGCAAATTTGGAAAACTCAGCAGTGGCCACAGGACTGGAAAAGGTCAGTTTTCATTCCTATCCCAAAGAAAGGCAATGCCAAACAATGCTCAAACTACCACACAATTGCACTCATCTCACACGCTAGTAAAGTAATGCTCAAAATTCTCCAGGCCAGGCTTCAGCAATATGTGAACCGTGAACTTCCAGATGTTCAAGCTGGATTTAGAAAAGGCAGAGGAACCAGAGATCAAATTGCCAACATCCACTGGATCATGGAAAAAGCAAGAGAGTTCCAGAAAAACATCTATTTCTGCTTTATTGACTATGTCAAAGCCTTTGACTGTGTGGATCACAGTAAACTGTGGAAAATTCTGAAAGAGATGGGAATACCAGACCATCTGACCTGCCTCTTGAGAAACCTGTATGTAGGTCAGGAAGCAGCAGTTAGAACTGGACATGTAACAACAGACTGGTTCCAAATAGGAAAAGGAGTATGTCAAGGCTGTATATTGTCACCCTGCTTATTTAACTTCTATGCGGAGTACATCATGCAAAATGCTGGGCTGGATGAAGCACAAGCTGGAATCAAAATTGCCGGGGGAAATATCAATAACCTCAGATTTGCAGATGACACCACCTTATGGCAGAAAGTGAAGAACTAAAGAGGCTCTTGATGAAAGTAAAAGAGGAGAGTGAAAAAGTTGGCTTAAAGCTCAACATTCAGAAACTTAAGATCATGGCATCTGGTCCCATCACTCCCTGGGAAATAGATGGAGAAACAGTGGAAACAGTGACAGATTTTATTTTGGGGGCTCCAAAATCACTGCAGATGGTGATTGCAGCCATGAAATTAAAAGACACTTACTCCTTGGAAGGAAAGTTATGACCACCCTAGACAGCATATTAAAAAGCAGAGACATTACTTTGTCAACAAAGGTCCATCTAGTCAAGGCTGTGGTTTTTCCAGTGGTCATGTATGGATGTGGGAGTTGGACTGTGAAGAAAGCTGAGCACCAAAAGAATTGATGCTTTTGAACTGTGGTGCTGGAGAAGACTCTTGAGTGTCCATTGGACTGCAAGGAGATCCAACCAGTCCATCCTAAAGGAGATCAGTCCTGGGTGTTTACTGGAAGTTCTGATATTGAAGCTGCAACTCCAATACTTTGGCAACCTGATGCCAAGAGCTGACTCATTTGAAAAGACCCTGATGCTGGGAAAGATTGAGGGCAGGAGGAGAAGGGGACGATAGAGGATGAGATGGTTGGATGGCATCACCGACTCAACTGACATGAGTTTGGGTAAACTCCAGGAGTTGATGATGGACTGGGAGGCCTGGCGTGCTCCAGTCCATGGGGTTGCAAAGAATCGGACACGACTGAGTGACTGAACTGAACTGAACAGGTATTTTTAAAATAGTTTTGAGTACTTAGAGTGATATTTATTTAGGTGGACCTTGCTTTTTTTCCCTTCAGCTACCTTATCCATAGCAGTGTGCTATGTTCATTTGGTTCTCCTAAGATAAGCCATAACAAAATTCTTCATTAAAGTAGATGGAGTTAGTACCACCAGTAAAGTGTTCTTTACATGTCATCACTGTTGTTTGCTCTACAGATCAAGTGACTGCTGGATTCCACCACTTTCCCCCACCCCCGACCTCATTCATGGTTATATCTAGACACTGTCATTCCCAACAACCTCAAATTATCTTCAAATCTTTTATTTCGTTTCATTCCCTTAACATTACTCCAACAATTCTTTGCCTTCCCCAGAGTATCCACTCCCTCCACTCCACTACCTGGTGATGGTCCAGTCACCCCTTGACATCTGCATTTCCTTCCTTATCCAGCTTAGATGCCATGGTTCATCATCATCATTATCACCATTCTCTTGCATAACACCTCCACTCCCATCCCTTCTGCCTTTTGCTGTGCTTGTCTGGCAAAGTTATTAATACATCCCTGATCTAATGCTCTGCCTACTCTGTTCCAAAATCTGAGCACTTGAACATGCCTAGAAAGAAAGCACAGGGCATGCTGAGAGGCATCACTTTAAACTGGTGATCACAAGCCTCAAGAGGGCCCCCAGTATGCCTGGGAAACCAAATTTCATCTGCTTGTCTATTTACTCTCCTGGTTTCCTCCACAACTGTTCACACTTTCCTCTCTCTTCTTAAATTTCTCACCCCTTGACCTTTCTCACTCTCACTGATGAATTTGCTTCTTATTCCATTGAGAAAACAGCTGCAATCATAAAATAACTTTCTCAAGATCCTTCCAACAAATCTACCAACTTACCTTCACCTAGAGGCATGCATTCTGCCTTCTTTTTGATTTCAGTGGATGAACCAATTTTGTTAATGTGTGGGACTATCTAACCCTTATGAAAGTTTTGAAAAGAGATTTAGACAGTGGTGGAGAGTTTAGAGTTTCAGTAGTAGAAAGTACATTAGAAAACTAATTCTAGGGTCAAATTCTCCACTTGTAGACTAGATACCAATTCCTTTTGCATTCTGCAAAAACTTGGACAGCAAAGGAAAAATAATCATAGTTTAACACCTGTTTCATCTACATATAAAGCTTACATAGTCATAATAAATTAAACTCTGAATATTGATCTAATCAAAATAGTGGAGTTATATATCATCTATTCACTTCCCACCAGGGAAGATGAGAATTTAGCTTTCATTTCTTCCCCACATCCTCGAAAACTTGAGAAACACCCATCTCTCCTTAGCATTTCTTTCTCACTGCCAGGTCTCTATCACTGAAACTGTAAGAGACGATATGACCAGTGGCCTCTATATTACCGTAACAGTGACCAGTTCTAAGTCCTCCTCTTACACTGGCAGCAGCATTTGCACAGCTGATTCTTTCCATACTTCTTGAAACACTTTTTTTACTTGCCTTTTAGGACATCACACTTTCTTGGCTTCCCTTGTATCTGGTGGGAGATGACAGACCCAGCAGTCAATTAGTCAAGGTACTTGTGACAGTTTGGGAGCCACAACAGAGCATTTTTGAGGCTTTCATGAGCAAAGTGCCAGAGATGATTCTGAAAGAAAAAGGTCACTTAAGGTCTTTCCCTCCTCCATACCACTGGGCCCTAAGGTGTTCCTTTAGAGGCTGGGTTGTTGTTTTCTCTCCATTGCAACAAAATCTTTGTGTCCCAGTCCAGCAGCTATAACTTCATCTTCTTTCCAGTCATACTCTACTTGTACTCAGATATTTTGTCTGGAAAGATCAGGTGTAAGATGGACAAGGCCATCTTAAAATAAAATTTACAGAGAGTTCCCTGGGGGCACGGTAGATAAGCTAATACAGGGGACATGGGTTCGATCCCTGGTCTGGGAAGATTCCACATGCCAAGGAGCAGTTAAGCCCATGTGCCATAACTGCTGAAGCCCACGGGCTTAGAATCTGTGCTCCACAACAAGAGAAACCACCACAATGAGAAACCTGCACACCTACCTCAATGAAGAGTAGCCCCCACTTCCTGCAACTAGACAAACCCACCCAAAGCAACGAAGACCCAGCACAGCAAAACAACATTAATTAAGGTAAATTTTAAAAAGTAAAATTTACAAAGACTCGTATGTCCTCCACTCTGGTCTGCACAGGGACCTGATGAATAGTGTGCTCAACTAGGTAGCCATTATCCTACAATTTAAGACCTTTTCAGTCCAAAGAGAACCCGAGTACCTGAACCAGATTAAGTTTATCCTCCGTGCCCGCTTTGGGGCAGGGCTGCCACTTAGAGGGTGTACCACTCAGGCTGGGCCAGGATTGCTGTTAGGGGAAAGAAAGAGTGCATCATGCCTAGAAATGGTCAGGATAGAGTCCAGGTAAGTCTATATAATCCTCCATCCCTGCTCTTCACCCAGGAGCACACCGATAGGAAATGATCCTTTTCTGGGGACAGCTACATTCAGTGACTCAACGGCCTTATTAAGGTATGTGGAGCAGAAAGGTAAAGGAGATAGAATCAGAAATATTTTTGAGCAGAAGTTTTTGGGGGTCATTCCAACACTCAACAATACCAGACACCTGTAGACAGTAGGGAACATGAAAGGTCCATTGAATTTCTTGAAAATTAGCCTATTGTTGAATGGCTTTTGTGATGAAAACTGTACTATTCTCAGACTGAAAGGGTCCAGAAGGCCAAATATGTAATACAGATTCCTTTCAAAAGTCACAATACTGGACAGTAAATGAAATTTTCCTCTGCTACAAAGAATGGCACCATCTCTATTTTCCAAGTTGTTCACTACAACTTGAAAAGAAGAGTATCCAGACAGAGGCAGGCAGTGCCTCTGCTCACAAGATGTGCAGAAACACATGTATGCATACATTAACTAATTAGAGGATATAGGTGAAATAATGATTGAAATTAATATCACCAAAATAAGAAACAATGAACATAAATGAGCCTCTGAATATGAAACCCTGAGAATACAGTAGTATTTGTGTTATTTTCAGCCAAAAGTTCATATCCTAACTGGAACCTTGAGGAAACAGCAGACAAACCCAAAGTATAAATCAACTGACCTATGTTCTTCAAACACGTCATCCTCATGAAAGACCAAGACTGAGGGACCGTTCACTGGAAGGAAGGTGAAGAGTCATGACAACTGATGCGATTCATGATCCTGGACTAGGTGGATCCTGTCTCAGGAAAGAAAAAAGTTGCTACAAACGACAATATTGGGACAACTGACAAGTTGGAATATGGGCTTCAGATTGAACAATAGTATTGCTGTTGTTGTTCTTTAGTTGCTGAGTTGTGTCAGACTCTTTTGTGACCCATAGACTGCCAGGCTCCTGTGTCCATGGGATTCTCCAGGCAAGAATACTGGAGTGGGTTGCCATTCCCTTCTCCAGGGGATCTTCCCAATTCAGGGATCAAACCCACCTCCCCTGCTTGGCAGTTGGATTCTTTACCACTGAACCACCTGGGAAGCCCTAGCACATTATTACCTTGAACAAAATTAAAGAAGTATGGGACAAGATAATCACAATGTATCCCCAAAAACTTCAGGGAAAAAAATGACATCAAGAAAGACAATAATAAAGTAAATGTGGCAAAATGTTGAATATCGGTGAAACTGGTAAGGGAATATGAGAACTCTTTGTATTATTTTCCAACTTCCCTATAAGTTTGAATTTTTTAAAATAAAAAACAAAAAACTTTTTAAAGATTTAAAATAACAAATATTTGGTAATAAATATAAGAAATGTTCACAATCTCTATAAATAAAACTTTACCAAGGGATACAAGAAGAATCTTAAATAACTAAAAGAATATCATAGGCAGAAGTATTTCATTAAGATGTTCTCCTGGGCTTCCCTGGTGGCTTGGTGGTAAAGAATCCGCCTGCCAGTTCAGGAGTTGGGTTCGATCTTGTGTTCAATCCATGATCTGGGAAGATCCCACATGTCTCAGGGCAACTAAGCCTGTGTGCCACAGCTGCTGAAGCTTGAGTGCCCTAGAGCCCATGCTCTGCAACAAGAGAAGCCACTGCATGAGAAGCCTGCGCACAGCAACGAGACAGTAGCCCCCTGACTGGTAGCCCCGTTCCCTGAAACTAGAGAAAAGCCCCACACAGTGATGCCAAAAATAAATAAAAATTTAAAAAGATGTTCCCCTCAAGTAAGTACAAAAATTCAATGCAATCTCAAAATACAAATAGGAAAAACAGTAGGAAATCTTTTTTTAAATACCATATTCACGACCCAGATAATCACGATCGTGTGATCACTCACCTAGAGCCAGATGTCCTGGAATGTGAAGTCAAGTGGGCCTTAGATAGCATCACTAAAACAAAGCTAGTGGAGGTGATGGAATTCCAGTAGAGCTATTTCAAATCCTGAAAGATGATGCTGTGAAAGTGCTGCACCTAATATGCCAGCAAATTCGGAAAACTCAGCAGTGGCCACAGGACTGGAAAAGGTCAGTTTTCATTCCAATCTGAAAGAAAGGCAATGCCAAAGAATGCTCAAACTATTGCACAATTGCACTCATCTCACATGCTAGTAAAGTAATGCTCAAAATTCTCCAAGCCAGGCTTCAGCAATACATGAACTGTGAACATCCAGATGTTCAAGCTGGTTTGAGAAAAGGCAGAGGAACCAGAGATCAAATTGCCAACATCCACTGGATCATCGAAAAAGCAAGGGAGTTCCAGAAAAATACCTATTTCTGCTTTATTGACTATCCAAAGCCTTTGACTGTGTGGATCACAATAAACTGTGGAAAATTCTGAAAGAGATGGGAATACCTTCTGATCTGCCTCTTGAGAAAACTATATTCAGGTCAGGAAGCAACAGTTAGAACTGGATATGGAACAACAGACTGGCTCCAAATAGGAAAAGGAGTACGTCAAGGCTGTACATTGTCACCCTGCTTATTTAACTTCTATGCAGAGTACATCATGAGAAACGCTGGGCTGGAAGAAGCACAAGCTGCAATCAAGATTGCAGGGAGAAAGATCAATAACCTCAGATATGCAGATGACACCACCCTTATAGCAGAAAGTGAAGAGGAACTAAAAGCCTCTTGATGAAAGTGAAAGAGGAGAGTGAAAAAGTTGGCTTAAAGCTCAACATTCAGAAAACGAAGATCATGGCATCCGGTCCCGTCACTTCATGGCAAATAGATGGGAAAACAGCGGAAACAGTGTCAGACTTTATTTTGGGGGGCTCCAAAATTGCTGCAGATGGTGATTGCAGCCATGAAATTAAAAGACGCTTACTCCTTGGAAGGAAAGTATGACCAACCTAGATAGCATATTGAAAAGCAGAAACATTACTTTGCCAACAAAGGTCCGTCTAGCCAAGGCTATGGTTTTTCCAGTGGTCATGTGTGGATGTGAGAGTTGGACTATGAAGAAAGCTGAGCACCGAAGAATTGATGCTTTTGAAGTGTGGTGTTGGAGAAGACTCTTGAGAGTCCCTTGGACTGCAAGGAGATCCAACCAGTCCATTCTAAAGGAGATCAGTCCTGGGTGTTCATTGAAAGGACTGATGCTAAAGCTGAAACTCCAGTATTTTGGCCACCTGATGTGAAGAGGTGACTCATTGGAAAAGGCCCTGATTCTGGGAGGGATTGGGGGCAAGAGGAGAAGGGGATGACAGAGGATGAGATGGCTGGATGGCATCACCGACTCTATGGACATAAGTTTGAGTAGACTCCGGGAGTTGGTGATAGACAGGGAGGCCTGGCGTGCTGCGATTCATGGAGTCACAAAGAGTCAGACACAACTGAGCGACTGAACTGAACTGAACTGAACTGGATATTAAATTTTATTAGAAAGCCACAGTTGAGTAATGTTTTATGACCAGGTAGACTACTCAAGAGACTAATTTCAAAGACCAGAAATACATCAAATGCACATGCAGATTTTTGACCTAGCAATACTAATTGTAGAATTTTGTCAACTAGGTAATATTTGCAGGGAAGCAAGATGACATACATATAAGGTCATTTACTATATAGCATATAAATAATATCAAAAGATTAGGATTAGTCTAAATATTCATTAATAGGGGACTGATTAAATCAATAATGATTCTTCCACACAAAGGAATTCTATGCATTCATAGAGAAAAATGAGAATATTCTTTATATACTGATAATAAATAATCTCCTAGATAGAAAACAGTGTGCTTAGCATACCACCACTTATTTTTCAAAGAAAGGAAGAAAGAATTTACTTGTGTCTATATCTCTAGATATAGTCTATATGTTGTGGCTGATAGGAAACAAAAAGTGGCAAAGGAATCCAAAACATTATCTTCATTATCGTCAAAGCTAATATCAGAGAATGAAACTCAGAAACATGTCAACAGTAGGGTTACTCGATACTGAAACCAGAAGCAAGCAATCTCATCCACTTAAGCTGGGCCCTCATAAGCCTCTCTGAGCTTATGAGGTGAGAGCCACCCTGTACATTTTCCAACATGGAGTTGAGGAGGAAAAAGTCTTTGCTGGAGTCATCTTGGCTTTCCTTCCCTTGAAGGCAAGGACTGAACTCCACATACCGATTTGTTCTTAAACTCATCAATCATGTAGTCCACTCCATTCTTAGGAAGAAGCACAAGATAGAGTCAAAGGACAGGAGAGTTAGAAATAAACCCTCTTCATGTAAATCTTGTGGGTGAACAAGAAACCTTCTTCCCCATTCCCTGCCACAGCAGGGTAGACCAGAAACTACTAACTAGGAATAGGTACTAGTTCAGCAGTAAAGAATCCACTTGCAGGAGATATGGGTTTGATCCCTGGGTTGGGAAGATCCCCTGGGAAAGGAAATGGTAACCCACTCCAGTGTTCTTGCCTGGGAAATCCCATGGACAGAGGAGCCTGGCAAGCTAAAGCCCATGGGGTCACAAGAGTTGGGCATGACTTAGAGACTAAACAACATCAACAAAACTAGGTGGCTAAGAGACATGGATTGAAGGAAACCAAGTACTTTTGTATTTTCAAATTTTAAACCATAGGATTTATATTCCCCATTCAAATAAAATAAAAGTAAACAAAAGCATCTCTATTTGATTCTGGGCAGATAATTGAGAGCTGCATAGAAGGTGATAGAAGAAACAAGACTGAATTCATGTATCATCTGCTTCACAACTGATGAAAGGAATGGAATTTAACCTAATTAGATGGAAAAATTTTCTCCAAAGCAAGTGACACACCCAGAAATTATGATCTCTCCAACCATGTTCTTGGTTCTTTTGCATGAAATAGATTGTTTGCCCATCAGGAGACTGTAGGGTTCAAGAGGACAGGGACAGACTTGATCTGTGAAGAATTGTGGATGTGGAAAGGGATGCAATGCCATCAGTAAACACCTCCCCAGCATCTGGGGCTCATACAGGATGGGCACATAGCCCTGAGGACAGTCTGGGTGGAAAGCTCATGCTGACCAGTATTTCTGATGTTAAAGAATGTCTTTTCCATTATCTCAGGGGCACGTCTCCTCCCCCGATGAGGTGGGGCTGGTCACATATAATGGTGTCTTGCCAGTGCAAACACAAACAGGCTTGTGCTGATCCCCAGCTTGTGCCTCTTCAAAATGACCTCATCTTTGCCTCTTGGACGCAGACCCAATGGAGAAATGGAAATACAGCTCAGTAGCTTTCACCTTGATTCTGCTATCTGGGACCAGGGAGGTCAAGATTTTAGTACGACTCTTAATGCTAAAACTATACATTAGGCTTGTGTATGTTTTGTTACTTTTCATACCCTTTTCTACTCATGTTTCCATGTTTTCAACAGACACTGAATTGTCAAACCAGGCATATTTTTAAAACACATATTATAAATAGGTCATGAGACGCAGCCAAGGAAAATGTCACCAACTCTCAGTGGCACTGAAAATAATATTTCAGAGAATAATTGACTCAAAGTGCTTCCTTGCTGAGCAGGCAAAGGCTAAGGCAATGGTGAGAGGCATTTAACATATCAAATTCAAAAAGGACATTTAGGACACCCATCCTGCCCTGCCTTCCCGCCTCTTCTCTCAAACCCTGCAGCATAGAAGCAGCTGCTGAACCACTGCCTCACCCACGCACATAGATTTACCAGGACCTCAGGAGACTGCTATGGACAGAGGAGCCTGGTGGGCTATAGACCATGGGGTCACAAAGAGTCAGACATGACTGAGCAGCTAAACAGCAGTCCCCCAGGCTTCCTGCCCCTCACAGCTATCAGAAACTGTAATTGATCCCTGGACCAAAGGAGTTTGTGATAAAGTTGTTCCTGTCCATATGGGTGAACAAGAAACCTTCTTCCCCATTCCCTGCCACTGCAGGGTAGACCACTGAGGAAAAAGAGTCCAGTGCAGCTAACTTCTTAGGAAACTAAAATTGAAATAACTCTTTCATTCTGATGTTATGATTTTCTAAATTTGTGATATTAAAATGGCCTTCTTTCATCTTATGGAGATAGTAGATGCTGGTGCCCTTTTTCTTTGTTTGTTTTTAGGGGGCCTCTTGCTAGTGACTTTTAAACTTCCATGGGGGGAAATACATTATTAAGGATCTTCTAAACTTGCCTCATTATACAACTCTTTCATTGAAAAGCACTTAATAAAAACTATTCTTCCTTACTATTTTTTTCTATTTACTATTTTTGCTAGTTGCTTTTATTTTGCCCTATTTGCAAAATTAAAAAGTTGGGAAACTTCCTTGCCCAATTTTAGAAATATGTATCTTACTGACCCATGAAATACAATAACCTGAAAAACATTGTTCTAAAATGTCTGCCAAAGAGGCTCCACAGGAAGTTGAATCCAGTGTCAATAAAATGTGTTCAAAACAGATATCATTATAGTTGAAAACATACTTCAAATGAATATCAAAAATAACAGTGGAGCAGCTAAGCAGGTGTAAAAATAATCCTTTTAAATTGTAAATGATGTGCAAACATGTCACTCCTCAAAAAATTAGGCAGGACGAGTTAATGAAAAGTCTGTTTGCTATTTAAAAGTCTATTTGTTATTATATTGTAATAGTTTCAGGTGAAGAGCTAAGGGACTCAGCCATACACATACATGTATCCGTTCTCTCTCAAAGCCCCCCTCCCATCCAGGCTGTCACATGACATTGAGCAAACAACACTGTTAATTGGCTATACCCAATACAAAATAAAAGGTTCAAAAGACAAAAAATTTTTTAAGAAATAGAAAAATAGTCTATTTGTTGTTAAAGATTTCTAGCTTCATAAATTTTTTTTTTGCTTGAATAGTTTTAACAATCATCTTTTAAAAAAAAACTAAACAATTTACTTTTATTTCAACAACTTCAGTAAAGTCAGAGCAAAACATTAATGTAAGGTCTAAAACTTTTCATTCCTATGGTCAGAAAAATTGTATTTTATCCATAAATGGTAATAATGACAGTAACAGCATAAGTCTCTACATATTCCTTCTGACATGTTTCAGTATTCGAGTCTACAACATAAAAAGCTTTAAGTCTGTTTACCCGCATCCCTTACTCCCTGGACAAATTTCTGAGACAGCAGACCTTAAGTCCAACACTGAGATGTGAATGTGGTCCCTAAAGGATTAGAACAATGGCTTGGGTATCATTATAGAATCACAGTACTGTACAAAAATTCAGAAATTTCTTGGTTCAGCATTTCTCAACAGTGTTTCTATTAAGTGCTCTCAATACAAGAGTTGTATAGTCAGGCAAGTTTAGAAAATCCTGAATAATTTATTTCCCCCTTGGAAATTCACAGTACACATTGGCACATTAAAGGTTCTAAGAAGTTCTGCACTAAAAACAAAAAATCCCTTCAGGCTGGCTTAATACAGTTTTCCCAGACTTTCTTTAGCATTGAACATTCATGAATGAAACACACTCTGAGAAATAATTATCTAATTCAAGCTATTAATATTTTATTGGTTGAAAAATTAGGACCAGAGAAAAGTTGAGACTTGGTCAAGATTGCCCAAGAAAACCTCAGCAATCAGGACTAGAAACCCAGGTTCCCTGGATCTAACACAGGGCACTTTCTATTATGACACGCTGCCTTTGTTCTACCTCATAAAAAGTTTGGAAATTATTATGGAAATCTTGTTATGAAAATGAAACAGAAAACTTAAGTGGATACAAAGTGTGTTCCTACCAATTTCCATTCCTTTCCAGTTGATGTTATCAGAACATTTCTTAAAACGTGGAAGTGTGTGCATAGATAAGGAAGTAGGGAGGCTTATAATTGGTGGATGGTGTAGGAAAATTACTTTTTCCTCAGGCTACTGTTATTCAGATTATGTTTTAATGTATGAAAAGAGAAGACAAAGATGTTAGCTTCTAAGTAAAACACTGAAGCCCTCTGTATCTAAGGATCCACATGTAATGGATTGAGAAAGCATGAACTTGGGTACTCTGTGTCATAGGTTATTCTTGACATTGACCTAACAAGAGATCCTTCGAATTCAGAATAACACACTATACAGTGTAAGCACTCCACATGCTTATTTAGTAATCCCTAATAGCCTTTCCATTTATAAATTTCTAAACTTTGATAAACCTCAATTTTAAAAAATACTTTAAAAATGTTTGAATAATTGTTATATAGCATTGCTGCTGCTAAGTTGCTTCGGTCGTGTCCGACTCTGTGTGACCCCATAGATGGCAGCCCACCAGGCTCCCCCGTCCCTGGGATTCTCCAGGCAAGAACACTGGAGTGGGTTGCCATTTCCTTCTCCAGTGCATGACAGTGAAAAGTGAAAGTGAAGTCGCTCAGTCGTGTCCGACTCTTAGTGACCCCATGAACTGCAGCCCACCAGGCTCCTCCATCCATGGGATTTTCCAGGCAAGAGTACTGGAGTGGAGTGCCATTGCCTTCTCCATATATAGCGTTAGCATCTCCTATGAGACTAGAATTAGTCACACAGTTCCTGTTATTTTGGAATATTGTGAGATGGTTAATTATAATACATCTGAGTAGTTTTCAGCAGTCTCTTGAAAAAGGACTCAGTAACCCATTTTGTACCAGTGGATTAAGAAAAGAAAAATAAACATACTTCAAACTCGATAGTTCTTTTCTCTGTGTTTAAAGAGATAGGGCTTCCCCAGTGGCTCAGCAATAAAGAATCCACTGGCAATGCAGGAGACACAGGAGATGCGGGTTCGATCCCTGGGCTGGGAAGATTCCCTGGGGAAGGAAATGGCAACCCACTCGAGTACTTTTGCGTGGGAAATCTCATGGACAGGGGAGTCTGGCAGGCTACAGTCCATAGCGTTGCAGAACCAGACACAACTGAGCAACTGAGCACACACGAGTACTACGCAGTCATTAGGAAAGCTTTGTAAGGGACAGGATAGATCCAGGGGATTGAGAGGTACAAACTATTGTGTATAAAATAAGCTACGAGGAACACGAGGAACTATATTCAATATCTTGTAATAACCTAAATGGAAAAGAATCTGAAAAAGAATCTATTTATATAATTACATATACATATAAAACTGAATCACTTGCTGTATGCTGGAAACACTGTAAGTCAACTCTACTTCAATAGAAAATAAGGTATAAGGATACAGCACAGGGAATATAGCCACTATTATATAAAAACCATAAACGAACTATATAACCTTTTAAAATTATGAATCACCACATCGTACACCTGTAACTTAGACAACACTATACATCAACTATACTTCAAAAATAAAAAAATACTCAAAATAGAAAAGAAGAGAAAGCTTTGTAAATGTTTTTTGCAAAACACATCTCCAAATGATTCCTCATAAAAATCTTTTAATGGTTAGAGAATAGAACTTCAGAATAGTCTTCATATAATTTATATAATTAATGACAGAAGTGGTTAGTGACTCTTTATTCCAAAAATATGTAATTTAATATTTGTAACTTACAATCCATCTTTTTTTCTTTTAATGCTTTCTCTTTATAAGAACAATTTTTTCCCAACTGTGACTATATTTAAATTTCAGAGGAAGAGTGTGTTAAAATTTCTTTATAGCCTCATGTTACTTCTCTGTTTATTGCACATTTATGCATTCCACCTTCAGAATCCCATCCTTGCTCCTCTAAACTTCTGTTGCAGGCATAATTCTAATGGTCTCTATGGTCTCTGCCCTTTAACGTTTTCCCCATGATTATACAGGCTACATAGCAAAAGGATTTGGCAGGTGCAATTAAGTGTACTAGTCACTTGACCTTAAGACAGAGAGAGGATATAAGTGGGCTTAACCTAATCACACGGAGAAGGCAATGGCACCCCACTCCAGTACTCTTGCCTGGAAAATCCTATGGATGGAGGAGCCTGGAAGGCTGCAGTCCATGGGGTTGCTGAGGATTGGAGACGACTGAGCGACTTCACTTTCACTTTTCACTTTCACGCATTCAAGAAGGAAATGGCAACCCACTCCAGTGTTCTTGCCTGGAGAATCCCAGGGATGGGGGAGCCTCGTCGGCTGCCATCTATGGGGTCGCACAGAGTTGGACACTACTGAAGTGACTTAGCCGCAGCAGCAGCAGCAACCTAATCACATGAGCCATATAAAAGGATAGAATTTTCTTCAGCTGGTAATATAAATGGGAGTCAGAGAGATTCCAAATGTGTGAAGGATTGGACATGAGTTTCCTGCCTTTGAAAATGGAGTGGACCATGTGGTAAGGAATATGAACAGTCTCTGGAAGCTGAGAGCAGCCCCCAGCTGATGGCCAGCAAGGAAATGGGAATCAGTTCTGTAACCGCAAGGAGCAGAATGCTGCCAACAACCTGAAAAGGCTGAAAGAGGATTCTTCTCCAGAACCTCTAAGATAAAGCCCAATCCAGCCTATACATGAATTCTTTTATAATATGTTAAGGAAATCTCTACCAATCTCTTATGCTGTTAGCGTATTTTTTTAATCAATAATAGATGTCAAATTTTATAAAAATGCCTGTATAGATCTGCAGAGGTACTCCTACGACTCTCTCCTTTATTAATCTGTTTACTTATTATTTTTGTTTTAGTAACTTTCCTTGCATTCCTGGTATGAATCCAGTGAGGCCATAGTGCTGGGGTCCAGCCCCGGTGGATCCAGGGTGATTCAAAGGTGGGGGGACGGCGTCGGCATCTTTGGAAAAATACATATTTAATCACAAATATAGAGAGATTAGAAATGGATAGTGTAGTAGGAAGATTAGTGGAGAAAAAGAGGCTGAATAACTTGGATTACGTGGAATAGCATCCATGCTCCAGATGGGAATTCAGCCAGAAAAACGGGAGCAAGAAAGAAGCGACATGGGGGAATCAGTCTTTCCAGAAACTGATCCGATTTCTTTATTTTGGGGTTTGCTTATATACCTTGTTACACATAGGGATGAATACAGAGTCATGCGGGGGGTCAGCTGTCCTGACCTTTATCAAAATCAGGTGCTTCACATAAATGTATAAAAAAAAGGTCTTAGGGATATTACATCATCTTCTGGCCATGAGTGAGACCTGCTGACATTTTATGATCCTTTCTTTCTGATAAACAAAAAACTTATTTCTTCCAAGGGTGTTTTTTCTTAAACCAGGCACCACCCTCCAAATAAAGTTACATTCCTATAGGGTGAGGGTGTAGTGAGTTCCAATCAAGAAAGGAATTTATTTAACCCAAGGTTAACATGATTAATCTTAAAGGTTAATACTTATTTCTCCTATATGCTAGTTATATTCATTATAAGGGCAGGGAACATGGAGATTTAGCAGCAAACATCAACCCAACAAACGAAAATCCTTTCACCCATGTTCCCCTTAAGATCTATTTAGTCTTAAGATAGTGATGAAGTTACATTTTTGCATAGCAAGGACACAGTGATTTATAACAAAGTACAGTGATCTATTACAAAAGAGAAAATTCATTAACTCAAAAAGTCTAGTATTGCTAACCTTAAAAACTACTTTATTTCCTTTTCTATATTCCAAATACATTGATTAATATATTCCCAGGTGCCTAAGGATATGGAGGCCTGGCGGCAATCATTGACTCAACAAGAAGAAAAAGCCCTATGCTAATTAAGACTCTCAAAATACTCCAAAACTCTCTGTGCTGTTTATGGTTAAGAGGTAGTAAACAATCATGTGGCAGGAGTATGGATAATCCTGTCACACAAGCTAGTCTGTCAGCAGAGAAGTTTGACCTGAGACATCCTTGTCCCACCCAGAGCAGGGAATTAGCAGCAATTATTGACACAACAAATGAAAAATCCATCACCAATATAATTCCTAACCAACCCACTATACTAATAATTTCCAACTCCCCCAAAGAATTTGCCTTTAGTAAGTCTAAAATATCTCATGCCTCTCAGATTGGGAGGCTGTAAACAATCACATGTGGCTGGACAAACCTATACAGGTGGGCTAGATAACCTTCAGAGGAGTCCGTAAGCTGAAACACTCTTGTCACGCCCAAGAATTTTTATTGCCTTAGAGCTGCACATTTATTCCTTCTCTGAGAGAAACAGTTATGGGGGAGAGCCCCCCGTAAAGTCAGAGGTGTAGGTGAGAGCATGAAACAGAGTCTGGTTTTGGGGTTAGATGCTTGGGAACAGGGGGTTTCCTGAGGCTTGATCACGCCTTTGCATATGCCAAGCCTCCTTCCTCATGACCTTTGCCATGGGCGGAGTTCCTCACGCTGGCCCCCGGCAGCATAGATTATTATTGCTTTATCGTACTGTGCTTAGTCTTTGTGACCTCCCATGGGGTGTAGCCTGCCAGGCTCCTCTGTCCATGGGAATTCTCCAGGCAAGAATACTGGAGTGGGTTGCCATGCCCTCCTCTAGGGGATGTTCCCAACCCAGGGATCGAATCCACATTCCAGGAGGGTTCTTTACCGTCTGAGCCACCAGGGAAGCCCACATTATTGTGGTATGGTTTCTAGTTGTCCTATAAGAGACTACTTGGGTGATCTTAAGGAGAAGAGAAGGCTCATATCACTTCAGTCTCCTATAGGAAAACTCTAAAGGCACAGACAAGTTGCTGAGGTTATTTTATCATCTTTTTGTGTTTTTCTACTGTTCAGTTCAGTTGCTCAGTCATGTCCGACTCTCTGCGACCCCATGGACTGCAGCACGCCAGGCTCCCCTGTCCATCACCAATTCTCAGAGCTTTCTCAAACTCATGTCCATTGAGTCAGTGATGCCATGCAACCATCTCATCCTCTGTTGTCCCCTTCTCCTCCTGCCTTCAATCTTTCCCAGCATCAGGGTCTTTTCAAATGCATCAGTTCTTCGCATCAGGTGCCCAAAGTATTGGAGTTTCAGCTTCAGTATCAGTCCTTTCAATGAATATTCAGGACTGATTTCCTTGCAGTCCAAGGGACTCTCAAGAGTCTTCTCCAACACCACACTTCAAAAGCATCAATTCTTCAGTGCTCAGCTTTCTTTATAGTCCAACTCTCACATCCATACATGACCACTGGAAAAATTAGAGCTTTGACTATACAGACCTTTGTTGGCAAAATAATGTCTATGCTTTTTAATATGCTGTCTGGGTAGGTTATCTTTTCTTTCAAGGAGCAAGTATCTTTTAATTTCATGGCTACAGTCACCATCTGCAGTGATTTTGGAGCCCCCAAAATAAAGTCTCTCACTGTTTCCACTGTTTCTTCATCTATTTGCCATGAAGAGATGGGACCAGATGCCATGATCTTTATTTTCTGAATGTTGAGCTTTAAGCCAACTTTTTCACTCTCCTCTTTCATTTTCATCAAGAGGCTTTTTCGTTCCTCTTCACTTTCTGCCATAAGGGTGGTGTCATCTGCATATCTGAGGTTATTGATCTTTCTCCTGGCAATCTTGATTGCAGCTTGTGCTTCTTCCAGCCCAGCGTTTCTCATGATGTACTCTGCATAGAAGTTAAATAAGCAGGGTGACAATATACAGCCTTGACGTACTCCTTTTCCTATTTGGAACCAGTCTGTTGTTCCATGTCCAGTTCTAACTGTTGCTTCCCGACCAGCATACAGATTTCTCAAGAGGCAGATCAGGTGGTATGGGATTCCCATCTCTTTCAGAATTTTCCACAGTTTGTTGTGGTCCACACACTCAAAGGCTTTGGCATAGTCAATAAAGCAGATGTTTTTCTGGAACTCTCTTGCTTTTTCGATGATCCAGAGGATGTTGGCAATTTGATCTCCGGTTCCTCTGCCTTTTCTACTTCTCTAAATCCAGCTTGAACATGTGGAAGTTTATGGTTCATGTACTGTTGAAGATTGGCTTGGAGAATTTTGAGCATCACTTTACTAGCATGTGAGATGAGTGCAGTTGTGTAGTACTGTGAGCATTCTTTGGCATTGCCTTTCTTTGGGATTGGAATGAAAACTGACCTTTTCCAGTCCTGTGGCCACTGCTGAGTTTTCCAAATTTGCTGGCATCTTGAGTGCAGCATCATCTTTTAGGATTTGAAATAGCTCCACTGGAATTCCATCACCTTCACTAGCTTTGTTCATAGTGATGCTTCCAAAGGCCCACTTGACTTCACATTCCAGGATGTCTGGCTCCAGGTGAGTGATCACACCATTGTGATTATCTGGGTGGTGAAGATCTTTTTTGTATAGTTGTTCTGTATATTGATACCACCTCTTCTTAATATCTTTTGCTTCTGTTAGGTCCATCCCTTTTCTGTCCTTTATCGAGCCCATCTTTGCATGAAATGTTCCCTCGGTATCTCTAATTTTCTTGAAGAGATCCCTAGTCTTTCCCATTGTTTTGTTTCCCTCTATTTCTTTGCATTGATTACTGAGGAAGTATTTCTTATCTCTCCTTGCTATTCTTTGGAACTCTGCATTCAATTGGATATATCTTTCCTTTTCTCCTTTACCTTTCACTTCCCTTCTATTCACAGCTATTTGTAAGACTTCCTCAGACAACCATATGGCCTTTTTGCACTTCTTTTCCTTGGGGATGATCTTCATCCCTGCCTCCTGTACTATGTCACAAACCTCCATCCATAGTTCTTCAGGCATTCTGTCTATCAGATCTAATCCCTTGAATCTATTTGTCACTTACACTGTATAATCGTAAAGGATTTGATTTTAGGTCATATCTGAATGGTCTAGTGATTTTCCTTACTTTTTTCATTTTAAGTGTGAATTTGGCAATTAAGAGTTCATGGTCTGAGTCACAGTCAGCTCCCATTCTTGTTTTTGATGACTGTATAGAGCTTCACCATCTTTGGCTGCAAAGAATATTATCAATCTGATTTCGCTGTTGACCATCTGGTGATGTCCATGTGTAGAGTCTTCTCTTCTGTTGTTGGAAGAGTGTTTGCTATGACCAGTGTGTTCTCTTGGCAAAATTCTATTAGCCTTTACCCTGCTTCATTCTGTACTCCAAGGCCAAGTTTGCCTGTTACTCCAGATAATTTTTGACTTCCTACTTTTGCATTCCAGTCCCCTATAATGAAAAGGACATCTTTTGGGGTGTTCGTTCTGGAAAGTTTTGTAGGTCTTCATAGAACTGCTTAACTTCAGCTTCTTCAGCATTACTGGTCAGGGTATAAACTTGGATTACTGGGATATTGAATGGTTTGCCTTGGAAATGAACAGAGATCTTCTGTCATTTTTGAGATTGCATCCAAGTACTGCATTTCATATTCTTTTGTTGATTATGATGGCTACTCCATTTCTTCTAAGGGATTCTTGCCCATAGTAATAGATATAATGGTCAACTGAGTTAAATTCACCGATTCCAGTCCATTTTAGTTTGCTGATTCCTAAAATGTCGATGTTCACTCTTGCCATCTCCTGTTTGACCACTTCCAATTGGCCTTGATTCATGGACCTAATATTCCAGGTTCCTATGTAACATTGCTCTTTATAGCATCAGACTTTACTTCCATCACCAGTCACATCCACAACTGGGTGTTGTTTTTGCTTTGGCTCCATTTCTTCATTCTTTCTGGAGTTATTTCTCCACTGATCTCCAGTGGCATATTGGGCAACTACTGACCTGGGGAGTTCATCTTTCAGTGTCCTATCTTTTTGCCTTTTCATACTGTTCATGGGGTTCTCAAGGCAAGAATACTGGAGTGGTTTGCCTTTCTCTTCTCCAGTGGACCACGTTTTGTCAGAACTCTCCGCCATGACCCATCTGTCTTGGGTGGCCCTACATGGCATGGCTCATAGTTTCACTGAGTTAGACAAGGCTGTGGTCCATGTGATCAGATTGGTTAGTTTCCTGTAATTGTGGCTTTCAGTCTGTCTGCCCTCGGATGGAGAAGGATAAGAGGCTCATGGAACCTTCCTGATGGGAGAGACTGAGTGCGGGGGGAACTGGGTCTTCTTCCGATGGGAGGATAGCCATAAGACATTGCAAATAGTAAGAGGGCAGATTTCTAAGCCTACGTCATGAGAGATGTTGTAGTTGCAGGTCACACAAGCAGCTCAATAGAGAGGGTTACGCGGTGAAGAATTACTGTGTTGGAAGTCTCCTGCCAACAGGCATAGAAATGAATTATCTTGGCAATGGATCCTTCAACCTCAGTGAAATGTCAGATGACCACAACTACAGCCAATATTTTGCCTGCAACCTCATAAGACATCTCAAGCTAAACCACCAATTAAGCCACTCCTTTACTCCTAACCCATAGAAACAATGCAATAACAAATGTTTGTTTTTACCTCAATAAGTTTTGGAGTCTTTTTTTTTTACTAAATAGATAACTAATACCAAGTTTCATATACCTTGCTCCCAACGCAATTGCTGAGAGGCACTTCTGCAAAACATTTCTCTCCCCATCATGGATCTTTTTCACTGCATGCTCAGTTTCTTCAGTAGTATCTGACTTTTTGTGACCCTATGGACTATAGCCTGCCAGGCTCTTCTGTCCATGGAATTCTCCAGGCCAGAATACTGGAGTGGGTAGCTTTTCCCTTCTCCAGGGGATCTTCCCAACCCCGGGACTGGACCCTGGTCTCCTGCACTGCAGGTGGATTCTTTACTGCTGAGCCACCAGGGAAGCCCCATCTTTTTCATTACTTTAACCATAAGATCATTGCCTCTTACCCAGACTCTGAAAGTTTTGATTCCTTTTCCTGAATGATGGTCTGCCCTCACTACTTCCCTAATGACTATTTTCCCAAATAATACCCATCCAGTGGAAAAAGCCCTGGCTCAGGAGAAAATCATCCAGAAACCTAAGTTTTAGAATACTTACCATACTCCCCATGTGTTGCTGTGCTTAGTCACTCAGACTCTTTGTGACCCCATGGAGTGTAGCCTGCCAGGCTCTTCTGTCCATGGGGATTCTCCAGGCAAGAATATTGGAATGGGTTGCCATGTCCTCCTCCAGGCGATCTTCCCAACCTAGGGATTGAACCCAGGTCTCCCACATTGCAGGTGGATTCTTTACCATCTGAGCCACGAGGAGAGGTCTCTTTTTCCCTCTCTATCAAGATATAAGTATAATGTGAATAAATTGTTAAAGAACAAATGTGCCATTATCCTTGGTTCTGACACATAATTATACTTTAAAACATTTATCCCAATGTTCTGAATAAACTAGAGTTTTAAAAAATATAGGTCCTAGGCCACACCCTAATGGTTCTGATTTAGTACGTCTAAAGTGAGACCAAGATCAGTGGGGTTTTTTCAATTGCTATTCTAGAGCTCCAATACTTTGGCCACCTGATGTGAAGCGTCGACTCATTGGAAAAGACTCTGACGCTGGGAAAGATCGAAGGCAGGAGAAGGGGATTTCAGAGAATGAGATGGTTGGATGGCATCACCGCCTCGATGGATGTGAGTTTGAGCAAGCTCCGGCAGGTGGTGAAGGACAGGGAAGCGTGGTGTGCTGCAGTCCATGGGGTCACAAAGAATCAGACACAACTGAGCAACTGAACAACAAAACAGTTATTCTGATGATCATCCACTGTTCATTTGGTTTTTTTTAAGCCATATGAGTTCCTTATGTTTATCTTGTCTCCTCCCTATGAAATATAAGCTATATGAAGTAAGATATCTTTGTCCATTTTGTTCACTGATATATCCCCAGCAACTGCTACTATGCCTGGCACACAGTAGGTGATCAATAAATGTTGAATAAGTAAACAACAATTTTAGAAGTTGCTGAGCACTATGGAAAGAAATAGATCTGGAAATACAACACAGAGTACTGAACGTACAGGATCGAGGATGGAAGTAGAGAGATAAGTCAGAATGTAAGCTGAGCCTTATTATTTATTTTGGTCACACCATGTGGCATGTGGTTTCCCAGTTCCCTGATCAGGGATCAAACCCATGCCCTCTGCAATGTAACTGTGGAGTCCTAATCATTAGACTGCCAGGGAAGTCCAGGCTGAGTCTTACTGAAGTGACTTCAGGAAAAATTTGAAGAAAGAAATTGGATACAATGAGTAAACACAACCTTTCTGAGCTTTGCTGAAAAGGGGAACAGAGAATGATTCAAGCAAAAGTTTAATGTTTTCAGTTGGCAGACATAATAGTGCTGTAATTATGTTGCTGTTGTTCAGTCCCTCAGTCGTGTCCGACTCTTTGAGACCCCACGGACTGTAGCACGCCAGGCTTCCCTGTCCTTCACCATCTCCCGGAACTTACTTAAACTCATGTCCAGTGGGTCAGTGATGCCATCCAGCAATATTGTTCTCTGTTGTCCCCTTCTCCTCCTGCCTTCAACCTTTCCCAGCATCCGGGTCTTTTCTAATGACTTGGCTCTTTACATCAGGTGGACAGAGTATTGGAGCTTCAGCTTCAGCATCAGTCCTTCCAGTGAATATTCAGGACTGACTTCCTTTAGGGATTGACTGGTTTGATCTTGCAGTCCAACGGACTCTCAGGAGTCTTGTCCAGCACCACAGCTGAAAGGCATCAGTTCTTCAGTGCTCAGTCTCCTTTATGCCCCAGCTCTCACATCCATACATGACTCTGGAAAAATCATAGCTTTGACTAGACAGACCTTTGCTGACAAAGGTTGTGTTTATATGCTAATATAAATGACCCAATAGAAGAGAAAAAATACATTGGTGGTTCCAAAACCTGGGACTCTAAACTCTAGGAGAGAGAAGCAACCAGTGAAAGAGCAGGAGCAGAAGAGCAGGAAAAATATGTGACTGTTAAAAAACGACATGTAGACATGTAGTCTCTGGCTTCAAATTGTAGCTATCAAAAAAAACCATTTCTCTCTGAATACCTGAGAGTAGGGTGGTATGTCTCCATCCCCTTCCACAAAACAATTATGTCAGGAGAGAACAGTTATCCCCAAGGTGCGAGACAGTTTGCCAACTTTAATCTCCATGGTTGTGTTGGGGTTGGGGGATGCTATGACCCCCCTAGTTCACATTGCTACCATGTCCTCCTTCTGTTCTTGATTTTGTTCTCCAGTTATCTGGATGTGATTTATCTTAACATTTAAATCCTACCTCTCCATCCTTCTGCAGCATATTCACTCATCAAGGCGCACACTGCCTGATTGCTGTCTTTAACTTTATTTACATATACCATAGCAGAGTTAAATGGGTGAGGTACTGACTCAAAGATCTTTCTTTTGGAGAAAGATGCAGATCCAGAGCAGGGTTTGTTAATTTCTGCAGGCTGACATTTTGCGGCTGGGTAATCCTTTCTTGTCTGGTGCAGTTGCTCTTACATTCTTGGCCAGGACCCACTAGAAGTCAGAAGGACCTTCCTCACCCTCCCACTTCCTGCTCCAATCATGACCAAAAGAATGTCTCTAGACATTGTCAGACATCCCCCAGGAGGTAACAATCACTCCCTAGTTGAGAACCGCTGGTATAAATGTAAAGTTTCTCAATACATTATTTAATAAATCCTTTTGTGGTATCAATGATAATACATGGGATAAAGCTGGGAATTTGTTACCTATCTTTCTTCTGTGCTTTTGTCATAGGTAATCATTCTTAATCCTTCTCTTCTTACCACTAGTCTCAAAATGAACATCAAGGATCCGGTATAAAGCAATAACTTCACCCTCACTGTAAAACCTGGTACATTTCTATACATCATAGGAATAGGGAGAAGGAAGGAATGAGAACAGATGTATTAAGGAAACTTAACATACTAGTGGTGAGATTTTGCCATCTAAAGTTTTTCAAAATATTTGCTCAAGCACCATATAGGGATTTTTTCTATCAACTGATTGCTGATAACCTAAATTGGGTCTTATCCACATTGGGTGCATAAATATGTATTACTTTAAGGTATCAAAAAAATCAGAACCAGAAGAGCCCAATTAAGCTTGAAAAGAACATATTTGAATTCAAGAATGAGAACAAAGTTATAGTAATTAAGATAGTGTGGGACTGGCACAAGATATACAAACAGACCAATGGAACAGAATAGTCGAAAAAAGACCTAGGTTAATTAGGGCAGGTCTAAGAGGAAATGATTTTTCCGGTGGTCATGTATGGATGTGAGAGTTGGACTGTGAAGAAAGATGAGCACCAAAGAATTGATGCTTTTGAACTGTGGTGTTGGAGAAGACTCTTGAGAGTCCCTTGGACTGCAAGGAGATCCAACCAGTCCATTCTAAAGGAGACCAGTCCTGGGATTTCTTTGGAGGGAATGATGCTAAAGCTGAAACTCCAGTACTTTGGCCACCTCATGCGAAGAGTTGACTCATTGGAAAAGACCCTGATGCTTTGAGGGATTGGGGGCAAGAGGAGAAGGGGACGACAGAGGATGAGATGGCTGGATGCACATGACTGACTCGATGCACATGAGTTTGGGTGAACTCCGGGAGCTGGTGATGGACAGGGAGGCCTGGCATGCTGCGATTCATGGGGTCGCAGAGTCAGACACGACTGAGCAGCTGAGCTGAGCTGAGCTGATGAGGAAATGAATGGTTTCTCAGTAAGGGGTATTGGAACATTTTAGAGACCAAAACATAACTTGATCCCTACCAAACGTGACATGTAAAATTTAATTTGAGATACATCACAATTGTAAATCTGTAAAAGAATAAAGCCTTTAGACCAAAACAAGAAAGTTTCCTTGTGACAGTCTTAAGTAGAACACACAAAACACTAACCATAAAAGGCTGACTTCATTAAAATTAAGAACTATACTCATCAAAAAACAAAATTAAGCAAGGAAAAAAAGGCAAATCACAGACACAGAGATCTTCATGATATAAATTCAACATATCCAAATCAGTAAGAAAATGACCATAACTCAATTTTTTTTTAAATAGGTAAAAGTCCTGAAGAGGTCTGTCACAAAAGAGGCCATTCAAAAGGCCAACAAGCAAATGAAATGGTGTTTAATTATTTGTCACAGAAATAATAGAGTACAATGAGATTACAGAGTGACTAAAATTTAAAGGACTATTACTGTCAAATAATATAAGGATAAGAGGCAATAGTTGGAACTCTCATATATTACTTATGGTAAGGTAAATTATTTCAAACACTTCGGAAAATAGTTAGGCAATAGAAAAATTGATGATACTATGTAGTAAAATGAAACATACACCTACCCCTCAAAGTAGCAATTCTACCCTTAGATACATACCCACAAAAAATGAGTGCACCTTTCTATCAGAATATATTTTTAAGAATGTTCACAGTGGCATTATTCAAAATAGTCAAAATAGAAGCCACCCATATGTCCATCAACAGAAGAATGAATCAAATACGGTAGTCTCACATGGAATACTACACAATAATTTAATTAAAAAACCCCAAACCTATCGATATTTGCAACAAAATGAATGAAGACTACAGACATTGTATTAAGTGAAAGTTGTCACAACAGTACACACTGATGATGCATTTATATGAAGTTTAAGGTTAGGCAAAGCAAATAACAGTAGAAGTCAGAATATTGATTACCTTTTGAGGATGTGTTGAGTAGGAATGGGCATGATACTTCTGGAGAGATGAAGTATTCCATAAATTTATATGGGTCCTATGGAATATACAGATAGTTCTTTTGAGTTTTGCTGCCAAGCAAAGAATCAAGGCAGTATGTAGCAGAGAAGGTGGGGTTAGAAATTTCTTAAAGGACTGGGGAAATAACATATATATATACATATGCTGATAGGAATAACTCGGAGAAGGCAATGGCACCCCACTCCAGTACTCTTGCCTGGAAAATCCGATGGACAGAGGAGCCTGGTAGGCTGCAGTCCATGAGGTTGCTGAGAGTTGGACACAACTGAGCGACTTCACTTTCACTTTTCACTTTCATGCATTGGAGAAGGAAATGGCAACCCACTCCAGTGTTCTTGCCTGGAGAATCCCATGGATGGGAGCCTGGTGGGCTGCCGTCTATACGGTCGCACAGAGTTGGACACGACTGAAGTGACTGAGCAGCAGCAGGAATAACTCAGCAGCGAGGGACAATGATAAAGAGAAAATGCTGGAGTAATGTCCTGTGCAAGGTGGGATAAGATGTGATGAGAGCCTAGGAAGTTCTTTTCTGATTGTTTCCATCTTTTCAGAGAATTAGGAAGTGAAACTGGCAGAGTGAGGCTAGAGGAAGTGATTTGAAAGTAGGGAAAAGAGAAGTGTGAAATAGTCAGAAGGGTAGTACAGTGAATGGACCAAGGAGCTGTATGTACTTCAACCATGAGGTATCACTGAGGCCCATTTAAGGTTGCTGCTGCTACTGCCGCTAACTCGCTTCAGTTGTGTCCGACTCTGTGCGACCCCATGGATTGCAGCCCACCAAGCTCCTCCGCCCATGAGGTTTTCCAGGCAAGAGTGCTGGAGTGGGGTGCAATCACCTTTCAAAAATTGCTGTCTCACTATAAAAGTCAGTGTAATGTTTCCATGGGAACTTATACTGTTCTGATATGAGAGAGGTGGGAAAAGATCTATGTCTGTGTTAACATGGGGTCATGATTTAGCAGAATTGCTACATTTTTTCCCAAGATTTTTCTCTTCACCTGCCAATACGAGTATATTATTTTCCTCACAAGATGTTTTATTTTGGTTTTTGATAATTAAATAGAAAAACCACTATACTCGCTTGTAAGACTATATTATTGTTGTCTCTCAGAAGAGCAGGTTAAACATCAAACATAAGAAAAGTAATGAATAACGCTTCTACAAACATCCATGTAGAGATTTTGGTGTGCACATTGTAATTTTCCTGGATATAAACCTGGAAGTGGACATACTAGGTCAATCATTAACTCTATATTCACCATTTTGAGAAACTGTTTTCCAAAGCATCTAGACCACTTCACCTACTTATCGTTAATGTAGGAGGACTTGGGTGATGCATTCAGTTAGTGTGGTGTGTTCTCCACTTATGCAGGCACCTAAGGAGTAGAGCACTAAATTAACCAGCTTTACAGTTTTCCCACAGAATGTCAGTTTTATGAATGAGATCATATATACCTGGGAATCTTATTTTACCAGTTGGAGTATCACTAGTTTTATGTTCTTTCAATGGGTAAAACTAGGAAATAATTCTTAAATATTTTTAAATGACTTCATAATAATATTTATCATATTTGATATTGTAGGGACTTTCTGGACTTTTGGGTTTATCTTTGTGTATCTTTTCTCTGGCAGTGAAAATCTTGGGTCTATTATTATCAGCAATAAAATTACCTAGTGAAATTTCGAAATTCATTTGCGGTTCTTTTTGTCCTTAGAATATATCCCTTTTGTTGCTGTTGTTTAGTCACTTAGTCGTGTCAGACTCTTTTGCGACCCCATGGACTGTAGCTCAACACATTCCTTTGTCCATGGGATTCCCCAGGGATTCCCAAACACTGGTCTGGAATACCATTTCCTTCTTCAGGGATATGTTCCATTAAGCATGTATAAATAGAGTATTAGATTCAACATTCACTTGGAATACTTATTTTTCTCTGTGTAGATTCTACCAAAATAAAATAAAAATAGGCCTTTTGATTATTGAAGTTAAATTTGGATGTTTGCATTTTATATTTCTTCTAAATGTAATGTTTACTATATGACACATTCGTAAGAGAAAATAAAAACTATATTAAAAGTTACTCATATATACATATATATAACTGAATCACTTTGCTGTATACCTGAAACTAATATATTACAAATTAACTATAGTTTAACTTTTTAATGGTTTTTTAAAAAGGGGAAAAAGAAGTTATACTCAGAGAAGTCTTTCTTCTGTTCTTCTCCTGTTCCTATGCCCCCTTCATCCATTATAGATAACAATTTTTTCACTCTGTAAAGAATTAAACATTTATCCTACCTTTGGGGAAGAACTATAACATATTTTGTTGGTGAGGGAAAATTCTTTACAGAAGAATGTCAGCTAATAAATGTAGAAGGAATTGTTTAACTGGAAAATCTTTCTGCAATTCTTAGTGAAATAATTAATTCAGACAAGATGTTAAAACCATTGGGTAAAAGGTTGTTGAAGATGATATTGGCACAGAGTCAAGTATCACCCCACAGACTACTTGCTTATTGAAAAGGAAAAATGTATCTTACAACTGATTGAGCTGGCATTATCATCTCAGCCAAGTGACAAACTTGACATTATGTGCTCACTGATGGGATGCAATATTAAATACACAACATTAACCATGAAGCATTCTTGCCAAAACACAAAACGTTTAATGTGTTTCTAGCCAAACTTTTGGGCTAACCCTCCAGTTAATAGGAATGTGGGAGTTAAAGGATTAAGTTAAACAATCAGAGCAATCCAGAATATACAACATCCTAGAAGACAACTGATCTGGTTTCGTCTAATGGCAATCTAAGGAGGAAAATTGACAAAGGTATTCTAGGTTAAGGGACTAAATAAGAATAGATTTTAAAATAACAATGATTCACAAATAGTAAGGCATTCACACCAGGTACATAAAGTTCAACACTTTGCAATGTTAAACAACTTATTATTACTCTTACATTTCTGTATAAGTAGTTGTAGAAATAATAAGTAACATGTAAAGTGTGTAACTGATTTTTTACATTAGCAACAAGATGGACATTGAACATTAGAATTGCAAGGAGTTTTATTTATAAAACTATTTAATTACATTTCATTAAAGTTTCCAAACATTTTAATTTAAATTTTTATTTAAAATTGAGATAATATATTCATATCTGCCTAATTTTAATATTTTGAATATTTTAAGACTTTTTAAAATATAAAAATAATTTTAATATTTAATTTCATTTTTATGAAATGTTTAAATATTATATACCTAGAATACATTTTTTATACTTCACTGCCAATAGATACTGTGAGCAAATTCTTATAAGAATATAATCAGTGATTTCATTAGAGTTAAAGTAAGAAAAATGGGAAAATTTTTTTAGATTTGGAAAAGATAAGAAAAAACAATGAATGAATATATAAATATGTAGAGAATAGAATCAAAATAAGCAGTGTTCCTAAAGGAGAATCCTGAAACAGAATCATTATTCAAAGGCATATGTCTTTATTACTCACCCAAACACTGCTGTTAAACACTAGATGTGTGCAATAATGAAATTCAGTCATCTTTGATATTTTATACTTTGTCATATAAAAACCATAGCACTGCACATCTTTTTCTATTTTATTATAATAAAACTTTATTTGCCAAGGTAAGAAGATATTTTAAGTTTGTTATGATTCAAACATTTAAACTATTTAGACATATGGATCTCCATTCAACCTCTTGCCTTGGGTCCTATAAACATCAGTGGTGGGCCTGACTGTAATTTCACATACCAAGAATAATTAAGCAGTATCTATAGTGTTCAGAGAAAACTGCAATTCTAGAATCATTAGCCATTTATATATATTCAAGTTTCCTTTAACATGTAAAAAGAAACCAAAAGATCATTTCAGATATGCAAAGACTGAGAAAATATATCATGAATCCTTTTTCGAAAAGGTACATAAAGAGATGCCTAACAAGTAACCCAAAACTAAGAGTTCGAGACTGGGAAATTTCTGGGAAGATGGCAGTGTTAATGTATTTCCTACTTCTCAACTCTTTGAACTGCAGCCCAAATACCAACTACTTCTCCCAAGTGGGCAGGTTGTGTACATAAGTTAGATCTCAAATTTCCTTAGATCTCTTCTGAAGACAGTGAAGTCTGGACTTGCCCTTTCAGGCCTGACAAAACCTGGGAGTCTTGTAGAAAGAGAAAGAGCCTTGGGGTGCATGACCAGGTCTCAGTCCTTTCACATGTTTGGCTCTTAGGGATAAATGGGGAAATGTCTCACTAACTGCATCCTTCCTGCTCCCAGAATCTGAGGATTCAGGCAAGCAGAGAGCTCTGAGTAGGGGATAAACAACCTTCTGGCTTGAGTGCCAGCAGACTGCAAGACAGAAAACCCAGTGCCTCTCAGAACTAGTAGAGTTGCAGGTATATCAGCAGCAAGACTTGAACCCCGAGCAAGGGTGGAAGCCTACAGAGGCAAAAGGAACTAACAAGGCCCCTAATTAAGCAGCCAGAGTGAGGAAGAACAGAGCTACTGGAGGGCAAAGAAGTGACCTGAAACACACAAAATGAAAGTGCTTAAGAAAATCTGACTACAGATCACAAACCATGGATTTAAATTTAAAAATTTTTTTAATTAGAGAAAGGTCACTGTTTAGACCTCGATTAATTAAAGGTCAGGTCAGAGGCCTATCTCAAAACATTAGCAGCATGCAAAAAATGGGACTCCAGAGCAAAGATGACAACTAAGCTGGACAGATCCAAAGGCATCTCTCATAAAAACATCATGGAGTACCAGGAGAAATTAAGGAAATAAAGATGAAGGAAAGGCAATGGGGAACAAATTCATGGGGAATTCTGGCAGTTCAGTGGTTAGCATACCACACTCTCACTGCCAAGGGCCCAGCCAGGTTCAGTCCCTTGTAGGGCATCTAAGATCCCACAAGCCACAAGGTAAGGCCAAAAAAACCCAAAAAAGATTGTAAAAGAAAATGTAAACTTGTAGATTAAAGAGGTCAGGAGCCCCAGTTAAGGCTGTTTTGAGAAAATCCACACATCTAGATTAGCTTCATAAAACTTGATTATTTCAAGGATAAAATCATACACGCTTCTAGGATAAAGGGAAAAAAGATTGTGGGAAAGAAAAAAAGAATCATCTTTCTATCCCACCCCTTGAAAAAGACCAGTGTTAGATTTTTCTTTTTTAACAATACAAAATAACATTAGTTTAGCTTCTTTCTTAGTTAAATTTTAGTCTTTTCCTGAGTATTTGCTAAGATGGTGTAGATGGCTGGTAGAGTTTCTGAATATTTCCCTTCTGGGATTTTTTTTCCCACTAAAATAATGAAGGATGACAGACACTTGTATAATACATAGTACTCCATGAGACAGATGTTATTATAATCCTTTATTTTATAGATTAGGAAAGAAAGCAGAGAGGTTTGTCCAAAGTCACAAGCTGGTAAGTGGTGAAACCTTTTCTCTCTACTCACATCAGCCAATGTACAATATAATATTAAAACTTCTAAGCAGGGACTTGCCCGGTGGTCCAGTGGTTAAGACTCTGTGTTTCCACTGAAGGGGGCACAGATTCAATCCCTAGTCGGGGAACTAAGATGTGGCTGAAAAATTTAAAAACAAATTTAAAAAAATTTTTTAAGTCATAAGCAAAATAAAAAGACATTATAGAAAAAGCAACTAGTACAATGATCATAAATCTGTAAGCTCCAACAACACAAATAGTTGTGTCTCGAAAAAAGTTTACAATTTGTGGATGAGAAAATACAGTACTTATAAAACTATAATGCAAAACAAGTAAGTAATTTCATTGAAAACAACAGTAAAAAAGCAACTTGACAGGAAAGTGGACTATGAATATAAATATGCAGAAGAGTAAATGTTAATAGGCAGATGAGTCAATCCAAAGACACCTAAGAAAATATTTTCAAAACACTAATATACAGAGAAATAAAACAATGATGTATTACATCTATCAAACTGTCAAGAATGACGAGCCTCAGTTAACACCTTACGCAAGGTCTTCCTATGGCTGACTGGCTCGTGCTCAGTTGTGTTTGACTCTTCACGACTCTATGGGCCTGTAATTCACCAGGCTCCTCTGTCCATATTTTCCAGGCAAGAATATTGGAGTGGGTTGCCATTTCCTCCTGCAGGCGGATTATGTACCACTGAGCTATCAAAGAAGCCCCTATGACTGACCAGGCCTAACTTAGTCGAGACTGCCCCTTCTGACCTCTTCTTTGCTTTCTTCTCTATCACTCAGCCACTGTCCAGCTTCAAATGCATCTTCAAATGTAAAAAAACATTGATCCTTCTGCCTAAACACTCTCTCCTTAAGATATTATCATGGCTTTCTCCTTCACTTACATCAGGTCTTTGCTCCAAAGTCAACCGCTCAGAAAGGTGCCCTTATCACTTAATACAGAATCCTCCTCCCACAAAGCTTCCTCTGCTTATCTTACTCTATTCTTCCTTACATTTATCAGTTACCTAGTGTAACTGATTGATTCTTATTGCATTTGTGCAATATTTATAGAATTGTTTATTATAATCGTTGTAATGTACTTGCTTATTGCTTCTCTTTCTCAGTAGACTCTAGACTCCAGGAAAGCAGAAACTTTTTTTCAATCTAGTGTCTAGAATAATGCCAGACACATGGCAGAAATACTCAAAATTTGTTGGTGGAATGAACAAACATACAATGAGCAAACAACCATGAGTAAAGGTGCTAAGAAAATGGAACTCTTCTAAAGAAGAACATATGGATTTATACATTTTAAAATTTATATAAAATTATGCACATGTATGACAATATCTCCTTTAACTTTTAATGGGTCAGCATCCATATAATCTAAATAAAGTTTCAAAATATAAGGACATATACATAAGAAGGATGTGTGTAATGATACTATTTGTAGAGGAGAAAAACTGGAGACAAGAAAAAAATGCTCACCAATAAGGATATGGTTGGATAAAACATGGTACCTAGACAGCAGAGACCATGTAAGCTTTAAAACAGCTGAAAATAGATCTGTGCCCATTGACAGGAGGATTTGTATTAAATAGTAATCAAGAAAAGCAATATTCAGATAAATGTATACAATGTGAGCTCATTTTACAAACCAATGAAACCTCCTCTCTATATTTGTGTGCATAAATAAGCATGATGAAGGCTGAGGTAATAGATTTTAAATAATAGTTATGTGCGGTTTGAGTTTGGTAAGGAAAAGAATTCTTTTGAAAAAATGTCCACACCAAAATAAACACAAGACATGGCCACCTTATAAACAGTTACAAATATGACAGATATTGTTGGCTGTCCATCCAACAGCCCTCCCCTTTCATTCTTTATTGCTATCTTTCTACCTCTCAATAGAGAAGCAGAAAATGCCAGAAGCACTCTTTCCCAGCCTCTCTTGAGGTTGAGGCATGGCCATGTACTCTGATCAATGTAAAGTAAAAATCTGCTAGGGTCTCCTAGGAAAGATTTCTTTTCTCCTTGAAAAGAAGGATATAAGGAGAAGAAGCTTATTTCCTGCTGTTGAACATAAGTTATCTGAGGAAAGTATGGCTGGAGCTGTGAGAGCCATCTTGTGACTATGAAAGGAAAGCCAAGAAAATCAAAAGTCAGTACAAAGTCTTGACTTTGATAAACTGCTCTAAATCCTATAACCACCAACCTCTAGCCTTCATACTATATTTAATTAATAAACCTCTATAGTTAGTATTACTTTTAGCAAAATATTTGAGTCAATTGTAGCCCCGTATCTTAACTAGTTCTGTGTATATGTGGGTGTTTATGAATACATGAAAATTTGACCATCAAAACATTAACAGTAGTTCTCATATAACCTGCTTAAATTGTTTGAATCTTTAATAAGCAACTATTTTATAGTCAGATCAAAATAATAAAACTGATTTCACTATTTTTAAAAGTGATGACTTCGGGGTCAGAGATAAACATTAAATATTGAAAATGTGATTATGTAACAGCATAAATTATTAAAATTATTACTCATTGAGAAAATGCAGTGTAAAAATAATCTAACTAGCCTCTTGAAAAACTGAAAATTGTAAAACTTTCAGTTCAGTTCAGTTCAGTCGCTCAGTCGTGTCCGACTCTTTGTGACCCCATGAATTGCAGCATGCCAGGCCTCCCTGTCCATCACCAACTCCTGGAGTTCACTCAAACTCATGTCCATCAAGTTGGTGATGCCATCCAGCCATCTTATCCTCTGTCATCCCCTTCTCCTCCTGCCCCCAATCTCTCCCAGCATCAGAGTCTTTTCCAATGAATCAACTCTTTGCATGAGGTGGGCAAAGTACTGGAGTTTCAGCTTTAGCATCATTCCTTCCGAAGAACACCCAGGGCTGATCTCCTTTAGAATGCACTGGTTGGATCTCCTTGCAGTCCAAGGGACTCTCAAGAGTCTTCTCCAACACCACACTTCAAAAGCATCAATTCTTTGGCGCTCAGCTTTCTTCACAGTCCAACTCTCGCATACATACATGACCACTGGAAAAACCATAGCCTTGACTAGATGGACCTTTGTTGGCAAAGTAATGTTTCTGCTTTTCAATATGCTACCTAGGTTGGTCATAACTTTCCTTCCAAGGAGTAAGCGTCTTTTAATTTCATGGCTGCAGTCACCATCTGCAGTGATTTTGGAGCCCCAAAAAATAAAGTCTGACACTGTTTCCCCATCTATTTCCCATGAAGTGATGGGACCAGATGCCATGATCTTCGTTTTCTTAATGTTGAGCTTTAAGCCAACTTTTTCACTCTCCTCTTTCACTTTTATCAAGAGGCTTTTTAGTTCCTCTTCACTTTCTGCCATAAGGGTTATCTTAAAAGGGGCTAAAAATATTACATGTCATGGAATAGTTAACATTTGCAAAGAACACAAGAATGCTTTGAAAACTTAAAATATCCACTGCAAGAAGCAAAAATAAAATATACATTTTATAAAGACAAAAGCAAAGCTAATAGTTTAAAATAAACGCTGATAAAAGAAGTAGCAATCAAATACTGGGGAGAATTTTTATTTTTATTTTTTGGCTGTAAGAAAAAAATCTTGAGTCTGCACTATAAAGCTCTTACAATAAGAAGACAACTAATGAATACAGAGATGACGGAAGTAAAAAAATCACCACTTGCCAATCGTAACTGAAAATGAGACCATCAATGGGCATCAAAACTTTAAGAATAATTATAGAAAAACAGGAAGTTCTGCTACAAGAGATTTAACTACTACAAAGGAAAAATCACAGGTTTATAATGGAGATACTCACAGACATCACCTTAATCAAGCAGTCAAAGTTACCAACACCAGCAATCAAACAAACTTCATGTGCTCCCTGGTTAAGACGCCCTGAGAAACGTATTTATTCATATTTGCCCTAAGGTCATAGCCTGATTCTAATCATGAGCAAACATTCAAACCCAGAAAGAGATATTATACAATATACTGGCACATAATTTTCAAAAATGTTATCTCCTTAAACATAGAGGACTGAGGACTTGTTTCAAATAAAGAGACTAAAGGAATATTGATAGCTGAATGCAAGGTATAAATGGAGGCGTTCATTTGGTATCAAGGAAACTGTCCAGTAAAATAATGATGGCTAAATTTGAATAAAATTTATAGATTATATTACTATAATAACCCTTATTTCCTGATTTGATCATTGCACTGTGGTTATGTAAGAAAATGTTGTTTTTAGAAAATATACACCAAAAATTTTAGGAAACACACTGATGTGTTTAGGACAGAGTGGGACATCAGCTTATTCTCAAGTGGTTTAGAAACATATTTTAAATAAGTGGCAGGAATTCCCTATCAGTGACGCTGCGCTTCTAATGCATGGGGTACGGGTTCCATTCCTGACTGGGGAACTAAGATCCCGCATGCACCGTGGCATGGCGAAAAAATCAAAATAAGGTAAAATGGGTAAAATGTTAACATCTATGAATCTGGGTGAAGGGTATACGGAAATTCTTTATATTATTCTTGCAAATTTTCTATAACTTTGAAATTATGTCAAAATTAAAAGTTTTAAAATGCTTATCTGTAGTTCATACATAGATAACTTTTATTGGTCTGAAATCAAATCTATTCATTTAAGAGTCAGACCTAAAGCCAAGTGGACCTCAGGGAGTAGAGAGAAGCAACAGTTCTAGAAGCAAAATGTTCTGAGCAGGTAACATCAATGATGTCTACTGCAATGGGAAGATAGCCATTTCCCTGTATGATAAAGCACAATGAAAACTGTCATCTTTTTGCATCAAGTAACATTGCATTGAACTGCACAAAGCAAAAACCGTTAGAAATACATGTAGAAAGTGAACATATCTACAAATCTATTATTAGAGCAAAAGCATCATTAGGGGAAGAGATTTTTGTTCTGTTTTATTAGTATAAACTAGTCTGGCACATAGCAACCATTTAGTAAGGTACTTTCACACATTTACGTTATATAAACTCACGGATTATGGTCATCATCAGGGTGGAATCATGTCTATTCTGTTCTCGTGTCTATTCAACAGCAATGGCTGGCACATAATAGGTGCTCAATCAACATTGTTGAACAACTAAAGACTGAATCTGCACTTTCATACTTGTGGGACACTGAAATAAGAAATATCTTTAATAGATTAGAATTATGGTGTGATAAACTAATGCACATATTTCCTCCACCTTCTAATTTTTAATTTAGGAAGCTGATACCACACTTGGGTAAGACTAATACAGGCTCTTTGGCTATACAAATTAAGTATCCATGTTGTTGCAAATGATTGGTTTACCAGTCGTGAACCATGTGATCTTAAATAGCTGTCTTGAAAATCCACATTCCACAGAGTACCTATCAGCACAAAGCCAGCATTATTACTTTGGAGAATGTCTAAACTATTTAACTGATTGAGAGTTAACAATGCCAAGTGGCAAGATAACTCATTCAGCTATCTAGGGATGTATTTTGTACTTAAGACTCTAATTAAAAATTAAATTGGGAGGGGGGTTCATGTTTGGGAACGCATGTACACCCGTGGTGGATTCATGTCAATGTATGGCAAAACCAATACAGTATTGTAAAGTAAAATAAAAAAAAAAATTAAATTAACCAAGTGTAAACCATCAATGAGGATTTAGACTTTTTTTAAAATGCCAACTGATATAAACTGCTTTATAAATTTAATAGGTTCACATTACTAAGGATACTTTCCATGGTATTTTTTTCAAACTACAGATTGTGACTATCTGAAAAGGACCGAGACCAAAATTTTAAAATAGACTAGCATAGAAAAATCTCAAGATGCCTTCATTCCCTATGGTAGAATACAGCTGAGTGAAACTTTTGGTATATACATATATAAAACAAAGCCACAACATAAAATATTATTGTAGGCTACAGTAAGAAATATACTGACAAATGCTGTTTGATGCTTTAGAACAATCTCTCAGTAGAGGTAGACCCATCTGCAGATTTGATGACATTCCACTCAGGCATGTTTTTATCAAGCTCAACCTTCACAAGAAAAATATGAAACTCTGCTTCTAAAGTATATTTCTTGTTGCTGTTCCACTTTTTGAGAACTCATGGACTGCAGCATGCCAGGCTCCCCTGTCCTCCATTGTTTACTGGAGTTTGCTCAAATTCACGTCCACTGAGTCAGTGATGCTATCTAACCATCTCATCCTCTGCTGCCCTCTTCTTTTGCCTTCAATCTTTCCCAGTATTGGAGTGTTTTCCAATGAGCAAGCTCTTCGTTGGCAAAGTAATGTCTCTGCTTTTAAATATGCTACCTAGTTTTGTCATAGCTTTCCTTCTTTGATCCTAATCAAGAGACTTTTTAGCTCCTCTTCGCTGTCATTAGAGTGGTACCATCTGCATTATCTGTAAGAGGCTGTTGATATTCCAGCTTGTGATTCATCTAGCCTGGCATTTCGAATGACATACTCTTCATGTATACTAAACAAACAGGGTGATGGAATTCAGTCTTGTTATACCCCTCCCCCCATTTTGAACCAGTCAGTAGTTACATGTCCAGTTCTAGTTGCTTCCTGAAGCACACGCAGGTTTCTCAGGAGACAGGTAAGGCAGTCTCTAACAATTTTCCGGTTTGTTGTGATGTACACAAAGAGTTTAGCGTAGTCAATGAAGCAGCACATGTTTTCTGGAATTCCCTTGCTTTCTCTATGATTCAATGAAGGTTAGGAATTTGATCTCCGGTTCCTCTCTTTTCTAAACTCAACTTGGGTATCTGGAAGTTCTCCGTTCATGTTACTATTGAAGCCTAACTTGAAGGATCTTGAGCATAACCCTCCTATCATGTGAAATGAGCACAACTGTATGGTAGTTTGAACATTCTTTGGCATTGCCCTTCTTTGGGACTGGAATGGAAATTGAACTTCTCCAGTCCTGTGGCCACACTGCTGAGTTTTTCAAATTAGCTGACATACTGAGTACAGCACTTATTAGTTCTTCAGATACCTACTCGAAAGTAAAACTCACTGCTATTTGAAACTTATTAAAGCAATGACAGAATGCCCATTATCTGAGTTATTGTTTTGAACACTGTAGATATAGATTATGTCATATAGTATGGTCCCTGGGTCACATTAATCATCACAAGATCCACTTAGGAGTTTCTTAGAAATGTAGAATTAAGGCCTGACTCCAGCAATAATCTTTCAGATTGACCACTGATTCATGTGCACAGCGAAATTTGAAAAGGATTGGTTCTCAAGGGACACAGTACCACTGACTACCATAACCAGTAGAAATTTATGGGACACTTGGATTGTAACAATTATAGGTGAGGTACATCTGGATTTATTAGGGATGAGCAATACACAGATGTACACACCTAAGAGCGGGTATCCCAAATGACATTCAGACACCCTGCCAGTCATTCATATAAAAGATTTTAAAGTCTACTTCTAATATTGAAATTTGAATCAAACTGTATTACCTAACATGTAACACCAAATAATCTGCACAATTTTAACATACTGAATTTTCCAGAAATATCTTGTATAACATGAAAAAAGGCATACTTTTGTCTATAACATAACTAAGCATTGTTTACCATTTCATAGTAATTTGCTAACTTACATTTAGAGTTATGTTCACACTGATACTGGGTATGTGTTCAAATATCTGATTACTTTCCTTAAATAATTACATTTGAGCTAAAATTATTTTCCTAGAAACTTCCCTCTAATTTCCCCTCTTATTCTATTATTAGCTCTATTATTGTAGATAGGGAATTTTTTTCTTAAATAAGTGGTAAGCAAGTTATATTACCTATGAATTTCACTTGAGGATAATGAGTATGCAGCCCCTACCATTCCCCTAGTTCAGGAGTCCTTGATACGAGAATACAAGGACATTCAGCCCAAGGAAACCATACAATGGCTTTACAACAATAGAAATTCTAAATAATACAACTTGATACATACATATAGCCACCCTGAGGGGTTAACACATAACTCACATCCAACCGAAACTGTTAGATTAAGAACATCACACCATGTAACTATATACAATGGGCTGAATTATAAACTTGGATCTCAAACTGTGGTCAAGCCCCATACACAATTTCGTTTATGGAATTGCAATTTGCATCATTTTACCAGCCTACACTGGCTATTAAAAAACAATCCTATAAAAGCTGGAATTACTACAGTGTCAGTCACTGCATGACGTACACTGCAGGAGTTTTTTTAAGGAAGACCTACAAAAAGCTAAAACTCATTTCAGATTTGCTCTGCATCAACCACTGAACTCTTCAACTCCCCTTCCAATAACACAAGAGAAGACTCTACACATGGACATCACCAGATGGTCAACATCGAAATCAGACTGATTATATTCTTTGCAGCCAAGATGGAGAAGGCTCTATACAGTCAACAAAAACAAGACCAGGAGCTGACTGTGGTTTCAGCTTTAGCATCATTCAAATCCCTTATGATTATACAGTGGAAGTGAGAAATAGATTTAAGGGACTAGATCTGATAGAGTGCCTGTTGAATTATGGATGGAGGTTCGTAACATTGTACAGGAGATAGGGATCAAGACCATCCCCATGGGAAAGAAATGCAAAAACGCAAAATGGCTGTCTGAGGAGGCCTTACAAATAGCTGTGAAGAGAAGCGAAAAGCAAAGGAGAAAAGGAAAAATATAAGCATTTGAATGCGGAGTTAGAAAGAATAGCAAGAAGAGATAAGACAGCCTTCCTCAGCGATCAATGCAAAGAAATAGAGGCAAACAACAGAACGAGAAAAACGAGAGATCTCTTCAAGAAAATTAGAGCTACCAAGGCAGTATTTCATGCAAAGATGGGCTCGATAAAGGACAGAAATGGTCTGGACCTAACAGAAGCAGAAGATATTAAGAGGTGGCAAGAATACACAGAACTGTACAAAAAAGATCTTCACGACCAAGATAATCATGATGGTGTGATCACACACCTAGAGCCAGACATCCTCGAATGTGAAGTCAAGTGGGCCTTAGAAAGCATCACTATGAACGAAGCTAGTGGAGGTGATGAAATTCCAGTTGAGCTATTTCAAATCCTGAAAGATGATGCTGTGGAAGTGTTGCACTCAATATGCCAGCAAATTTGGAAAACTCAGCAGTGGCCACAGGACTGGAAAAGGTCAGTTTTCATTCCAATCCCAAAGAAAGGCAATGCCAAAGAATGCTCAAACTACCGCACAATAGCACTCATCTCACATGCTAGTAAAGTAATGCTCAAAATTCTCCAAGCCAGGCTTCAGCAATTCGTGAACTGTGAACTTTCAGATGTTCAAGTTGGTTTTCAAAACGACAGAGGAACCAGAGATCAAATTGCCAACATCCGCTGGATCATGGAAAAAGCAAGAGAATTCCCGAAAAACATCTATTTCTGCTTTATCGACTATCTAAAGCCTTTGACTGTGTGGATCACAATAAACTGTGGAAAATTCTGAAAGAGATGCAAATACCAGACCACCTGACCTGCCTCTTGAGAAATCTGTATGCAGGTCAGGAAGCAATTATTAGAACTGGACATGGAACAACAGACTGGTTCCAAATAAGAAAAGGAGTACGTCAAGACTATACAGTCTTGTCACCCTGCTTATTTAACTTATATGCAGAGTACATCATGAGAAATGCTGGATTGGAAGAAGCACAAGCTGGAATCAAGACTGCTGGGAAAAATATCAATAACCTCAGATATGCAGAAGACACCACCCTTATGGCAGAAAGTGAAGAGGAACTAAAGAGCCTCTTGATGAAAGTGAAAGTGGAGAGTGCAAAAGTTGGCTTAAAGCTCAAAATTCAGAAAACGAAGATCATGGAATCCGGTCCCATCTCTTCATGGGAAATAGATGGGGACACAGTGGAAACAGTGTCAGACTTATTTTTTTGGGCTCCAAAATCACTGCAGATGGTGACTGCAGCCATGAAATTAAAAGATGCTTGCTCCTTGGAAGAAAAATTATGACCAACCTAGATAGCATGTTGAAAAGCAGACATTGCCAACAAAGGTTAGTCTAGTCAAGGCTGTGGTTTTTCCAGTGGTCAAGTATGGATGTTAGACTGTGAAAAGAGCTGAGCACCGAAGAATTGATGCTTTTGAACTGTGGTGTTGGAGAAGACTCTTGAGAGTCCCTTGGACTGCAAGGAGATCCAACCAGTCCATTCTGAAGATCAACCCTGGGATTTCTTTGGAAGGAATGATGCTAAAGCTGAAACTCCAGTACTTTGGCCACCTCATGCAAAGAGTTGACTCATTGGAAAAGACTCTGATGCTGGGAGGGATTAGGGGCACGAGAAGGGGATGACAGAGGATGAGATGGCTGGATGGCATCACGGACTTGATGGACGTGAATCTGAGTGAACTCCGGGAGTTGGTGATGGACAGGGAGGCCTGGCGTGCTGCGATTCATGGGGTCGCAGAGAGTCGGACACGACTGAACAACTGAACTGAGCTGAAGCACTGAACTATATACAACCAATCTTGTCTCATGACTGCCCTCTGATATAGGTATCACTCATTTCAGAGATGACAAAAACTGGCTTAGAAATCTCAACTAACTTGACTAGGTTCATACATCAAATAGACTGCAGAACTAGAATGTGAAGTGAGGCTATCGGACACCAAAGCATGTGTGTACTTTTCCAGAGCAGGTTGCCATGCAGTCTTCACCTTTACTGTGGAGCATCTACTGACTCCTGTCTTCGACCATCTAGCCAGCTGGATACTTAACACAAAAATTGTGTCCCACAAAAGGCAATTGCCCAACCATGACAGCATCACTGAAGGACTTGCTTCTCCATTTTATTTGATTAGAATGGGCTTTATGGAATGCATTTTGTATGCTAACCTCACTTCTGGCTTAATTTTTCCTAACATTCTATCTTTATTTTTTCACCTCCTATAATAAAGGCAAGAAAAGCATACCACATGGTGCTTTAGGTAACACAAAAAAATGTATTATTAAGACAGTCCTAATAGACTGAGTACAAGCTTTGCTAAATGAAGAAACTACTGTGTAATCACTTTTATGGTTAAAATCCCAATTATCATCATTCTAGAATAAGTACATAAGCTCCAGTATTTCCCAGTTACAGACCTCTGGTTACCTTGGCTGCTTTTCAGAAAGTCAAAGAAATCTTAACATACAGATAAACAATGAGCATTTGAGGACATGGAAAACGTAAAACAGGCTCAGTGGCATGTCTTTAAGCTAAGAAGCCAGACAATACCACGGACAATCAAGAGAAACTGCAATGGACTCAAGGACAAGCAGAGAGGAAAAAACTAGATATCGAGGCAAATCACACTTTGTTGACTGGATTAATGCAGACATCAGGTGGGAATGGGGTTAGGGGCCTGCTGGAAGTGAAAAGGAAATGAAACAGGTTAAGACATTTAGATTTACTGACACTGTCACCAAAAAACGTTTAGAGTGAGGATCAGCAAACTTCTACAAAGGTCCCGATAGCATTACCTTACACTTTGTATGCCTGTCTTAGTCACAACTAGTCAACTGTCATTACAGAACACACATCAAAGAAGAAAAAAAAAAAAACAGACGTGAACAAACGGGCAAGTCCACATTTTAATAAAACTTTACAGCAATTACAAAACAGAACGTGTGCCAAATATGACCTATGAGGTATAGTTTGCTGCCCTGACAAGAGGTTCAGTAGGCACAAAGAAACATGGATCTGAAACATAAGAGGAAGGTCGTGGCTAAGGACAGAGATTTGGAAGCTACTGTCACAAAGTGACAGTATGCATGACCTAAGAATAGTAAAGATGGAAGATATGAACATTTAAAGACAGAATTCTTATAAAATAGCAACACTTGAAAAAAGCATGAAGAGAAGGTAAATAATGATTTTCTGAAAGGAGAAAAAATGTGCGAAATGGGAACTTATGAAAAACAAACATTCTTAAAATCAGAACAAGTGCTGAAAGAAACTTTTTATAACAATATAAAGATGAATCTGGGAAATGTTCTCAATTAAAAAAAACTGCAAAGTTAAATTCAATCTGAGGCTTCAAAACAAAACTCGGTCCTGTTATCAGTGCTGATTCAAGCTTTTTAAATGTTTATAGGCCTAAAACAGAATTAACAACTTAATGCTTATCCTTTGGAAGAAGTTCAATCTAGAGAACTATTTTACTTCTATTTTAAAACAACACTGGCTCATTAGAAGAAAATAAAACAGTATTGATCATAAAAATATCATGAGGACCAAAACTGAAAAACTTGCTAAGCGGCATTCTGCAGAACACAACTACAACACTGAAGATGATCCTTTTATGTACATTAGAACAATCTGGGTTTGGAATGCATAGAGACTAAGGGCCATCTGGTGAGTGCTAAAAAAAAGGGATTTCCAAGTCGCTTAGTGGTAGAGAATCTACCTGGCCATGAGACGCAGGTTTGATCCCTGGTTTTGGAAGACCCCTGGAGTAGGAAATGGCAACCCACTCCAGTATTCTTGCCTGGGAAATCCCACAGACAGAGGGGCCTGGCTGGCTTCAGCCCAGACCTGCAAAGGGTTGGACACGACTTAGCAACTAAACAACAAAAGGAAATTGCTTTTTTTGCACATATCAAAAAAATTATACTATGCAAAGACAAGACTACAATTTACACTGGGAAACTGTAAACGCAAAAATTACAAGCAAGCAAGGAAGGAAGCCAGCCCTCCAGCAAGGCATACATTCATATAATCACTAGAATATAAAAGTTTTATATGTGTTATGACATGTAAAACTGAACTTTCCAAGATTATTAAATGAGAAAGCAATGCCGAACGATGTGGGTCCAAAAAAAAGGCACACGTACCTGGTGTATGCACTGAAAATTCTTAGACATATATAAGAAATTTGAGTGGTACCTTGAAAAAGAAAAGTAGGATTGAAGAAGGTAGGAAATTGTCACCTTCTGTAGAAAGACTACCTTTCTGTAGTCAAAATAGGTTATGTGTTATGTCTGGTCAAACATTGGGAAAAAAAAAAAAGGCTGAACAGAGAACTGTTATCTACAAAACCATATCAAAGCAGACACAATCACACTGAAAATGCTTCAACAAATTCAAAAGTATGCTAAAACAACGAAGCTTTTTAAAAGCACAATTTCATAACTGAAAAAGAGCCACATCCACAAAACTACTTGCACAGTCATACAGATTTCAGCAATGTAAAGCAGAAGTCTTGCAAAAGCTATAATTTACACACGAGGGTTTGGTCGAGTCCTCCTACGTAGTGTGATCCATTTAGACTTGCTGTAAGTTAGTGTTGAAAGGGTGTTTTATATTTACCTCTAGACTAATCCCTAGTAACAGAAACTCTAGTTCTATTACAATAATACAAGCTATTTGCAGAAACCATGGAAATATAGAATTATTTTTAATAGATACCTGCTTTTAAAAGTTTAGAGCAGGGACCAGTCTATTTTGTTTTCTTCTGTACATCCAGCATCTACAGCACAATAAACTGAGGTACTCAAAGTGCATTTTTTTGAGACAAAGTAGGGACATAACTTCTGTGCAAAACTATTAAGAATTTATAAGCTCAGAAGTAAAAGGGGGCAAGATTAAAAACATGGAATCTGGTTCCTGTGAATTGGGAAAGGCATAGCACATTTCATCTCACACCATTTCAGTTTTTTTGCTTCTGGCAGTAAAATAATCACATGAATATTAAAATATGAAACTATCCAAGGTGTTAGGATGACTACCTCATGTCTACTTTGAAATTTACAGTAAGCAAGATATAAAAAAGTATTATTGAAAGATGCTACAGACTGGGGCTGAAACTTCCACACTAAGTCATTTAGTTGTGAGACGAAAAGTAGAGATAACAAGCTGGCTGTTTTTAGCGACTGACGGGCAAATGAGCTGATCCTGGCTACTGAAGAAGACAACCTAAGAGTGGTGTCTCTCCAACTGTATGTGATAAAGGAGCAGGTTTAAACCCCAAAATGCACATTCCTGTCACAAATATACTTTATACATATATATATCACATACTTCTTCCCGAGTTGTGCTAGAGGTGAAGAACCCACTTGCCAATGCAGGAGACATGAGACATGGGCGTGATTCGTGGGTCGGAAGGCCCCCGGAGGAGGGCATGGCAACCCACTTCCAGTAAGTCTTCTTGCTTGAATTCCACGGACAGAGGAGCCTGGTAGGCTACAGTCAGATACAACTGAAGCAACTTCCACACACACAATGTTACAGCAATATCTGATTTCTGTAGACGTTTCTAGATACTCAGTTTCTATACTGGTCTAGAGAGACACCTGCTAGCACTACCTAGGGTTTTGTTTCTTAATGTCAATTGGATCTGAAACCTTGTATTTATCCGGGTCTAACTCTTGAGTGAGAAAATTCAGGTCTTTTCCCCTTCTACTCAGTAAATGAAGACAATCCAATCCAACAATTAGATAAAAAGTAGCACAGAGACTTGTCATTAACTTGTTTTAATTTTAAAATGTAAAACATCACATTATCACACTGCCTTAGTAAATTAAAATTATCCTTTTGAATGCAAACTTCAGCATTTAAGAATCTCAACTTGAAAGCTTCACTTTATTTTGCCATTTATCTTAGAAGATAACAGGACACAGATACTTAAAACCGGATATGAAAATATTCACTTGATCTATGTATCTCTAAACTCCTGTACCTTTGTTTCCATGTTCTCAGGAAAAAAAGCCAAATGATTAATTGAGTGTGAACAGAGTACCCTCAGGGGATTCCCTATCTCTTATACGTTTCATTATCAAAGGAAGTAAAATTTAAAATGTTCTGACCTATATACACTGACTACAATCTGGTACAATTTACTGTAGCCCATGAGGTAGGCTCCACACCTCTGAGACTGTTTCATGTGCTTTACAGAATTTCTGGAACAAAATTTCTAGGACTCAAATCCATACTAAGTGACTTAAATCCTCACTGTTTGTTTCTTCATCTGTAAAAAGGGGATAAGAGCACCTACATCAAAGGATTATTGTGCAGGTTAAAGTGCATGTGAAGTGCTTAGAACACTGCCTGGCATACAGTAAGTACTAAGTAAGGATTTTAACTTTTTGATTCTTTCATAGTATAACTCAAATCCTTCTGAAGAACTAGAATTAACAATTAAATTGGTTAAATGAAATATGGCATATCCTTATGATGAAATACTAATTATCCACTAAAGGTTATTTTATTAATCTATTATGAAAATATATTTAAGCTATAATATCCTGTTGAACAGAAAGGAAAAAGTAAATTAGAAAATCATGTACAATCTAATCTTATATTTAGAAAAGATGCTAATAGTTATAAATATTTGCAAGTTATTGTGATATTTAAGTGATATTTGCCAAAAGACACTCAGAATCATTCCACACACACTGGAAAAAAAGACTTAAAACCAATTGCGATTCTCAGCTGATAATGAGGATAATAAAATGCCATAAATTAGGATTCTTAACAATTTAGAACTGTGTACATTTAATGCATTATTTCTCGACTCTCACAGGCTGATACTTCTTAAAATGGACTGCATGCTAGACTTAATAAAGCACTGATTTCTGACACATTCCTCCAATGCCACCCACTGCCAACATACTAATACTACCACTGTTACTTTTAAGCAAGCTCTTGAAGTGCTCACAAACTACATATACCAAAAGACAATAAGTCACCTTAACCAATCACCCAAATTTAAACAAGATGTTGTTAGGTACATATATTGAGATTATAAATATAAAAGACACAGTATTTATAGGATACTGAACAAGGGGTGTTTGTGGTATTGAGAATACTCAGATGGTAGCTTGTGGTACCCTTTAAACTGTTTTAAATTCTTCAATAAAATCAGTATTATTAATTTCACGTTTATTTTACACAGGATTTTTGTCAAACTTACCAGTTTTAAATGATTAATTCATAATCACCATCTAGAGACAAAATTTCCTCTCAACTAATGGTTATTCTACCTACAGTTCAGCTCACTCTTCTGTCTACAATAGTTATATTTCATTTTATCGAGTCTGAAATATACAATTATGCATTACAAACAAGCTGTTTTCAAATTTGCTTAAAGAGTAGATCAAGTTTTCAATTTTACATGAAGCCATACACCAGTTTATCATTAAAAATATGAGTCTTCATAACCTGTTTATTCCAATTCTCTTTAGACAGCAACACTAACAAAATTCTTAATGCACACACCCCCATCACCTACAAGTCTTTCCCTATGTTATTATTTTGACACTTAAAGAAGAACATCTTAACAACCAAGTTTTGTAACTACTATCCCTACCAATCAAATGGTGATGCATCAAGGTTCCAATTTTTATGAGTTTTAAGATATTAAGAGTACATTATTTACCTAAGCCTAAAGGACTGCCTTATTAAAAAAAAAAAGCCACATCAATTTAATTTCATATATATGATGCTACCTATTCAATTTATTAAAAATTAAAATAAACAAAATAACCAAACTAATGCTCCAAACTTCTGCTATTCATGTGGAAGACACTACAAGAGAAGACACAATAGAGACTGCCTTGCAATAAGAAATACAAATTCCTTCTACAGAGATGGAGAAATAAAAGGACAATTCTAGTTGTCTAAAAGACAATTCACTGTACACATTTTATTTACAGTTTTGTACACTGTCTCAATATGAATGGGACCGCTTTTCTACTTGAGCCAATTTTTTAACCAAAGCAAAATAACCTAAGTAATACAAAGTGTTAAAATACAGCATAAAGATACAAAAACAGACATACTAATTCTAATTAGGAATGTAATTATGATGTTACATTTTTTATAATCCACAATTAAGTTTAGGAAATCACACAAACATAGATCACTGATTTGAATGAAATGCATAAATTTGTAGCAAAGCATTGTAGTTTTAAGTTAAAAAAAAATTACCAAAGAATGCACAAAATTAATGTTTATTCCACCTTTGTGTCATATTCCTGGATCCTTCACCAATGTTACATGAGAAAGAAAAACTAAAGCAAAACAAATGAAAAACTGAGATCAGAATCACTAATGTTATCAAGTAGGGAAACAAATAAATTAAAATCTAGCAGCCATCAGCAAGAGTACAGCACAGATAATGCTGTAAAAAGAATCAAAGAAAATTGCCAGAAAACTGTATGCATCATACTCTTTCAAACCAGCAAAATATGCTCCTGCATACAATGGAACGTAAACAAAATCATTCTCTTGTAAGGTACAGAAATGCAAGTTCTTTTTTTTAATATTGTAGATGGGTCAAATGTGTCTGTAATGGTTATTTCTATTAAGCTATTACAGAGTGGGCCAGGAACACATTTATGGATTCTGGGGATGATGTGTACTGTAATTCTTTGATTGAGATAATGGACACTCTAGCCAAAAAAAAAAGAAAATATGAACACAGAAGTACAAGACAAAGGCGAATGAGACTTCTCTTATATCTTAGCAACATTTAGATGGAAATCAAATTTAAATGCAGTCCACTCTGCTTTTGAAGAGGCTTTGGTTCAGCTCCCAAATCTCGATTGCTTGACGCAGTCTCCTATGAGAATACTCAGAAGGTGTCTTCTTAAACAACAAACCTATTTTTAGTGGTGGAGCCGCTCTTAGTAGCTGTGTCTGCATGGGACTGATAACCAATCACTATCTTTGGAGGAAGTCCTAACCTTTCCTTGTATACCCTCCTATAGGAAGAAAAAGAAAAGTAGCCATTAATTTTTATTCAAACATATACCCCAAATCCAGCAATACTATTCTTTATTTAAAAAAAAAAACAAAAAACTGGAGAGTGAAATAAGAAATTGCACATTTTCCTTTTAACAAAATATACTCTTCCTGTTCACTACAATCTTGGTTAATCACTTAACCAATATTTGAGAATCTACTATGTACCAGTACTGTGGTAAATGTTGCTAAATTTAATTATCAATAAATTAATAATAAGCAAAGCAGGGACAGTCCCTGGGGTTATGGTATTTATAGTTTAGAGTATTTGATTATTTACAAACAAATAATCACAAATACATATGGTGGAGCTATATCACATGCAAAATTAATTTGTATATAATCAATTACATGCGCATATTTTAATTTTTTGATCTAAAATGCTTCAATTATATTTTACATATAAACTTTAGTATATATTTTATGTTACTGCAATTACATTTACCTTATCTATTACTGACAAGAAAGCACATTCAAAAATTAAACACTTCGAAGGCAATTTGTAATATTTTCAAATCATATGTGATTCTATTTTAAGGACAAATATGATGAGTATCAAGGAGGGTAAGTACAGGGGCTGCAATATCATTAACAAGAAGGATCTAATCTTCTGGAAATCAAAGAAATCTCCCCTTTAAAATTTATGAGGTCAAAAGTATAATGCTAAGAGAATTAATTAAGCACATCTGAAGGCTGAGAAATAAAAATAAAGCTCAGTGGCTACAGCTAGCAAGAAAAGTAAATATGAGAGATAAGGCTGACAAGGTAAAACTGGGCACAGATCACCATATAATCTGAGAACATCATAGGTCAGGCTAGAAATCTGGTATCTGAGAATAGCAAAATTTTAAAATAAGCACCAAACGAAACAAAAATAAAGATACATATATATTTTCATGGAACTGAATCCTCGAGTATACTAGGAAAATTTATTCATACTGTATCCTCCAGAAGATTTCAGTACCTTCCCTAGAATAAGGTATTTAAAAATAATTTTGTGATAACTAAAATTACAATTAATATCAAGTAGACATTAGGATGCAATGTACCTTCAATTATACTTAATCACTAAAAATGCCAGAAAGCAAGAGCACTGAGCCATGCAGCTTAAACGCGCGGAAAAATATCCTTCCTTGAAAAACTGAAGTCAAATGTTTAAATAAAGATTTCAAAAATTGTTAACACTGACACAATTAAAAATCTTCCCAAGGAAAGAAATTCATATCTAATTCCTTTAATGCATTTTCAAAGAAATATGAGATCCTCACAATCGATAAGATTCAATGCTGACAAAAAGATCAGGAATATGATGACAATCAATTATCAATCTTCTCTTATAGAAACCCTCTGGAAAATGAAACCTGGAAAATCCCCACACCTTTTAATACAGAAAGGAATTATGTTCACAGAATTCATACTGTTGGAAAAATAAACATACAAAGGGGCAAATCAAACATATTGAGACCTATGACCTGTACACTTAATTTCAATATAAAATTTAAAGTTCAATTTTACTAACTTAAATTTAGTAAAAATTAACACTGACTGACATTTGAGGGGGAAAAAATGATAAGCAATTTTTGCAAATAGTAATATTTGCCAAAAAGTTTTAAAATATATACATGTAGGTTTTAAGCATGGACAAAACCAAGCTACTGTCACTTATATCTCAATGGAAATTTCATGTAAGTGTACACATATGTGGCAAAATACACATATACCATTTGCCAATATTCACCAACATATTGAGTATTATACATAAGCACTGTGGTTTTAAAGTACATTAAGGAAAAGACACATTCTCATTTGATAAATAAAATGTGACGTGCTAAAACAGTGTTCCAGTGATTCTATACTCCATTGATAGGAAAAAGAAATTTTACAGAAATGAAAAAGGATGAACCAGACATAGAATATCAATACAGCTGTTCAAGGTTATAAAAGTATTCATGAAAACAAGAAAAATAATGATCTACATAAACATATTTTTTAAAAAGTAGTTCTGCTTTTAGTTATCTATTTTAAAAGTAAAAAACAGCAAAACTTACCCTATATGTGTAACAGCTTCTCTGTTTTCACATTCAGTAGTCCATATTGCTATTTTATCACCTTTAGCTCTAACATTAACAACAGCTCCACATACATCATCACTGTAGTCATCAAAAGATTCTCCAATAAGGCACAGCAGCTTAAAAGAAAAAACTCAATTTCAAATTACATTCAACAGATTACAAACAGCTTCTTTAAGTTGCAAAATGTCTCATATATTTATATACAAAGCTAAGAAAGTTTTTAAAATGAAGGGTTTTATATATATATATAATTTTGTCCTCCTGCCTTTAAAAAATTGTTAATTTGATTCTTTAATACCAAAAACATTAACAGTTTTGCTACTTTTCCAGTAAACTGGGCAACTGATGTCAGAGCACAAAAAAGGTGAATTATTATTAATATTCATTTGCTCTGCTGCTACACTTGCCAGTAAACAAGTTTTAATGGAATAAATGAAAAAGCTGCTCATGGATGAAATGCCTCCTGTTCCTGTTCTTTTCATGAACTTTCACTAATTAAAAAAAATATATACGGTAAATACATAACATAAAATTTACCATTTTAACCATTTTTAAGGTTTAGTGACATTAAGTATATTCAGTACCACCATCCGTCTCCACAACTTTTGTCATCTTGCAAAACTGAAATGACTTAATATAGAGTTCTAAAATGGTATTTACTGATAATCTCTCCCAAAAGAAAATTAAGTTTTTCCTCAATAAAAGCCATTTACTGAAATATTTATTATTGCTCAATTTAGTAAGTGCTAACCAGGAACTTCCCTGGTGGTCCAGTGGTTAAGACTCCAAGCTTCCAGGGCAGGGGGCTCAGGTTGGGTCCCTGGTCAGGGAACTAAGACTGTGCATGCCATGTGGCACGCTTAATATGCTAACTACAGACCAGACCAGTGTTCAAGATACAAAAAGACTATAATCCCTGATCTTAAAAGCCTGGGGTTTAAAACCTTTCACTAGAGAAAACGTCTATTATCTCAATTTAATAAATGTCGTATGAAACCAAAAGCTCCAAATTATATCACAACATATAAGCTGAATGATATCAAGCTACAATTTCACTATTTCCTTCACGAATCTAAAAAGTTGAGTACACAAAGCAATACTCTAAGGACTGTAAAAACTTGTATCATACAAAATGTGAAAGTTTACACAATTCTGAACTTTATGAAATGACTAGGATGACCTTATCGTGTAAAGTCAGTCAACTGCCAATCATTTTCTGGATTTGTAATATGTAGCAGGGCATTTTACTGTACTAGTATGTAAAAAGTATACAAGATTCATTCACATGGTAGAACAAAATTAAGTGCTGGTCTAGATTTCTAGAGTGGGTATCCTTATCTTCTCTTTGAGTAACCAACGAAAAAGGAACAAAGTTTTCTACCACTTTAATGGCAGAAGGTGAAGAGGAAGAGCCTCTTGATGAAGGTAAAAGAGGACAGTGAAAAAGCTGGCTTAAAGCTCAACATTTAGAAAAACGAAAATAATGGCATCTGGTCCTATCACTTCATGGCAAACAGATGGGGAAAATGTGGGAAACGAGTCAGATTTCATTTTCTAGGGCTCCATAATCACTGTGGACGGTCACTGCAGCCACGAAATTAAAAGACACTTGCTCCTGGGAAACCTAGACAAACCTAGGCAAACCTAGACAACCTGACAAACCTAGACAAACCTAGACAACATATTAAAAAGCAGAGACATCAACTTTGCGGACAAAGGTCCATATAATCAAAGCTATAGTTTTTCCAGTGGTCATGTATGGATGTTAGAGGTGGACTATAAAGAAGGGTGAGCACCGAAGAATTGATGCTTTCCAACTGCGGTGCTGGAGAAGACTCTTGTGGTGCTGCAGAAGATTCTTGAAGAGAGTCCTGTGGACAGCAAGGAGATCATGCCAATCAATCCTAAAGGAAATCAACCCTGATTATTCACTGAAAGGACTGCTGCTGAGGCGCCAATACTTTGGATACATGATGCAAAAAGCTGACTCATTATAGAAGACCCTGATGATGGGAAAAATTAAAGGCAAGAGGAGAAGAGGGCAACAGAGGATGAAATGGTTGGATGGTGTCACTGACTCAATGGACATGAGTTTGAACAAACTATGGGAGATAGTGAAGGACAGGGAAGCCTGGAGTGCTGTAGTTCATGGGGTCACAGAGTCAGAAACAACTTAGCAACTGAATAACAACAACAACTTGGAAGAAAAGTTATGACCAACCTAGACAGCATATTCAAGAGCAGAGACATTACTTTGCCGACTAAGGTCCATCTAGTAAAGGCTATGGTTTTTCCTGTGGTCATGTATGGATGTGCGAGTTGGACTGTGAAGAAAGCTGAGTGCCGAAGAATTGATGCTTTTAACTGTGGTGTTGGAGAAGACTCTTGAGAGTCCCTTGGACTGCAAGGAGATCCAACCAGTCCATTCTGAAGGAGATCAGCCCTGGGATTTCTTTGGAAGGAATGATGCTAAAGCTGAAACTCCAGTACTTTGGCCACCTCATGCAAAGAGCTGACTCATTGGAAAAGACTCTGATGCTGGGAGGGATGGGGGGCACAAGGAGAAGGGGACGACAGAGGATGAGATGGCTGGATGGCATCACTGACTCGATGGACATGAGTCTGAGTGAACTCCGGGAGTTGGTGATGGACAGGGAGGCCTGGCGTGCTGCGATTCATGGGGTCGCATACAGTTGGACGCGACTGAACTGAACTGAACTGAACAACAGCAACAAAGTTTTAGTATTCAAAAACAGCTTTATAATTTTAAAACCTTACTGTCTCTAGCCAAAAACGATCGAGGTCACTTCGTCTCTGCTGTTTGTTCAGTGTAATTAGCCATCGTCCTCCTCGTTTGTTTTTCTCATCTTCCCACATAGGCTCAATACCATCCTACAAGGTTAGGGGTACAACAATATGAGACAATACTGTTAGTTTAACTTAAGATAATGACTAAAAACAGTAAGCAACAACCGTGTTAATTGTTTACTTTATACTCATAAAACTGTTATTGAGGTAGTGCGAAAGCACACAAAACTTAAAGCCAGAGGCATGGGATTGCAAAAACAGAGCCTTGACTAGGGCACTTAATAGCTATCAAATCTGGGGTTTGACTTAATTTGGAGGTTCTAAAGTAATATACTTTGGAGGTTCTGAGTAACAGACACCTTTTAGAAGCCATACACATTTCTACATCTAAAAAATACATATGAAAGCTATACCACTTCAGAGAGCTAATGACTGTCCCACCCACTAACAGCTGACAAAACTCATATAAGTATCTCAAGGACGCACATACTCCTGACAAACTGCACTTCGGTCTACTCAAGTATATAAAGAAGAAATGAGTGGATAATCAAAGCTCTCCTCAAAATCAATCACAGTATGTGCCCACATAGCCAAATTCTCACTTAATTTCAATTATTTATACTAAAAGAAGCCAAAATATACTTATGCTAAAATATGGTAAAGCTAGTACAATTATTCTCCAAGCATCACAACAGTAACTATTTCTAAGTTCATGGTAAGATTTTAATGAATACCTGAATGGTCCAGTCTTATAATAAATATATGAAGTCACCAATTAAGCATACCTTAAAAAGTGAGTAGTCACAGCCAGGCATTAAATTACTAGACAACTGGATATGGTTGTACAGACTAGGTAAAAGAAAAGAACAATTATAAACATAGAAAATGTAGTGTAGAGTTTAGGTGTTTATATGTACATTCAGAGAATATGATAAAAATAAACAAGATAAAAACTCAATTTACTTTTTTCCCACTATGGAGTCAATTTCTGAAACAGACCAAACAGATCTTAATAACAGTCAGCTTTAAGAATCAACATCTGATGATTTTTAGAAATATCTTCAGTGATTTTATCCTGACAATTTTGGTGTATTAGTTAACTTAATATATACACATTATTACAAGAAACTGAGAAGAGAGGTACCAGATGCCTTTAAGTAAATGAAAGAATCCATGAGGCTAATAAGCCATTTTAAACACACAAAAAGACAAATCTAGAGAAAGTAAGACAAAACTCCCTGATCATCAGGATTGCATGACTAAACTAAGTCAACATTACTATTATCTGTGAAAGTACCAAAGAGTGGAAAAGATCAACAGTCCCCAAACACTACACACCATTACTAGTTTAAGTCAGCAAGCATAATAATCTTTGGGGGAGCTTTTAAAGACAGAATAGTTCTACATCCTACTTCTTAGAATTTTAATTCCTTAAATATAGGCTGGAACCACAGAATGTGTATTTCTAAACTATTTCCCAAATAGCAATGTAACAGATTAACATTTGGGATGAATTAGGTATTCCACTAGCCTGAAGGCAGAATGCTAGATTGGATCCTTTGATCTTGAAGTCTACCATAGCAAATTTGTTATGAAACTGGCAATAGAGTAAGAATGCTTTGCCTGTCTCCAGTACTTTATACAGAAGTGATGATCTTATACGACTAGCAATAATACCACACGGATGGTTATTTCCCTTATTAAGATTTTCTTACTGCTATTTTAACCCAGTCTGTGAGTATTTCAAGTAGAGTTTTAAGAAAGAGTCAAGGATTCTTTGGATGACATCCCACAGTTTAACAACAAATCCAATTTGAATGAGAGAGCATTAAGACAGCATACAGCTTGTTGGGTTATTCTATCTAGTAGTAACTCTTTCCAAACTAGATTATCACTGACAAGATTCCACTAGGCAAGAAGAGAGACATGGATACTAACAGTAACTACACAATTAGAACCACCATTTCTATACAATTAATGTCTAGTGTGGAAGGGACATTCTTCAATGGCATTCAAAGTAGAAAAGACCAACGATTCTTTCTGCTGTCTTCTGTCTCCTTAATCATGCTCTAAGGTCTCTTACTAAGTTTACAATTAGAATCTGTTAATGGCACACTTAAATAGAATCCTAATGCTACAGACAAGACTAGATTTAAAAAAAAACAAACCTCAATAGCTGTTTCATTAAATTTGTCCCCCAAAAGGGAGAAACTAAGTGACAAAGACAGAAAGCTTAAGGGTTTATCTTTCAATTATGGCATAAAAATCCACTCAGCAATAATATTGCTTACAACATACCTAAAAACTGTGGCGTCATGTTCTAATTAGAGGTCACTTAAATATACAATTATGTAAAACTGGTGACAGCCAAACAAACTTAGATAAATGCAAATCTTATTCACTGGGAGAATGGCTCAGAACTCTTGCTCTCCCCTCCTCCACAGGATACTGGAGACTATTATGCTTCAGAAAACTCTTGAATAAATACAATTAGAGAAGAAAAACACTCAATGTTTTGATGAAGGGCAAAACAGAACCATAATTTAACTAGGCCTATGAATTACTAGGAGTTTCAAATGTAGTTCATTTTTTAAAAATGTTTTCACTAAATTAAAAAAAAAACAACCCCCGTAAGTTCAATTAAAAGTGACCAAAGTGATCTCAACATAGTTTTCTTACCAAAGTGATCTCAACATAGTTTTCTTTAATTATTCTATGCTTTGTTTTCAGTGATTCAAATGCACACTAAATGCCTAATATGCTGGAAGTATACATATGTATAAAATTTTAAATCATAATTAATTTATAATTTTCTAACCATTATCTGTGTGATACACCCAAGTATTAACATTAAAACACAGGAATCACATCACTGATATGATCCAAAATACACGAACTGAACAAATTAGAATACTTAGATAACTGCTAGATAATTTACAGCTCTTAAACATGTTTTTAATAAGCTGTATCTTTCATGCTCTCCAACAGTTTCTCCCTAAATATTTTTCATAAGACATAACTAAATAAACTGTTTTAAAGAATCAATATTCTAAAACTTCTTGCACAGAACTTTATAGCTCTAAATTAAATTATATAGCTAAATCTGAAACAAAATCTCAAAAATATTTCAAGTATTCTTAAGTTTTATTTATAAAGTGCAATAAAATTATCTATCATCACAGATACTGTCATTCTTTGACAAACCCTGATTTATGAGCAGTTCAGCCTTTGAAATCTCAGAATCTTTATCACAGGAAATCCACAGTTTATACAAAAAAGAACCTGCAGAAATGCTAAGAAAAGCATTCTTTTCCTAAGAAAGCTCTGGAATAAAAATAGAGCAAATCTGCCTAGGTAACCAAGAAAGGGGACAAGGTCCTAAAAGTTGTCAGAAGTTCCAGTGACAATAAAGGATTCTCAATGAATGATATCTTAGGACAAGGAATAGAGAATAGGCAGAGCTAAATGATGACAAGATGGAAGCTTTCTAAAACTGTTGAGAAATAATCACCAATTCTAACAGTTGTGAGACGATGAACAAGCAAAAAAGTAAATATCAACTGTTTACCTTACCCTTCTTTTTGCAAATACAACTTAAAATAAAAATGTACACAATAAAACAAACATCCTAAAATGGTTACTTACGCCCAAAAGTCTTCAACAGTATCAAACTTAGAGATCAATCGAAGGTTTGCTTGCCAAGTTTTGCTTTTATCATTTTTAAAAAACCAGAGTGCCCATCTAAAAAACAGAAAGTCAGTATCAACAGAAGTTTTACATCCATGTTCAAAGCAGCAGTGAGTTCACTTATTAATAAAAATGTTGTCTGAAGAGTTTTCCAAGTAGACATATATTTTATAACTTCATGATTAATGCTTGATAATTTCAGACATATAAAATGAGATGCATTTCAACACCTACTTGGTAATTTGTATTTGCCAACCCGTGATCAAGGAAAAAAATATTTTGAAAAAGCAAAGGCAGAAAAACTACTAAACATACAGTATCAAGTACTGTACCCTGGATTTCTAAAACTAATTCAGTCTTTCCTGAAAAATAAAAAAACAGAACTACCATTTGATCCAGCAATTTCACTTCTGGATATTATCTGAAAAAATGAAAATACTAACTTGAAAAAGATATATGAATTCCCATGATTAGTACAGCTTTACAAGAGCTTAAGATACAGAAGCAACTTAAATGTTCATCAAGGAGTGAAAAAAGAAAATATGTATGTATGTATGAATGTGTATATTCAATGGATTATTCAGTCACAAAAGAGAAGGAAATTTTGCTATTTCCAACATGGATGGACCATAGGACTTTGTAACAAGTTAAATAAATCACACACTAGACAGGAAAAGCAAATACTATATGATTTTGCTTATACATGAAATCTAAAAAAAACTTTAAAAAAGGAGAAAAACCCACCCCAAGCTCACTGATACAGAGAACAGACTGGTGGTTCCCAGAGGCAAAGGGGTGAGGAAATGCATGAAGGGGGTCAAGTGGAACAAACTTCCAGTTATAAAATAAATCATGGGGATGCAACGTACAACAGAGTAAATACAGTTCATAACACTGCACTGCAAATGTGAAAGTTGTGAAGAGCCTAAATCTTAAAAGCACTCATTATAAGAAAATATATTATAAATATGTATTGTGATAGATGTTGATTATGATCATTTCACAATACATACAAATACTGAATCACTGTGCTGTACATTTGAAATTGTTACACTTCAACTGAAAATAATAAAATTCCATTCCATTAAAAAAAAAAATTGTAGCCATTAAAGATTTATTCTAGAAAATGACTGGATGACTAAGCAAAAACATCTGTACAATAACGTTCTTAAATTTGGAAAACTGGAAACATCATAAGTGCCTATCAACAGTTCTAGAATGTGGTTTACAAATCCCCTTAGGCATCTTAAGACCCTTTCAGGAGCACTGATGAGTAAAAACTATTTCATAAAAATCCTAAGATATTTTATTTTTCACTGTGTTAACATTTTCACTGATGATGCAAAAACAACAGTAAACCTAGCAGTGATGTACATAACGAGAATCATACAGTGGCACCCATGTCTACCATTTGTCACTGTTCCTATATTATAATCAACTCTCAGAAGAGTAACTGCCAGTTTCTTGTAAGAATGCCACTGATGAAGCAGTAATAAAATACTTGTTTTATTAAATTTCAATCTGTGCACATGTTTTTTCTGCACAAAAAATACTTCTGCATACCAAAGACAATGCTTAGGCATTGAGTTGTGAGGAGAACTAGTCGCTTTCTCAAAGAACACCACTTTTACTTGGAAGAATAGGCTGATCAATCATGGTTACTTCTTGAAAAATGAACAGAGTGAGCATGTAGCTAAAATTTAAGCTTTCAGGAGAAAAATCAGAATTTTGGAAAGCCTGCAGGTGTCACTGAGCATGACAATTTAACAAAACCTGGGTACATTTCTGAGGCATTTAGTAATGATAATGTTATTGTTTTGATATCATATAATGAAAAATGCCAATATTTAGGTCTACAAACTCACTGAACCAGTATTTTCTAAATGACCAGTGGTATTCATGAGTGAAGAAGGATATATATATTTCAAATGCAAGACAGATCAATGGATTTTAAAGTAACAGAGTAGAAAAAAGTTCTTAGATGTGGTTTCAGATTCTATATTGCAACTAACCTGCAAGAAACCTAGTATCAAAGGAAGGATATTCATAATTATAAAAAGCCATTAAAATTTCTCCTTTTCCAACCATGGTATATTTGAGGTCATATTTTATCCTTAAACTTCCTCTGAAACAACGTATCTCCAAAGACTTGAAAATGCAGAACCAGCTATGAAAACCTAGCTGATTTCTATTAAGCCAGGCACTTAAAGATATTTACAAAAATGCTGTTCTTCTCATTATGTATTTTTTATTTTGAATAAATTTTTTCCATAAAAATCATTTACATTAAAATGCAATGGGTTAAGTACATATGTAATTTTATATTCTTTGAGATTTATTTTCTAATATAGCAAATGAAAATAGATGAAAATCTACATAACCTGTAAAACACTGTGGAATCCTCAATAATTTTTAAGAATGTAAAGGGGTCATGAGCCCAAAGAAGTGAGATTTAAATAATTACAATAAATAATTTTAAAAATATAATAAACATAATATATACATGCAAGAAGACTTCTAGGCCACTATTAGATGTGTTAATTGTGTTGGTTAAAAAAAAAAAAGGATAAAATGTGTGGGTAAAATTCTCTTAAGACTGACATGAAACCCAGAAACCATGGAGGAAAGTTGGCATTTGATTATATGAAAATAAAAAACCTTTAAAATAACACAACTCTTTAGACAATGTTAAAAGACAAATGATTTGGAAGTGTATTTCAACCTAATCCCCCCTTGGATCGGTTAGCATCCCTAATGTACAATGCTTAGAAATAAACTTGAAAAGATAACCAAAAAGAAAATAACAGACAATAAGAACTGAACAGACTTCTCACAGGTAAAAACACAAATAAGCAATTGTCTTGAACAAAACTGTTTGAAACTTCAATAGAAGAAATGCACATTTAAAACAATAAGACATTGTTTTCGCAAATTAGGCTAGAACCAACCTGACAGGCAATTAAATTTAAAAGACTGACGTTACCAGTTGCCAAGGATGTAGAAATCAGTAAGTCTAAGCAGATAAAGGAGGATAATTTGGCAGTGTCTACAAAGGTAGATAATGAGCAGTCTTAAACCTAAGAACTCGGAAATTTTACCATATAGATATACCACTATATTCACACAAGTGCAAAAAGAAAAAAAAAAAAGATGCATACATTAGTACTGTTTGTAAATTTTAAAAAATCTGCATACTCATTAATGTAAGCCTGATAAAATATGACTATATATTCATTTAAAACAAGGCTGTGGATTAAAATAAAGACTTAAAAAACTCAATAGTATGGCAATCTGCAATCTGTATAGATTAAAAAAGTACATATATGTACATTGAAAGGTTTTGGAAAAATACAAACCAAATTTTTAACAGACTATTTTGGGGAGTGGAGCAAAACAAAATGAGGAAGAAGGTATCAGAGAAAAACAGAGAACTTAAAACTTTGCATACTTAGAGCCTCAATGATTTAATCGTTCTTATAATACTATAGCGGTTTTTATTTTAAAGAAAACATAATTCCTTACAAAATTATTTACAAAAAGTAAATAATGAAGAAATTACCAAAATCAGAACCAAAAATGTCTTAGAACAGTTTTCAATGTGATATTATTTTACACAAGAAATAAGAAATTATAGAGAAATTAAAATCTTCACAGACTTCATTTTAGGATTTAATCAGTTTGTTCACTGATAAGGGCACCTTTCAGGAATCTCAGATTTCATCTTAAGCTATGACGGATATATGCCTTGATCTCCCACAATAACAGCAACATGAAGAACTGTGTTCACAGAGAGAAGACAGTGAGCTTTTTATACGATACCACTGAAAAGATGGGGGGAAAATACTTTAAAGGTTTTAGTACTGCTAGGATGAACTGTATAAAACTGCCACTCATCAATTGTCCAACTTAGTATTAGTTTGGCACAAACTTTCCTGAGGAAGAATTTTTTCCTTTTATCAACTATTCGACCTTTGGTATTTCACACATTGGCTGACAATCCACAGTACCTAGAGAACTGACTTGTTCCTCCCTGGAGGGTACGCTGAATCACCCACCTTCTATGAAAAAACTACTAAAGCATATTTGGACTATTACCTCAGGAGGTCTACAATGATCATGAAGAAAAAAAAGGACATAAAGGAACAACACACTTTTCAGATAAACGAAACCTAATTATAGGCTTGTAGGGTCTGGGAGAGGGGGAATGAAAGGAATTACAGATCCTTGAAAGTTAATTTATCCAATTTACTTTCCTCCAGATTCTTACAATGTTTCTAAGTGTTCCCACCATCAGCTCTCAGTGAATTAAAGTTACGTTTTATCAGATAAACCAGAAAGATAATTAAGTAAAAGCACATACTGGGAAGTGGTAGGGTGGAGATAGGAAAAAACATATACTAAAGTATTAAACTACTACATTGCAACTATGAAAACTTAACTCATCCTAAACTCTCTTTTCCTCTTCTAAACTTCTCTTAAAATACAAACCAACCAATATCCAGACTCCACATACCCTAGGTTCTTTCTCCTTCACAGACCATCTGAACTTTCTCCTTCAAATTGTCTATTCCTGCTCTATACACTTGTATATTTCTATTCACTCTTCAAACTACACCAATCTTTTTCTATCATCTACTCTACTAACTTTCTCCAGTGTTAGCAAAGACTTACTGTTCAATCCAATGAATATTTGACCTTTTTGGGGCATATATGCTGTACCTTGTCCTTAAACCATTTTCTTGGTTTCCATGACTAACACTCTGCCCTAGTTTATGCAGTATATATGTCTATACTCTTCCACAGGCATTCTTAAAAAATTTTATTAAAGTACAGTTGATTTACAATGTTATGGTAATTTCTGCTGTATAGCAAAGTGACTTAGCTATACATATGTATATATATTTTCATATTCTTCTCCATTATGGTTTATCATAGGATATTAACTATATAGTTCTCTGGGCTATACAGTAGGACCTTGTTGTTTATCCACTCTATATATATAATAATTTGCATCTGTTAACTCCAAACTACCAGTTCATCCCTGCCCAACCCCCTCTCTCTTTGCACCACGCCTGTTATCTTCATAGCCATTCTTACCCCCAAAAAATCCCCATGTGCTAATATTCCAAGCCTCTGTTGTGAGTCAGATTCACTTACGAGAACTCATTTACTCCTATGATTTCAACTACCATTCAAAGTTACACTTCCTGAGCTCAAGATTCACACATAAAACTGCATGCCAGATGTGGGTCATCAAAGTGAAAATGGAATCCTCAACCTAACATACCTAAAACCAGTCTATTCTAACCTTCCCCTCCAAACCTGTCCCATTCACCATTTATGTTGTTGCCCAAGTCAAAAAATCTATGTGTCAGAAAGCTTACCTGTTCTGTAAAGGGTGTTTAATATAGTGTTCTGGGTTAGCAACCTCCTGATTGGATTCTGTTTTCTCTTCTTCTGTAGGTGGGGGATTTGGAGTAGGGGTGGTTTCCTAGGGGAAAATAATTAAACATTATAAACTTCTTAACATGAAGAAATAACATTAAGAAATTTATTTGTACATTTTTATTGAAATATAGTTAATTTACAATGTTGTGAAAACTTAATCTCTATGACAGCAATACTCTAAATAAATCTGAACCAATACTGTCCATAACATTTTTTTAAAGAATGAATTATAGGAGAAGCATTTGATAAAGTAGACCACTAGCCAAACTCTAAGAAAAGCACCAGACTCTTCTAGCATCTCTTCATTAAGAGCAAAATGTTTCTCAAATTTAAAATATATATTGTTATCTTCCACTTACACATTTAACATAAGATTGTTAGACACCATGCAAAATAGGAGAATGAAGTATCTTTAACATCCCATTAAAGTGCTGTGCATGGCAGGGGTGGTTAGTGGGAAGGGCCAGTTCAACTAAAGTTTGGAGAGCATAATTAACTATATTACATGACACACAAAAAATCTTTATAAAATGAGTAAGGCAATACTACACAGATCCTTGCCTTCATGTCACAGTGTTATGATATATGGTAACTTTATAAAGTTGAGCAACTTCTGTCATTTTCAAACGATCTTAAGGGAAAAAGCTGGACACCAGCTTGAATTGAAATCTTCTAAATCGGGAAAGGTGTACATCAAGGCTGTATATTGCCACCTTGCTTATTTAACTTATATGCAGAGTACATCATGAGAAACGCCGGGCTGGATAAAGTACAGCTGGAATCAAGATTGCTGGGAGAAATATCAGTAACTTCAGATACGCAGATGACACCACCCTTACGGCACAAAGTGAAGAACTAAAGAGCCTCTTGATGAAAGTGAAAGAGGAGAGTTTAAAAGTTGGCTTAAAACTCAACATTCAGAAAAATAAGGTCATGGCATCCAGTCCCATCACTTCACGGCAAACAGATGTGGAAACAGCAAGAGACTTTATTTTTCTGGGCTCCAAAATCACTGCAGATGGTGACTGCAGCCATGAAATTAAAAGATGCTTGCTCCTTGAAAGAGAAGTTATGACCAACCTAGACAGCATATTAAAAAGCAAAGACATTCCTTTGCCAACAAAGGTCTGTCTAGTCAAGGCTATCGTTTTTCCAGTGGTCATGTATGGATGTGAGAGTTGGACTATAAAGACAGCTGAGCGCCAAAGAATTGATGCTTTTGAACTGCTGGAGAAGACTTGAGAGTCCCTTGGACTGCAAGGAGATCCAAGCGGTCAATCCTAAAGGAGATCAGTCCTGAATATTCACTGGAAGGACTGATGCTGAAGCTGAAACTCCAATACTTTGGCCACCTGATGTGGAGAACTGACTCATTTGAAAAGACCCTAATGCTGGGAAAGGTTGAAGGCGGGAGAAGGGGATGACAGAGGATGAAATGGTTGGACGGCATCACCGACTCAATGGACATGAGTCTGAGTAGACTCCGGGAGTTGCTGATGGACACAGAGGCCTGGCGTGCTGCAGTCCATGGGGGTCGCAAAAAGTTGGACACAACTGAGCAACTGAACTGAACTGAAACATAGTTATCATCATCATTTAAAAATGGCATGGAAAAATGGAGCCTGAGAAAAATGCATATTCCCCACATTAACCTATGCAACTCTTCACCCTACTGTAAATTGGCACCAACAAAAAGATAGCTAAGAAAAGGGACCAGAAGCTGAAACAAGTTGATACAAAAGAAGAGGGCACTGCAACAAGTGTCTGAGTATCAGATTTAAACTGAACCAGAAAAACAATAAAGATACATAGTCACATTAACATTTTCTAAATCAGAGATGTATGATCTAAAAGATTTCAAAGCAGACAGATGATACATATTTTACAAAATAAAATTCATTTTTCTAATCAAAAAGACACCTCCAGGAACTACTTTTTACTAGCCTATGAAGTTACTCATAGCAAGGGCTTTATCTCGATTCTGCTCACAATTGTAATGCCAATGATGACAATGCTACACCTAACAGAAACTTACTGGCTTGATTCCTTAAATTTTAAATGTTTACAGAGTAGTTAAGGCCCTAAAATTTACATATAGTAGCCAATGCCGTAATATCACCATTTTTACCAGCATTTTCTCATCACAACACATTTAAATCTTCAAATAGATGATCATTACCAAATGCCATTCTTCACTAGCTTAAAATTAATGATGGCCTCCAAACGCGGGCAGTCTGAGTGAATAGAGAAACTAGGAAACAATTAGGGACTGATAAGGCAGGTGGGTTTCAGGAACAGCGTACCAGAGAAAAGGGAGCTGCAGGAGTGAGACTCAAAAATCTATGTATAAATGTCTCAAATCCTTGGCTGGGACTCCTAAACTGAGATGTTCAGAGTACAACTCTGGGTGGCCTAGACGAGAACAGCTGAGCCAAGACTTCAGAGGCTGAACAGCATTTGGAAAACTAAGTTCAGATCCAGCCAGAGTGGATGGTTGAAAATCCTTAGTTTTCAGAAGAAATCTATATGCCTAGCAAATTCTAAAAGTAATCCCTGACAGGATCAAGGTAATCTGATAAATTAACTGCCCCACAAGGACTGAACTCTATTCTTCACAGGAAAAGTCTGAGCCTCTATGATTATTATCAACAATACACAGCAAACAATGGAACAATGCAAAAAAAATCTTCTATAGCAACTGATGATCAAGAGATTTAACTGTCTATAGAAAGAGACCTAGATAACATACACATGATCCAGATAACAGGGCTAGCAGACAGTCCTGACTTTGTTTAGTTGTTGCGTCTGACTCTCTTGTGACCCCATGGACTGCAGCCCACCAGGCTCCTCTGTCCACGAGATTCCCCAAGCAAGAATACTAGAGTGGGTTGCCATTCCCTGGTTGAGGAACTGTGATCCCATATGCATACAGCATGGCAAAAAACTTTTTTTAAAAAAGATACTCTTCCTCTCAAAGTTAAGAAATACTGCAAATTCTCTTATTTACCTAAGGACAATGATTACTAAAATGTACTCATGAATTCAAAATCCTCATTATAATCCACAATTGTACAATTCCACAGTTTACATCTTTTATCAATACCTCAGCAGCACATTAAAAAACAATGAATTACACAAGGAGTAATAACAAGTTTCAGAGGATACATAATGCCACTTCCTAAGCAAGTACATTCTTTTCTCCTATTCTGCTCTCTTCACCATTAGGAGAATGATGGAAGACTTGGATGTATCAAGTCTCTAGACATTTAAGAACAAAAACCAAATACGCTCACTTCCTTAAAAAATGTTCCTTTAAATTGAAAGTTCTATTTTAATTGAAATTTTAGTCTTTACATTAAGAATATTCAATTTTGGAGTTTTCCTATAACTGAAATAAAAATAGCTACTAATCTTTAAATAAATGTGTGTAGGTGTGAATAAGTATACTATTTTAAAATCTTTCATCTTTGCTTTCAGTTTTACACAAACAAGCTAGGTTTTAAGACAAACACTCTAAAATGCTTTGAAAAAAATGTTTATTAACTGCAGACAATCTTTTCAGTATTTGACATGTTTTTTAACATAAGCCTTTTCCCCTCCTTGGCGACACTGACCAGGGATGGAAGCTGTGCCCCTTGCAATGGAAGTACAGAGTCCTAACCACCGGACCACCAGGGAATTCGTCTTTTTTAGCCTTTTAAGCTACTATCTAGAGTCTGATAGATGTTCAAAATTTTAAGCTTATTTGAATTTCTCCAATCCTAATAAATGATTAATAGCCAATTGTTTCCATGACACAATAAAAATTACTCAAATATTCTACAAAAATATGGCACAGACCAAATCTAGTAAGAAATCATTTTCATGATGGGAATGACTTATGAAAACATTAATATTATAAGGACATATTTTCTCAGTACAAAATTTCTCAGGTCATGTTGTGCTATGGCCATCTACTTATCACAACAATTCAAAGCTTTAAAAAGCTTACAATCAATCCTTCACCCTGAAAGCTTCCTGATTCTACAACTATGTTGTAAATTATTGCAAAGGAAAATATTTTTGTTTGAGACTACTGAGACAGGCTCCATCATAAAATCATTTTCTGTTCATTCTTTCAACTTCCTGTTTTATTTTCTGGTTAAAATCTCTTAACTTTGATATAAATAACCAGGATGCATTTTTTCAACTTAGATAAAGCAAGAAAACACACCAAAGTATAGCCATGTTCGATGTTATTTTAACCTTTATGATTAATTCCATGGCAGTGGTCTGTTCTACGGGGAAGCTCCAACATCCCTTTTTTTTTTTTTTGGCTAGACCACGTCTTAGCTGCAGTATGTGGGATCTAGTTCCTTGACCAAGCATCAGACTTAGACCCCCAGAACTGGGAATGCAGAATCTTAGCCACTGGACCACCAGGGAAGTTCCTCCCATACCTTTTAAACCTGTGGTAGTACATATAATGAGAAGTAATGTCCAGAATGATGGCCATGCTGTATTATTAAATTCTTTGATCAAAAAGTAGTTTACAGTTATAGTTGTTGTTCAGTTGCTAAGTCATATCCAAGTCCTCGTGACCCCATGGACTATACAGCACACCAGGCTCCACTGTCCTCCACTATCTCCCAGAGTTTGCTCAAATTCTTGTCCATTGAGTCGGTGATGCTAACCATCTCATCCTCTGCCACCCTTTTCTCCTTTTGCCTTCAATCTTAGACATATGCCAAATTAATTACAGACATATAACAAAAAACAATGAAGTAACGTATTTCAAAAGAACCCTGAAAGGGGGAATTTCCTGGCAGTCCAGTGGTTAGGACTCAGTGCTTTCATTGTCACGGCCCAGGTTCAATCCCCGGTCCAAGAGACTGGACAGCCAAGGCATTTCCTACATCCAATTTAAAAACAGAATTCTCTTATTGCAATGTCCTGCAACATCCCTCCAGCTTGGTGACCACCCAGCTTGGTGGTCACCCCACAGAAGGAAATTTCACTGAAAATTACATTTTAAATATCTTGAAACTATCCAGACAAACCAGGAAAGGCTAATTTTAAAGACCATGGCTACTCTTAAAGTAATCAAATACAATTTCAACCTAAAAGACAATCTGCAAGTGAAAAACCACTGTATAACACATTTCAGGTGGGTAGAAAGGTGAATAAAGCCGTGAGATGGTACGGAGTTTTCTCTAGAGATAGTAAGGAAGCAGGGAGTCCAAAGTAAGCGTTCATGAAACCAAAGATAGAGTTAGAACAGTACACTGGAGCAAGACTGTAAAACGCCTCAGGAAGCCAGTAATTGACAGGTCAAATTTATTAAATACAACTAACAAGTAAGGGAATAGAAGAGACAACCAGTTTAAGAACAAGTTATTAAACCTGGTTTTGGATTTGCTGAGTTTATGATATTCAAATAAAAATATTTGAAGAAGAGGGCTTCTCTGGTGGACCAGCAGTTGGGAATCCACCTGCCAATGCAGGAGACTCAGATTCAATCCTTGGTCCAGGAAGATCCTACATGCCGCAGGGTAGCTAGGCCCAAGCACCATAACTACAGACGCCGTGCTCTAGAGCTCACGAGCCCCAACTACGGAAGCCCTCACACCCTTGAGCCCTGTGCCCTGAATCAAGAGAAGCCACCGCAATGAGAAGCCTGTGCACTACTCGCCACAACTAGAGAAAGCCTGCACACAGCAACAAAGACCCAGCATAGCCAAAAATAAGTAATTAAAAAAAAAAATATGGAGAGGGAAAGAGCTTTCAATTAACAGATACAAACTACTATACATAAAATAAACAAGGTCCTACTATACAGCACATGAAGCTATATTTAATATCTTCCAATAACCTATAGTGGAATGCAGAGAAGTATATACAAACATACATACATACATATATTAATATATAACATTATATGCACATACATACATATATTCATAAACTGAATCACTAGGCTGTACACCAGAAACTAACAGGACGTTGTAAATTAACTATACTTCAATTTTTAAAAATTTAATGTATAGTATTACAAACTTATCATTTGACTCAACGGACACAAGTTGAGCAAACTCCAGGAGATAACGAAGGACAGGGAAGCCTGCTGTGCTGCAGTCCACTGGGTCACAAAGAGTCGGACACAATTTAGTGACTGAACAACAACTCTCAGTTTATTAACCCAGTACTTCAGTAAACTGAAAGCACTACATATTAAAGGTATGAAATAATGAACAGAAGGGTAAGCAAAGAACAGAAAAGGACAGCAGTGCTTTATGATTTTTCAAGTGGTAACACCAATCCTCACACTTGTACCAAACTATGAGTTTTTTTACATGATAGGTAACATTTACTAAGTAGTTATACGTATACGTAAGTCGCTCAGTCGTGTCCGACTCTCTGCGACCCCATGGACTGCAGCCTGCCAGGCTCCTCTGTCCATGGGATTTTCCAGGCAAGAATACTGGAGTGGGCTGCCATTTCCTTCTGCAGAGGATCTTCCCACACAGGGATCAAACCCGGGTCTCCCGTGTTGTAGGCAGATGCTTTAGTAACTTACTAAGCAGTTACTAACAAGCAATAGGCTACATTTATATACATTATCTCAATATAGGGAAGCCTATAGGAAGCAATATAAGGCTTCCCTTGTGGCTCAAGCTGGTAAAGAATCTGCCTGCAATGCAGGATACCTGGGTTCAATCCCTAGGTTGAGAAGATCCCCTGGAGAAGGGAATGGCTACCCACTGCAGTATTCTGGCCTGGAGAATCCCATGGACTGTATATAGTCCGTGGGGTCACAAAGAGTCAGACACCACTAAGCGACTTTCACTTTCATCTCAATATATTCAATCTTCAGAATACTGTGAAACTATTATTCTCTGCTCTTCAAACTTAAGCCGTGGACACTAACATGTACTGTCTATATATATAAATAGCAGGACTGTCAAGATTCACAAATAGGGATACCATGTCTCTAAGTTTTACCTGTTTGTTGTTTCAGCATAATTACTACGACTAGAGGCCTTGTTCACTCTCCCAAGTGTCCAGAATGGTTACCAAGACACTCGTTCCAGGCGGTATAACCCTACAGTATATATTAATACCATGCTTTATACCATAGCCTCGGGTTCCACACCTTCACTCTCTTCCAAGTGCATGCCACAAAAGACACGAATAGTACATTTCACTCTTCCAACACACACACACACACACACACACACACACACACACACACACACACGCTCCACTAGGAAAAACTATATAAATGCCAATGATTAATTATAGGGATTTTATATTATGCAAGATAGTATACTAAATACCTATATGATCAAAATAGCTTAGAGCTACAGGTAAACATAAATAAAAGCTCTCTTTTATGGATACAAATAATTAACTCTAAGAATATTATTATTTGATATAAGTAACATATGTAAATCGGAGAAGGCAATGGCACCCCACTCCAGTACTCGTGCCTGGAAAATCCCATCGATGGAGGAGCCTGGTGGGCTGCAGTCCATGGGGTTGCTAAGAGTCAGACACGACTGAGCGACTTCACTTTCACTTATTGGAGAAGGAAATGGCAACCCACTCCAGTGTTCTTGCCTGGAGAATCCCAGTGATGGGGAAGCATGGTGGGCTGCCATCTATGGGGTTGCACGAGTCGGACACGACTGACGCGACTTAGCAGCAGCAGTAGCAGCAGCAGCAGCAACATATGTAAACAGACTTCATGATTCTTTTACTCTTCCTTTTATTATCCAAACATTCAGTTCCCAGGTCTCTTTTTTGCAAAGATGCATTTCCCACAGACCCTCCCATATGTAAATTAGTATAATTAACTAGTACACATGAACAAATAGCCTCACCTGCCTTATAAGGAATGAAAAATCTGGTATAAACAGTAAAAACTGCCACAAATAATTAAACCAACTACTTTTGGGTGTTAGTTTTCAACTACATTATCCATAGTAAAGGAATATCTGCTAACCTGGCATCACTCATCAGGAAAAGTATAGCTATGGATTTTGCAAGTATTCCCTGTCTGTATCAAAGGATCAAATTGGTGATACCTTTGTGCCACAAACTAAAAAGCTAAGAAAAGATAAACAATAAATGTTGATTTAGCAAAATACAAATCTTCTACAGTTTAAAACACTGCTCAGATAATTTTTTCATGTAAAGGACTGTGAGATCCTATATATTATCTCTGATTCCAAACAGTACTTTTTAATGTTCTTTTAAACTAATTTGACACCTAAACAATGAAAAAAATTGAAAACTGAGGGATAGAGGGAAGAGCTGTGACCATTTGCACAAACTGTATTGTGTCCCAAAATTACTGTAAAATTTAATAACTGTTCAAGTTATAATATCTAAAATTGAAGATTAGCACTAGATTTTTGAGTTCAATTTGCTGTGCTATAACTAAAAATAAGTATTTTTGGATAGTCAGCAAGCTATATCTAATGACATTTCACTTACATAAAATAATTCCTATAGGTCATACTTGAATTTCTGATCTTCTAGAACTTAATTTTTAAAACTAGAAAGACTTGTAGGCATTTAAAATAAACTAATTCTTAAAATATCACTAGTATTTGTCAACCAAATTATTCTGCACATCTTGGACAAGTCTACCAATTCAGAAAGTGTGGTAGAGACTAAAGAAATAACAAATATGTATGATCTAGAATAAGGTTAATAATAAAATTTAAATGTTAATGCTACTTAAACCAAAGGCAACCAGAAGACTCATATATTCTTTTTAGTTTTTATTGGAATATAAAACAATGTTAATTTCTGCTGTAAAGCAAAGTTAATCAACTATAGTTGCATTGTTCAGTCGCTAAGTCATGTCTGATTTTTTGCAACCCCATGAACTGCAGCATGCCAGGCTTCCTTGTCCTTCATGATCTCCTTGAGTTTGTTCAAACTCATGTCCATTGAATCAGTGATGCCATCTAACCATCTCATCCTTTGTCTCTCTCTTCTTCTTTTGCCTTCAATCTTTCCTAGCATCAGGATCTTTTCCAAATGAGTCAGCTCTATACATCAGGTGGTTGAAGTATTGAAGCTTCAGCTTCAGCATCAGTCCTTTCAATATTCAGGGTTGATTTCTCTTAGGACTGACTGGTTTGATCTCCTTGCAGTCTAAAGGACTCTCAAGAGTCTCCTCCAGCACAATTCAAAAGCATTAATTCCTCAGCGCTCAGCCTTCAGGGCTTCCCTGGAGGTCAGCTGGTAAAGAACCTCCTGCAATGCAGGAGACCTGGGTTTGATCACTGGGTTGGGAAGCTCTCCTGGAGAAGGAAACAGCTACCCACCCCAGTATTCTGGCATGGAGAATTCCATGACTGTCAAAAAGAGCTGGACGTGACTGAGAGACTTTCACTTTCAGCCTTCACTATGATCCAAGTCTCATATCCATACATGACTACTGGGAAAACCATGGCTTTGACTATACATGAATCTAAAAGCAAAGTGGTGTCTTTGCTTTTTAATACACTCACTAGGTTTGTTATAGCTTTCCTTCCAAACAGCAAGCATCTTTTAATTTTATGGCTGCAGTCACCATCCACAGTGATTTTGGAGCCCAAGAAAATAAAATCTGTCTAAAAAAGAAGGGATATATGTATAAGCAGAACCAGCTATACATATACATATATATCCTCTCTCTTTTGGATTTTCCAATCAAGTTGTCAAAGAGCAATGAATTTCCTGTTCTATCCAGTAGGTTCTCACTAGTTATCTAGTTTATACATAGTAGTGTATATATCAATACCAATCTTCCAATTCAAGACAAACTTAAAAATAGCTATGCAGAAATTTATGTAAGTTGAACATTATATAAAAGTAAAAATTAGTGCTTCAAATAAATCAGTAATATTAAAATGTTAGGACATGCACCTACACGGCACAAAATTATACTGGTTCCAGTAATGTAATAATTTATATTTCATTCATTCTTTAAAGTTTTTAAATTATAATTTGAAAGGCAAACAGTATAAAGAATTTAACCGCTGCTTCTTTTAAACTTTATTCCTGGACATCCCTGGGGATCCACCTGCCAAGACAGTAGACACAGGTTCTATCTCTAGTCTAGGGACAGTTCACATCTCACGGGGCAACTAAGCCCATGTGCCACAACTACTGAGAGCCCGTGCTCTAGAGACCATGAGCTACAACTACTGAGCCTGCGTATGCACGCCCTAGAATAAGAGTAGCCACTGCAAGGAGAAGCCTGAGCACTGCAACTGGAAAGGAGCCCTCACAAGTTGCAACTAGAGGAAGCCCGCACACAGCAATGAAGATCCAGCACAGCAAAAAATAAGTAAAAAGATTTTTTTAAAACTTTATTTCTTTTAATTTGAAAAGCGTTACTCAAATGTAACAATACTGATTAAATGTTAGTTTAAATGATCAATTTTAACATGTCATAGTTAAACAAGCAGTTGAATTCTTTTTAAATTCCATGCGTTAATTTTAAATTCGATAATGCTAAATAGCAAGGGGATATAGCTTTGTGTAAACTCCAGGAGCTGGTGATGGACAGGGAGGCCTGGCATGCTGCAGTCCATGGAGTCGCAAAGAGTTGGACACGACTGAGCGACTGAACTGAATGCTAAATAGTAAAATTTTAAATTTCAACGTTAAAATTCCTTACTAAAACTATGGTTTTAATAAGAGTATTAGATTTATCCTTTTATTCTGAGTATCTGAATCATCTTTCCAAAGAAGTAACCTGTATTTCTTTAAAAATTAAAAAACCAGGTAATGTAATCACTGTTTCAAATGTCCCCAGGTTAGAGAGTTTGGTTATATCCTTCCACTTCATGAACCACCCAAACTTCCAAATATAAAAACATCTATAATCTTTAACCCAGTCATACTTTTAATTCTGTATTTATTCAAAGGAACTCTCAGGATAATAGGAGCTTTATATATTAGTAAGCAAAACTAGAGCCAAAAAAGATACAACCAAAGGTAACAGATAAATCACAGTGTTTATGATATATGATACTAGTTTGGAAAAATCACTTTAAAATGCTAACATAAATAAAATTTATGCTAACATAAATGTGGAAAAAGATTTCAGGACTGAATAAACAGAATTTTACTTTTAGGGGGCTGGGAGCCACTGTTTAAATTTAACAAGTCCCAAATACATTGTGATACCTTCAGACAATAGAATATTATTCTACAATAAGAAAATAAGATACCAAGCTGTGAAAAGACATGGAGGAATCTTAAATGCATATTATTAAGTGAAAGGATCCTTAAAGGGTACATACTGTTTAACAACTATATGATAACAACTATATTCCTGCGAAAGACAAAGGATAGTAAAAAGATTTGTAGTTGGTAAGGGTTGTGGAGGAGGGAGGGATAAACAGAACACTTCTGGGCAGTGAAACAATCTGTATGAAACTATAATGGTAAATGGGTTAGGTCAAGTGTCCAAACCTACAGAATGTGCAACAATAAGAGTGAATCCTGATGTCAACTACAGTCTTCAGGTACTAATGATGTGTCAGTGTAGGTTCATTCAATGTTAACAAATGTACCACTCTGGCGTGGAACGCTGATTGCAGGGGAGACTGTGCATGTTGGGGCAGAAGATATGTCAGAACCCTTTGGACATTCCTTTCAATTTTGTAGTGAACTTAAAATTGCTCTAAAAAAAAGTCAAAGGAATAGGAAAAGGCAAAAAGAGAGCCATGATGGGGATGGGGGGTGGGGAGAGCCCACAAACAAGTAAACCAGAGAACATATTGTTAGGATTACAGACTATTTTTTTCTTCATACATATCTAAATGTTCCAAATTTATTATGACAAAATTAATACTGAAGCCCAAATACATATAGTGTCTACTTCTGGACTGCTCAGTCTGCTCCAGAGATGTCAGTTCCCCATTTGCACCAACATCACATTTTTCAAAGTACCTTTGTTGAATGGTTTTTCTCCTTGCAGGGGACATTCTTCTCTCCCCTCTTCTCCTCTTTTTCAAAAATTTACTGCCATTTTCATTTGTTTATTCTTTCAAATAAACTTACAAACTTTTTCTTTAAATGGCCAGAGAGTAAATATTTTAGGCTGGGAATCTGATCACTTATTCATTGTTTTATTTTACAATCTTGTGAAATAAAAACCATTCTTAGTTAGCAGGCCACACAAGAAAGCAGCCCTAAGGCGAGCTTGTGAACCCCAGCATCAAGTGTAGCTTCCACTGCACTAGCAAATATTTTCATTCAGTTTATACGGAATGTACACATTAACTTTAGGAAAAAATAACATCTTTCCAACAGTAACTCTTCGAAAAGAAAATTATGATTCTTCACTTATTAAAGTCCTCTACTGTATTTCTCACTTTATTTATGAATCCTGCAAACTGTTAGGATTTATAATTTCTAGGCACTTAAAGACTCCGGTATTTGAGCATATGATTGCTGCAAAGAACTTCCTAGGTTTGTTATTATTCCTGGCATTTTTGGCTCAGTTATATAGAAAAATTGTTAACATTATATTCTATAATCAGAATGCAACAAGTTACTTTTTAAATGTCATAGTAAGTATTAGTTATTTCTTTTCTATTCAGTAATCCAGTATCTCGTAGGTTAAGGGAGAGCTGAGTTAAGCACTCAAGAGTGCGTAGCACATATAAGCACTTAAATGTTTGAATAAATAAACGATTCTAATTTTGTTCCCAGTCAAAACTGCACTAAAACTACAGTGAATTTAAAAAAAAAAAAAAAAAAGGTCCACAATCACGGGGAGAACATCAGAAAAAAAAAAAAGGAAAGTGGAATATAGATGGACAAGTGATAACTATCAATATACACCTTAAAGTCTCCTGGCAGCACCTTTATAAGTTGGAGTGAAGGGAGTAAATTAAAAAGAATTTGGTGAGGGCTTCCCTGGTGGTCCAATGGTTAAGAATCTGCCTTGCAACGAATGAACACCGGTTCAATCCCTGGTCCGGGGAGATCCCACATGCCGCGTGGCAACCGTGTACCCCAACTACTGAAGTCTGTGGGCCTAGAACCTGTGCTCCACAAGAGAAGTCATATCAATGAGTAGCCTGCACCCCACAACAAAGAGCAGCCCCCACTTACTGCAACTAGAGAAAGCCCATGTGCAGCAACAAAGACCCAGCATAGCCAAAAATAAATAAAAAGAATCCAGTGAAAGCTGTTTCAGAAATAACTAGGTCTCTCCATCCCCAGCCCCACCCAACCAATCCAAGTCCCTAGGATTGTTGCCATGAGTTGAATAAAAAGAAAAAAAGCAACTCGGAGAAAATAGCCAGGGATAGATAGAGCATGCCTTTAAAAATATGTACCTATATACGTCCTCCAAAAGTTAAGATTGTGCACGCATACAGTTATTCCAGGAAGCTAAAAATGAGCATTCAGAAGATCAGAGAGAGAGAGAACATCTGGAAATTTAAATTATGAGACAGAAAAGGTTGGAAGTGGTAAAGACCCTGCCTGCCAATGCAGGAGACACAACAGATGCAGTTCCAATTGCTAGACTGGGGAGATCCCTTGGAGGAGAGGCATGGCAACCCACTATCACCGGACTGGATATATGGGTACAATAAAAATTATATTTCAGAGTTTCCCCATTTAATGATAGAAAAATGGTATCTCAATGTAGTTTTAATTCCGATTTCACTTATGAGTAAGGATGAGAGTCTCTTATGTTTTATGCCTCTACTTCCATTTCAGGGCTTCCCTGGAGGCTCAGATGGTAAAGAATCCACATGCAATGCAGGAGACTGGGGTTTGATCCCTGGGTCGGGATGATCGCCTGGAGAAGGAAATGGCAACCCACTCCAGCATTCTTGCCTGGAGAATCCCATAGATGGAGGAGCCTGGTGGGGTCGCAAAGAGTTGGACACGACTGAGCGACTAAGCACACACAGAAAACAAAACAAAAAGAGATGGGAAATGAGAGCAAAATTTAGATTTAATTTAGAGAGCACACAAGAGCATGCAGACATGAACGACTCAGTGACTCCAATATATAATTTACTCTTTCAAAGAGAAAAAGGGCATAGGAAAATCACCAATAGATCTCTCAGAAGAGATGGATATGAGTTGCTATATTTAAAAAGTTCAGTGAGCACCCAGCACAACAGATAATATTCATACGAAAGTATGTCACTGTGAAATGGGGACAAGGAAACTCAACAAGTTTTTGGTGAACAGAAAGGGAACTGGTCACGGTAAAAAAAAAAAAAGTCATCAGAATGATTCCTGAGTTAACAATTATAAGAGAAAATGACCATGGGACTTAAAAATTCTGAAGAAAAGACTACACCCAGCCAAACTACATGTTCAATATGCATGGTTTCAAAAATCTTTCTCATGCACCTTTTCTCAAAAATTTTCTGGAAGATGTGATCCACCATAGTGAAACAAGTAACCATAATCCGAGGAAGCAAAGAGATTCGGCAAACGGAGGGTTGCAACACAGAAGTCATGAGGACAAATCAAGAACGTAGTCAAAAGGGATCCAAGCAAGACAGGTGTGCACCAGATATAGAGAACAACAGTCTAGACCGGAGCAGTGGGATTCAGGCTACATTCATCTTGCATCTGTTATGACCAAAGGGCTTACTTACTATGCTACCTTCTATTAAAAAACAGATTGACATGTGTCTGACCTGGGTGTCTATATACACTTAACTCAACTTAAAACACAGGCTAACAAAGCTCCTTCTCCCCTTCTTTTGTGCCCTACTCCCTGGAACAGCTAAGGATTTGACACCAAAGTTAACCTACTCTTAAATACAGAACAACTCATTCCAAGAGACCTCTTTCTTAACTGAAGGTTCTCTGCCTGGCCCATTTCACAGCCCCACCAGGTAACTATAGAGTCCTGTGTTTCCCAGAACATAATCTTACCCATTGGTATTCCCAAAAGGAACTCTAGTAGAAATTTCAGTAAGTTGAAACCAAGCTATAACCCAGAAGGTGTATTCAACTACAGTAGCAATACTGTGCTTTCCTGATACATCATCTAAGTCTTTAGTTTTTCAAAATTAAAACAGCTGAAAGATACACAGACTGAATATTAAACTCTAAAGATAATTAGACTGTTCAAAAAAATCAAGGAAATGATTAACATGAAAGTCAGGAGAGTGAGTAGGTGAGGAGGTAGAGAAATGAAATGTGACCATGGAGTAGGGAAGCTGAAGCACTGATGATGTCTTACATGATGGGTCTTCAGTTCATTACTCTAAAACTTACAGACATGTGTGTATTTTTCTACACATAAATATCTCAGTTAGAAAGGAGTTCTAAAAAGAAAAAAAATGTACCCTGATAGCCAACTGCCGTAATAGAAGTGCTTTATGTTGCCAAAACATTCACTCTACAGATATACTACCTCACGTATAGAATACAGGTAAGAGTTATTCATCACAGCACTTAACTAGCAAATGGTTGGAATTCCAAAGTAAGTTACATGGCTAAACTGGGGATAGAATTAGGGTGAGAGGTAAGGGATGTGTGTGTATGACAGGGGGGGAGCTGTAGACTCCTCAAAAGTATGATTACACAGATACAGGGAGGTTATGATTCTTTAGGGGGCATAACTCTAACAATCTTCCACACCTTTGAATTTTATATTGCCTTTCTCAAATAATCACAGTAGTTACCCTGGTGGCTCAGATGCTAAAGCGTCTGCCTACAATGCAGGAGACCCAGTGAAAAATCCCATGGACAGAGAAGCATGGTAGGCTACAGTCCATGGGGTCGCAAAGAGTTGGACACGACTAAGCGACTTCACTTCACTTCCCCGACCTTTCTAACTATTCAATTTATCACCTAGTCCTCAGTTTACCTGGTATGGATAACACGGCCCAACCAATAAACACAAATGGTACTATAATTCATCCCCAAATTAACAATCACATTCCTTCTTATAATCAATTCAGGATTATATACTTTGATATACTTATATGCCTTAATTGGACCCCAAGAAGTGTTCCTCAATATAATGTTTTAACATCAAACCATGTTACATCATCAGAAAAAAAAAAGAAAACTTGATTGTTGATATGAAATGCTCTAAAAGACATAGTAAGTTAAAAACACAAGAGGCCAGAATAGTGTATGGAGTTGGCTATCACTTATTTTTTGTAAAGGATATACAGTTGACCCTTCAACAATGTAGGGGTACTGACCCCATACAGTCAAAAATCCACACACAACTTTACACAGCTCTTCTCAGCCAAAACCTGGCATTTGTGGACTCAACTGCAGATCATGTAGTATCATAGAAAGCATTTAGTGAAATAAAAAAATCCATACATAAGTGAAGCCCCACATTTCCAATCCAGGTTGTTCAAGGGTCAATATCACATTTGCTTGTGTATATATATAATATAGTATATATATATATATATATATATATATATATCCTTCAGTATCTGTGGCAGATAGGTTCCAGGACCCTCTAAGATACCAAAATCTACAGATGTTCAAGTCCCTTAAATAAAATGGCAAAGCAGAGAGCCCTCCAAAATATGACCAGTTGATTGGATCCTTGGATGGAAATCTGGGGTGAGGGTGGGAGGGACACTGAATATACAAATCTCCACAGAAAGATATGAACTGACCTTGCTGGTTGCCCCTAGAAGTGATCCATCTGGATGGGAACAGCCTGAACAAACCTCATTGCATACTCTTTTGTACAAAAATTGATTTGTGGACAATGTAAACAACAACTGGCTATTCACATACATATTTTCTTAAACAGCAAAACAAGATCATCTGACAATTTTGTCAAGACCAAATAATTATCTTTGCAAGTTGAATATAGAAGAAAAATTAGAAAGATGTCTTCCTAGAATAAAATTAAACAATAACTTGCCGAACGAAACTGACATTTGTTGTATCATTATTCCTTACAAAGTTGTAATACAGTATGTGTAATACAATATGTAATACAATATATCCTTGTATAAACCAGGATATATCTAGATTCCAGAGCCACTGTCCAATTCAGTATCCATTTACTACATATGGAATTAAATTACATTTAATTTAAAAATTACATTTAAAAATTTAAAAATTACATTTAAAGTTTAAAAATCATTTCTTTGTTGGATTAGTTTTATTTCAAGGGCTGAACAGTGCAGCTAGTGGCTACTGTATTGGAAGCACAAATATAGAATCTTTGATCATCACAGAAAATTCTCCTGGACAGCATTTTTTCAGAAGAATCTTCAAAAAAGCCAGTTAACATCTGAATGCTTTGGAGAGAACTAGGTGGTTGGAAAGAATAGGAGATAGGTTTTCCACACCAGTAAGACAGGACTTGGCCTGTGCCAGGCACATCCTTAATGTTTCATGTTAACGCTTTTAATCCTTACTGTACTTCAATTATTTTCCTTTGTAATCCTAAGTATTAATATTTTATTTAATGCATTTAAAAACAATATTCTGATAATGAGGTCACAGGCTCCAGCAGACTGCTAAAAGGATCCATCACCTTTAAGGAAAAAGTAATTAAAAAAGCTAAAATAACATTAACTATAAATCAAGATCCAAGGGTGATTTTACTAATACTGTTTGAGAATACAAGTTGTACAAGTTCAAAACAAAAAAATAAATTGTATCACTCATAATCCCATCATGCCACCACCCATACATCCTTTCAGATTTGATTTTATGTTTATTTGTGTGTGACCTATGAATCAATTCTATCATTAAGGTAGGAGTTTTTCCTGAAGGTAAAGAGTTGGACTTCTGAGTGTTGGTTGAATTTTAGTTTGTTTTTTCTAAGTGCAGTAATAAAGCTTGTAGACAGAACCTGGGTTTGAGTTCCAGCACTCTCACTTAGGAACTATGTGACCCTGGCAGAAATTTTTTTTTTTAGTTACTTGAAATGTGAATATCTCACCAATAAAAAGTATTTATCCACATATTAAAATTTATTAAAAACTACAAGAAAATATGTATATTTTCTCTCTACTGAAGTATTTCTTGCCTTAGTTAATACTTTAAGTTATCAGACTTTGTGGTTACATAAACTGTTATCCTAAGATGACCCATGGAAAACCCCATAAGAATTTTTTATAACAATTTTTTAGTTCACATAAATATTAAATTCTTATTGACTGTAATAAGCACAGCATTTTACAGTAACAAGTTTAAAATACATAACTAAAGAAATTTTAGCTTTATAGATTACTGCAAAGAATTTGCTGCAAAGATTACTCAGAGAAATCTTAGCCATATTACTACCACCTCCACCAAATAATTCAACTTTTAAGATGAGTAACATATTATAACTGAACCTTTTTCAAAACAACTGCTTAACTCTTTGCCAGACCTTTCACCAAAATTACTAAAAGTACAAAGGTAGCTGAGAACAGATTTTATATTTGCAAATTAAAAAAAAATTTTACTATACTGTTTCAACTAGCAAAATATTTCACCTATCAAATCATTTGAATTGACAAGGTCCAGAAATCAAATCAGAAGGGGGAGAAGGGAAGAGATCATTCCCTTTCTTTAGAAATCAACCCACAAAGTCCTAGACCATTTACTGAAGAATGAACAGTATAACTAACTTGTTTAGTCCTCAGACTTTGGACACGTTGCTATTTCCTTAAGATTCTATACTTTGAATATCAGCAAACACTGTGGTACAACAGAAACTAAAAACAAACGTCCACATATTTTCTTTTAGAGCTGTAGCAAAATATCTATTAAGTTTATCAAATTAATCATTCCAAGTCACACAAGGAACACGCATTATATGCCTGTTGGAAAGACAGTGTCACGTTTAACACACTCTGGAACTTGGCTGCTTTAGTTTGAACTCCACCCCACCACTTATTTAGCTGTGCGATCTTGGGGAAGTTAGTCACACAAAGTTACTTCATCTCTCCATGCCTTGGTTTCCTTACCTGTGAAATAAGAATAATACCTACCTCATAAGGCTGCTAAAAAATTAAATGAATATATGTAAAGCACTTAGTAAGATGCCTGACATACAGTAAGTGCTGTGTTAACTATTAAGCTATAAAGATTGCTTAAGTTAAAGTTCACTATTACAGACTATTATTTAAAAGAACATTTCTATTAAGTCAGTTGCTTAGAACTTTAAATCTGTAGCCCTGGAAATGCAAAGCTGGTTAGATCTGTTATAATTCCACAGACTCTTAGTGAACACAGTGAGCAAAAACTACAGCTTCCCACTGTTTCTATGAAAGATGTATCAAAAGCTCCAACTGGGGGAAAAAAAAATCTTATTTTTCTGATCACATTCTCAGGTTCTAGAAGTAAAAGACTAGAAATGACTACATAGTACTTAAGAGACAAAAGTCATCTTTTTTCTCTAGACACATATAGGAACTTTTAAAGAGAACACTGCTGATTTTTACTGTAAAGAGAAGATACTGAATGGGTAATAAGTTTTGTATTTCTGAATAATGGCAAAGAAAAGAAAAATAAAGTCAGCTATGTGAATCTCGTAGCAGAGATGAAAAGGTAAGCATACCCATGCATGAATACACCTGCATGCAGCACATCGATGGAATATTAACTTTATCTAGTTCTTCGTAACTGACAAATTGTCATCTCTGAGTATTGTATTTGAAAATCAAAATCACTATCTTATTCCCATTTTTCAGCTAGCCTTAGAAATTTCAAGGTCACATAGATATTAAAATTAAACTGTAAATTCAGGCTCATTTCCACGTCTCAAAAAATTCTCTATGACAAAGATGGAGCAACTCCAAAACAGCAAGAAAATTTCCAATAGAAGCAGAGAAGGAGAGGAAGAAATTACCATTGCTATAACTACTACTTCACAGGTTCCTTGTTACATCCAGGACTGCAGGTACTTCTATATTCTTAGTCTCATATAAATTAAATAGAATACTTAACAAACATTTTTTTTGTGTGTAGAGTTTTCTATCCAACCTGGATTATGGTTACATAATTCATTAAACATCTTATTCTCTGCAACTTTGGAGTGCAAACTATATCTGTTTCTAAGCTGGACTTCTCTAAGTCAAATAATCAGGCATAATATTAATTCAGAGTAAAAAACAAAGTAAAATGTAAAATATAAACACTAGAACCAAGTTTCTTTGACTGATGAATGAACTCTGATAACACTATGTTTTCTTAAAACAAAAACACCCATATTAATATGCAAGATCTGCTTGTCAATAGTCTTTGTTTAGCAAAAAACATCACCTTATATAACATATTTGCCACATGAATTTCAGATTTACTTTTTATAAACTCTCTGCAAAACATGTTTCTAAGGGATAAAAAGGAAACATTAGATTAGCTGACTGTCCAAGTGGATTCCACCTATGAAACTAAGGTATAGTTTAAAAAAATTGAAAAGACACAATGTAAAAGCATGTAAAATTATATACCTTAAGTTTAACTAAAGAAATAAAAATATCTTATCTTTAAAAGAATTACAAGTCAAAAAAAACAACCCAATAATGAAGAAAACAGAACGAAGATAAAAGCTACCAAAACAATGTCCCACTGGAGGCAAGATGGCCTGCCATTTTTATCAACTGATATTAAATCTAACTTTGATCTACTCACAAGCTCTAATTCTGACCTGGCCATAATTCAAATGCCAACAGAGTAACAGGAGAGTATTGTTCAAAGTTTTCCCACAGTACCTGTTAAGAGAAATGGTTCCTTTAATTTGCCTATCAACCTTCTTAACAAATTTATTATCATTCAGTATCCTTCTGTGTGTCCCTGTGTTCTGTCGTGCTTTTGAACTGTGGTGTTGGAGAAGACTCTTGAGAGTCCCTTGGACTGCAAGGAGATCCAACCAGTCCTTTCTGAAGGAGATCAACCCTGGGATTTCTTTGGAAGGAATGATGCTAAAGCTGAAACTCCAGCACTTTGGCCACCTCATGCAAAGAGTTGACTCATTGGAAAAGTCTCTGATGCCGGGAGGGATTGGGGGCAGGAGAAGGGGACGACCGAGGATGACTTAGCTGGATGGCATCACTGACTCGATGGATGGGAGTCTGAGTGAACTCCGGGAGTTGGTGATGGACAGGGAGGCCTGAGGTGCTGCGATTCATTGGCTGGCAAAGAGTCCAAAACGACTGAGCAACTGAAGTGAACTGTGTTCTGTCGTGGGTGTGTGTTGTTTTTTTTTTTTTTAAGTATAGTTGATTAACAAAGTTGTGCTAATTTGAGGTATACTGGCAAAGTTTTAAATCTATACACACACACATTTATACATTTACCTTCTTTTTCGTTATAGTTATTAAAAGGCACCGAATATAGTTCCCTGCGTTATAAAGCAGGTCCCTGTGCTCTATTTTATGTATCATGGTGTGTTTCTGTTAATCCCAAATTTATCCCATCCTCCTCCCTTTCCCCTTTGGTAACCATAAATTTGTTTTCTATGTGTGCGAGTCCATTCCTGTTTTGAAAGTAAGTTCATTTTTATCATGTTTTTTAGATTCATTAAGACACATCTTAATTTAACTGATCTCACATACACACACTTGATAATCACATAATATCAAATTGACAATGACTGATATTTTACATAACTTTCAGAGACAAAAATTCCCCAAATGCCAACCAAGGTGGGACAAGCAGGAAAAACCTATGAGTCTTTAGGTGCTTATGATTATGCCCAACGAAAAAGGAATAAGGAAACTCACAAGCTAACTGAAATAGCAATGAATAAACACACTTTTTGGTAGGATTTTACAGGGATACTTCAATTGCAACAAATACTATTCAGTTGCTTAAAAAAAAAACAAAAAAACCCACTATTTAAAATTGCCAAAAAGAATTCTAAACGACTAATCTGTGGACAAGGGTACATTAAAAATACTAAAAAAAAAAAAAAAACAAACGCATTTTTTACACTAAAAATGAACCCTTTAAAGTATTTTACAAGCATCCTCAAACTGCTATAGTTTCAATCTGGCTCTCGACTTTCACAAACCAGATTTTCATGTTCCCTACTCCCCAAATTTAAATGCAGTGTTCAAATCTCCCAAGGGTCAGCAACTAGAAGGAATACTATACTGTATCACTGACCAGGATCATTAGAAATTAAGCTTCTAAAAGTTTACACTGAACAAGGTATAGAATCCCATTTTGTATAATTTGTATCTTCAAGAGCACCTGGTACAAACTCCTAAACATATCAGGGGCTATAAATATTTACTGACTGAAAACACTCCTTCAACACTTTGTAGTTTTGCTCCCTGCTGTTGAAACAAAATAGCATAGATTTGCAAAATCCAAAGGACCTAAATAAATATTACTGAAACTTCAGAGAATACATTATTGTTTTGTTTAGAGGGTTTAGCCTTGCCCTTACTACCAGCTGTAAGCTTTTAACTGATGCTAGTACAGAGGGCAAAAGAGTTGTAAGTAATACCATAACCCATTAAAAGGTTTTAAGTTTAAGGTTTTACATATTTATCGTTTAGCTATTTAACATCAATGTGCTAAAAATCAGTTAATTGTATCAGCAACTTAGAGTTTTGTAGTCAATCTAATTTCCAGGAAAATAAACGCATACTGGTACCAATAAAAGAAGAAATAATCAAGCTTTCTGCCTTGAACTCTGGCAGGAAGCTAAGGATAGTTCACATCAATGTAATGAAAAATAAGCATTTTTGTATTCTACAGACCTTTCTATACCTCGTTTTCAAAGTAGTTATAGAAGTCTTTAAAGAGTCAAAGCAAATTGGGAAGCCATTATCAAAATCACAAACTATCATTAAAGATATACGGAAAACATCTGGCAAGGAAGGTCTGGAATTAGTTCCAGATATCGAAGGTTTTCTGGTGAATGTATTACGCCTCTAAATTATCACTTAGATGGCGACATTCCTAAAACGGCAACATAAGCCTGGAAGTTTTAGTGAGCCAGTGTAGGCAAAACCAAACTATGACAAAGATACTCTCTCCTTTGAGCGGTAACTTTGTGCTCTGGGATCAACTTGCTTCAGAGAAGTTTAAGATGGTACCTAAATTGGGAGGGAAACCAGTAGAACGGATAAAGAGAAAATCAAATGGAAAATTAACTCGAAAAGTTAAGTTTCTATTTCCAATAAACTGCTCTGTGATATCTTCCAGACGATAAAGACTCGGAAGAACAGACGGATCTAGACCCAGTCACATTCTCTGAGGCGTGCGCACAGCGCGGAAGGATGAATGAATGGAAGACACGCGCGTGTGAAATGCAGCCGGTCCGGCCGGCAACCAGACCGGCAGCAGCTCTCCGTAGGCCTCGCTCCTCCCCCTTCCCTCCTCCATGACAGCCCGGTCTCGAGCACGGAGGGGCGAGGACAATGTGGTCCCCCTTCTAACCACCCCCCAACTTTCATCCTCCTCTCAGAGGTTTACCGCGCAGCACGGGGTTCGCCTCCCCACTCCAAACCTTTCTCGCCTCCCCTGCCGCCAACCCCGGCAACTCTCCGACGCGCTGGAGTAACATGCGCTCGCCCCTCTCGGCTCCCCTCGGCGAGGTCGAAGCTTCTCCGCGCGTGCCGCGGCACCACTCCCGCCCAACCCACCCTCTGGCAACGCGAGCCCACCGGCCTCCCGGCCCACCGGTCTAATGAACCCCGGCACGCGCGCCGCACCCGAGTCCCTGGGCTAGAGAGGGGCTCGGGAGGGAGAGAGGGAAAGGCTGCCCCGGGGCGCCCTCCTCCATCTCATTCCAGGCCGGCTCGCCGCCCACCCTCCCTGCGGATCCCGACGCCTGCTCGGAGCCGGCCCCGCGCCCTCCTATCCCGAAAACACAATTCCCACAACCCTAGCCCAGGGCCCCGAACACCCTCCATCCTCGTGGCCCCCTCAAGGCTCCGCCGGAGGCGCCGCGCCGCCCCTCCCCCACTCCTCTCCCCGAGCTCTCGGGCCCCCACCAGAACGTGTGCTCCACACGCCGTAGCGGCCAACCTCCGGGGCGCCCCCAGTTGTCCGCGGGGAGGTCAGGCCCAAGAAGAGGGGGAGGGGGCGGCAAGGGGTAGCATGCGCGCCGGGAACGCCGTCCCGCGGGGTCCCCCAGTCCGAAGGGAGACCGAGCGCGGGGACCGGTGGGGGTGGGGGCCAAAGGCAGTACTCACCGGTTCCACAGTCGCCATCTTAGATCGATCTGATCGCACAACCGCTCCTGAAGGGGGAGGGGGGTGAGAGGAAAAAAAGGAGATTCAAACCGGATTGGCCGGCTACTGTTCACGTGACGGACGTATCCGTTTGGCCCTGGCGGCGCCTGCGCAAGACTGCGGCTGCGTGTTTAACGAGAGGCTTCTGGGAAGTGAAGTCTCTCACGCTCCCTCCTTTTTTTTTTCTTTTAGGCAAAGAAGTTAAAAAAAAAAAAAAAAGAACTGTTCACGTGGTCGATGGGTACGGTTCGCGGTTCTCGGAGCGGCGGACACTTGCGTTCTGCAGGGTGGTTTTCAGTCCTCTGGTCTTCCGCCTGGATAGATGCTGTCGCACTTACTGCCAGGCATGCCTACTGTGCCCTTTGTCGCCCTGTCCTCCCATCTTCCCCGGAAGGTTGAGAACCGAAGCCTCAGCACGCTCAATAAGGCTTCATTTGCTTAGTTGAGGTCCTAGGACGAGTTGCCTGTGTGTTTATTTAATTTTCTTTTGACTTCTCACCATTTTCTCTTAGTTTTAAAAAGAGTTGGTGATGGAGAATAGTTGTTTGAGCAACTATTATTCAACCCTCCCCGGTCCCTTGGCTCCGCTAACACTGGTGGTCACTCATTGCCATCACTGCGAAAAGGGGGTGGCGGAACCGCCCACAGTACCCACTTGCCACAGGTTGGGGGAGGGGGAATGCACCCGACAGCTTTTCCTGTTTCAACTCCTGAAATTAAGACTTCAGGGTTAAATCTTGAGTGGAAGTAAAAATGATTTGCAAGTTGTGTCCTCTCGCTTCCACTGTTCTGCTTTAACGTGAACGGAAACAGCCCAAGTCCAGGTGCCAGCCAGGGAAGCCACTCCGGCCCCCGCTGACTAAGCCCTGGACTGACCGTCAGGAGTCGTTAGGCTAGGTCAACTATGACTCTTGACGTTGACTCATTCTCGTTAGGCAAGCGACTTAGTCAGTGCCTCAGCTTTTTCATTTATGAACCACAGATAATAATACACTTACCTCACAAGGGTTTGCTGTGCTAGTGATTGTAACCAGTTTTGAAGATGCATCGGACTCTATAAATGCTTCACTATAAGCAACCTCGTGTCTTCCTAAGGATCAGCGGCTTCCCTTAATGTTTTTTTTTTTAAAAACAATTAAAATTTTTTTCTTTTGTGTATTTTGTTTCATTATCATATACACCAACGCAATTTTAAAGTTTCAAGACAAGCCCCCCCCCCCCCCCCCCACTTTTTAACTGTAGCTACCCTCCACAGAGACTTTAATGTTCAGGAAAATATTGTTATATTCACAATAATCACTGGCAATTAGAAATTCATCCCCACTATGGCATCCTACATTTCCTTTCCATGTAGGGTACTGTGCTGTCATTTCTCAAGACAGTGTTACTCTGCACGGTTATAAATAGAGGTAAAGATATCTAGTAGAGTGCTACTCTAAGGTTTAATGATACTTTCCATGCTTTTTAAGAATGTTCACACCAGAAAAATAAGTATAAGCAGGTTGCCTGTGCCTGCCTGCTTATAGTGTTGCTGATGTTCTTGACTGTGTCATACCTATTATTGAGTACATAATGGTTGCTTGAGTTGACTAACACATAATTGAGGCTGTAATAAGAACTCAAAAACCATGACCTGTTCATATGCTTTGGTTTACCTGGATGTCAGAGACAATTAATGAAAGCTTCTGACCAGTCAGTTTAGCTTTAGTAGGTTTAAAGTAGAATTCTGAAAAAATAAATGGATAATATGGATTTCTATTTACAGAGACTATCTACTTTTAGCCTATGCAAAGTAATTACAGTTGATCTGTCTTACTTTCTGTTGTTTAAAATTAGTATCCTGTTACCCGCTCTGACTATATAGTATAGATGTATTATTTTCCCAGTGTTACAAGATAACAGAACAAAAGAGATTTAAAATTTAAAGAGATTTTAGTCCCCATGTGGGATTGAAAACCAGTGATGTTTTTAAAACTTGTGTTTAATGATAGCTTCCATTTTATTAGCTTTGCTCTTGATAAAACACACCTCACTTTTATCAATCATCTTAGTGCTTCTACAATATATGTGTATATACTCCTATTCTTTGCAGCTAATTTCTATTTTGTATGAGCTTTGTTGCATGTGTTTTATGGCACATTCATATGTCTTTGCCTAATATTACCATCAGATTCTGCCATGTCAAAGACTTGGTGATTAGGTTTTTAATCTATGTATCTGTATGGTTGTTTTGTTTTAGCAACCTGAAATACACAGAGCAGAAATTTTATACTTTATCTTTTAATCCACAGAAAAAGTACATTATTGTGCTTGTACTTAAATCGTAATAACAGGATATTTATTATGGGATATGGTATTAAAATACTTTTATACTTATTGGGGTTATATAATTAATACATAACTAATGACCCAGCACAGTATCATGGTGAAGTGAAGTGAAACTATTGTTTTAAAAGCCTGGAATAATTGGTTATCATTTAACATCTGTAATTAGTCATGATCTTTTCTTTGCATAGTATATTCCTGAAGCTGATACATTACTAGTCTTTATAGATTTAACTCTTGGTAAAAAGACTTTAAATAATTTCATAAAATACATAATAAAAACCACATCATTTTTATCATGTATTTTGTCATTCAAATTTTATTTAGATTTTCTAGATAACCAAAGTCATTGTTTTACTGGGCACTGTTTAACTCTGGTTCAAACTAATCACATCTGCCATGATCAATCCCTCAAAAATATTACTGCAACACGGTCTAGAAATTTTTTTAAATAGGCCTTGGAATTTTAGACAGTCTATTTAAATTAGATCCCTTTCTTAGACTCTGACTAGTACAAAGCAATCATTTGTCTTAAAATGAGTAGGTTTTGAGACTGAAGATATGAAATTCCATAATAAAGTAAATGACTCTTAATATTTTAATGTTGGGTATTAATTTTAGAGATAATCTAAATCAACCTCTAGTTAACACTTTTTAAAAAACCGTTTCACTTTTTTTTTCACTTTTTTCACTCTCAAACTTGGTTATACTTGACAGTCTATTTTTTAAATTGCTATTGTCACTTTCTACAATGATATTACTTTAGGAAGGACCTAAAATGATGGCTTCTAACATGATGAATAATCTTTTAAATTACAATCAGTTTAGTATTTGTGAGCATGAGCTCCAATGTCAAATTTTCTTGGTTCATAATCCTCATTCTACCATTTACTGTGTGACCATACGGAGATATCTGTCTCTTTCTGCCTCATTTTTTGTCATGAGTTAGATGGGGCAATAATAGTATTTACCTTGCATGATCAGTGTGAGAAATAAATTAACCCATTAACATGCTTAGAATAGTTCTTAGAACATAGTAAGCACTCTATGTTAACTATAATTACCATGATAAAATATCACATGAATATAAATTTCTTATTTCTACTTTTTGTATAGTATAATATGCTTAAAAATTATTTTATGCAGAGAACCAACCCCCACTCACTGTCTTTAAGCATAATTAAACATTATCACCTCCATCTTATAGACAGACAGACTCAGTAAAGTTAGGGGACACAGGCAAGTCCACCCAGGCAATGGTGAGCCGGAATCCAAACCCAGTTCTCTCGACTCTAAGATATTTTTTCCTCCATACCAGAGCTGCTTTCCTCCAACAGGGTCTTCCAAAATGCCTAGGTCTCTTTGAAGAACTTTTAATACTAAGTTCAACTACAAAACTTGACAATTCAAGAAGTACTATGTTAGTAATGGGAAATGTGTAATATTTGAAGGATATTGAAAGGACATGGGACGCCCAGGCACTTCCTTTCTGGCCTGTAAAATCTGTTTGCCATCCTAAGTCATGGGTATATAAATAGTTCACTACCCATATAAAGAAGTGTGACTAAGAACCGAAAGGGTGCAGCTAACAAGCAGCATAATAAACACTCATTCACCTAATGATAGAGACAGTCACTTAGCTTCTTCCCTTATTGCATTCAGATCTCTGTTCCAGTGCTGTCCCCTGAAGGAAGTATATTACTATTTATCCCCTTGCACTGCTTTATCAGACCACTTTGTAACCCTTGCTTTAAACCCAATATTATACTAAATATTATTTAATTGTCTGTTGTCTCCACTAGCAAAATATTAGCTCCTTGATGATTTGCAGGTAGATTGCTAATCAATATTTGGGAAAAACCCAAGTCTGATTTTTAAAACTTCACCAGAAAAAAAAAGGCCTGAGAAGAGCAAAGGAGAGGAAATGAGCCCAGAACCCCGGGCAAAAATGGTAACAGTTGTGATACCAGAGCTGCAGCAGGGGGTCGCTTCCAGTAATGGGGTAGAGAGATTGGAGTAAACGGTGTTCCCATTTCGCTAGGCTCAACTTTCAGGTGTTTTCTGGTGTGTTTTAATAAGCTTCTACCAAAACTGGACATTGAGAGGAATGAACTTCACATGAGAAGGAAATCACCATGTCTTCTTGCCGAGTGGGACTCCGTTTGGCTGCCTGTTTATTAAACATTTCAGAAGCCAGAAAAAAGTACGTTGTTGAGAACATAGCAAAAGCTGCTCTTCTTGAAAGAAATGGACAGAGACATCCTGAAGTATCAGTGCTCAATATATTTTCTGATCCAGAGTACAATAGATCAGTCATTACAATAGCAGCTTCTACTGATGAGTTAGGCAATTCCGTTCTGGCTGCCTGCTTGGAAGCCTTCCAGTCTATCGATATGGAGATTCAGGAGGGGATCCATCCTTGCCTGGGAGCAGTGGACCTGATTCCCATTTACCCTCTTTCTGGTGTCGGAGCGGAAGAATGTGGAGCTGTGGCCAGAAGCCTCGCTGAGAATCTGGTCCTCAGTGTTCCTGGCTGCAGTGTGTTTCTCTTTGGTGAGGCCGACCTGCCTGAGAAGCGCCCTCTTGTCCAGAGAAGGAAGCAGCTGGGCTGGTTCACAAGGAGGGATTTCAGCGCTCTTAAACCTGACCTGGGACCTCCACCTGCCAGAAGATGTGGTTTGACAGGCATCGGCGCTAGCCCATACGTGATGAACTGCAATGTTACCATAGATTCTCAAGACTTGGCTCTGGGAAAAGAAATTGCTAGTGCCATTCGGGGCTCGAATGTGAATGGACTGAAGGGCGTCCAAACAATGGCTTTTCCTCATGAAGGGAAAATTGAGATAGCTTGCAATGTAGAGAGTTATGAAGATCAAGAAGTTACAGAAACCTCCGAAGGCTCTCAATACATGGCTTACAGTGTCCTTGGGGACCATTTTTATTATTTATCTCCTCATTACATAGAAGCTCAAGTTAAAAAATTGGCAAGTGATCGAGGAATTGGTACGATAGGGAGAGCATTAATTGGATTTACACCCCAAGAGTGCAAGAGCTGTGCTGAGTATGCAATAAAAGAAAGTATTGGGGAGTTCTGGAAGATACGGGAAGGTGTTTTCATGTGATCCAATCTAAGGTTTCGTTGAAACTGTAAGAAAAAATATCAGCCATTGTGAACTTTTCTTATTGGCCTGTGAAGACAAGGAGAAGACCCAAGAGCTTGGTTCCATGTGTGAATTGGAAAACTAGAAGCCTTCTCTGTCCAACGACAGCAATAGGTGTTTATAGATTGTAATTGCCTTATGATATTTCTAGTCATCACTGAAACTTTGTGAAATCTTCCTCTGTATCAAGTTCATGCACTTGGGTGTACTAGAAGCCCCCCTGAATGAGCTGGATAAAATGGCCATAGTTACGGAATCATCTTTGATTATCATGAACTAAACTAAAAACAGACTCCATTTATTTGGTGTTCCTGAGCTCTTTATTCCAAAGTCCTGTATTCAACTCTCATTTTCTGAGTAATCATTTTTTTTAATGTGTACTTTTAAAAATCAAGTACTAAGTAACTAAAAAATGGGGAGAATTATAAACTAAAATTATCAAATAAAAGACTAATCATGTTAAAAAAAATAAATAAAACTTCACCAAAGTCTGGCCTCAGGACTAATAATGCAATAGAAAAAATTTCTATGTCCAGGCATGATGTTAAGCAGTTTACATGTGTTGATGATACCTCATTTTATCTTCAAAAGAACTTTCTGAGATAATGAAACTGAGATTAAATAACTTTCCCAGAAACACAGCTCTGCCTTCAGGGCTATTAACAATATATGATATTGACTAGATTGTAATTGGACTGCCTAATAAGAAAGTCAGACACTGGAAACAATGAGAAATAACATGCAAAGAGGATGTGAAAAATTCATGTTTAGTACCAACAATTACTATAAATACACTTAATGTACCTTTTAAAATTGAAATTAGAAAAAAATTTAAATGTATGGGATGCAATCAGCAGTCTATAGAAATAACCCACATGATTGTAAACACCCAAAATTCATAAATTTGGGTGGAACTTCAGAGAGGATTTTCTGAAAATCCATGACTGCATTTTCATTGCTACATGCCTGAGTTAACTGCTTACACTGAACTCGCCTAGAGAAAGAAATGTATTAATGGGTGGAAGTTGATCTGCTTGCCATGTGTAACAGAAGAATCCAGGATAACAAAATTTGATGATCTAGCATTGTTCTGGGGACAGAGTAGTTGTTGTTGTTCAGTCGCTAAATCCTGTCTGACTCTTTGCTACCCTGTGAACTACAGCATGCCAGGCTTTTCAGTCCATCACTATCTCTCTGAGTTTCCTCAAACTCATGTCCATTGAGTCAGCGATGCCATCCAACCATCTCACCCTCTGGTGCCCCCTTCTCCTCTTGCCCTTAATTTTTCCCAGCATCGGGGTCTTTTCCAATGAGTCAGTTTTTCGCATCAGGTGGCCCAAGTATTGGAGCTTCAGCTTCAGCATCAGTCCTTTCAATGAATATTCAGGGTTGAGGGCACAGAGTACCCTGGCACAAAAATAAGAACTCTGGTCCATTGGCCCCCAATGGGAACGGTTTCTTGGGGACACCACAACTATACAATTGCCTTGTTTTGATTCCAGATTTACCAAGCAACCATATGATAAACATATCTTCTGGTATTGTTTTGTATATATGTAGGGTTGATATGGATACATGAATGTCTAGGCCACAATAGTTACATTGCTCAGAGTCCATTTTAAAAATAGCATTAAGTTTTTTAGCTTGTTTTACTTATGCTCTAGTAGCTTGGCTAAAACAAAACTACCCCTGTGGACTGGATTTTCTATGTGTCCTCAGACTGTGATGATTCTCTGTTGAAGTGCCAATCTACAGGAACTGTCTGGATGGCTACCCTCCCTAGGGCTTGTCAAGTGTTCTTCTCCAACAGCATCTTTGGAGACTTGTGAATTATAAAATTTTAAATTCATCTGCCTCTAAATTCTTAAAAACAGGAGATGTACTAGAAATTCTCAGATATTACCCTCTATGTTTCAAGTAGTTAACAGAAAACCGTGATTACTGTTTTGTAGAAATAAATAAAATAATCATAATTATACTCCCAGAAAGCCATTTATATCTTTTTTAAAAAAGTGAGAAATCACTATTAAAGACTTGGTATTTGGGGAGGGCATTTGTCAGGTCTGTGGATGCATTCAGTACAAATGTGACAGCATTCACAGCTCTGAAATGGAAAGTTGGGAAACAAAGGCCCACACTTTCTCACATCAGTGCCTGAGATTATCAGGTCTTAAGAAAGGGAAAAGGATTTGACCCTGATATGCATACTAGCAGACTGGATGTTGCCGTTGTTGCTGTTCAGTCACTAAGACGTGTCCGACTCTTCTTGACTCCATGGACTGCGGCATACCAGGACTCCCTGTCCCTGACTATCTCCTGGAGTTTTCCCAAGTTCATGTCCGTTGAGTTGGTAATGCTATCCAATCATCCTCTGCCACTCTCTTCTCTTGCCTTCAGTCTTTCCCAGGATCAGGGTCTTTTCCTCTGGATATACTTAGTTTACAAAAAGGGACTTCTGGGAAATGAAAAAAAAAAAAAATACCATGCTAGGCAGATTTATGAAACCTGTTAGTTTAATTGTGAGGCAATTTATGGAGATGGAACCTTAAAAAAAATCTGACCTCGCTTAAAAATTTTTCCATTTATGTCTATATGTTTTTCCCTCCTGAAAGGTAAGAAAATAGGTTCATATGATAGTCATAGTCAAATGGGATATCTATTTTATTTTTCAATAAAATAAGATGGCAAGTAAACATGATCTTATTCCTTTATTAGAGCTTAATTTTTATATTCTGAAATATATTTTAGAAATATATAGGAAAATGTCAGCAGTCATTGTTGAAACTGAAAAACTAAAGGGGAACTACTGTTTTGTTAGGTAACAAAAAAAAAGATTAGCTAAATGTAATTAATACTTCAAGAGCAAATCAATCAATAGTACTTGACTGAAAATATTTGAGTGAAAACATTTAAATGTGACTCAATAACATTTTTTTGTCTTAAAAAGCAATGTTACATTATATGTCAACTGTACCACACTACAACTTAACTGTATCATTATTTTGGGAGATTAAATCACATATCTGATAGAAGACATTGTTGCTCAGTTGCTAAATCATGTCTGACTTTTTGCAATGAGCCCATGGACTCCTAGGCTTCCCTGTCCTTTACTGTCTCTTAGAGTTTGCTCAAACTCATGTCCATTGAGTTAGTGATGCCATCCAACCATCTCATCCTATGTCCTCCCTTTCTCCTCCTGCCTTCCATTTTTCCCAGCATCAGGGTCTTTTTAAATGAGTCGGCTCTTTCTTTACATCAGGTGGCCAAAGTATTGGAGCTTCAGCTTCAGTCCTTCCAATGAATATTCAGGGTTGATTTCCTGTAATATTGACTGATTTGATCTCCTTGCCATCCAAAGGACTCTCAAGAGTCTTTTTCAACACCACAGTTCAAAAGCATTAATTCTTTGGCGCTCTGCCTTCTTTATAGTCCAGTTCTCACATTCACACATGACTACTGGAAAAACCACAGCTTTGACTTATGTAGATCTTTGTGGGCAAAGGGATGTCTCTGCTTTTTAATATGCTGTCTAGGTTTTCCATAGCTTTTCCTTCAAGGAGCAAGCATCTTTTAATGTCAGGGGTGCAGTCTCCATCTGCAGTGATTGTGGAGCCCAATAAAATATAGTCTATCACTGTTTCCATCATTTCCCCATTGATTTGTCATGAAGTGACAGGACTTGATGCCATGATCTTAGTTTTTCGAAGTGGCTTTAAAGTCAGCTTTTTCACTCTGCTCTTTCACCTTCATCAAGAGGCTCTTTAGTTCTTCTTCACCTTCTGCCATTAGGGTGGTGGCATATCCAAGGTTATTGATATTTCTCACAGCAATCTTGATTCCAGCTTGAGCTTCATCCAGCCCAGCATTTTGCATGAGGTACTCTGCATATAAGTTAAATAAGCAGGGTGGCAATATATAGCCTTGATGTACTCCTTTCCCAATTTGGAATCAGTCTGTTGTTCCATGTCCAGTTCTAACTGCTGCTTCTTGACCTGAATACAGATTTCTCAGGAGGCAGGTAAGGTAGTCTGGTATTCCCATCTCTTTAAGAATTTCCCCTAGTTTGTTGTGATCCACACAGTCAAAGGCTTTAGCATAGTCAGTGAAACAGAAGTAGATATTTTTCTGAAATTCCCTTGCTTTTTCTATGATCCAACAGATGATGGCAATTTGATCTCTGGCTCCTCTGCCTTTTCTAAATCCAAATTGCACATCTGGAAGTTCTTTGTTCACGTACTGTTGAAGCTTAGCTTGAAGGATTTTGAGCATTACCTTGCTAGCATGTGAAATGAGTGCAACTGTGCAGTAGTTTGAACATCCTCTTTGGCACTGCCATTCTTTGGGATTGGAATGAAAACACCTTCTCAGTCCTGTGGTCACTGATGAGTTTTTCAAATTTCTGGCATTTTGAGTGCAACACTTCAAAAGCACCATCTTTTAGGATCTGAAATAGCTCAGCTGGAATTCCATCACCTCCACTAGCTTTGTTCCTAGTGCTGCTTCCTAAGGCCCACTTGACCTCGCATTCCAGGATGTCTGCTCCAGGTGAGTGATCACACCATCATGGTTATCCGGGTCATTAAGACTTCTTTCTAAATAGTTCTTCTGTGTATTCTTGCCACCTTTTCCTAGTATTTTCTGCTTCTGTTAGGTTCATACCATTTCTGTCCTTTATTGTGCCAATCTTTGCATGAAATGTTCCATTGGTATCTCTAATTTTCTTGAAAAGTTCTCTGCTGCTGCTGCGAAGTCATGTCAGTCATGTCCGACTCTGTGCAACCCCATAGATGGCAGCCCACCAGGCTCCCCCGTCCCTGGGATTCTCCAGGCAAGAACACTGGAGTGGGTTGCCATTTCTTTCTCTCTGAAAAGTTCTCTAGTCTTTCCCATTCTATCATTTTATTCTATTTCTTTGCATTGTTCACTTAGGAAGTCTTTCTTATCTTTTCTTGCTATTCTTTGGAACTCTGCATTCAAATGGGTATATCTATCTTTCCTTTTCTCCTTTGCCTTTAGCATCTCTTCTTTTCTCAGCTATTTGTAAGGCCTCCTCAGACAACCATCTTGCCTTTTTGCATTTCTTCTTCTTGGGAATGGTTTTGATCACCACCTCCTGTACAATGTTGTGAATCTCTGTCCATAGTTCCTTCAGGCACTCTATCAGATCGAATCCCTTGAATCTATTTGTCACCTCCACTGCATAATCATAAGGGGTTTTATTTAGGTCATACCCAAATGGCCTAGGGGATTGTCCTACTTTCTTCAATTTAAGTCTGAATTTTGTATAAGGAGTTCATGATCTGAGCCACAGTCAACTCCCAGTCTTGTTTTTGCTGACTGTATATAGTGTCTCCATTTTCGGCTGCAAAGAATATAATCGATATGATTTCAGTATTGACCGTCTGGTGTTGTCCATGTGTAGAGTCATCTCTTGTGTTATTGGATGAGAGTGTTTGCTATGACCAGTGCGTTCTCTTGGCGAAACTGTTAGTCTTTGTCTACGTCTGGTGCTTAGCTTCATTAAAAAAAAAATCACACCTACTTCCAGAGGGGAATGTTTCTACTTGCTTTTTAATTTGAAGCTGGGATGGGACAACAGCTTAAATTGGCTTGAATCTATAAATTAAACTTTTGTCCTTCAAAATGTTTAAGGAAGGAATTCCCTGGCTTTCCAGTGGTTAGGACTCCTGCTTCCATTGCCAAAGGCCCAGGTTTGATTTCTGGTTGAGGAACTAAGGGCCCTGAAGACACATGGCCAAGGAAAAAAAAATTTTAAGGAATTTTGGAGTAAAACTGGAATTTAAAAAGTTATTTTATTACTTCCCTGGCAGTCCAGTGGTTAGGTCTTCCCCTTCCAATGCAGGAGGGTGTGGGTTCCATCCCTGGGCAAGGTAGCTAAGATCCCAGTTGTTTCTGGGCCAAAACATAAAACAGAAGCAATATTATAACAAATTCAATAAAGACTTTAAAAATGGTCCACACTAAAAAAAGCTCTTTAAACAATTATTTTATTTTTATTGTTTTATTTTATACTGTTCTTCAGCTTGATGATTATTTTTTTTCTTTTTTACCCCTTGGTAACTTTTTAAAATGCATTTAATCTTATAATAGTTTCATTTTAAATACAATATAACAAACATCATATAATTGGTGCTCTTGAATTGTGGCGCTGGAAAAGACTCTTCAGAGTCCCTTGGACTGCAAGGAGGTCAAACCAGTCAATCCTAAAGGAAATCAACCCTGAGTATTCACTGGAAGGACTGATGCTGAAGCTAAAGCTCCAATACTTTGGCCACCTGATGTAAAGAGCCAACTCATTGGAAAAGACTCTGATGCTGGGAAAGACTGAGGGCAGGAAGAGAATGGGGTAACAGAGGATGAGACGAGTGGATGGCACCACTGACTCAATGGACATGAGTTTCAGCAAACTCCGGGAGATAGTGAAAGACAGGAAAACTTGGCCTTCTGCAGTCCACGAAGTTGCAAAGAGTGGGACACAATTTAGTGACTGTACAACAACAACAAAAAACAGCATTAGTATAATCCCATGAGGTGTTTTGTTTGTTTTTTGGCCACACTGTACAGCTTGTGCAATCTTCCCGGACCAGGGAACGAACCTGGGCCCTGGCAGTGAAAGCACAGAGTCATAACCACTAGACAACCAGGGAATTCCCCCAGTGAGGTTTTGAATGTCTGAAAATCCTGCAAACATCATATTGACCCACTGTATCAATGACATCATTCTAATCAAACTGGTTAAGCACGAAAGGGCTACAATATTGGAGACTTTGACAGGACATATGTGCAATCAAAGAGTGGAGAATAAAATGTACTAAGATTCGGGAGCCTGCTATGAAAATACAGTTTTTTAAAATACATATATTTATTTAGGCTGTGCCGAGTCTTAGGTTGTGGCACATGGGATCTAGTTCCCTGCTGCTGCTGCTGCTGCTAAGTCGTTTTAGTCATGTCCGACTCTGTGCGACCCCAGAGATGGCAGCCCACCAGGCTCCCCCGTCCCTGGGATTCTCCAGGCAAGAACACTGGAGTGGGTTGCCATTGCCTTCTCCAATGCATGAAAATGAAAAGTGAAAGTGAAGTCGCTCAGTCATGTCTGACTCCTAGCGACCCCAATGGACTGCAGCCTACCAGGCTCCTCTGTCCATGGGATTTGCCAGGCAAGAGTACTGGAGTGGGTTGCCATTGCCTTCTCCCTAGTTCCCTGACCAGGGGTCAAATCCAGGCTCCATTTCCACCCCCTCCCTGCACAGAGAGTCTCAGCCACTGGACCACCAGGTAAGTCCCTGAAAATATAACTTTTAAAAATCTTATTTATTTTTTAATTGAAGGATAATTGCTTTACAGAATTTTGTTGTTTTCTTTCAAACATGAAAATACAATTTTTTAGTCAAGGGCATGTCAGGATATGCCTTCCAAACTAAAGGATCAATCATGGTATCTCACATTTCCCCACAGTGAAAAAGGAAGCCCAACATCAAATATGTCTCTTCAGGCTTTAAAGGCAGCATATTCTACATGTGGGTTCAAGAGATAAGAAAGGCTGCTAGCTTTGAGTAGGGCCCAGAGGAGAAAGGACTTTGAAGTAGTATCAGACTACGGTGCAATCAGGCCTTGGGCTATACTGCCTGGAAGACATATGATGTTAGATGTGTCAATGGTGGTGAAAGTATGCGGACTTTTTTCAAACCCCAGTGGAATAATCACAATGCAGGCCTCCAGGGTTCTAGAGCAAGGCCACAACATTTTCAGCAGAAAATTTTACTCTTGAAAAAAAAATTCTGGCCTGTTATAAGACCCTGGTAGAAGAAAGGGGTCTATTTTGTTTGTTATTGCTTTTTTAGGCTGCACCGTCTGGTAGGAGGGATCTTAGTTTCTCGACCAGGGATCAAACCTGTGCCCCTGCACTGAGAGTTCAGAGTGCACTGGACAACCAGGGAAGTCCCAAAAGGGGTTTACTCATGGTTACTGGACACCAAGTAACCATATGGTTATAACTACCCTGGTGAGGTGGGTTCTGTGAGACCTACTTCACCAAGTCCAAGCTTAGGCAGGCTAGCAATGATTCATTACAAGATGAAAGTGGTACATCTAGGATTCAGCATAAATAGGACCAACGGGCACAAGCAGGTTGCACCAGCATCTTTCCTTCCATTTTCACTATGGCTATATGGGAAATTCCCCAGGAAGAGCTTATGGAGGAGAAAGATTCAAGCTTGAACCATGGCTGGGTTAACTTAATATGTGGATGCAAGCTGAAAAGAGAAGAGTCACTACAGCCCCACGTAAGTGTGGCCTCAATAAAAAAAAAGGTGTTGAGTGAATTTCCTCCCCAAGGGTACATTGTGTCCTGGCTCCTTTACTTTGTGTGGAAAGGTAAGTGGCCCACGGTTAGAACATATATAAACTCATGTCAATGGTGAATGGCTTGGCGAACTGGCCAGAGAGGTGAAGGAAGATTACAAAATTAGAATAGAGTAGGTCTAGGGTAGAATGGATAAACAGATGAGAGTGTACACAAAATATGAGGATCTTTGTATCCTATGTTAATCTCCACCAGACAGCATCCATCATGGAAGAAATGTAAGCAACTAAGAAACAAAATGACTTGGCCACTTGATAGTAGTCAGCCTCTGTCATCAGCCACTTCAGTGCTTGACCAGTGGGTGCTTGAATAGAATATGCATGGTGGCTGCACATGGACCCAAAAAGATGAATTTCATTTACCAAGGCTGATCCATCTACTGCTGCTGCTACTGCTGCTAAGTCGCTTCAGTCGTATCCAACTCTGTGTGACCCCACAGACGGCAGCCCACCAGGCTCTGCCGTCCCTGGGATTCTCCAGGCAAGAACACTGGAGTGGGTTGCCATTTTCTTCTCCATCATCGGCAAAATCCAACTTAGTAGACAAAGAGAGGAATCATCATTCTGTCAGAAGTAACTGACTCTGATGACCAACCCGGAAGGGCAGATATGCTTGGTGCCCGAGAAAATCCACTTGGGTACCTCTTGATACATCCTGCCCAATTGTGGTGGCAAATGGACAAGTATACAAATTATTATGTACCAAAGAAGATGTGGTTCCCTGGGAATCAGACTTGTAGTATAAGGACCTGAGCCAAACCAGGAGGCAAACTGCCGAGACCAGCAAAGGTATTCTCAGAGAATGACAAGAATCTTCAGCGGATAGTGGAGGAGAGGCAAGATGAACTCAGTCATGGCCCTGACATCAGGGCTGTAATTCTTTCCACTTCTGAATTTCTCCTAAAAAATAGGTCTACTGGATCCGGGAGGAGGTGTTCCAGAATGTATGAGAAGAAGTGGATCTAAGCAGCACAAGGGTTAAACTGCTGTCAACATAATGGTGAGCCACCAAGGTTCAACTTAATGAATGGCTTGTTGCCGCAAGCTCTGTGTCAGAGTCTGCTTCCCAGGGAACCCAACCAGTAACAATCAATATACATAGATGACAGTTTGAAATTTTGAATAATTATAGTTTGAAACACAGGTATAGAAGAACACCTATATTTAGCATATTTTTAAAAAACTTAAAAGAACATGTACTGGCATTTGAATTGATTTGGAGAAGTTTATAATTTGTTATAATTCAAGAATGAATTAGAAAAGATATAATGGCATAATTTGTCATAACACTCTGAATACATATATTAAGCTGAATATGTAAATGAAGATGAAAAGTATTAACTTGCAAAATGACACATCTGGAAACTTAAGTTGTGATTTACATATTTTTTAGAAATTGCTTGTAAATAACCCATGTCATGACCTGAAGGATTACTATTTCCATTTAGGATAATACAGTTTGAGAATGTGGCTGAATGTTATTATACTTAGATAGATACCTTACTTACATCTATATTTAGAAATGCTAAAATCCTGAAATGTTATTTCTAATGTCCCTGCTATTTTTGCTTGGTAAAAATTCAGCATTTAAACAAACTGATCTTATAGTCTCCAATCCTCAACACCAAATTCTGGACCCTGGAAGGCCAGACCTTCCCACTAAGTGACATTATGTGATTATTAGTCAGGGTTCTCCAGAGAAATAGAATCAATAGGAGATACAAACAGGAATATATACACATACTCAGTCACTTCAGTCATGTCTGACTCTGCGATTCTATGGACCATAGCCGGCCAGGCTCCTCTGTCCATGGGAATTCTCCAGGCAAGAATATTGGAGTGGGATTTATATATATATATATAATAGGAATCAGCTCACACAGTTATGTAGGCCAAGAAGATCCACAATCTGTGGTCTGCAAGCTGAAAAATTAGGAAAGCCACTGGAGTAATTCACTCTTACTCTGAAGGCCTAAGAACCAGAGCAGCAAATGTTGTGTGTTCCAGTCCACGTCCAAAGGTCCGAGAATTGAGAAGTTGATGTTAAGTCTGGGTCCTAGTGCAAAGGCTGGAGAAGATGGATGTCTCAAAGCAAATAAAGAGCAAATTCACCCTTCCTCCACTTTTTTGTTCTATTCAGCCCCTGAGCAGATTGGATGACGCCCACCCACATAAATGGGCATACCATTCAAACACTAATCTCTTCCAGAAACACCCTCACAGACATTTCTAGAAATAATGTTTTACCAGCTATCTAGGAATTCTTTAGCCTAGTCAAGGGGCACACGAATTTTTTTTTTAATTTGAAGTATAGTTGATTTACAATGTTGTGCCAATCTCTGTTGTACAGCAAAGTGACTCAGTTATACACATATATACATTTTAAAAAATATTCTTTTCCATTATGGTTTATCCCAGGAGACTGAATATAGTTCCCTTCTATTTACAGTACAGTAGAACTTTGTTGTTACATTTATCCATTCTAAATGTAACAGTTTGCATTTATACCAACTCCAAACTCCCAGTCCATCCTCCCTACCCCCCATCACTCTGGCAATCACAAGTCTGAGCTCTATGTCTGTGAGTATACGTCTATCTAATAAGTGGGTTCATTTGTGCCATACTTTAGATTCGCTTTATAAGTGATCCCACATGGTATTTGCTTTTCTCTTTATGACTTCCCTGGTGGCTCAGACAGTAAAGAATCTGCCTGCAATGCAGGAGACCCAGGTTTGATCCCTGAGTCAGGAAGATCCCCTAGAGAAGGGCATGGCATCCGACTCCAGTATTCTTGTCTGGAGAATCCCATAGACAGTGGAGCCTGATGGGCTACATGGGGTTGCAAAGAGTAGGACACAACTGAGCAACTAACACTTATGACTTCACAGAGTATGATAACCTCTAGTCGCATCCATGTTGCTGCAAATGGCATTATTTCATTCTTTTTTATGGCTGAGTAGTGTTCCATTATATGTATGTCCACATCTTCTTTATCCACTAATCTATCAGTGGACGTTTAGGCTCTCTTCATGTTTTGGCTGTTGTGAACAGTGCTGCTATGAACATATGGGTGTATGTGTCTCTTTGAATTAGAGTTTTGTTCAAATATATGCCTCAGAGTGGGATTGCTGGCTCATATGGTAATTCTATTTTAGTTTTCTTTCTTCCTCCCTTCCTTTCCTTCTTGCCACAATCTTTGGCTTGCAGGATCTTAGTTCCCCAATCGGGATCTAACCCATGCTCTTGGCAGTGAAAGCCTGGAATCTTAACCACTGGACCACCAGGGAATTCTTTATTTTTAGTTTTCTAAGGAACCTCCATACTGTTTTCTATCGTGGCTGCACAAATTTACATTCTCACCAACAGAGTTCCCATTTCTCCACACCCTTTGCAGCATTTGTTATTTATATACTTTTTGATGATAGCCATTCTGACTGGTATCAGGTGGTACCTCATTATAGTTTTGATTTGCATTTCTCTGATAATTAGTGATGTTGAGCAACTTTTCATGTGCCTACTGGCCATCTGCAGGTCTTCTTTGGAGAAATGTCTTTTAAGGTGTTCAGCTCATTTTTTTGCTTGAGTTGATTGTTTTTTTGTTGAGTTATATGAGCTGTTTTTATACTTTGGAGACTAAGCCCTTGTCAGTCACATAATTTGCAAATATTTTCTCCCATTCCATAGGTTGTCTTTCAGTTTTTAAAATGGTATCCTTTGCTGTGTGAAAGCTTGTAAGTTTTAAGTCAGGTGCCCACATCTGGCAATCAACAAAGTTCAGCAGTGCTGGGGTATTCTAACTTGGGTTATAAAGTCACTCTTGGGCCAGTCAACTCTGCCTAGAGGAAGGGGTAGGATGTGTAACAATGTGACGACTGTGTGAGCCAGAGGGTTGGAGGAGTGGGAAGAGTAGGTTACAGACAAGAGGGAGGAGTGATGTGCTACCAAGAGAGTGTGTAGTATAGGAGAAGTCAAGAGCTTAATATCATACAGAGATGAATAACTATCCAGGTTGGCCAAAATAGGCTTATAAAACGTATAATCTCTAATAAAAGAGTAAAAACTAAAGCACATTTTGAAAGAAAGATAATTTGAAAATATCTAGAGGGATAGATATCACTATATTAACAGTGGTTATTTCTGGAGAATGTGCAAGGGGAAGGGATCAAGGTTGCGGGAGGACTTTCTAACTTAAACGGTGTTTGAAATTTTTTTATAAATGTGACTACATTTGTAGTGCACCAAAACTTTTGAATATAGAGAAAAGAGAGAAGACCTAAGATTCCTTAAAAGTCCTTTAAGCAACAGAAATAGGGGAATGATAAATACTCAGAAACTAAAAGAGGTGCCATCTGTGATTAAAAAAAAAAAAAAAAGAATCCATAGACTGTAAGAGAAACTGATTCCGTAGATTTGAAATGAAGAAAGAATAGACGTTTACTCTCTGCGAGAAGAACATCTGCAAGAGAAATGAAATCCAAACTGACGCAGTTGATAGGATACTGATGTCCTAAGTTGTTCAGTCGTGTCCTGACAGACTGTAGCCCACCAGGCTCCTCTGTCCATGAGATCCTCCAGGCAAGGATACTGGAGTGGGTTGCCATGCCTTCCTCCAGGGGATCTTCCTGACTCAGGGATCAAACACACGCCTCTTACGTCCTGCATTGGCAGGTGGGTTCTTCACCACCTGGGAAGAGCAAGATACTGATAGAAGGTCACTAAGTGATCTGGATTCTAGATAGGTAAGAAAGAAAAATAAATAATTAGAGGAATCTGAGGCAAGAGAAAGTTGGTAAGGACTAGTTCAAATATTTCTAAGACCTAGATTGTTAAGGTAGAACTGTAACCAATAATTTAAAATATAACAAAACGGGGTAGGGGGTACATGTCCGTGGTTCAAAGATCTAAAAGCAAGGAATGTTATGAAATGATGAGTTTGCTCATCAATGATGAGAGAACGGAATGAGGAAGAATAGCATGTTGCCTGATTAGGTAGAACTTGATTTTTTTTTCAAAAAAAAAAAAAATTTAAAAATTGGCCAGCTGCTACTCTGTGTGAACACAGAATTTCCCTTTAGAGCATATCTTTTTCTGAGAGGAACTGCTGGAGTGACTGCTCTCAGTTATGTAAATATAAGAATATAGGCACCCTTTACCCTTTATTTTGTGGCTTGATAAAGCCTGCCCTTCCTAATGCCTCTTCATATGCAAATTTCCATAGAAAGCAAAAGGAGTCTCCCGGGTAGAAAGGAACCAAGACCTTGACCTCTCCTGTTTTACTATTCCAATTTATTACCATCTATTTAATGGATTGAGCCTGTCTCAACTGATGCCCTGGCAGTGAAGGACACCAGAAATTAGCCATGAAGAAAAGGGGCATCTGCGGATAGGAACCAAGCCCTACATGGCATAGTGTGTGGCTCCCCAGGAATCTTTCCCCCTTACCCCTTTACCTTTCACTTGTTTTGGAGGATGTGTTCCCAAATATAAGTTAAAATGCTATAGCTTTGGGGCCTACACAGAAGGTATTTTGTCTCCATTTGGACCATCAAGATTATCATTGCTGTTAGTAGACAAAATAACACCCCTGAACTACAACTGTTAGTGAACTGGGCCATTTCTCTAATTCTTCTTCAGTAGCTAAACAGTTTGGAATTAGGACATGCCCCCTTGGCGAGTTTGGGATTAACCTAGACACTAGAGGGTTCAGTGGGTAAGGGATCTGACTGCAGTGCAGGAGACACAGGAGACACGGGTTTGATTCCTGGGCTGGGAAGATCCCTTGGTGAAGGAAATGCAACCCATTCCAGTTTTTCTTGCCTGAAAAATCCCATGGACAGAGAAGCCTGGTGGGCTACAGCGCATGGGGTCACAAAGATTTGGACACGACTGAAACATAGAACAGATAACCAGCAAGGACCTTCTGTATAGCACGGGGAACTATACTCAATGCTTTGTAATAAACTACAAGGGAAAAGAATCTGAAAAACAATACAGATATGAAACTGAATCACTGTGATGTACACATGAAACTAAGACAACATTGTAAATCAACTATACATCAGAAGAAAAATAAATAGAAAAATTCTGAAAAAAATAAAAAAAGAACAGGTCTCCTTGGACTCAGTAAGTTTCAAAGTATTTTTTAATAAGTCAGAGGAAAATGCCCAAACAAAGCCTATTTCCCCAATACTGAGTAGAAACTACCAAAATCAATCAAGATGGCTTAGGTATAATCAGAGAGGCACAACTGGACTGGGATTTTGCCCAAGAAACTTAGAACCAAGTAGTTGCAATAGATCCTGCCTGAACAACAACTGCTGTGATTCAACAAAGGAGTGGGAGTTGGTAGTGGCCTCTCAGTCATCATTAAAAGCAAAGTCCAGAAAGATAAATTTGACTGGGTATTGTTTGCAAATTCAGGGCCCAGGAACACAATAGGGTAGCTGACTTGCCAGCCAAGAACCACCCTGTATCAGGCTTACAAAATTGTTGACACATAGTATTGAATAGTATATAACACTCAAAAACAGCCCTATAAAATTAATCCTGATAATTGCTTTCCAGAGGAATGCTGACAAAGGCAAGCCGAGCCTAAAACAGCACTTAATCTCCCTTGTACCTCACCACACATGTTTCTTTTCCTGAATTTTCTATTCTGGTTAATAGTAAAATCACTTTCCAGTTAGTCTTTTCTATAAATCTTAACATCCCTCCAATGACAGTCTCTCTCCCATTTTCTACATCTAGAAAGCCATGAGGTAGTCCCAATTCCTTTTTAAAAAATTTATTTATTTATTTATTTTCGGCTACATTGGGTCTTCACTGCTGCTCTGACTTTTCGTCAATTGTGGTGAGCAGGAGCCACTCTCTAACTGCTGAGTGTGGGCTTCTCATTGCAACGGCTTCTCTTGCTGTGGAGCAGACACAGACATACACCCATATACGTGTATATATACAGAGAAGATATACTGTCGGAAGGTATCTGCACTCCTATGTGTGTATACAAAGCTAGATGCAACAAATATACATATATGCACACACATAAGGATACACACACATACACACACAAATAGAGGTGCGGGGGTGCAGATATCTTCCGACAGTATATCCTCCACATATATATATATATATATGTTGTTTTTCAGTCACAAAGTTGTGTCCAACTCTTTGTGACCCCATGGACTGAAGTGCACCAGGCTCTTCTGTCCTCTTCTATATATAGTGGAATACTATTTAGTCACAAAAAGAAGAAAAAGAAGGAAATCCTGCCATTTACGACCACATATACGGGTCTATCTCTGTCGGAAGATATATACACAGATAAGGGGGTGCAGATATCTTCCAAAAGACATGGTGATTTCTTTTCCTTTGGGCATATATTCAAAACTGGAATTGCTGGACCTATTTTTAATTTTTTGAGGTGACTTAATACTGTTTTCCACAGTGACTGCATCAATCTACATTCCCACCAACAGTGCACAAGCATTGGGGTCACGTAATTTTTGGTCATGGTGGACTGTTCGAGTGTGTTCTAGGATGTTTAGCAGTGTCGTTTGCTTCTACCCTAACGATGTGAGTAGCACCCGTTCTCCAGGTGTGACTAGAATATCTCCAGATATTGCTGAATGCCCCCTGGAAGGCAAAATTACCCTGGGTTGAGAAACAGGGGTGGTGCGTGTGCGCTCAGTCATGTCCAACTCTGTGTGACCCCATGGACTGTAGCTCGCCAGGCTCCTCTGTCCACAGAACGCTTCAAGCAAGCATACTGGAATGGGTTGCCATTTCTAACTCCTGGTGATCTTCCCAACCCAGAGATCAAACCCTTGTCTCCTGTGTCTCCTGCACTGGCAGGTGGATTCTTCACTGCTGAGCCACCTGGGAAGCCTGAGAACCACTGGTCTAAGCTATTCATTTTCCAGTGTTAGGTTTCAGACTGGGAAGGTTTACCAAACTTGGTCAATGTAACATTAAGGCTTGTCCACTAGAGGGCTTCTAGGAAGATTTCCTCCCTCCTAGAAAAGTGGAGACGGAGAAGGCAATGGCACCCCACTCCAGTACTCTTGCCTGGAAAATCCCATGGACAGAGGAGCCTGGTGGGCTGCAGTCTATGGGGTTGCTAAGAGTCAGACACGACTGAGCGACTTCACTTTCACTTTTCACTTTCATGCATTGGAGAAGGAAATGGCAACCCACTCCAGTGTTCTTGCCTGGAGAATCCCAGGGACGGGGGAGCCTGGTGGGCTGTCGTCTCTGGGGTCGCATGGAGTCGGACACAACTGAAGCGACTTAGCAGCAGCAGCAGCAGGAAAGTGGAGAAGGCAATGGCAACCCACTCCAGTACTCTTGCCTGGAAAATCCCCTGGACAGAGGAGCCTGGTAAGCTGCAGTCCATGGAGTTGCTAAGAGTTGGACACTACTGAGCGACTTCACTTTCACTTTTATGCGTTGGAGAAGGAAATGGCAACCTACTCCAGTGTTCTTGCCTGGAGAATCCCAGGGATGGGGGAGCCTGGTGGGCTCTCTATGGGGTCGCACAGAGTTGGACACGACTGAAGTGACTCAGCAGCAGGAGGAAAGTGGTGGCTCAGATGGTAAAGGCTCCCCCTGCAATGCAGGAGACCTGGGTTTGATCCCTGGGTTGGGAAGATCCCCTGGAGGAGGGCATAGCAACCCACTCCACTGTTCTTGCCTGGAGAATCCCATGGACAAAGGAGCCTGGTGGGCTACAGTTCATGGGGTCGCAAAGAGTTGGACACAACTGAGCGACTAAGCACAACACAGCACAGGAAAGTGAACCCCAAAAGAGACATTCTTGCTGGAAGTTGTGTCTTCATGTAAACACTTAAATGGTTGCAGCCATCTCGTGACCACAAGGGAACGAGTTTTAGGATAAAGCCAATTTGGAGGGAGAAATGTAGGAATGTAGAGAACTGCAAGAAACGTGCACCCTTTAGTATTGAGCGGATGATTTCCCTGCATGCACCTACAGCCATCTTTAAAAAAAAGTTATTTTATTTATTTCAATTGGAGGATAATTACAATATTGTGATGGTTTTTGCCACACATCAACATGAATCAGCCATGGATATACATGTGTCCCCCCTTTCCTGAACCCCTCTTCCACTTCCCTTCCCACCCTATCCCTCCAAGTTGTCCCAGAGTACTGGCTTAGGGTACCCTGCTTCATGCATCAAATTTGCTGTGGTCATCTATTTTACATATGGTAATATACATGTTTCAATGCTATTCCCTTAGATCATCTCACCCTCGCCTTCTCCTAGAGTCCAAAAGTCTGTTCTTTACATCTGTGTCTCTTTTGCTGCTCTGCATGTAGGATTGTCACTACCATGTTTCAGAATCCCATATATATCCATTAATATACAGTATTTGTGTTTCTCTTTCTAACTTACTTCAGTCTGTATAATAGGCTCCAGTTTCACCCACCTCATTAGAATTGACTCAAATGCATCCCTTTTTAGAGCTGAGTAATATTCCATTGTGTATATGTACCATAACTTCCTTACCCATTCATCTGCTGATGGACACCTAGTTTGCTTCCACGTGCTAGCTACTGTAAAATAGTGCTGCAATGAACACTGGGGTACATGTATCTCTTTCAGTGCCACCTACCACAATCTTATCTCTGGGCTGCCAGTTATTTTTAAGTATATTTAGGTATGTGTATATATTTTGAATACATCTAATAAACAGCAGTATATATATAATACACCAATTTACTCTCACTTGGGTTTGTGTATTTTTTCACATACTATTTGTAGGAGATGCCTCCATATAAATATACTGTATATAGAACAGTTTCATTCTTTCCATTGACTGAAAATTATTCCATCTTAAAGATAAAATAAAACTTATTTAACCAGTATCCTAGAGGCTTTTGCTTGTTTTTTTGAAAAACATTTTTCTAATGTAAAGAATGGTTCAATAAACTTCCTCATATATAAGTCATTTCACATGTAAGTATGCATATGGGATAGATTACAGAAAGTTCCAGAAGACAAAACTTGAATTTGACCCATGGCTGAATGCCTGTAACTATTTACATAGTGTTTACATTGTATTAAACACTTTAAGCGATCTAGAGATGATTTAAAGTATACAAGAGGAGGGCTTCCCTGGTGACTCAGTGGTAGAGAATCCACCTGCTCACGCAGGAGACATGGGTTGCATTCCTGGTTGGGGAAGATCCCACATGCCGCGTAACAACTAAGCCTGTGCCCCACAGCTGCTGAGCCTGCTCTCTAGAGCCTATGAGCGCCAGATACTGAGCCCATGTGCCGCACCTGCCAAAGCCGGAGTACCAGTCTGTGCGCTGCAACAAGAGAAGCCTGCTCGGTGTGACTAGAGGGCAGCCCCTGCTCACGGAAACTAGAGGAAAAGCCTAGCAGCAATGAAGACCTGACACAGCAAAATAAAGTTATATAAAAGAGGGTATGCACAGATATAGAATATGCAAAATCTATGCCTTATATATAAAGAACTTGAACATAATTAGATTTTGGTATCTGTGAGGGGTCCTGGAACCAACTCCCTGTGGATACTGAGGGATGGCTACTTTAATTTTTGTGTGTGTGTTTTAATTTTTTAATGTGGAAAATCCCAAACATACACAAAAGTAGTAAGAATAATAACAAATCTCATTTGCCTATAACCCAGCTTCAACTGTTATCAATTTATGGCTTTCAAAATTCTTGGTATGAACCTTTCCCTGGTTTCCACACAAATGAGAATATTGTTCTAGCAAGGGAGAAAACTATTAGGAAAGGGAGGATCCATGGGTCTGTACCTATCTTTTTAGATTTTCTGAAAGTCTTAAATCAAAAACTTGTGCTATTCTGATTTAACTGCTTTTTCCTGCAACAATAACAGCCTGGCTGTCACATCTGTCCCATTTTTTTTTGTTTTCACTCTAATTACTCTACTTTGGGCCATCATAACTTTTTTCCCCTAAATTATTGCAATGGCAGCCCAATTGGTCTTCCCATATTCAAACATCTATTTTCAGTCCACCCTTCATATTGTTCAAAGATCATTTTTATATCATAAGCCTAATATGACAGTCTGTTTAGAAGCCCAAGAATTGCCCTCATTTGCCTACAGAATAAAATTCAAGCTGTCTTTTTTTTCCACAAGAATCTGAAGTGGACCTTTTTAGCCTTACCTAAGAATAGGTCAGGCAATACACTATACTATAGAACAATATATACAATATACTATACTATAGAACAATATACTAGAGTTCTTCCATCCTAAGATACACACTGATTTTATGACACATCATTGATGTAATACAGCTTTGGGGTATGAGTCCAGATGGCAAGGTGGCCCCTATACATCATGGATAAGATATAATGATTTCACAATTATCACAGATACCATATCAGGACAACAGCAAAAACTGAATGGCATACACTTTTATTCAACATAGTTTTGAAAGTCCCAGACATATCAATCACAGAAGAAAAAGAACTGAAATGAATCTAAATTGGAAAGGAAAAATTAAAACTGTTGCTGTTTACATATGAAATGATACTCAGTTCAGTTCAGTCGCTCAGTCGTGTCCGCCTCTTTGCGACCCCATGAATTGCAGCACGCCAGGCCTCCCTGTCCATCACCAACTCCCGGAGTTCAAACAGACTCATGTCCATCGAGTTGGTGGTGCCATCCAACCATCTCATCTTCTGTCGTCCCCTTCTCCTCCTGCCCCCAATCCCTCCCAGCATCAGGGTCTTTCCCAATGAGTCAACTCTTCGCATGAGGTGGCCAAAGTAATGGAGTTTCAACTTCAGCATCAGTCCTTCCTATGAACACCCAGGACTGCTCTTCTTTAGGATGGACTGGTTGAATTTTCTTGCAGTCCAAGGGACTCTCAAGAGTCTTCTCCAACACCACAGTTTAAAAGCATCAATTCTTCGGCGCTCAGCTTTCTTCACAGTCCAACTCTCACATCCATACATGACCACTGGAAAAGCCACAGCCTTGACTAGATGGACCTTTGTTGGCAAAGTAATGTCTCTGCTTTTGAATACGCTATCTAGGTTGGTCATAACTTTCCTTCCAAGGAGCAAGCGTCTTTTAATGTCATGGCTGCAATCACCATCTGCAGTGATTTTGGGGCTCAAAAGTAAAGTCTGACACTGTTTCCACTGCTTCCCCATCTATTTCTCATGAAGTGATGGGACCAGATGCCATGATCTTCATTTTCTGAATGTTGAGCTTTAAGCCAACTTTTTCACTCTCCTCTTTCACTTTCATCAAGAGGCTTTTTAGTTCCTCTTCACTTTCTGCCATAAGGGTGGTGTCATCTACATATCTGAGGTTATTGATATTTCTCCCGGCAACCTTGATTCTAGCTTGTGCTTCTTCTAGCCCAGCATTTCTCATTTCTCCCGGCAACCTTGATTCCAGCTTGTGTTTCTTCCAGCCCAGTGTTTCTCATGATGTACTCTGCATATAACTTAAATAAGCAGGGTGACAATATACAGCCTTGACGTACTCCTTTTCCTATTTGGAACCAGTCTGTTGTTCCATGTCCAGTTCTAACTGTTGCTTCCTGACCTGCATATAGGTTTCTCAAGAGGCATGATACTACACAATAGAAAATCTTAAAGATGTTATTAGAAAACTACTAGAGTTCATCAATGAATTCAGTAAAGTGGTAGGACACAAAATTAATATACAGAAATTTGTTGCATTTCTATATACTAATAACAAACTATCAGAAAAAGAAATTTATGAAATAGTTCCCTTTATCATCACATCAAAAAGAATAAAATACCTAGAAATATATCTACCTAAGCAGGGAAAGGACCTGTACTCAGAAAAATATAAGATACTGATGAAAGCAACTGAAGACACAAATAGATGGAAAGATCTACACATTTCTTGGTTGGAAGAATCAATAGTGCTAAAATAACCATACTACCCAAGTCAATCTACAGATTCAATTTAATCCCTATCAAAATACCAATGGTATTTTTCACAGAACTAGAAAAAATAATTTTAAAATTTGCATAGAAACACAAAAGACCTCAGATGGCCAAAACAATCTTGAGAAAGAAGAACAGAGCTTGAAGAATCATGCACCTTGATGTCAGACTATACTACAAAGCTACGGTAATCAAAGCAGTATGATACTGGCAGAAAAACAGATAAACAAAGCAGTGAAATAGGATAGAGGGCCCAGTATTAAGCTGGATTCTAAATAAGAGCTGTGCCTTCAGTAGAGGAAGCAAGCCATGGAGACATGGCAGGGAGGGGTCAGGGAACAGATATTCCTACTTCAGTCTTCCCTCACTCTCATATTTTCAAATTAGCTGGACCCATCTAGAAGCCAGAGGAAAAGCAAGTCTACCAGTGCAGGTAAACTTCCCCAGGCATAAGGACTCTTCTCAAGAGCACGAATATTTAAAGTGGAGCACAGTGAAGAAGGGACCGAAAAGAGCAAATACAAGTTATCTGATACACCTTCCATCCCATCTACTTTAACTCTTAAATTACAGATTATATCTCCATACATCTGTAGATTTGCACATTTAGCTGTCATCTAATCTTCAAGTCCAGATTAATTTTCTTTTCCATGAAGCCTTCTTTGCCTTCTTTAGTCAATTTGTTTTCCTATATGTGCTCATAAAATTCCCTTTAAAAGATTTAATTTTTATATCTTAAGCATGGTCCATATATTTATCTTCTCTGATATAAACATTTTGATGGTAAGGGAAAGTTTTTAATCATTTTGTCTTATGCCTTCCACTGAAAATGCACAAACCCACCCATCACACTGTCTTCTACCTAGAATCAAATATGTCAGAGCTAGAACAAAAAAACTCCTAGAAACAACTCATCCATCTACTTTATCAGTGAAGAAACTGGATCTCAAAATCAGTGTTGGAAGGAGCACAATAAAAGCTAGTTGAAATGAAAGTGAAGATTCAGCCAAAAAAGTCAATGGTGCCTTCAAGAGCACTTTCAAAACAAGTGTCCTTCTGGTGGTGATGACCTCCTCATGAGAACATGCCTCTCGCAAAGGATCTTCTTCATCCCTCTCCAGAAGAGGGAAAGAGGAAACAAGAAGAAGCGCCTGGTGCCGAGCCCCAGTTCCTATTTCATGGGTGTAAAATGCCCAGGATGCTATAAAATCACCACCACCTTTAGCCAGGCACAACAGTAGTTTTGTGTGTTGGCTGCTCTACCGTCCTCTGTCAGCCTACAGGAGGAAAAGCAAGGCTTACAGAAGGATGCTCCTTCAGATGGAAGCAGCACCAAAAGTACCCTGTATCAAGATGAATGGGAAACCATCCCAATAAACACATTTTGGATACAAAAACAAACAAACAAAAAAATAAGTGGGGGGAAAAAAACTACCTTTTTGTGGAAAATCTATAGTACCTTGTCAGCTGGAAACCAGTTGATGAACTGGGTTTTCCCTCAAGTCTCTCTGCTTTTCTAAGAAGAATGAATTAAGTTCATGCATATAGAGTCTTAGCAGAGAACCAGCCCATGGTAAACAAAGAAAAGTGGGCATTTGCTCTAGGGACATGATAGTGAAGTAACTTTCAAGAAATTTCAAAGTAAGACGTTCCTCTGATATTTTAACATGAAAGTTTTAAACAAATAGGGAAATCCCTGGTGAATTCCAGTGGTAGGACTTGGTACTTTCATTGACGTGGTCCAGATTCAACCCCTAGAAGAGGAACTAAGATCCTGCAAGATGTGCAGCATAACCAAAGCAGGTAAAACTAAAAACAATAAATTGTGGGACATTTCATACAAGGTAACAATATATATCTGCTAAAATGATGGCTAAAATGATGACCACCGGCTCTGGGAGTTGGTGATGGACAGAGAAGCCTGGTGTGCTGCAGTCCATGGGTTCACATAGAGTCAGACATGACTAAGTGACTGAACTGAACTGAAAATGATGACAAACATTTATAGTTATTGATGTGGAAAAATGTCTATAGTATATTGTAGAGTAAAAAATTAGGTTATAAAAAGGCATGTATAATATACTTTTTTCATTTTAATTGAGGGTGATCTGGAAGGATGTTTACCAAAATGTCAACAATGGCTTTAACTGGTTAGCAGTTCCTCTGGTCAATTTCACATTCTTTAAGCTGTTCTGGAGTATTTAATTGCTTTGTAACCTTGCTTGTATTATTTTTAAAATCAGAAAATAAACGTTATTTTTCATACCAAAAGCAAAAACCAATAATAGGTAAAGTCACCTTAAATAGAGTGGCTTCCAGATCAACCTAAGTGGACAATGTGTGTGTTAGTTACTCAGTTGTGTCCAACTCTTTGCGACCCCACAGACTGTAGGTCACCAGGCTCCTCTGTCCACGGGATGATCCAGGCAGGAATACTGGAGTGGGTTGCCATTCCCTTCTCCAGGGGATCTTCCCAACCTAGGAATTGAACCCAGGTCTCCTGCATTGCAGGCAGATTCTTTACTACTGAGCCACTAGGGAAGTCTTTAACATATCTAAAGAAAGAATGTGTAGGAGAGCAGAAGTCTGGTCAGTTATTGAAGTGCTGAATGAGAAGAATCAGAGAAACAAATTTAGGCAGTACCCATCCAAGCTCTGTCCAAGAGAGGGAGAATCATGGCCAGTGGAGAGGCTTTATTGACAAGACCATTCCTGTTGGGTAGATGGGTATCTCAAGAACTCAAATGCAGCCGATGACCTTAAGTTATAACAAAAGAGAGAAAAAACAAATACCTATATTAGAAATGAGAAAGGGAATGTAACCAAAAATCTGGAAGAGATTTTTTTAAAATTACATGAACATGTTATATACAACTTACTGCCAAAAAAAAAAAAAAAAATCAAAGAATTTAGCTAAGAAGAGCCATAGCTAAACACAATAGCAACAACAGAACTTGAGAAGATGGGCAAAGTACTGTGTGCATGAGTGCGTGCTCAGTCATGTCGCTTTGCAGCCCATGGACTGCAAACTGCTAGGTTCCTCTATTGATGTGATTTTCCAGGCAAGAATATTGGAGTGGGTTGCCATTTCTTACTCCAGGGGATCTTCCTGATCCATCGACTGAATTCGTTTCTCCTGCATTGACCCAACTATGTGGGTAGTTGCCAGATGAGCAAGTGCCTGATTTTCAGGCACGATGCTCAGGGAGGAGCAGAAAAACATATACATAAGATGAGCTGGAGATGGGACTGTGTTAGTCTGAGTCTTAACTTGCATATCATGGTGAACCCCATCTGTGGAACGAATCAGAGGTGGGTCTCAAGGATGTGACTGATCATAGGTATCTGTAAACACTGGTCATATATGAAATAGAAGAAATCATTCCTTAGGTAAGAAATTCCTCAAAGATTGAACTGAAATCTTTTAAGGTCACGTTCACATGGTGACCAGACCTGTGGTATGTCTACTGGCAATATTTGTTTTGGTTTTCTTTAGTCCCCTTGTGATTTGGGACCTCTCGCCTCTGCTTCTGGTTTGCTGTATTATCTCTTGCATCAGGATTTCCCCCTAAACCTCTGAATTCTCTTACTTCATGGGCGCATCTCCTGGGTATCTTCTTCCTCTTTGGCAAGCATGACATTTTGTAACCTGCAAAATTATTTTATTTTTTTTGGCCATGCAATGTGGCATGTGGGATCTTAGTTTCCTGACCAGGGATTGAACCTGTGCCCATTACACTGGAAGCATGGAGTCTTAACCACTGGACCACGGTGGAAGTCCCTGCAAAGTTCTTAAGGTTTAGTCATCACTTTATCTAAAACTAGTTATAGTTTTGAAATTTCAAAATTCTTTAGTTTCTTTTTTACTTAAAATGGAGTATTCACATGTAAGTTGGGAGAATAATGATGGAAATCAATTATGCTTTATCATGTGTCACACATTGTTCCAAGGACTTACACATGAAATTGCATCTAATCCTCATCACATTCTCTGAGATGGGCACTATTATTATTCCCATTTTCAAATGAGGAAACTGAGGCAGAGATGTTAAGTGCATTTCCAGGTTCACCGTGGTAACAGATGCAGAGTCAGAACCAGAATCTAAACTATTTGGCTCTGGTGTGGGTCCTAGTCGCTTTGACATGATGCTGCAAGAAGGCAGCCCAGAATATTTGAGGGAAATAGTCCTTCTTTTATACATGACAGTCATTCATTTGCTTTTTCATTTATCATACTATTTGGAGAACATACTACGGAAAAAAAGAAAATGGTCTTCTGGGAATGGTATAGACATTAAAAACCAAACAAATAATCAACCACTGGGACTTACCTGGTGGTTTAGAGGTTAAGACTCCACATTCCCAATGCAGGGGACCCAGGTTTAATTCCTGATCAAGGAACTAGATCCTGCATGCTGCAACTAAAACCCAGCACAGGCAAAAGAAACCCCAAATAAACAAACCCAACAAGTGCTATCGAAATAGAAAAATGTTTAAACTAAGGATGAAATAGTTTAATCAATTATGTTAGTGATTTATTATAATCAGATTTGTAATTAACTTTTGAGTTTATGGTAAATTGTTCTTGAATCTGTAATGAATGCTTTTGACATTTCTCAACAAAACTAGCTCAAAATTACATTTTATTTAATCTGTTTAATTTACATAAAAATTTGCTCTAAGCAAAGCTAAAACAGGTTAGCAAGATAGATTCAAGTCTTTATTTTCTTTGTTCTTCAGTCCCATGAATTACTGACAGCTTTCTTAATGATTCTGAGATTCTGGATTTCAATGATTTATTATTTATGCAATAATTTCTGCAAAGTTGCTGAAAGCTGGCAAGTCTATAATTAATTATATATATTGGCCTAAGCAGTTGGCTCTGACATGAAGTGGGTTTGTTCTTCTCATCTCTACAGTATTTTCTGTCACTGTGTTAGCACTTGCTAATGTCTATAGAGCTGCTTTGGTTTTCTTTTAGAGGTGGAAAGAGCATACTTATTTATGCACAATTACTTGAGATTTCATTTTAATCTGGCAGATAGAATTGGGGGAGAAAGTTGTAATTAGGTGAATTTCAGGCAAGAGCAGGAGTGTCTGGCAAACTGGTAAGGTGGGCCCACATGGAACCATTTGGATGAGGACAAAGTTGCCTCTTGGGAGAAATCATCTTGAAGAAAGTCAAGTCAGAAACAATGGACTTGAGTTTTAAGAAAATAGTGATCTTGGCAGCCTGGTGGCTATCATTAAGCACATTCTCATTTACAAGTCTCCTGAGTGGCTGTCTGAGACCTGGGGAGAAGAAGGGTGCTAAGTAAAAATTGAAAGTGCTGTTTCACCAAAATCTGTTGAGACCCGGACACTGCTGGTTTGGATTCCCCCAATGAGAAGAGACAGGGGAGGAGCATTTTTCTTTAGTGCCTTTGGGTGGTACTTGGTCAGAGACACTGCCAGGCAGAGCAAGAACGGCCATGCACGCTGGAGCAAAGCAGAAGCTGAGATGCGTGCGGAACCATCGCAGTGTCCGCAGGGAACTTGGTACCTGTAGTCCTCATCACGTAATTCAGAGGCATTCCTGAACACCAGCGAAACCCGGCAGGAATTACCATGCCGGCAGAGCAGGGCCAAATCCTGCCAGGGAAACATGTTTTCGGTGGAAGAGCTCCAGGTTCCAGCAAGTGAATGTGGTACCTGGTGGGGTGGGTTTGTGAGCATATGTGAGACACCTAGTGAAGATGCCTAAAACACTTCAAGAAAGTGAGATTTCAAACGGAGACTGAAGTCCTGCATTATGTAGGTGATGACGTCAGTTGATCACTAGTTGATTATTTCTCTTAACATGACTTTATTTGCATCTACAAGCTAGTGGAATCTGGACAAATGAATATATATAAGTCATCTTCCCTGGTGGCTCAGAGGTTAAAGCGTCTGTCTGCAATGCAGGAGACCTCGGTTCGATCCCTGGGTTGGGAAGATCCCCTGGAGAAGTGAACGGCTACCCACTCCGGTATTCTGGAGAATTTCATGGACTGCATAGTCCATGGGGTCACAAATAGTAGGACACAATTGAGCGACTTTCACTTCCACTAGAAAGTATAATCTCATTTTGTAGTCACAGGCTACCACATTGCTTAAGGTCTTACTTCAGACCTGATAACCCAGACTATGGCAAATGTACAAATCTGGACTCTGGTCACTGTATCAAAAAGGTCATGGAACCAAACAATGTCTGAATGGGTCAGGGTGGGGTTTTATCCTCAAAAGTGAAAGGAAAGTGAAGTCTCTCAGTTGTGTCCGACTCTTTGTGACCCCATGGACTGTAGCCTACCAGGCTCCTCTGTCTATGGGATTTTCCAGGCAGGGGTACTGGAGTGGGTTGCCGTTTCCTTCTCCAGGGGATCTTCCCAACCCAGGGATTAAACCTGGGTCTCCCACATTGCAGGCAGACACTTTACCATCTGAGCCACCAGGGAAGCCTCAAAGGGGAAGGATATATTTATATTCTGAGAGCAATATTTGTTTTATTTACCCTATCTTTAATTAATGGTAATATTGAATAAGCTAAGCTTTAGGATACCTGTTTGCCCACAGTGCCTTCTAAGAGGTTCTTCCCTGTTATCCTCTTCTTGAGTTTTACTTCTGCATACAATTCTCTTGTATGAAAGGACTCTGACACCTTATTCATTGTCACAAATAAAGGCAGTTACCAGATCCAAGAAAAGTCAATAACCCATTTAGTCAATGACATATGAGTTGAGGCCCTTTTTTGGAGTTTCCATGTGGGAGAACTGGTTTCTACATGGGTTCCTCAGGCCACCATGCTGGGCCCCAAGATCCTCGAGGAAGATGCTCTTTTGTTCGGGACCTTGCCCTATATATCTCTTCATCTGGCTGTTGATTTATATCCTTTAATATCATTTTAAAACAAATCAGTAGTCTAGTGAGAAAAAAATGAACCTATAAGTTGATCTATCAGGAAAACTCAATTGGGAATAATTGCAGTTAATTATTCTGATGAATATTTTCTTTCTTTGGGAGGTGTCCAAAAGGTAGCAAAAGCAAAAACTGAAAGACAAAGATTGAAAAAAAGTAACTAGTACAAGCCTATAAGTAGGAGAAGTCAAGAATAAGAAGCTAAAATAAACAGATGCCATTATGATGAAAGAAAGATGGTCAGTTTACTGGTGGGACCTAGAGCAGGACAATCAGAAACAGACAGTAACTAAGTCTCTGCTATGGCTGAGCATACAACAGAGGTCAATGGAAGCTCAGAGTCACTAGAACTGATGGACATCAGGACAGATCTTCCAGTTCTGAGTCCTGACGAGTATGTCTCCATTGGTAAACCCCAGCTATCCTCCACACTGCTACAATAATTTTTTTAAAAAATCAATATGGATTTGAATAGGTAGGAAAATGTATTTGTTTACAAGGTATACCAAATAAAGTTAATAAAATGAGAATGACAACCTGAAATCAGAAAAAAAGGAAAGGAAAAAAAAAAACTTGTAAATATCTTCATTCCAAGGGTCTGTAATTGTACTGAGCATAAAGTTTGAACGTGAGCTTCCAGGTATCTATAGCAAAAAGAAAAAAAAAAGAACAAAAAGTATTTTGGAATGTTTAACTTTTTTTTTTTTCAGCTGTGCTGAGTGGCTTGAAGAATCTTAGTTCCCATTTAGTTCCCTAAAGTGGAAGCATGGAGTTAGCACAGAGTCCTAACCACTGGACTGCTAGTGAATTCCCAAAAATATCTAACTTTTTTCTCTTTATTTTCCCCTTTCCTTTTCTCTCATATATGTAGGTGGGAAGGTCTTTGCTATTTTCATCAAGATGAAGTGTGTGTAGTAAGGATGGGCATGGAAGTCAGCTGGAAAACTTTCTGGTTTGTACTTCAAAAGTTTAAACCTCAGCAGAAGAAAGTACAGGTAGGGACAAAATGACTTGGAAAAGTTGAAGTAAAAGAGCTTCTCTCTGTTAATAATAATGTTAAAAAGACTCTTTAGGTTCAATGAGGGCCAGAGGTGTGGGTTTGGACATGGGAACCTGGACCATACTTTTGGGTAGTATTGCAAGGTAGGGAGCAAGATAGACCCCAGAAAGGCACAATCACACGGTGCTTGAGACCCCAGGGTGCACGGAGTTCACAGCCTTGGTAAAAATATCCATGCATCAAACCTGATGCAAAAGCAGCTCAGAGCTGCTGGACTTGAGGGGATGCTGTGGACAGAGCGTGGTCAGGGCTGTGCAGAGGTGACCAACAACCCGTGGGCTGTATTCCACCTGCTGGATGCTGTGGCACTACATAAGATTCCAGAACTGTGAGCCATCCTGGGTATGTTGGGGTCAAGCTCCAAGTATGAACAAGGTTAAATTTCAACACGCTGGAGGAAGGGTGCTGGTGGTGCTCAGAATCAGGAAGTCCCTTGTTGTAGAACATTTCTTTTACACCTGTATCTGTGAACTGAAATCACAGCCACTATGGGCTGGAAGAAGCACAAGCTGGAATCAAGATTGCTGGGAGAAATATCAATAACCTCAGATATGCAGATGACACCACCCTTATGGCAGAAAGTGAAGACGAACTAAAAAGCCTCTTGATGAAAGTGAAAGAGGAAAGTGAAAAAGTGGGTTTAAAGCTCAGCATTCAGAAAACAAAGATCATGGCATCTGGTCCCATCACTTCATGGCAAATAGCTGGGGACACAGAGGAAACAGTGTCAGACTTTATTTTTTGGGGCTCCAAAATCACTGCAGATGGTGATTGCAGCCATGAAATCAAAAGACGATTACTCCTTGCAAGAAAAGTTATGACCAACCTAGATAGTATATTCAAAAGCAGAGACATTACTTTGCCAACAAAGGTCCGTCTAGTCAAGGCTATGGTTTTTCCAGTGGTCATGTGTGGATGTGAGAATTGGACTGTGAAGAAAGCTGAGTGCTGAAGAATTGATGCTTTTGAAGTGTGGTGTTGGAGAAGACTCTTGAGAGTCCCTTGGACTGCAAGGAGATCCAACCAGTCCATTCTGAAGGAGATCAGGCCTGGGATTTCTTTGGAAGGAATGATGCTAAAGCTGAAACTCCAGTACTTTGGCCACCTCATGCGAAGAGCTGACTCATTGGAAAAGACCCTGATGCTGGGAGGGATTGGGGGCAGGAGGAAAAGGGGATGACAGAGGATGAGATGGCTGGATGGCATCACCGACTTGAAGGACGTGAGTTTGAGTGAACTCCAGGAATTGGTGATGGACAGGGAGGCCTGGCATGCTGCAATTCATGGGGTTGCAGAGTCAGAAATGACTGAGCGACTGAACTGAACTGATATTCATATTATCAGAAGAAAGTACCAAGATCACTTATAAGTTTCAAGTTAATCACAGTGGCTATGATGACAGGCTCTTTCAAATCACAAGCCAAAATGACAAGGTAGGAAATCTTAAGTGATGGGGCTTTAAAGTAAGGAAGACAAGTATCTGTTTTACAGTCAGACCCTCCTCCCACTGGAATGAAGCAGGAAGGTCATTTGGGATGTTAGCCATTTGTGTCATTGTGTTCTCATGATGCCATGGGTCCCTATTGCAGTCCTATACCATTCTGGCAACTCAGCTACTTTTTGCAGCCCCCTATTCCTGCTATTCCATTCTCCCCATTGTCTTTCTTAGCTTTTCCCATTCATGGTGTCTGACAACTCTTGGCATTTATTGTCTCATGGCTTCTGATCATTGTCTTTTCTCTGGGTGTTTGTTTGGTTTTGTTCTTTTCATTTTTTGAATTCTACCCTGGTAATAAACTGCTGACTTACTTTGTGTGTTAAACACTCAGCTGTTACATGAGAGAATACTGGTCCATTCATTCAGTCATGGCCACTTTTGTTGGGCAAAGTTCTCCCACTTGGGTCATCTTTACTGCACTGAGGGCTATGGGCTCTTGAAACTTTTACAGCCTACTTCACAAGGAGTGTGGTGGGGACATACTCATGAGAATAATGATAATAGCTAACATTTACTGAGTGTTGACCGTGGGCTAGGCAATATTTCAAATGCTTTACAGTAGTCTGTTCAAACCTCTGAATAAAATTCCTATTTTATAAATGAGAAAGCTGAGGTAGAGGTGAGCAGTATTTCCAAGGTCACACAGCCAATAAACAGCAGAGACAGGGTTCTAGCTGGGCAGTTTGGCTTTTAGTCACTTAATTTTCAGTGCAACTGTATTTAAAGAAACCTATGCTGGAGTTGCTATACATAGCAGAGGGGGCCAGCTGACCACCAAAGATCCAAGTTCTGTGTTCACAGTGGAGAGCTATTACTGGAAAGCAGCTGTCCAGCCAAGGACTATGTTTTCTAGTCTCTCTGAAACTAAGGACTGGTTCTAGCCAACATGAACAGAAGTGATGTTCTTTCGCATTTGGGTCACGGAGGTAAACATCTGGAGTGCCTTCTGCATGTTCTATTTCCCTTCCAGAAAACCCTGGAACCTACCTATTTAAGATGGTAGTGCTATTAGATGGAAAGAGCCTAGTTCTCTGAGCAACCACTTGGAGAAAAATTGCCTATGAGAGCTACATGATCAGGAATATTGACTAGACTTTATAGAAAGTAGAAATAAACCTTAGAGTGCTGAGATGTGGGGTTTATTTATTACAGCAGTGAGCCTGCTCTGACAAATGCATCATGTAAACACCCACTTCTTGAATAAAACTTGCAAATTTATTGATACATATGTGGTTGAGATGTTCTAACCAAACAAATGTCTTGGAAACTGATATTAAGTGAGATGATGTAAACAATTTTGACAAAGGCTCTGGGAAGAAAGGGCTTCCCTGATAGCTCAGTTGGTAAAGAATCCACCTGCAATGCAGGAGACCCCAGTTCAATTCCTGGGTCGGGATGATTCCCTCGAGAAGGGATAGACTACCTACTCCAGTATTCTTGGGCTTCCCTTGTGGCTTAGCTGGTAAAGGCTCCACCTGCAATGCAGGAGACCTGGGTTCAATTCCTGGGTTTGGAAAATCCCCTGGAGAAGGGAAAAGCCTACCCACTCCAGTATTCTGGCCTAGAGAATTCCATGGACTGTATAGTCCATGGGGTTGCAAAGAGTCTCAAGGGGAAAGGGGTAGAGATAAATTGGGAGATTGGGATTGATGTATACATACTACTATATATAGAATAGGTAACTAATATGGACCTACTATATAGCACAGGAAATTCTACTCAATACTCTGTAATGACCTATATGGGAATAGAATCTTAGAAAGAGTGGATATATGTATAGGTATGACTGATTCATTTGGCTTCACTTACTTCAGTAAGTTCACATGCTGCAACTAAGACCTGGCACAGTCAAATAAATAAATAAATATTTTAAAAACTATACTCCAATAAAGGTTAACTTAAAAAACCCCCAACAGGAGCACAAGGAACTCTGCTCAATGTTATGTGGCAGCCTTGATGGGAGAGTAGTTTGGGGGAGAATGGATACATGTATACGTATCGCTGAATCCCTTTACTGGCCACTGGAAACTATCAAAACATCATCAATCAGCTATTGTTGTTATTTAGTTGCTTAGTTGTGTCTGACTTTTTTGCAACTCCGTGAACTGTAGTCTGCCAGGCTCCTCTGTCTGTGAGATCTCCCAGGCAAGAATACTGGAGTGGGTTGCCATTTCCTTCTCTAGGGAATCTTCCTGACCCAGGGATTGAGCCCACATCTCTTGCACTAGCAGGTGGATTCTTTACCACTGAGTCACGTGGGAAGCCCTAATCAGCTATACTCCAATATAAAACAAAAAGTTTCTAAAAAATTAATTTAAAAACCCATAACAAGGCCTTCTCTGGTAGCTCAGTGGTGGAGAATCCACCTGCCACCGCGGGAGCTGTGGCTCCTATCCCTGGTCCCGGAGGATCCCACATGCATCGGAGCAAATAAGCCCCTGCGCCACGGTTATCGAGCCCGTGCTCTAGAGCCCAGGAAGCGCAACCTGCCGAGCCCACACACTGCAACTACTGAAGCCCGAAGGCCCTAGAGCCAGTGCTCCACAAGAGATGTAACTGCAGTCCAGCTACACAGTAGCCCCCGCTTGCCACAAACGGAGAGAAGCCCATGCATCAGTGAAGACCCGGCATAGCCAAAAATAAATGTCAATAAAATTATAGATATATGAACCAGTAACAGCAGTAACTGACTTCTATTCTGAATGTGTGACAATATGTGCAAATATTGTTGTAAGCTCAGGCATCTTCTCCTGGATCATCTAGCATTACCATGCGAATAATCAAGATCCTATATTGGGAAATACTGCGAACTACCTCCACATTTCCTGGATCTATATTGAGAGATCCAGGATAGCATATTTCCCAATATGATGGAGTGAACTGTGTCCCCCTCAAATTCATTTATTGAAATTTGAACCCCCAGCACCTCAGAATGTGACTGTATTTGGAGACAGGGCCTTTAAAGAGGTAATTAAGATGAAATGGGCTTCCCAGGTAGCGCTAGTGGTAAAGAACCTGCCTGCCAGTGCAGGAGCCATAAGAGACCCAGGATCAGTCCCTGGGTCTGGAAGAACCCCTGGAGGAGGGCCTGGCAACCCACTCCAGTATCCTTGCCTGGAGAATCCCATGGACAGAGGAGTCTGGTGGGCTGCAGTCCACAGGGTCACAAAGAGTCGGGCATGAATGAAGCAACTTCGCAGGCAATAAAATGAGACCATGTTGGATGGGCCCTAATCCAATATGACATGGTATCTTCATAAGAGATTAGGACACAGACAACACAGGCCATGGGATGATCATGTGTGGATACAGCAAGAATTTGGACATCTACAAGCCAAGGAGAGTGGATGCAGAAGAAACCAAATATGTCAACAACTTGATCGTGGGCTTCTAGTCTCCAAAACCATGAGAAAAGAAACTGTTGTTTAAGCCACCGAGTTCATGGTATTTTGTTATCTCAGTAAGCAAATAAAGCAAATAAATACATCCCCAAAGACCCTATGACCTCAGAATCAGCATTCTGCTTCTTCAAATCTCTTAAGTCATGGCAAGTATAATCTTTTACAGTGTGGGCAGGATTCTTTATACATGAGTCAATCTCTAAATTTGTACAGCAAATATTATTACTTTACTAATCCCATAGGCAAGAGTTCTATTCTTGCATCCTATGAAACCCTTGTATATTAGAAGCTGATATTTTATTTTCTGAGTTGAGACAAACAATCCAACTCGTCAAATAAGTAGGAATATCCCCACTAAGCTGTTGATTGCATTTCAATCTTTGAATATAACTAGAAGTGTTAGAAACATTCTTTTGACAACCTCTTGAGTTCATCAAAGGCTTTCATTCTAAGTGAAACTGAAGAGAGAGATCTTATGGCAAATAGTTTCTTTCAATACTTGAGACTCTCAGGAATATAACATGATTTTGTAGGTGATCTCTATTTTTAGAAGTCTTTAAAGTGCAGGTTCACTAATATCAGACTTTTCAGTGAACCCTCCAAAAGTACCTTACAGTTCAATTCAGTTCATCTGCTCGGTCATGTCTGACTATTTGTGACCCCATGAACTGCAGCACACCAGGCTTCCCTGTCCATCACCAATGCCCAGAGCTTACTCAAACTCATGTCCATTGAGTCGTGATGCCATCCAACCATCTCATCCTCTGTCAGCCCCTTCTCTTCCTGCCTTCAATCTTTCTTAGCATGAGGGTCTTTTCTAATGAGTCAGTTTTTTGCATCTTATGGTCATGCCTTAATTCAGTTTTTATACATTATAGAATCAAGTACTTATATATCATATCAATGCTTTAAATAAGAAGAGATGACATGAGACATTGAAAACATATCCTCTTCATCTCTGTAAAATATATCAGAATACATAGATAAAACAGTTATGATTACAAAATTACTTGAGATACCTTCAGTTCAATTCAGTTCAGTCGCTCAGTCATGTCCGACTCTTTGTGACCCCATGAATTGCAGCACGCCAGGCCTCCCTGTCCATCACCCACTCCCGGAATTCAAGTCCATCGAGTCAGTGATGCCATCCAGCCATCTCATTCTCGTTGTCCCCTTTTCCTCCTGCCCCCAATCCCTCCCAGCATCAAGGTCTTTTCCAATGAGTCAACTCTTCGCATGAGGTGGCCAAAGTACTGGAGTTTCAGCTTTAGCATCATTCCTTCCAAAGAAATCCCAGGCCTGATCTCCTTCAGAATGGACTGGTTGGATCTCCTTGCAGTCCAAGGGACTCTCAAGAGTCCTCTCCAACACCACACTTCAAAAGCATCAATTCTTCAGCGCTCAGCTTTCTTCACAGTCCAATTCTCACATCCACACATGACCATTGGAAAAACCATAGCCTTGACTAGAGGGACCTTAGTCAGCAAAGTAATGTCTCTGCTTTTGAATATGCTATCTAGGTTGGTCATAACTTTTCTTGCAAGGAGTAATCGTCTTTTGATTTCATGGCTGCAATCACCATCTGCAGTGATTTTGGAGCCCCAAAAAATAAAGTCTGACACTGTTTCCACTGTTTCCCCATCTATTTCCCATGAAGTGATGGGACCAGATGTCTTGATCTTCGTTTTCTGAATGTTGAGCTTTAAGCCCACATTTTCACTTTCCACTTTCACTTTCATCAAGAGGCTTTTTAGTTCCTCTTCACTTTCTGCTATAAGGGTTGTGTCATCTGCATATCTGAGGTTATTGATATGTCTCCCGGCAATCTTGATTCCAGCTTGTGCTTCTTTCAGCCCCGCGTTTCTCATGATGTACTCTGCATAGAAGTTAAATAAGCAGGGTGACAATATACAGCTTTGATGTACCCCTTTTCCTATTTGGAACCAGTCTGTTTTTCCATGGCCAGTTCTAACTGCTGCTTCCTGACCTGCATACAAATTTCTCAAGAGGCAGGTCAGGTGGTTTAGTATTCCCATTTCTTTCAGAATTTTCCACAGTTTATCGTGGTCCACACAGTCAAAGGCTTTGGCATAGTCAATAAAGCAGAAATAGATGTTTTTCTGGAACTCTCTTGCTTTTTCGAGGATCCAGCAGATGTTGGCAATTTGATCTCTGGTTCCTCTGCCTTTTCGAAAACCAGCTTGAACATCTGGAAGTTCACAGTTCACGTATTGCTGAAGTCTGGCTTGGAGAATTTTGAGCATTACTTTGCTAGCATGTGAGATGAGTGCAACTGGGTTGTAGTTTGAGCATTCTTTGGCATTGCCTTTCTTTGGGATTGGAATGAAAACTGACCTTTTCCAGTCCTGCGGCCACTGCTGAGTTTTCCAAATTTGCTGACATATTGAGTGCAGCACTTTCACAGCATCATCTTTCAGGATTTGAAACAGCTCAGCTGGAATTCCATCACCTCCACTAGCTTTATTCATAGTGATGCTTTCTAAGGCCCACTTGACTTCACATTCCAGGATGTCTGGCTCAAGGTGAGTGATCACACCATCGTGATTATCTTGGTCTTGAAGATCTTTTTTGTACAGTTCTTCTGTGTATTCTTGCCACCTCTTCTTAATATCTTCTGCTTCTCTTAGGTCCATACCATTTCTGTCCTTTATCAAGCCCATCTTTGCATGAAATGGTCCCTTGGTATCTCTAATTTTCTTGAAGAAATTTCTAGTCTTTCCCATTCTGTTGTTTTCCTCTATTTCTTTGCATTGATTGCTGAAGAAGGCTTTCTTATCTCTTCTTGCTATTCTTTGGAACTCTGCATTCAGATGCTATATCTTTCCTTTTCTCCTTTGCTTTTCACTTCTCTTCTTTTCACAGCTATTTGTAAGGCCTCCCCAGACAGCCATTTTGCTTTTTTGCATTTCTTTTCCATGGGGATGGTCTTGATCCCTGTCTCCTGTACAATGTCACGAACTTCAGTCCATAGTTCATCAGGCACTCTATCTATCAGATCTAGTCCTTTAAATCTATTTCTCACTTCTACAGTATAATCATAAGGGATTTGATTTAGGTCATACCTGAATGGTCCAGTGGTTTTCCCTACTTTCTTCAATTTAAGTCTGAATTTGGCAATAAGGAGTTCATGATCTGAGCCACAGTCAGCTCCTGGTTTTGTTTTTGTTGACTGTATAGAGCTTCTCCATCTTTGGCTGCAAAGAATAGAATCAATCTGATTTCGGTGTTGACCATCTGGTGATGTCCATGTGTAGAGTCTTCTCATGTTGTTGGAAGAGGGTGTTTACTATTAGAGAACTAATATTCTTGCTGTAAAAACTATTATTGAAAAAAAATTTGCCGAAATATACCAAGTATTTGAGAAGACATATGGCTTAACAGTAAGATAAGAAATGAGTGAACTGCATTATTCAGTTGCATTATTCATTTCGATGCTGATGACACTGGGAAAAGCAAAGTAGACAGATTATGCAATCCAGGTTGCATATTGACACTTCTTAAATTATCAGGAGACAAGTATTACAGTATCACACGGTTACACTGATTATTCTCATAAGAGCTGCTGAACTCACAGCTAGATGAAGTCGCTTTCTCACAAAGACATTCTGACCTTGGTAGCCCATCTGACCTCTCCTTTGAGGTTTCTCTGCTAGCCCCTGTAGAATCTCACTTCTTTCACTGCTTTCAGACATGCCCAGAACAGAGCTGAAATGGGAGTCCTGCCATCAATCAAGCTCTATGAATGGATACTATAAATTCCCTAATTTATATGCTACATGGTGTGTGTTCCTTTGAGAGTCATGAAGCTATGCAAACAGGGTAACTTGGAAAGCACTGATAGGAAAGGACCTTTTTGCTAAGAAAGGAAGCAACAGAAATCTGTAAGCTCATATCATGTGAATGAGTGTCCCACTGAGCACTGCAAAATAGCAGATGTAGAGGGCCTCCCAATAAGCTTGGGTGAGCTATCAGAGAAGAAGCTGATAAAAATCTGTAAAACAAATAGATGCTTGTCTTTCATTTCCAAACTGGCTTGGTGTAGTAGTTGTCTTTCCAGCCATCTACTGGAAGGCAGAACAAACCATTCTGTGTAATTTGAGCCCAAATGGAAAGACATTAAGAATTATACTTTGCTTCCTTTCTGGGCTTCTCTCTTTGCTAAGAGGGTTGCTGTGAACATACACAGAATACAAAAGGCTCTTTTCTTGCCTATAAATGTTATGTTCCTTGGTAATGAAGTTTCCATCTTTTAGATCCTGCTAGCCTGTAGATGATGCATTATTTTCATAGTTCAAATGAGAAATTAAGTTCAGAATCTGCAATGCGGCGTTTGAGTTAATGTATATTTCAAATGTTCCACAACTTATGGATAGTTGTCTAATTCTATTTTCTTAAACACTTTTTATTTTGTATTGGGGTATAGCCAATTGACAATGTGGTAGTTGTCTAATTCTAATTACTCAAAGATTTTGCTTCTTTTAGATTTATCTCAAGCACTCAAAACAGAAAACCAGAATAATGCTTATTTTACACCACATTTCTAAATCCACTTTAAAAAAATCACTTCTGGTTCAACTTGTATAAATCAATCTTAGAACAGTCTTGCAACACATTGTAGAATATGTCAGCAGAGATAAACTCAAGCAACTCTTCAGTATCTCTTGCTGCCTCAAAGGGTTAGCAGATGATGCCATTTGCCATTTTAATTTGTTAAACAGTATTGAGGGAGATCAGATAGTAACGTGGAATACATATTTCAAATTAAACTCTGTAGTGCTTGGTTGATATTTATCTAAGGCACTGCATTTTAGAGTTGTAGTAGAACAGAAATTGAATTAATTAATTTTGAGGCTGAATTGTAAGTGAAACATGTTTTCTATGAAATGTAGAGAATATGATCTAGGGGTTTGTTAGGTTTGTGAGTCCAGAATTCTTTCTCAAACATTATATTTAAGAAATGCATGTTGAAAACTCTCCATCTTTATAACTGAACTTAAACCAGGACTTGTAATGAATTAAAAAGAAATATGATATTTTGAACAAATAATGTGGGCTTCATATTATTAATATTATAAATAGCATTGTGCGTAAATTTAAGAAATAATATTTCTTCTTTTAAAAATGGTGTTTCCCCTATCTTCACTATTGTAAGAAAGTACACATTCATTAGGCATAATGGAAAACATAGAAAAGTATATATATATTAAAAAAAAAAAAACCCATTTGTCACTGTTCCACCATCCTAAGGTAAGTATTGTTCTTATCCATATTTGGATAAGTTACTTCCATACTGAAACATACTTTTATATGCTTCTGTTTTGAGTTGTGTTTGTTTCCAGAAAATTTTTAAAAATTGTGTCCTTTTCAGTTAACATAATGTAATAGTATTTATCTATGTTAATACATATCTTGACAAAGAATTTTTAAGGGCTGTACAATTTTCTATTAGATGTAGGCTCTAAAATTTATTTATCTATTATCAAATCATTAGGTATTTAGGTTAATCTGAACTTTATCATTAAGTATGCTACTGTGAATATCCTTCTGAATAGAAACCATTCTTTTTTAAAAAAAAAATTATTTATTTGGCTGAATTAGGTCTTAGTTGCTGCACATGTGCTCTTTAGTTGCAGCATGTGGGATCTAGTTCCCTGACCAGGGACTGAATCCCAGGCCCCCTGCATTTGGAGTGTGGAGTCTTAGGCACTGGACTACCAGGGAGGTCCCTAGAAAATATTCTAAATTTTGAATCTTAGATTATTTATTTAGGCTTTCTTCTCAGAAGAGAAATCAGATTTAAAGATCTTTTATAAAAAGGCCACCACCATCAGAAATCTATGAGAATGCTGTTTCATGACACTCTTCAGTTCAGTTCAGTTCAGTTGCTCAGTCATGTCCGACTCTTTGCGACCCCATGAATCGCAGCACGCCAGGCCTCCCTGTCCATCACCAACTCCCGGAGTTCACTCAGACTCACGTTTGTCGAGTCACTGATGCCATCCAGCCATCTCATCCTCTGTTGTCCCCTTCTCCTCCTGCCCCCAATCCCTCCCAGCATCAGAGTCTTTTCCAATCAGTCAACTCTTCGTGTGAGGTGGCCAAAGTACTGGAGTTTCAGCTTTAGCATCATCCCTTCCAAAGAAATCCCAGGCCTGATCTCCTTCAGAATGGACTGGTTGGATCTCCTTGCAGTCCAAGCGACTCTCAAGGGTCTTCCCCAACACCACAGTTCAAAAGCATCAATTCTTTGGTGCTCAGCTTTCCTCACAGTCCAACTCTCACATCCATACATGACCACAGGAAAAGCCATAGCCTTGACTAGACGGACCTTTGTTGGCAAAGTAATGTTTCTGCTTTTCAATATGCTATCTAGGTTGGTCATACTTTCCTTCCAAGGAGTAAGCGTCTTTTAATTTCATGGCTGCAATTACCATCTGCAGCGATTTTGGAGGCCCCAAAAACAAAGTCTGACACTGTTTCCCCTGTTTCCCCATCTATTTCCCATGAAGTGATGGGACCAGATGCCATGATCTTCATTTTCTGAATGTTGAGCTTTAAGCCTCATGACACTGTTACCAACATTGAATAGTACTGTACATATGCATGGCAGAATAATCATTTATTTTTTCTTCTACTCAAGGCTTCCTGAAAGGGGCAGTAAAATAATAAAATATATATTAAAACCCACAAGGTCAAAGAAAATGGGAATGAAAACATGAGATTTGGACAAGAGGAAGTTGTGAGTCCAGGAGCTGACTGGGAGAATAAAGTGAAAATATGCACACTCATTCCTGGGGGTTGAGGCAGTCAGATAAGCATACCTCCTTGGCAGGAGACAGGAGAACTATTTTCTTGAATGATTTAAGATCAGGAGAAAAACACCACCAAATAATTACATTTGGAGTTCCCAGCATTCAGACAGAAAGTTGGAGAAGAGAATGAATAGAAAATATTTTTTTAAATATTAAAAATTCTTAATGAAAATATTAAGAATCATATGGGACACTGATAAGAAACAATATATATGTAACTGAAATTTACTTTTAACATATGTGAAATGAGAGATATTGACTAAGAATTATCACAATCTGACAAGAGATATCAAGCCATTGAGCTAATGAACTCTAGACTTGGGAGGTTAAATACAAAGAAGATCACCTCTGGGACAAAGAACAACAATAAGACTATCCCCACTAGTTCCAGGGCATTTCCATCAATTAAAAAGAAACCCTCAGTCATTTCCCAGTCTCTCTTTTCCCTGTCCCCAGGAAACTACTAATTTAATTTCTATTTCTATGGTTTTGCCTATTTTGGACATTTCATATAAATGAAATTATGCAATATGTGGCTTTTTGTGTTTGACTTCTTTCACTTAGCATAATACTTTTGAGGCTTACCCATGTTGTAACATGTACTTCATTCTTTTTATGGTTGAATACTATTCCATTATACAGATACATTAAAAAATTCATTAAGCAGTAGACATTTAAGATGGACATTTGTGTGGTTTTCAACTTTTTGGAAAATAAATGCATGGGTTTATTTTTGGACTCTGAATTCTGTTTCACTTATTTATATGTCTGTCTATAAACCATTACCACACAGTTCTTTATTTTTCTTGAGAACAGTTATCTATCCTTGATATTTGATTCTTACTGGAACCTTCAGGGTTACAAACTCTTGTGTTGTCAGTTGTTCACTGACCTAACCTGAGATTCTATAATAATGCTTATGATGTGGTAGGTACTCAATAAATACATGATAAAGTTGAATTTGGACTTAGTCTTCTGTTTGAAATAATTCTGAACATAATTTTAGAAAATCTTTCAGAGGTTTTCTAAATATCCAATTTTATTTCTTTCAGTTATTCTTTGGCTAATTTTATTACTTTTAGTTTTTTACTTTTGTTCTTTTTTATATGTAATTTTATTTATTTATTTATGGCTGTGCTGGATCTTCACTGCTGTCTGGGCTTTTCTGTGGTTGCGCTGAGTGGTGGCTTACTCTTCACTGCAGTGCAAGGGCTTCTCATTGCAGCGGCTTCTGCTGTTGCGGAGTACGGGCTCTAGGGCACACAGGCTTCAGTAGTTATGGTGCATGGGCTCAGCAGTTGTGGCCCCTGGGCTATAGCGCTCAGGCTCAGTGCTTGTGGTGGTGGGGTTAATTGCTCTGCAGCATGTGGGATCTTCCCAGACCAGGGACTGAACCTGTATCTTCTGCTTTGACAAGTGGATTCTTTATCACCGAGTCAACAGGGAAGCCCTACATTTGTTCTTAATTCACCATTTTTCAATTTATTTTTTCCAAAATTTCTACCTAGTTTTCCCAAGGTTATTTATTCAATCATTCCTCGCCTTTATATTGATTTGTACACAGGGTTGCAAAGAGTTGGACATGACTGAAATGACTTAGCACATATACATCATACATCACATGTGAGTAAATCCTCTTATATAGGAGGGGCTTCCCTCATAGTTCAGTTGGTAAAGAATCCACCTGCAATGTGGGAGACCCTGGTTAGATTCCTGGGTTGGTAAGATCCCCTGGAGAAGGGATAGGCTATCCACTCCATTATTCTTGGGCTTCGTGGCTCAACTGGGAAAGAATCCGGCTGCAATGTGGGAGACCTGGGTTTGATCCCGGTGTTGGGAAGATCCCCTGGAGGAGGGAAAGGCTACCCACTCTAGTATTGTGGCCTGGAAAATTCGAGGGACCGTATAGTCCATGGGGTTGCAAAGAGTCAGACACAACTGAGCAACTTTCACTTCACTTTTTCCTGGAGAAAGAAATGGCAACCCACTCCAGGATTCTTGCCTACAGAATCCCATGGACAGAGGAGCCTGGCAGGCTACAGTCAATGGGGTCGCAAGAGTGGGACACAACTTAGTGACTAAACCGTTAACATAGAAGGGAGACAAGGAGAAACTAACTATAAAGGAGATTCAGAATTTGAATTCAGATATTCTTATTTTTTGGACTCTATCATTCTGCTTTCTAGACTACTTTGTCCTATGGGATATATTATACATGGTAAAATTAGACTTCTCTTTTAATTATTACTTCCCTTCCATAATTTTGTGACTATCTTTTACTGTTATTAAAAATAAATAAAATTAAAAATCATTTCAACAATCAACAAAACAATAATAACATATATCACTGATTTTAACTGTTAATTATAACTAACCTATATGTTATCTTGGGATAAACTGAATCAGAAAAAATGTACACCTGGAACTAGCATGACATTGTAAGAAGTCAACGATACTAGTCTTTATATTTATTTAAGTCTTTCAATAAGGTTTTCTAAATTTCTTCTTCTTGATATTAATACATTTCATGATAAGCTACTTGTTGGTATTTTTTAAAACTGGTTTTATAAAAGAAATTTGTTATATTTTCTAGTTTGTTATCTCTGCTGCTGCTGCTACTGCTACTAAGTTGCTTCAGTCGTGTCTGACTCTGTGCGACCCCATAGACGGCAGCCCACCAGGCTCCCCTTGTTATCTCTAGTAGATGTTATGTATCAAATGAGAAAATTCTTCTCTTAGAAGTATTTACAAGTATTTATCAAATAATATTTACTGCGTCTATTTAAAATATAGCTTTAAGTATGTGTCTTATTTAAAATATTTTAAGAGCCTCTGTATTTACGTACACGCTAAGTGTGGGAATTGTTCCCCCATCAAGATTCCACATATATGTAGGCAAATTAAGACCAACAGAACTTTTGTTATTCATACTAACAATTTATCAAAGCATTTATTAAAATGCATTGAGTGCCTTATAATTTAATAAGAAGGAAAAGATGTCATTGCTTAGAATCTTAAACAGCCTGTTAAAATCTAGTTATTTAAAAATTGAAAAAGAATATTGCATAAAAGCTATCTATGGCAACACAGTAAAGGAAATACTGGCTTCTAGAGAGGTTTTCAGCAAAACATGCTAATTCTATTTCATTTCATGAATAAAATCATTATTGGAGATGTAATTTACAATATCTATTGTCTGATGAACACATACATATTGTACAGAAGGACACAGGGATATGTTTTATGTCATTCATGGCTGAAATGTGTATTTCTGTAATCCTGTTCTGTTAGTTTGCTACTCTATGTACACAGGGAGAAGGCAATGGCACCCCACTCCAGTACTCTTGCATGGAAAATCCCATGGACGGAGGAGCCTGGTAGGCTGTAGTCCATGGGGTCGCGAAGAGTTGGACATGACTGAGTGACTTCACTTTCACTTTTCACTTTCATGCATTGGAGAAGGAAATGGCAACCCACTCCAGTGTTCTTGCCTGGAGAATCCCAGGGACGGGAGAGCCTGGTGGGCTGCCGTCCATGGGGTTGCACAGAGTCGGACACGACTGATGGTGACTTAGCAGCAGCATCAGCTATGTACACAGACACATAAACCTAAAGAGAGTGTATACAATGTTAATATTCATTGTAAAAGCCACTTTTTAGTAGAATTAAAATATGTACATGTTAAAATTAAAGTATTTTAATTAAGGTCAAGCTAACTCCTCAAACTGGCCACCTCATGTGAAGAGCTGACTCATTGGAAAAGACTCTGATGCTGGGAGGGATTGGGGGCAGGAGGAGAAGGGGACGACAGAGGATGAGATGGTTGGATGGCATCACTGACTCGATGGGTGTGAGTCTGAGTGAACTCCGGGAGTTGGTGATGGACAGGGAGGCCTGGCGTGCTGCGATTCATGGGGTTGCAAAGAGTCGGACACAACTGAATGACTGAACTGAACTGAACTCCTCAAAACAGGTAAGGCAATTTTTCCAATACCTGTAGGTCAAGCACTGGCCCTGATTACAGCTAAAAAAAGAAAGAAGTTCATCATACTATGCGTTAGAAAAGTTAACTAGCAAAGCTATAGTAATCAAAACAGTGTGGCACAGGGACAAAAACAGGCATACAGAGCAGCAGAACAGGACAGAAAGCCCACTTAGAAACCCCATAAACTCACGGATAACCTACAGCAAAGGGGTAAGAATATAAAAAACCCAGTTTCTTCAATATGTGGTGCTGGGAAAACTGGACAGCTACATGGAAAAGAATGAGATTAGAACATTCTCTAACATCATATACAAAAATAAAGTTAAAATGGATTAAAGACCTAAATATAAGACAGGATATTAGAAAACTCCTAGAGAAAAACATAGGCAGAACACTCTTTGACATAAATTGCAGCAATATTTCTTTTGATCTGTCTCCTAGAGTAATGGAAATAAAAGCAAAAAGACACAAATGAGAGCTAATTAAACGCAAAAGCTTTTGCACAGCAAAAGAAACCATAAACAAAGCAAAAGACAACTTACATACTGGGAGAAATTATTTGCAAACAATGAAACTGAGAAAGGAGTAATTTCCAAAATATGCAAACAGCTCATAGAGCTCAGTTTCAAAAACAAACAAATAAACAAACAAATAACCCAATCAAAAAATGGGCAGAATACCTAAGTAGATATTTTTCCAAAGAGGAAATTCAGATGGCCAACAATCACATGAAAAGATGTTCAACATCTCTAAACATTAGGGAAATGGAAGTCAAAATCACAGTGAGGGGCTTCCCTGGTGGTTAAGTGGTTAAGAATTTGCCTGCCAACGCAGGCAACACTGGTTTGATCCCTAGCCTGGGAAGATTCCATATTCCGCAGAGCAACTAAGCCTGTGCTTCACAACTACTAAGGCTGAGCTCTAGAGCCCATGCTCCCCAACAAGAGAATCCACCACAATAAGAAGCCCATGCATCATAACGAAGAGTAGCCCCCATTCACCACAACTGAAGAAAGCCTGCATGCAGCAATGAAGACTCAGTGCAGTTGAAAATAAATAAATTAAAAAAATTAAAAATAGCCCACAATGCAGTATCACATCACATCTGTCAGAGTGGCCATCCATCATCAAAAAAATCTACGAATAACATGCTGGAGAGGGTGGGATTGTAAATTGGTACAGCCACTAGGGAGAAAGTATGGAGGTTTCTTTAAAAAACTATAAGCAGACTTACCATATGAACCAGCAGTCCCATTCCTGGCATAGATGAAAAAAGGATGAAAACTCTAATTTGAAAAGATACATGCACCCCAGTGTTCAATAGTGGCACTATTTACAATTGCCAAGACATCGAAGCAACCTATAAACATCCATCTACAGACGAATGGATAAAGAAGATATTGCAAACACCCCCCCACACACACATAATGGAATACTATGCATCTATAAAAATAATGAAATAATACCATTTGGTGCAACATGCATGGACCTAGAGATTGTCATACTAAGTAAAGTCAGTCAGAGAAAGACAAACAAATGATATCACTTGTATGTGGAATCTAAAAAAGTGATACAAATGAACTTATTTACCAAACAGAAACAGACTCATAGACATAGAAACCAAACTTATGGTTATGAAAGTGGGGGGGAGAGAGGTAAACTAGAAGCTTGGGATATACACTACTACCTGTAAAATAGATTTTAAAAAAGGACCTACTGTATAGCACATGGAACTATATTCAATACCTTGTAATAACATAATGAAAAAGAATATATGTATATTTGAATCACTTTGCTGCGTACCCAGATTAACACAACACTGTAAATTACCTATTGTTGTTTTTGTTGTTGTTTAGTCACTAAGCCATGTCCAACTCTTTTACAACTCCTGAGTAAACTAGCCTCCTCTGTCCATGGGATTTCCCAGGCAAGAACACTGGAGTGGGTTACCATTTCCTTCTCCAGGGGATCTTCCCGACCCAGGGATCGAACCCTCATCTCCTGCATCAGCAGGTGAATTCTTTACCACTGAGCCACCAGGGAAGCTCCCAAATCAACTGTACTTCAAGTTAAAAAAATATGTCATTACTGAGAAGCTGATAAATGAAAGTGCATCCTAGGCTGCGTTCATATGTGTATACTTCCATTTCTTCATGTGTTCATTCTACAGATATTGTGAAAGTCATAGTAATGATTGGTAGGATGCTGATCAAACTCATTTTCTCTTATATTGAGGCTACAGATAAACTATGTTTTCTAGGATCCCTTGTATGTGGCTGGGGACTGACTTCTGGACAGTGGAATGCGCTAGAGTGAACTACACCACTCCAGCGGTGACCTGTGAAATCTCATGCATAGGAGAGTTCTCATGAATAGAAGACTAGGCAGCCTATTCTCAGGTAAGGATTCCAAGGACCCAGGATGTGGTATACATAAAAGACTGATCTGGTATCTGAGATCAGATTGACTGAGAAAGCAGGGCTTCCCCGACTGATCTATAACTGACTCTGACATACGGAGATATAAACTCTTGATTTTCTTAAGTCACTAAGTGTTTTGGGATTGTCTATTACAGCAGTTAGCCTTTCCTGACTAACACTAATGCCAGGCCTATACTGTGCCAGCCCCTATTCTGGGTACTAGGGACATAACAGCAAAAAAACAAGAGAGACAAGGTTCCTGCTCTCACAGGATATGTCATATAGAGAAGGGAGGCAGGCATAAGCAGTGATCATTTACGTTCATATGGCACTTTATGGTTTACAAAATGATTTCATAGGTACAAATTCATTTGATTTTCTTAACAACATTCTACAGATGAGGAGAAAAAAGCTGAAAGATCTGAAGTGCGTTGCACAAGACAAAGGGTTTGGAACTAGCCACATGGATCAGTTTTCTGACTCCCAAGCCATTGTTTACTCCATGATGCTTCTCAGCTATAAAAACATGACAGAGCAGGGAAAGCGTTAGTCCTTGTCATAAACTCCTGTTACTCAATTTCAATTAAAAGATACATTATGGAGAAGTATAAGAGCCTTTGTGGCAGCACTGCAGGAGAGGTAGTGGAGAGATGTGACTGGGGAGGGGTACACTGAGGACCTCAACTGTATTGGCCAGTATTTCATTTCTTAAGAGGCTTGGTGGTTGCTGTTGTCTAGTTGCTAAGTCATGTCTGACTGTTTCGCAATTCCTTCTCAATCTAGCCCTCTACCCTTTGAGGTCGACTTGTATGGTCCACTGTAGACTACAGGCTCCTTATCCTTGTAGTTTTAAAGGACTGAAGGGAAGGAAGAGAATGAGGTCCTAGATTACTGACTTTGGGGTGGCTCTGGGCTGGCTATGTGTCTTCACCAAAAGTCGTAACTCCTGCTATGAGGCCTTCTCCTCCCAGCTCACTCTGGATTTTGGTGTTTGCATTTATTGTGTCGAGTACTGGAAATATCCAGTAAGTCACCATGCATGAATCTGCTGAATCCTGAACATCAGTTTCCATATTGTGGGCCCATGAAGGGGAGCAGACAGAAACAAAAAACTAAATTTTGGTGAATGTTAATAAACTTCTCAGTTTTGGCTACAAATATTTCTTTGGCAGACACAAAACATTCTTTAGCATCCATCAATAAAAATGCTACTCTGGAAAGAGAAAACTAAATTGATCCATTTTCCACTGCATCTGAATACCAAACCTTCTGGCTTTGATTTTCCAGGACAGTTGCAACTTACTGCCCTGTCCTCTTACTCCTTCAGATTGAGAAATGTAAATATTTTCCCATTGTTAACTCTCAGTTACTGTACCATTTCTTTTGCTTTTCCAAGGCCCTGTCCAATCCTTAGTATATAGTCCTTTTTTTTTTTTCCCCAGTGTGAGACTTGTAGAACTTCCCTGAGCAGGGACAGAACCTGTGCCCCCGGCAGTGGAAGCATGGAGACCTAACCACTGCACCACCAGGAAGTTCCTAGTCCTTTTGTCAAATTCTTTACTTTTCTCAAATCACCCAGCTTGAGAGTATCATCTGCTTCTTTTAGGGTTCTGATAAAACCAGTGTTCTCCCTTCCACTCCTGACTCTCTTTTAATCACCACACACACATACCTTTTTTCTCTTTTGAACATTTGAGATAATTCATAGTTACATTACATAAAACTTAAGGAGAAAAAATATTGACTGAGCACTTATTACACATCAAGAATTGTGATAAGGTTAAGGGTTGGGAATAGAAAAAAAATAAGATATAAATTCTCCGGTCACAAGGAAGTTACAGACTAGTAGGAGAGACAGGTGAAAGATTAAAGGCAATGGATACAGTGGTTAAGAACATGGGATTTGTAGTCAGACAGACTTGAACACAAGCCCAGGCTCAGCCACCTCCTGTTTATGTCAACTTGGGCAAAAAATGGGATTAGTACTAGGACTTGGGCTTTCAAATCCCGAAGCAGGGCAATGCCAAAGAATGTTCAAATTACTACACAATTGAGCTCATTTCACATTCTAGAAAGGTAATCCTCAAAATCCTTCAAGCTAGGCTTCAACAGTACATGAACTAAGAATTTTCAGATGTATAAACTGGATTTAGAAAAGGCAAAGGAACCAGAGATCAAATTGCCAACATTTATTGGATCATAGAAAAAGGAAGGGAATTCCAGAAAAACATCTATTTATGCTTCATTGACTAAGCTAAAGCCTTTGCCTGTGTGGATTACAACAAACTGTGGGAAATTCTTAAAGAGATGGGAATACCAGGCCTGCATCCTGAGAAACCTGCATGCAGGTCAAGAAGAAACAGTTAGAACCAGACATGGAACAACAGACTGGTTCAAAACTGGGAAAGGAGTATGTTAAGGCTGTATATTGTCACCCTGCTGATTTAACTTATATGTAGAGTACATCATGCAAAATGCCGAGCTGGATGAAGCACAAGCTAGAATCAAGATTGGTGGGAGAAACATTAATAACTGCAGATATCCAGATGACACCATCCCAGTGGCAGAAAGTAAAGAGGGACTAAAGAGCCTCTTAATGAAGGAGAAGGAGGAGAATGAAACAGCTGGCTTAAAACTCAACATTTCAAAAACTAATATCATGGCATCCGGTCCCATCACTTCATGCCATATAGATGGAGAAAAAATGGAAACCATGACAGACTTTATTTTCTTGGGCTCCAAAATTACTGCAGATGGTGACTGCAGCCATGAAATTAAAAGACACTTGCTCCTTGGAAGAAAGGCTATGACAATTTAGTGTATTAAAAAGCAGAGACATCACTTTGTTGACAAAGGTCTGTATAGTCAAAGCTATGGTTTTTCCAGTAGTCATGTAAGAGTTGGACCATAAAGAAGGCTGAGTGCCGAATAATTAATGCTTTTGAACTGTGGTGCTGGAGAATACTCTTGAGAGTCCCTTGGACTGCAAGATCAAACCAGTTAATCCTAAAGGAAATCAGCCCTATTTTTGGAAGGACTGATGCTGAAGCTAAAGCTCCAATATTCTGGCCACCTGATGTGGAGAGCCAACTCATTGGAAAAGACCCTGATGCTGAGAAAGATTGAGGGCAAGAGGAGAAGGGGGTGACAGAGAATAAAATGGTTGGATGGCACACCAACACAACGGACATGAGTTTAAGAAAACTCTGGGAGATAGTGAAGGACAGAGAAGCCTGGTGTGCTACAGTCCATGGGGTGGCAGAGTGGGGCATGACCGAGCAACTGAACAACAACTAGGACCTACCTCACAGAGTCCTTGTGAGGATTAAAAGTAACTGCATTAGCATCTTACTTATACTTATGTAGTAGTACGTACTTCTACACATGACCGTATCTTATCATATGGTAAGTTCTTAATAAATGTTACTTAAAATTACTGTTAATTGCAATAGTAACACCTTGCAGCTGGTTTAGAGGCAGCACAATGGAAGGCACTGACGGAGGAGAGTTGCATGTGTTAGTCGCTCAGCCGTGTCCTACTCTTCGGTACCCCATCGACTCTAGCCTGCCAGGTTCCTCTGTCCATGGGATTCCCCAGGCAAGAATACTAGGGGGGATTGCCATTCCCTTTTCCAGGGGATCTTCCCGACCCAGGAATCAAACCTGGGTCTCCTGTATTACAGGTAGATTCTTTACCATCTGAGTGAGTCACCAGGAAAGCCGATAGAATACTGGAGTGGGTTGCCACGCTCTCCTCGTGGGGATCTTCCGGAGCCAGGGATTGAAACTGTGTCTCTTACATCTACCTGCATTGGCAGGCAGGTTCTTTACCACTAGCGCCACCTCGGAAGCCCCAGAGTTGCATGAAGTGAAAGTGAAAGTGTCACTTGCTCAGTCGTGTCCAACTCTTTGCAACTCCATGGACTGCAGCCTGCCAGGCTTCTCAGTCCCTGGGATTCTCCAGGCAAGAATACTGGAATGGGTAGCCATTCCCTTCTCTAGGGGAATCTTACCAACCCAGGGATCTAACCTGGGTCTCCTGCATTGCAGGCAGATTCTTTATTGTCTGAGCCACAGGGAAGTCAGAGTCATATGGGTCAACATAAATTTAATAGGTGAAGTGATACCTGAGTTGGATCTTGAAGAAACAGTAATTTCACCAAGGGATCAAATAGGGATCAAATACAACCAATTTCCATGGTGGCAAAAACATCTTTTTTTTCTTTTGGTCCAAGATTCAATCCAGTTTCAAGTGTTGTATTTAACTGCTATGTTTCTTCAGATCTGGAATAGTTCCTCAAATCTTTCCCTGTTGGGACACTGGCATTTTGAAGAGTACAGGTTAATTATGTTATAGACTGTCTTCTGTTTGGATTTGTCTGATGTTTCCTCGTGATTAGAGTCGATTATGCATTTTTGGCAGGAACACCACAAAAGATATACTATGTTCTTGGTGTTTCATATTAGGAGATGCACAAAGTTGATTTGTCCTATTACTGGTGATTTTAACTTTGATAACATAGTTAGGAAAGCATCTGCAAGGTTTCTCAGCTGTGAAGTTTCTATTTTGCCTTTTTAAATGGTATATATTTTGTAGGGAGTTACACTGAGGTTATGTAACTATTCTGTCCCTTAACAAATTTTCTCCCAATCAATTTAGCACTTGCCTGAGTAAAGTATTACTACGCGTGCACCTGTGCTAAGTCGATTTAGTCGTGTCCAACTCTTTGTGATGCTATGGACTGTAGCCCACCAGGCTCCTCTGTCCATGGGATTCTCCAGGCAAGAATACTGGAGTGGGTTGCTGTGCTCTCCTCCAGGGGATCATTCTGACCCAGAGATTGAACCAGTGTCTCCTGCTTGTTGGCAGCCCAAGTATTACTATGAAAGTGAAAGTCCCTTAGTTGTGTTGGACTCTTTGGATCCCACGGAAGTCCATGGAATTCTCCAGGCCAGAATACTGGAGTGGGGAGCCTTTCCCTTCTCCAAGGGATCTTCCCAACCCAGGAGTCAAATCCAGGTCTCCATTGCAGGCAGATTCTTTACCAGCTGAGCCACAAGGGAAGCTCAAGTATTACTATAATGGTCACCAAAAGGTAATTTTCTAACAACTTTATTTCTTCCACATTTATTATCTGACATTCTGTTATAAAGAAGTGCTTACTTTTGTTTCTCATTTGTGTGTTTGTGTGTTTTTATCAGTATGAGTTCATGGATGACCATTTTTTAAAATGGCTTATAACCTGATAGTATCATTATTTATTCTAATGCTCAGATTACCTCCAGTTTGGCCAGTGGGAGCTCCTTCAAACTGGCTCCAATGTCCTTTTTATACTCTCCATCACCTTTGCGCTTTACTTTATGTTTTGGTACAGTGGGACTTTATAGACTTACCTTGTACTTTCCCTGCTCCTGTAATGTACTAATTCTCCAAGAAGCTCTGATTCCTTTCAGTGGGGAATGGTTTTTAGAACCAAGATCTGGAAATTAGATGTGTTCATTGCTACTAGGTTCTCTTAGTGGGCGAAGTGTTACTCAAACATATACACATACAACTGTATTATCTATCTAAAGTTTGAGTTCACACTGATACTTCTATTTCCAGTATAATCCTACACAATTCTTTCTAGCCTTCAGCCTTCCCGTATTTAAAACTTTCTGCTTAGACAGTGAAAATTTGGCTTTCAATATCCTTAGCTACTTATTTTCTCATTTTCCTTTTATGTACCAAGCTCCTGATCCTTGATTATCTCCTTTGCTTTGGCCTGGTGTTCCCACAGATCCCCTTAGCTCTGACTGTTTCACTGGCCCCAATTCTGCGAGCTCTGGTTACCTCTTGGATCTTGGCTCCAGCTCCACAGGCCCCATATTAGCAAAGGATGTTAAGCATGGGAAAGGTATGATCAGATTTGTCTCTTAGAACAATCAGTTTGATGGCAGGGATTAGATTCAATGGAATTAGAAGTCGTTAAGAGGCCACTGTAAAGCTTAGGCTTAAAATGGCCTAAACTAAAAATGCAGTCAAAGAATAGAGAGAATACAGAAAACAAATATTTAGAAGATAAAACCTATAGGATTGAGTAATTAATTTGATGCTGGAGCATGGGGAAGAAGAGAGATACTAATTTTGTTTTTGGCTGCGCCACATGGCTTGCAACATCTCAGTTCCCTGACCAGGGACCGAACTCGGGCCATGGCGTCAGAGTGCTGAACCCTAACCATTGGGCCACCAGGGAAGTCCTGAGAGAGCCTAATTTCTAACTTGGGAGACAACAGTAGGAAGGATGTCATTGAACAAAATAGTGAGCTCATGAGGAAAAGCAGATTTAAAGGGGGCAACAAAAGTGTCCAATAGAGGATAATTGTTTCCTTTTGATCAGATTGAACATGAACTGTCTGTGGATACTTGAAGCAGAGTAGCTAGTTGGAGATAGCTTTGGGCATGTGCTTAGACATTACCTGAAAAATGCTTTTCTGTGTGTAAAAGTTCAGAGAAACAAGTGCCTCTAGGGCCAAAGGACTCTGAGAAACACCAAATTCTTATCTGAGACTCTGAAGTCCATTCTTTTGGCTCTAAGTGGGCTACCTGAACTTTGCCCACAGGAATTAAAACAGAAATTGATGTCCAATAGGGATTTTGAGTTAAAAATACCAGGAGGAAGAAAAGAATAAAGTAGGGACTATGTCTCACATAATTTCATAAAAATCTGTTTTGTTACTTTTTCACAATTAAACAAAAGCATAAAATCGACTGTCTTAAGAACAGCCAGAATGGTGGTCAAGGAAGTTTATGTCACTCAATAGCTTGTCTTGTGGGGGTGAAGGGGACCAAAGAGAAACTTATAGCAGGCGAAATAATATTGATGATAACTATAACTTATCTGTCTCTTAAGCACTTTAAAAAGTTGATCCAAATTAATTATGACAGAACTCTATAAAGTAGGTACTCTAATTTGTATTTTTCTGATATGGAAATATGACTAAGGAAAGGGGTTTGCAGGCAGAGGTTTCAACTCAAGTTGGATTTAGAAAAGGCAGAGGAACCAGTGATCAAACAGCCAATATCTGTTGGATCATTGACAAAGCAAGAGAATTCCAGAAAAAACATCCACTTCTGCTTTGTTGACTACGCCAAAGCCTTTGACTATGTGGATCACAACAAATTGTGGAAAACTCTTAAAGAGATGGGAATACCAGAGCACCTTACCTGCCTCCAGAGAAATCTGTATGTAGGGCAAGAAACAACTGCTAGAGGTAGACACGGAACAACAGACTGGTTCCAAATCAGGAAAGGAGTCCGTCAAGGCTGTACATTGTCACCCTGCTTATTTAACTTATATGCAGAGTACATCATGAGAAATGCTGGGCTGGATGAAGCACAACCTGGAATCAAGATTGCTGGGAGAAATATCAATGACTTCAGGTAAGCTGATGACACCACCCTTATGGCAGAAAGTGAAGAAGAACTAAAGAGCCTCTTGATGAAAGTGAAAGAGGAGAGTTTAAAAGTTGGCTTAAAACTCAACATTTGGAAAACCAAGATCATGGCATCTGGTCCCATCACTTCATGGCAAATGGATGGGGAAACAATGGAAACACGGAGAGACTTTATTTTGGGGGCACCAAAATCACTGCAGATGGTGACTGCAGCCATGAAATTAAAAGACACTTGGTCCTTGGATGAAAAGCTATGACCAACCTAGACAGTATATTAAAAAGCAGAAACATTACTCTGCCGACAATGGCCCATCTATTCAAAGCCATGGTTTTGCCAGTAATCATGTATGGATGTGAGAGTTGGACTATAAAGAATGCTGAGCACCGAAGAATTGATGCTTTTGAACTGTGGTGTTGAAGAAGACTCTTGAGAGTCCCTTGGACTGCAAGGAGATCCAAAAGGAAATCAGTCCTGAATACTCACTGGAAGGACTTCTGATGAAGCTAAAACTCCAATACTTTGGCCACCTGATGCGAAGAACTAACTCATTTGAAAAGACCGTGATGTTGGGAAAAATTGAAGGTGGGAGGAGAAGGGGACAACAGAGGATAAGATGGTTGGATGGCATCACAGACTCTATGGACATGAGTTTGAGAAAGCTCCGGGAATCAGTGATGGACAGGAAAGCCTGGCATGCTGCACTCCATCGGGTTGCAAAGAGTTGGACATGACTGAGCGACTGAACAGTGCCTATCTTAATGCAACATCTGTGCTCTTAATTGGCCTACAGTATGGCTTCAGTAAAGATCAAGGAAACAGCAGCCTCCAGAGGAGATGGCCAGCAGGAGTTTCCAGTCTCCCTGTGCCTGAGAAGAACCCTGAGGGTCTTTTTAACTAGAATTTTCAGAAATTCCTGTTCTTCTATCTGATTTGCTCAATCTTGCACACAACCTGTCAGAAGCCAGCAAACTGGAATTCCTCCAGAGTAGATGGACAAAGATGACAAGAGATATAAACATACAATAAAATACAAGGGAATACAGTAAGAACTTACAAACCATAAAACACGATAGTACAAATACACAAAGAGTTAGCGTATAGAAAGGGAATGGGACGTCCAGTTTTCTATAAATCTAAGAATAATCCATGGCATAGTGCTATGTGAAAACGCAGAACAAAATATTCCATCAATAACAGCAAATATGTAAACATTTAATACGCATGTGAAAAAGGTATTGAAGGTAACTAGGATAGATGAAACTCCAGTACTCTGGCCACCTCATGCGAAGAGTTGACTCATTGGAAAAAGACTTTGATGCTGGGAGGGATTGGGGGCAGGAGAAGAAGGAGACGACCGAGGATGAGACGGCTGGATGGCATCACTGACTCCATGGACATGAGTCTGAGAGAACTCTGGGAGTTGGTGATGGACAGGGAGGCCTGGCGTGCTGCAATTCATGGGGTCACAAAGAGTCGGACACGACTGAGTGACTGAACTGAACTGAGGATAGATGAAATACTGATGAGTTTAGGTGATGGTACCACGGCCAATTTGTGTCTTGACTTTTTTAAGCATTGTTCTTGAAGAAAGAAATTTTAACAAATAAAAGCAAACACGTAAAATTAGAAATAAAAAAGGTATAATCAGAGAAAAATGTTCAGACTTACTATATTCTGATAACAGATTTATCTATTTATCCCAATGAAAAACATTAAAAATAGATAATATCTAGCACTAGTAAGGTCTCAGGAAATAAGATCTCTAATATAGTTCTGACCAGAGTGTAAATTTTATACACTCTCTGAGGAAGAACCTAGCAAACTATATAAAAAAGAATAAACAGCAGTGACAATCCTCTGATGCAGCAATCCTACTTTTAAGAATATAACCTAAATAAATAAGGATTTATGTGAAGTTAGAACTAAAAAGATACTCACGGAAGCATTGTTTATAATCTGTAACAATTAACAATGAACTAAATGTCTATTATTAGCGAATTTGGCTCAGTAAATTATATAACAGAATATTATACAGACATCAAAATTATGTGGAAAAAGTACATATACATATTTATAAAATATACATATATATGCATGATGCGAAAGTTGCTCAATCATGTCTGACTCTCTGCAATCCCACAGACTATACAGTCCATGTAATTCTCCAGGCCAGAATACTGGAGTGGGCAGTCTTTCCCTTCTCCAGGGGATCTTCCCAACCCAGGGATCCAACCCAAGTCTCCCACATTGCAGGCTGATTCTTTACCAGCTAAGCCACAAGGGAAGCTCAATATGCATTATATATATGATATATTTTTTACTGCACCACACAGCATATGGGATCTTAGCTCACCAAGTAGAGATCAAACTTGTACCCCCTGCAGTGGAAGTGCAGAGTCCTAACCACTGGGCCACAAAGGAATTTCCTGGAAAAAGTATATTTGATGGCAATATAGTTCACAACTTGAACAAAACAGGTAACTAAATACTCTGCATAGTATGATCCAGTTTTTGTTTAAAAATATTCTATATACATGTGCTATATGTGCATATTGTTCTTACTGTTGTTTAGTCACTAAGTCGTGTCTGCCTCTTTTCAACCCCATGGACTATAGCCCACCACGCTCCTCTGTCCATGGGATTTCCCAGGCAAGAATACTGGAGTGGGTTGCCATTTCCTTCTCCAGTGGATCTTTCCGACCCAGGGATTGAACCCACATCTACTATATTGGCAGGTGGATTCTTTACCTCTGAGCCACCAAGAAAGCCTATATGTGCATATACATGTACATCTATGTATATATATATATTTGGTGCTTGATTTTTTTAATGTATATATTTGACAACTTATTATTTGATTTTATTATTTATATGTACTTATATAACAAAACTATTAAAAATAAGTATGTGCTTTTCTCATCTATCAAATTTGGAAAGATTTAGGGCCTTCCATGTGGCCTTTCCCTAAATCCTCTGCTTTAGCTCCTCTCTGAAATACCCAGATAATAGTATTTAATGCACACTGCCTGAATTGTTTTACAGATGTGAAAATCCTTCACAGAATGGAAGATGTTACTTGATAACTCTGAGCACAGAGCCCCAGGCCTTCTGTCACCTAGGGCTGCAGTTTACCTGAGATACCTCACTTTCAGTCAATCAGAAAATTGTAAACCAGCTGATTGTACACCTTGCAACTCCCTCCATCCTTCACCAGGCTTTAAAAAAATGTGTTGCCAAAACCCTTCAGGGAGCCAGGGTTGGGGGCGGGGGATGGAGGTGGGGGTGGTTTGGGGGGGTTGCGGTTTAGAGCAAGGAGTCATCCATCTCCTTACACAGTCCTACAATAATCCTTTCTCTGCTCCAAACTCCAAGACTTCCCTGGTGGCTTAGACGGTAAAGCGTCTGTCTACAATGTTTCTTTGCTCTCAACTGTGCAGTTGGGCACATGAACTTGCACTACCAAGTTGATGATCAGTAAATACTAGTCCCTCTCTCCTCTCTCGTGAGAGAACCATACTCAAGTACCAATTAGAAAACGGCAGACCTGGGATGTAGCCGAAGAGACTTAGGTTTGCATTAGATGTCCTCTAAGTGAAAGTGAAGTCACTCAGTCGTGTCCGACTCTTTGCGGTCCCATAGACTGTAGCCTACCAGGCTCCGCTGTCCATGGGATTGGCAATAGTACTGGAGTGGACTGCCATTTCCTTCTCCAGTGGATCTTCCCAACCCAGGGCTCGAACCCGGGTCTCCCGCATTGTAGATAGACGCTTTACTGGCTGAGCCACCAGGGAAGTCTTAACGGGTGACCTCTAAAGCTTCTTTGAATTCTGACATTTCATGATCAACACAATCTTCCCCTATTTACCTCTTAAACAATCAACTGGTATAATACAAAAAAATGTATTGAATATTCAGGAGTTGTGTTACTATCACTAGCCTGTACTTTGCTAATGGAGAGGGAGTGGTGTGAAAAATAAGAGGGCACGAGGGAAAACTGACACAAAACCCAGCACACTTCTTCATTAACAGATTCTGGGCTTCCTTTCTTTGTGAATGAGCGGCGGTCCTTAGGCCTCAAAGCAGACACCATCCGCGAGAAACAGAACTTAAAAATGGAGTTACTTTCCTTTTCCAAGGAGCTGCCGGGTGGACCAACACAGAAGAGTGGAGCGTCCTTTCCAACGGCCTGAGTATGGCAGACGTTCAAGACCCTGGGATCCAGTCAGTAGGCGACAACTGGGGATTTCTCATTAGGCACCGAGAGGGCCTTTCCTAGTCGGCCGAGCATGGCCTCCTCCTCCGGGCGCTGGCTCGCGGCAGGTAGCAGCGCGAACGCACAGAGAGGCCGAGGGCTAGGCCAGGTACCCTTGCGGCTACCACGTGCCCACTGGCGGCCGAGAGGCTGGGGGCCTCGGATGAGGGGCGGGGCGAAGGCCACGGGGCGGGGCCAGCTGCTCGCGCGGGGCGGGGGCGGGGCGCGCAGCGTGTTCTGGGCAGGCCCGGCGCTCCTCCTCCTCCTCCCGCGCCCAGGCCCGGCGGTCCGAGCTCCTCCCCCGGCTCGGCCTCTCTCCCCTCCCCGGCCCTCCCTCTGCCCAGCCGTTCCTCCCTCCCTCCTCCCCTTCTTCCTCGGCGAGGCGCTCCTCCAGTAGCCAGGCAGCATGGCGGCGGTGGAGACGCGTGTGTGCGAGACGGACGGTTGCAGCAGCGAGGCCAAGCTCCAGTGCCCCACCTGCATCAAGCTGGGCATCCAGGGCTCGTACTTCTGCTCGCAGGTAGACTCCCGCTTCCCCCGCGGCCCCGCCGCCGCCTCCCTCCCCTCTCCGCTTTGCCCTCGCGGCCGGTCGGGACACGCTCCTCCTCTTCCCCGGGCGGGCTCGCCGGCCGCTCTTCCTCCTCCGCCTAGTCTGCCGCGCCGCCGGCCCCTCTCTCCTCCCGGGGATCTGAGGCCCCTCCGGACCCCGGCCGCTTGGGGCGCCCGCGGGGGTGGGGGCGCGGGCGCGCTGCCTTGTGGGCTGGGGGCGGAAGCGAACTTGCCCCGGGTCTACCCGACCGCCCCTAGGGCGCCGCGTTTAGGAGCCAGTTCTCAACGCTCATCTTCTGGCCGGGCTGGGGCTGCCAGGTGTGCTGGCTACGCGGGACAGGTGGGATCGCCGGGGAAAGGGCCAGCCCCGGTTGTGCGAGTCGCCACAGCTGCAGCTCCTGGCGGGGCTCTGGTCTTGGTCGGTGGGGGCTGTAGTCACTCTGGTCCTACGGGATTGGGCGTCGGAAGAGACCCGCTGGGCTTGGGGAAGGGTTACCTGGGACGGTGGGGACTCTGAGAGGGGCAATGCTAGCTCCAGCCCCACCCACCTCTGTCCCTAGGTTTTACTACCGCACATTGACACTTAAGCAACTTTGGAGTTGCGGATGGAGAGGGAGCTGTGTAATTCATTCTTTTCCTTTGGCACTCAGAATTATTGATTTACAAAACCGTAAGGTAACAGTATGAGTCACCGCAGATTAACTGAACTTCCCACTGAGCGAAAAAGACAGTTCCATTAAGGATTATGCTTTAAGGCCGTATTTTAACAAGTTTTGTGCAGTGGAGCAAAGCCAGCATTGAATGGTGTCCGGACTGAAACGTGTGCTGGTGTTTGTTTACTGAAGAGCCCTAGTGTTCCGGCTGCATTTAGACGCTCAGAGTTTTGGCCTGGCAGCATTTGTATGGCTTTTAGTTACAATCCAGTTTTGTTGAAGAGAGGTACGGGAATATTCAGGTACGAAATTGGTAGTGTCCTGAGGGGAGGAGAGCATGCACAGAGAGTCTAAAGGCACCGACAGGGCCCTGTCCTTGCCATTGACTGAGATCTTGAACTGGTCAAGTTTATCTTTCTGAGCTTCAGTCCCACCGCTGTACAGACGGGAAGATGAAGTTTTTACTAATGTATTTCCCAAGGTTGTTCTGAGACCCAAATTATCCAATGAATGTGAAATCTTAATAAAACAAAGGTAGTATTTTTTAAGGTTGGCAGTAGGGCGTAACACATATATATGTGTATATATACACAAATGAATAGAAGGAAAACATATGAGCAATAAACACAAATATAACTTTCAGATATAAAATGTGTAAACATAAAGCTGTATGTGAAATGAAGATGTAAATAAAATCCCGGAGATCCAGCACTTGTAAGATAAGCCATTGTAAAAGATCCTAGCAATGTTGTATAGGTCTTGTTTTCAGATAGGATATGATCCTTGACCTTGTTAGTATCATTTGGAAAAAGTTACACTTGGAGAAGTGTTGCTATTTCTAAAAATAGCACTGGGACTTCTCAACATGCTGAACCTGATCTGAGTCCTTTTGTTTCTTTAAAATAATTTTCAAATTCTGTGATTTGTTGAGGCCTGTGTGGGACTTAAAAAAGTCCAGTAGTTTGTTTTTGAAAATCATGTACTCTGAGTAGAATAATGTGGTGTTTTATGTTTTGCTTAAATTTAGTTGTCGTTTTGTAATGTTAAATGAAATAATATGTATAGACACTTGTTGAAATTCTGAAAAGATGCTGTGAAACTATAGTCATCAAGGATAGGTGATACTCTCCTAGGCATGTATTATTTAGTAGAAAGGACATTGGCTCATTGGGGTTTTTGGGAACATGCCAACACATTTGTGAAAACACGCAGGGTATATTTAGTACAGTAGGTATTTCATGTTAGATTCTGCAGGTATTTCTTGTTCCATTGTTATGCCTGTAGTCAAATATATCCTGACTGATGCTTCAAGCTCTCTCTCTTCATTCCTGTTGCTTCCTTTAGTCAGTTTTTAAAATTTCTCACCAGTTTCTCTTAGTTCATTTCTCTACTGTAGTTTCCCACTTTGCAAGTAAACACTCACACACACACTCACACTCACACACAAATCAAAGGAACAAAACCTTTCGTGCAAAAGTTATTTTTCCCCTAGCGTAGCGGTCTGACAGGGAGGCCTGGCGTGCAGCGATTCATGGGGTCGCAAAGAATCGGACTAGACCGAGCGACTGAACTGAACTGATAGCAGTCTGACTGTGTTTCTCCCCCACCTATAATGAATAGAATTGCCATTGCTTGCAGGATTCTAGCCCATAGTCAGGGCATCTCTTCTGAGTCCAGCTTCTCTTGCTTTAACCAGAGTCTGTATTTATACTTGTTCCTTTAACACAGAGTATCACCTGTCTTCTAAAATCACAGATGTTCTTTCAGTCCCAGCTTGAGACCTTGCTCAATCACTAAGCCAATTTCCACATTTATGATGAAACTGGGGCTTCTCCTTGCCACTTCTCTGATCATCTTCACTAGCAGTGGTCAGTCTTTTCTCTTCTCCTTGCTTTTGTGGTCCCCAGGCTGATTGTCTGACCAGCTTGTCTTTGGGAATAAACTGTGAACAGAACTACAAGAGAACAGAAATAAGCCTTTTCCGGTTATCCTGTCACACCACCTTATTTCCTTTATAACATTTTATACAGTCTGATCATTTGATTTTTGTTTATCTGTCTTTCAGTCAGAAGGTGAGCATCACGAATAAACTCACTGCCCTCTGCTCATTTCTCAACACAATGCTCTGCATGTAATAGGTGGTCAATAAATGCTTGAGTCAAAAGGCAGAATAAAGAGGTGCATTCATGCATGTGCAGTTGTGTCCGACTCTGGGACCCCATAGAGGAGCAACCCTCCAGGCTCCTCTGTCCATGGAATTTTCCAGGCAAGAAAACTGAAGTAGGTTGCCATTTCCTCCTCCAGGGGATCTTCCCAACCCAGGGATGGAACCCTCATCTCATGTATTGGCAGGTAGATTCTTTACCACTGAGCCACCGGGGAAGCCAGAATAAAGAGGTAAACTGCCACAACTGAATCGCAATTCTGTTACTTACTAGCTGTGTGCTTTAGGCAGGCAACCTTTGTTTTTTGTTATAGCCTTTTATTTTTTAACATTAATTATATTATTTTTGTTTGCTGAGTCTTTGTTGCCACACAACAGCTTTTTGTAGTTAGGGCAAGTGGGCATCTCATTGCAGTGGCTTCTCTAGTTGCAGAGCACTGGGTTTAGGGCACCCAGGCTTTGGTAGTTGCGGCATGCAGGCTCAGGAGTTGCGGCTCCCGGGCTCTAGAGCACAGACTCAGTAGTTATGCGCTGGGCTTAGCTGCTCTGTGGCTTTTGGAATCTTCCTGGACCAGGGATCGAACCCATTTCTCGTGCATTGGCAGTTGGATTCTCGTCCACTGTACCACCAGGGAGGTCCTGTTTCAGCCTTTTAAAATGGGGCTTTGAATAGGACCAACCTCAGGGTTTGTATGTATTAATAAAACACTAGGCATAGCAATACATTTAATCAATGTTAGCTCTTTTTATCGTTGTACTGTATTTATGCTTAAGAAGATAGAAATGCTTTTACTTAAGATGCTAAATTTTAAGACACATTTTGGTCTATTTCACTTGAAATTGAGCTTTACAGGAGTTTGTGATGTTTCATGGTATTTCTTTGTAGCTCTATCCGTCTTATTCAGTAGTAGTTGACGAGGTTTAATAGTAGCTTGGTAGTTTACTCATAGTCCCAAAGAGTTTGTAAGAGTTTTTTGAGGAAGGAGGCTGTGCTGTACTCATTTTTGTATTTCTCGTAAGTACCTTGTACACAGTAAGCACTCAGTTCACTAAATGAAAGAAAAAAGGTCATTAGGCCTGAGAAGGAAAGGCAAAGAGCAGTCAAGCCCTTAGTGAACACCCCAGGGCAGATGCTATCTTGACTGTAGTTTAAAGGATCTGCAGAGAAGGACCTGAGTGATTTGCAGCCCTTCATAAGGCATAAGCACTTAAAGGGAAGAAGCCTGGGTTTGGAGTCTTACCTGGGTTTTTTGCGACCGTGTCCTTGGGTAGGTTGTGTCCTGTTTTAGAAGAGAGGGCTAATGATGCACCCTCCCTAGAGTTGAGGTGACGGTGAGTGAGAGCGTGCAAAGCGCCTCAACACTGTGTTTAGTGAATAGTGTTGTTGCACATGCCCTGTGTCTACTACCATTGCAGCTAGCCATAAGGAAGGTTTAAAATGTTTGAGGAGGAGCCTTATTTGTTATGAACATTTTGAACATTCTTGGAATAGGTTCTTTCAAAGACGTAGTGGCCATGTAAAGTGACTGCCTGAGTCTTCAGTAAGAAAATGCGTGGGTGAGCATCTCGTATGTTGGAGTCGAAAAGTGAGGAAGGATTCGCACTTCGAGTATGTAGGTCTTTGAAATGTAGCCCTGTCCTCTAAAACGCTTTCTCCTTGGATAACAAAGTTCCTGACATTTCTAGGGATTTTCTTAAAATTCCTTATATTACCTCACACTATTTCTAGATATTGCTGTAAGATAGCAATATCTAGTTGTAATTTTTTTTTTCTTAAAAATAACTTTTATTGTAGAAAAATTAGAAAATACAGGTGAAAGGTTGCTTGGTGATCATTTCTGTAAGTCTTTTGATGGGTAGTCTTACAAACATTTATGTATTCCTATATATACTCATGTGCATATACTTGTATGCATTTTTATCAAAATGGCTAATCATATACATAATCTTAGGGAATTTGCTCTCTTTTATGTCTTAAGTAATACATTTGGAATGTGTGTAATGGCTCTATTTACATTATCCTTTGTAATGGCTGACTAATATTTAATGTGATAGATGTATTGTCCTGTATTTACTCATGTATGGTTGAGTTTACTTTCTTTTTAATTTTTTAGCTGCCGTTTAACTGCTTTTCAGTAAACGTTCTTGTGAAATTTTAAATCATTTTGATTACTTGAGAGTATAGAGTAATGGTGGGGCTGGTATATAAACCAAGGAGTGAACCCACCTTGAGGTGCTGGTAGTTCTCACAGTGTAGTTAATGGATTATTACTAGTTTGAGAACTAGTTTGAGAACCTGGTGGTGGATGGAGATCTCCTTTTACTGACATGCTTGTATTATAAATGCTTATGTAGGAGTTTTGGCATGAATTATATTTTTATTGTAGAACTTGTAAAAAGCAAACATCATTTGGTTGGTAGGTAATCAAAAGTTTAACCAATCTTTAACTCCTAGTTACTGTTTTAGAGATTGAAGGGCTATTGGAAGTAGATATGAGCTTATACTGTTCATATAGTTTGTGACAGAAGTGTTAGTCACTTATTTTTTTCTTCCTTTTTTTTGGTGAGTCTTTTCCAGGTTTGGCATACTTGCACAATTTTTAGTTTGGTCTTAGTTAATTTGGTGGGGATGACAGACACATAAGCCCGTGGCTAAACACATATGCAGCTCTAGACAGGAGGGAGAAGCAGTAGCGTGGGTGGCTCCTCCTGTATAAATGAGGAGTTGTCTCTGGCATTAATAGGAAATCCACTTAGTAGATGCAACATGGGCAGGAACATGCTATAGAGCAACCGTTGAGATTCTCTCCATGTTAAAGTTCTAATGAAACAAAATATAGATATAGCCATCCTCTCTGCTGGATCCTGAACCTTTCTTGACTCAGTTTTAACATGAAGCATGTGCTTATTCATGCTTTGGCAGCTCAATAATTATAAGTCTTTTTTTTTTTTCTTCTTTTGATTGGTATCAGCCTTGGGTCTTATTTTGAATAAAGAACAGTTTAACACACTCTGTAAGCTAGGTCCGCCTTTCTCAGTGTGTGTATTTAGCTGCAATAGTTGAACGTGGGACAGGGACTTCCGAAACGTCCTCTCAACTATTCATTGCAAATGATTTTTCTTTTTGTGCACTGTTCACAGTAGCTAAGTTGTGGAAACAACATGGATAGATAAATGGATAAATAAAATGTGGCATAAACGTATAATGGAATACTAGGCAGTTTTAACAAAGAAGGAAATTTTGCAGTGTGCCACAACATGAATGATTCTGGAGGACTTTGTGCTGAGAGAAATTAGCCAATCATCAAAAGTGATTCCACTTAACACGAGGTACCTGAAATTGTTAAATTCATAGGCTCAAAGAGTGGAATGGGTGAAGGGGGAAATAGGGAGTTAGTAATCAACAGGCATTTAAGTTCAGTCCTGCAGATGGAGAAGCTCTAGGGATCTGTTCTTTACCATCAGACCTGTATTGACACTTAAAATTATTAAGAGGATAGGTCTCATGTTAAGGTGTTCTGGCTATTTTTTTTTTTTTTTCCAGTAACCTGTCTGTTTTATAGCCAGGTTCAGTGGGGACTTCTTTCTGATATACCAGAGCTCTGTGGTGTCTTTTGGAAGGCATTCCTAAAATCCCTGTCATGGGGTCTGCTATTGTGGCCATTTTCTAGGCCATAGGCTCAGGCCTCTAAAGAGTGGGTAGGGTATAAGTGAGATTTTGTGACTTTAGCAATTTTCTTATCACAAAGTGGCAGGCAACAGAGATGTCTCCATCTCTGTTGAGACTTGTATTAATTGGTCCTGCCTTGATAAAAGGTGCAAAAGGGCAACCCTTTGCATCAGATTCTGAAGGTTGCCCTGCCTTATCAATCGAGCCACGAGCTCAAATCATTCAGTAAAATAGATAAATTGTAAGTGCCAGTAGGTTTTAGATGTGACATAATTTTTTTTTCCCCCCCTCTCTGACTGGGCATTTATTTTCTTACTGATTATTTCACTAACTGGTACTAGTGATGGGCTTTAACTATTTGAATACTGATAACCTTGCATAGTTCACTACTAAAATGTAGAGGAAAATATAAATGGAGGTGTTATGTGATTTAGTACTGCTTTTGAATTGAGGTTTTTAAGTACCTTAAAGTCAGGATCTGTACTTTTTTTAGAAAACTCATTTGTTTTTATTAGATGTTGAATAGACTAGAAAACTAACAGTAAGTCAACCATAGTATCTAAAGAAACATGGTACAGTAAATGCCTCTGTACTTAACCACTTGAATTATTAAAAAGAATATATTAATGAAGCAAGTAAAACCAGAAAGCACTTATGTGTCCCTCACCCTAGAGATACTCCCTGTTCTGAGCTGCCTTTATCATTCATTTGCTTTTCCATGTATTTGATTCCTTAGATAATGCCTTGTTTCGTTTTGGTGTTTTTGAAGGTTTTATAAATCACTGCACGTATTCTTCTGCAACTTGCTTTCTTTATATTCTGTTCTTGAGATTCACCCTTGTTGCGTCTCACTCTAGTTCTTCATTTTCATTGCTGTATAGTATTTGTGAATTAATGTATCAGTTTATTCATTCCTTTGTTGATGGGAATTTGGGTTCTAGGTTTTTACTATTATAAACAGTACTGCTCTAGACATTCTTGTACCTGGCTCCTGATGCCTATGTGCAAGAGTTTCTCTTGGGTATACCACCAGGAGACAAGTTCTTGGGTCATGGGATATGTATGTGTTCAGCTCTGTTTTGACTGAGCCAGATTTTTTTCCAGTGTGATTGTGTTTTTTCTCCCATCAGGAGAAACTTTATATTGTTCCATATCCTAGCTGGGACTTTACCTTAATAGACATTTTGGTTTTTGCCTGTTGTGTTACTTATGAATAATAATGTTTGTTGGGCTATTTTTGCATGTGCAAACCTGCTAAAATTTACTATTCTCAGGAGGCTTACGGTAACTTGTATGGACAGTTCAGTTCAGTCGCTCAGTTGTGTCTGACTCTTTGCAACCCCATGAATTGCAGCACGCCAGGCCTCCCTGTCCATCACCAACTCCCGGAGTTCACTTAAGTCGGCGATGCCATGCAGCCATCTCATCTTCTGTCGTCTCCATCTCCTGCTTTCAATCTTTCCCAGCATCAGAGTCTTTTCCAATGTGTCAGCTCTTCTCATGAGGTGGCCAAAGTATTGGAGTTTCAGCTTTAGCATCATTCCTTCCAAAGAAATCCCAGGCCTGATCTCCTTTAGAATGGACTGGTTGGATCTCCTTGAAGTCCAAGGGACTCTCAAGAGTCTTCTCCAACACCACAGTTCAAAAGCGTTAATTCTTTGGCGCTCAGCTTTCTTCACAGTCCAACTCTCACATCCATACATGACCACTGGAAAAACCATAGCCTTGACTAGACAGACCTTTGTTGGCAAAGTAATGTCTCTGCTTTTCAATATACTATCTAGGTTGGTCATAACTTTTCTTCCAAGGAGTAAGTGTCTTTTAATTTCATGGCTGCAGTCACCATCTGCAGTGATTTTGGAGCCCCAGAAAATAAAGTCTGCCACTGTTTCCACTCTTTCCCCATCTATTTGCCATGAAGTGGTGGAACCAGATGCCATGATCTTAGTTTTCTGAATGTTGAGCTTTAAGCCAACTTTTTCACTCTCCTCTTTCACTTTCATCAAAAGGCTTTTTAGTTCCTCTTCACTTTCTGCTATAAGGGTGGTGTCATTTGCATATCTGAGGTTATTGCTGTTTCTCCCGGCAATCTTGATTCCAGCTTGTGCTTCTTCCAGCCCAGCGTTTCTCATGAGGTAGTCTGCATAGAAGTTAAATAAGCAGGGTGACAATATACAGCCTTGGCGTACTCCTTTTCCTATTTGGAACCAGTATGTTGTTCCATATCCAGTTCTAACTGTTGCTTCCTGACCTGCATACAGATTTCTCAAGAGGCGGGTCAGGTGGTCTGGTATTCCCATCTCTTAGAATTTTCCACAGCTTATTGTGATCCACACAGTCAAAGGCTTTGGCATAGTCAATAAAGCAGAAATAGAAGTTTTTCTGGAACTCTCTTGCTTTCTTGATGATCCAGCAGATGTTGGCAATTTGATCTCTGGTTCCTCTGCCTTTTCGAAAACCAGCTTGAACATCTGGAAGTTCACGGTTCATGTATTGCTGAAGCCTGGCTTGGAGAATTTTGAGCATTTCTTTACTAGCGTGTGAGATGAGTGCAATTGTGCGGTACTTTGAGCATTCTTTGGCATTGCCTTTCTTTGGGGTTGGAATGACAACTGACCTTTTCCAGTCCTGTGGCCACTGCTGAGTTTTCCAAATTTGCTGACATCTTGAGTGCAGCACTTTCACAGCATCATCTTTCAGGATTTGAAACAGCTCAGCTGGAATTCCATCACCTCCACTAGCTTTGTTCATAGTGATGCTTTCTAAGGCCCACTTGACTTCATGTTCCAGGATGTCTGGCTCTAGGTGAATGAACACACCATCATGATTATCTTGGTCGTGAAGATCTTTTTTGTACAGTTCTGTGTATTCTTGCCACCTCTTCTTAATGATATCTTCTGCTTCTGTTAGGTCCATACCATTTCTGTCCTTTATTGAGCGCATCTGTGCATGAAATGTTCCCTTGGTATCTCTTAATTTTCTTGAAGAGATCTCTAGTCTTTCCTATTCTGTTGTTTTCCTCTTAAAAAAAAAAAGTTAATTGACCTGGAGATGCTAAGTGAAAGTTATAGACAAGGAATTTTTTCTTTTAATTATTTTATAACTTGATTGAATCTCCTTAGCTTTTTATTGTGATGATTTTCAAACATAGAAAAGTTTAAAGAAAAGTCTTATAACGAATTGCAGTATACCATCACTTACATTGCAGAAGGAAGTGGCAACCCACTCCAGTATTCTTGCCTGGAGAATCCCAGGGACAGAGTAGCCTGGTGGGTGCCGTCTGTGGGGTCGCACCGAGTCAGACACGACTGAGGTGACTTAGCAGCAGCCTAGCAGTCACCCACATACTTTGCTCTAATTGCTCTATTTATGAGTTTTTATGTGCATTGCGTTTGTATATGTATTCGTTGAAAATTTTTGAGTCACAGACAACGTGACACGTTACCCATTCATTACATGGTTACATGTGATCATCTTCAGCATGTATTTTCTAATGACAGGGATATTCTTTCTTACTTATTAATACAGTATCATGATTACATGTAAGAATATTGCCAAGAATTCCCTAATATCTTCTAGTAGCCAATGCTATTTGCATTTATCAATTATCTCCTAAACGTCTTCAGTAGTTGTGTTTTTGGTTAATTTTTGGAACCAAGATCCTTTCAAAGCTGACAAGCAGCGTGTGGTTGTTACATTTCTTAGTCTTAGTGTAGAACAGTCCTTTCATCTTTATGTTCATGATGCTGGCTTTTTGAGGAGACTAGTCACTTGCTGAGTGCACACATTCTTGGTTATCTGATTATTTCCTTGTAGTGTCTTTAAGCTGTTCTTTTATCCCCTGTCTGTTCTGTCAGGATTCACTTGACAGGACTCGTGAGTGATGCTGCGTGCTTCATATTCTATCACATCAGGAGGCGCTCCTAAATGTGATCACGTGCTTAGGAGGTGCTGCTCGCTCGCTGTACATTTCTCACTTTGTAATTAACTACCTACTGTAGCGCCTTTGAAGGACAGTGGGTTCTGTGTCCTTTTGACCTTCCTCCAGTAGTCTCTGATTGTTCCCTAGCTCTCTGGCCCAAGACAAACAAAGTTTACCTTGTAGCTTCCCTGTCCCAAATCTGGAGTCCAGCCTGTCTCCAAGGAGCCCTTGTTTCTGGTAGGAAGGTCTTTAGAAATCTAGTTCTGCCTGCTCAGTACGCTCCATACTGAGCCACTGACTGGAGTCCCTGCCTCGAGAAGAAGGGTACTGACATCTTCAAGGAAGTTTGCTGATGGCTCTGGAGGACACAAATAAAACTGCTGATGGGCAGTTTTTCAAAGCAGCATAGTAAAAAGGTGCAAAACAGTATAGTTAAGGTCCTAGAAGGCCTCCTGAAGGAGGGGTTAAGAAATGGATTTGAGTACACTGAAGAAAATAAATAAAAAGGTAAGTAAAAAGGTGTCTGTTAGTGAGGAGGAGAGAACATTCTCTCCAGGGCAAGGATGTTTATGGAAGTAGGAGCAAGCCGAGGCATGTGTGTTACAGCAAGTAACCACAGCCTTGCAGTGGTGAAGAGTCTGAGTACAGAAATATAAGGAAATAAAATGATTGTTAGCAGGGCCAGAGACTTTGTGTTCCACTGAGTATATTTTTTTTGAATGTAAATACCTCCATTTGTTTTTTTGTTATAAAAAGCAGTGCATGATCTTTGCATAAATTTAAAACAGAAGTGTTTAAAGTGAAAGCTGTGTCATGATCGTATCCTAAGAGTATGTTACAGTTTGGTTTATTATCTTTTCAGACTTTTATATATTTATTACATAGAGGTTAAGAGCATGGAAACTGTCTCAAGAAAGCATGCATTTAAAACCGGGCTTTGCTGTTAATTAGCTGTGTGGGTTTTTTTTAACGTGTTAATTTTTCTGTGCTTCAGTTTTCTCATCTGTTAAATAGGAAATAATAGAATGTACCCTGCAGAGTTGTGAGGATTAACGGTTGGCGCATATAGTACTGCCTAAATCAGTGTTTGGCATATGGTCAGCATTCATGTGTTACTTGTTTTTATGTTTTTGAAACAAAACAGAATCATTGTTCTGTATGACATACAGCTTTGTAACTTAACTTATTTAAAAATGAATTTCTTTTTTCTACAGGTAAAGAACACATAGAGACATTACCATCCTAACCATTTTTATGGGTACTTTTCAGTGGTATTTGTTATATTTGCATTGCTGTAGAACATATCTCAAGAACTTCTTTAATCTTGCAGAACTGAAACAGCTCATTAAACAGCTCTCTTTTGCTTGCTCCACCCAGCCCTGATAACCACCGTTCTGCTGTACTTGTGGAGAACAGCATGAGTATTTTAAAAGAAACATTTTCCAGGTGATTTGAGGGCCTATTCAGTACTGAAGACCGTACTACCCCATATCAGCTCCTAAAACTTGGTAGACATCTCTTGGTGTTAAAGAAAAAGTGGGATAAAAACTTTACCATTCTAGTTTCAGTAGGTACTCTGCAGCCAGGGCTTTGGTGCAGTGAAATAGGTGGAAAGCAGGGTGGTGAGACAAGCGCTGTCAGGAGTGCTGAGAAACTGCATGTGCCCTGTTAGGCATTGGCTGGGATGGGTGCGGTGGGGACGCTTTATGAAGGCAACATTTGTAACACACTGAAGGGATAGGTTAAAGCTTGTGAGGACAAGATGTGAATGTGAGTGTCAGGAACAGATAGACGAGGTCGGGCAAGGGAAAGGACAGTGTGGTATTCTCTGGGGGAACTCTCACCCTAGTTTAGTTAGGTTGTTGGTACATTTTTCAGAGATAAGGAAGGAAAGGTTGCTCAGGTAAGAGTCAGAGGTTGGTTCTTCATGGTGTGGAGAATAACTCACTCAAGGGTTTTGAGTGGTCCTAGTCAGGTAAAGACGGAGAAGGCAGTGGCACCCCACTCCAGTGATCTTGCCTGGAAAATCCCATGGACGGAGGAGCCTGGTAGGCTGCAGTCCATGGGGTCGCTAAGAGTTGGATACAACTGAGCGACTTCACTTTCACTTTTTACTTTCATGCATTGGAGAAGGAAATGGCAACCCACTCCAGTGTTCTTGCCTGGAGAATCCCAGGGACAGGGGAGCCTGGTGGGCTGCCATCTGTGGGCTCGCACAGAGTCGGGCACGACTGAAGTGACTTAGCAGCAGCAGTCAGGTAAAGAAATGGGAGAAGAATGAGACTGTGGTCTAAGGAAGGAACACTGTTCAGTCTTCAGGAGTTACTAGGAGGTACAGAATGTACTTGATGCTGTCAGGGGTTTTGAAGACTGTGCCCTTGTTACTTCATGGCCTCAGCAAGTAAGAGGACGGCGGCTGTCTTGAGAGGTATTTATTATGAATACTTTGGTTCCTTCATTTCCTCAAATATTCATATATTTTGAAATACAAGTCTTTAGCTAGGTAAGCTGTTTTGTGAGACAGTTCCTAGTTTATTTAATGAGAATAATCCTATTAGTCCTCTTATTTAAAAGGTGAGATTTGATGTAGGTCTCACAAACCAAGTACAAAACACTCTGAAATCCTCTAAGAAAATACAGGGCTATTTATTTGAATAGCTGCTTTTCAGTGAATGTGATGGATTTCAGCATGTTTATTAATAGTTGATGATCGCGACATTGAAATTTTAATTGGGAGAGAAATTGACATGGTTTGGCATTGATCCAGTGCACTGTAAGCTGCTTTAGAACACCAGGTAGTCTGAAAAATGTAAAACATGTTGTGCTTTTTTAGGAGTAAGTTGATAATCTTGTTAGGTTTATTTTTTTCTCCCCGAAATAGAATCAAGGAGGGTTATTTCTAAATCTTGGCAGTTTTTCCATAGCTATGACTTTTTAGAATAGATATGAAAAGAAACTAGTTTACCATGAATACTTAAGGTGGGAACCAAAACGTAATGTGTTGTTCTTTGCACATCATCTTGGGCTTTTTACTTTCCCCAGTATGAAGTGACAATCAAGGAGAAGCATTTTGAAATATGGTTCCTTTAAAAAACTTGCATTGCTTTCAGGTTGTTCACAGTTTACTAGAGAATCAAATTAAGAGTGATCACCATGAAATAGACTATTAATTGAATTGTAGAGGCAGTAAATGCCAAAGGGTTTAGAGGATGTGTCATTTCTCACTGGGGGACAGGAAGAGTTTTACAGAAAAAGTTGCATTTAGAATCATTTGTTGTTATCTTCTGAACTCTTGAAGGAAAGTATGGTTTGAATGGAGGGGAGGAGGGCATCTGATTATTGAAGCTTAATTGCTCTGAAAGATAAGATATGTATGAAATTGGGCATAGGTCAGAGTGGTACCACCTCCCTGCTCCTGTCCCAGTCAGAGCCCCTCTTTTTCTGTTTAAAGAAAACACTGAAGAGTTCTAGATTTCTTTTTACAGGAGTTCTGTGATCAGTAGGGGTAAAAAGCAAAACTTGGCACCGACTCGGATACACTCCAGATGGCATGCATTTGCAGTTAGAATAAAAAATTCTTTGTTTATTTAAAATTCAAGAAGATTTGATGATTGAATTTTTGGATGTTGTCATGTTGTAAATAACATTACCTTCTGAGGGGAGAAACTTGGAACAGTCAACAAATAATGGTGAATGTGTAGATGTGCCCACTGTAAGAGGTGAGTCACAGAACGACAACGTTAGGAAGGATGTGAGACGGATGTGAAAAGAAAGAATAACGTGATTGTCTTTGCTGATGCCTGCCTGAGAAGCCTTGTTCACCATAAGGTGACATCCCCCAGGAAGAGGTTGAAAGAGGCGAGCTGTGTATTTTGGCCACTGGGGGGGATACCCAGTTGTGGAGCCAAGAGTAGGCTGTCCAGTTGGTCACACTGTGAGCAGAAAGTATAAACACATTGCCTTAATGCTGTATTAATTGGTTTAAATCTACTTTAAGTGACAAGATGCCTTAACTCAGAAAACAATTTGTCTTTTAGATAGAATCTTCCTGCAGCTGGAAAACGGCATTCATTCAACTTAAAATACTGGCTGTAGAAAAGGAACCTAAATATATGTGCACTGGACATTGTAGAGATTATGCCAGTTACTATGTATTCAATATGGCTTTGATTCTTGAAAACATGCATATGGCTTAGAAACAAATATTCTAATTCCAGGTGTCTCTTAACCTAGGGTTAGTTTTTCCATTTTTATTTTTCCAGTCTTACTGAGGAATAATCGACAGAACACTGAGTAAGTTTAAGGCGTTGTTGTACAGTCACTGTGTCGCGTCCGACTCTTTGTGAGCCCATGGACTGTAACCCGCCAGACTCCTCTGTCCGTGGGATTCTGACTGTGTGGGTTGCCATACCCTTCTCCAGGGGATCTTCCCAACCCAGGGATTGAACCCAGGTCCTCTGCTTTGGCAGGCGGCACTGGGGGAGCCCACTAAGGTATACAGCATCATAATTAGACATTGTATATTTTGTGAAACAGTAAGTTCAGTTATCGTTCATCACCTCACAGTTTCAGTTTTTTTCCCTTGTGATGAGAACTTTTTAAACAACTGTCAAATATGCAATATTGTTACTACACTCATCATGTTGTATGTTATATCCCCAGAATTTGGTTTTCTTTCCACCACTTTAAACTGATTATTTTGGCATTCAGTTCCATATCTCTGAAACACACGGTTATCTTCCTCTGTCTTGATTATTTGGTTTTAGGCCTTGTCACTAGGTTTCCTGCGATGGAAGAAGAGAGTTTGGCAGTTACGCTCCTCACCTGCCATGTGGCTCTCTTCTGACTTGTAAAGTGGTTTTGAGTCATGTGGTCTTCTCCAGGGGGATCTTTCCGACCCAGGGATCAAACCCGGGTCTCCTGCATCCCAGGCAGAGCTTTAACCTCTGAACCGCCAGGGAAGCTCATATAGTCTACTTGCCACTTCATAGGTGCGTGACCTTGGGCAGGTCATTCAGTGTGGCTCAACTTTTCTCATCAGTAAAATGAGTACTGTGTAAATAGTATCTACTTCATAGGATTAGGACTTAACACATGTAAAGTAGTTGGAATAGTGACTAGCACATAGTAGGCTCTACATAAGTGTTATGAATTATTAATATGGTATAATTACTTTTCCTCTTTGTACAACTCCATTCACTTAGCTTTCTATGTCGTGAGTCCCCCTACATATGAACCTTGGAAAGTTGCAAACTTTCAAAGATGGGAACGTGTGTTTGCATGTCCAGCTGTGTTTACATTCATGTGTCTGGTGTACATTGTCATGTGCATCCTCTACAGGAGGCTATGGTTTGGTTTACTTTACTGTAAAGTACTGTTGCCATGCGACATGAGCAGATTACTAATGAAGACCTGATGGAGTCGGAGGCCCAGAGAAAGGACCAGGAGAGACAAGATGAAGAGGAAACTGCAGAACCAAAGAGATTCACAACGTGGGAAATGGCAAGGGGATTTTCTTTATTTGATGAGGCGCTGTTAGTTTTTGAGGCATAGGAGCCAAACGAAGAAGGGTACATGAAGGTTGCAGACTGCCATCCAGTGCTTCGGATTATCTGTGATGATAAACAGAAAGAGCTACTGCCTAGACATCGCTGGATTGTAGTTTTAAGAGAGTAGATAGAACTGAAAACATCAAGGAGCCAGCACCTGTGCCATCCATGTCAAGCATGTGTGAAATTGCAGCTTCCCTCCGTGCTGTGCTGGCGACCCTTCCCCTCTGCCTTCTCCCACCGCCTCTCCCTCCTCCAGTCAGTACCTCTTGTCCGTTTGCTCAGTGCCCGCCCCTGTGTGCCAGCTGTTGTACTGTACTACTGTACTTTTCAAGGTACTGTGCTATAAGATTTAAAATGATTTTTTTAAAATTTTTTGTGTTTGTTTTTTATGTATTATTTATGTGAAAAGTATTATAATCCTGTTACAGTACGGTACTGCATAGCCGATTGTGTTAGTTGGGTGCTTGGGCTAACTATTGTACTCACAAACATGCTCTTGGAACGGAACTTGTTTGTATATAGGGGACTTGCTGTAATCTGTAGACGTTTTGTAGATAATCTTTATCAAGCTGAGGAAATTCTCTTCTAGTTTACTGAGAGTTTTTATTATGAGTGGTGGTTGATTTTTGTTTCCACCTATATTGTGGATTTTTGTTTCATCTTGCACTTATGTTACCTTCTGCTTTATGTATTTTGAAGCTCTGTTGATATATACAATTTAAACTGTTATATCATCTTAGTTATTCGGCCTTTTAAAAAAAATCATTATGTAATTTTCCTCTTTATCCTTAGTAATTTTCTTTGTTGTTGTCATACTGGTCCTGAGGCTCTGTTTTTTATTTACTTACCTTTTAAACCTTTTCTGTGTTCACATGGGATCGTTTCTTTGGTCTCTGAAGCTCACTGAGTTTTCCTCTGTCATCTCCATCATGCTGCTGGGTGCTGCTGCTGTGCTTAGTCCGTCAGTCGGGTCTGACTCCTTCTTTGTAACCCCTTGGGCTGAAGCTCGCCAGGCTCCTCTATCCATGGAATTCTTCAGGCAAGAATACTGGAGTGGGTAGCCTTTCCCTCCTCGAGGGTATCTTCCCAACCGAGGGACGGAACCCAGGTCTCCCGCATTGCAGGCAGATTCTTCATCAGCTGAGCCACCAGGAAAGTCCATGCCACTGAATATATCCAGTTAATTTTTTATTTTAGCTATTGTATTTTTTGGTTTTAAAATTTTCATTTGGCTTTTCTGTATATCTTTGCGAATATTTTCTTTTTTCCCATTGATATGAGTGTTTCTGGTTGATTGTTGGAGCGTTTTAATAATAGCTGCTTTAAATTCTGTCAGTTAATGCCAACATTGGTGTCAGCTTAGCACTGGTGTCTGTTGACTCACTTCCCTTATAAATTGAGATTGTCTTGGTTCTTCATATGCTGGATAATTTTAGGTTGTATCCTGTGGAAAGTTTTGCATATTATGAAATCTTGAGTCTTGTTTAAATCGTGTGGAGAATGTTGATATTTTAAGTTTTAGCTGGCTACTAACTAATCTGGTTAGATTCAGCCTGCAAGTCCTAACCTGCCTTCTTTGGTTCCAGTGTCAGTTCAGTTTTCAAAGCCTTTGCAGCGCCGTTCACATCTGTCCCTGAGGCCTGCATGATGGTCTCTGTTAGTTCTGCTCTCTCACACATCAGTAGTTTGTATTATGAACAACGTGATGGGGTCACTTTAGGGAGCTCCTTCCTTGGGAATGCTCGTTTTTGGTCCCCTGGCCAGAAAGCTGGGGTTGTAGGGACCTACCTTTGCTGTCCGTCACGACTGTGGCTTTGTCTGGGCCGAATGGCAGGAGGACACAGACAGAAGGAAGTGGAGGGTCTGGCCCCATGCTGTCTGGATGGCAGGACAGACAGAAGGAAGTGGAGGGTCTGGCCCCATGCTGTCTGGATGGCAGGACAGACAGAAGGAAGTGGAGGGTCTGGCCCCATGCTGTCTGGATGGCAGGACAGACAGAAGGAAGTGGAGGGTCTGGCCCCATGCTGTCTGGGCTGCAGCTTCACTGATGAGAGAAGAGAAGAGACGCCTGCTGCTCAGCGCTTTGGCTCCTGCATGCTCCTGTTGTGGGTTGCCCCAGGGTCCCTTGGGGTTTGGGGTGTGAGAGGACAGGGATGAGAAGAGAAGGTGGGCTGTACTCCGAGCACTAGGGGTTCCCTTTTTTGCTCCTTGAGCCAGAATTGGAGGGCGTCTGGACCACTCTGTGTGCCCTGGTGGTCGCCTCTGTGATGCTCCTGGTGATTTTGGTGGGGGAGGACGGTAAACTCATCGCCAGCTCAGCGGCTCCTCAGACAGCCGTGCCACACGTTCTGCCTGGGCTCTGGAGCTCCACGAAGTCCGTGAGTCTGGCTTTTGTCTCCTTTGCAGCATGGCTCCTGCTGTCTCTGCTCAGTGCTTTTCTGTGGCCATGCGCCTGGCTGGCGGGATCTTAGACCCCTGGCCAGGAATGGAACCTGACCCACGGCCGTGAACGCGCTGAGTCCCAACCACTGGACCACTACGGAGTTCCCAAGCTCAGTGTTTTTTAAGTTAAAAAAAAAAAACCCAAACCTGCCTTCCTATTTGCTTTTGTGTCTGCACAGCCTATAACTCCGCCGAAGGTTAGTCACAGGTTGTGCTCACACCCCTTGAACTGGCAGGCTGTTTGTTGTTTTGGTGTTCTTTGCTGTTTTGGCTGGAAAGCCTGTTCAAACTTGAGGTTGTTCCCGCTCTTGGATCCCCTTCCATGATGTGCAGGTTCCCTGAACAGTGATGCTGGGCTGTGCCTAGTCGCTCAGTTGTTTCCGACTCTGCGACCCCGTGGACTGTAGCCCACCAGCCTCCTCCTGGGATTCTCCATGCAGGAAGACTGGAGTGGGTTGCCATGCCCTCCTCCAGGGAATCTTCCCAACCCAGGGTCAAACCCAGGTCTCCTACACTGTGAGCGGATTCTTTACCGACTGAGCCATGAGGGAAGCCGGAACGGTGATGCTCATTAGCTACAAAACCCACGGTCATCACTAGCTGCCTAATGGCCATAAGTTTTCATCAGCTAAGAATTCAGGGCAGCGTTGATGGACACATTGAAGGTATATAGGTGTACCGTCTTTTCAAATTCCAAACTTAAATTGCTTTTAAAAATAATAAAATGGATAATAATTAGAATTGAGCATTTGTTATTGACCACACATTTTTACACAGTTTTCCCTACGATATAGTTGAGGAAAGTGGGACTTAGAGATATTAAGGTTTTTTTCCCTCTATGTTGTACAGCTTATAAGTGATCAAGCTAGGGTACAGTTCTGACCTCAGAGTGCATGATTTTTGCCACTGCCTGAAACTTAGTTTAGAAAATCATGTGTTTTAAGTTGTTCCTACTTATAAGCCCTTTATGAAGTATGTATTATCCTTAGTAATAAGTAGGCGGTGGCAGTGGATTTTTGTAACATTTTAAATGCTGCTTTTACCTCTTCTCTCTGATGTTCTTTCCCCCTCCCTTTCTTGATTTAAATTGGTATGTAAACTTCTGTGTTCTCTAAATTGAATCAGTTGAGATAGAGATGTTATTTTATTTAAGGAAATATGCGTCAGCTTCTGTGAGAGTAAAAAAAGATGCTGGGTGAGGCAAAAGTATTTTGTTCACATAACCTATTTAGAAAAGCTTTATAAATAGGTTGTATCAGGTTGCCAATTATATAAAGGAAGATCTTATTTTGTAATTTTGATATGCATAAATTTAGTTACCACAGATTAGTTAAAACTAGTCTCCCAACCACACGGGTAATGACATGAAGTAAATGAGACTTTACCGCTAGCTGTTCATTCCACCTGACCTGCCTGTTGAGAAATCTGTATGCAGGTCAGGAAGCAACAGTTAGAACTGGACATGAAACAACAGACTGGTTCCAAATAGGAAAAGGAGTACGTCAAGGCTGTATATTGTCACCCTGCTTATTTAAGTTATATGCAGAGTACATCATGAGAAACGCTGGACTGGAAGAAGCACAAGCTGGAATCAAGATTGCCGGGAGAAATATCAATAACCTCAGATATGCAGATGACACCACCCTTAATGGCAGAAAGTTAAGAGGAACTAAAAAGCCTCTTGATGAAAGTGAAAGAGGAGAGTGAAAAAGTTGGTTTAAAGCTCAACATTCAGAAAACGAAGATCATGGCATCTGGTCCCATTACTTCATGGGAAATAGATGGGGAAAGAGTGGAAACAGTGTCAGACTTTATTTTTTGGGGCTCCAAAATCACTGCAGATGGTGATTGCAGCCATGAAATTAAAAGACACTTACTCCTTGGAAGGAAAGTTATGACCAACCTAGATAGTATACTCAAATGAAGAGACATTACTTTGCCAACAAAGGTCCATCTAGTCAAGGCTATGGTTTTTCCAGTAGTCATGTATGGATGTGAGAATTGGACTGTGAAGAAAGCTGAGCACCGAAGAATTGATGCTTTTGAAGTGTGGTGTTGGAGAAGACTCTTGAGAGTCCCTTGGACTTCAAGGAGATCCAACCAGTCCATTCTGAAGGAGATCAGCCCTGGGATTTCTTTGGAAGGAATGATGCTAAAGCTGAAACTCCAGTACTTTGTCCACCTCATGCGAAGAGTTGATTCATTGGAAAAGAGTCTGATGCTGGGAGGGATTGAGGGCAGGAGGAGAAGGGGACGACCGAGGATGAGATGGCTGGATGGCATCACTGACTCGATGGACATGAGTCTGAGTGAACTCCGGGAGATGGTGATGGACAGGGAGGCCTGGCGTGCTGTGATTCATGGGGTCGCAAAGAGTCGGACACGACTGAGCGACTGAACTGAACTGAACTGAACTGATTCATTCCTCAGATGACCTCGGAAATCACAGCCCTGCATCTTGATTAGTGAGTGGCCAGCCCCTCTCATTTTTTCAAGCCTGCCAGTGATTGGTCCCTGGGCATCTGTCACGTGGTTCTCTTGTAGACAGCAGGGCCTTGTAGTTGCCTAGCTTTCTTGTTCTCCAGTGATAAACTTACATGACACTTTACAAAAATGAACCATTGAAAGAGGGAGTTGGCTAAGAAGAAAATGCAACAAGGAAACGTTAGGTGTTAGTGCTGGATGTGAAACCTAAGTGGAATATAAATGGAATTGTAGAAGAAATAGCTGGCTGTGGGGATGTTGACACTGAATGAATGCCCACCAATCAATACCCACCATTCTAGAGACTCTAGACATGCAGTCAGAGGAACTCAGAAACAGGCTGGTTATTATAAATGAGGAAAATGGTTGTGATGAAAAGAATCAATGATATCTTCGGGGAAGGAACATCAATAAGAACTTTACATTAAAGGAACTCGCAGAGATATTGAAAGTGCAAAGGAAAAAATTTGGAAGGTATTGCAAACCTCGAAAGTATACCAAGCATGAAAAAGATGCTCACTCCATCTGCTGAGTTATTCAGTGAGAAGGCACACAGATTCAGATTAGTCCTTATCAGTTTTCTTTTCAACATCTTATTTATTTTTAATTGAAAGATAATGTTTTACGGTATTGTGTTGTTTTCTGCTGTACATCTGATGTTTTTGAATAAAGTAAAATACTCTAATTATCAACATATCTAATATTTTAAGTTACAGTATACTAAACAAAATTTTCAGTTTCCTGTATATTTATAACCTAGAGTAAGAGAGTTTTTAATATTTTGGCAAAAAGTTTTGAAGGTCATGGAACAATTTAAAATTTTCCTGTTGATTTTGAAGATTGGTTTTTACGTTTACAGATTGTACAATGGTTTTTAATGGTTCTACACTACTGTGCATAGCAAGGATTGCCTCTATTAAAAGCCAGTGTTTTGGAGTTTTTCAGAACCATTCTGTGTACTAACAGGAGTTTTAATTTTGGTTTTGTTGATGGAGATCAGGGATGCATAACCAAGCTGTCATCAGGTTGTTCTTTGTTTAAAACCCTTCAATGGCTTTCGTTATCATTAGAATAGAGCAGACTCTTCAACGTGATCCGATCCCTGCCTCTGTCTTTAGTTCTTGTGTGCTAGCACTGTGTATTTTCCTTTTTAGCCCTTAGGACTTAAGAAAATGAAAGTGTTAGTTGCCCAGTTGTGTCTGACTCTCTGTGACCCCATGGACTGTAGCCCACCAGGCTCCTCTTTCCACAGAAGTGTCTGGAATAGAATACTGGAGTGGGTTGCCATTTCCTCCTCCAGGAGATCTTCTGGACCCAGGGATTGAACCTGGGTTTCCTGTGTTGCAGACAGATTCTTTACCATCCGTGCCACCAAGGAAGGCTTCCATAGGATCAAACGATGTATTTAATTGTGTAATTAGCCATGTAATATTTGTGTCCAATGGACCTATATTGTTTACTACCAAATGCCCAGCACCTGGGTACATATAAACATATGCATACATGTCCATTCATTCATATCAATATACAGTGCATGTTATACCCGCAGGGCACTCTGTACATTATATGTGCATAGATATATTTTTTCCTGTGGAGAAGAATGGTTACTTTCCCAAGATTCTCAAAGAATTCAGTGGTCTGAAAAAGTAGAATATTGCACTATAGGAATTGATACAGTGAAATGAATACTCAGCCTAGATGGTATCATTAAACATTAAAGATGTTCACTTTCCAGTCTCAAACTGCATTTGAATATTTGGACATATAAGGTATTATATATAGCCCTGAACAAACATTTAAAATTACTGCATTGTCTGTAGAACATAAAATTCATTTTAAAAATGGTTATCTGTGTTGGGATATACTAACATAGTGGTGATATATGATGAACTGGGAATCAAACTACTATAAATCATGGAGGAATCTGCAAATTTTTCCTTATTTTGTTTTTCCTCCTAGTGTGTGATTGTTCCACTGGTTCAGGATTCTTTTCAAATACTTCAAAATAATTTGATAACATAAAATTGAAATATAACTATGACTAAAATGTTTCCAATTAAAGAAAGTGACACAGATTTTCATGTTTGTTCTTTTTAGGAGTGTTTTAAAGGAAGTTGGGCAACTCACAAGTTACTGCATAAGAAAGCAAGTAAGTAAAGTTACGCATCTCTATACTATTTTTCATAGAAGTGACTTCTTGCAGAAGACAGAAATTCTCCCAGCTCTGTAAGTGTGTATTTGAATGTTCTGACAGTATATAATCCCAGAGGCTAGAATTAGGACAATTTTGTGCTTTGCGGTATTCAATCCTGTAAGTAAAATGTGACTGAGTAATACCTTTGTTAATCTTGTATTGCATATGTACCATGGAAACATGAGATGGTTGCTACGATAGTTGGATTGGCTTGAGCAGTACCAAAGAATGTCCTGATTTGGCGTCTGGCGCCATCTCTCTCCTGTGCGTAAAGCATTTGCGTGTTGCAGGCAGGGGCACAGGAGCTCCATTTAATCAGATTGTTTTTGTTGTTGCCTAGTGTCACTCCAGTACTCTTGCCTGGAAAATCCCATGGATGGAGGAGCCTGGTGGGCTGTAGTCCGTGGGGTCCCTAGGAGTCAGACACGACTGAGCGACTTCACTTTCACTTTTCACTTTCATGCATTGGAGAAGGAAATGGCAACCCACTCCAGTATTCTTGCCTGGAGAATCCCAGGGACAGAGGAGCCTGGTGGGCTGCCGTCTATGCAGTCACACAGAGTCGGACACGACTGAAGCGACTTAGCAGCAGCAGCAGCAGTGTCAATTTCAATAGCTTTGTCTAACTCAGAATTGTATCACTTTGTTTTTTTGGTGTTTTAATGTTGTTACTTGTAGCCTGATGTTTAATTTTCTTTTTTGAAGTTCCTTTGTGAAACACCACAAATTGAAACTATTGGCTACTTTTTTAGCTATTGCTGTCAGCCACACTGATCTATCACTGATTCAAGTCATCTTTCCTGCCTTGGCGACTCATCCTATAAATTTAAGCCTTTAGGGTGGCTAGCTCAAGACAACTCATCACAGTTACTTGAACATTGACAAGGGCTTTTTGTTCTTATAGCATTGCCATCCTCATGGATGAAGGACTGGCAGACAGTACATGGTTCTTGGTATAAGGTTTCTTTTTCAAATTAACTGATTTTGCAGTATTTTTAGTTCATCTACTTTATATTTTTAAGGAGTTTGCTGATTTAGTAAAGTTTGGTAGATTGTTTTATATTTATATACCTTCAAAATCTCATTGAGATCAATTTAACCACCATTTGAAGGAAAAGGAAATAAAAATTTAAAAAGACATTCTGTGGTTATATAAAGTGAAGTCTGCATTTAGTGCAAGTGCTAAGGCTATTGTGGGAGGAAATCTGGTTAAAGATGAGGAAAAGTGATTGTGAGTAAATGAGTTTAAAAAAACATAAATGACAGGATTTGTTACCTCAAAGGATAGAGATAGGTTTAAATATGCCACTTTATTTTATTTACTCATTCTTTAAATACTGTGCATCAGATGTGTTAGGTAATTTTAGAGCTCTTTGAGCCAATTACTAACATTTTATTACCCAGGAACTTCTGGAGGAAGGCATGGCAACCCACTCCAGTATTCTTGCCTTAAGAATCCCACGGACAGAGAAGCCTGGCGGGCTGCAGTCCCTGGGGTCACAGAGAGTCGGACGTGAGTGAGCAACTTAGCGTGCACGCAGGCACCCGGGAGCGTAAAGCATAGGGAACTGAAGGATCAAGGTGGAAGAGTATGCTACTGAAAGGACTTGAAATGAGTCTCTTCTTCAGGTGTTTGCCAGCTCATTGAAGTGTGCCTGTTTCTTCAATATTGGGTTTCTGAAGATAGAACTATTTTATTATGACTTATGCTACAAGACAGTTAAACAGCTGGTGTTCCCTAAGTGATTTTTACTGTATTGGACTGAAACTACTTGTATTTTATGTATATCTCTGGAGTTTAGTATGATGCCATGTTTCAGATTGTGCCCTCTTGGATCTGATGGGATTAGGTTCACTGGGTGAGCCTAATAGTCTTAATCCCTTTGGGTGGTGTTGGGTAGAGTCAGCCCTCAGCTGGCCAGTCCTGTGTTTTTCACACCCTAATAACCATAGTGGGTGACAGTCTAAGAGGAGGGGATGGTGTGGGGAAAGATGATCTCCAGAGCTAAGAAGAGTATTGAGAAAGGGAATAGGGGAAAAAAAGAAATAAGAGGTAGGGTTGGGCTGGGAAGCAACCAGGGTGGCTTAAAAGATAGCTCCTTAGTCCAAGAAATTATAGTGAGATAACGTAGCAAATAGTTATGTGTACTGATCTCTAATTAAAGATGACTGATTTGTATTTATGTTCATGTGGTGTATTGGTTTGTAGTTTGCTTTTATATCTTTGACTGGATCTGGCGTTAGAGTAATCCTGGACTCATAAAATGGGAAATGTCTCCTCCCCTTCTTTTTTCTGGAAGAGGTTGTGTAGTATTGATATTATTTCTTCTGAAAATGTTTGCTGCTGCTGCTGAGTCGCTTCAGTTGTGTCCGACTCTGTGCGACCCCATAGACGGTAGCCTACCAGGCTCCCCTGTCCCTGGGATTCTCCAGGCAAGAACACTGGAGTGGGTTGCCATTTTCTTCTCCAGTGCATGAAAGTGAAAGGGAAGTCGCTCAGTCGTGTCCGACTCTTCACGACCCCATGGACTGCAGCTTACCAGGCTCCTCCGCCCATGGGATTTTCCAGGCAAGAGTGCTGGAGTGGGGTGCCATTGCCTTCTCCAGAAAATGTTTGCTAGAGTTTGCTAATGAAATAGTTTGCACTTGCAGGAGTTTTCTTGGTTGCAGAAGTTAATGAGGCCTTAGGAAAGTTCCAAGTGTGAGTTAAAGAGCAACATTTATTTTTCATGTGTCCTAGGGAAGAAGACCACTTGGCTGTAACATCTTGAAAAGCCTGTAATGCTGATGCTTGGGTGTATTTTTCCTATGCATACCTACTGCCAGAGTTTACATAGTATTAGCATTTGGCTTTGGTCTGATCTGTGTAAGTTGTAGCACTTCATATCTCAATACTGTATTAGTGTACACTTTTACACTTAGCACTGACACACTCAGTTTCTTTGTCGCTGATTTTCCTAAAGTAAAAAGGTGGATGTGTTTGACAAGTGTCTTTCGGATAGCCAAAAATGTGATATAAAAACTCACTTAAAAAAAGAGACTCTCTATGGGAATTCTCTGGCGGTCCAGCCGGACACAGTGCTTTTGCTGCCGTGGTTCAGTCCCTGGCTGGGGAACTAAGATCCCCACAAGCCACGTGGCGCAGCCGGAACAAACCAACCACCTCTAAATAACACTTTTTCTTCTACTCTACTGCCCTTCCAAGCTAGTGTGCTTGAGTTTTAGACTGTACAGGGAAGAGGTTAGGTAATATTTCAGAACTGGTTGCAGCAAGCTTTGTGAGCATGGGTTACTCTAAGCCTTACCTCCAAACTACCGAAATCATGGGTTTGTTGTGAGGGTTAAATGGGCAGTAATTAGTAAGTGCTCAGCAGCCATTTATCGGGAGAACTGAGTCAGGATTGTGGTCAGAAAATTCTGTCCCAGGCAGAGCTTAGATACATGCAGTTTTTTGTGAAAGCTGACTGGAGGAGGCCACGTGTTTTAGAGAAGAAGAATACGATGTGTAATACTTGAGATCTGACCTTGTACGTATCGGGTGCTCTCTGACACCACCTGCAGCTTACCTGGCCCTGTTGCATGGTGATGTGTGAAAGATAACTTACAGGTGTTTCTTTCTGCTGGCCTATGCTTTCACAGTCTTTGTGAAAGGAGCAGTTAGTGTGCAATTTTGTTACCAACCCCCTGTCCAATTCCTGTTTATTGGATTTCTGTTATGTGCTTAGGACTTAGGGGCTTAGATCAAATTTATCCTTAAATAGTTTAATTTATTTTGGAAGAATGACTTTCCCTAAGTAAATTATACCTAGAGATTAGAAAAGAACTTGCTATATTTCATTCTTGTCTAGCTAGCTTTTGGGTTATAATGCTTGTTTGAGGTCTGCTTTGAATTCTCTTGAAAATTGATTGTGGACAGTTCAGAATCCAGATCAGTAGGAAGCTTTGAAAGGTTGTACATCCTTCCTTTTCCCTGCACTCTCCCTTGGAGTATGTTAAAGCAAAAAGCCTACATCTTCATTGCTATTCTGTGCTATATTTCTGGTGAAAATTATTCTTGAGTTTCATAATTCAGACAGAAGCACTTGGTGCTATCACAGCCAAAGCAGGTTATCAGGCCTGCATTTAAAACTAGTTTCTATAATGTTTGGGGGCTTCCCTGGTGGCTCAGACAGTAAAGTGTCTGTCTGCAGTGCAGGAGACCCGGGTTCAATCCCTGGGTCAGGAACATCCTCTGGAGAAGGAAATGGCAACTCACTGCATTACTCTTGTCTAGAAAATTCCATGGATGGAGGAGTCTGGTGGACTACAGTCCATGGGGTCGCAAAGAGTCAGATGCAGCTGAACAACTTCACTTTCACTTCACTATAATGTTTAACCCCAGTGGCAATGAATAGAGTCCATTTTTGTCCTGGAATGAAAAACAGCTTTCCTATTGACATTGGCATTCACAGAGGCTTTCTTGAGCTTCATAGGGGAGAAAAATACCTAAAATTCAGTAGCATAGTAGAGCTTTTCTTTCTCTTTTCTCTTCTTATTCTTTTCTATTATTCTACTTCATATGTACTATTATAAATACATTTTCTTCCAAAATAATGTGAATGGATTGGTTGTATTTTTGCATTCTTGTCAATTGCACGTCAAGGGTCTTTCACTCCTAAGTTGACCACGTGCTTTGTGGAGAGAATACTCTACTAGTAACCAGCATTTCCACATTTCTCTGCCCATGTGAACCAAACTTCCCCTGTTCCCTCATCTGTAAAATGAGAAAATGAGACTAGATTATCTTTCTCTGTTGTTATTGATAACTTTAGTCACCATGCTGTACATTATATCCCCAGGACTTAGTTATCACATGACTGGATTTTTGTACCTTTTGACCACCTTCACTCATTTCACCATTCCTCTTTGGCTTAAAATGTCTATTCTCCCATTTTGTATTTTAAATAGATCACTTAAAGGGGAGTATTTTTTGTTTTTTTCTAAAATTATTTGAAGACTGACTTTTAAAACCTGTGATAGCACCACAGTAATCAGGAAAAGATCGGTATGCATTGAGAAGTATGTAGGCTCTTACTTGGCTGTGGGAGGGATTTGAATTCCTGCTGTTTAAAGTTTTGGGTTAACAGTTCTATTTTAGTTTGTAGATAGAGCAGTGTGCTCAGATACCATTGAGGGTATGTTCTGTGTGAAAAGATTTTAGGTGCATTTCAGTTAATGCAGCATTATACATTATTAACTAACCTGGTAGTGGGGTCTTTGGTTCTTATGTTTCTAATGAATTTTCAGTAACTTTTGATTGATTATTCCCTCCCCTTATCTTTGCCTTTTCCTACTCCCTTCTATTACCTGCTTCCTTCTGTTACCTTCTTCCTGCAAAAAAAAGCAGACGATACTCATTAAGTTTTCAAAGCAACTTAAAATGTTTCCTTGACAGTCTGTCATCAGCTGAGTGAGAAGTTTTTTATTTTTTAAACTTTAAATTTGCTTGGGGATTATTTAGAATCTGTTCTTTTAGTAAAAACATGGAACCCATTGCAAAAAACAGGCGTCCTATAAATTGACATTGTAGAGAGAATGCATTTAGCATTTATTTGAGAAAAGGAGTTTGACCACGTGCTATTCCTATTCAACATTGTATAAAAACTGATGATATGTTTAGTTTGGGGTTTTTCTCGCAAGACACTTAGATCTTTCAGGAGTCAGAGGGTTGTGGATAGAGCAAGAACATAGTATTTTGGGGATTCAGGTTAAGGTGGAAGTTTGCTTGATTTTGTGCCTGGGCTCTTTGGCTTGGCTTTCAAGTATGTGATTGTTAAAAGTATGATGATGCTTGGTAGCTTGAGCGCTCAGGCATTTCTTTCTCTCATTCATCTATCCATCTCCCAGAAGATGAAAAGGCCAAGCGAGAAGTGTCTTCCTGGACTGTAGAAGGTGATATCAACACTGACCCATGGGCAGGTTATCGGTATACCGGAAAACTCAGACCCCATTATCCACTGGTGAGTAAATAAGGTAATAAAAATTTAATATTTTTTTAAACCAGTCTTCATAATTTTCAGTTTCCTAAAAATAGTTCTTATAACTTGTATTCCGATTATGAATCATGTGATCAGGATTAAGGTTACAGTCTAGCTTTTTAGCTTTCATGGTATGTTGTTTACAAGTTAGTAGGGATAATTGCCAGTCATGGGTGAAGCAGAAGAAATTTTAGATTAAGGATCAAGACTTCCTTAATTTTTTTTAAAAAATGAGGTAGAATAGATATTTTTAGGCCAGCATAATGGGAGTATATATTACTACTTTTCTAAAATTTTTTTACTGTGATATAGTTCTACTTTAATTTAGATAAGACTTTTCTGCCCCCCTTGCTCCTTCCTCTGTTTTCGGCAGACTGACTTCAGAGTCTTAACCTCGGAATTGATTTAAGTTGAAATTTGTCATTCTGAAATATTTAAATTCTTCTTACTGTTTTCTTTTTATTAAAGAAGTACATCCTTAATTTTTAAAATTTGGAAAAATATAAGAAAGTCTCTTTAATTATAGTTTCCAGAGATAATAACCAGGAACATAATGGTGTACATTTACTTCGAGACAACATTTCATTATTGCTTTGGTTCACCGATTTGTTTGGAACAACACAGGCGCCTCCCTTGTCTGTGTGTAATCGCAGATCTTCAGTGCCCTCTGGCACTCTCTGTCGCTTACATATTCTGGGAAGGGGCATGACAGTAGCACCAGGAAAGTAAAGCTCAATCCTCACGAAATAGATATGTTGTGATATTTAAGATGTCCTGTAAAACTTTTTTTTTTTTTCATTTAAATGAGATGAATGAATTTTTTATTTGGTATTTATCACCCCACTTTTATTTGTGTTGTTAGTAGATTTTAATAATGAAAGTTACCTTCACATTTGAACCGGATCCAGCTAACCTCTTTGTTGTTTTCAGATGCCAACAAGGCCAGTGCCAAGTTATATTCAAAGACCAGATTATGCTGATCACCCTTTAGGTAAATTCTGCTGTGCTGTTTCTTCGTATTTTCAGTTTATGAGCTTGATGACTGCTACAAAAAAAAAAAGAGTCCTTTTTTAGTAGAAAACTTTCATTGCTGCATTTCTGATATATTTTTTTTCAAGATAAACTAGAATATTTGAATTAAAAATTCTTTCCTCACACTAGAAATCTAATCAATTCTAAAGACATTGTTTATATAGCTGTTAAAGGCTACCTCCAACATAATACTGTATTTTGTGTTGTTATATCAAAGTCTAGCTTTTAAAAAAAGTTATTTTAACATGTTCTCCTGCGTTAATTAAATAATACCTGTTTAGATAAAAGCAGATGGTGGAGGCTCTGAGTGCATGCCTAACTAAAGATTCTGTATTGTAGCAGTAATAGAAATAGCAGTAATGGGATGATAATAATAGTAATAGTGATGCTGATGATTTTATAATTGATACTTATTTTGTCATAACTGTGTGTCAACTTCTTTACGTGTATTACTCCATTTTATACTTTGAGCACTCCTCTGGTGTGTTCTATTGTCTTCTCCATTTTATAGTTAATTATAATGAGACATAGAGAAGATAGGTAATTTGCAGCATGGTGGTGGTTTAGTCGAGAAGTCGTGTCCATCTCTTGCAACCCCATGGACTGTAGCCTACCAGGCTCCTCTGTCCATGGAACTTCCCCAGGTGAGAATACTGGAATGGGTTGCCATTTCCTGCTCCAGGGGATCTTCCCTCCCCAGGAATTGAACCTCAGTCTCCTGCATTGTAGGCAGATTCTTAACACTGAGCCACCAGGGGTGCCCAATTTGCAGCATAGGTTCTGTGAAATTACTGAGTTTGCATGTCAAAAATGGTTGCATGTCAGCATTTTCATGTGGTTCAATCTACCAAACTAAGCTACTGTTGCTTTTCTTCTCTAAGACAAAAAGGAACTGTATTAAGTTCTTACGAATCTAATTTGAAAATGTAATTAAACTCCATTGTTTCAGATAAATTGAAGGGAAAGAGTCTGAATGATAGAATACTGTTAATTTTGTTACAGTGTATTTCATATTCTAGAGTATAGTTTTAAATCGCATCTTTAAAAAGTATGCAGATAAGGCCTTCTCTGGTGGTCCAGTGGCTAAGACTCTATGCCCCCAGTGTAGAGTGACAGGGTTCAATCCCTGGTCAGGGAACTAGATCCCACATGCTGCAACGAAAGAGCCTGCGTTCCCCCCCACCCCCCACAATACAGCAACAAAAAAGAACATAGATACGGTAAATTCTGGTGGGATAAAATGTTATGAGGGGAAAAGTGAGTACGTTTCCCCAGAAATAATCACTGTTAATGATTTCTTGCAGAACTTTTCAGCAGTCTTTGTTGTGGATACACACATTAGCACCCTCTCCATCCAATTATACAAAAAATGAACACGCATATACAGCTTTTCACCTTGTGTTACTGTATTTTATGTTGTAAATATTCCATATAAGTTCACATAAAACCATTTGTTTTTAATGAGTGAAATATTCCACTGTGTGTACGTGTTATAATTTATTAAACCAGACTCCTATTAATTTATTTCTAGGTTTTTTTTCCAATTTATTTCTAGATTATTTCCAGGTTTTATTTCTGCTAGTTTGACCACAGGAACTGTTCTTGTGCACCCTGTTCATGTGCATCTTTTTTCTATAAGCGAATTGTCTAAAGTAAAACAGCTACATCACAGGATACATGCATTTAAAAAATTTTGAGAGATAATTACAAATCTCAGTGATTCTTCAGTTAAAAACATGTGAGACTCTATTTTCTTCTGTCTTCCTCAGCTTAGTATGTTATCAAGTTTTATGATCTGTGCTGATCTGAAAGATGAAAGATGATACTTTGCATTTATTTTAATTTGCATTTTTAAGTTATGAGTAAGGTTGAGCATCTCTTTACTTTTATTATTATTTATTATTTTATTTATTTATTGGGCTGTGCCAGGTCTTAGTTGCAGCATGTGGGATCTAGTTCCCTGGCCAGGAATTGAACCTCGGCCCCCTGTATTGGGAACTCAAAGTCTTAGCCACTGGACCAGCAGGGAAGTCCCCCTCTCTTTACTTTTAAAAATCATTTGTATTTTTCCTTTTGAACTGTCTATTCATATCCTTAGCCTTTTTTCCCCCCTCTCAGATTACTTAGTTTTTTCCATACTGACTTATAAACTTTCTTTCTATATTGAGGAAAATAATCTCTATATTGAGGAAAATATTGATGTACTATAAAATGTTTTCTCCCAAGCAGATAGTTACATTTTTGTCTTTGTTTATAACATTACATTTATGACAAACTTTCAACAATAATTTGTAGTAAAATTTGTCTGTTTTCTTTTAAAGTATTTATGGCTTTACAACCTAGAAAGACCTTTTTGGTTCAAAGATAATAAAAATATTTTCCTATGATTTCTTCTACTGTTTCTGTGATTTTACTCTTTGTGTGTGTGATAAAATTTTGGGCCCATATGAAACTTATTTATTATTAGGAGTGAAGTAGGGCTGCAACTTAATTTTTTCCCAGAAGAATATCTGGTTGTCACGTCACTGATTGTTTTTAAAAATCAGTCTTTTTCTTACTGATTTAAGATGTAACCTATATCACTGTATTATATTTTCATATATGTTTGGGTCTATTTCTGGATTCTGTTCTGTTTCACTAACTTATTTGTCTAATCATATGCCATCACCAAACTCTTAATTATTATAGCTATAGAGTGTTTTACTCGCTCCAGTGTTCTTGCCTGGAGAATCCCAGGGACGGGGGAGCCTGGTGGGCTGCTGTCTATAGGGTTGCACAGAGTCGGACATGACTGAAGCGGCTTAGCAGCAGCAGCAGCAGCAGCAGCAGCAGCATAGAGTGTTTTAATATTTGGTAGGCCTTGTTGCAGAGAAGGCAATGGCACCCGACTCCAGTGCTCTTGCCTGGCAAATCCCATGGATGGAGGAGCCTGGTAGGCTGCAGTCCATGGGGTTGCTAAGAGTTGGACACGACTGAGCAACTTCACTTTCACCTTTCAGTTTCATGCATTGGAGAAGGAAATGGCAACCCACTCCAGTGTTCTTACCTGGAGAATCCCAGGGACGGGGGAGCCTGGTGGGCTGCCGTCTCTGGGGTCGCACAGAGTCGGACATGACTGAAGTGACTTAGCAGTAGCAGGCCTTGTTGCGCCCATCTTTCCTCTTCTTCAGAATTTTCCTGACTCTTCTTACATGTTTGTTTTTCCATGTGAAATTTAGGATCAGCTTGTCTGGTTTCTAAAAATGTCCTATTACCATTTTTTATGGGGATAGTATTAAATTTATAGACTAACTTTGGAAGAATAGACACTTTTACAATATTGAGTCTTCCTATCCAAGAACAGGGTATGTTTTTCTATTTTATTTGTCTCCTTTATGTCTTTCAATGGTATTTTTAAATTTTCTTCATTAGGTCTTTTAACATTAAGTTATTCCTGGATATTTTATCTTTTTAAGTTATTCTTGTGAATATAGTATCTTCTGTATTTTTTGATTTGTTGTTTTCATAGCTCAGTTGGTAAAGAATCTGCCTGCAATGCAGGAGACCCTGGTTCAATTCCTGGGTTGGGAAGATCCCCTGGAGAAGGGATAGGCTACCCAGCCCAGTCCAGTATTCTTGGGCTTCCCTTGTGGCTCAGCTGGTAAAGAATCTGCCTGCGGTGGGGGATACCTGGGTTTGATCCCTGAGTTGGGAAGATCTCCTGGAGAAGGGAACAGCTCCCCACTCGAATATTCTGGCCTGGAGAATTCCATGGGCTGTATAGTGCATGGGATCGCAAAGAGTTAGACACGACTGAGCAACTTTCACTTTCACTTTGTGTATGGCAGAGTTATTGATTTTTATATATTATAATCTGCCAACTTGCTGAATTTTTATTTCTAGTTATTTTCCAGGTATTCCCTTGTTTTAGGGATATATAATCATATCTGAAATTCGTAAAGATTTTGTCCTTTTCTTTCTAAGTTTATATGTCTTATTTCTTTCTCTAGTTAAGTATATCTGCAGTATTGTCAGAACAGTGCTAACAATACTAGCGCTGATAGTGGGCATTCCATGATGTTGGTTCTTGGCTTGAGATTTGTATTTATCATGTAAAGGTGGTAGCTGGCTGTGTTATCAGAGCTATCTTTGTAGATGATCATTTATTTTCCATTCTTTAATCTATGACTCTGACAAGTTATATTGATAGTTAATATTGAATTATACCTGTCTTTCCAATATGAATTTCACTCAGTTCATGGTGTACTGTGTTTTTTGGATTTTGTTAGATAATATTTTATTTGGGATTTTTATATCAGCATTTATAAAAAGTAGTTTATGGTTATAGTCTTTTTGTCAGATTTTGAAATTATTATTGTACTAGCTTTAATGCTTTTCAGTATATGAATAAATTAAGCTGATTTTATTAGTGAAAATTCTTAGGGCAATATTTTTCAAACTTTTTTTGATTGTGAACCAGAGTGAGAACTGTATTTTATAACATAATCTGTATATATGTGTGTGTATAAATTAATAGCCAAACATTTCACAACAGCCTATATATAGTCTATTTTCTATTCAGTTTATTTACTTAAAAAAAAAAAAAGTTAAGTCATAGCCCTCTAATAGCCACTAAATGATCACAAGTTGCAGTTTGAAAAACACTGACTTAGGTTCCAGTTTTAAAAAATAAATGAGTGTAATTAATTCATCAGGTGTTGTATATGCTTGCTACATAGGAGATGATCATGAAAACAGATAGAAATTAATTATATGGTGCTATTCAAATGTAGATCATTTATTGACCTTATTAACACACTGCCTGTCAGAGAATAAATAGGCCATCTTGACTGATTTCTAATAAATCTGAAAATTTGTTCTTTAGAATTCTTCCTTCAGTTTGTTTAGCAAATTTCATGTTGAAAGTATTTTTTCAGAAACCCTGGCCTGGACCCTCCCGTATTATGAGAAACCATTGTGTGAAATAGACTTGACTATTATTTTATCATTGGGGAGTAATTACGCTTTTATATACTACATCTTTTTGTTCATTTTGGTTTTACTTAGTGATTTTCTTTTCCAGGAATGTCCGAATCTGAGCAAGCTCTTAAAGGTACTTCTCAAATTAAGTTACTCTCATCTGAAGATATAGAAGGGATGCGGCTCGTATGTAGGGTAAGAGTTTTCCCCTCCTCCTAGGATAGGACTTGTTTAAGTAGTTACAACACATGAAGTCAATGATTTGCGCTTGTACAAAGGTGGCAAATGTTACACAGTAAGACTGACTGGCCATTTTATTTTATTTTTTTTGGAAAAAAAGTTTTTATTAAGATATAGTTGATTTACAATGTTGTATTAATTTCTGCTCTACATCTAAGTGATTCAGTTATGTATACATTCTTTTTTATATTCTTTTCCATTATGTTGGTTCCAGGATATTGAATATAGTTTCCTGTACTCTGCAGTAGGACCCTGTTCTTCATCCATTCTTTATGTAATAGTTATTTGCTATGGTTCTTTGATGAAAATCATTTATCTGTTCTTTTATTTCCCTCCCTTTCCTTCTCCACTGTAGAATTGTGAGAAGCCTCAAACTTCATCACTTGATTATTGTTTAGATTACTTAAGATGTACATTTTCACATAGAAATCAGTCAAGTGTACGAATTAAACTATTTGCTAGCTAGCTCAATTTTATTTATATGTTTACACAGACATACATACACATTTATTAATGAGTATTAAAAATATGTTAGAAATACATGTAAATAGTTATAAAAATTCAGGATTATAATATTCAAGGTGAGATTCATTTTGTCAGTATCCCGAAAATCTAAGTGCAGAGGGTACAGTTTCTAATGCTACTTCACTTCTTCTCTAATGTATGAAGTGTTTCTCTTTTACAGCTTGCTAGAGAAGTATTGGACATTGCCGCTGGGATGATTAAACCAGGTGTAACTACTGAAGAAATAGATCATGCTGTACACTTAGTAAGAATTTTACTTTTATGCTTTGAGAAATTTTTTATACTGTTAGATGTCTTAGACTTATAAATAAAGTAAACCTAAGTTCTGAATATCTACACTTGGCTAAAAACTAATTGAAAGCAAATTTTTCACTTTGTTTCAAATATAAAAAGTATTCAACAGACATTATCCCATCTGTAAGTATCCGATATTGGGGTCTGAGGTAAGCCCGAAGTACCTTGTTTCTGAAACCTCATATTTTATAACATTTTAGTTTAGCTTTTACAAGATGATTAATTTTATTACTGCTTTAGGTAAATCGTGCTACCGCGTGTGTCAAATATTCTGAAGTCAAAAAGAATATAACTTCTGAAACTAGTGGTAAAAAGTGTTCCCTTTTTTAATCTATTTACAATAACAAGGCTACAAAGAGACCAGATACATGTTTGTGGTAAATATAGTATCAGTTCAGTTTAGTCGCTCAGTCGTGTCCGACTCTTTGCGACCCCATGAATTGCAGCACGCCAGGCCTCCCTGTCCATCACCAACTCCCGGAGTTCACTCAGACTCATGTCTGTCGAGTCAGCAATGTCATCCAGCCCTCTCATCCTCTGTTGTGCCCTTCTCCTCCTGCCCCCAATCCCTCCCAGCATCAGGGTCTTTTCCAACTCCGCATGAGGTGGCCAGAGTACTGGAGTTTCAGCTTTAGCATCAGTCCTTCCTATGAACACCCAGGACTGATCTCCTTTAGGATGGACTGGTTGGATCTCCTTGCAGTCCAAGGGACTCTCAAGAGTCTTCTTCAACACCATAGTTCAAAAGCATCAATTCTTTGGTGCTCAGTTTTCTTCACAGTCCAACTCTCACATGCATACATGACCACTGGAAATATAGTATAGGGATATTAAAAAATTTTTTTTAATGTAGTTTTTTTGACTGTGCTGGGTCTCTGGTGCTGAGCACAGGCTGCCTTCAGTTCTGGCGAGCAGGAGGCTACTCTGTGCAGTGCACGGGCTTCCTGCTGCGGTGCTTCTCCTGTTGTGGGGCTCAGACTCTAGGCATGCAGGCTCAGTAGTTGTGGCACATGGGTTCAGTTGTCTCATGGCATGTGGAATCCTCCCGGACCAGTGATTGAACTCATGTCCCCTGCATTGGCAGGTGGATTCCTAACCGCTAAACCACCAGGGAAGTCCAGGTATACTTTAAAAGAAAGATTGCTTATCTACCAAGGAGAGACCTTAAAAACCCTGTAGTAGATGAATGCATACATGATATGGTTAGGTTGTTCATAACAGAAGAGCAGGAACTAGTTACTAAATTACATGGAAGGCTAATTAAAGCTGCTGTCATAACCAAACAAATGCAAGTCATAAAACCTTCTAAATTAGGAAGCATTTTAAAGATATTTATGTCCATTACCTCTGTGAAGATGGTGAAACTGGTACTCTTTTTCATGGTGATGGTATTTAAATCGGGACTATCCTTTTGGAAAGATATTTGACAATGTGTCTTGAGCTATAAAAATGTATGTAACATTTTTTTTATTTGAAATTATAAATCCCAATTTGGGGGTATTCAATATATTATAAATTCCATGAACAACATGGGTCTTATATGTGAATTTTTTTTCAGTAAATATATATATGTACTGTAAATATATTTTCTCTTAATGATTTTTAAAATAATATTTTCTCTAGCTTACTTTATTGTAAGAATACAGTATATAATACATATAACATACAAAGTATGTGTTAATTTCTGTTTTTGGTAAGATCAGCCGTAGTATATTAGTAAAATTTGGGGGGCAGTCAAGTTTTATGTGGATTTTGGACTAGGCAGGGAGGGGATCATTGTGTTCACTCACTGCCCCCGCCCTCCCCACCCACCATGGCCCAGGGTTGTATATGGTTATGTACCAGTAGCAGTTTGAATGCTTCCTATAGGCCAGGCACTCTTCTGTGGTTCTTTTACCAACTCATCTCATCTCCTAACAACTCTGAGGTAGGCACTACTCTCATCTCTGTTTTATAGATTAGGAAACTGAGGCAGTGAGAGGTTAAGTTGCCCAGGGCTATTCAACTTAAAAGTAATGGAGCTGGCATTTTCAGTCAATGCAGTCTGCTTCTGTGTGTTCTTAACTACTATGTGTACTGCTGTGAGAACTATAGAAGCAGGTTGCTAAAGGAAAAATGATAGGCATGTAGTTACTGGTTATAATATTTGTAGTTGAGAAAACTAAATTTTCAGTAATAGAATTACCAATAAAATTATAGTACATTTCACAAACTGTATTTTAGGCAGCTGTTTAAAAATTACTAGTCTCAAGACTGCAGCAGTATGGAAAGAGAAATCATGTGTGCTGTGACTACCACTGTATAAAAACATCCGAGTAACGTAAGACTCGTTTATGGAGAACTGGATCATTTTCTTAGTGATTGCTTTGTTGTTCCGCATGAGTGTTCATATGAATGTTCTACATCAATGTCTCTGGAAATACTTTGAAAGTGAAAGCATTAGTTCCTCCGTCATGTCTGACTCTTTGAGACCCCATGGACTGTAGTATACCAGGAATTCCAGTACACATGGAATTCCCTATCCATGGAATTTTCCAGGCAAGAATCCTGGAGTGGGTTGCCATTCCCCTCTCCATGGGATCTCCTGAATCAGGAATTGAACACTGATATCCCATGTTGCAGGCAGATTGGCAGGTTCTTACTAGTATTCATTTTTTGGTCATAGGGATAGAGGCATTTATATAAGCAATTAAAATTAACTGTGCACATTAATATTTATTTTAATATATTTTTCATAAGGAGTTGGTAATTCTAAAATCTTCATATAGTGACATTTGTATATGTTTGTAAATATTTTAATGCATGAATTTGCTTTTGCAATTATCAGTAAACTGGTTTGCTTACTGTTAAAAACCCTACTGTTTGATATTAAAGGTAGTATCTATTTTTATTTCTAATATAAAATATTAAATGGGTTTTTCATTAGGAACATGTGTACAACAAGTTTTTCCACATTTTTCAGATTTAGAAATCTGATTAATTGCATGCATACTAGCTTTTCCTTTTGCACATTCCAAATTACTCTGCTTTTAATTTATTATAGGCATGCATTGCAAGAAATTGCTATCCTTCACCCCTGAATTATTATAATTTCCCGAAGTCTTGTTGTACTTCAGTGAATGAAGTGATTTGCCATGGAATTCCAGACAGACGGCCCTTGCAAGAAGGTGATATTGTTAATGGTAAGAAATGTGTGGCTTTTGTTGCTGTGAGCTAAGAAACAAGGTTTTGGGAGTCTGATAGTGACTTGCATCTTCTTCACTTGTCTTTACCTTATTTTTTTTCATATTTAAATCTTAAATTTAAAATCTCTGGAAACCTATTTTGTGGTTTTCTGTTAACTGTTTTCAAGATACTTCTAGTATAATGTGTTTGTTGCAGGTTCTTTAATGCAGAACTTTACTATGTGACTGGTAAGTGGAGGATGTCAATGAAATGTGGAACTAATAACTGATTCAAGTGGGATTGTTTTCTTACTCCTTTTAGTCCACTATTACAGATAAAGAGAATATGTAATATGTGAAGAGAATAGTAATATGTGAAGACCTTAAGAAAAAAGCCTCAAAATTCTGCAGAAGTACTGTCCTTGATGTTAAGAAGTTTCGAAAGTGGCTTTAGGGACCACTGTGTTCAGCTGTTTTGGGAAACTGTGAGTGCAGAGAAAGAAGCTGCCAAGTGGGTTCCCTCTGTAATTAAAAAATAAATTGATGAGTTAGGCTCCCCTCGATGATATTTTTAATATTGATAAAGTTGGTTTCTTTAATAATCAGATACCTTTAAGAATCTATGTGTTAAACAAGGAAGCATGAGCCCAAGTGTTAAAGGCTTTAGAGAGTGGACCAACTGTGATGCTGGCTGTGAATGGTAGTGGAGACTTGACTGACACTGTTTTTATATGAGTTGTTTTTGCTGCAGTTGGACTATCAGTTTATAAAACTCCCTAGATTTTGAGGGGTCTGCCCAATGCTAATTTACATATAAGCTCTATTTTTTTTTGCATGCTTATTATGTGAGGTTTTTCAGGAATGTGTGTGTTGTGCTAGAGCCAGTACACCTATACTGTGATATTATAACTTGATTGAAGATTTATGGTTTAAAAATACTAATTCAGTGTGCTCTTGAGGGCACGTTTAGCTTAGTGTAGCTTAGTGGTGTAGTAGTAATCTGTATTTTTAAACATGAAGACAAAGAGAAGCATGAATAGTCGCAAATAAGTGAAAGGCAAATGAGTTTTTGAAAAATAATTGTAAAACAGTGTAAATGTTTCTGTTTATTGGTTGACTAGGATGAGGAAAAACTTGTTAAAGATAATGAGAGAAAGCAGTACTTTCTGTTTGATGTCACAGTGTGGCAGAGTCCTTTGTTTAATGTTATTAACTTGGGTTATTGATCTTGCTGGAATGTATCCTGGGGGATGCATTATTCTTTTGCCATAAACGATCTAATCACTGCTGTAAGAGCATTGAAGCCCACCGTCTGGCTTGTGCTATGTGACCATGGACCTGTCCTCTCCAGTGAGTTTCTGTGTGTTATAGACAAGAAATATCTGTTGGGTGTTACTTGTTCATTGGTGTTGCTTAGAAGTTATCTTTTTCATGAACCTGCTTGATTCTGTCGTGTCGGCAGAATTTGAATTTTGAGATAAAAACAAATGCGGTCTTTCTATTTGCATATTCTTTTGCAGTGGACATCACTCTTTATCGGAATGGTTATCATGGGGACCTGAATGAGACATTTTTTGTTGGTGACGTGGATGAGGGAGCTCGGAAACTGGTTCAGACCACATATGAGTGCCTGATGCAAGCCATTGACGCAGGTGAGGCTCAGGGCTGGGCACCCACTGAAGCTGCTGAGTAGTGTGGGCCTCGAGTGACCTGTCATTACACCGTGCATGCCTTGTCCCTTCCAGCTGTGCTTCTGCCCTACCTGAGTTAGCTTTGGGTTTGGCAGCAGTAGGTTTAAAGATGACTTGAGAATCCCTTGATGAAGATGGACTGGATTATGGCTTATTCCTTTGTTCCTCTATGATTTATCTTCCTTTTCATTCGCTGATAAATGGGGAAGAATGTGTGGATAGTTCTCGACTGTAATTTTTCTTCTACTTTTTAATTCTTTCATAAGTGTTCTGTTCTCTTATTATAAAAAAAACTATAAGACTGCATCAGATTATGAGAGGAAAACATGAGTGATTTTCCTTTATACTTGCCTTTCCTTTTTTTTTTTTAAATCTCTTTTTTCTAGAGGTGTCCATTTTTAACATTTAGGTTTTTTTTCTCCATAGTACATTATTACACATAACTGTATGTATGTGTTTAGTTAGGTTAAATGGAATCATAATATCTGTAGTATTCTGTAATTTAGTACTTTTTCAACTAATAATATCTTCGAGATCTTTCCATATTAGAATATGTACATACCTGCATGCATAGATCTACCCATCCTTTTCATTGCTTTATATTTTATTCCACAGTATAAAAATGTCTACAACTATTCCCCTGCTGGATTTTGGTGTTTTCCAGATGTCTTGCTATTATCGTGAATAATGTCTTTGGTGAGGTGTATTTCTGTGGGGTTTTTCTCAGACTGTGTCTGTCTTTGTTCATACAAACAGTTCATCCATGGTTTTTAAAAATTTATGCAATATCTTGTGAGGAAAGAGAAAGAAAGGCTTGTTGCAGATGTAAACAGACTATTAGAAGGACAGCTTGAGGGCCAACAACTCTTCAGGTGGAACCCACAGCATTGCAGCATTATTGGTCAGTGTATTATCTAGCCTTGCCCCACCATTAAATAGATCTGATGTGTCATCTACACTGTATATACATCACTGTATACAGGACAGCGTTCTTAGGCAAATAGAGGAGATGGTGTAAGTTTTTACTAATTTAATAAAGTCAGAGGAATGAAAAGTGAAAGCATGTGATTATTTTTATATATCAGTATGTGAGATTTTCCTTTCCTTTTATTTCACTGTAGATTATACTTGAAAACTTTGATATTCACGGTGCTACTGTGAGATGAGAACTTTAATATTTACTATCTTATTTTGGAAGCTTTAGGTTTAAATAATTTTTAGAGTTTCTGTGTTCAATATTTGTATTCCTTTTGCTTCTCTATGAGTTGATCGAAATAACCAGATAGCTGGAATGTTGTTTTACAAAGTCACAGGAATGAAACTTGCTAAGGAACTAAAATCTTTAGAACAGTAGACAACCAAAAGTAGAGGTTGCCTAATGTCTGCAAAGTGCTGTTAACTCCTATGTATGGATCATTCCTGCCTGCTGTTTTCTGATAATTGGCCCACCCTGGTTCAGAGCTGTGGAGAGTTGGACCAACTGTGAAATTAGCTTTCCAGAATAGGGCTCCTCAGCCTGCACGTTTGTGGCATTTTGAGTGTGATGACACCCTGTCGTGGGGGCCTGTCCTGTGTATCATAGGATGCTTAGTAGCATGCCTGGTCTCTCTTCTTTGGAGGCCGGTTGCACCACCTCTCCAGGTTGTGACAGCCAAAAACATGTCTCCAGATTCTATGAAGTGTACCCCTGGGACCAGAATTGCCTCTGGCTTGAGAATTAGGGAGAAGCCTCCATTCTCACACTGCATCATTATTGTTGAACAGGTAATTCCTTTATTGTATGTGCAGCATGGGTTAAAATTTTGCTTTCCTCCCTGCTGACTGGGGCTGGTAAGAAGGCTTGGGTGGGAATGCAAGAAAATCATTATGCAAGTCAGCATGTTCCTCAGAAATCGTTAATCTCCCCCGCCCACCTCCCAATAAAAAAACAACCAAGCTGGTCCATATGGTTAAGAGCAAGTATATGTTACGAAAATGATTCCTTAAGCCATTTGCTCAGAAATGTGATTGGCTGGAGAGGATATGGTGTGTCTGAACACAGGTTGAAACCTCTTTCTCAGCCAGCAGAGAAAGAGACTGTAGGGAGGGGTGACCCCCAGTACTGTGGCTGGACCCCCCACGAATCCAGCAGAACCCAAATCCTGGGGTCTCAGTGCTAGGAGAGCCATAGCAGCAATAAGAACCATTGCTTCTGGTTTTTATTTGAACAATGGTAAAAGTCATAAAAAGTAAACAGGGCAGGAAGTATATAGTGAGAAGTACGTTTCTACATCCTACTCCCAAGATTTTCTTGAGAGACAAATGAACAATTTCAGAACCACTTATATGGGGATAAAGATGTCCAGGGGAAGCAATTCTTTGAAAAGTTGACCAGACTGCAACTAAAGACAAGTCAGTTTCCTTTATGAGTGTTCCTTTTTCTCCTGATGCTCTTTATTCTCTTATCTCTCCTGCTCGCTTTAATGGAAAGCCCACTGACCTTAGAGAAGGTGAAGAAGAGAAGTGTGTTTTCCAATCTCTTTGTTTGTTCAGAGAGCAGGTGGTGCCACTCCCAGCCCCTGACTGCTGCACAGACCCTCCTCTTCTGCAGCAAAGGAGGAACCAGGTGCTGCTGGCTTGACTCTCAGTTTCATTGTTTCCCGGCAGTCTAACCTGTCTGAGCTTTGGTTTCCTCATCTTGAAAGTCTTACGTGTAGGTGTGTAAAACCTTCAGAATGGTTCCTGGCATAGATAGTGATTGCTTAGTAATTATCAGTTATTTCTCTTTGCCACGAGTCTTCTCTTTTCCTTTCAGTAAAGCCTGGTGTTCGATACAGAGAATTGGGAAACATTATCCAGAAGCACGCACAAGCAAATGGATTTTCAGTTGTTCGAAGTTACTGTGGGCATGGAATCCACAAGCTTTTTCATACAGCCCCCAATGTACCCCACTACGCCAGTAAGTACTGTCCAAAGAGTTTGTATTGGCTGACTGTTTATTTAGCAGATATTTTTTCCCCAAACATTTAATAGGACCCACTGTTTTGTATCTGTCAAAATAATCTATTAGCTGTTATAAATAGCTCCCCAAAATGTGTATACTCTGCACATATCTTGCTCACAATAGTCTAGAGCCTGTGTGTTTGGTCACTGTGAGGCGTGGGTGGAACAGTTATTGTTTGATGCAGATGCTTGTCACTTTCAACACATAGCTTTCAGGGTCACTTTGGGGGTTCCTTTTCTGATCTTAAAGACATTGGGGAGGAGGGGAGAAGCATGGAGGGGTATGCTTGGGAGGTTTTAGTGGGCCAACATGGACTTGGCACAGATCACTTACATTTACTTTTCATTGGCAGGAATTCAGTCATATGGCTACACTAACTGCAAGGCAGGTAGGGAAATGTGATCTAGCTGAGTACTCTGGAAGAAAAGGAAAACAGTAATTTTGGTGAACAGCCAACACTTCCTGCCATATATATTCTGACTCTAGATTAAACTGATTCCACTAAGTTTGATTTGAGTTCTTAATACATGTCAGATACAGTGTTCTTTGTTGGTATAAATAGAGGAGAATAGACAAAGTATCCTTTCCTCAAATTGAGTGCTGTCTGATAGATTAACAAGGAAGTGTTGGATGATTAGTCTTACAGAACCTTTTCTCTTGAAGAGATAAGACACACAGGAGTAAGTTTGTTATTTAGTGCTGGAAATGAAAGCTATCCACATTAGGTAACATAAGGAATTTAATAAATATAGAGGAGCCACTGCTATGTAGAGACTTTCATGTACCTTCTTGGGCTTAGGTTTGCTCATACATACAGTATCAGGGAATGGTACCTACTCTAGAACTGTTCCTGCAATTAAGGGAAATCTTGCTTGGAAAGCACTTAAAGTTAACTTTTAGAATGAAGATGATGGTGATGATTTGTGTTATCTTGTTTGGGCATCACGACTCTATGAATAATTTCTTAGCTCTATTTTTAAAAAGCAGAGTCTGTTTTACTTAGGTCCACACAAACTAGTGAATAAATGTCAGGGGTAGGATTGGTACCTGGGTTCTGTCTGCCTTTTTAGAGTCAGTCTTTCCCTTGGTGCCTAGTAAGGATGTAAGCAGTTTGGCGCTGAGTCTTGTGGGAGAAATAAAGAATGAGATTTTGGTTTGCTGGAGAAGATGAGAAAGAGCATTCCATATGGTGCTGCTGCTGCTGCTGCTGCTGCTGCTGCTAAGTCGCTTCAGTCGTGTCCAACTCTGTGCTACCCCATAGACGGCAGCCCACCAGGCTCCTCTGTCCCTGAGATTCTCCAGGCAAGAACACTGGAGTGGGTTGCCGTTTCCTTCTCCAATGCACAAAAGTGAAAAGTGAAAGTGAAGTCGCTTAGTCGTGTCTGACTCTTAGCGACCCTGTGGACTGCAGCCCACCAGGCTCTTCCATCCATGGGATTTTCCAGGCAGGTGGGGAAATATGAATAGGTGCTTCAGGTTGACAGACTGAACAGAGACAAACTTAGGCTAAGAGTTACATGTGAGCTAGAAATGGGAAGTGCCAGATGGAAGATATCTGACTTCATTTTTAAGGAATTGCAGAAGATTTTTTGGCAGGAGAATGGCAAGGTGAAATCGTTATTTTGAGAAGATAAATTTACCAGTGGTGTCTGGGATGTATTGCAGGTGTGAGCCAGCCAGGCTTGTCAGCCTAATGGGCAGTTGTTTCCGTAAATCCAGGTGTGAGGTGGTAAAATCCAAGATAACGATAGTTGCGATGAGAAGGGGAAATGAGTGAGAAACCTCTCAACAGGAGAAGCTAGAGAAGTCAGTTAAGCACAGCATTTGACATGAATCAATAAGCATTTATTAGCAGACCACAGGGTCCTTTTTATTTCAGCTGGAATTGTGTGCAAAGTAAAAGCTAGCAATAGATAATAAGCAGCTGACTTTGTTCCTTCCTGCTCAGCCCTGGTCACCTATTGTGCATTCTCTTTAACAGGGTGTCAGTGGCTATTCGGATGACACTGCTGTGTGCCACACGTGTGCATGCGTGTGTTTTGCATGTGGAAAAAGTGTGGGCAAGGGAGAGAATGAGAAAAGCACCCTTACTTGCAGAGGTATCACTCAGATTTAGGGATGGATTGTATGAAGAGAGGCTTTACTTACTGATGCTAGTTTTTATTGGGATATGGTAGGTTTATAGTGTTGTGCAAGTTGCTGGTGTACAGCAAAGGGACTCAGTTAATGTTGTTTAGTCGCTAAGTCGTGTCTGACTCTCTTCCAAGCCCATGGACTGCAGTCTGCCAGGCTCCTCTGTCCATGAGATTTCCTAGGCAAGAGTACTGGAGTGGGTTGCCATCTCCTTCTCCAGGGGATCTTCCTGACCCAGGGATCAAACTGGCATCTCCTGCTTGGCAGGCAGATTCTTTACCATTGAGCCCCCAAGGAAACAGTAAAGTGAATCGGTTATACATATACATATATCCACTCATTTTTAAGATTCTTTTCCCATGTAGGTCATTACAGAGCGTTGAGTAGAGTTCCCTGTGCTGTGCAGTAGATTCTTACTAGTTGTCTGTTTTATGTGTAGTAGTGGGTATATGTCGTGAAGAGAGATTTTTTGAAGGAAATAAAATTCATGGGAGAAGGAGATACGGGTCAGTGATGATAGTGTCAGCACAGTATGAGCCCACTGATATATAAGATATGCCTCTTGAGTTTCATGTTAAGCTGCTTAATTAGAGATAAACAATTCTGAAAAAAGAAACAAGGACCCATGTATTCTTCATTTCATCCACTTTGCTGTATTTATGAAAAGTCAAGTGTTAATCGGGTTAAAATAAAATATGTTGTGGTCTCTTTAGGGAAGCATTAAAGGAAGCTACTGGAGTCTTTGTTCAGCAGAGGCTTTTGAATGTAAATGATCCCTTCTTTAACTTGTAACTCTGTATTCCTAAGCAACTGAGTGTGAAACCAGGAAATTGTGTAACTTCCCTCCATGTCCTGTATAAAAGAGGTCTTTGTTGAGATGAGCGCTTATGTGCTTCCTTACCATAATGGTTTGGAAGTAAAGGTGATACTGCCCTACCTTGAGAATATAGATCACCCTCATGCTGTGAGGCAGAGAGCAGAGCAGTTGCATGACTCAGCAGTATCATCTGCTATGGTGTAGACACTCGGAGGGTGTGTTTTTGTTGAGTGAGCTGTGTTGAGAAACTGAAACCATGAGCCAGAGTGAGCTGGGAATTGTAACTTCTTGAACAGTGAATCAGTGGCAGGAACAGGAGTGGAACTTGGATTCTCGTCTTCAGCGCTGTCTAGTGAAGTCATATATGAGGCATGTATATACTACTAAGGACTTCTCTGGTAGCTCAAACAGGAAAGCATCTGCCTACAGTGCGGACGGAGGAGCCTGGTAGCCTACAGTCCATGGGGTCGCAAAGAGTCGGACACAACTGAGTGACTTCATTTTCTTTTTCACTTTCATGTAATACTAAAACTTCTAGTTGTCATATTCAAAAGTAAGAAACAGTTAATCTTACATTTAATTTAATCTATTACGTTAAAATATTAGCATTTCAACGTTTAATCAGTGTAAAACTATCATTGAGATATAGTACATGCTTTTTTTGTCTTTGAAATCAGCATGTTTTACATGTACATTCTGACTTGCCACTTTCCAAGTGTTTAGCCTCATGCACCCAGGTGCTGCTGTATCTGCCAGTACAGTTCTCGATTCCTTTATCCATTTTTATTTCTGTGATACTGCACTGACTCTTCTGATATCCCCAAGGGCATATGACCAAGTCTATATATGTAGTAAATTGCATGTCATTTGGAGGGAAAGTTCATGCAATTAGAGATAAAAAGTCAAAATTGTTTTTGCCCCTCAGATTTTTATAATAATTTAGAAACTCCTGATTTGGAATCTGTAGGTTGTTTATTTTGGCAATACCTAAGATAGTGGAAAGCAGCATGATTGCTGTTCAGGAGGAAAGATGTGCAGGAGTATAAACGTGCGCGTGAAGTTAGAACAAACCTAGGCAGAGCTGTTAAATAGAATCAGCCTGTTGAATAGACCCAGTGGACACATGGGTCACCATCTGGAAGCACAGCAATCTTATCACGGAAGCCTGAAAGCCGATGCTCTCGCCACCTGGTGGTCAGGCCGAGAAAGTGCAGTCACCCGTTTACTGATGCTCTTACCAGCTCTTGATTTTTATTCTGAAAGTTAACCTGTTCTCCATTTTTGAGATTGTCCTAAAAGACCTATACCTCTTTCAAATTTTTGGCCTTTTTGGGGAGATGGCAAATCTGGACACCAACAGTTGAGTTTCTCATGGTGATCCTGAAAAATATGTATTGGCAAATTTGGACAAAATAGGAGGGAGAAATGGAAATTTTCAGTAAAAAAGGGAATAATCCTGCCAGCATTAAAAAAAAAAGTAGGTTAGTGTGCAGGGGCTTTTTTTCCCTTTCCAAGATAAGATAGTTTACAAAACTTCCTAAAAATGGTACAGTTGTTTCCGTGGGCTGTGCCCCTACCTCCACCCCGACATCCACACCCACTCCTGTCCCAGCCAGGAGATTCGCAACTTCTGGCATAGACTGAAATATCTTGTTCTCCTTTATATTTGGATAAGTATGGAACTTTGTTGGTTACATAATTGCTATTCTAACCCTGCTATAACATAAATGGAGGTATTTTTGCTTTCATAGAAGTGCTAACTACATCTGAAATCCAGTCTAGGGCATCTCTGTATTTTCCTAGAGAAAACAAGCAAAATGAAGTATGCCTAGGAGAATATCTGTCCCAGAGTAAGTGGTTTTCAGAGCACCTCTGTTTGCTGAATGATCTACTTTAAGAAAGAGGAGTCAGGAGAGGAGAAATTTACTAATATAAGAATCACTCATGGGAATGTAAGTTGTGTACTTTTTCCAGGGAAGTGTTTAACAATGCTATAGGTTATTTGCTGTGTTCTGAGATTTTTTTTTCTTTAATTTCAGAAAATAAAGCAGTTGGAGTGATGAAGGCTGGTCATGTATTTACGATTGAGCCAATGATTTGTGAAGGTGAGGAAAAAGGGATGCAGTAACATTCTGTAATTGAATTTTTATTTACATTTGGTTACTCATGATCAGATTAGTAGTCTGCTCGATTTTGCTTCATTTCCCCTCCCTGTGCCCTCTAGAACTCGATTCAGTATCATGTAGAGAACCGAAAATTGTAATGGTTGGCAAGAAAGCGGTACTTTCTCCATGGTAATTCGTCTGATGTGAGTAGATGCTGAAGTACTTGAGTCCTGGTCCCTTTTCATAAAACTTCTGTCAAAGGGTGTGTTGTAATAACTAGTTGCCTCCATCAATCAAGGCAGTGTGGAAATTGTTGCGTGCCTTCGTGTGGGTGAGAAAGAGGGGCGAAAAGGAAATTAGAGCCATTTTTTTTGAGGCAGACACAGTCGTTTAATTGTCCACAGCCTATGAGGTGGAGGTGCTGTCCCCATTATCCATGAGAACAAACTGAATTTTGAAGAGGTTAAGTGTTCAATAACTTGCCCAGAGTCACTTAGCTAGTTATGTCGCAGAATTTGTGGGACTCTAAAGTCATGAGCTGTCCTGCCTCTTCAGGGCCTGCACTTTGATCGTCAGGCGCTGTCATCAGACAACTGCCGTGGAGAAGGCCCAGCCCGGACGTGCTTTGCACTGGCAGTTCTCTGTCCCTGCCGTTGTGGGTCGCTGTGACAGGCGCGTGACAGCCGTGATCAGTGTCACGACTCGAGCCCTCACCGAGGCTGTTGGAGCGATAACGGGGCCTCCTTTGCCAGTTCTCTGTTGGATTAGGGGATGCAGAGTGATGCAGCGGTCGTAGGGCGCTTACGCCCCGTCCCCTGTGGTAATGGGGTCCCCTCAGGATCCTTCCAGTCTTTTTTATAACCTGATCTTGAGAGTGATACCCCATCACTTCTACCAGATTTTCTTCCTTAGAAGTGAGTCACTAAACCCAGTCCACACTGAAGGGAAGCACTGGAGGTTGTTTTAGAGGCTGCCTTCTTAACCTGATCCTTTGTTCCCTTTTCTGTAAGATGAAAGTTACAACCTTTATCTTTTATCTGAATGCCCAGGGCTGTGGTAAGAATTAAGTGAGATGATTCGTATTAACACAAAGTACCTTTAAAGGGCTCTACAAATGTAAGATACTGTTTTTGTCACTCCCCAGAAGAACAATGACCCTGTATAAGCAGTTGAAAGAGAAGTGAGTATGATGGCAGAGAAAGGCAAGGACAAGAGGAAAGTGTATTTTGGTTATGTACCTATTTTCATTAATAGGCACTTGACTTGCCTGGTGGCTCAGACGGTAAGTCGTCTGCCTACAATTCGGGAGGCCCAGGTTCAGTTCCTGGGTCAGGAAGGTCTCCTGGAGAAGGAAATGGCAACCCACTCCAGTATTCTTGCCTGGAAAACCCCATGGATGGAGGAGGCTGGTAGGCTACAGTCCATGGGGTCACAAAGAGTCGGACATGACTGAGTGACTTTACTTCTTAACTTCCAAGTGGTGTTTCCTGGAGTAAGCAAATAACATTATGTTGAGCTGGTTCAGATAATCATCAAATTATACCAGATATACTTCAGTGTAACTAAGCTAGGCTAAATCCCAGCTCCATAGTGGAAAGTGTCTAATTTGAAGAGGAATTTCCTCAGAACAGTAGTCAAATATATTTGACTTGACATTTAGTAAAGAATCTGTTTCAGTAGATAACAGTAAAATTAAAGAAGTATTAATGTCTTAAATCCATTTATGAAAAGATCATTCATTACATTGAAAACTATCTATTCAGTCATCGTTAGATGGTTGACAAAGCATGAGTTAACTTTCTTTAAGCCGCCTCATATTTTCTTCTTAGACTGGGATTTAATGTTGCAGAAGTAGGTTACCTCACGACTTTATACTCTGGGATTTGTCTGAGGCAGTAAGATCTAATGTTTGGTAAAGAGTATTCAAAATAAAGACTATTACTATTATTTTTTAACGTCTAATTTGGAGACAGGAACATCTCTGTACGCTTTTTTGGTAGTGTCTGGAGTTGTAGAACCTTGTAATTCTGCTGCTGTCTTCCCTGCCCTACATCTCACGCCCATTTTCTCTCATTTTCCTTCATTGTCTCCCAGCTTCTTTCATTGTCATTTCCTTTCTAACCCATTCTGCCTCATCGTAATTTTTAAATTCTCTTGCCAAACTCCTGTTTCTTTCCCTTTGCCCTCTTTCTGGTTACAGGGGTGTGGCCTACAAAAATTTCACAGTATACTCTGTTCTCACCATCTCTGTGCCTACCATTTAAAAGTTACACAGGAATTAAATGTTATAATAAAAGTATAAAAAGTTACCTTATTTCCTTCACAATATACACTGGCTATGGTTTAGTCAGATGCCAAAGTTATATCAGGAGAGAGCTAAATTCTTTAATGTAGTCCTGGGATGAGTGGTAATCAGTACATTTACAAAAAGGAAGCTGAGTGCCATTATTTTTGGAAACAGCATCTTCATTCAATAGTTGAGAAGTATACAAAACGTGAAGTTATAAAATTTAAACGTTATTATTGCTTCATTGAACTAAAGACCAAAATGAAGTTGTAAAGGCTTTAGCTTTAACAGATGACATGTACACAGGAATCTTAATAATGAATTGTAAAATTAGTTTTCTGAGCTACCCAAGGATCGAGGGGCACGGGCAAGTACACTTCCCTAGAGTGTACTTAGAAAACGGACTGAGTGGTAGAATTGAGAGATGCTGTTTGTTTGTTTAAGGCGGATGGCAGGACGAAACCTGGCCGGATGGCTGGACGGCGGTGACGAGAGACGGGAAGCGGTCTGCCCAGTTCGAGCACACTCTGCTGGTCACGGACACTGGCTGTGAGATCCTGACCCGGCGGCTTGATAGCGCGCAGCCTCACTTCATGTCCCAGTTTTAATTTCCCCCAAGACGGCACATCTCAGTTATACTTTGTGGCTGTACTCCGCATTTTATTGAGAGTACAGGATGGAAGAGGAAATTTTTTTATTACTTGTTTTGTTTCGACTATCGATAAGGAAGGACTACAACATCTGACATGTGTCCTCAAGAACTTGTCTTGGGTCTGAAAAGGTCAAGAAGAAAGGAAGCATTTCTCAACTCCCCTCTGCCCACCCCCGCCCCCCACACAAATCTCTGCACCCCTGTTTTTCTTCCTTGCCCTTTGAGCACTTTTACTTAAACCTGCTTCTAGTTGCTTCTGTCACTGCCACTGCTGGGCCAGCACCACCAGCTGCTTTCCAGGTGAGTGCTGGAGAAGAGAATCCTTGAGACCTGTGACATACGTTGCTCCCAATTTTTTTTATTATTATGTATGTGTGGAAGTATACATGTATACATTTTAGATTCCATGTATGTAATTACTGAATACTATGTGACCTGGGGTTTGTACTGATTCTGCCCTGATGGCGTTCTGTGCTGTCATAAACGGACCCATCGTTCGCGGTGATTTAATTCCCAGCTCGAAATTGGCTTCCCTCCTTCCCTTGCTAATGATTTACGCTTATAATTGTGCATAAGAAAGCACTCGGTCAGTGAGACCCTCCAATGTGGGCTCTGTGTGAGTGAATGTATGTGGCAAAATCCACTTTGGACAAAGGTTATCAGGTTTTTAAAAATCGAGTTTATGGCAGAAACAGCAGTGCTCCAAGCGGAAGCTGGCTGTTGTAGAGAATGATGTTTTTGTAATACATTGCTATTTCAGACCTCTCTTTGGTCATAATGGGAGGAAAAATGCTCCCTTCCCCTCTCTGTCCTACTTCAAGGGCATACCTTGGAGAGATACTCAGAGAAGGCTGGAGGTTGCACTGTGGAAGTTGGGGAAGAGACAGTTCTGAAGCCTCTCCAGCAGGGAGCAGAGTCTGGAAGTGCTAACATCTGGTAAAGCTGGTGGTGGGGCAGAAGGACGTCTCTGGAGGTTGGACAGTTCCCTAGGAGTAGGGATGCGCTGTCCTGGGTGTGCTGAAATCACACTTCTCCTTTATACAGTTGGGAACCTCATTAGAAATGACCTCTGCTGCCCAGCATCTGTGCTCCTTTCAGTAGTTCAGTCCCAAATGGAAGAGTATGCAGTGAAGACAGATCAAAGTCATTGTCATTGGAGAATACTTGATTACCGGGTATCTGGAAACTGTATGCGAAGATAATTGGATTCCACTGACATGTCACACTTGTAAGAGAACATCTTTCCCTGAGTGCCTCAGACCTTTATTGCTTTAAAGGAATCACGATAATGTTTTCATTACTTTTTATTATTTTGGTGATTTAGTAATGTGGCTGAATCTGGTATAGACTCTTGGGGGTATGTGTGTGAAGTTTTTTATCAAACTGTAATATTTGTGAATGGAATGCCTCGCAATATAAATGTTAATATAATGTGTAAAGGAAGATTAAAAAGTGTGAATGATTATTCTGCCATGTGGTCGTTAACTTTGCTGCATTTTGTTTGAGATTTTAGAAAGAAGTGATGGGAATGGAGTGGCTGATTTCACCATCTGAAATAAACTCATGACGATTTGAGTAAAAATACTTTTTAATGTTGAATGACTGTGTAAAAATTCCAGTCCTGTGTTTAGTTCAGGAGTACCTGTGTAGTATTTGAGATGTAACCATGTTTCTGAGAGTTGTTTAAGACAAAGATTGCCACACAGGTAGTGCAGCATTTTATGTACTGATCATGGAATTAGCGGTGTGGGCTTATTCAGTGTCTACTTTTAGAAAACAAGCTCAAGGAAAAAAATCTTGGTGGGATGGTTTTTTTGTTGTTGTTAAAACACCACACTGGTGATGATGCTTTTCTCGGTTTGGGAGATGTGAAAACAGCATGGGACGCTAGTCTAATTGCATATGTCTAATTACAGATGTTTATTAGATTTAGATGGGAAAACATCTAGGGTAGTTTTATCATTCTGCCAACTTCTCAGAAATGTCAGTGTGTTAACTTTTTATTTTTTGTATTAACTTTTAAAATATTTTTTCCCCCTGCCAGTTGTTCAGCCCCCTTTTAATGATAATTTAGAAGGGAAACATGTTTGCATTTTATCTTCAGTTTATGGCTTTTGGTGACAAAGTGTGTAAAGGCGAATTAGAACCCATTCACCAACACTTTTATGTTACTTGTCACCCTCGTGTCTAAATTGATAGGAAGAAGATGTGTAGCAATTTGCCATCTTAGCTTGACTTCTCAGTTTGTCCTGTCATCGCTCTGGCTTTTCACTGAGTCTGATTAAATTCGAGAGACGGATATTCCACTTTGCTGAAGCCCCCGAATTGTGTCTAAGCTATTTCTGCCCCCTTCCCCCACCCCATTTTTTTTTTAACTTCCAGCTTTTAATTTTGAAGATTTTTCGAATTTATAGAAAGTTGATAGTGCAGTGAAATACCCACATACCCTTTCCTGTATTCAGCAGTTGTTACCGTGCCTCATCTCTCGATAAAATAAGCATTTTTCTTTTGCGAGGAATGGCATCGTACTTTATCTGCTACTGTCGCACATCTCTTTTAAAACAAAAGGACATTTCCTACACGATCATTGTACAGTTGTCACACCCAAGGAACTGAATATTCAGAGTTGTCTAATGTATAGTACACGTTCACACCTGAGTCAGCTTTCTCCAGAGTGTTCTTTTTTTTAAATGCAGAGTCCAAACCCATGGCATTCAGTTGTCATTGGTAGGTTTTTTTTTTAAAACTGTAGAACAACCCTTTTCCACCATTTTTTGATCTCTTAGGAAACTGACGCTTGAAAAAGTAGGCTCCCTCTCACTCTGCCCACTTCTTTTTGAGAATCAGCATTAGCTTATTGATTGTTTCTAAAAGTGTTGGTCACTCTAAATGTTCCATGTTTGGCCAGTGGAAGCAGTTTGGCCAGTTTAAGCTTATTTATGGGTCATTTTGCTGTATGCCTATCAATCTTGGGGCATGTTCTTGATTTTCACCATATGTTCTCAGTTTGTCATATACTTTTCCTGCCCCAGATTGGGAACTGGCTACTTCTCCAAGGAGCCCTGGTTTCTCTTCATGAGGAATGGTATTTGGAAATCAAGATCTGGGTACTGCTGGGGTTTTAATTGCTCCTTGGCCCTTTCAGGGAACAGAGCCAGGAACTGCATTTTTTATAAATTCATGTTGATGTATGGCAAAAACCATCACTATTGTAAAGTAATTATCCTCCAATTAAAAAATTAATTAAAAAATAAATCATGAATTCATTCTGATACTTTGATTTCATATTTAATACTAGCCTTCCTCACCCTTCCCTGTTTCATATTTGTATTTTCCTTCTCCCATGGTGAGAATTTTGGTTCTGAACAACACTAATATTTACTTATTTGCTTGATTCTACATGACATGTAAAATAATTTCAGAATTACACCACCAAAATCACTACCAACAATAAACCTAAGTGCCAAATTTGTGGTTGCTCCTGTTCTTGGAATATATCTCACTAGGAGGGTACTGGTTTAAAAGTTAATTGAAGTAATTTGTTTTGATTCTGCTGTATTCTAAATTTCATAAATCATGTGTGTGCTGCTTGTTGCTAAGTTGTGTCTAACTCTTTTGCAACCCCATGGACTGCAGCTCGCCAGGCTCCTCAGGCTCCTCAGGCTCCTCTGCCCATGGGCTTTTCCAGGCAAGATATTGGAGTGGGTAGCCATTTCCTTCTCCAGGGATCTTCCTGACCCAGGGATCGAACCTGCATCTCCTGCTTGGCAGGCAGATTCTTTACCACTGAGGCCCCTGGGAAGCCCATAAACCCATGAGCTATTTTTTAATAATAAATGCAGTGATCTTGAGGGCTAAAGCATGCTTTAGAGATGGTGGAGATATTTTAGTGGCCTCAGAGTTGGAAACACTGGAATTGATTGAGATAGTGTGATACTACGATTTTGTCTACATCTGATGGTGTGTGTTCTCTAGCTACCAGAGGAGCAAATTGTACCACTTGTAATGTGGATGTATAGCCCATTTTCTAATAGACTGGGAAAAAACATGTGGATATGGTTTAAGGATATGGTTTTACAATACAGGCTGCATTATGCTGATATTCTAGAAGTTATTAACATGTTTTGCTTTATTTAGAAAAATGAACATCTAAAGAAAGGCAGCACAGGGTCCATGCATTGAAATTCTGTGGCCCCACTTAGTCTCAACTTAGAGGGGTAGGCAGCCTTCTCCTTACATCTTTTTCCTTTTGGTGCCAAGTATTAAAAAAAAAATGGCTTGCATTTGGTCATCTTACAAAGGAAAGGCAGGAGTAAGGTGGCCTTGGTGACCTGTTACCTGCTGCTTTTCATTCTGGGGACTTAAGTGAGCAACAGCAGAGCTGTCTGTATATGGTAATTCTGTTATTATATTAAAATATGTGTCAATATTGCCAAAAAATATGCCAAAAATCACTTTATGTGGAGCACTCAAGAAGGGCTTCCTGGAAAGATTTTCACTTACCACTTATGTTAAGAGTTCAAAGTAAAGTTTTAAATAATCTCTCTTGTGCGTGTCCAGCCTTTTTACTGTTGCAGAGCTTTTATAATTGTTTCTGACTCCTGGGTGCTCTTGGCCCTTTTAGTAGTACTCCAGCCTCCTCATACCACTTCCAACAACAAACACATGGCAGTGTTTACTCCCACACACTTGCAGGCACATTTGCATCGTGGTGTCAGAAGATCACAAGATCAACAAGCAGGACACCAGGGCTGAGTTCTCTAATTTTTTAAACTAGTTGCATGGCTTGGACAAATTTCCATCTCTTTAAGGAGGTATCCTATTTGTGCAGTGACACAGAGCTTAGCAACTGTTTTATTCTATATATAATGTGACTAAGTCAAATTCACTTTATTTCAGTACTTGGGTCAGAGGTGAACAGAAAATTTAGACTAGAATTTTTTCAAACTTTACTAGTACATCTGAGCCCTGGGTGGTTCTGAGGAAACAAAATAGACAAGGATAAGAACTGTTAGTATTAAGATGTAGATTTGCAAAAAAAAGCAACAGGTATTTGAAAGCAAATTTCCACTCTTCCATCTAGATCTGAAAATCCCATGGACAGAGGAGCCTGGTAGGCTGCAGTCCATGGGGTCGCTAAGAGTCGGACACGACTGAGCAACTTCACTTTCACTTTCATGCATTGGAGAAGGAAATGGCAGCCCACTCCAGTGTTCTTGCCTGGAGAATCCCAGGGACAGAGGAGCCTGGTGGGCTGCCATCTGTGGGGTCGCACAGAGTCAGACACGACTGAAGCGACTTAGCAGCAGCAGCAGTCAGGCTAGTTCTGTGGTGAACTCCTTTCCTGAAGGGAGCATGTGCCTATTTGCTCATCTCAGTGAATTCTTTTATGATGTCCGGCTTGATAAAAATCTGTGTGCTTTAAAAGCCTATCCCCCACCCCACCCACCCCACCCCTCACCCCCCCCCGACCCCAAGTAAAAAGCCCATCTTCCCTGCCGTGCCCTGGCCCCAAGTAAAAAGCCCATCCCATCCGCTTTGTTCTTACAAAGTTCCACCAAAAGAAATCTGTATAATAGAGGACTTTGTATGTACTGGTTCACTGTGCCAGTTCACTTCATAAATTGTTTCTTTAAAGATATGATTTTCTTGTTATAGTTCTATGCACTTATTATCTGAGTAACTGTTTAAATATACCTAAATGTTTTCCAAATATGGTTTGTGGTGTATTTTTTCTAAAGGGTATTTGCTGACAAAGAATCTGATCCTGCATGTTAATTGAAACAAAATTGGTTGAGATCATCATTTTTCCTGGGTCACACAGTATCTCTAGGGCCAAAGAATTGTTAGTTACTTGAAGGCTTTGATCAGCCTACTTGGGAGACTGGTAGCCAAGCAGATGTTGTGAAGCATTCTGCACATGTAAAATATTCTCCCTTTTCCCCAGGTCAGCAAAACGTTTGAGAATCACCACCTACATTTGCTTTGAAATGAGAGAAATGGAAGTAGCATTATGTATGTATAGCCATTTTTAAGTTGTACACACATTAACTGGCTCCACTGTAACAAAGTTTGGATATAATGCAACTTTGTCCCCTCACCTCAAAAACCTCATCATTCCACACATTCTACTTTATATTAGTCCCCTGTGCACGTAATAAAGAACTTGTTCCAAGTCAGACATGCCTATAAATATATTTTATGCCCTATTTTTTACAGTGAACATCACTAGGTGGGTTAAATAGAAAGCAAAATAGCCCAACATGCTGAAAATGGAAAAGCTGGCAAGATTTGAAAAATGCCAAGTATATGAACATTTTCAATGAGAACCAAAAAGCTGTTAAAAGTTGGTAGTATTGTAAAATTTTAGATCCTTAAAAATTTTTTTTCACTAGCTTTCATAAAATATACAGTGGAGAGATTAGCCATTTGTTAAACTTATATACCATTTATCCAATAAAGCAGTTTAAACTTCAAAAAATTCCCAATAATACTTCTAAGGTGGCAGAATTCTAAACAGCCAGGACAGATCTGCTTACATGCACATAGTTAATGTTTTTTAGCCCTGTGTTGTCTATGTTCTTCCAAAAACTATTTGGTTCTACAATATACATAACAGCCTAGATGCTATCCAAGAGGATATACTGAAAGGATCTTAACAAGAAATACTTTAAACCTATATATAGTCCCATGATCCAAGAATCTTCGTGGTGATACTGGTTCCTTCAAAGAGGCAACTGTGCTTTCATCCAGGAAATGCTCATACCTGTTAAACTGAATTAGCTGGCTCAAGACTATGTACACTTCACTGTGACAGAAATGAAAAGTAAACTTCCTAATTGACCAGCTACAAGAATTGGGGTTACATTGTTTTACTATCTTAAAATTGCTTTACTTTCTCATATTGGTGAACATAAAATGTTTGCCATTCTCATTCATGTATAACTATACATTCATGTATAACTATACATGAATGAGTGGAAGAAATATTTTAAAAGAACTGTTAGCTCTTCTCCATTATTACCCTCATATGTTCTTTGTTACTGCAGTTGCTTAAGGCAGTAAAATATACTTTGTTCCTGGAAGGCTGAGCTAAAACAAACCAGATTAAAGTACATTTCTTATAGCTGGGGTGGAAGCTAGTTTTAATTTCTTCTTCCAGTTTACACAGGACAATAGGTTGGAGCCCTCTGGGCCCCTACTGAGTCTCTAGCCCTCTAGATAAAATGAGAGAAGCTAGATTATACTGCTTTGTCCTTCAGATGCACCGAAGATCCAAAAATAAGTCCTGACCATAACTGCCATTTTCTATTTTCATTATGGGAGCAGTTAAACCACATCAAGAAAAAGCACATGCTTTCAATTCAACCAAAGATATATATATCAGTGTCCTGATACAAAAACAGTCTTAAGATATAATGTGGAAAAAGTAAAAATGCACAGAAGAGTATTAATTAGTATTCATTTGTATAAATTAAGATATATGTATACATGTTATTTCATTCATAGAAACTTCTGGAAAGATACATAAACTTACCGGCAGTCACCAGTTTTGGGGGGGAGAGGGAAGTTTAACTTTTCTTTCCCATGTAATTTTGTCTACTATTTGAATGTTCTAACTCTTGCATGTATTGCTCTTATGTATTTATTTTTGTGTTAATGGATTACCGGGATTTAAGACTGCACCATTTTTGCTTGCTGCTTTATTCTGCTCAAGGTAAAGAAGCCTAAATGCTACTTAACAATAGCACCAGGAGAACGCTGATAAGCTTGACCATACTAAAATAAAAATTTAAAAATAATAAAATATATTTAAAATATAAAACTTACAAAGGATTGGCATCTAGAATAAAGAAATCTTAAAAAATCAATCAGAAAAGAATTGATCCAGTAGAAAAATGGGCAAAGGATGTAAAGAGATACCTTACAAAAAAGGAAATAGATGAGCTGTCACCTGAGATGGCCCACACCCTGTCTGTGGATGTGCTACTCTCTAGATAAACCCATTTCTTATCTATCACTTTGTCTCTCAGTGTGTTCTTTCTGCAAAAAGACATCAAGAACCTGAACTTCACCTGAAACTCTCACAACATTGTTAACCGGCTATACCACAATACAAAATTTAAAAATATGTTTAATCAATTGAAAAAAGAACCTGAGCTACATTAAGTCCTGAGACTAGGTGGGTGTGTGATCTCACCTAAATGACTGGGGAGTCAAGTCCCAGTCAGAATTGCACGATTGCAGATATTTTGTACAGCACAGGGAAATATAGCCATTGTCTTGTAATAACTTTTAGTGGAATATAATCTAAGTCAGAGAAAGACAAATGTCTTCTCATGCTTGATGTCTTCACTTCCTTCCAACCCCCTCCCCTCCTGGATTTTCCTCTGTGTGCCTTCTACAGAAACAGATCCATCCTCTACCTGGGTTTCTTCAGTCTGGCACCTCCACTCTGTGTTCCCAAGCCTGGCAGGCAAGGAACAGAGAATCTTCAGGTTAGAGGGGAGGGGAGAAGAATGCTGTCAATACACTTAGATTTCTTTTTTCACTTTGACCACATAATCTTGTCTTTTCAGAGTAGATGAATAAAGGTACTGAAACCATTTACCTCAGATTGGGACTTGAACCCAACCAAAACCCTGCTTGGGACCTGAACCCCACCAAAACCTTGCTTGGGACTTGAACCTGCGTGGCTGGAACTGAAACCCAGTAAAAACCCACGGTACCTGGTTTCAGGACTAATGAAGCTCAGAAGAAAAAAAAAAATACAAATGACCAAAAGAATGAAAGACTTCAGTAATTAAGGGAAATGCAAATTAAAGTCATTTCATACCCATGTGATTTGTAAAAATTGACAACCACTTTAAAGAGCACAATTGCACTCATCTCACACGCTAGTAAAGTAATGCTCAAAATTCTCCAAGCTAGGCTTCAGCAATACGTGAACCGTGAACTTCCAGATGTTCAAGCTGATTTTAGAAAAGGCAGAGGAACCAGAGATCAAATTGCCAACATCCGCTGGATCATCGAAAAAGCAAGAGAGTTCCAGAAAAACATCTATTTCTGCTTTATGCACTATGCCAAAGCCTTTGACTGTGTGGATCACAATAAACTGGAAAATTCTGAAAGAGATTGGAATACCAGACCACCTGACCCGCCTCTTGAGAAACCTGTATGCAGATCAGGAAGCAACAGTTAGAACTGGATATTGAACAACAGACTGGTGTCAAATAGGAAAAGGAGTACATCAAGGCTGTATATTGTCACCCTGCTTATTTAACTTATATGCAGAGTACATCATGAGAAACGTTGGGCTGGAAGAAGCACAAGCTGGAATCAAGATTGCCAGGAGGTATATCAATCACCTCAGATATGCAGATGACACCACCCTTATGGCAGAAAGTGAAGAGGAACTAAAAAGCCTCTTGATGAAAGTGAAAGAGGAGAGTGAAAAAGTTGGCTTAAAGCTCAACATTCAGAAAACGAAGATCATGGCATCTGGTCCCATCACTTCATGGCAAACAGATGGGGAAACAGTGTCAGACTTTATTTTTGGGGGCTCCAAAAAATCACTGTAGATGGTGACTGCAGCCATGAAATTAAAAGACGCTTACTCCTTGGAAGAAAAGTTACGACCAACCTAGATAGCATATTCAAAACAGAGACATTACTTGGCCAACAAAGGTCCGTCCAGTCAAGGCTATGGTTTTTCCAGTGGTCATGTATGGATGTGAGTTGGCCTGTGAAGAAAGCTGAGCACCAAAGAATTGTTGCTTTTGAACTGTGGTGTTGGAGAAGACTCTTGAGAGTCCATTGGACCCAAGGAGATCAGTCCTGGGTATTCATTGGAAGGACTGATGCTAAAGCTGAAACTCCAGTACTTTGGCCACCTCATGTGAAGAGTTGACTCATTGGAAAAGAGTCTGATGCTGGGAGGGATTGGGGGCAGGAGGAAAAGGGGACGACAGAGGATGAGATGGCTGAATGGCATCACCAACTCAATGGACATGAATTTGAGTGAACTCCCAGAGTTGCTGATGGACAGGGACGCCTGGCGTGCTGCAATTCATGGGGTTGCAAAGAGTCGGAGACGACTGAGCGACTGAACTGAACTGAACTTGAAGAGCAATTTGACAATTTCTAGTAAGGTTTAAAATGTTATCCTGTGATACACATCCTACGTGATTGACATTGAGCACGATGTACAAGGATATTCCACCAGTGTTGTTAGCAATACAGAAACAATTTGGGAAACAACTATATGCCACAGTTGGAGACAGATAAATGATGAATAGGTGATGTCAGGTGACTACTACTGCACAGTAGTCAATGAATGGGAGCATCATATACAACAGGAATTACTCACACAGTAATGAGTGAAAAAGCTGCAGAGTAAGATAGCATCCAGCTTAGCGCATGCATGACAGCACTGTAGACTGGCAGGTTTACGGGTATGTATAGTACAAGTATGGCGACCTGGGTGAGAGTGACAAGCACGATTCTGGATGCTGACTATACCACAGCAGAGGAAAGGCAATGTGGTCTGGAAGAGTAAAATGTTAAGATTTGACAAAATAAGTGCTTCAGTTTGGATATTCAGTAAGTAAATATTTTCCATATACCTGAAGTAAGTTCACAGAGTGATCAACAACACAAAACTATCTACTTAACAGGTAGTTTCAGTAATGAATTCTAGTGCTCTATATGGGCCAGATGCTATACCAGGAACTGGGAATCTTTAAGTTTGAACAATGCACGGTACCTGCCCTCAAGAAGATAATCTTCAATGTCCCTGGTGGTCTAGTGGTTAAGAATCCACCTGCCAATGCAGGGGACACGGGTTCTACCCCTGGTCCGGGAAGATTCCACATGCCTTGGGGCAACTAAGCCCGCACACTCTATAGAGCCTACGTGTGGCAACTCCTGAGCCCAAGCACCCTAGAGCCTGTGCTCTGCAACAAGAGAAGCCAAAACAGTGAGAAGCCCGTGCACTGCAGCTAGAGAGCACTGGCGCAGCAACAAAGACCCAGTGCAGCCAAAAAAAAAAAAAAAAAGATAGTCTCACCTAAACAGATTTCGGTTGGCTGGAGAAATCTGTTCTTTAATAATGGGTCTGAGATCCTTAAAAGTTACAAGAATGTTACCAATGACAGGGAAGACAATGGCATACACTCACCACTGCCGTGCCGTCTCCGTCTTTCCTTTAAAGAATGAAGATAACAGGCAGAGAAATCATGAGAATGAATTCAGCATGAAACAGCTGACAACCCCCACACATATACAGGCATTCCTTTTATTATGTTAGGAATATTCTTTAATGAGCTAGCAATTATTTATGTGAAGAAGAGACCAGAAAACAGATTTATGACAGTATTAGCCTTATCCTTGATTAGACATGTAGCAATTTACATACAAAACATTATTGCTTAGAGTAGGTTAGTGAAGATCTAACAAGCTGTGAACTTGAAAGAGCTCCTTTCTGCTTTTGTGGCTGCTCCAATCAGACCCCAAGACTTAGTTACAAGGATGGAAGAATTCTCCTCTTTTGAACTTAAAACTTTACAACAGTTCGGATGCTGTAAGAGAAGAAAACAATAAACAAAAGTTCAGAGTCATTTAACACCACTAGAACTTTTTTTTTTTAATACTTCTTCCTCTGTAAGCCCTAAATCATTACCACAGTCTATACTACACAGCTAAAGAGAAAGCTTACCTCTTTCCGGCATGCATCAGATCAAAGGCTTCATTAATTTGGTCAAAAGGCAGACTGTGAGTCACAAACTCATCAACTTTTATCTTTTTGGACATATATTCAGACACCAACTTTGGGACACTTTCTACACTCTTCCATCCTAAAGGAAATCATACATTTATTCATTATTTTTCCAAACAAATCTCTATAGTATGCTTATTAGTAGGTGACAAAGACATCTAGAATTAATTTTTTCATAATGAGGAATGAAAAACTTCAGAATCAAACTAGAGAGGAGCAAGAATTTAACACACATCTTTAGTTAAGAAAAAAGCAGATGCCTTTTGAGCACTTTTCTTTTTTCTGTGTTAAGATTTACTAAAATCTCATTAAACCTTAATGGAGATTTTAAAACTATACAGGACAGAACTCTAGAAGTCTCAGAACAAGATTATTTAAGTCCAAAACAGCAAAATTTCTATAAACATGAAATTCAAGGAAGAACAAAATTGATGTGATACATGACTTTATTTCTATGCTTTTAATTTCAACAATAAAGATGACATCTCAGAATAAAAAAACTGAACTGAAAAGCAAAGTAGAAGACCTTTACTTATATGTTGAGATTTTAAAGTCAGATCCTTCAGTGTTTCACTTGTATTATTAAAAGAAGCAGTATATGTACAAATAAGCCTTCCCCCTTTTTAAACTAGGGTTTCTTTGGACTATATCTCAAGCTTCTTTTGTGTGTGTGCTAAGTCGCTTCAGTTGTGTCCAACTCTGCGAACCCATGGACTGCCGCCCACCAGCCTCCTCTCTTCATGGGGTTCTCTAGGCAAGAATACTGGAGTGGGTTGCCATTTCCTTCTCCAGGGGATCTTTCTGACCCTTTTCCAAATCGCCCTCCCTACATCCTCAACAGATTACCTTTTTATTCCAAACCGGTGCCTTTTTTTTCTTTCCCCTCATCTCCGGGTAACAGACAACTACAGCTATTGCTATTCCCTACACCAAAACTTCTATTTACATTGTGAGTCATGGGTTAGCAACACCCATGGGGCCCCAAGGCCCCGGCTTATTTCCCAAGGCTTCAGTTAGAAGTGACTTCCAACCCCCCGGCTCCGTCTCCCAGACATTTTTAAAACATTCTCAAATATAGCTCTGGAACCTCAGCTGATGCCCCTGAGCTGCATGTATGGCTCTGCAAGTCTGTTCTAATACACTCAAGTGGGGCATACTAGTGTCTAGGGCTTTGAAAAGAGGGTTTAGTCAGCTTGACATTTTCCTGGACAAATTGTGTAGTATAAAGAGGAAAACTTAGGCCAAACCCCTCATTTTTCATACTTTCCCAATTTTCTGGCCTTGAGAAAAAAATGTGGCATGATATGAGGCCGGGAATGAGACACTTTGTTAGACGCAGGTCATTTCATTTGAAACTCATGCTATGTAATACTTTTTCCTTAGGAGACAAATATATTTTTTTAAAATCGATTAAAAACTTAAGATTTCCTTCATTCACAATAGTTGGGACATATAAACATGTTTTGATGTCTTTTCTCTTCCCTAGGTGAGCAACCCTAAGAAAGAGAAACTGTTTCTTAGCATTCTCCTGGTAGTTGGCAACCCCAGGTAACCACATACTTTTAGGATCACTCAAGGGAAAAATGATCAGTCTGGCAGCTTTTCCATTTTGTTATAAGGCTCTGTCTAACTTAAAGTTTTATTCAGACTGGTTACTTCTGAAATCAGTACTATTTAGAGAGAAGCATGATCACATCCAGGGATCACTGCACTCTCTGGGAAAATTTGTAAAAAAAAAAAAAAATGCCAATAACCTATATAAGTCTACCAGATGACACAAGGTGGCTGTCCTGGTTTATCCTGTATCCAGCTTCTGACCTAGTCCCAGCTATTTCATTAATGGAATATTAGTATTTTTTTTCAGTGTATAAAAAGTAGCCTTGTGTTTCAGAAGCTGAGCACCTCCCCAGTCCCCAGGGTTAGTACTCATTGGGATTACAATTCTGCTAAAGGAAATAATAGAAGAAAATGTCCTCATCCATCAAATTACCTCCAAAGGCAGTGCCTTTCCACGTGCGGCCCGTGACTAGCTGGAATGGACGAGTGGCGATTTCTTCACCAGAGGCAGCTACGCCCACTACCACGCTGGTGCCCCAGCCTTTGTGGCAGGCCTCCAGCGCTGCTCTCTGCAGGCGAACCACAGAAGTCAGTGCATTTTGCTAAGATCTACTGCCCCAGCAACTGCTGGGGGACAGGGTAGTGGTACAGAGAGCTTTTTTAGAAAAATGGCAACAAAATGATCAAAGTATTTATTAAGTTGTTTAATTTTATTGAACAATTTTAACAGGTACTTTTAAAAGAATTTGCTAACTTGGCTAAATATTAACACAAATTGAAAGAATTTAAAGCTTTTATTTGTTGTCTACTTTAAAAAGTAAGTCTTAGCACAAAATTCTAAAGACCTTAATAAAGGCAGCAGGAGAGAAGTAACAGTAATACTTCTGCTGAGTGTCTATTCTGTCAAGTACATACCTACAATACCTATACCTGATTGTTATCTGCATTTTACACTTGGGGAAACAGATTTAGAGAAGTTACGTAGTTGCTCAAGGTTACTGAGTTACTAAGGGGATATGTATCTAATTTCAAAGCCCATGTTCTCTATAACTGCATCGTTTTGCCTTTTCATTTAATGAAATGCACTTTCCAAGATTTAGCATAGACTGAAAGGCAAAGAAACATTTTCTTTCATCTTTCCCTTGTACAGTTCAATAGTTATTTTCCCCTTCTTTCAGCAACCATTCTTACCCGAGAATTTAAGACTTCTCCTTTGCAAAACAAAACAATTTTTTTATCTTAATAAAGGAAATTACATTTTAAAATGCAGTTACACACACACACACACACAAGCACACGGAATGAAACCAGGCATACTCACCATGATTTTCACATTACCAATACACTCAAAGGAATAGTCGACTCCCCCATCCGTCATCTCAATGAGCACTTCCTGGATCGGTTTACTGAAGTCCTGGGGGTTAATACACTCAGAGGCCCCAAACTCCTTGGCTCTTGCGAATTTATCCTTATTGATGTCCACACCAATGATCCGGGTTGCACCAGCCACCTTACAGCCCATGATAACTGCCAGTCCAACTCCTCCCAGGCCAAAGACAGCACAAGTAGAGCCAGGCTCCACCTAACATTAAAGACAGCCTATAAGGTACTCATTCCGTAAGAGTCAGCGAAATCATTAGGTTTCTTACAGGTTGGGCCAAGTTCACTATTTCAGCAAAGCTTTGCTGTATGAAGTTAGAAGGTGGAAGCTAAAACCCAGGCTAACACTTACCTTGGCAGCATTCAAAGCAGCACCATAGCCAGTTGAAATGCCACAACCCAGAAGGCAAACTTTATCCAAAGGTGCTAAAGGATCAATTTTAGCAACAGAAATGTCAGCCACAACCGTGTATTCAGAAAATGTGCTGGTTCCCATGTAATGTAAAATTGTCTTTCCTTTACAAGTAAATCTGCTAGTGCCATCTGGCATTAATCCTTTTCCTTGAGTGACTCTAAAGAAAAAGAAATCAACTTTTAAAAATGATGACCAGTAAATAGTTAGAAGACTGTGCTAAGACCAAAACTCTAATTTCTAAAGTATTCATTAATCAATTTAGCACCTCTCACCAATGCCTGATTAGGAAAACTTTTAAAAGAATTATAATCTTATGAATCTTTTCCAACATTCAATATCCTTCTAGATTACCTGTCAAGGGTACTGAAATAATTTTAACAGGTACAACTTATGGATCACATGAAATGATTTTAAAATTCCATCATGTGACCCTATATGCGAGACAGCAAAAGACACACAGATGTAAAAAACAGTGTTTTGGACTGTGAGAGAAGGTGAGGGTGGGATGATTTGAGACGGTAGCATTGAAATGTGTATATTATCATATGTGAAGGGGATCGCCAGTCCAGATTCCATGCATGAGACACCGTGCTCAGAGCTGGTGTACTGGGATGACCCTGGGGGATGGGATGGGGAGGGAGGTGGGAGAGAGGTTCTGAATGGGGAACGCATGTGTGCCCATGGCTGATTCATGTTGATGTATGGCAAAAACCACTACAATACTGTAAAATAATTAGCCTCCAATTAATTTTTAAAAAATTTTTTTATTTTTTTACTTTACAATACTATATTGGTTTTCCATACATTGACATGAATCCACGACAGGTGTACATGAGTTAAATAAATTTTTTAAAAAAGAAAAAAAGTTCCATCATGAAACTGTGAGCAAATATAACTTTAAAGCATTAAGCCAAAATAGCATCCACACAGCAGAGATTACAAGCAACTAAATAGATGGGGAAACAGTAGAAACAGTGGCTGACTTTATTTTTCTGGGCTCCAAAATCACTGCAGATGGTGACTGCAGCCATGAAATTAAAAGACGCTTACTCCTTGGAAGGAAAGTTATGACCAACCAGGACAGCATATTAAAAAGCAGAGATATTACTTTGCCAACAAAGGTCCGTCTAGTCAAGGCTATGGTTTTTCCAGTGGTCATGTATGGATGTGCAAGTTGGACTATAAAGAAAGCTGAGCGCAGAAGAATTGATGCTTTTGAACTGTGGTCTTGGAGAAGACTCTTGAAGGTCCCTTGGACTGCAAGGAGATCCAACCAGTCCATCCTAAAGGAAATCAGTCCTGGGTGTTCATTGGAAGGACTGATGTTGAGCTGAAACTGCAATACTTTGGCCACCTGATGCGAAGAGCTGACTCACTGGAAAAGACCCTGATGATGGGAAAGATTGAGGGCAGAAGGAGAAGGGGACAACAGAGGATAAGATGGTTGGATGGTATCACTGACACAATGGACACGGGTTTGGGTGGACTCAGGGAGTTGGTCTGGTGTGCTGCGGTTCATGGGGTCGCAAAGAATCAGACACGAACGAGTGACTGAACTGAACTGATCCAGATCAGCAGATAAAAGCAGATGTCCAAACTGGTTAATTCAGTTTTCTTAGGAGGCCTATTTCAAAAGTGTAATAGTCCCCATGGATTCAAGTTATCTTCTCTCTTGCAATGGTTTCAAAATTATTTTTGATAGTCTAAATGGTTGTTGTAACATCTTGCTTAGGAATATAGGTCATAAAAACAGACACAGTCAATCAGTTCAGTCAGTCAGTCATGTCCAACTCTTTGAGACCCCATGGACTGCAACATGCCAGGCCTCCCTGGCCATAGACAACTCCAGGAGATTACTCAAACTCATGTCCATTGAGTCGGTGATGCCATCCAACCATCTCATCCTCTGTTGTCCCCTTCTTCTGCTTTCAATCTTTCCCAGCACCAGGGTCTTTTCAAATGAGTCTGTTCTTTGCATCAGGGGGCCAAAATATTGGAGTTTCACCTTCAGCAATCAGTCCTTCCAATGAATATTCAGGACTGATTTCCTTTAGGATGGACTGCTTAGATCTTTTTGCAGTACAAGGGACTCTCAAGAGTCTTCTCCAACAACACAGATCAAAAGCATCAATTCTTTAGTGCTCACCTTTTTTTATAGCCCAACTCTCACATCCATACATTATTACTGGAAAAACCATAGCCTTGACTAGATGGACCTTTTTTGGCAAGTAATGTCTCAGCTTCTTAATATGTTGTCTAGGTTGGTCATAACTTTCCTTCCAAGAAACAAGCGTCTTTTAATTTCATGGCTACAGTCACCATCTGCAGTGATTTTGGAGCCCCCCAAAATAGTCTCTCACTGTTTCTCCATCTTGCCATGAAGTGATGGGACCAGATGCCATGATCTTCGTTTTCTGAATGTTGAGCTTTAAGCCAACTTTTTCACTCTCCACTTTCACTTTCATCAAGAGGCTTTTTCGTTCTTCACTTTCTGCCATAAGGGTGGTGTCATCTGCATATCTGAGGTTATTGATATTTCTCCTGGCAATCTTGATTCCAGCTTGTGCTTCTTCCAGCCCAGCGTTTCTCATGATGTACTCTGCATATAAGTTAAATAAGCAGGGTGACAATATACAGCCTTGATGTACTCCTTTTCCTATTTGGAACCAGTCTGTTGTTCCATGTCCAGTTCTAACTGTTGCTTCCTGACCTGCATATAAGTTTCTCAAGAGGCAGGTCAGGTGGTCTGGTATTCCCATCTCTTGAAGAATTTTCCACAGTTTATTGTGATCCACACAGTCAAAGGATTTGGCATAGTCAATAAAGCAGAAATAGATGTTTTTCTGGAACTCTCTTGCTTTTTCCATGATCCAGCGGATGTTGGCAATTTGATCTCTGGTTCCTCTGCCTTTTCTAAAACCAGCTTGAACATCTGGAAGTTCACAGTTCACGTATTGCTGAAGCCCGGCTTAGAGAATTTTGAGCATTACTTTACTAGCATGTGAGATGAGTGCAATTGTGTGGTAGTTTGAGCATTCTTTGGCATTGCCTTTCTTTGGGACGGGAATGAAAACTGACCTTTTCCAGTCCTGTGGCCACTGCTGAGTTTTCCAAATTTGCTGGCATATTGAGTACAGCACTTTCACAGCATCATCTTTCAGGATCTGAAATAGCTCAACTGAATTCCATCACCTCTACTAGCTTTGTTCATAGTGATGCTTTCTAAGGCCCACTTGACTTCACATTCCAGGATGTCTGGCTCTAGGAGAGTGATCACACCATAGTGATTATCTTGGTCGTGAAGATCTTTTTTGTACAGTTCTGTGTATTCTTGCTGCCTCTTCTTAATATCGTCTGCTTCTGTTAGGTCCATACCATTTCTGTCCTTTATCGAGCCCATCTGTGCATGAAATGTTCCCTTGGTATCTCTAATTTTCTTGAAGAGATCTCTAGTCTTTCCCATTCTGTTCTTTTCGTCTCTTTCTTTGCATTGATCACTGAGGAAGGCTTTCTTATCTCTTCTTGGTATTCTTTGGAATTCTGCATTCAGATGCTTATATCTTTCCTTTTCTCCTTTGCTTTTTGCTTCTCTTCTTTTCACAGCTATTTGTAAGGCCTCCTCGGACAGCCATTTTGCTTTCTTGCATTTCTTTTCCATGGGGATGGTCTTGATCCCTGTCTCCTGTACAATGTCACAAACCTCATTCCATAGCTCATCAGGCACTCTATCTATCAGATCTAGTCCCTTAAATCTATTTCTCAATTCCACTGTATAATCATAAGGGATTTGATTTAGGTCATACCTAATGGTGTAGTGGTTTTCCCTACTTTCTTCAATTTAAGCCTGAATTTGGCAATAAGGAGTTCATGATCTGAGCCACAGTCAGCTCCTGGTCTTGCTTTTGTTGACTATATAGAGCTTTTCCATCTTTGGCTGCAAAGAATAAAATTAATCTGATTTCGGTGTTGACCATCTGGTGATGTCTATGTGTAGAGGTGGGTCATGGTGGAGAGGTCTGACAGAATGTGGCCCACTGGAGAAGGGAATGGCAAACCACTTCAGTATTCTTGCCTTGAGAACCCCATTAACAGTATGAAAAGGTAATGATAGGATACTGAAACAGGAACTCCCCAGGTCAGTAAGTGCCCAATATGCTACTGGAGATCAGTGAAGAAATAACTCCAGAAAGAATGAAGGGATGGAGCCAAAGCAAAAACAATACCCAGTTGTGGATGTGACTGGTGATAGAAGCAAGGTCCAATGCTGTAAAGAGCAACATTGCATAGGAACTTGGAATGTTAGGTCCATGAATCAAGGCAAATTGGAAGTGGTCAAGCAGGAGATGGCAAGAGTGAACGTCGACAATCTAGGAATCAGCGAACTAAAATGCACTGGAATGGGTGAATTTAACTCAGATGACCATCATATTTACTACTGTGGGCAGGAATCCCTAAGAAGAAATGGAGTAGCCATCATGGTCAACAAAAGAGTCTGAAATGCAGTACTTGGGTGCAATCTCAAAAATGACAGAATGATCTCTGTTCGTTTCCAAGGCAAACCATTCAGTATCACAGTAATCCAAGTCTATGCCCCAACCATTAACACTGAAGAAGCTGAAGTTGAATGGTTCGATGAAGACCTACAAGACCTTTTAGAACTAACACCCGAAAAATATGTCTTTTTCATTATAGGGGACTGGAATGCAAAAGTAGGAAGTCAAGAAACACCTGGAGTAACAGGCAAATTTGGCCTTGGAATATGGAATGAGGCAGGGAAAGGCTAATAGAGTTCTGCCAAGAAAATGCACTGGTCATAGCAAACACGCTCGCTTCTCTTTTATTCATAGCTATTTGTAAGGCCTCCTCAGACAACATTTTGCCTTTTTGCATTTCTTTTCCTTGGGGATGGTCTTGATCCCTGTCTCCTGTACAGTGTCACGAACCTCCGTCTATAGTTCTTCAGGCACCCTATCAGATCTAATCCCTTGAGTCTATTTCTCACTTCCCCTGTACAATTCTAAGGGATTTGATTTAGGTCATATCTGAATGGTCTATTGGTTTTCCGTACTTTCTTCAATTTAAGCCTGAATTTGGCAATAAGGAGTTCATGGTCTGTGCCACAGTCAACTGCTGGTCTTGTTTTTGCTGACTGTTTCATTCTGTACTCCAAGGCCAAATCTGCCTGTTAATCCAGGTATTTCTTGACTCCCTACTTTTGCATTCCAGTCCCCTATAGTGAAAAGGACATCTTTTGTTGGTGTTAGTTCGAGAGGGTCACACACACTTGTGTTCAAATCCCATGTGGCCCTTGTCAAGTGAATTAACTTCTCTGCCTTCATTCTATCACTAGAAAATCAGAGAAATGATCTTTCTTAGAGATTGCTAAAAAATCAAATCAGAGGTTATGTAAATTAGCATTGTACCTGGCACAGAGTGCTTAATAAATAAATAGGTTACTTTTAATAAAAATAAACACTAGAACTTGATGTACAGTCTTGGATAAACCTTTGGAATATATATGAATAAATAAAATATATACAGATGAAGAAAAAGTCAACTGCCTATGGATTCAAGAACATTTCCTTTGAGAGAAACGTAAATATGACCAGAAACAAACAAACAGGTGACAAAGCTCTACCCCAATAACATTCATATCTTTATGAGAGCAAGTTAAATTTGCTTAGCTCTCAATGTCAGAAACTGCTCTGCTCTCAGAAGAGGCTCATGAACAAAAGGTGGTAAGGGATATATTTTAAGCTTTGAAAGAACTTGTCCTTCTAAAAGCTTACAGACAGCCACAAAAAAGCCTACAACCATTATTCTACTTGGTATGTCACAAGTCTTTCAGATAGTGTTTGGAATTCCCTTTCAAAATGACTATAGTTTCATTTTTTTGGTTCTAGTTTTGTAACTGTGTTTATGTGATAAAATAAATGCAATTTTGTCTTCCAAAAAAAGAAACTAATTTTGTCAATGGCTTTAGAAAACAATGCAAAAACAAACAGATCTCCCAAATATTGCTGGGTGGGAGTATATCCCATGACTCAGCAACTTCAATCCTAGGGAAATACCCAAGAGAAAGTTGCATAAATGTCCATCAAGATATCTATCAAGAGTCACACACAGATGCTCCCAGTGGCACTAACCATAGCAGGGTCAAAGTGGGGAGCAATGTTAATATCCATGAACAGGAGAAAGGGTAAACAGAGATATTTGGAATGAAACAAAAGAGAATCAGAGGCATATAGCAGCGTGGCCACCTCAACAGACATTATGAATGAAAGAAACCAGGCAAAAGAGCACATTCTGCATAATTCTGTTTATATGAAGTTTTACAGTGAAAAATAATAGTAGTGGTTACCTTTGAGGGAGGTAGGTGTTTACCTGTAAGGGACATGAAGAACTCTGTGGGCAGCTGGAAGGGTTTCCTATCTTGATCTGAGTGAAGGTTATAACTATTAGGTGTCTTTAGGCATAAAAATCTATTGAGCTGTACACTTAGTATTTGTGCACTTTAATTAGTTCATTATATGTATGTTCTACTTCAGTGACAAAAAAGAGGCAAAAGGGGGAAAATAGACACAAGATCTTAAATGCCTCAAAGAAGTTCTTTAAGTGTGTAACCTTGCTACAATAAAATAACCACCTTTTCTTTGTCAAAGGGTTATGTTATCTCTTGGAGTCTTACCAAAACCTTATGAGCTAAGTTTTATTACTTCAGTGTCATGGACAATAAAATGGCTCATAAAAATTCCTTCATTCAATTTCATAACCATGTCCCTCCTTACTACCTATTTTGGCAAATTTAGCCTAGTATTATGGAAAGAGAATGGGTTCAGAAAATTGCATTCTCTCTCCCAACAGCTGATGATGCTGAGCACACCACTTAATTTCCAAGTCTAAATTTTCTCATCTATGAAAATACAGTGATGCCAGTAATAATGACAGGTTGCCATAAAGACAGAATGAAACAATGCACCTAGAATGCTCTGTATAAATTGCCATGTAATTACTTATCATGATTAATATTACCTCTTGTTTTAAGAATAAAATAAAAAGATACTAACCTTATCTTCTGGCAAAGGTTTGTTTTAGGATTCAGACAAAATTTGCATTCTCCACACTGGGGGATGTAAAGTGGGATGACAGTATCACCTAGAAAACAAACGCAAGGACACTATCCTGAATTGGTAGCACCTGATTCTAAACAAATACTTCAGCCCCTACAAATTCCCATTCTTGTCAACTCACACAGCTTTGCAGGTTAACAACTTTAAGGCCTAGAATTTTACGTACATAACATCAGACACTGCCTGACTATGCAAAAAAAGAAACAAAAAACAAGCTTCAAATTTTTTATCTAAATGAAACTTTCCAAACAAGTGGAGAACAGGGAAGTCATGTGCTTCAATATACTGATTTGATGCATCTTCAAAAATTCTTGCTTAATTGGGCAAAAACCATGTCATATAAGTAGCAGTCTCATAATCAGAAAGAAGAAGCTCTCAAATATTTGTGTTTTCCAGATGAGGAATAAAATCAATCTTGACAACTTACTTAGGCTGTAACTTATTCACAAATAAACAATGTATAGTTTATCAGAAATATAATTTTGTATAAAAATAAGCCAAAATTGTAAAATAAGTGGTTCTAATACCCTCCTTACCTGCCTTCAGCTTAGTAACTCCTTCACCAACACTCTCCACAATTCCAGCACCTTCATGTCCCAAGATCACTGGATAATTCCCTTCAGGATCAGCCCCACTCAGTGTATAGGCGTCAGTGTGGCAAACTGCAGTGGCAATAATCTAACAGGATGTTAAATAGCGTCTGAGTGTATGCACATGCAATTCAGAGTGACACATAGGGCAAAGCAGAGACATTTTTACTTAACAGCATATTTTACTGATTAGAACATACACTTCTTTCATATTTTAACCTCTCTAAAATCAGCACGTGCTCATCACCGATGGCATCTTAACAATTGGAATTGGCAGCATTTTCTTAGTGGTACATAAAAGTAATGGTACATTTATAGGCAATGAAACATAGTGTATCTATTCTCCTTTTCAATACGTTAGCAGGAGAAGGTAAACCAAGGCATGTTATGGGCACGGTGCTTTATGTAGCTGTGGAGAGGAACACCACCTGTGTGCAAAAGCAGGTACAGCCCATCTCACTGCTGGCCTTCTCCTGACTGTTGGGGAATGAGATTTCTAAAAAGACATATGCCAGCTTGCTTGGTCTGCGGCAAAACTCAAGAGCTTTTATTGGAAACAACTCCCTCTTCAGCAGCCACACAGAATTTCTGCTTAAATAAGCCTTTTATCCCAATTTTTCTGGCTTTCAAGTATCTCTTTTCTTTTCAAACTGCCAAAAGCACAGAAAGGAAAAGTCTTGGGGGTGTCCCTTTTTCTGCTTCTCACATTTAAACCTGATTACAATGTAACATTCTTAGCTGTTTGTTAGCAGTTTCCCGGGGAAGACTGGTAGCCCTGTACAGCTCATATTAGCACATCCAAGATCAACTTTTTCTTTAGCAGCAAAATCACAATCAGGTTGATTTCTGTAAAGATTTCAGATTCCTGAGCCTGGGTTAAAAGAATCTGAAAAAGTTATTTGGCCCTGGCTTCTCGACTTGTTAAATGTGATCCCCGGAAGCATGAGAACTGGAGGTGGGATGGGGGAAGTATACTCCAATTCACAGCAAAAAATGGTTATTTTTTCTAGAAGGTTCATTTTACTCAATGGTCATTAGTTTAAAGCACTGATTTTACATCACAAGTACAGAGTAGAATGCCAGAGTATCCAGCTGGCTGCCTTGTGCAATATGCCTCTCTCCAGGGGTAACTTCACTTTCTCTGCCACAGCAGAGATTAAGAGGTGCTGGAATAATGAATCCCCTGAACCTTGGACTTGTCTGCAAAGGTCAGTACATTTTAAAGCTCTCTAAGCAACCCTGCTTCACTTGCTTGTTGATCCCGTCAGTTAGGAACCTGTTCCCAAATCTTATTTGAAGTTTCTTCCAATAATCCAAAGAATCTTAAGAATACATCTTAAGTTACAGGATCAGCAGAAAGGGGAACATCCTATAAAGTCACCCTAAACCCAGGCTACAGAAGATCAATTGCACTCGTCCACTGATCCTTGGAGAAGGCTGCTCAGTGCAGCACCAAAGCTGAAAAGAGGAGAGGAGCACTGCAAAACTGGGAGGGATGGACTGACAGCTGGGATTCCAAGGCTGGATGACTCTCAGTCCCTTCTCCTTGACCCTGCCCTTGGGGATTTCTCCTCTGTAGACCTCAGAGGACTCATCTATCTAGAGACCTAACTGTAGGCCTTCTTTTCCAGTGCCTTAGATGTTTCATTACCTTAATTCGAACTTCATGGGCCTTTGGGGGTGCCACCTCTACCTCCTCTATAGAAAGAGGCTTCCCAGCCTCCCAGGCAACTGCAGCCTTGCACTTGATAACCTGCAGTGGGGGAAAACAGAGCACGATGCTTATCCTCCTGAACTAATCACAACTACTTAGTTAATTTAGATGATGATGAATGCTAATCTTAGAGAGTATATCACCAATTCACAATGACACAACTCCAAGTGATATTGAGAATCTCCTGGCATGTGTTTATACTTTATATAAGTAGTACTCATTAAAAATTTTTCATTGAGATGATCACATGTTGAAGTTTCATTCAGGAATTCCCTGGCAGTCAGTGGTTAGGACTCAGCACTTTCACTGCTGGGGCTTGGGTCCCTGTTGGGGAAGCAAGGGAGGGGAAAACTCAGATCCCTGCAAGCTGCATGACCAAAAAAAAGTTTCATTCATCAAATATTTAATGACCCTCTACAACGCATAAGCAGGAGAAGGTTAAGAATACAGGTTCAAAAAAAAAAAAAAAAAAAAAGAATACAGGTTCCAAGAGAATCTGATTCAGTAGTCTGGTATAGGGCCCAAGGGCTCTGAATGCTTAAGATGTGCCCTATGAAATTTTTTTGCTCAGGCTGGTATAAGTAACACTGGTTTACTGTAAAACTGCAGCGGGAAGTGGTATAAGGAAGAGAATCAGAATGGGGAATCTAAAAAAAAAAAACAAAAAAAACCTATCCCTTTCAATTGTGCTATGCAATACAGCAGCCACCTGCCACATGTAGCTTTTGAACACTTGAAAAATGGCCAGTTTGAACTGATAAGCTATACCTGTAAAATAATCCCAGGTTTTGAAGACTCACTATTTAAAAAAGGCTGATTATATATTGAGATGGTATTTTGAATATATTGGGTTAAATTTTAATCCAACTTAATACCATTTTAATGTGGCTAATAGAAAAATTAAAATTATATACATGACTCATACTATATTTCTATAGTATACTGCACTTTAGAGACTCCAGTTGGTATACTTCTCCTTTACTAGAGAATCAAGTGTAATGAGGAAGGTTTTGATTAGTTCACAGAATGATTATGAAACATGTTATGGAATAAAGGTCGTGCTGAGTTCATAGTAGACTTGAAAGCCAATAATTACAAAATGTGTGATTTAAAGGGAGAGGCACAAAGTGCTACAGAATGCAAAATGTGGAGAAAGAGTGTAACAGTGTAACTATGGTTGGTGGGTTTGGGGAAGTGTCACTTTTAACTGGGATGAAAGATGAGCAACAGTTACAGAAAGATAAAATATCTACATATAGAACGATTGTGAGCTGTGGATATGAAAATGAAGGCCCTAATACAGTCCTTAACAAAGTGCAGCTTTGCAGAAATAAGTCAGTAGCCATTAGTAGCAAGAGAACAAAGAGTGGAGGAAAAGAAGAGCTGACCTATGCAGAGGGATGAGTGGCTTGCATAAACTTATGAGGCTGGAAATAATCACTTTTAAAATTAAAATGTAGATATTAAATGCTGATAAAAAATTGATACACTGCATTAGAAACTTTTTTCACCTCAGTGTACCATAAATCCCAAACTCCAAAGGTAAAATTCAAAATACTAACAATGAAATCACATATTCTACAGATCTAAACCAACAAGAATAAATAATTCATTCACAATCTAATCTTTAAATCCCTCCTCCCCCCTTTTAAAGCATATCTGAAAGTTTAACGTCTTCCTTTCAATAACGATTCTAAACAAAACAAAGCCTCACTCTAAATCCGCAGGCAACGGGCCCTGCTTCAACATCTGAACTATCACAGGAAAAACAGCTGCAAACTTGTTAAATCTTAAAGGTCGTTTAGACTTTATCATTTCTATTCAAGTTCAAATCTTTCAAGAAAATTTCTTAACCTTGTAAAGCATTAAAACAAACAGCGACGTTAGGTTAATCCTGTTACTCGCGCATTTCTGCCTTTACTGGCTAATGTGTATTTCAGGAATTTTTAATAGTTTGTTGCACAGGGTGCAACCCCGGCTCACTATCCTTAGTGTGACCACTAATCGCGACTAACCTGTAACTCTCAAGTTTTTTTTAATCTAAAATGGGGTACTATCTTGCATAGGTGTTACAAAAGGATTAAAGTAGGGTGTGTATAAAGCTCTGGTGCCCAGGAGCTCCAAAACTTTACGGAGCCTTCCAAAAGTACAGTCCTTGGAGGCAGAAAAATAGCTCAATTATGAACTACTATGGTGAAACACAACCTAGCGGTTAGGAGCACGGGCTCTAGCTGCAGCTTTGCTACCTGAAAGTATGATCCACAGCAAGTGATGTAACTTTATGTACGCAAAGCGTGGGGACTCTTAAACCACCTCCAAAATACCAGGATACCGATCCCACCCCGCCCCCACTCTCCGGTTCTCCCCACCCCCATCCCGCTTCGGCTGCCCCCGAAGCAGCAGAACCCGGCCAGGAAAAGAGCCGAATCAAAGCTTCCTCCCTTCCTCCCTGCTGAGCTGCTAGCTCCCCACGGCTGCGTTTCAGCTCCACCAGCCAGAGTCAGGCTCCGGGCCAAGCCCCACGCGCCCCCCACTCCTCTCAAGCCAGCGGCCAGGTTCAGCTCCATGCTTTCCCTCCCTCTCTCCCTTTCTTGGACTCAGCCAGTGTAACAGCTGATTATACCTGGTTCGCCATTTCCTCAGACCGCAGTGAGCGTGAAGCAGATAACTGAGAACAGCCGCGCAGGGTCGGGGATGTGGGCGGGGCATGCGTCCGCCAGCGCCTGGGCGAGCGTGGAGGCGGGGGTTGCGGGGGCTGGAACGTGGCGGGTGGGGCTTGAGGCCTGGCAAGGCCGGAGCTCTAGTTGATACCAGGTGGTCTCGCGAGAAGTTGGAGTTTCCAGTCGGCTGGAAAGCAGCGGCGGCGGCCGCTCAGTGAGCAACGTAACAGTCTGTAAAGTGTCTGTCAGATGAGGGTTTCCCCGTGTAACTGTAGCCCAGGCAGCGTAGATAAAGCTTATAAAGGAGATATGTGGAGGGCGAGGAACCAGGAATTTCACTGGAAGTACGTGAGAAACCGTACGGGGACTGCACCTTCTACGCGCCTTGTGGGCATGTCTTGAGGGCTCAAGATGAGTGAGATACAGCTCTGCAGAAGAGTCTCCATCAGCTGAGCTTTGAGAAGGAGGATAAAGGGCACCCCCAAAACGGGGGCTTATTGGGAAAAGTCCCAGTATCAACTTAAAAAAAAAAAGCACAAAGGAAGACCTGTGAGTTGAGTTTCTTCAGTGTCTTACTGAGGACTGTGGCCTGGAGACAACCTCTCAGATATCCTGAGGAACTATTCTGAAAAGGTGGGGGAAGGCCTAGTGTACGTGTGATTTTGGGGTGCCAGGTTGTAATCAAGCATACATCTCCTGGAGGATTACTGCTAGTCCTGAGGAACAGATATCTAAATGATTTTTGTGGTTTTTTTTCCTAAATATAGGAGGATGTGAGAATCTAGGTTCTAAAAATGTTTCTCCTGAAATATTTCTAACTATCTAAGGGCCTATTAAGCCTATTTTGCCAGAGCACAAAGTACCTCTTTCTTGATCTTTTCCCAGAATTCCTCTCAGTGTGTACTGCAGGTCAGTGATTGCTGTGGCTAATTAACTCAGGCCTTGTAGAACTGAATGGTGGGCAACATTCTTCAGTTTAAGCCAGGCTCCTATTCCAGCTGCTGCTGAAGGGTAAGTAGGATTTATGGTGGTGGTTCATAGGACATGGGGAGAGAACTATGCAAGGAGGTGAACGGGGCAGTGAAAAATCTCGGGGACATGGATGCAGTTGATGTGTTTTTTGAGTGGAGCACAGTGTAGAGAGAGAGAGGATGGATTATTTGCTAGTTTACTCTTAAACTTTGTTAGGGATGCTGGATTTTATTAAAATGCCTTTATTGGACAGACCACTCTCTTCTCGCTGCTCATTTTTTTTTGTTTTAAACAGCATTTTAGTGACTCCTTCTCAGTATATACCTTAAGGGTTGGTGCTCTCACAAGTATGTCCAAAATGTTTCACGTCACCCATTTATCTTTACTGTGGCTTTAACTTTTATTTATATAGAGACAACTTCTAGATTGTGAATCAGGATGGCTTCTGGTAAACTCAAGACTTGAGAAGTTCCTCAAGTCAATGTTAAATACTAAACCACAGATTAAAGAAGCTCAGGGAACACCAGGGAGCCTAATGCCAAAACACAAAACCAAACCAACCAAACAAAAATACACTTAGGCATAATATATTCAAACTACAGAAAATCAAAGGAAAAAAATCTTGAAAGAAGCCAGAAGGAAAGAAAACATCTTATGAAAAGAGGAGCAAAGGTAAAAATTACATCCAGTTTCCCCTCAGAAATCATCTAAACAAAAATATAGTGGAATGAAACATAAGTGTTGAGGAGAAAAGAACCTTCCAATATAGAATTCTGTGTTCTGTAACTTTATCCTTTAGAAGTGAATGAGAGACAAAGACTTTCTTAGATAAACATTGATGAAATTTGTTGCCAGAAGACATGCCTTGGAAGAAATGTTAAAAAAATTCTCCAGAGAGAAGGAAAGTGAGTCAGGTCAGAAACTCATCCAAATAAAAGAAGGGCAATAGGGAATGCATAAGTGATAGTAAAATAAAAACTTTTATTTTTCTTTATTGGTTTAGCAGAGAACATAGCAGATAACAGTTTTATTCAAAATAAAAATATTCAAAACAGTATTATTCAAAAATAATAATAGAAAACTACTTCATGATTATGAAGTATGTATAATTGAAATGGATGACAGCAATGACACAAGGGATTAGAGAGAGGAATTAGGATTATATTGATTTTGTAAGGTGTTAGTACTGCCAGTGAAGCAATATAGTGCTGTTTGAAAGTGAACTTGGATTGGTTGTAATAAATATATATTGCAAATTCTAGGGCAAACACTATAATTTTTTTTAAAGTACAATTGATATACTAAAAAAGAAGGGAAAATGGAATCAAGTATTGGGATGACACCAAAAAGGAAGAAAAGACAAAAATGGTAACAAAGAAGGGCAACCAATGTTAATGGAAAACAGTAACAAATACAATAGATAGTAATCTGACTGTATCAATAATCATTTAAAATGTCAATGGTCTAAATGCACCAACTGAAAGAAATTGTCAATATGAATCAAGTATCAAATATATGTTTTATTTTTAAAAATCTGCTTTAGTTTTTTAAATTAAAAAAATTTCTTTTGGCCGTGCTGCACAAAGTGTGGGATCTTAGTTCCCTGAACAAGAATTGAACCTAGGCCCTCAGCAGTGAAAACATGGAGTCTTAACCATTGGACTGCCAGAGAATTCCCGAAAAAACCCACTTTAAATAGAGAGGTACATATAAATTAAAAGTAAAAGAATGGAGAAAGATAAGCTAACACTACTTGAAATAAAGTTAAGATAGCTTTATTAATTTCAGATGGCAGATTCAAAGCAGTAAGTATGAGGTATAAAGAGAGGTATTGCATGATCAAGAGGTCAGTTATTCAAGAAGGCATAACAATCCTTAATGTGTATGTGTCAACAACAGAGCTTCATAGTACATGAGGCAAAAACTGATAGAACTTTAAGGAGAAATACATAAATCCACTAGTACAGTTGGAGGCTTCAACACCCCTCTATGGATAGACCCAGCATGCAGAAAATCAGTAGGGACATGGTTGAACTCAACAACACCATCAATCACCTGGACATAATTGACATCAGTGAACATTCACTGAGATCAACTACCTTCTGGGCCATAAAACACATCTTAATAAGTTTAAAAGAATAAAAATCTTGCAAAGTATATTCTTTGACCGCAATGGAATCAAAGATAGCTAGAAAATCTACAAATACATGAGATTAAACCATACACTTCTAAATAATACATGGGTCAAAGAAGAACTCTTAAGAGTAATTAAAAAATATTTTAAACTTAATGAAAATGAAAACACAACTTAAAATTTGTGGAATGTAATGAAAGCAGTGCTTATGGGAAAATTTATGACATTGAATGCAGGTACTGGAAAACAAAAAATCTAAAATTAATCATTTAACCTATCTTAGGAAAGTAAAAAGATCACTTTAAATTCAAAGTAAGCAGAAGAAAACAAATAGTAAAATTTAGAGTAGAGGGGAGTTCCCTGGCAATGCAGTGGTTACAGCTCAGTACTTTTCACTGACATGATTCCAGGTTCAATCCCTGGTTAGAGAACTAATATCTTGCAAGCTGCATGGCACAGTCAAAACATTAAATTTATAAAAAGAATGAAAGGGAGGCACACAAATTACCAATTTCAGAAACAAAAAAGGGACATCATGATAAATCTCTATGGACATCCAAAAGATAATAAATAATACTGTGAATAACTCTATGCCCACAAATTTTATAACCTAGATTAAATGGGCAATTCCTTGAAAGGCAATCTGTCCAAAACTCACACAAGAAGGAATAGAACATTTGGATAGGCCTAGATCTTAAAGAAATCAAATCAATAATTAATAACCTTCCCAAACAGCACCAGGCTCAGAGGGGTTCACTGGTGAATTCTACCAACTATTTAACAAAGAAAGTATACCAATTGTCTATAGTCTTTTTCCAGAGAGAGAGACACACAGAGGAAGATAGATACTTACTAATTCATTCTGTGAAGCCGACATTACTTTAATACCCAAACCAGACATAGCCATTACAAGAAAACTAGAGACCAATATCTCTCATGAACCTACATGTAAAACTCCTTAGCAAAATATTATCATATTGAATCCAGTAATTAATAAAAAACTTAAATGGCACAACCAAGTGGGATTTATCTCAGGTATGCAGCTTTGTTAAACATTTGAAAATCAACTAATGTAATTCATTTCATTAACAGTTCAGTTCAGTCACTCAGTCGTGTCTGACTCTTTGCATCCCCATGAATCGCAGCACGCCAGGCCTCCCTGTCCATCACCAACTCCCAGAGTTCACCCAAACTCATGTCCATTGAGTCGGTAATGCCATCCAACCATCTCATCCTCTGTCATCCCCTTCTCCTGCCCTCAATCTTTCCCAGCATCAGGGTCTTTTCAAATGAGTCAGCTCTTTGCATCAGGTGGCCAAAGTATTGGAGTTTTAGCTTCAACATCAGACCTTCCAGTGTACACCCAGGACTGATTTCCTTTAGGATGGACTGGCTGGATCTCCTTGCAGTCCAGGGGACTCTCAAGAGTCTTCTCCAGCACCACAGTTCAAAAGCATCAATTCTTCGGCACTCAGCTTTCTTCACAGTCCAACTCTCACATCCATACATGACCACTGGAAAAACTGTAGCCTTGACTAGATGGACCTTTGCTGACAAAGTCATGTCAACAAAGTAATGTCTCCGCTTTTTAATATGCTGTCTAGGTTGGTCATAACTTTCCTTCCAAGGAATAAGTGTCTTTTAATTTCATGGCTGCAGTCACCATCTGCAGTGATTTTGGAACCCCCAAAAATAAAGTCAGCCACTGTTTCCACTGTTTCCCCCTCTGTTTGCCATGAAATGATGGGACCGTGATCTTAGTTTTCTGAATGTTGAGCTTTAAGCCAACTTTTTCACTCTCCTCTTTCACTTTCATCAAGAGGCTTTTTTGTTCCTCTTCACTTTCTGCCATAAGGGTGGTGTCATCTGCATATCTGAGGTGATTGATATTTCTCCCGGCAATCTTGATTGCAGCTTGTGCTTCTTCCAGCCCAGCATTCTCACGATGCACTCTGCATAAAAGTCAAATGAGCAGGGTGACAATACACAGCCTTAAAGTACTCCTTTTCCTATTTGGAACCAGTCTGTTGTTCCATGCCCCAGCTCTAACTGTTGCTTCCTGACCTGCATATAGGTTTCTCAAGAGGCAGGTCAGGTGGTCTGGGATTCCCATCTCTTTCAGAATTTTAGTTTATTGTGATCCACAGTCATTAAGAGGCTAAAGAAGAAAACCCCTGTGATCATATTAATAGATGCAGAAAAAGCATTTGACAAAATCCAACAGCCATTCATGATGACAACTCTAGGAGTAGAGGGGAACATTCTCAACTTGATAAAGAATATCTACCACAAATCTACAGATAACAGCATACTTAATGATGAGAAAGTAGAAGCTTTCCTACTAAAATCAGGCACCAGGCAAGGATATCCTCTCTGACACTCCTTCTCAATATTACACTGGAAATCCTAGTTAATGCAGTAAGACAAGACAATAAAAGATATAGTGATAGGCAAGGAAGAAATAAAGTTGTCTTTGTTCACAGATGATATGACTGTATAGAAAATCTGTTGTTGTTCTTCAGTCACTAAGTTGTATCCGACTCTTTGTGACCTAATTTGTAAGAATTCTCAAAAAACTCGTGGAACTAATTAATGACTATAGCAAAGTTGAAGGATATAGGTGGTATGCAAGAGTCCATTGCCTTCCTATAAACCAGACTTTCCTATATACCGGACTTTCCTATATACCAGCAACGAACAAGTGGAATTGGAAATTGAAAACGATACAATTTACATTAGTATGGGGAAAACGAAATACTTGGGTTTAAGTTTAGTAAGGTATGTATAAGATCTGTGAAGAAAAACTGCAAAAATCTGAAGAAAGAAGCAAGAATGAAATAAATGGAGAGATATTCCATGATCACAGATAGGAAGACTTGATACTGTCAAGATGCCATTTCTCCCTCTCTTGATTTATAGATTAAACACAATTCCAATAAAAATCTCAGCAAGTTAGTATTTTTTTAAATTAATTTTAATTGGAGGCTAATTATTTTACAATATTGTGGTGGTTTTTGCCATACATTGACATGAATCAGCCATGGGTATATATGTGTCCCCCTGCCCCCAGCCCCCCTCCACTTCCCTCCCCATCCCATTCCTCTGGATTGTCCCAGTGCAACAGCTTTGAGTGCCCTGTTTCATGCATTGAACTTGGACTGGTCATCTCTTTCACATATGATAATATACATGTTTCAGTGCTATTCTCTCAAATCACTTCACCCTCGCCTTCTCCCTCAGAGTCCAAAAGTTTGTTCTTTACATCTGTGTCTCTTTTCCTGTCTTGCATATAGGGTCATTGTTACCATCTTTCTAAATTCCATGTATGTGCATTAATATATTGTTTTGGTGTTTTTCTTTCTGACTTCGCTCTGTATAATAGGCTCCAGTTTCATCCATCTCATTAGAACTGACTCAAATGCATTCTTTTTTATAGCTGAATAATAATATTTCATTGTATATATGTACCACAACTTTCTTATCCATTTGTCTGCTGATGGACATCTAGGTTGCTTCCATGTTGTAGCTATTGTAAACAGTGCTGCAATGAACATTTAGGTACACCTATCCCTCTCAGTCTGGTTCCCTCAGTGTGTATAGCAGTGGGATAGCTGGGTCTTATGGCAGTTCTATTTCCAGTTTTTTAAGGAATCTCCACACTGTTTTCCATAGTGGCTGTACTAGTTTGCATTCCCAACAAAAGTATAAGAGGGTTCCCTTTGCTCCACACCCTCTCCAACTTTTATTGTTTGTAGACTTTTTGATGGCAGCCAGTCTGAACCGGCATACCTCATTGTGGTTTTGATTCGCATTTCTCTGATATTGTGATGCTGAGCATCTTTTCGTGTGTTTGTATGTCTTCTTTGGAGAACTGTCTGTTTAGTTCTTTGGCCCATTTTTTGATTGGATCATTTATTCTTCTGGTATTGAGCTGCATGAGCTGCTTGTATATTTTGGAGATTAATTCTTTGTCAGTTGTTTCATTTGCTATTATTTTCTCCCATTCTAAAGGCTTATAGTTTGCTTATAGTTTCCATCATTGTGCCAAATCTTTTACGTTTAATTAGGTCCCATTTGTTTATTTTTGCTTTTATTTCCATTACTCTAGGAGGTGGGTCATAGAGGATCTTGCTGTGAGTTATGTAAGAGAGTACTTTGCCTATGTTTTCCTCTAGGAATTGTATAGCTTCTGGTCTTACATTTAGAAATTTAATCCATTTTGAGTTTTTTTTTTTTGTGTGTGTATGGTGTTAGAAAGTGTCAGCAGTTATTTTTGTACTGTTGACAAACTGACTCTAAAGTTTATATGAAGAGGCAAAAGACCCAGAATAGTCAACTCAATATTGAAGGAAAAGAGGAAAGTTGGAGGACTGACACTACCCAACCTCAAGACCTACTATAAAGTGATAATAAGACAGTGTGGTTATTGGGAAAAGCATAGGCAAATAGATCAGTGGAACAGAATAGAGAGCCCAGACACAGACCCACATAAATACAGTCAATGATCTTTGGCAGCAAATCTAAGAAAATGCAATGGAGAAAATGTAGTCTTTTTGGTAAAAAAAAAAAAAAAAAAGGTAACTGGAACAACTGGCCATTCACATGCCAGAAAAAAAAAAAAAAAAAAAGAAACTAGACGCAAACTTCACAAAAATTAAAACCCGTAATGGATCATAGACCTGAATGTAAAATGCAAAACTATAAAAGTTCTAGAAGATAACATAGGAGAACATCTAGATGACCTTGGCTATTGTGATGACTTTTAAAATATCAAAGGCATGATCCATAAAAAGAACAATTAATAAGCTGGACATCACTAATATAAAAAAATTCTGCTCTCTGAAGTACACTGTCAAGAGAATAGGACAAGCTACAGACAGAGATAATATTGGCAAGGCATATCTGATACGGGACCATTTCCCAAAATATACAAAGAACTCTGAATAAGAAAACTAAAAACTCAAATGGGCAAAGATCTGAACAAATTCTTCCTTAAAGTCACACCATGTTGCAACTAAGCATATAAAAAGGTATTCAACATCATATGTTATTTGGGAATTGCAAATTAAAAGAATAAGATACTACTACTCACTTATTAGAATGGCCCAAATCCAAAATCACCGAATGCAACAGGAATTCTCATTCATTGTTGGTAGGAATGTGTAAGGGTACAGCCACTTTGGAAGACAGTTTGTTGATTTCCTATAAAACTAAACATTTTCTTACTATACTATCCAGCAATCCTGTTCCTTGATATTTACCCAGAGGTTGAAAACTAACGCCCACAAAGATTTATAGCAGCTTTACTCATAGTTGTCAAAACTTGGAAGCAACCAAGATGTTCTTCAGCAAGTGAATGGATAAGTTGTGGCTCATCTAGACAATGCAGTATTCAGTTCAGTTTAGTCGCTCAGTCATGTCCAACTCTTTGCAACCCCATGGACTGCAGCACGCCAGGCCTCCCTGTCCATCACCAACTTCCAGAGTTTACTCAAACTCATGTCCATTGACTTGGTGATGCCATCCAACCATCCCATCCTCTGTTGTCCCCTTCTCCTCCTGCCTTCAATCATTCCCAGCATCAGGATCTTTTCCAATGAGTCAGTTCTTCACATCAGGTGGCCAAAGTATTGGAGTTTCAGCTTCAGCATCAGCCCTTCTAATGAATATTCAGGAATGATTTCCTTTAGGATGGACTGGTTGGATCTCCTTGGAGTCCAAAGGACTCTCAAGAGTCTTCTCCAACACAACAGTTAAAAAGCATCAATTCTTTGGCACTCACCTTTCTTCATAGTCCAACTCCCACATCCATACGTGACTACTGGAAAAACCCTAGCCTTGACTAGTGGACCTTTGTCAGCAAAGTAATCTCTCTGCTTTGCTGTCTATGCTGTCTAGGTTGGTCATAACTTTTCTTCCAAGGAGTAAGCGTCTTTTAATTTCATGGCTGCAGTCACCATCTGCAGTGATTTTGGAGCCCCCCAAAATAAAGTCTGTCACTGTATATACTGTTTCCCTATCTATTTCCCATGAAGTGATGGGACCAGATGCCGTGATCTTAGTTTTCTGAATGTTGAGCTTTAAGCCAACTTTTTCACTCTCCTCTTTCACTTTCATCAAGAGGCTTTTTAGCTCCTCTTCACTTTCTGCCATAAAGGTGGTGTCATCTGCATATCTGAGGTTATTGATATTTCTCCTGGCAATCTTGATTCCACCTTGTGCTTCTTCCAGCCCAGTGTTTCTCATGATGCACTCTGCATATAAGTTAAGTAAGCAGGGTGACAATATACAGCCTTGTTGTACTCCTTTTCCTATTTGGAACCAGTCTGTTGTTCCATGTTCAGTTCTAATTGTTGCTTCCTGACCTGCATACAGATTTCTCAAGAGGCAGGTCAGGTGGTCTGGTATTCCGATCTCTTGAAGAATTTTCCACGGTTTATTGGGATCCACACAGTCAAAGGATTTGGCATAGTCAATAAAGCAGAAATAGATGTTTTTCTGGAACTCTCTTGCTTTTTCGAGGATCCAGCAGATGTTGGCAATTTGATCTCTGGTTCCTCTGCCTTTTCTAAATCCAGGTTGAACATTTGGAAGTTCATGGTTCTCATATTGTTGAAGCCTGGCTTGGAGAATTTTGTGCATTACTTTACTAGCGTGTGAGATGAGTGCAATTGTGCAGTAGTTTGAGCATTCTTTGGCATTGCCTTTCTTTGGGATGGGAATGAAAACTGACCTTTTCCAGTCCTGTGGCCACTGCTGAGTTTTCCAAATTAGCTGGCATATTGAGTGCAGCACTTTCACAGCATCATCTTTCAGGATTTGAAACAGCTCCACTGGAATTCCATCACCTCCTGTAGCTTTGTTCATAGTGATGCTTCCTAAGGCCCACTTGACTTCACATTCCAGGCTGTCTAGCTCTAGGTGAGTGATCACACCATCATGATTATCTGGGTCATGAAGATCTTTTTTGTACAGTTCTCCTGTGTATTCTTGCTACCTCCTGTTAATATCTTCTAATTAGGTATGGACCTAATCTTATGTTAGGTCCATACAATTTCTGCCCTTTATTGAGCCCATCTTTGCATGAAATGTTCCCTTGGTGTCTCTAATTTTCTTGAAGAGATCTCTAGTCTTCCCATTCTATTGTTTTCCTCTAATTCTTTGTACTTATCACTGAGGAAGGCTTTCTTATCTTTCCTGCTGTTCTTTGGAACTCTGTATTCAAATGGGTATATCTTTCCTTTTCTCCTTTGCTTTTTGCTTCTCTTTTTTTCACAGCTATTTCTAAGGCCTCATCAGACAGCCATTTTGCTTTTTCGCATTCTTTTTCTTAGGGATGGTTTTGATCCTTGTCTCCTGTACAATGTCATGAACCTCCATCCATAGTTCCTCAGGCACTCTATCAGATCTAGTCCTCGAAATCTATTTCTCACTTCCACTGTATAATTTTAAGGGATTTGATTTAGGTCATACATGAGTGGTCTAGTGGTTTTCACTACTTTTTTCAATTTAGGCCTGAAGTTGGCAATAAGGAGTTCATTATCTGAGCCACAGTCAGCTCCTAGTCTTGTTTTTGCTGACTGTATAGAACTTCTCCACCTTTGGCTGCAAAGAACATAACCTATCTGATTTCTGTGTTGACCATCTGGTGATGTCCTTGTGTTGAGTCTTCTCTTGTGTTGTTGGAAGAGGGTGTTTGCTATGACCAGTGCATTCTCTTGAAAAAACTCTGTTAGCCTTTGACCTGCTTCATTTTGTACTCCAAGGCCAAATTTGCCTGTTACTCCAGGTGTTCCTTGACTTTCTGCTTTTGCATTCCAGTCCCCTATAATGAAAAGGACATCTTTTTTGGGTGTTAGTTCTAGAAGGTCTTATAGGTCTTCATAGAACCATTCAATTTTAGCTTCCTCAGCGTTACTGGTGGGCCATAGAGTTGGATTACTGTGATACTGAATGGTTTGCCTTGGAAACGAACAGAGATTATTCTGTCATTTTTGAGATGGCATCCAAGTACTGCATTTTGGACTCTTTTGTTGACCATGATGGCTACTCCATTTCTTCTAAGGTATTCTTGTCCACAGTAGTAGATATGATAGTCATCTGAGTTAAATTCACCCTTTCCAGTCCATTTTAGTTCGCTGATTCCTAAAATCTTGATGTTCATTCTCGGCATCTCCTATTTAACCACTTCCGATTTACCTTGATTCATGGACTTAACATTCCAGGTTCATATGCAATATTCTTTAAAGCATCGGACTTTGCTTTCATCACCCATTGCATCCACAATTGGGTGTTGTTTTTGCTTTGGCTCCATCTCTTCCTTCTTTCTGGAGTTATTTCTTCACTGATCTCCACTAGCATATTGGGCACCTACTGACCTGGGGAGTTCATCTTTCAATGTCCTATATTTTTGCCTTTTCATACTGTTCATGGGGTTCTCAAGATAAGAATACTGAGGTGGTTTGCCGCTCCCTTCTCCAGTGGTCTGCATTTTGTCAGAACTCTCCACCATGACGTGTCCATCTTGGGTGGACCTACAAGGCATGGCTCATGGTTTCACTGAGTTAGACAAGGCTGTGGTCCATGTGGTTAGATTGGTTAGTTTTCTGTGATTGTGGTTTTTAATCTGTCTGCCCTCTGGAGAAGGATAAGAGGCTTATGGAAGTTTCCTGATTGGAGAGATTGACTGAGGGGGAACCTGAGTCTTGTTTTGATGGGCGGGGCCAAGCTCAGTAAATCTTTAATCCAATTTTCTGTTGATGGGTGGAGTTGTGTTCCCTCCCTGTTATTTGTAAGTAAGTTAGTCGCTCAGTAGTGCCTGACTCTTTGTGACCCCATGGAGTGCAGCCCACCAGGCTCCTCTGTCCGTGAGATTTTCCAGGCAAGGATACTGGAGTGGGTTGCCATTTCCTTCTCCAGGGGATCTTCCCAACTCAGGGATTGAACCTGGGTCTCCTGCACTGCAGGAAGATTCTTTACCAACTGAGCTACAAGGGAAGCCAACTATGGCTGAGGTAATGAAGATAATGGTGACCTCCTTCAAAAGGTCCCATGCATGTATCCTATCCTATACTATACTATACTCAGTGCCCCCAACCCTGCAGCAGGCCACCACCGACCCACGCCTCTGCTGGAGACACCTGGACACTCACAGGCAAGTCTGGGTCAGTCTCTTCTGGGGTCACTGCTCCTTTATCCTGGGTCCTGGTGCATACAAGGTTCTGTTTGTGCCCTCCTGTGCTCTCCACAGGACTATTTCCCAGTCCTGTGTAAGTTCTGATAGCTCTATAGTGGGGTTAATTACGACCTCCTCCAAGAGGGCTTATGCCATACCCAAGTCTGTGTCCAGAGCCCCTGTCCCTGTGGCAGTCCACTGCTGACCTGTACCTCCACAGGAGACACTCAAACACAGTTCTGTCTCAGTCTCTGTGGGGTCCCTGGGTCCTGCTGTGCACAAGGTTTGCTTGAGCCCTCTGAGCATCTCTGGCAGGAATGGGGTTTGATTTTAAATGTGAATTTGCCCCTCCTACTGTCTTGGTGGGGCTTCTCTTTAACCCTTGTACGTGGGGTATCACCTCATGGCCACTCCAGCGCACGCAGCCACCGCTCACTCCAGACAATGCAGTATTATTGAGCGTTAATAAAGAATGAGCTATTAAACCCTGAAAAGTCATGGAAGAATCTTAGATGTGTATTATTAAGTGAAAGAAGACAATTTGAAAAGCCTACATGGTTACCTACTGTATATAATATTCTGGTTAGTGGGGAGAGAGGGAGGAACAGAGAGTTTTTGAGGCAGTGAAAATATTCTGTATGATACTACACAGTGGGTATGTATCATACTTTTGTCAGAACCCATAGAGTGTGCACCACCAGAGTGAACCTTAGCATGGAAGTATAGACTTTGGGTGATAATGATATGTCAGTGTAGTTCATGTGGCAAAATACCAGTATGGTGGGGAATATTGATAGTGGGAGAAGTTGTGTGTGTGGTAGGGAGCAAGAGGTATGTGGGAATGCTGTACTTTCTGCTCAGTTTTGCTGTGAACCCAAAACTGTTCAAAAAAAAAAACTGTATGAAAAAATAATAAGTCATAAGTAGATGTGTAAGTCACATTTACTTTCTATGAGAAGGAAAAATTGATACAAGGTGAAATCAGAGGCCCTCAGTCTCATTAGAGAATTTGCTGCTGCTGCTACTGCTAAGTCGCTTCAGTAGTGTCTGACTCTGTGCGACCCCATAGAGGGCAGCCCACCAGGCTCCCCCGTCCCTGGGATTCTCCAGGTAAGAACACTGGAGTGGGTTGCCATTTCCTTCTCCAATGCATTAAAGTGAAAAGTGAAAGTGAAGTTGCTCAGTCGTGCCCGACTCTTAGCGACCCCATGGACTGCAGCCTACCAGGCTCCTTCGTCTGTGGGATTTTCCAGGCAAGAGTACTGGAGTGGGGTGCCATTGCCTTCTCCAGAGAATTTGCTCAGTTCAGTCAGTTCAGTCGCTCAGTTGTGTCCGACTCTTTGTGACCCTGTTCATCACCATCTCCCGGAGTTCACTCAGACTCTTGTCCATTGAGTCCGTGATGCCATCCAGCCATCTCATCCTCGGTCGTCCCTTTCTCCTACTGCGCCCAATGCTTCCCAGCATCAGAGTCTTTTCCAATGAGTCAACTCTTCGCATGAGGTGGCCAAAGTACTGGAGTTTCAGCTTCAGCATCATTCCCTCCAAAGAAATCCCAGGGTTGATCTCCTTGCAGTCCAAGGGACTCTCGAGTCTTCTCCAACACTACAGTTCAAAAGCATCAATTCTTCAGCGCTCAGCCTTCTTCACAGTCCAACTCTCACATCCATACATGACCACAGGAAAAACCATAGCCTTGACTAGACGGACCTTAGTTGGCAAAGTAATGTCTCTGCTTTTGAATATGCTATCTAGGTTGGTCATCACTTTTCTTCCAAGGAGTAAGCGTCTTTTAATTTCATGGCTGCAGTCACCATCTGCGGTGATTTTGGAGGACTAAATTAGAAATAGCCTGACCAGGTAGGAGATAACAGGTGATATTTTCCAAATACAGATAACAAAATGGGTGTAGCAGAAAAATATAGAAGTATTTGGGAACATCACCCTCCTGGTGGCATATGGAAGCACGCTTTTTGTTAAATTCTTGACCTACTATGCTCTCCAGTTCACTTAGTAGAAGAGAAGAAACAGTGAGTGACAGTGCTAACTTGTACTTAATTCTGACTCTTAAGAAAATAATTCAGCATATTTTAAAAGGAAGGGCTTATTAGATGAAAATGACCTGTCATTCTGGACTGTGACATGCAAGTAAGTGTTCACTAGACATAGTCAAACAGAATTCAAAAAGTTGAAGCATATTTCATAGAGCTTATAAGAAAGAAAAGTACTGAATGCATTGAAGGAACAGTTCATGAAGCCATAAATGTCTGCTACATCTTGAGGGGAACTTTTTTGTTTTTCCAGCTTCAGTTGCCATTGCTTGGGTACATATTCCATCACAGGTGTAGAGACAGCCCTTACTATAGCCCCTATGAATTGGAACAGGAAACTATCTGAACTGAAGGAAGCCACAGATGGGTTAAACATGAGGGAGACAGACATGGTTGGTAGCAAGTCTTTTAAATACTGTGGTCCAAAAGCTACCTACCAAACCCTTTCTATTGGGAAAACATACATATGCATAGCATACAGAGAAGGTAGGCATCTATTAATAGTTTGAAAATCTGAAAATTGTGCAGTTTTTCCTGTTGCTTTTCAAGAATAACACGTATAACAGAATTGGGAGGTCAGACACTTCTTAGGGTGGCTCTGTGATCCCAAAGAAGTACATTTTCTTTGTATTTTTTGTAAGTTATATATTGTAAGTTATCGATTGTTGTAAGAAGCATGAGCATCTATTTTTCCTGACTAGAACTATAGAGACCATGGAAAACTTGACAGGCTGAAGAAGTACAGGCATACCTCATTTTATTTTGCTTCACTTTATTGCACTATACAGATATGGCATTTTAAAAAATCGAAGGTTTATGGCAACCTTGTGTTGTCAGATGATAATTACCACTTTTAAATGACAAAGTTAGCTATGTACATTTTTTAGCCATAATCCTATTGCAAACTTAATAGGCTGCAGTATGGTGTAAACATAACTTTTATATGCACTGGGAAACAAAAAGTTCATGTGACTGACTTTATTACTATATTCGCATTATACTGGTGGTCTGGAACCAAACCTGCAATATCTCTGAGCTATGCTTGTACAAGGGATAGTTTCATGATTAAATATAACATGAAATTAAAATGAGACTTCTTCAGAATGTCTCAGTTTTGGCTAAGAAGTTCCAAGGTTAGGCAATATAGGTGTCAAAATTACTCCCATATTTTAAGGCAGGGTGCTGGAGTAGCTTTGTACAACATGCTAAGAGACAGAACATTTCTTTCATCAGCATTAGCTCATTTATTGTCTCTCAGCCATATAAGGGAGAGCAAAGAATTCATGGGGAAGGGCAAAAGTGGTTTGAAAGGAGAATTTCTTTGGAGTTGTCAGTGTGCTGTATATGCCTTTCCTACTTCCTGGTAAGAATGATGGAAACACTTGGCCCTCATCTGAAGTCAAGAGAAGAACAACAGTCAAAAAGCTTTAAATATTTTCTCTGGAACTTGGAAGACTCAAGGTCTGTTATCTGAAATAAATTTTTTAAAAAATTGTGGCTAGAGGCTGGCTAGAACAGCCAGTCTCGTGGCAGAATGAAATAGAGCAGTTTAATGGCGAGAGGGATGCTAATGTGTTTCCATGGACCAAAGGTGGAAAGTGCAAAGGGATACAGTTATTAATCCCTTGAAGTTTGTTGATCCTTTGAAGAGTTTTACCAAAGAGAGTAAAGAGAGTTTTACCAAACTCTTCAAAGGAGTTTAACCAAAGAGATCCATCTGGAGAAGTAAGATGACCCTGGTGGAAGCCAAGGGCTGTCTTAATTGGTCAGTTGTAGAAAGAATCATTCCTTTAAAGGAACTGCAGATAAGATATCCCTATTAGGTCAGAGGATTCTTTGTGAAATCTATAGAAATTCCCCACTCAAGAAGGAACTCAGATTCTAAAGGATGCTATACCCAAAGGACACCAGTGTTAGACATCAGTTGCAATAGTTCTGGTTGTATAAAACGTAGTCTTTTCTTCCAAATGTCTCCTCTTTTCTAGGCTGGACAGTTGAAGGAACTTGAAACAGTAGCTAGTATGCAATGAGAAGAGATGGAAGATGGAAGGGAGAAGAAGGAAGCCCCTCATTCCTTCCCTACTGCAGATCTAAATTCCTCTGGTAATAATGGCAGTCAAGCCGTGGTGATGGCCTCTGTCTAGGGTTGGGTTTGATGGTTTAGCCTGTAGCATCCTGAACCTGAGACAAGGAAAATGGTGATCAGATCAGTTCTGCTGCATGGATTTGGACATAATTTCAAACCATAAATCTCTGAAAGTGTTTTCTAGTTTTCTTGATATTATTAGTTCTTGATATTAATAGTTTTCTGACCTAATATCCTTTTTTTAAAGTCAAAGTATTTTTTATTTTTACTAAAAGAAAGTTTAAAAGAAATAAGGCAAACCACAACTGAAAGACTTTTTATTCTTTTCTCCATTTTCTTTTTTTATGTTTATTTGTTATTTTATTTTATTTTTTTAAGTTTATTTATTTTAATTGGAGGTTAATTACTTTACAATATTGTATTGGTTTTGCCATACATCAACATGAATCTGCCACAGGTATACACGTGTTCCCCATCATGAACCCCCCTCCCTCCTCCCTCCCCGTACCATCCCTCTGGGTCGTCCCAGTGCACCAGCCCTAAGCATCCAGTATCATGGATCAAACCTGGACTAGCGATTCATTTCATATATGATATTATACATGTTTCAATGCCATTCTCGCAAACCATCCCACCCTCTCCCTCTCCCACAGAGCCCAAAAGAATGTTCTATACATCTGCGTCTCTTTTGCTGTCTTGCATACAGGGTTATATCCTTTTAATAAATTCTTTATCATTATAAATTAATCAGAATTGATTTCTATGACTTGCAATGAAATCAGTCAATTTGTATCAGGAGTCTGCAAGAAAAGAGACTATCAGGGAAGTGGGTCAATCTGGGGATGAAAAATCTGACCTAATGGGGCTGAAAGCAAATGAAAACCCAGTTGAGTCTAAGGAGTAGATTAAGTATGCAAGGGTGCAACAGTTAATAAAAAATTAACTCTGATTTCTTGGAAGGAAGTATTGAAGGCAAAGCCTTGGGGATTAGAAGATTTTTGCCATAGAAGAGTATTAAAATAGATGATCATTCAAAGCCTGTGGGCGTAGATGATTTCTTCTGAAAGTTCTGGACATTTTAATGAAACAGAATGGTAAATTCTGCTACTTAGTGATGTTCAGTATCTAGTTCAACTTCTCTGACATTCTCCTCTTTCTCATCATGGTTGTGAGAGGGCTACTGCAGCTCCAGCCTGTTGTGCCCTAACATAGTATCCAAAGGTAGGAAAGAAAGAAGTACAGTTGATTTGCAATGCTGTGTTAGTTTCTGGTATATAGCAAAGTGATTCGATTACTATCTATATATATGTGTATATACATATATATATGTGTACATACATACATATATATATATATAGTTGCTGTTTTTTAATTGCTCAGTAGTATCCAACTCTTTGTGACCCCATGGACTGCAGCACACCAGGCTTCCTTGTCCTTCACCATCTCCTGGAGCTTGCTCAAACTCATGTCCATTGAGTCAGTGATGCCATCCATCCATCTCATCCTCTGTTGTCCCCTTCTCTCCTGCCCTCAATCTTTTCCAGCATCAGGGTCTTTTCCAGTGAGTCAGCTCTTCACAATAGGTGGCCAAAGTATTGGAGCTTAAGCTTCAGCATCAGTCCTTCCAATGAATATTCAGGACTGATTTCCTTTAGGATGGACTGGTTTGATCTCCTTGCAGCCCAAGGGACTCTCAAGAGTCTTCTCCAACACGACGGTTCAAAAGCATCAGTTCTTCAGTGCTCAGCCTTCTTTATTGTCCAGCTCTCACATCCATACATGACTACGGAAAAACTCATAGCTTTAACTATACAGATCTTTGTCAGCAAAGTAACATCTACTTTTTAATACTCTATCTAGTTTTGTCATAGCTTTTCTTCCAAGGAGCAAGCGTCTTTTAATTTCATGGCTGCAGCCACCATCTGCATTGAGTTTGGGGCCCAAGAAAAAAAAATCTGTCACTGTTTCCATTGTTTCCCTTTCTATTTTCCATAAAGTGATGGGACTGGATGCCATGATCTTCCTTTTTTGAATGTTGAGTTTTAAGCCAGCTTTTTCATTCTCCTCTTTCACCTTCATCAAGAGGTTCTTCAGTTCCTCTTTGGTTTTCTGCCATTAAATTGGTGTCTTCTGCATATCTGAGGTTATTGATATTTCTCCTTGCAGTCTTGATTCCAGCTTGTGCTTCATTCAGCCCAGTGTTTCTCTTGATGTACTCTGCATATAAGTTAAGTAAGCAGGGTGACAATATACACTCTTAATATACTCCTTCCCCAATTTGGAACCAGTCCATTGTTCCATGTCCAATTCTAACTATTGCTTCTTGACCTGCATACAGGTTTCTCAGGAAGCAGGTAAGGGAATCTGGTATTCCCATCTCTTTCAGAATTTTCCACAGTTTATTGTGATCCACACAGTCAAAGGCTTTAGCATAGTCAGTGAAACAGAAGTAGGTGTTTTTCTCTTGCTTTTTCTATGATCCAATAGATTCTCTTGCTTTTTCTATGATCCAACAGATGTTGGCAATTTGGTCTTTGGTTCCTCTGTCTTTCTAAATCCATCTTGAACATCAGTGAGTTCTCTGTTCATGTACTGTTGAAGCCTAGCTTGGAGAATTTTGAGCATTACTTTGATAACATGTGAAATAAGTGCAATTTTGCAGTAGTTGGGACATTCTTTGACATTGCCTTTCTTTGGGATGTGTGTGTGTGTGTGTATGTGTGTGCTTATGTGCATGCACTAAGTCACCTCAGTCTTGTCCAACTCTTTGCAACCCTATGGACTGTAGCCATCCAGTCTCCTCTGTCCATGGGGATTCTCCAGGCAGGAATACAAGAGTAGATTGCCATGCCTTCCTCCAGGGGATCTTCCCGACCCAGGAACTGAGCCCACGTCTCCTACATTTGCAGGCAGGTTCTTTACCACTAGCACCACCTTGGAAGCCCCATATATTTTATATACCAATATACCAATATATTTGCACCAATATATACATATTCTTTTTCATTTTCTATTATGGTTTGTTTCAGGATATTGAATATAACTCCCTGTGCTATACAGTAAGACCTTATTATCTATTTTATTTATTTATACAAAATTTTCTTTTATATTGGAGTATGGTTGATTAACATTGTAGTGTTAGTTTCAGGTATATAGCAAAGTGATTCAGTTATGCAAGTATCTATTTCAAATTCTTTTCTGATTTTGGTTATTATAGAACATTGAGCAGAGTTCCCTGTGCTATACAGTAGGACCTTGTTATTTATCTTTGTTATATATAGTAGTGTGTATCTGCTAGTTCCAAACTCCTACTTTATCTCTCTCCTACCTTCTTTCCCCTTTGGTAGCCATAAGTTTGTTTTCTATGTCTGAATGTATGTTTCATAAATAAGTGCATTTGTGCCATATTTCAGATTACATATATAAGTGATATCAGATGGTATGTCTTTTTCTGACTTACTTCATTTAGTATGATAATTTCTAGTTGCATTCATGTTGCTGCAGAGACATACTTTTATTTATTTATTTATTTTTTGGCTGAGTAATATTCCATTGTGTATGTATACTGCATTTAGGTTGTTTTTCTGTCTTGTCTATTATGAATATTGCTGCTGTTAACCTAAGGGTGCATGTATTGTTTTGAATTAATAGTTTTGTCAGGATATATGCCCAGGAGTGGGATTGCTAGATCATATGGTAATTCTGCTTTTCCTCTTCATGGATCACTGCCTTGTCATGGCAAAGGGGCTTGCATAACTCAATGAAGCTATGAGCCGTGCTGTGCAGGGCCACCCAAGACAGACGGGTCATAGTGAGGAGTTCTGACAAAACGTGGTCCACTGGAGAAGGAAATGGCAACCCACTCCAGTATTCTTGCCTAGAGAACCCCATGGACAGTATGAAAAAACAAAAAATATGATCCTGGAAGATGAGCCTCTCAGGTCAGAAGGCGTTTGGTATGCTACTGGGGAAGAGTGGAGGGCAGTTACTAGTAGCTTTGGAAAGAAAGAAATGATTGGGCCAAAGCAGAAACAGAACTCAGTTTTTATGTGTCTGGTGGTGAAAGTAAAGTCCAATGCTGTAAAGAACATTGCATAGGAACTGGGAATATTAGGTCCATGAATCAAGGCAAATTGGAAGTGGTCAAGCAGGAGATGGCAAGATTGAACATCAACATCTTAGGAATCAGTGAACTAAAATCGACAAGAATGGGTGAGTTTAATTTGGATGACAATTATATCTACTCCTGTGGGCAAGGATCCCTTAGAAGAAATGGGGTATCCCTCATAATCAACAAAAGAGTCTGAAATGCAGTATTTGGGTGCAGTGTCAACAATGACAGAATGATGTTTGTTCATTTCCAGGGCAAACCATTTGAAATCACAGTACAATTTTTAGTTTTCTGAGGAACTCCCATACTGTTTTCCCCAGTGGCTGCACCAGCTTATATTCCCACCAACAGTACAGGAGAGTTCTTTTTCTCCACACACACACACTCTAGCATTTGTTATTTGTAGACTTAAAAAAATAATTAATTTATTTTCATTGGAGGCTGATTACAGTATTGTAGTGGTTTTTGCAATACATTAACACGAATCAGCCATGGGTGCACATGTGTCCCCCATCCTGAACCCCACTTCCCCCTCCCTCCCAATCCCATCCCTCTGGGTTGTCCCAGTGCACCGGCTTTGAGTGCCCTGTTTCATGCATCAAACTTAGACTGGTCATCTATTTCACATATGGTAATGTACATGTTTTAATGCTATTCTCTCAAATCATCCCACTCTTGCCTTCTCCCTCAGAGTCCAAAAGCCTGTTCTTTATATCTGTGTCTCTTTTGCTATCTAGCATATAGGGTCATCGTTACCATCTTTCTAAATTCCATACATGTGCATTAATATACTGTACTGTTTTTTAATGATTTGATAGATAGAATGCCTGATGAACTATGGAATGAGGTTTGTGACATTGTACAGGAGACAGGGATCAAGACCATCCCCATGGAAAAGAAATGCAAAAAAGCAAAATGGCTGTCTGGGGAGGCCTTACAAAAAGCTGTGAAAAGAAGAGAGGTGAAAAGCAAAGGAGAAAAGGAAAGATATAAGCATCTGAATGCAGAGTTCCAAAGAATAACAAGAAGAGATAAGAAAGCCTTCTTCAGTGATCAATGCAAAGAAATAGAGGAAAACAACAGAATGGGAAAGACTAGAGATCTCTTCAAGAAAATTAGAGATACCAAGGGAATATTTCATGCAAAGATGGGCTCGATAAAGGACAGAAATGGTATGGACCTAACAGAAGCAGAAGATATTAAGAAGAGGTGGCAAGAATACACAGAAGAACTGTACAAAAAAGATCTTCATGACCCAGATAATCACAATGGTGTGATCACTCATCTAGAGTCAGACATCCTGAAATGTGAAGTCAAGTGGGCCTTAGGAAGCATCACTACGAACAAAGCTAGTGGAGGTGATGGGATTCCAGTTGAGCTGTTTCAAATCCTGAAAGATGATGCTGTGAAAGTGCTGCACTCAATATGCCAGCTAATTTGGAAAACTCAGCAGTGGCCACAGGACTGGAAAAGGTCAGTTTTCATTCCAATCCCAAAGAAAGGCAATGCCAAAGAATGCTCAACCTACTGCACAATTGCACTCATCTCACATGCTAGTAATGTAATGCTCAAAATTCTCCAAGCCAGGCTTCAGCAATACGTGAACCGGGAACTTCCAGATGTTCAACCTGGATTTAGAAAAGGCAGAGGAACCAGAGATCAAATTGCCAACATCTGCTGGATCATCAAGAAAGCAAGAGAGTTCCAGAAAAACATCTATTTCTGCTTTATTGACTATGCCAAATCCTTTGACTGTGTGGATCACAATAAACTGTGGAAAATTCTGAAAGAGATGGGAATAACAGACCACCTGACCTGCCTCTTGAGAAACCTGTATGCAGGTCAGGAAGCAACAGTCAGAACTGGACATGGAACAACAGACTGGTTCCAAATAGGAAAAGGAGTACGTCAAGGCTGTATATTGTCATCCTGCTTATTTAACTTACATGCAGAGTACATCATGAGAAACTCTGGGCTGGAAGAAGCACAAGCTGGAATCTAGATTGCCGGGAGAAAGATCAGTAGCCTCAGATATGCAGATGACACCACCCTTATGGCAGAAAGTGAAGAGGAACTAAAAAGCCTCTTGATGAAAGTGAAAGAGGAGAGTGAAAAAGTTGTCTTAAAGCTCAACATCCGGTCCCATCACTTCATGGCAAATAGATGGGGACACAGTGGAAACAGTGTCAGATTTTATTTTTCTGGGCTCCAAAATCACTGCAGATGGTGACTGCAGCCATGAAATTAAAAGACGCTCACTCCTTGGAAGAAAAGTTATGACCAACCTAGATAGCATATTCAAAAGCAGAGACATTACTTTGCCGACTAAGGTCCATCTAGTCAAGGCTATGGTTTTTCCTGTGGTCATGTATGGATGTGAGAGTTGGACTGTGAAGAAAGCTGAGCACCAAAGAATTGTTGCTTTTGAACTGTGGTGTTGGAGAAGACTCTTGAGAGTCCCTTGGACTCCAAGGAGATCCAACCAGTCCATTCTGAAGGAGATCAGCCCTGGGATTTCTTTGGAAGGAATGATGCTAAAGCTGAAACTCCAGTACTTTGGCCACCTTATGCGAAGAGTTGACTCATTGGAAAAGTCTCTGATGCTGGGAGGGATTGGGGGCAGGAGAAGAAGGGGACGACAGAGGATGAGATGGCTGGATGGCATCACTGACTCGATGGACATGAGTCTGAGTGAACTCCGGGAATTGGTGACGGACAGGGAGGCCTGGCGTGCTGCAATTCATGGGGTCGCAAAGAGTCAGACACGACTGAGCGACTGAACTGAACTGATTCTGTATGGTGTGAGGTGGTACCTCTTTGTAGTTTTGATTTGCATTTCTCTAATAATTAGCAGTGTTGAGCATCTTTTCTTGTGCCTATTGACCATCTGTATTTTTTTCTTTGGAGAAATGTCCATTTAGGTCATGAAGACTTTTATTTTTAAGGTCAGGTTCTGAAATTTTATTATAGTATAAGCAGGCCTATAAAAAGAATTTTAATGATGGAAATGGAGAAAGGAAATGAGAAAGGGATAAAAATGTTATTTAATAACAGTAAAATAAAGAGGCTATTGTTTTCCTTCTTCTATTTTTATTTTACTTTTTGGCCATATTGTGTGGCCTGCAGGATCTTAATTCCCTGACCAGGAATAGAACTTGCATCGCCCTGCAGTGGATACATGGAGTCTTAACTACTGGACCACCAAGAAAGTCTCTCCTTTTTTTTTAAATTAAATGCCTAATATACTTACAAATTCTTTCTAAAAAGACCTTGAAACTTCAGAGAAGAAAAATGGTCTATCCTTGGGTTTAAGTTATAGAATATGTGCATTCTGGTTTAATAGCATTCCAGAGAGGAAATATTTACGGCTTTTACACAGTTCAATATTTGTCAACAATGGAGATGATTGACTAAAGAATATACAAATGTGACCTGCATTTAAAGGTATATTATTCAGAATAGGTGTTTCTCAGACTGCATATGGAATATTGAGTTTAATAATACTTAACAATATGTACTTAGGAATAAAGAGGACATGGTGGTAAGGGAGAAAGAATTGTGTTAGGCAGCTTCAGCTAGCAGAGGGACTGAATTTTGTGATGCTAAATAGGAAAAGGAGTACATCAAGGCTGTATATTGTCATCCTGCTTATTTAACTTACATGCAGAGTACATCATGAGAAACGCTGGGCTGGAAGAAGCACAAGGTGGAATCAAGATTGCTGGGAGAAATATCAATCACCTCAGATATGCAGATGACACCACCCTTATGGCAGAAAGTGAAGAGGAACTAAAAAGCCTCTTGATGAAAGTGAAAGAGGAGAGTAAAAAAGTTGTCTTAAAGCTCAACATTCAGAAAACTAAGATCATGGCATCTAGTCCCATCACTTCATGGGAAATAGATGGGGAACAGTGGAAACAGTGTCAGAGTTTGTATTTTGGGCTCCAAAATCACTGTAGATGGTGATTGCAGCCATGAAATTAAAGACACTCCTTGGAAGGAAAGTTATGACCAACCTAGATAGCATATTCAAAAGCAGAGACATTACTTTGCCAACAAAGGTCCGTCTAGTCAAGGCTATGGCTTTTCCAGTGGTCATGTATGGATGTGAGAGTTGGACTGTGAAGAAAGCTGAGAGCCGAAGAATTGATGCTTTTGAAGTGTGGTGTCGGAGAAGACTGTTGAGAGTCCCTTGGACTGCAAGGAGATCCAACCAGTGCACCTGAAGGAGATCAGTCCTGGGTGTTCATTGGAGGGACTGATGCTGAAGCTGAAACTCCAATACTTTGGCCACCTCATGCGAAGAGTTGGCTCATTGGAAAAGACCCTGATGCTGGGAGGGATTGGGGGCAGAAGGAAAAGGGGACGACAGAGGATGAGATGGCTGGATGGCATCACTGTCTTGATGGACATGAGTTTGACTGAACTCCGGGAGTTGGTGATGGACAGGGAGGCCTGGTGTGCTGCAATTCATGGGGTCACAAAGAGTCGGACACAACTGAGCGACTGAACTAAACTGAGAGAACAGAACTAGGGAGGCAAACTTTAGTTTTAGCCATAAAGAAAAACTTGACCTCTTTGCAAAGCACCTAAAGAATTTTAAAAATGGCCTTGCCTTCAAAAAGCTGTGGTCCAGTGATAATTTTGAAGAATCAGATTAAATAATGCACATGAAAGTACTTTTAAAAATGTCAACTATGATATATGTTAAAGTTGCTGTTGTCTCCCTGAATTCTTTTTCTCAAAGGAAGTGTGTGAAAGTGTTAGTTGCTCAGTAGTGTCCAACTCTGTGACCCCATGGACTGTAGCCGGCCAGGCTCCTCTGTCCACACAATTCTCTAGGCAAGTATACTGGAGTGGGTTGCCATTTCCTACTCTGGGGAATCTTCCCAACCCAGGGATTGAACCCCAGTCTCCCACATTGCAGGCAGATTCTTTACCATCTAAGCCACCAGGGAAGCCCATTTTCTCAAAGGAAATAGATGGAAAGATATTAAAGAAACAAACACCAGAGGGCATTGTGGTAGCGTTTAGAAAACAATGACAGTCCAAGACAGTTTGAAGACAGTTAATACATGTTAAAAAAATCATTTTTTTTCCTTCTAAGGAGAAGTGATGGCATTGCTTTTATCCAGGTATTATACACCCTGTTAACTGGCATTCTTAAAGATTTCTAATAATTGCAGGTCACAATATCCTTAAAAAACACACCTGTGTATCTTACTATGTTAGAGAATACAAACCTTTACCTGGTGGATTTTTCGTCTCATATTTTTATTTTGGAGGGGTCAAATTCCATTTCAGTTTTGTTTCAGTGGCTTTGTGCCCTAGAAATACTATAACTTGTATTGATCCTAGTATTTCAAAAAGTAACACTTTAGGGAATTTTCCGGTGGTTGGTCCAATGATTAGGACTTGGAGCTCCCACTGCTGGTTAGATCCCACAAGCCAAGAGGCACAGCCAAAAAAAACCTGGTAACACTTTGGAGAGGGATGAATTGAGAGTTTGGGGCTAGCAGATGCAAACTATTGTATGTAGAATGGATAAACAACAAGGTCCTACTGGATAGCACAGGGAAATATATTCAATATCCTATAATAAACCATAATGAAAAAGCAAAAATTTTTAAAGTAACATTTACAAAGTAACAGATGACTATTAGAGCCCTCAAGAAAACCATACAGTTGTCAGTAGTTTGCAGATTATTTTTTATGTCTCTAAAGTGCAGGTTTTAAATGGAAGTTTTCTGCATATTAGCAAATGAATTATTGTTGCATGATTTTTATTGTTTCTGGAGTATTCTGTAAAAACTCAGCATTATTTCTTACCTTAAGAGGGAGCTATTTGGATAACTTCGACATTAGATGTACATTTTGGAGAACTATACTATTTAAATTCACTAGTAATATCAACTGGGGACCTGAATGAGAAAAAAGGCCTTTGCTGCTAAAGGAATGATAATGGTTAAGCCTTAAACCCCATATATATCACCCTGAGTTTTCACTGATTTCATAAATATTCCTAGCATTATGGGGAGGGAGGTGGGAGGGGGGTTCATGTTTGGGAACGCATGTACACTCGTGGTGGATTCATGTCAATGTATGGCAAAACCAATACAGTATTGTAAAGTAAAATAAAGTAAAAAAAAAAAAAAAGAATAATGAGACTTCTTTTGTTTTTCAAATCAGAGAAGCAGACATGGAAAAGTAGAAGACTGATAGAGGCAGGGATGCTGAGCATGAGTGTTTGGAGAGAGAGAGGGAAACTACTGCTTCACAGCTTAGTTAACTGTTATTAACCTAGTTATTAATTTTACTAATTAACTTTAGCAGTTAATAGTTTTAATTAATTAATATTAATTAAAAATAATATTCCTAATGGCTATTCTAAGTTATTAGGGTTAGATTTGCATTTCTCTATATAGGAAAAAAAGAGGGCTATAGAAATGTTTTGGAAAAATTTTCATTCAAAAGGTCTAATACAAACTATTCAGAGACTTGTTGAAGGAGGAAACAGACAGAACAGGCTCCATCTTGAAAGCGGGACTCCATCTTGGGCTGGACTGTGGACTTTGAGCTGTATGCCCAGTATCTATGGAGACGACATACCAACTGGAAAACCAGACCCCCACCCCCTCCATAGAAGAGCCCCAAGGCTCATACCTAGACTCTCCATCACCTAAAAGAATACCCTAATTATCTGTGTAACCAAATAGAATCATAAATTCTATTATGCTTATTGGGATATGACCACAGGCCTATTGTTAATTGTCCACTGTTAACTACCTAGGCTTAAGGCATATGAATCACAGGTTAACTTTGATTGTATCTTTCTTTTCATTTGTTCAGACTAGTTTCAGGGAATTTAGGAAGACAGGTTTGGGTGGGTACACTTAGGGTATATAGTGAAGTGAAGTCGCTCAGTCGTGTCCAGCTCTTTGCGACCCCATGGACTGTAGCCTACCAGGCTCCTCTGTCCATGGGATTTTCCAGGCAGTAGTACTGGAGTGGATTGCCATTATATATAAGGTTTTCACAAAAACTGGTTGGGGTCGTTGGCTAAGAGGAGACTCTGCCTTGGGCCCGCCGGTGTAATAAACTGCACTCTGCTATCTGCATTGTCCTTCTGAGTGAGTTTGTTTCCTGGAACGCATGGCTACAACATTGTGAGGATAAATTTTGGTATCAGACACCATGTATCCACTGAGCATTTCTAATAGAAGGGTGGATTCAAGGATTGCTCTACCTTTAAGGAGCTTACCAACATAGACTTGAAAATAACAATGGAAGAAGCTGCATGCGGTAAGGTTTCACTAAAGACACAAAGAGCCAAAGGCGATCAGGGAATAAACACAGCTTCGTGGCTGCCAAGATCCGAGAGGAGGTGGGTCTCAAGCTAGACCTGGGAAGGACTGAGGAAGCCAAGGAGAGGGGGGCAGGGCATGAGGAGAAGCAAGAGAACTGCCGTAGGGAATGGCATGAGAAGGGCCGCCACACGCGGGGTGCGTCCTTTCCCCCACAATGCCAGCAAAGGGAGCCTTTGCCGATGGATCGACTGGCTGCTATTTCTAAGGAGAGAATTTACATAAACAGAAATATAAGTTTCTACTTCGAGATACTGCCACCTTCCTCAGCCAAAACTTCAGAGAAGTTTATCTTCTCTCAGAGTTCAGTGTGTTGTAAACATTAAAAACAAACAAGCAAAACCCCAAACTGGTAGATTCCAGAAATTATGCTAAACTGAGAAATAGTCTTTGTTACTCTGATCTGAATTATTATCTATCTTAAACTGTCCATCGTAAAATCTGTTAGTATAATAGTTTGAAAACTCTCATTTTGCTTTTCATATAAATCTTATTGTCTATTATGTCCTGCAACTATTAATAGCTTTATTTACATTTATAAGTACATTGTTCTTTGTCATTTCTAGTATACATCTGTAACTCTATCTCTGTTTTATAAATAAATTTATTTGTAATAGTTATTTAGATTCCACATAAAAGCAATATATATTTGTCAAAAAAAAGAAAATAGATTAATTGAGTTATTAATAGATTATTTAGCACAACTTTAGTAAATAGATGTTCACATTGTACATTGTGATAATTCTGAAATAAAAAGGGGACTTATTTAATAAAAACAGAAATTAGAGAGTATAAATATATTTTCTTAAAAAATATATATATACACTCATTTATATAGTTTCTGATATCCCACTACTTGTGATTATAGTTCACAGTGGTGAAGTGGAGCTAAGAGAAATTAACAGGTATTAAAATTATTTAGCAGCTAATTAAGGAAGAATAGCTTGTTACTTATTTTAAATTGTGTTACATAGATGATGTGTGTTTTAAAGATATATGTATCTTATTACAGTCTACATATCAATAATGATTTTTTTCTGGTAAAAAGGTTTTTATTATGGAAAAATTAAAACATATACAACAGTAGAGAGAGCAGTATAATGAAATCCCATATATCTCTCACCCCACCTTAAAAATTATAAACATATAGACAATCTAGTTTAATTTATGACCCCTTCATTCCCCACTTCCAGCTCTCAGAACTAGTTTTAAACAATGTCCAAACATCATATGACTCTCTTCATAAACATATCAACTATCAAGGTTATTCAACATAGGAAATATTGATGTATTTTATAGCTATTTAATATTGAGTATTAACTGTAAACATCTGTTTAAACTCATGGCTATCATTATTCATCATATCAGGTAATGGATTAACCAGACAGGTTCAGATTTAGTCAGCTAGTATTCCAAATTGTTCCTGGTGTTGTCAAAAGAGCAGGACTGTCCGAATGCTGTTAATAATAATAAAACAACAATCAGTATAATTTTCATGGTAAATTTCACCAAAATCCACAAATAATTTTTTTTTGTTTGTTTCAAGATTGGGTTTAATATTTCTGTATAGATACCTACTTCGCTAAGCCTAATTTCTTTTATCTTGTCACCCACTTCCATTCATGACATTGCTAATGTTTCATATGGTGTTAGTAACCTGGGGAAAAATTGGAGACCCTCACTTGACTCTGGCAACGTTCTTGTTGCCCACTGGTGTTATAGAGAAGTAGAGCACTCCACTACAGTGGAGACTGTAGTGTGATTTTTGTCTTGGGGTAATTGTTCTTGGCTCTCCTGTAGCTTAGAGGAAACTGGGCATCAAAAAAATTAGTGGTTGATGTGTTGGAATGCTGCTTTTGGAGAATTCAAAGATTTCTACTCCTTCAATATATGCAATCTTCTTCTGGACCTTACTGTTGGAGCTGTGAAATCCCTGGCATCAGCACGTTGCCAGCATACATACTGTTTTCACCCAGGACCTGGAGCTGCACCTTCCGATGGAAGGAGAACTTCTGTGGCCTTTCTGCACCATAAGTCAGGGTCACTGCACCTTAAGAGGCCAACTGGGTGCTGTGTTCCCTCCACTACCTTGCTACTATGCAGTTAGTATGGCAGGAGGGTCTAACCTCAATTGTACTTCCTGTTCCTGTGTGGTATCAGCATACCTGGATGTATAGGCATCCCTGGGGAGGCCCATCCTCTGCCTTCTCTTTTGCCACCTTTCTAGCTGTGTGGGCAGTCAACTGGTTTTCTTGGTGAGCCAGGGGGAAGCCGGAGACCTCATTCAGATGGCCTACCTCTTGGGCTCCATTCTCCACTGATTATCAGGCCTACATGGTATAGTGTGGGAGTCTTGCCCAGGTATTGGTAAAGTAGTGCAACATTTCCGTTTGGCTGCTACGTAGTAGTCCTTGTGGATATATGCCATGACTGAGAAAAAGAGTGCTGGAGGAGCTATGAATGCCAGTAAGGCTCTAAAGTGAAAGTGAAAGTTGCTCAGTCATGTCCAAGGCTTTGCAACCCCATGGACTGCAGCCTGCCAGTCTCCTCTGTCCATGGAATTCTCCAGGCCACAATATTGGAGTGGATAACTGTTCTCTTCTCCAGGGGATCTTCCCAACCCAGGGATCAAACCCAGGTCTCCCACATTGCAGGCAGATTCTTTACCATCTGAGTCACTAGAGAAACCCAGTAAGGCCCTAAATCCTAATCCAACTCCTAATGTGATGAATACTGCTTACAGGGTTATTGAGATTGTACAAGATATTGTGGGGCTTACACACTAAATTACTCTGTGTAGCTTAAAGAATAATGCTTATTTTTCCTCTTTTTTTTTTTTTCTCTAGAAAATCTTCACTTTGCAATAGCTAGGAAGTAAAGCAACTTTATATCTGTATGGATTAGTTTCAGGTTAGCTCCTAACCACTGTTAGGATCCCAGAAAAAGACTGAGTGAAGTCAAGATATTAGGAAAAGTGTGGACAGGGAGAGACCTTGTGACAAGGAAGGAAGGAGAGCCCAGAAAGAGCAGCGAGTGGGAAGGGACTCATGAGAAGGGACAGAATGCAGATAGTCATAAACCGAACTCAAGGATCCCTGGGGGGTGGCTCAGACAGAGCCCACACATTCCACCCCTGTGCTTTTGTCATTCACTGGACTTCTTTCTTTTGCAGAAAGAGCTCTGCAACTTTAAAATAGAGGTCTAAAAGCAAGGGCTATGACAGAAAGTTATGGTCATTGTCAGTGCCCACAGATAATTAGAAACATTTGGGGAAAAAACTACCTCTACCTAACTCTTAAAACACAACCATGTGTGCAATGTTACAGCTCCATTGTAGGCATGATTTTCTGGCAGAATCTACTGCCTCCTGGAAGAGCAGAGGCCTTTGCCCACCTGTAGAACTTGTCTGACCTTGATGTCTCTCTCATTGGGCTTGCCATTACTTTTGATACAGAAGATGTCTTATGTGGCCAATTCAGTATAGCTCAGGGGTGTCCAGGTCTCTGCCTTTGATGTAGTTTGATGTATTTCTGGTAGTATTCTGGATTCAGATCTATATCCATAGGCTCCTTCTGTGAGTGTTTTACAGGACTGGACAGCTGCGTGTCCACCGTGAAGGCCTCAGGGTAGAGGTATATACACTTTCACCCACTTGATATTGAATGACATGCTTGGTAACTGAACCGTAGGGAACTCGGCCATCCAGGTGCTCAAGCTGCTCTGTGATCTTGGGAATTTCTTGTTGCCTCATTTCAGTCAGATAAGCACAGCTTGTGTAGACTTTTTGCTTTTCCTCCATCAGCTGAGTTTTTGGAGGGAACTCGAATCTCTCATAGTCTTGATCATACCACTGCTTGTGGATATAGGTCTCCCTATCATCCTCTGCCATCAGGGCATCAGAATCCACGCCCCCTCCAAGGCCTAGTTTTCTGACAGAACTTTCTAGACCTTTACTTTGCTGTGAATGTGTGAAAAGCTACATGTCCTCACATTTGCCTACTAGGAACAGCTCCAAGAGGTCTGATGTGATATCATCCAGGTACTGTCTGCATTGAATGCACTTCAGAGGGTGGGTCTTGGAGGACACCACTGTTTTAGTTTGAGCTGTTTTTTCTTTTTCTCAGTTGGGTCTTTGGATGTAGGTTTCCATCTCTTCTCCTCTCTGCTGGCACTTTAATCTTGGACTTCCAGTTTCCAGAATTTTTCATCCTTATCTTTGTAATGAGAAACTTGTGATTTTTCTCTTTCAGGTTATTTTTCTTCATGTCTCTGGCAGCTAGAGTCTTTGGGCTGTCTTTTGTGTTTCTTTCCATCTTTCTCATCTCCTTTACCCATTTCAGCCTGAATTTCTGGTTCTGTGTGGCTCCTCCTTAGATTTCTGTTTAGGTATTGGTTCTTTGCTTGACTTCTAAATCTCTTCATCTCTTTGTTCTTCCATTTCCAAGTGTGTTTACAGGTTTTACTCTCTCTGGTTCTTCTGCAGCGAGTGGTCTAGCAACTGGTTCTCTGGATGTGACTTTATGTCTTTTTTCCTCTTGGTCCTTTTCTTCTCATTGACAAAATTGTCCAATTTTGGTCTTTCAATTTCTTCCTTAGGTCTCCTTGTGAAACGAGATGTGATGGTGGTTTGCCTGCTAGTTTGCCTTATAATCCTGGGTGGGCCTAAACTTTGTTTCTCATCAGACTTGCTTTTTCTAGGTATACAAAGTTTAGAAACAAGTTTGGGGGACTCATTTTCCTCTGCTGTTCTCATTCTGCAGTCTTTACCACTTGTTTCCTAGACATCCATTCACTTCTCAACTGAAAGCCTGAGCTCTGTTCTCCAAGGACAGATCTTTATATAAAAAGGATTTGATTTTACCCAAGTAGCCCGCCACTGATAATTCTTCTTTATGTAATTTACATAGTCACATAACTGCTTCTTTATTTCTGTTTGCAGAAATTCATGGAAGAGATTCAGTTTCTTCTTCACACATTCCTTTTCTGTTAAGCTATCTGAAAGCACAGGGAGTCGGCTCTCAAACTGCAAAGAAAATTATCTTCACCTCACTCAGCAGGGATGATTTCCTTTCTTTTTATTGACATTCCTTTTGATATGTTGCAGTGAACACATTTGCAAATCAGGAAGTTCATATAGTAGAGATATTTTCTCAGGTTTCTTCCTCAGGAAATATCCTGGGTCTCACTGTGGACCTATTTTCTTCTTTTGCAACATTTATTCTCTGCTTCAGATTCCTGTCATTTAACTGTGTGGTTTCCCCCTGCCTCTTTTGTGATATATTTTCTTTTTGTTGCCTTTTTGCATTTTCTCTATTCAGTACTGTTCCTGGTGTTTTGTCCTTTGCTCCCATTGACCAATGCTGTGGTTATTTTAACCAAAATCATTGATCCTAGTCTTGTTCCCCAGTTACTAGGGATCCCATAATTGGGACACTTTTATAAATCAGTTCTTAGGGTCTATGCCAAGAGAGAACAACATATCTGAAATTGAGGACTTGAATTACTTACAGGATACCCATGACAAACCTAGAAAATGAGAAAGTTGGGACATCCTTGAAGTATGGGACATCTGCCCCCCACTGCTCACATTTTCATGGTTTTCATTTGAATCTGATAATGAAGGGCCCGGAGTGGGCCTTCTATGTCAATTGCAGACCACAGTGATTCCAGAGCCAGGGCAATAATGTACCAAAGGAACCTGACATTATAATCTAGAAATCACTCTCTCTCCAGAGTAGCCCCAACTGAGTTAAAAATTGTTTACAAAGGGGAAAATGTGTGTCAGTTTATACCATCACTCTATTTTGGAACAGTGTATGGAAATCAACTCTGAATATTCATTGGAAGGACTGATGCTGAAGCTGAAGCTCCAATACTTTGGCTACCTGATGTGAAGAGCTGACTCACTGGAAAAACCCTGATGCTGGGAAAGATTGAGGGCAGGAAGAGAAGTAGGCGACAGAGGATGAGATGGTTAGATGGCATCCCTGACTCAGTGGACATAACTTTGAGCAAAGAGAGAGTGAGTTAGTGAAAGAGAGAGAAGATAGAGACAGTGAAGGACTGTCTGGGAGATAGTGAAAGACAAGGGAAGCCTAGTGTGGTGCAGTCCATGGAGTCGCAAATAATCAGACATGACTTAATATACTCCATGTATATTTGGGAGATAGAGTAGGAAGCTTTTCTTTTTTCCAAATGGCCACTATTTAATCTTTTAAGGGTTTTGAGTACTTCTGATAATGTGGAAGTGTCAGAAAAGAAAAACTGGTTAGTTTTCAACATCAAATGAAATTAGAATCATTGTAAAGATTTTTCAGACTGCTTACTCATCTGGTAATTTACCTTTTTCCTTGGTACATTAGGTCAAATGCCTCATTGACTTTGTCAAAACGTAGGGTATGGGAGACCAATGCATCCAAATCCAATTTTTTATTCTTGTAGTCAGCAGCCAGCTTTGGAACAGAAGTGACACCTTTCCAACCTGTAATTGCCCAAAATGTCAAATAAACACATGGGTCTTGACATGAAGGGATAGTTTAACCAGTGTTTGTCAAATGAACAAAATTTTTAGGTCAGATATGGGTTGTTTCAAATAGATTATCCTCCTGCCATCTTTAATTTTTTTTTTGTATTTTTAATCTATTAAATTTTTTCTTCAAGAGAAAAATTCAAGATTATTTTCTATTTCTAGATAAGAAATTATCTCAGTTTGATCCAAGTCTACCTTTTGTTCCCTTATGTTGGTCTATTTTAATGTAAATTGAATTTCAATTTGCAAATTACATTGATCCTTCTATAAAAATCCTGTTTACTTTCAAGTAACCAATAGAATAAATAGCTTTCATGTAGTCTTCAGATATGTTCTAGGCACTCAATATTTTTAAAAAATAATTTTTCTTTCCTTTCAGTAACCTTCATTATGATAATTTGAGTACTACTGTGAAGAAAAAAGAAAATAAAAACTGACCACCAAAGCTTGTTCCAGTTAGAGTACGGCCCATTAATAGCTCCACTGCAGAAACATTCAATCCATTGTCACCAACGTTTACTCCAATGATAGTGCATACTCCCCAGCCTACTGTTACACTATCCAGGGCTGCTCTCTGGAAGGTCAAACAAAAAAAGATTAGCTGAGTAGGTAGAAAAGTAGAACATGAACTGCAATGTGGGTGTGTTCAATGCTTCAGGGAAAATGTACACAACTCTGCATTATGACCTTATGGCCATAATATAGATTGAGACTTGCACTTACGCTCTGTTCCAGATAGCACATCCAATAAAATTCTGAACATCGCCAAAAATGGCATTTAAACGAAACAAAACATAGTTTACTCTGTTTAATACCACAGTAATGCTGGACCTATAGTGTATTTCATTGTATGTCAAGAAAAATACACATAGATCTTTAGATGATATTGTAAACTCGAATCAACTAGTTTTTGACCATCTACAATGGAATGTGCAAAGATATTTGCAATTCCACAGGCTTAGGATCCAAATTAAGTCATGAAGAGAGAGTGAATAAGTAAATATGAGGCATATACTGTAACTTAATAGATCTCAATGTAGAATAAATGAAAAGAAATGCTATTTAAAACAGAAGACAGAACAATTAAACAGAAAATGATAGTGGCTGCTGCTCATCAAACATTTTATCTGCTTCCCTATAGTTCTGAGCTCTCCTGCGGTTACATAGAGTCCCATGACTAGTTCTGGGCTACAGGCCAGAGTGATGTGTGCCATTTCCTGGCCAAAATGGAAAAGCCAGTGGGCAACCTGCCAGCTATCCCTTCTGCTCTAACAACCACAAGAACCTCGTGTTAAGATTGTAAAGCCATAAATTAGAACTTCCTTCATTGCTAAGTCACCGCATGGAAAACAGGGACCCAGAGGATTTGCACTGATCTTTGCATGATAGAAGAAAAAATATTGTTATCTTAACCCACTGCAGGTTTGGAGTGAATATGAAATGCCTAGATTGAAAACATAAATAAGCTTAAGAAAAATATAAACTTGTGGATGGCCATTCCACATAGAAGCCCTGTGGTATAGTTGAACATTTAAAAATCTTTTGAGACTAATATTATAGAAGAAAAGTATAATTTACCCCATATCCTTTGCCATGCATGCTTAGTCACTTCAGTTGTGTCCGACTCTCTGTGACCCCATGGACCGTGGCCCGCCAGGCTCCTCTGTCCATGGGATTCTCCAGGGAAGAATACTGGAGTGGGTTGCCATTTCCTTCTCCAGTGATAAAGTATGAAGTGAGTGAAGTGAATAAAGTAAAGTCGCTCAGTCGTGTCCTACTCTTTGTGACCCCATGGATTGTAGCCTACCAGGCTCCTCTGTCCATGGGATTTTCCAGGCAAGAGTACTGGAGTGGGTTGCCATTTTCTTCTCCTTTGCCATAGTACGTAGTCAACTTGATTCTCACGTGTCAAGGTGACTTTTACTTCTACAGAAGTTCCACCAGAAATACTGTTCCTTTTCATCACTGATCACTATATGAAAGAGCAGTCTGAAGTATGGTATATTCTCTCCCTCTTCTCTCGCTGTCTCTGTCTGTCTTACTAGGGATGGAAAATGACCTAGAACTTTTAGAATGTGTTTTGAAATCTTTATTTGAATATGTGTTTATTTATAGTTTTGAAAATTTCTAACATTTCTAAATAGCAACTCTTTTACTTTCTACTTCTTGTATGGCAGAAGCATTTTTGTTTAATGCATATTGTACAGAAGAACCCACAAAGAGAGGAAAACCACACAGGCACTGCTTGTTACCTTAAGGGGGCTGCTTAGATTATTCCCATTTTGGGTTTGGCTGTGCCATGTGGCTTAGGGATCTTAGTTCGCTGGCCAGGGATTGAACCTGTGCCTTCTGCAGTGACAGTGTGGAGTCTTAACCACTGGACTGCCAAGGAACCCTCCTCTTTATTTTTAAATTTAATGTCTTTCCTATTGCCCTTTTCTCCATTTCTGAGCTTTTCTCCAAGCAGGGAATTGACCTCCATAAATATGACTTAGTTAAATGGGTATTATATGCAAATAGATGGTTTTATTTAGTAGCCTCTGATAAGTTTTGATGAGAATTATTTTTAATTTTCAAAATCTTATAAAATTGTCCATTACTGTAAACTTCTAATTGTTTTGTTGGATTTCTTAGGCTGCTTTAGAGCATTAGAAATCATCAGAATGAAGTTCATACCCATTACTGGAATGTCTTCCACAACCTAGCAATTTAGCTTTCCTTTCCCTTTGTGGAAGGGTAGGCAGCTCATTTTTTGTGGTTAAATAAACCCATCTCTTTTTATTTGGATTCTCTAGTGTGATTCTGTTCCATGATTTAAAATACATTTCTTGGTGTAATAAATAAGATAATAATGGAACCTGAAAGATTTAGATCAGTGGTTCTCAGCTTGAGAAACTTGTAAAGAATATTAGTACCTTGGTCCCCAGTGCATGAGAATATCCTAGGTATGGGTCTATTCGTTGACACTGAAAAACAACTCCCTTGATACTTCTAAAGTATAGCCAGTTTTGAGACTCTCTGTACTAGAAAAATAAGGTTAAATGGGCTGAATTTCAGTGTTTGTGAAACATGTGAGCTGTGGGAAGTGGAGGAGTGGATGTGGCACATTGCAGTCCTCAGGTTCCAAGGACAATTTAAAAAGTAGGGCCTGAAGCTTTGGATGCAGGGGAGCAGTGCAGGACGAGGAGCCCTCCCTGCATGAATTTCAGTAATAGCATTTATTGAGTCCTTCCCAGGTGGTGCAGTGGTGAAGAATCTGTCTGCCAATGCAGAAGACACGGGTCGGGAAGATCTCCTAGATGAGAAAGTTGCAACCCACTCCAGTATTCTTGCCTAGGAAATCACATGGACAGAGGAGCCTGGTGGGCTACAGTCTGTGGGGTCACAAAGAGTCAGACAGGACTGAGCAACTGAGCACATATGCGCATATGCTTGTTACCGGCCAGATCCTCTCTCTCTCTCTCTCTTTTTTTTTCTGCCCTCTTCTGAGGTCTTTATTTATTCATTTTTTTTAATTTTTATTTTTACTTTATTTTACTTTACAATACTGTATTGGTTTTGCCATACATTGACATGAATCCACCTGTTAAGCAGTCGCCCCATTTGCAGTGAAACCATTCTGAGAGGCAAGACCCAGGAAGGGCAGCCTATTGCTCTCAGCAGCTCTTCCCAATTTCCATTCTCTCCTGGGGAAGACATGTCAGGTGAGAACTGAGGAGAAGAATTAGCAAAACCTGCTCCTGGGAGACTGAAGTACAGAATTGCATTCTTTATGGCCTCCCAGTGCCCAGTTGTGTCCGCCTCTTTGCGACCCCTGGTGTTTGGATTGCAAAGAGTCTGCCTGCAGTGTGGAGACCCAGGTTCAATCCCTGGGTTGGGACGATCCCCTGGAGAAGGGAAAGGTGACCCACTCCAGTATTCTTGCCTGGGAAATTCCATGAACAGAGGAGCCTAGTGGGCTACAGTCCATGGGGTCATAAAGAGTCAAACATGACTGAGTGACTAAGATACACACACACTTTGCAATCCTGTTGACTGTAGCCCACCAGGCTCCTCTGTCCATGGAATTGCCAGGCAAGAATACTGGAGTGGGTTGCCATTTCCTTCTCCGGGGATTACACCCTCGCCTATTGTGTCTCCTGCATTGGTAGGTGGGTTCTTTACCACTAGTGCCACCTGGAAAGCCTCTCCTTAGAGGAGAGTTTTAGGAGCCAGGCTGAGTGAAGGTGTAAATAAAAAGGAATAGTGTCATAACTATTAATACTTCATAGTTCTCACTAATGAAAGAAAAGTTCTCTCTAATTTCTCCATAGGCAGAAAATTTAGTTGATAATTTCTCTAGTCATCTTGTTAAAAAAACAAAACAAACTCTTCCTAATGGTGTCTTTGAGCAAATATGCATTAGGCGAGTATTTGCTGGAGACTGAGGCTGTGCACTCTGGAGGCTAACTAATCCTTACGTTGCCTGTTGGTTCTTTATCCCATCTTTTGGAGCAGAACAGACAGGACTAGAGGTGTGGATTTGCAATCATGCAGTTGCTCAGGACCCTACACTTAGAAGGGCCCTCCTTTCCTGTCCTGAGAGGAGAAGAAATCTGAATGAATCAAAATTGTAGTGTTTAGGAAAAAAGGATTTAGATTTAATTTTGCAGCTTGTTGATTTTTTAATTGAAAATTTCACACATAATTTGGACCTAATTCTGCAGCCCGTTTATTTAGATCTGATGGACAGAACTGGCTTGTTTGCAGGTTGCTACCCTCTCCTGGCTGTACTTTAATGTGAGAGTGGATACCTTTGGCTGTTAGGAGGGACACCAGTCACCCTGTCTATTCCCTCTTCTAGGACTGCCTTTTCTTTTTCCCTCACTTCTCATAGGCATAATTCTTTTAATTTGTAAGTTTTCTCTTAATGTTTTTGCTGAATTTCATGTGAAAGAATAAACACATGTTAATAACACATTAATATTAAGTAGTAATTAGCAATATAACAAAAATTAATTACATGTTATATAATGTATAATGAATCTAATATATTAATAAGTATTGTTTATATAAACTTAACATATATACATAAATATAAATATTAAATATAAGCATATTAATATATTTTCAATGTTAATTATGTCAATAAGCAATGTTTATTATATCTTATTATAAAAAATACATACCATGATTTTAGCTCCTCCTACACACTCAAAGGCAAAGTCCACACCTCCATTGGTCATTTCAACGATGACCTCTTGAATGGGTTTGTCTAGGTCTTTAGGATTGAGGCAGTCAGTGGCTCCAAGGGCTTTGGCCTTTGTAAACTTCTCACTATTGATGTCAATAACTATGATTCGGGAAGCTCCTGATGCTTTACAACCCATTACAGCAGAGAGACCAACACCTCCTAGGCCAAAGATGGCACAGGTAGAACCAGGTGTGACCTGCAGGCAAGAACATTATAAATTAACTTTTCAGGCAGCTGGTCCCATTTTTGAAAAAAGGACAGAGTGAAGTGGGAGAAAAAAAAGGGACAGAGTTAAGTGGGGGCAGGAACAGATATATAAAAGCCTGTCTGTTGTAAAGCTAAATGATATAGCTAAATGGAGGAAATTTGCCAATGTGAAAATGTATGAATCACTGGCTAAATTTGAAGAAACATTTGAAGGCTATTAGAATGAGAATTATCAGCTCATAATTCTACAAACCCAAGTAAAAATCATTCTCTTATCTTCCTTTTCCCTTTAGTGTTATGAGAACAAAAACTGAAGCCCAGACATTTTAAAGGGCTTATTGGTTTCTTTTTTAAATAGATCTTCCCTGGTGGCTCAGACGGTAAAGCGTCTGCCTACAATGCAGGAGACCTGGGTTCAATCCCTGGGTCAGGAATATCTCCTGGAGAAGGAAATGGCAACCTATTCCAGTATTCTTGCCTGGAAAATCCCATGGACGGAGGAGCCTGGTAGGCTACAGCCCGTGGGGTTGCAAAGAGTTGGACATGACTGAGCAACTTCACTTTAAATAGATCACAAGCCCCAGTGTTCATTGCAGGACTATTTACATATGAATATACGTATATGTATAACTGAATCATTTCACTGTACACCTGAAACTAACAACATTGTAAATCAACTATATTGCATTATAAAATAAAAAATTAAATTTAAATAAGATATAGATCAAAAAAAGTCAAGTAATTTGACATCTGTATTTCTAATAGGTCTTTTTTGTTTTTTTGGTATTAATGTTGTGATTGGTTTTGAATGACCAATAATATGCCTCTAAATATGAATTAATGTTATCATCCCAAATCATCACTTCATTCAAATGGAACAAAGAAGGTATGTTTTTGCATGGTATTGAAAGATTTTTATTATCTTGGTCCTATATCGTTCAACTTCTCCATAATAATCCCAGTATTACAACTACAGCCAAATGCTGCAGTTTTCTTTCCCCATGTTTTAGTTCATGCTGTTCCCTCAGCTTGATGTGCTTTTCACCTTATTTCCTTTAGTCAAAATATAACCTGTATGTCTAGACCTAACTTAAATCACACTCTAATCCCTTGAAATGTTTCTTGATTCTACAATTAGAAATTAGTACCCATCTTTTTGCATTTTCTATATCATTTAATTCGAAATTAGTTTTGAATGATTTTGTGTGTGTGCACATGGACTAAAGTCTTTGAGGGCATATAATCTTTAATATTGATATCAAGGAGTCTTCTGTATGTTTTGTCTTTAGTAAATGTTTGTTACATTGAATTCAACAGAAACATAATATGTGAGATGACAAGGAAAGCTGCTGTAACTGGAATATGCTATTTTGTAGAGTGGTATAGTGGGAAAAATACTATACAGAGATGTGTTCAATTAATATTTTCCAGTGGTGATAAGAACCTGTTAGAATTAAAAGCATAAACACAAGAGAAAGAGAAAACGTGTCCAGGAAAATCCTTGATATATTCTAATTTGAAAACAAAACCGTTAAGGAAAGAGAGACTTTTTTACTTTAGTTTATGTGTCATACTCTGGAGAAGGCAATGGCACCCCACTCCAGTACTCTTGCCTGGAAAATCCCTGGATGGAGGAGCCTGGTAGGCTGCAGTCCATGGGGTCACTAAGAGTTGGACACGACTGAGTGACTTCACTTTCGCTTTTCACTTTCATGCATTGGAGAAGGAAATGGGAACCCACTCCAGTGTTCTTGCCTTGAGGATCCCAGGAATGGGGGAGCCTGGTGGGCTGCTGTCTATGGGGTCACACAGAGCAGGACACGACTGAAGCGACTTAGCAGCCACAGCAGCAGCAGCAGACATGCATACACTGGCGTTTGCCACTCAGGGAAAAAGAATATATATATTTTGCGAATATTCAGAACACTGTTCTATACATACTATGTAATCTTTACTATGATACTGTGGCATGAGTTTAGTATATTTCCAAATATATTTCTCCAGAGACTGTTATAAATTTCACCAGTAAGTCTAACTGGAAGTAGACATGCATTTTTCTCATTGAAGCAATGTTGTACACAGTTGTTGTGCGTAGCTTACAACAGTGCATAAACTGAATACACTGTACCAATTGTGTTATACAACTGGACACTTGAGTGTAAAAGTGTCTTTAATTGCAGTTTGGGGTGGGGGGGTCATTATTAAGTATTGTTTGTTTTTTTGTTTGTGTTAGTTGCTTAGTCGTGTCTGACTCTATACAACCCCATCAACTGTAGCCCACCAGGCTTCTCTATCCATGGGATTCTCCAGGCAAGAATACTGGAGTGGATTGCCATGCCCTTCTCCCAGAGATCTTCCTGACCCAGGGATTGAAGCCCAGTCTCCTGCATTGCAGGTGAACTCTTTACCATCTGAGCTACAAGGGAAGGTTATCAGGTATCAGTCAATCAGTCCGTCAGTTCAGTCAATCAGTTGTGTCCGACTCTTTGCGACCCCATGAATCGCAGCACGCCAGGCCTCCCTGTCCATCACCAACTCCCGGAGTTCACTCAGACTCACGTCCATTGAGTCCGTGATGCCATCCAGGCACCTAATCCTCTGTCGTCCCCTTCTCCTCCTGGCCCCAATCCCTCCCAGGATCAGAGTCTTTTCCAGTGAGTCAACTCTTTGCGTGAGGTGGCCAAAGTACTGGAGTTTCAGCTTTAGCATCATTCCTTCCAAAGAAATCCCAGGGCTGATCTCCTTCAGAATGGACTGGTTGGATCTCCTTGGAGTCCAAGGGACTCTCAAGAGTCTTCTCCAACACCACAGTTCAAAAGCATCAATTCTTCGGCGCTCAGCTTTCTTCACAGTCCAACTCTCACATCCATACATGACTACTGGAAAAACCATAGCCTTGACTAGACAGACCTTAGTCGGCAAAGTAATGTCTCTGCTTTTGAATATGCTATCTAGGTTGGTCATAACTTTTCTTCCAAGGAGTGAGCGTCTTTTAATTTCATGGCTGCAGTCACCATCTGCAGTGATTTTGGAGCCCCCCAAAATAAAGTCTGACACTGTTTCCACTGTTTTCTCATCTATTTGCCATGAAGTGATGGGACCGGATGCTATGACCTTCGTTTTCTGAATGTTGAGCTTTAAGCCCACTTTTTCACTCTCCTCTTTTACTTTCATCAAGAGGCTTTTTAGTTCCTCTTCACTTTCTGCCATAAGGGTGGTATCTGTATATCTGAGGTTATTGATATTTCTCCCGACAATCCTGATTCCAGCTTGTGCTTCTTCCAGTCCAGGGTTTCTCATGGTGTACTCTGCATGTAAGTTAAATAAGCAGGATGACAATATACAGCCTTGACGTACTCCTTTTCCTATTTGGAACCAGTCTGTTGTTCCATATCCAGTTCTGACTGTTGCTTCCTGACCTGCATACAGATTTCTCAAGAAGCAGGTCAGGTGGCCTGTTATTCCCATCTCTTTCAGAATTTTCCACAGTTTATTGTGATCCACACAGTCAAAGGCTTTGGCATAGTCAATAAAGCAGAAATAGATGTTTTTCAGGAACTCTCTTGCTTTTGCCATGATCCAGCGGATGTTGGCAATTTGATCTTTTTAATCCCAGTTAAAAACAGAGCTTTAAATAGTGTATGTTTATCTATCTACAGACAACACTCTTAGGACATTTTTATGCTTTCAGAGATCTCTATGAAATGTAATTAATTTGGCAATAAAAGATGCAAACAGATTGAAAAGAACAAGGAGTTCTGGTGATGCTGGAGGAATGGTCCTTAATAATTAATCATAGTTATTGCATCACTATTCTTCTCAGAGGTAAATTAAAAATTACTAAAGCTCTTGCCTTTTTCTTGATTACTGACAATTCACTTCTTTTTACTTGCTCCTATCAAATTTATTTCTCTTTTTTGAGTATGTCATGAGGTGGATTAGCTGTTCTTCAGCATCAGGAAGAATAGATTCTGGGAATTTTGGTAAGCTTTGACTAAATTTAAAAGAAAATTATGGCTGAATTGCAAGGCTTAATATCCCTGAAGAAAGACTCCAGTGGTAGAAGGTGATAGTCGACATGGAGTCCAGAAAAGAGCAGGGTGAAAAGGTGACTGTGGTGTTGGTGGTGCTGGTGAGTGTAGCAAAGAACAGTAATTCTTTCCCATGTCTCCAGTGTTATCTAGAGGAAAATATGCCTGGACTGCCAGGGTCACATCAGCTTTTAACTCCTCCCAGCTAACAATGCCCTTCCTATAGGAGCCTTCAGATTATAGTTTGACTTCCCATATAGTCTTAAATTTTTGCTAATGAGTAAATGAGTGAATCAATTTTTAGAAAGAGATAATATACTGAGAGCCAAGAATAGCATCCCTATCTGCTTGACTGATACAACTCTCAACAAAAAGTTGTATCTTGATATTTTGGCTACTAGATCAGCCTTTTATTTTGGTTAGGCTGACTTCATTTTCTTGACACTGAACAACTCTATGTAATCTTATAAAATAGAACAGTTGGATTGCAAAGCTGAGGACCAAGCCTCACCAAGATGTTTTAGGGATTACATATGAACCTGGCTTTATTCATTCACTTGCTGAAAACTTTCCAAGCCCATACTATGTGCCAGGCACAAGGCTAGGCTCCAGAGCCATCACAATGAACAAGAGAGAATTCTTGTCCTTGTGGAGCAAATCATCTAATATGAAGGAGAAATAAGTGGGAAATATCTCCATAATGTGATAAGAAGGAAGAAAGGGATAAATACAGATACTTTAGGGGAAACTGTGAGGGATGCCCAATGCATGCCTGGGAGGATGGAGTAGGTTTCCAATGGGAAGTGACAAATAACTGGAGTCAGACAGAAGAAGTGGGGGAGCTTTCCAGGCAGTGTTGGTGGGAGCCAGGTGTGAAAAGTCTAGAGGCCACATTTAGAACCCAGAGCCTGCGGGTCAGGCCCAGGGGAACAGGGAGTCATGAAAGGAAATAGAAAGGATGACTAGCATATTGAAGGAAAAGGGGACTACTTAAAGGGGAATGAAATCTCCAGATTTTGTTGTTTAGGAAGACCACTCTGGTTGCATTTTGCAGTTTAGAGTTAAGGGATAACGATTGATGTCAAGGAAGTTCAAATAAGGAGGTCACCAGTATTCTTGCCTGGGAAATCGCACGGACAGAGGAGCCTGTGGGCTACAATCCATGGGGTTGCAAACAGTTGGACACAACTTAGCAACTGAGCATGCAAAATCCTGCAGAAGTGGTAGAGTGGGGTTTGAACCTACATGTGCCTGACCCTGGCAGCTCTGTGCTTTCTCTCAGCCTCCTGAAGCTCAGAATGAGGCCCTTGAAATAGGCAGAGAGCGAGCGCTAGTGGACGGATGGAGAGAAGGAGAAAGGGTAACTAAGGAGAGGATGACAAGAAAGATGGATAGTGTGCTCAGATCTGCCCGTGGGGGTGCGCTTGGAGGCAAGGGTGTGGGTTCACCTATCCGGGGTGCTGCATGGGGACAGTGAGGGCAGCCTGGGGATGAGCTTCTCAGGTGGCACCAGAGGGAGGAGGAAGTGGGAGTGGATGGAAGGGGAGCCTTTGCTTGCAGGCAGGCAGTACAAATTTAAAAAAAAAAAAAAAAAGGGAGGTCGTTTGAAGCATCCAAGTGATAGTGAGATCTCTCTAGTCTGTCAGTTGAAGAGCTTTTAAAAGCTTCTAAATTCTAACATGGAATTTCAGGGACGCATCTTTCCACCATCAGGACTGCCATCTGAGACCCTCCCTTGAAGCCACAAAGGGGTAAAGTGAGACATAGAGATGAATTACTACACTTGAGAGAGATGAAATGGCAACCCACTCCAGTATTCTTGCCTGGAGAATCCCATGGACAGAGGAGCCTGGCTACAGTCCACGGGGTTGGACAGGACTGAGCGACTTCACTTTCTTTCACTTTCGCTTTCTAATCTGCCACATCAAGGAGAAACTTGGTGGCTATATGGGTGTAGTTTCTGTTGTCTCTTGACTGGATCTGCTGTCCCAGGACAAGGGACATATTTAGGGGACATGTTTAAGCAGACTGTACTTAAATCAGGGATAGCCAATAATCTCACATAGTAGTAAAGGAAAGGAAATGAACGTGAACTGGGTGCCAGCTATATGCTGGCCTCTGGGCCAGATGCCTTGCATATGTAATATGATTTAATTATCCCCACAACTATTTGTGGTAGATATTACAGTAGAGAGAGGAGTGGAGAGGGACAATATCTTGGCTAGAGTCACCAAGGTAATAAATGACAGGGCCAGTTTTTGAAGATAAATCTGGCTGCTTTATCATGCTGCCTCCCAGTGACATCTATCTTACACAGCCCGGTGATTAACCATTTTACCTTGGCGTTGTTGATGACAGCTCCATAGCCAGTTGAAAATGCACATCCAAGCAGACAAACTCTCTCTAAATTGGCATCGTCCTCTAGTTTGGCAAGGTTGACCTCTGAGACCACAGTGTATTGACTGAAGGTACTGGTCCCCATGAAATGGTAAATTGGTTTTCCTTTGCAGGTAAACCTGCTAGTTCCATCTTCCATTAATTTTTGATCACCAATAGGATTTTTAAAATTCCTAGGGAAAAAAAGATACAAAAAAGGGAAAATTGATGGACAACTGATAACTTTCCTGAAAAAAAGTACCTACCTGCTCCCTGATGCAAGCACCTACCCTCCCCACTTTGGGCTATTTTCAAGTAAATCTCAGACATCACTGTTTCATCTGTAAGTATTTCAGTATGTGTCTCTAAAAGATGCTTTTAATTCTACAGGTTTCATTTGGTTGGTATGTCTCTTATGTCTTTTGATTTATAGGTTCTCACCCTATCCCTTGTTTGTTCCCCTGCAGTTTTTTTTGTTGAATAAATAGTTATTTGTCCTACATAATTTTCTTCAATCTAGATTTTTCTGATTATGTTCCTATAATCTGGTTTAACATATTTCTCCATTGCTGTATTTCCCCTAAACTAGTATTTTTGATTTAAATGTTTGATCTGATTTGAATTTTATGTTTTTGTAGGAATATTGCTAAAACAGTGTAGTGTATTTTCACCTGGAGGCATGTAATAGCTTATCTCTTTGTGATGCTGGAAAGAACTGATGGTCATTGTCAAAATCTGTTATTTCATTAGAGGTTTGCAAAAGGGTCTATTCATGTTTTGAATATCTGCAACAACCCTGTGAAGTAGGTATTATTATTGTCTCCTTTTTATAGATGAGTAACTTGAGGCACAGTATGGGCAGAAGAGCCTGGAGGGCTATGGTCCATTGAGTCGCAAAGAGTCCAACATGGCTGTAGCCACTGAGCACGCATGCATGCATAGATATGAGTAGTAAAATTTTAGCTTCTGAAATAACTAGTTTCAGTTAGCATTAAAGATAAATATTTCGTTTCTATTGTCTAAGTAAAAAATAAGGCAATTAAGATTTTTGACTCCGGATCCAGACTGCCTAGGTTCAAAATCTAGCTCCAATCTGGGTGGCCTTGGAATAAATTACTGTGATGCATTGCATTTCTCTCTCATCCTCTGGAGAAGTGAGAGGGTAACAGGCAGATAAGGAACTGAAAATCAGTCTGGGATGCCATCAGGTATACCCCTGATGCATCTCCGCCCCGCCTCGGTGGTAGAACCGGGAGGTATGAGTATGGTGCCTGAGTCAGTAAGGGACAGACTAAGTCAGACCAGGGAAGGAAAGCTTCGGTGGAAAGTCTGTCTACATCCCCATCTAGAGCAGGGAGGGATGCCTCCGGTAGAAAGATGGCACTGGTCACTTTTTCCTCTCTTACAGACGGGAGGTAACAATTCCAGCCTCACTCCTTTGAACTGTATCCTGAAAAACTGGGATAGATTTGATCCTTAGAGCTTAAAGATGGTATGCCTGATCATCCTATGTGATACTGCATGGCCACAGTATCCATTGGAGGAAGGCAAACGGTGGCCAGTTGGAGGGTCTCTTAATTATAATACTATTTTACAATTAGACCAGTTCTGTAGAAAACAAGGGAAATGGGTAGAAGTAGCATATGTGTTGACCTTTTTCTCTGCAAGACATGCCAGACTAATGTCCTAAGGGTATAGATTTGGCTATGAAACCCTCAGCTCCCTCCTGTCCTCCTACTTTGCCCCTGTACCCAGGGCTCCAAACTGAAAGTCAGGCCCCCTCCCCGGCCCCCGCCCAGAAGGGTTGCCTCAGTAAAAACCCAAACTGAGATTCAAACTGCCCAAGTAGAGGTCCAAACAACCCCTGTCTTGTTATGACCTCAGACTATGCTGGTTTCAAAGAAATTCAGACAGTTGAAGTAAGAGAAGCTCAGACAGCTGTAAGGTGAGTGGAAAAAACAGTGAGCTGGGCAGTCAGGCAAGAAAAAGGAAATTTATTAGAGGGAAAAGAGAGAGTGACTGGCTCTTAAGGAGAACCAGTGTTCTCTCTGATGGAGTCCTTCTTATACCCCACCAATGAAAAATTTTGTGAAGAGATGGTCACATAGCCAGAGGTCTGGAATCTGGTGGTCTTGCAGCTTTGAGAAGATAAGTGCCAGTGAGATAACAGGATGCCATTTGGGCAATTTGGTCAGTCTCACAGATCACTGTGATTTTATTCTTCATTTGCAAGGTCGACATAATGAGCCATCTTATCAATGAGACCCCATGTGGGTCCTATCATTCCAGCCTTTTTGATTTAGGATAAGGGCCAAAGGTCAATCTTCTGTAACTACTTCCTGCAGGACAGGGGCATCATGGGGGTAAGATAAGACATTGTAGGGGTTAGATAAGAAAAGGCTGGAATGTGGGTCAAGGGGATTTGTGTGGGGTCAAAGTGTTTGATAATCTGAGTGAGTTAGAAGTAGCTGATGGATAGTTCAGTTGGTGAAGGCTTGTAAGCAGTCTTGCCACTGTAAGAGTTACCCTGGTCTCCATAGAGGTAATGAGAGTCGGGGCCTGGGGCCCTGGGCACCTTCAGTCTTCAGTGGCAAGTCTGTGGGAGCTGGGCAGAGCTGGTCGGAGGACTCCTGCTCGGAACCAGGAGGGGAATGTCCGGATCCCTGGAGGTGGACTTGGGCAGTTGACCTTCCAATGTCCCGTTATGCCACAGCTGGGACATGAACCTGGAGGGGGCCTTGGCTTTAGCCAGGAGCGGGTCCAGTGGCCTTCTTTGCCGCATTTGAAGCAGGGTCCAGGTGGCTTCCTTTCTTTGTTGGTTGATGGTGGCTTGGAGCCACGTAAGGCAAGGGCTAAAAGGTGGTATTTCGCCTGATCTCTTTGGGCCTTCTCTAGCTTTGACTATTCTTCCTGGTTATTGAAACTCTTAAAGGCTAAATTTAAAAGGTCTCATTGAGGGGTTTGAGGGCCTTCTGCCTTTTTTAGTTTCTTTTGGATATCTGGGGACAACTGGGAGATAAAATTGGTGTTAAGGACAATGGTGCCCTCTGCTGAAGTGGGGTCTAATTTTGTATATTTTTGTTAACCTGGCTAGAAATTGTACTGGGTTTTCATCTAGCCCTTGAGTTATTTCCCAGAGCTTATCAAAGTTGACGGCTCTATGCCCTGCCCTTTTTTTTTTTTTTTAATGCCCTGCCTTTTGAAGGCCCACAGTGAGACAAGCAACCATGTGATTACAGGCTACTCATCCAGGTCTCCCTGCCTGATAATCCCAGTTGGGATCTTCTTGGGTGACAGCTGTTGCCCCTGCGGGCTTAGGGTCATCTGTCCTATGTATCTCATCAGCATGCACTTGAAAGGCTTGCCATACTCATTCTTTCTCTTCTGGGAGAAGAGTGGAGGAAAGTATGATGTAAATATCATGCCAGGTTAAGTCATAAGACTGGGTAAGACACTTGAATTCTTTTAGATAATTATCCAGGTATGAGGAGAAGGAGCCAAGATGCTTTTCAGTCTGAGACAGATCGTGAGGGAGAATGGGACATGAACCCTAACAATGCCTTCTGCTCCAGCTACTTCCCCTGAAGGGAGGACTGGAGCAGGGGAAGGAGTGGGGTCCTGCAGTGAAGTTTCCCGTTTTAAAGTTGTTCAGGACTGGCTGTGGGGAGGAGATCTAGGGAGGTCTGGGTAAAGCCTTGGGACCCTCAGGGTAGAGGGTGGGGCTGAGAACAGAGCTTATTACAGGCAAAGCCTGGGGAGGGGAGTTGGGAGCTGCCTTCAGAAAGAGGGAGAGAAGAGGGGATGTAAGGTGGAGGCTGTGGAACTGGGTCTGGAGCGACTGCAAGGGGATTGGGAGTGATAGGGGGTAGTCTGTGGTTGGAAGGGTCAAGGAAGAAGAAGAAAAGTCTGAACAGGAATCGAGAGACATTGTATTAGGAGGATGTGGCCCAGAGAAGGCTAGAATTATTTGAGAAGTAGAACAGGATTCACAGAGAAAGGGTTGAGAGCGGAGAAAGAAAGCCTGAACATAAGGGATTTCTAACCACTTGCCATTGTGGCAGCAGATGTTATCAAGGTCCCATCAGTTCAGTGGCTCAGTTGTGTCCAACTCTTTGCAACCCCATGAATTGCAGGACGCCAGGCCTCCCTGTCCATCACCAACTCCTGGAGTTCTCGCAGACTCACGTCCATTGAATCAGTGATGCCATCCAGCCACCTCATCCTCTGTCATCCCCTTCTCCTCCTGCCCCCAATACCTCCCAGCATCAGAGTCTTTTCCAGTGAGTCAACTCTTCACATGAGGTGGCCAAAGTACTGGAGTTTCAGCTTTAGCATCATTCCTTCCAAAGAAATCCCAGGGCTGATCTCCTTCAGAATGGACTGGTTGGATCTCCTTGTAGTCCAAGGGACTCTCAAGAGTCTTCTCCAACACCACAGTTCAAAAGCATCAATTCTTCGGTGCTCAGCCTTTTTCACAGTCCAACTCTCAAATCCATACATGACCACAGGAAAAACCATAGCCTTGACTAGACGGACCTTAGTAGGCAAAGTAATGTCTCTGCTTTTGAATATGCTATCTAGGTTGGTCATAACTTTTCTTCCAAGGAGTAAGCGTCTTTTAATTTCATGGCTTCAATCACCACCTGCAGTGATTTTGGAGCCCCTCAAAATAAAGTCTGACACTGTATCCACTGTTTCCCCATCTATTTCCCATGAAGTGATGGGACCAGATGCCATGATCTTTGTTTTCTGAATGTTGAGCTTTAAGCCCACTTTTTCACTCTCCTCTTTCACTTTCATTAAGAGGCTTTTTAGTTCCTCTTCACTTTCTGCCATAAGGGTGGTATCTGTATATCTGAGGTTATTGATATTTCTCCCGACAATCTTGATTCCAGCTTGTGCTTCTTCCAGTCCAGGGTTTCTCATGATGTACTCTGCATATAAGTTAAATAAGCAGGGTGATAATATACAGACTTGACATACTCCTTTTCCTATTTGGAACCAGTCTGTTGTTTCATGTCCACTTCTAACTGTTGCTTCCTGACCTGCATACAGATTTCTCAAGAGGCAGGTCAGGTGGTCTGGTATTCCCATCTCTTTCAGAATTTTCCACAGTTTATTGTGATCCACACAGTCAAAGGCTTTGGCATAGTCAATAAAGCAGAAATAGATGTTTTTCAGGAACTCTCTTGCTTTTTCCATGATCCAGCGGATGTTGGCAATTTGATCTCTGGTTCCTCTGTCTTTCCTAAAACCAGGTTGAACATCAGGAATTTCATGGTTCACGTATTGCTGAAGCCTGGCTTGGAGAATTTTGAGCATTACTTTACTAGTGTGTGAGATGAGTGCAATTGTGTGGTAGTTTGAGCATTCTTTGGCATTGCCTTTCTTTGGGATGGGAATGAAAACTGACCTTTTCCAGTCCTGTGGCCACTGCTGAGTTTTCCAAATTTGCTGGCATATTGAGTGCAGCACTTTCACAGCATCATCTTTCAGGATTTGAAATAGCCCCACTGGAATTCCATCACCTCCACTAGCTTTGTTTGTAGTGATGCTTTCTAAGGCCTACTTGACTTCACATTCCAGGTTGTCTGGCTCTAAATGAGTGATTACACCATCGTGATTATCCAGGTTGTGAAGATCTTTTTTGTATAGTTCTTCTGTGTATTCTTGCCACCTCTTCTTAATATCTTCTTCTTCTGTTAGGTCCATAGAGGAGCTCTTCCATTTTGAAGGTCAGGAAGGGTGGCGGTGAGGAGATACCCTTCGTCCAAGGTAAGGAGCAGCGGATGTGCTTTGCTGGAGCAGCTGTGAAGAGATACCCCACGCCCAAGGTAAGAGAAACCCAAGTAAGATGGTAGGTGTTGCAAGAGGGCATCAGAAGGCAGACACACTGAAACCATACTCACAGAAAACTAGTCAATCTAATCACACTAGGACCACAGCCTTGTCTAACTCAATGAAACCAAGCCATGCCCGCAGGGCAACCCAAGACGAGCGGGTCATGGTGGAGAGGTGGTCCACTGGAGAAGGGAATGGCAAAACACTTCAGTATTCTTGCCTTGAGAACCCCATGAATAGTATGAGAAGGCATAATAGTAGGATACTGAATGAGGAATTCCCCAGGTCAGTAGGTGCCCAATATGCTACTGGAGATCAGTAGAGAAATAACTCCAGAAAGAAAGAAGGGATGGAGCCAAAGCAAAAACAATACCCAGCTGTGGATGTGACTGGTGATAGAAACAAAGTCTGATGCTGTAAAGAGCAATATTGCATAGGAACCTGGAATGTCAGGTCCATGAATCAAGGTAAATTGGAAGTGGTCAAACAAGAGATGGCAAGAGTGAATGTCAACATACTAGGAATCAGCGAACTAAAATGGACTGGAATGGGTGAATTTAACTCACATGACCATTATATCTACTACTGTGGGCAGGAATCCCTCAGAAGAAATGGAGTAGTCATTATGGTCAGCAAAAGAGTCTGAAATGCAGTACTTGAATGCAATCTCAAAAATGACAGAATTATCACTGTTCATTTCCAAGGCAAACCATTCAATATCACCGTAATCCAAGTCTATGCCCCAACCAGTAATGCTGAAGAAGCTGAAGGTGAACGGTTCTATGAAGACCTACAAGACCTTGTAGAACTAACACACAAAAAAGATGTCCTTTTCATTATAGGGGACAGGAATGGAAAAGTAGGAAGTCAAGAAACACCTGGAGAACAGGCAAATTTGGCCTTGGAATGCGGAATGAAGCAGGGCAAAGACTAATAGAGTTTTGCCAAGAAATTGCACTGGTCATAGCAAACACCCTCTCCCAACAACACAAGAGAAGATTCTACACATGGACATCACCAGATGGTCAACACTGAAATCAGATTGATTATATTCTTTGCAGCCAAAGATGGGGAAGCTCTATACAGTCAGCAAAAACAAGACTGGGAGCTGACTGTGGCTCAGATCATGAACTCCTTATTACCAAATTCAGACTTAAATTGAAGAAAGTAGAGAAAACCGCTAGACCATTTAGGTATGACCTAAATCAAATCCCTTATTATTATACAGTGGAAGTGAGAAATAGATTTAAGGGCCTAGATCTGATAGATAGAGTGCCTGATGAACTATGGAATGAGGTTTGTGACATTATACAGGAGACAGGGATCAAGACCATCCCCATGGAAAAGAAATGCAAAAAAGCAAAATGGCTGTCTGGGGAGTCCTTACAAATAGCTGTGAAAAGAAGAGAGGTGAAAAGCAAAGGAGAAATGGAAAGATACAGCATTTGAATGCAGAGTTCCAAAGAATAGCAAGAAAAGATAAGAAAACCTTCTTCAGTGATCAAGGTTCCATAGAGTATTATAATTGAGTTCAGTTTTCTGGCCATTGGAGCCTGTTATCAAGTCTGTATTGTGCCAGCCAGTGTTAGTATTGTAAATAAGCCTTTTTGGTCTTATCTCCCCTTGGAAGCCCAAGGCTTTTAGGTTTTGGAGAAGGCATCTTCAGTTCAGTTCAGTCGCTCAGTCTTGTCCGACTATTTGCGACCCCATGAATCGCAGCACGCCAGGCCTCCCAGTCCATCACCATCTCCCGGAGTTCACTCAGACTCACATCCATCGAGTCCGTGATGCCATCCAGCCATCTCATCCTCGGTCGCCCCCTTCTCCTCCTGCCCCCAATCCCTCCCAGCATCAGCGTCTTTTCCAATGAGTCAACTCTTCGCATGAGGTGGCCAAAGTACTGGAGTTTCAGCGTTAGCATCATTCCTTCCAAAGAAATCCCAGGGCTGATCTCCTTCAGAATGGACTGGTTGGATCTCCTTGCAGTCCAAGGGACTCTCAAGAGTCTTCTCCAACACCACAGTTCAAAAACATCAATTCTTCAGCGCTCAGCCTTCTTCACAGTCCAACTCTCACATCCATACATGACCACTGGAAAAACCATAGCCTTGACTAGACGGACCTTAGTCGGCAAAGTAATGTCTCTGCTTTTGAATATGCTATCTAGGTTGGTCATAACTTTTCTTCAAGGAGTAAATGTCTTTTAATTTCATGGCTCTAGTCACCATCTGCAGTGATTTTGGAGCCCCCCAAAATAAAGTCTGACACTGTATCCACTGTTTCCCCGTCTATTTCCCATGAAGTGATGGGACCAGATGCCATGATCTTCGTTTTCTGAATGTTGAGCTTTAAGCCCACTTTTTCACTCTCCTCTTTCACTTTCATCAAGAGGCTTTTTAGTTCCTCTTCACTTTCTGCCATAAGGGTGGTGTCATCTGCATATCTGAGGTTATTGATATTTCTTATGATGTACTCTGCATATAAGTTAAATAAGCAGGGCGACAATATACAGCCTTGACATACTCCTTTTCCTATTTGGAACCAGTCTGTTGTTCCATGTCCAGTTCTAACTGTTGCTTCCTGACCTGCATATAGGTTTCTCCAGAGGCAGGTCAGGTGGTCTGGTATTCCCATCTCTCTCCGAATTTTCCACAGTTTATTGTGATCTACACAGTCAAAGGCTTTGGCATAGTCAATAAAGCAGAAATAGATGTTTTTCAGGAACTCTCTTGCTTTTTCCATGATCCAGCAGATGTTGGCAATTTGACCTCTGGTTCCTCTGCCTTTTCTAAAACCAGCTTGAACATCAGGGAGTTCACGGTTCACGTATTGCTGAAGCCTGGCTTGGAGAATTTTGAGCATTACTTTACTAGTGTGTGAGATGAGTGCAACTGTGCAGTCGTTTGAGCATTCTTTGGCATTGCCTTTCTTTGGGATTGGAATGAAAACTGACCTTTTCCAGTCCTGTGGCCACTGCTGAGTTTTCCAAATTTGCTGGCATATTGAGTGCAGCACTTTCACAGCATCATCTTTCAGGATTTGAAATAGCTCCACTGGAATTCCATCACCTCCACTAGCTTTGTTCGTAGTGATGCTTCCTAAGGCCCACTTGACTTCACATTCCAGGATTTCTGACTCTAGATGAGTGATCACATCGTCATGATTATCTGGGTCATGAAGATCTTTTTTGTACAGTTCTTCTGTGTATTTGTGCCACCTCTTCTTAATATCTTCTGCTTCTGTTAGGTCCATACCACTTCTGTCCTTTATCAAGCCCATCTTTGCATGAAATGTTCCCTTGGTGTTTCTAATTTTCTTGAGGAGATCTCTAGTCTTTCCCATTCTGTTGTTTTCCTCTATTTCTTCGCATTGATCTCTGAAGAAGGCTTTCTTATCTCTTCTTGCTATTCTTGGAACTCTGTATTCAGATGCTTATATCTTTCCTTTTCTCCTTTGCTTTTCACCTCTCTTCTTTTCACAGGTTTTGTAAGGCCTCCCCAGACAGCCATTTAGCTTTTTTGCATTTCTTTTCCATGGGGATGGTCTTGATCCCTGTCTCCTGTACAATGTCATGAACCTCATTCCATAGTTCATCAGGCACTCTATCAATCAGATCTAGGCCCTTAAATCTATTTCTCACTTCCACTGTATAATAATAAGGGATTTGATTTAGGTCATACCTAAATGGTCTAGCGGTTTTCTCTACTTTCTTCAATTTAAGTCTGAATTTGGTAATAAGGAGTTCATGATCTGAGCCACAGTCAGCTCCCGGTCTTGTTTTTGCTGACTTTATAGAGCTTCTCCATGTTTGGCTGCAAAGAATAGAGTCAATCTGATTCCGGTGTTGACCATCTGGTGATGTCCATGTGTAGAATCTTCTCTTGTGTTGTTGGGAGAGGGTGTTTGCTATGACCAGTGCATTTTCTTGGCAAAACTCTATTAGGCATCTTAGAGGAGTAGATTTTGACGGCTAGGATTGAGAATTTCCCATTGTGGCTGAATAAGGAGGTTAGACAAGGGTAAGAGCGAGGAGATAAGTCTGAGAGAAAAGGCATCCCCATTCTCAGGACTTTCTCAGGGAGTAATAATAGTCTGCTTTGTAATGGGAGTCCCCTATTTCAAAATCAGATGGGGCGTGAGGCCCAGGGCCCGAGGGCTGTGGGGATCCTCCTGCCTAGCGCTAGGACTTGGAATAGAGGAGAGAGAGAGAGAGTCTGAGGGAATGGGATTTCTCTCACTCTCGAAACTGATGGATGAAATGTGGGCTGGTGTATGGATGTCACTCCAGCAAGGCAAGTGGAGAGTCCCATCCTGGAGCTCATCTCAGTTTCTTGGCAAGGTCCAATGGATGGGACCACCGGAGGTGGGCTTTTGAGAGGAGCCCACCTAGTTGCAGTGGATCTTCCCTCCCAGGTTTTCTGACAATGAGGCCCCATGTGTGTTAGGGCCCACGTGGGGTCTCATTGATAAGATGGCTTCTTATGTCGACCTCGCAAACAAAGAATAAATCACAGTGATCTGTGAGATTGACCAAATTGCCCAAATGGCATTTGGTTATCTCACTGGCACCTAACTTCTCAAAGCTGCGAGACCACCACATTCTAGACATCCGGGTGTGTGACCATCCCTTCAGAGAACTTTTCGTTGATGGGGTATAAGAAGGACTCCGTCAGAAAGGGAGAACACTCGTTCTCTTTAAGAGTCAGTTACCCTCTCTTTTCCCTCTAATAAATTTCCTTTTTCTTGCCTGACTGCCCGGCTTGCTCTCTTTTTCTCTGTACTCGCCTTACAATGTGGGACCTGCTGCTGCTGCTAAGTCACTTCAGTCATGTTTGACTCTGTGCGACCCCATAGACAGCAGCCCACCAGGCTCCCCCATCCCTGGGATTCCTCAGGCAAGAACACTGGAGTGGGTTGCCATTTCCTTCTCCAATACAATGTGGGCCCTATCAACAGCAAAAGCTAAGGGTAACATATAGGATGAGATGGAAGACAGGAGACAAAGAGATAAAGAAAAGTAGGTTTCTCCAGTCTATCCCTGGGATCATATGCGCAGAGCAGCCAGAGGAGCTGAGGAACAGTCACACAAGCTGTTGCATCTTCATGAAGCACCCACTGGGAGAAATAATTAGTCTATGAGAGTTAATAAGCCCTTTTCTTATCGAGAAATACAAAGAATCAAGGAGGATCTAGGAGACTGTTTAGAGCACCCAGAAAAATATATTAGTGCTTTTAAGGGTGTTACTCTGCTTTATGACCTTACTTGGAAGAGTGTGATGTATGTCTTGGGACAAACACTAACTCCTTCCTCAAAAACTCGAGTTTTGGGGAAAGCGGTTGCTTATGGAGATGAATGGCTTGGTAACGAATCAGTAGGGAAGATAGAGGACAAGATAGCCACCCTTCCCACTAAGAATCAGGAGGTCCCAACTACAGAATGAGATTGGGACTGTAACACAGCTAAAGAAAGATGGGATCAGAGTCATTTTGTCAGATGTGTTTTTAAAGGACTCAGGCAAACACGTGACTTTAAAATAAGTCTTTAAACTATGCCAAACTGGCAAACAGAAAACAGAACAGGAAGAGAAGGAAGCTCCTGGTGAATTCCTAGGTAGACTGATCCCGAAAATGAAGAGGGAAGAGTGATCTTAAAAGATAGATTTTTCACTCAATCGGCTCCAGATATCTGCTGTAAGCTATTAAAACAGGCATATGGGCCAAATCAGTCTAGATAATCTGTTGCCACAGGCTCAGACAGTCTATTCTGGCAGGGAATATGAGGAAAGAAAGGCAGAGAATGACAAAAGAACAGGCGGAACCCCTTGTAATGGCTGTCTGAACCATTCTTAAACAGCCCGAGAAAAATTGCCAGAGGGACCCAGGTGAAAAGGGATAGGCTTGCTATTCCTGTGGAAAGGAGGGGCACCTCAAACAGGATTGCCCTCAGGCATCTAAGTCGCTTGGCTCCATGTTCGATCTGCAAGGGACCACACTGGAGGAGAGACTGCCCCCAGAGGCATAGGTTTCAGGGGTCAGACTCCCAAGACAATCAGGATTGAAGGTGCCCAGGGGTCCCCACACAAGCTCCCGTCCTAATGTAAATCTGAGGAACTCTGAGTATTAATAACTGTAGGGGTGCCAATCCGTCGATTTCCTTTTGGACACTGGGGCAACTTATTCTGTGCTTACAGAAGCCCCTGGCCCACTTTCTCCCAGATCTGCTTCTGTAATGGGACTGTCTGGACGAGCCAAATGTTATCATTTCAGTATGCATTTTCATACGAGTTTCAAACTCTGCTATTTTCATACGAGTTTCTGATCATACCAGAGTCTCCATTACCCATTTTGGGGAGGGATATAGTGAGTAAGGTCCATGCCTGTTTTTGTGAATATAGAGACCTACCTTTCTCTCCCTTTAATTGGACAAAATGTAAATCCGAGAGTGTTGGCTGATGGAAAGTCTGTGGGTCAAGCACAAAACGCTATTCCTGTAGTTGTCAAGCTCGAATACCCACACTTATTTTCACATAAAAAGCAGTATCCACTGAAACCTGAGGTTAAGGGAGAGTTAAAACCTATTATTGAGAATTTAAAGGAGCTGGGGCTATTAATTCCCTGTAACAATCCATGCAACATTCCTATTCTGGGTATAAAGAAGTCAAATGATAAATGGAGACTAGTTCAAGATTTACAAACAATAAATGAGGCTGTAGTTCCTTTACACCCCACGGTGCCTAATCCTTATACTCTATTGTCTGAAATTCCTGAATGAATCAAATATTTTTCAGTCATTTATTTGAAGTTTGCTTTCTGAGTTAAACCTATATTAAATCATCCTCTACCTATGACTTTAAGACAATTGAGAGGATTTTTTGGAATCATAGGGTACTGCTGCATTTGGATTCCCAGTTATGGGGAACTTGCCCGGCCTTTGTATAAGCTTATAACTGAAACTCAACAAGCCCAAACTGACAAACTGCTTTGGTCTCCATATACTCAAAGGCTTTTAAGGCTCTTCAGACTGTTCTTCTGCAAGCTCTAGCTTTGAGCTTGCCCACAGGGTCAGAAATTAACTTGTTTGTCACTGAAAGAAAAGGTATGGCCTTGGGATTTTTGACACAACCTCGAAGGCCTCACCAGCAGCCTACAGGAGTGTATTCTTAAACTCTAAGGTTAATATTTGGATGACAGACAGTTGGCTTCTTAAATATCAGTCATTGTTGTTAGAAGGACAAATAACTAATCTTAAAGTTTGTGGAAACTTAAATCCTGCCACTTTCCTTCCTGAAAAGGAAAATGAGACACCTGATCATGATTGTTCCCAATTTCTAACTTTATGCAGCTTGGGAAGATCTGATGGATACCCCATTAGACAATCCTAACATGGAAATATTTACAGATGGCAGTTCTTTTGTTCGGGATAGAAGCATAAAGCAGGTTATGCCATGGTAATGGCTAAACAGGTTTTAGAAGCAAAATCTCTCCCAGGGAACAAGTGCTCAGCTAGTGGAGATTGTGATTCTGGCTCTTGAGTTAAGCAAAGGGCAGTGAGTAAATATCTACACTGATTCTAAGTAGGCTTATTTGACTTTTCATGCTCATGCTGCAAATTGGAAAGAAAGACCATTTAAAATAGCAACAGGAGAACCTACTAAAAACATTTCAGAGAGATTGAGAGACTTTTAACTGCTATATATTGTCCTAAAGAAGTAGCTGTTATGCATTGCAAAGAGCACAGCAGGGACAGGAGTAAAGGAGCCAAGGGTAATCAGCTGGCTGTCAAGTCAGAAAGGTGGCACTTAAGGAAACCCCTTCACTGCAGAGGACTTTGATCTGGAGAGGTCCTGTGGATAAGGAAAACCACAAAACACTGAGGAAGAATTAGAAAGACATGAGAAAAGAGGAGCAAAGTTTACTGATAAAGGATGGTTACAGTCTGAGGATGGACGATCAGTAATTCCTGAAAATGCTCAATGGAAAAGTTTTCCTAAAGCCTGGGAATTAACCAATTATGTAACTCAGCTCTCAGCTTTTCAACAGACGTTAAAGGAACTCTGGGAGGTAACTCCTGACCCAGCCTCTGAGTCAAAAAGCTTCTGTTTGAGCCAAGAACAGAGGTCCTGACAAAAGCATTGGGATCTGGGGGCCAATCCCTCAAGCCCCTCTGGGAAGGCCCTTACCAGGTTATTCTTTCTTCTCCCACAGCTGTCAAAGTGCCAGGAATTGATTCATGGGAGCACCACACTTGAGTTAAGAAGTGGCACCCTGACCAGAACTAAGTGATGTCATTTTATGCCTTTACCTTCTATGCTCTTATTCTGTACTTTTCAGATGGGCCTGATAATTTATGTGAGCCTGCTTCTGCTGACTCCAAAATTCCTGAGTCTGCTGTTTGATCCTGAAGATTATGCCTTCCTGTCCTGGGCTCACTCCCACACTGCATTCCACAATCTATGTAACTACTGGGTCTGTGGAGTGCCCCCCTCTTCATCAGTGGATGGCTTCCCGTGGTGGGAGTCCTTCCACTTCAGGGAAAGGACTTTCTCCAAATCTGTGACTACCTTCGATAACAATAATCATATGTGATACCTCATTAATCTGATGACATCTAACAATCCTAAAATCGACAGGTGCAACACTTTGTACCTTAACTATGGACATAATGTGACTTTTTGCTTATTGTTCTGTTTTTGCTGTTTGCTCTCTGCATCTGTAACTGTGTAGCTGGATTTCTTTCTAGTTGCATGGAGGTTTTTAAGTTACAAATGGTTTCTCAAACTCCTGTTGACTGCCGCAGCTTCCTCCAACTACTACTTGGGGCCCCTGGATCAGAGACCCTCAATATGAAGGTTAGGAGAATAGGTTGCCTCACCAATTTAGGGACAATGCCCGTTATCAGCTTGGAAGCAGTTACAGAATGAGAATGACTCCCCTTTCCCTAGACAACATAATTCTCCTAAAAGAAAAGGCGGGAATGAGAGGGTAAAAGGCAGGAAGGCTAGGGGTCTCCAAACGGAGGAAATGGGGTGCAAGTGTCATACGTTTTTTTATCTCTGTGTTAAGTGGCAGAAGGAAACAACTACAAGTGTCAGATTTTTTCCCCCTTTCTCTATACAAACTTAAAAGGAGGTTTCTCTTAAAATTCTGTGTTGACACAACAACACCAGGCTCCACCTGAACCTGACTTTTCTCAAACCTTGAGCAAACCAATGCATTTTTCTTATGAAAATATTTCTCTTAAGCTACGTTAATGAACTATGTATTTACCCTAGAGTCTGTCTTCAAGTAGCTTCCACCTAAGACTCAGAACCCAATATATTTTACTCATACAATTGTTCTCCTAATCTATGTTAATGAAACCATATATTTGCTTGGAAACCTGCCTTTCTTCAAGATTCATGGCAATAGTTTTATGGCCCGGGATGACTCACTTGTGCCAATGTTATCTCAAAATGCTTGTTGTGGGTGAGAGGCCTGGTACCACTCTGAGTTTTGAGACATTTCCTTACTCTAATTAGCAGCCTGCTAGAAACTATATAATATCCCACTAAAGACTAGTGGGCGGTGGTGGGGGAGGCATTCTGTCTGCCCTCTTCTGATATCTATGTCAGAAGCTTTCTCTCTTTTATACTTTAATAAAACTTTATTACATAAAAGCTCTGAGTAATCAAGCCTTGTCACTGGCCCCAGACTGAATTCCTCTCCTCTGGAGGCCAAGAATCCCAGTCTTTCATGGCTCAGCAACAACCCTGAGTAGCTATTATTCTCAATTTGGTACTTATCATTTTCTTTACTATATTCAGATAAACCATAAACAATACAGTATATGGTATTGTTATTGTATATGGCTAAATATATGTCATAAACTCACTTCTTTCCCTTACCATTATATGTGTGAGATTATTCTGGGTTGAAACATTCAGAGCAAGTTTAGCCATTCTCACTTTTATATGGTAATTCCATTGTGTTACTACACAATGATTGTTAATATGTTCTCCTATTGATAGACATTTGCCCTATTTTCAATTTCTTGTTATTACAATGTGGCAGTGATCACACTAGTACATGTCCTTTTGTGTGATTTTGCAATGGCTTCTTATACACACCAAGAATTGGTGGGTACAGAATATGAACATTTTCAACTCCATTTAGGTATGCCAATATACTGCTCAAAATATTTGTACCAGCTATCTTACTAATAGCTTATAGAGCTTACTTGAGTTTTCCACAAAAATTTGTCCGTGGACTCAGACAGAACTTGCATTTTCCACATTGAGGTGCGTAGAGTGGAATTACTTTGTCACCTAGAAAAAAAAGGCCATGTGTTGGATGATGCGTGGTTGTTACTTATAAATAGTTTTCACCAGGTGAATTGGTGGAAAACACTATTCTTTATCGTATATATCTTATATTCGATAGGAAGTATAGGTAGCTACAATACTTTGTTAACCTACAAGATTGCTGATTCTCCCAAGTACTGCATATGTTATCTTTTTTTTTTTCTTTTTTTCTGGGCTGGACAGTCAAGCAACACATCTGTATTGATACCATCAGGTGCAGAATCCTGTCTGACACTCTGTTGTCCTTGCAACACTCTGCATCATGACTAATATTTACTATATCATGCCTATTATTTATTACATTTGTAAACACCTTAATTATAGGAGATGTGGGCAATAGGCTTGATATGAAGAGTAAGTTATATATCATCTCCATGTTTCACCCATAGTTCACTCAAATTCTACATTTTTCTACTTTTTATTCAATTTGAATTTAACAAAGACGTCTAGCCTCTGATGACTAAAGTCTAATAATGATAATTGACATTTGTTCAACCTTTAGTATGTGTCAGTCACCATTCTAACTGCTTGCATATATTATCTCTTTAATTCTCAGAACAACTCTTTGAGATGGGTACTATTATTATCCCCATTTTAGAAAATGGAAATCTAAATTGAGTCACAGAAAAGTGACTTAGCTGACTAAGGTTACACAGCCAGTGAGTGGCAGAGCTGTGCCTTAATTGGCTGGACTTCTTTATAGATTTCAAATTAAGAGCGATTTGCTTCTATAATCTTGTTTGGAATAGAAATGTCATGAGACATTAAAGCCCTCGGCGTGTCACAGCTCTTGGGTCTTGGACAGACTGTGTTATAGCTCTTAGACAAATCAGTGTTACAGCTCTATTTTATTTCGAAAATAGGAGGAAAATCCATCCTCTAGGCATGAGGGCATGCCGACCCAAAGACGCGAAGAGAAGAGTACCCCAGTGCGCGGGAGAGAGAGAGACCCCAGCCCTTTGGCTCCTCTTTTTACATGTTTTTTCCTCCCCCTGGGCCTGCCCTATGTAAATTGGGCTAGCCAGGAGTGCTGTTTGTTCTACCTGAGGTCCTCACTGTGGTCCTCGGCACTTCCTTTCTTCTATTTTCGCGGGCTTGTCCCTTTCCTTGTCTTTTAGCCACCGCCATTCTGGACTCCTGTTTCCTATTCTAACTACCTAACAGAAAGATACTAATATACCTCTCAATTTGGAACATCATCATTAAAGGAGGAAAGAAGGATATGGTTCATCCTAGATAAGTGACAATTGCCTAGCTCATATTCTAGTATTTGGTGGATCTGTTACAACATGTAAAGTAAATAATTTCGGCTATTGGCATGCTTTATATATATTTATCTTACAAGTTCCCAAGAACACGTTTCAGCTAACATGGACATATGCATAATATTTCCCACTTAAGCTACCTAAGAGTCTTCAGTCTTTATATATTAAAATAGTTCTGTTTTATTTAGAGAAGGTTGCTGTAAATTGTCATCTGTGCCCCCATGGAGGCTTCAGTGTAAGCTCACTTTGTAGCTTTGCTTCGTAGGACAACTTCTCAGTGCTGGATGTAAATAAAGTGAATGTGTTTTCCAGATTTCATTAGACAGTTCTGACTGCAGATATTCTGCCTCATTGCTAGATTGTGATAGATTGTGTGTCTTAGTTTTGCTTTGGAAAAGATGGTCCCCTTATGTAAGTAGAGATCGATTATAGCATGCAAAGGCAAGACTGTAGCAGAAATTATCCCTGAAATACCCTGATGTTTCTGTTTAGTTGGAACCAGAAATTAAAATACCTGGTTTGAAGTTGGTCACTCCTGGCCCAACACTTTCCACAATTCCTGCAGCCTCATGGCCAAGGATCACTGGAAAAAACCCCCCCTCAAATTGAGGATGGAGGATATGGGCATCAGAATGGCACAGGGCGGTGGCAATTATCTGCAAAGCAATCACAGACTTGAGTCCTGTTTCTGTAATTATATCATTAGGGTGGTTAGGATAATTTTAGGCCAATGACACCTTGAAACTTAACAACACTCACTGAGGTCAATAAAAGAACTGCATTTTGAAAAATAAAAGGAACAGTTAAAAATATATTAGCATATATTCTTTCCTCTTAATGCATCTTTGTTTTCTTCCTTTCACTGTCCCTGAAAAATCACACAGAGGATTGGCAGTCACTGTCTCTAGGACAGGAGAAATCAAAGGTAATAAAAGTCTATTAGAGGGAGTGCAGGGAACACAGGCTTCCAGGGCTTGTTCAGATTTTATTGATACTAAATGAAATACAATTGAGGTAATAAACTTTTATAGTTAAAAGGGCTATATCAAATAAAGGATTATCTTAATTAATTAGAAAGTATCCCTGCTTTATTCTTCAAGATTCTGTTCATGAGGATATCTCATTCATTCTCAGGCAAAAACTCTTACTGGGTGATCCCGAGGAAAAATATAAGCCAGGTCAACTGTAGGGAAAATAGAGAAATTGACCCACCTTGTCATCTATGATGCCTCTCTGCTCAGTACCGTCTCTTCTTCCTGCCCTCTCGCTTCTGTTCCCTCCTGTGAGCACCCAAGACCCTTAGCACTTCAGATCTTTTCTTATTTTGAACCAAACTCTCAATCTTCCTTTTAAAACATCTGTCAATAACTGGCAACTGGAAAACAAAAAGAAAACCTACCTAATTCTAATCTAATGTAAATTCCTGTGTCTGATTCTTATAATTTATCCTTCCTGGGAATAAATACCTGTTTTTGATGTGAACCTAAAAACATAATCCCCCACAGTGGGAAACTCCTGAGACTCTCAGTCAAACCACATAGGTCTGACCTGACCCAAGCCAAGTCAGCATTTGGTGTCTTGTTTATCCTGCCCTGGGAAAGCCCATACTTACCTGAATTCGAACTTCATGATCCTTGGGGGGACCTACTTCAACCTCTTCAATGCTGAGGGGCTTGTTTGCTTCCCAGGCGATAGCTGCTTTGCATTTAATAATCTGAGAGAAAGGAGGAAAGGGGCAGGGGGAAAGGACAAAAGGGAGGAAGAAAGAGAAAGAAAAATATCGTGGAAAAAAGTGAAAGGACATGTTGATACCATTATTTCATGAAAGAGAGTTTTGGGGTTTGTGGCTGGATGTTATACATAGTTATTGTAAAGACAAGGGATCTTACTTGACAATAGGAAGTTAAAGTCTACATTATAGTCATTGCACTTTTAATTTTTGAAAAGAACAGGTATATTAAAATTTACCTTAATGTAAGGCCTTGATTTTTCTCCCTCTCCAGAACAGAGGATAAATTTATAGGATTTGGAGAGAGTAGATGACCAATATGTATTTTATGATTGAGCGATTGATTTATCAGCTCTGCATTACCTGAATCCTTATTGCTAGAGCAGATGTGTTTTACAACTTGCTCAAAATGTGAACCTCCTTGACACCAGCAACATCACCTGGGAACTTGCTAGAGCTATAAGCCCTGTCCAAAATCCACTGAATCAAAACCTGCTTTTGAACAAGATCCCCATGTGATTCATATGCACAAAAAAGTTTAAGAAATGAGGCTTACATAATTATTAAATTTATCAGTGAAATGTACATTAAAGATTTGTCCCTTTGAAATCTGGATACAAATATATGAAAAGAAATGAAGCATTAAAGATTCCATAATCTATAATTTTAGCCCCATAACATTTTATTTTTAATTTTAAATATAGGTAGTATTGAAGGAAAGTAGAAAGAAATAAACCTATACTTCATTCTAATGCTACTATATTTACTTTTGGTATGATATTCCTAGTCTTTGTTCACATGAACACATATTTTTGATACTTGTTATGCAATTTGAATTGTATTTTAAATATCATTAGTCTTATTATAAGTGAAACATAGAAATGCAAATAAGAAAAAAAACCCACAAAACCCATCTGTAATTTTGTCTTCTACTTTATGATTTTGAGGTAGATCCTTTGAGCTTTTTCACTTGGGACAAAATTGTATGTAATTTTTAAAATCTCTTTTCTACTTATTAATATACATTGAATATTTTCCATATTCTTTTCTAAAATGTTAACAAATACAAATTTTATGATTATGGCACAGGTACTGAAATCTCTCTTTTTTGGGCCACTATAAATAGTATTTGATTGAACACCCTTGTAGTTAGCATTTTGGCAAGTTCAATTATTTTCTAGAGTAAATTCCTAGCATGGAGGTCACTCATATCCTTTTGATCATCTTTATTTTTTTTCTTCAGATTTGTTAAAATATGATTGATATACAGCCCTGTATAAGTTCAAGGGGTATATAGGATAATGATCTGACATACATACATGATGAAATGATTACTACAGTGGGGTTAGTGAACCTCCATCATCTCATATGACATAAAATTAAAGGAAGAAATAAAATTTTTCCTGTGATAACTCTTAGGATTTACCTTAACAACTTTTAAGTATAACATATAGCAGTGTTGATTATATTTACCATGTTGTACATTATATCTCTACTACTTATTTGTCTTATAACTGGAGGTTTGGAAGTTTGTACCTTTTGACTAACTTCATGCAATTCTTCCTCTCCACACCCCCCTCAACCCCCATGCCCCTCACCCCCGCCCTGCTTCTGGTAACCACAAACCCGACCTCTTTTTCTATTTGGTTTTGAAGTATAATTGGTCTCTGCTTTTTAAATATTATGTCTAGATTGGTCATAGCTTTTCTTCCAAGGAGCAAGCATCTTTTAATTTCTTGGCTGCAGTCACCATCTGCAGTAATTTTGGAGCCTAAGAAAATAAAGTCTCTCACTGTTTCCATTGTTTGCCCATCTATTTGCATGAAATGATGGGATCGGATGCCATGATCTTAGTTTTCTGAATGTTGAGTTTTAAAATCATTGGAAGGAATGATGCTGAAGCTGAAACTCCAATATTTTGGCCACCTGATGTGCAGAACTGACTCACTGGAAAAGACCCTGATGCTGGGAAAGATTGAAGGTGGGAAGAGAAGGGGATGACAGAGGTTGAGATGGTTGGATGGCATCACCGACTCAATGGACATGAGTTTGAGTAAGCTCTGGGAGCTGGTGATGGACAGGGAAGCCTGGCATGCTGCGGTCCATGGGGTCACAAATAGTCGGACACGACTGGGCGACAGAACTGAACTGAACGTTCATTGTGTGTGTGTGTGTGTGTGTGTGTGTGTGTGTATGTGTGTGTGTGTATATGTATATGTGTGTGTGTGTGTGTGTGTGTATACCACATCTTCTTTATCCATACATCTCTTGATGGGGACTTAGCTTCTTTTTCTGGCTGGCCATGTGGCATGCAGAATCTTAATTCCTTGACCAGGAATCGAACCCGTGCCTCTGCAGTGGAAGTGCAGAGTCCTAACCACTGGACCTCCAGGGAATTCCCTGGGACTTAGCTTTTGATCAGCTTTAAATTGCTGCTTTCTGAGAGCAATACCCAAGGAAACTTCTTTTAGCAGATGTACAAAGAGACATGCACACACACAAAATCCCAAAAGAATTGATCAAAGAAATGGTGTATTTGCTTACTTTTCCCTTGGTGCCCATTTTCTTTGGGAAATTTGCCTCGGAAGTTTCTCTCTGATTTAAGAAGCTCTTCTACTTCTATCCAGGGTGCTCTATGTCCTGTAATGAATTGACTTTGAATAAATACCATTTTGGCTCTTGTGTTCTCCAATCATTTTCTCTTCTTTTTGTTTGCTGTAATCTGAAACTTTGCCCATCTCTTCACGTCATCATTTGTGCTGTCTTGTTTCAGCTGCAAACCCTCATTTCTTCCAAATGTTATTGGGAGATTTTTGTTTACTTGTTTTTTTTTCCTTTATTGCAAAATATAAGATAACATAGAAAAGGTCATTAAACTTATTGGTTAAGTCAACAGTTAATTATAAAGGTCATTAAACCTATTAGATAAGTTATCAAATAATTATGAAATTAAAAAACATCTCCAGTGCCTCAGAATCCCTTCTATATCCATCCTTCTCTTTCACAATGCTAGTAATAATTTTCTTGCATTTCTTTTATGATTTATGCTTCTCTATACAATATAGTTTAGTTTAACAGATTAGAAGTTATATGGATAGAGTCATAGGGCATGTGTTCTTTCATGGCTTTTTTCCCTCTCACCTATTTTTGTGAGATTTTATCCACATTGCCTGTAGCTATACTTTATTTTAATTATTGTAGAGTATTCCATTATATGAATTGACCACAACTTTTTTCATCGATTTTCTGTTTTATAGTGAATCAGGATTGCTTAAAAATTCCTTTCATGTATTCTTGTTGTGTTTGTGCTTGAGTTTCCTTAGGGAAAGTTCAGGGCTTTTATGCAACCAACATACCCTATTAAGGCAAAGCCAACTGTTAAAATATTGAAATACTTTTCATCCTGTTGGTAAAAAGCCATAGTATTCTACTATCTTCTCCAGAGAGATAGTAGAACTATCTTTACATTAGTTAAATATCTTTATATTAGTTAAAACTTTAACCAATATTTTATTATTGACTAAGTTTTTCTATTACAATGTTTAAAAGTATGATTTATACTCTTCATTTCTACTTTCTCACTACTCATGTTTTCACTTCTCTACTTGTCTGGTTTCTGTCTCTCTCTATTTTTTTTTCTTTTCTTTTTTTTAATTTTTATTTTTACTTTATTCTGCTTTACAATACTGTATTGGTTTTGCCATACATTGACATGAATCAGCCACGGGTGTACAAGAGTTCCCAATCCTGAACCCCCCTCCCACCTCCCACCCCATATCATTTGGAAAATTGTCAGTGGCCTCATTTTTTAAAAAGTGACATTTAAAAATTTCTTTCTAGTGTTTGATTTTTCTAGCATTTCTTATTTTATTTTTATGACTTCTTTCTCTTTAATCCAAACTTTTGCCAGGAGTTTCTGTTTGCTCCTAGATGTTTCTGTTTCTTTAGATGTTTCTATTTTAATAGTGTTCACAGAATAATTTCATCTTCTCTCTTGACTCCACGCACCTTTCTCTAGCTTGCCTGTTTTGGCACTAGCATCTCCATTCTTCTGAAACCCCGCTTGACCTTGCTTTCTGCATTGTTTACAAGCTTTGTGTATTTTACCTCTCGCGTGCCTTTCATTTCCTTCTTTCTGTTTTTATTATCACATGTAGATAAGATAGATAAGAGTAATCTTACTTATTGCTTATGTCATCACAATAGCCTTATTTTAAAAACTGATTTTCCTCTGCAGAGCTCCCTCTGCCAGTATGTGTTTCAAAATGTTGTTAGTTGGGTATTCTGTCTTTTTTTTTTTTTTTTTTTTGGCTGTGTACATAGGGTTCTTTATTCTCCACAGAGTGACACATGCTAAGGTGGGTGGGACTTGGGCCGATATCCCCATATGTACAGAACTGAATAAGGTGGGTGTCTGAGAAGAAGTCTGATTTGCCTTGATGTGGAGGGGAGCTGGGGAGGATGGAGATGGATGTGACAACCAGGATGTGTTCAGTCCTGTGCTGGTTCTGGCCTGGAATGTAGGGAGTTATGGCAGCTCTCAGGGTGGTCACTTCCAGGCAGGGGTGGCCTGCCGGGCTTGGAGGGCCTTCTGTACCACATCTTCCCACTGGGCATCTGATATCTCATGAGCCCAGGCAGGAACCCCTGGCACAGGCAGGTTTATGCCAGCCATTGTCCTTTTCACCAGCTCTACATGTTCTGGGTCCATGGGAATAGAGCTGTGGTTGTTGAATGCTGTAGCTCCCTGCTTATCTTCGTCCTCATTTTCTAGTGGTGGGTCTGGCAAATGAAGCCCCAGGGCCTGGGTCTGATCTTGAATATCAGCAATTACATCTTCTCCATCCCTCACTGGTACCAGTTCCACCTTCTCTTGTTCAGGATCTTGGTTCAGAGGCTGGTAGGAGTAGCCAGCTGGTCCTGCTCCTCTTTCCTCTTGTTCTTCCTCTGGTTCCTCACTGCTCCAATCCCCAGTGCCTTCCATGGGGCCCCAATGTGGCCCCAGTTCCTCAGTCTGATTGGGGAAGATACATTCAGGACCCACGGTGTCTCCCCCTAGAACTACTGCTGCCATTGGGCAGGGGCCGCTCAGAGCCCATGACCCAACCCTAGATGAGTATTTTCAACAATTTTTGTTATATCATTCTGTTGGTCTAACACCATCAAGAACTCTCTAATCCCTACTGAATTCTCATTCTGGCATTCAAGACCATTTATCTACAACCAAGGCTGTGTTTCAAAACTTATCTTCCAGCCTTCCTCCAATGTACTGTGTGCCTGCCTTCCTGCCTCCATGATTTTATCTAAACTGGTTCCCCTGATTAGAACCAACCTACTGCTGCCAGTTCTGCCTCCTAAACCAACATATTCTTTTTTTAAAAGATTTATTTATTTTTGCTTGCACTGGGTCTTCCTTGCTGTGTGCCAGCTTTCTCTAGTTGTGGTGGAGTGGGGGAGCTATGCTTTAGTTGCAGTTGTGTGCTTCTCATTGTGGTGACTTCTCTTGTGAAGCATGTGCTCTAGGGCACCTGAGCTCAGTAGTTCTGGCACACGCCCTTAGTTGCCCCGCAGCATGTGGGGCAAGTGGGGCATGATCCCTTTCCAGATCAAGAATCATTGAACCAGTGTCCCCTGCATTTGTAGGTGGATTTTTAACCTCTGGACCACCAGGGAAGCCCTGAACTTGTTCAGGACCTTAAGAACATATTCTTAAGGTTCCTTTTCTGATACCTATCTTGCCATTTCTAGCTCTGAATAGAGCTAGAAATTCAGGATGATCTTTTCCCTCTTTGAATCCCTACAGCATTCATTGTGTTTCCATCCCCTTATTGCTCACAAATAGATAGCTACATGAAGAAAAACTACTCCGTCTCCATCTCCAGTGTCCTTAACTATAATGATTGTATTTACTTACATTTTACACCCTTCAGAGAGTACTTCAGAGTCCTGAAAGATACTAGGTACTTAATAAATGCTGGGCAAATTGAGTATTTACCCTGGAAACCCAATATGTTTTAACATATTTTCTGAATGTTGGGTATTTACCTTCTTTCTGCCTTTCTTTTTGTGCTGCACTTTGATGAACTTCTTTGAAGATGAGGACTTTTATATTCTTTCATAAAAAACCTGCTAAGAAGTGTTTTGAGTGGAAACTTGATAAGAGAAATTGAAATGGCAGAACCCTGAGATTTTGAATGTGAAGGTGTCTTCCAATTCTAAAGTTAATATTGTAGATTCTTTCCATGAGGATGGCTTTACCTTTTCTAACAGTTGATTTTCAGACTTGTAGTTCTCAAAATTTCCAATGTCATATATGTTTAAAAGTATAATCTCTCACCCATTGAATTAGTATATACAGTATTGTAATAGTAATTCATTAATCTCAGTATAAATACCCAAACAACATATTTGGAATCCATGATGGTTCAAACTGAATTTGTTGTGTTTCTACACAAACTAGCTCTTGCTTTTTAATACACGTTTTCTCTATTTCCTATATCTAATTATGCTTCTTTGATTTTAGCTTTTTTTTTTTTTTACAAGTTAAAATCTCTCATATTAGTTGAGTTTAGTTCCTCAGTCATGTCTGACTCTTTGTGACCCCATGGATTGCAGCATGCCAGGCCTCCCTGTCCATCACCAACTCTCGGAGTATACCCAAACTCATGTCCATTGAGTTGGTGATGCCATCCAACCATCTCAACCTCTGTCATCCCCTTCTCCTCCCACCTTCAATCTTTCCCAGCATCAGGGTCTTTTCCAGTGAGTCAGCTCTTCACATCAGATGGCCGAAGTATTGGAGTTTCAGCTTTAGCATCAGTCCTACCAATGAACATCCAGGACTGATCTCCTTTAAGATGGACTGGTTGGATCTCCTTGCAGTCCAAGAAAAGAGTCTTCTCTAACACCACAGTTCAAAAGCATCAGTTCTTTGGTACTCAGCTTTCTTTATAGTCCAACTCTCACATCCATATATGACTCCTGGAAAAACCATAGCCTTTGTTGGCAATGTAATGTCTCTGTTTTTTAATATGCTGTCTATGTTGGTCAAAACTTTCCTTCTAAGGAGTAAGCATCTTTTAATTTCATGGCTGCAATCACCATCTGCAGTGATTTTGGAGCCCCCAGAAATAAAATCAGCCACTGTTTCCACTATTTCCTCATCTGTTTCCCATATGTATACATGTATATCTGATTCACTTTGCTGTACAGCAGAAACTAAGATTGTGAAACAAGTATACTTCAATAAAAATTAATTAGTAAAAAATTTGCTTCTAATCCAACAACTAATTTTTTCAGAAATCACCAATATCATACACTGTAACAAAATGTGCATGACAGATGGGATATAAGCTTGCCTTTCATTATTAAACTGACTGTGTAGTTGAAAATGTCTGTAAAAAAATAATGCTTCTATATCTCAGTAGAGTTCAAATTATGAAATTCATGTTGTGCTTCATGGCAGCTTTCCTGTTAACATATTAATTTCAAAATTATTGGCTGTGCTTAATATAAACTCCTGACTTTTAACAAAGAAAGCCTAACATTAAAAAAAAAAATCTAGACTGTAATTTCTTAACATTTCCCTCATTTGTCCTTCTAGTCACATGACTACCATTGTAGTTTATTTCTTCAGTATTTCTTCTTTGTTTTTAAAAAATGGGATAAATTTAGCATAAAACTCACCATTTGACCATTTTAAAGTATGCAGTTTAGTGATTGTTAAATATATTTACAAGATTATGCAGCCATCATGAATACTAATTCCAGAATATTTTCATCACCCTGAAAAGAAACCCCATACTTAGTAGTTTATTTATCCCTTTGCCTATCCTTATGGCAACCACTAATCCACTTTCTGTCTTTATAAATTTGCCTGTCCTGGAAACTTTATTTAAATGAAATCTTACAGTGTATGGCCTTTTGCATTTTCACTTATCATAATGTTTTCAAGTTTCATTCATATTGTAACATGTATGTCCTCAGTATGTCCTTCTTTTTTATTGCCAAGTAATATTTTATTGCATGGATATACCACTATTTATTTATATTTTTTCAGCTGATGAACATACTTTTCACTTATTGGCTGTTATAAATAAATATTCGGCTAAAATATTCATGTACAAGTTTTTTCATGTAGAAAACCTATCTTTTCAATTCTTTTGAGTGTATAGCTAGAAATGAAATTGCTAAGTTAACTCCGTGTGTAACTTTTGAGCAACTGCCAAAGTTTTTGTCATGGTTGCACCATTAACTTTTCCACTAGCAATGTGTGAGGCTTCCAGTTTCTCTACTCTTCATCAGCACTTGCTATTTTTTTTCTCTTTCATTGTAGCCATCCTAGCAGGTGTGAAATAGTATTCCTCACTGTTTCTTAAGTGGTATTTCTCTTACAACTTCTTCATTGACCGCCTGGTCTCTTACTTCTTCAGAATAGATTTCCAAAGGGACATTAAAATCATTTAATTTCCTATTCAAAAATCTAAATGGTTGCATAATAGATCTATCAAATTAGATATGAATTTGCTATCCTGTAACTCAAGGATTTTTAATCTACTAATATGTATGGAGCTACACTTTGGTTGCTAATGCATTAGTTTTCAACAAAGCTGAAAAGTTCAGCTGTCACCTGATTATCTCTTAATACTGTCCTTTTACCTGACTTTGTTAATTTTGTTTCTTGTACCTCCACTTCTGTAGGTGAAATTATTACTTTTCCTTCAAGGCTTATCTTAGAAATCATTTTTCAAATGAAGCCTCTTCTGATCCTTCCATTCTTTCCCTTCTTTTGAACATCCAGAGTAATTGGTATATTTTTTACATCATCTATCTTATTCTGCCTTATAATCTGAAACGCTGAGTTCTTTCCTTGACCTTCCTCCTTAGTACAAAGACTTACTCACCTTGTGTCCCTGCAGTGCCTTACACATATAAAATATTGAACAATGATCAACTAATTTGAAATTGTTCAATGGTTTAACAGATATCAGATGAACTTTTTGAGGTACAGAGTACTGTGTGGTACTGAAATGGAGCAGGACCCTATGCTCCTTCTTCCTCATGTCCTCTGCCAGCCTTTTGTCTGTGGAAAAACTTTAGCCAAAGGATAAATTTAATCAGAAGTGAGAAAAAGCAAAAGCAAAGAAAAACAGTCGGATAAGACTAATCATGAAAATTTTGCACCTTGTTTTATGTCCTTGGATACTGTCCAGTGTCTCTTGGTTTATAGTCTATGGGAACTTGGATAGAATTTGTACCCTGCTGTTGTGTGAAAATTGTATAAATCTTAAATTATGTTGTATTGGTTCATGGTGCTTTTCAGGTATACACTATCCTTCTACTTTTCTGTGTATTCATTGTATTAATTTTTGAGAGTTTGATACTGAAATGCCAACTAATAATCTTAATTTTAAAAAAAGAGTAGGGGGGAACAAGATGGCAGATGAGTAGGTGGACATGGAGTACATCGCTCTCCATGGACACATCAAGAATACATACACCTTCAGACACACAAATGCTTGCAGGACACCAGCTGAGAGTGGACAGGAGTACCTGACCAGTGGAAAAGAATGTATAGAACCATGCAAAACTCAGTAGGGCCAAGGAACTAGAGGGAAAAACAGGAGTGTTGGTATGACTGGACCTGCCATCAGCTGGTGGGAGAATTGAAGCAGGGGTTCAATCCCCACATTGAGACAATTGTCTGAGTCAGAGGGGAAACATTTAAGGCTGAGAGTGAAACAGCTGACCTGTGGCAGCCTAAGTGGGATGAGAATCAGACAGTCCTTGCCACAGCCATACATACCCCGGACAGGAATCCTGGTTCCCTGGAAGGTGCAGTGGCTGGGAGCTGGAGTTTAGGGATTGTGGAGCAATCCCAGAGTGAGGGCTGCTGTCAGCTGCAGAGAGACAGATTGAGGGGATGTGAGGGAGGAGATCATGGTCGGAAATGCTGGTGGAGGAATGCCAGGCAGCCATGGAAGCAAGGCAGTACTGCTAAGTCACACGCAGAGGGTGGAGCCATCACCATAGCCTCTCTCTCTCCACTCACCAGCATTGGCAGGTAGAGAGGCTGGCCCATCAAACATGTGATGCACTGAACTACAGAGTAGGACCCCACCCAGGGTGCCCCTTTAAGTGCCTGATGCACCGATCAATAGAGAAGGACCCCAGGCAAGGGAGCCCTCTAAGTACCTGAATGGGCAGAGCTATGGAGAAAGACTGGCCAAAGAGGCCTTCTGTTTGTCAGCTATAAGAGGCTCAAAAAAAGACTCTGATAGGGCCATAACTCCTGCACCTGAGGCAGTCCGTGTCCCTGCACACTAGGCGCCGCCAGGGTCCCCACAAGCCACGCAGCTGTGCCACCCTCACGCTCAATTCTCACTGGGGCAGAGCTGCCACAGGCAAAAAAATTCTTGCATCGATGTGTGCAGGGTCGCTCCAGTCATGTTGGACTCTTTGTGACCTGGTAGACTGTGTGGCCTGGCAGACTTCTCTATCAGAGAGAGGGTATCTCCAGGTAAGAATGCTGGAGCGTACTGGCCAATACTTGTTGCCGTACCCTTCTAGAGCACTACATTTCCTGTTGCCCTAGCTGTCAACTCCCCTGAGTAGCCCTGAGACCCAAGCAGCTGCACCACCTCCAAGCCTGGCCCTCACAGGGGCAAACCCAAGTCCTCCAGGGCAGCCTCAGGAGCAAACACCAGTGGATGACCCACATGTAGAGGTGAAAATAAAACCACAATTGAAACCCAGGGGCAGTATGGCTAAGGAAGAAGACCCAAAACCTTCCCACCAGCTGTACAAGCTGCAGATTAAATCCACATGATCAACTAGGCAGACTCTGTGTCTATGGAATATATAAAAGGTCATTGAGAACTCCCACAGAAGAAAACGCACTAGTTCTGATAGCTGTGGACATTGGAGGCAAGAATACACAGGAGTAGGACCAGATTAGAATCTGAGCTGCCCCCACAGTAGGTCCAGAGCTCAGCACAGTGTTGGAGGGCCTCCTAGGGAGGTAAGGTGTCCTGTGACTCCCAGCGAGGGAAAGGACTCTGACAGCAGTGACTCAAGAAAAGCACTTATTATTATGTTTTGGCTTGTTCTGCGGATTCTTTTGGATTTTTTTTTCTTTTTTCTTTTCCTTTTTCCCCTCTCCTCTATTGTAGTTGTCGATTTTATTGGCTCTATGAAATCCAATTAAGCTTTTGAGCTTTTTTCCCCCTCAGTCACATTTTTTATGGTTGTTATAAACCTCTGCCTCTGTTTTGGGCTTCTGCAGTTCTGTGGAGTTTTTCTCTTTTTTAGATTTTAATTAAAAAAAAATCTATTATTATTTTTTCTACATTTATTCCTTTGTTTTCTTTTCCTACTGTTCTTTTCCCTTGCAGTTAATATTTAATGTATATAAATATTCTTTATCTACCTCTATTTAACTTTTCATATCTATTCTGTCCTTCTTTTCTTTCTCTCCTTTCCTCTAAATATATTTGTTAGTTTTATTTTCATTACTTTATTCCCCAATTGGCACCTTGGTTTAATTTTGTTTTCTAGTTTATGCTTTAGTTAATTTTGTTCTGGTAGATATAATTTTTGGTTTCCTTCTGGGTCAATCTATTGTACTTTATTTTTGTTTGGACTGTTTTGATTTTGCTTATGGGGGTATATATATATATATATGTGTGTATATTCACTCACACTTTTTTTGTTGTTATAAACCTCTGCCTCTACATGGGGCTTTTGCACTTCTGTGAAGTTTTCTTTTTTTTTCCTTCTTCCATTTTTTTCTTTTCTCTTTTTTATAATTTTAATTTTTAATTCTTTTAAACCTGCTATATTTTTTTCTACATTTATTTCTTTGTTTGCCTCTCCTACTGCTCTTTTCCCCTTGCAGTTAATCTTGTAGTTAATCTTCATCTACCTCTGTTTAACTTTGCTTGTCTATTCTTTCTTTCTTTCCTTTCCTCTCAACATATTTGTTAGTTTTGTTTTCATTGCTTTACTCCCCCTTGGCACCTTGCTTTAGTTTTGTTTTCTAGTTTGTACTTTAGTGAGTTTTTTTTCTTAATTGGTGAATATAATTTTTAATTTCCTTTGTTCATTGTGTCAGTCTACTGTACTTTATTTTTGTTGGACTGTTTTTACTTTGCTCATGGATGTATATATATATATATGTATATTCCATTATTTTAATTATTATTTCATTATTTTGTAACTGCCACTTGTCTGGGGTTCATCTTTGGTTTTTCATTTTTGGATATTTAGTTAAATCTCACTTAATGCCATAACAAACCACTTGTGGAATCTTTGTTCCTGACCAGAGATCAAGCCCTGAGTCTTTGGAGTAGGAGCACTGACTCAAAGACCCTAGACTACCAGAGAACTAACCCTGCTGCTGCTGCTGCTGCAGAGAACTAACCCTAGGGTGTATCAAATAGTGAGAACTCACACAAAGGAAACTTCTTGAATACAAGACCCAATATTACCCAACCGCCAGTAGCACCCTGTATAGGAAGTCTCATCTACACAACAAACAAAACAAAAATACAAACCCAATCATCAGTAGACAGGAGTACCACCTCATTCAGCCTTGCCCATCAGAGGCAAAACAAACAAACAAACAAAAACTCAGCACAAATCTCACCCTATATGAAGCTTACACACACCACCAGACCAACCTTCAGTTCAGTTCAGTTCAGTCGTTCAGTCATGTCCGACTCTTTGCGACCCCATGAATCGCAGCACGCCAGGCCTCCCTGTCCATCACCAACTCCCTGAGTTCACTCAGACTCACATCCATCGAGTCAGTGATGCCATCCAGCCATCTCATCCTCTGTCGTCCCCTTCTTCTCCTGCCCCTAATCCCTCCCAGCATCAAAGTCTTTTCCAATGAGTCAGCTCTTCACATGAGGTGGCCAAAGTGGAGGGCAGAAACCAAAAGAAAGAAAGAATTCAACCTTCAAGGAAAGAATTGAACTTTCCTTGAAGCCTGGGAAAAGGAGACCTTATACACAATAAGTTAAAAAAAATAATGAAAAGGCAGAGAAATACTACACAAATGAAGGAATAAACTAGAAACACAGAAGTCCAAGTAAATGAAAAGGAAATAGGCAAACTACCTGAAAAATAATTCAGAATAATGATAGTAAAGATGATAAAAAACCTGGAAAATAAAATGGAGAAAATGTAAGACTCAGTTAACACAGAAGAATTAAAGAATAAACATACAGAGACAAGCAACACAATTACTGAAATAAAAAATACTCTAGAAGGAGTCAATAGCAGAATATCTGAAGCAGAAGACCAAATCAGTGAGCTGGAAGATAAAATGGTGGAAATAACTTCTGAGGAGCAGAATAAAGTAAAAAGAATGAAAAGAATGGAGGATAGTCTCAGAGACCTCTGGACAATATAAAACACACCAACATTCTAATTATAGGTGTCCCAGAAGAAGAGAAAAAGAAAGGGTATGAGAAAATTTTTGAAGAGGTTATAGTTGAAAATTTCCCCAAGATGGAAAAGGAAATAGTCAATCAAGTCCAAGAGTCACATACAGGATAAATCCAAGGAGAAACATGCCAAGATGCACAGTAATCAAACTAACAAAGACTAAACACAATGAAAATATTAAACACAGCCAGGGAGAAGCAACAAGTAACATACAAGGGAAATCCCACATGCTTAACAGCTGATCTTTCAGCAGAAACTCTATAGCCCAGAAGGGAATGGCAGGATATACTTAAAGTACTGAAAAGGAAAAATCTATAACCACGATTACCATACCTGGCAAGGATCTCATTCAAAATTGATGGAGAAATCAAAAGATTTTCAGACAAGCAAAAGTTAAAAGAATTCAGTACCACAAAACCAGCTTTACAACAAATGTTAAAGGGACTTATATAGTCAAGAAATACAAGAGAAGAAAAAAGATCTATAAAATCAACCCCAAACAATTAATAAAATGGCAATAGGAACATATATATCAATAATTGCTTTAAATGTAAATGGATTAAATGCTCCAACCAAAAGACACAGACTGGCTGAATAGATACAAAAACAAGACCCATATACATGCTGTCTACAAGAAACCCACTTCAGACCTAAAGATGCATATAGACTGAAAGTGAGAGGATGGAAAAATATATTCCATGCAAATGGGAAGCAAAAGAAAGCAGGAGTAGCAATCTCCATATCAGACAAAATAGACCTTAAAATAAAGAAGATTACAAGAGATAAGGAAGGACACTACATAATGATCAAGGGATTAATCCAAGAGGAAGACATAACAATTGTAAATATCTATGCACCCAACAGAGGAGCACCTCAATAAATAAGACAAACACTAACAGACATAAAAGGAGAAGCTGACAGTAATACAGTAGTAGTAGGAGATTTTAACACCTCACTCACACCAATGGACAGATCATCAAAACAGAAAATTGCCGGGGTCCAAGCCCCGCAGGATCTAGGGAAACCCAAAGGAGAAACGGCGACGGCAATTGCGATTGATTTAGAGAGAGAGAGATAGTTAAGAATGTTGTAGATAAGAAAATAGAGGAGAGAAGAAAAGAGGCTGGTGTTCCTTGGTTTATACAGAAAATCAATAAAGTCTCAAGACAAGAGATTGCACCATCTACATGAGGCCACAGGTGCCCTCCTGGTCTTCTGAGGGAGTGAAGGCGCCTTCCCGTTCAGGTCTTAGAAACCCAGGCAAATAAGTAGACACGGTGGATTTCTGTACTCCAGATGGGAACTAGCCTGAAAGAGAGAGCAAGAGGAGGAAAATGATTGACACGAGGAGATCAAGCTGCTTTGATGAGCGAGATCCATAGCTTTATTTTTAAACGATACTTATATACCTTTTTTGTACATAGAGGGAAATGAAAGATGCAAGGTCATACAGAGTCAGCCCAACATTCCAGCAGTATTGTCCTTATTGAAACCATGATTTTCCTGCATACCTTTTCCACAAAAGATGTTGTGTACAGTATCTTCTGGCCTTGGAGCCCTGTGAACATTTTATGACCCTCTTTTGATAAAGGCTGCTCAACCAGAAAACTTATTTTCCCTCAAAGTGTTTTTTCTTCATATTTCTAATCTATGTCAGCCTCGGAAAATGCCAAACAGAGTTACATTTTTCACAGAGCAAAGGTGCAGTGAGTTACAAGAAAGAACCAATTAGCTCAAAAGTCTGGTATGGTTAAATTCAAGGCTACACTTGTTTTTCTTGCATTCTCACTATGTTAACTAATGCATTCCTAGGTGCGCAGTGGATAAGAGATATGGGAACTTAGCAACAAGCATTGGCCCAATAATGAAATCCTACATCAGCACTAGCACTACTCTAATAACTTTTAACTCTTTCAAAGGCTCTATGTTTTAGGCTTTCCATGCTTCGCACAGTTGGGAGGCTGTAAATAATTGTATGCATAGCTGCAGGAGTCTGGATAACCTGCCAAGCAAGCTAGAATGCTAATAGAGGGGGTTTGATTTGAAATATTCCTCTCATGTCCAGGAGACTTATTAGCTATAGCCCTAAGTTAATTTTCTCCAGAGAAAGGTGGACAGGGTTAGCTCCCTGTTAATGTCAGAGGAGTTGGGGAAAGCCATGAAACAGTAAAACAGACAGATTCTGGTTTTGGGGTAGATGCTCGAGAAAGCCTAGGGAGCACCTTGAGTTCTGAAGCCTTGCTTAACAGTTCTTTTCCACATGACCTTGTCATGGGGTTTGGGGGGGGGGGGGGATCTCCCATGGCAGCTCCCAGCAGAAAATTAATAAGGCAACACAAGTCTTAAATGATACATTAGATGAGATGGATCTCATTGATATCTTCAGGACATTCCATCCAAATGCAGAAGAATATACCTTCTTCTCACGTGTACATGGAATATTCTCCAGATAGACCACATCTTGGGTCACAAATCAAACCTCAGTAAATTTAAGAAAATTGAAATTGAATCAAGCATCTCCTCTGACCACAGTGCTATGAGACTAGATATCAATTACAAGAAGAAGAAAACTAAGAAACACAGGCACATGGAGATTAAACAACACATTTCTGAATAACCAACAGGTTACTGAAGAAATCAAAAGGAAAATAAAAAATTTCCTAGAAACAAATGACAATGAAAACACGACAACTCAAAACCTATGGGATGCAGCAAAAGCAGTTCTAAGAGTGAAGATTGTAGCAATACAATCGTACCTCGAGAAATCAGAAAACCATCGAATAGATAACCTAGCTTTACACTAAAAACAACTGGAAAAAGAAGAACAGAAAAACCCCAAAATTAGTATAAGGAAAGAAATCATGAAGATCTGAGCAGAAATAAATGAAAAAGAAATGAAAGAGACAGTAGTAAAGATTAATAAAACTAAAAGCTGTTTCTTTGAGAAGATAAACAAAATCGACAAACCTTTAGCCAGACTCATCAATAAAAAAGAGAGAAGAATCAAATCAACAATATTGGAAATGAAAAAGGAGAGGTCACAACAGACAATGGAGAAATACAAAGGATTATAAGAGACTATTATGAAAAACTATATGGCAATAAAATAGATAACCTGGAAGAAATGTGCAGATTCTTAGAAAAGTTCAACCTTCCAAGACTGAACCAGGAAGAAATATAAATTATGAAAAACCCAATTACAAGCACTGAAATTGAAGCTGTGATAAAAAATTTCCCAGAAAACAAAAGCCCAGGACCAGATGGCTTCATAGGAGAATTCTATCATTTAGAGAAGAGCTAATTCCTATCCTTCTAAAACTTTCAAAAAATTGCAGAGGAAGGAACACTTCCAAAATCATTCTACGAGGCCACCATCACCCTGATATCAAAACTAGACAAAGACAACACACAAAAAGAAAACTACAGGCTGATATCACTGATGAACATAGATGCAAAAATTCTCAACAAAATTTTAGCAAACAGAATTCAGCAACACACCAAAAAGCTCATACACCATGATCAAGTTAGGTTTATTCCAAGGATGCAAGGATTCTCCAATATACACAAATCAATCAATGTGATACACCATATTAACAAACTGAAAGATAGAAATCATGTGATACTCTCAATAGATGCAGAAAAAGTCTTTGACAAAATTCAGCACCCATTTATGATTAAAACTCTTCAAAAATGGGCATAGAAGGAACTTATCTCAACATAGTGAAGGCCATATATGATAGCCAATGGCAAACATTATTCTCAATTGTGAAAAACTGAAAGCATTCCCCCTAAGATCAGGAACAAGACAAGGGTGTCCACTTTCACCACTCTTATTCAAAATAGTTCTGGATGTCCTAGCTACAGCATTCAGAGAAGAAAAAGAAATAAAAGATCAGAAAAGAAGAAGTAAAGCTCTCACTGTTTGCAGATGACATGATACCTTACACAGAAAACCCTAAAGATAGTACCAGAAAATTACCAGAGCTAATCAGTGAATTTAGCAAAGTTACAGGATACAAAATCAATACACAGAAATCACTTGGATTTCTATATACTAACAATGAAAAATCAGAAAGAAAAAGTAAGGAATCAATCCCCTTCACCACTGCAACAAAAAGAATTAAATATCTAGGAATGAACTTACCTAAGGAGACAAAAGAACTGTACCTGGAAAATTATAGGACACTAAGGAAAGAAATCAAAGGTGACATAAACAGATGGAGAGAGATTCTATGTTTCCAGGCAGGAAGAATCAATATTGTGAAAATGTCTATACTACCAAACACAGTCTACAGATTCAATGTGATCCTTCTCAAATTACCAATGGCATTTTTCACAGAACTAGAACAAAAAAATTCACATGAAAACACAAAGACCCTGAATAGCCAAAGCAGTCCTGAGAAAGAAGATGGAGGTGGAGAAATCAACCATCCTGACTTCAATTATACTACAAAGCTACAGTCATCAAGACAGTATGGTACTGGCACAAAAACAGAAATACAGACCAATGGAACAAGATAGAAAGCCCAGAAATAAACCCATGCACCTATGTGTACCTTATTTTTGACAAAGGAGGAAAGAATATACAATGGGGCAAAGACAGCCTCCTCAATAAATGGTGCTGGGAAAACTGGACAGCTACATGTACAAGAATGAAATTAGAACACTTCCTAAACACCATACACAGAGATAAACTCAAAATGGATTAAAGACATACTTGTAAGACCAGAAACTATAAAACTCTTGGAGGAAAACATAGGGGGAACACTCAATGACATAAATCAAAGCTAGATCCTCTATGACCCACTCCTCAGTTCGGTTCAGTTCAGTTGTGTCTGACTCTTTGTGACCCCATGAATCTAGCATGCCAGGCCTCCCTGTCCATCACCAACTCCTGGAATTCACTCAAACTCATGTCCATCGAGTCAGTGAAGCCATCTAGCCATCTCTTCCTCTGTCGTCCCCTTCTCCTCCTGCCCCCAATCCTTCCCAGCATCAGAGTCTTTTCCAATGAGTCAACTCTCCGCATGAGGTGGCCAAAGAATTGGAGTTTCAGCTTTAGCATCATTCCTTCCAAAGAAATCCCAGGGCTGATCTCCTTTAGGATGGACTGGTTGGATCTCCTTGCCGTCCAAGGGACTCTCAAGAGTCTTCTCCAACACCACAGTTCAAAAGCATCAATTCTTCAGTGCTCAGCTCTCTTCACAGTCCAACTCTCACATCCATACATGACCACTGGAAAAACCATAGCCTTGACTAGATGGACCTTTGTTGGTAAAGTAATATCTCTGCTTTTCAATGTACTATTTAGGTTGGTCATAACTTTTCTTCCAAGGAGTAAGCGTCTTTTAATTTCATGGCTGCAATCACCATTTGCAGTGACTCTGGAGCCCCCCAAAATAAAGTCTGACACTGTTTCCACTGTTTCCCCATCTATTTGCCATGAAGTGATGGGACCAGATGCCATGATCTTAGTTTTCTGAATGTTGAGCTTTTTCTTTTTTCTTTTTTTCATAATTTTTATTTTTACTTTATTTTGCTTTAAAATACTGTATTGGTTTTGCCATACATTGACATGAATCAGCCACGGGTGTACATGAGTTCCCAATCCTGAACCCCCCTCCCACCTCCCACCCCATATCATCTCTCTGGATCATCCCTGTGCACCAGCCCCAAGCATCCTGTATCCTGCATCGAACATAGACTGGCGATTCGTTTCTTACGTGATAGTATACATGTTTCAATGCCATTCTCCCAAATCATCCCACCCTTTCCCTCTCCCACAGAGTCCAAAAGTCCGTTCTAAACATGTCTGTCTCTTTTGCTGTCTCGCATACAGGGTTATCATTACCATCTTTCTAAATTCCATACATATGTGTTAGTATACTGTATTGGTGTTTTTCTTTCTGGCTTACTTCACTCTGTATAATAGGCTCCAGTTTCATCCACCTCATTAGAACTGATTCAAATGTATTCTTTTTAATGGCTGAATAATACTCCATTGTGTATATGTACCACAGCTTTCTTATCCATTCATCTGCTGATGGACATCTAGGTTGTTTCCATGTCCTGGCTATTATAAACAGTGCTGCGATGAACATTGGGGTACATGTGTCTCTTTCAATTCTGGATTCCTCGGTGTATATGCCCAGCAGTGGGATTGCTGGGTCATAAGGCAGTTCTATTTGCAATTTTTTAAGGAATCTCCACACTGTTCTCCATAGTGGCTGTACTAGTTTGCATTCCCACCAACAGTGTAAGAGGGTTCCCTTTTCTCCACACCCACTCCAGCATTTATTGCTTGTAGACTTTTGGATCGCTGCCATTCTGACTGATGTGAAATGGTACCTCATTGTGGTTTTGATTTGCATTTCGCTGATAATGAGTGATGTTGAGCATCTTTTCATGTGTTTGTTAGCCATCTGTATGTCTTCTTTGGAGAAATGTCTATTTAGTTCTTTGGCCCATTTTTTGATTGGGTCATTTATTTTTCTGGAATTGAGCTGCATAAGTTGCTTGTATATTTTTGAGATTAGTTGTTTGTCAGTTGCTTCATTTGCTATTATTTTCTCCCATTCAGAAGGCTGTCTTTTCACCTTGCTTATAGTTTCCTTTGTTGTGCAGAAGCTTTTAATTTTAATTAGATCCCATTTGTTTATTTTTGCTTTTATTTCCATTTCTCTGGGAGGTGGATCATAGAGGATCCTGCTGTGATTTATGTCGGAGAGTGTTTTGCCTATATTCTCCTCTAGGAGTTTTATAGTTTCTGGTCTTATGTTTAGATCTTTAATCCATTTTGAGTTTATTTTTGTGTATGGTGTTAGAAAGTGATCTAGTTTCATTCTTTTACAAGTGGTTGACCAGTTTTCCCTTGTTAAAGAGATTGTCTTTAATCCATTGTATATTCTTGCCTCCTTTGTCGAAGATACGGTGTCCATAGGTGTGTGGATTTATCTCTGAGCTTTTCATTGATCTGTATTTCTGTCTTTGTGCCAGTACCATACTGTATTGATGACTGTGGCTTTGTAGTAAAGCCTGAAGTCAGGCAGGTTGATTCCTCCAGTTCCATTCTTCTTTCTCAAGATTGCTTTGGCTATTCGAGGTTTTTTGTATTTCCATACAAATTCAGAAGTTGTTTTGTAGAATTTGCTCAGCGTTGAAATGTTCTTTTGATGAATTTGTGGGGGAGAAAGTGGTCTCCATTTCCTATTCCTCCATCATCTTAGGACCGCCCCTCTGAATGTTGAGCTTTAAGCCCACTTTTTCACTCTCCTCTTTCACTTTCATCAAGAGGCTTTTTAGTTCCTCTTCACTTTCTGCCATAATGGTGGTATCATCTGGATATCTGAGGTTATTGATATTTTCCCTGGCAATCTTAAGGAAAGGCAATGCCAAAGAATGCCCAAACTACCACACAATTGCACTCGTCTCACACACTAGTAAAGTAATGCTCAAAATTCTCCAGGCCAGGCTTCAGCAATACATGAACCGTGAACTTCCAGATGTTCAAGCTGGTTTTAGAAAAGTCAGAGGAACCAGAGATCAAATTGCCAACATCCACTGGATCATGGAAAAAGCAAGAGAGTTCCAGAAAAACATCTATTTCTGCTTTATTGACTATGCCAAAGGCTTTGACAGTGTGGATCCCAATAAACTGTGGAAAATTCTGAGAGAGATGGGAATACCAGACCACCTGACCTACCTCTTGAGAAACCTATACGCAAGTCAGGAAGCAACAGTTAGAACTGGACATGGAACAACAGACTGGTTCCAAATAGGAAAAGGAGTGCGTCAAGGCTGTATATTGTCACCCTGCTTATTTAACTAATATGCAGAGTACATCATGAGAAATGGTGGGCTGGATGAAGCACAAGCTGGAGTCAAGATTGCCAGGAGAAATATCAGTAACCTCAGACCCACCTCCTAGAGTAATAGAAATAAAAACAAAAGTAAACAAGTGGGACCTGATTAAACTTAAAAGCTTTTGCACAGCAAAGGGAACTATATGCAAGGGAAAAGAAAACCCTCAGAATGGGAGAAGATAATAGCAAATGAATCTACTGACAAAGGATTAATTTCCAAAAGATACAAGCATGTCATACAACTCAATACCAGATAAACAAACAACCCAATCAAAGAGTGGGGAAAAGACCTAAGCAGACATTTCTCCAAAAAAGACATATGGATAGCTAACAAACACGTTAAAAGGTGCTCAACATTGCTCATTATTAGAGAAATGCAAATGAAAACCACAATATGATATCACCTCATACTGGTCAGAATGGCCATCATCAAAGTCTGTAAATAGTAAATACTGGAGAGGGTATTGAGAAAAGGGAACACTCTTACACTTTTGATGGGAATGTAAATTGGTACAGCCACTATGAAAGATGGTATCGAGATTCTTTAAAAAACTAGGAATAAAATCACCATATGACCCAGCTATCCCACTCCCTAGGCATATACCTTGAGGTAACCAAAATTGAAAAAGGCACATATATCCCATTGTTCATTGCAGCACTATTTACAATAGCTAAAACATGGAAGCAACCTAGATGTCCATCAACAGATAAATAGATAAAGAAGTTATGGTACATACACACAATGGAATATTACTCAGCCATAAAAAGGAACACATTTGAGTCAGTTCTAATGAGGTGGATGAATCTAGAACCTATTATACAGAGTGAAGTGAGTCAGAAAGAGAAAGATAAATATGTATTCTAACACGTATGTACAGAATCTAGAAAAGTGGTACTGAAGAATTTATTTACAAGGCAACAATGGAGAAATAGAGAATAGACTTATGGACATAGGGAGAGGGGAAGAGAGGGTGAGATGTATGGAAAGAGTAACATGGAAACTTACATTACCATATGTAAAATTGATAGCCAATGGGAATTTGCTGTATGGCCCAGGAAACTCAAACAGAGGCTCTGTATCAACCTAGAGGGTTGGGATAGGGAGGGAGATGGAAGGGAGGTTCAAAAGGGAGGGGATATATGTTTACCTATGGCTGATTCATGTTGAGGTTTGACAAAAAACAACAAAATTCTGTAAAGAATTATCTTTCAATAAAAAATAAATTAATTTTTAAAAAGTTAATAAAGAAATGAAAAAAAAAAAAAAAGGGAGGGGGGAGGCTAAATGATAATAGATGTAATTACCTGGTGGCTCAGATGGTAAAGCTTCTGTCTACAATGCAGGAGACCTGGGTTCGATCTCTGGGTCGGGAAGATTCCCTGGAGAAGGAAATGGCAATCCACTCCAGTACTCTTGCCTAGAAAATCCCATGGATGGAGGAGCCATGGGGTCGCAAAGAGTTGGACACAACTGAGCTACTTCACTTTCACTTTCAAGGACCTTTAGTCCCTCTTCAAGGGCTACAGATAATATTCTGAGCCATATCCTGTGAGCTGTCTTACAGATACTGAAATCCCCATCAGGTAGAAGTTAACTACTGTTGACAGACTGTGGCCATGACATAAACTGTCACAATTCCAGGAACTGGCCTTAAGGAAATGGGAACAAACCAACCTGGAACTGAAGATTAGCTCTATTTAAGACAACTAAGATGACACTGGTCAGACCACTTCTGACCAATTTCAAGATGATTGTTGGAGATCTAGACCCACAAGTATGACCTATGGCTAAATCTCAAAATCACTTTAAGAAAATTTTATTTTGTACTTTTATGCCGTAAAAATTTTCAATCCTTCCTTTAATGGCATTTTACAAACCGATATTAAATAAAAGTCTTTCATATATTAAAAGAAAAGATGAATGTCAGAGCTGACAGTGCTGTTTCTGCATATAGCCCCCTCCCTTCATCTATAAAAGCTCTTGCCAACTGATTGTCAGTGGCCTGGGGTGGGAGGAGTTGGCCTTTGGAGAGGAGTTTCCACCCCTCTCCACCCCACCACCAGTTGTCAGCATCCAAAATAAAGCAAACTTTCCTTTCCACTAACCTTGCCTGTTTGTTGGCTTTGGAGCAGCAAGCAACCAGACCTCACTTTTGGTTGTAATACTGTATACTTGGCTTATTTATTAAGTAAAAGAGAAACACCCTGTCTTCAATCTAATCAGAGAAATAGGACTGACATATGAAACCTACAGAAATATGTATCCATAAATATAATAACTTTAAACCTGGCTTGAAGGGGAGGAATCATGCTGATGAATTGGAAAAGTGGTGAATGAAATAAGACAGATTCCTGGACGTTAACTCGAAACTATAAAGGACAGTATTATTTGGGAGAGCTGGAGCACAGTAGAAAAAAAGGTGTAGTTTGTTCAGCAAACCTAGTAACTTAAGTTTCAGGTTTAACAAACATCTTGTTTGTTGATTTTAATTATTTTCACCTGTGTTCCTAACGTCATGTGTTACGTTTCTTAGAAGTTCAATGACTCATGTTGTTAAGAGATTTTTGTTTTCCTATAAGGGTTTTATAGAGCAAACAGGCCTGAGGTAATGGGTCATGATTTTATAAAGATTAATTTATGCCAGTGAGAAGATACTAAAGTAGTAATAACCAAATGACAGAGCATTTGCTGGTGGTGAAAGCAGTTTTGAGTGAAATGGTGATTTTGTCTTTGGGCAGTAAATCTGGCTAGCAAGATGCAGGTGTGTGGCTGTTTGTCTCTGATTCTTTTCCCAAGAGGAGATTGGGACACTCCTCAGCAGGAGTGGCAGCACTCTCCCAGCCCCAGACCACTGTTGCTCTGCGCTGCTGCAGTTTTTCTCGTAATCTTACAGTCGAGGCTGTTTAATAAAAAGGAAGATATTTCCAATCTGAGATGGTTTGGACTAAGACAGAACAGTTACTTTTGGAGGTATTTTTAAAATGCATATTAACTTGCATTTTTTTCTTGATTGAGGGGAAGGGCGGTGGTGGGATGGAATAAATGGAAGTCAGTAAAAATTACAGAGAAAATTAGCTATTTATGTATTTTTGGAGATGATTACTCTTACACTTTAAATAAGTTTATGTGATTCATCTTTTTAAAGTATATTTTTGAATACAGATTAATATACTCATATTGCATGAAGTAAACATCTGGCCCATGATTATCTTACTAATTTTAAAGTCCTAAAAAAACAGGATGTTTTTTCATCTAGGGATAAGGTAGTTCTGAGAAAAGGGGCATAAAATTAAACTCATAGATGGGGCTTCTCTGGTAGTCCAGTGGTTAAGTCTCTGTACTCCCAATATAGAGGGCACAGTCAGGGAACTAAGATCCTGAATGCTGCAGAGTGCAGCCAAGAAAACCCACAAAAACCTCATAGGTGACTGCACACTGTGATGCCAGTTAGTCCTAATTTATAATCGGAGATATACAGGGCCTGTCAGAAATGCATTGCTGATCTCGGCAAAGGCCATATCCTTGCTGATCAGTACATACATTTATGAAACTCAAATTAGAATTCACAGTTCAGACAAGTCAGCTGGCTTTTGGGAAATCTAAAGAAAGTTGGGTTATTTTGTTTAGAGTAAGGAGGGCTTAAATTATTCAAGATATTTTGTGCAAAAAAATGATTGAAATCTCTGACTCAAGCTAGCTTCCTAAGATCATTATGACTTTAATTAGATTTCCAGGGGCAGGACTGGCTCTGGAGTTGGTTGATTTAGTGGTTCGGTGATGTCAATAAGAACCCTGACTTTATTTTTTTCTCTGCTTTACTGTCACTGTGGAATTCATCAAAGGCTCTTTTTCTTTTTGATTACAGTCCTTGATTGGTACTACATGCTTCCTTGTTGTGTGAAATTGAAAGATGGGGAGAGGGAAGACAGAAGGAGAGCGAAGAAACTGGTTTGAATTTGATGACTAGATTTATAGTTCCAGAAAAGAAAAACAAAAACAAAAAACAAAAACATCAAGGACTTCCCTGGAGATCCAGTGGTTGAGACTTCACCTGCCTGTGCAGGGGGTGAAGGTTTGATCCCTGGCCAAGGAGCTAAGATCCCATGTGCTTCAAGGTCCCCCCCAAAAAAACAAAACATAAAACAGAAGCAATATTATAAGAAATTCAATAAAAACTTTAAAAATGGTCCACATGAAAAAGTATCTTTAAAAAAAGGGAAAAAGTTATATCACCCAGGATGAGGGGTTCTGGAAAACAAAGAAATAAAGCCAGGTATAACCCAGTTAAACTCATGGGAGATTGTAAAGTAATTAGGCCAACTCAAATCACATGCTCATCTCTAGGCAAATAATAATTGCACGGGAATATATTTAAAAGTGCTGTTTGGCTTAATTTCATCATCTGGGAGAAGAATAATATTGGGGAATCAAACAGTATCACAATAAACCTGGATAAATGCTCTTTACTCTCTACTCTAGATATATGTTTACTTAAAGAAAATTAATGGCTCAAAGTCAAAACAATACCTGCCATGAAGAGACATGGAAAAATATTGACACCTATTTTTATGATTTCCCTGTTCCATTTGTGTGTGTTTCACATATGTATCAGTCACCTCATGCTTCTCTCTGTCAGCCAATAGGTTAAGTGTGCTATGTCAGTGTCATTGGTTCAACTCTTATGAGTTAGATTTTCTCTGTTCCAGGATTTTAGATCAAATTGTTAAATTGCTAATGTTTGTGTTGAAGGATTACAAAGAGGATTGCATGAGCAAGTATTAATGGATCAGTATAAATATATTATGGCTAATAAAAAAAAAAGATGTGTCCATTTTGGTGAATATCACCTTACACAAATAAAGGACTGGTTGAAATGTACTTTATTTTGTATTGCAAAGGTTATAGAATTACTTGGGATTGTTTGGTTGCAGCATCTCACTTGACCTGGCTTTTGGCCAGAGATTTATTTATTAATATATGGGGATGTATCATGGAATCCCAAAGCAGAGTCAAATCAGCCTCAGGCAGGAACTGGAACTAGGCAGTAGGCCTCCATGGGAACGTCTCCATTTCTCTTCTTTCTGTGCATCTTCATTCCTCTTGCTGCAGATGGGCCTTCTTTTGATCTCTGTTCGTTTGGTTGAAATTATGATGACTATTTCCCCAGGTCACATATTCCTAAGCCAGACTCTTAGGAAGAGGCTGAATCAACACACTTTATTTGGTCTAGATTCTAAATTTCCAGGGAGTTTAATGACCATACCTGGTCCCATCAACAAAGATGACTCCTAAAAAACAAACAAACAAAAAAAACAAAGATGACTCCTAGCTTCTCATAAATTTAAGGAAGAGGCAGAATCTATGAAGAGATGAGCTAGATAGATTACCTTATAGGTTTTCAATCTTTTACATTCATCTGTGGTAAATTGCTTAGGAAATTGTCACTCATATAGTTACATGTGGATAGGATCTCCCTATCCATCATAAAACCAATGACTTTTTCTATGTAGGGGTAAGGACTGGACTAAGAAACAGGAGACCTTGGAGCAAGAGCAGACTCAGCCATTTAAACTTGAGAGTGAATGGTTATCCATGTGCCTAGATTTCATCATCTTAAAAGTGAAAGACTTGAACTAGATCTTGTCTTTTATAAATTCCTTCCAGTTCTAAGAAACTATGTTGGAAGAAGGAATGTTTTATTTGGTAGGACCAACAAAGTGAAATCCCAAATTCTTGGGTTGATACTACAAGAATCCTTACTTTCTGATCTTTTGTTATCTCAACCATTTGAAGCTGCAAAGAACATTTGCATATTCTAATATAGTTAACTGTTGAGAAAGCTGAGCACTGAAGAATTGATGCTTTTGAACTGTGGTGTTGGAGAAGACTCTTGAGAGTCCCTTGGACTGCAGGGAGATCCAACCAGTCCATTCTAAAGGAGATCAGTCCTGGGTGTTCGTTGGAAGGACTAATGCTGAAGCTGAAACTCTAATACTTTGGCCACCTCATGCAAAGAGTTGACTCATTGGAAAAGTCTCTGATGCTGGGAGGGATTGTGGGCAGTAGGAGAAGGGGACGACAGAGGATGAGATGGCTGGATGGCATCACCTACTCGATGGACATGAGTCTGAGTGAACTCCGGGAGTTGGTGATGGACAGGGAGGCCTGGCGTGCTGTGATTCATGGGGTCGCAAAGAGTCGGACACAACTGAGCGACTGAACTGAACTGAATATAGTTAACATATCCAACTACGGAGGTTTTTTCATTTTAATTTTTCTGCTCTTGGCATATTTTTGATATTTATATTTCATTCATTTTATAATTTTATTTTGAAATCCCTAAATGTATACTACTAGTGTCCCTAATTAGAAATCTTATTTTTATTCTCCTTGTGTTTTCTCCATTGTTGTCTATTATGGAGTTAGTTTCATTTGTGTCTTAGCTGTAGCATGTAAATTGATTTCTTAGGACTGGTTTCTGAGCCCCAAGCCTGCATGGAGATCATAAACCAGTCCTAAATAATCAACTTAGAAATCTCAGAATGGGGATTGCATCTAATAGGGACCACCTGTGCAAGATCTGGTTTAATCAGTAAGGGTCACTATAAATCAGAAATTTCGAGATAGTGGAGGAATAGGATGGGGAGACCACTTTCTCCCCCACAAATTCATCGAAAGAACATTTGAATGCTGAGCAAATTCCACAAAACAACTTCTGAATGCTGGCGGAGGACATCAGGCACCCAGAAAGGCAGCCCATTGTCTTTGAAAGGAGGTAGGGAAAATATAAATGATAAAAAGAGAGACAAAAGAGGTAGGGATGGAGATCCGTCCCAGGAAGGGAGTCTTAAAAAAGAGAGGTTTCCAAACACCAGCAAACACTCTTCTCCGGTGGATCTGTGGCGAGCCTTGGAATCTCAGAGGGCAAAATAACTGGGAGGAAAAATAAATAAATAGTTAAAACCCACAGATTACGTGCCTAACAGCAACTCCCAGTGGAGCAGCAGCCCAGATCCTTGCATCCCCCACTAGCAAGTGGGGGCTGGACAGGGAGGCGCGGGCTGCATTGCTTAGGGTAAGGACCAGGCCTGAATGCCCCAAGGGCAATCTGAGGAAACTAGCTTGAGATAGCAACCCAGACTGGGATAGCTAACCCATGAAAAGCCCTAACCTAAGACACTGCCCTGGTGGCTCAGAAGGTAAAGCGTCTGCCCCCAGTGTGGGAGACCCGGGTTCGATTCCTGGGTTGGGAAGATCCCCTGGAGAAGGAAATGGCAATCCACTCCAGCACTCTTGCCTGGAAAAATCCCATGAACAGAGGAGCCTGATAGGCTACAGTCCATGGGGTTGCAAAGAGTCGGACACGACTGAGCAACTTCACTCACTCACTCACTCACTCACTCAAGGCACTGCCAGGCCAGCTCACAGAACAAAGGACTGAGCAGAGCTAGCCAGCTGCAGACTGGCCCATCCCCCTCCAGAGACAAGCAGGCAAGGACAGCCAGAGCTGGAAGGGGGCAATCGCAGACCCAGAGAAGCATCCTATACCAAACTGCAAGATGATTTCGTTGCTAACCAAGACTTCTTGGGATTCTGGACAGTCGACATTTGCTGGGAGGGTCACAGCCAGAGATCAGCTCCCCAGAAGAGATACATGGCACACCTAAGAAGGTGCACCCTTTGTACACCCAGAAAACTGAGCAGCTGGGAAGGGGGAGGCAATAAGTCACAGCCTTCAACTGGGGGCGGCGGTGCTCACTAAGCACCTGGTCACCTGAGCTGCTCGGACCTGGGACGGGCACAAAATGCAGGCCCAACCAAGTCTGCGCCTTTGTGGAGTACCTGAGAACCTGAACCTGAGTGGTTTAGATGTGGGGAGTGCATCCAACCCAGGGCCCACATCAGACAGTTCCTGGCAGAGCAACCTAGAACCTGAGCAGTGTAGACTGGGAAAGCACATACGCTGTGAGTTGGGGGCAAACCCAGTGTGGCTGAATCACTGTGAGCACATGCCAGTGATGTTTCTTTGGAGTGTTCCTCCCTCCCCACAGCACGACTGAACAAATGAGCCTTAAAAAAGTGAGCACCACCGCTCCTCTTGTGTCAGGGTGGAAACTAGACACTGAAGAGACCAGCAAACAGAAGAAGCTAAAATAAACAGAGGGAACTGCTTTGGAAGTGACAGGAGCAATAGATTAAAACCCTGTAGTTAGCACCGACTACATAGGAAGGGGCCTATAGACCTTGAGAAGTACAAGCCAGACCAAGGAACTATCTGAAAATGAACTGGCCCCACACTGTCCACAAAAGCTCCAGAGAAAGTCCTAGATATATTTTTACTATTATTATTTTTTAAATTAAAAATAGTTATTTTTAAGTCCCCTATTACTCCTTTAGTTTTCATTTTTATAACCTCCTATTACCTTGCAAAAAAAAAGACCCTACTTTTAAAGCAAACTTCCTATATATATATATATTTTATAATTTTTGTAACTTTGCTTTTTTTTAATATTGTATTTTTGAGAATCTAATCTTTACTCTGGAGTTTTAATCTTTGCTTTTTGGTATTTGTTATCAACTTTGTACCTTTAAGAACCCAATCTTCAGTACCCATTTTTACTTGGGAGTGAGATCACTGGCCTGATTGCCCTATCCCCCTTTGACTCTCCTTTTTCTCCACCAGGTTGCCTCTATCTCCCCCCTCCCCTATTTCTTCTCTCCCCGACTCTGTGAATCTCTTTGTGTGTTCCAGGCTGTGGAGAACACTTAGGGAACTGATTACTGGCTGGATCTGTCTCTCTCCTTTTGATTCCCCCTTTCATCCTCCTGGCCACCTCTGTCTCCTTCCTCCCTCTTCTCTTCTCTGTGTAACTCCGTGACCATCTCTGAGGGATCCAGACCGTGGAGAGCATATAGGGAAGTGATCACTGGCTAGCTTGCTCTCTCCCCTTTTGATTCACACTCTTCTCCTCCTGGTCACCTTTATCTCCCTCCTCCCTCTTCTCTTCTCCATGTAACTGTATACCTCTCCAGGTGTCCCTCACTGTGGAGAAACTTTTCATCATTAACCTAGATGTTTTATCATCGGTGCTGTATAGATGGAGAAGTCTTGAAGCCACTGTAAGAATAAGACTGAAAACCAGAGGCAGGAGGCTTAAGTCCAAATTCTGACAACACCAGAGAACTCCTGAATCCAGGGAACGTTAATCGATAGGAGCTCATCAAACACCTCCATACCTACACTGAAACCAAGCACCACCCAAGGGCCAACAAGATCCAGAGCAAGACATACCACTCAAATTCTCCAGCAACACAGGAACATAGCCCTGAGCTTCAATATACAGACTGCCCGAAGTCACACCAAACCCACTGACATCTCAAAACTCATTACTGGACACCTCATTGCACTCCAGAGAAGAAATCCAGCTCTACCCACCAGAACATCGACACAAGATTCCCTAACCAGGAAACCTTGACAAGCCATCTGTCCAACACCACCCACAGTGAGGAACCTTCACAATAAAAAGGAACCACAAACTGCCAGAATACAGAAAGGCCACTCCAAACACAGCAATATAAACAAGATGAAAAGGCAGAGAAATACCTAGCAAGTAAAAGAACAGGATAAATGCCCATCAAACCAAACAAAAGAGGAAGGGATAGGGGATCTACCTGATAAAGAATTCCAAATAATGATAGTGAAAATGATCCAAAACCTTGAAAACAAATTGGAGTTATAGATAAATAGCCTGGAGACAAGGACTGAGAAGATGCAAGAAAAGTTTAACAAGAACCTAGAAGAAATACAAAAGAGTCAATATATAATGAATAATGCAATAAATGAGATCAGAAACACTCTGGAGGGAACCAACAGTAGAATAATGGAGGCAGAAGATAGGATACCAGTGAGGTAGAAGATAGAATGGTAGAAATAAATGAAACAGAGGGAAAAAGAAAAACGAATTAAAAGAAATGAAGACAATCTCAGAGACCTCTGGGACAATGTTAAATGCCCCAACATTCAAATCATAGGAGTCCCAGAAGGAGAAGACAAAAAGAAAGAACATGAGAAAATACCTGAGGAGATAATAGTTGAAAACTTCCTTAAAATGGGGAAGGAAATAATCACCCAAGTCCAAGAAACCCAGAGAGTCCCAAACAGGATCAACCCAAGGCAAAACACCCAAAGACACATATTAATCAAATTAACAAAGATCAAACACAAAGAACAAATATTAAAAGCAGCAAGGGAAAAACAACAAATAACACACAAGGGGATTCCCATAAGGATAATAGCTGATCTTTCAATAGAAACTCTTCAGGCCAGAAGGGAATGGCAGGATATACTTAAAGTGATGAAAGAAAATAACCTACAGCCCAGATTACTGTACCCAGCAAGGATCTTATTCAAATATGAAGAAGAAATCAAAAGCTTTACAGACAAGCAAAAGCTGAGAGAATTCAGCACCACCAAACCAGCTTTCTGACAAATGCTAAAGGATCTTCTCTAGACAGGAAACACAGAAAGGGTGTATAAAATCGAACCCAAAACAATAAAGTAAATGGCAATGGGATCATACTTAGCAATAATTACCTTAAATGTAAATGGGTTGAGTGCCCCAACCAAAAGGCAAAGACTGGCTGAATGGATACAAAAACAAGACCCCTATATATGTCATCTACAAGAGACCCACCTCGAAACAAGTGACACATACAGACTGAAAGTGAAGGGCTGGAAAAAGATATTCCATGCAAATAGAGACCAAAAGAAAGCAGGAGTAGCAATACTCATATCAGATAAAATATACTTTAAAACAAAGGCTGTGAAAAGAGACAAAGAAGGACACTACATAATGATCAAAGGATCAATCCCAGAAGAAGATATAACAATTATAAATATATATACACCCAACATAGGAGCCGGAGAAGGCAATGGCACCCCACTCTAGTACTCTTGCCTGGAAAATCCTATGGACGGAGGAGCCTGGAAGGCTGCAGTCCATGGGGTCACAAAGAGTCGTACATGACTGAGCAACTTCACTTTCACTTTTCACTTTCATGCATTGGAGAAGGAAATGGCAACCCACTCCAGTGTTCTTGCCTGGAGAGTCCCAGGGACAGGGGAGCCTGGTGGGCTGCTGTCTATGGGGTCGCACAGAGTCGGACACGACTGAAGTGACTTAGCAGCAGCAGCAACATAGGAGCACCGCAATATGTAAGACAAATGCTAACAAGTATGAAAGGGGAAATTAACAATAATAGTGGGAGACTTTAATAGCCCACTCACACCTATGGATAGATTAACTAAATAGAAAATTAACAAGGAAACACAAACTTTAAATGACACAATAGACCAGTTAGACCTAATTGATATCTATAGGACATTTCATTCCAAAACAATGAATTTCACCTTTTTCTCAAGTGCACACAGAACCTTCTCCATGATAGATCACATCCTGGGCCATAAATCTAGCCTTGGAAATTCAAAAAAATTTAAATCATTCCAAGCATCTTTTCTGACCACAATGCAGTAAGATTAGATGTCAATTACAGGAGAAAAACTATTAAAAATTCCAGTATATGGAGGCTGAACAATACGCTGCTGAATAACCAACAAATCACAGAAGAAATCAAACAAGAAATTAAAATATGCATAGAAACGAATGAAAATGAAAACACAACAACCCAAAACCTGTGGGACACTGTAAAAGCAGTGCTAAGAGGAGGGTTCATAGCAATACCGGCTTACCTCAAGAAACAAGGAAAAGTTCAAATAAATAACTTAACTCTACACCTACTGCTGCTGCTAAGTCGCTTCAGTCGTGTCCGACTCTGTGTGACCCCAGAGACGGCAGCCCACCAGGCTGCCCTGTCCCTAGGATTCTCCAGGCAGGAACACTGGAGTGGGTTGCCATTTCCTTTTCGAATGCATGAAAGTGAAAAGTGAAAGTGAAGTCGCTCAGTCACGTCCAACTCCTAGCAACCCCATGGACTGCAGCCTACCAGGCTCCTCCATCCATGGGATTTTCCAGGCAAGAGTACTGGAGTGGGGTGCCATTGCCCTCTCCAACTAAAGCAACTAGAAAAGGAAGAATTGGAGAACCCCAGGGATAGTAGAAGGAAAGAAATCTTAAAAATTAGGGCAGAAATAAATGCAAAAGAAACAAAAGAGAACATTGCAAAAATCAACAAAGCCAAAAGCTGGTTCTTTGAAAGCATAAATAAAACTGACAAACCATTAGCCAGGCTCATCAAGAAACAAAAGGAGAGAAATCAAATCAATAAAATTAGAAATGAAAATGGAGAGCACACAACAGACAACACAGAAATACAAAGGATCATAAGAGATTGTTATCAGCAATTATATGCCAATAAAATGGACAACTTGGAAGAAATGGACATTCTTAGAAAAATAAAATTTCCCAAAACTGAACCAGGAAGAAATAGAAAATCTTAACAGACCCATCACAAGCACGGAAATTGAAACTGTAATCAGAAGTCTTCCAGCAAACAAAAGCCCGGGTCCAGATGGCTCCACAGCTGAATTCTACTAAAAATTTAGAGAAGAGCTAACACCTATCCTACTCAAACCCTTCCAGAAAATTGCAGAGGAAGGTAAACTTCCAAACTCATTCTATGAGGCCACCATCACCCTAATACCAAAACCTGACAAAAATGCCACAGAAAAAGAAAACTACAGGCCAATATCACTGATGAACATAGATGCAAAAAGCCTTAACAAAATTCTAGCAATCAGAATCCAACAACACATTAAAAAGATCATATACCATGACCAATTGGGCTTTATCCCAGGGATGCAAGGATTCTTCAATATCTGCAAATCAATCAATGTAATTCACCACATTAACAAATTGAAAATAAAAGCCATATAATTATCTCAATAGATGCAGAGAAAATTAAACATCCATTTATGATAAAAAAAAAAAAACTCTCCAGAAAGCAGGAATAGAAGGCACATACCTCAACATAATAAAAGCTGTATATGACAAACCCGCAGCAAATGTTATCCTTCGATGGTGAAAAATGAAAGCATTTCCCCTAAAGTCAGGAACAAGACAAGGGTGCCCACTTTCACCACTACTATTCAACCTAGTTTTAGAAGTTTTGGCCACAGCAGTCAGAGCAGAAAAAGAAATACAAGGAATCCAGATCAGAAAGGAAGAAGTAAAACTCTCTCTGTTTGCAGATGATATGATCCTCTACATAGAAAATCCTAAAGACTCCGCCAGAAAATTTCTAGAGCTAATCAATGAATATAGTAAAGTTGCAAGTTATAAAATCAACACACATAAATCCCTTACATTCCTATACACTAATCATGAGAAAACTGAAAGAGAAATTAAGGAAACAATTCCATTCACCATTGCAATGAAAAGAATAAAATACTTAGGAATATATCTACCTAAAGAAACTAAAAACCTATATATAGAAAACTATAAAACACCCGTGAAAGAAATCAAAGAGGACGCTTATAGATGGAGAAATATACAGTGTTCATGGATTGGAAGAATCAATATAGTGAACATGAGTATACTACCCAAAGCAATCTGTAGATTCAATGCAATCCCTATCAAGCTACCAATGGTATTTTTCAGAGAACTAGAACAAATAATTTCTTAATTTGTGTGGAAATACAAAAAACCTCGAATAGCCAAAGCAATCTTGAGAAATAAGAATGGAACTGGAGGAATCAACCTGCTTGACTTCAGGCTCTACTACAAAGCCACAGTCATCAGGACAGTATGGTACTGGCACAAAGACAGAAATATACATCAATGGAACAAAATAGAAAGCCCAGAGATAAATCCACACACCCATGGACACCTTATCTTTGACAAAGGAGGCAAGAATATACAATGGAGAAAAGACAATCTCTTTAACAAGTGGTGCTGGGAAAACTGTTCAACCACTTGTAAAACAATGAAACTAGAACACTTTCTAACATCATACACAAAAATAAACTCAAAATAGATTAAATATCTAAATGTAAGACCAGAAACTATAAAACTCATAGAGGAAAACATAGGCAAAACACTCTCTGACATAAATCACAGCAGGATCCTCTATGACCCACCTCCCAGAATATTGGAAATAAAAGCAAAAACAAACAAATGGGACCTAATTAAAATTAAAAGCTTCTGCACAACAAAGGAAACTATAAGCAAGGTGAAAAGACAGCCTTCGGAATGGGAGAAAACAATAGCAAATAAAGCAATGGACAAAGAATTAATCTCAAAAATATACAAGCAACTCTTGCAGCTCAATTCCAGAAAAATAAACGACCCAATCAAAAAGTGGCCAAAGAACTAAATAGATACTTCTCCAAAGAAGACATACAGATGGCTAAACAAACACATGAAAGTATGCTCAACATCACTTGTTATCAGGGAAATGCAAATCAAAATCACAATGAGGTACTATTTCATGCCAGTAAGCATGGCTGTGATCCAAAAGTCTACAAGCAATAAGTGATGGAGTGGGAATGCAAACTAATACAGCCACTATGGAGAACAGTGTGGAGATTCCTTGAAAAACGGGAAATAGAACTGCCATATGACCCAGCAATCCCACTGCTGGGCATACACATTGAGGAAACCAGAACTGAAAGAGACACATGTACTCCAACGTTCATTGCAACACTGTTTATAATAGCCAGGACATGGAAGCAACCTAGATGTCCATCAGCAGATGAATGGATAAGAAAGCTGTGGTACATATACACAATGGAGTATTACTCAGCCATTAAAAAAATACATTTGAATCAGTTCTAATGAGGTGGATGAAACTGGAGCCTATTATACAGAGTGAAGTGAGCCAGAAAGAAAAACCACCAATACAGTATACTAATGCATATATATATGGAATTTAGAAAGATGGTAACGATAACCCTGTATGTGAGACAGCAAAAGAGACACAGATGTATAGAACAGTCTTTTGGACTCTGTGGGAGAGGGTGAGGGCAGAATGATATGGGAGAATGGCACTGAAATATGTAAATTACATATGTGAAACAAATCACCAATCCAGGTTTGATGTATGATATAGGGTGCTCAGGGCTGGTGCACTGAGCTGGTATGTGGAGGGAGGTGGGAGGGGGGTTCAGGATGGGGAACACATGTATACCCACAGCAGATTCATGTCAATGTATGGCAAAACCAATAAAATATTGTAAAGTAAAAGAATAAAAAAATAAATAAAACAAATTTCATACCTAATCTACTTTTTAGAGATTATTCTAGAACTCTCAATGGTTCTAAAGAACACTATGATTACATGGTAATTACTGCTTTAGCAATATTCTCTCAATCTTGAGACTTGCTTGGAAGCTTGAAAACACAACAACACATTGTGGTGTGTGCTCTGTAGCTCAGTCATGTCCAACTCTATGTGCCTTCATGGACTGTAGCCTGCCAGGCTCCTTTGTCTGTGGTATTCTCCAGGAAAGAATACTGGGGTGGGTTACCATTGCCTTCTCTGGGATCTTCCTGACCAGGGATCGAACATGTGTCTCTTCTGTCTCCTGTATTGGCAAGTGGATTCTTTACTACTGTGTTACCTGGGAAACCCAGCTTATATATACATAAATATTAATATTAAATAATAGAGTCACAAAATTTCTAGTAATGTCATTTATTCTTTTTTTTAAAACTCTTTATTTAAAATAATTTTTTTTAAGGTAACAGAAAAGTACCACGGCCATAAAGGCTTCCCAGATGACACTAATGGTAAAGAACATGCCTGCCAATGCAGGAGACATAGGAGACGCACGTTTGACCTCTGGGTCTGGAAGATCCCCTGGAAGAGTGCTTGGCAACTGACTCCAGTATTCTTGCCTGAAGAATCCCCATGGACAGAGGAGCCTGGTGGTCGACAGTCCATGGCGTCACAAAGAGTCAGACATGACTGAAACGACTTAGAATGCATGCACCAAGGCCATCACAGTCAAGGAAAGATAGAGGACTTAAAAGACTAAAGAGACATAATAACTACATGCAACTTGTGATTCTGAAATGGATCTGTCAGGGCAGTGTGTAATTTCCTCAGTTCTGTCTCCTCACAACAATAATTTGAAGTGATGGATGTTAAAGCCCTCAGACAGATCGTGTCTCAGGTCTCAGACAGATCAGTGTTACAGCTTGTGTTACAGCTCAGTTTTATGTAGAAAATAGAGGAAAATCCATCCTCAAGGCGTGAGGGCATGCTGACCCAAAAGACGTAATAAGGAGAGAGCAAGAGAGAGAGGGAGAGAGAGAGCGAGCAAGTAAAGAGAGAGAGAGAGAGCACACATGCGCACGAGAGAGACCCCCTAGCCCTTTGGCTCCTCTTTTTATATGTTTTTTTCCCTCCCCTTGGGCCTGCACTATGTAAATTGGGCTAGCCAGGAATGTTGTTTGTTGTACCTGAGGTCCTCACTATGGTCCTTGGACCTTCCTTTGTTCTATTTTTGCGGGCTTTTCATTTCCTTGTCTTTAAGCCACCGCCATTCAGGACTCCCTTTTCCTATTCTAACTACCTAACATAACCTTTTGCTCTGAGGACATTACTGGGACAGTTAAGAAATTCAAATGGGGCCTGAGGATTAAATGGTCCTAGAATATCAGTACTAATTTTCTGATTTTGATATTCTTACTGTAAGAAGATCTTTGTACAAAATATGCATTAAAGTATTTGGGGGTTGTGAGATATTGTCAGCTTATTCTCAAATAGTTCAAAAGAATATTCTTTGTACTGCACCTACTACTTTTTTTGTAAGTTGGGATTGTTTCAAAATAGAAAAAAAAAATTTAAGTATAAAGAAGTCCATATTCTAGTTTTAACCATTTCCCAATAATGCCCTTTATGACATGGTTTTACCTATGAGTGCAAATTCCAGTCCAGGATCATATATTGAATTTATTTGTCATATCTCATTTGTCTCCTCTAGTTGTGAACAATTTCTTAGGCTTTATTTATCTTTCATGACAGTAACTTTTTGAAGAACAATGTGACATTAATTCTTGTTTTACATTCTCTTTAAATATTGAATTTAAGCCCAACAAACTATATTCATTCACGTTTTTTAGAAACTAAGACAATTTTGATGATTCAGTGAAAACACAAATGTCAGTTTCTTGGGCTGCCTTTACTCTCTGATAACCTTCAGTTGCAGTTGTCTCCTATTAAAGAAAAAATTATTCATGACACTAAAGATGGTAAGGAACACTATTCAAGAGGGATTACTGCAATGAACCAATCCAGACAACATATTAAAAAGCAGAGACATTACTTTGTCAACAAAAGTCCGTCTAGTCAAGGCTATGGTGTTTCCAGTGGTCATGTATGGATGTGAGAGTTGGACTATAAAGAAAACTGAGTGCCAAAGAATTGATGCTTTTGAACTGTGGTGTTGGAGAAGACTCTTGAGAGTCCCTTGGACTGCAAGGAGATCCAACCAGTCCATCCTAAAGGAGATCAGTTCTGAATATTCATTGGAAGGACTGATGCTGAAGTTGAAACTCCAATGCTTTGGTCACCTGATGTGAAGAGCTGACTCATTTGAAAATGAGGGCAATCTTTCCCTGATGCTGGGAAAGATTGAGGGCAGGAGGAGAAGGGGATGACAGAGGATGAGATGGTTGGATGGCATCACTGACACAATGGACATGGGTTTGGGTGGGCTCTGGGAGTTGGTGATGGACAGGGAGGCCTGGCATGCTGCAGTTCATGGGGTCGCAAAGAGTCGGACATGGCTGAATGACTGGACTGAACTGAACTGAACTGAAGTGAACTGTAAGGAAGGTTTTGCAGTATGGGAGAGATATCTGGCTTGACTGTGAATGCAATGAGGACATGTGGAGATTTATACTAAGGAGCAGGTTGGGAGTCAATGGAAGTTTGCCAAGAGGAATCATTCAGAATAGGGTTATTTTTGCTACACCAATTCAAAGATTCTTGCTGAAGACATACTAGGATGGTAAGATATCACGGGTGAGGGTTGAGGACTTGGATTAGATATTGAGAATGGAGAAGTTTTGCTAAACTCACCCAACAGGATTGTTTAGTAATACTGATTAATGATCCAGCAGGACTAAGCAGGCTAAGGACAGAATCCAAGGTCAAGGCCTAGTCAGAAGATGGCTCAGAACAGCCTGGCTCAAGTTCAGTCAAGGAGACCATCTTTATCACTCCTTGGTAAGGAAGCATAACTTTTGCTTCTGATGCAGTTTCTTTAGATGTATTTATATACATCCACTTAGGCAAAAAAAAAAAAAAAATTATGTATATATATATGTATATATACATATATTTATAACAGGAAGAAAAAGTGTTATTTTGTTGTTATAGACTGTGTTTTAAAGTTCATTTTATTTGCTGTAAGTATTGCTACCCCAGTTTTCTTATTGTTTCTATTTACATAAATATCTTTTTTCCATCTCCTCACTTAAAGTCTCTATGTGTCTTTTGCTCAGGAGTGAGTTTCTTTTAAGTAGCATATAGCTGGGTCTTCTTTTTTTATCCAATCAGCCACCCTGTGTGTTTTGATTGTTGCTGTTTTTCTGATGTTTTTATAGTTCTTCATTTCTTCCTTTGTAGGTTGCTGATATTCTTTAGTAATGTTAGTAAGAACCCTGATATGCTTGTGTTCCTTTCTCTCTACTTTTTGTGTATCTCTTTTAGGTTTTGATTTGTGGTTCCCATGGGTTTTTTTTTTTACCTATAACTTTATCTACTTGTTCTAATCTGGTAGTCATTTATGTTCAAATATATTCTAAAAGATCTGCATTTTTTTTTACTCCTCTCCCCCAAGTTTTGTGTTTTTGATGTTATATTCACATCTTCATGTTTATCCTTTCACTGTTTATTATAGTTACAGTAGATTTTGTTTTTTTTTGTCATTTAATCTTTTTAGTTTATTTAAATAGCTGATCTCTAGCCTTTACTATATATTTGCCTTTACTAGTGGTATTTTTTTCCTTTCCTAGAGATTCTTACCACTTGCTGTAGCTTTATCTTTTCCACTTAGAGAAGATCTTTTAACATTTATTTTAGGATAGGTTTAGTACTGATGAACTCTTAGTTTTTGCTTATCTGAAAAGTTCTTTATCCAAATGATAATCTTGCTTGGTAGAACATCGTATGCTATATGTTTTTCCCTTTAGCACTTTCAACATATCTGCTGCTGCTAAGTCACTTCAGTTGTGGCTGACTCTGTGCGACCCCATAGACAGCAGCCCACCAGGCTCCCCAGTCCCTGGGATTCTCCAGACAAGAACATTGGAGTGGGTTGCCATTTCCTTCTCCAATGCATGAAAGGGAAAAGGGAAAGTGAAGTCACTCAGTTGTGTCTGACTCTTAATGACCCCATGGACTGCAGCCTACTAGAATCCTCCGTCCGTGGGATTTTCCAGGCAAGAGTACTGGAGTGGGTTGCCAGTGCCTTCTCCATCAACATATTATGCAACACTTTAAATATATCATTCCATTTCCTTCTGTCCTACAAAGTTTCTGCAGAGAAATCAGTTCAGTTCAGTTGCTGTTGTTTCCAGCTCTGTGCCACCACAGGAACTGCAGCACACCAGGCTTCCCTGTCCATCACCAACTCCCAGAGTTTACTCAAACTCATGTTCATTGAGTCGGTGATGCCATCCAACCATCTTATCCTCTGTCATACCCTTCTCCTCCCGCCTTCAGTCTTTCCCAGCATCAAGGTCTTTTCCAAGGAGTCAGTTTTTTGCATCAGGTGGCCAAAGTATTGGAGTTTCAGCTTCAGCATCAGTCCTTCCAATATTCAGGACTGATTTCCTTTAGGATGGACTGGTTTGATCTCCTTGCAGTCCAAGGGACTCTCAAGAGTATTCTCCAGCACCACAGTTCAAAAGCATCAATTCTTTGGCTCTCAGCTTTCCTTATGGTCCAACTCTCACATCCATACATGACCACTGGAAACACCATAGCCTTGACTAGACGGACCTGTTGACAAAGTAATGTCTCTGCTTTTGAATATGCTATCTAGGTGGTCATAACTTTTCTTCCAAGGAGCAAGCATCTTTTAATTTCATGCCTGCCATTACTATCTGCAGTGATTTTGGAGCCCCCTAAAATAGTCTGTCACTGTTTCTACTGTTTTCCCATCTATTTGCCATGAGGTGATAGGACTGGATGCCATGATCTTCGTTTTTTGAATGTTGAGCTTTAAGCCAGCTTTTTCACTCTCCTCTTTCACCTTCATCAAGAAGCTCTTTAGTCCTCTTTGTTTTCTGCCAGAAGGGTGGTGTCATCTGCATATCTGAGGTTATTGATATTTCTCCCGGCAATCTTGATTCTGGCTTGTGCTTCATCCAGCCAGGCATTTTGCATGGTGTACTCTGCATATGTTAGATAAACAGGGTGACAGTATACTGCCTTGACGTACTCCTTTCCCAATTTGAAAACAGTCTGTTGTTCCATGTCTAGTTCTATTTGTTGCTACTTGGCCTGCATACAGGTTTCTCAGAAGGCAGATCAGGTGGTCTGGTATTCCCATCTTTTTTCCCACAGTTTGCATAGTTTGTTGTGATCCACATAGTCAAAGGCTTTAGCATAGTCAATAAAGCAGAAGTAGATGTTTTTCTGGAATTCTCTTGCTTTTTTGATGACCCAGCAGATGTTAGCAATTTGATCTCTGATTCCTCTGCCTTTTCTAAATCCAACTTGAACATCTAGAAGTTCTTGGTTCACATACTATTGAAGCCTTGCTTGAAGAACTTTGAGCATTACTTTGCTAGCATGTGAGATGAGTGCAATTTTAGGGTAGTTTTAACATTCTTTCACATTGCCTTTCTTTGGGATTGGAATGAAAACTGACCTTTTCCAGTCCTGACTTCTGAGTTTTCCAAATTTGATAGCATATTGAGTACAGCTTTAATACCATCATCTTTTAGGACTTGAAATAGTTTACCTCCACTAGCTTAGTTTGTAGTGATGCTTCCTAAGGCCCATTTGACTTCTGACACCAGGATGTCTGGCTCTAGGTGAGTGATCACACCCTCATGGTTATCTGGGTCATTAACATCTTTTTTGTATAGTTCTTCTGTGTATTCTTGTCACCTTTTCTTAATATCTTTGGCTTCTGTTAGGTCCATACCATTTCTGTCCTTTATTGTGCCCATCTTTGCATGAAATCTTCCCTTGCTATGTCTAATTTTCTTGAAGAGATCTCTAGTCTTTCCCATTCTATTGTTTTCCTGTATTTCTTTGCACTAATCACTGAGGAAGGCTGTCTTATCTCTCCTTGCTATTCTTTGGAATTCTGCATTCAGATAGGTATATCTTTCCTTTTCTCCTTTGTCTATAGCTTCTCTTCTTTTCTCAGTTATTTGTAAGGCCTCCTCAGACAACTATTTTGCCTTTTTGCATTTGTTTTTCCTTGGGGATGGTCTTGAGCACTGCCTCCTGTACAATGTCACAAATTTCTGTCTACAGTTCTTCAGGCACTCTATTAGCTCTAGTTCATTGAATCTATTTCTCACTTCCACTGTATAATCAAAAGGTATTTGATTTATGTCATACCTGAATGGTCTAGTGGTTTTCCCTACTTTCTTCAATTTAAGTCTGATTTTTGCAATAAGGAGTTCATGATCTGAGCCACAGTCAACTCCCGGTCTTGTTTTTGCTGACTGTATAGAGTTCTCCATCTTTGGCTGCAAAGAATGTAATCAATTTGATTTTGGTATTGACCATCTGGTGATGTCCGTGTGTAGAGTCGTCTCTTGTGTTGTTGGAAGCAATTGTTTGCTGTGACCAGTGTGCTCTCTTGGTTAAACTGTGTTAGTCCTTGCCGTGCTTCGTTTTGTACTCCAAGGCCAAATTTGCCTGTTACTCCAGGTATTTCTTGGCTTCCCTGGTGGCTCAGAGGTGAAAGCATCTGCCTGCAATGCGGGAGACCTGGGTTCGATCCCTGGGTCGGGAAGATCCTCTGGAGAAGGAAATGGCAACCCACTCCAGTATTCTTGCCTGGAGAATCCCATGGGCGGAGGAGCCGGGTGGGCTACAGTCCACGGGGTCACAGAGAGTCGGACACGACTGAGTGACTTCACTTTCACTTTCACTTTCCAGGTATCTCTTGACTTTCTACTTTTACATTCTAGTCCCCTATGATGAAAAGCACAACTTTTTTTGGTATTAGTTCTAGAAGGTCTTGTAGGTCATCATAGAACCATTCAACTTCAGCTTCTTCAGCATTACTGGTTAGGTCATAGACTTGGATTACTGTGATACTAAATGGCTTGCCTTGGAAATGAACAGAGATCATTCTGTAATTTTTGAGATTGCACCCAAGTACTGCATTTTGGACTTTTGTTGACTATGAGGGCTGCTCCATTTCTTCTAAGGGATTCTTGCCCACAGTAGTAGATATAATGGTCATCAGAATAAATTTGCCTATTTCAGTACATTTTAGTTCACTGATTCCTAAAATTTCGATGTTCACTCTTGCCATCTCCTATTTGACCACTTCCAATTTGCTTTGATGGCTGGATGGCATCACTGACTCAATGGACGTGAGTCTGAGTGAACTCAGGGAGTTGCTGATGGACAGGGAGACCTGGCATGCTGTGATTCATGGGGTCGCAAAGAGTCGGACACGACTGAGTGAATGAACTGAACTGAACTGAACTGAACTGAACTGAATTTGCTTTGATTCGTGGACTTAACGTTCCAGGTTCCTATGCAATACTGTTCTTTAAAGCATTGGACTTTGCTTTTATCACCTATTACATCCACAACTTGGCATTGTTTTTGCTTTGGCTCCATCTCTTCATTCTTTCTGGAGTTATTTCTCCAGTGATCTCTAGTAGCATGTTGGGCACTTACTAATCCGGGGAGTTCATCTTTCAGTGTCCTATCTTTTTGCCTTTTCATACTGTTCATGGGGTTCTCAAGGCAAGAAAACTGAAGTGGTTTGACATTCCCTTTTCCAGTGGACCATGTTTTGTCAGAACTCTCCACCATGACCTGTCCATCTTGAGTGTCCCTACATGGTATGGCTCATAGTTTCATTGAGTTAGACAAGGCTGTGGTCCATGTGATCAGTTTGATTAGTTTTCTGTGATTATGGTTTTCATTCTTTCTGCCCTCTGATGAATAAAGATAAGAGGCTTATGAAAACTTCTTGATGGAATAGACTGAGTGTGGGGGAAACTGGGTATTGTCTGATGGGCAGCACCAAGCTCAATAAATCTTTAATCCAATTTTCTGTTGATGGATGGGGCTTTGTTCCCTCCCTGTTGTTTGGCCTGAGGCCAAACCTCTGCCAGAGACTCCTGGACTGAAACTGAAGCTGAAGTTACTCAGTCCTGTCCGACTCTCTGTGATCCCATGAACTGTAGCCTACCAGACTCCTCAGCCCATGGAAGTTTCCAGACAAGAGTACTGGAGTGGGTTGCCATTTCCTTCTCCAAGACTCCTGGACACTTACAGGCAAGTCTGACTCAGTCTCTTGTGGGTCGTTGCTCCTTTCTCCAGGCTCCTGGTACACATAAGGTTTTGTCTGTGCCCTCCAAGAGTGTTTCCCCAGTCCCGTGAAAGTTTTGTAATCAAATCCCACTGGCCTCCAAAGTCAAATTTGGTGGGGTTTCTCAGTCCCTTTGCTGGATCCCCAGGTTGGGAAATATGTTGTGTGGCCTAGAACTTTCTTAACAGTGTGAGAATTTCTTTGGTATTATTGTTCTGCAGTTTGTGGGTTGTCTGCTTGACAGCTCTATGGTGGGTCAATGGCAACCTCCTCCAAGAGGGCTTATGCCACACTCTTTGTGACCCAGGTCTGCTACAGCCAGAGCCCCTGGCCCCGTGGCAGGCCACTGCTGACCTGTGCCTCCACAGAGTCACTGAAACACTCAAAGGCAGGTGTGGCTCAGTCTCTGTGTGGCCTCTGGGTCCTGGTGCACACAAGGTTTTGTTTGTGCCCTCCCACCGTCTCTTGCGGGTACAGGGTTTTATTCTAAACACGATTTTGTCCCTCCTACCATCTTGTTGGGGCTTCTTCTTTGCCCTTGGATGTGGGGTGTCTTTTTTTTGGTGGGATCCAAATTCTCCAGTTGATGGTTGTTCAGCAATGAGTTGTAATTTTGGAGCTGTTGCAGGAGAAGATGAGTGCACATCTTTCTACTCCACCATCTTGTATTAAGTCCTTCTACTCTGCCATCTGTATTACTGCAGTTGCTTCCACCAGTCTCCCTACTTGCCCTGTTACTCTTCTATAGACTGTTAAAATTTGCTTCGGATCCTGTCATTCCTGATAACCTTATGGGGATTCTCTTGTATATGATTCTTTTTCTCTTGCTACTTTTAGAACTCTCTCATTATTGAACTTTTTCCATTTTGAGTATGATATGTCTTAGTGTGGGTCTGTTTGGGTTCATCTTGCTTGAGACTCTCTGTACCTGGATATCTGTTTCCTTTTTCAGTTGTGTGCTGGGTCTTCTCCTTTGCTCAGTGTCCAGCAGGACTCTATTGGGAGCAGGGTCAGGTCCCTAGTTGCTGGAGAAAAAGCCCTGAGGGTTGGGTCTGAGCTGGTTCGAATCCCTCTAAGTGTGTGATCTCCATCTTCCCAGCAACTGACTGCTCCCTCCACCCAGAGGGAAGTGGTGCTTGAGCAAGAGAGGCTGGTGTAGGTTTTCAGCCTGAGGCCGGGCATGGGCTGTGGCAGTCCTGGTCCCAGTCAGAGCTCTGGATCTGTTGACTCCATGGGCATTAGCAATGGCCACCCTCATCCTGTTAAGATGCCATGTAGGGTCTGAGTAGGCTCCATCCTTCACAACTGCTCACTCACCCTGGCTGCATCTTCCCTTGCCCTAGTGTGGAGCTATGCCATGGAACAAGAGGGCCAGGGCAGAAACTTGGTTCAGGCTAGGGTACAGGCTGGGACATACATCGAGGCAGTTGTGGGAAACTGCTCAGAGTCCCAGACAATTTCAGTTTGCTTCCTCCATGTTGTTTTGGGAGAGAGCAAGCTGTGTGCACACATTCTTTGTGAGTGGAGTCTAGGTTTCTCACAGACCTGCTGTCAGTCCCACTGGTTTTCAAACCAGCTAAGTGGACTTGCCCTCCCAGTGTTGGACCCCAGGGCTGAGGTGCTCAATATGCAATTCGAACTGTTCACTCCACAGGGAGGATATCTGAGCCTGTGTAATCCCCCTCCTCTCTGTGTCCCCTTCTAGAGGCACAGGTCCCAACCTGATCACTTCCCTTCCTTTCTTACTGCTTTAGAATAGGTATGATAATCCTATTTCATTGGGTGGTTTGAAGAATTCCTTGAGATAATGAATTTATATAGTGCTGAGCACACAGTGCTGTGCTTAGTCACTCAGTTGTGTCTGACTCTTTACGACCCCATGGACTGTAGCCCACCAGGCTCCTCTGTCTATGGGATTTCCCAAGCAAGAATAGTGGAGTGAATTGCTATTTCCTGATCCAGGGGATCTTCCCAACCCAAGAATCAAACCTGTGTCTCCTGAATTGGCAGGTGAATTCTTTACCACTGAACCACCGGGAAGCCCCAATTTGAGAAGTAGTAGCAGGCAGTTTTGGACTAGTAGCTTTGGGGTTCCAGATCTGGGATAGGACTGGGTCCTTGGCTAACTCCAGTGGAAGTTCTTTGATTTCCAGAAAAGAGACTTTGAAATGTCCATGCTGATAAATCATTAGCCAAAAGTCCTTTAATCTGACAGTCTCTATCTTGGGAAGGGTAAAGAGAAGGCTTATTTTTACTGAGAGATTGATTTCTGTAATAGGAGTTTGTCCTGTTACAATTCTTGTTTGCAACTTAAATTATTAACCAAGATAAAACTGCTGTTTGGTTTTATTTAGTGGAAACAAACTAACCCTCACTGAGTGCCTAGTTAGAAATCAAGCACCTTTATGCACATTATTGATTTAATCTTTATTACAGCCTGTGAGATTGATATCATGTTTCTTATTAACAGATAAAACAGCATAGCCAATTATTTGATGCCAGTCAGTTGTTAGTTAGAGGAGTGGGGATTTGATTTGAAATGTTTGCTTACAAACTTCATGTTTTTTTCCAGTTAAGCTGCTGGTCTAGAAAGTTGTATAATTTGAACTTTGTAATTTCCTTCTCCTGACATTACCTGTAGGTAGAATTTTGACTTCTAGGGATCTTGCTCATCTTAATTTTACTGTTCAGTTCAGTTCAGTCCCTCAGTCATGTCCGACTCTTTGTGACCCCATGAATGGCAGCACTCCAGGCCTCCCTGTCCATCACCAATTCCTGGAGTTCACTCAGACTCGTGTCCATCGAGTCAGTGATACCATCCAGACATCTCATCCCCTGTCGTCCCCTTCTCCTCCTGCCCCCAATCCCTCCCAGCATCAGAGTCTTTTCCAATGAGTCAACTCTTCACATAAGGTGGCCAAAGTACTGGAGTTTCAGCTTTAGCATCATTCCTTCCAAAGAAATCCCAGGCCTGATCGTCTTCAAAATGGACTGGTTGGATCTCCTTGCAGTCCAAGGGACTCTCAAGAGTTTCTCCAACACCACAGTTCAAAAGCATCAATTCTTCGGTGCTCAGCCTTCTTCACAGTCCAACTCTCACATCCAAACATGACCACAGGAATAACCATAGCCTTGACTAGACGGATCTTAGTCGGCAAAGTAATGTCTCTGCTTTTGAATATGCTATCTAGGTTGGTCATAACTTTTCTTCCAAGGAGTAAGCGTCTTTTAATTTCATGGCTGCAGTCACCACCTACAGTGATTCTGGAGCCCAAAGAAATAAAGTCTGACACTGTTTCCACTGTTTCCCCATCTATTTCCCATGAAGTGATGGGACCAGATGCCATGATCTTCATTTTCTGAATGTTGAGCTTTAAGCCCACTTTTTCACTCTCCTCTTTCACTTTCATCAAGAGGCTTTTTAGTTCGTCTTCACTTTCTGCCATAAGGGTGGTGTCATCTGCATATCTGGTGATTGATATTTCTCCCGGCAATCTTGATTCCAGCTTGTGTTTCTCCCAGTCCAGCGTTTCTCATGATGTACTCTGCATAGAAGTTAAATAAGCAGGGTGACAATATACAGCCCTGACGTACTCCTTTTCCTATTTGGAACCAGTCTGTTGTTCCATGTCTAATTCTAACTGTTGCTTCCTGATCTGCAAACAGATTTCTCAAGAGGCAGGTCAGGTGGTCTAGTATTCCCATCTCTTTCAGAATTTCCCACAGTTTATTGTGATCCACACAGTCAAAGGCTTTGGCATCGTCAATAAAGCAGAAATAGATATTTTTCTGGAAGTCTCTTGCTTTTTCCAGGATCCAGCAGATGCTGGCAATTTGATCTCTGGTTCTTCTGCCTTTTCTAAAACGAGCTTGAACATCAGGGAGTTCACAGTTCACATATTCCTGAAGCCTGGCTTGGAGAATTTTGAGCATTACTTTACTAGCATGTGAGATGAGTGCAATTGTGTGGTAGTTTGAGCATTCTTTGGCACTGCCTTTCTTTGGGATGGGAATGACAACTGACCTTTTCCAGTCCTGTGGCCACTGCTGAGTTTTCCAAATTTGCTGGCATCTTGAGTGCAGCACTTTCACAGCATCATCTATCAGGATTTGAAACAGCTCAGCTGGAATTCCATCACCTCCACTAGCTTTGCTCGTAGTGCTGCTTTCCAAGGCCCACTTGACTTCACATTCCAGGATGTCTGGCTCTAAATAAGTGATCACACCATCGTGATTATCTGGGTCACGAAGATCTTTTTTGTACAGTTCTTCTGTGTTCTTGCCACCTCTTCTTAATATCTTCTGCTTCTGTTAGGTCCATACCATTTCTGTCCTTTATCGAGCCCATCTTTGCATGAAATGTTCCCTTGGTATCTCTAATTTTCTTGAAGAGATCTCTAGTCTTTCCCATTCTGTTGTTTTCCTCTATTTCTTTGCATTGATCACTGAAGGAGGCTTTCTTATCTCTTCTTGCTATTCTCTGGAACTCTGCATTCAGATGCTTATATCTTTCCTTTTCTCCTTTGTTTTTCACCTCTCTTCTTTTCACAGCTATTTGTAAGGCCTCCCCAGACAGCCATTTTGCTTTTTTGCATTTCTTTTCCATGGGGATGGTCTTGATCCCTGTCTCCTGTACAATTTCATGAACCTCATTCCATAGTTCATCAGGCACTCTATCTATCAGATCTATTGCCTTAAATCTATTTCTCACTTCCACTGTATAATAATAAGGGATTTGATTTATGTCATACCTGAGTGGTCTAGCGGTTTTCCCCGTTTTCTTCAATTTCAGTCTGAATTTGGTAATAAGGAATTCATGATCTGAGCCGCAGTCAGCTCCTGGTCTTGTTTTTGTTGACTCTATAGAACTTCTCCATCTTTGTCTGCAAAGAATATAATCAATCTGATTTCGGTGTTGACCATCTGGTGATGTCCATGTGTAGAGTCTTCTCTTGTGTTGTTGGAAGAGGGTGTTTGCTATGACCAGTGCATTTTCTTGGCAAAACTCTATTAGTCTTTGCCCTGCTTCATTCCGCATTCCAAGGCCAAATTTGCCTGTTACTCCAGTTGATTCTTGACTTCCTACTTTTGCATTCCAGTCCTCTATAATGAAAAGGACATCTTTTTTGGGTGTTAGTTCTAAAAGGTCTTGTAGGTCTTCATAAAACCGTTCAACTTCAGCTTCTTCAGTGTTACTGGTTGGGGCATAGACTTGGATTACTGTGCTATTGAATGGTTTGCCTTGGAGATGAACAGAGATCATTCTGTCGTTTTTGAGATTGCATCCAAGTACTGCATTTTGGACTCTTTTGTTGACCATGATGGCTACTATTTTACTGTAAAATTTTTTAATAAGTTTAAATTAAATTTGCATTTACTTTTATTTTTGTTGTTAATAAAATTGTAATGAATTGCTTCTCTAAGTCCTAGTTAGAAAAGAAGGTTATTTTTTTTCTTCATCTTTAGATGAGTGTCTGTAAACTGATAATTCATATTAAGGTAGTTGTTTTAGCATTAGAATGTCAGACAAATATAACTTATTTTTCAGATTTTAGCATAAGCCTCACTTGTTCAAGGTAGGCCTCCTCAAATCTCTCAAACCAGGTCAGGGCCCCAATGTTACTCTCTCAAAGCCCCCCCATACTTTTTATTTATAACACTTTTAGCTTTCACTTTCAAATTTGGTGTTACTCAGTTGTATCACTAGGGTGAAGAGTACACAGGATTTAAATGGATTTATAGTAATTCTTTATCATGGGCTTACAATGCAAACTCTAGGTACATCGCAGGCTATAGTGGGGGATCTTTCTCAGGATGAGCATGAGCTGCTCTGAAGCAGAGTCAACATAATATGTTTTTTCTCAGGAGAAAACAAAGGTGGGGAGACTACAGAAAAAGATACCAAGTCATTATTATTATTTTGGCTCCACTGGCTCTTTGCTGCTGGGCGGGCTTTTCTCTAGTTGTAGCAAGCAGGGGCTGCTTCTCATTGCAGTGTGCGGGCTTCTCATTGCAGTGGCTTCTCCTGATGTGGAGCATGGGCTCTAGAGCATACGGGCTTTAGGAGTTGTGGCACGTGGGCTCAGTAGTCGCAGTACCTCGCCTCTTAGAGCACAGGCTCAACAGTTGTGTAGGGGCTGAGTTGCTCCGCAGCAGGTGGGATCTTCCCGGATCTTGAATCAAACCTGTGTCCCCTGCATTGGCAGGTGAATTCTTTGCCACTGAGCTACCAGGGAAGCCCATTACTGAGTTATTAAGCATCACACATGTTTTATTGAATATTATTGAAAACCAAAATGAGAAATTACAGTTCAAACGTTTTCACATCCTCCTAATGTTAGAAGTAAAGCATGCCTGTCAAACAAATAATGACAACCTGAAAATCAGAGAACAGATCCCAAAAGAGAGTAAAAACACTCAGTGCAAATACAAACTTTATCGAGGTCTATTAAACCCACATCGCTGTATTAGTACTTACAGGTTCCCTCAGTATTTAAAACCTGACTTTCATCTAAAATAGGTCCATCTTTTCACTCTGATTCATAGCAGCCAATTATCTTCTTTTTCTGATATTTGCCACAGTTTGTAATTTTCTATTTATTTATGTGTTTACATGTTTAATGTGTTTTCCTTATGTCTTTCCTATAGTCTCCTGACTACAAACTCTATAAAGACAAGGCTATATCTCTTTTGTTCAAATCATGCATGTGGTGGCTGCCAATCATGCCTGGCAGACAGTTGTTACACAAATGATTTATTTATTGAACGGTGAATAACTAAGATCAGCAATTTTTGCATACAGGGCTGCTGCCGCCAGCGCAGCAGGTAGGGATCAAAAGTGGTCGACACACAGCTTGGGAAAAAGAAACTAGAGACAGAATTAAAGTTTTAGAGATGGGACTGGGGGACTCAAGACCTCTTGGATCAAGAGCCTTGTTCCTCAGCCACATCACTTTTATTTAATGTCTTGGTAAGCAGAAAGTATCTGTTTTGCTGCAATAAAGTCAGATTCCTGTGTCCTTGGTCACGTCTCTCATTTTATTGATCACTTTGAACTACCTTTGCTATTTTCTTGTACAAGGGGTATCCCCCAGTTGGAGGTCACACCCCCTGATATGCCTTGGGAAAACATCTTTGTGTGTGAACAAGCAGCATTCTGAACTTGTCCTGACCCTGCGTTCCAAGGTCCACACTGTTTTTCCTTAGCTTAGCAGGGCATGACAACCCCAACTAATAACCTGATATATTTTTGTTTAGATTATACTGTATTGCTATATTTTGCTTTTATTCTTTACCCATGATGTTCTTCTCATGGCTTAGCCAGAGCAACAGGCAGCTGATTATTAACCCTGTCCTGGGCCATCTTGAAATAAGAAAGTGTCCCATTTGACATTTCTGTGAAATTAATGTTGTTAAAAAGATATCTTGTTAAAAATTATTTCTTGTTAAATTAATCTTGGTTATTATGCATTTTTCAGAGTCATGGGAAATTGTGGGTATAAATGTAATTTGTGAGATTGTGAGAAACTTCCAAAGGCTGGCTCCATGCATTAAGAGAGGTTATTGAGGGAATGTCTATTGGATTGCTGACGACAACTGCTACTGAAAACATCATATTCACTGAGGGGTGCTTTGGTTCAAGGGATTTGAATTCTGTCTGGAAAACACCATGGAGGTGCCTCAAGACTTGTTCTGTTGCTAAGTCGTATCTGACTCCTTGTGAACTTATAAATTGCAGCATGGCCAGGCTTCCCTGTCCTTCACTATCTTCCTGAGTTTGCTCAAACTCATGTTCATTCAGTCACTCATGCCATCCAACCATCTCATCCTCTGTTGCCCCCTTCTCTTGCCCTCAGTCTTTCCCAACATCAGAGTCTTTTCCAAAGAGTCAACTGTTCCCATTAGGTGGCCAAAGTACTAGAGCTTCAGCTTCAGGATTAGTCCTTCCAGTGAACACTCAGGGTTGATGTCCTTTAGGTTTGACCTATTTGATCTCCTTGCTGTTCAAGGGACTCTCAAGATCTTCTCCAGCATAATAGTTCAAAAGCATTAATTCTTTAGCACTCAGCCTTCTTTATGGCCCAACTCTTACATCTGTACATGACTACTGGAATTAGTTACGAGCATGTTGTTATAGAGTTTTAAAGACCTACATTTTAAATTACTTGTTTTAAAAAATTACAAAATCACACGTACTTTTTGTAGACTTAAGTTGGGGTTGTTTTAATCCATCTTTCACCAGTAATTTGCTATGTATGATTTCTCTTTTAACAATGACCGGAAGGCCTTTACATTCTTTGAATCTTCTTTTTCTGATATGTATATTGTCTCTTGGTTCATATTTGCTACTCTAGCCATCAAAATATAAAATATCTAAGAGACTGGAAAGGGCACACTTTACAGAAACAAATATTGCTGGTTTTTGAGGTCACCAGGTTGCTCATGGCAAACTATGGCTGAACACTTGAAAATGCTACTTGGGATAATACTACAAAGTATTGTAATCAAAGCAGCATGGTATTGGCACAAAAACAGATATACAGTGATCACTGGAACAGGACACAGAGCCCAGACACCTATAGCCAATCTACAATGAAGGAGACAAGAATATACAATGGAGAAAAGACAGTCTTCAGCAAGAGGTGTTGGAAAAGCTGGACAGTTAGATATAAATCCGTGAAATTAGAACATCCCCTCACCCGTATATAAAAATAAGTTCAAAATGGTTTAAACACCTAAGTATAAGACATGACATCATAAAACTCCTAGAAGAGAAAATAGGCAAAACAGTCTCTGACATAAATTGTAGCAATATTTTCCTAGATTAGTTTCCAAGGCACAAGAAATAAAAGCAAAAACAAACAACCCAGCCACTCTGTATCTTTTGATTAGTGAGTTCAGCCATTTTACACTTAGGGTGATTTTTGAGAAATGGGGACTGGGTACTGCCATTTTATCTTTTGTTTTCCAGTTGTTCTATATCTCTATATCCTTGTGTTTCTGTCTGATATTTTAGTTTGGTGCTCTCCTATGATACTTTTCTTGGTTTCCTCTTTTTTTTTTTTTTTTAATGTTTCATGTCTCTGTTCTAGATTTATGTTTTGTGGTTACCATGAGGTTTGTACAAAACATCTCACAGATAAAATGGCCCTTTTCCTGCTGATAACATCTTATCTTCACTTGTCTATATAGGCTCCATCCTTTCCTGCTTTCCCTTTTGTGTTTAGGTTGTCTGAAATTATCCCTTTTTATGGTGTGAGTTGGTTAGCAGATTGAAGTAGTTATAGTTATTTATACTGCTTTCTCCCCTTTAACATTTATGCTGTAATTGTTTAACAATTGTTCTGATATAGAGTTGCACTTTTCTGATTCTTTTTGTCTATTTAGCACCTTACACAAAGTTTGCTATACTTGCCTTTTCATTTCAGGTACAGGAGCTCCTTTCAACATTTCTTATAAGGCAGGTTTAGTGGTAATGAAATCCCCCAGCTTTTGTTTATCTGAGAAAGTCTTTATTTCTCTTTCATATGTTAAAGATGACTTTGCCGAATAGAGTGTTCTTGGCTGATATATTTTTATCTTTCAATATTTTGAGTGTGTCATTCTACTCTCGGCTGGCCGGTAGAGTTGCTGTGGAGACATCTGTTGTAGCCTAATGAGGTTCCTTTATAAGTCACTGTCCTTTTCTCCTTGACTGCCTTTAAAATTCTTTCCTGTCATTAAATTTTGACAGCTTTAATATATTGTGTTTTGGAGAATTTCTTTTTGCATCAGGGTAATTCGGTGTTCTCTTAACTTTGTGGGTTTCTTCACCTAGTTCCTTCCTCAGGTTTGGGAAGGTCTCAGCTACTGTTTCTTTATATAAGCTCTCTGCTCCCATCTCCCTCTCTTTTCCTCCTTGGATGCCCATTATTATTGTTTCACTTCCTAATGGAGCCAGATAGCTCTCATATTATTTTTTTCATTTTAAAAGGATGTTTGTTCCCTCTCCTCTTTTACCTGTGTCATTTCTAGGTTTCTATCTTCACGGTCACTGATTCTCTCTTACATATGGTCTTTATTTTTGGTGCTTTCTAATGCAGTCTTCATCACATTTATTGAGTTCTTTGGTTCCAGAATTTATTTGATTCTTTATTTGAGAGCTCCAATCTCTTTGGAAAAGAATTCCTTTTGTTTATTAATTTTATTCCTGAGATCACCGAAATTCCTTTCTGAGTTTTCTTATAGCTTATTGAGTTTTTTCATGACAGCTATATTGAAATTTCTATCAGTTAGATCACAGTATTCTCTGATTTTAAGTTTGATTTTTGGAGAATTATTAATTTCTTTTTGTGATTTCATGTAGTCGTGGTTTTTCATGGCACTTGATGGGTTGTCATTCTGCTGGTGCATTTGAAGTAGCAAACATCTTTAAGCTTTTAATTTTTTTTTAACTTGAATCTAATAATTCGATAAATTGTAATTAAAGGCCTTTTCCCCAACAAAACAGATTTATATTTATGAAATATAACTCTATGGGTGGCAATATAGTTCAAGTTTTTTATTTTTCTTACATAAGAAAAATATGACTCTGGCTATATTTGAGATATCCCCACTCTGCACTGTCCCTGCCAGAGGTGTTGCCCGGTACCCTTGTTGATACTGCTTATGTCTTTGGGGTTGCTGGTGCCTTATTGATCCTGGGGTTGCTGCTGTCACTGGCATCGTTGCCTGGGGCACTGGATTGGTTGGTGCCTCCACCACATCTGGGATCACCTGAGTTGCCACCATAGGGAGAGAAGGAGGGTGGGAGGAGGAGCTAAGGTTTTAGATCCCCCTGCTGCACCTGTGCTTTTGGCATTCACAGGAGCTGCCATTGAGGATGCCAGTGAGCTGGAGTCGCGGGTGCTTTCAGGGACAGAGCTGCAGGCCCCCCTGCTGCATAGCCTGGAGACTGGAGTCGCGTGTGCCACCTCTGTTGCTACCAGGCTCTCTGCAGCTACAGGCTCAGCCATCGCAGCTGGGGAGCTGGGGTCGCAGGGTCTGCCTCCGTAGTTTCTTCAGTTCTGCCTCCTCTCTGTGTTCCAGTCTACTGGCTTTTAGACGTACAGATGTGGACATCTCTGACATCCTCGTGTGCTGGGCAGAGGGACTTTTGTTGAGTTATGGATGTTTTACTGGTTGGAGACTGAAGGGGAGAGACAAAGGGAGTGTTTCATGCTCACGTGATGCCTGCATCACTACTCTCTAAACCTGGTGGCTTCTTCCAAAGCATTGATGGTGTCTTCATCTCATTTGCTGTAAGGCATTGTTTTCCCTCTGAGCTTTGAGGAGCCCGTCCACTAGCACAGAACTGACTCCAGCTGTCCTTCTCAGGAATTAAATCACGAGGTAGAGACTGCTCCTATTCCAACAATCTCTCCCTTATAGTCTCTGGCTTAGAATGCCTATGATTGATTGCAACATGTTTTTCTAATTTTTGCTAATACACGTGAGCCAGATTTTGTAGTTTTTTAAAAATAAATAAACTATTTCCCTAGTCACATTGAGATTTGAATGCATTTATTGGCCTAGAAATCATGAGGAGAAGTAAAGGTATACCTTTAAAGGGGGCAAGTATCATTTTATGAGGCATTCACCTTAGTAAGGCTCCTTGTGGTCTCCAGGCAAGGAGAGGCTACTACCTGTGGCAAGGGGGAGTGGCACACTTCTTTAGGCCTATAGCATTTAGGAGAATCTGCAGTTCAAAGTTAAGATAGTCCAGTTCAGTTTTAAGATATCACCCCTTTCCTATCATTGCCCTGGTTTTAGTGACAGATTTATAGATGAAAACCTCTCTGCAATTTTGCTAATATCATAATTAAATCATTGGCCTGATTTTTCAGTCCAATTTGTCCTCTAGTGGTAGGAGATAAGGGGACATTTAAATGCTGCTATAGAAGTCCTGTGGTTGTTAGTCATACTGTTGGTTGATTGTTGTCTGACTCAAGCCTATCATTTTTTTCCTTCAGGGTATGATGACACTTAACAATAACTAAATCCACAGTCCTCATAATTACCATTACCATCTTATTTCTCAAGTGCTAATAATACTGCACAAGGCAGCACATATTCTGTAATCTGTATCCCATCCAAATTAATCACAGGAGACTCACAGTAATTTTATCCCAAGAGCATGCCAAGAGAGACTCTATCTCACTTACTACCTGTATATTAGTTATCTGTTGCTTAGCGCTTTAAAACAAGCATTTGTGTTCTCAAAGTGTCTATTAGTCAGGAATCAGGGAACAGCTGAGCTGAGTGGTTTGGTTCTGGGTTTCTCACAAAGCTGTAATTGAGGTATTGGCCAGGGCTGGTCATCTCAAAGCTTGGTTCAGGAAGAATGTTCTTCCAGTGTCACTTACACAGTGGTTTACAGGCCTCCTAAGATCCACTTCTGAGCTCAAGCCCTCTCCTCAGGCTGCCTCTTAATGTACTAGCTGGCTTCTCCCAGAACAAGCAATTGAAGAGAGACACTCCCCAGATGGAATAGAACTCAACTGCAGAAATGATATCTCATCCTTTCTACTGTGAAAATTGAGTCATTAAGTCCAACCCACATTTAAGGAGAGGGGATTACACAAGGGTGTGAATACCAGAAGGTGGGGATCATTGGGGTGCATCTTACAATGGAGTCCAGCTCACTATTATACTTGCATAACTGATTTTTTTCTCTTAGCATAATGTCTTCAAGTTTCATCCATGTTATCACCCATGTGTCAGAGTTTACTTCCTTTTAGGGGTGAATATAATTCCACTATGTGTACATGCACAATTTTTTTTTATCCATCATCTGTTGATGCACACTTGGGTTGCTTCCACTTTTTGGCTATTATGAATAATGCTGCTATGCATATGGGTGTAAGCGTGTGTTTTTAAAGCTGACTATCAAAGTGGACAATTGGAGTTTAACCTTATAGGGATACTCTGTGGACCGTGTATTTTCTAGCAATTTTTGTCAGTCATTGGCTGAGGGCTTCTTGGGAGGTACAGATTTCCTGGAACTTGTGGCTTATTGAATGTACAATAAGCTCATGAATGGTGAGTTTTGTTTCTTTGGTGTGAAATGAGGCAGAACTTGATGTGGAAGAAACACAGTGTGCAAGGAAACATGGACTGAGACATAGAGAAAACTGAAATGGGAGTATCCTGGGTGATTTTTGTTTATTTGAAGGGTCTAGGATTGGGTGATTCAAATCAACCTTAACCTAGCTCTGAAAGGGAGGATGTTCCTGGGTGACACTTGGTCACGTAAGAACAACGGTGATGAAGTGGTGACAGTAGAAGCTGGGTATGAGCCCATTGCTAAATGACTCAGAGGCAAGCAGACAGAAACAGCGTTGTGTGGATAATTCTTCTAAACTGTGAAATTATGCAAATGGTATTTAGTTGGTGAGCATCATACTTAAAGTAACAGGGCACAGCGGATGCTAAAAAGAAAGGAAAGGAAAAAAAAAGTTGAAATGTTTGTAAAGTAACATCTGTGATTTGAATTTCAAATTTTCACTTTGTATACCAATGAATAAATTGGATTCCCTTTCCTAAAGTTTAGGCGAAAATAAGCAGATTAAATCAGTTATGAGATTTTTCAAAATGATGTGAAACCCCAAGAGTAAGGAATATGTAAGTAGGCTTATACTTTCTTGGGGAATACTAATGCCCAGTTTACGGCTAGTGTTTGGTTTGTGGGCCAAAGATAGGTGCTAGAATTTAGAATTCTAGAGATAATTTCTTGTTTGAAATAGAATGACAAAAATAATAATTGTATTCTTATAAATTATGAACTTAAATTTGGGCTAGAATTTTATAAGCTAACTTCAGTAAGTTAATGTACATTTAAAGCAATACCAAATTGGAAATAAAATTCTAGTGGTAAGGGTAGGTGATCATTTAAGTATTTTAAGAATTATGTATTATAAAGTGGCAATAAAACAAAATGCATAAGGGAAGGAGATTTTTTGCAAATTCCTGAAACTTCCTTCAGTTGACTGTATGTGGCTTCTCCAGCCATGACTTCCCTTCCATTGCCTCCCCCACCTCCACACACCATTTCTCTTGGCCCCAAATACTTAGACATAAAAATTGTGTAAGTCACTTGCCATTTTCCAGTTTTCATTAATTCAACTGCTTCATTGATTTTGTCAAGATTCAGAGTATGGGTAATTAGTGCATCTAGGTTAATCTTCTTTGCCATATAATCAGAAACCAGTTTGGAGGCACCATCTCTGCCTTTCCAGCCTGGAAATACACAGATTAACAATAGATTTAATACAAGAGAGCCAGTATGCAAGAAAGGCCCTACAATTTGTTGCTGGAGGTGTTGGCTTTGAGGAAATACAAGGATTTCCTGCTAACTTGTCTGGACCATCAGGAGAATGAATGCCTGCCCCAGCCATATACTTTGTGTGGAAGGCTATTATCCTGGAGGAGACCTCTGGGCCTGCAGAGGAGTATTTGTTTACAGCAACTAGAACATGGACCTCTTCTTAGAGATGTATGTGTGTGTGTGTGTGTGTATTGATCTGCAGCTTCATGAAAGAGCCAAATATTTTAAGGGAAGAGAAGAACTTTCACCATGGCAGTGCTCAGTGACACTTTTGAAAAATGAATGTTTATAAAGTGAGGTAAGAGTAAAATGTGCCTTTAGAAAGTAAAATTGCACAGGAAAAGATGGGGTCAGCTAAGATAATATAAAGCTTAGCATTGTATTTTCTCTGTTCTTGTGATTCTCAAAAAGCATCGTCTTCATGTTTAGCTGTGCTGAGCAACATGCTCAGTGAGTCACCACAAAGAATTTGGTGGTCTGTTCATTTCTGCAAAGGGTGAGTGTGTGATTTTGCAAGGAGGCAACAGTGTCCTAAGCAGCTGGTTCTGTGACAGGGTCTTGGCAGTTACTTGCTTTTCTTGGTTCCAGCCCCAGCCAGTTTCTGCAGCCTTCCCAAAACTATTCTCAACACAATCTAAAACACTTCCAATACATTTATTTTCTGTTTAAGTTGGTTTTAATTATGTGTAATCAAGAATTCTAAATGATGCTCTGTGTTATGACATGAAGCATGGTGTGTTTTTCTATTTGTTTTTATCATTTAAAAAGTTGCAGTGTAATTAATATGTAACATTTGTTTTATATGTATAATATAATGATTTGATATATGTATATATTATGAAATGATTACTATTAAACTAAGTTTAGTTAACATCCATCACCACACATAGTTACCATTTTTGCTTGTGATAACAACTTTTGATGTCTTTCCTACCTGTTGATTGGTAATCTGAGAAAGCATTTTTATATCTATGTAAAGAACACTTTCACTTGTTTTTTGTTTCTTCTTTTAACCAAAAAACAACAACAACAACAACAAAAAAAAGATGGGTCCAGGAAAATAGAACTAGGCTAGATAGTGTTTCTGAACAAGGCCACTAATTTTAGGGGGAAATTTTTTTCACTGTGTACATTATAGGAGGTTTAGCAGTCCTGTCATTAGAGGGTACCCTTTAACTGAAAACCTTTGAAACCAGTGGATTATACTATCTGTAGAAGGAATTAACTTACATTCCTGACCATTATATGAATGTATAGGTGTTGAGCAAAGTAGTTTCCTAGTGAGTTTTATTTGAAATATTAGTGAGCCTATTTAACAAGAGTTAACTGAGTATGTGTATTTGAAATCAACAATTATTGTCTCTGAGGGATGTATTGTCTCTAGAGGGAAATAGCAATGGATACGTTTAATTATCCCAAATGGGGGAACTGGTAATTAAACTGATTTATTGCTTCTTTTGGCTGGCCATGCCATTTCTCTACTCTATGCCCATGAATTCAGTAAGATTCCTGGTATCTATAGGACACTGCCGTAAGCAGTTGGGAGAACACAAATGAAACACCAGTCCCCAAAATTCAGGTAGCTCCTGGTTCTCATGTCTTTTGCCCAAGAATTCAAATTTCCCCCAAATCTCTGGATAAGTATATTTCTCTTAAGTATCAGGTTGCTTGCTTATGAGCCTAGAATCCCACACAGATTTATTTTAGTTTGTTTTCTACTTCCTCAGTAAGAAAACACTTCTAAAGTCTTTAAAATATATAAGTTGTAAGACAGGTTTAAAAAATGGAAAACCAAGGGGTTGTATGAAAATTTTTTTTCCCTCTGGAAAAAATATTCTCTTTCGGTTTTATCGGTCATTTCTCTTTTCAATCATGAGTTCATTATGTCTAATGTCTTTGAGTTGTACAATGCCAACTTGATTGCTTTGGGTAAGATTTAACATTAGTTGAGCCATTTACTAATAATTCAGTATATTCTCCAAAGAATTCCAGTTGGCCATCATATAACTGAATTGAATAGCTACTGATCACAGTATTGCCTTTCCTTTTTGATTTAGAATCTGCATTAAACTTTGGACACTAATCAATTAAAAAAAGTCTCTTCCTTTGCATGAAAAAAAATTACTAAGAAGCAACTGCATACATCAATATTCATCCTCTTATCTTAGATACTTGTGTGTTGAAACAACTATAATCTAAAGCTCTCATCCAAGCATTCATTACACATTTCTCTACCTCCCTCCTCTATAATCCCACACATTTCCATTCTCCCCTGAATCATTCATACCTCCATAAACAGATCCCTTTAAAGAACGTCCTGAGAAGAACAAGTGGCCACTGATGTTGAGTTGGACACCAATGATTAACCCAATAATCACGCAGACCCCATGGCTCTCACGGCAGGAGGCCAGGGCAGCTGCCTGTTGTAAAGCAATGTAAAACAATGGGGGGGTTAAGAGGTGTACTTGAGAGGTGGACCTAAATCTGAATCTCAGCTTGACTGTTCTCAGTGGTCTGTTACATGCTTTTCTGATGCTCCTTGTCCTCATTTGAAATAACATTTATTTTTTAAGAATGCGCTGAAACATAAATAAGACATTGTGTGCTACAGAGTATAATATCTGGTACAATAGATGAAAATCAAAAAATGAAAATAAAGGCACCTATGGTAGTAGTAATAATAATAATGACAGTAATAATTTTTATACTGACACGGGTGGTTAGTTAGAGCTGACATATTCATAGGGCTTCCCAGGTAGCCCTAGTGATAAAGAACCCTTCTGCCAGTGCAGGAGATGTTAGAGATGCGAGTTCAATCCCTGGGTTGGGAAGATCCCCTGGAGAAGGGGATGGCAACCCACCCCAGTATTTTTGCCTGGAGAATACCATGCACAGAGGAGCCTGGTGGGCTATAGTCTGTGGGATTGCAAAGAGTCAGACATGACTGAAGCGACTTAGCATATTCTTTTAGATACTGAAAAATAGAGTTGGCTATTTGTATAGCATCATATATTAGCAAAGTTATAAATAAGCATGTTCCCATTATTTATTTTCAAACACTATTTTTTGGAGCAAGACTATCTGCAGGAAAGCCTGTGACAAAGATTTTGTTATATCATTTTTTTACCGATGAGGGGATTTATGTGTAGTGAGGAATGGAAACATTTTGTAAGCTGAGGAAAGGGTCTCAGTTGGAGGAGGCAGATCTCGGGTTATCATGGAGCTGATTAGAAGATGGAGACATGCAACCCACTAGTATGTTATTTCTACAGTCCCAAAGAAAGAGAGGCTCAAATTGTGGAATAATGTCCTATCCATTTATATTCTTACATAAACCATATTCAGCCAGAAAAATTACTGGTTTTTCCCTTCATTCTTGAACTCTTTTAATCAAGGTTGGTAAATAATGTTTCTTGGAAGATTATCTCAGATCCAACATGATAGACTTTGCTGAAGGTGTAGAGATTTGCAGGGTCATTAATTATTCTTGTCACACTTAAATCTTCTGGCTTGGAAGTTATAGTTACTAAGCTGCTCCTTATTATGAAATAATTCAGTAAGAATTCCTTACAAAGCTTTTTTTCCCCCTGTCTATTGTACACTGTCTGCTTATTTGAAGGAATAGTATTGATATAATGGAACAGAGGGAGAAGAAAACTCAGTATGGGGGTTCAGTGTTTGGGATAGTGAACAGATTTATAAGAGTAGACAGAAGGTACCAAGTGGGATGTCAGGGGCACAAAGAGAATTAAATAGAAGATTGTGGAGGGAATTTTAACTCAGTTAAGAATCTAAAATAAAGACTTGGGGCTTCCCTGGTGGTTCAATTGATAAGAATCTGCCTTCCAATGCAGGGGACACAGATTCAATACCTGGTCAGGGAAGATCCCACATGCTGTGGCATGGCTAAGCCCGTGTGCCACAACTTCTGAGCCGGTGCACTGCAACCACTGAAGCCCAGGCGCCTAAACCCTCTGCTTCACAAGAGAAGATCCATGGAAATGAGAAGCCCGTGCACCACAATAAAGAGTAGCCCTCACTCACCACAACTAGAGGGAGCCCTATGTGCAGCAACGAAGACCTACCACAGCCAATAAATATACAAATCTTAAAAAAAAAAAAAGACTAATAGAAATATCGGTAATTTTCACAATTGAAAATCACATACCACAGTTTCTGGATTTCCAATGACCTCAAAGCTAAAGTCCACACCATCACCTGTCAGGTCAAATAAAACTTCTTGGATGGGTTTCTCATAGTCCTGTGGGTTGATGCACTCAGTGGCACCCACTTCCTTTGCCTTCTCAAATTTGTCTTTGTTGATGCCCACTGCAATGATCCTGGTTGCTCCAGCTGCTTTGCAGCCCATGATAACAGACAGGCCAACTCCTCCTAGGCCAAACACAGCACAAGTGGAGCCTGGGGTCACCTGCATACCCAAAGGCAGACAAAAAGAGCAAAGGGAACATATACTGTGATTTAATTGGACAGACAAGATCTGAATGTACTTTTTTATGAGACATAAACAAAGGCCATCTTCAAAAAAACATGTGACTAGAGAATTTTAGCTTCTCAACATATTTCTAGATATGGGATACTTTTTGATAAAGGAGCAAAAACTAACCTGTAAAAAGAGTTTTAAGTCTCAGGAATTAGGGTGAGTAGAAGTGTAATGAACTTTCATTGACTCTTAAGACTTCTTTAACAGAGTATTTAATTTCATATATTTTTGAGTTTTCCACCTTCTTGCAACATTTCCCTTCTCTTTTCTTTTGGATATCCGTAAACTTTGCTTCACTTATAATGTCAGTGCCTTACAAAGGTGAAGACTTATTTTTTATTGGGTCTAAAATGAGACTAATTTAAATTGAACCCCATACTAAGTCTCTGGATAGTATGGGGACTAATGGAGATTGGAAAAAATAAAGAACTAAAATTCACTTGCTGCTTCTGCCTGGATGGGAGAGGTGTTTGGGGGAGAATGGATACACGGCTGAGTATGGCTGAGTGCCTTTGCTCTTCACCTGAAACTATCATAACATTGTTAATCGGCTATACTCCAATACAAAATAAGAAATACAAAAGAAAAAAAATTTTTTAAAGGAAATTTATTAACCACTTAAAGAAATAAGCTAGGCAGGTTTGGGAGATATTCCAGAAACTGTCATTTAACAGTAACCCACTCTAGAGTTCCCCAGTGGCCTAGTGGTTAGGATTCCAGGCTTTCACTGCTGTGGCTTGTATTCAGTCCCTTGTTGGGAAACTGAGATCCTGCAAGTCAATTTGGTAGCATCAAAAAGAAAAAAAAAAATAAAATAAATCAAACAGAGCAGTAACCCACTCAACCAGAGTGCGATTACCTGACTAGTCTGTTTTACATGCCAACATCTTCTCCATCAATTGGTCTTTTTACTTCCCTTTTATTTTTATAGGAACTTATCACCATCTGTTAAATAACAGAATAGAAGCTCAATGGGCACTTTGAGCTGTTGAATCAAAGCATCTGGAACAGTGAATGGCCCCATAAATGTATGTTGAAAGAAAAAAAGAATTAACTGGAATGTGGAAGGATACATAGTCATTTTAAACTGTAGTATGTTCAACTCCCAGGAATTCCTGATGTCTCCACTTGTGAATGGCATCTAGACTTAATTTGCCACGTACTACTGACCAAGAAGGAACGGGATATATGTGCAAGGGAGTATAGGTGACTAGACAATAATAAAGAACTTGAGGATGTTTTGAGGCAGGTTTGCGAGTCTCTCTCAGGCTATATGATCAGACATGGCCCAGATACATAAGGCCTTCCAATTCCATAAGTCAACAATTACATTCATAATGGATATAAATGCTTCTTACCTTGGCAGTATTGATTGCACCACCATACCCAGTAGAAAAACCACAGCTAACTAAGAATACTTTCTCCAGAGGTGCAGCTGCATCGATCTTGGCGACTGAGATTTCATTCATTACTGTGTATTCAGAGAAGGTGCTTGTATTCCCAAAGTGGTATACTGGTTTTCCCTTGCAAGTAAATCTACTGGTACCATCAGACATCAGGTGGGTTTCTCCCTGTCTATTATAGACAAAGGCAAACAAAAAACATTTATTTGGAATTAGAAAGTTTAGATTCCTTTTAAGGAAATTGAATTAATTTTGCAAAAGGATGTTTGTAAAAACTTACTTGAATTTTATACAAAAATTGTCTGCAGAATTAAGGCAAGAGGTGCATTCTCCACATTGTGGTAGAAAGAGTGCGATAACTTTATCTCCTAAGGGAGCAAAATTGTTTATGAAGGCATTATTTTTAAAGTAAAGAGATACCTGTATCTCAGGAACTGAACAACAAGGCGCTCAAGAAAATATAACTAAGAATTAGTTCCACAGTTAATTGTGTTTGCTATTGTGGAGAATACTTACAAAAAAGGGGATATCTTTGGCATGTGTGTCTAGCCCTGGGCTCAATGTCTGACTCCCAAGGGGCTGGCTTCAGATTTGCCTCCGTTCTAGGTTCCTCTTGAGGCACCAGATGACTTTGTCATGTAGCCACTCAACCAAGTCTTTTCTTACATTTCCTATAAAACTTCTGCTGTCAGGAATTGGATTTAAAACTGTATGGATACCACGAACTCACAGAATAAGCTTCTGGATCAGGGAGAGAGGATTGTCTCCGTGCTATCTTCTGTGTTTTACATCAATCCTTTCTCCAGAGGTAGGCAGTTTTTTTCTACTAATGTTCAAAGTACAAGAAGAATATTAGAATAACCTGCCTGTGATGGACTTACTGACTGCCCCATTGTCTATCCTTGTAAACCAGAGCAATTTTCTTCATATTTTCTGTAAAAATAATTTGTAGAATTTCATTTATTTTCAGTTTTTTCAAAAAATAATACATACGGTAAACTTTAAACAGTACAAGTGAAAATTGACATCCAATCTCTAGTCTTCCTTATCCCACCCTAAAGACAATTACTTTTATCCATATTCAAGGTATTTTTCAGAGACATAGTCCCTTTAGAAAGACAAAAACTAGTATACTATGTACCCTATCATAGGCCTTGCTTTTTTATTTAAAGGTTGATCTTGGAGATTTCTTATCTTAGAATGATATAGCATTCTATCATTTATTTAATATTTACATAGTATTCTTTTATATAAATATATCATAATTTATATTTAAGCAGCACCCTGTACACTGACAGATATTTAGGTTGTTTTCTATTTTTATTATTTCTTCCTCTTTGACATGAAAAACAACAACGCAATAAATATTTTGAGCACACATGGTCTGTGGTAGGCAGAATTTCTAAAATGGCTCACCAAAGATGTCTTATCCTAATTCCCAGAAATTAAATATATCAAGTTATCATGCCTGTGAATGTTACATGGAAAGAAGAGAGGCTTTGCAGATGTAATTAAGATTACTAAGCAATTGACATTAAAATAGGAGTTATCCTGGGTTATTTAGGTGGACCAAAGATCCATGAAAGGAGACAAGAGGAAAGCAGAAGAGGAAGAAAAAGTGATTCAAAGCATGAGAAGGACTTGATGTGCCATTGCTGCTTTGAGGCTAGAAGTGGGTAAGGGGGCCCCATGAGAAGGAATGTGAGCAGCTTCAAGGAGCTGAGGTCTGTAGCCCCAGCTGACAGCCTATCAATGGAGGTTGAGCACTTTAGTCTTACGACCTTAAAGGTTGTCAGCCCTAAATATGACATTTTCAAGTCTTTGGTAATTTTTTAGATAAACAGTTTTTCTGTTGTCTTTAAAATTTTAATTTATTTAGGGTTTGAGATTGGGCATCTTCTCACATGCTTAAAAAGCATTTGTGTGTATATGTGTATATATCCATATCTCTGTATATGTTTCCCTCCAAACTAGATGTATATTTCCTTTGCCAATTTTCATAAGTTAGTGTTAAAGAATTCTTTATAAATTAAAGAAATTTGCCCACTGTCATATTGGCTTGTTGATTTGGGTGGAGGGTATTTTTTTAACACAGAATTTTAAAGAACTTTATTTTCAAATTTATCGATATGTTATTTTACATCTGAATTTTTGGGGTTAGTTAAAATTTCCTTCCCTTGTCTGAGATACTACAAAATGTTCTGTTACAATAATTTATAATACTTCTATGGTTTCACTTTTCACATTTAATTCTTGGATTCATGTAGCATCTTTCTTTCTATAAAAATATAATAGCAACTGAAGTTACTTTTATTCTCCAGAAAACTATCCAGTTGTTTCAATATTATATATTGAAATCCATGTTTCCCCTTCAAATTTGAAAGGCAAACTTAATCCTATATTAAATTCCTACATGAATTTGATCCAGTTCTGAACTTCTTCCCTAATGTGTTCAGCTGTTTATCATAGTTGAACTATTTATCAAATTTATCATATGCTTCATTTAAACAATTGTTCAACCATTTCTCTCAGTTGATTTTTTTGAGGAAATTTTTGTCACATTTCCACTCTTTCAAGTTCAATCTCAGTACATTCTATTTTTTATTTTTATTAATATCAAAATACAAGTATAAAGAATACATTTAGTATTTTTGTGTAATTTATACTTTCAACCCTCCTTTTCTAAGCAATGGGCACTATTTTGCCTTTTATTTCACTTACACTTCACATAATTTAAGGGATGCTTCTTATTCCTGAGGTGGGTTCCAAGTTGCTGCTGTTTCCTAATTCCAGGCACCAGTTCATACCTGCTTTCACTGTGCTCACTCCTTCTCCCACACTCTCGACTATTCCAGCTCCTTCATGGCCCATAATGATAGGGTAGTGTTGGTGCTGAAGATTTTTATCCTTCAACATTTTCATCTCGGTCCCACAGAGCGCAGTGGCCACCATCTGTATGGAAGGCAAAGAGTAATATGGTTTCCTCTGTCTCAGAGATGTTCTAGAATTGTTAATGTTGTAAAGTGTTTTGGTAGTTTGATATGCTGCATTAATATTGATGCATTAATTTATTAGTTTTAATTCTGGACAAGGGCCAGTAATGTGTTTCAATCAATGCAATGTTTTTCACTAGCTAATTTTGGAATCAAATGATTTTAAAACTTACTGGAGAGGGTAGGATATGCTCAGAAGAGACCGTTGTAAAACCACATGTGGCATCAAAGGCCTCACTTTGTGCTTCACTGTAGCTTGTGGGTGGGAGTGTGGAGGAGCAAGACCAGTTATAGAAATGAAGGAATTGGAATACAGGAAGGAGAGGGATAATGCCTCCTATTATAATTGAGGCTTTAGTTTATTTCACATGAGGGCTTTACAGTTATGTTATTGGTACAAGTTGTAATTCCACTTTTTGTTGTAAATCAGCCAGATAGTTTACAGTGGAGGCCCTCAGAGCAGTGGTTACTAAAGAGTTCAGAGCTGAAATCTTGGCTCTGCACCCCTGTTTAACTGTGTGATCAGGGGATAAATTGTCCTTCTGAGTCTCAGTTTCTTCATCTCTAAAATGGGTATGGGGTTGGAATGCGTGTGCGTACACACACACACACACATACACACACATGGCTAAGTCAAGAATTGGAATCTATTGACATTTGACCACGTAAAAGGGGGATAATTTGAAGGGTATCATAAAATTGCTTGTAACCTGGACTGTAAGCAGTGCAGTCAGAATTAATGGATCTAGAAATCCATCAAGCAGCCTTTCTCTTCATCTATCTACTTTGACTCAGTGTGTGTATAGCTGCATTTTCCTATCATTCTCTGAAGACAGGCTTTCTCTTATTCATATGATCACATGGTTAAAAATGACTGCCAGCCCTGAGCCCCTCCAGCCTCTCTAGTTCCCTCCATCCCGTCTTGCTTAGACTCTCTATATCTTGTTCAAATTCTTGAGTGAGAGATTCAGATTTGTAGCTTATCAGATAATGGCTGGATGTCCTTGAGTTGGTGTCCACATCTCTCTGTATGAGTTGCGATCCTGTGCGTGGAGAGTGAATAGAGATGGCCAAAGGAACTTCTGTGCACTCCATGGATCATATAAGCCAGAGATGACTTTTTGAAAAGAGGGCATGGATTGCACAGGCAAGGTAACTTAGAAAATGATGATCTCTCTGTGATCCATTAATAAATAATATTTATTCATCATCACTAACATTAAATAGTGACAATTCAAAAGAAACTGAACTAGAAGTCAGGTGAGCTACCTTCTGGGCTGGTAGCCTCTTATTAGAATCACCTAGGGGAGATTTAGACATAACTGAAGCGACTTAGCAGCAGCAGCAGGGGAGATTTAAAAACTCTAATGATCAGCCTGTGTGCATGCTAAGCTACTTCTGTCATGTCTGATTCTTTGTAACCCTATGGACTGTAGCCTGCCAAACTCCTCTGTCCAGGGGATTCTCCAGGCAAGAATACTGAGTGGATTGCCATGCCCTCCTCCAGGGAATCTTCCCAACCCAGGGATCAAACCCAGGTCTCCTATTGGCAGGAGTGTTCTTTACCACTAGTGCCCCTTGGGAAGTCCAATCAGACTGCACTCCACACCAGATAAATCACAAATTCAAAATGTCTAAGGGTGGGATTCAGTTTTCAGCATTTTCCAAAGCTCCCAAATGATTCCAGACATATAAGCAAGGTTGAGAAAAGCAGTTGAAGTCTCTGTTCTTATTTAACTGCTAGAACAGTCCTATACATTATTGATTTCAATCTTATTTTTAAAATAATAGGTATCTGTAAGGCTCTTCCAGCTCTAACCTGAATTCCAAAGACTGAGTCTTGATTTATCTATAATCAAACAAAATTTCATAAAACATACAGTCAGTCCTTATCCATGGGTTTTTTGTCCATGGATTCAACCAATAAGGGATTGAAATTATTTTAAAAAAATCCAGAAAGTCGCCCAAACAAAACTTGAATTTGCTGCATGCTGGCAACTACTTACATATCATTTACATTGTATTTACAACAATTTGTATAGCATTTATCTTATATTAGGTATTTTAAAGTAACCTAGGCACTAGTGGTGCAGAACCCTTCTGTCAGTGCAGGACATGTAAGAGACGTGGGTTTGACCCCTGGGTCAGGAAGATCCCCTGGAGGAGGGCACAACAACCCATTCCAGTATTCTTACATGGAGAATCCTATGGACAGAGGAGACTGGCGGACTATAGTCCACAGGGTCGCAAAGAGTCGGACACAACTGAAGTGACTTAGCAGAGGTGATTTAAAATATACAGGAGAATGTGTGTAAGTTGTATGCAAATGTCACACAATTTTACATAAGGAACTTGAGCCTCCTAGGATTTTGGTATGGAGTGGGGGAGTCTTGGTACCAATCCCCTGCAGATATAGGGGGAGGACTGTTTCAAGGTAACTTAAATAACATGAAGAATATCATAAAGAAAATTGAAAGTACAGATTGAAGTATGGTTTGTGGGTAGAAACTTCTTTTAATTAGTAGTAGTTACAAATAAGTGTCCATTGGGTATGTAGCCTATGCTCTACCTTCCTAACTGTTTCTCTGTTTGGATTTGAAGACTAATGGAAATGTTTAATAAAAAAGAAATAGGAGAGTGTATAGTTTTCTTTCTGAATTGAACACTGTGAAAAGAATGTATAATCTACAGTGAACAGGTCTGAGTTTTGGCGTGGAAATATTGTGGAGTTTTTTTTTTTTACCTTTATGCGAACTTCTTTTGCCTTTGGTGGAGCCACTTCTACCTCCTCAATGGAAAATGATCCACCAGGCTTCCAGACTATGGCTGCTCTGCACCTGATAACCTGGGAAGAAGAATATGGAGGCAGAAAGGGAAACTCCTTAGGCTTGGGAGTTAGAGAATTCCTATATTAATGATTATTAGAAGGTTGAATCCAATTCTTTCACACTCAAGCCTAGATTAAAAAAAAAAAAGGAAGAGATCATTGCTTAAATATACTCAGAATGTAGCCTCTTGACCTCACCTCTTCCTGTACCATCAGTCTCTGTATTCAAATCAGTCTTGCAATTCTAACTGTATTTACATGGTGCCACACAACCAAGAGGATAGATGTCACACTTTTGATCTTATGATGAACGAAGTTGTTCAGTTTCAGGGTAGAAATGACATTGCAGTGTGAGAGTTATTTGTGATCCTAGGTATGGGAGAGAATCAGTTTTGGGGTGCAGGCAGGAATGGACACCATCTAGTTGTGGCATTTCATCAAATGGTGGTGGTCACTGGCAGACTGAGATTGAAGAGGTTGTTTGTGGTAAGGTAGTCCTTCAAGGGTTCTGATTTCAGCCCATCATCATTCTCACTATAAATTATTATCCTTTGTGATTTCACCTAGTTTATATAGAATCAATTATTACTTTTATATAGATGATCTTTGTAACAGACTTGTAACTAAGCTTTAGATTCTATTCATTGGCTATTTGATTGTACTGTGCTTAGTTGCTCAGTCATGTCCAATTCTTTGTGACCCTTTGGACTGTCCTACAGGCATCTCAAATTCAACATGATAAAACATGAAGACACTGTTATTTCTTTCTTCCACCACCCCCCTTCCCTTGACCAGTGGTGGACACAGCACACAATTTGTTCTTTCCTCTGCTTTCTCTGTTTCAGTGAGTTGCCATGTAATCTATTCAATAATACAAGAAATAAACCGGGAAAGAGCCTTGATTTGTCTCTTTCCCTCAACCTCCACAATCTAAAAATTTCTGTAATCTGATCCCTCTTCTCCATTTCTGCTGCTACTGTGTGGTCCAGTCCTCATTGTCTTTCACCTGGCTTGGTTCATCACCTTGAAGTCCATCTTTTATAGCATTGCTGTGCTTAGCCGCTCAGTTCTATCTGACTCTTTGTGACCGCATGGACTGTAGCCCACCAGGCTCCTCTGTCCATGGGGATTCTCCAGGCAAGACTACTGGAGTGGGTTGCCATGTCCCACTCCAGGGATCTTCCTAACCCAGACCTGAATTGAACCCAGGTCTCCCAATTGCAGGCAGATTCTTTACTGTCTGAGCCACAGGGAAGCCCTAAATTATAATACTTATCATGCTAATTCTCTATCTAAAAATGATATTGTCACCAATTGTTTGTCAGGATCTGTTGACATGGTCTACAAAGCTTTCCATGATCTTCCTGTCAGTCTTCCAACCTTATTTCTAGTCATTTCCTGCCCTCAGGAACAACAGAAAAATTCTGGATAATTTTCTTCTGTTTCTCCTCATGTTTCGTCTACCTGCACAACTGTCTCCTCCTTTACCTGGTGAATGCTTACATCTGTAAGTTTTCTCTTATATGCCACTTTCTCTGGGAAGCCAGGCAAGATTAGGGGCGATGTCCCTCTCTTTTTCACTACCCTTGGACTCTCTTTCATAGTTACTATGTCTCTCTAGGAGATCCTTTAAGGAGGGGATATATCTTTAACTTTGGAAAGTTTGATATACAGCTTGATATATTGCCTATTAAAGAACTGAAAAAAAAACTGAAGAAAGGCAAGGCACATAAAAGGAATAAAAGAAAAGGGGAAGGAGAAGGAGAGATATTAAAATTAAGATTGTCTTCCACCTTTAGGAGTATAGAGAGTAGTTGAGTAATGCTGCTAAGTCGCTTCAGTCGTGTCCGACTCTGTGCGACCCCATAGGTGGCAGCCCACCAGGCTCTGCCATCCCTGGGATTCTCCAGGCAAGAACACTGGAGTGGGTTGCCATGTCCTTCTCCAGGTGTTGGTAAGTAGACAAGCACACAGGTTGACACATTTATGCTATGACATAAAAAGAATACTATACTTACTTTCCCTGTAGTACTCATGCTGATTTTCTCTTGTGTTCTTCTGGCCACAGATGAATATACTGAGAAAAGGAGATTCTGGTTACAACTTTCAAAGTCCAAGGGAGCAGAGGTCACTGTTTGATCAAGAGGCTGAGTCCTGACCTTTGTGTATTAATCAGGTAATTAATACACCTCATAACTGGAAACAGATTTTCCTGATCCTTGATGGAAGTTCCTAATTATAATATGAAAAAGATTTAGCTCAGTGCAAAAGCACAAAAGGTAAAATTGTGCAAAGTTTTTCTTCTCTTAGTCATGAGCTTCCCCTCTTAGTATCCATTCTGTTGAATTTTAAATTTGGTCTTCTAAATGTCCAAGTTTAAAATTTCTATTAACATGTATAAAATTGTGTCTGTGTTGTTTTTCCAATGCAGATATAGTATCTATGAGTCTAAATTTGAGTAATCCATTGGTTTTCCAAGCATGTGTCCCATTGTTGAGGAATTAGGATGTTACTAACTAGTTTTATCTAGGAGTTTAGCATAAGCTCCTCATCTCTTGGTATGCTGAGCTGGTTACTCAGAGAAATGGAAACCAATTTGGGTAAGAAGCCTAACAATCAGGATTTGAATTTGAGCAAATCTCTGTATGTGGATTAATACATTCCCAATGAAAGGTAAACCAGTAGGCAGGTTTTAGCTAGAAGGGAAGAAAAGAAGATTAAATGCTCTTTCTGTGTCATAAAATGAGCACATGATCTTCTTCCTTAACCTGTGAGATTACAGTGGATCATATTGATTAATTTTCAAATATAGAACCAGCTTTACATATCTGGAACAAATTCTACTTGGTGTATTAGTTTTCTTTCTTTGCACTGTCTTTGTCTGATTTTGGTTTCCTAGTAATAATAATATCATAAAATTATTTCCTCATCTTCTATTTTCTGGGAGAGATTGTATAGAATTGATATTAATTCCTTAAATGTTTGGTTGAATTCTTTAATGAGACCATCTGGGCCTAGAGATTTCTATTTTGGGATGTTTAAAATTGTGAATTTAATTACCTTTGTATTTGTTGGTTGGTTGGTTTGGTTTAGTCTCTAAGTTGTGTCTGACTCTTGCAACCCCATGGATTCTAGCCCACCAGGCTCCTCTGTCCAGAGGATTTTCAGGCAAGAATATGTAAATGATCTGTTTTGTATGTTAGCCTGCAGTCTTTGAGCAATTACTCCATTTCATCTCATTTGTCAAATTTATGTGTATAGAATTGCTAACGAAGTGTGAAAGTGAAAGTTGCTCAGTCGTGTCTGACTCTTTGAGACCCCATGGACTATATTCCATGGAATTCTCCAGGCCAGGATACTGAGGTAGGTAGCTTTTCCCTTCTTCAGGGCATCTTCCCAAGCCAGGGATGGAACCCATGTCTCCCTCATTGCAGGTGTATTCTTTACCAGCTGAGCCACAGAACTGTTTGTATTCCCTTATTATTCTTTTGATGTTTGCAGTGTCTGTAGTAATATACTCTGTTTGATTCCTTATTATTGATAATTTGTGTCTTTTTTTCTGTTTTTCTTTGTCAGAAGCCACTCTTCTATTTCAGGCATTCATTTGGTGCTGGGGTAATGATGATGAACATGATATTCAGAGTCCACAGTCTCATAGTGTGAACAAAATATCAGACAATTACAATACAGTGTTTGACATGGTATAATGGAGGGAGTAGAGGAAGCAATAGAAAGAGAGGAAGTATATGTAATCTATATTTCTGGGAGCCCAAGGCTCATAGAGTTTTGCCAAGAGAATGCACTGGTCATAGTAAACACCCTCTTCCAACAACACAAGAGAAGACTCTACACATGGACATCACCAGATGGTCAACACCGAAATCAGATTGATTATATTCTTTGCAGACAAAGATGGAGAAGCTCTGTACAGTCAGCAAAAACAAGACTGGGAACTGACTGTGGCTCAGATCATGAACTCTTTATTGCCAAATTAGACTTAAATTGAAGAAAGTAAGGAAAACCACTAGACCATTCAGGCATGACCTAAATCAAATCCCTTATGATTATACAGTGCAAGTGAGAAATAGATTTAAGGCAGTAGATCTGATAGACAGAGTGCCTAAAGTGATGCTTCAGGCATCACTATGGACAAGTTTTGTATCATTCTACAGGAGACAGGGATCATGACCATCCCTATGGAAAAGAAAGGCAAAAAGCAAAATGGCTGTCTGGGGAGGCCTTACAAATAGCTGTGAAAAGAAGAGAAGTGAAAAGCAAAGGAGAAAAGGAAAGATGTAAGCATCTGAATGCAGAGTTCGAAAGAATAGCAAGGAGAGATAAGAAAGCCTTCCTCAGTGATCAATGCACAGAAAGAGAGCAAAAGAACAGAATGGGAAAGACTAGAGATCTCTTCAAGAAAATTAAAGATACCAAGGGAATATTTCATGCAAAGATGGGCTCGATAAATGACAGAAATCGTCTGGACCTAACAGAAGCAGAAGATATTAGGAAGAGGTGGCAAGAATACACAGAAGAACTGTACAAAAAAGATCTTCATGACCAGATAATCACAATGGTGAGATCACTCACCTAGAGCCAGACATCCTGGAATGTGAAGTCAAGTGGAACTTAGGAAGCATCACTACAAACAAAGCTAGTGGAGGCGATGGAATTCCAGTGGAGCTATTTCAAATCCTGAAAGATGATGCTGTGAAAGTGCTGTACTCAATATGCCAGCAAATTTGGAAAACTCAGCAGTGGCCACAGGACTGGAAAAGGTCAGTTTTCATTCTAATCCCAAAGAAAGGCAATGCCAAAGAATGCTCAAACTACCACATAATTGCACTCATCTCACATTGTTAGTTAAGTAATGCTCAAAATTCTCCAAGCCAGGCTTCAGCAATATGTGAACCGTGAACTTCCAGATGTTCAAGCTGAATTTAGAAAAGGCAGAAGAACCAGAGGTCAAATTGCCAACATCCGCTGGAGCATGGAAAAAGCAAGAGAGTTCCAGAAAAACATCTATTTCTGCTTTATTGACTATGCCAAAGCCTTTGACTGTGTGGATCCCAATAAACTGTGGAAAATTATTCAAGAGATGGGAATACCAAACCACCTGACCTGCCTCTTGAGAAACCTATATGCAGGTCAGGAAGCAACAGTTAGAACTGGACATAGAACAACAGACTGGTTCCAAATAGGAAAAGGAGTATGTCAAAGCTGTGCCTTGTCACCCTGCTTACTTAACTTCTATGCAGAGTGCATCATGAGACATGCTGGACTGGAGGAAGCACAAGCTGGAATCAAGACTGCTGGGATGACAATCAGATATGCAGATGACACCACCCTTATGGCAAAAAGTGAAGAGGAACTAAAAAGCCTCTTGATGAAAGTGAAAGAGGAGAGTGAAAAAGTTGGCCTAAAGCTCAACATTCAGAAAACGAAGATCATGGCATCTGGTCCCATCACTTCATGGCAAATAGATGGGGAAACAGTGGAAACAGTGTCAGACTTTATTTTTGGGGGCTCCAAAATCACTGCAGATGGTGATTACAGCCATGAAATTAAAAGACGCTTGCTCCTTGGAAGGAAAGTTATGAGCAACCTAGATAGCATATTAAAAAGCAGAGACATTACTTTGCCAACAAAGGTCCGTCTAGTCAAGGCTGTGGTTTTTCCAGTGGTCATGTATGGATGTGAAAGCTGGACTGTGAAGAAGGCTGAGCGCTGAAGAATTGATGCTTTTGAAGTGTGGTGTTGGAGAAGACTCTTGAGAGTCCCTTGGACTGCAAGGAGATCCAACCAGTCCATTCTAAAGGAGATCAGTCCTGGGTGTTCATTGGAAGTCTGATGCTGAAGCTGTAACTCGAGTACTTTGGCCACCTCATGCGAAGAACTGACTCACTGGAAAAGACCCTGATGCTGGGAGGGATTGCGGCAGGAGGAGAAGGGGACGACCGAGGATGAGATGGCTGGATGTCATCACTAACTCTATGGACATGAGTTTTTGTGAATTCTAGGAGTTGGTGTTGGACAATGAGGCCTGGTGTGCTGCGATTCATGGGGTTAAAGAGTTGGAAACAACTGAGTGACTGAACTGGACTGAACTGAAAGGTCTTGCTATAATGAGATTTGGACAATGGCTGGGAGTTAGGAACACAGAGTTTGGTGGGGATGGGGTTTGGGTATGGCTGAGTGTGAAGGCTCACACACAAGGACTCTGATATCTTTTGAAGAACAGGAACTGGGGGAAGACTGAAAAAAGTTCAATGTAATTGAGGCACAAGGAATGAAATGAAAGATGTGAGGTTAACATGAAAGATTCATGTAGAGAAAGGAGTGGTGAGAATGCCAAATTTACTCAGCTGGCAATTGGCTATGGGATTCTGGTAAGTCTCTACACTGAGCTTCCCTTGTCCTTGATTTTCTTCCCCAATGAATGAAGGTGACAGCCAGATAATCTCAGAAATTACCTCTGCCCATACCCGAACAAAGCTAAGTTCAATAGGTCCCTTTGCAGAAAGGTTCTACAAATGGCTTCTGATAGTGAGACTGGGAAAGGTTAATAATATTCTAGTCCAGGAATCTGTATAACAACCAGAGCTTGGTCTGTATTTGATTTTTCTCATGAAGATTCATGTCAGTTTCTTTGCAGTCTGTTTTGTTCTATTATCACATGCACTGTTACTAGTACAAAGAGTAATGTTATTTATTTTAATGTTTATTGCCAAAGTCTGATGTTGCTAAATCATAGATAATTATTAAGCCAATTTCAAAAAAGAAAATGTAAAGAAAAGTAACATTTCCTCATACTCCAATTAAGTAATGTAAATTGCTTGAGGACTTTGTGAATAAGCTGGGGAAAAACTACCATTTTTCTAGGGTCAAATTCTGAAATAAGGTTTCAAGGTAGGTAAGATGACTGTATTAAATTAATACCTATGGATTCTTTATAGCTACTATCTGTTTGTCATATTTAATGTGAAGAACAGTAATGGCAACTTTTCTGACCTTATTATGTGCTTGTAAACTCTGCAAACGTGGCCACTTCAGCAGTAATAGCATGTTCTCCATCAAATTAGCATCAATGCCTATTTCATCTCAGTTCATTTCCAAGGCAAAGCATTCAATATCACAGTAATCCAAATCTATGCCCCAACCACTAATGCCGAAGAAGCTGAAGCAGAACAGTTCTATGAAGGCCTACAAGACCTTCTAGAACTAACACCAAAAATATATGCCCTTTTCATCACAGGGAATTGGAATGCAAATGTAGGAAGTCCAGAGATAACCTGGAGTAACAGGCAAGTTTGATCTTGGAGTACAAAATGAAACAGGGCAAAGGCTAACAGAGTTTTGCCAGGAGAACACACTGATCATAACAAACACCCTCTTCCAACAACACAAGAGATGACTCTGCACATGGACATCCCAGATGGTCAGTACTGAAATCAGACTGACTGTATTCTTTGCAGCTAAAGGTGGAGAAACTCTATACAGTCAGCAAAAGTAAGACCAGGAGCTGACCGTGGCTCAGATCATGAACTCATTTTTGCAAAATTCAGGCTTAAACTGAAGAAAGTAGGGGAAACTCCTAAATTCAGTATGACTTAAATAAAATCCCTTATAATTATACAGTAAAAGTGACAAATAGATTCAAGGGGTTAGATCTGTTAGACAGACTGCCTGAAGAACTGTGGATGGAGGTTCATAACATTGTATAGGAGGCAGTGACCAAAATCACCCCAAAGAAAAAGAAATGCAAGAAGGCAAAATGGTTGTCTGAGGAGGCCTTACAAATAGCTGAGAAAAGAAGAGAAGTGAAAGGGAAAAGAGAAAAAGAAAAATATATCCCTCTGAATGCAGAGTTCCAAATAATAGTAAGGAGAGATAAGAAAGTCTTCTTAAGTGAACAGATCAAACAAAACGAGGAAAAAAAATAGAATGGGAATGACTAGAGATCTCTTCAAGAAAATTAAAGATATCAAGGGAACATTTCATGCAAATATGGGCACAATAAAGGACAGAAATGGCAAGGACCTAATAGAAGTAGAAGAGATCAAGAAAAAGTGACATGAATACACAAAAGAACTATACAAAAAGGTCTTAATGACCCAATAACCATGATGGTGTGATCACTCACCTAGAGCCAGACATTCTGGAATATGAAATCAAGTGGGCCTGAGGAAACCTTACTACAAGCAAAGCTAGTGGAGGTGATGGAATTCCAGTGGAGCTATTTCAAATTCTAAAAGATGATGCTGTGAAAGTGCTGTACTCAATATGCCAGCAAATTTGGAAAACTCAGCAGTGGCCACAGGACTGGAAAAGGTCAGTTTTCATTCTAATCCCAAAGAAAGGCAATGCCAAAGAATGCTCAAACTACCACATAATTGCACTCATCTCACATTGTTAGTTAAGTAATGCTCAAAATTCTCCAAGTCAGGCTTCAGCAATATGTGAACCGTGAACTTCCAGATGTTCAAGCTGAATTTAGAAAAGGCAGAAGAACCAGAGGTCAAATTGCCAACATCCGCTGGAGCATGGAAAAAGCAAGAGAGTTCCAGAAAAACATCTATTTCTGCTTTATTGACTATGCCAAAGCCTTTGACTGTGTGGATCCCAATAAACTGTGGAAAATTATTCAAGAGATGGGAATACCAAACCACCTGACCTGCCTCTTGAGAAACCTATATGCAGGTCAGGAAGCAACAGTTAGAACTGGACATAGAACAACAGACTGGTTCCAAATAGGAAAAGGAGTATGTCAAAGCTGTGCCTTGTCACCCTGCTTACTTAACTTCTATGCAGAGTGCATCATGAGACATGCTGGACTGGAGGAAGCACAAGCTGGAATCAAGACTGCCGGGATGACAATCAGATATGCAGATGACACCACCCTTATGGCAAAAAGTGAAGAGGAACTAAAAAGCCTCTTGATGAAAGTGAAAGAGGAGAGTGAAAAAGTTGGCCTAAAGCTCAACATTCAGAAAACGAAGATCATGGCATCTGGTCCCATCACTTCATGGCAAATAGATGGGGAAACAGTGGAAACAGTGTCAGACTTTATTTTTGGGGGCTCCAAAATCACTGCAGATGGTGATTACAGCCATGAAATTAAAAGACGCTTGCTCCTTGGAAGGAAAGTTATGAGCAACCTAGATAGCATATTAAAAAGCAGAGACATTACTTTGCCAACAAAGGTCCGTCTAGTCAAGGCTGTGGTTTTTCCAGTGGTCATGTATGGATGTGAAAGCTGGACTGTGAAGAAGGCTGAGCGCTGAAGAATTGATGCTTTTGAAGTGTGGTGTTGGAGAAGACTCTTGAGAGTCCCTTGGACTGCAAGGAGATCCAACCAGTCCATTCTAAAGGAGATCAGTCCTGGGTGTTCATTGGAAGTCTGATGCTGAAGCTGTAACTCGAGTACTTTGGCCACCTCATGCGAAGAACTGACTCACTGGAAAAGACCCTGATGCTGGGAGGGATTGCGGCAGGAGGAGAAGGGGACGACCGAGGATGAGATGGCTGGATGTCATCACTAACTCTATGGACATGAGTTTTTGTGAATTCTAGGAGTTGGTGTTGGACAATGAGGCCTGGTGTGCTGCGATTCATGGGGTTAAAGAGTTGGAAACAACTGAGTGACTGAACTGGACTGAACTGAAAGGTCTTGCTATAATGAGATTTGGACAATGGCTGGGAGTTAGGAACACAGAGTTTGGTGGGGATGGGGTTTGGGTATGGCTGAGTGTGAAGGCTCACACACAAGGACTCTGATATCTTTTGAAGAACAGGAACTGGGGGAAGACTGAAAAAAGTTCAATGTAATTGAGGCACAAGGAATGAAATGAAAGATGTGAGGTTAACATGAAAGATTCATGTAGAGAAAGGAGTGGTGAGAATGCCAAATTTACTCAGCTGGCAATTGGCTATGGGATTCTGGTAAGTCTCTACACTGAGCTTCCCTTGTCCTTGATTTTCTTCCCCAATGAATGAAGGTGACAGCCAGATAATCTCAGAAATTACCTCTGCCCATACCCGAACAAAGCTAAGTTCAATAGGTCCCTTTGCAGAAAGGTTCTACAAATGGCTTCTGATAGTGAGACTGGGAAAGGTTAATAATATTCTAGTCCAGGAATCTGTATAACAACCAGAGCTTGGTCTGTATTTGATTTTTCTCATGAAGATTCATGTCAGTTTCTTTGCAGTCTGTTTTGTTCTATTATCACATGCACTGTTACTAGTACAAAGAGTAATGTTATTTATTTTAATGTTTATTGCCAAAGTCTGATGTTGCTAAATCATAGATAATTATTAAGCCAATTTCAAAAAAGAAAATGTAAAGAAAAGTAACATTTCCTCATACTCCAATTAAGTAATGTAAATTGCTTGAGGACTTTGTGAATAAGCTGGGGAAAAACTACCATTTTTCTAGGGTCAAATTCTGAAATAAGGTTTCAAGGTAGGTAAGATGACTGTATTAAATTAATACCTATGGATTCTTTATAGCTACTATCTGTTTGTCATATTTAATGTGAAGAACAGTAATGGCAACTTTTCTGACCTTATTATGTGCTTGTAAACTCTGCAAACGTGGCCACTTCAGCAGTAATAGCATGTTCTCCATCAAATTAGCATCAATGCCTATTTCATCTCAGTTCATTTCCAAGGCAAAGCATTCAATATCACAGTAATCCAAATCTATGCCCCAACCACTAATGCCGAAGAAGCTGAAGCAGAACAGTTCTATGAAGGCCTACAAGACCTTCTAGAACTAACACCAAAAATATATGCCCTTTTCATCACAGGGAATTGGAATGCAAATGTAGGAAGTCCAGAGATAACCTGGAGTAACAGGCAAGTTTGATCTTGGAGTACAAAATGAAACAGGGCAAAGGCTAACAGAGTTTTGCCAGGAGAACACACTGATCATAACAAACACCCTCTTCCAACAACACAAGAGATGACTCTGCACATGGACATCCCAGATGGTCAGTACTGAAATCAGACTGACTGTATTCTTTGCAGCTAAAGGTGGAGAAACTCTATACAGTCAGCAAAAGTAAGACCAGGAGCTGACCGTGGCTCAGATCATGAACTCATTTTTGCAAAATTCAGGCTTAAACTGAAGAAAGTAGGGGAAACTCCTAAATTCAGTATGACTTAAATAAAATCCCTTATAATTATACAGTAAAAGTGACAAATAGATTCAAGGGGTTAGATCTGTTAGACAGACTGCCTGAAGAACTGTGGATGGAGGTTCATAACATTGTATAGGAGGCAGTGACCAAAATCACCCCAAAGAAAAAGAAATGCAAGAAGGCAAAATGGTTGTCTGAGGAGGCCTTACAAATAGCTGAGAAAAGAAGAGAAGTGAAAGGGAAAAGAGAAAAAGAAAAATATATCCCTCTGAATGCAGAGTTCCAAATAATAGTAAGGAGAGATAAGAAAGTCTTCTTAAGTGAACAGATCAAACAAAACGAGGAAAAAAAATAGAATGGGAATGACTAGAGATCTCTTCAAGAAAATTAAAGATATCAAGGGAACATTTCATGCAAATATGGGCACAATAAAGGACAGAAATGGCAAGGACCTAATAGAAGTAGAAGAGATCAAGAAAAAGTGACATGAATACACAAAAGAACTATACAAAAAGGTCTTAATGACCCAATAACCATGATGGTGTGATCACTCACCTAGAGCCAGACATTCTGGAATATGAAATCAAGTGGGCCTGAGGAAACCTTACTACAAGCAAAGCTAGTGGAGGTGACAAAATTCCATTTGAACTATTTCAAATTCTAAAAGATAATGCTGTGAAAGTGCTGCACTCAATATGCCAGCAAATTTGGAAAACTTGGCAGTGGCCACAGGACTGGAAAAGGTCAATTTCATTCCAATCCCAAAGAAGAGCAGTGACAAAGAATATTCAAATGACCACACAATTGTACTCATTTCATATGCTAGGAAGATAATTCTCAAAATCCTTCAAGTTAGGCTGCAAGAGTAGATGATCCAAAAACTTCCAGACATACAAGCTTGATTTAGAAAAGCCAGATGAACCAGAAATCAAATTGCCAACATCTGTTGGATCATTAAAAAATAAGAGAATTTCAGAAAAACATCTACTGCTTCACTGTCTGCTCTAAACCCTTTGACTGTGTGGATCACAACAGGCTGTGGAAAAGTCTTCAAGAGATGGGACTACCAGACCACTTTACCTGCCTCCTGAGAGACCCGGATGCAGGTCAAGAAGCAACAGTTAGAACTGGACATGGAACAACCGAATGGTGCCAAATTGGGAAAGGAGTTCATCAAGGCTGTATATTGTTACCCTGCTTATTTATCTTATATGTGGAGTAGATCATGCAAAATGCCAGGCTGGATGAATCACAATCTGGAACCAAGATGCCAGGAGAAATATCAACAACTTCAGATATGCAGATGATACCACCCTAATGGCAGAAAGCAAAGAGGAACTAAAGACCTCTTGATGAAGGTGAAAGAGGAGAGTGAAAAACCTGGCTTAAAACTCAACATTCAAAAAAAGAAGATCATGGCATCTGGTCCTATCTCTTTATGGCAAATCGATCAGGAAAAAATGGAAACAGTGGTAAATTTTATTTTCTTGGTCTCCAAAATCACTGTGGATGGTGACTGCAGCCACAAAACTAAAGGACACTTGATTCTCAGTTCAGTTCAATTCTAACGCTCAGTCATGTCTGACTGTGTGTGATCCCATGGACTGCAGCTTGCCAGGCTTCCCTGTCCATCACCAAATCCCAGGGCTTGCTCAAGCTCATGTCCATTGAGTTGGTGATGCAATCCAGTCTTTCCCAGCATCAGGGTTTTTTCCAGTGAGTCAGTTCTTTACATCAGGGGGCCAAAGTATTGGAACTTTAGCTTCACCATCAGTCTTTTCAATGAATATTCAGGACTGATTTCCTTTAGGATTGTCTGGTTTAATCTCCTCAAAGACCAAGAGACTCTCAAGAGTCTTCTCCAACACCACAATTCAAAAGCATCAATTCTTCAGCACTCAGCTTTCCTTATGATCCAACCCTCACATCCACACATGACTACTGGAAAAACCATAGCTTTGACTAGATGGGCTTTTGTCAGGAAAGTAATATCTCTGCTTCTTAATATGCTGTCTAGGCTTGTCATAGCTTTTCTTCCAAGGAATAAGCATCTTAATTTCATGGCTGTTGTCACCATCTGCAGAGATTTTGGAGCTCAAGAAAATAAAATTTGCCATTGTTTTCATTTTTCCCCAACTATTTGCCATGAAGTGATGGGACCAGATGCCATGATCTTCATTTCTTGAATATTGATTTTTAAAACAGGTTTTCACTCTCTTCTTTCACCTTCACAAAAGGTCTTTAGTTCTTCTTCACTTTCTGCCATAAGGATGGTGTCACCTGCATATCTGAGGTTATTGATCTTTCTCCCGGCAATCTTGATTCCAGCTTGTGTTTCATCCAGCCTGGCATTTCTCAAGATGTACTCTGCATAGAAGTTAAATAAGCAGGGTGACAATATACAGACTTGACGTACTCCTTTTACGATTTGGAACCAGTCTGTTGTTCCATGTCCAGTTCTAACTGTTGCTTCTTGACCTGCATACAGATTTCTCAGGAGGCAGGTCAGGTGGTCTGGTATTTCCATCTCTCTCAGAATTTTCCACAGTTTGTTGTGATTCACACAGTTAAAGGCTTTAGTATAGTCAATGCAGCAGACGTATTTTTCTTGAATTCTTTTGCTTTTTTGAGGATCCTATGGATGTTGGCAATTTGATCTCTTGTTCCTCCACCTTTTCTAAATCCAGCTTGAACATCTGGCAGTTCTTGGTTCATATACTGTTGAAGCCTAGCTTAGAGAATTTTCAGTATTACTTTGCTAATGTGTGAGATGAGTGTAATTGTGGGGTAGTTTGAACATTCTTTGACATTGCCTTTCTTTGGGATTGGAATGAAAACTGACCTTTTCCAGTCCTGTGGCCATTGCTGAGTTTTCCAAATTTGCTGGCATATTGAGCGCAGCACTTTCACAGCAGCATCTTTTAGGATTTGAAATAGCTCAACTGGAATTCCATCACCTCCATTAGCTTTGCTCATAGTGATGCTTCCTAAGGCCTACTTGACTTCACTCTCCATGATGTCTGGCTCTAGGTGAGTGATCACACCATCGTGATTATCTGGGTCATTAAGACCTTTTTTGTATAGTTCTTCTATGTATTCTTGCCACCTCTTCTTAATATTTTCTACTTCTGTTCAGTCGTTGCCATTTGTATCTTTTATTGTGCCCATCTTTGCATGAAATGTTCTCCTGATATCTCTAATTTTCTTGAAGAAATCTCTAGTCTTTCCCATTTCAGATTTAATATGATGACAAACCTAGACACTATATTAGGTTTAAAACTTACATTCTTCTCCATTTGAAGCATGAGGCTAATGCAATGTTTCATACAATGGTGTATGCAAGAAAATTTAAATTGAAAGTTAAATAACACAGATTTTCAAGCATTGTAAATTTAGTGTTCTCAAAAAATTTAAAGACCAACGTCACCATATTGTAGGTGAAAATGAAAAGGTGAATCTTATTTCTTGTTCTTGTTGTTGTTGCTGTTCAGTCTCTAAGTTGTGTCTGACTTTTGTGACCCCAAGGACTGCAGTACGCCAGGCTTAAGACATCATATTAAAAAGCAGAGACATCACTTTGCCGATGAAGGTCCATGTTGTCAAAGCTATGGTTTTCCCAGTAGTCATGAACAGATGTGAAATTTGTACCATAAACAATGCTGAGTACCAATGAATTGATGCTTTCAAACTGTTGTGCTGGAGAAGACTCTTGAGAGTCCCTTGGACAGCAAGGAGATCAAACCAGTTAATCTTAAAGGATATCAACCCTGAATATTCATTGGAAAGACCTATGAAGCTGAAGCTCCAATTTTTTGCCAGATGGTGACTTATTGAAAAGATCCTTATACTGGGAAAGACTGAGGGCAGGAGGAGAAGGGGACAACAGAGGATTTGATCATTGGATAACATCACTGACTCAGTTGACATGAGTTTGAGCAAACTCAGGGAGATAGTGACGGACAGGGAAGCCTGGCATGCTGCAGTCTTTGGGGTAGCAAAAGTCAGACACAACTTAGTGACTGAATAGCAACAGCAAGAAGTTAGATTCAACTTTTGCATTTTCACCCACAATATGGTGACGTTCATCTTTAAATTTTTAGAGAATACTAAATTTAAAATGCTTGAAAATCTATGGGTTATTTAATTTTCAGATTATATTTTCTTGGATGCACCATTGTATGTAACATTGCATTGGCCTCATGCTTCAAATAGAGAGGAATGTAAGTTTTAAAGTCTCAGCATGCTTATCTTTTCTTATCAACATGAAGCTTCAGTCCACCATCAATAATGTAGGAATGACTGTTTTTCTAGGCTAATGACGGGTGAATTTTGGTACTCTCTTACTACTAATGACCAATAGGATACTTTTATTTGAATATTGCCTGTGGATAGGAGTGAGCTATTCAGCTAAAGAATTTTAAAGGAGACCTATTTAAGGGTCAGTTTCAGAGTTCTATAAAAATTATTTGGGTCATATTGTTTCAGAACCCATAACCCTAGTCTCATCAACTCTGCACTCAATGTACAGAGATGCACGGATGGACTCATAGAGCTAGAAAGTGGCTTCAAGGTCAAACACTCCAACACTGTTTTTCAGATGCTTTGTAACTGACTGATTTTAGTCAGTCTACCAAGCACACTTTAATAATTTCAACCAAACTTATTGTTAGTTTATATCAATCACTACTAGGTGATATTGCATAGCAATATCATATAGTAAGGCTCAGGAAAGGGAATACAGCATCCTAGGAAAACCCAGTTCTCTTTAAATGTAAACATTCTTGCACTCTCGTTTACACAGAAAATATTTTACAGTCAAGACCTTTGAACTCACTCATTACTCTATACAAACACAATCTGCCCCTTGCAAAATAATTCTTTTCCTGCTTACTATCTGGAAGTTTTTTTTTTTTTCTCTTTTATAGGTTCTTATGCACAGTTCCAATTTCTACAATGTCTTTTACCCGTTGTTCATGTTGTAGTCATACAGTCTCCCAAGGCCCAACTTGGGAGTGACCTGCTCTCACAGGGCTTCCCCAGTCTTCCAGTCATAAGTGAGGTCTCTATGCCTTGAATCTATGGTCTTTTGGATTGTCTGAGCAGATGTCACATCCAGCCCTATATTGTAGTTCTTTTTGTGTGAGTGTCTTCTAATACTGAACCATCAGTGACTTGAAGGCAGTGGTTGCTTTTATCTCTTTTTCCAGTATGTTTACCACAGTGTTATTAAATGTTTAGTAAATGTATGCTGAAGAGAAATACTTCTGAAGTATCAAATTGTAAACTATTGATTAAAAATAAACCTGTAAAAGCAGCACAAATTGTACTTTGTAAATAAATAACTCTCTGGAGGAATTTAGATCATTTCAAAATTGTGTTAGTGATAAGTAGGTTGCTAATTAAGTTGTACTGTAATTTAACTTATATCAGTACTCAAATCACAAAGAAAATTTTACTATAACATAATTTTGTAGTATTTATTCTTTCATTGGTCTTTCATTTTCTCATTTGATCTTCATACCTGACTTTCAAGGGAGGAGGTATCATCCTCATTTTATAGATGACAACAGTGATGCATGGGCAAAGGCACTTAGGGTCACACGGGCTTCCCTGGTGGCTCAGGTGGTAAAGAATCTGTCTGCAATGCAAGAGACTGGGGTTTAATCCCTGGGTTGAGAAGATCCCCTGGAGAAAGAATGCCAACCCACTCCAGTATTCTTGCCTGGAGAATTCCATGGAGAGAGAAGCCTGGCAGGCTCCAGTCCATGGGTCGCACAGAGTTGGACATGACCGACCAACCCTTTACTTTGACTTCAGGGTCACACAATGACTGCTTAAAGGGTTCTGCACAACTGATTTAAAGCTCTTGTATCTACGTGGTTTCCTACAACCACTCCCTTTTATACTTGATCTGAGACTTCTCATTTTTCATAAAATTTTGGATGTAAGAGTCATATGTATAAGATATCACACAGAGATACATTACACAAACATACACACATACACACAAATACCAATTTTCATCTTGGAGCAATTCAAATGCCTTATTTATTTCTTGCAAAAGGCAAGATATAGGTTATAAGTAGATCTATGTTAATTTATTTTTTGGAAAGTAGTCAGTTACCAGTTTTGGAGAAGGAAATGGCAACCCACTCCAGTATTCTTGCCTGGAGGATCACATGGACGGAGGAGCCTGATGGGCTACAGTCCATGGGGTCGCTAAGAGTTGGACACAACTGAGCAACTTCACTTTCACTTTTCACTTTCATGCATTGGAAAAGGAAATGGCAACCCACTCAAGTATTCTTGCCTGGATAATCCCAGGGACAGAGGAGCCTGGTGGGCTGCTGTCTATGGAGTTGCACAGAGTCGGACACAACTGAAGCGACTTAGCAGCAGCAGCAGTTACCAGTTTAGAAATAGAATCTCTGGTTTTAAATTCTGTAGAAGGAAACGTCAATAATAAAATGGCTTCCAAAAAAACCCCAAAAAACAAGCAAATCTAATCAAAGAATCAAATGACCTGTTTATGTATAAAACTGGAAAAAGCATTCATGGGGATAGCAAATCATTTACTTTTTGACTCTTTTCCTCCTCATCAAAAGCTATTGAGGTTCTTTAATGGACCAGAACCTGGTGGTCCGGAGTCGACAATGAGAAAGTGAAAGAAGGAGAGAGGCTAATATTTCTTGGGGTACGCAGCTGGCTTTCGTGTTCCAGGAAATTAGCCAGAAATAGAGAGATAGAGAGAGAGAGAAAGAAAGAAAGAAAGAAAGACAGGGGACCCAAGCTCTGATGGAGCAAAGGTGTTTTAATCAACATGGTGTGGGCATATATACTGTAGTTATTCTCAGAAAAATAAAGATTAAAATTCCAGACTTACAAAACATAGGTGATCCATATTAAAGAGAAAGAGTTGTAAACAATCACTTTTACCGAATGGTTCACAAGAAGGAAGAGGGTACTTGTCACCATATTGAAAAACTAATGAAGGAAATGCCTGGATCCCTCAGCCCCAGGAGAGGCTTGCCTCTCCTCTTAATTCCTGAATATTCAGAAATTAATAAGGAACAGAGGATTCCTGATAGATTCAAAACAGCACACAGGAAGCCTCCTGTTAAATGCTTCCTGACAATTCCCCCTATTTTATTATATTTGTAAAATGAAATTTGATTTGTTTCCAATTGTAGGCACTATGATTAAAATGAATCAAGAGTAACACAAAACTGAGGTAATCTGGAAGCAAGTCCAACCATGGGACCTTCTTCCCAGGGTCATTGGAGATTTACTAGTTGTAATGTACCCAGAGGTTTTATAGATGTATTAACTTTTTTAAGGTCTGTTAGGAGACGCCATTTGCTAGATTTCTTTTTTATAACAAAAATAGGAGATTTCCAAGGAGAACAAGATTCTTCAATATGCTTTGATTCTAGCTTTGTGTATCTGTAAGTTCCTTAGTCACCTGTAATTTCTCTTTTATTTGTCATAAACCTTTTTTTATATTTTTGTATTCATCAGTTTATTTGCCATATCTTATTTTTTTATTAAAAGCATATATCTTACTTTTTTTAGCAACTATGAAGTGTCTTGTATATTACATTTTATAGATTGGTGAATATATTTATTATATCCTATTTTAATATATATTTATTATATATATTTATATCTATACATATAAATATATCATACATTATATATTTATTAATAGTTTAAAATCTCTTTAGTTTTTCTGTAAGAAAAGCTTTTTGTAAGAGAAAGTTAATGTTCAGTAATTAATGTTTTAAAATCTTATTTTATTTGGAAATAGTTATTTAATAAACTTTTATTATTTAGTTTAGTATAACTCTAGACATTTAAGTTATCCCAATCCTAAGAGATTATTTTAGATTATAATAATAGTTATTCTATTACAAATATAATTATTTTTAAGAGTTTATCTAAAAGTTTTCATTTCATTTATATATTTATATATATATAGTTACCTTTTTGTTGACAAATTTAGTTTACCTTAAACCTAGGCATAATAAAAGTATTATATAATGATGATTTAATTAGATTAGCAAACAATTATATTTAAATTATATTTATATTTAAATAAACATATTTAATATTGAATATTTTTTAGTTCACATGAATTTGAATTTAAATAGAGCTCATTAGCTTCACATTATCTAAAAACAAAGCTGGTATATCAATGGCAGCACTGCCAGATGTTGAGGGTTTCAGGGAAAAGATGGAATTTGTCCCTGGTTTTTGTTGAAGGGGACCTGGGTGGGGGGGGGTCCCTGCTTGGAGTTTTCCAGAATAGGTTTTCTTTCAATGTCAAATTTAGATTTACAATCTTTGGCCCAATGCATTCTTCTACATCAGCAGTAGCCAGGGCAGATTTTTGGAGGGTTTTTTTTTTTTTTAATTAGCTTTCTTATTTTCCACACGTAAAGCATCCTTCATTTCCCTTTCTTAAGGCAGCAACCATTGTTTCAGCTAGCATTTACATCTTTTGAGTTTCTGATCTTAGATCGAAACTGCTGCTGCTGCTAAGTCGCTTCAGTCGTGTCCAACTCTGTGCGACCCCATAGATGGCAGCCCACCGGGCTCCGCCATCCCTGGGATTCTCCAGGCAAGAGTACTGGAGTGGGTTGCCATTGCCTTCTCCGGTAGATTGTAACAAGCATTCAAATAATCAATAAGAGTCCCTGTCTCACGAATTGGAGCTATAGCCTTTTGACTTTCCTGACTTGCATTTTCATAAGCAAGTAATTTCTCTAGTTGCCTTTTATCTTTTCCTCCGATTACAGTACGGGAAATAGCAGTTTCTAATCTAGCTAAAACATCAGCATAAATTTCATTCAGTTCAGTCACTCAGTCGTATCCGACACTTTGTGACCCCGTGAATCGCAGCACGCCAGGCCTCCCTGTCCATCACCAACTCCTGGAGTTCACTCAAACTCACGTCCATCCAGCCGGTCGTTTCATTAGGTCCTAGTAAAGGAGAGACTTTTAGATTCACACCTGTTGACACAGGAGGAGCATTTGGAGCAGCCAGGGCAGAGCTTGTAGGAAAATTTTTCCAGAAATCTATCGGAATATTTTTTTCCCTGTCTGGTGGCTCATTCAACATTCTCTTTGACCTGGTGCCAAATTTCTAAATTAAAACTGTCTTTATCAAGGCACCAGGGATTATGTTAAACTATTGTTTGAAGGCAAGCCTCTACTCATTGGCGTGAAACTGAAAGTCCCTGAACTTTAAGTAAAGTAGAAAAGTGAGGGGGCTTTCCAGCCGATTGACCCGTGTCTTAGTACTTACCGGCCTCAATAGGCCCTGGGGTCACTCCATCCGAATCCACCACGTGTACCAAGCTCCTTGTTCTGGTCAGCACTTGTTGAGTTCCTTTAATGGACCAGAGGAGTCGACGATGAGAAAGTGAAAGAAGGAGAGAGGCTAATATTTCCTGGGTTACGCAGCCAGCTTTCGCATTCCAGGAAATTAGCCAGAAACAGAGAGATAGAGAGAGAAAGAAAGAAAGATGCGGGGACTCAAGCTCTAATGGAGCAAAGGTGTTTTAATCAACGTGGTGTGGGCATATATACTGTAGTTATTCTCAGCAAAAATAAAGATTAAAATTCCAGACTTACAAAACATAGGCGATCCATATTAAAGAGAGAGAGAGTTGTAAGCAATCACTTTTACGGTATGGTTCACAAGAAGGAAGAGGGTACTTGTCACCATATTGAAAGACTAATGAAGGAAATGCCTGGATCCCTCAGCCCCAGGAGAGGCTTGCCTCTCCTCTTAATTCCTGAATATTCAGGAATTAATAAGGAACAGAAGATTTCTGACAGATCCAAAACAGCACACAGGAAGCCTCCTGTTAAATGCTTCCTGAAAAAAGCAAGGTAATTTAATTCATCGTGGAATGCAGATACACTCAGAGTAGCTAGACTACCAATATGGCAGATGAGCCCTACATGGACCACAGGGGACTGCTGGAGTGGATTCAGTACAGCCATGATCACAGACCATCAGCCTGCAGCTCTCCTTTGTGCCTAGGGCACCCGTAATTTCCTGCAGCAGCTTACCCTCCAGCTAGTATGATTTGAGCTACCACATACCTACTCCCTCCCTCTGAGGCTCTAGATATGTCTCCTTCACAAACCTAATGTCTCAACCTCAAAAATAAATTTCTGCGCTTTAGTTATATTTTGAGAGAAATGTAGTCAAGTAGTTGCAGAATATGCTAGTGGAACCCTGCCTAGACCCCATTTACTATGTGATCACTGTGAGTAGGGCAAAAACAGGCATTATTTTCCTCATTTTTATAACTTTGAGAGGACTGAGGTTTCAAGAAGTTGAGTATTTTTCACTGATTGCATTTATTATGTTTTTCATGTTTTAATACTTTATGCTTTGATATCTTGAGACCTTGCAGACCCAAGGAGAGAGTGCCTCTCTCGGGATTACTTAATTTCTAGAGATAGCAAACAGCTTGCTTAGGTATCTCTTTGATATGCAAGCCAACCAATCTCAGATTCATATCTCCCAACCACCTCCTTTTATTGTTGCCAACTGTCTGGGATGTTATCCTCCTGCCCTAAATCACTCCAAGGCCAGTTACCAGATAACTGGGGACCACCCCTATGGCTCAGAATCCACTGAAGCTCACTTAGGGATAAGTTCAGTTCAGTCACTCAGTCGTGTCTGACTCTTTGGGACCCCATGAATGGCAGCACGCCAGGCCTCCCTGTCCATCACCAACTCCTGGAGTTCTCTCAGACTCATGCCCATCGAGTCAGTGATGTCATCCAGCCATCTCATCCTCTGTCGTCCCCTTCTCCTCCTGCCCCCAATCCCTCCCAGCATCAGAGTCTTTTCCAGTGAGTCAACTCTTCGCATGAGGTGGCCAAAGTACTGGAGTTTCAGCTTTAGCATCATTCCTTCCAAAGAAATCCCAGGGCTGATCTCCTTCAGAATGGACTGGTTGGATCTCCTTGCAGTCCAAGGGACTCTCAAGAGTCTTCTCCAACACCACAGTTCAAAAGCATCAATTCTTCGGTGCTCAGCCTTCTTCACAGTCCAACTCTCACATCCATAGATGACCACTGGAAAAACTATAGCCTTGACTAGATGGACCTTAGTCGGCATAGTGATGTCTCTGCTTTTGAATATGCTGTCTAGGTTGGTCATAACTTTTCTCCCAAGGAGTAAGCTTCTTTTAATTTCATGGCTGCAATCACCATCTGCAGTGATTCTGGCTTGCTTACTCCTTTTCCTGAAATCCACAATAAAGGCTCTGGCCCATGCTTTTTCCTATTTCTTTCTGTCTTCTTGACTGACCCTGCATAGCATGGCATGCTCCCTCCTTTGGGGGGAACTGTGACTAATAACTTCTTTTAAGGCAGTTGTCTGTATGTCTGTCATTGTCCATATCTGACTAAGTCAAATCCTGGGTATATTTTAAGACACTAATGCATATCTAGAAATTTGCAGAGCTGAACCTAGAACCCAGGTCTTTATATTCCTAGCAAGGTTTTGTTTCTACAACATTAGGTTCTTTATAAGTGTCATGTAAAATTGCATTTAAGGCTTTTTTAAAAAGTTAGGATATGGTTACAGGCATTATTTTAGGAAAAAGATTTGTTCTCTTTATAAAAGATGACTAACACTCTTTATCAAATCCTTGACCTCAAATATTTTGTTGCCTAACAGGACAAGTTTCACTAAAATATTTGCATATTATGGAATTGTTAGGCAAGATTTTGTGACTTAGAAACTTGTCAGCATGGAATTGAATGATAGGAAAAGCCCATCACAGATTTTTTTTTCCATCCAGAACAAGAATCTTCTTAAGGGTGATTTTCCTCAGTGTGCTTGCTGGACGTAGTGAGGGGGGAAGAAAATGTGGCAAATATAGGAGAAGTGTTAGAAAATATGAGTAGATTCCTTCAGTGAAGCCAAGGACTAGCATTGAGAGGAAATATCAGTGTCGATTGTGCTTATTTATTCCAAGTGCCAGCCTAATCACTTTTGAAACAGTTTAATTTTTAAATTGTGTTTTTATTCAAACTGGAAATTCAGACATCTAGAGTTCCTGGAAAAAGAAACTTTCAGAATGGGAGGTTGGTCGATGGTAAAGTTTTCTCTAGTATTTTGCATTGAGATACTAATACAGTCTTATTGACATGTAATCAACTCATGCAAAACCACACCAATGAAAAAATAAAAGAGCTCCCAGATATCTTAAAAGGGCAAAAAATCCTTCAGTTATCTTTTGCAACGTTTATCTTTTGTATAGTTATAGGTGCCTTCCTCCTCATCTTTTGTTAGGGCCATTAAGCTACTTTTATTGTTGTCATTGTTGTTTCTGCTACAACTAAACATTAATTTTAGTGTTTTAATGACTAATATGTGTCAGCACTTGTTTGCCAAGTGCTTTACCTGCATTTTCTCATTTAGTTTTCACTACACTGGGTAATAAAGGATGTTTTGTTCACCCTATTTTTTCAGATGATGGGGCTGGCAATTAAGGACTTTCAATTACTTGCTAAGGTCACTAATGTCTAGTAAGTAATCTGAAAGCAAAGCTCATGTGTTTAAGTTCTACACCATAGTTTCCCCAAGCATCCTAGCAAAAGCCAGAAAACAAAACAATCTCAACTATGCCCCTGGCCACATGTGGCTATTTAAATTTAAATTAATTGAAATTAAATATAATTAAAAAGTAAGTTTTCCAGTTGCAGTAGCATACTTCACATGTTCAGTGGCTACATATGGCTTGTGGCTAATGAGTTGGGCAATAATCCAAAGAAAAATTTCATCATTGAAGAAAATTCTCTTGGACACAGCTAGTCTGGAATCATACTGGGTGTGGGTGTGAGGGCTGGTGAGAGTGGGAATGGGAGATGTTGTCTGGAGAAGAGAGATTTAAATAACACATTAGAACTGTCTGCTTTGTTCTTAAATGGCTAATTAGAGTGACAGATAAGGTGAGAATTTATCATCAATACAGTGAGATTTTCTTCTGGTTTTACCCTTTGCTGGGGAGTGGCCCGGAGATGTAAGATGACTTCTCAATTATGAAATGTTTGGGTGCCAATGAGTGCACTGAAGTGTGACTATTCTATATCATTGATAACGTCAGGATATTAATCTATTTTTGTTCCTATGGGACAGGTAAGAGATACCTATGGGGAAGCTAAAGGTATGCTCTTTGATTTTAACACATTATCTTTTATTTTCTTTCATAGAGGAATATTTTTCCTCTATCCAGATTTCTGGAAAAGACAATGTGACGTCAAAGACCTACCTCCTATGACATCACATCTTATGGTTTCCCAGAGATAATCAGCCTGGGATCAAAGGAACGCTGTGCATTTGACAGATCATGCATACTCCATAGCTCAGAGGGTGTGACTACAGAGCCATGACCTAATTTCAGAGACAGACTGATTAGCATCTTAGTGACCCCAAAGCACACTGCTTCAGAATTAGTCTAAAATATATTTTCTAGGTAGCTATATGAGAGACCTAATATAGAATAGAGCATATGGTACATCCCTGTAAGACATTAGGCAATTAATTAAAATTAAGTTTTTCAGTCTTTAAAATGAGGATGTTAGTACTGAATTTGTAAAATGACATTAAGATTATATGGGATAAATTATGTAGCTAGCATAGTGCAAGGCACATAAGTTCAGTTTACAGAGTCTAAATTTCTGCATTACAAGTTTTAATATTAAGAGTTTATTCAGAATAGAGAAAATTATAATTTATCTTGTGAAGAATGCAGAGTTCCAAAGAATAGCAAGGAGAGAAAATAAAGTCTTCCTCAGCGATCAATGTAAAGAAACAGAGGAAAACCATAACATGGGAAAGACCAGAGATCTCTTCAAGAAAATCAGAGATACCAAGGAAACATTTCATCCAAAGATAGGCACAATAAAGGACAGAAACGGTATGGACCTAACAGAAGCAGAAGATATTAAGAAGAGGTGGCAAGAATGCACAGAAGAACTATACAAAAAAGATCTTCATGACCCAGATAATCACGATGGTGTGATCACTCACCTAGAGCCAGACATCCTGGAATGTGAAGTCAAGTGTGCCTTAGGAACCATCACTACGAACAAAGCTAGTGGAGGTGATGGAATTATAGTTGAACGATTTCAAATCATAAAAGATGCTGCTGTGAAAGTGCTGCAGTCAGTATGCCAGCAAATTTGGAAAACTCAGCAGTGGCGACAGGACTGAAAAAGGTCAGTTTTCATTTGCATCCCAAAGAAAGGCAATGCCAAAGAATGCTAACTACCGCACAATTGCACTCATCTCACACGCTAGTAAAGTAATGCTCAAAATTCTCCAAGCCAGGCTTCCTTCAACAGTACGTGAATCATGAACTTTCAGATGTTTAAGCTGGATTTAGAAAAGACAGAGCAACCAGAGATCAAAATGCCAACATCAGTTGGATCATCGAAAGAGCAAGAGAGTTCCAGAAAAGCATCTACTTCTGCTTTATTGTCTATGTGAAAGCCTTTGACTGTGTGGATCACTACAAACTGTGGAAAATTCGTCAAGAGATGGGAATAGCAGATCACCTGACCTGCCTTCTGAGAAATCTGTATGTAGGTCAAGAAGCAACAGTTAGAACTGGACATGGAACAAAGACTGGTTCCAAATTGGGAAAGAAGTACATCAGGCTGTATATTGTCACCCTGCTTATTTAACTTATATGCAGAGTACATCATGAGAAATGCTGGACTGGATGAAGCACAAGCTGGAATCAAGATTGCCAGGAAAAAATATCAATAACCTCAGATATGCATATGACACCACACTTATGGCAGAAAGTGAAGAAGAACTAAAGAGCCTCTTGAAAGTGAAAGAGGAGAGCAAAAAAGTTGGCTTAAAGCTCAACATTTGGAAAACTAAGATCATGGCATCTGGTCCCATCACTTCATGGCAAATAGATGAGGAAACAATGGAAACAGTGACAGACTTAGTTTTGGGGGGCTCCAAAACCACTGCAGATGGTAATTGCAGCTATGAAATTAAAAGAAGATTGCTCCTTGGAAGAAAACTTATGACCAACCTAGACAGGTTATTAAAAAGCAGAGACATTACTTTGCCAACAGAGGTCCATCTAGTCAAAGCTATGGTTTTTCCAGTAGTCGTGTATGGATGTGAGAGTTGGACTGTGAAGAAAGCTGAGCGCCGAAGAATTGATGCTTTTGAACTATGGTGTTGGAGAAGACTCTTGAGAGTCCCTTGGACTGCAAGGAGATCCAGCCAGTCCATCCTAAAAGAAATCAGTCCTGAATATTCATTGGAGGAACTGATGCTGAAGCTGAAACTCCAACATTTTGGCCATCTGATGTGAAGAGCTGACTCATTCGAAAAACTCTGATGCTGGGAAAGATTGAGGGAAAGTAAATGAGGGGTTTAGAAGGAAAAGAGGTATAAATAAAAATAAACTCTTCTACAATGTATGCAGTGCTTTATGGTTTAGAATTTGGTGTACATAATTTCATTTTATTCTTACCCCAACCTCCAAACTAATTGTTCATATCATCTCTTTATTAATAAGGACTCTGAATTTCACAAAGACTAATTTTAGCTCAAATGAAATGTCTGATTTAAAATTCCATGATTTGGCTCTTGTGTCATGCTCAGTCATGTCTGACTCTTTTGCAACTCCATGGACTGCCCCGCCAGGCTCCTCTGTCCATGGGATTTTCCAGGCAAGAATACTGGAGTGAGTTGCCATACCCTCCTTCAGGGGATCTTCCCAACCCAGGGATTGAACCCAGGTCTCTTGCATTGCAGGCGATTTTTTACTGTCTGAGCCACCATGAAAGTTCCCTCAGAAATTCTAGGGAAATATGTCCTTTTTGTTGATTTATCCACATTGACAGACAACCTCAAATTAAATAGCTGACTGTATGATGGATTGTGTGAGGCCTCCAAATGTGGACAGAAGAAAAATCAAAGTCCTATTCTCTGGAAATCATACACATACTACTTACACTGAACAAAAGGCAATAGAAATGACCCAGTGAGCATTCTTCTCTGTTCTCCAAGATTATTTACAGTCTACCTCAAACATCCACTCCTCTACCAAGCTTCCTGAGCCCTCCACTCAGAATGCCATCTCCTTCTCTGCTTCCAAAGCACTAGTTTATACCCATGATACAGCACTTCCCAGACAGGCTGATACATACACGACTTGATTGTCTGCCTATCTTCCCGCCCATAGATTATAAGTTTGTTTTTATCACTGTAGCTAATGTTTGTTTTTGGGTTGTCCTACCGGTCAGCCTCCCTGATAAGTGCTTTAAAAGGATTACCTCATTTGTTCACCCCTCTTTTTGTAGATTAAAAACAGACAAAGATAGTTAATACTTCTGAGTTCACATAGATAGTAAGGATAGCATCTCCCCCAATCTATATCCGGGTTATAACCACTGCCCCATACTGCCTCCTGGCACAGGTAGAGGCCAACTCTTATCCATCATTGTCACTCTGCTGAACCCACCTGAGTGCCTGGAATGAGGAGGTGCTCAGTCAGTGCTAATTGGTATTGAGTGGAGGAGAAATACTAGGGATGGTGGGACCTCCCTGGTGGTTCAATGGTTAAGAATACAACTTGCAATGCAGGGGACATGGGTTCAATCCCTGGTCTAAGATCCCACATGCTCCAGAGCAACTACGAAGCCCAGGCCCCACAACTAGACAGTGCACGCTGCAACAGAAGATCTCGCATGACACAGCGAAGATCCCCAGTGCCACAACTAAGACCCGATGCAGCCTAATTAATTAATTAATATTTAAAAAAATGAAAGAGATACTGGGGAAGGTGAGCATCTTTGCTGACTGATTGGTGTCTGACTGCTGTGCTGTGAAGAGGAGGAGAGTGCTGGAACAAGCGCCAGTCTCTCTACAGATATATTTTGACAGATAGCAGCTCTACAAGGGGAAATAGAGATTGATATGAAAGAAAGGTTAATAATGATGGAATTGAATAGAAATCAACTTAATTCAATACTGATGTTCAAGACTAAAAATAACTAAGCAAATTTAATGTCTAAAAATAACCATCATTCAACTGCCCTTGATAGAGATTCAAACCTAGTTCTCCTATACAGAAGAGGAAGAGGAGAAAGAAAAAGGGAAAAAGAAGAAGAAAAGTTTTTCTCTACAGTTTTGATTTCTGAATTTCTTGACTCAAATCTAATCCAGAGAGTAGTCTCCACCCATAAAACAGACAACAAAAAAGAGTGTATGTGCTAAGATCCGAATGAATTATACAAACAAAAATCCTCTTTAGTCATGTGGATATAGAAACAAGGATGAAGTACAAATGGTGACTTTCCTGGTGGTCCAGTAGTTAAGAACCCTCCTGCCAATGCATGGAACATGGGTTCAATTCCTGGTACTGGGAGACTCCACATGGTGGGGGCAAGTAAGTTTGTGCACAAGTACTGAAGCCCACACACTGTAGAGCCCATGCTCTGAAATAAGAGAAGCCAAAACAATGAGAAGCTTAAGCACTGCAACCAGAGAGTAGTTCCTACTTGCCACAACGAAAGAAATTGTAGAAGAAATATAGTTGTGGATGAAACACAATAAAGCCACTAAAAGCTATGCTTTAAAAGAATAGGAAATTGTCAAAATGTAATTTGAGACTTTAAAGATGCAAAACACTATATATATGTATGTGTGTGTGTGTGTGTGTGTGTGTGTGTGTGTGTGTGTGTGTGTATGTGTGGGCTTCCCTGATGATTCAGACAGTAAAGAATTCACCTTCAGTGCAGGAGACCTGGGTTTGATCACTGGGTCATGAAGATCCCATGGAGAAGGGAATGGCAACCTATGCCAGTATTCTTGCCTGGAGAAGTTCACGGACAGAGGAGCCTGGAGGGCTACAGTGTATGGCATCACAAGGAATTGGACATGACTGAGTGACTAATACTTTCACACATACATACATACACATACATATATATGTGTGTATATATATATATATATATGGAGAGAGAGAGAAAGAGTCAACTATAGGACTCCCCAGGTGGTACAGAGGTAGAATCTGCCTGCCAATGCAGGAGATGTAGGAGACTCAGGTTCAATCCCTGGGTCGGGAAGGTCCCCTGGAGAAGGGCATGGCAACCCACTCCAGTGTTCTTGCCTGGAGAATTTCATGAACAGAGGAGACTGGCAGGCTACAATCCATGGGGTAGCAAAGAGTCAGACAGGACTGAAGCAATGTAGCACACAGTCAACTATATACATATGATAGTCAACTTTGAAAAAATAAAATTTACATATGTGTAGAAAAAGTTCCAAACCATTTATAGTGATTAATAAGTGATGAGATTATAAGGATGTTATTTTTTCCTTTATGCTTCCTATATTTTATAAATATTCTAAATTGAACATTTATCACTTATAATAAGAAAAAGTATTACTTTAATGAAGAAAAATAATAAGCATCTTGTTTAAAAGTCATTTACATACACAAAATATAGTGATTTAGAAAGAGAACAATCCCAAGGGAAACATTTCATTTTTAATCTCCTTAAGTTGGAGGGCAGACTATAGCTGAGATTCAGGTCTAAGACTTAGTAACAGAGGTACTGGAGCTCCAGAGAAGGGTGAATTCTCAAGCTTAGCAAGACTGCTCTGCATAGTCAGGAACCTTGATGGGAACACTTAATGGCCAAGAAGAGAAGGATGAAACATTAAAAAAAAAAAGTCAAAAAAGAGACAGTCAAATATGATAGAAAAAAATCAGGAGAGTGTTGAGGCAAGAACTCAAAGGAAGAGTTTCAAGGAGTGATCAGTCGTACTGAACTGTCAGGATGACTGCTGAAAATGTTCCTTGGCTTTATTAAAATGGACAGCAGTAATAAGATTAAATAATGGCTCTTTGAGGGGAATGTTAGGGATATAAAACACAAAGACATGTCTGAAGGACTGAGAGGAAGGTGAGGAAAAGGAGACAATGAATGTAAGGGTCTTTTTCTTAAATTGTTTCTTTTCTTAGACAATATGACCCTGGTATATTGCTGGCTATAAAGTAATTGCCTGACACCACTATAGAAACTCCCCAAAGCTGCAAAGTCCAAATTTACAAAGTCAAGTTATACATGGGCATCCTTTTATAAATCAAATTCAAGTTATTCAAATTGAAAAGTCAATCCACTATTTAGTCAGATTGAGAAGTTCCAATTACTTCACTACAATTGTTCTTTCTCATGGCCGGTCAACAGAAGCCCAGATTAGTAGTGCTTGGCTTGGAATTCTTCACCCTCGCTTCAGACAGCCACATGCACATCCATCTTGATTCCCCGTGGCAGCTGGAAAGAGATTTGGGGCAATGAAATCTTGTTTCTGCTTTCCTTTTCAGTGGTAGAGTGTGTTAAAAAGCTGACAAACCACATCGAGAGAAGACATCAATAACATCACGCTTCACAAGTGGAGACCGGCGATGAGGAAGGAGAGGAGGATGAGCGCGGATGCAGACACATGACTAGCAACAGGCCTAAAGGGGGGCCCTCTGATAGCATCCACTCTAAGCCATGGAATCCATACTTCTGTATCAGGCACCATTCCAGATACTTGGAGTAGAGAAAAATAGCAAGAGATTCAAAGCCTCTGTTCTTCTAGGAACTGTAGGGATATAGACATTAAACACTGACAAATCAGGGAAATGCATCAGAGACAGAGCTGGCAGAGCTTTTAGTAGATTGGGTATAAAGAGGGAAAGGTTTTTGCCTGAAGCAACTGGGTGACTTTTCAGGATGTTATAAGCTTTCTCACGAGAGAAATGGGGATGGAGGAAAATGGGCAGGGATGGGGGGGTGGTGGTGATGGTCAGATGTTTGGTACAAGTATTGCAAGAGGGACAGTTATCTCAGGAAACTGGACAACAGGTTGGTTAGGGAAAACTGGATTGCCACGCAAAGCTGACATCTCATTTGTCTTGGTGATCATACTTCACAGTGGAACCAATCTGCCCTGTGATTTTCCCTGTTGATCTTCCCTGTTCACCCTCAGCTGCTCAGGTTTGTCAGCATGGCTATGATCATAGCTAACAAATTCTTTTCCAACCTACAACTCTCGCCAGTTTTCCCTGGTCTAGGAGTGAACACATGACCCAAACTAAGCAAAAAGAACCTTTCTTTCATTTTTGGACTTAAGAGAGAAATCTGAACTCTCTCATTGCAGTTGTTAGATTTCATAATCATGTGTGGCTTTTTTGTGGCATATTCCCCAAAAGCAAGGCTGTGCTGAGAAAATGAAATAATATCCTGGGAGACACTGTAATAATAATGGATAACACTTACATAAAGGCAGCGCTATGTGCCCACCACAGTTCCAAGCATTTGCCGCATGTTAGCTCTCCTAATGTTTAAAGCAAACCTATGAAGTAGGAACTCTATGATCATTTTCATTTTATTAATGGGGAAACTGAAGGACAGAGAAGTTGTATTTCTTACTGACATAAGACATGCAAGACATGGAACTAAGATTGGAATGTAAGTCTGTTAGTGTTAGTATCCATGCTTTTAACCACTGCACTGTACTGCCTCATGTAACAGAGAGGGAAAATCCTACTGAAGTTGAATTGCTCCGAGTTTCTGCTCCCAGTTGCAGTCCTACCCTTGACCTTGTTTGGCTGTTTGCTTCGGGCTCAGAATATACACCCAATAAAGGTCTAGATTTAGGCAACAGGGTAGGAAACAAATGACTATTGTTTTGGTCTTTAGCAAGATCCTATGGGAGAGACAAGCCCAAGCTGGACCTTCTGATCCTCCATGCCAGACTTCATTTCAAGTCAGTCAGCCCAAGCATTGCTGAATAGGAATAATGTATACATTCTAAGAGTAGATGCATGGGCGAAGAAAGCTTAGAGATCAGGGTATTATTTAAAAAGAGAGAAATGAACAAGGGTAAGTCCCTTCAATCCCATTCAGACACCTCCACTCTCATACCTTCTTGCCTAGATGAGTGATAGATAGCTCCCTAAATAAAGCATAGGCACTTGGAATGCCTCCTAAGAGCATTCTCCTGAGCTTGTAAGCCAGCCCTCTCTGCCCAGCCCAGTTTCTCACCCAAGTCTTGAGATTCAAGCTTCAATAATTACTAGGGAGAACAAGAGAGAAGCAGTGTTAGGGCAAGACCCTGAGAAAATTAAATAGCAGTTATGAAACCCTTACGAAAGAAAACAAAAAGTTATGAACATATGATTAGGGGGTTAAGAGAGTTCTTTTGCTAGAAACTCTCCAAGACTAGAGACATGCAATTATTGAATCTAGTTTCAAACTATTCTCTCACACCTCAGTTCAGTTCGGTTCAGTTCAGTCGTGTCCGACTCTTTGCGACCCCATGAATTGCAGCACGCCAGGCCTCCCTGTCCATCACCATCTCCCGGAGTTCACTCAGACTCACGTCCATCGAGTCCCTGATGCCATCCAGCCATCTCATCCCGGTCGTCCCGTTCTCCTACTGCCCCCAATCCCTCCCAGCATCAGAGTCTTTTCCAATGAGTCAACTCTTCACATCAGGTGGCCAAAGTACTGGAGTTTCAGCTTCAGCATCATTCCCTCCAAAGAAATCCCAGGGTTGATCTCCTTCAGAATGGACTGGTTGGATCTCCTTGCAGTCTAAGGGACTCGCAAGAGTCTTCTCCAACACCACAGTTCAAAAGCATCAATTCTTCGGCACTCAGCCTTCTTCACAGTCCAACTCTCACATCCATACATGACCACAGGAAAAACCATAGCCTTGACTAGATGGACCTTAGTCAGCAAAGTAATGTCCCTGCTTTTGAATATGCTATCTAGGTTGGTCATAACTTGTCTTCCAAGGAATAAGAGTCTTTTAATTTCATGGCTGAAGTCACCATCTGCGGTGATTTTGGAGCCCCCAAAAATAAAGTCTGACACTGTTTCCACTGTTTCCCCGTCTATTTGCCATGAAGTGATGGGACCGGATGCCATGATCTTCGTTTTCTGAATGTTGAGCTTTAAGACAACTTTTTCACTCTCCTCTTTCACTTTCATCAAGAGGCTTTTTAGCTCCTCTTCACTTTCTGCCATAAGGGTGGTGTCATCTGCATATCTGAGGCTATTGATATTTCTCCCGGCAATCTTGATTCCAGCTTGTGTTTCTTCCAATCCAGCGTTTCTCATGATGTACTCTGCATAGAAGTTAAATAAGCAGGGTGACAATATACAGCCTTGACGAACACCTTTTCCTATTTGGAACCAGTCTGTTGTTCCATGTCCAGTTCTAACTGTTGCTTCCTGACCTGCATACAGATTTCTCAAGAGGCAGGTCAGGTGGTCTGGTATTCCCATCTCTTTCAGAATTTTCCACAGTTGATTGTGATCCACACAGTCAAAGGCTTTGGCATAGTCAATAAAGCAGAAATAGATGTTTTTCTGGAACTCTCTTGCTTTTTCCATGATCTGGTGGATATTGGCAACTTGATCTCTGGTTCCTCTGCCTTTTCTAAAACCAGCTTGAACATCACTCACACCTCATGGCGTCTGCGAACTATAAAGGTCTTCATCAAAGAAGCTGTTTCACTGACTTCCTCGAGGGAAGCTTTGAAGGACAGTGACTCAATCGTGTCTAAGGGATGTGAATCAGAGGCTGTCAGGGTGACCAGTCAAGAACTCACATTCCTACTCTGCAAGTTAATAAACAGTGCCCTTGGTGTTTTCTGATCTAATATTTGCCTTAATATCTATCTCTAGCAGAAGCTTACTATCAAGCCAAATATCATGCTTATTAACAGAAGCAGCTTCACCATCATCATCAGCATTACTCCAAGCCCACATTACACAGTTTCACTTTACCTTGCAACCCCACCAGGCTCCTCTGTCCATGGAATTCTCTAGGCAAGAATACTGGAGTGGGGTACCATGCCCTCCTCCAGGGGATCGTCCCACCCCAGGTATCGAACCCAGGTCTCCTGCATTGAACGTGGACTCTTCACCATCTGAGCCACCAGGAAGCCCCAAAGAGCCTGTTGCCTCCCCACCAGGGAACTTCAGTCTCCCAAGTGACAGGCAGGGGTACTCACCACGATAGAAACAAGGATGGCAAGTCTCATCTGAATCTCATCTCTCATCATTCATGATGACCTCACATTGTCATCTTTCTTTGTCATCTATTTGTCTTTGTCATGTCTTTGTCGTCACATATCTCTCAGCTTTTAAACAGTATTTTATATCATTACTTGTGCTTTTCCATCTCTTCGACTCTTGGACACCCAGTGTCACACTGGTGTCACCTGCATCTAGCAATTCCTGGCATTAATTGATACTCCAGAAATTCTTATGAACTAATTGTGAGCTGATCTTTCTCTTAATTCATTCACTTTTTTTATAATCACTTCATTGCCTTTTCATCTATTGATTCTCTTCAAACTGCTTCTCCACAATAGAGCATCCTTGTTGTTGACAGCCTCCTGAATCATTCTCTCATATTCCTTGCTGTCCTTCACTTTCACATATTTGCCAACCATTCACCTCTCTGGTTTCCCCATGTTGTTGTGTCATTCAGTTCAGTTCAGTCGCTCAGTCGTCTCGGACTCTTTGAGACCCCATGAATTGCAGCACGCCAGGCCTCCCTGTCCATCACCAACTCCCGGAGTTCACTCAGACTCACGTCCATTGAGTCCCTGATGCCATCCAGCCATCTCATCCCGGTCGTCCCTTTCTCCTACTGCCCCCAATCCCTCCCAGCATCAGAGTCTTTTCCAATGAGTCAACTCTTCACATCAGGTGGCCAAAGTACTGGAGTTTCAGCTTCAGCATCATTCCCTCTAAAGAAATCCCAGGGTTGATCTCCTTCAGAATGGACTGGTTGGATCTCCTTGCAGTCCAAGGGACTCGCAAGAGTCTTCTCCAACACCACACTTCAGAAGCATCAATTCTTCGGCACTCAGCCTTCTTCACAGTCCAACTCTCACACCCATACATGACCACAGGAAAAACCATAGCCTTGACTAGACGGATCTTAGTCGGCAAAGTAATGTCTCTGCTTTTCAATATGCTATCTAGGTTGGTCATAACTTTTCTTCCAAGGAGTAGGCGTCTTTTAATTTCATGGCTGCAGTCACCATCTGCAGTGATTTTGGAGCCCCCCAAAATAAAGTCTGACACTGTTTCCACTGTTTCCCCATCTATTTGCCATGAAGTGATGGGACCGGATGCCATGATCTTCGTTTTCTGAATGTTGAGCTTTAAGACAACTTTTTCACTCTCCTCTTTCACTTTCATCAAGAGGCTTTTTAGCTCTCTTCACTTTCTGCCATAAGGGTGGTGTCATCTGCATATCTGAGCTTATTGATATTTTTCCCAGCAATCTTGATTCCAGCTTGTGTTTCTTCCAATCCAGCGTTTCTCATGATGTACTCTGCATAGAAGTTAAATAAGCAGGGTGACAATATACAGCCTTGACATACTCCTTTTCCTATTTAGAATCAGTCTGTTGTCCCATGTCCAGTTCTAACTGTTGCTTCCTGACCTGCATGCAGATTTCTCAAGAGGCAGGTCAGGTGCTCTGGTGTTCCCATCTCTTGAAGAATTTTCCACAGTTGATTGTGATCCGCACAGTCAAAGGCTTTGGCATAGTCAATAAAGCAGAAGTAGATGTTTTTCTGGAACTCTCTTGCTTTTTCCAGGATCCAGTGGATGTTGGCAATGTGATATCTGTTTCCTCTGTCTTTTCTAAAGCCAGCTTGAACATCAGAAAGTTCACGAATCACAAATTGCTGAAGGCTGGCTTGGAGAATTTTGAGCATTACTTTACTAGCATGTGAGATGAGTGCAATTGTGCAGGAGTTTGAACATTCTTTGGCATTGTCTTTCTTTGGGATGGGAAAGAAAACTGACCTTTACCAGTCCTGTGGCCACTGCTGAGTTTTCCAAATTTGCTGGCATATTGAGTGCAGCACTTTCACAGTAGCATCTTTCAGGATTTGAAATAGCTCTACTGGAATTCCATCACCTCTGCTAGCTTTGTTCGTAGTGATGCTTTCTAAGGCCCACTTGACTTCACAATCCAGGATGTCTGGCTCTAGATGATTGATCACACCATTGTGATTATCTGGGTCATGAAGATCTTTTTTGTACAGTTCTTCTGTGTATTCTTGCCACCTCTTTTAATATCTTCTGCTTCTGTTAGGTCCATACCATTTCTGTCCTTTATCGAGCCCATCTTTGCACGAAATGTTCCCTTGGTATCTCTAATTTTCTTGAAGAGATCTCTAGTCTTTCCCATTGTGTTGTTTTCCTCTATTTTTTTGCATTGATCGCTGAAGAAGGCTTTTTTATCTCTTCTTGCTATTCTTTGGAACTCTGCATTCAGATGCTTATATCTTTCCTTTTTTCCTTTGCTTTTCGCTTCTCTTCTTTTCACAGCTATTTGTAAGGCCTCCCCAGACAGCCATTTAGCTTTTTTGCATTTCTTTTCCATGGGGATGGTCTTGATCCCTGTCTCCGGTACACTGTCACGAACCTCATTCCATAGTTCATCAGGCACTCTATCAGATGTAGGCCCTTAAATCTATTTCTCACTTTCACTGTATAATTATGAGGGATTTGATTTAGGTTATACCTGAATGGTCTAGCGGTTTTCCCTACTTTCTTCAATTTCAGTCTGAATTTGGCAATAAGGAGTTCATGATCTGAGCCACAGTCAGCTTCTGGTCTTGTTTTTGTTGACTGTATAGAGCTTCTCCATATTTGGCTGCATAAAATATAATCAATCTGATTTTGGTGTTGACCATCTGGTGATATCCATGTGTAGAGTCTTCTCTTGTGTTGTTGGAAGAGGGTGTTTGCTATGACCAGTGCATTTTCTTGGCAAAACTCTATTAGACTTTGCCCTGCTTCATTCCACATTCCAAGGCCAAATTTGCCTGTTACTCCAGGTGTTTCTTGACTTCCTACTTTAGCATTCCAGTCCTGTATAATGAAAAGGACATCTTGTTTGGGTGTTAGTTCTTAAAGGTCTTATAGGTCTTCATAGAACCATTCAACTTCAGCTTCTTCAGCGTTACCGGTGGGGCGTACACTTGGATTACCATGATATTGCATGATTTGCCTTGGAAACGAACAGAGATCTTTCTGGCATTTTTGAGATTGCATCCAAGTACTGCATTTCAGACTCTTTTGTTGACCATGATGGCTCCTACATTTTTTCTGAGGGATCCTGCCTGCAGTAGTAGAGATAATGGTCATTTGAGTTAAATTCACCCATTCCAGTCCATTTTAGTTTGCTGATTCCTAGAATGTTGACGTTCACTCTTGCCATCTCTTGTTTGACCACTTCAATTTGCCTTGATTCATGGACCTGACATTCCAGGTTCCTATGTAATATTGCTCTTTACAGCATCAGACCTTGTTTCTTTCACCAGTCACATCCACAGCTGGGTATTGTTTTTGCTTTGGCTCCATCCCTTCATTCTTTCTGGAGTTATTTCTCCACTGATCTCCAGTAGCATATTGGACACCTACTGACCGGGGGAGTTCCTCTTTCAGTATCCTATCATTTTGCCTATTCATACTGTTCACGGGGTTCTCAAGGCAAGAATACTGAAGTGGTTTGCCATTCCTTTCTCCAGTGGACCACATTCTGTCAGACCTCTCCACCATGACCCACTCATCTTGGGTTGCCCTGTGGGCATGGCTTAGTTTCATTGAGTTAGACAAGGCTGTGGTCCTAGTGTGATTAGATTGACTAGTTTCTGTGAATATGGTTTCAGTGTGTATGCCCTCTGATGCCCTCTTGCAACACCTACCATCTTACTTGGGTTTCTCTTACCTTGGGCGTGGGGTATCTCTTCATGGCTGCTCCAGCATGTTATTATTTTTAATTACTCTTAACACATAAATAGTCCAGTTTCCCCAGGAGCAGATTCAATTGGTGATATTCTTTGGGACATTATAAGACACGGAGGAAAACAGAAGACTCACCATGGACACCATGGGAAAGGTAAGTGCTAATTTTCAACAGGTCTATATCATCTTTATTCAGTTCAGTTCACTCGCTCAGTCGTGTCTGACTCTTTGCGACCCCATAAATCGCAGCACGCCAGGCCTCCCTGTCCATCACCAACTCCCGGAGTTCACTCAGACTCACGTCCATCGAGTCGGTGATGCCATCCAGCCATCTCATCCTCGGTCGTCTGCTCCTCCTCCTGCCGCCAAACCCTCCCAGCATCAGAGTCTCTTCCAATGAGTAAACTCTTGGCATGAGGTGGCCAAAGTACTGGAGTTTCAGCTTTAGCATCATTCCTTCCAAAGAAATCCCAGGGTTGATCTCCTTCAGAATGGACTGGTTGGATCTCCTTGTAGTCCAAGGGACTCGCAAGAGTCTTCTCCACACCACAGTTCAAAAGCATCAATTCTTCAGCGCTCAGCCTTCTTCACAGTCCAACCCTCACATCCATACATGACCACAGGAAAAACAATAGCCTTGACTAGACGGATCTTAGTCGGCAAAGTAATGTCTCTGCTTTTGAATATGCTATCTAGGTTGGTCATAACTTTTCTTCCAAGGAGTAAGCGTCTTTTAATTTCATGGCTGCAGTCACCATCTGCAGTGATTTTGGAGCACCAAAAAAATAAAGTCTGACACTGTTTCCACTGTTTCCCCATCTATTTGCCATGAAGTGATGGGACCGGATGCCATGATCTTCGTTTTCTGAATGTTGAGCTTTAAGACAACTTTTTCACTCTCCTCTTTCACTTTCATCAAGAGGCTTTTTAGTTCCTCTTCACTTTCTGCCATAAGGGTGGTGTCATCTGCATATCTGAGGCTATTGATATTTCTCCCGGCAATCTTGATTCCAGCTTGTGTTTTCCAGTCCAGCATTTCTCATGATGTACTCTGCATAGAAGTTAAATAAGTAGGGTGACAATATTCAGCCTTGACGTACTCCTTTTCCTATTTGGAACCAGTCTGTTGTTCCATGTCCAGTTCTAACTGTTGCTTCCTGACCTGCATACAGATTTCTCAAGAGGCAGGTCAGGTGGTCTGGTATTCCCATCTCTTGAAGAGTTTTCCACAGTTGATTGTGATCCACACAGTCAAAGGCTTTGGCATAGTCAATAAAGCAGAAGTAGATGTTTTTCTGGAACTCTCTTGCTTTTTCCAGGATCCAGTGGATGTTGGCAATTTGATCTCTGATTCCTCTGCCTTTCTAAAATCAGCTTGAACATCAGGGAGTTCACGGTTCATGTATTGCTGAAGCCTGGCTTGGAGAATTTTGAGCATTACTTTACTAGCATGTGAGATGAGTGCAATTGTGCAGGAGTTTGAGCATTCTTTGGCATTGCCTTTCTTTGGGATGGGAAAGAAAACTGACCTTTACCAGTCCTGTGGCCACTGCTGAGTTTTCCAAATTTGCTGGCATATTGAGTGCAGCACTTTCACAGCAGCATCTTTCAGGATTTGAAATAGCTCAGCTGGAATTCCATCACCTCCACTAGCTTTGTTCGTAGTGATGCTTTCTAAGGCCCATTGACTTCACATTCCAAGATGTTTGGCTCTAGATTAGTGATCACACCATCATGATTATCTGGGTCATGAAGATCTTTTTTGTACAGTTCTTCTGTGTATTCCTGCCACCTCTTCTTAATATCTTCTGCTTCTGTTAGGTCCATACCATTTCTGTCCTTTATCAAGCCCATCTTTGCACGAAATGTTCCCTTGGTATCTCTAATTTTCTTGAAGAGACCTCTAGTCTTTCCCATTCTGTTGTTTTCCTCTATTTCTTTGCATTGATCACTGAAGAAGGCTTTCTTATCTCTTCTTGCTATTCTTTGGAACTCTGCATTCAGATGCTTACATCTTTCCTTTTCTCCTTTGCTTTTTGCCTCTCTTCTTTTCACAGCTATTTGTAAGCCCTCCCCAGATAGCCATTTTGCCTTTTTGCATTTCTTTTCCATGGGGATGGGCTTGCTCCCTGCCTCCTGTACAATGTCACGAACCTCACTCCATAGTTTATCAGGCACTTATCTATCAGATCCAGGCCCTTAAATCTATTTCTCACTTCCACTGTATAATCATAAGGTATTTGACCTAGGTTTTCCCTAGGTCTAGCAGTTTTCCCTAATTTCTTCAATTTGAGACTGAATTTGGAAGTAAGTAGCTCATGATCTGAGCCACAGTCAGCTTCTGGTCTTGTTTTTGTTGACTGTATAGAGCTTCTCCATATTTGGCTGCATAAAATATAATCAATCTGATTTTGGTGTTGACCATCTGGTGATGTCCATGTGTAGAGTCTTCTCTTGTGTTGTTGGAAGAGGGTGTTTGCTATGACCAGTGCATTTTCTTGACAAAACTATTAGTCTTTGCCCTGCTTCATTCCACATTCCAAGGCCAAATTTGCCTGTTACTCCAGGTGTTTCTTGACTTCCTACTTTAGCATTCCAGTCCTGTATAATGAAAAGGACATCTTGTTTGGGTGTTAGTTCTAAAAGGTCTTGAAGGTCTTCATAAAACCATTCAACTTCAGCTTCTTCAGCATTACTGGTTGGGGCATAGACTTGGATAACTGTGATATTGAATGGTTTGCCTTGGAGACGAATAGAGATCTTTCTGTCGTTTTTCATATTGCATCCAAGTACTGCATTTCGGACTCTTTTGTTGACATGCACTCCTGGGTATTGTTTTTGCTTTGGCTTCATCCCTTCATTCTTTCTAAAGTTATTTCTCCACTGATCTTCAGTAGCATATTGGGCACCTAATGACCTGGGGAGTTTCTCTTTTGGCATCCTATCATTTTGCCTTTTCATACTGTTCATGGGGTTCTCAAGGCAAAAATACTTAAGTGGTTTGCCATTCCCCTCTCCAGTAGACCAGGTTCTGTCAGACCTCTCCATGATGACCTAACCATCTTGCGTGCCCCACAGGCATGGCTTGGTTTCACAGAGTTAGATAAGGCTGTGCTCCTAGTGTGATTAGATTGACTAATTTTCTGTGAGCATGGTTTCAGTGTGTCTGCCCTCTGATATCCTCTTGCAACACCTACCATCTTACTTGGGTTTCTCTTACCTTAGGCGTGGGGTATCTCTTCACGGCTGCCTCAGTAAAGCACAACCGGTGCTCCTTACCTTGGATGAGGGGTATCTCCCTACCTCCACGGTTCTTGGCCTTCAATGTGGGATAGCTCCTCTTGGCCCTCCTGCGCCTGCACAGCCACCGCTCCTCGGGTTGCTCCTCCCGGCCACTGGCCCTGGGCTCGGGCGTGGGTGGCTCCTCCCAGCTGCCACCCTTGACCTCGGGCTTGGGATGGCTCCTCAGGGTCACCACCCCTGGCCTCAGGCATGAGGTGGCTCCTCCCAGTGCAGCCCCTGGCCTCGGGCTCAGGGTGGCTCCTCAGGGTCACTGGTCCTGGCAGTGGGCGCGGGGTAGCTCCTCCTGGTCGCCACTGACCTCGGACGCAGGGTAGCTCCTCTCCGCCATTCCTGCGCCGTCCCAGCCTGGCACTCTAGGCCGCTGCCCCTGACCTTGGACGTGGGGTAGCTCCTCTCGGCCGCGCTTAGTGCGCCGGCCCGGCTCTCTCGCAGCCGCCTGCGCCTAGTGCGCCGGCCCGGCTCTCGCAGAATCATACTTATTAGTTATCCAAAAAGTGCACTTTGAAACAAAATTAAGACACTTTCTCCAAACAGCTTATCAAAGATTTCTGTGGATAACACTCAATGTTTTCCTACCGATGGAAATTCATGCACCGCTGTTAGGAAAGTAAACTGATGGAAACTTACTGGGTGATAGTTTGACAGTGTTGTACTAAATGCCTTAAAAATGTGCCTATCATTTAACAAAGAAATTCATTCCAAGGAAATAATTATGCTGTTTTTATTTATTTAGTCAGTTTCCTAGTATTAGACGTTATGTTCCTTCCAGTATCATACTCTTAGAAACAATGCTTCATTTTCTCCACATCCTCAACAGTATTTATTGTTTGTTGATTTCTTAATGATGGCCATTCTGACTGGTGTGAGATGGGGTGGGAGATGGAGGGAGATCAAGAGGGAGGGGACATATGTATACTTGTAGCTGATTCATGTTTATGTTTGACAGAAACCAGCACAATATTGTAAAGCAATTATTCTCCAATGAAAATCTGTTAAAAATGCTTTAGTTAATCTGTTTATAAAAATCTTAAAAATGCTGATTGCTGGGTACTAGACTTGAAGTTTTCCCTCCTTTACACTTATCTGAGTTTTCCAAGTTTTTGCCTTGAGTGTGTATCACTTCTGAAGTAGGAGAAGTTTTCTATAAAGTATATAATTTTATTTTTTTATTTGAACTTCTCTTGTGGCATTTTCCCCTTTTCCTTGTGTTATAAAACATGTATTATCTCCTTGATTGATTTCTAAGTTTCTTGAAGGCATAGTTTACTCCGCTCAGAATGTCTTACAGTTACTAATGCAGTAAACTTGTAAATGAAACACCAATAAAATTATGAAGGGCTCTAGTACCACCAGATATTTAAAAATATCAAAAAGTTATTCACTGAAGAGTCAGTGCAAGAATAGACAGTAAGATAAATTTATGTTTCCAAAAGGAAACTTGTAAGTTGAGAACTTATATAGTAAAGGTGCTAATTTAAGTATAAATGAAAGAAAAATTCATCAAGAGTTCATGCTGAGCCAATTCATTTAGATTCTATAAATTTATATTACACAAAATAATTTGAGGTAGATTTAAGAGTTAAGTATTTAAAAATCAAACTATAAAAATCTAGAAAGAAGGTAACAAATATCTATTTGGTCTCTATATGGAGAGAAAGTGAAGGACAGGGCCTGGTGCACTGCCGTTCACACGGTCGCAAAGAGCCAGACAAGACTGAGCGACTGAGCAACATCAACAGTGGAGAAAATTCTCAAACCACGGAAATGGACGAAATAATAAAGGAAAACGTATTTTTACGAATCAAAATTTTAATATGTGTGTTATGCATGTATATATGCACATATAGCTTCACAAAAAATTAAAGGTCAAAAATCAAGAAGGAAAAATCATGTATGACGAGATAGTAGACAACCAATCACTCATTTAATGCACAAATAGGTCAAGTGATAGTAAAAAAATATCAAGATGCCAGTGGATACTTACATAAAATATAGGACCAAACATTTCACAAAAAGAAGAAAATATGTATGACTCACATAAACATAAAAATTTCAACATTCTTAATATTAAAAAATACTAATAAAAAGAAATAGCTAGCTTTTTCTGACAGTCACTTTGTTTTTAATGACTACAGTCAATGCTAATGACAGTAGGAAAAATGATGACATAGATACTGTTTTACAGTTCTAGGAGTTGTGCCAAATCATTCAAACTTTCTGTAGAGTTACTTAGAAATCAGTTTCACTCTAACCATGTCTCTATCCTTCCTCTAGTAATTCTTACTTAAGGAAACCAGGTAAGTCAAAATTATAAACAATATAAATTATAATAGTCAAAACAATGGAAATGATTGTTTTGATTAAGGTAGTTGCTGATTATTTGGATATACTCAAATGATGAAATATAAAGCAGCTATTTAAAATTATAAAGCATTTTGAAATCATGAAAAAACATTTTAGAACAAGCAAACAGTAGTTCAATATACGGTGGCTTTCACTGGCAGAAAAAAAAAACAACAACAACAAACCCTAAAATGAGAGACTGTTTATATGACATGATCTCTACTGTGTAAAAATTATTTTAAGGGATTCAAAAGAAATATGCTGAAATTTTACCAGCTTATGTCTGAAAATGCAATGATCTCCTTTCTTTTTTTGTGTGATTTTCTTATTGCTACAAATTATAGCAAGTAAGTGTCAATTCTTTGGTGCTCAGCCTTCTTCACAGTCCAACTCTCACATCCATACATGACCACAGGAAAAACCATAGCCTTGACTACACAGACCTTAGTCAGCAAAGTAATGTCTCTGCTCTTGAATATGCTATCTAGGTTGGTCATAACTTTTCTTCCAAGGAGTAGGCGTCTTTTAATTTCATGGCTGCAGTCACCATCTGCAGTGATTTTGGAGCCCCCCAAAATAAAGTCTGACACTGTTTCCACTGTTTCCCCATCTATTTGCCATGAAGTGATGGGACCGGATGCCATGATCTTCGTTTTCTGAATGTTGAGCTTTAAGACAACTTTTTCACTCTCCTCTTTCACTTTCATCAAGAGGCTTTTTAGCTTCTCTTCACTTTCTGCCATAAGGGTGGTGTCATCTGCATATCTGAGGTTGTTGATATTTCTCCCGGCAATCTTGATTCCAGCTTGTGTTTCTTCCAATCCAGCGTTTCTCATGATGTACTCTGCATAGAAGTTAAATAAGCAGGGTGACAATATACAGCCTTGACGTACTCCTTTTCCTATTTAGAATCAGTCTGTTGTTCCATGTCCAGTTCTAACTGTTGCTTCCTGACCTGCATGCAGATTTCTCAAGAGGCAGGTCAGGTGCTCTGGTGTTTCCATCTCTTGAAGAATTTTCCACAGTTGATTGTGATCCACACAGTCAAAGGCTTTGGCATAGTCAATAAATCAGAAGTAGATGTTTTTCTGGAACTCTCTTGCTTTTTCCATGATCCAGCGGATGTTGGCAATGTGATATCTGTTTCCTCTGTCTTTTCTAAAGCCAGCTTGAACATTAGGAAGTTCACGAATCACGTATTGCTGAAGGCTGGCTTGGAGAATTTTGAGCATTACTTTACTAGCATTTGAGATGAGTGCAATTGTGCAGGAGTTTGAACATTCTTTGGCATTGTATTTCTTTGGGATGGGAAAGAAAACTGACCTTTACCAGTCCTGTGGCCACTGCTGAGTTTTCCAAGTTTGCTGGCATATTGAGTGCAGCACTTTCACAGTAGCATCTTTCAGGATTTGAAATAGCTCTACTGGAATTCCATCACCTCTGCTAGCTTTGTTCGTAGTGATGCTTTCTAAGGCCCACTTGACTTCACAATCCAGGATGTCTGGCTCTAGATGATTGATCACACCATTGTGATTATCTGGGTCATGAAGATCTTTTTTGTACAGTTCTTCTGTGTATTCTTGCCACCTCTTTTAATATCTTCTGCTTCTGTTAGGTCCATACCATTTCTGTCCTTTATCGAGCCCATCTTTGCATGAAATGTTCCCTTGGTATCTCTAATTTTCTTGAAGAGATCTCTAGTCTTTCCCATTGTGTTGTTTTCCTCTATTTTTTTGCATTGATCGCTGAGGAAGGCTTTCTTATCTCTTCTTGCTATTCTTTGGAACTCTGCATTCAGATGCTTATATCTTTCCTTTTTTCCTTTGCTTTTCGCTTCTCTTCTTTTCACAGCTATTTGTAAGGCCTCCCCAGACAGCCATTTAGCTTTTTTGCATTTCTTTTCCATGGGGATGGTCTTGATCCCTGTCTCCGGTACACTGTCACGAACCTCATTCCATAGTTCATCAGGCACTCTATCAGATGTAGGCCCTTAAATCTATTTCTCACTTTCACTGTATAATTATGAGGGATTTGATTTAGGTTATACCTGAATGGTCTAGCGGTTTTCCCTACTTTCTTCAATTTCAGTCTGAATTTGGCAATAAGGAGTTCATGATCTGAGCCACAGTCAGCTTCTGGTCTTGTTTTTGTTGACTGTATAGAGCTTCTCCATATTTGGCTGCATAAAATATAATCAATCTTATTTCGGTGTTGACCATCTGGTGATGTCCATGTGTAGAGTCTTCTCTTGTGTTGTTGGAAGAGGTGTATCTATATGTGTGTATATATATATATACACACACACACATGTATAGTATATATACACACCACATCTTTATCCATTTGTCGATCAGTCATGTCCGACTCTTTGCGACCCCATGGACTGTAGCCTACCAGACTCCTCCCTCCATGGGATTCTCCAGGCAAGAGTTCTGGAGTGGGTTGCCATTTCCTTCTCCAGGGGATCTACCCAACCCAGGGATTGAACCCGGGCCTCCCACATTCCTGGCAGACGGTTTAATCTCTGAGCCACCAGAGACCCCAGGTATATATATATATACACACACACATATGTATATTATATATACACACCACATCTTTATCCATTTGTCAATCAGTGGGCACTCAAGTTGCTTCCATACCTTGGCTATTACAAATAATGCTACAATAAGTCTTGGTGTACATGTATCTTTTTGAATTAATTGTTTTCTTTAAGTAAATACTCAGAAGTGAAATTGCTGGATCACGTAGAAGTTCTATTTTAATCTTTTGAGGAACATCCATATTGTTTTCCATAGTTGCTGCACCAATTTACATTCCTACTAACAGTGCATGAGGGCTCCCTTTTCTCCACATCCTCATCAACACTTATTTGTTGTCTTTTTGATAGTAGTCATTCTGACAGGTGTGAGGTGGTATCTCATTGTGGTTTTAATCGTCTGTCTGTTGGCCATCTGTATATGCCTTCTCTGGAAAAATGTCTGTTCAGGTTCTCTGTCCATTTTTAAAATCAGGTTGCTTGTTTTCTTGATGTTAAGTTCAATGTTGTATTAGCTCATTGTATATATTGCGTGTGTGTGTTTATTATGTTTTCATGTCTAACTCTTTTCAACCCCTTTGACGATAGCCCTCCAGGCTCCTCTGTCCATGGCATTCTCCAGGTAAGAATACTGGAGTGGATAGCCATTCTCTTCTTCAGGGGATCTTCTCAACCCAGGGATGAAACTTGTGTCTCCTGCATTGCAAGCAGATTCTTTACCATCTGAGCCGTCAGGGAAGCCCAAATGTTGTATACAAGCCCCTTATCAGATAGTGAAGTTGCTCAGTCATGTCTGACTCTCTGTGACCCCATGGACTGTAGCCCACCAGCCTCCTCTGTCCCTGAGATTTTCCAGGCAAGAGTACTGGAGTGGGTTGCCACTTCCTTCTCCAGGGGACTGGATATTCCCCACCCAGGGATCAAACCCAGGTCTCCCACACTGTAGGCATATGCTTTATCATCTCAGCCACCAAGGAAGTCCCTTATCAGATATATTGCTTACAAATATCTTCTCCCATTCAGTAGGCATGCCTTTCATTTTGTTTATATAGTTTCCTTAGCTGTGCCTGAGTCTTTTAGTCCAATGTAGTCCCACTGGCTTGTTTTTTTGAGGGACAGCTCTCTCTCTCTCTCTCTCTCATATATATATAGTGTCCCCCACATACTCAGCATAGTGCCTGTTCAGGTTTGGAATGCATTGAATGTTTGATGAATGAATGTTCTGATCAAGTAGAAAATATTGATAGAACTTTGTTGACAGGATGATAATGATATTTCAAAGAATCAAAAAAAGTAAACACTCTTCCCCAGGCATATCAGAAAGGACCTTGACACAGCCATTCTTAGCACATCTGAAATGGTCAGAATAAATAAGAGCAATCACACATGTGAAGAGTCCATGTGTGAGCTTCATGTGAAGGGCATGTGGTCAGGACATTCACAAAGCTATCGTCAGGGTATTCATTTTGCAAACAATGATCGAGGACCTGCCATGCCTCTGACACTAGGCCTAGTGGGAGGGACAAAAGCAAAAAGACACGACCTTCCCCACAACTCCAAGAAGATAATGCCAATTGTTAGGGAGCTAACTCCTCTTTAACTAAACAAATCTCAGTGAAAGTTTTGTGGAAAATGATGACTATTTGAGAGAAAAGATAAGGCAGCAGAATCTGAGCTTCTCCTGATTTTCAGATCCAGTATCCTTGGAATTTTTTAGGGCCAGTGAAGTTAAGATGTTCCTTATCTAAACTTACAAGAGACTTTTTAAAATAATTATTTATTTGGCTGCACCGGGTCTTAGTTGTGGTATGCAGGATCTTTAGTTTTGGCGTGGGGAATCTAGTTCCCTGACCAGGGATCAAATCTGACCACGATTCCCTGCCTTGAAAGTGTGGAATCTTAGCCACTGGACCACCAGGGAAGTTTCATAAACTCAAAGAGATTTTTAATGCTATCTGAACTCTGCAAGAGGCCAAAGGGGATTATAAATACATGTAAGAACCGTACACACGTTTAGGGACGAGGTTATAGACCTTTGACAAGGCTTTGTACAGTTTTATAAGTCTGTGTACAGTTTTATAAGTCTGTGTTCATTAATTCTCTTCACCTTCCCAGCCTGTAACCCTAGGTCCCAGGAGGGTTAATTATTGGACCCACGCATAATCAGTATGCACTGTGAAACTGTGCAACTGAGAAACCACCCTCTGTAGTAAGCGCTCCAGAAGCAGCCTCTCTCTGCAGAAAGAAAGCTATTCCTTTTACTTCAGAACTGAGAATATCTTGAGCCACAGCCCCCTAAAGAAAACATGTCAGAGGCCTGCTGTGGGTCCATGTGCCATCGTGGGACAGGTAGGCTCAATAGGAAGGTCTATTCTGTTATCCAGCTTCAGGCAGGTAACGACCACTGCGGACTTAAATCTCTCAAAGGAAAGCCAAAAGGTTAGAGTAGATGACATCTCTAAGGGTCATTCCCAGTTTTATTAGTTTATTTCCAGAGTAAAAGCAGACCTACAATTATCTATCCAGTAAGGAATATCCCCATATTTCCATCATTTGCCCAAAATAATAATGGGATTTCTGAAACCAGGTTATAGGATTTTTCCTCCAAAATAGCCATGGGATATGTTATACTTGTCATAATCTGTCCGCAGCAAGTTATCAAATCATTCAGTAAAGTTTTTTTAATTTTGATTTTCTAATATAATTCCACTTTTATTCATATTAAGCAATTGATACAATTAGCAAACTCATCAAATATTGAATTCCTTTAAGTTTAACTTACATAGCATATATTCACCCACCTTACATTTAAGATTCAATAATTTTCCATAAATTTTATTGAATTGTGCAACCATCACCACAACCCAATTTTAGAACACTTGCAATAAAGTTTTTATCACCACACTATTGTGTTTCAATAATATTTTAAACTAATGATTTTTTTCCCTATATATAGGAGATAAAGTCCTCACACTTGCTGTTCCACAGTGTGGAGAATGCAGTGCCTGCTTGAATCCCAAGGGAAACTTCTGTGAGAAGCAAGAGTTAGTAGATTTGCCCATCTTTTGTTTATCTTGTCACTTTTTATTAAACCGTTTTTATTGTGCAAGCACTGACCTGGAGCTAAAGGTGTTCATTTCTCTCTTTACAACTCTATGTGTCTGGGTTGATGCTGTGCCTGTCTGTGTCACTGCTGAACAGCTTTCTACCCTCTTCTAGATTAATGCTGGATGGCACCAGCAGGTTTACCTGCAAAGGAAAAAAGATCTATCATTCTTTCCACACAAGTACATTCACTGAATATACTGTTGTGCCTGCGATTTCAGTGGTGAAAATTGATGCTGCTGCTCCCATGGATAAGATTTGTGTCATAAGCTGTGAGGTGGCTACAGGATATGGGGCGGCTGTTCCCTCGGCCAAGGTGAGGAAAACAGCTGTGTGTTAGTATGTTATAGTGATCTGCCAAGAAAACATAAAAACAAGACCAAAACAGTCCAAATGTTTCAACTGGGGTTAATAGTTCCAAAAGCCTCAATGGTTGTTTTTGTTTGTTTTCTTAATTATACAAGTGTCCAGATTTGATTCCTAACACAAACATGACTTGTGAATTTGTAGGTCACTTCTGGTTCTGCCTGTGTGGTCTTTGGACTTGGAGGAATCGGCTCAGCTATTGTCATGGGCTGTAAAGCCTCTGGTGCTTCTAGAATCATTGGAGTTGATATCAATGAGGAAAAATTTCCTCAGGCAAGAGCATTAGGGGTCACAGATTGTCTCAACCCTTCGAATCTCAAGAAGCCCGTCCAGGAGGTGGTCAAGGAAATGACAGGCACCAGTGTTGACTTTGCCTTTGAGGCCATCGGACTCGCAGAAACCATGGTGTGTGGGTTTGGGTCACAGTGAGTAGAAGCAGACCAGCACAATTAAGTGAATATTGTAATAAAGTGAGTTAAGTAATTTTTTGGTTTTCCACCACATATAAAAATTACGTTTATACTATACTGTAGTCTATTAGTATGCAATAGCATTTTGTCTAAGAAAAAACAATGTACACATCTTAATTTTAAAATACTTTATTGTTAAAATATGCTAATCATCTGAGCCTTCAGTGAGAGACATTATCTTTTTTTATCTCAGTTTTATTTATCTATTTATTGTTTTACTTTACAATATATCTTTTTGTAATAGTAACAAAGATCACTGATTACATATCACAATAAGAAATTTAATAATAGTGAAAATGTTTGAGATACTGTGAGAATTACCAAATGTGACACAGACAAAAAGGAAGCAAATGCTGTTGGAAAAAAAAAAATGTGCTGATAGAGTTACTCAACACGGGGTTGCCACAAACCTTCAATCCGTAAAAAATGCAATATCTGAAAAATGCAAAGCACAGTAAAACGAATTGTCTATAGATGCTTGCTTAGTGGGTGGGGACACACTAAGTATAAAACTCCCCTGAACATATGTTTTGGACCTGTGGACCCCAGACCTAAAAATGGAATGTATAGTCACTCTAAAATATCCATCTTAAAAATCAAAGCAATATATACTTTAAAGATATGACACTACAATATATGAAGTTTAAACAAGCACTATTTCCTTCCCTGTAGTCCTAGCTCTTTATCCACGAACATGTTTTTATATTTAAGTATCAACATTATGTAATTCACATATGATATTCTGTATCAGAACCGTTCATTATTTGAAAAATGAGCCTATGCACCAGTATGTTAGGTTCAGGGAGAATAAAGTAGACCCTAGACTCGGGACTAACAGGGTAGAGGAAAGAATTAGGCATTTGATTCACTTCAGTGTGTATCTAATATACATGGGTAAAGGGTGAAGGAAGTAGATGCAGTGATGTAACAGGAAAGAGACACAGGCAAAATGCAGGCAGGGGAGAGACAGAAGGTTAAGAAACAGAAAAGGAAGCAAAATAGATTGACGTGAGGTATACTCTACACCCTTAAAAAACTGATTTTTGTTAATGAAGCTTCACACACACATATGTATATATATTTGTTTTTATTAAATATAAATGAACTGAACAGTTATACAAGTGAGAAGGTCAGGCAAAGAATAATAGTATGTGTGGTCTTTGAGGTGGCGGGTAATTTTATTAAATAAACACACAGTACTTACTCTGTGTCAGATAACGTTCTAAATGTTTTAATCACTTAAGCCTTGTAACAAATCTATGACATAGGTGGTATTATTCTTCCTTTTACAAATAAACAGACATAAGGAGGTTAAGTAACTTGCCTAAAGTCACACCGTGGCAGGGTCTGTGCTCTTTACCACTAAACTCTGCTGCTGCTACTGCTAAGTCGCTTCAGTCGTGTCCGACTCTGTGCGACCCCATAGACGGCAGCCCACCAGGCTCCACCACCCCTGGGATTCTCCAGGCAAGAACACTGGAGCGGGTTGCCATTTCTGGTTCTCTAATGAGATTCCATCACTGGCAATGTTGAAGCTGAGCTCAAAGTAAGTAGCATCTGCCCAGGAGGAGGTCTGAAATCTAGGAACTCTACACTCCTTCCAACACTGCAGATAGTTGTTACTTATGTATGGGCATCTACTTATGGTCATTTTTCTCATTATCAGGTTGCTGCTTGGGACTCCTGCCACCTGAGCCAAGGTGTCTGTATAATCACTGGAGTGTCTCCACCAGGTTCAAAGTTTTCCCTTTCTGCTCAATCAGTTTCCACTGGACAGACACTGAAGGGTTCGTGTTTAGGAGGTAAGTCAGTTGTTTTTGGTTTCACAAAATCTCTTTCAACTTTGTAGAAACATGTAATTCAAAAATCTTCTCCTTGGGGAAACAAACCTATAATGGTATAAGTTTTCAATGACTTCTCCTCCAGTGAATTGGTATATTTTGCAGATTAGTTAATTTAATTAAATAGGTTTTTATTTTTACATTTAAATAAAAATTTTTAAATAGTTTCTGGGTTTTCCTACAAAATAGTTTCTGGGTTTCCCCAGTGTTTGGAATAATCCAGCTAAGTTCGGTTCTGCACTGGTGGACTCAAAGTTTGTTGTGCTATTTTAACAGCAAGGCTTTCTGGATAATTACAGGCACCAACTTGGTATTTGGCACTGATATTTGTCTTCCCATAGGAGCCCTTATTTCTGAGTAGTACTGACCAATAGCTTTACTAAATTAATATTCCCATCTCCATCCATTGCTCTGATCAAAAGTTCCCATGCCATCTCATTGTGTGTGAATAGAGAGATGAGGAAATAGTTGTATAATGTTAAACCCAGGAGGTGGACTGGAGACTCTACTTTATTTTTAATTAGTTTTTAACCCAATAATGTGTGAATATTGACCCAATTTTTTCCCAAAGATGTTCCAGGTAACAGAACTGTCTGTAGCCGCCATACTTAGCAACAAAAGCCAACAACTTCTGATGTACAAATGAACTCATCAATGGCAAATTTTCAGAATACTTTACCCATCTCCACAACTTACTTATTTTTCTTTTGGTTAATTTGATATTTCTCAAATCTTATTACAACAGCCTTTTTATTTTGCAGATTATAAAACCAGAGACTGTTTTCCCCAACTAGTGACTGCTTACCTACAAAATAAAATTAATATAGATCCATTAATAACCCATCAGTTGCCTTTTGACCAACTCCACAAAGCTTTTGAGTTGTATCATGCTGGAAAAACGTGAGCGTTTTCTTTGATGAACTTCTATACCCTGAACTCACAGAAAAAAATGACTTTTCAAACATTCCTAAGTGGTTTTGTGGAAAAAAAAAAAAAAAAAAAAAAGATGGCTACTTGAAGACCTTCTTTCATATACTCTAGCCTATTTCCTGTTGTCACAAGGATAAGAAAAGGTTTATCTGCAAGTTCCTCTTTGGGAAAGACCTGTATTAACCTATCTCAAAGAAATGTTTGAGGAGTCGGTATAACACTAAGCACCAGTCTACTCCACATTGGTCAATTATGCATTATTTTTCTGGTTAGAGAAATCATCTAGAATAAATGAGTTGACATTACTGCCATCATAAAATCTTACAAGGATCTTCGAGGCAAAGGTTCAGACTCTACCCAAGGCACAAAGCCTTTCTATATCATTTCTTGACAAATGTCAGTCTGCTCCAGCTAGCATACCTTTAGGGATGAAGTGTTTACTCAGTGTGTTCATTTATATACTCAGTGTATATTGAGTGATGGTACACTCTTTGCAGGACTGTCCTGAGTGCTGGAGACAGTGGATAGCAAGTAACAAGGAGTAAATGAGGAATTACTTCTGTGATGAATTCTTTGACTTTCTGATTCTGGTTCTTAAGAACATCTCTCATTCCTATTCTCTCCCCACTCTCTACCTACATCGTTTGCTTTCTTTATTATTTCTTTTTATTTTAAGATAGGTATTTTAATTTTAGCCTGCTATGTACCTTCTTGGTTTAGACCTAGCATGTCAGCCCATTTAAATCAAGAAAGAAGAGTCAAGAAAACTCATCTTAAATTTTTGAAACAAATAATAGAGGAAGGGAATGGATCTAGCAGGTAGCAGACACACTACAAACAGAAAGGAACTAAGGAACCCATTTATTCTTCCCTAATTGGACATGGTATTAGATTCTAGGATTGGTGGAAGTTGATCAGAAGCTATAGCAGAGGGTTTGGATGTCTTTGTGATTATGTAGCCAGAAGGAATGGTGCTCAAAGCTGGGGTCTTCCTATTATAGCTGATTTGGGGTCCTGTTTTCACTCCATCCTATATTTCTTATAGCTAAACTAGATAAAGGTGGAGTGGGGTGGGGATAGGCAACTCAGTTTTTCAATACAGTGTGTAATTGCTTTGCTGATATCACTGTTTCTCAAGGTATTAAACTGCTTTATTATTACACTTCTGTGTTTCAGGATCCGCTGTGTTCTGCTGTTCTGAGATCTCAAATAATGAAAGGTGCAAGGATATCCTTGGGGAGTTTATTCCTTTCCTGTTTCACTTCCCTGATTGTTCCAGTGCAGTGAAAAGAGCAGCAAAAATATGGAACTGCAGTGTGATTATAAAAATGAAAAAAAAGTTCACCTTGAATTTAATTATAATAAAATAGCCTCTTAGAGAATAGATGTTATATAATTCATTTTGTGACATTAAAAAAAAGGGATAGTGGGGAAAAAAAGGGGATGGTGGGATTTGATTGATAACATTTGTGATACGTCCATCAACCCAACTATCTCTGTCATCGGTCCATGAATGTTGTCCCTGAGTTATCCCTTATTCCTATTCTCAATATACAGATTTCTCTGTATCTTTCACACCACTCCAGGGTTTACATGATGATTTTGCTGTTTCTACAATGCATGGGGTCTCATAAATTCTTGAAAGGCTCTCTCAGGACACAGTGAGCCATTTTCTATTCTGGGGTCTTCGAACCATCCTATGCCTGCAATGCCCATGACATGCTGAGGCACAGTTCCCATCTGTGCTTTCAAACAGAAAAGCATATCTGGGAAATCTTGCCACCTGCACCCCGAGGAAGCATGTGTAGGACTCTTTAAGAGAAACTCATCTATGACCTCATAACTTCCTTTTCAAGTCTTTTTCTCTTCACTAAACAAATATAATTATTTCCTCACTAAGGCTGGGAGATTGGGAGAGGGATAAAAACAGCTCCTTTTATCTAGTTTTGTCCTTTTGCTTTTCATCTGTTCTTGAGTCATTTACATTCTCCTCAAACTTTTGCTGTTGAAACAAAGAAATCACAAGGAAAATTTCTTTTATGATCTTGTTTCATTTGTAATATCCCTTCCTGAGATTTGAGCTCAAAATGTCCAGCTGACTTAATGAGGGAAGGTCCAAGAATTTTTAAAAAACACATGAAAATTTTTCTTAAGTGAATACTTTAAATACAGTCCTGCCAGTCTATCTCTGTCACCTTAACAAGCCCTTCCCGCTCTGAGTATCAACTGCCACATTGTCAAGTGGGAAAATAAGAGTAATGTTATAAGATGATTTTTAAGACTGGAGATCACTTGTATAAATGAAATAAAATGAAAACATATAACATTTTAAATAATAGAATAATTAAGATCTAAGGAAAGGGAAAAGAAAAGGCAAATAAATGAAGACATTTTAAACTTAAGAACTTAAGAATAAAAGTTATAGAATTCAAACATTCTAAAGAATAGAAAGACAAGGCTAGGAGAAACAGTTTCAAAAGAATAAAATAACTATTTTGTTACATAGAGAAAAGCTATCAATGTGACCTAAAATCATGAAAAAAATTAGTAACAGAATGTATTCTTAACAAAACACAACTGGAAAAATAAAAGAGCTGATACCAGAGTTGTATCAGAAGCTTGGGGTTGGAAATACCCAGCTACCAAGAACTGTCCCCCAAGCTGGAAGACTTCTACACTTGAACAGAAGCTTGGAAAGAAAAACCAAAACAAAAAACCCATGAAACACACAGCAGGGCCAGGAGAAAGACGCACTTAGATGGAAGGCTTTTCCTGAACCTCACTGTCCCCAGACACGATTAGAGAGACACTAAGTTGATTCTATTGCATCAAAATTGTTGCCTCCTCTTTTTTTTTTTTTTGGGAGCATGGTGCAACATGCAGGATCTTAGTTCCCTAACCAGGGATGGAACCCTTGTCCTCTGCATTGGAAGCATGGGGGCTTAACCACCTGACCACTAGGGAAGTCCTTGTTGCCTCTTATCAGTGTTTTCCTCTGTGATTGATCTTTGAACAATTCTATAAAAAGAGTCCTCAGTTCAGTTCAGTTCAGTCGCTCAGTCGTGTCTGACTCTTTGTGACCCCATGAATCGTAGCACGCCAGGCCTCCCTGTCCAAAAAAGAGTCCTAGGCATATTTCTATAGCTTTTATAATATCTCTTTGCTACCTCATAGCCCTTAGGGTGTTTCCTTCTATTTCTGACACTGTCTTCAAAATGTCTCTAATTATTCATTTGTGAAAACATTATTTCATACACTCACATCTGCTTTTTTTGTGGCCACTTGTCTCATGTTCTATCCCCCCAGGACAGTTGAGCAGGTTTTATGTTTTGTTTGCTTTTGAAATAAAATGGACAAAGAATTATTAATTTCATGGCATCTTTCTCAGATTTCAAGAAGTCAGAGTGCTGGGGGGGGGGGGGGGGTCATTATTTCTCTTATGAGATCACAATAGTACTATCACACTTTATTAAGAGTATCTCCTGGTTTACTGTTTCAGGCATATCATATCTTTATCCTCTGTATCTGGTACAAAGTAAGTGCTCAATGAATTTTTTTTTTTTAATTTTTTAAAATTTTTAAATTTTTTTATTTTTTGTTTTAATTTTAAAATCTTTAATTCTTACATGCATTCCTAAACATGAACCCCCCTCCCACCTCCCTCCCCATAACATCTCTCTGGGTCATCCCCATGCACCAGCCCCAAGCATGCTGTATCCTGCGTCAGACATAGACTGGCGATTCGATTCTTACATGATAGTATACATGTTAGAATGCCATTCTCCCAAATCATCCCACCCTCTCCCTCTCCCTCTGAGTCCAAAAGTCTGTTATACACATCTGTGTCTTTTTTTGCTGTCTTGCATACAGGGTCGTCATTGCCATCTTTCTAAATTCCATATATATGTGTTAGTATACTGTATTGGTGTTTTTCTTTCTGGCTTACTTCACTCTGTATAATCGGCTCCAGTTTCATCCATCTCATCAGAACTGATTCAAATGAATTCTTCCATTTGAAAAGGAATACTCCATTGTGTATATGTACCACTGCTTTCTTATCCATTCATCTGCTGATGGACATCTAGGTTGTTTCCATGTCCTGGCTATTATAAACAGTGCTGCGATGAACATTGGGGTACATGTGTCTCTTTCAATTCTGGTTTCCTCGGTGTGTATGCCCAGCAGTGGGATTGCTGGGTCATAAGGTAGTTCTATTTGCAATTTTTTTAAGGAATCTCCACACTGTTCTCCAAAGTGGCTGTACTAGTTTGCATTCCCACCAACAGTGTAGGAGGTTTCCCTTTTCTCCACACCCTCTCCAGCATTTATTGCTTGCAGATTTTTGGATCGCAGACATTCTGACTGGTGTGAAGTGGTACCTCATTGTGGTTTTGATTTGCATTTCTCTAATAATGAGTGATGTTGAGCATCTTTTCATGTGTTTGTTAGCCATCCGTATGTCTTCTTTGGAGAAATGTCTATTTAGTTCTTTGGCCCATTTTTTGATTGGGTGGTTTATTTTTCTGGAATTGAGCTGCATAAGTTGCTTGTATATTTTTGAGATTAGTTGTTTGTCAGTTGCTTCATTTGCTATTATTTTCTCCCATTCAGAAGGCTGTCTTTTCACCTTGCTTATATTTTCCTTTGTTGTGCAGAAGCTTTTAATTTTAATTAGATCCCATTGATCTATATGTCTGTCTTTGTGCCAATACCATACTGTTTTGATGACTGTGGCTTTATAGTAGAGCCTGAAGTCAGGCAAGTTGATTCCTCCAGTTCCATTCTTCTTTCTCAAGATTGCTTTGGCAATTCGAGGTTTTTTGTATATCCATACAAATCTTGAAATTATTTGTTCTAGTTCTGTGAAAAATATGGCTGGTAGCTTGATAGGGATTGCATTGAATTTGTAAATTGCTTTGGGTAGTATACTCATTTTCACTATATTGATTCTTCCAATCCATGAACATGGTATATTTCTCCATCTATTAGTGTCCCCTTTGATTTCTTTCATCAGTGCTTTATAGTTTTCTATATATAGGTCTTTAGTTTCTTTAGGTAGATATATTCCTAAGTATTTTATTCTTTTTGTTGCAATGGTGAATGGAATTGTTTCCTTAATTTCTTTTTCTACTTTCTCATTATTAGTGTATAGGAATGCAAGGGATTTCTGAGTGTTGATTTTATATCCTGCAACTTTACTATATTCATTGATTAGCTCTAGTAATTTTCTGGTGGAGTCTTTAGGGTTTTCTAGTAGAGGATCATGTCATCTGCAAACAGTGAGAGGTTTACTTCTTCTTTTCCAATTTGGATTCCTTTTATTTCTTTTTCTGCTCAGATTGCTGTGGCCAAAACTTCCAGAACTATGTTGAATAGTAGCGGTGAAAGTGGGCACCCTTGTCTTGTTCCTGACTTTAGGGGAAATGCTTTCAATTTTTCACCATTGAGGATAATGTTTACTGTGGGTTTGTCATATATAGCTTTTATTATGTTGAGGTATGTTCCTTCTATTCCTGCTTTCTGGAGAGTTTTTATCATAAATGGATGTTTAATTTTGTCAAAGGCCTTCTCTGCATCTATTGAGATAATCATATGGTTTTTATTTTTCAATTTGTTAATATGGTGAATTACATTGATTGATTTGCAGATATTGAAGAATCCTTGCATCCCTGGGATAAAGCCCACTTGGTCATGGTGTATGATCTTTTTAATGTGTTGTTGGATTCTGATTGCTAGAATTTTGTTGAGGATTTTTGCATCTATGTTCATCAGTGATATTGGCCTGTAGTTTTCTTTTTTTGTGACATCTTTGTCAGGTTTTGGTATTAGGGTGATGGTGGCCTCATAGAATGAGTTTGGAAGTTTACCTTCCTCTGCAATTTTCTGGAAGAGTTTGTGGAGGATAGGTGTTAGCTCTTCTCGAAATTTTTGGTAGAATTCAGCTGTGAAGCCGTCTGGACCTGGGCTTTTGTTTGCTGGAAGATTTCTGATTACAGTTTCAATTTCCGTGCTTGTGATTGGTCTGTTAAGATTTTCGATTTCTTCCTGGTTCAGTTTTGGAATATTGTACTTTTCTAAGAATTTGTCCATTTCTTCCACGTTGTCCATTTTATTGGCATATAACTGCCGATAGTAGTCTCTTATGATCCTTTGTATTTCTGTGTTTTCTGTTGTGATCTCTCCATTTTCATTTGTAATTTTATTGATTTGATTTTTCTCTCTTTGCTTCTTGATGAGTCTGGCTAATGGTTTGTCAATTTTATTTATCCTTTCAAAGAACCAGCTTTTGGCTTTGTTGATTTTTGCTATGGTCTCTTTTGTTTCTTTTGCATTTATTTCTGCCCTAGTTTTTAAGATTTCTTTCCTTCTACTAACTCTGGGGTTCTCCAATTCTTCCTTTTCTAGTCGCTTTAGGTGTAGAGTTAGGTTATTTATTTGACTTTTTTCTTGTTTCTTGAGGTATGCCTGTATTGCTATGAACTTTCCTCTTAGCACTGCTTTTATAGTGTCCCACAGGTTTTGGGTTGTTGTGTTTTCATTTTCATTAGTTTCTATGCATATTTTGATTTCTTGTTTGATTTCTTCTGTGATTTCTTGGTTATTCAGAAGTGTGTTGTTCAACCTCCATATGTTGGAAGTTTTAATAGTTTTTCTCCTGTAATTGAGATCTAATCTTAATGCATTATGGTCCGAAAAGATGCTTGGAATGATTTCAATTTTTTTGAATATATCAAGTTTAGATTTATGGCCCAGGATGTGATCTATCCTGGAGAAGGTTCCATGAGCACTTGAGAAAAGGTGAAATTCATTGTTTTGGGGTGAAATGTCCTATAGATATCAATTAGGTCTAACTGATCTAATGTATCATTTAAAGTTTGCGTTTCTCTGTTAATTTTCTGTTTCGTTGATCTGTCCATAGGTGTGAGTGGGGTATTAAAGTCTCCCACTATTATTGTGTTATTGTTGATTTCCCCTTTCATACTTGTTAGCATTTGTCTTACATATTGCGGTGCTCCTATATTGGGTGCATATATATTTATAATTGTTATATCTTCTTCTTGGATTGATCCTTTGATCATTATGTAGTGGCCTTCTTTGTCTCTTTTCGCAGCCTTTGTTTTAAAGTCTATTTTATCGGATATGAGTATTGCCACTCCTGCTTTCTTTTGGTCTCTATTTGCATGGAATATCTTTTTCCAGCCCTTCACTTTCAGTCTGTATGTGTCCCTTGTTTTGAGGTGGGTCTCTTGTAAGCAGCATATAGAGGGGTCTTGTTTTTGTATCCATTTGGCCAGTCTTTGCCTTTTGGTTGGGGCATTCAACCCATTTACGTTTAAGGTAATTATTGATAAGTATGATCCTGTTACCATTTACTTTATTGTTTTGGGTTCGGGTTTATACACCCTTTTTGTGTTTGCTGTCTAGAGAATATCCTTTAGAATTTGTTGGAGAGCTGGTTTGGTGGTGCTGAATTCTCTCAGCTTTTGCTTGTCTGTAAAGCTTTTGATTTCTCCTTCGTATCTGAATGAGATCCTTGCTGGGTACAGTAATCTGGGCTGTAGGTTATTGTCTTTCATCACTTTAAGTATGTCTTGCCATTCCCTCCTGGCCTGAAGAGTTTCTATTGAAAGATCAGCTGTTATCCTTATGGGAATCCCCTTGTGTGTTATTTGTTGTTTTTCCCTTGCTGCTTTTAATATTTGTTCTTTGTGTTTGATCTTTGTTAATTTGATTAATATGTGTCTTGGGGTGTTTCGCCTTGGGTTTATCCTTTGGAACTCTCTGTGTTTCTTGGACTTGGGTGATTATTTCCTTCCCCATTTTAGGGAAGTTTTCAACTATTATCTCCTCAAGGATTTTCTCATGATCTTTCTTTCTGTCTTCTTCTTCTGGGACTCCTATAATTCGAATGTTGGAGCATTTCATGTTGTCCTGGAGGTCTCTGAGATTGTCCTCATTTCTTTTAATTCGTTTTTCTTGTTTCCTCTCTGATTCATTTATTTCTACCATTCTATCTTCTATTTCACTAATTCTATCTTCTGCCTCTGTTATTCTACTATTTGTTGCCTCCAGAGTGTTTCTGATCTCATTTATTGCGTTATTCATTATATTTTGACTCTTTTTTATTTCTTCTAGGTCCTTGTCAAACCTTTCTTGCATCTTTTCAATCCTTGTCTCTAGGCTATTTATCTGTGATTCCATTTTGATTTCAAGATTTTGGATCATTTTCACTATCAATATTTGGAATTCTTTCTCAGGTAGATTCCCTACTTCTTCCTCTTTTGTTTGGTTTGGTGGGCAACTCTCCTGTTCCTTTACCTGCTGAGTATTCCTCTGTCTCTTCCTCTGGTTATATTGCTGTGTTTGGGGTGGCCTTTTTATATTTTGATGATTTGTGGAGTTCTCTTTATTATGGAGCTTCCTCACTGTGGGTGGGGTTCTATCAGTGGCTTGTCAAGGTTTCCTGGTTAGGGAGGCTTGTGTTGGAGTTCTGGTGGGTGGAGCTGGGTTTCTTCTCTCTGGAGTGCAGTGGAGTGACCAGTAATGGGTTATGAGACATCAAAGGTTTTGGAATAATTTTGAGCTTCCTGTATATTGAAGCTCAGGGGAGTGTTCCTGTGTTGCTGGAGAATTTGTGTGGTATGTCTTGTTTTGGAACTTGTTGGCCCTTGGATGGAGCTTGGTTTCGGTGTAGGTATGAAGGCATTTGATGAGCTCCTATTGCTTAATGTTCCCTGAATTCAAGAGTTCTCTGATGTTTTCAGGCTATGGATTTAAGCCTCCTGCTTCTGGTTTTCAGTTTTATTTTTACAGTAGCCTCTAGACTTCTCCATCTATACAGCACTGATGATAAAACATCTAGGTTAAAGATGAAAAGTTTCTCCACATTGAGGGACACTCAGAGAGGTTCACTGAGTTACAAGGAGAAGAGAAGATGGAGGGGGTAGTTAGAGGTAACTGGAATGAGATGCAGTGAGATCAAAAGAGGAGAGAGCAAGCTAGCCAGTAGTCATTTCCTTACGTGTGCTCCATAGTCTGGACCGCTCAGAGGTATTTACAGAGTTATACAGGGAAGAGGAGAGGGAGGATGTAGACAGAGGTGACCAGGAGGATAAGAGAGAGGAATGAGAAGGAGAGAGACAAATCCTGCCAGTAACCAGTTCCTTAGGTGTTCTCCACCGTCTGGAACACACAGAGATTCACAGAGTTGGATAGAGAAGAGATGGGGGAGAAAAGAGACAGAGGCCACCTGGTGGAGAAAAAGGAGAGTCCAAAGGAGGAGCGAGTGGTCAAGCCAGTAATCTCGCTCTCAGGTAAACTTGGGTAGTGAAGTTTGGGTTTTTAAATGTACAAAATTGACAACAAAAACCTAAGAGCAAAGATTAAAAATCTAGAGTAGAGGTTGGATTTTCAAAAATACAATATTAAAGAAAAGAAGCAGAAGGAAAAAGGAAGAAAGAAAAAAAAGCAAAAACAAGAATTATTAAAAAAAACAAAAACAAAACAAAAAAAACCACCAACAACCATCCAAAGACTATATATGGTGTTTGCCTTTAAAAAAAAAAAGTCTTTTTTATAAAAAATAGTAATAATAGGTTATAGAAATAAAAATTAGAGGAGAAATAGAAGACTTAACAATTTAAAAAAAGTTAGAAAAAAAAGAAAAAAAAAGGAATGATTTTAAAAATAGTAAAAATATATCTGGCCCTTCTCTGATGTTGTGGGCCGTGTGGGATCACTTCCAAGGTGATTCCCTCTGTTTAACTTCTTCTGTTTGCTGGTTTTTTAGGCTCACTAGTTCAGTCACGCTGTGGGGCGGGGGGATGCTGCAAAGAAATAGCACTGTCATGTGCAAACAGTGTCTCAGCCCCGCTTGACCTGTCCCTTCTCGCGGCACACAAACCGCTCCGGCTCTACGATGCTCAGCCGGGAACCGTCTGGGGCCGGCCCTAGGCTGCGTGCACTTCCCCGGTCCAAGCTGCTCAGGTTTGGCGCTCAGGCAGCCCTCAGAGGCACAGATTCAGCTGGGACTGCGCTTTGTGCCCTTCCCAGGTCCGAGTAGCTCAGGAGTTTGGCGAGCACGATTGCCGCAACTTGTCACCTTTTCTGCCACTGCTGCTCAGCTTTCTGAGTGGACTGCTGGCGCCCCCCGTGAGGCAGATGGTGACTGTGCAGCACCCCCAGAAGTCTTAGCAAAGAAGCCTGCTTGCAGTTAGGTAAGTAAAGTCTCTCCAGGTCTGCAATTGCCCCTTTCCAGTCCTTACAGCTCTGGCTGCCTGTCCCCAGCAGGGGATGGTCTGCAGCCGGCTTTTTCTGTTCCATCCTTTGTTCTGTGCTCGGTCCTGGTGGTGTCTTATGTTCAAGCTTTTCGTGCGGTAGCTATCCCACAGTCTGGTTTGCTAGCCCAAGTTAGATCGTTCTGGTTGCGCGTGGGGCGTTCCTGCCCGATTCTTACAAAGCACTGCAGTCCGCGCCTCCCGCGCTTCCCTGCCCTGCCCCCACTAGCTTGTGGCGATGCAGGCTTCTGTGCTGCTTTTCCGCTGGGGGAGTTACTGTTAGGTTGTAATCTGTTGGTTTTAATTATTTATTTATTTTTCCCTTCCTGTTATGTTGCCCTCTGTGTTTCCAAGGCTCGCCACAGACTCGGCAGGGAGAGTGTTTCCTGGTGTTTGGAAACCTCTCTTCTTAAAATTCCCTTCCCGGGACATAGCTCCTTCCCCACCTCCTTTGTCTCCTTTATTGTCTTTTATATTTTTTCCTACCTGTTTTTGAAGACAATGGTCTGCTTTTCTGGTTGCCTGATGTCCTCTGCCAGCCTACAGAAGTTGTTTTGTGGAGTTTGCTCAGCGTTGAAATGTTCTTTTGAGGAATTTGTGAGGGAGAAAGTGGTCTTCCCGTCCTATTCCTCCACCATCTTTACAGTTCCCCCCTCAATGAATTTTTTTGAAAGAATAAATCACAAAAACTCGATGAAAAGTTAAGAAGTTTTGTTCAATGCTTTAGGCTAAAGTAATGATTATTTTCAGAAATAAGGAAGGCAGAGAAGCAGGGAAAAAGGAGAATAATTCTCTGAGAAACTCCAATTCAGAAAGCATAAGAATAATGAAGATGTAGGAAGAAGCGATGATAGAACAAAGCTAAAATGGATGAGAATTTGTGTCCACTGTTATGTTTAAAGGTAAAGATTAACAGCTGCCTGTCTGATGATTTCAATTTTTATCCACTATATACAATGGATGCTGGAAGTTCAAAGAGTTATATAAACTTCCTAAATAAGCCACCAGAGTATAATGGAGTACTTACTAAATACCAGCCACTGTGCTAAGTACTTCACAATCATCATATAATCTTCATCTTAGCCCTGTGTGTTCGGGAATATTATCTCCATTCCACGGATGAAATAACTAAGATACAGAGAGACTGATTAATTCTCTCACTATGAAATAGCTATGTGGCAAAACAAAGACTGAAATATAAGCAATATAAAGGCTGTGCTCTAAATCATTTTTCTTTATTACCATTTAGCAAGGAGTTCATAAACAATAGGGATACTTAATATTTATTATTGTGAAAGTAAAAGTGTTTGTCACTCAGTCGTGTCCAACTCTTGGTGACCCCATGGACTGTAGCCCACCAGGTCCTCTGTCCATGGGATTTTTCAGGCAAGAATACTGGAGTAGGTTGCCATTCCCTTCTCCAGAAGATCTTCCTGACTCAAGGATTGAACCCAGGTGTTCTGCATTGTAAGCAGATTCTTTACCATCTGAGCCTACAGGGAAGCTCAACCATTTATTATTATTACTATTATTCCTGTGAACGTGAACGTGAAGTCGCTCAGTCGTGTTCAACTCTTTGCGACCCCATGGACTGTAGCCTACCAGGCTCCTCTGTCTATGGGATTTTCCAGGCAATAGTACTGGAGTGGATTGCCATTTCCTTCTCCAAGGAATCTTCCCAACCCAGGGATCGAACCTGAGTCTCCCACATTGTAGACAGACGCTTTACTGTCTGCGATCTCAGCCTAAAGGCCGAGAAGCAATATTTGTGGTATAAATAAATTGCTATGAGAAAGGCACAATATGATATGATCTTGTGACACAAAAGCTCCAAAAACTGAGTAGAGAGTGGAAAGATAGACTGAATTCATTTCAGATTGTAAAGGAAATGGGACAGTAGGGAATTGAAGGAACAGGCAGTCAGGGATTCTTTTCATGCCACGAGTTTAAAAAAAGGAAGAACTGAGGCTTGATGTTTCAGCAGCTCTGCTTTTATAATGCAACCGAAGTACATATGGATATGGACATAGATACAGATATGTATATGGATATGGAACTCCTGACTGCCCAGGTGTTCTTCCCAAGCTCACAGGACAGAAAACCATAAGCTAGACCCAGCTAGCTAACTTTCATTTCTTACTTCTCACAAATGATATCATAGAGATTGAATAGAGGTGGAAGGAAAACAGCATATATGACTTTAATCAGATTTGCCCCCTTTCTCCTTGTCAATATATTCCATGACTGTAATAAACCTGTGAAGTACTGTTAATTCTTGGTGTTTTCAGCTGCACCATAAACTGGCAGTCTAATATCTCTATGTGTGTGCTCAGTCATGTCCAACTCTTTGCAGCTCCATGGACTGTAGCCCACCAGGTTCCTCTTTCCTTGGGATTTCCCAGGTAAGAATCCTGGCATGGGCTGCCATTTTCTTCTCCAGGGATCTTTCCAATACAAGGATCAAACCCATGTCTTCTGAGTTTCCTGCACTGGCAAGCAGATTTTTTACCACTAGCACCTCTTGGGAAGCCCCCAGCTAGCTAATATCTAACAAAGCTATTTTTCATTCCTCTAATCTGGGTTGTAAGGAGATGAAGATCTTTTACCTTTCACTTTACTTCTAATGTACTAGTACGAATTTTTAGTGTAAACAAGCATAACTGAAATATACAGAAGTGATGTAAAAACAAACACTGAATACATGGATTTTCAAAATATATATGGCCTTGAATTCTAAATCCTAAAAGATGATGGTGTGGAAGTGCTGCACTCAATATGCCAGCAAATTTGGAAAACTCAACAGTGGCCACAGGACTGGGAAAGTCAGTTTTCATTCCGATCCCAAAGAGAGGCAATGCCAAAGAATGCTCACACTACCTCACAATTGCACTCATTTCACATACTAGCAAAGTAAAGCTCAAAATTCTCCAAGCCAGGCTTCAGCAGTACATGAACCATGAACTTACAGATGTTCAAGCTGGATTTAGAAAGGGCAGAGGAACCAGAGACCAAATTTCCAAAATCCATTGAATCATAGAAAAAGCAAGAGAGTTCCAGAAAAACATCTATTTCTGCTTTATTGACTATGCCAAAGCCTTTGACTGTGTGGATCACAATAAACTGTGGAAAATTCTGAAAGAGATGGGAATACCAGACCACCTGACCTGCCTCTTGAGAAATCTGTATGCAGGTCAGGAAGCAACAGTTAGAACTGGACATGGAACAACAGACTGGTTCCAAATTGGGAAAGGAGTATGTCAAAGCTGTATATTGTCACCCTGTTTATGTAACTTCTATGCAGAGTACATCATTCAAAATGCCAGGCTAAATGAAATACAAGCTGGAATCAAGATTGCCAGGAGAAGTATCAATAACCTCAGATATGCAGATGACACCACCCTTATGGCAGAAAGCAAAGAAGAACTAAAGAGCCTCTTGATGAAAGTGAAAGAAGAACATGAAAAAGTTGGCTTAAAACTCAACGTTCAGAAAACTAAGATCATGGCATCCGGTTCCTTCACTTCATGGCAAATAGATGGGGAAATAATGGAAATAGTGACAGACTTTGTTTTGAGCGGGCTTCAAAATCAATGCAGATGACTGCAGCCATGAAATTAAAAGACGCTTGCTCCTTGGAAGAAAAGCTATGACCAACCTAGACAGCATTTTAAAAAGCAGAGACATTATTTTGCCAACAAAGTTCTGTCTAGTCAAGGCTATGGTGTTTCCAGTGGTCATGTATGAATGCGAAAGTTAGACTGTGAAGAAGCTGAGCGCTGAAGAATTCATGCCTTTGAAGTGTGGTGTTGGAGAAGACTCTTGAGAGTCCCTTGGACTGCAAGGAGATCCAGTCAGTCCATCCTAAAGGAAATCAGTCCTGAATATTCATTGGAAGAACCGATGCTGAAGCTGAAACTCCAAAACTTTGGCAACCTGATGTGAAGGACTGACTCATTGGAAAAGACCCTGGTGCTGGGGAAGATTGAAGGCAGAAGGAGAAGAGGACGACAGAGGATGAAATGGTTGGATGGCATCACTGACTCTATGGACATGAGTTTGAGCAAACTCCGGGAGTTGGTGATGGACCAGGAAGTCTGGAGTGCTGCAGTCCATGGGGTGGCAAAGAGTCGGACACGACCGAGCAACTGAACTGAACTGGCCTTGAATCACAACTAAATAATATCTTTAGGGTATGAGACTCTGCTAAATATAACATTGACTTCTGAAAGTTTCAGACATAAAACAAAAGAAAATTGAATAGTCAAATGTAGTTTTGTTAAAAAATAAAAATTGTGAAATATTCTAAATGGAAGGGACCTGAACATCCATTGATTTCATTAACCTGTGGAGCTCATATACCCCACAAAGCATAGCTTTAAATGATACAAGTATCTAAAGCCAATGTTCAACTTATTATACTAATATTGGCTCAAGTCCCCAATTTTAAAAACCTGGGGATGTGCCTGTAATGAATAGGAAACTTGCTTATCTTGTTTACCTTTTAAATATGAATGACTATCTCAGAATCTTGCTCACAGTAAGAGGATCCACTGTTATTTACAATAATGAATTAATGAATCCATGGATGTGAGGAGGCCACTTTTTCTGAAGTGGAGGGACAATATCTGAAGTCTGGTCAGAGTTATCTAGAATTCCAATAATGGAATTCTTTAAGATTTCACGTTAGAAATTTTGATAAAATTTCTGAATTTGGGGTTGAACAACATAGATCTATTGCTTCTTAGCTTCTAAAATGTGCCCAAACTAATCATATAGTCATTAGCATTATTAGTCATCCTATAAAAACACATAAATATTCATATCTTAGTGCCTTCCCAAAGTTGAGAAAACGTGAACCCCATTTATTCGTTGGGGCAGAGCCACTAATTATTCTTTGTGTATATTCTCCCTTTGATAATAAAAATATTGAAATTTAATGTTTTAAATTTTAATAATAAGAACCTTCAAAAATAACATTGAAATTTAGCTTTTTAAAGTAATGATCACTTTCATCAGTCTCACTAACAAATTGGTATGGTAACGTGACCAAATTTTGCTCAATGAGGTTCCAGCAGAAATGATGAATGAAGTACTAGGCGATGCTCCTAAAGGCTACAGCACTTTTCTATTGTATCTCCTTCCAACTAGCTGAGATAGGATCATGATAAAGGCCATCTTAGCCACAAGACAGAAGCTGCGTACTGGAGATGACAGGGCAGCATGGTAGTAAGGAGTCTGGGTCCCTGACAGTTGTGGGGCAGCCGTGACAGCTGTAGACAGACCTCTGGCCATGCATGACAATGAATAAGCTCCCATCTCAGTTAAGCCACTTTAACTCGGGTATATATGTCTGAGCAGCCAAATATGATCCTATCTAATCCACTGGCACCCTACTCCAGCACTCTTGACTGGAAAATCCCATAGATGGAGGAGCCTGGTAGACTACATGGGGTCGTAAAGAGTTGGACATGACTGAGCGACTTTACTTCACTTCACTTATCCTCTGGCAGAAGGTCAGTCATAGTCTGAACAGATCCAACTATCAAGATATTGAAAATTATTAAAAAGCAAAGCATCCCAGATAAGTGAAATGAGAGAATATAAGACTTTTCACATAATACCCGGCACATAATAGCTGAACTATTACCATGTTTTCAATTATTAAAACAGAACATAAATTTTCATAGAAAAAAAGAGTTTTTTACTAGTAACTCAGATATTTCCCAAATCTATGTTTTATTCTGTTTTATTATCTGCCATATGCCTAGTAAATATGTATGCTACATTGTTCTTGAACTGAAGACATGGTGATCAACAAGGAAAGTGAGATCCCAAGTTTTATTTTCCAGGTATATGGGGAGTGACATAATGAACAAGTGAATAAATAAATGAACAGATTATGAAAGGAGTTATAAAGAAAATAAAAGAGGGTGATGTACCAGGGATATCTGAGAAAAATATTCTTGATTGAGTGATCAGTGTATGCGTGGGAAGAATGAATATGAAGACTTTCAGGATTCTGGGTCTAATAACTGAAAATCTTATACCAAAAAACCACAAAGAAGCATAGAATTTTTAGAGCTGGAAGTTAAAGGAGATACTACAGTCCACTGTCCTCATTTCATAGACAAAAAAACTGAAGTCTGGAAAGTTAAGAACCCTTTCCAACTGGAAAATTGAACTCAAAATGAATCTGTACATCACAGTTCAGGCCTTTTACCTCCCAGTTCAGAAGTACATTCTCTTCATTAAAATTGAAGCATTTATAATGGTTACAAAAGGAGAAAGATTGGGGAAGGATAAATTAGGAGTTTGGAATTAACATACACACACTATTATACAAATAGATAATTAACAAGGACCTAGTGCACAGTACAGAGAACTCTACTCAATATTCTGTAATAACCTATATGGGAAAAGAATCTGAAAAAGAATGGACATATGTATATGTGTAACTGAATCACTTTGCTGTACACCTGAAACTAACACAACATTGTAAGTCAACTATATTTCACCATAAAATAAAAATAAGGTGAAAAGATAAATAGAATTACACTATAGATGAAAAATAAAATTTTCAAATATTAAAAAAGAAAAAAAATCTAATCATTTGTAGAACTGCTTCCTAAAAAGGATTTACTTTCATCAGTTTCCTTTTGGTGGTTTTGAAGTACTTAGCAGAAAACAGGCACAGAAAACGTGAGATGAACCACATTGGATTACCTACAATAAATGACTTGATATAGCTGCTTAACTGTCAATCAGATAGACATGCTATGAATGCAAGGATGGAGAAGGGGTAAGGAGAAAGCAGTTATTTGTAATATATATCCAGGCACACTGGTAAATGGAGTTGTGGCAGGCAGAATTCCAAAACATCTTCCATACTCCACCAAGGTTTCCTGTGATTTAGATGACTATTATCTCCATGATTATGTTACATGAATAACTAGGGGCTTCCCTAGTGGCTTAGATGGTAAAGCGTCTGCCTGCAATGCAGGAGACCTGGGTTCTATCCCTGGGTTGGGGAGATGCCCTGGAGAAGGAAATGGCAACCCACTCCAGTATTCTTGCCTGGAAAATTCCATGGATGGAGGAACCTGGTGGGCTACACAGTCCATGGGGTCGCAAAGTGTAGGACATGACTGAGCAACTTCACTTTCTTTCTTTCTTTATGTTACTTGGCCAAAGGAGACTGTCTAAATTGACTTGATCTAATTACAAGAGCACTTAAAAACAGAGGGAGAACTCAGAGATTTGAAACATAAGGATACAATGCACTAATGCTGGCTTGAAGATCCAGGTGCCATGTGAAGGGCTGTAGCTAACCTCTAAGGGCCAAGAGTGACCCCTGGGGGCAGCCATCAAGGAAATGAAGGCTTTAGTCCTACAATTACAAGCGAAAGAATTCTGCCAATAAACAGAATGAGCTTAGAAGAAGATTCTTCCCCAGAGTCTCCAGATTAAGAGCCCAGCCCAGCCAATCACCTTGATGCTGGGCTCCTGCGGACCCAGTTGAGCCTGCCTACACTTCTGACCCACGTTGCTGTCAACTCATAAGTGGGTGTTGTTTTAAGCCACTGCATCTGTGAAGTTTTCTCTTTATTTTGTTATACACACTCACATAAAGATGCAGCTGTCAACATAATTGTTCATATTTAAACCACAATAAGGACATAAAGAGGAGGGTGTTACTAGCCTCCTTTTTCAAATGAGAAAAATAAATAACACAGAGATGTTAGGTGACTTGCCCAAGGTCACACATAGTTTAACTCTTTTTGCAAAGAACACATGTCGTGTTGAGTATGTAGGTACTTAGCCCTCAGAACCACTTGACAGTATTTTAAACTAGAAAACCAGTTATTCTAACTAATTGTTCTAATTCATAGATTGGTAAAAGTTAGACATTTTACAAACTCTATGTGTTTTATTTGGCTCAGTGGTAAAGAATTTGCCTGCCATTTCAGGAGACGTGGATTTCATCCCTGCGTCAGGAAAATTCCCCTGAGGAAAGAAATGGCAACTCACTCCAGTTTTCTTGCCTGGGAAATTACAAGGACAGAGAAGACTGGCAGGCTACAGCCCATGGGGGTCACGAAACAGTCAGACACTACTGAGCAGCTGAACAACAACAAAATGTGTCTCATTTGGATGTCTAGAAGCCTATATTTGTGTTCTTTTTTTTATCACTTCCTCTTAAGTATCAAATTTAAAGTAAAAAAAAAATCCAGTATTATTAAAAGTCAACAGGTTTATGGTAATTAGAAGATAACAAAGTCTGTGACTAACCAGGGTAGTATATTCTAATTTTTAATATTTTGCATTATGTTTATCATATGGATTAAAAAATATATTTTGAAATTAGTTTGACTTGCTTCATTTAAGTATTTAAGCACAAATGGTAACTTTAATACTATGAAGCAAGAAGAGAATGGCATGAAAAAGGAACAAAGAAGAGTTCTTGGGAAGTTAAAGTGATTTCTGAAAATTTTTTTTAAATAAAAATAATGTAAAGCTTTAAGAAGAAAACCTTTCAAAAAAGAGAGAAGACAAAAACACCCCACAGAAATGATAACAGGAAAAAAAGCTAGGAGGAGAAAAACATAATATCAAACATACAACTACTTGAAATTTAAAGAAGAAGCAAAAAGGAAATTATGAAAGAAATAGAAAATTTTCAAGATCTGAAAATATAGAATACTTCTCTCTGTACACTAAAAAAAACCCTCATCAAATACCAGAAACAATTAATGAAAAAATACTCACAAATGAATTATTATGACATTTCAGAACATCAAAGCAGAAAGATTTTCTTTAAAAATCTTTCAGAAAAAAGCACATCATGACAATAAATTAATAAGTAAATAAATAAAAACTTAAAATCAGAATGACTTCATACCTCTTATCAGCTTCATTAGTGATACAAAAATATTAACAATGACTTCAAAATTATAATCGAAACTATTCTGAACCTATTTTCTAAATCCAACTATATCAAGATTGGAGAGATACAGAAGTCTGGGAGAGGTCTAGAGCTCCAGAAAGTGGATTCTGTGCTAAAGAACCTTGGTAAAAGTTAAACATTACTGAGGGTTCAGGCACTACAGATGTCCACAGCACGTACCTAATGTTTAACTTTTGGTTTTTTCTTTTGAAGTTAAATTTAGAAATTATCAGGGAAGCCTGGCATGCTACAGTCTATGGGGTCACAAAGAGTCAGACATGAGTCACCAACCGAACAGCAACAACCACAGAAATGATCAAATTTTACTTCACTACTTGTCATATTAGCAGATTGTGTGAAGTTTGAGCCAACCTGGGATATACTTGCCATTCAAATTGGCAAAAGCACCAGTTGGTCTTTATTTTTTAATCAATCTTCATTGGAGCACAGTTTTTACAATGTTGTGCTAGCTTCTACTATACAGAAAAGTTACTCAGGTATCAGTTCTGTTCAGTTCAGTTGCTCAGTCGTGTCCGACTCTTTGTGACCCCATGAATCGCAGCACATCCATCACCAACTCCCGGAGTTCTCTCAGACTCATGCCCATCGAGTCAGTGATGCCATCCAGCCATCTCATCCTCTGTCGTCCCCTTCTCCTCCTGCCCCCAATCCCTCCCAGCATCAGAGTCTTTTCCAGTGAGTCAACTCTTCACATGAGGTGGCCAAAGTACTGGAGTTTCAGCTTTAGCATCATTCCTTCCAAAGAAATCCCAGGGCTGATCTCCTTCCAAATGGACTGGTTGGATCTCCTTGCAGTCCAAGGGACTCTCAAGAATCTTCTCCAACACCACAGTTCAAAGGCATCAATTCTTCAGCGCTCAGCCTTCTTCATAATCCAACTCTCACATCCATACATGACTACTGGAAAAACCATAGCCTTGACTAGACGGACCTTTGTCGGGAAAGTAATGTCTCTGCTTTTGAATATGCTATCTAGGTTGGTCATAACTTTTCTCCCAAGGAGTAAGTGTCTTTTAATTTCATGGCTGCAGTCACCATCTGCAGTGATTTTGGAGCCCAAAATACATACACATATATCCACTCTTTTAGATTGAATCAGATAGACATATATGTATACCTACTGTTTTAGATTCTTTTCCCATATAAGTCATCACTGGGTATTGAGTAGTTCCCTCTGCTACATGGTAGGTTCTTGTTATCTATTTTATATACAGTGAAAGTGAAGTTGCTCAGTTGTGTCCAACTCTTTGCAACCCCGTGGACTGTAGCCTACCAGGCTCCTCAGTCCATGGAATTTTCCAGGCAAGAGTACTGGAGTGGGTTGCCATTTCCTTCTCCAGGGGATCTTCCTGACCCAGGGATCGAACCCGAGTCTCCTGCATTGCAGGCAGATGCTTTACCATCTGAGGCACCAGGGAAGCCCCTATGTATAGTAGTGTGTCAATTTATCCCCCTCTCCCTTTGCCTCCTTGGTAACCATAGTTTGTTTTCTACATCTGTGACTCTTTTTCTGTTTTGGAAACAAACTCATTTATACCATTCTTTTAGATTCTCCATATAAGGGATATCACATGATATTTGTCTTTGTCTGACTCACTTCACTCAGTATGATAATCTCAAGGTCCATCCGTGTCGCTGAAAATGCCATTATTCCATTCTTTTTGTGGCTGGGTAACAATCCATTGTCTGTATGCGCCACATCTGAAGTAACATACCCCTCTCCATATCTGATGAATCGGATATACATACATGTATACCCACTGTTTTAGATTCTTTTCCACTCTTTTAGATTCTTTTTCATGCTAGTCTGATTTCTGGCATGAGCCAGGCTCCTGAGACTCTGTTTAAGGAGTTCCACTGTAGCTCTGAGAGAGAGCTCAGCTATTTCTGCCAGGTTGCTAAGTTGGTAGAACACTTCTGAGCAGCTCCAGGAAGGAAAAACAACTGAGCTGAGAATGAAACGAATACACAGGAAAGGCAATACAAGAGATGCAGAGAGGTTGCATCCTCATCACATTGCTTTTACTCACCATTCTACATACTGGGCCTGGCACATGCCTGGTACAGCAAGCTACAAGAAAGGTCTGACTGAATTACTGACAAGTAAATCTATTTACACTTACTATAATTACTGATATACCTGATTTTATTTCTTCCTTATTTTTATGCTTTCTTTCTATGTTGTGTTCTCTATGCTATTCCCTTTCTTCTTTTTGAGTACCTCACACCATTTCATTTTATCTACTAATTTAGAAGTTATACTAAACATTTTAATATAAGGACTTATCAACTATCTTTACTATTGTCTGAACAAGAGAGGGAACTTATAACAGTAACTCAAATCATCCTACTTCCCCATCTCCAATCCGTATGATTAGGAAGTCTTTTCTTTACAAAAAAATATAATAAATTTCTAAGTCCCTAGAAACCTGTACTATCTACAGAAGAGCTTCATTCAATATTTATAGGAGCTTGCATGTATCTGATGCTTTGAGGTTTCAGACAGTATACTAAGTGCTTTATAGGCCCCTCCAGTTATCCTGACAAAAGCCTTACAATATAAGTTTTCCTTATTCTACATGTGAACAAACAGAAGCTCTGGAAAATTAAACACTGTTCAAGGTCAGCAATTAGTTAACAGTGGAAATGGGTTGCAAACGCAGGTCTTTCCACTTCCCAAGTCTGTGCTTCTAGCACTAAACTAGATTACCAATAGAAAAACATCACTACAGCATACATTCATTTATTCAGCATATGAATTTAGCATCTTTTATGTGCTAAATACCCTCTCCAGTATTCTTGTCTGGAAAATCCCATAGACAGAGAAGCCTGGTATGCGACAGTCCATAGGGTCACAAAGAGAGGGGCATGACTGAGAAACTGAGCATGCATGCACATGTGCTCACATAGGTGTTTTATGTGTGTGTGTGTGTGTGTGTGTGTGTGTGTGTGTGTGTACACACACTCAAATAGATATAGAGGATACAGCAAACAAAACAGAATTGGTGCCTATCCCATGCCTTGGATATTGGTGTCACTCGGGTATAGTTTTCCATGATCTTCAAGAAGAAAATTTACATAAAGATCAACTTTTTAATAATTACAAATTTTATTTCTACTGAAATCTATTTGCCAAGATTAACTTTAAAATAGCAGAGATGGCTGTGTGATCATGTGCCACTATAATCTTAAAAGCTAATGGATGGATTCACTATATGGAATTGTGGTATTTAAATAATTTTATTAATCTTGTGAATCAATTCAAACTTATAATCACCTTTCATTTCCTCTTCTTGCTCAACTAACAATATTCTCATGTTTCCTCTTTTATGGTACAGAGAGTATACCTTTTTTTTAGGTATGTTACTGTATGCTTACATGTTACTGCAGAAAAATAAATTCCCTTTTGGTAGATGGATTGGATGGAAGTAGTTGATTTATTTTCAGAGGAAGATTCTTAACATTTTTGTGGCACAAGAATGTTCACAGTATGTATTACTTGACAGGAAAGTACAGGTATAACAATGGTGAATTGTCCACACATTACAGAGCTATTGTTGAGCATGTCTGAGTGTTTCAGAGACATTCTCTATACAATGAACTAACAATGCCAGATCAGTCAAAGTGGTGGTGGTTTTGCTGATGATACAGGTTCATCCAGCAAAACACTTTGAACAATGTAACTTCTGAGTGCTTGGATCACATGTTCCACATGTACACCAGTGAACATGGGGGAATGTGCCCAGCCAACATCTTCAAGTTCAGAGCACCTGGTGCCTCCACTGGGCTCATCAGCACCTGAGATCAATGAGGAGAAAATTTCCCAGGAGGAGGATTGGCACAAGCCTCTGAACTTCAAAATGCTCATCCATCAGAGGCTGATTGGTTTGGGTATTAGTTTTGCATTTCAGGCAACCAAACTATGCAATGCTACTGATTATTGATTTTAGAAACAGAGAAAGGGTACCAATATCAAGTGTGACTACACATTGAATTAATCTTATGAGGCTATATATTTTTAAATTATGAATGCTCTTTGTGAGCACTACTCACAAGAACTTTATCAAGTACTTTCTTATAATGTCTCCTATGTAACCATCTAAACAGCAAAAACTGAGTTTTATACATTAAAACTAGTATTTTTAAATCACTAACACATTTTCCATAACATCTCAGATATTACCTATGTAAAAGTATCTTATTAGACACCAAGGCAAAATATGAAGACCATTCTACCTAATTACATATTACCTACATCATAAAACTGAAAATAAACCCTGGGATTACCAATGAAAAACTAATCCCAGAGAGTAAGACCAGCAAGATGGCTGAATAGGAAGTCCTAGTCCTCCTTTCCCTGCAGAAACACCAATTTAGTAATGATATAACCCAGCAGCTGAGATGGTAAAGAATCTGCTTGCAATGCAGGAGACCTGGGTTCAATTCCTGGGTCGGGAAGATACCTTGAAGAAGGAAATGGCAACCCACTCCAGTATTCTTGCCTGGAGAATTCCATGGACAGCCTGTCGGGCTGTAGTCCATGGGGTCAGACACGACTTACACTTGCACTTTCACGTAAACCCAAACATCTTTATGTTAATCCAAGATTCCACTTAAGAAGTTGCAATACCACAAGCAAACACAAAACCTAGAACAGCTGCACTGAAAAGGGTAAGAAAAGCAGCATCACTTTACCTGTATCAGCTCCACCCCCAAGCTAACGTAGCTCAGTGTCAAGGGAGAAAGGCCCCCAACCTGCAACTTCTGTTTTGGTAGAAAACAGAGTGAACCCTTCTTTTCAGACTCAACACCACATTTTCAGAGCCTGGTTTCTGTCTTGCCCCACTTTTCACTGTTGGCAGAACCACCGTAGGTTGGAGGCCCAGAGGCAGCTGAGCACAGCAGAAAACTGGAAGGCCTAGTTGGCACAGCTTTGCCTATCTGGGATAAACAGCTTGCCCTGAGACTTCTCTGGGAGGGAGGGAAAGAGATGAGAGGAACATGCCGCCTACATTTTTGATTTTCTGAGAGCTGCCTAAAGGACTAATTTCTGTCTCTCCTCACCCCTTAATAAGGGGGCTGATGAACCAGCACAATGTGTGGATGAAAAAGTGGCAGGCAGCTGAAAACGCCAGCACAACTTTGCTCAGGCTTCCTTGGTGGCTTAGATGGTAAAGAATCTGCCTGCAATGCAGGAGACCCAGCTTCAGTCCCTGGGTTGGGAAGATCCCCTGGAAAAGGGAACGGCAACCCACTCCAGCATTCTTGCCTGGAGAATTCAGTGGACAGAAGAGCCTGGCAGGCTACAGTCCATGGGGTCACAAAGAGTCAGACACATTGAGTGACTAACACTTTGACTTCACAACTTTGCTCGATGGAGAGAAGGTGCACAACCAGAAACTTCTCCCTCAGGAGGAAGGGAAAGGAGTGGAGTGTGCCACCATCATACCAACTTTTCTGAGAGTAGCCTGCCAGATGGACCAATTTTTGTCTCATCCCACTCAGAGTGAGAGAGAAGGTGAAGAACAGAGTGTGCATCCAGGAGTAGGCATTTCAGAGGAGGGTCCGAGTCTGCAATCTCTCTGGCCTGATTCAGGGCCCTGGTAGGGGAGCTGGCTGGCGGGCCAGGAAGAACAGAATGGCTTGCAACTGCAGAATCAGAGAACCTGCTGAGCTACACAGACAACAGAGGAAACAAGATACAACAAGCTCCTGAAAAAAGAAACTTGCAAATCCCTCTAATTAGCACCTTACGAACACAAGTTTGAAGAAAACACATCCACAGAAAAGACTTGAAGGAAAATAAAAACTTTCTCAGATAAACAAAAAATGGATGGAATTTATTGCCAGGACACCTGCCTTGCAAGACATGCTAAAAGAAGTTCTTTTGAAATAAGGAACATTATATAGGTCCAGCTCAAATCTGTATAAAGAAAACAGCATCAGAGAATGAAGAAGTAAAGGAAAAGTAAAATCTTTCATTTTACTTTTTCTAAAATGAAATAGCAGATAATAGTTTGTTCAAAACAATAGCAGCAAAAATGTATTCAATTATGTTTGTATATATACATTATATGCTTATGTATAAGAGAAATAAGTGACAGCAATGATACAAGGGAAACAAGGGAAGAATTAGGATCATTTGGTTATTACAAGGTACTCACTACCCATGAATCACTATAATTTTATTTTAAAATGGACTTGTATTAGCTGTAAATGTATATTGCAAACCCTAGGACAACTACTAAAAAAAATAAGTAGGACTGTTGAGCTCAGAAAAGAGATTTGTCTGGGAGTGGCATCAGTTAGATGGCAGAATAGAACATTTTAACCATCATCCTCCCACAGAACACTGATTTTGGCAGTCACTCAGGGTTGAGCCTACCTTTGTGGGAGTCTGAGTCCAGCAAAGAAATTCCAACACATTTTTGGAGCAAAAAATCCTAAGAACAGACACACTGAAGAGGGAAATAGAACATTTCCCTTTGTCTGCATTACTCTTCCCTTGAGGCAGTAAGGTTTGGGGCTAGGAGAGACCCTGTGACAGACAATTTCTCCCAAAGGGGAAAGTGAGAGCATGGGAGTGAGTGTCCAGTTTCCCCAACGTGGGAGACAGTTTCCAAGAGGCCCAGTTCTTTCTCACCTAACCCAGATTACTGATGTAGTCTGCAGAGTGAAAGGACTGGGAGAGGCTGGAACATAGCAGCCAGGGCTGAGGTCATCAAAGAAACTCTACTAAACACCTCACTGTTCTTTCTGCTAACCATTTCATGGACTCTGTCAGGAATTCTACTGATGAGCCTCTGGGGTGCCTCATCTATGAACCCTAGCTGACCCACTGTCATCCCTAACACTCCAAATTCCTCACTGACGCCCTTTACCCTCTCTGTCCATCCATGGCCAGAAAGAGCAAGCCTCTGCAGACAGCTTATGAGCAAGTGCAGAAAGCTGCCCTAACTCTGCAAGATGGACTGAAGGCTCACAAACGTGAGCAGTTTGGGGCACTGTCCTTGGGAAACAAATGAGGGGCCCTCCACACCTGGTCTGGTTTTGCAGGACTGAGAGAAGGGATACAGTCTTAAGGATGCCCCTCTCCTGAGAGGGAACAAGAAGTGCAAAGCAGGTGCATCAATAGAGAGGTCTAAGAAAGCCTCAGAATCCCTAGCTGGACTAACAGGTGAATCCAAACCCTGCTGATAAAGAGTGGAGGAGGTTACTGCTTCTTTGAATGTGAAAACAGCAGTATAAGACTTTGAAGAACATGAAAAACCAAGAAAACATGACATTACCAAAGGAACACAATAATTTTTCAGTAGAGAACCTCAAAGAAATGGAGATATGCAAATTGTCTGGCAAAAAACTTATTATTTGAAGGAAGCTCAGCAAGCTATAAGGGAACCCAGATAGAGATAATTCAATCCAACTCAAAAGAGTGAAGAAAGCTTATGTGAATTATGGGACAACATCAGGCAAAATAGTATTTCATTATGATATTATCATAAAGAGAACAGAGAGAAAAAGAAGAAGAAAGTATAATTAGGGAAATAATGGCTAAAAAATTCCCAAATCTGAAGAGAGATATGGACATCCATATACCTGAAGGTCCCCAAACAAATTCAATCAAAAGAGGATTTCATTTGGACTTCACTGGAGGTCCAGTGGTTAAGACTCTGTGCTTCCAATGCAGGGAGCATGGGTTCAATCTTTGGTCAGGGAAAGATCCCACATGTTTTGCAGTGTGGCCAAAATATATCAACAAAATTTTTTAATTAAAAAATAATTTTTAAAAAGAGGATTTCATTGAGATACTATAATAAAATGTAAAAAATCAAAGGATTTTGAAATTCAAAAAAGGCAAGAGAAAAAAAATTCATCTCATATGTGAAATCCTTATAAGACTATCAACAGAAACCTTGCAGGTCAAAAGAGAATACAATGGTATATTCATAGTGCTCAAATTAAAAAAAAAAATTGGCCAACCAAGAATACTTCGCCTAGAAAAACTGTCCTTCCGAAATGAAGAAGAGATAAAGAGATAAAGACATAAATGATCTGAAGGAGTTTAATCATCACTAGACCAGGTGTACAAGAAAAACTAAAGTTCTTCAAGCTGAAATGAAATGATGCTAATTAATAACATAAAAACTTTTGAAAATATAAAATAAATTCTTAAAGGTAAGTATATAGTCAAATTCAGAATACTTTAATACCATAAAAGTGGTGTGTAAATCACTTTAATATAAAGATAAAAGAAAAAGTACTAAAAATGAATCTAGCTATAATAATTTATTAATGAATGTGCAATATAAAAAGAGACATTGGAAACAAAATGTGGCAGTAGGGGAAAAAAAGAGGTAGAAATAATTGTCTTTTATTAGAAACAAAATGTATTTTATGTAAGATTCATGGTAACCACAAAGCAAAAACCTATAATAAGTACACAAGAGAAAACATAATCAAAGCACATAACTGCAGAAAATTATCAAATCTGAAAGGAAGACAAGAGAGGAAGGAACTAGGAATTACAAAACAGACAGAAAACAGTAAGATGACTATAGTAAATCCTCACCCATCAATAATTAAATATAAATGGATTATATTCTCCAACCAAAAGATATAGACTTGGCAATGGGTTAAAAAAAAAAAAAAAGGATAAGACCCAACTATATGCTCTCTACAAGAGACTCACTTTAGCTCCAAGGATACACAGAGGCTGCAAGTACAGGTGTGGGAAAATATATTCCATGAAAATAGAAAGCAAAAGAGAAGAAAAGTCGCTATATTTACTTATATTAGACAAAATAGACTTTAAGTCAAAAAATCTGACAGGAAAAAAAGAATATCATTAAATAATTATGAAGGGGTCAATTCATCAAGAGGATATGAGTTCAGTTCAGTTCAGTCGCTCAGTCCTGTCCGACTCTTTGCGATCGCATGAATCCCAGCACGCCAGGCCTCTTTGTCCATCACCAACTCCCAGAATTCACCCAAATTCACGTCCATCGAGTCGGTGATGCCATCCAGCCATCTCATCCTCTGTCGTCCCCTTTTCCTCCTGCCTTCAATCCCTCCCAGCATCAGAGTCTTTTCCAATGAGTCAACTCTTTGCATGAGGTGGCCAAAGTACTGGAGTTTCAGCTTTAGCATCATTCCTTCCAAAGAAATCCCAGGGCTGATCTCCTTCCGAATGGACTGGTTGGATCTCCTTGCAGTCCAAGGGACTCTCAGGAGTCTTCTCCAACACCACAGTTCAAAAGCATCAATTCGTTGGAGCTCAGCTTTCTTCACAGTCCAAATCTCACATCCATACATGACCACAGGAAAAACCATAGCCTTGACTAGACAGATCTTTGTTGGGAAAGTAATGTCTCTGCTTTTCAATATGCTATCTAGGTTGGTCACACCTTTCCTTCCAAGGAGTATGTGTCTTTTAATTTCATGGCTGCACTCACCATCTGCAGTGATTTTGGAGCCCTCAAAAATAAAGTCTGACACTGTCTCCACTGTTTACCCATGTTTCCCATGGAGTGATGGGACCAGATGCCATGATCTTCATTTTCTGAATGTTGAGTTTAAGCCAGCTTTTTCACTCTCCTCTTTCACTTTCATCAAGAGGCTTTTTAGTTCCTCTTCACTTTCTGCCATAAGGGTGGTGTCATCTGCATATCTGAGGTTATTGATATTTCTCCCGGCAATCTTGATTCCAGCTTGTGCTCTTCCACCCCAGCATTTCTCATGATGTACTCTGCATAGAAGTTAAATAAGCAGGGTGACAGTATACAGCCTTGATGGACTCCTTTTCCTATTTGGAACCAGTCTGTTGTTCCATGTCCAGTTCTAACTGTTGCTTCCTGACCTGCGTACAGATTTCTCAAGAGGCAGTTCAGGTGTTCTGCTATTCCCATCTCTTTCAGAATTTTCCACAGTTCATTGTGATCCACACAGACAAAGGCTTTGGCACAGTCAATAAAGCAGAAATAGATGTTTTTCTGGAACTCTCTTGCTTTTTCCAAGATCCAGGGGATGTTGGCAATTTGATCTCTGGTTCTTCTGCCTTTCTAAAAACAACTTGAACATCTGGAAGTTCACGGTTCACGTATTGTTGAAGCCTGGCTTGGAGAATTTTGAGCATTATTTTACTAGTGTGTGAGATGAGTGCAATTGTGCAGTAATTTGAGGATTCTTTGGCACTGCTTTTCTTTGGGATTGGAATGAAAACTGACCTTTTCCAGTCCTGTGGCCCCTGCTGAGTTTTCCAAATTTGTTGGCATATTGAGTGCAGCACTTTCCCAGCATCATCTTTCAGGATTTGAAATAGCTCAACTGGAATTCCATCACCTCCACTAGCTTTGTTCATAGTGATGCTTTCTAAGGCCCACTTGACTTCACATTCCATGATTTCTGGCTCTAGGTGAGTGATCACACCATCGTGATTATCTTGGTCATGAAGATCTTTTTGTACCGTTTTCTGTGTATTCTTGCCACCTCTTCTTAATATCTTCTGTGGTTGCAACCACGCACAAGTGTGGGTGGCTGCAATGGCGCACAAGTGTGGTAGGCTGCGACGGCACACAAACCCGGCCCAGAGAAGCTACCCCATGTCCGAGGTCAGGGACAGAAGCCAGGAAGACCCCATGCCCAAGGGGCGGCAGTCAAGAGGAGCTACCCCACGTCTGAGGTCAGAGGCGGCGGCCAGGAAGAGCTACCCCACACCAGAGGTCAGGGGCAGTGGCCAGGAAGAGCTACCCCACAACCGAGGTCAGTGATGGCAGCCAAGAGGAGCTACCCCGTGTCCAAGGTCAGGGGCTACGGCTGAGACTGCTAGGCTGTGACAGCACAGGAGCAGCTGAGAGGAGCTACCCCACCTCGGAGTTCAGGGGCAGCGGCCGGGAGGAGCTACCCCCTGCCCCCACCCCCCACCTCCCTGCACCCCACCTCTCTCCGAGGCCAGGGGGAGCGGCCAAGAGGAGCAACACCACGTTCAAGGAGTGGTGGCTGCACAGGCGCAGGAGAGCCTAGAGGAGCTATTCCACGTTCAAGGTCAGGAGGGGTGGCAGTGAGGAGATACCCCTCATTCAAGGTAAGGAGCAGTGGCTGCGCTTTGCTGGAGCAGCCCTGAAGAGATTCCCCACATCCAAGGTAACAGAAACCCAAGTAAGATGGTAGGTGTTGCAAGAGGGCATCAGAGGGCAGACACACTGAAACCATAATCACAGAAAACTAGTCAATCTAACCACACTAGGACCACAGCCATGTCTAACTCAATGAAACTAAACCATGCCCCGTGGGGCCACCCAAGATAGGCAGGTCATGGTGGAAGGGTCTGACAGAATGTGGTCCACTGGAGAAGGGAATGGCAAACCACTTCAGTATTCTTGCCCTGAGAACCCTGTGAACAGTATGATAGGATACTGAAAGAGGAACTCCCCAGGTCAGTAGGTGTCCAATATGCTACTGGAGATCAGTGGAGAAATAACTCCAGAAAGAATGAAGGGATGGAGCTAAAGTAAAAACAATACCCAGTTGTGGATGTGACTAGTGATAGAAGCAAGGTCTGATGCTGTAAAGAGCAATATTGCATAGGAACCTGGAATGTTAGGTCCATGAATCAAGGCAAATTGGAAGCGGTCAAACAGGAGATGGCAAGAGTTAACGTTGACATTCTAGGAATCAGCGAACTAAAATGGACTGGAATGGGTGAATTTAACTCAGATGACCATTATATCTACTACTGCGGGCAGGAATCCCTCATAAGAAATGGAGTAGCCATCATGGTCAACAAAAGAGTCCAAAATGCAGTACTTGGATGCAATCTCAAAAATGACAGAATGATCTCTGTTCGTTTCCGAGGCAAACCATTCAATATCACGGTAATCCAAGTCTATGCCCCAACCAGTAACGCTGAAGAAGCTGAAGTTGAACAGTTCTAGAAAGACCTACAAGACCTTTTAGAACTAACACCCCCAAAGATGTCCTTTTCATTATAGGGTACTGGAATGCAAAAGTAGGAAGTCAAGAAACACCTGGAATAACAAGCAAATTTGGCCTTGGAATGTGGAATGAAGCAGGGCAAAGACTAATAGAGTTTTGCCAAGAGAATGCACTGGTCGTAGCCAACACCCTCTTCCAACAACACAAGAGAAGACTCTACACATGGACATCACCAGATGGTCAACACTGAAATCAGATTGATTATATTCTTTGCAGCCAAAGATGGAGAAGCTCTATACATTCAGCAAAAACAAGACCGGGAGCTGACTGTGGCTCAGATCATGAGCTCCTTATTGGCAAATTCAGACTGAAATTGAAGAAAGTAAGGAAAACCACTAGACCATTCAGTTATGACCTAAGTCAAATACCTTATGATTATACAGTGAAAGTGAGAAATGGATTTAAGGGCCTAGATCTGATAGGTACAGTGCCTGATGAACTATGGACTGAGGTTCGTGATATTGTACAGTAGACTGGGATCAAGACCATCCCCATGGAAAAGAAGTGCAAAAGCAAAATGACTGTCTGGGGAGGCCTTACAAATAGCTGTGAAAAGAAGAGAAGTGAAAAGCAAAGGACAAAAGGAAAGATATAAGCATCTGAATGCAGAGTTCCAAGGAATAGCAAGAAGAGATACGAAAGTCTTCCTAAGCGATCAATGCAAAGAAATAGAGGAAAAGAACAGAAGGGGAAAGACTAGAGATCTCTTCAAGAAAATTAGAGATACCAAGGGAACATGTCATGCAAGAGGATATAACAATTGTAAATATATATGAACCAAGCAGAGACATTACTTTATCGACTAAGGTCTGTCTAGTAAAGGCTATGGTTTTTCCAGTGGTCAGGTATGGATGTGAGAGTTGGACTGTGAAAAAGGCTGAGTGCCAAAGAATTGATGCTTTTGAACTGTGGTGTTGGAGAAGACTCTTGCGAGTCCCTTGGACTGCAAGGAGATCCAACCAGTCCATTCGGAAGGAGATCAGCCCTGGGATTTCTTTGGAAGGAATGATGCTAAAGCTGAAACTCCAGTACTTTGGCCACCTCATGCAAAGAGTTGACTCATTGGAAAAGACTCTGATGCTGGGAGGGATTGGGGGCAGGAGGAGAAGGAGATGACAGAGGATGAGATGGCTGGATTGTATCACTGACTTGATGGATGTGAGTCTGTGTGAACTCCAAGAGATGGTGATGGACAGGTAGGCCTGGTGTGCTGCAATTCATGGGGTCGCAAAGAGTCGGACACGACTGAGCGACTGAACTGAGCTGAACTGAACATCAGATGCTAAATATATTAAGCAAATTTTAACAGAGCTGAGCAGAAATAGGGAGCAATGCAATATAAGGCGGAGAAGGCAATGGCAATCCATTCCAGTACTCTTGCCTGGAAAATCCCACGGACGGAGGAGCCTGGTAGGCTGCAGTCCATGAGGATGCAAAGAGTCAGACACGACTGAGTGACTTCACCTTCACTTTCATGCATTGGAGAAGGAAATGGCACCCCACTCCAGTGTTCTTGCCTGGAGAATATCAGGGACGGCAGAGCCTAGTGGGCTGCCATCTATGGGGTCGTACAGAGTCGGACATGACTGAAACAACTTAGCAGTAGCAGCAATATAAGGAATTTCAATACCTCACATTGAACCATGGTTAGACCAACCATATAGAAAATCAATATGGAAATAATGGTCTTGAACAACAACTTAGACCAAGTACACAAACACAGAATTTTCCATCAAACAACAGCAGAATATACACTTCTCTCAAGTCAAGTGCACATGAAGTTCTCCAGGAGATATCATATTCTAGGTCACAAAACAATTATTAACAAATTTTAAAAGATTTCTGAAATCATATATAGTGTCTTTTGTAATCAAAACAGTAGGAAATTAGAAATCAATAACACAAGGAAAGCTGGAAAAATCACAAATCTAAGGAAATTAGGAACACACTCCTTAACAACCAATGGGTTTTTTAATGCAAAAATTTTATTTCTCCTTTATTACATTTTCCCCTCTACTATACAAGATCTGAAATTTTACTTACATGAAGCATTTTTCTTTTTATCATCAGTAATTAGTCATATGGGGCTTCCCTGGTGGCTCAGTGGTAAAGAATCTGCCTGCCAATACTGGAGATGCAGGTTTGATCTCTGGATCAGGAAGATCTCCTGCATAAGGAAATGACAACCCACTCCAGTATTCTTGTCCATAGATAGAGGATCCTGGTAGGCTACAGTCCATAGGTTTGCAGAACAGTCAGATATGACTTAGTGGGTAAACAACAACAAAATCATATAAAATGTAAGGGAAGAAAACACTAATCCCCTCCCCATTGTTACACTAGAATGTTTGAAATAAAGAAATCTGGCATATGCATTCAATGGAATACTAAGAAACCTTATGAAGGAAGGAAATCTTGTCATATGTGATAACTTGGATAAACCTGAAGGACATTATTCTAAGTTGAAATAAGTCTGTCACAGACAACTGCATGATTCCCCTTTTATGAGGCATCTAAGGTAGTCAGACTCAAGAAGAAGAAAATGGAATAGCAGTTGCCAGGGACTATGGGAAGGGGAAACAGGGAGTTGGTGTTCGATGTGTATAAAGTTTCAGTTACAAAAGAAGAAAAGGATCTAGAAGTCTGTACAATATTGTGCCTACAGTTAACAACAATGTGGGGCACACTTCAACAATTACTAAGAGGACAGATCTTATTTCATTTTTTTCCATATATTAAAAAAAAATCATTTGGAAAAAGTATGAATTAATCCAAGACTTTCACTTCTGGTCAAAAATGAGTAACTGAGTTGAGATTTACCCTCCCATCTGAAAAAAAAAAAAACTGAAAAAAAAAGCATGTATAATATTTGTGTATAAAATATAAATGTATATAATATATACATATACATGTATTATATATATAATGTATATATCTTTCACATCTGTATATGACAATGGTTTTAAGACAGAACATTAGGCAATGAAAGAGTATTTGGAGTGAAAGGAAACAGAAGAATTGAGCCCTACAGTTAATTGCCCTAGTTTATTATCTATGATTCATACATTTGTGATGAATTGATTTTTGATAAGGGTGCTAGGACTATTCAGTTGGCAAAGAATTTTTTTCCAACAAATAATGCTGACATGATGATACTCACATGCAAAAAAATAAAATTGTATCCCTATCTCACCCCATATGATCCATTTTGAATAAAAATGGATCAAGGACCTAATTGTAAGAGCTGTAACTATAAAAACTCTTTGCAGAAAATAATAATTCATTTCAATAATATTGGTATAGGGTCCTCAATGGGATTCTCTAATGGCTCAGATGGTAAGGAACCTGCCTGCAGTGCAGGAAACCCAGGTCTGATCCCTGGGTCAGGGACCCCATTCCAGTATTCTTGCCTGGAGAATTCCATGGAAAGAGGAGCCTGGCAGGCTACAGTCCACGGGGTCCCAAAGAGTTGGACAAGACTGACTAATACTTTCACTTTCAGGGTCCTTAACAGTATGCCCACAACATTAAAGCTATGGTGGTCCACCATAAGGAGCCAATCATTCTTCCCAGATTTGAGAACAGGCCAAATTGGGCTGTTAAATGGAGAGAGAGTGGAGATAACCATCCCTTCTTTAATTAGGTCTTGAATAATGGGTTTCAATCCTTAAAATCCCTATTTTAATTTATATTGTGCTGTATCAGCTATTTTAACTGGGGTGAGGGGTTGTTTTTGAAAGCCAATTTTAAGTGCCAGAGATTTATTTTATTACTTGTTGGGCCAGAGTATGCATAACCACTAGGGGATATTTTAGGACAAGAATGCTATATGACCATAGGAAATTTAAGCAAGGCAATAGATAAGGCATTAAGATAAGGAATACCTAATTTTCCTCTGTTCTATATTTAGTCACTCCCTTAAGAGTATAGAGAGCCATTTACTTAAATTTAGTCAAATCTCTTGGTTTAAATGTAGTAGGATCCCCAGTTATAACTATACCCTGAGTCCTAATATTAAGTTCTTGAAAGTTTGTCATTTGTTGTATCTCAGCAGATATTAATTTAAAACTTATATTATAGAAACACAAAAACTTCTTTTGTTTGTTTTTCTATTTTATGAAGTTTTTAGTAGTTTTGTATTTACAGCTGGGTCAAATAGTTGTATTTTTAGGGTAGTTACCAGCCACACTTGGAGGAAATCCTCTCTACTCTATTTATATTTAGTTGCTTCTTCCAGAGACTCTCATATCAGCATTGCCAGGGTTTAGGGCCTCCTCGACAGCAATGCTGGCTCTACAGTGCTAACCCCTGGCTTAATGTGCCATAGGTATTTTTCCCTAAACCTGAGAACCAGGATCTTTGTTGGTGACAGAGCCATAGGCAGCATCAGGAGCAAAGTATTTCTGACAAGTCTTAAAAGTCCTAGTGAACAATCTGTTTTTAGGAATGTGGATCTCTCACTTAAAATCTGTCCAGATGTGCACTGATGATGTCACAGATGTCACTGATCACGTCACATGTCATCGATGAGGCCAAGAGGATATGAAAAGGCTTATTACTGACATCATGAGGCTTTCTGAAGAAAGCAGGCATGCTTTCAAGCAGGTTCATAATGGCTTGAGGAATCATAGCATTCCTGAGCTATGGTTGCTGCATGTGTCTTTTCACAGTTACAGCTGGACAATGGAATATTGGGAGAGACTCAAGTGGATCACAGGAGTGCCACACATACTCCTCCCTACCTGTGTGGTATACAATTAGCCTACATAATCACATAGAAGAAACTGGCAAGATCTAGGTTGAGATAAAGAAAAGGCGCTCATACAAATACCAGACCAGAGCCTCAGGCCTAACTGTATTGAATATTCACAGAGATTCCATGTAAAGATTTCAAGCCAGTTTGCTCTTTCTAGATTGTCTGAAAAGCAGTTTCACCAGGGCCTGTACCACCCTCAGTGACCTTGAGCAAAGTAAAATCAAGAAAAAGAGAGAAAACAAAAATACACACATACAGGATTAGGAGTAAGAAAGAAAACTAACCAAAGATAGACATTTTCTTTTCATTACAAGAAAATGCAATGTAAATTTTTTATGCAAACATGTTTGAAACACTTGCTGATTAATGATTTACTGAGAAAACATAAATTACATGCATACTTCAGAGATATTGCAGGTCTGGTTCCTGAGAATACTAATAAAGTAAATCACAGACATTTTTTGGTTTCCCAGTACATATAAAAGTTATATTTACATTATATTTTAGTCTATTAAGTATATAATAGCATATGGATAAAAAATGTACAATGCCTTTAAAAAATACTTTATTGCTAAAAAATGGAAATCATCACCTGAGCCTTCAGCAAGTCTTAATATTTTTGCAGTAATAACATCAAAGATCATTGATCACAGATTATCATAACAATTGTAATAATAATGAAAAACTTCGACATATTGCAAGAATTACCAAAATGTGACAGAGATATAAAGTAAGCAAATGCTGGAAAAATGTTGCTGATAATCCAGCTCAGCTACAAGATTGCCACAAACCTTCAATCTGTGAAAAATGCGGTATCTGCAAAGCTCAGTAAAGCAAAGTGCAATGAAACAAGGTATGTTGTTCCTGTTGTTCAGTCATTAAGTTGTGCCTGACTTTTTGCAACCCCATGGACTGCAGGACGCCAGGCTTCCCTGTCCTTCACTGTCTGCCAGAGTTTGCTCAAACTCATGTCCATTTAGTCGGTGATGTTATCTAACCATCTCATCCTCTGCTGCCCTCTTCTCCTTTTGCCTTCAATTTTTCCCAGCACCAGGGTCTTTTCCAATGAGTTGGCTCTTCACATCAGGTGGCCAAAATATGGGCGCTTCAGCTTCAGCATCAGAACTTCCAAAGAATATTCAGGGTTGATTTCCTTTAGGATTGACTGATTTGATCTCCTTGAAGCTGAAGGGACTTTCAGAGTCTTCTCCAGTACCACAATTTGAAAGCATCAATTTTCCAGCCCTCAGTCTTCTTTATGGTCCAACTCCCCCGTCCATCCATGACTACTGGAAAGATCACAGCTTTGACTGTACGAACCTTTGTCGGCAAAGTGATGTCTCTGCTTTGTAAAACATTGTCTGGATTTGTCATAACCTCAGTTCATTTCTTAATCCAACTAACAGATATATGACGGTTCAGTTCATTGCATTAGTCTTTATGGATACCCTTGGGGATATACTGGATATTGCATCTTTTTAAAGAGCAAGTGAAAAAAACAGACTGAATAAACAAATGCATTCAATGGGAATCACTTGAAGGACTTCTCCCCTTTTTATGTCAGAATGTTGTTGGAAGCAGAGCTTAGAAGGCTCATGGTAGAAGGATATAAGTGAATGTATGTCTTGAGAAAATTAAACTGGCAACAAAGAGAAAGATGATCAGAGTGAGAAGTGGCCAATAACACAAGACACATTGTTAATCTATTGTAGTAGTCCGAGGGAGAAATAATTAAACAGAGTACCTATACAGGAGTGGAGACAAGAGGATGGAAGCAGAAATCATTGAAAAAATAGAACAAGCAGCCTGGAAACAAATGAAATTACATGAAAAGCAGCAGAAAGGGAGGAGTTTGAAATGACACTAAGGTAGTGAGCCTGCCTGACTAAAAATGAGGAAAATCAGAAAAGAAAAGAAATAGAAAATGAATAGGTTAATAAGTGAAAGGCTATATGACAGTATAAACAAATGTCTTCTGTCTTACTGAAAAAAATAAAACACATATCTAGAGTGGTTTTGTTCTGGTCCCATCTTCTTAATTCCCCAAATAGTTTCAATTTGTTAAAATGTGCTTTTTACTTTCATTTTTTAAATTTATTTATTTATTTTAATTTTTATTTTTACTTTATTTTACTTTACAATACTGTATTGGTTTTGCCATACATTGACATGAATCCACCACGGGTGTACATGCATCCCAAACATGCACCCCCCTCCCACCTCCCTCCCCATAACATCTCTCTGGATCATCACCATGCACCAGCCCCAAGCATGCTGTATCCTGCGTCGGACATAGACTGGCGATTCGATTCTTACATGATAGTATACCTGTTACAATGCCATTCTCCCAAATCATCCCACCCTCTCCCTCTCCCTCTGAGTCCAAAAGTCCGTTATACACAGCTGTGTCTTTTTTCCTGTCTTGCATACAGGGTTGTCATTGCCCTCTTTCTAAATTCCATATATATGTGTTAGTATACTGTATTGGTGTTTTTCTTTCTGGCTTACTTCACTCTGTATAATCGGCTCCAGTTTCATCCATCTCATCAGAACTGATTCAAATGTATTCTTTTTAATGGCTGAGTAATACTCCATTGTGTATATGTACCACTGCTTTCTTATCCATTCATCTGCTGATGGACATCTAGGTTGTCCTGGCTATTATAAACAGTGCTGTGATGAACATTGGGGTACATGTGTCTCTTTCAATTCTGGTTTCCTCAGTGTGTATGCCCAGCAGTGGGATTGCTGGGTCATAAGGTAGTTCTATTTGCAATTTTTTAAGGAATCTCCGCACTGTTCTCCAAAGTGGCTGTACTAGTTTGCATTCCCGCCAACAGTGTAGGAGGGTTCCCTTTTCTCCACACCCTCTCCAGCATTTATTGCTTGCAGATTTTTGGATCGCAGACATTCTGACTGGTGTGAAGTGGTACCTCATTGTGGTTTTGATTTGCATTTCTCTGATAATGAGTGATGTTAAGCATCTTTTCATGTGTTTGTTAGCCATCCGTATGTCTTCTTTGGAGAAATGTCTATTTAGTTCTTTGGCCCATTTTTTGATTGGGTCGTTTATTTTTCTGGAATTGAGTTGCATAAGTTGCTTGTATATTTTTGAGATTAGTTGTTTGTCAGTTGCTTCATTTGCTATTATTTTCTCCCATTCAGAAGGCTGTCTTTTCACCTTGCTTATATTTTCCTTTGTTGTGCAGAAGCTTTTAATTTTAATTAGATCCCATTTGTTTATTTTTGCTTTTATTTCCAGTATTCTGGGAGGTGGATCATAGAGCATCCTGCTGTGATTTATGTCGGAGAGTGTTTTGCCTATATTCTCCTCTAGGAGTTTTATAGTTTCTGGTCTTACATTTAGATCTTTAATCCATTTTGAGTTTATTTTTGTGTGTGGTGTTAGAAAGTGATCTAGTTTCATTCTTTTACAAGTGGTTGACCAGTTTTCCCAGCACCACTTGTTAAAGAGATTGTCTTTACTCCATTGTATATTCTTGCCTCCTTTGTCAAAGACAAGGTGTCCATATGTGTGTGGATTTATCTCTGGGCTTTCTATTTTTTTCCATTGATCTATATTTCTGTCTTTGTGCCAGTACCATACTGTCTTGATGACTGTGGCTTTGTAGTAGAGCCTGAAGTCAGGCAAGTTGATTCCTCCATTTCCATTCTTCTTTCTCAAGATTGCTTTGGCTATTCAAGGTTTTTTGTATTTCCATACAAATCTTGAAATTATTTGTTCTAGTTCTGTGAAAAATATGGCTGGTAGCTTGATAGGGATTGCATTGAATTTGTAAATTGCTTTGGGTAGTATACTCATTTTCACTATATTGATTCTTCCAATCCATGAACATGGTATATTTCTCCATCTATTAGTGTCCTCTTTGATTTCTTTCATTAGTGTTTTATAGTTTTCTATATATAGGTCTTTAGTTTCTTTAGGTAGGTATATTCCTAAGTATTTTATTCTTTTCGTTGCAATGGTGAATGGAATTCCTTAATTTCTTTTTCTACTTTCTCATTATTGGTGTATAGGAATGCAAGGGATTTCTGAGTGTTGATTTTATATCCTGCAACTTTACTATATTCATTGATTAGCTCTAGTAATTTTCTGGTGGAGTCTTTAGGGTTTTCTCTGTAGAGGATCATGTCATCTGCAAACAGTGAGAGGTTTACTTCTTCTTTTCCAATTTGGATTCCTTTTATTTCTTTTTCTGCTCAGATTGCTGTGGCCAAAACTTCCAGAACGATGTTGAATAGTAGTGGTGAAAGTGGGCACCCTTGTCTTGTTCCTGACTTTAGGGGAAATGCTTTCAATTTTTCACCATTGAGGATAATGTTTGCTGTGGGTTTGTCATATATAGCTTTTCTTATGTTGAGGTATGTTCCTTCTATTCCTGCTTTCTGGAGAGATTTTATCATAAATGGATGTCGAATTTTGTCAAAGGCCTTCTCTGCATCTATTGAGATAATCATATGGTTTTTATTTTTCAATTTGTTAATATGGTGAATTACATTGATTGATTTGCAGATTGAAGAATCCTTGCATCCCTGGGATAAAGCCCACTTGGTCATGGTGTATGATCTTTTTAATGTGTTGTTGGATTCTGATTGCTACAATTTTATTGAGGATTTTTGCATCTATGTTGATCAGTGATATTGGCCTGTAGTTTTCTTTTTTTGTGGCATCTTTGTCAGGTTTTGGTATTAGGGTGATGGTGGCCTCATAGAATGAGTTTGGAAGTTTACCTTCCTCTGCAATTTTCTGGAAGGGTTTTAGGAGGATAGGTGTTAGCTCTTCTCGAAATTTTTGGTAGAATTCAGCTGTGAAGCCGTCTGGACCTGGGCTTTTGTTTGCTGGAAGATTTCTGATTACAGTTTCAATTTCCATGCTTGTGATGGGTCTGTTAACATTTTCGATTTCTTCCTGGTTCAGTTTTGGAATATTGTACTTTTCTAAGAATGTCCATTTCTTCCACGTTGTCCATTTTATTGGCATATAACTGCCGATAGTAGTCTCTTATGATCCTTTGTATTTCTGTGTTTTCTGTTGTGATCTCTCCATTTTCATTTGTAATTTTATTGATTTGATTTTTCTCTCTTTGCTTCTTGATGAGTCTGGCTAATGGTTTGTCAATTTTATTTATCCTTTCAAAGAACCAGCTTTTGGCTTTGTTGATTTTTGCTATGGTCTCTTTTGTTTCTTTTGCATTTATTTCTGCCCTAGTTTTTAAGATTTCTTTCCTTCTACTAACTCTGGGGTTCTCCAATTCTTCCTTTTCTAGTCGCTTTAGGTGTAGAGTTAGGTTATTTATTTGACTTTTTTCTTGTTTCTTGAGGTATGCCTGTATTGCTATGAACTTTCCTCTTAGCACTGCTTTTATAGTGTCCCACAGGTTTTGGGTTGTTGTGTTTTCATTTTCATTAGTTTCTATGCATATTTTGATTTCTTGTTTGATTTCTTCTGTGATTTCTTGGTTATTCAGAAGTGTGTTGTTCAACCTCCATATGTTGGAATTTTTAATAGTTTTTCTCCTGTAATTGAGATCTAATCTTAATGCATTATGGTCCGAAAAGATGCTTGGAATGATTTCGATTTTTTTGAATTTATCAAGTTTAGATTTATGGCCCAGGATGTGATCTATCCTGGAGAAGGTTCCATGAGCACTTGAGAAAAGGTGAAATTCATTGTTTTGGGGTGAAATGTCCTATAGATATCAATTAGGTCTAACTGATCTAATGTATCATTTAAAGTTTGCGTTTCTTTGTTGATTTTCTGTTTCGTTGATCTGTCCATAGGTGTGAGTGGGGTATTAAAGTCTCCCACTATTATTGTGTTATTGTTGATTTCCCCTTTCATACTTGTTAGCATTTGTCTTACATATTGCGGTGCTCCTATATTGGGTGCATATATATTTATAATTGTTATATCTTCTTCTTGGATTGATCCTTTGATCATTATGTAGTGGCCTTCTTTGTCTCTTTTCGCAGCCTGTGTTTTAAAGTCTATTTTATCGGATATGAGTATTGCCACTCCTGCTTTCTTTTGGTCTCTATTTGCGTGGTATATCTTTTTCCAGCCCTTCACTTTCAGTCTGTATGTGTCCCTTGTTTTGAGGTGGGTCTCTTGTCTACTGCTCACCCATCATTAGTTGATCAGATTTTGAATCATCTCTTAGTGATTTGTTTCTTCTGAGTTCTTGGCAGAAACTTCACTGTAGCCTCCTGGGCTGGTTGCAGCAGGAATGTAAATAAATGAGAGAGTTCTTTTATCCAAGCTGAATTGGATTCCTTGGTATTCAGGCATTTATAATCTTGATGCAGGTTGGGGGGCCCGAGAATGATTGTTAGTTTTTGAAGAGACAATGTGACTATTCTCTTTACAGTATCACAGCTTTTTGAAATGGTAGAATTGTCAGGTCATGACAAACCATTGATGGAATCACAGTGAAGAAAGGGGAAGTGAGGTCATAGGATATTACAGATGTTTGTGTTGTGTTATAAACGTCTGTCTTCACTTTCTGTATTGGGTAGATAGTCTGAAAGAGCCACATTTTCTTCTGCAGTACCAGCACTGCTAGGGTTCTGATTAGTAGGTGGATGCCTTTCTTTGTGGAAATCGATGCATCTTTGTGATTTAACAGCTCGAGGGGCCACTGACAACAACAAAACTGCTGATACAATGGTCACCAAAACTAGAACAATTATCCCAGCAGGCGCTCTTGGGCTTGCTTCTACATGCAGTGTTTGGGTAGTGAGTAAGGTACTTTTGTTTGATGAAATATTGCACAAATAATCCCCATTGTCTGAAAGACGAAGATCCTTCACAGTTAAAGAGAAGTCATGTGAGTTTATCAGCTCTTCTTTCCATGAAAGTCGAGGCTGACTGATTAGTGTTTCTTGTGATGAGTTCTCAAAGTAAGCCAGGAGCAAGGAACTCCCACTTTCCACTCTGGACCAAATGACTGTGAAGTCTTGATTTGCTGGGAAAAGACTGTTTTCAGGTTTACACAAGAGTAAAACGTTTTCACTTTGCATTTTATGAAGGACATCTTTCATTGTCCATCTCCCTGTCCATGTTTGCTTCAGCAGCAGATTTTCAATTGCACATTGATAAGATGAATTTGATCCTGTAATATTTACTCTGCTGTTTATATGAAAAGGACCCAAAGATCCAACTTCTTTCCCATTGTTTTCAGAGATAAATGTATTATTATCCACTTTCCATGTGATAATTGGATAAGGAAAAACACTTAACACACTGCATATTAAGAAGCTGTTGGTGGTGTTCTTTTCATACTTCATCACAGGTGTGACAAAAGCTCCCACTTTTAGTACTACTTTCTTTGTGATTTTTCCAAGTGATGTTCCCACATAGCATACGTAAATTCCTTCGTCCTGAAGGGTTAATCTTCTGAAAGACAGGGAGGCACTCCCATTGTGAATCTCACCACGGAAGAGGGATATCCTGTTTACATATCTGGGATCTTGGTTTTCCAACTGGTCGCTGTCTTTGTAGTATGAGTAAACATTGGTATCTTGATTATTCCAGTGAATTACAACATTGGGTCCACTCTCAAATGAACAAGGGAGAATTACATCTTCACCTAGTCTTCCAGTGACGATTTGCTCATTCATACTAACATGACTGAAGGAAGCTTGAGATCCACATAGAGATGGTGTAAGAGTGAAGAAGAAAGACAGCACTGCCTGTGCCTTCATGTCTTGTGGAGATCATATTACTGATACTTCAAGGGCCATTTTCCAGTTCAGAATTCTGTCATGGAATGTTTCTTCTTGCCAAAAGTGCAGATTATAAATCCCCCTAGATTGTGCTCACAGAAGATACTTCAGCATCATTCAAAAGAAGTATCACCATCGCATCTTGTGTAGCATTTATACTCTTCTACATGCTTGTCCTGAAGAATTCTGAATGAGCCACCAAGATGAAAGGTTGCTGCTACAAGCCATGATGCTGGGATTCTTGGCTTTTGGAGGAGAGGAATTCAATCCTGGGCCAGTGATGAGGCTTGATTGCTCACAGCTCTTTGTGTAATAAAGCTTTTTGGAGAAGGCAATGGCAACCCATTCCATCACTCTTGCCTGGAGAATCCCAAGGATGGAGGAGCGTTTTAGCAAGCTGCTAGTTAGAGAAAGGAAATGCCTCAAAACTGAGAGAGTTGCACCAGGCTCCTCACCCACAACATGCATTTTGAGATAACATTGGCACAAGGTGAGCCATTCAGCGCTTTTTACTTTCAATGTTAATTAATTTTCTAATTATCTCTCCTGAAGTTTCCAGTGTTAAAATTCTAGCTGACAAGGAAAGCTATGGGAAAAAAGTCTTCATTTCTCAGCTGTGGCAGTCAGTTGTGAGAGGACTATTCTATTAACGTGGCAAAGTCAATTTGGGGAATCAATTGAGAATTTTCATAAAATAAAATTTCACTATTAATTCCATGACTAAATAATTTCCCTTGCTGCTAATTAATACACTCTTACTTTGATAGAAAGCAAGATCCTATGCTTCAAGGATCTAATATTATTGAAAGCTGACTCAAGCAGCTTTAAACAGATTAAAAAATAAACCTAAAGTAAAAGGCACCACTATTAACAACCCTAGGGATAGAAGCTCTCTGTTCAGGCCTAGAGGATTTTTCTATAAAGTGTGGTATGCCTATTAAATACTTGTGGTCAGTGAATAGAGATGGTAATTCTCTGCCCTGTGATCTCATTTTTCTCAACACTTTTTGTAATATTATTAAAACCTCTAGAGAATAAAATTTGGTCAGATTTGACTGTGGACTGCTAATGAGATAGAAATAATTTATAGTATTTTTTTACACTGTTCCTTTCTGTGTCTAAGTCCCTGATCCTATGATTTCAACTATTTTAATTATCTAAGACTGGCTCAGATGGTAAAGAGGCTGCCTGCAGTGCAGGAGACCCAGGTTCAAAACCTGAGTCAAGAAGATCTCCTGGAGAAGTAAATGGGAATCCACGCCAGTATCCTTACCTGGAAAATTCCATGGACAGAGGAGCCTGGCAGGCTACAGTCCATGGGATTGTAAAGAGTCAGACACAACTGTGTGCTTTTTCTTTCTTTCTTTTCCTTCCTTCCTTCTTTCTCTCTTTCCATGAAACATAATTCACAAGTTATATGTTGTGATCCACATAGTCAAAGGCTTTAGAGTAGTCAATGAAGCAGAAGTAGATATTTTTCTGGAATTCCCTTGCTTTTTCTATGGTCCAACAGATATTGGTAATATGATCTTTGGTTCTTCTGCCTTTTCTAAATCCAGCTTATACATCTGGAAGTTCTCAGTTCATATACTGTTGAAGCCTAGTTTGAAGGATTTTGAGCATTATCTTCCTAGCATGTGCAATGAGTGCAATTGTGTGGTAGTTTGAACGTTCTTTGGCATTGCCATTCTTTGGGACTGGAATGAAAACTGACCTTTTCCAGTCCTGTGGCCACTGCTGAGTTTTTCAAATTTGCTGGCATATTGAGTGCAGCACTTTCACAGCATCATCTTTCAGGATTTGGAATAGTTCAGCTTGAATTCCATCACCTCCACTAGCCTTGTTTGTAGTGATCCTTCCTAAGTCTCACTGGACTTCACACTCCAGGAAATGTGGCTCTAGATGAGTGACCACACCATCGTGGTTATCTTGATCATTAAGACCTTTTTGTATAGTTCTTGTATTCTTGCCACCTCTTCCTAATATCTTCTGCTTCTATTAGGTCCATACCATTTCTGTCCTTTATTGTGCCCATCTTTGCATGAAATGTTCCCTTGGTACCTCTAATTTTCTTGAAGAGATCGCTAGTCTTTTCCATTCTATTGTTTTCCTCTATTTCTTTGCATTGATCACTGAGGAAGTCTTTCTTAACTCTCCTTGCTATTCTTTGAATTCTGCATTCAGATGGGTACAACTTTCTTTTTCTCTTTTGCCTTTCACTTCTCTTCTCTTCTCTGCTATTTGTAAGGCCTCCTCAGACAACCATTTTGTCTTTATTTCTCTTGGGTATGGTTTTAGTCACCACCTCCTATACCAAGTTTTGAACCTCCTTCCATAGTTCTTCTGGCACTCTATCAGAACTAATCCCTTCAGTCTATTTGTCACTTTTACTGTATAATCATAAAGGATTTGATTTAGGTCATACCTGAATGGTCTAGGAGTTTTCCCTGGTTTTTTCAATTTAAGTCTGAATTTTGCAATAAGGGGTTCATCTGAGCCACAGTCAGCTCCTGGTCTTGTTTTTGCTGACTGTATAGAGCTTCTCCATCTTCGGCTGCAAAGAATATAATCAATCTGATTTCAGTGTTGACCATCTGGGGTGTCCATGTGTAGAGTTGTCTCTTGTATTGTTCGAAAAGACTGCTTGCTATGACCAGTGTTCTCTTGGCAAAACTCTGTTAGCCTTTGCCCTGCTTCATTTTGTACTCCAAGGCCAAACTTGCCTGTTACTCCAGGCATCTCTTGACTTTCTACTTTTTCATTCCAGTCCTCTATGATGAAAAGGACATCTTTTTTTTTTTTTTTTGGTATTAGTTCTAGAGAGTCTTGTAGGTCTTCATAGAACTTTTCAGCTTCTTCAGCATTAGTGGTTAGGGCACAGACTTGGATTACTGTGACATTGAATGGTTTGCTTTGGAAATGAACCAAGATCATTTTGTCATTTTTGAGATTGCACTTAAGTAGTGTGATAGAAGTAATAAATCTAAACTGTACTGTCCTTATTGGTAGGATTTCACACTTCCATATCTGAAGACAGGATTGTGCTAAGTGCCCAGGGCAAGGAAATGAGCAGCAAGGCAGAAACCACTCCTGACCCTTTTGGTCCCTTCTTCTTGTACCTGATTAACCTATTAATTCCCCAATCTTTTCTATCATGTCTTTTCATTTTTCATTCCTGTTATTGCTTTTTCTTGAAAAATATTACATCCTATCTTAGAATATGAATTTTAATATGAGAGAACTAAATACTAATTATCTTACTTCCATCATTTCAATTTAAAATTATAAGTGTAACCAATAGAACTACAAATAATAATAAGTTTTAAGGAAGAAAAAGAAAGACTTGGCTTTACTTATGCAATGTATTAATATATTTTGTTTAAAACTGATAAATAAAGCATAGGCATATGACTTCATTCTATGGAGTAACTACCAAAAGATCTGAAAACAGGAAATTTTAAGTGTGTATACCTCTGTTTAATGAAGTTGGGAACGAAAAATTGCCTTCTCATTATAGGTCCTTATATTTCATTTTTTGTTATACATTTACATTACTTAATCAAAAATGGAAAATAAGGTAAAAATGGGAAGTCAAACTGTCTAAAACCCAAAACAGGGGGGTTGTATTCATTAGCTCAGAGGCAGATCCTAGTAACTCTGGGTGGTTTGATGCTGGTGATCTTGCCAAACTACATTTTGAAAAACACTGATTGAAGTATAATCTCATTTACAAAAGGCTATATACCTTTTTTATAAATAATGTGTAGATAGATTCCACAGACAGATAATGGAATGGAATGGAAAAGTATAGAAAAGAAAGTGTTCTAAAAGGATGTTTACTCAAAAGTTAAAAGCGTCTATGCTGCCATTGTGAAATTTCAGCTAATTCTTACCTTCATAATTATACTATTATGTAATGTTTTTAAGCAATAATTATGCATAATTTTCCAAAAACCAATGATGTAATATTTAATTGTTTAAAATGCTTCCTTGAAAAGAGTAAGCTTAAACAAAAAGAACAGATTGAAATTTTTAAATGAAAGTATGGAGGCAGAAAGATAAAATGGTAAGTTAAAAAACAAGATAAATGAGTTTTTAAGTAAAGGCAGGTCTCCATCAGAGATGGAGAGACACTGTCTTATTTAAAACATTTTTACTCATCATTGTTTTCATCAACACAGAAAGTACTTGAGGAACAGCAGGTAACCAGCAAATACCTATTACAGATTGACTGGCAAGATTGAGAAAGCTTGCTGTAGATACTTCTGTTTCTAAAACCAGATGACATGTATTATTTAGCTGCCTGAGCCACTGAATACCCATTTTGCAGTTTGACTTAGGTTTCTGTCCTAACACAATTCTTGTCTAAATTTCTGGTCCTTCTTTTATGTTCTTTCCGGCTACCTTTCACCAATCTTTACTATTCTTTCTAAACTTTTCTCTTGTCTCAGCATTTCTTACATTATTATTCATTATGTGAACCAGATCATGGCATCTGGTCCCATCACTCCACGGCAAAGAGATGTAGAAACGATGAAAACAGTGAGAGACTTTATTTTCTTGGGCTCCAAGATCAATGCAGATGGTGACTAGAGCCATGAAATTAAAAGCCGCTTGCTCCTTGGATGAAAAGCTACGATCAAACTATTCAACATACTAAAAAGCAGAGACATTACTTTGCCAACAAAGGTCCATCTGGTCAAAACTATGTTTTTTCCAGTAGTCACATATGGATGTGAGAGTTGGAGTATAAACAAAGCTGAGCACTGAAGAATTGATGCTTTTGAACTGTGGTGTTGGAGAAGACTCTTGAGAGTTCCTGGACTGCTAGGAGATCAAACGAGTCAATCCGAAAGGAAATCAGTCCTGGATATTCATTGGAAGACTGATGTTGAAACCAAAACTCCCAATACTTTGGCCACATGATGCAAAAAAGTGACTCATTGGAAAAGACCCTGATGCTGGAAAGTTTGAAGGCAGGAGGAGAAGGGGATGACAGAGAATGTTATGGTTGGATAGCATCAGCAATTCAATGGACATGAGTTTGAGCAAGCTCTGGGATTTGGTGATTGACAAGGAAGCCTGGGGTGCTGCAGTCCATGGGATCCCAAAGAGTTGGACACAACTGAGTGACTGAACTGAACTGATACACACACACACATAGATGTATTTTTATAGGCCACACTATGCAGCTTGTAAGATCTTAGTTCCCCAGTCAGGCTTTGAACCCAGGCTGTTGGCAGGACAGCATGGAGTCCTAGCCACTGGACTGTGAGGGAACTCCTGTAGCATAGTATTGTGTGTGTGTCACCTGTATTTCAATAAAAAAGGAAACAGTGAATTCTTCTGCAGCTATGTCAGAATAAATGAACTTGCCAGATTATAAAATTTCGCTTTCTGCTGACAAATAATTCATTAGGAAAAAAGTTTTTACTGACATATATTTGATAAACAAAATTGTAAGTTTTATTGATTTGATACATTTATATTGCAATATGATTGTCATTTTCATATTAGCTAACACTTCTATTGTGTCATGTAATTATAATTTCTTTTAGTTTCAGTAACAATTAAAATCTAGTCACTTAGAAAGTTTAATGTTTATAATATAGTTTCATTGTCTGTTTGGAAAGAAAAGAAGAAGCCCCTGTTCTTAAGGAGATTTTAATCTATTTAGAAGTACACTGGTCCTATCTCAACTCTTGTTCCACTGTGACTAGTCACTTGGCTCAGCCACTGCCTCTCTGGATTGCTAGCACTGACAGCAGAGAAACTGTGTGACCCTTGGAATCACTGGATATATTTACTACCGTGATATGTGATTAGGTAAAACAATTCAGAGGCAAACCAACTTATTTCTCCTATAAATATGCTAATGTATTTTGGTGGTGGGCTGTTTGTGCAGAGATTTTTGTGGTCCATTTCCACCTGGTTTCACTGAGCTCACTCCATCACCGATACTCTCCACAGTTCCAGCTCCTTCAGGGCCTGGGGTGAAGGGGTAGTTCAGTGGGATTACTCCTTTTATAGCATGATCATAAGAACCTCAGATCCCTGTAGATGTCATCTGGGTAGGAATTAAGTGGCCAGGGATAAATTAGTTTGGAAATTTTCTTTTGTCTGAGATTTATTATGAATAATTTTTTTACATGAATGGCTTCATTTGATCCCTATAATAATATTCAGAGAAACACAGGGCAGGTCTGATACTGCTGGTGTTGCTGCTGCTAAGTCACTTCAGTCGTGTCTGACTCTGTGTGACGCCATAGATGGCAGCCCACCAGGCTCGCCTGCTCCCCCGACCCTGGGATTCTCCAGGCAAGAACACTGAAGTGGGTTGCCATTTCCTTCTCCAATGCAAGAAAGTCAAAAGTGAAAGTGAAGTCGCTCAGTCGTATCTGACTCTTTGTGACCCCATGGACTGCAGCCTACCAGGCTCCTTCATCCATGGGATTTTCCAGGCAAGAGTACTGGAGTAGGGTGCCATTGCCTTCTCCAACAGGGCACGTGTAATTACCCTTAATTTAAAGATCTGGAAAGGGAGACTCAAAGACTTAAAATGACTCACCCACTCTCATGGTGGATGTTCAGATCTGGGAATAAAGTAGGTCTTTTGAAATCTACTCTGTAAACCTAGGTCATCAACTAGTTTTGCAATATGAGAGTCTATTCTATTTAATGAAAGAATTTTGACCATGTATCCACAGCACCACCATTGAGAAACCAAAAATTTTAAGCCCAGTTTTGTGGAATGTTTTCCCAGATCTCTGGGAAAATCGATTTTAAACCAGCATATTGAAAACATTAAGTTAATAATGTAAAATGTGTTTGAGTTTAACTGTTGCAAAATTTAATTGGCATTGAAAGTTTTAAAACTTCTCAGTTAATAGCCCAGGTTTTCTTGTTTGTGGATAGACTCAATCCACTTATACTGATCATAGAAATGAAACATTTCCGGTACCATAGCCACTGTATTACTGCTCTGCCTGGAATTCAGCCAGAAAGCATACAGGCAGGGATACGGCCTAGTTGTTTCAGTATCAGTAGTGGGAGCGCTGGAACACTGGGAACAACTTGATACATGAAATAAGATTTCCCTACACTTGCCTTCACAAGCACAAGTTCAAAGATTTAAATTTACCTTAATACGAACTTCCCCAGCCTTTGGTGGCTCAACCTGTACTTTCTCAAGTGAAAGAGAAGAGTTCATTTTCCAGGCAATGGCTGCCAGGCATGTGATTGTTGACCTAAGGACAATAAGATAACATCATTTAGTGATAACATTTAACTTCTGATCATAAAAATGACACTTACGTGCTATAATTTGTAGCAATAATAAAATCACACAAAAAAGGAAAAGAGATCATTGCAATTTCAGACATAAGCTGGTAAAATTTTAGCATATTTCTTTTGAGTCTCTTAAAATAATTTTTATACCTTAGAGATCATGTCATATAAGCAGTTTTGCATTTTAGGTTTTTTTTTTTTTTTTTTTTTTAACCAGTGAAAGCCACCGTATATTGAACATTTACTGTTTGCTTGTTCTAAAATGTTTTCTCATGATTTCAAAATGCTTTATAATTTTAAATAGCTGTTTTATATTTCATCATTTGAATATGTCCAAATATCCTTAATCAGCAACTACTTTAATCAAAACAATTGTTTCCATTGTTTTGAATATTATAATGTATATTTTATATAATTTTGACTTGCCTGGTTTCCTTAAGTAAGAACTACTCGGGAAAGAATAGAGAGATGGTTAGAGTAAAACTGATTTCTAAACAACTCTACAGAAAGTTTGAATGATTTGGCACAACTCCTAGAACTGTAAAACAGTATCTATGTCATCATTTTTCCTACTCTCATTAGCATTGACTGTAGTCATTAAAAACAAAGTGACTATCAGAAAAACCTATTTCTTTTTATTAGTATTTTTCAATATTAAGAATGTGGAAATTTTTTATGTTTATGTTAGTCATACATATTTTCTTTCTTGTGGAATGTTTGGTTCTATATTTTGCATAAGTATCCACTTGCATCTTGGTATTTTTTTTTAAATAATCATTTGATCTATTTACACATAAAAGGAGTGACTGGTAGTCTACTAACTTGTCATACATGATTTTTCCTTCTTGATTTTCGACCTTTATTTTTTATAAACCTATATGTTCATATATACATGCATAATACACACATTTTAAAAGTTTGATTCATAAAAATATGTTTTCCTTTATTATTTAGTCCATTTCTGTGCTTTGAGAATTCTATCCAACGTTGTTGTCCTTCAGTCACTCAGTCGTGTCCAGCTCTTTGCGACCCTATGAACAGCAGCACACCAGGCTTCCCTGTCCTTCACTTTCTCTCTATATAGAGACCAAATAAACATTTATTACCCTTTCCTGGATTTTTATAGTTTGACTTTTAATAGTTAACTCTTAAATCTACCTCAAATTATTTTGTGTAATATAAATTTATGGAATCTAAATGAATTGGCTCAGCATGAACTCTTGATGAATTTTTCTTTCGTTTATACTTAAATTAGCACCTTTACTATATAAATTCTTCAATTTACAAGTTTCTTTTTGGAAACAAATTTATCTGACTGTCTATTCTTGCACTGACATCTCAGTGAATAACTTTTTGATATTTTTAAATATCTGGTGGTACTAGAGCCCTTCATAATTTTATTGGTGTTTCATTTGCAAGTTTACTGCACTAGTAACTGTAAGACATTATGAACTGAGTAAATTATGTTTTCAAGAAACTTAGAAATCAATCAAGGAGATAATGCATGTCTTATAACACTAAGAAAAGGGAAAAATGCCACAAAAGAAGTTAAAAAAAAAAACAAGTAAAATTATATACTTTATGGAAAACTTCTCCTACTTCAGAAGTGATACACACTCAAGGTAAAAACTTGGAAAACTCAGATAAGTGTAAAAGAGGGAAAACTTCAAGTCCAGTACCCAGCTATCAGCATTTTTAAGATTTTATGAACAGATTAACTGAACCATTTAAAAAAAAATTTTATTAGAAAATAATTGCTTTACAACATTGTGCTGGTTTCTGTCAAACATCAACATGAATCAGCCACAAGTATACATATGTCCTCTCCCTAGTTAAGTGCAATGTTATTTCAATGTAGTTTAAATTTTCACATACTTCAACACTAATTTTTTGAGCATTTTGTTCTTATTGACCATTTGTATAATTTCTTTTGGGAATTGTTTAACTCTTTTATTTATTTTTATTGGGCTATTTTCATCCTATTTGTTGGCAAGAGTTCTTTATATATTCTGGATACAAGTACTTTGCCAGGTATGTGCTGAGAATATTTAATTCCATTTTTTGTCTTACATTTTTGTTTCCTTAGTGGTGTTATTAGAGGAGTATAAATTTTTAATTTCAGTAAACTCTTAGTTATTAATTTGCTCCTTTATAAGTAGTGTTTTTGTGTTCTAAGAAATATTTGCATGAGCCAATATACAAAAATTTTTCCAATGTACTCTTCTAGAAATTATACAGTTTTACCTTTCACATTTATGTCTATGATCAAATTTAAGTGATTTTTTGTGTGTGTATATCAGTTCAGTTCAGTTCAGTCACTCTGTCATGTCCGAATCTTTGCAACCCCATGAATCTCAGCATGCCAGGCCTCTCTGTACATCACCAACTCTTGGAGTTTACTCAAACTCATGTCCATCGAGTTAGTTATGCCATCCAGCCATCTCATCCTCTATCGTCCCCTTCTCCTCCTGCCCCCAATCCTTTCCAGCATCAGGGTCTTTCCCAATGAGTCAACTCTTCACATGAGGTGGCCAGAGTATTGGAATTTCAGCTTTAGCATCAGTCCTTCCAATGAATACCCAGGACTGACCTCCTGCAGAATGGACTGGTTGGACCTTCTTTCAGTCCAAGGGACTCTCAAGAGTCTTCTCCAACACCACAGTTCAAAAGCATCAATTCTTTGGCACTCTGCTTTCTTCACAGTCCAACTCTTACATCTATACATGACCACTGGAAAAACCATAGCTTTGACTAGACAGACCTTTGTTGGCAAAGTAATGTCTCTGCTTTTTAATATGCTATCTAGGTTGCTCATAACTTTCCTTCCAAGGAGCAAGCATCTTTTAATTTCATGGCTGCAATCACCATCTGCAGTGATTTTGGAGCCCCCCAAATTAAAGTCTGTCACTGTTTCCACTGTTTCTCCATCTATTTCCCATGAAGTGATGGGACCAGATGCCATGATCACAACTGAGATAATCATGATGGTGTGATCACTCACCTAGAGCCAGACATCCTGGAATGTGAAGTCAAGTGGGCCTTAGAAAGCATCACTATGAACAAATCTCGGGGACATGGATGCAGTTGATGTGTTTTTAGAGTGGAGCAGAGTGTAGAGAGAGAGAGGATGGATTATTTGCTAGTTTACTCTTAAACTCTGTTAGGGATGCTGGATTTTATTAAAATGCCTTCATTGGACAGACCACTCTCTTCTTGCTGCTCATTTTTTTTTTTTTTAAATAGCATTTTAATGGCTCCTTCTCAGTATATACCTTAAGGGTTGGTGCTCTCACAAGTATGTCCAAAATGTTTCACATCACCCATTTATCTTTACTGTGGCTTTAACTTTTATTTATATAGAGACAAATTCTAGATTGTGAATCAGGATGGCTTCTGGTAAACTCAAGACTTGAGAAGTTCCTCAAGTCAAGGTTAAATACTAAACCACAGATTAAAGAAGCTCAGGGAACACCAGGGAGCCTAATGCCAAAACACAAAACCAAACCAACCAAACAAAATACACTTAGGCATAATATATTCAAACTACAGAAAATCAAAGGAAAAAAACCTTGAAAGAAGCCAGAAGGAAAGAAAACATCTTATGAAAAGAGGAGCAAAGGTAAAAATTACATCCAGTTTCCCCTCAGAAATCATCTAAGCAAAAATGTAGTGGAATGAAACGTAAGTGTTGAGGAGAAAAAAACCCTTCCAATCTAGAATTCTGTGTTCTGTAACTTTATCCTTTAGAAGTGAATGAGAGATAAAGACTTTCTTAGATAAACATTGATGAAATTTGTTGCCAGAAGACATGCCTTGGAAGAAATGTTAAAAAAATTCTTCAGAGAGAAGGAAAATGAGTCAGGTCAGAAACTCATCCAAATAAAAGAAGGGCAATAGGGAATGCATAAGTGATAGTAAAATAAAAACTTTTATTTTTCTTTACTGATTTAGCAGAGAACATAGCAGATAACAGTTTTATTCAAAATAAAAATATTCAAAACAGTATTATTCAAAAATAATAATAGAAAAACTACTTCATGATTATGAAGTATGTATAATTGAAATGGATGACAGCAATGACACAAGGGATTAGAGAGAGGAATTAGGATTATATTGATTTTGTAAGGTGTTAGTACTGCCAGTGAAGCAGTATAGTGCTATTTGAAAGTGAACTTGGATTCGTTGTAATAAATATATATTGCAAATTCTAGGGCAAATACTATAATTTTTTTAAAGTACAATTGATATACTAAGAAAGAAGGGAAAATGGAATCAAGTATTGGGTTGACACCAAAAAGGAAGAAAAGACAAAAATGGTAACGAAGGGCAACCAATGTTAATGGAAAACAGTAACAAATACAATAGATAGTAGCCTGACTGTATCAATAATCATTTAAAATGTCAATGGTCTAAATGCACCAACTAAAAGAAATTGTCAGTGTGAATCTAAAAACAAGTATCAAATATATGTTTTATTTTTTAAAATCTGCTTTAGTTTTTTAAATTAAAAAAAATTTCTTTTGGCCACACTGCACAAAGTGTGGGATCTTAGTTCCCTGAACAAGAATTGAACCTAGGCCCTCAGCAGTGAAAGCATGGAGTCTTGACCATTGGACTGTCAGAGAATTCCCCCCCCCCCCCCCAAACCCTCTTTAAATAGAGAGGTACATTTAAAGTAAAAGAATGGAGAAAGATTAGCTAACACTACTTGAAATAAAGTTAGGATAGCTATATTAATTTCAGATGGCAGATTCAAAGCAGTAAGTATGAGGTATAAAGAGAGGTGTTGCATGATGAAGTGGTCAGTTATTCAAGAAGGCATAAGAATACTTAATGTGTATGTGTCAACAACAGAGCTTCATAGTACATGAGGCAAAAACTGATAGAACTTTAAGGAGAAATACATAAATCCACTAGTACAGTTGGAGGCTTCAACACCCCTCTATGGATAGACCCAGAAATGGATAGACCCAGCAGGCAGAAAATCAGTAAGGACATGGTTGAACTCAACAGCACCATCAATCACCTGGACATAATTGACATCAGTGAACTAGTTCATTCAACAACAGCAGATTACATTTTCTTCTCACTATCACATGGAACATTCACTGAGATAAACTACCTTCTGGGCCATAAAACACATCTTAATAAGTTTAAAAGAATAAAACACATCTTAATAAGTTTAAAAGAATAAAAATCTTGCTAAGTATATTCTTTGACCACAATGGAATTAAAGATAGCTAGAAAATCTACAAATATATGAGATTAAACCATACACTTCTAAATAATACATGGGTCAAAGAAGAACTCTTAAGAGGAATTAAAAAATGTTTTAAACTTAATGAAAATGAAAACACAACTTAAAATTTGTGGAATGTAATGAAAGCAGTGCTTATTGGAAAATTTATGATATTGAATGCAGGTACTGGAAAAGAAAAAAGATCTAAAATTAATCATTTAACCTATCTTAGGAAAGTAAAAAGATCACTTTAAATTCAAAGTAAGCAGAAGAAAAGAAATAATAAAATTTAGAGTAGAGGGGAGTTCCCTGGCAGTCCAGTGGTTACAATTCAGTACTTTTCACTGACCTGATTCCAGGTTCAGTCCCTGGTTAGAGAACTAAGATCCTGCAAGCTGCATGGCACAGTCAAAACATTAAATTTATAAAAAGAATGAAAGGGAGGCACACAAATTACCAATTTCAGAAACAAAAAAGGGACATCATGATAAATCTATGGACATCCAAAAGATAATAAATAATACTATGAATAACTTTATGCCCACAAATTTTATAACCTAGATTAAATGGGCAATTCCTTGAAAGGCAATCTGTCCAAAACTCACACAAGAAGAAACAGAACATTTGGATAGGCCTATATCTTAAAGAAATCAAATCAATAATTAATAATTGTCTATAGTCTTTTCCAGAGAGAGACACACACAGAGGAAGATAGATACTTACTAATTCATTCTGTGAAGCTGACATTACTTTAATACCCAAACCAGACATAGCCATTACAAGAAAAGAAAACTAGAGACCAATATTTCTCATGAACCTACATGAAAAACTCCTTAGCAAAATATTATCATATTGAATACAGTAATTAATAAAAAACTTAAATGGCACAACCAAGTGGAATTTATCTCAGGTACGCAGCTTTGTTAAACATTTGAAAATCAACTAATGTAATTCATTTCATTAACAGTTCAGTTCAGTCACTCAGTCGTGTTTGACTCTTTGCGACCCCATGAACTGCAGCACGCCAGGCCTCCCTGTCTATCACCAACTCCCGGAGTTCACCCAAACTCATGTCCATTGAGTCGGTAATGCCATCCAACCATCTCATCTCCTGTCATCCCCTTCTCCTGCCCTCAGTCTTTCCCAGCATCAGGGTCTTTTCAAATGAGTCAGCTCTTTGCATCAGGTGGCCAAAGTACTGGAGTTTCAGCTTCAACATCAGTGTACACCCAGGACTGATTTCCTTTAGGATGGACTGGCTGGATCTCCTTGCAGTCCAAGGGACTCTCAAGAGTCTTCTCCAATACCACAGTTCAAAAGCATCAATTCTTCGGCACTCAGCTTTCTTTATAGTCCAACTCTCACATTCATACATGCCTACTGCAAAAACTGTAGCCTTGACTAGATGGACCTTTGTTGACAAAGTAATGTCTCTGCTTTTGAATATGCTGTCTAGGTTGGTCATAACTTTCCTTCCAAGGAGTAAGCGTCTTTTAATTTCATGGCTGCAGTCACCATCTGCAGTGATTTTGGAACCCCCAAAAATAAACAGTCAGCCACTGTTTTCACTGTTTCCCCATCTGTTTGCCATGAAGTGATGGGACCGTGATCTTCGTTTTCTGAATGCTGAGCTTTAAGCCAACTTTTTCACTCTCCTCTTTCACTTTCTTCTTTTTAGTTCCTCTTCAATTTCTGCCATAAGGGGTGTGTCATCTGCATATCTGAGGTTATTGATACTTCTCCTGGCAATCTTGATTCCAGCTTGTGCTTCTTCCAGCCCAGCGTTTCTCATGATGCACTCTGCATATAAGTTAAATGAGCAGGGTGACAATATACAGCCTTGACGTACTCCTTTTCCTATTTGGAACCAGTCTGTTGTTCCATGTCCCAGCTCTAACTGTTGCTTCCTGACCTGCATACAGGTTTCTCAAGGGGCAGGTCAGGTGGTCTGGTATTCCCATCTCTTTCAGAATTTTAGTTTATTGTGATCCACAGTCATTAACAGGCTAAAGAAGAAAACTCCTGTGATCATATTAATAGATGCAGAAAAAGCATTTGACAAAATCCGACAGCCATTCATGATGACAACTCTAGGAGTAGAGGGGAACATTCTCAACTTGATAAAGAATATCTACCACAAATCTACAGATAACAGCATACTTAATGATGAGAAAGTAGAAGCTTTCCTACTAAAATCAGGCACCAGGCAAGGATATCCTCTCTGACCACTCCTCAATATTACACTGGAAATCCTAGTTAATGCAGTAAGACAAGACAATAAAAGATATAGTGATAGGCAAGGAAGAAATAAAGTTGTCTTTGTTCACACATGATATGACTGTATAGAGAATCTGTTGTTGTTTTTCAATAGCAAAGTTGAAGGATATAGGTGGTACACAAGAGTCCATTGCCTTCTTATATACTGGACTTTCCTATATACCATCAAAGAACAAGTGGAATTGGAAATTGAAAACAACACAATTTATATTAGTATGGGGAAAATGAAATACTTGGGTTTAAGTTTAACAAGGTATGTATAAGATCTGTGAAGAAAAACTGCAAAAATCTGAAGAAGCAAGAATGAAATAAATGGAGAAATATTCCATGATCACAGATAGGAAGGCTTGATACCATCAAGATGCCATTTCTCCCTCTCTTGATTTATAGGTTTAACACAATTCCAATAAAAATCTCAGCAAGTTATTATTTTTTAATTAATTTTAATTGGAGGCTAATTATTTTACAATATTGTGGTGGTTTTTGCCATACATTGACATGAATCAGCCATGGGTATATATGTGTCCCCCTGTCCCCAACCCCCCTCCCACTTCCCTCCCCATCCCATCCTTCTGGATAGCCCCAGTGCAACAGCTTTGAGTGCCCTGTTTCATGCACCGAACTTGGACTGGTCATCTCTTTCACATATGATAATATACATGTTTCAGTGCTATTCTCTCAAATCACTTCACCCTCGCCTTCTCCCTCAGAGTCCAAAAGTTTGTTCTTTACATCTGTGTCTCTTTTCCTGTCTGCATATAGGGTCGTTGTTACCATCTTTCTAAATTCCATATATGTGCGTTAATATACTGTTTTGGTGTTTTTCTTTCTGACTTCACTCTGTATAATAGGCTCCAATTTCATCCATCTCATTAGAACTGACTCAAATGCATTCTTTTCTATAGCTGAATAATAATATTTCATTGTATATATGTACCACAACTTTCTTATCCATTTGTCTGCTGATGGACATCTAGGTTGCTTCCATGTTGTAGCTACTGTAAACAGTGGTGCAATGAACATTTAGGTACACCTATCCCTCTCAGTCTGGTTTCCTCAGTGTGTATGCCCAGCGGTGGGATTGCTGGGTCTTATGGCAGTTCTATTTCCAGTTTGTTAAGGAATCTCCACACTGTTTTCCATAGTGGCTGTACTAGTTTGCATTCCAATCAACAGTGTAAGAGGGTTCCCTTTGCTCCACACCCTCTCCAGTTTTTATTGTTTGTAGACTTTTTGATGGCAGCCATTCTGAACCGGCATACCTTGTTGTGGTTTTTATTTGCAGTTCTCTGATAGTCAGTGATGCTGAGCATCTTTTCATGTGTTTGTATGTCTTCTTTGGAGAACTGTCTGTTTAGTTCTTTGGCCCATTTTTTGATTGGATCATTTATTTTTCTGGTATTGAGCTGCATGAGCTGCTTGTATATTTTGGAGATTAATTCTTCATCAGTTGTTTCATTTGCTATTACTTTCTCCCATTCTAAAGGCTGTCTTTTCACCTTGCTTATAGTTTCCATCATTGTGCCAAATCTTTTAAGTTTAATTAGGTCCCATTTGTTTATTTTTGCCTTTTTCCCCATTACTCTAGGAGGTGGGTCATAGAGGATCTTGCTGTGAGTTATGACAGAGAGTGTTTTGCCTATGTTTTCCTCTAGGAATTGTATAGTTTCTGGTCTTACATTTAGAAATTTAATCAATTTTGAGTTTTTTTTGGTGTGTGTGTGTATGGTGTTAGAAAGTGTCAGCAGTTATTTTTGTGCTGTTGACAAACTGATTCTACAGTTTATATGAAGAGGCAAAAGACCCAGAATAGTCAACTCAATATTGAAGGAAAAGAGGAAAGTTGGAGGACTGACACTACCCAACCTCAAGACCTACTATAAAGCAATAATAATCAAGACAGTGTGGTTATTGGGAAAAGAATAGAAAAATAGGTCAGTAGAACAGAACAGAAACCCCAGACACAGACCCACATAAATACAGTCAATGATCTTTGGCAACAAATCTAAGAAAATGCAATGGAGAAAATGTAGTCTTTTTGGTAAAATGTAGTCTTTTGGTAAAAAAAAAAAAATGGTAACTGGAACAACTGGCCATTCACATGCCAAAAAAAAAAAAAAAAAAGGAAAGAAAGAAAGAAAGAAACTAGATGCAAACTTCAAAAAATTAATACCTGTAATGGATCATAGACCTTAATATAAAATGCAAAACTATAAAAGCCCTAGAAGATAACATAGGAGAAAATCTAGATGACCTTGGTTATTGCGATGACTTTTAAAATACCAAAGGCATGATCCATAAAAAGAACAATAAGCTGGACATCACTAATATAAAAAATTTCTGCTCTCTGAAGTACACTGTCAAGAGAATAGGACAAGCTACAGACAGAGATAATATTACCAAGGCATATCTGATAAAGGACCATTTCCCAAAATATACAAAGAACTCTTAATAAGAAAACTAAAAACTCAATTGAAAAATGGGCAAAGATCTGAACAAATTGTTCATTAAAGTCACACCATGTTGCTATAAAAAGGTATTCAACATCATATGCCATTTGGAAATTGCAAATTAAAACAATAAGATACTACTACTCACTTATTAGAATGGCCAAAATCCAAAATCACCGAATGCAACAGGAATTCTCATTCATTGTTGATAGGAATGTGTAATGGTACAGCCACTTTGGAAGACAGTTTGTTGATTTCCTATAAAACTAAACATTTTCTTACTATACTATCCAGAAATCCTGTTCCTTGATATTTACCCAGAGGTTGAAAACTAATGCCCACAAAGATTTGTAGCAGCTTTACTCATAGTTGTCAAAACTTGGAAGCAACCAAGGTGTTCTTCAGCAAATGAATGGATAAATTGTGGCTCATCTAGACAATGCAGTATTCAGTTCAGTTCAGTTGCTCAGTCATGTCCAACTCTTTGCAACCCCATGGACTGCAGCACACCAGGCCTTTCTGTCCATCACCAACTCCCAGAGTTTACTCAAACTCATATCCATTGACTTGGTGATGCCATCCAACCATCCCATCCTCTGTTGTCCCCTTCTCCTCCTGCCTTCAATCATTCCCAGCATCAGGGTCTTTTCCAATGAGTCAGTTCTTTACATCAGGGGGCCAAAGTATTGGAGCTTTAGCTTTAGCATCAGTCTTTCCAATGGATATTCAGGACTGATTTCCTTTAGGATTGTCTGGTTTAATCTCCTCAAAGACCAAGAGACTCTCAAGAGTCTTCTCCGACACCACAGTTAAAAAGCATCGATTCTTTGGCACTCACCTTTCTTCATAGTCCAACTCTCACATCCATACATGACTACTGGAAAAACCATAGCCTTGACTAAGTGGACATTTGTCAGCAAAGTAATGTCTCTGCTTTGCTGTCTATGCTGTCTAGGTTGGTCATAACTTTTCTTCCAAGGGGTAAGCGTCTTTTAATTTCATGGCTGCAGTCACCATCTGTAGTGATTTTGGAGCCCCTAAAAATAAAGTCTGTCACTGTTTCCACTGTTTCCCTATCTATTTCTCAACAAGTGATGGGACCAGATGCCATGATCTTCGTTTTCTGAATGTTGAGCTTTAAGCCAACTTATTCACTCTCCTCTTTCACTTTCATGAAGAGGCTGTAGGGAACAAGGTATAAAGAACGTTGAGAAGTGCTTGCAAACGAGACTCTCAACCAGGGCTGAACATTCTTGCAAACGAGATGTTCAGCTAAGAATCCTGTTTGTTCCCGTGGGAAAAGAACATTTCTTGCACACAAGGATGTTTCTCTGATTCCTCAAAAGGAGCAGACCCTGGGACAAAACGGATTCTAAGTTGATAAGGAAGTTCCCCAAAACAAAGTCTTAGCTGCAGTAAATAAGTCAAGGTAAAGGTTATCTCGCCCTGCGCCTGCGCACTGTATAGTCTCTGAATCATAGTGCTTGGCAACTTGCCCTGTAGGTTGTTGTGCAAGGGATATAAAATAAAGCAGCTGTAAGAAGCAAGTGTTAAAATCTAAAGATTCAAACCACTCTGCAGTGCAAGGGATATAAAATAAAGCAGCGTAAGAAGCAAGTGTTAAAATATAAAGATTCAAACCACCCTGCAGTTTTTCATTCTGTTGCCAGCAGAGGCTCTTTAGTTCTTCTTCACTTTCTGCCATAAGGGTGGTGTCATCTGCATATCTGAGGTTCTTGATATTTCTCGCAGAAATCTTGATTCCAGCTTGTGCTTATTCCAGCCCAGCATTTCTCATGATGCACTCTGCACATAAGTTAAGTAAGCAGGGTGTCAATGTACAGCCCTGACGTACTCCTTTTCCTATTTGGAACCAGTCTGTTGTTCCATGTCCAGTTCTTCTTTTTTTTAATAATATTTTAATAGGTAGTTTTTTTAATATATATTTTTTACTTTATTTTACTTTACAATACTATATTGGTTTTGCCATACATCAACATGAATCTGCCACGGGTGTATGTAAGTTCCCACTCCTGAACCCCCCCCCCCCCCCCCACCTCCCTCCTCATACCATCCCTCTGGGTCATCCCAGTGCACCAGCCCCAAGCATCCTGTATCCTGCATCGAACCTAAACTGGCGATTCATTTCTTACATGATATTATACGTTTCAATGCCATTCTCCCAAATCATCCCACCCTCTCCCTTTCCCACAGAGTCCAAAAGTCTGTTCTATACATCTGTGTCTCTTTTGCTGTCTCATATACAGGGTTATCATTACCAACTTTCTAAATTCCATATATATGCATTAGTTTACTGTATTGGTGTTTTTCTTTCTGGCTTACTTCACTCTGTATAATCAGCTCCAGTTTCATCCACCTCATTAGAACTGATTCAAATGTATTCTTTTTGATGGGTGAGTAATACTCCATTGTGTATATGTACCACAGCTTTCCTATCCATTCATCTGCTAATGGACATCTAGGTTGCTTCCATGTCCTGGCTATTATAAACAGTGCGGCGATGAACATTGGAGTACACGTGTCTCTTTCAATTCTGGTTTCCTCAGTGTGTATGCCCAGCAATGGGATTGCTGGGTCATAGGGCAGTTCTAGTTCCACTTTTTTAAGGAATCTTCACACTGTTCTCCATAGTGGCTGTACTAGTTTGCATTCCCACCAACAGTGTAAGAGTGTTCCCTTTTCTTCATGCTCTCTCCAGCATTTATTGCTTGTAGACTTTTGGATGACAGCCATTCTGACTGGTGTGAAATGGTACCTCATTGTGTTCTTGATTTGCATTTCTCTAATAATGAGTGATGTTGAGCATCTTTTCATGTGTTTGTTAGCCATCTGTATGTCTTCTTTGAAGAAATGTCTATTTAGTTCTTTGGCCCATTTTTTGATTGGGTGGTTTATTTTTCTGGAATTGAGCTGCAGGAGTTGCTTGTATATTTTTGAGATTAGTTGTTTGTCAGCTGCTTCATTTGCTATTATTTTCTCCCATTCAGAAGGCTGTCTTTTCACCTTGCTTATAGCTTCCTTTGTTGTGCAGAAGCTTTTAATTTTAATTAGGTCCCATTTGCTTACTTTGGCTTTTATTTCCAATATTCTGGGAGGTGGGTCACAGAGGACCCTGCTGTGATGTATATCAGAGAGTGTTTTGCCTATGTTCTCCTCTAGAAGTTTTATAGTTTCTGGTCTTACGTTTAGGTCTTTAATCCATTTTGAGTTTATTTTTGTGTATGGTGTTAGAAAGTGTTCTAGTTTCATTCTTTTACAAGTGGTTGACCAGTTTTCCCAGCACCACTTGTTAAAGAGACTGTCTTTAATCCATTGTATATTCTTGCCTCCTTTGTCGAAGATAAGGTGTCCATAGGTGTGTGGATTTATCTCTGGGTTTCTATTTTGTTCCATTGATCTATATTTCTGTCTTTGTGCCAGTACCATACTGTCTTGATGACTGGCTTTGTAGTAGAGCCTGAAGTCAAGCAGGTTGATTCCTCCATTTCCATTCTTCTTTCTCAAGATTGCTTTGGCTATTCGAGGTTTTTTTGTATTTCCATGCAATTTGTGAAATCATTTGTTCTAGCTCTGTGAAAAATACCGCTGGTAGCTTGATAGGGATTGCATTGAATCTGTAGATTGCTTTGGGTAGTATACTCATTTTCATTATATTGATTCTTCCAATCCATGAACATGGTATATTTCTTCATCTATTAGTGTCCTCTTTGATTTCTTTCATTAGTGTTTTATAATTTTCTATATATAGGTCTTTAGTTTCTTTAGGTAGATATATTCCTAAGTATTTTATTCTTTTCGTTGCAATGGTGAATGGAATTGTTTCCTTAATTTCTTTTTCTACTTTCTCATTATCAGTGTATAGGAATGCAAGGGATTTCTGTGTGTTGATTTTATATCCTGCAACTTTACTATATTCATTGATTAGCTCTAGTAATTTTCTGGTGGAGTCTTTAGGGTTTCTATGTAGAGGATCATGTCATCTGCAAACAGTGAGAGTTTTACTTCTTCTTTTCCAATTTGGATTCCTTTCATTTCTTTTTCTGCTCTGATTGCTATGGCCAAAACTTCCAGAACGATGTTGAATAGTAGTGGTGAAAGTGGGCACCCTTGTCTTGTTCCTGACTTTAGGGGAAATGCTTTCAGTTTTTCACCATTGAGGATAATGTTTGCTGTGGGCTTGTCATATATAGCTTTTCTTATGTTGAGGTATGTTCCTTCTATTCCTGCTTTCTGGAGAGATTTTATCATAAATGGATGTTGAATTTTGTCAAAGGCTTTCTCTACATCTATTGAGATAATCATATGGCTTTTATTTTTCAATTTGCCAATGTGGTGAATTACACTGATTGATTTGCGGATATTGAAGAATCCTTGCATCCCTGGGATAAAGCCCACTTGGTCATGATGTATGATCTTTTTAATGTGTTGTTGGATTCTGATTGCTAGAATTTTGTTAAGGCTTTTTGCATGTATGTTCATCAGTGATATTGGCCTGTAGTTTTCTTTTTTTTGTGGCATCTTTGTCAGGTTTTGGTATTAGGGTGATGGTGGCCTCATAGAATGAGTTTGGAAGTTTACCTTCCTCTGCAATTTTCTGGAGGAGTTTGAGTAGGATAGGTGTTAGCTCTTCTCTAAATTTTTGGTAGAATTCAGCTGTGAAGCCGTCTGGACCTGGGCTTTTGTTTGCTGGAAGATTTCTGATTACAGTTTCAATTTCCATGCTTGTGATGGGTCTGTTAAGATTTTCTATTTCTTCCTGGTTCAGTTTTGGGAAATTTTAGTTTTCTAAAAATGTCCATTTCTTCCAAGTTGTCCATTTTATTGGCATATAATTGCTGATAGTAGTCTCTTGTGATCCTTTGTATTTCTGTGTTGTCTGTTGTGATCTCTCCATTTTCATTTCTAATTTTATTGATTTGATTTTTCTCCCTTTGTTTCTTGATGAGTCTGGCTAATGGTTTGACAATTTTGTTTATCCTTTCAAAGAACCAGCTTTTGGCTTTGTTGATTTTTGCTATGGTCTCTTTTGTTTCTTTTGCATTTATTTCTGCCCTAATTTTTAAGATTTCTTTCCTTCTACTAACTCTGGGGCTATCCATTTCTTCCTTTTCTAGTTGCTTCAGGTGTAGAGTTAGGTTATTTATTTGGCTTTTTTCTTGTTTCTTGAGGTATGCCTGCATTGCTATGAACTTTCCCCTTAGCACTGCTTTTATAGTGTCCCACAGGTTTGGGGTTGTTGTGTTTTCATTAGTTTCTATGCATATTTTGATTTCTTGTTTGATTTCTTCTGTGATTTGTTGGTTTGTCAGAAGTGTGTTGCTCAGCCTCCATATGTTGGAATTTTTAATAGTTTTTCTCCTGTAATTGAGATCTAATCTTACTGCATTATGGTCAGAAAAGATGCTTGGAATGATTTCAATTTTTTTGAATTTATCAAGTTTAGATTTATGGCCCAGGATGTGATCTATCCTGGAGAATGTTCCATGAGCACTTGAGAAAAAGGTGAAATTCATTGTTTTGGGGTGAAATCTTCTGTAAATATAAATTAGGTCTAACTGGTCTATTGAATCATTTAAAGTTTGTATTTCTTTGTAAAATTTCTCTTTAGTTGATCTATCCATAGGTGTGAGTGGGGTATTAAAGTCTCCCACTATTATTGTGTTAATGTTAATTTCCCCTTTCATACTTGTTAGCATTTGTCTTACATACTGTGATGCTCCTATGTTGGGTGCATATATATTTATAATTGTTATATCTTCTTCTTGGATTGATCCTTTGATCATTATGTAGTGTCCTTCTTTGTCTCTTTTCACAGCCTAGTTTTAAAGTCTATTTTATCTGATATGAGTATTGCTACTCCTGCTTTCTTTTGGTCTCTATTTGCATGGAATATCTTTTTCCAGCCCTTCACTTTCAGTCTGTATGTGTTCCTTGTTTTGGGGTGGTCTCTTGTAGACAACATATATAGGGGTCTTGTTTCTGTATCCATTCAGCCAGTCTTTGTCTTTTGGTTGGGGCATTCAATCCATTTACGCTTAAGGTAATTATTGATATGTATGGTCCTGTTGCCATTACTTTATTGTTTTGGGTTTGGGTTTATACACCTTTTTTTGTGTTTCCTGTCTAGAAAATATCCTTTAGGATTTGTTGGAGAGCTGGTTTGGTGGTGCTGAATTCTCTCAGCTTTTGCTTGTCTGGAAAGCTTTTGATTTCTCCTTCGTATTTGAATGAGATCCTTGCTGGGTACAGTAATCTGGGCTGTAGGTTATTGTCTTTCATCACTTTAAGTATGTCTTGCCATTCCCTCCTGGCATGAAGAGTTTCAATTGAAAGATCAGCTGTGATTCTTATGGGAATCCCTTGTGTGTTATTTGTTGTTTTTCCCTTGCTGCTTTTAATATTTGTTCTTTGTGTTTGATCTTTGTTAATTTGATTAATATGTGTCTTGGGGTGTTTCACCTTGGGTTGATCCTGTTTGGGACTCTCTGTGTTTCTTGGACTTGGGTGATTATTTCCTTCCCCATTTCGGGAAGTTTTCAACTATTATCTCCTCAAGGATTTTCTCATGGTCTTTCTTTTTGTCTTCTTCTTCTGGGACTCCTATAATTCGAATGTTGGAGCATTTCATATTGTCCTGAAGGTCTCTGAGATTGTCCTCATTTCTTTTATTTCGTTTTTCTTGTTTCCTCTCTGATTCATTTATTTCTACCATTCTCTTTTCTATTTCACTAATCCTATCTTCTGCCTTCGTTATTCTACTATTTGTTGCCTCCAGGGTGTTTCTGATCTCATTTATTGCATTATTCATTATATATTGACTCTTTTTTATTTCTTCTAGGTCCTTGTTAAACCTTTCTTGCATCTTCTCAATCCTTGTTTCTAGGCTATTTATCTGTGATTCCAATTTGTTTTCAAGCTTTTGGATCATTTTCACTATCATTATTCAGAATTCTTTGTCTGGTAGATTCCCTATCTCTCCCTCTTTTGTTTGGTTTGGTGGGCATTTCTCCTGTTCCTTTTCCTGCTAGGTATTCCTCTGTCTCTTTATCCTGTTTATATTGCTGCGTTTGGGGTGGCCTTTCTGTATTCTGGCAGTTTGTGGAGTTCTCTTTATTGTGGAATTTTCTCACTGTGGGTGAGGTTGTATCAGTGGCTTGTCAAGGTTTGTTGGTTAGGGAAGCTTGTGTCGGTGTTCTGGTGGGTGGAGCTGGATTTCTTCTCTCTGGAGTGCAATGACATGTCCAATAATGAGTTATGAGATGTCAATGGTTTTGGAGTAACTTTGAGCTGGCTGTATATTGAAGCTCAGGGCTGTGTTCCTGTGTTGCTGGAGAATTTGCATGGTATGTCTTGCTATGGAACTTGTTGGCCCTTGGGTGATGCTTGGTTTCAGTGTAGGTATGGAGGTGTTTGATGAGCTCCTATCGATTAATGGTCCCTGTAGTCAGGAGTTCTCTGATGTTCTTAGGATTTGGACTTAAGCCTCCTGCTTCTGGTTTTCAGTTTCATTTTTACAGTTGTCTCAAGACTTCTCCTTCTATACCGCACTGTTGATAAAACATCAAGGTTAAAGATGAAAAGTTTCTCCACATTGAGGGACACCCAGAGAGCTTCACAGAGTTACATGGAGAAAAGAAGAGGGAAGGGGGAGTTGGAGGTGACCTGAATGAGATGAGGTGGAATCAAAAGAGGAGAGAGCAAGCTAGCCAGTAGTCACTTCCTTATGAGTGCTCCACAGTCTGGACCGCTCAGAGATGTTCTTGGAATTATATAGAGAGGAGGAGAGGGAGGAAGGAGACAGAGGTGGTCAGGAGTATAAAAAGAGGGAAATGAAAAGGAGAGAGACAGATCCAGCCAGTAGTCAGTTCCCTAAGTGTTCTCCACCGTCTGGAACACACAGAGATTTACAGAGTTGGGTAGAGAAGAGAAGGAGGAGGGAGGAGACAGGGGTGATCTAGTGGAGAAAAAGGAGAGTCCAAAGGAAAAGAGAGCAGTCAGGCCAGTAATCTCACTCTCAAGTAAAAATGGATGCTGAAGATTGGGTTTTTGAAGGTACAAAATTGATAACAAATACCAAAAAGCAAAGATTAAAAATCTAAAGTAGAGGTTGGATTTTCAAAAATACAATATTAAAGAATAGAAGAAGAAGAAGAAAAACAAAGTCACAAGAATTATTTAAAAAATAAAACAATATATATTACGAAGTTTGCTTTAAAAATAGGGTCTTTGGTGGGGGGAAGTAATAGTAGGTTATAAAAGTGAAAACTAAAGGAGAAATAGAGGACTGAAAAATTAAAAAGTGTTTAAAAAAAAGAAGAAGAAAAAGAAAAGAAGAAAAACATAAAAAAAAAGAATGATCGTAAAAATGGTAAAGATATATCTAGGACTTTCTCTGGTGTTGTTGTGGGCATTGTGGGGTCAGTTCATTTTCAGATAGTTCCTTGGTTCGGCTTATATTTCTCAAGATATATAGGCCCCTCCCTATGTAGCCGGTACTAACGACAGGGTTTTAATCTATTGGACCTGTCACTTCCAGTGCGGTTCCCTCTGTTTTAGCTTCTTCTATTTGCTGGTCTCTTCAGTGTCCAATTTCCGCCCTGACACAAGAGGGTTGGTGGTGGACAGTTTTTTTTAGGCTCACTTGTTCAGTCACGCTGTGGGGAGGGAGGGATGCGGCAAACAAATAACACTGGCATGTGCTCGCAGTGTCTCAGCCACACTGGGCCTGCCCCGCTCGTGGTGCACACAGCTCAGGCTCTAGGTTGCTCCACTGGGAACTGTCTGAGGCCAGCCCTGGGCTGCATGCACCTCCCAGGTCTAAGCTGCTCAGGCTCAGGCACTCAGGTAGTCCTCAGAGGCACAGGCTGGGTGGGCCTGCATTTTGTGCCCTTCCCAGGTCCGGGTAGCTCAGGTGTTTGGCAAACACAGTTGCTGCGACTTATTGCCTCTACCGTCCCTGCTGCTCAGTTTTCTGGGTGTACAGCTGGCATACCTTCTCAGGCGGATGATGACTGTCCAGAACCCCAAGAAGTCTTAGTTAGCAAAAAAGCCTGTTTGCCGTTTGGTAGTTAATGTCTCTCTGGGGCTGCTATTGCCTCCTTCCGGCCCTTCCAGCTCTGGCTGCCTGTCACCAGAGGGGGATGGTCTGCAGCCGGCTAATTCTGTTCCATCCTTTGTTCTGTGCGCAGTCCTGGCAGTGTCTTATGTTAGAGCTTTTTGCGTGGTAGCTATCCCACAGCCTGGTTTGCTAGCCCAAGTTAGCTTGCTCTGGTTACACTCGGGGCATTTGGGGCATTCGGGCCCAATCCTTGTAAAGCAACTCAGCCCTGCCTCCCTGCCCAGCCCTGGCTTGATAGTGGCGGATGCAGGCGTCTGCAAGGCTTCTCTGCTGGGGGAGTTACCATTGGGCTCGTAATCTGTTGGTTTTAATTATTTATTTTTCCTCCCTGTTATGTTGCCCTCTGTGCTTCCAAGGCTCGCCACAGACTCGGCAGTGAGAGTGTTTCCTGGTGTTTGGAAACTTCTCTCTTTTAAGACTCCCTCCCCAGGACTAAGCTCCCTCCCTACCTCTTTTGTCTCTTTTTTGGTCTTTTATATTTTTTCCTACCTGTTTTTGAAGACAATGGGCTGCTTTTCTGGGTGCCTGATGTCCTCTGCAGGCATTCAGAAGTTGTTTTATGAAATTTACTCAGAGTTGAAATGTTCTTTTGATGAATTTGCGGGGGAGAAAGTGGTCTCCCTGTCCTATTCCTCTGCCATCTTCCCATGTCCAGTTCAATTGTTGCTTCCTGACCTGCATATAGGTTTCTCAAGAGGCAGGTCAGGTGGTCTAGTATTCCCATCTCTTTCAGAATTTTCCAGTTTGTGGTGATGGACAAAGTCAAAGGCTTTGGCATTGTTAATAAAACAGAAATAGATGTTTTTCTGGAACTCTCTTGCTTTTTAATGATCCAACGGATGTTGGCAATTTGATCTCTGGTTCCTCTGTCTTTTCTAAATCCAGGTTGAGCATCTGGAAGTTCATGGTTCTCATATTGTTGAAGCCTGGATTGGAGAATTTTGAGCATTACTTTACTAGTGTGTGAGATGAGTGCAATTGTGCGGTAGTTTGAGTATTCTTTGGCATTGCCTTTCTTTGGGATTGGTATGAAAACTGACCTTTTTCAGTCCTGTAGCCTCTGCTGAGTTTTCCAAATTTGCTGGCATATTGAGGACAGCATTTTCACAGCATCATCTTTTAGAATTTGAAATAGCTCAACTGGAATTCCATCACCTCCTGTAGCTTTGTTCATAGTGATGCTTCCTAAGACCCACTTGACTTCACATGCCAGGCTGTCTAGCTCTAGGTGAGTGATCATACCATTGTGATTATCTGGGTCATGAAGATCTTTTTTGTACAGTTCTTCTGTGTATTCTTGCTACCTCCTCTTAATCTGTTCTAATTAGGTATGGACCTAATCGTATGTTAGGTCCATATGATTTCTGTCCTTTATCAAGCCCATCTTTGCATGAAATGTTCCCTTGGTATCTCTAATTTTCTTGAAGAGATCTCTAGTCTTTCCCATTCTATTGTTTTCCACTAATTCTTTGTACTGATCACTGAGGAAAGCTTTCTTATCTTTCCTTGCTGTTCTTTGGAACTCTGCATTCAAATGGGTATATCTTTCCCTTTCTCCTTTGCTTTTTGCTTCTCTTCTTTTCACAGCTATTTGTAAGGCCTTGTCAGACAGACATTTTGCTTTTTTGCATTCTTTTTCTTAGGGATGGTTTTGATCCTTATCTCCTGTACAATATCATGAACCTCTATCCATAGTTCCTCAGGCACTCTATCAGATCTAGTCCTTGAAATCTATTTCTCACTTCCACTGTATAATTTTAAGGGATTTTATTTAGGTCATACATGAGTGGTCTAATGGTTTTCCCTACTTTTTTCAATTTCAGCCTGAAGTTGGCAATAAGAGTTCATGATCTGAGCCACAGTCAGCTCCCAATCTTTTCGCTGACTGTATAGAACTTCTCCACCTTTGGCTGCAAAGAATATAATCTATCTGATTTCTGTGTTGACCATCTGGTGATGTCCTTGTGTTGAGTCTTCTCTTGTGTTGTTGGAAGAGGGTGTTTGCTATGACCAGTGCGTTGTCTTGAAAAAACTCTGTTAGCCTTTGACCTGCTTCATTTTGTACTCCAAGGCCAAATTTGCCTGTTACTCCAGGTGTTCCTTGACTTTCTACTTTTGCATTCCAGTCCCCTATAATGAAAAGGACATCTTTTTTTGGGTGTTAGTTCTAGAAGGTCTTATAGGTCTTCATAGAACCATTCAACTTCAACTTCTTCAGCATTACCGGTTGGGCCATAGACTTGGATTACTGTGATATTGCATGGTTTGCCTTGGAAACAAACAGAGATCATTCTGTCACTTTTGAGATGCATTCCAAGTACTGCATTTTGGACTCTTTTGTTAACCATGATGGCTACTCCATTTCTTCTAAAGGATTTTTACCCACAGTAGTAGATATAATGGTCATCTGAGTTAAATTCACCCTTTACAGTCCATTTTAGTTCACTGATTTCTAAAATCTTGATGTTCATTCTTGCCATCTCCTATTTAACCACTTCCAATTTGCTTTGATTCATGAACTTAACATTCCAGGTTCATATGCAATATTCTTTAAAGTATCGGACTTTGCTGTCATTACCCATTGCATCCACAATTGGGCATTGTTTTTGTTTTGGCTCCATCTCTTCCTTCTTTCTGGAGTTATTTCTTCACTGATCTCCAGTAGCATATTGGACACCTACTGACCTGGGGAGTTCATCTTTCAATGTCCTATATTTTTGCCTTTTCATACTGTTCATGGGGTTCTCAAGATAAGAATACTGAAGTGGTTTGCCGCTCCCCTCTCCAGTGGACTGCATTTTGTCAGAACTCTCCACCATGACGTGTCCATCTTGGGTGGACCTACAAGGCATGGCTCATAGTTTCATTGAGTTAGACAAGGCTGTGGTCCATGTGGTTAGATTGGTTAGTTTTCTGTGATTGTGGTTTTTAGTCTGTCTGCCCTCTAGAGAAGGATAAGAGGCTTATGGAAGTTTCCTGATTGGAGAGATTGACTGAGGGGGAACCTGGGTCTTGTTCTGATGGGTGGGGCCAAGCTCAGTAAATCTTTAATCCAATTTTCTGTTGATGGGTGGAGTTGTGTTCCCTCCCTGTTATTTGTAAGTAAGTTAGTCGCTCAGTAGTGCCCGACTCTTTGTGACCCCATGGAGTGCAGCCCACCAGGCTCCTCTGTCCGTGAGATTTTCCAGGCAAGGATACTGGAGTGGGTTGCCATTTTCTTCTCCAGAGGATCTTCCCAACCCAGGGATTGAACCCGGGTCTCCTGCACTGCAGGCAGTTTCTTTACTGACTGAGCTACAAGGGAAGCCTACTATGGATGAGGTAATGAAGATAATGATGACCTCCTTCAAAAGGTCCCATGCATGTACTGCTATACTCAGTGCCCCCAACCCTGCAGCAGGCCGCACCGACCCACGCCTCAGCTGGAGACGCCTGGACACTCACAGGCAAGTCTGGGTCAGTCTCTTCTGGGGTCACTGCTCCTTTATCCTGGGTCCTGGTGCATACAGATTTTGTTTGTGCCCTCCTGTGCTCTCCAAAGGACTATTTCCCAGTCCTGTGTAAGTTCTCATAGCTCTATAGTGGGGTTAATTACGACCTCCTCCAAGAGGGCTTATGCCATACCCAAGTCTGCTGCACCCAGAGCCCCTGTCCCTGTGGTAGTCCACTGCTGACCCCTACCTCCACAGGAGACACTCAAGCACAGTTCTGTCTCAGTCTTTGTGGGGTCCCTGGGTCCTGCTGCGCACAAGGTTTGCTTGAGCCCTCTGAGCGTCTCTGGCAGGAATGGGGTTTGATTTTAAACGTGAATTCGCCCCTCCTACTGTCTTGCTGGGGCTTCTCTTTTACCCTTGTACGTGGGGTATCACCTCATGGCCGCTCTAGCACATGCAGCCGTCGCTGGCTCCAGACAATGCAGTATTATTGAGCATTAATAAAGAACGAGCTATTAAACCCTGAGAAGTCATGGAAGAATCTTAGATGTGTATTATTAAGTGAAAGAAGACAATTTGAAAAGCCTACATGGTTACCTACTGTATATAATATTCTGGCTAGTGGGGAGAGAGGGATGAACAGAGAGTTTTTGAGGCAATGAAAATATTCTGTATGATACTACACAGTGGGTATGTATCATACTTTTGTCAGAACCCATAGAGTGTGCACCACCAGAGTGAACCTTAGCATGGAAGTATGGACTTTGGGTGATAATGATATGTCAGTGTAGTTCATGTGGCAAAATACCAGTATGGTGGGGAATATTGATAGTGGGAGAGGTTGTGTGTGTGGTAGGGAGCAAGAGGTATGTGGGAATGCTGTACTTTCTGCTCAGTTTTGTTGTGAAGCTGAAACTGTTCTAAAAAATAAAAGTGTATGAGAAAATAATGTCATGAGTAGATGTGCAAGTCACATCTACTTTCTATGAGAAGGAAAAATTGATACAAGGTGAAATCAGAGGCCCTCAGTCTCATTAGAGAATTTGCTAATGTGGACTAAATTAGAAATAGCCTGACCAGGTAGGAGATAACAGGTGATATTTTCCAAATACAGATAACAAAATGGGCATAGCAGAAAAATATAGAAGTATTTGGGAACTTCACCCTCCTGGTGGCATATGGAAGCAGGCTTTTTGTTAAATTCTTGACCTACTATGCTCTCCAATTCATTTAGTAGAAGAGAGGAAACAGTGAGTGACACTGCTAATTTGTATTTAATTCTGACTCTTAAGAAAATAATTCAGCATATTTTAAAAGGAAGGGCTTATTAGATGAAAATGACCTGTCATTCTAGACTGTGACATGCAAGTAAGTGTTCACTAGACATAGTCAAACAGAATTCAAAAAGTTGAAGCATATTTCATAGAGCTTATAAGAAATAAAAGTATTGAATGAATTGAAGGAAGAGTTCATGAAGCCATAAATGTCTGCTACATCTTTTTTGTTTTTCCAGCTTCAGTTGCCATTGCTTGGGTACATATTCCATCACAGGTGTAGAGACAGCCCTTACTATAGCCCCTATGAATTGGAACAGGAAACTATCTGAACTGAAGGAAGCCACAGATGGGTTAAACATGAGGGAGACAGACATGGTTGGTAGTAAGTCTTTTAAATACTGTGGTCCAAAAGCTACCTACCAAACCCTTTCTATTGGGAAAACATACATACGCATAGCATACAGAGAAGGTAGGCATCTATTAATAGTTTGCAAATCTGAAAATTGTGCAGTTTTTCCTGTTGCTTTTCAAGAATAACACGTATAACAGAATTGGGAGGCCAGACACTTCTTAGGGTGGCTCTGTGATCCCAAAGAAGTACATTTTCTTCGTATGTTTTGTAGGTAATATATTGTAAGTTATCGATTGTTGTAAGAAGCATGAGCATATATTTTTCTTGACTAGAACTATAGAGACTATGGAAAACTTCACAGGCTGAAGTACAGGCATACCTCATTTTATTTTGCTTCACTTTATTGCACTATACAGATATGGCATTTTAAAAAATGGAAGGTCTGTGGCAACCTTGTGTTGTCAGATGATAGTTATCACTTTTAAATGACAAAGTTAGTTATGTACATTTTTTAGCCATAATACTATTGCAAACTTAATAGGCTGGAGTATGGTGTAAACATAACTTTTATATGCACTGGGAAACAAAAAATTCATGTGACTGACTTTATTACTATATTCACATTATACTGGTGGTCTGGAACCAAACCTGCAATATCTCTGAGCTATGCTTGTACAAGGGATAGTTTCATGATTAAATATAACATGAAATTAAAATGAGACTTCTTCAGAATGTCTCAGTTTTGGCTAAGAAGTTCCAAGGTTAGGCAATATAGGTGTCAAAATTACTCCCATATTTTAAGGCAGGGTGCTGGAGTAGCTTTGTACAACATGTTAAGAGACAGAACATTTCTTTCATCAGCATTAGCTCATTTATTGTCTCTCAGCCATATAAGGGAGAGCAAAGAATTCATGGGGAAGGGCAAAACTGGTTTGAAAGGAGAATTTCTTTCGAGTTGTCAGTGTGCTGTATATGCCTTTCCTACTTCCTGGTAAGAATGATGGAAACACTTAGCCCTCATCTGAAGTCAAGAGAAGAACAACAGTCAAAAAGCTTTAAATATTTTCTCTGGAACTTGGAAGACTCAAGGTCTGTTATCTGAAATAAATTTAAAAAAAATTGGGGCCAGAGGCTGGCTAGAACATCTAGTCTGGTGGCAGAATGAAATAGGGCAGTTTAAAGGCGAGAGGGATGCTAATGTGTTTCCATGGACCAAACGTGGAAAGTGCAAAGGGATACAGTTATTAATCCCTTGAAGTTTGTTGATCCTTTGAAGAGTTTAACCAAAGAGATCCATCTGGAGAAGTAAGATGACCCTGGTGGAAGCCAAGGGCTGTCTTAATTGGTCAGTTGTAGAAAGAATCATTCCTTTAAAGGAACTGCAGATAGGACATCCCTATTAGGTCAGAGGATTCTTTGTGAAATCTATAGAAATTCCCCACTCAAGAAGAAATTCAGATTCTAAAGGATGCTATACCCCAAGGACACCAGTGTTAGACATCAGTTGCAACAGTTCTGGTTGTATAAAATGTAGTCTTTTCTTCCAAATGTCTCCTCTTTTCTAGGCTGGACAGTTGAAGGAACTTGAAACAGTAGCTAGTATGCAATGAGAAGAGATGGAAGATGGAAGGGAGAAGAAGGAAGCCCCTCATTCCTTCCCTACTGCAGATCTAAATTCCTCTGGTAATAATGGCAGTCAAGCCGTGGTGATGGCCTCTGTCTAGGGTTGGGTTTGATGGTTTAGTCTGCAGCATCCTGAACCTGAGACAAGGAAAATGGTGACCAGATCAGTTCTGCTGCATGGATTTGGACATAATTTCAAACCATAAATCTCTGAAAGTGTTTTCTAGTTTTCTTGATATTATTAGTTCTTGATATTAATAGTTTTCTGACCTAATATCCTTTTTTTTAAAAGTCGAAGTATTTTTTATTTTTACTAAAAGAAAGTTTAAAAGAAATAAGGCAAACCACAACTTAAAGGCTTTTTACTCTATTCTTTTCTCCATTTTCTTTTTTGTTTGTTTGTTTATTTGTTATTTTATTTTTTTAAGTTTAGTTATTTTAATTGGAGGTTAATTACTTTACAATATTGTATTGGTTTTGCCATACATCAACATGAATCTGCCACAGGTATACATGTGTTCCCCATCATGAACCCCCCTCCCCGTACCATCCCTCTGGGTCATCCCAGTGCACCAACCCCAAGCATCCAGTATCATGCATCGAACCTGGGCTGGTGATTCATTTCATATATGATATTATACATGCTTCAATGCCATTCTCCCAAATCATCCCACCCCTCCTTCTCCCACAGAGCCCAAAAGACTGTTCTATACATCTGTGTCTCTTTTGCTGTCTTGCATACAGGGTTATATCCTTTTAATAAATTCTTTATCATTATAAATTAATCAGAATTGATTTCTATGACTTGCAATGAAATCAGTCAATTTGTATCAGGAGTTTGCAAGAAAAGAGACCATCAGGGAAGTGGATCAATCTGGGGATGAAAAATCTGACCTAATGGGGCTGAAAGCAAATGAAAACCCAGTTGATTCTAAAGAGTAGATTAAGTGTGAAAGAGTGGAACAGTTAATAAAAAATTAATTCTGATTTTTTGGAAGGAAGTATTGAAGGCAAAGCCTTGGGGGTCACAAGATTTTTGCTATAGAAGAGTATTAAAATAGATGATCATTCAAAACCTGTGGGTGTAGATAATTTCTTCTGAAAGTTCTGGACAGTTTAATGAAACAGAATGATAAATTCTGCTACTTAGTGATGTTCAGTATCTAGTTCAACTTCTCTGACATTCTCCTCTTTCTCATCATGGTTCTGAGACGGCTACTGCAGCTCCAGACTGTTGTGCCCTAACATAGTATCGAAAGGTAGGAGAGAAAGGATATTTTCTTTTTTTTTTCCAATTGAAGTACAGTTGATTTGCAATGCTTTGTTAGTTTCTGGTATATAGCAAAGCGATTCAATTACTATCTATATATGTGTGTGTGTATATATATATATATATATATATATATATATATATATAGTTGCTGTTTTTTAATTGCTCAGTAGTATCCAACTCTTTGCAACCCATGGACTGTAGCACACCAGGCTTCCCTGTCCTTCACCATCTCCTGGAGCTTGCTCAAACTCATGTCCATTGAGTCAGTGATGCCATCCATCCATCTCATCCTCTGTCGTCTCCTTCTCTCCTGCCCTCAATCTTTTCTAGCATCAGGGTCTTTTCCAATGAGTCAGCTCTTCACATCAGGTGGGCAAAGTATTGGAGCTTAAGCTTCAGCATCAGTCCTTCCAATGAATATTCAGGACTGATTTCCTTTAGGATGGACTGGTTTGATCTCCTTGCAGCCCAAGGGACTCTCAAGAGTCTTCTCCAATACCACGGTTCAAAAGCATCAGTTCTTCAGTGCTCAGCCTTCTTTATTGTCCAACTCTCACATCCATACATGACTATTGGAAAAACTCATAGCTTTAACTATACAGACCTTTGTCAGCAAAGTAACGTCTACTTTTTAATACTCTATCTAGTTTTGTCATAGCTTTTCTTCCAAGGAGCAAGTGTCTTTTAATTTCATGGCTGCAGCCACCATCTGCATTGAGTTTGGGGCCCAAGGAAAAAAAAAATCTGTCACTGTTTCCCCTTCTATTTTCCATAAAGTGATGGGACTGGATGCCATGATCTTCATTTTTTGAATGTTGAGTTTTAAGCCAGCTTTTTCATTCTTCTCTTTCACCTTCATCAAGAGGTTCTTCAGTTCCTCTTTGGTTTTCTGCCATTAAATTGGTGTCTTCTGCATATCTGAGGTTATTGATATTTCTTCTTGCAATCTTGATTCCAGCTTGTGCTTCATCCAGCCTAGTGTTTCTCATGATGTACTCTGCATATAAGTTAAATAAGCAGGGTGACAATATACAGTCTTAATATACTTCTTCCCCAATTTGGAACCAGTCCATTGTTCCATGTCCAATTCTAACTATTGCTTCCTGACCTGCATACAGGTTTCTCAGGAGGAAGGTAAGGGGATCTGGTATTCCCATCTCTTTAAGAATTTTCCACAGTTTTTTGTGATCCACACAAAGGCTTTAGCATAGTCAGTGAAACAGAAGTAGGTGTTTTTCTCTAGCTTTTTCTATGATCCAATAGATTCTCTTGCTTTTTCTATGATCCAACAGAAGTTGGCAATTTGGTCTTTGGTTTCTCTGTCTTTCTAAACCCATCTTGAACATCAGTGAGTTCTCTGTTCACGTACTGTTGAAGCCTAGCTTGGAGAATTTTGAGCATTACTTTGCTAACATGTGAAATAAGTGCAATTTTGCAGAAGTTGGAACATTCTTTGGCATTGCCTTTCTTTGGGATGTGTGTGTATGCGTGTGCGTGCTTGTGTGCATCCACTAAGTCACCTCAGTCTTGTCCAACTCTTTGCAACCCTATGGACTGTAGCCATCCAGTCTCCTCTGTCCATGGGGATTCTCCAGGCAGGAATACAAGAGTGGATTGCCATGCCTTCCTCCAGGGGATCTTCCCGACCTAGGAACTGAGCCCACGTCTCCTACATTTGCAGGCAGATTCTTTACCACTAGCACCACCTTGGAAGCCCCATATATTTTATATACCAATATACCAATATATTTGCACCAATATATACATATTCTTTTTCATTTTCTATTATGGTTTGTTTCAGGATATTGAATATAACTCCCTGTGCTATACAGTAAGACCTTATTATCTATTTTATTTATTTATACAAAATTTTCTTTTATATTGGAGTATGGTTGATTAACATTGTAGTGTTAGTTTCAGGTATATAGCAAAGTGATTCAGTTATGCAAGTATCTATTTCAAATTCTTTTCTGATTTTGGTTATTACAGAACATTGAGCAGAGTTCCCTGTGCTATACAGTAGGACCTTGTTATTTATCTTTGTTATATATAGTAGTGTGTATCTGCTAGTTCCAAACTCTTACTTTATCTCTCTCCTACCTTCTTTCCCCTTTGGTAGCCATAAGTTTGTTTTCTATGTCTGAATGTATGTTTCATAAATAAGTTCATTTGTGCCATATTTCAGATTACATATATAACTGATATCAGATGGTATGTCTTTTTCTGACTTACTTCATTTAGTATGATAATTTCTAGTTGCATTCAAGTTGCTGCGGAGACATACTTTCATTTATTTATTCATTTTTTGGCTGAGTAATATTCCATTGTGTATGTATACTGCATTTAGGTTGTTTTTCTGTCTTGGCTATTATGAATATTGCTGCTGTTAACTTAAGGGTGCATGTATTGTTTTGAATTAATAGTTTTGTCAGGATATATGCCCAGGAGTGGGATTGCTAGATCATATGGTAATTCTGCTTTTCCTCTTCATGGATCACTGCCTTGTCATGGCAAAGGGGCTTGCATAACTCAATGAAGCTATGAGCCATGCTATGCAGGGCCACCTGAGACAGACGGGTCATAGTGAGGAGTTCTGACAAAACGTGGTCCACTGGAGAAGGAAATGGCAACCCACTCCAGTATTCTTGCCTAGAGAACCCCATGGACAGTATGAAAAAACAAAAAATATGATCCTGGAAGATAAGCCTCTCGGGTCAGAAGGCGTTTGGTATGCTACTGGGGAAGAGTGGAGGGCAGTTACTAGTAGCTTCAGAAAGAATGAAATGATTGGGCCAAAGTGGAAACAGAGCTCAGTTGTGTATGTGTCTGGTGGTGAAAGTAAAGTCCAATGATGTAAAGAAAATTGCATAAGAACCTGGAATCTTAGGTCCACGAATCAAGGCAAATTGAAAGTGGTCAAGCAGGAGATGGCAAGATTGAACATCAACATCTTAGGACTCGTGAACTAAAATGGACAAGAATTCAGTTCAGTTCAGTCACTCAGTCGTCTCTAACTCTTGGCAACCCCATGAATCACAGCACGCCAGGCCTCCCTGTCCATCACCAACTCCCGGAGTTCACTCAGACTCACGTCCATTGAGTCAGTGATGCCATCCAGGCATCTCATCCTCTGTCGACCCCTTCTCCTCCTGCCCCCAATCCCTCCCAGCATCAGAGTCTTTTCCAGTGAGTCAACTCTTCCCATGAGGTGGCCAAAGTACTGGAGTTTCAGCTTTAGCATCATTCCTTCCAAAGAAATCCCAGGGCTGATCTCCTTCAGAATGGACTGGTTGGATCTTCTTGCAGTCCAAGGGACTCTCAAGAGTCTTCTCCAACACCACACTTCAAAAGCATCAATTCTTCGGTGCTCAGCCTTCTTCACAGTCCAACTCTCACATCCATACATGACCACAGGAAAAACCATAGCCTTGACTAGATGGATCTTAGTCAGCAATGTAATGTCTCTGCTTTTGAATATGCTATCTAGGTTGGTCATAACCTTTCTTCCAAGGAGTAAGCGTCTTTTAATTTCATGGCTGCAGTCACCATCTGCAGTGATTTTGGAGCCACCAAAAATAAAGTCTGACACTGTTTCCTCTGTTTCCCCATCTATTTGCCATGAAGTGATGGGACCAGATGCCATGATCTTCATTTTCTGAATGTTGAGCTTTAAACCAACTTTTTCACTCTCCTCTTTCACTTTCATCAAGAGGCTTTTTAGCTCCTCTTCACTTTCTGCCATAAGGGTGGTGTCATCTGCATATCTGATATTTATATTATTGAGATTTCTCCTGGCAATCTTGATTCCAGCTTGTCTTTCTTCTAGTCCAGGATTTCTCATGATGTACTCTGCATAGAAGTTAAATAAGCAGGGTGACAATATACAGCCTTGATGTACTCCTTTTCCTGTTAGGAACCAGTCTGTTGCTGCATGTCCAGTTCTAATTGTTGCTTCCTGACCTGCATACAGATTTCTCAAGAGGTAGGTAAGGTGATCTGGTATTCCCATCTCTTGAATAATTTTCCACAGTTTATTGTGATCCACACAGTCAAAGGCTTTGGTATAGTCAAGAAAGCAGAAATAGATGTTTTTCTGGAATTCTCTTGCTTTTTCCATGATCCAGTGGATGTTGGCAATTTGATTTCTGGTTCCTCTGCCTTTTCGAAAACCAGCTTGAACATCAGGGAGTTCACAGTTCACGTATTGCTGAAGCCTGGCTTGGAGAATTTTGAGCATTACTGTATAGCATGTGAGATGAGTGCAATTGTGCGGTCGTTTCAGCATTCTTTGGCATTGCCTTTCTTTGGGATGGGAAAGAAAACTGACCTTTTCCAGTCCTGTGGCCACTGCTGAGTTATCCAAATTTGCTGGCATATTGAGTGCAGCACTTTCATAGCATCATTTTTCAGGATTTGAAATAGCTCCACTCAAATGCCATCAGCTCCATTAGCTTTGTTCATAGTGATGCTTTCTGAGGCCCACTTGACGTCACATTCCAGGATGTCTGGCTCTAGATGAGTGATCACACCATCGTGATTATCTGGGTCATGAAGATCTTTTTTGTACAGTTCTTCTGTGTATTCTTGCCACCTCTTTTAATATCTTCTGCTCCTATTAGGTCCATAATATTTCTGTCCTTTATCGAGCCCATCTTTGCATGAAGTGTTCCCTTGGTATCTCTAATTTTCTTGAAGAGATCTCTAGTCTTTCCCATTCTGTTGTTTTCCTCTATTTCTTTGCATTGATCACTGAGGAAGGCTTTCTTATCTCTTCTTGCTTTTCTTTGGAACTCTGCATTCAGATGCGTATATCTTTCCTTTTCTCCTTGGCTTTTCGCTTCTCTTCTTTTCACAGCTATTTGTAAGGCCTCCCCAGACAGCCATTTCGCTTTTTTGCATTTCTTTTCCATGGGGATGGTCTTGCTCCCTGTTTCCTGTACAATGTCACGAACCTCATGCCATAGTTCATCAGGCACTCTATCAGATGTAGGCCCTTAAATCTATTTCTCACTTCCACTGTATAATCATAAGGGATTTGATTTAGGTCATACCTGAATTGTCTAGAGGTTTTCTCTACTTTCTTCAATTTAAGTCTGAATTTGGCAATAAGGAGCTCATGATCTGAGCCACAGTCAGCTCCCGGTCTTGTTTTTGCTGACTGTATAGAGCTTCTCCATCATCGGCTGCAAAGAATAGAATCAATCTGATTTTGGTGTTGACCATCTGGTGATGGCCATGTGTAGAATCTTCTGTTGTGTTGTTGGAAGAGGGTGTTTTCTATGACCAGTGCATTTTCTTGGCAAAACTCTATTAGTCTTTGCCCTGCTTCATTCTGCATTCCAAGACCAAATGTGCCTGTTACTCCAGGTGTTTCTTGACTTCCTGCTTTCGCATTTCAGTTCCCTATTATGAAAAGGACATCTTTTTTGGGTGTTATTTCTAAAAGGTCTTGTAGGTCTTCATAGAACCGTTCACCTTCAGCTTCTTCAGCATTACTGGTTGAGGCATAGACTTTGATTACGGTGATATTGAATGGTTTGCCTTGAAAATGAACAGAGATCATTCTGTCTTTTTTGAGATTACATCCACATCCTGCATTTCGGACTCTTTTGTTGACCATGATGGCTATTCCATTTCTTCTGAGGGATTCCTGCCCGCAGTAGTAAATGTAATGGTCATCTGAGTTAAATTCACCCATTCCAGTCCATTTTAGTTCACTGATTCCTAGAATGTCGACATTCACTCTTGCCATCTCTTGTTTGACCACTTCCAATTTGCCTTGATTCATGGACCTGACATTCCAGGTTCCTATGCAATATTGCTGTTTACAGCATCGGACTTCATTTCTATCACCAGTCACATCCAGAGCTGGGTATTGTTTTTGCTTTGGCACCATCCCTTCATTCTTTCTGGAGTTATTTCTCCACTGATCTCCAGTAGCATATTGGGCACCTACTGACCTTTGGAGTTCCTTTTTTGGTATCCTATCATTTTGCCTTTTCATACTGTTCATGGGGTTCTCAAGGCAAGAATACTGAAGTGATTTGCCATTCCCTTCTCCAGTGGACCACATTCTATCAGACCTCTCTACCATGACCTGCCTGTCCTGGGTTGCCCCTCGGGCATGGCTTAGTTTCATTGAGTTAGATTAGCCTGTGGTCCTAGTGTGATTAGATTGACTAGTTTTCTGTGAATATGTTTTCAGTGTGTCTGCCCTCTGATGCCCTCTTGCAACACCTACCACTAAGCACAGCTGGCACACTAAGTGCGCAGCGGAGAGGAGCTACCCTACGTCCGAGGTCAGGGGCAGCGGCCGAGAGTGCCAGGCTGTGAAGGTGCAGGAACAGCCGAGAGGAGCCATCCCGAGTCCAAGGCCAGGGTCGGCAGCTGGCAGGAGCCACCCACTTGCAAGGAGCAGTGGCTGTGCTGGTGCAGGAGGGCCTAGAGAAGCTGTCCCACGTTGAAGGACAGGAAGGGCGGCAGTGAGGAGATACCCTTCACCCAAGGTAAGGAGCAGTGGCTGCGCTTTGCTGGAGCAGCTGTGAAGGGATACCCCACGCCCAAGGTAAGAGAAACCCTAGTAAGATGGACAAGAATGGGTTAGTTTAATTTGGATAACAATTATATCTACTACTGTGGGCAAGGATCCCTTAGAAGAAATGGGGTATCCCTCATAATCAACAAAAGAGTATGAAATGCAGTATTCGGGTGCAGTGTCAACAAGGACAGAATGATGTTTGTTCGTTTCCAGGGTAAACCATTTGCAATCACAGTACAATATTTAGTTTTCTGAGGAACTCCCATACTGTTTTCCCCAGTGGCTGCACCAGCTTAGATTCCCACCAACAGTGTAGGAGAGTTCTTTTTCTCCATATACACACTCTCTAGCATTTGTTATTTGTAGACTTAAAAAAAATTAATTTATTTGAAGGCTGATTACTTTACAGTATTGTAGTGGTTTTTGCCATACATTAACACGAATCAGCCATGGGTGTACATGTGTCCCCCATCCTGAACCCCCCCCCCCGCCGCATCCCATCCCTCTGGGTTGTCCCAGTGCACCGGCTTTTTTCATGCATCAAACTTGGACTGGTCATCTATTTCACATATGGTAATGTACATGTTTTAATGCTATTCTCTCAAATCATCCCACCCTTGCCTTCTTCCTCAGAGTCCAAAAGTCTGTTCTTTATATCTGTGTCTCTTTTGCTGTCTAGCATATAGGGTCATCATTACCATCTTTCCAAATTCTATATATGTGCATTAATATACTGTACTGTTTTTTAATGATAGCCATCCTGAATGGTGTGAGGTGGTAACTCTTTGTAGTTTTGATTTGCATTTCTCTAATAATTAGCAGCGTTGAGCATCTTTTCATGTGCCTATTGACCATCTGTATTTTTTTCTTTGGAGAAATGTCCATCTGGTCATGAAGACTTTTATTTTTAAGGTCAGGTTCTGAAATTTTATTATAGTATAAGCAGGCCTATAAAAAGAATTTTATTGACGGAAATGGAGAAAGGGATAAAAATGTTATTTAATAACAGTAAAATAAAGAGGCTATTGTTTTCCTTCTTCTATTTTTATTTTACTTTTTGGCCATATTGTGTGGCCTGCAGGATATTAATTCCCTGCCCAGGGATAGAACTTGCGTCACCCTGCAGTGGATACATGGAGTCTTAACTACTGGACCACCAAGAAAGTCTCTCCTTTTTTATTATTAAATGCCTAATATACTTACAAATTCTTTCTAAAAAGACCTTGAAACTTCAGAGAAGAAAAATGGTCTATCCTTGGGTTTAAGTAATAGGATAAGTGCATTCTCATTTAATAGCATTCCAGAGAGGAAATATTTAGGGCTTTTACACAGTTCAATATTTATCAACAATGGAGATAATTGACTAAAGAATATACAAATTAACCTGCATTTAATGGTATATGATTCAGAATAGGTGTTTCTCAGACTGCGTATGGAATATCGAGTTTAAGAATACTTAACAATATGTAATTAGGAATAAAGAGGACATGGTGGTAAGGGAGAAAGAAGTGTGTTAGGCAGCTTCAGCTAGCAGAGGGGCTGAATTTTGTGATGCTAAATAGGAAAAGGAGTATGTCAAGGCTGTATATTGTCATCCTGGTTATTTAATTTACATGCAGAGTACATCATGAGAAATATCAATCACCTCAGATATGCAGATGACACCACCCTTATGGCAGAAAGTGAAGACGAACTAAAAAGCCTCTTGATGAAAGTGAAAGAGAAGAGTGAAAAGTTGGCCTAAAGCTCAACATTCAGAAAACGAAGATCATGGCATCTGGTCCCATCACTTCATGGCAAATAGATGGGGAAACAGTGGAAACTGTCAGACTTTATATTTTGGGCTCCAAAATCACTGTAGATGGTGATTGCAGCCGTGAAATTAAAGATGCTTACTCCTTGGAAGGAAAGTTATGACCAAACTAGATAGCATATTCAAAAGCAGAGACATTACTTTCCTGACTAAGGTCTATCTAGTCAAGGCTATGGTGTTTCCTGTTGTCATGTATGGATGTGAGAGTTGGACTGTGAAGAAAGCTGAGCTCTGAAGAATTGATGCTTTTGAAGTGTGGTGTTGGAGAAGACTCCTGAGAGTCCCTTGGACTGCAAGGAGATCCAACCAGTCCATCCTAAAGGAGATCAGTCCTGGGTGTTCATTGGAAGGACTGATGCTGAAGCTGAAATTCCAATACTTTGGTCACCTCATGTGAAGAGTTGACTCTTTGGAAAAGATCCTGATGCTGGGAGAGATTGGGGGCAGGAGGAAAAGGGGATGACAGAGGATGAGATGGCTGGATGGTATCACCAACTTGATGGACATGAGTTTGAATGAACTCCGGGAGTTGGTGATGGACAGCGAGGCCTGGCATGCTGCAATTCATGGGGTGGCAAAGAGTCAGACACAACTGAGAGACTGAACTGAACTGAGAGAACAGAACTAGGGAGGCAAACTTTAGTTTTAGCCATAAAGAAAAATTTGACCTCTTTGCAATGTACCTAAAGAATATTAAAAATGGCCTTGCCCTCAAAAAGCTGTGGTCCAGTGATAATTTTGAAGAATCAGATTAAATAATGCACATGAAAGTACTTTTAAAAATGTCAATCATGATATATGTGAAAGTTGCTGTTGTCTCCCTGAATTCTTTTTCTCAAAGGAAGTGTGTGAAAGTGTTAGTTGCTCAGTAGGGTCCAACTCTGTGACCCCATGGACTGTAGCCTGCCAGGCTCCTCTGTCCACACAATTCTCCAGGCAAGTATACCGGAGTGGGTTGCCATTTTCTACTCCAGGGAATCTTCCCAACCCAGGGATTGAACCCCAGGCTCCCACATTGCAGGCAGATTCTTTACCATCTAAGCCACCAGGGTAGCCCATTTTCTCAAAGAAAATAGATGGAAAGATAGTAAAGAAACAAACACCAGAGGGCATTGTGGTAGCATTTGAAAAACAATGACAGTTCAAGACGTTTGAAGACAGTTAATACATCTTAAAAAATCATTTTTTTCCTTCTAAGGAGAAGTGATGGTATTGCTTTTATTCAGGTATTATTCACCCTGTTAACTGGCATTCTTAAAGATTTCTAATAATTGCAGGTCACAATATCCTTAAAAAACACACCTGTGTATCTTACTATGTTAGAGAATACAAACCTTTACCTGGTGGATTTTTCGTCTCATATTTTTATTTTGGAGGGGTCAAATTCCATTTCAGTTTTGTTTCAGTGGCTTTGTGCCCTAGAAATACTATAACTTGTATTGCTCCTAGTATTTCAAAAAGTAACACTTTAGGGAATTTTCCAGTGGTTGGTCCAATGATTAGGACTTCGAGCTCCCACTGCTGGTTAGATCCTACAAGCCAAGAGGCACAGCCAAAAAACAAACAAACAAACAAACAAACAAAAAAACTGGTAACACTTTGGAGAGGGATGAATTGAGAGTTTGGGGCTAGCAGATGCAAACTATTATATGTAGAATGGATAAACAACAAGGTCCTACTGGATAGCACAGGGAAATATATTCAATATCCTATAATAAACCATAATGAAAAAGCAAAAATTTTTAAAGTAACATTTACAAAGTAACAGATGACTATTAGAGCCCTCAAGAAAACCATACAGTTGTCAGTAGTTTGCAGATTATTTTTTATGTCTCTAAAGTGCAGGTTTTAAATGGAAGTTTTCTGCATATTAGCAAATGAATTATTGTTGCATGATTTTTATCGTTTCTGAAGTATTCTGTAAAAACTCAGCATTATTTCTTACCTTAAGAGGGAGCTATTTGGATAACTTCGACATTAGATGTACATTGTGGAGAATTATATTGTTTAAATTCACTAGTAATATCAACTGGGGACCTGGATGAGATAAAAGGCCTTTGCTGCTAAAGGAATGATAATGGTTAAGCCTTAAACCCCATATATATCACCCTGAGTTTTCACTGATTTCATAAATATTCCTAGCATTATGGGGAGGGAGGTGGGAGGGGGGTTCATGTTTGGGAACGCATGTACACTCGTGGTGGATTCATGTCAATGTATGGCAAAACCAATACAGTATTGTAAAGTAAAATAAAGTAAAAAAAAAAAAAGAATAATGAGACTTCTTTTGTTTTTCAAATCAGAGAAGCAGACATGGAAAAGTAGAAGACTGATAGAGGCAGGGATGCTGAGCATGAGTGTTTGGAGAGAGAGAGGGAAACTACTGCTTCACAGCTTAGTTAACTGTTATTAACCTAGTTATTAATTTTACTAATTAACTTTAGCAGTTAATAGTTTTAATTAATTAATATTAATTAAAAATAATATTCCTAATGGCTATTCTAAGTTATTAGGGTTAGATTTGCATTTCTCTATATAGGAAAAAAAGAGGGCTATAGAAATGTTTTGGAAAAATTTTCATTCAAAAGGTCTAATACAAACTATTCAGAGACTTGTTGAAGGAGGAAACAGACAGAACAGGCTCCATCTTGAAAGCGGGACTCCATCTTGGGCTGGACTGTGGACTTTGAGCTGTATGCCCAGTATCTATGGAGACGACATACCAACTAGAAAACCAGACCCCCACCCCCTCCATAGAAGAGCCCCAAGGCTCATACCTAGACTCTCCATCACCTAAAAGAATACCCTAATTATCTGTGTAACCAAATAGAATCATAAATTCTATTATGCTTATTGGGATATGACCACAGGCCTATTGATAATTGTCCACTGTTAACTACCTAGGCTTAAGGCATATGAATCACAGGTTAACTTTGATTGTATCTTTCTTTTCATTTGTTCAGACTAGTTTCAGGGAATTTAGGGAGACAGGTTTGGGTGGGTACACTTAGGGTATATAGTGAAGTGAAGTCGCTCAGTCATGTCCAACTCTTTGCGACCCCATGGACTGTAGCCTACCAGGCTCCTCTGTCCATGGGATTTTCCAGGCAATAGTACTGGAGTGGATTGCCATTATATATAAGGTTTCCACAAAAACTGGTCGGGGTCGTTGGCTAAGAGGAGACTCTGCCTTGGGCCCGCCGGTGTAATAAACTGCACTCTGCTATCTGCATTGTCCTTCTGAGTGAGTTTGTTTCCTGGAACGCATGGCTACAACATTGTGAGGATAAATTTTGGTATCAGACACCATGTATCCACTGAGCATTTCTAATAGAAGGGTGGATTCAAGGATTGCTCTACCTTTAAGGAGCTTACCAACATAGACTTGAAAATAACAATGGAAGAAGCTGCATGCGGTAAGGTTTCACTAAAGACACGAAGAGCCAAAGGCGATCAGGGAATAAACACAGCTTCGTGGCTGCCAAGATCCGAGAGGAGGTGGGTCTCAAGCTAGACCTGGGAAGGACTGAGGAAGCCAAGGAGAGGGGGGCAGGGCATGAGGAGAAGCAAGAGAACTGCCGTAGGGAATGGCATGAGAAGGGCCGCCACACGCGGGGTGCGTCCTTTCCCCCACAATGCCAGCAAAGGGAGCCTTTGCCGATGGATCAACTGGCTGCTATTTCTAAGGAGAGAATTTACATAAACAGAAATATAAGTTTCTACTTCGAGATACTGCCACCTTCCTCAGCCAAAACTTCAGAGAAGTTTATCTTCTCTCAGAGTTCAGTGTGTTGTAAACATTAAAAACAAACAAGCAAAACCCCAAACTGGTAGATTCCAGAAATTATGCTAAACTGAGAAATAGTCTTTGTTACTCTGATCTGAATTATTATCTATCTTAAACTGTCCATCGTAAAATCTGTTAGTATAATAGTTTGAAAACTCTCATTTTGCTTTTCATATAAATCTTATTGTCTATTATGTCCTGCAACTATTAATAGCTTTATTTACATTTATAATAAGTACATTGTTCTTTGTCATTTCTAGTTGAATATAGAAAATAGATTAATATGAATTATTAACAGATTATTTAGTACAATTTAGTAAATAGATGTTCACATTGTACATTGTGATCATTCTGAAATAAAAAAGGGGACTTATTTAATAAAAACAGAAATTAGAGAGTATAAATATATTTTCTTAAAAAAAAATATATATACACTCATTTATGTAGTTTCTGATATCCCACTACTTGTGATTATAGTTCACAGTGGTGAAGTGGAGCTAAGAGAAATTAACAGGTATTAAAATTATTTAGCAGCTAATTAAGGAAGAATAGCTTGTTAATTATTGTAAATTGTGTTACATATATGATGTGTGTTTTAAAGATATATAAATCTACATATATAAGTCTACATATCAATAATGATTTTTTTCTGGTAAAAAGGTTTTTATTATGGAAAAATTAAAACATATACAACAGTAGAGAGAGCAGTATAATGAAATCCCATATATCTCTCACCCCACCTAAAAAATTATAAACATATAGACAATCTAGTTTAATTTGTGACCCCTTCATTCCCCACTTCCAGCTCTCAGAACTAGTTTTAAACAATATCCAAACATCATATGACTCTCTTCATAAACATATCAACTATCAAGGTTATTCAACATAGGAAATATTGATGTATTTTATAGATGCAAATGCTATAATTTTTATAGCAATTTAATATTGGGTGTTACCTGTAAATATCTGTTTAAACTGATGGCTATCATTATTCATCATATCAGGTAATGGATTAACCAGACAGGTTCAGATTTAGTCAGCTAGTATTCCAAATTGTTCCTGGTGTTGTCAAAAGAGCAGGACTGTCCGAATGCTGTTAATAATAATAAAACAACAATCAGTATAATTTGCATGGAAAATTTCACCAAAATCCACAAATAATTTTTTTGTTTGTTTCAAGATTGGGTTTAATATTTCTGTATAGATACCTACTTCGCTAAGCCTAATTTCTTTTATCTTGTCACCCACTTCCATTCATGACATTGCTAATGTTTCATATGGTGTTAGTAACCTGGGGAAAAATTGGAGACCCTCACTTGACTCTGGCAACGTTCTTGTTGCCCACTGGTGTTATAGAGAAGTAGAGCACTCCACTACAGTGGAGACTGTAGTGTGATTTTTGTCTTGGGGTAATTGTTCTTGGCTCTCCTGTAGCTTAGAGGAAACTGGGCATCAAAAAAATTAGTGGTTGATGTGTTGGAATGCTGCTTTCAGAGAATTCAAAGATTTCTACTCCTTCAATATATGCAATCTTCTTCTGGACCTTACTGTTGGAGCTGTGAAATCCCTGGCGTCAGCAGGTTGCCAGCATACATACTGTTTTCACCCAGGACCTGGAGCTGCACCTTCCGATGGAAGGAGAACTTCTGTGGCCTTTCTGCACCATAAGTCAGGGTCACTGCACCTTAAGAGGCCAACTGGGTGCTATGTTCCCTCCACTACCTTGCTACTATGCAGTTAGTATGGCAGGAGGGTCTAACCTCAATTGTACTTCCTGTTCCTGTGTGGTATCAGCATACCTGGATGTATAGGCATCCCTGGGGAGGCCCATCCTCTGCCTTCTCTTTTGCCACCTTTCTAGCTGTGTGGGCAGTCAACTGGTTTTCTTGGTGAGCCAGGGGGAAGCCGGAGACCTCATTCAGATGGCCTACCCCTTGGCCTCCATTCTCCACTGATTATCAGGCCTACATGGTATAGTGTGGGAGTCTTGCCCAGGTATTGGTAAAGTAGTGCAACATTTTCCATTTGGCTGCTGCGTAGTAGTCCTTGTGGATATATGCCATGACTGAATAAAGAGTGCTGGAGGAGCTATGAATGCCAGTAAGGCTCTAAAGTGAAAGTGAAAGTTGCTCAGTCATGTCTGACTCTTTGCAACCCCATGGACTGCAGCCTGCCAGGCTCCTCTGTCCATGAATTCTCCAGGCCACAATACCAGAGTGGATAACTGTTCTCTTCTCCAGGGGATCTTACCAACCCAGGGATCAAACCCAGGTCTCCCACGTTGCAGGCAGATTCTTTACCATCTGAGTCACTAGAGGAGCCCAGTAAGGCCCTAAATCCTAATCCAACTCCTAATGTGATGAATACTACTTACAGGGTTATTGAGATGGTACAAGATATTGTGGGGCTTACACACTAAATTACTCTGTGTAGCTTAAAGAATAATGCTTATTTTTCCTCTTTTTTTTTTTTCTCTAGAAAATCTTCACTTTGCAATAGCTAGGAAGTAAAGCAACTTTATATCTGTATGGATTAGTTTCAGGTTAGCTCCTAACCACTGTTAGGATCCCAGAAAAAGACTGAGTGAAGTCAAGATATTAGGAAAAGTGTGGACAGGGAGAGACCCTGTAAAAAGGAAGAAAGGAGAGCCCAGAAAGTGCAGTGAGTGGGAAGGGACTCATGAGAAGGAACAGAATGCAGATAGTCATAAACCGAACTCAAGGATCCCTGGGAGTGGCTCAGACAGAGCCCACACATTCCACCCCTGTGCTTTTGTCATTCACTGGACTTCTTTCTTTTGCAGAAAGAGCTCTGCAACTTTAAAATAGAGGTCTAAAAGCAAGGGCTATGACAGATAGTTATGGTCATTGTCAGTGCCCACAGATAATTAGAAACATTTGGGGAAAAAACTACCTCTACCTAACTCTTAAAACACCACCATGTGTGCAATGTTACAGCTCCATTGTAGTAATGGTTTTCTGGCAGAATCTACTGCCTCCTGGAAGAGCAGAGGCCTTTGCCCACCTGTAGAACTTGTCTGACCTTGATGTCTCTCTCATTGGGCTTGTCATTACTCCTGATACAGAAGATGTCTTATGTGGCCAATTCAGTATAGCTCAGGGGTGTCCAGGTCTCTGCCTTTGATGTAGTTTGACGTATTTCTGGTAGTATTCTGGATTCAGATCTTTATCCATAGGTTCCTTCTGTGAGTGTTTTGCAGGACTGGACAGCTGTGTGTCCACCGTGAAGGCCTCAGGGTAGAGGTATATGCACTTTCACCCACTTGATATTGAATGACATGCTTGGTAACTGAACCGTAGGGAACTCGGCCATCCAGGTGCTCAAGCTGCTCTGTGATCTTGGGAATTTCTTGTTGCCTCATTTCAGTCAGATAAGCACAGCTTGTGTAGACTTTTTACTTTTCCTCCATCAGCTGAGTTTTTGGAGGGAACTCGAATCTCTCATAGTCTTGATCATACCACTGCTTGTGGATATAGGTCTCCCTATCATCCTCTGCCATCAGGGCATCAGAATCCACGCCCCCTCCAAGGCCTAGTTTTCTGACAGAACTTTCTAGACCTTTACTTTGCTGTGAATGTGTGAAAAGCTACATGTCCTCACATTTGCCTACTAGGAACAGCTCCAAGAGGTCTGATGTGATATCATCCAGGTACTGTCTGCATTGAATGCACTTCAGAGGGTGGGTCTTGGAGGACACCACTGTTTTAGTTTGAGCTGTTTTTTCTTTTTCTCAGTGGGTCTTTGGATGTAGTTTTCCATCTCTTCTCCTCTCTGCTGGCACTTTAATCTTGGACTTCCAGTTTCCAGAATTTTTCATCCTTATCTTTGTAATGAGAAACTTGTGATTTTTCTCTTTCAGGTTATTTTTCTTCATGTCTCTGGCAGCTAGAGTCTTTGGGCTGTCTTTTGTGTTTCTTTCCATCTTTCTCATCTCCTTTACCCATTTCAGCCTGAACTTCTGGTTCTGTGTGGCTCCTCCTTAGATTTCTGTTTAGGTATTGGTTCTTTGCTTGACTTCTAAATCTCTTCATCTCTTTGTTCTTCCATTTCCAAGTGTGTTTATGGGTTTTACTCTTTCTGGTTCTTCTGCAGCTAGTGGTCTAGCAACTGGTTCTCTGGATGTGACTTTATGTCTTTTTTCCTCTTGGTTCTTTTCTTCTTCATTGACAAAATTGTCCAATTTTGGTCTTTCAATTTCTTCCTCAGGTCTCCTTGTGAAATGAGATGTGATGGTGGTCTGCCTGCTAGTTTGCCTTATAATCCTGGGTGGGCCTAAACTTTGTTTCTCATCAGACTTGCTTTTTCTCAGTATACAAAGTTTAGAAACAAGTTTGTGGGACTCATTTTCCTCTGCTGTTCTCATTCTGCAGTCTTTACCACTTGTTTCCTAGACATCCATTCACTTCTCAACTGAAAGCCTGAGCTCTGTTCTCCAAGGACAGATCTTTATATAAAAAGGATCTGATTTTACCCAAGTAGCCCTCCACTGATAATTCTTCTTTATGTAATTTACATAGTCACATAACTGCTTCTTTATTTCTGTTTGCAGAAATTCATGGAAGAGATTCAGTTTCTTCTTCACACATTCTTTTTCTGTTAAGCTATCTGAAAGCACAGGGAGTCTGCTCTCAAACTGCAAAGCAAATTATCTTCACCTCACTCAGCAGGGATGATTTCCTTTCTTTTTATTGACATTCCTTTTGATATGTTGCAGTGAACACATTTGCAAATCAGGAAGTTCATACAGTAGAGATATTTTCTCAGGTTTCTTCCTCAGGAAATATCCTGGGTCTTCACACTGTGGACCTATTTTCTTCTTTTGCAACATTTATTCTCTGCTTCAGATTCCTGTCATTTAACTGTGTGGTTTCCCCCTGCCTCTTTTGTGATATATTTTCTTTTTGTTGCCTTTTTGCATTTTCTCTATTCAGTACTGTTCCTGGTGTTTTGTCCTTTGCTCCCAATGACCAATGTTGTGGTTATTTTAACCAAAATCATTGATCCTAGTCTTGCTCCCCAGTTACTAGGGATCCCATAATTGGGATACTTTTATAAATCAGTTCATAGGGTCTATGCCAGGAGAGCACAATATAGCTGAAATTGTACACTTGAATTACTTACAGGATACCATGACAAACCTAGAAAATGAGAAAGTTGGGACATCCTTGAAGTATGGGACATCTGCCCCCCACTGGTCACATTTTCATGGTTTTCATTTGAATCTGATAATGAAGGGCCCGGAGTGGGCCTTCTATGTCAATTGCAGACCACAGTGATTCCAGAGCCAGGGCAATAATGTACCAAAGGAACCTGACATTATAATCTAGAAACCACTCTCTCTCCAGAGTAGCCCCAACTGAGTTAAAAATTGTTTACAAAGGGGAAAATGTGTGTCAGTTTATACCATCACTCTATTTTGGAACAGTGTATGGAAATCAACTCTGAATATTCATTGGAAGGACTGATGCTGAAGCTGAAGATCCAATACTTTGGCCACCTGACATGAAGAGCTGACTCATTGGAAAAGACCTTGCTGCTGGGAAAGATTGAGGGCAGGAAGAGAAGTGGGCGACAGAGGATGAGATGGTTAGATGGCATCCCTGACTCAGTGGACATAACTTTGAGCAAAGAGAGAGTGAATTAGTGAAAGAGAGAGAAGATAGTGAGAGACAGTGAAGGACTGTCTGGGAGATAGTGAAAGACAAGGGAAGCCTAGTGTGGTGCAGTCCATGGAGTCGCAAATAATCAGACATGACTTAATATACTCCATGTATATTACGGAGATAGAGTACGAAGATTTCTTTTTTCCAAATGGCCACTATTTAATCTTTTAAGGGTTTTGAGTACTTCTGATAATGTGGAAGTGTCAGAAAAGAAAAACTGGTTAGTTTTCAACATCAAATGAAAATAGAATCATTGTAAAGATTTTTGAGACTGCTCACTCATCTGGTAATTTACCTTTTTCCTTGGTACATTAGGTTAAATGCCTCATTGACTTTGTCAAAAGGCAGGGTATGGGAGATCAATGCATCCAAATCCAATTTCTTATTCTTGTAGTCAGCAGCCAGCTTTGGAACAGAAGTGACACTTTTCCAACCTGTAATTGCCCCAAATGTCAAATAAACACATGGATCTTGACATGAAGGGATAGTTTAACCAGTGTTTGTCAAATGAACAAAATTTTTAGGTCAGATATGGGTTGTTTCAAATAGATTATCCTCCTGCCATCTTTAATTTTTTTTTTGTATTTTTAATCTATTAAACTTTTTCTTCAAGAGAAAAATTCAAGATTATTTTCTATTTCTAGATAAGAAATTATCTCAGTTTGATCCAAGTCTACCTTTTGTTCCTTATGTTGGTCTATTTTAATGTAAATTGAATTTCAATTTGCAAATTACATTGATCCTTCTATAAAAATCCTGTTTACTTTCAAGTAACCAATAGAATAAATAGCTTTCATGTAGTCTTCAGATATGTTCTAGGCACTCAATATTTTTAAAAAATAATTTTTCTTTCCTTTCAGTAACCTTCATTATGATAATTTGAGTACTACTGTGAAGAAAAAAGAAAATAAAAACTGACCACCAAAGCTTGTTCCAGTTAGAGTACGGCCCATTAATAGCTCCACTGCAGAAACATTCAATCCATTGTCATTAACATTTACTCCAATGATAGTGCATACTCCCCAGCCTACTGTTACACTATCCAGGGCTGCTCTCTGGAAGGTCAAACAAAAAAAGATTAGCTGAGTAGGTAGAAAAGTAGAACATGAACTGCAATGTGGGTGTGTTCAATGCTTCAGGGAAAATGTACACAACTCTGCATTATGACCTTATGGCCATAATATAGACTGAGACTTGCACTTACGCTCTGTTCCAGATAGCACACCCAATAAAATTCTGAGCATCCTCAAAAATGGCATTTAAACGAAGCAAAACATAGTTTACTCTGTTTAATACCACAGTTACGCTGGACCTATAGTGTATTTCATTGTATGTCAAGAAAAATACACATAGATCTATAGATGATATTGTAAACTCGAATCAACTAGTTTTTGACCATCTACAATGGAATGTGCAAAGATATTTGCAATTCCACAGGCTTAGGATCCAAATTAAGTCATGAAGAGAGAGTGAATAAGTAAATATGAGGCATATACTGTAAACTTAATAGATCTCAATGTAGGATAAATTAAAAGAAATGTTATTGAAAATAGAAGACAAAACAGTTAAACAGAAAATGACAGTGGCTGCTGCTCATTAAACATTTCATCTGCTTCCCTATAGTTTTTAGCTCTCCTGTGGTTACATACAGTCATATGACTAGTTCTGGGCTACCGGCCAGAGTAATGTGTTCCATTTCCTGGCCAAAATGGAAAAGCCAGTGGGCAACCTGCCAGCTATCCCTTCAGCTCTAACAACCAGGAGAACCTCGTGTTAAGATTGTAAAGCCATAAATTAGAACTTCCTTCATTGCCAAGTCACCACATGGAAAACAGGGACCCAGAGGATTTGCACTGATCTTTGCATGATAGAAGAAAAAATATTGTTATCTTAACCCACTGCAGGTTTGGAGTGAATATGAAATGCCAAGATTGAAAACATAAATAAGTTTAAGAAAAGTATAAACTTGTGGATGGCCATTCCACATAGAAGCCCTGTGGTATAGTCGAATATTTAAAAATCTTTTGAGACTGATGTCATAGATGAAAAGTATAAGATGCTTTTGAACTGTGGTGTTGAAGAAGACTCTTGAGAGTCCATTGGACTGCAAGGAGATCCAACCGGTCCATTCTCAAGATCAGCCCTGGATTTCTTTGGAAGGAATGATGCTAAAGCTGAAACTCCAGTACTTTGGCCACCTCATGCAAAGAGTTGACTCATTGGAAAAGACTCTGATGCTGGGAGGGATTGAGGGCAGGAGGAAAAAAGGGGACGACAGAGGATGAGATGGCTGGATGGCATCACCGACTCAATGGACATGAGTTTGAGTGAACTCCAGGAGTTGGTGATGGACAGGGAGGCCTGGCGTGCTGTGATTCACGGGGTCGCAAAGAGTTGGACACAACTGAGCAACTGAACTGAACCGAACCCCATATCCTTTGCAATGCATACTCAGTCACTTCAGTCATTTCTGACTCTCTGCGACCCCATGGACCATGGCCCGCCAGGCTCCTCTGTCCATGGGATTCTCCAGGCAAGAATACTGGAGTGGGTTGCCATTTCCTTCTCCAGTGATAAAGTATGAAGTGAGTGAAGTGAATAAAGTGAAGTCGCTCAGTCGTGTCCGACTCTTTGTTACCCCATGGATTGTAGCCTACCAGGCTCCTCCGTCCATGAGATTTTCCAGGCAAGAGTACTGGAGTGGGTTGCCATTTTCTTCTCCTTTGCCATAGTACGTAGTCAACTTGATTCTCACTTGTCAAGGTGACTTTTACTTCTACAGAAGTTCCACTAGAAATACTGTTCCTTTTCATCACTGATCACTATATGAAAGAGCAGTCTGAAGTATGGTATATTCTCTCCCTCTTCTCTCGCTGTCTCTGTCTGTCTTACTAGGGATGGAAAATGACCTAGAACTTTTAGAATATGTTTTGAAATCTTTATTTGAATATGTGTTTATTTATAGTTTTGAAAATTTCTAACATTTCTAAATAGCAACTCTTTTACTTTCTACACTTCTTGTATGGCAGAAGCATTTTTGTTTAATGCATATTGTACAGAAGAACCCACAAAGAGAGGAAAACCACACAGGCACTGCTTGTTACCTTAAGGGAGCTGCTTAGATTATTCCCATTTTGGGTTTGGCTGTGCCATGTGGCTTAGGGATCTTAGTTCGCTGGCCAGGCTTTGAACCTGTGCCCTCTGCAGTGACAGTGTGGAGTCTTAACCACTGGACTGCCAAGGAACCCTCCTCTTTATTTTTAAATTTAATGTCTTTCCTATTGCCCTTTTCTCCATTTCTGAGCTTTTCTCCAAGCAGGGAATTGACCTCCATAAATATGACTTAGTTAAATGGGTATTATATGCAAATAGAGGGTTTTATTTAGTAGCCTCTGATATCTTTTGATGATAATTATTTTTAATTTTCAAAATCTTATAAAATTGTCCATTACTGTAAATCTCTAATTGTTTTGTTGGGCTTCTTAGGCTGCTTTAGAGCATTAGAAATCATCAGAATCAAGTTCATACCCATTACTGGAATGTCTTCCACAACCTAGAAATTTAGCTTTCCTTTCCCTTGGTGGAAGGGTAGGCAGCTCATTTTTTGTGGTTAAATAAACCTATCTTTTTTCATTTGGATTCTCTAGTGTGATTCTGATCCATAATTTAAAATACATTTTTTGGTGTAATAAATAATAATGGAACCTGAAAGATTTAGATTAGTGGTTCTCAGCTTGAGAAACTTATAAAGAATATTAGTACCTTGGTCCCCAGTGCATGAGAATATCCTAGGTATGGGTCTATTCGTTGACACTGAAAAACAACTCCCCAGATACTTCTAAAGTATAGCCAGTTTTGAGAATCTCTGTACTAGAAAAATAAGGTTAAATGGGCTGAATTTCAGTGTTTGTGAAACATGTGAGCTGTGGGAAGTGGAGGAGTGGATGTGGCACATTGCAGTCCTCAGGTTCCAAGGACAATTTAAAAAGTAGGGCCTGAAGCTTTGGATGCAGGGGAGCAGTGCAGGACGAGGAGCCCTCCCTGCATGAATTTCAGTAATAGCATTTATTGAGTCCTTCCCAGGTGGTGCAGTGGTAAAGAATCTGTCTGCCAATGCAGAAGACAGGGGTCGGGAAGATCTTCTAGATGAGAAAGTTGCAACCCACTCCAGTATTCTTGCCTAGGAAATCACATGGACAGAGGAGCCTGGTGGGCTACAGTCTGTGGGGTCACAAAGAGTCAGACAGGACTGAGCAACTGAGCACATATGTGTATACGCTTGTTACCGGCCAGATCCTCTCTTAAGCAGTCGCCCCATTTGCAGTGAAACCATTCTGAGAGGCAAGACCCAGGAAGGGCAGCCTATTGCTCTCAGCAGCTCTTCCCAATTTCCATTCTCTCCTGGGGAAGACATGTCAGCTGAGAACTGAGGAGAAGAATCAGCAAAGCCTGCTCCTGGGAGACTGAAGTACAGAATTGCATTCTTTATAGCCTCCCAGTGCCCAGTTGTGTCCGCCTCTTTGCACCCCTGGTATTCAGATGGTAAAGAATCTGCCTGCAGTGTGGAGACCCAGGTTCAATCCCTGGGTTGGGAAGATCCCCTGGAGAAGGGAAAGGTGACCCACTCCAGTATTCTTGCCTGGGAAATTCCATGGGCAGAGGATCCTGGTGGGCTATAGTCCATGGGGTCACAAAGAGTCAAACACGACTGAGTGACTAAGATACACACACACTTTGCAATCCTGTTGACTGTAGCCCACCAGGCTCCTCTGTCCATGGAATTGCCAGGCAAGAATACTGGAGTGGGTTGCCATTTCCTTCTCCGGGGATTACACCCTCGCCTCTTGTGTCTCCTGCATTGGTAGGTGGGTTCTTTACCACTAGTGCCACCTGGAAAGCCTCTCCTTAGAGGAGAGTTTTAGGAGCCAGGCTGAGTGAAGGTGTAAATAAAAAGGAATAGTGTCATAACTATTAATACTTCACAGTTCTCACTAATGAAAGAAAAGTTCTCTCTAATTTCTCCATAGGCAGAAAATTTAGTTGATGATTTCTCTAGTCATCTTGTTAAAAAAAAAACAAAACTCTTCCTAATGGTGTCTTTGAGCAAATATGCATTAGGCGAGTATTTGCTGGAGACTGAGGCTGCGCACTCTGGAGGCTAACTAATCCCTGTGTTGCCTGTTGGCTCTTTATTCCATCTTTTGGAGCAGAACAGACAGGACTAGAGGTGTGGATCTGCAATCATGCAGTTTCTCAGGACCCTGCACTTAGAAGGGCCCTCCTTTCCTGTCCTGAGAGGAGAAGAAATCTGAATGAATCAAAATTGTAGTGTTTAGGAAAAAAGGATTTAGATTTAATTTTGCAGCTTGTTGATTTTTTTAATTGAAAATTTCACACATAATTTGGACCTAATTCTGCTACTGCTGCTAAATTGCTTCAGTCGTGTCCGACTCTGTGCGACCCCATAGACGGCAGCCCACCAGGCTCCCCCGTCCCTCGGATTCTCCAGGCAAGATTCTGCAGCCCGTTTATTTAGATCTGATGGACAGAATTGGCTTGTTTGCAGGTTGCTACCCTCTCCTGGCTGTACTTTAATGTGAGAGTGGATACCTTTGGCGAGGGACACCAGTCACCCTCGCTATTCCCTCTTCTAGGACTGCCTTATCTTTTTCCCTCACTTGTCATAGGCACAATTCTTTTATCAAGTTTTAATTTCTAAGTTTTCTCTTAATGTTTTTGCTGAATTTCATGTGAAAGAATAAACACATGTTAATAACACATTAATATTAAGTAGCAATTAGCAATATAACAAATAAAAATTAATTACATGTTATGTAACATATAATGGCATCTAATATATTAATAAGTATTGCTTATATAAACTTAACATATATACATAAATATTAATATTAAATATAAACATATTAATATATTTTCAATGTTAATTATGTCAATAAGCAATGTTTATTATATCCTATAATAAAAAATACATACCATGATTTTAGCTCCTCCTGCACACTCAAAGGCAAAGTCCACACCTCCATTGGTCATTTCAACGATGACCTCTTGAATGGGTTTGTCTAGGTCTTTAGGATTGAGGCAGTCAGTGGCTCCAAGGGCTTTGGCCTTTGTAAACTTCTCACTATTGATGTCAATAGCTATGATTCGGGAAGCTCCTGATGCTTTACAACCCATTACAGCAGAGAGACCAACACCTCCTAGGCCAAAGATGGCACAGGTAGAACCAGGTGTGACCTGCAGGCAAGAACATTATAAATTAACTTTTCAAGCAGCTGGTCCCATTTTTGAAAAAGGGACAGAGTGAAGTGGGAGCAAAAAAAGGGACAGAGTTGAGTTGGGGCAGGAACAGATATATAAAAGCCTGTCTGTTGTAAAGCTAAATGATATAGCTAAATGGAGGAAATTTGCCAATGTGAAAATGTATGAATCACTGGCTAAATTTGAAGAAACATTTGAAGGCTATTAGAATGAGAATTATCAGCTCATAATTCTACAAACCCAAGTAAAAATCATTCTCTTATCTTCCTTTTCCCTTTAGTGTTATGAGAACAAAAACTGAAGCCCAGACATTTTAAAGGGCTTATTGGTTTCTTTTTTAAATAGATCTTCTCTGGTGGCTCAGACGGTAAAGCGTCTGCCTACAATGCAGGAGACCTGGGTTCAATCCCTGGGTCAGGAATATCTCCTGGAGAAGGAAATGGCAACCTACTCCAGTACTCTTGCCTGGAAAATCCCATGGACGGAGGAGCCTGGTAGGCTACAGCCCATGGAGTCACAAAGAGTTGGACACGACTGAGCAACTTCACTTTAAATAGATCACAAGCCCCAGTGCTCATTGCAGCACTATTTACATATGGATATATGTATATGTATAACTGAATCATTTCGCTGTACACCTGAAACTAACACAACATTGTAAATCAACTATATTGCATTATAAAATAAAAAAATTAAATTTAAATAAGATATAGATAAAAAAAGTCACAAGTAATTTGACATCTGTATTTCTAATAGGTCTTTTTTGTTTTTTTGGTATTAATGTTGTGATTGGTTTTGAATGACCAATAATATGCCTCTAAATGTAAATTAACATGATCATCCCAAATCATCACTTCATTCAAATGGAACAAAGAAGGTATGTCTTTGCATGGTATTGAAGGATTTTTATTATCTTGGTCTGATACCTTTCAACTTCTTCTCCATAATCATCGCAGTATTACAACTACAGCCAAATGCTGCAGTTTTCTTTCCCCATGTTTTAGTTCATGCTGTTCCCTCAGCTTGATGTGCTTTTCACCTTATTTCCTTTAGTCAAAATATAACCTGTATGTCTAGACCTAACTTAAATCACACTCTACCCTCGAAATGTTTCTTGATTCTACAATTAGAAATTAGTACCCATCTTTTTGCTTTTTCTATATCATATAATTTAAAATTAGTTTTGAATGATTGTGTGTGCACGTGGACTAAAGTCTTTGAGGGCATATAATCTTTAATATTGATATCAAGGAGTCTTCTGTATGTTTTGTCTGTAGTAAATGTTTGTTATATTGAATTCAACAGAAACATGATATGTGAGATGACAAGGAAAGCTGCTGTAACTGGAATATGCTATTTTGTAGAGTGGTATAGTGGGAAAACTACTATACAGAGATATGATCAATTAATATTTTCCAGTGGTGATAAGAACCTGTTAGAATTAAAAGCATAAACACAAGAGAAAGAGAAAATGTGTCCAGGAAAAGTCCTTGATATATTCTAATTTGAAAACAAAACCGTTAAGGAAAGAGAGACTTTTTTACTTTAGTTTATGTGTCATACTCTGGAGAAGGCAATGGCACCCCACTCCAGTACTCTTGCCTGGAAAATCCCTGGATGGAGGAGCCTGGTAGGCTGCAGTCCATGGGGTCACTAAGAGTTGGACACGACTGAGTGACTTCACTTTCGCTTTTCACTTTCATGCATTGGAGAAGGAAATGGGAACCCACTCCAGTGTTCTTGCCTTGAGGATCCCAGGAATGGGGGAGCCTGGTGGGCTGCTGTCTATGGGGTCACACAGAGCCGGACACGACTGAAGCGACTTAGCAGCCACAGCAGCAGCAGCAGACATGCATACACTGGCGTTTGCCACTCAGGGAAAAAGAATATATATATTTTGCGAATATTCAGAACACTGTTCTATACATACTATGTAATCTTTACTATGATACTGTGGCATGAGTTTAGTATATTTCCAAATATATTTCTCCAGAGACTGTTATAAATTTCGCCAGTAAGTCTAACTGGAAGTAGACATGCATTTTTCTCATTGAAGCAATGTTGTACACAGTTGTTGTGCATAGCTTACAACAGTGCATAAACTGAATACACTGTACCAATTGTGTTATACAACGGGACACTTGTGTGTAAAAGTGTCTTTAATTGCAGTTCGGGGTGGGGGGGTGGTCATTATGAAGTATTGTTTGTTTTTTTGTTTGTGTTAGTCGCTTAGTCATGTCCGACTCTATACAACCCCATCGACTGTAGCCCACCAGGCTTCTCTATCCATGGGATTCTCCAGGCAAGAATACTGGAGTGGATTGCCATGCCCTTCTCCCAGAGATCTTCCCGAACCAGGGATTGAGGCTCAGTCTCCTGCATTGCAGGTGAACTCTTTACCAACTGAGCCACAAGCGAAGGTTATAAAGTATAACCCCACTTAAAAATAGAGCTTTAAATAGTGTGTGATTATCTACCTACAGACAACACTCTTAGGACATTTTTATACTTTCAAAGATCTGTATGAAATGTAATTAATTTGGCAATAAAGAATGCAAACAGATTGAAAAGAACAAGTTCTGGTGATGCTGGGGGAATGGTCCTTAATAATTAATCAGAGTTATTGCATCACTTTTCTTCTCAGAGGTAATTAAAAATTATTAAAGCTCTTGCCTTTTTCTAGATTACTGACAATTCACTTCTTTTTACTTGCTCCTATCAAATTTATTTCTCTTTTTTGAGTATGTCATGAGGTGGATTAGCTGTTCTTCAGCATCAGGAAGAACAGATTCTGAGAATTTAGGTAAGCTTTGACTAGATTTAAAAGAAAATTATGGCTGAATCTCAAGGGTTAATATCCCTGAAGAAAGACTCCAGTGGTAGAAGGTGATAGTCGACATGGAGTCCAGAAAAGGGCAGGGTGAAAAGGTGGCTGTGGTGGTGGTGGTGGTGGTGGTGAGTGTAGCAAAGAACAGTAATTCTTTCCTGTGTCTCCAGTGTTATCTAGAGGAAAATAGGCCTGGACTGCCAGGGTCACTCAGCTCTTAACTTCTCCCAACTAACAATGCCCTTCCTGTAGGAGCCTTCAGATTATAGTTTGACTTCCCATATAGTCTTAAATTTTTGCTAATGAATAAATGAATGAATCAATTTTTAGAAAGAGATAATATACTGAGAGCCAAGAATAGCATCCCTATCTGCTTGACTGATACAACGCTCAGCAAAAAGTTGTATCTTGATATTTTGGCTACTAGATCAGCCTTTTATTTTGGTTAGGCTGAGTTCATTTTCTTGACACTGAACAACTCTATGTAATCTTATAAAAAAGAACAGTTGGATTGCAAAGCTGAGGACCAAGCCTCACCAAGATGTTTTAGGGATTACATATGAACCCGGCTTTATTCATTCACTTGCTGAAAACTTTCCAAGCTCATACTATGTGCTAGGCACAAGGCTAGGCTCCAGAGCCATCACAATGAACAAGAGAGAATTCTTGTCCTTATGGAGCAAATCATCTAATAAGAAGGAGAAATAAGTGGGAAATATCTCCATAATGTGATAAGAAGGAAGAAAGGGATAAATACAGATACTTTAGGGGAAACTGTGAGGGATGCCCAATGCATGCCTGGGAGGATGGAGTAGGTTTCCAATGGGAAGTGACAAATAACTGGTGTCAGACAGAAGAAGTGGGGGAGCTTTCCAGGCAGTGTTGGTGGGAGCCAGGTGTGAAAAGTCTAGAGGCCACATTTAGAACCCAGAGCCTGCGGGTCAGGCCCAGGGGAACAGAGAGTCATGAAAGGAAATAGAAAGGATGACTAGCATATTGAAGGAAAAGGGGACTACTTAAAGGGGAATGAAATCTCCAGATTTTGTTGTTTAGGAAGACCACTCTGGTTGCATTTTGCAGTTTAGAGTTAAGGGATAAAGATTGATGTCAAGGAGGTTCAAATAAGGAGGTCACCAGTATTCTTGCCTGGGAAATCGCATGGACAGAGGAGCCTTGTGGGCTACAATCCATGGGGTTGCAAAAAGTTGGACACAACTTAGCAACTGAGCATGCAAAATCCTTCAGAAGTGGTAGAGTGGGGTTTGAACCTACATGTGCCTGACCCTGGCAGCTCTGTGCTTTCTCTCAGCCTCCTGAAGCTCAGAATGAGGCCCTTGAAATAGGCAGAGAGTGAGCGCTAGTGGACGGATGGAGAGAAGGAGAAAGGGTAACTAAGGAGAGGACGACAAGAAAGATGGATAGTGTGCTCAGATCTGCCCGTGGGGGTGCGCTTGGAGGCAAGGGTGTGGGTTCACCTATCCGGGGTGCTGCATGGGGACAGTGAGGGCAGCCTGGGGATGAGCTTCTCAGGTGGCACCAGAGGGAGGAGGAAGTGGGAGTGGATGGAAGGGGAGCCTTTGCTTGCAGGCAGGCAGTACAAATTAAAAAAAAAAGAAAGAAAAAAAAGAAGGTTGTTTGAAGCATCCAAGTGATAGTGACATCTCTCTAGTCTGTCAGTTGAAGAACTTTGCAAAAAGCTGCTAAATTCTAACATGGAATTTCAGGGACGCATCTTGCCACCATCAGAGCTGCCATCTGAGACCCTCTCTTGAAGCCACAAAGGGGTAAAGTGAGACATAGAGATGAATTACTACATTTGAGAGAGAGGAAATGGCAACCCACTCCAGTATTCTTGTCTGGAGAATCCCATGGACAGAGGAGCCTGGCTACAGTTCACAGGGTTGGACACGACTGAGCGACTTCACTTTCTTTCACTTTCGCTTTCTAATCTGCCGCATCAGGGAGAAACTTGGTGGCTATATGGAGGTAGTTTCTGTTGTCTCTTGACCGGATCTGCTGTCCCAGGACAAGGGACATATTTAGGGGACATGTTTAAGCAGACTGTACTTAAATCAGGGATAGTCAATAATCTCACATAGTAGTAAAGGAAAGGAAATGAACGTGAACTGGGTGCCAGCTATATGCTGGCCTCTGGGCCAGATGCCTTGCATATGTAATATGATTTAATTATCCCCACAACTATTTGTGGTAGATATTATAGTAGAGAGAGGAGTGGAGAGGGTCAATATCTTGCCTAGAGTCACCAAGGTAATAAATGACAGGGCCAGTTTTTGAAGATAAATCTGGCTGCTTTATCATGCTGCCTCCCAGTGACATCTATCTTACACAGCCTGGTGATTAACCATTTTACCTTGGCGTTGTTGATGACAGCTCCATAGCCAGTTGAAAATCCACATCCAAGCAGACAAACTCTCTCTAAATTGGCATCGTCCTCTAGTTTGGCAAGGTTGACATCTGAGACCACAGTGTATTGACTGAAGGTACTGGTCCCCATGAAATGGTAAATTGGTTTTCCTTTGCAAGTAAACCTGCTAGTTCCATCTTCCATTAATTTTTGATCACTCAAAGGGTTTTTAAAATTCCTAGGGAAAAAAAGATACAAAAAAGGGAAAGTTGATGGACAACTGATAACTTTCCTGAAAAAAAGTACCTACCTGCTCCCTGATGCAAGCACCTACCCTCCCCACTTTGGGCTATTTTCAAGTAAATCTCAGACATCACTATTTCATCTGTAAATATTTCAGTATGTGTCTCTAAAAGATTCTTTTAATTCTACAGATTTCATTTGTCTGGTGTGTCTCTTATTTCTTCTGATTTATAGGTTCTCACCCTACCTCTTGTTTGTTCCCCTGCAGTTTTTTTGTTGAATAAATAGTTATTTGTTCTACAGAATTTTCTTGAATCTAGATTTTTCTGATTATGTTCCTGTAATCTGGTTTAACATATCTCTCCATTGCTGTATTTCCCCTAAACTAGTATTTTTGATTTAAATGCTTGATCTGATTCAAATTTTATGTTTTTGTAGGAATATCGCTAAAATAGTATAGTGCATTTTCACCTGGAGGTATAGCTTATGAGATAGCTTATCTCTTTGTGATGCTGGAAAGAACTGATGGTCATTGTCAAAATCTGTTATTTCATTAGAGGTTTGCAAAAGGGTCTATTCATTTTTTGAATATCTGCAACAACCCTGTGAAGTAGGTATTATTATTGTCTCCTTTTTATAGATGAGTAACTTGAGGCACAGTATGGGCAGAAGAGCCTGGAGGGCTATGGTCCATTGAGTCGCAAAGAGTCCAACATGGCTGTAGCCACTGAGCACGCATGCATGCATAGATATGAGTAGTAAAATTTTAGCTTCTGAAATAACTAGTTTCAGTTAGCATTAAAGATAAATATTTCGTTTCTATGGTCTAAGTAAAAAATAAGGCAGTTAGGATTTTTGACCCCAGATCCAGACTGCCTAGGTTCAAAATCTAGCTCCAATCCGTGTGGCCTTGGAATAAATTACTGTGACACATTGCGTTTCTCTCTCATCCTCTGGAGAAGTGAGAGGGTAACAGGCAGGTAAGGAACTGAAAATCAGTCTGGGATGCCATCAGGTATACCCCTGATGCATCTCCACCCCGCCTCGGTGGTAGAACCGGGAGGTATGAGTACGGTGCCTGAGTCAGTAAGGGACAGACTAAGTCAGACCAGGGAAGGAAAGCTTCGGTGGAAAGTCTGTCTACACCCCCATCTACAGCAGGGAGGGACGCCTCCGGTAGAAAGATGGCACTGGTCACTTTTTCCTCTCTTACAGATGGGAGCTAACAATTCCAGCCTCACTCCTTTGAACTGTATCCTGAAAAACTGGGATAGATTTGATCCTTAGAGCTTAAAGATGGTATGCCTGATCTTCCTATGTGATACTGCATGGCCACGGTATCCATTGGAGGAAGGCAAACGGTGGCCAGTTGGAGGGTCTCTTAATTATAATACTATTTTACAATTAGGCCAGTTCTGTAGAAAACAAGGGAAATGGGTAGAAGTAGCATATGTGTTGACCTTTTTCTCTGCAAGACATGCCAGACTTATGTCCTAAGGGTATAGATTTGGCTATGAAACCTTCAGCTCCCTTCTGTCCTCCTACTTTGCCCCCATACCCGGGGCTCCAAACTGAAAGTCAGGCCCCCCTTCCCGCCCAAAAGGGTTGCTTCATTAAAAATCCAAACTGAGATTCAAACTGCCCAAGTAGCGGTCCAAACAACCCCTGTCTCATTATGACCTCAGACTACGCTAGTTTCAAAGAAACTCAAACAGTTGAAGTAAGAGAAGCTCAGACAGCTGTAAGGCGAGTGCAGAGAAAAAGAGAGTGAGCTGGGCAGTCAGGCAAGAAAAAGGAAATTTATTAGAGGGAAAAGAGAGGGTGACTGGCTCTTATGGAGAACCAGGGTTCTCCCTTTCTGACGGAGTCCTTCTTATACCCCACCAATGAAAAATTCTGTGAAGGGATGGTCACATAGCCAGAGGTCTGGAATTGGGTGGTCTTGCAGCTTTGAGAAGATAAATGCCAGTGAGATAACAGGATGCCATTTGGGCAATTTGGTCAGTCTCACAGATCACTGTGATTTTATTTTTCGTTTGCAAGGTCGACATAATGAGCCATCTTATCAATGAGACCCCATGTTGGCCCTATCATTTCAGCCTTTTTGATTTAGGATAAGGGCCAAAGGTCAATCTTCTGTAACTACTTCCTGCAGGACAGGGGCATCATTGGGGTAAGATAAGACATTGTGGGGGTAAGATAAGAAAAGGCTGGAATGTGGGTCAAGGGGATTTGTGTGGGGTCAAAGTGTTTGATAATCTGAGTGAGTTAGAAGTAGCTGATGGATAGTTCAGTTGGTGAAGGCTTGTAAGCAGTCTTGCCACTGTAAGAGTTACCCTGGTCTCCATAGAGGTAATGAGAGTCGGGCTCTGGGGCCCTGGGCACCTTCAGTCTTCAGTGGCAAGTCTGTGGAAGCTGGGCAGAGCTGGGTCAGAGGACTCCTGCTTGGAACCAGGATGGGAATGTCCGGATCCTTGGAGGTGTATTTGGGCAGTTGATCTTCCAATATCTCATTATGCCACAGCTGGGACATGGACCTGGAGGGGGCCTTGGCTTTAGGCATGAGCAGGTCCAGTGGCCTTCTTTGCTGCATGTGAAGCAGGGTCCAGGTGGCTTCCTTTCTTTGTTGGTTGATGGCGGCTTGGAGCCACGTAGGGCGAGGGCTAAAAGGTGGCATTTGGCCTGATCTCTTCGGGCCTTCTCTAGCTTTGCCTATTCTTCCTGGTTATTGAAAAATTTTAAAGGCTAAATTTAAAAGGTCTCATTGAGGGGTTTGAGGGCCTTCTGCCTTTTGGGTATCTGAGGACAACTGGGAGATAAAATGGATATTAAGGACAATGGTGCCCTCTGCTGAAAGTGAAAGTGAAGTCACTCAGTCGTGTACGACTCTACGACCCGTGGACTGTAGCTCACCAAGCTCCTCCGTCCATGGGATTCTCCAGGCAAGAATACTGGAGTGGGTTGTCATTTCCTTCTCCAGGGGATCTTCCTGACCCAGGGATTGAACCCAGGTCTCCCACATTGCAGGCAGACGCTTTAACCTCTGCACCACCAGGGAAGCCCTCAAATGCAAGAATCCAAGTACTAACATCAAAGATTTCAAGGGAGGAAAGGAATCCAGGTTGAAAGAAGAAGGGGGAGGAGGCGGGAGAGGGGGGGCGAAAGGGGTGGCCTTACAGACATCTCCTGCCACCTACACATGCCCAGGCATTATGGGACTTTTTCCTGGGCCTCCAGAGAAGGGAAGCCTGGAACTCAGCCCTACCAGAAATCAGACCAGACCAGAACCAGAATTCGAGTTCTCTGCCAAGAGGAGGTGATCAGTCTCCAATCCTCAGCTCAGGCTGAGGGCCCTTTGACCAGATTCCTGCATCCAGGACCAGGGGACTAGAAAAACAGGGAAGGATAGGAAGGGTTAAGGAGAGGAAAGAGAGAGGGAAGGGGAGAGAGGTCAATAAAGTCTCTTGTTCCTTACTGGTCAGGGCACTCTGGCCAGTTGTCCATATCAGGAGGAGACCAGGGACAAAAGGGTCCCCGTTGCAGCTGCTGTGTCTGGTCCATTGGCAGGCAAGCTGGCCCCTGAGTACCCTGAGTGGTCAGGGTGTCAGTCTCAGCGAAGAAGAATCTCACCAGAGTTGTCATTTGTTGCAGGAAGGTGGACCCCTTCCAGGACCCAAAACTGAGCTCTTGTCTAACACTCAGAAATGAATTGTCCAAGGAGACACATGTGCTGACAAAGCAAGAGATTTTATTGAGAAAGGGCACCTGGTGGAGAGCAGTAGGATAAGGAAACCCAGGAGAACCACTTGGCCGTGTGGTTCCCAATGTTGGGTTTTACCATCTGAACCACCAGGGAAGCCCTCTGCTGAACTGAGATCTAATTTTGTATATTTTTGTAGTGCTTCTGTTAACCTGGCTAGAAATTTGCTGGGTTTTCGTCTAGCCCTTGAGTTATTTCCCGGAGCTTATCAAAGTTGATGGCTTTATGCCCTGCCTTTTGAAGGCCCACAGTGAGACAAGCAACCATGTGATTATGGGCTGCTAGTCCAGGTCTCCCTGCCTGATAATCCCAGTTGGGATCTTCTCAGAGGACAGCTGTTGCCCCTACAGGCTTAGTGTCTGTCCTGTGTATCTCATCAGCATGTGCCTGAGAGGCTTGCCATACTCATTCTTTCTCTTCTGGGAGAAGAGCGGAGGAAAGGATGATGTAAATATCATGCCAGGTTAAGTCATAAGGCTGGGTAAGACACTTGAATTCTTTTAGATGATATCCAGGTATGAGGAGAAGGAGCCAAGATGCTTTCAATCTGAGACAGATCGTGAGGGAGAATGGAACATGAACCCTAACAATGCCTTCTGCTCCAGCTACTTCCCTTGAAGGGAGGAGTGGAGCAGGGGAAGGAGCGGGGTCCTGCAGTGAAGTTTCCTGTTTTAAAGTTGTTCAGGACTGCCTGTGGGGGAGGGGATCTAGGGAGGTCTGGGTAAAGCAGTAGGACCCTCAGGGTAGAGGGTGGGGCTGAGATTTCAGAGCTTATTACAGCCAAAGGCTGGGGAAGGGAGTTGGGAGCTGCCTTCAGAAAGATTGGGCTTCCCTGGTGGCTCAGAGGTTAAAGTGTCTGCCTCCAATGTGGGAGACCTGGGTTCGATCCCTGGCTTGGGAAGACCCCCTGGAGAAGGAAATGACAACCTACTCCAGTATTCTTGCCTGGAAAATCCCATGGACGGAGGAGCCTGGTGGGCTACAGTCCACAGGGTCACAAAGAGGGTGCCCACTACAGTCCACGGGGTCGCAAAGAGTTGGACACGACTGAGTGACTTCACCTTCACCTTCAGAAAGATGGAGGGAGGAGGGGATGTAAGGTGAAGGCTGTGGAACTGGATCTAGAGCAGCTGCAAGGGGATTGGGAGTGATAGGGGGTAGGCTGTGTTCAGAAGGGTCGAAGGAAGAAGAAGAAAAGTCTGAACACGAATTGGGAGACATTTTATTCAGAGGATGTGGCCCAGAGTAGGCTAAGAGTATTTGAGAAGTAGAAAAGGATTCACAGAGAGAGGGCTGAGAGCGGAGAGTGAAGAAAGCCTGAACATAAGGGATTTCTAACCACTTGCCATTGCGGCAGCAGATGTTTATCAAGGTCCCATAGAGTATTATAATTGAAAGTGAAAGCGAAGTCGCTCAGTCGTGTCCGACTTTTTGCGACCCCATGGACTGCAGCCTACGAGGCTCCTCCATCCATGGATTTTCCGGGCAAGAGTCCTGGAGTGGGTTGCCATTTCTTTCTCCAGGGGATCTTCCCAACCCAGGGATCAAACCCAGGTCTCCCGCACTGCAGGCAGATGCTTTACCGTTTGAGCCACCAAGGCAACTCTCAATTATAATTGAGAGTTCTGTTTTCTGGCCATTGTGGTCCACTGGAGAAGGGAATGGCAAACCACTTCAGTATTCTTGCCTTGAGAACCCCATGAACAGTATGAAAAGGCAAAATGATAGGATACTGAAAGAGGAATTCCAAAGGTCAGTAGGTGCCCAATATGCTACTGGAGGTCAGTGGAGAAATAACTCCAGAAAGAATGAAGGGATGGAGCCAAAGCAAAAACAATACCCAGCTCTGGATGTGACTGATGATAGAAGCAAGGTGCGATGCTGTAAAGAGCAATATTGCATAGGAACCTGGAATGTCAGGTCCATGAATCAAGGCAAATTGGAAGTGGTCAAACAGGAGATGGCAAGAGTGAACATCGACATTCTAGGAATCGGTGAACTAAAATGGACTGGAATGGGTGAATTTAACTCAGATGACCATTACATTTACTACTGCGGGCAGGAATCCCTCAGAAGAAATGGAGTAGCCATCATGGTCAACAGAAGAGACCAAAATGCAGTATGTGGATGCAATCTCAAAAACGACAGAATGATCTCTGTTTGTTTCCAAGGCAAACCATTCAATATCACGGTAATCCAAGTCTATGCCTCAACCAGTAACGCTGAAGAAGCTGAAGGTGAACGGTTCTATGAAGACCTACAAGACCTTTTAGAAATAACACCCCAAAAAGATGTCCTTTTCATTATAGGGGACTGGAATGCAAAAGTAGGAAGTCAAGAAACACTTGGAGTAACAGGCAAATTTGGCCTTGGAATATGGAATGAAGCAGGGCAAAGACTAGTAGAGTTTTGCCAAGAAAACGCACTGGTCATAGCAAACACCCTCTTCCAACAACACAAGAGAAGACTCTACACATGGACATCACCAGATGGTCAACACCGAAATCAGACTGATTATATTCTCTGCAGCCAAAGATGGAGAAGCTCTATACAGTCAACAAAAACAAGACCGGGAGCTGACTGTGGCTCAGATCATGAACTCCTTATTGCCAAATTCAGACTTAAATTGAAGAAAGTAGAGAAAACCGCTAGACCATTCAGGTATGACCTAAATCAAATCCCTTATGATTATACAGTGGAAGTGAGAAATAGATTTAAGGGCCTAGATCTGATAGATAGAGTGCCTGATGAACTATGGCATGAGGTTCGTGACATTGTACAGGAGACAGGGATCAAGACCATCCCCATGGAAAAGAAATGCAAAAAAGTGAAATGGCTGTCTGGGGAGGCCTTACAAATAGCTGTGAAAAGAAGAGAGGCAAAAAGCCAAGGAGAAAAGGAAAGATATAAGCATCTGAATGCAGAGTTCCAAAGAATAGCAAGAAGAGAAAAGAAAGCCTTCCTAAGCGATCAATGCAAAGAAATAGAGGAAAACAACAGAATGGGAAAGACTAGGTATCTCATCAAGAAAATTAGAGATACCAAGGGAACATTTCATGCAAAGATGGGCTCGATAAAGGACAGAAATGGTATGGACCTAACAGAAGCAGAAGATATTAAGAAGAGGTGGCAAGAATACACAGAAGAACTGTGCAAAAAAGATCTTCATGACCCAGATAATCACGATGGTGTGATCACTCATCTAGAGCCCTGACATCCTGGAATGTGAAGTCAAGTGGGCCTTAGGAAGCATCACTACGAACAAAGCTAGTGGAGGTGATGGAATTCCAGTTGAGCTGTTTCAAATCCTGAAAGATGATGCTATGAAAGTGCTGCACTCCATATGCCAGCAAATTTGGAAAACTCAGCAGTGACCACAGGACTGGAAAAGGTCAGTTTTCATTCCCATCCCAAAGATGGGCAATGCCAAAGAATGCTCAAACTACCGCACAGTTGCACTCATCTCACATGCTAGTAAAGTAATGCTCAGAATTCTCCAAGCCAGTCTTCAGCAATATATAAACCACGAACTTCCTGATGTTCAAGCTGGTTTTAGAAAAGGCAGAGGAACCAGAGATCAAATTGCCAACATCAGCTGGATCATGGAAAAAGCAAGAGAGTTCCAGGAAAACATCTATTTCTGCTCTATTGCCTATGCCAAAGCCTTTGACTGTGTGGATACCAATAAACTGTGTAAAATTCTGAGAGATGGGAATACCAGACCACCTAAGCTGCCTCTTGAGAAATATGTATGCAGGCCAGGAAGCAACAGTTAGAACTGGACATGGAACAACAGACTGGTTCCAAATACGAAAAGGAGTATGTCAAAGCTGTATATTGTCACCTGCTTATTTTAACTTCTATGCAGAGTACATCATGAGAAACGCTGGACTGGAAGAAACACCAGCTGGAATCAAGATTGCCGGGAGGAATATCAATAACCTCAGATATGCAGATGACATCACCCTTATGGCAGAAAGTGAAGAGGAACTAAAAAGCCTCTTGATGAAAGTGAAAGAGGAGAGTGAAAAAGTTGGCTGAAAGCTCAACATTCAGAAAACGAAGATCATGGCATCTGATCCCATCACTCCATGGAAATAGATGGGGAAACAGTGGAAACAGTGTCAGACTTTATTTTTGGGGGCTCCAAACTCACTGCAGATGGTGATTGCAGCCATGAAATTAAAAGACGCTTACTCCTTGGAAGAAAGGTTATGACCAACCTAGATAGCATATTCAAAAGCAGAGATATTACTTTTCTGACTAAGGTCCATCTAGTCAAGGCTATGGTTTTTCCTGTGGTCATGTATGGATGTGAGAGTTGGACTGCGAAGAAGGTTGAGTGCTGAAGAATTGATGCTTTAGAACTGTGGTGTTGGAGAAGACTCTTGAGAGTCCCTTGGACTGCAAGGAGATCCAACCAGTCCATTCTGAAGGAAATCAACCCTGGGATTTCTTTGGAAAGAATGATGCTAAAGCTGAAGCTCGAGTACTTTGGCCACCTCATGCGAAGAGCTGACTCATTATAAGAGACTCTGATGCTGGGAGGGATTGGGGGCAGGAGGAGAAGTGGACGACCAAGGATGAGATGCTGGATGGCATCACTGACTCGATGGACGCGAGTCAGAGTGAACTCTGGGAGTTGGTGATGGACAGGGAGGCCTGGCGTGCTGCGATTTATGGGGTCACAAAGGGTCGGACTCGACTGAGCAACTGAACTGAACTGGGGCCTGTTATCAAGTCTGTAGTGTGCCAGCCAATTTTGGAATAGTAAATAAATAAACCTTTGGTCTTATCTCCCCTTGGAAGCCCAAGGCTTTTCGGTTTTGCAGAAGGCATCTTAGAGGAGTAGATTTTGAGGGATGGGATTGAGAATTTCCCATTATGGCTGAATAGGGAGGTTTGACAAAGGCAAGAGAAAGCGAGGAGAAAGGTCTGAGAGAAAAAGCATCCCCATTCTCAGGACTTTCACAGAGAGTAATAATAGTCTGCTTTGAAATGGGAGTCCCCTATTTCAAAGTCAGACGGGGTGCAAGGCCAAGGGTCCAAGGGCAGTGGGGATCCTCCCACCTAACGCTAGGACTTGGAAGAGAGGAGAGAGAGAGACGATCCGAGGGAATGGGATTTCACTCACACTTGTAAGCGATGGATGAAATGTGGGGTGGTGTGTGGATGTCACTCCAGGAAGGCAAGTGGAGAGTCCCATCCCGGAGTTCATCTCAGTTTCTTGGTAAGGCCCAAGGGAGGGGACCACCGGAGAGAGGAGGAGGTGGGCTCCATTTGAGAGGAGCCCACCCAGTTGCGGTGGATCTTCCCTCCCGGGTGTTCTGACAATGAGGCCCCATGTGTGATAGGGCCCACATGGGGTCTCATTGATAAGATGGCTTCTTATGTCGACCTCGCAAACAAAGAATAAATCACAGTGATCTGTGAGACTGACCAAATTGCCCAAATGGCATTCAGTTATCTCACTGGCACCTAACTTCTCAAAGCTGTGAAACCACCAGATTCCAGACTTCTGGCTATGTGACCATCCCTTCAGAGAATTTTTCATTGGTGGGGTATAAGAAGGACTCTGTCAGAAAGGGAGAATGCTGGTTCTCCATAAGAGCCAGTCACCCTCTCTTTTCCCTCTAATAAATTTCCTTTTTCCTGCCTGACTGCCCAGCTCGCTCTCTTTTTCTCTGCACTCACCTTACAATGTGGGCCCTGCTGCTGCTGCTAAGTCACTTCAGTGGTGTTCGACTCTGTGCGACCCCATAGATGGCAGCTCACCAGGCTCCCCTGTCCCTGGGATTCTCCAGGGAGAACACTGGAGCGGGTTGCCATTTCCTTCTCCAATATAATGTGAGCCCTGTCAACAGCAAAGTTAAGGGTGACATACTGGATGAGATGGAAGACAGGAGACAAAGAGATAAAGAAAAGTAGGTTTCTCCAGTCTGTCCCTGGGATCATATGTGCAGAGCAGCCAGAGGGGCTGAGGAACAGCCATACAAGCTGTTGTGTCTTAATGAAGCACCCACTGGGAGAAATAATCAGTCTATGAGAGTTAATAAGCCCTTTTCTTATCAAGAAATACAAAGAATCAAGGAGGATCTAGGAGACTGTTTAGAGCACCTAGAAAAATATATTAGTGCTTTTAAGGGTGTTACTCTGCTTTATGACCTTACTTGGAAGAGTGTGATGTATATCTTGGGACAAACACTAACTCCTGCCTCAAAAACTCGAGTTTTGGGGAAAGCGGTTGCTTATGGAGATGAATGGCTTGGTAACAAACCAGTTGGGAAGATGGAGGACAAGATAGCCACCATCCCCACTGAGAATCAGGTGGTTCCCACTATAGAACGAGACTGGGACTGTAACACAGCTAAAGGAAGATGGGATCAGAGTCATTTTGTCAGATGTGTTTTTGAAGGACTCAGGGGAACACGTGACTTTAAAATAAGTCTTTAAACTATGCCAAACTGGCAAACAGAAAACAGAACAGGAAGAGAAGGAAGCTCCTGGTGAATTCCTAGGTAGACTGATCCCGAAAATGAAGAGGGAAGAGTGATCTTAAAAGATAGATTTTTCACTCAATCGGCTCCAGATATCTGCTGTAAGCTATTAAAACAGGCATATGGGCCAAATCAGTCTTTAGATAATCTGTTGCCACAGGCTCAGACAGTCTATTCTGGCAGGGAATATGAGGAAAGAAAGGCAGAGAATGACAAAAGAACAGGCGGAAGCCCTTGTAATGGCTGTCTGAACCATTCTTAAACAGCCCGAGAAAAATTCCCAGAGGGACCCAGGTGAAAAGGGATAGGCTTGCTATTCCTGTGGAAAGGAGGGGCACCTCAAACAGGATTGCCCTCAGGCATCTAAGTCACTCCTGGCTCCATGTCCGGTCTGCAAGGGACCACACTGGAGGAGAGACTGCCCCAGAGATGTAGGTTTCAGGGGTCAGACTCCCAAGACAATCAGGACTGAAGGTGCCTGGGGGTCCCCACACGAGCTCCCGTCCTAATTACATCTGAGGAACTCTAAGTATTAATAACTGTGAGGGCGCCAATCTGTCAATTTCCTTTTGGACACTGGGGCAACTTACTCTGTGCTTACTGAAGCCCCTGGCCCACTTTCTCCCAGGTCTGCTTCCCTAATGGGACTGTCTGGATGAGCCAACTGTTATTATTTCAGTATGCATCTGGGACTCTGCTATTTTCACACGAGTTTCTGATGGTGCCAGAGCCTCCCTCACCCATTTTGGGAAGGGATATAATGAATAAGGTCCATGCCTCTGTTTTTGTAACTATGGAGCCCTCCCTTTCTCTCCTTTTAATTGAACAAAATGTAAATCCGAGAGTGCTGGCTGATGGAAAGTCCGTGGGTCAAGCACAAAACGCTATTCCTGTAGCTGTCAAGCTCAAATACCCACACTTATTTTCACATAAAAAGCAGTATCCACTGAAACATGAGGTTAGTTCAGTTCAGTTGGGAGGGTTAAAACCCATTATTGAGAATTTAAAGGAGCTGGGGCTATTAATTCCCTGTAACAATCCGTGCAACATTCCTATCGTGGGTATAAAGAAGTCAAATGATAAATGGAGACTAGTTCAAGATTTACAGATAATAAATGAGGCTGTAGTTCCTTTACACCCCACGGTGCCTAATCCTTATACTCTATTGTTTGAAATTCCTGAATGAATCAAATATTTCTCAGTCATTGATTTGAAGTTTGCTTTCTGAGTTAAACCTATATTAAATCATCCTCTACCTATGACTTTAAGACAATTGAGAGGATTTTTTGGAACTATAGGGTACTGCTGCATTTGGATTCCCAGTTATGGGGAACTTGCCCAGCCCTTTGTAGAAGCTTATAACTGAAACTCAACAAGCCCAAACTGACAAACTGCTTTGTTCTCCAGATACTCAAAGGCTTTTAAGGCTCTTCAGATTGCTCTCCTGCAAGTTCCAGCTTTGAGCTTGCCCACGGGGTCAGAAATTAATTTGTCACTGAAAGAAAAGGTATGGCCTTGGGATTTTTGACACAACCCCAAAGGCCTCACCAGCAGCCTACAGGAGTGTATTCTTAAACTCTAAGGTTAATATTTGGATGACAGACAGTTGGCTTCTTAAATATCAGTCATTGTTGTTAGAAGGACCAATAACTAACTTTAAAGTTTGTGGAAACTTAAATCCTGCCACTTTCCTTCCTGAAAAGGAAAATGAAACACCTGATCATGATTGTTCCCAATTTCTAACTTTATGCAGCTTGGGAAGATCTGATGGATACCCCATTAGACAATCCTGACATGGAAATATTTACAGATGGCAGTTCTTTTGTTCGGGATGGGAAGCATAAAGCAGGTTATGCCATGGTAATGGCTGAACAGGTTTTAGAAGCAAAATCTCTCCCAGGGAACGAGTGCTTAGCTAGTGGAGATTGTGGTTCTGGCTCTCGAGTTAAGCAAAGGGCAGCGAGTAAATATCTACACTGATTCTAAGTAGGCCTATTTGACTTTTCATGCTCATGTTGCAAATTGGAAAGAAAGACAATTTAAAATAGCAACAGGAGAACCTATTAAGCACATTTCAGAGAGATTGAGAGACTTTTAACTGTTATATATTGTCCTAAAGAAGTAGCTGTTATGCATTGCAAAGGGCACAGCAGGGACAGGAGTAAAGTAGCCAAGGGTAATCAGCTGGCTGTCAAGTCAGAAAGGTGGCACTTAAGGAAACCCCTTCACTACAGAGGCCTTTGATCTGGACAGGTCCTGTGGATAAGGAAAACCACAATATACTGAGGAAGAATTAGAAAGATATGAGAAAAGAGGAGCAAAGGTTACTGATAAGGATGGTTACAGTCTGAGGATGGACGATCAGTAATTCCTGAAAATGCTCAATGGAAAAGTTTTCCTAAAGCCCTGGAATTAACTGATTATGTAACTCAGCTCTCAGCTTTTCAACATGCATTAAAGGACTCTGGGAGGTAACTCCTGACCCAGCCTCTGAGTCAAAAAAGCTTCTGTTTGAGCTAGGAACAGAGGTCCCGATAAAAGCATTGGGATCTGGGGGCCAATCCCTCAAGCCCCGCTGGGAAGGCCCTTACCAGGTTATTCTTTCTTCTCCCACAGCTGTCAAAGTGCCAGGAATTGATTCGTGGGTGCACCACACTTGAGTTAAGAAGTGGCACCCTGACCAGAACTAAGTGATGTCATTTTATGCCTTTACTTTCTATGCTCTTATTCTGTACTTTTCAGATGGGCCTGATAATTTATGTGAGCCTGCTTCTGCTGACTCCAAAATTCCTGAGTCTGCTGTTTGATCCTGAAGATTACGCCTTCCTGTCCTGGGCTCACTCCCACACTGCATTCCACAATCTATGTAACTACTGGGTCTGTGGAGTGCCCCCCTCTTCATCAGTGGATGGCTTCCCGTGGTGGGAGTCCTTCCACTTCAGGGAAAGGACTTTCTCCAAATCTGTGACTACCTTCGATAACAACAATCATATGTGATACCTCATTAATCTGATGACATCTAACAATCCTAAAATCGACAGGTGCAGCACTTTGTACCTTAACTATGGGCATAATGTGACTTTTTGCTTATTGTTCTGTTTTTGCTGTTTGCTCTCTGCATCTGTAACTGTGTAGCTGGATTTCTTTCTAGTTGCATGGAGGTTTTTAAGTTACAAATGGTTGCTCAAACTCCTGTTGACTGCCACAGCTTCCTCTAACTACTACTTGGGGCCCCTGGATCAGAGACCCTCAATATGAAGGTTAGGAGAATAGGCTGCCTCACCAATTTAGGGACAATGCCCCTTACCAGCTTGGAAGCAGTTATGGAATGAGAATGACTCCCCTTTCCCTAGGCAACATAATTCTCCTAAAAGAAAAGGCGGGAATGAGAGGGTTAAAGGCAAAGAAGGCCAGGGGTCTCCAAAGGGAGGAAACGGGCTGCAAGTGTCAGATTTTTAATCTCTCTCTTAAGTGGCAGAAGGAAACAACTACAAGTGTCAGATTCCCCCCCCCCCCCCCCTTTCTCTATACAAACTTAAAAGGAGGTTTCTCTTAAAATTCTATGTTGCCATGACAACACCTGGCTCCACCTGAACTTAAGTTTTCTCAAACCTTGAGCAAACCAATGCATTTTTCCTGTGGAAATGTTTCTCTTAAGCTATGTTAATGAACTACGCATTTACCCTAGAGTCTGTCTTCAAGTAGCTTCCACCTAAAACTCAGAACCCAATATGTTTTACTCGTACATTTGTTCTCCTAATCTATGTTAATGAAACCATATATTTGCTTGGAAACCTGCCTTTATTCAAGATTCACGGCAATCGTTTTATGGCCAGGGATGTCTCACATTGTGCCAATGTTATCTCAAAATGCATGTTGTGGGTGAGAGGCCTGGTACCACTCTGAGTTTTGAGACATTTCCTTACTCTAATTAGCAGCCTGCTAGAAACTATATAATATCCCGCTAAAGACTAGCGGAGGGTGGGGGGGAGGCACTCTCTCTGCCCTCTTCTGATATCTATGTCAGAAGCTTTCTCTCTTTTATGACAATTGCATAGCTCATATTCTCTTTTATACTTTAATAAAACTTTATTACACAAAAGCTCTGAGTGATCAAGCCTTGTCACTGGCCCCAGACTGAATTTCTCTCCTCTGGAGGCCAAGAATCCCAGTCTTTCATGGCTCAGCAACAACCTTGAGTAGCTATTATTCTCAATTTGGCACTTATCATTTTCTTTACTATATTCACATAAACCATAAACAATACAGTATATGGTATTGTTATTGTATATGACTAAATGTATGTCATAAACTTGCTTGTTTCCCTTACCATTATATGTGTGAGATTATTCTGGGTTGAAACATTTAGAGCAAGTTTAGCCATTCTCACTTTTATATGGTAATTCAATTGTGTTACTACACAGTGATTATTAATATGTTCTCTTATTGATAGGCATTTACCCTATTTTAAATTTCTAGTTATTACAATGTGGCAGTGATCATAATAGTGCATGTCCATTTGTGTGATTTTGCAATGGCTTCTTATACACACCAAGAATTAGTGGGTACAGAATATGAACATTTTCAACTCCATTTAGGTATGCCAATGTACTGCTCAAAATATTTGTACCAGCTATCTTACTAATAGCTTATAGAGCTTACCTGAGTTTTCCACAAAAATTTGTGCGTGGACTCAGACAGAACTTGCATTTTCCACATTGAGGTACACAGAGTGGAATTACTTTGTCACCTAGAAAAAAAAGGCCATGTGTTGAATGATGCATAGTTGTTACGTATAAATAGTTTTCACCAGGTGAATTGGTGGAAAACACTATTCTTTATTGTATATATCTTATATTCGGTAGGAAGTATAGGTAGCGATAATACTTTGTTAACCTACAAGATTGCTCATTCTCCCAAGTACTGCATATGTTATCTTTTTTCTTCTTTTTTCCTGGGCTGGACAGTCAAGCAACACATCTGTATGGATACCATCAGGTGCAGAATCCTGTCTGACACTCTGTTGTCCTTGAAACACTCTGCATCATGACTATTACTTACTATATCATGCCTATTATTTATTACATTTGTAAACACCTTAATTATAGGAGATGTGGGCAATAGGCTTGATATGGAGAGTAAATTATATATCATCTCCATGTTTCGCCAGTTCACTCAAATTCTACATTTTTCTACTTTTTATTCAATTTGAATTTAACAAAGACTTCTAGCCTCTGATGACTAAAGTCCAATAATGATAATTAACATTTGTTCAACCTTTAGTATGTGTCAGTTACCATTCTAACTGCTTGCATATATTATCTCTTTAATTCTCAGAACAACTCTTTGAGATGGGTACTATTTTATCCCCATTTTAGAAAATGGAAATCTAAATTGAGTCACAGAAAAGTGACTTAGCTGACTAAGGTTACACAGCCAGTAAGTGGCAGAGCTGTGCCTTAATTGGCTGGACTTCTTTGTAGATTCCAAATTTTGAAGAACAATTTGCTTCTATAATCTTGTTTGGAATAGAAATGTGGCGTGTCACAGCTCTCAGGTCTTGGACAGACCGTGTTATAGCTCTTAGACAAATCAGTGTTATAGCTCCGTGTTACAGCTCTATTTTATTTAGAAAATCGCAGGAAAATCCTTCCTCGAGGCATTAGGGCACGCTGACCCAAAGACGTGGAAGAGACGAGTGCCCCAGTGCGCGGGAGAGAGAGAAACCCCTGGCCCTTGGGCTCCTCTTTTTATATGTCTTTTCCTCTCCCCTGGGCCTGCTGTATGTAAACTGGGCCAGCCAGGAGTGCTGTTTGTTCTACCTGAAGTCCTCACTGTGGTCCTTGGACTTTCCTTTGTTCTATTTTCGCGGGCTTTTCCTTTCCTTGTCTTTTAGTCACCGCCATTTTGGACTCCTGTTTAAAATGGACTGGAATGGGTGAATTTAACTCAGATGACCATTATATCTACTACTGTGGGCAGGAATCCCTCAGAAGAAATGGAGCAGCCATCATGGTCAATAAAAGAGTCCAAAATGCAGTACTTGGATGCAATCTCAAAAACGACAGAATGATCTCTGTTCGTTTCCAAGGCAAACCATTCAATATCACGGTAATCCAAGTCTATGCCTCAACCAGTAACGCTGAAGAAGCTGAAGGTGAACGGTTCTATGAAGACCTACAAGACCTTTTAGAAATAACACCCCAAAAAGATGTCCTTTTCATTATAGGGGACTGGAATGCAAAAGTAGGAAGTCAAGAAACACCTGGAGTAACAGGCAAATTTGGCCTTGGAATATGGAATGAAGCAGGGCAAAGACTAATAGAGTTTTGCCAAGAAAATACACTGGTCATAGCAAACACCCCCATCCAACAACACAAGAGAAGACTCTACACATGGACATCACCAGATGGTCAACACCGAAATCAGATTGATTCTATTCTTTGCAGCCAAAGATGGAGAAGCTCTATACAGTCAGCAAAAACAAGACCAGGACCTGACTGTGGCTCAGATCATGAACTCCTTATTGCCAAATTCAGACTTAAATTGAAGAAAGTAGAGAAAACCGCTAGACCATTCAGGTATGACCTAAATCAAATCCCTTATGATTGTACAGTGGAAGTGAGAAATAGATTTAAGGGCCTAGATCTGATAGATAGAGTGCCTGATGAACTATGGCATGAGGTTCGTGACATTGTACAGGAGACAGGGATCAAGACCATCCCCATGGAAAAGAAATGCAAAAAAGCAAAATGGCTGTCTGGGGAGGCCTCACAAATAGCTGTGAAAAGAAGAGAGGCAAAAAGCCAAGGAGAAAAGGAAAGATATAAGCATCTGAATGCAGATTTCCAAAGAATAGAAAGAAGAGAAAAGAAAGTCTTCCTAAGCTATCGATCCAAAGAAATAGAGGAAAACAACAGAATGGGAAAGACCAGAGATCTCTTCAAGAAAATTAGAGATACCAAGGGAACATTTCATTCAAAGATGGACTCAATAAAGAACAGAAATGGTATGGACCTAACAGAAGCAGAAGATATTAAGAAGAGGTGGCAAGAATACACAGAAGAACTGTACAAAAAAGATCTTCATGACCCAGATAATCACGATGGTGTGATCACTCACCTAGAGCCAGACATCCTGGAATGTGAAGTCAAGTGGGCCTTAGAAAGCATCACTACAAACAAAGCTAGTGGAGGTGATGGCATTCCAGTAGAGCTATTTCAAATCCTAAAAGATGATGCTGTGAAAGTGCTGCACTCAGTATGCCAGCAAATTTGGAAAACTCAGCAGTGGCCACAGGACTGGAAAAGGTCAGTTTTCATTCCCATCCCAAAGATGGGCAATGCCAAAGAATGCTCAAACTACCGCACAGTTGCACTCATCTCACATGCTAGCAAAGTAATGCTCAAAATTCTCCAAGCCAGGCTTCAATAATACGTGATCTGTGAACTTCCTGATGTTCAAGCTGGTTTTAGAAAAGGCAGAGGAACCAGAGATCAAATTGCCAACATCTGCTGGATCATAGAAAAAGCAAAAGAGTTCCAGAAAAACATCTATTTCTGCTTTCTTGACTATGCCAAAGCCTTTGACTCTGTGGATCCCAATAAACTGGAAAATTCTTCAAGAGATGGGAATACCAGGCCACCTGACCTGCCTCTTGAGAAATCTGTATGCAGGTCAGGAAGCAACCGTTAGAACTGGACATGGAACAAGAGACTGGTTCCAAATAGGAAAAGGAGTGCATCAAGGCTGTATATTGTCATCCTGCTTATTTAACTTCTATGCAGAGTACATCATGAGAAACACTGGGCTGGAAGAAACACCAGCTGGAATCAAGATTGCTGGGAGAAATATCAATAACCTCAGATATGCAGACTACACCACCCTTATGGCAGAAAGTGAAGAGGAGCTAAAAAGCCTCTTGATGAAAGTGAAAGTGGAGAGTGAAAAAGTTGGCTTAAAGCTCAACATTCAGAAAATGCAGATCATGGCATCCGGTCCCATCACTCCATGGCAAATAGATGGGGAAACAGTGGAAACAGTGGCTGACTTTATTTTTTGGGGTCCAAAATCACTGCAGATGGTGACTGCAGCTATGAAATTAAAAGACACTTACTCCTTGGAAGAAAAGTTATGACCAACCTAGATAGCATATTCAAAAGCAGAGATATTACTTTGCCGAGTAAGGTCCGTCTAGTCCAGGCTATGGTTTTTCCAGTAGTCATGTATGGATGTGCGAGTTGGACTGTGAAGAAGGCTGAGTGCCGAAGGATTGATGCTTTGAAGTGTGGTGTTGGAGAAGACTCTTGAGAGTCCCTTGGACTGCAAGGAGATCCAACCAGTCCATTCTAAAGGAGATCAGCCCTAAGATTTCTTTGGAAAGAATGATGCTAAAGCTGAAACACCAGTACTTTGGCCACCTCATGCCAAGAGTTGACTCATTGGAAAAGACTCTGATGCTGGGAGGGACTGGGGGCAGGAGCAAAAGGGGACGACAGAGGATTAGGTGGCTGAATGGCATCACTGACTCAATGGATGTGAGTCTGAGTGAACTCCGGGAGTTGGTGATGGACAGGGAGGTCTGGCGTGCTGGAATTCATGGGGTCGTAAAGAGTCGGACACGACTGAGCGACTGAACTGAACTGAACTGAACAGGAAGATACTAATATACCTCTCAATTTTGAGCATCTTCATTAAAGAAGGAGAGAAGGATATGGTTCATCCTAGATAAGTGACAATTGCATAGCTCATATTCCAGTATTTGGTGGATCTGTTACAACATGTAAAGTAAATAATTTCGGCTATTGGCATGCTTTATATGTATTTATCTTACAAGTTCCCTAGAAAACACTTCAGCTAACTTTGACATATGCATATATTTCCCACTTAAGCTACCTAAGGGTCTTCATTCTTTCTGTATTAAAATAGTTCTGTTTTATTTAGAGGAGGTTAATGTAAATTGTCATCTGTGCCCCCATGGAGGCTTCAGTGTAAGCTCACTTTGTAGCTTTGCTTCGTAGGACAACTTCTCAGTGCTGGATGTAAATAAAGTGACTGTGTTTTCCAGATTTCATTAGACAGTTCTGACTGCAGATATTCTGCCTCATTGCTAGATTGTGATAGATTGTGTGTCTTAGTTTTGCTTTGGAAAAGATGGTCCCCTTGTGTAAGTAGAGATTGATTATAGCATGCAAAGGCAATAGTGCAGCAGAAATTATCTCTGAAATACCCTGATGTTTCCATTTAGTTGGAATCAGAAATTAAAATACCTGGTTTGAAGTTGGTCACTCCTGGCCCAACACTTTCCACAATTCCTGCACCCTCATGGCCAAGGATCACTGGGAAAAACCCCCCCTCAAATTGAGGATGGAGGATATGGGCATCAGAATGGCACAGGGTGGTGGCAATTATCTGCAAAGCAATCACAGACTTGAGCCCTATTTCTGTAATTATATCATTAGGGTTGTTCGGATGATTTTAGGCCAATGACACCTTGAAACTTAACAACACTCATTGAGGTCAATAAAAGAACTGCATTTTGAAAAATAAAAGGAACAGTTAAAAATATATTAGGTTATATTCTTTCCTCTTAATGCATCTTTGTTTTCTTCCTTTTGCTGTCCCTGAAAAATGACACAGAGAATTGGCAGTCACTGTCTCTAGGAGAGGAGAAATCAAAGGTAATAAAAGTCTATTAGAGGGAGTGCAGGGAACACAGGCTTCCAGGGCTTGTTCAGATTTTATTGAAACTGAATGAAATACAATTGAGGTAATAAACTTTTATAGTTAAAAGAGCTATATCAAATAAAGGATTATCTTAATTAATTAGAAAGTATCCCTGCTTTATTCCTCAAGATTCTGTTCATGATGATGTCTCATTCATTCTCAGGCAAAAACTCTTACTGTGGTGATCCTGAGGAAAAATATAAGCCAGGTCAACTGTAGGGAAAATAGAGAAATTGGCCCACCCTGTTACTTATGATCCCTCTCTGCTCAGTACCATCTCTTCTCCCTGCCCTCTTGCTTCTGTTCCCTCCTGTGAGCACCCAAGACCCTTAGCACTTCAGATCTTTTCTTATTTTGAACCAAACTCTCAATCTTCCTTTTAAAACATCTGTCAATAACTGGCAACTGGAAAACAAAAGAAAACCTACCTAATTCTAATCTAATGTAAATTCCTGTGTCTGATTCTTATAATTTATCCCTCCTGGGAATAAATACCTGTTTTTGATGTGAACCTAAAAACGTAATCCCCCACAGTGGGAAACTCCTGAGACTCTCAGTCAAAGCACATAGGTCTGACCTGACCAAAGTCAAGTCAGCATTTGGTGTCTTGTTTATCCTGCCCTGGGAAAGCCCATACTTACCTGAATTCGAACTTCATGATCCTTGGGGGGAGCTACTTCAACCTCTTCAATGCTGAGGGGCTTGTTCGCTTCCCAGGCGATAGCTGCTTTGCATTTAATAATCTGAGAAAGAGGGAGAAAGGAGAAAAGGGGGAGGAGGAAAGCACAGAAGGGAGGAAGAGAGAGAGAAAGAAAAATATCGTGGAAAAAAGTGAAAGAATATGTTGATACCATTATTTCATGAAAGAGAGTTTTGGGGTTTGTGGCTGGATGTTATACATAGTTATTGTAAAGACAAGCGACCTTAATTGACAATAGGAAGTCAAAGTCTACATTATAGTCATTGCACTTTTAATTTTTGAAAAGAACAGGTGTATTAAAGTTTACCTTAATGTAAGGCCTTGATTTTTTTTTTTTTTTTCCCTCTCCAGAACAGAGAGGATAAATTTATAGGATTTGGAGAGAGTAGATGACCAATATGTATTTTATGATTGAGCGATTGATTTATCAGCTCTGCATTACCTGAATCCTTATTGCTAGAGCAGATGTGTTTTACAACTTTGCTACTCAAAATGTGAACCTCCTTGACACCAGCAACATCACTTGGGAATTTGCTAGAGCTATAAGCCCTGTCCAAAATCTACTGAATCAAAACCTGTTTTTTTTGATTCATATGCACAAAAAAGTTTAAGAAATGAGGCTTATGTAATTATTAAATTTATCAGTGGAATGTACATTAAAGATTTGTCCCTTTGAAATCTGGATACAAATATATGAAAAGAAATTAAGTATTAAAGATTCTATAATCTATAATTTTAGCCCCTTAAAATTTTATTTTTAATTTTAAGTATAGGTGATATTGAAGGAAAGTAGAAAGAAATAAACCTATAGTTCATTCTAATGCTACTATGTTTACTTTTGGTATGATATTCCTAGTGTTTGTTCCCATGAACACGTATTTTTGATACTTGTTATGCAATTTGAACTGTTTTAAATATCATTAGTTTTATTATAAATGAAACATAGAAATGCAAATAAGAAAAAAGAAACAAAATCCATCTGTAACTTTGTCTTCTACTTTATGATTTTGAGGTAGATCCTTTGAGCTTTTTCACTTGGGACAAAATTGTATGTAATATTTTTAATCTCTTCTACTTATTAATATACAATGAATATTTTCCATATTCTTTTCTAAAATGTTAACAAATACAAATTTTATGATTATGGCACAGGTACTGAAATCTCTCTTTTTGGGCCACTATAAATAGTATTTGATTGAAAACCCTTGTAGTAAGCATTTTGGCAAATTCAATTATTTTCTAGAGTAAATTCCTAGCATGGAGGTCACTCATATCCTTTTGATCATCTTTATTTTTTTTCTTCAGATTTGTTAAAATATGATTGATATACAGTCCTGTGTAAGTTCAAGGGGTATATAGGATAATGATCTGACATACATACATGATGAAATGATTACTACAGTGGGGTTAGTGAACATCCATCATCTCATATAGACATCAAATTAAAGAAAGAAAAAAAATTATTCCTGTGATAACTTAGGATTTACCTTAACGACTTTTAAGTATAACATACAGCAGTGTTGATTATATTTACCATGTTGTACATTATATCTCTACTACTTATTTGTCTTATAACTGGAGGTTTGGAAGTTTGTACCTTTTGACTAACTTCATGCAATTCTTCCTCTCCATCCCCCCCTCAACCCCCACGCCCCTCACCCCCGCCCTGCTTCTGGTAACCACAAACCTGACCTCTTTTTCTATTTGGTTTTGAAGTATAATTGGTCTCTGCTTTTTAAATATTCTGTCTAGATTGGTCATAGCTTTTCTTCCAAGGAGCAAGCATCTTTTAATTTCTTGGCTGCAGTCACCATCTGCAGTAATTTTGGAGCCTAAGAAAATAAAGTCTCTCACTGTTTCCATTGTTTCCCCATCTATTTGCATGAAATGATGGGATCGGATGCCATGATCTTAGTTTTCTGAATGTTGAGTTTTAAAATCATTGGAAGGAATGATGCTGAAGCTGAAACTCCAATATTTTGGCCAATCTGATGCAAAGAACTGACTCATTGGAAAAGACTCTGATGCTGGGAAAGGTTGAAGGTGGGAGGAGAAGGAGATGACAGAGGTTGAGATGGTTGGATAGCATCACTGACTCAATGGACATGAGTTTGAGTAAGCTCTGGGAGTTGGTGATGGACAGGGAAGCCTGGTGTGCTGCAGTCCACGGGGTCACAAATAGTTGGACACGACTGAGCGACAGAACTGAACTGAAGATTCATTGTGTGTGTGTGTGTGTGTGTGTGTGTGTGTGTGTGTGTGTGTGTTATATGCCACATCTTCTTTATCCATACATCGTGATGGTGACTTAGCTTCTTTTTCTGGCTGGCCATGTGGCATGCAGAATCTTAGTTCCCTGACCAGGAATCAAGCCCGTGCCCCTGCAGTGGAAGCTCAGAGTCCTAACCACTGGACCTCCAGGGAATTCCCTGGGATTTAACTTTTGATCAGCTTTAAATGGCTGCTTTCTGAGAGCAATACCCAAGGAAACTTCTTTTAGCAGGTGTACAAAGAGACATGCACACACACAAAACCCCCAAACAATTGATCAAATAAATGGTATATTTACTTACTTTTCCCTTGGTGCCCATTTTCTTTGGGAAATTTGCCTTGGAAGTTTCTCTCTGATTTAAGAAGCTCTTCTACTTCTATCCAGGGTGCTCTGTGTCCTGTAATGAACTGACTTTGAATAAATACCATTTCAGCTCTTGTGTTCTCCAATCATTTTCTCTCCTTTTTTGTTTGCTGTAATCTGAAACTTTGCCTGTCTCTTCACGTCATTATTTGTGCTATCTTGTTTCAGCTGCAAACCCTCATTTCTTCCAAATGTTATTGGGAGATTTTCGTTTACTTGTTTTTTTCTTCCTTTATTGCAAAATATAAGATAACATAGAAAAGGTCATTAAACTTATTGGATAAGTCAACAGATAATTATAAATGTCATTAAAGCTATTAGATAAGTTATCATATAATTATAAAATTAACAGATATCTCCAGTGCCTCAGAATCCCTCCTATATCCATCCTTCTCTTTCACAATCCTAGTAATAATTTCCTTGTATTTCTTTTATGATTTATGCTTCTCTATACAATATAGTTTAGTTTAACAGATTGGAAGTTATATGGATAGAGTCATAGGGCATGTGTTCTTTCATGGCTTTTTTCCCTCTCAACTATTTTTGTGAGATTTAGCCACATTGCCTGTAGCTATACTTTATTTTTAATTATTGTAGAGTATTCCATTATATGAATATTGTAGAGTATTCGATTATATGAATTGACCACAATTTTTTTCATCCATTTTCTGTTTTATAGTGAATCAGGATTGCTTAAAAATTCCTTTCATGTATTCTTGTTGTGTTTGTGCTTGAGTTTCCTTAGGGAAAGTTCAGGGCTTTTATGCAACCAACATACCCTATTAAGGCAAAGCCAATTGTTAAAATATTGAAATACTTTTCATCCTGTTGGTAAAAAGCCATAGTTTTCTACTATCTTATCCAGAGAGATAGTAGAACTATTTTTATATTAGTTAAATATCTTTATATTAGTTAAAACTTTAACTAATATTTTATTATTGACTAAGTTTTTCTATTTCAATTTTTAGAAGTATGATTTATACTCTTCGTTTCTACTTTCTCACTACTCATGGTTTCACTTCTCCACTTTCTGGTTTCCATCTCTATATTTTAATTGAAAATTCTTTGGAAAATTGCCAATGACCTCATTTTTTTTAAAGTGACCTTTAAAAATTTCTTTCTAGTGTTTGATTTTTCTAGCATTTCTTATTTTATTTTTATGACTTCTTTCTCTTTAATCCAAACTTTTGCCAGGAGTTTCTGTTTGCTCTTAGATGTTTCTGTTTTTTCTTTAGATGTTTCTATTTTAATAGTGTTCACAAAATAATTTCATCTTCTTTCTTGACTCCAGGCTCCTTTCTCTAGCTTGCCTGTTTTGGCACTAGCATCTCCATTCTCCTGAAACTCCACTTGACCTTGCTTTCTGCATTGTTTACAAGCTTTATGTATTCTACCTCTCGTATGCCTTTCATTTCCTTCTTTCTGTTTTTATTATTACATTTAGATAAGATAGATAAGAGTAATCTAACTTATTGCTTATGTCATCACAATAGCGTTTGTTTAAAAACTGATTTTCCTATGCAGAGCTCCCTCTACCAGTCTGTGTTTCAAAATGTTGTTAGATGAGTATTCTCTCTCTCTCTCTTTTTCTTTTTGGCTGTGTACATAGGGTTCTTTATTCTCCACCGAGTGATACATGCTAAGGTGGGTTGGGCTTGGGCCGATGTCCCCATATGTACAGAACTGAATAAAGTCTAAGAAGAAGTCTGATTTGCCTTGATGTGGAGGGGAGCTGGGGAGGATGGAGATGGATGTGACAACCAGGATGTGTTCAGTCCTGTGCTGGTTCTTGCCTAGAATGCGGGGAGTTATGGCAGCTCTCAGGATTGTCACTTCCAGGCAGGGGTGGCCTGCTGGGCTTGAAGGGCCTTCTGTACCACATCTTCCCACTGGGCATCTAAGCCCAGGCAGGAACCCCTGGTGCAGGCAGGCTTATGCCAGCTGTCGTCCTTTTCACCAGCTCTACATGTTCTGGGTCCATGGGAATAGAGCTGTGGTTGTTGAATGCTGTAGCTCTCTGCTCATCTTCGTCCTCACTTTCTAGTGGTGGGTCTGGCGAATGAAGCCCCAGGGCCTGGATCTGATCTTGAATATCAGCAACTACATCTTCTCCATCCCCCATTGGTGCCAGTTCCACCTCCTCTTACTCAGGATCTTGGTTCAGAGGCTGGTAGGAGTAGCCAGCTGGTCCTGCTCCTCTTTCCTCTTGTTCTTCCTCTGGTTCCTCACTGCTTCAATCCCCAGTGCCTTCCATGGGACCCTGATGTGGCCCCAGTTCCTCAGTCTGATTGGGGAAGATACATTCAGGACCCACGGTGTCTCCCCCTAGAACTACTGCTGCCATTGGGCAGGGGCCGCTCAGAGCCCACAACCCAACCCTAGATGAGTATTTTCAACAAGTTTTATTATATCATTCTCTTGGTCTAACACCATCAAGAACTCTCTAATCCCTACTGAATTCTCATTCTGGCATTCAAGACCATTTATCTACAACCCAGGTTGTGTTTCAAAACTTATCTTCCAGCCTTCCTCCAATGTACTGTGTGCCTGCCTTCCTGCCTCCATGATTTTATCTAAACTGATTCCCCTGATTAGAACCAACCTACTGCTGCCAGTTCTGCCTACTAAACTAACATATTCTCTTTTTTAAAGATTTATTTATTTTTGCTTGCACTGGGTCTTCCTTGCTGTGTGCCAGCTTTCTCTAGTTGTGGTGGAGTGGGGGAGCTATGCTTTAGTTGCGGTTGTGTGCTTCTCATTGTGGTGACTTCTCCTGTGAAGCATGTGCTCTAGGGCACCTGAGCTCAATAGTTGTGGCACACACCCTTAGTTGCCCCGCAGCATGTGGGGCAAGTGGGGCATGATCCCTTTCCAGACCAAGAATCATTGAACCAGTGTTCCCTGCATTCGTAGGTGGATTCTTAACCTCTGGACCACCAGGGAAGCCCTGAACTTATTCAGGACCTTTAGAACATATTCTTAAGGTTCCTTTTCTGATACCTATCTTGCCATTTCTAGCTCTTCTATTCAGGATGATCTTTTCCCTCTTTGAATCCCTACAGCATTCATTGTGTTTCTATCCCCTTATTGCTCACACATAGATAGCTACATGAAGCAAAACTACTCCGTCTCCAGCCTCCAGTGTCCTTAACTATAATGCTTGTATTTACTTACATTTTACACCCTTCAGAGAGTACTTCAGAGTCCTGAAAGATACTAGGTACTTAATAAATACAGGGCAAATTGAGTATTTACCTTGGAAACCCAATATGCTTCAACATATTTTCTGAATGTTAGGTATTTACCTTCTTTCTGCCTTTCTTTTTGTGCTTCACTTTGATGAACTTCTTTGAAGATGGGGACTGTCTTTTATATTCTTTCATGAAAAACCTGCTAAGAAGTGTTTTGAGTGGAAACTTGATAAGAGATATTGAAATGGTAGAACCCTGGGATTTTGAATGTGAAGGTGTCTTCCAATTCTAAAATTAATATTGTAGGTTCTTTCCATGAGGATGGCTTTACCTTTTCTAACAGTTGATTTTCAGACTTGTAGTTCTCAAAATTTCCAATGTTATATATGTTTAAAAGTATAATCTCTCACCCACTGAATTAGTATATACATTATTTTAATAGTAATTCATTAATCTCAGTATAAATACCCAAACAACATATTTGGAATCCATGATGGTTCAAAATGAATTTGTTGTGTTTCTACACAAACTAGCTCTTGCTTTTTAATGCATGTTTTCTCTATTTCCTATATCTAATTATGTTTCTCTGATTTTAGCTTTTTTTTTTTTTCCAAGTTAAATCTCTGATATTAGTTGAGTTTAGTTCCTCAGTCATGTCCGACTCTTTGTGACCCATGGACTGCAGCATGCCAGGCCTCCCTGTCCATCACCAACTCCTGGAGTTTACCCAAACTCATATCCATTGAGTTGGTGATGCCATCCAACCATCTCAACCTCTGTCATCCCCTTCTCCTCCCACCTTCAATCTTTCCCAGCATCAGGGTCTGGAGAATTCTATGGACTGTATAGTGCTTGGGATTGCAAAGAGTTAGACATGACTGAGCAACTTTCACTTTCACTTTCTCTGTATTCTTGCCACCTCTTCTTAATATCTTCTGCTTCTGTTAGGTCCATGTGATTTCTGTCCTTTATTGAGCCCATCTTTGCATGAAATATGTCCTTGGTATCTCTAATTTTCTTGAAGAGATCTCTAGTCTTTCCCATTCTATTGTTTTCCTCTATTTCTTTGCATTGATCGCTAAGGAAGGCTTTTTTGTCTTTCCTTGCTATTCTTTGGAACTCTGCACTGAAATAGATAATGAATGAGAACTACCATAAAGCATAGGGAACTCTACTAAATGCTCTGTGGTGACCTAAATGGGAACAAAATCCAAAAAAGAGTGTATATGTGTGTGTGTGTGTGTGTGTGTGTATCTGATTCACTTTGCTGTACAGCAGAAACTAACATTGTGAAACAACTATACTTCAATAAAAATTAATTAATGAAAAATTTGCTTTTAATCCAACAACTAATTTTTTCAGAAATCACCAATATCATACACTGTAACAGAATGTGTATGACAGATGGGATATAAGCTTACCTTCCTAATTAAACTGGCTGTGTAGTTGAAAATGTCTGTAAAAAATAAAATTATTCTTCTATATCTCAGTAGAGTTCAAATTATGAAATTCATTTTGTGCTTCATGGCAGCTTCCTGTTAACATTAATTTCAAAAATTATTGGCTGTGTGTAATATCAATTCCTGACTTTTAATTAAAAAAGCATAAACATTAAAAAAAATGTAGACCGTAATTTCTTAACATTTCCCTCTTTTGTCCTTCTAGTCACATGACTGCCATTGTAGTCTATTTCCTCAGTATTTCTTTTTTGTTTTAAAAAATGAGATGAATTCATTTAGTTAAAATTCACCATTTTGACTATTTTAAAGTATGCGGTTTAGTGATTGTTAAATATATTTACAATATTATGCAGCCATCGTGAATACTAATTCCAGAATTTTTTCATCACTCCGAAAAGAAACCCCATACTTGGTAGTTTATTTATCCCTTTGCCTATCCTTATGGCAACCACTAATCCACTTTCTGTCTTTGTAAATTTTCCTGTCCTGGAAACTTTATTTAAATGGAATCTTACAGTGTATGGCCTTTTTCATTTTCACTTGTCATAATGTTTTCAAGTTTCATTCATATTGTAACATGCATCAGTATGTCCTCCTTTTTTGTTGCCAAGTAATATTATATTGTATGGATATACCACTATTTATTTCTATTTTTTCAGTTGATGAATATATTTTTTCACTTATTGGCTGTTATAAATAAATATTCTGCTAAAATATTCATGTACAAGTTTTTTCCTGTAGAAAACATATCTTTTCAATTCTTTTGAGTATATAGCTAGGAATGAAATTGCTAAGTTAACTCTATGTGTAACTTTTGAGCAACTGCCAAAGGTTTTGTCATGGTTGCACCATTAACTTTTCCACTAGCAATGTATGAGGCTTCCAGTTTCTCTACTCTTCATCAACACTTGCTATTTTTTTTTTTTTTTCCTCTCTTTCATTGTAGCCATCCTAGCAGGTGTGAAATAATATTCCTCACTGTTTCTTAAGTGGTATTTCTCTCACAACTTCTTCATTGACCTTCTGGTCTCTTACTTCTTCAGAATAGATTTCCAAAGGGACATTAAAATCATTTAATTTCCTATTCAAAAATCTAAATGGTTGCATAATAGATCTATCAAATTAGATATGAATTTGCTATCCTGTAACTCAAGGATTTTTAATCTACTAATATGTATGGAGTTACACTTTGGTTGCTAATGCATTAGTTTTCAACAAAGCTGAAAAATTCAGCTGTCACCTGACTATCTCTTAATATTGTCCTTTTACCTGACTTTGTTAAGTTTGTTTCTTGTACCTCCACTTCTGTAGGTGAAATGACTACTTTTCCTTCAAGGCTTATCTCAGAAATCATCTTCCAAATGAAGCCTCTTCTGATCCTTCCATTCTTTCCCTTATTTTGAACATCCAGAGTAATTGGTATGTGTTTTACATCATCTTATTCTGCCTTATAATCTGAAACACTGAGTTCTTTCCTTGACCTTCCTCCTTAGTACAAAGACTTACTCATCTTGTGTCCCTGCAGTGCCTTACACATGTAAAATATTGAATAATGATCAACTAATTTGGAATTGTTCAATGGTTTAACAGATATTAGATGAACTTTTTGAGGTACAGAGTGCTGTGTGGTACTGAAATGGAGCAGGACCCTATGCTCCTTCTTCCTCATGTCCTCTGCCAGCCTTTTGTCTGTGGAAAAACTTTAGCCAAAGGATAAATTTAATCAGAAGTGAGAAAAAGTAGAAGCAAAGAAAAACAATCTGACAAGACTAATGAAAATTTTGCAACTTGTTTTATGTCCTTGGATATGTTTCAGTGTCACTTGGTTTATAGTCTATGGGAACTGGATAGAATTTGTATCCTGCTGTTGTGTGAAAATTGTATAAATCTTAAATTATGTTGTATTGGTTCATGGTGCTTTTCAGGTATTCACTATCATTCTACTTTTCTTTGTATTCATTCTATTAATTTTTGAGAGTTTGTACTGAAATGCCAACCAAAAATCTTAATTTAAAAATAAGGGGAGGGGGGAACAAGATGGCAGATGAGTAGGTGGACATGGAGTACATCTCTCTCCACAGATACATCAAGAATACACCTTCAGACACATAAGTGCATGCAAGACACCAGCTGAGAGTGGACAGGAGTACCTGACCAGTGGAAAAGAATATATAGAACCATGCCAAACTCGGTAGGACCAAGGAACTAGAGGGAAAAACAAGAGTGTTAGTAGGACAGGACCTGCCCTCAGCAGGTGGGAGAACTGAAGCAGGGGTTCAATCCCCACATTGGGGCAATTGTCTGAGTCAGAGGAGAAACATTTAAGGCTGAGAGTGAAACAGTTGACCTGTGGCAGCCTAAGTGGGATGAGAATCAGACAGTCCTTGCCACAGCCATACATACCCCAGACAGGAACCCTGGTTCCCTGGAAGGTGCAGTGGCTGGGAGCTGGAGTTTAGGGATTGTGGAGCAATCCCAGAGTGAGGGCTGCTGTTGACTGCAGAGAGACAGATTGAGGGGATGTGAGGGAGGAGATCATGGTGGGAAATGCTGGTGGAGGTATGCCAGGCAGCCATGGAAGCAAGGCAGTACTGCTAAGTCACATGCAGAGGGTGGAGCCATCAGCATAGCCTCTCTCTCTCCACTCACCAGCATTGGCAGGTAGAGAGGCTGGCCCATCAAACACGTGATGCACTGAACTAGAGAGTAGGACCCCACCCAGGGTGCCCCTTTAAGGGCCTGATGCACCGACCAACAGAGGAGGACCCCAGGCAAGGGAGCCCTCTAAGTACCTGAATGGGCAGAGCTACAGAGAAAGACTGGCCAAAGAGGCCTTCTGTTTGTCAGCTACAAAAGGCTCGAAAAAAGACTCTAATAGGGCTATAACTCCTGCACCTGAGGCAGTCCATGTCCCTGCACACTAGGCGCTGCCAGGGTCCCCGCAAGCCAAGCAGCTGTGCCACCCTCACGCTCAATTCTCACTGGGGCAGAGCTGCCACAGGCAAAGAAAGTCATGCATCTATGTGTGCAGGGTCACTCCACTCGTGTTGGACTCTTTGTGACCCTGTAGACTGTGTGGCCTGGCAGGCTTCTCTATCAGTTCAGTTCAGTCGCTCAGTCGTGTCCGACTCTTTGCAACCCCATGAATTGCAGCATGCCAGGCCTCCCTGTCCATCACCATCTCCTGGAGTTCACTCAGACTCACGTCCATCGAGTCCATGATGCCATCCAGCCATCTCATCCTCAGTCGTCCCCTTCTCCTCCTGCCCCAAATCCCTCCCAGCATCAGGATTTTTTCCAATGAGTCAACTCTTCGCATGAGGTGGCCAAACCACTGGAGTTTCAGCTTTAGCATCATTCCTTCCAAAGAAATCCCAGGGTTGATCTCCTTCAGAATGGACTGGTTGGATCTTCTTGCAGTCCAAGGGACTCTCAAGAGTCTTCTCCAACACCACAGTTCAAAAGCATCAGTTCTTCGGCGCTCAGTCTTCTTCACAGTCCAACTCTCACATCCATACATGACCACTGGAAAAACCATAGCCTTGACTAGACGGACCTTAGCTGGCAAAGTAATGTCTCTGCTTTTGAATATGCTATCTAGGTTGGTCATAACTTTTCTTCCAAGGAGTAAGCATCTTTTAATTTCATGGCTGCAGTCACCATCTGCAGTGATTTTGGAGCCCAGAAAATTAAAGTCTGACACTGTTTCCACTGTTTCCCCATCTATTTGCCATGGAGTGATGGGACCGGATGCCATGATCTTCGTTTTCTGAATGTTGAGCTTTCAGCCAGCTTTTTCACTCTCCTCTTTCACTTTCATCAAGAGGCTTTTTCGTTCCTCTTCACTTTCTGCCATAAGGGTGGTGTAGTCTGCATATCTGAGGTTATTGATATTTCTCCCGGCAATCTATCAGGGAGAGGGTATCTCCAGGTAAGAATGCTAGAGTGTATTGGCCAATACTTGTTTCCATATCCTTCTAGAGCACTACATTTCCTGTTGCTGTAGCTGTCAACTCCACTGAGTACCTGGTGCTGTCAGAACCTCTGCAACTCAAGCAGCTGCACCACCTCCATGCCTGGCCCTCACAGGGGCAAACCCAAGTCCTCCAGGGCAGCCTCAGGAGCAAACCCCAGTGGATGACCCACATGTATAGGTGGAAATGAAACCACAATTGAAAACCAGGGGCAGTGTGGCTAAGGAAGACCCAAAACCTTCCCACCAACTGTACAAGCTGCAGATTAAATCCACATGATCAACTATGCAGACTTTGTGTCTATGGAATATATAAAAGGTGATTGAGAACTCCCACACAAACAGAACAAAACAAAACAAAACAAAAACGCACTAGTTCTGATAGCTGTGGACATTGGAGGCAAAAATACACAGGAGTAGGATCAGATTAGAATCTGAGCTGCCCCCACAGCAGGTCCAGAGATAAGCACAGTGTTGAAGGGCAACCTAGGGAGGTAAGGTTATCCTGCGACTCCCAGCGAGGGAAAGGACTCTGATAGCAGTGACTCAAGAAAAACACTTATTATTCTTATGTTTTGACTTGTTCTGCAGATTCTTTTGGATTTTTTTTCTTTTTTCTTTTCCTTTTTTTCCTCCCCTTTAATGTAGTTGTCGATTTTGTTGACTCTATGGAATCCAATTAAGCTTTTGAGCTTTTTTTTCCCTCAGTCACTTTTTTTTATTGTTGTTATAAACCTCTGCCTCTATATTGGGCTTTTGCAGTTCTATGGAGTTTTTCTCTTTTTTTCCTTTTCTCTTTTTTAAATTTTAATTTTACAAAGTCTATTTTTTTTTCTACATTTATTCCTTTGCTTGCTTTTCCTACTGTTCTTTTCCCTTGCAGTTAATCTTTAATGTATATAGATATTTTTTATCCACCTCTATTTAACTTTTCATATCTATTCTTTCCTTCTTTTCTTTCTCTCCTTTCCTCTTAATATATTTGTTAGTTTTATTTTCATTGCTTTATTCCCCAATCGGCACCTTGCTTTAATTTTGTTTTCTAGTTTATTCTTTAGTTAGTTTTGTTCTGGTAGATATAATTTTTGGTTTCCTTCTTGGTCATTCTATTGTACTTTATTTTTGTTGGACTGTTTTGATTTGCTTATGGGTGTGTATATATATGTGTATATTCACTCACACTTCTTTTTGTTGTTATAAACCTCTGCCTCTACATTTGGCTTTTGCAATTCTGTGAAGTTTTCTTTTTTTCCTTTTTTCTTTCTTCTTCCATTTTTTTCTTTTCTGTTTTTTATAATTTTATTTTTTAATTCTTTTAAACCTGCTATATTTTTTCTACATTTATTCCTTTGTTTGCCTCTCTACAGAATCAACCCCAAACAATTAATAAAATGGCAATAGGAACATATATATCAATAATTACTTTAAATGTAAATGGATTAAATGCTCCAACCAAAAGACACAGACTGGCTGAATGGATACAAAAACAAGACCCATATACATGCTGTCTACAAGAAACCCACTTCAGATCTGAAGAGGCATATAGACTGAAATTGAGAGGGTGGAAAAATATATTCCATTCAAATGGGAAGCAAAAGAAAGCAGGAGTAGCAATCTTCATATCAGACAAAATAGACCTTAAAATAAAGAAGATTACAAGAGATAAGGAAGGACACTACATAATGATCAAGGGATTAATCCAAGAGGAAGACATAACAATTGTAAATATCTATGCACCCAACATAGGAGCACCTCAATAAATAAGACAAACACTAACAGATATAAAAGAAGTTGACAGTAACACAATAGTAGTAGGAGATTTTAACAACCCACTCACACCAATGGACAGATCATCAAAACAGAAAATTAATAAGGAAACACAAGCCTTAAATGATACATTAGATGAGATGGATCTCATTGATATCTTCAGGACATTCCATCCAAATGCAGAAGAATACACTTTCTTCTCAAGTGTACATGGAATATTTTCCATATAGACCACATCTTTGGTCACAAATAAAACCTCAGTAAATTTAGGAAAATTGAAAACAAATCAAGCATCTCCTTTGACCACAATGCTATGAGACTAGATATCAATTACAAGAAGATAACTAAGAAACACAAACACATGAAGATTAAACAACACGTTTCTAAATTACCAACAGGTTACTGAAGAAATCAAAAGGGAAATCAAAAAATTTCTGGAAACAAATGACAATGAAAACACGACAACTCAAAACCTATGGGATGCAGCAAAAGCAATTCTAAGAGGGAAGATTATAGCAATACAATCCTACCTCGAGAAATAAGAAAACCATCGAATAGACAACCTAGCTTTACACAGAAAGCAACTGAAAAAAGAAGAACAGAAAAACCCCAAAATTAGTATAAGGAAAGAAACCATGAAGATCTGAGCAGAAATAAATGAAAAAGAAATGAAAGAGACAATAGTAAAGATTAGTAAAACTAAAACCTGTTTCTTTGAGAAGATAAAATTGACAAACCTTTTGCCAGACTCATCAAGGAAAAAAGAGAGAAGAATCAAATCAACAATATTAGAAATGAAAAAGGAGAGGTCACAGCAGACAATGGAGAAATACAAAGGATTATGAGACTATAATGAAAAACTATATGGCAATAAAATAGATAACCTGGAAGAAATGGGAAGATTCTTAGAAAAGTTCAGTCTTCCAAGACTGAACCAGGAAGAAATACAAATTATGAACAACACAACAAGCACTGAAATTGAAGCTGTGATAAAAAAAAACTTTCCAAAAGCAAAAGCTTAGGACCAGATGGCTTCATAGGAGAATTCTATCATTTAGAGAAGAGGTAATGAAAGAGGAGAGCGAAAAGTTGGCTTAAAGCTCAACATTCAGAAAATGCAGATCATGGCATCCGGTCGCAACACCTCATGGGAAATAGATGGGGAAACAGTGGAAACAGTGTCAGACTTTATTTTTGGGGGCTCCAAAATCACTGCAGATGGTGACTGCAGCCATGAAATTAAAAGATGCTTACTCCTTGGAAGAAAAGTTATAACCAACCTAGACAGTATATTCAAAAGCAGAGACATTACTTTGCTGACTAAGGTCCACCTAGTCAGGGCTATGGTTTTTCCAGTAGTCATGTATGAATGTGAGAGCTGGACTGTGAAGAAGGCTGAGTGCCGAAGAATTGATGCTTTTGAACTGTGGTGTTGGAGAAGACTCTTGAGAGTCCCTTGGACTGCAAGGAGATCCAACCAGTCCATTCTGAAGGAGATCAGCCCTGGGATTTCTTTGGAAGGAATGATGCTAAAGCTGAAACTCCAGTACTTTGGCCACGTCATGCGAAGAGTTGACTCATTGGAAAAGACGCATGCTGGGAGGGACTGTGGGCAGGAGGAGAACGAGATGACAGAGGATGAAATGGCTGGATGGCATCACTGACTCAATGGACGTGAGTCTGAGTGGACTCTGGGAGTTGATGATGGACAGGGAGGCCTGATGTGCTGTGATTCACGGGGTTGCAAAGATTCGGACACGACTGAGCAACTGAACTGAACTGATGAAACCTACAGAAATATGTATCCATAAATATACTAACTTTATATCTGGCTTGAAGGGGGAGGAATCGTGCTGATGAATTGGAAAAGTGGTGGGTGAAATAAGACAGATACTTGGAAGTTAACTTGAAACTATAAAGGAAAGTATTATTTGGTAGAGCTGGAGCACAGTAGAAAAAAGGTGTAGTTTGTTCAGCAAACCTAGTAACTTAGGTTTCAGGTTTGACAAACATCTTGTTTGTTGGTTTTAATTATTTTCACCTGTGTTCCTAACATCATCTGTTAAGTGGCTTAGAAGTTCAATGACCCATGTTGTTAAGAGACTTTTGTTTTCCCATAAGGGTTTTATAGAGCAAACAGGCCTGAGGTCATGGGTCATGATTTTATAAAGATAATTTAATTTATGCCAGTGAGAAGATACTAAAGTAGTAATAACCAAATGACAGAGCATTTGCTGGTGGTGAAAGCAGTTTTGAGTGAAATGGTGGTTTTGTCTTTGGGCAGTAAATCTGGCTAGCAAGATGCAGGTGTATGGCTGTTTGTCTCTGATTCTTTTCCCAAGAGGAGATTGGGACACTCCTCAGCAGGAGTGGCAGCACTCTCCCAGCCCCAGACCACTGTTGCTCTGCACTGCTACAGATTTTCTCATAATCTTACAGTCGAGGCTGTTTAATAAAAAGAAAGATATTTCCAATCTGAGATGGTTTGGGCTAAGACAGAACAGTTACTTTGGAGGTATTTTTAAAGTACATATTAGCTGTTGCATTTTTTTCTTGATTGAGGGGAGGGGTGGCGGTGGGATGGAATAAATGGAAGTCAGTAAAATTCACAGAGAAAATTAGCTATTTATGTATTTTTGGAGATGATTACTCTTACACTTTAAATAAGTTTATGTGATTCATCTTTTTAAAGTATAGTTTTGAATACAGATTAATATACTCACATTGCATGAAGTAAACATCTGGCCCATGATTATCCTACTAATTTTAAAGTCCTAAAAATCAGGATGTTTTTTCATCTAAGGATAAGGTAGTTCTGAGAAAAGAGGCATAAAATTAAACTCATAGGTGGGGCTTCTCTGGTAGTCCAGTGGTTAAGTCTCTGTACTCCCAATACAGGGGGCACAGTCAGGGAACTAAGATCCCGAATGCTGCAGAGTGCAGCCAAGAAAACCCACAAAATCCTCATAGGTGACTGAACACTGTGATGCCAGTTAGTCCTAATTTATAATCGGAGATATACAGGGCCTGTCAGAAATGCATTGCTGATCTCTGCAAAGGCCATATCCTTGCTGATCAGTACATACACTTATGAAACTCAAATTAGAATTCAGAGTTCAGACAAGTCAGTTGGCTTTTGGGAAATCAAAAGAAAGTTGGGTTATTTTGTTTAGAGTAAGGATGGCTTAAATTATTCAAGATATTTTGTGCAAAAAAAAAAAAAAAAAAAAAAAGATAGAAATCTCTGACTCAAGCTAGCTTCCTAAGATCATTATGACTTTAATTAGATTTCCAGGGGCAGGACTGGCTCTGGAGTTGGTTGATTTAGTGGTTTGGTGATGTCAGTAAGAACCCCGATTTTATTTTTTTCTCTGCTTTACTGTCACTGTGGAATTCATCAAAGGCTCTTTTTCCTTTTGATTACAGTCCTTGATTGGTACTACATGCTTCCTTGTTTGTGTGAAATTGAAAGATGGGGAGAGGGAAGACAAAAGGAAAGAGAAGAAACTGGTTTGAATTTGATGACTGGATTTGCAGTTCCAGACAAGAAAAAAATCATCAAGGACTTCCCTGAAGATCCAGTGGTTGAGACTTCACCTTGCTGTGCAGGGGGTGAAGGTTTGATCCCTGGCCAAGGAGCTAAGATCCCATGTGCTTCAAGGCCAAAAAAAACAAAACATAAAACAGAAGCAGTATTATAACAAATTCAATAAAAACTCTAAAAATGGTCCACATAAAAAAAATCTTAAAAAAAAAAAAAAGGAAAAAAGTTATATCACTGAGGATGAGGGGTTCTGGAAAACAAAGAAATAAAGCCAGGTATAACCCAGTTAAACTCATGGGAGATTGTAAGCTAATTAGGCCAACTCAAATCACATGCTCATCTCTAGGCAAATAATTGCAAGGGAATATATTTAAAAGTGCTGTTTGGCTTAATTTCATCATCTGGGAGAAGAATAATGTTGGGAATCAAACAGTATCACAATAAACCTGGATAAATGCTCTTTACTCTCTACTCTAGATATATGTTTACTTAAAGAAAATTAATGGCTCAAAGTCAAAACAATACCTCCCATGAAGAGACATGGAAAAATATTGACACCTACTGAATCAACACACTTTATTTGGTCTAGATTCTAAATTTTCAGGGAGTTTAATGACCATACCTGGTCCCATCAACAAAGATGACTCCTAGCTCTTCATAAATTTAAGGAAGAGGCAGAATCTATGAAGAGATGAGCTAGATAGATTACCTTATAGGTTTTCAATCTTTTACATTCATCTGTGGTAAATTGCTTAGGAAATTGTCACTCGTATAGTTACATGTGGATAGGATCTCCCTATCCATCACAAAATCAATGACTTTTTCTATGTAGGGATAAGGACTGAATTAAGAATCAGGAGACCTTGGATCAAGAGCAGACTCAGCCATTTAATCTTGAGAGTGAATGGTCACCCATGTGCCTAGATTTCATCATCTTAAAAGTGAAAGACTTGAACTAGATCTTGTCTTTTATAAATTCCTTCTAGTTCTAAAGGCGTGAAATTTAAGAAACTATGTTGGAAGAAGGAATGTTTCATTTGGTAGGACCAACAAAGTGAAATCCCAAATTCTTGAGTTGCTACTACAAGAATCCTTACTTTCTGATCTTTTATTATTTCAACCATTTGAAGCTGCAAAGAACATTTACATATGCTAATACAGTTAACTGTCAAGAAAGCTGAGTGCTGAAGAATTGATGCTTTTGAACTGTGGTGTTGGAGAAGACTCTTGAGAGTCCCTTGGACTACAAGGAGATCCAGCCAGTCCATTCTAAAGGAGATCAGTCCTGGGTGTTCATTAGAAGGACTGATGCTGAAGCTGAAACTCCAATACTTTGGCCACCTCATGAGAAGAGTTGACTCATTGGAAAAGTCTCTGATGCTGGGAGGGATTGTGAGCAGGAGGAGAAGAGGACGACAGAGGATGAGATGGCTGTATGGCATCACTGATTCGATGGACATGAGTCTGAGTGAACTCCAGGAGTTGGTGATAGACAGGGAGGCCTGGCGTGCTGCGATTCATGGGGTCACAAAGAATTGGACACGACTGAGCGACTGACCTGAACTGAATACAGTTAACATATGAACATAGTTAACAACTACGGAGGTTTTATTCATTTTAATTTTTCTGTTCTTGGCATATTTTTGATATTTATATTTCATTCATTTTATAATTTTATTTTGAAATCCCTAAATGTATACCACTAGTGTCCCTAATTAGAAATCTTATTTTTATTTTCCTTGTGTTTTCTTCATTGTTGTCTATTATGGAGTTAGTTTCATTTGTGTCTTAGCTGTAGCATGTAAATTGATTTCTTAGGACTGGTTTCTGAACCCCAAGCCTGCGTGGAGATCATAAACCAGTCCTAAATTATCAACTTGGAAATCTCAGAATGGGGATTGCATCTAATAGGGACCACCTGTGCAAGATCTGGTTTAATCAGTAAGGGTCACTATAAAACAGAAATTTTGAGATGATGGAGGAATAGGACGGGGAGACCACTTTCTCCCCCACAAATTCATCGAAAGAACATTTGAATGCTGAGCAAATTCCACAAAACAACTTCTGAATGCTGGCAGAGGACATCAGGCACCCAGAAAGGCAGCCCATTGTCTTCGAAAGGAGGTAGGAAAAATATAAACGATAAAAAGAGAGACAAAAGAGGTAGGGATGGAGATCCGTCCCAGGAAGGGAGTCTTAAAAAAGAGAGGTTTCCAAACACCAGCAAACACTCTTCTCCGATGGGTCTGTGGCAAGCCTTGGGATCTCAGAGGGCAAAATAACTGGGAGGAAAAATAAATAAATAGTTAAAACCCACAGATTACGTGCCTAACAGCAACTCCCAGTGGAGCAGCAGCCCAGATCCTCACATCCCCCACTAGCAAGTGGGGGCTGGACAGGGAGGCGCGGGCTGCATTGCTTAGGGTAGGGACCAGGCCTGAATGCCCCAAGGGCAATCTGAGGAAACTAGCTTGAGATAGCAACCCAGACTGTGGGATAGCTAACCCATGAAAAGCCCTAACCTAAGACACTGCCCTGGTGGCTCAGACGGTAAAGCGTCTGCCCCCAGTGCGGGAGACCCAGGTTCGATTCCTGGGTCGGGAAGATCCCCTGGAGAAGGAAATGGCAATCCACTTCAGCACTCTTGCCTGGAAAATCCCATGGACAGAGGAGCCTGACAGGCTACAGTCCATGGGGTTGCAAAGAGTCGGACACGACTGAGCAACTTCACTCACTCACTCACTCACTCAAGGCACTGCCAGGCCGGCTCACAGAACAAAGGACTGAGCAGAGCTAGCCAGCTGCAGACTGGCCCATCCCCCTCCAGAGACAGGCAGGCGAGGACAGCCAGAGCTGGAAGGGGGAAATCACAGACCCAGAGAATCATCCTATACCAAACTGCAAGCTGGTTTCATTGCTAACCAAGACTTCTTGGGATTCTGGACAGTTGACATTGGCTGGGAGGGTCACAGCCAGAGATCAGCTCCCCAGAAGAGATACGTGGCACACCTAAGAGCAGCTGGGAAGGGGGAGGCGATAAGTCACAGCCTTCAACTGGGGGCGGCTGTGCTCACTAAGCACCTGGTCACCGGAGCTGCTTGGACCTGGGACGGGCACAAAACGCAGGCCCAACCAAGTCTGCGCCTTTGTGGAGTGCCCGAGAACCTGAACCTGAGTGGCTTAGACATGGGAAGTGCATCCAAACCAGGGCCCACATCAGACAGTTCCTGGCAGAGCAACCTAGAACCTGCCCAGTGTAGACTGGGAAAGCACACACGCTGTGAGTGGGGGCAAAGCCAGTGTGGCTGAATCACTGTGAGCACACGCCAGTGATGTTTGTTTGGAGTGTTCCTCCCTCCCCACAGCACGAATGAACAAGTGAACCTAAAAAAAGTGAGCACCACCGCTCCTCTTGTGTCAGGGTGGAAACTAGACACCGAAGAGACCAGAAAACAGAAGAAGCTAAAGTAAACAGAGGGAACTGCTTTGGAAGTGACAGGAGCAATAGACTAAAACCCAAAAGCCTTCTTCAGTGATCAATGCAAAGAAATAGAGGAAAACAACAGAATGGGAAAGACTAGAGATCTCTTCAAGAAAATTAGAGATATCAAGGGAACATTTCATGCAAAGATGGGCACAATGAAGGACAGAAATGGTATGGACCTAACAGAAGCAGAAGATATTAAGAAGAGGTGGCAAGAATACACAGAAGAACTGTACAAGAAAGGTCTTCATGACCCGGATAATCACGATGGTGTGATCACTCATCCAGAACCAGACATCTTGGAATGTGAAGTCAAGTGGGCCTTAGAAAGCATTACTACGAACAAAGCTAGTGGAGGTGATGGAATTCCTGCTGAGCTATTTCAAATACTGAAGGATGATGCTGTGAAAGTGCTGCACTCAATATGCCAGCAAATTTGGAAAACTCAGCAGTGGCCACAGGACGGGAAAAGTCAGTTTTCATTCCAATCCCAAAGAAAGGCAATGCCAAAGAATGCTCACAGTACCACACAATTGCACTCATCTCACACGCTAGTAAAGTAATGTTCAAAATTCTCCAAGCTAGGCTTCAGCAATACATGAACCGTGAACATCCTGATGTTCAAGCTGGTTTTAGAAAAGGCAGAGGAACCAGAGATCAAATTGCCAACATCTGCTGGATCATCAAAAAAGCAAGAGAGTTCCAGAAAAACATCTATTTCTGCTTTCTTGACTATGCCAAAGCCTTTGACTATGTGGATCACAGTAAACTGTGGAAAATTCTGAAAGAGATGGGAATACCAGACCACCAGACCTGCCTCTTGAGAAACTGTATGCAGGCCTAGAAGCAACAGTTAGAACTGGACATGGAAGAACAGACTGGTTCCAAATAGGAAAAGGAGTACGTCAAGGCTGTATATTGTCACCCTGCTTATTTAACTTCTATGCAGAGTACATCATGAGAAACGCTGGACTAGAAGAAACACAAGCTGGATCAAGATTGCTGGGAGAAATATCAATAATCTCAAATATGCAGATGACACCACCCTTATGGTAGAAAGTGAAGAGGAACTAAAAAGCGTCTTGATGAAAGTAAAAGAGGAGAGTGAAAAAGCTGACTTAAAGCTCAATGTTCAGAAAACGAAGATCATGGCATCCAGTCCCATCACTTGATGGGAAATAGATGGGGAAACAGTGGAAACAGTGTCAGACTATTTTTTGAGGCTCCAAGATCACTGCAGATGGTGATTGCAGCCATGAAATTAAAAGATGCTTACTCCTTGGAAGAAAAGTTATGACCCACCTAGAGAGCATATTCAAAAGCAGAGACATTACTTTGCCGACTAAGATCCGTCTAGTCAAGGCTATGGTTTTTCCAGTAGTCATGTATAGATGTGAGAGTTGGACTGTGAAGAAGCCTGAGCGCTGAAGAATTGATGCTTTTGAACTGTGGTGTTGGAGAAGACTCTTGAGAGTCCCTTGCACTGCAAACAGATCCAACCAGTCCATTCTGAAGGAGAACAGCCCTGGGATTTCTTTGGAAGGAATGATACTAAAGCTGAAACTCCAGTACTTTGGCCACCTCATGTGAAGAGTTGACTCATTGGAAAAGGCTGTGATGCTGGGAGGGATTGGGGGCAGGAGAAGAAGGGGACGACTAAGGATGAGATGGCTGGATGGCATCACTCACTTGATGGACTCGAGTCTGGGTGAACTCTGGGAGTTGGTGGTGGACAGGGAGGCCTGGCGTGCTGCGATTCATGGGGTCGCAAGGAGTCGGACGTGACTGACCGACTGAACTGAGCTGAACTGAAGTGAACATAGGAAGGGGCCTATAGACCTTGAGAAATACAAGCTAGACCAAGGAACTATCTGAAAATGAACTGACCCCACACTGTCCGCAAAAGCTCCAGAGAAAGTCCTAGATATATTTTTACTATTATCATTTTTAAATTAAAAAAATTTATTTTTAGTCCCCTGTTACTCCTTTAATTTTCATTTTTATAACCTACTATTACCTTGCAAAAAAAGACCCTATTTTTAAAGCAAACTTCCTATATATATTTTTTATAATTTTTGTAACTTTGCTTTTTAAAAATATTGTATTTTTGAGAATCTAACCTTTACTCTAGAGTTTTAATCTTTGCTTTTTGGTATTTGTTATCAACTTTGTACCTTTAAGAACCCAATCTTCAGTACCCATTTTTACTTGAGAGCGAGATCACTGGCCTGATTATCCTCTCCCCCTTTTGACTCTCCTTTTTCTCCACCAGGTTGCCTCTATCTCCCCCACCCCCCTTTTCTTCTCTCCCCAACTCTGTGAATCTGTTTGTGTGTTCCAGGCTGTGGAGAACACTTAGAGAACTGATTACTGGCTGGATCTGTCTCTCTCCTTTTGATTCCCCCTTTTATCCTCCTAGCCACCTCTGTCTCCTTCCTCCCTCTTCTCTTCTCTGTGTAACTCCATGAACATCTCTGAGGGATCCAGACTGTGGAGAGCACATAAGGAAGCGATCACTGGCTAGCTTGCTCTCTCCCATTTTGATTCCCCCTCTTCTCCTCCTGGTCACCTTTATCTCCCTCCTCCCTCTTCTCTTCTCCACATAACTCTGTGTACCTCTCCAGGTGCCCCTCACTGTGAAGAAACTTTTCATCATTAACCTAGATGTTTTATCATCAGTGCTGTATAGATGGAGAAGTCTTGAAGCTACTGTAAGAATAAGACTGAAAACCAGAGGCAGGAGACTTAAGTCCAAATTCTGACAACACCAGAGAACTCCTGAATCCAGGGAACATTAATCGATAGGAGCTCATCAAACACCTCCATACCTACACTGAAACCAAGTAACACCCAAGGGCCAACAAGATCCAGAGCAAGACATACCAATCAAATTCTCCAGCAACAGAGGAACATAGCCCCGAGCTTCAATATACAGGCTGCCTGAAGTCACACCAAACCCAATGACATCTCAAAACTCATTACTGAACACTTCATTACACTCCAGAGAGAAGAAATCCAGCTCCACCCATCAGAACACTGACACAAGCTTCCCTAAATAGGAAACCTTGACAAGCCATCCATCCAACACCACCCACAGTGAGGAACCTCCACAATAAAGAGGAAGCACAAACTGCCAGAATACAGAAAGGCCACCCCAAACACAGCAATATAAACAAGATGAAAAGGCAGAGAAATACCCACCAGGTAAAGGAACAGGATAAATGCCTATCAAACCAAACAAAAGAGGAAGAGATAGGGAATCTACCTGATAAAGAATTCCAAATAATGATAGTGAAAATGATCCAAAAGCTTGAAAACAAATTGGAGTTACAGATAAATAGCCTGGAGACATGGACTGAGAAGATGCAAGAAAAGTTTAACAAGGACCTAGAAGAAATACAAAAGAGTCAATATATAATGAATAATGCAATAAATGAGATCAGAAACACTCTGGAGGGCACCAACAGTAGAATAACGGAGGCAGAAGATAGGATAAGTGAGGTACAAGATAGAATAGTAGAAATAAATGAAACAGAGGAAAAAAGAAAAATGAATTAAAAGAAATGAGGACAATCTCAGAGACCTCTGGGACAATGTTAAATGCCACAACATTCGAATCATAGGAGTCCCAGAAGAAGACAAAAAGAAAGAACATGAGAAAATATACTTGAGGAGATAATAGTTGAAAACTTCCTTAAAATGGGGAAGGAAATAATCACCCAAATCCAAGAAACCCAGAGAGTCCCAAACAGGATAAACCCAAGGCAAAACACCCCAAGACACATATTAATCAAATTAACAAAGATCAAACACAAAGAACAAATATTAAAAGCAGCAAGGGAAAAACAACAAATAACACACAAGGGGATTCCCATAAGGATAACAGCTGATCTTTCAATAGAAACTCATCATGCCAGGAGGGAATGGCAGGACACACTTAAAGTGATGAAAGAAAATAACCTACAGCCCAGATTACTGTACCCAGCAAGGATCTTATTCAAATATGAAGAAGAAATCAAAAGCTTTACAGAGAAGCAAAAGCTGAGAGAATTCAGCACCACCAAACCAGCTCTCCAACAAATCCTAAAGGATCTTCTCTAGACAGGAAACACAGAGAGGGTGTATAAACCCGAACCCAAAACAATAAAGTAAATGGCAATGGGATCATACTTAGCGACAATTACCTTAAATGTAAATGGGTTGAATGCCCCAACCAAAAGACAAAGACTGACTGAATGGATACAAAAACAAGACCCCTATATATGTTGTCTACAAGAGACCCACCTCGAAACAAGTGACACATACAGACTGAAAGTGAAGGGCTGGAAAATAGAGACCAAAAGAAAGCAGGAGTAGCAATACTCATATCAGATAAAATAGACTTTGAAACAAAGGCTGTGAAAAGAGTCAAAGAAGGACACTACATAATGATCAAAGGATCAATCCAAGAAGAAGATATAACAATTGTAAATATATATGCAGCCAACATAGGAGCACTGCAATATGTAAGACAAATCCTAACAAGTATGAAAGGGGAAATTAACAATAACACAATAATAGTGGGAGACTTTAATACCCCATTCACACCTAAGGATAGATCAACTAAGCAGAAAATTAACAAGGAAACACAAACTTTAAATGAAAGAATTAGACCTAATTGATATCTATACGACATTTCATCCCAAAACAATGAGTCTCATCTTTTTTTCAAGTGCACACAGAACCTTCTCCATGATAGATCACTTCCTGGGCCATAAATCTAGCCTTGGTAAATACAAAAAAATTTAAATCATTCCAAGCATCTTTTCTGACCACAATGCAGTAAGATTAGATGTCAATTACAGGAGAAAAACTATTAAAAATTCCAATATATGGAGGCTGAACAACACGCTGCTGAATAACCAACAAATCACAGAAGAAATCAAACAAGAAATTAAAATACACATAGAAATGAATGAAAATGAAAACATAGCAACCCAAAACCTGTGGGACACTGTAAAAGCAATGCTAAGAGGAGGGTTCATAGCAATACAGGCTTACCTCAAGAAGCAAGAAAAAGGGTCAAATAAATAACTTAACTCTACACCTACTGCTGCTGCTAAGTCGCTTCAGTCGTGTCCAACTCTGTGTGACCCCAGAGACAGCAGCCCACCAGGCTGCCCTGTCCCTGGGATTCTCCAGGCAGGAACACTGGAGTGGGTTGCCATTTCCTTCTCCAATGCATGAAAGTGAAAATTGAAGGTGAAGTCGCTCAGTCATGTCCAACTCCTAGCGACCCCATGGACTGCAGCCTACCAGGCTCCTCTGTCCATGGGATTTTCCAGGCAAGAGTACTGGAGTGGGGTGCCATTGCCCTCTCCAACTAAAGCAACTAGAAAAAGAAGAAATGAAGAACCCCAGGGTTAGTAGAAGGAAAGAAATCTTAAAAATTAGGGGAGAAATAAATGCAAAAGAAACAAAAGAGACCTTAGCAAAAATCAACAAAGCCAAAAGCTGGTTCTTTGAAAGGAAAGATAAAATTGACAAACCATTAACCAAACTCATCAAGAAACAAAGGGAGAAAAATCAAATCAATAAAATTAGAAATGAAAATGGAGAGATCACAACAGACAACACAGAAATACAAAGGATCACAAGAGACTACTATGAGCAATTATATGCCAATAAAATGGACAACTTGGAAGACATGGACATTCTTAGAAAAGTAAAACTTCCCAAAACTGAACCAGGAAGAAATCGAAAATCTTAACAGACCCATCACAAGCGCAGAAATTGAAAGTGTAATCAGAAATCTTCCAGCAAACAAAAGCCCAGGTCCAGACGGCTTCACAGCTGAATTCTACAAAAAATTTAGAGAAGAGCTAACACCAATCCTACTCAAACTCTTCCAGAAAATTGCAGAGGAAGGTAAAACTTCCAAACTCATTCTATGAGGCCACCATGACCCTAATACCAAAACCTGACAAAGATACTACCAAAAAAGAAAACTACAGCCAATATCACTGATCAACATAGATGCAAAAATCCTTAACAAAATTCTAGCAATCAGAATCCAACAACACATTGAAAAGATCATACACCATAACCAAGTGGGCTTTATCCCAGGGATGCAAGGATTCTTCAATATCCACAAATCAATCAATGTAATACACCACATTAACAAATTGAAAAATAAAAGCCATATGATTATCTAAATAGATGCAGAGAAAGACTTTGACAAAATTAAACATCCATTTATGATAAAAACTCTCGAGAAAGCTGGAATAGAAGGAACATACCTCAACATAAGAAAAGCTATATTTGACAAACCTACGGCAAACATTATCCTTCAATGGTGAAAAAGGAAAGCATTTCCCCTAAAGTCAGGAACAAGACAAGGGTGTCCACTCTCACCACTATTATTCAACATAGTTTTGGAAGTTTTGGCCACAGCAATCAAAGTGGAAAAAGAAATACAAGGAATCCAGATTGGAAAGGAAAACTCTCACTGTTTGCAGATGACAAGATCCTCTACACAGAAAATTCTAAAGATTCCACCAGAAAATTTCTAGAGCTAATCAATGAATATAGTAAAGTTGCAAGATATAAAATCAAGACGCAGAAATCCCTTGCATTCCTATACACTAACCATGAGAAAACAGAAAGAGAAATTAAGGAAACAATTCCATTCACCATTGCAATGAAAAGAATAAAATACTTAGGAATGTATCTGCCTAAAGAAACAAAAGACCTATATACAGAAAACTAAAACAGTGGTGAAAGAAATAAAAGAGGACACTAACAGATGAAGAAATAAACCATGTTCATGGATCAGAAGAATCAATATAGTGAAAATGAATATACTACCCAAAGCAATCTATAGATTGAAGGCAATCCCTATCAAGCTACTAACGGTATTTTTCAGAGAACTAGAACAAATAATTTCACAATTTGTATGGAAATACCAAAAACCTCGAATAGCCAAAGCAATCTTGAGAAAGAAGAATGGAACTAGAAGAATAAACCTGCCTGACTTCAGGCTCTAATACAAAGCCACAGTCATCAAGACAGTATGGTACTGGCCCAAAGACAGAAATATAGATCAGTGGAACAAAATAGAAAACCCAGAGATAAATCCACACACCTATGGACACCTTATCTTTGACAAAGGTGGCAAGAATATACGATGGAGAAAAGACGATCTCTTTAACAAGTGGTGCTGGGAAAACTGGTCAACCACTTGTAAAAGAATGAAACTAGAACACTTTCTAACACCATACACAAAAACAAACTCAAAATGGATTAAAGATCTAAATGTAAGACCAGAAACTATAAAACTCATAGAGGAAAACATAGGCAAAACCCTCTCCAACATAAATCACAGCAGGATCCTCTATGATCCACCTCCCAGAATATTGGAAATAAAAGCAAAAACAAACAAATGGGACCTAATTAAAATTAAAAGCTTCTGCACAACAAAGGACACTATAAACAAGGTGAAAAGACAGCCTTCAGAATGGGAGAAAATAATACCAACAAAGCAATGGACAAAGAATTAATCTCAAAAATATACAAGCAACTCCTGCAGCTCAATTCCAGAAAAATAAACGACCCAATCAAAAAGTGGGCCAAAGATATAAAAAAGTGGGCTAAATAGATATTTCTCCAAAGACATGCAGATGGCTAACAAACACATGAAACGATGCTCAACATCACTTGTTATCAGGGAAATGCAAATCAAAACCACAATAAGGTACTATTTCATGCCAGTAAGAATGGCTGCTATCCAAAAGTCTACAAGCAATAAGTGCTGGAGAGTGTGTGGAGAAAAGGGAACCCTCTTACACTGTTGGTGGGAATGCAAACTAGTACAGCCACTATGGAGAACAGTGTGGAGATTCCTTTAAAAACTGGAAATAGAACTGCCATAGGACCCAGCAATCCCACTGCTGGGCATACACACCGAGGAAACCAGAATTGAAAGAGACACGTGTACCCCAATGTTCATTGCAGCACTGTTTAAAATAGCCAGGACATGGAAGCAACCTAGATGTCCATCAGCAGATGAATGGATAAGAAAGCTGTGGTACATATACACAATGGAGTATTACTCAGCCATTAAAAAAATACATTTGAATCAGTTCTAATGAGGTGGATGAAACTGGAGCCTATTATACAGAGTGAAGTGAGCCAGAAAGAAAAACACCAATACAGTATACTAATGCATATATATGGAGTTTAGAAAGATGGTCATGATAACCCTATATGCGAGACAGCAAAAGAGACACAGATGTATAGAACAGTCTTTTGGACTCTGTGGGAGAGGGTAAGGGCGGAATGATATGGGAGAATGGCCCTGAAACATGTAAATTATCATATGTGAAACAAATCACCAGTCCAGGTTCGAGGCATGATAGCAGGCGCTCAGGGCTGGTGCACTGGGATGGTATGTGGAGGGAGGTGGGAGGGGGGTTTAGGATGGGGAACACATGTACACCCATGGCAGATTCATGTCAATGTATGGCAAAACCAATAAAGTATTGTAAAGTAAAAGAATAAAATAAATAAATAAATAAAACAGAAATTTCATACCTAATCTACTTTTTAGGGATTATTATAGAACTCTCAATGGTTCTAAAGAACACTATGATTACAAGGTAATTACTGCTTTAGCAATATTCTCTCAATCTTGAGACTTGCTTGGAAGCTTGAAAACACATACAACATTGTGGTGTGTGCTCTGTAGCTCAGTCATGCCCAACTGTATGTGCCTTCATGGACTGTAGCCTGCCAGGCTCCTTTGTCTGTGGGATTCTCCAGGAAAGAATCCTGGAGTGGGTTGCCATTGCCTTCTCCGGGATCTTCCTGACCAGGGATTGAACCTGTATCTCTTCCATCTCCTGTATTGGCAAGTGGATTCTTTACTACTGTATTACCTGGGAAGCCCAACTTATACATACATAAATAGTAATGTTAAATAATAGAGTCACAAAATTTCTAGTAATGTCATTCTTTTTTTAAAAAAACTCTTTATTTAAAAGAAAATTTTTTAAGGTAACAGAAAAGTACCAAGGCCATAAAGGCTTCCCAGGTGACACTAGTGGTAAAGAACATGCCTGCCAGTGCAGGAGACATGAGACGCACGTTTGACCTCTGGGTCTGGAAGATCCCCTGGAAGAGTGCTTGGCAACTGACTCCAGTATTCTTGCCTGAAGAATCCCCATGGACAGAGGAGCCTGGTGGTCGACAGTCCATGGTGTCACAAAGAGTCAGACATGACTGAAACGACTTAGAATGCATGCACCAAGGCCATCGCAGTCAAGGAAAGATAGAGGACTTAAAAGACTAAAGAGACATAATAACTACATGCAACTTGTGATTCTGAAATGGATCTGTCAGGGCAGTGTGTAATTTCCTCAGTTCTGTCTCCTCACAACAAAAATTTGAAGTGATGGATGTTAAAGCCCTCAGACAGACCGTGTCTCAGGTCTTGGACAGATCAGTGTTACAGCTTGTGTTACAGCTCAGTTTTATTTAGAAAATAAAGGATAATACATCCTCGAGGCATGAGGGCATGCTGACCCAAAAAACGTGATAAGAAGAGAGAAAGAGAGGGAGAGAGAGAGCGATCAGGTGAGAGAGAGCGAGAGACAGAGACCCCCCTGGCTCCTCTTTTTATATGTTTTTTCCCCTCCCCCTGCGCCTGCACTATGTAAACTGGGCTAGCCAGGAATGTTGTTTGTTGTACCTGAGGTCCTCACTATGGCCCTCGGACCTTTCTTTGTACTATTTTTGAGGGCTTTTCCCCTCCTTGTATTTTAGCCACCGCCATTCAGGACTCCCTTTTCCTATTCTAACTACCTAACATATCCTTTTGCTCTGAGGACATTACTGGGACAGTTAAGAAATTCAAATGGGGTCTGAGGATTAAATGGTCATAGAATATCAGTACTAATTTTCTGGTTTTGATGTTCTTACTGCAAGAATATCTTTGTACAAAATATGCATTAAAGTATTTGGGGGTTGTGAGATATTGTAAGCTTCTTCTCAAACAGTTCAAAAGACATATTCTTTGTTTTGCACCTGCTACTTTTTTTGTAAGTTGGCATTGTTTCAAAATAGAAAAAAAATTTTTTAAGTATAAAGAAGTCCATATTCTAGTTTTAACCATTTTCCAATAATGCCCTTTTGTGGCATGTTTTTCCCTATGAGTGCAAATTCCAGTCCAGGATCATATATTGAATTTAGTTGTCGTATCTCATTTGTCTCCTTTAATTGTGAACAATTTCTTAGGCTTTATTTATCTCTCATGACAGTGACTTTTTGAAGAACAATGTGACATTAATTCTTGTCTTATGTTTATGTTCTCTTTAAATATTGAATTTAAGCCCAACAAACTATATTCATACATGTTTTTAAAAAACTAAGACTATTTTGATGATTCAGTGAAAACACACAAGTCATTTTCTTGGGCTGCCTTTACTTTCTAATAACCTTCAGGTGCAGTTGAGTCCTATTAAAGAAAAAATTATTCATGACACTAAAGATGGTAAGGAAGACTATTCAAGAGGGACTACTGCAATGAACCAACCTAGACAGCATATTAAAAAAGCAGAGACAAAGGTCCATCTAGTCAAGGCTATGGTGTTTCCAGTGGTCATGTATGGATGTGAGAGTTGGATGATAAAGAAAACTGAGTGCCAAAGAATTGATGCTTTTGAAGTGTGGTGTTGGAGAAGAATCTTGAGAGTCCCTCGGACTGCAAGGAGATCCAACCAGTCCATCCTAAAGGAGATCAGTCCTGAATATTCACTGGAAGGACTGATGCTGAAGCTGAAACTCTAGTACTTTGGCCACCTGATGTGAAGAGCTGACTCATTTAAAAAACCCTGATGCTGGGAAAGATTGTGGGCAGGAGGAGAAGGGGACAGCAAAGGATGAGATGATTGGATGGCATCATTGACCCAGTGGACTTGGTTTTGGGTGGACTCTGGGAGTTGGTGATGGACAGGGAGACCTGGTGTGCTGTGGTTCATGGGGTCGCAAAGAGTTGGAAATGACTGAGTTACTGAACTGAACTGAACTGAACTGCAATGAAGGTTTTGCAGTATGGGAGAGATATCTGGCTTGACTGTGAATGTAATGAGGACATGTGGAGATTTATACTAAGGAGCAAGTTGGGAGTCAATGGAAGTTTGCTAAGAGGAAACATTGAGAATAGGGTTATTTTTACTACACCAATTCAATAAATTCTTGCTGAAGACATGCTAGAATGGTAAGATATAAAGGGTGAGGGTTGAGGGCTTGGATTAGATATTGAGAATGGAGTTTTGCTAAACTCACCCAACAGGATTGTTGAGTAATACTGATTAATGATCCAGCAGGACTAAGCAGGCTCAGGACAGAATCCAAGGTCAAGGCCTAGTCAGAAGAGGGCTCAGAGCAGCCTGGCTCAAGTTCAGTCAAGGAGACCATCTTTATCACTCCTTGGTAAGGAAGCATAACTTTTTGCTTCTGATGCAGTTTCTTTAAATGTATTTATATACATTCACTTAGGCCTTAGGCAATATATATATATATATATATATATATATATTTATATTTATAACAGGAAGAAAAGTGTTATTTTGTTGTTATAGACTGTGTTTTAAAGTTCATTTTATCTGCTGTAAGTATTGCTACCCCAGTTTTCTTATCATTTCCATTTATATAAATATCTTTTTTGAATCTCCTCACTTAAAATCTCTATGTGTCTTTTGCTCAGGAGTGTTTCTTTGAAGTAGCATATAGATGGGTCTTCTTTTTTTTCATCCAATCAGCCACCCTGTGTGTTTTAATTCTTGCTGGTTTTCTGATGTTTTTATAGTTCTTCATTTCTTCCCTTATAGGTTGCTGATTTTCTTTAGTAATGTTTGTGAGAACCCTGATATGCTTGTGTTCCTTTCTCTCTACTTTTTGTGTATCTGTTTTAGGTTTTGATTTGTGGTTCCCATGGGGGTTTTGACCTATAACTTTATCTACTTGTTTTTAATCTGGTAGTCATTTAAGTTCAAATATATTCTAAAAGATCTGCATATTTTTTTACTCCTCTCCCCCAAATTTTGTGTTTTTGATGTCATATTCATGTCTTCATGTTCATCCCTTCACTGTTTATTATAGTTACAGTTGATGTTATTGTTTTTTGTCATTTAATCTTTTTAGTTTATTTAAATCGTTGATCTATATAGCCTTTACTATATATTTGCCTTTACTAGTGGTATTTTTTTTTCCTTTCCTAGAGATTCTTACCACTTGCTGTAGCCTTTTCTTTTCCACCTTAGAGAAGATCTTTTAACATTTATTTTAGGATAGGTTTAGTACTGATGAACTCTTAGTTTTTGCTCATCTGAAAAGTTCTTTATCCAAATGATAATCTTGCTTGGTAGAGCATTGAATGCTATAGGTTTTGCCCTTTAGCACTTTCAATATATCATGCAACACTTTAAATACATCATTACATTTCCTTCTGTCCTACAAAGTTTCTGCAGAGAAATCAGTTCAGTTCAGTTGCTGTTATGTCCAACTCTTTGCCACCACAGGAACTGCAGCATGCAAGGCTTCCCTGTCCATCACCAACTTCCGGAGTTTACTCAAACTCATGTTCATTGAGTTGGTGATGCCATCCAACAATCTCATCCGCTGTCATACCCTTCTCCTCCCACCTTCAATCTTTCCCAGCATCAGGGTCTTTTCCAAGGAGTCAGTTTTTTTGCATCAGGTGGCCAAAGTATTGAAGTTTCAGCTTCAGCATCAGTCCTTCCAATGAATATTCAGGACTGATTTCTCTTAGGATGGACTGGTTTAATCTCCTTGCAGCCCAGGGACTCTCAAGTGTCTTCTATAGCACCAGAGTTCAAAAGCATCAGTTCTTTGACTCTCAGCTTTCTTTATGGTTGAACTCTCACATCCATACATGGCCACTGGAAAAACCATAGCTTTGACTAGATGGACTTTTGTTGACAAAGTAATGTCTCTGCTTTTTAATATGCTGTCTAGGTTGGTCATAACTTTTCTTCCAAGGAGCAAGCATCTTTTAATTTCATGGCTGCAGTCCCTATCTGCAGTGATTTTGGAGCTCCCCAAAATAAAGTCTGTCACTGTTTCTACTGTTTTCCCATCTATTTGCCATGAGGTGATAGGACCGGATGCCATGATCTTCGTTTTTTGAATGTTGAGCTTTAAGCCAACTTTTTCACTCTCCTTTTTCACCTTCATCAAGAAGCTCTTTAGTTCTTCTTTGCTTTCTGCCATAAGGGTGGTGTCATCTGCATATCTGAGGTTATTGATATCTCTCCCGGCAATCTTGATTCTGGCTTGTGCTTCATCCAGCCAGGCATTTTGCGTGATGTACTCTGCATATGTTAGATAAATAGGGTGACAGTATACAGCTTTGACGTACTCCTTTCCTGATTTGGAAACAGTCTGTTGTTCCATGTCTAGTTCTATCTGTTGCTACTTGGCCTGCATACAGATTTCTCAGGAGGCAGGTCAGGTGATCTGGTATTCCTATATTTTTTCCCACAGTTTGCATAGTTTGTTGTGATCCACACAGTCAAAGGCTTTAGCATAGTCAATAAAGCAGAAGTAGATGTTTTTCTGGAATTCTCTTGCTTTTTTGATGACCCAGCAGATGTTAGCAATTTGATCTCTGGTTCTTCTGCATTTTCTAAATCCAACTTGAACATCTAGAAGTTCTTGGTTCACATACTATTGAAGCCTCACTTGGAGAATTGTGAGCATTACTTTGCTAACATGTGAGATGTGTGCAATTTTGGGATAGTTTTAACTTTCTTTCTATTTACTTTTCTTTGGGATTGGAATGAAAACTGACCTTTTCCAGTCCACTTCTGAGTTTTCCAAATTTGATAGCATATTGAGTATAGCACTTTAATAGCATCATCTTTTAGGACTTGAAATAGCTTACCTCCACTAGCTTAGTTTGTAGTGATGCTTCCTAAGGCCCATTTGACTTCTGATACCAGGATGTCTGGCGCTAGGTGAGTGATCACACCTCACGGTTATCTGGGTCATTAACATCTTTTTTGTATAGTTCTTCTGTGTATTCTTGCCACCTTTTCTTAATATCTTTGGCTTCTGTTAGGTCCTACCATTTCTGTCCTTTAATGTGCCCATCTTTGCATGAAATCTTCCCTTGGTATGTCTAATTTTCTTGAAGAGATCTCTAGTCTTTCCCATCCTATTGTTTTCCTGTATTTCTTCGCACTAATCACTGAGGAAGGCTTTTTTATCTCTCTTTGCTATTCTTTGGAATTCTGCATTCAGATAGGTATATCTTTTCTTTTCTCATTTGCCTATAGCTTCTCTTCTTTTCTGTTATTTGTAAGGCCTCCTCAGACAACCATTTTGCCTTTTTGCATTTGTTTTTCTTGGGGATGGTCTTGAGCACTGCCTCCTGTCCACAAATTTCTGTCCACAGTTCTTCAGGCACTCTGTCTATCAGCTCTAATCCATTGAGTCTATTTCTCACTTCGACTGTATAATCAAGAGGTATTTGATTTATGTCATATCTGAATGGTCTAGTGGTTTTCCCTACTTTCTTCAATTTAAGTCTGATTTTTCCAATAAGGAGTTCATGATCTGAGCCACAGTCAATTCTTGGTCTTGTTTTTGCTGAACGTATAGAGTTCTCCATCTTTGGCTGCAAAGAATGTAATCAATTTGATTTCTGTATTGACCATCTGGTGATGTCCGTGTGTAGAGTCGTCTCTTGTGTTGTTGGAAGCGGGTGTTTGCTGTGACCAGTGTGCTCTCTTGGTTAAACTGTGTTAGTCCTTGCCCTGCTTCATTTTGTACTCCAAGGCCAAATTTGTATGTTACTCCAGGTATCTCTTGACTACCTACTTTTGCATTCCAGTCCCCTATGATGAAAAGCACAACTTTTTTTGGTTTTAGTTCTAGAAGGTCTTGTAGGTCATCATAGAACCATTCAACTTCAGCTTCTTCAGCATTGCTGGTTGGGTGTAGACTTCGATTACTGTGATACTAAATGGTTTGCCTTGGAAATGAACAGAGATCATTCTGTCATTTTTGAGATTGCACCCAAGTACTGCATTTAGGACTTTCTTTGACTGTGAGGGCTACTCCATTTCTTCTAAGGGATTCTTGTCCACAGTAGTAGATATAATGGTCATCCGAATAAATTTACCCATTCCAGTACGTTTTAGTTTACTGATTCCTAAGATTTTTATGTTCACTCTTGTCATCTCCTATTTGACCACTTCCAATTTGCATTGATTCATGGACTTAACATTTCAGGTTCCTATGCAATATTGTTCTTTAAAGGATTGGACTTTGCTTTCATCACCCATTGCACCCACAACTTAGCGTTGTTTTTGCTTTGGCTCCATTTCTTCATTCTTTCTGAAGTTATTTCTCCGCTGATCTCCAGTACCATATTGGGCACCTACTGACCTGGGAAGTTCATCTTTCAGTGTCCTGTGTTTTTGCCTTTTCATACTGTTCATGGGGTTCTCAAGGCAAGAATACTGAAGTGGTTTGCCATTCCCTTCTCCAGTGGACCATGTTTTGTCAGAAGTCTCCACCATGACCTGTCCATCTTGAGTGGCACTACATGGCATGGCTCATAGTTTCATTGCGTTAGACAAGGCTGTGGTCCATGTGATCAGTTTGATTAGTTTTCTGTGATTGCGGTTTTCATTCTTTCTGTCCTCTGATGAATAAGGATAAGAGGCTTATGAAAGCTTCTTGATGGAACAGACTGAGTGTGGGGGAAACTGGGTCTTGTCTGATAGTTAGGGCCTAGCTCAGTAAATCTTTAATCCAATATTCTGTTGATGGATGGCGCTCTGTTCCCTCCCTGTGGTTTGGCCTGAGGCCAAACCTCCACCAGAAACTCCTGGACACTTACAGGCAAGTCTGACTCAGTCTCTTGTGGGGTCATTGCTCCTTTCTCCAGGCTCCTGGTGCACACAAGGTTTTGTTTGTGCCCTCCAAGAGTATTTCCCCAGTCCTGTGGCAGTTCTGTAATCAAATCCCACTGGCTTCCAAAGTCAAATTTGTTGGGGTTTCTCAGTTCCTTTGCTGGATCCCCAGGTTGGGAAATATGTTGTGGGGCCTAGAACTTTCTTAACAGTGTGAGAATTTCTTTGGTATAATTGTTCTGCAGTTTGTGGGTTGTCTACTCAACAGCTCTATGGTGGGTCTAATGGCAACCTCCTCCAAGAGGGCTTATGCCACACTCTTTGTGACCCAGGTCTGCTACAGCCAGAGCCCCTGGCCCTGTGGCAGGCCACTGCTGACCTGTGCCTCCACAGGAGTCACTGAAACACTCAAAGGCAGGTCTGGCTCAGTCTCTGTGTGGCCTCTGGGTCCTGGTGCACATAAGGTTTTGTTTGCGCCCTCCTAGCATCTCTCGCGGGTACGGGGTTTGATTCTAAACATGATTTTGGTCCTCCCACCATCTTGTTGGGGCTTCTTCTTTGCCCTTGGATGTGGGGTATCTTTTTTTGGTGGGATCCAACATTTTCCTGTTGATGGTTGTTCAGCAATGAGTTGTAATTTTGGGGTTCTTGCAGGAGATGAGTGCACATCTTTCTACTCCACCATCTTGTATTAAGTCCTTCTACTCTGCCATCTGTATTACTGCAGTTGCTTCCACCAGTCTCCCTACTTGTCCTGTTACTCTTCTATAGAGTGTTACAACTTGCTTCAGATCCTATCATTCCTCAACTGATAACCTTATGAGGATTCTCTTGTATATGATCCTTTTTCTCTTGCTACCTTTAGAACTCTCTCATTATTGAACTTTTTCCATTTTGAGTGTGATATGTCTTAGTGTGGGTCTGTTTGGGTTCATTTTGCTTGGGACTCTCTGTACCTGGATATCTGTTTCCTTTTTCAGTTGTGTGCTGGGTCTTCTCCTTTGCTCAGTGTCCAGCAGGACTCTATTGGGAGCAGGGCCAGATCCCTAGTTGCTGGAGAAAAAGCCCTGAGGGTTGGGTCTGAGCTGGTTCAAATCCCTCTAAGTGTGTGATCTCCATCTTCCCAGCAACTAACTGCTCCCTCCACCCAGAGGGAAGTGGTGCTTGAGCAAGAGAGGCTGGTGTAGGTTTTCAGCCTGAGGCCGGGCATGGGCTGTGGCAGTCCTGGTCCCAGTCAGAGCTCTGGATCTGTTGACTCCACAGGCATTAGCAATGGCCACCCTCATCCTGTTAAGATGCCATGTAGGGTCTGAGTAGGCTCCATCCTTCACAACTGCTCACTCACCCTGGCTGCATCTTCCCTTGCCCTAGTGTGGAGCTATGCCATGGAACAAGAGGGCCAGGGCAGAAACTTGGTTCAGGCTAGGGTACAGGCTGGGGCACAGGCTGGGACATACATCGAGGCAGTTGTGGGAAACTGCTCAGAGTCCCAGACAATTTCAGTTTGCTTCCTCCACCTTGTTTTGGGAGAGAGCAAGGTATGTGCACACATTCTTTGTGAGTGGAGTCTAGGTTTCTCACAGACCTGCTGTCAGTCCCACTGATTTTCAAACCAGCTAAGTGGACTTGCCCTCCCAGTGTTGGACCCCAGGGCTGAGGTGCTCAATATGTAGTTCGAACTGCTCACTCCACAGGGAGGATATCTGAGCCTGTGTAATCCCCCTCCTCTCTGTGTCCCCTTCTAGAGGCACAGGTCCCGACCTGATCACTTCCCTTCCCTTCTTACTGCTTTAGAATAGATATGATAATCCTATTTCATTGGGTGGTTTGAAGAATTCCTTGAGATAATGAATATATATAGTGCTGAGCACACAGTGCTGTGCTTAGTCTCTCAGTCATGTCCGACTCTTTGCAATCCCATGGACTGTAGCCCACCAGGCTCCTCTGTCTATGGGATTTCCCAAGCAAGAATACTGGAGTGGATTGCTATTTCCTGATCCAGGGGATCTTCCCAACCCAAAAATCAAACCTGCATTGGCAGGTGAATTGTCTACCACTGAACCACCGGGAAGCCCCAATTTGAGAAGTAGTAGCAGGCAGTTTTGGACTAGTAGCTTTGGGGTTCCAGATCTGGGATAAGACTAGGTCCTTGGCTAACTCCAGTGAAAGTTCTTTGATTTCTAGTAAAGAGACTTTGAAATGTCCATGCTGATAAATCATTAGCCAAAAGTCCTTTAATCTCAGTCTCTATCTTGGGAAGGGTAAAGAGAAGGCTTATTTTCACTGAGAGATTGATTTCTATAATAAGAGTTTGTCCTGTTACAATGCATGTTTGCAGCTTAAATTATTAACCAAGTTAAAACTGCTGTTTGGTTTTATTTAGTGGAAACAAACTAACCCTCACTGAGTGCCTAGTTAGAAATCAAGCACCTTTATGCACATTATTGATTTAATCCTTATTACAGTCTGTGAGGTTGATATATGTTTCTGATTAACAGATAAAACAGCATAGCCAATTATTTGATGCCAGGCAGTTGTTAGTTAGAGGAGCGGGGATTTGATTTGAAATGTTTGCTTACAAAGTTCATGCTTTTTTCCAGTTAAACTGCTGGTCTAGAAAGTTGTAAAATTTGAACTTTGTAATTTCCTTACTCCTGACATTACCTGTAGGTAGAATTTTGACTTCTAGGATCTTGCTCATCTTACTTTTACTGTAAAATTTTTAAATAAATTTAAATTAAATTTGCATTTACTTTTACTTTTGTTGTTAATAAAATTGTAATGAATTGCTTTTCTAAGTCCTAGTTAGAAAAGAAGGTTATTTTTTTTTTCTTCATCTTTAGATGAGTGTCTGTAAAGTGATAATTCATATTAAGGTTGTTGTTTTAGCATTAGGATGTCAGACAAATATATCTTATTTTTCAGATTTTAGCATAAACCTCACTTATTCAAGGTAGGCCTCCTCAAATCTCTCAAACCAGGTCAGGGCCCCTATGTTACTCTCTCAAAGCCCCTCATACTTTTTATTCATAGCACTTTTAGCTTTCACTTTCAAATTTGGTGTTACTCAGTTGTATCACTAGGGTGAATAGTACACAGGATTTAAACGGATTTATAGTCATTCTTTATCATGGGCTTACAATGCAAACTCTAGGTACATCGCAGGCTATAGTGGGGGATCTTTCTCAGGATGAGCATGAGCTGCTCTGAAGCAGAGTCAACATAATATGTTTTTCCTCAGGAGAAAAAAAGTGGGGAGACTACAGAAAAAGATACCGAGTCATTATTATTATTATTATTTTGACTCTGCTGGCTCTTTGCTGCTGGGCGGGCTTTTCTCTAGTTGTAGCAAGCAGGGGCTGCTTCTCATTGCAGTGTGCGGGCTTCTCATTGCAGTGGCTTCTCCTGATGTGGAGCACGGGCTCTAGAGCATACGGGCTTTAGGAGTTGTGGCACGTGGGCTCAGTAGTCGCAGTACCTCGCCTCTAGAGCACAGGCTCAACAGTTGTGTAGGGGCTGAGTTGCTCCGCAGCAGGTGGGATCTTCCCGGATCTTGAATCAAACCTGTGTCCCCTGCATTGGCAGGTGAATTCTTCGCCACTGAGCTACCAGGGAAGCCCATTACTGAGTAATTAAGCATCACACATGTTTTATTGAAATTTTTGAAAACCAAAATGAGAAATTACAGTTCCAACATTTTCACATCCTTCTAATGTTAGAAGTAAAGCATGCCTGTCAAACAAATAATGACAACCTAAAAATCAGAGAACAGATCCCAAAAGAGAGTAAAAACACTCAGTGCAAATACAAACCTTTTATCTAGGTCTATTAAACACACATCGCTGTATTAGTACTTACAGGTTCCCTCAGTATTTAAAACCTGACTTTCATCTACAATAGGTCCATCTTTTCATTTTGATTCATAGCAGCCAATTATCTTCTTTTTCTGATATTTGCCACAGTTTGTAATTTTCTATTTATTTATGTGTTTACATGTTTAATGTGTGTTTTCCTTATGTCTTTCCTATAGTCTCCTGACTACAAACTCTATAAAGACAAGGCTATATCTCTTTTGTTCAAATCACGCATGTGGTGGCTGCCAATCACGCCTGGCAGACAGTTGTTACACACATGATTTGTTTATTGAACGGTGAATAACTAAGGTCAGCAATTTTTGCATACAGGGCTGCTGCTGCCAGCACAGCAGGTAGGGATCAAAAGTGGTCAACACACAGCTTGGGAAAAAGAAACTAGAGACAGAATTAAAGTTTTAGAGATGGGACCGGGGGACTCAAGACCTCTTGGATCAAGAGCCCTGTTCCTCAGCCACATCACTTTTATTTAGTGTCTTGGTAAGCAGAAAGTATCTGTTTTGCTGCAATAAAGTCAGACTCCTGTGTCCTTGGTCACGTCTCTCATTTTATTGATCACTTTGAACTACATTTGCTATTTTCTTGTACAAGGGGTATCCCCCAGTTGGAGGTCATACCCCTGATATGCCTTGGGAAAACATCTTTTTGTGTGAACACGCAGCGTTCTGAACTTGTGCTGACCCAGCGTTCCAAGGTCCACACTAAGTTTTTCCTTAGCTTAGGAGGGCATGACAACCCCAACTAATAACCCGATACACTTTTGTTTAGATTATACTGTATTGCTATATTTTGCTTTTATTCTTTACCCATGATGTTCTTCTCATGGCTTAGCCAGAGCAACAGGCAGCTGATTATTAACCCTGTCCTGGGCCATCTTGAAATAAGAAAGTGTCCCATTTGACATTTCTATGAAATTAATGTTGTTAAAAAGATATCTTGTTAAAAATTATTTCTTGTTAAATTAATCTTGGTTATTATGCATTTTGCAGAGTTATGGGAAATTGTGGGTATAAATGTAATTTGTGAGATTGTGAGAAAGTTCCAAAGGCTGGGACCATGCATTAAGAGAGGTTATTGAGGGAATGTCTATTGGATTGCTGACGACAACTGCTACTGAAAACATCATATTCACTGAGGGGTGCTTTGGTTCAGGGGATTTGAATTCTGTCTGGAAAACACCATGGAGGTGCCTCAAGACTTGTTCTGTTGCTAAGTCGTATCTGACTCCTTGTGAACTTATAAACTGCAGCATGGCCAGGCTTCCCTGTCCTTCACTATCTCCCTGAGTTTGCTCAAACTCATGTTCATTCAGTCACTCATGCCATCCAACCATCTCATCCTCTGTTGCCCCCTTCTCCTCTTGCCCTCAATCTTTCCCAACATCAGAGTCTTTTCCAAAGAGTCAACTGTTCCCGTCAGGTGGCCAAAGTACTGGAGCTTCAGCTTCAGGATTAGTCCTTCCAGTGAACACTCAGGGTTGATGTCCTTTAGGTTTGACCCGTTTGATCTCCTTTCTATTCAAGAGACTCTCAAGATCTTCTCCAGCACAACAGTTCAAAAACATTAATTCTTTAGCACTCAGCCTTCTTTATGGCCCAACTCTTAACATCTGTATATGACTACTGGAATTAGTTATGAGCATGTTGTTATAGAGTTTTAAAAACCTACATTTTAAATTACTTGTTTTAAAAAATTACAAAATCACACATGCTTTTTGTAGACTTAAGTTGGGGTTGTTTTAATCCATCTTTCACCAGTAATTTGCTATGTATGATTTCTCTTTTAACAATGACCGGAAGCCCTTTACATTCTTTGAATCTTCTTTTTCTGATATGTATATTGTCTCTTGGTTTATATTTGCTACTCTAGCCATCAAAATATGAAAAATATCTAAGAGACTGGAAAGGGCACACTTTACAGAAACATATATTGCTGGTTTTTGAGATCACCAGGTTGCTCATGGCAAACTATGGCTGAACACTTGAAAATGCAACTTGGGATAATACTACAAAGTATTGTAATCAAACAGCATGGTATTGGCACAAAAACAGATATACAATGGTCACTGGAACAGGACACGGAGCCCAGACACCTATAGCCAATCTACAATGAAGGAGACAAGAATATACAATGGAGAAAAGACAGTCTTCAGCAAGAGGTGTTGGAAAAGCTGGACAGCTACATATAAATCTGTGAAATTAGAACATTCCCTCACCCGTATATAAAAATAAGTTCAAAATGGTTTAAACACCTAAGTATAAGACATGACATCATAAAACTCCTAGAAGAGAAAATAGGCAAAACATTCTCTGACATAAATTGTAGCAATATTTTCCTAGATTAGTTTCCAAGGCACAAGAAATAAAAGCAAAAACAAACAACCCAGCCACTCTGTATCTTTTGATTAGTGAGTTCAGCCATTTTACACTTAGGGTGATTTTTGAGAAATGGGGACTGGGTACTGCCATTTTATCTTTTGTTTTCCAGTTGTTCTATATCTCTATATCCTTGTGTTTCTGTCTGATATTTTAGTTTGGTGCTCTCCTATGATACTTTTCTTGGTTTCCTCTTTTTTTTTTTTTTTTTTTTAGATGTTTCATGTCTCTGTTCTAGATTTATGTTTTGTGGTTACCATGAGGTTTGTACAAAACATCTCACAGATAAAATGGCCCTTTTCCTGCTGATAACATCTTATCTTCACTTGTCTATATAGGCTCCATCCTTTCCTGCTTTCCCTTTTGTGTTTAGGTTGTCTGAAATTATCCCTTTTTATGGTGTGAGATGGTTAGCAGATTGAAGTAGTTATAGTTATTTATACTGCTTTCTCCCCTTTAACATTTATGCTGTAATTGTTTAACAATTGTTCTGATATAGAGTTGCACTTTTCTGATTCTTTTTGTCTATTTAGCACCTCACAAAGTTTGCTATACTTGCCTTTTCATTTCAGGTACAGGAGCTCCTTTCAACATTTCTTATAAGGCAGGTTTAGTGGTAATGAAATCCCCCAGCTTTTGTTTATCTGAGAAAGTCTTTATTTCTCTTTCATATGTTAAAGATGACTTTGCTGAATGGAGTGTTCTTGGCTGATATTTTTTTATCCTTCAATATTTTGAGTGTGTCATTCTTCTCTCTGCTGGCCGGTAGAGTTGCTGTGGAGACATCTGTTGTAGCCTAATGAGGTTCCTTTATAAGTCACTGTCCTTTTCTCCTTGACTGCCTTTAAAATTCTTTCCTGTCATTAAATTTTGACAGCTTTAATATATTGTGTTTTGGAGAATTTCTTTTTGCATCAGGGTAATTCGGTGTTCTCTTAACTTTGTGGGTTTCTTCACCTAGTTCCTTCCTCAGGTTTGGGAAGGTCTCAGCTACTGTTTCTTTATATAAGCTCTCTGCTCCCATCTCCCTCTCTTTTCCTCCTTGGATGCCCATTATTATTGTTTCACTTCCTAATGGAGCCAGATAGCTCTCATATTATTTTTTTCATTTTAAAAGGATGTTTGTTCCCACTCCTCTTTTACCTGTGTCATTTCTGGGTTTCTATCTTCACGGTCACTGATTCTCTCTTACATATGGTCTTTATTTTTGGTGCTTTCTAATGCAGTCTTCATCACATTTATTGAGTTCTTTGGTTCCAGAATTTATTTGATTCTTTATTTGAGAGCTCCAATCTTTTTGGAAAAGAATTCCTTCTGTTTATTAATTTTATTCCTGAGATCACCGAAATTCCTTTCTGAGTTTTCTTATAGCTTATTGAGTTTTTTCATGACAGCTATTTTGAAATTTGTATCAGTTAGATCACAGTATTCTCTGATTTTAAGTTTGATTTTTGGAGAATTATGAATTTCTTTTTGTGATTTCATGTAATCATGGTTTTTCATGATGCTTCATGGTTGTCCCTCAGCTGGTGCATTTGAAGTAGCAAACATCTTTAAGCTTTTTATTTATTTTTTTAACTTGAATCTAATAATTTGATAAATTGTAATTAAAGGCCTTTTCCCCAACAAAACAGATTTATGTTTATGAAATATAACTCTATGGGTGGCAATATAGTTCAAGTTTTTTATTTTTCTTACATAAGAAAAATATGGCTCTGGGTATATTTGACATATCCCCACTCTGCACTGTCCCTGCCAGAGGTGTTGCCCGGTACCCTTGTTGATACTGCTTATGTCTTTGGGGTTGCTGGTGCCTTATTGATCCTGGGGTTGCTGCTGTCACTGGCATCACTGCCTGGGGCACTGGATTGGTTGGTGCCTCCACCGCATCTGGGATCACCTGAGTTGCCACCATAGGGAGAGAAGGAGGGTGGGAGGAAGAGCTAAGGTTTTAGATCCCCCTGCTGCATCTGTGCTTTTGGCGTTCACAGGAGCTGCCATTGAGGATGCCAGTGAGCTGGAGTTGCGGGTGCTTTCAGGGACAGAGCTGCAGGCCCCCCTGCTGCATAGCCCGGAGACTGGAGTCGTGTGTGCCACCTCTGTTGCTACCAGGCTCTCTGCAGCTACAGGCTCAGCCATCGCAGCTGGGGAGCTGGGGTCGCAGGGTCTGCCTCCGTAGTTTCTTCAGTTCTGCCTCCTCTCTGTGTTCCAGTCTACTGACTTTTAGACGTACAGATGTGGACATCTCTGACATCCTCATGTGTTGGGCAGAGGGACTTTTGTTGAGTTATGGATGTTTTACTGGTTGGAGACTGAAGGGGAGAGACAAAGGGAGTGTTTCATGCTCACATGATGCCTGCATCACTCCTCTCTAAACCTGGTGGCTTCTTCCAAAGCATTGATGGTGTCTTCATCTCATTTACTGTAAGGCATTGTTTTCCCTCTGAGCTTTGAGGAGCCCGTCCACTAGCACAGAACTGACTCCAGCTGTCCTTCTCAGGAATTAAATCATGAGGTAGAGACTGCTCCTATTCCAACAATCTCTCCCTTATAGTCTCTGGCTTAGAATGCCTATGATTGACTGCAACATGTTTTTCTAATTCTTGCTAATGCATGTGAGCCAGATTTTGTAGTTTTTTTAAAATAAATAAACTATTTCCCTAGTCATATTGAGATTTGAATGCATTTATTGGCCTAGAAATCATGAGGAAGAAGTAAAGGTATACCTTTAAGGGGGCAAGTATCATTTTATGAAGGATTCACCTTAGTAAGGCTCCTTGTGGTCTCCAGGCAAGGAGAGGCTACTACCTGTGGCAAGGGGGAGTGGCATGCTTCTTTAGGCCTATAGCATTTAGGAGAATCTGCAGTTCAAAGTTAAGATAGTCCAGTTCAGTTTTAAGATATCACCCCTTTCCTATCATTGCCCTGGTTTTAGTGACAGATTTATAGATGAAAACCTCTCTGCAATTTTGCTAATATCATAATTAAATCATTGGCCTGATTTTTCAGCCCAATTTGTCCTCTAGTGGTAGGAGATAAGGGCACATTTAAATGCTGCTATAGAAGTCCTGTGGTTGTTAGTCATACTGTTGGTTGATTGTTGTCTGACTCAAGCCTATCATTTTTTTCCTTCAGTGTACTGATGACACTTAACAATAACTAAATCCACAGTCCTCATAATTACCATTACCATCTTATTTCTCAAGTGCTAATAATACTGCACAAGGCAGCACATATTCTGTAATCTGTATCCCATCCAAATTAATCACAGGAGACTCACAGTAATTTTATCCCAAGAGCATGCCAAGAGAGACTCTATCTCACTTACTACCTGTATATTAGTTATCTGTTACTTAGTGCTTTAAAACAAGCATTTGTGTTCTCAAAGTGTCTATTAGTCAGGAATCAGGGAACAGCTGAGCTGAGTGGTTTGGTTCCGGGTTTCTCACAAAGCTGTAATTGAGGTATTGGCCAGGGCTGGTCATCTCAAAGCTTGGTTCAGGAAGAATGTTCTTCTAGTTTCACTTACACAGTGGTTTACAGGCCTCCTAAGATCCACTTCTGAGCTCAAGCACTCTCCTCAGGCTGCCTCTTAATGTACTAGCTGGCTTCTCCCAGAACAAGCAATCGAAGAGAGACACTCCCCAGATGGAATAGAACTCAATTGCAGAAATGATATCTCATCCTTTCTACTGTGAAAATTGAGTCATTAAGTCCAACCCACATTTAAGGAGAGGGGATTACACAAGGGCGTGAATACCAGAAGGTGTGGATCATTGGGGTGCATCTTACAATGGGGTCCAGCTTACAATGGGGTCCAGCTCACAATTATACTTGCATAAATGATTTTTTCCCCTTAGCATAATGTCTTCAAGCTTCATCCATGTTATCACCCATGTGTCAGTTTCCTTCCTTTTAGGGGTGAATATAATTCCACTATGTGTACACGCACAGTATTTTTTTATCCATCATCTGTTGATGGACACTTGGGTTGCTTCCACTTTTGGGCTATTATGAATAATGCTGCTATGCATATCGGTGTAAGAGTGTGTTTTTAAAGCTGACTATCAAAGTGGACAATTGGAGTTTAACCTTATAGGGATACTCTGTGGACTGTGCATTTTCTAGCAATTTTTGTCAGTCATTGGCTGAGGGCTTCTCGGGAGGTACAGATTTCCTGGAACTTGTGGCTTATTGAATGTACAATAAGCTCATGAATGGTGAGTTTTGTTTCTTTGGTGTGAAATGAGGCAGAACTTGATGTGGAAGAAACACAGTGTGCAAGGAAACATGGACTGAGACATAGAGAAAACTGAAATGGGAGTATCCTGGGTGATTTTTGTTTATTTGAAGGGTCTAGGATTGGGTGATTCAAATCAACCTTAACCTAGCTCTGAAAGGGAGGATGTTCCTGGGTGACACTTGGTCACGTAAGAACAACGGTGATGAAGTGGTGACAGTAGAAGCTGGGTATGAGCCCATTGCTAAATGACTCAGAGGCAAGCAGACAGAAACAGCGTTGTGTGGATAATTCTTCTAAACTGTGAAATTATGCAAATGGTATTTAGTTGGTGAGCATCATACTTAAAGTAACAGGGCACAGCGGATGCTAAAAAGAAAGGAAAGGAAAAAAAAGTTGAAATGTTTCTAAAGCAACATTTGTGATTTGAATTTCAAATTTTCCCTTTGTATACCAATGAATAAATTGGATTCCCTTTCCTAAAGTTTAGGTGAAAATAAGCAGATTAAATCAGTTATGAGATTTTTCAAAATGATGTGAAACCCCAAGAGTAAGGAATATGTAAGTAGGCTTATACTCCCTTGGGGAATACTAATGCCCAGTTTATGGCTAGTGTTTGGTTTGTGGGCCAAAGAGAGGTGCTAGAATTTAGAATTCTAGAGCTAATTTCTCGTTTGAAATAGAATGACAAAAATAATAATTGTATTTTTATAAATTATGAACAAATTTAGGCTAGAATTTTATAAGCTAACTTCAGTAAGTTAATGTACATTTAAAGCAATACCAAATTGGAAATAAAATTCTAGTGGTAAGGGTAGGTGATCATTTAAGTATTTTAAGAATTATGTATTATAGCGTGGTAATAAAACAAAATGCATAAGGGAAGGAGATTTTTTGCAAATTCCTGAAACTTCCTTCAGTTGACTGTATGTGGCTTCTCCAGCCATGACTTCCCTTCCATTGCTTCCCCCACCTCCACACACCATTTCTCTTGGCCCCAAATACTCAAGACATAAAAATTGTGTAAGTTACTTGCCATTTTCCAGTTTTCATTAATTCAACTGCTTCGTTGATTTTGTCAAGATTCAGAGTATGGGTAATTAGTGCATCTAGGTTAATCTTCTTTGCCATATAATCAGAAACCAGTTTAGAGGCACCATCTCTGCCTTTCCAGCCTGGAAATACACAGATTAGCAATGGATTTAATACAAGAGAGCCAGTATACAAGAAAGGCCCTACAATTTGTTGCTGGAGGTGTTGGCTTTGAGGAAATACAAGGATTTCCTGCTAACTTGTCTGGACCATCAGGAGAATGAATGCCTGCCCCAGCCATATACTTTGTGTGGAAGGCTATTATCCTGGAGGAGACCTCTGGGCCTGCAGAGGAGTATTTGTTTATAGCAACTAGAACATGGACCTCTTCTTAGAGGTGTGTGTGTGTGTGTGTGTGTGTGTGTCGATCTGAAGCCTCATGAAAGAGCCAAATATTTTAAGGGAAGAGAAGAACTTTCACCATGGCAGTGCTCAGCGACACTTTTGAAAAATGAATGTTTATAAAGTGAGATAAGAATAAAATGTGCCTTTAGGAAGTAAAATTGCACAGGAAAAGATGGGGTCAGTTAAGATAATATAAAACTTAGCATTGTATTTTCTTTGTTCTTGTGATTCTCAAGAAACATTGTCTTCATGTTTAGCTCTGTGCTGAGCAACATGCCCAGTGAGTCACCACAAAGAATTTGGTGGTCTGCTCATTTCTGCAAAGGGTGAGTGTGTGATTTTGCAAGGAGGCAACAGTGTCCTAAGCAGCTGGTTCTGTGACAGGGTCTTGGCTGTTACTTGCTTTTCTTGGTTCCAGCCCCAGCCAGTTTCTGCAGCCTTTCCAAAACTATTCTCGACACAATCTAAAACACTTCCAGTACCTTTATTTTCTGTTTAAGTTGGTTTTAATTATGTGTAATCAAGAATTCTAAATGATGCTCTGTGTTATGACATGAAACATGGTGTGTTTTTCTATTTGTTTTTATTATTTAAAAGGTTGAAGTGTAATTAATATGTAACATATTTGTTTCATATGTATAATGATTTGATATATGTATTATGAAATGATTACTATTAAACTAAGTGTAGTTAACATCCATCACCACACATAGTTACCATTTTTGCTTGTGATAACAACTTTTGATGTCTTTTCTACCTGTTGATTGGTAATCTGAGAAAGCATTTTTATATCTATGTAAAGAACACTTTCACTTGTTTTTTGTTTCTTCTTTTAACCAAAAAAAAAAAAAAAAAATGGGTCCAGGAACATAGAACTAGGCTAGATAGTGTTTCTGAACAAGGCCACTAATTTTAGGGGGAAATTTTTTTCACTGTGTACATTATAGGAGGTTTAGCAGTCCTGTCATTAGAGGCTACCCTTTAACTGAAAACCTTTGAAACCAGTGGATTATAGTATCTATGGAAGGAATTAACTTACATTCATGACCATTATATGAATGTATAGGTGTCGAGCAAAATAGTTTCCTAGTGAGTTTTATTTGAAATATTAGTGAGCCTATTTAACAAGAGTTAACTGAGTATGTGTATTTGGAATCAGCAATTATTGTCTCTGAGGGATATATTGTCTCTAGAGGAAAATAGCAATGGATATGTTTAATTATCCCAAATGGGGGAACTGGTAATTAAACTGATTTATTGCTTGTTTTGTCTGGCCATGCCATTTCTCTACTCTATGCCCATGAATTCAGTAAGATTCCTGGTATCTACAGGACACTGCCGTAAGCAGTTGGGAGAACACAAATGGACCACCAGTCCCCAAAATTCAGGTAGCTCCTGGTTCTCATCTCTTTTGCTCAAGAATTCAAATTTCCTCCAAATCTCTGGATAAGTATATTTCTCTTAAGTATCAGGTTGCTTGCTTATGAGCCTAGATTTCCACACAGATTTATTTTAGTTTGTTTTCTACTTCCTCAGTAAGAAAACACTTCTAAAGTCTTTAAAATATATAAGTTGTAAGACAGGTTTAAAAAATGGAAAACCAAGGGGTTGTGTGAATTTTTTTTTTCCCTCTGGAAAAAATATTCTCTTTTGGTTTTATCGGTCATTTCTCTTTTCAATCATGAGTTCATTATGTCTAATGTCTTTGAGTTGTACAATGCCAAGTCAATTGTTTTGGGTAAGACTTAACATTAGTTGAACCATTTACTAATAATTCAGTATATTCTCCAAAGAATTCCAGTTGGCCATCATATAACTGAATTGAATAGTTATTGATTACAGTATTGCCTTTCCTTTTTGATTTAGAATCTACATTAAACTTTGGACGCTAATCAATTAAAAAAAATCTCTTCCTTTGCATGAGAAAAAAATTACTAAGAAGCAACTGCATACATCAATATTCATCCTCTTATCTTAGATACTTGTGTGTTGAAACAACTATAATCTAAAGCTCTCATTCAAGCATTCATTACACATTTCTCTACTTCCCTCCTCTATAATCCCACACATTTCCATTCTTCCCTGAATCATTCATACCTCCATAAACAGATCCCTTTAAAGAACGTCCTGAGAAGAACAAGTGGCCACTGATGTTGAGTTGGACACCAACGATTAACCCAATAATCACGCAGACCCCATGGCTCTCACGGCAGGAGGCCAGGGCAGCTGCCTGTTGTAAAGCAATGTAAAACAATGGGGTGGTTAAGAGGTGTACTTGAGTGGTGGACCTAAGCCTGAATCTCAGCTTGACTGTTCTCAGTGGTCTGTTACATGCTTTTCTGATGCTCCTTGTCCTCATTTGAAATAACATTTATTTTTTAAGAACGCGCTGAAACATAAATAAGACGTGTGCTACAGAGTATAGTATCTGGTACAATAGATGCAAATCAAAAAATGAAAATAAAGGCACCCATGATAGTAGTAATAATAATAATGACAGTAATAATTTTTATACTGACACGGGTGGTTAGTTAGAGCTGACATATTCATAGGGATTCCCAGGTAGCCCTAGTGATAAAGAACCCTTCTGCCAGTGCAAGAGATGTTAGAGATGCGAGTTCAATCCCTGGGTTGGGAAGATCCCCTGGAGAAGGGGATGGCAACCCACCCCAGTATTTTTGCCTGGAGAATACCATGCACAGAGGAGCCTGGTGGGCTATAGTCTGTGGGATTGCAAAGAGTCAGACATGACTGAAGCGACAGCATATTCTTTTAGATACTGAAAAATAGAGTTGGCTATTTGTATAGCATCATATATTAGCAAAGTTATAAATAAGCATGTTCCCATTATTTATTTTCAAACACTATTTTTCACAGCAAGACTATCTGCAGGAAAGCCTGTGACAAAGATTTTGTTATATCATTTTTACAGACGAGGGGATTTATGTGTAGTGAGGAATGGAAACATTTTGTAAGCTGAGGAAAGGGTCTCAGTTGGAGGAGGCAGATCTCGGGTTTTCATGGAGCTGATTAGAAGATGGAGACATGCAACCCACTAGTATGCTATTTCTACAGTCCCAAAGAAAGAGAGGCTCAAATTGTGAAATAATGTCCTATCCATTTATATTCTTACATAAACCATATTCAGCCAGAAAAATTATCGTTTTTTTTCCCTTCATTCTTGAACTCTTTTAATCAAGGTTGGTAAATAATGTTCCTTGGATGATTATCCCAGATCCAACATGATAGACTTTGCTGAAAGTGTAGAGCTTTGCAGGGTCATTAATTATTCTTGTCACACTTAAATCTTCTGGCTTGGAAGTTATAGTTACTAAGCTGCTCCTTATTATGAAATAATTCAGTAAGAATTCCTTACAAAGCTTTTTTTCCCCCTGTCTATTGTAGACTGTCTGCTTATTTGAAGGAATTGTATTGATATAATGGAACAGAGGGAGAAGAAAACTCAGTATGGGGGGTCAGTGTTTGGGATAGTGAACAGATTTATAAGAGTAGACAGAAGGTACCAGGTGGGATGTCAGGGGCACAAAGAGAATTAAATAGAAGATTGTGGAGGGAATTTTAACTCAGTTAAGAATCTAAAATAAAGACTTGGGACTTCCCTGGTGGTACAATTGATAAGAATCTGCCTTCCAATGCAGGGGACACAGATTCAATACCTGGTCAGGGAAGATCCCACATGCTGTGGCATGGCTAAGCCCGTGTGCCACAACTTGTGAGCCGGTGCACTGCAACCACTGAAGCCCAGGCGCCTAGACCCTCTGCTTCACAAGAGAAGATCCATGGAAATGAGAAGCCCGTGCACCACAATGAAGAGTAGCCCTCACTCACCACAACTAGAGGGAGCCCTATGTGCAGCAACGAAGACCTACCACAGCCAATACATATACAAATCTTAAAAAAAAAAAAGGACTAATAGAAATATCGGTAATTTTCACAATTGAAAATCACATACCACAGTTTCTGGATTTCCAATGACCTCAAAGCTAAAGTCCACACCATCACCTGTCAGGTCAAATAAAACTTCTTGGATGGGTTTCTCATAGTCCTGTGGGTTGATGCACTCAGTGGCACCCACTTCCTTTGCCTTCTCAAATTTGTCTTTGTTGATGTCCACTGCAATGATCCTGGTTGCTCCAGCTGCTTTGCAGCCCATGATAACAGACAGGCCAACTCCTCCCAGGCCAAACACAGCACAAGTGGAGCCTGGGGTCACCTGCATATCCAAAGGCAGGAAAAAAGAGCAAAGGGAACATATACTGTGACTTAATTGGACAGACAAGATCTGAATGTACTTTTTTATGAGACATAAACAAAGGCCATCTTCAAAAAAACATGTGACTAGAGAATTTTAGCTTCTCAACATATTTCTAGATATGGGATACTTTTTGATAAAGGAGCAAAAACTAACCTGTAAAAAGAGTTTTAAGTCTCAGGAATTAGGGTGAGTAGAAGTGTAATGAACTTTCATTGACTCTTAAGACTTCTTTAACAGAGTCTTTAATTTCATATATTTTTGAGTTTTCCACCTTCTTGCAACATTTCCCTTCTCTTTTCTTTTGGATATCCGTAAACTTTGCTTCACTTATAATGTCAGTGCCTTACAAAGGTAAAGACTTATTTTTTATTGGGTCTAAAATGAGACTAATTTAAATTGAACCCCATACTAAGTCTCTGGATAGTATGGGGACTAATGGAGATTGGAAAAAATAAAGAACTAAAATTCACTTGCTGCTGCAGCCTGGATGGGAGAGGTGTTTGGGGGAGAATGGATACACGGCTGAGTATGGCTGAGTGCCTTTGCTCTTCACCTGAAACTATCATAACATTGTTAATCGGCTATACTCCAATACAAAATAAGAAATACAAAAGAAAAAAATTTTTAAAAAGGAAATTTATTAACCACTTAAAGAAAGAAGCTAGGCAGGTTTGGGTGATATTCCAGAAACTGTCGTTTAACAGTAACCCACTCTAGAGTTCCCCAGTGGCCTAGTGGTTAGGATTCCAGGCTTTCACTGCTGTGGCTTGTATTCAGTCCCTTGTTGGGAAACTGAGATCCTGCAAGTCAATTTGGTACCATCAAAAAGAAAAAAAATAAAAAATAGAACAAAGCAGTAACCCACTCAACCAGAGTGGGATTACCTGACTAGTCTGTTTTACATGCCAACATCTTCTCCATCAATTGGTCTTTACTTCCCTTTTATTTTTATAGGAACTTATTACCATCTGTTAAATAACAGAATAGAAGCTCAATGGGCACTTTTAGCTGTTGAATCAAAGCATCTGGAACAGTGAATGGCCCCATAAATGTATGTTGAAAGAAAAAAAAAATTAACTGGAATGTGGAAGGATACATAGTCATTTTAAACTGACTCCCAGGAGTTGAACTCCCAGGAATTCCTGATGTCTCCACTTGTGAATGGCATCTAGACTTAATTTGCCACATACTACTGACCAAGAAGGAATGGGAAATATGTGCAAGGGAGTATAGGTGACTAGAAAATAATAAAGAACTTGAGGATGTTTTGAGGCAGGTTTGCGAGTCTCTCTCAGGCTATATGATCAGACATGGCCCACATACATAAGGCCTTCCAATTCCATAAGTCAACAATTACATTCATAATGCTTCTTACCTTGGCAGTATTGATTGCACTACCATACCCAGTAGAAAAACCACAGCTAACTAAGAATACTTTCTCCAGAGGTGCAGCTGCATCGATCTTGGCGACTGAGATTTCATTCATTACTGTGTATTCAGAGAAGGTGCTTGTATTCCCGAAGTGGTATACTGGTTTTCCCTTGCAGGTAAATCTACTGGTACCATCAGACATCAGGTGGGTTTCTTCCTGTCTTTTAAAGACAAAAGCAAACAGAAAACATTTATTTGGAATTAGAAAGTTTAGATTCCTTTTAAGGAAATTGAATTAATTTTGCACAAAGATGTTTGTAAAAACTTACTTGAATTTTATACAAAAATTGTCTGCAGAATTAAGGCAGGAGGTGCATTCTCCACATTGTGGTAGAAAGAGTGTGATAACTTTATCTCCTAAGGGAGCAAAATTGTTTATGAAGGCATTATTTTTAAAGTAAAGAGATACCTGTATCTCAGGAACTGAACAACAAGGCACTCAAGAAAATATAACTAAGAATTAGTTCCACAGTTAATTGTGTTTGCTATTGTGGAGACTACTTACAAAAAAGGGGATATCTTTGGCATGTGTGTCTAGCCCTGGGCTCAATGTCTGACTCCCAAGGGGCTGGCTTCAGATTTGCCTCCGTTCTAGGTTCCTCTTGAGGCACCAGATGACTTTGTCATGTAGCCACTCAGCCAAGTCTTTTCTTACATTTCCTATAAAACTTCTGCTGTCAGGAATTGGATTTAAAACTGTATGGATACCACGAACTCACAGAATAAGCTTCTGGATCAGGGAGAGAGGATTGTCTCCGTGCTATCTTCTGTGTTTTACATCAATCCTTTCTCCAGAGGTAGGCAGTTTTTTTCTACTAATGTTCAAAGTACAAGAAGAATATTAGAATAACCTGCCTGTGATGGACTTACTGACTGCCCCATTGTCTATCCTTGTAAACCAGAGCAATTTACTTCATATTTTCTGTAAAAATAATTTGTAGAATTTCATTTATTTTCAGTTTTTTTAAAAAATAATACATATGGTAAAATTTAAACACTACAAGTGAAAATTGACATCCAATCTCTAGTCTTCCTTATCCCACTCTAAAGACAATTACTTTTATCCATATGCAAGGTATTTTTCAGAGACATAGTCCCTTTAGAAAGACAAAAACTAGTATACCATGTACCCTATCATAGGCCTTGCTTTTTTATTTAAAGGTTGATCTTGGAGATTTCTTATCTTAGAATGATATAGCATTCTATCATTTATTTAATATTTACATAGTATTCTGTTATATAAATATATCATAATTTATATTTAAGCAGCACCCTGTATACTGACAGACATTTAGGTTGTTTTCTGTTTTTATTATTTCTTCCTCTTTGACATGAAAAAGAACAATGCAATATTTTTTTATCACACATGGTCTATGGTAGGCAGAATTTCTAAAATGGCTCACCAAAGATGTCTTGTCCTAATTCCCAGAAATTAAATATGTCAAGTTATCATGCCTGTGAATGTTACATGGAAAGAAGAGAGGCTTTGCAGATGTAATTAAGATTACTAAGCAATTGACATTAAAATAGGAGTTATCCTGGGTTATTTAGGTGGACCAAAGATCCATGAAAGGAGACAAGAGGAAAGCAGAAGAGGAAGAAAAAGTGATTCAAAGCATGAGAAGGACTTGATGTGCCATTGCTGCTTTGAGGCTAGAAGTGGGCAAGGGGGCCCCATGAGAAGGAATGTGAGCAGCTTCAAGGAGCTGAGGTCTGTAGCCCCAGCTGACAGCCTATCAATGGAGGTTGAGCACTTTAGTCTTACGACCTTAAAGGTTGTCAGCCCTAAATATGACATTTTCAAGTCTTTGGTAATTTTTTAGATAAGCAGTTTTTCTGTTGTCTTTAAAATTTTAATTTATTGAGGGTTTGAGATTGGGCATCTTCTCACATGCTTAAAAAGCATTTGTGTGTATATGTGTATATATCCATATCTCTGTATATGTTTCCCTCCAAACTAGATGTATATTTCCTTTGCTAATTTTCATAAGTTAGTGTTAAAGAATTCTTTATAAATTAAAGAAATTTTCCCGCTGTCATATTGGCTTGTTGATTTGGGTGGAAGGTATTTTTTTAACACAGAATTTTAAAGAACTTTATTTTCAAATTTATCGATATATTATTTTACATCTGAATTTTTTGGGTTAGTTAAAATTTCCTTCCCTTCTCGGAAGTATTACAAAATGTTCTGTTACAATAATTTATATACTTCTATGGTTTCACTTTTCACATTTAATTCTTGGATTCATATAGCATCTTTCTTTCTATAAAAATATAATAGCAACTCAAGTTACTTTTATTCTCCAGAAAACTATCCAGTTGTTTCAATATTATATATTGAAATCCATGTTTCCCCTTCAAATTTGAAAGGCAAACTTAATCCTATATTAAATTCCTACATGAATTTGATCCAGTTCTGAACTTCTTCCCTATATAGTTCACTAATGTGTTCAACTGTTTATCATAGTTGAACTATTTATCAAATTTATCATATGCTTCATTTAAACAATTGTTCAACCATTTCTCTCAGTTGATTTTTTTGAGGAAATTTTTGTCACATTTGCACTCTTTCAAGTTCAATCTCAGTACATTCTATTTTTTATTTTTATTAATATCAAAATATAAGTATAAAGAATACATTTAGTATTTTTCTGTAATTTATACTTTTAACCCTCCTTTTCTAAGAAATGGGCAATATTTTACCTTTTATTTCACTTACACTTAACATAATTTAAGGGATGCTTCTTATTCCTGAGGTGGGTTCCAAGTTGCTGCTATTTCCTAATTCCAGGTACCAGTTCATACCTGCTTTCACTGTGCTCACTCCTTCTCCCACACTCTCGACTATTCCAGCTCCTTCATGGCCCATAATGATAGGGTAGTGTTGGTGCTGAAGATTTATATCCTTTAACACTTTCATCTCGGTCCCACAGAGCGCAGTGGCCACCATCTGTATGGAAGGCAAAGAGTAATATAGTTTTCTCTGTCTTAGAGATGTTCTAGAATTGTTAATGTTGTAAAGTGTTTTGGTAGTTTGATATGCTGCATTAATATTGATGCATTAATTTCTTAGTTTTAATTCTGGACAAGGGCCAGTAATGTGTTTCAATCAATGCAATGTTTTTCACTAGCTAATTTTGGAATCAAATGATTTTAAAACTTATTGGAGAGGGTAGGATATGCTCAGAAGAGACCGTTGTAAAACCGCATGTGGCATCAAAGGTCTCACTTTGTGCTTCACTGTAGCTTGTGGGTGGGAGTGTGGAGGAGCAAGACCAATTATAGAAATGAAGGAATTGGAATACAGGAAGGAGAGGGATAATGCCTCCTAATATAATTGAGGCTTTAATTTATTTCACATGAGGGCTTTACAGTTATGTTACTGGTACAAGTTGTAATTCCACTTTTTGTTGTAAATCAGCCAGATAGTTTAAAGTGGAGGCCCTCAGAGCAGTGGTTACTAAAGAGTTCAGAGCTGAAATCTTGGCTCTGCACCCCTGTTTAACTGTGTGATCAGGGGATAAATTGTCCTTCTGAGTCTCAGTTTCTTCATCTCTAAAATGGGTATGGGGTTGGAATGCATGTGTGTGTGCACACACACACATATACACACACATGGCTAAGTCAAGAATTGAAATCTATTGAAATCTGACAATGTAAAAGGGGGATAATTTGAAGGGTATCATAAAATTGCTTATAACCTGGACTGTAAGCAGAGCAGTTAGAATTAATGGATCTAGAAATCTATCAAGCAGCTTTTGTCTTCATCTGTCTACTTTGACTCAGTGTGTGTATAGCTGCATTTTCCTATCATTCTCTGAAGACAGGCTTTCTCTTATTCATATGATCACATGGTTAAAAATGACTGCCAGCCCTGAGCCCCTCCAGCCTCTCTAGTTCCCTCCATACCGTCTTGCTTAGATTCTCTATATCTTGTTCAAATTCTTGAGTGAGAGATTCAGATTTGTAGCTTATCAGATAATGGCTGGATGTCCTTGAGTTGGTGTCCACATCTCTCTGTATGAGTTGCGATCCTGTGCGTGGAGAGTGAATAGAGATGGCCAAAGGAACTTCTGTGCACTCCATGGATCATATAAGCCAGAGATGACTTTTTGAAAAGAGGGCATGGATTGCACAGGCAAGGTAACTTAGAAAATGATGATCTCTCTGTGATCCATTAATAAATAATATTTATTCATCATTACTAACATTAAATAGTGACAATTCAAAAGAAACTGAACTAGAAGTCAGGTGAGCTACCTTCTGGGCTGGTAGCCTCTTATTAGAATCACCTAGGGGAGATTTAGACATAACTGAAGCGACTTAGCAGCAGCAGCAGGGGAGATTTAAAAACTCTAATAATCAGCCTGTGTGCATGCTAAGCTGCTTCAGTCGTGTCTGACTGTTTGTAACCCTATGCACTGTAGCCTGCCAAACTCCTCTGTCCAGGGGATTCTCCAGGCAAGAATACTGAGTGGATTGCCATGCCCTCCTCCAGGGAATCTTCCCAACCCAGGGATCAAACCCAGGTCTCCTATTGGCAGGAGCGTTCTTTATCACTAGTGCCCCTTGGGAAGTCCAATCAGACTGTACTCCACACCAGATAAATCACAAATTCAAAATGTCTAAGGGTGGGATTCAGTTTTCAGCATTTTCCAAAGCTCCCAAATGATTCCAGACATATAAGCAAGGTTGAGAAAAGCAGTTGAAGTCTCTGTTCTTATTTAACTGCTAGAACAGTCCTGTACATTATTGATTTCAATCTTATTTTTAAAATAACAGATATCTGTAAGCCTCTTCCAGCTCTAACCTGAATTCCAAAGACTGAGTCTTGATTTATCTATAATCAAACAAAATTTCATAAAACATACCGTCAATCCTTCTTATCCATAGGTTTCTCATCCATGGATTCAACCAATAAGGGATTGAAGTTATTTTTAAAAAATCCAGGAAGTTGCCCAAACAAAACTTGAATTTGCTGCATGCTGGCAACTACTTACCTATCATTTACATCGTATTTAGAACAATTTGTACAGCATTTATCTTGTATTAGGTATTTTTAAGTAACCTAGGCACTAGTGGTAAAGAACACTTCTGCCAATACAGGAGATGTAAGAGACGTAGGTTTGACCCCTGGGTCAGGAAGATCCCCTGGAGGAGGGCACAACAACCCATTCCAGTATTCTTACACGGAGAATCCTATGGACAGAGGAGACTGGCAGACTACAGTCCATAGGGTCGCAAAGAGTCAGACACAACTGAAGTGACTTAGCAGAGGTGATTTAAAATATACAGGAGAATGTGTGTAAGTTATATGCAAATACCACACAATTTTATATAAGGAACTTGAGCCTCCTAGGATTTTGGTATGGAGTGGGGGTACCAATCCCCTGCAGATATAGGGGGAGGACTGTTTCAAGGTAACTTAAATAACATGAAGAATATCATAATGAAAATTGAAAGTTCAGATTAAAATATGGTTTGTGGGTAGAAACTTCTTTTAATTAGTAGGAGTTACAAATAAGTGTCCATTGGGTATGTAGCCTATGCTCTACCTTCCTAACTGTTTCTCTGTTTGGATTTGAAGACTAATGGAAATGTTTAATAAAAAAGAAATAGGAGAGCGTATAGTTTTCTTTCTGAATTGAACACTGTGAAAAGAATGTATAATCTACAGTGAACAGGTCTGAGTTTTGGCGTGGAAATATTGTGGAGTTTTTGTTTTTTTTTACCTTTATGCGAACTTCTTTTGCCTTTGGTGGAGCCACTTCTACCTCCTCAATGGAAAATGATCCACCAGGCTTCCAGACTATGGCTGCTCTGCACCTGATAACCTGGGAAGAAGAATATGGAGGCAGAAAGGGAAACTCCTTAGGCTTGGGAGTTAGAGAATTCCTATATTAATGATTATTAGAAGGTTGAATCCAATTCTTTCACACTCAAGCCTAGATTAAAAAAAAAAAAAAGGAAGAGATCATTGCTTAAATATACTCAGAATGTAGCCTCTTGACCTCACCTCTTCCTGTACCATCAGTCTCTGTATTCAAATCAGTCTTGCAATTCTAACTGTATTTACATGGTGCCACACAACCAAGAGGATAGATGTCACACTTTTGATCTTATGATGAACGAAGTTGTTCAGTTTCAGGGCAGAAATGACATTGCAGTGTGAGAGTTATTTGTGATCCTAGGTATGGGAGAGAATCAGTTTTGGGGTGCAGGCAGGAATGGACACCATCTAGTTGTGGCATTTCATCAAATGGTGGTGGTCACTGGCAGACTGAGATTGAAGAGGTTGTTGGTGGTAAGGTAGTCCTTCAAGGGTTCTGATTTCAGCCCATCATCGTTCTCACTATAAATTATTACCCTATGTGATTTCACCTAGTTTATATAGAATCAATTATTACTTTTATATAGATGATCTTTGTAACAGACTTGTGACTAAGCTTTAGATTCTATTCATTGGCTATTTGATTGTACTGTGCTTAGTTGCTCAGTCATGTCCAATTCTTTGTGACCCTTTGGACTGTCCTACAGGCATCTCAAATTCAACATGATAAAACATGAAGACACTGTTATTTCTTTCTTCCACCACCCCCCTTCCCTTGACCAGTGGTGGACACAGCACACAATTTGTTCTTTCCTCTGCTTTCTCTGTTTCAGTGAGTTGCCATGTAATCTATTCAATAATACAAGAAATAAACCGGGAAAGAGCCTTGATTTGTCTCTTTCCCTCAACCTCCACAATCTAAAAATTTCTGTAATCTGATCCCTCTTCTCCATTTCTGCTGCTACTGTGTGGTCCAGTCCTCATTGTCTTTCACCTGGCTTGGTTCATCACCTTGAAGTCCATCTTTTATAGCATTGCTGTGCTTAGCCGCTCAGTTCTATCTGACTCTTTGTGACCGCATGGACTGTAGCCCACCAGGCTCCTCTGTCCATGGGGATTCTCCAGGCAAGACTACTGGAGTGGGTTGCCATGCCCCACTCCAGGGATCTTCCTAACCCAGACCTGAATTGAACCCAGGTCTCCCAATTGCAGGCAGATTCTTTACTGTCTGAGCCACAGGGAAGCCCTAAATTATAATACTTATCATGCTAATTCTCTATCTAAAAATGATATTGTCACCAATTGTTTGTCAGGATCTGTTGACATGGTCTACAAAGCTTTCCATGATCTTCCTGTCAGTCTTCCAACCTTATTTCTAGTCATTTCCTGCCCTCAGGAACAACAGAAAAATTCTGGATAATTTTCTTCTGTTTCTCCTCATGTTTCGTCTACCTGCACAACTGTCTCCTCCTTTACCTGGTGAATTCTTACATCTGTAAGTTTTCTCTTATATGCCACTTTCTCTGGGAAGCCAGGCAAGATTAGGGGCGATGCCCCTCTCTTTTTCACTACCCCTGGACTCTCTTTCATAGTTACTATGTCTCTCTGGGAGATCCTTTAAGGAGGGGATATATCTTTAACTTTGGAAAGTTTGATATACAGCTTGATATATTGCCTATTAAAGAACTGAAAAAAAAAACTGAAGAAAGGCAAGGCACATAAAAGGAATAAAAGAAAAGGGGAAGGAGAAAGAGAGATATTAAAATTAAGATTGTCTTCCACCTTTAGGAGTATAGAGAGTAGTTGAGTAATGCTGCTAAGTCGCTTCAGTCGTGTCCGACTCTGTGCGACCCCACAGATGGCAGCCCACCAGGCTCTGCCGTCCCTGGGATTCTCCAGGCAAGAACACTGGAGTGGGTTGCCATGTCCTTCTCTAGGTGTTGGTAAGTAGACAAGCACACAGGTTGACACATTTATGCTATGACATAAAAAGAATACTATACTTACTTTCCCTGTAGTACTCATGCTGATTTTCTCTTGTGTTCTTCTGGCCACAGATGAATATACTGAGAAAAGGAGATTCTGGTTACAACTTTCAAAGTCCAAGGGAGCAGAGGTCACTGTTTGATCAAGAGGCTGAGTCCTGACCTTTGTGTATTAATCAGGTAATTAATACACCTCATAACTGGAAACAGATTTTCCTGATCCTTGATGGAAGTTCCTAATTATAATATGAAAAAGATTTAGCTCAGTGCAAAAGCACAAAAGGTAAAATTGTGCAAAGTTTTTCTTCTCTTAGTCATGAGCTTCCCCTCTTAGTATCCATTCTGTTGAATTTTAAATTTGGTCTTCTAAATGTCCAAGTTTAAAATTTCTATTAACATGTATAAAATTGTGTCTGTGTTGTTTTTCCAATGCAGATATAGTATCTATGAGTCTAAATTTGAGTAATCCATTGGTTTTCCAAGCATGTGTCCCATTGTTGAGGAATTAGGATGTTACTAACTAGTTTTATCTAGGAGTTTAGCATAAGCTCCTCATCTCTTGGTATGCTGAGCTGGTTACTCAGAGAAATGGAAACCAATTTGGGTAAGAAGCCTAACAATCAGGATTTGAATTTGAGCAAATCTCTGTATGTGGATTAATACATTCCCAATGAAAGGTAAACCAGTAGGCAGGTTTTAGCTAGAAGGGAAGAAAAGAAGATTAAATGCTCTTTCTGTGTCATAAAATGAGCACATGATCTTCTTCCTTAACCTGTGAGATTACAGTGGATCATATTGATTAATTTTCAAATATAGAACCAGCTTTACATATCTGGAACAAATTCTACTTGGTGTATTAGTTTTCTTTCTTTGCACTGTCTTTGTCTGATTTTGGTTTCCTAGTAATAATAATATCATAAAATTATTTCCTCATCTTCTATTTTCTGGGAGAGATTGTATAGAATTGATATTAATTCCTTAAATGTTTGGTTGAATTCTTTAATGAGACCATCTGGGCCTAGAGATTTCTATTTGGGGATGTTTAAAATTGTGAATTTAATTACCTTTGTATTTGTTGGTTGGTTGGTTTGGTTTAGTCTCTAAGTTGTGTCTGACTCTTGCAACCCCATGGATTCTAGCCCACCAGGCTCCTCTGTCCAGAGGATTTTCAGGCAAGAATATGTAAATGATCTGTTTTGTATGTTAGCCTGCAGTCTTTGAGCAATTACTCCATTTCATCTCATTTGTCAAATTTATGTGTATAGAATTGCTAACGAAGTGTGAAAGTGAAAGTTGCTCAGTCGTGTCTGACTCTTTGAGACCCCATGGACTATATTCCATGGAATTCTCCAGGCCAGGATACTGAGGTAGGTAGCTTTTCCCTTCTTCAGGGCATCTTCCCAAGCCAGGGATGGAACCCATGTCTCCCTCATTGCAGGTGTATTCTTTACCAGCTGAGCCACAGAACTGTTTGTATTCCCTTATTATTCTTTTGATGTTTGCAGTGTCTGTAGTAATATACTCTGTTTGATTCCTTATTATTGATAATTTGTGTCTTTTTTTCTGTTTTTCTTTGTCAGAAGCCACTCATATTTCAGGCATTCATTTGGTGCTGGGGTAATGATGATGAACATGATATTCAGAGTCCACAGTCTCATAGTGTGAACAAAATATCAGACAATTACAATACAGCGTTTGACATGGTATAATGGAGGGAGTAGAGGAAGCAATAGAAAGAGAGGAAGTATATGTAATCTATATTTCTGGGAGCCCAAGGCTCATAGAGTTTTGCCAAGAGAATGCACTGGTCATAGTAAACACCCTCTTCCAACAACACAAGAGAAGACTCTACACATGGACATCACCAGATGGTCAACACTGAAATCAGATTGATTATATTCTTTGCAGACAAAGATGGAGAAGCTCTATACAGTCAGCAAAAACAAGACTGGGAACTGACTGTGGCTCAGATCATGAACTCTTTATTGCCAAATTAGACTTAAATTGAAGAAAGTAAGGAAAACCACTAGACCATTCAGGCATGACCTAAATCAAATCCCTTATGATTATACAGTGGAAGTGAGAAATAGATTTAAGGCAGTAGATCTGATAGACAGAGTGCCTAAAGTGATGCTTCAGGCATCACTATGGACAAGTTTTGTATCATTCTACAGGAGACAGGGATCATGACCATCCCTATGGAAAAGAAAGGCAAAAAGCAAAATGGCTGTCTGGGGAGGCCTTACAAATAGCTGTGAAAAGAAGAGAAGTGAAAAGCAAAGGAGAAAAGGAAAGATGTAAGCATCTGAATGCAGAGTTCGAAAGAATAGCAAGGAGAGATAAGAAAGCCTTCCTCAGTGATCAATGCACAGAAAGAGAGCAAAAGAACAGAATGGGAAAGACTAGAGATCTCTTCAAGAAAATTAAAGATACCAAGGGAATATTTCATGCAAAGATGGGCTCGATAAATGACAGAAATCGTCTGGACCTAACAGAAGCAGAAGATATTAAGAAGAGGTGGCAAGAATACACAGAAGAACTGTACAAAAAAGATCTTCATGACCAGATAATCACAATGGTGAGATCACTCACCTAGAGCCAGACATCCTGGAATGTGAAGTCAAGTGGAACTTAGGAAGCATCACTACGAACAAAGCTAGTGGAGGCGATGGAATTCCAGTGGAGCTATTTCAAATCCTGAAAGATGATGCTGTGAAAGTGCTGTACTCAATATGCCAGCAAATTTGGAAAACTCAGCAGTGGCCACAGGACTGGAAAAGGTCAGTTTTCATTCTAATCCCAAAGAAAGGCAATGCCAAAGAATGCTCAAACTACCACATAATTGCACTCATCTCACATTGTTAGTTAAGTAATGCTCAAAATTCTCCAAGCCAGGCTTCAGCAATATGTGAACCGTGAACTTCCAGATGTTCAAGCTGAATTTAGAAAAGGCAGAAGAACCAGAGGTCAAATTGCCAACATCCGCTGGATCATGGAAAAAGCAAGAGAGTTCCAGAAAAACATCTATTTCTGCTTTATTGACTATGCCAAAGCCTTTGACTGTGTGGATCCCAATAAACTGTGGAAAATTATTCAAGAGATGGGAATACCAAACCACCTGACCTGCCTCTTGAGAAACCTATATGCAGGTCAGGAAGCAACAGTTAGAACTGGACATAGAACAACAGACTGGTTCCAAATAGGAAAAGGAGTATGTCAAAGCTGTGCCTTGTCACCCTGCTTACTTAACTTCTATGCAGAGTGCATCATGAGAAACGCTGGACTGGAGGAAGCACAAGCTGGAATCAAGATTGCCGGGATGACAATCAGATATGCAGATGACACCACCCTTATGGCAAAAAGTGAAGAGGAACTAAAAAGCCTCTTGATGAAAGTGAAAGAGGAGAGTGAAAAAGTTGGCCTAAAGCTCAACATTCAGAAAACGAAGATCATGGCATCTGGTCCCATCACTTCATGGCAAATAGATGGGGAAACAGTGGAAACAGTGTCAGACTTTATTTTTGGGGGCTCCAAAATCACTGCAGATGGTGATTACAGCCATGAAATTAAAAGACGCTTGCTCCTTGGAAGGAAAGTTATGAGCAACCTAGATAGCATATTAAAAAGCAGAGACATTACTTTGCCAACAAAGGTCCGTCTAGTCAAGGCTGTGGTTTTTCCAGTGGTCATGTATGGATGTGAAAGCTGGACTGTGAAGAAGGCTGAGCGCTGAAGAATTGATGCTTTTGAAGTGTGGTGTTGGAGAAGACTCTTGAGAGTCCCTTGGACTGCAAGGAGATCCAACCAGTCCATTCTAAAGGAGATCAGTCCTGGGTGTTCATTGGAAGTCTGATGCTGAAGCTGTAACTCGAGTACTTTGGCCACCTCATGCGAAGAACTGACTCACTGGAAAAGACCCTGATGCTGGGAGGGATTGCGGCAGGAGGAGAAGGGGACGACAGAGGATGAGATGGCTGGATGTCATCACTAACTCTATGGACATGAGTTTTTGTGAATTCTAGGAGTTGGTGTTGGACAATGAGGCCTGGTGTGCTGCGATTCATGGGGTTAAAGAGTTGGAAACAACTGAGTGACTGAACTGGACTGAACTGAAAGGTCTTGCTATAATGAGATTTGGACAATGGCTGGGAGTTAGGAACACAGAGTTTGGTGGGGATGGGGTTTGGGTATGGCTGAGTGTGAAGGCTCACACACAAGGACTCTGATATCTTTTGAAGAACAGGAACTGGGGGAAGACTGAAAAAAGTTCAATGTAATTGAGGCACAAGGAATGAAATGAAAGATGTGAGGTTAACATGAAAGATTCATGTAGAGAAAGGAGTGGTGAGAATGCCAAATTTACTCAGCTGGCAATTGGCTATGGGATTCTGGTAAGTCTCTACACTGAGCTTCCCTTGTCCTTGATTTTCTTCCCCAATGAATGAAGGTGACAGCCAGATAATCTCAGAAATTACCTCTGCCCATACCCGAACAAAGCTAAGTTCAATAGGTCCCTTTGCAGAAAGGTTCTACAAATGGCTTCTGATAGTGAGACTGGGAAAGGTTAATAATATTCTAGTCCAGGAATCTGTATAACAACCAGAGCTTGGTCTGTATTTGATTTTTCTCATGAAGATTCATGTCAGTTTCTTTGCAGTCTGTTTTGTTCTATTATCACATGCACTGTTACTAGTACAAAGAGTAATGTTATTTATTTTAATGTTTATTGCCAAAGTCTGATGTTGCTAAATCATAGATAATTATTAAGCCAATTTCAAAAAAGAAAATGTAAAGAAAAGTAACATTTCCTCATACTCCAATTAAGTAATGTCAATTGCTTGAGGACTTTATGAATAAGCTGGGGAAAAACTACCATTTTTCTAGGGTCAAATTCTGAAATAAGGTTTCAAGGTAGGTAAGATGACTGTATTAAATTAATACCTATGGATTCTTTATAGCTACTATCTGTTTGTCATATTTAATGTGAAGAACAGTAATGGCAACTTTTCTGACCTTATTATGTGCTTGTAAACTCTGCAAACGTGGCCACTTCAGCAGTAATAGCATGTTCTCCATCAAATTAGCATCAATGCCTATTTCATCTCAGTTCATTTCCAAGGCAAAGCATTCAATATCACAGTAATCCAAATCTATGCCCCAACCACTAATGCTGAAGAAGCTGAAGCAGAACAGTTCTATGAAGGCCTACAAGACCTTCTAGAACTAACACCAAAAATATATGCCCTTTTCATCACAGGGAATTGGAATGCAAATGTAGGAAGTCCAGAGATAACCTGGAGGAACAGGCAAGTTTGATCTTGGAGTACAAAATGAAACAGGGCAAAGGCTAACAGAGTTTTGCCAGGAGAACACACTGATCATAACAAACACCCTCTTCCAACAACACAAGAGATGACTCTGCACATGGACATCCCAGATGGTCAGTACTGAAATCAGACTGACTGTATTCTTTGCAGCTAAAGGTGGAGAAACTCTATACAGTCAGCAAAAGTAAGACCAGGAGCTGACCGTGGCTCAGATCATGAACTCATTTTTGCAAAATTCAGGCTTAAACTGAAGAAAGTAGGGGAAACTCCTAAATTCAGTATGACTTAAATAAAATCCCTTATAATTATACAGTAAAAGTGACAAATAGATTCAAGGGGTTAGATCTGTTAGACAGACTGCCTGAAGAACTGTGGATGGAGGTTCATAACATTGTATAGGAGGCAGTGACCAAAATCACCCCAAAGAAAAAGAAATGCAAGAAGGCAAAATGGTTGTCTGAGGAGGCCTTACAAATAGCTGAGAAAAGAAGAGAAGTGAAAGGGAAAAGAGAAAAAGAAAAATATATCCCTCTGAATGCAGAGTTCCAAATAATAGTAAGGAGAGATAAGAAAGTCTTCTTAAGTGAACAGATCAAACAAAACGAGGAAAAAAAATAGAATGGGAATGACTAGAGATCTCTTCAAGAAAATTAAAGATATCAAGGGAACATTTCATGCAAATATGGGCACAATAAAGGACAGAAATGGCAAGGACCTAATAGAAGTAGAAGAGATCAAGAAAAAGTGACATGAATACACAAAAGAACTATACAAAAAGGTCTTAATGACCCAATAACCATGATGGTGTGATCACTCACCTAGAGCCAGACATTCTGGAATATGAAATCAAGTGGGCCTGAGGAAACCTTACTACAAGCAAAGCTAGTGGAGGTGACAAAATTCCATTTGAACTATTTCAAATTCTAAAAGATAATGCTGTGAAAGTGCTGCACTCAATATGCCAGCAAATTTGGAAAACTTGGCAGTGGCCACAGGACTGGAAAAGGTCAGTTTCATTCCAATCCCAAAGAAGAGCAGTGACAAAGAATATTCAAATGACCACACAATTGTACTCATTTCATATGCTAGGAAGATAATTCTCAAAATCCTTCAAGTTAGGCTGCAAGAGTACATGATCCAAAAACTTCCAGACATACAAGCTTGATTTAGAAAAGCCAGATGAACCAGAAATCAAATTGCCAACATCTGTTGGATCATTAAAAAATAAGAGAATTTCAGAGAAACATCTACTTCTGCTTCACTGTCTGCTCTAAACCCTTTGACTGTGTGGATCACAACAGGCTGTGGAAAATTCTTCAAGAGATGGGACTACCAGACCACTTTACCTGCCTCCTGAGAGACCCGGATGCAGGTCAAGAAGCAACAGTTAGAACTGGACATGGAACAACCGAATGGTGCCAAATTGGGAAAGGAGTTCATCAAGGCTGTATATTGTTACCCTGCTTATTTATCTTATATGTGGAGTAGATCATGCAAAATGCCAGGCTGGATGAATCACAATCTGGAACCAAGATGCCAGGAGAAATATCAACAACTTCAGATATGCAGATGATACCACCCTAATGGCAGAAAGCAAAGAGGAACTAAAGACCTCTTGATGAAGGTGAAAGAGGAGAGTGAAAAACCTGGCTTAAAACTCAACATTCAGAAAAAGAAGATCATGGCATCTGGTCCTATCTCTTCATGGCAAATCGATCAGGAAAAAATGGAAACAGTGGTAAATTTTATTTTCTTGGTCTCCAAAATCACTGTGGATGGTGACTGCAGCCACAAAACTAAAGGACACTTGATCCTTGAAAGAAAAGCTATGACAAACCTCGGTTCAGTTCGGTTCTAATGCTCAGTCATGTCTGACTGTGTGTGATCCCATGGACTGCAGCTTGCCAGGCTTCCCTGTCCATCATCAAATCCCAGGGCTTGCTCAAGCTCATGTCCATTGAGTTGGTGATGCAATCCAGTCTTTCCCAGCATCAGGGTCTTTTCCAATGAGTCAGTTCTTTACATCAGGGGGCCAAAGTATTGGCGCTTTAGCTTCAGCATCAGTATTTTCAATGGATATTCAGGACTGATTTCCTTTAGGATTGTCTGGTTTAATCTCCTCGCAGACCAAGAGACTCTCAAGAGTCTTCTCCAACACCACAATTCAAAAGCATCAATTCTTCAGCACTCAGCTTTCCTTATGATACAACCCTCACATCCACACATGACTACTGGTAAAACCATAGCTTTGACTAGATGGGCTTTTGTCAGAAAAGTAATATCTCTGCTTCTTAATATGCTGTCTAGGCTTGTCATAGCTTTTCTTCCAAGGAATAAGCATCTTTTAAATTCATGGCTGTTGTCACCATCTGCAGTGATTTTGGAGCTCAAGAAAATAAAATTTGCCACTGTTTTCATTTTTCCCCAACTATTTGCCATGAAGTGATGGGACCAGATGCTATAATCTTCATTTCTTGAATGTTGATTTTTAAGGCAGGTTTTCACTCTCCTCTTTCACCTTCACAAAAGGTCTTTAGTTCTTCTTCACTTTCTGCCATAAGGATGGTGTCACCTGCATATCTGAGGTTATTGATCTTTCTCCCGGCAATCTTGATTCCAGCTTGTGTTTCATTCAGCCTGGCATTTCTCAAGATGTACTCTGCCATATAAGTTAAATAAGCAGGGTGACAATATACAGACTTGACGTACTCCTTTTCCTATTTGGAACCAGTCTGTTGTTCCATGTCCAGTTCTAACTGTTGCTTCCTGACCTGCATACAGATTTCTCAGGAGGCAGGTCAGGTTGTCTGGTATTCCCATCTCTTGAAGAATTTTCCAGTTTGTTGTGATTCACACAGTTAAAGGCTTTAGCATAGTCAATGAAGCAGACGTAGATATTTTTCTCCAATTTTTTGCTTGTTTGAGGATCCTATGGGTGTTGGCAATTTGATCTCTTCTTCCTCCACCTTTTCTAAATCCAGCTTGAACATCTGGCAGTTCTTGGTTCATATACTGTTGAAGCCTAGCTTAGAGAATTTTCAGTATTACTTTGCTAATGTGTGAGATGAGTGTAATTGTGGGGTAGTTTGAACATTCTTTGACATTGCCTTTCTTTGGGATTAGAATGAAAACTGACATTTTCCAGTCCTGTGGCCATTGCTGAGTTTTCCAAATTTGCTGGCATACTGAGTGCAGCACTTTCACAGCAGCATCTTTTAGGATTTGAAAGAGCTCAACTGGAATTCCATCACCTCCACTAGCTTTGTTTGTAGTGATGCTTCCTAAGGCCTACTTGACTTCACTCTCCATGATGTCTGGCTCTAGGTGAGTGATCACACCATCGTGATTATCTGGGTCATTAAGACCTTTTTTGTATAGTTCTTCTATGTATTCTTGCCTCCTCTTCTTAATATTTTCTACTTCTGTTCGGTCCTTGCCATTTGTATCTTTTATTGTGCCCATCTTTGCATGAAATGTTCTCCTGATGTCTCTAATTTTCTTGAAGAAATCTCTAGTCTTTCCCATTTCACATTTAATATGATAACAAACCTAGACACCATATTAGGTTTAAAACTTACATTCTTCTCCATTTGAAGAATGAGGCTAATGCAATGTTTCATACAATGGTATATGCAAGAAAATATAAAGTGAAAGTTAAATAACTCAGATTTTCAAGCGTTTTAAATTTAGTGTTCTCAAAAAATTTAAAGACCAACGTCACCATATTGTAGGTGAAAATGAAAAGGTGAATCTTATTTCTTGTTCTTGTTGTTGTTGCTGTTCAGTCTCTAAGTTGTGTCTGACTTTTGTGACCTCAAGGACTGCAGCACGCCAGGCTTAAGACATCATATTAAAAAGCAGAGACATCACTTTGCCGATGAAGGTCCATGTTGTCAAAGCTATGGTTTTCCCAGTAGTCATGAACAGATGTGAAATTTGTACCATAAACAATGCTGAGTACCAATGAATTGATGCTTTCAAACTGTTGTGCTGGAGAAGACTCTTGAGAGTCCCTTGGACAGCAAAGAAATCAAACTAGTTAATCTTAAAGGATATCAACCCTGAATATTCATTGGAAAGACATATGAAGCTGAAGCTCCAATTTTTTGCCACCAGATGCTGACTTATTGAAAACATCCTTATACTGGGAAAGACTGAGGGCAGGAGGAGAAGGGGACAACAGAAGATTTGATCATTGGATAACATCACTGACTCAGTTGACATGAGTTTGAGCAAACTCAGGGAGATAGTGACGGACAGGGAAGCCTGGCATGCTGCAGTCTTTGGGGTAGCAAAAGTCAGACACAACTTAGTGACTGAATAGCAACAGCAAGAAATTAGATTCAACTTTTGCATTTTCACCCACAATATGGTGATGTTGGTCTTTTTATTTTTAGAGAACACTAAATTTAAAATGCTTGAAAATCTATGGGTTATTTAATTTTCAGATTATATTTTCTTGGATGCACCATTGTATGTAACATTGCATTGGCCTCATGCTTCAAATGGAGAAGAATGTAAGTTTTAAATTCTCAGCATGCCTATCTTTTATTATCAACATGAAGCTTCAGTCCACCATCAATAATGTAGGAACTATTGTTTTTCTAGGCTAATGACGGGTGAATTTTGGTACTCTCTTACTACTAATGACCAATAGGATACTTTTATTTGAATATTGCCTGTGGATAGGAGTGAGCTATTCAGCTAAAGAATTTTAAAGGAGACCTATTTAAGGGTCAGTTTCAGAGTTCTGTAAAAATTATTTGGGTCATGTTGTTTCAGAACCCATAACCCTAGTCCCATCAGCTCTGCACTCAATGTACAGAGATGCACGGATGGACTCACAGAGCTAGAAAGTGGCTTCAAAGTCAAACACTCCAACACTGTTTTTCAGATGCTTTGTAACTGACTGATGTTAGTCAGTCTACCAAGCACACTTTAATAATTTCAACCAAACTTATTGTTAGTTTATATCAATCACTACTAGGTGATATTGCATAGCAATATCATATAGTAAGACTCAGGAAAGGGAATACAGCATCCTAGGAAAACCCAGTTCTCTTTAAATGTAAACATTCTTGCACTCTTGTTTACACAGAAAATATTTTACAATCAAGACCTTTGAACTCACTCGTTACTCTATACAAACACAATCTGCCCCTTGCAAAATAATTCTTTTCCTGCTTACTATCTGGAAGTTTTTTTTTTTTTTCTCTTTTATAGGTTCTTATGCACAGTTCCAATTTCTACAATGTCTTTTACCCGTTGTTCATGTTGTAGTCATACAGTCTCCCAAGGCCCAACTTGGGAGTGACCTGCTCTCAGAGGGCTTCCCCAGTCTTCCAGTCATAAGTGAGGTCTCTATGCCTTGAATCTATAGTCTTTTGGATTGTCTGAGCAGATGTCACATCCAGCCCTATATTGTAGTTCTTTTTGTGTGAGTGTCTTGTAATACGGAACCATCAGTGACTTGAAGGCAGTGGTTACTTTTATCCCTTTTTCCAGTATGTTTACCACAGTGTTGTTATTAAATGTTTAGTAAATGTATGCTGAAGAGAAATACTTCTGAAGTATCAAATCGTAAACTATTGATTAAAAATAAACCTGTAAAAGCAGTACAAATTGTACTTTGTAAATAAATAACTCTCTGGAGGAATTTAGATCATTTCAAAATTGTGTTAGTGATAAGTAGGTTGCTAATTAAGTTGTACTGTAATTTAACTTATATCAGCACTCAAATCACAAAGAAAATTTTACTATAACATAATTTTGTAGTATTTTTTCTTTCATTGGTCTTTCCTTTTCATTTTCTCATTTGATCTTCATACCTGACTTTCAAGGGAGGAGGTATCATCCTCATTTTATAGATGACAACAGTGATGCATGGGCAAAGGCACTTAGGGTCACACGGGCTTCCCTGGTGGCTCAGGTGGTAAAAAATCTGTCTGCAGTACAAGAGACTGGGGTTTAATCCCTGGGTTTGGAAGATCCCCTGGAGAAAGAATGCCAGCCCACTCCAGTATTCTTGCCTGGAGAATTCCATGGAGGGAGAAGCCTGGCAGGCTCCAGTCCATGGGTTGCACAGAGTTGGACATGACAGACTAACCCTTTACTTTGACTTCAGGGTCACACAATGACTGCTTAAAGGGTTCTGCACAACAGATTTAAAGCTCTTGTATCTACATGGTTTCCTACAACCATTCCCTTTTATACTTGATCTGAGACTTCTCATTTTTCATAAAATTTTGGATGTAAGAATCATATGTATAAGATATCACACAGAGATACCTTACACAAACATACACACATACACACAAATACCAATTTTCATCTTGGAGCAATTCAAATGCCTTATTTATTTCTTGCAAAAGGCAAAATATAGGTTATAAGTAGATCTATGTTAATTTTTTTTTTTGGAAAGTAGTCAGTTACCAGTTTTGGAGAAGGAAACGGCAACCCACTCCAGTATTCTTGCCTGGAGGATCATATGGACAGAGGAGTCCGGTGGGCTACAGTCCATGGGGTTGCTAAGAGTCGGACACAACTGAGCGACTTCCCTTTCACTTTTCACTTTCATGCATTGGAGAAGGAAATGGCAACCCACTCAAATATTCTTGCCTGGATAATCCCAGGGACAGAGGAGCCTGGTGGGCTGCTGTCTATGGAGTCGCACAGAGTCAGACACAAGTGAAGCGACTTAGCAGCAGCAGCAGTTACCAGTTTAGAAATAGAATCTCTGGTTTTAAATTCTGTAGAAGGAAACGTCAATAATAAAATGGCTTCCAAAAAAAAAAGCAAATCTAATCAAAGAATCAAATGACCTGTTTATGTATAAAACTGGAAAAAGCATTCATGGAGATAGCAAATCATTTACTTTTTGACTCTTTTCCTCCTCATCAAAAGCTATTGAGGTCCTTTAATGGACCAGAACCTGATGGTCTGGAGTTGACGATGAGAAAGTGAAAGAAGGAGAGAGGCTAATATTTCCTAGGTTACGCAGCCGGCTTTCGTGTTCCAGGAAATCAGCCAGAAATAGAGAGATAGAGAGAGAGAGAGAGAGAAAGAAGGAAACACAGGGGGACCCAAGCTCTAATGGAGCAAAGGTATTTTAATCAACATGGTGTGGGCATATATACTGTAGTTATTCTCAGCAAAAATAAAGATTAAAATTCCAGACTTACAAAACATAGGCGATCCATATTAAAGAGAGAGAGTTGTAAACAATCACTTTTACAGTATAGTTCACAAGATGGAAGAGGGTACTTGTCACCGTATTGAAAGACTATTGAAGGAAATGCCTGGATCCCTCAGCCCCAGGAGAGGCTTGCCTCTCCTCTTAATTCCTGAATATTCAGGAATTAATAAGGAACAGAAGATTTCTGACAGATCCAAAACAGCACACAGGAAGCCTCCTGTTAAATGCTTCCTGAAAAAAGCAAGGTAATTTAATTCATCGTGGAATGCAGTTACACTCAGAGTAGCTAGACTACCAATATGGCAGATGAGCCCTACATGGACCACAGGGGACTGCTGGAGTGGATTCAGTACAGCCATGATCACAGACCATTGGCCTGCAGCTCTCCTTTGTGCCTAGGGTGCCCGTAATTTCCTGTAGCAGCTTACCCTCCAGCTAGTATGATTTGAGCTACCACATACCTACTCCCTCCCTCTGAGGCTCTAGATATGTCTCCTTCACAAACCTAATGTCTCAACCTCAAAAATAAATTTCTGCGCTTTAGTTATATTTTGAGAGAAATGTAGTCAAGTAGTTGCAGAATATGCTAGTGGAACCCTGCCTAGACCCCATTTACTATGTGATCACTGTGAGTAGGGCAGAAACAGGCATTATTTTTCTCATTTTTATAATTTTGAGAGGACTGAGGTTTCAAGAAGTTGAGTATTTTTCACTGATTGTATTTATTATGTTTTTCATGTTTTAATACTTTATGCTTTGATATCTTGAGACCTTGCAGACCCAGGGAGAGACTGCCTCTCCCAGGATTACTTAAATTCTAGAGATAGCAAACAGCTTGCTTAGGTATCTCTTTGATATGCAAGCCAACCAATCTCAGATTCATATCTCCCAACCACCTCCTTTTATTGTTGCCAACTGTCTGGGATGTTATCCTCCTGCCCGGAATCACTCCAAGGCCAGTTACCAGATAACTGGGGACCACCCCTATGGCTCAGAATCCACTGAAGCTCACTTAGGGATAGGCAAAGCTTATCCTTGCTTACTCCTTTTCCTGAAATCCACAATAAAGGCTCTGGCCCATGCTTTTTCCTATCTCTTTCTGTCTTCTTGACTGACCCTGCATAGCATGGCATGCTCCCTTCTTTGGGGGGACCTGTGACTAATAACTTCTTTTAAGGCAGTTGTCTGTATGTCTGTCATTGTCCATATCTGACTAAGTCAAATCCTGGGTATATTTGAAGACACTAGTGCATATCTAGAAATTTGCAGAGCAGAACCTAGAACCCAGGTCTTTATATTCCTAGCAAGGTTTTGTTTCTACAACATTAGGTTCTTTTTAAGTGTCATGTAAAATTGCATTTAAGGCTTTTTTGAAAAGTTAGGATATGGTTACAGGCATTATTTTAGGAAAAAGGATGTGTTCTCTTTATAAAAGATGACTAACACTCTTTATCAAATCCTTGACCTCAAATATTTTGTTGCCTAACAGGACAAGTTTCACTAAAATATTTGAGTATTATGTAATTGTTAGGCAAGATTTTGTGACTTAGAAACTTGTCAGCATGGAATTGAATGATAGGAAAAGCCCATCACAGATTTTTTTCCATCCAGAACAAGAATCTTCTTAAGGGTGATTTTCCTCAGTGTGCTTGCTGCACGTAGTGAGGGGGGAAGAAAACGTGGCAGATATAGGAGGAGTGTTAGAAAATATGAGTAGATTCCTTCAGTGAAGCCAAGGACCAGCATTGAGAGGGAATATCAGTGTCGGTTGTGCTTAGTCATTCCAAGTGCCAGCCTAATCACTTTTGAAACAGTTTAATTTTTAAATTGTGTTTTTATTCAAATTGGAAATTCAGACATCTAGAGTCCCTGGAAAAAGAAACTTTCAGAATGGGAGGTTGGTCAATGGTAAAGTTTTCTCTAGTATTTTGCATTGAAATACTAATACAGTCTTATTGACATCTAATCAACTCATGCAAAACCACACCAATGAAAAAATAAAAGAGCTCCCAGATATCTTAAAAGGGCAAAAAATCCTTCAGTTATCTTTTGCAACATTTATCTTTTGTATACTTATAGGTGCCTTCCTCCTCATCTTTTGTTAGGGCCATTAAGCTATTATTGTTGTCATTGTTGTTTCTGCTACAACTAAACATTAATTTTAGTGTTTTAATGACTAATACATGTCAGCACTTGTTTGCCAAGTGCTTTACCTGCATTTTCTCATTTAGTTTTCACTACACTGGGTAATAAAGGATGTATTGTTCACCCTATTTTTCAGACGATGGGACTGGCAATTAAGGACTTTCAATTACTTGCTAAGGTCACTAATGTTTAGTAAGTGATCTGAAAGCAAAGCTCTTGTGTTTAAGTTCTACACCATAGTTTCCTCAAGCATTCTAGCAAAAGCCAGAGAACAAAATAATCTCAACTATGCCCCTGGCCACATGTGGCTATTTAAATTTAAATTAATTGAAATTAAATATAATTAAAAGTAAGTTTTCCGGTCGCAGTAGCATACTTCACATGTTCAGTGGCTACATATGGCTTGTGGCTATGGAGGTGGACAATAAACCAAAGAAAAATTTCATCATTGAAGAAAATTTTCTTGGACACAGCTAGTCTGGAATCATACTGGGTGTGGGTGTGAGGGCTGGTGAGAGTGGGAATGGGAGATGTTGTCTGGAGAAGGGAGATTTAAATAACACATTAGAACTGTCTGCTTTGTTCTTAAATGGCTAATTAGAGTGACAGATAAGGTGAGAATTTATCGTCAATACAGTGAGATTTTCTTCTGGTCTTACCCTTTGCTGGGGAGTGGCCCGGAGATGTAAGATGGCTTCTCAATTACGAAATGTTTGGGTGCCAATGAGTGCACTGAACTGTGACTATTCTATATCATTGATAACGTCAGGATATTAATCTATTTTTGTTCCTATGGGACAGGTAAGAGATACCTATCGGGAAGGTAAAGGTGTGCTCTTTGATTTTAACACATTATCTTCTATTTTCTTTCATAGAGGAATATTTTTCCTCTATGAAACTTTTTCATACCTCCATTTCTTGCAAAGAAGAATTCAAGGTATCCAGATTTCTGGAAAAGACAATGTGCCATCAAAGAGGTCTTTGATGGGTCAAAGGAAGGCTGTGCATTTGACAGATCATGCGTACTCCATAGCTCAGAGGGTGTGACTACAGAGCCATGACCTAATTTCAGAGACAGACTGATTAGCATCTCAGTGACCCCAAATCACACCTCTTCTGACTTAGTCTAAAATATATTTTCTAGGTAGCTAAATGAGAGACCTAATATAGAATAGAGCATATGGTACATCCTTGTAAGATACTAGGCAATTAATTAAAATTAAGTTTTCAGTCTTTAAAATAAGGATGTTAGTACTTAATTCATAAAATGACATTAAGATTATATGGAATAAATTATGTAGATATCTCAGCATAGTGCAAGGCACATAAGTTCAGTTTACAGAGTCTAAATTTCTGCATTACCAGTTCTAATATTGAGTTTATTTAGAATAGAGAAAATTATAATTTATCATGTGAAGAATGCAGAGTTCCAAAGAATAGCAAGGAGAGAAAATAAAGTCTTCCTCAGTGATCAATGCAAAGAAATAGAGGAAAACAATAGCATGGGAAAGACGAGAGATCTCTTCAAGAAAATTGGAGATACCAAGGAAACATTTCATGTAAAGATAGGCACAATAAAGGACAGAAACGGTATGGACCTAACAGAAGCAGAAGATATTAAGAAGAGGTGGTAAGAATACACAGAAGAACTATACAAAAAAGATCTTCATGACCCAGATTATCACAATGGTGTGATCACTCACCTAAAGAGCCAGACATCCTGGAATGCAAAGTCAAGTGTGCCTTCCAAACCATTACTACGAACAAAGCTAGTGGAGGTGATGGAATTACAGTTGAATGATTTCAAATCATAAAAGATGCTGCTGTGAAAGTGCTGCACTCAATATGTCAGCAAATTTGGAAAACTTGGCAGTGGCCACAGAACTGCAAAAGGTCAGTTTCATTCCAATCCCAAAGAAAGGCAATGCCAAAGAATGCTCAAACTACTGCACAATTGCACTCATCTCACACGCTAGCAAAGTAATGCTCAAAATTCTCCAAGCCAGGCTTCAACAGTACATGAACCATGAACTTTCAAATGTTTAAGCTGGATTTACAAAAAGGCAGAGGAACCAGAGATCAAATTGCCAACATCTGTTGGATCATCGAAAGAGCAAGAGAGTTCCAGAAAAGCATCTACTTCTGCTTTATTGACTATGTGAAAGAATTTGACTGTGTGGATCACAACAAACTGTGAAAATTCTTCAAGAGATGGGAATACCAGATCACCTGACCTGCCTCCTGAGAAATCTGTATGTAGGTCAAGAAGCAACAGTTAGAACTGGACATGGAACAAAGACTGGTTCCAAATCGGGAAAGGAGTACGTCAAGGCTGTATATTGTCACCCTGCTTATTTAACTTATATGCAGAGTACATCATGAGAAATGTTGGACTGGATGAAGCACAAGCTGGAATCAAGATTGCCAGGAAAAAAATATCAATAACCTCAGATATGCATATGACAGCACACTTATGGCAGAAAGTGAAGAAGAACTAAAGAGCCTTTTGAAAGTGAAAGAGGAGAGTGAAAAAGTTGGTTTAAAGCTCAACATTTGGAAAACGAAGATCATGGCATCTGGTCCCATCACTTCATGGCAAATAGATGAAGAAACAATGGAAACAGTGACAGACTTAGTTTTGGGGGGCTCCAAAATCACTGCAGATGGTGATTGCAGCCATGAAATTAAAAGACGCTTGCTCCTTGGAAGAAAACTTATGACCAACCTAGACGGTTATTAAAAAGCAGAGACATTACTTTGCCAACAGAGGTCCATCTAGTCAAAGCTATGGTTTTTCCAGTAGTCATATATGAATGTGAGAGTTGGACTATAAAGAAAGCTGAGTGCTGAAGAATTGATGCTCTTGAACTGTGGTGTTGGAGAAGACTCTTGAGAGTCCCTTGGACTGCAAGGAGATCCAGCCAGTCCATCCTAAAAGAAATCAGTCCTGAATATTCATTGGAAGAACTGATGCTGAAGCTGAAACTCCAATACTTTGGCCACCTGATGTGAAGAGCTGACATTTGAAAAACCCTGATGCTGGGAAAGATTGAGGGAAAATAAATGAGGGGTTTAGAAGGAAAAGAGGTATAAATAAAAATAAACTCTTCTACAATGTATGTAGTGCTTTATGGTTTAGAATTTGGTATACATAATCTCATTTTATTCTTACCCTAACCTCCAAACTAATTGTTCATATTGTCTCTTTATTAAGAAGGACTCTGAATTTCATGATGACTAATTTTAGCTCAAATGAAATGTCTGGTTTAAAATTCCATGATTTGGCTCTTGTGTCATGCTCAGTCATGTCTGACTCTTTTGCAACTCCATGGACTGCCCCGCCAGGCTCCTCTGTCCATGGGATTTTCCAGGCAAGAATACTGGAGTGAGTTGCCATACCCTCCTTCAGGGGATCTTCCCAACCCAGGGATTGAACCCAGGTCTCTTGCATTGCAGGCGATTCTTTACTGTCTGAGCCACCATGGAAGTTCCCTTAGCAGTTCTAGGGAAATACGTCCTTTTTGTTGATTTATCCACATTGACAGACAATCTCGAATTAAATAGCTGACTGTATGATGGATTGTATGAGGCTTCCAAACGTGGACAGAAGAAAAATCAAAGTCCTCTTCTCTGGAAACCATACACATACTGCTTACACTGAACAAAGGGCAATAGAAATGACCCAGTGAGCATTCTTCTCTGTTCTCCAAGATTATTTAAAGTCTACCTCAAACATTGGCTCCTCTACCAAGCTTCCTGAGCCCTCCACTCAGAATGCCACCTCCTCCTCTGCTTCCAAAGCACTAGTTTATACCCATGATACAGCACTTCCCAGACAGGCTGATACATACACGACTTGATTGTCTGCCTGTCTTCCCTCCCATAGATTATAAGCTTGTTTTTATCACTGTGGCTAATGTTTATTGAGGATTCTCCTATCTGTCAGCCTCCTGGATAAGTGCTTTAAAAGGATTACCTCATTTGTTCACCCCTCTTTTTGTAGATTAAAAACAGACAAAGATAGTTAATACTTCCAAGTTCACATAGATAGTAAGGATAAGATCTTCCCCAATCTATATCTATGTTATAACTACTGCCCCATACTGCCTCCTGGCATAGGTAGAGGCCAACTCTTATCCATCATTGTCACTCTGCTGAACTCACATGAGTGCCTGAAATGAGGAGGTGCTCAGTCAATGCTGATTGGTATTGAGTGGAGGAGAAATGCCAGGGATGCTGGGACCTCCCTGGTGGTTCAGTGGTTAAGAATACAACTTGCAATGCAGGGGACATGGGTTCAATCGCTAGTCTAAGATCCTACATGCTCCAGAGCAACTACAAAGCCCAGGCACCACAAGAGAGTGCACACTGCAACAGAAGATCTCGCATGACACAGCGAAGATCCCTGGTGCCACAACTAAGACCTGATGCAGCCTAATTAATTAATTAATATTTTAAAAAATGAAAGAGATACTGGGGAAGGTGAGCATCTTTGCTGACTGATTGGTGTCTGACTGCTGTGCTGTGAAGAGGAGGAGAGTGCTGGAACAAGCGCCAGTCTCTCTACAGATATATTTTGACAGATAGCAGCTCTACAAAATCAAATAGAGATTGATATGAAAGAAAGGTTAATAATGATGGAATTGAATAGAAATCAGCTTAATTCAATACTGATGTTCAAGATTAAAAATAACTTAGCAAATTTAATCTCTAAAAATAACCATCATTCAACTGCCCTTGATAGAGATTCAAACCTAGTTCTCCTATACAGAAGAGGAAGAGGAGAAAGAAAAAGGGAAGAAGAAGAAGAAAAGTTTTACTCTACAGTTTTGATTTCTGAATTTCTTGACTCAAATCTAATCCAGAGAGTAGTCTCCACCCATAAAACAGACAACAAAAAAGAGTGTATGTGCTAAGTTCCAAATGAATTATACAAACAAAAATCCTCTTTAGTCATGTGGATATAGAGGGAAATAAGGACGAAGTACAAATGGTGACTTTCCTGGTGGTCCAGTAGTTAAGCACCCTCCTGCCAATGCATGGAACACAGGTTCAGTTTCTGGTACTGGAAGATCCCACATGGTGAGGGCAACTAAGTTTGTGCACCACAAGTACTGAAGCCCACACACTCTAGAGCCCATGCTCTGAAATAAGAGAAGCCACCACAATGCAAAGCTTGAGCACTGCAGCCAGAGAGTAGCTCCCACTCACCACAACTCAAGAAACTGCAAAAGAAATATAATTGTGGATGAAACACAATAAAGCCACTAAAAGCTAAGCTTTGGAAGAATACTTAAAAACATGGGAAATGGTCAAAATTTAATTTTAGACTTTTAAGATGCAAAACACAATATATATATATATATGGGCTTCCCTGATGATTCAGACAGTAAAGAATTCACCTTCAGTGCAGGAGACCTGGGTTTGATCACTGGGTCGTGAAGATCCCCTGGAGAAGGGAATGGCAACCTATACCAATATTCTTGCCTGGAGAATTTCATGGACAGAGGAGCCTGGAGGACTACAATATATGGCGTCACAAGGAGTTGGACACGACTGAGTGACTAACACTTTCACTTTCACACATACATATATATATATGGAGAGAGAGAGTCAACTATAGGTTTCCCCAGGTGGTACAGAGGTAAAGAACCTGCTTCCCAATGCAGGAGAGGTAGGAGACTTGTTCAATCCCTGGGTCAGGAAGGTCCCTTGGAGCAGGGCACTCCAGTGTTCTTGCCTAGAGAATTTCATGGACAGAGGAGACTGGCAGGCTACAATCCATGGGGTAGCAAAGAGTCAGACAGGACCGAAGCAGTGTAGCACACAGTCAACTATAAATACTCAAGTTTGAAAAATGAAATTTATATATGTGTAGAAAAAGTTCCAGAACATTTATAGTGATTAGTAAGTGATGAGATTATAAGGATGCTATTTTTTCCTTTAGGCTTCCTATATTTTATAAATATTCTAAAATGAACATATATCACTTATAATAAGAAAAAGTATTACTTTAATAAAGACAAATAAAAAGCATCTTGTTTGAAAGTCATTTACATACACAAAAGATAGTGGTTTAGAAAGAGAAAGAACAATCCCAAGGGACACATTTCATTTTTAATTTCCTTAAGTTGGAGGGCAGACCATAGCTGAGATTCAGGTCTAAGACTTAGTAACAGAGGTATTGGAGCTCCAGAGAAGGGTGAATTCTCAAGCTTAGCAAGGCTACTCTGCCAAGTCAGGAACCCGGATGGGAACACTTAATGGCCAAGAAGAGAAGGATGAAACATTAAAAAAAAAAAAAAAGTCAAAAAAGAGACAGTCAAATATGATAGAAAAAATTCAGGAGAGTGTTGAGGCAAGAATTCAAAGGAAGAGTTTCAAGGAGTGATCAGTCGTACTGAACTGTCAGGATGACTGCTGAAAATGTTCCTTGGCTTTATTAAAATGGACAGCAGTAATAAGATTAAATAATGGCTCTTTCCGGGGAGTGTTAGGGATATAAAACACAAAGGCATGTCTGAAGGACTGAGAGGAAGGCGAGGAAAAAGAGACAATGAATGCGAAGGGTCTTTTTCTTAAATTGTGTCTTTTCCTAGACAATATGACCCTGGTATATTGCTGGCTATAAAGTAACTGCCTGACACCACTATAGAAACTCCCCAAAGCTGCAAAGTCCAAATTACAAAGTCAAGTTATACATGGGCATCCTTTTATAAATGAAATTCAAATTATTCAAACTGAAAAGTCAATCCACTATTTAGTCAGATTGAGAAGTTCCAATTACTTCACTACAATCGTTCTTGCTCATGGCCGGTCAACAGAAGCCCAGATTAGTAGTGCTTGGCTTGGAATTCCTCACCCTCGCTTCAGACAGCCACATGCACATCCATCTTGATTCCCCGTGGCAGCTGGAAAGAGATTCGGGGCAATGGAAAGCTTGTTTCTGCTTTCCTTTTCAGTGGTAGAGTGTGTTAAAAAGCTGCCAAGCCACATTGAGAGAAGACATCGACAACATCACGCTTCACAAGTGGAGACAGGCGATGAGGAAGGAGAGGAGGATGAGCGCGGATGCAGACAGATGGCTAGCAACAGGCCTAAAGGGGGCCCCTCTGATAACATCCACTCTAAGCCATGGAATCCATACTTCTGTATCAGGCACCTTTCCAGATACTTGGAGTAGAGAAAAACAGCAGGAGATTCAAAGCCTCTGTTCTTCTAGGAACTGTAGGGATATAGACATTAAACACTAACAAATTAGGGAAATGCGTCAGAGACAGCTGGCAGAGCTTTTAGTAAATTGGGTATAAAGAGGGAAAGGTTTTTGCCTGAAGCAACTGGGTGACTTTTCAGGATGTTGTAAGCTTTCTCACGAGAGGAATGGGGATGGAGGAAAATGGGCAGGGATGGGGGCATGATGGTCAGATGTTTGGTACGAGTATTGCAAGAGGGACAGTTATCTCAGGAAACTGGACAACAAGTTGGTTAGGGAAAACTGGACTGCCACGCAAAGCTGACATCTCATTTGTCTTGGTGATCATACTTCACAGTGGAACCAATCTGCCCTGTGATTTTCCCTGTTCACCCTCAGCTGCTCAGGGATGTCAGCCTGGCTGTGATCATAGCTAACAAGTTCTTTTCCAACCTACAACTCTCGTCAGTTTTCCTTGGTCCAGGAGTGAACACCCAACCCAAGCTAAGAAAAAAGAACCTTTCTTTCATTTTTGGACTTGAGAGAAATCTGAACTCTCTCATTGCAGCTGTTAGATTTCATAACCATGGGTGGCTTTTTTGTGGCATATTCCCCAAAAGCAAGGCCGTGCTGAGAAAATGAAATAATATCCTGGGAGACACTGTATTATTAATGGATAACACTTACAGAAAGGCAGCGCTATGTGCCCGCCACAGTTCCAAGCATTTGCCGCATGTTGGCTCTCTTAATGTTTAAAGCAAACCTATAAAGTAGGAACTCTATGATCATTTTCATTTTATTTATGGGGAAACTGAAGGACAGAGAAGTTGATTTCTTACTGACATAAGGCATGTAGGACATGGAACTAAGATTGGAATATAAGTCTGTTAGTGTTAGTATCCATGCTTTTAACCACTGCACTCTACTGCCTCATGTAACAGAGAGGGAAAATCCTACTGAGGTGGAATTGATCCGAGTTTCTGCTCCCAGTTGCAGTCCTACTCTTGACCTTGTTTGGCTGTTTGCTTCGGGCTCAGAATATACACCCAATAAAGGTCTAGATTTAGGCAACAGAGTAGGAAACAAATGACTATTGTTTTGGTCTTTAGCAAGATCCTATGGGAGAGACAAGCCCAAGCTGGACCTTCTGATTGTTCATGCCAGACTTCATTTCAAGTCAGTCAGCCCAAGCCTTGCTGAATAGGAATAATGTATACATTCTAAGAGTAGATGCATTGGTGCAGAAAGCTTAGAGATCAGGGTATTATTTAAAAAGAGAGAAATGAACAAGACTAAGCCCCTTCAGTCCCGTTCAGACACCTCCACTCTCATACCTTCTTGCCTATGTGAGTGATAGCTCCCTAAATAAAGCATAGGCACTTGGAATGCCTCCTAAGAGCATTCTCCTGAGCTTGTAAGCCAACCCTCTCTGCCCAGCCCAGTTTCTCACCCAAGTCTTGAGATTCGAGCTTCAATAATTACTAGGGAGAACAAGAGAGAAGCAGTATTAGGGCAAGACCCTGAGAAAATGAAATAGCAGTTATGAAACCCTTACGAAAGAAAACAAAAAGTTATGAACATGTGATTAGGGGGTTAAGAGAGTCCTTTTGCTAGAAACGCTCCAAGCCTAGAGACATGCAATTATTGAATCTAGTTTCAAACTATTCTCTCACACCTACTGATACCTAAATTACTCACACCTCATGGCGTCTGCGAACTATAAAGGTTTTCATCAAAGAAGCTGTTTCACTGACTTCTTCAAGGGAAGCTTTGAAGGACAGTGAATCAATCATGTCTAAGGGATGTGAATCAGGGGCTGCCAGAGTGACCAGCCAAGAACTCACATTCCTACTCTGCAAGTTAATAAACAGTGCCCTTGGTGTTTTCTGATCTAATATTTGCCTTAGTATCTATCTCTAGCAGAAGCCAACTATCAAGCCAAATATCATCCATATTAACAGGAGCAGAAGCTTCACCATCATCAGCAGCATTACTCCAAGCCCACATTACACAGTTTCACTTTACCTTGATTGAGCTGAACCCCCTATTAGTGGCTCAGCATGTCCAACTCTGTGCGACGCCACCAGGCTCCTCTGTCCATGGAATTCTCTAGGCAAGAATACTGGAGTGGGGTACCGTGCCCTCCTCCAGGGGATCTTCCCACCCCAGGTATCGAACCCATGTCTCCTGCATTGCACGTGGACTCTTTGCCATGAGCCACCAGGGAAGCCCCAAAGAGCCTGTTGCCTCCCCACCAGGGAACTGCAGTCTCCCAAGTGACAGGCAGGGATACTCACCACGATAGTAACAAGGATGGCAAGTCTCATCTGAATCTCATCTCTCATCATTCATAATGACCTCACATTGTCATCTTTTTGTCATCTATTTGTCTTTGTCGTGTCTTTGTCATCACTTATCTCTCAGCTTTTAAACAGTATTTTGTATTATTGTGCTTTTCCATCTCTTTGACTCTTGGAGACCCAGTGTTATACTGGTATCACCTGTGTCTAGCAATTCCTGGCCTTAATTGATACTCCAGAAATTATTATGAACTAATTATGAGCTGATCTTTCTCTTAGTTCATTTACTTTTTTAAATAGTCCCTTCATTGCCTTTTCAACTATTGCTTCTCTTCAAACTGCTTCTCCCCAATAGAGCATCCTTGTTGTTGACACCCTCCTGAATCATTCTCTCATATTCCTTGCTGTCCTTCACTTTCACATATTTGCCAACCATTCACCTCTCTGGTTTCCCCATGTTGATGTGTGATTACGTGATTATTTTTAATTACTCTCAGCACACAAATTATCTAGTTTTCCCAGGAGCAGAGTCAAAGAGTTGGTATTCTTTTGGGCATTATAAGACACTGAGGAAAACAGAAAACTCACCATGGACACCTTGGGCAAGGTAAGTGCTAGTTTTGAAATAGGTCTATATCATCTTTATTAAAAAGTGCAAAATCACTGCAGATGGTGACTGCAGCCATGAAATTAAAAGAAGCTTGTTCCTTAGAATAAAAGTTATGATCAACCGAGACAGCATATTAAACAGTAGTTCAGTTCAGTTCAGTCGCTCAGTCGTGCCCGACTCTTTGCGACCCCATGAACCACAGTACACTAGGCCTCCAAGTCCATTACCAGCTCCCGGAGTCCACCCAAACCCATGTCCATTGAGTCAGTGATGCCATCCAACCATCTCATCCTCTGTAGTCCCCTTCTCCTCCTGCCCTCAATCTTTCCCAGCATCAGTGTCTTTTCAAATGAGTCAGCTTTTCCTATCAGGTGGCCAATGTATTGGAGTTTCAGCTTCAACATCAGTCTTTCCAATGAACACTCAGGACTGATCTCCTTTAGGATGGACTGGTTGGATCTCCTTGCCGTCCAAGGGACTCTCAAGAGCCTTCTCCAACACCACAGTTCAAAAGCATCAATTCTTCTGTACTCAGCTTTCTTTATAGTCCAACTCTCACATCCGTATATGACCACTGGAAAAACCATAGCCTTGACTAGATGGACCTTTGTTGACAAAGTAATGTCTCTGCTCTTTAATATGCTGTCTAGGTTGGTCATAACTTCCTTCCAAGGAGTAAGTGTCTTTTAATTTCATGGCTGCAATCACCATCTGCAGTGATTTTGGAGCCCCCCAAAATAAAGTCAGCCACTGTTTCCATTGTTTCCCCATCTATTTGCCATGAAGTGATGGGACTAGATGCCATAATCTTAGTTTTCTGAATGTTGAGCTTTAAGCCAAGTTTTTCACTCTCCTCTTTTACTTTCAAGAGGTTCTTTAGTTCCTCTTCACTTTCTGCCTTAAGGGTGGTGTCATCTTCATATCTGAGGTTACTGATATTTCTCCCCACAATCTTGATTCCAGCTTGTGCTTCATCCAACCCAGCAGTTCTTATGATGTACTGTGCGTATAAGTTAAATTAGCAGTAAAGACATTACTTTGCCAACAAAGGTCCATCTAGTCAAAGCTATGGTTTTTCCAGTAGTCATGAAAGGATGTGAGAGTTGGACTATAAAGAAAGCTGCGTACAGAAGAATTGATGCTTTTGAACTGTGGTGTTGGAGAAGACTTTTGAGAGTCCCTTGGACTGCAAGGAGATCCAACCAGTCCATCCTAAAGGAAATCAGTCTTGAATGTTCATTGGAAGGGGTGATGCTGAAGCTGAATATCCAATAGTTTGGCCACCTGATGCGAAGAACTGACTCTCTCATCAAAATACTCTGATGCAGGAAAAATTCAAGGTGGGAGGAAAAGGGGACAGCAGAGGATGAAATGGTTGGATGTCATCACCGACTCAATGGACATGAGTTTGAGCAAGAAACTGGTGGATGACATAGGGTGTACAGAGTAGATTTCAAAAGGCCTAGTTTTGAAATTTCCAGGTCTGAACATGCACCATGAGAGTTCGTGAGTGATTTTAAGTCTTCGAGTCTTTCTTTCCACATCTTTAAATCACCGTTGGTGATGGACAGAGAGGCCTGGTGTGCTGCAATCCATGGGGTTGCAAAGAGTAGGACATGACTGAGCGACTGAACTGAACTGAATTGAAAAAGTACACATTGAAGCTAAATTAAGACACTGTCTCCAAGCAGGTTATCAAAGATTTCTGTGGATAATACTCAATGTTTTCTCACCTGTGGAAACTCACGCACCACTGTTAGGAAAGTAAACTGATAGAAACTTACTGGGTGATAGTTTGACAATGTTGTACTAAATGCCTTAGAAATGTGTCTATCATTTAACAAATAAATTTATTCCAAGGAAATAATTATGCAGCTTTTATTTATTTATTTAATCAGTTTCCTAGTATTAGACGTTATGTTCCTTCCAGTGTCATACTCTTAAAAACAATGCTTCATTTTGTCCACATCCTCAACAGCATTTATTATTTGTAGATTTCTTATTATGGCCATTCTGACTGGTATGAGATGGGGTGGGAGATGGAGGGAAGCTCAAGAGGGAGAGGACATATGTATACTTGTGGCTGATTCATGTTGATGTTTGACAGAAACCAGCACAATATTGTAAAGCAATTATTTTCTAATAAAATTTTTTAAAAAATGCTTCAGTTAATCTGTTAATAAAATCCTTTTTAAAAAAATTTTTAATTTTTTCCCAATCCTGAACCCCCCTCCCACCTCCCACCCCATATCATCTCTCTGGATCATCCCCGTGCACCAGCCCCAAGCATCATGTATCCTGTATCGAACATAGACTGGTGATTCGTTTCTTACATGATAGTATACACGTTTCAGTGCCATTCTCCCAAATCATCCCACCCTCTCCCTCTCCCTCAGAGTCCAAAAGTCCGTTCTAGACATCTGTGTCTCTTGCTGTCTCACATACAGGGTTATCCTTACCATCTTTCTAAATTCCATATATATGTGTTAGTATACTGTATTGGTGTTTTTCTTTCTGGCTTACTTCACTCTGTATAACCGGCTCCAGTTTCATCCATCTCATTAGAACTAATTCAAATGTATTCTTTTTAATGCCTGAGTAATACTCCATTGTGTATATGTACCACAGCTTTCTTATCCATTCATCTGCTGATGGACATCTAGGTTGCTTCCATGTCCTGGCTATTATAAACAGTGCTGCAATGAACATTGGGGTGCACGTGTCTCTTTCAATTCTGGTTTCCTCGGTGTGTATGCCCAGCGGTGGGATTGCTGGGTCATAAGGCAGTTCTATTTGCAAGTTTTTAAGGAATCTCCACACTGTTCTCCATAGTGGCTGTACTAGTTCGCATTCCCACCAACAGTGTAAGAGGGTTCCCTTTCATAAAATCTTAAAAATGCTCATAGCTGGGTACTGGACTTGAAGTTTTCCCTCCTTTACACTTATCTGAGTTTTCCAAGTTTTTGCCTTGAGTGTGTATCACTTCTGAAGTAGGAGAAGTTTTCCATAAAGTACATAATTTTACTTGTTTTTTTTTTTTTTAACTTCTTTTGTGGCATTTTCCTTTTTCTTAGTGTTATAAGACATGTATTATCTCAATTGATTTCTAAGTTTCTTGAAGACATAATTTACTCAGTTCATAATGTCTTACAGTTACTAGTGCAGTAAACTTGCAAATGAAACACCAATAAAATTATGAAGGGCTCTAGTACCACCAAATATTTAAAAATATAAAAAAGTTATTCACTGAGGTGTCAGTGCAAGAATAGACAGTCAGATAAATTTGTTTCCAAAAAGAAACTTGTAAATTGAAGAACTTATATAGTAAAGGTGCTAATTTAAGTATAAACGAAAGAAAAATTCATCAAGAGTTCATGCTGAGCCAAATCATTTAGATTCTATAAATTTATATTATACAAAATAATTTGAGGTAGATTTAAGAGTTAAATATTAAAAGTCAAACTATAAAAATCCAGGAAGAGGGTAATAAATGTTTATTTGGTCTCTATTTGGAGAGAAAGTGAAGGACAGGGAAGCCTGGTGTGCTGCTGTTCATAGGGTCACAAAGAGCCAGACACGACTGAGTGACTGAAGGACAACATTGGACAGAATTCTCAAAGCACAGAAATGGACTAAATAATAAAGGAAAACATATTTTTATGAATCAAAATTTTAAAATGTGTGTATTATGCATGTATATATGAACATATAGGTTCATAAAAAATAAAGGTTGAAAATCAAGAAGGAAAAATCACGTATGACAAGTTAGTAGACTACCAGTCAATCCTTTTATGCGTAAATAGATCAAATGATTAATAAAAAAAATACCAAGATGCAAGTGGATACTTACATAAAATATAGGACCAAACATTCCACAAGAAAGAAAATATGTATGACTAACACAAACATAAAGAATTTCCACATTCTTAATATTGAAAAATACTAATAAAAAGAAATAGTTAGCTTTTTCTGACAGTCACTTTGTTTTTAATGATTACAGTAAATGCTAATGAGAGTGGGAAACATGATGACAGATACTGTTTTACAGTTCTAGGAGTTGTGCCAAATCATTCAAACTTTCTGTAGAGTTATTTAGAAATCAGTTTCACTCTAACCATGTCTCTATTCTTTCCCAAGTAATTCTTACTTAAGGAAACCAGGCAAGTCAAATTTATATACAATATACATTATAATATTCAAAACAATGGAAACAATTGTTTTGATTAAAGTAGTTGCTGATTTAAGATATTTGGACATATTCAAATGATGAAATATAAAACAGCTATTTAAAATTATAAAGCATTTTGAAATCATGAGAAAACATTTTAGAACAAGCAAACAGTAAATGTTCAATATACGGTGGCTTTCACTAGAGAAAAAAACAAAAACCCTAAAATGCGAAACTGCTTATATGACATGATCTCTACAGTATAAAAATTATTTTAAGAGACTCAAAAGAAATATGCTAAAATTTTACCAGCTTATGTCTGAAATTGCAATGATCTCTTTTCTTTTTTTGTGTGATTTTCTTATTGCCACAAATTATAGCAAATAAGTGTCATTTGCATGATCAAAAGTTAAGTGTTATCGCTAAATGATGTCATCTTATTGTCCTTGGGTCAACAATCACATGCCTGGCAGCCATTGCCTGAAAACAAACTCTTCTCTTTCACTTGAGAAAGTGCAGGTTGAGCCACCAAAGGCTGGGGAAGTTCGTATTAAGGTAAATTTAAATCTTTGAACTTGTGCTTGTGAAGGCAAGTGTAGGGAAATCTTATTTCATGTATCAAGTTGTTCCCAGTGTTCCAGCCCTCCCACTACTGATACTGAAACAGCTAGTCCGTATCCCTGCCTGTATGCTTTCTGGCTGAATTCCAGGCAGAGCAATAATACAGTGGCTATGGTACCGGAAATGTTTCATTTCTATGATCAGTATAAGTGGATTGAGTCTATCCACAAACAAGAAAACTTGGGCTATTAACGGAGAAGTTTTAAAACTTTCAATGCCAATTAAATTTTGCAACAGTTGAACACATTTTACATTATTAACTTAATGTTTTCAATATGCTGGTTTAAAATCAATTTTCCCAGAGGACTGGGAAAACAATCCACAATACTGGGCTTAAAATTTTTGGTTTCTCAATGGTGGTGCTGTGGATACATGGTCAAAATTCCTTCATTGGATAGAATAGAATCTCATATTGCAAAACTAGTTGATGACACAGGGTGTACAGAGTAGATTTCAAAAAGCCTAGTTTATTTCCATATCTGATCATCCACCATGAGAGTGGGTGAGTCATTTTAAGTCTTTGAGTCTCCCTTTCCACATCTTTAAATTAAGGGTAATTAGATGTGCCCTGCTGGAGAAGGCAATGGCACCCACTCCAGTACTCTTGCCTGGAAAATCCCATGGATGAAGGAGCCTGGTAGGCTGCAGTCCATGGGGTCACGAAGAGTCGGATACGACTGAGCGACTTCACTTTCACTTTTCACTTTCTTGCATTGGAGAAGGAAATGGCAACCCACTCGAGTGTTCTCACCTGGAGAATCCCAGGAACGGGGGAGCAGGGGAGCCTGGTGGGCTGCCGTCTATGGGGTCACACAGAGTCAGACACGACTGAAGCAACTTAGCAGCAGCAGCACCACCAGCAGCAGACGTGCCCTGTGTTTCTCTGAATATTATTATAGGGATCATATGAGGTCATTCATGTAAAAAAATTATTCATAATAAATCTCAGACAAAAGAAAATTTCCAAACTAATTTATCCCTGGCCACTTAATTCCTACCCAGATGACATCTACAGGGATCTGGGGTTCTTATGATCATGCTAAAAAAGGAGTAATCCCACTGAAGTATCCCTTCACCCCAGGCCCTGAAGGAGCTGGAATTGTGAAGAGTATTGGTGACAGAGTGAGCTCAGTGAAACCAGGTGGAAATGGACCACAAAAATCTCTGCACAAACAGCCCACCACCAAAATGCATTAGCATATTTATAGGAGAAATAAGTTGGTTTGCCTCTGAATTGTTTTACCTAATCACATATCATGGTAGTAAATATATCCAGTGATCCCAAGGGTCGCACAGTTTCTCTGCTGTCAGTGCTAGCAATCCAGAGAGGCAGTGGCTGAGCCAAGTGACTAGTCACAGCGGAACAAGAGTTGAGATAGGACCAGTGTACTTCTAAACAGATTAAAATCTCCTTAGGAGCAGGGGCTGCTTCTTTTCTTTCCAAACAGACAATGAAACTATGTTATAAACATTAAACTTTCTAAGTGACTAGATTTTAATTGTTACTGAAACTAAAAGAAATTATAATTACATGACACAATAGAAGTGTTAGCTAATATGAAAATGGCAATCATATTGCAATTTAAATGTATCAAATCAGTAAAACTTACAATTTTGTTTATCAAATATATGTCAGTGAAAACTTTTTTCTACTGAATTATTTGTCAGCAGAAAGGGAAATTTTATAATCTGGCAAGTTCATTTATTCTGACATAGCTGCAGAAGAATTCACTGTTTCCTTTTTTATTGAAATACAGCTGACACACACACAATACTATGCTACAGGAATTCCCTAGCAGTCCAGTGGCTAGGACTCCATGCTGTCCTGCCAACAGCCTGGGTTCAAAGCCTGACTGGGGAACTAAGATCTTACAAGCTGCATAGTGTGGCCTATAAAAATACATCTATGTGTGTGTGTGTATCAGTTCAGTTCAGTCGCTCAGTTGTGTCCAACTCTTTGGGACCCCATGGACTACAGCACCCCAGGCTTCCCTGTCAATCACCAAATCCCAGAGCTTGCTCAAACTCATGTCCATTGAATTGGTGATGCCATCCAACCATAACATTCTCTGTCATCCCCTTCTCCTCCTGCCTTCAAACTTTCCAGCATCAGGGTCTTTTCCAATGAGTCACTTTATTGCATCATGTGGCCAAAGTATTGGGAGTTTTGGTTTCAACATCAGTCTTCCAATGAATATTCAGGACTGATTTCCTTTCGGATTGACTCCTTTGATCTCCAAGCAGTCCAGGAATTCTCGAGTCTTCTCCAACACCACAGTTCAAAAGCATCAATTATTCAGCACTCAGCTTTCTTTATACTCCAACTCTCACATCCATATATGACTACTGGAAAAAACGTAGCTTTGACTAGATGGACCTTTGTTGGCAAAGTAATGTCTCTGCTTTTTAGTATGTTGAATAGTTTGATGGTAGCTTTTCATCCAAGGAACAAGCATCTTTTAATTTCATGGCTGTAGTCACCATCTGCATTGATTTTGGAGCCCAGGAAAATAAAGTCTGTCACTGTTTTCATCATTTCTACATCTCTTTGCCATGGAGTGATGGGACCAGATGCCATGATCTGGTTCACATAATGAATAATAATGTAAGAAATGCTGAGACAAGAGAAAAGTTTAGAAAGAATAGTAAAGATTGGTGAAAGGTAGCCGGAAAGAACATAAAAGAAGGACCAAAAATTTAGACAAGAATTGTGTTAGGACAGAAACCTAATTCAAACTGCAAAATGGGTATTCAGTGGCTCAAATATTCAGCCAAATAATACATGTCATCTGGTTTTAGAAACAGAAATATCTAGAGCAAGCTTTCTCAATCTTGCCAGTCAGTCTGTAATAGGTATTTACTGGTTGCCTGCTGTTTCTCAAGTACTTTCTGTGTTGATGGAAACAATGATGAATAAAAATGTTTTAAATAAGACAGTGTCTCTGAGACCTGCCTTTACTTAAAAACTCATTTATCTTGTTTTTTAATTTACCATTTTATCTTTCTGCCGCCATACTGTCATTTAAAATTTTCAATCTGTTCTTTTTGTTTAAGCTTACTCTTTTCAAGGAAGTATTTTAAACAATTAAATATTACATCATTGATTTTTGGAAAATTATGCATAATTATTGCTTAAAAACATTACATAATAGTATAGTTATGAAGGTAAGAATTAGCTGAAACTTCACAATGGCAGCATAGACACTATTAACTTTTGAGTGAACATCCTTTCAGAACACTCTCTTTTCTATTCTTTTCCATTCCATTCCATTATCTGTCTGTAGAATCTATCTACACATTATTTATAAAAAAGGTATATAGCCTTACGCAAATGAGATTATACTTCAATCAGTGTTTCTCAAAATGTAGTTTGGCAAGATCACCAGCATCAAACCACCCAGAGTTACTGGGATCTGCCTCTGAGTTAATGAATAGAACCCCCCTGTCTGGGGTTTTAGACAGTTTGACTTCCCATTTTTACCTTATTTTCCATTTTTGATTAAGTAATGTAAATGTATAACAAAAAATGAAATATAAGGACCTATAATGAGAAAGCAATTTTTTGTTCCCAACTTCATTAAACAGAGGTATACACACTTAAAATTTCCTGTTTTTAGATCTTTTGGTAGTTACTCCATGGAATGAAGTCATATGCCTATGCTTTATTTATCAATTTTAAACAAAATATATTAATACATTGCATAAGTAACAGCCAAGTCTTTCTTTTTCTTCCTTAAAACTTATTATTATTTGTAGTTCTATTGGTTACATTTATAATTTTAAATTGAAATGATGGAAGTAAGATAATTAGTATTTAGTTCTCTCATATTAAAATTCATATTCTAAGATAGGATATAATATTTTTCAAGAAAAAGCAATAATAGAAATGAAAAATGAAAAGACATGATAGAAAAGACTGGGGAAGTAACAGTAGATCAGGTACAAGAAGAAGGGACCAAAAGGGTCAGGAGTGGTTTCTGCCTTGCTGCTCGTTTCCTTGCTCTGGGCGCTTAGCACAATCCTGTCTTGAGATATGGAAGTGTGAAATCCTACCAATAAGGACAGTACAGTTTAGATTTATTACTTCTATCACACTAAGGTAAGGTAAGGTAAGGTAAGGTAAGGTGAAGTCGCTCAGTTGAGTCCGACTCTTTGCGACCCCATGGACTGTAGCCTACCAGGCTCCTCCGTCCATGGGATTCTCCAGGCAAGAATACTGGAGTGGGTTGCCATTTCCTTCTCCAGGGGATCTTCCTGACCCAGGGATCGAATCCAGGTCTCCCGCATTGGAGGCAGACGCTTTAACCTCTGAGCCACCAGGGAAGCCACTACTTGAGTGCAATCTCAAAAATGACAAAATGATCTTGGTTCATTTCCAAAGCAAACCAAAAATGACAAAATGATCTTGGTTCATTTCCAAAGCACAGTAATCCAAGTCTGTGCCCCAACCACTAATGCCAAAGAAGCTGAAAAGTTCTATGAAGACCTACAAAACTCTCTAGAACTAATACCAAAAAAAAAAAAAAAAAAAAAAATGTCCTTTTCATCATAGAGCACTGAAATGAAAAAGTAGAAAGTCAAGAGATACCTGGAGTAACAGGCAAGTTTGGTCTTGGAGTACAAAACGAAGCAGGGCAAAGGCTAACAGAGTTTTGCTAAGAGAACACTGGTCATAGCAAGCAGTCTCTTCGAACAATACAAGAGACAACTCTACACATGGACATCCCAGATGGTCAATACTGACATCAGATTGATTATATTCTTTGCAGCCACAGATGGAGAAGCTCTATACAGTCAGCAAAAACAAGACCAGGAGCTGACTGTGGCTCAGATGAACCCCTTATTGCAAAATTCAGACTTAAATTGAAAAAAGCAGGGAAAACTCCTAGACCATTCAGGTATGACCTAAATCAAATCCCTTATGATTATACAGTAAAAGTGACAAATAGATTGAAGGGATTAGTTCTGATAGAGTGCCAGAAGAACTATGGAAGGTGGTTAAAAACTTGGTACAGGAGGTGGTGACTAAAACCATACCCAAGAGAAATAAAGACAAAATGGTTGTCTGAGGAGGCCTTACAAATAGCAGAGAAGAGAAAAGAAGTGAAAGGCAAAGGAGAAAAGGAAAGTTATACCCATCTGAATGCAGAGTTCCAAAGAATAGCAAGGAGAGTAAAGAAAGACTTCCTCAGTGATCAGTGCAAAGAAATAGAGGAAAACAATAGAATGGAAAAGACTAGAGATCTCTTCAAGAAAATTAGAGATACCCCAGGAACATTTCATGCAAAGATGGGCACAATAAAGGACAGAAATGCTATGGACCTTATAGAAGCAGAAGATCTTAGGAAGAGGTGGCAAGAATACAAGAACTATACAAAAAAGTCTTAATAATCAGGATAACCATGATGGTGTGGTCACTCATCTAGGTACATTTCCTGGAGTGTGAAATCCAGTGAGACTTAGGAAGGACCCCTACAAACAAGGCTAGTGGAGGTGATGGAATTCAAGCTGAACTATTCCAAATCCTGAAAGATGATGCTGTGAAAGTGCTGCACTCAATATGCCAGCAAATTTGAAAAACTCAGCAGTGGCCACAGGACTGGAAAAGGTCAGTTTTCATTCCAATCCCAAAGAATGGCAATGCCAAAGAATGTTCAAACTACCGCACAATTGCACTCATTGCACATGCTAGGAAGATAATGCTCAAAATCCTTCAAACTAGGCTTCAACAGTATATGAACTGAGAACTTCCAGATGTATAAGCTGGATTTAGAAAAGGCAGAAGAACCAAAGATCATATTACCAATATCTGTTGGATCATAGAAAAAGCAAGGGAATTCCAGAAAGATATCTACTTCTTCATTGACTACTCTAAAGCCTTTGACTATGTGGATCACAACATATAACTTGTGAATTATGTTTCATGGAAAGAGAGAAAGAAGGAAGGAAGGAAAAGAAAGAAAGAAAAAGCACACAGTTGTGTCTGACTCTTTACAATCCCATGGACTATAGCCTGCCAGGCTCCTCTGTCCATGGAATTTTCCAGGTAAGGATACTGGCGTGGATTCCCATTTACTTCTCCAGGAGATCTTCTTGACCCAGGTTTTGAACCTGGGTCTCCTGCACTGCAGGCAGCTTCTTTACCATCTGAGCCAGTCTTAGATAATTAAGATAGTTGAAATCATAGGAGCAGGGACTTAGACACAGAAAGGAACAGTGTAAAAAAACATTATAAGTTATTTGTTTATGATTAGCAGTCCACAGTCAAATATGACCAAATTTTATTCTCTAGAGGTTTTAATAATATTACAAAAAGTGTTGAGAAAAATGAGATCACAGGGCAGAGAATTACATCTCTATTCACTGACCACAAGCATTTAATAGGCATACCACACGTTATAGAAAATTCCTCTAGGCCTGAACAGAGTTTCTATCCCTAGGGTTGTTAATAGTGATGCCTTTACTCTAGGTTTATTTTTTAATCTGTTTAAAGCTGCTTGAGTCAGCTTTCAATAATATTAGATCCTTGAAGAGTAGGATCTTGCTTTCTATCAAAACAAGAGTGTATTAACTAGCAGCAAGGGAAATTATTTAGTAATGGAATTAATAGTGAAATTTTATTTTATGAAAATTCTCAATTGATTCCCCAAATTGACTTTACCACACTAATAGAATAGTCCTCTCACAACTGACTGTCACAGCTGAGAAGTGAAGATTTTTTCCCATGGCTTTCCTTGTCAGCTTTAATTTTAACATTGGAAACTTCAGGAGAGATAATTAGAAAAGTAATTAACATTGGAAGTAAAAAGCACATTTTAACAAATTGAAGCTATTTGGGGAATTAAGAAGATGAGACCAGAACAAAACCACTCTAGATATGTGTTTTATTTTTTCTCAGTGAGACAGAAGACATTTGTTTATACTGTCATATAGCCTTTCACTTATTAACCTATTCATTTTCTATTTCTTTTCTTTTCTGTTTTTCCTCATTTTTAGTCAGGCAGGCTCACTACCTTAGTGTCATTTCAAACTCCTCCCTTTCTGCTGCTTTTCATGTAATTTCATTTGTTTCCAGGCTGCTTGTTCTATTTTTTCAATGATTTCTGCTTCCATCCTCTTGCCTCCACTCCAGTATAGGTACTCTGTTTAATTATTTCTCCCTCGGACTACTATAATAGATTAACAATGTGTCTTGTGTTATTGGCCACTTCTCATTCCGATCATCTTTCTCTTTGTTGCCAGTTCAATTTTCTCAAGACATACATTCACTTATATCCTTCTACCATGAGCCTTCTAAGCTCTGCTTCCAACAACATTCTGACATAAAAAGGGGAGAAATCCTTCAAGTGATTCCCATTGAATGCATTTGTTTATTCAGTCTGTTTTTTCGCTTGCTCTTTAAAAAGATGCAATATCCAGTATATCCCCAATGGTATCCATAAAGACTAATGCAATGAACTGAACCGTCATATATCTGTTAGTTGGATTAAGAAATGAACTGAGGTTATGACAAATCCAGACAATGTTTTTAAAAGCAGAGACATCACTTTGCCGACAAAGGTTCGTACAGTCAAAGCTGTGATCTTTCCAGTAGTCATGGATGGATGGGGGAGTTGGACCATAAAGAAGACTGAGGGCTGAAGAATTGATGTTTTCAAACTGTGGTACTGGAGAAGACTCTGAGAGTCCCTTCAGCTTCAAGGAGATCAAACCAGTCAATCCTAGAGGAAATCAACCCTGAATATTCATTGGAAGTTCTGATGCTGAAGCTGAAGCGCCAATATTTTGGCCACCTGATGTGAAGAGCCAACTCATTGGAAAAGACCCTGGTGCTGGGAAAAATTGAAGGCAAAAGGAGAAGAGGGCAGCAGAGGATGAGATGGTTAGATAACATCACCGACTAAATGGACATGAGTTTGAGCAAACTCTGGTAGACAATGAAGGACAGGGAAGCCTGGCGTCCTGCAGTCCATGGGGTTGCAAAAAGTTGGACACAACTTAATGACTGAAAAACAGGAACAACATACCTTGTTTCATTGCACTTTGCTTTACTGAGCTTTGCAGATACCGCATTTTTCACAGATTGAAGGTTTGTGGCAATCTTGTAGCTGAGCTAGATTATCAGTGACATTTTTCCAACATTTGCTTACTTTATATCTCTGTCACATTTTGGTAATTCTTGCAATATGTCTAAGTTTTTCATTATTATTACAATTGTTACGATAATCTGTGATCAATGATCTTTGATGTTATTACTGCAAAAATATTAAGACTTGCTGAAGGCTCAGGTGATGATTTCCATTTTTTAGCAGTAAAGTATTTTTTAAAGGCATTGTACATTTTTTATCCATATGCTATTATATACTTAATAGACTAAAATATAATGTAAATATAACTTTTATATGTACTGGGAAACCAAAAAATGTCTGTGATTTACTTTATTAGTATTCTCAGGAACCAGACCTGCAATATCTTTGAAGTATGCTTGTAATTTATGTTTTCTCAGTAAATCATTAATCAGCAAGTGTTTCAAACATGTTTGCATAAAAAATTTACATTGCATTTTCTTGTAATGAAAAGAAAATGTCTATCTTTGGTTAGTTTTCTTTCTTACTCCTAATCCTGTATGTGTGTATTTTTGTTTTCTCTCTTTTTCTTGATTTTGCTTTGCTCAAGATCACTGAGGGTGGTACAGGCCCTGGTGAAACTGCTTTTCAGACAATCTAGAAAGAGCAAACTGGCTTGAAATCTTTACATGGAATCTCTGCGGATATTCAATACAGTTAGGCCTGAGGCTCTGGTCTGGTATTTGTATGAGCGCCTTTTCTTTATCTCAACCTAGATCTTGCCAGTTTCTTCTATGTGATTGTATACCATGCAGGTAGGGAGGAGTATGTGTGGCACTCCTGTGATCCACTTGAGTCTCTCCCAATATTCCATTTTCCAGCTATAACTGTGAAAAGACACATGCAGCAACCATAGCTCAGGAATGCTGTGATTCCTCAAGCCATTATGAACCTGCTTGAAAGCATGCCTGCTTTCTTCAGAAAGCCTCATGATGTCAGTAATAAGCCTTTTCATATCCTCTTGGCCTCATCGATGACATGTGACGTGATCAGTGACATCTGTGACATCATCAGTGCACATCTGGACAGATTTTAAGTGAGAGATCCACATTCCTAAAAACAGATTGTTCACTAGGACTTTTAAGACTTGTCAGAAATACTTTGCTCCTGATGCTGCCTATGGCTCTGTCACCAACAAAGATCCTGGTTCTCAGGTTTAGGGAAAAATACCTATGGCACATTAAGCCAGGGGTTAGCACTGTAGAGCCAGCATTGCTGTCGAGGAGGCCCTAAACCCTGGCAATGCTGATATGAGACTCTCTGGAAGAAGAAACTAAATATAGAGTAGAGAGGATTTCCTCCAAGTGTGGCTGGTAACTACCCTAAAAATACAACTATTTGACCCAGCTGTAAATACAAAACTACTAAAAACTTTATAAAATAGAAAAGCAAACAAAAGAAGTTTTTGTGTTTCTATAATATAGGTTCTAAATTAATATCTGCTGAGATACAACAATTGACAAACTTTCATGAACTTAATATTAGGACTCAGGGTATAGTTATAATTGGGGATCCTACTACATTTAAACCAAGAGATTTGACTAAATTTAAGTAAATGGCTCTCTAAACTCTTAAGGGTGTGACCAAATAAAAAACAGAGGAAAATTAGGTATTCCTTATCTTAATGCCTTATCTATTGCCTTGCTTAAATTTCCTATGGTCATATAGCATTCTTGTCCTAAAATATCCCCTAGTGGTTATGCATACTCTGGCCCAACAAGTAATAAAATAAATCTCTGGCACTTAAAACTGGCTTTCAAAAACAACCCCTCACCCCAGTTAAAATAGTTGATACAGCACAATATAAATTAAAATAGGGATTTTAAGGATTGAAACCCATTATTCAAGACCTAATTAAAGAAGGGATGGTTATCTCCACTCTCTCTCCATTTAACAGCCCAATTTGGCCTGTTCTCAAATCTGGGAAGAATGATTGGCTCCTTATGGTGGACCACCATAGCTTTAATGTTGTGGGCATACTGTTAAGGACCCTGAAAGTGAAAGTATTAGTCACTCAGTCTTGTCCAACTCTTTGGGACCCCGTGGACTGTAGCCTGCCAGGCTCCTCTTTCCATGGAATTCTCCAGGCAAGAATACTGGAATGGGGTCCCTGACCCAGGGATCAGACCTGGGTTTCCTGCACTGCAGGCAGGTTCCTTACCATCTGAGCCATTAGAGAATCCCATTGAGGACCCTATACCAATATTATTGAAATGAATTATTATTTTCTGCAAAGAGTTTTTATAGTTACAGCTCTTACATTTAGGTCCTTGACCCATTTTTATTCAAAATGGATCATATGGGGTGAGATAGGGATACAATTTTACTTTTTTGCATGTGAGTATCATCATGTCAGCATTATTTGTTGAAAACAAATTCTTTGCCGACTGAATGGTCCTAGCACCCTTATCAAATATCAATTCATCACAAATGTATGAATCATAGATAATAAACTAGGGCAATTAATTGTAGGGCTCCATTCTTCTGTTTCCTTTCACTCCAAATACTCTTTCATTGCCTAATGTTCTGTCTTAAAACCATTGTCATATACAGATGTGAAAGATATATACATTATATCTATATAATACATGTATATGTATATATTGTACACATTTATATTTTATACACAAATATCATACATGCTTTTTTTTTTCCAGTTCTTTTTTCAGATGGGAGGGTAAATCTCATCTCAGTTACTCATTTTTGACCAGAAGTGAAAGTCTGGGATTAATTCATACTTTTTCCAAATGATTATTTTTTTAATATATGGAAAAAAATGAAATAAGATCTGTCCTCTTAGTAATTGTTGAAGTGTGCCACACATTGTTGTTAACTGTAGGCACAATATTGTGCAGACTTCTAGACCCTTTTCTTCTTTTGTAACTGAAACTTATACACATTGAGCACCAACTCCCTGTTTCCCCTTCCCATAGTCCCTGGCAACAGCTATTCCATTTTCTTCTTCTTGAGTCTGACTACCTTAGATGCCTCATAAAAGGGGAATCATGCAGTTGTCTGTGACGGACTTATTTCAAATTAGAATAATGTCCTTCAGGTTTATCCAAGTTATCACATATAACAAGATTTCCTTCCTTTAGAAGGTTTCTTAGTATTCCATTGAATGCATATGCCAGATTTCTTTATTTCAAACATTCTAGTGTAACAATGGGGAGGGGATTAGTGTTTTCTGCCCTTACATTTTATATGACTGATTTTGTTGTTGTTTACCTGCTAAGTCATATCTGGCTGTTCTGCAAACCCATGGACTGTAGCCTACCAGGATCCTCTGTCTATGGACAAGAATACTGGAGTGGGTTGTCATTTCCTAATGCAGGAGATCTTCCTGATCCAGAGATCGAAACTGCATCTCCAGTATTGGCAGGCAGATTCTTTACCACTGAGCCACCAGGGAAGCCCCATATGACGGATTACTGATGATAAAAAGAAAAATGCTGCACTTAAGTAAAAATTCAAATCTTGTATAGTAGAGGGGAAAATGTAATAAAGGAGAAATAAAATTTTTGCATTAAAAAACCCATTGGTTGTTAAGGAGTGTGTTCCTAATTTCCTTAGATTTGTGATTTTTCCAGCTTTCCTCGTGTTATTGATTTCTAGTTTCATACAGTTTTGATTACAAAAGATACTATATATGATTTCAGAAATCTTTTAAAATTTGTTAATATTTGTTTTGTGACCTAGAATATAATATCTCCTGGAGAACTTCACTTGACTTGAGAGAAGTGTATATTCTGCTGTTGTTTGATGGAAAATTCTGTGTTTGTCTACTTGGTCTAAGTTGTTGTTCAAGACCATTATTTCCATATTGATTTTCTATATGGTTGGTCTATCCATGGTTCATTGTTGCCTATTTCTGCTGAGCTCTGTTAAAATTTGCTTAATATATTTAGCATCCTCTGATGTTAGGATCATATATATTTACAATTGTTATATCCTCTTGCAAGACATGTTCCCTTGGTATCTCTAATTTTCTTGAAGAGATCTCTAGTCTTTCCCCTTCTGTTCTTTTCCTCTATTTCTTTGCATTGATCTCTGAAGAAGGCTTTCTTATCTCTTCTTGCTATTCTTTGGAACTCTGCATTCAGATGCTTATATCTTTCCTTTTCTCCTTTGCTTTTCACTTCTCTTCTTTTCACAGCTATTTGTAAGGCCTCCCCAGACAGCCATTTTGCTTTTTTGCATTTCTTTTCCGTGGGGATGGTCTTGATCCCTGTCTCCTGTACAGTGTCATGAACCTCATTCCATAGTTCATCAGGCACTCTATCTATCAGATCTACTGCCTTAAATCTATTTCTCACTTCCACTGTATAATCATAAGGGATTTGATTTAGGTCATACCTGAATGGTCTAGAGGTTTTCCTTACTTTCTTCAATTTAAGTCTGAATTTGGCAATAAGGAGTTCATGATCTGAGCCACAGTCAGCTCCCGGTCTTGTTTTTGCTGACTGTATAGAGTTTCTCCATCTGAGGCTGCAAAGAATATAATCAATCTGATTCTGGTGTTGACCGTCTGGTGATGTCCATGTGTAGAGTCTTCTCTTGTGTTGTTGGAAGAGGGTATTTTATATGACCAGTGCATTCTCTTGGCAAAACTCTATTAGCCTTTGCCCTGCTTCATTCCGTATTCCAAGGCCAAATCTGCCTGTTACTCCAGGTGATTCTTGACTTCCTACTTTTGCATTCCAGTCCCCTATAATGAAAAGGACATCTTTTGGGGGTGTTAGTTCTAAAAGGTCTTGTAGGTCTTCCTAGAACTGTTCAACTTCAGCTTCTTCAATGTTACTGGTTGGGGCATAGACTTGGATTACCGTGATATTGAATGGTTTGCCTTGGAAATGAACAGAGATTATTCTGTCATTTTTGAGATTGCATCCAAGTACTGCATTTTGGACTCTTTTGTTGACCATGATGGCTACTTCATTTCTTCTAAGGGATTTCTGCCCGCAGTAGTAGATATGATGTTCATCTGAGTTAAATTCACCCATTCCAGTCCATTTTAGTTCACTGATTCCTAGAATGTCAACGTTCACTCTTGCCATCTGTTTGACCACTTCCAATTTGCCTTGATTCATGGACCTGACATTCCAGGTTCCTATGCAATATTGCTCTTTACAGCATCAGCCCTTGCTTCTATCACCAGTCACACCCACAACTGGGTATTGTTTTTTCTTTGGCTCCATCCCTTCATTCTTTCTGAAGTTATTTCTCCACCGATCTCCAGTAGCATATTGGGCACCTATCGACTGGGGAGTTCCTCTTTCAGTATCCTATCATACTGTTCACGGGGTTCTCAATGCAAGAATACTGAAGTGGTTTGCCATTCCCTTCTCCAGTGGACCACATTCTGTCAGACCTCTCCACCATGACCCGCCTGTCTGGGTTGCCCCACTGGCATGGCTTAGTTTCACTGAGTTAGACAAGGCTGTGGTCCTAGTGTGGTTACATTGATTACTTTTCTGTGGTTATGGTTTCAGTGTGTCTGCCCTCTGATGCCCTTTTGGAACACCTACTGTCTTACTTGGGTTTCTCTTACCTTGGGCGTGGGGTATCTCTTCACAGCTACTCCAGCAAAGCGCAGCCGCTGCTCCTTACCATGAACGAGGGGTATCTCCTCACAGCCACCCCTCCTGACCTTGAACGTGGAGTAGCTCCTCTAGGCCCTCCTGAGCCTGTGCAGCCACCGCTCCTTGGACGTGGTGTTGGTCCTCCCAGCCACCACCCCTGAACTCAGACGTGGGGTAGCTCATCTAAGAAGCCACCCCTGACCTTAGATGTGGGGTGGCTGCTCCTGCACTGTCACAGCCTGGCACTCTCGGCCACCGCCCCTGACCTCAGACGTGGGGTAGCTCTTCCTGGCCACCGCCCCTGACCTCGGACGAGGGATAGCTCCTCTTGGCTGCTGCCCCTTGGGCATGGGATTCTCTCAGCTTCTGCCCCGACCTCAGACGTGGAGTAGCTCCTCTGGGCCACGCTTGTGCGCTGTCACAGCCACAGAAGATATTAGGAGGAGGTGGCAAGAATACACAGAAGAACTGTACAAAAAAGAACTTCACGACCAAGATAATCACGATGGTGTGATCACTCACCTAGAGCCAGAAATCACGGAATGTGAAGTCAAGTGGGACTTAGAGCATCACTATGGACAAAGCTAGTGGAGGTGATGAAATTCCAGTTGAGCTATTTCAAATCCTGAAAGATGATGCTGTGAAAGTGCTGCATTCAATATGCCAGCAAATTTGGAAAACTCAGCAGGGGCCACAGGACTGGAAAAGGTCAGTTTTCATTGCCATCCCAAAGAAAGGCAATGCCAAAGAATGCTCAAACTACTGCACAATTGCACTCATCTCACACGCTAGTAAAGTAATGCTCAAAATTCTCCAAGCCAGGCTTCAGCAATACGTGAACCATGAACTTCCAGATGTTCTAGTTGGTTTTAGAAAAGGCAGAGGAACCAGAGATCAAATTGCCAACATCCGCTGGACCATCAAAAAAGCAAGAGAGTTCCAGAAAAACATCTATTTTTGTTTTATTGACTATGCCAAAGCCTTTGACTGGGTGGATCACAATAAACTGTGGAAAATTCTGAAAGAGATGGGAATACCAGACCACCTGACCTGCCTCTTGAGAAATCTGTATGCATGCCAGTAAGCAACACTTTGAACTGGACATGGAAAAACAGACTGGTTCCAAATAGGAAAAGGAGTACGTCAAGGCTGTATACTGTCACCCTGCTTATTTAACTTCTATGCAGAGTACATCATGAGAATTGCTGGGCTGGAAGAAGCACAAGCTGGAATCAAGATTGCCGGGAGAAATAGCAATAACCTCAGATATGCAGATGACACACCACTTATGGCAGAAAGTGAAGAGGAACTAAAAAGCCTCTTGATGAAAGTAAAAGAGGAGAGTGAAAAAGTTGACCTAAAGCTCAACATTCAGAAAATGAAGATCATGGCATCTGGTCCCATCGCTTCATGGGAAACAGATGGGTAAACAGTGGAAACAGTGTCAGACTTTATTTTTTGGGCTCCAAAATCACTGCAGATGGTGATTGCAGCCATGAAATTAAAAGACGCATACTCCTTGGAAGGAAAGGTGTGACCAACCTAGATAGCATATTGAAAAGCAAAGACATTACTTTCCCAACAAAGATCTGTCTAGTCAAGGCTATGGTTTTTCCAGTGGTCATGTATGGATGTGAGAGTTGGACTGTGAACAGAGCTGAGCTCCAAAGAATTGATGCTTTTGAACTGTGGTGTTGGAGGAGACTCGAGAGTCCCCTGGACTGCAAGGAGATCCAACCAGTCCATTCTGAAGGAGATCAGCCCTGGGATTTCTTTGGAAGGAATGATGCTAAAGCTGAAACTCCAGTACTTTGGCCACCTCATGCAAACAATTGACTCATTGGAAAAGACTCTGATGCTGGGAGGGATTGAGGGCAGGAGGAAAAAGGGACGACGGAGGAGGAGATGGCTGGATGGCATCACCAACTCGATGGACGTGAGTTTGGGTGAACTCTGGGAGTTGGTGATGGACAAGGGGGCCTGGCATGTTGCAATTCATGGGATCACAAAGAGTTGGACACGACTGAGTGACTGAACTGAACTGAACTCATATCCTCTTGATGAATTGACCCCTTCATAATTATTTAATCATCTTCTTTTTTTTCTGTCAGATTTTTGACTTATAGTCTATTTTGTCTAATATAAGTAAATATAGCTACTTTTCTTCTCTTTTGCTTTCTATTTTCATGAAATATCTTTTCCCACACCTGTACTTTCAGCCTCTGTGTATCCTTGGAGCTAATGTGAGTCTCTTGTAGAAAGTGTATAGTTGGGTCTTATCCTGTTTTTTTAAAATCCATTGTCAAGTCTATATCTTTTGGTTGGAGAATATAATCCATTTATATTTAATTATTGATGGGTGAGGATTTACTATAGTCATCTTATTGTTTTCTGTGTGTTTTGTAATTCCTAGTTCCTTCCTCTCTTGTCTTCCTTTCAGATTTGACAATTTTCTGCAGTTATGTGCTTTGATTATGTTTTCTCTTGTGTGCTTATTATAGGTTTTTGCTTTGTGGTTACCATGAATCTTACATAAAATACATTTTGTTTTTAATAAAAGACAATTATTTCTACCTCTTTTTTTCCCCTATTGCCACATTTTGTTTCAATGTCTCTTTTTATATTGCACATTCATTAATAAATTATTATAGCTAGATTCAGTTTTAGTACTTTTTTCTTTTAATCTTTATATTAAAGTGATTTACACACCACTTTTATGGTATTAAAGTATTCTGAATTTGACTATATGCTTACCTTTATGAATTTATTTTGTATTTTCAAAAGTTTTTATGTTATTAATTAGCATCATTTCATTTCAGCTTGAAGAACTTTAGTTTTTCTTGTAAACCTGGTCTAGTGATGATTAAACTCCCTCAGATCATTTATGTCTTTATCTCTTTATCTCTTCTTCATTTCGGAAGGACAGTTTTTCTAGGCAAAGTATTCTTGGTTGGCCAATTTTTTAAAATTTGAGCACTATGAATATACCATTCTATTCTCTTTTGACCTGCAAGGTTTCTATTGATAGCTTCATAAGGATTTCACATATGAGATGAATTTTTTTCTCTTGCTTTTTATGAATTTCAAAATTCTTTGATTTTTTACATTTTATTATAGTGTGTCTCAATGAAATCCTCTTTTTAAAAATTATTTTTTAATTAAAAAATTTTGTTGATATATTTTGGCCACACTGCAAAACATGTGGGATCTTTCCCTGACCAAGGATTGAACCCATGCTCCTGCATTGGAAGCACAGAGTCTTAACCACTGGACCTCCAGTGAAGTCCAGATGAAATCCTCTTTTGATTGAATTTGTTTGGGGACCTTCAGGTATATGGATGTCCATATCTCTCTTTAGATTTGGGAATTTTTTTAGCCATTATTTCTTTAATTATACTTTCTTCTTCTTTTTCTCTCTGTTCTCTTTATGATAATATCATAATGAAATACTATTTTGCCTGATGTTGTCCCATAATTCACATAAGCTTTCTTCACTCTTTTGAGTTGGATTGAATTATCTCTATCTGTGTTCCCTTATAGCTTGCTGAGCTTCCTTCAAATAATAAGTTTTTTTTGTCAGGCAGTTTGCATATCTCCATTTCTTTGAGGTTCTCTACTGAAAAATTATTGTGTTCCTTTGGTAATGTCATGTTTTCTTGGTTTTTCATGTTCTTCAAAGTCTTATACTGTTGTTTTCACATTTAAAGAAGCAGTAACCTCCTCCACTCTTTATCAGCAGGCTTTGGATTCACCTGTTAGTCCAGCTAGGGATTCTGAGGCTTTTTCAGACCTCTCTATTGATGCACCTGCTATGCACTTCTTGTTCCCTCTCAGGAGAGGGGCATCCTTAAGACTGTATCCCTTCTCTCAATCCTGCAAAACCAGACCAGGTGTGGAGGGCCCCTCATTTGTTTCCCAAGGACAGTGCCCCAAACTGCTCACGTTTGTGAGCCTTCAGTCCATCTTGCAGAGTTAGGGCAGCTTTCTGCACTTGCTCATAAGCTGTCTGCAGAGGCTTGCTCTTTCTGGCCATGGATGGACAGAGAGGGTAAAGGGCGTCAGTGAGGAATTTGGAGTGTTAGGGATGACAGTGGGTCAGCTGGGGTTCATAGATGAGGCACCCCAGAGGCTCATCAGTAGAATTCCTGACAGAGTCCATGAAATGGTTAGCAGAAAGAACAGTGAGGTGTTTAGTAGAGTTTCTTTGGTGACCTCAGCCCTGGCTGCTATGTTCCAGCCTCTCCCAGTCCTTTCACTCTGCAGACTACATCAGTAATCTGGGTTAGGTGAGAAAGAACTGGGCCTCTTGGAAACTGTCTCCCACGTTGGGGAAACTGGACACTCACTCCCATGCTCTCACTTTCCCCTTTGGGAGAAATTGTCTGTCACAGGGTCTCTCCTAGCCCCAAACCTTGCTGCCTCAAGGGAAGAGTAATGCAGACAAAGGGAAATGTTCTATTTCCCTCTTCAGTGTGTCTGTTCTTAGGATTTTTTGCTCCAAAAATGTGCTAGAATTTCTTTGCTGGACTCAGACTCCCACAAAGGCAGGCTCAGCCCTGAGTCACTGCCAAATCAGTGTTCTGTGGGAGGATGATGGTTAAAATGTTCTATTCTGCCATCTAACTGATGCCACTCCCAGACAAATCTCTTTTCTGAGCTCAACAGTCCTACTTATTTTTTTTTAGTAGTTGTCCTAGGGTTTGCAATATACATTTACAGCTAATACAAGTCCATTTTAAAATAAAATTATAGTGATTCATGGGTAGTGAGTACCTTGTAATAACCAAATGATCCTAATTCTTCCCTTGTTTCCCTTGTATCATTGCTGTCATTTATTTCTCTTATACATAAGCATATAATGTATATATACAAACACACATAATTGAATACATTTTTGCTGCTATTGTTTTGAACAAACTATTATCTGCTATTTCATTTTAGAAAAAGTAAAATGAAAGATTTTACTTTTCCTTTACTTCTTCATTCTCTGATGCTGTTTTCTTTATACAGATCTGAGCTGGACCTATATAATGTTCCTTATTTCAAAAGAACTTCTTTTAGCATGTCTTGCAAGGCAGGTGTCCTGGCAATAAATTCCATCCATTTTTTGTTTATCTGAGAAAGTTTTTATTTTCCTTCAAGTCTTTTCTGTGGATGTGTTTTCTTCAAACTTGTGTTCGTAAGGTGCTAATTAGAGGGATTTGCAAGTTTCTTTTTTCAGGAGCTTGTTGTATCTTGTTTCCTCTGTTGTCTGTGTAGCTCAGCAGGTTCTCTGATTCTGCAGTTGCAAGCCATTCTGTTCTTCCTGGCCCGCCAGCCAGCTCCCCTACCAGGGCCCTGAATCAGGCCAGAGAGATTGCAGACTCGGACCCTCCTCTGAAATGCCTGCTCCTGGATGTGCACTCTGTTCTTCACCTTCTCTCTCACTCTGAGTGGGATGAGACAAAAATTGGTCCATCTGGCAGGCTACTCTCAGAAAAGTTGGTATGATGGTGGCACACTCCACTCCTTTCCCTTCCTTCTGAGGGAGAAGTTTCTGGTTGTGCACCTTCTCTCCATCGAGCAAAGTTGTGAATTCAAAGTGTTAGTCACTCAATGTGTCTGACTCTTTGTGACCCCATGGACTGTAGCCTGCCAGGCTCTTCTGTCCATTGAATTCTCCAGGCAAGAATGCTGGAGTGGGTTGCCATTCCCTTCTCCAGGGGGTCTTCCCAACCCAGGGACTGAAGCTGGGTCTCCTGCATTGCAGGCAGATTCTCTACCATCTAAGCCACCAAGGAAGCCTGAGCAAAGTTGTGCTGGCGTTTTCAGCTGCCTGCCACTTTTTCATCCACACATTGTGCTGGTTCATCAGCCCCCTTATTAAGGGGTGAGGAGAGACAGAAATTAGTCCTTCAGGCAGCTCTCAGAAAATCAAAAATGTAGGCGGCATGTTCTTCTCATCTCTTTCCCTCCCTCCCAGAGAAGTCTCACGGCAAGCTGTTTATCCCAGATAGGCAAAGCTGTGGCAACTAGGCCTTCCAGTTTTCTGCTCTGCTCAGCTGCCTCTGGGCCTCCAACCTACGGTGGTTCTGCCAACAGTGAAAAGTGGGGCAAGACAGAAACCAGGCTCTGAAAATGTGGTGTTGAGTCTGAAAAGAAGGGTTTACTCTGTTTTCTACCAAAACAGAAGTTGCAGGTTGGGGCCTTTCTCCCTTGACACTGAGCTACGTTAGCTTGGGGTGGAGCTGATACAGGTAAAGTGATGCTGCTTTTCTTACCCTTTTCAGTGCAGCTGTTCTAGGTTTTGTGTTTGCTTGTGGTATTGCAACTTCTTAAGTGGAATCTTGGATTAACATAAAGATGTTTGGGTTTACGTGAAAGTGCAAGTGTAAGTCGTGTCTGACCCCATGGACTACAGCCCGACAGGCTGTCCATGGAATTCTCCAGGCAAGAATACTGGAGTGGGTTGCCATTTGCTTCTTCAAGGTATCTTCCCGACCCAGGAATTGAACCCAGGTCTCCTGCATTGCAAGCAGATTCTTTACCATCTCAGCTGCTGGGTTATATCATTACTAAATTGGTGTTTCTGCAGGGAAAGGAGGACTAGGACTTCCTATTCAGCCATCTTGCTGGTCTTACTCTCTGGGATTAGTTTTTCATTGGTAATCCCAGGGTTTATTTTCAGTTTTATGATGTAGGTAATATGTAATTAGGTAGAATGGTCTTCAGATTTTGCCTTGGTGTCTAATAAGATACTTTTACATAGGTAATATCTGAGATGTTATGGAAAATGTGTTAGTGATTTAAAAATACTAGTTTTAATGTATAAGCCTCAATTTTTGCTGTTTAGATGGTTACATAGGAGACATTATAAGAAGCACTTGATAAAGTTCTTGTAAGTAGTGCTCAAAAAGAGCATTCATAATTTAAGTGTATATAGCTATATAAGATTAATTCAATGTGTAGTCACACTTGATATTGGTACCCTTTCTCTGTTTCTAAAACCAGTAATCAGTAACATTGAATAGTTTGGCTGCCTGAAATGCAAAACCAGTGCCCAAACCAATCATTTCCACCAGCCTCTGATGGATGAGCATTTTAAAGTTCAGAGGCTTGAGCCAATTGTCCTCCTGTGAAACTTTCTCCTCATTGATTTCAGGTGCTGATGAGCCCAGTGTAAGCACCAGGTGCTCTGAACTTGAAGATGTTGGCTGGGCACGTTCCCCCATGTTCACTGGTGTACATGTGGAACATGTGATCTTAGCACTCAGAAGTTACATTGTTCAAATTGTTTTACTGGATGAACCTGTATCATCAGCAACCACCACCACTTTGACTGATCTGGCATTGCTACTTCACTGTATAGAGAATGTCTCTGAAACACTCAGGCATGCTCAACAATAGCTCTGTAGTGTGTGGACAATTCACCATTTTTATACCTGTATTTTCCTGTCAAGTAATACATACTGTGAACATTCTTGTGCCACAAAAATGTTAAGAATCTTCCTCTGAAAATGAATCAACTACTTCCATCCAATCCATCCACCAAAAGGGAATTTATTTTTCTGTAATAACATGTAAGCATACAGTAACATACCTAAAAAGAAGGCATACTCTCTGTACCATAAAAAAGGAAACATGAGAATATTGTTAATTGAGCAAGAAGAGGAAATGAAAGGTGATTATAAGTTTGAACTGATTCATAAGATTAATAAAATTATTTAAATACCGCAATTCCATATAGTGAACCCATCCATTAGCTTTTAAGATTATAGTGGCACATGATCACACAGCCATCTCTGCTATTTTAAAGTTAATCTTGGCAAATAGATTTCAGTAGAAATAAAATTTTTAATTATTAAAAAGTTGATCTTTATGTAAATTTTCTTCTTGAAGATCATGGAAAACTATACCCGAGTGACACCAATATCCAAGGCGTGGGATAGGCACCAATTCTGTTTTGTTGGCTGTATCCTCTATATCTATTTGAGTGTGTGTACACACACACACACACACACACACACACACACATAACACTTATGTGAGCACATGTGCATGCATGCTCAGTGTCTCAGTTGTGCCCATCTCTTTGTGACCCTATGGACTGTCACACACCAGTCTTCTCTGTCCATGGGATTTTCCAGACAAGAATACTGGAGAGGGTATTTAGCACATAAAAGGTGCTAAATTCATATGGTGAATAAATGAATGTATGCTGTAGTGATGTTTTCTATTGATAATCTAGTTTAGTGCTAGAAGGCACTGGGGAAGTGGAAAGACCTGTGTTTGCAACCCATTTCTACTGTTAACTAATTGCTGACCTTGAACAGTATTTAATTTTCCAGAGCTTCTGTTTGTTCACATATAGAATAAGAAAAACTTATATTGTAAGGTTTTTGTCAGGATAACTGGAAGGGCCTATAAAGCACTTAGCATACTGTCTGAAACCTCAAAGCATCAAATACATGGAAGCTACTATAAATATTGAATGAAGCTCTTCTGTAGATAATACATGCTTCTAGGGACTTAGAAATTTATTATATTTTTTTTGCAGAGAAAAGACTTCCTAATCATACGGATTGGAGATGGGGAAGTAGGATGACTCGGGTTACTGTTTTAAGTTCCCTCTCTTGTTCAGACAATAGTAAAGATAGTTGATAAGTACTTCTATTAAAATGTTTAGTATAACTTCTAAATTAGTAGATAAAAGGAAATGGTGTGAGGTACTCAAAAAGAAGAAAAGGAATAGCATAGAGAACACAACATAGAAAGAGAGCATAACAATAAGAAAGAAATAAAATCAGGTATATCAGTAATCATAGTAAGTGTAAATAGATTTAATTGTCAGTAATTCAGTCAGACCTTTCCTGTAGCTTGCTGTACCAGGCATATGCTAGGCTCAGTATGTAGAATGGTGAGTAAAAACAATGTGATGAGAATGCAACCTCTCTGCATCTCTTGTATTGCCTTTCCTGTGTATTCATTTCATTCTTAGCTCAGTTGTTTTTCCTTCCTGGAGCTGCTCAGAAGTGTTCTACCAATTTAGCAACCCTGGGAGAAGTAGCTGAGCTCTCTCTCAGAGCTCCAATGGAACTCCTGCAACAGTCTCAGGAGCCTGGCTCATGCCAGAAATCAGACTAGCATGAAAAAGAATCTAAAAGAGTGGAAAATAATCTAAAACAGTGGGTATACATGTATGTATATCCGATTCATCAGATATGGAGAGGGGTATGTTACTTCAGATGTGGTGCATACAGACAATGGATTGTTACCCAGCCACAAAAAGAATGGAATAATGGCATTTGCAGCGACACGGATGGACCTTGAGATTATCATGCTGAGTGAAGTGCGTCAGACAAAGACAAATATCATGTGATATCCCTTATATGGAGAATCTAAAAGAATGGTACAAATGAGTTTGTTTCCAAAACAGAAAAAGAGTCACAGATGTAGAAAACAAACTATGGTTACCAAGGAGGGAAAGGGAGAGGGGGATAAATTGACACACTACTATACATAGGGGCTTCCCTGGTGGCTCAGATGGTAAAGCATCTGCCTGCAATGCAGGAGACTCGGGTTCGATCCCTGGGTCAGGAAGATCCCCTGGAGAAGGAAATGGCAACCCACTCCAGTACTCTTGCCTGGAAAATTCCATGGACTGAGGAGCCTGGTAGGCTACAGTCCATGGGGTTGCAAAGTGTTGGATACGACTGAGCAACTTCACTTTCACTGTATACAAAATATATAACAAGAACCCACTGTGTAGCAGAGGGAACTGCTCAGTACTCAGTGATGACTTATATGGGAAAAGAATCTAAAACAGTAGGTATACATATATGTCTATCTGATTCAATCTAAAAGAGTGGATATATGTGTATGTATTTTTGGGCTCCAAAATCACTGCAGATGGTGACTGTAGCAATGAAATTAAAAGACGCTTACTCCTTGGAAGGAAAGTTATGACCAACCTAGATAGCATATGCAAAAGCAGAGACATTACTTTGCTGACTAAGGTCCGTCTAGTCAAGGCTATGGTTTTTCCAGTGGTCATGTATAGATGTGAGAGTTGGACTGTGAAGAAAGCTGAGTGCTGAAGGATTGATGCTTTTGAACTGTGGTGTTGGAGAAGACTCTTGAGAGTCCCTTGGACTGCAAGGAGATCCAACCAGTCCATTCTGAAGGAGATCAGCCCTGGGATTGCTCTGGAAGGAATGATGCTAAAGCTGAAACTCCAGTACTTTGACCACCTCATGCGAAAAATTGACTGATTGGAAAAGACTCTGATGCTGGGAGGGATTGGGGGCAGGAGGAGAAGGGGACGACAGAGGATGAGATGGCTGGATGGCATCACAGACTCGATGGACGTGAGTCTGAGTGAACTCCGGGAGATGGTGATGGACAGGGAGGCCTGGCGTGCTGCGATTCATGGGGTCGCAAAAAGTCAGACACGACTGAGCGACTGAACTGAACTGAACTGATACCTGATTAACTTTTCCGTATAGTAGAAGCTAGCACAACATTGTAAAAACTGTACTCCAAAGAAGATTAATTAAAAAATAATAACCAACTGGTGCTTTTGCCAGTTTGAATGGCAAGTATATCCCAGGTTGGCTCAAACTTCAAACATCTGCAACACTTGTACTCTAATTAATATCTGCTAATATGACAAGTATTGAACTAAAATTTGATAATTTCTGTGGTTGTTGCTGTTCAGTTGGTGACTCATGTCTGACTCTTTGTGACCCCATAGACTGTAGCATGCCAGGCTTCCCTGATAATTTCTATATTAACTTCAAAAGAAAAAACCAGAAGTTAAACATTAGGTACGTGCTGTGGACATCTGTAGTGCCTGAACCCTCAGTAATGTCTAACTTTTACCAAGGTTCTTTAGCACAGAATCCACTTTCTGGAGCTCTAGACCTCTCCCAGACTTCTATATCTCTCCAATCTTGATATAGCTAGATTTAGAAAATAGGTTCAGAATAGTTTCCATTATAATTTTGAAGTCATTGTTAATATTTTCATATCACTAATGAAGCTGATAAGAGGTATGAAGTCATTCTGATTTTAAGTTTTTATTTATTTACTTATTAATTATTGTCATGATGTGCTTTTTTCTGAAAGATTTTTTTAAGAAAATATTTCTGCTTTGATGTTCTGAAATGTCATAATAATTCATTTGTAAGTATTTTTTCATTAATTGTTTTTGGTACTTGAGGAGGGGTGTTTTTAGTGTGCAAAGAAAAGTATTCTATATTTTCAGATCTTGAAAATTTTCTATTTTTTTTCATAATTTCCTTTTTACTTCTTCTTTGTTTAAATTTCAAGTAGCTGTATGTTTGATATTATGTTTTCTCCTCCTAGCTTTTTTTCCTGTTATCATTTCTGTGGGGTGTTTTTGTCTTCTCTCTTTTTTGAAAGGTTTTCTTCTTAAAGCTTTACATTATTTTTATTAAAAAAATTTTTCAGAAATCATTTTAACTTTCCAAGAACTCTTTTTTATTCTTTTTCATGCCATTCTCTTCTTGCTTCATAGTATTAAAGTTACCATTTGTGCTTAAATACTTAAATGAAGCAAGTCAAACTAATTTCAAAATATATTTTTTAATCCATATGATAAACATAATGCAAAATATTAAAAATTAGAATATACTACCCTGGTTAGTCACAGACTTTGTTATCTTCTAATTACCATAAACCTGTTGACTTTTAATAATACTGGATTTTTTTTTTACTTTAAATTTAATACTTAAAAGGAAGTGATAAAAAAGAACAAATATAGGCTTCTAGACATCCAAATGAGACACATTTTGTTGTTATTTAGCTGCTCAGTAGTGTCTTTTGTGACCCCCATGGGCTGTAGCCTGCCAGTCTTCTCTGTCCTTGTAATTTCCCAGGCAAGAAAACTGGAGTCAGTTGCCATTTCTTGAGGCAGGGATGAAATCCACGTCTCCTGAAATGGCAGGCAAATTCTTTACCACTGAGCCAAATAAAACACATAGAGTTTGTAAAATGTCTAACTTTTACCAATCTATGAATTAGAACAATTAGTTAGAATAACTGGTTTTCTAGTTTAAAATACTGTCAAGTGGTTCTGAGGGCTAAGTACCTACATACTCAACATGACATGTGTTCTTTGCAAAAAGAGTTAAACTATGTGTGACCTTGGGCAAGTCACCTAACATCTCTGTGTTTCTTATTTTTCTCATTTGAAAAAGGGGGCTAGTAACACCCTCCTCTTTATGTCCTTATTGTGTTTTAAATATGAACAATTATGTTGACAGCTGCATCTTTATGTGAGTGTGTGTAACAAAATAAAGAGAAAACCTCACAGATGCAGTGGCTTAAAACAACACCCATTTATGAGTTGATAGCAATGTGGGTCAGAAGTGTAGGCAGGCTCAACTGGGTCCGCAGGAGCCCAGCATCAAGGTAATTGGCTGGGCTGGGCTCTTAATCTGGAGACTCTGGGGAAGAATCTTCTTCTAAGCTCATTCTGTTTATTGGCAGAATTCTTCCCCTTGTTAATTGTAGGACTAAAGCCTTCATTTCCTTGATGGTTGCCATCCAGGGGCCGCTCTTGGTGCTTAGAGGTTAGCTACAGCCCTTCACATGGCACCTCCATCTTCAAGCCAGCATTAGTGCATTGTATCCTTACGTTTCAAATCTCTGAGTTTTCCCTCTGTTTTTAAGTGCTCTTGTAATTAGATCAAGCCAATTTAGACAGTCTCCTTTGGCCAAGTAACATAAAGAAAGAAAGAAAGTGGAGCCGATTATACAGAGTGAAGTAAGCCAGAAAGAAAAACACCAATACAGTATACTAACACATATATATGGAATTTAGAAAGATGGCAATGACGACCCTGTATGCAAGACAGGAAAAAAGACACAGCTGTCTATAACAGACTTTTGGACTCAGAGGGAGAGGGAGAGGGTGGGATGATATGGGAGAATGGCATTCTATCATGTATACTATCATGTAAGAATTGAATCGCTAGTCTATGTCTGACGCAGGATACAGCATGCTTGGGGCTGGTGCATGGGGATGACCCACAGAGATGTTATGGGGAGGGAGGTGGGAGGGGGGTTCATGTTTGGGAACACATGTAAGAATTAAAGATTTTAAAATTAGAAAAATAAAATAAAAAAAAATAAAAAAAAAATAAAAATAAAGTGGAAAGGGAAAAAAAAAAAAAAAAGAAAGAAAGTGAAGTTGCTCAGTCATGTCCTACACTTTGCGACCTCATGGACTGTGTAGCACACCAGGTTCCTCCGTCCACGGAATTTTCCAGGCAAGAATACTGGAGTGGGTTGCCATTTCCTTCTCCAGGGCATCTCCCCAACCCGGGGATAGAACCCAGGTCTCCTGCATTGCAGGCAGACGCTTTACCATCTAAGCCACTAGGGAAGCCCCTAGTTATTCATGTAACATAATCATGGAGATAATAGTCATCTAATTCACAGGAAATCTTGGTGGAGTATGGAAGATGTTTTGGAATTCTGCCTGCCACAACTCCATTTACCAGTGTGCCTGGATATATATTACAAATAACTGCTTTCTCCTTACCCCTTCTCCATCCTTGCATTCATAGCATGTCTATCTGATTGACAGTTAAGCAGCTATATCAAGTCATTTATTGTAGGTAATCCAGTGTGGTTCATCTCACGTTTTCTGTGCCTGTTTTTGTGCTAAGTACTTCAAAACCACCAAAAGGAAACTGACAAAAGTAAATTCTTTTTAGGAAGCAGTTCTACAAATGATTTGATTTTTTTCTTTTTTAATATTTGAAAATTTTATTTTTCATCTATAGTGTAATTCTATTTATCTTTTCACCTTATTTTTATTTTATGGTGAAATATAGTTGATTTACAATGTTGTGTTAGTTTCAGGTGTACAGCAAAGTGATTCAGTTACACATATACATATGTCCATTCTTTTTCAGATTCTTTTCCCATATAGGTTATTACAGAATATTGAGTAGAGTTCTCTGTGCTGTACACTAGGTCCTTGTTAATTATCTATTTGTATAATAGTGTGTGTATGTTAATTCCAAACTCCTAATTTATCCCTCCCCTAATTTTTCTCCTTTTGTAACCATTATGAATGCTTCAATTTTAATGAAGAGAATATATTTCTGAACTGGGAGTAAAAAGGCCTGAACTGTGCAGTACAGACTCACTTTGAGTTCAATTTTCCAGTTGGAAAGGGTTCTTAACTTTCCAGACTTCAGTTTTCTTGTCTATGAAATGAGGACACTGAACTGTAGTATCTCCTTTAACTTCCAGCTCTAAAAATTCTATGCTTCTATGTGGTTTTTTGGCATAAAATTTTCAGTTATTAGACCCAGAATCCTGAATGTCTTCATATTCATTCTTTCCACACATACACTGATCACTCAGTCAAGAATATTTTTCTCAGATATCTCTGGTACATCACCCTCTTTTATTTTCTTTCCAACTCCCTTCATAATCTGTTCATTTATTTATTCACCTGTTCATTATGTCACTCCCCATATACCTGGAAAATAAAACTTGGGATCTCACTTTCCTTGTTGATCACCATGTCTTCAGTTTAAGAACAATGTAGCATACATATTTATTAGGCATATGGCAGATAATAAAACAGAATAAAAGATAGATTTGAGAAATATCTGAGTTATTAGTATTGGTTTAGTGTTTAAAAACCATTTTTTTCTATGAAAATTTATGTTCTGTTTTAATAATTGAAAACATGGTAATAGTTCAGCTATTGTGTGCTGGGTATTATGCTAAAAGTCTTATAATCTCTCATTTCACTTATCTGGGATGCTTTGCTTTTTAATAATTTTCAATATCTTGATAGTTGGATCTGTTCAGACTATGACTGACCTTCTGCCAGTGGATTAAGTAAAGTGAAGTGAAGTCGCTCAGTCATGTCCGACTCTTTGCGACCCCATGGACTGTAGCCTACCAGGCTCCTCCGTCTATGGGATTTTCCAGGCAAGAGTGCTGGAGTGGGGTGCCAGTGGATTAGATAGGATCATATTTGGCTGCTCAAACATAAATACCCGAGTTAAAGTGGCTTAACTGAGATGGGAGCTTATTCATTGTCATGCATGGCCAGGGGGCTGTCTGCAGCTGTCACGGCAGCCCCACAACTGTCAGGGACCCAGACTCCTTACTATCATGCTGCCCTGTCATCTTCAGTACGCAGCTTCTGTCTTGCGGCTAAGATGGCCTTTATCATGATCCTATCTCAGCCAGCTGGAAGGAGATATAATAGAAAAGTGCTGTTGCCTTTAGGAGCATCGCCTAGTACTTCATTCATCATTTCTGCTGGAACCCCATTGAGCAAAATTTGGTCACATTACCATACCAATTTGTTAGTGAGACTGATGAAAGTGATCATTACTTTAAAAAGCTAAATTTCAATGTTATTTTTGAAGGTTCTTATTATTAAAATTTAAAGCATTAAATTTCAATATTTTTATTATCAAAGGGAGAACATACACAAAGAATAATTAGTGGCTCTGCCCCAACGAATAAATGGGGTTCACGTTTTCTCAACTTTGGGAAGGCACTAAGATATGAATATTTATGTGTTTTTATAGGATGGCTAATAATGCTAATGACTATATGATTAGTTTGGGCACATTTTAGAAGCTAAGAAGCAATAGATCTATGTTCTACACGTTCAACCCCAAATTCAGAAATTTTATCAAAATTTCTAACATGTGAAATCTTAAAGAATTCCATTACTGGAATTCTAGATAACTCTGAGCAGACTTCAGATATTGTCCCTCCACTTCAGAAAAAGTGGCCTCCTCACATCCATGGATTCATTAATTCATTATTGTAAATAACAGTGGATCCTCTTACTGTGAGCAAGATTCTGAGATAGTCATTCATATTTAAAAGGTAAACAAGATAAGCAAGTTTCCTATTCATTACAGGCACATCCCCAGGTTTTTAAAATTGGGGACTTGAGCCAATATTAGTATAACATGTTGAACATTGGCTTTAGTTACTTGTATCATTTAAAGCTATGCTTTGTGGGGTATATGAACTCCACAGATTAATGAAATCAATGGATGTTCAGTTCCCTTTCATTTAGAATATTTCACAATTTTTATTTTTTAACAAAACTACGTTTGACTATTTAATTTTCTTTTGTTTTATGTCTGAAATTTTCAGAAGTCATTGTTATATTTAGCAGAGTCTCCTACCTTAAAGATATTATTTAGTTGTGATTCAAGGCTGGTTCAGTTCAGTTGCTCAGTCATGTCTGACTCTTTGCCACCCCATGGACTGCAGCACTCCCGACTTCCTGGTCTATCACCAACTCTCGGAGTTTACTCAAACTCATGTCCATAGAGTCAGTGATGCCATCCAACCATCTCATCCTCTGCTGTCTCCTTCTCCTTCACCCTTCCACCTTCCCCAGCACCAGGGTCTTTTCCTTCACATCATGTGGCCAAAGTATTGGAATTTCAGCTTCAGCATCAGTTCTTCCAATGAATATTCAGGACTGATTTCCTTTATGATGGACTGGCTGGATCTCCTTGCAGTCCAAGGGACTCTCAAGAGTCTTCTCCAACACCACAGTTCAAAAGCATAAATTCTTCAGTGCTCAGCTTTCTTTATAGTCCAACTCTCACATCCATATATGACTACTGGAAAAACCATAGCTTTGACTAGACAGACATTTGTTGGCAAAGTAATGTCTCTGCTTTTTAAAATGCTGTCTAGGTTGGTCATAGCTATTCCTCCAAGGAGCAAGCGTCTTTTAATTTCATGGCTGCAGTCATCTGCATTGATTTTGAAGCCCGCTCAAAACAAAGTCTGTTACTATTTCCATTGTTTCCCTATCTATTTGCCATGAAGTGAAGGAACCAGATCCCATGATCTTAGTTTTCTGAACGTTGAGTTTTAAGCCAACTTTTTCACGCTCCTCTTTCACTTTCATCAAGAGGCTCTTTAGTTCTTCTTTGCTTTCTGCCATAAGGGTGGTGCATCTGCGTATCTAAGGTTATTGATATTTCTCCCAGCAATCTTGATTCCAGCTTGTGTTTCATTCAGGTCGGCATTTTGAATGATGTACTCTGCATAGAAGTTACATAAACAGGGTGACAATATACAGCCTTGACATACTCCTTTCCCAATTTGGGACCAGTCTGTTGTTCCATGTCCAGTTCTAACTGTTGCTTGAGCTGCATACAGATTTCTCAGGAGACAGGTAAGGTGGTCTGGTATTCCCATGTCTTTAAGACTTTCCCACAGTTTATTGTGATCCACACAGTCAAAGGCTTTGGCATAGTCAATAAAGCAGAAGTAGATGTTTTTCTGGAACTCTCTTGCTTTTTCTATGATTCAATGGATGTTGGCAATTTGATCTTTGATTCCTCTGCCCTTTCTAAATCCAGCTTGAATGTCTGTAAGTTCATGGTTCATGTACTGTTGAAGCCTGGCTTGGAGAATTTTGAGCTTTACTTTGCTAGTATGTGAAATGAGTGCAATTGTGAGGTAGTGTGAGCATTCTTTGGTATTGCCTTTCTTTGGGATTGGAATGAAAACTGACTTTTCCAGTCCTGTGGCCACTGTTGAGTTTTCCAAATTTGCTGGCATATTCAGTGTGGCACTTTCACAGCATCATCTTTTAGGATTTAGAATTCAAGGCCATATATATTTTGAAAATCCATGTATTCAGTGTTTGTTTTTACATCACTTCTGTATATTTCAGTTATGCATTTTTAGTTTATACTAAAAATTCACATTAGTACATTAGAAATAAAGTGAAAGGTAAAAGATCTTCATCTCCTTACAACCCAGATTAGAGGAATGAAAAATAGCTTTGTTAGATATTAGCTAGCTGGGGGCTTCCCAAGAGGTGCTAGTGGTAAAAAATCTGCCTGCCAATGCAGGAAACTCAGAAGACATGGGTTTGATCCTCGCACTGGAAAGATCCCTGGAGGAGAAAATGGCAGCCCATGCCAGGATTCTTACCTGGGAAATCCCATGGACAGAGGAACCTGGTGGGCTACAGTCCATGGAGTTGCAAAGAGCTGGACATGACTGAGCACACACATAGAGATATTAGACAGCCAGTTTATGGTGCAGCTGAAAACACCAAGAATTAATAGTACTTCACAGGTTTATTACAGTCATGGAATATATTGACAAGGAGAAAGGGGGCAAATCTGATTAAAGTCATATATGCTGTTTTCCTTCCACCTCTATTCAATCTCTATGATATCATTTGTGAGAAGTAAGAAATGAAAGTTAGCTAGCTGGGTCTAGCTTATGGTTTTCTGTCCTGTGAGCTTGGGAAGAACACCTGGGCAGTCAGGAGTTCCATATCCATATACATATCTGTATCTATGTCCATATCCATATGTACTTAGGTTGCATTTTAAAAGCAGAGCTGCTGAAACATCAAGCCTCAGTTCTTTCCTTTTTTTAAACTCGTGGCATGAAAAGAATCCCTGACTGCCTGTTCCTTCCATTCCCTACTGTCCCATTTCCTTCACAACCTGAAATGAATTCAGTCTATCTTTTCACTCTCTACTCAGTTTTTGGAGCTTTTGTGTCACAAGATCATATCCACTGTGCTTTTCTCATAGCAATTTATTTATACCACAAATACAGGAATAATAATAATGATAAATGATTGAGCTTCCCTGGAGGCTCAGATGGTAAAGAATCTGCTTGCAATGCAGAACACCTGGGTTCAATCCTTGGGTCAGGAAGATCTTCTGGAGAAGGGAATGGCAACCTACTCCAGTATCCTTGCCTGAAAAATCCCATGGACAGAGGACCTGGTGGGCTACAGTCCATGGGGTCACAAAGAGTTGGACAGGACTGAGTGACAAACACTTTCACAATAATAAATATTAAGTATCCTTATTATTTATGAACTCCTTGCTAAATGGTAATAAAGAAAAATGATTTAGAGCACAGCCTTTATATTGCTTATATTTCAGTCTTTGTTTTGTCACATAGCTATTTCATAGTGAGCGAATTAATCAGTCTCTCTGTATCTTAGCTATTTCATCTGTGAAGTGGAGATAATATTCCCGAACACATAGGGCTAAGATGAAGATTATATGATGATTGTGAAGTACTTAGCACAGTGGCTGGTATTTTGTAAGTACTCCATTATACGCTGGTGGCTTATTTAGGAAGTTTATATAACTCTTTGAACTTCCAGCATCCATTGTATATAGTGGATAAAAATTGAAATCATCAGACAGGCAGCTGTTAATGTTTACCTTTAAACATAACAGTGGACACAAATTCTCATCCATTTTAGCTTTGTTCTATCATCTCTTCTTCCTACATCTTCATTATTCTTATGCTTTCTGAATTGGAGTTTCTCAGAGAATTATTCTTTTTTCCTGCTTCTCTGCCTTCCTTATTTCTGAAAATAATCATTGTTTTAGCCTAAAGTATTGAACAAAACTTCTTAACTTTTCATTAAGTTTTTGTGATTTATTCTCTCAAAAAAATTCATTGAGCGCTTACTTTGTACCAGATACAGGGGATAAAGATATGATATGCCTGAAACAGTAAACCAGGAGATACTCTTAATAAAGTGTGATAGTGCTATTGTGATCTCACAAGAGAAATAATGACCCCCCTAGCACTCTGACTTCTTGAAATCTGAGAAAGATGCCATGAAATTAATAATTCTTTGTCCATTTTATTTCAAAAGCAAACAAAACATAAAACCTGCTCAACTGTCCTGGGGGGATAGAACATGAGACAACTGGCCACAAAAAAAGCAGAAGTGAGTGTGTGAAATAATGTTTTCACAAATGAATAACTGGTGACATTTTGAAGACAGTGTCAGAAATAGAAGGAAACGCCCTAAGGGCTATGAGGTAGCAAAGAGATATTATGAAAGCTATAGAAATATGCCTAACTAGGACTCTTTTTATAGAATTGTTCAAAGATCAATCACAGAGGAAAAGACAGATAAGAGGCAACAAGGACTTCCCTAGTGGTCAGGTGGCTAAGCCCCCATGCTTCCAATGCAGAGGACAAGGGTTCCATCCATGGTTAGGGAACTAAGATCCTGCATGTTGCACCATGCTCCCAACCAAAAGAAAAAAAAAAAGTGGAGGCAACAATTTTGATGCAATACAATCAACTTAGTGTCTCTCTAATCGTGTCTGGGGACAGTGAGGTTCAGGAAAAAGCCTTCCATCTAAGTGCATCTTTCTCCTGGCCCTGCTGTGTGTTTCATGGGTTTTTGTTTTGGTTTTTCTTTCCAAGCTTCTGTTCAAGTGTAGAAGTCTTCCAGCTTGGGGGACAGTTCTTGGTAGCTGGGTATTTCTAACCCCAAGCTTCTAATAGAACTCTGGTATCAGCTCTTTTATTTTTCCAGTTGTGTTTTGTTAAGAATACATTCTGTTACTAATTTTTTCATGATTTTAGGTCACATTGGTAGCTTTTATCTATGTAACAAAATAGTTATTTTATTCTTTTGAAACTCAGTTTCTCCTAGCCTTGTCTTTCTATTCTTTAGAATGTTTGAATTCTATAATTTTTATTCTTAAGTTCTTAAGTTTAAAATGCCTTAATTTCTTTGCCTTTTCTTTTCCCTTTCCTTAGATCTTAATTATTCTATTATTTAAAATTTTATGTTTTCATTTTATTTCATTTATACAAGTGATCTCCAGTCTTAAAAATCATCTTATAACATTACTCTTATTTTCCCACTTGACAATGTGGCAGTTGATACTCAGAGCGGGAAGGGCTTGTTAAGGTGACAGAGATAGCCTGGCAGGATTGTATTTAACGCATTCACTTAAGAAAAATTTTCATGTGTTTTTTAAAATTCTTGGACCTTCCCTCATTAAGTCAGCTGGACATTTTGAGCTCAAATCTCAGGAAGGGATATTACAAATGAAACAAGATTATAAAAGAAATTTTCCTTGTGATTTCTTTGTTTCAACAGCAAAAGTTTAAGGAGAATGTAAATGACTCAAGAACAGATGAAAAGCAAAAGGACAAAACTAGATAAAAGGAGCTGTTTTTATCCTTCTCCCAATCTCCCAGCCTTAGTGAGGAAATAATTATATTTGTTTAGTGAAGAGAAAAAGACTTGAAAAGGAAGTTATGAGGTCGTAGATGAGTTTCTTTTAAAGAGTCCTACACATGCTTCCTCGGGGTGCAGGTGGCAAGATTTCCCAGATATGCTTTTCTGTTTGAAAGCACAGATGGGAACTGAGCCTCAGCACGTCATGGGCATTGCAGGCATAGGATGGTACGAAGACCCCAGAATAGAAAATGGCTCACTGTGTCCTGAGAGAGCCTTTCAAGAATTTATGAGACCCCATGCATTGTAGAAACAGCAAAATCATCATGTAAACCCTGGAGTGGTGTGAAAGATACAGAGAAATCTGTATATTGAGGATAGGAATAAGGGATAACTCAGGGACAACGTTCATGGACCAATGACAGAGATTAGTTGGGTTGATGGACATATCACAAATCTTATCAATCAAATCCCACCATCCCCTTTTTTTTCCACCATCCCTTTTTTTAATGTCACAAAATGAATTATATAACATCTATTCTCTAAGAGGCTATTTTATTATAATTAAATTCAAGGTGAACTTTTTTTTCATTTTTATAATCACACTGCATTTCCATATTTTTGCTGCTCTTTTCACTGCACTGGCACAATCAGGGAAGTGAAACAGGAAAGGAATAAACTCCCCAAGGATATTCTTGCACCTTTCATTATTTGGGATCTCAGAACAGCAGAACACAGCGGATCCTGAAACACAGAAGTATAATAATAAAGCGGTTGAATTCCTTGAGAAACAGTGATATCAGCAAAGCAAATTACACCCTGTATTGAAAAACTGAGTTGCCTATCCCCACCCCATTCCACCTTTATCTAGTTTACCTGTAAGAAATATAGGATGGGGTGAAAACAGGACCCCAAATCAGCTATAATAGGAAGACCCCAGCTTTGAGCACCATTCCTTCTGGCTACATAATCACAAAGACATCCAAACCCTTTGCTACAGCTTCTGATCAGCTTCCATCAATCCTAGAATCTAATACCACGTCTAATTAGGGAAGAATAAATGGGTTCCTTAGTTCCTTTCTGTTTGTAGTGTGTCTGCTACCTGTTAGATCCATTCCCCTCCTCTATTATTTGTTTCTAAAATTTTAGATGAGTTTTCTTGACTCTTCTTTCTTGATTTAAATGGGCTGACATGCTAGGTCTAAACCAACAAGGTATATAGCAGGCTAAAATTTAAATACCTATCTTAAAATAAAAAGAAATCATAAAACAAGCAAACGATATAGGTAAAGAAGTGGGGAGAGAATAGGAATGAGAGATGTTTTTAAGAACCAGAATCAGAAAGTCAAAGAATTCATCACAGAAGTAATTCCTCATTTACTCCTTGTTACTTGCTCTCCACTGTCTCCAGCACTCAGGACAGTCCTGGCAAAGAGTGTACCATCACTCAATATGCACTGAGTATATAAATGAACACACTGAGTAAACACTTCATCCCTAAAGGTATGCTAGCTGGAGCAGACTGACATTTGTTAAGAAATGATATAGAAAGGCTTTGTGCTGTGGGTAGTCTGAACCTTTGCCTTGAAGATCCTTGTAAGATTTTATGATGGCAGTAATGTCAACTCATTTATTCTAGATCATTTCTCTAACCAGAAAAATAATGCATAATTGACCAATGTGGAGTAAACTGGTGCTTAGTGTTATACCGACTCCTCAAACATTTCTTTGAGATAGGTTAATACAGGTCTTTCCCAAAGAGGAACTTGCAGATGAAACCTTTTCTTATCCTTGTGACAACAGGAAATAGGATAGAGTATATGAAAGAAGGTCTTCAAGTAGCCATCTTTTTTTCACAAAACCACTTAGGAATGTTTGAAAAGTCATTTTTTTCTGTGAGTTCAGGGTACAGAAGTTCATCAAAGAAAACACTCACGTTTTTCCAGCATGATACAACTCAAAAGCTTTGTGGAGTTGGTCAAAAGGCAACTGATGGGTTATTAATGGATCTATATTAATTTTATTTTGTAGGTAAGCAGTCACTAGTTGGGGAAAACAGTCTCTGGTTTTATAATCTGCAAAATAAAAAGGCTGTTGTAATAAGATTTGAGAAATATCAGATTAACCAAAAGAAAAATAAGTAAGTTGTGGAGATGGGTAAAGTATTCTGAAAATTTGCCATTGATGAGTTCATTTGTACATCAGAAGTTGTTGGCTTTTGTTGCTAAGTGTGGCGGCTACAGACAGTTCTGTTACCTGGAACATCTTTGGAAAAAAATTGGGTCAATATTCACACATTATTGGGTTAAAAACTAATTAAAAATAAAGTAGAGTCTCCAGCCCACCTCCTGGGTTTAACATTATACAACTATTTCCTCATCTCTCTATTCACACACAATGAGATGGCATGGGAACTTTTGATCAGAGCAATGGATGGAGATGGGAATATTAATTTAGTAGGCTATTGGTCAGTACTGCTCAGAAATAAGGGCTCCTATGGGAAGACAAATATCAGTGCCAAATACCAAGTTGGTGCCTGTAATTATCCAGAAAGCCTTGCTGTTAAAATGGCACAACAAACTTTGAGTCCACCAGTGCAGAACTGAACTTAGCTGGATTATTCCAAACACTGGGGAAACCCAGAAACTATTTTGTAGGAAAACCCAGAAACTATTTAAAAATTTGTATTTAAATGTAAAAAAAATAACCTATTTAATTAAATTAACTAATCTGCAAAATATACCAATTCATTGGAGGAGAAGTCTTTGAAAACTTATACCATTATAGGTTTGTTTCCCCAAGGAGAACATTTTTGAATTACATGTTTCTACAAAGTTGAAAGAGATTTTGTGAAAGCGAAAACAACTGACTTACCTCCTAAACATGTACCCTTCAGTGTCCGTCCAGTGGAAACTGATTGAGCAGAAAGGGAAAACTTTGAACCTGGTGCAGACACTCCAATAATTATACAGACACCATGGCTCAGGTGGCAGGAGTCCCAAGCAGCAACCTGATAATGAGAAAAATGACCATAAGTAGATGCGCATACATAAGTAACAACTATCTGCAGTGTTGGAAGGAATTGTGGAGTTCCTAGATTTCAGACCTCTTCCTGGGCAGAAGCTACTTACTTTGAGCTCAGCTTCAACATTGCCAGTGATGGAATCTCATTAGAGAACCAGAAATGGCAACCCGCTCCAGTGTTCTTGCCTGGAGAATCCCAGGGGCTGCGGAGCCTGGTGGGCTGCCGTCTATGGGGTCGCACAGAGTCGGACACGACTGAAGCGACTTAGCAGCAGCAGCAGCAGAGTTCAGTGGTAAAGAGCACAGACCCTGCCATGGTGTGACTTTAGGCAAGTTACTTAACCTCCCTATGTCTATTTGTAAAAAGAAGAGTAATATCACCTATGTCATAGATTTGTTACAAGGCTTAAGTGATTAAAACATTTAGAATGTTATCTGGCACAGCGTAAGTACTGTGTGTTTATTTAATAAAATTACCCACCGCCTCAAAGACCGCACATACTATTATTCTTTGCCTGACCTTCTCACTTGTATAACTCTGTTCAGTTCATTTATATTTAATAAAAACAAATATATATACATATGTGTGTGTGAAGCTTCATTAAAAAAAACAAGTTTTTTAAGGGTGTAGAGTATACTTCACGTCAATCTATTTTGCTTCCTTTTCTGGTTCTTAACCTTCTATCTCTCCCCTGCCTGCATTTTGCCTATGTCTCTTTCCTGTTACATCACTGCATCTACTTCCTTCACCCTTGAACCATGTACATTAGATACACGCTGAAGTGAATCAAATGCCTAATTCTTTCCTCTACCCTGTCAGTTCCGAGTCTGCTGCTGCTGCTGCTGCTAAGTCGCTTCAGTCGTGTCCGACTCTGTGCGACTCCACAGACGGCAGCCCACCAGGCTCCCCCATCCCTGGGATTCTCCAGGCAAGAACACTGGAGTGGGTTGCCATTTCCTTCTCCAATGCATGAAAGTGAAAAGTGAAAGTGAAGTCGCTCCCTCGTGTCCGACTCTTAGCGACCCCATGGACTGCAGCCTACCAGGCTCCTCCGTCCATGGGATTTTCCAGGCAAGGTACTGGAGTGGGGTGCCATTGCCTTCTCCAGTTCTGAGTCTAGGGTCTACTTTATTCTCCCTGAACCTAACATACTGGTGCATAGGCTCATTTTTCAAATAATGAATGGTTCTGATACAGAACACACATGAATATCATATGTGAATTATATAATGTTGATACTTAAATATAAAAACATGTTCGTGGATAAAGAGCTAGGACTACAGGAAAGGAAATAGTGCTTGTTTAAACTTCATATATTGTAGTGTCATATCTTTAAAGTATATATTGCTTTGATTTTTAAGATGGATATTTTAGAGTGACTATACATTCCATTTTTAGGTCTGTGTCCACAGGTCCAAAACATATGTTCAGGGGAGTTTTATACTTAGTGGGTCCCCACCCACTAAGCAAGCATCTATAGACACAATTCATTTTGCTGTGCTTTGCATTTTTCAGATATTGCATTTTTTACAGATTGAAGGTTTGTGGCAACCCCGTGTTGAGTAAGTCTATCAGCACATTTTTTTTTTCCCACCAGCATTTGCTTCCTTTTTGTCTGTGTCACATTTGGTAATTCTCACAGTATCTCAAACATTTTCGCTATTATTAAATTTCTTATTGTGATATGTAATCAGTGATCTTTGTTACTATTACAAAAAGATATATTGTAAAGTAAAACAATAAATAAATAAATAAAACTGAGATAAAAAACAAAAAGATAATGACTGTCACTGAAGGCTCAGATGATTAGCATATTTTAACAATAAAGTATTTTAAAATTAAGATCTGTACATTGTTTTTTCTTAGACAAAATGCTATTGCATACTAATAGACTATAGTATAAACATAATTTTTATATGTGGTGGAAAACCAAAAAATTACTTAGCTCACTTTATTACAATATTCACTTAATTGTGCTGGTCTGCTTCTACTCACTGTGACCCAAACCTACACACCATGGTTTCTGCGAGTCCGATGGCCTCAAAGGCAAAGTCAACACCGGTGCCTGTCATTTCCTTGACCACCTCCTGGACGGGCTTCTTGAGATTCGAAGGGTTGAGACAATCTGTGACCCCTAATGCTCTTGCCTGAGGAAATTTTTCCTCATTGATATCAACTCCAATGATTCTAGAAGCACCAGAGGCTTTACAGCCCATGACAACAGCTGAGCCGATTCCTCCAAGTCCAAAGACCACACAGGTAGAACCAGGAGTGACCTACAAATTCACAAGTCATGTTTGTGTTAGGAATCAAATCTGGACACTTGTATAATTAAGAAAACAAACAAAAACAACCATTGAGGCTTTTGGAACCATTGACCCCAGTTGAAACATTTGGACCGTTTTGGTCTTGTTTTTATGTTTTCTTGGCAGATCACTATAACATACTAACACACAGCTGTTTTCCTCACCTTGGCCGAGTGAACAGCCGCCCCATATCCTGTAGCCACCTCACAGCTTATGACACAAATCTTGTCCATGGGAGCAGCAGCATCAATTTTCACCACTGAAATCTCAGGCACAACAGTATATTCGGTGAATGTACTTGTGCGGAAAGAATGATAGATCTTTTCTCCTTTGCAGGTAAACCTGCTTGTGCCATCCAGCATTAATCCAGAAGGGGGTAGAAAGCTGTTCAGCAGTGACACAGACAGGCACAGCATCAACCCAGACACATAGAGTTGTAAAGAGAGAAATGAACACCTTTAGCTCCAGGTCAGTGCTTGCACAATAAAAACGGTTTAATAAAAAGTGACAAGATAAACAAAAGATGGGCAAATCTACTAACTCTTGCTTCTCACAGAAGTTTCCCTTGGGATTCAAGCAGGCACTGCATTCTCTACACTGTGGAACAGCAAGTGTGAGGACTTTGTCTCCTATATATAGGAAAAAAAAATCGTTTGTTTAAAATATTATGGAAACACAATAGTGTGGTGATAAAAACTTTATTGAATGATCTGATAACTTGCTGCAGACAGATTATGACAAGTATAACATATCCCATGGCTATTTTGGAGGAAAAATCCTATAACCTGGTTTCAGAAATCCCATTATTATTTTGGGCAAATGATGGAAATATGGGGATATTCCTTGCTGGATAGATAATTGTAGGTCTGCTTTTACTCTGGAAATAAACTAATAAAACTGGGAATAACCCTTAGAGATGTCATCTACTCTAACCTTTTGGCTTTCCTTTGAGAGATTTAAGTCCGCAGTGGTCGTTACCTGCCTGAAGCTGGATAATAGCAGAGACCTTTCTATTGAGCCTACCTGTCCCACGATGGAACATGGACCCACAGCAGGTCTCTGACATGTTTTCTTTAGGGGGCTGTGGCTCAAGATATTCTCAGTTCTGAGAGTAAAAGGAATAGCTTTCTTTCTGCAGAGAGAGGCTGCTTCTGGAGCGTTTACTACAGAGGGTGGTTTTTCGGTTGCACAGTTTTAGAATGCATACTGATTATGTGTGGGTCCAATAATTAACCCTCCTGGGACCTAGGGTTACAGGCTGGGAAGGTGAAGAGAATTAATGAACACAGTCATCACAGACTTATAAAACTGTACAAAGCCTTGTCAAAGGTCTATAACCTTGTCCCTAAAAGTGTGTACGGTTCTTACATATATTTATAATCCCCTTTGGCCTCTTGCAGAGTTCAGATAGCATTAAAAATCTCTTTGAGTTTATGAAACTTCCCTGGTAGTCCAGTGGCTAAGACTCCACACTTTTAATGCAGGGAGTCGTGGTCAGATTTGATCCCTGGTCAGGGAACCCTCTGATCCTGTGGGTCAGATTTGATCCCACACCAAAACTAAAGATCCTGCATACCACAACTAAGACCCGGTGCAGCCAAATAAATAATTATTTTAAAAAGTCCCTAGTAAGTTTAGATAAGGAACATCTTAACTTCACTGGCCCTAAAAAAATCCAAGGATACTGGATCTCAAAATCAGGAGAAGCTCAGATTCTGCTGCCTTATCTTTTCTCTCAAATAGTCATCATTTTCCACAAAACTTTCACTGAGATTTGTTCAGTTAAAGAGGAGTTAGCTCCCTAACAATTGGCATTATCTTCTTGGAGTTGTGGGGAAGGTCGTGTCTTTTTGCTTTTGTCCCTCCCACTAGGCCTAGTGTCAGAGGCATGGCAGGTCCTCGATCATTGTTTGCAAAATGAATACCCTGATGATAGCTTTGTGAATGTCCTGACCACATGCCCTTCACATGAAGCTCACACATGGACTCTTCACATGTGTGATTGCTCTTATTTATTCTGACCATTTCAGATGTGCTAAGAATGGCTGTGTCAAGGTCCTTTGTGATATGCCTGGGGAAGAGTGTTTACTTTTTTTGATTCTTTGAAATATCATTATCATCCTGTCAACAAAGTTCTACTAATATATTCTACTTGATAAGAACATTCATTCGTTGAACATTCATTCGTCAATCATTCAATGCATTCCAAACCTGAACAGGCACTATGCTGAGTATGTGGGGGACACTATATATATAGCAGCAGCAGCAGAGAGAGAGAGAGAGAGAGAAAGTGAGAGTGAGAGAGAGAGAGCTGTCCCTCAAAAGCAAGCCAGTGGGACTACATTGGACTAAAAGACTCAGGCACAGCTAAGGAAACTATATAAACAAAATGAAAGGCATGCCTACTGAATGGGAGAAGATATTTGCAAGCAATATATCTGATAAGGGACTTCCTTGGTGGCTGAGACAATAAAACATCTGCCTACAGTGCGGGAGACCTGGGTTCAATCCCTGGGTCAGGAATATCCAATCCCCTGGAGAAGGAAGTGGCAACCCACTCCAGTACTCTTGCCTGGAAAATCTCATGGACACAGGAGGCTGGTGGGCTACAGTCCATGGGGTCACAAAGTCAGACACGACTGAGTGACTTCACTATCTGATAAGGGGCTTGTATACAACATTTGGGCTTCCCTGATGGCTCAGATGGTAAAGAATCTGCTTGCAATGCAGGAGACACAAGTTCCATCCCTGGGTTGAGAAGATCCCCTGAAGAAGAGAATGGCTATCCACTCCAGTATTCTTGCCTGGAGAACTCCATGGACAGAGGAGCCTGGAGGGCTATCATCAAAGGGGTTGAAAAGAGTTGGACATGACAACATAATAACACACACATGCAATATATACAATGAGCTTATACAACAATGAACTTAACATCAGGAAAACAAGCAACCTGATTTTTAAAATGGACATAGAACCTGAACAGACCTTTTCCCAGAGAAGGCATATACAGATGGCCAACAGACACATGATTAAAACCACAATGAGATACCACCTCACACCTGTCAGAATGACTACTATCAAAAAGACAACTAATAAGTGTTGATGAGGATGTGAAGAAAAGGGAGCCCTCGTGCACTGTTAGTAGGAATGTAAATTGGTGCAGCAACTATGGAAAACAATATGGATGTTCCTCAAAAAATTAAAAATAGAACTTATATGTGATCCAGCAATTTCACTTCTGGGTATTTACTCAAAGAAAACAATTAATTCAAAAAGATACACGAACACCAAGACTTATTGCAGCATTATTTGTAATAGCCAAGGTATGGAAGCAACTTAAGTGCCCACTGATTGACAAATGGATAAAGACGTGGTGCGTATATATAATATGCATATGTGTGTGTGTGTATATATATATACCTGGGGCCTCTGGTGGCTCAGAAGTTAAAGCGTCTGTCGGGAATGCGGGAGACCAGGTTCGATCCCTGGGTTGGGAAGATCCCCTGGAGAAGGAAATGGCAACCCACTCCAGGACTCTTGCCTGGAGAATCCCATGGAGGGAGGAGTCTGGTAGGCTACAGTCCATGGGGTCGCAAAGAGTTGGACACGACTGATCGACAAATGGATAAAGATGTGGTGTGTATATATACTATACATATGTGTGTGTGTGTGTGTGTGTGTATATGTATATATATACATATATATATACACACATATACATACACCCAGGGGAATATTATTCAGCCATAAAAATATGAAGTCTTGTCATGTGTAATAACATGGATAAATTTAGAGGGTGTGATGCTAAATGCTGTTGTCCCAGGTGGTGCAGTGGTAAAGAATGTGCCTGAGGTACAAGAGGTACAAGAGACACAGGTTTGATCCCTGGGTCGGGAAGATTCTCTGGAGGAGGAAATGGCAACCCGCTCCAGTATTCTTGCCTGGAAAACTCCATGGACAGAGGAGTCTGGCAGACTACAGTCTACAGGGTCACAAAGAGTCAGACACTACTGAGCGAATGGCACACACATGCAGGCTAAGTGAAAAAAGTCTGACAGAGAAAAGCAAATACCATATCATCTCACATATATGTGCAATCTAAAACACAAAATGAAACAAAATGAAACAGATCCATAGATGCAGAGAGGTTGCCAGAGGGGAGGGAATGAGAGGACAAAAGAGGTGATGAGGATTAAGTACAAATCTCAAGTTATGAAATAAATAAGGTGTAGGGTTGTAATATACCAGCAAAGGAATATGATCAATAATATTAAAATAACTTTTTTGGGGATAGATGGTTAAGACTTATCATGGCAATCATTTCGTAATGTCTACAAATATCTAACCACTCTGCAACACACCTGAAACTAGCATTATATGTGTGTGTATACACACACACACACACACACACACACAAAGAATGCTTAAACTACCATACAGTTGCACTCATCTCACACACTAGCAAAGTAATGTTCAAAATTCTCCAAGCCAGGCTTCAACAGTGCATGAACCATGAACTTCCAGATGTTCAAGCTGGATTTAGAAAAGGCTGAGGAACCAGAGATCAAAATGCTAACATTCACTGGATCATAGAAAAAGCAAGAGAATTCCAGAAAATCATCTACTTCTGCTTTATTGATTATGCTAAAACCTTTGACTATGTAGATCACAACAAACTGTGGGAAAGTCTTAAAGAGATGGGAAACCAGACTACCTTATCTGCCTCCTGAGAAATCTGTATGCAGGTCAGGAAGCAACAATTAGAAATGAACATGGACTAACAGACTGGTTCCAAATCAGGAAAGAAGTACATCAAGGCTGTATATTGTCACCCTGCTTATTTAATTTAAATGCAGAGTACATCATGTGAAATGCCACGTTGCATGAAGCACAAGCTGAAATTAGGATTGCTGGGAGAAATATCAATAACCTCAGATATGAAGATGACACCACCCTTATGGCAGAAAGTGAAGAGGAACTAAAGAGCCTTTTGATGACAGAGAAAAAGAAAAGTGAAAAAAGCTGACTTAAAGCTCAGCATTCAAAAACTCAGACATGGCATCCGGTTCCATCATTTCATGACAAATAGGTGGAAAAACAATGGAAATAGTGACAGACTTTATTTCCTTGGGCTCCAAAATCACTGCAGATGGTGACTGCAGCCATAAAATTAAAAGATGCTTGCTCCTTGGAAGAAAAGCTATGACCTACCTCAACAGCATATTAAAAAGCAGAGACATTACTTTGTCAACAGAGGTCCATCCGGTCAAAGCTGTGGTTTTTCCAGTAGTCACATATGGATGTGATAGTTGGGCTATAAAGAAAATCGAGTGCCAAAGAATTGATGCTTTTGAACTGTGGTGTTGGAGAAGACTCTTGAGAGTTCCTTGGACTGCAAGGAGATCAAACCAGTCGATCCTAAAGGAAATCAGTCCTGAATATTCATTGGAAAAGTGGTGCTGAAGCTGTGGCCAATACTTTGGCCACCTGATGCAAAGAAACTCATTGGAAAAGACCCTGGTGATGGGAAAGATTGAAGGCAGGAGGAGAAGGGGACAACAGAAGATGACATGGTTGAACGACAGAGGATGAAATGGTTGGATGGCATGAATTTGAGAAAGCTCTGGGAATTGGACATGGACAGGGAAGCCTGGCGTGCTGTAGTCCATGGAGTCCCAAAATATTGGACACGACTGAGTGACTGAATTGAACTGAACTGATACACACACACATATATGTATTTGTGTAGACTTATAGGATCTTAGTTCCCCAGTCAGGCATTGAACCCAGGCTGTTGGCAGGACAGCATGGAGTCCTAGCCACTGGACTGCTAGGGAACTCCTGTAGCATAGTATTGTGTGTGTGTCAACTGTATTTCAATAAAAAAGGAAACAGTGAATTCTTCTGCAGCTATGTCAGAATAAATGAACTTGCCAGATTATAAAATTTCCCTTTCTGCTGACAAATAATTCAGTAGAAAAAAGTTTTCACTGACATATATTTGATAAACAAAATTGTAAGTTTATATTGATTTGATACATTTAAATTGCAATATGATTGCCATTTTCATATTAGCTAACACTTCTATTGTGTCATGTAATTATAACTTCTTTTAGTTTCAGTAACAATTAAAATCTAGTCACTTAGAAAGTTTAATGTTTATAATATAGTTTTATTATCTATTTGAAAAAAAAAGAAGCAGCCCCTGCTCCTAAGGAGATTTTAATCTGTTTAGAAGTACACTGGTCCTATCTCAACTCTTGTTCCGCTGTGACTAGTTACTTGGCTCAGCCACTACCTCTCTGGATTGCTAGCACTGACAGCAGAGAAACTGTGTGACCCTTGGAACCACTGGATATATTTACTACCATGATATGTGATTAGGTAAAACAATTCAGAGGCAAACCAACTTATTTCTCCTGTAAATATGCTAATGCATTTTAGTGGTGGGTTGTTTGTGCAGAGGTTTTTGTGGCCCATTTCCTACCTGGTTTCACTGAGCTCACTCCTTCGCCAATACTCTCCACAATTCCAGCTCCTTCATGGCCTGGGATGAAGGGACACTTCAGTGGGATTATTCCTTTTACAGCATGATCATCAGAACCACAGATCCCTGTAGATATGATCTGGGTAGGAATTAAGTGGCGAAGGATAAATTAGTTTGGAATTTTTCTTTTGTCTGAAACTTATTATGAATAATTTTTTTTTACATGAATGACCTCATTTGATCCCTCTAATAATATTCAGAGAAATACGGGACAGGTCTAATTACCCTTAATTTAAAGATGAAGAAAAGGAAGACTCAAAGACTTAAAATGACTCACCCACTCTCATGGTGGATGTTCAGATACGGAAATAAACTAGGCTTTTTGAAATCTACTCTGTATACCCTGTGTCATCAACTAGTTTTGCAATATGAGATTCTATTCTATCCAATGAAGGAATTTTGACCACGTATCCACAGCACCACCATTGAGAAACCAAAAATTTTAAGCCCAGTTTTGTGGAATGTTTTCCCAGACCTCTGGGAAAATTGATTTTAAACCAGCATATTGAAAACATTAAGTTAATAATGTAAAATGTGTTTGAGTTTAACTGTTGCAAAATTTAATTGGCATTGAAAGTTTTAAAACTTCTCAGTTAATAGACCAAGTTTTCTTGTCTGTGGATAGACTCAATCCACTTATACTGATCATAGAAATGAAACATTTCTGGTACCATAGCCACTGTATTACTGCTCTGCCTGGAATTCAGCCAGAAAGCATACAGGCAGGGATACGGACTAGCTGTTTCAGTATCAGTAGTGGGAACGCTGGAACACTGGGAACAACTTGATGCATGAAATAAGATTTCCCTACACTTGCCTTCACAAGCACAAGTTCAAAGATTTAAATTTACCTTAATACGAACTTCCCCAGCCTTTGGTGGCTCAACCTGCACTTTCTCAAGTGAAAGAGAAGAGTTTGTTTTCCAGGCAATGGCTGCCAGGCATGTGATTGTCTGTTGACCCAAGGACAATAAGATGACATCATTTAGCGATAACATTTAACTTCTGATCATACAAATGACACTTACTTGCTATAATTTGTAGCAATAAGAAAATCACACAAAAAAAGAAAAGAGATCATTGCAATTTCAGACATAAGCTGGTAAAACTTTAGCATATTTCTTTTGAGTCTCTTAAAATAATTTTTATACAGTAGAGATCATGTCATATAAGCAGTTTCGCATTTTAGGGTTGTTTTTTTTTTTTTTTGCCAGCGAAAGCCACCATATACTGAACTACTGTTTGCTTGTTCTAAAATGTTTTCTCATGATTTCAAAATGCTTTATAATTTTAAATAGCTGTTTTATATTTCATCATTTGAGTATATCCAAATATTCTTAATCAGCAACTACCTTAATCAAAACAATCATTTCCATTGTTTTGACTATTATAATTTATATTGTATATAATTTTGACTTGCCTGGTTTCCTTAAGTAAGAATTACTAGAAGAAGGATAGAGACATGGTTAGAGTGAAACTGATTTCTAAATAACTCTACAGAAAGTTTGAATGATTTGGCACAACGCCTAGAACTGTAAAACAGTATCTGTCATCATTTTTCCCACTCTCATTAGCATTTACTGTGGTCATTAAAAACAAAGTGACTGTCAGAAAAAGCTAGCTATTTCTTTTTATTAGCATTTTTTAATATTAAGAATGTTGAAATTTTTTATGTTTATGTGAGCCATACATATTTTCTTCTTTTTGTGAAATGTTTGGTCCTATATTTTATGTAAGTATCCACTGGCATCTTGATATTTTTTTACTATCATTTGACCTATTTGTGCATTAAATGAGTGATTGGTTGTCTACTATCTCGTCATACATGATTTTTCCTTCTTGATTTTTGACCTTTAATTTTTTGTGAAGCTATATGTGCATATATACATGCATAACACACATATTAAAATTTTGATTTGTAAAAATACGTTTTCCTTTATTATTTCGTCCATTTCCGTGGTTTGAGAATTTTCTCCAGTGTTGATGTTGCTCAGTCGCTCAGTCTTGTCTGGCTCTTTGCGACCGTGGGAACGGCAGTGCACCAGGCCCTGTCCTTCACTTTCTCTCCATATAGAGACCAAATAGATATTTGTTACCTTCTTTCTAGATTTTTATAGTTTGATTTTTAAATACTTAACTCTTAAATCTACTTCAAATTATTTTGTGTAGTATAAATTTATAGAATCTAAATGAATTGGCTCAGCATGAAATCTTGATGAATTTTTCTTTCATTTATACTTAAATTAGCACCTTTACTCGGAGAAGGCAATGGCACCCCACTCCAGTGCTCTTGCCTGGAAAATCCCATGGAGCCTGGTAGGCTGCAGTCCATGGGGTCGCAAGGAGTCAGACATGACTGAGGGACTTCACTTTCACTTTTCAGTTTCATGCACTGGAGAAGGAAATGGCAACCCACTCCCAGGCAGTGTTCTTGCCTGGAGACTCCCAGGGATGGGGGAGCCTGGTGGGCTGCTGTCTCTGGGGTCCCACAGAGTCAGACACGACTGAAGCGACTTGGCAGCAGCAGCAGCAGCAGAACCTTTACTATATAAGTTCTTTAATTTACAAGTTTCCTTTTGTAAACATAAATTTATCTTACTGTCTATTCTTGCACTGACATTTCAGTGAATAACTTTTTGATATTTTTAAATATCTGGTGGTACTAGAGCCCTTCATAATTTTATTGGTGCTTCATTTGCAAGTTTACTGCTTTAGTAACTGTAAGACATTATGAGTGGAGTAAACTATGTCTTAAAGAAACTTAGAAATCAATCAAGGAGATAGTACATGTTTTATAACACAAAGAAAAGGGAAAAATGTCACAAGAGAAGTTCAAATAAAAAAATAAAATTATATACTTTATGGAAAACTTCTCCTACTTCAGAAGTGATACACACTCAAGGCAAAAATTTGAAAAACTCAGATAAGTGTAAAGGAGGGAAAACTTCAAGTCTAGTACCCAACAATCAGCATTTTTAAGATTTTTATAAACAGATTAACTAAAGTATTTTTAACAAATTTTTATTGGAGAATAATTGCTTTACAATGTTGTGCTGGTTTCTGTCAAACATCAACATGTATCAACCACAAGTATACATATGTCCCTTCCCTCTTGAGCTTCCCTCCATCTCCCACCCCATCTCACACCAGTCAGAATGGCCATCATTAAGAAATCAACAAACAATAAATGCTGTGGAGGATGTGGAGAAAAGGAAGCATTGTTTTTAAGAGTATGATACTGGAAGGAACATAACGTCTAATACTAGGAAACTGACTAAATAAATAAATAAAAACAACATAATTATTTCCTTGGAATGAATTTCTTTGTTAAATTATAGGCACACTTTTAAGGCATTTAGTACCACAGTGTCAAACTATCACCCAGTAAGTTTCCATCAGTTTACTTTCCTAACAGTGGTGCATGAATTTCCATCGGTAGGAAAACATTGAGTGTTATCCACAGAAATCTTTGATAAGCTGTTTGGAGAAAGTGTCTTAATTTTGTTTCAAAGTGCACTTTTTGGATAACTAATAAAGATGATATAGACCTATTTGAAAAGTAGCACTTACCTTTCCCATAGTGTCCATGGTGAGTCTTCTATTTTCCTCAGTGTCTTATAATGTCCCAAACAATATCACTTCTTCAAATCTGCTCATGGGAAACTGGACTATTTATGTGCTAAGGGTAATTAAAAATAATGACATACTGGAGCAGCTGTGAAGAGATACCCCACGCCCAAAATAAGAGAAACCCAAGTAAGATGGTAGGTGTTGCAAGAGGGCATCAGAGGGCAGACACACTGAAACCATACTCACAGAAAACTAGTCAGTCTAATCATACTAGGACCACAGCCTTGTCTAACTCAATGAAACTAAGCCATGCCCACAGGGCAACCCAAGACGGGCGGGTCATGGGGGAGAGGTCTAACAAAATATAGTCCACTGGAGAAAGGAATGGCAAACCACTTCAGTATTCTTGCCTTGAGAACCCCATGAACAGTATGAAAAGACAAAATGATAGGATACTGAAAGAGGAACTCTCCAGGTCAGTAGGTGCCCAATATGCTACTGAAGATCAGTGGAGAATAACTCCAGAAAGAATGAAGGGATGGAGCCAAAGAAAAAACAATACCCAGCTGTGGATGTGACTGGTGATAGAAGCAAGGTGCGATGCTGTAAAGAGCAATATTGCATAGGAACCTGGAATGTCAGGTCCATGAATCAAGGCAAATTGGAAGTGGTCAAACAGGAGATGACAAGAGTGAAGGTCAATATTCTAGGAATCAGTGAACTAAAATGGACTGGAATGGGTGAATTTAACTCACATGACCATTATATCTACTACTGCGAGCAAGAATCTCTACTAAGAAATGGAGTAGCCATCACGGTCAACAGAAGAGTCCAAAATGCAGTACTTGGATGCAATCTCAAAAACGACAGAATGATCTCTGTTCATCTCCAAAGCAAACCATTCAATATCACGGTAACCCAAATCTATGCCCCAACCAGTAACGCTGAAGAAGCGGAAGTTGAATGGTTCTAAGAAGACCTACAAGACCTTTTTAGAATTAACACCCCAAAAAGATGTGCTTTTCATTATAGGGGACTGGAATGCAAAAGTAGGAAGTCAAGAAACAGCTGGAATAACAGGCACATTTGGCCTTTGAATGTGGAATGAAGCAGGGCAAAGACTAATAGAGTTTTGCCAAGAAAATGCGCTGGTCATAGAAAACACCCTCTTCCAACAACACAAGAGAAGACTCTACACATGGACATCACCAGATGATCAACACCGAAATCAGATTGATTATATTCTTTGCAGCCAAAGATGGAGACGCTCTCTACCGTCGGCAAAAACAAGACCAGGAGCTGACTGTGGCTCAGATCATGAACTCCTTATTGCCAAATTCAGACTTAAATTGAAGAAAGTAGGGAAACCACTAGACCATTCAGGTATAACCTAAATCAAATCCGTTATTATTATACAGTGGAAGTGAGAAATAGATTTAAGGGACTAGATCTGATAGATAGAGTGCCTGATGAACTATGGCATGAGGTTTGTGACATTGTACAGGGGACAGGGATCAAGACCATCCCCACGGAACAGAAATGCAAAAAAGCAAAATGGCTGTCTGGGGAGGCCTTACAAATAGCTGTGACAAGAAGAGAAGCAAAAAGCAAAGGAGAAAAGGAAAGATATAAGCATCTGAATGCAGAGTTCCAAAGAATAACAAGAAGAGATAAGAAAGCCTTCTTCAGCGATCAGTGCAAAGAAATAGAGGAAAAGAACAGAATGGGAAAGACTAGAGATCTCTTCAAGAAAATTGGAGATACCAAGGAACATTTCACGCAAAGATGGGCTCGATAAAGGACAGAAATTGTATGGACTTAACAGAAGCAGAAGATATTAAGAAGAGGTGGCAAGAATACACAGAACTGTACAAAAATGATCTTCATGACCTGGATAATCACGATGGTGTGATCACTCACCTAGAGCCAGACATCCTGGAATGTGAAGCCAAGTGGGCCTTAGAAAGCATCACTATGAACAAAACTAGTGGAGGTGATGGAATTCCAGTAGAGCTATTTCAAATCCTGAAAGATGATGCTATGAAAGTGCTGCACTGAATATGCCAGCAAATTTGGAAAACTCAGCAGTGGCCACAGGACTGGAAAAGGTCAGTTTTCATTCCAATCCCAAAGAAAGGCAATGCCAAAGAATGCTCAAACTACCACACAATTGTACTCATCTCACATACTAGTAAAGTAATGCTCAAAATTCTTCAAACAAGGCTTCAGCAATATGTGAACCGTGAACTTCCAGATGTTCAAGCTGGTTTTCAAAAAGGCAGAGGAACCAGAGATCAAATTGCCAACATCCGCTCGATCATGGAAAAAGCTAGAGAGTTCCAGAAAAACATCTATTTCTGCTTTATTGACTATGCCAAAGCTTTTGACTGTGTGGATCACAATAAACTGGGGACAATCTTCAAGAGATGGGAATACCAGACCACCTGACCTGCCTCTTGAGAAATCTGTATGCAGGTCAGGAAGCAACAGTTAGAACTGGACATGGAACAACAGACTGGTTCCAAATAGTTAAAGGAGTACGTCAAGGCTGTATATTGTCACCCTGCTTATTTAATTTCTATGCAGAGTACATCATGAGAAATGCTGGACTGGAAGAAACACAAGCTGGAATCAAGATTGCTGGGAGAAATATCAATAACCTCAGATATGCAGATGACTCCACCCTTATGGCAGAAAGTGAAGAGGAACTAAAAAGCCTCTTGATGAGAGTGAAAAAGGTGGCTTAAAGCTCAACATCCAGAAAACGAAGATCATGGCATCTGGTCCCATCACTTAATGGCAAATAGATTGGGAAACAGTGGAAACAGTGGCAGACTTTATTTTGCGGGGCTTCAAAATCGCTGCCGATGGTGACTGTAGCCACGAAATTAAAAGATGCTTACTCCTTTGAAGAAGAGTTATGACCAACTTAGACAGCATATTGAAAAGCAGAGACATTACTTTGCCGACTAAGGTCCGTCTAGTCAAGGCTATGGTTTTTCCAGTAGTCATGTATGGATGCGAGAGTTGGACTGTGAAGAAGGCTGAGCGCCAAAGAATTGATGGTTTTGAACTGTGGTGTTGGAGAAGACTCTTTAGTGTCCCTTGGACTGCAAGGAAATCCAACCAGTCCATTCTGAAGGAGATCAGCCCTAGGATTTCTTTGGAAGGACTGATGCTAAAGCTGAAACTCCAGTACTCTGACCAACTCATGCGAAGAGTTGACTCATTGGAAAAGACTTCAATGCTGGGAGGGATTGGGGGCAGGAGGAGAAGGGGTCGACAGAGGATGAGATGGCTGGATGGTATCACTGACTCGATGGACATCAGTCTGAGTGAACTCTGGGAGTTGGTGATGGACAGGGAGGCCTGGCGTCCTGTGATTCATGCGATCGCAAAGAGTCCGACACGACTGAGTGACTGAACTGAACTGAATGACACAACAACATGGGGAAACCAGAGAGGTGAATGGTTGTCAAATATGTGAAAGTGAAGGACAGCAAGGAATATGAGAGAATGATTCAGGAGGGTGTCAACAACAAGGAAGCTCTATTGGGAAGAAGCAGTTTGGAGAGAAGCAATAGATGAAAAGGCAACGAAGTGAGTATAAAAAGAGTGAATGAACTAAGAGAAAGAGCAGCTCATAATTAGCTCATAAGAATTTCTGGAGTATCAATTAATGCCAGGAATTGCTAGATGCAGGTGATACCAGTATAACACTGGGTGTCCAAGAGTCGAAGAGATGGAAAAGCACAAGTAATAATATAAAATACTGTTTAAAAGCTGAGAGATAAGTGATGACAAGGACATGACAAAGACAAATAGATGACAAAAAGATGACAATGTGAGGTCATTATGAATGATGAGAGATGAGATTCAGATGAGACTTGCCATCCTTGTTTCTATCGTGGTGAGTATCCCTGCCTGTCACTTGGGAGACTGCAGTTCCCTGGTGGGGAGGCAACAGGCTCTTTGGGGCTTCCCTAGTGGCTCAGATGGTAAAGAGTTCACGTGCAATGCAGGAGACCTGATTTCGATACCTGGATTGGGAAGATTCCCTGGAGGAGGGCACGGTACCCCACTCCAGTATTCTTGCCTAGAGAATTCCATGGACAGAGGAGCCTGGTGGGGTCGCACAGAGTTGGACACGCTGAGCCACTAATAGGGGGTTCAGCTCAATCAAGGTAAAGTGAAACTGTGTAATGTGGGCTTGGAGTAATGCTGCTGATGATGATGAAGCCTCTGCTCCTGTTAATATGGATGATATTTGGCTTGATAGTTGGCTTCTGCTAGAGATAGATACTAAGGCAAATATTAGATCAGAAAACACCAAGGGCACTGTTTATTAACTTGCAGAGTAGGAATGTGAGTTCTTGGCTGGTCACTCTGGCAGCCCCTGATTCACATCCCTTAGACACGATTGATTCACTGTCCTTCAAAGCTTCCCTCGAGGAAGTCAGTGAAACAGCTTCTTTGATGAAAACCTTTATAGTTTGCAGACGCCATGAGGTGTGAGTAATTTAGGTATCAGTAGGTGTGAGAGAATAGTTTGAAACTAGATTCAATAATTGCATGTCTCTAGGCTTGGAGCGTTTCTAGCAAAAGAACTCTCTTAACCCCCTAATCACATGTTCATAACTGTGTTTTCTTTTGTAAGGGTTTCATAACTGCTATTTCATTTTCTCAGGGTCTTGCCCTAATACTGCTTCTCTCTTGTTCTCCCTAGTAATTATTGAAGCTCGAATCTCAAGACTTGGGTGAGAAACTGGGCTGTGCAGAGAGGGCTGGCTTACGAGCTCAGGAGAATGCTCTTAGGAGGCATTCCAAGTGCCTATGCTTTATTTAGGGAGCTATCAGTCATATAGGCAAGAAGGTATGAGAGTGGAGGTGTCTAAACGGGATTGAAGGGACTTAATCTTGTTCATTTCTCTCTTTTTAAATAATACCCTGATCTCTAAGCTTTCTGCACCAATGCATCTACTCTTAGAATGTATACATTATTCCTATTCAGCAAGGCTTGGGCTGACTGACTTGAAATGAAGTCTGGCATGAACAATCAGAAGGTCCAGCTTGGGCTTGTCTCTCCCATAGGATCTTGCTAAAGACCAAAACAATAGTCATTTGTTTCCTACTCTGTTGCCTAAATCTAGACCTTTATTGGGTGTATATTCTGAGCCCGAAGCAAACAGCCAAACAAGGTCAAGAGTAGGACTGCAACTGGGAGCAGAAACTCGGATCAATTCCACCTCAGTAGGATTTTCCCTCTCTGTTACATGAGGCAGTACAGTGCAGTGGTTAAAAGCATGGATACTAACATTAACAGACTTATATTCCAATCTTAGTTCCATGTCCTACATGCCTTATGTCAGTAAGAAATCCAACTTCTCTGTCCTTCCGTTTCCCCATAAATAAAATGAAAATGATCATAGAGTTCCTACTTTATAGGTTTGCTTTAAACATTAAGAGAGCCAACATGCGGCAAATGCTTGGAACTGTGGCGGGCACATAGCGCTGCCTTTCTGTAAGTGTTATCCATTAATAATACAGTGTCTCCCAGGATATTATTTCATTTTCTCAGCACGGCCTTGCTTTTGGGGAATATGCCACAAAAAAGCCACCCATGGTTATGAAATCTAACAGCTGCAATGAGAGAGTTCAGATTTCTCTCAAGTCCAAAAATGAAAGAAAGGTTCTTTTTGCTTAGCTTGGGTTGGGTGTTCACTCCTGGAAGAAGGAAAACTGGCGAGAGTTGTAGGTTGGAAAAGAACTTGTTAGCTATGATCACAGCCAGGCTGACATCCCTGAGCAGCTGAGGGTGAACAGGGAAGATCAACAGGGAAAATCACAGGGCAGATTGGTTCCACTGTGAAGTATGATCACCAAGACAAATGAGATGTCAACTTTGCGTGGCAATCCAGTTTTCCCTAACCAACTTGTTGTCCAGTTTCCTGAGATAACTGTCCCTCTTGCAATACTCGTACCAAACATCTGACCATCATGCCCCCATCCCTGCCCATTCTCCTCCATCCCCATTCCTCTCGTGAGAAAGCTTACAACATCCTGAAAAGTCACCCAGTTGCTTCAGGCAAAAACCTTTCCCTTTTTATACCCAATATACTAAAAGCTCTGCCAGCTGTCTCTGATGCATTTCCCTAATTTGTCAGTGTTTAATGTCTGTATCCCTACAGTTCCTAGAAGAACAGAGGCTTTGAATCTCTTGCTATTTTTCTCTACTCCAAGTATCTGGAAAGGTGCCTGATACAGAAGTATTGATTACATGGCTTAGAGTGGATGTTATCAGAGGGGCCTCCCTTTAGGCCTGTTGCTAGTCATGTGTCTGCATCTGCGCTCATCCTCCTCTCCTTCCTCATCGCCTGTCTCCACTTGTGAAGCGTGATGTTATTGATGTCTTCTCTCGATGTGGCTTGGCAGCTTTTTAACACACTCTGCCACTGAAAAGAAAAGCAGAAACAAGCTTTCATTGCCCCAAATCTCTTTCCAGCTGCCACGGGGAATCAAGATGGATGTGCATGTGGCTATCTGAAGCGAGGGTGAGGAATTCCAAGCCAAGCACTACTAATCTGGGCTTCTGTTGACCGGCCATGAGCAAGAACGATTGTAGTGAAGTAATTGGAACTTCTCAATCTGACTAAACAGTGGATTGACTTTTCAGTTTGAATAACTTGAATTTGATTTAAAAAAGGATACCCATTTATAACTTGACTTTGTAATTTGGACTTTGCAGCTTTGGGGAGTTTCTATAGTGGTGTCAGGCAGTTACTTTATAGCCAGCAACATACCAGGGTCATATTGTCTAAGAAAAGACACAATTTAAGAAAAAGACCCTTTGTATTCATTGTCTCTTTTTCCTCACCTTCCTCTCAGTCCTTCAAACATGCCTTTGTGTTTTATATCCCTAACACTCCCCGGAAAGAGCCATTATTTAATCTTATTACTGCTGTCCATTTTAATAAAGCCAAGGAACATTTTCAGCAGTCATCCTGACAGTTCAGTATGACTGATCATGTTATACCTAGTGTCCGAGTCCCCAAAACTGAGAGAATAAGACATCCACAGCAATGCAAAAGCATAAAGGGGTTTATTGCTAGCTCGAGCTAGGGCTCAAGTCTCATCCAGCGCAGCGGAGTCTTGACGAGAGCCCCGAGCTCTGAATCACATCTACTTTTATACAGACGGTTCTTTGTTCCTGTAACAGCATAGCTGATTGGTTAAACCGTATGCGTGCGCGGGACTTTTAAACCTCGTATCCCTATCCGGATTGGCTCAGGTCTGGCGCTGGCAGGGGGCTCGGGGATTTTTTCTGATTGGTCGAGCTACACTGCCTGTGGGAGTTCCCAGTGCCTCAGCTTTCCTAGAGACTAAACCTCAGGCCTAGCCTGCCCCTTAGAGCCTGTCCTGGCTTCAGTTTTGTCCTAACATTTTCCCCTGTCTTCAGCTACATAGAGGAATCTTCCTCTTTATTTTGGGGCAGGGCCTGATACTGTTGCCTCAGTACCATCAGTTGGACGGTATTGACGCAGTCTTTTACAAAGGCAACAAGCTTAGTTATTATGCATGGATCAAAAGTAAGTATTAATAGTAGCACTATTAGAGGGCTCACCAGGGTGGAAATTAGCGTTGTTAACCACAGGGACTGTTGGAACCAGGACTCAAATCAATTTTGAGACTTTTTTTTCTTTTTGATTTAGCCCTTCTCTTATCTTGGCTGGGGACTCCCTGATTATCCCTGAATGATTTACATAAAAACAACGTTCTTCCCCTAACACAGCACATAGGCCCCCTGAGAGACTTCATACTCAAGATACTTTTTGGGAATTGGGGCCGAGGTCTCTTTTTTCTGTAACTTCTTCCTGCTGTGCATGGGTGTAGGCCTGCCTAGCAGAGCAGAAGTCTCTGTACCTGATCTAAGTTGGGGTTTTCTACATCTGACACCAGCTTCTACCCTTGTAGTTGCAGCAATTTAGTTGGCCCCTCTCAGAGATGAAATAGACAAGGGCCAAACAAGAGACTTAACAGGATGATCATCTCTGGTCCCCAGAAACAGAGGGCAACATTTGGGGTGAGGGTTACAGGGTTTGTGACCCCTTCTGATTGGTTGGTGGTGAGGCAACAGAGCAGTGCTCCAAGAATCTTGTGTTCAGTCTGAAGTTACCATCTTCCACCTGGGTGGGGGCTCAAAGACATTGTTATGCATATTTTTTTGAGTAGGAACCAGGACTCTGTCTGGAGGCTGTACCAACCTTTGATTGTTTCTGTTTTTGTATCCCCTCCCTTCCCTGATTAGCAATTGTTTGAATCCATGCTTTGGAATTCAGGGAAGGCCAAGGAGGCTGAACAAAGTCTATATCCTACAGATAAGAAATGGAGAACACAGAGCAGATCTGTACTCCAGAGCCCCACAGAGTCCCGCTCAGTTTTAATTTTAGGGAACTAGGCAACAATGACTATGATAACTTCCTGTCAAAATGGGGCATAGGACTGCCCCAGCTTGGAGCAATACAAGCTCTAATCTGGAAGTACACCCATAGCATCACCTAGTTATTTTCTAGGATATCTGAACCATAGCTACTCTATTTTGACTTTTAATTGTAAACTATTTTTTAATAGCCAAAGCAGATTTCACTGTTAATGACGCCAGTGTTTCTCTAGATATGAGAAGATGCAAGAATTGGGACTCATAAAATCTTTTCCTGAAAAGATCTAACTATCTGAAGTCCTGTTCTGCCAGTTTTTCCCAGAGCACAGAGTGCCTCATTCTTGATTTTTACCCTGAACTCTTTTCAGGGGCGTTGAAAGTCAGCAGTTGCAGCGGCCATGATTTAATCTTTGTAGATGCAGATGGCGATTGTCAGTCTTCAGTTGGCAGAGCCCCTTTTTGCTCATAAACTTGACCATGATTATGAGGGGGGGCACTTCATGACCATTTTATCTCATGGTGCTGAGAATGTCCATTCTCAGGTTTGGCAAAGATTCTGTTGACAGGCCACTCAATGTGCTGTTACTGGATTAGGCCATAAAACAGTATCTAAAATTCTCTGGACCACCTGTCTTATTAGCTTCTTGGTCCAGGAAAATATTCCCTCTTGTTGCTTCTTGCCATATCTAGAGTTACACTGTTACCATCATCAATTTTATATGGGACTATATATTATTCTATTAGAGGCCTCATACACACATTTGACAGTGTAAGAAACAGCAATTTTGTAAGACAGGGGAAATACAAATAACATAGCCAGCAGTATTAGTAAAGTCACAAGTAAGACTTATGTTAAGAACTTCCATTAGATGTAGCCCAGTATATCTTCAGGTCATCTGACTCAGTCTGTCCTGTAGAATCTTTATCTTCCAGGGAAATTATATATTGGCACCATCTATAAGGCACATAGCCCAGTTTTTTAGTGTTACTAGACCTATTATCTTTAGTATGATTTACTTATTTATTCATTTTGTTTAACAGAGGAGACTTTAAACCTAAATTATTGTAGCCTGGTATTATTTATATAAATCCATCCCATAATTGTGGGAGATTTTTTCCCTTCTTTGTGGAAACTTTTTTGTTCTGATTGAGCTTGGGTAGTAGAGAAAAGCTCAAATTTATACGCAGAGTCAGAGCAGGCATTATTAATTGGCCCGATGAGGGGATCCTATCTAGTAATACCATAGTGACCTGAATATGACTATAATTTTTAAGTAAATTTTCTCAGGGCCAACCAGTTAGAGTCTGGTAGTAGAGAAATTTACCAAGGTAACCCAGAACTAGACACAGGTAATTGGCCACAAACCCAACAATTGGATTGATTTTTAAAACTAGTATAGGATCAGGCCTATGATAGAAAAGCATTTGACTTATATGCAAAGGTCTAAGAAGTCAAGAAAACATAAATGATCATACGAACCAGGTCCAGCATCTCGGGGAAGCTGTCTACCTCTGATGTTGTCATCTTCTCATCCTGGTGTAGTGTAGTTTCTCATGATAAAAAAGTCCTTCCATCCATGTTGGAGACAGTCCCTTAAATTATGTCTTTTTCTAGTCTTGGTTGCAGGTCATGAGGCATCTGATCTTCATCCAAAGATAGATTACTGAGATAAGCTTCAGAAACAAACTTAGGGTGTTTTTTTAAGAATTTAATTAAATTTTACATCAATATCACATAACTTCAAAGAACTATCTAAGAGATGAGTCTTACTAGATGCAGACCTCCATTAACAAACTGGGATTTAGCGTTTTGAAATTTTTTTTTTCTTATAGTTACCCTTATTTTTATTAAATATAACCAAATTAAGGCTAGTTTATTTGCAAAATAGGTCTGTTCTCACTGATTTTGGTCTGATGATTTTTTATAACCATAATTGATTATAGGCTTTTTATTTTGCTGAAACATTTATAGTCTCAGACTGAACTTTTAAAATAAAACAGGGCTGGGAAACTCACACCAAAGGCTTATCACAGATTCTGCCTAACAAATCTAGGTGAATTTTTCCCTTTTAAGGTCTCAAAAATTTATTGAGATTTTTGTACCCATGAGATAACCTTCCTAACTCATTTGATAAACTTACTGGAAACCTAAGAACTCCCAATTTTTAGAGGAGTCAGAAAATATAATTGTTTTGTTTATAACGTTTAATTTTACCAAAGTATTATCATAATTAATTTGAGAGGAAGATTTTCCCTACTCCCTGAAAACATAAGATTCAAACCCATAATTTTTTAGATAGAAACCATAAAAGTTATAAGCATATTTACTGGTTCATTCAGTCCTTTTGTAAACTTTTGTGAAGTCATCAGGTTTTCCATTAAAATACCAGGACATATCAGAATGTTAAAAATTCCATATAATTTTTAGGATATCTGTATTAGTTAATTTACCATACATTATAACATGAGCAGATGTATTATTCATTTGATAATCTTTTCCATGCAATTTAACCAACCAAATAAACACAGTTTAATATCTCTCCTTGGGATGTTCCAGGGGCCCTCTGAAGCACCCCAAAGTTAGCTAGAGATATAAAATCTCATATCTCATTTATATTTTTAGAAGTTTTTTCACTTGAAGTAATTTCCTTGTTGACAAACTTGTAACGGATATAATATTTAACTTATATTAATCCTAGGTACAATGAAAATATTTTACTTAACATTAATTATTTTAAGACATGTCTATATTAGATAGGTCAACAAACAAACATTAATATCAGGTATTTAACATTGAATATTTCCCAGTTCACATGAACCTGGAATTTATTGTTTAATTTAGAACTACTTGATTTGTAAGAACTTACCCCCCCTTTTTTTTAAGCCAAATAAATAGAGCTCATATACATATTAACCACAAAAATATTACCAAGACATATTTAGACAGACACAGTGCAAGATCTAGCTTCAAGTCTTTTTTTTTTCCTCAGTGTCAGGAGTTGGAGATGGTCTAGATAAGTGTTCCTGAGAGCCCTGGTCTCAAGGCACAGGGAAAGAACATCAAGTTCTAACAAAATGGCGGCAGGTCTAAACCACATGGTGGCCAGACAAAGCAAAATTTCTTTCTCCAGGGGATCTTCTCGACCCAGGGATCGAACCCAGGTCTCCCATATTGCAGGCAGATGCTTTAACCTTGGCTCCACCACGTAAGCCCTTAAATGCAAAAATATAGTCTCTCAGGAAACCTCCTATAGAGACACAGAACTTCAGATCTAAGTACTAACATCAAAGATTTCAAGGGAGGAAAGGAAGCCAGGTTGAAAGAAGAAGGGGGAGGAGGCAGGAGAGGGGGGCAAAAGGGGTGGCCTTACAAACGTCTCCTGCCACCTACAGATACCCAGGCATTACGGGACTTTTCCCTGGGCCTCCAGAGAAGGGAGGAATGGAACTCAGCCCTACCAGAAATCAGAACCAGAATTCGAGTTCTCTGCCAAGAGGAGGTGATCAGTCTCCAATCCTCAGCTCAGGCTGAGGGCCCTTTGACCAGATTTCTGCGTCCAGGACCGGGGGAGGGACTAGAAAAACAGGGAAGGATAGGAAGGGTTAAGGAGAGGAAAGAGAGAGGAGAGGGGAGAGAGGTCAATAAAGTCTCTTGTTCTTTACCAGTCGGGGCACTCTGGCCAATTGTCTGCATCAGGAGGAGACCAGGGACAAAAGGATCCCGGTTGCGGCCACTGGGTCTGGTCCATTGGCAGGCAAGCTGGCCCCTGAGTACCCCGAGTGGTCAGGATGTCAGTCTCGGCTTTTTCACCAATAATTTTAGAATTTGCGCCCTAGATTTGAAATCAGAAAAATAGTCAGTCATAAGGGACAAAGGAGTAGAAGTAGCTTGCCCCATGATTACAGAGAAGAACACAGGAGACAAAATGAACACACAAAGAGCAGAGACAGTGCCAGCACTCACACAGACACGACAAACAGATAACAAATACACATCGGCCGAGAACACAGCACTAGGTCTTTCTGGGCCCCCCTTTTGAACACTTTCCCCCCTGAGAGTATCTTACCGGCAGGATGTCCACAGAGCCAGCCGCCTCCCCGGCATGATGCCAGGCCTCGGCCTTACGCTGGACTTTACCAGAAAATAGAGTCAGCCGCCTCCCCAGCACAATGCTGGGCCTTGGCCTTATGCTGGACTTTACCAGAATTAACACCGGTGTTCAGAGATCTCTCCTCCTAGTGAGGAAACCCCTTCTGCCGGGAGAGTGTTGTTCTTCCCAGTTGAAGGGATCCCGGATGAACCCCCAAATGTTATGCCCAGTGTCCGAGTCCCCAAAACTGAGAGAATAAGACATCCACAGCAATGCAAAAGCATAAAGGGGTTTATTGCTAGCTCGAGCTAGGGCTCAAGTCTCATCCAGCGCAGCGGAGTCTTGACGAGAGCCCCGAGCTCTGAATCACATCTACTTTTATACAGACGGTTCTTTGTTCCTGTAACAGCATAGCTGATTGGTTAAACCGTATGCATGTGCGGGATTTTTAAACCTCGTATCCCTATCCGGATTGGCTCAGGTCTGGCGCGGGCAGGGGGCTACGGGGATTTTTTCTGATTGGTCGAGCTACACTGCCTGTGGGAGTTCCCAGTGCCTCAGCTTTCCTAGAGACTAAACCTCAGGCCTAGCCTGCCCATTAGAGCCTGTCCTGGCTTCAGCGTGGTCCTAACAATCACTCCTTGAAACTCTTCCTTTGAATTCTTGCCTCAAAACTCTCCTGAATTTTTTCTATCATATTTGACTATCTCTTTTCTAATTTTTTTTAATGTTTCATCCTTCTCTTCTTAGCCATTAAGTGTTACCATCGAGTTTTCTGACTTGGCAGAGCAGCCTTGCTAAGGCTGAGAATTCATCCTTCCCTGGAGCTCCAGTACCTCTGTTACTAAGTCTTAGACCTGAATCTCGGCTATGGTCTGCCCTCCAACTTAAGGAGATTAGATATGAAATGTTTCTCTCGGGATTGTTTTTTCATATTTTCTCTTTCTAAACCATTATCTTTTGTGTATATAAATAACTTTTAAACAAGATGCTTATTATTTTTCTTTATTAAAGTAATAGTTTTTCTTATTGTAAGTGATATATGTGTACTTTAGAATATTTATAAAATATAGGAAGCATAAAGAAAAAATAATTCTTATAATCTCATTAATTATTAATCACTATAAATATTTTAGAAATTTTTCTACACATATATACATTTTATTTTTTCAAAGTTGACTATCTTATATATATAGTTGACTGTGTGGTACTTTGCTTCAGTCATGTTTGAGCCTTTGCAACCCCATGGATTGTAGCCCACCAATCTCCTCTGTCCATGAGATTCTCTAGGCAAGAACACTTGAGTGAGTTGCCATGCCCTCCTCCAGGAGATCTTCCCAATCCAGGGATCGAACCCAAGTCTCCTATCTCTCCTGCATTGGCAGGCAGGTTTTTACCTCTTCCACAACCTGGGGAGTCCTATGGTTGACTCTCTCTCCATATATATATATATGAAAGTGAAAGTGTTAGTTGCTCAGTCGTGTCCAACTCTGAGTGACCCCATATATTGTAGCCCTCCAGGCTCCTCTGTCCATGAGATTCTCCAGGCAAGAATAGTGGAGTGGTTGCCATTCGTTCTCCAGGGGATCTTCCTGACCCAGTGATCAAACCCAGGTCTCCCGCATTGCAGGTGGATTTCTTACAGTCTGAATCATCAGGGAAGCCCATATATATATATATATATATATATACATATATATGTATATATATATATATATACATATATATATATTTGTGTTCTGCATCTTAAAAATCTACAATTACATTATGACTCCTTCCCATGTTTTTAAGTATTCTTCCAAAGCTTAGCTTTTAGTGGCTTTATTGTGTTTCATCCACAGTTATCTTTCTTCTGCAATTTCTTTCATTGTGGCAAGTAGGAGCTGCTCTCTGGCTGCAGTGCTCAGGCTTTGCATTGTGGTGGCTTCTCTTATTTCAGAGCATGGGCTCTAGAGTGTGTGGGCTTCAGTACTTGTGGTGCACAAACTTAGTTGCCCTCACCATGTGGGATCTTCCAGTACCAGGAACTGAACCTGTGTTCCATGCATTGGCAGGAGGATTCTTAACTATTGGACCACTAGGGAAGTCACCATTTGTATTTCATCCTTGTTTCTCTCTCTATCCACATAACTAATGAGATGGTAACAGGCAGGAAGGCCAGTAGTTTCCAAATGGAGAAAATAGGCTGCAAGTGTCAGACATATTTTATTTCTCTCTTAAGCAGCAGGAAGTAACAAACTAGTGATATATTTCCCCCCCTTCTCTATACAAATTTAAAAAGAGGTTTCTCTTAAAATACTGTGTTGCCATGACACCTGGTTCCACTTGAACTTAACTAATCTCAAACCTTGAGCTAACCAATGCATTTTCCTTATGGAAATGTTTATCTTAAGCTATGTTAATGTACTAGGCATTTACCCCAGGCTCTGTCTTCAAGTCGGTTCTACCTAATGGCTCAGAACCGACTTGAGAAACCAGTATGTTATACTCAGACATTGTTCCCCCAATCTACATAAACGAAACTATTTGTAATCTGTAATTACTATTTGGTAATCTGCCTTTCTACAAGATTCAAGTCAATTGTTTTAGGACCCAGGATGACTCATCTGGTGCCAAGATTATCCCAAAATATGTCTTATGCGTGAGGGGCCTGGTGCCATTCTCTGAGTTTTAAGATACTCCTTTCTTTCATTAACAGACTACTAGTAACTATATAACATCCAGCTAAAAACTAGCAGGCAGGTATTCTTTCTGCCCCCTTCTGATGTCTGTGTCAGAAGCTTTATCTCTTTTATACTTTAATAAAACTTTATTACACAAGCTCTGAGCAATCAAGCCTTGTCTTTGGCCCCGGATTGAATTCTTCTCCTCCAGAGGCCAAGAACCCTGGCGTCTTTTGTGGTTCAGCAATAACCTTTCACTAACAAGGGTTTTGTTTGTATAATTCATTTGGAATTTAGCACATACACTCTTTTTTGTTGTCTGTTTTATGGGTGGAGACTACTCTCTGGATTAGATTTGAGTCAAGAAATTCAGAAGTCAAAACTGTAGAGAAAAACTTTTCTTCTTCTTCCCTTTTTCTTCCTCCTCTTCCTCTTCTATTAGGAGAACTGGATTTGAATCTTTACCCACGACAGTTTAATGATGGTTATTTTTAGAGATTAAATTTGCTTAGATATTTTTAATCTTGAATATCAGTATTAAGTTGATTTCTATTCAATTCAATCATTATCGATCTTTCTTTCATATCAATCTCTATTTCACCTCGTAGAGCTGTTATCTGTAAAAATATATCTGTAGAGAGACTGGCGCTTGTTCCAGCACTCTCCTCCTATTCACAGCACAGCAGTCAGACACCAATCAGTCAGCAAAGATGCTCACCTTTCCCAGTATTTCTTTCATTTTTTAAAATATTAATTAATTAATTAGGCTGCATCGGGTCTTAGTTGTGGCACTGGGGATCTTCACTGTGTCATGCGAGATCTTTTGTTGCAGCGTGCACTGTCTAGTTGTGGTGCCTGGGCTTCGTAGTTGCTCTGGAGCATGTGGGATCTTAGACTAGTGATTGAACCCATGTCCCCTGCATTGCAAGTTGTATTCTTAACCACTGAACCACCAGGGAGGTCCCAGCATCCCTGGCATTTCTCCTCCACTCAATACCAATCAGCATCGACTGAACACCTCCTCATTCCAGGCACTCAGGTGGGTTCAGCAGAGTGACAATGATGGATAAGAGTTGGCCTCTACCTATGCCAGGAGGCAGTATGGGGCAGTAGTTATAACATAGATATAGATTGGGGAAGATCTTATCCTTACTATCTATGTGAACTTGGAAGTATTAACTATCTTTGTCTGTTTTTAATCTACAAAAAGAGGGGTGAACAAATGAGGTAATCCTTTTAAAGCACTTATCCAGGAGGCTGACAGATAGGAGAACCCTCAATAAACATTAGCCACAGTGATAAAAACAAGCTTATAATCTATGGGAGGGAAGACAGGCAGACAATCAAGTCGTGTATGTATCAGCCTGTCTGGGAAGTGCTGTATCACGGGTATAAACTAGTGCTTTGGAAGCAGAGGAGGAGGTGGCATTCTGAGTGGAGGGCTCAGGAAGCTTGGTAGAGGAGCCAATGTTTGAGGTAGACTTTAAATAATCTTGGAGAACAGAGAAGAATGCTCACTGGGTCATTTCTATTGCTCTTTGTTCAGTGTAAGCAGTATGTGTATGGTTTCCAGAGAATAGGACTTTGATTTTTCTTCTGTCCACGTTTGGAAGCCTCGTACAATCCATCATACAGTCAGCTATTTAATTCGAGGTTGTCTGTCAACGTGAATAAATCAACAAAAAGGACATATTTTCCTAGAATTGTTGAGGAAACTTCCGTGCTGGCTCAGACAGTAAAGAATCGTCTGCAATACAGGAGACCTGGGTTCAGTCCCTGGGTTGGGAAGATCCCCTGGAGGAGGGCATGGCAACCCACTCCAGTATTCTTGCCTGGAGAATCCACATGGAGAGAGGAGCCTGGCGGGCTACAGTCCATGGAGTTGCAAAGATTCGGACATGGCTGAGCGACTAAGCACAGCACAGCACATTCTGTCAATGTGGATAAATCAAAGAAAAGAACACATTTCCCTAGAATCACTAAGGGAATAATTTCATGACTAGTTCTTTGCCATGTAAATAAGCTTTAATTGTGTAGTTGCTGAGAAAACACTGAGAACCGAGGAACATTCATGCACCAGAGAGGCAAGGGTGGTGGTACAATTTCAAGTTGCTTCCAGTTTAGAAGGGTCTGAAGGAAAGAAGAAAGTCCAGATCTTGTGTTCGGTGTACAAGGTCCTTCATAATCTGATGCTAACCTTCTCATCCACCTTACCCCTTCCTACTCTCCAATACAGCACCTATGTTCTTTATAAAGCTTTTATTATTATACCCCAAACAGAAACCCATTCCTCATTTAACCCTTACCCATCATTTTCCTTATTCTCTTTTCTGTCCTCTTGGTCTATTCAAAGTGAAAGTCACTCAGTTGTGTCCAACTCTTTGCATCCCCATGGGCTATAGCTCCCCCTGCCACCATGGACTATAGCTCCCCCCCTTGCCCCACCAGGCTTCTCTGTCCATGGGGATTCTCCAGGCAAGGATACTGGAATGGGTTGCCATGCCCTCCTCTAGAGGGTCTTCCCAACTCAGGGATCAAATCCAGGTCTCCCGCGTTGCAGGTGGATTCTTTACCAACTGAGCCACCATGGAAACCATTCAAATCCTACCCAAATCTTGAGACTGAGGTCAAAGGGGCCTTCTATGTAGATTTGTTAGCTCTGTTTCATAGTCATCTTGTCAGCACCAGCAATACTCTTGTGTCATATGAGAAACATTTTTTGTTTTGAACTTTTAATTTTGTGTTGGGGTATAGCTGATAAACATAGGTTCGATCCCTGGTTCAGGAAGATCCCCTAGAGAAGGAAATAGCAACTCGTGCCTATATTCTTGCCTGGAGAATTCCATGGACAGTGGAGCTGGGCAGGCTATAATCCACAGGGTCACAGTGAGTCAGTCAAAGAGATTGAAGTGACTTAGCATGCATAGCCAATTAACAATGTTGTGATAATTTTCGGTGAACATCTAAGGGACTCAGCCATTCATTTGCATATATTCATTCTCCCCCAAACCCTGCTCCTATTCAGGATGCCACATAAGAGCAGAGCTCCTGTGCTATACAGGGGCCTTTTTTTTTTTTTTTTTCCTATTGCTTTCTATATTTGATATAGAGATCAATTACTTTATTCTACTGGAAATTTCTGGTACTTTCTGGGACCTTCTTAAATTTCATTTATGTTCTCAATGACATTTAGTAGCATGTATGCAATAGATGTTTAATAAATAATTATTGAGTTCTTGTGCTTAGTTACCTTAGAGCAAGCTTGTGCTAACCATGAGATATCCAAGGAAGTCACTACTACCTGGCCTTAGACATTTCCCAGTGTGACGTTTGTAGGTTAGCAATACTATTAAATGCTTACATGACTGAAAATGCTTACATTCTGCTCTTTAATGCTGAACCCTCTGTTTGGGAAGTCCATTTATCCTTCTATAAAACTCGTCTGCCCATTTTTGGATTGGGTAATTTTTTTTCTTAGTTGTATGAGCTCTTTGTATATTTTGGAATAAGCCCTTCTTGGCTATATCATTTGCACATATTTTCTCCCAGTCAGTGGGCTGTCTTTTTGTTTTGTTATGGTTTCCTTTGCTGTCCAAAAGACTGTAAGTTTGATTAGGTCCCATTTGTTTATTTTTGGTTTTTGTCTTGGGAGGCTGAAGAAAGGAAACATTGGTATGATTTGTGTCAGAGAATGTTTCACCTACATTCTATTTTAGGAGTTTGTGGGATCTTGTCTTATATTTAGATGTCCTTTGAGCCATTTTGAGTTTAATTTTGTGTATGGTGTGAAGATGTGCATGCAGCTGTCCAGCTTTGCCAACACCTTCTTTCTTTCTGTATATTCTTGCCTCCTTTGTCAAAAATTAATTGTCCATAGGTGTGTGGGTTTATTTCTGGGCTCTCTGTTCTGTTCCATTGATCTGTATGTCTAATTTTGTACCAATACCATGCTATTTTGATTACTGTAGCCTTGTGGTATTGTCTGAAGTCTGGAAGGGTTATACCTCCTGCTTTGCTCTTTTTCCTCAGAACTGCTTTGGTAATTCTGGCTGTTTTTATGGGCCCAAATAAATTTTAGTATTATTTGTTCTATTTCTGTGAAAAATGTCATAAGTAATTTAATAGAGATCACATTTAATTTGTAGATTGCTTTGGGAAGTATGGCCATTTTAACAACATTAATTCTTCCAATCCAAGAGCATAGGATAGTTTTCCATTTCTTTGAATCATCTTTAATTTCCTTTATTGATATTTTGTAGTTCTCAGCATATAATTCTTTCATCTCCCTTGGTGAGGTTTATTCCTAAATATTTTATTTTGGGGGGTGTAATTTTAAAACACTGCTTACATTCCTTTCTGATATTTCATCATTAGCATAAAAAAATACAACTGATTTCTGTATGTTAATTGTGTATCCGGCTACCTTTCTGAGTTTATCAGTTCTAGTAGTTTTTGTGTGGAGTCTTTAGGGTTTTCTACATATATTATCATGTCATCTGCTGATGATAACAATTTTACCTCTTCTCTACTAATTTGAATACCTTTTAGATCTTTTTCTTGTCTGATTGCTGTGGCTAGGACTTCCAATACTATGTTGAAGACAAGTGATGAAAGTAGGCACCCTTGTCTTGTTCCAGATTTTAGCAGGAAGGCTTTCAGCTTTTCACTGTTGAGTATTGTATTGGCTGTGGGTTTGTCATAAATAAATTTTATTATGTTGAGATATGTTCCATCTATCCACTTTCATAATGGTTTTTATCATGAATGGATGTTTAGTTTGGTCAAATGCTTTTTTCTGTATCTATTGAGATGATCATGTGGTTTTTGGCCTTTTTTTATTTATGTAGTGTATCACATTAATTGATTTGCATATGTTGAGCCATTTTTGTGACCCTGGGATTAATTCAACTTGGTCATGGTGTATGACCTTACTTATGTGTCATTGGATTTGGTTGCTAATATTTTGTTGAGAATTTTTGCACCTATATTTATCAAAGATATTGGCCTGTAGTTTTCTTTTTGGTAGTGTCTTTGTCTAGTTTCAGTATCAGAGTGACAGTGGCTTTGTAAAATGTCTTTGGGAATATTCCTTCCTCTCCAAACTTTTGGAAGAGTTTCAGAAGGATTGGTATAAGTTCCTCTTTGACATTTGGTAGAATTTCCCAGTGAAGCTATCAGGTCCTGGATTTTAGTTTGTAGGGAGTTTTATTTATTTATTTATTTTTAAATTTTTATTTTTACTTTATTTTACTTTACAATACTGTATTGGTTTTGCCATACATTGACATGAATCCACCATGGGTGTACATGCGATCCCAAACATGAACCCCCTCCCACCTCCCTCCCCACAACATCCCTCTGGGTCATACCCATGCACCAGCCCCAAGCATGCTGTATCCTGCATCGGACATAGACTGGTGATACGATCCTTACATGATAGTATACATGTTTCAATGCCATTCTTCCAAATCATTACAACCTCTCCCTCTCCCTCTGAGTCCAGAAGTCTGCTATACACATCTGTGTCTTTTTTGCTGTCTTGCATACAGGGTCATCATTGCCATTTTTCTAAATTCCATATATATGTGTTAGTATACTGCATTGGTGTTTCACTTTCTGGCTTACTTCACTCTGTATAATAGGCTCCAGTTTCATCCATCTCAACAGAACTGATTCAAATGTATTCTTTTTAACGGCTGAGTAATACTCCATTGTGTATATGTACCACAGCTTTCTTATCCATTCATCTGCTGATGGACATCTAGGTTGTTTCCATGTCCTGGCTATTATAAACAGTGCTGCGATGAACATTGGGGTACATGTGTCTCTTTCAATTCTGGTTTCCTCGGTGTGTATGCCCAGCAGTGGGATTGCTGGGTCATATGGCAGTTCTATTTGCAATTTTTTAAGGAATCTCCACACTGTTTTCCATAGTGGTTGCACTAGTTTGCATTCCCGCCAACAGTGTAGGAGGGTTCCCTTTTCTCCACACCCTCTCCAGCATTTAGTGCTTGCAGATTTTTGGATCGCAGACATTCTGATTGGTGTGAAGTGGTACCTCATTGCGGTTTTGATTTGCATTTCTCTGATTATGAGTGATGTTGAGCATCTTTTCATGTGTTTGTTAGCCATCCGTATGTCTTCTTTGGAGAAATGTCTATTTAGTTCTTTGGCCCATTTTTTGATTGGGTCGTTTATTTTTCTGGAATTGAGTTGCATAAGTTGCTTGTATATTTTTGAGATTAGTTGTTTGTCAGTTGCTTCATTTGCTATTATTTTCTCCCATTCAGAAGGCTGTCTTTTCACCTTGCTGATATTTTCCTTTGTTGTGCAGAAGCTTTTAATTTTAATTAGATCCCATTTGTTTATTTTTGCTTTTATTTCCAGTATTCTGGGAGGTGGATCATAGAGGATCCTGCTGTGATTTATGTCGGAGAGGGTTTTGCCTATATTCTCCTCTAGGAGTTTTATAGTTTCTGGTCTTACATTTAGATCTTTAATCCATTTTGAGTTTATTTTCGTGTGCGGTGTTAGAAAGTGATCTAGTTTCATTCTTTTACAAGTGGTTGACCAGTTTTCCCAGCACCACTTGTTAAAGAGATTGTCTTTACTCCATTGTATATTCTTGCCTCCTTTGTCAAAGATAAGGTGTCCATATGTGTGTGGATTTATCTCTGGGCTTTCTATTTTGTTCCATTGATCTATATGTCTGTCTTTGTGCCAGTACCATACTGTCTTGATGACTGTGGCTTTGCAGTAGAGCCTGAAGTCAGGCAAGTTGATTCCTCCAGTTCCATTCTTCTTTCTCAAGATTGCTTTGGCTAGTCGAGGTTTTTTGTATTTCCATACAAATCTTGAAATGATTTGTTCTAGTTCTGTGAAAAATATGGCTGGTAGCTTGATAGGGATTGCATTGAATTTGTAAATTGCTTTGGGTAGTATACTCATTTTCACTATATTGATTCTTCCAATCCATGAATATGGTATATTTCTCCATCTATTAGTGTCCTCTTTGATTTCTTTCATCAGTGTTTTATAGTTTTCTATATATAGGTCTTTAGTTTCTTTGGGTAGATATATTCCTAAGTATTTTATTCTTTTCGTTGCAATGGTGAATGGAATTGTTTCCTTAATTTCTTTTTCTACTTTCTCATTATTAGTGTATAGGAATGCAAGGGATTTCTGTGTGTTGATTTTATATCCTGCAACTTTGCTATATTCATTGATTAGCTCTAGTAATTTTCTGGTGGAGTCTTTAGGGTTTTCTATGTAGAGGATCATGTCATCTGCAAACAGTGAGAGTTTTACTTCTTCTTTTCCAATTTGGATTCCTTTTATTTCTTTTTCTGCTCTGATTGCTGTGGCCAAAACTTCCAGAACTATGTTGAATAGTAGTGGTGAAAGTGGGCACCCTTGTCTTGTTCCTGACTTTAGGGGAAATGCTTTCAATTTTTCACCATTGAGGATAATGTTTGCTGTGGGTTTGTCATATATAGCTTTTATTATGTTGAGGTATGTGCCTTCTATTTCTGCTTTCTTGAGGGTTTTTATCATAAATAGATGTTGATTTTTGTCAAAGGCCTTCTCTGCATCTATTGAGATAATCATATGGCTTTTATTTTTCAATTTGTTAATGTGGTGAATTATATTGATTGATTTGTGGATATTGAAGAATCCTTGCATCCCTGGGATAAAGCCCACTTGGTCATGGTGTATGATCTTTTTAATGTGTTGTTGGATTCTGATTGCTAGAATTTTGTTGAGGATTCTTGCATTTATGTTCATCAGTGATATTGGCCTGTAGTTTTCCTTTTTGTAGTATCTTTGTCAGGTTTTGGTATTAGGGTGATGGTGGCCTCATAGAATGAGTTTGGAAGTTTACCTTCCTCTGCAATTTTCTGGAAGAGTTTGAGTAGGATAGGTGTTAGCTCTTCTCGAAATTTTTGGTAGAATTCAGCTGTGAAGCCATCTGGACCTGGGCTTTTGTTTGCTGGAAGATTTCTGATTACAGTTTCAATTTCCGTGCTTGTGATGGGTCTGTTAAGATTTTCTATTTCTTCCTGGTTCAGTTTTGGAAAATTGTACTTTTCTAAGAATTTGTCCATTTCTTCCATGTTGTCCATTTTATTGGCATATAACTGCTGATAGTAGTCTCTTATGATCCTTTGTATTTCTGTGTTGTCTGTTGTGATCTCTCCATTTTCATCTCTAATTTTATTGATTTGATTTTTCTCTCTTTGCTTCTTGATGAGTCTGGCTAATGGTTTGTCAATTTTATTTATCCTTTCAAAGAACCAGCTTTTGGCTTTGTTGATTTTTGCTATGGTCTCTTTTGTTTCTTTTGCATTTATTTCTGCCCTAATTTTTAAGATTTCTTTCCTTCTCCTAACTCTGGGGTTCTCCAATTCTTCCTTTTCTAGTTGCTTTAGGTGTAGAGTTAGGTTATTTATTTGACTTTTTTCTTGTTTCTTGAGGTATGCCTGTAGTGCTATAAACTTTCCTCTTAGCACTGCTTTTATAGTGTCCCACAGGTTTTGCGTTGTTGTGTTTTCATTTTCATTAGTTTCTATGCATATTTTGATTTCTTTTTTGATTTCTTCTCTGATTTGATGGTTATTCAGAAGTGTGTTGTTCAACCTCCATATGTTGGAATTTTTAGTAGTTTTTCTTCTGTAATTGAGATCTAATCTTAATGCATTATGGTCAGAAAAGATGGTTGGAAAGATTTCAATTTTTTGAATTTATCAAGGTTAGATTTATGGCCCAGGATGTGATCTATCCTGGAGAAGATTCCATGAGCACTTGAGAAAAAGGTGAAATTCATTGTTTTGGGGTGAAATGTCCTATAGATATCAATTAGGTCTAACTGGTCTAATGTATCATTTAAAGTTAGCGTTTCTTTGTGAATTTTCTGTTTAGTTGATCTGTCCATAGGTGTGAGTGGGGTATTAAAGTCTCCCGCTATTATTGTGTTATTGTTGATTTCCCCTTTCATACTTGTTAGCATTTGCCTTACATATTGCAGTGCTCCTATATTGGGTGCATATATATTTATAATTGTTATATCTTCTTCTTGGATTGATCCTTTGATCATCATGTAGTGGCCTTCTTTATCTCTTTTCACAGCCTTTGTTTTAAAGTCTGTCTTATCGGATATGAGTATTGCCACTCCTGCTTTCTTTTGCTCTCTATTTGCGTGGAATATCTTTTTCCAGCCCTTCACTTTCAGTCTGTATGTGTCCCTTGTTTTGAGGTGGGTCTCTTGTAAGCAGCATATAGAGGGGTCTTGTTTTTGTATCCATTCGGCCAGTCTTAGTCTTTTGGTTTGGGCATTCAACCCATTTAAGTTTAAGGTAATTATTAATAAGTATGATCCTGTTACCATTTACTTTATTGTTTTGGGTTCGGGTTTATACACCCTTTTCGTGTTTCCTGTCTAGAGAATGTCCTTTAGAATTTGTTGGAGAGCTGGTTTGGTGGTGCTGAATTCTCTCAGCTTTTGCTTGTCTGTAAAGCTTTTGATTTCTCCTTCGTATTTGAATGAGATCCTTGCTGGGTGAAGTAGTCTGGGCTGTAGGTTATTTTCTTTCATCACTTTAAGTATGTCTGCCATTCCCTCCTGGCCTGAAGAGTTTCTATTGAAAGATCAGCTGTTATCCTTATGGGAATCCCCTTGTGTGTTATTTGTTGTTTTTCCCTTGCTGCTTTTAATATTTGTTCTTTGTGTTTGATCTTTGTTAATTTGATTAATATATGTCTTGGGGTGTTTCGCCTTGGGTTTATCCTATTTGGAACTCTCTGTGTTTCTTGGACTTGGGTGATTATTTCCTTCCCCATTTTAGGGAAGTTTTCAACTATTATCTCCTCAAGGATTTTCTCATGATCTTTCTTTCTGTCTTCTTCTTCTTCTGGGACTCCTATAATTCGAATGTTGGAGCGTTTCATAGTGTCCTGGAGGTCTCTGAGATTGTCCTCATTTCTTTTAATTCTTTTTTCTTTTTTCCTCTCTGATTCATTTATTTCTACCATTCTATCTTCTATTTCACTAATCCTATCTTCTGCCTCCGATATTCTACTATTTGTTGCCTCCAGAGTGTTTCTGATCTCATTTATTGCATTATTCATTATATTTTGACTCTTTTTTATTTCTTCTAGGTCCCTGTTAAACCTTTCTTGCATCTTCTCAATCCTTGTCTCTAGACTATTTATCTGTGATTCTATTTTGATTTCAAGATTTTGAATCATTTTCACTATCAATATTCGGAATTCCTTCTCAGGTAGATTCCCTACTTCTTCCTCTTTTGTTTGGTTTGGTGGGCAACTCTCCTGTTCCTTTACCTGCTGAGTATTCCTCTGTCTCTTCATCTTGGTTATATTGCTGCGTTTGGGGTAGCCTTTTTATATTCTGGTAATTTGTGGAGTTCTCTTTATTATGGAGCTTCCTCACTGTGGGTGGGGTTCTATCAGTGGCTTGTCAAGGTTTCCTGGTTAGGGAGGCTTGTGTTGGAGTTCTGGTGGGTGGAGCTGGGTTTCTTCTCTCTGGAGTGCAGTGGAGTGACCAGTAATGGGTTATGAGACTTCAAAGGTTTTGGAATAATTTTGAGCTGCCTGTATATTGAAGCTCAGGGGAGTGTTCCTGTGTTGCTAGAGAATTTGAGTGGTATGTCTTGTTTTGGAACTTGTTGGCCCTTGGGTGGAGCTTGGTTTCAGTGTAGGTATGAAGGCATTTGATGAGCTCCTATTGCTTAATGTTCCCTGAATTCAAGAGTTCTCTAATGTTTTCAGGCTTTGGATTTAAGCCTCCTGCTTCTGGTTTTCAGTTTTATTTTTACAGTAGCCTCTAGACTTCTGCATCTATACAGCACCGATGATAAAACATCTAGGTTAAAGATGAAAAGTTTCTCCACATTGAGGGACACTCAGAGAGGTTCACTGAGTTACAAGGAGAAGAGAAGATGGAGGGGGTAGTTAGAGGTAACTGGAATTAGATGTGGTGAGATCAAAAGAGGAGAGAGCAAGCTAGCCAGTAGTCACTTCCTTATGTGTGCTCTATAGTCTGGACCACTCAGAGGTATTTACGGAGTTATACAGGGAAGAGGAGAGGGAGGAAGTAGACAGAGGTGACCAGGAGGATAAGAGAGAGGAATGAGAAGGAGAGAGACAAATCCTGCCAGTAACCAGTTCCTTAGGTGTTCTCCACCGTCTGGAACACACAGAGATTCACAGAGTTGGATAGAGAAGAGATGGGGGAGAAAAGAGACAGAGGCCACCTGGTGGAGAAAAAGGAGAGTCCAAAGGAGGAGAGAGTGGTCAAGCCAGTAATCTCGCTCTCAGGTAAACTTGGGTAGTGAAGTTTGGGTTTTTAAATGTACAAAATTGACAACAGAAACCTAAGAGCAAAGATTAAAAATCTAGAGTAGAGGTTGGATTTTAAAAAATACAATATTAAAGAAAAGAAGCAGAAGGAAAAAGGAAGAAAGAAAAAAAAAACAAGAATTATTTAAAAAAAAAACAAACAAAAAACAAAACAAAACAAAAACAAAAAACCACCAACAACCATCCAAAGGCTATATATGGTGTTTGCCTTAAAAAAAAAAAAAGTCTTTTTTTTTTTAAAAATAGTAATAGTAGGTTATAGAAATAAAAATTAGAGGAGAAATAGAAGACTTAACAATTTTAAAAAAAGTTAGAAAAAAAAAAAAGAAGAAGAAGAAAAAGAAAAAAAAAAGGATTGATTTTAAAATTATTAAAAATATATCTGGCCCTTCTCTGATGTTTTGGGCCATGTGGGATCACTTCCAAGGTGGTTCCCTCTGTTTAACTTCTTCTGTTTGCTGGTTATTTAGGCTCACTAGTTCAGTCGTGCTGTGGGGAGGGGGGATGCTGCAAACAAATAGCACTGTCGTGTGCACAGTGTCTCAGCCCCGCCTGACCTGTCCCTTCTCGCGGCGCACAAACCGCTCCAGCTCTACGATGCTCAGCCGGGAACCGTCTGGGGCCGGCCCTAGGCTGCGTGCACTTCCCCGGTCCAAGCCGCTCAGGTTCGGCGCTCAGGCCGCCCTCAGAGGCACAGATTCAGCTGGGACTGCGTTTTGTGCCCTTCCCAGGTCCGAGTAGCTCAGGAGTTTGGTGAGTGCGATCGCCGCGGCGTGTCACCTTTTCTGCCGCTGCTGCTCAGCTTTCTGGGTGGACCGCTGGCGTCCCCCGTGAGGCAGATGGTGACTGTCCAGCACCCCCAGAAGTCTTAGCAAAGAGGCCTGCTTGCAGTTTGGTAGGTAGAGTCTCTCCGGGGCTGCAATTGCCCCTTGCCAGCCCTTACGGCTCTGGCTGCCTGTCCCCGGCTGGGGATGGTCTGCAGCGGCTATGTCCGATCCGTCATTTGTTCTGTGCACGGTCCTGGTGGTGTCTTATGTTTGAGCTTTTCTCATGGTAGCTATCCCACAGTCTGGTTTGCTAGCCCAAGTTAGATCCTGTAGGGAGTTTTAAAATTACAATCTTGTTTAACTTCTACTGATCAGGCTGTTCAAATTACCTATTTCTTCTTTGTTTAGTTTTGGTGGTCTGTATGTTTCTAGGAGGTTGTCCATTTCTTTGAGGTTGCCAAATTTGTTAGCATATAATTGTTATAATTGTTCTAGGTATTCTCTTGTGATTTTTTTCTGTATTTCTACAGCATCTATTATTATTACTCCTCTTTGTTTCTTATTTTGTTTAATTGGGTCTTCTCTTTCTTAATCTTGGTGAGCCTGGCCAGAGGTTTGTCAATTTTTTGACAGTTCTTGGTTTTATTGATTATTTCTATTTTAAAAAATCTCTATTTTATTTATTACCTCTCTGACCTTTTATATCTCCTTCTTTCTGCTGACTTTAGGTTTTGTTTGTTCTTTTTTTCTAATTCCTTTAGGTACTGGGTTAGGTGGTGTATTTGAGACTCTTGTTTGTTTTAAAGACACCTGAATCAATAGGAATGTCTTTCTAAGAACTGCTTTTGCTGCATCCTGTAGATTTTGTGTGGCTGTGTTTTCACTGTTATTTGTCTCAAGGTATTCTTCAGTTTCTTCTTTGAGTTCATCTTTGACCCATTGATGTTTTTTTAGTCTCCATGCAATTGTTTTTCTCATTTCTTTATCTGTGTTTGATTTTCTGTGGCATGTAGTTTCATGCCATTGTGGTCAGAAAAGATGCTTGAAATAATTTCTATACTCTTAAATTGGTCAAGGCCTGTTTTGTGCCCTAGTGTGTGGTTAACACTAGAGAATATTCCATATGCACTTGAAAAGAATCTGTATCTGGCAAGAGCTGGTACTTTGAGAAGATAAGCAAAATTGACAAACCTTTAGCTAGACTTAACAAGAAAACAAGAAAGGGTTCAAATAAATAAACATAGAAATACAAAGGATAATGAGAGACTACCAGGAATACTCATATACCAAACCTTTAGCTAGACTTCACAAGAAAACAAGAAAGGGCTCAAATAAATAAACATAGAAATACAAAGGATAATGAGAGACTACTAGGAATACTCATATACCAACCAAATTATCAACCTAGAAGAAATGGGTAAATTTGGGGAAACATACTATCCCCCAGGACTAAATCAGGAAGAAATAGAAAACCTGAACAGACTGATTACTAGTAAAGAGGTTGAATGAATAATCACAAGCCTCCTGGAGTCTGGGGAGAATAGATACATGTACATGTATGGTTGAACACCTTTGCTGTCTACCTGAAACTATCACAGCACTGTTGATTGGCTACACTCCAATATAAAATAAAAAGTTAAAAAAACAAACTGATGAGGAGGGAACACTTTCAAACTCATTTTATGAGACCAACATTACCCTGATACCAACACCAGATAAAGACACTACAAGGAAAAAAAAAAAAAAGAATACAGGCCAATATACCTGATTTAAAAAATACAAAAATTCTCAACAGAATATTAGCAAACCGAATTGAACTGTACATTAAAAGAATCATATACCATGAAAAAAGAAATAATCAGAAACCTCCCTATGAGAAAAGTCCAGGACCAGACAATTACATTGATGAATTCTACCAAACATTCAAGCACTAATAGCAATCCTCAAACTCTCCCTAAAAATAGAAGGGAACACTTCCAAGCTCATTTTATGAGGCCAGCATTACTCCAATACCAAAATCAGGCAAGGATACCACAAGAAAAGGGGATTACAGGCCAATATCCCTGGTAAACATAGATGCAAAAATCCTTAGCAAAATATTCGTAAACTGAATTCAACAATATATAAAAGTATTATATACCACAATCAAACAAAATTTATTCCAGAGGTACAAGGATGGTTCAACATTCAAAAATCAATCAATGTGACATACTACATTATCAAAATGCAAGATAAAAATTATATAAACATCTTAACAAATGCAGAAAAAGCATTTGACAAAATTCAACATCTATTTATGATTAAAAAATTAAAAAACTTTCAACAGAGTGGGTATAGAGGGATTGTACCTCAATAAAGGCCACAAATGACAAACCCAGTGACACAATACTCAGCAGTGAAAATCTGAAACATTTCCTTGGAGATCAGAAACAGGACAAGGATGCCCACTACTGCCACTTTTATTCAACATAGTATTGGAAGACCTAGCCAGAGCAATTAGGCAAGAAAAGGAAAAGTCATCTAAATTATAAAGGGAGAAGTAAAACTGTCACTATTTGCAAATGAGATGATAGTCTATAGAGAAAACCCTAATGACTCTATCATAAAACTGTTAGAATAAATACAGTAAATATGCAGGATATAAAATCAATATACCTAAATCTGTTACATTTACATACAGTTATAATGAACTAACCTCGACTAAAATCAATCACCTCAACTAAAATCAATCACCTCAGATATGCAGATGACACCACCCTTATGGCAGAAAGTGAAGAGGAGCTAAAAAGCCTCTTGAAGAAAGTGAAAGAGGAGAGTGAAAAAGGTGGCTTATAGCTCAACATTCAGAAAACGAAGATCATGGCATCTGGTCCCATCACTTCATGGGAAATAGAAGGGGAAACAGTGGAAACAGTGTTAGACTTTATATTTTGGGGATGCAAAATCACTGCAGATGGTGATTGTAGCCATGAAATTAAAAGACATTTACTACTTGGAAGAAAAATTATGACCAACCTAGATAGCATATTGAAAAGCAGAGACATTACTTTGCTAACAAAGGTCCGTCTAGTCAAGGTTATGGTTTTTCCAGTGGCCATGCATGGATTTGAGAGTTGGACTGTGAAGAAGGCTGACCGCTGAAGAATTGATGCTTTTGAATTGTGGTGTTGGTGAAGACTCTTGAGAGTCCCTTGGACTGCAAGGAGATCCAACCAGTCCATTCTGAAGGAGACCAGCCCTGGGATTTCTTTGGAAAGAATGATGCTAAAGCTGAAACTCCAGTACTTTGGGCACCTCATGTGAAGAGTTGACTCATTGGAAAAGACTTTGATGCTGGGAGGGATTGGGGGCAGGAGGAGAAGGGGAGACAGAGGATGAGATGGCTGGATGGCATCACTGACTCGATGGACGTGAGTCTGAGTGAACTCTGGGAGTTGGTGATGGACAGGGAGGCCTGGCGTGCTGCGATTCATGGGGTTGCAAAGAGTCGTACACGACTGAGAGACTGAACTCTACTGAACTGAATAATGAACTAACAGAAAGAAAAAGAAAACAGCATCGTTTACCTGAAACCATAAAAATAGAAGAAAACATAGGCAGTAATCTCCTTGACATTGAACTTGGTGATGATCTGTGTGTGTGTGTTTGACACCGAAAGCAAAAGTAATAAAATTAAAAATAAACAAGTGGGACTACATCAAACTAAAAACCCTCCACAACAAAGAGACTAATAATAAAATGAAAAAACAACTTGCTGTATGGAAGGAAATATTTGCAAATCTATCTAATAAGGCTTTACTGTCCAAGTAAAGATATAAAGAACTCGTACAATTCAATAGCAAAAAACCAAACAACTGGATTAAAAATGTTCAGAGAACATAAAGAAATATTTTTCCAAAGAAGACATTCAAATGCCCAACAGACACATGAAAAGGAGCTTGATATTACTAATCATCAGGTAAATGAAATCAAAACCACAGTAAGATATCATTTCACACTTGTTAGAATGACTATTATCAAAAAGACAAGAACTAAAAGAGCAGGCTTAAGATCCAGCTTTCAAAAAACTAAGATCATCACATCTAGTCCTTTCACTTTATGGCAAATAAATGGGGGAAAAAATGGAAACAGTGACAGGCTTTATTTTCTTGGGCTCCAAAATCATGGTGGACAGTGACTGCAGTCATAAAATTAAAAGACTCTTGCTCATTGGATGAAAAGCTATGACAAAGCTAGACAGTGTATTAAAAAGCAGAGACATCACTTTGCTGATAAAGTTCCATATAGTCAAAGCTATGGTTTTTCCAGTAGTCATGTACAGTATGAGAGTTGGACAATAAAGAAGGCTGAGCACCAAAGAATTGATGCTTTTGAACTATGGTACTGGAGAAGACTCTGGAGAGTCCCTTGGACAGCAAGGAGATCAAACCAGTCAATCCTAAAGGAAATCAACCCTGAAGAGTCATTGGAAGGACTGATGCTGAAGCTGAAGCTCTAATACTTTGGACACCTGATGCAAAGAGCCAACTCATTGGAAAAGACCCTGATTCTGGGAAAGACTGCGGGCAGGAGGAGAAGGGGAAAAGAGAGGATGGCATCACCAACTCAATGGACATGAGTTTGAGCATGCTCTGTGAGATGGTGAAGGACAGGGAGTCTGGCATGCTGCAGTCCTAGGGACTGGAAAGAGTCAGACACAAATGAGTGACTGAACAACAACAGCAAAAACAAGTATTGGCAAGGATATGGGAAAAAGGAATGCTTGCACAGTGTTGGTGGGAATGTAGAAACTGATGCAGCCACTATGAAAATAGTATGGGGGTTCTTCAAAAGTTTAAAATAGAGCTATCATATGATCCAGTAATTCTACTTCTCGGTATTTAGCTGAAGAAAACAAAAGCACTAACTGGAAAAGATACATCCACCTACATGTTCATTGCAGTACTATTTATAATAGCCAAGCATAGAAAAAAACCTAAGTGTGAATCGATAATATATACTCTACTATGTATATATAGTGGAATTTTATTCAGCTATAAAGAAACTCTAAAGAAGAGTGAATACTTGCCACTTGTGACAACATGGATGGACCACAAGGATGTTAACCTAGGTGAAATAAGTCAGACAGAGAAAGGCAGATACTAAATAGTCTCCTTATTGCCAAATTCAGACTCAAATTGAAGTAGGGAAAACCACTAGACCATTCAGGTATGACCTAAATCAAATCCCTTATGATTATACAGTGGAAGTGACAAGTAGATTCAAGGGATTAGATCTGATAGAGTGCCTGAGAACTATGGATGGAGGTTCATGACATTGTATAGGAGGAAGTGATCAAGACCATCCACAAGAAAAATAAATGCAAAAAGGAAAAATGGTTGTCTGAGGAAGCCTTACAAATAGCTGAGAAAAGAAGAAGCTAAAGGCAAAGGAGAAGAGAAAAGATATACCCATTTGAATGCAGAGTTCCAAAGAAGAGCAAGAAGAGATAAGAAAGCCTTCCTCAGTGATCAATGCAAAGAAATAGAGGGAAAAAAAAAAGAATGGGAAGACTAGAGATCTTTTCAAGAAAATTAGAGATACCAAGGGAACATTTCATGCAAAGATGAGCACAACAAAGGACAGAAATGGTATGGACCTAACAGGAGCAGAAGGTATTAGGAAGAGATGGCAAGAACACACAGAAGAATTACACAAAAAAAACCTTCATGACCCAAATACCCACAACGGTGTGATCATTCACTTAGAGACAGACATCCTGGAATGTGAAGTCAAAAAGGCCTTAGGAAGCATCAATACGAGCAAGGCTAGCAGAGGTTATGGAATCCAGTTGAGCTATTTCAAATCCTAAGAGATGATGCTGTGAAAGTGCTGCACTCAATATACCAGCAAATTTTGAAAACTCAGCAGTGGCCTTGACCTGAAAAATGTCAGTTTTCATTTCAATCCCAAAGAAGGGCAACACCAAAGAATGTTCAAACTACCACACAATTTGCACTCATTTCACATGCTAGCAAAGTAATGTTCAAAATTCTCCAAGTCAGGCTTCAATATTCTGTGGACCTCCAGATGAACCTCATGAACTTCCAGATGTTCAAGCTGTTTAGAAAAGACAGAGGAACCAGAGATTAAATTGCTAACATCTGGGGGACGGGATAAAGATGGCGGAGGAATAGGACGGGAAGACCACTTTCTCCCTCACAAATTCCTCAAAAGAACATTTCAACGCCGAGCAAACTCCACAAAACAATTTCTGTAGACTGGCAGAGGTCATCAGGCAACCAGAAAAGCAGACCATTGTCTTCAAAAACAGGTAGGAAAAAATATAAAAGACAAAAACGGAGACCAAGGAGGTGGGGAGGGAGCTCCGTCCCAGGAAGGGAAGCCCGTCCCAGGAAGGGAAGCCCATCCCGGGAAGGAAATTTTAAGAAGAGAGGTTTCCAAACACCAGGAAACACTCTCCCTGCCGAGTCTGTGGCGAGTCTTGGATACACAGAGGGCAACATAACAGGAAGGAAAAATAAAGAAATAATTAAAACCAAGAGATTACAAGCCCAACAGTAACTCCCCCAGCGGAAAAGCAGCACAGACGCCTGCATCCGCCATTGGGAAGTGGGGGCAGGGCAGGGACGCGCGGGAGGCGCGGGCTGCAGTGCTTTGTAAGAATCTGGCAGGAACGCCCCACGCGCAACCAGAACGATCTAACTTGGGCTAACAAACCAGACTGTGGGATAGCTACCACCCGAAAAGCTCGAACATAAGACACCGCCAGGACCGAGCACAGAACAAAGGACGGAACGGAAAAAGCCGGCTGCAGACCATCCCCCGCCGGGGACAGGCAGCCAGAGCCGTACGGACTGGAAAGGGGCAATTGCAGACCCGGAGAGACTTTACTTACCTAACTGCAAGCAGGCCTCTTTGCTAAGACTTCTGGGGGTGCTGGACAGTCACCATCTGCCTCACGGGGGACGCCAGCGGTCCACCCAGAAGGCTGAGCAGCAGCGGCAGAAAAGGTGACACGCCGCGGCGATCGCACTCACCAAACTCCTGAGCTACTCGGACCTGGGAAGGGCACAAAACGCAGTCCCAGCTGAATCTGTGCCTCTGAGGGCGGCCTGAGCGCCGAACCTGAGCGGCTTGGACCGGGGAAGTGCACGCAGCCTAGGGCCGGCCCCAGACGGTTCCCGGCTGAGCATCGAAGAGCCGGAGCGGTTTGTGCGCCGCAAGAAGGGACAGGTCAGGCGGGGCTGAGACACTGTGCACACGACAGTGCTATTTGTTTGCAGCATCCCCCCTCCCCACAGCACGACTGAACTAGTGAGCCTAAATAACCAGCAAACAGAAGAAGTTAAACAGAGGGAACCACCTTGGAAGTGATCCCACATGGCCCAAAACATCAGAGAAGGGCCAGATATATTTTTAATAATTTTAAAATCAATCCTTTTTTTTTTCTTTTTTTTCTTCTTCTTTTTTTTTTCTAACTCTTTTTTAAATTGTTAAGTCTTCTATTTCTCCTCTAATTTTTATTTCTATAACCTACTATTACTATTTAAAAAAAAAGACTTTTTTTTTTTTTTTAAGTCAAACACCATATATAGCCTTTGGATGGTTGTTGGTGGTTTTTTGTTTTTGTTTTGATTTGTTTTTTGTTTGTTTTTTTTAATAATTCTTGTTTTTTTTTCTTTCTTCCTTTTTCCTTCTGCTTCTTTTCTTTAATATTGTATTTTTTAAAATCCAACCTCTACTCTAGATTTTTAATCTTTGCTCTTAGGTTTCTGTTGTCAATTTTGTACATTTAAAAACCCAAACTTCACTACCCAAGTTTACCTGAGAGCGAGATTACTGGCTTGACCGCTCTCTCCTCCTTTGGACTCTCCTTTTTCTCCACCAGGTGGCCTCTGTCTCTTTTCTCCCCCATCTCTTCTCTATCCAACTCTGTGAATCTCTGTGTGTTCCAGACGGTGGAGAACACCTAAGGAACTGGTTACTGGCAGGATTTGTCTCTCTCCTTCTCATTCCTCTCTCTTATCCTCCTGGTCACCTCTGTCTACTTCCTCCCTCTCCTCTTCCCTGTATAACTCCGTAAATACCTCTGAGTGGTCCAGACTATAGAGCACACATAAGGAAGTGACTACTGGCTAGCTTGCTCTCTCCTCTTTTGATCTCACCACATCTAATTCCAGTTACCTCTAACTACCTCCTCCATCTTCTCTTCTCCTTGTAACTCAGTGAACCTCTCTGAGTGTCCCTCAATGTGGAGAAACTTTTCATCTTTAACCTAGATGTTTTATCATCGGTGCTGTATAGATGCAGAAGTCTAGAGGCTACTGTAAAAATAAAACTGAAAACCAGAAGCAGGAGGCTTAAATCCAAAGCCTGAAAACATTAGAGAACTCTTGAATTCAGGGAACATTAAGCAATAGGAGCTCATCAAATGCCTTCATACCTACACTGAAACCAAGCTCCACCCAAGGGCCAACAAGTTCCAAAACAAGACATACCATGCAAATTCTCCAGCAACACAGGAACACTCCCCTGAGCTTCAATATACAGGCAGCTCAAAATTATTCCAAAACCTTTGATGTCTCATAACCCATTACTGGTCACTCCACTGCACTCCAGAGAGAAGAAACGCAGCTCCACCCACCAGAACTCCAACACAAGCCTCCCTAACCAGGAAACCTTGACAAGCCACTGATACAACCCCACCCACAGTGAGGAAGCTCCATAATAAAGAGAACTCCACAAATTACCAGAATATAAAAAGGCGACCCCAAACACAGCAATATAACCAAGATGAAGAGACAGAGGAATACTCAGCAGGTAAAGGAACAGGAGAGTTGCCCACCAAACCAAACAAAAGAGGAAGAAGTAGGGAATCTACCTGAGAAGGAATTCCGAATATTGATAGTGAAAATGATCCAAAATCTTGAAATCAAAATAGAATCACAGATAAATAGTCTAGAGACAAGGATTGAGAAGATGCAAGAAAGGTTTAACAAGGACCTAGAAGAAATAAAAAAGAGTCAAAATATAATGAATAACGCAATAAATGAGATCAGAAACACTCTGGAGGCAACAAATAGTAGAATATCGGAGGCAGAAGATAGGATTAGTGAAATAGAAGATAGAATGGTAGAAATAAATGAATCAGAGAGGAAAAAAGAAAAAAGAATTAAAAGAAATGAGGACAATCTCAGAGACCTCCAGGACACTATGAAACGCTCCAACATTCGAATTATAGGAGTCCCAGAAGAAGAAGACAGAAAGAAAGATCATGAGAAAATCCTTGAGGAGATAATAGTTGAAAACTTCCCTAAAATGGGGAAGGAAATAATCACCCAAGTCCAAGAAACACAGAGAGTTCCAAATAGGATAAACCCAAGGCTTTCGCCAAGACACATATTAATCAAATTAACAAAGATCAAACACAAAGAACAAATATTAAAAGCAGCAAGGGAAAAACAACAAATAACACACAAGGGGATTCCCATAAGGATAACAGCTGATCTTTCAATAGAAACTCTTCAGGCCAGGAGGGAATGGCAGACATACTTAAAGTGATGAAAGAAAATAACCTACATCCCAGATTACTGTACCCAGCAAGGATCTCATTCAAATACGAAGGAGAAATCAAAAGCTTTACAGACAAGCAAAAGCTGAGAGAATTCAGCACCACAAAACCAGCTCTCCAACAAATTCTAAAGGATATTCTCTTGACAGGAAACACAAAAAGGGTGTATAAACCCGAACCCAAAACAATAAAGTAAATGATAATGGGATCATACTTATCAATAATTGCCTTAAACGTAAATGGGTTGAACGCCCCAACCAAAAGGCAAAGACTGGCTGAATGGATACAAAAACAAGACCCCTCTATATGCTGCTTACAAGAGACCCACCTCAAAACAAGGGACACATACAGACTGAAAGTGAAGGGCTGGAAAAAGATATACCACGCAAATAGAGACCAAAAGAAAGCAGGAGTGGCAATACTCATATCCGATAAAATAGACTTTAAAACAAAGGCTGTGAAAAGAGACAAAGAAGGCCACTACATAATGATCAAAGGATCAATCCAAGAAGAAGATATAACAATTATAAATATATATGCACCCAACATAGGAGCACCGCAATATGTAAGACAAATGCTAACAAGTATGAAAGGGGAAATCAACAATAACACAATAATAGCGGGAGACTTTAATACCCCACTCACACCTATGGACAGATCAACTAAACAGAAAATTAACAAAGAAACGCAAACTTTAAATGATACATTAGATCAATTAGACCTAATTGATATCTATAGGACATTTCACCCCAAAACAATGAATTTCACCTTTTTTTCAAGTGCTCATGGAACCTTCTCCAGGATAGATCACATCCTGGGCCATAAATCTAAACTTGATAAATTCAAAAAAATCGAAATCATTCCAAGCATCTTTTCTGACCATAATGCATTAAGATTAGATCTCAATTACAGAAGAAAAACTACTAAAAATTCCAACATATGGAGGTTGAACAACACACTTCTGAATAACCATCAAATCAGAGAAGAAATCAAAAAAGAAATCAAAATATGCATAGAAACTAATGAAAATGAAAACACAACAACCCAAAACCTGTGGGACACTATAAAAGCAGTGCTAAGAGGAAAGTTCATAGCAATACAGGCATACCTCAAGAAACAAGAAAAAAAGTCAAATAAATAACCTAACTCTACACCTAAAGCAACTAGAAAAGGAAGAATTGGAGAACCCCAGAGTTAGGAGAAGGAAAGAAATCTTAAAAATTAGGGCAGAAATAAATGCAAAAGAAACAAAAGAGACCATAGCAAAAATCAACAAAGCCAAAAGCTGGTTCTTTGAAAGGATAAATAAAATTGACAAACCATTAGCCAGACTCATCAAGAAGCAAAGAGAGAAAAATCAAATCAATAAAATTAGAGATGAAAATGGAGAGATCACAACAGACAACACAGAAATACAAAGGATCATAAGAGACTACTATCAGCAGTTATATGCCAATAAAATGGACAACATGGAAGAAATGGACAAATTCTTAGAAAAGTACAATTTTCCAAAACTGAACCAGGAAGAAATAGAAAATCTTAACAGACCCATCACAAGCACGGAAATTGAAACTGTAATCAGAAATCTTCCAGCAAACAAAAGCCCAGGTCGAGACGGCTTCACAGCTGAATTCTACCAAAAATTTCGAGAAGAGCTAACACCTACCCTACTCAAACTCTTCCAGAAAATTGCAGAGGAAGGTAAACTTCCAAACTCATTCTATGAGGCCACCATCACCCTAATACCAAAACCTGACAAAGATGTCACAAAAAAGGAAAACTACAGGCCAATATCACTGATGAACATAGATGCAAGAATCCTCAACAAAATTCTAGCAATCAGAATCCAACAACACATTAAAAAGATCATACACCATGACCAAGTGGGCTTTATCCCAGGGATGCAAGGATTCTTCAATATCCGCAAATCAATCAATGTAATTCACCACATTAACAAATTGAAAAATAAAAACCATATGATTATCTCAATAGATGCAGAGAAGGCCTTTGACAAAATTCAACATCCATTTATGATAAAAACTCTCCAGAAAGCAGGAATAGAAGGCACATACCTCAACATAATAAAAGCTATATATGACAAACCCAGAGCAAACATTATCCTCAATGGTGAAAAATTGAAAGCATTTCCCCTAAAGTCAGGAACAAGACAAGGGTGTCCACTTTCACTGCTACTATTCAACATAGTTCTGGAAGTTTTGGCCACAGCAATCAGAGCAGAAAAAGAAATAAAAGGAATCCAAATTGGAAAAGAAGAAATAAAACTCTCACTGTTTGCAGATGACATGATCCTCTACATGGAAAACCCTAAAGACTCCACCAGAAAATTACTAGAGCTAATCAATGAATATAGTAAAGTTGCAGGATATAAAATCAACACACAGAAATCCCTTGCATTCCTATACACCAATAATGAGAAAGTAGAAAAAGAAATTAAGGAAACAATTCCATTCACCATTGCAACGAAAAGAATAAAATACTTAGGAATATATCTACCCAAAGAAACTAAAGACCTATATATAGAAAACTATAAAACACTGATGAAAGAAATCAAAGAGGACACTAATAGATGGAGAAATATACCATGTTCATGGATCGGAAGAATCAATATAGTGAAAATGAGTATACTACCCAAAGCAACTTACAAATTCAATGCAATCCCTATCAAGCTACCAGCCATATTTTTCACAGAACTAGAACAAATCATTTCAAGATTTGTATGGAAATACAAAAAACCTCAAATTGCCAAAGCAATTTTGAGAAAGAAGAATGGAACTGGAGGAATCAACTTGCCTGACTTCAGGCTCTACTACAAAGCCACAGTCATCAAGACAGTATGGTACTGGCACAAAGACAGACATATAGATCAATGGAACAAAATAGAAAGCCCAGAGATAAATCCACACACATATGGACACCTTATCTTTGACAAAGGAGGCAAGAATATACAATGGAGTAAAGACAATCTCTTTAACAAGTGGTGCTGGGAAAACTGGTCAACCACTTGTAAAAGAATGAAACTAGATCACTTTCTAACACCGCACACAAAAATAAACTCAAAATGGATTAAAGATCTAAATGTAAGACCAGAAACTATAAAACTCCTAGAGGAGAACATAGGCAAAACACTCTCCAACATAAATCACAGCAGGATCCTCTATGATCCACCTGCCAGAATTCTGGAAATAAAAGCAAAAATAAACAAATGGGATCTAATTAAAATTAAAAGCTTCTGCACAAGAAAGGAAAATATCAGCAAGGTGAAAAGACAGCCTTCTGAATGGGAGAAAATAATAGCAAATGAAGCAACTGACAAACAACTAATCTCAAAAATATACAAGCAACTTATGCAGCTCAATTCCAGAAAAATAAACCACCCAATCAAAAAATGGGCCAAAGAACTAAATAGACATTTCTCCAAAGAAGACATACGGATGGCTAACAAACACATGAAAAGATGCTCAACATCACTCATTATCAGAGAAATGCAAATCAAAACCACAATGAGGTACCACTTCACACCAGTCAGAATGGCTGTGATCCAAAAATCTGCAAGCACTAAATGCTGGAGAGGGTGTGAAGAAAAGGGAACCCTCCTACACTGTTGGTGGGAATGCAAACTAGTACAGCCACTATGGAGAACAGTGTGGAGATTCCTTAAAAAATTGCAAATAGAACTCCCTTATGACCCAGCAATCCCACTGCTGGGCATATACACCGAGGAAACCAGAATTGAAAGAGACACATGTACCCCAATGTTCATCGCAGCACTGTTTATAATAGCCAGGACATGGAAACAACCTAGATGTCCATCAGCAGATGAATGGATAAGAAAGCTGTGGTACATATACACAATGGAGTATTACTCAGCCGTTTAAAAGAATTCATTTGAATCAGTTCTGATGAGATGGATGAAACTGGAGCCTATTATACAGAGTGAAGTAAGCCAGAAAGAAAAACACCAATACAGTATACTAACACATATATATGGAATTTAGAAAGATGGCAATGACGACCCTGTATGCAAGACAGGAAAAAAGACGCAGCTGTGTATAACGGACTTTTGGACTCAGAGGGAGAGGGAGAGGGAGGGATGATATGGGAGAATGGCATTCTATCATGTATACTATCATGTAAGAATTGAATCGCTAGTCTATGTCTGACGCAGGATACAGCATGCTTGGGGCTCGTGCATGGGGATGACCCACAGAGATGTTATGCGGAGGGAGGTGGGAGGGGGGTTCATGTTTGGGAACACATGTAAGAATTAAAGATTTTAAAATTAAATAAATAAATAAATAAATTGCTAACATCTGCTGGATCACTGAAAAAGCAAGAGATTTCCAGAGAAACATCTATTTTTGCTTTATTGATCACACTAAAGCCTTGGACTATGTAGATCACAACAAACTGAAAATTCTAAAAGAGATGGGAATACCAGACCACCTGACCTGCCTCTTGAGAAATCTGTATGCAAGTAAAGAAGCATTAGTTAGAACTGGACATGGAATAACGGAATGATTCCAAATTGAGAAAGGAGTACGTCAAGGCTGTATATTGTCACCCTGCTTATTTAACTTCTATGCAGAGTACATCATGAGAAACACTGAGCTGGATGAAGCACAAGCTGGAATCGAGATTGCCAGGAGAAATATCAATAATCTCAGATATGCAGATGACACCCCCCTTATGGCAGAAAGTGAAGAGGAATTAAAGAGCCTCTTGATGAAAGTGAAAGAGGAGAGTGAAAAAGTTGGCTTAAAATTCAACATTCAAAAAACAAAGATCATGGCATCCAGTCCCATCACTTCATGGCAAATAGATGGGGAAACAATGGAAACAGTGACAGACTTTATTTTGCGGGACTCCAAAATCACTGCAGATGGTGACTGCCACCATGAAATTAAAAGATGCTTGCTCCTTGGAAGAAAAGCTATAACCAATCTCAACAGCATATTAAAAAACAGACACATTACTTTGCCTCTAAAGGTCCATCTAGTCAAAGCTATGGTTTTTCCAGTAGTCATGTATGGATGTGAGAGTTGGACAATAAAGAAAGCTGATCCCTGAAGAAGTTGATGCTTTTGAACTATGGTATTGGAGAAAACTCTGGAGAGTCCCTTGGACTGCAAGGAGATCAAACCAGTCAATCCTAAAGGATTCAGTCCTAAATATTCATTGGAAGGACTGATGCTAAAGCTGAAACTCAGTACTTTGGTCACCTGATGAGAAAAATTGACTCATTGGAAATGATCCTGATGCTGGAAAAGATTGAAGGCAGGAGGAGAAGGGGACAACGTAGGATGAGATGATTGGATGGTATCACCAACTTGATGGGCATGAGTTTGAGCAAGCTCCAGGAGATAGTGAAGGACAGGGAAGCCTGGGTGTGCTGCAGTCCATGAGGTCATAGAGAGTTGAACACAACTGAGCAACTGAACTGCCTGAAATAGTCTCATTTGCATATGGAAATTCAAAAAACTAAACACAAAGATATAAAGAACAGAATGTTTACCATGGGTGGAGGTTGGGGATGGGTGAAATAGGTATAAGGATAAAAAGTACAAGCTTTCAGTTTTAAAATATCCCGATATAATATACAGCATAGAGAATAAAGCTGATAATATTGTAATGCATTTTTGAAAGTTGCTAGGAGGATAAACCATAAAGGTACTCATCACAAGTGAAAAATCAGTAACAAAAGAAATATTCAGTCCTCAAGTTATTTCCCAATCTCTCTCTCACCCATTCTGAAATTTGAAATTAGCTCAGAAACACTCATTATTTAAATTTAGAATGTACTAAATTTCTCTTCGCTTCAAAGTTGTAGTTATAACCCTTTAAGGCAATTAGGCACCTCCCAAACACTGTAAATTATTGGTTTGTTGGTGAATGGTAGTCAAATATTATTTTTAGGTAAGAATTGTCTGATGATTTCTGACTGGTTGTTCATAATAAATCTACCAAGTTATTTGCTGACATGGCAAATACTTCAAAGAGCAAGACTGGACAAGGAAACCCCTGTAATTTCTTTGTTGTGAGTAATTTATTACCTTGTGAGTTATTCGGCAAAAGAAACCTCTACTTTCTTTTGATGACTGAGATAAGATTGTACAGATGATCTTCTGGACCTTGGATCCAAAGTGGATGAAATGAGCAGAACAAGGACACATGTATGACCATTAATTTAATTAAAATGGTGTTTGGCCTTGAGTGAGTATAGTGCTCTCATTCTAGTTTTATTCTTGCCACACTGAGTTTGGTTTCTCTTCCTATGCAATGTCCCATTTCCTGAACATTGCTGGGTATTTTTTCAGATAAATGTAATTTTATTTACTTCAATAAAATGTCAATTTAACATTTTTGGGGGACTACTTAGTAGAGGTTATTTGTTCAATAATCATTTGCTAATGGAATCAAGTAGTCAGGTGTCTAAGAATATAATTATTAAATACATACTTGCTGTTACTCTACTTTAACTTCTGAGTTATTTTTGAATGCTTCTGTCAAAATGAATTTCTAATTCTAGAGTAGCTTGTGTGATTTGTAAAGTAGCAAAGGATTAATTTTATTATATTATTATATTATATTATTTAATTATATTACTTTTTATTTACTATTTTTGGAGGAGCTAAGTCACTGTATCAATGTTATTAAACCATCAACATGAAATTACTTTTCTACAAATTTTGAAAATTTTCTTCATTTTGACTAAGCTTTTTGTGGTTGGCTGAAAGTGAGTGCAAGCTTATATATATTCATAGTTAACAGTTTTTACAGGAAACCAGCAAATATGGAAATTCTTGATTCTAGAGTCAAAATTATTGCTGAAGGCCAGCAGGACACACTGACCATGCGCACCATTACAGCATCCAGCCACTCTGTGGTTCCATTTTTCTCCTTTGATTTCAATGTCCCCTTCCCTGCCAATGTCAAAGTGAATGAAGAGGAAGTCTTGGGTGCAGAAGGCACCCCTACCTCCCTCTCATACACGTCATGGAGCGTCGTGCCCCTCTGTGAGAACACTGATATGCTCACCAACCCTGCTCTCCACCTGCTCTCCACAGCCTGGGAGGAAGGAACTGGATACAGACCTCTGTGCAACCAGTAGGATTTTATGCCCACTATGTGACATGGGCCTTTAGAATCATCACTTTGTCCTCAGTATCTCACATTATCAGCACCAATATAAAAGCACTGGAGCACTCATCAAAATGAGAACATACTGTTCCATGATGTTAGGACATTCTGAAAACTTAGAGACATTCTGAAAGCTCCTCCAACCCTAAATATCTCCTTCAGTGTCTCTGAGAAGACAATGAAACTGTTTCCTACATTTACATGGCAGTTCATAGTTGACAAAGCCTTTTCACTAGCATCATTCCATCTGATTTTCTATGAAGCTGTAACTGGTTCATAATTTCTTAAAACAAAGGATAAAATGGGCTTAGAGAGGGTAAGTAATTTACTGAAGGTCACAAACAAGTGGTAGATTACTTGCTCTAAGTCTAGAGTACTTTCTACAACATCGAAGCAAGTCACATGTTTTCAAGATAGCTAAAATTCTTTACATGAATAAGCTTTCATTACACAATTAGAGATGAAGCTCAAAACGTAAATCTTCCCTAGAGAAAGTATTAACGAGTGGGTACCATAGGCTTTCATATGTTCAAAACAATGAAATATTTCAGGGTTGCAGACTTAAGTCATGGTAGTTAATAGAAAAGTTCTTGTTCAGAGATATTTTTGCAAAAACGTACATCTATATGTGTATGTACATAGAAAATCTATTGCTTTGGATGTTTGTGCCATTTGTTAGTTACCCATTTTACATGCTGTGTCCACAGCTGCTTTATTCCCATCCCTAGACTTCAAGTTGCCATATTACTTTTTAGCTACCTTATGGCTCATTTTCAGTTAACTACAGTTACAATGACATTCAGAAAACGAAGATCATGGCATCCAGTTCCATCACTTCATGGGAAATAGATGGGGAAACAGTAGAAACAGTGTCAGACTTTATTTTTTTGGGCTCCAAAATGACTGCAGATGGTGACTGCAGCCATGAAATTAAAAGACGCTTACTCCTTGGAAGAAAAGTTATGAGCAACCTAGATAGCATATTCAAAAGCAGAGACATTACTTTGCCAACTAAGGTCCGTCTAGTCAAGGCTATGATTTTTCCGGTAGTCATGTATGGATGTGAGAGTTGGACTATGAAGAAGGCTGAGCACCAAAGAATTGATGCTTTTGAACTGTGGTGTTGGAGAAGACTCTCGAGAGTCCCTTGGACTGCAAGGAGATCCAACCAGTCCATTCTGAAGGAGATCAGCCCTGGGATTTCTTTGGAAGGAATGATGTTAAAGCTGAAACTCCAGTACGTTGGCCACCTCATGCAAAGAGTTGACTCATTGGAAAAGACCCTGATGCTGGGAGGGATTGTGGGCAGGAGGAGAAGGGGACGACAGAGGATGAGATGGCTGGATGGCATCACTGACTCGATGGATGTGAGTCTGAGTGAACTCCGGGAGTTGTTGATGGACAGGGAGGCCTGGTGTGCTGTGATTCATGGGGTCACAAAGAGTCAGACACGACTGAGCGACTGAACTGAACTGACAATGATAATAATTAAGATCTTTTAACCAATAAACTACTTTCTTGAGTAAAAATTAGACTTTTTGGAACATGATTCTAAGAATAGTTCAGTTTTCAGATTTAGTATTCAAACCTCACATTTATCACATGTGGTGTGAAACTGTAGTATAAAAACACTTCCCTTCACCTTAAACATGTGTGATATTTACCTTAAAAAATTTCCTGCATTTAGACTTTCTGGACCTTCTCCATTTATATATCAGAGTCTATTCTTTTTCAAACTATAGTTTTTACTATAGGGTTTTGCTACATTTCCTAAAGAGGAAAATACAGACCGTGGAAGTACAGGTAGAAGATTTTGAGTACAATACCCCATCTCATGTATGTTGAGGGCAAATATAATGAGGTCCTTCTCAATGACTAAGGCTAAAAGACTGAGGGTGGCCAAGGCACAAAAAGTACGAGAAGTCAAAAGAGATACCATTCCTCAGTCTGAAGATGACATGATTCAACATGAGTAGACTTTATTAGACTCAATTACACACATGATGGTTTATCTAGCTCTCACTTAAATTTTTAAAATTTGCTTGAAAAATGATTTCACATTGATTTTTATTTCTTTTGGAAAGCTCCCATGTGCAATTTGTTGGTAGTACCTCTGAAGAACAGAATTATTGATGATGTTTGGGTGATGTTTCAGATGATAGAGGAGGCAGAAGACTGCTACAAGTGAAGGTGTGTGTATGGCCTCAAAATGTCAGGATGGTACGGACACTGAAACAGAAAATGAGATAGAAATTGTTTTAGTGTTTAGATAATATGCACTCTTCCATGTGAGAGTACAAAGAGCATTCAGTTTGTCTCTTTGAAAAGCTATCTTTGTTTCCTGCTATTCCATTCCCATCCCTCATGCACTCAAGTCAAGTAAAAGGTCAGCTCATCTTTTCTTTCTGTTGTCTTTCTCCAACCTGAACCTCAATTATAACGTTCTGAGTATGACTGTCATTTAGGCTTCATTATGTATTAGATTTTCAAAATATCATTTTTGAGAGTCTACATTCCTTATATAATAACAAACACAAAACAACAATTATAATTACATGTGATAAGTTCATGCTATCTGTCATCCTGTAGATGCTCATCATGTATTTTATCATTTAAACCTCTACTTAAACAACACTATGTGGCAGGTTCTAATATTATTTCCGTTTTAGAGATGATAGATACAGAGACTTAGAGAGATTTGTACCTTACTTTCAAACATACATCTAGTGTGGGCTCCTGGGATTTAAATCCAAATATAAAGTTGCACAAATTACAAGATGATAGATAATGTGCCTAAGAGTGTTGATAATGTAATAAAGTTAAGACCATGTTGAAATTTCAACAGAGCTTAGATAAAGAAATGCTTAAGAAGACTTAAAAGCAGAAAAAAAGTTAATTTGTGTTTGGAGAGATTTTATTCTTTGGAAGATCAGAAATGTAACATTTTACTGGAAATAATGTCCTTTCTAAAAACCATCTTCTGATGGATAAATGCTTTAGAAAAAGATGATCTATGTATCTTAAAAAATTATTAATATATTAGTATATATGTGTGTATATATATATACATTTATATGAAAAATGTATATAGATAATTTAGAAACTAAAGGACAATATAAAGAAAATAAAAATAACCTGTAATCCCACAATTTAGAAATAATCATTGTTAATATTTTCTTGAATTTTGATTATCTTTTTTCTAAACATAAGTAAGTTTTTATTGCTCTGATTGAAAACTTGGAACTGTATTGTATATATAAGTTCTGTATTCTCTACTCTATAACCTAAAATCACATCAGGAGAATTTCCCAATTTAATGAAATCATTTCCTTTTAAATGGCTTAATTAATTTCAAGTAATGTTTGGAATTTATTTAATTGTTCCTTTGCTGTTCAGCTTTTAGGATGTTTCCAATTTTTGCTGTTATAGATAATAAACATGCTTAAACATATGTACATTTGCATATCTCATAATTTCTGTAGAATAGATTCTCAGAAATGTAATTGTTGGGACATAGGATCTAAGTCTCTTTTTTTGAGGTTTCTTAAACAAAAGTCCGTCTAGTCAAGGCTATGGCTTTTCCAGTGGTCATGCATGGATGTGAGAGTTGGACTGTGAAGAAAGCTGAGCACCGAAGAACTGATGCTTTTGAACTGTGGTGTTGGAGAAGACTCTCGAGAGTCCCTTGGACTGCAAGGAGATCCAACCAGTCCATCCTAAAGGAGATCAGCCCTGGGTGTTCTTTGGAAGGAATGATGCTGAAGCTGAAACTCCAGTTCTTGGCCACCTCATGCGAAGTGTTGACTCATTGGAAAAGACTCTGATGCTGGGAGGGATTGGAGGCAGGAGGAGAAGGGGACGACAGAGGATGAGATGGCTGGATGGCATCACTGACTCGATGGACGTGAGTCTGAGTGGACTCCGGGAGTTGGTGGTGGACAGGGAGGCCTGGTGTGCTGCGATTCATGGGGTCGCAGAGTCGGACACGACTGAGCGACTGAACTGAACTCAACTGAACTAATCCACATGACCAAACTGCTTTTTAGAAAGGATGTGATCTGGTACTGTTTGGATGTTAGTTTCTTTCCTTCTTCAATAATATTTATCAGACTAAATGTCTAGTATATGTTATGTGTATGACTGTTTAAGAAATAGTGTTTAAAACCAAAAAACCTCAAGAGAAGAAGTGTGAAGTCACAGAGACAGCAGAGACTATGGAACAAGAAGGTGGGAGTTAGGTAAAACTGCCTATAACTAACTGTGTCTCATTTATAAATGCAAGTGATGAAATTCTTCTTTTTAGGTGTTTGCAAAATATTAATATTAGAGGTAGAAAATGGAATGACTTGGTTTTGTAAGTTTTGAAGAAAATGTAGATTTAAACATTTAAAATAGCATTTTGTACCCTTCCTCTTTGCAATAATTTTTATTTGTGAAAAATCCTTTGTAAACAGAAAAAAAGAGTAAAAATAATAGTCAGCATTTTTTGAAAAAAGTAATATATGCATAGAAAATGATGCCTATATAGCTCCATTGACTTCCATAATGAGTTTCTGGGATGTCTGGAATCTAATTTAAATTTATAGCTATTAATAGTCAACCATTTTAAGTGGCCAGGCAGGGACTGGGATAACTCCATGTTATATGACTATGTGTCTCTGATTCTTTTTCCTTGCAAAGCAGAGAATCTCTTGTGAAGATAGGGTCTGATCATTCAGATTTGCTGTGACCAACCAACATAATTTGGCTTCAGCAGAACAGGAAATGCAAAGCATTTTAGTTTCTTGCAATATGATCTTATGTGTTCTATGTGCAGAGACTGAGCTGGGAATGGAAAACCAAGGCACTCCATCCTGGCCTTTCTCTCATCCTTCTACCTTTTTTTCTCTGTTAGTCAAACCCCATCAAAACTTAAAATCTACCTCTTTCCAGAACGAAGCAGGTCAAATCCTTCATTTATTTTTTCAAATGGTAAAACATGGGTAATTAACGGATCCAGTGGAAACTTCTTAGCCATGAAATCAGTCACAAGTTTGGGGACAGATTCCTTACTTTTGAAGCCTGAAAAGAAAGTGTCATCAATGTTAGATTCATCCAGATATAAACAGAGGATTAGAGACAAGACTTTCTACATAAAATTTAAATGAAAGTTTATAAAATGTCCACAGACTACTGTTGCTGAGGTTAATAAGAGAGTGTGTTTCAATATCCTTTTGAAGTGATTTGACTTTTTAAAAAATCTCTCCACCCAACAAACCAGAGCCTTTAGTTATTAGTTCCCTCATAGAGAAACTATAGTTCAGATGGTTATTCTCAGAGTCAAGAAGAAAATTTAGCAGTTGTCTACATCTGGGCAGTGAGTGCAGACATAAATTGTTGCTATGGGTTTCCTGGATCCTCCTAGGTATCTCAGTGTATTATGCAGTCACCAGTATCAAAAAAAATGATGCTGAAAGATCCTAATCAGTTTATGGGGACACCATTAAAATCTACCTTGGGACTTTTTGGGTACATTAGTTCCACATCTAGTTGATTTGGAGCCTATAGATACAAAGGAATCTTAGTGTATTTTTAAACTACATTGCATTTTTTTTTTTTACTATTTACAGTAACTTTATTTTATTTTATTTTTATTTTTATTAATTTTTTTTTACTTTATTTTACTTTACAATACTGTATTGGTTTTGCCATACATTGACATGAATCCACCACAGGTGTACATGCGTTCCCAAACATGAACGCCCCACCCACCTCCCTCCCCATAACATCACTCTGGGTCATCACCATGCACCAGCCTGGCCTTGTCACTTGCAAAAGGAAAGAATTCCTGACGTTAGTAAGAATTTGGCCCTCAAGCCTCACAACGTACCACCAAAAATAGCTCCTTTCCAGGTACGTCCAGTCAACAACAACATGGGGTTCATAGAGATATTTTGGGCATTAGGAGGTACTCCGACAATGACGCTTACGCCATACGCTTCTTGACAGCAGAGCAAGGCAGACATCTGGAATAAAATTAATATGCAGCATCATTAAAGTGGATTCTCTGGTAGTCCCCATTTGTGATACACAGTATCATGTGCTATGGATCTAGTTAAATTGTGAATGTGTGGCTGGAAGAGATTGGCTTTTTCTTCACTTCCCATTATTTCCTAAAGCCACTACATGTGGCTTTAGAAGATGCCCAGAAAATATTTTTGAATGAAACAGTAGATGAATGAAATTGTATGTTTTATGTACTTAACTCTTTTTTAGAAAAATAATAAAGATGCAAATATCATTACATATATATAATCTGATTCTTCAAATAAAGGTAACGTTTATCATCATGTGATGCCAGAGCAATCTGAAATGGTTAACTCATTTAATTATTAAGTAGATATCTTGCACTCAGTACTTTGAACTAGGTATTTTGATGGTGAACCAGATACATGGTCAGTTACATCATCAATATTTCTCTCCTCTCCTCTTGATGGTCTCCCTTTCTAATGGATCCATATTTCTACTGCCCATTTCTAATGGGCACTTTTTTCCTAATTTATGTACATTTACCCTAAAGACCATCCCCAAGAAAAAGCAATGCAAAAAGGCAAAATGGCTGTCTGAGGAGGCCTTACAAATAGCTATGAAAAGAAGAAAAATGAAAAGCAAGGGAGAAAAGGAGAGATATAAGTATCTGACCAGTACAAAGAAATAGAGGAAAACAATAGAATGGGAAAGACTAGAGATCTCTTCAAGAAAATTAGAGATACCAAAGGAATATTTCATGCAAAGATGGGCTCAATAAAGAACAGAAATTGTATGGACCTAACAGAAGCAGAAGATATTAAGAAGAGGTGGCAAGAGTACACAGAAGAACTGTACAAAAAAAATCTTCATGACCCAGCTATCACGATGGTGTGATCACTCACCTAGAGCCAGACACCCTGGAATGCGAAGTGAAGTGGGACTTAGGAAGCATCACTATGAACAAAGCCAGTAGAGGTGATAGAATTCCAGCTGAGCTATTTCAAATCCTAAAAGATGATGCTGTGAAAATGCTGCACTCAATATGCCAGCAAATTTGGAAAACTCAGCAGTGGCCACAGGACTGGAAAAGGTCAGTTTTCATTCCCATCCCAAAGAAAGGCAATGCCAAAGAATGCTCAAACTACCGCACAATTGCACTCATCTCACACGCTAGTAAAGTAATGCTCAAAATTCTCCAAGCCAGGCTTCAGCAATACATGAACCATGAACTTCCAAATGTTCAAGCTGGTTTTAGAAAAGGCAGAGGAACCCAGAGATCAAACTGTCAACACCCACTGGATCATTGGAAAAGCAAGTGAGTTCCAGAAAAACATCTATTTCTGCTTTATTGACTATGCCAAAGCCTTTGACAGTGTGGATCACAACAAACTGTGGAAAATTCTTCAAGAGATGGGAATACCAGACCACCTGACCTTCCTCTGAGAAACTTGTACGCAGGTCAGGAAGCAACAGTTAGAACTGGACATGGAACAACAGACTGGTTCCAAATAGGAAAAGAAGTACGTCAAGGCTGTATATTGTCACCCTGCTTATTTAACTTCTATGCAGAGTACATCATGAGAAACGCTGGGCTGGATGAAGCACAAGCTGGAATCAAGATTGTCGGGAGAAATATCAATAACCTCAGATATGCAGATGACACCACCCTATGGCAGAAAGTGAAGAAGAGCTAAAGAGCTTCTTGATGGAAGTGAAAGAGGAGAGTGAAAAAGTTGGCTTAAAGCTCAACATTCAGAAAATGAAGATCATGGCATCTGGTCCCATCACTTCATGGCAAATAGATGGGGAAACAGTGGAAACAGGGTCAGTCTTTATTTTGGGGGGCTCCAAAATCACTGCAGATGGTGACTGCAGCCGTGAAATTAAAAGACACTTACTCCTTGGAAGGAAAGTTATGACCAACCTAGATAGCATATTGAAAAGCAGAAACATTACTTTGCCAACAAAGGTCCGTCTAGTCAAGGCTATGGTTTTTCCTGTGGTCATGTATGGATGCGAGAGCTGGACTGTGAAGAAAGCCAAGGGCCGAAAAATTGATGCTTTTGAACTGTGGTGTTGGAGAAGACTCTTGAGAGTCCCTTGGACTGCAAGGAGATCCAACCAGTCCATTCTAAAGGAGACCAGTCCATTCTAAAGGAGATCAGCCCTGGGATTTCTTTGGAAAGAATGATGCTAAAGCTGAAACTCCAGTATTTTGGGCACCTCATGCGAAGAGTTGACTCACTGGAAAAGACTCTGATGCTGGGAGGGATTGTGGACAGGAGGAGAAGGGGACAGCAGAGGATGAGATGGCTGGATGGCATCACTGACTCGATGGACGCGAGTCTGAGTGAACTCCGGGAGTTGTTGATGGACAGGGAGGCCTGGCGTGCTGTGATACATGGGGTCGCAAAGAGTCAGGCACAACTGAGCAACTGAACTGAACCATGCTGTACATGGATGTCTCCAGAACTTGCTCATAACTGAGACTTTGTACTCTCTGACATCTACCCATTATTCCTCCCCTACTTCCTCCAGCTCCTGGCAACCACTGTTCTACTCAGTGGTTCTAAGAATTTGATTTTTTTAAGACTGCACAGATAGGAAAGATCATACAATACTGTCTTTCTGTGTCTGGCTTATTTCACTTTGCATAATGTCCTCCAGATTTTTCCAAGTTTTTGCAAATGTCAATACTTCTTTTCTATGGCCAAATAATATTCATTCATATATATATACATATATACATGTATACAATTCACATATATATATATACACACACAGACACACACATGCCTCACAATTTCTTTATCTATTCATCCGTATGGACATTTAGGTTGTTTCCATATCTTGGCTATTATGAATAATGCTGCAATGAACATGGGGATGCACATGTCTAAGATAGTGAGTTTATTTTCTTTGTATATATTCCCAGAAGTGGGTTTGCTGGATCATATGATAAAACATCTATCTTAAATCTTTTGAGGAGCAATTATACCGCTTTTCATAGTGGCTATTTTACATTCCCACCAACAGTGCACAAAATTCCCTTTCTTCCACACACTCTTCAACACTTGCTATTGCTTTTTTTTTTTTAATAATATTCATTCGAACAAGTATGAGGTAATAATCCCTTTGAGATTTTGATTTGTTTTCCCTTCTAATTAATGATGTTTGGTTCAGTTCAGTTGCTCAGTCATTTCTGACTCTTTGCGACCCCATGGACTGCAGCATGCCAGGCTTCCCTGTCCATCACCAACTCCCTGAGCCTACTCAAACTCATGTCCATTGTGTCGGTGATGCCATCCAACCATCTCATCCTCTGTCATCCCCTTCTCGTCCTGCCTTCAATATCTCCCAGCATCAGGGTCTTTTCTAATGAGTAGGTTTTCACATCCGGTAGCCAAAGAATCGGAGTTTCAGCTTTAGCATCAGTCCTTCCAATGAATATTCAGGACTGATTTCCTGTAGGATGGACTGGTTGGATCTCCTTGCAGTCCAAGAGATTCTCAAGAGTCTTCTCCAACACCACAGTTCAAAAGCATCAATACTTCCATGCTGACCTTTCTTTATAGTCCCACTCTCACATCCATATATGACTACTGGAAAAGCCATAGCTTTGACTAGACGGAGTTTTGTTGGCAATGTAATGTCTCTGCTTTTTAATAAGCTGTCTAGGTTGGTCATAGCGTTTCTTCCAAGGAGCAAGCTGTTGGCCAAAATAGCAATAGAGCTGTTGGTCAAAATGAGCATGTTTTAAATGTGCTTTGACCTTCTGTGAGCTTTTATTTATTTATTTTTACTCTGAAATTTAAAAAGAAAGACTTTTCCCTCCAGTCAGGTTTTTAGACATGTGTGTAGTATGAAAGTTGTTTAGGAAAACACCCCCCAACCCCAGAAATATATAGTAATTGATCCTTTGATTTTGGAGTATGACACTTGGAAAATCAGAGAACCTCAGGACATGTGGCTATCAGATACTTAAAATAATCCAATTCCACAAGAGAAAATGAAGGAAAAACCACATTAAAAATTGCATAAGGAGCAAGTGACAGCCTTGGAAAGCGACAGCCTTAGAACATCAGTCATCTATGGAATTAATTGTTCCTGGTCAAGGCTGCAAAGAGCTTTACTCTTAAGGTGCTGTTTCCTATTACCAACACTGCTGGGACTTACAGGAGAACCTAAAGAGGGTGATTGTCTGTGTTGGTCTCTGGGGGTGTTTTCATTAGGATTCTAGAGAATTCTGGTTAGGGGAAATATAGCTAGAGATGTGTTCTCTGTTGCAATTGATGATATCTGTAATTATTTGAAAGTAGTATCATGTATGGGGTTTCCCTGATGGTCACACGGTAAAGAAAGCCTGCAATGCAGGAGACCTGGGTTCAATCCTTGGGTTGGGAAGATCCCCTGGAGAAGGGAAATATCATGTATATTTTAAAGTTGATGCAAGTTTTACACAACTGGAAATGGTACTTCCTTTTGACAACACCAGATAACATTTATTAAGAGCTTCCCACTGACAGGTGGCACTTGCTAAATATGTTACATGTGTCATCTCGTTTAATCCACAAACAACACTATAATACACACATCACTTAAAATTTTGGTGGGAAAACCTGTTGACCTTTTAAATTATTCAGTTCAGCACACGGATTTGGATGCTTTTTATGTACCAGGCACTGTGCTGTCTGTTGTGGTAAAATGGGGCATATTTTCTGTTAATAAAATGATAGGGAGCCTAAAGTTGCTCTTTGTGGCTTTTTTTTTTTTTTTTTGGTTAAAGTATGGTCTTTAGAAAAAATTGAATTCATTAAAACATACAAATATTGTTAAATCATGTTTTTGTTAAGAATGTGTTGAAAATCAAACCTGCCAACTTGAGAACAGAATTCATATTCTTTATACTTACTTGAGTTTGAATTTTTGAAACTAAAAATTAAATTTATGATGGCTCAGTAAAAACCCCCTTCCCTCTCTAAAAAGGACATGATACTCATGACATGTTTTTTTGCGGTTTTTTTTGACTGATGGAATGAGATTCCTCATCATAATAAATTAAGCAACCCAGGTAACAAATAGGAGATGGAAAATCATCATAGTTTTTAAAATATGCTTTATATATAATGTTTATACTCCACCACATGAAAGAAGACTCTAGAATGCAGAAGTTGATGTCTTGAGACATTTCAAAGTACATACCATGGTGTCAAGCCGACCGATGACTTCAAATGAAAAATCCACACCTCCACCACTCACTTCTCTCAGCACCTCCTCGATGGGTTTCTCGTAGTCCTGAGGGTTGATGCACTCAGTGGCACCCACCTGTTTGGCCCTTGCAAATTTGTCTTTGTTGATGTCCACTGCAATGATCCTGGCTGCTCCAGCTGCTTTGCAGCCCATGATAACAGACAGGCCAACTCCTCCAAGGCCAAACACGGCACAGGTGGAGCCCTGGGTGACCTGTGTTTTCAGAAAATGTGAAAATGGATTAAGTAATGATTGTTAAGGGCTTTCCAGGTGCCTCAGTTGTAAAGAATCCGCCTGCCAATGCAGGAGACGTGAGCGCGATCCCTGGGTCAGGAAGATCCCCTGGAGAAGGAAATGGCAACACACTCTAGTATTCTTTCCTGGGAAATCCCATGGACAGAGGACCCTGGTGCACTACAGTCCATGGGCTAACAAAGAGTCGGACATGACTTAGCAACTAAACAACAATAAACAAAACAATTGTTAGAAAGAGCCTAAATTGTATAAAGTGCCATGCTTTATTTCTTGTCAGAAGTTACTCAAATTATGTCAACCTTTTGTCAAACCTCTTTTGAATTTAGCTGCCTCACACTTGAAATGACAGGTTTGAATTAGATTAGTGTTTCTCTAATTTTCCTGGACATTAGAAAATCCCATGGATGGAGGAGCCTGATTAGGCTGCAGTCCATGGGGTCGCTAAGAGTAGGATACAACTGAGCGACTTCACTTTCACTTTTCACTTTCATGCATTGGAGAAGGAAATGGCAACCCACTCCAGTGTTCTTGCCTGGAGAATCCCAGGGACAGCAGAGGCTAGTGGGCTGCCGTCTATGGGGTCGCACAGAGTCGGACATGACTGAAGTGACTTAGCTTAGCTTAGCTTAGACTCACCTAGGGAGCTTTAAAAAAATCTCAATACCCAGGTCACAGCCCATAAGCAATTAAATCAGACTCTGTGCCAGCAAGTGGAAAAAGATATGCAATCCACTCCAGTATTCTTGCCTGGAAATTCCCATGGACAGAGGAGCCTGGTAAGCTTCAGTCCATAGGGTCACAGAGGGTAGGACATGACTTAGCGACTAAACAACGACAACAACTCTGCAGGCAAGACCATGTCTCCAAGCGACTCCAGTGGGAAACCCAGGCTGGGAGCCAGTGGACTGGATGACCATTGAGCTCTAGATGCTAGCAACTCCCCTCTTGAAAATCTAGTGGCTCACATCTATTGATAGCCAGCTTCAGTCCATCACACATACATAAACACAATTCTAGGGAAATTAAATAATAAATGGAAGAGAGGAGACTGCAAAAATAATCCAGCTGAGCCCTCAATAATTAACACCTTGGTTCAATAACTTTCAGTAGTCATGACGTATAATGAGAGCAGAAATAAGCTGTGAAGCATAGAAGAGTTATCCCCAGCTTAGGCAAACTTAACAACAGGGGAAATTTAACGGGTAATTTTAAGATAATGCAGCTTGAGACCAACATGTTCTTAATGGGTCTTTATCCCTGCTTTAAAAAATACACAAATGAAAAATAATGCAATGAAAAGCTGGTTTATATTTTAATAATGGATGAAATTCATTATCACAGGTAACCTTGGCTTCCACTCTGTGTGCAGGTTCAATTAGACAATCTGTTCAGATGATGTAGTTGCACAAGGACTTAGTGCTAAGGTCACAGAAATTTGGAAAACACGTGCTCACAATAGTTTAACTTACCTAAGGGACTGTTTAATAAACCTAGTCTGTTATAGTCAGACTTCACTGTGGGTAAAATGTTCCTCCTGTCCCAAGAAAACTTTCTGTGGGGGTACGACACCACTTTTTTACCTTAAAAAAATATGAGGCTTGTGATTGTGATTTAAAAGTGTTGGTAAATATCTACTATGGTTTGTGATTCAGTAGGAGTTTTGAGGAGGCTAGTTGCAGTTGTCATGTTAACTACCTGTAAGATTTGGGGCAAATGGCTTTATGTCTCTGGGTGTCAGTTCATAAAACAAAAGGATACTACTAGATTTCCAACCTTTTAGGAAAAGGAGACTTTAAAGAATTTCTCCTTAAAACCTACCACTTTGAAGTCTGGGTGTGTGTATGTGTTCGTGGCTGGGGAGGAAGTAGGGCAGTGGAATAAATGCTTCATGCATCATTGAAGCTTTATTGCTTTCCTCATAGAGATACACAGAGTGGGCATGTTTGTGACCCTCAGTTTGGAGGTATATTAGGATATCAGGTCAGGCTCTGGAATCTCCTGTTGATCCTAATTCTGGGAGTAGAGGATCCATGAACTAAATGCTCCTCATAGTCAGCCCCTTCATTTTGTTTACTTCTGCTTCCTCAAAACTTAGCAGAACCTACTGTGCATGGCTCATGTAGGCAGTAAATGAAGGATAAAATGAACTCTTAGGTCTAAAATTTAGTAATACCATAAAGAACACATACAGAAGAATAATTACGGAAAACACCTTTACTTTTTCTTAATTATCAAGAGCTTTTCATTTGTGATAACAGATAAATTTTCTAAGACATGCCCTCAATTCCTTCTGAGGGTATCTTCTACTTTTAATCAATATCCTCAATTCTGTGGAGCATAGCAAGGCTATTATGGTAGAAGAGGGGAAAACTTCCAATAAATCTGTGAAGAATGATCTCAGATTCCTGTGAGAAGTTGCTTTGCTATTAGCTCCTGACAGTCTGAGTGTAGCTAGTTTTAATTACTCATTGTTATTCCTACCTTGGCAACTTTGACCGCAGACCCATAACCAGTAGAAAATCCACAGCCAATGAGACAGACTTTCTCCAGTGGTGAGTCTGCATGGATCTTGGCCACTGACATCTCGTCCACCACTGTGTACTGGGTGAAGGTGCTGGTGCCGAGGAAGTGGCGGATGGACTTCCCTCTGCAGGTGAACCTGCAGGTACCATCATTAAGGGTCCCCTGAGGCTCATTCAGGCTGGTCAGTGCAACACACAAACACAAGAGGGTATAAGACAGGTGCATAACTAACATGCAGATTCCTTCACTGCTAAGGAGAGTAACAGATACTCACTCGTGTTTCAGGCAGAGGTTGGCTTCCGGGTGTTTACAAACATTGCACTTTCCACACTGGGGAACAAAGAGTGGGATGACTTTATCACCTGGGGATGAGGATAAAACAGATTCTTCTTACCAAGAATTAAAGAAATTAAGTGAGAACTCAATGCTTACGCTTATGTATCAGAGGCATTTGACTTTGAGAAGTCTCCAAGAATAGGGTCCTGTCAGCTTGATTTCTTGGTCATCGCCTGTCAGTATTGTCATCAGTTTGGGTTTATATATGCTGAAGATGCCCAAAGAAATTGCAAATGTGGAAAACATGATTTTTTAAAGCAGTTCCACTGTGTTGATATTTCTCTTTTATTGTGTGCCTTTTCTCTTAGGGATTTTATAGATATGATTTCATTTAATATTTAGTAGTTAAACCTTGGCACCCCACTCCAGTACTCTTGCCTGGAAAATCCCATGGACGGAGGAGCCTAGTAGGCTGCAGTCCATGGGGTCACTAGGAGTCGAACACGACTGAGTGACTTCCCTTTCACTTTTCACTTTCATGCATTGGAGAAGGAAATGGCAACCCACTCCAGTGTTCTTGCCTGGAGAATCCCAGGGATGGGGGAACCTGGTGGGCTGCCGTCTCTGGGGTCGCACAGAGTCGGACACGACTGAAGTGACTTAGCAGCAGCAGTTAAACCTTAAATATTCTTACTACTAATATAAGGATAAATGTATATTTAAGTTGTGAGCAGTCTGCCATAGTTCCACTAGATAATCTGGTAATAGTTTATAGTAATAGTACAGTAACCCTAATAGTAATAATAATACAATAAAAATAAGAACCTCAACACCCATTTTCTGGCTTTTCAAAGTGATTATGCTTATCTCTATTATGAAATGAATCCTTCTTTTAAAAAATTAATTCTTTTTTAAGGAAAACAAACAAAAACAGGACAAGTAAGAATTTAAGACATTCTTCTGAAAACCTCAACCCTCAGTAATGAGGTTTACACTTTCTTTTAGGATAGGAACTGACTTTCAAATGTTTGTAGCTGATGATTTATAGATAATTTATTTTTACTGGTGGAGGGAGCAGGGGTGAAAAGTAGGGGTGTCATTTGTTATTAATAGATTTCTAACTAAAGGAAATACTAAGAGCTGAAACTCAAACCAGACAACTTATTTTATTGTTTTCAATTTACAGGTCAATTAAGCATTTTGTAAATAGGGAGGTCAAATCCACTAGCTAAAGTGATTTTTTAGAATTAAAAATAATTTTTATTTTTAATCATCCATACTACTTATCCAAAAGACTCAGAAAAATAACATTTATTTTTAATAAATGAGACTATATGCAATGATGGCATGGAAATTTTCTGTTTATTCACTGTTTACCTCTAAAAATATTTGTCTGTATTAATATGTAATAATAGGATATAGTAAATGTTCAAGAAAAATAGTTCTTGGTAACCAGTCACGTTTAATCATGGTTTAAGGAAAAGTGGCCATATATTCAAAGGGGAAACCTGTAAATGGGCTCCACTTCCCACCTGAGAAGAGATTACGTTGATTCAGTCCAGAGCTCACAATCCCCACTGTGTGAAGTCAGCACTGAATAGGTTCAAAACACTGATTATGTTTGTCTCCACTATGTCTAGACATATTTTTTCTGTCTTATCAGTAGTTTTCTTCGGACCTGGTAGAAGACAGTGCTTGGCAACACTAACATGGGAAATAACTGATTATGAACTCTACCCTGGCAGACACTGGGTCTCTTTCAATCCTCATGTATTCCCAGGATCTAACATGGTGCCTGCCATCTAGTAGGTCCTCAAGAAATACTTGCTGATGTAGAGAATACAGTAGTGCATGGATGCATACATGCCTGAGTCAGGCAGGAAGGGGGAAAAGAAAGAGCACTCTGTCCCAGCTCAGCCTTAAACATGTTCTTTCATCTCTCATTACTTCAGTGTTATTATCCAGGCTACATCATCTTGGGGCCCTGAACCAAGGCACATTTCCTAAGTGTGAATTCTGTACCTGGTCTTACTGTAGTCACCCCTTCTCCAACGCTCTCCACAATGCCGGCTGCCTCATGGCCTAATATCACAGGAAGACGTGTGACCAGAGATCCATTAACCACATGGTCATCTGAGCGACAGATTCCTGTGGCCACCATCTATAGGGTAAAGGGGGCTTGATTAGATTCAGATAAGACTATGACCCTCAGATGGACTTAACATACTCATTTTCCTGAAATTGCATTGAAGAATTTTAAAGCATTTTGCTAATAATTTCTACTCTTCCAAATACAGTTTCAAATTTACCTGAAGTTATTCAGCCTGATAACGCTCTACTTTCCTTTTATGCATTAAACAATTTAGAGTAATCTGTGAAATAATTGTTTCTGAACTATTGAAGTCATATAATATACAGTCTTTTTGACAGAAATAGAAAATGCAGATAAGAAAATAAAGTTACTTAAGTGCCACCACATAATGCTAATTGATTTTAAATGATATATATTCCTTTGCACTTTTGTTGTTGTTGTTATTTAGTTGCTAAGTCATATCTGACTCTTGGCGATTCCATGGACTGTAGTCCACCAGGCTCCTCTGTCCACGGGATTTCCCAAGCAAGAATACTGGAGGGGGTTGCCATTTTCTTCTCCAGGAGATATTCCCAATGCAAGGATCGAACCCATGTTTCCTGTGTTGGCAGGCAGATTCTTTACTGCTGAGCCACCACATAAATTCTTCTTCGTTTCATTAGGATTATACTGTACAAACTCTTTGGTCTCTTTTTAAAATTTTTAACAGTTTTGATTTACAGCTTCCTTTGACAACAAATGTAATTCCACTATCTGGATGACTATATTACAAGTACTTTGGTTACTTTCATTGTTACATTCTGAAAAATTTAAACCTAAGATTAAATAGAAATGGAAAAAAACTTTACCTTAATACGAACTTCATGGGCCTTAGGGGGTGCAACCTCCACCTCCTCAATGGAAAATGGTTTCTTGAGCTCCCACAGCACAGCTGCTTTGCATTTTATTACCTGAAAATTGAGCAGAAAGATGACACCATTTTCCCCCCAGCCTTGAATTCAGGGACTGTGCCTTTGATCTTTTTACATGTACCATCTAGGCCCATGTTTGAAACTTAATATTGTTCCATGAACATGAACAACCTCTGATTTGCAAAAAGAATAATAGTGACTTTTTATAAAAATGTGTAAGGCAATAACACAAGGAAAGAGAAACAGAATTAACTATAGGAAGACATTGAGATAAAAGTGGAATATATTCTTCTATGAAGAAAGATCATCATTGTTTTTCCCTTTAAAGGTTCTGTTTCCTAATGTGGTTCTGAAATTGGTTGTTTATCCAAAGCTGTTGTCTTGTCCATGAAGTTCTAAATCACTATCATATTACTACCAGATTCAGTGTCTGTTTACATGAAACTCATTTCCCTCTTGCTCAATTCTCCACTTAAGCCAAAATGATTTGACTTTAGAATTCCTAAGCCTCCCAGCCTAGAATTTCTTTCTCTATTTGCCTGCTCCTTTGATTTCTCTCTCTATTTCTTCTATGGGCTACTTGTTTGCATCACTCATGTGAAAGTCAGATTTGGCAGCTCTGTTTTGTTATATAATTTATGAATAGAGATTTCTTTCAGATTGGATTTTAGCCTAAAATTGTAGAGATTAAAACTACACACACACACACACACACACACACACACACACTCTTAAAAATTGGAGAGCAGTGTTTGACTTTCTAGCTAGCATAGCTTACCTACAGATGTTCTTACAAATAAAAGCTAAGCATATATGTTTAGTGCTTGGGAATGTAACATAAGGGTTGTCTTCACTTTTACAAAGCTTGTGTAATTGAGAGTTTTTTCTAAAGAGAATTAACAACATACTACACACATGATAAAAATTAAATTGAAATTTATCTGATAATTTATTTTTACTGTGTATACACCAAATCAGAGAAGGCAATGGCACCCCACTCCAGTACTCTTGCCTGGAAACTCCCAGGGACAGCAGAGCCTGGTGGGCTGCCATCTATGGGGTCGCACAGAGTCGGACATGACTGAAGTGACTTAGCGGCAGCAGCAGCAGCATACACCAAATCCTTCCACTTTGCAAAGTGTTCATCATGGCCAAAGCCACAGTAGATAGAAGAGTACTTGGATATAATACACTATGGTAGAGAGGTATTGAATATTGGGGTTCCAACGATGTAGCAGGCACAAGTGGCTGTGTTGGGTGAAATACGAGTTTGACTTTTAAACTTCACGGGGTAGTATTACTGAATCATTAGTTTTATTTTTCAGATGAAAAGCTTGAGGCTCGACTGACTCAATAACTGTTGAGTACTTTTCCCAAAGTTACAAACCTGGGTGTCTGAAGAATGACTACCATTTTATCTTCCACTACTTGATGATAGTAAAAGATTAACAAAAGATTAGCAGTTAGATAACAGTATTAGCAGTGATTAATATTTAGTGAGTTATTTCTATGTACCAGGCACTATTTTAAATGCTTTCCAGTATTAGTTTATTAAATTCTCTCAACCGCCTTATGAAAGTAGGTATTATTACTATTATCATTTAGCATTTGAAGAAAATATAATGCCAATGCCAGAAGGTTAAACATAAGTGAAGTGTTATTATATAGCTAAAAGTTATTGATGTTGTACCTGAGGAGGGGGGATTAATTGCCTGTAATTTATAGATTTAATTAATGCATTTGGCCTACCCTTTTGATCTCTGAACTCTGAGTTTTAAAAAATTAAAATTTTCTTTTTCTTAACTATTCTTCATTTGAAATATAATATGCTACTGTAAATGCCAATCAGTAATGCATGAAAATAAAGTTAAAATAAGAAAACTCCCAACTGATCATCTGTATGATTTCCAACCAGTCTTATTGATATAGGCCTGTTATATATATAGGCCTGATAAAAGCCACACTATATAGGCCTGCCATTATAGCAAGATATTATATTGCACAGTTCACTCCTAACACAGCAAACCTACTAGAAACAATTGCACAGGCTTTTGCCATTAAGCAGTTAAACAACATGAATTGATCGTATTGAACAACCATGTGTATCTTCTCTGTACCTGTAAGCACATTGAACAAATAAACATGAGTCTGTGGAAGGCTTAGAAACAAATAAATCTGTTCTCAGTGTAAATAGTGGTTCAAACTGTATCAGCATTGTTATTAGTAGTAGTAGTAGTAAAATCACATTGGCTTTTGCATAAAGATAACATTTCTATGGGAATTCCCTAAATTGTGCCATAATAGGACCCTTTAAAATCAGAATTTGCATGTTGATTCTGGTTTGCTTTATCTTTAAAATTTTTTTGTTTTTTGATTGGAGTATAATTGCTTTACAATGTTGTATTAGTTTCTGCTGTACAAGAGTGGGAATCAGCTACACATATACATATATCCTATCCCTCCAGAATCTCCCTCTTACTACGTGCCCCCCATCCCACCCCTTTAGGTCATCACAGAGCACTGAGCTCGGCTCCCCGCGCTTTACCCGCTTTATGGCAGCCGCCCGCCAGCTGCCTGTCTCACGCACGGCGGTGTGTCGGCGGCAGTGCTCCTCTCCCAAGTCACCCCACCCTCTCCCTCCCCTGCTGTGTCCACAAGTCCATCTCAACGTCTGCATCTCAATCGGTTTGCTTAGCCTTGATGATTCTAATGCTTTGAGAACAATAAAAGTTTTGTCACATTTAGCTTTCCTGTATTCATAAAAAGAATGATTATGATTAAAGAGAATAACATTTATATTATAAACAATAATATTATTTGTTATATGATAAAGAATAACATTTATATTATGAAATCTTAATACAGACATAACTTCTTGATAAAAACATTTCATTTCTAACTTTAGACTTGAAAATTACTCGATTGGCTATGACTATTTCACATTTACTTAATATAGGAAATATAGACTTTAATAGGTATAGATGCTCTACATATTTCTCAAAGATGTTTAGGTATTGCCCTTCTCAATTGTAGTTTAATATACTTTGTATATTGAAGCATAGATCCTAAGTTGTATTTCATTATAAATTATTTCTAATTTATATATGGATTTTGTTATTCATTAAATAGTGTATCTCTATGTATTACGTGGTTGCTTCCCAGGTGACTCAGTGGTAAAGGATCTGCCTGCCAATGCAGGAGATGCAGGAGACATGGGTTCAGTTTCTGGGTCGGGAAGATCCCCTGGAGAAGGAAATGGCAAACCACTCCAGTATTCTTGCCTGGGAATTTCCATAGACAGAGGAGCCTGGCAAGCTATAGTCCTTGGGGTTGCAAAAGAGTCAGACAAAACTGAGCGGCTAACACACAGGTTGCTGGCCTCCTGAATAAAGGAAATTTTCCTTTCCAGCCAATGCTTGTCTCTCAAGCAGTCAAACATGAGTATTACATTGATTGGAATAATTCTAGAAAAAAAAAATTTGCCTTACTTTTCCTGCTGTGCTCATGTTTCTTCTTTTCTCTGCTGGCAGGAGATGTGAATTACAGACTCACAGACTCTTTCCTGTTCAAGTACATACGAGATAGCTTGCACAGATTTTTTATATGCTTGAATAGCACCCCTTTCCCCACATTTGATCTGGTATCTTTAAGCCCTGCCCATCAGCTTATTCTTAGACCCAGTCAAATCAACAACAACAGGGCACTGAACCAGCACTCAAACATTAACTTTGTTTGCAATATGCTAATTTCAAATAACATCTTGACTTCATTAGTTAAATATTTTCTTATATGTAACTTTTTTTTTTCTGGATTACATGTTTCTCCTCTCTCATTCCCACATAGGATGTTCAGAGTTCTGTTTCCCTTAGTGTAAACTGAGCTCCAATTTCAAATCTACATAACACAGTTAGCAAGAAGGGTAAGAAAGCAGCACAAAAGGCATAGGACAGAGAGAGCTACAAGCTCGAGCAATGTGTTTGTTCCAGCACGCTCCCGCTCTTCACAACAGAGAACTCAGACGCCAGTCAGTGACAGCAAAAGTGGCATATCTGCCCCATACAGTATCAATCAAAACTGACTGGGACCCTCCCTGTTCCAGATATTCAAGTGGGTACTGTGGGGTGACAGTGATGGATAAGATGTGACCTCTACCTGTGCCAAGAGGCAGTATGAGGCCATGGTTATAGCATGACCTTGGAGTTGAGCTGACCCTGTCCTTACGAGCTGTATGAATTGGACTTGTTATTTAACTGTCCTTGGCCTTAGCTTCCTTATCTATAAAATGAAGATGAACAGTCGTGTCACCTGGAAAGGTTGTTTGATGAACAAATGAGTTAATCTTCTTAAAGCACTTAGGGACCCTGACAAATAGAACGGCCTTTAATAAATATTAGCTACAATGTTCATCCATAAAAGTAAATTCATAATCTATGGGGGGAAAAGACATAGCAAACCAAGTCAGACGACCTGTAATGTTCTATATCAGACAGCGAGCATCCTGTCTGAAGAACTCAGAGGAGGCTTTGTAGACCTTTCAGTTAGAAACTAAATAATGATCATTTTGGCAATTATTCAAGAAAACTCACTGTGAATTTCCATTGTTATTTGTTCAGTGCAGTGAGTATGAGAAAGAGAATATGAGCTTGATTTTTAATAAATCTCAAGTCTTTTACCAACACTTGGAGGATATGGTGCATTCAACTACTTAATTAGATTTAGTCTGTCAACATATGTTAACAAAAAGGGTATATTTCTCTAGAATTGTCAAGGGAACAACACTATTGTCTGTTGCCAACTTTACATATGCAGATATGGAAAGCCATACTACAGCTACACTGTCCACCCAGCAGAGAGGGTCGAAAGGTCTTCTGTCTCACTGTGGTCTTATAATCATTGACTAGACACCGCTTCTATGGAATGGTGACACCAATTCTACAGAATGGCTACCACACTGCTCTCACTCACCTTGACTCGTAAAGGACAGCAGTGCAAAAAAAGGGAGTCTGACCACTTCTCAGAGATTCTGGGTGGTATCAAAGGGCTGATATGTCCCAAGCAATTCAAAAGACTCATTGGCTTGACTTGTTTATAGGATAATGGAAGGATAGGGTATTGGGAATAATGTAAATTCTTAATAAACTGTTGGTTTATTTATGAGATATAAATTTGCAGGAAGCTAAAGGCCACAATTAACTGAGCATCTACTATATTTCTAGAACTCCACTGGGCGTTTTTCATGCATTCTCACCTACAATCCTCAGAGCAATTCTACAAAGAAAATACTCTTATTATTCCCATTTCATAGATTAAATAAGAGAAGCTCAGAAATTATAGGTCCCTAAGTATCCTTTCTAGATCAGAAATATTGGCTTCAAGAACATCAAGATACTCAGGCTGATGTTAATAAGAATGAATGCATTCTAAGTCCTTTCAGTTGTGCCCAACTCTTTGTGACCCTGTCTATGGACCATAGCCCATCAGGCTCCTCTGTCCATGGGATTCTCCAGGCAAGAATACTGGACTGGGTTGCCATGCCCTCCTCCAGGGGATCTTCCAAAGCCAGGGATTAAACCGGCATCTCTTACGTCTCCTACATTGGCAAGGAGGTTCTTTACCACTAGCACTGCTTGGGAAGCCCATTAATAAGACTGTTAGGGTGTAAATATAATAGACAATCACATAAGCATCAAAGGACAAGAAGTGAATTGTATATGGAATATCAGGGCTAACTGACTATTTCACATCTTTGATTCTCCCTCTTTCTTTGAACATAGCCTGGCCCTGGCTTCTGTCTTTTAATTAAAGTCTCTCTGTCAAGCAGTTGGATCAGGTAGTATTTCAGTCTGTCTTAGCTGCTATTAATGTATCAAAAATATCATAGACTGGGTAGTTTAAACAGCAAACGTTAATTTTTTTACAGTTCCGGAGGCTGGAGAGTCTAAAGTCAAGGTGCTGGCAGATTCGATGTCAGGGGAGAGCCTACTTCCTGTTCATAGATGACCATCTTTTCACTATGTCCTCACATGGTTTAAGGAGCAAACAAAATCTCTAGGGCCTCTTTTATAAGAGCACCAATCTCACTCTTGAGAGCTCTACCCTCCTGACCTTATCACCTCCCAAAGGCCCTGCCTCTAAATACCAGCTACTGGGGATTAGGTTCAAACTTATGAATTTTGGGGAATGCAAACATCAGTCTATATCAGGTGCCCAGTCATGAAATAATCAGTATAAAACAGAGGGTTGAGTTTTAGCAGGTGTAGAGTTATACCATCTCTAAATATCATGAAGTTGGAAAGTGGCAGTGGCAGAATCCTAGCCAGGTCTGTTCAATTCAGAAGCCTATATTTTCCCCACTACTTTATAAAAATAAAGCAGGGCAGAACAGGGTTTGAGTAAGATATTTATCTGTCCAAAAAGGTAGCCCCCACATTATATAAGGCCTGAGAAAGAATACTTTATCTAGCAAGGAGATTAGAAATCCAATTCAAATTCCTTATTTTATAGGCCAAATGACTTGGCAAAGCAATGTGGTCAATATTTACCTAAAAGATATTTGGAAAGGAAAAAGATAACAATACTTCTCCTTGTTGCATAAATAATCTAACACCTTCAACTATTGTGGAGTTTGAACAGATAAAGAGAAAGATTAGTAACAGCCAAACATTAAAGTTGCTATGGCAATATGTTTAATCTGCTCAAGTCCAATACCATAAATCAAGTATTTACTTAATATTTTACTTTGACATTGAAGCCTAAGTTAGTGAAGGGGTTAAAGTTATCTCTTTTTCCCCCAAATTAGAAAATATTTTGGCAACTTTGACCCCTGACCATGACCTAAAAAAACATGTAGAGAATGTTTAAAATATTTGTTTGTAGATCTTGTGAAAAGTGCTAGGAAATAATCTCAGAGAAGTGTTAAGGCAAAGCCATGCAGATTTTCTTGACAGTTTTTCCTGAGTTCCAAACTTGAATGATCTTAATATGTAGGTGTTTTAGTGAAATATTGTGGATCAGTGTGCTGAAATGCTATGTAAATATAATTTTTGAGATGATACAGACACAAAAATATTAAGCAATGATTTTTGAAAAATTAAGTATAGTTGATTTACAATGTTGTGTTAATTTCAGGTATACAGCAAAGTGGCTCAGTTATATCTATCTATCTATCTTTTCTTTTTCAGATTCTTTTCCCTTGTAAGTTATTACAAAATATTGCCTAGAGCTCCCTGCGCTATATAGTAGGTCCTTGTTGGTTACCTCTTTTATATATAGTAGCGTGTATCTATTAATCCCAAACTCCTAATTTATCCCTTTCCCCATCCCCCTTTGGTAACCATGTTTATTTTCTATGTCTGTGGGTCTATTTCTGTTTCATAAATAAGTTCATTTGTATCATGTTTTTAGATTCTGCATATAAGTGATATCATATAAAAATTTCAAAGTAATGCAAAATAGTATGAATTCCACACTTCAATAATATGAAAGTATGTACCAGGGGAAGATGTGATCTACACACTGAAAACAGTTGTTTAATGATGAAGAAGACTCTATGGTGATTTTCCACAGGATAGTATTTTTATTGATCATCACATTATATAACTAATAATAGCCAACTTTTATTGAGTGATTACTTTATTAGTGCTTTCTTTACATTGTTTGGTTTAATTTTTATTAGCAGAGTATTATCATACATCACCTTTTGTAGATAGGTAACTGAAGATACTAAATTTAAAAAAAAGATTGAGATAAGTCTCTAAGAAGTTTTCTCCAAAGGTCTTTTTTTTTAAGTGTTTATTGAGTTTGTTAGAGTATTTTTTCTGTTTTCTCTTTTGGGTTTTTGGCCAAGAGGCATGTGGGATCTTAGCTTCCCAACCATGGATGGAAAGGGAACTCTTAATCCTCACCCCCAGCATTGGAAGGACCTCTAGCAAGTCCCCAAAGTTTTTAATAAAGAATAATAATGATAATACTAGTAGTTAACAATTATGTATGTTTTGTATATGCCAGGCACTATTCTAAGTGCTTTATATTTACTAAAAATTCTCAAATCAATCCTATGCAGTGCTGTCCTTTTTACAGATGATGAAATGGAGGCCCAAAACCAAGTTCCTCAGCCAGCATGGGGCAGAATCAGGATTTGAACAATTCAGCTCCAAAGTCCACACTCATCTGTTTACTGCTCTAGTCCCAGGACTTAGTGAAAGTAGCAAAGGATGAAAAGAGAAATTACAAAGGAAAAAGTAAAGTACAGGTGATAAAATCTGAAAAACTCCAGTGTTCCAGTGCGAATATGTGGGAGAAAGTGGTTTTATTGACTAACAGGGGAAGTTGATTTGAACATGTTGAATTCTAGACAACCTTGAAATATTCTGAGAGGAATGTCCAGTTGGGAATGTAATAGGCAATATAAAATGACTCAGTGTATAGATTTAAAGAGTATGCAAAGAGAGGTCAGAGAACTTCTGGTTTTCAGTCTGTCATGCAAGAAGCTTGGAAGTCACCTCACCATCCTAACAGCAAGTAAAATGTTGAACAAACTGAGAAATCAACTCTTCATAGATCCATAAGAGAAATAAGGCCTCAGGGCAGAATGGTTTGCCCCAAATTGGAGAAGTCAACAGGTGAGTACAAAGCATCACAACTTACAGGTGTAGCAACTTCTGCAGGAACCAGCATTGTGTAAGAAGACCTGAATTGTAACTGATGAATTGCTGAGGCTCAGTTAAAAACTGAGGAAGTTAAACAACTTCAGGGGGGATCCAGTCAGAAGGAGACCCCCACACTTTTGTGAGTTTTGTCTCCTGGATCTTGACCAGATTCTCAGTTATAGGAGAAAAATCCGCTCCTGCTTCCTGCAAGGGGAGAAGAGCCTTTTTGAAATAGGCCAGTATATTTTGTTCTTCTTAACAGGCCTGTGATCTTTCCACTAGTCATGTATTGATGTGAGACCCGGACCATACAGAAGGCAGAGTGCCGAAGAATTATGCTTGCGAACTGGTGCTGGAAATGGCTGTAGAGAATCCCTTGGACAGTTAGGAGATCAAACCCATCAGTCCTAAAGGAAACAAACTCTAAATACTCATTATAAGGACTGATGCTGAAGCTGACTTTGGTCACCTGGTGCAAAAAGCCAACTCACTGGAAATGAGTTCAATACTTTGGCCACCTGATGTGAAGAACTGACTCATTGAAAAAGAGCTTGGTGCTGGAAAAGATTGAAGGCATGAGAAGGGCAACAGAGGATGAGATGATTGGATGGCATCACCGACTCAATGGACATGAACTTGGGCAAACTCCAAGAGACAGTGAGGCATAGGGAAGCCTGGCGTGCTGCAGTCCATGGGGTCGCAAAGAGACGACTTGGCAACTGAACAACAAGAACAATGCCTTCCCTCAGGAGAAGCTAGTTCACCAAAGCCTAACCTTCTGGGGTTGTCATGAGAGCCTAGATTACCTGGGCAAAGGGAAACACCCAACCCCAGCCAGCTCTAGCCATCTTGTCCCACCTAAGGGGGGTTGAGAGGCGGGCTGAGAAGCCTTGATGAAGTGCATGGTGCAGGGGCCCAGGCTCTCTGAAAGACTGTAGAACTATAGAGTCATCCCCTCTCTCACACCTCACCACTGCATTCCTATTTTCAGCAATTCCTTTTTACCCAGTATAACATGTCCAGATATCAAGAAAAAATTACGAAGTGTACTGAAAGCAACAGAGTAAGCCTCAAAAGCAGACTCAGATATGGCAAAGATACTGGACTTACTGGACTGGGAATTTAAAACAGCTATGCTTAAGATGCTAAGCTCTCTCCTGGATAAAGCAGACAGCATGCAAGAGCAGATGGGCAGTGACAGAGCAGATGCAGAGAGATGCCCTGTCCTTTCCTAGAGGGAAGTTGGGATGAGTGGAGCTTGGCATTAAATAGGTATAAATGTTTTGTGTTGGGACCAGCCCAGCAACGAACCGACCTGAGGGAGTGGTGCTGCAAAAGAATAAAGAAAAATAAGACTCAGAAATAAAGTGGGGATCATGGGGCTGATGCCATTCACAGGCAAAAGCCCGGATCCTAATCCTAGCATGCCTTTTATTGTTAACATCTACTTTCTGTACATGCTCTAAAGATATCTGTTCTTTACAATCTTAGATCAGGGATAAAGATACACAATCCACAGTCCTCAGTGTCAAACCTTCAGGTCTCTCATAACTTTGTTTAGTCCTTCAGCTAGTGACGCCCTTTCTCAGCAACTCCCTCAAGACTCTGGCTATGGGAACAGTCACTAACGGTTTTCCATCAGTCACATGAGTATTTCAACATCTTGTTTTCAAGATGTCTTTCCAAGATGTACTTTTTACTGCTCCCAGCTCTTTGCCTGGGGTTGATGAGAAAGTCATTCTTACTTTTCAAGGAAGCCGTGTTAATACAGGCCTGTGCATAGCATATTCCCTACAGTTTTGCTCTTAATATTGATCTGTTGTCATAGTTTACACTTTCATAGTCTGCTCTGTGATGTTGGGACTGTGCCTTTGCAAATTCAGTTTCCCCAAGTCCCTTGATATGTAGCTTCCCTAAAGTTTCTGTCACAGAGATCTGAACACAGGAAAAGGGGAAGGAGACTTTCTTTCCAGTTCTCATTACTGTTATACATGTCACACAGTTGGGTCCATTGGCCAGGTGCTTTTAGGCGCTCGGGGCTCCAGGCTTGCTTCATGCCTCAGAGGCAGCAACAGCAGTAGCAGTTGAGCAGCTTTCTTGGCAGAGTGAGCGTGAGCTTTGGCTTCTGAACAACCACTGTGGTGCACCCTGTCTTCAGAGGCCTAAGTCACAATCCTGGGGGGCCCTTTTGCTCAGGTTTCCGTTCTGGCTACCCTACCGCATTTTTTTTTTTTTTTCACTCTCTCTCCCAACCCTTCTGAGGCTTAATGATCTCAGTATGCCTTTGCAGGCTTCCGACAACCCTATAACCCATTTTCTGTATTAAATCCATTTTATTTGAAATGTAGAGTTTTCCGCTTTCCTAACTGGACACATTGATACAGCTCTTGGCACCAGGATTGATTCCAGAAGCAGACCCTCAAGTAAATGTTAATGCCAATTGAGTTGATATCTTGTTTATGGTCTTAATTTGTTGAAACAGAAAGCGCTGGGATGAGTGTGTTTAAGGGATGTGAGAAGAAAGGCAAAGACCTAGAATTGTCAACAGAGAAGCCCCTAGAGATGACTAACAAGGCCCAGTTGCTCTTTCCTGTGACAGATTTCTACGGGCCTGGCCTGCAATGTTCTGTGCACCCTCCATGTGTCTACAAGTAGAAGTTTTCCAGAACACTTCTGTCAGGGGAGTTTGTAGTTTATTTGGTTCTGTCTTGCAACAGCAAAAATTTGAAGAAATGGATGGACCAGTGTTACAGCTGTTTTATTCCGCAAGCAAAGGAAAACACATCCTCCAGGTATGAGGGGTGGGGCTCCACCCCCCATCCAAAAGACACAAAGAGAAGAGGGGCCTGAGGCTCAATTTTGGCTCCTCTTTTTATATGTTTCTTCTCCTCCCCTTGAGCCTGCCCTATGTAAACTGGGCTAGCCAGAAGCGCTGTTTGCTTCACCCGAGGTTCTCACTCTGGTCCTTGGACCTTCCTTTGTTTATTTTCGTGGGCTTTTCCCTGCTTTGCCTTTTAGCCACCACCATTCTGGACTTCCTTTTCCTATTCTAACTACCTGACATTCCCCCTTCAAGAGATGGGAGGTCTAATTCTTTGGGAATAAGGGTGTCGAGGTCTCTCTGGCTACTTCCTGCTGAACTCGGGTGGCAAGGGGCATTGGACCTCCCCTCTTGCTAGTATCAGGCCTCAGAGTCCTTATAGTGGTGTCCCGTGTCCCTCTAAGGGCGAGTGGTATTTTCTGTGGCTGGCGATAGTCTTTTGTATCCTTGTTGAACCGGCACTGCATGTTGTAGCTTGCTGACAGGTATACTGAGTGTTTTCTTCTGTTTTCTTTCACGCTTTACTCATGAGTAGTGAACCCAGGAGTCATGTCCTGGTGCTTTGACTGCTGTGGGGGTAGAAAGTATTACAGGGTAAGGGCCCTTCCATGTGGGCTGGAGTTGAGCCTTTGGGGACCCATCTTTCCAGACTTTAGAGTCCCTGGAGCATATAGTGGTGACTCTTTAGAATCTTTTGGGTCCTGGTTGACATCCCATAAGCGTATATCTTGTTCGAATTGCCCAATGGCCATGGTGTAAGACCAGAGGGTCTGAGCCTCTGGAGCTAGGAAGAGGTCATTTACATAAACAAAAGGTCTCCCATATAGCATCTCATAAGGACTAAGATGAACCTATTCCTTAGGGGCAATACGGGTGTGGAGGAGAGCTATTGGTAAAGCCTCCTTCCATCCCAGGGAGGTCTCCTGGGTTATCTTTTTTATCACTGATTTTAAGAATTGGTTGGCTCTCTCCGCTACTGCTAAGTTGCTTCAGTCGTGTCTGACTCTGTGCAACCCCAGACTCAGGGCAGCCCACCAGGCTCCCCCATCCCTGGGATTCTCCAGGCAAGAATACTGGAATGGGTTGCCATTTCCTTCTCCAATGCATGAAAGTGAAAAGTGAAAGTGAAGCTGCTCAGTCATTTCCGACCCTCAGCGACCCCTTGTACTGCAGCCTTCCAGGCTCCTCTATCCATGGGATTTTCCAGGCAAGAGTACTGGAGTGGGGTGAGGTCTCCAGGCACAATGGAGGTAATAAATAATGCCCAAGCCTTTAGAGACCTCTTGGGTGCACTTAGAAGTAAATGATGTTCCATTGTCATTTTGTAATGACCTGGGCAGACCAAATCTCAGAATGATTTCATGGAGCTGTTTTTTTTTTTTTTTTTTTTTTTTTAACCACCTCCTCAGCCTTCTCAGTCCAGGTGGGAAAGCTTTTAATCCATCCTGTGAATGTATCTATCATGACTAATAGGCATTTATACCCTTGAGAAACTGGCATCTGGGTGAAGTCCATCTGGCAGCCCTCTCCTAGGTATGTCCCATGTTGTTGGATGGGCTGGGCCAGCTGGGGTCTTTGAGTTCCTTGGGAGTTGTTTAATTGGCAAGTGGGACAAGAGAGGACCACTTGCCTTATAGTCATTTGGAGGCCTGTTCCTCTGAAGGACCTTTTTAATAACCTTTGGAGGACCTTCTTCTCTAAATGGTGGCATGCAAAGAGTTAACCAACTTCCATTGGAGGTTTCCAGACAGAAAAAAGAGTCCCTCCTTTAGGAACCACCCCATTTGATCTTCTTGAAAGCCGTCACTCTTAGCTTTAAGAGTCTCACCTTCAATATATGAAAGAATTTCTAGAAAATTAGTCTGTGGAACTAAGGTGGCAACCCCTATTAGGTCATTGTTCTGTAATGCTGCTCTTAGCTGCCTGATCAGCTGCCTGGTACCCTCATGCCCCTTCCATGCTCAGTTTTTGGTGTGCTTTACAATGGGAGACTGAAACCTCAGTGGGTAGATGGACTGCCTCCAAAAGCCTAAGGGTTTGATTGATTTGGGACCCTCGGGTGGTCAAGTGGCCTCTTTCTTTCCAAATAGCAGCATGTGCATGTAGCACCAGAAAGGCATACTTGGAGTCAGTGTAAATGGTGACTCTTTTTCCTTTTCCCAGCTCCAAAGCTCGAGTCAGGGCTATGAGCTCAGCTAACTGGGCTGAAGTACCTAGGGGCAAAGGTTTAGCCTCTAGGGTCTCAAAATTGGAGACTGCTGCATATCCAGCTCTTCTTTTCCCATCCAAGACAAAGCTGCTCCCATCAGTGTACCAGATTTCCTCAGCATTGGTCAGAGGATCTTCTGGCAATCCCCCTCTGGGTTTTGTCCAGTGGTCCAAAGTTTTTAGGCAAGATTAAAAGGAGAGAGAGTCCTTGGGGGTAGGCAGAGGGTGGCTGGGTTAAGAACCTCACAAGGAGATATAGTAAGGCCTGGATTTTCCATCAGCCCTACTTGTTATCTGAGGATTCTTTGATCAGACATCCATAAATGGCCTTTCCCATTCAGGAGTTGTTTCACTTGATGACTGGTAAAAAATAGTTTGCCCCTTAGAGAGTTTTAAACCATCTTCTATCAGGACTGCAATAGCTGCAAGATTTCAAAGGCAGGTTGAGGTCTCTTCCCAATAAGGGAGTAAGGCACTCAGAGGCCACCAGAAACTGGTGGGGAAGTATTTGTTCATCCCAGCAACATAGAAGTACTCAGGTGAATCTTTTTGTAGTTTTTTTTTTTTTTTCCTGTAGCAAAATGGTACAGGTTTGGGAGAAGAAGCTTCCAGAGTAGAAGGTCAGGATAGAGCAGGTAGCTCCTGTGTCAACCAAGAAATTCTCGGACCTACCTGCCACATCCAGTTGTACCCTTGGCTCCAGCCCTGTCAAGGTTATCTGTGACAGGCAGGCTGGCTGAAGTGGACTGCTTCAGTTCTGTTGAACCCATTGTGAGGGAAGGCTTGGTGCTTGACCTCAAGGCTTTTGGGTCCCAAGGGAAGAGTGCCACCCAATTTCCCAATTGATGGCATTTGAAGCAAGCCATTTTAGGAGACTTGTCACAGTTTGGACACTCTTTGGCCCAATGTCCTGCCTGTCTTCATAGTAGGCATTTGCCTTGTGCCTTGTCCTTCAAGGAGTTGGGGTTTGTGATAGGGCTTTCCTGGAGGGCACATAGCATCTGAGCATGCCTTGTCTCTTTTCTTTTCTCCCTTTCTTGGGCCTTGGCTTCCCTCTCCTGTTCTCTGTTATAAAAGGTATGGGAGGCTGTCTGGACCATCTCATCTAAAGAGGCAGCAAGGTCCTGCTGCTGTAGCTGTTGTAACTTTATCCTGATGTCTGATGCACATTGGGACAGAAACTTGTCCTTTAAAATCATCTGTCCCTCATAAGATTTTAAGTCCAGATTGGTAAACTTGTGGAGGGCCTCTTTTAGCCTTTCCAGAAAGGCAGTGGGGTTCTCGTTGAATTCCAAAGCTATTGCTGAGACCATTCACAGCCCAACAACCGACAGGCTTCCTTCTATTTCCATGGTTGGACTTCCTTAGGAGTGAGTCTTTCTGAAGCTTATCCTACCCAATACTGTTGCAACCTGAGAGCCAGGTGTTTTTGGGTCAGGATGCAGATTCCCAGGCAGGCTGAAGCATGACAGCCTCCTAGAGATCGACTCCCTGGGTAGGTTGAGGCAGGTAGGCCTCCCTTGAATTGGATCTCTGGGCAGGTTGAGGCATGTCAACCTCCTGGCTCCCCAGTCTGGTGGATCCCTGAGCACGTTGAGGCATGATAACCTCCTAGGGACAAGATCCCTAAGCAGGTCAAGGCAGGTTGACCTCCTGGGACCCCTGGACTGGAGTTGAACATCCCCACGGTCTCCAGCATGACTAGTGCTGGGTAGGATTAAGGGGTTGTAGTCTTAACTCATTGCTGATTTGCCAACTGCAGATGGGAATAGATATCATGATGTAACGCAATCCAAGTCTGCTGAGATTGGGAACCTGGTGAAACACCCTTATTCTCTTATTGCTCTGAGGGAAAGCAAGTCACTGATTTCCTTCCAGGTCCTCCATAAGAACAGCTTAGGGTGTTTCCAATGGTAAACATTTCACTTTCATCAGTTCAGTTCAGTCACTCAGTCATGTCTGACTCTTTGTGATTCCACGGACTGCAGCATTCCAGGCCTCCTTGTCCATCAGAAACTCCTGGAGCTTACTCAAACTCATGTCCATTGAGTCAGTGATGCCATCCAACCATCTCATCCTCTGTCATCCACTTCTCCTCCCACCTTCAATCTTTCCCACCATCAGGGTCTTTTCAAATGAGTCAGTTCTTTGCATCAGGTCGCAAAAGTATTGGAGTTTCAGCTTCAACATCAGTCCTTCCAATGAATATTCAGGACTGATTTCATTTAGGACGGACCGGTTAGATCTCCTTGCAGTCCAAGGGACTCTCAAGAGTCTTCTCCAATACCACAGTTCAAAAGCATCAACTCTTCAGCTCACTCAGCTTTCTTTATAGTCCAACTCTCACATCCATACATGATTACCAGAAAAACCATAGCTTTGACTAGAAGGACTTTGTTGGCAAAGTGATATCTCTGCTTTTAAATAAGCTGTCAGTTTGGTCATAACTTTCCTTCCAAGGAGCAAGCACCTTTTAATTTCATGGCTGCCGTCACCATCTGCAGTGATTTTGGAGCCCAAGAAAATAGTCTCACAGTTTCCACTGTTTCCCCATCTATTTGCCATGAAGTGATGGGACCAGATGCCATGACCTGAGTTTTTTGAACTCTGAGCTTTAAGCCAACCTTTTCACTCTCCACTTTTACTTTCACCAAGAGGCTTTTTAGTTCCTCTTCAATTTCTGCCAAAAGGGTGGTGTCATCTGTGTCTCTGAGGTTATTGATATTTCTCCTGGCAATCTTGATTCCAGCTTGTGCTTCATCCAGTCCAGCGTTTCTCATGATGTACTCTGCATATAAGTTAAATAAGCAGGGTGACAATATACAGCCTTGACATACTCCTTTCCCGATTCGGAACCATCCTGTTCCATGTCCAGTTCTACCTGTTGCTTCCTGACGTTCATACAGATTTCTCAGGAGGCTGGTAAGGTGGTCTGCTATTCCTGTCTCTTGAATTTTCCACAGTTTGTTGTGATCCACATAGTCAAAGGTTTTGGCATAATCAATAAAGCAAAAATAGATGTTTTCCTGGAACTCTCTTGCTTTTTTGATGATCCAACAGATGTTGGCAATTTCATCTCTGGTTCCTCTGCCTTGTCTAAATCCAGCTTGAACATCTAGAAGGTCATGGTTCATGTACTGTTGAAGTGTCATAGACCCACTCTATGTAATAACAGAAGTAATGACAAAGGAGTGGGTTATCTGGTCCTGTCAGGGGCATTAAGAGTATTTTAACAATAAGCAGGATGGAGCCACATTGCCTACCAGGTGGCAGCGTCCTGGTTGTAGGAGTTAGTAAATGGCTTAAGAACAAACTGATAAGAAGGAACAGACCAGATGTTCCATAAAAGTGGAGTGGAGATTTAATCTGGGGGTATGTTTGTAACTTTAGGAGAAGGATGGCAAGAGTGTGTGCCCAAACAGCCTGTAGGGCTAACTCCTGCAGTGGCAAACATTATCCCTGGAAGCCCACTTGCCCTTGAAGGAGGCCACCAATAGATGGACTTCTAGCAGGAATTGTGTGCCTGTCATCTGCCCCAGGGGGTTCACTGAGAAATGCTATTGTTGCACATGTTGTAGAAAGCATGGAAAATGAAGGCCTGAATATCTAGAGAGATTGGAGTTTGCTTCTCTCTGAATCTGAACAAATCTACCTCTTACCTATCACTATGTTTCTCACTGACTTTTTCAATGAGATATCAAGAGCCTGAGCTTCGCTACTTCCTGAAACCAGGCACCATTGGTTTTGGCCAGGTTCAAGTCCCAGTTGGATACAACCGAGTGACTAAGCATAACACAGAGTTCCTGCCACATGGATTTGAGTCCCAAACTTAGGTAAATGATTTCAAGCACAACTTTCAGAAATGGAAAGATGATGACCTGACCAATGCTTTGTAAGCAGTAGCATAGATGGAGAGAGGAGCTGAAGGATGGGAGGAAAAAGCAGTGGGAAAAATGTGCTGAGGAATCCCCTTCATAACCTGTCAGAAAATCTGCTAAATACCTGACCTGTGCTCACAGTTTTCATTAGCCTGATCCTTGGCACAAAGAAGATCAAGGACAGAAGAATCCCTACCCACTTGGGCAACAGCTACTAAGGAACAGCAAATAGTAAAGCCTTTGGGACACCCTAGGGTGCCCACTGCCACTTGCCTGTTTGCAGGGGGTTTGAGGAAAGAAGAAATGAGAGAGTGCAAGGAATTAAGATTTTGTTAGACATATGTCCTTCCAGCCATAGCAGCGAGGACTTCCTACCCCAACCAGAGGTTTTCTGGAATCTGAGACTGAGCTGTGTGAGCTTTCTACCTCTTTTGTTTTTGCTGTTCCAGTTTCCAGCACTCTGGGCTTCTTGTCACTTCCACTGCACTGGGTTTTCTTCACATTCAGATTCCACCGTGGGAGCTTTTGCTGAGTTGGGCTTCTGCTGTGCTTGGCCTCTGCCTTGCAGGGGTGTCGTGTGGTTGTTTCAGCCAAGCTAAATCTGACAAATGGCGCCATATATGTCAGGGGAGTTTGTAATTTCTTCAGTTCTGTCTCTCTGCAGTAAAAATTTGAAGCAACGGATAGACCAGTGTTACAGCTCAGTTTTATTTGGCAAGCAAAGGAAAATACATCCTCAAGGTGTAAGGGTGGGCCCCTATCCCCACCTCCAACCACCACCCAGAAGATGCGAAGAGAAGAGGGGCCCAAGGCTCAATTTTGGCTCCTCTTTTTATGTCATTTTTCTCCTCCCCTTGAGCCTGCCTTATGTAAACTGGGCTAGCCAGGAGGGCTGTTTGTTTCACCTGAGATTCTCACTCTGGTCCTCAGACCCTCCTTTGCCCTATTTTTGTGGGCTTTTTCCTTCTTTGTCTTTTAGCCACCACCATACTGGACTCCTTTTTCCTATTTTAACTACCCAGTCCTAGGTGTTCTTTGGAAGGAATGATGCTAAAGCTGAAACTCCAGTACTTTGGCCACCTCATGCAAAGAGTTTACTCATTGGAAAAGACTCTGATGCTGGGAGGGCTTGGTGGCAGGAGGAAAAGGGGACAATACAGGATGAGATGGCTGGATGTCATCACAGACTCGATGGACATGAGTCTGAGTGAATCCGGGAGATGGTGATGGACAGGGAGGCCTGGCATGCTGCAATTCATGGGGTTGCAAAGAGTCAGACACAACTGAGGGACTGAACTGAACTGAACTGAACACTTCCAAGGTGTTGCAACATAGTACCTTTTGAATTCTTATGTGATCCTGTCCCTAAAAACGTAACATTCAGCTACATATATCTATTTTTGTATATGTTATGAAATTGGTTTTAAAACATTCATTTTATGCTTATGAATTTTGGAATGTAACCAATTCTTCCTGTCTTCATCATTTTCCAGTTTTTTATTTTTATTTTACCAAAGTGATACAGGAATATACAAATGCAAAAATGTTTCCTGCAAAGCCTAACCACAGCATTCACTTTACCACTTCTTCCTACATTTACTCCTCCCTAGAAGCCACTGCTTTCAACTTTTGAAACTTACTATTTTGTGTTTTCTCTCTGCATGTCTAAGTATCATGCATATATTCCTAACTTGGTTTTTCTTTGGGCTTTTGTTGTTCCCATTTTGATGGAGGAGAATTTGGGGCCTTATTACCACAAAAAGACTATACTTCCCCCCATTTCCCAACCAAGTAATAGATGTTAGGGTAATTTATATTATAACGGCTATGTAAAGGCTACTTACACATGAGTCATGTAGTTTGCACTGCCTTTTTTCTTTTTACCTGAACAGTTTTGCTTTTCCCTAGGATTAAATACTGACTTTAAAAAAAAACTATTTTGTTTTTTGTCTTTATATTTAACTAATTCAAAGCCCAATGCATCACCAGTTGTCTAATTCTCCACTCAAGACATACAGATGCATCAGGAATCCCATGAATTTTGTCTTGATGGGAAGTCTCTCCTGCAGTGGTTGACTTGCTCCAGGATGGCCTGGGTGTGCTCTGCATCTGGGATCCATCTGTTGTGTTGCTTTCTTGTGGCTGCTGTAACAAATTATAGTGTGTGCGTGTGTGCTCAGTTGCTTATCATGTCTGACTCTTTGTGGCCCTAGGGACCATAGCCCACCAGGGTCCTCTGTCCATGGGATTCTCCAGGCAAGAATACTAGAGTGGGTTGCCGTGCCCTCATTTCCCTCTATTTCAGGTGCATTCAGTGACTACTAAAAATATGAAGATTAACTTCCTCAGTTCTATAACATTCACTTATGTTGTTTTGTTAATGCTCTTCCCTCTCTGCCCCCTTTCACTCTGCTTTATCTGTTCTTTCATTCTGAAACTCCTACTACTCAGACATTGAATGTCTTGATTTGGTACTCTAATTTTCTCTCTCCCTGTCCCTCTCTCCATTTTTCTCTTTGTGTTTTCACTCCCTCTATCTTCAAATCCCCTCTTAAAATGAAGGTGCAGGTGGCAGTGTCAGGGTTTGCAGAGCATAGCACTATCTTCTTAGGAGTTGGGGGCATTTACAAGCCTAATGCTGGCACTTGGTTCTTAGTTCTAGTGGTGAGGACACAGATGGGTTGGAACAGAGCCCTAGTAACGTCATGCAGTAGGGTACCAGCTCAGAGCACCCTCCTGGTCTCCAGCAATGACAAATTTGATTTCCAAGATCAAGAAATTCTATTGATTTCCTCCAAATTGTCACAACTTATATTCAAGGAAATAAGGGCCCTAATTTTTTGCGTACCATCCTAGCTAGTCCCCCGATATATTGTGAATGATATTTATATGATGATTGATAAGTTTGTGGTTCATTAAGACTTGTGTTACTGCTTGAACATTTATAGCTGGATAATAAAAGACCTCAGTTTGCCAGAGATAGTTACTGTTGTCCCAGTGTTATTACTGATGGCTCACTTTTCACTTTCGGGAGTGTTCTAGTGTCATTGTACTTATGCCTAGATATAACTTAGGTTTATTCAGTTACAAAAGGCTTCCTTTGGATAAAGAAAACTTTCCAAGTTTCAAGAGTTAGAGGTTCATGTTAATTATTTGAGCAATAGTTCCTGCAGTGGTGACCTATACCAGTGTAAAAATTGAAAAAAAAAAAAAAAAAAAGAGTAATGCAGAAGAACACTTAACTAGTTTTTACCATTTTATGAGTCATACAACTAAGTAGGATTAGAAAGAGCAAAGGTTAATGTAGCTTAAAAAATTAGATAGACTCATTAGATAGACTCAGAAGCTATGTTAGAGTGAGTCAAAGTCTATATTAATTAACTACAAAATATTTAATTTTTATAGGAACTGATTATTACAAAACCTCTGTTAAATATTCACTGAAAGATTTGAGTCATGACTGTGTTGAAGTATGTCAATTTTATTTGTGTAAAACTTGCAATAACCTGGAAATGGGCCATTTCATGAGAACAGATAAAATTATTGAAATGAGAACGTGTGAAAAGTACATCAAATTGGTATGTGAATTTGAGATTAACTCAATGAGATTAATGGTCTTATGAGTGGACTTGATTTTCTTTTTTTTAACTAACAGTCCACAGGATGTTCTGTGTGCTGCTGGTACACACAATCCTACAAAACCAGAACTTATTAGTCTGGTTTTGAATAAGCTTCATGCTAAGGGGAAATTAAAAAAATGTCCTAGCATGCACATATGTGTGAAATATTATCCAGGTAGGCTATTTAACACATTAATAATTGTCAGCAAATATTAAATGTTCTTTTCAATGAAAGCAAACCAGAAAAAGAACAAGATCTTTCTTATGTAAGCATTCTGTTTTTGTTCTACCACTCACCAGGAATTGCAGGTAAGCTTGGTGGTATCCAATTACCTTAAGGTAGATCGCTGGAGTCTCAAAACAGAATTAGTACTTGTTTATTCTAATGTAAAAAAATAAATATTCTCCTAGAATTCTTTGTCTGGAATCTGAATTGCAGGGAGGGCAACCAAAGAAAGTCAAAAAATAACTTAAGTACTGGTTCTGCAGTCTAAATTCAGGCCCTGGGAAAGTAGAAGTTAAAAGAAAGCTAGAGTGAAGTCTTCCTCTATTTATGAAAGAGAGTTAAAAGCAACTGCCCAGCCCCCATCAAAATGCAAACAAAAGTAAATAGGAAGAAGGGTTTGGAGGAATCATGACACACAGAACCTTCCTCTCTTATAGAGATATTCCAGGGTACACAATACTCAAGTCACTGATTATTTCCAAGTATGAGGATTTTTAAGCCATTTTTATTTATTTATTTCATTATTTATCATGACATTAACTTTATTGATATCAATTTTATATGCAAAAAAATGTACCCATTTCAAGTTTACACATTGGTAGGTCTTGCCCAATTAATATTCCTCTAAATCTACCACCACAAACAAAGTATGGAAAATTTCCTAAAAATTTCCCTCATGCCCTTTTGCAGCCAGTCTACCTACACACACCCAGCCCCAGGTAACCACTGATCTTTCTCTCTTAGTATAGATTGTTTAGCTTGTTCTGTACTAGTATATACATAAAATCAAGCCAGGACAAACTCTCACACATTTAGCTTCTTTCTTCAGCATCATGTTTTTGAGATGTAAACATGTTGTGTATATTTGTACTCTGTTCCTTTTTATTGTGAGATAGTAGCTCACTGTATGGATTTACTGGATTTGTTTACCCATCCACCAGGGGATGGACATTTCAGTTGCAATTTTGGCTAGTGTGAAAATAGCCACTATTAAACACTTGTAGACAAGTGTTTTTGAGGACATATGTTTTCTTTCTTTTGGATAAATACCCAGGATTGAAATCACTGTGTCATATGATGGAGAGATGTTGAATTTCATAAAGAAATAGCCACACTGTTTTCCAAAGTACATTTTGCATTCCCACTAACCATGTACATGAATTCCAATTGTTCCACATCCTCACCAACACTTGCTATTGACAGTCTTTTAAATTTAAGCCAATCTAGTTAAGTGCAGTGTTATTCCAATGTAGTTTAAATTTTCACATACTTCAACACTAATTTTTTGAGCATTTTGTTCTTATTGACCATTTGTATAATTTCTTTTGTGAATTGTTTAAATCTTTTAGTTATTTTTATTGGGCTATTTTCATCCTATTTGTTGGCAAGAGTTCTTTATATATTCTGGATACAAGCACTTTGCCAGGTATGTGCTGAGAATATTTAATTTCATTCTTTGTCTTGCATTTTTGTTTCTTTAGTGGTGTTATTAGAGGAATATAAATTTTTAATTTCACTAAATTCTTAGTTATTAATTTGCTCCTTTATAAGTGGTGTTTTTGTGTTCTAAGAAATATTTGCATGAGCCAACATGCAAAAATTTTTCCAATGTACTCTTCTAGAAATTATACAGTTTTACCTTTCACATTTATGTCTATGATCCAATTTAAGTGATTTTGTGTGTGTGTGTGTTTATCAGTTCAGTTCAGTTCAGTCACTCTGTCGTGTCCGACTCTTTGTGACCCCATGAATCTCAGCACGCCAGGCCTCTCTGTCCACCACCAACTCCCAGAGTTTACTCAAACTCATGTCCATCAAGTCAGTGATGCCATCCAGCCATCTCATCCTCTGTTGTCCCCTTCTCCTCCTGCCATCAATCCCTCCCTGCATCAGAGTCTTTTCCGATGTGTCAACTCTTCATATGAGGTGGCCAAAGTACTGGAGTTTCAGTTTTAGCATCATTCCTTCCAAAGAAATCCCAGGACTGACATCCTTTAGGATGGACTGGTTGGACCTCCTTGCAGGCCAAGTGACTCTCAAGAGTCTTCTCTAACACCACAGTTCAACAGCATCAATTCTTCGGTGCTCAGCTTTCTTCACAGTCCAACTCTCACATCCATACATGACTAGTGGAAAAACCATAGCCTTGACTAGACGGACCTTTGTTGGCAAAGTAATGTCTCTGCCTTTTAATAGGCTATCTAGGTTGGTCATAACTTTCCTTCCAAGGAATAAGAATCTTTCAATTCCATGGCTACAGTCACCATCTGCAGTGATTTTGGAGCCCCCAAAAATAAAGTCTGACACTGTTTCTACTGTTTCTCCATCTATTTCCCATGAAGTGATGGGACCAGATTCCATGATCACAACCGAGATAATCACGATGGTGTGATCACTCATCTAGAGCCAGACATCCTGGAGTGTGAAGTCAAGTGGGCCTTAGAAAGCATCACTACGAACAAACCTAGTGGAGGCGATGGAATTCCAGTTGAGCTCTTTCAAATCCTGGAAGATGATGCTGTGAAAGTGCTGCACTCAATATGCCAGCAAATTTGGAAAACTCAGCAGTGGCCACAGGACTGCAAAAGGTCAGTTTTCATTCCAATGCCAAAGAAAGACAATGCCAAAGAATGCTCAAACTACCACACAATTGTACTCATCTCACATACTAGTAAAGTAATGCTCAAAATTCTCCAACCAGGCTTCAGCAATACATGAACCGTGAATTTCCAGATGTTCAAGCTGGTTTTAGAAAAGGCAGAGGAACCAGAGATCAAATTGCCAACATCTGCTGGATCACGGAAAAAGCAAGAGAGTTCCAGAAAAACATCTATTTCTGCTTTATTTTTTGTGTATAGTGGGACATAAATGTTGAGGTTCATTTGTTTTCATAAGGATAGCTACTTATTCCCTCACCATTTCTTGAAAATCTCTCCTTTTATCTGTCACATTAACTTGGCACTTTTGCTTAAACACATGCACACACACACATGGGTCTATTATTTCTGGATTCTGGAATCTCTAATATGTTGTATGGCTATCTGTTTATTGGTGTGCTAATGCTGCACTATTTTGATTACCATAGCCTTATGATAATTCATAAGTCATCCAACTATGTTCTTATTTTTCAAAACTGTTTTGGAGACTCTATGTCCTTTGAAATTTCATCAAAGTTTTAGAACTAGCTTGTTGTATTCTACAAAAAAAAAAAGCCCACTGTGAGTTTGGTTGGAATTGTATTAACTCCATAAATCAATTTGGGGTCAAATTATATCATAACAAACTTGAGTTATCTAATCCATAAACATGGTATTATCTATCCTTTTAATATCATCGATAGTATCTGACAGCACTGTTCAGCATAGTTGAGGGTATAATGCTTATATATATGTTTTGGTCGTTTTACCCCTGAGTATTTCATATATTGAATGATATGTAAATGAAATTTATTTTCCAACATTTCATTGTTACCATATTAAAATATAATTGATTTTTGTATATTGACATACTTATTCACTAACCTTGCTAAATTCACTTCCTAAGTCTAGAAGCCTTTTGTGCATTCCTTTAAGGTGTTTTCTGTATACAATCATGATATCTGTTAATATAAGCAGCTTTACTTCATCCTTTCTAATACTGAGGGTTTTTGGTTTTTTGGCCTTAAGAAACTTGTTTAGACCTTCAGGACAATATTGAAATGGTGAGAATGGAATTCTTTGCCTTGGTTCCAAACATAGGTATACAGCCTTAAACTAAGTATGCTACTAGCTTTAGATGTTTTCATAGTTCACAGAGATTTTTCTTATCATGCATGGATGTTAGGTATTGTCAAAGGTTTTTCTTGCATCTGTTGAGATAATCATATGAGTTTTCTCCTTTACCCTGTTATGAATTATACTTACTCTGTGGTTAATTACATCAATATTTGCATATATTTTTTTAAATTAATTATTTTATTTCTTTTTAGTTGTGCTGGGTCTTTGTTGCTGCATGTTGGCTTTTTCTAGCAATGAGTGGGGGCTACTTTTCATTGCAGCACTTAAGCTTCTCATTGTGATGCCTTTTCTTATTGTGGAGCACAGGCTCTAGGCATGTGGGCTCAGTAGTCATGGCTCTTGGGCTTTAAAGCACAGGATTTAGTTGCTGTGCAGCATGTGGAATCCTCCCAGAGCAGGGATCAAACCAGTGTCCCCTGCACTGCAAGGAAGATTCTTTTCCAATGCACCACCAAGGAAGTTCAACATTTGTATACTAAAGCATCTTTTCCTTCCTAGGATAAATCCCACTTGATTATGACATTATCATTTTTACATATTATTGATCTGCTAATATTCTGTTAAGGATTTTTGTGTCTGTGTTTATGAACTCTAGGTTTGCTGTAAAATGTTTGTCTGGCTTAGATATCAGAGTAATAGTGACAATAAAATGGGTCCCCTCTTCCTCTATTTTCTAAAGTTATGGAGTAAATTGTTATTCTTCCTAAATATCTCTAGTTAGAAGTGGAGTTTACTTTGTGGGAAGAGTTCTAGTTAAGAATCCAATTTGAAAGATAGACAGGAAAGAGGTGCAGGATTAAGCAAAGTGCCTGAGCCCTTAATCATAATGTGAGTTTGTGAAACTTCCAAAAGTAATAGGTACTTGAAAAGAATAGAACATGAAAGTAATAGTAGAAAGTAGAATTAAGCAAAGGATTATAGTGCTTTCTCTCTCTATCATGAACAAACTTTTGAACTTGTTCCCACATGTTTATTTATTCTGTAATCTCAGAACTGCATAATTAGTGACTCTGAAATTAATGTCAACATTATATAATATTCCATAAAGAATATGGTGAATTTAAAGTTCTTTGCTTCTTGATAATTTGAGCACCTCCACTCTGTAAGGTCTTTCTGACTCTAAAACCTTGTAGGAAGAAGAAAACTCTTATTTTACTTGAGATTTTGTCACAAACATTCAATGGTTGGATGGGATCCTTTAGTTTAAATTATTTTTATATGATAAAATTGAAGGTCTTACATGAGATTATGCAATTTACTCAGGTCATGTAGAGTTTGTGAAACATCTGGAAGGGGAACTCCATGTATTTCCTAATATACCTCACTAATATCGGGGTCTAGGCATTGCATCCCTGGGTTCAGTTATAGGGTTAACATGATAGAAAGTAGCCATGCCTGCTACCCCTCCATACAACCAAGCCAACAAAGACTAAAACAGAAAAAAAAAAAAAAAAAAAAATGTCATCCAGAGTAGAAATGCAAAAGGCCAGAGTAGATTTCCTGGCAAGTCAGAGTAGATTTTATATCAAATCAGAGTAGATTTCCTATCAAATCAGAGTAGATTTCCTGTTTGTATTGAGAAGTGTAGACTTTGAGACACACCTCATACTTTAGCCTTTGAACTACATTGTAACTTAACAGAGGAAATAAGAATGTATTTTGTTTTACCTCTCTTCTCTGTGATTTTTTTTCAACTTGAAGGGCTGTACAGATGACTGGGAAAAATGGCCATCCCTGAAGTATGAAGTGTTGACTTTGTCCATTATAATTATTCTACTGTGCTGGACAGGTCCTACATTACTGCTTCCCTTTCTCCACCCAGGCTTTTCCATAAATGCTATGTATGGAATGAAAGGGGTATGGAAAGGCACATGGCAACCTTAGGTGCTTAGTGACCTAAGGGAAAGGGTTGCAAATATGGATAAAGTGTGGGAAGAGTTCACAGAAAGGTCTAGTCCCATGCATAATATTGTTCAAACAGAAACTGCACTCTGTATGGTAGTTACATTGCTAGTCTACCTAAAATTAACTAGGAGCTAAGCACCTAAATTAGCTTTACCTACAGAATGAGACTAAGGTAAAGGTTGGAGTCCAAGTGGTATCTGAGCGAGTGGGAAACTTATACAATAAGCTATAGGTACAAGTTTAAAGAGCTTCCCTAGTGGCTCAGCGGTAAAGAATCTGCCTTCCAGTGCAGGAGATGCAAGAGACATAGGTTCGATCCTTGGGTTGGGAAGATCCCCTGGAGGAGGGCACAGCAACCCACTACAGTACTCTTGTCTGAAGTATTCCATGGACAGAGGAGCCTGGTGAACTACAGTCCATAGGGTTTCAGAGTTGGATACGACTGAAGTGACTTAGCACGCATGCACAAGTTTAAAATGGCTTCCCAGGTGGCACTAATGTAAAGAACCCACCTGCCAATGCAGGAGATGCTGGGGATGCACATTCTATCCTTGGGTTGGGAAGATCCCCTGGAGGAAGGAATGGCAACCCACTTCAGTATTCTTGCCAGGAATATTCAGTCATGTCCAACCCTCCTACTAACACACATGCACACACACAAGTTTAAAAATCCCCTCAAAATGGAAGCAGTAGAGAGTAGAATGGAGAAGGCAATGGCACCCCACTCCAGTACTCTTGCCTGGAAAATCCCAGGCCTGGAGGAGCCTGGTAGGCTGCAGTCCATGGGGTCGCCAAGAGTGGGACACGACTGAGCGACTTCACTTTCACTTTTCACTTTCATGCCTTGGAGAAGGAAATGGCAACCCACTCCAATGTTCTTGCCTTGAGAATCACAGGGGCGGCAGAGCCTGGTGGGCTGCCGTCCATGGGGTCGCTAACAGTGGGACACGACTGAGCGACTTCACTTTCATTTTTCACTTTCATGCATTGGAGAAGGAAATGGCAACCCACTCCAGTGTTCTGGCCTGGAGAATCCCAACGGCGGCGGAGCCTGGTGGGCTGCCGTCTATGGGGTCGCACAAAGTTGGACACGACTAAAGCGACTTAGCAGCAGCAGCAGCAGAGAGTAGAACTGATACTCTTGACAGTAAATCAGTAACCTAAAGAACAAACTTGAGACACTCATCAAGAAACCCTAGAGTGGGTTAAAAGAAACACAAAACTTCTTTAAACAAAATGATGGTTAAAAACAAAAGAATAAATAATAGGTAATAATGATTTATTCATTCAGTTAATTTTTATTGAGCATGCTCAGTCGCTCAGGCGTGTTTGACTCTTTTGTGACCCCATGGACTGTAGCCTGCCAGGCTTCTTTGTCCATGTGTTTTTCCTGGCAAGAGTACTAGAGTGGGTTGCCATTTCCTCTTCCAGGGTATCTTCCCAACCCAGGGATCAAGCCCATGTCTCCTGCTTAGCAGGCAGATTCTTTACCACTGCACCTCCTGGGAATCTCTTTTATTGAGCATCTGTTGTGTTTTAGGCATGTATTTGGCAAATTCAAACAAACAGAAATCAAGATGGTTTCATAAAGATCATATAGAGTTCAAAATGAAGAAGCATGAGACCAGATAAAGAGGATCATCTTGTATTGATAAGAGGAAAGCTGAATTGTCAAGAAATATCCTGGCATTAAATAATATTATGTTTTACAAGTTTTATTATAGAGAAAATGATAGAAGCAAACAATGAGAAGTTGGAAGTGCTAATCTGCTGTAAGAAAGAGGAACGCATACAGATTGAAACACTTTATCCATGAGAATTCTCGGGCTCCAAATTACAAAATACAAATGAACAATGACTTTAACTCCTGCCAATTAATGTGAGGTCTACGGACCAACAGCATGGGCATCACCAGGGAGTTTGTTAGAGATAACGAATCTCAAGACCCACCCCATACCTACTGAATCAGAATCTACATTTTAACAAGGTCCCCATGTGATACAAACACATGTTGCTCATTAATATTCACACATATACTTGATATGTAAAGATTTGGAGTAATAAAATAATAATTTTTATGTGTGCATAATAAAGTTATGTGTGCTATATACTCTGCTTACAGAATTAGCCTCTTTTATTGAACATTTATGGAAGACAGAAAAAATTCATCACTAGGCTGTAAACAAAACTCCTATTTGCTCCAAAGAGTAGAAATTGTGCAAAACGTACAGTCTGAGAACTAGATTAAAATTTAACTATACTGACTTGAACAAAAATCAGTCAGCCAAACAATAACAAAACTCTATAACAACAAACAGAAACTCTCATTAGCTATTGTTTCAAAGAAGTAATTAAGATTATCTTCCAGTCCAAGTATGCGGTATATTTTCCATCTGTTGAGTTGTCTTCAATTTCTTTCATCAGTATCTTATAGTTTTCAGAGTACAGGTCTTTTGCCCCATTAGGTAGATGTAGTCCTAGGCATTTTATTTTTGATGTAATGGTAAATGGGAATGTTTCCTTAATTTGTCTTTCTGATAGTCCATTGCTAGTGTATAGAAATGCAATAGATTGCTGTATATTAATTTTATATTCTCCAACTTTATTGACTTCGTTGATAAGCTCTAGTAGTTTTCTGGTGGTGTCTTTAGGACTTTCTATGCATGGTGCCTTGTTATCTACACACGGCGACAATTTTACTACTGCCTTTCCAATTTGGGTTTCTTTTATTTTTTTCTTCTCTGACTTCTATGGCTAGGATTTCCAAAACTAGGTTGGATAAAGTCATGAGAGTTGGCATCCTTGTCTTATTCTTGATTTTAGAGAAAATGCTTTCAGTTTTTCACCTTTGGTATGATGTTACCTGTGAAACCCACTGTCACATATGGCCTTATTACTTTGAGATACGTGCGATATGTTTCCTCTACTGCTGCTGCTAAGTTGCTTCAATCATGTCCGACTCTGTGCGACCCTATGGACAGCAGCCCACCAGGCTCCTCTGTCCATGGGATTCTTTAAGCAAGAATATTGGAGTGGGTTGCCATTTCTATCTAGACATACTTTATTGAGACATACTTTTTCAAAGTAATGAATGGATATTAAACTTTATCAAAAGCTTTTTCTCTGCCTATTGATGTGATGATATAGTTTTATTCTTCAATTTGTTAATGTGCTATATTGCAATGATTGATTTGTGGATACTGAAAAATCCTTTCATCCCAGATAAATCCCACTTGATCAAGTTATATAATCCTTTCAGTGTGTCGTTGGGTTTGGATTATGGACTTTTTAGAAAGCTACATACCAAGAAGTGTCAAATAGGCAAATATGCTTATGGGGTCAGAGTTCCAGAGAGAGGCCGGGGCTGGAAATGTAGACTTGAGGGCATTAGCATGTAGGATTTGAAACCAGGGAATGAATGAAAGCACCATCAGGGGAGGGATGAGGACAAAAGTATGTTAAGGAACAACATTAAAACAATATTTTAAAATTAAAACAACAGGAAGTCTTTAGGTCAAGTCTTTGGTCCAATATATTAATAAGATTGATATTATAATATATTAATAAAATTGATACCTAAGGAGTAGAAAATTTTTCTAGAAAAGGTATAAAACATCAGGATATTACTGGTTTAAAGATCTGTGATTTTAACTGTAGAGGCAATAGTGAAGTCAGTTTGTGTAGCAAAATTGGCAGTTTCCTTCTGTAAGGCAGGAGAATTTAATAGTCACCAAGGATGATACAGGAGCCAAGATATGATTGAATGTATAGGTTCTTGCATCCTAGTGACCCTTTTGTTGGAGAGGGGTCAAAAGCTCTATTAGTTAACAATGAGATTGCTATCTTTTCCTCTCTTGTCCTGTATACATTGCTTGCTTTGCTTGCCTTTCTGGTTTCCTTAAAATCCCTGTTGGTTAACAACTCATGTACTCTTCCAGTGATATTTCTTTTCACCTTCAGTTTGTCACTAATCAACCCATGCCATCTTTAATCTAGGGGTTTGGGGTGAAATTGGAAGGTAGGAAGGGGAAGAGCATAAAAGTAGAGCTGGTAAAGACAAGAACAGGTCCAACTGACTTTGCCAGAGAGCATGTCTGTGTGGGATATAGTGGTCTGTGCAGGAAATGTTTAGGTTGGGAGCTGTGGTTCTCTTTCATTAAAGCTTGTAAAGAATCGTGAGTGGACGGGAAGGATCAAACGTAAGAGGAAGACATCAATCTTTTCTTTAAAAAATTCAGTTCAGCCAACTCATTGCTCAATGGGAGACAGATGCAAAAATACCATGATGAACTAGATTCCTCAAGGAACTTAAAGGCCAGAAGATTGTGTAGGGAAAAGTTTAACAAATCCTGCATTAGAAGTATAAAAAGGAGTTATCAGATAAATCCATCCAGAGTGATTGGGAAAAGTCATGGAGATGACTTTTAACCAGGCCTTATATATTTTGACAAATACACACATGGAGGGAGTATAATTTGCAAAGGAGGAATGCCTTGAACAGGTTGGGACAATGTTGGGCATGTTTTGATTGGATGTAAAGTGTGTGAATGCATGAAGTTTAGAGAAGGAATATTGAAAAGTGTACGTGTGTCTGTTAGTCACTCAGTCGCGTCCAGTGCCTTGCGGCCCCATGGACTGTAGCCTCCAGGTTCCTCTGTCCATGAGATTCTCCAGGCATACTGGAGTGGGTTGCTATTTCCTCCTCCAGGGGATCTTCCCACCCCAGGGATCAAACCCAAGTCTCCTGCATTGTAGGCAGATCTATTTCTGTCTGAGCTACCAGGGAAATCCATATTGAAAAGTAATAAAGTCTAATTATGTATTACTTCAAATGCCATATTACAGTTTGCATTTTCTTTTTCAAAGGAAGGATGTTTGAACATTCTCAGTGTTAAGTAAAAGGATCAAAATTATGTTTTTAGATAATCTCTTAGCCTTGTACAAGATTTTGAGGTATGTGTGTAGAGGGGAGGAAGGTAAGAGTTCTTCCAGTAGAAATAATCCTTTAGGGGTGTATGTGTGTGACTGTGTGTTAGTTGCTCAATCATGTCTGACTTTCACGATCCCATGGACTATATCCCACCAGGCTCCTCTGTCTATAGAATTTTCCAAGCAAGAATACTGGAGTGGGTAGCCATTCCCTTCTCCAGGGGATCTTCCTGACCCAGGGATTGAAGCTAGGTTTCCCACACTGCTGGCAGATTCTTTACCAACTGAGCCACCAGGGAAACCATTTAACTAACATTTATATTTATACCTTACTTAAAAAAAAAACAAAAAACAGTCATTAAGCTCTCAGCTTTATTACCAAAGACTTCCTTTAGATAGGAAGATGTAGATATTCCAAATTAGAGTAGCAAAATTCAAATGGAAGAGACTGTACTCAAACCCTTAATTGTCAGTGCATGGTATTATTGAGGTACAGGTAGCAGCACTTTTCTATTTCTGGTGGAAGCAACGGATGGCCAGGAAAGGGAACTAAAGCTTGCTGAGCATTTTCCATGTGTCTGTCACTTCTAACAACTATCATCTCACTGAGTCCTCATAACAACATTTTAAGGCAGCTATGACTTTTTCCATTCTACAGTTAAACTGTGGTTCAGATAGATGAAGTAACTTTCCAGAAATCACATAGCTGGAAAAGAAGCAAAGCTGAGAGTCAAATCTAAATCTGCCTGCCCAAATTATTGTTACCATCATGCTAAAAATAGTGAAGTTTTCTTCAAAAGGAATTTTAAGAAATTTAAACAACAGATTGAGGAGATGGAGAAAAAGAACAAGGAGATCCAAGTATAGTTAATTCTAGGTTTACAATAATTTCCTGTGGATGTTAGTTTACAGGTGGTGCAATCTTTCTCTTTAATAATGAAATACAGGATTAGCTTTCTCACCATAGGCAGTACTGATGAAACAGACTATTGTAGTATAAACCACTTCTTGTGAAAGAGCTGTGGAACCAGCCAAATGTTTGTCTAAGCAAATAGTTTACTGCTCATCTTAGCTTGGGCTACCCTAACAAAATACAACAGATGTGGTAGCTTAAATAACAGACATTTCCCACAGTGCTGGAGGCTGGCAAGTTTAAGATCAAGGTGCCTACTGATTGGTTCTAGCAGTGAGAGCCCTTTTCCTGACTGGCTGCTATTGCTGTTTAGTTGCTAAGTCGTTTCCAACTCTTTACACCCCCATGGACTATAGCCAACCACATTCCTCTGACCATGGGTTTTCCCAGGCAAGAACACTCGAGCAGGTTGCCATTTCCTTCTACCTGATGCAGGAATCAAAGCCAAGTCTCCTGCTTGGGAGGCAAATTCTTTACCACTGGGCCACCTAGGATGTCCATTCTCCTGGCTTAGCTGGCCACTTTCTCTCTATGTCTTCACAAGGTTGTGAGAAAGAGTGAACTCTCCAGGGTTTCCTTTTATAAGAACACTAATCCTATCATTTAGGGCCCCATCTCTGTGAATTCATTTGTTATTACCTCCTTACTCCAAATACAATCACACTGGAGGTAAGAAATCAAAATGAATTCAGTTCAGTTCAGTTCAGTCACTCAGTCGTGTCCGACTCTTTGCGATCCCGTGAATCACAGCACGCCAGGCTTCCCTGTCCATCACCAACTCCCGGAGTTCACTCAGACTCACGTCCATCGAGTCGGTGATGCCATCCAGCCATCTCAAAATGAACTGGGGGCGCACAATTCAATCCACAGCAATAACTGTAACAATATTCAAAAAAGTATTATCTGTTAAGTTTCAGTTCAGCTCAATCACTCAGTAGTGTCTGACTGTTTGCGACCTCATGGACTGCAGCACACCAGGCTTCTCTGTCCCTCATCAAATCCCAGGCCTTGCTCAGACTCATGTCCATTGAGATGGTGATGCCATCCAACCATCTCATCCTCTGTCGTCCACTTCTCCTGCCTTCAATCTTTCCCAGCATCAGGGTCTTTTCAAATGAGTCAGCTCTTCAGGTCCAGTGGCCAAAGTATTGGAGCTTCAGCTTCAGCATCAGTCCTTCCAATGAAAATTCAGGATTGATCTCCTTTAGGATTGACTGGTTTGATCTCCTTGCAGTCCAAGGGACTCTCAAGAGTCTTCTCCAACATCACGGTTCAAAAGCATCAATTCTTCAATGATCTGCTTTCTTCACAGTCCAACTCTCACATCCATACATGACCACTGAAAAAACCATAGACTTCACTAGACTGACCTGTGTTGGCAAAGTAATGTCTCTGCTTTTTAATATGCTATCTAGGTTGGTCATAACTTTCCTTCCAAGGAGTAAGCGTCTTTTAATTTCATGGCTACAATCACCATCTGCAGTGATTTTGGAGCCCCCAGAAATAAAGTCTGACACTGTTTCCATTGTTTCCCCATTTATTTTCCATGAAGTGATGGGACTGGATTCCATGATCTTCATTTTCTGAATGCTGAGTTTTAAGCCGGATTTTTCACTCTCCTCTTTCACTTTCATCAAAAGGCTCTTTAATTCTTCTTTGCTTTCTACCATAAGGGTGGTGTCATCTGCATATCTGAGGTTATTGATATTTCTCCCTGCAATCTTGGTTCCAGCTTCTGCTTCATCCAGCCCAGCATTTCTCATGATGTACCCTGCATAGAAGTTAAATAAACAGGGTGACAATACACAGCCTTGACATACTCCTTTTCCTATTGGAACCAGTCTGTTGATTCATGTTCAGTTCTAACTGTTGCTTCCTGACCTGCATATAGGTTTCTCAAGAGGCAGGTCAGGTGTTCTGGTATTCCCATCTCTTTCAGAATTTTCCACAGTTTATTGTGATCCACATAGTCAAAGGCTTTGCATAGGCAATAAAGCAGAAATAGATGTTTTTCTGGAACTTGTTTGCTTTTCCCATGATCCAGTGGATGTTGGCAATTTTATCTCTGGTTCCTCTGCCTTTTTGAAAACCAGTTTGAACATCTGGAAGTTCACGTTTCACGAATTGCTGAAGCCTGGCTTGGAGAATTTTGAGCATTACTTTAGTAGCATATGAGATTAGTGCAATTGTGCAGTAGTTTGAGCATTATTTGGCATTGCCTTTCTTTGGGATGGGAATGAAAACTGACCTTTTGCAGTCCTGTGGCCACTGCTGAGTTTTCCAAATTTGCTGGCATACTGAGTGCAGCACTTTCATAGCATCATCTTTCAGGATTTGAAATAGCTCCACTGGAATTCCATCACCTCCACTAGCTTTATTCATAGCGATGCTTTCTAAGGCCCACTTGACTTCACATTCCAGGATGTCTGGCTCTAGGTGAGTGATCACACCATCGTGATTATCTGGGTCGTGAAGATCTTTTTTGTACAGTTCTTCTGTGTATTCTTGCCACCTCCTCTTAATATCTTCTGCTTCTGTTAGGTCCATACCATTTCTGTCCTTTATCAAGCCCATCTTTGCATGAAATGTTCCCTTGGTGTCTCTAATTTTCTTGAAGAGATCTCTAGTCTTTCCCATTCTGTTCTTTTCCTCTATTTCTTTGCATTGATTGCTGAGGTAGGGTTTCTTATCTCTTCTTGCTATTCTTTGGAACTCTGCATTCAGATGCTTACATCTTTCCTTTTCTCCTTTGCTTTTCACTTCTCTTCTTATTCACAGCTATATGTAAGGCCTCCCCAGACAGCCATTTTGCTTTTTTGCATTTCTTTTCCATGGGGATGATCTTGATCCCTGTCTCTGTACATATCACGAAACTTTGTCCATAGTTCATCAGGCACTCTATCTATCAGATCTAGGCCCTTAAATCTATTTCTCACTTCCACTGTATAATCATAAGGGATTTGATTTAGGTCATACCTGAATGGTCTAGCTGTTTTCCCTACTTTCTTCAGTTTAAGTCTGAATTTGGCAATAAGGGGTTCATGATCTGAGCCACAGTCAGCTCCCGGTCTTGTTTTTGTTGACTGTATAGAGCTTCTCCATCTTTGGCTGCAAAGAATAGAATCAATCTGATTTCGGTGTTGACCATCTGGTGATGTCCATGTGTAGAGTCTTCTCTTGTGTTGTTGGAAGAGGGTGTTTGCTATGACCAGTGCATTCTCTTGGCAAAATTCTATTAGCCTTTGCCCTGCTTCATTCCGTATTCCAAGGCCAAATTTGCCTATTACTCCAGGTATTTCTTGACTTCCTACTTTTGCATTCCAGTCCCCTATAATGAAAAGCACATCATTTTTGGAAGGGAAGTTACACAGCTCAAAATAGCCTGGAGTTAAAACTCCCCTTGGGTCCTCCCCACCATTCTATGCAAAACAAAGAACTCTCTCACCCAAAGGGAAATAATGACATTAAGGTTGATTAAGCCCAGCACCTAGCTGGTCCCAGCCTCTGGGGATCTCCAGAATTCCTTGCCTCAGCTGTTTTAAGAGATAACTACTCCAAACAACCTTGGAGAACATGCCCCCTTAAGACAGTAGATTTCCACGTATATGACTATGTATACTTACTCTTTTCTTGGGTTAGTGCTGCAGCTCTCTAATCTGACTGCTGCCTCCTCTCGCCTCATTAAAGATGATCTGTTCCTGTAAAGTGCCCGTCTCGCCTTCTCTACCTCCCTTACCCTACATGAACCTCACTCCAATAGAGGCTACAGGTCCCCTAACCCACTGCACCAGATTTTGCGTCTTTTCTTTATTCTTATCGCTCACTCCCAGACCATTAGAGCAACAACTGGCACCCAACCCGGGGCTGCAGGGAAAGACAGCTATGAGCGAAAGTGGAACTACAGCGACGCAGAACCTGGGACAGTTAAGAGGCCTCTGAAAATTCCCGCTTGTAAGTCCTTCAGGCATTTAATCAGGGTTAAAGTGGGAAATGTTGAGAGTACAGAACACTATCACCCATATATTTGTTTATTAAGACAGCTCTTGAAAGTGGGGGGAGCTTCTATTAGTGAAGGGTGATTATTAGAATTGTTGCAAGCAGTGGATAATTATTGCTGCTGGTTTCCGTCAATAGGGACCTTAGGTCTGAAAGTCTGGGAAAAGGTTGGAGCCAGGTTAAAGAAAGAACATGCAAAAAGAACTCTGCTCCCTTTTTCTATTTGAAATACATGGGCATTAATTAAATCAGTACTGGAACTTCTGCAGACTTCTGATTCTTTTGAGGAAAGTGATGATGACTCTTTAGAAAGAATTTCAAAGTCCAGAATATGTGGAGTCTGAGGGAAAGGGCAAGCCATATGCAAAACCTGCCCCCTTGGCTCCCCAGGAGGATGATGAGGGATTTTTTTCCTCTGCCCCCTTCCCCATCCTCCACTCCTACAACTTGCTTTTGGAGAAAACATCTTCAGTCGAGAGTCTATGCCCACTCCTCCTCTTTCATCCATACAGAAAGGAATTTTACAAGCACAACGGGAAGGAAATTTAGAGGCTTTTTGTACTGCCTTTGGAAATGGCAACCCACTCCAGTATTCTTGCCTGAAGAATCCCATGGGCAGAGGAGCCTGAGCAGGCTACAGTCCACGGGGTCACAAAGAGTCGGACATGACTGAGTGACTTCACTTCACTTCCCGTGGCTATTCATGAGAGGGTAACTCCTGGTGTGAATCCTAACAACCCTAATGGAGTCTATGAGGTTGTTTATGAAACTTTTCCCTTTAAAATCCTTAAGAAATTAAAACAAGCAGTACAATATTATGGTGTAAATTCCCCATTGATGGTGGGAATAGTTCAGGGTGTGGCAGAGGGCAATTGCCTCATTCCAGCAGATTGGTCGACATTAGCAAAAACAGTCTTAGCTGTGGTGACGAAAGGACGAAAGAGCAGATAACCAAGGAGGGTCTTGGAACGCAGGAATGTAAAACCAGATGCTTATGTCCTTCCCTTCCCCGTGTTGTAACTATTAATGGAACAGTATAACCTGTCTCCCCTCCTACCTCATATGGAGGAGGTTATTTGCCTTACTCTTCCCCTCCCACCAAGCATACGTGCCTCATCCAATTAGCAAATGACCCACAAGACCCCTATCCCACTCCTTGTACCCTGGGTATAAGAGTGGACTAAGGACTCCCATTCATGTTGGTTCTCCCTTGAGCTGGCCTGCTGTTCTAACAGCATCTCCCATTCTAATAAACTTTATTTCCCTCTCATTCTGTCTCATGTCTGGCAATTCTTTTCCAACCCACACCCAGATCATGACATTAGCCCTGGGGGAATTTCTTCAATTTAGAACTTGATGGCAAGATGCTGAGACTTCGACTGCACATAATCAGACTCATAATATCCCTATTTTGTTGGAAAAACTTATGGGGATAGGTCCATGGAGGAGAGTGCAAGATCAAATACGTATGAATGATTAAGCCATAGAACAATTGCGAAGATGTTGCTTGAGGGCCTAGTTAAAAATAGAGTCAAAAAGCCAGACTTCTGTTTCCTTTCAAAAAATTGTCCAGGGTCCTAAGGAGCCCTATACTGAATTTATTGCCTGATAATGAGAGGCAAACTGCCAGCAAGTTCCAAATGTTGAGAAGGTAGATGTCATATTACAATTGTTGGTTTATGATAATGCTAACACTGATTACAAGAAAGTAATGAACCCTTTCAAAGGAAAGGCCAGTTTGAATGATTATGTTAAACTATGCCAGGGAGTAAGAACTGTTACGTAGTTAGAATTGGAAAAAGGAGTCCAGAATGGTGGTGGCTAAAAGACAAAGAAGGGAAAAGCCTGCAGAAATAGAACAAAGGAAGGTCTTAGGACCTGAGTGTAGGCCTCAGGTAACACAAACACCCTTCTTGGCTAGCCCAATTTACAGAGGGCAGGGTCAGAGGAAGAAGAAAAAACACATAAAAAGAGGAGCCAAAATTGAGCTGGGGTGGGGGTGGGGTGGGGTGGGTGCCCAGGTGGTGGTGGTGGTGTGTGTGTGGGATGGAGGGTGGGGGTGGGCAATGGGAGGGTGGTTCTCTTCTCTGCATCTTTTGGGTCGGCCCTCCCTCACGCCTCAAGGATGTATTTTCCTTTGCTTGCCAATAAAACTGAGCTATAACACTGGTCCATCCATCGCTTCAAATTTTCGCTGCTGCGAGACAGAACCGAGGAAATTACAAACTTTCCCAACAGAACCAATTCCTTTAAAGCTGATTTATTAGCTCAGGCTATGGCTGGATTATGACTTCCTAAATTCCCCAACTCTTGTTTTAATTGTGGGAAACCTGGACATACTAGAGTTGAATGTAAGTTCAAAAAAGGGAACTTTCAAAAGAGTAATTCACAAAAGGGAAATGTCCCTGGCTTCTGCCCAAAATGTAAAAAAAAAAAAAAAAGAAGAAGCCATTGGGTAAATCAATGCCATTCTGAATTTCATAAGGATGGCCCCTTTTGGGAAATGGCCTTTGGGGCAATCTCCCAGCCCCAAGAAACAAGGGAGCCTATCCTGTTCAGACTCCACAAATGTCTTTCCCAAATACTCCTGCCAGGAACAACAACAGTCAGAATTACCATGCTGTGTCATGGAATTAAAAGATGCTTACTCCTTGGAAGAAAAGTTATGACCAAACTAGACAGAATATTAAAAACCAGAGACATTACTTTGCCAACATAGGTCTGTCTAGTCAAGGCTATGGTTTTTCCAGTGGTCATGTATGGAAGTGAGAGTTGGACTGTGAAGAAAGCTGAGTGCTGAAGAATTGATGCTTTTGAACTGTGGTGTTGGAGAAGACTCTTGAGAGTCCCTTGGACAGCAAGGAGATCCAACCAGTCCATCCTAAAGGAGGTCAGTCCTGGGTGTTCATTGGAAGGACTGATGTTGAAGCTGAAACTCCAATACTTTGGCCACTTCATGCAAAGGGTTGACTCATTGGAAAAGACCCTGATGCTGGGAAGGATGGGGGGCAGGAGGAGAAGGGGACAACAGAGGATGAGATGGTTGGATGGCATCACTGACTCGATGGACATGGGTTTGGGTAGACTCTGGGAGTTGGTGATGGACAGGGAGGCCTGGAGTGCTGTGATTCATGGGGTTGTGAAGAGTGGGACATGACTGAACTGAACTGAACTATGGGGGTATCGGATATTCAGACAAAAAGTGGGGCTCTGGGGGATTTGGAAGCACAGGCCAGGCTGGTATTTTTCTCACTGAAAAGATTTTGGAATCCAGATCCACTTGTCAAGTCAATATAAGTGGCAAAAACTTTCAAGGTTTAATAGATACTGGAGCCAATGTTTCTATCATTAGCTCTCAACATTGGCCTAAAACATGGCCAAGGAGGCCTGCTCCAATCTGTTGCAGGTCTAAGACAGATGCAAGGACTAAAACAGAGTGCTATGGTATTGTCTTTTTCAGGGCCTGATAAGCAGCCAGCCACTATCAAACCTTATATCGCTGATATACCTATCAATCTATGGGGTCATGATCTTTTAGAACAATGGCATGCTGAGATACATATTCCTCCAAATAAATATAGTCACCAAATTATGTTCAATCAAGGTTATATACCAGAATTGGGACTGGGCAAAAATCAACAAGAAAGACTTTATCCTTTGACTACTCAAGATTTCAAACCACCTCCTTTTCACTAGTGGCCACTTCTCATATTAATCTTCCTCCACTCACATCCATAGCTCTTAACTGGAAAACTGGTCAACCTGTGTGGATACAACAGTGACCTCTAAAACAAGAAAAATTAGAGGTTGTACATAAATTAATGAACAACTTAACAAGGGACATATTATTGAGTCCTTTAACCCTTGGATTTCTCCAGTGTTTGTGATACAAAAGAAATCTGGTAAATGGAGAATGCTTACTGATGTGAGAGCTGTTATGCTGTTATTGTTCCAATAGATGCTTTGCAGCCTGGTCTACCTAATCCTAGTATGATTCCAAGAAATTGGCATTTGTTTGTTATTGATCTCAAAGATTGTTTTTTCATTATTGATTTACATCCTGATGATCCACCTAGATTTGCCTTTTCAGTTCCTTCCATTAATTTAAAGGCACCACATAAAAAATTTCAATGGATGGTATTACTTTAAGGTATGCTTAACAGTCCCACTATTTGTCAAAATTTTGTAGCCAAGGCTTTACATCCAATGCTACAATTCCCTCATGCATATATCATTCATTATATGGATGATATATTACGTGCCTTACCTGAAATTGATAGCCAGCAGGAATTGTTTTAAAAGCTAAAGGAATGTTTAGAATGTGCTGGCTTACATTTCACTCCTGATAAATTACAATACACTGAACTTTTTCAGTACTTAGAAAATATAGTCATCCATACTACAATCAAACCACAAAAGGGACAAATACACAGAGACTCAATTAAAACTCTAAATGACTGACGAAAATTACTAGAGATATTAACTAGATTCCGCCTAAGTTAGGGATTCCAACTTATTCTTTATCCCATTTATTCTCTCTATTAAAAGGAAATCCAGAGCTTAATAGCTCCCAACAACTAACTCCTGAAGCTGGAAAAAAACAAAACAAAACTAAGAATTATACAAGAAACTGTACAAAACTGCCAAATAGACAAAATAGACCCTTTAGAGCCTCGCTAGTTATTTGTCTTTCCTACCCCTCCTTCCCCTACTGGGCTGATTATACAAACTCCTTTAATAGTTAAATGGATATTCTTAGCTAATTCACAAACAAAATCTATTACCCCTTATTTAGATATGATACCCACTATAATTCTAAAAGGAAGAGAGCGTGTTCAACAACTTACTGGACATGGTCCCTGACTTATTTGCACTACACTAACCTCCAAAAAATTAAAACATTCTCTTCAAAATTCATCATCTTGGCAACTAGCTTTAGCTGCCTATGTTGGACAAATTGACAACCAGTATCGTGATTTGCCTATCTTACACTTTTTGAAACAAACAAGATGGATTTTGCCTAAAATTACTAATGTCAACCCCATTCCCTCCACTCCTTTCATTTTTACAGATGACACTAGCCAAAGAAAAATAAGAAATATAGGCGCATTTACGTTATTTAATGAAACACCTAGATATTCTACACAACAAACAAAAATTCCAGCTATTACACACACATTACAAAATATTCCCCAAACAATTAATATCTTATCTGATTCTCAATATTCTGTACATATCACTATATATATAGAAACAACAACTATTAAAGATACTATCGCATCCACATTATATACACTTTTTACAAATTTACAACAAGTGATTAGACACCGACAGTTTCCATTCTACATTACCCATATTTGGGCTCATACTAATTTACCAGAACCTTTAACAAAAAATAATGCTCAAGCCTTTTACTTCCAGCCTTTACAGAGACATCAGCTTTTCATGATCTGACACATTGTAATTCAAAATATTTTAAAAACCAAGTTTCGTATCACTTGGACTCAAGCTAAACAGATTATATAGACTTGTTCTACATGTCAGACTGTTGTGATAACCACATCTACAACAAAAGCCAGGGAAATTAATCCCCATGGCCTAAAGCCAAATCAGATCTGGCAGATGGATGTAACTCACATTCCATCCTTTGAAAAGTTTACTTATATACCTGTCACAGTTGATACTAACTCTAAATTTATCTAGACAACTGCTTGCTCTAGAAAATCTACAAAACATGTGATTTCACATTTGCATAGCTGCTTTGCTACTATGGGCCTCCCACAAAATATTAAAACAGACAATGGCCCGGCTTACACTAGTACTGCTTTTAGAGATTTTTTAAACTCTTGGTCTGCAAAACATCATGCAAAAGTCCCCTATAATCCCCAAGGACAAGCTATTGTAAAATGAGCTAACAGATCTCTTAAAAAAATATTACAAAAACAAAAAGAGGGAGATGGAATGTCAGCAAAAGTTACATAAAGCATTATTTACTTAAAAATTTCTGCATCGAGATAATGATCTCACTGCAGCAGAATGACATTTTACAAAGGAACAAAAAAAAATTCACCCCAAACCATCTGTTAGATGGTATGATCCAGTAACACACTCGTGGCATAGGAGGGAATCTGATAACCTGGGGAAGGGGTTTCACTTGTGTTTCCCCAGGTGATTCAGAAATACTTATTTGTATTCCCTCACCACCATCTGAAACCGTATCATGAGTGAACTCCCGCAGAAGAGACGCTTTGCATGGGACAGAGAGCACCCAGTAAAGAGTTTCAAAGGCCTGAGTCTGAAACAAAGATAACGATTTCCCTCCCTTCGACACATCAGAACAAGATCCCCAATTGGGGACAGATTAAAAGATTAACACAGAAGTCAGATGAGATCTTAGAAAGTGAAGGGAAAGCTGTCACTCCTGACAATCTGGCTGTTGCCATGTTTGCCATTATCACCACCACAGTGAGTATACCCCTAGCTGAAGGGTTAATAGGGTAGCAGAGATGTGCCTGCAAACGGGTCTCTCTGCTCAGGCTGAGCGTCCTTGCATATGAGGCGTTCTGCCAAAGAGTCTGGATACAGCCTTGAGTTTAATGGTCCCTTGCAAACGAGGGAGCATTCCCTTCTTGAGATAAGAGGGAGACGAGGGCTTTGTGCAGACTCTGCAGTAGACAGAGAGTTCACTCCCCTTTGCTGTACGATAACATGTATGCACCTGCACTGTACTGAAAAGGCTTATTCTTACAGTCTGGAATTCTGCCTGGGGGCTTTATAATAATAAACGGCCATTAGTTTGCCCAGTTCTGTTCCTCTGGCCAGAGTGGGGTCCTGTCTGTCTCTTGTGTGTCTTGTATGTTCTGTGTCATTTCACTCGTAGTAACCAACATCTGGCGCCCAACAGATGGGGCTCGAGTGAAACCAAAAGAGGTAAGAAACCCTGGGGGGATTTTAGATCCATAGCAGGGGAGCTTTCGGAAACATGGGAATTCCTCACCCTAGCGGAAAAAATTGCTAGGTGAATTCTTGTACATAATCATGGGGAATTCTTCACCCTAGCAGATGGGAACTTTCAAAAGTTCATGGTTCAAAAAACCATGGGGAAATCCTGCTAGGAAGAAATAAATGTTCATTACAGGCACAATATGTGAATTTATATATTGAATCATGTTATAGAGTTTATGTAATGCTATAACACAGGCTTTGACTTTGCTATCTACTGGTAATGAGACTAAATCTAATGCTTTAATGAAGGGAGAGGCAATTTATGAGGATATGCCAAATGTTGGTGGAATTTCTGCCTTGCCTGAAAGTAAGGATACAAATAAGCCTCCTTCTGGAAATGGTGAAACATCTGATAGTTCAGAATCAGATTCGGAGGCTTCTTTGGTTTTGTCAGAGGAGGGCAAAGAGATTAAAGAAATGACCCATCTATTCCGGGAATGGTGGAAATCCCGTAAGGAGGGGAAAAAATCTACACCTTCTGCTCCTGCTTGTGCTTCTCTTCTCCCCACTGCAGTTGATCGGCCCGATATGGGCAGGGAACATTGTCCGTTCTCCTTTCCTTTGTCTGTGCTTCATGATGATGACTTGTCTGCTCCCCCTGGTGGGTTTATTGATCCTCCACAATTGTTTCCCATTCAGAGACAACAGGATGGCAATGTGATAAATGTTCAATATGCTCCTTTGGAATATAAATTTTTTAAAGATCTTAAAGCTGCAATAGCACAATACGGTCCTCAATCTCCCTTTGTTTTGGCTATGCTGGAATCATTGGGAAAAGGCAAACTAATCATTCCATTAGATTGGGAATCCATTGCCCAAGCTGTCTTGGAGGGTTCTCAATGGTTGCAACTTCATGGCTGGTGGGAGGAAGAAGCTAGGAAGCAAACTCGGATTAATGAGGGACAAAATCCCCCTGATCCTCTCGAGGACAAATTAATGGGAGAAAGCCAATATCGGGCTTTAAGAGAACAGGCTCAATACTGTGACCAGGACTTACAACAAGTTTGCCAGGTCTTTTTACGAGCATGGCGCCATGTGGTGCCTACTGGCCAAGCCCAGCCCTCCTTTGTTAAAACAATGCAAGGCCCTAATGAGCCATATACTGATTTTCCAGCAAGATTGAGGGTAGCTGTGGAACGGGCTGCAAGGAGGGATGAAATCTCAGGGATATTATTACAAACTTTGGCATTTGAAAATGCAAATCCTGAATGCAAGCATATACTGGGACCTTTAAAGGGAGAGGGTGCCTCTACAGCTGAATATATCAGAGCCTGCTCGGGAGTAGGAGGAACTGAGCACCAGGCTAATGTCTTTGCTACGGCCTTGGCCAAGGTTATGAGACCACCAAAGGGAGGTAACTGCTTTCATTGTGGAAAACCTGGTCATATGAAAAAAAAGTGTCAGAAATTAAAAGCTGATAAGGACAGATCTCTTGCTAGGAAGAATAAGGCTCCTCCTGGACTTTGCCATCGGTGCAGGAGGGGATTTCATTGGACTAATGAATGCAAATCTAAAACAGACAAAATGGGCAACCCGATACCGGGAAACTATCCTGCGGGCCTGAGTCCTTGGGGCCCAGGAACAATACCGGGGACTTCTCCTCCTTGCCCTCCTCCCATTCCATCTGCCCCGTTAAAAGGACCTCAGATGATGATTTCCGTCTTACGGTCTGCTACTTCAGGGAGTGCTGCTGCTGATTTGCTGCTAGCTTATATTGTTCTTTTGTCACCAGGGGGAGGCATTTATAAATTAAAAACAAATGTATTTGTACCACTGCCTAAAGGCACTTTTGGCTTAATATTAGGCCGTAGCAGCGCGGCTTTGAGAGGTTTAACCATAATTCCTGGGGTAATAGACTCTGATTATGTTGGGGAAATTTTAATTATGGTCTCTACTTCTACCACACTTTCATTGTTAGCTGGGGAACGTATTGCCCAAATACTTCTCCTACCTTATCACCCCTTTTTGGCTCTTCCTAATAAATGAACAGGGGGATTTGGAAGTACTGGGTGAAATATATTTTGGGAAATGCTTATCAGAGATTCTCACCCTGTTCTTCCCTTGATTATATAAGGAAACAACTTTGAGGGACTAGTAGATACAGGGGCAGATGTTTCAATCATTTCTTCTCAGCAATGGCCCCAAGGTTGGGAAAAGGAAAAAAGCCCTTTAATGCTGACGGGATTGGGTTCCATTGCAGATATTTGGAAGAGTACCCATCCCTTGCAATGTCAATTCCATAATGGAAGATCAGTGTTTGTTACCTTTTATATTGTAAATATACCTATTAATATATGGGGGAGAGATCTCCTCTCTCCTTTGGGGGCTTCTGTAACCATTCCATTGGAAAACTAGTGGCCACTGCTCAAATTCCTCGAGCACTCCCATTAAAATGGTTAACTAATACTCCTAAATGGGTTGAGCAGTGGCCATTACCACAAGTGAAGCTCGAGGCTTTAGAACAAGTAGTACAAGAACAACTCCAGCTTGGTCATATAAAGCCCTCTACCTCACCCTAAAATTCTCCTGTATTTGTTATAAAAAAAAATCTAAAAAATAAAAAATGTTAACTGATTTACAAGAAGTTAATAAATGTATTGAACCTATGGGAGCATTGCAATTGGGACTCCCCTCTCCAGCTCTTATTCCTCAAAATTGGTCCTTAATGGTGCTAGATCTTAAAGACTGTGTTTTTTTACCATTCCCCTACAATTTCAAGATAGAAATAAATTTGCTTTTACAGTTCCTGTTCTTAATCATGCTCAACCTGTTAAGCGTTATCAATGTACAGTCCTACCGCAAGGAATGATAAATAGTCCTACCTTATGTCAAGAATTTGTAGCTCACTCTTTGCAGTCTCTCCCTCAAGAATACCCTAATTATATTCTATATCATTATATGGATGATCTCCTATTGGCAGCTCCTAGTATTGCTGAACGTGACAAATTCTTTTGAAAAGTACAAGAGGCTTTAAGACTACACAATTTGCAAATAGCCCCAGAAAAAATTCAAAAGGACTTTCCTATTTCATATTTAGGGACAATATTGGAACAACATAGAATTAAGCCCCAAAAGTCACAAATTAGAAGAGACCATCTCAGAACCTTAAATGATTTTCAAAAATTATTGGGAGATATTAATTGGCTACGCCCGGTACTTGGGATTCCTACTTATCAGTTACGACATTTGTTTTCTACTTTAGAAGGAGATACAGCTTTGGATAGCCCCCGGACCTTAATCCCATTAGCTTTACAGGAACTTCAACTTGTTGAACGACTGAATGACGGCTTTTTGACTTACTTACATGCATCTCAACCTATTTCTTTTATCATATTTCATACCCCTTATTCCCCATCTGGTGTAATTGCTCAAGAAGAAGGATTAATAGAATGGGTTTTCTTACCTAACAGTTTTTCCAAAAAATTGACTATATATATGGATAAATTAGCCTTCCTTATACAGAAAAGTCACCATCATATTTTACAATTATCAGGATGTGAACCACACCAGATTGTTACTCAGTTAACAACTGCTCAAATATCTCGATGTTCACAATTTAATGAAAACTGGCAAATTTCTCTTGCTTCATATCCTGGTTCGTTTTCTAATCATTATCCATCATCTAAATTGATTGATTTTCTCCGGACTAACACTATGATGTCCCATTCCCCAATTTCAGATGTTCCAGTTAAAGGACCCACTATTTTTACAGATGCAAATAAAAATACTGCTGGATATTGGACCCCAGAAAATTCCAAGGTTCTCCCCCACTCATTTTCTTCTGTACAACCTGCTGAATTGTGGGCTATCTATTTAGTTTTACAAGATTTTCCCCAACTTCCTATTAACATTGTTTCAGATTCTCGATATGCTGTTCTCTCTTGCCTACAGCTTCCTCATGTCTCCCTTCCACTGACTCTTAAAACAGCTATTGATAAATTGTTTTACCAAGTACAACAATTACTCTTGCAACTTTCAGAGTTAATTTTCTTTACTCACATCCGTGCACATTCTGCCCTTCCTGGACCCTTATCATTCGGAAATGCTGCGATTGATGCCTTACTTAATCCTATAGAAGCAGCAAAGCAAGAACATCTCTTACAGCATACCAACTCCAAAGGGTTAGAAAAATCTCACACTATTACTCGAAAACAAGCTCAAAATATTGTTCGTTCTTGTTCCATATGTGCACCCTTTGCTTTGCCATTTACCTCACCAGGTGTCAACATGAGAGGACAACAAGCAAATCAGATATGGCAAATGAATGTAATTTACATTTCTTCCTTCGGACAACAAAAATGTGTGGGCCACTGCATTACATTCTAAAAAGGCTGACGCTGTTATTACTCATTTGTTATCTTGTTTTGCAGTTATGGGATTACCAATTGAATTGAAAACTGATAATGCACCTGCTTACCAATCTGCAAAATTAGTTCACTTTTTATCTCAATACGATATAACTCATACTTTTGGTATTCCTTATAATAGTCAAGGGCAAGCTATTATTGAAAGAGCTAATCGTACATTGCATGATTATCTTGAAAAAATAAAAAAGGGGGAACAAAGGAGATTTATGAAACCTAAAGACATTCTGAATAAAACTTTACTTACCCTAAATTTTTTGAATGTTTGGAGCAGGGGAAATCTATCAGCAGCAGAGTTGCACTTTCAAGGGAAAGAAGAGGATGAGAAGATCTTGAATACGCCCATTTGGTATAAAGATAAAGAGAAAGGCTGGATCCCAGCATCATTAATATATTTGGGGCAAGGGTATGCTTGATTGATCAAAATCAGCAATGGTTAATCCTCTTGTTCAGAAATTTGAAGAGCTTACTATGCAGAGAAGCCTTACCTCCCATACAAGGGAAGCAACACCTCCTACGTGGGGTCAAATGAAGAGGTTGACCCAGGAAGCAGAGAAGACATTAATGAAGGTGGGGCAACCTCTGAATCCTACCAATCTTTTGCTTGCCACGATGGTGGTGGTGACATGTCAGGTAATCGGCATATCGGCAAGTAATCATACATATTGGGCATATATACCTAATCCCCCATTAGTAACAGCAGTTTCCTGGGGGGAACCAGAAGTGCAGGTATGTACTAATGAGACTGACTTCTTTCCCCTGCCAGCTTGCGGGGGAATAGAACAACTATCTCATCGTAAACAATAATATAATATTAATAATTTGACCATTGCAATGGAAGGTATTCCTTTATGTATAGGGGGACACCCCTTTTGTCTGTCCACCAAGGAACATTCTCATCATTCTTGTAATACATGGGGGGGTAAAGTATAATAATTACCATTTTGCTACTTTTACTGTGCTTGTTTCCACCAGGAGATTTAGTACCTCAACAGAACCGATGGATACTCATAATGGAAAACACATGTCGCTATGTCCTGTTAACCTTTTTGTTCCTTCTCTAGAATCTTTGGAGTAGGAACGTTGCCGAGGCCATCGACCCTTTAAGGTCATGAATTATTCTGGGGCCATCATTGTAGATTGGAGTCCAGATCATGGACAATTCTTAGAAAAATGGTCAAATAAACCTTTTAGGTGGCATCGCGCAAATACCACTTTGATGGGCAATGGTAACGAAACAGTTAAATGGCAGCAATTTGCACTTGTCCCTCCTCAATTACAATTGCAAGGATATCCTCACATTCAAGGAGATATTTGGAAACTACGGGCGGTTTTTGGTAATCTCACTATCTGGTCAGGAAATTATACTTTGGACAGTGGTGACTCTTCGGGTCCATTCCATGTTAATTTACATATTAATAAATCTTATTCCGCAATGGCAAGTGTAAAATATCCTTTTGCATTGTTATATGGGAATGGGACCTGGAATGATACTGTGGGGTCTGTGTCAAGTAACTATTGTAATTTAACTCAATGTATAAATGTCTTGGTGGGAAGAATTTGAAAGACAAGGCTTTAGCTCCAATTTCTCGCTAGTAATTGTTAAAGCTCGGACAGAAGTATGGTTGTCTATAAATCTGACTCAGCCGTGGTCAGATCCTTTTGCTGCTTCTCATCTAGTAACCGCTGTACAGACTTTGCTACACCGATCTCGACGTATGCTTCCTGTGGTCATTGCTTCGATTCTCGCAGTCGCATCAGTAACTGCAACAGCAGTTGTAGCAGGCCTTGCGTTACACCAAGGAATTCAAACAGCTGATTTTGTTCGGGACTGGCAAAAGGACTCTCATTTGTTATGGCAACAACAGCGAGATTTGGATGCACAACTTGCTACCGACGTGCTTAATCTTCAAACACACCGTTTCCTGGCTTGGAGATCAATTGGCTGTTTTATCTACACGAAGTGTGTTGAAATGTGATTGGAATTCTTCTGTTTTGTATAACACCTGTACCATTTAACATGAGCCCTTCAAGAGATTAACCGAGACATATAAATAAAAAGAGTTCTAGATGCCCATCACCTAGAGAGATTCCTCCTAGCCCCTAAGAGGTGGCTGGATAGCCAATGACGGGTAAGACCCTTAGAGGAGGGCAACCTAAGACAGGCACAGCCACAAGAGGGGCTGGCGAGGCTGGAGGTTGGCCGCCTACAGCTTTACGCCTTGCTCTACAAAACATCAATACAAATGTCTCGAGGGTTTGAATAAAATAAAAAAGGGGGAGATGAAGGGTTAATAGGGTAGCAGAGATGTGCCTGCAAACGGGTCTCTCTGCTCAGGCTGAGCGTCCTTGCATATGAGGCGTTCTGCCAAAGAGTCTGGATACAGCCTTGAGTTTAATGGTCCCTTGCAAACGAGGGAGCATTCCCTTCTTGAGATAAGAGGGAGACGAGGGCTTTGTGCAGACTCTGCAGTAGACAGAGATTTCACTCCCCTTTGCTGTACGATAACATGTATGCACCTGCACTGTACTGAAAAGGCTTATTCTTACAGTCTGGAATTCTGCCTGGGGGCTTTATAATAATAAACGGCAATTAGTTTGCCCAGTTCTGTTCCTCTGGCCAGAGTGGTGTCCTGTCTGTCTCTTGTGTGTCTTGTATGTTCTGTGTCATTTCACTCGTAGTAACCAACACCTAGCAACAGCTGAATCTAAAAATTATACTGATTGGGCATATATACCTAACCCCCCATTACTAAAACCCATTGATTGGGGGGATTCTATGATCCCCGTTTATGTTAATGATACTTCCTGGATACCAGGACCTGAAGATACACATCTTCCTCTTTTCAAACAAGAGGAAGGGACTCCCTGCAATGTTACTTATGGGTATGTATCCTGGCCAATTTGTGTAGGACCAGCTACAGAATGTCTTAAATTATCTACGCAAGTCTGGCTGTTCACTAATTCTCTAAATAGTAACTATACTAAGGTTCAGTTACATCTTCTTTCTGGTCTGAGTTTTGCTTATAACAACTCAGAACCCAATAATGACACCAACTCAGACAGACCTTTATACGAGCATCACAAGCTGTGGACTGAAAAACAAGATCGTATTCCGTGGGATCATTGCCGTGGGACTGAGGGAGTAATTTTGATTAATGGTTCCCATGGAATTGTAAAGGATTGGCGCCCTATTGGGTATGCAGTCTCTAACTGCTCTCATCAAAATCAGCACTGCAATCCTCACAAAAGGCTGTGTTGGCAGGCGCATAAGGTCTTTAACCATGCTAATATTACCGCTCATTCAAATCATCCAATTAGATGACACGGTAATGGCATGTCATCCCCGCTTTCCACAGCTAGAGCAAGAAAAAGGGCAAAGAGAGATTTGGAAATTGGCATTAAGTCTTAAAAAATTCCAAATTTGGGATGAACATTATTCCAATAAAACTAATTATTCATTAACATTTAATACCAGTTCAGTTCAGTTCAGTCACTCAGTCGTGTCCGACTCATTGCAACCCCATGAATCACAGCATGCCAGGCCTCCCTGTCCATCACCAACTCCCAGAGTTCACTCAGATTCACGTCCATTGAGTCAGTGATGCCATCCAGCCATCTCATCTTCCTTTGTCCCCTTCTCTCCTTCCCCCAATCCCTCCCAGCATCAGAGTCTTTTCCAATGAGTCAACTCTTCGCATGAGGTAGCCAAAGTATTGGAGTTTCAGCTTTAGCATCACTCCTTCCAATGAACACCCAGGACTGATCTCCTTTAGGATGGACTGGTTGGATCTCCTTGCTGTCCAAGGGACTCTCAAGAGTCTTCTCCAACACCACAGTTCAAAACCATCAATTCTTCGGCACTCAACTTTATTCACAGTTCAACTCTCTCATCCATACATGACCACTGGATAAACCAAAGCCTTGTCTAGATGGATCACTGTTGGCAAAGTAATGCCTCTGCTTTTGAATATGCTATCTAGGTTGGTCATAACTTTCCTTCCAAGGAGTAAGCGTCTTTTAATTTCATGGCTACAATCACCATCTGCAGTGATTTTGGAGCCCAAAAAAATAAAGCCTGACACTGTTTCCCCATCTATTTCCCATGAAGTGATGGGACTAGATGCCATGATCTTAATTTTCTGATGTTGAGCTTTAAGCCAACTTTTTTACTCTCCTCTTTCACTTTCATTCCTCTTCACTTTCTGCCATAAGGATGCTGTCATTTGCATATCTGAGGTGATTGATATTTCTCCCTGCAATCTTGATTCCAGCTTGTGCTTCTTCCAGCCCAGCATTTCTCATGATGTACCCTGCATGTAAGTTAAATAAGCAGGGTGACAACATACAGGCTTCACGTACTCCTTTTCCTATTGGAACCAGTCTGTTGTTCCATGCCCAGTTCTAACTGTTGCTTCCTGACCTGCATATAGGTTTCTCAAGAGGCAGGTCAGGTGGTCTGGTATTCCCATCTCTTGAAGAATTTTCCACAGTTTATTGTGATCCACACAGTCAAAGGCTTTGGCATAGTCAAGAAAGCAGAAATAGATGTTTTTCTGGAACTTGTTTGCTTTTTCCATTATCCAGCAGATGTTGGCAATTTGATCTCTGGTTTTTCTAAAACCAGCTTGAACATCTGGAAGTTCACGGTTCACGTATTGCTGAAGCCTGGCTTGGAGAATTTTGAGCATTACTTTACTAGTGTGTGAGATGAATGCAATTGTGCAGTAGTTTGAGCATTCTTTGGCATTGCCTTTCTTTGGAATTGGAATGAAAACTGACCTTTTGCAGTCCTGTGGCCACTGCTGAGTTTTCCAAATTTGCTGGCATATTGAGTGAAGCACTTTCACAGCATCATCTTCCAGGATTTGAAAGAACTCAACTGGAATTCCATCACCTCCACTAGCTTTGTTCAAAGTGATGCTTTCTAAGGCCCACTTAACTTCCCATTCCAGGATTTCTGGCTCTAGGTGAGTGATCACACCATCATGATTTAATACCAGTACAAAATATTATTTTCAGGCTTGCATAAGAGATCCTTATGTACTCTTGAAAGGAACAATTTGTATCAGTGAAAGTGTCCAAGAACTTTCTTGCCAAGACTGCAAATTATATACCTGTTTAAACTGGTCACTTTATAGTTCTAATCACTCATTTGTTATATTAAGAAGGAGATTGGGAATATGGCTTCCAGTAAATCAAACCAGACTTTGCGAAAACTCTCCTGAAACACATGGTCTTTTAAAGGTTATAAAGAAAGTACTGCAATGTTCCAAAAGGTTTATTGGGCTGCTTATAGCAGCTATTGTGGAAATTATTGCTATAGCCATGACTCCAGAAGTAACCGGGGTAGCACTGCATCAAACTATGCAAACGACTACATTTATACAGCAATGGCACCAAAGTGCAGATTCTGCCTGGGGAAGTCAAACCCACATAGACCAAGAAATTAATAAACGATTGATTTAGAAGATGCAGTTCTCCTACTAGGGGATGAAGTAAAAAAATTTAAATTACAAATTCATCTTAAGTATGATTGGAATATCTTCATTTTGTGTCACACCTCATAAGTATAATAAAAGTGCATATACTTGGGATCAATTATCTGAACATCTGAGAGGATATGTTCATCATAATCTATCCTTAGATATTTCCCAATTACAGGCTGCTATTTCTAATATGCAGATTGCTCACTTACAATTACTCCCAGAAACTGATTCATTTGAAAAAATTGAGGAAAGCTTACATAAACTTAACCTCATGGTGTGGATTAAAACTTTAAGAAGAGGATTGCTTGGTACTATAATATCAGGATGTATATGTTTAATTGTTTTATGTCTAGTCCTCAGATACACAAGAGAAACCATCCAAGAATTGATGAAGAAAGAAGTTGTGTCAGATAGCATATCTATTCCTGCAAAAAAAGAAAGGGGGATATGTAGTGGGAATTCCTAACAATGTACTTTCACAGCCTTGAGAAATTCCACAGAAATAACAGCATATATTAAGAAACTATGTTACTGATTATCTTTCTTGTTTTCTTAAGAATAGTTTCCTTGTTACAAACCCAAGGCCAGACCCAGAAGGGACTATGACTAGGATCATGAAAGCATGGACCTTGAAACACTGGGTCGGCATCAGGCACGAATGCTGCCTACACACTTGCTGATTGTTCCCGAGACTACCCCAGAAGGGAATGGCCAGTGGTAAAAACAAGGAGATCTGCACTGTGTCATTGTAGTCCCTGACATTTAGCAGTACGTGATTAACACAACAGGTGTGTTGAGAAAGATAAGGCCAAAGAAACTCTTGTAGTCTGCAATTAGGAATAAAAGCTGGACTCAGAGTGAACTCTGCACCTCAGTCCAATAGAGGCTACAGGTCCCCTGACCCACTGCACCAGATTTTGTGTTCTGTCTTCATTCTCATCACTTGCTCCCAGACCATTAGAGTAACAATATGGCACAACTATGCTATGGAAAACAGTGTGGCAATTCCTCAAAAAATTAAAAATCGAACTATCATATGATCCAGCAATCTCATTTCTGGGTATATACCCAAAAGAATGTAAAAGATCGAAAGCACGATCTCAAAGAAAATCACACATCCATGTTTATAGGAGCGCTATTTGCAGTAGCCAAGAGGTAGAAGCGATTCAAATGCCTATTGATAGATAAGCAGATAAACAAGTTGTGGTATATACATACAAAGGAATACTATGTAGCTTTTAAAAGGAATGAAATTCTGTCACATACTACAACATAGATGAACCATGAGGATACTTTGCTAAGTTAAACAGTAACAAAAAGAGAAATGCCATTTGATTCCACTTATATGAGGTATCTTAGTAATCAAATTCATATAAATAAAAAGTAAGGTGATAGTTATGGGGAGGGAGGAGTTGTTACTCAATGGGTATAGAGTTTCACATTTGCAAAGTGAAAGAGATCTGAACATCTGTTTTACAATAATGTGTATATACTTAACACTACTGACCAGTACATTTAAAAATGGTTAAAATGGTAAATTTTGTGATATGTGCTTTTTACCACAATGAAGAAGATACAGCTTTTTGTCCCATTGAAATTTTAGATGTCTGGGGTGAAAAATAAACTGGATGAGATTAACAACAGATTAGATGTTGCAGGAAAAAAAATTGGTGAATTTTTAAAAACCAGTAAATAAGGGAAACTATCCAAAATTAAAAACAGAAAAATAATTAAGAAAGCATTAGTGATATGTGAGATAACTTCAGGAGGACTAATACAAGTGCAATTTTAGCTCTAGAGGGGAAAAAAAAAACAGGGGAAGATATTATATTTGATGACATATTTGGTTGACAATATTCTATATTTGGTGAAAATTATAAACCCACAGATCCAAGAAGTTCAGTAAACCTCAGCTACAAGATGCATAAACTATGCCAAGGCAAATCAGTCACGTTGCTCAAAACCGGTGATAAAGAGAAAATTTTAAAAAGAGCCAGAGAATAGAGACTGACGCACTGCTCTTTTTTGGGGTTACAGATGTGTTTTTATCTTGACAGTAAACATATGTAAAGTGTATCAATTGTACATTTTATATTTGTGCAGTTTATGTTTTGTCAACTATAACTCAAAAGAACTTTAGAAAAAGTCAACTGATTGATCAAAGAAATCTGTCTTTATTACTTCTCTAATAGTTATTGGGCTGGTTTTATCTTCCTTTTATTCAGCTGTGTTCATGGCCCCATAGTAGGGAAATATTATTTTTAAAAACTGAAACTTCAGATTGCAGTAGGAATGTCTTTGATTAAAGGCATAAAATCATAAATTCATCTTTTTAAAACATAAAATTAAACATTAAAAGACAATCTCTCCTATTTCCTTTACAAAGGAAAAAAAATATTTACTTTCCCACATGAATATTTAAAATTTCCCTGGGAGAGGAATTTTTTTAAAAAATTCTCTATTTTTTAAATTGAAGTATAGTTGATTTACAATGTTGTAGGATTTTACTGAACAGCAAAGTGACTCAGTTATATATATACATGTATGTATGCATTCTTTTAAAACGTTCTTTTCCATTATGGTTTATCTCAGGAGACTGGGTATAGTTGTATGCCATACCATAGGGCCTTGTTCTTTATCCATTCTAAATGTAACATTTGCATTTACACTCTAAACTCCCAGTCCATCCTTCTCTTTCTTCCTCCCTCCCTCTTGGCAACCATGAATCTGTTCTCTATGTCTGTGAGTCTGTTTCTGTTTCCAAGATAGATTCAGTACTGTCATATTTTAGATTCCACGTATAGGAGATATCATATGGTATTTCTTTTTCTGACTTATTTCACTTAGTATGACAATCTCTAGTTGCATCCATGTTGCTGCAAATGGCATTATTTTATTCCTTTTATGGCTGAGTAGTATTTCATTGTATATACATACCACATCTTTCTTATCTATTCATCTGTCGATGACCTTTATCCATATTTTGGCTATTCTGAATAGTGCTGCTATGAACATACAGATGAAGGTGAAAGTTCAGTTGCTCAGTCGTGTCCGACTCTTTGCAACCCCATGGATTCTAAACTATCAGGCTCCTCCGTCCACGGGATTTTCTAGGCAAGAGTACTGGAGTGGGTTGCCATTGCCTTCTCCAGGGGATCTTCCCGACCCAGGGATGGAACCTGGGCCTCCCACATTGTAGGCAGATGCTTTACCGTCTGAGCCACCAGGGAAGTCATGCAGATACATGTATCTTTTTGAATTATAATTTTGTCTGGGTATTTGTCCAGCAGTGGCATTGCTGGATCATATGGCAACTCTATTGTAAGGAACCTCCATACTGTTTTCCACAGTGGCTGTACAAATTTGCATTCCCACCAACCGTGTAGGAGGGTTCCCTTTTCTCCACGGTCTCTCTAGCGTTTGTTGTTTGTAGATGTTTTAAAGATGGCTGTTCTGACTTCACTATAGCTTTGACTTACCTCTATCTGATAACTAGTGATGCTGATCATCTTTTAAGGCGTCTCCTGGCATCCGTATGTCTGCTTTGGAGAAATGTCTATCAAGGTCTTCTGCCCCATTTTTTGATTGGGCTGTTTGTTTCTTTGTTGTTGAGTTGTACAAGCTGTTTATCTATTTTGGAGATTAAGCCCTTGTCATTCTCATCATTTGCAAATATTTTCTCCCATTCTGTAAGTTGTCTTTTTTTTTTTATGGTTCCCTTTGCTGTACAAAAGCTTGTAAGTTTGGTTAAGTATCAATTTGTTTATTTTTGCTTTGGGAGACTGACCTAAAAAGAAAGCAGTCTGATTAATGTGGAGACATAAGTGACTGATATAAAACACTTTCCAAGAACAACTCTTTAAGGGAGGAGAGAGAGAGTGAAAATCTAAAGGCAGGGTGACTATATGTTTCAGTTTTTCTGGGACCCTATTGGTTTGTGCTTTTTGCCACAACATGATTATTAATAATATTGCCATTTTTTTCTTAAGATGATATTAGCTTAAATAATAAATTATATGGTCATCTACCAAGTCTGGCTAAGATGTAGGAGATGGGGAAAAGAGGCAGAAGTACATGGAGCAGACAAGTTAAGTTTTTCTGCACCTCATAGTTGCCTAAATCCTCTGCTTCCATATCAACCTATCAAGAGGGCATGAATCAGTGGTAGGAATGGTACTAATCCAAGTACATGGAGAAAACCAGACTTTAGTAAGGGAAAAGGAAGTCAACACACAAATAGAAACAGATAAAATGACAAAAGAAGTCTGGGCTGAGGCCAAATTCCATTCCTGAGTTCCATTATTGCCGAGGGAGTCCAGCTGTCTTCATATCCTATTTATTGCTTAATTGTTTATTCTTCTTTGGATTACATAAGTTAACACATTCTTAATTTGCCATGGACATCTGCTTTATTTAATCTGGAACATTCTGTTATTTCTTCTTCAGTTAAAAAAATTTTTTTGACTGCTCTGGGTCTTCATTGCTGCATGTGGGCTTTCTCTAGTTTTCAGGATTGGTGGCTACTCTCTCCTTGTGGTGAATGGGTTTCTCATTGCAGTGGCTTCTCTTGTTGCATAGCACAGACTCAGTAGTTGTGAAAAACGGGCTTGGTGGTCCCACACCATGTGGAATCTTCCAGGACCAGGGATCAAACCCATGTCCCCTGCATTGGCAGGCAGATAATAACCACTGGATCACCAGGGAAATCCTGCATTATTTCTTCTTTTGAAGTTAAATCCTTTTTCCTTTGGGAATTACCCTTTCCTGACTCCATGTTTTTCCAGTGAAGCTGCCTCTGCAGCATCCTTATTGTGGGGATAAGCACAAGGCCCAGACCAGGCCAATCATAGCATTTCACCCTTCCGACCAAAGACAGTGACCCTGGGATGGGCTCAGGAACCCTGCCCCACTTGTTTGAGCTTTTCTTTGGGATTTTTGAGTGAGGATCCTTAGGGAGGAAAGTTTTCTTTCTTCTGGGATTTCTATGCTGGGATAACTTGAGTTCTGAGTGGTTCACAGAGAGAGTTGTCATGTGTAAACCAAGTAAAAATGGACTCAATTAAAATTAAAATAAACATTCAAATCAGCATCACTGATTTCACTTTTTTATCTCCTCTTGTAGCACCTGTGGAGGTTTTAGTTAAGGTTACGGAATGTGTGTTAGAATGATTTTACCACTTAGTGACACAGCCTGCGGCTGAGCCTGTGATCTCATTGAGGCTGCACTTTTATTGCAGAGGTTTTATTGGAGGGCTCTTCAGGTAAAGAGCTAAAGAAGGAAGTACCATCCATCTTAAAGTCCTTCTCCTCACAGCCTCCTAATAATGTCTCCACAGTTCTCCTTTATCCTCTCGAGGGATTTATTGCCTGCTTTTGACCATAAGTTGTATCCACTGATTATCCTCTGTCACTTCACTGCATCCCACCATTACCTCAGCAAGGAGATGGGGTGGTGTTGGAGCTGTGACTAGCAGGTGAATTGGGAGCTTCCAGGGGGAGGCAACTCCCTTCCAGCGGTAGAGGCAGTCACCTGCTCTGGTCTCCCCAGGTCTTTGCCAGGGAGCCTCCAAAATCTCAAGGGATGGGGCTCTGGGTTACTCCATGGGCATAGCAGCTGAGGGCAGGGTGTGATGAGGTCTCCTAGTGTGCATTTGTGCTTTGGAGGATTCTAAATCCTTCCAAAGGAGATGCTCTTCTATACCTAAAGGCTTTTTTATTTTGGTGACTGTTCTTATGTTCATGTATTTTAAAATATGCAGGATGGAACTAGAAATGCTTTACAGGTAGAACTGGGGTGAAGCCCTTTGAAATATTTATTCACCCCAAAGGGCCTCTTGAGGGCTGAATGCTCCATGGTCTATATCCTAAGCATACAATAAACAAGGCAGGTTCTCCTACCTTCTCTTGCCCCAGCTCCCAGGGCTGCCCTGATCAGCCCTCACCTCATTCACAGTAATAATGAACAAATACTGAGATCAGCCAGGATGCAGTCTCACTCTCTCTCTCCACTGCTACACAGGGGCATCAAAGTAAGAAGCATTTAAAAGCTCAAAGCCAATGGAAAGGGTCCTTCACCCTGACACAGAGTTGTGTGTGTATCTCCTGTGTGCCCCTGTGTTCTCAGAATGCCTCCCGCAGTTCCCTCCTCCCCCATCCCAGGGAACTCTTCCTTACTTAATGAAATCCATGTTCTCAGCCAGGAGAAGGCTAACTTGTTTGTTGTGTACAAGTCTATTAAAAAAAAAAAAAAGAGGCCAATTTGGATTTTTATCACAGTCTCTTTTTGCCACATGGTAGGCAGCTGAAGCCAGAAAGGACCCAAGGCACCCGTATACACAGTGAGCACGTGTCACTTTTCCACTGTGACCAAGCGAAGGGACCCCTTTGGCCCTCCTGAGACAAAGGTCACATCAATGGAGACTATTGCAGTCACTTCTAGGACACTTCTTTCACTATTCCTGAACTATAACATGACTTCAGTTCTGTACAGTTGAAAGGAAAGCTGCTCTTAGGTTTTCTTGAATCCCACATACCCACTAGGGAATACTTGATCTACAGAGAAGGCCCTTCTTTCAAAGGATCTCTGACTGGCAGGCTTCAATTTTCCCTTTGGGAACACTTGTTAAAATTGAGCAAAGTTTGTCCTGGTGATTTCCACTGTATTTCTGAACTTTGGATAGATGAAAGGTGAATGAATTATACATAGGATTAGCCATTAAAAGTTGATTGTTAATAAAGAGATAGAGAGCAAACTAGTGGTTACCAGTGGGGAGGGTGTAGGAAGGGAAATTTAGGGGTGGGGAAGAGGGAGGTACAAATTACTGGGTGTAAGATAGGATCAAAAATGTTTTGCACAACATGAGGAATATATCCAATATTTTGTAAAAAGTGTAAACAGAAAGTGACCTTTAAAGTTATATAATGTTTTTTTAAAAGTTAACTGTTAATGATGACAATAATGATGTCCTTGATTCTCCCTGAAACTGGTTTTGGTTTCAAAGTTCAAGAGAGAACCCGGCCAATGCTAGCTCTGAAACAGATTGCAAACTCTGTTACTGTATCTTGAGCCTGTAATAGCTAAAGGACACTGATAACTGAGTGTAGTCTTTATATCTACCCAGAACTGCAAAAGTGTCTTATGTGAAAGAACTAGCCTGAGGCTGATACTAAAAGTAGTGCCGCTAAATATACATAGAATTCTAACCTTGGTTTTCAAAGAACAAGATTTTTATTCCCCTTACATAGAGAAAGAAACCATTACATAAGACAGATCCAGTGACACAGTGAATGGTGGGGATGATTGGAGAAGCTGTGGAGGCAGATGTCCTGTTCAGAGAACTAAGTGTGTTTCATAGATTAGTAGGTTAACATACCAGAGAAAATGGATTCTTCTGTCCCAGTACTTTGTCTTGTCAAGACACAAATCTTCTTTTAAGCACTGCATTATTCTATACCTCTGAAAAAACTAAATTTATATATAGAAATACATGATATATTCATATCATAAAAGGGGAGGATGGTGGTCACAAAGTCAATTGCAGATTTCATGCTGGCTTTAATTTCTCCCCAGAACACCAGTTTATCAAATTTCAAGACAATCTATTGGCTCTCCATCTTAGAGATCCTGGAACTGTGAGAACGGATAATGGGGGCAAAGAGCTACTTAGGATATTAAACAAGCATACATCTTTTCTTGATAAGACTGCTAAGAGGTCAAATTGCTTTTCTTTCAGTTGGGCTATGTAAACTCAGTGTGGTAACCTTAGATATCTTACACTCATCAGAACCTGGTGACAATGTATGGTTTTTATTGATAATAACTGCTTTAAAATTATGTTTGGTAGACAAATTGTTGTAAAACCTCAAGTCCATGAGGGGGTTATAATAATGTAAGGGGAACAGCTGTGAATCATCAGAGACACACTAGGAATATGAAGGAGCACTATAGTCAAGTCATCCAAGTCTTTGGTTTCATCAGAAATTCTCAGTCACTTTTGGATCAGCTTAGGTTGTCTCTGAATAATTCCAGAAGGAGTAATTTATTTACTAAATATTTATTGGTGAAACCCTATGATACTTCCCTGCCATGTCCTCAGCCTGCCTTTTGTCTAAAAAATATTTAGCCAAGGAATAAGTTTAGTTAGAGATGTGGGAAAATGCAGAAATAAAGGGAAACAGTCCAACAAGAAAGACCTAATAACAATCGTTTACTCATTAAACATAGTTGAGGATCTCCTCAAGGGCTATAGATAATATTCTGAGCCATATCCTGTGACCTGTCTATTAGGTACTGAAACCTGCACCAGGTGGAAGAAGTTAGCTACATGATGACTAGACTATAAGCCATGACATAAGCTGCCACACTTCCAAGAACTGGCCTCAAGAAAATGGGAAAAAGCTGACCATGGAACTAAAGATTAATTCGACTTTAAGCAATCAAGATGATGCTGATCAGACCACTGATGACCAACTTCACAATGACTGTCGGAGATGACTGTGCTGTTTCTGAATGTAGCCCCTTCCCTCTGTCTATAAAAGCTCTTGCCCACTGGTTGGCAATAGAGGGGGGAATCAGTCTTTGGATAGGAGTCTGCTTCCCCCCGTACCATACCCCCCTGAAATAAAGCAAACTTTCTTTTCCACTAGCCTTGCCTCTTTATTGGTTTTTGAGTGGCGAGAAGCCAGACCCCACTTTCAGTTACATTGAGACCTAAGTGACAAGCACTGTGCCAAGTACTGGGGAGAGAAAGAAGAGTGAGGTAGATGCCCCATGCTTGTGATACCCTGCCTGACCTTCAGATCATTCTCTGTCCTGTTCTGTGCTCTCAAGAGGCTGATTCCAACAGCTGGAACAATAGGCCTCCCTGGCCTATGGATTCTGGCTGGGTCAAGTCAAAGAGGTTACCAGCAGATGATCCAGGGTGAAGGAGAGAAAGATTGGGGTGTTTCTTTCCTGTCTTCCTCATCACCCATCCTGGTTGGGCAGGGACTGTGTTTTCTGCTCTTGGCCACTGCTCCTGTCAGGCAGCCCCTCTGCTATGTCTCCAGCTCTTGCTGGATTCTGGTAACTCTTCCCTGCCCTTGCCCTTCAGGCCTGGAAGTGATAACAGTTTCCCACTGTAATAAGACTTTGAATACTTCATCACCCCTTGTTGGAATGACTCATACTGCCTACGGTTCTTAAAAGAAAAAGAAAAAAAAAAAAAAAAAAACCCTTCCTAAACTTTATTCAGTTAAACTCTAATTTGATTAAGTTTACTGTCTCCTGCTAGGTTCCTGACTGAAATTGGTCCTGCCCTCAAGTTGATTACCAAACAAGTCAATAAGCAGCAGCTATTCTATGTGAACATGACTGTGATGAAAATTCTAGTTTCTGGCTTCCTGGGTTAGAAATTCATCAACCTGTGGAAGAAAGACCAGAATATAACATGAAAATTATAGCAACAACCAAGGTAAACACTTAGAGATCACTGAACGAAACCGTCACTTCAACCTACGCTTATTGGTTTAGAACCTATCATAGGTCAGGAAATGTAGAGGTAGGAGTTTTGAAGAACATAAAACAGGAGAATGGGGTCAATTCAGTGGGATTAAAAGCTAATATTAATAAAAGTAAATAAAGTATAAAAGAAAGACTTGGAGTCACAGTGGGCATATAAGCATTTCCCCAATAGCTTCCTCAGTTTTCAAAATCATTTTTAAACTGGAAAATTATTTATATAATGATTAACAAATCATTTTCTGTACATTCCTCCTTATTTGTGAAGCAATCCCTAAATCAGGCATGATAAACATGGAAAGATTGCTTTGTTCAAGTCACATGGTGATCCAGTATTTCATTTTGGTGTTTTCATCAAGCACAAAATATTCAGCTGTTGCTTCATTTTCCTCAACTCTACTGCAAGAGAGAAATGAACAAGGCAGTTGAAAAAGTGTCCCAAAGTACATGTAAAAGGGAGCTGTGGTTTCTGATTTTTCTTCCTATTTTAACTATGAACTTGCTCATAACCCTTTGGCCTAGCTAGACAGTGCCAATTTCAGCCTCTTTCCAAGTCCTGCAGAGGAAACCAGTCCTCAGGGGATCTTTTTTTATACTTTTATTTAAGAATCTGTATGCATTTATTTAGAAACACTATTCTATATCTGTTCTTGTTGGCCTCTCCTTTGGCAGCTGGAGACAGACACAGAGACTTGTGAGGGAACAAACACACACAGAATACAACAATCTAATATGGCACACACAACGACCAACTCACACTTAGGCTATTGAGAGAGCAGAGAGGCCCTGAGGTCAGAGGATGTGTTCTTGAGGAGTGAAGACTAAAATGAATCCTAAAGGAGATGTAGGAATTTGCTAAGACGAGGGAGCAAATTGGGGGAATAGTCTAGGAATAGGAGTCAGTTCAATTCAGTTCAGTCGCTCAGTCGTGTCTGACTCTTTGCGACCCCATGAATCGCAGCACGCCACGCCTCCCTGTCCATCACCATCTCCCAGAGTTCACTCAGACTCACATCCATCGAGTCCGTGATGCCATCCAGCCATCTCATCCTCTGTTGTCCCCTTCTCCTCCTGCCCCCAGTCCCTCCCAGCATCACAGTCTTTTCCAATGAGTCAACTCTTCGCATGAGGTGGCCAAAGTACTGGAGTTTCAGCTTTAGCATCATTCCTTCCAAAGAAATCCCAGGGCTGATCTCCTTCAGAATGGACTGGTTGGATATCCTTGCAGTCCAAGGGACTCTCAAGAGTCTTCTCCAACACCACAGTTCAAAAGCATCAATTCTTCGGTGCTCAGCCTTCTTCACAGTCCAACTCTCACATCCATACATGACCACAGGAAAAACCATAGCCTTGACTAGACGGACCTTAGTTGGCAAAGTAATGTCTCTGATTTTGAATATACTATCTAGGTTGCTCATAACTTTTCTTCCAAAGAGTAAGCGTCTTTTAATTTCATGGCTGCAGTCACCATCTTCAGTGATTTTGGAGCCCCCAGAAATAAAGTCTGACACTGTTTTTACTGTTTCCCCATCTATTTCCCATGGAGTGATGGGACTGGATGCCATGATCTTCGTTTTCTGAATGTTGAGCTTTACGCCAACTTTTTCGCTCTCCTCTTTCACTTTCATCAAGAGGCTTTTTAGCTCCTCTTCACTTTCTGCTATAAGGGTGGTGTCATCTGTATATCTGAGGTTATTGACATTTCTTCCGGCAATCTTGATTCCAGCTTATGTTTTTTCCAGTCCAGCGTTTCTCATGATGTACTCTGCATAGAATTTAAATAAGCAGGGTGACAATATACAGCCTTGACGTACTCCTTTTCCTATTTGGAACCAGTCTGTTGCTCCATGTCCAGTTCTAACTGTTGCTTCCTGACCTGCATACAGATTTCTCAAGAGGCAGGTTAGGTAGCCTGGTATTCCCATCTCTTTGAGAATTCCAAAGAATAGCAAGAAGAGATAAGAAAGCCTTCTTCAGTGATCAATGCAAAGAAATAGAGGAAAAGAACAGAATGGGAAAGACTAGAGATCTCTTCAAGAAAATTAGAGATACCATGGGAATATTTCATGAAAAGATGGGCTCGATAAAGGACAGAAATGGTATGGACCTAACAGAAGCAGAAGATATTAAGAAGAGGTGGCAAGAATACACAGAAGAACTGTACAAAAAAGATCTTCACAACCAAGATAATCATGATGGTGTGATCACTCATCTAGAGCCAGACATCCTGGAATGTGAAGTCAAGTGGGCCTTAGAAAGCATCACTATGAACAAAGCTAGTGGAGGTGATGGAATTCCAGTTGAGCTGTTTCAAATCCTGAAAGATGATGCTGTGAAAGTGCTGCACTCCATATGCCAGCAAATTTGGAAAACTCAGCAGTGGCCACAGCACTGGAAAAGGTCCGTTTTCATTCTAATTCCAAAGAAAGGCAATGCCAAAGAATGCTCAAACTACCGCACAATTGCACTCATCTCACATGCTTGTAAAGTAATGCTCAAAATTCTCCAAGCCAGGCTTCAGCAATACGTGAACCATGAACTCCCTGATGTTCAAGCTGGTTTTAGAAAAGGCAGAGGAACCAGAGATCAAATTGCCAACATCCGCTGGATCATGGAAAAAGCAAGAGAGTTCCAGAAAAACATCTATTTCTCCTTTATTGACTGTGCCAAAGCCTTTGACTGTGTGGATCACAAGGAATAGGAATAGCGAGAGAGAAATCAAGCAGGAAAAAGACACCCAAACATGGTGAGTGCAGGAGAAACCCAAGCATTTTAGTGTGCCAGAGTGTGGTGGGAGGGAGGGCCCTTCAGGAAGGGCCTTAGACTCATGTTCATGTCCAGGAAGAAAAGTGAAGTTCTGGAATCACTTGTAAATAAAGGAGCAGCTTGTTCAAATTTGCTCCTTGGCTGTCTCATTCTGGAGACTGTGGGAAAGACAATTCTGAGGGGAATAAGACAAGAGGCAGGGTATAGAGAATTTCCCAAAGCTCTCTCTGTAATTACCTTAGAGGAAGATAATAGGATATCAAAACATTTCTCTTTAAGTAGGTAATTTCCCAAAGATTAGGGAAAATGAAGTTACACTGACTGTGTTTTGGTTGAGTACATTCATCCCTTGATATCCATGGGGAATTTGTTTTAGTACCCATTGTGGATGCTCAGATTCCATCATCTTCCTTCCATATCCACATGTTTGACATCCAAGGATATGGAGGGCTGACTCAGAAAACTTACACTTAAAAACTCAGTAAATCAGCAACTTCGCTGGTGGTCCAGTGATTAAGACTTCACGTTCCAATGCTGGGTGCCAGGGACCTAAGATCCCACATACCTCCTGGCCAAAAAAACCAAAAACATAAAACAGAAATGGTATTAAATGGCTTACATCAAAATAACAACAACAAACCCAAACTCGGTAAATCTAACTAAAACAATGCCATGATTCCCAAAGTATCACTAAGCTTGTTTTTGGTAAAAGATAAAGCAGTTAAGTCCATGGCATTTAGACTCAGAATCCTCTATCTTGGTTTTCAGGGGAAATAAACCAGTGAAAGATAAATCTACTTTTTAAGAGAAAGGGAGCAACAAGTTCTTGCTCTGATAGGAAGCTCTCACACCAGCGAGGTGTGTCAATCGAGTGCACCTGAGCTAGGCATTATCCCCTCCCTTTTCAGGTGATGTCCATTCCTCTCACACTCACCTAACAGGAGTCAACCAGGGTGGAAGCCAAGCTGCTCCACAGTGAACAGGCCTTCAGTCTCCACCCTACACTTCCTGTCCATGCGGAGGCTGTGAAATATCCTGCTCTGAGCCTCAGGTTAGAGAACGTAGTACAAGGAGGTTGGTGCCACTTCCAACTTTGCTCTCAAAAGGCTTTTTGGTATTTTAAAGAACAGAAAAAGAGTGCTCATTGTGAGCCTTCCTGTGGATGAACTTGAAGGATCTGGACAAGTCTGTTCAAAGCTGTACTGTAACAGGCAGGGACTCGTGTTGATGTTTGTTGTAGGAATTTGGGCAAGAGATGAGGGAATAAATCACAAACTGGGGAAACTTGGTAGTAGGGAAGAAGGCAAGGGAATTGATTGGTTCATGGTCTCGGAGGTAAAATCAAAAGGTCTTAATAAATCATTAGCTGTGGAAGCTGGTGGAAAGGGAAGATTCCAGCAAGGGGCCTGGCTTTTGAGTCTGAGTGGATGGTAGGGCCACAGACCAAAGTGAGGAGCCAGTAGGCAGATCAACTTTGGAGAAAATGAAGGGTTTAGTTTTGGCCATGTTAGTTTGCATTGCCCATGGAGTAGTGAGGTGGTTATTCCTAGGTGGTGGAGAGACAACCCATATGGGTGTGGTCAAAATGCCAGGCTAGTCTCAGGGTAAAGTAATCGGGATATAGACGCTCAGGGATATTTCCTTGTGTAAATTTTAAAAAAGAGAAAAATATTCTTGGTTAAAAGGGGAAGAGACCTCACGTGGGAGGCCTCCTGAGTGCGGTGTGGAGACTTCTGGGGATGGTTAGGTGTTTTCTTTCAGGGCCTGTTGCTGCTGCACTGACACCAAAGGAACGTGCTTGATCTCTTCTATGAAAGTCCTAAGTCTGGTGGCTGGGGGCCGGTTGATCCTCTGAAATATACGTCCAGTGTAGGGAAGTTGCCCAGTTTCTTCATTTTTACTCTGACTAAAATTAGAAGAAATCATTTGGATGAACTGAGATATTCAAAGCAACGAGAAGAAAAAGATAGATATTAATATCCTTCACACAAGATAAACTGTAGAATTTGGGGAAATTGGCATTCTTACAAAATGACATGTTATGACGACCATTTGTTTCAAAGGGACAACAGCCCAGATTAGGCTAGAATTCTGCCATACCAAGCTTCTAGAAGCAGGTAGAGGTGAAATAGGGCCTCTTGGTACTGCCAGGGCTGAGTTCCTGATGAGAAAACTTTGTTCTCTCTTTCTCTGCGTAGTGTTCATTGGGCATAGAATGTTTTACTAGGTACTGTTTCAAGAAAAAAAATTTTAGCACAGTTTCTATCTTCTAAAACTTTGCATGTATAGTGGGTTGAATTCTCAGAGAAAAGACATAATTCACTTCTCTGTAGCCTGTTGGGTGACTGGCAATGTCAGAAGAGTGGTGGAACGGATTACAGGAATCTAAGGCTGATTGGTGAAGGGACTCCAGTTCTATAAGGGAGTTGGAAATAAGAAGATGAATGAAATAGATATGCAAGAAGGAGGTGACTATGGCAAGCTAGTTTATGAGGCCTCAGTCAGCTAACTGTTACAGAGGAATAGGAAAACTTTTTGATACAGAGGAGTGAGAAATAAAATGTTGATGGGAAGAATTTTGCAGGTTGGAGTTAAGGTCATGGGGGAAAGAGTATTCCTGGGAAAATATCTATCTATCTATAGCCATTTTCTTCTTCTAAGTAAAAATCATTTAATGTTAATCTTGGTAATAGCTAAAGCACGTTCTTTTCTGGACAAGTGCATATAAAAGCTGACTATTGAGATAAATATATAAAAGTCTTCATAAGGAATCAGCATTTAGAATATTATTAATGTTTTGAGGCCATTCTGACCTGTTCTCAGTTCCCAGTAGGAGATGGTCAATTTTTCCATATTACTGGCCTTTGGATATGTGGTTCCTCCAACTGGGAGAATTCTGCCCCTCTCTTCATGGGGCCTGTTCCAGCTCATCCTTCAGATGTGAGCTTAAATGGTACCTACTCAGAATGGCCTTCCAAGACACCTTATAGAAAGTTGTAAGATTCCTTCCTTCCATTTTTTTCTCTAACACAGTGCTTTAGTCACTGCCCTACTTAACACATCATGTGTTTAAGTGATATATTTGTATGTTTATTTACTTTCTTATTAAGCGGGTGTCTTGCTACACTCTATGCTCTGTTAGGGCAGAGGCCACATCTGTTTTACTCACCACCATGAGCTACGTGTTTACCTAACTCATTGCTTGGTATGTGGTTGAAATGAAAAGAAAAATTGCATAATAAATTAATACCTTTCACTCATGATTTAAGTAGATAAAATCGTAAATTATTTTTTAAACAAGAAGTTGGATATTTATTTAACATTCTTATAGCTATTTCTTTAATCCTCTGATTTAATAGCCAAGAACTCAGTTTGATACTGCTTCATGGCTTTGTTGATTAGAAATGAAAAATACATAAAAACTATCCATTTCCTGATCTCTCCTTAGGACCAGCATTTTCTGTGATATGAAAAACTGCTCATAGGCAGGTTTCCTTGGGAAGATTGAAGAAGGTCTTTCTGTTCACTGTTTGGTCATGGCGAGCTCAGAAGTGAGAAATGATTTCACAAAGTTTCATAATAAGCACTAAAAATATAAAATTGCGACATATACAACATTTTTAAAAATAAAATTTATAAGAAACTCTAGGCATAAAGTGGAGTTCATTTAAAAAGCTGGTCTGAGAGAGATAAAGGTTTATTCCTTTTTAGAGTCATTTCTTCTGGTGTAACTATATTTGTATATAACTTTAGATATCCTTGTGTAACAAGTTTTCTCAAAATTTGAGGTAAGGGTCATAAACATTAATATACTTTATGTATTTTTCTGGTTAAAAATGCTTTTGGGGATCAATTTTCCTTCATTAGGTGTTTGGGTTGTAACTGTAGACATTGCTAATGGATGAGGGAAGTCTCTGAAAGATTCTTAGGTGGAGAGTGTGTGTGTGTGTGTATATATATATATATGTATGTATATATTTTCTAATATGTATATATTTTCTAATAAATTGTAACTATAAGTGCTTTGAGAAATGCCATAGATGAACAGCTGATGATGAAGTTACTTCACAAAGGAATTTAATATACCTTTTAAGATATTTCTGCTGTTTTTTGTTTTGCTTTGTTTTTCAAACCTAGATTAAGTGTAGATCAAGAAACTGGCAAAGGAAAGAAATTTTACTCCTTGGGTTTGCCGGGATCCCTGGTGGATCCAGGGAATTCGAAGGGGAGATGGTGTCAGCGAGGAGAGATTTATTTATTTAGAAATATAAAGAGAGATTAGGAAAGAATAGTGTGGTAGGAAAATTAGTGGAGAAAAGAGGCTGAATAACTTGGTTTACACAGAGAACCAATAAAACTCTGAGACAAGGGGTTTGCAGCATCTACGTAGGCTACCAGCGCCTGCTTGAATGGTGGAGGGTGCCCCGCCTTGGGCTCCCTCTCGCATGGGTCTTAGAAGCCAGGGCAAATAAGTAGACACAGTGAGCCTCCATGCTCCAGATGGGAATTCAGCCAGAAAAGGGAGAAAAGAACGACATGGGGGAGCCAAGCATCGGTGCCAGACCCACAACTTTATTTTCAAAAGCAGCTTATATACCCCAAGTTGTACATAAAGAAATAATGGAATATGCAGAGTTATGCAGGGGCAGCAGTCCTGACCCTTATTGATACTAGGCTTTATTTTTGCATATCTTCCCTTATACAAAAGGTCTTAGGTGGTTTTACATCATCTTCTGGCCAGGGGGCCTGTTAACATTTTTATGGCTCTTTTCCTAGATAAATGTCTATCAGCCAGAAAACTCTTTTTCCCTTGAAGTGTTTTTTCTTTAATCTGCATCACCCTCAAAGTACTAAATAAAGTTACATTCCTGTAGAACAAAGGTGCGGTGGGTTATAACAAAGAAAGTACTTAACTCAAAGATCTAATGCTGCTAATACCAGGGCTACTACCTGTTTTTTCTACATGCCAACTATATCAACAAATAAAAGATATGAAAACTTGGCAGCAAGTATTGGCTCAAAAAAATGAAACCCTTAATCAGTCCTATTCTAATGATTTTGACTCCTCAGAAGCCCCTACATTCCTAGGATGTTTTAAGCTTCCTGTGCCTCTGGTGGTCAGGAGGCCACAAACAATCACATGCGCAGCTGTAAGAATCAGGCAGACAGGCTAGAAAGCCATCAGAAGTTTTTTTTTGCATTGAAACACTCTTATTATGCCCAGGAGACTTATTATCTAAAAGCTCTAAATTAACTTTTTCCAGAAAAAGGTGGTGGGGGACAGCCCCCTGTTAATGTCAGAAGAGTAGGTGGAAAGCATAACACAATAAAGCAGGCAGACTCTGGTTTTGGGGGTGGATGCTCGAGAAAAATCCAGGGGGGACCCCTGAGGCCTGATCCTGCCTTTGCGTTTTGTCAGGCCCCCTTCCTCATGACCTTTGCCACGGGTGGGATTCCCCATGCTGGCTCCTGGCATGGGTTCAAGCCACTTTTCATTGGGAAATACACATCACGTAAAAGTAAATACTCTTAAGTACCTAGACTTTTGTGCAATCTCCCAAGGCAGGAATGTACAAGCTGTATTATAACCTTATATTGAAAGCTCCAATTTCTGCTGTACTCACATTACTTACTTTTCTTACAAAGTATTTCATATGTTTCATATAGGTGTCTTAATGCTTTACCCATAGAGAATAAAAGTTTTATAATAAATAGAACTACCCTCTTAAAAAATCACCACAAAACATTTTATAAAATCTTTAAATTTTATTAAGAATTAAGTATATTGTATATATAGATACGGGCTTCCCTAGTGGCTCAGAGGTAAAGAATCCACCTGCAATACAGGAGACGTGAGTTCAATCCCTGGGTCAAGAAGATCCCCTGGAGAAGGAAATGACAACCCATTCTTGCCTGGAGACATGGACAGAGAAGCCTGGTGGGCCATGGTGTCACAAACAGTTGGACACAACTTAGCAACTAGACAGCAAAAATGTAAATAGATATAGCAAGCTGTGCCAGTATAGATGTATACAATTAATAACATTATTTTGTTAAATGGAGTCATTACTAAGCCAATCGGGACTAGGGACTGCTTTATTGAACTGACTATTAGGATATATATGTAATATATATATTACACTGTGATTGTAGCTGAGCTTATATGCTTAATAGTATCATCAGTTCAGTCTGACTCATTGTAACCCCATGGACTGCAGCACACTAGGCCTCCCTGTTTATCGCCAACTCCTGGGGTTTACTCAAACTCATGTCCATTGAGTCGGTGATGCCAGCCAACCAACTCATCCTCTGTTGTCCCCTTCTCCTCCTGCCTTCAATCTTTCCCAGCATCAGGGTCTTTTCCAAGGAGTCAGTTCTTTGCATCAGGTCGCCAAAGTACTGGAGCTTCAGCTTCAACATCAGTCCTTCCAATGAATATTCAGGACTGATTTCCTATAGAATGGACTGGTCTAATCTCCTTGCAGTCCAAGGGACTCTCAAGAGTCTTCTCCAACACCACAGTTCAAAAGTATCAATTCTATGGCACTCAGCTTTCTTTATAGCCCAACTCTCACATCCACACGTGACTACTGAAAGAACCATAACTTTGACTAGATGGACCTTTGTTGGCAAAGTAATGTCTCTGCTTTTTAAAATGCTGTCTAGGTTGGTCATAACTTTCCTTCCAAGAAGTAAGCGTCTTTCAATTTCATGGTTGCAATCACCATCTGCAGTGATTTTGGAGCCCAAAATAAAGTCTGTCACTGTTTCCACTGTTTCCCCATCTATTTGCTATGAAGTGATGGGACCAGATGCCATGATCTTCATTTTCTGAATGTTGAGTTTTAAGCCAACTTTTTCACTCTCCTCTTTCACTTTCATCAAGAAGCTCTTTAGTTCGTCTTCACTTTCTGCCATAAGTGTGGTGTCATCTGCGTATCTGAGGTTATTGATATTTCTCCCAGCAATCCTGATTCCAGCTTGTGCTTCATCCAGCCCAGCATTTCTCATGATGTACTCTGCATATAAGTTAAATAAGCAGGGTGACAATATACAGCCTTGACATATTCCTTTCCCAATTTGGAAATAGTATTATGAAAAGACATATTTTCCTGAAATATTCATGTATGCTGACAAATCTCTTATACTATGCTTTTCAGTTTCATCTAGTTATAGAATGATTCTTCAAGTTAATCACTTAAAATGTGCTCCTCTCTTGTATCCTCCCTTTCACTATTTCTTTCCTAATCAAGTAACTTACACTATGCAATGATCTGTTTTCAAAACCTAATTCAACTTATTTTGTAACAAGTGCTTTTTAAAAATATTTACATTTGAATCCAAAAAGAATGGTTACAATGTATTAAAGGCTATCCATAAGATTAATATTAGTGTAGGAAATACATGTGTCATATCTTTATGGCTAAATCTGCAGGGTAAAATTCTTTTAAAAAGTCTTTATTGCAACATAAAAATCCAAGTGTATATATATATGTACTTGATGTATATTATATATGTACTTATATGTATGTTATATATTACACATATACAATCTTAAAATATATAATTTTGGCTTTAGAACATGTAAGTTAAAATTTTTAATATTGTTGACCCAAGAACCCTGCTAATTCCCAGGTGCTCATAAGACACTGAATGTTTATTTCATGAAGACTATACATCTTCATATATATATCTGTCTTCATTCTTGTGCTTCTGCTTGTATTTATGAAACAGATCCATGGTCACAGCAGAGGAAGTGTAAAAAGGGAAGGTCCAGATCACCGTCATACAACACAGACCTTCTGTCACCTAGAACCTCAAAATGACAGGACAGTTTGAATGCTGAAATGTAAAATGACAGTCTTTAGTGATTTGTTTCCATACCTTCCAAACAAAAACATTTCATGCAAGTGTCCTTCCTGCCTGATTTAGGAAACTTCAGGTCAGTTCTGCTATTGGAAATCCTTCCGGGCCTGAGGTCTCCACCATTCATTTTCTTTCTGTGGGTCTCTGATATGAGTATCTAAGCTGATTCTTGAAGCATCAGTACAATTGCAAAAGCTGACAAGAGTAAAGTGATTTCCTGAAGGGAAAGTCTGAAGGACAAGGATGAATAAGGCTATGAAGATGTGAACAGGAAGGGTCATCCAGTGAGCTTAGACTTCTGGGTGTCTAGGAGAAAAGTAGGTGAGTGCTACTCCCTGGCTTTATCCCCAGAGCCTAGCACAGAGGCTGTGATAGGGTGGGTGCTAAATTCTTAGCTGTTAAATGACTTGATATATTAACAAATAAAAGTAGGTTGTGGTCTAATAGTAAAGGCTTTCAAAACCATGCTAAGGCATTGATATTTGGGGGCAACTTGAGTTTTAGCAGTTTAGTGAAGTTCTGGCCAATATGGTAAAGTATAGTAGGCAGGAGACCTATTATCACACAACTGTGTTAACATGGTCAGTGAGAGATAACTGAATTTAACTAAGGTAACAACTGTGCAAAATGAGAGCAAGCACACCTGTGTTCACTGCAGCACTGTTTACAATAGCCAAGAAGAGGAAACAACCTGTGTCCATGAATGGATGAATGAAGTGTGCATGTGTGTATAGTGGAATATTTTGTCATAAAAGAATTAAATTTTGCTATTTACAACAAAACGGATGGCCTCAAGGGCATTATGCTAAGTGAAATGAGTCAGTCAAAGACAAATGCTATATGATCTCACTTGTATGTGGAATGTGGAATCTAAAATAACAAGAACAACTTCATAGATACAGAGAACAGATTCAGTTCAGTTCAGTCGCTCAGTCTGAACTGTCCGACTCTTTGCGACCCCATGAATTGCAGCACACCAGGCCTCCCTGTCCATTATCAGCTCCTGGAGTTCACTCAGACTCATGTCCATCAAGTCAGTGATGCCATCCAGCCATCTCATCCTCTGTCGTCCCCTTCTCCTCCTGCCCCCAATCCCTCCTGGCATCAGAGTCTTTTCCAATGAGTCAACTCTTCACATGAGGTGGCCAAAGTACTGGAGTTTCAGCTTTAGCATCATTCCTTCCAAAGAACACCCAGGACTGATCTCCTTTAGAATGGGAGTATGACATGGTAGAAATAAGTGAAGGGAATCAAAAGTTAAAAAAACAAGTAAGGAAACAAAATCTAATCTTCAAGGATCAGAAGAAAACACACTTTAGAAAGCACTTTAAAAACTATAAAGTAAGGAAATTTTGTGGCAATACTTGAAGAAGTGAGGGGGTTTGTGACAAAATAAAAATACCTAAGATGAAATCAATCTATTAAAAAATCAAAGTACAGAGGTTTTAAAAATTGGTTCTATAGGACAATGACACAATAAGTCTATGAAAAAGGCTTATTCTTTTTGTAAGTCTTTACAAATCTTGCTACATAAAAAATATAAAATGTGAAGGAAACATACATTTATAAATATTAAATTTAAAAAGTAGCCTATGAGAAGAAGACAAGATAACCATAAAAAAGCAAGTACCTTTGTCCTGAGTTGAGCAGTTCAAATCTTTTATTGATTTTTTTTTAAAAGCTAAATCATGTGTTATCAATTGGTCCAGGTCAAATTTCTTTTCCAGGAAATCAGTCACTAGTTTGGGAACATAATCTCTGCTTTCCCAACCTGTAAATAAGCACACGTGTTCTCTTTAGACTTTACTAAATGATTTTTATATTTTATTATTTTATATTTGTTCCTTCTCTCTTTTGCACTGTTACCTTTACCCTGAATGATACTATTCTCAGCAGCACACAACGGAACTGCATTTCTCCCTTCTCAAGAAACAAAGGCAGAAACTCCATGAAAAACCTTTCTTGCCCCCACATCTTCTAGCTACCCCATATCTCTTCTCCTTTTACAGGAAAACTACTCTACAGGAAGAATTTTCTCCAGTTCAGTGTTCTCAGTCCCACTTCCTTTTCTCTTACTTTCTCTTGAGCCCACTCAGTACCTGGCTGCTATAGCTCTTGTCAAGGTCACCAGAGACATAGACTACGGCCAGCGTGAGGCCAAGTCTTTTCTCTTTCCGCAGACCTGGGATACGAAAAATGAGAGGCCAGTTGGTACAGATGAGATTCTTCAGAGAGGGCTCCTTAGAGAGAATAAGACTAGTTGAGAAATAAACAATAAGAGATATAAGTTGAGCTTCCTCACTTTGACTATTTGTGTGATGTGGGTAGTATGGATTATTGACAAATTAGAAGTAGAATTCACATATTCACTGAGTGTCTTTTGAGTATATGCTAAGTACCAGGGGGCTTCCCTGATGGCTCAGATGGTAAAGAATCCACCTGCAATGTAGGAGACGTGGGTTCAATCCCTTGGTTGGGAAGATGACCTGGAGAAGAAAATGGCAACCCACTCCTGTATTCTTCCCTGGAGAATCCCATGGACAGAGAAGCCTGGCAGGCTACAGTCCACGAGGTTGCAAAGAGTTGGGCATGACTGAGTGACTAACACTTTCACTTTAAGTACCAGGTACCATTTCAGAGATGGGAACAAGATGGAGGCAAAAAATGGCCTGTCCCTGGTCTCAGGAAGAACAGGAAGCCCAAGAATTCTCTCCCTTTAGTTCAGGGAGACTGACAGCAAACAAATATTGCAGAGTACATCATCAATGACAAGAACAAAGGGGAAAAATAGAGTAGGGGCAGTAGGTTGTGCAGAGGCCGAGGTTATGCAGGTGGGGTGGGAATGTGATTTTTTAAGGCTTAGGGAAGTCCAGTCTGATAGGGTGACATCTGAACAAAAACATAAAGGACAGGAACTATCCAGAAATCTTGGGGTAAAGTAGTTCAGGGAGAAGGCAGAGTAATTATAAAGGTGTTGAGGTGAAGTGTTGGCCAATGAGAACAGTGAGGAGGCCAGTGTGTCAAGAATAGAGGGACAGCAGTGGTAGCAGTGGGGTCAGAGGGCTGGATCATAGGGGGGCTTTCGGCCATTGCATGTTTGAGATTTTATTCTGAGTGAGAAAGGAAGTCATTAGAGGTGTTTGGGAGAAGGGTGACCTGATCGGATTTCCCTTTTAATAGTCTCATTCTCTGGCTGCTCTGTAGGGAATACTCTAGGAGACAAAGGGCAAAAGCAGGGAGGCCGTTGACCAAGTAAGTCATTGATGTCACGCAGGAAGCGGTGATGGTGACTTGGACGAGTGATGGTGCTGGTGAGAAATGATCAATCCTGGGTATACTTTGAAGGTAGAGACAACAGGCTTTGCTGAAATACTCATGGTACAAGAGAAAGAGCATAACCCGGGGTTTGAGGCCTGATTAACAGGAATGATGGAGTCGTCATTTATTGAGATGGGAAGACTGGGAGGCAGGAGTGGTTTGGGGCAGGTAAAGTTCACATGTCTACCAACTATCCAAGTGGACATGCCAGGTAGGCAACCTTTATATCTTCAGGTCTAGGCTGAAGACATAAACTTAAGTGTTATGGGTAGAGTGTATTTAAAGTCTTGAGACCACAGAAGATCACTGTGGAAGGAAGTGTAAATAAAGAGGAGAAGAGGACTGAACACTGAACCTTAGGACACACCAAAGTTAGAATCTTAAGGATGTAGGGGAACCAAGCAAAGATTCCTGGAAGGAGTGACCAGTGAGGAAGGAAGAGGAGGAAGGGAGGAGGAAGAACAATAGCAGCAACAACAAAGTAATATCTAGAAGTGAGGTGAACGGAGTGTTTGAGAAAAAGGGAGCTGCCAGCTATATAAAATCCTGCTGATAGTTCATTTAAGACCAGGACTTACACTGTTGGTGGGAATGCAAACTAGTACAGCCACTGTGGAGAACAGTGTGGAGATTCCTTAAAAAGCTGGAAATAGAACTGCCTTATGACCCAGCAATCCAACTGCTGGGCATACGCACCGAGGAAACCAGAACTGAAAGAGACACGTATACCCCAGTGTTCATCGCAGCACTGTTTATAATAGCCAGGACATGGAAGCAACCTAGATGTCCATCAGAAGACGAATGGATAAGAAAGCTGCGGTACATATACACAATGGAGTATTCCTCAGCCATTAAAAAGAACACATTTGAATCTGTTCTAATGAGGTGGATGAAACTGGAGCCTATTGTACAGAGTGAAGTAAGCCAGAAAGAAAAACACCGATACAGTATACTAACACATATATATGGAATTTAGAAAGATGGTAATGATAACCCTGTGTGCGAGACAGCAAAAGATACACAGATGTATAGAACAGTCTTGGACTCTGTGGGAGAGGGTGAAGGCAGGATGATATGGGAGAATGGCATAGAAACATGTATAATATCATATAAGAAACGAATCGCCAGTCCAGGTTCGATGCAGGATACAGGATGTTTGGGGCTGGTGCACTGGGATGACCCAGAGGGATGGTACGGGGAGGGAGGAGGGAGGGGGGAGGGGGGTTCAGGATGGGGAACACGTGTACACCCGTAGCGATTCATGTTGATGTATGGCAAAACCAATACAGTATTGTAAAGTAATTAGCCTCCAATTAAAATAAATAAATTTATAAAAATAAAAAATAAAAATGTATATGATTAAAAAAAAACCAGGACTGAGTTGACCATTGTCTGTGTCAGACTTTCTGTGTTATTTTCAATCATCCCCATAAAATGGGACAATCCCTTTTATTTTGGCTTTAGATCCAGAACTTTCTGTCGATGATATTTAGTGAATCAAATAAACTCTATTTTTCATACACATTCTCATGTATGTTGAAAATAATAGATTAAATCAGAAATTTCTGTTCCATAAAATCATCCCAACAGGGAGTGCTGGAGCCTCTCATTCAGGCCTTAGTATGGCAGATGCTAATACTAAAAATATACCACCAATACTAGCACTAAATCAGAGTAGGGGGATCATCTTTTGTATCATCACGGCCACAGTCTCATTTTAGATCACTTCATATCCATTCTTGGAAGAAAGACTTTTCAGGGAGGATATGATGAGAAAACAGACTTCTTTCATTGTCAACAGGGTTAAAGCCACACTCTCAGGCTGGAGGCTCTGTTGTTCTTACCTTCAAAAATGCATCCCTTCCACATGCGTCCAGTGAAGAGCAGCACTGGGTGTAAGTGAGCATCTTGGCTGATGGAGGGGCCCCTACCACCATGCTGACCACTTAGTTCTTATTGCAGATGCAAAGGCATCAATCCAAGTTTAGAATGAAGGAGAATGTTTATTTCTCATCTCATGTTATGGACTCAGAAATACCCTACGTACATTGTGGTTCTAATAGTTGATTTATTTTCCAAGTCATGAAGTAAAATTAGGCCCACATGCCTTTTGCTTTATGCTTACTTTAAAAAATTCTCAACACAATTTTAGTCACAACTTAAACTTGTTCATACATTTGACTTTTAAGGCAGAAAGTAGAAATTAATGTGGTCAGTGTTCATGGCATTTTCAGTTTACCATGGACCAAAATGCAGGGGGAAATTTCCTACATTTTCAGAACAATATCACCACTTGAGAAGGTTTAGAAAGCCATTTGAACTAAACTAAATCAAATTACCTATACTGAATCAATTGACCCAGTTTTTTTAATTAACCTTTAATATGAAAATTAAATCAAATGTTAAAATGTAGGAAAAAGGAATCCCTTTCTTGGTTGCATCTCTGAGACTAATCCCACATTTGCTGGTCATCCGCCCATTAACTATTTATTAATAGTTTTTCTGAATACTTGATAGTGAGAGGGTAACAGGCAGGAAGGCCAGGGGTCTCCAAATGGAGGAAATAGCCTGCAAGAGTCAGACATTTTTCTCTCTCTTAAGCAGCAGGAGGAAACAAACTAGCGATATTTTTTCCTTCTCTATACAAATTTAAAAGGAGGTTTTTCTTAAAATTCTGTGTTGCCATGACACCTGGTTTCACCTGAAGTTAATCAATGCCTTTTTCTCGTGGATATGTTTATCTTAAGCTATGCTAATGTACTATGCATTTACCCCAAACTCTGTCTTCAAGTTGGTTCTGCCTTTCGGCTCAGAACCTACTTGACAAACCAGTATGTTATACTCAGATATTGTTCCTCTAATCTATGTAAATGAAACTATTTGTATGGTGATCTGCCCTTCTTCAAGATTCAAGTTAATCATTTTATGGCCCAAGGTGTACCATTTGGTGCCAAGATTATCACAAAATGCATCTTATGGGTGAGGGGGCCTGGTGCCATTCTGAGTTTTAAGACATTCCTTTCTTTCATTAACAGACTGCTAGTGACTATATAACATCCAGCTAAAGACTAACAGGGGGGCACTCTTTCTGCCCGCTTCTGATGTCTATGTCAGAAGCTTTCTCCATCTCCTTTATACTTTAATAAAACTTTTATTACACAAAAGCTCTGAGTGATCAAGCCTCGTCTCTGGCCCCGGATTGAATTCTTCTCCTCCGGGGGCCAAGAATCCCAGCGTCGTGATTCAACAACAACCTTTCAGTAGGTTGTAGCAATAGATGTTATTTATTAGAGACCCATGTTCATTAAAGTATCATCTGGAAATCAACAGAACCTAATAATATCCAATGTTGCATATTGACTGTGTAAACGTGGTATTGGTTGCTATGTAATAATTCTAAGTGACATCAGGGAAGGGGAATGACAACAGTGGTAAAGACTACTTTTTCCTAAGGTACCAAAAATATTAGAGCGAATTTAGGCTACTGCTCAATAGGGAGAGAATTGATTGTGTCCCATATTGTCCCATATTGCAGTTCTCCTTTCCTACCGTAGCACAGACTGAGGCTTTCTAGTCCAGGAGATCTGACCTCAGATCTAAGCAGAAGTCTGGTGCTACTGACTGCCACAAGGGAGGCATATTTTAGAGAATTGAGGGCTTCTATTTTGAGAGAATTCAGATAAGAGACGGAGAAGGCACTGGCAACCCACTCCAGTACTCTTGCCTGGAAAATCTCATGGACAGGGGAGCCTGGTGGGCTGCAGTCCATGGGGTCGCTAAGAGTCGGACATGACTGAATGACTTCACTTTCACTCTTCACTTTCATGCATTGGAGAAGGAAATGGCAACCCACTCCAGTGTTCTTGCCTGGAGAATCCCAGGGACGGGGGAGCCTGGTGGGCTGCCATCTCTGGGGTCGCACAGAGTCGGACACGACTGATGTGACTTAGCAGCAGCAGCAGCAGATACAAAGAAGCAAAGCTCAGGTATAGAGTGAGAAATTGGCTACACCATGGTTTTGAGGGAAGATGGCCAAATTTGGAATAGCCCCTCCACCCATGCCTTTTGTTCCTGCTTTCTCCCCAAAGAGTCACTTTAGGCTATTTGGCTTACTAATGTTCAAGAGATGTAATCATTGTTGCAAAAGAAAAAAAAAAAAAAAAAGCCATATATACAAAGCAGAGTAATACTTGGGCAATTTGCCCTGATGGTTGACTTCCCCGCAGTCTGGCCACATGAGAGTGGCATGATGTGATACTTAACTTTACAGGCAGACCTGCACGTAAGTTTTTGTGTGGCTTTAAGCACAACTGCTTCACGATTACCAGGTATTTTGCCTAATAGGTAGTTCCTGTTAGTAAAGCTATGGAAAATGAGTTTCCCTTTGTGCAATCGAGGCAGCTTGTATATTGCGTGGCTCCCATTATCCTGGCTCTTACCATAGTTTCAAGATGCCCAATAACTTCATGACAGTAGCCCATAGTGTCACCTGTCATTTCTGACAGCACCTCACTGACGGGCTTGGTGAAGTCCTTGGGGCTGATGCACTCAGTGGCTCCTACAGCCACAGCCTTTTCAAATTTGTCTTTGCTGAGGTCAGCCCCAACGATCCTGGATGCACCAGCTGACTTACAGCCCATGATGACCGAAAGGGCAACTCCTCCCAGGCCAAAGACTACACACATTGAGCCAGGGGTGACCTGTGGGGAGACAAGTCCTGTAAATGCTAGACCTAGGGTAAAAAGGTAGAACCTGCCAAGCATCTCCAATCATAGAACATGAAATTCAGAAGATCACTTTGATGAGTTACTAGGACCAAATGACTCATTCTCATGACAGTGCCACAAAGAGAATCAGAAACAGCACAAACCCTTGCCAAATTTGTTTTAGATTTGGTTTAACCAGCATGTTCTTAGTGATCATAACTGAATCTTTTGTAAATAAGTTGAAAGTTGAGCCTCCATGTTGCAATAGATTATCGATCCATGTATAGCTTCAGGAAGAAAATGTAGTTAAATCAGTTGGAGGATTTTTACCCATACTACGTGTTATTAGGGTTTCCCTGGTGGCTCATATGGTAAAGAATCTGCCTGTCATGCAGGAGACTCAGGGTCAATCCCTGGGTTGGGAACATCCCTTGGAGAAGGGAATGGCTACTGATTCCAGTATTGTTGCCTGGAGAATTCCAGTGGACTATGCAACCAGCACGTAGTCCCTGGGTTGCAAAAAGTCAGATGTGACTGAGCAACTAACACTTTTATTTCATGCTATATTAAAGAAGATTCTAGCCAAAATTCATCTCCTAGATGAACACTCTTAATCCTATTATACAGCAGGGGGCAAGGAAACCTGAAAACACTCCTAGAACACTTTTAATCCTATTACACAGCAGGGAGCAAGGAAACCTGAAAACAGAAAGACCTGTATCTATATATGCATGTGTTTTGAAATGTCTAAACTTATAAGCAGAGATTTCTGTGGGTACAGAGGTGCCATACCCACTCTCCATGAGCTGTAATTTCAGCTGTGGCCTCCCAAGCTCTCAGTTCAGTTCCTGAACTTGGAGCTTTGAAATCCGTGTGGCCATTCTCTCAAATATCATTAATCATTCACTCATTCGACAACACATTTTATTGATGAGTTCTTTGTGGTCAGAAACTAAACTGGGCATGTTCTGCCTTTTCTTGTAATTTCTCTGGTAGTTTTACTAGCACAGTAAAAAAAGTAGAATACTAATTTAAACTATATCAATGTCCCTTCTCTCATCTCTTTCTTGGAATAAATCTGTTTCAACAGCCATATGTATATTTTCCACAAACTCCTTACCTTTTTAGTCTTCCACATATTTGGACATCCCTTTCCTTTATTCATTCATACTTTTCCAAGTATTATTTATTGAGTCATTACTATGTCCAGGCTCCTTGCTAAGCAGTGCAGGGAACAGAGACTTGGTCCACACCTTCCTGGAGCTTGTGGGCTAACGAAAAGTAAAGGCACAAGAATTTGAGATTTGGGACCATACTATTAATGAACCAGTCATGTTACCTTGAATAATAGAAAGAGATTCCTGCTTAGATGTAGTGGACAGAAAGAAATGAAGAACTTCTTTGAGCAAGCAGGTGATTTTTTTTTTTTTTTTTTTTTTTGAGAAACCATTTCAGCTCAATTCAGTTCAGTCACTCAGTCATGTCCGACTCTTTGCGACCCCATGAATTTCAGCACGCCAGGTCTCCCTGTCCATCACCAACTCCCGGAGTTCACTCAAACTCACGTCCATCGAGTCAGTGATGTCATCCAGCCATCTCATCCTCTGTTGTCCCCTTTTCCTCCTGCCCCCAATCCCAGCATCAGTCTTTTCCAATAAGTCAATTCTTTGCATGAGGTGACCCAAGTACTGGAGTTTCAACTTTAACATCATTCCTTCCAAACAACACCCAGGACCGACCTCTTTTAGAATGGACTGGTTGGACCTCCTTGCAGCCCAAGGGACTGTCAAGAGTATTCTCCAACACCACAGTTCAAAAGCATCAATTCTTTGGTGCTCAGCTTTCTTCACAGTCCAACTCTCATATTCATACACGACCACTGGAAAAACCATAGCCTTGACTACACGGACCTTTGTTGGCAAAGTAATGTCTCTGCTTTTCAATATGCTGTCTAGGTTGGTCATAACTTTCCTTCCAAGGAGTGTCTTTAAATTTCATGGCTGCAATCACCACCTGCAGTGATTTTGGGGCCCCCAAAAATAAAGTCTGACACTGTTTCCACTGTTTCCCCATCTATTTCCCATGAAGTGATGGGACCAGATGCCATGATCTTAGTTTTCTGAATGTTGAGCTTTCAGCCAACTTCTAACTCTCCTCCAGAGAAACCATTTATTTCTCCTTAATTTTTAGATTTTACTAGGATGCAAATCTAAATTGGTAGTCTTTCTGTTTCTTCCCCGGTGGCTCAGTGGTAAAGAATTTGCCTGCAATGCAGGAGACCTGGGTTCAATTTCTGGCTCAGGAAGAACCCCTGGAGACAGGAATGGCTACCCAGGAATGGCCATCCAGTATTCTTGCCAAGAGAATCCCATGGACAGAGGAGCCTGGCAGTCTACAGTCCATGGGGTTGCAAAGAGTCAGGCACGACTGAGCGACTAACACTTTCACTTTTCTGTTTCCCCCAGCATTGTAACTTTTCCCAACAGGTGATCTTTATTTTTTATTTATTTTTTTTTAATTTAAATTTTTATTTTTACTTTATTTTACTTTACAATACTGTATTGGTTTTGGCAGGTGACCTTTAAACTGAGAATAATGTTAAGGAAGCAGCCACATAAGGGCTCAGTAGATGAGCATTCCAGACAATCAGAATACCTTGTGTAAATATTTTCATGCAAGACAAGGACAGCTCAGCAGGCTTATACATCTCACGAGAGGCGAGTGTGAGTGGATCATAGTGGGTTAGATGAGATTGTTCCAAGAATGGAAGCTATTGAAGGGTTTTTAGCAAAGATGTAATGCAGACCAATTTATGTTTTATAAAATTACTCTGATTTGTAAATGGAGAATTACTGGAGATGGAGAGGAGTAATGAAAACAATAAAAGGAAGGCCATTGCATCCAATGAAGATATGATAATGGTAGTGAGATGAAGAAAATGGAAAGATTTAAAACATACCAGAATTGAAAGAGACACATGTACCCCAATATTCATCGCAGCACTGTTTATAATAGCCAGGACATGGAAGCAACCTAGATGTCCATCAGCAGACGAATGGATAAGAAAGCTGTGGTACATATACACAATGGAGTATTACTCAGCCATTAAAAAGAATACATTTGAATCAATTCTAATGAGGTGGATGAAACTGGAGCCGATTATACAGAGCAAAGTAAGCCAGAAAGAAAAACACCAATATAGTATACTAATGCATATATATGGAATTTAGAAAGATGGTAATGATAACCCTGTATGCAAGACAGCAAAAGAGACAAGAGGTAAAGAACAGACTTTTGGACTCTGTGGGAGAGGGAGAGGGTGGGATGATTTGGGAGAATGGCATTGAAACATGTATACTATCAGGTAAGAAACGAATCTCTAGTCTAGATTCAATACAAGATACAGGATGCTTGGGGCTGGTGCACTGGGATGACCCAGAGAGATGATATGGGGAGGGGGGTTCAGGGTTGGGAACTCATGTACACCTGTGGTGGATTCATGTCAATGTATGGCAAAACCAATACAGTATTGTAAAGTAAAATAATAAAAATAATAAAATAAAATATACCTTGTAGGTAAAGTTAGCAGGACTTGCTGCTGGATTGTATATAAGGGGATGGAGAGGGAAGATCAAGGATGAAGAAAATTAGAGTGGGCATAAATATGTCTGGGTGACAGGGAAGAAGAAAATTAAGAATTCCATATGATACATACTCATTTTGAGATACCTGTGAGATTCTTAAAGGGAGATGTCAGGTATGGCATTGGATGAAAGAATTTGGGGTTCAGAGAGAGTACTGGAGATAGAAATTTCAACTCAACTAACATATGGACAATTTTTAAGACTTCAGAGTTGGATGAGACCACCACATACGGGATTGTTTGGGGAATGGTTTTAGTAGTTATGAATTGTGTGTTATTTTACCCACTTCTTCTACTTATTAAGAGTGACATAGAGAGTCAGTTTAGTCACTCGGTTGTGTCTGACTCTTCGCAACCCCATGTACTGCAGCATGCAGGGCTTCCTTGTCCATCACCAACTCCTGGAGCCTGCTCAAACTCCTGTCCATTGAATTGGTCATGCTGTCCAACCATCTCATCCTCTGTCATCTTCTTCTCCTCCTGTCTTCAATCTTTCCCAGCTTCAGGGTCTTTTCCAGTGAGTTAGTTCTTTGCATCAAGTGGCCAAAGTACTGGAGCTTCAGCTTCAGCGTCAGTCCTTCTAATGAATATTCAGGACCAATTTCCTTTAGAATTGACTAGTTTGATCTCCTTGCAGTCCAAGAGACTCCCAAGAGTCTTCTCCAACACCACAGTTCAAAAGCATCAATTCTTCAGCACTCAGCCTTCTTTATGGTCCACATCCATACATGACTACTGGAAAAACCATAGCTTTGATTCTATAAATGGACCTTTGTAGGCAAAGTGATGTCTCTGCTTTTTACTATGCTGTCTAGATTGATCATAGCTTTTCTTCGAAGAAGCAAGTGTCTCTTAGTTTGATGGCTGCAGTCAGCAACTGCAGTGATTTTGGAGCCCAAGAAAATAAAAGTCTGTCACTGTTTCCATTGCTTCCCTATCTATTTGCCATGAAGTGATGGGTCCAGATGCCATGATCATTAGTTTTTTGAATGCTGAGTTTTAAGCCATCTTTTTCACTCTCCTTTTTCATTTTCATCAAGAGGCTCCTCAGTTCCTCTGACATAAGCTGAGTCAAAATAATCACTCTTAAATTTTCACATTTTCATACTATATACTAGCCATTAGAGGTTGCATTTTGTCCCCCAACCTAACTACTTATTCATACATTGAAGTCTTAACTCCCAGTACCTCAGAATGTGATCTCATTTGGAGTTAGGGTTTTTGCAGAAGTAATAAACTTTAAGGTAATTCAGTTCAGTTTAGTTCAGTCGCTCAGTCAAATAAGGTAATTAGATGGGTTCTAATCCAGTATGATTGATGTCCTTATAAAAAGGGAAAATTTGGATAAAAAGACTGGCATAGAAGGAAGGTGATATGAAGAGACATTGGGAGAAGACAGCCAAGGAGAGAGACCTGGAACAGATCTTTCATTCACAGCTCTTAGAAGAAACCAGTCCTGCCAACACTTTGATTTGGGATTCCTAGTTTCCAGAATGTGAAACAATAAGTTTCTGTTGTTTAAGCCACCAAGTCTGTGGCAGTTTGCTACAACAGCCCTAGCAAGTTAACACACCAGCGTTAATAGTTATTTTGTGAAAAAGATTAATTTTAGATGTGAATCTAAATTTCAGAAAAGAACCTGAAGGAAATACAGAGGAAACAAAATTAAATCTAGAGATTTTATTTTCACTTATTCAGAAATAAAATTTTAAATCTGAATTTTTCATTCTCTTCCAATTGACCTGGCATTGTGTAGAAACAGCCTGCATATGAGATGCTTTCAAAAGTTTTGTTTTATAAAAAAAACTTCAGTTTTCCTTAAAAAAAAAAAAAAAAGGCATTTAAAAAATAAAATAGGAACTAGCCCACCCTGCTTCTTACCTTGCCAATCTTAATAGTGGCCCTGTATCCAGTGGAAAATCCACATCCAGTTAAACAGATTTTCTCAGGAGGAGCTGCATCAACAGTCTTAGTGATGGAAGTTTCATCCACCGCCGTGTACTCAGTGAATGTACTGGTGCTCAAGAAGTGATAGACTGGCTTGCCCTTGCATGTACATCTGGTGCTGCCATCAGCCAGGACTCCATGACCAGTGATACTGTTTGATACGGCAAATACTCAGATTAATTCAATTCAAAAAATTAGCACAGGAACAATTAAATGGCATTACAGAAAAGTGACTGAAACCTACTCTGTCCTTATACAAAGGTTGCCATCTGGGTTGCGACAAGCATTGCATTCTCTACACTGAGGCAGAAAGTGGGGGATGACTTTGTCATCCAGAGAGAAAACATGATGTAATGTGTTGGTCATTAACATTAAAGGATGAAATAGACAAATGTGAATTGAGCCCATGCCATATGCAAGAAGCTTAAGAGTAGAGGCATGCCTTGGAGATATCACAGGTTCAGTTCTAGACCATTGTTGTAAAGTGAGTCACACAAATTTTTTGGTTTCCCAGTGCATAAAAAAAATCATGCTTATACTATCCTGTAGTCTATTATGTATGCCAAAGCATTGTGTAAAATAGCAGTGTATATATCTTAATTTAAAATTTTGCTATTGGAAAAATGGCACTGATAGACTTGCTTGAGGCAGGGTTGCCTCAAACTTTCAATTTAAAAAAAAAAAAAAAAAAGCATTTCCTTAGAAGCATAATAAAGCAAAGTGCAATTAAAAAAGGTATGCCTGTATTCTAAAGTTTATAACCACATCAAATTTGTTTGTTAAAGGTTGAGACTTTGCCAAATTAAATTTCACTCTATACAACCCATTTTCCTTGTGTTCTTTTATCCTCCTAAATTCATTAAGGCTCCTCTAATAATTCCTAGTTGCATTATTTCCTTTGATAGGATAGACAGCCCTACTTATCTCAGACTTGTGGCTCAACATTTGCACACCTAGTTTCATTGTAGTGACTCCTTCTCCAATGCTGTCTACAATCCAAGGAGCTTCATATCCCACAATCACTGAAAACTTAGACACTATTGCTCCTTTTCATCACATGGGCATCTGTTTGACAGATTCCCATTGCCAACACCTGGGTTCAAAGGAAAGAACATTCACCAACCAGCAAAGGGGTTGTTCTACAGTTGGGAAGACATTTATCTCTTTCTTGAAAAGACTATAATTATTTATGCTGGATGACTGCCCAATATAATAGTGTTGATTCGCGAATTCTGAGCTGAGGATCAACCATCAAACCAAAATCTCTCTCTTTAGGGAATTTATAGTACTGCTGCCTCTGGCTGTATTTTTGAATCTCAGTCTTTTTGAAGTAAACTGATGCTCCTGTGAGGGAACTAGAATGCAGTTTGTTACCCAGCACAGAAGTAGATGTTTACAGTTAGTTCCTCCTCTTGATGAAAGATAAGAGGGAATGGGAATGATGTGCAGAAGAGAAGTGAGCAAAATTGTATGTTACCACAGTGCTCGGATAACAAGAGATGGTCAAAGAAAGATGGCAGCAATGACTATTCAATAATCTGGTGATCAAAACAACGGTTAGGCTCTGTCCAAAGGAGTGGGGGGAATGTTCCAGGAAGCTGTCAGTTCTCCAGGCACAAATGAGTTCCTTATTTTTTGTGAAAAGTAATCTCAATGTTATTTGATAACCAGAAGATTTACAAAATATTCTTTAGTCATAATGATTAACCATTTTTATCACTGTGTCAATAAAAATTCAACAAATGAAAGTTATACAGAGCAGATTAGTAGAACTGTTTTTTAATCAATAACTGCCGTTAATTTTATACCCACTATGGCCTTATCAATTTAAAAAAAAAACAGAATGAGAGTTAATAACTGAAAATTGGGAATCATTTCCTTATTTAAGGATCCAACCTCACAATAATATATACTCAAAGTAGGGGTGATAAAATTTTAGGCTTATATGCACTCTCAGGTTACTTTAATACAGACTTCTTTCACCTTTGGTGGAGCAACTTCTATCTCCTCAATGGAAAAGAGTTTCTTCTGTTCCCATAGCACAGCCACTTTACGTTTAATAACCTAAGAAATTGGTGAGAGTTATAAACAGGCTCCAAGTTTGTCTTTACAGTTACAGACTCTCCAAACGATACAAATCTGGACAGATCACTTTGTAATCCTTAGAGATCATCTTATGTACACCTGTGATATATGAGGAGTGCAGCCCAGAGGTACTAACAACTGGATCTGTGCTCACAGAGCATGTGGGAAGCAGGGCTGGACCAGATTCTGAGGTGCACCCTTTCCAGCCCTTTGCCTTTTCTCTGCCTGTGCTCACATAATATTTTACTAAACTAGGTTCTTTTACTACCATTTCAAAGTAAAAAAATGTCACCTGTGTATCACTTATTCACAAGAGCAGATTTGTAAAACAGAAAATGTTGTTGATATATCTTCAAGAATCTAAGCCAGTATTTAATAGCTGTATAATCATGTAGCAATGGTGAGGACATTAGAAAATTAGCTTGTTTAGAGATGAAGGGAACCATGAACATCATGATGCATATAGACTGCGAATTCCTGGATGACTGTGTCTTTGCATCTCCTAATCCCTTTTTGTACCCAGCCCAGTTCTTGCATTTCATGGGTCTAGATAGGTGAGGTAAAGCTTCTCATCTCTGCTGCTGCTAAGTTGCTTCAGTCGCGTCCAACCCTGTGCGACCCCATGGACATCAGCCCACTAGGCTCCTCCCCTCACAGAAGTGGAAATTAAAGAGTGGAGCATCTCAATGAAGAGCCTTCAGCTGTTCAACTGGTTTGGGTAGTTATTTAATTAAAGAATTTTGCTGACGTTATTGAAATCAGAGAAGGGGGGAGAGAGAGATTGTTTTCTTGATTTCCCATCCTCAAATCTGTTTAGGAATCCAATTCATTTGTTCAGACACCAAATGAGTTATCAGTTATCTTTCATCTTTCTTGTCAACTAATACACCATTTCTAAGATCTGCTTTAGATGGATAGTTACTACAAGAGATTTTGAGAAATGATATGCTGGAAACAGTTGGGACGCTGAAAGCCATCAGTGATTTTAACATTCACCCTCTGCCTCTCTGAGGCAAATGTCATGGGGCACAGTGTTGCTGACTCTATTGTTTTATTCCTGTCCTCTTTGTTGCCGTTGTTCAGTCACTCAGTCATGGCTGACTCTTTGTGACCCCATGGACTGCAGCACACCAGGCTTCCCTGTCCTTCACCATCTCCTGGAGCTTGCTCAAACTCATGTCCATTGAGTCAGTGATGCCATCCAACTATCTCATCCTCTGTCGTCCCCTTCTCCATCTGCCTTCTATCTTTTCTACCTCTGTCAGCAAGTAATGTCTCTGCTTTTTAATACACTGTCTAGGTTTGTCATAGTTTTTCTTCTAAGGAGCAAGTGTCTTAATTTCACGGCTCCAGTCACCGTCTGCAGTGATGACCCCATATAAAAAGGGTTACAGTGCAATGTGGTCCAATGTTGATGCTAGAAATTTCACATCACAATTCCACACTAATGCCTGCTGGATTAATAGCTAAGATTTAAAGTCAAACTATAAATATAAACTACGTGGAGCATTGAGGAGTTTTTGTGCTTGAGAATGACAGAAAAAAGTCATACTGGAAACATCTAAGAATGAACATTTTGTGTCTTGAGAAGTAGTAAATACCAATATGTGTCATTGAAAGTAAATTTATGGAAACATTTTGCTTACCAGAACAATTGCCCAGCTATCCTGAAATTCAGTTTTTAATAATGTCAATAGAAGCCACATTTTTCCATTTTTCTTGCTGAAAAAACTCCCATATGCTATTTTATCCTGTTTCTACTGGCATTCTCTGAAATCCTAACCCATTGCTCTCCCTCATCCCCCAGGGTATGCTTGCTCAACAGGTATTTAATTCCCCAAGAAATATCCCCAAGTATTCAATTATGTTAAGATATTCAAGTTCTAACAACCAGACCCACATTATTAGATCATGAGGATACAGAAATGTTCTGCTCACATTCCCAGCGGTGCCCATTCTGCCATTCTTTTTGTGCTGTGTTTCAGTAAACAGACTTTTTCTGCCTGTTGTTTAGCTCAGTTTGCTGTAAATAACAGTATCTTGTGCCCTCAGATAAATGGTCTGGCTCAAAAGTTCTGCCTTGAGTGATATGACTCATGTCTTCAAGACTTCCAATGGGCCATAACCCTCACCCTTGGCAGTCAATTTTGAAAAGAAATATGGTAACCTGCAATGATCAAACCATGAGTAGAGCTCTAACAAAGACAAGATGGTCAATCCTATTGAAAATGACTGAAAGCTTTCTTATCCATCTTATTTCTGGGGATATAAAAACATATCAGGTTAGTTCAGCTCAACATAACTCAGTAAAAAATGGATTGTGTGCTTCTTTAGCTGCTCTGCAAGGCACAGCTGAGTTTAGGGATGTGTGTGTATTTATTGATGTATATTGTATTTATTGATGTTCTAGTAATACTTCACAACACAGAGACTTGATGTAGTTTGTGGAAAACATGTAATTAAACATAAATGAAAACAAGGCCAAGAAAATGTAAAAGATTGGAATAAAAGGTCAAAATTAGAAAAGAGGAGTCAAGGATATATAGAACATGGGTATGGATAACTGTGGTTTCTAGATATTTGAGGGAATGAAAGATGTGTAAAATTTGTTAGCTCTGCATGTGGACGGATTATGGACTGAACCCAAATCACCATTACACACAGCTGTCTCGTACAGTTGTATAAGCTGTGCATGGCACAGAGGCATACAGTGCAAAGGAGAAAGGGAGCTGAAGTCCAGCCTGTATCTGGCTCTCAAATGTTAAGGGTTTTCATTTACTTGGCAAGTGTTTCACTCTTCTGAAGTAGTTGTTTAACTACTTCAAGAGACTTTTTCTGAAGATAAGATACAATGGAGCTGGAATCTTTGGGATTTCCTGGCTATTAATAGGAGAATAGGCAGGATGGATTTTATTTGTCACACTATTTGGGAGTGCACTGGCAAATTCACTTCCAAGTAAATTCATTTTACACAAAGGAGATTTTACTCTTGTGGAATCAGTCAGTAGGGCAAGTTTTCCAAGTCTATAAAGCTGTTCAGATCATGAAATATACGTTTAGACAACAGATATGAGCAAAATTTTCTTTTAAAAGTCTGGCATAAGCTTTGCCCACAGATACCTCTCTCAGTGTAATATAGTAAATGTTGTAGGTCCACCTTAAAATCTACATACCTAATTCAGGATTATGAACTAGAAGGACCTTGTTTATCCATCCTATATGTAGCACTTACGTCTGCTAACTCCTGTCTCCCACTTCGACCCTCAACCTCTGTCCCAGTCAGCAATCACGAGTCTGTTCTCCATGTCTGTGGGTCTGTTTCCATTTTGTAGTTAGATTCATTTGTGCCAATTTAAGGTTTCACATAGAAGTGATATGGTATTCTCTTTCATTTTACTTCACTTAGTACAATAATCTCTAGATGTATCCATGTTGCTGCAAGCATCATTAGTTTGCCCTTTTTATGTCTGAGTAGTATTCCATTGTATATATGTACCACACTGTTGGGAGCCAGCATGAGGAACTCCGCCCATGGCAAAGGCCATGAGGAAGGAAGCTTGGTATATGCAAAGGCATGATCAAGCCTCAGGAAACCCCCTGTTCCCGAGCATCTACCCCCCAAACCAGAGTACTTTACGGGGAGCTCTCCCCCATAACCATTTCTCTCAGAGAAGGAGTTAACTTGCAGCTCCAGTTAATGAAAATTCCTGGGCGTGATAGGAGTGTTTCAACTTACGAACTCTGAAGTTTCTCTGGCCTGCCTGATCAGGCTCGTCCGGCCGCATGTGATTGTTTACAGCCTCCCAACTGTGAGAGGCACGGGATGTTTTAAAACTTTCTAAATACAGCCTCTTTTGAGAAGTTAGAAGATCATTAGTATAGTATTAGTAGGATGATTAGGAATTATATTGGTGAAGGGTTTTTTCATTTGTCCTGCCAATAATTACTGCTAATTCCCTGCCCTGGGTGTGACAAGGATGTCTCAGGTCAAACCTCTCTGCTGACAGACTAGCTTGTGTGACAACCTCTCAACCATAAACAGCACAGAGAGTTTGGAGTATTAGTGTAGGGCTTTTTTCATTAATGAGTCAATGATTGCCATCAGGCCTCCATATCCTTAGGCACCTGGGAATATATTAATCAATGTATTTGGAATATAGAAAAGGGAATATAGTAGTTTTTGATGTTAGCAATACTAGACTTTTGAGTTAATGAATCTTATCTTTTGTTATAGATCACTGTACTTTGTTATAAATCACTGTAAATCACTATGCTATGTAACTTTATCACTATCTTAAGACAAAATATATCTTAAGGGGAACATTGGTGAAGGGTTTACATTTGTTGAGCCAATACTTGCTGCTAAATCTCCATATTCCTGTCCTTATAATGGATATAACTAGCATATAGGAGAAATAAGTATTAACCTTTAAGATTAATCATGTTAAACCTTAGGTTAAGTAAATTCCTTTCTTGATTGTAACTCACTACACCCTCACCCTATAGAAATGCAACTTTATTTGGAGGGTGGCGCCTGATTTAAGAAAAAATCACTCCTGGAAAAATAAGTTTTCTGGTTAACTGACTGGTATCAGAAAGGGCCATGAAATGTCAGGAGACCTCATGGCTAAAAGATGATGAAACTCATAAGACCTTTGTATAATTTTATATGAAGCACCTGATTGTGACAAGGGTCAGGTCTGCTGACCCCCACGTGACTCTGTATTCATCCCTATGTATAACAAAAAGGTATATAAACAAACCTGAAAAATAAAGAAATCAGATCAGTTTCTGGAAAGACTGATTCCCCCGTGTCATTTCTTTCTCGCTCTCCACTTTCCTGGCTGAATTCCCATCTGAAATGTGGGTACTCACCAAGCCTGCTAATTCTGCCTGGGCTTCTGAGATTGGACTGGGGGAGGCCTCAGTGCCTCCTCTCCTTTGGGAGAATGGAAAGACGCCTGTGGCCTACGTAGGTGGTGATTGGTATTCCATGTAAACCAGTTATTCAGCCTCTTTTCTCCACTAATTCTCCTACTACACTGTCTGTTTCTAATCTTCCTCTATATCTGTAATTAAATAAGTGTTTTCCAGGACGCCGACTCCATCCCCACATTCGAATCACCCTGGATCCACTGGGGCTGGACCCTGGCACCACACCTTTGTCCATTCATCTTCCAATATACCTTTAAGTTGCTTCCATGTCTTGGTGATTGTGAATAGTGCTGCTGTGAATACAGAGGTGCATGTATCTTTTTGAATTATACTTTTGTCCAGAATATGCCCAGGAATGAGATTGCTAATATATTAAAAAAAAAAAAACGAAGAAGAAAGTACATGAAAGAAAAAAAAATTATCAATTAGAATTAGTCATGCTAACTCACTGGCCAAATTAAATCCACAGATAAAAGCATCACCAGTCAATCAGCCTTGACTGGGAGCACCATTTTCTTAGCAGCCGAACACTGAAGAAACCCAGCATCCCTCACAGGTATTACCAGACAGAGTTAAGAGTTAAGTGAACCAAACGTCTATTCTGAGTCTTAATCTTCAAATCAAAGATGGCAAAGTTTATGTCAGCAACAAAAAGTTGTTTACTTATGAACAAAGACAAAAGAGTACCAATATGCGAGGTGCCAGCACAAATATGGAAGTCCTCACTTGGTAAACTCCCTCATGTGAAGTTTGCTCAGTCATGTCCAACTCTTGGCGAGTCATCCTGGTTTCCAGGATTGAGGGGGTTCCCAGGACACTGGAGTCTTAGTGTTAAAGCCAGGACAGTCCCAGGCAGCTGAGTTGGTCACCCCTGTGCACCAGCATCATCACACAGTCTGTGTATGTGGTGGGCAGAGTCATGTGAGCTTTCAGGGTGTCAGCTGTCCTTTCTGAGTCCTGGTTCTTCCCCTCCATCCTCCGTCGTGGACCTCAGTCAGGAGTCGGATCACCTAGTCTCACATTGACAGCAGGGGAGTCATACTAGTTAGTGGGGTCAGGAGAACTAGGTCTGACTATCAGCTCTAGCAGTGACTTGTAAGTGCTCGTGACAAGACACTAAATGCTCTGAACTTCCCAGTGAAAGGAAATTATCTGACTTCAGGGCTTGTCATGAAGCTGAAGTGAGGTACTGTGTGTGGAAGTGCCCATCAAACTGTGGCACACTCAGTGTATGAAAAGTACACTAAATGATACCCCTAAGGTAAAAAAGTAGGAAAGAGGCCTTCGTGTCCACAGGGAAATGGACTTCTGTTTATTGCTGAATCATTCTTAATAAGCAGAAATAGTTACACAATTGGAATATTCCAAGGCATTAAAAAATCTGCTAGTAACTGAGCCACAGTGACTTGTGTTCTGCCTTAGCAAGCCAAACCTGAAGGTGGAATTTCACTGTGGCCTCTGTGGCTAAAATTTTCAAACACTACAAACCCAGGTGGTAAGTCAAACAACCAGCTGCAAGCTGAAACTTATCCTTTAATCCTTGAGCTATGCCAAGCCAGGAGAGGATGAGGAAAAGCTGGAAAGCGGGGTTGAGATGGGCTTTCTGCAGCTTTGCCCTGACAGGCGAAGATTTTGCTAATCCTTTTTCAGGTATGCAGTGACAGCTCTCAGAACTGCAGTGTGAGATTATGCTTGGCAGTTTCAGAAAATTTTCTTCTGCACGCAGAACCTGAGCAGGGAAAGAATCCTGAGAAGATATTTCATAATAATGCCAGGGCTTCACATCACTCCAGCACATCTCCATTGTGCTCAGCTCGCCAGCCCAGTGTGCTGGTTGATGAGAATTTCCATTTAAAGAGGTCAGGAATTGTGGGAAAAGTATAAATCCAAATTGTTTTGTCCTCCTGTTGAGCTTCCCTTAAGAATAAAACAAAGCAGATAGGGAAATTGGTTTTGCTATGTGTCAGGCTGAGGACTAGTTGAAAACAATTCTAGAGCACCAAGGCCTGGCAGTGCTTCATTACAGATATGGCCTACAGATTGCTTCTATTTCTAGAGTTCCTTTCAGCGCTTGTCTGGATAAAACATGGAGTAAGAGTCCAGAATATTAGCACCAGAAGTACCCACAGACCACTCCTCTATTACAAAAGCCCACTCCATATTCAGAAGGAACTCTGCCTGGCACAAGAAGAATTTGGCTCTCATAGTCAATCAGCTTTTTCTGCAGTTCTACCCAGGCTCTCCTTGTGTTTTAAATTATCATTAAGATGGTTAGAGGGTAGATCCAGGGGAATGTTGAATCCCATCTCCATGGGTTCTGTGGCCTAGGAACTTCTCAGCTTTGCAAGTTCAACAATTTGATTCTATTAGTATGCCTGTTTGATTAGATTCTGAATGCTGATTCACATGAACCACACTCATGACGAATTGATAAACTATATACCAATTCATCATTTATTAATTTATAATACTAACCACTATAACTTTGAACAGATTCTGCACAAGGAACATAATAGACAGATGTAATATTCAAAATATTTATCAGACCTGAAAGGCATGAGTGCCAATTAAACAGAATGGGTCCACAATCCATTATAATAGATGCCAGCTGGCCCTGGAAATAGAGGCAAGAGTTAATATTTAAGTAACCCACTACCTGCTAGATACTAATATGTGATCAATTCACTCGGATTTTTAAAATCAAAACCTTACAATAATCCTTTGAGGAAGGCATTAAAAAACTGACTATAGAAGGTTTCAGACAATCTGTCCTTGGTCCCACAGGTAGTTAGATAATCTGGGTTTACATGCAGGTGCCTGGTGGGCTGCCGTCTCTGGGGTCGCAAGAGTCGGACCTGACTGAAGTGACTTAGCAGCAGCAGCAGCGTGTGTATCATACTGCAAAAGTAAATCCACCTCACCCCATCCCCCTAGTACATTCATGCTGGAAGCAAATTTAGATCATATGGTCAGCTAGTGTTGTTATTATAAGAGGAAAGGGATTAAAGGAATTCTTTAAATTCTTAAGGTTTTCCTTAGGAATGCCAAGATTGTCTCAAAAAAAAAAAAAAAATTAGACTTATTTTATTTTGGCTCGGTTGGGTTAGAAAAGCTAACCTCTCTGGACCTGCATGGTTATCCTGCATAGGACAGAGTTGACTGTGTGTCCATGCTTGGCAAGAATGAAGCTAAAATAAAAGTGAAGCATTTAAGTCTGGAGCAATGGGCTAAGTACCAATGCTGAGAGTATTTAGAAAACTTTATAGCAACTTGACAGAATAAGTATATATCTATTGAATCTAATAATTAAAAAAATACAGGCTAGTATTTTTATATCTTTGTTTTTTTAATTTAATTTTTCTGGTAATTCATTTATATTACATTGTACAAGAGGATCAGTCCATGATGGAGTGGGGGAGGGAAGGTAAGGGTTTTTCACCATAGATGGTTTGGAAAGCATAGCTCGAAACCATGTCTTTGGATAACCTTGGGTATGTATTAGTTGCTCAGTCATATACGACTCTGTGACCCATGGACTGTAGCCCACCAGGCTCCTCTGTCCATGGAATTCTCCAGGCAAGAATACTGGAGTGAGTAGCTGTTCCTTTCTCCAGGGGGTCTTCCTGACCTGGGGATCAAACCCAGGTCTCCTGCATTGCAGGCAGATTCTTTACTGTCCGAGCCACCAGGGAAGCCCTTGGATTACCTTGCGTCATGCTAAAGGCCACACTTTGAGGGAGATTCTGCCTGTACCTGCTGCCCTTCTGAGGCTGTCACTGGATCCTTTACCATCTTTGGTTTCATTATTGGGGTCAAACGTAACATCCTCAAGGTCTGGCTTATCTTTGCCAGTTTTTCTCAGAGGACACGGTTGCAGCACTCTTTCACTTCTATAATATACCTGGAAAAAATGGCAGTATATAAGTATAAAACATGAATCTCCACTAAGTGGTAGAAGAAAAAGGGAGGGCTCAGTTGTGCTTGGAGATTAGCAGTGGGGGCCTGGGTGTCTAAGGCTGACTTGGAGGCTCCTCAGCCAGCTGCACTTCTGGGGGGAAGAGCCCAGGGCATTGTTGACGATCTATGATCAGGCAGAATCACGGTCATGCTTTTCTTTTCTGGTCTGAGGAATGATGGTATGTGACAGGATGGAGCCGTATGGCAGTTCTCACTGAGGACAAGACCCAGGGTTGCATAACGTGGGAGAGCCAGTGGCTAAATGAGGTCTGAGCCATCCTGTAGGGGAGGACTAAACTGTGAATAACTCTGCAGCTTGTCCTGTATCATTTAAATCAAGAAACTTCTGACTTAAAAATAAAAGTTTTAATTATGCCCCCAATATAGTGAATTTTCTTTTCCTAATTAAAAAAATCAACAGAGTCTAGGACTTCCCTGGTGGTGCAGTGGATATGAATCCACCTGCCAGTACAAGGGACATGGGTTCAATCCTCGGTCTGTGAAGAGTCCACATGCTGCGGAGGAGCTAAGCCCGTGGCCCACAATTGCTGAGCCTGAATGCTGCAGTTACTGAGGCCCATGTGCCTTGAGCCTGTGCTCTGCAAGAAGAGAAGCTGCTGCAGTGAGAAGCGCAAGCCCCACTACAAAGAGTAGCCTCTGCTCATCACAACTAGAGAAAGCCCACACACAGCAACAAAGACTCAGAGCAACCAAAAATAAACAAATAAAAATTAAAAAAATAATAATAACAAATAATTGTTCTTAATATAAAGAAATCAAAACAGTCTAATTAAGGGTTTGGTTTTGATGTTGGGGCCTCCCAGGTGGCCCTACTTGTAAAGAATTCACCTGCCAATGCAGGTGACATAAGAGACATGGGTTTAATCCCTGGGTCAGGAAGATACCCTGGAGGAGGAAATGGCAACCCACTCCAGTATTCTTGCCTGGGAAATCCCATGGACCAAGGATTCTGGCAGGCTATCATACACAGGGTCACGAAGAGTTGGATACAACTGAAGCAACGTAGCAAGCAAGCAAGATATCACTTCCTCTAATCCTTGAGATCTCATCTTGGAAGTATAATTTGGACACACATAATAATTTTCTGAGACATTTTAGTGCATAAAGCACTAAGGAAGGACAGGAAAAGAGAGTATTTTGTATCAGAATATGCTTGAAAATAAGAGATATGGCCACATTTCTGCCAACATGATCTCTGATTCCTCTGCCTTTTCTTAATCTAGCTTGAACATCTGGAAGTTCTTGGTTCACGTGCTGTTGAAGCCTCGCTTGGAGAATTTGTAGTATTACTTTGCTAGCGTGTGAAATGAGTGCAATTGTGCAGTGGTTTGAACATTCAAAGCTATGGTTTTTCCAGTAGTCTTGTATGGATGTGACAGATGGACCATAAAGAAGGCTGAGAGCCGAAGAATTGATGCTATTGAGCTGTTGTGTTGGAGAAGACTCCTGAGAGTCCCTGGGACTGCAAGGAGATCAAACCAGTCAATCCTCAAGGAAATCAGTCCTGAATCTTCATTGGAAGGACTGATGCTGAGAGTGAAGCTCCAATACTTTGGCCACCTGATGGGAAGAGCCGACTTACTGGAAAGGACCCCAATGCTGGGAAAGATTAAAGGTAGGAGGAGAAGGGGATGACAGAGGATCTGGTGGTTTGATGGCATCACTGACTCAATGGACATGAGTTTGAGCAGACTCTGGGCGACAGTGAAAGACAGGAAAGCTTGGTGTGCTGCAGTCCATGGGGTTGCAAAGAGTCGGACATGACTTAGTGACTGAACAACAACTTCGGTCACATCTGTTTCTTTCTCTTCTTAACTGAATATTCTTTCAATTAATGGTAGCAAATATTTATTATCTCATTAATTCATTATCTCATTTAATATTCATAAACTCCCTCCAAGGGAAATGGTATTACTATATTGTTTATCAATTTTATACATAGTAGTGTATATGTTAATCCCAAATTCCAAGTTGATCCCCACCCCATCCCCCACCCCCCAAACTCTTTCTCCTTTGGTAATCGTAAGTTTGTTTTCTATGTCTGTGAGTCTATTTGTTTTGTAAATAAGTTCATTTCTATCATTTGTTTAGATTCTACTTATAAGTGATATCATATGATGTTTATCTTTGTCTGACTTACTGCACTTAGTATGATAATCTCTAGGTCCATCCATGTTGCTGCAAATTGCACTATTTCATTCTTTTTTGTGGCTGGGTAACATTCCATTGTGTGTGTATATATATATCACGTCTTCTTTATTCATCTGTTGATGGAAATTTGGATTGCTTCTGTGTCTTGGCTGCTGAAATAGTGTTGCTGTGAACATTGGGGTGCATATATCTTTTCAAATTAATTTTTGTCTTTTCCAGAATTATGCTCAGGACTGGGATTGCTAGATCATTTGTAACTTTTTAGATTTTTAAGAGAGCTCCATACTATTTTCCCATAGTGGCTGCACCAGTTTATATTCCCACTAACAGTTTAGGAAGGTTCCCTTTTCTCCACACCCTCTCCAGCATTTATTATTTGTAGACTTTCTGATGATGGCCATTCTAACAGGCGGGAAGTAATACCTCATTGTGGTTTTGATTCATATTTCTCTAATAATTAGCAACATGGAGCATCTTTTAATATGTCTATTGGCCATCTCTATCTTTTCTTTAGAGAAATGTCTACTTAGTTTTTCTGCCTATTTTTCGATCAGGTTTTTTTTCTGTTGTTGTTGACATTGAGTTATATGAGCTGTTTGTATATTTAGAGATTAAGCCCTGTTGGTTGCATTATTTGCAAATATTTTCTCCCATTCCATAGATTATCTTTTCATTTTGTTTATGGTTTCATTTGCTGTACAGAAGCTTGTAAGTTTGATTAGGTCCAATTTTTTTTTGCTTTTATTTATAGTGCCCAGGGAGACTGACTTAAGAAAAATTGCTATGATTTATGTCAGAAATGTTTTGCCTGTGTTCTCTTCTAGGAGTTTTGTGGTGCTGTCTGTCTTGTCTTATGTTTAAGTCTGTAAGCCATTGTGAGTTGAGTTTTGTGTATGGTGTGACAGAGTGTTCTGACTTCAGTGACTTGCACGTAGCTCTGTCCAGCTTCCTCAATACCACTTGCTGCGGAGGCTTTTCTCCCTTGTATATTTGTGCCTCCTTAGTTAAAGATTAATTGACCATAGATGTGTGGGATTACTAAACCCGTTTTAGAGATGAGGAATATAAGTTAAATAAACCTCAAAGGTAATCTCAAAGGGGAAACGATGTACTACTTGAGTGACATGAAAACTAAGTGTGGGTTATGGAAGTGTTTCTAGGACAGCTGAACAAAGGTAAGAAGATGAGGAGGAGAAAAGGGAAAGAAAAAGAGCTGGAAGACAAGTAGTCTGAGTTCTAAAATCAAGTTCTCCATTGAGCCGTCATTCACAGCATGAAGAACCCTGTACAATAGTCTGAGTGGCCCTAAATCTGAGGAGCAGAGAGCAGCATGAAGCCGTTGCTGGCTTGCTCACCCACACACAGAGTCAGCCTCAAGGAGGAAGGAAGCGTTCTTGAATATAAACTACCAGGCACACCCAGGCTAGGGTAAACACACCCAGGTCATCATCTGTGGTTCTACCTCATTTTTAAAAAATCATCTCTATTCTCAAAGAGTTAGCCACCCTCTTTTCCCCATTGCTTTCATCACTGGGCACTATAGAGCCTAAATAGCTAGCCGAGTGCTGTATAAAGAATTTAGATGCAAGCAAAACAGATTTCAGCAGGTTTGCATTTCAGACTTACTGGCTAGGAAACTTCAGGCAGTTGATGTAATTTCTTATACCGACATTTTGCTTATCTGCTAAATGGAGGAGCTAATGTATTTCTTCTAGGGAGACTGCATTGAACAGTGCTTAAGAGCTCGGTCTCTGGACTCTGACATCCATTTGAGAATGCCTCTACCTTTGATAAATTACCTGATTTCTTCAAGCCTTAATTTCTTCATCTATAAAATAAGAATAACACTAAAAGCACTTATTTCACAGATTGGTTATGAGAATTCAATGAGATACCATATACTTTACACATTCCCTGAGAAATGGTTAATGATCAACACTTATTAGCTTTTATCATTATTACTGAAGATCGCACACAGTTTAGATCTGTCTAATGCATGATAACTACCCTTACTAGGATGCACATGGTGAGATTTGAGTTTTCTTTTTTGGCTGCATTCGATCTTGATCGCAGCATTCAGGATCTTCGTTGCAGAGTGCTGGATCTTTAGTTGCAGCTTGTGGGCTCTAGTTCCCTGACCAGGGATCGAACCTGGGCTCACTGCATTGGGAGCTCAGAGTCTTAACTGCTTAACTGTCAGACCACCAGGGAAGTCTCAGCTTTGAGTGATTTTTATGCACGTTATTTTCTCTGAACTGCCATTCTTGTTAATACATGTGTATTTGATGATGAAAGGCTGGTTTTCTAGAACTCTTCTCTTTAGATATGTAAGCCTTCACACAGATATAGGCTCAAGGTGTGGGGAAAGTCTTAAGCAAGCTTGAATACTGCTCTATACACCTGGGAGGTCTAGCTCGGAAGAAAGCAGTGGGTTGAATATTCTCTTAACATTCATGTCCACCAGAACCTCAGAATACAATCTTGTCTGAAAGTAGGGTCTTTGTGATGTAAATAATTGAGGTCATGCTATGTGTGCTAAGTTGCTCAGTCATGTCCAACTCTTTGCAACACTTTGGTCTGTAGCCCATCAGGCTCATCTGTCCATGGGGTTCTCCAGGCAAGAATACTGGAGTGGGTTGTGATGCCCTCTTCTAGGGGGTCTTCCATACCCTGGCTGGTGGGTTCTTTACCACTAGCACCACCTGGGAAGCCCAAATCTAATGCTGCTGCTGCTGCTGCTGCTAAGTCGCTTCAGTCATATCCGACTCTGCGACCCCAGAGACGGCAGCCCATCAGGCTCCCCCGTCCCTGAGATTCTCCAGGCAAGAACACTGGAGTGGGTTGTCATTGCCTTCTCCAAATCTAAGGCCATAAAAAGGCCATGTGAAGATACAAAGGGGGAGACGCAGCCAAGAATGAGCTGTGACTACAGCAACAGAGATCAGAGCATGCAAGTACAAGCCAAGGGTGCCAGGCAGTGCTGGTGGCCGCCGAGATCTAGAGGGGAGGTTGGGGCAACTTCCCAGTAGGCAGGGCTGCGGTGTTCCCAGTGGCTATGTGTGGATGTGAGAGCTGGACTGCAAAGAAAGCTGAGCGTCGAAGAGTTGATGCTTTTGAACTGTGGTGTTGGAAAAGACTCTTGAGAGTCCCTTGGACTGCAAGGAGATCCAACCAGTCCATCCTAAAGGAGATCAGGCCTGGACCAATGTTGAAGCTGAGACTCCAATGCTTTGGCCACATGATGCAAAGAGCTGACTCATTGGAAAAGACCCTGATGCTGGGAAAGATTGAGGGCAGGAGGAGAAGGGGACAACAGAGAATAAGATGGTTGGATGGCTTCACTGACTCAACGGACATGGGTTTGGATAGGCTCCAGGAGTTGGTGATGGACAGGGAGGCCTGGTGCGCTGCGATTCATGGGGTTGCAAAGAGTTGGACGTGACTGAGCTACTGGACTGAACTGAACTGTCTCAATGACTCTAGAAGAATCCAACCCAGTGGAGAGTTTGATTTTGAATTTCTGGCCTCCAGGCACTGTGAGAGAACAAATGCCTACTGCTCTAACCCACCAAGTCTGTGTGATTTGTTAGCGTAGCCCTAGGAACTGATACATGAGGGATCTCCATCCAAAAGAGGGAGTAAGTATCACAGTACCTCTCTTCTCCAGCAAGGAGGAGTGAAGGGGCACGTGTGGGGTCCTGAATGGCACCCCAAAAAATGGGTCCCAGGAAGGGCAGGTGCAAAGAGCTGACTCATTGGAAAAGACCCCGATGCTGGGAAAGATTGACAGCAAAAGGAGAAGGGGACAACAGAGGATGAGACGGTTGGATGTCATCACTGACTCAATGGACATGAGTTTGAGCAAACTCTGGGAGATGGTGGAGGCCAGAGGAGCCTGGCGTGCCTCAGTCCATGGGCTCACAGAGAGCTGGACACGACTGAGCGACTGAACAACAACAATGACCAGAGGGCAGGTGTGTGTTCTCTCAGTGGCCTTTGGGTGTCTGGGGGTAGTGTTGTGGCACGAGGAGCTGAGCACCAGGCAGGAAGGGGCAGTGAATTATGATCACACTGAAAGGGACAGATGAGCTGAAATTGGGCCACTGAAGTTCTCCAGGGTGACCCACCACACAGATTCGGGGGCTGCGACACACTAGGGAACACTCACTCACAAATGAATCCTTTTAAGTATAAAGCCAAAAGCTGACTACCTTCTTATGCTGCAACGACAGCACTGACATTCAACTACTGTATTAAAACAAGTTCTATCAGCCAGTTTTAAATTTAATGCTAACAAATTTTAACCCAGAGATAGCCTGTTAACAAAACAACTAAAAAAATAATCGTTTGAATGAAAGCTTTTTCTGCTTTAGATATCCCAGGGCTCAGGATGGGGACTGTCCTTAGTTGTCTTACCAAGACTTCATTTTAACACCTCCTAAGAAACCTTTCTTGCCAAATTCAGACAGGGGAATCTATTCAAAAAGTAGCAAATCAAACAAGCATTCAGAAAGAGCTAAGTCATGGTAAGAGTGGAACCTCCCTCCAGCAGCTAGAAGAACACAAAAGATGTAAGTGCTTGACTAGTTTTACAATCAGGATGGCTTGACTGGGCAGCTGAGAAATGGAAGAACTAAATCAAATCGGAGTCTTGGAAACTCAGTTCAGCCAAATCTCCTTTTTAAGTCACAAATGTCACCAGTATAAATGGCCATTCAATTATCCCAGCACTCAGTGAATCTTCCACACATCCAGTGAGGTTTTGTTGGTTTCTACTATGGTATAGGTGCTTGGATATTGGTGGAGGGTACTGCAGTGATTAAGAGGTACTCTCTGTTCCAAGAAACTTAGAATAGAATAGGTTATCAATAATTTTTTTTTGTCTCATCTAAATAACCCTAAATTTTTTTAAAGATTAAATAGGGTGACAAAGCACAGCCACTCCAGCAGATGTACACATGCATATGTGTACACACACACTAAGAACATTGCTCAAATCACAAAAATCACCAAACATTCTACTTTCCTACTTTGGCGATTTAAAAAGCATGTCCACACATTTTTGGATACTCTTCCCTTGAGGAGGTGGAGCTTCCCCTCTCCCTGAATAAGTTGGACATAGTGACTTGATTGGGCTCCCCCCATAACTCAGTCAGTGAAGAGTCTGCCTGCAATGCAGGAGACCTGGGTTCGATCCCTGGGTCAGGAAGATCCCCTGGAGAAGGAAATGGCAACCCACTCCACCATTCTTGCCTGCAAAATCCCATGGACAGAGGAGCCTGCCGGGCTACAGTCTATGGAGTCGCAAGAGCTGGACACGACTGAGCGACTAAGCACGTAAGTCAGTGACTTGATTCTAAGGAATAGGCTGAGGTGGAGGTGATGAAGTGTAGTTCTGAGACTAAACCATAAAAGTTTATGGTTTATATTTTATTAAAAGTTTATATTTTATAAAAATATATTCCTTCCATGCTCTCTGTCTTGGGTCACAAGGGAAGCCCTGTACTGAACAGCCCCATGGAGAGGACCTGAAGCTCCCTGCCAGGAGCCGTGTGTGTGAGACTGGAAGCTGGACTTTGACCCTGGTCAAGTCTTCAGGGACTGCAACCCCAGCTGACAGTTTGAAGAAGACCCCAAGAGAGACCTTGAGCCAGAACCACCAAGCTAAGCCTTCCTGGATTCCAGATCCTCAGAAACTGCTGTCATTGTTTAGTCACTAAGTTGTGTCCAACTGTTTTACAACCCCATGTACTGTAGCCCGCCAGGCTCCTCTGTCCATGGGATTTTGCAGGCAAGAATACTGGAGTGGGCTGCCATTTCCTTCTCCATTTTCTTTCTCCTCCCTTTACTAACTCCAGGGGATCTTACCAACCTAGGGACTGAATTCACGTCTCCTGTGTTGGCAGGCAGATTCTTTCGTGTGAGGTCATAAAGGGTTGTTCTTTAAGCTGCTAAAATTGGGGACGATTTGTTGCACAGGAAAGATAACTAAAGCAGCTGGTTGAAATGAATACGTCTTCCTTACCAATAACAACAGATTCATTCCTGTTGCCTCCTTGATGAGTGTTGTCTTGATAGATGTTATTCCTGATAAATGTTTTTGAAATGCTCAGAGTTGTTTCTGTTTCCTGACAGCATCCAATCCAGGACAAAGCTCCACTTCCTGACACCCTCCTGAGACTCACCTAACAGAAGCCCAAATCTTAGAAATTTTTTCTAACATCCTCTTGTTAAGATGGCTCATGTTCCTGATTACACACTATCTCTTACCACAACAGGCAGATAAATCCAAACCTTTGTTACAGTGCATTCCTGGTGGACTTGCACTAAAGGTGTCACAATAGTGTGGTGCTGTACCGGGCAGCAAACTTCCGGTACTGTGCATGGATAAAAATCAATTCAGGCTGTTAATAGATACAATTATAAAAATATTAGCTAATATTTACTGAATGCTCACCATATGCCAGATATAGTGCTAAGTGCTTTGCATGCATTATATTAGTTTAGTAAAATAACTTTATGTAGTGGCTGACATTATTATCCCCATATTAGAAATGAGTCAACTGAGGTGTTGAGAGGTTAGGAACTGACCTAATGTCACACAGCTAGGAAGCAGTGGAATTTAAATCCAAACTTTCTCCAGACCACCATTCCTAACCATCAGTGGATTATCCCCCATCAATGTATATTATAATATTCACTTAAAATCAGATAGCCAGTGATCCCATAGTATCTCCTTCAGCCTGGTTGCAACCTACCCCACTAACTGGCAGTATGTCTGGAATGCTACCTTTTCTAATCATCTAAAAGCAGATTTAAAATGTTTTTTATTAAGTTCTCAGCAGAAGAGAAGAGTGGGGAGGGTTCAATGGCTAAAGAAAGTTTGAAAGCCATGAATCTAACCTTCTCTTCTATAATCATCATGAATCTGGACTCCAAATACCCTACAGACTCTTGTTCTTAGGAGATTTAAATATAAAAATCCTTTCTTGGAAATAAAATATGATTTCTGTTTTTTTTCCAACCCAGTAAGTAATTGAAGTAATAATAAACACACTAAGAAACTTCCTAAGCAGTTAATCTAATTTCCCATTTGCTTCTCAATTATCATGTCTCATAAAAAATAATGTTCTTGCAGAGTTAGAAAAATAAAGTATGAGAGACTTGGGGCAGTGTTGGCATGACAACCAAGGAAGAGAAGAGCCTTGGGATAAAGGATAGTGATTGAGGAAGAGGAATTTCTTCCGAGGAGCAGGCTCTGAGAGAAGAGTTACATGCATTTAAGCCAGAAGAAGAAAACCAGAAAGCTGGAGTTGGCTGATGAACAATCATGCTGTGAAGTGAAGCATAATCACTGCTTCAGACTCCCCTTCACACCTCTTCCCACTCTGCCCTTGTCTGCAAAGATGCTTCATCATCCCTTCATTCCACTCATTCATTTAGATATTCATTCTCATCATACTACATGCAAAATAAAAGACACATGTAAAGTATGGTCAAAAAAAAAAAAGGCATATTCACATAAAAAACGTAGTAAGAATGTTAAACAAGAAGTGTTGCATTAATTCAGAGGACAGGGGCACAGTTTAACACAGCCTCAGAGACAAGCAATCCCACAGAATGGCTTTTGCCTATGGCTATTCCCAGATACAATTATTCGGATTTATTCACACATCTCCTCCATTTCATCAGTCTTTGCCTTGTCTCCCCATTAATTGCATCATACAACTTGGGTCCCCCAAGTAGAGTTCCCTTTTTTACATGTTTTGGGGTCTGAGGCTTTCCTACATCTAACTCCCCAGAAAAATTCTCTTCCTTCCTGCCTGTCTTTGTTCTGTGCAAGGACAGGACTCACCAACCTATCTAAGAAATGAATTTAGGTGCAGGAATTAAAGGAAATGTGCTGGCTCCAAATCTTTTCTACTACTTGATACCTTTCAAAAAGGTAATCAAGTTTGGGGATAGCCTGAATCATGCCATAGTCACACCATATTCTGCCTATTTTATTTTATTTTTTTAAATCTTGGCTTCCAGAAACCCAGCCTGAGTTCATACTCTATGTGGTCCACTGGAGAAGGGAATGGCAAACCACTTCAGTATTCTTGCCTTGAGAACCCCATGAACAGTATGAAAAGGCAAAATGATAGGATACCAAAAGAGGAACTCCCCAGGTCATTAGGTGCCCAGTATGCTTCTGGAGATCAGTGGAGAAATAACTCCAGAAAGAATGAAGGGATGGAGCCAAAGCAAAAACAATACCCAGTTGTGGATGTGACTGGTGATAGAAGCAAGGTCTGATACCATAAAGAGCAATATTGCATAGGAACCTGGAATGTCAGGTCCATGAATCAAGGCAAATTGGAAGTGGTCAAACAAGAGATGGCAAGGGTGAACGTGGACATTCTAGGAATCAGCGAACTAAAATGGACTGGAATCGGTGAATTTAACTCAGATGACCATTATATCTACTATTGCGGGCAGGAATCCCTCAGAAGAAATGGAGTAGCCATCATGATTAACAAAAGAGTCAGAAATGCAGTACTTGGATGCAATCTCAAAAACAACAGAATAATCTCTGTTCATTTCCACGGCAAACCATTCAATATCACAGTTATCCAAGTCTATGCCCCAACCAGTAACGCTAAAGAAACTGAAGTTGAACAGTTTTATGAAGACCTACAAGACCTTTTAGAACTAACACCCAAAAGAGATGTCCTTTTCATTATAGGGGACTGAAATGCAAAAGTAGGAAGTCAAGAAACACCTGGAGTAACAGGCAGATTTGGCCTTGGAATACGGAATGAAGCAGGGCAGAGGCTAATAGAGTTTTGCCAAGAAAATGCACTGGTCATAGAAAACACCCTCTTCCAACAACACAAGAGAAGACTCTACACATGGACATCACCAGATGGTCAACACCGAAATCAGATTGATTATATTCTTTGCAGCCAAAGATGGAGAAGCTCTATACAGTCAACAAAAACATGACCAGGAGCTGACTGTGGCTCAGATCATAACTCCTTATTACCAAATTCAGACTCAAATTGAAGAAAATAGGGAAAACCACTAGACCATTCAGGTATGACCTAAATCAAATCTCTTATGATTATACAGTGGAAGTGAGCAATAGATCTAAGGGACTAGATCTGATAGATAGAGTGCCTGATGAACTATGGAATGAGGTTCATGATATTGTACAGGAGACAGGGATCAAGACCATCCCCATGGAAAAGAAATGCAAAAAAGCAAAATGGCTGTCTGGGGAGGCCTTACAAATAGCTGTGAAAAGAAGAGAGGCAAAAAGCAAAGGAGAAAAGGAAAGATATAAGCATCTGAATGCAGATTTCCAAAGAATAGCAAGAAGAGATAAGAAAGCCTTCCTCAGCAATCAATGCAAAGAAATAGAGGAAAAGAACAGAATGGGAAAGACTAGAGATCTCTTCAAGAAAATTAGAGATACCAAGGGAACATTTCACGCACAGATGGGCTCGATAAAGGACAGAAATGGTATGGACCTAACAGAAGCAGAAGATATTAAGAAGAGGTGGCAAGAATACACGGAAGAACTGTACAAAAAAGATCTTCACAACCCAGATAATCATGATGATGTGATCACTAATCTAGAGCCAGACATCCTGGAATGTGAAGTCAAGTGGGCCTTAGAAAGCATCACTATGAACAAAGCTAGTGGAGGCGATGGAATTCCAGTTGAGCTGGTTCAAATCCTGAAAGATGATGCTATGAAAGTGCTGCACTCCATATGCCAGCAAATTTGGAAAACTCAGCAGTGGCCACAGGACTGGAAAAGGTCAGTTTTCATTCCAATCCCAAAGAAAGGCAATGCCAAAGAATGCGCAAACTACCGCACAATTGCACTCATCTCACATGCTAGTAAAGTAATGCTCAAAATTCTCCAAGCCAGGCTTCAGCAATACGTGAACTGTGAACTCCCTGATGTTCAAGCTGGTTTTAGAAAAGGCAGAGGAACCAGAGATCAAATTGCCAACATCCGCTGGATCATTGGAAAAGCAAGAGAGTTCCAGAAAAACATCTATTTCTGCTTTATTGACTATGCCAAAGCCTTCGACTGTGTGGATCACAATAAACTGTGGAAAATTCTGAAAGAGATGGGAATACCAGACCACCTGACCTGCCTCTTGAGAAATCTGTTTGCAAGTCAGGAAGCAGCAGTTATAACTGGACATGGAACAACAGACTGGTTCCAAATAGGAAAAGGAGTACGTCAAGGCTGTATATCGTCACCCTGCTTATTTAACTTCTATGCAGAGTACATCATGAGAAACGCTGGACTGGAAGAAACACAAGCTGGAATCAAGATTGCCGGAAGAAATATCAATCACATCAGATATGCAGATGACACAACCCTTATGGCAGAAAGTGAAGAGGAGCTAAAAAGCCTCTTGACGAAAGTGAAAGAGGAGAGTGAAAAAGTTGGCTTAAAGCTCAACATTCAGAAAACGAAGATCATGGCATCTGGTCCCATCACTTCATGGGAAATAGATGGGGAAACAGTGGGACACTTTATTTTTTGGGGCTCCAAAATCACTGCAGATGGTGATTGCAGCCATGAAATTAAAAGACACTTACTCCTTGGAAGAAAAGTTATGAGCAACCTAGATAGTATATTCGAAAGCAGAGACATTACTTTGCCGACTAAGGTCCGTCTTGTCAAGGCTATGGTTTTTCCTGTGGTCATGTATGGATGTGAGAGTTGGACTGTGAAGAAGGCTGAGCACCGAAGAATTGATGCTTTTGAACTGTGGTGTTGGAGAAGACTCTCAAGAGTCCCTTGGACTGCAAGGAGATCCAACCAGTCCATTCTGAAGGAGATCAGCCCTGGGTGTTCTTTGCAAGGAATGATGCTAAAGCTGAAACTCCAGTACTTTGGCCACCTCATGCAAAGAGTTGACTCACTGGAAAAGATTGTGATGCTGGGAAGGATTCGGGGCAGGAGGAGAAGGGGACGACTGAGGATGAAATGGCGGGATGGCATCACGGACTCGATGGATGTGAGTCTGAGTGAACTCCGGGAGTTGGTGATGGACAGGGAGGCCTGGCGTGCTGCAATTCAAGGGGTTGCAAAGAGTCGGACACGACTGAGCGACTGAACTGAACTGAGCACAGCCACCATGGAAATGCAGATTCTGCTCCTCCCCTCTCCATGCACCCCAGTAGAAACGTGAAAGTCAACAAAACAAATTAGGTGATATAAAATTATTCATCAGGATAAACAAATTATCAACTTTTTCAAGTGCACCATGAAGTTGGAATAGTTCCTTTTAAAGAGAAAAATGAAATTAGACTAAGCAACATAAATTAATTTTATATTTGAATGCACGTGTGCTAAGTCGCTTCAGTCGTGTCTGACTCTGCAACGCTATGGACTGTAGCCTGCCAGGCTCCTCTGTCCATGGGATTCTCCAGGTAAGAATACTGGAGTGGGTTGCCATGCTCTCTTCCAGGGGAATCTTCCCAACCTGGGGATCGAACCTGTGTATCTTAGGTCTCCCCCATTGGCAGGTGAGTTCTTTACCCCTAGTGCCACATGGGAAGCCATATATTTCAATGATCCATTCTAAAAACTTAAGAATTCATCTGAAAATATTAACTATATTTCCTTCCTCCTATCCTTTTTGTTGTTCAGTTGCTCAGTTATGTCTGATTTTGTGATCCCATGGACTGCAGCACAACAGGCTTCCCTGTCCTTCACCCTCTCTATGAGTTTGCTAAAACTCATGTCCATTGAACCATCTCATCTTCTCTTGTCTCCTTCTCCTCTTGCCTTCTCTCTTTCTTAGCATTAAGGTCTTTTCCAATGAGTCAGTTCTTCACATCAGGAGGCCAAATTATTGGAGCTTCCACTTCAGCATCAGTCCTTCCAATGAATGCTGAGTACTGATTTCCTTTAGGATTGACTGGTTGGATCTCCTTGGAGTCCAAGGGACGTTCAAGAGCCTTCTCCAAAACCGCAGTTCAAAAGCATCAATTCTTCAGTGTTCAGCTTTCTTTATGGTCCAACTCTCACATCCATACATGACCACTGGAAAAACCATAGCCTTGACTAGATGGTCCTTTGTTGGCAAAGTAATGTCTCTGCTTTTTAATATGCTGTCTAGGTTGGTCATAGCTTTCCTTCCAAGGAGTAAGCATCTTTTAATTTCATGGCTGCAGTCACCATCCTCAGTGATTTTGGAGCCCCAAAAATAAAGTCTGTCACTCTTTCCATGGTTTCCCATCTATTTGCCATGAGGTTATGGGACCAGATACCATGATCTTAGTCTTCTGAATGTTGAGTTTTAAGCCAACTTTTTCACTCTTCTCTTTCATCAAGAGGCTGTTTAGTTCCTAGCTTTCTGCCATAAGGGTGGTGTCATCTGCATATCTGAGGTGATTGATATTTCTCTCATCAATCTTGATTCCAGCTTGTGCTTCATCCAGCCCAGTGTTTCAGAAGATATACTCTGCATATAAGTTAAATAAGCAGGGTGACAATATACAGCCTTGATGTACTCCTTTCCCTATTTGGAAGCAGTCTGTTGTTCCATGTCCAGTTCTAACTGCTGCTTCTTAAGTGCGTACAGATTTCTCAGGAGGTAGGTAAGGTGGTCTGGTATTTTCATCTCTTGAAGAATTTTCCACAGTTTGTTGTGGTCCACATAGTCAAAGCCTTTGACATAGTCAATAAAGCAGAAATAGATGTTTTTCTGGAACTCTCTTGCTTTATCAATGATTCAGTGGATGCTGGCAATTTGATCTCTGGTTCCTCCGCCTTTTCTAAATCCAGCTTGAACATCTGGAATTTCATGGTTCACGAACTACTGAAGCCTTGCTTGGAGAATTTTGAGCATTACTATGCTAGCATGTGAGATGAGTGCAATTGTGCGGTAGTTTGAACATCCTTTGGCATTGCAATGAAAACTGACCTTTTCCAGCCCTGTGGCTACTCCTGAGTTTTCCAAATTTTCTGACATATTGATTGCAGCACTTTCACAGCATCATCTTTTAGGATTTGAAATAGCTCAACTAGAATTCCATCACCTCCACTAGTTTTATTTGCAGTGATGCTTCCTAAGGCCCACTTTACCTCACATTCCAGGATGTCTGGCTCTAGGTGAGTGATCACACCATTATGGTTTTCTGGGTCATGAAGATCTTTTTTATATGGTTCTTCTGTGTATTCTTGCCACCTCTTCCTGTTCTGTCCTTTATTGTGCCCATCTTTCATGAAATGTTTCCTTGGTATCGCTAATTTTCTTGGCAAGATCTCTAGTCTTTCTCATTCTATTCTTTCCCTCTGTTTCTTTGCATTGATCACTGAGGAAGGCTTTCTTATCTTTCCTTGCTAGTCTTCGGAACTCTGCATTCAAATGGATATATCTTTTCTTTTCTCCTTTACCTTTTGCTTCTCTTCTTTTCTTAGCTATTTGTAAGGCCTCCTCAGACAATCATTTTGCCTTTTGCATTTCTTTTTCTTGGGGATGGTTTTGATCCCTACCTGCTGTACAATGTTACGAACCTCCATCCATAGTTCTTCAGTCACTCTGTCTGTCAGATCTAATCCCTTGAATCTATTTGTTACTTCCACTGTATAATCATAAGGGATTTGATTTAGGTCATACCTGAATGGTCTAGTGGTTTTCCTTTCTTTCTGTAATTTAAGCTGAATTTTGCAATAAGGTGTTCATGGCCTGAGCCACAGTCAACTCCCGGTCTTGTTTTTGTGACTATACAGAGCTTCTCCATCTTTGACTGCAAAGAATATAATCAATCTGATTTTGGTATTGACTATCTGGTGATGTCCATGTGTAGAGTCTTCTCTTGTGTTGTTGGAAGAGAGTGTTAGTTATGACCAGTGCGTTCTCTTGGCAAAACTCTGTTAGCCTTTGCCCTGCTTCATTCCATATTCCAAGGCCAAATTTGCCTGTTATTCCAGGTATCTCTTGACTTCCTACTTTTGCATTCCAGTTCCCTATAGTAAAAAGGACATCTTTTTTGGGTGTTAGTTCTAGAAGGTCTTGTAGGGACTCATAGAACCATTCAACTTCAGCTCCTTCAGCATTACTGATTGGGGCATAGACTTGAATTACTGTGATATTGAATGGTTTGCCTTGGAAACGAACAGAGATCATTCTGTTGTTTTTGAGACTGCACCTACATACTGAATTTTGGACTCTCTTGTTGACCATGATGGCTACTCCATTTCTTCTATGGGATTCTTGCCCACAGTAGTAGATATAATGGTCATCTGAGTTAAATTCACCCATTCCAGTCCATTTTAGTTCCCTGATTCCTAAAATGTCAATGTTCACTTTTGCCTTCTCCTGTTTGACCACTTCCTATTTACTTTGATTCGTGGACCTAACATTCCAGATACCTGTGCGATATTGTTCTTTACAGCATCAGACTTTACTTCCATCAGCAGCCACATCAACAACTGGGCATTGTATTCACTTTGGTTTCATCTCTTCATTCTTTCTGGTGTTATTTCTCCAGTCTTCTCCATTAGCATGCTGGGCACTTACTGATCTGGAGAGTTCATCTTTTGTGTCTTATCTTTTTGCCTTTTCATACTGTTCATAGGAGTCTAAAGGCAAGAATACTGAAGTGGTTTGCCATTGCCTTCTCCATTTTCAGTTTGGTTCATTTTCAGTGTTTTAGAGGGAAAAGCAAATCATAGCTTTGGGATTAGTGACTGAGCTTGGCTGGGTACTAGCCATAAACCTTGACCTAGTTACCACAGTTTTCCGAGCTCCAGGAAATGAGGCTTGTCTTGAAGGAGTGTTTTAAAGATAATGCAATTAATATGTACCTTGTAATAGGTAGTTATTAGGGTAGTTCTGTTTATTTTTGATTGCTAATCATTATTTTGGAGTGTAATACTTATTTGCCAACCGACTGCCTACAGACATAGTTTAAGTGCATACAAATCTTCCAGGTATAAACTGTTTACTCTCCAAGGTTCCCCCTCCTCCTGCTCTGTCCTCAGGGAAAGCTCACTAGCTGGTTTAGTTGAAGGACTCTCTTGCCCTCTGGTTGGGATTTGGCCAAGTGGAGATCATAAGCAGAAGAAAGGCAGAGCCAGGTTGATGGTTGATCCCCCAGGTGCCTCCCTATGGGTCCTGCTACCAAAGGCCAGAGCTACAGTTGGGAAGCCCCTCTGTGTAGCCACCCCTCTCTCTTTCTCAGTTCCATAAACACGCCCCATCTCTTCCCCCTACTAACTTCAGAGTACTAGACCACTTCTTGTTTGCTGCTTAAAAAAGAAAAATGCTGTCCGCAACTTTATAATCTATGATGTCTTCTCAGTAATTCAGCTTGGAAGTAGCATCTGTTTCCTGCTAGTGTGCATATGTGCATGCTAACTTGATTTTGCAGTCTCTGATTCTTTGTGACCGCACAGACTGTGGCTCTCCACAGGATTCTCTAGGCAAGAATACTGGAGTGGGTTGCCATGATCCAAGATCCTCCAGGGGATCTTCTGATCCAGGGATCAAACCCACATCTCTTATGTCTCCTGCATTGGTAGCGGGTTCTTTACCATTAGTGCCACCTGGGAAGCTCATTTCCTGCTAGAGCTAGAAATAATACAAGGGTTATTACACTCCCACTATTATTACTTCCAAATTTCATTAGATTTTGTTTAATGTGTGTGTATAGTTATAGTCATCAATCAGGTTCTTCCATGAGGCCTTCCATCATAGTTAACAGAAACGCATTATGAAGGTTTGGCTGGACAGAAGCTTTGGTTTTAAACAACTGGGTTCTGGTCATGATTCTGCATTTCTGAACTCTGTAGTGTATCCCAGACTTCTGTCTAAGCCTCAGTTCTTTCATCTGTGAAATAGGGATAATAGTAGTTCCTATCTCATGGGATGGTTAGAATACATGTAACTGTTCAATTAATGTCAAGTGTTATGTTACTATTATTATGCCAAAAATAAGAAAAGAATATCCAGCTGGTCATGAATCAGCAGTGGAGCTGTCAAGTCTGTCTTCAATGCTGTAACATTTCAGGCCAAGGTGGAGGTGCTTAAAACTCAGGACTTGTGTGACCCCAGTGTGAACAGGAACCAGATGGCTGGAAGAACAGTTAGCACCCTCTGGCTACAGAACAAGTCTTGTAGGAAGCCTGGCTCCACTGCTATTTTTTTTTTCCAACCCAGACTGTGCATCAACCTACCAGGAAAGGTTTTTTAAAACAAACTGTAGGCTGTATTACAGAGCTTTAGAATTTTCACAAAGCTACTCAAGTGCTTGTGATATTCAGCCTGGGCTATCAGCCTCACCTCAGGGAGCAAGGTATTACCCTGAGTAGAGGTCCCCCCTGCTGTACTCTACTCTGTGACTCCCCTCTGCTCCACAGCCACACAGGGGCCAGTCGTATCAGTCTTCAAAGAAAGCAAATAGTTAGACACTTTTAGGGCTAGGATTTACCCTAGGATTTCTGAAGGAGATCAGCCCTGGGATTTCTCTGGAAGGAATGATGCTAAAGCTGTAACTCCAGGACTCTGGCCACCTCATGTGAAGAGTAGACTCATTGGAAAAGACTCTGATGCTGGGAGGGATTGGGGGCAGGAGGAGAAGGGGACGACAGAGGATGGGATGGCTGGATGGCATCACTGACTCGATGGACGTGAGTCTGAGTGAACTCCGGGAGTTGGTGACGGACAGGGAGGCCTGGTGTGCCGCAATTCATGGGGTCGCAAAGAGTCGGACACGACTGAGCGACTGAACTGAACTGAGCTGAACCAGCCATAGACTATAAGTGGGAGTTGTTTCTTCAATTCCGATATAGAGTCCTAGTGCCAGATATTAATAAACTCAGTATTCTCTGGTGGGGGAGAGGGGAGTCTCAGCCTACGGACTTCTTTCTTTGAATGTGTTTTTCAGCCTACTGACTTCTGACATGGTCAGTTAGGCCAAGATGTAGAAGATCAGTTTTGCTAGTGGAAGCAATCGATTGCAAATGTTCCAATTTATCCAGAGTGTCTTATCGAAAGGGCTATACATAAGTCTTCACTGAGTTTTACCCTTCTAAATGGTTTCTTAGTTTAGGAAATAGAATGGCCACAGCAGTTCCTCTTTCTGAAGGCTTCCATTCCAGCTCTTCCTGCCCTAGCTGACCGGAGCATGGGCAAGTCTGTGAATAGCATGTTGCCGCCACCTAGTGGTGAATGTGGCACTTTAACTTTGTGACGGGAATAAAAATCTCTTCAGAGGAAAATTGGGTTTCCCGGGTGGCTCAGCTGGTAAAGAATCTGCCTGCGATGTGGGAGACCTGGGTTTGATCCCTGGGTTGGGAAGATCCCCTGGGGAAGGGAAAGGCTACCCTCTCCAGTATTCTGGCCTGAAGAATTCCATGGACTATATGGGGTCACAAAGAGTTTGTAAGACTGAGCAACTTTCACTTCATTTCACTTCTCTTTTTAGGAGAGAATTGGGAGAGCTGGATTAGCAACATCATTTTTAAAACAATGTTGAATCCTCTATTACCTTCCAATAAATAAATAAAACCCACCAAATATATCCCTTTGACAAATTTAGATATTCTATAACTAGCTGTCTTTCAAAAAAAAAAAAAAAGCTATAATCATTTCCCCTCTTTTCTCTATTCACACACTATAGTAATTTTTCCTTAATTAAAAAAATCAGAAATAAACTATCACCCTAACTTCTTAATATTTGTAAAATATCTAATGCAGATATACCCGTGACAGAAAATGCTCTTTCAACCTTTTAAATGAACACTTAAATATCAAATGCATAGCACTTCTGATGAATGAAATGTCTCTTCTCAGAGCCAGGAGAGCAGTTGAGAAGCACTTGGTTTTGAGTTCTAACAGAGATGAATCTCACCTTCAGAGAGATCACTTGATAGGAATTGATAGTAATTAGATTTACAAACTGGAAGAAGTCATGGTATCACCTCCCCTTTGCTATTTTGTTGGTTGGTGATCTGATGTAAGCTCGTCCATCCTGAATTTCCCCAAGGAACTCAGAAAACATTTCTCATTTTTTTTCTGTCTTACTCAGATGAGGGATTAGAAGTGTGAGAGAGAAATCGCTCACGCATTTAAGTCTGACTTTTGTGGCGCTGTCAGCATTCTCAGGCTGATGCGGCTCTTCGCTCAGTTCTTCTCAACGTGGTACCGGTTTTGCCGCTGGCTGTCTGTGTGATCCTGGGGAACTTGTGCATATCAGCTGCATTTCAGCTGGACACACTAGAGGAAGAATGTTTTCCAGGTAATTATATTGGGGGTGAGATGGGAAGTCTGGAATCCAGAACAGAATCACTGTGAGATCCTTAGGCTGATTTTTAATTTCATTACTTTATTACTTATTTAGAAATTCATTTGCTTGCTTTATCTTCTAAATTCCACATATAAGTGGTAACATGCAGTAATTTTCTTTCTCTGCCTGATGTATTTCACTTGACATAATACCCTCCAGGTCCAACATGTCCCTGCAGTATCTTTTGGCTGTTTGAAATGGATGAGCCTCAGAGCAGGGTAGGGAACTGGATTTCAGGGCTGGCGCTAAGCTCCCCTCTCCCAGCCATGACCAGCACGTTCAGAGCTTGTGCGCGGCACTTTGTGCTTTGAGCAAAGCCTCTTGAGAAACCTGTATGCAGGTTAGGAAGCAACAGTTAGAACTGGACATGGAATAACAGACTGGTTCCAAATAGGAAAAGAAGTATGTCAAGGCTATATATTGTCACCCTGCTTATTTAACTTATATGCGGAGTACATCATGAGAAACACTGGGCTGGAGGAAGCACAAGCTGGAATCAAGATTACTGGGAGAAATATCGATAACCTCAGATATGCAGATGACACCACCCTTATGGCAGAAAGTGAAGAGGAACTAAAAAGCCTCTTGATGAAACTGAAAGAGGAGAGTGGAAAAGTTGGCGTAAAGCTCAACATTCAGAAAACGAAGATCATGGCATCTGGTCCCATCACTTCACTTCATGGCAAATAGATGGGGAAACAGTGGAAACAGTGGCAGACTTTATTTTGGGGGGCTCCAAAATCACTGCAGACTGTGATTGCAGCCATGAAATTAAAAGACGCTTACTCCTTGGAAGGAAAGTTATGACCAACCTAGAGAGCATATTGAAAAGCAGAGACATTACTTTGCCAACAAAGGTCCGTCTAGTCAAGGCTATGGTTTTTCCAATAGTCATGTATGGATGTGAGAGTTGGACTGTGAAGAAAGCTGAGTGCCAAAGAATTGATGTTTTTGAACTGTGGTGTTGGAGAAGACTCTTGAGAGTCCTTTGGACTGCAAGGAGATCCAACCAGTCCATTCTCAAGGAGATCAGCCCTGGGATTTCTTTCAAAGGACTGATGCTAAAGCTGAAACTCCAGTACTTTGGCCACCTCATGTGAACAGTTGACTCATTGGAAAAAACTCTGATGCTGGCGGGGTGGGGGGCGATTAGGGGCAGGAGGAAAAGGGGATGACAGAAGATGAGATGGCTGGATGGCATCACTGACTCAATGGGCGTGAGTCTGAGTGAACTCCGGGTGTTGGTGATGGATAGAGAGGCCTGGCGTGCTGCAGTTTATGGGGTCGCAAAGAGTCAAACACGACTGAGGGACTGAACGAAACTGAAAGTACTCTTGCGTGTTTACAAAAAAAAAAACCAAGAAACAATTCTAGCATGTTCGCCATGTTCCAGACGTTGTGCATGATCACATTCCATTCTAAAGATTTCTGAGGCTGAGAGTTTTATTGTGTACAATGAACAGATAAGGAGACTGAAGCCTGGGCAGTGAAGTAAACTGACCTGGAATCACACAAGGAGTATTGAAGCTGAAACATAAGCCTATTTTGACCCAGGCTCAAAATCATTTGGTTTTACAATCTGTCTGCTGCATAAATTAGCACCTAAGAAATCTTTTATAGAAAGCCACTTGCTTTTAAACCAAGAATGTGCTGTCCCTATGTGCTACCTTATAAGAAAGAAGTAACTTGGTTCAGAGGAGGCACAGTACACACTCAATAAATGTTTGTTGAATTAATGAATAATTAGTTTATAATTGCATATCTTGCAGTGTGATATAGCTGAAAACTTCAGCTGCATATTAATAATTTTACATCTCCAGATTTTAGAATTCTTCCTTAATGACTTCTAAAGAACTCTACTCTTAAGACAGAGATCAGAAGCCATGTAGAAAATAAATTATAGACAGCCAAAATGAATATGCTTAATCTGTGAGATACATTTCTTTTTTCCATCTTTCCTCTCTTCACAAATTTTCACTTTTATTGTCATTTTCTGAATGCTGCAAAGAAATGTGTAATGTCCTACAACTACAGGTATTAATAGCATGATACAATTCAACAAATCATTTTATTTAGTGAACTCAATTAAAATATATTATTTTTTAGAGGTAAACACTAGCTAGAGATGTCATGCAGAGAAAAAAATCTAAGGGTGATCAAGTTTGGAGAAATATTGCAGTCTGAAGCTGCCAGTGATTGGAGAAAATTTTTGGATGTGGTAAATATGGCTTTGAGGGATGTGGCTACACATGCGCTCAGATTAAGTAGAAAGTTTGTAAGGTCAGGATGCAGCTAACAATTTGAGTTGTCTTGACTCCTACTGAGAATAGTTCAGATTTGGTTAAATGGAAGAATAGGAAAAAAAATTATAGTTGGAAAACAAAGCCACAATGATTCAAACATTCCAGATTTTTCCTTTTGTAAAAATTGTGATGATTTCATATCACCACATGCTTTCTTTTCCCCAGAAAGGAACTGATGACATAATGGGACCATTATGGGCCTCTATTCAGGAAATTTAATGACATAGCAGGCATAAAGTTTATTATTTGGGGGGCACTTTCTATGTATACCACAATGAAAGCATTTTCTAGTCATTATTGTAAAACATTTTTTAATTGTGATAAAATACATATAACAAAATTTACTACCTTAACCATTTTGAAATATACAATTTAGTGGCATTAAATAGTTCACATCACACAACCATCACCATGATAGCTTATGGTGAAAGGTGTTGGATTCGTGATCTGTAAGGAAGAAGATTTAGCTTCAGGACCAAAGACTTGATCACTCAAGAGCTTTTGTGTAGCAGAGTTTCATTAAAGTGAAAAGGGACAGAGAAAGATTCTGACATAGACATCAGAAGGGGAATGGAGAATGCCTCCTTGCTAGTCTTTAGCAAGCTATTTTATGTCTGTTACACCGTTATTGATCAGATAAGAGCGACACCTCAACGCTGAGGGAGTTTCACCAGGCCCCTCACCCACAAAATGCATTTTTGAGATAGGATGGCAGGAGGTGTGTCATCCCCCAACCATAAAACAATTGATATGAATACTGGTTTGTTGAGCGACTATCAGCCAAAAGTTAGTCTTAGGTGGAACCATTTTGAAGAAAGCTAAGTTCCAAAGCAAATATATAATTTCATTAACATAGCTTAAGAAAACTATTTCCATTAAAAAAATGAATTGGTCAGCTCAAGGTTTGAGAAAAGTTAAGTTCAGGTGGAACCAGGTGTTGTCATAGCAACACAGAATTTTAAGAGAAAAAGATCAGACACTTGTAGTTTGTTTCCTCCTGCTGCGTAGTTCAGTTCAGTCACTCAGTTCTGTCTGACTCTTTGCGACGCCATGGACGGCAGCACGCCAGGCCTCCCTGTCCATCACCAACTCCCGGAGTCCACCCAAACCCATGTCCATTGAGTCGGTGATGCCATCCAACCATCTCATCCTCTGTCGTCCCCTTCTCCTCCCGCTTTCAATCTTTCTCAGCATCAGGGTCTTTTCTAATGAGGCAGTTCTTCACATCATGTGGCCAAAGAATTGGAGTTTCAGCTTTAGCATCAGTCCTTCCAATGAATATTCAGGACTGATTTCCTTTAGGATGGACTGGTTGGATATCCTTGCAGTCCAAGGGACTCTCAAGAGTCTTCTCCAACACCACAGTTCAAAAGCATCAATTCTTCAGTTCTCAGCTTTCTTCACAGTCCAACTCTCACATCCATACAAGACCACTGAAAACCATAGCCTTGACTAGACAGACCTTATTAAAATAATATTTCAGATACTTATAAAATCATCCAGTCCATTTTGAAGGATATCAACCCTGGGATTTCTTTGGAAGGAATGATGCTAAAGCTGAAACTCCAGTACTTTGGCCATCTCATGTGAAGAGTTGACTCATTAGAAAAGACTCTGATGCTGGGAGGGATTGGAGGCAGGAGGAGAAGGGGACAACAGAGGATGAGATGGCTAATGGCATCACGGACTCAATGGACATGAATCTGAGTGAACTCCGGGAGTTCCTGATGGACAGAGAGGCCTGGCATGCTGCGATTCAAGGGGTCGCAAAGGGTCAGACATGACTGAGCGACTGAACTGAACTGAACATTTATTGTTCTTGATCACTTTATCTTTTCATAGCATTTTTAAATGTTTATATTTGTATGTCTGTGGGTCATATACACATACATATACCCATCCCCCAACACACATAATTAATTGATCATTATTTATGCGTTGGAGCAGGACCAAAGGAGAATTCTGGCTTCTGTTATTTCCATGAGTCTCTTCAATTCAGAGATGCAGTCGCTGGCTGTTTGAACGTGAGTACCTTGTAACTTGGGCCCCTGTGGGTCCACCCAAGACAGGCGGGTCATGGTGGAGAGGTCTAACAGAATGTGGTCCACTGGAGAAGGGAATGGCAAACCACTTCAGTATTCTTGCCTTGAGAACCCCATGAACAGTATGAAAAGGCAAAATGAGGATACCGAAAGAGGAACTCCCCAGGTCATTAGGTGCCCAATATGCTACTGGAGATCAGTGGAAAAATAACTCCAGAAAGAATGAAGGGATGGAGCCAAAGCAAAAACAATACCCAGTTGTGGATATGACTGGTGATAGAAGCAAGGTCCGATGCTGGAAAGAGCAATATTGCATAGGAACCTGGAATGTTAGGTCCATGAGTCAAGGCAAATTGGAAGTGGTCAAACAGGAGATGGCAAGAGTGAACATCGACATTCTAAGAATCAGCAAACTAAAATGGACTGGAATGGGTGAATTTAACTCAGATGACCATTATATCTACTACTGTGGGTAAGAATCCCTTAGAAAAAATGGAGTAGCCATCATGGTCAACAAAAGAGTCTGAAATGCAGTACTTGGATGCAATCTCAAAAATGACAGAATGATCTCTGTTCATTTCCAAAGCAAACCATTCAATATCACAGTAATCCAAGTCTATGCCCCAGTCAGTAACACTGAAGAAGCTGAAGTTGAACGGTTCTATGAAGACCTACAAGACCTTTTAGAACTAAGACCCAAAAAGATGTCCTTTTCATTATAGGGACTGGAATGCAAAAGTAGGAAGTCAAGAAACACCTGGAGTAATAGGCAAATTTGGCCTTGGAATAGGGAAGGAAGCAGGGCAAAGGCTAATAGAATTTTGCCAAGAGAATTCACTCGTCATAGCAAACACCCTCTTCCAACAACACAAGAGAAGACCCTACATAAGGACATCACCAGATGGTCAACACTGAAATCAGATTGATTATATTCTTTGCAGCCAAAGATGGAGAAGCTCTCTACAGTCAACAAAAACAAGACCAGGAGCTGACTGAGGCTCAGATCATGAGCTCCTTATTACCATATTCAGACTTAAGTTGAAGAAAGTAGGGAAAACAGCTAGACCATTCAGGTATGACCTAAATCAAATCCCTTATGATTATACAGTGGAAGTGAGAAATAGATTTAAGGGCCTAGATCTGATAGATAGAGTGCCTGATGAACTATGGAATGAGGTTCATGACATTGTACAGGAGACAGGGATGAAGACCATCCTCATGGAAAAGAAACGCCAAAAAGCAAAATGGCTATCTGGGGAGGCCTTACAAATAGCTTTGAAAAGAAGAGACACGAAAAGCAGAGGAGAAAAGGAAAGATATACGCATCTGAATGCAGAGTTCAAGAGAATAGCAAGAAGAAATAAGAAAGCCTTCTTCAGCAATCAATGCAAAGAAATAGAGGAAAACAACAGAATGGGAAAGACTAGAGATCTCTTCAAGAAAATTAGAGATACCAAGGGAACATTTCATGCAAAGATGGGCTCGATAAAGGACAGAAATGGTATGGACCTAACAGAAGCAGAAGATATTAAGAGGTGGCAAGAATACACAGAAGAACTGTACAAAAAAGATCTTCACAACCAAGATAATCACGATGGTGTGATCACTCACCTAAAGCCAGACATCCTGGAGTGTGAAGTCAAGTGGGCCTTAGAAAGCATCGCTATGAATAAAGCTAGTGGAGGTGATGGAATTCCAGTTGAGCTCTTTCAAATCCTGAAAGATGATGCTGTGAAAGTGCTGCACTCCATATGCCAGCAAATTTGGAAAACTCAGCAGTGGCCACAGGACTGGAAAAGGTCAGTTTTCATTCCAATCCCAAAGAAAGGCAATGCCAACGAATGCACAAACTTCTGTACAATTGCACTCATCTCACATGCTAGTAAAGTAATGCTCAAAATTCTCCATGCCTGGCTTCAGCAATACGTGAACCATAAACTTCCAGATGTTCAAGCTGGTTTTAGAAAAGGCAGAGGAACCAGAGATCAAATTGACAACATCAGTTGGATCATGGAAAAAGCAAGAGCAAGAGAGTTCCAGAAAAACATCTATTTTTGCTTTATTGACTATGCCAAATCCTTTGACTGTGTGGATCACAATAAACTGTGGAAAATTCTTCAAGAGATGGGCATACCAGACCACCTGACCTGCCTCTTGAGAAAACTATATGCAGGTCAGGAAGCAGCAGTTAGAACTGGACATGGAACAACAGACTGGTTCCAAATAGGAAAAGGAGTACGTCAAGGCTGTATATTGTCACCCTGCTTATTTAACTTATATGCAGAGTACATCATGAGAAACACTGGGCTGGAAGAAATACAAGCTGGAATCAAGATTGCTGGGAGAAATATTAATAACCTCAGATATGCAGATGACACCACCCTTATGGCAGAAAGTGAAGAGGAACTAAAAAGTCTCCTGATGAAAGTGAAAGAGGAGAGTGAAAAAGTTGGCGTAAAGCTCAACATTCAGAAAACGAAGATAATGGCATCTGGTCCCATCACTTCATGGCAAATAGATGGGGAAACAGTAGAAACAGTGTCAGACTTTTTTTTGGGGGCTCCAAAATCACTGCAGATGGTGATTGCAGCCATGAAATTAAAAGACACTTACTCCTTGGAAGGAAAGTTATGACCAACCTAGATAGCATATTCAAAAGCAGAGGCATTACTTTGCCAGCAAAGGTCCCTCTAGTCAAAGGTCATGTATGGATATGAGAGTTGGACTGTGAAGAAAGCTGAGTGCCGAATAATTGATGCTTTTGAACTGTGGTGTTGGAGAAGACTCTTGAGAGTCCCTTGGACTGCAAGGAGATCCAACCAGTCCATTCTAAAGGAGATCAGTCCTGGGTGTTCTTTGAAAGGACTGATGCTAAAGCTAAAACTCTTAGTACTTTGGCCAGCTCATGCGAAGAGTTGACTCATTGGAAAAGACTCTGATGCGGGGGGGGGCGTACTGGGGCAGGAGGAGAAGGGGATTACAGAGGATGAGATGGCTGGATGGCATCACTGACTTGATGGATGTGAGTCTGAGTGAACTCCAGGAGATGGTGATGGATAGGGAGGCCTGACGTGCTGCAATTCATGGGGCTGCAGAGTCAGACACGACTGAGCAACTGAACTGAACTGAACTGAACCTTGTAACTCTCTAGCTTTCACACTGAGATATGTATCCTGGATCTGCTTGTCTGTCTTCACTGCATGTCGTCCTCCCATGTAACTGCAACCAAGTCAGAATAAGCGGAAAAATCTCAAGGTAGAAATAAATACAGATTTTCCATGTCTTACTTTACAATACTTTTCTTGGCTGCTACGATTCTTTGTGACCCATGGACTGTAACCTGCCAGGCTCTTCTGTCCATGGGATTTCCCAGGCAAGAATACTGGAGTGGGTTGTCACTTCCTTTTCCAGGGGATGTTCCTGACCCAGAGATCATACCAGGGTCTCCACCTTTGCAGGCAAATTCTTTACTTTCTGAGCCACTAGGGAAGCCCCAAGACTATTACAGTAATTGCAAAACTAATAGTTCCTGTGTTTAAGAACTGAAATCGGTACTGACTCCTCTTCTTTGACCCTCCTCCTCTCCCAGCACTCATTACTCAAAAGAGCTTTGAAGGTGTTCTTACATGTCAGATCAGCTATGGAAATTTTCAAAATGGGTTCTCTTAAGTTTAAATGCAGATTAAAAATCTTTGGAGCTATGGTTCAGAAGATTTGCCTAGACATGAGAACTTATCTGCATTCTAATTATTTTTTTTCTGTCTGGTTAAAAGAACTATGAAGGGAACATCTGAAGGCACCAAAGAAGTGAGTGATTAGAAGAGTGCAATCACTGCTTATATAATTTTATGGTGCATGTGGTGAAGACATATATATTCACCTGAAGATTTATTAGTCTGGACCCCCTCATTTGAACATTCTGTATCAGGAATACATAAATCTATAGGAAAGAAAAATGTTTTATTTTTGTATAAAATGGGAATAAAACAAGCTATTGTGATAATTTATAATAGAGGTCATCTAAGAAAGTAACACTGATATATATTGTTACTTCAATTTTAGTTCAAATTGAAGCCCCCCTTTCTTTGTTGGTGGAGAGCATTATATTAACACTCAGCTCTTTCCTGAATGATGCAAGTCAATTCCTTCCTGAATTTGTTCTCTGTGCAACACATGAGTTATTAATGATCCATATTAATGATTTTTTGGCCATAAAATCAGACACAAATTTAAAGCCATATCTCCACTCCTGAAACCTGAAACAAATGAAATCAAAACATGTGCCACAATCTGGGACTTTTTGTTGGGTTACATTTTTATGTTACCAGGAAGACTAGTTACTAGCAAGGCTATTAATAACATGTTTTTAATTTTATAAACACTTAAGTTAGAAAAATAATTTGAATTACATTTCTGCCTTTGTTTTAAAGGTTTCTAGACAAGTGGCTCTCAGGTGTCACAAGGCGTTAAAATTGCCTGGGATTGGGAATCCTGCCTAAAATTCAATATCTAAGTTCTCTTCCCAGGAATTTTAACTCAATAAGTCTAAGGGGTGGAACCCAGGAAACTACATGTTAAAAAACTTTTAATAGAGTGTGAGTTGGTGATGGACAGGGAGGCCTGCCGTGCTGTGGTTCATGGGGTTGCAAAGAGTCGGACATGACTGAGCGACTGAACTGAACTGAATATTCCATCAGCAGGGTGTCCACATCATTGGTGTGGAGCTCAGTGACTTCTCACAAACTGAACCCACACATGTAACCAGCACCCAGGTCCAGAAACAGAATCTCCTGACACCCAGAGCCTTCCCGTGCTCTGTCCTCTCACTCTCCCGTCACAAGGAGGACATGACGCGCACTAGGACTCCAGAGGTTCGTTTTGTCTGTTTCTGTATTTCATGGAAACAGGATTGTGCACTTGATACTCCTCGATTCTGTCTTCTCTCACTCAACACTATGTTTATGAGGTTCGTCAGTATTGTTGTGTGTAATCAGATCATTCATTCTCACTGCCACGTGGTATTCCATTGTGTGGCTACACCCCAATTTATGTATTCACTTGATTTTTGTTGGGCATTTGGGTCGCTTCCCATTGAGCTATTAAACTGGTCCTGCTATAAACACTGCTGCTTGAACAACCAGGGAGAGGGGAGCCCTGTAATCAAAGTTCATAAAAGAAAGTCTCAGGACCTATAAGAATAGTGCCTTATGGAATTTAGAAAGATGGCAATGATGACCCTGTATGCAAGACAGCAAAAGAGACACAGATGTGTAGAGCAGACTTTTGGACTCAGAGGGAGAGGGAGAAGGTGGGATGATTTGGGAGAATGGCATTGAAAAATGTATACTATCATGTAAGAAACGAATCGCCTGTCTATGTCCGATGCAGGATACAGCATGCTTGGGACTGGTGCACGGGGATGACCCAGAGAGATGTTATGGGGAGGGAGGTGGGAGGGGGGTTCATGTTTGGGAACGCATGTACACCCGTGGTGGATTCATGTCAATGTATGGCAAAACCAATACAGTATTGTAAAGTAAAATAAAGTAAAAATAAAAATTAAAAAAAAAAAATAGTGCCTTAAAGCTAAAGGGGAAAATAATAATGTCAGACTTGTTTTCTGAAAAAAAGTGCTAAGAGCAAATAATAAGGCTTTTAATGGTATGCCTTAAACAAGACTAGAGGGAAAGAGCAGATAAAGAAAGCAGAATTACTTGAATTTTCCCATGTCTTTTCAATAAGGAAAACACTGGCAGGTAAACAATGGGTAGAGAGTGCATGGTTAAGACAGAGCTGAGTCCCAATATAGGCTAGAAGGTGGTGAGTTAGTAAGCGGCAAAGTCGAATGCTAGCAAATACATCCCTTAAAAAAATTCTTTTTTATTTTTTAATTGAAGGATAATTGCTTTACAGAATTTTGTTGTTTTCTTCCCAACATCAACATGAATAAGCCACAGATATACATATATACCCTCTCCCTCTTGAACCTCCCCTCCCATCTCCCTCCCCATCCCACCCCTCTAGGTTGTTACAGAGCCCCTATTTGACCTCCCTAAGTCATACAGCAAATTCCCATAGGCTATCTGTTTTACATATGGTAATGTAAGTTTTCATGTTACTCTCTCCATACACCTCACCCTCTCCTTCCTCCCTTGCCAGTCATGTCCATAAATCTGTTCTCTATGTCTGTGTCTCCAGTGCTGCCCTGAAAATTTCACCAGTACCATCTGTATAGGTTCCATATATGTGTGTGAGCATACAATATTTTTCTTTCCCTTTTTGACTTACTTCACTCTGTATAATAGGTTCCAGGTTCATCCACCTCATTAAAACTGAGAGATGTGTTCCTTTTTATGGCTGTGTAATATTCCATTGTATATATGTACCACAGCTTCTTTATCCATTCATCTGTCGATGGACATCTAGGTTGCTTCCATGTTCTAGCTATTGTAAATAGTGCTGCAATGAACACTGGGGTACATGTGTCTTTTTCAATTTTGGTTTCCTCAGGGTATATGCCTAGGAGTGGGATTGCTGGGTCATATGGTGGTTTAATCCTAGTTTTTAAAGGAATCTCCATATTGTCTTCCATTGTAGCTGTATCAATTTACATTCCCACCAACAGTGCAAGAGGGTTCCTTTTTCTCCATACCCTCTCCAGCATTTACTGTTTGTAGACTTTTTGATGATAGCCATTCTGACTGGTGTGGGATTATATTTCACTGTAGTTTCGATTTGCATTTCTCTAATAGTGAACAATGTTGAGCATCTTTTCATGTTTGTTAGCCATCTGTATATTTTCTTTGGAGAAATTTCTGTTTAGGTCTTTTTCCCACTTTTGATTGCACTGATTGTTTTTCTGGTATTGAGTCATATGAACTGCTTGTACGTTTTTGAAATTAATCCTATGTCAGTTGTTTCACTTGCTATTATTTTCTCCATTGGAGGGTTGTCTTTTCACCTTGTTTATAGTTTCCTTTGCTGTGCAAAAGCTTTTAAGTTTTATTAGGTCCCACTTGTTTATTTTCATTTTTATTTCCATTATTCTAGAAGGTGGGTCATAGAAGATCTTGTTTTGATATATGTCATTGAGAGTTCTGCCTATGTTTTCCTCTAAGAGTTTTATAGTTTCTGGTCTTACATTTAGGTCTTTAATCCATTTTGAGTTTATCTTTGTGTATGGTGTTAGCAAGGGTTCTAATCTCATTTTTTAACAAGTAGCTGTCCAGTTTTCCCAGCACCACTTATTGAAGAGGCTATCTTTGCTCTGTTGTATATTCTTACCTCCTTTGTCAAAAATAAGGTACCCATGGGTTTATTTCTGGGCTTTCTGTCTTGTTCCATTGGTCTTTATGTCTGTTTTCATTCCAGTATCATATACTGTCTTGCTAATGGTAGCTTTGTAGTATAGTCTGAATTCAGGAAGGTTGATTCCTCCGGCTCTATTCTTCTTTCTCAAGATTGCTCTGGTTATTTGGGGTCTTTTGTGTTTTAGCAAATGCATTCTTATCAAAAGAACTTGTACTTGTGATTCTTACAGCCTGAGAAGAGTCCAGACCCCTGGCCTGCCAGCAACTCAGTGTTCACTAGTCACAGGTAAAAGCCCTGGATTCAGGGTCTGACAAACATTGGTTTAACACATTTCTTGTTACCTCACAGTGGGTGGGGAGTGTGGGCATGGCTTAACCTGAGCTGGATCTCCAGATCAGGGTCTCATAAGACTGAAACCCAGGGGCCAGCTGGGGCTGGGCTTTCATCTGTGGCTCGGGGTCCTCTTCAAGCTCTTGTGGTTGTTGGCTGACTTACTTCCTGGCAGCTGTAGACCTCATGACTGCTTGCTTCTTTAAGGCCAGCAGGTGAGCTGTCTGTTCTTGTGTGTACATGCTTAGTTGCTCAGTCATGTCTAACTCTTTGTGACCCCATGGACTGCAGCCTGCCAGGCTCCTCTGTCCACGGGGATTCTTCAGGCAAGAATACTGGAGTGGGTTGCCATGCCCTCCTCCAGGGAATCTTCTTGACCTAGGAGTCGAACCAGGGTCTCCTGCGTTGCAGGCGGATTCTTTACCAGCTGAGCTACCTCAACCTGCTAAGTCACTTCAGTCGTGTCCAACTCTGTGTGACCCCATAGATGGCAGCCCACCAGGCTCCCGCGTCCCTGGGATTCTCCAGGCAAGAACACTGGAGTGGGTTGCCATTTCCTTCTCCAATGCATGAAAGTGAAAAGTGAAAGGGAAGTCACTCAGTCATGTCCAACCCTCAGGGACCCCATGGACTGCAGCATACCAGGCTCCTCCACCCAAGGGATTTTCCAGGCAAGAGTACTGGAGTGGGGTGCCATTGCCTTCTCTGTACCTCAACCTAAATCTCTTTTAAAGGGCTCACCTGATTAGGTCAGAACCATCCCAAATAATCTCCTTTTGATGAACAGACTTTAATAAACTCTAAGTAATTTTGATTTTGGAGAAGGAAATGGCAACCCACTCCAGTGTTCGTGCCTGGAGAATCCCAGGGACGGTGGGCTGCCGTCTATGGGGTCACACAGAGTCGGACATGACTGAAGCAACTTAGCAATTCTGATTTTAAATCTTAATTATATCTTCTAAATCTCATCTAGCTCATAGAATATAATCACAGGAGTGACCTTCATTCTATTCACAGGTGCTCCCACAGTCAAGCAAAGGAGATTCCACAGGGTATGGACACCAGGGAGAGAGAATTTGGGGGCCAGTTTATAGACACTTGCATATGTACTATTTTCTGGGATTGCAGATACTTGATGCAGATTGTGTTGAATCAGTGCTTTCAAAATGGACAGAAGAGAGTACTGGATGGGTAAGACACCAGATGAAATTTTTATTTTTGTATTGTTTTAAATGAGCATTTTTGCCTTTCATAAATTATTTGCATTACCTTCTTATAAGTTAATCAGACACTGATGACATTTTTATAGTAAATGCAAAATGAGGATAAAAATGAATAGGCCTGATCCATTCATAGCTCCAAGATGTGGCCACTTGGAACTTGCACATGGAGAAAATGGACCTAAGAGTTACCTACATATTCACACCTGTGTGAATCTGCTATGGCTGCCATAACGTAATGCCACTGACATTATGTGGCTTAAACAACAGAAGTTTATTTTTTCAGCATTGTAGTGGCTGGAAGTCTAAGATTAGGTTGCTGGCTGGGTTGGTTCCTGGTTAAACCACGCTTCCTGATGAGTAGATGGATGCCTCCTTGCCGTGTCCTCACATGACTTTTCTTCTGTATTTGCAGAGAGAAAAAGAGAGCGTGCTCTGGTGTTTCTTTCTTCTCTTCTAAGGATGCCAGTCCTAGCTGTTTAGGACCCACTCTTATGACCTCATGTAACTTTACCTCCTTCTAGGTCCTGTCTCCACACACAGTCATGCTGGGGGTGAGTGCTTCAACACAGGAATCTGGGGGCCACACACCACGGCAATACTCAAAAGTATCTGTGGACAATGAACAACCTGTGGAGTTTCCTGCTGTTGATTACCTGTGTTTTAGAAATTACTATTCACCATTCATAGATTCATGCATATATCCCAAGAAATCTCTCCATCTGTTTTCTACCTTTGCTGAAAATAACAGTGTCTTGGACTGGTCGTCTGTTACCAAGGCAACAAGGAAACACAAGCTGCCCTGAACAGTGCCTCAGAGCCATCTCAGTCCATGGTTCTGACAGAATTACTGCAAACTGTGCCCAACCCAGTGAGATGTATCATTTTTTCTGGTAATGAGAGAAGAGAGGTCCTCAAAAAGGGAATACAGCAGAATTATGGTTACATGCCAGAAGTATATCTTCTTCTAATGGATGATGCTTGTCTCTCTCTAAGGAAAGGTGTAAACCACAAGAATATAAACACCTCTCACACATGGGTTAGGTATGGCAGGCTCTGTGGTAGAGATTACTGCTTATAAACCTAAAGTATGTTTTCTAAGCCTCTGTTTTAGAAAGGGGTGGGAATGTACTCTGTGAGGAAGCTACATTTTCTGTGCCCCCCACCTCCCCCTTCTCCCCCCCCCCCCCCCCCACCCCGCTCCAGCTACAAGTGATCAGCACATCCAGATTATTGCCTGGGATTCACGGAAAGGCTCTTACAGGAGGGGCACATGGCTAGCTCATGCCCCTGTCTGTCCTTCCCCACCCTCTGTCTTTCCTCTTTTCTTCCTGGATTATTGATGTGATGTCTGGCAACAGAGTAGCCATTTGGATGGTTAGAACCTCAGGCACCATTTGGGATAAGAGTTAAACTCCAGAAGAGAAGCCTCACGATAAGCAAGATGGACCTAAATGTGGAACAAGCCTAGGTCCATAATAACACTATAGAACTGCTGTTACCAACCACGGAACCCTTTCACATGAGGGAGAAATAATCTCTGCTACTAGCTGCATAAAGCCAATTCCTAACTGGTAGAAAGTAAGTCTCAAAATGAAAAAATTACCTTGGAAAATCCTTTAAACCCCCCATAAATAATATGCAAATCCTGAATGGGTTATAGGTGCAGAGAGATGCTGAGCCTTTAGTTCTTGGGGCCAGTCAAGAAAACAAGATTGTATTAAATTCTATCCTTGTATTGTTGTAAATTAAGTGTTTGTCCTTCAGGAATTAGCTACATTGCTTTCAGAGACAGTAATTCAGCTATCAAAAGTCATGTGTGGTCTGAAAAGAAAAATACTGGGAAGCACCAGTATATATAATCCCGACAGTTGACAGCAACATATATGTTTTTACATTTGTGTCTGTGCATAGTAATTCCATCTTTAATTTTCATAGAGAACTTTATGACTTTAACTGTATTACTTAATATATCTTTATGATTTTTAATTAACATTTCAATTCTTTTTCAAGGCTGTTGAACAGTCATCAGCATGGTCATCCTGATTATTCGAGCAGGATGACTGGGATTCTTTAGTCATTCAGACTTTCTCCCTACATGGTTTTTGATGAGCTAAGTTTGATTACATCTGCATGGTACAAGTTCTTTAAGCAAAATTCTGCAGAGAATTACCTACATGATTGAAATTCTTCCCCCACTCTCTGTTGTTCTTTCTCTTGCATTTGATTCAGCTCTATTTTACATTCAAAGATGAGAAAAGTCACTGCTGCCAAGTGGCTCTGTCAAGCTGTGCGCAGGTAGAACTCTAAGAAGAATGATAAGTGGAGAGGTTCTGGAACTCAGATTTCCCCAAGGAATGTTACCTACCAGGTTGCTAAGCTATATAGAGTATCTTAACAACCAGGGAGCCACATAGGGCTCCTTGGAGCAAGAGTGGGAGAAACCGGAGGGAGACAGTGACATTCACTTGGAAGCCTTGGACATTAGGCTGTCTCTGCCAATTAAGGATTCCCAGCTCAAGTACAAAGATTTCAGGAAATCAATGACAACTCAAGATAGACCCATTACAAGGCTTGAAGGGTATCACAAGCCTTGAGTTCCTGTCAGCCAGATCACCTTCCTTTAAAATTGACCTCAGGTATAATTTTAAATTCATCATTAAAATAATTTTTTAAAGTTTTAGGTTTGATTTAGTTGATGGACCACAGTTGACCTGACCTTTTCAAGACTGCATAAAAGCCAGTTAAGTCTGTTTTGAGGAAATGGGGCATTACCTTTTAAAGTAAACCACCTATTTTTGAGACATCAACAAATAAAAATGCTGAATTTGTGGGATAAGAACATTTATTCTTTGAAAAGGGTTACTTAATAAATATTTATTGAGCATAAACTATGTGACAGGTGGAAAATTGGACTAGATCACTGCCTGCTTGATACATCCTACTGAGAGAAGCAAAAAATAAACACAGAAATGTAAAAAAAAAAAAGTCAGGGTGACATACATTATGAGTTATGAAGACAGTTTAAAGGGGGTTGAGGGAAAGAGAATGGGATAATGGTAGAAACGACTTTAGAGAGGGGTAGGAAGCCCTCGGAGAAGGAAATGGCAACCCACTCCAGTATTCTTGCCTGGAAAATTGCATGGACAAAGGAGCCTGATGGGCTGCAGTCCATAGGGTTGCAAAGAGCTGGACATGACTGAGCACACAGACATACACAGAACGCCTTTTGGAGAAAGTCTTATCCAGACAAAGCCATGAACAAGGTGAGGGAGGAAGCGATGGGAAGACCTGGGTGGCCAGGGGCTCTGCGAATGTAAAATGATTCTGCATTCATCACCTAAATAACAGTCTTCACATCTCAAGGAATTCAGAGCAACTTAGCTGCTCATTAATCAGCTAGTGTCTGCTTTTGTAAGCATGCATTTTGCATATGTGCTATTTTGGACTAAATTAAATCTGTATTTAATACACATCTGCATGGTATTTTCCAAGTAAATGGCCAGGACTAGATTGATTAATAATGTTTTTAAAACTACCTATTCTGAGGATTTTGTGTCACGTGGTCTAGATAAAACTCAATAATTTACTAATATATAGGTAGATTTTAGAGGCTTTAGAAAAGGAAATATTTTTACCAGTACTTACATGATTCTGAGTGGTGAATGGTAATTTTAATTAGATTTTCCCACAGAGTTACCTGTATACACGTTTTTCTTCTGTTCTTCAGGATGAAGGCACAGTTTTAGTATCACAATTAAAATGGAATTATAAATAGAACTTGGCTACTTTGACTCAGCAAATCTTTTGGATGTATCCTCTTAAGACATTTCAGCCTAGGTCTTATAGTAAGGCAGTCAGGCTAGTGGTGATGGAATTCCAGTTGAAGTGAAGGAAGTCCAGTTGAGCTGTTTCAAATACTAAATGATGATGCTGTCAAAGTGCTGCACTCAATATGCCAGCAAATTTGGAAAACTCAGCAGTTGCCACAGGACTGGAAAAGGTCTGTTTTCATTCCAATCCCAAAGAAAGGCAATGCCAAAGAATGCTCAAACTACTGCACAATTGCACTCATCTCACACACTAGTAACTTCACTTCGGTTCAGTTCAGTCGCTCAGTTGTGTCCAACTTTCCACGACCCCATGAACCACAGCATGCCAGGCCTCCCTGTCCATCACCAACTCCCGGAGTTCACCGAAACTCATGTCCATCGAGTCAGTCATGCCATCCAACCATCTCATCCTCTGTCGTCCCCTTCTCCTCCTGCCCTCAATCCTTCCCAGCATCAGGGTCTTTTCCAATGAGTCAACTCTTCACATGAAGTAGCCAAAGTATGGGAGTTTCAGCTTTAGCACCAGTCCTTCCAATGAACACCCAGGACTGATCTCCTTCAGAATGGACTGGTTGGATCTCCTTGCAGTCCAAGGGACTCTCAAGAGTCTTCTCCAACACCACAGTTCAAAAGCATCAATTATTCGGCACTCAGCTTTCTTCACAGTCCAACTCTCACATCCATACATGACTACTGGAAAAACCATAGCCTTGATTAGATGGACCTTTGTTGGCAAAGTAACGTCTCTGCTTTTGAATACGTTATCTAGGTTGGTCATAACTTTCCTTCCAAGGAGTAAGTGTCTTTTAATTTCATGGCTGCAGTCACCATCTGCAGTGATTTTGGAGCCCATAAAAATAAAGTCTGCCACTGTTTTCACTGTTTCCCCATCTATTTGCCATGAAGTGATGGGACCAGATGCCATGATCTTCATTTTCTGAATGTTGAGTTTTTAAGCCAACTTTTTCACTCTCCTCTTTCACTTTCATCAAGAGGCTTTTTAGTTCCTCTTCACTTTCTGCCATCAGAGTGGTGTTATCTGCATATCTGAGATTATTGCTATTTCTCCCAGCAATCTTGATTCCAGCTTGTGCTTCTTCCAGCCCAGCATTTCTCATGATGTACTATGCATATAAGTTAAATAAGCAGGGTGACAATATACAGCCTTGACATACTCCTTTTCCTATTTGGAACCAGTCTGTTGTTCCATGCCCAGTTCTAACTGTTGTTTCCTGATTGGCACACAATAGTAAAGTAATGCTCAAAATTCTCCAAGCCAGACTTCAACAGTATGTGAACCATGAACTTCCAGATGTTCAAGCTGGTTTTAGAAAAGGCAGAGGAACCAGAGATAAAATTGCCAACATCCACTGGATCATTGAAAAAGCAAGAGAGTTCCAGAAGAACATCTACTTCTGCTTTATTGACTACACCAAACCCATTGACTGTGTGGATCACAATAAACTGTGGAAAATTCTTAAAGAGATGGGGATACCATACCACCTTACCTGCATCTTGAGAAATCTGTATGCAGGTCAGGAAGCAACAGTTGGGACTGGACATGGAACAACAGACTGGTTCAAAGTCGGGAAAGGAGTATGTAAAGGCTATACATTGTCACCCTGCTTATTTAACTTATATGCAGAGTACATCATGAGAAATGCTGGACTGGGTGAAGCACAAGCTGGAATCAAGATTGCCAGGAGAAACAGCAATAACCTCTGATATGCAGATGACACCACTCATGGCAGAAATTAAAGAAGAACTAAAGAACCTCTTGATGAAAGTGAAAGATGAGAGTGAAAAAGTTGGCTTAAAAACTCAACATTCAGAAAATGAAGATCATGGCATCTGGTCCCATCACTTCATGGCAAATAGATGGGGAAACTGTGGAAGCAGTGACAGACTTTATTTTGGGGGACTCCAAAATCACTGCAGATGGTGACTGCAGCCATGAAATTAAAAGATGCTTACTCCCTGGAAGGAAAGTTATGACCAACCTAGACAGCATATTAAAGCAGAGACACACTTTGCCAACAAAGGTCTGTCTAGTCAAGGCTATGGTTTTTCCAGTAGTCATGTATGGATGTGAGAGTTGGACTATAAAGAAAGCTGAGCACCGAAGAATTGATGCTTTTGAACTGTGGTGTTGCAGAAGACTCTTGAGAGTCCCTTGGACTGCAGGAAGATCCAACCACTCCATCCTAAAGGAAACCAGTCCTAAACATTCATTGGAAGGACTGATGCTGAAGCTCAAATTCCAGTACTTTGGCTACCTGATGTGAAGAACTGACCCGTTTGAAAAGACCCTGATACTGGGAACGATTGAAGATGAAAGGAGAAGGGGACGACAAAGGATGAGATGGTTGGGTGGCATCACCTACTCAATGGACATGAGTTTGAGTAACTTCCGGGAGTTGGTGATTGACAGGGAGGCCTGGCATGCTGCAGTCCATGGGGTCACAAAGAGTCAGACATGACTGAGCAAAGTGACTGAACTGAACTGAGTCAGGCAAGACCCAAGATATTTAGTAACAATAGTTAAAATGTTCACATTTGCAAATTGTTTAGTTTTTAAAAGAGATTAATATAAAGAAGGGTAAGTTTCCTACCACTATCGCTGGCATTTAGTTGCAATGTCCTATTCTTACCTGAGTGGAAAGCTTGGAGTTCGAGCCTATTTATACAGCTCTGCTGAGCAGCAGTTACTGACACCCACAGTTAGGTGAGTAAAACATGTTTCTAGTACTTCATTTCCCACAATTTTGGGATGTGGTCTTTAAAATCTGAACATGTGATGGGAATGTGTCTTCCACATGAACATTACTGTCACGTGTAGCATGGTGGGGAAGAGGCTGACAACTCCTACTGTCTATTATATAGCAAATACCTATGAAGCTAGACTACTAGAAAGTGTGTTTCCCCCACCCCCATCTTGTGTTTTTAAACTGTTTTGGCTTTTAAAATATGTCTACTATTTATCATATGACTGTATTTGAAAGTGAAAGTCACTCAGTTGTGTCTGACTCTCTGCAACCCCATGGACTATACAGTCCATGGAATTCTCCAGGCCAGAATACTGGAGTGGGTAGCCTTTCCCTTCTCCATGGGATCTTCCCAACCCAGGGATCAAACCCCAGGTTTCCTGCATTGCAGGCAGATTCTTTACCAGCTGAGCCACAAGGGAAGCCCAAGAATACTGGAATGGGTAGCCTATCCCTTCTCCAGCAGGAGTTTGGTCCCTAGTAAATAATCCATGGAAAATTTGTAGAAGTAACTATAGCTGATTTAGTCCACTGAATCCATCCATCGTATATAGGTGTTTTCCCTTGATGGATTTCTCTAATATTGGTTTAGGGAAACTTTTAGTCACTTCATTAAAAAATCAGTTTCTCTAATAAAGATAATAAAGAATAAGTAAGTTATATATTTCCTTGTCTCTACTTCTATTAATTCCTTACTTTAGTAATATGTTCTCTTTTTTCTCTTGTTTTGCGAGGAAAAAAGTCCACCCTTTATGAGAATGAATGATCATTTCATTTCTTCTGGATTTGTGTCTTAAAAAGTTACAGTCCCAAATCAATTCTTGTTATAAAGAGAAATCTTTAATAGCTAAATATTATTCCAAGCCAATTAATGGACTTGAAAGCTTTCCATTAAAATCACTGAGCAATTAATTATCAGTCAGTTAAAAAGTGCTGAAATCAACATAGGCAAGAGGAAGGAGAGTAAATGTGGGCCATTATTAATAGCAACAAAATGTTGCTAGTTTGAGGTGGTGGTGGTTTAGTCACTAAGTCGTGTCTGATTGTGAGCGACCCTGTGGCCTGTAGCCTGCCAGGCTCCTCTGTTCATGGAAATCTCCAGGCAAGCGTACTGGAGTGGGTTGCTTTTTCCTTCTTCAGGGGACCTTCCTGACTCAGGGACTGAACCTGCATCTCTGGGGTCTCCTGCACTGCAGGCAGATTCTTTATGGACTGATCCACCAGGGAAGCTCTAGTGAGGTAGTTGTTTTTCAATGCTAATATTTTTAGAGCAGTTTTTAAGCTTATGGAAAAACTGAGCAGAAAGTACAAGGAGTTCCATATCCCTCTACCCAGCTTCTCCTATTACTAATCTTGCAGTAGTGTGGTACATGTTACAACTGAGGAACCAATACTATACATTATTAACTAAAGTCTATAGTTTACATTAGAGTTCACTCTCTGTTGTATAGTTCTATGGGTTTTGACAAAATGCATAATGTCATGTATCCATTATCACGGCATTGAACAGTGTAGAGGTTTCACTGCCCCTCAAATCCCCTACGCTCTACCTATTCATTACTCCTCCACTCCCCCTCTGAAACCCCTGGGAACTGCTGATCTTTTAATAATCTCTAGTTCTCCTTTCTCTGGAATGTAACATATTTAAAATTACACAGTATGTAGCATTTTCAAATTGATCTCACTTAGCAATATGTGCTTGCTGTGCTGTGCTTAGTAGCTCAGTCATGTCCAACTCTCTGAGACTCCATGGACAGTAGTCCACCAGGGTCTTCTGTCCATGGGGATTCTCCAGGAAAGAATACTGGGGTCGGTAGCCTAGCCCTCCTCCAGGAGAACTTCCCAATCCAGAAATTGAACCGGGGTCTCCTGCATTATAGGTGGATTCTTTACCAGCTGAGCTTGAAAACTCATTTCAGGGCTTGAAAACTCATTTCTTTTTAGCACTGAACAGTATTCCAGTGTATGGAGGTACACACTTTGTTTATCCATTCCTACTGAAGGACACCTTGATTACTTCTAATTTTTGGCAATTATGAATAAACATTATTTGTAGGTTTCTGTGTGGATGTATTTTCAACTCTCTTTGAGTAAACTTGGAATGCAATTGCTGGATCCTGTGATAAGAGTATATTTAGCTTTGTAAGAAACTTATAAACTGTTGTCTAAAGTGGCTGTATCATTTTGCATTCCCATCAGTGATGAATGGGCATTCCTGTTGCTCTACATCCTCACCAGAATTTGGTGTTGTCAGTGTTTTGGATTCTAGCCATTTTTAACAGGTGTAGCAGTATCATATTGTTGTTTCAATTTGCAATTCTCTAATGACAAATGATGTTGAATATCTTTTCATATGAATGCTTATTTGCCATCTGATAATCTTCTTTGATGGGCTTCCCTGGTGGCTCAGATGGTAAAGAATCTGCATGTAGTGAAGGAGATCTAGGTTTGATCCCCGGATCGGGAAGACCCCTGAAGAAAGGAACGGCAACCCACTCCGGTATCCTTGCCTGGAGAATCCCATGGGCAGAATCTTCTTTGATGAGGTGTTCAGATCTTTTGCCCAGTTTTTAATTGGGCTATTTCTTTATCTTTTACCTCTTAGGCCTATGACTGCTAAGTCGCCTCAGTCGTGTCCGACTCTGTGTGACCCCGTGGACTGCAGCCTACCAGGCTCCTCCATCCATGGGCCTATGACACTGGGTCTAATAAACAACTGTTGAGTGGCTGAAGAAAAACCATTAAATATTACTGAACACTGCAAATAACAAAACTCTCCAGTTTATTATCTGTAGATGCAATATCATTCTTTTGCTATTGGATTTTTTTTCTCCTTCAAGTTTTACCATCCTTTCAGAAGATACAAATTTATGATGTTGGTTTTCTTAAGAGTACAATATGAAAAGTCCTCATTTACAGTAAACTGAATGTAAAGCACATTTGTGGGTGTTGTATTTTAAAGCTAACATTTTATTATATCAAAATTGATTGATAACCATGTCATCTATTTTATGTTTGTAATGTTTTACGTTTCTCACAAGTGCTTCGATTTTTCCAGGGAAAAATTTTTATCTGTTCCACTTATGTCTATCTTGATTTTAATGTTTACAAAAACTTGGTCTTAAAGTAAAATTAGCCTCACATTAACAAATTCTTATTTGTTGTCTCTTTTCTGACATGAGAGACTACTCAGGGCAAACAAAGATGATGGAGAAATGTTTAATGTGCAAGAAAATGTCTAGAACCCCTGGTCTGAACAATTGTCATGCTGTGATTTCAGGGTGTGAGCACCTCTGGAAGTGAGGTTAACAAAGTTCTCTCCAAGACCTTGTGTGGCAAGAGTGGAGAGGAGGAAACCAACACTCTGTGAACATGAGCCTCAAATCCCCGATGTCTGCTCCTCGGTTTGAGAGCAAAGGCAGCCATATTTCAGCTAGAAATGGAAGCTGTTTTCTAGTCAGGCACACTCCTCATCCCAGAAGGGTCTGCCACATCAAAGGTGAGGTAATTCAGAGTCCTAGAATGTCTCTCTCTCCTCTACATTCGGACTACTTGATGATACTAGTGGGTAAACACGGGGGTGTTATTCAAAATACTGAACCACTGGTGAGGCACAGGCACTGACTGTTGGGACCAGAGGCCAGCACCGGAGCTAGGGCAGAAGAGACCTGCAGACAACTCCTGTGCAGGCACGTACCCCTGGATTACTTGGTTGATAGGAAAGGGACCTGGAGAGGTGCCAAAGGGGCCACTCAGGAAGCCCAGGGCAGCAACTGACCCAGTGGTATGAAAGCATCTCAATTTTTGACAACGTGTACAGTCATGATAACGTCTGCATGTTAAATACCAGCCTGGAGAACCATGCATGTCATTCACTCTTTCATTTTCTCTCAATCCTTTCTTTTTTCTCCTCTCCCTCCCTTTCCCCCTTTCCTTCCTCTCTCCACCTTTCCCTCTCTTTCTTCATCATTTGGAAAATTTAGTTTCAGTCACACCATATACTCCTAAAAATTTTTGCCTATTCCTGTAGTTTCTATTTTTTTTTTTTTAATTCTGCAGTAAATGTTGGAATCCCTTCACAGGTAAGTCCTTGGCCATTTTCTCTTTATAGTCTATACCATAATCCTAGTCAAATTTACTAATTCCCACTGCAAAACATTATCCAGAAGCTTCTTGTGCAATTTCTTGGGAAACAAAGCAGCCATCTATTACTGTCTCATAATTCACTTATTAACAGAGCTGTGTCCTGCACAGCTGCCCAGTTTTATATAACACAGCATTGATACTAAAAAGAGGGCCTGGATATAATTCAATATTTGAGCCAAAAGCAAATAGCTATTATAGGAGAATGAATGAACCCAGAAGGCTCTGAGGAAGGAGGTTCCTTTTTTTCCAGGTTTTCCTTCCCTCCTTCCCACACAACTTACCTTGTCCTGCCTCCTGTTCCTCACTCTAATGACTCTCTTCTGCCAGCACAGAAGAGCCCATGTATGTCTTTTATGGGGCCTTGTTAAGTTCTGGATGCTTTCAGAAATCTAAATCTGATATTCCTGAAGAGGGCTAACATAGTCCCTCTTAGTCATTATTAAGACAGGCGAAATGAAAGGTCTGTCTGGGATAGCAGCAAATCTACTCCACTTAACTCCCAGACCAAAGATCAAAGATGTGGGCCTTGGTTCTCAAAGCTGACAAGATGGCAGGACATTTTAAGAAGGGATGTGTTGCAAACATAATTTGATATACTGACTTTTAAAGATTGTCCACCCAGCACTGGTCCATAAAATCTGAAGTCTGACATCTTTACATACATTTTATAATATCTGGTTGGAAAACGGCTGGGCATTCAAAGAAAACCTGCCAAAAACCTAATCTGGTGGTTTGTTCTTCTTATCCGTACTCACTTAGGTTTGAATAACATTCCAATCTGTAATGTGAATGATGATGAGAACTCATTCAGAACATTGTGGGGTGTTGGCCAGTCCCACCACTCACAGAAAGATGAGATACCATATGCCAGATGCAGCTACCCACCCAGTGCTGTGGCCACGGAGAGCCCTGTCTCGCCAGCCCTTAATGGGGTCAAAGTGCCCCCACGGTCTCATTCTGGTGAGTCCCTCTCAATTCATGAAATCTTTCCTGAGGCTTCCTGCCAACTATCAGGAGGGAAAATATCTATATAATTGCTCACATAGCTGCAGTCATTTTTAAATAGTCATGAAATTTTCCCACTGTGAAATAGTTATTCATTATAAAAATTTCCACTCACCTAATCTCAATTCAGTTCAATACTGTTAATAAATGATTTAAAAATATGATTATTATTAATTGTGCCCAAGCCAAATTTGGCATGGTTCTAGTCTCCAAGCCCTACAAAAGTAGCTGAAAAAGACCAAAAACGAATGTTAGCCAACATTGGTAGAGAAACTACTCCAGACCAAAACTGAGTCAGGGAAATGCAGTAAGGATGGAATGTCATGTTTACCTTTTCCTCACTGGATGGTCACTCCTTAAAGTCAGGGCCCAGTTTTACTGTTCTCCCAGGTCTTGGAACAGGACCTGATCTTTAGCAAACATTTAATTCAATTAATTCATGCTTATTAAGTTAAATTTAAAATTACTCAAAAGTACAGCATGATGACTGTAGTTAGTAATACTATATCATATATTTGAAAGTTAACACAGTAGATTTTTAAATTTCTCGTTACAAGAAAAAACACGGAACAATTGGTGATGGATGTTAACTAAACTGATAATCATTTTACAATATACATATATTAAATCATTATGTCATACAAGGAGTTCTAGATGGTAGAAAGTATATCCAGTACTTTTCCCTCTGCCCTTTATAATTACAAACTATTACTAACACTTTCAGGGCACATGAAAATTATTTTGGTATAATGTGGTAAAACACATCTATCTTCTAAAAGGTAACAGTAAGAGGAATAGATTCTATTCTAGAGTCTTCATATGAGTTATTTCATCCTTTTGACCAGTAATTAAGAATTAAAACCCACTTATTCCACCATCTTTCTAGTGTCCCTTCTTATATTGTAGAACCTAGAAACCTATAAATTACTTTTGCAAGAGTCCCTTGATGAGAATGAGGAGTTGCCATCTAGTAAGACTTATACCCTCAATAAACTGTGGAAAATTCTTCAAGAGATGGGAATACCAGACCACCTGACCTGCCTCTTGAGAAATCTGTATGCAGGCCAGGAAACAACAGTTAGAACTGGACATGGAACAACAGACTGGTTCCAAATAGGAAAAGGAGTACGTCAAGGCTGTATATTGTCACCCTGCTTATTTAACTTATATTTAACTTATTTAACTTAAATATGTATATATTTAACTTATATACATCATGAGAAACGCTGGACTGGAAGAAACACAAGCTGGAATCAAGATTGCCAGGAGAAATATCAATAACCTCAGATATGCAGATGACACCACCCTTATGGCAGTAAGTGAAGAGGAACTAAAAAGCCTCCTGATGAAAGTGAAAGAGGACAGTGAAAAAGTTGGCTTAAAGCTCAACATTCAGAAAACGAAGATCATGGCATCCAGTCCCATCACTCCATGGGAAATAGATGGGGAAACAGTGGAAACAGTGGCAGACTTTATTTTTTTGGGCTCCAAAATCACTGCAGATGGTGATTGCAGCCATGAAATTAAAAGATGCTTGCTCCTTGGACGGAAAGTTATGACCAACCTAGATAGCATATTCAAAAGCAAAGACATTACTTTGCCGACTAAGGTCCGTCTAGTCAAGTCTATGGTTTTTCCAGTAGTCATGTATGGATGTGAGAGTTGGACTGTGAAGGCTGAGCACCAAAGAATTGATGCTTTTCAAGTGTGGTGTTGGAGAAAACTCTTGAGAGTCCCTTGGACTGCAAGGAGATCCAACCAGTCCATTCTGAAGGAGATCAGCCCTGGGATTTCTTTGGAAGGACTGATGCTAAAGCTGAAACTCCAGTACTTTGGCCACCTCATGTGAAGAGTTGACTCATTGGAAAAGACTTTGATGCTGGGAGGGATTGGGGGCAGGAGGAGAAGGGGACCGAGGATGAGATGGCTGGATGGCATCACTGACTCAATTATGTGAGTCCGAGTGAACTCCAGGAGTTGGTGATGGACAGATGCCTGGCGTGCTGCGATTCATGGGGTCACAAAGAGTCAGACACGACTGACTGAACGAACTGAACTGAACTGAAGACTTATACTGCAGACATAGGGCTAAAGTCATTTTTTTGGCTGCTGTCTGCTATCAAGTGTGGCTGGAGACATGGAGTTTTCCTAAGACAGCATCTCAGTGTTCAGATACTGGATTTATGAGTGTTAAAAGGCAAAGTCAGCAGATGTGGTGATCTTCTGATTGCAACAGTGATCCAATGCCTAAGATTTAGCCTCATGGACATTGTGACAGCAATTGACATGGCCATGGCCTCCCGAGTCTCCTTCCTCCAATTGTGATAAAGGCTGTGCTCGCATGGGTGGGTCAGGCACATGGTGTTGTTCTTGAAATGATTTGTGAAGATCAAGGCAGAGTTCACTCTCACCTTCCCCCACTATGTCCATAAGTCTCTTCTCTACTAGCATTGACATATATACACTATCATGTGTAAAATAGATAGTGAGAAGTTGCTATATAACACAGGGAGCCCAGCCTGGTGCTTTGTGATGACCTAGAGGGGTGGAGAGAGGGGAGGGGAGGGAGGCTCAACAGGAAGGGGATATACATATATAATAATTTGTATATATATAATAATGTATATATATTAATGATAATTCATGCTGTTGTGACTATACAGGGGATATATATATATTTATATAAAAGGGGATATATATAATTTTTATATATGTAATAATTTATATATATATGACAGTTCACATTGTTGTACAGCAGAAACCAACACAACATTGTAAAGCAATTTTCCACCAATTAAGAAAAATCTATATAAAAAGAGTTCACTGCTCCAACTCTTCTAATGATATTACAAAGAGCTAAATTCTATGTATTATTTACATTTTTGCTTAAAATAGATGAGAAGTTTCTGTTTCCCACTAGTGGACACTAAGCAGAATCACTACCCATAACTTCCTTCTCATTATTTGGAGAGAGGTAACTTTATACTTAAAAATAAAAAAATCTTTCCTCAGCTAGAATTAATGAATTGTTACTACTGTGTATATGCATAAAATCTTTTCAGCTTTTAAAAAATTGTTTTGTTAACTATGGCTTCAGTGGGGGGAAAAAAAACAGCATCACACAGAAAGTATCTTTAAATGAATGCAAAGGGAAATTAAGCAAATATTTAAGTGTAATTAAGTGTAATTTAATTAGATGGCTATGTGAAATTGGCAGGGTTGCAAGACAGATGAAGTACGTAGAATAAAGAATGTAATTATAACTCAACACACATCTCTTTTTGTCTACAGGGCAAAAAGTACACATGTAATCTCTAGTTAGAGAAAGTGACAGTCATACGGACAGAAAACAAAACATGTCTTATACTGAAATACATACTTTTTAAGAACCAGTTTATCCACATCAAGGAAGTTCTTGTAGTATTTCTTTATCACTTTTTCATGGGCCTAGAATTTGTTTTATAAATATACTTTTATTATGTTGTTGACAATTCTACCTCCAGGTTTTCTAGTATTTATAAACAGATCCCTGGGTTGACTTTAATTGAAATTCAGATGTACTCTCATTCATTTCAGCAAGTGATGGATGTATCATGTGGTAGAAATTATTTTTCAGTTTGACCTAAATAAATATATTTTTCCTGTCATTTCAGAGCCCTGTCGAAAAGTCAAGGAGTGCTTCAAAACCTCCAGTGATAATCCCTTAGTAATTAAAAAGGTAAAGAAACAACTATTTATAGCTACCTATTTGGTTTTGACTTCTATCATTTCCTCTCCTTGTCTTCACATATCTTTCTGGAAAAGAGTTTTTCACAATATTTTTTCCTACAGCTTTAAGTATAATTAACATGATATAAAATGCACATTTTTAAAGAGTTCAGCTCGAGGAATTTTGACATACATATTCACAGACTGAAATCAAGAAAATAAAAACTCCCCGAAGTTTTCTCATGACCCTGGCCTTCCCACAGGCAAACATTTATCTGCTGTCACTAAAAATTATCATGCATTTTTTAGGATTTTAGGTAAATGAATTTACAGTCATCTTTTAAAAAATCTGGTTTCTTTAACTCAGCATGTTTAAGACTCATCTTGTTATATGTATCATTCCTTTTTATATTGCTGAGTAGTATTCAATTAAATTGGTATCTCACAATTTTTTAATATGTTCACCTGTTGATGGACTTGTGTTGTTTCCAGTTTTTAACAAAGCTGATATGAACATTGTGTACAAATCTTTGTATGGATATATATTTTCTTTTCTCTTGGGTACATAAGTAGGAGTGGAATGACTGGGTCTCACAATAGTGTGTGCGTTAGTCATTCAGTCGTGTCTGACTCTGCAACCTCATGGACTGTAGTCTGCCAGGCTCCTCTGTCGACAGGATTCTCCAGGCAAGAATACTGGAGTGGATTGCCATTTCCTCCTCCAGGGTATCTTCCCAACCCAGGGATCAAACCTGGGTCTCCTGCATTGCAGGCAGATTCTTTACTGTCTGAACCACCAGGGAGGCCAGGTCTTACAGCAAATGTGTTTAAATTTTTAAGAAACTGCCAAAGTTTCCAAAGTGGTTGTAGGATTTTACATTCTCACCAGTTATATATAATGGTTTCCTTTCCTGCATATCCTGTTAAAACTTCAGTTCAGCTCAGTTCAGTCGCTCAGTCGTGTCCAACTCTTTGCAACCCCATGAATCGCAGCACACCAGGCCTCCCTGTCCCTCACCAACTCCCGGAGTTCACTCAGATTCATGTCCATCAAGTCAGTGATGCCATCCAGCCATCTCATCCTCGGTCGTCCCCTTCTCCTCCTGCCCCCAATCCCTCCCAGCATCAGAGTCTTTTCCAATGAGTCAACTCTTCGCATGAGGTAGCCAAAGTACTGGAGTTTTAGCTGTAGCATCATTCCTTCCAAAGAAATCCCAGGGCTGATCTCCTTTAGAATGGACTGGTTGGATCTCCTTGCAGTCCAAGGGACTTAATATGACCAATATTTTTATGTGGCCAATCTAGTGGGTGTGCAACGGTATCTCAGTGTAGTCTTGATTTACATTTGTCCAATGACATGTTTTCATGTTCTTACTTGCCATCCATGTATTTTTTCTAATGTAAAGTATATGTTCAAATATTTTGTCAGTTTTTTTAACTGGGGTGTTGGTTTCTTTATCATGAAGTTTTAAACATTTGTTATATATTCTAGATAATTTTTTTGTCACACATACAATTAGCAAATATTTTCTTCCAATTGAGGCTTTTTTTTTTTGGTAATAGTGTCTTTTGAAGAATCAAAATGTGCAATTTTTATAAATCCCAAATTGAAAATCTTTCTCCTATGGTTTCAAATTCACATGCTGTTTATCTGTTTCTTGTGCCTTACCACAATGGCTAACCTCTAGCACAATGTTGAATTAAAGTGAGGACAGCAGACATTCTTGCCTTGTACCTAATCACAGGGGGAAAACATTCAGACTTTTGCCACTGTGGTATTAGTTTACTTCATCCAGAGGTGCCCTTTACATGGCTGAAGAAGTTTCTATTTCTAGTGTTCTGAGAGTTTTTTCCAGAAATGGAGATAGGATTTTGCCAAATGCTTTTTCGGCATCTATTTGAAACGATCATGTGATTTTTCTTTTTTAGTCTGTTAATAATGGTGAATTGCATTGGTTAACCAAATGTTAAACCAGACTGCACTGCTGCGAGAAAACTCCACTTGATTATGATGTATTATTCTTTTTATATATTTAATTTCATAAAACAGTGTTTAGCATTTTTGTGTCTATGTTTGTAAGGGATATTTGTAGTTTACTGGTAATGAATGTCTTTCCTAGTTTTGGTAAATGGCTTCATAAAATCAGTTGGAAACTCTTTTTTAATAGTCTAGGCAATTTTATGTATAATTAGTATTATTTTTTATTTAAAAATTTAGTAGAATTCTTCAGTGAAACCATCTGAACCTGGAGTTTCCTTTAAATCAAGATTTTGGTTATGTTTTTCAAAAAATGTGTCCATTTCATCTAAGTTGTTGAATTTACTGATAAGTCATTCATAAAATATTCTTTAAATTATTATATAATCTGCAGATGTTCTGTCTCTCAATTCTTGATATCGGTATATAACTTGTCTTTTTTTTCTGATGCTCCTAGTTAGAGGTTTATTAGTTTTATTGATTCTTAAAGAATCAGCTTTTCATTTCATTGATGATCTCTATTTTTTGTTTCTATTTCACTGACTTTGATTCATGTCTTTATATAAGGTGAAAACTTATGTGTTGAATTGAGACATTTTCCCTTTCTAATATAGGCATCAGTTCAGTTCAGTCGCTCAGTCATGTCCGACTCTTTGCGACCCCATGAATCGCAGCACGCCAGGCCTCCCTATCCATCACCAACTCCCGGAGTTCACTCAGACTCACATCCATCAAGTCCGTGATGCCATCCAGCCATCTCATCCTCGGTCGTCCCCTTCTCCTCCTGCCCCCAATTCCTCCCAGCATCAGAGTCTTCCTATGCTTTCTCTACAAACACTACTTTGGCTGCACCCTCCAAATTTTACTTGCTGAGGTTTCCTTTTCATTCTGCTTAACATACTACCTACTTTCTTTTAAACCTCTTGTCTCATGGGTTACTTAAAATTACACTAATTTCCAAATATCTGGGGATTTTAAAGTTATATTTATGTGACTGATTTCCAATTTAGCTCCACTATGGTCAGAGAACATCCTTTACTTTGAAACTTTTTATTTATTGAGATGTTATATGCCCAACCTTGATAAATTTTGCCCAACCTTGATAAATTTTCCATATGTCTAAAAAAGAAGGTTCACGTTGGTTCTTGGGAGAGTGCTATATAATTATCAATTAGGTCAAGTTGGTTAATAATGTCATTCAAGTCTTCGATAACCTTACTGATTTTCTTTTTTCCATCACATTATGGTTTTTATTTTTTAAATTTACTTCTTAATTGGAGTATAATTCCTTTACAATGTTATTTTCTGCTGTAAAACAACATGAATCAGCTATAAGTATAATATCCTCACCCTCTTAACCCTTCCTCCCATCAAGCCCCTCACTTCCCCCCACACACAATCCCACCCTCCTAGGTTGTCTTTTTCTATCAGTTATTGCTTTTTTCCCTGGGTCCTGGTGCACACTAGACCTTGTATGTACCCTCCAAGAATAGATTTTCTGTTTCCTCCAGTCCTGTGGAATTTTTGCAATCAAATACCACTGGCCTTCCAAGCCAGATTCTCTGGAGCCTTCTCCTACTGTTGCCAGACCACCAGGCTGGGAATACTGACGTGGGGCTCAGGACTTTCACTCCTGTGGGAGAACTTCCGTGGTATAATTATTTTTCAGTTTGTGGATCATCCACCTTGTGGATATGAGATTTGATTTTATCACACATGTCCCTCCTACTGTCTTGTTGCGGTATCTTCTTTATCTTTGTGTACAGGGTATTTTTTTTGGTATACCCTATATTTTTTTTTTTTTTTTTTATGGTTGTTTGGCAGTTGATTCTGGTGTTTTTGTAAGGAGCCATCTTGATGACAAGTCCTTTTTCTAATTCACATTATAATTTCTTCTTTGACTAATGATTTAATTATTAGACATTATGTATGAAAAATCATTTGTAGGAATCTGAAGATTATGATAAACGCACTTTCTTCCAGAGAATTGGTGTTTGCTTCTGTAGGAACCCTGAGGCCCTACCAGCCTCAACCAATTTACCCAAGTTCAAGCCTTGATCTAATGCTATATTTCTTCAAGGATTTTGCATTTCTAGGTCACCTTGACCTTGAGGGTGTATACCTTTGTTGGCCTTTATTTGGGTCCTGTCTTTCAGGAACTTTAAGACTGTCAAAAGGAAAGTTTTCATTTTCTGGAGTAAGACAATGATCTCAGGGAAAAAATGGCTACTGTACACCCTACACCTCAAGTGTCTCATTTCTATTTTATTTTTTGACCCATTAATTCCTAAGTTATTCATGCCTCAACAGTTTAAACTTAAAAAATATTTTAATCTACTATTTTAGCTGTGTTCAGTGCAGGGTTGAACATAAATATATACATGCACATACACATATATATATATTATGTAAATATGTATGTATATATATACACATACATACATATATATATAAATATAATGTTGCTATTCCCCTAAACAAGAAGTCTGCATAATAAACCTTAACAGAAGAGTGCATATACAATATGTATATACAATATAGCTTTATTTTCTCTTGTGTTTTTCACTTGCTCAATCATGTCCAACTCTTTTGTGATCCCATGGACTGTAGCCCACCAGGTTCCTCTGTCCATGGGATTCCCAGGCAAGAATACTGGAATGGGTTGCCATTTCCTTCTTCAAGGGATCTTCCCAACTCAGGGATCAAACCCATGTCTCCTGCTTGGCAGACAGATTCTTTACCACTGAGCCACCTGGGAAGCCCTTATTTTCATTAAACATCAACAATTGAATACTGCTCTAGAGATTGTAATCACTGCAGTCCCTAGCTGACACATTCAGCTACCAGCTTCTGTGTACCTTTATGTATTGCTCACTTCTGAAGATGAAAAAGCCTCTCTTGGAATAGACAATACAGTTTTTTAAAAAAACTGCAAACAATATATTCACCTCCCAGAACAAAAAAAATAGCATTTCTATTTCCTTTTCCACCTAACCGAGGGAAGTAACTGAGTTTACTCCTCCAATTCTCTAGCTCTCAGCTGTCATTTAGCAGAGCCAGGAAGCAGTGGTTCATACCATGTAGTTTCTTCACAAAGAGCATAAAAACTCTTGGCTGACTTTTTCCAGTCATAAAAGAACAATCTCAATAGAAAATCTCATGTCGTGAGTTGGCTGTTACCAGAAGCAGCAAGATAAATGATGGTTGCATATTAAACATTACAGAATTAGCTTTTAAACCAAAGGTTTAAAATGGTTTTATAAAAAGTAAATAACATATCACTAATTTGTTCCATCTTCAAATGTAAATATTTGATAATGAGCTTTTTAAGGGAGGATTAAAACTAACCTCTTCTTACTTTCATGTATGTGTCTTAGTTACAACATTTCTCATTCATTTTACATTCAATTTTCATAGACAATATAAGTGGATGGAGATGCATATTGACTATATCATACCTATGCTTTAGGATGAAATGAAGGTAAAAAATCCACCATTGACTCCAAAGCCATGTTCTACTGCTAGTTCTTCTTCTTCAGAGGTGACGAGTACCAAGACTGCCATCAAAGAGAACACCATCTGCATACCAAACTATCTGGATCAGGAAATCAAAGTAAGAGGCAGGTTTATTAAATCCATAACTTGGGAATACCATGAATATACAAAAAAATCCCATCACTAGCAACCTTAAAACTCTTTAATGGTTCCCATTGACAACTGAATTGAGTTAAAACTACTCAGCCTGAAATCCAAGGCCAGCTCTTGTTTTTTACTTGCAGATTTCTTCCTGGGACACACTCCTAAATCATGGCACAGAGAAGTGGAGGCCAAAAAGGGAGTAAGAGCTTCACTAGATAGAGAAAAGAGAGTTGAGTTTGGGGATGCTGAAGTGGCTGGAATTTGCAAATTAAGATACTGAAGAAGTACCTGTGCAAAGAATGAGCTTCAGAAATCTGTACAAGATTGCCTGAGTCTTTAGCCCAATAAGAGACTGCACCTGCATAGGATGGGAGTCTGAGACATGGTAGAAGAGAGCTAATGGGAGGGAACGTGCTGCTTAAAGATACTGGAATTGTGATCTGCTAGACTGGAGAAACCTTGCTCAACACACCAAGGATACAGCTGAGACACCAGAAAGGTCACACCTTAGAAAAAGAATAGGGGGCTCTGGCCCACATTTGTGGCTAATCTAGATCTACACTCTCAAATCCTAAAATCAAATTTCAGTAGATCAAACTCACCCACTTTATTTATCACCACTTATTATAACTGCTTTCCAGAATAAAAATGAAGAGAAAGCAGGGTTCTGAGGAAGACATCTATTTTCTTTCACTGAAATGATTAATTACATTCTTTCAGAGCTGATCAGTAAATGACCTATGAGTTAGAAGAAGCCAGGGGTGACGTCCAATCACTATATTGATGACAAAACCGTGAGAGGCAGAGTGGCCTGGAGAATACCACAGGGCTATTCTTCTACTTTTGCCATTTCCATTGATTTGCCATGAAATTACTAACAAATATAACTTGTTTTCTTCTAGGATAAGGCATCAAGGACAGGAATCTTAATAAAAAAGCAAAGCTGAATACAGGACAGCGGATTTCTCTGCCCTTTAAATTCTGTATTTCCAGCACCTAAATCAATGATAGACACAAATATTGATATCTGTTGAATTAATAGTATTTTAATAAAAGTTTTCAGGCAGAAAGTCTAGGAAAAAAATGTTTCAGTAGCTCAAGCAAGAATTGATGGTTTACACTGTGTCAATCAAGGCTGTGGGGATAAAGAGAAATGGAGATTTGAGACATATTTACAAGAAAGAATTTACTGAACTTGTTTGGCAGTGTGACATAGAAAAGGACAAGGGAGTCATCTAGGGTGAATCCCAGGGTCTTTCTTAGACATATATTCAAAGTATGCAGGTGCCATCCACTGAGATGGGGAACCAGAAGGGACAGCAAGTTTAGAGCAGGTTTTATAAAGAAAAAGATGGGTGGAGTTTTAGGTATTTGGGGTTCAAATTACCTATAGTATGTCTATGGTTGCAGATGGACTGAAGTTCAGGACACAGGTTTAAATTTCAGGTATGTCTAAATTCCAAAAGCAGATACAATTTAGGGTAAATCTGGAAACATTACATATGCTTAACATTTTGAACTTTTTATAGTCCCATTTTTATTATTTCCTCTATCACCAACACAGCAGTTAGCTTCCAAATGAAAAAGAAGTCAATGAAGGATTCTGATTGACTAAAGAGAATTATATTCCTATCCGATTGGGCCAATCACTGTGTTCTGGGGCCTGAGGAACAATGATGAATCCAGCTAGGTTCACTCACTAGAGAGAGGAGCAAAACTGATGGGGCAGTTCTGTGACCAGAGAATCCCATGGTGCAGTAGTAAAGGGTCAGTTCCCAAAGAGAAGAAAAGTGAATCACTCCTCCATAAGATGTTGGTCCTGAACAGACAAAACAAGAGAAAACTGCATGGCTTAACCTAAACTATTGCAGTTGACCCTTGAACAATATGAGGTTGAACTGCATGGGTCCACTTATACATGGATTTTTTTCAGTAGTAAATACGACAGTGCTACATGATCCATGGTTGGTTGCATCTATGGATGTGGAATTTAGAATATGGAGGAGCCACCTATACAGAGGGCTGACTCTAAGTTATAGCTGGATTTTTGACTGCCTGGAGGGTTGGCAGTAGACTAACCTTGCCTTGCTCAAGAGTCAACTGTATTTGTACTGAAGATGTTTTTTTCCTATTTGAAATCTGGCTTCCAAGTTAAAATCCCAATTGACTTTAATACTGTGTACAGAGTGACATTTGGGAAGACAAGATTGTGGAGAGAGTAAAGGAAACCTTATACACTTTGCTCACTATGTAACCCTAATATTCTCTGTCAGATTCTGGAAAAGCTCTGTAACAGTTTACGCACTGATTCTCTGGCAGAAGTTCTTCAGTGGCTGCTCCATGCAAGTCCAAAAGGTGAGATTATGTCTTTGTGAACACTGAGCTCAATTTATGGCCAGAAACTAGGAAATGTGCCAAAGTCTGAAGTTTTCTACCTTGGATTTGCAAAGACAATGCTGCAATTTTATTTCCCTAGTGTTCAGCATCAGAGTCCTGTATATGCAACTGCACACAAGCTGGTCATGCCCCAAACTGAACTTCTGTGGGTGACGTGAAACACTTGTGTCCAGAGCTGGTTTGTGCTTCTCCCCCAGGCCCATGCACCCAGGCTCTCCCTGAGCATATCTCTGGCCTGCTGGGAGCCCTCAACACAGCCTGTTTCTCCTCTTCAATGTGGATGGCAGGAGCACAGCCTTTCAAGTTCCAGATTCTAACACCTCTGCCAGTTCCTCACCAAAACCATCAAGTCAGTCATCTCCCAGCCTCCTTTAGGCTCTTTCTGGCTTGTTCCATGAAAAATATATGCCAGTCCCAAGTGGGATAACCATAAATAACACAGAGCAGCTATCCTCAAACCTAGCCAGTCATCTGACTGATTGAGGCAAAACTTCTGAGGTGGGTGGGGCCTAAGAATATGCATTTCTAACAAGTTCCCAAGTGATACTGATAAGCCTGGTCCGGGGAGCACCCTTTGAAAATCAGTGTAGTAATCAGAGTTAGGAGATACCCATGTGTTAGGGACAGATTAATAATTTTAAATGGAATTAGAGGCATTTGGAATACCTTACCTCAGGAATTCAAGATTACTTGGCAGGCAACTGAGAAGTATTTGGGGGTAAGGAGTTTTTACGTTTTTTTTTTTCCTTTTTAAGAATATAACTTTTAAAAATTTATACAAATAATGAGTGCTTACTGTTGGGCAAAAAAAAAAAAAAAAAAAGGTGAGCCAGACCAAAAAAAAGAAGAAAAATAAAATTATCACAGACACCATTTTAGTAATGCTTTGATATGTATCTTTTCAGAGATGCTTATAACTATTATTTAAAATATTAGTTTTAATTTTCATGAGCTCATCCTGTACTTAGTATTTTTTATAGGTATCTTTGTTTTTATCTGGCAGTGGCCTGTAAGGCTGGATTCCGTACTCAGTATTTAAAATCTATTCCACTGCCACTCAGGGACAAGTACCCCCATTAAGTTAACTATTCTGAGTAGTCTGTTATATCACAGGTGGAGAGAAACTAGGTTGATGTAAAACACCTTTTCTACACAAACCTTAACTCACACAAAGGTGCCTACCCATAAAACAGGCTACCTTTCACACTGGAGTGCTGGGTAAAAGAACTAATCCTGTGTTTCTAGCCAACGTGATAAGTATAACATTCATGACCCCTCTCTTTTTTAAATCAGAAAAGGAGTGGGTCTCAGCTTTGATTCATGCTGAACTGGCTGAGATAAACTTGTTAACTCGTCTCAGAAGAAACACCTCAGATGAACCAGCAGCAGAGACTGGGAGGCCACCCAAAGTCAAGTCACCCTCAAATTCATCAGCAAAATCAAAGGTGCTAACCAGTTCTAGGGAAGGACATCAACAGAGGAGGTAATCAGGCTTGATGGCCAGTTATGGGGCACGTGGTTCATATAGACTTTAAATTCCCTTTTGGTTATCTTTCAAAACACTAAAATTGCTGAAGTTTTAGTATCCTCCATATTCAGTAAATGACAACAATGTACTTGTTTTTTCATATTACATTTATGAAAATGAAAGAAATCATTCTAAATTCTACTATTTAGAGCATGTTGGCAGAGGCCATGTCTTCCTTACTCAACAATCTATCTTTTTGAGAAAAGTTCCCTTTCCACTCAGACGAGCCACCCAGAAATCTAAGAAAATGTAGTAGTTCTCAGTTTACTGAAAACAGAAGTAATAAAGAAAACCAAAACTTCATTGTTACTGTATACTTTGCAAGAATGCATATCATAGAGGTATCACTTTTTCTTTCTGTCTAGAACAATGCAGGATTAAAATATATTGCTTAAACTAATTTCCCCTGACACATGCCTGGGGGCTACCAGAGGGAAAAATAACTATTTAGGGAATTAGGAATTATTACAGGAAACTTTTCTCAAGCCTTATAATTTTAATGACAGAATAAAATACATATTTATGTGTAACATCATAGTGAAAGAATGTGGTAAGAAGTTATTTAAGCTGGGAGAGAAAATAATTTTGCTTTAAAAGCAAAAGTTAGGTAAATCTTAAATTTGGGGAAAATAAATATTCAAAACAAGTAATATGTCTCTTTAAAAAGCATTAAGATGGAGGAGAATTTTACATTGGAGACTGGGAGATGGGTAGAGAAATTGACCCTTAGTGAGTAATATCTGATGTACTGTTCATATGTTTACTCCAAGTCAGAAGAATTTTTCATCAGAAAGTACATTTAATGCTATCTGCATCAAAAAACAGAGATGTTTATTTAAGAAACATACATTTCTTAGCTTGATGATGATGGTTCAGTCTATAGAAAATATTTGTATCTGTGAATTTCATTTTGTTTCTCCAATTGATTTAGAGTGTCAAGTCAAGGATCTGAAGAAAATAAGGAAGTACTGAAAGGTTAAGTACAGTTTGTGATAATTACTGAATTGATATAAGGAAACCAGTAAGTATCTAATTAGTTGGGAGACACAGGTATTATGGATCTATGGTTTTAAAGGGAGTATAATGCAATAGTGATTTACAGCTACTCTTAAGGGACAGCATCTGCTGAATTTCTCGTAGAGGTAAATCTGACCTGTTTTTGACTTTGTTTTGAAAGGCAAAGTGCCTCATCATACTATTTGAGAAGCAAGACAGCAGGAACTCGGTTTGGTCATTTCAATCCAGTGACTGGAGAAGACCTGCACTGACCTAACAAAAAAAACAGTGATATCAGTTTGGGTTTTTCACAGCTTAACTGTCATTGAACTAAATGATCTTCACTTGAAACAAAGTCAGCCAGAGAAAACAGTAACATTTTGGCAACCAGCCACAACATGTGCCCGAGACACAGCTTGAATACAGTAGCAGCAGAGCAGCAGCTTTGTGTCCCTGTCAGAAGCCCAGCCCCAGCCTGCAGTCGGGACCAAGACATATCAAGAATTGTGGAAAGCCCTAGTTTGGTCCCAAACAGCCCAATCGAAATATCCCTGTGGGTTCCGCCAACTCCTAGCTTTAAAACAAACATAGCAACAGTGACTACAGAGCAGCCGCTATGAAGCATGTCTACAAGCCTCAAATTGTCTTACAAGAAGTCCCTCTTACATCAGGAATGATACAACAATCTATTAAGAGATCCAAGAGGTCACTCTAGACCCCAGCAGTTTCTGTTGGGGTTAATCAAACCCAAAAGAAGTGCTATTTGCTAATATGAGGCAATAATAAGTATAGTTTAGAAATTAGAAAACATTTGCTTACTCTGACACTCCAAGGATGGTCTATTGTATCTGACTCTTCCTAACAAATTCTTTACCCTAGGACCATAAAATCCTGACAGTGATGACTTCTATTATTCATGTCTTATCTGTAGGTCTCATACATATTTTACCGTGTCTAGATACTTATATACAACCCCCCAAATCATACCCCTTAAAGTCTTTGGTATAGGTATTCAGTTCAGTTGCTCAGTCATGTCCGATTCTTTGCAACCCCATGAACTGCAGTATGCCAGGCCTCCCTGTCCATCACCAAATCCAGGAGTTTACCCGAGATCATGTTCATTGATGGTGATGCCATCCAACCATCTCTTCCTATGTCATCCCCTTCTCCTCTTGCCTTCAATCTTTCCCAGCGCCATGGTCTTTTCAAATGAGTCAGCTTTTCACATCAGGTGGCCAAAGTATTGGAGTTTCAGCTTCAGTACTTCCAATGAATATTTAGGAGTGATTTCCTCTAGGATGGACTGGTGGATCTCCCTGCAGTCCAAGGGACTCTCATGAGTCTTCTCCAACACCACAGTTCAAAAGCATCAATTCTTTGGTGCTCAGCTTTCTTTATAGTCCAACTCTCACATCCATACATGACCACTGGAAAAACCACAGCCTTGACTAGACGGACCTTTGTTGACAAAGTAACGTCTCTGCTTTTTAGGTTGGCCATGCTGTTTAGGTTGGTCCTAACTTTTCTTCCAAGGAGTAAACGTCTTTTAATTTCATGGCTGCAATCACCATCTGCAGTGATTTTGGAGCCCCCGAAAATAACGTCAGCCACTATTTCCACCAGTTTCCACATCTATTTGCCATGAAGTGATGGGTCCAGATGCAATGACCTTAGTTTTCTGAATGTTGAGTTTTAAGCCAACTTTTTCACTCTCCTCTTTCACTTTCATCAAGAGGCTCTTTAATTCTTCTTCACTGTCTGCCGTAACGGTGGTGTCATCTACATATCTGAGGTTATTGATATTTCTCCCGGCAATCTTGATTCCAGCTTGTGCTTCATCTAGTCCAGCGTTTCTCATGATGTACTCTGCATATAAGTTAAGTAAGCAAGGTGACAATATACGGCCTTGACGTACTCCTTTCCCGATCTGGTATTCAGTGTCTCCCCAAACCCTCCTTTCTGCTTGGATGTAGGCCTTGGGAAGGCCTTATCAGTGCAGTCGTTTTAACCTGCTTGTCTGCTTTGTTTTTTCGTCTGTCAGGACTGTAGATATTTCACCTTTCTCTCACTGGCCCCATCCTTTGCCCATCACCAGCTCTAAATGGTTCCTACCAAAATAATGTTTGATTCTAACTGAAAGAACATATCCTGCATGTTGTAGTACAAATAGCTCATTAAAGATGAGCAGGTGGTAATAAAGATGAGAATAAATAATTTTATGAAATTTGGGTATATCTGAATCACCTAAACTTCATTTTTTTTTGTATGTCATTTGCTACTAAGATATGACAGAAGTTACTATATTTGGATGTCTCAATTATGGTCTTATTGAGACTTTTTCTATTTCAGAGGGCAAGCCTCCATTGTTTATAAGAAGAAATCAGACAAAAATACCTGTTGCAGAATATTTCAGCAAGCCAAAATCTCTTCCCAGGCCTAAAACTCAGGAGAGCACATTAACAAAGCCAGTGTCAGCAAGGAGTATACAACAAGGATACAATCCCTCTGCCCAAAGAGCATTTTATCCTATAACGTACCAAAGGTAGAAATGTTAGACTGGGCTAAACCTTTCAGAAACACGAGTTTCACTTTGTTATGACATCAATTATGAAAAACACATTTTTGGTATGGAGGAATCAACAGCTCCTCTATATGGTGGTACATGTAAATCTCATAGCAACTGTATATAAAGCTACTAAATAAATATTAATGGAAAAATTTCTATTTGTAGTTAATTAGTACCTTGTGTAAAAGATGTTTGTTTATATACTACATTTCTAGTCTTGGGCTACTATTAATATTAATACATAAGCATTGGACTCTGATACTAGAAAAATCATCCATAATCAGAATTTAGGCAATTTCAATTCAACACTACCCCAAACTCTGATAGAAAATCAACAACAATAATAAACAAACTGAATTTTAACATCTGAGCTACTTCTTGCAATGTACTGTGTTCAATAATATAGGACTATTGAAAAAACCATTTGTTAAACAAATGTCATAAGTTAGGAATAATTTTTCTTTTTATGAGGAGGTGAGCCTTTTTCTAACAGTCCAACTTATGAGTCAGAAAGGAAATACTGCTGCTAGTTCCTTTCTATTCACTGCTAATTGTGAATGATATTAACAACGTTTCCTAATGTTGCACTTTTGGTATTTTTAAAATAAACCACTCTAGGGCCATGCTGACCTGCCTCTTGAGAAACCTGTATGCAGGTCAGGAAGCAATAGTCAGAACTAGACATGGAACAACTGACTGGTTCCAAATAGGAAAAGGAGTACGTCAAGGCTGTGTATTGTCACCCTGCTTATTTAACTTCTATGCAGAGTACATCATGAGAAACGCTGGGCTGGAAGAAGCACAAGCTGGAATCAAGATTGCCGGGAGAAATATCAATAACCTCAGATATGCAGATGACACCATCCTTATGGCAGAAAGTGAAGAAGAACTAAAGAGCCTCTTGATGAAAGTGAAAGGAGAGTTGAAAAAGTTGGCTTAAAACTCAACATTCAGAAAATGAAGATCATGGCATCTGGACCCATCACTTCATGGCAAACAGATGGGGAACTAGTGGTGGAAATAGTGGCTGACTTTATTTTTTGGGCTCCAAAATCACTGCAGATGGTGACTGCGGCCATGAAATTAAAAGACACTTACTCCTTGGAAGGAAAGTTATGACCAACCTAGACAGCATATTCAAAACCAGAGACATTACTTTGTCAACAAAGGTCCATCTTGTCAAGGCTATGGTTTTTCCAGTGTTCATGTATGGATGTGAGAGTTGGACTATAAAGAAAGCTGAGCACTGAAGAATTGATGCTTTTGAACTGTGGTATTGGAGAAGACTCTTGAGAGTCCCTTGGACTGCAAGGAGCTCCAACCAGTCCATCCTAAAGGAGATCAGTCCTGAGTGTTCACTGGAAGGAATGATGTTGAAGCTGAAACTCCAATACTTTGGCCACCTGATGTGAAGAGCTGACTCATTTGAAAAGATCCTGATGCTGGGAAAGATTGAGGGCAGGAGGAGAAGGGGATGACAGAGGATTAGATGGTTGGATGGAATCACTAACTCAATGGACATGATCTTGGGTAAATTCCGGGAGTTGGTGATGGACAGGGAGGCCTGGCATGCTGCAGTTCATGGGGTCGCAGAGAGTCAGACATGACTGAGTGACTGAACTGAACTGAAGGCCATGCTATATTCTTCTTCCAGTGTATTGCTGAATTCTACCCAGCAATTAGCCAATCTTTTGTTTAGAATGTTTGCTGTGATATTCAAAACAAAAAATATTCTTATAAATTTTGTGTGTGTGTGCATGCATGCACACAATACTAACACATACCACACTTACTGTGTGTCAGGAATCATTCTAAACACTTCAGTTATAGTAACTTATTTAATTTTCACAGTAACTATTTGAGGTAGCTATTATTGATATCCTCCCTTTTTTTTTTTTTTCCTGAGGTAGATATTGATATCCTTCCTTTTTTTTTTTTTAAATAAGAAAACTAAGACTCCGGGAGTTGTACTCACTGGAATGAGACAGAATAGTTGTAACAAATGTCATCATTCAAATACAACAGAGGTTTCTTCTGCATGTAAGTGTCTGAAGTGTGTGTTTTCAACCAGCAGATGACTTCACTTTACTTGGTGATTCACAGGCCCTTGATCCTTCCATTTTGTGGCTCTACCATCGTCGAGGATTCACTGTTAACTTCACCTTCCTGGAAAGAGAGGAAAAAGTAAAAGTGGAAGAACGTATTAACTTCCAATAGCTGCTATAGTAAATTACCACAAACTTAACTGGCTTAAGCCAACACATATTTAAATTCTTAAAATTCCAGGGCTGAGGTCCAAAATAGATCTCCTTGGGCTAAAACCAAGGTGTTGGCAGGGCTTCACTTCTTTGGAGGCTTTAGGGGGGAATCTGTTTCCTTGCTTTTTCCAACCTCTAGGGGGTACCCACACTCCCTGGCTCATGACTCCCTCTGTCTTTAAAGCCAGCAGGGGCTGGTTGAGTCTCTCTTGTAACATCACCGATACCGACTCTTCAGCTTCCCCCTCTTCCACTGTTAAGGATCCTATGGTTACACAGAATCTGTCTGCTATCCAGGTTATCCAAGATAATCTTAAGGTCAATTGATTAACAATTTAATTCCCCTTTACCATGTAACACCATAGGTTCCAGGGATTAGGATCTCTGGGGGAACATTATTCTGCTTCCACAGGGAGGGGGCATCTACTTCAAGTCTTGGTCTTGAAATGCGAATTGTCACTTCTAGTCACCTTCAATGGTTGAGAATTAGTCTAGCTGAAAGGAGGCTGAGAAAATCATTAAGCAGGAGTCGTATTTCCAGCTACAACTATATTCTGTGGTGGACAGTTAACTCTTGACACAAAAGTGACTGGTTTAAAGTGTAGCTGGAATCTATTTGCTTAACCACTAGGCACTACTACTATGTATCAAGACTATGCTCCTTCATTAAATTCATTTCAAAGCTTGCTCTCTCTCTCTTTTTCCTGTCAGGGAGAGGGTGCAATAGCATTGTAGATTCCTTTTCCCTGCAAACTTAAGTAAAATTTGGGCTTCCCTGGTGGCTCAGAGGGTAAAGAATCTGCCTGCAGTGTAGGAGATGTGGGTTCGATCCCTTGGTCAGGAAGATCCTCTGGAGGAGGAAATGGCAACCCACTACAGTATTCTTGCATGGAGAATTCCATGGACAGAAGAGCCTGGTGGGCTATAGCCCATGGGGTCACAAAGAGTCAGACACAACTTAATGAGTAATACTTTCACACTTTAGTAAAATTCACCTATCAGACCATGTTGGTTTGGTGTCTTGGGAGTGGTAGTCCTTTGACAATTTTATTTCTTCTGTGGTAACTGGTCAGTTTATATTTTCTGTATTTCAGAGAATCAATGTAATACAGCACATTAACAAAAGCAAGGACAAAAATCACACCATTATTTCAATCAATGCAGAAAAAAATTTAACAAAATTCAACACCTTTTCATGATCAAAACATTCAACAAGCAAGGTATTCACGGAAAGCTACCTCAACATAACAGAAGCCATATGTGAAAAGCCCATAGCTAACATGGAATTCAACAAGGGAAAGACTGACAGCTTTTCCTTGAAGATCAGGACCAAGGTGAAGATGTCCATTCTCACTACTTCTATTCAACACAGTCCTGGAAATTCTAACCAGAGCAATCCAGACAAGAAATAAAAGGTATACAAATTGGAAAAGAATAAAGGGACAAATATAATTAAAATGATTTATTTGCAGATGATATGATTGTAAAAAACCTTAAAGATTCCACATACAAAAAAATCCCCATTAGAACTAACAAATTCAGCAAAGTTGAAGATGCAAAATCAACACTTAAAAATCAGTTGCATTCTGATACACTACAATGACCAAATCAAAAAGAAAATTAAGGGAAAAAAAATCCTACATCCTATAGCATTAGAAAGGATAAAGTACTTAGAAAAAAAATTAACCAAGGAAGTGAAAGACTTATACACTGAAAGCTAAAAGACAATGCTAGGAGGGATTAAAGAAAGGAAAAAATGGAAAGACATTCCACATGCACTGACTGAAAGACAATAATGTTAAACTGTCTGTACTACTCAAAGAGACCAACAGATTCAGTGCAATCTCTATCAAACTCTCAATGACACTACTTATAGAAATAGAAGAAAAACTGTAAAATTCATATGGAATTTTAAAGGACCCTGAATAACCAGAACAATCTTAAAAAAAAAAAAAAAAAGGCAGCTAGCAAGCCTCACAGTCTTTGATTTCAAAACATATTACAAAGCAACAACAGTTAAGACAGAGTAATACTGGCATAAAGATAGGCATATAGACCAACAGAAAAGAATAGAGGGCCCAGAAACAAACTCTTGCATACATGGCCAAATGATTTTCAACAAAGGTGCTGAGACTGGAATGGGAAGAGGACAGTCTGTTCAACAAATGATGCTGGGAAAACCAGATATTCATATGCAAAGGTATGAAGTTACCTTATACTTTATAAAAAATTAACTCATTTGATTAAAGACCTAAATGTGAGACCTAAAACTATTAAGCTCCTAGAAGAAAACAGGGGAAAAACTTAAGGACATTCAATTCAGCAGTGATTTCTTGGATATGATACCTAAAACACAGGCAATAAAATTAAAGATAAATGGGACTCCATCAAATTTTAGAACTCCATGGCACAAGAAACAACACAGTGAAAACGCAACCTATGGGGTGAGAGAAAATATTTCCAAATCATGTATTTGATAAGGGATTAATATCTAGAAAATGTAAGGAAATTTTATAACTCAATGATAGAAAACAAACCAATTTTAAAATAAGCAAAGGACTTGATTAGACATTTCTCCAAATAAAATTTTACAAATGGCCAATAAATGTGTGAAAAAATGTTCAACATCACTAATCATTAGAGATGATCACAGTGAGATATCCCTTCATACCCATCAGGATGGCCACTATCAGAAGAATAGAAAGTAAGTTTTGGTGAGATACAGAGAAGTTGGAATGCTCACACATTGTTGATGGGAATGTAAAATGGTATGCCTATCATGGAAAACAGTATAGATTCCTCAAAAAATGGAATTAACATACAATTCACTAATCCCGTTTGTGGGCATATATGGAAAAGAAATGAAAGCAGGATCTAAAGAGACAGATGTACACTCATGTTCATCACAGCATTATTCAAAATAGCCAAGAGGTGGAAGCAATCCAAATATTCATGAACAGATGAATGATAAAGAAAATGTATTACAATGGAATACTGTGCAGCCCAAGAAAGAAATTCTGTCACATACTATAACTTGCATGAACCTTGAGGACATTATGCTAAGTGAAGTAACCAGTCATAAAAGGACAATATTGTATGACTCTGCCATATGAAGTACCTAAAGTAGTCAAATAATAGATAGTTACCAAGGACTGGTTGGAAGGAGGAAGGGAAATTAGTGAGTATAGAGTTTCAGTGTTGCATGATGAATATGTTCTAGAAAGCTGTTCCCCAACAATGTGACTGTACTGGGTTGGCCAAAAAGCTCACTAGGGTTTTTCTATATAATCTCACTAAACTGTACTCTTAAATTCGATGTTATGTGTTTATCATAACAAATACCTAAAGTGGAAAATATATGACTTGAACAGCATAGTTAACAAACTTCATAAATTGAGCGTTCCCTCATTTTTAGTTTTCTACAAAGAATCTGTGTAAAATAAGTATTTGCTTTTGGTATGTCTCACAGATATGCCCATAAAACATTTGGTCCTAGATTTTATAATACTAAATCAAATTATTTAGAATTATAAAATTCTTTAGGGTACTAAATATTTTTTGGTGATTTTAATTTTTGTAAGCCGTTTCACATAAACTTTCATATGTACTGACACAAAGTAATTTATAATACCCATTTGTTTACAATTTAATATCTCCATCATTTCTATATTGTCTCGTCTCCTTAAAGTTTTCTTCTTTAAAAGACCATTATTTTTTTAAAAGAATTGTTGCCTTCAGCCTCTTAACTATATGTTTGTTTTACTTTTAATGCTGATTTTATCTTCATTGTTTCCCTCTTTCAACTTTGAATTTTATTCTGTTCTTTTATAACTTAAATTAAACGCATGGCTCAATAATGCTAGTCCTTCTTTTCCTAACTTAATGGGCTATAAATTGTCCTCTAAACTGTTTTACTAAATTCCACAAGTTTTAATACACATTGTTTCATTAAATTTACTTCTAAATATTTTCTAATTTTTTCTTCTGCAACCCATAAGCTGTTTTGATATGCCTTTTCAAAGAAAATTTCCCCAACATATGCTTTTTAAACTTGTTGTATTTTTTTAATGATTTATAATTTAATTGCATTGTGATCAAATAATATGATAGGCAAAAATGATCCACAAAAATTTTCTTGTGGGTAGCTTTGAGGGTTAGCATATGGTCAATTTTATAAATGTTCCATATGACTTGAAAATAATGTGAATTTTTAAGTTGTTAGACACACAGGTATATCCATTAAACCAAGCTTGTTAATTGTGTTGTTCAAATCTTACATATCCCATCTAATTTTTCTCTTCATGCTTATTTTCTAACTATTATGGTAGATGATGTAGTTCTGTGGTCTTTGTGATTTTGTTCACTTTGATTCATGTATTTTGAAATGATGTGTAAATGTAGTTTAGAATTTTACAATTAAGTTATTAGAAACTATCTCCAATATTGTTTTTTATGGTTCTAGGTTGCAAGCCTTTCCTCTTGTCCCACAAGTTTATTTTCTACTTTTATTGTTATTAGAGAAGTTGCCTATATTATTTTTACTTTTGAAATTACTTTCCTTTGTGATTTAACAGATACTTTTATGAATGTCCCTTATGCACTGGAAAACTTTTCACCTATAGAACTGGATATATATCAATTATATCTCCTATTAATTCTAGCATTTACATCTTCGTAAATTTATCCTTTGTCCACCTGAGCTATCATGTATTGAAAAGAATGAATTAACTTCTCCTTAGACTACTGCATTTCTTAATATTTCATATAATTCTCAGTCTTCTTTCAATGAATTTGAATATTATGCTACCTGGTGCACAGATATTCATAACTATGATATCTTCACTAAGGATTACATTCTTGAACACTACAACATGCCTTTCTTTTGCCTGTTTCACTGCAAAGTGTTGAATCTTCCCCCAATGTTAAAGCTGTGACTTCTGTCTTCCTTTTTATTATTAGCCTGATATGCTTCTATTTTAACATTGCTGAGTAAACTTACTTAAATACAGCATAAGTTTAGGTTTTGAGTTTTTAAAATCTAATCTGAGTGACTTTAGACTCTATCTGGTGATAGGACAGACAGATATTGTCTTGTGTGGTCCCTGTTTTATGTTAGTACTGTTTTTTCAATGTTTCCTAAAGGAATTCTGATTTCCATACTTTGATAAATGTTCGTTCTAATAATTCAGAAAGTTTGAATATTTAGAATCTTACCTAATTCACAATCCTTAAAGCAAAGCCTAAAACAAAGGGTTATACATTATTCCTTTGGGGGGCCAGGCAATGTCAAAAAGGAAGAGAGAGAAATGAAGAAAATGAGACAAGAAATGAAGGGATGTCAATATGAGAAGGTATTATCAAGTTAGCTGCTGTTTGGTTTCAAACCAGTTGACTGCTCAACCCTAAGGGATAGGCTAAATGGGATAACATTCCCATTTCACAAATGAGGATTCTTGAGACCTAGAAAGGTTAAATAACTTGCCCAGAGTCACACAACTATCATGTGGCAGTGGGGAGATTTAAACCAACTCTTTCCACTAACTGTACTATCTCTTGATTCTGTCACTGGTTCTCCCCTTCCTGTTTAAGTGCCTACTATATGTGTCTAGCAAGAAGCCAAGAAACCAGAGATAAACATCTCTATGCTAACTGCAAGAAATTTCAATGAGCATTCTAGAACACTGCTGTCATTAATTCTAATCCCTGCCATTCTTTTTTCTTATTAATTCACTTTTTACAACAGTTGTCTGTACTATTCTTGGCACTGTATGGACAATTCTTGCCTTCTATCTATATCATCTCAGTGACCTTTCCCAGCTACAAGGTGAAATAATATATCATTTTACCTTCTGATTATAATTGGTGGGTTTCATAATTGTTCATTCACCTCCTAAAGTATTCCTAAAAAGAATCTTCAGAATTGCTTCCTTTTGGCTTTCCCAAGTATTTTAAAATTCTCCACAGTGCAAACACTCTGATCTCTGGAGAAACAGTCTCAACAATGTCCTTCCCCTTAAAAAGGAGCTTGCTTTATAAAGATCATGCATTTTTAAAGAAATGAAATGAAAAAGCAGCCACGATGGCAGAGTAGAAAGACCCCGAGTTCACCTCTTTTTAGGAGCACACCAAAATCACATCTGCAGAACAATCACTGATGAAAAAGACTGGAAGTTACCAGAACTAAAAACATCAAGAAGGAACCACAAGAGGAGCAGGAGGGGCAGATTCACAATATAATCAAATCCCATACCCCCCAGGTGGGTGACCCACAAACTGGGGAATAATTAGGCTGTAGAAGTTCTCACACAGGACAGTTCTGAGCCCCATATCAGACTCCTCAGCCTGGAGTCCGGCAATGGGAAGATGAGTTCCCTGAACGTCTGGCTTTGAAGAATGAGCAGGGCATACAGTCAAGAGCCCTGTAGGACTAGGGGAAATAGAGACTTTACTCCTAAAAGGCACATACAAAGTCTTAAGCACACAGGGACCCAGAGGAAAAGCAGCAATTTGATGGGAGCCTGGGCCAGACCAACCTACTGGTTTCGGACAGCCTCCTGGAGAGGCAGGGGTGGCTGTGGCTCACACTGGGGGCACAGGCACTGTTGATGGACATGCTGGGGAACATCCAGCCTGGTGAACACTCTTGCTGTTGACAGTTAACATCTCATTAACACCAAGACCATCAGACCTATCCAATAGCCTGTGGACTTCAGGTCAAACAACAAACTGTGCAGGGACACAGCCCCACCCATCACACACAGGCTACCTAGAGAACAGTGAGCCCAAGCCTCTGGACTCACCTCTAGACACTGCCCAGCCCACCAGAGGGCCAAGACAAATCAAAATCAAACAAACAAAAAAACCCAATCAAAAATGTACATATTATCTAAATAAACACGTCTCCAAAGAAGATATACAATGGCCAATAGGCATGTGAAGAGATGTTCACATTGCTAATTATTAGAGAAAAGCAAATCAAAACTACAATATGTTATCACCTCACATCAGGCAAAATGGCCATCATCAAAAAGTCAACAAACAGTGGAGAGCATGTAGAGAAAAGAGAACCCTTCTACACTGTAGCTGGGAATGTAAACTGGTGCAGCCCACTATGGAGAACAGTATGGAGGTTTCTTAAAAAACTAAAAACAGTTACCTTAGAACTCACCAATCACACTCCTGGGCACATTTCCAGAAAAGATGAAAACTCTTAATTCAAAAAGATACATGCACTCCAGTGTTTGCTGCAGCACTATTTACAATAGCCGAGACATGCAAGCAACCTAAATGACCACTGATAAATGAACAGATAAAGAAAATGTAGTGTGTATGTGTATATATATATACACACACAATGGAATGTTAAAAAAGAATGAAATAATGCCATTTCTAACAACACTGATGGACCCAGAGATTACCATACTAAGTCAAGTAAATCAGATAAAGACACGTATCACATCACTTATATGTGAAATCTAAAAAAAGTTATACAAATGAATTTATTTACGAAACAGAAACAGACACACAGACACAGAAAGCAAACTTAAGTTACCAAAGGGCAAAGTGGAGGATGAGATACATTGGGAATTTGAGATTAACAGATACACACTACTGCATACAAAATAGATAAACAAGGACTTACTATGTAGCATAGGGAACAATATTCAATATCTTCTAATCACCTATAGTGGAAAAGAACCTGAAAAAGAATAAATATATATTTTATAAATATAGTGTGTATGCATAACCAGATCACCTTGTGATACACCCAAAATCTTGTAAATCAACTAAACTTCAATAAAAATAAACTTTTAAAAATTAAAAAAAAAAAGGAGAGAAAATCCTACTATTTCAGCAGACATATCTCCTTTTGATGCATTTAAGTACTAACTAAATTCCCCACCTTTACTATGTTCCAATACAAGTGACTTTAATATTACTTAAGTTTTTAAATAAAGTACCTCAGATAAACTAAAACAATTTTGAGAACACAGTAAAATAAGAAAAAATTACAATTATTTAAAGAAAAACAAAATTTTAAATACCTCAGAAATTAGTCATTTCTAATTGTCATCTTTGCCTTCTTGTCATCAGCAATCCAAATTAGATATGGACTTGGAGTGAACAGAATTGTATCTACCCAAAAGATATGTTCAAGTCCTAATATGTGGTACCTGTGGATGTGAACTTATTTGAAATCAGTTTTTGTAGATAAAATCAAGCTAAAATGAAGTCACAGTGGATAATGGTGAACCCTAATCCAATCACTGGTATCCTTAAAAGGACACAACACAAGCACAAAAGAGAGAGGGCAGAAGTCCATGTGAGGACAAAGATTTAGGTGATGCAGTTTTAAGCCAAGGAACGCCAAGGATTGCTGGCAAGCACCGACAGCTAGAAGCAGCCAGGAAGGAATCTTACTCTGAGGGAGTATGAGCCGACCAACACCCTGATTCTGGACTATCAGTCTCCAGAACTATAAAGAGTACATTTATTTTGTTTTGAGAATAAACTTCTGTTGTTTTAAATAAACTACTGTTGTTTGCAGCCCTGGAAATAACATAGGGCTTATATAATTAGTGAAAATTAAACTACATGGTGCTTGTAATGACCTTTCCCCACTTTTCAGTATCAAACTGAGCCTTATTCCATATGGAATGATTTAAATTATAAGCCTAACATTCCATGCTACTAACCATACTTACTCAGAAAAACCTGTAACTTTGAAAAACACAACTTAAGACACAAGCTCTGTTCTTCTACAACTGTGGGGGCTTTTCTTTATTTACATACATTTCTCAGAGACCTTTAAATGGGTTACTGTAATAGAGTACTAAGAATAAAGCAACAAGAGTCAGTGGATGTCAATATTAAATTCAGTGAATTTTCGAACAAATATGTATATAATCTGAGATGCCAATAAGTAAAAAAAAAAACAGAAACTTAATTTATCCAAACTTAGTTAACTAAGGCTTCTGAATGTTACTTTAGCTGTGACAAAGAATAATCACGTTAAATATAACTGCTCCACATTTACTGGCAGAAACTAAAACATCAACTAGCTCCACCATCTCTTGCCAATGCCCTCATATAAATGTTTAGTTATAGATATTTACATTTTATGAAATTTAAATTCCTTAGTGTTTTTCAGCACATTCACACAAATAATATAGATATGGCAACTCAATCCTATCATCAATAACAGAATTATATATAATGTGGACAGACAGATATACATACAATTATATGCATATTTTCATACATGCTTATATTATTTACAGAAACATACTTACATTAGCTTAAATATTATTATACGATAGACAGATGCACATATAAAGTTAACTTTATTCGCTTAAGAACCAACATTATTTTAAAGAAGCACATATGGAAAGAAAAGGATAGCTGCTAAGGGCTACTTTTTTAAGAACGGTTTCTTTTTAAATTTGGGTAATGACAAAAATGGACCCGTCTATGCCTTTTCTAAAAGTAAGTTTATGTATTTATATTCGATTGGACTGGGTCCTCACCGCTACGTGTGGGCTTTCTCTAGTTGCTGTGCATGGGTTTCTCCTTGCAGCGGCTCCTCTTCTTGAGTACGGGCTCTAGAGCACGGAGGCTTCAGCAGCTGCAGCTGAGCGCTCTGGAGCACAGGCACAGTCGTTACAGCTCATGTGCTTAGTTACCCCACGGCATGTGGAATTTTCTCAGACCAGAGATCAAACCCGTGTCCCCTGCACTGGAAGGTGGATTCTTAAGCACTGGACCACCAGGGAAATCCATCAAAAGCTTTTTAAAATAATCTAGCCTGAAAAACAGGTTTCCCTGGTGGCTGAAAAATTAATTTTGTAATCAAAATAATTTACCATCATTATTTAAATTAAGAAAATATATTAAAGTCTTAAGTCCTCAGTGCTTGCCTTAGAACCACAAAGGGCATCACACACACACAAACGGATAGAGATGGATCCACATTCCAAAAGACATCAATGTTTGAATTTATCAATCGAATCCAGGAATTCTGGAATGGGTTGCCTTTTCCTTCTCCAGAGGATCTTCCTGACCCAGGGACTGAACTCATGTCTTCTGCATTGGCAGGTGGATTCTTTACCACTGAGCCACCACAGAAGCCCCTTATCAATCCAATACTTCTTTTTTCCTAAAATCACTATATTCCTTTGAAATAATTAAAGTGAATATAAAAGCTGCAAATAGAAGGTAACTTCCCATTCAGAAAATTCTGTTAGATTTAAAGGAGATTTAGGATACTTGCCTCCACAAATAAGCAGGCAATAAATCAGAAAGACACTGATATAAACATATAGTAATAAAACTGGAAGGTCAGAAGGCACATTCTGAAGAACACAATCTTGTAAATAAAAGAATATAGATTTACTAATAGGGTAATATTCTCGAGTAATGCTTGTTTGAGGCTTAGAAAATTATTTTTTATTTTACATATTTAACTCTTATGCAAAATCAAAAAAATGCTTTCTTATGAGTACTTATCACTTAATTCAAAAAGTTTAAAAAAATTCACAACAGAAATAAAATGAAATTTCCTTCCAATTCAAATATTCTATGAAACATCTCACTTTCTCCTGATTTTTCCTTAAACCTAAGAAAAAAAAAAAAAGATGATATTAGTGTGGCACAGAGTTCACTGTAGATTCAGTGCTATTTTCTTTATCCTGCTTTTCTTCTTCATGTGTTGAATCTAGTTCATGCCTATTTTCCTCCTCACTGGAATCACTGTTTAATCCACCTTCAACTCCGGCGAATTTCTTGTCATGTGAACAACTTTCACAGGCTTGGTCTGTGGGAACAGCTCCTTTCCTCTGGGGTAAAATAGTGAAAAATGCTTCTTGCCAGTCTCTTGTCTCCAGGTATTCCAGAATAATCTCAAACACTGCAACAAAGACAAACTCTGTATGTTTCTTAGCCTAGCTCATCACAGTGCTGTATACTTTAAAATACATTGCTTTTGTGTTAAGAGTGCTAGTATGTCCTAATAAATACTTTGTTCTTATTACTTTCTTCTCTTGTATTAGCTATCAGAGCTAATATGTCCCAAGGCTCTCAAGGCTGCTACTTTGTAGCTTTTCCTCATATCCTTTCTTAAGCCCTCAAAGTTTACCATTTTCCATTGTCAATTATAATTACTAGACAGAGGACCCCTCTTTTGTTTCCTTCTTATTCTTTATTCCTTCTGTATCTTTATCCTTTATATGCTAACAACCCCCCCCCCAAAAAAAAGTTGGGGGGGGCTACCATTAATCTAAATTTCTTCTTGCTTTCCACTCACTCTGGGGAGTGTCTTGCCTTCTTTTTTTTTTTTTAAATACTGTCCCTCCAAGTTCCTCTCACTTTAACACATTGATGAAAGGGTAAATTTGCATTACTTTATGATAGAAAAGGAATCCATTATATATCAAAAATCTTGGAAGAGGTTCATTCCTTGAATCAATAATTTCTATAACTCCCTAGAGCCTGCTACAGAGAAATTTAAAAAACCCAATTAATAGTTGTGTATTAACAAAAATCTCTACTGAAAAAAATTTCAAAAAGCAAAACTCCAGGCAAAGACTTAAGTCTGAGGATATCTGTTATAATATTTACAATAGTAAAAAGAAAAACATGTCAACAACTGAAGAATGGCTGTATTATTGTATTGATATATTCAGATGAAGAAAAAATTACACAGCCATTAACAATGATTCAATAAATATAAATGGAGGGAAAACACCCCACATTTATAACATTTTATGTAATAGAGTAAGAATTCAATTATATTATAAAGGATATGTATGCATAGAAAAAGAACTTGGAGAAACACCAAAAAGTTACTATGAAGTATTTCAGGGTAGTGAATAACACCTACTTATTTTTCTTTACACTTATTTATACCTTCAGAACTTTCTAAAATATGCATGTATCAGTCAAACAAATCATAAATGACATTTTAATTTTCCAAAGGTATATATTTTCTATTTTTACAAAATGTAAAAGAAGGTTATTTTTTTACAATATTCACTCAGGTAAGTTTTTAGCTTATAAGCTTATAGCTTACCATGATTAACTGCCAAAACTTTTCTACTATTCATCTTCACAAAATTCCCAAGGGGAAGCTGTGCATGATCAATTCCATGATCTGATGCTTGTTTATACGTGAGTCCCTAAAACAAAGACATCATCACCTGGACTAGAACATTACATTATTTAAAGTTAAACTCTATGATAGAATAGATAATTTTTAGGAAAGACTTTAGTTCAGAGAATATAATCTGAATTTGTGTGTGTATATTTAACAGCTAATTTGAAAACATTCTCTTGATAATAAACATAGTCAGAATGTTGCTGGTATTTACTTTAACCAAACGAGGAAACCAAAGACATTATGCTGTCTATCCTGTCACAAAGTTTGTCAGTGGCAGAATCAAAGGAAAAACCTGGCTCATGCCTCCTGACTCAAGCAGCTTCTCATCAGTCCACACTGCCTTTTTCTCAGCTTAAAGTATTCAAACTGAATTCTTATAGAAGCATCATCACTCTTCTCGTGAATCTGAAAGAGAACTGTTTCAATTATATAGCACTAAGAGGCACAAGTGGCAAAAACTGATGAGACAAAAACCTGAATGAAAAAAATTTCCTATTGTCTATAAATTTTATTTTTTCATTTCTGTCAATTAAAAGAATGCTGAATTATGAAAAACAAAAAAAAACAAAAAACCCCAAACTCAACCTTAGCATGGTAGCATGGTAGAATAAAAAGCTTTAGAAAGGAAATCAACTTAAATCCTGTCTTAGGACTTTGTTTTAATGAAATGTAAATATTTTAGAAATTCTATTAATGTTGCACTTAATTTATGTGTGAGAAACACAAAAGTAAGCAAATAATATAACTTTCAGTGGAATAATACTTATTGGATGCATGAGTTTTAACTTAAAAAAAAAAGAATGCTGAGTATGAATTTTCTTCTCAAAATTAAAATCCTTAAAGCCTGGGTCTAACCAGGACTAAAAGAGCCCAAAGACATAACACAGGAGGAAAAAGAGCTAAATTTCTCAACTAACAATTTGCATTTTCAAAAAATAATTATTCATTTATTGGCCACTCCATGTTGCACAGCTTGTGGGATTTGATAGTTCCCCAAACACATATTAAACCCAGGCCCTCGGAAGCAAGAGCACAGAGTCCTAACCACAGGATTACCAGAGGAATTACCAATAGTCTGCATATTTTAGAGGCCAATATTTGATAACAGATCAAGTCAGGTCTTTTTGAAAACAAAATTGTTTTAGTTCACAGAAACATACAACATCAAAGAAAAAAACCAGTTCTACAGAAATAAGAAAATAGATTTTTTCTAAGAAAAAAATAAAAAGGCTAAAGATCATCCTGATAAAATTCCCTACGATGCTATAGAGCTGTACTGTCCAACTGTAGCCACATGTGACTACCTAAACTTATTATACTTTTTAAAAACTCAATTTCTCAATCATACTATGTACAACTCCTGCTCAACCAGCTAATGGGTTACCATACTGCAACACGATGATATAAATACTTCCAACAATGCATAAAATTTTCCTGCACAGTGGTGCTATATGAGAATAATGAATTACTGTGTATTATTCAGCTGACATTTTAGCAGATACTTAACTAAATAAGTTGAGCACAATGCAACATAGCTGGAAAAATACAAAATAATGTTTTCTTTTAGAAATTGTATTTCTGTAATTTTTCATTTGAATGAGGGTAAGGAGGTGGGAAGAGACAAAAGTACAAATTAAAGAGGACAGATAACACATCCCATATAATCACATATTTGAAAATGGGCATAAGTTTACCAATTTGGATATAAATTTTGGTATAAATTAATATAAATTTTACCAGCAGCCTAGAAATTGATTAGCAAAAGCAGCATTTATCAATACAGAAAATCATTTAAGTACGTGGGCTCCAGAGCAATCTGGAGTTTCAAGTGTCTACTAACTATTATTGATTTTAGATTTAATTTTTATGTGCCTCTGGTTCCTCATCTGTAGACTGTGCATACTAACAGCACTGACTTCACTGGGTTGCCATAAGGATAAAGCAAGCTAACATATGTGAAATGCTTTGCTTGGATAGAAAGGTGACTGAAATACCGCTGTACTCAGTAAACACAAGCTCTCAGTATTTACTATCAAGAAAATTAACATTATTATCAAGAACACTGGTACAGTAATTTTTTCAAGTATGAGCAAAAGCAAAAATAAAAACTTAATAGTATGTACCTTGTGATGGTTGTGATCTACTAATCCTCCAATCACATAGGCCTTTGATTCATCTAATTCCTTTAATACATTAGGTGAATCTGATGTAAGATAAATCAGGTCTTCTTTCTGTATGAATTCACTATAGTGCTCTGGTTTGATATGGATATCCTTTAAAACACAAAGAGAAAGATGCTATTAATTAATAGGATTTTGTGAAAATTGGCTAAAAATGATTATTTTCTTTTCCCTAGACAAACCCACCCAAAAAGCTCATGACAGGAAGTCTGAAAGAATATTATAACAATGTATTATTTAGAACCTATCACTCCAACATCTTTTCACCTCACATCTCAATTATTTAAGTAGCCTCCTGATGCTATTTCCACCTCTAGCCTCAGACCCCTCCAATTTACTTCCTCACATGGCTGGGGGAATCGTTTTCTGAAAACACTACTCTCGATGTTTCATATTTATCTGTAGGTTAAAATTCAAGCTCCTTAACTTAGTAACTCTCACCTCAATATAGCACCAGTCTATCTTGCTAACTTCCTGTTCCAACAAAACAAATGCATTTTTGTTATATATTTGCTCACATTGTTCTCCAGCCAAAGAATGCCTTCTCCAATTACTTCCTTCTCCATTTATATGAATCATCAAAAAGAAAGGGCTTACAGATTTAATAATTTTCATGTATCTACTTCCACAAAAATAGACATTTGAAATCTTCTTTACCAAAACTATCAGGTCAGAGGTACAAGGCTGAACAACAGTAGGCAGAATTTTGCAAACTACACCAAAAGAAAAAAGGAAGATACATCACAAGGTTTAGATGGCACTTTTCAATAATTTTTGTGGAAATAAAAAAATGAAGCAGGAGACTTCTCACCTGAGTGTATACAGCCTATTGATTAATAAGCAGCCATTTTCTGGAAAATGATATATGACAAATATGATGCCTATGCTTAATAAAGGCCCCAAGAGGAATATGCATAATTAGAAACTTGTGAACTCATATATCTCTGGAAAACTGGTGGTATAAAATAATAAATTCTATAAGCCATAAAATAACTGAAAGTATGCCTATTCTAACTCATTACAGTATTTCTTAGGAAAACAGGCATGAACATAAAACTTGGTAAATATACTATACTTCAGAACTTAAAAAGACTTTTGAAAATGTTTAATACTATAGACTTAATAAAATTAAAAAAATGCAATCATTACAGGATTAATGAGTGAGACAGGGAAAGTCTGTCACAGTGAGAACTGGCTTGGAGAAAGGGGAAAAGCATAAGAATAACCCACCATTTCTCTGAGTAGAATAGGATTAAGGTTCCTTAGGGATTGGTACTAAAGCCCACCTATTAGTTATCTTTGCAAATGACAGAGTAGTTTAGTTCAACAGAAAAAAAAAAAAAGTGAGCCACATACGTAATTTGAATCCTTCTAGTAGCCACATTAAAAAACAAATGACAAGGGGCTTCCCTGGTGGTCCCGTGGTTAAGAATCCACCTTGCAATGCAGGGTGCGTAAGTTTGATCCTGGTCTGGGAAGATCCCACATGCTATGGAACAGCTAAGCCCATGCACCATGACTACTGAGCCCCAAAGCTGCAACTACTGAAGCCCTAGTGCCGAGCGCCTGCGCTCTGCAACAGGAGAAGCCACTGCAATGAGAAGCCTGCACATTGCAGCTAGAGAGTAGCCCCCGCTCACCACAACCAGAGAAAGCCCGGGCATGCAACGAAGACCCAGCACAGCCAAAAATAAACAAATAAGACAATTTAAAAAGTGACAAGAAATGCATGAAATTAATTTTAACAATACATTGTATTCAACACAATAGACCTTAAATGTTACCATTTCAACTTATAATAAATGTGGTTTTTTTTTTCATTTCAAGCAGGTATTTTACATTCTTTCTCTTTTTTGTACTATCTTTGAAATCCAATGTTTATTTGACATTTATAGTACATCTCAAATCAGACCAGTTACACTTCAAGAGTTCAACAGGCATGTGTGGAGAGTGGACACCAGAGGGTAGAGAACCGATTTAGAAGAAAACAAGTACATTTCCAAATTTTAGAGTGACTTCACTCTTATAAATAATGTATAGCCAGTTTGCTGGGTTGAGATTGCATATAGACTTTTAAATTCTTTCCTTCTTTAAAAAATATGTTTTAAAGTTGGCAGTAAAATAGCAAGTGAGATTTTATGAAAGAAGGTACAAACTATATCTCAAGTCTCTTAGCTTCTCTCCTTGGTAAACTTAGACTTAAGTACAGTGATACACAGGGTTTGGAGCTGCTGACTCATATTTGTTAGCACTATGTAGAACTCAGGTAAAAAATGTAGACCTTTAAGCCTAAAAATACTTTGTATTATATGAGTTAATCGATTTTAGTTACCTTCCAGTTGACCCATCCTTTGTCATTTTCATCCATGTTCTTTTTCAGCTGGCCTCCATGACTTGTCAAATAAAACTGATAAAGAGATTGGCAGGCATAGAAAAAGAGACTGAAAGACTATTAAAGTCAATATTTTATTTCCTCACACACTAATTTGAATATCAATGAAACAAAATATTTTCATTCTGGAAAAAATTTATGACATTAACTTAAAAATTAATTTATGGCTTTAAACATGACAAGATTTATCTTTGACAGAAATGTGTATTTTTGTGCATCTCCTAACCCACTAACTTCTGTATTCCACCTACATTTTCATTCCGTTTTCTAAGCAGTTATAATCTGCCTCTTGGTTAATGATCACTTTTCTATAAAATTCCTGCTTCCATGTCAAGTTTCCCTTCCCCTTCTTTTGCCACTACTGTTATTTTTTACTAGTCCAAAGTCTTCATAATTTTGCTTTGACCTTAAACCCTGAAACCTATTTGAAATCTAATCAAGGGTGAAAATAGTCTAAAATATGAAAATATAATATTACTATCACTTGATAAAAAGAAAATATGTAACCAAAATTTTAACAAGATTTTCTAGTTTTTAACATCAGTGAGCCAGAGTTAATTTTTAGCTCACTTAGAATTAAAACAATAAGGAAAATGACCCTGCTCTTACAAGCAGTCAATTAGTCTCACATATCACTCCCTCAATCCTTCAAAATTATCAGTGACTCAAAATCCTTTTAAGTAGAGAAAATCTGGCCAACAGGCACAATGGCACATATCAGCCAGGGGCAGTTCCCCTACTCCCCAGAAAGGAAGGACTGAGAGCTGAGAAACTGGTATGAAAATATGCGTGTGTCCTTTAATGATGATGTTCAACTACACAACAATGAACAGGTCAAGGTGTATAGGACTGATGATGACTGGATACAGTGTGTCTGAAAATAATGTATGAAAAACATTTAAAATATTCAATTTTTGTAGAAAAATAGAACATTTTCCCAAAGAGACATTTAGCTCATTAAAAAATATTACCTGTAAGACTCATTCTTGTAAAGGCAATCAGGATTATCTATGCCTTTTCTGAAGGAAGCTATAAAAGGAAATTGGAAGTTTGTTTTAAATTCCTCAAACATACCTGCACAGGATGCAGTGCTCGTCGATTTTCTGCATAACATCGTTGAATCTGCTTATGAAGTTTTTTAATGTCCTATAAAAGAGTGCAATTTTTAAAGTAATATTTTCAAAATTACCTGTGGCCATTTCATAATCGGAGTGGAACAGAATAAGGAAGGATAACTAGATAGGTACATTTCTTCTTTGGAAATACAAGTCCTTTCTGATTAATTTCCATTCAATTTCCTAACATATTATTTAAATAATTAATATTAGTCAATACTCTGTAAGTGACCCATAATTTCATATTTTGTATCCACTTAAAATATTAAGTTCATGAAAACTTTCACTCTTCTTAGGCGACAACAGAAGAAAAAAATAAAACTCTAAGAGCCATAGTATTAAAATTTTCACAAGTTACAAAAGTTTGGAAAGTAATTAAAACACAGTAGCATTGTTTAAACAACCAAATTTCTCAAACTATTAATTAATCCTCTTAAGCCAATCATATTTTTCCCCCTCCTTTCAGTTAGGATTAATAACAAAACCCCCCACAGCTCTTTACGATTAGTATACAGTTACTGAGTTTCATAACCTATTATAGTACCTGTCTTTCCCTCTGTCTATACATATACATATAAATAAAAGCAACTTATTAGCTATTTAATACTTTAATATAGGGCCACAGATTTTGAAAAGCTTAATTTAGGAAGCATTTTTTAAGGAAAAATTAAAAAAACATTTTTTTTAATCTAAAAGTTATTATTTTTTTCTGGCCACTCTGTGCAGCATGTGGGATCTTAGCTCCCAAGCAGGGATCAAACCTGTGCCCCCCACATTGGAAGTGAGGCGTTTTAACCACTGAACCACCAGGCAAGTCCCAACTTAGGATGCATTAAAGCTGGTTTGGTGGTGCTGACTTCTCTTAGCTTTTGCTTGTCTGTAAAGCTTTTGATTTCTCTGCCGAATCTGAATGAGAGCCTTACTGGGTGGAATACACATTCCTATACTCTAACAACAGAAGATGAGAAAGAGAAATCAAGGAAACAGTCCCATTTACCATCTCATCAAAAACAATAAAATACCAGGAATTAACCTACCCAAGGAGGGAAAAGACCTGGATGCAGAAAATGAGAAGATACTGATGACTGAAATCAAAGATGTGTGACACAAACAGATGGAGAGATAATATACCATGTTCTTTGACTGGAAGAATCCATACTGTGAAAATGACTACACTCCCCAAAGTAATCTACAAATTCAATGCAATCCCTATTGAATTATCAAAGGCATTTGCCACAGAATTAGAACCAAAAAACTTTACAGTTTGCATGGAAAAACAAAAGATCCTGGAGAGCCAAAACAATCTTGAGAAGGAAAAACACAGCTGGTGGAATCAGGCTCCCTGACTTCAGGTTATACTACAAAGCTACAGTCAACAAAACAGTATGGCACTGGCACATAGACAGACATAGTGATCAATGGAACGGGACAGAAAGCCCAGATATAAACCCATGCACCTATCATCAACTCATCTATGACGAAGGAAGCAAGAGTGCATGATGGAGAGAAGACAATCCCTTCCATATGTGGTTCTGGGAAAACTGAATAGCTACAAGAAAAAGAATGAAATAAAACACTTCCTAAAAACATACACAAAAATAAACTCAAAATGGATTAAAGAGCTAAATGTAAGGCTAGGTAGTATAAAACTCCTAGAGGAAAATATTGACAGAACACTCTTTGACATAAATCACAGCAAGATCTTTTCCAATCCACCTCCTAAAGTAATGAAAATAGAAACAAAAATAAACAAACAGGACCTAATTAAACTTAAACGCTTTTGCACAGCAAAGGAAACCATAAACAAAAAAGGCAGCCCTCAGAATGGGAGAAAATATTTGCAAAAGAAGCAATTGACAAGGGATTAATCTCAAAAAAAAAACAGAACAGCTCTTGCAGCTCAATATCAAAACAAACTACTCAAAAGATGGGCAGAAGATCTAAACAGACATTTCTCCAAAGAAGACATATAGATGGCAAAAAAACACATGAAAAGATGCTCAACATCACTAATTATTAGAGAAATGCAAATCAAAACTACAATGAGGTATCATCTCACACCTGTCAGAATGGCCATCATCAAAAAATCTACAAACAATAAACGCTGAAGACGATGTAGAGAAAAAGAAATCCTCCTACACTGTTGGTGGGAACATAAACTGGAATAGCTACTATGGAGAACAGTATGGAGGTTCCTTAAAAAACTAAAAATAGAATTACCATATGATCCAGCAATCCCATTCCTGGGCATACATTCAGAGAAAACCATAATTCAAAAATATACATATATCCCAATGTTCACTGCAGCACTACTTACAATTTACAATAGGACATGCGAGCAACAGAAATATACATCAACAGATGAATGAATGAAGATGTGGTACATACATATAATGGAATGTTACTCAGCCATAAAAGGAAAGAAATTGGGTCTTTTGTAGTGATGTGGATGAACCTAGAGTCTGTCATACAGAGTGAAGTAAGAAAAAGAGAAAAACAAGTATTACATATCAATGCATATATAAGGAATCTAGGAAAATGGCACTGGTGAACCTATTTGCAGGGCAGGAATAGAAGACACAGATATGAAAAACGGACTTGTGGACACAGCGGGAAGGAGAGCGTGAAACTGAGAGAGTGGCACTGACATACATACACGACCATGTGTGAAACGGGTACCTGGTGGGACGCTGTCGTGTAAACACAAGGGGCTCAGCCCGGTGTTCTGTGATGACCTAGACAGGCGGATGGACGGTTCAAGACGGAGGGGATACACATATACATATAGCTGACTCACACTGCTGTACACTAGAAACTAATACAACATTTTAAAGCAATTATACTCCAGTTAAGAAAAAAAAGAAGACACAGTATATTTATATAATGGAATACTACTCAGCCATAAAAAAGAAATCATGCTATTTACAGCAGCATGGATGGACTTAGAGAGACTATCATACTAAGTGAAGTGAGTCAGACAGAAAGACAAATGCGTGTCACTTCCATGTGAATCTAAAAATATGGCATAAATGGACTTGTCCACAAAAGAGAAACAGACTGACAGAGAATAGACTTGTGCTTGCCAAGGGGTGAGAGAGACACAACTGGGAATCTGGGATTTAGCAGATGCAAACTACTACACACAGAATGGATAACAACAAGGTACAACTGTATAGCACAGCTAACCATATTCAGTATCTTGTAATAAATCATAATGGAAAAGAATATGAGAAAGGATAAATGTGTATATATACACATATATATATAAATGCATAACTGAGTCACTTTACAATAGAAACTAACACAACATTGTAAATCAACTATACTTCAATAAAATAGTTTAAAAAACACACACACAAGAAACCAACAAAATAGCCTAGAGATGGAAGCAACATAAATGTCCACTGACAACAGATAAATGAATAAGCAAAAAGTGGTTTATATATACACTAAAATAGTATTCAACCTTAAAACATAAGGGAATTCTGACACACACAATGCAGGGGCTTCCTAAGTGGCACAATGGTGAAGGATCCACCAGTCAACGTGGGAGACATGGGCACCATCCTTGGGTCAGGAAGATCCCCTGGAGTAAGAAATGGCCACCCACTCCATTATTCTTGCCTGAGAAATCCCATGGACAGAGGAGCCTGGTGGGCTATAGTCCAGGGGTTACAGAGAGTTAGACATGAATGAACAACTGAGCACAGCACAGTGAAGACATAATGCTCAATGAGAAAAAATCTGTCACAAAAGTAGGATTCCACTTATATAAGATACACAGAGTAGACAAAATCATAGAGACAGAAAGTAGAATGGCCATGCCAAAGGATGGGGGAAGGGGAATGGAAATGGTTGTTCAATGGGTATAGAGTTTTAGTTTTGCAAGATGGAAAAGAGTTCTGGAGATTGGCTGCACAACATAAGTGTACTTAGCACTACTGAACTGTACACTTAAAAGTGGTTAAGATGGTAAACTTTGTTATGCACATTAAAAACCACAATTAAAAAGAAAAAAAGATGCATTTTAGTACATAAATTATATCAAAGTAATATTACATATTAAAGCAAGAGTTATTCAACCTAGTTCAGCTACAGGATTTTTCTGACAATGATTCATGATACCTTTAATACCATCAAGCTGTCAAAACTGCAGTCAATGATAAGGCGGAGTGGGCTGTGAACAACATCTCTTCGAATACGTTTTCTGTCACTTCCATCTGAATTTGACTCAGGTTGACACTGTCGCTCTAATTGCTTTCTCTTGCGTTTTTCCTTCCGCTTTTGTCTAAAATTAGTAATTGAAAGCAACTTTTTATTATTTGGATATTTACAAAACTCTTCTAAACAAAGAAAAAATTATTTTAAAATCAGTAGGCTAAATCATAAAAAACTGCCACTTCTGTGGATCAAAAATTGTCAAATACCAGAAATTTTAGATAGTCTAAAAGTTTTACATAATAAATGAGTCTGCAAAAGCAAAATTTTTTTACACAGATCTGAACTATAAGTTCATTTATTATTGGTAGCATGTTATATGGGACTTCTCTGGTAACTCAGCTGGTAAAGAATCCACCTGCAATGCGGGAGACCTGGGTTCAAGGTTCGATCCCTGGGTTGGGAAGATCCCCTGAAGAAGACGGCATGGCAACCCACTCTAGTATTCTTGTCTGGAAAATTCCAATGTCAGAGGAGCCTGGTGGGCTATAGTTCATGGGTTCACAAAGAGTCAGATACAACCTGAGTGACTAAGTACAGCACAGCACACAGCCCATTATATGTACTTAGAAAACTTTTAAAATACTGAGTTTGAGAGTTATAAAAAATTTTACTTTTATCATTTCCCTACATGATTTTCAAGCAACAATTATAACCATACATAAAAAAAGTAAAATTGTTATTCAACATAGATTCAGACATCCTAGCCACAGCAGGCAGAAAGAAAAAGAAATAAAATGAATCCAAATTGGAAATTTGGATTGTAAACTGTCATTGCAGATAACACAATGTTGTATACAAAAAATCCTAAGGATGCTAAAACAAAATAACAAGCTCAACAATGAATTTGGCAAAGTTGTAGAATACAAAATTAATACATAGAAACCGATTGCATTTCTACACAACAAAACATTCAAAAGAGAAATTAAGGAAATAGTCCCATTTTACCATCTCATCAAAAGAATAACATGCCAGGAATAAACCAACCTAAGGAGACAAAAGACCTAAACTCTGAAAACTATAAAACACTGATGAAAGAAATTGAAGATTACACAAACAGATACAAAGATATACCATGTTCTTGGATTAGAAGAATTAATATTGTGAAAATGACCATATTATGCAAGCAATCTATAGATTCGGTACAATTCCTATCAAAATATCAATGGCATTTCTCACAGAACTAGAACAAAATTTTTTGAATCTTGTATGGAAACACAGAAGACCCTGAATAGCCAAAATAATCCTGAGAAAAAAGAATGAAGCTGGAGGAATCATCTTCCCTGACTTCAGACTATACTACAAAGCTATAGTCATCAATACAGCATCACACTGGCACAAAAATAGAGGCACATACATCAATGAAACAGACAGAAATCCCAGAAACATATCAATTAATATCAATTAATCTATGACAAAGGAAGAAAAGAGTACAGGAAGAAAGACAGTCTCTTCAGTAAGTGGTCTTGGGAAAACAGAATAGCTACAAGGAAAACAATGAAACTAGAACACTCCCTAACACCATATACAAAAATAAACTCAAAATGGATTAAAGACCTAAATGTAAGGCCAGACACTATAAAAAATATAGGCAGAATACTCTGACATACATCACAGCAAAATCTTTTCTGATCCATCTCCTAGAGTAACAAAAGTAAAAACAAAAATAAACTTAGAAGCTTTTGCACAGAAAAAGAAACCATCAACAAAATTAAAATACAACATATGGGCAGGGAGTAAATATTTGCAAATGATGTAACTAACAAGGATTTGCTTCCAAAATAAATAAAAAGCTCATACAGCTTAATATTAAAACAAAACAACCCAAATGAAAATTGAGCAGAAGACCTAAACAGACATTTCTCCAAAGAAAACATACAGATGGCCAACAGGCACATGAAAAGGAGCTCAATGTTGCTTTGGAGAAATGCAAATCAAAACTACAATGAACTATCATATCACCTCACACCAGTCAGTATGGCCATCATCAAAATGTCTATGAATAACTACTGCTGGAGAGGATGAAGACAAAAGCAAGCCCTCCTACATTGTTGTTGAGAATGTGAATTTGTGCAGCCACTACAGAAAACAGTATAGAGATTCCTTAAAAAACTGAAAATAGAGTTACCATATGGTCCAGCAATCCCACTCCTGGGCATATAGCCAGAGAAAACTCTAATTAAAAAAGATACATACACCCCCAACATTCACAGAAGCACTGTTTACAAAAACCAACACACAGAAGGATCTAAATGTTCGCTGACAAATGAATGGAGAAAGAAGATGTGGTATATATACACAATGCAATGTTACTCAGCTACAAGCAAGAATGAAATAATGCCATGTGCAGCAGCATGGATGGATCCAGAGATTATCATAATAAGTGAAGTAACTCAGACAAATATGATATCACTTACACGTGGAATCTAAAAAAAGTGATATAAATAAAGTTATTTACAAAACAGCAGTAGACACACAGACACAGAAAAGAAACTTATGGTTACAAGAGTGGATAGTAAGGGAGTGGGAAGATAGGAGTTTGGAATTAACATACACATTCTGTGCTCAGTCACTTTAGTTGTGTCCAACTCACTGCAACCCTAAAGACTATAGTCTGCCAGGCTCCTCTGCCCATGGGATTCTCCAGGCAAGAATACTGGAGTGGGTTGCCATGTCCTTCTCCAGGGGATCTTCCCAACCCAGGGATCCAACCCGTGTCTTTCACATGTTCTGCACTGGGAGGCGGGTTCTTTACCACCAGCACCACCAACAAGGACCTACTGTATCACACAAGGAACTATATTCAATGTTTTATAACCATCTATAAGATGATTATAAAAGAATCTGAAAAAGTATGTATGTATATGCATATATGGGGCTTCCCTGGTGGCTCAGATGGGAAAGAATCTGTCTGCAATATGGGAGACCCAAGTTTGACCCCTGGGTCAGGAAGCTCCCCTGGAGAAGGAAACGGCAACTCACTCCAGTACTCTCGCCTGGAGAATTCCATGGACAGAGGAGCATGGCGGACTACAGTCCATGGGGTCGCACAGTTGGATACAACTGAGCAACTAACATTTTCACTTTCATATATATATAAATATATATGACTGAGTCACTTTCCTGTACACCTAAAATTAACACAACATTGTGAATTAACTATGAAAAATAAAGTGTTAGTTGCTCAGTCGTGTCTGACTCTTTGTGACCCCATGGACTGCAGTGCGCCAGGCTCCTCTGTCCATGGAATTCCTCCAGTCAAGAATACTAGAGTGGGTAGCCATTCCCTTCTCCAAGGGATCTTCCTAACCCAGGGATCAAGCCCAGGTTTCCTGCATTGCAGGCAGATTCTTTACCCTCTGAGCTACCAGGGAAGCCCATAAAAATAAAATGAAGAAAAAAGTGTTAGTCACTCAGTAGTGCCTGACTCTTTGCAACCCCAAGGACTGCAGCCCACCAGGCTCCTCTGTCCATGGAATTCCCCGGGCAAGAACACTGCAGTGGGAGCCAATCCCTTCTCCAGGGAATCTTCCCAACCCAGGGATCAAACCCAGGTCTCTCACATTGCAGGCAGATTTTTTATCACCTGAGCCACCAGGGAAGCCCTTCAATAAAAATAAAAGTTCTTTTTTAAGAAAAGGCTGCTCCCATTTTTTTTAAAGTAAAATTATGAAAAAAAAAAAAACAACTCAGGTTTTTCTCTCATCTACATCAACAACTGATTTTCTAATAAATTTTGTCCTTCTACAATAACAGCTTAAGCCTAACTGCTCTTACCAAAACCTGCAATAGTTCTAGCAAAATCAATGTTAGGCCCAAATTTGACCTTTCTGAGATGATTATTTTTGTTCCATATCTAGGACATGGATGCTAACTATATTCTTTTTATAAACTGGTTACTTTAGAAATTGGGGTGCTACTCACGATAGGTGTAGGTGAGAAAAGTGTATTGTGTAAATTCAGCAACACTGCTAAAAAAAAAAAAACAACTTAAAAGTTTTAGTAGCCAACTGACAAATGGAGCTAACAATATGTACAATCCCAATTTAATTAACATAATTACTGCTGCATAATTATGTAACTGCATAATTACTATGCTGAAGGTCCAACATTCCATATCTCTAAATAGGGGTAGAATATATGCATTTTGATACATACTTGCGGAGTTCTCGTTGTTCTTCCCATTGTCTCTGTTTCATTAGCTTCTTCATTTGCCGTTTAGATATTGGTTGAAACTTTTCACTTAATCCTGGCTTCTGATTTTCCTCTCCATCTTCACTTAAGTTTTGCTGTCTTTCAACATTACAAGTCTCACTAAATGCTGGCAACATTTCAGATGACATTATTTGATGCCTCTGAAAAATTGAAAAGCAACTCTGACATGAACAGATGATTTACAACCAAAAAAAAAAAAAGACCAAAGGATGTGATTAAAATGAAACCATATTAGTAATGAAAAAAGTGCAAATTTAGGCAATCAATCGTCATTTACTGGCAAAGATCATTTGATGAAATTGGATATTTTCATACACTATTGGCAGCATAGCACAATTTTTTCAGAAGGCTATGTTTGAAGAGATTTAAAATGTTGATACTCTTTCTTACAATAATTTATTTCCTTAGAATTCCTGTAAATTAATTAGAAATATAAACAAAATTAATGGAAAAGAATACATGTATTACTGCTATTTTTAACAATAAAAAGTTAGAATGTCACCAAATGGGGACTAAATATAAATTACAGTTCACCTATAACACTGGATTGGAATACTAAGCGGCCAAGAAAAATGCTTCTCAATATTATTTAGCAATAAAGGGAAATAATTGTTAAATAAGAAAATCAAAACAAAAAATGCTCAATTTTGTTTATACACACACACACACACACACACACACACACACATATATACACACGTTTTAACTCTGACCCACCCATGACTTTTTGCATTTTTCAAATTTTATATAATGAAAATATAGTTTTATAAAAGAAAAATGTATTATTTTTTGAAAGAGATGGAAAGCACATTTTTGTACTTGTCTTTAATACTGTCACACAGGAAAAATGCTAATTTCACTATCTGGGTGGACACTCAACAATTGGTTTTTGACAAAAGGTATGCTATACATTTCTAAATTTTGAACAGTACAGAAAACAAATTGAGTTGCCCCCAACGTATTTCATTATAAATATGTAATTATAAATTTTTCACTTAAGTCACAGCTGAAAAACAAAATATGTAAACTGACTCTCTAATCAGCTGTGGAATACTCAGGGCCATCTAAAACATCTTACTTGGATTTAACCACCCACATCTTTAAGGGTCTTCTCAGTTGGTATAGAATCTACCTGCAGTGTAGGAGACCCAGGTTTGATCTGTGTGTCGGGAAGAGCCCCTGGAGAAGGAAATGGCAACCCACTCCAGCATTCTTGCCTGGAAACTAAAGTCCCACGGACAGAGGATTCTGGCGGGCCACAGTCCATGGGGGCGCAAGAGTCAGACATGATTTAGCAACTAAACCACAACCCACATCTTTACATCCACTGTCTAGAGCTAAACTTGCCTTTAGAGCAGGGAAAATGATAAAAATACTGAAATATCTTTTCTCTTTAATTATTAACACCATAGCTTAAGAATGTGTTCTTTATCCCTATCAAAGACTAAGAATGAAGTCTGCAAATATTCTATCAGTCTTACACAAAAATGGGTAATTCTTCCCTTTCACAGAGATAGCTAACAAGTCTGTGCAGAGAAGCCAACATCTAAAAGGAAAAAGAACAACTGCCACAATTCAGAGACTGGAAAGAAAAAAACTTCACAGAACATAATTTGAGCAGCGGTTTTATTATATGGTTCTTGCCTTCTTTAAACATGCAATGATGTAATAGGACATATGGGGTGCCTAACAAAAGTTAGAAAGTTTACCAAATTTTGACTGCAAGACAAGAAATTTTAAGATGCATGATTTAGGGTCCAGAGCAAAGCCCTGACATTTTACTACACTGCAAAATTACTAAGAGGGGAAAGAATCATCTAGGAATACAAGTAAGAGTTCACAAGTTTTCTTTATGCCACCAACTAAACACTTCTTTTTTTCCGCTGGATCATAGAAAAAACAAGAGAGTTCCAGAAAAACATCTATTTCTGCTTTATTGCCTATGCCAAAGCCTTTGACTGTGTGGATCACAATAAACTGTGGAAAATTCTGAAAGAGATGGGAATACCAGACCACCTGACCTGCCTCTTGAGAAACCTGTATGCAGGTCAGGAAGCAGCAGTTAGAACTGGACATGGAACAACAGACTGGTTCCAAATAGGAAAAGGAGTATGTCAAGGCTGTATACTCTCACCCTGGTTATTTAACTTCTGTGCAGAGTACATCATGAGAAACGCTGGGCTGGAGGAAGCACAAGCTGGAATCAAGATTGCTGGGAGAAATATCAATAACCTCAGATATGCAGATGACACCACCCTTATGGCAAAAAGTAAAGAACTAAAAAGCCTCTTGATGAAAGTGAAAGAGGAGAGTGAAAAAGTTGGCTTAAAGCTCGACATTCAAAAAACGAAGATCATGGGCATCCAGCCCCATCACTTCATGGGAAATAGATGGGGAAACAATAGCTGACTTTATTTTTCTGGGCTCCAGAATCACTGCAGATGGTGACTGGAGCCATGAAATTAAAAGACGCTTACTCCTTGGAAGGAAAGTTATGGCCAATCTAGATAGCAGAGACATTACTTTGCCAACAAAGGTCCATCTAGTCAAGGCTATGGTTTTTCCAGTGGTCATGTATGGATGTGAGAGTTGGACTATAAAGAAAGCTGAGTGCCGAAGAATTGATGCTTTTGAACTGTGGTGTTGGAGAAGTCTCTTGAGAGTCCCTTGGACTGCAAGGAGATCCAACCAGTCCATCCTAAAGGAGATCAGTCCTGGTGTTCATTGGAAGGACTGATGCTAAAGCTGAAACTCCAATACTTTGGCCACCGGATGCGAAGAGCTGACTCATTGGAAAAGACTTTGATGCTGGGAAAGACTGAGGGCAGGAGGAGAGGGGGATGACAGAGGATGAGATGGTTGGATGGCATCACTGATTCAATGGACATGGGTTTGGGTGAACTCCGGGAGTTGGTGATGGACAGGGAGGCCTGGCGTGCTGCGGTCCATGGGGTCACAAAGAGTTGGACACAACTGAGCGAGTGAACTGAACTGAAACATTTCTTTTAAGGGAGATCATCTCCTAGAAATGACTACTCAACTTTGACTCTCCACTGGAAACTCCACTTGGCAGGGCTAGCTAACATCTGCTTTTGCCCAACATTACATTGGCAACACTAACATAGTGCCGAGCACTTAGTAGATGCTTATTATGTATAGGTAGAACAAATAAATGAGTGAATATGATATTATGAAGGACTTCTAAGAGTAATGAAAATTGTAACATCAAACATTTATTCATTCTTACTATACTTAATACAAAAGTTATTATCTAATTTACTCTTAAAAAACCCTACGGGGTAGTCATATATGCCTACTTGGCAGAGGAAGAGGTACAAAGATTACTTGCCCAAAGTTACAAAGCTATTCTACAATTCCTAAGAAACAAGGCACCTACAGCAAACGCTGCACAAAACAGGTCTTCAAAATACTCGTTGAATGAAATAAGGGAGCAAAGATTCAAGCCCACATCCAACTCTACTGTCTTCTAGAAATCCAAAGTCTTATTTAGAAAATGGGAATTTCCAAACAATATTAAAGAGCTGTGTTGCTTTCACCCACCTGCTGTTGAAAGGCTCGGAGAAGACCTGTGTCACCAAAAGATAATGGAGGGGAAAAACCCTTTGGTTCTACTTGTATACCAATGCACCAAAAAAAAAAAAAAAAAAAAAATCAGGAAACTTCCTAGGGATCACTGCCGAAAGTCTATGTCTGTGACATCCTGCCTTCCAAGCTTGCAACACATGACAATGGCAAATAAAATATTAAAAGGGGAAACAAAAAAAGTATACCCTTTCTCAAAATCAAAATTAAGAACAAGGTCTGCTGTGTAAAGACAGCTGAGAGTTTTCCTATCTTTAAAGAGAAAAATAATAATACAAGACAGAGGATGGGAGACAGATGGAAGGCAATTTAAGATGAACCCTTAAATTGGTGTTAGGGGTGAGTTTCCTCTTTCCAAGAAAAAAGCCTAACAACAGGTAAAACTAAAGATAGCTTATACAAAGTTGATTACTTGGGGGAAACAGACACCAGCCTCTTGGCTACAACCTGGGCCCAGCTATGAGGTGACATATGAATGTACAATAATATGACTGAAATTCTCAACCACATATATAGGCTCTGCTATTGGCCTGAAGCACTGAAAAGGGTCATGGGGTGGAAGAAACCACAAAATCAGTAGTAGACAGAGGCAGTTTGGAAAGGAAAGCTATAATTCCATTCCAAATGAGTCTGCAAAGCAAAATTATAAAAGGACAGGAAATGAGGGGGGAAAAAGAGTTAATGAAGAATAATAACCATAAAAACAAAAATTGAGAAATTGGTACACAAAAACGGGCATAAAAATAGCAAAACAAGAATTCATTAAAAAAAAAAAAAAGCCAATTTGGAAACCAGGAAGTGAAGTCATAAAAATTTCAACATATGAGGCAAACTCCAGATTACTTGGAGTCCAAAAGGTAATTGATGAATTAGAAGACAACCTCACAATCTGATTCAGAGTTCAGACAGAAAAATAAAACGAAAAAAATCGTATGTCTGAGCATTTAAAAAATGTGAGTAAGAGCTTGAGAGAAACATAGGCCAAAAAGGTAACTGGAGGTAAATGTAGAACCTTGAGTGCATTCATTAACTTTTTTTAATCTAGAAAATAAGGTTACTATTCAATTTAAGAAACAGGAGACAGAGGGAACACAGTAATCGTTAAAAGATAAAAATTTTAAACATACATTGTGATTTCTAGGATCACTTTTATTTCCTTTCCAAAAATAAACACATGAATAAAAATTAGCAATGAATATATCCAACACAATATAGAAACCATAAGCTAAACCTGCCCATTAAGCTAAATGTGCGGGCTTCCCAGGTGGCGCTAGTGGTTAAAAAAAAAAAAAAAAACACCTGCCGGCCAATGCACGTGGGTTCCATCCCTGGGTCAGGAAGATTCCTTGGAGGAGTGCATGGCAACCAACTCCAGTATCCTTGCCTGGAGAATCCTCGCACAGAGGAAACTGGGCTACAGTCCACAGGGTAGGAAACTGTCAGACACAACTGAAGCGACTTGCCATGGAGGAACACAAGCCAAACGTGCGGCCTTTAAGGCACAATTAAAAATCAGAGGAAACAAATTGCTTTCTTCATGAAATTGATTAATATTGTAGGAGAGAATATTTCTATCATCAGTGGCATCGTTTTTCACTAGTTTCCTACGATGGTCAAAAGAGCAAGTGTTGATTGGCTCTAGACTGAAAATTTTTAATATAACAAAGTACAGCAAAGTTTTACAACTCATGCACACCAGGGGGAGCTTTCGCCTTTCCCAAGAAGTCCAAGTTAAATTTAATTTGCTTATCATTGCATACTAATATTTTTAAAAAGCCTATCAAATACAAAGGTCATGAGCTTGTCAATATCATTATCACTGCTATTTTAAAAGTTATTTCCAATTAAGAAAAAGGAATGTAGTAAAAGAAAATTTTTTAAAGCTCTGAATAAGCTAGATACATTGCAGGGAATGATGCAATGATCAAGCATCAAATGATGCTAGATTGAGATCCTTTCATTACGGCTTTCAACACACTTTACAAACACACGGACCAACTCCTACTGCCTGTAACATACAGTAAGCATTTAACTATGCACTAGTTTGTTCAGATCAACCTGTTAAGTAAAATATAAACACCATGGCAGATTTGCATTCGTCCCTCACATGCAGTGCTATTCACAGCACACTTAATTCATTCACCAGGTTCAACCAACTTTGTAGCAATTACAGAAATAATTGTGCCAAATTTAGTTTACTTGAGCACTGAATTGCTTTAAATGGTTTAGTTAGATATAGATTATCTAGTGGTTTTATGAAACTATGGATAAAGATGACTAACGCAATTTTGTGTGGGATAGATAGATTTAAAAAACTGTATCTCTATTATCCTTGTATTTCCACTTCTTAGCACAACTCCTGGCAGGGAGAATACACATCATGAGTTGTGACTGGCCGAAAGTTAAAAAAAAAAAACTCACAGCTCTATTGATTGGGCTAAAGTCTTAATAATTTATAACACAGTCTCCTTTTCAGAAACATCCAAAGGAATGTCGAAATAACCGGAGAACGGAATTAAATGACCTAACGGTGGTAAAAAAGGAATACCCTTTTTCAAAACGCGCGGGCCAGATTTGCAATAACGATCAGTTCAGCTGTGAGGTCCCTTAGGCAGAGGCCTGGGCCATGATGGGGAAAGGCGGAGGATTTATAACAAACAAAAAAAGCGAGAAAGATGCCGTTGCTATCCTCTGTGTATCTCTAGAAAAATTCCTTAATTTAAACACAAAATGTTTCAGGGAAATTCGGTAACACCTCGGAATTCTTAAAACAGTCCTCAGCTCACCACGGTGGGGCCTACCAGCACCTGCGGCAACTTTCCCCTGGCCTCTTCCCACATTTCACAGCGCTGAGAGACATCAGCCCTCGTAGGAAAAATGAGGAAAATGAGGGAAAACGAGGTTTAAAGACGAAAAGCGACTTGCCCACGGTCTCTTGCCAATAAGTGGCACAACCACAACTCGTTTTCCGGCCTTTCAGAATCCAAATTTCCCTCTCCCTTCATTCTTGGGTAGCGAACACACTTCACATACGAGGACCCGTAGCTTGACCCCCAAACAGAAGTCGACAGCAAGAGGTCCTATACTAGTGAGCAGAGCCGAGCCCGACTCTCGCCTCCATGTCACACACGCGCGGACGCACTCCAGAGGCGGGGTTAATTTGCAGCCGACGAATCAGAAAGCTGTTTGGCGAGCCGAAGGGGCGCGCTCTCTCTGACGTCACTTCCTTCCGGAGCTGGTCTTTGCTACCACTTTCCATTATCCCACTTACCTCTTCCCCGGAAGCCCTATTGCTAGTGGAAGGCGGGATCGGCACGCGCTCCTTTTGCTCCCGGATTATATCAAAAGGTAGACGAGCGCAAGCCTCCGCGCCAAGAAACTTACCGAACAGAGGAGTTGTCGGGGAATCTGATAACCTCTCAGAAAGCTTTTTGTAGTGGTATTTACCACTCTAGAAGGTCCTCTTTCGGAAACTTCAACTCCCAGAGGCAGAGCCGGTAGCTACACGTAGAAGGCTACGGAGGTTACGTCTTTCGTCAGCCCACTGCGCCAATTCCGGACCCGCAGTGGGAGAAAGGGGCGGGGTTTGTGTGGGGCGGGGTCTGGGGTTAGGGTTTCTGGAGTGGGAGGTGTTTGAGTAATACCTGTTTTTCCAATTCAAGGCAGGCATACACCTGCAGGCATTTATTCATATGTCCTCGTGGGCGTGGCGAGGGATGTTAAAACATTCCTACTCTTAAAAATGGCTAACACTAATAAAGGGCTTATAATTCTTCCATGTTTGAGATGAGAGGAAAGCATCTCTTGCCTGAATTATTTGTATTTCTAATACAGGAGGTTTTCAGTATCACATAATTTTACACAACTCAAGTGGAAAATTAGATTTTAAAAGTGAGTCAAGCTCCCAATAAGAGGTAATTAAATCTAGAATGTTTACGACTTTTTTTCCATATAACCATAAGTCTTACTCTCCATTCATTCCTTGAGCTGGTTTTCATATACTGTTTTGTAAGACATTGGGTGACGTTTCATTGTTTATAATGCCTGACTTTACTATGTAACCTTTTTAATATATATATAGATCAAGTCACCTAAGGGAGAGCTGTAACATAATCCGGTTGATGGTCATTTTCTATTTAGTTTTTAATTTGGTCCTACTTCTAATAAGTGATTATTGCAGAATTCGAAGATAAGAGTGATGTTTGAATCAGTGAATAGAAGACTGCCGTCTCAGTATGGAAAGAACTCTGGAGTGATTTATACTTGATATTTGAAAACATTCTAACATGTTTAAAGGTTTCTGTGAATAGGAAATTCCAGACTTGACTTTTCTGAAAGAATTAAAATGTCTGTAAATTTAGTTACAAAACTGAAGTCACTCTTGCTTTAAAGAGTCGAATTTTACTTGAAAAACTGTCACTGCAACATGGTTGTAGGCCACTCTCTGTTTCCTCATTATGTCAAGTCCAAAAGATCTTTTAACTAAGAATTGGCAAGGAAGTCTGGATCCATTTCTGATCTGTTAGTAGGGCATCTTTTTTCAGCTACCATATCAGGCCAAAGAGTAGCTGAAGGAGGATTAGTAATTGGATATTTAGCCCTTCACATGTAGGTCATTAAGCTCAGGCTGGCATAGTGATGTGCCAGAACTTTCAACAGCTGTTCAGTTGCCCCTCAGGGATCTGTTTTGTGAATAATAATATATTTTTCAGAGCTAATACCTGATACCCTTATTAAAACAAAAATTTTAAGTTACTTAAAAAACCCTCATATGTTTTCTTTGGACATAGCCATTTAACTTTATAGTCATAGGGTGTGAAATTTAAAATGGTTCTAGTATCATCCAAAGAAAGCACTAGCAAAAAATGGACAATTTAACCAAAGATATAGAAAGCATATAGAAAATACAGGAAGGCAAAAACCATAATATGAAACAGTATTATTTTCATTAATTTGTAAAACTCATTTATTTATTTATTTGAAATACTTGTTGAGTCCCATGTTTGTTTGTTTGTTTGTTTGTTTTGTCTTAGTATTGTTGATACAAAGATAACTAAATCGTTATCTTTGTTCTTGAGGAATCCTTAGTCTAATGGGAGAGCTGGTGTTAAATATCATACAATATAATGTACTTGAGATGCCTGTACATGGAAAGGAGCAACTAAGTGTTCCTGGAGGTGAGTGACATAGTTTCAGAAGTTGAATAATTTGTTCTATCTTGGAAAGTAAATAGTTCTCCAGATATCAAGATGGAAAAAGTATTTTAAATATTGGCAACAGTGAAAGCAAAGACATGTCATAGTTTGGTACATGACTGATAAGCTGTGGTTAGGATGAGAAAGGAGGAGGAAAGACTGACCCTAAGGGTTTTTCTAATTTAGACAACTGTGTTAGCCCCTCAGTCATGTCTGACTTTTTGTGACCCCAGGGACTGCAGCCTGCCAGGATCCTCTGCCCTTGGGATTTTCCAGGAAAGAATACTGGTGGGTTGCCATTTCCTTTTCCAGGGGATCTTCCCAATGCAGGGATTAAACCTGGGTCTCCTGCATTGCGGGCAGTTTCTTTACCACCTGAGTTCTAATTTGGACAACTGCTACTGCTGCTGCTAAGTCGCTTCAGTCGTGTCCAACTCTGTGCGACCCCATAGACGGCAGCCCATCAGGCTCCACCGTCCCTGGGATTCTCCTGGCAAGAACACTGGAGCGGGTTGCCATTTCCTTCTCCAATGCATGAAAGTGAAAAGTCAAAGTGAAGTCGCTCAGTCATATCCGACTCTTAGCGACCCCATGGACTGCAGCCTACCAGGCTCCTCCGTCCATGGGATTTTCCAGGCAAGAGTATTGGAGTGGGGTGCCATTGCCTTCTCCAATTTGGACAACTGTAGGAATGTAATTCTGTTAACTGGATCATTTGGCAAATAGTAGAAGAAAATTAGGCTTTTAAAAAATTAGTTTGGTTTGGAATATATGGGTTCTGGGGAGTCTGCAGAACATCTAAGTAGAAACAGATCTAGAAATTATCAGCACATATTTGGTATTTTAAGCCCACATCAGAGGTTGAAATCAGAGATGCTAGACCATAGTTTACAAACCTATAATGTCTATTATGACTGAAAGGTAAAGCACAAGCTATCTAGAAGAAAAGTGCCACAAACCTGACAGCATGGTCTCTGTTTAATCAGGGAACAAGTTCCAAGTAGTGGGCCTAATGCCATCAGAGCTCAATTTTTTAAGAGCAGCCAGAGGTCTGGTTTTCTATGTGAAATCTTATTTTTAAGTGTTTGTAACTTATTTTGTTTGTTTTTAAGTACTAAGCAAAGCATATCTTGGACCACATTTAGACAGCAGCCAGTTTGTTAAATTGGACTGTAGATCACGGGTCCCTAACCCTCAGGGCCATGGACTGATTAGGAACCAGGCCGCACAGCAGGAGGTGAACGGTGGTAGCCAACAAAGCTTCATGTATGGCTCCCAATGGCTCACATTACCACCTGAACCAATTCCCCCTCGGCCCCTCTCTCACCACCACCATCCGTGGAAAAATGGTCTTCCACAAAGCTGGTCTTTGGTTCCAAATAGGTTGGAGACTGCTGCTGTAGACTGTAGAGAAGAGGGCTACAGGTAAAATCAGAATGTTAGGACACAAATATGGTAATAAATAAAGTGATTAGCTCCTCCAAAATGCTTGGCCTGAAAACATAGGGCAGTCATCACAAATTATTTTAAGGCTAGTTCTGATGTTTTATATGTATGAGAGTACTCTTCAGCAGGTTGGGGAGGTATGGGAATAGAGTTACACTTGTAGGTATATTAATTTGAGGCTAAGCAAAAAAAAAAAAGCCTAATTTATTTTAAATGACATGAAAGGTATCTAAAAGGCAGAATCAACCTATCATCTGTAATCATTTCAACTTGCATTTGGATTGCCTTCAAAAATATAGAAAAGGCTTGTAAAAATGTTTTTAAAAATACCTTATCCCCCACCATCCTGAGTAACATGAATATTGAAGACTCTAGGAAGATGACTGGAGACAGTGTAGTCTGAATCTCCTCATAAAACATCTAGGACAGTAATTCCAAGAACAAATCATGGCTACAACAAGAAAGAATCCTTTTAAAGTTCAAAATGTGAACAGGTGGGAGCAAACCTCCAACTTAATATCAGAATCTGCGTAAGAGGAAATAGTGAGAAGACAACAGAGTAGCTAAAGGCCATGAGAACCTCTGACTGCCAACAGGTATTCACTGACAAGCAAGGGAGATCAATATGAAATTAGCAGCAGAACTGACAGACTCTAATTTCAGAGTGAATACAGACGGATGAGCAGGAAGGTCTGAAGGTGCTCATGGGATGGGGGGTGGGGGGGAGGAGGCGGTCTATGAATTCTCAAAACTTAATAAACCTGAGCTCCCTTCATGGAAAAGAGCCCAACACTAAGGGGAAACTTCTGGGAGTAGAATTCCAAATTAGACAGATTAGAGACAATATAAGCAGAGAAAAAAGGTCCAGCTGACAGTGGGAGAAGAGAAGACAGAGCTAAGAAATGACCAGGGTATGAAAGTGTCATTTTATGAAAACATCAGAAAAGGAAGCTCTGGAAGCTAGAAAATCTATTCTACACACACCTGTCTCTTTAAAGTATAGAATAGCTTATTTAAACTAAAAGTGTGCCATGAAAAGAATTATAATTCTATGTAAAGCTGTTATAATAAAAATATGAAACAGCAAAAAAGATGAAAACTGTAACCCTATATTTCAAAACAAGGGAAATTGTTTAAATGGTAGAAGATAGAACAACATAAACCAGAAAAACTCAGAAATACTGTGATTGGAGAAAAGATTTGAAGGGGAGTAACAGAACTCAGAAAATATGAAATATAAAAAGTACATAACATACTGAAAGTGCATGCAAACATAGGAAGAAAAGGAAATAGAAGTAAAACTATTCTCAGGTGACATGATTGTCTATGAAAAACATCCCCCAAAAAACAAAAACTACTCATGGAATTAATAATTGATTATAGCAAGGTCACAAGTGACAAGGTTAATTTAGGAAAGTTCCTGTCTACCATCGATGAACAATTGGAACTTAAAATTCAAGAAAACATTAGCACCAAAAACAAAGGTATGCATCTAACAAAATATACAGGATCTATATGAGTGAAACTACAAAACTCTGATGAAAGAAAGATCTAAATAAATATAAGATTCTGAGTACATGGATTAAAAGATGATATTGTAGGGACAAGCTCAGGTCTTGCTTCCACATACCATTTTTCAATAAAAGGGACCAGAGCTCCTTGGAGAAAGGGCTGACTCTAGGATTGGGGTAAAAACATACAAGATGAGCCTGGAGCATTTTATAGGACCAGAAATGAAGGAAATGCTTGAACACACACACACATACAAAGATGGGATATGTCAAAGGAACGTAGGAGCCAACTGAATGAGCTCCCGATGGCTAAAGCTGGAACAATTATAGAAATAAATTTAAAAGTCTTATTGGATTATAACCCCAAATATAAAATAAATAGTTGTGCTTATGCTGCTATAGATCATAAATAAATAGGGAAGAAGAGAGAAATCTCTCATGCAGAGAAACTCCAAATAATTTATAAAGACACTCCATCCTCAAAGAGGAGGAATATAACTCCTTAATCTTTAGGTATGCGCTGCCCATAGCACTTCCTTCCAGAAAGTACAGTATGGAAGAGGTTTAAAAAAGGTAACTTTACAGTGGAGAAGTTTGACAACATTTGTCAGCCAGGTGACCAAGGTCAACATCAACAGTGATAAATCATACATTTGATATAGTGTGATGAAAATGGCACCTCTATGGTTTTCCTCCAAACCTAGAAGCCCATGCGTCATAAGAAAAAATATTCCATAAAACTAATAAAGGAGCATTTTATAAAACACCTGGCCTGATCCTGCAAAACACATCAAAGCTGTCAATGCCATCAAAAATGGGGAAAATTATTATATGTGGAATCTAAAAAAGGAAGGGGGCAAAGGAACTTACCTATAAAATAGAAAGAGTTACAGATACAGAAAACAAATGTATGGTTACTGGGGGGGAGGGGGACAAGGATAAACTGGAGGATTGGGATTGACATACACAGTACTATATATAAAATAGGTAACTAACAAGCACCAGCTGTGTAGCACAGGGACCTCAACTCAGCACTCTGTAATGGTCTATTTGGGAAGAGAATCTGGAAAAGAGTGGATAAATGTGTAACAGACTCACTTTGCTATGCACTGGAAACTAGCACAACATTGTAAATACTATAGGCCCATACGTTTTTATTTACCTGAAGAAAATTAGAGAAACTAATAGCTAAGAAACGCCTAAAGGTACATGACAACTAATTTTAATGTAACCTGGATAGAATCTTGGAATAGAAAAAAGCATTAGATTGGAAATCTGAATACAGTATGGATTTCAGTTACTCTATCAATTATTAATAAACATACCACATTAGTGTAAGATATTAATAATGACAACTGGGTACAGTGTATATGGGAAATCTCTGGAATATCTTAGTAAATAAAATGATTCTGATCAAAATTTAAGCTTTGTTTTCTTTACAATAGTTCATTGAAAGAAAGCCATCAGTTTTCTTCCTAAACGCTAGAAATTCGGTTTTGTGCCACCAAAAATAAAGTTAGACTCCTCTTAGTGTGAGTATTATTGACCCACAAGGAGTTTTTGGTTGTTGTCAAATACATGTGTGTGGAGGTGTGGGAGGTAGAGGTGAAGTTTGTTTAATAACTCCCATTAAGCAAAAATGATTATCCTTTTTTGCAGGTCTTAGATTCCATATATTTCAAACCTGTCTTGTTTATTCTTTTTAAGGAAAAGCATTTTCCTTAGTGCATTTTTCTTTTATTAAAGAGAATTCTTAAACAATACCTTTAAAAATAGTGTATGTAGTCTCATATAATTTTTGCTTAGTATAAAAGAGAGCATTACTTTACGAGAATACAGTCTCTAAATTAGGACTGGAATTGACATAGACACATTACTATATATAAAATAGTTAGCTAATAAGGACCTACTGTATAGAACAGAGAATTCTACTCAATAATCCGTAAAGGTCTATATGGGAGAAAGATCTAAAACAGAGTAGATATGTGTATATGTGTAACTGATTCACTTTGATGTACACCTGAAATTAACACAACATTGTAAATCAACTCTGCTCCAATAAAAATTAAAAAACAGGCAAATTGAGAAAGTGTTAACTGACAAAAGTCAAAGACAAAAACTACAGTCCTGTCTCAGTATCTGTGTGGGATTGGTTCCAGGATCCCCATGGTCAGCAAACTCTGTAGATGTTCAAGTCCCTTACAGTTGTCCCTCCTGGGTATCCCCTGGTTCCTCATCTGCTGATGCAAAGGGTGGACTGTATTCCTTACCTATCAAAAATATTTTTTGCAGGATTCCTTGAGAATGCTAGTTTCCTCATTGAATTGAAAATACTAGTAGAATTTATTATGACCGCTTAGGGATAACTTGAAGAGTCCCTCTAAAAAGTTTTTCATTAGTGTCTTGCTTCTTTCTAGGACAGAGTAAAGTGTTGTGACATCACAATGCCTTTCTTCCCTCCATAGATAGCTATCATACATATTGACTTAACTATGTCTAGAAGAGTAATACATTTCCTTCCAGCCTTTAGTGGGGTAAAGTTCATTCATCTTCTAATCTAGGAAATGAGTTAACTCCTAGCAACCTCTGACACTTAATAGAAACACAACTGTACTTTGGAATTAGTCCAGTTCAGTTCAGTTCAGTTGCTCAGTCATGTCCGACTCTTTGCGACCCCATGAATCACAGCACGCCAGGCCTCCCTGTCCATTACCAACTCCTAGAGATCACTCAAACTCACGTCCATCGAGTCAGTGATGCCATCCAGCCATCTCATCCTCTGTCGTCCCCTTCTCCTCCTGCCCCCAATCCCTCCCAGTATCAGAGTCTTTTCCAATGAGTCAACTCTTCGCATGAGGTGGCCAAAGTTACTGGAGTTTCAGCTTTAGCATCATTCCTTCCAAAGAACACCCAGGGCTGATCACCTGTAGAATGGACTGATTGGATCTCTTTGCAATCCAAGGGACTCTCAAGAGTCTTCTCCAACACCACAGTTCTAAAGCATCGATTCTTCGGCCGTCTTTATTTCATAGTCTCGTATTATCACTACCAAATAGAATAGCAAATATTCCATAGTGCCATGTACTTACCAATGGATTTAATTGCAATGCTGCTGCTGCTGCTGCTAAGTCGCTTCAGTTGTGTCCGACTCTGTGCGACCCCACAGACGGCAGCCCACCAGGTTCCGCCGTCCCTGGGATTCTCCAGGCAAGAACACTGGAGTGGGTTGCCATTTCCTTCTCCAATGCATGAAAGTGAAAAGTGAAAGTGAAGTCGCTCTATTACTTGATTGTGACCTGACTAGCACAGATCATTTTTTTTTCTGGGACCATCTGTTCAGCCTGGAAATTCTAACCACAGCAATTAAGCTACCTGTAAGCCTCCACACAAAAGTGTGATGGACTTATTAAAAGACAGTCTGAATTGATAATTCTTTGTCATACCTAATAAATCAATTTTCTACCTCCTATCTCTAATATTATTTAAGTAAAGGAGGATATTGGATCTAGGTTTCAATGTTTGTTTTTCTATGATCCTTAAATCATTTTACTAAATTAATCTAAATGTCATTTTGCTAACATGTGAAATAATGGTTGTTAGGTTATACTACAAAACGTTCAGTGCTTGGCATAGTGTATTAACCTAGTAATTGTACCATAGATGGCAAGCTCTTATTTTTGTATCGTGCTGTGCTTTTCTGTATTGCTTCACATGCTGTGTAAATAGCTGATTTACACGTGATAAGATTTGGAGGTATTTCCCACATTATTGTAAAATGTCACTTTGCTTGGTCAACAGAGTACCAAGGACAATGCCTCTCCTTTGGTACACAGAATTCACTGGATATGAAAATGCTTTGGCATTCTTATTTCATCTCTGAAACTATCTTAAGAAGTCTTTCAAATATCTTTGTAAAAAGTTAAGGATGATGGTTGTTATTACCAACAGAAGTAGCCTTATTTGAACATCCTATATTTAAATGACTACTTAATACAGAGACTCATAGGTGCTTTCTAGTGGAAAGCAAATGCTCAAATGAAACAGATTTTGTTAGGCAATAGTGATATGCTTTTTATTGGTTAGACTCTGGTAAACACCTGAAGACGAATAGTACTTTAACCAAATAGACACGTATCGTGCACCACATAGTCAAACCACAAGCATGTAGCTGTAAACCTCAAATGAAAACAAAAGGCAGTTCTCATAGAATTTAAAATAGTCCTTAATCTAAGCAAAAAAATATGTAAAGTTTAAGTGACTATAGTGGCTTCATATCACTATGTATGCAATAAAGAAATTGTGGGACTACATTGAAATCTATTCAAATGTAAAGCAATAAAGCACTTTCATGTTATCTTGTATTTATAATACCTACCATTCATTAAAACTTATATTTCTTCAACAGTTATTTTTCTAAGAGGACAACTTATTATTTTCTATTTACCCCAGGACAACTTATTTATAACTTTAAAGTGAAAATAATAACCAAATATTTTATTTTTGTATAGGTACTTTAGCCATAATTTATATATAAAACATGATAGCAAATGAAGTTTTAATCTCAATAGAGGATAAAGACAAATGATTTTCACATTTCAGTTCTTTGTAAAAAATATACATATTTCAAAAGGAAGTATGTTTAACTTTGAGATTTTATATTTTAGATTTCATCTTGTGGCCCTGTTTATCAAGTTGACTATCTCTTACCTGTGTTGTCTAGAAGATTTAAGCTTAAGGTTAGGATTCTAGAAAAGGGTTTGGAGAGAGATGGGGTTAGATATAAGAACCCGTTATGCTTAAACATGGCCATACTGCTGCTGTTTATTTGCTAAGTCATGTCTGATTCTGTGACCCTATAGACTGTAGCCCATCAGGCTCCTCTGTCCATGAAATTTCCCAGGCAAGAATGGGTTGCCATTTCCTTCTCCAGGGGATCTTTCTGACCCAGGTCTCCGGCTTGGCCAAGAGGTGAATTCTTTACCATTGAGCCAGCAGGGAAGCCCCAAACATGGCCATAAGTATTTTTAATTTTCTTTGAAAAATCCCTTTACCAACACATTTGCCAAAGCATCCCCACATGGTTTGCAAATCACCTCATTTTAGTAGGTTTTATTCATAGCAAGTTTCTCTTGCAGAAGTTTACAAGAGCAGAGCTGGTTTAGTTAGTGTGGTCTTAGCCATTCTAGGGTATTCACTTTAATTCTAGAGAAGTGTCCTAATGAATTTTCTGTTGCAAAAGTAGTAAGGACTGGAATCCCCTTTCTGAATTTCTGCCTAGAACTGGGATTCAGAAAGCGCAGGGAACTGCAGCCAGCCAGTCTGAGGATCCAGACAATTGTTTATTGTCATAGCTATAGCTAGAGGTCTGCTATGATAAACTCAGTTGCCTGCTAGTGTGTTAATGGAAGACAATGCTGATTCACACATAAGAAGAATCATCTAGTTTTCGGAAATGAATATTGTATCTATTCTAACATTATTTTGAAGTGATTGGTGGTGGTACAAGTTAAAATTTTAAAATTCAAATTCTAAAATTGAGAGTGATTTTTTAATAATAGCACACACATGGTATAAAAAATTTCAGATAACCATACAAGAGAATAAAATTCCATCAAGTTTACCTGAGTTCTCAAATCCTCACCACCCTCTCACATCAAATGATAAATGTGAAGACAGGCATTTAATGGTATGGACGTGTTGATGATTATGTGCTGAGCAGAAAAGTATCATCCTCAGTTTTCCTTGATTGCCCCTCTATGCTTCTGAATTTACAAGATGGTAATTGGTTTAGTTTAGCTCTCAAAAGTGAAAATTTTCTTGATTTTTCTTATTGAGTAAAAAAGTAAAAGAGTGAGAGACTGAAAACTATAGCCCACCTAAGTTTAATCATTAATAGTGAGCCCTTCTGTGAACTTAGGTCCTGATTTTGGAGTTTGGAGTCTGACCTTTCTCCCAAAGATAAACATTGTTGCAGGTTCTGAGAAGGGTCACTCCCTTGCTGCCATTGAAAGAGTCCACTTCTCAGTGACTTCTAGTTGGGAACTGAATGCATTAAAGGATAGCTTAACCAATATGATTCTTCTTGCTGTGCTTTTTCTCTGCTTCATTTCCTCATATTCAGCTTCTGTTAAAGGTAAGTTTGTGTTGCCTTCTGCTAAACTTTAATTTTAATTGTTGAGGGGGAAAAAGTGTTTGTATGTGTAATGAAAGAATTCTTAACTAAGTGATCTTCAAATCCATGTAACTTTAGAATGCTGGTGAAGGCATGACTGGGTTGGCATGAAAACTAAATTCGAATTCCTACATACATTAAGAAAACAGAGGCTCCTTTTAGTTTCAGTCCTTCAGACTAGCATGCTTCTTGCTTCATTCTCTCATTCATGGTTTATTTTTAAAAGGGAGAAAAAAGATGCCAGCTATTGTTACCTGGTGCTGCTGGTCACTCAATGAATACAGCTGCTTCATTTGAATTGTAAAAGCAGATTTTAAAAAAAGAGTTCTTAAATTTCCTTCTAGTTGCCTAGCAATGTGACATCAAAAAGAATTAGACTCAGTGAAAAAGGCATTTGATTTATCAAAGGATTATGAATGAAATGGTAAAGCCTGTATTTAATTCTATCATCATTCAAAAAAGATAAGATTATCATAGTTGATGGATTATAGAAAATAAAACTACATGACATAGATTTAAGAGATAACATTTATCTTTGGAAAAATAGTGTTGCTCATTATAGTTTCTATTTTAAGATAATATTGATTTAAAAACATACAAATTGCTAACTTTCAGAGCAAACAAACTTTTGAGTAATGATTTCAAAAAGCTGTATGAAATATATTAATATGTAATCTTGTTTTAAATCAGCTAATTTATGCATGCCTTGAATTTCTAAATATTGCACCTGTAAAATGATCGCTTTTTAGAATCTCTTAAGAGGACTCTCCATCAAAGTCAGTTGACCTATTATAAAACAGCATGATAGTGTCCAATTTTAATAACTGTGTACGCTAAGCAATTGATATAAAACAATTCACTTGTAAGCTTCTAAAATCCTCTTGAGATAACTGTGACTTTTTCTTTTTAATACGGTAAAGTTTGTCTCAAAATTTTTTGCATGAAAAATTTCCACATGAGGAAAAGAGACAATTTTTGCTATTGGAACAATAAATGTGGGGGGGGGGGGCTAAATTATTTCACCTAAGCAAATTGCACTTCAGATTCTTAAACTAAAGATTATACTTATATTTATATGCCTATATATGTATTACCATTTTCTAAAATGTTTGGTAAAGATATAGCCCTTACTTGCATGAAAGAAAATTTTAAAGAGAAGAAATAAAGGTTTGTAAATTATATCTGACAGAGAATTGTGAAACAGCTTGCATTTTATCTGTCAAATACTGCTAAATATTCATAATATGACCAATTTATGTACCATGAGATCAAACCTAATACCATGATTATTTTGAGAAAAATGATTGAGCTATTGTGGGCTTCTCTTTTTTCCTTTTCCTACATGGAATATTGGATAACTTGATGTTTTCAAATATATGCATTTGTAAAGATTTAAATACACACATATACACATACAGAAATGACATACAGGAAAATATGACTGAGAACATAATAGATAGCTACAGTTTGTTGTAAGTTCAGTGACAAATCCAGAAGTTTAGAAACTGAAGCTTATACAATTTAGGCTCCATTTTTGAGGAAAAAAAATCTACATTTTCACAAAAAATATTTTACTTTCACAAATATTACTGAAAAAAGATATGACATGTATGCATAACACTAGGGTCCCCTTCTAAGATCTTGGAAAAGGCCTGGGCAAGTGGGGGCTTCAAAGCTTAAGTGTTATTAGTGTTGTGATATAATCTACTTGTGCCAAATATCGTGAATGAAAAATATAGGACTTGGCAACTTTCTCTTTCCCAGATGGGGTAACTTCTTATATTATGGTGCTTTGTTCACTCAGCTGTGTCTGATTCTTTGCTACCCCATAGACTGTAGCTCACCAGGCACCTCTGTCCATGGGATTTCCCAGGCAAGGATACTGGAGTGGGGTGCCATTACCTTTTCCAGGAGATCTTCCCAGCCTAAGAATTGAACTCTAGGCTCTTGTACCTCCTGCCCTGGCAGGTGGATTTTTTACCAGTAGCGCCACCTGGGAAGCCGTGTATTACAGTATATTGGTTTAATCATAGATTCCTTGTCCTTTGAAATGATTGACATTTAATAAGCAAACTAGTTGTGAAGAATTTACTTTAAAATCAGGCCATTATAAATTTGGGATGTTATGCATCACTTCAAAACTCATCTCAGAGTTAATTATCAATGCAATTATTTAGCAAATCTCCAGATCTCGGTGGATGTTGAGAGCAGATTGGACTGTAAAGAGAATGGAGAAGGAGTTAGTATAGAGAAGAGATATGCTGACTCAATGTTTGGGAGACTCATGTATCCTCTACTTTTTCTAAATCATATTTTGTAATGGTGGGTCTATTCTCACTGCCTTCTTTGGGGTTTATTCATAATGCTTTTCCTTTCAATAATCCACCCATACGTACACTTTCTACTTAACCTTGTTACCTCCAAACCTGAACTGTTCCTTCACACCAGTCTTTCTTTCATTTCCTGGCCTGACTGTACTTTTCAGTCCATTCACAACAACCATCTTCCATTTTTTCCCTCCCTTATCCTTCATCCTACTCTTTTCCTTCCAGCCTTCTGGGTTTCTGTTGGATTCCTAAGTCCCCTTATCTTTCATCCTTATCATCACTGCAGGTCTCTTCAAGCCTCACCTTTACTAGCTTATTTCTATTTTGTCTTTTTGCTTAAGTCAATTAACTATTATATTGATCTGAGTTTAATAAAAGAATACTTTAAGATATTTTTTTTAAAGTTCAAAATTAAAAGCTTTTTTCCTTTTGTGGTAGTAAAAAAAATCCCTCAAAGGAACACATTGAAACGGTACAGACTCCTTTGGGAGCTAAAAATTGATTTGCTCATTTAATCTACCATCAAGTCCTGTTGCCCTTCTGCATACTCTACAGAGCAACACCCAAAGACAGAAATTTAGTCCAGATATATAAATGGAACATGCCCCCACTTGCTGGTATTGCCGGATCTCTGAGTAACATAAACAAAGAAAAACTTATCGAAGAGGAAAGGACAGCCGGGACAACACTTCAGCATCATCCACTTATTTAAAGGATGTACCTTTAAATCCTTTTTAGGATGTATCTCCTATTGAAAGAGGTAGGAAAAGTTGTAGAACAAAGCCATTCTTTCCTCTACTTTATCACTTCCAAGTCATCGTCGGGAACTGAAATATATTGTCCCTTTTCACATTCTTTTGACCAGTCAAGTAAAAACAAACAAACAAAAAAACCCAACATGATAGTTTGGAAGACTTTGGCATTAAAGAGAAACTTGTCAGAGTTATTTTCATCAGAAGCCACTTCAGGTTGCCACAAAACTTGAATTTTAGTATATTCCGACATCAAATTCTGCATTGTATCTGCTACATTGAATTAAACGTGGAGTCAGCTTTTCTCAACTGCCCTATATTGCTTACCTATCAGAATTGCTGTGAGGGTTAGATAAGGCAAGAAGTATTTCCTTTTTGCCCTTTGTGGAGTTTGATAGGTGTCATAAAAAAGAAGGCCTCTTTGACCAAAATATCTTCCTGGTCAGAAAGCTGGTGTTTGAACCTGCTGCAGTATCCCCAGTTTGGGAAGGCTGGAGGGACTTACAGACTTTGTCTCCTTCAAGGTTTTTCCTGCCTTTGTCTGCTTCCTTATTTCATACCTGAGGTTCTGCCTGACTTGGTGTTTGGACACAGCTTGTTATCGTGTACACGTTTGGGTAACCACTCCATTGCTTCCTTCTGGCTTTTCTGTTAAAGATTTTCCTATTAAAATCCTCATCCCCTTTCATTGAAGTTTTGTCAGATCGTGTAACTTCACCACCCAAAACTTTTCAATAGTTTTTCATCTCACTCAGTCGAATTCTGCTGCTGCTAAGTCGCTTCAGTCATGTCTGACTCTGTGCGACCCCATAGATGGCAGCCCACCAGGCTCCGCCATCCCTGGGATTCTGCAGGCAAGAACACTGGAGTGGGTTGCCATTTCCTTCTCCAATGCATGAAAGTGAAAAGTGAAAGTGAAGTCGCTCAGTCGTGTCGACTCTTAGTGACCCCATGGACTGCAGCCCACCAGGCTCCTCCATCCATGGGATTATCCACGCAAGACTACTGGAGTGGGGTGCCATTGCCTTCTCTGAGTCGAATTCTAAGTCTATGCAAATACTTTCCCCCTTCACCTACCATCTCCCAGCCACTCATGGGTGCCTATTTGACCTCATCTTTTCCAGCTTTTTCTTTTACCCAATCCCAGAGTCTTTGGCCTCTGTTTTTCCTCCATTACCCCTCTGGGAACTCTCCTCAGGGTCTTTGAACTTGTTCTCCCTTCTGTGGTGGTGAGAAATGGGAGGAAGGAGGGGTGGGGAGTGCCCTCTCTGCAGACATCCAACCGACTAGCCTAAAGTCCTTGCCCAGAATATTACCTTCTCAATAAAGATTTTCCCCCCAGTTCAGTCAGTTCAGTTCAGTTCAGTCGCTCAGTCGTGTCCGACTCTTTGCGACCCCGTGAATCGCAGCACGCCAGGCCTGCACCCTCATTTCCTTTCCTATTTCATTTTTCTTCATTTGCACTTCTAATATTCTTTATAATTTACTTATGTACTTGCTTTTTTTATTGCCCATCCCCCCTCATTTAAATGTAAATGCCACAAAGGTAGACATGTTGTCTGCTTGTTAACTGGTATAGCCCCAAAACCTAGAAAAGGGCTGACTACCCCGTAGGTGCTCAGTACATCCTTGTTGAATGAATGAATGAACTCCTAGCTCACTCCCCAGAAATGGAAGAGGTCAACCTAAAGGTTTATATGTGTATAGTGTAGGTAAGAACGTGGTCTCTGGATCCAGACAGGGTGTCAGAGGCTTCACCACTAATTTCCTGAGAGATCTTGGGTAAATTGTAAATCTGTGTCTTTTGATTTCCTCATCTATAAAGTCAGTCTCATAATAGTACCTACCCCATTAGATTTTTGTGAGGATTAAATAATACGTGTGAAAGACTTAGAACACATAGTAAGGAGGTTTTCTTAGTTTTTGACTTTTCAAGTAATTTTACTTCCTTTCTCAGTTGCCTCCCTTCTCTCCTAGTCATCTCGGCCTCCTTTTCTGTCCCTTCCCCATATGCATATTTCTTGGGGGGGGAAAAAGAGACATGGTTGCCTGTTATAGCTAACTAGTCAATTCTGCCCTGTTAGCCCTGAGGAAAAATGCCTACTGGAATCTTTTTTTACTCTCTCCTGAGAGCTATGAATAGAAGATATATTAAAAGACTTCATATGACTTCAGTTCATCTTTGGGAAAGACTGGATGCTACTATTTTATGTTTTCTTTGGGTTAAGATATACCAACTGGAAAGTATATGAACTCTTCCATATATCTTTTTTTTTTTTTGGTAATGATGCTGACTTGTATACCATTTGACATTAAACTTTAAATTGTCCCTTCCAAATTAAAACCTGTGCTGGATTTTATGTAGGAAAACGTCATTTTATTCAGGAACAGCTAATTTAAATTTACATATGTGTTGCCTGCAAATGTACTTTCATACTGAAAATTTGCTACTTTAATTAATAGGATAAATTACCTTGAAGGGATATTGTTTAAATGTTCAAAATATCCAATGTAAAGGACTACCATCTAACTGCTAAAATTTCTCTGGCTTTGACCTGTTGTATTTTAAATATGTTAATTGCAAATTATCAAGCAATCTCTGGCTGAACTTCTACTTGAAATCAAATTTTATTATTTTATTTAAAGAAAGCTGGGCAAGGAGAGGGGAAGAAATAATATACATATAAGTTAAAGCAATACAATGATATTTATTTTAAAATATTCTATAGTTCAACCAAGGCAGTATTTAGATAATCAGATTATTATTTAAAGATACAAATTAAGTTTTCTGAAATGGAAGCTTATTTCTTTGTTAGTTGTTGTTTTTGTTGTTTAACCAATAATTTCAGCAGATGAAGAAGTAGAATCATGTTTCACTTAGCAAAGACTTACTCCCGTTAACAAATATAAGCTCGCACTGGGTACCACTGTGCTGGAGAAGGAATGCATTGATGGCAAGATAGCATAGTCCCTGGCCTGCTGGGTGCCTTACAACTAAGACTTGACTTGCATCACTGTCTTTTTTACAGGTCACACAACTGGTCTCTCATTAAATAATGACCGACTATACAAACTCACATACTCCACTGAAGTTTTTCTCGATCGGGGCAAAGGAAACCTCCAAGACAGTGTGGGCTACCGAATTTCATCCAATGTGGATGTCATCTTACTGTGGAGGAGTCCTGATGGTGATGATAACCAACTGATCCAAATTACAGTGGGTATTTTCTACCAGAGAGATGCAAAGATTAGATGTTAGCAAAGTCTTTGAGAAGTGTACCATTCAATAGCACTTGTTTGTGCTGTTGGCCATATGTTCATTGAATATTATCCATCACTAAAATAAGTAGATATACAGTTTTGAAGTTTTTGCTAATCAAAAATTATCTGATCTTTCCAAATTATTGAAGCAGGCAAATGAAGGTGTCTACTGATAACTGAAGTATTAAGTTCAGTTCTATATGTCATATTTTGTTGTTGTTCAGTAGCTCAGTTGTGTCTGACTGTGATCCCATGGACTGCAGCATGCCAGGCTGTTAATATGTCATGTTAATAGGTACAATAAATTAGAATCCATTTGAAATGTTCTGCATGTAAGGAGTGTAGAATCCATGTCATATGAAAAGCAATTGAGACCACTAGTCGTGTCTGACTCTGTGCGACCCCATAGACGGCAGCCCATCAGGCTCCCCCGTCCCTGGGATTCTCCAGGCAAGAACACTGGAGTGGGTTGCCATTTCCTTCTCCAATGCGTGAAAGTGAAGTCGTGTCCAGCTCTTAGCGACCCCATTGACTGCAGCCTACCAGGCTCCTCCGCCCATGGGATTTTCCAGGCAAGAGTACTGATCTAGCTTTCCTGAGTTCCTTGATCCGACAGGTGGAATCACCAATGAGGGAGTAACATATTCTGCTTTCTTCCTGAGGACAGAACCAGGTGCTTCCCTGAATGGCAGTGTTTGGTCAGTTATGATGCTTTAGATTTATGTGTTGACAAAGAAGGTCAAATTATATGGCCTTTGGGGTCTCTTTGGACTTTAATATATGATTCCACATTTGCTTTTCAAGGACCTAAAAGCAATAGATTTCTTTAGTAAAGTCAGTTCTCCTTCTACATGTCAGTGTGAAGCAGGCACTAGGACCAAGATTTTCCTCATTGTAACTGATAAGTAGTTGGCAATATACTTTATAATGAGGTATCGTTGCAATACATTTATCAAGTGATCTTTGCTTCTTTGGTTGTCTCCAATAGCTGTGTGTATTTTCCAAGTTGGATCAAAACTTTATCATCCACCTCCCCATTTCTCAGTAGAACAGTATTCTGCAGAAAACATTCTGTACCTCTTTGTTCAGCAATCAGATTGTTAATGCTTAATTTTGTATGTATAGATGAGGTACAACGGGGCAGGATACCTTTCAAACAAATGGTACAGAAAGTGAAGAGAGCAGGCAGACAGCAACAGTTCAAAACAAATTAAGAGAGTGAAAACGACATTAAAGAGCCATATTCCAGCCACAGTGACTATAAACCTGAAGTCACGGATTCCTTTAATCTCAGTATTTTTACCTAATTCAAAAATCTAATTTTTGAATACTTTCTCCTTTCTTTTAAAGATGATGGCTAGGTACTGTGACTCATGTGTTGAATGACAGAAGAAATTATGGCCAACTCTGTTTATTGCTTTACCATTTTATTTTCTAGGAAGCTCTGATGGAAACAGGTATAGGAAGTTTCTCTAATAGGTTTCTTTCCATGATTCCAGATGAAAGATGTAAATGTTGAAAATGTGAATCAACAGAGAGGAGAGAAGAGCATTTTCAAAGGAAAAAAGTCATCTCAAATCATAAGAAAGGAAAACTTGGAAGCAATGCAAAGACCTGTGCTCCTTCATCTAATTCATGGAAAGGTAAAAGAGATTTTTGGAGTTCCATGTCTTTTTTTCCCCCAACTTCATCTTTTTCTTCCTTAGGTAGATATTAATATCATTTTAGGTGATCATGGTGTCACTACGTTTGTGAATAATGGAGTTTTTTTTTTTTAAAGAACTAATAAATGGAAGTCACAAATTAAATGTTTCATAAGTAAATCAAGGCACTGGATTCACTTATATTACCTAGCCATTTATGTTCCCTATTTTTATGAAAAATCTTTATAGTAGAATCAAGTATTTGTTTATTGATGAGAGGCAGTATTAAAAGGTACATTCCTTATTAAATTAGAAAGGATTAAAAAGCTACTATAACACACTAGGTCATCATAAATGAATGGATAAATTCAGGAAAGTAGGCAAATTATAAAAATGAAATGATCTAAATTAGATAAGTGATATGCATTTGTCATAAGAATATCAATAACTGGCTCAAGTACAAAACTGCAACTTTTGAAGGGACATGGCATTTCTAAGATAGAGTTGATTAAAAAAATCATTTAGAGATTAAAGTTATGACTTTGAAAAGCATTTTATATACTAAAGTAATGAATGAGCACTATATGTTGGAAATTTGCTCTGAAAATTCTGTAAATATGATTACTTACAATTTGAATCTCATCTCTTAAAACTGTCTTTTGGATGTTTGGAATTGAAACACAATTGTGATCTGTGAATTTTCAGGCATTAAATATATGGGTTTATGAACAGTATAGATGTTATATTGACATGTTAAAACATACTATAGTAGTAAAGATGAAAGCTTACTTTCAGGAATTATTGTAGAAAAAAAGAAAGGGATCAGTAAAACTTCAAATCTCTAAAATTTCTCTAGAGCAAAAATTTCCAGATTCAAACTAAAAATGAAAACAAATACTTTAAAATACAAATTTAAGACATGTAATATGTTGCTATTCCTGATGCTCATTTTTAGTAAAGTACTAAAAAAGGGATTCTCAAGAAGGATTATTGTATCATCACTCACTTACAACCAAATATGAATCACCATTTCAGGAATGCTTCTCTCCCTTCTCTACTTGTGAAAATATTAATACTTATTATGCTTCAAGCTTTGCTTACAGGCCTTTTCTTTTGTAACATTCACACCCTTTTAACCAGCTGGAAATAACTATCCCTCTTTAGAATCTTCTTAGCACATTATAGCTCACTCATAACCCTTATCACTTTCCTTTTGGCCATTTGTGTTCATTGCTACATGAACGTTTGTGTTCATTGTTAGGTTTTGGTGAAGAAAATTGTTCTTCCTCTTTATATTCCAGCCCTTCTACTCTCTTCCTGAGCAAAGCAGTCAGAACCAAGTCTTGCACTGACTGATTCGGTGTTCCGGAAGCCTTTCCCAAACGCTGTGCTTCCCTGAGCCTACCCAGGTATTGCTAGTGGTAAAGAACCTGCCTGTCAATGCAGGAGACATAAGAGATGTGGGTTCGATCCCTGTGTCGGGAAGATCCTCTGGAGGAGGGCATGGCAATCCACTCCAGTATTCTTGCGTGGGTAATTTCATGGACAGAGGAGCCTGACAGGCTACAGTCCATGGGGGTCACAAAAGAGTCAGATACAATTTAGCTAAAACATATTTAATGCTTAATACCTGCACTGACCGAAGGTATTACATGAATTCTCTCTTTTATCTCCATAACAGCCCTGGGAAGCAGGTGCTGCTTTTTCATCCTCTTGTAATAGATGAGGAAATCAAAGTTAAGAGAAGGAAAGAAACTTGCCCAGGGTCACACAATTAGCAAGTGGTGGAGCTGGGATTTAAAAGAGAGGGTCTGTGTGGAAACTTCTGTGTTTTTACTGTCTTTTCTAGCTGGAAAGTATTTGGGGGAGAAAACATGTCTCTGGTTGCTTTGTAGTCTTCTTGTCATTCTTCACTGTATGTATTAACTCAGTTGATTTTCATATGGCCCAACTTTGTAAACAACAGGTAATACTGTTATTTTTTTCTTTGGCATTCCATTGTGGCAACATGCTTGAGCCATAACATATTAATTGCATTTATAATCTAAGTGTGAAATGTTAGTCACTCAGTTGTGTCCAATTCTTTGTGACCCCATGGATTGTAGCCCACCAGGCTCCTCTGTCAATGCAATTCTCCAGGCAAGAATCCTGGAGTGGGTAGCCAATCCCTTCTCAAGGGGTTCTTCTCAATCCAGGGATCAAACCCAAGTCTTCCACTTTGCAGGTGATTCTCTACCATCTGAGCCACCAGGGAAGCCCAAACCAGTCAGTGCTAAAGGAAATCAACCTTTCCTTTCATTGAAAGGATGCTGAAGCTGAAGCTCCAGTACTTTGGCTAAACCACAGCCAATCATTTTATAGCCCTGTGGGCGGCAGTTGAGTACAAAGTCTTTGGTTACACATAGAGAAGGACTCAGTGCCTCCCTGTACAAAGGCTGGGATGGAGCTGCCACATCATTATTTCAGTGACCCCAACGTGTCATTTCTGCAGGAGCTGTTTCTTATGATGATTTACTGTAGTCACAAGTTAAAGTACATTGTGGTATCTTTCATTTATATGATAAAGTACTTGTTGGAAAAAACATGACCCTGGAGATAAAGAAGCCACGTGGAATTTTTAGCCACTTCACTGTCAGAAATATCATTATTTTAACTATCACATCATCTTACTATGGGAGAAATTATGAAAGGAAAGTCTGTACTGCTGATTAGCAGTTTTCTCAGAGAGTATTTTCTATCCCAGATTCAATTTAAGTTTTACTCCCTGAAATTTCTGTGATCTCAAGGTTTCTCACCAGCATGTATTTTTGTCTTCTCAGAGTCCAAATTTACATTATAAAAGATATCCCATGAAAATACTTAGATGCATGTTTATTGCACATATGTTTTTTTCATCTCCCCCTACTTAAATGTTTGGGTATGACTCTAATTTATGTACAAATTAAGTTGGAAACATGACAGTTTTCTACTTAAGATTGACATGCAAGAGATGCCTCGTTACCACATGGATTCTTTTTTGGCCTGAAATGCTAATCCAATTAACTGAAATATTACCAGATTTCTATTTCTGGTTTTCATTCAGTATTGACTGAATTAATCATGTGGCTGCTGAGTCTGCCCTTCAATTTTGTTGTCCCTAGGCATTGATTAAAAGACGCTTACTCCTTGGAAGAAAAGTTATGACCAACCTAGAAAGCATATTCAAAAGCAGGGACATTACTTTGCCGACTAAGGTCTGTCTAGTCAAGGCTATGGTTTTTCCTGTGGTCATGTATGGATGTGAGAGTTGGACTGTGAAGAAGGCTGAGTGCCGAAGAATTGATGCTTTTGAACTGTGGTGTTGGAGAAGACTCTTGAAAGTCCCCTGGACTCCAAGGGGATCCAACCAGTCCATTCTAAAGGAGATCAACCCTGGGATTTCTTTGGAGGGAATGATGCTGAAGCTGAAACTCTAGTACTTTGGCCACCTCATGCGAAGAGTTGACTCATTGGAAAAGACTCTGATGCTGGGAGGGATTGGGGGCAGTAGGAGAAGGGGACAACTGAGGATGAGATGGCTGGATGGCATCACGGACTCGATGGATGTGAGTCTGAGTGAACTCCAGGAGATGGTGATGGACAGGGAGGCCTGGCGTGCTGCGATTCATGGGGTTGCAAAGAGTCGGACACGGCTGAGCGACTGAACTGAACTGAACTGAGGCATTGATTTGCTCTCTGAATCTGGCAGCGTGGCTCCTGTGAAAGTGAAAGTGAAAGTGAAGTCACTCAGTCGTGTCCGACTCTTTGAGACCCCATGGATAGTAGCCTGCACCAAGCTCCTCCATCCATGGGATTTTCAAGGGAAGAAGTACTGGAGTGGGTTGCCATTTCCTTCTCCAGGGAATCTTCCCAACCCAGGGATCAAACCCAAGTCTCTCACATTGTAGACAGACGCTTTACTGTCTGAGCCCCAACCTCCAAAAGAAAAATGACACCTTGAAAGCCTCCTAACTCTTTGTGTATTTCTTCACTTGTCCGTTTTACAAGGCACCATTTCCTAGCTATGCTCTTTCTTAGGTACATATGAAAGAGACATACATAGCTTCAGCTAAGCTGACCAAAGAAAGTGACTAATCTCTGTTTGCTGTGATCCTTTTTGTTTAGTTTTGCTCTTTGGCTGGTTAATGAAGTTTTGCTTTCTCTTTTTCATAATGAATGTATAAATTGAAGAAATGTATAGAAGCATTTTTTTCTTTAAAAAATATGAATAATCCCTACTGATTTCTAGGGGAAATTGGCCCTCAAAATTTGGCCAGAAGAAGCACTGCATCTCCTTCATCACAACCCACCCTTATTCCTCCGTGTTTAGTTTCCTTGGGTTGACAGCTTACTTTGTGACTATGCCACTCAGGGACTGTGAATTTAGATAAGAGTCCTGTGCTCTTGGATATTCAGAGCTCATTTCAGAACTGAATGAAGTAATCAGATTTATGGCCTGAGTATAATAAAACTCACTCAGTTCCTGTTGTGAAATAATGAATTTAAGATTGTGTCAGCCTCATGGATTAAACTTCAAAGTTCTGACTTTATTATTTCTTAATTACCAAAAGTCCACTTTATCCTGACAGTTTTTACATTTAGCTAGTAGGGACACAAGTGCTGTCTTCCCACTGGGTCTCAGTGGTCTGCATAGGTCTCAGTGGTCTGCAACTGAAGGGAGGGAATTTAGGTCCCAAAGGTTAGCAGGCATACAAAAGGAAAAAGAGGCTTGTCATCTTTTCTAGTTCTATGGAGACAATAAAAACTAATAGGAGGAATGAAAAAGAACTTTCTGTCTCACACTTTGTGTCAGCCTGCCAGGAAAAAGTCTGTCATATCATTTTCTTAGGGATATAGCAGTCAAAATCAAACGAAGGAGTAGGAGGAGAGTATTTAACCTTATATATTAAGATTAAATCTGTCAACTGGGTTTCTGAAATTTTAGGGAAAACTTTATAAGCAATTCAGGCATATTTTATAGCTTGGAAGCAAACTGAGGGCACTGATCTGATGGTAGTACAAGTATTTTTCCTACTTAATGGATCCTCTCACTTTCTGAAGTATTTAAGGCTCAGGCCAAAAATGTCCCAGACCGTAGGCATGTGCGTATTGCTAACAGTGAGCCCTTCTGACTGTGTATGGGCTCAAGAAATCCAGTTAGGATCCTTTAATAGTCCTGATATTTGGAGATTAAGTTCTCCCAAATATTTGCAAGGAAAGTTACACTCTAATTCCTCAAAGGTAAGAAAACCTAGTTTACAAAATAGAACCTCAGAAACTCAACCTTGGTTCTGAGAAATTGTCAGTGATTTGTTTGAGAATATGATACCGTGGATTTCCAGACGTTGAGGTCACTATTCCAGTTCCCTTTTAACCTGGACAAACACAATCCCAACATTTATAGGTTCATGCAGTGTAATGACTAAAATTGATTGCCAGATAAAGTACCCAGTAAATCTGTCCCTAGGCCGAATAATATGTATAAAATAAAAATAGAAAATTTGAGGTACTTGTTTGAATTATCAGGCAAAGTATTTTCATCTAAGGTACGAGGGAGTTTTCATGTACACTAAATTGTTCAGATTGGTATTAATTGAATTTATTGCATAATGACTAAGCTTTCAGTTTTACTTGAGAAGTCATGGTTGGTTTTAAAGAGAAATAGGAAGGCATTCAGGATATTTCTGGTAGACATGTGTCTATAATTACCATAAACCTTGGGAATTTTTATAGGGAAGCTATATCCATCCTTTCCATTTCTAAATCATGTGATGTGTTTGAAGTCAGGGTAAAAAATGACAGCCTGCTTTCCAGAAAATTCTTTGTATTTTTATTCTTGTTTCTTAAACATGAGCTAAATGGTCGAAATGGTATGAGACAGTTATCATCTCTGTGCCTGTAAATGTCAAGGATGAAACAAAGCTAAGATAAGCCGTTTACTATTGCAGCCAAATCACAGTGCCCTTCCTCATTCTAGCTTTTTTCCTGCTTTCTGAAGAGAAACTCAAAGCAGTGCCTGTGGCAGGCCATGCTGTGTTAGCACCGTAAACCTCAAATCTTCCAACCTTCTGTGTCTCCTCATACCCAAGGCCAACAGGAATGCTCTGGAGGGCCAAAGAACATCAGCCTTGTGGAATTTTGTCCATGGGCATTTTGGCCACGTGTGGGCCCTTATCATAGCCCTTAGAGGCCATGCTGTCTCCGGATTCTCAAGCATGGTGATTGCCATTCTCTACAAGAATCTATTTCTATGATGTTACTTTGAAACTTGATTGGTTTTTTAAAAATTCTGTTTATACATTTTTGACTGTGATGAAGACTTGATTTTTGTCTTCGCTGCGCTGAGTGGGAATTCTCTAGCTTCAGGGGCTGCTCTTCCCTGAGGTGCAGGTTCCTCATTGTGGCGGCTTCTCTTGTTGCGGAGCATGGGTTTTAAGCGCATAGGTTTCAATAGTTGTCTCGTGTGAGCTCAGTAGTTGTGGCACTCCAGCTTAGTTATTCTGCGGCATGTGGGATCTTCTTGGACCAGGAATCAAACCCATGTCCCCTGCATTGGCAGGCAGGTTCTTAACCACTGGACCACCAGGGAAGTCCAAACATTGGTTAATTTTTGTTCCATGCAGAATTACAGGTAGGGAATATGTTGACATGCTTGAAGAGAATGTTCCTGATTTCTCTTTCTTGGGCAATCCTTGTTTTCACAGAAACCCCATCCTGTATCAGTACTTTTTTTCCTTTTCTATGTTATTCCCATCATAGCCAAAGCCTTCATTATCAGCCTCCTGAAATGTCATATTTTGGTGGTCTAGCTTTTTGAAATGTAAATGGCTTCTTTTCACAAAAAAAGAAGTCCCAGCTTTGAATTAACAGATCTCTTTCTCCCAGGATTGATGGGGGCGAGAATCTAACCTTTCCTGCTATTTATTTAACCAAGTCTCGTAAATGACCCATTTCTGCTCTATTTATGTTTGTTCTTTTTTCACCTAGATCAAAGAGTTCTACTCATATCAAAATGAACCAGCAGCTATAGAAAATCTCAAGAGAGGCCTGGCTAGCCTATTTCAGATGCAGTTAAGCTCTGGAACTACCAATGAGGTACTCAGTAATATTATTAAGCATCTATAATCTTATTTGTTAACATAGTTACTATAATTGTTTATATGGGTTTCTATTTGGAGAAATTCAGTAAAAAAAAAAAAAAAATTACTCCTATGGTAATGATTAGAAAAGGTGAGTTGGATAGTTGTCTCATTTACATATGAAACAAATCATCCTTTACCCTAATTTGTATTTGAATACAGGGGAAAGGAAATTAGAATCACCTATACTAAGGAGACCTATAGAATGACTGAATGATCAGTTCAGTTCAGTTCAGTCGCTCAGTCATTTCTGACTCTTTGTGACCCCATGGACTGCAGCACACCAAGCTTCCCTGTCCATCACTAACTCCTAGAGCTTACGCAAACTCATGCCCATTAAGTTGGTGATGCCATCCAACCATCTCATCCTCTGTCATCCCCTTCTCCTCCTGCCTTCAATCTTTCCCAGCATCAGGGTCTTTTCAAATGGTCAGTTCTTCGCATCAAGTGGCCAAAGTATTGCAGTTTCAGCATCAGCATCAGTCCTTCCAATGAATATTCAGGACTGATTTCCTTTAGGATGGACTGGTTGGATCTCCTTGCAGTCCAAGGGACTCTCAACAGTCTTCTCCGACACCACACTTCAAAAGCATCAAATCTTCGGTGCTCAGCTTTCTTTATAGTCCAACTCTCACATCCATACATGACAACTGGAAAAGCCTTAGGTCTGAGTAGACAGACCTTTTTTGGCAAAGTAGTGTCTCTGCTTTTTAATATGCAGTCTAGATTGGTCATAACTTTTCTTCCAAGGAACAAGTGTCTTTTAATTTCATTGCTGAATTATAGGGACCCCAAAAACCTTGGAGAACATTCCAGTGACCTCACTGTGCATCCCTATGCCCTAGGAAGGTTATAAAAATAAAGACTCCCTGGATTCACTGCAGAGATTCTGGTTCAGTAGATTAGCATCTGTATTTTAATAATTTTCTCAGCTAATGTAGGTATAGTCAGTTTGAGAAACTACTAGTCTATATGAACCCTTCCATTTAATAGATGAAAACAAAGGCCAAACGACAGAAGTTTAGTGGCTCCCCAAGTGTTATATCTAAAGTGGAGCTGAGTCCAAGTTTTCTTGTCTGAATTCAGCCAGTTCATGAGCTGGTAAGAAAATCTGATGGCAAGCCTGGGCCAAGAGGATGCTGGTTAGCTTGCTGAAAAGACTGAGGGTAGAAAGACTGGCTTATAGAGACCAAAGGGATGCCTCAGAGAAGCTATACAGAGTCGATATTGAGATGTATACTGTGATGTGCCTTATGGTAGGCTGAATTAATGCCGCAGGTTTTAAAGGACTTAGCTCATCAAAGCATGTGTGTGTTTGCATGTATATACACACACAGCCTACACATAGTATTAAAAGTCAACTCCCCTCACCCCATAATTATCCATCTGAGTGATTTTGACTGTGACTAGGTCATTTTTGGGGGTTCCAAAATCACTGTAGATGGTGACTGCAGCCATGAAATTAAAAGACTTTTGGTCCTTGGAAGAAAAGCTATGACCAATCTAGACAGCATATTAAAAAGCAGAGATATCACTTTGCCCACAGGGTCTGCCTAGTCAAAGCGATGATTTTTCCAGTAGTCATGCATGGATGTGAGAGTTGGGCTATAAAGAAAGCTGAGCGTCAAAGAATTGATGCTTTTGAACTGTGGAGTTGGAGAAGACTCTTGAGAGTCCCTTGGACTGCAAGGAGATCCAACCAGTCCATCCTAAAGGAAATCAGTCCTGAATATTCATTGAAAGGACTGATGCTGATGCTGAAACTGCAATACTTTGGCTTGATGTGAGGAACTGACTCATTTGAAAAAACCCTGATGCTGGGAAAGATTGAAGGCAGGAGGAGAAGGGGATGACAGAGGATGACCTGGTTGGATGGCATCACCGACTCAATGGACATGAGTCTGAGTAAGCTCCAGGAATTGGTGATGGACAGGGAAGCCTGGTGTACTGCAGTCTGTGGGGTTGCAAAGAGTTGAACGTGACTGAGCAACTGAACTGAACTGAACTGAACTGAAGCCATTTGTCCAATTCCTATTAGACATTAGACAGAAGTAGGAAATCATTTATTATTCCTGGGGCAATAAGAATGTGCTCATAAGACTCAAAGAGGATGGAAAGGAATGCACATGCTGCGGGAAACACTAAATTCTTCTGTCTTCCTATCTTGTCAGAGAAAGGAGTCCTGCATGACGTATTAGAACCCCAATTTTTAAGCTACTTGCCACTGGAATTCAAATGGTTCATGTGAGAATCCCATCTGAAACATTGTATTTTGGCTTTTCCTTTTAGGCAGACATCTCTGGAGATTGTAAAGTGACCTACCAAGCTCACCAAGACAAAGTGACCAAAATTAAGGCTTTGGATTCATGCAAAATAGAGAGGGCTGGATTTACAACCCCACATCAGGTATGCTCGCTATCACTTTCTTTGAGGCAACCAAGTTCTTTTTGTAGAGACGATTCAGCAATAATAGGTGAATAAAGCAGCAATATAATTTGGGAACACTTGTAATTTTTAGTTTAGGGTATAGTATTATATAATATCAAATGAATGGATTTATTTTAATATACTGTAGGTTTGTGTGTTGAAGGAATATGAAGGGAGCGTTCTTGTGAAGATGAAAAGATAATTTGCTATTTGGCTTGATTCAAAGATAAAAAGCTAATTGCTTGTTACAACCACATTTATTTATTTAGGTCTTGGGTGTCACTTCGAAAGCCACATCTGTCACTACCTATAAAATAGAAGACAGCTTTGTTGTAGCTGTGCTCTCAGAAGAGATACATGCTTTGAGGCTGAATTTTCTACAATCAATAGCAGGCAAAATAGTATCAAGGTAAGATAATGCTTAAATTTTCTTTACTGTTCTTTAATGTATTATTAAAATTTTAAAATATATATGCATATATATACATGCACATGAATTAATATATTTATTGCTTCCTCATTTTGTGAGCTCCTTTAGAACAATGATTATGTTTTGTTCATCTTTATTTTTCATATTATTTATAATAGTATGTGGCATGAAATAAATACTTAATGTTTTAAAATAGGACTTCATTAAAAATAGTTTATTAAATAGAATTTAAATTTTAAAAAGGCAAACACTTTGATTCATTCTTATTTATTTTCTGATTTCTTTATCAAATGCTTTTAATGTTTAGATTTAAAAAGTGGCATTTGTGTGTTCTCTCCTCAAGATTATTTTTTTGTCATTATTGTTAATAAACACAAAAATGTTCCATTGTAAAGTGATATGACAGAATTTTTGCTGCGATTTATAGTACTTACATATTCAAAACTGTTATTTCAATTTGAGAAAATTTCTCTGGTCAGAATAGTTCTCACAGGCTAAAGGACTAGAATTTCAAATCTAAGAGTATGTCTTACTTTCAGATTTTAATTTAGAATAACACATCCTAGCATTAAATGTAAGTTATATCTTCTGCTACTATTTCTCAAATATTTCTTCTGAAGTAACCCTAATGTCAGAGGTAAATGGTTAAAATCTTGGTAGAAACGCCTCAAACCACAAATGCTTGAAATTTTATTGAAGTCTCCTCTGGATTAGAACCTTGCATTCTACTTTGTACTACATCCATCTTGTTTTCATATATAACTAATATTTTAAATTTAGGTTTATCAGGATTCCATTGTTCTATAACACACCACTCCAAGCTTAGTAGTATAAAAAGCAGCAATCACTCTATTATTTTCTCTCATAATCGTGATGCTTGCCTTGATCCTGCTAAGCATGCCTTGCTTGGTGTGTGCTGTGCAGTTGCAGAGCTGATTCACAGGCTGCTCCCTCACCTATCTAGAGTCTGGGCTGGAGATTCACATTAGGCTCCTCATGCATCTCTCTTTATCTCCATGTGGCCTCTCAACATGGTAGCTTCAGTAGCCAGACTTCTTACACAGTATGTGCTGCTAGCATGCCAGATGAAAGCTGAATTCCCTTTTGTGACTTATTGTTGGTCAGCCACCCTGTCGTGTCTGACTCTTTGTGACCCCATTGATTGCAGCCACCCAGTCGTGTCTGACTCTTTGTGACCCCATTGATTGCAGTATGCCGGGCCTCTCTGTCCCTCACCATCTCCTGAAGTTTGCCCAAGTTCATGTCCATTGCATCAGTGATGCCATTCAGCCATCTCATCCTCTGATGCCCTCTTCGCCTTCTGCCCTCAATCTTTTGCAGCATCAGGGACTTTAGTGATGAGTCAGCTGTTCACATCAGACGACAAAATACTGGAGTTTCAGCTTCAGCATCTATCTTTCCAATGAGTATTTCGGGTTGATTTCTCTTAAGACTGACTGGTTTGGTCTTGCAATCTAAGGGACTCTCAAGAGTCTTCTCCAACATAAAAGGACTTAGCCTTACAAGCCATATATTGAAACTTCTACTGTTCTCCACAAGTCCTGACAGTCACAGAGTCCTGCCCAGGTTTAAGGAGAGGGATGTAGACTCCACCTTTTGAAGGGAGAGAAGCAAGCTACTGAAAGAGCGTATCAGATTATTGAGGCCATATTTGGAAAACAAGATTTCCTAATTGTCTTAGTAAGTGACGTGTGGTTGTCCTGAAGATATCATTTTTCAGAGAGCTGGGCTAAAGCCCAAAGACGTGACATCATATATCTTGCTCAGCATCCAGGCAAATTTTCTTTCCTGTAGTCTCTTGTCATAATATTTTGAAATCCCAGGCTTAAACTTTCAAAGCTTTGAATAAAATTGTTGCTCCAGAAAAGTTTCGTAATTATCTTGAGATTTCTGTTACTGCTGGAGATCTCTCAGTATGAAAGACATGGCCTTATAGAATTTGAATACATTAGTATCTTGTTTGCCAAAAGAATGACAATTAATCACTTGTTCACTCAAAAGGAGGCCGCTGATGTGATATTTCTCTTCCTTGGTTATGCAGGCAGAAACTGGAGCTGAAAACCACGGAAGCAAGCCTGGGACTGAAGCCGGGAAAGCAGGTTTCAGCCATCATTAAAGCAGTTGATTCGAAGTACACGGCCATTCCCATTGTGGGCCAGGTCTTCCAGAGCAAGTGCAAAGGATGCCCTTCTGTAAGTGTGAGCCACAGCGCTGTGTGGCCAAATCATGGAATAATCATGGCCTACAATTCTGTTTTCCTTTCTCCAATGGAAGCTTCAGTCACTGAGTTATAATGGCAGTAGCCTAATAATATGCCATAATAATTAACAAATGACTACCACGTCCACTTAGTTCAAATAAAAAATGTTATGACTTGAAGGCAGCTTCCTCAAAGCAGACCTCAGAATGCAGTGGGGATAAGCCTGATGAAGTTAGGGGAAGCATACAGCAGCATTGAGAGCATAGACAGTGGCCTGAATCCTGAAAGTTCTGCCTCTCAGGAGTAATATGTCCAGACTTCCCAGGTGGCTCAGTGGGTAAAGAATCCACCTGCAATACAGAAAGATGCAAGAGATATGAGTTGGATCACTGGGTCGGGAAGATCCCCTGGACGAAGACATGGCAACCTACTCCAGTATTCATGCCTGGGAAATCCCATGGACAGAGAAGCCTGGTGGACAAAAGTCCATGGGGTTGCAAAGAGTAGGACACAACTGAAATAACTGAGCACACACACAGTACTATGGCCACAGGTGAAATGTTTTACTGAGCTCAGTGTTCTGAGAGCTGCTAGGAGGACTAGAAATGGATACCAAGCTCTTCACCTAAATCAGGAATACTTATTTACCACACACCCCCACCTCCACTACTGTTACAGCCAGAAATGAGCACACCCCCAAGGCTAAGTGTGTGAGTGTGTGTGTCTGTGTGTGTGCAGGTGTGAGTGTATCCATATGTATTTGTAAGTGTGTGTGTAATATTTTTAATCTAATAAAGAATAATTTCTTTTGTTGCATAAATCAGTTGTGATGTATGGCCACAGATATGACTCTGGGTTCCAGCATTTCCTAATACTTAACCCTTGGCTTCAGGCTCTGTTTGTAGCTACCATAAGATGCTTTTCCCTTGGCCATTATTAGTGTTCAAAAAAGTGGAATCATCAAGAGCTAATACCAGAATTTGCTTAAAGTGTAAGGCACCAATTCCTTATTAGTTTCTCAAATATATCAAAATTGAGTGAAGGGGAAAACAAAATGAGACAAAACTAATTGTTCTCAAACCTTGTTTCTTCTTTTTTCCCCACAAATTATCTAATGTTCCAATGTCATTTTCTGATGTCATATGAGATGGAAATTATTTAGAAAGGTGACTAATGAAACCAGTGATCTTTTCTTATTCTGTTAATTTCTCTCCCCATAGTTATCAAATATTATGAGCCATCTAAGATTTCTCAAAACTATTTCTCCATTATTATAGGAAAGGTTTATGTCTTTGGTTTGCTTATTCAATGTCAGTATAATGTCACCATTGCAACTCTTTAAAGAAAAAAACTCTGACTTAACACTTAACACTGATGTGATCTCTGCCCTCAGAAACAACGCAGTAAATCTAGCTAAGTACAACTGGACTATTTTTTTTGACTATCCTCTTAATATTAGATAACCAAAAGGGATTTGAAAAGAGCAAAATATGTATCTGTTGTTATTGGAAGGAATGAATAATTTAAAAACTGGTAGCATGTAGATTATGCAGAGCTAAGAGTTCAGTTCAGTTCAGTTCAGTCGCTCAGTCATGTCCGACTCTTTGCAACCCCATGAATCGCAGCGCGCCAGGCCTCCCTGTCCATCACCAACTCCCGGAGTTCACTCAGACTCACATCCATCGAGTCAGTGATGCCATCCAGCCATCTCATCCTCTGTCGTCCCCTTCTCCGGTCACTAATGGGATTTAATGCATGTTTTTTTTACAACTAGGGGAGAAGTGGTAAACTATGAAAAATAAGGTTTTGAACTTTTTTCTAAGCCAAAAGATGTTATTGATTAGAACTATTTACTATTTTTAAAACCACAGCGGCATAACAGTACTGTATATGAGGATTACCTTTATCTAAATGCCACTCTACTTAACACGGAAATATGAAATGAACAGTTCAGATCTCAGCAAGATGTTTTACTATTACTAGTAGTTCATCCAAACCATAAAATAAAGAGAATAGGGAGATCAAATTATTATAAAAACTGGTTTTCAATAAGGTTTCAGTTAATAAGAAATATGACACAATTCTTCAGCAGTTCTGATGATTTTTCCCAACAGAATAGCCTGTTGTTAATGAAAATTCGACATAATTTCACTATGGTAGTCAAAGCCTGGCCACAGATGTAATTCCCTTGTGTAACCATGGAATGACCTATATGGCCAGAATCTTGAGGTATCTTCATTTGAGCTAAGTTCTAATCGACAAAAAGCGTCCTCTTGAGAGGACTTGTGCACTGGTCAGCAGGCCTCTGTATTTGCCTCTGAGAGTCACAGAAATGTGACAGGGGCAGGGGCAATCAGATATATGGATGTAAGATACAAAGAGCTTCTTTTGCTTGTCGGATACAAGGAAAATTTTATTTCTGGAGAGAACATTCTTTATAAACACAGATGTTCAGAATTATGAGTGTGGTCTGGGCCTGCGGCCATGTTTTGCAGCTCTCAGAGCATTGGCAGTCCATCAGAAAACACCTGCAGCCTGACAACCTCTCCAAGGCTGAGGCTGTCAGAAGCTTCCTGGCCTTCATCAAGCACCTCAGGAGGGCAAAGAAAGAAGAGATCCTCCAAATTCTAAAGGCAGAAAACAAGGAAGTACTGTAAGTTCCCTGAACATTTCCTGGGGTTGTCTATAAGAAAGTGTTTCTGGATTGCTGTTTATTAAGCAGGTAAAGATCCCTTTTTAATCGGCTGCCTCACCTTCAAATCAGTTGTTTTGCTATTTCACATTTGCATTGAACAGTTATACCTCAGTGCAGTAACTCAATGGTTAATTGGCCAGAAATGCAAGTTTTCAGCAGTGACTCAGAGTGAACATTTTATTTTGAACATTTTGTTCATGGGTGTAAATCAGGTCTAGATTGGTACATAGATAGGGGGAGGGTAGAACTTTGATGTGATACCACCGTGCAGATGCTGCCACACTCTGCTGAAATTGTGTTCCCAGAGCTATCAGTTGACACTCAGAAAGAGTTCAGAATTGATTATGAAAACAAACAGACAAAAAAAACAGTATGATTTTTTCTATTAAAAATGATCTTTCATTAAAGATACAGTGATGATCCTCATAGAAGCCTTGTTTTGAAGAGAAAATTGAGAACTGAGATAAACAGCCAAAAGAATCCAGAGAAAAGAAATATGTACATCATTTGAGTATTCAGTGGAAGAGTGCCTTATTTTGCATCCACAATAAAGACAGTTGACAATTCTCAAACTTACATTGTAAATACCAATACAAATACACTTTCTAAATAGAAGTGTTTTGGTCTGTAAAACAAAATTTATCTGCAACTACAAATTCAACTGTTTAACACTAATTATCCTAATTGATGATATAGAACATGGCTCAGTTAGTTTAACAAACAGTGGAAACTAGCCATTAATAGTCAAAAGTATAAAATAGCCAAGTTACACCCCTTCCCACAAACACACAACACACACAGCAACAGTCAGTGGTCACTGAGTTCAAAGGACTTGATTACTCAAGAATAAGAAAATTTAGCTTTTTTCCTGAGAAGATTGTTTATTCTTGATTGTAATGTTATTGACTTGTCTTAGGGGATTAAAAAATTGATATGAATTCCATATGACTACTAGTTAGTTGGATACTGTCTTCAAAAATAAACATTTAAACTGAGTTAAATGTATGCAAAATTATAAATTCTCAGACTCTGTTTTAATCATAGAACTTAAGAATATATTTTAGAGTGACTTATCTTTTTGTCAAAAAAAAATTACTGACAAAAACAGTGCAAAATATGGCTGTTAACTTAGAACAGAGATTACACTAAACCTTAGACTTATTTGTATCCTAAAAATCTTATGGTGGCAATAATTTGTATGATTGCATGATGTATTTTCTGAACCAGGTTATTTACCTAATATTTTCAATATTGTATCATATCATAGAAATAGACATGTAACATTGTATAGTAGAAAAGATATTCTGTTCAGTTCAGTTAAGTTGCTCAGTCGTGTCTGACTCTTTGCGACCCCATGAATCGCAGCATGCCAGGCCTCCCTGTCCATCACCAACTCCCAGAGTTCACTCAAACTCGTATCCATCGAGTTGGTGATGCTATCCAGCCATCTCATCCTCTGTCATCCCCTTCTCCTCCTGCCCCCAATCCTTCCTAGCATCAGAGTCGTTTCCAATGAGTCAACTCTGCTCATGAGGTAGCCAAAGTACTGGAGTTTCAGCTTTAGCATCAGTCCTTCCAGTGAACACCCAGGACTGATCTCCTTTAGGATGGTTGGACCTCCTTGCAGTCCAAGGGACTCTCAAGAGTCTTTTCCTACACCACAGTTCAAAAGCATCAATTCTTTGGCGCTCAGCTTTCTTCACAGTCCAACTCTCACATCCATACATGACCACTGGAAAAACTATATAGCCTTGACTAGACAGACATTTGTCGGCAAAGTAATGTCCCTGCTTTTTAATATGCTATCTAGGTTGGTCATAACTTTTCTTCCAAGGAGTAAGCATCTTTTAATTTAATGGCAGCAGTAACCATCTGCAGTAATTTTGGAGCCCTCCGTCTAGTCAAGGCTATGGTTTTTCCTGTGATCATATATGGATGTGAGAGTTGGACTGTGAAGAAGGCTGAGTGCCGAAGAATTGATGCTTTTGAACTGTGCTGTTGGAGAAGACTCTTGAGAGTCCCTTGGACTGCAAGGAGATCCAACCAGTCCACTCTGAAGGAGATCAACCCTGGGATTTCTTTGGAAGGAATGATGCTAAAGCTGAAGCTCCAGTACTTTGGCCACCTCATGCGAAGAGTTGACTCATTGGAAAAGACTCTGATGTTGGGAGGGATTGGGGGCAGGAGGAGAAGGGGATGACCAAGGATGAGATGGCTGGATGGCATCACGGACTTGATGGACGTGAGTCTGAGTGTACTCCAGGAGTTGGTGATGGACAGGGAGGCCTGGCGTGCTGCGATTCATGGGGTCGCAAAGAGTCGGACACGACTGAGTGACTGAACTGACTGACTGACACTGTTTCCACTGTTTCCCCATCTATTTCCCATGAAGTGATGGGACCGGATGCCATGATCTTCGTTTTCTGAATGTTGAACTTTAAGCCAACTTTTTCACTCTCCTCTTTCACTTTTATCAAGAGGCTTTTTAGTTCCTCTTCACTTTCTGACATACTGGTGGTGTCATCTGCATATCTGAGATGATTGATATTTCACCCAGCAATCTTGAAAAGATATTCAGTTCAGTCACTCAGTCACGTTTGACTCTTTGTGACCCCATGAATTGCAGCACGCCAGGCCTCCCTGTCCATCACCAACACCTGGAGTTCACTCAGACTCATGTCCATCGAGTCGGTGATGCCATCCAGCCATCTCATCCTCTGTCGTCCACTTCTCCTCCTGCCCCCAATCCCTCCCAGCATCAGAGTCTTTTCCAATGAGTCAACTCTTCGCATGAAGTGGCCAAAGTACTGGAGCTTCAGCTTTAGCACCATTCCTTCCAAAGAACACCCAGGACTGATCTCCTTTAGAATGGACTGGTTGGATCTCCTTGCAGTCCAAGGGACTCTCAAGAGTCTTGTCCAACACCACAGTTCAGAAGCATCAATTCTTCGGCACTCAGCCTTCTTCACAGTCCAACTCTCACATCCATATATGACCACTGGAAAAACCATAGCCTTGACTAGACAGACCTTTGTTGGCAATATTACATATAAGTTTCCTTAAATATATTCCAAACTTACATGACCTTGAAAATTCCTCTTCTTAAAGCATTTTGTAGGATTAGTGTTACCTGAAAACACTTTAGAAAACACTGTAATTAAGACCCATGTATTCCAGAGTCAGAAAAAACTGAGTTCCAATCCTAGCTCTATTTTTACTGACTATGGGACCTTGAACAAATGATTTGATATCTCTGAGTTTGTTTCCTTATGTATAGGGAGAATATTAGTATTAAACTGACAGAGATGTTAGGTGAGCTGATGGTATTAATAACAGCATATATTTATTGAGCATTTACAATGTGCCAAGCACTATTCTAAGTGTTTTACATAGATCATGTGATTTAATCCTCTTGACAACCCTAAAATAACTGCTCTTTATAGCCCCATGTTACAGATGAAGAAGTTAAAGCAAAAAGAGGTTCCATTTAATTCAGTCACTCAGTCGTGTCCAACTCTTTGTGACCCCATGGACTGCTGCATGCCAGGCTTCCCTGTTGTTTGCTAACTACCAGAGCTTGCTCAAACTCATGTCCATTGAGTTGGTGATGCCATCAACCATCCAACCATCTCATTCTCTATCATCCCCTTCTCTTGCTGCCTTCAATCTTTCCCAGCATCAGGGTCTTTTCCATTGAGTCAGTTCTTCGCATCAGGTGGCCAAATTATTGGAGTTTCAGTTTCAGCATCAGTCCTTCCAATGAATATTCAGGAGTGATTTCTTTAGGATGGAGTGGTTGGATCTCCTTGCAGTCCAAGGAACTCTCAAGAGTCTTCTCCAACGCCACAGTTGAAAAGCATCAGTTCTTTGGTGCTCAGCTTCCTTTATGGTCCAACTCTCACATACATACATGACTACTGGAAAAGCCATAGCTTTGACTAGATGGACCTTTGTTGGCAAATTAATGTCTCTACTTTTTAATATGCTATTTAGATTGGTCATAGCTTTTCTTCCAAGGAGCAAGCGTCTTTTAATTTCATGGCTGCAGTCACCATCTGCAGTGATTTTGGAGCCCAAGAAAATAAAATCTGTCACTTTTTCTACTGCTTCCCCATCTGTTTGCCATGAAGTGATGGGGCCGGATGCCATGATCTCAGTTTTTTGAATGTTGAGTTTTAAGCCAACTTTTTCCACTCTCCTCTTTCACTTTCATCAAGAGGCTCTTTAGTTCTTCTTCACTGTCTGCCATAAGGGTGGTGTCATCTGCATATCTGAGGTTATTGATATTTCTCCCAGCAATCTTGATTCCAGCTTGTGCTTCCTCCAGCCCAGCATTTCTCATGATGTACTCTGCATATAAGTTAAATAAGCAGGGTGACAATATACAGCCTTGATGTACTCCTTTCCCAATTTGGAAAAGAGGTTGCATACCTAAAATAGCTAGTAAAGTGTTTGCAATAATAACACTTAAGAAGTATTATCCCTCTCTCAGTCTGCTCCATTCCATGAGGTTTTGTTAAGGCCAAAATGGTATAGTACAAGAATATCTTTTTAAAAATATGTATGTATATATATATATATATATATATATATATATATATATATATAATGCATTAAATACATGTATGTATTTGTTATGTAGATGTGGAATGAAATGTATACAGACATCTTATGCTCATTAGTATAGCAACTAGTTTCAGAAATATTATCATCCCAAGACTCAACCAGAGATTCTTAATGAGTAGACTATGTACCTAGCACTTTCCTGTAGAAGTTTCACTCTACTCACAACTAATTGTTGTCATTGAACTTGAACTATGCTTGTGTGCACGCTAAATCGCTTGTTATGTCTGATGCTTTGTGATTCTGTGGACCATAGCCCACCAGGCTCCTCTGTCCATGGGATTCTCCAGGCAGAAATACTGGGGTTGGTTGCCATGCCCTCCTCCAGAGGATCTTCCTGACCCAAGGGTCAAACCTGCCTCTCTTACCTCTCCTGCATTGGCAGGCAGCTTCTTTAGCACTAGCACCACCTGGGAAGTCCGAACTTGAACTGTACCATGGTGCTTTTTATTTTTAAAAAAAATGAGCAGAAATTTCTCTCTTGGATATAAATGAAAGTTAAAAGAATGTCCCATCTTTCCACTGAATGATACTACCTTAGTTATGCATTTAAGAAATGTATATAGTTACAAAGCTAATTAGAAAAAGAATTGATTTGGGAGACCATAGCTTTTATATATTAATTATGGAGAAAAGAATTTTAACCTAATTTGTGATATTATTTATATAATTTTATTTACAAACCTCCAAATTATATTTGGCTTAGGGTAAAACAGTAAAATTAATCTGTATATTCTGAGGGTACATTGAGTGAGAAAGAAGGGAGTTAAGAGAGAGGCTTAAAATAAAATGGGGTAGTGTCTTTCAGAGAAAGCCATCACTTTTTTTTGTTTAAATAAAAAATTTTCACTTCTTTAGGAAACTCAAACCAATGGGGTCTATGAATGGTAGCAATTCAAAATAATTTATTAAGCACCCTAAAGATTGATATCTATGACTGTGTTTTCTGTTGTAGACCCCAGCTAGTGGATGCTGTCACCTCTGCTCAAACACCAGACTCATTAGATGCCATTTTGGACTTTCTGGATTTCAAAAGCACCGAGAGCGTTATCCTCCAGGAAAGGTTTCTCTATGCCTGTGCATTTGCCTCACATCCCGATGAAGAACTCCTGCGAGCCCTCATTGTAAGTCAGATGGACACTGCCAAAATGAAAGCTCTCAGCTGATCTTCAGAATCTAAGCAGTAATTAAAAGTTGCCAGCATCAAAGTAAAGGCTGAAACTAAATCCTCTGATTATTCATATTCAAATTCTATTAGACTGTTTTCTTTCATTAATCATTAATTGTACAGTAGATTATTTCACAAAGTAGAATATTTCACATAGTGTCTTCTTTGCAATTCCTCTAGATAACTTAAGCTATGTCTTATGGAAATTTAAAGATTATATTCACCTATCATATAATGTGGCATAGGACAAAATTTCAATTTCTGTCTTGGTTATACTTCACAATTTGACTTTAAAAGATTTATTTTGACTTCAAAAATCTTTGTGCTATTTAATGTACAGTACATTGTATAACATATAATCATTATATGTTATATATTGGGTTGACCAAAAAGTTCCTTTGGGATTTTCAATACATTATTACTGAAAAACCCCAATGAACCTTCACCAACCGAATACATATCATTCTTCTGATACTGAAAAATTATATTGGAAGCAAAAGCTAGAGTTCTCTTGGACCCAAGGTTTAAAAACAGAAAGTGTACTTATTCACTTATGATTTAGGGGAATAATTCATAATCTTTTTGGAAAATAGGCTTGTTTGAAAATCTGATAGCATTAGTGAAGTCCCTCATTACCCACACATACAATTTTACAGACCATTTTTTTGATTTACTGATGCAGTGAATATAATCCATAAACCTCTCAGGAATTCACAGATCTATGTTAAAAATACCTGGAAAGACTTTACCAACTCTTCAGTTCAAAGCTAGAGAGTGAATTTATGTGTCCCCAAAGCAAAATTCAGAGTTCGCAATCTAGAAATATGGAAACAGTTTCTTTAGGCTTTGGCTACTTTTGTTTCTTACTGAAAAATATTCCATGAAAATGTTAAATGTTTTGGTAATCTGTTTTGTCCCTGTTTGGCTAATAGAGTAAGTTCAAAGGTTCTTTTGGAAGTAATGACATCAGAGAATCTGTTATGATCATCATCGGGGCCCTTGTCAGGAAGCTGTGTCAGAATGAAGGCTGCAAACTGAAAGTAAGTGCAAATCCAATCTCAGTCACTGTATGCATAGCTCCAAACCATCCTATTTAACACTTGCGTGCTCACGACTGGTGTTCCTAATTCCTCTCACCCTACTCTGTTTTCACTACTTGCATGGGCAATTATTGCTGTTGAACATACTTTATAATTCAGTTAATTATTACATGGATTATTTATTCTGTCTCCCACTGAAATATAAGTTCACTGAAGAGATGGATCTTTCTCACCACTTGCTTAAAATGGTGCCTGGTACATAGGTAAAGTTCAATAAATGCTCGCTGAAAGTGAATAGTCCAAGAATCCCCCATCAAGAAATATTTATTGTGTACCCACTGTGTACTGTACTCAACTTTGAATGATGTATATACGTATATATGGTAAAGTTCTTTTTCTTCGATAGTAGACTCTAAGGGTACCTCCTTGAGCAGACTATTATCTATAGTAAGTATGGTTTGCAGTTTTTGAGTTTTTATGGGAGAAATTTAGTTACTTCTAACTACTTTAGAACTTTGTATTTTATTTTTAATTTAATTTCATCAAAGCTTCTCCACTTGCCTGAGTGGACTATCAATTTTGACATCTTCCTCATTAAATTATGACAAAACATTCACTTTTAAGCACAACTAAATATGGAAAATCTAAATGAATGAATATCGAACTCAACTCATCTTTCTGTAAGGCAAACAGGTTAAAGATGTTAAACATATACAAATATAATCTTTTTTCCATCCATGTTTATTATATAACCAGCTTTCAGACAGCATTTTACTTTTATTTCTGTTTCCTATTAATATGTGTTTTTGCTTACATTTTGATCTCACTGCATCCTAATTTCTTTTCTCCCCCAAATTTATATTTGGAAAAAAATTCAGACCTATGGAAAAGTTGTGAGAATAGCACAATTCCATGAATATTTGTATACCTGATTCATCTAAATTTGACAGTTGTTAATGTATTATCCTATTTGAATTATCTTATTTCATTTTATATTATTTTGGTTGAACCCTTTGAGAGTAAGTTGCATGCATCTGACATTTTACCCCTAAAGACTTTTACTTCTCATTACTTGAAGGCCATTGCATCTAGGCTTTTACAATGGACAAAATACATGTATTTATATTTATTAAATTGTGAGTTCATACTGCTACCTCTAATTCTAATCCAGTTCTACAGGGTTCTTTCTCTCCTTCCATCATTCCATAATTATATCTTCCTTCTCCCACATTGAGAACCTTGGTTCTCAAGAACATTGATACTGTGGTTCATTTGCTCAATCCTAAAACACACAAAATAGCTTTGGAATTGTTACACGAATATCACTACCAAAAACAAACTATCTTAAGTAAAGTTCAAGACTTCACAATCTTTTTGTCTTTAGAATATATTACACGAAAGGTATATAATCAGAGTACTATGCTCAAACATTACTTGGGTTAATTCTTTTTTATTTTCTTTCATTCAGTTATGTTATTAATCTGATATTTATTCATGTTCATTAGATTTTGTTTCAATTCAATTTTAGCATCCTTACATCCTTGTTAACTTCATCTTATTTCTTGAATATAGGAAATAGGAACATGATTTGAAAGTCAAAACTTGATTTTAAAAATATTCTCAAAGAGGTCTCATTCCCTTTCCTACCCTTCCACCCATTCTTACCTACTTTTTCTACATAAGTGGTATAATTAGTTTTGTGTTCTCTTTCCTGTTTCTTTTTGCAACAGTAAGCAGGTGTACACACACATTCTTATTCCTTTTTTCTTACACAAACTATAAACTTCTGTATATCTTATTGTTTCCGCTTAACAACATATTCTGGAAATCAACCCATACTGGTTCACAGAGATCTTTCTCCTTCCTTTTACAGCTGCCTAGTACTCCGTTGTGTGTTAAACTGAGGCACCACGGTTTATTCTCCCATGTATGGTCATTAGGTGATGTCCACTGTTTTTGCTCTTTACAAATAATATTTAAATGGATAATCTTGGGCACATTTTCTCTTATTTTTGGAGCTATAGCTTCAGGGCTAGGGTACTGGATCAAAATGCAGATATGTTAGATTTTTCCAAATTATCTTCCATGGGAATTGTAACATTTTAGGTTCCCACTAGGATGCCAATTTCCCAATAGGCTCAATAACAATGTATGTTATCAAACTTTTGGGGTTTTAGAGTTCAGTCTGATAGTTGAGAAATAGGACTTCTTTATTACATTTAAACTTCAGCATCTTCATTCTATTTGAGGGTCACTACCCCCCATTTCTCCCGTGTGTGTGTGTGTGTGTGTGTGTGTGTGTGTACTTGAAGCCTACATATGACACTGAAGCCCCTAAAACATACTTAGTAACAAAGGTAAAATAGAGCCTATTTCTAATTTACTTTTCCATTAAACTATTAACTTATTAGTTAATAGTTTCTAGGCCAGAAAACAAAAGGCCTTTCCTGATTAAAGAATATGTTTGCAAAGTACCTGCTACACAGAAGGCATTCAAGAAAGGTTTTTTGAACAGTATGTCAGCATTAATGAAATTTGGAATTGAGTGGAAATGAGCACTCTTTAAACAGTTAGAACAAGACCTTACAGTTGAGTCCTAGGTGCTTTCACCATAGTTAATACAAGGGTGAATGCCACCAGTTAGGCACCTTCTAACCATTATTTTAGAATTTCAATGAATGGGCAATTCTAGGAATAATCGATTACAAGGGAATTAAAAAATGATTTTATACATTCAGAATGTGTTTAAAAGTAAATATGCCCATTGTTAATTATACTCATTGCTTCTTGCAGATATGTTAATGTATGTATTTAAAAAATAACAACAATACCTTTATCAAGCTGTACTTTTTCATTTTCATTGTGTGCCTCAGTCAAGCAACCAGTGCAAAAGCTATAAAACTTGAGGCTGTTGTCTTGGACACAAGAGTGAAGCCAGTCTTACCCAAGCTTTGTTTCATGTGTGGTTACACATATGTCTGATGTAGGATGTGTTCTTTTAGGGAGTGGTAGAAGCCAAGAAGTTAATCTTGGCAGGACTTGAAAAAGCAGGGAAAAAAGAGGACATCATGATGTACCTGCTGGCTCTGAAAAATGCCCGGCTTCCAGAAGGCATCCCGCTCCTTCTAAAGTACACAGAGACGGGAGAAGGGCCCATCAGCCACCTTGCCGCCACCGCACTCCAGAGATACGATGTCCCTTTCATAACTGATGAGGTAAGTTCTCCAAGAATATTTGCAACCTTCACAAAAGGGAAACAAAAGCACGCCTAATCATGCTGCTGCTGCTGCTGCTGCTAAGTCGCTTCAGTCGTGTCCGACTCTGTGTGACCCCATAGATGGCAGCCTACCAGGCTCCCCCATCCCTGGGATTCAACTGGCAAGAACACTGGAGTGGGCTGCAAACTTCTCTGAAGTCACCCTATTTCCTGCCCCAAACTAAGAATCTCTTTTTCCTGTTTAGAAATAACTTCAATTGGATTTAAGTCAGTTCTGAAGTAGCCTCACATTTTGAGTAGATATTGTCCTATATCCTGAAGCATAAATATTGAAGCACCTTCTTTTACTTTAAGAAACAAATTCTTCTCTGAAATATCTTTATTTCCCTGGTGGCTCAGATGGTAAAGAATCTGCCTGCAATGCAGGAGACCCAGGTTTGATCCCTGGGTAGGGAAGATCCCCCTGGAGAAGGAAATGGCTAACCACTCCAGTATTGTTGCCTGGGAAATCTCGTAGAGAAGAGGAACCTGATGGGTTACAGTCCATGGGGTCGCAGAATCAGACACGACTGAGCAATTAACATGCAGAGACACACACACATACACACACACACACACATGTTTTAAGATGCTCTTAAATTGTTTGACATGGGAATAACCTGGCTTAAGTGTGACCATTCAGGAAGCCATCCAAATTAAAAAATTTTTTAGGACAGAGAATGTTTACAAAGTATAAGATAAACTGCCTGCTCAAAATGATGTTCTAAGTTTGCAGCTACGTTGTTGATAGCCTGTGAAGTGTGATAATTAGGGTCATGAGTATTTGAGACAGACAGACTTAGAGATTCTGGCTCAGTCTCTTCTTAGTTGTTTTTGTTTTGATGAGTTTCTTAATTCCTATGTATTTGAGAACAAGGTCAACATTTGAGAGAGAGAACAAGGCAGAGGGGAGTAGAATTGAAAGAAATATTTATAAATACCTAGTATAGAACCCCTATTGTTAGGTGATGCTAGTGACTAATGAAATGAGTTGTTGCCACAGGATGTAATCATTTTGATGAATTTTCTTCAGTATTAACATTTTGTAAAAAAGATTTAAAAAAAGAAGAAAATCCTCTATTATAACCTATGGCCTTTGGATGATAATGATGTATCAGTGTCAGTTCAGTTCAGTTCAGTTCAGTAGCTCAGTCGTGTCCGACTCTTTGCAACCCCATGAATCGCAGCATGCCAGGCCTCCCTGGTTCATCAAATGTAATACACATACCACTGAGATGCAGGATGTTGACAGAGGGGAGGTTGTGTGGAAGAGGGAGTGGGAAGGGATGAAGATCAGAAGGTATATAGGAACACTATACCTGCAGCTCTGGAGAAGGCAATGGCACCCCACTCCAGTACTCTTGCCTGGAAAATCCCATGGACGGAGGAGCCTGGTGGGCTGCAGTCCATGGGGTCGCTAAGAGTCAGACACGACTGAGAGACTTCACTTTCACTTTTCACTTTCATGCATTGGAGAAGGAAATGGCAACCCACTCCAGTGTTCTTGCCTGGAGAACCCAGGGAAGGGGGAGCCTGGCCGGCTGCCGTCTATGGGATCACACAGAGTCGGACACGACTGAAGCGACTTAGCAGCAGCAGCAGCAGCATACCTGCAGCTCAGTTTTTCTGTGAACCTAAGATTTCTCTAAAAAATAGTCTATTAATTTTAAAAAGATGGAAAATTCTGAGGCACTTCATTGTAAGGAATATAGGTTCATCTAGTCATCTCTTTCCAGAGGCCCTTTGCCGTATAGCAGTAGTACCTTTGAAAAATCTGTGTTTCCTAGGTAATACTATGATATGCTGCATAGCAATCAAGACTCAGAAATCTCAGTTTCTCACATCTCAGCTTCTCATCCATGCTATGGCTAATCCATGCTAAGGGAAAATGTGGCCATGAACTCACTATAGTAGTAGACTAAAGAGCGGGATAAGATATATCAGCTCTTAACTGCCTCAGCCCAGAAGTCACCCACAGAAATTCTGCTTACGGTCTGTTAGCCAGAACTATGGCTCCACCCTAAGTGCAAAGAAATGTGGGAAATGTAGAGGCACGTGTCTATTTTTATGAGCATGAACTCTTCCTGCCACGGTATCAATTCATGAAATGATATGTGAGCTTACCAAGCTTGAACATCTTGTCTACAGGTAAAGAAGACTATGAACAGGATATACCACCAGAATCGTAAAATACATGAAAAAACTGTGCGTACTACTGCAGCAGCCATCATTTTAAAAAACAATCCATCCTACATGGAAGTAAAAAACATCCTGCTCTCTATTGGGGAACTTCCCAAAGAAATGAATAAATACATGCTCTCCATTGTCCAAGACATCCTACGTTTTGAAATGCCTGCAAGGTAGGGAACAGCGCCCCTCTCTCTGCTTATCTGAGCTTGCTTGTATAATGATGTGATACACATGTGGCTGATAATAATGGTGTGGTCTTTATGCTGGGTTATGTTGCGTAAAACCAAAGAGTTTCCCAAATTTCCCATAAGAGAAGTATTTAGCAGGCCAGATTAAACTTTGCCTTGGCACTATGATTTGGAACTCTGGATATAGTTTTTTTCACTCTAGGTATTCTGTTCGGTCTGGTAATATCATATTGCCAAGTGTTAGTGATGTTTTAAAATCCAACTACATTTTCAGTAGGACTGAAATCTTCTCTCGGCCTGACTTCATCCCTGGAGCAAAGCAGAAGAGAGCTAATCACTCACTCATATGCAGTCCCTGTGAATATTTGAGGACTGCTCTTTACCTTTTCTTCTCTGTGCTAAAATCATATCACCTAGTGATTCTGGGGTGAACCCTGTAAGGAAACATTCTTCTTCTTCCTCTCAATAATGTTCTACATCAGACCTAGGTATGGATTTCTTTGGTAGATTATTTTCTTTTTTTGCTGTGCTGTTTAAATTTTATTATTACTGATGCAATTAATGTTAAGTAGTCAGGAATGGCAATATCTCAACACTAATTAGATAAGTAAATAAGATAGAGAAAAAAAAAGTGAAAGTCTCTTGGTCATATCCAACTCTTTGGGACCCCATGTACTATACAGTCCGTGGAATTCTCCAGGCCAGAATACTAGAGTGGGTAGCCTTTGCCTTCTCCAGGGGATCTTCCCAACCCAGGGATCAAACCCAGGTATCCCAGGTCTCCCATATTGCGTGCAGATTCTTTACCAGCTGAGCTACCAGGAAGCCCAAGGATACTGAAGTCCATAGCCTCTCCCTTAGAAGGGTAAGGCTTACTTAGAAAGAGACACTCAGGCTTCCCAGAGGGCGCTAGTGGTAAAGAACCTGCCTGCCAATGCAGATGAAAGAGACATGGTTTCAGTCCCTGGATTGGGAAAATCCCCTGGAGAAGGGCATGGCAACCCACTCCAGTGTTCTTGCCTGCAGAATTCCATGGACAGAGGAGCCTGGTGTGCTATAGTCCATAGAGTTGCAAAGAGTCAGACACGACTGAAGTAACTTGGCACACACATTGCGTTTTACTGAGATGTTTCTTTTCTTTTTTATGGCCATGCTGAGTGGTTTGTGAGATCTTAGTTTCCTGACCAGGGATCGAACCCGTGTCCCTTATGGTGGAAGCTCGTGAAGTCCTAACTGTTGCACCACCAGAGAAGTCCCTTGTGAAGTGTCCCTTTAATTGAACATTAGACAACACTAGAGGGTATAGGAAAACATTTAAAGAAAGATTGGGCAGCCTCTCCAGTTTGGTACAATTTTCCTTAAAAGTATATACTATTTGACAATAGAACCACAATGATTCAAAGAACATGTTGTTTTCCACTTCTGAGTTGTGTCCATCACTCAGCTTCAACTATATCATAGTTGGGTGTCCTCACCTTGCTGTCATTTTGATACCAAACTAAACTTCAGATATCTGAGGAATGAAGGGGAAAACCCTCATCCTGATGCTGACACTCCAGCTGGCACCTCCCTAGTCTTGGAGTGGCACGAGGAAAATTTGGCCCCTTCTTTTTTCCACTGAGGATTTGGGTTCCTTCCAAATATGACTTGGGAAACAGCCACCACAATGCAGCTTTTTCCTTTTTTGTGTTACAGCAAAATTGTCCGTCAAGTTCTGAAGGAAATGTTTGCTCATAATTATGATCGTTTCTCCAAGAGTGGGTCCTCCTCTGCATATACTGGCTATGTAGAACGTACGTAACCCAGAAAGGGGCTCTCCCTCCCTGCCCCATGCCCTGCTCAGTGTTGCTGTGACTGTTGTTAAATTTGCGGATTTTTTTTGTTGGTGTCATTAGGGACTTCCCATTCGGCATCTACTTACAGCCTTGACATTCTTTACTCTGGTTCTGGCATTCTAAGGAGAAGTAACCTGAACATCTTTCAGTATATTGAGAAAACTCCTCTTCATGGTATCCAGGTATCTCATTTTTCATTAATTTTGCTTATTTGACTATGTAAGCAGTTAGTGTGAAGTAGGATAAAATATATACTAATGATAACACTGCTGCTGCTGCTGCTGCTAAGTCACTTCAGTCGTGTCCGACTCTGTGCAACCCCATAGACGGCAGCCCACCAGGCTCCCCCGTCCCTGGGATTCTCCAGGCAAGAACACTGGCGTGGGTATGATAACACTATAGTAGAATGTGTAAATTAATCATGGACCTATCATGTCATCCTGATTCCATCATCTGCAAGAGGCTGTGTGGTTTATGGTCCCAGAGAGTTTCAAATATCCAAACATCCATATTTTTTCAAAGGTACACATGTTCACAAAATTGAAATCATGCCAGTATTTCTCACATATGTTTTGCAAAAATATTTTATTTTTACTCATAGATATATATATATTCCTTGGAGCTCCAGATATTTAATTCTAGTATGTATTTCCTTCTCTTGGTGTTTCTATGGAGAGACTGATTCCTCATAATGAAAGCTCTCATAATAGAATATGGTTCTCCAAAGAGTTGATCTAATTTTTCTAATACTTCTAAGACAGAAAAGAATAAAGTGTAGGCATTTGACAACTGGCTAACTTCCATCCCTTTAGTTTTACCCCAAATGTGGTGACAATCTTTAAAGGCTTCCTAATTTCAAAATATACTCTCTTTTTACTTTTTATGCATATCAAAACTATAACCTTCTAAATAAGCTAATTTTATCTTTAGAAATGATTCAGTGTTCTATAAACTTGAGTTCTTATCAATATTGTGTTACTACACTGTTTAACAAGACTCTAGTCAGAAACCATGCCTCTGTCCTGAGGAATCACCATCTGTTTTCTGATATGCGCTCTGAAATGCCAAACGCCCATGGCTAGGGCCCTGGGTGTGGAGGACAGAGAATATGTAGGATTCCTGTGTCTGGTAGAGCTCAGGGTGTGAGCCTGCTCTCGATGTTCAACGTCTCTTCTTTTACTGGAAAAGGTTTTATGTGGAAGGTTGTGAGTCATGGCTTAGAGAGTTGCACACCCTCTCATAGCACAGACTTGGGCCAACTGTGCCAACATCTCTCCACTTCGTTTTTAGGGGCTCCCTGAGACAGGCAATCCACTATGTACGACAATTCTGCAGAGACTGTGTCTCTAGGATGATGCCATTAAATGGAAAGTTCATGCTTTGCAGTCAGACAGAAGAGGTTTGAGACCTATCTCTACCATCTGAGTGTTTTTTCAGGCTTCATCTACAAACTGGATACAATCACGTGTACCTCCAAGTGTGGCTGTGAGAATTAAATGAAGAAAACAAACTCATACTCAGGCACAGAGCTGTTTTTGTTTTATTTTTTGTTTACTTTTTGTAGATGCAGGCAACTTTTGGAACCCCAGGAAAGTTGTAGGTGTAGCTTACCCTCTAGTACAGAACAGGCAGGGAACTAATGTCATGAATGCTATATCCGTTTTCCCTAGGTGGTCATTGAAGCCCAAGGACTGGAGGCATTAATTGCAGCCACTCCTGATGAGGGGGAAGAGAACCTTGACTCCTACGCTGGCTTGTCAGCTCTCCTCTTTGATGTTCAGCTCAGACCTGTCACTTTTTTCAACGGATACAGTGATTTGATGTCCAAAATGCTGTCAGCCTCTAGTGACCCTATGAGTGTGGTGAAAGGACTTCTTCTGCTAATAGATCATTCCCAGGTAATTCAGTCTGCACGTGAACACTGAATATACTAGTCACATTTTATACACATGGAGGATACAAGATAAAGTTCCACTCACCTTGGAGCTAACATTCTAAGCATCCGGCCCTCTTGGCATTATTGTCCTTTCTCCTTACCTACAGGAAAATGGGTTTTCTTTTGCCTGTATTATCTGATTAAGATGTCTTCTCACTGTTGAGGCAAAAGAGGAACTACTCAATGTGAGTGTAATATAATGTCATTATATCTCAGTAAAACTAAAAGCAGGGGAAGGAAACTGATGTGAACAGAAAAAACATGGAGAAAATAACTTAGGATTCAACAGAGGACAGGTGGCCTTATTTCTTTCACTTGGCTTTCTTGGGTACTAAGATGATATTTTTTTCTGAACACAAGCACTGAACTACAAGCTTCGTAAGTTACTGATGACATTTAACATGATGACATTAGTACAGATTCAAGTAGTGCGTCCTCCCTACCATATCAGTAGAGGCACAAGCAAGCACTGACACCAACCACATTTAATGGACACTCTTTGCCCCACATTCTCATCTTCACAGAACCTTACAAAGGTCCATTCATTGTTAAAGAATAAGAGTACTTTCATTCACTTGACCTGCATTCTTCAGAATAGTTTTCAATTTTCTTCACTCCTAAATCTTACATTACTGTACTAAGATATGACAATAGTATATTCTGTGTGGTAAGATTTAGGTGATGAGGTTACTGTAGGGTGGGAGTGGTCTGCCTCATGGAATTTTCTCAGAAACAGAAGAGGGTTAATCTGAATAACCTTTGAGTTTGACTGTGTTTGTTGTTTAATTTTTTTTTTTCTTTAATGACTTGACATTTCCTGTCTTACTAAGCATAGCAATATAAAAATGGAATATTTGCTAAAAAGAGGATCTTATGAAAAATCCTTAAAGTGATCACTTGCACTCTAACTTGTATTTTTGAGTTGAAGAAGTATGAGGAGATTGGATTAAAATGTACAGACTATAGGACTTGCTGGGGAAGTTTGCTTTTGTGGTTTATTCAGAAGTAATAGCCTAGGTTTGACTTTTGCCTCCACTAGTTACCTTCTGGAATGGGCAAATTTAACTCAGATAACCATTATATCTACTACTGTGGGTGAGAATCCCTTAGAAGATATGGAGTAGCCATCATAGTCAACAAGAGTCCAAAATGCAGTACTTGGATGCAATCTCAAAAACGACAGAATGATCTCCGTTCATTTCCAAGGCAAACCATTCAATATCACAGTAATCCAAGTCTATGCCCCAACCAGTACTGCTGAAGAAGTTGAGGTTGAATGGTTCTATGAAGACCTACAAGAGCTTCTAGAACTAACACCCCAAAAAGATGTCCTTTTCATTATAGGGGACTGGAATGCAAAACTAGGAACTCAAGAGATACCTGGAGTAACAGGCAAATTTGGCCTTGGAATGCAGAATGAAGCAGGGCAAAGGCTAATAGAGTTTTGCCAAGAGAATGCACTGGTCATAGCAAACACCCTCTTCCAACACACAAGAGAAAACTACATGTGGATATCACCAGATGGTCAATACCAAAATCATATTGATTATATTCTTTGCAGCCAAAGATGGAGAAGCTCTATACAGTCAGCAAAAGCAAGACAGAGAGCTGACTGTGGCTCAGATCATGAACTCCTTATTGCCAAATTCAGGCTTAAATTGAAAAAAGTAGGGAAAACGACGAGACCACTCAGGAATGACCTAAATCAAATCCGTTACAATTATACAGTGGAAGTGAGAAATAGATTCAGGGGACTAGATCTGATACAGTGTCTGATGAACTATGGATGGAGGTTCATGACATTGTACAGGAGACAGGGATCAAGATCACCCCTAAGAAAAAGATATGCAAAAAAGCAAAATGGCTGTCTGAGGAGGCCTTACAAATAGATGTGAAAAGACGAGAAGCAAAAAGCAAAGGAGAAAAGGAAAGATATACCCATTTGAATGCAGGGTTCCAAAGAACAGCAAGGAGAGATAAGCAAGCCTTCCTCAGTGATCAATGCAAAGAAATAGAGGAAAACAATAGAGTGGGAAAAACTGGAGATCTCTTGAAGAAAATTAGAGATACCAAGGGAATATTTCATGCAAAGATGGACACAATAAAGGACAAAAATTGTATGGATCTAACAGAAGCAGAAGATATTAAGAAGAGGTGGCAAGAATACACAGAAGAACTGTACAAAAAGATTTTCATGACCCAGATAATCACAATGGTGTGATCACTCACCTACAGCCAGATATTCTGGAATGTCAAGTCAAGTGGGCCTTAGGAAGTATCACTACAAACAAAGCTAGTGGAGGTGATGGAATTCCAGTTGAGCTGCTTCAAATCCTGAAAGATGATGCTGTGTAAGTGCTGCACTCAATATGCCAGCAAATTTGGAAAACTCAGCAGTGGCCTCAGGACTGGAAAAGGTCCATTTTCATTCCAATCCCAAAGAAAGGCAATGCCAAAGAATGTTCAAACTACCGCACAATTGCACTCATCTCACATGCTAGCAAAGTAATGCTCAAAATTCTCCAAGCCAGGCTTCAACAGTACATGAACTGTGAACTTCCACATGTTCAAGCTGGTTTTCAAAAAGGCAGAGGAACCAGAGATCAAACTGCCAACATCCACTGGATCACTGAAAAAGCATGAGAGTTCCAGAAAAACATCTATTTCTTCTTTATTGACTATGCCAAAGCCTTCGACTGTGTGGATCACAATAAACTGTGGAAAATTCTGAAAGAGATGGGAATACCAGATCACCTGACCTGCCTCTTGAGAAACCTGTATGCAGGTCAGGAAGCAACAGTTAGAACTGGACATGGAACAACAGACTGGTTCCAAATAGGGAAAGGAGTACGTCAAGGCTGTATATTGTCACCCTGCTTATTTAACTTATATGCAGAGTACATCATGAGAAACGCTGGGCTAGATGAAGCACAAACTGGAATCATATTTCTGGGAGAAATATCAATAACCTCAGATATGCAGATGACACCACCCTTATGGCAGACAGTGAAGAAGAACTAAAGAGCCTCTTGATGAAAGTGAAAAAGAAGAGTGAAAAAGTTGGCTTAAAACTCAACATTCAGAAAGCATCTGGTCCCATCACTTCATGGGAAATTGTTGGGGGAGCAGTGGAAACAGTGACAGACTTTAATTTTGGGGGAAAAATAAAGTCAAAGTCACTGCAGATGGTGACTACAGCTATGAAATAAAAAGATGCTTACTCCTTGGAAGGAAAGTTGTGACCAACCTAGACAGCATATTAAAAAGCAGAGACATTACTTTGCCAACAAAGGTCCGTGTAGTCAAAGCTATGGTTTTTCCAGTAGTCATGTATGGGTGTAAGAGTTGGACTATAAAGAAAGCTGAGCACCGGAGAACTGATGCTTTTGAAGTGTGGTGTTAGAGAAGACTCTTGAGAGTCCCTTAGACAGCAAGGAGATCCAAGCAGTCCATCCTAAAGGAAATCAGACCTGAATATTCATTGGAAGGACTAATGCTAAAGCGAAACTCCAATTCTTTGTTCACCTGATGTGAAGAACTGACTCATTTGAAAAGACCCTGATGCTATGAAAGATTGGAGGTGGGAGGAGAGGGGATGACAGAGGATGAGATGGTTGGATGGCATCACTGACTCGATGGACATGAGTTTGAGTAAATTCCCAGAGTTGGAGATGGAGAGGGAAGCCTGGTGTGCTGCATTCCATGGGGTTGCAAAGAGTCGGACACGACTGAGCGACTGAACTGAACTGAATTGAACTGAGTTACCTCCTGTGTACTCTTGGGAAGTTAACTTCATAGCTTTATATCGGGAATTCCTACACATAAAGTGAGATATTTGGAACAGATGATTCAATTTTTTATTAGTTTTGTTCTTTGGTGGATAACTTGAGGATTTTGATATGTTGGGTTTTGCTTATGAAATCAAAGATTTTAAGATCTGTAAGTGACCTGAAGTATCAGATTTCCTAAAAATCCACCCAAACGTCATTGGTTGCAACTAGAAATTAATTCCCTTTCTTTATTATTCTTCATTCTTGCCACCTCAAGATTCTCAGATGGCTGTTGTACTTCCAGCACTAATTTCTCATTCCAGGAAGGAAGAGGGAAGGGTAAGGGGCAGCAGAGTCTGACTCTTTTCAAGAACTATCCTACAAGCCTTATCTATTTCTAAAAAAGAAAACCATCTGCAAATGGAAGTCCTTTGTTGTGACCAAAACTGTGTCACATGGCTCTCTCTAGCTGCAAGAGAAGCTGGTAAAAATAGATTTTTTTGGTGGTTGTACTGACACTCTGAACAAAACTGTGTTTCTGTTACTATGAATGAAAAGAAGGAAACCAGCAATGCCTCTAATACCCCTTAATTCTCAAAATCACACATGAAAAATTGTTCTCAAATTAATCAAAGAACTGCACATCATTACACTGCATATTTCCATTAAAGTACTACCTGTGGGAGATAATCTTTTTTTTTAGTTGGAGGGCTGTGGTGGGTCTTCGTTGCTGCACACGGGCTTTCTCTAGGTATGCAGGCTTCTCACTGCGGTGGCTTCTCTTGTTGTGGAGTGCAGCAAAACTAGGCACACAGACTTCAACAGTTGCAGCACGTGGGCTCAGTAGTTGTGGCTCATGGACTTAGTTGCTCCACAGTGTGTGGGATTTTCCCAGACCAGAGATCAAACCGGTGTCCCCAGCATTGCAAGGTGGATTCTTAACCCCTGGACCACCAGGGAAGTGCTGGGGAAATGCATTCATAATGAAAGAATCTCTGAAGAAGTCCTAAGAGTGCTGAGAAAGTAGTTCACAATTTAAGATGCAGGAATAATAACAGTTCAATATCATCTATATGTACTCACCTTCCCATCAGCAATGCTTAATGTCTAAATCAGATATTAAACTTGATGCAAACATAAATAGTAATCTAGACCAGGGTTGGGAAACAATTTATATAAAGGGGAAAAAGTAAATAGTTCAGGCTCTGTGAGACATATGGTCTCTGCCATTGTAGAGTGACAATAGCTATAAATGATATATTAACATATGAGTGCATCAGTGTTCCAATAAAATTTTATTTACAAAAGTTGTCAGTGGGCCAGGTCTGCCTGCAGTCCATAGTTTGCCAACCCCCGATCTAGATTTCTTTATGGTTTTTCTTTTTTAAAAACAATTTTTTAATTGAAGTATAGCTGATTTAAAATGTGTAAGTTTCTACCAAACAGCAAAGTGATTAAGTTATTGTATTTTTTTTTATTAATTAAGCTAGGGCACCACAGACATATTCTAAGAGAAAGATCTTCACTTAGCTATTAAACATAGCACAGTGACAGTGTATTTTAAATTGAAGTATTTTGCAGATCTCAATTTATTATAGAAATGAGCTGTTTGAGTCCCTGGCTCTGCAGAGCACTCCAGTAATGCAATTCCAGCTTGAGAGGCACATACCACTCTAGGTCAAGTGCTGACATTGAAGGAAATTTTGGCAGTTGAGGGATGTCACAGCCACCAGGGCAGATGGAATTACTCTGTACTCTCTCTCTCTGTTTTGGCTAATTGGATTACTCTTCAGAGAAGGATGTTTGATAAAGTCAGATTAATAGGGGGATCCTCTTTAGCCAGCAAAGAACATACTTTCCTGAATGGAAGCAATGGGATGAGTTATCAAAACATGGGTGTCTGAGCTATAAGAAACACCTTTAGTACCAAAAGTAAAAGATCAAAGGGGTCCTATTAGCTACAAATATAAAGCTCCAGTATCTTGTTCTTCTAGTTCATGGACAAGAATTAAATATGCACTCTGAGTCAAACAGGACGTAAACCTATTGCTGTTTAGTCACTAAATCATGTCTGGCTCTTTTGTGATGCCATGGTCTGTAGCCCACCAGGCTCCTCAGTCCACAGGGTTTCCCAGGGCAAGAATACTGGAGTGGTTTGTCATTGCCTACTCCAAGGGATCTTCCTGACCCAGAGATTGAACCCAAGTCTCCTGCCTTGGCAGGCGGGTGCTCTACTGCTGAGCCACCAGGGAAGCCCATACATCTGTACTTTATCTTTTTTTGCCTTATTTCTTAGAACAGGCCTCCTTGCACAGTAGGAGACAAGTGAGAGTTATGATTTTGTGATAGTCATGTATGGTAGTAGAAAAGTCTTCCCACTAGAGACCATCTGGATATTCAGTCTAGCTCCACAGGTAGCCTTCAAGCCTCATTTTTCTTTTCAATCTTCAGATATAATGCCAACCATGGAAGATTTGTATGGAAATGAAATGAGATATGAAATATAGAGCTTCAAGGGGCACAACAGATACTCAAAAACCATTCAGCTCAGTTCAGTTCAGTCGCTCAGTTGTGTCCGACTCTTTGCGACCCCATGATTCGCAGCACGCCAGGCCTCCCTGTCCATCACCAACTCCCGGAGTTCACTCAGGTTCAAGTTCATCGAGTCAGTGATGCCATCCAGCCATCTCATCCTCTGTCGTTGCCTTCTCCTCCTGCCCCCAATCCCTCCCAGCATCAAAGTCTTTTCCAATGAGTCAACTCTTCACATGAGGTGGCCGAAGTACTGGAGTTTCAGCTTCAGCATTGTTCCTTCCAAAGAAATCCCAGGGCTGATCTCCTTCAGAATGGACTGGTTAGATCTCCTTGCAGTCCAAGGGACTTGCAAGAGTCTTCTCCAACACCACAGTTCAAAAGCATCAATTTTTCAGCGCTCAGCCTTCTTCACAGTCCAACTCTCACATCCATACGTGATTACTGGAAAAACCATAGCCTTGACTAGACGGACGTTAGTCGGCAAAGTAATGTCTCTGGTTTTGAATATACTATCTAGTTTGGTCATAACTTTCCTTCCAAGGAGTAAGTGTCTTTTAATTTCATGGCTGCAATCACCATCTGCAGTGATTTTGGAGCCCCAAAAAATAAAGTCTGACACTGTTTCTACTGTTTCCCTATCTATTTCCCATGAAGTGATGGGACCAGATGCCATGATCTTCGTTTCTGACTGTTGAGTTTTAAGCCAACTTTTTCACTCTTCTCTTTCACTTTCATCAGGAGGCTTTTTAGTTTCTCTTCACTGTCTGCCATAAGGGTGGTGTCATCTGCATATCTGAGGTTATTGATATTTCTCCCAGCAATCTTGATTCCAGCTTGTGTTAGTTCTACTCATTTTACATCCCTCAAAAATTAGAACCACTGTGTTGTGTGATTTAGTCCCTTTCATGAAGAAAATAGTGGTTTGTCCTTCTACTGGTGTCAGTGGTCTATCCTGAACATATTCCTCTGTGATTATATGTAAGAATTTTTCTTTGATCCCTTTGTGTGAGAGATGGAATCTTCCCAGCAATCCAAGGCTCTCCTCAAAACCCACACTGCAGTGGAAATGCTCTCTCCCCACAAAAGGCACATTGTCTAATAGCCGTGAAATGTTCTTTCCCATGGTGAATGGTGTGTTTTGAGATCCACGTAATGTATGGTCAGTGGGAAAACCAAAGTCTACATCATAGGCCTCTGCTGAGTTGGGTGGACTAACAAGATTATAGCTTTCAAATTGGAAATATGGAATATGATGCAAAGAAAGAAATACTTCTGAGGCAAGGCACACAATAGGGCCCATTTGGAAGCAGACACCATCATGGTACAAATGCAGAATTTGTATCTTGGTTCTGTAGTTCATAGGCATGGGTTACAATTTGAACATGATTATTTGGGTTTCTTCAGGATAATTTGTGTTCCTTCATACTAGTTATGATGCCCGAGACAACCTCTGCATCCTTCCACAATGCCATTTCGTTCTAGACCTAATGTAGCAGTAGATATCCTTAGGGCTGTCTCCTAATGTGTCCCGAGCTCTGTGTCAAGAATCTCATGTTTTCATCTGAATGTCTTTCAGACCAAAGGTAGCTTCATGCCACAATCAGACTTTTTTAGTAAACCTAGTTCTATGACTGAGATTCTTGCCACTCTTTTTGGAAAGTTGGAGAAAATCCATGGAGATCAATGACCAACACAATCCTCTCTAGAAATTAAAATTGCAGCATTAATAGTTGATGAAAGTGTGGTTTGTTTGGTCTGAGGAGGGAAGCTACCTAAAGAAGTTAGTCATGCTTCCAGTTGCCATGAACCTAAGATTTTTGGAGGAATATAAAAATTAAGAGTACTGAGCCTTTTTCGAAGAACTGTGGTCATTTCCAACATTGTCCCCAGGCAATCTGATTCCAACCCAGCTGAAGAAGTTTTCAGCAAACATCACCCCATCTAGTGTACACAGAAATTGCAAGGCTTAAAAGGTATATGCTGGCAATCAGTATAAAACAACGGGCTTCAGACAACTACAAAGTTGCTGAGGATGGGCTATGTTTGTACATGATTACTGTCACTCTGGAATATGCTGTGGGGTTCATGTTGATCTTTTTTGTTATATTGATGTCATTCCAAACATCAAACAATAGGGTATTAAGGCTTAGTTAAGTTACCCTGCCTTTCTTTCCCAGCTTTCCTTTCCTAGGCAATTCGTAGAATTTGTATACTGCACCAGCAGTTTTTATCTTTTCTTACATTTGCCAGCAAGATGCAGTTTACTTTATTTGACACAGCACATAACTACAGAAGTGCTAAAGGACTTCTGGAAATCATTTATCCCAGCCCTCATCCCCACCCCAAAGCCAATGCTGGATTTCCGATGGAGATGGCTTCATTTTTCCTAGTCTGGTGGCTCTCAAATTTGGGTACATCAGAATCACATGAGGGCTTGTTAAAACACAGATCCCTGGGCACCACCCTCAGAGTTTCTAATTCGGTAGATAGGGAGCTTGCATCCCTAACACGTTCCATAGATGCTCCTGCTATTCATCCGAGAACCACACTTTGAGAACCATATTCCTCCCAAAGTGAGGCAACGATTGAGAGAAAGCACCCTTCTCAACTGACACTTTACATCTTTATTATTTTAGTTGATTACCCAATGTAGCATTATCAGTAATCTACTTCCAGTGATCAAGATTAGAATGTGTTTCCCAGCCTAGAGAAAGACTTCAACAGTAACACAACTCCAGTGGCATTGCAGGAGGAATGTGCTATTAGAAAAGGGCTGGCTGAATTGTGCTGCCGCTTCTCCTCCCCTCTCCCTTCACCTTCCCCTTTCCCCTCCTCCTCCTTCCCTTTCTCCTTCTAACTATTATTGCATATTTTTGTTTCTAGGAGCTTCAGCTGCAGTCTGGACTTAAGGCCAATATGGATGTTCAGGGTGGTCTAGCTATTGATATTACAGGTGCCATGGAGTTTAGTCTGTGGTATCGTGAATCTAAAACCCGAGTGAAAAACCGGTAAGCATATGTACAGTACTCTACGAAAAGAACCACAGATATTTCTTTTTTAATTTTATTAACATATAGTTGATTTACAATGTGAATTTCTGCTGTATAGAAAAATGATTCGGTTTTACTGAACATATATATGTTCTTTTTCATATTCTTTTCCATTATGGTTTATCATAGAATATTGAATATAGTTCCCTGTGCTATATAGTAGGACCTGGTTATTTATCCATTCTATATATAATAATTTGCCACTTCTCATAGCAAACTCCCGGTCCTTCCCTTCCCCATCCCACTCCCCCTTGGCAACCGTGAGTCTGTTCTCTATATGCAGAGATATGGTTTTGAAATTCTTTAACCTTCCAACCCCTCAAAATCTATGCTTTCTATTTGTAATCATTAAATCATAGAGTAGGAAGTAACCACAGGAGTCAACCTTACCATAGATCCTTATGAGCGGGTAGGTATATAATACAACTTAGAGAAGGATCTTCTTGCTTTTAAAGACATCCATGGACAGCTTGCCCAGTGGGTGAGACATCCATCTTCTCTTGGTATTCCACTTTCGGTTCAGTTTAGTCGCTCAGTCGTGTCCAACTCCTTGTGATCCCATGGACTGCAGCACGCCAGGCTTCCCTGTCCACCACCAACTCCTGGAGCTTGGTCAAACTCATGTCCATTGAGTTGATGATGCCATCCAACCATCTCATTCTCTGCCATCCCCTTCTCCTGCCTTCAGTCTTTCCCAGAATCAGGGTCTTTTCCAAGGAGTCAATTCTTCGCATAAGGGGGACAAAGTATTGGAGCTTGAGCATCAGTCCTTCCAATGAATATTTAGGACTGATTTCCTTTAGGATTGACTGGTTTGATCTTCTTGCAGTCCAAGGGACTCTCAAGAGTCTTCTCCAACACCACAGTTTAAAAGCATCCATTCTTCAGTGCTCAGCTTTGTTTATGGTCCAACTCTCACATCCATACATGACTACTGGAAAAACCATAGCTTTAACTAGACAGACCTTTGTTTTGCTTTTTAATATGCTGTCTAGGTTGGTCATAGCTTTTCTTCCAAGGAGCAAGTGTCTTAATTTCATGGCTGCAGTCATAAAATAAGCAGGGTAACAAAATATTCCACTTTAGTAGTTGACAATGCTGTCAGAAAACTTTACTTTTAAGCAAATTATTTTAGCTTATCCCTCTTGTTGAGATTTAAAATCTTTCTTCTTTTGCTATCTTCAGTGGAGAAAAATAAAAAGATGATCACTTTTGTGAAAAATCTAAGTCTTAAATATTCTGAGTCCTTTAAATGTATTTATCAGTGTTCATTTTTCTAAATAGAATTTTCTCAGGTCCTTTAGCTTTTTTAATTGAATCATCAGATCAAATGAAAGCATTTTATTTTGACCTTAAAGCATCTTTGAACTAGCATTATAATCAAAATAATTTTTCTTCTGTTTGTTATAGCATTGAAGAAAAGAAAATGACATTGATTTTTACATTTTTGGATATTTAAAAATACAGTGGGGCAGCAGTGAGATAGGAGTGCTAAAATTAGATTTTAAAATTTATTTTGAACGATGGGTGAAAGAATTGAGAAAAATCAAAAGGTAGCACACTTAACATGAAAGATGAGCCTCAGGGTTACTGAAAGGAACCAAAGAATGAGAAATGGGAGAAGCTTTCAGAGGGATAAGCAATGTAATTTAGGGCTTCCCACCAAATCAGTCATTTTTCTTGTCTTTCTGATGTATTTTCTGGATAGAAGTTTTCCCAAATTAAACTGAGTTGAATTATTTGCAGAAGGAAGTGAACAACAGCAATGCCAAAAAAAAGAAAAAAAAAGGTGGCTTTTTGAAAGGGACACAATATCCCTGATTGTCTGCCAGTGTCCACATTATAGCCAGTTCATCTTCAGTTTACCATTTGCTCATTTAAAGATGGTCTAAGCCTTTGTTGAGTGTAAGATACGAGAAGGTATGGTAAAGGGTTCAGGGATTTAAATGCTACCACCTCTGACCTACTTTTCACTGGCAATGGCAGCAAGTGTGCTGTGAGTAGGACGGCAAGCATTAGTAGGTCTATCAAAAGAGTGTAGCGTACAACTCAGATTTCATCTGAAGTCTGCAATTAAATTAGAGTGGTCCCAGAGGTAAGCCTTCTACTAGAATTGCTTATCCTCTTCATTTTCCTCCAAGACTTTATCCTACTCAGTCCAGTCTGTCTAGGTGATCATTGGAGAACCTATGATATCTGTCCTTTCTGAGCCATGCAATATACATGCTATAGGAATTGTTCTTCATGATACTATATATTTTTTAAAAATATCTTGGCAACCATAGACTTCTGTCACCAAAGACCTTTTAGAGAAAGTAATGAAATGAATTAAAATAACTACATAGAAGCCAAAAGAGAGATCGGTACCAAGAAAATTGTTGTAAACATCAGCTGTCTTCTGGGTGAGCTTAGATTTTAAGATAATCAGGTATTTCTGACTTTCTGAAAGGACCAGATCCCAGGCATCTTTTCCTCTTGGCTCTTGGTATGCCCTTATCAAACATTAATGTCAGATAGACATTTCATTTCCACATTTAGAACTGAAGGCTGGGAGAGGACTCAGAGGTAAGGCAAATTTTCACTGGCCAATTCCTAGAACTATCCAGGCTCTGGATAATTCCAACAGAATTCTAAGCAAATTTAGGTCACCTTTCCAGTTATCAATGTCAGAAATTCAGACCCCATGGTCTGTTAGTTCAGCTCAGTTAAATGTGATTCATGGATTATTTTGCTCAATTTTTAGGGTAAGTGTGTTAATAACTGGTGACATCACGGTGGACTCCTCTTTTGTGAAAGCTGGCTTGGAAATTGGTGCAGAAACAGAAGCAGGCTTGGAGTTTATCTCCACGGTGCAGTTTTCTCAGTACCCATTTTTAGTTTGTCTGCAGATGGACAAGGAAGATGTTCCATACAGGTAAGAAACAGGACTTATGGAATGTTCCAGGGACATCAAGAGTTCACCAGGAACTTGCACCCAATTTTGAGCATTCCACAGAAATTAAAGGAAAATGGTAAAACCCAGTGAGACATGAATTTTCTTTAAATGAGTAAAGAATAATTGATAAGACTAAAAAAAAAAATGACAGTTTCTAGCAGGCCAAGAAACTATAATGACAAGTTCATTTGATTCTGGAGATAATATCATATTCTAGCCCAGAAATAATTTATCAAGGCAACAAAGAGATTTGACTTAGTGTACGTTTCCACATAGTTTCAGCAAAAACACTAGATGCATGTTTACTATCAGCTGTTTTCACAGTTTTCTCTTGGATAGAAAGCTCAAAACAGAGCATCTGACAATCATTTACTATGGCTTAAAAGCCCGAATGAATTCACAAGTTTTATGTAATCCATATAACAGCAACTTGACCTGGTTTAAGTTTTGGTTGGGGATTTTGAATTTTAAAAAACATGCTTTTATTAGAGTACTTGTGTGTGCATGCTCAGTCTCTCAGTTGTGTTCAACTCTTTGTGACCCCATGAACTATAGCCTGCCAGGCTCCTCTGTCCATGGAATTCTTCAGGCAAGAACACTGGAATGGGTAGACATTGCGTTCTAAGGATCTTCCCAACCCAGGGATCAAACTCAGGTCTTTTACATTACAGGCAGATTCTTTACCATCTGAGCCACCAGGGAAGCTTCCCTGAGGCTATTAAGCAGTTACTAATTTATATTAACTTATGTCTAGAATGGACTTCCCTGGTGGCTCAGATGATAAAGAATCCGCCTGCCAATGCAGTAGACCTGGGTTCAATCCTTGGGTCAGGAAGAGCCCCTGGAGAAGGGAAAGGCTACCCTCTCTAGTATTCTTGCCTAGAAAATCCAATGGTCAGAGGAGCCTGGCGGGCTACAGTCCATGGGCTCACAAAGAGTTGGACGTGAATGAGCGACTAACACACACACACGCACACGTCTAGAATAAACGTCCATTAACACATTAAAAAGAACATCAACCTTCCAGTGGTCAAAATGCAGTGACCAGGAGCCCAGGCACAAGGCTAACTGATCTGGTTCCACATTTCACTTGGCCCAGAGCTCTGGGGTTGTTTCCCTCTCAGCATTGTTGGCGTAAATCCAGATGGATTTGCTCCTTACTAAAAGGGGTGTACCCCAAAGGCAGGGCCCCTGGAATGAGGGATGGGGGACATAGCAAGGCCTAGAAAGCTTAGCAGCATCTCCAAAACTCTGAGAGGCATTTGGTCCTTCATGCCAGAAAAATGAGTGGCAGGACTCTCATATCCCAGGCCTGTGAAGTGTATCTGTTGGTGGGCAACGAAATGGGAAGAAAAAAATCACCCCACTCATGGGAATGAAAGCTTTGGTACTGTCGTCCTTTCTCAAATGGCTTTGGCTCAGAAGCTTGAAGTGTTCATTCAATAACTGGGCTCTGATGGGTGTGGTGTGACTTTAATATGTGTGTGATTTTGTTATTGTTGTTTTTATGCAGGCAATTTGAGACAAAATATGAAAGGCTGTCCACAGGCAGAGGTTATGTTTCTCGGAAGAGAAAAGAAAGCCTAATAGGAGGATGTGAATTCCCGCTGCACCAAGAGAACTCTGACATGTGCAAGGTGGTGTTTGCTCCTCAACCAGAGAGTAGTTCCAGTGGTTGGTTTTAAAACTGATGGGGGCTGTTTCACTAGACTCCATCTCACCGGAAGGGATACGATGTGACATGCCTAAGTATTGCTCTCTGAGAGCACAGTGTTTACATATTTACCTGTATTTAAGAGTTTTGTGAAACGTGATAAAAAACCTCACATAATTAAGTTTGGGCCTGAATCATTCGATACTACCTACAGTGTCATTCTGAGCCAATCTATGTGATACTTTTAGTAGCATTCAAAGTTTTCCTGCATCTCTCTCAAATTACATTTACTATTGTGAAACTTGTTCTGCCCTAAAAAGAAACTATTAAAAAAAAAAAAAAAAGACATACACACACTTGGGGGAGCGCAATTTTGTTTCAAAAATGTTCAATCAGTGTATGAAGTCCTTGGTAAAATCTTACATGGCTTGTCTCTTCCAAACATGCCCAGTCAGGAAAGTAGAGCTTTTTGTTGCTGTTTTTAGGGGGCATGAGGGAAAAGGGACATGACTTTTAAAGGCTTCTGTCAACCATGTTCAAGAGTTAATATTTATCACTTCTATTGTTAGTTTTATTGAGCCTTGAGGTAGGAGGCACACAGAATTGACACGTACCATCTCACCTCTCTGCGGGCCACATAGATTGCTAGAAGAAAGCCTGTCAGTCCTCTGCCTTCTGCCTTACAAAAATGTCAGACTGAGCTTACCAGAATTAGCAATATTAACTTCAGGAACTCCATTTGACTTTTTTTGTGCTGCGTCTCTTTGAGACTTCCGTATGGTCCACTGTCCTTTATAAGGAAGATCCTCAAGTATTCATCATTTTTTTATCTTTCGATCAATTGTTTTGTGGTGGGAGTTCCAATCTGTTGGACTACAATCTACAAAAGCTGGGAGAACTTAATAATACTTTAAGAAACTGATGGATTTGGATTCTAAACTATGAAATCAAGAAAAGAATGTCTCTATCTGTACAAATTAAAAGAAACATTAAAAGAGACATCTCTTACACCTCCTGTATTGGCAGGTGGGTTCTTTACTACCAGCAATCAGTACTTTACTCTTTTTACTGTTGAATAATATCCCATTATATAAATATGCCATTTATCAGTTGACGGACATTTGAATAGTTTTCACCTTTTCATATGTTAACCATTTTCAAGTATTTACTAATAAAACAGACATGTGTATTAGTGACAGGATCCAAACAGATAACAGGTGCTTACTTGTCCATGAAACACACACACCCAAAATGGAAGTTTAAGTAGCCCACCATTAGTTGTAAATTTAAGATGAAATGTGATGAAATAAATATGTGGAATTCCCACTGAATTGCTTTTGTCTTCTATTACTTAGTTGTTGTTCAATCGCTAAGTCACGTCCAACTCTTTGCAACCCCATGGACTGCAGCACACCAGGCTTCCGTCTTTACTATCTCCAGGAGTTTGTTCAGACTAGTGTCCGTTGAGTCAGTGATGCCATCCAGCCATCCATTACTTTGAGCTCCATATTTGTCTGTTACCGTCACTTTCTGAGCACAGATACACATACAACTGAGCCTCTACAGCTCTGCAGAATAGGCCAGGTGCTCTAATGAGTGGTCAGGAAATACACTGCTGAAAACAGCAGCAGTCAGAAGCTCTTAAAAACAAGCTCTAAGCCCAGTTTTTTAAAACTTTGGACCAGCACACTTATTGTGGTACTGAGAAAAGAAAAAAGACTACAAACCAGGAGGGTTTTGGGGGATACTGGTAGTGGTGGTGGCATTGGCCTTGGAGGAAACATTCTGTAGAGATACTGTTGTTGCAGCTAAAGCAAGTTGATGCAAGATGTTGTGAGCTAAGAAACCTCGGCCATGTGAGGCTTGGCCCATCCCAGCTACTTCTGTGATAACAGCCTGTGTGGTGTGTGTGTGTGTGCGGGCTCAGTTGTGTGCAACTCTGCGATCCCATGTACGGTAGCCCGCCAGGTTCCTCTGTCCGTGGTATTTTTCAGGCAAAAATACTGGAGTGGGTTGCCGTGACCTCCTCCAGGGGATCTTCCCGATCCTGGGATTGAACCCACGTCTCTTACCTCTCCTACACTGGCAGGCGGGTTCTTTCGCACTAGTGACCAGTATTTGACTCTTTTTACGGTTGAATAATATTCCATTATATAAATATACCATTTAACAGTTGATGTTCATTTGGGTAGTTTTCACCTTGGGTTATTATGAGTAATTCTGTTATGAACTTTTGTGTACAAATTTTTGTGTGAGCATATGTTTTTATTTCTCTTGGGTATATGCCTCATAGTAGAATTGCTAGGTCAAATAGCAATTCTATGTTTAGACTTTTAAGAATTGCCAAATTGTTTTTCATGTGACTACACCATTTTACATTTCTACCAGCAGTGTATAAGGTTTCTGATATCTCCCTATCTTCAACAACAATCTTACTGCCCTTTTAAAATTATAGCCATCCTAGTGGATGTGAAATGGTACTTCACTATTGTTTTGATTTGTGTTTCCCTAATGACTAATGATGTTGAGCATTCTTCAGTGCACTTTCTAACCACTGCATATTATTATGTTCTTTGGAGATATGTTTATTCAGATCCTTTGCCTTTTAAAAAATTGGATTATTTGTCTTTATTATTGAGTGGTAAGAATTCCTTGTATATTTGGGCTGTAAGTCCCTTGTCAGATAAATAATTTCTGAATATTTTTTCCATTCTGTGTGATGTCTTTTCGCTCTCTTGATAATGTTCTTTGAAACACAAGAGTTTTTAATTGTAGTGAAACGCAAGTAATCTGTTTTTTCTTTTGTTGCTTGTACTTTTGGTCACATCCAAGAAACCACTGGAAGTCCAAGGTCACAAAGATTTACCCCTATGTTTTCTTGTAAGAGTTTCATAGTTAGCTCTTAATTAAATATTTGATCTAGTTTGAATTAACCTTTATATATGATGTGCAGTAGGGGGTCCAAATTCATTCTTTTGTATGTGGACACCTGGTTGTCCCAACAGCATTTGTTAAAAGTATTTTTTTTCCCCACTAAATTGTCTTCTTTGTTGAAAATCAATTGACTGTAAGTGTAATGGCTCACTTCTGAATTGTCAGTTTTATTCTATTAATCTGCATATTATCTTTATTCCAGTAGGATACTCTTTTGAGTGTTGTTGCTTTATAGTAACTTTTGAAATTGTGACCTGTGAGTCCACCTACTTTGTTCTTTCTCAAGATTGTTGTGGCTATCCTGAGTCCCTTGAGTTTCCATATGAATTTTAGGATTTAGCTTGTCAATTTCCACAAACACAGCTGGGATTCTGATAAGGATTATATTGAATCTGTGCATCAGTTCAAGAAGTATTACCATCTTAACAATATTATATCTCCTGATCCATGAATGTGAGACACCTTTCCACTTACTGAAATCTTTTAAAATTACTTTCAACGATGTTTTGTGATTTTCAGAGTATAAGTTTTGCACTTCTTTTGTCAAATTTATTCCAAGTGTTCTATTATTTTTGATGCTATTGTGAATGGAATTGTTTTCTTACTTTCATTTTCGAATTTTTCATTGCAAGTGTATAAAAATGCAATTTTTTGTATTTGATCATGTATCCTGCAACCCTGCTGAACTCACTTGTTAGTTCTAATATCTTATGATAGATTCCTAAAGATTTTCTATATAAAAGAGCATATCATCTGTAAATAAAGACTGTTTTGCTTCTTCCTTTCCAATATAAATTGCTTTAATTTTCTTATTGCTTAAATGCCCTGGCTAGAACTTGGAGCCTGAACATTGAATGGAAGTAGTGAGTGTGGACATAGCAAAGATGGTGGTGCTAGCAATGATGGTGGTGGGGGTGAGAGCAATGAGGGATGATAACCCCAGAACGTGGAAGGAGGGCTCAAATTACTTGGTAAAGCTCCAGTTCTATTTTCACTAATTAATTTACTTTAAAATTCATAAAAACTTATTTGAAAGCTTAAAACATATTAAAAATAGTCTAAATGTGCTCCTGTACAGGGGAGGAGGGACAGAGTTCAAGATGTCTATCCTGTCATTGGGCTTCCCACGTGTTTCAGCTGGGAAGTTGAAAGTTAAGAGTCTGTTCTGGACTCAGGTTGATCAAATATTCACTGCACTTTCTGCATTAATTTAGTTGTCAATTGAGACAGTGGGGACAGCAGATGAGTGGAACCGGCAGGTTGTGACTTGAAATTCCAGGTCTACAATCTGTTGGTTGAATGATTTGGGGCATATGACTCTATTTGTCCTCTTTAGAATAGGTATGATAATCCTATTTCACTGGGTGGTTTGAAGAATTCCTTGAGATAATGAATGTATATAGCGCTGAGCACACGGTGCTGTGCTTAGTCGCTCAGTCGTGTCCGACTCTTTGCGACCCCATGGACTGTAGCCCACCAGGCTCCTCTGTCCATGGGATTTCCCAAGCAGGAATACTGGAGTGGATTGCCATTTCCTTCTCCAGGGGATCTTCCCAACCCAGGGATCAAACCCAGGTCTCCCACGTTGCAGGCAGATCCTTTACCGACTGCGCCACCAGAGCACACAGTAGCATCTGATAAATGTTATTTTCCACTTGACTTAATACTGTTTTTAGTATTAGAGATGTCATGACCAATGTTCTTAGTCATCAATGATCAGTTTCAACAAAATAATATTTGTTTATACTTTCTACCTCTACCTTCCAACTAGTGAGATAACACAGTGGTCACACTCCTCTAACTCAATGGCCAGGATATCTGAGCCTCTCATGTGTGGCATTCAGGAGAGTGGGAAGCAGGGAGGGCAGTTTGGAATAAGACCACATGATTTCTTTCCCTTTCTTCAGCTACTGCTTAACCAGGATTGGCTTCTCTTGTGTATCAGACTCCTTTACTATCCAGGACTTCTAAACCCCCAAGATGGAGTCAGGTCTGTTTGCAGCTTGACTGTGCAGACAAGCAGTTCACACTCACAGAGCCTACTGCATGATTGCATATTCTGTTTGATGAGGTTATAGAGGAGCATAAAAGTTGATATCAATAAAAAGTCCACCATTGGAGGTACATTAACTAATCATTTACCTTCCATAGTGGGATTAACATTAATCTAGGATGAGTTCGTAATCCTTTGCTACTCTCCTATTAATAAGAGTTTAATTTGTTCACAGTTGACTTGGAACGTCACATAAACCTGTATGCTATTTTCATCCTTCTATTTTTACTAAAAAGATTCCTGCCATAATCTTCTAGGATTACATGTAAAAGTTTGGACCTTCTCTTTCCAGAATAGGCTTTAGATTATATTACCTGATTCCTTTGTTAGTGAAAGTGAGTCACCTCCATTCTGTTTTGGGTTACCTATCCCCACTTTTTTAAACCTCTCCCACTTAATTTGCTTGAAGATCAACCATGTAAACACAGTCAAAAGTAAGATTTCTGTGTGAGATGAATTAAATTATTGAGATACAAAGAGATGTTTGTGAGTGAAGATGTTCTAATATATTCCCCAATTATGGAAGAAGACATCAGCTTTCCAATAAAATCAGAGAGGACCTTGGTGAAGCCAAAGCACTTATGGGATGATCAGACAGTTCCCAAGACTTAATTATTTTTACTTCACCAAAGTCTTCCACAGTCTCCCAGTTACCCTCATGATTCATCATTTTATACAGAACCTCTTAGGCACCATGCACTGCTCTAGGCACTTCATAGGTGGCCTATAATTTCATCCTCAAAATGATCCTATACTGTAGAAACTGTAATTATACACCTTTTCTGTATGGAGAACTGAAGCACAGAGAGACTCAGGGCCTTGTGTAAGATCTCATAACCAGTAGAGATCACAGGATTAATCCAGGAGTCTCCCTCTAGCGTTCAGGCATGTAATCATTGTCCTCTGCTACCTACCCAGGATTCAATCTGAGCTCCTAAGTCTGGAAGTGAGTTTCCTCTCCACACTCAAATTCAACATTTCATTCCAGCTTCAACCACATGACTCTTCACAAGCAGCACCCCTCATGTTCCTGCCACATATACTCTCCAAACACACCAACATCCAGCTGTTCAGTTCCTCGTCTCTCACCCTTCCTTCTGCCCAAACGAATCTCCCCAAGCACAGCTTCCGTCATACTTCCTGTGCGTAGAAGCTGCCAATGACTGAGCCACCTGCTTGCAGGTACACTTGGTACGTCTGCCACCCACCTGGGAATTAGAAAGGGTGAGCTTCTCAAGCTTAGATCCACACTTGGAGAGCCTTGCCCTAGAAAAAAAAGAAGATATTTAAAGTCATAAGAAGACTCCCAGTCTCTTCTAAAGTTTGCAAACTGTGTGTGTGTGTGTGTTTAGAAAGTGGAGTTGTTGGGTGAGGGAAGGGTTGAAAGCAAGTGTTTGTATTTTAGCAGTGAATATGTATTTCAGCAAATCACAAGGCACTTCTCATCCCTCAGTCTTCAGGATAATTTTATACAAGCGAAGTGCTAAAATATGAAGTTTCTAAATAAGGTGTTTGCATGTTTTGGGGTAGATGATAGGGAGATATCTGTGTCAAAAGTGTTAAGATTATTCATGACCTTTTATTAGAGGACTTTGTCTCAAGGAAATCATCAGACATGCTTGGAAAGATTTGTGTTCAGAGATGTTCATGGCAGCATTATTTTCACAGCCCCAAACCATAAGAACTAAGTGCTTAAAATATGAGATTAAGTAAACATGAGATAAGAAATAAGATATAGATGTTAAAAAACATTCCTTTAAAAATATTGGAAGTTAAGGAGGTAGGTTTATAAATGTATGGAAAAAATAGACTACAAAATAGCAGGTAAAGTATCAAATACACTTGTAAGTAATAATATTTGCTTCTGGAGGTATTTTGCTTAGTGATTAAGAATTTTCCTGCTTTTTAGTTTTTAGATTATTTTTACATTTCTAAATTTCATTCAAAGAACATGTACTATTTTTATAAACAGAAGATATCCCAGTAAGTGGTTTGAGCATTTTTAAGCAAACTGTATAGGAGTGAACTTGAATTTTTCAGTAGCAAATGTGCTATAATTAAGAGGTGTATTGTAGTAGTTTATATTTCTTTTTTTTGTTAGTAGTTAATATTTCTTGAATGCAACTATAGGCTAGGAGTAATATGCATTATCTCACAATTCTGTCTTTATAATAATATATAATATGCCACATATTATATGTATATTATAATGTTATCCTATAATGCTCTATCTAGGGTTTGCTTGTGTGGAATATACATACGTGTATAATAAAACCTGTTTTCACTCGCTATCCAGTGGTACTGAAGGTATATAAGCCTTCAGGGATGATTATACTCAAGGGGCAATCTGTTGATTGGGGCAGAAAAAAATATATGTAAGTTTTTGCTGTGTCTCTGATGACTATCTTTTCACACCATTTCTGTGTGAATAAACTTCCTGTCAAAGGGCTTGGGCCTTGCTACTGCCCGACATGCTCCTCTCCTTACTGCCCTTCAACAGCTCCCTGCCCTCTGCACAGCTAAACTGCTGCTTCACTTTCAGTCTCTTGCTATTGCGCTGGTTTTCTGCTTCTCTTCACACCTAGCCCTCTTTGCGCCATGCCTGCCCCATGCTGGGTCGCTGGCATGGATCTCCTCTTTGCAGCCCTTGGCCAGTTTCCTCTTTCAATCTCCATGCCTTCGACAAGGCTTAGACTAAAGAGTTTCATCAGCGTATCAGGCATTCTCACCATGTTTAAAGGCTTCCTGAAATCCTAACCTCTTCATGAGTCAGAATGCCTGGCGTATAGCAGACATTCATTCATTCCTAAAGAACATTAATTCCCTCCATGCTAGAAATACACTAGTGAGATTCTACCCTCTGAGATTCCAGCATATGCTCAACACATACATAAGGCACACCCAACAAATCTCTTTTTTGTTTATTGGAGTATAATTGCTTTCCAATGTTCTGTTAGTTTCTGCTGTACAACAGTGTGAATCAGCTATACGTATACATATATCCCTCTTGAACCTCCCTCCCCTCCACATCCTACCCCTCTAGGTCATCACATGATGGTGTATGGTGTATACATGTCAATGAACAAATCTTTATAGACCATTCTCATTCTAGATTTTTTCTAGAATCTTTGACCTAACCTACACTAGTCTAAGAACCAGCTTTAAAATTCCTTCTTTAAAAAGTATCTGTTTAAAGGAAAGGAAAATAAAAGTGAAGTCGCTCAGTCATGTCCGACTCTTTGCGACCCCATGGACTGTAGCCTACCAAGCTCCTTTGTCCATGGAATTTTCCAGGCAATAGTACTGGAGTGGATTGCCATTTCCTTCTCCAGTGGATCTTCCCGACCCAGGGATTGAACCCAGGTCTCTCACATTTACTGTCTGATCCACCAGGGAAGTCCAAAGCACTCCTTATTTAGGATGGTGGTTAAAACAAGTCCCTGAATTATTTGACACTCTTTCCATTGAGAGATGGGACTATGTTTCTGCCCACTGAAATCCGGGCTACGTGAATGCTTGTCAGATAGAGTAAAAGTGATGCTGTCTCACTCTGAACTAGGCCTTGAGAAATGGGCAGTGTCTGTTCCTGTCTCATGGGATAGTCATTTTTGGAACCCAGCCACCATGTTTTGAGGAAGCCCAAGCAGTCCAGGGTTCAATCCAGGGTTGGGAAGATCCCCTGGAGAAGGAAAAGGCTACCCACTCCAGTATTCTGGCCTAGAGAATTCCATGGACTGTATAGTCCATGGGGCTGCAAAGAGTCAGACACGACAGAGCAATTTTCACTTTCTGATCACTTTTCAAGCTGTCCATGGAGAGGCCCAGCTGAAGAGGAACTGAGGCTCTTGACTGGCTCCAACTGAGCTCCCAGCTGACAGCTATTATCAGCTTTCTAGTCATAGGAATGGGCCGTTGTGGAAGTAGATTCTCCCTAGAAGTCGAGCTGCTACGAAAAGCAGAGCCAAACCTTCCATGCTGAGCTCTGCCCAAATTGCAGACTCACAAGTTAAACACATGAGTTTTGTATTTTTTAAGCCACTAAGTTTTAGGGTGGATTGTTATTCAGCAATACACAATGAGAACAATGGTTCTGGACATATGCAGTGAATCTGCTTTAGGAGGGCTTTGCTAGATGGTTAAATTGCTCTGCATAAGAAATAATAGGAAAATAAGAGGATTCTGAGCCAGCAAGCTAAGGAGCAGAGGATGAAGAGAGGCAGAGGGCTCCAACCATACAGAGGATGGGAAAAGCACAAACGAACTCAACAGCTAGCAAAATGCTCTAGTGCCTATTCGGAACAGGCGTGCCAGTGCTCAGGTTAAAGGTGTTTGCTGACACAGCTGGCTGCAGGCACGGGGCACATGCCAATCTCTGTGCCATTACCATAAGCATTCAACATAACCCTGCCATATGTATACATTCTCGAGTCTGGAATACTCAGGACAGGATGGGTACACTGCAATGAAGCTTGGTGGAATAGCACAATGCAATTATTAAGGTTTATAGTAACTTCAGTGTTAGAGCTGATCCTTCCTGCCCTGTCTCCAACTGTGTGCCTCATTTATTTTGGTTTTGAAGGGGATGACCACAGATACTTTCCTGAGCCTCAGTGTGAACCCTTGGGGACATTCGTTGTCTAGGTTGCTCTTTGGTGTCAGTGGAGCATCCCATACCTTGGTAGGTGCCCCTCACAATGTTCCTTAATAATGAGAGCATGTAGATGCCTTAGATACCTTGATTAAGTGAAATACTCTAGGTCCAAGGAAAGACCATATCAGACTCTGACGTCAAGAACCATAAAATAATAAACTCATGTTGTCTGAAGCCACTATTTTCAGTGGCTTAAGCCACTAAGTTTGTGGTTACCACAAGAGAAAAGTAATAAAACCTGGATGTGAAACATTACAATAGAGTGTTTTAAGTTAAAGGAAAGATTTGTTAGAAGACAGAAAAAAAGGAAAATGTCCAAAGCTTGTTTCTTGAGTTAAAAGAAAGACAAAACAGTGCACATTTTCTTTGCATTTACTTTTACTGGAAAAAAGAAAAAACAACAACAAAACATTTTTTTTCAAAAGAATCAAAAGACCATTACACAAGATTGCACAATCACTTACAAATACTGTCAATTAAAGGTAAGTAGGCTAGTCTCACAGAGTCCTTGTCTAAGTAGTTTTCTCCGTATGCAATACACTGACAAAGTCATTCTCAGAGCTGTTGGGCTGGATTCACAGTCCCGCTGGGCATGCTCACTGCATTTCATAATTGAATCACATCAGATCTCAAGTAGGAACTCTTCCACCAAGATTTCTATCATGAGAGCAGTTTAAACAGTCACCTTCTTTCCATTTCCCACTGGCTTTTTTCGTAGTCAGAGGTATAGTTCAGCGTTATCCAATGTCTTTCTCCATTTACCACACAATTTACTCTCCTTTGTTTGGGACCTAACTTCCTCAGTCTTCACATTCTTTTCAACCACCACTGTCTTTACTGTACAATAAGCTGAGTTCAGTGTAAATATAGAAACCAACATCTTCAAAGGGGGAGAAAAAGAAAGGACCACCTGCTAGAAAAAGGATACAAGGATGATAGGTAATTTCAGGAAGCCCTGGAAAGGACTTTTTGCCATTAACATTAGCTTGTAAAAAGCAAGTATGAAACTTAAAAAAAGAAATCAAATCTGATGTGTGTGTGTTTTATTTTGCACCATTATGAATCAAATACAAATACAACTAATAATATGCTCTAAGTTGCAACATGAAACAAGAATGGTAACAGCTTACAAATGCTGTGAACGTTCAGTTCTCTTCTGAGACATGGGGTATATCAATACTCCAGTTTTCAGAATCCTCCCCTGGGCCTTGTAATCACACGTGCCACAGATGGACCTGTGTTTTTATTTTTCCCCCAGAGGACCGGAGTCTGCAATTCTTATTAGATTCAAACTCAAGTTACAACTTAGCAAATGCTACATGCTTTATTAATGATTTTATGCACCTGTGAGGTCTACTTAGGACCCAGAAATTAATTAAGAATATAGAAACAATCTCTTGAAAATATATATCATATCTCTACATATACCTCTTTAGGAATTATGTAAAAGCCTAACATATTCTGTGAATTTGATTTTTATAAGTAGTTTTCTAAAACAAACCTACACATAATTTTTCCCCTCAACAGTACTGATAAAATACAGGGCACCTTTTTCTTTCAAGTATTTGGGTAAAATAGCATACCCTGAGAATTTGGGGTGCAAACCTACACCTTGTAAACTGTAGAATGAAACTCCTCAAGCACCACATAGGAAAATGTGTACCGTGATGGTTTTAAAACACAGAGACTATTACTGAATGTGTCTTCTCATGCACATATAATATATACTTATCATGAGATTATAGTCAGTCTACTTAAGAATCAACACTGTCCTGCAGTCCAAAGTATTATTTCAGGTAGCATGAGCATTCAATTTGTAACAAACACAGACTTCCATTTCTATGAAATATGAAAATAATTTAAATGCATTGGATCTCTTTAAGAGGCAAGAATGATGAAATCAAATCTGAAATTAAAAAGATTTATATAGCTATGTATTTCTGAGTGACATAGGATGGTTTTGAAGTGCATGTTAACATTTAAGATTCATCATAAAGATGTCAAAATGTAATTTGTATTAGCTTATTTGTTCAATCATATCCAGAGAGCCATACACATACAGACATAACAGATGCAGACAGACATACAGAGAGCCAATATGTTAGGTCACTAACTGCATATTTGGGCTTCATTTCATCCTGAGGGCAATTTCAGAGAGTGTTTTTCAAGAAAATACATTCTGGTGAATTAAACTGTTGTACTGGTTACAAATTTGTTCAGTTTTCCAACAACAATTCAAAAGGAGCATATTTAAACCTGACCATTTGACCAACAGGGAAAAAGGGAAAATGGGTCAAGATTTCTACACAAAATACCCTGTGGTTCATCTGGAAAACTACATTTTCACATGTAACCCCAAGAAGAGATGGCCAAAGGCAGACTCTGCAATTCTAATTAGATTCAAGCTCCAGGAACCCTATAGGAAATGTTACATGCTTTATTAATGGTTTTGTATTTTTAAACCATAAAAAGGTAGCTTGGTAGATGAAAGGACACTGTTAGGGTGATGGTTTTATGGGCCAGAAGGTTTCATATACTCCTGGCTTTTTCTACTTAGCTTTGGTTGAATAAGGAAGGACTCAACTACTTCATTCAAATATCAACACAACCTCAAGAAATAAAACAATGAAAAGTGAGGATTTAGATTTACCTCATGTTTTTAAACATGTTCCCCTCTATCATTTGAGGTGGTAAATGGCCTAGCAGCTTTGCTTTGTACGGCTTGATGAAATAGAGAACCATGAAATTATCACAGATGATATGGTATTCATAGAACACTACTTTAAAATCCCTTATTTTAACCACTTGGACATTTACTACAACCAAAGCAGCTTCTCAGAGGACGTGGCCTCTCTCATAGGGCCAACAAATGAAAAGTTCTTTTTTTCCTAGTTTACCTCATTGTGAAAATTTGAGGCTCAGATCTGTTAGGGGAAAATAATGATAAATAGTGATAAGTAGCTTATGGGATCCCCAGACCCTTGGTAGGTAAGACTCCATCACATTCTCTGGGAAAGGAGATGTCTCTCTTTTTGGAGACCTGGAAGTAGTTGACTAAACACGAGCACTGGGTTTTCCTAAAAGTCACATGTAGTTTTGAAATAGTCTTGTCAATTCTGGTTCTATCTATGAAATTGTATCTGAGTTTCACAGGATGTGTTCAATACTTGAGATTTCGGTGTTCTGAAAGCATTATAAGTTATTTGAGTACTATGTTTGAGATCTTTAACAGATTCTACATTCTTGTTTCAGTATTAAGTGACCAAGACCCAGAGCATCTCTACTGAATATAAGGAAGGGCTGATGCTGTGAGAGACGCTTCCTAGTAATGAAAAATTAAGTTCTGGGCTGAATCTGTTGATGGAGTTGAGTAAGATGACTTCTATAACAAAGGAATAACACTTCCCCCAATTATGGCACAAGGACATCTTTTCCAAATACAGAGACTATTCCATATTTCATGCTCCGTATCTCATAGAGGCAGTCTCCTCATTTCATAGCTCATCAGCCCAATGATTGATTGAATTGTGACCAGAGCTGACTATTCCTGTCTCAAACCCTTCCTTTTACCCAAAAGAACTTCTTTTCAGAATAAGATCCCTTTAAGGAAAGCCCTGAATATGAAATTGAGGTTTTTTTAAAAAGAGTACAACTGAGATGGAAGCATAAAACATATCTTCAGTCATGAACAGTATAAAGTTCTGTGGTTTCAAGATGTAATTTTAAGCAAAAATCAATATTGATGATCATTAAAATAAAAATAAGGCTTTAAAAATTACCGTAATGCTTTATCTTTTAAAAAATAAGTAAATAAGAGGAGATTCCTTTTTGAAAAGCCCAGGAGAACCTTCAAGTTATTCTTTTTAAAAGTAAGAAATATTTCAATCTAACATTTGTTGAATATATAATATATTAACTCACTTATAAATTATGATGAGCTAAATATTTATCTGTTCAATCAGCTCTTCGAAACTTACCATGAACACTCACTAAAATAACCTTCAGAAGTGGGCTACAACTGAGGCAGTATTGAACGTCAATGAAAGATTCTATGATTTGGATTCTCGACATCTCTTAAAACCATAAGGAGCAAGTGATATAAACCTAGATCACTGCTATTGGTGTGGTGATGGCTGGAGAGAATCGGAGCCACCAAATCAGAGTTCACTTTCTGCTCCACTACCCCAAACAGGTCACACTTCAGACTCCAAACAATCTGTGAGAGAGAGGAGTATGCAACTATGGAGGGAATCATTAAAGAAGAATATAATCCTCCACACTCATAGCAAAGCTTGGATTCTAGAGGGAAATAGATATTTTATACCTTTCTGAAACTAAGACCTTAATCTTTAACGCAACCACTGGCTCTCCAGTCTTTCAAACCATTCTATTTTAAGGCAACAAATGGTGTCATGGCATTGTTCCGATGGGAAAGTTAAAACAAGGCACAAAAGTTAAAACCACTGTTTTTCACAATCACATTTGAAATCATGCTAAACCAAATAAAAGGACATGTAAAACATAACCAAGAGAATGACTAGGCTTGGCTGGTCTATGATTCAAAATACAGACCCATCATATTGAAACCCAGACAAATGCTACAACTCTGCCTGCCAGTGCTGATATATTGTAAGAATCTGTAGGGAGATTTGTGACCCAAATGACTGATTTGTTGTTGGTTTACAACAAAACCAATCTTATTCTGTTGTATGTTTTGACTGAACTACAAGAACATGTAAGAGATGGTTTGCCTAGTCACAAATGCAGGAAGGAAAGATGAAGGGAAAGCTTATATTAAAGTACAAAAGGAAATAGTTTTACATAGGAAAAAAACGCAACCATTCAATCAGCAATAACACAAAGTGTCTTAACAGGGTTATTCAGAAAAATATAGAAACTTACACACTTGTTTATAAGAAGCAAAAACTAAGAATAACGTATCTAGGGGAAGTTTTTCTGGTGGTTCTTAGTGTTGTTACAATGAAGCCTTCAGATTTAAGAAGGTTTGTCCATCTTTCTGTCTTGCTCCTATAAACAAACATAGTCAAAGAAAAGACTGTTAGTTCCAAAAGTAAATTTCAGTCTTGAGGAAGCAAGCAAAATGCCAAGATACATTTTATTTAACTATTTGGCTAATTTCTGTGTGAATAATGCTGAAGTTCACATTTTAAAATTGGAGAATGTGTTTCTGAACCTACTAGACATCCTACTGACTTCACGAAATTGCCCCAAATGGAACATCTTTTTGAAACTTGAATTAAATACAGTCAATCCATTCAAAGAGTTAAATATTTAGTTTTACTGAAATCATCCATAACAGAAAATAGTATAACAGATATGTTCTTAAAACATACAAAAATGATATTTTAATTGAAACATTTGAAATTAACATGAGATATTAATTTAGTTAAATGAATAAACTCTATACTCTAAAGTGAATGGTCACCACCTAAATTGTGTGGAATTTCATACTGTGCATTTTGTTTGAAATGAGATATACTGGTTAGAGTCTATAACTTATTTCAATTCATTTTAGAACAAGCACTGATGTGTTCAAAATCTTACTGAAAATTAGCCCTTTCTTTCTGTCAATCTCTCTATATAGTGCATATCTAATAGAACTTTGCCTAAAGAACTTTTTAAAATTAACCTTTGGGAGTTGAAATTTGAACATAATACTATGAAGACAAAAATAGAGTGGCCTACAGGTAATATTTTTTTAGGGATTAGACGACTCTATCATGTGAAAAACAACCTTCAAGTATCAAATAACAGCTATCTAATCAATTATATGCAATCAGAGTAGAGTGGCAAAGGATATTTTAATCCTGCCATCTAGAAACTGACCTGTGTTAAATATATGCTTAAGGAAAAAGAAGTCTATAAGATTAATTATAGGTTTAGAGCTCATATGTATACATTTCAAGTTTGTTGATTTTACCCTTCTGTACTTGATATCAAGAAATGACTTTCAAGAGAAAAGGGACTGTTGTGGGTCTGGAAACTTCTCATTTGCTAAAGGTTTTCTACCTTAGGACACACAGAACAGGAAAAGAAAGCATAATTACAAGGGGAGGAGAAAATAGGAGACCAAGAAGAAAAATGTCAACATGGATCTAAGGACAACTCAGGCTGAGTCCTGTCGTGAAGCAAAGTTTGTAAGGACTCCTTGAGCAGAGAGGGGAGAGAGACAGAGAGAAACAGTGTGAGAGAGAGACAAAGAGAGAGGGAACACCCCAGGATGGGGAGAGCAAGCTGAGGAATGGAGGAGAAATCTGTTTCTACCAATTGCTGGGATCATTTTCAGGGACTTGTCTAGATAACATCTTTCCACTCATTTGTGGGATATTGCTTCTGCTAATTGGAGAAGGAAATGGCACCCCACTCCAGTATTCTTGCCTGGAAAATCCAATGGATGGAGGAACCCTGTATATTAACTTTAGAGGATCTATGTTTAAAATCTTGAAAGTAATACGGTTGCTCCAATTCCTATTAAGGCTAAAATAATGATTGCCAGTTGAACCTGGCAGAGGCTCATGACGAAGTCAGAGAAGGGAGGGAGTGACTGTACTGTCACCAGGCAGTCTGGCCTGGATGACTTCCCATGATTTTAGGACGGAACCCATGACAGAGTTCAGCTGGGATGTTGGGTCAGACTCTCCCTTGCTCCACACGGGCCTGCACCCAGAGAGAGGGGAAAACCACCACATGCAGCTGGCACCCTATGCCAGGAGCTGTATAACATGCTGAAAAGCGTGGGGATACTAGAGAACCCTGACCACAGCCAACTCCTGCCCCAGGGGGCCAGGCAGCATGCAGAGCTGTGAGCATGACCTCCGGTTTGAAGAAATACTAAGAAATCCTGCATACCGGCCCCTGGTGCTTCCCTGAGAGTATGCAGGAAAAAGGGCTGACTTTCTGTCTTGGTGGAGGCCCCAGAGAGATGAGGGGCGTCTAGTCTCCAAGGAAGATTGAACTCTTATGACAGGGCATGGACTGTGTGCCATGTCCTTTGCAGTGATTTTATGATTCAGTCTTCACAATGCTCCTGCAAGGTATCCCCACTTTACCCTTGAGGAAATTGAGGTCCAGAGAGGGTGAATCATTTGTCTGGGGGAAGACTTTGAGTCCGGGTGCCTGACTTCAAGGCACACATACCTGGGTTTTAGTCAAAGCCACACAGCTTCCTTTGGACTGAAATGCATGTCCCCATTGGCATTTAGCAGACCCTGCTTTCAAGTGACATTCCACACCTGCTCCCCACCCCCCCCGCCGAGTTACCTGTCCTCCCCGCCAACACAGATTACCCCACCCCATCCATACAAACACTGACAGCCACAGCCCCTAGAAGTGCTGAAACTATTTCTCTTTGGGATGTACAGTGTTCTAATGACTAATGAGAGCTAATTTTTTAATCAAAAGAGAAACACACATGGAGGCTTAATATATGCTAGACATTGCCAGATTCAGGATCAGTTTCCTACCTTATTCTCTCCCTTTTTCCCAGTTAAGAAAGAGGGACAATTCACAAGGAACTGAGATGTGCAGGGCAGAGAGGGAGAAAGTGGGCAACACATGGCCACTGAGCTCAAAGGGCCTGGATTTCAGCTGGTCTCTTGATCTGGGACAAATTATTTTTTCATTTGTCAAATGGGGATAAGAAAGTACCCACTGGCTTAAAGACAAGCAGCATGATGTTAAATCTTGGTATATAATAAATGAATACACATTAGCTCTTAATTTTCCTTTCTTATTAATTTTATAGAGGTTTGAGGAAAATACAATGAAAAAAAAAAAAAAAACCTGTAGAGAAAAGCACAAAATAATAAGAATGAGGAAAGTTACAATCCCAGGAAAGAGAAAGGGAGAAAAGAAATACAAAAAAAAAAAAAAAAAAAAAAGACAAAAGGAAGATAATACAGCAGCAGCTATATATAATCATCAGGAGAGGAAGCCACAATCAAGGTAGAAAAAAATAGATATAAATGAATTGATTCAGTAATGTGATCATGGGATGAGCTGAAAATGAAACGTCGAGCGTGTTGCCTGCAGCCCGCCCTCTGACCTCGTGCGCAAGGCTGCCAAGAACACAGGTGAGGGAGCCGCCACAAAGAAATGATCAAAAAACAGAAAGAAAATTCTCAAACAAATGGAAGGGGAGGAAAAGAGGGAAAGTAAGGTGTGGGCCCGACCCCAGGATGGAGGAGCAGAGGGAAGAGTGGGAGAAAAAGAGAAGGGGACTGGGCAGCATTAAGAAAGAGGCAAATGGAAACAGACTCTGGTCTGGGATACTTCAGTTCTGAGCCCCAGTTCTGCCCTAGATGGACACTATGACTTCAGAGGGGTTAGCCTGAATTTTCTCCTGCCATCTTTACATAAGGGGACAGGGTTTGATGATCTAAGGACCCCATGGGGCCCCTTTAGATAACCCTATGAAAATAGTTTCCCCTAAATCTGCTCCCTTTCTCCTTCCTCTTCAGTTGCTGATGTCTGGGGCTCTACTCAGGAGGTAGAAATAACTCTGAAGAAGTGAGGAGAAAAAGAAAGAACAATGACACAGGAACAGTATATAGCACACTCAGAAATGAAGAAGCAAATGGGTCAAGTATTAAAAAAAGAAAAGACGTTCAAAGGAAACAAAATAATTGCAGTCCCCACTGGGTGGCAGGCATGGTGCCAATGAAAGTTTTCTGTTGTTATTATTACCTGCTTATCTTTATGCCCTTGTAAATGGTATTTAGTATCAAGTCTCAGATACAATTTTAAAGCAAAAATACAGCATGTAAGTGGGTGGGCAGGAGAAAGCAGGCGACTGAACATGTTAGGGAAGGAAAAATATAGCTACATGCCTCAAATGACAGAAATCTAAAATAAAAATAATCTCATCAGAAAAGGCATCAAAGATACTGTGGAGAAGGGACTTCCAAAACGAAACATAACAAACAACAAAGGCCTAAAACAGAAGAGGCCTAACAAAAAAGGAGAGAGTTAGGACGTTTTGAACTGGTATGCCCAGCACACTGGTGTGTTCCCAGTGGGTTTCTGTTGTAACTCTCTGGCCACCAGCTGGGAACAATTTGGTCCATTTATCACACTGTGTGATGTCGTTGCTAAATACAAATAAAATACATAATATTACTACTTAGCTTCTGAGATGGGTTGTGACCAGGCAAAGATTGAGGAACACTGCAATTTTGTTCACAGGAAGAAGAGAAATAGTAAAGACACACCTATGAAAGGGAAACGAGAGGAAAATTCATACCAGAATAATCCAAGAGGAGCAGCAGCTGGGTATACTCAAATCTATACGGGGGAGAAAGTAAGGCTCCTGGTTACAACGTGCAGCTAAAAATAGATGATGAAATACTTATTATTTGAGCTGGAAGGAATCTTAAAGGTTAAGACAGGATTTGAACACTGGTTTTGCGGTTCTGTGTGTTCAGCTTATGTCTTCCAGCTGGAGTGCAGGCTCCTGGCTTGTATTAATAGGATGGTCACATGTGGGCTCATAGCCTCACCACAGAGTTCACCGTGGCTGATGGAGTGTAAACATGTAATTCATGCTTGTGGAATGAATGAAGGAGTTAGTGCATTTTATTAAACATTCATTTTACAAAAGTCAAGAGAATCAGAGCAGGTCCGAGGTGTCCTGGCTGCCAGTCCTGGGCTCATTAGGCTCCTCTGCCATCCTTTTTTTGTTTCATGACTCCTACCAACAAACAAACAGCATACTGTGTGGTCCAGGAGCCAGGAGCCAGCCCCTTGGGTCCTGGTTCTCTCCCTCTCTGGAGACCTCAGCAAAACCACTTCTTTCTAAAGCCCCAGTTTTCTTCTCTATGAAATGCTATGTTTGGATCAAGTCATTTATGTGACTTCTTAGTTGAGAGGGGCACATAAAACCCTACTCTACCTCAAGAAAATACTCTGGAATAAGTCTACTTTTCAAAGGAAATCTTAAACTGAAACTAGCTTCCAGGCCTTCTCACACTGACTGTTTGTACAAACACCAACAGATGAAGGGGGGTGTACCATGTAATTCTTGCTGTATCTGAACCATGTTTAAATTTTTTCACACAAGGAAAAAAACTATACATTTCCTTTTTTTAAAACCTGACTTTTCTTTGGCAAGTGGCATAGAACTTTCAGGATGCTGAGTCTTGAAGGATTTTAGTTATCAGCTGAATTTGGGTAATTAGATTTTCACCTATACACAGAAAGCTAATAATTAACTCCTCTGTGTGTGCATGTATTTGTGTGAGTATGTGTATCAATTGCTCAGTTGTATCTGACTCTGTGAAACCCCATGGACTGTAGTCTGCCAGGCTCCTCTGTCGACAGAGTTCTCCAGGCAAGAATCCTGGAGTCAGTTGCCATTCCCTTCTCTAGGGGATCTTCTCGACCCAGGTCGCTGCATTGCAGGTAGATTCTTTACCTTCTGAGCCACCAGGGAAGCCCCAGTTATTTCCCTGACTAGCCTTAAATCTTAAAGCCAGCTTTTGCCTTTCTGTCTATCTTCAGGGTTGTGGAGTAAAATAAATGTTAAAGAAAGGAAAAGCTTTCAAAGAAATCACTGTTCAAATCTCTAGTGCAAAAAACCTGGGTTTGTATTTGTGTCTGATGGAAACCACGCCGGCCTAATCTCTCCAGACTCAGCAGACAGGAGAAGGGCCAGAGGCAGCTGCGACAGGACACGGAGCTAGCCTGTGCCACTTCCTCCCTCCTCGGGGCCCTGTCCTCCTTTCCCCTTGCCCTGCGCCTCCACAACTCACACAAAGGCCTCCCAGGATTAGCTGCTCCCAAACAGCCTTAGGTAAACATCCCACCTGTCCAGAAGATGAAAACACTTTTGTCTAGAGGCTACTTCTTTTCTTCTGCAAAGCTGTCTCTAAATTGGGGCCTCTTCCACATGCATATTTCTTTATTTTCTACATTGAACAACAGTTGCATTATTTATCTTTAATCTTTCCCTCCCTTCTTTATTTGTGTTCATTACATACGGCCCATTGCAAATTCTTGGAAAGGAAGAATTCGAATCATCTATTTCTAGATTAGAAGTGAAATGAGGGTTGTGCTTTTACCTGAATTTTTAGAGGAAGATCCAAGGATTATTGAACAGTGGTCTATTGTTTATTTTTCAGCCTAGTAAATATAATACATAGTAAAATCCCTTAATTTGGAAAACTTTTATATTTTGCAACAACTGTTACATGATCTGACATTCACACAAATGTTGAGCAGTAGAAATCATTGACACACAGTTGTCATGAGTCCTAGAGAGTTTGCATGCCCCAGAAAACACAATTGGTTTTTCATTTCATAAAGAAACAATGTTCCTCTCGTTCTTTTCAATACAGAGAAGACAGGAATGGCTTATTTTTTCCATGTAAGCATAGAAAGGGTTCCTCCCCTCTTCCTCTCCTTTCTTAGTTCAGTATGCTCTTAGCAAGGTATGAAACCCCATAGAAGCATTTATGCTGTCAACCCTTCCTCATGTGAAGACACAGGAGAAGGAGAGGGCAAATCTGTCCGCCCAGTGCCAGCAGCATCCTGCTGTATCTGAACGGTGTGTGTGTGTGTGTGTTTAGCTTCTCAGTCATGTCCATCTCTTACGACCCCATGGACTGTAGCCCACCAGGCTCCTCCGTTCGTGGAATTCTCCAGGCAAGAATACTGCAATGGGTTGCCATTTCCTTCTCCAGGGGATCTTTCCAAACCAGGGATTGAACCTGCATCTCCCTTTCACCACTGGGCCACCAGGGAAGCCTGTCTGAAGGTTGCCCCTGCCTTATGTGCTTGACCTAAAGTGTCCTGGTTCAGAAAATCTGGCTCCCCTTCCTATCAAGTTCCTGGACTGTCAGAATCCACATCTACTTCTTTTAGAGAGGGGAACAAGGGGGAGTTGATTCTTTTCTGATGGGAGAGAATGTAGATAGGAAAGGGTGCCTTGTAGGCATTCCCAGCAGAGCATAGTAGATTCACTCTGAACAGACTGGATCAAACACAGCAGCTTCACCCCAGGAGCCACTGCAGCTTGGGAATCTTCCATCCCATAGGGGTCAAGCTGTGTTTGCGCGCGCGCGTGTGTGTGTGTGTGTGTGTGTGTGTGTGTGTGTGTGTGTGTGTGTGTAAAATACCTTAAAGACTTTGTAAAAACTTTGGACTTGCCTAAACAAAGTATTCTGATTGTCTGAAAGCAAAAACGAGACCTTAAAAATAGGCTCTTTGTATAAGAAACTTCAAGAGAAAGATGTGGGGGATGGACAGAAGCCATTCTGCAGATTTTAGAAAACCTCTTAACAAGAAAATGTCAGCCTTTGACTCTCCTTACTCTGAGGAGCAACCAGAGTAACGGTGTTTCCAAAGATGTCCTGTGCCTCTGTCACTTGGGCTGCAAGGAATAAGGCTCACTCCACAAAATCCAGACCAGGTTTTCACTTCTTCCCCCTGCCAACCTTCACCCAAGGCTAATCCTGATAGATCCCTCCTACTCACTGTGGGAAAAACACTCAGGCAATTTGAAAAGGTCAAAGGGAAAAGGCCAGCCGTGGGGCTGAGGAGTGGGGAGAGAAGGACGCTTCGCAGGAAAATTAGCTCCCTAATAATTTGAATGGGGTTCTATTCTTACGAAAATACCTCCTCTGCTATAAACCTGCGACTTCAAACACAAAGCATTAGGACTCCTCTTAATCCCTCAAACCTGATTATCAAAGTGATGGTCACTCACCAGCAGCTGCTCCCTTCGGCTTTCTGGTGACCACTCATCATCTGTGTTCCACCACGAAGCTCATGGTGGTGCCGTCAAAGGAGGGGGGTGCGATGATCCTCGGCCCCAGGGGCTGTGAGGTGATGCTGATGACAGGCTTGCCATGCAGCTGGGCAAAGCCCTTGGCCCCCACGAGCTGGGAGGTGGCTGCCGGGGCAGAGGAGGAAGAGGAGGCGGGAGACTGACCAGAGGCCATGAAGTAGGGGGCCTCAGTGAATGCTGCAGCTGCCTCTTTGCTGGGGGGCTCTGCTGCCAGTGGGGAGAGCTCACCGCCCCCTGGAGTGCGAGCAATTGGTGTGGGCTGCAGGGCATTGGCGGGCAGCACCGTGGGCAGAAACCCGGGGTAGATCATGTAAGTGGGTCCATAGGCCCCAGGACTCAGGGCCAGAGGAGGCACAGGGAGGGACATGGGAGCCACTGCCTGCTGCTGGGAGGTCATTGGCACGTCCACATACTGCCCCGTCTCAGGGTCAAACAGTCTCCGGGTCATGGGCTGTACTGGTGTGTCCACCAGATAGTACTGGCCGGTGGTCACATCCAGGAGCATCTTGCGCTGGGTCTGCTGAGGTGGGGGCTGCTGGAAGGGGTCTGTGGGGACAGGAGCTGGGGCGGCAGGTGCCGGGGCTGGCATGCCTGGAGGGGAGAAGCAGAGGACCTGGGGCTGGGCACTCTGTAGGGTGAAGGGCAGTGGCTGCTGGTGGTAGATAGCGGTGGGGGGATGCTCAGGGCTCTGGGGCCCCGCAGGGGCAGCTACTGTCTCCCGGGGGTGGTCAGGTTTGGTGCGCCAAGCTGGCCGGCTGGTTCCACTGACCTGAGAGCCCTTGGGACTAGTGGGGACCTGACTGCGGGCACTCAGGGGGGGCAAGCTGCAGAGAGTGGCCGTGGCTGAAGAAGCTGGGGGTCCCTCCCTCCCTGCCCCAGGCCTGCCTGGAAGCTCTCCAGCTGCAGAGCTTCCTTTAAGAGGGATGGTCAGGTAATTCTCACAGTCACTATTGCTCTTTTCCAAATTGCTGCCGATTTTCCTGTTGGTCACCTCTTCCAGAGGTGCCCGGGTGGCCGGAGAGATCTTGAGGGACCGCAGTCCCTGCGATTTGATTCCCTTGGCGGCTGCCGAGGGACTCTCTGGAGAAGGGCCTTGCGGGAACTTGCCAGCGACTCCCCCAGTTTTCTGGGTGCTGCTGGCACTCACAGTGAAGACGTTCCGTTGGCTGGGGAGCGGGGGCAGGGGCTGGGTTCTGTCCACATCCTTGTGCACTGGCGGAATATAGAGGGACCGGGGCCGCTCCCTGGCCAAGTTCTCAAAGGCAGCCGCACGGGCAGACACACTCTCGGTGCTGGGGTTGGAGTTTCTCCGCTGTAGACGCTCTGGGCCCCCTCTGAGGACCACCCCACCTTTGTTCCCGATGCCCCGTGGCTCCTCCGCCTCACCCAGCCGTCTGGCCAACTTGTCGGGGTCAGCAGCCCCGGCCCCTTCCCTCTCCTCGCTGGCGATGAGCGACAGGACGTGGCTGTCGGTCAGCAGAGGCAAGGGGTCACTTTTCCGCTTCCACTCGTTCCTGTTGAAGCTGTACAGCTCTTCCATGGACCTCACGGCCGCCGTCAGCTTCTCCAGGGCATTCCGAGATGTCTTGGGGCCTTTCCCTTCCTCCTTGACCTCCTCCTCCTTGACCTTCTCTGGGGTCCTCTGAGCCTTGGAGACGATCTTGAGCACAGGCAGGTAGGAGCCCTGCTCAGGCTTGTTGGGGGCGATGGTGGCCACCGGCAGCCTGCCAGATGCCCTGTGCACCAAAACTGTCCCTTCTGGCGAGGAGGAGTTCAGGACCCGGCCGCCTCCCTTGCCCGCATTCTCCCTGGGCTCTCGCTCGGTGCTGTCCTCCCTGGGGTTCACCACAGCCTGGCACGTGATCACCATGGGGGACAAGGATCCGGATCCCCCAGTGGCAGGAGCCAGCTGCTTGGGTTTGGGCCCAGTCAGCCCCTGCTCTGGGGTAACGCTGCCCTTGTCACTGCTGTCCCCTGACCCCTTGATTAGTTTCCGGACATCTCTCACCTGATGGAGGGGGCCTTGAGCCTTGGACTTGTCCCTGACGTCTCTCACCTGGAACTGGGGCACTTTTTCCAGGTTGTCCCCCCGGAAGAGCTTCTGCTGGGCCCTGCTGTTGTCCTCAACGGTCTTGAAGAGGTTGGAGGCACTGCCGCTGGCCAGTTTGGGCGTGAGCAACTTGGCAATGTTGAAGTCCGAGCTCGGCTGCTGCACGCTCCCCAGGCGGATCTTGATTTCGGGAGCCTTGGGTCGGATCACTGCCGTGGAGGTGGCCTGAGCAGCAGGGTACTTGGTGGCCTGCTTCCCCGGCTGCTTATCCCTGGGTGTCTGCTGGATGTTGGGGACGAAGAGGCGAGACATGATGGTGGACTTGCTGGCAGAGATCTCCCCCAGGTCGGCCCTCCAGTCACCCCCCTTGGGGAGTTTCAGCTTCCCAACGGGGGCCCTTTCTTCTCGCTTCTCAGCCTCTTTCTCCTTCCAGGACCGGAATGCACTGTTCTGACTGCGGAGGAAGATGCCCTTGACAGTCTCTGAGGCACTCTTTTTAATTTCACACACTTCTGGGAGTCCATCGGCAAAATGACGGCCGGAGCCTGCGTGGCTCTCCCGAGGGGCGCTGGCTTTGAAGATGGGGGATTTAGACCCAGCTACGGCCCCCTCCCCCCCGGCATCGGACATGCTGACCACCGTGTACTCGGAGCCGGCCTCCGAGTGGCGAGAACTCTGCCTCTGCAGGCGCCTCTCGCGCTGCTTCTCAGCCCCGGGCGGAGGGCCCTCCGTCTCCTTGGAGGTGCTGGAGAGGTGATGGTGGGATGTGTCGCTGAGTTCTCCCCTCTCCATTTTGAACTCGTGTTCCCTCTGCATCTTCTTGGAGATGACATTTTTGAGCAGGCTGGAAGCAAACTTGGACTTCTGGGGGCCATCAGCGCGGGAGGCCGGCTTGCCGCTCTCGGAGGTCTCTGAGCCATCATCCGTGTACACCGACCCGGGGCCCTTGCTGGGGCCTTTGGTGGCCTTGCAGGGCCCCGCGGCCAAGCTGGCTTTGCTCTCACTGCGTAAATTCAGAGGCTCGAGAAGGGTGACCACGCGCGGACCTGACTGGACCTGCTTCTGGAAACACAGAGGTGTTTCCACGTGTTTGATCTCACCCTCGACTTTGCTGACCACGAACTCCAAGGCCTTGGTCTGGGACTTCTTGGATTGGATGTAGAGCTGGTCTGCCGTGGTCCTGGCCGCACCGCCCTTCCTCAGCCCTGCAGCCACTGAGGCCGCGCTGCTCCTCAGGAGGCTCTGTTCCACCCTGGCTCCAACACCTCCACATTTTAAGTCCAGGAAGGTCGACCAGCGCCCAAAGCCGACTTCGGAGAGCACGGAGGACTCCCGGGAGCTGATGTTCAGAGCCTCAAAGTAGGGGTAAGCGAGGCTCCGGAAGGCCCGGGAGGTGAGATTACGCACCTCTTTGTCCGCATCGTCCAGCTCGCTCACGGCACTGGAGGCTCCACTGGAGTAGTCCACCAGCTCCTTCGCCCGGATGGCCCCGCACCGGGTCTGCAGGCGAGCAGGGACGGCGATGAATTTCTTTGCATGGTCCTGAGCCACGGCTGCAGCCGGGTCTTGCTTCAGCGAACTGGAATTGTGGTCAGCAGCTGTAGAGATGCGGAGGCTCATGTCGCCTTCATGCTTGGCAGCATAAATAATGTTTTGCTTTGCACACACGTTGCTAGGCTCATTTATAGCCCGGGAAGTCGGTTTGATTGATAGGAGGATCTGGCTTGCTGCGTTCCCACAGCTGCTGGCGGCGGTGGCTGCTGCTGCCCCTGAAGCCGCCTCCGGGGGCTCGGGCAAGGGCTCCCGCGGGGTGGCCGTGCCAGGCCCCATGGGTGGGGGAGTGGGGTCACCGTCCGAGGGGCCGCTGCCCACTTCCGTGCTGCTGGTGTCGCCGCCACCGCCGCCCGCGCTGGGCCGGGTGGGGTCGCTGCTGGTGGGGCTGGGTGTCCGGGTGGCGTTGGTGCTGGGAGTGGTGCTAAGGTAGCAGCTGTTGTCGTCGTCCTCTTCGGTCAGGGTGGTGACATCCTCTGGGGTCTCGTCGCTGCCACCGAAGGAAGCGTAGTCCACAAATGAGTAGATCACGTTGTTGTCCTCGAAATCCCAGCGGGAGGCCAGGCCCACGTCGAAGTCCATGTCCTGCTCCACCTCGCTCAGCTGGATCTCGTGGGTGGTGATGTAATGGGCCTCCTGATTTCTGGGGGGGTCCCGGCTGCCCTGAGACTTGGCAATAATGTCTCTGCACTCTGTGGCATCTGCTTCCCCACATCGCCCTCTTCCTCCCCCTCCTCGTCCTCCTGCTTTTTCCCCTTCTTCTCCCTTGAGCTGGCAGCTCAGCACATTCTCACCACTGTCACTCTCGAAGCCTAAGGATGAGGACGAGGTGGCCAGAGCCCCTGTAGACGTGGTGGTGCCATCCATCTTGAACAGGCCACCTTCTTCTGCTCCATCCACCGGGGAGGAGAAAGAGGAGGAAGAGAAGGGGTTGCTGCCCTCATCGGTACCGGAGAGCTGGGATCTGCAGAGTTCCAAGGGGCCAGAATTCTTCAGTGAGGCTGGAGCTTCGCGCTCTTGACTGCTGACTTCGTCTTGGGCTCTCTCCTGGGGATTCTTCGAGCCCCTCTGATCCCCTTGGCACTGCTCCCGAGTGAGTCTCATGGTCCGGGGACTGTCCCTTGGGACTCCAGCTGAAGCGCACATCTCCACATATTTTGCTTCTCGCAGGGAGGAGGCTGATGGCTTGGGAAGCGGCTGCAGCTGCTGCTTTAGCTCCTGGCTATCTTGAGCTCCGCTCACCCCGTCCCCCACCTCCTTGGATCTGGCCTGCAGATTCAGTTCAGGAGGGGTGCCTTCCATTCTGAGCCCTCTCCTAGGTGTCAGCGACAGGAAGAGACAGTGGTGAGCAATGGGACTGTCCTGGGTCCCTCCCTGGCCCTGGAGGGGCTGCAGAGTAGCCCGAAGCAGGGTCCCACGTGCCTGGACTGGCCCCAAGGCTGCAGGCACCCTTGCTACCGCCGTCACCACCTCCCAGTTCTTCAGCCCCTGTGGCGGGGCCCAGGCCAACCTGAGGGAGGTAGGAAGGCTCCTGGGTGGGGTGGCAGAGGTGGTCCGTGGCCAGGGGGCTGCTGCTCTGGCCGAGACTGTGGCCAGCTTCCAGCAGCCAAGCTGTTCTGTCCAGCTGTTGGCCTGACGCTGTCGGCAGCTAGGAGTCTGAATGCCATCGACCACGGAAGAAGCAGCATCTGTAGGTCGACTCCGGGACTTCCAGAAATGAAAGGAAAGCATGTGCTGTTTCTTCTGGAGCCTTGTCCCTTTCCTGGATGGGGTAAGAGTGGGTCACGTCATTCCAGAAATATTTTTAGTGTCCATTCCCCAGTCATACTGAAACCACACTTGAGGGAAGAGAGAAGAGGCTCTGAGATAGAGAATGTGGGAGGTAGAGAAGACGTGTGGGTTCTAATTGAAATCAACCAAATGTCCTATGTAATCTATTACGGGGATGTCTAGCAAGTACGAAATTATTCTTTACTCACTGCCGTCTTTCATTCCCAAGTCTGATTAAATGTGTCCCCCCACCACCTTGTTCTTAAATAAATCTGAATTCAGCAGTGCATTTCAAATCAATTAAGGACAGCCCAGAAAGACTTCAAAATCTCCTTTGGACATATGGCAGCTTTATGTTTGCCTGAAAATCTATGCCTTTTCTTTCTCTTTCATCTTAAATCAGTTGAGTTCTGGTAATACCACCTTTTGTAGGAATAAAACACTCTATCCCTCCTTCCCCAAAGTTCCACTTTATGAAACATAATCTGTTTGTTTAAAAATAGGAAGAACTCCTCCAGCCCTTACTGTTGACTAAAGTGTAAAAGGGCATTTTCAGAGACTTGAAACCAAACACTTGAAATAAACTTTTAATTAAAGTCACTAAAAAGCACCACGTGGTTCCAAAATGACACTACTTCAAATCCCTACAATCTCAAAAAGTTCCCTAAACTTCCAAAACCATGGCAAGACAATAAACCTCCAATTATATATATAGCCTGAGCCGCAGCCTCACGATTCAGTTACACTGGCTCGATTCCAGACCTGCAGGGCACTGACTGAGAAGGCACGGGAGAACAGCGAATACACTTACCCTTCACGAGTGCAATGCGGCTGGCAGGGAGGCCCAGAGAGGAAATGTGGCCCACTGGCATGCCCCATGGCACCGAAGCCAGAAGCCTAGGTCGCTGGCTCTGAGATCCTTTCATCTCAAACAATCCAGGAGTTGTGCCAGTGTATTTGCCAGGCAACCCCAGATGGCAGTTCTGTGCTGGCCATCCTCAGAGCAGATCCCTTGGGTCTATCAGTGGAGAATCACAACTCTTGGTTTGGTGAGATCTGGCTCCCATCACCTGCCAGGCCCAGTTCCACCACTATACATAGTCTATGTGTCACTTATGCCGATTGAATAAAGCACTATTTTAAACATTCACATTTGTGGGAAACAAAAATAACACCATCAACCATCCCCTTCCAACATGAAGGCCACCCCCGCACTGAAAAATGTTCCTTCCTCTGGCTGGGCGTGGGGGGAGGTATGGAGTGGGAGCCCCTAGCAACTGAGGCATCCACCTTCTCATCCATGGGATGTGGAAAGTGCAGCCCTGCCATTCTCCCGGGACAAGTCTCTCCTGCCCACATCACTGCCATTGAAAACACGACATAGGGAAGGCTGGAAATATCAAGTATCACAATGTGGGTAGAGAGCCAGAATGCTAGAGGCAGAGAGTAGAAGAGAAAAGGAAATAGAAGCAGAGAGGGAGAGAATGAAAGAACAAAAAAGTGAGAGAGAAAGCAGGGACTTGCTAAATTTGTGATCAAATTTTTGATTATGGAGCCAGGTGTAATGGCACAAAATCCTAGATTCTTAATGATAAAAAAATTGTGAATTGCAATAGTTATAACTAAGAGTTACATAGTGTTTACTGTGTGTGAGGCATTATCTGAGGCACTTTTGGATGTGTCTGTATTTATTTATTTAATTCTCATTACAGCTGGGTAAGTTAGGTACAATAATTGTAGTGAATTAACAGGCGGAAAAGCTGAAGCACAGAGATGTTAAGAAATTATAGTGAAGTTGCTCAGTCGTGTCCGACTCTTTGCAACCCCATGGACTGTAGCCTACCAGACTTCTCCGTCCATGGAATTTTTCAGGCTAAGAGTGCTGGAGTGGGTTGCCATTTCCTTCTCCAGGGGGTCTCCCTGATCTAGGGATCGAACCCCGGTCTCCAGCATTGTAAGCAGATGCTTTACCCTCTGAGCCACCAGGGAAGCCCAAGAAATTATAGAGCAGAATTCAAACCCAGGCTGTCTGGTTCTACAGCTCGCCCCTTCACCATGTTGCTACACTGCCTTGCTGACTTCCATACTCAAATACTCTCTGCTACACACAGACGCCCAATTAGACTGGAGCAGGACGTCCTAGGCTACTTCATCTGAATGACCACAAAATAAGCCATGTAACCATTTCTTGGTTTTGTTTTGTTTATATCATCAGCCTGCGTTCACATTATGTATTCAGAGATTAAGGAACATGAGCCTATAAATAAAATATATTTGTCTCCTCCAGGCAAGCAGAATACTTCCAAAGCCCCATTTTAATTTTGCTTTGAAGCCTGGGATGAGAAACCCCGAATACTACCTCAAAACACTGTGGGCCATACACACTCCTCAGCTGATTAGAAAACTGAGTTTCTGCCCATCAAGGCAATTATACCTCAAGAAGAAATGTTTCCAGCACTTTCCATATGGCCCTGTCTGTCATGACAACTCAATAGATTTTAGCAGTTTTGCCTTGCAGTTGGCAAAGCACAGAATTGAAAGGTCAGATGCCCTGGATGTAGGTTAAGCATAATTATTCAATGTCCTGAGTTCTAGAAGCTTACTTCCAGAGTTTTGCTTCTTCCAGAGAGTAAACCCTAGCCCAAACTCCCCACAAAGAGAGAAGATTAACTTAAAATAGGCACTTACCTCCAAAATACCTGTGTGGCTCCTTTTCTCTATTCTAAGTCAATGCCAGCATAGGAAAAAAATTTGTAGAAAAAAAAATTGGCCTTTTTCAAGTGAGGTCAATTTCCAACAAGTAGAGTTTAATTCAAACCACAAGTTCTATTTAAAAATCAAAAAAGCAGAAAATTTGGAGTAGGAAGACTCTATTAAAAAAAATTTTTTTAAAGAAACTCATAAATGGAAAAACAAGGACCAATCATAGAGTAAAGTAAGACTAAAGCACCAAGCGTCTGCTTCCTGGCATTTCCAGAGCTCTAGATTAGTATATGCTACTGTGAAATAATTTCAGTTTTGATGAGATAATTTTTCATCATTCATTAGCCATAGAGCCATTTATTCCTAACATGACTACAGTCATTTTTTTTTTTTACAGATGAACTCAGTGATTGCCTACCTGATCTCAGCTCTTGAGCAATTAGCAGTGACTAATATCACCAGCATTAACCCATGCTAAGCAAGCATACTTGCTAGACTAGGCAAGGTATACTCAGTAGATAACTTTATATGGGAATTCAAAGAGCAACAAAGGAAATGACTCATGTCGTTATATTTATCTCTGAAGAGAAAGTTTCTTAGCATTCCCTGAAACTCTTATGCAATGTATCACAGTGAAGAAAACTTTAACATGATTAAAGAAGAATGATGTCCAGGCTATCCACCAACCAGTGAAAGGGGATCATTATATTTCAGGCCTCTGACAGTGGCATAGTACGATAGACAAATACCTCATTCAAAAGCAAAACAGTTATCCAATGTAGACTACAAGACCAGAAATGAAGAGACAGGTTTAAACTCTGACTCAAACTAGACAAAGGGTTTTTCAAACACGGGCATTTTCAGGATTCTCTGAGGTGCAATAGGGGAGAGTCAGTTTCTGATTACTTTAAATTTGGAGTAAGTCTTCCCATTGCGTTTAAGTTGTGGTGCTGGAGAAGACTCTTGAGAGTCTGTTGGACTGCAAGGAGATCAAATCAGTCAATCCTAAATGGAATCAATCCTGAATATTCATTGGAAGGACTGATTCTGAAGCTGAAGCTCCAATATTTCGGACATCTGATGTAAAGGTTCGATTCATTAGAGAAGATTCTGATGCTGGGAAAGATTGAAGGCAGGAGGAGAGGGGGGGTGACAGAGGATGAGATGATTGGATACATCACATTCATTCAACTCAATGAATATGAATTTGAGCAAACTCTGGGAGATAGTGGAGGACGGAGGAGCCTGGCATGCTGCAGTCCATGGCGTTGCAAAGAGTCAGACACAACTTAGTGACTGAACAATAACAAAGGCTTCCCCAAAACACCTGCACACCTATTTGCACACACTGATGTGAAAGAGGCTTTTCTGTTGGCCACTGCTTAATGTCCAGAGTGTGGCCAGCTGTTTTTCCTCCTAGCCAAGGCTGACACACCTAAGAATTACATCTGAAAGAAAGCATCATTTTTGTTTGTTTGGTTGGTTGGTTTTTTGGCTGGTGGTGCCAAAGAATGAAGACAGGTAACCTGGATGACTTCTTACAACTACTAAGTGTTGGAGCCCTGGCTACCTGGCTCTGAGAGACTCAGACCCACACTCAGTTGATGACAGAGCTTTCAGTTCATGAGGTGGAGGTCACAGGCTCTTTTCCAGTGCTGGCCAGTAGGCTGTTCCACAGCCTCCACCAGCTGCCTGCACATGGGAGCAGCTGGTCACCATGGAGTCCAAGGAAACGGAGTGGCAGGATTAGTGTAAAACTATCTCTGTGAATAGAAAACAGTATGTCCCATGAGGATGAATAAGTAGCACTCTCTTCTTGTGCAAAGAAGAGCACGTTATCATAGAAGTGAGCCATGCACATCGGAGATGCAACCTCTTAGCTATGCCCTTAAAACTTGGAAGGACAGAAAGGGGCAGTTCATAACCAGAAATAAAATATTCATAGACACTCAAGCCTGCACACAGAGAGCAGAGGTGGTGCAGAAAGTCCTTCACTTCTCCCCTTGAGTCAGGCTGTGTATCTGGGGTTGCTCCTCATATGTCCATCCCCACCCCACCACTCTTCTGGGTTTCCTAGACATTTTGCATTCCCCACCCTTGCCCCAGACCCATGCCCTTTCCTCTTCCTTTTGGCCCCTGACAATAGTTTCCATCTTGTTTTCTCTTGAGGGAGTACTGGAGTTTTTGGTGTTTCAGATCTTACTGGATAAAGAAAAATTGTCCCTTCTACATCAACCTCAAAGTGAAACATTGACAGGACAAATAAGTCTTCGTCTGTGGAATACAGACCACTTTGAAGAGCCTAACTGTCAATGTTTGTCCATCTCACCCAAGTCTGTCTGTTATCCTAGACTGTAGGAGGCGGAGGCCTGAGAAGGGTACTGCTAAGGTTGCCTCCTTGGTCTGAGAAAGCAGGTCAGGGAAGAGGCCTCCTTAGGGTTTCACAAGTTAAAGTAAGTTTTTTCCAGTTGGTAATGAAACAGAGTTTACATCATCAGTCAGCTCAGCTGCCTGTCTATGGAATAACATGAATAACTTATTTCTAAGACTTTAGAAAGAAAGCTTGTTTTGCCTTTTAATTCTTGATATTGCATTGCGAGGGCTAAAAATCATGTTCCTGTTTTGTCTCACTTTGGTAAATATTTTTTCTCCCCGCATTTCTGATTTCAGACTGTAGTGATTTCAAACAGGAGCCTCTATAGATACACTCAGTATTTTATTTTTCAGCTTTCTATTTTCTATGAATACTTGAAATCATTATGAAAATTAAGATCTCATTTCTTTCTTTACTCCAAATCTGTTCAAAACTCAAGTACTGAGATGCAAATTAAGCAACTTTTGAGAAAATAATGTGACAGCTTCTGTCTACCATATGTAATACGACTATTAGGGTTCAATAATATATATACAGGAATGTTTATTGCAATGTGTTTGATAGCAAAACAAATTGGAAATCACATAAATATCAACCAGTAGAGGACGATTGATTGATTACAGAGCACACATATTCTGACTCATTGCACAGACACTAAATACATAGAAACATACGTTCCAGTCTTTGAAGAATTGCCATGAAAAGTCAATTACAGAATAAAAATGTACGAGTATGAATCTGTTTCAAATACAATAATCAAACTCAGTGAGCATAGTTCATGTAGTTCATGGTTGAATCAACCAAAAAATAGACAGAAGCATAACACCAAACTAACATTGTTTTTGTATATGTAGGGAGATAAGATTGAACAATTATGATTAAATCTTTGTTCATGCAGCTCGGTATTGTTTGAACTGTTACAACAATTACGTTTTTCTTGTATAATTAAAAAAAATTATTCTTCTCTATTAACATTCCTTGAGCCCAAGCAGCTTAGTGTGGAAACAAAGACAACTCAGGCTGCAGTAGACCAGAGACTTTTCAGTTTTACTTCCTCATTTGACTTAACGAATTGACTGATTTAAATTTTGGTCGTGCTGGGTCTTCATTGCTGTGCGTCGGCTTTCTCTATTTGCGGTGAACGGGGGCTACTCCCTGTTGCCGTGTGCACAGGCTTCTCGTTGCGGAGGCTTCTCCTTTCGTGGAGCCTGGGCTCTATCTAGGCACGTGGGTTTCAGCAGTTGCATCACGAGGGCCCAGCTGGTGCAGCGTGCAGGCTCCAGGCTGTGAGAGCTCTGGTAGTTGTGGCACGTGGGCTTTAATTGCTCCACAGCATGTGGGATCATCCCGAACTAGGGATCAAACGCATGTGCCCTGCGCTGGCAGGCAGATTCTCATCCACTGAGCCACCAGCGAAGTCTTTACTTCCTTATTTTATTAACGTAGGAAACGAAGTTCAGAGACTGTAAGAGACTTGCCCAAGGTCACACAGCGATGAGCAGCAGAGAAAAAGTGGAATCCATTTCTCCTGACTCCAAATTCAGGGCTTGTTCCTGTGTTGCTTAAACTTTGTCCTCAAAGTAACCAAAGGGAATAGGAAACCAAGTCACATTCTCAAACAACTGGAGTATGTTCCCTAAGAATAAATAATTTTATTGCGGAGTTATGTTTTACCTTCAAAATCAGTGTTGGTTAGATAAACAAACCATAGCCACATGCAACAATATAGATGTACCTCACAAATGTAATGTTAAAAGAAGCTAGATGTAAAGAGAATATACTAGATGATTCTATTTATTTAAAAATCGGAAACAGGACAAATTGAATCGGTGTTGGAAGTCAGTCTGGATGGTGGTGACCCTTAGGGGACAGTGTCAGAGAAAGGCCAGTGAGGATCTGGAGTGCAGTAACTTCTGTTTTTCAGTCCACATGCTAATCACATGGATGTGTTTACTTTGTGAAACTATATTGAGCTGTACGCTTATGATTGTTCACTTTTCTGTACACATTTTATACAATATATTCATTAAAAATTTAAAAAACTATTTTACTTTTATTTTTGGGCCACACCCTTGGCATGTGGGAACTTAGTTTGCTGACCAGAGATTGAACACACACCTCCCTTTACTGGATGTGCAGTCTTAACCACTGGACCACCAGGGAGGTCCTATGTTCATCAAAAAATTGATGTGATGTTTACAACCAGAGTATACTCATATATAATTTCATATATGTATTTTCAACTGTTGACAAAAATGGTGATAGTTTGTCAAAACATGCATTATTTGTCCCTTCACATACCCCTTATCAAACTCCAGGGTGTCTCCAGAGGCATGGGCACCCAGGTATTGATGAGAAGTGAGGCATCATGGGCATCCCTGGCTGCAGGAGGGAGTCAGGATATTTTAGGCCAAGCAACAGAGTGTTCCAAAGCTTGGGCACTGCAGTTACACTGCCTGAGTTTGAATAAGGGCTCCACCTCTCCTAGCAGCACAACTGAGGACAAGTAATTTAACATCCCTTTACTCCAATAGGGTACATGTCAATAGAGCTGTGAGAATCAAACCGGATAATCCACTTAAAGCACTTAGCACAGGGCCTGGCCTGTTGAAGGCATGGGATAAATGTTAATTATTGCCAAATCTTGTTAAGGTGTGTGGGAATGTTAACCCTTCCCTACCTACATGTGTATCTCTCATGTCCACCTCCAACCAGAACACCACATACTGCTTTAAACATATCAGTTCAGTTAAGTCACTCAGTCGTGTCCGACTCTTTGCAACCACATGAATCACAGCACGCCAGGGTTCCCTGTCCATCACCAACTCCTGGAGTCCACCCAAACCCACATCCATTGAGTCGGTGATGCCATCCAACCATCTCATCCTCTGTCATCCCCTTCTCCTCCTGCCCTCAATCTTTCCCAGCATCAGGGTCTTTTCAAATGAGTCAGCTCTTCACATCAGGTGGCCAAAGTATTGGAGTTTCAGCTTCAACATCAATCCTTCCAATGAACACCCAGGACTGATCTCCTTTAGGATGGAATGGTTGGATCTCCTTGCAGTCCAAGGGACTCTCAAGAGTCTTTTCCAACACCACAGTTCCAAAGCATCAATTTTTCGATGCTCAGCTTTCTTTATAGTCCAACTCTCACATCCATACGTGACCACTGGAAAAACCATAGCCTTGACTAGATGGACCTTTGTTGGCAAAGTAATGTCTCTGCTTTTTAATATGCTGTCTAGGTTGGTCATAAGTTTCCTTCCAAGGAGCAAGCAACTTTTAATTTCTTGGCTGCAATCACCATCTGCAATGATTTTGGAATCCCCAAAAATAAAGTCAGCCACTGTTTCCACTGTTTCCCCATCTATTTCGCATGAAGTGATGGGACCAGATGCCATGGTCTTAGTTTTCTGAATGTTGAGCTTTAAGCCCACTTTTTCCCTCTCCACTTTCACTTTCATCAAGAGGCTCTTTAGTTCTTCTTCACTTTCTGCCATAAGGGTGGTGTCATTTGCATATCTGAGGTTATTGATATTTCTCCTGGCAATCTTGATTCCAGCTTGTGTTTCTTCCAGCCCAGTGTTTCTCATGATGTACTCTGCATATAAGTTAAATAAGCAGGGTGACAATATACAACCTTGACGTACTCCTTTTCCTATTTGGAACCAGTCTTTTGTTCCATGTCCAGTTCTAACTGTTGCTTCCTGACCTGCATACAGGTTTCTCAAGAGGCAGGTCAGGTGATCTGGTATTCCCATCTCTTTCAGAATTTTCCATAGTTTATTGTGATCCACATAGTCAAAGGGTTTGGCATAGTCAATAAAGCAGAAATAGATGTTTTTCTGGAACTCTCTTGCTTTTTCCATGGTTCAGCGGATGTTGGCAATTTGATCTCTGGTTCCTCTGCCTTTTTGAAAACCAGCTTGAACATCTGGAAGTTCACGGTTCATGTATTGCTGAAGCCTGGCTTGGAGAATTTTGAGCATTACTTTGCTAGTGTGTGAGATGAATGCAATTGTGCAGTAGTTTGAGCATTCTTTGGCATTGCCTTTCTTTGGGATTGGAATGAAAACTGACCTTTTCCAGTCCTGTGGCCACTGCTGAGTTTTCCAAATTTGCTGGCATATTGAGTGCAGCACTTTCACAGCATCATCTTTCAGGATTTGAAACAGCTCAACTGGAATTCCATCACCTCCACTAGCTTTGTTTGTAGTGTTGCTTCCTAAGGCCCACTTGACTTCACATTCCAGGATGTCTGGCTCTAGGTGAGTGATCACACCATGGTGATTATCTGGGTCATGAAGATCTTTTTTGTATAGTTCTTCTGTGTATTCTTGCCACCTCTTCTTAAAATCTTCTGCTTCTGTTAGGTCCCTACCATTTCTGTCCTTTATTGTGCCCATCTTTGCATGAAATATTCCCTTGGTATCTCTAATTTTCTTGAAGAGATCTCCAGTCTCTCCCATTCTATTGTTTTCCTCTATTTCTTTGCATTGATCACTGAGGAAGGCTTTCTTATCTTTCCTTGCTGTTCTTTGGAACTCTACATTCAAATGGGTATATCTTTCCTTTTCTCCTTTGCTTTTCGCTTCTCTTCTTTTCACAGCTGTTTGTTAGGCCTCCTGAGACAGCCATTTTGCTTTTTTGCATTTCTTTTTCTTGGGGATGGTCTTGATTTCTGTCTCCTGTACAATGTCACGAACCTCCATCCATAGTTCATCAGGCACTCTATCTATCAGATCTAGTCCCTTAAATCTATTTCTCATTTCCACTGTATAGTCATAAGGGATTTGATTTAGGTCATACCTGAATGGTCTAGTGGTTTTTTCCACTTTTTTCAAGTTAAGTCTGAATTTGGCAATAAGAAGTTCATGATCTGAGCCACAGTCAACTCCCAGTCTTGTTTTTGCTGACTGTATAGAGCTCCTCCATCTTTGGCTGCAAAGAATATAATCAATCTGATTTCAGGGTCGACCGTCTGGTGATGTCCACATATCAGATGCTCAGTATTCCTGAACTGAATCCAATGTTTCCCTTTGGTCTGTAGGAGAAAGTCCAATATCCTAGTTTTCATTTAAGATTGTTCCTCTTTTCATCCCTGTCTGTTTTCCAGCTTCAGTTTCTTCACTCTTCCGTATTAACCTCCTGTCCCAATTATACAAGTCTACAACCATTCCCAGCTACGCCTTACACTTTTGTATCTCAGAATCTTTCATTGCTTATGTAAACTTGCACTGTCCCCACTTCCCAAGACATCCTTCCTGCTCTTCCATACCTTCTATAATTTAACAGTTTTTTAAGACCCAGATTAAATTGATCTCCTATAGCAATGCTTCTAATCTTTTCTGTTTTACAAAACCCTTTGCAAATTTGACAATTGCAATTTGACAGTTTCTCTCTTTTAGGAAAAAAAATATATGCATTCATGGAAACAAACTATCTGATTCTGGGGGTTTGTGATCCCCCTGAACCCTGGTCCAGCCTTCAACCTGTGGTCCTTGGACTCCAACACCATTACAAAGTGACTCTTGTTCTCAATACCCATAGCAATCACTATCCTAACTAATAAATGGTCCCTTCTTTTGACATTTATTTTCACTTTCTTGCATGTTTTTTCTCATACTCAAAATGCAATTTTTTTAAGGAGGAAGGATTTGTCTCACATATCTGTTTGCCCTCAATGACTAGGCAATATGCCTTATATATAGTGAGTCCGCAGTAAAAATGTGTGGACTAACTGTTCACTTATCATCTGCTATTATTATCCTCTTCTTAGGTGATTTCATCCTGGCCCATGGTCTTAAATGCTCTACATTTGGGACTTCCCTTGTGGTCCAGTGGTTAAGAATCTGCCTTCCAATGCAAGGGATGTGGGTTTGATCCCACATGCCACGGAGCAACTAGGCCTGTGCACCTTAACTAGAGAATCCAACCCACATGCTGCAACTAAGACCTGAGGCAGCCAAAAATAAAAATAAATAAATGAGTTACATTTGTTGGGGCCTGTCAGTATTATGCCTTCAGCCTAGACATCATCCCTAAATTCCAGATTCATATACCCCGAAGGCTCCTTGAATGTCCAATAGGCATCACAGATGTAAAATATCAAGAAGGGAACTCGTGGTTGTTTACACCACCCTTCCCTTTCCCCAGATATTTCCATCCCAGGATTTTCCATCTCAATAGTGGTACTTCCATCAGTTGAGAGCTGGGCCCTCCCTTTTACTCTGTTCATCTCTACCCATTCTTATAGTATTAGTCACTCAGTAGTGTCCGGCTCTTTGTGACCCCATGGACTGTAACCATCAGGCTCCTCTGTCCATGGAATTCTCCAGGCAAGAATGCTGGAGTGGGTTGCCATTTCCTCCTCCAGGGGATCTTCCTGACCCAGGAATTGAACCCATGTCTATTCATGTCTCCTGCATTGAAGGCGGATTATTTACCGCTGAGCCACCAGGGAAGCCCATTAATCAGCTATACTCTAATATCAAATAAAAACTGAAAACATAAAGTGGGCCTCAGAATGACCATGGACCCCATTACTTTGTATATTCCATTTTATTCCGATCCAGTTACCTTTATAAAATGTATGTCTGTAGTTATGGCTCATCTTTTCCATCAGAATTTAAACACTCTGCAGGCAGGGGTCATGTCTGACTTGTTTGTTGCTTCAAACCCAACATCTTGGAAAATATAAGCTCCACAAGGGCATAGATATTCTTTTCTCTTTTACTTTTTTGTTCTCTAATATGGTCCCTGGTGCCTAAAAAGTTCCTGCCACATAGTAAGCACACAACAAATCTCTGCTGAATGAAGAGTAGGGACTCCGTAAATGCTGTTTTGTCTACATTATTGAATCAATCAATCAATCAATGGATTAATTATTACTTCAGGGTAATTGGAGAAAAGCTAGCGACATTATTTAGGGAAAAAATCCTCCTTAAATGAATAGCTAAAAATGATTTATAATAAATTTATCAGAGCACTATGATCTCTGGGTATTATTAATACATCGTTTTTAAACAGTTGCATCCAAAGTCCTTAGAAACATTCCATACTCAAAAGCTAGTAAACAATTCCCTCATTATCTTGTTTGCCTTACAACTTTGCATTGTAAAAAAAAGTCTCTAAATAAAGCAACATAGATTTCTAAATAGAAGGTTATCAAATAACACGTATTTAGAATGAATATTCAGAATGAATTGATCCTAACATAATGACTTTGGTATATAACTCAGCTCAACAGTTGATCAGGTAAATCCGAAGAGGCTTCTTTGCAGTACTTCATAACCCTTCATTAAATCAGTCACTGCCTCCAGCAAAATTCTCTGCTCTCTGTAGACTGCCCTTTATATCATGCAGGAGCCTCCTGGGTCAAAAGAGATATCTGAAAAAGGTCGTCTTTAAAAGGTCAGGAGTTATTCATCAAGGACTGTTTACTTTAATCTCAGAAAGCTGACCATCTTCGGCCAGCAGGGTGATGGGTGATGAGGAGTGCAAGGAGATCTTTCACTGCTGAGCATCTAGGCTTAGTGGGATTACATAGGAAGGAGAAATCAGCCAGATACATTCCAGGCCTGCAGACCCTTCTTATATTTATAACAACATGTTTTCCTAGTAACAGTTTATTTTGCTGAAAACATTTAATAAAAACTTTCAGAGCCTCTTATGAGAAGATGGTTTCACATTCCCTAGTCAAGCACCTGCCTGACTTTAATGTGCTACTATTTTAGGTCCTGGAAACATATACCCCCTTCCATAAGACTCAAACTGGTCTCTTTATAATTACCAAGCTCACAGTCCCTAAGAATAGAAATAGGTGCAGAGGCTTTTTCTGGATAACTCTGGTGAACTGTCCGCTCTCAAGCCCTTAGCAGCTGGGGAAGCAAACTCATGGGAAAGAATACTACTTCTAACACAACACACTTTACAGAAAAATATTTTATTTAAGTATAGTTGATTTACAATGTTCTGTTAATTTCTATTGTGTGATACATATGTATATATTATTTTTCGTATTCTTTCCCATTATAGTTTATCACAGGATATTGAATGTGGTTCCCTGTACTATACGGTTGGACCTTGTTTATCCATCTCTATATAATAGTTTGCATCTGCTAATCCAAAACTTCCAATCAATCCCTTCTGCCTCCCCAAACTCAGCAATCACAAGTCTGTTCTCTGTATCTGTGAATCTGTTTCTGTTTCATATATAACGTTCATTTGTCAACACAACACAATTTCAATGCAACAGTTCACAAAACATTTTTTCACTGACTTTGACACATGTTCTCCTGGTTTTGAAACTTCTCACCTGAGTTTTCTCCCAGCTATCTTAAAGCAACCTCTGTGCAGTTCTGGATAAGATCTAACAGACTGATCAAACAGAGAGAGAGATTTGGATTGGAACTTGGGACCAGGGGACATCTATCCCTTGGGCTTTTTCATTCACTAAATGGCCATTTTAATTCACAGTAGAGTCACGGGCTGGTTGGGCTTCTAAGATTGTGTTTAAGGTAAAAAGATGTGCGTGGTGCTCAATCACTCAGTCGTGCCTAACTCTGTGCAACCCCAGGGGCTGTGGCCCGCCAGGCTCCTCTGGCCATGGCATTCTCCAGGCAAGAATACTGGAGTGGGTAGCCATTGCCTTCTCCAGGGGATTTTCTCTACCCAGGGATTGAGCCTGCATCTCCTGCGTCTCCTGCTTTGGCAGGCAAATCCTTTACCATTGAGCCACCTGGGAAGCCCCAAGGTAAAAAGACACATAAGTTAAAAATTACCCTAGGAAATCCCATAAATTGCCCATAAATTCTGATTTCAGGTTTTGAGTATACAACCCTGTGTAACATAATACGTGAATCTGCATGATTGTGTACAATAGATAATTTATAAGTGCACGTGTTTATTCAGTATGCAATAAAAGCATATATGCAGAAGAGCATTTGATAACATTTTTATTTTCCAGCCTCCCACCCCCACAAACAGAGTGGTTGAATTTGCATAAATTAAATTTACTTGAAGATGGATCGCTACTGCAGCAATCAGAGGTACTATTTGCCCTCTGAGTACTAACCTGAAGCCTTGATTTCTGTTCTGTGCTTGAAATAAGCCTATTTGGAACCAACTATGTATCTGAGATCATTTTCCCAAGGGAAGTTTTCAGGAATATCAATGACCTTACTTAGACAAACAACATAATCACAAGAAACTTGTACTTGGGCCATCTGATTGTCTAGAAAGGCAGGCAGTTTTTCTTTCTCAGCCAGAGCCATGATCTTTCCAAATTCCTATCCTGCCTCTCTTCCATAAAATGATTTATTCACTTGATGGGCTTTAGATGTAGTACATGAATTTTTATAAAAGCCATTAAATGTAAAACGTGTTCCATTTCTAATATTGTAATAAGTAATCACATTTAAATTATTTGAAAGGCTGAAGTGAGTGCTTTGAGGTTGTGTATATATGTGTGTGTGGGTACATGGAGGGTGGGGAGGACTGGATTGCACAACCTCTAAGCAGAGTTATACCTCTCAAAATACACTTCTAGACCACATGTTTACCCTTTTGCTGAGAATGGATGTGTTTCTTCAGTTCTCACTTTGCGGAGCTGTACTTTCTAAAGTTGAACTCTCACTGCTATTGGCGTAAAAACCAGGATGAGGACTCCACAGACAAAATAAGAATGCTCTCCTCTGTCTCCAGTGTCTGGAGAGTGGAGAATGTAGAATCCTCATAATGAAACGCCAGGTAACTTGGAAAAACTGGGATAACCATAGCTAACATGACAAGGAAGAGGATCAAAGAAGGTAAAGCACGAATATATGAAGTACTTAAAATATTGCCTGCATACAGGGAGTTCTGCATGTTGTTAGTATGCCTTCTATTGCTCATCTCATGACAACAGGCATCCTGGGAGTGGTTTGAATTTTTTGGAACCATCTCAGTTCAGTTCAGTTCAGTTGCTCAGTTGTGTCTGACTCTTTGCAACCCCATGAATCGTAGCATTGCCAGGCCTCCCTGTCCATCACCAACTCCCAGAGTTTACCCAAACTTCTGTCCATCGAGTCAGTGATGCCATCCAGCCGTCTCATCCTCTGTCGTCCCCTTCTCCTCCTGCCCTCAATCCTTCCCAGCATCAGGGTCTTTTCCAATGAGTCAACTCTTTGCATGAGGTGGCCAAAGTACTGGAGTTTCAGCTTCAGCATCAATCCTTCCAATGAACACCCAGGACTGATCTCCTTTAGGATGGAATGGTTGGATCTCCTTGCAGTCCAAGGGACTCTCAAGAGTCTTCTCCAACACCACAGTTCAAAAGCACCAATTCTTCAGCGCTCAGCTTTCTTCACAGTCCAACTCTCACATCCATACATGACTACTGGAAAAACCATAGCCTTGACTAGATGGACCTTTGTTGGCAAGGTAATGTCTCTGCTTTTTAATATGCTGTCTAGGTTGGTCATAAGTTTCCTTCCAAGGAGTAAGCGTCTTTTAATTTCATGGCTGCATTCACCATCTGCAGTGATTTTGGAGCCCTCCAAAATAAAGTCTGACACTGTTTCCACTGTTTCCCCATCTATTTGCCATGAAGCGATGAGACCAGATGCCATGATCTTAGTTTTCTGAATGTTGAGCTTTAAGTCAACTTTTTCACTCTCTTTCACTCTCATCAAGAGGCTTTTAGTTCCTCTTCACTTTCTGCCATAAGGGTGGTGTCATTTGCATATCTGAGGTTATTGATATTTCTCCCGGCCATCTTGATTCCAGCTTGTGCTTCCTCCAGCCCAGCGTTTCTCATGATGTACTCTGCATATAAGTTAAATAAGCTGGGTGACAATATACAGCCTTGACGTACTCCTTTTCCTATTTGGAACCAGTCTGTTGTTCCATGCCCAGTTCTAACTGTTGCTTCCTGACCTTCATATAGATTTCTCAAGAGGCAGGTCAGGTGGTCTGGTATTCCCATCTCTTGAAGAATTTTCCACAGTTTATTGTGATCCACACAAAGACTTTGGCATAGTCAATAAAGCAGAAATAGATGTTTTTCTGGAACTCTCTTGCTTTTTTCATGATCCATCAGATGTTGGCAATTTGATCTCTGGTTCCTCTGCATTTTCTAAAACCAGCTTGAACATCTGGAAGTTCACAGTTCACCTATTGCTAAAGCCTGGCTTGGAGAATTTTAAGCATTGCTTTACTAGTGTGTGAGATGAGTGCAATTGGGCAGTAGTTTGAGCATTCTTTGGCATTGCCTTTCTTTGGGATTGGAATGAAAACTGACCTTTTCCAGTCCTGTGGCCACTGCTGAGTTTTCCAAATTTGATGGAATATTGAATGCAGCACTTTCACAGCATCATCTTTCAGGATTTGAAATAGCTCCACTGGAATTCCATCACCTCCACTAGCTTTGTTCCATAGTGATGCTTCCTAAAGCCCACTTAACTTCACATTCCAGGATGTCAGCTCTAGGTGAGTATCACACCATGGTGATTATCTGGGTCATGAAGATCTTTTTTGTACAGTTCTTCTGTGTATTCTTGCCACCTCTTTTAATATCTTCTGCTTCTGTTAGGTCCCTACCATTTCTGTCCTTTATTGTGCCCATCTTTGCACGAAATGTCCCCTTGGTATCTCTAATTTTCTTGACAAGATCTCTAGTATTTTCCATTTGGCTTCCTCTATTTCTTTGCATTGAACCATCTAGTGAAGGCTTTATCATTCACTGATCCAAGATACTCCAGACATAGAAAAGGCTGGTAGAGTTCACTTTTAATGCTAGATATCCATTTGCAACAAAGACTCAGCCAAGTCTTTCATCTTTTATAGCCTTTGGTGGGAAACAGAAGTAGGCGTGATTTCTCAGAGAATGAGTAGAAAAACCTGGAGGAAGAGTGACTCTATAGGTTATTTAGTTCAATCAACTTAGGAGAAGGCACTGGCAACCCTCTCCAGTACTGTTGCCTGGAGAATCCCATGGGCAGAGGAGCCTGGTAGGCTGCAGTCCAGGGTCACCAAGAGTCGGGCACGACTGAGCGACTTCACTTTCACTTTTCACTTTCATGTTTTGGAGAAGGAAATGGCAACCCACTCCAGGGTTCTTGCCTGGAGAATCCCAGGGATGGGGGAGCCTGGTGGGCTGCCGTCTATGGGGTCGCACAGAGTCAGACACGACTGAAGCGACTTAGCAGCAGCAGCAGCAGCACTTAGCGTAAAACTGATAAAACTGAGAATAAGAGAAGCACCAATGTAATCAACACTTGTGACTATAAATGTCTATCCTACAAGTGGGTCTTCTTTCTTCATTTGTCCAATTTCAAGGGAAAAGGAGAACCAAAATCACATTTAACCATGAGATTGAAACACAGCCTAATCTTCTTTAAAGAATGTGAACTCCATGTGTCTTTTTCAGTTTGTCCTCCTATGAAGATTTAGCTAAACCCACAAAGTTATCAGACACGTGACCAAAGCCATCGTTATACATCTCTATAAAAAGTTGAATGGTAGTTTCGTCACTAAGATGTGTCCAACTCTTGGAGCCCCATGGACTGTAGCCCACTGGGCTCCTCTGTCCATGGGATTCTCCAGACAAGAATACTGGAGTGGGTTGCTATTTCCTTCTCCAGGGAATCTTCCTGACCCAGGAAATGAACCTGGGTCTCTTGCATTGCAGGCAGATTTTTTACTGACCGAGCTACAAGAGAAGCCCAAAGAGTTGAATAGCTGAACAATATATGCATTTTCATAATCTGTAATAATAGGTAACCTACCTGTAAAAGGAGCAATCAATATGAATATAAATAAACACCAAAATTAGATTTATTGCTAAAATTTTGCCCTAGTTGACTTAGTCATATGATGCTTCTGTCATGAGAATACCTGCAAAATCTTGCTATATTGTGGGTTATAGAAAAGGTTGTGAAAAAACTAGAAAAATAGGCAAATTGTAAAATTAAATAATGATGATTATAGATGTAACTACAGATGGGCAAGAAGTATAGTGTAATAACTGAGATGACTCTAATATAGAAATGAAAAAGTTCTTTTACCTTGTAAGGAGTTTGCCTGCAAGTTGAAAACAAGGACATTTTTGCCTTCTACATCGTCCACATCCTCACATTGTCACCACCACCACTGTCATCATCGACATCATTAGCAGCAGCATCAATGCCATTTACTGAGCAGTTTTTAGGAGCCAGCAGTGTGCTAAGTGTTTGATATGTGTTATCTAATTAATTCTTATATCAGTAAAGTTCTTTATAATCATGACACTGACAGAAAACCAGATGCACATCTTTCCTAATGTCATATTGCTAGTAAGTGGTATCAGAACAGGATTTAACTGAACTCTGTTAATTCCAAAGCCTAATTTCAGAATCATTAAGCTCTTTTGCTAAACTGTGGTAAATCTCAAGGTAAAGGGGTACAAAGTTCAGAACTCAGAAAATATTTTCACGTGGGGATTCAACTGTACATGAGCGACCAGACAAATAAAGTTGATGACTTATTAGTGCTCTAGGATTTGCGGGAGAATTGTACCTTCAAGTTCTAGGTGACACTGTGTTCACTATCGATTGTGAGTCACATATTCTGCCACAACCTAAGGGCTTAAAACAATGCATGGGTATTATTTCAGACCATTTCTCTCTGTTAGGAATGTGGAAGTTGCTGAGTCCAAGTCTTCTGGCTGAGGATCGCTCATGAGTTTGCAGTGAAGATGTTGGAGAGAGCTGAAGATGCATGAGGCTGAGCTGAGGCTGGAGAATCCACTTTCAAATGGCCTACTCACCCGTTGGGAAAGAAATCTAGCTTCTCACTGGTGATTGGTAGGAAGCCTCAGTACCTGACCGCATGGACCTCTCCATAGGGCTACTTGAGCATCTTGCTAACATGGCACATGGCTACCCCAGAGCAAGTGACCCAAGAGTGAGAGAACAAGGCAGAAGCCAAGATGTCTTTTGTGACCTGGCTTTGGAAATCACACACTGTCACTTCTGCCTCATTCTATTGATTACAATGTGGGAGAGGACTTCTCAAGAGTGAATTCTACGAGAGAGTGATGGCTGGGGCCACAGACTTCTTCCAAAATTCCCCCTCACTGTCAACTTAAGTAAATAGTGAATTTCACACACAGTTTCTATTAAGATGATTAACCTAAACACCATGACCATTCTCAGGTATTATTGTGTTTACTTTCAGGAAGCTTTCATAAAATATTTGGACTAAAGATCATGAACGAAGAGAACTCATTTGAATGTCTTTTCTGGGTATCCTTTAGCAGTCATTATTCAACAATCTTCCATTCTTAATGCATTATTCCTTTATTTTTCAAGAATGTTAAGATCCTGGGATCTACTGCCAGCATTATCGTTATGGTCCTACCTTGGTATTGAATGAAACTGTAATAAACATAAAGGCCAACATAAGACACTGGGAATTACTCCTTATCATGCTTTTTTGGATGACAAATATCTATGAGGACTCCTCTTGACATTCTTATCATTTCTGTGTCCCTGGCATTACAGTATATTCTGCCACATAGTGATGCAAATAAGATACAAGATAGAGCTAATCTTGGTGAGAAGAACTTTGTGGATGTTCTTATATGAGATAATCTTTGAAAGAGCAAGTTCCAAATTAGCTTCAAAGATATTCACAAGTAGATAGGCTAATAAGGGTAGAGAACTCTCCGTAGAAGTCACATAACTATGAAGAGAAGCTAGGCCGTGTGCCAGCTCAAGTCATGAAGGGTCCCAACTTCATGGAAAGGTCAGGCCAACTATTACATCTGGGTTGGTGAGTCTCAGGAAAAATGGAACATACTGAGTTGAAGAAAAAAAAAAAAAGTGATATGATTCATGTACCAGGGAAGCTTTGCCAACAGTCCAGGCTACGGTAAGCTCTTTCATGCTTGTACAAAACCAGGACAATTCCTGTAGTAATAAATCATGAGGATAATGTCAGAGTGGAAAGGGTCCGGGTCAGAGAGCTGGGAGAGATTTGTATTTGAGGCTTCTAGAGGCAATGTCCTGGAGGAGGAAATGGCAACCCACTCCAGGATTCTTGCCTAGAAAATTCCATGGACAGGAGTCTGGCAAGCTACAGTCCGTGGAGTCACAGAGAGTTGGACACTACTGAGCAGCTGAGCACAGAGGCGATGGGGCATAAATACATAGTCATTGTTTAAAGGAGTGATAATTGTCACCATGGAAATGGAGCCAAGCACAAAGCCCAAACCTGGCATGAAGACAGAAATGAGAGGACAGCAAGGTAGACCAGCAGAAGAATAAGAGGCAAGACAGAAACAGGAACAGTTTGGGGAACTTGGTTCTGAAACAGAGACTGCGGATGATTTACTCCGATCAAACTTTACGGTCACCACTCCATCAAAACTGCGCTTTTAAGAGTCAGTATTAAGTCCTCGGCTTTGACATTAAGCCTCACTTGGTTAAATACAAAGATCAGCTCTTAACTTTTTTCAGCCACATTGGAAAGAGTTGACTATCTTTTCCCCCTTGATTATATTGATAACTCTCTTCATTTGGCTTCCTAGAAACTGTATTACTTGGCATACTGCCTACCTCGTTGATCCCTCCTTCTAACTGCTTGTTAGGTATTTTTTTTTCTCAGTGCTTGGTCTTTTCTTCTCCATATATACACATTCACTTGTGATTTCACCCAGTACCATTCAGGACTTTCAGTATGATTTATATACCAATGATTTCTCAGTTAATATCTCCATCCTCACTTCTCTTGTGAACTCAGATTCATGTCTCTGCTGAGGTGTCTGGTAGACATCTCAAACTTCATACATCCCAAATGGAGCTCCTTATCTCATCCTCAAATCTGCTTTACATGAAACCTTTCCCGATTCAGCTGATGGAAACTCCATCCTTCCAGATGCTCAGGTCAAAATACTTAGTGTCATCTTGGAATCCTCTCATTCTCTCACCTTATGGCCAAATCCATCAGCAAATCCTATGGCTCTTCCCTCAAAGTATATCCAGAACCCTACCTCTCATACCACTTTCTTTGCTTACTCCCTTCTTCTTGCCTCCATTGTCTCCTCCCTGGATGACTGAAGCAGTTTCCTAATCATTCATCCCGTTTCAGTCTCCCCACTCCCCACCTTTGCCTGCAGTCTATCCCCCACACAGCAACCAGATGGTTTCTTTTAAGTCAGAGCAGGTCATTCCTCTGCTCAAAGCCCATTTCCCCAAAGAGTAAAAGCCAGATTCCTTATACTACCCAAATAGACCCTCATGAGCTGACCTCTCGCTTATTTTTCTGACTTTCCTTTATTTCTCTCTCCCTTACTCTCTGTACCAGCCATAATGGCCTCTTCACTGTTTTTTAAACATGTGAGGCACTGTGCACTTTTGTGGATCACATTGGCTGTTCCCGCTGCCTGTCACTCGCTTCCCCAACACGGTTAGTTCCCTCTCTTTCTTCAAGTTTTCTCTTAAGTGTCAGTTTCTCAAGGTCTGACACTTGAGGTCTGCCCTGGCCATCCGAGTCAAAGTGTAAACCTGCTCTGAACTCTTTCACCGCCGATGAGCTTTCACTGTTCACGTTATTAGATAGAACTTCCTACTGTCTAATACCCTATGAAATTTGCTCATTTACACGTGTTCACTGTGTTCTTCATTGCCTAACTCTCTTCATAGCTAGATGGAGAGAGAGCAGGGGTGTCTGGCTGTTTAGTTCACCCACATTCCCAAGCCTTTAGCAGAGCATCTGATGCGAGGTAGCTGCTCTGCAAATGTGTTAAGGAAGTAAATGATTTTACATATTAAAGGGATGAGCTTTGATGCACTGTGGAGGGGAGACGTCTGAAGAAGAGTGAGAGGTGAAGAAGACCAAGAAGGAGCCTAGCATTCCAGGTGAGAGGCGACAGCAGTTGAGTAATCCAGCTTCTGGCCCAGCTGTGTTGTCTGAACAGAGCTGGCCTCACTGGGAGTGATTGCTGAACACTGTGTCCTCATGTGGTCCTGGTCTTACTCTTAAATCTTGATGGATAGTATCTCTTTAAAGCCTGGCTTAAATGTTAATATCTATGTGAAGCCCCAATCAACTCCTGCCCCATCCCACGCCAAATTCATTACTGCTTCGCTTGTTTTCACGACATCATACCCATCCCTTTTATATAACACTAGCTGCACTATATGAAAATTAGAATACATGCCTTTACATAGCCGTGACTGTATGCTTTTCTTGCCAGACTGTGAAACTCTAGAGAAAAAGTGATTACTTTTTTATTTTTTGGTCTTTATCTTTGTAACTAACCTGACATTAATACCTGACCACTGTAAATTGTCAGGAAATAAATGACAATTATTTTCAATCCAGCTGAATTAATTTCACTTTAAAGATGAATATCTTTTTGTCTTAAATAGTATTAGTGTAATCATGTAGTAGCAATAGGTGCAAAACGATTCTGAAAGAAGTTATGCAGTTTTACAATTTTTAAAATAATTTTTAAGCAAATGAGAGGGACTACAATTTAAAAAAATTTTAATGTATATAGTTCAAGCACAATAGTTTGTGTTTTGGTTTTGTTATTTTGCCAGAAAAAAAAAAAAAAGAATTTCAGGTGATCGCTCTTTAAGTCCCAAGTTTCTGGTCTGAAAGGTGAAGCATGTCTTCACCTACAAAGAAGCAGATTAAACCAGTTGTGCTGTCAGCTTGAAGCATTTGGAAGCTGGCCAGAACTGCCTGAGATTTTTTTTTTCCTTCTTACTCTCTTCCTTTCTGCCAGGCTCACTCAGTGAATCCATTTGCAGAATCAAATGAAAATCAATCCCTTTTATGCAAACCTTCCTGAAGCAACAGGACTATGTTTGGTCACAAGAGTGGAGGTTCGTGCAGTGAAAGCCTTCATGGTGATTTCTCCCCACCCAGGGCTTGCCAAGGTCCACTCCACCACGTAGTGATGAAAGGGAGGATCAAGCAGCTTTCTCAGAGCCCAGCTCCATCAGACAGGCCTTTTCTAAATATAGCAGACTTCAGTAAACACCACTGTGAATGTGCAGTGTGCTTGCTGGAGAATATATCTACCTCCATCAAAATTTAATGCATGCATGTACATATCTAGGTCTTGTTGGGTCCTTTTTTTATCAATTAAAATGATAAGTAAATTCTCTTTTTATTTTAAAACTTGACATTTGATCAGTTTCTGCTCAGCGCTTTAGATCAATTAACTCGAGAGAAAGGGCTCTGAATGAGGGAAGGTTGACTAAATGAAGCTTAACCACAGACAAAGCTGAGGTCTCTGGGATTCTTGAAAGTATCACCATAGACCAGGTTACTGTGTCCAGGATATGAGACTTCCACCAGTCAAAAGAGGACTGGTTTAATCAGATTAAGACATTGCATTGTTATAGACAGATTCTCCTGAGCAGTGACTCTGATATAATTATAAAAATATGTTCTTTTTTATTGTCTGAAGCCCCCAGTGGTGAAGGTACCATCCTTATTTTTGGTTTGTGTTCACCTTTGATCCTGATGGAAATTACAGAGCTTTGTTCTGGAGCCAGCACCTGATCCTTGGGCTTCAGTTCACTCTCACCTAAAAAAGATCAGTAGAGAAAGCATACCAAGTGTGCAGAGCTCAACAATGGTTTAGGAGAGGCACCAAGAACATGATCTCCGAGGGATCCCTGGGGATCTCCACCAGAGGATGTGAAGGTTCAAACTGACTTTGGCCCATGAAGCCCGCATGCAGGTGGGAGAGACGCGGAAATCTGAGAGGTGACACTCTCTGATATCAGCTTCCCTCACCACTGAGCTCAATCACTCTAGTTTTTACATAAAAGAAAGTTCAAAACCTCAGTGATTCATGACTCTTTCCATCTACTGTTTTTAATACTTGTGATTTGGGGGTGGGAGGTTTTTCATAGACACCAATTTCTACTTTATTCATCTATCAAGTCAACCCAGCAAATTAGGATCCCAGTTTTAGAAAACAAATCTTTCAGTTTTGAACCAGATAGAAAAGGAAATAAAACATTAGATAATGCTACCAAATGTGAGAGAGGTAGATTCTGATAGACAGGACCAAACAGGAAAAGTTAAGAAGTTTAATTTCTTTTTCTTGCACTCTGCTTTAATCTTTTTTTTCCTTTTTGTGCCTACCAACTATTTGTGTAAACTTTATGTGCTTCAGTTCCTCCATCTTCAAAAAGAGTACAAAGTAGGGATTTATGCATTTACAAGATGAGAGGTCCACTTTAGGAAAATCCAAAATAACACCTAAAAAAGATAGCTGACAATATATACATTAATTGTGGTTTTCTTTACCAAAGGATTCCTCAGTAGGTTCCTTTAAATCAGAATTACACAGACCAGAGCTTTTACACACAGCTGTTAGCAGTGGAAAGAATCAGGAGGCCTCAGTTAGAGTCCCAGCTACACCATTTATTAGCTGTGTGACCTTGAGCACTTAAGCCAGTTAACCTTTTTGAGCTTCTGTTTTCTCTTCTGTAAACGGAGATAACAACACCTACTTCACAGGCTGGTTAGGATCAGATGAGATAATTTGCGTAGAAGCACTTGGTTAACATCATTCATTTATCTGTGAGTTCAGTGAACATTTAGGGAGCAGGTATCATGTGCCAGGCACCATTAGGCACTGATATTGTGATCAACAGTGTATGGCACTTTCATTTGCAATTTTCATCTCTTACAGACTTCTGACTTGATCTGTATGTAGTAAAACCCCCACTTCTCAGAATTATATCAACTGGGTAAAGTGAAAGACAATTACACATATTCATTTACTTCCTTGTATATTTCACATGCACCATGAATTTATGAACCGAAGACCTACTTCTAGAAGACTTATCATCTTGATTGGCTAATGTGAAATAAGAAAAGGTGTGGGACCCTCAGATTTTCCCAAACAGAATGGAAAGGAAATACCTCAGGGTATGTGGGTGCAGATGTTACTGAAGGGCTGGCCATTCTGAAGACTCCTCTAAGTTTCTCCGTGGCTCATATCTGGGGCCCTGGAATTGGGCACTATGGCAAGGTGTCCTTGTTTGGGCTGGTTCCTATGTTCCAGAGCCAGGGTATATTGATGGAAGTGCTCCCTCACTCTATTCTCATCCCAATGGCCTTGTACCAGCTCCCTTTGTCCTTCTTCAGCCACCTGAGGGCCCACTGCCATATGCCCTCCTCTTCTCTCTCAGCTTCAGTGTGAAGCAAGGACTGTTTCAGTCTTGCATCAGATCCTAAGAGCAACCATCCGGAATCTTACCTTCCCTTCACCTCTTCTATTTGGTAGGACTTTTATACCTCATAGAGTATTCTCAAGCAGCTGTGTAGACTGTCTCTAGAAATGTTTGTTTGCACAGCCATAGGGAGCAGGAAGGCACAACTTCAAGAGGCTTTAAACCCACTGTGGTCTATATCAGCAGCATCTCCCGGAGTTGCTCAGTGCACAGCCTACCAGCCACATCTGGTAGCCTTGATAGGAAAATTAGAAGCTTGGGAAGAGTCCCTGAAATTGAATCTGAAGCTTGGTCACATGTGAGGGCCACACTCTTTCATGCCCCCCAAATTGTTTTGACTGCTTCAATCTAGCTTTCTAGTCAGCAGTCGTGTCCTGTCTAAGTACAGGCATGCTTAATGTTTTGGAATCTGTCTCCTCCACTCCACTCAAATTGTCACCACCTCAGTGGAGGTCTTCTGTCATCTCTTGCCTGAATTCCTAGAGCCACCTCTTCTCTGGTCTCCCTGCTTTCCGTCCGCCCTCCCACCACCATCCATTTGCTAGTGTTGACAGCATGACCCATCTCAATCACAAGTCTCATTTTGTCATGCACTTGTTTGCAATCCTTTAATATATTTCTATTGCCCTCATGATAAAGCCCAGAGTCCTTGGCATGGATACAGAACCCTTCACGATTCTAGCTCCTGCTCTGGTTTTCTGCTTCTGAAACACTGTACTGGCCCAAGTCAAGTTCAGGCCTTTGTGTCTAACATCGGCCATGCCTAGAAGGCCCTTCCATCCCCCGCCCCCTCCTCCTGACCAAACCCAGGTCAGGGTTGAAGACAAAAGTAGGGACTGTGCATTGAATAATGAAAATACCTCTTAAGCCCCAAAAGTGCAGAATCTTGAAGAAAGGTCAGGAAGAAAATCATGGCCGCACCTTCTAGTTCAGGGGTTAGATGCTGGTGGCAAGAAGTTCAGAGAGCCCTGAGGAAAGCAAGTCCATGCTGAATCTATTGCTCTCCATTCCTTCCTGGCCTCTGAGCCACCATACAAAGATAACCAGATGGCGGAAAGGCCCATAAGTGGCAGCCTCAAGTTGCCTGGGAAGTAAGAGAAAATGCAGCAGAAAAAGTTCAAGCATAGGAACCAGAAAGACTGAGTTCTGGTCACAGTATCTTTAGATCTCAGCTTATCATTTTATTGTGAAAGGACTGGACTTTGTGGGATGTTTTCATATTGTGGTTCGTAGAGCCCTAGGGGTTCCAGACGCTTTCCAAGGGCCACCTCAGGGGAAGAGAAGGGATGTAGAAAAGGAGGAGGCAACCCCCCAGAGCATCCCCTCTCTTGTCTTTCATTCTCTTCTTCTGTGTAAGAAGTGTTGCTGCTGCTGTTGCTGCTGCTGCTAAGTCGCTTCAGTCGTGTCTGACTCTGTGCAACCCCATAGACGGCAGCCCACCAGGGTCCCCCGTCCCTGGGATTCTCCAGGCAAGGACACTGGAGTGGGTTGCCATTTCCTTCTCCAATGCAGGAAAGTGAAAAGTGAAAGTGAAGTCTCTCAGTTGTGTCCAACCCTCAGTGACCCCGTGGACTGCAGCCTTCCAGGCTCCTCCATCCATGGGATTTTCCAGGCAAGAGTACTGGAGTGGGGTCCCATTGCCTTCTCCGGAAAGAAGTGTTATGCTGCTTAAAATGCACTGGAAAGCCCCCAAAGAGGTGACTGAACAGCTGATATTCCACAAACCAACCTATGCTTGAGCTTCTCCCAGGGTTAAGGTGGACTTGTTGACTGATGCGGTCAGTGGGAACCAGGCGGTGCTTATGGCTACCCAAGCCACCTACCCCCTCTACTAGCTTCAGTTGGGCTGCTTATGGTTCAAGGATCAGTTGGATTTTGTCCCCAAACAAGTCAGCACCAATTATACTTATTTTTATTGTAGTTTTTTCAGTTCTGTTCAGTTCTGTTTCTCAGTCGTGTCCAACTCTTTGCATCTCTATGGACTGCAGCACGCCAGGCTTCCCTGTCCATCACCAACTCCAGGAGCTTGCTCAAACTCCTGTCCAATGAGTCAGTGATGCCATCCAACCATCTCATCCTCTGTTGTTCCCTTCTCCTCCTGCCTTCAATCTTTCCCAGCATCAGGGTCTTTTCCAATGAGTCAGTTCTTCGCATCAGCGGGCCAAAGTATTGGAGCTTCAGCTTCAGCATCAGTCCTTCCAATGAATATGCAGGACTGATTTCCTTCAGGATTGACTGGTTTGATCTCCCTGCAGTCCAAGGGACACTCAAGAGTCTTCTCTAACACCACAGTTCAAAAGCATCAATTCTTTGGCACTCACCTTTTTTTATGGTCCAATTCTCACACCCATACATATGTGGAAAAACCATAGCTTTCACTGTACATAACTTTATATTCTTTTAATTATATATTATACAAGCTGGTGAAATACAGTAAAATGAGTTTCATAAGTATTTCTGTGGATACTAAAGAAAATGATTTGGAAAGACTTTTTAAAGTCACTAATAATATTGCTATGAAATTACATGTAGACAAGTTAATTCTTTGTAAACATCTAGATGGAATCTACTCTCAGATGGTTTAAGTTACTTGGAGTTCCAAGAAATTGGAACTCGAAAGAAATTCAGCCTGGGAATTGTGCATGGTGCGTTGGAAAGTGAGTTTCACCCATAAGAGGCAACAACATAACTTCAAACAGTGTGCCCACACTCAAAACAGGACCTGGCCTTCCATTAGACACTGGAAAATAAATAGACATCCATGTTTTAAGACAACATATTTATATGTATGCATAGTATTTTTGTCATTCATCCCTTTGACTTTTTCAATTGGCTGCTAGCCCAACCACCTATGTACGTGTGTGTGTGTGTGTGTGTGTGTGTGTGTGTGTATCTAGAGATAGACTAGAAAACATTCTTTCTGCAAAAACAAACAAATGCAAAAAAAAAAAAAACAAAACAAAACAGAGCAACAGCCCCGGATCTGAAGTTCTGTTGGCATTTTTCCTCCAAACAGAGAAGACACTTGTATTGAAGTGGCCCCTGACTGGCCTTGAGTTTGTGCAGCTGCCAGGCTTGGTGGCCACTACAACACAGACAACACGGCCGTTTCCAGCTACAACAGGTGTCCCTGATTTTCAGTCTTTCTTAAATTTCAGCAGAGACTGCAGTATGATCACAGAAAAAAAAAAAAAAAAAAAACAGTTGGACAAGAGGAAGAAAGATAGTCGAGGGTGTGAAGTGAATGGTGTGCCCTGCGGGCCTCTCTAACTGGTTAGTACATTTGTGGTGCCAGAGGGCTTTGCTTGGTGAGTTCAATATTAGGAAGATTTACTGATTCTTCTTGCAACCAGGATCAGTCACTGAATGGCTTAGCCCATTTGGGTCAGGTAGTGACAGCACACCAACCACACAAAGCCATCTTTGCCCAGAGGTAGTTGTAACTGTTTACAGCAAAATTAGTATTACTAGAGGTCAATAGAAATGTGCCAACTGGCTGGGCACTGACCTAAAAAGAGTAATACATTAGTGCAAGAAAGATGCCCTACCTCTGCTGGTGGAGGTATAGATATTCTGAAATCTGAGTGTGGATCCTTGGTGTGCAAAGCAGTTTTGTGAAAGACTAAGAACTGATTTTATAAGGAGTCTCTATGACCTGCAGAGGCCATAAAATATAAAAATTTTACAAATGACATAAAAATTATGCTGTTCACCAAATTACAACATTTAGTAAACAAATCAAGAACTTAGGTGCTTAAATTGTAAATATGACAGGAGCTTTCAGAGTGGCGGGGCTTCCCTGGTGTCTCAGGTGGTAAAGAATCTGCCTGCAATGCAGGAGACCTGGGTTCAGTCCTTGGGTCAGGAAGATCCCCTGAAAAAGGGAATGGAAATCTACTCCAGCATTCTTGCCTGGAGAATTCCATGGACAGAAGAGCCTGGAGGGCTACAGCCCATTGGGTTGTAAAGAGTTGAATCACTGAGTGACTAACACTTACAGAACAGCATCTTGGCCCATGTAGAATTTCACCTGGGAAAGTAGACTAGGTCTTTTAAAACCTCCGAAAAGTAAATATCTCCTACATCCAACAACTCTCCCACCTCCTCAGTCTCTGTTCCTCATAATGGCCATTATCTCAGTCCAGACAGATTTTATGCATATTAAAATGTATTTTCTTTTGTATAACACAGTTGAAATCACATCTTATATACTGTTCTGTGACTTGCTCTATGCATCCTATTTTTAAAGCTATAACACAGTGGATAGTTCTCTTAATAACTATAAATTATTCAGCTAGCTAGCTCGTGTCACACTTTAGAGAGGTAATAGGGGCATAAAGGAAAAAAACATGGATACAATACAGAAGGATATAATTTTTTCAAAAACTGCTGACAACATGGGAAATACAGGGGAATGGGGAAGGAGCTGACGTCTGAGGATTAGATACCTTTTAAGAGCAAAAATAGGCCTACTGTGATGAATTGTACCACCATCTATAAATTCAGAGCTGACTTCAGTCTCAGTGAGAATGTTTAATTTTCCAGGGGGAAATCTGTAGAACAGAACTTGAGTAGTATCAGGACAAGCCCTTTCCATTGTCATTATCCCCAACTGACCTCTGCTAGCTTATAGCAATTCAACTAAGGTACTAATTAAGTAGGAGTCAGAGTTTTTGAAAGCCAGCCTTTCTGGTGGAGGAGAGTCAAGCTGTTACGAGGGCTCTTTATTCCTTTAGTTAATATTTTTCCTTTCATCCAGGACTGTGCTTACTCTTTGAGGGTAAGTTGAGTGAGCTTAATGGAGTTCTCTAAATTAAAGCAGCCAACTGGAGCACAGTTCTTGGGGGATGAAGAGTCGTGGTGGTCTACAGCTTCCATCAGTAAGATGTAGTCCTTGAGTTCCACAAGAAGGGCATCAGGTTTGGGGTCGAATCATGTGCTGAGTTCAAATCCAGGATCTACTATGTACCATCCATGTGACCTAGGCATTACTCAACCCTCAGGCCTCCATTTATCCATGTGTAGGATGAGGTATATTCATCCCTCCACTACAAGGCTGTTGGGAGAAGTCACTAAGATAACATTCTCACAAGTCAGATCCCTGTGCACACTGTGTCAGTCACTATGCTAGATTTAGAGAGACGGGATACATGCTAAGCATGTGGTGGGCAGTCATTTGAGACTTGTTGAGCTGACATGATCTCATAAAGTTATCGGGAGACTCAAAAATAATCAAAACATAAGACAGTCATTCAAAGGGCTTTGGAACTGTGCTGCAAGGTAATAGATTAAGTGACTCTTTCCACATAAGCTCCATAGGTCTTGTTCCCCAGAAACAGAAATGGAGAGAAAAAGCAGGGAGAATAAAAGTAAGACATTTCTTGAGACTAAAAGAAAGATTCATAGAACTAATATCTAATATACCCACTGCAGCATAATTATTAATGAAAAATTCTGTTGTGGAAGGGCCACAGCTTAAGCTCAGTCGTGTCCCACTCTCTGCGACCCCATGGACTGTAGTCTGCCAGGCTCCTCTGTCCATGGCGATTCTCCAGGCAAGAATACCAGGGTGGGCTGCCATGGCCTCCTCCAGGGGATCTTCCCCACCCAGGGATCAAACCCAGGTCAGCCACATTGCAGGCAGATTCTTTATCATCTGAGCCACCAGGGAAGATATTAAACCCTGGCCCTATTCTCAGATGCAGATGTTAGATCTGTATCTCTCAACCAAGGCATTATTGACATTTGGGGATAGATAATGCTTTGTTGTGGGGAGCTGTCTCATGCATTTGAATGTGTTTAGCAGCATCCCCAACTTCTGCCCTCTAAACACCAGTAATACCCTCCACCGCGTTGTGACAGCAGAAAATGTCTCCAGACGTTGCCAACTATCCCATGGGGAATCAAACTGCTCCACCTGAGAACCACTGCTCTAGGGTCTATTTGACAAAAAAAAAAAAAAAAAAAACACTTAAGAAAAGATAATGTTTTCAAAATATATCCCTGATGAGGAGACTCAGTACCCAGGCTTAGCTGCACATCAGCACCTCAGTTGCTGGGACACTTCTGAGTGCAGATGCTTCTACCACCTAGCTTTGACCTTCAGTCCAGCTGCATATTTTTGCCCAAAGGGCAAAAGGACTACAAAAAACGGAAAGATCTGCTTTCACTGAAGTCTCTCTGAGACACTGAGCTATATCCCTTCTTGTTACTTCCTCTCGCTAAACTTCCTATAACCGCTTTGCCCCACTGAGGCCACAGTGTCAAAGTAGTACTGTAGCAATCATACCTTTCACTCTGTCCTTTGGATGCTTTGGCATCCTGGAGCTTGCTGGCCCTGGAGGGACTCTTATCCCAGGCAGTTTCTAGAGGTATCAAACAGCTTGCATGAGTGTGCCTTTCAAATATAAATCAATCAACCCAGAGCTCAAACTATCAACCACCTCTTTGCACATGCAGGATTACTATTTCCTGGCTCTAACCATCTCAGGACCAGGTACCAGACAAGCAGGGACAGCCCCCATTGCCCAGAGCCCACTACTGGGCTAAGCCATTCAAATCAGTCAATTCTAGGCTGAGTACCCTCCTTGCCCATTCCTTCCCACAGAAACCATGACAAAGGCTCTTGCCCACTTTCCTCCCTGGCTCCCTAGCCTCTGACCCTCATGCTTCCCCATGTGCCCCATCCTCTTGGAATCTGTGAGTGTAAGGAAAGATCTTTTCAATGGCAATTGTCTCCTGACCTGTCAGCTCCTCCATACCTGGAAAATAAAATCCACAGTTTAAAAAGTGAAAGTGTTAGTTGCTCAGTCGTGTCTGACTCTTTGTGACCCCACGGACTGTAGGCCTCCAGGCAGCTCTGCCCATGGGATTCTTCAGGCAAGAATACTGGAGTGGGTTGCCATTCCCCTCTCCAGGGGATCTTCCCAACCCAGGGGCTGAACCCAGGTCTCCTGTATTGCAGGCAGATTCTTGACCACCTGGGTCACCAGGGAAGCTGCATAAGATTGAGGGTAGGAGGAGAAGGGGGTGATAGAGGATGAGATGGTTGGATAACATCACCAACTCAATGGAAATAAGTTCGAGAAACTTCAGGAGATAGGGAAGGGCAAGGAAGCCTGGCACACTGCAGTCCATGGGGTCGCAAAGAGTCGGACATGACTCAGCCACTGAACAATAACAGTTTTAAAAGACATCATATGGCATACACTCACAGCCTCAGGGGCTTTCTTCAGTTCATCAAGCATGCTGAGGTCCTTCCTACCTTGCCATTTCTTCTACCAGAGATGACCCTCTTGCTTCAGAAAGACTTTCCCCCAGACCTAGCAAGCTTCTGCACATCTAAATCTGATCTCAGCGGGATCTTCCTCAGAGACCTTCTCCGAGCCCCAGCCCGAGTCAGGTCTGTTTACCATCGTTCTCAGGGCTCTCTACTTTTTCTTCATGGCACTTCACATAGCATGTGTTTGATTCCCTGGTGATTATACAATTAAGGTTTGGTTTCCTGCAAAAGATTGAAAACACCAACAGAGCTGCAGTTGTGCCTGTGTTTCCTCACTATTGCATCCCTAGGGCATTGCCTGCTACATGCTATGTGTTCAATATTTGTTGAGTGAATGAATAGATGAATCCCTCAAGGGCTCCTAGAAATGAGAGACAAAGTCTTTGAAGAGAACCTAAAGCCCAGCAAAAGAAAGTTGGAAGAGAGGCAGAGAAACATATTTTATTACTGTTAATATAGCTTCATTTTCCCCAGGCAGCATACAGTTGGCAACATAAGGTGTCAAATAAACTGTGGAATATCATACAACCATTAGAAATCACCTTTGTCATCCAAGTGTTTCATACATATATCATAGTAGATTAAAAAAACACTATGTAGTTATTCAAATTATATTGCAGTTTGATGTTTGTTAACATATGAAAAGGATCCTGATATATTATTTGCTTTTTTGAAGAAAGCAGGTTTTAGAACAATTTGTAGAGATTGAAATTGCTTGGTTTAAAATTAGTATAAGGTTATATGTACATGCTTTTTATATGCCAGACACTATGAGAAACATTTTATCTTTATATGAAGTATCTTATAACAGCCCTGTAAGGAAAATATTATCATTAGTGAAGATTTTGAAGATTAAAAAAATGAGGTTTTTAGAGGTGGAACACTTGTCTATGGTTCAGAGCCAGCTAGATTAAAAGTTCTCTTTTCTGGTTAGTTAGGACTAATTAACTAACTAACTGGGCTTCCCTGGTGGCTCAGAGGTTAAAGCGTCTGCCTGGAATGCAGAAGACCCGGGTTCAATCTCTGCGTCAGGGAAGATACCCTGGAGAGGGAAATGGCAACCCACTCCAGTACTCTTGCCTGGAAAATCCCGTGGAGGGAGGAGCCTGGTATGCTACAGTCCATGGGGTCACAAAGAGTCAGACACGACTGAGTGACTTCACTCACTAACTAACTAATTTCCTAAAATTTGCTAAATTTTTTACAAATAGACATGGGTTAATTTAATTTTGCAATAAAACATATTTAATTTTAAAATATATTTAAATGTTTTTAATGGCAAAAAAAGTTCCTTTTTTTTTAAGTTCAGCATGTGGGATCTTTAGTTGCAGCATAGGAACTCTTAGTTGAGACATATGGGTCTAGTCACCAGATGAGTGACCAAACCCAGGCCCCCTGCCCTGGGAGCATGGGCCCTTAGCCATTGGACCACCAGGGAAGTCCCAGAAAAAAAACTTTTTTTATGCAGTATTTAAGATCTTCCCTGTAGCTCAGATGGTAAAGAATCTGCCTGCAATGCAGGAGACTTGGGTTCGTTCCCTGGGTCAGGAAGATCCTCTGGAGAAGGAAATGGCACCCCACTCCAGTATTCTTGCCTGGAGAATCCCATGGATAGAGGAGCCTGAGGGGCTACAGTTCATGGGGTCACAAAGAGTCGGACACGACGGAGCAACTAACCCACCACATGCAGTATTTATTGTCAGATAGGATAGTAAGACAAGTATATGTATATATATATATATATGGTATACTTTCAGTTATATTTTATAAAATGCTGAAGGAACATACTAGAAGGAAATGGATACAAATGTTATAAATGAGTCTTTCTTTTTCTCTTTATTTAGACTTTTTTATTTCCCAAATTTATTACAATGACTTTGCGTTTGCCTTCATTATTAAGAAATTTACCAAAGTTGCCTGCTGTATAGCAGTGAGCCCTGAGATACTGCAACTTCAGACCAAATCCCCAGAAAGTATCTGAGCCAATTTCAACTCCCTTCCCACAGTGTCAGGTATGCAAGAAAGAGATTTAAAATGTTTTCTTATAGCAATGTTAATTTTTATTTCAAAGCTTCATTTTCCAAGAATGGAAAATCTTTCTCTCAGTACACTTTACTCTCCTTCCTTCCCCAGCCCATCTCTTCCTTCACCCCTGTCCGCGCTCCCATCGTAAGGATTTACCACTGTGTTTTAGTGCATCTCAAATATCAGGGAAAGAGTACCTATGTTAATATCTCAGAAATATATCCCCTCACGTCAGTGGTGCTGAAACACTGAAACAAGCAATCTGATCCCAAACAGACCATGCTGGATTTACCCAACTGAATGACTGGCCTTTGCAAGGCGGACTAGGTTGTAAAATCCACCCTCCTGTGACTACAAGTCCGCCAGGCTGACAGAAGCTCCCTTTCCTCAGGTTGAGGATTTATTGTCAAATGGAGATAGAATCCTCTTTACCTAGAAAGGGTGGTCACGCCAGGTCATCCTGGAGGGAATGAAAGAGTACATGGAAGCCTCAGCTGGCAGCTGCTTTTGCCTGGTAAGTAGTCTCTCTGCTCTAGAGCAGATGGCGTTGGCCGTGCCACCTAAGTCACTCTGGAAAGTCATAAACACATTTAAATGCTGGCTTTGGTTTTCCACATTGAATGTCCTTTGAGCTTATACATTCATTTAAAAAGTATATCTTTTAAATTTACATATCTATATCTTTTGAGTTTGATATATGCATAATATTATATGCACATATCACTAGCATTTATGTGATGTTTACTTGACAGGCTGGTCTGTCAGTGAATTTTCAATACCTGCCTAACCCGGCGCTTGACACCTCCTGCCTGTGTACTAAGTTGCTTTAGTCATGTCTGACTCTGTGCAACCCTGTGGACCATAACCTGCCAAGCTCCTCTGTCCGTAGGATTCTTAGGGGAAGAATACTGGAGTGGGTAGCCATCCCCTTCTCCAGTGGTCTTCCCGACCCAGGGACTAAAACCGGGTCTCTTATGTCTCCTGCATCCGCAGGCGCTTTATTTACCATAGCGGCACCTGGGAAGCCCCCTGGCGCCTCTTGGGCACTCACCTCTCTGTTGTATTGATGATAAATAAATGAACGGTAAATGAGTCCACCCTTTCACAAAAGGGAAATAGCCACAGATAACATGCGCACAGCTATGACACAATTCAAAAATATTTTATCTATAAAAATGACACCTGGGAGTCTTAGGGATAAGCTGCTTTCCTCAGAGCTCCAAAGCTGGAACAGACTCATCTGGCTGTGCGGATCCACCTGGTGTAGAACATACTTAGAGCTGAGCCATGCTGAGTGTGGGGAGGAGGGAGATCCTTCTTCATCCTCAGGTGTACTAGGTTCAGACCAGAATGGAGGCATGCCAGGGAACCTGCAGAGAGTCAGCTTCAAGCTTAGCTTATCTCACAACTCAGGAAGGCCTCAGGTAGAAGAGCATCGTTAGGTACCCAGGACCAGCCAGGCATACACAGGTGGAGACTCCTCATAGTGGCTGTAGAGTATAGAATCATCCAAGAACCCAATCTCAGGTACAGATCTCATAAGAAGTTTGGGAATTTGTAACTTGGTGCCTGTGGACGTCCTCTGTTTTTATTATCATTGTCATGATCATTAACTTTGCAGTTACATTGATTTGAATACCTGCACACCAGGCACTGTACCAAGTACTTTGTTTCTGATCATTGCAACCTCTCGGGAAGGTTTTATTATCTCCACATTACAAAGGAGAAAATAAGTCCCACAGAGGGCTCACAGCTAGGAAAATGCTTGCCTTCTCAGCTCAAAAATCCATTACTGACTCCTCATTACCTGAAGTTCCCGTTTATATGTATATTTCAAAGAATCCTAGAGGGTGCCACAGAGGCCCTTCCGGAGCCATCTCAAGGCAAGTTACAGGGTTCCGCCCTGAAGCACACATTTGATGAAGCTTTCTTGATTTTATCTATTTTCAATAATAAGCAGTCACACAAGATTTAATTTCATTTCTTTAGGGCTCTATTCTGATATTTGAAAAAAAAAAAAAAAACAGAAAGACAGGAAGAGATTGAAGTAGGAAGGGAGGGATGGAAAGATTAAAAACCACCAGCCTAAACAAAGAAGAAAATCTAATCTTAATTTTGGCATTTCTAGACCTTCAAAAAATTTCCCCAGGATATCATTCCTTAAGGAAGCACAATCTCTATTCTTGAACACTTTACTCCCATTTTAAAAATTGCAAAGTGAAAAGAACTTTGAAGTTTGAAGAAGAGCAGAGTGAAAGAGAGGGTTTAAATTCATTGTCCTGTCTGATCTTCAACAGCTCATGCGCTTTATTTTCAGTTACAATCAGTTTGATTCATCCCACAGTGTTTCCTGAGAAAAGTCAGATGTTAAACCAAGGTAGACAGTCATGTTTCCTGTAAAATTAAAGGACTGTCTGCTGGTATTGCCAAGAGGCTACTATCTGTTGATGCAGAAATAAGAGGGCTACTCATGTTATTTACCATTGGAAAGCATGCCTTAACCATTTGCATGCCATACAGTTCCTTTGACTACCACTGCACTGCACACAGGCCCAGGGCTGCCCTCATCACAGCTGACACTGGTGGACACAGTCGTTTCACGCTGGCTAATTGGCTATGTCAGCTCCTCAAAATATGGAGCCTCTAATCTTTCTTAAGAAAATAATGTGGCAATACAGAATGTTCTTCAATTAAAACAATTGCAAAAACATAAGCGAACATAGAAATAAATTTTCCAAAAGAAAATGGATATTATAATTATAGATCATGCTTTTGGGTAAATTAAAACCCATACACTAAATAGGTGCAGTGTCTAAATGACGCCAACACTGTGTGCCAGAGGTCAAATCTATCCTAAAATAGATCTTACTTTTCCTGAATCATTCCTTTTGCTGTTGTAAAACAGTGGGGATTAGAGGATTCCAGAAAATGACATCTCAGAGTTTCCTCAGTGATGAGCCACCCAGCAGAACCTGAGGCAGGGAGTGGAGCTGTTTACATGAGTTTGGCCACTCACTGAGAGCCTCTCTTTTATGATAAGCTAAGATTTAAAGGCCTCTTTTAGAAAGGAAATAGGGAATTTCGTGGAGACCCAGAAGAGAAAAGAAAAAACAGAGATTCTGCTTTTCGTAGTTACAAGTAACTGATAGAGATTTGAAACGAGAGTATATGTGAGCAGTCATTAAAGGCAGATAGATGATACTATGAGGACCTGATGCCAACTTGGGATAGTAGGTGAGGAAGAGAAGCTTATTTTGAGGGTGAAATGAATCCTAGCATATCACTGTCTAGTGAATATGTGTCAAGTAAATCATTCAAGTTCAAGAGAATGGATAAGGGCTTGAGGCGGAACATCTAGGGCCCCAAGGTCGCAGAGCCCTTGCTGAGTGGACTTACTGTAGTGGAGATGGCGCAAGATAGAGTGCCTGAGGGTACACGGACACACTGAGAAATGGCTCCCTCCCCAGGGGCCAGTGAGAGGGCAGGGCGATTGAGCTGCCTGGGACCCAAAAGTGGGGCTGCCATTTGGAATCAGCAGTGGGTGAGATGATCACCACATTTTAATAGGGCTCATCCAAATGTGTGTCATTTACCCTAGCCAACTCAGAGGGGGATCAGCGACAAAAAGAAAAAAAATGAAGGCTTCCCTGGTGGCTTAGTGATAAAGAATCCGCCTGCCAGTGCAGGAGACACGGGTTCAAACCCGGATCTGGGAAGATCCCACGTGCCATGGAACAAGTAAGCCCATGCACCACAACTACTGAGCGTGTGCTCCAGAGCCGAGGATCACAACTGCTGAAGCGCATGTGCCCTAGAGCCCGTGCTCTGCGATGACAAGCCGCCACAACGAGAAGCCTGCACACCACAGCTCGGTAGTGTTCCCCCCTCGCCGCAACTAGGGGAAAGTCCACGCAACAGTGAAGACCCAGCGCAGTCAAAAACAATAAATGGAATTATTTTTAAAAATAAAAACAATAAAATTTTTAAAAGCTGGATTATCTAGCTAAGACACATGGGATTCCCTTTAGTCAGATTAAGGAAAGAAATCTCCACTTTCTGTGTCAGCCAATTCTGTTCTAAAGTCAAAGAGGACCCCTGCCTCAGATGGACTAAAAGATGAGGTCATTCTCCAACTTGGTGACAGTGAGGATGAGGAGAAGAGGGTACCATGTGCTGGGGATGCTCTGTGCGGATGACAGGGGCCATCCTAGACAGGAAGCTGGAAAGAGATAGCAGTATAGCAACAGGAAAGGTGAAGTACAAGAGGGAAAGAATTAGGACTGCTTGTGGATGTTTACACTTGCCCAGTGTGAAACTTTCCCTGTAGACATGTTGATGTATTTGATCTGGTCATTCAGTAGCTGGTGGGAAGTGTGAAAGCTGCCAGTGATTTCCAGTGATTACCTCTACCATCACACACCAAGGATGAAAAGAGAATTTATATAAGCAACATCTTTGTGAACACAGCAGTGGCCCACAGTAATACTCTTCTTAACTTACCTCAAGCCTTATAAAAGATACACAGGTTGAATTCATGATAGAAATCTTGAAATAGGACAATGTCTTGAGCAGAAGGATGAGTGATACACAAAGTCCTGCCTAACTGCCCCCTATTCAGCTAGGGCCTCTTTCCTGGGATAGTTCTCTAAACCCAATCTCTGAATTTTTACTTTTTCAGTAAGGATCAAATGTCATTTTTTCAGATATAACCCTTGTTGAGATTGTTGCTACTGGCCAGTTTTATACACTTTAAGTGAAGCCATAACCACAGACTTTTTGGAATGAAATAATCCTTTATGCATAAGTTATGCTTTGTATCACATGACAGTGTTTGCATGAGTACAACTAACTGGTCAAGGGCAGGCCTTTGAGCTAAAGGCAGTCATCCATAGTCTTATCAGCAGCTTATGAGTTGGCTGGAGCCAAAATGATACCTGATAAGGTTGTTCCCTAGGTGTTCCAGGCACACTGCAGTCAGATGCTCTCTCTCAGGGACTTTAACTTAAAGAGAGATGGAAAGGAAGAGAACTTGAAGGGTGCAGAAGTAAAGCAGTGCATACAAGTCTAAGACCTCAGGATGGCAGAGGCTGTCAGTGGCAGCAGAGACAAAATGCTGAGTCACCAAAATGGTGGAATGCTGGGATAGACAGCGAGAGATGTGTCCTGTCGATGGAATGTGGACGTAACCAAAGGACAACCAAATGAGAGCAAGCAAAGGGTATTTACCCTGAGCATGCTATAGCAAGGGAGTTTGCCGCTGTCACTTGCATTTTGGCAGACACTCAAAGGCAGGCAGAGGAGTGGGAAAGCTTCACAGTGGAAAAAAGAAAGGCTTCAGCTAGGCTCTGACTGGAGGCTATGGCATGGGGAAGCTGTAGGAGGGTTGAACTATTCACAGAAATGGGCCATCCTGTGTGATCGGTTAGAGGTGCACACTTGACTTTCTTTAATTGGTTTTAAATTGGAAGCAGGGACAAAAATTAGGAAAGTTGTCCGTTATTAATCAGATTCCGAGCACGTTGGGCTGATTGTTACAAAGGTTATCATTTAGCTTCCTAACCTGTTGCTCGAGATAGCAACAGGCTTCCTGCAAGTGTGATTTTTAGCAGGTGGGTTTCCTGGGTTGTTTATTGCAGACAAGGGGTTGGTTTCCTGGGCAGGTTGCTGGAGATTGTGGATCATGGGTCTGTTTTAATAGATGGTCTGCCCGTTGTCCATTTATGTTCCATCTCTCAGGAAATCATTAGCATTTGTGTCTGAACAGATAATCCGGTTCTCTATAGTATCTGACTCTATGGTTGCTGAGACTGTTCCCTGTATTTTCTGTTTCTGAAATGCTTTCTGTTTCCAAAACTGGGGCTATCTCAAGTTTCACATGAATTCTAGGAAAGCCCTCAGTTCCAGGCAAACCAGGATGGTAGGTCACCTACCTGTATATACTCCATATTAACTGAGTTAATAAGCAAAGCACTGATGGCTTTCAAGTTCTCATCATACTCAATATTTCTATCCCTTGAAAAATAAAACAGCCTAGCTAATGCAAGGCAAAATGATATCCTCATGTTGAATAATCAGAATAGTAAAAAGTGCATTAGTCTAATATCGTTCGCATGTGAGTGTGATAGCACATGGCCCTGGAAATTAGGAGGCCCGAGTTTGCTGCCAACCAGCTCTGTGACCTTGGACGCATCACAGAGGAGCATAATGTTCACCTGTGCGTGTCTGGACACAGTGTACAGATTTGGTTTTGACAAGGCCTTCTCTGTAGCTTAGAGCTCATATTTTCTCATTTGTCAAATAGAGATTCTAACAATCTAGATTTAAGATCATTGTGAGAAGTCTATGAAAAATAATGTATGTAAAACAGTTGTCCCATTGCCTGGCACATCATATGCTTTAATACATTCATGCACATTGTGAATATATGTTCTTGCTAATACCTCCTGTTATGGACCGAGTTGTGCCCCCCCCCACCAACTCTCCCCAGTTCATATGTTGAAGTCCTAACCCCCACCCCCATAATTCAGAAGGAGACTATTTGAAGATAAAATATTGAAAGAGGTAATTAAATGAAAATGAGGCCATAAGGGGTGCAGCCTCATCCAGGAAGACTGGTGTCCTCATAGGAAGAGATTAGGATACACACAACTACAGAGGGAAGGTGATATGAAGACCAGGGAGAAGATGGCCACCTACAAGCCAAGGAGAGAGGAAACCAATTCTGCGGACACTTTGATTGCATACTCACAGCCTCCAGAATCATGGGAAAATTCATTCTTTTAGCCACCTAGTCCATGTTACTTTGTTATGGCCATCCTAGCAATCTAATATACATCCCAAAGATATACCATCCTGATTCAAATAAACAACTTAAGATAGAGTAGCAACATATTGTAATCTGCTATTTGGTTGATTATTGTCTGATCTGATCCATATCTGATTTTTGTACATCACAAGAAAATATAATGCAAAATGTTTTTCAAGAGGTCTCTGTAGCAAGCAAATGTTTGAATGTTTCAGAATGTTTCATGTTGACTGAAATTACATTAATTTTGTGCTGTATAAATCTTTAAACCATCTCTTGGGATTCAGAGTTCAGTTTTTTCATGAACACCTGATTTCTAATCTCAATAAATGAGAAAATCTGTGTTTCAAAGACCAGTCTACACACTCCGTGACAAAACAGTGTCTGCATGACCAGAGGCAGTAAGACGCCTCTAGAAGAGACGGCTGCTGTCAAGCAGGATTCCTTCTTCACTATCTGACATCCTCTGTTGCCAGGACTATAGCCTGGCCTCATGTGGTCTTGTGAATCTTTAGGTAGTGATGGGCTCAAGTTCATGAGCAAACACAGGGAGGGGTTCTTCCTCCAGGGGTCTGCCGGAGAGAGCCAGGGGTTGCCGCTGTTCTGGATCTGTCTCCCCTCTGATTGACTGGCTTCTGATAAAGCAACCAGTTAAGGGAGGGCTTAGCTGGAGGCTCATATGGTAAAGAATCTGCCCACAATGTGGGAGACCCAAATTTTATCCCTGGGTCAGGAAGATCCCTTGGAGAAGGGAATGGCAACCCACTTCAGTATTCTTACCTGGAGAATTCCATGGACAGAGGAGCCTGGTGGGCTATAGTCCAAGGGGTTGCACAAGCTGGACACAACTGAGTGACTAATACTTTTGAGAGAGGGCAGACTATTTCAGTGATTCCAATTAAAAAGCCAAGGCTGCAACTTCATTAGACGTTTCAACCTAAAAGACTTGAATCCTTTTTTTTTTGCACAGGTTATCTACAAATGCCTGACTGGTTTTCAGAGAGGCAAGGGCTGCTCCATTTCCTACATTCCCAGAGGAGAGTATGAGCTACTCTCACTGAGGAAACAGCTATTCGCCTAGCTTGGGTGTCAATTTCCTTCAAAAAGACAGGACCAGAGCAAGAGAATAAAATGAAATTGAATTAAACATAAAAAAACAGGCCATACTACATCATAACCACAACTAAAGCAAAGTAATACCACAGCAAATATGCTGTAAAACACAGCAAGCACACTTTCTTAAGAAAAACACATAGTAATTTGATGCCTCTCATTTGGAACACACACCAGAGCTTTGAAAACAAAACAAAACAAAACAAAAAAGCCCTGAGGAATCCAAACTAGTGGAAGTTTTTCAAAAAATAAAACAACAACATGGAGTGTCTAGAAAGGATTTCCCAGGCAAGAATACGGGAGTGGGTTGCCATTTTCCTCTCCAGGAGACCTTCCCAACCCAGGGACTGAACCCACATCTCCTTCATCACCTCCACTGGCAGGCAGACTCTTTACCACCAAGCCACCAGGAAAGCCCATCCAGGAAGGAAGGCAATATCAAACTAGTATACGCAGAGTGCCAAAGCACCCCATGGATTTGAAAATCCAATTTAATCGGTCACCTAAAAGCATATGGGATGCCCTGACTGACTACAGTTTGGGATATTTGTAATACCCACCTCTATGTGACTTCTGAGCTCCATTCCCTTCTGCTCCTCTGACGCTAGCTGAGGAAAAGGAGTGACAGTTGAGGCTGGAGGGAGCCTGAATTTCTTCTCAGGCTGTCTGAGAAACAGCTATTCCCTTCTAGCAGGGACTGGATTTCAGTCTGAAAATTTTTGTCACAGTGCTCTTTACCTTTTCTCCAGCCTTTCAAATTTGAATTCTATAAACATTTGGGTGTTTTTAATTACTACAGAAAATAGTTATGCTGACTTACTTCTTAAAAAATTTAATTGGAGGGTAATTGCTTTACAATATTTGTGTTGGTTTCTGCCATACAACAATGCGAATCAGCTATAAGTATACATATGTCCCCTCCCTCTTGAACCTCCCACCCCTCTAGGTTGTCACGGAGTACTGCATTGAAATCCCTGTGTTATACAGCAACTTCCCATTAGCTATGTGTTTTACATATGGTAATGTATATGTTTTAATGCTACTCTTTCAATTCATCCCACCTCTCTAACCCCCTCTGCCCTTGAGTCTGATTTATTTTTAAATAGCCTTTCAAATATTTTGAAATCACTTAGTGCTACACTCTGAGAATCCCTAGTTTGGGAGATGTTCTGTTCTCCAAGGAGCCAAACGGCAGTTCCCAACCCACCATTACAAAGTTAAGGGAAAGTTGCATGTGACTTTGAACTTCCAAATTTTTTCTCAAGTGAAAAGGAAGGTAAGGGGGGTAAAAAAGGTTTAACTCTTTGGTCTTAGAATGTTCACGCAGCCTACAAAATCCCTACTGGTCTTTTTCCTTTTTCCAGGGACTGTGGCAGTGAAGTGCCAGAATGATATTCTGTGAGCTGCAGCAGTGGGTCTCTCCACTCTTCTAAGCACACTATAACCTAGAACAGCTTTAATAACCTTCTGCAAAGGTATAATATTAATTTAAATGCAAACTTTTGCTCTCCCAAACACTGAGTTTTTCACGCTTAATTTCTTTCTTGCCTTGTGCATGTTGTAATTATTTTAATATGAACCAAGGGCAAAAGGATAGAGTTTTCCACCACATCCCTCTACTTGATTAAGTCCTACTCTACACCCAACTCAGAGCCCTCTAACAACCTTGAAGAACCTTCTCCAGGTGGATCTAGTTCCATCCTCTCAAGTGTCTTAGAGCACCATGTTTGTCCATCTATAATAGCACTCAACACACCAGAAATGCCTCTCAACACTGGGTTACACACTTCTTGAGAAGAGAAACAGTATATGATTCTTCTGTGCATTCTCAGAGCCCAGCACCATCCCTGGAATACAGGGGAAGTAACTCCATATTGTGCTGAATTTTCAAGACTCTATTGAAGTCAAAGACATCTTTGGACACCTCTGTTTTATGAAAACTCATCCATGATCAAGATCTAAAAAATAGACAGTCCCAAGATAATGCTAACATTTGATATTCTGTCTTTATGACAATTATCTTTAAAATTATAGAAGTCTCAGATCTGTTTGTACATCCATGGGATTTCCCAGACAAGAATACTGGAGGGGGTTGCCATTTCTTCCTCCATGGAATCTTCCCAACCCAGGATTGAACCCACATCTCCTGGATTAGCAGGCAGATTATTTACTACTGAGCCACCTGGGAGGCTTATCCGAGTCATTGTTCTTGGGATTCATAAAAATTATTGAGGGAAAAGCTGATGTCAAGATCCTTGCAACTCTGAGAGTTACAGTTATTAAAGGGAGAGCTGAAGTATGTTAAGGACCTTCTGAGTTCTCTTTCTATTTCATGAAGAAGGGCAAGATTTAAAAAGAATTAAATCAATTTTTGCCTTGTATGTTTATCTCCATGATCATGAAATGTTAACAGTCACAAATATTAGTGACACTTGAAAAGAGTTTATTATTTTAGAGTTAGACCATGTCTCTTCTTAACATATTAAGACCTCATTCAATAAAAATGTACAATTTACTATCTTCTGGGCACAATGATAAATGCTGAGATTTCAGCCATAACTAGTCTTGTCCTACTCAAAATCCAATTGTCTTGCCCCTTACTTCCTTATTAATTTAAAGGTAACAATGTGCTGGGGTTTCCCTGGTGGCTCAGTGGTAAAGAATCCACCTGCCAATGCAGGAGATGTGGGTTCAATCCCTGGGTCGAGAAGATCCCCTGAAGAAGGAAATGGCAACCCACTCCAGTATTCTTGCATGGAGAATTCCATGGACAGAGGCACCTGGTGGGTTACAGTCCATGGGGTTGCAAAGAGTCAGACACAGCTGAGTAACTAAACAACAACAACATGTTGAACTGAAAGTCTCAGTTCAATTAAGTCTCAGTTCAATTAAGTGTGGCAGAGTCACATTGTCATGGACAATAAAACATTAAAGGTTTCTGGGAGATTATCTTTATGCTCTTAAGTCATTTGGGGGCCAATTCTTTGTTACTTGCAGCTGAGTGAAGTTCTGACAATATAGCCAGGCAAGCCCAGTTGAAGAGTGGCAGTTATCTGCCGGAAGAATGATGGGGCTTAAATGTTGATGTCTCATATCCTGAGCCTTTTATCTCCGACCAACCTGAAATCTTCTCTGTGGGTGGATGAATGAGAAGAATTGAGGAAATACATCTTCCTCTGTTTTAGGGAAGGAAGAGGATTATGGGCCCATATGATTACCATTAGGCCAAAGATACAGTGTGGGTGTTCGTTGCAAAGCAGCCATGTGTGAATGAATCCATTTGGGGGTGTGTTCTGGAGAGGGGTAAAGAAATAAAGTTCAAAATGAAGGTCAGTTCCCACTGTGCCATGAAACACCTCCAGGGCAGCTACCTGGCCCTTCCCAGGAAGGCAATATGATCATTACAGGAGGGTGTGTGTGTTTGTATTTGCTCAGTCATGTCCGACTCTTTGGGACCCTGTGAACTGTAGCCCTCCAGGCTCCTCTGTCCAGGGAATTCGCCAGGCAAGAATACTGGAGTGAGTTGCCATTCCCTTCTCCAGGGGATCTTCCCAGTCCAGGGATCAAACCCAGCTCTCCTTCATTGTTGGCAGATTCTTTACCATCTGAGCCACCAGGGAAGTCCACAGGAGGATAGAGAAGGCATTTATTTCTTATTTCTCTAAATCCAGATTTCCTTCCAGACACTGTTACCGATGCCCTTGGAAAAAAGGTGGTCTGGGACAAGAATTTCCTTCTTAGCAAACAAATTGTAGCTGAAAGTCAAACCCCCTGGTAGAGGAGTACTGGATTAGAGGAGGGGATTGATGTTAAATGAAGTGAAATGGAGTGATAGGACTGCATTTCCTACCTCCTCTTTGAAGTCACCTTAGTCCTTAGATCATCTTTGTAACAATCATTTACTTTTGCCTGGAGAAGCAAAGTCCCACTGTTACAGGTAAATATAGAAAGACACTGGAAACACAGGCCTTTGAGGAGCCAGGATCCTCTATAGGAAGCCACCTCATGCCGATGACAAAGAGATAATAAAGCGACTCCAGCTGGCCTGATGGGTGTTTAGGAACTCAAACAGCTGCTTTCGGATGGAGCGTTCCCACCTTTCACACTCTTTCAGCGGAAACAGTTATTGGCTCACTTGTGGGATAGAAAGTCTTTCTAATTAAGCATAAAGGCACAAGATGAGAGCTGGCAAAGTCTCCCAGAGGGGTCCACCTCACTCGGCAACCTGAGTCCCTGCTGAGAACAAGGGTACCTCTATGCACATCAGATGCTGTGGTCGCAGACAAGGGACCAGGGTGCTGAGGATGGAGTCCTGCCCATTTTTTCTGTGTTATGTCATTTCTGGTGTTGGAGTCTTTAAGAATTTTTTTCAATCATAACCATAAATCCTTTCTGAGTAGCTATATGTGTATGTGTGTGTGTGTGTGTGTGTGTGTGTGTGTGTGTGTGTGCATGCATTTGTCCTGTATGTTTGGAGAGAAAGGAAAATGAGAGGGAAGAAAAAGCCTCCTTCTCCCTGGAGACTGACATATTCGCAATCATATGAGATGTTTATAAATAAATATATTTACAGTATTTTCTGAATGGCTCAGATATAAGAAACATAAAGAAGAAAGGATTGGACTAAATAAAAAGTCCTAGGAAAGAGTCTTGTTACTTACAGAGCAGGCTTTTTTTTTCTCTCCATCACCTGCCTACCCGGTCTGGCCAATTCATGTTGCCAAGGCCAGTGACTCAGCAGAGAGTGCCTCCAGCAGCTACTGAATGACACCCTGCGAGCTGCAGCTGTGGGTCTGTCTACTCTTCTAAGCAGCAGAGTGTCTGGGGAGGCATCGTGTCTTTGTTCTTCCTGTTTCTGTCTTGACATGCATGTCCACCACTGCGTGCGTTTTCTGTATGTTTCTACATTGCCTCGTTATTATAAAGTAACCCCAGTAAAGTGCTGCTAGAGAGACCTCCTGCAGTCTTCCGTCTCAAGTCTGCAATTTTCTGATCTGACTTGGCCTTTAGAACAGTTGGATAGCTCCAACCCCTGGCAAACATTGCTTGGAGCTGTTCACTGGGGGTATGTTGCTTTATGACACGGTCAAGTGAAAGCATATGCTTTCCTCTGTGTTGGCTTTCTCCGTGCTCAGAGCAGCAATCAACCCAATCAGGTCAACCCTGATGAAGCAGATGGGAAAACTCAAGGCTTCTTATTGTTACTGAGAAAAGCCCATGTTCAGTTTCCTTGATCTCTTTAGGGGAGTTTACCCTTTATCTGCAGACAAAGAATTTCCCTCCAAGGTGAAAATCACGGATTTGCCATTAGATGGAGCTCAATGAAAGAAAGAATGGAGAATGGGCTATTTCTGTGTTAGAAAGAGGTTTTTCCTGGGAATAGTATTAGAAGTGTGAAGGGGGCAAGTTTCACTCTGGTATATGGTTTTACAGGGGGAACCTCCTCAGTAATGTAAACTCAGCAGATAATCTGTCTGACATTAATGTCATCAGTGCAAACCCATGAGCATGAACATCAGAGAGAAAACTGTTAAATGTGAAATATAAGGCCCTAGGAAATGATATCAAACCTAATAGAATAATCTAGTTTATATGACGGGGTGTAGTGCAAACACAGAGTCCTCATAATTTATAAAGTGAGGTCTATCTACATGTGTGTTCATGTTCAGTTGTGTCTGACTCTCTGTGACCCCATGAACTATAGCTTGCCAGGCTCCTCTGTCTATGGAATTTTCCAGGCAAAAATACTGGCATGGTTTGCCATTTCTTACTCCAGGGGATTCCTTCCAACCCAGGGATCGAACCCACGACTCTTTCATCTCCTGCATTGGCAGGTGGATTCTTTCCCCGGGTGCCACCATCTAGCTCATCCCACTTCCGTGCTTCTCAGTTAACCACACTCCCATCTCCCAAACGGAGAAAACTAGAGTCAAAGACACATGCAGCCTGAAAAGAGGAAGGTCACTGAGTGTTTCCGGGTAAAAGGCCGTTTCCAGTCTGGCTCTGCGTGATGGGGGCATGACGGCTGAGCCAACTGCCCAATCAGGAAAGACTGTTCTCTTTGCTTTGTGGGTGGGGCCAAATCGGGATGTACAGGATCCTATGTAATAAGAAAATGTGTATGTCATGGGAAAAATACAGCACTTCTGAGGGACACGGAGTTAAAAAAAAAAAAAAGCACAGTGTTTTCTTAATACCAAGCCAGTAATATAATTTAATTGTATCATAACCATTTATATTCCATTGAGTGACACTGGGAATTTGTGAAGGACATTTCATCTAAACACGTCTGTGTGATGAGATTTTACATTACCATGAGCTTAAAATACCAAGGGAAAGAAAATAAAAATAAATCATGTCACTTATTTGTTTGTACCCACACTAAACCATCATACTATAAGCATTTAAAAGGTGAATTCGGTTCTATGAACTTATCTGTACTGATCAGTTTTTGAAACATGTAATTTTCCTTCTCTTTTCTCATAAACACAGGTACAATTCTTCTCTTCATGCAGGGATGGACTATTTGTCCTTTTCTTTCTTCCTGTATATATAACTTGACATGTCATAAGAGATGTGCCTTTAAAACTTTTACAAATCAAAATATGTTTTAATTGCTATGAGATAGTCTACTACGCTTTGGAGAAGGGAATGGCAATCCACTCCAGTGTTCTTGCCTGGAGAATCCCATGGACAGAGAAGCCTGGTGGGCTACAGTCCACGTTTCACAAAGAGTTGGGCATGACTGAACGACTAACGTGATGCAAGTCTACTAGGCTTTGGGCTTCCCTGGTAGCTCAGCCGGCAAAGGATCTGCCTACAGTGCAGGAGACCCTGGTTTAATTCCTGGGTTGGGAAGATACACTGGAGAAGGCATAGGCTACCCACTCCAGTATTCTTGGGCTTCCCTGGTGGCTCAGCTGGAAAAGAATCTGCTTGCAATGAGGGGAGACCTGGGTTCGATTACACTATTAGAAATAATTTCAGAGAAAAAAGCATCTATTAGGAGGTAAGCAATTAAACTGTTGTAAATCTTTTCTCATAAAAAGTTCATACATGGTGTGCATAATATTAACTGTTCTACACAGTGTAATAGATTGTGGTGCTCTCCACATGTGGCAGGTGTTCCCAGCTTGGCCAACTAGCTCTTATTTTCTAGAAAGATGTCTGAGAGGTCCTCGAAGATCCCAAAGGTCTAACCTCCTTTCCTAGACTTCCAATGACAACCTCACATGCCTTCATTTACCTCCTGATTTCCACTCTAAGAGTCTCCAGGAAGATATTTTCTTCCAAAGAATTAGGGAAGAAATCTCAAGCAAGATGCAAGATTAGGAAGAAGACAAAAAGCATAATTAAGTGTCATGGCACTAGTCTGTGATTCAACATTAGGCTTATCAGTGAGTTCAGTTCAGTTGCTCAGTCGTATCCGACTCTTTGCAACCTCATGAACTGCAGCACACCAGGCCTCCCTGTCCATCACCAACTCCCAGAGTCCACCCAAACCCATGTCCATTGAGTCGGTGATGCCATCCAACCATCTCATCCTCTGTCATCCCCTTCTCCTCCTGCCCTCAATCTTTCCCAGCATCAGGGTCTTTTCAAATGAGTCAGCTCTTTGTATCAGGTGGCCAAAGTATTGAAGTTTCAGCTTCAACATCAGTCGTTCCAATGAACACCCAGGACTGATCTCCTTTAGGATGGATTGGTTGGCTCTCCTTGCAGTCCAAGGGACTCTCAAGAGTCTTCTCCAATACCGCAGTTCAAAAGCATCAATTCTTCAGCACTCAGCTTTCTTCACAGTCCAACTCTCACATGCATACATGACCACTGGAAAAACCATAGCCTTGACTAGGGCCTTTGTTGACAAAGTAATGTCTCTGCCTTTTAATATTTTATCTAGGTTGGTCATAACTTTCCTTCCAAGGAGTGTCTTATAATTTCATGGCTGCAATCGCCATCTGCAGTGATTTTGGAGCCCCCCAAAATAAAATCTGCTGCTGTTTCCCCTGTTTCCCCATCTATGTGCCATGAAGTGATGGCACCAGATGCCACGATCTTAGTTTTCTGAATGTTTAGCTTTAAGTCGACTTTTTCACTCTCCTCTTTCACTTTCATCAAGAGGCTCTTTCGTTCTTCTTTACTTTCTGCCATAAGAGTGGTGTCATCTGCATATCTGAGGTTATTGATATTTCTCCCAGCAATCTTGATTCCAGCTTGTGCTTCATCCAGCCCAGTGTTTCTCATGATGTACTCTGCATATGAGTTAAATAAGCAGGGTGACAATATACAGTCTTGACGTACTCCTTTTCCTATTTGGAACCAGTCTTTTGTTCCATGTCCAGTTCTAACTGTTGCTTCCTGACCTGCATACAGGTTTCTCAAGAGGCAGGTTAGGTGGTCTGGTATTCCCATCTCTTGAAGAACCTTCCACAGTTTATTGTGATTCACACAGTCAAAGGCTTTGGCATAGTCAAGAAAGCAGAAATAGATGTTTTTCTGGAACTCTCTTGCTTTTTCCATGATCCAGCGGATGTTGGCAATTTGATCTCTGGTTCCTCTGCCTTTTCTAAAACCAGCTTGAACATCTGGAAGTTCACAGTTCACGTATTGCTGAAGCCTGGCTTGGAGTATTTTAAGCATTAATTTAGTAGCATGTGAGATGAGTGCAATTGTATCAGTGAGTACCTGGATTAATTCGGATTCCTATTCCTGCATTTACCCCCTTAAAAAAAATAGATAGATAGATAGATAGATGCCCCAGGGCTCAGTCACTGACTGGGAAATGAGAGGGGAAAGAGGGATCAGAAGGATGTGGGGTTCCTGACGTGGATCACCAGTGGGTAATGGGCCCTTCACTGTGCTCACGATGGGCATTTCTACAAGTTCAGTACTAGACTGGTAAGTGCAGAACACATCTGTCTGCACTGGGTAAGACAGTGTTATAAAGAATGGCAGGACTAGGGCTATATTTAGATAATGTTTTGAGGTTCTCAAAGTATTTTCAAAAACACTATCTCTTCTGACACAGCAGTCTGACAAAGTATGCAGGTTAGTTATCAATAGCCTTGTTTTAGAGATAAGAAAACTGAGGCCCCAAATGCTGAATGATTTTCCAGAGGTCACAGAGGAAATAGGTGGTGGGGTGGGGCTTGACCTTTAGTCTGCTGACTCTAAATCTTCAGGGCACTGAATTTAGTATTTAATTATTTTTCATAACGTCATGAGTGTTAGATTGCTGGTTTGCAATTAGAGTATAAATTCTCTGAAGCAGAGGATAATAGCGTGTATGTAGTCCTGGAGCTTCTTGATCTTAGCCACAGGTTGTCCTGTGCATTGTAGGGTGTTAGGTAGCAACCCTGGCCTCTACCCACTAGACCACCAAGGCCAGTAGTGTTCTCCAAGCTGTGGAAAGTAAATATGCAAGCAGGCATTCCAAATATTCCCTGGAGGCCAGATCATCCCAGTTGAAAATCAGTGATTTAGTCACTTTGCAGTCCTAAGCACAAAGGAGAAACCCAGTAAATTTCTGGTGATGGACTGAAAGCTTACATGCATTCTGAAATGCTTTTAAAAGAAACCAGTCAGACAGTGAAGTTAAAATGGTATGTAAGGTCAAGGACATTGCCTGTTTTAGAGTTTGGAATGGTGCCTAGCAAATCAGGAAGGTTGTGGTGGTGACTGTGCTTGTGCTGATTAGCAGATTAGTTTTGTAGGGATCAATTCGGGAAGAGAAGAGGGACATTGTTTCTCTCATCCATAGGTGTGTGCACAATCCTGCGTCTCCCTGCACAAGGCAATAGCGAGTCTTGAGCACAGGATGCACTCATGTATATTTCATTTGTTTAGAAATCCCAGCCACCATGGAGGAGCTCATTAAATGGCTGAGAGTAGAAGGAGCCCAGGATTTGAGCACCTTGGAAGTGGAGTCTATTTCTATCTCCGCTGCTAACCGAGTAGTAAGACCTTTGGCAGGTTACCTCCAGTCTCTGATCTCAGAGTCCTCATTCACAAAATGAGGTTGGAATGTATTTTCTCATAGGCTTCCCAGATGGCGCAGTGGTAAAAATCCGCCTGCCAATGCAGGAGACACAAGAGCTTCAGGTTCAATCCTGAGTTGGGAATATTCCCCTGGAAAAGGAAATGGCAACCCACTCCAGTATTCCTGCCTAGAGAATTCCATGGACAAAGGAGGCTGGTGGGCTGCAGTCCTGGGGTCGTAAAGAGTTGGACATGACTGAGCAACTGAGCACCTTCCGAACATTTACTGATGATTCCATGATAACAGGTTCTTGATCTTCTATCTGCAAACCTGGAGATTGCATGTGTTCCCAAATTCAAGCGTTTCTGTCTTTCAAAGGTAATAAAGTGCATAAAACGTTTTAAATAACACTTTCAAGGGGGTTGAGGCAGCACTCTCAAATCAAACACATTAATGTTTCTCCAGTAAAGTGTTTAGCTGGTCACACTTGGTGAAATAAATGAATATAATGAACAGCCTCACATCAGTTCAGGTTGTTGCCAAACAAATTTGCCACAAACACAAACAAACAAAAACGCTTTTGGTTTTTACACCACTTTTAACGTCAGAATTGTGGGTATGTAATCATGGGCTTCCCTGGTGGCTAAGAGGTTAAAGCGTCTGCCTCCAATGCGGGAGACCCAGGTTCGATGCCTGGGTCAGGAAGATCCCCTGGAGAAGGAAATGGTAACCCACTCCAGTATTGAAAGTGAAAATGAAGTCGCTCAGTTGTGTCTGACTCTTTGCGACCTCATGAACTATACAGTCCATGGAATTCTCTAGGCCAGAATACTGGAGTGGATAGCCTTTCTCTTCTCCAGGGGATCTTCTCAACCCAGAGATTAAACCCAGGTCTCCCACATTGCAGGCGAATTCTTTACCAGCTGAGCCACAAGGGAAGACTATGTAATCATGTATGTGTGCTCAATTCTGATTAATGCTAATTCATTAATATATCAAGTTGCTGCTGTTAAGTCGCTTCAGTCGTGTCCGACTCTGTGCGACCCCATAGATGGTAGTCCACCAGGCTCCGCCGTCCCTAGGATTCTCCAGGCAAGAACACTGGAGTGGGTTGCCATTTCCTTCTCCAATGCATGAAAGTGAAAAGTGAAAGTAAACTCGCTCAGTCATGTCCGACTCTTCGCGACCCCATGGACTGCAGCCTACCAGGCTCCTCCGTCCATGGGATTTTCAAGACAAGCATACTGGAGTGGGTTGCCATTGCCTTCTCCAAATAAATCAAGTTATAGGTAAGTAAAATCTGCGAAATAAGCCTAAGAATACTTTTTAACCCTTTGGGAGATAGTTATTAAAAATAAATAAATAAAAGGTCTTTTCTTAATATTTATTCTTCTGGCTTCTGAATTTCAAAGTTAACATAAAAGGCCTTTTTTTTCAGGCCTTAATTTTGATTCTAACGTTTAATTATAAATGCAACATTTATTATCCCAGGTAATGCGTATGAGAAAAGTATAAATGGAAAATGAAATGAATTCCTTCTTTCCCTTAGTTTTACATATAATGAATTTCATGAAAAGAATAACTGAATGAAAATGTACCAAAATAAAGACAACACAATTTAACAAATAAAATGAATAAAGTATTACTGTTCTATTTATATTAATTAGTATCATGTCAACCTGCAGCTTGGAAAAATGAAAAGGGAACAGAATTCGGTGAATGTCATTCCCAAGGCAGTGCTGCGAGAAGGCTCAGGTGGGTTGGACGTGAGTCTTACCCTGTGGAGCTCTGTTTCCCAAAAGACTATTAATAGTACTGCCGACCATGGCACCTTCCTTCCCCCGCTCAGCACTTTCTGTCACGCATTAGTAGTACTCCACAGCAGGAAAACCACCTCTGAACCAAATACACTAAGCAGTACCCAGAAGAGCGTGCGTGCTCACGACACTGACAGGAAAACTAAGGGAGGCGATGAGCCAGCAGTCGTCATCACGCAGTCTTTCCATCAGAAGCTGAGAGCAGGATACAAGCATCTCGCACTTTCTGTGAGCAGCCAAGTTGGAAGCTGGAACTTTACACATTTCAAGCCATCGAGAAATGAAAGACAGAAAGTGTCGGGAAAGGGGCAGAGGGAGGAAGACGAAGAGGCAGGAAGAGTTTGTGAAATAGTGTTGGTTATGGAGATTTCCCATGAAATATCTGCCATTTAAGTCGTCCATTTCATCACATTCATGACTGTGCTGCTGATGCTGATAAACATCCATCAGTGTGCAAGGCTTGGGGAGTACAGTGAGGAACACGACGTTTGAAACTTAGAGCTTGGTGACGTAAACAGACAATAAACAAGTAAGAAAAAAGATTTCAGATAAATGCTGTGAAGGAGAACAATTGTGTAATCGAATGGCACTTAACCTGTATGGGATACTTCTGATGGGATTTTTCGGTGGAGGCCTTTCTAGGAGGTCTTAGAAGGAGGAGAATAAGTCGGCCCTGGGAGGCTCTCCCAGTGCCAAAGTGAGAACACAGGAGCACAGGAAAGTGCGCGGAAGAGACAGGAGGAGGGGGATGAAGGGGCAGAAGAGGCAGGATCCAGGCTGCAGGACCTGTAAGTCACAGTGAGGAGGCTGTGCTTTATGGCAGGGACAAGGAGAAGGCCCTGAAGGGCTGCAGCAAAGGACAGATGATCTGGTTTATATTCTAAAACACACATGTCAGCTGTCTTGAAAAGGGGCACGGGTGAAACTGAGAGCACTAGCTAGAAGGTTAATGTGGATGAGGATATTGCAAGAATTTAAGTACGCTCTAATACCTTAAGACTAAGGGTTAGTTAATGAGAGGATGAGATATTACCTTTCCACGTCATTGTCTTCCAAGCTTATAATTAGTGTAAGTTTTACACCTATCTATTTACGTTGTCGACTTGAAACGTCTGTATGATTAAAAAACATTTATTTCTTGGTGTGGGTGCTTTTTTTATATTCCAAATATGGACAAGACATTCACAAAGACCATCTTGTTAAAGACCTAAGCATTCACACTATCATCAGATGAACAATTCCTCTTTAACTTGTCCAGCTCCCGTAGGATATTAAAGACTTACATCATATTTCCTTTCAACCCTTACCTTCCTAGGTTGAGAAATATCTGACTCATATAGATGCTCCTTTATTATTGTAGCTATTTTCAGTCCTCTTGCCTCTGTTTTTTCAATTGACCAGTGGATTTTCTTGAGGTGTAGAATTAGCGCTGCATCTGAAAAGCCAAACGTGAATCCTGTGTTTTATTGTGTTTCCTTTAGAGCAAAATTTTACCTTGTTTTGGCATTTGTATTATGCTTCAGTGGGTCCGAAGTTTGTTCCAGCTCAGAACCGTGAAAGATAAGGGGATCAGCTCTATTCAGGATAACGCAGGCATGAGTACCAGGAGATGAGTCATCGAGGGCCATCTTGGAGGCCTCCTACCACACACAGGACAGTAGCTAGAACAGGGAGGGGCCTATGGGGGAGGAGTACATCATGGAGCCAAACACACCGCAAGGAGACCAACTGCTGTCCTTTAGGGGACGACCCGCTTGCCAGATGCAGAATCTGGAAGGTGTGGCAGCCATGTGACGTCTAGAAGGTAGAGGGCCACGCATGTAGTGTCACAAGGGCTCAGAGCAGGCCTCAAAACATGGCCATGATTCATGTCGGAGCAGGAAGTATTCTGATTCAAATGGGCTTGGAGCAGCATCTGGAAAATAGTTATCATTCACTTATTTAGTAAATGTTTACTGAAGAACTATGGGCGAGACAGCAAAAGAAACACAGATGTAAAGAGCAGACTGTTGGACTCTGCGGGAGAAGGCAAGGGTGGGAAGATTTGAGAGAATAGCATTGAAATCTGTATATATTCTATGTGAAATAGATCGCCAGCCCGGGTTCCATGCATGAGGCAGGGTGCTCAGGGCTGGTGCACTGGGATGACCCTGAGGGATGGGATGGGGAGGGAAGGGGGAGGGCGGTTCAGGATGGGGAACACATGTGTGCCCGTGGCTGATTCATGTCAATGTATGGCACAGACCACTGCAATATTGTAAAGTAATTAGCCTCCAATTAAAAGGGGGAAAAAATCAAGTAATTGAATTTAAAAAAAAAAAGAACTGTGGGCACTAAGGCTACAGTGTGAAGATTGCCTCCCTGACATCATGGCACTCAGAATTCAGGAGGGACTGTGTCTAAGTGAAAAGGTCACTACAATGCGAGGAGGTCTGTGAACGCAGGGTGGTGGGGATTTCTTTTTTCTTTTTTTTTTTTGGTGGGGATTTCTTAAGGGGAACATTTGACCGAGGGGTGAAAAGAAGAAGTAACAATGGCCCCAAAGCTTAAGAAAGAGTTGGAAGTGAAAGACAGGGGGACAGAGAATATTCCAGACCATGAGCATAGTCCTGGGAACAGAAAGGACCCTGTAGCAAGAAAGAACCAGTCCCCCAAAGCAGCTGAAAGGTGTCTAGAGCTATGCATGCCACACGGAGGCAGCAAGATTGATGAGGCAGTGGCAGCCCAGTGCAGGGTTTCAGATGGGGCAACGGGGTAGGACCGCAACCTCAGGAGGCAGGAAACCTCAAAGAGGGAAAGGAAGGTGCAGCCCCGGAGTCTTCCCGACAGGAATCATGAGGCTAGAATAGATATTGGGTGGGAGGTCTAGCCAAGGTGGGTAGCATCTAAGATGGGAGGTCTCTCGTTTGTTCATATCAGAAGCGGTCCTTTTCATGAAAGTGCTGGCACAAGGAGGACCAGGAGAGGCAGGGAGGGGCCCTGAGAGGCAAGGTGGCACAGGAGCTGAGAGGATGAGGCAGTAGAAGAGCAGAGGAGACCTCAGACAAGAGTATCAAGAAGCTAATGCCAGAGTGAAGACGAAGCAAATAAGGGTCAGGAGCTAAACTCACAACATCTGGACAAACATCCCTTCACACAGAGCCCCAGGCTTCTTTCCAGGAGAAGAGTAGCTTCTCAGAAAGCCATCCCAGACCAGACAAGATGAGTAAGGGGAAAAAAGTCTGCTTGAAATTAACATCGCAAAGCAAGGCAGAAATGATGATATCCCTGGTGCCTAAAGTCAGAGCAGACCTGGGGTAGTAAGACTAGGTGCCATTGCCTCCATCAGATCAGAGATCTGCAGAACAGACTGGGAGACTGCACGGAATGAGCTTTCAACAGGGGTCCATCAGTGATCCTGATGGTGGAGAAAATAAGCAGGACCCAGCATACAATGGTTCCTGACCCACAGAAAGTGTGAGGCTGTGCATTATTTCTTAAACTTTAGTCTGCATCAAAATAATGTGAATCCTTGCTCAAATACAGGTTTCTAGAGCTCACCTCTAGGCATGCCAATTCAGCTGAGCAGGAGTGAAGTGCAGTGTCAGTCTGGAGAAGGGAATGGCTACCGGCTCCATTGTATTTTTTATGTTTTTGTGTTTTATGAAGACTTGTGGGTAATTCTGAGGCCAAGAAGGGGCAGATCACGCTTTGAAAACAGTCATTTGTAACTTGAAATTTAGTCTAATGGCTAAGAATGTGGGCTCCGTAGCAAGCCTGCATTGATACCAATGCCCAGCTCTGTCACTTCCCACAGACTCCCAGAAGGTCAGCCTATGCCTCAGTTTTCTCAGCTGTAAAAGGGGGTGATGATACCTACCTGACTGGGTGGTTGCAGAGGTTAGACAAGTTCATAAATGTAAAGTACAGCACCTAGCACAGTTTGAATTCTTAATGTTAGCAATTAGCTGCAAACTTACACAAAAGTGCTTGAAAACCTGTTTAGCAAAATTTACATGTGAAATTCCAAGCCTCATGGATTTTTGTAGCCCTCAAGATTTCTGGTACAAGAAAAAGAATAAAAGTTGCATCAATATCCATTTCTGTCTCCACAGATCGGTCAAATACTTTATTCCTTTCTGCCTGTCCTGAAACTCTTGAACTCAGTATAATTACTTGAAAATGTTAAAAATGGGAGGAAGTCAGAAACAGTATTGGAAACACTGATCAAATGGTGTAAAGATGATGATTGTCATTTTTGTGATGTGCTTCTTCCCTGCCGCATTCGAACGGCGATGTGTGAGATGAGCTCCGATCGGGCCCCATCTTTTTAGCCGACCACCCATCATACTGCTCAGTGGGCGATACCAAGCACTTGCCAAACTCGCTCTGCCCTGATGCTTAGGTACTCAGATATCATAATTCAGCCCAGCCCTCTGATTTGCTATGAGGAGGACAAGGTTGATGACAATTTCCACCTCCACAGTTCTCAGCCATTTCCTCTGTAGGGATATAAGGCAAGTCATACTGTCCCTACCCACTCCAGTACTCTTGCCTGGAAAATCCCATGGATGGAGGAGCCTAGAGGGCTGCAGTCCATGGGGTCACGAAGAGTCAGACACAGCTGAGAGACTTCACTTTCACTTTTCACTTTCATACACTGGAGAAGGAAATGGCAACCCATTCCAGTGTTCTTGCCTGGAGAATCCCAGGGACCGGGGAGCCTGGTGGGCTGCTGTCTATGGAGTTGCACAGAGTTGGACATGACTGAAGTGACTTAGCAGCAGCAGCATACTGTCCCTATTCTTATAAATGAGGAAGCTGGAACCCCCAAAATTATATGTGGCTGATGAAAAGGATAGTCAGGATTCAAGCCCAGGCCTTCAAATGCAGTCTAGTCTTAAATATGTATATCTACTAAGCTGTCTTTCTATAAAATAAAAAGAGAGGCCATTAAAAATAACATCATACCTAGATATTAGAGAAGGACTTCAAAAAAAATGAAAGAGAAGGAAAGCAATACATTAAATTATGCACATGAGGAATAGTAACTAGTGGTACACAGTCTAAATGTCTAGGCACCCTCACTTGGGTGCATTTGTATGATATGATTAAGATATATATATATATATATATGTAATCCATACCTATATGTATGGATTACATATATATATATATATATATATCTCTTAATCATATCATATAAAAAGACGCTTACTCCTTGGAAGAAAAGCTATGACCAACCTAGATATCATATTCAAAAGCAGAGACATTACTTTGCCGACTAAGGTCCATCTAGTCAAGGCTATGGTTTTTCCAGTAGTCATGTATGGATGTGAGAGTTGGACTGTGAAGAAGGCTGAGCACTGAAGAATTGATGCTTTTGAACTGTGGTGTTGGAGAAGACTCTTGAGAGTCCCTTGGGCTGCAAGGAGATCTAACCAGTCCATTCTGAAGGAGATCAGCCCTGGGATTTCTTTGGAAGGAATGATGCTAAAGCTGAAACTCCAGTACTTTGGCCACCTCATGGGAAGAGTTGACTCATTGGAAAAGACTCTGATGCTGGGAGGGATTGGGGGCAGGAGGAGAAGGGGATGACAGAGGATGAGATGGCTGGATGGCATCACTGACTCGATGGATGTGAGTCTGAGTGAACTCCGGGAGTTGGTGATGGACAGGGAGGCCTGGCATGCTGCGATTCATGGGGTCTCAAAGGGTTGGACATGACTGAGGGACTGAACTGAACTGAACTGATGCCTATAAAATGATTTTTAGCTGTACAGATATGCAGAAGTAAACTTAATGACAGTTGTTCAAGTTAGAGTAATACGATACAAGGGGGAGGGAATATTTGATGGTTGTAAGATGATTCTGCTAGAGTATTTTCATACCTGTTTTTGAGGATTTGTAAGAGAACCATACTCAGTACTGTTTACTGAGCACCTACTCTGTACTAGGAATTTTGAAGAGGTGATTTCATATAGGTCTGAAAACAAACAGAAGAGCTAGGAGTTGGCTTCCACATTTAACGGAACAGCAGCTGAGACTCAGAGTAGTTTGTCCACCAGGCCGGGACTTGTGACGATGGAGTGAGTTGTTATTTGAAGCCTGTGTGATCGGCTCCAGTCCACACAGTCTGCTTCAACACCCGCTACTGCAAATGAACAGAACTAAAAGGATTCTCATTTCTTTCTCTTCTGAGTCCTTAAGACTGAGTCTGTTAAAATCTATTCTCCCTCATAGACATTTCTCCCAAATCTGCTTCTTCTTATGTCTTTCTCTCTGTGTCTCCCCTGTCATCTATCCCAATTAGTCAGGCTTGATGCTTATCTTTCATTCATCCCCCATCCAATCTGCTTGCAAGTTCTGGCAACTCTAACCCTGTCTTCACTTTCACATCACTCCCCTGTTTCTGCCTGACAGAAACCACCTACTGCAATGCTGCCCTATTTCCAGCTTACTAGGTTGAAGTAACCCCTCAAATGGCTCCCAATGATCCCAGCCTGCTGATATTTACACCATTGAATAATCCCCTCCACCTGCATGTGGCCTGGGCTTGGCAACTCACTTTGAATGAATAGAATAACACATACTAAACAGAATATAGCACACGGGTGGGAAATCACTTCTGTGATTCAGCTACAAAGAAGACTGGTTTCCATCTTGCTTGCCCTTTCTTGCTCTCTCCCACTAGCTTTGATGGACACTGGCTGCCATGTTATGAGTTGGCCTATGGAAAGGCTCTTGGGCTTCCCTGGTGGCTCAGAGGTAAGGAAACTGTCTGCAATGCAGGAGATGCTGGTTTGATCCCTGGGTTGGGAAAATCCCCTGGAGAAGGGCATGACAATCCACTCCAGTATTCTTCCCTGGAGAATCCCATGGACAGAGGAGACTGGAGGGCTACTGTCCATGGGGCCGCAAAGGGTCAACATGACTTAGCAACCAAAACAAGAGCAATGGACAGGCTCACAGGGGTGGGGGAATAAAGGAGGTTTTGGTGTCAGTGGCATCAAAGAACTGAGATTCCCAGTCCACATGCCTATGAAGAGCTGAGTCCTGCCTATAACTCTTTCCAGATTTCTGAGCTACAGAAACTGTGAGGTAAAGAACACTTACTCATTTAAGATGCTACATTTTGAGATAATCCGTCATGCAGCAATAGAGAGCCAGTACCCAATCCAGGAATAGCATTGTTAGTTTTTCTGCTGCCAAATTAAACTTTCTGAAATAAAGGTCTGATTCTGTCATTCCCGTGTTCAAAACCATTCAATGACTTCTCATTTGCCTCTAGAAAATACCTAAGCCTCTCATCTTGGCAATGACACTGCTTTATCACCAAGTCCCAGTATACCAGTTAAAATTGATTAGGGATTCGTTGAAGGCAATAATGTATAATTTAGATATCAACCGAGGCTGCTCTATTCCCTAATAGCTGAATAAGATTGATTCCAACCACTACTACACAACTACGTGGAAGATTCAACACCCTTCCCAAGGTTCCTACCAATTCTTGGTAGGTTTTTGTTCCCACAATTACCTCTGGCTTCATTTCACCTTTACTGAGTTAAGTCAGGGTAAGTGTTCAACTCTTTGTGACTCATGTCCAACTCTTTGCAACTCTATGGACTGTGTAGCCTGACAGTCTCCTCTGTCCATGAAATTCTCCTGGCAAGAATATTGGAGTGGGTTGCCATTCCCTTCTCCATGGGATCTTCCCAACCCAGGGAATAAACCCAGGTCTCCTGAATTGCAGGCAGATTCTTTACCATTTGACCCTCAGGGAAGCCCCATGGATTACCTCTCCATCCCTCACCTGTTACTGTTCCACATCATGTCAGCCAGGTGTGAAATTCAGGCCCTTTCCTTGACACACACACACACACACACACACACACACACACACAAAACCACACCCTTATACAACACTTGGTGTGAAGCAGAGTTTACCAAATGTCAAGAATTTGCTTCACAGCTCAAATAAACTGAATACTAAACATCATTATTAAAATATATTTGGAAGGCAGAAAATAAAATACAAATTAATTTTGGTTTATATTTGCATAAACACTGGAAAGAAACACTGGGAAGTAAAAAAGGTATCGCCTATTGGGAGAAGGTAATGGCAGCCCACTCCAGTACTCTTGCCTGGAAAATCCCATGGACGGAGGACCCTGGTGGGCTGCAGTCCATGGGGTCGCAAAGAGTCAGACACGACTGAGCGACTTCACTTTCACTTTTCACTTTCATGCATTGGAGGAGGAAATGGCAACCCACTCCAGGGTTCTTGCCTGGAGAATCCCAGGGACGGGGGAGCCTGGCGGGCTGCTGTCTATGGGGTTGCACAGAGCCTGACACGACTGAGCGACTTAGCAGCAGCAGCAGCGGTGGGAGTGGTAAGAGGGGGGTGGGGGGTGCATAGGGACAAAAGTTGAGCTAAGACATTTCACTCTGTCCTCTATGTCATTTTAATTTATGAATTATGTAAATGGTTTTATTTTTCAGGAAATTCAAATTTAAAAATTAAATTAAAAAGTCATTTAGATGCCCTCCGTTGGGAATTTCTCAGTGGCTAGATTCCGAACGGCCCTCTCCCCTCCCATTTCTTCTCCTTTTACACTCCCTCCAGAACTGAGTCCTTTTACTGCTCTAATCCAGATTTTTCTCTGAATTCAATCAAACTCTCTTTTGTCCATACTCTCCAATTCAGCTCCAGGCCCACTTTTCCACATTAAAAGACTCATAAAAGTGCTCATATGAACAAAGTACAAATGGAGACCTAGGAGTGATACTTTTAAATTCAATTCCTGCCCCACCCTTCCATTAGTATACAGAAGAAGGGAAGGGACGGGGAAGAGATGTCAGTGAGGCTGTGATATCAGAGAAGTTGAAAGGGAGGAAACCCTAGTAGGTGAGGCTTTTGAAAGGGTCTCGAAGAGAATCTGTGCTTAGTAAACAATTTTGCTTGTGTCCAGACCCCTTCAGAATACCTCTTCCTTCAGCAAACTCTCCTTGAGTTCATCCTGTTGGATACCACCTCCCTCTCCTCTGACATCCTGGCATACTTAATCTATATGTCTCTTGTGGCAAGAGCGTCCTCTACCTTACAATTTAATTATTTGTTTTCATTTTGCCTATTTCAGACTCAGCTCTTTTGAAAGAAAAGTAGTTGCATTGCTTAAATGTACTCTGCTCATCAGAGATGTTTATGAAGTACTTGTTGAACTAATTAATTTATTTAAGAGTGTTAATATTATCAAGGCACATCCTACATCACAAAAGAAATCTAATATTAGAAAATTAATATTGAAACATCTGAATCAAATGGTCAAGAGGTTATTATTTTATAGCTCTATGTTTCTGCATCAAGGTTTGTCATATACAGTTAAATAGACTGAGTCTGATAATTACTATCCCATGGGCCTTTAATCTGGAGAGGACTGTGAATATCTGTCTGAGAAAGCATGCATTCATTTCTGAGATGAACCCACACTCCCTTCCTAAGTAGTGCAGCAGGGATGCGGAAGTGCTGACTCTATTTGTCTCAGGTTGGTCTTTTTTCTCTCTCTGACCTCCTGTGTGTAACAGATGCAAAAGAAAGGCTTGGCAGAGTTATAGCTAAGCCAGGAGAACCTGCCGGGGGCCAGCGTGAGGAACTCCGCCCATGGCAAAGGTCATGAGGAAGGAGGCTTGGCATACGCAAAGGCGTGATCAAGCCTCAGGAAACCCCCTGTTGCCGAGTATCTACCCCCAAAACCAGAGTCTGTTTTATGCTCTCACCTACACCTCTGACTTTACGGGGGGGCTCTCCCCCATCACCGTTTCTCTCGGAGAAGGAGTTAACGTGCAGCTCCAAGGCAATAAAAATTCCTGGGCATGACAAGAGTGTTTCAGCTTACGGACTCCTCTGAAGGTTATCTAGCCCGCCTGTATAGGTTCGTCCGGCCACATGTGATTGTTTACAGCCTCCCAACCTGAGAGGCACGAGATGTTTTAGACTTACTAAGGCAAATTCTTCTGGGAAATTGTCAGTATAGTGGGTTGATTAGGAATTATATTGGTGAAGGGTTTTTTCACTTGTTGTGCCAATAATTGCTGCTAATTCCCTGCCCTGGGTGTGACAAGGGTGTCTCAGGTCAAACCTCTCTGCTGACAGACTAGCTTGTGTGACAGGATTATCCATACTCCTGCCACTACGCACATGATTGTTTACTACCTTTCAACCATAAACAGCACAGAGTTTGGAGTATTTTGAGAGTCTTAATTAACATAGGGCTTTTCTCATTGTTGAGTCAATGATTGCCACCAGGCCTCCATATCCTTAGGCACCTGGGAATATATTAATCACTGTATTTGGAATATAGAAAAGGAAATATAGTAGTTTTTAAGGTTAGCAATACTAGACTTTTTGAGTTAATGAATTTTCTCTTTTGTAATAGATCACTGTACTTTGTTACAAATCACTGTGTCCTTGCTATGTAAAAATGTAACTTAAGACTAAATAGATCTTAAGGGGAACATTGGTGAAAGGATTTTCATTTGTCGGGCTGATGTTTGCTGCTAAATCTCCATGTGCCCTGCCCTTATAATGAATATAACTAGCATATAGGAGAAATAAGTATTAACCTTTAAGCATATAGGAGAAATAAGTATTAACCTTTAAGATTAATCATGTTAACCTTGGGTTAAATAAATTCCTTTCTTGATTGTAACTCACTGCACCCTCACCCTATAGGAATGTAACTTTATTTGGAGGGTGGTGCCTGGTTTAAGAAAAAAACACCCTTGGAAGAAATAAGTTTTTTGGTTATCAGAAAGAAAGGATCATAAAATGTCAGCGGGTCTCATGGCCAGAAGATGATGTAAAATCCCTAAGACCTTTTTTTATACATTTATGTGAAGCACCTGATTTTGATAAAGATCAGGACTGCTGACCCCCACGTGACTCTGTATTCATCCCTATGTGTAACAAAAGGTATATAAGCAAACCCAAAAATAAAGAAATTGGGATCAGATTCCGGAAAGACTGATTCCCCCATGTCGCTTCTTTCTTGCTCCCCGTTTCTCTGGCTGAATTCCCATCTGGAGCATGGATGCTATTCTACATAAACCAAGTTATTCACCCTCTTTTTCTCCACTAATTTTCCTACTACACTATCCGTTTCTAATCTCTCTATATATCTGTAATTAAATATGTATTTTTCCAAGGACGCCGACTCTGTCCCCACCTTTGAATTCCCTGGATCCACCGGGGCTGGACCCCGGCAAGAACCATCTCCAAGGAGGGTTCAGTTAACCTTCAATAGCTCATCTTTGGCAGGTTGTTGCTAAATTAAGTTCTGTAGGTTAGTGGATTTCAGTCTTTCCATGCACCAAGCAGACCGTTCTCACTCCTGTGAGTAAGCCCTAAGGAAGTCATAGCCATGATGATCCATGCGGGGGTGAGAACTAAACTCAAGACTGGAGAAGTTTTCAGGGTAACAGTTTTGTTTTGTTTTGTTTTGTTTTTCCTTTTTAATGTTAGAATGTAGCAATTATGTAGAATGCTCAGTTCAGTTCAGTTCAGTTCAGTCGCTCAGTCGTGTCCGACTCTTTGCGACCCCATGAATCACAGCACGCCAGGCCTCCCTGTCCATCACCAACTCCCGGAGTTCACTCCGACCCGTGTCCATCGAGTCAGTGATGCCATAGCAGATACTAAAACTTGCAGGTATGTTTTAAAGAAGAACTTTTACCAAATGATGTACAAAGAAAATACAGGTGTGTCTGTCGCATTTGTAAAGAAATGATGACATATGGTAATCAAAGACCAGGGAGTAGGTGAGACCCTTCTTCCCCACTTCTTATAGATTTCACTGTACCTGGGAAGATAAATGTCAGACTTCTTATTCCATTTCTTTGATTTACAGCAGAACTTTATCTTGTCTTGAATCACATTTAACATTGTCAAAGAAGAAAAATGATACAAACTCAGATATGCTTTGCTGAATTTGTTAAAAGGCATCTCAATTTTGAGTTTAGCCTTATTGGAAAGCAATATGAAAATAGGCACTCAAAGTTTGAAAATATGCCTGTGACTCAACTAAGAAACTTCACTTCTGGAAAGAAGCAATTAAAGCTTCGTTCCAAATACATACCTCTAAGAATATTTGTGTGAGAACTATTTATAAGCATGAAGAGTCAGAAATAACCTAAATGCCCAACAATAGAGGATTGGTTAAATCAATTATAGCCCAGCCATATGCTTGAGTATTATCCAGCTCTTCAGAGGGAAGTCATAGAAAAAGTATCACTGAAATTAAAAGATATTTACTATACATGCTTAACTTTATAAAAATAATATATGTTAAACACTATTAAAGAAAAACTCAACAGCTAAACTGTGTTCAGTGTTTACATATACTAACATTTCCATGCATCTTCTGTATTTAAAACAGCTTTGTATTTAAACTTTTTAATGTTAAAAGCTGTTCTTTCCATTTGTATGGGGTTGTGAATTTTGTTGTTTTCTCCTTTTTGTCCAGGTCATCTGTAATTTTTTTCTCTAATGAGTCTGAGTTGATTTCATCATTAGGATTGCTTAGTCTCTCTAGTGTCTTTTCTTCTCTTTGGTCATTTTCAAGATAGCCTCACAGTCATGAGAGGGCACTCTGACTCACAGGATCTCATGGTTGAAGGGATGGTGGGTAAGACATGAACCCATGCAGAATTCTCTAGATCGTGCCATGCTCTGTTGCAGAGTGACTGGTCTCAGGTGTTCCTTGATCCTGAGGTGCAATGAGTCTTACCTGACTTTTTGGATAAAGTCTTCCATTGCCAGTGACTACATAGTCTTTGGCCACTGGGATCCTCATTCTTGGAGGACTCTTCTTCCCAATCCTAGCCTCTGCAGATTAACGATGCTCAAAAAACAGCTGTGCTCCTATAACTCAGCACCTGGGCACATCTGCACCCCATGAAAATCTATGTAGACTCAAGTATTACCTTTTTTTTAATTTTTTTATTTTATTGTGTTGTTGTTGGTTAGTCAGTCAGTCATATCCAACCCTTTGTGACACCATGGACTGTAGCCTGCCAGGTTCCTCTGTCCGTGGAATTTTCCAGGCAAGATTACTGGAGTAGGTTGCTCTTTCCTTCTCCATTTATTGTGTTAAGATCAGATATATAAGTCCATGAAGCCAACTCAGATGTAAGAGAAACTAAAAGAGACGACAGTGGAAAATCACATGTCACCATTTGCCATGAAAGCTGTCAAGCAGAAGTAGCCTGAGCTTTGAGGTCACACAGAACATAAATCATAATGCAGCTTTGCTAGTTACCGATGATAAGATGACTGGAAGCGACCAAATCTCTCTCTTCATCCTCATCTAAAAGGTGGAGATGTTAAATAATATGTCCAGAGAATAAAAATCAGATAAAGAGTAAATGAGAGTAAATAATGTGTAAATGGCATAGAATAGATGTTCAGTAAACAATGGCTAAACAAAACAGATCATCATCATTATCAACATCACCACTACCATCATTAGAAAAGGCATTGTATGAAAAACTAGAAAGCTGCTCCTGGTCCAGGCCTAGAGGAAGCTGTTAGAAGTCATTACATGGATAGTGAGCGAGAGCCAGAAAAGAAGATGGAAGATAGACCAACCAGACACTTGAGGAAATTTTGCTTGCATGCAAGCATGCTCAGTTGCTCAGTCATGTGTGACTCTATGGACTGTATGCTGCCAGGTTCCTCTATCCGTGGGATTCTCCAGGCAAGAATACTGTAGTGGCTTGCCATTTTCTCTTTCAGGGGATCTTCCCAACCCAGGGACTGAACCTGCGTCTCCCGAGTCTCATCCGTTACAGGAGGATTCTTTACCACTTAGCCGCCGCTTTCCTTCAGCAAGGAACTTGGGGCAGAGGAAAATGAGCGTGTATATGGGATCACTATAGATATGGAACCTGGCATGGAAGTAAAATCAAACTCCAGGAAGCTGAATTTAGAAAGGTCATCATCCTGTTTCCTCTGCTGAGCCACACATAGGCAACAGGCAAGGAGGGGGAGGAAGAGGAGAAAAAATAGCATCCACTATATTTAGACTTTCCCCCGATGGTGGTAAGGGCCATGGATCCTATAAGCATCCTCCACAGAGGTGGCTTCAGTATCCAGGCACAAAGCTGCCTCTGAGCACAGAATATGTTGCAGCCTGGGTGTTCTCAGGCTGCTTTTGCACAGGGCCTCACTTCATTCCCTCGTCTTCCTGTGCAAGGCCCTTTTAACTACTGAGAAACCTTTACTAACTGCCATGGCTGGTGCTGTGCTGGAGACAAGGCTCCAGACACACATAGGTGAGCAAGATGGCTTACCACTCAGAATGGACATTTCAAGGGAAGGGGAGATGCCACGGTGAGGCTTTCTCTGGGCAAGTGGTCCATCCCGTCCTGGATCTAGGACAGGTGCTCAGTATTTGCCCCCTGTTTAAGCCTGCCCTTCTTGTTGTTATTTCACTGCAGTTCTTTGAATTTATGGAGATGTCCCCTGTTTCTAGCCTACAGTGTGGCAGGTCCCGGCCCCCATGATGAGCGCATGGGGGAAAGGCTCCGTTGGTCTCTGGACTGTCCTCTCCAGGAACCCTACACAGCTATCTGACCCATGAGCAGACATGTCTGCAGGCTAGATTGTTGTCTACTTCTCTGCCAGGCAGGAGAGCTCTACTGGGGAACATTCTATCCTGGAGTGAGTAAAATATTAATTATCTCCCCCAACAGACCAATATGTATGTGCCCACACCACTTACAGTTTCACAGCTGGGTTGCTGTAATGATAACAATTTTTTAAATCTAAATTAACACTACTATTTGCCTACAATCTCTTCTAAGAAGTTTTTTGTTTGTTTGTTTGTTTGTTTTAGGAAAAGGGGGCTGAAATATCTCACTTTAATCTATGCATATCTGATGTACAGAGACTCAGGAAAAAGCAATTTTGCCCATTCAGAGAACTTGGAAATGAAAGTTTGCATTATTTATACCATAAAAATGCTTTTCTTCCATAAGACAGCTCCAGAAATCCTTTATTCAAATTATCTACTGTGATATAAATATTGTGACTAAAAGTACAAGCCTTTGGCTTATTCTTTCCTCCAAGTCTCAAAAGTATCTGTTCATTTAATTAATGAGTCCGTCTCAAATCACATTTATTAGCATATGAAAACACTGGCCAGGCTGAAATCCCCAAAGTCTTCTGAAACTCAAACACAACATTAAAACCCAAAGTCGGCTTAATTGGTAGGTTATCTTTATTTGTGAAGGACCTGTTAGTTTTGTTCCATTGCACTCAGTTCAACTAGTGGAATGTGCTGAGCCAGGCAGAGGGGAGACAAAACTGCTCTCAAACACTTGAAAGTCTCCTATGGCAACCACATCATTTCAACTGGATGCCTCACACTGGTTGCCATAGGAACTCAGAAAGGGAACAAGACAAGAGAGTGAAAAAGCTGGCTTAAAACTCAACATTCAGAAAATGAAGATTATGGCACCCGGTCCCATCACTTCATGGCAAATATATAAACAATGGAAACAGTGACAAATTTTATTTTCTTGAGCTCCAAAATCATTGCAGATGATGACTGCAGCCATGAAATTAAAAGACACCTGCTCCTTGGAACAAAATCTATGACCAAACTAGACAGCATATTAGAAAGCAGAGACACTACTTTGCTGATAAAGGTCTCTCTAGTCAAAGCTATGGTTTTTCCAGTAGTCATGTATGGATGTGAGAGTTGGACTATAAAGAAAGCTGAGATGCTTTTGAACTGTGATGTTGGAGAAGACTCTTGAGAGTCCCTTGGGCTGCAAGATCAAACTATCCAATCCTAAAGGAAATCAATCCTGCATATTCATTGGAAGGTCTGATGTTGAAGCTGAAGCTCCAATACTTTGGCCACCTGATTTGAAGAACTGACTCACTGGGAAAAACCCTGATGCTGGGAAAGATTGAAAGCAGGAGGAAAAGGGGACAACAGAGGATGAGATGATTGCATGGCATCACCAACTCGATGGACATGAGTTTGAGCAAGCTCGGGGAGTTGGTGATGGACAGGGAAGCCTGATGTGCTGCAGTCCATGGGGTCGCAAAGAGTTGGACATGACTGAGTGACTGAACAGTTTAGAGATATCTGGAGGAAGTGTTCACCAGACCTAAAATATGAAAGATGTGTAGAAATTGACCTGGCCAGGGGAGAGGGTAGACATCTACACTCCAGCAAAGTAATTTACCCATGTGTGACATGTCAGTCGGGCTTCCCAGGTGGCTCAGATGATAAAGAATCTGCTTGCAATGCAGGAGACCCAGGTTCAATCTCTGGGTCGGGAAGATCCCCTGGAGAAGCGCATGGCAATGCACCCCGGTATTCTTGCTTAGAGAATTCAGTGGACAGAGAAGCCTGGCAGGCTATATTCTGTGGGATCTCAAAGATTCGGACATGAGGGAATGACAGCAGGTGAGGACAGAGAAGTTTTAGATTAATCATAAAACATTGCTAGAGCCAAGCATTTTGGTCTACAAAAAATGACAATTTCATATGGTTCCACCAATGATCAGGAAAGTCAGTTTCAGACAACTTTTTACTAACTCCAGGTGGAAGAATTTGCACTTCATCTTGCTTGGAATGGGAAAGTAATGAAGAATTGTAACTAGGTGAGTTTCCAGCTAAGATTTTAGACAGACTATTCTCACAGATGAAGAGGGTGGCCAGAACCACTTTACCCCTCATCTCCAACTTCCCTTATTTTCTCCTATCTGGTCGTAGCCTAGATAACAGATAGCAGAGGTCTTGACTAAGACTGAGGTACTAGTGCAGAGCAGCAAACATGTAACCACAAGAGAAAATCTGCTGGAGTCAGTGACTAATTTTCAGTGGAGAAGATGAGGGAGAAGAAAGCCCCAGGTTTCTGGTTCGCTTCACAGGAGGGAATTTGGAGCCATTGGTGTTTGATGTTCAGCCACTAAGTTGTGTCCGACTCTTTGTGACCCCATGGACTGCAACACATCTGGCTTCCATGTCGTTCACTATCTCCTGAAGTTTGCTCAAACTCATGTCCATTGAGTTGGTGATGCCATCCAACCATCTCATCCTGCCCTCAATCTTTCCCAGTGCTGGGGTCTTTTCCAATGCTGGAAGGGATCAAACCTGGGTCTCCTGCAATGCAGGCAGATTCTTTACCATCTGAGCCACCAGGGAAGCTTCTTGGAGACATTAACTCATACGGAAAAAAAAAAAAAGAGAGAGAGAGAGAGAAAGAGAAAAGGAGCAGGTCTGGGGTGAAAACAATGAGTTTTGGATATTAGGGTTATGAGGTGCTTGAGATAAGAAATTGAGTATAGGAGTGTAATTTACGAAGGATTTTGATTTGGCATTGGCGATCTGGAAATTGTCAGATCATCAGGGGTCAGGGTGTTGGATAAGGCAGGGGGATTCCGAACATGAGCAAGGTTGACACTACTCTAAGTAAGCATGCAGTTTTCCCAGGACTATAGAGATCTTATGTTTTCTTTAAATGCTTTTTCACTGAGGAGGCTTTAAAAATAATCTTACTTGGAAGACCGACAAATGAAAAAGAGTTTCTGTGGCTGAAATGGGGGTGAAAGCTGCAGAATCTCGCTTGCTCAGGCTCCCCACTTCTTTTTGTTTCCTTGAGATGGTCCCAGAAATCTCTTGAGGAACACTTGGAAAATGACTGATCTGGACTAGTGGTCAAAAAATGCCTCCTGTGGGTCATATCCTGCCCACCACCTGCTTTTGGATAAAGTTATATTGGAGTATAGCTACATACACTCATTGTCTGCATTCATGCTGTAGCAGTAGAGTTAAGTTGTGACATGGATTATGGAGACAACACAGAGAAAATATTTCCTATCTGGTCCTTTACAGAAGTTTGCTCAGCTCTGATCTAGTTGTTGCTTAGTCCCTCAGTCATGTCCAACTCTTTGCGACCCCATGGACTGTAGCCCGCCAGGTTCCTCTGTCCGTGGAATTCTCCAGGAAAGAATACTGGAGCGGGTTGCCATTTCCTTCTCCAGGGCCTCTGATCTAGACTAAACTCTTTATTTCACAAATGAGAAAGCTGAAATCCAGAGAATTTAAATGATACTTGACAAGCTGCTTAGGCTAGAATCCAAATCTTGAAATACAGCCTGCATCATCTTTTAAAAGATAGTAATGATGACCCTGTATGCGAGACAGCAAAAGAGACACAGATGCGTAGAGCGGACTTTTGGACTTTGAGGGAGAGGGAGAGGGTGGGATGATTTGGGAGAATGGCATTGAAACATGTATACTATCATGTAAGAAACAAATCACCAGTCTATGTCCGATGCAGGATACAGGATGCTTGGGGCTGGTGCAAGGGGATGACCCAGAGAGATGTTATGGGGAGGGAGGTAGGAGGGGGGTTTATGTTTGGGAACACAAGTACACCCGTGGTGGATTCATGTCAATGTATGGCAAAACTAATACAGTATTGTAAAGTAAAATAAAGTAAAAAAAAAAAATTTTAAAAAAATTTTTAAAAAAGAGAAAAGCAATCAATTTAAAAGAGACTTAGCAATCAACTTGCCAAAGAATGAACTGGATACATTGCCACAGTAATTCCAAATAATAATAATTCAAAAAAACAATAAAAACAGCAAATAGCTCTGAACTTCCTTTCACTCACTGTTGAATAAAATACAGTTTTTAGCATTTTGCTATTGTTATTATTTCTGAAATAAATTCACTTTGTCCTATATTACTAATTGTTCTTCCTTAAATTCAATGACCACCTTTATGTTAAAATGTGAAGTACTGTGTAAATTTTTTCCTACAGTAAATTAATAGCCTGCATGCTAAATTGCTTCAGTCGTGTCTGACTCTTTGAGACCCCATGGACTGGAGCCCACCAGGCTTCTCTATCCATCGGATTCTCCAGGCAAGAATACTGGAGTGGGCTGCCATTCACTTCTCCAGTGGATCTTCCTGCCTCCAGGGGATCAAACCCACATCTCTTTGGTTTCCTGCATCAGCAGGTAGGTTCTCTACCACTTGCGTCACCTACAGGAAGTAGTAGTAGTAGTCTTAGTTGCTCAGTTGTGTCTGACTCTTTGAGACGCCATGGACTGTAGCCCACCAGGCTCCTCTGTCCATGGGATTCTCCAGGCAAGAATACTTGAGTGGATGGCCATACCCTCCTCCAGGGGATCTTCCTGACCCAGGGATCGAATCCAGGTTTCCTGCATTGCAGGTAGACTCTTTACTGTCTGAGTTACAGGGAAGTCCCACACAGTAAGTAACATGGTTTTCCAAGATAGAGTCACTATGATTGATTCCCAGAGGTGGGACACCTGCACATTTCTGCCCTCTCCTTATACCCCAGGACGTGCCTGGGTCCCCCATCTCTCCTCCCCACCCCCACCCCCGCTTTCACCCTTTCCCTCATCTCCTACTTTTCAGGCATCCAGAGACAAGCTAAGGGATAATGCTGCAGAAGCTTCAGAGCTGGAGATATGAGGAGCGAGGCAGGGGAGGACCTGCCATCCAGATAGGGGCGGGCGGGATGGTCCTGCGTCTGCATCCCTCCTCCTTCGGTCCAGCTCTTCTGCATTTGAGTAGAGGAGGAGCACAAGGCGAGAGGCCCAGGCTGCAGTCTAAATGTAGTTCAGGCAGCACCAACTGAGAAGGGAGACTGAGCTTCCCGCAGCTCGCCAGACGGATTTTAACGGAGTCATTTAGAGATCTGGAGTTGAAGAGACCTGAGTTTGGTCTTGGATCATCCACTGCCAAAGCGATATTGAAACAGACTCCATTTTCTTCCATTTGTATCTTGTATTTCTAGAACAGTGAAGTAAATATAGATACATAAATGGTAACTTTATTATGAGGTTTCTTTTAAGGATGAGGATGGGGAAGTTATCTGTCACAAATGAAAAGAAAATGGTTACTTTCGTAGATACATGAGCACTGAGATGTTTCAAAGTCTCAGAATAAAATTCCCATTGTGTTTAGTTAAGACCTTAATAGATCACACCAAGTGGAGAAGAGGATGCGAAGGAGGAGCGTAGCATAAAGATCATTATGAAAACACGAGGCATTTAGCTCTTTTTGTAAGTGTACCAACCCCCTTAACATACCTGTTTTCACTGGTTTTGTAAACCATGAGTTCTATTTCATATCATTAGCAAAGTTGATTTCAAATATAATGAAGAAAAGCACATTTAGGGTTAAATTCAAACCTTGAGAGTCGACATTTTAGTATCATGCATTTATTTATTAACTATTTATGGAGTTGTTTACTATGTGCCAGGAACTGTTTTAAGAGCTTCATAAATACTGACTCAGATAGTTATGGAGCATATCTGAAAAAGAACTGAACATCCATGTATAAAAATCCGTTCAGAAAAAAAAAAGAAAAATATTAGAAGCAAGATTCAGGAAAAAGGGAAGCAATGTGTTGACAATTTGTACTTCATTTTATTATACTCTTCTTCTACAGAGCCCCTCCTTTCCTGAGTACCTTATTTCTTCAATTGGAGTATTTCTGTGAGAAAGATAATCCATGCCTAAAGGCTGCTTGACCGGCAAGGGCATTTCATCTCCTTCTGGGGGTGCTCACATTAATGATAGGTTTTTTGTGCTACTGGGATTTAAAAGAAAAATAAATTGCTTACATTTCTGTCCTTTAAGTTATTCTACATACATCTCTACACAGATTTAAATATGTAACTTGTATTTAAATTTGAATTAAATTACACTATAATTATAGATTTAAATATGAAAACTGTAATACCATTCATTCATCTGACAAATACTGTTTGTTGAGCTTATAGTATGTGCCAGGCACAGGTGTGTTATCTCTGTGTATCCAATGATGAACAAAACAGATATCATCCCAGACCATATGGAGCTGGAGGAAGTAAACAAATGTTCTTGCAGTTGGGTTAAGTGCCTGGAAGGAAATATGAGGAGAAGGAAAGAGCAGACCTTCTAAAAGCGGTCAAGAAAGGCTTCTTAGTGAAATGTCATGATAGCTGGGATCCTTTTTCTCTGGTACATTTCCCTGATTTCCCCTTTAGGGACTTTCACCCTTGTCTTTCTTTCATCTCCTAGGATCCTTTCATAGAAGTTCCCTTCTCTGTTAGCAGAGCTGCTAGATTAACACACACCTTTGTGAGGAACTTCAAAAGCTTGCTTTCTTTGTTGTCACCTGTTGCCTTAGAAATGAGAGGGTACTACCATCTGGTGACCTACACATGGGTGCGTGAGCCACCAACGGTCCTCTACTATGTGGTCAAAATAAGACGCCCTCCATAGATCGCGGTCCTTACAACCCAGTCAAACTTGGCCACTGGGAGAGAGATGTGGCTCCAGGGATAACGTGACCAACTTTATCTTGTTTCCTGAAAACTCTTCTGATCAGTCTCTTCCCCAGAACTTTTTCCTCAGGTTTTGATTTCTGAATTCCTTCTGTTGCTTTCATCTCCTCTGAATAGCCTATCAATATTCTCTAAACCATCCTCCACTTGTACAGCTTTAATGACCTGAAGCTCCTTTATTCCCTGGACCCTTTGCTTTGGGAGGTAGGAGAGCACGGTGGTTAAGCACACAGCCATACACTTGAACCCACGCTTTACCGCTTTCTAGCAGTGAGGTCTTGAACAAGTTACTGACTTCTTAGATTCCACTTTCCTCATATGTAGAGTGAGAACAGGTTGTCTGTACTAATTTTCTATTGCTGAGCAACAAATCACCACAAACGTAGTGGTTTAGAACAGCACGTGGGTATTATTATTATCTCACAGTTTCTGTGGATTAGGAGTCCAGGTAGAGCTTAGCCCGGTTCCACCACTCAAGTCCTCACCAGGCTGCCGTCAGGCCATTGACGGGGCTGCGTTTTCATTTAGAGGCTTGATGGGGGGAGAATCTCCTTCCAAACTCCCTTAGTTTGTTGGAAGAAGTTTTTTCCTTGCAGCAACAGGACTGTGGACCCCAGCTTCTTACTGGCTGTTGACTGGAGTCTGCCTTCAGGTCTAAGAAGTCAGTTAGTTCCCTGACTCATGGCTTCTCCAACAAGGCCGCTTACTTCTGTAAGCAGGAGAGTCTCTAGCTCAAGTCTGCCAGACAAGAGTCTTAAATGATGTAACATGATCACGTGACTCACCACATAATGTAACCTAATCAAAGGGGTGACATCCTATCACCTTTGCCACCTTCTATTGTTTGAAGCAAGTCACACATTCAGTCTGCATTCTGAGGATAATAAGGGTGTGGCACCAAGGGGCAGAGACCATTTGCTTCTTTTAACAGCTCTGTTAGCTCCCCACAGTTATCTTTGACTTGCTCCTCAGATTTTTTCTATTTTTCACTTCTGTGTTTGGAAGTTGGGGAAATATTTGTTTTTAGAATTTGCTACACTGAAGCGTCACTACTGATTCTTTTATTTGAGAAAATTTTGGCATGTTTTAAAAAGTATCAGTCTCTGATATTTAGAAAAACGGATTCAGAATTCTATCCATTGACCTTACCTCTTATAGTAATAGCCTATATAGTATGTATATCTCTTTCCAGATGGTGCAGTGGTAAAGAATCTGCCTGCCAATGCAGGAGACACAAGTGATGTGGGTTTGATCCCTGAGTTGGAAAGATCCCCTGGAGGAGGCATGACAACCCACTCCAGTATTCTTGCCTGGAAAATTCAATGGACAGAGGAGCTGCAGTGCATCGCGTCGCAGAGTCAGACATGACTGACCGCGTGTACATGTCATCATAGTATGTGTGATGTTCTAGGCACTATTCTAGATACTTTATCTATATTAAGCTAACTCAATTACTAAGCAGAAACATTTGATAAGATATCTACTATTATTATACACATTTTAAAGATGGAAATGAGGTATGGAGGAAAGAGGAAACTGAGGTACAGAGAGGCTAAATGACTTGCCTAAGGCCACACAGCTAATAAGAGATGGAGATAATATTCAGACTACAAAATCCATCCTCTTGAGTATTTTGTTGTGTTCCCTCTCATATTTTCATATCTTCTTGTTCCAACATTTTTCTTAATTTACAATAATTTTTTTCCCTCTCTCATTTCCCTTATCCAAATTACCACTTTTTGAGAAACTACACTGGTTGGATGGCACCACTGACTCAATGGACAAGAGTTTGAGCAAGCTCTGGGAGTTGGTGATGGATGGTAAAGCCTGGCCTGCTGCAGTCCATGGGGTGGCAAAGAGTCTGAGAAGACTGAGGGACTGAACTGACGAATGCTGTGCTTAGCCGCTCAGTCATGTATGACTCTTTGCGACCCCATGAACTGTAGCCCGCCAGGCTCCTCTGTCCATGAGGATTCTCCAGGCAAGAATACTGGAGTGGGTTGTCATGCCCTTCTCCCAGGGGATCTTCCCAACCTAGAGATTAAACCCAGGTTTCCTGCATTGCAGGTGGATTCTTTACCATCTGAGCCACCAAGGAAGCCCTTTGAGAACCTAAGGTCTTCTATCAGGACAGCAGGATCAGAAAAAGAAAGTACAGCATCTCTCATAATCTCTGTTTTTCTAGGCACATAAGTGCCACGAACCTTAATGATGATTACTTTTTTTTGGAAGAATATTCCTGTTTACTGCTGTATTCTTCAGTCCTCTATTTATGCAAGTTGATCTGAGGTATTTGATTTCCAGTCACCTTTGATCTCATTTGAATGCTTTCTGTAACATAGTTAAGTCCTATTATATCATAAACCGGATAAACACCATAAACACTCCAAAGTCAAACTCACTTTTACATTTATTTTAGAGAAGGAGAAAGGAAATTAAAGCTTATCAATTGGCTCTTAGGCCAGAAGAGAGGGTGCTTTTTCAAATGTCTTATTTAACCTTCACCATGAAGCTATGAGGCATGTGGTTCCATCCTTATTTTACAAGTGAGGAGGGAGCCCTCAAAAGGATAGCTACTTCTCCCATAATTACTGATGGCTTGCTTTGATCCATCACTCTGTTTCCATATTTATCTTATTTAATCTTTAGAGCAAACAAACCAGGTGGTATCAGTTATGTCCATTTATTTATAGACAAGGTTAAATAAATTCCCTAAGATCATACAGCAAACCTGGTTTTTCTGACTTTAAAGACAATTTCCTTTCCTCTTTGCCACATCTTAGCTCCCATTTCTGTTGGAGAATCTGTTATTATGTTCTTTAATCCTTCTTTATATGAATTTCTCAAAATTAGGGTAAATTCAGGTGTCTAAAGGACCAAGCAGGTGAACAAAAGGGAGTGAGACATGCCATGTGTCAGAAACACAACGGTGCAAACGATGATGCATGGACGTGGCCGCGGGTCCTAGACTGCCTTGGCCTAGGGGCGCATGCGCAGTACGAGCTTGAGGCTGGTCTGTACAGAGCACAGGTTTAGAAGCGCTGCGCCACCGAGTGATGGAGTCTCTCTGAGGGCTTAAGGGCCACACTTCATGTGGGAACACGCCTTAGGCTCCAGATCTTCAGGTTTTTTAAGGTGAGACAGAAAGCTATACTTTTAAATTATACTTCCTAATTTACAATGACGGCAATTAATTCAGCTGTTTCCTCTTGAGCTTCCAGTAAAATTTCTAAATGCTCTCATGTTCCCTCTGGTTCACTTTACTTTCCTCCTTTTCACATAATCTCATGGAATTTAATTTCCTATTTCCTATATAATTTTTTATAGTATATTTGCTTTTCAATGTTGTTAGTTTCTGCTGTACAGTGAAGTGAGTCAGCGACGTGTATGCATATATCCCCTCCCTTTTGGACCTCCCTCCCACTTCCACCATCCCACCACTCTAGGTAATCACGGCACCGAGATGAGCTCCCTCTACCATACAAATACAATGGACTATTACTCAGCCATTAAAAAGAATGAGATTGGGTCATTTGTAGAGATGTGGATATACCTAGAGTCTGTCCGAGAGAGTGAAGTAAGTCAGAAAGAGAAAAACAAATATCATATATTAACATATACATGTGGAATCCTATATAACTTTTTAAAGAAATATTTCATCTCTAACTTTTCATATGACCTTTATTACACAGGGAAAAGACAACCTTCTTTGAACCAAGTCGAGAGGCTTAAAACAGATTCTTCCCTCACAGCTCTCAGGAGGAACCAACCGAGCTGCCACCTTAGTCTCAGATTTCTAGTCTCCAAAGCTGTGAGAAATAAGTTTCTGTTGCTTAAGCCACCCAATCTGTATGCTTTGTTACAGCAGCCTGAGAAGACTCATACATCCTCCTTCACTTTGTTCAAGAGAGCAACAGGGTAACCCTGTGACAACACGAGTCTATGGGGATATGGAAAAAGAAAGAAAGGAAAATAAAAGGAACTAGAAACTGTAACTGAATTCTAAAAAGCAAACAGAAAAAAATCCTGAGTCTGTTGGGAGGGGGATTTCTACCCTTTGTGAGTTCTTATGCTGGCAATAATACCAAAATTGATGCAGGACAGATGAACAGAGGAAAAAGAAATTTTAATTCATGTCACGGAGGTCTCACAGAAATGGGGCCTGAGACGTGGCCAAAGCAGGAAACTTTTGTGCTTATACACAAAGAATCAACACTTGTGAGGAACTGAAGGACCAAGAAACTTCGGTTTGCAGTACCCGATTAGTGAAGAATGGAAACAGAGCATGGGCTTGAGGTAATGCTTTAAAGAAGTTTCAAGGCTGATTTGGACTTCGCAGGTGGTGCTGGTGGCACAGAACTCGCCTCCCACTGCAGGAGACACAAGAGACATGGGTTTGATCCCTGGGTTGGGAAGATCCCTTGGAGGAGGGTGTGGCAACCCACTCCAGTATTCTTGCCTGGAGAATCCCCACGGACCAACCCACAGGGTTTCAAAGAGTCGGACATGCCTGAAGCAACTTAGCACGCATGCATGCAAAGCTTGTTTATACAGGTTTCTCAGCTAGAATTCCCTTTCTGGTGATAAGGGTATCTTCCTGCCTCCGGGTACAGGGGAGGGCTACTTTCCCTGGAGAGATCTGTCTCCTGCTTTCAAGGACATGGAGGAGGGTCAGAGTGTCCCTCTTGCACTGGCCGTTTCTAAAATAACTTTAAGTCAAAATAATCAACATGCCATTGTGGTGTATTTGGGGGCCACCTGCCCTGGGCCCCAAGAAGTCAAATCACATCTCTTCTCTATTAAAACTCCCCATCACCAGCGTGATCCACATTCCCTCCCGTCTTCCCAGCATCCTGTCCTGCAGCCTCCACTCACCGCTGGGCCTTCTGCCTCAAGTGCTCTTCCCAGGCTCTTCACCCAGCCCAGGTACAGCCTTTCCAGTGAGGCCCTTCTGCGGGGGACTGCCCGTGAAGGGTTAAGTCTTGGGAGCTGCTCGGCAGGTATGCAGAGCCTTAGGCATGTTCCTAAGCTCCCTGTCCCGCCACCCTCAAGAATTTTTATAGCCCTTAAGGCCCCAAGATGTCTTGTTTCTGCAACATGTAAGATGGATAATCTTATAGTGCTCTGTACACAATGGTAAGGGTCTGGTGATTGTATCCTGAGGTTAAAAAATAATCCTGTGCATGTCTTAAGTCACGTATTTTAGCCTATAAATATTGTAGCCTAATAAAGAAAGGCATCAGCCATTTGTGGTCTGATCCTCTCAACCCCATCTTTTGTCTCTATCTCTTATTTTTCTTAGCGGGGACACTCCGTTCTCTCCCTGTGCAGGTGCAACTCTTGCTTGTGCTGGCCGCGGCAGGTGGTGCCCAACGTGGGGCAGCTCGACAGTTTTCCTCGCCACTACTCTTATTAAGCTGAAAAGAGTGAGTATATAAGTATACAAGTGATTTAAATTAAGGAGGAGTAGTAAGGTATATAGTTGAGAGTATAAATATGGGACAGACGCATAGTCGTCAATTGTTTGCACATATGTTATCTGTAATGTTAAAACACCGGGGAATTACTATTTCCAAACCTAAATTAATCAATTTTCTTTCATTTATTGAAGAAGTCTGCCCTTGGTTCCCCAGAGAAGGCACAGTAAGTTTAGAGACGTGGAAGAAGGTAGGGGAACAAATTCGGACTCATTATACTTTACATGGCCCTGAAAAGGTTCCTGTAGAAACTTTATCTTTTTGGACACTAATTCGTGATTGCTTGGACTTTGATAATGATGAATTAAAACGTTTAGAAAATTTTTTAAAACAGGAAGAAAATCCTCTTCATGTTCCTGATTCGGAGCCCAAGTATGCTGTTCCCGAGGGAATTGAAGGTGACCCTCCATTTTGTAACTTATCGCGTCCTTCGGATAATGATGATTCACTTTCCTCCACAGATGAGGCGAAATTAGACGAAGGAGCTGCTAAATACCATCAAGAAGATTGGGGTTTTTTAGCACAAGAAAAGGGGGCGTCAACATCTAAAGATGATTTGGTTGAATGTTTAAAAAACCTCACTGTTGCTTTACAGAACTCAGGAATTAAGTTTCCTAATAACAATTTAAAATCCCCTTCTGCTCCGCCTCTTCCCCCTGCCTATGCTCCTTCTGTTGTTGCGGGTCTTGATCCCCCTCCGGGGCCTCCTCCTCCTCCGCCATCTGAAATTGTGTCTCCGCTACAAAAGGCATTAAGACAAGCACAACGACTTGGTGAGGTTGTCTCCGATTTTTCTCTTGCTTTTCCTGTCTTTGAACATAACAACCAGCGTTTCTATGAAGCGCTGCCTTTCAAACAATTAAAAGAGTTAAAGATTGCTTGCTCACAATACGGTCCTACCGCTCCATTCACTATTGCTATGATAGAAAATTTGGGTACTCAGAATCTACCCCCAAATGATTGGAAACAAATAGCTAGAGCTTGTCTTTCAGAGGGAGATTATTTATTGTGGAAATCTGAATATTTTGAACAGTGTGCTCATATAGCCGATGTTAATCGGCAGCAAGGTATACAAACCTCCAGTGACACCTACAAATATATTGATCATGTTATTATTATTGTTACAGCGGATACAAAACGGAGAGGCTACGGCTTTTTGGGCATACATTCCTGACCCGCCTATGATTCAATCATTAGGATGGGATAAAGAAATAGTACCTGTCTATGTCAATGACACAAGTCTTTTAGGAGGAAAATCAGACACTCATATTTCCCCTCAGCAAGCCAATATCTCCTTTTATGGTCTTACTACGCAATATCCTATGTGCTTTTCTTATCAATTACAACATCCTCACTGTATACAGGTGTCAGCTGATATATCCTATCCTCGAGTGACTATTTCTGGCATTGATGAAAAAACCGGAAAAAGATCGCACCGTGACGGAACTGGACCTCTCGACATTCCGTTTTGTAACAAACATCTAAGCATCCGCATAGGGATAGACACTCCTTGGACTTTATGTCGAGCCTGGGTTGCATCGGTGTACAACATCAACAATGCCAATACCACCTTTTTGTGGGATTGGGCACCTGGAGGAAAACCTGATTTTCCTGAATATCGAGGACAGCATCCACCCATTCTCTCTGTAAACACTGCTAATGTATATCAAACAGAACTGTGGAAACTTTTGGCTGCCTTTGGTCATGGTAATAGTCTATATTTGCAACCCAATATCAGTGGGAGTAAATATGGTAATGTAGGAGTTACGGGGTTTTTATATCCCCGAGCTTGTGTCCCTTACCCATTCATGTTGATACAAGGCCATATAGAAATAACACTGTCATTGAATATTTATCATTTAAATTGTTCTAATTGCATACTTACCAATTGCATAAGAGGTGTTGCAAAAGGAGAACAAGTTATAATAGTAAAACAACCTGCTTTTGTAATGTTACCAGTTAAAATAACTGAAGCTTGGTATGACGAGACTGCTTTAGAATTGCTACAACGCATTAACACGGCTCTTAGCCGCACTGAAAGAAGTGTAAGCCTGATTGTTCTGGGTATAGTATCTTTAATCACCCTTATAGCAACTGCTGTTACTGCTTCTGTATCTCTAGCACAATCCATTCAAGCTGCTCATACTGTAGATTCCTTGTCATATAACGTTACTAAAGTAATGGGAACACAAGAAGATATAGATAGAAAAATAGAAGATAGATTATCAGCTTTATATGATGTGGTTAGAGTTCTAGGGGAACAAGTTCAGAGCATTAGCTTTCGCATGAAAATTCAATGTCATGCTAATTATAAATGGATTTGTGTTACTAAAAAGGCCTATAATGCATCTGACTTTCCGTGGGATAAGGTGAAGAAACATCTACAAGGAATTTGGTTTAATACTAATGTTTCTCTAGATCTATTGCAATTACATAATGAAATCCTTAATATTGAAAATTCTCCTAAGGCTACTTTAAATATAGCTGATACTGTCAACAATTTTTTACAAAATTTATTTTCTAACTTCCCTAGCCTGCATTCACTGTGGCAAAGCATAATTGCTGTGGGCGTGGTTTTGACTGTTGTACTTATCGTGATTTGTTTGGCTCCTTGTTTTATTCGTAGTATTGTTAAAGAATTTTTACATGTGAAAATTCTGATACATAAAAACATGTTGCAACACCGACATCTTATGGAGCTTTTAAAAAATAAAGAGAGGGGAGCTGCGGGGGACTGCCCGTGAAGGGTTAAGTCTTGGGAGCTGCTCGGCAGGTATGCAGAGCCTTAGGCATGTTCCTAAACTCCCTGTCCCGCCACCCTCAAGAATTTTTATAGCCCTTAAGGCCCCAAGATGTCTTGTTTCTGCAACATGTAAGATGGATAATCTTATAGTGCTCTGTACACAATGGTAAGGGTCTGGTGATTGTATCCTGAGGTTAAAAAATAATCCTGTGCATGTCTTAAGTCACGTATTTTAGCCTATAAATATTGTAGCCCAATAAAGAAAGGCATCAGCCATTTGTGGTCTGATCCTCTCAACCCCATCTTTTGTCTCTATCTCTTATTTTTCTTAGCGGGGACACTCCGTTCTCTCCCTGTGCAGGTGCAACTCTTGCTTGTGCTGGCCGCGGCACCCTTCCTGGCCATTTGATTTAAATTTACAACTCTTCGCATCCTGCTTGGCTGCATTCTCATGCTCTGTAGTCCATGTTACTCTCCAACATAGGATATTGTAATTTTAATATTGTCTGTCACCCTGCTAGAATAAATTCTACTGAAGGCAAGGAATTTTGACTACTTTAGTCACTCCTTTATCTATAGTTCCTAATACTTAATTGGTACTCAATAATTAGTTTCTGAATGAATAACTGAATTCATGAATGAAGAAAATTTTAATATAAATTAGAATGTTTCTTTCTTCTTAAATAAACCTTCAGTGATACGACTGACTTCATCCTTCCCTTTCCACAGTTGATAGCACATTGTAATGTAAGCCTTTGTGTGATGGTTTTACTGGTGCTATTAACTTTTCACAATACATCGAACCACAGTTTCAGTTCAGTTCAGTTCAGTCCCTCAGTCGTGTCCGACTCTTTGCGACCCCATGAATCGCAGCACGCCAGGCCTCCCTGTCCATCACCAACTCCCGGAGCTCACTCAGACTCACGTCCATCGAGTCAGTGATGCCATCCACCCATCTCATCCTCAGTCGTCCCCTTCTCCTCCTGCTCCCAATCCCTCCCAGCATCAGAGTCTTTTCCAATGACTCAACTCTTTGCATGAGAAGGCCAAAGTACTGGAGTTTCAGCTTTAGCATCATTCCTTCCAAAGAAATCCCAGGGCTGATCTTCAGAATGGACTGGTTGGATCTTCTTGCAGTCCAAGGGACTCTCAAGAGTCTTCTCCAACACAACAGTTCGAAAACATCAATTCTTCGGCACTCAGCCTTCTTCACAGTCCAACTCTCACATCCATACATGACCACTGGAAAAACCATAGCCTTGACTAGATGGACCTTAGTTGGCAAAGTAATGTCTCTGCTTTTGAATATGCTATCTAGGTTGGTCATAAAACTTCAAATCGGGGGTTAGGGGGTGGGAGGGAGGTCCAAGAAGAGGGGGATGTGTGTATACTTACAGCTGATTCACGTTGTTACACAGCAGAAACTAACTCAATAATGTAAAGCAATTATCCTCAAAAAAAAAACAAAAAAAAAACACCCTAATCAGTTCTGAAAGAGGATGAGAATTTTTTTTCCTTCATAACTGTCAATGACTGTTTTTATTATCCCTTTTCCTTGATAAAATAAATCTAATCAATCTAAAGCAAATCTGGTTTCTTTGCTGTTCCAGAGTTTCCCATACACAATGTTTGTCCTGGCCATAAAGTTCTATTCTCCTGCACCTCTATCCTTTCTCCACAGAATTTTGAATTGCTACAACCATATTCCTTGGTTTTTATCTCAATGGAACCAGTAATCAAAGTTCTCACTCCCTTGCTGTGGCCAATGTACAATGTCTGCTTCCCTAATAAATCCATAAAGTCATGCTTTCTACCAGAGAAGGCAATGGCAACCCACTCCAGTGTTCTTGCCTGGAGAATCCCAGGGATGGGGGAGCCTAGTGGGCTGTCATCTATGGGGTCGCACAGAGTTGGACACGACTGAAGTGACTTAGCAGCAGCAACAGCAGCATGCTTTCTACATGAAAAGAAATTTCGAACAAAACTAAAACCATTACACTTTAATAAACTGCTAAGGATAAATAGTAAGAACTTTCTTAATCTCTGAAGGTTGAACCATATTCTAAACTTGACAAGAGTTAGAAAGGCTGTGTTAAAATTTAAAAACGGCTTGGAAAAGTTTCAGAATGATTTTAAGCATTCAACATCTTCAATATATCCTAGAAGCCCCTGAGCTCATCCTGCCCTTAGTAAAAAAAAAAAAAAATCTTATTTATTTTTGGTTGCATGAGTTTTCCTTGCTTGCACAGGCTTTCTCTAGTTGTAGGGAGCAGGGGCTTCTCTTTGTTGAGCAGTCTTCTCTTGTTGTGGAGGACGGGCTCTAGGCACACAGAGTTCAGTAGTAGCAGCACGTGGGTTCGCTGGCTGTGGCTGTGGGCTCTGGAACCTAAGCTCATAGGGTGTAGTGTAGCATTAGTTGCTCCACAGCATGCGGGATCTTCCCAGACCAGGGATCAAACCTGCATCCCCTGCACTGGCAGGTGAATTGGCTATCTACTGCACCACCTGAAAGTCCTCATTCTGCCCTTTTAGAAGGACTTCTCTGATGGCTACTTTTCTCTCCATCATGTGACTTGCAAGATTAAAAACTGTATCTTCCCTAAAGTCTCTCCCATCGAGAGTCTACGACTGTTACGTTGGGTAGGGCACTGCCCACAAATTATTTAAGCTGTCATTGGTATAAGAGTCATTGTTGAAATATTTTTGGTCTTTAAGTAAATATGTTTTAAAGCAAAGCTTTCTTTTCGGTTTCTAAAGGATTTTTAGGAATCAGAGTTATCAAGAGACTGTTCTAGCCATTGAAGCTTCTGACTTAATTTCACTTGATTTCAGCGGCTTCTGACAAGTATTTGCCAAGTGAGACCATGGTGGGGGGCAGAAGAGATGCATAATCTCAGCCTTAAAAATGCTTGCCTTCTGGCAGGAAACATCAAATGAACTAACATCTTTAAAACAGTGAGAGGCCAAAAATGCAAATTGGGTGATACTAATGAGAAGTGTAAGAGCAGTTCAGAGAAAAGACAGAAGTGTGGTCTGCACAATCAGGGTAGGCCTCAGGGAAACGGGCAGCACTTTCGTCTGAATTTAGGAGTGCTAGGGCTGTCAGACATGACTGAAGCGACTTAGCAGCAGCAGCAGGGTTGGTGAGGTAAGCAAGAGTGAACCAGGAGGGAAGGGGGCAGGGCGCAACCTTTGAGAAGAATGACATAGCCTGAGAACGCAACATAAACTGATTAGAATCAAATGGCTCCCAGGTGGCAGATAAGTCCGCTTCGGCTAGTTCTTGATCCTCAGTATATGCTTATTGTAACAATTTAGCAAGCTAGATGACACAGCCGGAGGTGCCATGACAGTTCCAAGGCCAACCATCAAAGACCAAAAAGTACATGGTGGACCAATTCCTGGAAATCTCCGCCTCTTCCCCAAAATGGTTGGAATAATCCTCCCACTCATTAGCCTTTTGAAATTACCCAGCCCATAAAAGCTAACCACACCACATTTCGAGGCCACACTCCGCTCTCTGTGATGGCCCACACTTGTCTGTGAAGTGTATTTCTCTCTGAACAAATCCACTTCTTATCTCTCACTATCTCTCTCTGAATTCTTTCTGCCATGAGACATTAAGAACCAGAGCTTCATTAGGTCCTGAAACCAGGTCTGTGATCTCAGTTGGAAGAGCGTGGGTTTGGCTGGGTTTGAGTCTCGGCCATGTGGGTTCAAATCCCAAGCACGGTTTTGACCAAGTTTAAGTCCTGGCCTTATGGGTTCAAGTCCCAAACTGGGTTTTGATTGGATTTGAGTCCTGCAAGTGATTTCAAGTGTCAGTCTGAGGTAAATGGTTTCAGGAGGGCATTATAGTCAAGCAAAACAGCACAGGCAAAGCATAGACATCTTTCCTGGAAATCTCAGTGGAGAAGAAAAGTCTCCAGCCTCTAGTCCTTTCCTCCATTCCTCCAAGATGCCTGGGTGCCTGCCCCATGAGTTTCTGAAAACACACGAAGACTTAGGCCCACATGTGTCAAGTGAGAGAAGACATTTGATGTCTATCCCCAGAATAGCTATGAGTAGACTCTTGACTTTTCCATTAGATTTTGAAGAAAATAAATGAGCAAATGTCAGATTCAAATAGATCCCCCAAGGAGGATAATTTTAGTTGACTCTTTGGAACTGGAAGCCTGTCTGGGCACGTACAAGCACACAGATATCAGTTACCTTTGGTTACTGAGGAGGAGCAGGTGTCTAAACAAAGCTTCTGCTAGCCAAACTGATTTGAAATGGCACAGCCCTCCTCTGCAACCCCAGGGATTAAAGAGCATGTGGCAGGCCCAAGATCATCTTCTCTACAGATGGCTTCTGAGGACACCTGGACTTAATGAGCTGTCACAGTCTAGGGCTACATTTAACCCTGATGTTCTGTCCCCAAAGAAACACAGGGTATGACACCGTTGAGTGTAGGGCCTGGAGAAAGTGACTCCAGACTATCTGTCCTGGGTTCAGTGACTTCTGGAACAATGCTGGGTCTCTCTGAGCTCCCGTGTAACTCGAAGTCAGGCAAAGGTATAACTTCTGCATTATTACTTTTTCAGTTTGTCCAAACATGTTTACTGAGCATTTTCTCTGTGCAAGGCTCCCTGCCAAATGTTTGAGAGAAAAACTGAGTGCAAAAAGGTGAATGAGGCAACTTATATCTTCACACAGTGTAAATCTTTGGTAGCTCTATAGGGGAGAATAAGTCTCAAAACTTTGCATAAATCTTTATTGTTTATTGTAGGCTTCCCTGGTGGTTCAGAGGGTAAAGCGTCTACCTAGGGATCGGGAAGATCTCCTGGAGAAGGAAATGGCAACCCACTCCAGTACTCTTGCCTGGAGAATCCCATGGACAGAGTAGCCTGATAGGCTACAGCCCACGGGGTCGCAAAGAGTCGGACTTTAATTTTAACTTTATTGTTTGTATATAAAAAAAAAACTCTATCTCCTTAGCTTGGAATTCAACTTCCATTCAACTTCTGGCACAGAATATGCCAAGAGGAGACAAGGAATGGCATGATTAATTTTGAGGGAAATTTTCTGGACTGTCACCTCATAAGTATCTTTTGACTTGTATTTGCCAAAACAGACAGTATTCTGATTGGGAAGAGAAACATTCTACCATAACTGAAGTATGTAGACAAAGGTACAGGAATATGCAAACACATGGTATATTTGAAAGGAGGAACCCAGTGTGGTTAGAAGGGCTATAATGAAAAATATGCTTTTAAAAGTGGGTTGAAGCTAGATGATGGGGAAGTTGAATGCCAGGCTAAGGATATAGATTTTTTTTTAAATATATACAAATAATAAAGAGTTACTGAAAGTTCTGAGCAGGAGAATATAACACATATATTTTGGTTTCCCAGACCACAACTAGTAATGAGTAGACGAAGGTTGGCCAAGCATCTGACTTCAAATTCAGGAACTGGGAGAATGAAATAGTTGTAAATGAGGAGGAGGGAAGTCTCAAGAACCAGGTCGTGAAAGAAGACACTGAAGGACACGCTGGGTCTTCAGCTGCCAGGTGGCCGTCAGGGTAGTGGCCATCCAGTGCTGATTAGAAATGCTCACTTTCTCTCTCACAGCATTTGATAGACGTGGTGTTGTTGTTCAGTTGCTCAGTCGTGTCCGACTCTTTGCAACCCCGTGGACTGCAGCACGCCAGGCACTCGATATGCCAGCAAATTTGGAAAACTCAGCAGCGGCCACAGGACTGGAAAAGGTCAGTTTTCATTCCAGTTCCAAAGAAAGGCAATGCCATCACACGATTGGACTCATTTCACATGCTAGCAAAATAATGCTCAAAATTCCCCATGCCGGGTTTCAACAGTACATGAACCAAGAACTTCCAGATGTACAAGCTGGATTTAGAAAAGGCAGAGGAACCAGAGATCAAACTGCCCGGAGAGTTCAGTTTCAAAATGGCATAGTACAAGGGCCTGATAGAGGTGATGGCTGATATTTCAGAAATTTTCAGAACATTCAGAGTGATGTTTTGTTTTTCCATTCATTTATTTGTTTGGAAAGTTAACTGTATACGAAATATAAATATATTTATAAATGTAAGTTTCATTTCTGGTCAATCTCCTAAACTAAAAACAAGAAGAAAGAAAATATTATGAGGTCAAATCTCTCCTGGAAACCTTCAGCAGAGTGTAGAAGCAAACATTATGGGCAATCTTGTTAACAGAGCTGCTGCTGCTCCTGCTAAGTTGCTTCAGTCATGTCCGACTCTGTGCTACAAAGGTCATAATCATTTGTCTTTGAAGAGGGGAGACCAGGCCTTCGGCCTGAAGGCACAGGATGAGGTTCATTTATTTTAATTCCATCTGCTAAAACCCTTATCTACATAAGCAATTGTCTTTGGCCAGTTATCACGGATTATGCCTTTCCTGAATCAATCCTAGAACTTCCTCTTTCCCAAAGTTCGTGAGGAGGGGAACTCTGTTCTTGGGGAGCTCCAAAGAGGTGGTCCCCCAGGAACACACCTGTGTTCTGAGTAGCCTGCAGGCTTTGCCTCAGGAATAGAAGGAGAAGCCACCCTTTGACCAAAGAGCTTATTCAGGAGCAGCAGGAAGTAAAGCAGCTTGATAGAATTCATGCAGAAGAGTTTCAGATTCTTCTGAGAGTAACGCCAATGTGCTCTAGTACTTCCAGAGCAATTATTAAAGTTTTTATTGGTTGAAAACTTTGGAAAGATTCAGACTACTAGAATTAATACCTTGAAATTATCTTGCTCAGCATCTAGACAATTATCTTAACTTCAGTAATAACAGTTGCTTTCATTTCTTCCAAAACACTTTTGTAAAACATGGTTTGGAAAACACATTCCTGAATGACAAAAGCAAAAACATAAAGCAAATTTGGTACCCAGATGTGAGCATTTTGATAAGTTCATTCATAGTTATAACTTAGCAGTGTGTTGATGCAACTGACATTTATGATTGTTGTTGCCTGCAAAGGAGTATTCATAGCCTTGGATTTCAAAGCAATTTTGAGTGTGTATATATGCATGTGTGTGTATGTTTGAGGTTTGCCTCAACTTACAAAAGAAAAATTATATAAATTAGTCATATGGGAAACTATTTTTGCCCCCAAAGAATTCTTGATTCCTGTCCTGTATCATTACCTTACAGTTTGAGGAAGATGAAAATGTCATCTGAAAGGGAAAATGCGCTTAGGAAATTCACCACGCCTCTTTTTGATTTTTAGGTAGTTTCCACAAAGCTAACATGGGTTTTTTTTCTTTGTGACTATTTCTCTTACAAAAGAAAGAGACATATATATAATTAAGAAGATGTTTTTTTAACAAGAGTGAGTTTTACCCCTTATTTGATCCTAAAACCAAACATTCTCAAGATATAAACTTCTCTAGCAAGGGGAAACAGATGAAAAGAAGGGAAAGCATTCTTTGTAACAATGCCATCTTGTCACTAATGAGTTTGGGTTATCATAGCTAGCCATGACGCAAACTGCCGTGGTGCGGGGGCAGTGTGATATTCAGAATGGAAGATGCAAGCTGGTTCTCAGAGCCTCGGATACCCTCTTAGATCCAGTCCTCTCTGCCCCAGGCCTCCTCCTGGCTCATTCCCAGCTGTGGCCTCTCATGTGGAACCTTGTGGAACCTTGTCTAAATCTGCCAGCCCCACCAGGTCCTATGCCCGGTGGAAACTTAGCATCTGCACATGTTATTTCCCGTCTTCCCTGCTGGAAGACGCTCCTGACATGTAATACTCTAGGCTTCCAGAGCCACTTGCCAGGAATCCACTATTTTTCATGGCAGGGGTCCATGAATCACTCTACTCTATAGATGGCCAGGCTGAGTCCCCGGGATTGAATGACTTGTAGTCTGAAAATCCCTCACAGAGCAGTGGCAGAGCCAGGTTCAGAGGACAGGAGGGCCCCCAAAGAAATAGGTCACCCCAAAGGCAAACTCTGGAAGTGAAAACGTAGCCTCGGGCTCCGTGGCAGGGGAGAACTTTGAGTCAGGCTAAATATAGTGACCTGAACTGGAGGACAGCCAGAGCTCGGGCTGCCAGACTCATAGGAGCATTCTAGGGTCCTTAATTGCCACAGGTGGGCTGCATAGTTCTTTTAAAGCTCTCCTAAAAATAAACTTTCAATGAGTCTAACTCCAAGCGTTGATTGTATTATCATTAGAAAAGTCAGCATGAAAAGAGGTAGTGGTGAGGGGGAGGAAGAAGAGATGGGTTATTCTTGGGAAACTGGAGGAGGTACACGCCATGAGTTGTTGGGGAGTGATGTTGAAAGGTGAATTTTTTTCTTCTTCTTTTTAAAAAATGTCTCAACAGACAACTATGTCCTCTACTCTTTCTGCCGACCTGTGATTGCTCACTCCTGCCACGGCTCTGAGGGTCAGTCTGTCTCACCCGTGGAGAAGTCTGTGTGCATCCTGGGGTGTCAGCCCCATGCAGGGCCAAGTGAGCCCACCGCTGGGCCAGCAAGGTGCCTTCTCCACTCCCTGGGGAGCTCCAACCTCCTTGGGTACAGTGGGGTGATGGAACAGGGTGGGGATGAAGAAGGGCTTTGGAGCCAGAGGGACCCAGAGTTGGAACCAGGGTTTCACGCGTACTGATGTTTCCAGATGCAAGCCTTGGATTATTTGTTTCTACCTCTGAAATAATAATACCAGCCTTCAAATAGAGGCCGAGAGATCAGCAGGGTGATTACCATCAGTCTGCCTTCAGGAGTCCTTGCTTAGCCTCTAAATAATCACCTTGAACAATTTAGGTCATCGCAGTTGCTTTTAGTGCAATGAAAACCCTTTTGTGAAACATGGTCTGGTACCGGCAATAGAGTACTGGGGACAGCCTTAGTTTTACAATGTCAGTGGTTCCATGGGGTAACACCCAGAAACACAGGGAATAGACGCTCTTCTGCATCGGTATTTCAAATGTCCTCTTTTATTTTTTGACTCTCAACTTACATGAATTTCCTCCCTTGCTGGAAGGCAAGAGGGCCGGGGCCCAGCTGTACGGAACCGGCTCTGGTGGTATGTTTGCCACTGGAGGCCCTGCGTATTTTCACGTGCATGCTCCCCTTTCCCCAAAGCAGAAGCCATGATCTCTGCTTCCCTAACCTACCGACTCCCCAGTTTTCTGTGAACTTTTAGTCGATCAACCCTGGACTCAGTGGGACCATTTTTTGCTGAGGGATTTCTCCAGAGACACAACCTACAAGCTGAGTCTCCCAGTTCATCAAAGCCACTCTCGCCTCCCACACTCCTGCTTTTAAATATAATCTGCAATAAACAAATAGCCTTATTTTGCCACGAGTTGGCCCCTTTTCTGTTTGACTGTTATTTCCATCCAAGTCGACTTTTTTGTGTTTTCTTCCTATAAATTCTTTTTTTAAAAACAAAAAGCTTTTACTCTGAGACTTTGAGCTTTTCTGAAGCTAGAGGGGTGGGGTGGGTAGACATCTTTGGCCTGAATTTTGTTGATGTGCTTTCAAAAATTCTAATTATAACTCTCTGGGGAGTTGCTCTGCACAGGGCTATAGAAGAGCTGGACGGGTGGCCAGACACACTGGTAGGGATTAAACAGATATGTCACTTTGGGGCTGGATGCAGCTACCACAGCTAGCACCCCAACCAACAACCCTGGGGGCAAAAGTTTACTAGGATACACTGTTGTGTTTTCCTGCGTGCTTGGAAGGAGACCTGTGCAAGGAAGGAGATGGCAGGACCATTGATTTGGGGAAAGTTGGCTGCCTCTCCCAGCTGATTTAGGGGCACCAAAGAGTCCCCTGAAATAATTCCCCTATCTCGTTCTCTGAAAATGGTCCAAGCCTTTCATTCCATAATTAAAAGGTCAAGTGTAGAATCTAAACACCCCTGCTAAAGTCACAGTGTGTGTTTTGCACTTTAAAGTCAGAGCCTGACCTACTAATCAGGGGACTGTCATCGGAGACAGCACGGTCTTAGAAGCCCCCTTAGAAGGAAAAGCTTTGGAGAAGGGAATTTATGAATGTGTTTTTCCTGGGCCAGATCAATGAAGTTAAAATAGATTTTCATCAAGGACATCCATGGAGGAGTCTCAGGACAGTTACTCCCGCTGCTCAACTCCCACCACCCCTGCTTTACAATCCACCAAGAACACCCAGCCCTTTGGGATAAGCATTGTCTATTTCCCTGAGTGTATAGGTTCAATTGTTGTTTGCAAATGTAAGGGCTTGCAGGGAGGTGAGGAGAGCACCAGATTGCTTGTATCTTCACTTCACAAACTTTGGCTGTGTACCGGCAACATCAGCGTCACATGGGAGGCTGATGAAAAATGAAATATTGATGATTCGGAATTACAGTCTGTATTTTCACAAGATCCACAGACAACAAATCTGCATATTAAAGTTTAAGCAGCACTGACTCACACCTTATTGTAGACCTACTTATTCTAGGTTTGCAAGTTGGAAAGGCAACCGACAGTCTCTGGATGTTGAAAGGGGATAAGACGACACAGGAAAGTGGGCCTCATTCTATCCCCTGGTAGATTTACCTGAATGTCTCCATGGTCCATCAGCTTGGCCATCTTAGGCAAAACTCTCTCCCAGTTTGTCCCCGTGCCTGCTGGATCCGCATCTTCCACCCACCAGTGTCAGGGTCCCAGGCACTCCTCATTCTTGTGTCTGTCTTGAGGGTCCTGGAAAGGAGAGGGGTTCCCTCACAGACACTCTACCTGCCGCTCCAGCTGCTGCTTGGCTCTCTTTGTGTCCAATCCCTGAAGCTTTAATGCTGCTGCAGACATGTCTCCAACCACCCTCAGAGAAAGCGGATGTGTTCTGGACCTCTGAGCCCAGAGCGGCGGCTCTCTGTTGTACTGTCAACCTGGAGAGCCTTACCATCTGCTTTGTGGTCTCAGATACTCACCTTTTTTTCAGGTAAAGAACATCTTCCTCCAAGTGGCCACCTCTTTTCTGGAGAGGAGGCCAGTGACTGAGAAGGGTGGGAGAAGAAAGGAGCCTCGTGCAAGATGGTGGAGAATGTGGTTCAGCTCAGCCCCAGGTGATGCTCGGCAGTGGTGCTGAAGAAGACAGTCAGCATAGACTAGAGTTCAGCATGAAGGTGTTTTCCTGAGCCAGGCCATAGTATGAGCCTCCCTCCATTTCTCCAAGCAAATCTTTGGTAAAGTCTTCTGTGTCCAGCTCTTTGTCAGGAGAGCTGAGGTTTGAAGGACCATGTATAGACAGAGGTCAGGGTGGGGTGGGTATAGCCAGAGGTCAGGGGCAACGGGGTGGGAGTGGTGTTGAAAGGAGGCATCACTGGCCTGAGAAGGCAGAAGAGATGAACCTTTCAGTGGAAGCCAAACATGTAAGAGAGCAGTAACTATGAAAGTGTCAGCATTCCAGATCCATGGAAATCTTGGGGACATCACTGGATGTCACTGAATAGGGGATGGGAGCACTGAAAAACTGATGCTTTCAAACTGTGGTGCTGGAGAAGACTCTTGAGAGTCCCTTGGACTACAAGGAGATCAAACCAGTCAATCCTGAAAGAAATCAACCCTGAATATTCACTGGAAGGACTGATACTGAAGCTGAAGTGCCAACACTTTGGCCATCTGATGCAAAGAACTGACTCATTGGAAAAGACCCTGATGCTGGGAAGAAAGATTGAAGGCAGGATGAGAAGAGAACGACAGAGAATGAGATGGTTGGATGGCATCAATGGACATGAACTTGGGCAAACTCCGGGAGATGGTGACGGACAGGGAAGCTTGGCATGCTGCAGTCCAAGGGATTGCAAAGAGCTGGATATGACTTGGCAACTGAACAACAACACTGGGATGGGAAAGCCTGGAACAATTACTTTTTTAATTAAAGGAATGAGTGTCCCCCAAACAGACTTGGATCACCTAGGAAACAGTTACACACTGAGTATCCTTGGGCCCTTTCCTTCCAGAACACAAAGGGGCAGGTGAGTGAGAGAGATCAGGTTGAGTTGAGGCCAAGAAAGGCCACTGCTACCTGCCTGCATCTGCCCTTGAGGACTCCCTTTCTCACCCCCTGAAATTCAGCTTCTGCCCCTGTCAAGCATGTGTGTGTCTGAACCCAAAGTCTGGATAAAGTTCAAATTCCTTTTCATGGGTCTTTAGGGCCCCAGAATTATCAGTGATACTGAGTAACCCCTGACTCACAGGAAGGCTTGGAGCACATGGGGAAGATCTCCATGGGGAGGCAACCTGTCCCGACAGCTGCAGAATTCAGCTGCGCTGCGGCCGAGAGACCTGGGCACGAGAGACCCTGGGTTCATGTTAGCTGCCGCCAAGAAAACAGGGCTGGCCTTTTCTGTTTCTGGAAGTTCTCCTTTCTCCTCATCCCCAGCTCACTGCCAGCCAGCACAAACAGATGTTTCCAGGGAATGACTGAGCCTTGCTTGGCGCAGTGTTGACCCATGTGAACACGGACGGGAGGTTAGGTCACACCATGGCCAGCTTCTTTGGCTCAGGCTTATGGCGTGCATCCGTTACCCAGAAGTCCCCAAATCTCTTGCCATATCACTCTTGGTCTGTAGGCTTTTCCATCATCTCCAAGTGTCCTCAACATTTGGAGGGCGTATGAACCACCCGGGGGGACAGTCAAGGATGCAGGTCCTGGGTCCTGGGTGTGGCTGGGGTTCTGAGGCTGTGGACACCGTGGGAGAGGCTCAGCTCTAGCGCCTGGTCTTGGTCATCCGGTGTGTGAGCCCAAGCTCTCCACCCTCCAGGGTCTTCTGGAGGGAGCCATTCAGTTTTCCTTCTACATGGCCTTCGGCTCCTTAACCCCCCTCCAGGTTCCTCCCTTTTGCTTCTCCCTTTTATTGTTTGGGGCTTTCCTGATGGATCAGTGGTAGAGAATTGGTCTGCTAATGCAGGAGACCAAGGGGTGTGGAAGATCCCTTAGAGAAGGGAATGGCAACCCATTATGGTATTCTTGCCTGGAGAATCCCATGGACCGAGGAGCCTGGCAGGTACAGTCCACACGGTCACAAAGAGTTGGACACAACTGAACGACTAAACTTTATTTCATCAGCTCAGCCAGGGCCCTCTTCTTTAGTTTCCCTGATCCCTTCATTTCTTTCCCCTAAAACCCTCTTCTAGTTTTTCATAATTCCACCCTTCCACCTGCTTCCTCTCTCCACTTAACTTTCTAGAAAAAAAATCACCTTCATAATAGTCCCCTTAATATAGACCAAAAAAGCCAAAAAAAAACCCCGAAATAACACAAAACACAATTACATTTTAAAGCAAACTTCTCTTTGTCATCATTAGAATTTTTAAAACACCAGAAACTCCATGTTTATATGATTAACTTATGGGCCAGGAAAGAGCAGTGAGACGCAGCCTAGTTCAGAATTGTTGCTGGAGCCAAACCACGTTCTCTGTCAAGGTGGTGGGGGCAGGGGGACCGCTCTCAAATTGCTCTCATTGTGAGACTAAGAACCTTAAAGGTGTTGTCACTGTTCTCAGTTACTGATGGTGACTGGAAATGAAATGAGATTTCACTCAGTGAAGAAAGGAAATGTTTTGAAGATCTATATTTACTAAATGAAATTTCATTCAGTGAAAGGAGTCTGCTCTAGTAGTTTAACAGTTAACATGTAGTAAAAAAAAAAAAAAAGATTTCTGCTTTAGCAGTTTGCCACCTACATGCTTTATTTTAAATGAAAAATGAAATGTTTTGAAGATTTATATTTACTAAATGAGGGGGGAAGTAAGTTCTTAAAATATTTTGTAATCGCAGGGACAAAAATCATTTTGAGATAAAACCTGAAATGTTAGATTCAAATCACTTTTTACTCATTCAAATCCTTTTGGTAAAGGTCAGAACGCTTCAAAGGAAAGGAGAGCAGAATTAAGAATTCGACCGTTTAAAGCTTGATGAGACACACAGTGAACGATACTTGAATCATTTAACAGTTTTTAATCATCTTTTACAAATGAGGTGTTGGGTAGTAGTCCTTAAATTCGGCTTCTTTAAGAAAGAGCTATACTCGCTTTTCCTACTTTCTTTATACCTGCTTTTATAGATGAAGGAAAGCAATGGAGCTAATCTTCACTCTGAATAAAGTAGCAGAGCCCCTTAACTGGAGCTTCCCTGGTGGCTCAGATGGTAAAGCTTCTGCCCGCACGGGTTTGATCCCTGGATCGGGAAGATCCTCTGGAAAACGAAATGGCAACCCACTCCAGTACTCTCGCCCGAAAGTTCCATGGACCAAGGAGCCTGGTAGGCTGCAGTCCATGGGGTCGCAAAGTGTCGGACATGACTAAGAGATTTCGCTTTCTTTCCCTTAACCAGTGCGGTATGAATGCCACCTAGTGGCAGAATATCCTCATCACAGGCGTCCTGCCAAGCGGACGGCGAGGAAGTTGGGTGCTGAAAGCTCCCTGACTGCAGCGCTGATCTGCAAGCTAAAAGCATCAGGTGACTACAGTAAAGTTAAACTTTCTACCATGTCAACTCTTACAGCTTCTATCTGAAGGTCTATTTTTAAGAAATACGTCTTTATTGATCTAGTTTTAAAGGGAGTTATGTAAAGACATGTAAACCTTGATTTTCATTCTTAGAAAGTTTATCTTATTTCATACAGGCTCCAAATGGACAAATAATATATATCATATATATACGTGTGTGTATGTATAATATATACATTTATAAAATATAAATCCCTATGAATTTAATTCTAGCCCAGAAGGCACTCTGCGTCTTAAAAAAAAGCCCTGAAGTTTGCTGACTTTTGTATCCCTGGAATGGGTAAGGAGAGAACTATGAGCTAAGTCAGATCCACTCAGCTCCACCACTGACCTCAGGCTGGACTGAGGCAAGACTGCTCAGGTCTGATGGCTGGACCTCAGGCAAGAACTTTACCATGTGCCAACCCACTTGCCCAGCCTGTTCAACAGGGGAGTTGACGTAGGCTCTCTCCTAAGATGCTCTCCATGAAATTTCCAAGACCTCTCCTGTTGATTCCTTTCCTCCCTAAGTGATACCAAACATTTTGAAATTTTAGCTGACCTGCTCCACTCCCTCTGCATGCTCCACCCCCATCTTAATTATGGGTGATTTCAAGGCTGACCCATTTTCATAACCTAGTTCTATCCTGGAGCCTCCAGGGAAATGAGAGTATCTCAGAAATATCTAAGCTGGCCAGCTGGTTCAACAATTTTTCCTCTTTGCTATTTGCATCTATTGGTTCATACAGTAATCTTTTCAGGTAAACTCAGACCAAGAAGACAAAAAGGATTAAAATAAGGCCCACAAGATTTGAAGGTGTGTAACCTGACATGGTTTCATTTTGTTGAGTTAGCAGCTAATTTTGCAAACTGAAAAACAAAAGCTTATGTGTTCAAGGTTTCATTTCAGTTGTGCTTTCACTATTCAGCAATCAATGGAAAGACAATTAAGCATGACCTTTCTGTACAGATGGCGCCACCCTTCACAAGCAAATAGCACCATCACATTAACTCTCAAATGCAGATGTTTGCTTATTTTTGAGATTTTAATAAGGTACAGTGAGTGCTAAAGTAAAGGCATTGCAGAAGAAAGCTTAATATCATTTAATCGGCCTATATCACTTGTGAAAAAGATCGTACTGCAGTTCTAGGAAATCAGGAGACACGCAAAACAAAGCACTATTCTTAAACCACACGGACATGTGCTTTCTTCAAATTATTACAAACACTGCTCTATCTGAAGGTATGTTGATCCCTGTGATAAGCAGTGTTTGGTTCAATGCAATGGTCCCTGACTTCAATGCAAAGCATGATATGTACTGTGCGTGGGCAGGAGAGTTTCAGCAACTCTGTGGGACTGTGGGAAAGTCACAAAATCTCAAAGTTCAAACGAATCTTAAAAGCAATTTTCTCCAAACATTAAGAATCGTTTTATCAGTAGCTACAAAGTCAGAGTAAAGGAGAGAGTGAGAGTGATCTAACCCCAAGGATAAAAATTGAGAAACAGTGATAAACCAGAGTGAGAGACTTTATTTGGGGGGGCTCCAAAATCACTGCAGATGGTGACTGCAGCCATGAAATTAAAAGACACTTGCTCCTTGGAAGAAAAGCTATGACCAACCTAGATAGCATATTAAAAAGCAGAAACATTACTTTGCCCACAAGGTTCATCTAGTCAAAGCTATGGTTTTCCCAGTAGTCATGTATGGATGTGAGAGATGGACCATCAAGAAAGCGGAGCACCAAAGAACTGATGCTTTTGAACTGTGGTGTTGGAGATGACTCTTGAGAGTCCCTTGGACTGCAAGGAGATTCAACCAGTCAATCCTAAAGGAAATCAGTCCTGAATATTCTTTGGAAGGACTGATGCTGAAGCTGAAACTCCAGTACTTTGGCCCCCTGATGCAATCAGAACTGACTCCTTGGAAAAGACCCTAGTGCTGGGAAGGATTGAAGGCAGGAGAAGGGGACGACAGAGCGTGAGAGAGTTGGATGGCTTCACTGACTCGATGAACAGAAGTTTGAGCAAGCTTCAGGAATTGGTGATGGACAGGGAAGCCTGGCATGTTGCAGTTCATGGGGTTGCAAAGAGTCAGACACGACTGAGCGACTGAACTGAACTGAAGAGCACATGTATACCTGCTCAGTCACTAAGTCATCTGACTCTTTGCAACCCCATGGACTGTAGCCCACCAGGCGCCTCTGTCCACGGGATTCTCCAGGAAAGTATGCTGGAGTGGGTCACTACTTCCTTCTCCAGGGAATCTTTCTGACCCAGGGGTGGAACCTCTGCTTGGCAGGAGGATTCTTTACCGCTGAGCCACCAGGGAGGTCCGAATAAGAGCACACTTCTTTCTAATTTTTTAAAAACGGGTTTTCAACTTCCTATTTCCTAATTATTAAAGTGGTATTTTATATCTTAGAAGATATACAAACAATATTAAGAAGGATTTAAGAAATTGTATGTAATTTCACATATTCATAGCTGTTTCCAGCCTACCTTTTGGAAAATTTCCTACATTTCCTTCTATCAAGTTTTTCTTTGAATGATTAGTATTATTTGTATATCTATTCTAAAGACTCCCTTGAAAACTGCATTTTTAAAGACTATATAAAAATCCACTCCATGGCTGGGCCATACGTTTCTTAACTATTCTGTTAATAATAGGCGTTTAGGCCTGTCAGTCTTATAAGCTGAAGATTACTGTATTATTATTATATTTGTCTATTGTATACTGGAGTGGGTTGCCATGCTTTCCTCCAGGGGAATCTTCCCAACCCAAGAACTGAACCCAGGTCTCCCTCATTGCAGGTAGATTCTTTATCATCTGAGCCACCAGGGAAGCCCAAGAATACTGGAGTGGGTAATCTATCCCTTCTCCAGGGGATCTTCCCGACCCAGGAATCGAGCCAGGGTCTCCTGTGTTGCAGGCAGATTCTTTACCAGCTGAGCTTGGAAATTGAAAATAAACTGCTAAATGGCCAGTTTTCATACCCAGAGCCGTGCATAAAAATGTTCCTTTATACCAGAGACATTGAACGTTGGCTTCCTGTAACCATGCAGAGCTGATGAAACACCGGGAATGGGCTTAGGCGGAGAACACAGGGCAGACACAAAGGAAGAGTGGGTGCAGCATCCCGGGTGAGCGCTCCCCGACGTCTACTCACTCTGATCACTCACTCCTCCTGGAAGAGGCGGGGCCTTAGCCTCTATCCCTCGCATCCTCCACGGTTATTTCTGACTTTCCAGAAACATTGGCTTACACGTGCAAAACCAAGTCTCCTGATCCACTCTTGGAGCCAAGGGTTTTGCCAAAGCCCTTTAGCCCTCGTCCTCCTTAAGGTTGCTCTATGTAGCACAGGACTCCACCTGCTCCCCAGAGCACCACTTTTGGCTAAGCCAGTCTGGCTCTTTGAAGGCAGTTAGTAAAGTGGACAAAAGCAGGTGAGAGGGCTGGCTTTTGGATGCTTTTTAGCTTTCTTGTTAGGTAAGTGACTTTGCATAACTACCTTCAGTGGATCTGTGGTATCATTGTTTATTGGATACTCTTGATACGAGGAAAAAACAAGCTTGAGGTAGACCAGATGGACCCTTTTGATGTTTTGGTGAGACAACATTTTGTTGTGTGTTGTGTGTGTGTTGTGGGGGGGGTGTGTCTCATGCACTAATGCTCACTAGATGCCAGTAGTTCCCCAAGTTGTGAAACCAAACCATGTCTAGATGCTGCCAAACTGGATGACAAAATTGCCCCTGTTGAGAACCATAGTTTTAAGGCCTATGGACCCTGTATTAGGATTCTCCAGAGAGTCAATAGCATATGTATGTATATATCTACATATCTGTCTATATCAGTATCTATTTATCTATCAAACTATCTATCTATCTATCTATCTATCTATCTATCTATATATATGAAGAGATTTATTTTAAGGAATTGGCTCACCTGATATTGGAGGCTGGAAAATAAAAATCTGTAGGATGAGCTGGCAGGCTGGAGACTCCAGAAAATTGATGTTCCAGTTTGAGTTTCAAGATTGTCTGCTGTGGAATCAGGGAGAATGATGTTATGGATGAAGTCTGAGGGTAGTCAGCTGGAGAATAGTCTTGATTTTGTTCTGTGCAGACCTTCAGCTGATTAGAAGAGGCCCCCCAAATTCTGAAAGCACTGTACTTTACTCAAAATCCACCAATTTAAATGTTAATCTCTCTTTAAAAAATGCACTCACTAAAATACTCAGAATAATATTTGACCAAATATCTGAGCAACTTGTTGCCCAGTCATGCTGACACAATCAATTAACCATCATAGATATATAGCTCACATGCATATGAAGACAGAGATCACATTCTGGGCAGTGACCCAGAGGGTAAACAGCGGTTTCAGTTATTGATCAGTGGGTAGCACACCACCCCAAACTTAAAACAGCAGCCACCTTATCATGTGTGTATGTCCTTAGATCTGAAATTCAAACGGGGAGTAGAGGGGAGGGCTTATCTCTGTTCTTCAGTGTCTGGGACTCAATTAGTAAGACACAGATCCCTGAGACTGATAGCTGGATGGAGGCTGGGGTCATCTGGAGGTTCTTCAATACTGTTTGGAACTGGGACTGAGATAGCTTGAGTTGGGTCTCCTGGGACTATAAACAGAGCACAGTCAGGAAGCATGGCTTCTCCCAGCGTTACTGCTGGGCTCCACAAGGGAACACTCTGGAAGGAATGTCTGGAGATTGGGTGTTCGACGAGACCAGGCTGAAGCTGTGAGGCTTCTGATGACCTCCCCTCGAAAGTCAAGCAGTGTCACCCCATCCCATGCCTAGCTGACATCTTCACTTGTCTGCTTTGTAATTCTCAACAACTAAAATTTATCTCTATGTAATATTTCCCAAGCAACTTGGAGCCCACACCATGGGTCTACTGATCTTATTTTTTCAGAATTTTAAGTTACCCAGGAAACCATGTTTTCTCTAGGAGTGCACTAGGAAAGTAAAATCCAACATGTTTATATTCTTCCTTTCCCTTTCAAGAGAAAGCTCCTTTTGTTTGTTTCTGGCTTCCTGCTCTCCTGAGAAAGGAAAGGGATAGAGTGAATTTTATACCTTGATGTTGGTGAGTTATGGCTACATGCTTGTGTGCGTCAGTCGTATCTGACTCTTTGTGACCCCATGGACTATAGCCTGCCAGGCTCCTATGTCCGTGGGGATTGTCCAGGCAAGACTACTGAGTGAGGTTGCCATGCCTTCCTCCAGGGGAATCTTCCTGACCCAGGGATCGAACCCACGTCTCCTATGCCTCATGCATTGAGGTGGGGCTGAGCCAGTAAGGAAGCCCAAGTTATAGCCACTTACAGACAGCTTTATCCAACAAAGAATCTGGTACTGCTTATCTAGACAAGAGAAGAAAATGAAAGGGTCCCAGTTAATTCACATGACGTTTGATATTGATCACACAGTTGTGGCACAGAACACAGAGATGGTGGCTTGAAATAAAACTCCAACTGACATAGTTTTAAAAGCAATGTGGCAGCTCTGAGCTTGCCACGGGGTTAGAAAGAGAATGAGAAGCCTTCCTTTTGGAAAGCTGGCCTGCAGCCGAAAATCAATGGTTAGTTCTTTCTTCCTCTACTGTTCCTCTCTTCCAACTTTATATGAAAACAATACTTTCTTCTTTTTCATGAGTGGAAAGAACAGCCAGTAATAAATAGAGGGAGGGTCCCTCAAGCCCAAGCTATGGTAACCTCAGTCCATGGTAATCCCATATATTGTTCCCTTTTCCAGAATGTGTCATTTACTTCCCACCAACATAAATGATGGAGAAGAGATCATGCTTGTGTAACAGTTAATCAACCAAAGGAACCAAAGGACCATTCCCCTAGCACTCTGAAGAGCATGGGTAGAGTTGCCATTGCCAGGTAACCAGGTGCAAAGCAGCATTGTGACATTTGAGCTTTCCATAGAAAAAAATAGATTAGGAAAAGATTTAAAAGTTTCTTCAACCACATGGAGTCATTTTTTTTGAAAAACTTCAGAGTAGTCCCAAATGTTAGAAATCTATTTTTCTAGTAAATAAATTCAAATCTGGACAAAATAACTCCCTGAATCCTCTTAATGAAAACATTGATGATTAAAACGTGATAGTCATCCCGACGAAGGTTGATAAAGAAAATAATTTTCCGTTGAAGAATAAGATGTTCCAAAATTGTCAAAACAGCTCAAGACTGTTTGTGCCCATTTCTATGTCCAATACAGTGTGGAAAGAACTCAGTTCTATGAATCAGCATCATTGAAAAGAGAATAATGAAATAAATATGAAGTGAGCTATGTGCTTTTCAAAAATATTCTTTGTGCCTGTTTGGAAGGTGTTTGAAAGCAAAAGTTACAGTTTCTTTAATAAATATATATACATGTTGTTGCTATTATTTAGTTGCTAAATCATATCTAACTCTTTTGTGACCCCATGGACTATAGCCCATCAGGCTCCTCTGTCCATGGGATTTCCCAGGCAAGAATGCAGGAGGGGGTTGCCATTTCCTTCTCCAATGCATGAAAGTGAAAAGTGAAAGTGAAGTCGTTCAGTCGTGTCCGACTCTTAGCGACCCCATGGACTGCAGCCTACCAGGCTCCTCTGTCCATGGGATTTTCTAGGCAGGAGTACTGGAGTGGCTTGCCATTGCCTTCTCTGATATATATTTTTATATATTTATAATATATAATTATATATATAATATATTAATATATAAAAATATGCATATATATAAATATACAAATATATGTAAGCCAATATGTAAATTGGCATGTGGCCAATTTAATATAAAAAATTACAAATATTTTATGACTGTTCAGCTTTTCATTGAAACCATCTAGTGATGCTGTGGGAACTGGTCTCCCTACAATGCTTAATGCCAACTCAGTGGAGCATGGGGATGGTAGGGATGAGAGAGGGTCCTGGAGAACATGGGATACGGGACCCAAAAAAGTATGATACAAAGTCAAAAGCAACGGATGGGACAGCAAGATGAGAAAGGGAGAGGGGAAGGAAGAGTGAAAAGGGGAAGACAGGCATCTTAGTGAAGGCTACTACTTTCCTAAAAATTAAAAAGATTAAGCGAAAGGAAAACCAGAACTTGCTAAAATGGGATCAGAATAGATACTAAAACCCTGAACAAAGAGCAGTAGAAAGAGAACAGGAACTCTGCCCGACTGTCGCCCTGTCTCTGCAGTGTTCACATTCAGCGGCTCCCTGCCCAGGACGGGCCTCTGTTCCAAGTGGACACTGTGCTTCTCTCTGAACAAGCTGTAGCTAAAAGAATTTTAACTATGGATGTACCACTCATTCCTGTGTGTTATCAGAGCTTACCAGGCCATCTCTAGACACACAGGAATCCCTCCCCAGCAGGCAGGGTAAGTCACGATCTCACACAATGGGGATGAGTAGAGGCCGGAGGGAAGGCCCAGGGGAAAACTAGAATAATGTCAGGTACAGACTGACCTCTTCTTGCTGGTGGTGGTTTATTCACTCAGTTGTGTCCGGACTCTTTACAACTCATGGACTGTTGTCTTTCAGGCTCCTCTGTCCATGGAATTTTCCAGGAAAGAATACTGGAGTGGGTTGTCATGGCCTTCCCCAGGGGATCGGGGTCTTTTCAACCGAGGGATGGAACCTGGGTCTCCTGCATTGCAGGCAGATTTTTTAAACAATTTAATTAATTTATTTGTGGCTGTGCAGGGTCTTCGTTGCTGCCTGGGCTTTGTCTAGTGGCAGTGAGTGGGGGCTACTCGAGTCGCGGGGCACTGGCTTCTCCCTGCAGTGGCCTCTCTCGGGGTGCAGCGCAGGCTTGGGGTGCAGCGCAGGCTTGGGGTGCCAGGCCTTCAGTCGTTGCAGTGCATGGCTTTAGCCGTTCTGCAGCACGTGGGATTTTCCTGGATTAGGGATTGAACCTGCGTCTCCTACATTGGCAAGTGAATTCTCTACCAACTGAGCCACCAGGGAAGCCCTTCTTGCTATCTTGATTTCCTATAAAGCAGTCTCCTCAACCTTTAAAGCACTACAGAGTCAGCTTAGGGATATTGTTCAAATGTAGATACCGGTTCAGAAGCGCTGGGATGAATCCAAATGCTACATTCTTAGAAGCTTCTGGTGATGCTGCTGGTCTTCAGACAGCACTGGGAGGAGTGATTTATAGAGCACCCTGACGAACCCTGATTGAGTTGGGTGTCACAAGAGGAAGGGAGAGAATGAGAGAGAGACTCTTTCCTGCAGGTTCCTACAGAGAGTATGCGGGAAGCAACATATGTTCTTTGTCCCCTTATTACAGTACTCTGTCCACTTCCCCAGGATTCAGAGTGATGACAGTTTCCCTTTCGAACTTTTAGGGAGCTGGCATGCTCTACCCATGAGACTGGACACAGAGCAATACCAGGTGTGAGTCACCCAGGGAAGGAAGCGGAACTCAACGATTCTGGGAGCTCTAACCTGTCCTCTGAGCTGGGCACCTGGCTGCCCCCCTGCAGCTTCTCTACTTTGTTTGAACTTAATCCTTCTTCCCTGGAGGAACAATAATTATCTCTGAATCATGCTCAACCTGAACATCAAGCATATGTTGAAAAGCTTGAATGATGGAAGCAGCAATATTGAGAAAGTGATAAAAATCAGACTTCAGGACAGAGGCTAGACTTCAGGACAGAGGCTAGACTTCAGGACAGAGGCTAGTGGTTCAAGTCTGATTTCTTTACCTCCTTGAAAGATGTTTCTGACCTAGAAGCTACCTCCATGCTCCTGTGTGTGAGACAGAAGCAGGGGTGATGGAATGCATCCCCTCCAAACAAGAGGCAAACAGCATTAAGAAAAATGATGGTTTGGCCTCCTGAGGAGAGTCGGAATTAATACTCAATCTCAGTTGGAGTACTTTCATCTTTATTTCCTTTGACAGTAACTGCGTGTTGCGTGAGGCAGTGTGGGTGTCCTCAGGGGTGGCTACCTAACTTTGCATGTTTCCTGACTGACACAACACTCCTGCCAGTGCCTAGGGGCCGGGGTGGTGAGTGTCAGTGGGAGGAGTAACCAAGTTTCACTTCCTTGCTGGTTGGAGACTTGCAGCCACAGCCGGCTTGGGTCTCACCAAGGAGGGGAGACTGTGAGGAACAGCAGAGCCGTCCCTCTCTGCCGCTTACCCAGAGCACCTTGGCAGGGGCTTTGTGGACGTGAGGGGCGTGAATGGGCAGAGCAGACTATCTAGAAGGGAAGATGAGCACCCAGGATCCTTCAGATCTGTGGAGCAGGTCGGATGGAGAAGCGGAGCTGCTCCAGGACTTGGGGTAAGAGGGCAGGTCCCCTTCTCCAGGAGGTTCTTGGGGGAACCTTAACTCATGGCTCTGACCTGAATGCTCAGCTTGATGAGTGATTACCTTAGTACTGTCTCTCTCTGCCTGCCAGTCTTCCATCCTTTTTACTCAAAGGACCGTAGATACTCATCTCTGTGTGGGGCCAGTCCCACTGTGAAAGCATGTATCATCTTTGCAGATCTAAAAATAAGGAGGTGGAGAAAATGGGACAAAAATAAAATATTGGAAATTCTTTGAGATTATGGACAGAATTGGACTGTGGTCACTGATGTTGCTGGGTTTCCTTGTTGTTATTGATCTGGTTTATAAATAAATGTGCTGTTAAACAGTTCTGAGCTCCAAGCTGTGAAATAAACAGAAAGCCTAGACCCTGCCATAAGGGAGAGGGACTTTTTCAAAAGAGAAAGAATGAGGAAGTGTGTGCAGCCGTGTCCCATATGTGTTTCTTTCTCCCGACACTACACTTGTGACCTCTTGTATGCATGCATGTCTGGAAGGACAACTTTGACCCTTTCAAATACTAACAAGTCAGGAAGGGGATAAACTTTCTGCCCCAAACAGGCTGTACATTTAGGTAGGTGAAGTCATCGTAGTCCTGTCTTTAGAAAGGGACCAGACGAGACAGTTCCTCAGGATACTTAATAAAAGAAGCAAGTATTGCACAAGAGAAGGGCAGGGGATTTCCTAGAGAAACTGCTCCTTTCCCCGGATGCACCAGGAATAGACGGCAAGGCTGGTTTTGACACCTGTGATTCCAGAGAGGCAAGCCTTGCACCTGCTGTCCTACTAAACAGCTCTGATCTTCACAAACACCCAAGGACAGAGGACCTTCACTCATCTCCATCTTACAAAGGAAGGAAACAAGTACCAAAGGGACTGAATAAGTTCCAGCAGTCACCAATCAATTACGAGTCAGGTTTCTAATCTGCCAGGTCTGTGTTCTTAATCAGAGAAAAACTGGGGATGAACTCTCTCTCCTTGAAGACCGCAGAGATTGTATCTTTTGGAGTTGTATTACTATAAGAGTTCTCAACAAGTCCTGTCTTTATTAATAGATTTTAAGCTTGAGGTCTCAGAATTGAACTCTACCTTCATAAGGTAAATCAGACATAACAGCCAGATTTTTCAGTAAAGGAAACTCCCCTTATGGGGAGTGGAGTCGGAGCTCCAGGACACTTCTAGCCTCCTGGACCAAATCCCCAAACAGCAGAGGTCAAATGCCCCCTGAGCATCCAAAACAGTCATCACAGAGCTGAGGCATGAAAGCAGGAAGCTGGGCTCTCACTTAGATCTTTATTAACTTATTAAACTATCATTCTTTATGCGATGAGTTATCTAGATTCCCAGCCCACAATTGGTAGGAAGCCCCAAAGGAGAAAAGACAGAGGAAATACTCAGCTCTGCTCCCTTAATTCAACAATCCTTGAACTGAAGCTCTGTGATTGAGTACCCTTGGCACTCACTTCAGTGACAAAGATGAGCTAATGCTGTCTCTTCTCCCCACCTTAGTGCCCATAGCAAGAAATGACTACAGGTAAAACCCACCAGGAAACAGGTGTCTTTCCTCTACATGTGGAGATGGACATCCACTGTAACGCCCAGTTACCCCCAAAAGGTGCTTTTATGTCCAGACCTCTCTATTTCAGGAGGCCTGGAAATGTCTTTAACATGGGAGGATGGTTTCTGTAACAACAGGCCAGCTACAGTTGTCTAGGGAAATTGCTCTACAGTTGTGTTTCTTAACCTTGGCCATGAACTAGTATAACCTAAGGAGTTTCAAAACATTCCCTGCCCATGCCACCCACCAGACAAATGACATCAGTGTCTTGGAAGGTGAGCATTTTCTTTGTAAAGTTTCCAAGTGATTCCAGAGGGAGACTGAAGCTGAGAATCCCTGCACAGAACAGAAATCCGTCAGAATCACTGAGTCAATGTGGCCTTGTTTTTCATTTGTTGAGTATGTACATGAGGAATCTTAAAGCCATGAATAAATAGATACTGATATTTCATTTGTGGGTTTGGGAGCATTTTTTTTACCAGTTTTTTACAGATATATTTAATAGATCATAGAATTCACTCATTTCTAGTGTACAGTTCAATAATTTGTAGTGGCTTTAAAGAGTGCTACAACCATCGCCATAAACCAATTTTATAACATTTTCATCATCCTGATAAGAAGCCAAAAGAGCATTTTTTTTTTAATACTCAGTGTTGGGTAAATATATCACCTGGCTGGTGGATGGCCCTGTTTCCCAGGTATAAATACTCTGACCATGGGCATTTTCAAGCTGCCAAAGGTTTAACAACAAGCTTACAAAGTCCCTGACAATTTAATAATGGACTTGAGCTCTTGTCCCTCTAGGACAATCCTGATACACTTCTCGTTGGTCATAGGATCTGAGAAAACTTGAAAATGACTTCTTGTCTCAGGCGGAATTCTGCATAAAGTGAAACTTCTTTGAACCTATAAGCTACTGGTTAGGTAGAATCTACCCCCAAATAGAATGTGGAGGCTCAATGATGTCTGACTCTTTGCAACTCCATGGACTGTAGCCCACCAGACTCTTCTGTCCTTGGAATTTTCCAGGCAAGAATACTGGAACAGGTTGCCATATATTACTCCAAGCGATCTTCATGACTCAAGGATCAATCTAACCTGTGTCTCTTGCATCACCTACATTTGCAGGCAGATTCTTTACTACTGTGCCACCTCGGAATCCAGCTACTCCTAAACTTCTAATTAATTCAGTTTTTCAAATGTTCCCTAAAAACAAAATGATTTAAAGCAGTTGGTAGATAAAAAGGGGCTGATTTTATTGCCTTCATTTTAAAGTTGTTTTTAAAAGGATTATTTGAATAGTTAGATAGATTCTTAATGTTTGTATTTTTGATATAGACAAATAGATAAGGTGATGGTTAAATGGAAGATATGTTATGCATTTTTGTTCTTCGGTCCCTATTTTCCTCCGGGCTCTGGAATCTGTCAGCTCTGTAAATTAGACCCTGAATTGCAGCAGCTCCATCCCGTGCCTTTCTAGGACACACATGACTTGCACAGAAGATGCGTTTATTCTCTCTAAAGTACCTAAATCAAGCAACTTGGATGCATTTCTGCGTCTCATTTGTCGAGTGTCAGCCTAAAAACATTTTTTTCTTCACCCTAAACGTATTCACGCAGCCAGAAGCAAAGGGGAAATAACACAATCTGCAATGGTCGCTCAGCCTCACTTACACACCGGCTGAATGGGGGTGGGGGAAGGTGGGAAGGGAGGGGCAAGGGCCGTGGAGGATCCGTGTGAAGGAGAAGGTGGGCAGGGAACAGAGGGCAGGCTGTGTGAGGCTTTCAAAATCAAGTGATGGGGAAAGGAAAACAAACAATGACGATTCGAGACACCACCTAAGGAACAAACTAGGCTAGAATGCTAATCAGTGTAGTGTTGTCCAACTCTCTGGGACCCCACGGACTGTAGGCCCGCCAGGCGCCTCTGTCTGTGGAAGTTTCTAGGCAAGAATACCGGAGTGAGTGTTCTCTTCTCCAGGGGATCGTCCCCATTGAAGGGCTTCCCTGGTGGCTCAGACGGTAAAGAATCTGCCTTCAATGCCTGAAACCCAGGATCGATCCCTGGGTCGGGAAGATTCCCTGGAGAAGGGAATGGCAGCCCAATCCAATATTCTTGCCTGGAGAATTCCAAGGACAGAGGAGGAGCCTGGTGTGTTACAGTCCATGGGGTTGAAATGAGTCAGACCAACAAAGCGATTAACAGTTTCACTTTCATTTTAACTATTTAAAATTCCTGCAATTCTTTTATTATAACAAAAGTTCCTACAAAACAGTGTAGGAATGGTGTAGGTTAGTAGTTTGTTTAAAGATGCTCCCTTGCAAACAGTATAACTACAGACACAAAATAAAAATATTTTAGGATATTTTAAAACTAAATATTCATGGGGACTTCCCTGGTGGTCCAGAGATTACAAGAGACATGGGTTTATCCCTGGTTGCAGAACTGAGATCCCACATGCTGTGGGGCCAAAATGTAAAAAGAAAAGAAAAAATTATTCAAATTATCTGGTCATACATATTCCTTCAAGTGAGAAATATAGTAAATATTCCTTTAAAAAATATTCTTTTGTTATATATATACTTTCCCAAGCATCAAATTTGATAAGAAAGTATCTGTGTTTGGCTGTGTTGGTCAAAGTCAAGAAAGTAGATTCTAAGCTCTGGATATTAAAATAAATTCATTAAAAAGCCTCTCACTTCTCACCTCTAAGAGAAGATTAGACCAGATGAAGGGTCAGCAAACATTTTTGTCAAAACCCAGGTTATAAATATTTCAGACTTTGCAGGCTTTATGACTTATGCTTCAGCTACTTACATCTGCCCTTGTGGAGTAAAAACAGCCATAGATAACACAAAAATAAATGACTATGATGGTGTGCAAACACAATGTTATTTAAGGACCTACCCTAAAATTTGAATTTCATATAATTTTTATGAATCACAAAATATTCTTTTTTTTCCTTCTAACTGTTCAAGTATAAAACTCCACTTGGCTCACAATCGAAACAAAAACTTGTACCTTGGCAGGAACTGGCCCTCAGATGATGACTTGCTGACCTAGGGAATGAGTAATAACAACTAAAGCAAGTTCTCACGGCAAGGGCAAGGCAGGCATTTTGCATACACTCACCCTGGTCTTTGAATGATACTGATGCTCCAGCTCTATATCCAAGGAGACTCATCAGCAGAGCAATTAGACTGCCTGACATCCTAGAGAATCTGGGTCCCCAGTCCATGCTTATCCCAGGGAACCAGGTTGTTCTCCTGTTCTGAGTCATGTGCCAGCCCCAGGCCATTCACATCATTTGACCTTCCCAATACCAGCATCAGCACAGTGTGATTATGCTCATTTCATAAATTCAGGAGGTGACTTCAAGTCAGTCAAGTGAACTGTCTCTAGGTCACAGACCTCAATGTTGGTGCCCTGACAGTGCCTAGGAACTTGCTCCAAAGCTGCTACTCCTTCCACGAGATGAAAGAAGGCAAATGTTCTAAGAATGGCAATTAGTCATTGCTGGATGCTCACCATATACCAGGCATTATTTTAAGTCCTTTGCTTGTGTGAATTTTTAAATTAACACATCACTGTGGATAGATACTACCACTTCTGTCATCCTTGTTTGCAAATGGAGAGATGAAGGACAGAGCTTTTATTATCACATGCCCAGGTTTACAGGCTCACAAAACTTTGAATCCGGGAGTTTGGCTCCAGAGCACACATTTTTCTCCACTAATATGCCTTCCTAATTTCTGTCAAACTTCTCTCTTCTTATTATACCTGCACTATTAGTGCTGGTGAGAATTGAGAGAAAAAAAAGTTCTGTGATGACTACCACCAAAATTTTTTTTTTTTTTTACTAAAAGACATTATTCTTTCACATTCTTCATATAATAAATATGCACACAAAGCCAGATCAATACCCTAATTCACCAGAACTTTTAAAAATTGAGGGTAGATTCCTTTCTTCTAGGCTAGACAAATTGAGTAAGCTAAGAAAAACATGGTAGAGTCAAAGCTTTAAAGGAACCTGTTTACTTGATACCAAGTAGAGCAATGAAGCTTGTTCCTCTTCTGGCACAATTCTGTAATCTTGGACTCTGAACATGAGGGTGATTCTCTTGTGGCTGAGCAAGAGTATGTAACTTGCAGTGCACAGTTCGATCTCCGCTTGAAGCAATTGAATTTCCTCTTTGCTTGTTGTGTTTCTGTTCCTCTATGGGTAACGGTGACTTCCTCCCACTTACATGTGGAAGTCTGGCCACACAGGTTCTCCACACTGGGTGGGGTCACTTTGTTTCATTCATTCTCCCTTCTATTCCTTCATAGATCCGTCTGTTGAATGATGACATTAAGCAAGGCAGTTGTGGGAGATGCTAGCAGTAAGTGGCTATCCCCTGGAGGAGTTTACAGTGCAGAGGACAGGGCAAGCCGGTGTGGGTGGAGTTAGAAGGTAGGGTAGAGGGGCTGGGGTCATCACTGCGTCTACACAAGGCTCACGGCAGATGGCCAGAAGCAAGGAGATCCATAGAGTTTCTGTCAGTTGAAGGCAGAGAGAGAGACATTTTCTAAAGAGAAAATGGCATGAATAACACAGTAGAAGGGGGAAAGCATGTGGATATTCAGAACATGAAAACCATCCACATGGACTTGGACCCTCCCAGCCCCTGGGAGGGTCATTACTCAGCCTTCAGCCTGACTCTGGTCTTCACCTCTGAGAGACCCCACCTTCGCTACATTCTTTGAGAACGTTTCCACCTGGCTGTCCTCTTCTGGTTTCTAGTTTCTTACCCCCCATTTTTTTTTTCAAACCTGGGTTAATTTCTTGTTCCCACCAATTCCCTCCCACAACTATCCCATCAGCTAGGATAAATTCCTGGTCTGAGCCCACACACTCCGGCTCCCTGATGTGGGCCCGTATCTGAACCCCACCGCAGCTGGGTAGCTGAGTCTTAGCTGTCGCCTGGTCATCTTCAAGTTCCTTGTAGCCCTGTGCTCCCAACTCCCTGCCCACTAGTGTCTGCTCCCATTCTGCCTTATTTAAAAATCTTTAAAGTTTAAAAAGCATAAAGGCAAGAGTTCAATTTGTTTTGAGAAAAATATAGCTATGTCAGACAAGGTTGCCTTTTGGAGGCACGTGCTGAATTACTTAAGATTAAAGTGCTGTGATATCTGTAATTTACTTTTAAATGTTCACTCAAAAACATAGGAAGAAAATACGGCAAAAAGTTAAAAATGATTTTACCTAAAATATGAATATTATTTAAATATGTGGGTATTATTTATACTATTTTTCTACTTTCTTATATATCTGATATTATTCATCACAGTTTAAAATAATAAATGCATTAATTATTGAAAATTTGGGAACAAAGAAAAGCACCCAAAGTGACCCCCCAAATGACATATTATTCAACTTCTCTCCAGTCTTTTAAAAGCAGTTTTCTGTAAACACACACAGATGGAATTGTGGTCATACCATGTATATAATTTTGCTTTGGCTTTCTGGTACCGTGTATCTTCATCTATTTTTAGTTCTTTCTCAAAGGGGATTCTGGGTCTGGTCTTTCCTCAGCCAGCCTGTTTCTCTATTTTAAAATCTGAATATTTAGACTGGTTCAAATTCCAGAAAGCCTTAAATAGATTAGGAGTTTGGACTTCGGTCAAACTTCATTTGACAGTATGGAAATATTGAACATTTTCAGGAACGTGGAATTGTGTGGCCACCATGCTTTGTTTTGGGATAGATTAACCTGGGAGTTGAGCGTGGTGCATAGCAATGGGTTCAGAGCCAAGAAAGCTAACAAGTGAGGGAGTTTACAGATCTGTGAATAAGAAACTAGAGTGAGGATCTGGGAATAGTAAGGAAGGAACAGGGGTGGATGCCAGTAATTCCTCTGAGCTAAAAACATAAGGGATTCATATCCAAATAAGAATGACTTCTGCTTTTGTATAGTTTTTCAAAATGACATAAAAATTTTTTGACAGTCCTAATGTCATGAATGCCTTCTAATTCATCCATTGTTTGCTCTATCATTATAAAAATCTAAAGGTGCCTGAGTCTCATTTTACTTCTCATAGCATTCTGACTCACCACCAGTCTTGTCTTTGTTTTGGATTAATTCTCCACATAGTCTTAGAACCATTTCCAGATGATGTCAGTCCTAAGGCCCTCAGAGGTTTGGACATCTGCTCCAGGCTGAGCACTGAGTCCTCCTTTTGACAATGAGCAACGTAGGGGCAGGGCTGTAGGTTACACATCTTGGTCTATTCCATCCAAGCCCAGCACTTGACAAAGAGCAGATGTCTAAATATCTGAATTGTCTCAAGTTGGGTCAAAATCAAGACAAGAACTCAAGGTCCCTGACTTCAGTTTTCCACACCAACACTGGTGATGTACTTGTATATATTACCCCTAGACTCACTCAGTCCTCTTAACAAATGGTTTACCTGCTGGGAAAAATTGACCTCAGTTGGAGGCACCATCTAAATAATGAAATAGACAGGAGATAATGAAACAAGGATCTTTCTTTTTTTACATTCCCCCAAAGTTTGGGACCTTTTCCTATAGATGTAGCTTCCTGAAAGTGGCCATCTCTGTCTCCTGTCCCAGCCCACAGTGGTAGGTTGTCAATGGCAACTACAGTCTGAGGACAATTATCCACTCTGAAGCAGCACTGCATGATGTTTAGGTTGTAAGGGAAACCAGACTAAGTGCAGAGTCAAGCTTGCTTCCACTCAGATATGAGCCTTCTTGAGAGAGCCTCTGGTTTGGAATGTCTGCCCAGTCATTCAAGTCCCCCTCGAGCTCTTATCCATGAAATAGTTTTTCTAGCCAGTCTCTGAAATCTGGTTCCAGGTCCCAATCACACATTCCCTGACCCCCAGCCACGGGGAGAACAATGATGCTCTTTCGGTTTTACAGCCGTTTATGCACACTGCAGGCAGCCCTGGGGACTGGACAGAATCTCCGCTGGGATGATATGCACTTTGCCCTCATTCCCCACCCTCCCCATTCCTGGTGGCTCTGCCCTAGGGTCTCACGTGTCTCCGACCTCCCTGGGTCCACTGACCCAAGTCAGGCTCTGTGGGTCTGCATCCTTCTGTCACTTGGGGTTCTCCACTTCTGTGTCTGGATCACTCTGGGTGGGTCTCTGTTAGTCCCTAGGTGTTTCTGGCTGCCTATGTGAGCCTCTGTGTGTGCCTTTCTCGGTCTCCAGGTCTCTGTGTCTCTCTTTCTATAGTTCTTGGCTTATGTGTCTCTGACCCTTTGTTTCCCTCTGTGTCTCTGGATTTCCGGGTCTCTGGCTTTCTTTCTGTGTTTCCACCTCTCAGAACTTCTTGTCTCGCTGCTCAGGCTCCTTCAAGAACAGGTTTGGCCTGGTTTCCGACTCCCACAGAATTATCACACCTGTTCAGTCTGTTTCCTTTTAGCTGGGCCTTGGCTCCACGAGAAAACACTGGAGGCCCCACCTTCAGTGCATTGTGTGGCCAGAGACTACCCTGGCTCTGCCGTGACTCAGGTGTGCTTCCTAAAGCCTGGGGCAGCTGGCCGCCCCATCTAGCTCTGCTACTATCATTTGTAAACATGGGCATTTAGAATGCCAATGGACAATGCCTCGGACCAGCTGGTTCCATCGCAGAATCCTCCTGATGGGAGACTGTGGTGAGTCTTTCTACAACTGCCCCATGTATCACACTATGATACACAGAGCTTTCAAACTTCTTTGCCAAGCCTCTGCTTGGTTCTGTTTATTTGGATGGGATCCTTTGCTATGATCAACAGAAAGATGAGCCCAAATCTGTGAACAGCGGACTTAACATGCTCATGTGGACAATACCACATTGTCACATAAAATATGCCACAGCCTGACTATGGTACCAATTTCACTACTGACATCTTCTGAGCTGATAAGACATTTCCTTTTCCTTAACCCATGATTTCTGATGGCCGAGTGCTTCATTTTTTCAGGAAATCAAAGTATCTAACACTGCTGCTGCTGCTGCTAAGTTGCTTCAGTCGTGTCTGACTCTGTGCGACCCCGTGAAAAAAAATGAATACAAAAGCAATCCCATGGAGGGACTCAAGCACAGAGGATGAAGTAGCCTGAGTTAAGATGGCTTAGGTTGGGATTGCCTAATAGATTCATTTTTTTGTGTTGTTCTATCATCATTGTGTTCAGAAGATTCTGAGGGCAAGCATAAACTTAGCAAGGAAGAAGACAGAGAGCGCAGAGACTTCCCTTGTGGTCCTGTGGCTAAGACTCTGCGCTCCCAATGTAGGAGGCTGGCTCTATTCCTGGTCAGGGAATTAGATCCCACATGCTGCAACTAAGAGTTTGTGTACTTCACTAAAGATTTCAGATGCTGCCACGAAGACTGAAGATCCTGAGGGCCTCAACTAAGACCTGCACCGCCAAATAAATTAAAAAAAAGAAAAAGAAAGAAAGAAAAGGGGAGTGCATCATATGTTATGAATTTGCCATCTTCGGTCTAGAGCGTTCAGAAAGTATGTCAGTGCCATTCAAAAGTGAGAATAATTTTCAGAACTGTTTCTTTTGCATTCTAAAGCTTCTCAAATATAATCTATTTAAGTTTTTGATTAAGAAGGCTTGCCATCTTACTTTTAGTCTAGAAAAGAAAATGCTTGTCATGAACACGAAAAAAAGTGAGCGTAATTTTGAAAATGAATAAAAAGTGAAAATTCTCTAAAGAAGAGTGCTTTTGTTGGCTGTTCAACTCCAGAGCCTATAAGCTGTTTTCACACAGGCAGGACTTTCTGTTATTGTTTTGGGTTAAAATATATGTCCTCGTAAGTCTGAAGGGACAGAATCTTATTTCTATGTCACTTCTCTTTGGCAGGAAGGGGGAAAATAGGTATTTAAATATGTAAATAATCTGTAGACGTCAGTTAGGAAGAAATTTTCTCCCCAAGATGTATATAACCCAAACCGGATGTATGGCTCATGTTTTAATATGTAAGAGTGGTTTCTGTGTCCACTTGTTCCTCCAGTGTTATTTTGCATTGTTCCTCAATAGAGACCCTCTGTTCCAGGTAGGCATTGTGTCTTCTATAGACCCGTGCATGCGTCAACCCCAGTGCCTTTGCTTATGCTACCGCTCCTGTTGGAATGCTCTTTTTTCTTTTACTTAATGAATTCTGTATCTATTCTTCAAGTTCCAACTCATGGTCTTCCTCCTCCATGAAGCTTTCCTTGATCATTTCATCTCCTCAGGAGCTCCCCCTTCTATATCATTTATTGTCCGTCTCACTAAGATACCAGCTATCTGGGGACTTTTTAAAAATTAAATCAGCCACAGGCCCTTCTCTTTTCTTCCTAAGTACTGTGAAGCCACTTAGTATACTCTTTGCTTTCTTTGTCTCCCTCTTTAATGCTACATACAGTACACTCAAACCGTCAAGACTGTTGAAGTGAATTAAAGTTTTTAGGACCAAGAGTCCTTCAACTCTGTGCTTCTCAAACTCTAAACTCATACCAATCATGTAGAGCTCGTGATGAAAACAGATTATAATTCAGGGGGTCCAGGAATGTGAATGTGCCAATGTGAATTCCTAACAAAATCGCAGGGTTCTGAATGACAAGACTTCACGTTGTTTTTCAAACATTGGATACAACCCAAGCACATCCTTAAAGTTAATTTAGTGTATCACAATCAATACTAGTTGAAAAGAAATAGAAAAGAAAATAGTAAACAGCATTTAAAAGGATAGTATTGTTTCCTATAACACTTTTGGGGTTTTTTTGTATGTATGTTTATAATGTAACTGTGTATACACACACACACACAGATGCAAAATACATTTTATGCTGTTGGTTAATTCAAAGAGCTTGAAAGCTTCTCTCTCAAAGGACAGAGCAGAATGAGAAATAATTGTATCAACAAATTAAGTTAAGACAATTAAACTCAAAGGGATAAGAAACCATGAAGACTCCAGTATGGTGGGGCAGTTTCCCAGAAGGCTCTAGCACAAAGGTCACTGGAATGAGAGAAGAGGCAGAACTGAGGATGGGGTTTCTGGATGGAGCTCGTCTGTTTTGTCTGTGGTTGAGCTTATTTCCTGTATCTCACTGAGAGGCAGCTATGAAAAGTCTTTAGTGGGTGGATGTTTCCTAATTTGTTAATGTATCATGGAAGGGATAACACCACAGTTTCCTTCAAGGCCAGGTGTGGGTTAGATAAGCTAGTAAGCCCAGTACAAATATTCTTTGGAAGTTTGGTAAGCTTTTGTTGACTGTATTACCCTTGAGCCATTTATGATAACATGTGGACCTTGGGAGAAAAGAAAATAAAACATTGCTTCAAATGTGTTGTTGTAAAGAGTAGTTTCTGGCTCTTTTTCACTTCTTCAGGGACAATGAGACAAAACTTTTTTTTTTTTTAAGTTTCTGGAAAATGAACCTTATCCCAAACAGCAGAGGAGTTGTATTCCCAGCAACCAACACAATGTCTAGAATATTCATAACTGTTGTTCAGTCGCTCATTTGTGTCTGACTCTTTGCAACCCTATGGACTGTAGTCCTCCAGGCTCCTCTGTCCATGGGATTTCCTAGGCAAGAATACTGGAGTAGGGTACCATTTTCTTCTCCAGGGGATCTTATGGACCCAGGGATCTAAACCTGCACCTCCTGCATTGGCAGATGGATTCTTTACCACTAAGCCACCAAGGAAAACCCATGTATGTTGTATCAGTTGCAAAGATTGTATCTTGCTCTCTTCTGCAAAAGTTAAAGAATCATATAGGAGGTTTATTAAAGAAGTCAATGTTCCAGCATGAAAATAAGAGAGTTTTCCTACCAGGTGTTATTATTAGTCACTTTGACAGATGAGAAAGATGGAGGTTGCTACTTGCATGGAGTCACAGCCAATGCGTCAGAGGTCACTGGGGCAGATGGACTCATCGCTGAGGAAATAGGTGAGATAAAGGCGTGCTCTTGCCTCACAAAATTTTCGCGGCTACCGCATGGGTGTTTGTGAGCCAGGTTGACTGTGTATTAGCATTCTTTTTCACTTGGCAGTTCCCAGCAGTAAAAAAGGTTTTTTATTGCACTAAATTCTAAAAACATCATCTAATGCAGCTGGCGGAGATGTGGGAGAGCCACAGAGGAACAGGACTTGTTTAGGGGTTTTAATCAGCAGCAGGTCCAGAGTGAATCAGCAGTGTGATGCAACTGTTGAAAAACGACTGCAATCTTGGGTTGCCTTGCAACGTACCCGACAGCTGGAAAAAGGAGAGCCTCTGGGCTTTTGGGTTACATATCAAATCTTACCTTGAAGATAGATTTTAAATATTTGGAAAGTATTCAGAGGAGACAAGCTCTCTGGGTGATCAAGGGACTAAAAGTCTATCATAAAAGGAGAAGTTGAAGATGATGTAAACAAAAGCGAGAACATTTTAAACACTTTTAACTATCTGTGTAAGTGACATCTATTTAACTCCAAGAAGTAACTTTGAGACCATCTGTTGAAAGCTGTACATCAGGGAACAGTAGACTGATGTAGGCAAGGGTTTTCTGGCTGTAAATCATAGAAGTGTGTACAGGTTTGCCTGTATAAGCAGTGAGTTCCCCGTTACTAGCAATATGTAAACGAAGATTAGATAAGAATCTTACTAGGGTTGAGACTTTGCCCACACATTGTACAAAAATTAGAAATATAAACCAAGCTGTTGGTGATTAGAGATTAAATATAGCTTTTATTTACTAAGTCAAACATTTCAATTGTTTACTCTAAAAAAAAAGCTGATGTGACTTTTGTAATCACCAGAAGTGAGTTTACTGTGAAGTCAATGAAGTTTCATCTTCAGGGCCTCTGTCTTGCACAGACCCTACTGAGGTAGTTAAAATAAATGCATCAGTTGGAAAAATATTTAAGATTAGTCCCTGAGCATTAAAATTTTAAATACCTTTACAGCTCATTTATGAAAAGAATTTGATAGAGGTTCTCAAATTTTCCAACAATCCTAAAAACTTCATTATCAACATCACATTATGAAGTTGAAAATAACTTTTCTCTGCTATCTATAATTTAAAAAATTATAGGTGAAAGACTGAATTTTTCTGTTCTCTCTATAGAAAATTACAGTAAAACATTGTTTTACATGAAAAAATAAAGATGATATGGCCAAAAGTGTAGAGAAAAAAGTATGGAGGTGTATTAAACAGGTATTTAATGAATATAAGTTGTTTTCTCAGTTTGTCACCTTTTTATTTTTTTAATTTGTGATACAATTGACATATAACATTATATTTGTTTCCGGGATATAACATAATGATTCAATATTTGTGTATATTGCAAAATGAACACCACAATAAGTGCAGTTAACATCCGTCACCACATGGGTAACAAAACATTTTTTCTTATGATGAGAACTTTCAAGAGGAAATTTGTACCTTTTGATATTCTTTATCCATTTTACTACCCCCTCAACATGCATCTCCAGCATTCACCAATCTGTTCTCTATATCTGCGAACTTGGTGTTTTGTTTCTTTTTTGTTGTTTTATTTTTTCTTATTTTTCATAGCTAAATGTTGGTGTATTTCATTCTTTATTAATTGAAATATAGGTGGCACAGTGCTAAAGAATCCGCCTGCCAATGCTCAATCCCTGGGTTAGGAAGATCCCCTGGAGTAGGAAATGGCACCCTTTATTCTCCATTATTGTTGCCTGGAAGATTCCATGGACAGAGGAGCTTGGTGGGCTATGGTCCATGGGGTCGCAAAGAGTTGGACGTGACTGAGCGACTGAACACACACACATATAGCTGACATACACCATTATGTTAGTTTCAGAAGTACTACATAGTGACTTGATATTTGTATACGTTATGGAAGGATCACCACAATAAGTCTAGCAACCATCTGTCCCCTACAAAGTTCTTACAATATTATCACCGATATTCCTTATGCTGTATATTACATCCCTGTGGCTTATTTATTTTATAACCAGACGTGATCACCTACACCTGATTCACACACAATCCTTTCCTTTCTGGAAACTGTACATTTGTTTTCTGGATCTATGAATCTGTTTTGTTCTGTTTGGTTGGTTGTTTTGTATTTTAGATTTCCCATATAAGTGATATCATACAGTATTTGTCTTTTTTCTGTCTGACATTTTGTTTAGCACAAGGCCCTTAAGGTCCACTCATGTTGAAAATGGCCAGATTTAACTCTTTATGGCTTAATAACATTTCCCTTATCCATTCATCCATCAGTGGACATTTAGGTTATTTCTGCATCTTGTCTACTGTAAATAATGCAGCAATTAACATGGTTTTTCTTAAAACATATATGTTTTCTAATTAGTGCTTTAATTTTCTTCAGATAAATACCCAAAAGTAGAATTGCCGGGTCATATAGCAGTCCTATTTTTAATTTTTTGACAAACCTCCAATCTGTTTTATATAGTGGTTGCATCAATTTACATTCCCACCAACCTTTTTTTCCACATCCTCACCAGCGCTGGTTAGTTCTTGTCTTTTTGATGACAGCCATGCTAACAGGTGTGAGGTGATATCTCATTGTGGTTTTGATTTGCATTTCCCTGATGATTAGTGATGTATCTGTTGGCCATCTGTCTTTGGAAAATGTGTATTCAGATCTTCAGTCCATTTTAATATTGGATTGCTTTGGGTTGTTTTTTTTTTTTGTTTTTTGTGTTTTTTTTGCTATTGAGTTCTTTATCTAGTCTGAATATTAACCCCTTATTGGATATATGATTTGCAAATATTTTCTCCCATTCAGCAGGTTGCCTTTTCATTTTGTTGATGTCAGCTTTTAAAATTTGCAATTTATTATGATCTCTTACTCTAAATAATTTTTCTCTTTTGATAAATTAACATTAATTTTTCTTAAAGAGACTTCCAAATTTTACAAGTTTCAAGTCCCTTAAAATTTGAATCTTCCCTCTAAAGTCAGAATAACCAAATAAAAACACTTTAAACACAGCCCCAGTTACAGGAATTTTGACCCAAGCAATTAGTACTCTATGTAATGAGCTGTTGTGTATGCATTTTAAGCCATAAAAAGCTCTGTAGACATCAGCCAAGGAACAGTCAGCGTCTAGAGCCAAGCATAGGATAGCATCAATATCCTCCCAGCTTCATCTCACCATGCCTGGCTGCTGCCCTTGGGCACTCACCTGGATACTGCCCACCCCACTATGCAGGGCTCTGACCTGATACATACCTGGTGTCTGCCTGCTTCCTAGCCTTTGCTCCTGTTATTCCCTTTGCACAGATAGCTCCCTGAACAATTGTCGCTCCAAATTCCATCAGACTTAAAATAGAGAAAAAGTCTCCTCTCCCTCTCTCCATCCAAGTACTGGATCACTTCCAGAATTCAACTAACAGTAGTTGAATAGGTAAATAAAATAAAATAATTAAATACAATAAGCATTACCAGGGCCCTGGAGGTTGGATTAAGGTAGAAATACTGTCTTCTCTTTCAAATTTTAGTTACTCAATTAATATATGTATGTATTTTTTTTTATTAGAACAAGCTGAATTAGGAAAACTTAATGAAACTAAGGACTCTTAACACTACTCTCAATCACGGTTCTTTCCATTAAGGACCGTTATTGTGAGTTTGGAGTATATTTTATCAGCTTCCTATTTTGTGCTTTTATGTGCTTTTATATGTGTATGTATTGTATTATTTGGAGGAGATGAGAGAGATTTTTCCTTAAGCGGTTTCATACTGTACCTGATAGTACGTTTTGGGATCTGTCGGCTCTGACATGTGTGGACCTAAGCATTCAGTGTTTTCCCACAGGGGTGCAACTGGCATTCTGAGCGGGACAGTTCTCAGTTGCTCAGAACTACATCCGTCTTCACAGGGTGGCAAGCATTTTGGCATTCCCTCAAGGAGTGCTGGTTGCACCCGACCTTCTGCTCCCAACATTTGGTGACCAACACGCTCTCACCTTTTCAAATTCTGATTAAATTTTTTTTTCATAGCTTTAAAAAAAAATAACTGGAGGATAATTGCTTTACAACGTTGTGCTAGTTTCTGCTGTACAACAATGTGAAACAGCTATAAGGACGCATATATCCCCTCTCTTGAGCCTCCCACCGCAATCCCACCCATCTGGGCTGTCACAGCGCCAGGCTGAGCGTTCTGAGCTATTCAGCCGCTTCCCGCCAGCTGTCCATTTTACACATGATAGTGTATACATGTCAGGGCCACTCTCTCAGTTCACCCCACCCTCCCCTTCCCCACTGTGCCCACCAGTCCATTCTGTATGTCCGCATCCCTATTCCTGCCCTACAAATAGGTTCATCCGTACCATTTTTCTAGATTTCATATATAACACATGTGTTAATATTAGATACCTGTTTTTCTCTTTCTGACTTACTTCATTCCATGAGACAGACTCTAGATTCATCCACATCACTACAAATGACCCAGTTTCGCTCCTTATCTGATTAACTTTTAACAAAATCTCATCCTCTGAGCACTCAACTTTATCATCTCACTGTTGGTGGAAAATTAGGATGGCTCCTAATTTTTATTCTCGCAAATGCTCTACGGTAAACATCTTGATTCACACGTCCTTCTGTGTACTTGTGAGTGTTTCACTAATCAGACATCAGAAGTAGAGTCACTGGTCGTGTGGGCATGTCCAGTTACACTAGATATTTAAGTTCCCCTCCAACTTAAACACCTGCCAACAGTAGATGATAATATCTGTTGCCCCTAAATTCTCCAATACTTGATACTAACCGGTCTGGTGGATTAAAAAAAAATACTACATTATTGTTTTAGTTTGCATTTCTCTGATTAATAGTGAGACTATTTATTTGAAATACATATTTTCTCTTCTGTGAATGACTTTCATTTCCTCTTCTGTATATGTACATATTTTGACTTTTACTACATATTCTTTGTTACCAGAAAAAGAAAAGCACAGTTTTAAAATAACTTGTATGTTCTTTAAGGCCTGCTTAGATGTTGAGACTTTCAAAAAATGGCCTTGATCTTTACTCTCACAAAATACTTCTCTTACCCTCTTGCCTAGATTAATGGTTTCTTGAAGCCCAGCCTGGGTTCTTATTCCCTTTGACTGCCTAGTATAATGCCTTGCACAGATTTGTACTCAGTAGACAAAGATTTATAAGGTCGAACGATATAAAGTAGAAAAGGTTAACTATGGGAAAACTCCTGACTGACCAAGACTATATTTGCAATCTTTTGATCTTTTTTGAAAAACTCGTTATTTATTTATTTGTTGGTTTCTTTTTGGCTGTGCTGGGTCTTCGCTGCGGTACCCGGGTTTTCTCTCTCTGCGCTGAGCAGGAGCTGCTCTCCAGTCGCAGAGCATGGGCTTGCCTTTGCAGTGGTTTCTCTTCTTTTGCGGCTCAGGTTCCAGGGTGCTTGGGCTTCAGTAGTTGCAGCGCACAGGCTTGGTTGGCCCACAGCATGTGGACTCTCCCTGGACCAAGAATCAAACCCACATCCCCTGTGTTGGCAGGTGGATTCTTAACCACTGGACACCAGGAAAGTCCCTAAACTTTCACTCTGTATGAACACAATCTTGAACCATCCTTACCAAAGATGGACATATTCCTGCAAAGGATATGTAATGCTGTTTGGCTTTATAGTCACTTCCCTGAGAGATAACCTGATCTAAAGTTTCTGGGAAATGATGCTTAACTCAATGAAGAGAGGAAGTTTAGGCATTTGTGAAAGAGTTGTTTGGGGAATGAAGATCCTCATTGTCATGCAGACATGGTGAAGTGTAGGTTGGCTGCCTGGCAGGCTCTATCTTAGATTTGCCTGGGCCCAGGACTCCATGAAACCTGGGATGCCCATGCTGACCCTACCAAGCTGCTACCAAGAAATTAACGACTGCTGCGATGTTCCAAATTACAGCACAGTGTAATGCTTTATATTCAAGGATTTCTTATGTGCTTATGATATATAGTTACTGTTTCAAAGATTACTTTAAAAAAGTTCTCAACTGGGACTTCTGTGGTGGTCCAGTGGTTAAAAGTCCGTGTTGCCAGTGCAGGGGATGCAGGTTGGAATCCTGGTCAAGGAACTAAGATCCCGCATGCCTTGCAGCACAACCAAGGGATTAAAAAAAAAAAAAAAAAAAAAAACCTCAATAAAAACTGCTATCAAGCTCTAATTATCAGAATTCTATAAATGCTTTAAACAGACATCATTAGATCTTGTTGGAAAGAATGCCAATGTCCAGATTCTTTATACTTTAGAATTTTGTGGCTTCAGATAAGTAATCTATTAACTTAAACTGAAATGTCCATTCAAAATATAATTATTGCAACATACATTTAAGAACTTGTGACTTCATAAAGATTTCATTTATCAAAAAAATTAGTATTCTGCCTGTAATCAAACCTGAAGTTTTTGATAGCCTCACTTTTAGCTCCTCCAATTTTCCTTTTTCCTTTTTTTAATTCAAGTATCATTGACAAACAACATATTAGTGTTAGGTTCCAACGTTTAAAGAATTTGATGCTGAGAAGATTTGAGCACATTTGGGAATTAGTCCAATGAAGGAGTAAATAACTCAATGGGATTTCTTATAAAAATGCTTTTCCTTGCCATTGTTTTTAGTTAGCAAGTACATTTCTAACTCAGGACTGAGGCATCTCTGCCACAAAGAAATGTGCTAAAGAAGCAGACATTAGGACATGCTGATTTAGAAAACAGATAGCTCAGAGACCTATGTAGAAACTCCCTCTGCCTTTGGTCTTATGTTTAATTTTTATTATCAGGCTTAAATATCATAGCACAGGACATCCCAGCAGATCCATCACTCTCAGAGCAGGGCACTTCCTTGTACACCATGCACACCTCTGTAATAGTACTGAGTTCACTGACATTATCAGCAATATTTGTGTAGCAGCTCCTGTCTCCTTCCCTTTTGCTGCCCTGCCCTATAGCTCCTAATAGCAGCTGCTACCCACCATGACCTAGCTTCCCATATCTGAAAGAAGCTGAAAGTAGTCAACAAGTATATCTGAGCAACAAGAAAATCACACCTCAGAGGCAACATCACAAGTTATGGCTCTGGGGATCTCAACGGCTTCGTGACAGCTAATGTGTTCTGAGCTCAACTGTTTGCCAAGACTGCTTTGACCATAGCAAGCAGAACTTACTGCAGGCCCATGAGGCACTGCTGTTATTAATTCTGTTTTAGAGGTGAGAAAACTGAGGCTTAGATTGGTTATATAACTTGCCCAAGGTGTTACAGCTATAAGAGGTTTCACGTGGATCAGGACTCTGGCAAACTGACACCAGAGACCACAGTCCTAATCACCACACTGAACTGTCTCTATTGACTTATTAAAAAGAACGGGAAAGGAAAAAGGAGCGAGGTGCCTGGGATGCTCTTGTCTCCATAGAGCTGGGACTGGGGACATGCCTAGATGCCTCTGGACACAAAGGATTCCTCTCAGGAGGAAGCACAGAAAATGGGTAACACTGGGGTCCTGTGAGGAAAGGAACAGGGGTGATGTGGATGAAAGGGGAGAAAAAAAAGCTTCATTTTCATTATGCCTTCTTTCGAACTATATAGATTTTTTTCTACCATAGATATATGTTACCTTTTCTAATGTGTTTTTGGAGTTTATTTATTTTTTAAACACATACATTAGTCTGAATATCCTTGGGACTTCCCCAATTCTGCAGGTATTTGTGAGTTTTAAACAATAGTGAACAGAGCTTGCATCTCTGTATAAAATGTCTGAATTCCTTGTGTTCAACTTCATTTCCCTCATGACAATGGACTCTGGGATAACAGCTCAGTGGTTTTACATGTTACAAAACACGGTACCACACTTTTAAAAGAGAGCATGATAGATCAAAAGAAAGAGAGAAAATTGGCCCAAGCCTATTCTTATGGTTATTTTTGACTTGAAATTTTAAAAATCTTTCTGTCTACAAAGTAATATGGGTTTGTTTGCTAGGACTTGCATGAGTAAGTACCACAGAATGGCAGCACTTTAACAGAGGATACTGATTATCTCATGTTCTGGAGATTAGAAGCCCCAAATCAAGGTGTTAGCCCCAAGGAGGGTTGGTTCCTTCTGGTGGCTATGAGGGGGGATCTGCTCCAGCTCACCCTCCTTGACTTACAGATGGCCGTCTTTAGGGACAGTGTTCACAAGGCACACTCCCTGTGTTCAAGTCTGTCTCCAAAAGTCCTCTTTTTATGGTCCTATTGAATTAGGACCCACCTTGAAAATGGAAGTGTTAGTCACTCAGTCGTGTGTGACTCTTTATGACCCCATGGACTGTAGCCCACCAGGCTCCTCTGTCCAAGGGATTCTCCAGGCAACAATACTGGAGTGAGTAGCCATGCTCTTCTCCAGGGGATCTTCCCAGCCCAGGGATCGAACCCAGGTCTCCTGAACTGCAGGCAGATTCTTTACCATCTGAGCCACCAAGGGAGGAGACCCCTAGGACCCACCTTAAGAACCCTCATTATAACTTGCTAAAGACCCTGTCTCCAAATAAGGAAGCATTCTGAGGTACTAGGGCTCAGCACTTCAACATAAGAGTGTTCAGGATACAGTTCAACCCATAACACGCTGGGATAAGGCAAATCCCTCCTTTCCCCTTCAGCCTCATCCAGCAATTTTCTTTTCTTGATGTCTTGGCTCAGAGTTTGGCCTCAGGGCTACCAGGGTGGAGAATATTGCTGAGGTAATCTCTGAGAGGAAAACCCAGTGCAGGAAGAGTCCCCCCATAGTTCACTCTGAGTGAAAGTGCTGCTCTGTCTTCCCCAGGTGGTACCATGGCAATCTCACCCGCCATGCCGCTGAGGCACTGCTCCTCTCCAACGGACGTGATGGGAGCTACCTTCTGCGGGACAGCAACGAAAGGATTGGGCTCTACTCCCTCTCTGTGAGGTAGGGTTCATAAGAACTCTATGAATTTAGTGGGATCCCATTTCTTACTTATATGGGCACTGACTTCAGCATCACATGCAGATTGCCAGAAGATGGAATTCGCTTGATTCTTGTTACATCAGCAGGTCCAAGGATGCCAAGCTCTGAGTGGTGAGACTGCAGAAAACATGCCTGCTCCTTCCATTAGCAGGGGAAATATTATTAGAGCTGGGACCAAAACAAAATGTTAAAGCTGAAGGAGATTTTATGAATTATTTAATCTAAAACTCTTGCTGGACTGAGGAAGAAACTGAAGTGGTAAAGTGTCTTCCACTCAATAAAAGAGTGCTAGAAACAGCACCAGAATCCTCATCCCTGGAGCCTGGCCTGGTACCCTTTTCACTGTTGTTTGCTTTCTCTGGAAAATCAAAATGACTTATGGCTATGAAACTTTCATAACCACAAACTCAAGCAGGCAACATGCAACTTTTAATTTTTTTCTATAAACAGGATTTCTCAAAGTTCCATTTCCCCCCACTGTTAAGAAAGTTAATCTAGTCCCCACCGGATATGCCTGGCTCAAAACAGTCACTGGCCAGCCCTTTCAGGGTTTCTCTCGCACATTTTCTCCTGGCTGACTTCCCTTTCAGAGAAGGTGACCTAGCCACCTGATAATCAGGGGGAGTCATTGCTTATCTGTTAGTACCTGTCACCTTGGCTTCCACTGACATATAGCAAGTTTCACTGGGTTCACAGGCAGTTGCTAGGATATGAGGACTCCATGAAATTGCCCTCGGCCACCCACCCATTCTTGCCTGGAGAATCCCAGGGATGGAGGAGCCCGGTGGGCTGCCATCTATGGGGTCGCACAGAGTTGGACACGACTGAAGCGACTTAGCAGCAGCAGCACCCACCCATTAACCTCAAACCATTATTGTTTTATTTTGTTTATGAATTTTTCTAAACAACATCTTTGGGAAAATTTGTAATCAAAAGTGGAATTCTGCTTGAAGTAGGAATTCAGCTCTGGGTTGAAGCAGGAATTGTGCTTTCTCGAATCAACAGCAAATGTTAAAATTATATTTAATGGTTGGATTGTTGATCCTTTATTGCGTGGATCACTCCAAAATCTCAGACAAACCTGTGGAATTGTTGGCTCAAAGAAAGTTAACTTTTCACTTTTACATGTTTCATAAGCCTTATAAAGAGATAACACATATATTATTACATCTATATACAAATTTAAAATATAAATTGTTAATTTCCATTACAAGCACTTGGAAATGCTTTAAAAACTAATAACCACCAGCAAAAGTGAGATGAACCAAAGACCAGCTCAGGAGAATGGTTGTTTTTATTCATTTGTTCATTCACTTCCTTAATAATATTTCAGAGCATCCACTCTATGCTTACCACTTTGATAAGTGTTGTAGGAGATTCAAAGACCTTGTCTTCAGCAAGTCTAGCCTCACAGGGGCAATGAGGCCATATATAAATACTTTACTACAAAGGAGAGTGCTGTAAATGATGTGAAAGACAGCAAGGTAAGTGTATGAATTGTTGAGAAGAGAAAAAACAAGTAACTCAAGCTGGAATATCATGCAATATTTGATAGAGTAAGTGGCATTTGAACGGACACAATCAAAAACAAAGCGGAAGAAGTCACAGGTGAAGGGAACAGTACAAGTTAAGGGACAAAGGCAGAAGCTCCTAGGAGAACAGTACAGCTGGTTGGACGATGGCAGTTGCCAAAACGTGGTCCCCAGACCAGTAGCACCACTTCAGAGCCTGTTAGGAACACAAGTCTTGGGCCCAGCCCTGGACCTACTGAATCAGGAATTCAGGGGGTAAGGCCCAGAAACTTGCACCCTCTAGGTGATTCTGACTTCTGGTTTTTGCTGAAGGTGGAAAATTACCTGAAAGAGAATAACAGTGGAAGTGAGGCCATATGTGTATGTGTGTGTGTGAGTGTGTGTGTATATGGTTATAGATATAGATATATATAAAATTTAATTTTTTGCCTTATTCCAAAAATGGCACTGAAGGAAAGTTGGTATTTTATTCAGCATGGAGTGAAACAGGTGTGGGAGGCAAAGGACTGGGCTCACATAACTGATTAAGTGAAAAGAGGCAGAATTTGTACTGACTCCCAAGTAAGGGAGGAGGACCAGGCACAGAGGAGAATCTGGGGAGAGGGTGGCCTGCCATTTCTATCATCTCTCTTCCCGTCTCTCTTACACTTATGCCTCCAGCAAAATACAAACAATCCATTTGAAAAATGAGCAGAAGACCTTAATAAATGTTTCTCCAAAAAAGACATACAGATAAGCGCATGAAAAGATTCTCGACATTACTAATTATTAGAGGAGTGCTCTTCTTTAAATGCCAGCGGTTTTGGTGATTGTGTCATAACTCTGTTTTGAGAAGGGTTTCACAGAGATACTAACGCCTAAGGTTACATTTACCTTCAAAAAAGATACTTGTTTCTTAAGTAGCATTAAGGTTTTTTTTTTTTTTTCCTTTTTTTTTCTTTTAGAGCCAAAGACTCAGTCAAACACTTTCATGTTGAATATACTGGATATTCATTTAAATTTGGCTTTAACGAATTCTCGTCTTTGAAGGATTTTGTCAAGCATTTTGCAAATCAGCCTTTGATTGGAAGTGAGACAGGTAAGCTATGCACATATAGTTGACCTGAGAGATATTATTTCAGAAGAGAGGGGGGACAAATGGATTTCAAGTAAATGGTTGTCACTTCTAGTGGATTATGTGCATACTATATACAACTGGGTATGCTTAGAAACATATTTTTTCAATTACTGTGCCATATGCTACATAAATAAATTATATGTATATATATATATATACATATATATATATATACACACACACACACACATTTCAGTATTATCTTTAGGAGAAAACAAAATGCTTTGTACAAAATAGGTATTTTTCTCAGGATATATTATTTAGTGGATTGACTAAGAGCACACATTTTTAAAAAATGGCCTAATGATACATACAATAAAGAAAGAAAGAATAAAGGAAAGAACGACTTTTTGATTCATCAGAAGTTTAGGTATGGGCAGTTTGCTTATCTGGGAGACACAAAATGGTCATTTTGAACAGTTTTTGAGCATTTTTAAAAATGAAATTTACACTTAAATTTCCCCAAAGGTCATTGAATAGTGAAAATACTGACTAAAAATTGTTCTCCTAAGTCTTGGTTTCTCGTAAATTTTTAAATGGGGCTTAAGTATGCCTGAAAAAGTTTGAAATTTCCTTTTCGGGTGGTTAGAGTCAAACCAGAAAATTCAAATTAAAACCAAAACACACTATCATGACTTTTTAATTATCTAACTCATTTGTCTATACTATTTAAAGTATGTAAAGATTTCCTTTGTATTTGTGTTAAAAGAATCACAATTTTGTATGTCCTAAATGATGATAATTCTCAGTTAATCAAAAGTTGGACAATTCCAAGAATCAAGCACAAAAGGAATTCAAGCATTAATAACACAGTCAGTTGCTAAGAATTTGTACACACTCATGTTCATGGTAAACTCGGTTAGCGGGCTTTTTGTTAACCACTCTGGGGAGAGATACGATTGCCTTTTCCTCTTCTGCTATTTCTGTGGCCCGAACAGACCCTGATATGAATCATACAGTGTTGAGCAGAGACGGAAACCACAAAATAGTTGCCTTACCTTATACTGACCGTGCAAGGTCTTTAATTGAATATTCCAAACTGTAAGACTGAAGTGATCTTTTTTTTTCTTTTTTCTGGTGAAAATCCTCCTAATAAACCCTGAAAATTACCATTTAACCAGCAGTAGTTCTCATAAATAAAGGGCAAGTGGGGATGAATTGATTTCCGTTGCCACCTTGGCCTGTTGTTGTTCAGTTGCTAAGTTGTGTCTGACTCTTTGTGACCTCATGGGACCGCAGCAGCCAGGCTCCCTGGCCTTTCACTGTCTCCCAGAATTAGCTCAAATTCAAGTCCACGGAGTCAGTGATGCTATCTAGCCATCTCATCCTCTGTCGTCCCCTTCTCCTTCTGCCTTTGATCTTTCCCATTCCAATGAGTCGGCTCTTCCCATCAGGTGGCCAAAGTATTGGAGCTTCACTTCAGCATCAGTCCCTCCAATGAATATTCAGGGTTGATTTCCTTTAGGATGGACTGGTTGGATCTCCTTTTAGTCCAAGAGACTCTCGAGTCTTCTCCAACACACTACAGTTCAAAAACATCAATTTTTTGGTGTTCAGCCATCTTTGTGGGCCACAAACATCCCTAAATGACTACTGGAAAAACCATAGCTTTGACTAGACGGACCATTGTCAGCAAAGTGATGTGTCTGCTTTTTAACATGCTGTCTGGGTTTGTCATAGCTTTCCTTCCACGAACCAAGAGTCTTTTAATTTCGTGGCTGTAGTCACCGTCTGCAGTGATTTTGGAGCCCAAGAAAATCTTTCACTGTTTCCACTCATTTCCCCTTCTATTTGCCATGAAGTAATTGGACTGGATGCCATGATCTTAGCTTTTTGAATGTTGAGTTTTAAGCCAGCCTTTTCATTCTCGTCTTTCACCTTCTTCAAGAGGCTTTTTGGTTCCTCTTTAATTTCTGCCATTAGACTAGTATCATCTCTGTATCTAAAGTTGTCGATATTTCTCCTGGCAATCATGATTCCAACTTGTGATTCATCCAGCCCAGCATTTCTCATCATATACTCTGCTTATAAGTTAAATATGTAGGGTGACAATATACAGCCTTGATATACTCCTTTCCCAATTTGGAACCAGTTTGTTGTTCCATGTCCAGTTCTAACTGTTGCTTCTTGTCCTGAATACAGATTTCTCAGGAGACAGGTATAGTGGTCTGGTATTCCCATTTCTTTAAGAATTGTCCACAGCTTGCTGTCATCCACATAGTCAAAGGCTTTAGCATAGTCAATGAAGCAGAAGTTTTTTTGGAATTCCTTTGCTTTTTCTATGATCCAATGGATGTTGGCAATTTGATCTCCAGTTCATCTGCCTTTTCTAAATCCAGTTTGTACATCTGGAAGTTCTTGATTCATGTACTGCTGAAGCCTGGCTGAAGGATTTTGAGCATTACCTTGCTAGCTTGTGAAATGAGTGCAATTGTGTGGTAGTTTGAACATTCTTTGGCAATTCCTTTCTTTGGGATTGGAATTGAAAACTGACCTTTTCCAGCCCTGTGGCCATTGCTGAGTTGTCCAAATTTGCTGGCATATTGAGGGCACTGCTTTCATAGCATCATCTTTTAGGATTTGAAATAACTCAGCTGGAATTCCATCACCTCCAGTAGCTTTGTTAGTAGTGATGCTTCTTAAATCCCATTTGACTTGACTTCACACTCCAGGATGTCCAGCTCTAGGTGAGTGACCACACCATGGTGGTTATCAGGGTCATTTGGACATTTTTTGACTTCCTTGGAAGTCACAGAGTCAGCACTGTGACCTATGAACAGTTCTTCTGTGTATTTTTGCCACCTCTTCTTAATCTCTTCTGCTTCTTAGGTCCTTACCATTTCTTTTCTTTATCATGTCCATCCTTGCATGAAATGTTCCCTAAATATTTTCAATTTTCTTGAAGAGATTTCTAGTCTTTCCCACTTCCTCATTCAATCATTTTCCTCTATTTCTTTGCATTATTCACTTAAGAAGGCCTTTTTATCTCTCCTTGCTATTCTTTGAAACTCTGCATTCAGATTGGCTTATCTTTCCCTTTCTTCCAGAGAAGGCAATGGCAGCCCACTCCAGTACTCTTGCCTGGAAAATCCCATGGACAGAGGAGCCTGGTAGGCTGCAGTCCATGGGGTCACTAAGAGTTGGACACAACTGAGCAACTTCACTTCCCTTTCTTCCTTGCTTTTTGCTTCTCTTCTTTTCTCAGCTATTTGTAAACCCTCTTCAGACAACCACTTTGCCTTCTTGCATTTCTTTTTTGGAGGGATGGTTTTGGTCACTACCACCTGTTCAATGTTACAAACCTCCATTCATAGTTCTTCAGGCACTCTATCAGATCTAATCCCTTGAATCTATTTGTCACTTCCATCGTATAATCGTAAGGGATTTGATTTAGGTCATACCTGAATGGTCTAGTGGTTTTCCCTACTTCCTTCAATTTAAGTCTAAATTTGACAATAAGGGGATCATGATCTGAGCCACAGTCACCTCCCAGTCTTGTTTTTACTGACTATATAGAGCTTCTTCATCTTAGGTTGCAAATAATATAATCAATCTGATTTTGGTATTGGCCATTTGGTCCTATGCATGTATGGAGTTGTCTCTTGTGTTATTGAAAGAGAATGTTTGCTATGACCACTGTATTCTCTTGGCAAAACTGTTAGCCTTTCTCCCGCTTCATTTTGTACTCCAAGGCCAAACTTACCTGTAACTCCAGGTATCTCGTGACTTCCCACTTTTACATTCCAATCCCCTATTATGAAAAGGACATCTTTTTTTTGTTTTTTTTCCTTTTCTTATATTAGTTCTAGAAGGTCTTGGAGGTCTTCATAAAACCATTCAACTTCAATTTCTTTGGCATTAATGGTTGGGGCATAGACTTGGATTACAATGATGTTGAATGGTTTGCACTGAAACAAACCCAGATCATTCTGTCAGTTTTGAGATTGAACCCAAGTACTGCATTTTGGACTCTTCTGTTGACTATGAGGCCTACTCCATTTCTTCTAAGGGATTCTTGCCCACAGTAGTAGATACAATGATCGCCTGAATTAAACTTGCCCATTCCTGTCCATTTTAGTTCACTGATTTCTAAGATGTTGGTGTTCACTCCTGCCTGGAAAGTTTTTAAATTTCTTAAATCTCTTCCCTTCAGGCTTATTTCCTACTTGTGTCCCAACCTACACTTATTTTTGCTCAATTCTTGGGCACTGGCAATGGACAGTAGATGTTGAAGCTAAGGACTCTGTTTCACCTACTTTGATTTTTGTCCTTCTCTTTGTCCCCCAGGTGCTGGGACAGTGAGTGATACTTTGGGCGAGTGAATGAGTGAATGAATGAATGATGAGCTGCAGCTCTTTGTGTCTTTCAGAGCCAGTACCATTGTTGCTTTCACCCTGCTTTTTTCTTTCCTAGCAAAGCTGACTCCCTTCTTTTAAACTCTCCCTCTAGATTCTATTTTCAATCTCTTTGGTCATTCTCCATGCTCCTGTCTGGATTTTCTCCAAGTTAGGAAAAGGTACATATTCTGCATACCAGCAGATTTCAAAAATCATTTTTTTAAAGTTTTTTTTTTTAACTGAAGTGTAGTTGATGGATAATACTATATGTGTACATATAGTGATTCACAATTTTAAAGTTTTACTTTGTTTATAGTATTATAAAATATTGGTTATATTCCCTGTTCTATACAATTATCCATGAAGCTTATTTTTATACATTATAGTTTATACCTCTTAATCACCTACCCCTATGCTGCCCTTCCCCTTTCCCTCTCTCCACTGATAGCCACTAGTTTGTTCTCAATATTTGTGAGTCTGCTTCCTTTTTATTTTATTCACTGTGGTGATGGTTTAGTCGCTCAGTTGTGTCCAACTCTTGAGATGCCATGGACTGTAGCCCACCAGGCTCCTCTCTCCATGAGATTTTCCAAGCAAGAATACTGGAGTGGATTGCCATTTCCTTCTCCAGGGGATCTTCCCAGCCCAAGAATCAAACCTGGGTCTCCTGCATTGCAGGCAGATTCCCTAGTTTGTTCTATTTTTTAGACTCCACATATAAGTGATATACAATATTTATCTTTCTCTGTCTGACTTACTTCACTTAGCCTTATGCCCTCCATCCATATTGCTGCAAATAGCAAGATTTCATTTTTTATGTCTAAGTAGTATTTCATTGTGTGCATATATGTGTGTCTTATTTGAAATGAATGTGTTGCAGTACTTTCTGGCTGAACCTTCCTGGCACTGATCCAATCACTAGGTGATTGAGACAATGTTGGGACATTGGGACAATGTTAAGCTTTTCCAGGAAATACAGTCATCTGAATAAATGTCTGTGGCTAACACAATAAGGATTATAATAATTTGTAACCCAGATTCCTATAGTAGATTTCTCCAAATCTAAAGCTTGCTGTATCTTTTGTCATTACTGTAATATTTATTTTATTTATTGCAATAAAACTTGGGAAACTGAGATTTTCATCCTTTCCATTGCCTCTCCTCTCTTCTATTCATTACCAAGTTGGGAATTTGCTGCTATTTAAACCTCTGCTATAGACTCCAGGTGGTGATAGATATCCACTTGACAGTCTGGCTTCCAGCCCTTGAGTTATATTCCAGTAACTATAAATGTTCCTCTTATCTGTCCCTGCCAGCTGAAGGCAAAGCCACCAAAGCTGGGAACAAGAGGCAAAACCCATAACTTATGAGTGTTCCTATTTTGTCCTCTGGGAGTCATAGGCCTCAGGAAACAAGATAACATGCACCACGTGCAGAAGCTGTGATGGCTCTTAAACCCAGATGATCCTTGGAAGTCACAGAGTCAGCATTGTGACCTATGAACAATCATGAACAGAAACTGGGATTCCAACTCCTAAAAACCAAACTCTTGTTCATTTAAGAGCTGGCTCCTGCAAAATTGTAATTCAAGAAGATACATGTGCCCTATATTCATAGCAGCACTATTCACAATAGCCAAAACGTGGAAATAACCTAAATGTCCATTGGCAGATGAATGGACAAAGATGTGATATACATGTATATCACACACACACACACACACACACACACACACACACACGCAGGAATACTACTAAGCCACAGAAATGAAGCATTGCCATTTGCAGCAACAAAGATGCAACTAGAGATCATCATACCAGGTGAAATAAGTCAAAGAAAGAAAGACAAATACCATGTGATATCACTTACACATGGAGTCTAAAATATGGCACAAATGAACCTATCTATGAAACAGAATCTGACTCGCATAAGGAACAGACTTGTGGTTGCCAAGGGCAGGGGGCAGTGGAAGAAGGGTGAATTGGGAATTTGGGGTTAGCAGATGAAAGCTATTATATATGGAATGGATGGGCAACAGGGTCCTACTCTATATCACAGGAAACTAATATTTCCTGTCCTGTGATGAACCATAATGGAAAAAATATAAAAAGAATATAGAACCATAATGGAAAAGAATATAAAAAAGAATATATATATATATATACACATATATATGGCTGAATCACTTTGCTGTGCAGCAAAATTAATACAAATTGTAAACCAACTATACTTCAATAAAAAAATTTTAAATTAATAAAAAAGAATTGGCTTCCAGTGATCACGAGACCTCCACCTAATGATTCCTTGCTCACTATCAGATGAAGTGCAAATTCTTATTAAAATTTTTGCTCGGTTAAGGATCACCTGGAGAAGCATTTTCCTGCATTGTAGATGAGACCCTGTCAGGGTCCTGACATCCAGATCTCTGGAATGGGAAGGACCAGAGCTGGGTATTTTAGGCCTCTCAGCCCAGAGCCCATTCAGGCCAGCCTCACTTGGTAGGGTCTGGGAGTAAGTTTATTTAAGAGAGACTTTATCTTTGATGGCAATGGGACAGATAATTAAATAACCAACAACTGTAAGCTTTTGCTTTACAGTTTTCTGTCTATATAATGTCTTTCATAGAGTGAAACCAGAATGCTTGGTTCTGGGTCATCAGAAAATATTTGTACTCAAGATAGGTATAAGTGTTAACCTATAGGGATGTATACTCTTTTAAGATTATTTCCCCTATTTTATTCTTATTTTCTTTTCTTTAAACTCCCAGGATTTCTGTTTCCTTAATAAAGAATGAAGATTCTTGTGAGTAAGATCTAACCCTCCTAATAACTTCAGGATTCTATTATTCTTAAATCTCTTTTTCCCTTGTTGTAATCTCTCTAATCTCCATTAAAGTTTCTGTTCACTGTAATTTCTTCTTATTTCATTCTTAAGATACTTCTCCTTCTCAAAACCCAATCATCTCCCAAGTATATCATACAATTTACCCAGTTGCTTTTACTGTATTTGATAGCCCTTTTACCTTTAAACATATTTTTATAAGATATTTCAATTGTTTGATGTGGGCCAATTTTTAAGTCTTTATTGCATTTACTACAGTATTGTTTCTGTTTTATGTTTTGGCCGTGAGACACGTGGGATCTTAGCTTCCCAACCAAGGACTGAACCCACACCCACTGCATTGAAAGGTGAAGTCTTAATCACTGGATTGCAAGGGAAGTCCCTAACTATTTTTAACCCACTTATTTTTTAAACATCTTCACATTCATATATAAACTCTATGAGAAGAAGGATTCTTGTCTTTCTTTCCCCCTGTTATGCCCCATCACCTAAAAGAATAAATGCTAATCATGACCCACAGCATTCCGTAGACAGTATACCAGTACCAACGTCCACATTGCAGCTTTTGGGACAACACAACAACTAGCAAGCTGCTGGCAATTTTTACTTCCAAAATATGTACAAAGCATAATTTGAAAATGATTTGTGTTGTATGCATGCTCAGTAATGGTTAAATTCAGACTCTACCTTTCATTTGTAATAGTACAGTGAAGTGGCTCAGTCGCGTCCGACTCTGCAACCCCAGACTGTAGCCCACCAGGCTCCTTTGCCCATGGGATTTTCCAGGCAAGAATTCTGGAGTGGGTTGCCATTTCCTTCTCCAGGGGATCTTCCAAATCCAGGGATTGAACCTGGGTCTCCCACGCTGCAGGTAGACTGCTTATCATCTGAGCCACCAGGGAAGCCCCATAATAGTAAGATGTTATGTGAATCTTCTACTCATATTTGTACATGGCTTCTAAATTCAACTCAAATAGATTTGAAAATATGAGAATTTTTTTTTAGTATGGACATGGTTGGTTCATTATTAATTTTTAATGAATCCTCTGGTATTTGACTCCAGAGAAGACAATGGCACCCCACTCCAGTACTCTTGCCTGGAAAATCCCATGGACAGAGGAGCCTGGTAGGCTGCAGTCTAGGGGGTTGCACAGAATTGGACACAACTGAAACGACTTAACAGCAGCAGCAGCTTGTATTTGACTAAGATTTGTCTTGGAAAATGTACCCGGCATTTATCTTTATGCTTACGTGTCCAAATAGTATTAAAATAAAAATTGCCTTTTCCATTACCTTTTCTCTATATTGCAATACTTTTGTACATGAAATTGTCATGTACAATTTATTATAGAAATTACTGTGTTGTGACTTTAATCACCTAACTAGCATGAAAAAAAGAATAAGTGCTGTGTTTGTGCTTACCCTTTATAGTGATTGGTTCTCAGTTTTGAAGATCCTATCTGGTTGTTTGTTAAATGTCAAATTTCCACTTCTCTTTTTGTTCTGATATGGGGATTCCCAACCTTTTGATAACTGCTATAGTTATTATTATTTTATTTTGTGACTCTAGCCATTCCATCCAGGTGACATTTTAAAATAATTAAGTTAAAATTAATTTTAATTTGAGACTTATGTGACACTTCTGAAAAAAATTGGTGATAACTTGGAATATTGTCAAATCACAACCAGGAGTCACTTCTTTTTTTTTTTTCTTAACACTTATGTTCATTTATTTACCTTTGGCTGTGCTGGGTCTCCACTGCCGCTTGGGCTACTCTCTAGCTGCAGGGCGCAGGCTTCTCACTGCACTGGTTTCTCTTGTTGCAGAGCACGGGCTCTAGGGCATATGGGCTTTAGCAGCTGCAGCACGTAGCCTGGGTAGTTGCTTACTCCTAAGCTCCGGAGCACAATAGCTGTGTGCACAGGCTTAGCTGCTCCAGGGACGTAGGATCTTCTTGGATCATGGGTTGAGCTGGTGTCTCCTGCATTGACATGTGAATTCTTTACCACAAAGCCACCAGAGAAGCCCAGAAGTCACTTCTTTAGTTTATGTCTGCCAGAAATACAAATCTTCATTTGTAGATGAGGCATGTTTGGAAAAGTAAAAAGCAGGCAAGGAAGAGAATGAAACAAACCTTTGCAGACTTTTACTAAGTTCCAGGCATGCTATTAGATATTTTCACACATACCAAGGTATTTAATCTTCTGGACCACCCACAATAGTGGGTAAAGTCGTCCTATTTTCAGATTAGGAAATAAAAACTCAGAGATTTTAATTTATTTGTCCAAGCTGCAAATATAGAGAACATTAGCACTGAGATTGGAATCCAGGCTAACCTGTTTTTAAAGCCTGTGTGCTTTCCACTCACTTTGTGTTCTCCTAAAACCGGTGTCCCAGTGACACTACAGGCAATACTGCCACAGCAGAGCATGGCTTTGACTGGATTAGGATGGCGAGTCCATACCACGTGATGCACAAAATGCTCGTAGGATATGGCAGGCCTACAGTACATTGTTTAGTCCTCAGTCTCCTTAAAGCCTATAATAATATTTCTGATATGATATAAAACCCTTGTTCTAAAGAATATGACTCAATTTGAACTTTGTGTTTATTGTTATTCTTAATTTATTAACATAAATTTTTACTGGAGAAATTATTCTAGAAAATCATAAAACACAAAAAAAGTTGACTAGGGCTTCCGTGATGGTCCAGTGGTTAAGAACACACTTTGCAAGGCAGGGGACATGGATTCGATCCCTGGACGGGGAACTGAGATCCCACATGCCATGGGGCACAACTACTAAGCCCACACACACTAGGGTGCATGCTCCGCAACAAGAGATGCCACTGCAAGGAGAAGCCCACGCTAGCAACTAGAGGACCAGCAATAAAGACTCAGTGCAGCCAAAAATAAAATAATCAAATACATTAAAAAAAAAAAGTTGACTAGAACACATCCCCCAAATATTTAGGCCCGTCTCATGCATGCCTCTCCAGAAAGAATATAAAACAGCCTATGTAACTATAGTAAAGTCAAATAAAATTTAAAGTTTGAAGAGAAGGGGGAGGAAAAGAAAAATGAGAGGCAAAAATAAAATGACATCAGAAGTGAAGTATATCAGATGAATATTGCACATTCACTGAAACAGGATAAACCTTTGGTTACTATGCATCCTAATATTTCTTCACTTTCAGTTGGGCTTGTGCAGTTAACTAGATTTATGCAATGTTGGAATTGGAAGGGAGCTCAGAGACCATTTAATTACTCCTTTACAAATGAAGAAACTGAGGTCTGGTGAGAAACGTTGAAGTAAAAACTCTCCTTTTCTTTTCTTAAGCTGCTTCTTGAAGAATCCATTTCATCAAATTTTAATTGATACACGTGATTCTCTTGTCCACAATAACCAAAGTACATTTCACATGCCATAGAGAGTTTCCATGGTGGTGATTATCACCAAGGCTAAGAAAAACGGACGGTGTGATGTGTAAACATGTGAACCTCCAGTCTAACTCCAGCCTTTGCTATGTACCAGCTGTGTTTCTTCAGGCAAATTATGTAACCTCGCAAGCTTCAGTTTCATCATCTTACGAAATTAAGCTGATGGTAATAGTTGATACCTTAATGACTTGCTGTGAAGACTGGATGAGATTAGGCATGTAAGATAGTGATATTTATAATAATTCTTAGCATGGCAGAAATAATCATTATTAATTTTATTTTAAGAGGCCCTTTTATGGTAATTCATTCAATAGTTATATGCTAGAGCTATATAATTTTTGACATATCATGAAGCATTGGTTTAGGAACGATTGGATTAATGTTTACTTAAATCTCTGTGACGTCTTCTTCAAATTTTAAGTCAGTTCCATAGTGCACTCATATGAAAGGTAGAATCAAGTACTCCAAAAAAAGTGACCTGATTTGCCTTGGATATTATAACAGAATCTTCTCTTGCCCTGGCTGTCAGGTCCGCTTTACTTAACTCAGTGTATTTCTCTCTGTGAGCCTGCTGCTGCTGCTGCTGCTGCTGCTGCTGAGTCGCTTCAGTCGTGTCCGACTCTATGCGACCCCATAGAAGGCAGCCCACCAGGCTCCCCCGTCCCTGGGATTCTGCAGGCAAGAACACTGGAGTGGGTTGCCATTTCCTTCTCCAATGCATGAAAGGGAAAAGTGAAAGGCAAGTCGCTCAGTCGTGTCCAACTCTCAGCGACCCCATGGAATGCAGCTTACCAGGCTCCTCCGTCCATGGGATTTTCCGGGCAAGAGTACTGGAGTGGGGTGCCATTGCCTAACTCCTTCATGTGTAAACAAACGTGATTTTACCAGCACCATTTTATGATGAGTTCAAGTCCATTTGCAGAGCAGCTAGCAAAGAAGAGAACAGAAAGACCGTCAGTACTCTTGTAACTCCCCTGGAAGGCCACCCTGTATTAGCAGGAGGGGATGGAGGGATCTGCCATGCTTATGCAGCAGGAAAGCTTGTTTTCTGAACCTGAGGGCAATAATGAAGCATAGATGGATATGATCTTATTTTAATTCATAATTCATCATCTGTATTGAGAACCAGCTGTGAGCTGGGCACTGCTGGCCACTGGAAATATAGTGATGAAACAGGTATTGTCCTCGCCCTCCAGCCATCTTCCAGTCTAGGTGGGGAACCTGGGGGCAGCACTCACTTCAGTGGAAAAAGGAAATATTCTAAACAAGGTTTCCTTTTTAGGAGCTCTGTGTGCCCTGCACTATACTCTAGTTTAGATATCAAACCAGTGCCTGAGGCTTGAGACTGTCCTTATTTATTTTCGGAATTCTTGCTGGAATATAAGATAAGGAGTCTTTCAATGCAGTCTCATAGTACTATACACTGAGTAGGTGTCTGTAAGTTACAGTTCAAAAATATTCCCCCACCAAGAGTTTCTGATACCAGGTTTCATGTCAAAGGCAGGAAACAACAATCTCCTTCATGTAGTTCAGAAACTGAAGTGAAACACAGCCAGGGTTCCAACCTGTAGTTGCAGAGCTTTCTTCTCTCTCTACCAGCCCCTGCCTCCTGTTTGTTGCCCTTTGTCAGAATCTTCTAACCAAGTCCTGGAATTTGTTTGGCCTGAATATCACTAACCCAGAGTTCTTCCTTATGAAGTCAGCATGCTATCATGAACCTTGAATCTTCTAACTTAATAATAAGTCTGTGATGTCTACATTAGATAAGTTTCTTTTAATTGCCAATGACAGAAACTAACCCTAGCCAGCTGAACTTCTTTAAAAAAAAAGATATGGGGAGAAAAGTGGGAACTTTTTGGAAAGATATTCGTATTCCCATTCAGAATTTAAAGGCAATAGAAACAGAAAGAGACAACAAGGAATCAGCCAAGTGATCATGAGGCTACTCTGAAGCTTTCAGCACACTGAAATACCTGCCTTCCTCATGCTCTGATCAACTCAAAAGTGTGCCTTCATGGAGTTGCTTCTGAAACCAGCTTTCATGTCAAAGGCAGGAAACAACAGTCCCCTTCTTGAACTCAGAAACTGAAGTTAATGAACCGTCTCTCCAGAGAAGTGACTAAGCAGATCCCTGGGTCGGTCCAATGACTGAGTACAGGTTAGGTGTCTGTGGAGGAGGGCTAGGATCTCTGGGGGTCTACCTCTGTGTAAGGGGTTGGGATGGTGTTTAGAAAAGAGAAAATCATTGTAAGCCTGGAAGCCGTGCCAAGAAGTCCATATATTGGCACTTCCTTGGGCAGAATGGTTGGCTAAGGAGACATGTCTCTCAGGAGACCAGATTTTTATCAGTGGAAGCTTGAATTTTATAAGTAGCTTGCTATTTTCTTCATGACACCATTAAAACTAGCCTCATGCATGGTCTTAGTAGTTAAAATTAATATGTCAGTTCTGCTTTCCTGGTTGACTCAGTATCATTTACCTTAGTTTAGCTATTCACTGATTAAACTTCAGAGGAAGTTTTCAAAATAGAATTTGAGTGTTCCCAGTGGAGATATGGGTCTTCCTGGTAGCTCAGCTGGTAAAAGAACCTGCCTGCAGTGCAGGAGACTCCAGTTTGATTCCTGGCTTGGAAAGATCCCCTGGAGAAGGGATAAGCTACGCACTCCAGTGTTCTTGGGCTTCCCTGATGGCTAAGTTGGTAAAGAATCTGCCTGTAATGCTGGAGACCTGGGTTCAGTCCCTGGGTGGGAAGACCCCCTGGAGGAGGGCATGGCAACCCACTCCAGTATTCTTGCCTGGAGAATCTCCATGGACAGAGGAGCCTGGCGGGCTACAGTCCGTGGGGTCACAAAGAGTCGGACATGACTGAGCGACTAAGCACAGCACGGTGGAGATTTGGAGAGCTGAACTTGGGCTTGTTGTCCTGTCCTGTCCTTGCCCTGGCCAAGTTAACTGTGGACCTGGAAGCCTGGTTCATTTCATGTTCTTCCCTGCCTTACACCTGAATTACTGCGGCATTTGTGCACTCATTCATTCACTCATTAAGCTTTCCCTATGTCAGAAACTCTATCAGGAGGTAGGAATACAAAGATAAATTTGACACCATACCTGCTCTGAAAGGACTCACAGGGCTTGGAAATGTGTGTGTTGGAAAAGCAACGGCTTTATGGTCCCAACTGATTACAGCGCTGCAGGCTCAGGCAGCAACCCTGGCCCAGAGATCCTTAGACTGCAGCACAACGGGACCCTCTGGCTAAGCTCACCACCCAGAAACTGATACTGTAGTAAACAGGATCATGACACCTCCCCACTTCAAAGGTTCATATCCCTCCCTGGAAGTGTAAATGTTACATGGCAAAAAGGAATTCTGACTTTGGGATGCAGAGCTTATCCTGGATTGCCCAGGAGCATCCACTGTGATCACAGTGGTCCTTATAAGATGGAAGCAGAGAAGACCTGGAGAGACAGCAGCATGAGAAGGACCTGACCCACTGCAGCTGGCTTTAAAGATGGAGCAATGGAGCCGCCGATCAAGGAACGCAGCAGCCTACAGAAGCTAGGAAAGGCAAGGGAACGGATGGTCTCCGAGAGCCTCCAAATGGAAAGCAGTCCTGCCAATACCGTCCCTTTAGATTCATGAGACCCGTTTCAGACTTCTGACCTCCGAACTGTAGGATAATCAAGTCAAGTTACGTCACTATGTTTGTGATGATTTGTTACAGCAGCAGTCAGTTCAGTTCAGTTCAATTGCTCAGTCATGTCCGACTCTTTGTGACCCCATGGACTGCAGCACGCCAGACCTCCCTGTCCATCACCAACTCCCGGAGTCCACCCAAACCCATGTCCATTGAGTCGGTGATGCCATCCAACCATCTCGTCCTCCGTCGTCCCCTTCTCCACCCACCCTCAATCTTTCCCAGCACCAGGGTCTTTTCAAATGAGTCAGCTCTCTGCATCAGGTGGCCAAAGCATTGGAGTTTCAGCTTCAACATCATAGGAAACTAGTATAGGCAAGTATAAACCTGGGTGATGCTTGGTTTTATGCAAAAGGACAGAGGATTGACCAGGGGCATCTTTCTAGGGCATCATTTAAAATAGTATTTTCATATTAAGCATATGAATAGGATGATAATTTAGCATCACCTTTGAATTTGAATGGCAACCCACTCCAGTATTCTTGCCTGGAAAATCCCATGGACAGAGGAGCTTGGCAGTCTACAGTCCCTGGGGTTGCAAAGAGTTGGACACAACTGAGCGACTTCCCTTCACTTGAAGATGAAGCACAAGATTTCACTTTTTTCTTTTTTTTCTAATTTGTGCGCTGCATTGAGCCCTGAGCTCTGGTCTTCTTCTCCTCCACTGTCAGACACGGAAGTATTAAGAGGCGTCTGTCTGAGTGCTACAGTCAGTGACAATCTAGACTACTGCCATTGTTATTCTTAGCACATAGTTACATTTAGGTCTTTTTTACCTAATTTTAAAATCCATGTTCCCAAAGATGGTGCTCACTGGAATTTCACTTAAGAATTTAAAAATATATCAGAACGTAACAACATCTAACATTGTTATAATCCTTTCTCAAGCCCTTCTTTATTTGGGGCATAAAACAAATAAGCTTCATGAAGAAAGGGTAATCATTCTCACTTGTCAGAGGAAGAAAGAGAAGCTTGAAATAGAATGTCCAAAGTAACAGGGGCTAAGTGCCATGGCGGCTCTTTCCGCAAAGCCAGGGTGGCTGCCAGAGAGTGTTTCTCTCGGGTAGGTCCCTGGGTAACCAGTTCCCAGTTCCCCAAGCATCTGCCGTGTCACAGCTGCATCCAGACGGCCCCTGGGCCTGCACAACGGCTGCTCTGGGTTTAGGTGTTGCTGCTTTCATTATGACTATAAACCTGTAACCGGCCCCTTGTCCCCATATGACTGGATCTGTTCTCATGAAAGAATTGCCTCAACAAAAAGGAGTGCAGGCAGTGTGCAAGAGCAGGACTGGGCCTTCTGAGAACTGCAAAAGCCACTTTTCACTGTGATCCCAGTGCTCCCGAGATGAGCTGGGTGCAGAGCGAGAAGGAGGCCACTGTTTGGGGGCCAGGGCGAGTGCGCCTCTTTGGCTGTTCTCAGTGACCGTCTTCACTTTCCAGCAGGGCCTTGTCTGGGCCCCTGGGTCAGAAGGCATTGTTCTGTTTTTGCAGTCAATTCACTGTCTCTACTCAAACCTCATAGAAAGATTTTGCTTGGTTTGTAGGTTTATCATTATTATTACGTTTTTTTTTTTTTTTTTTAACTGCAGGGGAGGTATTTTCCTTTCCTTCTTGCGTCTTTTTCACTCCAATTCAAAGTCTATACTTTCTATGAGATTTCTGTCACCCCATCAAAGAAGATTTCCCTGGCCTGATATAAATACCACGCTACCCAGACCCCTTTCTCTTTTCACTCTTCATTTCTTCGCTTTGCTTTGTTAAGGTTTTCAAAACAATTCTCTCACCTGACTTCTGTTTTTTTTTCCAAAATGTTTCTGTCTCTGCGGCCATGAGAGTGAAAGCAACGTCTCTTTGGTCTGCTGCTGTATCCCCGGGGCCTCCCCAAGTGCCTGGCACTCAGGAGAGCTCAGGAAATATGTGTTGAATCAACTACTGAAATCTTTGCATCTCACCCAGTGTCTGGTACAATCCTGGACCTTCTGTATGAAAGACCCAAGTGAAATTAAAAAAAAAAACAAAACCAAGAAGCCAGAGCAAAGGGGAGAAAACCCTTAATTACTCTTTTTGCAGTCACTTTCTAGTTTCTGATTGACTGATTGATCATGGTAAGGGAAAGATGCAGAAGGGGGAAATATCAGTGTTGAGTTGAAATCTCTCAGCCCCCAATACCTGGCCCCCCCAGACTGGGGTTGGGGTGGGCTTTTTCTGCCTTCACTTGGAAGTGAAGGTAATTACACAGTGGCCTCAGCCTATTCACTTCATATCCACCAACGAAAAGCAAAGCCTTCTTTCCTTTGGCTGTCAATGGGGTGGTAGCAGACAGGAGGGAAAATGCTATAAGCTCATATTTTTTAGGTCCACGGATTTGTTACAAGCTGTTCTGAAAATCGTGCAAAGTAGAACAGTGGAATAAATCCTCCTATACCTGGTACATTGTGTGGTTTAGTCTGCACAACTTTTGTAAAGCCCACCTGGAAAACCAGCAGTTATTGCTAAGGTCTAATGGAGTCTAATGGTGTCGCCTCCCCTAGGAAAACATTTCTAAAGCATTTCATAGAACTGCACTTCTTATGCATGATCTTTTTGCCTCTGTGATACTTTTTATACCCTGCCGCCTACAGACATCTCTCCTAGAAAGCAGAGCTACCACATGCACAACCAGCATGCTTGGTTCACACTGCCAATGGTGGTCTCATCACCCTGTTCAGTTAAATGACTATATTCATGGCTAATTCTGTCCTAGACTAAGAGGGCAGAAATTATCTCACAGAGCTTTATATCTCCAGTTTCCAGTTTAAGAGCCTGGAATGTAGTTTGTACATGATAAATATTGAGACAGTGAGTCAGTGAATCCATGAAAAACAAGAAACTTTATAATCCAGGCACAGTGATCTGGTGTTAACATTTGGACTCTCTTTCTGGGGCTTATATTTGACTTTTTTTTTTTTTTTTTTTTTGGTCTACATGCAGGCACTCTGATTGTTCTGAAACACCCCTATCCCAAAAAAGTGGAAGAACCGTCCATTTATGAATCTGTCCGGGTTCACACAGCAATGCAAACGGGAAGATCAGAAAATGACCTGGTGCCCACTGCGCCTTCTGTAAGTGGCCATCCATCTGCCCACCGGGCTCACTGTCTAAAAGCAATAACATCCAATAAGTTACACACATTTTACAGTACTTTTGTTCACATAAAATTCACCCTTGGGATATAAAACTGGAAAAGGAACGTAAAGTTCTAAGCCTATGGCTCATCTGGTCCAGGGTAAATTGTAAAAAAAATAAAAATAAAATTACAATGCGATAGTGATAGGATTTTAAAGACTTCAGAAATAGCACTTAAATCCTGTCCTTACTTCACCAAAAAAGTTCATGGTAGAATATGCGAACAATGTTTATGGTCACACAGTTGTCTAAACGGTTATTCTACAAATTCATTAAATTTTTTTTAAAAAGTTCTTTTACATTTCAATTTTCTCTGGAAGAAAAAGATTCTCCACCTTTACTATAATTTCTCAGGATATTATTTTTTTCCCTGGTCTTTTTATTACTTATGTTTTTCCTTCATTGAATGAGGGTCCAGACAGAAGACATTTGGACCCCTTGCAGCATGTGCGCCACTGTTCACTTTCAGCGCAATGGGGGCTTTCATTGCTCTCCTTGGAGTCCACTGACGTTTGTTCTGTGAGCTGTGACCCTGCAAAGATTCCTCTGCAGCACCTTCTTCCCTTCACTGTGCCCCGGGCGCCCTGATTCTTTTCCTTTTTCTCATTGGCTCCATGCTCGCGTATAAAGTATCTGGCTGTGTCCTCATGATAAAGAGGATCACACCTAAATGAAACGTCAAGCACTAGTTCTAGATAGCAATCATTATACTTGAAGATATTTAGCTACAGATTAAATAAAAACATGCATGACCTTTTCGTCTCTGTGGCCGTACTTCTTCTACCCTGCCACCAGAGACATCTCTCCTGAGAAGCAGATTTATCGTGACTTCCAGCTTAACAGCTTTCGGCGGATGCCCACTGTCTTCATCCTCCTGGATCCTGCTCTTCTCCCTGGCCTGACCTTATACTTCTCTCCCACATTCACGCTGGAGGACCCCAAGTTTCTGAATGCTTCTCCTCTCCTCCCTGCATCTGAAACCCTGCCAGTATCTCTACTGTTTTCTCATCCTTAGAGGCTTGCATCTGGGATCAGTCTCTTCCAGAAAGCCTTCTTGACCCCTTCTGCTGCTGCTGCTGCTGCTGCTAAGTCGCTTCAGTCATGTCCGACTCTGTGTGACCCCTTCTAGCTTCCTCTAACACCCCGTCCTCTGTGCATGCTCTGCTCACCTTTATCCTAGAATCATTGGACAGGAGGCTGGCTACCTGCACGGAGTCCGCCCTTCCCAGGAGTCTGAGACTTTTCCCGGAACTGGAATCATAATCAGTAGATTTATAGGCTAATCAGGTTCACGACACATTACACTGTTACTACACTGCTGCTGCTGCTGCTAAGTCGCTTCAGTCGTGTCTGACTCTGTGCGACCCCATAGACGGCAGCCCACCATGCTCCCCCGTCCCTGGGATTCTCCAGGCAAGAACACTGGAGTGGGTTGCCATTTCCTTCTCCGATGCATGAAAGTGAAAAGTGAAAGTGAAGTCGCTCAGTCGTGTCTGACTTTTAGAGACCCCATGGACTGCAGCCCACCAGGCTCCTCCGTCCATGGGATTTTCCAGGCAAGAGTACTGGAGTGGGCTGCCATTGCCTTCTCCGTGTTACTACGCTACGTCCACTCAAAAATAAAAATCCTGGAAATTGGCTGAGGAAGATGTTTTAGCTTTTTTACAAAGGGACGTAGAAGACCTCTGAACTAGAGAAACTTAGGAACGCAAGACAGTAAATAGTCTCAAGTCAAAACAGACCAGAGAACACATCAAGATCTAACCAAGTCTTTGTTTTCCGGTCGGCTGTACTCTTCCTGTCCTTCCTCTTCACCATCCTACCCCACCACCAATCGCTTCACCATCCTTTTCATTTGTCCTCTCAGTTTTACTCTACATCTTCTCTGTTACCTTCCCCTAAAGATCTCCACTCAAGGTCGATCAAACCAGACCCTACTGTGTGCGTTCTTTTTCAATAGTAGAATGCAGATATGACCGAACTGGTGGAGCTGGTGTGAGCATGAGGCACGGGGCATACTTAGGTAGAAACAACCTTCTTGGGATCAAATTCTGCAAGCTTTATTGCTTGCCTCCTTCGCCCACTTCAAGTGTTGGATGGATTCACCTGCCCAAGGATCCAGCAATGAACATACGCAGAAGGTTCTGCATAATGGCACTTTAAAAACAGTGGTGGAATTCCTTGGGGGTCCGGTAGTTAGGGCTCAGCCATTTTCACTGCCCAGGCTGGGTTCAATCCCTGATCAAGCAACTAAGATTCTGCAAGGCAGGGACAAGGCCAAAATTAATTTAAAAAAGTGAAACAATGGTGAGTGGTAAGTTGAAAATATCTTCACTCACACTGTGTAATGAGAAGTCCATGACATTTATTCTGCATTGATATGGACAGAAAACTAGAAAGATTTTCTAGTGGATTCTTGTGTCGCAGTACTCCTCACTATGAATGGATGGACCAGCCAGCTGGGGAACAGTTACCGTCTTATCAGGGACTCTCCTCCCCTGGCTGAACACAGCAGCTCACAGCTTTGATTGAGGGCTTCTGGACTTCTGCCTTCTCTTGTGGAGATGCCCTTCTTGCACAAGCACTGGCAGTGGAGGAAGGGGATTAAGTACTATTTACAGGAAAAAGAACTTCTTGCTTGAAGTGAAAATGAAAATAGGTGTCCTATCACCCAGAAATGTAGATGCTTCTGTAAAACTGTTTACCATCCTTTGGCAACTGCATTTGGGGAAATGATTATTTATATATTTTGTACACAACATAGGATTGGGCTTCTGAGATAGGATGAATTTAATTAATTCATTTGCTTAGCAAACTTTTTTAAAAAGTGCCTACGATGCACCGAGGCCTGTTTTAAGCACTGGAGGGTTGGCAATAAATTAGGCAAATGCTCTGGTCTCATTGAGCTCACACTGTATGTAGTAGGGGGATCATCCCAATCATCAAAAGAAGAATAAAAACCCAGGTTCTAATAGGAAATTGGCACTGATGCAGTGCCACACTCCCATCCGCAGATCTCGTTTAGGCGACAGTCATCGGTTTTCTTAGTAAGGCGCCTCAGAGCATAGGGATGCGATCCAAAATCACCAGTTGCCCTTATCTGTCCTGCCTCTTGAGTAGGCTTCATTCTGGAATACATCCTCAGTTTGTCCCACCTGATGGCTTTTGACTAAAATTAAGGCAGGCAGGGCTTCCCAGGTGGTGCTAGTGGTAAAGAACTTGTCTGACAATGCAGGAGACATAAGAGATGCTGGTTCGATCCCTGAATCAGGGAATATCCCCCGGAGTAGGAAATGGCTACCCACTCCAGTATTCTTGCCTGGAAAATTCCATGGACAGAGGAGCCTGGAGGGCTACAGTCCATAGGGCTGCAAAGAGTTGGCCATGACTGGCATGAGCACACACAAGGCAGGCAGATAGAAAGGATGATAGGCAGGCTAATGCTTTAATTTTAAAATATTTAGGTTGTTTTCAATTTGGGGCTATAAACTCTCTTCTTCTAGATGAGAAGATTTAAAAAAATAAATCTGCTGCTATACAGATATTTCCTTTCTTACCTCCTGAGACCATGAATAAAATTGGTATTCTCAGCTCTTTTCTCTGCAGCCTTCCACTTATCTATCAAAACCTTAGAAAAGTACTAGATTTATCATATATTGTTTGGATGGAAGTAAGATGGAGTCAGTAGCATGATTTCTTAGTGTGATTTCAATTCTATCAGTATCTTCTACAAAATAACTTATCTTTATTTTGCCTCTGTAGACTCAATAATCCAAAATGGTAATTTTTTGTTTCCATAATATAATATCCAAAATCAATTCAGTCAGTTCGTTCTTTTAATGTCAAAATGAATCAAATTGATTATTCAATATCAAATTCACCAATGCTATAAATATTATTTAAATGAATACCTGGGAGTTTCATTGTTATTTCAATGCCCTAAAAATTTTAAAGGAAGTGGTCATAGTCATATGTTATTTCTGGCTTTAAATCTTTATTTTGATGGTTGCTGTTCCTCTTTTTCCTTGGTAGGGAGAATTCATCTCAGGAACAAATACTGTGGAAACTCCCGTGAAAAAACATTGACATCAACCAAATCATTTCTCAATTTTTATTCATTTTTTTCTTACTAATATAAGATGTATTATGATATCATAGAACAAAATAGCCTACCACGAATCTAATTCCTTTAGGAACGTATGAATTTTGACATTTTTTCACCTGAGGGTCCTGGTTTTATGCAAATTGCTATTCATACTGTTCCCCACCATTCCTTATACTTCATAGGTGCCAGCTATGTGTCATATTGTTACCCTTGAATTATTGATAGGTGAGATGAAATGACTCATTCTCACTTTAAATCCCTTCTAGATGAATCAAGTCTAAGTAGATAAGCACTCTTGAGAGTCTATCCCATGGAATATAGGTCTCAAGAGATAGTCTGTGAAAAAACAAAGGGGTGGGTTTGGAGAATTATATGATAAATTGTAGAAAATGCGATTTCTAATTCACAAAGCAGATTAGCAGAATACAGACTCTGGGAAGTACAGAAATCCCTCTTCTTTGCTTTATCCAAAGTTGCCCACGTATTGACCTTATGGCAGTGTGTGTGGCCATGTTTATGTACATAACATCCCAGCAACAATCCGAACAAATGGGATGCACAGATGCCTGTTGCCCAATGCAGGCTCTTATAAATGGTATAGCTTATATAACCTGGTTGATATATAACATTGCCACCAAAGATGATGAGTGCAAAGTGCTAGCTCACGTTAGAGGAGAATCTGTGCACTGTTCTCTGTTGCTGCAAAATCACACTGGACAATCTGGTCTGAAAACAGTGTTTACCACATGGGAAGGATTTTCAAGTGCCTCGATGAAGAAGGAAAGGCAATTACTTAAAGATCAAAGGCAAATTCTTGTTTCATTTTAAAATAGGACAGAAATAGACAAAATTCAAGTTGTGATAGTTCTGGGCTTCACTTGAGTGTTTCTTTCTTTTACAGCTGGGCACCAAAGAAGGCTACCTCACCAAACAGGGTGGTCTGGTCAAGGTAAGGAAGCGTGTGGCCTCCAGCATCAGCCACAAAGAGAGAGAATGCATCCTGGGAGCTCAGTCCTCATTTTGACTTTTAAAAAGCAGAACCACCTACTCATTTTGACCCAGTTATAACATTTACCTGTTTACAGAATTCATCTTGATGGCTAATGTTAGTCAAAATTCTATAAAATCACTTGACTATTCTTTGGCAAAGTGACATGTATGAAAATAGCCTATCATTGATAATCAAAACTTAAAATCCTTTTGATGCAATAATTGAGGATTAAAGTGGCAAATTAACTCCAGCACATATCTTTTTATATTCAATAATTTTTTTTACCATCTTAATCATTTTTTAAACCTTTAATTTTTTATTGGGATATAGCCAATTAACAATGTTATGGTAGTCTCAGGTGAACAGCAAAGGAACTCAGCCATTCATATACATGTATCCATTCTCCCCCAAACTCCCCTCCCATCCAGGTTGTCATATAACATTGAGCAGAGTTCCATGTCTAGTACATACCTTTGCTTTTTTAAATTTTTTTTTAGTAAAAAAGAGTCAAAATCTTATGAAAATTTTGTTAGGTATGTCTACCTAACAGTAGAAAAGAAAAAAAAAAAAAACATCTCACCGGTACTAATGTAACTATCTTATAAAATCCCAAAGAAAACAAAATTTGGGACTTTACTGGTTGGGAGGTATCCAGCTGTTTTCTGTTTATGCGACTGTACCTTTAAAGTTATTCAATTTCATATTCATGGGCTAAGAAGACATTCACGGAGTGTCTGTTCTTTCTCATTTAAAGTGGCAGGGCACTGAATCTCTCAAGGGTACTGGTCTGCTTGAATTTAACCTAAATATTTAGTTATTTTGTCCCGACTCAAGTGTATTATTCGTGCGAAGAGGAAGTATTCATGTTCGTAGCATTATTTTTAAATCCATTGTTACTTCCTTTAATTGGGAACATTGCCACCAAAGATGATGAGTGTTCTGTTCAGTTAGTACAGAAAAAGGAGACAAAAAAAAAAAGGAGACAGAGGGTAACAAGACAGTGGGTAACATTTTTCCACCAATGCCCTGGAATTTCTAGGCAAGGTTTAGAATAGCATGTGGTTTGAGGTTCCTAAACCTCAGTTTGTTTGTTTGTAAAACAAGAATAATAATATTTGGCATTGTATGAGGGCTGTCTATAATGTATATAAACCTCCAAGGATAGTATGAATTTTCAATAGGTGCTCAAAAATTATATCTATTCTTACCATAGTTTTATTAAGCTTATTAAGTCTTACTAAGATGGAAATTTTAGTGGTTTATTGTAATGCAAATCACCTTAAATATTTATGATAGATTATTTCTTTTCACTTGCTTAAAAATGTTAATGATATCCTTGCCTCTGTTATGAGCTTAAGGCATGGAATCATTTTAATTTTTTAAACTGTAAAATTTTAAGGTTCACTTTGAAAGTTTTTTTTCTCAGAAATAACACCACAAGAATATTTCATTGTATCTAATCTTTTAGGTACTTTTATAAGAAAAGGAAATTATCCGGTCCAGATTTTATAATCATGTATGCAAAGCCTATGTTCCATTTTTTTTTTTTTTCAGACCTGGAAAACGAGGTGGTTTACTTTGCACAGGAATGAACTGAAATACTTCAAAGACCAGATGGTAAGAAACACAATCATATATTTTCCCTTTAAAAATGAGACTCTAAATGAAAGGAATATCTGCCTTTTAAAATCCCTGAAATTTATGGGACACATCCTGTAAATGACTGGAGATGAGAGTTCTGGATTCCTGATACGAGCAGAGCTTTCTTGCATAAATGAGACCTGTATAGCAGACACTGTTCTCAGTCTGGCTAACCTCTAACTCTCTGGGGCATGCCACCCTCTATGTTTAGAGCAGTGGGATTGTTCCCTTACCACATTGGGTGGACTGTCTCGTAGCAGTGTTCTCTATTAAAAATATGTCCATTTATCAGGTCTAACTCATTAAGCAAATTTAAAATTATTTCATCTCTTCTCATTTTTCCTACACAAAATTTCTGAGAAAGTGGATGTCTAAAAACACGGGAGAAAAATATGCCTCCCTTCCACGTGTTAAAAATCCATCTCCACCAAATTTGAATTGACAATGAAAGTATCTTTCTAATGTCCAATTTCACGAAAAGCCAATCCCCAGACAAGCATGTGGCTTCCCTTAGGAAGTTTTATTATCAATTCCTGTAGTGGAAGTAAAGTTAACAGTCACTCATAGTGGAGACTTGTTTGGAGAATAAGTGATAAACAGATGTGTGTGTGTGTGTGTGTGTGTGTGTGTGTGTGTTTTATGATGACATAGTTTGTCCTTTTGTTTTAAGTCACCAGAACCAATTCGGATCCTAGATTTGACTGAATGTTCAGCTGTACAATTTGATTATTCACAGGAAAGGGTAAACTGCTTTTGGTAAGTTGTTTTATAGAGGAAATGTGTTTTTTTTTAATCTTCTTGCCAGATACTTATTTTGGCAGAATAAAAAATTGTATGTCTAATGTGTACAGATGTTTTGACCTGAGGCGGTACATGCATATTAAGAGTCCTTTCAGCTGAATGTAACATAAAATTTCATTTGTTGTTGTTCAGCCGCTAAGTTGGGCTTCCCAGGTGGCAGAGTGGTAAAGAATATCCCTGCCATGCAGGAGAAGTAACAGATGGGGGTTCAATCCCTGGGTTGGGAAAATCGCCAAGTTGTATCTGACTCTTTTGTAACCCCATGGACTATACCCAGCAGGCTCCTCTGTCCATGGGATTTCCCAAGCAACGATATTGGAGGGAGTTGCCACTCCCTTCTCCAGGGGATCTTCCCAACCCAGGGATCAAACCCACAGCTCCCGCATTGGCAGTCAGATTCTTTACCACTGAGCCACATGGAAGCCCTACACTCATTTAAAGTGGTATAAACAAATAAGCACTTCTGCTGGGTTTGATTCTTTATGTTGTATACTGCAACAAGTATGATGCACACGACAGGATGCCAGTCACATGCTAGACAGCTTTCATTCCTTTGAGATGTTTTATTCAATTTTAGTTATAACTTTGTTGACTCCAAGAATGAGTGATTTGTGAAATTATGACAATTCTTGCAGATGGCACAAAAATGTTTTATTCTAACACTATCAGTGTATCATGATAATTTTCTAACTGGGAGGAGTAAAGTGTCTTGAGAAAAAAGTGTTTTATTTCCCACCAACATTTATTTTAAAGTTTTAAAACATACAAAATTTGAGGGACTTACATGGACCTCTGCTCAATGTTATGTGCCAGCCTGGATGGGAGAAGGGTTTGGGGGAGAATGGGTTTAAGTACATGTATGACTGAGTCTCTTTGCTCGTCATCTGAAACTATTATAAAATTATTAATCAGCTATACTCCAATACAAAATAAAAAGTTTGAAAAAAAAAATGAAACAAGTTGAAAGACTTATATACCTATATACCCTTCACCTAGATACATCAATCATTAATATTTTGCATATTTGCTTTATCTCTATCCGTTCACTTTCTTTTGTTGAACCAATTGAAAGTAAGTTGCAGACATCATGGCACTTTCCCCGTGAATATTTAAATTTGTATCTATTAAGAATAAAAATGTCACCTATAGAACAATATCATTGTCCCACCTAAGAAAATTAACATCAACTATTGTTAATTAATGATTGGATAGTATCAGCCAATGATGGAAATCTTCTTTAAATTCACATAAAGATACCGTACACACTAACAGGGGGTTATATTTCTCATATAACAAGCAATCGGGAGGCAGACAGCTACACTGACAAGGTCCTGTCCAATGTCTATGTAGTTCTTTTGGTCTTTTCCTCATGCTTACTACTTCAGAGTCCAAGTGAAATAGTCCAGCTGTAGGCCTCATATTTTTATGTAAGCCATGAAGAAAGATGCTGGGATGGGATGAGCCAGGTCTGCCCTTTTTATCAGGAAAGCAGACATTTTCTCAGAAAATCTTCTATCATATTTTCCCTCCTATCTCATTGGCCAAGACTGCAGCCAATGGCCATCAGCAGCAGCAAAGGAAGCTAGAAAAGGGTACTAGTATGATCATGATTGGGCTTCCCAGGTGGCTCAAGTGGTAAAGAATCTGCCTGCCAATGCAGGAGACACAGGTTCAGTTCCTGGCTCAGGACGATCCCCTGGAGGAGGGCACAGCAATCCTTTCCAGTATTCTTGCCTGGAGAATCCCCTGGACAGAGGAGCATGGCAGGCTGCAGTCCGTGGGGTCGCAAAGAGTCGGACACGACTGAGTGATTGAGCATGCACATGTGATAATTGGCTCCAACCAGTTGTAATTTATTGCCTGGGGTTCTGTTAGCAAGAAGAAAGGAAAATGGTCTGTATTAACAGGTAATTAATCATGTCTCTCACAAGAAGTACCCAACAATGACAATTCCAGCAATCAGTTTTGTACAGTGTGTGCACAATATCACACCCCCTCCCCAACTTCCCCTCTGTCTACTAGTTGCCCAACCAGACTTCACATCAAGATTTCATACACAGAGAGTTACCTCTTGTCTATTCAACATTATTCACTGGTGTAAACAAGATATGTTACTTTGGTTTTAGGGTATAGAAACCCTTCTGGTTTCAGTTCAGGCTTTTTTTTTTTTTTTTTTTCACGAAAAGGACAAAAAAATTTTCTAAACTGTTTTGTGTCTCAACTGTTAGGACAGGAAATGTGGGCAGGATATAAATCAGAAGATTTTTTAAGTTAATGAATTAGACTGCTTCGGGTCTTATTTATGGCACATGGGATCTTTTACCTGCAGCGTTTGAACTCTTAGTTGCAGTATGTGGGATTGAACCTGGGCACCCCCTGCACTGGGAGCTGGGGGTTTTAGCCACTGGACCACTAGGGAAGTCCATGAGTCAAATGATTTTGACTCTATAACTCAAGACACAGTCAAAGGAGGAGTTAATTCTGTTCCTAGAACAGTCTTTCATGCCAGTAGGCAAGTTTGTCTTCCCTTCAGCAAAGATTAACTCACAGCAAGAAGGAGGCCAAGTGAATAGTTGAGGAGATTTATTGTCTCCTTTCCCGCTCTGAAAAGTTAAAACTGCTTTCATCCACAGAGGCCACTGTCCTCCTTGTTGCAGCCAGCTAACACAAATGAATTCCTTCAGCAAACTCTTTTTATTTATGTTGCTTGTTCTTTGAATTGTAGCACAAGTTCTGAGTCATTTAATGAATCAGCGGAATAAACACACGTGTGTATTCAGCCTAGATCATGAACCATAAAAGGATCTGGGTTTGACCTGGACCTCTTCCCCACGTCTATCCCACCCTTTGGACCCATTAAAATATACAAATCTGCCTGTAAAAATAATAATGTGAATCAACAACATCCTCAGCACTTCTGCAGTTTGCCAGCAGGACTAGCTGTCTATATACCAACTCCTGAGGTTCTTACCCAGGTTCTACGTCAATTCTTTTTCCACTTGGAATACTTTAATGAGTGCTCAACTAATAGATGTTCAACGGTCTGGAATATCTTACATTCTTTCTTTTGTTTCATCAGCTTAGTATTTCCATTCAGGACGTTTTACCTCTGTGCAAAGACAGGAGTAGAAGCTGACGAGTGGATCAAGATATTACGCTGGAAGCTGGTGAGTTATTCGTGTCTCTGAATGCCTAGTACTCCCAAATCACGTGTTGACGATTTCAAACTTACTGCTATTGGAAGAGTCAGGGAACCCCTGAAAACCTACGGGAAGTCAACATGCAGGCTTGTGGAAGAGTCTGTTCATTCTTCTTGAACATGGAAGGGTTGAAGAAAGGAGTAAAGATAGAGGAATGAGGCTGCACTGGGGTCTCACTGCCAGAGCCTAGCCTAGTGTCTATCAGACTTCTGATGTCTATCAGACTTCCTGTTAGTGTGTGGGTGGTCCAAGATGGCCTGGAGGAGGACGTGTGGTACCAGAAGGACAGATAGAGGAACGCTGACATAACTCTATAGTAGAAAATCCTTTTATATTGTCTGAGAAAGTGGACTTGCCAGAAAGACTTGGCTTAGTGTCCTGTGTAATTATTACTTTGTGCAGGTCAAAGCCAAAAGGTATTTTAATTTATGTTTTCCATATACCTCCTGGGAGGAAGACAAAGTGCTTATAAGAACATTCCAGTCTCATGCAATTTTTGTGCATGTGTGTTTGCAAGTTAGTGAGTTGTTAGCCAAGAACTTGTCAAAGCTTTCTCAAATTTCATATAAATACCCCCTTGAATCCCTTGATGTCTTCAGCTATAGACAGTAATCTCCAATTTTCGAAATGAAATTAGCTTATATTTAGAATCTTACTGAATAGTCCTTTCTAAACACTAGGATTTTTGCTTTTGGTTCTTTTCAATTTTAGATCCAAAGAACTAGAGCCCTCCTTTTGAGATAGTTCCACTGTATCTGATATTCAGTGGGGAAATCCTTTGCCATATGCAGTCTTTGCTCAAATATGAATTATTTTTTATTGTTTCTGTTTCATAACTTTGACACATAATCATTATAGAAAATTTAAAGTAAAAACAGCAAATGAACATTTCAGATTTCTCCCTTTGCATATAAAACATTTAAAACAAAATTTCATCATTCTGTAGTATTCTTCATCTGCTCACTTAACAATATATCATGAACATTTTTCCATATCAATAAATTTAATTTATATCTTCATTTTGATTCATTAAATAGTGTTGCTATTACTAAAAGTGCTAGGCCAGTTCCCAATTTGTGCATGTTTTAGCAACTATAGTATTTCTCCTGAGAAAAAAACAGAAAACAAGAATAAAACTTGGGGAAGAGGGGATATGATAATTACTTGTTGTTGCATAGTTTTCTTACCAGTCAGCATTTCATATTTAATATTTGTTAAAAGCCAACATTTATTATCTTAAAGTTGCTCAATAGTCCATTCAGGTGGGTGTGCTTTCTTACAGTCTCAAATAAGAAAACAGCTCGGTCAAGGGGATGGCGCAGTCCGATCTCGGTCATTCATCTTTCAATAGATCTCCCTCGGTGAGGGAGACGCTGACGCAGGAGCAGGGTGGAATGCTCCCAATGCTGGGGTCCACGGCACATTTCACATGAAAACTGACTGAGAGTTTTTCTGTAGAAACAAATCAAAAGCAGATGCAGATTTGGACCATCCAGAAGACACCACATTTGCTGACTCATGGACAACTGCTGCCCTTCAGGATCCTGCCATCTCCCTGAGACTAGCGAAGCGTCCTCATTCTGACGGGAATGGACAGGCCACTGCAACCAGGCGTGCTGGCTCTTAGAACACGCAGTAGGAGATGGCTCTGTAATCCCCCATTGTCGTCCCCAAGCTGGTTGACATTGGTTACCCGGAGTCCCACTCTGCATCATAGTCAGCTCATCTGAGTCCCAGATTGTGCTATTAACCAGGAAGCAAATGGCTATATATGCAGCCTGAAGCTTAAGACTGCTTCTTCAGAAGGTATATTGGGATAGCAGACGTCCAAGATTGGTGGGAGGGCAGTGTTTTTGTTTTTAATTTTTCCCCTCATTTATACAAAAAAACAAAGCAATTTCCAAAACAAAAATGGAAAATATTTGTAATATTTATTTTCTCTTTGTAAACAGCTCAGATATCTACTGGGTCCTGTTTTCCCTTCTAATGATAAACCCGTGAGAACTAAACCTCCTGTGGGCTATGAGGCAGAATGATAAAGGTAACAGGAGGTACAATCTTAAAAAAATCATCTCTTTTAGTCATTTTGGGGGAAACGTTATAAAGAATGAGAAAACAAATAGAGGAAGAGTGATAAAGTCATAGGTAATTTCTAGTTTAATAATAATCATGAGAATTATTATTGTAACAATAAGAGAGGACTTGTAAGCACTCAGTTCTTCATCTCACACTTCTCAAACAGCCTGAAAGAGACTAATCAAGCAGAGTGTGTTGTAACAATGCCTGCCAGAAAGTGAGCGGTAGGTACTGGCCCAAGAGAAATAGGATGTATCCTGCACTGCAAGGAGCATCCTACACCTTATTCAAGAGTAATTTCTTTCGCCTACTGAGGGAGCAACACTAATCCACATATGGAGTGTAATGATGTGTTCGTTACACAGCATTTTCAAGCCAGAATAAGGGGGTTGAAATTGGGAGATAAGATACCATCATCCATAGCTCCTAAGTAGATTCTAACTCCTTCTAGAGTCTTTATTAATAATGCTTTAGTAGGCTGAAGTTTGAAGGGAGACGAAAGTATAGGAAGAAACCAAATAAAAATGTTGTGGGGCAAAGCTATGACATTGCTCTTGCAGTCCAAAGGGCAACTTTGTTATTGAATACGTTTCTTCTGTTATTTGAACATCTAAGTCTCACAAATTACATATGTTTCAACAAGGTTTTTAATGTATTTTGTAATATTTGTATCATATGAGATAAAGCAAATGTCAAGTTAAAATGTATTGTGTCAAGTTTGCAAAATAAGAAGTTAGACATAAATGTTCCCCGAGATGTAGTTTCATGTTTTGTTTTTTTAGATCCAGAAGTGTTTGTGTAGGTAGCATTGTTTCTATTTTTTGTAAAATATGTTATTTATATCCTTTGGTTGTATCAAAAAGAGCATGATTTTTCTGTCTGTAATATTTTGCTATTAAAGTGTCTTTAGTATCTAATTTAAAAGAAATACAATTGATTAATATCATAAATAGCAATGAAGAATCCACTTTGGTTAGACTACAAGTTACTAAGGATTGAAGGATTCAGAGTTGAAGAAATAGTCCTTGTCCTCAAGTTTTTAGTTGAATACAGGCAAGATAAGAAATACATGCATAATAATGCATAAAAGTAAACGCGATAAATGCTGAAAGTGAGGCAAAGCTAGATATGGGGTGTGCTTTAGCAGCACTGCTGTTCAGTCACGAAGTCCTGTCTGACTCTTTGCGACCCCATGGACTGCAGCACGCCAGGCTTCCCTGTCCTTCACCAACTTCAGGAGCTTGCTCAAACTCCTGTCCATTGAGTTGGTGATGTCATCCAACCATCTCATCCTCTGTCATCCCCTTCTCCTCCTGCCTTCTATCTTCCCCAGCATCAGGGTCTTTTCCAATGAGTCAGCTCTTTGTATCAAGTGTTCAAAGTATTAGAGCTTGAGCTTTAGCATCAGTCCTTCCAATGAATATTCAGGATTGATTTCCTTTAGGATTCAGCATGGAGGAAATCTTTCTTTGGGAGGATTTTGACATGAAAAGGGCAGTCTAACACACACTATGTAATTGGTGTGTGTTTACCTGCTCTCAACAGCCCTGGAAAGTGGTCGTGATTTCACCTCCTGAGAGAGCTCAGGAAAAGGGCCTCAAACAAAGGAGGATATTTCATGCCAAAGGCAGGCAAGTGGGGTTGTTTTAAGATAATAGCTGCCTGTGTCAAGCTCTGTCACTAACAGTACGTGCTCATTGTAAAGGAAGTACCTCAAGACCCAGCCGAAGTATCAGCAGTTGTTCTCAGAATTCCTCTGGGGAAAATCTTGCCCCACAGAAGCACTGTTGCCTCTGGATGAGGGGAGCCCCCCTCAATAACGGGAATGGCGGTAACTGCCTCCAGGGAAACCTGCCCTTATTCCAGGGCTGCTGGGCAGAATGCTCAGTGCTCAGAGCCCTCTCCTCCAGCCAGGCGGCACCCACAAGTGGGCTCTTTGATCCTCTCCTCTCACTCACGCTGGGAGTGCAGCTTAGGGAGTTACACTGTCAGTTTCAGGAAAGAGCAGGAGAATTATCACAAGGTGAATATAAATTCTGCTCCCCTCTACTGCTACTTCAGGTCAACTGCAGCAAACCTTTATTTCTGCCCATCTTTCCAGCCACATCCAGCCTTACACACTGCTTACCATGGATTCAGGAGTTTAAGTTATCTGTGGAAAAGGGCCAGATTTTTTTTTTTTTTTTACAATCACTGGGATTTTGTAAAATCTAGTTAAGTTACTAGAAAACTGAAGAAACAAATACAACTACCACAATCCCATTTTTTTAAATTAAATTAAATAGACTTGGGACTTCCCTGATGGTCCGTGGCTAAGACTCTGAGCTCCCAATGCAGGTGGCCCAGGTTCAGTCCCTGATCAGGGAACTAGATCCTACATGTTGCAACTTAGATGGAAGATTCTGTGGGCCACACCTAAGACCCAGTGCAGCCGAACAGATAGCTATTTTTAAAAATTCAATAGACATAGTGTACCTGCTGTTTTTTTATACCCTTAACTCTCAACTTCTGTTAACTTCTCATGTACTAACAAACAGAACAGCCCAGTCTGTGGACATTTCAAGTAGCTCTGGCTAGTGGACTGCTAAGTAAAACAGACCAGAGCCTTCTTGAGGAAGAATTCATCTTGATGTTGCTACGAATGAGCTTAATAACATCTACAGCCCCTTGAATTTATATAAAAGAGGTTATCCTCCATAACATGTGCAGGTCTCATTCAAGCAGTTGAAAGACCTTAAGAGCAAACCTGGGGTTTCCATGGAGAAGAAATTCCCCCTTTAGATGACAGGCTCAGCTCCTGCCTGAGATCTTCCAGCTTTCTGGCCTGCCCTACAGATTTGAGGTTTGCCAATTTCCAAAATCACGTAACCAGTTCCTTGAAATTAATCTAGTTCATATATATCCTACTGGTTGTTTCTTTGGTGAACCCCGAGTGATACAACTTCCTTTCCCAAATACCTCATCATTTTATTATATATTGTATTGTTTGCTAAAATATTTCATTATTTTTGAATAGTTAAAAATTTAAGAAGTGCAATAAAGTTTACAGTGAAAAGGGTCATTCCTTGGATCTGTTTCCCAAGTATCCAGTTCCACTTCATGGAGGTTATCTATGACACCCCATTCTGTGGATCTCCATGGACACCATCATATCAATACAAGCAAGTATCAATATGCACACGTATTTTTTCTTCCTATACATAAATTGCAGCATTGCAGTTTCACTGAACACTATTTTTCATTGAACATTATGTTTTGGAGATCATTCTATCTCAGTACCTAACATTCTTTTTTTCCATTGAGCCAATGTAGAAATTTCTCTAACCAATCCTGTATATTAGAGTGAACATACAATTTATCTAAAGTGGGACACTTGCGAGTTGAAAGGAGCACTTAATGATTACACCAAGAACAGCAGGTATAAACTGAAATTGTTAAAAAAAAAAGTCACCTTATCTGATAGATACTTCAGCTGTTTCTAATCCTTTGATATTACTAAATTGCAATGAATATACTTGTAACTATACACTTTTCACACATCCCTGTGGACTGGCAACATAAATATCCGGAAGTGGAATTGGGGGCTTTTGTGTCAACTTCACCAGTCATGGGGTGCCCAAATTAAACATTTTGTGCCTGTGGGTTCTGTTTCTTCGGAGAATCTTAATACAATGTGTCAAAGATTATGCACATTTGAGCTTGGTATAGATTGCCAAATTGTGCGAATTAAAAGGGTGTAACAATTCACATTTCCGTCAGTGGGGAATAAAAAATGTGCTTTTTGAATCTTTCCTCATTGACTTATGATGTCATTGTTACAATTTTTTATGTCTTATATGTATGTACTAAAGTCTGTTTCTGGGTTATTCTGTTCTACTGATCTGTCTAGTCATACGTCTGATGTAGGTTTATACTATCTTTAAAAATAATCTAGTTTTATATTACCTTTTCAAAAATTCCTTAAGAGTTTTACCTTCCAGATGAACTACAGAATAATTATAGAATCTATTATACCTCTTAAAATGGAAATTTTAATAGCAGTACTATTCACTATGCAAAGGTTAAGTATCTCCATTCATTAGTTCTCTTTCCTGGGGGGGGGGGGTGTACGTATGCACACTGTGTGTATAAAATATATAATATAGAGAAAAATAAAATCACAATCTTGGTCACCTCATTTATAAAAGACTTTCTTGTTTCATGCATCACTGCACTGGCAAAAACTTCCTGGACACAATTAAATAAAAACTGGGATATGGGAATTCTAGATTTTTATCGATGTATTTAATGCTTCATTAGGTTGTAACAACTAACTATTTATAGCTTGCTGAAGGTAAAACATTTGTCTTGTCCTTATTTCTTTGTAAAGACTACTGTCCTTGCTAAATTTTAATGCCTCATCCTGTGTTTTCTATAGCATCCTGTGCACAGCTTCATCGCAACACTTTCTATGCCTGTTTTGTTTACTGAGCTGTATATTCTTTAATGACAGGTACCACAATTTAGTCTCTTATTTATAGAGGATGGGAGGAGAGTGGGAGGGAAGAAGGGAAGGAGGGAGGAAGGAAGGAGGCAGGCCCAGTGCCTAGCCACTCACCGCACAACTTGAAGGACTGCATTCACTCATATGCCATGTAAAATGCATCCTTGGAGCACAGAAATATGACATACGCGTGTGCGGCTTAGAATTCTGCAATGTGGTACTTCTAGTGAACAGCACACATTTGCTACTCAATGCCAGGTACCAGTGATGAACTCTGACTGTCAAAGAACCCAGGAGGAAATTAAAGCCTTGAATGATAGACTGCATTCCTAAAAATGAAAAGCACGTGCTAGAACTGTGATACCAATTACGCAAAGATTAAATTAGGCTCCTGGATGAGGTTTATTTTCCAACTGACAACTTATATAAGGTAAAACAGTCTCCAAACTAGACAAGAAACACTTATTTATGTGGTTGAAAGAGTGAATTAAATTACAGAGTTTAAACATTTGAAAACAGTCTGGCGGGGGCGGGGAAACCTATGTAGTGCTCAAATTGTACTTTTAAAAATACTATTTTATTTATCCTCACGTATGGAAAAACGGACATACTACCATGCATACATACATACCAATATTGGAAACAGAATTCAATAATGAATCACACCTAAATTTACAAAGACTAAACAAACATTAAAAAAAACACTGATTGGTTATAGAAAGCAGAGTGGAAGAAAAAACCATTAGCTATCATCTTCATTTCCATTAAAGACCAGCACCCTCTAAGAAGAAACAAATTCGTTAGTAAGACTCACCTACAGTGCACAACAATATATACAAATGAAAGTTAGTGATTGTACTCGTTTCATTCACTTTTCATAAGCCACTTTATCTTCCTCACACTCAATGCAAAGAAAATAATATGAAGAAAAATATGTCCTCATTATTCACAATAAAAAGTCTGCCTCATTCTGCAGGCCTGGCATATGGTATAAAAGGGAGCACTTCATGGCTCAAGGGGGTCGAAGTATCATTTTGATTCTGAGCCACCAAATAGGATCTCATGCGTATTTGGTGACTGGACTAACTCCACGGGAGCTGTGATAGACTGAACCATTTCTGTGGTATCCCCAGATCTCACCTACACAAAAAAAGATAACCATCAACCTATCCATAAATTCTATCTGTAAGGCTCTTTTTCTAGAGTAAAGTGGAAAAAGGGGGTCCTTGAGTACATGGATTACAAGTGTCACTGTGGCCTAAAGATTGCTGGATTGATATTGTGTCTGATATGATGAAGAAAATTCCAGATTAAGAAACTTCTACAACTTGTCTCAATTCTTCAAATAATGGAGCAAGTTCCTTTTCCAGGCTGACAATTAGTCCTAAAGCAAAGAGATTAAGAAATTTGAACATTAGAAAAATGCTCATCAAAATTTATATACTAAAAAGTAAATGAGACATGGTTCATTTTCCATAACTATACTTAAAACAAAATACTGTGACTCTGAACAAAGTAATTGAAAACACACAGTTATTATGAAGTTTACTTTCATCTATGATTAATGTAAATAAATAAAACCATTATATGTATCAGAAGATGTAAACTGAATTATATATGTGTTATACTTTTGGTGGAGTTTTATGAAAAACTTTAATTCATTTATACCTCATTATTTCAAAATTTGCACCAATTCAAGAATAATACACATGATTTTTACTAAAAAAAAAAAAAAAGACCTTTTCCTGACCCAATTTTAATGAACTTTATCAAAAAACAGATAGATAGCAAAGAAATAATCAGATACTTATTATATAAATTCAGTAAAGCTAAGGCACAAATGGATATTTCAAAGGCAAAAATGTTTTAAAGATGCCTCACAGGACTATAAAACACACACTGAAAGAAGCAAGCTACTAGAAATCAGCACATCCAGCTTGCTAGTTTCCTAGGGTAGAAGGCTATATATCTTAAATACTGCTTGTTTTTTGCTCAACTAAAGATCTTCTTGTCTCACACAGCATTCAAAGCACCTGGGATTCACAAGGAAATGTTCTACGTACTAGAATACAATTCTGGAGATTATCATAATTTATAACAACTGATGATTTTATAGTATGATAGTGATTTACCACAACTGAGGTTTAACATATTTAAAATACCGACACCACTACTATCCTATACAAAGAGTTTTCACATACAGTATTTTACGGCTTGAAAACATTTAGAAATGAAAGACACCCAACAGTTCATTAAATCTAAACCCCACATTTTAAACATGAGCAATCTAAATACAGGCTTCAGTGATACAGTCAGAAACAAAACTGGCTCAAATATCTTGGAAAGAAAAGTAAAGCAGTTCTAACAGTGGTGAAACCTGGAGACAGACCTTTAAAAAATTCCACTTAAACTAAAACAGAGTAAAAAAAAAAATGTAATTCAACTGAATACTGTTATGATTTTACACAAAAATAGCCAGTGAAGACCACTGGATATAATGAGATCTTACAATGCTCTCTAGAAAGTACAGCTTCCAAGTGTTTGCCCTCAAATTCTTCCACTTTGAAAAAGAATTGAGTATATTCATCCTAGTCACACTCTTTAAATTCCCAAATACATTTACCTTGCCCACTATTGTTCAAAATTTTATAGATTGGTCCTCATGGAACTGAATTCATCTGTGATCATTTTTATGTTTTGTTTGGTTATTTTCTCCACTGTTTTTTTTTTTTTTTGCTTTCTGAAACTGTTGTAATGTGAGCAAGATACTGTATTAAAGAGGGGAAAATAACATTTAATTTTCCGTTCTATTGTAAATGATCACTTATTTATACATCATCTCATCTGAACTAAAAAAATAATAGCGTAAGATCAAGAAAGCAGTTCTTAGCTCCATTATACAGATATAAACAATACTATATTTGTTTATATTATATAAACAATTGTTTATAATATATAAACAATTCAGAGAAGTTATATTTCCAGAAAACAAGGAATAGATGGTAGCGCTGGGCCATGCATTAAGGTTTTCTTACTCTAAATCTGTATTCATATCATATTAGACTGTTCAGATCCAGTATTATAAAGATTAAAAGCTGTATTTAAGGTAATTAAAACATACCTGTATTAGCATTGCTGCTGGCTATGAAACTCACTACCAAAGGTAAACGATTGAATTGAACCACCTAAAAAGAGAACAAGATCTAAAGTATAATGTTATATAGTGAAAAGGTGGTATAATTCAAATCAAATATCTTAATCTTTCTAAAAACTTTAAATGTGCAAGATATTAGCTTGACATCATGGTATTACGTCATGAAAGGTGAAAGAGCTGAAAATAAGTATTTCCGTAAAACAGACTTACTCATTATCTTAGAGACATTAATATCACTTAGTCTGGAAAGTTTCTAAGGTGGGGCTGTCTTCCTCATCTTTTTTTATCTTCTAAAGCCCTGCAAAGTGTCAATTACATAGTAGGGGCTCAATAAATATTTGATAATTAAGGAGCTAAAGGCATTATTTCTCAGTCATTCAAGTGGTTATAATGTCTCAATCTTTTGCCTCCTCTGTACCACTATAATTTAAATTAACTTACATTTAAGTCAACTTAAAATCAGCTATCTTTTTAAAAAATTTAGCTTCAACCTAACCTTTACTGACTAAATTAAAGGTCAGATGAGCTGGTTATCTTCTGCCTAATAGATACTAAAACACATAACCTTTAAAATAAAAAGTACCACATCTGTATCATTGGTAGTGCTTGACTTACACCCTGGGAAACTCTGCTCTGTGGAAAGCAGCGCATGCTCAATTGCTCAATACTGGAGTGAGTTGCCATGCCCTACTCCAGGGGACCTTCCCGACCCAGGAACTGAAACAGTGTCTCTCCTGTCTCCTGCATCGGCAGGCAGATTCTTTACTGCTGTGAAGAAGTTACTGATTTATTCTAACGAAAATACAGCTGGCGATCAAGAGATCTGTAGCAACTAATTTCTCTCCCACAAATAATAACCTCATTTATTTTATATATTTATATATTTCACGCCAAAAGATGGGATTAGTAGCAATAACAAATGTAAATAACTATCATTTGACTTTCAAGGAAAATCCTGTATCTGTCACAACAACAACCAGTGTGTCATTTGAGAAATCACAGTTGTTAAATAAGCTAAGGGCACCATCTACTGGAGGTATTAATAACAGTGACCTGACTTACCCTTTTTAGGATAATATATATTTTACTATTCAATCTTTTAATCTAATTGTTCATATTAATTCCTGAAGTAAAATGTGAAAAAAAATCACTACAGTTTAACATAACCAATTTGAAGGTGAAGATGTTAAAATTCCATCACTTTGGAAACCAAAATTTAGAATTATAAAAACAAACTATTCTACAAAGAAGAGAGAATAATAGTTGAAATCATCAGCAAACCATTTGATAATTATGAACTTACCTGGTAGGTGTTATAGTAACAGATGATACTTTTATTTTTTGAAAGTCCGAGTTTGCTCCCTTGGTCTGTCGCAAGGGCAAAAGTTGATAAGAAACCAGGTCTCAAAGCATGCTCTGGAGCATTATCATTGGCCACTGGAAATACAAGTGATTTAAGTAAAAATTTTGTAGGATATACAGTGAGAAGACATTTAGAGTAGTTTAAAAAAAAAAAACAAAGACATAAACTTGTAGGAAAAAAAAAGCACAAGAGTTACGCTTCACAACACTGAAGTTCATAATACTAATTGGGTCTCATCAGTTTAGGTGAGAAAAACCATTCAATCACAACGAAGGGAAAAAATACTGGTTCTCACAATTTTTCAAAAAATTTCAAATGAATACTAACCGTCTCTATCTTCTTAATATCTAACTTAAAACAGGTTATGATTATCAGTACAATTAATAAGTTGAATATTCTGGTTAACTATGAGCTAAGTGAGAATACTGGAAAAAAAGCTTTAAAAACCTTTGCTCTTACAAAACCCACAGAAGCATCATTTGTAGATGATGATAATTCTACACCTGGCCACTGATTTAAGTTTTTTACACTCACTGAAAGGTCTATGTGGAGTTGGTTGTACCATAAGTGCTGAGCTTAAGGTTTTAACAGAGATCCTCAAAAAGAACACTGGAGCTGGAAAATCTGAGATTATTTTGTTCAAAGTCCTCGTTATGGAACTGAGAAAAGGAAGTGATTTGCCCATGGCTACCTATGTTCTGTGCTGGGTTAGGAAGCACACTGGATCACATATCAGAAGATGATGGGTTCTATGACCATCTTGTCACTGACTCATGAGCAACTTGGAGCTGACAATGTACTCTTTGCACTTGACCATTTTCATTAATAAAATGAAAGAACTACATTAGCTAACTTCTAAACTTTGATTGAATTCTAAAGTCTGAAATTATCTGACATATAAGATAACCTCAGGTGAAGAATATATTGTAAACAAAATATGCAGAACATTATTTAACCTTTCTGTCATATCACATATACTTAAAAAAAAAAAAGAGTTAAACCCTTAGGCAAAAAGAAACCTTTTCTTTCCTTTTTTTTAGGTTAACCAACTTTTCTTTAAGCAAGAATTTTTGATAGATTCTGGTTAACTAAAGTAACTGTGAAGTTAAAAGTTTTTCAAAATCTTATTTCCAATAAGGAAGAACAAGAAAGAGTAAACAAAACAATAAATTTATGTTAATTCAAATGTACGGCTGTTTATCCTAAAACCACCAGCAATACTGATGAAAAATATATGCTGGGGGAGTCTGTGGGTATAATATGTCTCGCTGCATATATGCTCATTCTCATGATTCAGATTTACTAACTGTTTACATTATACATAAAATGTCTTTAATGGGAAACTGGGCCTTCAATAAATCCTTACTTAAACTCTGCATCCTATCATGAAATAGTTGATATATAATTAGATTCCAACCTATCCTTCAACACACAACCTGAATGTACTGAAATGGGTTATTTTTTGCTTGCTTTCTGTATTACCCAAATATAAATACATTTTTATTCAAAAGCAAACATGGCACTGACATGTAATTGCGGCATTTTACCTTTGATGACAGGCACTCCATCTCTATCTGACACAACAATAGCATGGAGCCCCTCAACACTAGAAAGGAAAAGTTAATGTATTATAAAACACTGTCTCAAAATATGTACCTTCAAAATCATAATGATAATTCTCATATATATTTCTGAAAAACCATGAGAACTCAATCACTGATATAAGCTCCTATAACATGTTTGCAAAACTCTTCCACCATAAGAAGCAAAAAAGAGACCCAGTTGCTGCCTTCCCACAACTTGCAATCTAAAAGGAGAGTGGCTATCGTTCAGATTACCTCACACAAATCTAACACTACAACTGTCCAGAACTGCCATTAAGAGATGTGTGGGGCTACGAGAGAGCTTATAAAAGGAGGGGTAGATTCAGATAGATGGGTCAGGCAGGGCTTCCCGGAGGAAGTGGTACCTCAGCTGAGACGTTATGGTAATAAGAAAAGTGGAGTGGGGAGATCACTGTAAGCTGAGAGAACAGGACAGAAAGAATGGAGGTCACAGGGCAATCCTCTGAACCACGCTTACACAAGAAGTAAACAGAGTGGTCAAGACCACAGCTCTGAAGTAAGAAAGACCTGAGTTCCCGTTCAGGCTCTGGTGTTTACTGTTTATGCTACCTTGCATCAATTACAAAACCTCGCTAAGCCTCAGTTAATATGAAAATGGGGATACTTGTACTCATTTGTGTGTGTAAGTCATTTCAGTCGTGTTCAAATCTCTGTGATCCCATGGATTGTAGCCTGCCAGGCTCCTCTGTCCATGGGATTCTCCAGGCAAGAATACTGGACTGGGTTCCCATGCCCTCCTCCAGGGGATCTTCCCGACCCAGGGTCTCCTGCATTGCAGGCAGATTCTTTACTGCTGAGCCTTTGGCTACTGTGAAATTTAATACAATGATGCATGCAAAGTGGAAGGTGGCTGGTAGACAATTAATATTCAAAAATATGAATTAATATCAATGTTGTCATCTGTACACACTGAAAATAACATAATTTGTCCCTGCAATTTAAATATGAAATTATTAGTGAGAATTCCTAGAGCCCCCAAATGTTAAAAATTATAATGGGGAAACACTCAAATCATCATCATTTATACTGGGCTTCCACATGGTGCAGTGGTAAAGAATCTGCCTGCTAATGCAGGAGACATTGCCACAGTCACCCCAATCTTTAGCAACCACTTCCCAGACTGGTCAGCAGCCATCAATACTGAGGCAAGATCCTCCACCAGCAATAACATTAAGATTCATTAAAGGCTCAGATGATGGTTAGCACTTTCTAGCAATAAGGTATTTTTTACCTAATGATGTACACTGTTTTTTTAGACATCATGTTATTACACACTTTACAAACTACAGTAGAGTGTAAACACAACTTTTATATGCAACAGGAAACAGAAAAAATTGTGACTCGCTTTATCTCAATATTCACTTTACTGCAGTGGTCTGGAACCAAACCCACAATCTCTCTGAGGAATGCCTGTATCTTAAAATATCTGCAAAATGCAATGTTTGTTGTTCCTACTATATCCCCAAATAAATGGAGATTGTTATTAGCTTAGAAAAGAGCAGTATTAGCTTAATATTTTAGCTTAGGAATGAGAAGTATCACTACTAACTTAATGTGCAGGTGCATAGAGTATCTCTGACGGTTAACAGTGGGTGTCTCTGAGACAGGAATCGTGTGGCTGGATGACAGGGTTAAGAAACTCAATTAACTTTTGCATCTTGAACTTTACAAATATATTGCCTACTCAAAACGTGGCAGTGTTAGTCGCAAAGTTGTATCCAACTTTCTGTGACTCCATGGGCTGTAGCCTTGGAGTGGTAGGCATTTCCTTCTCCAAAGGATCTTTCTGACCCAGGGATTGAACCTGAGTCTCCTGCATTGCAAAAAATTGTCAATCACTATACTGTGTACCCCCATGTAGACGCAGCAATTAAGTCTTAAAAGCAGTATGAAAAATAAAGGCAAGTTCCTAGGTTTTTTAATCTACTAAACTGCTGTGAAAGAACTCTAAAGTGGCAAGAAACTGGGTTCTAGCCCTTCACCATTCACCAGCTGCTTAATTTGAGACAAGTCATGTAACTTCTCTAGGGATCATGTTGTTTATCTGCAAACTCAAACCGTATCACTTGTGCTACCTAAGATTATGTTAGCCATTTGAAAGTGCTAAATAACAGCAGAACATAGTATTAGTCTAAGGCAAACAGAAACAAAATACTAAACAAAACACGTTAAGCAGAAATTATTTAATAACAAATTAGTAATTTTTTACCTCGGTAATTTTTTATACAGGAATCGTTTTAGATCCTGAAAGAGAGTATAAAAATTTTACTATAATAATATGCCTGGTACTGGTTCTCTAGACACTGTCCTATCCACATCTCAGGTACCTTAAGTATTCATTCACAACCATTCTTGTTTGTGTTTTGTCTTTCTCGTTTTGCTTTTGATGCTTTAAGGACTGGTGTAACTTGCAACAACTAATCTTTGTTTCTAAGCCTCAGTTGCATTATTTGCTGAGTAAGCATAATTAAAGACCCTACATTATAAGACTGTTACTAAAGTTTATTGAAAACACTCATGTCAAGAGATTAGCATATCCAGCAGTGGAAACACAAATACATATTAGCTATAGCATTAGACCATACTTCTCATACTACTGTACATCTTGTTGCTAACTTTGCATTCACTTCAGAATATATTATGAATATTTTTCCACATCCACAGACTTTTTAACGTCACTTTAAGATCCGAGGTAAGTTGACTAACTTCGTGAAACTCACTTTTCTTACATGAGTAAAGACACATGACAAAGTGTGTCAAGCATTTAGCATGGAACATAATTATGACTTAAAAAAATTTTGAGACTACTTTGTCTCATTATACTCTCTCATCTGGGGAATTTCACTGACAGTCCAGGTAGCAATCATGAGTTCTACATAGGTAAATCAGATACATGTTCTTTTGACCCTCTAATTCCTACTACTCTCCAAACCTGAATGTTCATTTTAGTTCATGCTATCACCACCAGCTTACCTTTGCTCTCATCTTAAACACAAAATCACAAAACTCATCATTTTTCATCCAAAATCTAGATTTCCTCAATCTCTTCCTGTGTCCACTAATGGCACTACTGTTCCCTGTTACTTAGCTTTGAAACTTAAGGTAATATAATAACCCTAAACTTCCATGTGTCACTTTAAAAACCACTTGTGAAGTCAAGTATTTTTAAACTGATGTTCTCCTCTCCTTTTCGGATGACATTACAATTTAGGTTCATTTTAATATTTATGACTAATACCAGCCTCCCAATTGGTGTGATGGTCTATCACTTCTATCTCACACATTTCTACACAAAGCCAATAATCATATAATTCTCCTTCTCTAAATGGACAATTGCAGTGACTCTCAACCCTGGCTATGGACAACACTTGCAGAGTATAAAAAGAACTCTGACGTCTGTATTGGAAATGCTCCCCAGAGCATTCCCCATGCAGCCAAGATCAAGAACCAATGTTTGAATGGCTCTCCACTGTTTACGGAATTATGTACGAATCCTGTAGATATTTGAGGCTCTCTACAATATGGATGGGCTACAACACATTTTATAGTCCTGCTTCCTACCACTCCCTCATACACTTCCTCAGCTCCAGATGAAATGGGCTATTTACAGCTCTGCAACACACATCTTTCTGTTTCCTATCTTTAACTTTGCTCATGCTTTCATTCTAACTATTAATAGTAATACCCTCTGGATCTTACTTTAAAAAAAAAATGCTACTCATCAATTAGAGCTAATCTCAACCACCAAATACTCCAAACAGGCTTCCCTGATAAAGACAAACTGATGTAATCCCTCTCTTCTCTGAATTTTCACACAATAATGTATGCATATCTATGATCACTTGCCTATTGTACTTTTTTTTGTAACCTTTAAAAATCCTTAAGGAGAGAAATTATACCTTAGTTATCTTTATTTCTCCCACAGCCCTTATTAGAACAATCTTTTCAAGGGAGATGCTCAAAAGAATTCAGTGATTTGATTAAGCCTGGAGAATAAGGCCTCAAAAATATACTGGAAGACACCCAAAAATGGAGTGATAAAGACATAAAAAGTTGCTAAATGTTGAAACACACAATCCTGCAACCTAAAAGAAAAATCAGATTCATATTGTTGAATAATCATTTAGTGTAGTTAAGAACATGGATTCTGGAGTCTGCATGGGTTGGTATCCTGACTCAGCAACAAACTAGCTGTGTAATCTGAGGAAGTTACTCGATCTTTCTGTGACTTAGCATCTTCATCTATAAACACAGTGATTAACAGTGCATATCTCATGAAAGTTATTGCAATAATTAAATGAGTATCTGTTCAATGTTCCAAAGAATATCTAGCATATATATAAACAAAATGTGTGTGTGTTAGTTGCTTAGTGGTGTCGGACTCTTTGCAACCCCACAGACTGCAGCCCATCAGGTCCCTCTGTCCATGGGATTTTCCGGGCAAGAACACTGGAATGGGTTGCCATTTCCTTCTCCAAAAGGAATTACAGAAAGAAAGTGAAGTCGCTCAGTCGTGTCTGACTCTTTGTGACCCCATGGACTGTAGCCTACCAGGCTCCCCCATCCATGGAATTTTCCAGGCAAGAGTACTGGAGTGGGTTGCCATTTCCTTCTCCAATATAAACAAAATAACAGTATGTAAAAATATAACAGTATGTAAAATATAAACAAATATAAACATTAATAATATTAATTCCCTGTTGTTTCCAGAAAGTAGTACAATAAAGTTTCCTAAATTTAGAATTTTAATTGTATTGCTGTGTTAAAAAGGCAATGGTTATAAATCATCTGAAATTGATACAGTGAACCCAAAGAGACTTAACTGGAAAAGGATTCAGAGCAGCAAACCATCATTTAGAAACTGAAATGGTAAATATGCAGAATCTGTCTTATGCCTGGGGCGTGGGAAAAATAAAATTGTCTCAACCTCAGGCACCTTTAAGTGTCTTCCACCCCCATTCCAGGCAGAAACTCAGGGCCCCGAAAATTACTCCTATTAGTCTCCTGACTTCAGATCCTAGACAAAGTAATTGGAGGGAAGCGGTAAAACGAAACAAATTTGTATTTAGGAAGCGCTCTCTCCCCACCCAGTAGTCTCAACCTACTCTCCACTCTCTCCTTCCTCTTATATGGGGGTGTTAACTCACATCCGCCATGATGAACCCCTTTCTCCGGCAGGATCAATCTCCACGCCTGAAAGAGAAACTCCGGGTGACTCTCCCCTCAAGACTTCCTCTCCCTCCCCACCCCCAACCTAATAAGCAGTGTCAGCTCTCCGCTGGGTCAGGCAAGGATCCACGGCTCCAGGGCTCCAGCCAAGGAGGCTGATTGGAGTCGGAATTCCCAAATACTCAGCCGGGTAACCGAGATGCCTGACAGCCCACTAACCCCCAAAATCCAAGCCCAAACGGGAGGCGAAAGCGGCATCTTCTCTTCCGTCTCACCACCCGCGCCACTTGCGGCCTATGCCACCGGGCAAAGTGGCTGCAGTTACCTGGGTTTCTGGGTTGCCTGTTTCTCTGAACTGCCACTTCAGGGACAACTTCTGGGACAGGTTCCTCTAAAAGCCGCAGTCACATGATTTGTGACCTCTTCTGTGCTCCCGGAAGCACTTCTCAAGACACCGTCGCTAGGTGACTCGGGATTTCCGGGGCGGTACTTCGACAAGGGAGCGCGCATTTGCGCGGTAAGCCCCGGTCCGCTCACCGCGGGTGCTTTTTGCATCTGTGAGTTCAGGCTGTCCCAGAGCTCTGCACTTGAATAGAGATTGCTTTGCTTTGAGATCCCGGAACCCTGAAGATTCTCAGAAAACGCAAGCAAGAAAACGTATTTGTTTGAGGCGGGTGCATAAATTTCATTATTTTTTTCTTGTGGTCCGCTATCTTAAAACCTCTTCTTGTAGATGAATACATTTAAAGGGGGTGGTGTTACATACTGAACAGCAAGCCCCAGGTCCGTCGGTCTCTGATCGTAATTTATTAATCTTTTGGCTTCCCATGGGAGCTACCCTCGTACTGTGACTTGTCTGGATTGAATCAAGGATCCTTGAGCTTTCTGGAGATCTCCTTTGTGCGTACATCAAGCTTTTACATATGCAGACATGGAGCAACCTTTTTTCATTGGCTCTTTATTCAGAAGACCATACTTTTTAAAAAAATTTAAATTTATTTTAATTGAAGGCTAATTACTTTATAATATTGTATTGGTTTTGCCATACATCAACATGAATCCGCCACGGGTGTACACGTATTCCCAATCCTGAACCCCCCACCCCCCACCCCCACCTCCCTCTGCATACTATACCTCTGGGTCATCCCAGCGCACCAGCCCCAAGCATCCTGTATCCTGCATCGAACCTAGACTGGCGATTCGTTTCTTATATGATATACATGTTTCAGTGCCATTCTCCCAAATCATCCCACCCTCTCCCTCTCCCACAGAGTCCAAAAGACTGTTCTATATATCTGTGTCTCTTCTGCTGTCTCACATACAGGATTATCATTACCATCTTTCTAAATTCCATATATATGCGTTCGTATACTGTATTGGTGTTTTTCTTTCTGGCGTACTACACTCTATAATCGACTCCAGTTTCATCCACCTCATTAGAACTGATTCAAATGTATTCTTTTTGATGGGTGAGTAATACTCCATTGTGTATATGTACCACAGCTTTCTTATCCATTCATCTGCTGAGGGACATCTAGGTTGCTTCCATGTCCTGGCTATTATAAACAGTGCTGCGATGAACATTGGGGTACACGTGTGAAGAAGACCATACTTTTAAGAACTGTCTATAATTTTTTATTTGGTGCATTGCTTGTTTGCACATTGCACATTGGTAGGAAAATGAGGTCTAGGGGAACTTCTTTTCCACAGATCATCAAGTTCAGTTCAGTTGCTTAGTCCTGTCCCAGTCTTTGTGACCCCATAGACTTCAGTACGCCAGGCTTCCCTGTCCACCAATTCCCAGAACTTGCTCAAACTCCTTTCCATTGAGTCGGTGATGCCATCCAACCATCGCATCCTGTGTCATCCCCTTCTCCTCCTGCCTTCAGTCTTCCCCAGCATCAAGTCTTTTCTAATAAGTCACCTTCACATCAGGTGGCCAAAGTATTTATTGGAGCTTCAGCATCACCGTCAACCCTTCCAATGAAAATTCAGGGCTGATGGATTGACTGGTTTGAGCTCCTTGAAATCCAAGGGATCCCTGAAAATAGAAGTGCAAAAGGAACCAGCTATAGACCAAGGTGTGGTGGAAAGATACTAATTTGCTAGTTACCCTTAGGAGGTTGAAATGGTAAGTTACAAAGCACCTAGATGTTACAAATGATCTGCTTGTCATTATAAGAGAACTTGACAGTTCCATAGCAACTGACATTGAAGACCACTTCCTTTTCCTTTGATTTCTTAGCCTCTAGAACACCGTACTTATTTTAGTTCCTCACTCAGCCTCCTCACTCTTAAAGCTTGTCTTCGAGTCTTCTGCTGTTTTTCTTTCCACAGTATCCTGAGAATGTGATTCCTAAACCTGCACCTTTCCTCTGAGCTCAAGGTTCATATTTTCAGCTGCTTGTTGGATATTGGATATTTCTACATACCTGTCAGTTCGAACCCAAAGGTACTAAAAAACTCCAGTAAACCTGTTTCCTGATCTATGTCCTTGTTGGTTCCATGATTCTGTCAGGTATCATGTTTGCTTTCCTTTCTCATGTCCTTTTCTCACTTAACGATTTTTTACATCTATGTTTTTTTCAGCTCTTCATTCAACCCTTACTGTATTCAGCAAGACTATATCAGTAGCCACTTAAGGAAGCCCAGTTAAACCTTTCTAAAACAATGTATATTATTTCTGACCAAAGAAATCTTTAGTGACATACCATTGCAGACAATGCTTGACATAGTCTTTAATCATTTCATTTTACTTGTAAATGCAATCTAATGTGAATCCTATTTTTCAGCCAAATTGATTATATCACCCTTCCATCAAAATGACTCTTATTATCTCAGGTAGTTGTGGGGGTTCCTGAATCTGAAATGTTTATTTCTCCTGTAGGAGAGGAAAAACTTCCTTATACCTGATTAGATTCTGTGGCTGGGGCCAACAATGAAATTGACAGACAGATTGACAGGATCAAAACATACAAATTCATTTACTATTTTTACATGTACATGAGAGTCTTCAGAAGGAAAATGAAGATCCAAAACTTCATTAGGCCTGAAAATTTATATGCCATTTTACACAAAGAACAATAAACTGTGAGGATGAGACAAAACAAGGGGCTTAGGCTAACAGCAATAAATTGTATGACGGTGACTATTAAACATATGGAATAAACTAACGGAAGATAAGGGTTATTTTAGTAGGTTTGTTTATACAGGTCCATTTCAGTGTCAGTCCCATCTCTGGTGATAAGAATGTTCTTCTCTTCCTGGTAGAAGGAGGGCGCATTTCTCATGGGAAGTTTTACGACAAGCCTTTAAGTGAAGGTGGGAGGTCAGAGAGCCTTTCATGCATTTGCTGTGGCATATTTCAGGGTGGCATGTTCTAAACCCTTTCATTTTCTTCCTTAGCTATTTAAATCTTGTTTCCTTATAACACCTCATCCATCACATTCTCTTGAATATTCCTATATATTACCAAGAAGAAATGATATTTATTTGTACATAATTATGTGTCATAGCTTTAATTTGCTTATCCAATGAGACCATAAAGTCTAGGAGGGGTCATGGTTTCAATTTTTTTTTTCAGTTTCTTACAATGCTTGTTTCTTGCACTCTGTAGGTACGCATTCAACATTTGTAGGATGAAAGTGATTACGAGAAGTCATTAGTTTTGACCCTGACTAAAACTCATTTCTCATTTCCCCACTGTTTCTCCCCTCTGTTTGCCCCTAAGTTTGGAGTCAAATAAAAGTATGAGCTCTAGCAAGACTTCTAATTTCTGGAAGCATTGCTTTTCATTTTAACAAAATTATCCATCTTAATGACATTATTACATAGTAGTTGACCTGGAAAACTGCTGATTTTTTTCTTCTTCTTGAGTGGCAAAAAGGGAAAGCACAGCTTTCCAAGATCTTCAGATACCAAATACCACCACTAACGTCTGCAAATTGAAAAATCTAGTAAGATTTTTAATTTCCAAGCATGGTGGTTTCTAAATTATGGCATGTCAGTAGAGCTCCTTATGTACTCAGACTGATCTGTTTGCATTTACCCATGCATTTACCCATCAATAACAGGTCCAGGACTAGGGGAAATATTTACTGACCTAAAAGATTATCAGCAGGATATGCCAGTTCTCCAAAGTGGGATGTAACAGATGATTGCTGAGGTTCAGAAAGAAACAGACATTGTATGCATGCCTCTGCACATAAAATTTTTACCTCATTATACAAATTTGCTATTTTGCATAATAGTACATGAAATAGTTAACAAACACATGCTCTGACTTTGTTATATCAGAGCCTTTGTTTCTGCTGCTCTTTAGCTTAAATTTCTCTCAGCTGTTGAATATAGCTTAAAAAATTTTTTTCTTTAATTCTCAATTTTTAAAAAAATTCTGGTTTCCTATCAAAAAATAAACAATCATCTGAATTTAGGTTGGTTCCACTGTCTGTGTAAAAATTCTAGCAAACTCAAATGGGAAGGAGAGGCTTGCTGATTCTCCAACATACAAAAATAAAAATTTTATAACTTACACTGGCCGAGTTGTAAAATGTCTTATAAATTTTGATTCTGCCTGTGGTTTAGAATTTAGTCTGTGGAAAATACAATCTAAGATCTATACAATAACTTTCTCTACTGTACTACACCCATTGTTGTCACACGTCAGTCACTTCAGAAATCACTAATTCCCTTGATCTCTGGCTTACATCTAATAGTGCAATTACTCACTTGTCAACATCTTAGACACCCCTGCCATCTTTCCTGCCTGACATAACCTCAAATTTAGATGAAGTAAATAAGTGTATTCTCCACATTTATGCCAAGGCTGCTGAGTTAAGCTGGAAAAAATATATAACATTTAACAGACTGTAAATTCTGTCACTAGTTTGGTAGCCACAGAAATCATCCTTTTCACTAGTCAGCTGACAGAATGATTCTTTCAAACTGTCTTCATTCTAAGTGTCTGCTTATCATCCTTTCCATTCCCCAATTTTACATAAATTGCTTATTGCATTAAGAAAATACAAGCCATAACATCGAGCCACTAATGCTACAAATCTGCTTTTGTACTCATCTTCTGTATATTCCTTTCTGAAAGAATGCTGGTGGTGTCACATAGCTATACTTCCTATCATTCCTACATTCACTTTTACCCTCCAGTCTTCTCTGCACAGCAACTAAAATGTTATTTTAAAAACACAAATCTCATCATATTAACCCCTTCATTAAAAGTCTCAAAGGTTTTCTTTGAACACACACACACACACACACACACACGCACACACATATATATATAGCCTCATGGGATTTGGCCCTTAATTCTCTAACTTGGTCTCATTCCCTAGGTCATAATCTTACAAGTTTGTTTTCACTTCTGTAAAGTTTCTATGACCTTATCGACTTAGCACACTCTGCCTGAAATACTTATCCAGCATTCACCTCACTCTGACTTATCTCTTCTTATGGGTTTCAGCTTAAACTCACTTTCTCAGAGAAAACTTCCCTAATCTCCCAGAGTAAAGTCTTCTAGATACATGCTTTCATTGTACCTTGAAATTTTCTTTGTAGCATTTATCATAAGTAGTTATTTACTTGACATTTATTTCCCTTGCTAGATGTAAACTTCATGAGGATTTTGGTCTTGTTCAGTGATTAATTCCCACATTATGTCCTGGGTCATAGCAAATATTCATACGTTTGTTGACTGGTTGAATGAATGAAAGAAAAGTCATAGTAAGAATATAAAACATGATAAGAACAAATCCTTTACAGTGAGAACAGACCTTCTTTTTATTCATATATTGAGATAAACTGCAAAGACTGAAAGACAAAAATTCATCATAAATCATTCAGAACATTCATTAAAAATCAAATGTATTTTCTTTAACAGAGTTCTCACACAGAAAATTTCATTTTATGTAAGTCTGATACAACATTAAATATTTTACAAATCAGACATTTCATTTTTAAATCTAACTATAATTTTGAATGCACTATAGACAAAGAAGATCTTTACCAATTCACTTCATTTAACTTATACAAGGCTTCCATTAAAATTCCATCACACCTTGAAAATTACCTGCAGCTTTTAAAAAAACACATGATCTAAACTTTATATGGAAAGAAAATTGTTATGTAGCAATCCAAAAACTGAGAAAAATAAAAAAGGTAAGAAGCATTTCTTAATACAAATAAATTACAAAAATGCCATTTATGTGTGAGTTTCTTTCTTTTCACTGATAACTGTCATCCACCCAGAGTCCAAAACAATTCATTTTAAAATTGATGCTTAAAATACTCCAATGTCACTGAAAAATCTATTATTTTAGTGGTACTATTAAATGGCAAAGTAGGATATCAGATTAGAATGTCCAAACTCCTGTACTAAAGTGAATGAGACATTCACATTCATGCCAGATGTCATCTGTTATGCATTACCAGACAGTTTGGCAATCAATAATCCCAATTTTTAATGGAAACTTACTAAAACATTGCAAAAAACACTTCTTACCCTTTACCATATTTCCAGACTGCTATAGAAAATACAATTATATTTGAAGTATGGGCTTTATAGTAGGAATCTCTGTTAAAATATGGAAAAGATCAACAAAAAGAACCCACACCAATGAAATTCTATGGACTGATTTTCAAAGTTAGAAATAAGAAAATCCACTGCTAGTGGAAGCCCTGCACTGTGCAAATATAGTGTGGTATATATTAAACAATCACACATTTGAGGTATTAGCTGGAAAATATATTTATATATATATATATTTATCTATATATATACACCTATACATGGACACATCCACAGAATATTCACAAATCTATTGGCCCCAAAACCAGCAGATAATAAAATTAAATGAAAAGAAATTACATACCAACAGGAAAGTTACACACAAGGAATTTACAAAAGATGTGGTTACATAATCCTTAATATAAGGAATATGTTCTGAACTAGTGTTTTGAGGGAAAATGTTTCCATTTATATGAAACTGTCTATTTAATAGTAATAAAACCAGAAAGGAAGCCTGAATTTGAGAACTGTATTGCCTGCCAGATGATTAAAGGGATGTATAAGAGTTCTTAAAGATGCTCATTCTATGCACTTGTTCTTTAAAAAAAAGAAAAAAAAAAAAATAGAAACTATGTCGTTATGATACTATATAGAGAATTTTACAAACTTCAAGCAGTAGTCCAATGTGGCCAAGAGACGGTCGTTCAGCTATCTAATACAGATTAAAATTAATATCTATTATTCATTTTCAGAAGGTTTTCTGTTTAAAAAATAGATTATAAATGCCCTTTCAGCTGGCTACTCAGTATGAAGACAGACAACAGTATAGTAATACTGAACACAAGCTTCATATGGAGAAGCTAAGTAAGTGCACAAATTCTCCTTTTGAATCTTTTGGTCTTTTGACATAATTCTTACTTAACTAAAAAGACAGCTTATTGGTCCTCAGGCCAACATTATGGAATATTTCACTGCCTTTACATACGTGGGAGTTTTTAAATGAAATCTGTTGAATGAATTATTAATATTAACATGTCACATCTGTTAAATAACACCTGCATTTAAAAATATTACAGATCAACAAAGGGAAGTCAAGAGGTTAATCATTTCTCTCAGTATCTATTTTACATACTAGTGTAACTAAAGATGCAACAGGAAGAACACTTAAGCATTAAAGTGCAATTAAAATAAAGGGCTGGAATTCTACCTTCCCGTTCTTAACAATAAAACCTGAAGTGACATACAAGCAGAGAGGCCTAATGCACTGGCACACATGTACCTTAAGGATTTACTTTTCTCTACCAAATCTTTGTGGATCATAAATAAGAATGGAATGATTATTAAACAAATACTTATTTAAGCATTCAAATGCAGTCTGTTCCCAAAACATAGTTTCACTTATTATTTCTCATGGTTGAGAATTAAATTCTCAGATTTGCTCACAGTAAATTCCAAAACTTACAAAGGACTAACACCTATTGGGAAACAAAAAAATCAAAAGAGGAGGAGAAAAGATACTATTTACCTTCTCCCAAATTCCTGCAAGAACACTGATGTCTGTGTGTGTGTTTAAAAGGGATAAAAATGTAAAGCATTAATAAACGTAATTGCTTCCAAACTTCTAAAATACCAGAGAAGCTAGTAAAGCAATATTCAAAGACTGAAAGCATTTAGGCAGTGATTAAAATGAAGAGGACAAGTTATCATATTTAATTGGAGAGTTCAGCTAGCTAAAAATACGATGGTAAAACATTGGGATTTTTGTTAGAAGAACAGAAAAAGTGAGAATCTTACATTTCAAGATACTTTGATTACAGAAACAAACAAACATAGATTAGGTCACTTTACTTTGTAGAATTAACCCAAAATTCTAAGACACTTACTTGGACAGGCCTTTATATCATGACATAGGTGACCTTAAGGACTTACTCTTTACTTGCATAATTTACATGTAGCTTAAATTGTCAGGCACTCGATCAGTGCTTTACCAAAGTCATTTGAACATTTTATCAAACACATTTTATGAAATTTAATGTAATGCAACTGAAATATAATAACTGTCCAAAAGCCATGTATAACTTCATAAAATATAACCACTTAACATGATAACTTCACCTGTTCCTTTAACATCAGGATTAAGGGAAAAACAATCAGTCAACAAGAGTTCAATTAACATAAACATCAATCACAGTAGTGTAAATTCCCCATTAAAACCAGAAAATTAATGGATGGAATTTTTTCATTTAAATTTTTATAAGTTTTTGGGTGCATACAAACTTTCAGTTAATTAGAATGCTATTACTTTATTTTTTTAAGAAACTCATTCTATAGGCTGAAGAAATCATTTTAGATTATATTTTCTTTTAGGCACAATATTTTTTTTTTAAGGTTACATTTCTAAAGAAAGTTGGTTAAGCTGTCCAGTTTTTCTAGGACAGTATCTTGTTTAGTTAAATGATTAATTCAATCAAGGCATTTCTATTGATAAGAGAACATTTAAAAAAGAATGGTCATTTCAGAAGTTCTATTCAACATATGCTATATAAATTATACTCAGGAAAAAAAATTTTAAATAAAAGAACACCATGTTCTAACTAGCATTCTTCCACACACAGAAAAAAACCAAAGATGTGTTTATGTTCTGTTAAATGAGTATGAAAGCAAAATCATTAAAATACTACAACTTGTTAAAACATAGAAGACTAGAAATCAAATAGCTTCATATCCAATATATAGGCACCCAAAACTTCAATTTCCAGCTGATTTTTCTAATTTACATTTTTGGATGTAACTGTAAGGAGCTTATTCCTATAGGATTAATTGAATTACTTAATGGTGAATAAATTTGAGCTCAAATTTTGTAAAGATAACCTGCTATAAATCACTATTCTACCTGCTGCTATATTTCTGCTCACTGTGTGTATGGCCAAACAGTCATGCTCTGATCAAGTAAGTGTGCTGTAATTTACGTATATGTTTAACAGTTGGCAATCAGGTTAAAAGGCACAAGCTTCATTTTAGTAGTAATTTTTCTAATTACTTAGACAATAGTAAGAACCCGTTTACTTTTGGATCCTGCTTAAATGATCACTAAGAAGAAACTGCAGATTTCCAAGGGGCAAGGAGTAAAACAGGTAGGTCCTTTTCTTCATCAATTTTAGCAGCCTTCAAAGATGTACATATGAACATTGGGGGCCTTTTAATTACTGGAATTGCAAATGACGTAACTGCAATTTACTGTTGAAGACCCTTTTTGGTTAATATTTACATAGCCATTTCCTCATATTTTCTTTAAAATCTATCTATGCATGGCTTAGCAATTCATAAACTAAATAAATAGCAAACTGATACTTTACACCAGTTCATTTATCTCAATATATACTTTAGAATATAATGGCAATATTAAAAATATCAATTTTCTCTAAGCTGATAATGCTACAAGATTTTACACAAGTTAAACAGCTTCAGTTTTTTTCTTCTCTTTTTGATAAAGTTTCATTGTAAACTCCACACATTTGACATCTAACAAGAAAAATGTAATTTTGTCATAAAACATTTATTCCATCAATTTAAACTAAAGTGTCTCATGGAGTTAAACCCAAAAGAATTTAAATAAAAAAGGAATAGACTGTATATACACAATATGATCATTCCATAAATATTTACATGACAAGGGAAAAAAATGGAGGATCTAAAAACCAGAAATTGCTACAGGTATGATAATCCTTTCTCAAGACATTTTTAGTTAGGAATCATATAAGCTTTTAAAGTAAAAATAATTACAGAAGCATAACTAAAATAATAATTTTAGTTTTCATTTTCTTACTATTTAAAGGAGCCAGTAGATCATAAACAGTCCAAGATTTCAGGATCAACTATTCAGTTTAGTTTTCAATATCAAATCTTTTTATTTAGCTCTCATGATGAAACTAAACTTACAGAAAAAATAGAAAGTACTCTAAAAGGTATAAATAAAATTCCCATTCATCCTCCTTTATAAATACTGGTCAGCCGCTCCAGCTCTTTACAGTTGTCCATGCTTAAGGCTTCTGCCTTCCTGCGGAGTCGTTCATCATGGTAAACTTTTGCTGCATACTGCATATCTGTTTCTGTTAACAAACAAAAATATTTTGCAAAGTAAATAATTTAGATCAACTAGTTGTTTAAATTCATGATGCTTCATAGAAGCCCTTCAATATATTTCTATTAACTGTTTTTTGTTTTTAAATTTATTTGGCTAGGCCAGGTCTTAGCTGCAGTGCACAGGACCTTCAACCTTCACTGTAGCATGTGGAATCTTTAATTGTGGCATGTGAACTCTTAGTTGCTGCATGTAGGATCTAATTTCCTGACGAAGCATCGAACCGGAACCCCGGCATTAGGAGCTCAGAGTCCCAGCCACTGGACCACCAGGGAAGTCTCTTATTAGCTGTTTTCTTTTTTTAAAGAAATCCAAGTACTAGACCTAAAAGCCATGTGGAGTCTTACCACGTAAAATAAATACAAGTTGCTCTAGAAAAGAAATAAGGATAGTATCTTATCAACTCTTTCCCTCCTCCACTCCTGTCCCCGAAGGTTTAAAAACAACTGCTCCAAAGCATCCTTTTGATCTCTTTCCCCAAAGATATCATATGCTATTCAATACTGTCAGTGGTTGTTTTTGCTGCGACCTTTATTAAAGTTCCAGATTAATTAATTATGCTGAGGTCTCAGTAGAAAAATTTACAATCTTGTTCTGAGTTTATCTGAATTAATGCAGGGGCCCAGGTTCGATCCTTTCATGCCACAGCTAGAGATCCAAGTGCTACAACTAAGACCTGGCACAGCAAAATAAGCCAATAATTTTTAGAAACCATATATACTAAACTTATTGAAGGAACACAAAAAAGAAAAGAAAACCTTGCTATACAATCAGAGTAGTGGTATTTAGCAAATAAGTACTTTTGAGCCTTCCTTCAATATGTAGGTAACATTAGTAAAGAAATATAGACTAAAAATCAAACATTCTTCAGGGAACTTATTCCTTGTCATTTTCTTGGTAGTCTCAGCCATTTCACTATTAACACTTCTAAAGGGTGGGAGCAGTGTAGATAAGATGTAACCAAAAACAGACATTAAATTAGAAGACATCAATCAGGACGATATTCAAAATAAACTCAAAGATAAGTGTATACTCTATTTGTAAAAATCTTCAGAAATGATCAATCAGGTTAGGATTTAACCAATCAATCAAATTCATTCCACTGCTTTTATTTACAAGTGCTGCTGCTGCTGCTAAGTCACTTCAGTTGTATCCAACTCTGCAAAAAATCCATCTGCAGGTGATTCTTTTCAACTGAGGTAGATAAACCAAAAAGTTCATAGAGCTAGTAAATGGCAGAATCTAGATGCCGATTCAAATCTTTACCTAGCCTAATATTCTTTCCATTAATTACCTCAAATTACTCCTTGTATTTTATAAAACACCCATTTTACCAATCTAGACCTCTGACAGTATTAGAAGTGACTTCAAAACAGAAAAATGCTGGCGAAAGAGTATCCAAGCCTTTAACCTATACATAGATGTGCTGAATTTGCTGAATTTTATTTTAAAAATTTCAAATATACACAAGTTAAAGAGTACCACAATAAACATTCTAAAGCCCTTTACCTTGATTGACTAATTTTTCATATTCTGTCAAATCTGCTTTAGCGTTCTACAGTAAAGGCTGCTGTTATTGTTGTGGTGGCGATTATTTTGTAGAACTTTTTGAGAGTAAGTTACAGGCATCATGACCTTTCATTCCTAATACTTCAGCAAGTTTCTCCTAAGAACAAGGGCATTCTCTTATATAACCACAATACAAATTTCAAATCAATAAATTTAACAATGACATAATACTATTAGACATAATACTATTATCTAATACATAGTCCATATTCAAATTTCACCAATTGTCCCAATGATGTCCTTTATAACTGTTTCCTCCCACCCAGGATTCAATTTAGGATCACATACTGTATTCAGTTGTCATGTCTCTTTGTCTTTAAGAGCTTTGCCTTGTTTCATTGATATTTTTGAACACAAGTAAGTTGTTTTACAATGACATTAAAACAGATTTAGCTAGAACTTCTGATAATAACTTTAAAAGACACATGTAAATGTGTACAATATAGCTGTAGACAATGTGGTATAGTGGACAGAAGATGGACTGAAGGGTCCATGAAACCAATTGATAGTGATCTTGTTGAACTAGTAAGAGATTAAATTATGCAAAAAACAAAAAACAAAACCCACTTGGCTCATGCTAGGTAAAGAGTAAAACAAAATTATAATAAATAATAATATAGAATACATATGGGTACAAGGCATTATGCTAAGTGTTAACAAATATCTGTTCTGGTCCATATTTTAATGATGAGATAACTGAGATTTAGAGAGGTTAAGTAACTTGGCCTAGGTAACTGTGTTGCTGGAGCCAGGATCTTGCAAGGGATTCCCAGAGTCAACACTTTAAACATAACATTACACTTTCATCCATAAATGTTGAGTATCTTTCCTTCTTTCTATTTATGCAGTCACTTCCCTATTATTTAAGGTAATAGAATATAAGCATGCAAAACTCAAAAATCACCTGTTTTTGGCTGGGGACTAGAACTTGCATTTGAAAGTGATATATCTAATGTGCTCATCATTCTTTTAGCACAAAAGAGGTAGGCCTTTCATTCATTCATTCATTCATTCATTCATGTGTGTGTGAGTATTAGTTGCTCAGTTGTGTCTGACTCTTTGTGGCCCTGTGGACTGTAGCTCACCAGGCTTCTCTGTCCATGGAATTCTCCGGGCAAGAATACTGGAGTGGGTTGCCATTCCCTTCTCCAGCTATATTGTCCAGGGGATCATCCTAACCCAGGGTCTCCCACATTGCAGAGAGATTCTTTACCATCTGAGACACCAGAGCCCTGTCATTATTCATACGAATCCATTACTCATTCATCCAACAATTGTGCAAGGTACTACAGATAAAAAAATTAAGTGAAATAAAATTAAATAATCAAAATTTGGTAAATACTTAAGACATCTGGCTAATGCACAGTTTCTCAACCTCAACAATACTGGCATATAGGGCCAGATAATTTTTATTGTGGAGGCTGTCCTGTGCACTGCAGAATGTTTCAGCAGCATCCCTGGCCTTAACCCATTTAGATGTTAGAAGCAATCTCTTCTACTCCAACCCCATGCTGATGCACATAAAGTTTCCAGACATTATCAAATGTCCACTGGGAGGTGGGAGCAAATCATTCCCAGTTGAAAACCACTAAGGTAACCTTCTCTTCATTGAGAACATACTGATTCACAGACTCAGAGACTCAAACACCAAGGAGGTTTCTACTCTATCAGTATATAGATGAAGAAACCAAGGCTAGAGATAAGAACTCTCTGAGAAATATATAAAGGTAATGTTTCATCAAATTTTCCCTAGTAGATAAGAGATAATGTTAACTGCTTCCATTTTCTGAGTATTTACTGCATGTGAAACACTTCAGCTATTCCCTGATTTAATTTTCATAACAAACCCATAAAGTTAGGTATTAATGAGAAGACTATAGAGCACTCTACCTAGATTCTGAAAGCAAATAGGTTTTGAATCACAGATTACCTTAATGACCTTGGCAAGTTATTAACTATTCTCTCTTTAGCACAGTTTCCTCATATGCAAATTAGGTATAATAACCTCAAAGTGTTATTGTAGATTTTAAATAAGTTAATATATATAAAGTGCTTGGGACAATGACTGAGAAAATAGGTATTATGTAGTTATTCCTCTTCCCACTCATCATTATCATCCATCTTATACATGAGGTTAGAATATTTGGTACTAATCACTCAGCTAAAAATTTCAGAGCTAGGATTCAATTTCAGTCTATTTAATTCCAAAGTCTATACTATATAACCTACTTTATGACTTGGGACAGACAAAAAACTATAATAAACAGTTCACAAGGAACATTTTAGCAGATTCTTACGGTCAATCTTTTTATAGATACAACTACTTAAATTAAGGAAGCTGAGGCTGGAAGATGCTAAACAATTAAGTGTTCATAAGAACTTTTCTACATACAAAATAAGTAAAGGAAAATGAATTGCCAACAAAACTCATTGTATACTGACAGTGCTACCTGCTGAAGCTAAATTAATGAAGAGTTTCAAAGTTAATTCTGAAACAGGATGTATATTAAAACTGATGACATTGTTTATGTGAAGACTTTCTTTCTTAGTGGTCATAAAATAATGATGCATGTTACAACCATCAACATCTTAAATACAATGAAATTTGATACTATCTACTTATTCCACCTATAGTTACTAAGAACAACAATAACACAAATACCATTGTCTTTGCCACATGCCAAATATTGTTATAAGGCCACAAGTACATTAAAACACATTGTCTCACCTAAGTACCAGGCTCCGGATAGGTGCCAGGCAATTTCAGAACATCCCTTAAGTAAGGAAATCTTCAGTAATCAATTCCAAGACTGAATAAGTTTTTAAATGTTAAACATTTAAAATGTAAACTTACTTTGTTGTCTTTCTTTCCAGCAATTATTTCGAATATTAGTCACGTAATCTTCTTCCACACTCTTTTCTACCTTTTGTAGTAACATTCCTTTATATTCGTTTTTAAAGTCCTTGTTGACATAATAAACAACACCCAAGTTTTCTGTCTGCATTTTAATTGTTTGTCCTGATCCACTGTAAAAGAAATGTTTGATCATTATTTTTTAATTAAAATTGTACATTCTGATCTGCTTCTACAAAACAAGCAGCAAAAACAATTAAAAATAATTTAAAAGTTACTATTGGTAATGAAGTATTTATATAATTTCAAATTACCTAAAGCTACTTTTTTATGTGATAAAAAAGTAATCATATTTTAATACATTATGTTCTTATAAGTTCTCTCAATTTTTAGTTAGCAAAAATCTTATTTGGAAGAAATAAATTATTTGTAGACCAATCAGTTTAATACTATAAAAGAACTGGTGATATGGTTTTACAAAGTTTCCTTTATCTTCATTGTATTATACTAAAGTTTTTTAGAATGTATACTGCATTAAATTTGCTTTGTCCCGATTGCTTAGAGTACAATACATTGTGGAAAAATACATAAAAAGTAATATTTGCTTTTATTTAATCAATATTTTATAAACAGAAAAGTAACATCATTTCCACTTTAATGACACAAATCTATGTATGTAGCATCAATCCCAATTCTACTTTTGTCTTTAAAGTATTTTTGTCTTCTGAAGGTTTTTGTCTTTGATGTCAACCCATTACCTATTACATTAAATTGCTATCAAGTTCGAATATAGCACTTCTGTCCTTATCCACAATAGAATAGAAATGTAAACTAACATAATACAAACTTACTGCTTTAGGTAAATTATTTTTAAAATTAAAGATTTTTAAATGGTACACATGAAGTAACAGATTTGTCACTTAAAAGTTTAAAAGTGCACAGGGCCCTTTAAAGTTACCTAAGTAAAAAACAACAATTTTGGGGGTAAAACTTCACTTAGCTACTTACGATCTGGGATATAAGGAATAAGGAGGATTAGAGACCATCAACTGGCTTAATAATGATACGAGGATCAACACGATAATAGGCATCAGCTGAATAAACACAGAAAAACCTCCCTGTAAAAAATCATCAAAGAATAACAATATTGCAATATAACTGTAGTTGTCAATAATCCAACAGTTGTTGAACATTTTTAGAGGCAGAAATGACATTTGAGATCATCTGATTCAGTGCTTCCAAATCTGCCTGATCAAACCAACTTCCTGGGATGATTCTTAAAAATACAACTTTTTAGGTGCTTCACCTAGAGATACTGACATTGATCTAGAAAACACTGATATAACCTGTTCATGGGGTTGTCAAGGCAAGAGTACTGAAGTGGTTTGCCATTCCCTTCTCCAGTGGACCACATTTTGTCAGAACTCTCCACATGACCCGTCCATCTAGGGGGGCCCTACATGGCATGGCTCATAGTTTCATTGAATTAGACAAAGCTGTGGTCCATGTGATTAGTTTGGTTAGTTTTCCATAACTGTGGTTTTCATTTTGTTTTTTCTTCCTTGGAAGAAAAGCTATGACCAACCTAGACAGCATATTAAAAAGCAGAGACATTACTTTGCCAACAAAGGTCTGTCTAGTCAAAGCTATGGTTTTTCTAATAGTCATGTATGGATGTGAGAGTTGGGCTATAAAGAAAGCTGAGCACCAAAGAACTGATGCTTTTGAACTGTGGTAGTGGAGAAGACTCTTCAGAGTCCCTTGGACTGCAAGGAGATCCAACCAGTTAATCCTAAAGGAAATCAACCCTGAATATTCATTGGAAGGACTGAAGCTGAAACTCCAATACTTTGGCCACCTGATGTGAAGAACCAGCTTATTTGAAAAGACCCTGATGCTGGGAAAGATTGAAGGTGGGAGGAGAAGGGGACAACAGAGGATGAGATGGTTGGATGGCCTCACTGACTGGATGGACATTAGTTTGACTAAGCTCTGGGAGCTGGTGATGGACAGGGAAGTCTGGCATGCTGCAGTCCATGGGTCACAAAGAGTTGGACACGACTGAGGGACTGAACAGAACTGAACTGATATAACCTGATCTCATTTTACATATGAGGAAGTTCTCTGTCTCCCTCTTTTTTTTTTTTCCCATACAGAGACTCTTATCAATATGCAGCAGGTTGCAAAACTATTTTTACCTTGGATTTGAGGGTGGAACGTGGACACTGATGAAAATGGCAGAACTGGGGCCCAGACCTTTTAATTTCTAGTCTAGAGCTCTTTCCATTTACCTTTCTCCTTCGTGTAATTTAACTGCTATATGCAATGACATATAACTGTATTAGAACAAGGAAAGTTACCTCTAATTTAAGTTTTTCAGTATTAATTCTAAATTCTTTAGACCTAACAATAAGAATTTACCTTAGGAACATGAACATTTGAGGTTTATCTTCATTAGAATCATAGAATATCAAATGTGAAGGTGCCATATTGCCCAACCACCTGCCACCCTGACTTCTCCTGGTCCCTCAACATCCCTAGGGGATTCTCTAGTCTATGCTGAACACCTCTGGCAAAAGAAAACTCATTACTTCCTTTTAAAACAACATGATCTGTTTTTATACAACTCTATCCTTTTCCTGAGCTGAAATCTGCCATTTTCTTATTTCTAATCATATCATAAACATACATCTCCTCTTTCTTCTTCTCTTTCATGTCCACTATGTCGATGCTGATGTTGATTGCTATAACCAGCTCGTCCATTTGAAAATGAATGTACACTACCTAGAAAATTAAAAGCAAGGTTAAATTAGGGAGAAAAGTTATGATCAGAAAAATTATATTTTCCTTTATATTTTTATTTTTTTAATTACTAAAATAATGCACATTTGAGTAATGAACTCTCATTGCCCTCCTGTAAACGAAGAGTAGACAAAACCCAGAATGATTCTTCTTTGTTTCTCTTAAAGGAGAAACTCTTTCTTGATGAAAATTCGAGTAAGAATTCCTCTCTAATACTGCATACAAACAGGACTTTTGTTGTGGTTGGTTGATTTTACAAACCTGCGATCATTAATCTGAAACTCTGCCTTCTGCATTTGTCAACGAATCTCAAGTATCTCTAGAAATCAAATGATACTACTTTCATTCATTAAAAAAAAAAAAAAAAACAGCTGTATAATATACTATCATACAGGTGGACCACAACTTTCCAACATTTTCTTGTTGATGACATTCAAGCTGTTTTCAAGAAAAGGTGACCAGTGAGCAATGGCTATCACTGATAAAGTAAACTATGTTAAGACAAGCAAAAACACTGCAAATCAGCAATCAGAAATTCGCTATCTCCTGAAAGATTTCTAATTGTTCCTAGCATATTTTTAGTCCAAATTATTAGTCTGAATAATTTTTCTATGAGAGGGAATTACATATCCTAATACATCTCAAGGTTATATTTTCAGTCATTAATTTGTTTTACATATCCTCTTTCTTTCAAGGATGTTTTACAAAATACCTTATCAATGACCACAATGTTTATCAATAATATTCAGACAGTGCTACCAGGCCACATTATACTGCTACATTCATAAAGACTCTCCTAATTTTGAATGGGATATTTAACTCAGCACCTTTTTAAACTGTGGTAAACAAGACTAGAGCTACAATTTTAAACACCTTACAGAAGCTACTCCTAAAAAAAATTAATTTCCACACAAGCAACTCACAGTAAATGTAAGTAAAACTCAATACTACATATGCTGTACTATGAAGTCTATTTATTTAGTAGTGCTTCTACAGCACTTTACTTTGATAGCCTAGTTCAAGTAATTATTTCTATCTTAATGTAATGTAAGTTGTTAAAACCCACTTCATATAGAACCAATGATTCAGACATTTTAATATTTCAATGGAAAATATCTCCACATGTATTCATACTATATTTATAATGTTATTAATGAAATATCTATGAAGATCTTCAAAGAACCCATGTCAAATAGTCGTCCAAGAGACAGATTACTTCCTATAGTTGTAACAGCATTTAACTAAGACATTGCCACTTGATTTCCTACTTACAGATCCTTTCTTCAGCTTTATGTAAAATACAGATGTAAAAAACATCTTTTTAAAATTAAAATATATTCTGGGAAAAAGACAGACTTACAATAAAGCTAATAAGTCTATATTTTTCTCCTATTTTTATGAAGAACTATCACAGGATCATAATACTATAAGAAATGTCAGAGGGAGGTACATAAATCTCTAAATAGCCTAATTGGTGGTGAGGATCTCTAGCTTCATAAAATATAATATTTATAATTAACACTAAAATACCTGAAGGAAATCCGCCACCAAAGAATATATTAAACAAATCTTCTGGAGTTATATCAGCTTCACAACCTCTATGGAAATTAAATCTACCATTGTTCTGCTGATTACATGCTTGTTCTTCATTGCCTGTGAGGTCATACTGCTTTCGTTTTTCTGGATTGCTTAAAACAGCATAAGCATTTCCAATCTCTGAAAAAGTAATGAGAAGTTGATAAGCAAAGTTTTTACAGTAAAAAAGACTGTACCATATAAAAACTACTTGTCAAACAACAACAAAAAATATTTGAGGCTAATCAGAAGAAAAACAACAGTAACAATTTCTTTTAAAGGTATTATATACATTGCTTATAATTATATGTATTGCCTCCCAATACAATTTTTTATACTGTATAGTCTCCCTACTGCCTTGAACATAAAGGAATGCCCATCTTGCTTTCTTACTATTGTGCTCTACCCCTAATAGCCTGCTATTATTTACTTTTTGAGTATCCTAATCTAGTCACTCACTAGTAACAGCAATAGCTACCAACTGCCAGGCTCTGAACCCAAATATCTTATTACATTATCCATTATTATCCCCACTTTACAGATGAAGTCCCCAAGTTTCAAAAGGGTTAGGAAACTTGTTCAAGATCAAAGTTATTTTAGCATAGTAAGTAATCTCTCTGCAAGCGACACCATAAAACTTTTTTTTGTACACGCCAGCCCAGAGTGAGCTATTCTTCATTCTAATCCTGAACAATTTATTTCTCTTAAACTGTCAACTCCATGAAGGTAGGAATTGCGTGTTTCACAATCTCCATGGTCTAGCATAAGGTCTGAATTTTTAAAAAAATGAATCCATATAGTCTCTAGTTTTCCTATCTTACTTTGCCACTTTTGTGATATTCATAAAAAGTTTGATTTCCTATCTCATATTTCCATGTCCAAAAGAGCACATTAATTACCAAAATGTCTTCTTGAGGTAATTTACAAAAGTTGTACTGTTTTAATCTAACAGCAGGAATTACCCTATTCTTATTCTGAAATTTCTAATAACTAATCATTTCACAAATACAACTTGCTTCTCAAACTAGATCATAAGCCTCTTGCATATGGGATTATTTTAAAAATACTTTCTGGATCCCATGTGGTGGTTGTCATAGGTACTGAACAAGCAAATAGATGCTCATTAGGTAGTTGTTTCTGGATGACTGCATATCACATTGAAATTAATTATATGCAGATATTCTGGAACTTTTTTCTGAGTCAGAGATAGCTTTCCAGTCATCTGTGAACACTATGGAATGAAAATTTAGGTGAATAGTCCATTTATCTTGAGGAGATGGCCCAAAACTTTCTTTAGATTTCCAAATAGATCTATGACTCAGAAATATAGCAATAATTTATAATGTTGCTCCAATGGGAAAGCATAATCAGAGATCCAAGTAATGTACTTATAAACACCACCAAGGTACCTACCCAAAAAAGAAGCATATCTATCAATATCTGCCAAAGCTGTACTTCCAGTATTAGTAACAGTTTTAGGATTCTTAACCTTTATACACTGAACCTATTTCAGGTTCATAATGCTATTACTTTTTAAACTACTAACATGTTGGCAACTCAATTCTACTTCTAAGACTTTGCTATAAAAATAATTTCCAAATGCTATGATATTTTAGATGATATTTGTGAAAAATTGTCATAATTCATAATTGTATATGTAAGACAATTTAGCCTATCTACTGTGACTAATTTACTATTTATTTACCTTGTGCTATACCTATAATCAATACTTTTTTTCAGTTCTTTATTATCTTAAAAATTAAAACCAAAATTCATTTTGGTATTCAAAGCCTCACAAAATACATTTCCATCTCACTGTTGTTTACTTCACAAAAAGATACATTCCACTTTATTAATTTTCCTTTAATTACACTGTTTATTTTGAGGTTAACTTTAGATTCATATGAAGTTGTAAAGAGTAATATAGATAGACTCTTCTACCCATTACCCAATTTCCCCCATGGTAGTACCTTATAAAATTATTATATCAAGGATACTGACATTGATAACAATCAGGATATAAAACATTTCCAGCACCATCTCAGGCTGCCCTTTTATACCCACACCTACTTCCTTCTCGCCCTTCCCCTTTTAACTGCCCACAACTACCGACTTGTCTTCTCTATTTCTATAATTTTGACATTACAAGAATGTTAAATCAATGGAATAACACGGTATATAAATGGAATGAAATCTCCTAGATTGGTCTTTTTCAATCAGCATAGTTTTTTGGAGACTGACCCGAGCTGTTACGTAAGTCATTCATTCCTTTTATTGCTGACTAGTTCTCCACGGTATGGCTGTATCACCGATTCCCTAATTGCCCAATGGACAACACCTGCATTGTTTCTAGGTTTTGGTTGTTACAAATAAAACTGCTATGTACATTCATGAACAGGTTTGTGTGTAAATATATATTTTTATTTCTAGGATAAGTTCCTAGAAATGTAATTGCTGTGTTGTCTATTAGCTAAATACTTAGTTTTGTGAGAAACTGCCAAACTGTTTTACAGAGTGACAATGTCATCTCATAATCCATCAGCAATGTGTAAGTGATCCAGTTACTCTGCATCTGTACCAGTATTTGGTGTTCCTACTTTTTGTAATATTAACCATTCTAATAGGTATGCAGTAGAATCTCATTTTGGTCTTACTTTGCAATATCTCTAATGGCTAATGAATGATACTAAAAACTTTTTCACATGCATACTTGCCATGTGTATATAATCTTTAGTAGGATGTCTCTTCATGTCTCATATCCATTTTCTAATAGGGTTGTCTATTTTTTTAATTGGGAGTTTGGGGGAGTTCTTTATATATTCTGGACACTAGTCCTTTGTCAGATAGGTAGGTGCTTGGCAAATATTTTCTCCTTCCTTGTTGCTTGTCTTTTCTTCTACTTCATAGCATCTTTGCAAAGTAAACAAAAAAAGTTTTTATCAAGTCCAACTTATCTACTTTTTGTGTTATAAACTGTCTCGTGTTAAACTTTAAGAAGTCATCACATAGCCTACGATCCTAAAAATTTGCTCCTATGATGTTTTGCTAGAAGTTGAAGTGCTCTCTTCTACTTCATAAGATTCATGTTGAAATCATTCTTATATAAAGCATGAGATTTATTTCAAGGTTAAATTTTGTTGTTTGTTTTGCCTATGAATGTCCAGTTGCTCCAAAAATATTTTGTTGAAAAGGCTACCTTTTCTCCACTGAATTGATTTTGCACCTCTGTAATATCTCTATGGGTTCCCATCCTGTTCCACTGATCTATGTGTCTCTCCTTCTGCCAATTCTATACTATTTTGCTAACCATAGTTAGAATGTAAGTCCTAAAATCAGGTACACTTATTACTCCTACTTTAATGAATCACTTATTCAGGTTCTTTGTATTTCCATATGACTTTTAGAATAAACTTCCTTTTATCTACAAAGAAGTCTGTTAAGATTTTGACAGGAACTGTATTAAATGTGTGTATCAACTTGGGGAATCTTGACATCTTTACTACTGTGCCTTTCAATCTATGAACATGATATATCATTCTATTTATTTAGATCCTCTCTGATTTCTTTCATTAATATTATATAGTTTTCAGCAAACAAATCTTACACAAGTTTTGTTAAATTTACACCTAAGTATTTCTTGTGTGTGTGTGATTATAAATAGTAATGCATTTTTAAATTTCAGTGTCTACATATTAGTATGCAGAAATATACTAAATAGTATACATTAGTATGCGGAAATATACTAAATAGTAATCGATCTTTTTATGTTTATCTTATACCCTGAAATCTTGCAGGATTCACTTATTGGTTCTAGGATTTTTTTTCTTTTAGGTACATTCCTTGGTATTTTATACATGATCATGTTATTTGCAAATAGGGACAGTTTGCATGCCTTTCATTTCTTTCTCTCACCTAAATGCACTGATTAGAGTTTCCAACACTATGCTGAATAACTTATATTTGTTTTGTTTTATAACTAATTCAGTTGTACTTTAGTGTGAGTAACAGGGAAAAGTCTTCCTGAAAGTGGAAGTCCTCACTGACTTTTAAATCACTTCCCTCATTCTCATATCCAAGTTTCTGCCATCTTCTCTAACCAAAGAAATCACACTCACCTTGAGAATACATAATTCTCACCTATAATATGAAAGCTTCTCCAATTACTCTGATTATAACTCTGCTGTATCTTTCTGGCTTTTCTTTGGATATCTTTATTCTATGTTTTGAATTTTAATTACATTCAGTCTTCTGGGAGATCCTGGGTAAATGTTAATCTCTTTAAGATTCACATTTTCTTACTTGCAAAGGGATGACACTGGTCCCTGTTTACTTCAGAAGATTTTTAATAACATTAAAGTTTTAAAAATGGGAATGAAAAACTATAAAATGCTTGTTGAATGTTAGGTATTACTATTATTCCAAATGTTCTGTGTGAGATTTGTCTCCTCTTCATAAATTACAAATTCATTTAATAAGAGGATATCTTATATTTTCTTCTTGTATTTCTCTAGAACTAGCCCATAAGGTAGACTGAATTCTCTATTCTTAGAAGTTCACTCTAGATGTTAAGAATACTGAGGGGGTTCTCTTGTGGCTCAGTGGTAAAGAATCCACCTGCCGATGCAGATGACACAGGTTCAGTCCAGGAAGATCCCACCACATGCCTCGGATCAACTAAGCTTGTGAGCCACAACTATTGAGCCTGTGCTCGAGAGCCTGGGAACCACAACTACTGAAACTTGTGTGCCCTAGAGCCTGGCTCTGTAGCAAGAGAAGCCACCGCAATGAGAAGCGTATGCAACATTACTAGAGAGCAGCCCCTGCTTGCCACAACTAGAGAAAAGCCCATGTAACAATGCAGACCTAGCACAGTCAAAAAGAAAGAAAGAAAAAAAAGAATCCTGAACTACCAAAACCTGACATGGGCAGTAGCATCTGATCCATTATTATTTAACAAACAAACATACAAACACTTAATCAATGCCCTTTGTAATCAGATTCATGCATATGTCATCAGGCACATGTATTATTCAAACAGTCTATGAAATAATTGGAGTCTTTGAAGATAATGCAGACAGGGCATATTTTGAAAATATTCACATCAGAGAGAAGGAAAGGGATCCATTTCAAATATTTTTAAAGGTATGTTTATATGTATTATGCAAGTTATTGTCTAGATGTAAATAAAATATTCCCTGCTTTGAGAAATTCACAAACCTAATTAAAGGACAAAGAGCTACATGAACTTAAGAGTTCATTTAATCTACCCTCTTTGATGGTAAGTTTTTAAAGTTTTACAAAACACACAGCGAAAATATATCTTCTATCTAATCTCATTCCTTTAACTAATTGTCTCTTTTCCTATTCTTGAAGGAAATAAAAACAAAAATGGTTTCCATCTTCTGTAAAAAGTATTTTAGCAATCACAAAGCAATAAATCTATACTTATCTCTTATACAAACAAAAAACTATAGTCTTTATTTAGACTAAATAGCTTGGTATCCTAGACACAGAAGTTAAGATCAATTGATTAAAGAGAAAATAAGATGATTCAGAAGGTCATGCAAAGATCCTATGTGCTGAATGAAGGAAACTTGCCACTTCTCTGTGATGACACACTAGCAGTAATATTGTCTAATTAACTACCTTTGTTCACCAGTCTTCTGTGGCTTACAGTCTGGGTTTTCTTTTATTTCTTTATAGCTGCACCATGTGGCATGCAGGATTCCCCATCCAGGGATTGAACCTATGCCCCTTGAAATGGAAGCACAGAGTCGTAACCACTGGATTACCAGGGAAGTTCCAACAATCTGGGTTTTCTGTGTAGTATCTACTCTGAAAAATGGGTTCATCAACCACCATCCTATTATGATCCTCTTTGGGATTAATAAATTGGCATTCTGATTTACAAATAACCTTCTGTGGATTGAATAATGTGCACCTTTCCTCTACAGATGAGTCACCACCCAGCATGTTGATAAATATTGTTTCTAGTTTTGCAAATTAGAGCATTAGATTCTGAAATGTACCACATCAAAGTAGCATCACTTTTGTAAAACTTCTCTGAGTGTCTGTGTGGGGTGACATTTATGTTGCTCATCTCTTCAAAACACAACACAAGCTGTAAAAATATTGGTAGATCCACCCACTGTTATTCTAAGACCAATAATGCTATTAATAACACAACTTCAATACAGAAATGGGAGAAAGAAGCATGTTCTTAGCATTAACGAAGAATTAATACTGAAATCATCTAACAGATCACAGACGTGCAAATAATTCACTGCCAAACATTTTAAACATCTTAAAAACCAAAAATTTTAAATTAAATGATTTTAATTCAGAATGTGAAAAAAAGTTTTTTAACTTGGTGGGGGGAATATGTGGTAAAAGTTAGTGTTCTTGAGTAAAGAAGCTTTTCCTGTACTTTTAATATGCTACTTTTAATTTAAGGAATCAATCAGAGAAGGTTCTCACTGTCACAGTGATATTTTAATTCCAGTACCACTTTGGCAGCTGCTTTTATTGAACTATATTAATAAACCCCAAATGTATGCTGATTGGCAACATCCTTTAAGAAATAAAACCATTCTGGAAACAATTTTAATGGTATTTTGTTGAATGACCAATTGAGTCATCTATTTTTTAGGAAAATTAAAAAAATTAGTGTCTCCTCTCTGTTATTCCAAGGCCCCAGCATTTCACCGTAAACATCATACATTGGCTCTATGAATGCCAAATTCACAAAAACAAATAATTACAAACTTAAGCATTTTCTTATTAATCAGAAAATAACTCTTATGAATAAACTGTAATAAACATGAAATTATAAAATCGGTTCTCTCACGCTTGTTTACTAAATTGACAAAATAAAACTAAAGTAATAAAGAAAATGAAGAAAAATGAATAGTAGCTAAGAGGAAAGAAACATATTTAAAAAAAAAATCATGTTAGAACTACATATGAAAAATGCAAAAAAATTGTCTCAAGTTAACAGAAATAGAAGAACACTGGACAAACAGTGATTCTAAGTAATTTTCCAATTTTAGACAGTCTCTAATATTTCAAAAACTCATAGAAAGTATATTTTGCTTTTAATTCCTTTAGAACCAGCTGATAATATGCTAGAAGTTCATGCATAGTCATCACACTACTTGTGTGGTAAACAAGAAAGCATGTTGTGTATCTAGAAAAGTTACTTTGAAATTTGCAAAAATTGACATGCTTTTGTGAAGCCAAATAGCATTTGTTTGGCTCTTGGTATAACAAGTTAAGTTTTAAAGGATTTTGAGGACCCATGCTTATGCTGGTCCTCACCAGTCTAAAATGCTTATGCTCCAAATCTAAAGGTAGGACTTAGTATCTGAAATACTGTAAAGTGAATTCTAAAAAGAGCTTAGAAAATTGCTTTAAAAGGTTTACTTTACTTTTAAAAGCATCTGTTGCTCCAGGTGCATGGTTTTTGTCTGGATGAAACTTCAAAGCAAGCTTTCTATAAGCTTTTTTCAAATCTTCATCACCAGCATCTTTGGTTACTCCAAGTACTTCATAGTAATTTTTACATTTGTTTATGCTGTGAACAAGAGAGTGTGTTATAAGTAAATTTCAAGGAAGAACTCTGAGTAATACTTCTAATTTTTTATTGATTCAGTTCAGTTCACTTCAGTCCAGTTGCTCAGGTGTGTCCAACTCTTTGCAACCCCATGAATCGTAGCACGCCAGGCCTCCCTGTCTATCACCAACTCGCAGAGTTCACTCAAACTTATGTCCATCGAGTAGGTGATGCCATCCAACCATCTCATCCTCTGTCGTCCCCTTCTCCTCCTGCCCTCAACCACTCCCAGCATCAGGGTCTTTTCCAATGAGTCAACTCTTCACATGAGGTGGCCAAAGTATTGGAGTTTCAGCTTGAGCATCAGTCCTTCCAATGAACACCAGAATAGTATAAAGACCTATTTGTGGACTGTTTTCTCAATATCAAATGATAGTCTATCCACTAAGGGTCATTGCTCCATTTTCTTTTCAACCACAGACCATTTCTCCAACCCCTCTCTAATAAGAATTGACCATGAGAATGTCCTTGTACAATTTATCACAACTACAGAGAAGTAAACCAAAGCTCATAACAAATGTGGATGGAGGACAGAGCACATACTAAAATGAGAGAGTAAGAACAATTTTATAGTACTCTTAAATACATGAGAAATCCCAAAACTGCTCTCAAGATGTCACAGCTAAGGAGTAACAGACATTGCATTTTAAGAGTTTTGTGGTTGCATAATGCAAACCTAACCAAATAGCAAAGCAACAGTTTAGTGCATGTAGAACAACTACTGTATCCCATGGCTTAAATGTCAAAGCAAGTGAATTCGGCTAGGCAATGTTAAAGAGAGTTCATGTGTGTTACTCTCTATGAAAGATAAAATCTCATAATAAAACACATTATGGGACTCAAACATATTTGTTACACCTGATTTTCATTTTGATGAACATACTCTTAAAAGACTACTTACATATTTTATAACCCTAAATATGCTACATTTAAGCCCACAGTCTTTGAAGTAGGTTAGGAAAAGACATACTGCGAATGGAGCAAAGAACACTAATCCTTTTGGATGCTTATATTTTCTCATGACCTAATAATTTTCCTTCACTAAAATACAGATATATTTTACATATTTTCTGGTGTGTACTTTATTACTTTAAATGTGTTCCATGTATGAGTGGCTTGATGACAGGTAGTAAGAGGTTAATGGATCTGAGGCATAATTGTTCACTGACAGCTAGAGGACTGCAAAGACTAACATTAAGTGTTCTAAGAAAAGAGACAAGATTGACCTTTTTTCACTACTAAACCTATTAGTCATCACAGTGCTTGGTACATGAGGGGTTCTCAGTAAATATTTATGGAATAAATGAACTTTAGTTCTCCTTTCATAAAGAAAGCATTCATCATTTGTTATATGAACAAGGGTAAAAAGAGAACACACTGAAAAGATTATAGAATTCTTTAATAATCACATCAACAAAAATATGTTAGGCAGTCTTCTTCAGAGTAATAATAATTAAAATTAGACTTTTCTACTTTAGATAATAAATACCAACACAAGTCAATTTTATTTCATAATCATGGTATTTCCTTTATTTAGGAAATAATGTTTATTGAGCAAAAAGTAATTAATATTTATTGATTCATTATTGAGTCAATAATATTCATATCCCAGGGTTCTTGAGATCAGTTAATGAACAAAACAGAAAATGATTACTCTATCTTTGTAGAGACTCATTTTCCTAGATATGTTAAGAAACTATGTGACAGAAATAAAGGGAAGAAGGACATGTACAGGTAGTAAGAGGTTAATGGATCTGAGGCACAATCTGGATCTGTGTGTCCAGAAGAGGAGAAATTCTTTGAGAAGCCAGTAGAGAGGTATAAAGTCAATGTCACCAATGGACAAAGTGTAGACTACATATTTCAAGTAATGCCAAAAATATACTTATTTACTTAACTTTTCACACCTAAGTAAGAGATTACCATTCACGTATTATTCTAACCCATACTCCTTTTCACCAGCTAATGTATTTGTCACACTTTTTATAGTTTGCTCCTTCTTCTCCATCCTCACTGAAGAATTAAAAAAGAAAGGAAGGGAGAAAAAGAAAATTAAAAGAGGTAAACTGTTACCTGCGCTGGAAGGAAATATGTGGACAAAGGCCAGAAAGATGTGTCTGGGAGCTCAACAAGGGAGGAGTACGCATGGCTCAACTTTATGTCTTCCTTTATGTGCTAGAAAGCATATTGGCCAGGGCAGGGAGGCCTTGTTCTATTGTTTTTTCACATGTTATAGATGACTTTTTGTTGTTGTTATTATAGATGATTTTTAAATATACTCCAAATTTAATTGGTATTTAGGAAAATAATTCTTTATTCCTGAGACAAAAGATTATTTATTCTATAAATTTAGCAAAATGATTTGTTTCCATTTAAAGAAGTATAGCTTAAAACCAATCCTAATGAAATCCCCATAATTCAAATAATTTTAACAGTTATACAGAAGTGTTCCTAACTGATAAACATAATGATGGCCAGTTAATGATTTCACACTGATCTTATATTTTTAAAACAAAAAGATGGGCTTTTTTCCCAATGAGATATTAAAAATCTCCTCAAATAAGATCTAGGACACCTTTTGCACTGTGATTTTTCAATGCATTTCAACACTCAAAGACAATAAATAGTGCTTAGTTTCACAGAATATGAGTTTTACAAAGTTACACACTTTTTGTTCAGTCTTACTGTATGCTAGCTCTTACTTATGCAATGGATGCAGTATTATTGCATGGCTTCTCCCTTTGAGCCAAAATGTCACTGAGCAACTTGTTTACATAATCATGCTAACCAACAAGATAACATGGCTTTCTTCAGAAAAATCCCCTGTGTACAGGTAAAACAAAGCACACAGCATGTAAGTGTTTGCTGGTGATCTGTTACCTCACTAAAGCAACACTTATGAAGGCTAATATGATGAATAAGTGTTACATGATTAGCTAAAGCTAAGCAACTCTTATATAAGGTAGCAAATGAAATACTCTGAATAACTCAGGGATTCTATTAAAGAATGTTCTGATCATATTAATCCCCCCCCAAACTACACTTATGTAATACAATAAAAAGGTATGCTAAAATTGATCAGAAAAACCATCTCTAAACACAGGCGTAAACCTAAGCTAATTCTTGTAACTCACTCAGGATTCAGTCTGAAACTTGGCTGGTTCCTCAGTGATGGCCAGCAATCCTCCCTTCCTGTCTGCAAGTATTCCATACTTTCACCATTCTTCTCAAGCTTTCAATCTTATCTCTTTCTTCTAACCTCAGAGGATAACTTCATCTCCAATTTCACAGAGAATACAGACCCAACAGATAGGATCTCTCTCAACATTTTATTTCCATCTGCCCAATTCTGGCCACATACAAAAGTGGGTCTGTACCCGCCATCATCTTTCATTCTTCCATTCTCAAAACGTCCCCCTGCCTATCTACTAAGAAAGAGAGGAAAACAAAACACTGCTCTTCTCTCTTTATTTCTACCATTCCTTGAGCTACTCCTCTTTTCCCTTCAAGGCTAGAGTAGAAGAAACGAAGAAAAGAGATTTTTAAAAACTAATATCAGATTCAGGAGATTCCTATTCTCCAAAATTTTAATTGTTTGGGGAAGGGGGTATATTTTCCAATATATAGGGGATTCTATAGTCTTTCTTTAAAAACAAATTATAAAATAATTCTAAGTAAGAATCACATATAACAAAATTCACTCTAGGTCTTTTACTGAGAATATGTTCTCCTAGTAAAAAGTAATTTCTACCAGAAAATACAATTTGGTTTTTGGAGAGAGATGGCTTCCTAGAACACATTTCAGCACACTGTTTAGTAGAAGCTTTTTCTTAAAGAAATTCAAAAGCAAGTCTCTCATTTATTCACTTATCTCACTTATTCAGCCTCTGATGCAACACTACAGTTATGAAAGTGGTCACCAACATTATTTATAATTCTTAAAGGAGTTCACTACCATTCAGGCCAATCGAATACCCTTTATCATGATTTCATCATAATTAGGGAGTCTTTGTTCTTATTGTGGTCACACACAGATAAAATGTTACATTTAAACTTTAGCATATGTATGAAAAAAAGTAAACTATAAATACATTGATATTTAATTTAAAAATAACTTCAATTCCAAATAATGCTGAGTTAAAAAGAACTAACTACAAATAAGAATGGAGAAAAAAAGGAAAAACAACAAAAAAAAAGGAAGTAAGGTTAAAAGAGGATAAGCAAGAGCAAACGAGAAAGAAAACTAGCTTTACCTACTCTTCACTTAAGCTGCTGCTGCTGCTGCTGCTAAGTCGCTTCAGTCGTTTCCGACTCTGTGCGACCCCATAGATGGCAGCCCACCAGACTCCCCCGTTTCTGGGATTCTCCAGGCAAGAACACTGGAGTGGGTTGCCATTTCCTTCTCCAATGCATAAAAGTGAAAAGTGAAAGGGAAGTCGCTCAGTCGTGTCCGACTCTTAGTGACCCCGTAGACTGCAGCCCACCAGGCTCCTCCGGCCATGGGATTTTCCAGGCAAGAGTACTGGAGTGGGGTGCCATTGCCTTCTCCTTCACTCTCCAAGTTGAATTATCCCATTAATCACTGTTCAGAGTCCTTCACCCTTATACTTTAGATTCCCTAGAGCGCAATTTCAGTACAACATCAATACAGCATCCTTAAGCTGTAGAAGGAAATAATAACAGTATTTTTTTCTAGTGTTTCATACTCAGTTCATTTTCTTTCCAGAAAAGATTTTAATTACAAAATTAATAGTTAAATCTCCAAAACCCAGTTCATAATTTACCAATTCTACCTAATTTTCCTGCTTTAAGTAGAGGTGTATCATGAAGTAAAAATAAAACACTGAAGCAGAACAATGAGAGTAAGAAAAAATATTAAAAGGAGAAGACTATAGTATTTGCTATATATAAAGACAGCCTTAAAGAAATAATATAAATAGAAAAAAATTTCCTTCATTTATGTAAGTAGAAAATTGAAAACGCTTTGCAACCGCCCTCAGTATTTTCCTCATGAAATTCTCCTTCATACATATATATATGCATTTGTTGTTGTTGTTTGTTTTGTTTTTTGTTTGTTTAGTTGCTAAGTCATGTCTGTCTCTTTTGCGACCCCCTGGACTATAGCCCATCAGGCTCCTCTGTCCATGGGATTTCCCAGGCAAGAATCCTGGAGCTGCGTTGCCATTCCGTTCTGATGGGGGATCTTCCAGACCCAGGTATAAAACCTACGTCTCCTGCATTGGCAAGGGGATTCTTTACCACTGAGCCATCAGGGAAGGTTTCACTGTACTGTCTCAAAAAATTGAAGCAATTTTTCTAAAAAAATTTTTTTGTGTAATTAGTTTTGTGCCTTATATTTAAAAGATGGAAATTTCAATAGAATTGGTAATTTACACTACTTTATAAAGAATATAAAGCATAAGACACCAAGAGTTCAACTCCTCAATGTTTGTTCTTCTATTGAATTGTAATTAAAACCCATTTTTTAGGTCTTACAACATTAAACTTACATTAGTATCAACTACAATTGACATATATTTAAGTCATATTCATTCCTACCTGAGAACTCCATCTACTTGGTCTTTGGTGTAGCCTTTTCCACTTTCACCACTACCGGATGAGCTGTCCTTTGTGCAGTTAGGTTTGCTGTGATCACCACTACCTGATGGTTTTCGGCAATGAGGGCTATTTCCAGCAGTGCTTCCATTTTTCATGATAATTTCCAACAGAGCTGTAGAAAGATATGGAAAGCATACTCCATCTGTTTACATCAAGGTACATACACATGGTCTTGAGAAGAAAGTTATAAAGCTGACAAAATGTGTACTCCAGAAAGATACACCACAGGGCCTTTTTAAATAGATAGTAAGCATTTCCTTATGTACATAGCTGTTCACAGATCACTAATCACTATTTAGAAGTAGAATATTAAGTTTAATGTTAATAACTCAAAATTACTATCACCTAATTTCTTATGACATATTTTATTTGTAATATCATGGTGAAACTGCCGAATACCAAAGAAAACAATAATCCTTAAAGTAGCCGATGAGATTATCTACAAAGAAACAGAAGTTCCCTGGTGACTTCCCTGGTGGCTCAGAGGATAAAGCATCTGCCTGCAATGCAGGAGACCCGGGTTTGATCCCTGGGTAGAAGGAAATGGCAACCCACTCCAGTATTCTTGCCTGGAGAATCGCATGGACAGAGGAGCCTGGAGGGCTACAGTCCACGGGGTCACAAAGAGTCGGACACGACTAAGCAACTTCACACACACACACTTATCTCCCAACAGCAACAATGGCAGCTAAATTCAGTAATAGCTTCAAAATGCTCAGGGAGAATAGCTGTCAACTTGAGTTCTGCACTGCTGCAGCTGCTGCTGCTGGTACGTCGCTTCAGTCGTGTCCGACTCTGTGTGATCCCATAGACAGCAGCTCACCAGGCTCCCCTGTCCCTGGGATTCTCCAGGCAAGACACTGGAGTAGGTTGCCATGTCCTTCTCCAATGTATGAAAGTGAAAAGTGGAAGTGAAGTCGCTCAGTCGTGTCTGACTCTTAGCAACCCCATGGACTGCAGCCCACCTGGCTCCTCCATCCATGGGATTTTCCAGGCAAGAGTACTGGAGTGGGTTGCCATTGCCTTCTCCGGAGTTCTGCACTAATTTTCTGGAAATTATATAAGATTAAAAACATTTTCAAACAAAGACTGAGAAAATTATCACTAAGATTTCACTAGAAGATATTTACTACCTTGAGATACCACTTTACCTCCACTACGATGACTATAATCAACAAGGTGGACAATAACACGTTGACCAGGTTGTATTACTAGGAAAATGGGAACAGTCATATATTGCTAGTGGTAATAGGAAATGCAGTGCTTGCTTTGAAAAAAGATCTGGTAGTTTTTTCAAAGATTAAACATATAGTTATAACCTGACCCAATAATCCTATCTCGGTGTATAACCATGAGAAATGAAAACATACATGTATACAAAAACTGGTTCACATATGTTCATAACAGTATTGTTTATAATAGGAAAAAAGTGGAAACAATTGAAATGTCCATCAACTGATGAGTAGATGAATAAAATGTGACAGGTCCATACAATGGAATACTATGACAATCAAAAAAAAAAATGAAGTACTGATATATGCTGCAATACAGCTGAACCTTGAAAACATACTAAGTGGAAAAAGTCAGTCACAACAGACAATATACTGTATGATACCATTTATACGAAATGAACAGAATAGGCAAATCTAGAGACAGAAAGATCAGTTGTTGCCAAGGGCTACTGGGGAGGGAAGGATGAAATTTGGGAGAAGTAAGAAGTGATTGCTAGTGAGTATGAGGTTTCTTTCTGTGATGAAGAAAATGTTCTAAAATTAATGGTTGCAATGGCTGCACAACTCTGTGAACCCACTGAATGGTATATTCTGAATGAGCTGTGAGATAAGTGAATTACATCTCAATAAAGCACTATATATCTTCCCTTGTAGCTCAGTCGGTAAAGAGTCTGCCTGCAATGCTGGAGACCCAGGTTTGATCCCTGGGTCAGGAAGATCCCCTGGAGAAGGAAATGGCAACCCACTCCAGTATTCTTGCCCGGAGAATCCCATGAACAGAGGACCCTGGCAGGCTACAGTCCATGGGGTTGCAAGAGTCAGACATGACTTAGTGACTAAACCACCACCACCAAAGCTGCTATATAGATATTAAAAAAATCCAGCAGTCATTGCCACACAGCCTGTGGGTCTCAGCTCCCTGACCAGGTACTGAAACCAGGTCATGGTAATGAAAGTGCTGAATCCTAACCAGTAGATCACCAGAGAACTACCAGTAATTATTTTCAATATTCCAGAAAAACATCTGCTTCATTGAATACACTAAAGCCTTTGACTGTGTGGATCACAACAAACTCTGGAGAATTCTTAAAGAAATGGGAATACTAGACCACCTTACCTGCCTTCTGAGAAATCTGTATGCAGGACAAGAAGCAACAGTTAGAACTAGACATGGAACAGACTGGTTCCAAATTGGGAAAGTAGTATGTCAAGTCTGTATATTGTCACCCTGCTTATTTAACTTCTATGCAGAGTACATCATGTGAAATGCCACACTGGATGAAGCAGAAGCTGGAATCAAGATTGATGGGAGAAATATCAATAACCTCACATACACAGATGACACCACCCTTATGGCAGAAAGTGATGAAGAACTAAACAGCCTCTTGATGAAAGTGAAAGAGGTGAGAGAAAATGTTGACTTAAAACTCAACATTCAGAAAACTAAGATCATGGCATCTGGTCCCATCACTTCATGGCAAATAGTTGGGGAAACAATGGAACCAGTGACAGACTTTTATTTTCTTGGGCTCCAAAATCACTGCAGATGATGATTGTAGCCATAAAATTCAAAGACGCTTGCTCCTTGGAAGAAAAGTTATGACCAATCTAGACAGCATATTAAAAAGCAGAGATTACTTTACCAACAACGATCTGTCTAGTCGAAGCTATGGTTTTTCAGTAGTCATGTATGGATATGAGAGTTGGACTATAAAGAAAGCTGAGTGCCGAAGAATTGATGCTTTTGAATTGTGGTGATGGAGAAGACTCTTGAGAGTCCCTTGGACTGCAAAGAGATCCAACCAGACAATCCTCAAGGAAATCAGTCCTGAATATTCATTGGAAGGACTGTTGCTGAAGCTGAAACTCCAATACTTTGGCCACCTGATGAGAAGAATTGACTCACTGGAAAAGATTCTGAGGCTGGAAAAGACTGAAAGAAGGAGAGAAGGGGACGATAGAGGATGAGATGGTTGAATGGCATCACTGACTCGATGGACATTCGTTTGAGCAAGCTCCCAGAGTTGGTGAAGGACAGGAAAGCCTGGCATGCTGTAGTTCATGGGGTTGCAAAGACTTGGACACAACTGAGTGACTGAACTGAACTGAACATATAAGAGAACTTTCTTCTGAATCTTTTTCATAGCTCATGCATTCAAGAGATCACCAAAGACATAAGATATTTAGTTTTTATAACAATTTAGTTGTAGACGGTATAGAAAGGCTCTTAATTAGGTAGCTATCTAGCAGTTTAACAAGATAATAACATAGAGTTTATTTTTAACTATTGCTATTCCTATTGCTAAGTCGCTTCAGTCGTGTCCAACTGACTCTGTGTGACCCCATAGACGGCCGCCCACCAGACTTCCCCGTCTCTGGGATTCTCCAGGCGAGAACACTGGAGTGGGTTGCCATTTCCTTCTCCAACGCATGAGAGTGAAAAGTGAAAGTGAAGTCGCTCAGTCGTGTCCGACTCTTAATGACCCCATGGACTGCAGCCTACCAGGCTCCTCCATCCATAGGATTTTCTAGGCAAGAGTACTGGAGGGGGGTGCCATTGCCTTCTCCAATGACAGTGTTAAGTTAGTTAAAAAAGGATGTATTCCTATTGGGTTGCATTTCTAAGTCAATTTTACAAAGCCCATTTTTATATCTAATTATTCTATTCTACTGGTTAAAAAAAATACTTCTGAAAATCGAAAACTCAAAAGTAAAAATTTCTAATTTTGAAGTTTGCTAATAAAAATTTTCGGAAATATTTCATAAATACCTATTAATTTCACATGTATGACTCAATCATTTTCTTCCATTAAATATCTGTGCTGGAATAAAAATGAAAATACTGACTCAACATGGTTACCTTATGCAGCCCTTATAAGTTACAATGTGCAAACTAAACAGACAATTTGAGTTCTTTGATTTTATTTTTAAGATGGCTCCATTTCTTAGGACAGAACAATACAAATACAAGAAGCAGTTCTTGGGACCGGCTGAGACCACATTCATCTGCCCTCTTAAGCCCAAGAACTATAGTTCACAGTTAATGCAATCATATTGACCTTGAGAGTAGAAGCCCTCATGGTCTAGGGGGTAGTGGTTCACAACTTTCTAATATGAAAACTTTTGTGGAAATTCTGGGAAGGCAGAAGCTTAAATTTTAAATCTCATAAAATCAGAGCAATTAGATAACAAAATCAAAACATCATATACAAAATCCCAAAATACAAGAAGCTGGGACAAACCACCAACAGTTGCAAGATCTATGTGGGTATTAGTATCTGTGTGGGGAAATATGGAGGACAGTAACAGGGCATTTTACCAGCCCATAGAACAAAATAACTCCAAAAGAGCCAGCAAGGACTCTCTATGAAACACAGCAGGCAAAAATGAGAAAAAGGAATAAAAAGAAATGGGTTTTTCTCACTACAATAGCATGTGATTGAAAGGATTTACAATAAAGTCTTAAGGGCATAGAGTACTCCAGTCACTAGAACTCTTAAAACTAATCAGTCAAAGCTCTTCTCTAGAGCAAAGCCACACAAAGAAGAAATTTCTAGGAACAAGATCCAAACTGAAGAGGCTAGGGGAATGGAGAAAAGAAAACAGAAAATTCAGGTCAAGTGAGGAAGGAGAGAGTGAAGAGATCTTATTTATCAAGGTGACATATTTTCAAACACTACACAGAAACTGGAGATCTCTGTGTATTTGACAGGCTAACTTCACCTAAAAATAAACAAAATGATAAAAGTTAATTCTGATACAGAGTTACAAAAGATAAAAGAAAACAGGACAGATGTCCAAACACAATGAAAGAAAGCACACCAAAAATACTTGCCAACATAATAGGTAAACACTATAACCTACTATTTCAAAACAAGCTGAAAAGACTTAAAAATTATACATTATACAGAAGAACAACATAAATTAGAATGAAAACAACCCCCCAAATTATCTACCCACTGCTTAAGTGATAAACTTCGGGCGGGGGGCGGGGGGGGGGGGGGGGGGGCGGCGGTAATAAAAAGAAGAATCAATTCAAAAAAGAACTAAACTAGAAGAAACAAAGAGTTAATAAACACAACAGATAATGTTGTCTAAGTAAAAGAGAACATAAAAAGGAAGGAAAACGTCTTAATTAAATGAAAAAGACAAAAAATTAGAAAGAAATAGCAAATACTGAAGATAGTTAAAGAAGATCCAACATACACAGGAGTCCTGAAAAAGAAAATTAAAGGAAATAAAACCAATATAACAATAACTGGAGAAAATTTTTCTGATATAAAAATAAAAATATCTGAAACCAAATAATGAAAGGACAAATTACATATCTAAAAATACTGACCCAGAAAAACCAACATCAAGATATATTCTAGTAAAATTAATTGGGGATCTAGCCAAAAAGATTAAATGGCTTAAAGAGTATTGGATCGTCAGTCCTTGCTCATCAGTAGCACTTGTATAAAACAATAGAATAATATACTTATATATCCAAAGAAAGAAAATTTGAGCCAAAGATTTTGTATCCATCACTAACTTCAAGTGTTAAGACCCACAAATGAACTGTTTTCAACATTCCCCAGAACTTAGGGAACACAGTTCCCACAAGGCCTTCGTAGAAATCTACTAAAGGCTTTAGGAATTCAAAATAAATAGATAAACAAGGACAAAAGGACCAATGGTAAGCACTAAATATACAGTGACCTATTGTATTAAGACTGAATGACAACGAAAAAAGAGTACATAGTATGTAGTGATAATGAGCTCTGACACTGTAGATAGGTTCGATAATTTTTAAGTGGTAGGCTTCCTCTGTCTTTCCTTTAACTGTGGCGAGGGTGGGGAGGCCAGAAACTGTCTTCTCTTGCTTTTAAATCTGGCACCTGAGGCTTGGACCAAGACAACTTATTGGGACCAAGGTAACACTCAAAGCCTAAAGCATGACTGAGCTTGATAGGGAATGTATCACTGAGGTCAAAAAGGCAACTCATTACATATAGGGGGAAATGAACAAATAAGTAAACTGATGATAACAAGAGCCACATTTCTTGGCTGTCAGAGAATGGAATTACAAATATGAAAATGCAGAAGGCAAGAATGAATCCTATGGACTTCAGAGGGAGGTTATGTGAACCTTTGCACAGACTGTGAAATTAATATAGTGTAAATTACTATAGGTATGTGTATATCCACAAATGCATATAAGACACAGATACACATAAACATACATTCATGCGTCATGCATACATATATGTCTTAGCTCTGTCTATTAAGAGGATCTGGAGGCAATGACACACTTGTAGCAATGAGCTTATCAAGTGTCCATATCTTAGTTTCCAAGTATCATTATCCACTAAAAAGAATCAGGACTCCTGGGGAAAGAATTGATTCCCAGGGCAGAGAAAGTGAGCTTGAAAACTTCGTGTTTGAAAGTAAAGAAATTCAAAGAATGATGAGGATACGTCATAGACACAGGAGCTTGAAGGGGCTCCTACGATTAAATCTGAGGCAATCTGAACATCAAAATGAACAGTGATAATAATAGATTAAATAAGAATCCATAAATCCATATTAATAGATATGGTTGAATGTCAACTAATAAACTGTAGAAGGAATAATGGAATAAGAAAACCAACATTTGGCAACCATCAGAAATTTATTCTGGAAAGAATCATCATTGGATGTTAAAAGGAGCTGGTGGAAGTTTGTTGTAGAATAGGATATTCAGAGTTTTAAAGTATTTTCCCACAAAATATTTATTAACTACAAGAGGGGAATAAAAGTAAGTTTAGAGTAGAGAAACCTGGTAACACCAACTTCACCAAGTGATCAAAGTTAACCTCACCAGTAAGGACCAAATCAGCACGTTCCCTGATACGTCACACTAAGAATGCAACATCACTTCTATAGTATGCCTGCCAAAAATCCATAAGGAAATGTCAGCCAAACCTAAATTGAGGGAAAATCTATAAAGTAGCTGGCCTGCATTCATCAAAAACACAAGATCAAGAAAGAAAAGAGACTGAATGCAAACTGGTACAGCCACTATGAAAAACTGTATGGAGATTCCTTAAGAAACTAAAAACAGAGCTACCAGCAATTCCACTCTTGAGCATATATCCAGAGAAAAAATGGTTCAAAATGATATGTACACCCCAGTGTTCCCTGATACACGGTTTACAATAGCCAAGACATGGAAACAACCTAGTCCATCAACAGACGAGTGGGTACAGAAGACGTGGCACACATACACAATGGGGTATTACTAAGCCATTAAAAAGAGTGAAATAATGCCATGTGCAGCAACATGAATGGACCCTGAGATTATCATACTAAGTGCAGTAAGTCAGAGAAAGCTAAGTATCTTATGATATCGCTTATAAGTGCAATCTTAAAAAAATGATACAAATATACTTACTTACAAAACAGAAAGACTTGCAGACTTAGAGAAGGAATGAGGGGGGGAAGAGTAGGGGAGAGGGATAAACTGGGAGTTTGAGTTAAATACACTGCTTTATTTAAAACAGATAATCAACAAGGATCTCTCTGTGCAAATGGGAAAAGAATTTAATAAATGGATACATGTATAACTGAATCACCTTGCTATACACCTAAAACCAACACAAAGTTGTTAATTAACTATACTCCAATATAAAACAAAAATTAAAAAAGGAAAAGAGAAAAGATGGTATCTAGATAACAAAATATGCCAAATAAATGCAATGAAACAGGGAGATCTGGCAGAATCTGAATGAGGTACTTACGTTAATTTCATGACTCTGACAGCTATACTGTTGTTATGTATGAGTGTCCTTATCTTAAAAAACATACACTGAATTACTTAGGTGTAATAGGATATCATGTCTATAACTTACTCTTGATTGGTTCTGGAAAAAATATAAGAACAAACTGTATACCTGTGGGGGTGGAAGAGAGATAGCAGGGAGGAAAAAAGGGCATGATAAAGCAAATGCAGTAAAATATTATCAAATAGGAAGCACTGAGTGAAATGTATATAGGAAGTGTACACTATTTTTAAGACTTTCCTATAAGCTTCAAAGTATTTCAGAATTTTCAAAAAGCTAAAATGAAGAGGGAAAACGGAGAAAGTATATGCAAAGAAAATTTAACTGTTTTCAGTAATTTTACAAGTGAGGTAGTACTGGTAATGTTACTCTGAAACTATTACATATATCATGTGGCATAAAGCAAATAAATAAACATGACATATTCTACCATTTGCCATGGCCTTGAAAACCAGGATTACTACTGTAGAAGCAAAAAGATAGAAATATATGCAAGAAAAGTTTAAAGACCCCAAAATACTTAATTTAAACTTCACTTACTAGTATAAATGTATAAGCTGTTTTAACTTAAAAAAAAAACAAAAACCCTAGTCTGTACACTGAAAAGGCCCAGAAACAATGAACAATCTATTAACCACAGCATCGTTAGTACCAGACTATGATACTAAAACAGCATTTTCCACTAAAAGAAACCAGGGCTTATTGGAGATACGGTTGATTCAAGATCTAGTACAGGGAATGTATAAGAGAAACCTGAAACTTTCTGTCATACCAAAGAAAAATAAAATTATTAAAGATTATTAGGAATGTGTCTATGAAACTTAGGAGGTAACCTAAAGAGGTTCCACTGGCCACATCTAAAAAATAATATTATCTGCTTTTGGAAAACAGGAGTCAATTCCTTTTCATGAAAACTGATAAAAGCAGTCAAGCACTTATCATATCTTGCCTTTCCTATATGAACTGTACCACTGTGTAACCCTAAGATAGGTGAGGGGAAAGTGTCTCTTTATAGAAGTATTTCAGCCTAAAAGGAAGAAATTACTTTGAAAAAATTGTGAAGCCAGATGAGAAAGTGGTTATATGTATTTATATTTACAGGTGGCCACAAAGTCCCTATGCATGCTAGTTAGAAGTTATCTGTACATTCCCTTTCATTCTTTGCACAAACACATTCTCTCAGTTTTTCTGGACATATTCCATGCTAACAGCTAGATGCTGGATATTGCTAAAGCAAGATCATATAGTTGTTTTAAATTTTCAAGTTATTATGACACTGAACATCTTTCTACAATGCCTAGCGGTTCTGCTTAACAATGGCTATGCATATATGTGCACTCACACCAAGCATTTTGGCTCCAAACAGTGAAAATTTGAACAAGTTCCATTACCTCTGTGTCCCAATATCCAGTTTTATCATCTTAAAAATGGAATCAGCAAGGTTTTCTATATTAACAATCATTGGAACCAATGCCTGAGAAGGTAATGTGGTTCAGTTCAAGTACTGCCAGAATTTGGAACTCACAACCTTTTTCTGATCTATTACCTGTCTTAGCTATTATATGAGATCACATTTATAATAATGTGCAGTATTACAAACATTAGTTGGACCGATATAAGATATCTGCTTATAAACCAGATTACTTTTGGTTTTAAAACTGTCCAACCTTATTTTGTATGTTCACTTTCCAGACATATAGCTTTGCTTGTATGTCTTAATTAATGTCATCTGTATGGTTTTAATGTAATCTGTACTTAATTTACACATATCCCATATTAAGGACCAGGGAAAAAATAAACATAGTATTAAAAATATTTATGTGGATAATCCAAAAGTGAATAACCAAGATCTATTTTTATTTCATAAGGTTCTGCTGCACATCTATTATATATAATACTCATCACTAACAAAACCTAAAATAAGAATATATGATTTGGAAAACAGATTTTTCATTCCAGGCAAACTGAAAATAGCTTTTATTTGTGTGATTATAAAAGTAATGTTGTTCAGTTCATTAAAAAAAGATAACAAAGTAAAGATCTCCTATAAATCACACACAAGAAAAAAAAATCACTCAACCACTGTGATATATTTAACTCTAGCTACTCTAATTGGCTACCTGTCTAGCTTTTTACATATTTTGAAACAAAACGAGAATAATCTACATATGTTGGTAGCCTGCCCTTAATAGGTTTATAATTCAACATATATCATTTTATAGCGATAAATCTAGGTGCACATCATCTTTATTTTTTAAGACCTTATTCAGGACTATTGCAATAGGGGAGTGACAGCAGGCTGAACTCTGAATTCAGTAAAGACGACTGGAAACTTATTGTCAATAAGCATGGTAAGGTGGGTCACTGAATGGAAAATTACTGAGGCATATCATCGTTTTTAAGTGCACAGTATATATAGGCAATTCAATTTATTTAATCAATTCCCAATGATGGACTCTTTTCAAATTTTTGCTACAATGACAACCCTTATATACATTTTCCCATACTTGTCTGTTGTGGGAAAATTTCATTTGTGAATATATTATCACAAAAAGCCTTACCGCTATAACTTTTTCATTTATTTATGAACAAATTGTCTTCACTGATAAGAGATAAAACTACCTAAACGGGTATCATTCCAGAAAACCAGGATTTATAGATGCCACAAGTATATGCAAAAGACTGGTAGATACCACAAGAGTAGAAAAGATGATAACATTAAAATAGTTCCTGACAGAAGAACAGTTTTTAATCTAGGAGAGGAAGTGCTATATACATAAATAATACAAGCAATAAATGCAAAGCAGGGAGAACTACATATTAACTAAGAATGGAAGGAGTACCTGGATTCCCATGGAGATCATCCTAACAAGGCAATTTTTTTATGTTAAACAGGTAAATAAAAAATGACAGAAAAGAGACTATTATATAAGCAACTCCAAGGAATCATCCAAATACTTTTGCCATTGTACTAATACATGAAATTCTTATAGCACTTAATAAACTAACCTCATAATAATCCTGTGAAGATTACAGATGAGAAAACTGTGGCTCAGCAAAGGAAAAGGGAATGATAGGAACTGAACCATTTTTGTGTCTAGCAGAGATTCCCTATTTCATTTCTCTAAAATGTAAGCTCCAAGAGGACAAGAACTGTCTTATTGATCACTGACTCCCTAGTTCTGAGAATAGTGCCTGCCACAAGGAAGCACAGATTCAGTAAATATTTGTTGAATAAATATATCCCCATCCTACAGATATCAAAATTGAGGCTCAGAAAGACAGTTATGGATATAAACACATAAAACCATTAAATTAAGGTTCAAAACTAAGTTTAGTATTCTTTCTTCAACTATAATGTTTGAAACAGTTTGGTTATTAGCTAAAATGTGGAAATAATTTTATAATATTTAACTAGTGCTACCAAAATAATGTTTTGAATGTATAATTTACACTTATCAATAAATTTTGATTAAGTCAGAAACAGAAAGAAAATGGTATTATCTTCAAAGGAATAGGCTGGATAATACTCCAGATGTGAAATGACAGTTTTAACTGTTTTATCATTTTAAGTGAGACTAAAGGGAACAGAGGAGAAGGCAATGGCACCCCACTCCAGTACTCTTGCCTGGAAAATCCCATGGATGGAGGAGCCTGGTAGGCTGCAGTCCATGGGGTCACTAAGAGTCAGATACGACTGAGCGACTTCCCTTTCACTTTTCACTTTCCTACATTGGAGAAGTAAATGGCAACCCACTCCAGTGTTCTTGCCTGGAGAATCCCAGGGACGGGGGAGCTTGGTGGGCTGCCGTCTATGAGGTCGCACAGAGTCAGACACGATTGAAGCGACTTAGCCGCAGCAGTAAAGGGAACAGAACTTTGAACTTTTTAAAATAAAGTAGCAAAAAAAGGAAGAAAAATCTATACATATAGCTCTCACCTGAGAGGAAATAATAAAAAGAGGACTATTTTAATTTGCTATTGTACAGATAGAGGCTGCAAATTATATAAGTTATCTATTCATTAAAGTAGACACAGGATGGTCATTTTTGAAGCTGTAGACTGCCATTTGGTTCAAATTACTATGAAACTCTTGAAAATAATTAAAATGTTTTTCTCCGAAAAAAAATCTATACTTCAAACTGCCTGACAATTAGAATTAAACACTAAAGTATTAAAATAGCAATGTAAAAAAAAAGCAACGTAAAGCATTAAAACTGCAAGGCTGTATCTCTCTGTAAAAATCTAAAACATATCAATAATCCAGTAAACATAAAGTTTAAGAAATCAAAATGCAATTTACTTCTTCTTGCTGATATTTTCCCAGTTTATATTTCCTATGTAGCATCATATACATATATTAATCCTTTCAAATGTAAACCAAACTCATAATATGAAAATATTTGAAAGTTATAAATCAAATTTGCTTAGAAGCCCATTTAAATAAACTGTAAAATAATATTTCAACTAAATACTTAGAAAGCAAGCAATGTCCTAGATTCTTTTGAAGATGCAGTTTTTCCTTAAGGAAAACTCTTGCCAATTTTTTTAAGTGGTTTATCAATCAGATTCCTTACCTAGCAAGAATAAAATTGTAAAGGGGACAAAAGCTCTGGAATTTAGCTAGAATTTAGTCTCACATTTTTGCATTCACTATATAAAAATAAGAGAAATCAAAATGCAATGTTTTATTTTGCCTACCTTAGCATGAAAATACATCCAAGAGGAATATTTTTAACCAAAGCTCTAAGTTATAAAGATGTGAAAGTGGTCTAGAATACATGAAATTCAGGGATAAAAAATTTTAATTTAATTTTAAACAATAGCTTCAATTCCCTTCTACACTAAATATTTTATCAGGAGCTTATACAAGTGTTCTAGATCTTTTCCTCCTCCTCTGGATTCTTAAATTATTCCAGTATACATCTGAGAACATTCTATGTAAAATACACTTTGTTAAGTATTTGCACATGATCTATTTCACCTAACATCAACCCTGTAATGAAATCCTTATGTTATACATAACTAAACAAGGCTTGGCAATGATAAGTAACTCATCCCTGTCAGAGTAACTCAGATCTGTCAGAGGCAAAGTCCATATCTGAATAAGGTCTTCAGACTACACCACAACTGTAGCTAATCACTTTATGTCATAATCACATGTTGCCCTACAATACATTGTACTATTAACTTTCACTCTTCCTGTCTTAATTTTTCCAATGTTCATGTCTTTAAAAGCAACAGCTGTATTGTGCTTTGATATCTTACAGTATCTTTAGTAGATTGATTCAAATTGCTTGTTTCATAGAAGAATTACAGACTACAGGTTTAAAAGTTGTCTCACACTTGTTAAATGGAAATGACACCAAATTTTCAAGCACTATTAAATGCTTCCCATGTATTAATTCATTTAATCCTCATGCCACCCCTATGAAATGGGTACATTACTGTCCTATTTTGCAGACAGAAAAGCTACAAGCTAGATAGGTTATCTAACTTGCCCAAGATTAAGGTTACAAGTGCGTTACAGGTGAGGCTTCAAAAGCCAAGTTATTCCGTCTGGAGTGGTTACATGCATGTGTGCTAAGACACTTCAGTCATGTCCGATTCTTTGCAACCCTATAGATAGTAGCCCGCCAGGCCCCTCTGTCCATGAGATTCTCCAGGCAAGAAGACTGGAATGGGTTGCCTTGCCCTCCTCCACAGAATCTTCCCAATCTAGGGACTGAACATGTATCTATTTCATCTCCAGCACTGGCAGGTGGGTTCTTTACCACTAGTGCCACCTGGGAAGCACCCCCTAAGACTATATAATGACTAAATGAAATTATGCCTTCATAAGTAGAAAAATTCAAAAAGTTTTAACTCTTGGCAATGATTTCTTGAATATGAAACCAAAGTGAAGTGAAGTCGCTCAGTCTGTCTGACTCTGCGACCCCATGGACCTCCATCCATTGAATTTTCCAGGCAAAAGTACCAGAATGGGTTGCCATTTCCTTCTCTAGGGGAATTTTCCCAACCCAGGGATCAAACCCAGGTCTACAGCATTGCAGACAGACGCTTTACCATCTGAGGCACCAGGGAAGCTCTAATGAAACCAAAAGCATAGGCAATAAAAGAAAAAATAGACAAATGGGCCTATATCAAAAGGAAAAAACTCCCGTGTATCAAAGGAAACGACAGAATAAAAGACAACCTACAGAATGGGAGAAAAAAAAATCTTCAAATCAGACATCTGGTAAGTTTCCTAGGTGGCATGAGTGGTAAAAAAAAAAAAAAACCCGCCTGCTAATGCAGATGTAACAGATGTGGGTTCAATCTCTGGGTTGGGAAGATTCCCTGGAGGAGGGCATGGCAACCCACTCCAGTAATCTTACCTGCAGAATCCCATGGACAGAGAAGCCTGGCAGGCTATCGTCCATAGGGTCATGAAGAGTCAGACAAGACTGAAGCGATTTACCACACCGGCATAACTCAACAACTAAAAATAACCTAATTTAAAAATGGGTAAAGGACTTGAATATTTCTCAAAAAATGATATAAAAATGGCCAACGAGCAAATAAAAGGATCCTCAATATCACTAATCTTGAGAGAAATGCAAATCAAAACCACAATAAGATATCACCTCACACTTGCCAGGATGGGTACTGTCAAAAACCAACAAAGAATCAAACAGAAAATGACAAGTGTTGATGAGGATGTGGAGAAACAAGAACTCTTGCCCACTGTTAGTAGGAATGTAAAATTGTGTAACTCTTACAGAAAATGGTATGGCAATTCCTCAAAAAATGTGAAAATAAAATTACCAATATGATCCAGCAATCCCATTTCTGGGTATATATCAAAACCAATTAAAGCAGGATCACAAAGAGGTATTTGTACAACCATGTTCTTACAGCCTTATTTACAATATAGACTGTGATAGTTTCCAAGATATGGAAACTATCAATACAATCTATTCCTAGATGGTGAATGGATATTGAAAATGTGGTATATGCACACAATGGAATACTATGAAGCCTTCAAAAAGGAACTATCATATTTATGCTACAACATGAAAAAACTTCAGGGACATTGTGCTAAATTAAATAAGCCAGTGAAAAAAAGGCAAATCACTAAATAATTCCACTTACTATATAATAAGTATCCAAAGTAGCCATATTTTTAAGAGAGTACAGTGGTGGTTACGAGGGGCTGGGTGGAAAGGGGAAACAGGAAATTGTTTAATTGGCATAAAGTTTTAGTTTTGTTAAGACAAAAAATTCTGTAGATCTTTTGTACCACAGTGTGAAAATGCTTAACGTTATGGAATTGTACACTTAAAAATGGTTAAGTTGGTAAGCTTCTGTTTTTGCCACATTAAGAAAAAAAATCACTTATTTTCTTTCATTTCCCTCTTTCCTTTTCCTCAACAGCTGGGAAATTAAAAGGACAAAGAAAAGTAAAGAAATTCAAGGACTTCAATAAGTAGAAAAAAACTAAGGAAACAACAATATAAAACAGGTAACCCCACAGTCTTACTGACTTATTGCTAATTTTCTTCTTAATGTGGAAATATCCTGAACCTCAAGTGAAACTGTATCCTATGGACCAGATAATGGAATGTCGTGGTTAAGGGCCTTTTGAAGCTGGAGAGCTCAAATACTATTCTGACTTTGCTACAAATTACTGTGTGACCTTGGGTAAGATATTTTCATTCATTCACTCATTCATTCATTCACTCATCAAAAGGTCTGTTTCCATAAGAGTGAGCCTGGTCAAATGAATTCTAGGATCGATCTGAGGAATAAACGAAATAAGTCATATTAAACAGTAGGTACTTCACAAGCACTCACGAAGTGCTGGCTATAATTACTTTAGAGCCTGAAGAGCAAGAGAAGAGCAGGATTTCGACTAATGGAAGTCCAGAGCTCTGTTCCTAAAGATGTGCCTCATTTGTCGATAATTATGGTGCTATCAAATCGGACACTATTTAGCAAACCCTCACTGACTCTTATCATTCTTGTGGTCCTCTCTTCTAAAGAACTCTCTCCTAGGGAAAAGCAATGTCATCTCAGGTGTTCGAAAATGTTTGCTTTGGGAACGGCGTTTTCCACCCCAGAGGCGGTGGAACCAGGGACCTGTATATTAACCACTGAGTTCCCTGTTCCTCTCACTTCACTAGGGACCTAGGCCTTAATCGAGGATGAGGATGAGGAGGGAGGGGGTCACACAACCACACATCCAGATATAAAGCCCCATCTGGTAAGGCAGGACCAGATGAATCTCCTGGGAGAATGACAGCTGGACATTCATGAAAACCGATAGGGGAACCGGCAACTCTAGCCGGGTGGCTCAGAGCCGGCATCTCGCAGGTAGGCCGGTGAGGAGGGAGTCTCGGGGAGCCCACGGCCGGCCCGGCCCGGATGTTCAGGGCCCGAGCGGGGGTGTGTCGGCGAGGAGCGTTCTGGGGGTCCGACCGGCGGGGTCCGGCGGGTGGGGGGCTCCGCGGCTCCATGAGGGCGAGGGTGGGGGCGGGGGCGGGCTGCGCGGCGGCCCGGGGACAGGGCGGGGAGGAAAGGGACCGAGGGCCTCACCGCGGGCCGAGGGCAGTGGGTAGAGCTTCTCGGCCTTCTGAAGGAAGCGCTGGGCCTTCTCGCGGTTGCCGGCGTTCAGGGCCTCCCGGGCGATCTCGACACATTTCTCCGCCTCATCCCGGTTCCCCTCCATGGCTTGCGCCTTCTTCCGTTTCCTGCGGGAGCTCAGCAACGAGGGGCGGAAGCCGCCGCCGCTGCCGCTGAGGAGGCAAGGCCGGCCGGGGCTGGGGGCGTGAGAAGGCGAGCGGGGAGGAGCGCAGGCGACCGCGGCGGCGGGGCCCGGGCGCACTGGCGGGCTGGCAGCTCCGCCTCCTCACGGCGGCCTCCCCGCCCCCCGCGGGTCGCTACGGCGCGAGCCGCATCCCTCTGGCCTCTGGGCTGGGCTCCACCGCCGGGCCGTCAGAACCGGCTCGCTGATCCTTGCCGGCGCGGACAGGCTCGGGGCCCACCGACCTGGAGGGTGAGGGGGGCGTGCGGGCGATACCAGGCCGGCTGGCCGCCGGAGGGGCTCCCCTGAAGGGGTTCCGTCGCGGCGTGGACCCAGCCGCCAGCCTCAGCAACGCGGTGCCCTCCAACCCCCTGCGCGGCCCGCGAAGGCGGCAGCCCGCCTTCCTGGCGACCGGCCGACGAGTGGAGGTGGGGACATTCGTTTTCAGGAAAATCCCCAGGGATCGAAGGCCCCACCCCCGACCCCCTTCAGCCTAGGTCAGACTAGGGAGAATTCGGTCAGTTGAGGACTGGGCTGCCAGTCCCTGGGCACCGCTTCCGGCACAGCTGTTCAGGAGCCCAGTAGGGTGTCCTTTGACCCTAATTCCTTTCATTGCCTTATTTCATTCATACTCTTTTTCTGACTCAGTGCCATTAAACTGTCTCAGTACATCCCAAGTACAAACACTTAATTTGTAGTTTGCACTTATTCTGGTGAAAACCAAAACGCTAGTAACCATGACCAAAACAGGACAGGAATCAGTTCTTTGGCAATGTATTACCTCATATAGGTAAACTTCGTATACCTAATTTTAATCATCACCCTTGTGAAATAATTGCCATGTTGGTATCCTCAGTGGAGGCAAAGGGCCCACCTTTTGCTTGGTATTAAGAAGTTGCCAGAAAGTGTCAAAATGATCCACTTAACCTAATTACAAAGTAACTACTTTCACACATTGTTCACTAAAGATATTGTCTGCCATAGCAGCAAATATGGTAACTCGGGACTTTCAAAGAAATCTTGATTCTTCTCTGTTAAATGTGAATAGTATGTTCCCCAAAGATGTTACCATATACTGAACAATTTAATGCAAGTAACCTTCAAAAGAGCGTGTGGCACACTGCAAACATCATCAGTCTAAACTGAAAAGTTTGGACTGTGTAGGTAGCTACATACAGGACCTTCCTACCTGGCCTCTGCTCCCCAACCCCACCCAAGTCCCCACAGTGCTCTGGTGTAGTGCTTGCTGCTATCACAAACAGCAAACAAAGCTGATGAACTCAGATGGTTAAACTTAGCCTAAAAAACATCAACTTGTGCTGAAGTTTTAAAATCTTTTAATAGTTCATTACAATGTATTTAAAAAAAAATACTTGGGCCTTTTAACTTTGTTGATCTACAGACAGAATTAACAGTAATTTCAAGGGAAGAAATGTGCTTAAGTTATTGCTAGCTAAGATACCTATTCAAAACAAAGCTGTTCCTACTATAATCAAGCAAATTTTATACACAACTAGTTTGGGATATGACCTTTATTGAGCTTATCCATCAGAGTGGAAATAATGTCTGTACAAAACCAAATGTTTGTTACTATAACTTCTGCATCACAATTAAAATCCAAACAGTTTTTTAAAAACAGTCAACTCAATCAAAACCCACTACTTCAGAATCAATAGCTTCTTTGAAGCCACAGTAACACTTAAATATGGTTAAGACTCAAATGCAGAAATTTGGTTGGTTGGAAAGCTAATTAAACTTCCAACTTTCTCAAATAGAATTACAAAAAGGCAAAATTGTGTTTTTCACAGAGATACAGTCCACTGGAATCACCAACACTGGACAGCTGTTAGAGTATTTAGAGTCCTGAGATAATAAGGAATCCAGGCATCCTTTAGACAGTCTTCTGTTGTCCTTTCTTTCCAATCAGAGATTTGTGGATGTGTGGAATGACACCTAGAAAAGGGATAAAATAACATACTACTTTAAAACCAAGAGTTTAATGTTCAACTTGGAAGATGTCTTTCAATGTAAGTGCAGAGTAAAAATTCAGAAATACATAGAGAAATCAAATTTCATGATGCAACCATACTACAGATCAATGAAAATACACTGTCCTCTTTTAGACTGAAAATTACTAGAGGGAAATTTAAAAGCAAATTCTTTTCTCTAGAGAAATTAATAAGTTAATATTTACATACCACCACCAGCAATTGTAGCCTTGATGAGAGAGTCCAATTCTTCATCTCCACGAATAGCAAGTTGCAAGTGACGAGGGGTAATACGCTTTACCTTCAAGTCTTTCGATGCATTTCCTGCCAATTCAAGTACCTAGAAGGCAGAATGCAATCAATCTCCTTCCAACTTTCATTAATGTCAAGATCCAGACACGAATCAAACCTTCATGATGAAGGTATATCTACCAACTGTCATCTCCCCCACTACCTGAATGGCAAGATAAGCAAAAGCCATAAAGAGGGCACGCAATTTTATTTCCTAAGGCCGCAAAGTCAAGCTCAGGAGGATCCCCATCATGATCACCAGCCCCCTCTAGCGTTGTCGGAAGCTTCTCGCTGCGTTCAGAGCCTGGGAGTTTTCTTGCATCACTTTCCTCCTTCCCTCTCGCCGCCTCCCCCCACCCCCTCCCAACCTTTTCCAGATTATAGGCGTACACCCATTTACCTCTGCGGTGAGGTACTCCAGGATGGCTGCGCTGTACACAGCGGCAGTCGCGCCCACACGTCCATGGCTAGTCGTCCTAGATTTCAGGTGTCGATGAATACGGCCCACTGGGAACTTCGTTTTTAGCATACACAAACATAAATGCACAAAGATAGACGAGCCAAAGATAATTAATTATACGCGCGCCAAAGGCAGGGTCATGGACGCCGGTGCAGCAACGCGCCCCACCACGGACACACGTGATCGCCACCGCTCCCGATATTTATTGCATCGGTAAACCAAGTCGCGACACTATCACCCACGCAAAGACGAAACGCTCATCTAGAGCGATGATAAACAAGAGAGGAAAAGGAAAGAAAAACGCCACGATTCCCAGAATGCACGAACAACCACTGACCTGCAAACCGGCTCTCTGCGAGCGGGAAACCGCCTTTGTCTTGGCCTTTCCGGAGTCCTTCCCAGCCTTACCGCCAGCCTGCGGCGCGCACACGCCCGCGAGCGAAGGAGGAACGCAGAATATAGGATTACCAGAGCAGCGCGCCCTTCCCCCACCGCGCCGCGGCTCGGGCGCGAGCGCGGCCCCGTGCCCAGCCGGGGTCTCCGGCCCGCGGCGCGCCGCAAGGGCGACCCCGCCCGCCCGTCCCCCGCCGCGCGCTCGGCGCGGCCGCGCGCCTCGGTCCGCCCGCTCGCCGCCCGCCGGCCCCCAGCGGCGCTGCGCGCGCCACCCAACCGTCACCGCCCGCCGCGAGATCCGAGGCTGCTCCGCTCGCCGCCGACAAAACACCTCCCCTTGCTCTTCCAAATCCTGTCTCCGCGCGTTCCCAACCGTCGCCGCTTCACCCCCATCTCCGTGTGTAACGGGCTTTTCTCCCGCCGGCAAAAACCCGCGGAGTCTTCGAGCGTCTCCACCAAGTTTACCATTTCGAATTCTGCTGAAGCTCAAACAAGCAAGGCAGAGAAAGGACTAGTCAGACACCCAGCGAAAACCAACCGCCTACTCCTTCGTCGCACCGCGATTCAAACTGCGCTGTCTCCCGCCTTCCCCGCTCCCTTTATACTGCAGAATGTTCCCTCATCCGGGAACTCGGATTGCTCATCCCACCAATGGCTGCCCCCCGCCCTCGGGACGCGTCCTTGAAGCTTCAGCCAATGAGAAAGCGAAGAAAAGGGCGGAGGGGCGGGCGCTTCACAGCTCGAATCCCTATTGGAGCATGCGGAAGGAGGTGGGGGAGGGCGGAGGGATTGGAACTGGGGAGAAGAAGGGCACAGCGGCGGGAGGGAAGAAACAGAGCGAGCTATGCTGCGGGAGCTAGGGGAGCCCCTCCCGCCCCGCCCCGGCTGTGGTCACGTGTCCGAGAGGCGGAGTTGAGAGGCTCAGGGGAGGGGCACGCAGTATCGCGCACCCTACCATCACCCGTTCGCCTTCGTCTCCTAGCCTGATTCCAGAGACCACGTGAAGTCTCCGCGGGGTCTAGCGCGCCCCACTTCCTGCCCTCCCCTTCCAAATGAGCACCTCGAAGGCAGAGACCCAGCAGTCCATAGCCTTCTTCCGAGGCCCGGGGTACTCTTTTCCCTGGTACCCTCAGCATCGCCCAGCTTTTTCAGTCTGACAGGTGGCGCGAACGCGTCCAGTGAGAGGAGCCCCAATTCCTTCCCTGACCACAGTCTTGATAGTGATTTCAGTCTTCTAACCCCCCCTGGGCGAGTCTCGAGCCACCGACTGATCATGATCCACTGCTCCCACGTCATTTTCAGTTCTAACTCCCTCGTCTTTCCTCACCATTTTTGAATGCCCTAACCACCCCCCTCCACCCCAGTGGGATACTTTCACGGGAAAAACGGTGATGAAAGCCCCCTTGCTGGTCAGAAAAGACACTTCGGTCTACCCCTAGAGGGCTTGGAGTGAGACGATATTCTTTAATCAAATCATAACCCGTGTCTTTCTGGAGATTACACATCAATGGGTTGTACCTATAGCCTGGTGTCTAAAGTTGAGTTAATGAAACCTCAAAGCTATTCTGTGTCAACTTTTCTATGCTAAACAGTTTGCTACATGACAAATGTTCTGTAAATGTCAGTGGGGTGACTTCTAACGTGATTCAAGGACAGCTACAGATGGTCCATGTAATCAGCTGCAAATGATGGGCTTAAAAAATAGTACTGTACACACAGCACTATCATAATGCCAGCTACTTAGTTGTCCAACTAATCGATTAATAACACCTGTGTACATGTCCAGCTGCTTGAAGACAGTAATGATCTAAGTCTTTTATATTTATAGCATTTAATAGTGTATTACATATTAAATATATTTCTGATGTCCAAAAGTTTTAATATATGTATTCTTAAGTACTGTAGTTTGAGTTTCAGTTTGAAAGGTTTTATCAAATTAGAGGACCCTTCCATATCTGGTAGATAAGTAAGTTCCAGTGAAGAAGTTCCCAACAATTTGACAGAGAGTTTTGTTATTTTCTTCCCCTTACAAATGAGGAATTTTTACATTGTAATCAGTAGCAAGAGTTAATCAGTTCTCCCACGGAATTGTTACAATGACATTTTAAAACTGTGAAACCTGATGTAATAGTTAATCTGAGCCCTGCTGAGGCTTCCTGATATGTACTTTAGAAGCCGACATTAATACCTTTTCCAGTTTGGATAATATGTACTCTTTGCTATGAGATCCAGCTAAAGGAATTCACTGTTGCCTCACTGAACAGTGGTTAAGAGAATGTGCTCTGGAGCAAGAAGACGAGAACTCTGCTCTGCTTCCTTCTCAGTGTGTCATCTTAGTTACTTTTTGGAGCTTCAAGTTTCTCTTCTATGAAAAGAGTACAGTAACACCTATTCTCAGGTAGTTGTTGAAAGATTAAAGGAGAAGGTATGCAATGTATGCTCCAACATGTGTTTATCACATAGCAGCAGATGATAATGATGGTGTCCTCTACATTGGATGTGGGGAAGGATGAAATAAAGTATCTTTGATTCCTAAATCTTTTCCCCTGTCTACCACACCGTCTTCCTTGGACATGAAAGTAAAAAGCCACAATGCAAGCCTGAAACCTACCTAGGCCCCCTGCATTGGGAGAGCAGAGTCTTAGCTACTGGGCCGCCAGGGAAGTCCCTACTTTAATTTTAGATTGCCTATTACTTGCTGAAATGGATCTTAACTGTTATAGTAAGGCAACAACCTAAATCCTGGGGAAAGAAAGCACACTTTACTCTGCAGCACTGAGAAACCCATCACTGTTTCTGAGAAGGGGAAAATACAGTGTTCCTCAATTTTAAGGTACTAATTTAGCATGGAGTAAAAGCCAAATCATAAAAGAAAATTTTTGTGAGAAGACTGATGTATGTCATAAAGCTGATGTATGTCATTTAGGTATAAACCCTAAAACCATGTAACACTGAAACCAAGACAAGGATGTAAAATCTTGAAGGAAGACTGAGTAATATTTAGTAACGCGGTGTGGCATTTAAGAAAGTGTAGGAAGGATAAAGTGTAAATGAGAAAGGGCATACAAGAAGATCCTCAGATTTTTTAGATTGATGGTTTAGGATATGAAGTAGCATCTATAGAAATGAAAACGCCAAAAGGGTAGACATGGATGAGCAGAGGAGAGAAGAAAGAGGAAAGCCAGGAACGTTATGAAAAGTTTAAGCTGCCATTCGGGGAATCCAAGTGGAATTTTCTAGTAAGTATGCTGACAATGAGGGCAAGAGTTTGTGAAAGAAAAGTTTTCAAAAATATATCCTAAGAAGCATCTCTAAGAAAGAAACTTTAGGTGATGATATCAGCACTGTTACAAGATAGCATGAGGCATATTTAACAGTTTATGTGAGCAAAAATTGGTTGGATCCACTTTTAAATTAAGTGAGCCATTATGAAGTTTGTAGTTCAACAAAGTGGTGGCTCAGATGGTAAAGAATCTGCCTGCAATGCAGGAGACCCAAGTTTGATCCCTGGGTCAGGAAGATCCCCTGGAATAGGAAATGACAACCTACTCCAGTATTCTCGCCCGGAGAATCCCATGGACAGAGGAACCTGGTGGGCTATAGTCCATGGGGTCACAAAGAGTTGGACGTGACTGAGTAACTAACATTTACTTAAAGTTTCTTGTTATTAAACATGTTTTAAAAAATCATCAATTTAATGTGTAAAAAAAGCAATCAATTAGAATTGGCACCGCCAAGCTGGAAGTAGTTAGAGGTACTCCACCGACAGGAGCTAGGGGAGAAGACTTCTTTAGGGAAGGTCTGGAAGCAAAGAAAGGAACTTATTTGATTGGTTTAAAAAGATTTGATTAACTTAAAGCAATTGGTCATCTCTAGGTTTTGATTTCATAGTCTTGAGGCATTCACAGGTATAGATTTTAGGCTATTTTCATAGCATTAGAGCCACCTCAGTCTAATAACCTCCTCGTTTAATTTGACACCACAGATGCCAGTACCAAGGAAAAGAGTGAATACAACTGAAAGCTGAAGAGCAGTCAAAAAGATCTAGAGAAGTAAAATGTAGTGTCTCACTAGATGTAATGATTCCACACTAACCTAGAGAACTGTAGTTACTACGTCTAGTAATATGATGTTTATCACATGTATACTGCTCACTCTAGGTAAAGAGCAATCTGTATTTGGTGTTTACTCCTCTCTTCTGTTTGCCAAAGATGATGATGTTGCCATAAATTCTGAAACTAAATGGCTTTATCAAAAGTCTTGGTTATTAAGTAAATATTTTTTGCTCAATGTTATAAGGTAATGAGAAAAGTCCATTTGGTAAATTCAGTAAATCAGACATTCCACAAGGCTATCTTAGTACTGTTGGGAATCGAAATGCCACTTTCATCCTGAGAAGTTAAGGGAGCACCAAAAAAAAAAAAAAAGGCAAGAGTCTAAGGCCATTCAGTTTATATTGCACAGTCCTCTACAGACTCAGCCCCAGGGGAAAACCATATAAAAGGTGTGACCATCACACCTATTGTTAAAACCTTATACAGATAAGTGTGACTCCCTAGGCCTCTCAGTAGGATGATCATGGCTCAGAGAAGAAGCTGAGGGTTTTTCCATACCCTAAGACTTTCCCAGCTTTATTTTGTGGGGGTGCTATGTATGTGTGTTGGAAAAGGAAATGGCAACCCATTCCAGTACTCTTGCCTGGAAAATCCCATGGACACAGTCCACAGGGTTGCAAAGAGTATGACATGACTGAGCGACTTCACTTCACTTTATGTATGTGTGTATATGTGTGTGTGTGTGTAGAAATGGGAGTGGTTGCTTGGAATTATTTGTCAGCATAGAGTAACCTGCTGCTGCTGCTAAGTCACTTCAGTCGTGTCCAACTCTGTGTGACCCCATAGACGGCAGCCCACCAGGCTCCCCCATCCCTGGGATTCTCCAGGCAAGAACACTGGAGTGGGTTGCCATTTCCTTCTCCAATGCATGAAAGTGAAAAGTGAAAGTGAACTCACTCAGTCATGTCCGACTCTTCAGTTCAGTTCAGTTCAGTCGCTCAGTCGTGTCCGACCCTTTGTGACCCCGTGAGTCGCAGCACACCAGGCCTCCCTGTCCATCACCAACTCCCAGAGTTCACTCAAGACTCACGTCCATTGAGTCAGTGATGCCATCCAGCCATCTCATCCTGGGTCGTCCCCTTCTCCTCCTGCCCCTAATCCCTCCCAGCATCAGAGTCTTTTCCAATGAGTCAACTCTTCGCATGAGGTGGCCAAAGTACTGGAGTTTCAGCTTTAGCATCATTCCTTCCAAAGAAATCCCAGGGTTGATCTCCTTCAGGATGGATTGGTTGGATCTCCTTGCAGTCCAAGGGACTCTCAAGAGTCTTCTCCAACACCATAGTCAAAAGCATCAATTCTTCAGCGCTCAGCCTTCTTCACAGTCCAACTCTCACATCCATACATGACCACTGGAAAAACCATAGCCTTGACTAGATGGACCTTAGTCGGCAAAGTAGTGTCTCTACTTTTGAATATGCTATCTAGTTTGGTCATAACTTTTCTTCCAAGTAGTAAGTGTCTTTTAATTTCATGGCTGCAGTCACCATCTGCAGTGATTTTGAAGCCCAAAAAATTAAAGTCTGACACTGTTTCCACTGTTTCCCCATCAGTGATGGGACCGGATGCCATGATCTTCGTTTTCTGAATGTTGAAAGCTAATTAATCCAACCAACAATCTATCTGAGAATCATCTTGTTTACTTTTGTAACTGCTTCAAGTTTTCCCCAGTTTGCTATAGAATTACTTTCACTGAGATTTTGCACTGTCTGGGCCCAGGCAGAGAATGAAAGAGCAATGCTTTTGTTCATAGGAATAGATAAGGCTATCAGATCATGATTAATGAGTCACTAGGTTTAGGATATTTGAGGCATGATATTAAGCAAGATCAGTTGCTCAAAATACTTTTTTGCACCTTGTAAATTCTGTACATTTACAAGGCATTTTATGAGTTTTCTATGGAATTTGACCTAGAGGTCAAATTTCAACCTAAACATGTCTGAGGTAGATGTGATCATGGCTTATCTTCATTTTAAAAGATGAAGAAATAGACTTAGGGGACATTCAGGGATAAAAGAGACCTGATGTACATTCTCTGTGCTCTCTTATCGTTCCGTATTAATGAGTTAAAAACCTTGGAAGAGGATTTGATTAGTGCCCATGAGCATATATAGCTGTGATTATCTCTGTTTTAAATGAAATAGATGCAATATCTGAACAATTTTGAAGACATCAATGTTATTCTTTCTAGATGAATACCATTTTCATTATCTTCTAGTGTCCTGATGTTTTGTGAAATAAGTTATTAATTTCTTCGATAAGCCTTCTCTACTGCTCAGAACCTCAGCAGGAGGCAGCCTGAGATGAACTCTTCCTCCATTAATAGATTATTCCAACAAGTCTAGGCAAGAGCTGGCCAGGTCATTTATCATATTTCACCACAGGATATGGAAATTTACATGCTGGCTCTTTGTTTAGATTTTTATTTCCTGTTTTTAAAGTAAAACAGTGTACTCATTTTAATTCTCAAAAATGAAACAAATCACTTTTTCTCCAAACTTAGCTGACAATTCAGGAATTTTATAAAAATCTGAAGAAGAGAGAAAAGAGTTATATATAGAATTATAATGTAGAACCTGTTTCACAACACTGATTTTGTAATAATACTTTACTAATTTTACAGAAAGTGCTGTTTCAAATTAATGAATTATAAATTACAGAGCACTTGATAAATATATATGATATGTATAAAAAACATATAGCAAAGGTATAATACTTTTACATATGAATATATATAAAACTCCAAGTGACCAGTAAATAGTTTTGCCAAGAACTAGTCATCTCCAACTATTTGCGACTCTGTACCGTAGCCCGCCAGGCTTCTCTGTCCATGGGATTTCCCAGGCAAGAATTCTGGAGTGGGTTGTGATTTCCTTCTGCAGGGGATCTTTGTGACCCAGGAATCGAACCTATGTCTCTTACATCTCCTGCTTTGGCAGGTGGATTCTTTACCATTAATTAGCGCCACCTAGGAAGATCACATATAACACTCCAAGTGACCAGAAAATAGTTTTGCCAAGAACAATATTAGTAGATTTGCTTTAAAAAAGAATTTATAATGGCATTAATGATATATAAATGTATTGAAGATCAAGAACTTTTATAATACATATTTGGAAATGTTTGTATTTTGTGTTCTCTACTAAGTAGGTTTACAAACATTCTTTGTGGCTGATTTAAACTATAGTTCAGTTTCTGTTTCCAATGATATATTAAAAATTCTCAAATAGGATCCGAAATATTGAGGCTCTACCCTTGGTTGTCTGTGGCAATCTGATTGCCTCCCAAAAGTAGGGGACATGACTTGAGACTGCATTTACAAAACATCACATTTTTATTCAGCCTGCTTATTGTGGAGGTAGGTCAGATCTCCCCAAGTCACTCCTAGGTGCTGAAACTTTGTGTTGAATGACAGCTCGTGTGAAAACACAGACACATAGAAAGCTGCGCCTGTCATGGATCTTTGTTCCACTTGCCTCACACATATCCAAAGGCTATTTTGCAAGTGGGACACAGCACCTTTTCAGTGACACGATCTTTTTATGGGTCACAGATTTCTATAGAAACATCGGAGCAAATATATTGAAGAATATTAAGCAGATAACCAGAGCCTTAACTGACCAAGACTGGCTCACTGTTCATCCAGCCCATGTTTTCTTCCTGAGCTTTCCACCAGAAGTCCTGCTCCATGCAGAGGGAGTGGCCAAGTGACTGTTTCTTGTCGAGATGTGTGGAAGTGGTGTGCGTCATTTCCACATCAGGGCTTTTGAAAGTAAGTGTGCCTTCTTCACCCTCTTTTTCTCTATTGAGAGTTGGATGCAAAGCAGGAGACTTCCAAGTAAGATAGGAGATTAAAACCATGAGATCAATCTCACAAAAGCCACCTGCCAAGAAAATATACCAGGCGAATACTTGCATTGTGTTTAGTCCCCACAATTTTGTTGTTTGTTACAGCAGTTAACCCTCCCTAGCTAATTACCTAGCTTACAGACACAAAACGTGAAGGCAGAGGTGTTTTTGAGAGACCTGCTGCTGCTGCTGCTGCTAAGTCGCATCAGTCGTGTCCGACTCTGTGCGACCTGCGTATGTGTAATCTATTATTAGTAGTATGCTGGTTTCATTTGCCAGTATTGTGAAATAGAAGGATAAGTTTTGGCAAACATTCCCTACTAAAGAATCCTTGTTTTCACTATTCCCTACTTTTAAAAAAGTAATTAATTAATGTGGCTGCTTTGGGTCTTATTGCCGCATGTAGGATCTTCGATTTTTGTTGAAGGGTGCAGGATCTTTATTTTCAGCATGCAGGTTCTTTAGCTGAGAATATGAACTCTTAGTTGCAGCGTGTGGGATCTAGTTTCCAGGGATCCAGTCTAGGCCCCCTGCATTGTGATTGCAGATTCTTAGCCACTGGACACCAGGGAAGTCCCCATTATTCCGTACTTTTAAAAAGACTGTTATTGTAAAAATATAACTTACGCACAGGTTTACTTTCCATGGCAGTATTTGTAACAGCAAAATACTTGGAAATAACCTAAGTGATCATTGATCAGTTCAGATCAGTCGCTCAGTCATGTCCAACTCTTCGCAATCCCATGGGCTGTACCATTCCAGCCTTCCCTGTCCATCATCAATTGGTGGAGCTTGCTCAAACTCGTGTCCGTCCAGTGGGTGATGCCATTCAACCATCTCATCCTCTGTCATCCCCTTCTCTCCTGCCTTCAATCTTTCCCAGCATCAGGGTCTTTTCCATGAGTTGATTCTTCTCATTAGGTGGACAAAGTACTGAAGTATCAGCTTCAACATCAGTCCTTCCAAGGAATATTCAGGACTAATTTCCTTGAGGATGGACTGGTTGGATCTCCTTGCAGTCCAAGGGACTCTCAAGAGTCTTCTCCAACACCACAATGCAAAAGCATCAATTCTTCCTCACTCACCTTTCTTTATAGTTCAACTCTCACATCCATACATGACTACAGGAAAAACCATAGCTTTCACTAGACAGATTTTCGTTGGCAAAGTAATGTCTCTGCTTTTTAATATGCTTCCTAGGTTGGTCATAGCTTTTCTTCCAAGAAGCGAGCGTCTTTTAATTTTATAGCTGCAGTCACCATCTGCAGTGATTTTGGAGCCCCCCAAAAAAAGTCTGACACTCTTTCCACTGTTTCCCCATCTATTTTCCATGAAGTGATGGGACCAGATGCCATGATCTTCGTGTTCTGAATGTTGAGCTTTAAGCCAACTTTTTCAGTCTTCTCTTTCACTTTCATCAAGAGGCTCTTTAATTCTTCTTTGCTTTCTGCCATTAGAGAGGTGTCATCTGTGTATATGAGTGAAGTGAAGTCGCTCAGTCGTGTCTGACTCTTTGCAACCCCACAGACGGTAGCCTACCAGGCTCCTTCGTCCATGGGATTTTCCAGACAAGAGTACTGGAGTGGGTTGCCATTTCCTTCTCCAGAGAATCTTCCCGATCCAGTGATCGAACCTGGGTCTCCTGCATTGTAGGCAGACGCTTTACCGTCTGAGCCACCAGCGAAGCCAAGTTATTGATATTTCTCCCAGCAATCTTGATTCTAGCTTGTGTTTCATCCAGCCTGGCATTTAGCATGATGTACTCTGCATTTAAGTTAAATAAGCCGGGTGACAATATACAGCCTTGACGTTCAGTTCGGTTCGGTTCAGTTCAGTCGCTCAGTCATGTCCGATTCTTTGCGACCCCATGAATTGCAGCATGCCAGGCCTCCCTGTTCATCACCAACACCCCGAGTTCACTCAAACTCATGTCCATCGAGTCAGTGATGCCATCCAGCCATCTCATCCTGGGTCATCCCCTTCTCCTCCTGCCCCCAGTCCTTCCCAGCATCAGAGTTTTTTCCAATGAGTCAACTCTTCGCATGAGGTGGCCAAAGTACTGGAGTTTCAGCTTTAGCATCATTCCTTCCAAAGAACACCCAGGACTGATCTCCTTTAGAATGGACTGGTTGGATCTCCTTGCAGTCCAAGGGACTCTCAAGAGTCTTCTCCAACACCGCAGTTCGAAAGCATCCATTCTTCAGCTCCTTCCCTATTTGGAACCAGTCTGTTGTTCCATGTCCAGTTCTAACTGTTGCATCTTGACCTGCATACAGTTTTCTTAGGAGGCAGGTAAAGTGGTCTGATATCTCTTTAAGAATTTTCCATGGTTTGTTGTCATCCACGCAGTCAGAAGAGTTTCGCATAGTCAATAAAGCAGATGTTTTTCTGGAACTCTTGCTTTTTCTGTGATCCAACAGAAGCTGGCAGTTGGATATCTGGTTCCTCTGCCTTTTCTAAATCCAGCTTGAACATCTGGACGTTCACATACTGTTGAAACCTGGCTTGGAGAATTTTGAGCATTACTGTGCTAGTGTGTACTGCTGCTGCTCCTGCTGCTAAGTCGCTTCAGTTGTGTCTGACTCTGTGAGACCCCATAGACAGCAGCCCACCAGGCTTGTGCATCCCTGGGATTCTCCAGGCAAGAACACTGGCTACTGTGTGAGATGAGTGCAATTGTGCAGTAGTTTGAACATTCTTTGGCATTTCCTTTCTTTGGGATTGGAATTGAAAACTGACCTTTTCCAGCCGTGTGGCCACTCCTAAGTTTTCCAAATTTGCTGGCATATTGAGTGCATCACTTTCACAGCATCATCTTTTAGGATTTGAAATAGCTCAACTGGAATTCCATTACCTCCACTAGCTTTGTTTGTGGTGATGGTTCCTAAGGCCCACTTGAGTTTGCATTCCAGGATGTCTGGCTCTAGGTGAGTGATCACACCATCATGTTTATCTGGGTCGTGAAGATCTTTTTTGTACAGTTCTTCTGCGTATTCTTGCCACCTCTTCTTAATATCTTCTGCTTCTGTTAGGTCCATACCATTTCTGTCCTTTATTGTGCCCATCTTTGCATGAAATGTTCCCTTGGTATCTCTAATTTTCTTGAAGTGATCTCTAGTCTTTCCCATTCATTGTTTCCCTCTATTTCTTTGCATTGATCACTGAGGAAGGCTTTATCTCTCCTTACTATTCTTTGAAACTCTGCATTCAAATGGGTATATCTTTCCTTTTCTCCTTTGCCTTTAGCCTTTCTTCTTTTCTCAGCTATTTGAAAGGTCTCCTCAGACAACCATTTTGCCTTTTTGTATTTATTTTTCTTGAGGATGGTCTTGAACACTGCCTCCTGTACAGTGTCACAGACCTCCATCCATAGTTCTTCAGGCACTCTGTCTATCAGACTAATCCTTTGAATCTATTTGTAACTTCCACTATGTAATTGTAAGGGCGTTGATTTAGGTCATACATGAATGGTCTAGTGGTTTTCCCTACTTTCTTAAATTTAAGCCTGAATTTGGCAATAAAGATTTCATGATCATTGAAAAAGCAAGAGAGTTCCAGAAAAACATCTATTTCTGCTTTACTGATTATGACAAAGCCTTTGACTGGGTGGGTCACAATAAAATGTGGAAAATTCTTCAAGAGATGGGAATACCAGCCCACCTGACCTGCCTCTTGAAAAATCTGTATGCAGGTCAGGAAGCAATAGTTAGAACTGGACATGGAACAACAGACTGGTTCCAAATAGGGAAGGAGTATGTCAAGACTATATATTATCACTCTGCTTATTTAACTTGTATGCAGGGTACATCATGAGAAACACTGGGCTGGATGAAGCATAAGCTGGAATCAAGATTGCTGGGAGAAATATCAATAACCTCACATACACAGATGACACCACCCTTATGGCAGAAAGTGAAGAAGAACTAAAAAGCCTCTTGATGAAAGTGAAAGAGGAGAGTGAAAAAGTTGGCTTAAAGCTCAACATTCAGAAAACGAAGATCATGGCATCTGGTCCCATCACTTCATGGGAAATAGATGGGGAAATAGTGGAAACAGTGTCAGGGTTTATTTTTGGGGCCTCTAAAATTACTGCAGATGGTGACTGCAGGCATAAAATTAAAAGACACTCGCTCCTTGGAAGAAAAGCTATGACCAACCTAGACAGCATATTCAAAAGCAGAGACATTACTTTGTCAACAAAGGTCCATCTAGTCAAGGCTATGGTTTTTCCAGTAGTCATGTATGGATGTGAGAGTTGGACTAAAAAGAAAGGTGAGTGTGGAAGAACTGATGCTTTTGAACTGTGGTGTTGGAGAAGACTCTTGAGAGTCCCTTGGACAGCAAGGAGATCCAACAGTCCATCCTAAAGGAAATCAGTCCTGATTATTCTTTGGAAGGACTGATGTTGAAGCTGAAACTCCAATACTTTGGCCACCTGATGCAAAGAGCTGACTCACTTGAAAAGACCTTAATGATGGGAAGATTGAAGGCAGGAGAGAAGGGGACGACAGAGAATGAGATGGTTGGATGGCATCACCAACTCGATGGACGTGAGTTTCAGTAAATTCTGGGAATTGGTGATGGACAGGGAGGACTGGAGTGCCTCAGTCCATGGGGTCACAAAGAGTCAGATATGACTGTGACTGAACTGAAGTTCATGATCTGAGCCACAGTCAGCTCCTGGTCTTGTTTTTTCTGAATGTACAGAATGTACTTCTCCATCTTTGGCTCCAAAGAATATAATCAATAGGATTTCGGTATTGACTATTTGGTGATGTCCATGTGTAAAATCTTCTCTTGTGTTGTTGGAAGAGGGTGTTTGCTATGACCAGTGTGTTCTCTTGGCAAAACTCTGTTAGCCTTTACCCTACTTCATTGTATACTCCTAGGCCAGATTTGCCTGTTTCTCCAAGTATCTCTTGACTTTCTACTTTTGCATTCCAGACCTCTATAATGAAAAAGAGATCTTTTGGGGGTGTTAGTTCTAGAAGGTCTTGTAGGTTTCCACAGAACCATTCAACTTCAGCTTCTTCAGTGCTACTGGTGGGGGCATAGACTTGGATTACTGTGATATTGAATGGTTTGCCTTGGAAATGAACAAAGATCATCCCGTCATTTTTGATATTGCACCCAAGTACTGCATTTCAGACTTTTGTTGACTATGATGGCTACTCCATTTCTTCTAAGAGATTCTTGCCCACAGTAGTAGATATAATGGTAATCTGAATTAAATTCACCCATTCCAGTCCATTTTAGTTCATTGATTCCTAAAATGTCAATGTTCACTGTTGCTATCTCCTGTTTGACCACTTCCAATTGACCTTGATTAATGGACCTAACATTCCAGGTCCCTATGCAATATTGTCTTTACAGCATCAGACTTTGCTTGTATCACCAGTCACGTCCACAATTGTTGTGGATTGGCTCTGTCTCTGCATTCTTTCTGGAGTTATTTTCTACTCTTCTCCAGGAGTCTATTGCACACCTACTGACCCGGGGAGTTAATATTTCAGTGTCATATCTTTTTGCCTTTTCATCCTGTTCATGGGGTTTTCAAGGCAAGAGTACTGAAGAGGTTTGCCATTCCCTTCTCCAGTGGACCTTGTTTTTCAGAACTCTCCACCATGACCCGTCTGTCTTGGCTGGCCCTACATGGCATGGTTCATAATTTCATTGAGTTAGACAAGGCTGTGGTCCATGTGATCAGTTTGATCAGTTTTCTGTGACTGTGGTTTTCATTTTGTCTGCCTTTTGATGGATAAGGATAAGAGGTTTATGGAAGCTTCCTGATGGGAGAGACTGTGGGGGAAAGTGGGTCTTGTTCTGATGGGTGGGGCCATGCTCAGTAAATCTTTGATCCTATTTTCTATTGAAGGAAGTCGCCATTATCTTCATTACCTACGTCAGAGTTTGGTCTCAGGTCAAACAACAAGGAGGTAACAGAGCCCCTCCCATGGTGGCTCAGAGGTTAGGGCGTCTGCCCACAGTGCAGGAGACCTGGGTTCAATCCCTGGGTCAGGAAAATCCCCTGGAGAAGGAAATGGCAACCCACTCCAGTATTCTTGCCTGGAGAATCCCAGGGATGAAGGAGCCTGGTGGGCTACAGTCCATGGGGTCACAAAGAGTCGGACACTACTGAGCGACTTTTCTTTCTTTCCCATCAACAGAAAATTGGATTAAAGATTTACTGAGCATGGCCCCGCCCATCAGAAAAAGATCATTAACAGAGAAAAGTGAAAGTGAAATGGATCAGTTGAACTCTTTGTGACCCCATGGACTGTACCTGCCAGGCTCCTCTATCCATGGGATTTTTCAGGCAAGATTACTGGAGTGGGTTGCCATCCTCTTCTCCAGGGGATCTTCCCAACCCAGGGATTGAACCTGGGTCTCCTGCACTGCAGGCAGACTCTTTACTGTCTGAGCCACAAGAAGGCTTCAGTAATAGAGAACTTATTAATAAACTATGGTTCATCAACATAATGAAATAAGATGGAGCTGTAATGGGAAATGATATGAAAGAAAGAAAGTACATAATAGGTTATCTAGCATGTTGTGTTTTGTATAAGTTGCATATTTGGTAATATTTGCAAAAAGAAACAATAGTGGATTGATAAGCCAAAATCAATAAAAATTATGTTAGTAAGAGGGAGGGTAAAGAGAACAGGGATGGAAGCAAAATTTGTTTCATAGGTTTTACCTTGGAGTGTTTTAAATCTTTCTATATAAATAAAAAACAAAACTTAATATGTTGTCTGTAAACATTAAAAGCAAACAACTAAATAAATCTGCCTGGATATTAAGTTAATGCCATTTTCTAACAGAGAGAAGAAAGTATATCTAAGTAAACTTAGAAGTAATATTACTTTTAATCTTCAATGGAATATATTAAGAGAGAAGAACTCTGTTCTAAATTGAGAAATTTTAAAAAAGAATTAGAGACAGTACAACCCAATAATGTGTGAACCTTCTTTGGAAGCTGATGTTTTGTCCCTAGTTTTGTTTTTCTTTTGTCTTTATGTTTAGATAATTGGGGAAAGTTGGATATGAACTTAGCATTAGATAATATTAATGAATTATCATTAATGTTATTAAATAAATTAATAGCATTTAGTTATGTAAAGAAATGTCCCTCACTTTATTATTTGTAAAGAGGCACACTAAAATATTTAGGGTAACATGTTTCTATTCAAAAATACTCAAAAATATTTATGAAAACATGTTTGGAATTTGCTTTAAAATGTTTCAACCAAAATAAGAAATTTTTTTAACGCAGTAAAGATAAACTTGGCAAAATGTTGATGATTGTTGAAATTGGGTATTTATATTTTGAAAATTTCAGGCAGAGTTCAAAACACATATTTTTTGAAGGTGATGAAACTGCTACAGATGATATCTTCATGGTGGGAAAGGAAAAAAATTGTAAACTTTGCTCTGTAGTCTTGCAAAGCTTAAGTTCAACACACTTGGCTCCTGCCTTGTTGGGTCTGAAACTGTTTTACATCATGGTTTGCCCTTTAATTCTTTTTTTTTTTTTTTAAATAAAGAGTAACCCCAATATCTGATTTGTACAAACCAGGATGGCTCCTCAGCCACTCTGGTTTCACCACGTGAAGGATCTTTTATTGTTTGATGTTGTGCTAGTTGTCTTTAACAGACAAGTTTATCTCTCTAAATGTTTTTATTGTTAATTTTGTTTTGCTTTAGCTATACTAAAATAACATACAGGGAATTTGTACAAGAGTTCACAGTGTACCAATGTGAACCACAAAAGATAAGGAGCAACAAGACAGGAGTAGAATAAAAGGAAAATTGAATTCAGACAATGTGGATCTGACATTGATACTGCCCAGTTAGGAGACACTGGTCTCATCAATCTCTGTGAATACTGCACTTCTCTTGGGCAAGATGGGAAGGGTAACACGGTTATTGTAAAGACTGCATGAGCTAGGGGAGGTACTTTTTCAGCTCTAAACCCGTATGACATTATTAGCATGAAGAATGAATACTGGTACTATTTCAATGACTCTTTTTACTTTCCAAAAGTGAAAAGTTTTCTAAATTAATTTTTAAAAATAAAGCAAATAAGCACACCAAAGTTTTCCAGTAAAAGATAATAAGCACACCAAAGTTTTCCAGTAAAAGATGCCAGAGTAAAATGATAATTTCATAATGTACCTGTTTCACTGTTTTATGCTTTTCTTCAATATATCAAGTCTTGGTGTTGGCTTTACCTCAGCACCTAATACAGTTCCACCTATTCAAAAACTTATAGGTAAATTTACTACCATACTGAAGGGCAGCAGGTAACACTGACTGTGGCTTAACTTGTTTTCAGTAATTTATAATTTCAATTTGCAGTCAATACTCAGTGCTGTTATGCCCTTGAACTAAGCTTTTCTCTAAATTGTTTAAGGCACTTAAACATCTTGCATTAATGAAAAATTATTTTACAATATAGTTGTAAATCATGAAAAGAGAATTGAAGAGAAAACATATAACCTTTTGCCCTATCATCTCTGCCAATGCAGGAGACGCGAGATCCTTGGCTAGGGAAGATCCTCTGGAGGAAGAAATGGCAACCCACTCCAGTATTCATTCCTGGAGAATCCCAAGGACAGAGGAGCCTGGTGGGCTACAGTCCATGGGGTCACAAAGAGTAGGACACGACTGAGTGACTGAGAGTAAGCTCAAGCACTCTTTGACAGAGTGAGTATCTCTTTAAAAAAGAAAAGAGTATCTTTTCACATGAAAGAACGAGTATCTCTTTAAAGTAATTAATGACTTAAGGGCTGCAAATACTATAAAACAAGCAAACAAAAAAAGATTTTTTTCCTAATAAATAGCAATAAGAAACACATTTCATCTGATTCTACGTTTTCTGTCAGTAGAAGGATTAGATCAGCTCATCAAATACAGAGCTCCACAGGGGCAGATAGAGAAAACATACTATATTCCTATGGATAATGTTACTACTTCTAAAACCTTTATCAACTGGCTCTTTCATATTTCATGACCCTCACTTTTTACTAGTCTTGTCTTTCAATCCAGACTGATCTTTTTAGATAAAAATCACCTACATATCTGTCTACCTGTTTTTGAAGGGGTTAAATGCATACTGCTGCTGCTGCTGCTAGGTCGCTTCAGTCGTGTCCGACTCTGTGCGACCCCATAGTCGGCAGCGCACCAGGCTCCCCCGTCCCTGGGATTCTCTAGGCAGGAACACTGGAGTGGGTTGCCGTGTCCTTCTCCAATGCATGAAAGTGAAAAGTGAAAGTGAAGTCGCTCAGTCGTGTCCGACTCTAGCGACCCCATGGACTGCAGCCCGTCAGGCTCCTCCGTCCATGGGATTTTCCAGGCAAAAGTAGTGGAGTAGGGTGCCATTGCCTTCTCCGAATGCTTACACGTTTCAACAATTTAAAAGGCTAAAAGAGAGGTATATAGTGAAAATTATCTCTCCCACCCCTGTACACCAGTTATCCAGAAATATGATTTCCCCCATAATTTTTTGATCACCTGCTTTTGTTCACATTGCTGTCTTTATCTGAAATTTCCTTCAGACATCTTTCGTTTTTTCCCCCTTCACTTCTTCAGAATGTAGCTCATTATTCTCCTATAACAAGCATTCCTTGAACCATCAACTCTAAAATTGATTCCTTATTTCCCTTATTCTGCATAATTAAATATGATTTAAACCTTGCTTTCTTTAATATATTTAAAATGCTAATATACCTAAAGTATTTTCAGATTTCCTGAACAGAAGATTTCTGAATGGCTTATGGATTTGTAGGTTCCTTGAAAGCAAGAAATGATCCCTATCTCTTTTGTTTTCACGTAACAGGCAGTCTGGACTTGATGCCTAATATGTTCTCTATCCTCAAACATCCTACCTGGTGATTCTCAAAATTTGCTGCTATTAGAATAAGCTGGGAAGATGTAGAAACTCATAATCCCCTGCCTTCACCCCATTTCAATTACATCAGAATCTCTGGGGGTGCTATCTACACATAAGGACTATTTAAAACTTGCCACATAACTTAGCTTCCAATGTGAAGCTAAGTTTAAGAATCGGTAACTTAACCCACCTGCATGCCCTCCATCTCAGTCCTTGACTGCATTTCATGAAACCGTGCTCTTCCCATCAGTATGAGACATGCCCACTCCTTGCACTCACAGCCATCTTTCCTGGTTTTCTCTGGTCGCAGGTAAAAAGGGGCTCCTCTTCCTCCTGTAGACCTTTTTCCAGCAGCCACATTTTCTTTGTTCCTCTTCCCTGAAAACCTTCTGGTAAGGTTTTGCTATGTAGATGGTTGTCATTTTTTTCCTCCTCCAAGTCTCTCTTCGACCCACTTATATCTGGCTCTCATTCCCATCATACCTCAAAAATGTCCTTGTCCATGTCACTTGTCACGTTGCCAAACCCAAGGGCCAGTTCTCTGCCTCCTCCTTACCTCTCAGCAGCATGACCTCTCTGCTCCGAACACTGATTTGCTGAATCCGTGTGGTTGCTCCTTCTCCTCTCCCTCTGTCCTCTCTTTATTGACTCTTTGCTACCTGACTGCAGGATGGCAGTTTCCTAGGGCTTCATTCTAAGCCATCTGCTTTCTCCACACATTTCTATGTACAACTTGTGTATATACAACTTGTATGTTCCACTTGTGTATATACAACTTGTGTATATACAACTTGTATATACAACTTGTGTATATACAACTTCTATATACTTCTATATACAACTTCTATATACAACTTTCTATATACAACTTGTAACTTGTATATAGATGATTTCAGATAGCAAATGATTTGAAAAAATTTTTACCTTAATTTCTTTTCAGTGATATTAGAAAAGACTACAGCCTACAAATAGAACTCACTTTAAGGCTATAAAGTGAAAGAGGTAAGTTTAAATAACAAAGCACATGACGAACTCCATAATACACCCTTTACATATCTTGGTTCTTTCCTTAAATTTCTCCAGACCATAGCTACCTTTGTTTCTTCAAAATCCTCCATCAGCTTCTAGGTTTCCCTTTTTCTTTAGCCTTCCCTTCAAGCATCCTTTCCATTCTTTCCCACCCATCTCCAGCAGAAACATCTTGATGCACTCCTGTTCACTCTAATTTGAAACTGCTTGTACAATGGAGAACGTAGTGTAGTGCGTGTGTTAATTGCTCAGTCGTGTCTGACTCTTTGCCGCCCCACGGAGTCAGGTTTCTCTGTCCATGGGATTCTCCAGGCAAGAATAGTGGAGACAGTTGCCACTCCTTTCTCCAGGGAATCTTCCAGACCAAGGGATCGAACCTGTGTTTCCTGCATTGCAGACAGATTCTTTATCATCTGAGCCACCACGGAAGCCCGAAGTGTTCACCTAGTAGAGATATCTTTAAAATGGGAAATGTATACATTGCCAGGAAGTCACAGAAAAGTTACTTGATGCAGAAGAGATATTCTGGGGAAGAAAGAGATGTAGCAATAAAACGTTGTATACATATATTTCAATAATAAAATCTGTCTCAAATATGTTTTTAGTATCTAAGCGTCTAGAATTGTTCACATTTAGAAATGCTGGTATACTTTAGAAACAGCGAGTCTCAAAAGCACCTGGGTCAAGATCAAGGCCCTCATCTTCATCACCAATTTATTTAAATATTTAATGAGACTGAGCATTGTCAATATATAACTCTATCTAATTATTATTAATGGATTTGCATCCCTAATATTTTAATAGAATACCTATAATAAATCCTTTTTCTAATATTTCTGTTAGAATCTCTTAAGCTCATAATAATAATTTCTGACATAATATGTATATAACAATTCTATTAGTATCTATAGGTTACATTTATTAGCTCACATTAAAGTAAATGGAGTATACTGTCTTTGTAGGACTGGAAATAAAACAACACAGAAGTCAATGTCTTAGCGAAAGTGAAAGTCACTCAGTCGTATCCGACTCTTTGTGACCCCATGGACAGTCCATGGACTTCTCCAGGCCAGGATACTGGAGTGTGTAGCCTTTCCTTTCTCCAGGGGATCTTCCCAACCCAGGGATCGAACCCAGGCCTCCCTCATTGCAGGCAGATTCTTTACCAGTTGAGCCACAAGGGAAGCCTGAGAATACAGGAGTGGGTAGCCTATCCCTTCTCCAGTGAATCTTCCTGACCCAGGAATTGAATGGGGTCTCCTGCATTGCAGGCAGATTCTTTACCAATTGAGCCATCAGAGAAGCCCGTCAATGTCTTAATGAGCAACCAATTTCTATTATTATCCTATTAGTGCATTTTTTTTCATTTAAAGTATTTTATTTCTTCAGACAGGAAGGCTACATAGTTAAAAGCTTCATAACCAAAATTTAATATAATAATCCATTCTTCAAAGTAGCCACAAGCTTTTCAACTCTGGACATCCAGGTTACACAACAACCCAAACCTTCATGCTTTCTCCGTAAAAGTACATCTTTCTCAAGAGGCCTTGCATTCTGACTCCACAGCTTAAATTCCTGTTACAGGACTGAACCAAACTGAAATCAGGCTGCAGTCAACCTACATAGGCCCTGATGTACACAGGGCTCTGGTCCAATTCTCTCCCAATCCTGGATCTATCATGATCCATTCAATGTCTGTTTACTGCCAACAGTGAACTCCAGAGGTCAGGAAACTGAAGGTTGTGCATATCTACACGTGGTTCATTTGGAGCCCCAGCAGGGACTCCTCCTCCGAGATTCATTCTGTACTGTCTGATCACGCAAATAGCAGTAAACTCTGATTCCGGGGTTGAGACAACATTGGATGAGACACAGACAACCGATGATGAAGAGAAAGCACTGCAGATGCGAAAAAAGCCTGTTACCGCATTTTGTCTTTGTTTGTTTTGTTATCTTCAGTGGGGTTGTTTAGTATGGGTGGCATCCTTTTTCATCATCACAAACTATAACAACCAATAAACTGTAAATGAGGCGGGTAAATAAGGCATAAATCCTTGGAAATGAAACAATATATATTTATGTAATGACTTTTAATAAATTAACCCTCGCATTTGTGGGGGCTCATACACTATATTCCTAAATGTTTACATGTTAAAAATTAAGCTAACATTGCTAAATATCTTTTATCTCCCTACATAGAAAAGATTACACTTATAATAACAAAAATTTTTAAATATGAGGAACTATGTTACTGTTTTATAACTCAAAGTCAGAAAATGTAAAGGATGACTGATTTTAATTATGGTTGGCATGCCTGGCCTTTTGTTGATGAACCAGTGATATTTGGATAATATAAAGGAATATGGAACTAATAAATTAGTATATATTTATTTAAAAATAATTGTTACTCTTCATTTTAGAAATGTCATCAATTATGCTATGATTAATATTTTAATGCAATATCTGTGGCAGTGTGCCAAATTAGACAATATATTTTGATTCAGTAGAACTTTTTGATAGTTTTTAAAAATGCTTTAATGAACCAGTCTGCATTTTATTTTTTAATCTTGCCACACAGTGCAGCAAGTGGGATGTTACTTTCACCACCTGGGATCAAATCTTCATCCCCTGCCTTGGGAGCACAGAGTCTTAATTACTGGATCACCAAGGAAGTCCTGATAGCTTTAAAAATTAATTTTAATCAGGCAAAACTTTGCTGAGGCAATACCATCAGATTTTTAATATAATTCTTAATGCAATACTTAAATCTGGTAATGAATCATGAATTTTACATATCAAGCATTGTAATAGGTTTGCATATCATAAATTATTGTTACCCTATAAGATTTTACAAAATATTTAAAATTTCATTGGCATCATCTTTATTGGAATTTATGCTGTCTCTTAAGGCAATGTAAAGAATTGATAGTACATGACTGATGCCATATCTAGATTTACAGGCTCAATTAAAATATGAATGACAATACTGAAAATTGATTCTCAGCTACCATGTGCAATTATGGTGATTATCATGTTAATATATGAGCAGTTTTAGAACCACAAACAGAACATGCATGAACAAGTGGACACAGCACTCACTACTGGAAAATAATAATTCCTTACCCAAGAAACTACTGCATTGCCCTGGGTTTAGAATTGCCTTATAGATGTGCCATGGTATCAATAAGTAGCCCTATTTCTAAATAAAGATGCATATTTCCAGGGCATAAAAAGTCAAATCTCTATTTTGTGAGTTGTGCGGTGATGGTTGGAGATGCAGATGTTTCAAAATGTCTTGAATGCTGAAGTGATCACTGATATTTGAGAAAGTGAATTTAAAATACATATCTACCAACCAACAAGGTTTAAAGTTGATGTAAATTATTGATGTTAATTTCTAATTAAGTGACAATTTTTAGAATGTTACTCAACGTAAGCTTAAATATGCATAGTGCTGCAAAATTTCTGCGTCAATATACCATTTCAATACAAGTGAAATCCATAAATATTAGAAAGGCAAAATTTTAATGAAGAGTGGTCTGTGGACTACTAAGAAATAATGAATATTCAGGAAGTAGTATATATCAAGAACTGTGTGACAAAAATCTAAATATAAGCAAGGAATATATTTTTAAAAATATTTTTAGTTTTATTTTATTATGGCAAGAACTTGTAATATGTGATCTGTCTTCTTAACATATGTTTAAGTGTGTAATACAATATTGTTAACTATAAGCGCAATATTGTACACCAGATTTCTAAACTTTATTTATCTTGAATAACTGAAACTCTATACCTATTGATTAGCAACTCCTTGTTTCCCCCTGCCTCCCACCCTTGGAAACCAGTGCTCTGATCTCTGCATCTATGAGTGTGACTATTTTTGATGCCCTCTGTAAGTGAATTCTGCAGTATTTGTCCTTTATTTCATGCAGTGTAATACCCTTCAAGTTCATGCATGTTGTTGCAAATAATAGAATTTCTTTCCCTTTTTAAGGCTGAGTAATATTCCATTCTATGTATATATCACATTTTCTTTATCCATTTATCCATTCATGTACAAGATACAGATGATCTTAAATGAACCACATGTGAATATGTGAAACAAAGCAATGAATTTTATAACAAGCTTGTGAGATCTATTTAATTGCTTTTCTAGAATTGTATTTTTAGTTAGAAGTTGGGATGAGAAAATTGAGTTCTAAGAACCGTTAATCCCCTACCTTATTTAACATATTTAGACCCGTTTGTTTGGAACGAAATGCCTTCTGGGTTTTTGATCAAAAAAAGTCATCAGTTTATGAAGTAAGCAACCAACTACATTCAGTAACTTAATAAGTGTTTATTAAGTACCCACTCTATACTAGCTATTGTTCTAAACACTGGTTTATAACAGTGAACAAAAACAGAGTCCTGCCTTCAAAAAACATACTTTCTGTAATGGGATAGAGTGGGGTAAAGACACAGATAGAGAACAAATGAGTAAATTATATACAATGTTTGAGAATCAATGTTATGAAGAAAACAAGTCAGTACAGGGGCATGGGGAGGTTGCAGTTTTAAAGGGATTGTCATGGAAGACTCCACTGAGAAGGTGATCTTTGAGTCAGGAAGAGGTACGTTTTAAAATATACAAACATAGTTTTAAAAAATCTCAAACTTGAAAAGTTACAAAGAACTCATTTTGAGACTTACAGACTTAGAGAACAAACTTATGGTTGCAGGTAGTGGGGGACAGATTGGGAGAAGGGATAGTAGGGAGTTGGGAATGGACAGGTACACAAGGCTGTATACACACCAACAAGGACCTATTGTATAGCACATGGAACACTGTTTAGTGTTCTGTGACAGCCTGGATGGGAGGGGAGTTTGGGGGAGAATGGATACATGTCTGTGTATGACTGAGTCCCTTGCTTCCCAGGTGATGCTGTGGTGAAAGTATAGGAAGGTCTGCCAATGCAGGAGACCTGGGTTTGATTCCTGGTCTGGGAAGATCCTCTGGAAGTGGCAACCATTCTAGTGTTCTTTTGCCTGGGAAATCCCATGGACAGAGAAGACTGTCAGACTACAGTCCATGGCAACAAAACAACAAAGAATATGATAGCCAAAGTGCAGAACCAATCCACTAACAAATATTTTTAGAGCTTCTGCTAAGACACAGAGAATCACTACTGACCAAACTTTTCATATTTCCAATAGTCTTTAAGATTTCCATTTACAATAACCCAATAATTAACAATCATAATGCTAAATGAGGCATCATGAAAGGCAAAGTGAAGTTCCACTTACTTTGTCTTTACAGGAAGGAAAATATGAAATATACACATTAGGACAGATTTCAGAAAAACGACTGACAATTATTTAGTCCTTAAGTTTTAGTTGTCTGAAAAATTTGTGTGTGGAGAAAACTCCATTTTATTTATTAGAATCATTAGAAAATAAAGTACTAGTGTTTGTATTAGAGCCAAGCCAAATGCAGGGTCCTACACTCACTGCCTTCAGCCAGCTGTTGTATCTTAGAGTAGTCACTGAACCTCTTAGGGCCTTTTGCTTCCTCAGCTATAAAACAGGAAAAAGAAAAGAAAGTGAACGTGTTAGTTGTTCAGTTGTGTCTGACTCTTTGTTATCCCGTGGACTGTAGCCCACCAGGCTCCTCTGTCCATGGAATTTTCCAGGCAAGAATCCGGGAGTGGGTTGCAGTTCCTACTCCAGAGGATCTTCCTGACCCAGAGATCTTGCTTCTCCTGTATTGGCAGGTGGATTCTTTACTACTAGGGGCAATTGGGAAGCCCTTATAAAATAGGAAGGTGGTCTAAAGTAACTCAAAAATAATTGTGAACTCTAAAATTCTATATCTTAAAAAAATTATGAGTTTTTTTTTTCAATCTCCTAGAAAGAGCTTCAAGTGTATACTTTAAGCTTAAAGTATATACAAGTCATTAAAGGATAAAGTATTTTATGTTGGAACTTGCCCAATGGGGCAAAAGAGACTGATTAGAAATGAAATCTTCACTCACAAGATACCTCACAAGTCTAAGAATAAGATCTGGTTTTCTTTCAACTGGTAGAAAAATTTAAATAATGGCATATGGAATCTGTAAGTAACCAATTTACTGTTTATGACTTACATCAGAGATCAGTTGTTGGAATTTCCCAGAAGGTAATTTCCCACTGTGGCTTGTCTTTCCTGATATATAGACCATTGGAAGGCACCTAGACTACAAATCAGAACAGTGACTAATATTTAGTTTGTATGGAGCTTCTACAGGAAGTACTTCTCCCATTTCCCCTTCTTTCTTAAAGTCCATGTCGTCAGCCTGACTTCTCAAGGCATAGCTTTAATGTCTTTGGGTGTATTTCCCCCTAACTTAAACCAATCATATTTCCTCACTTGGGATGTTGAACTAGAGAATGTTAATACTGATTTAGATATAAGGGAAATTGAAAAAGAAAGACCATACCAGGCAATCCCAAGAGGTGAGCTGGAAAGTGATAGCCCACATGTCTGCTCAGATTATTGGGTACAGAAAAACTGAAAAGGTTAAAGAGAGTGGAGAAAGGAGATGAGCACGGAAGAGCAAAGACACAGCTTTCACAGCTTCTGTGAGGTAATGCCATGTTTTTATAATGAACTGCAATTTACAAATTAAAAGACTAATACTCAGAAGGGGAATGACTGACTTTCCAAAGGTCACATGACTAATTACCATCACAGTTACTTTGGAACCTCAATTTTTTGACCTGTTAACTGGTTCGCTTCTTATACTACACTCTACTAACAGTACTGACTCTGCCATTGGCCTTGTGACTTTGGAAAAGTCAGTTAATCTCTCTGGGTCTCAGTTTCCAGGTTAGTAAAGTGGAGTTAAAACACAAGCTTTGCCCTACTTCATAGGGATGTTTTAATACTACATAAATATTTTAATTCTTATTATGTTTTAGAGTTTATAAAGGGACAATGATGCATGATTTCATACTGTCCAGTTCCTACAAAGATGCTGTAAAAATCAAATAAGAATGTATACAAAAGCAGTTGCATGTAATTATCACATGCTTCTACTTCCATATACTACTTCCCATCTCTGAAGCTGTTGAAATTCTTGAAATACATTAATGAATTAAAGGTTGTCCAGTGAGACTGGTCAAACAGACACTAAAGCCTGTTTGATAATGCTTAGAATAAAATAGAGGCATAATGAGAATTTTATAACTTGTAATGTCAATAAACTGTGGAAAATTCTGAAAGAGATGGGAATACCAGACCACTTGACCTGCCTCTTGAGAAACCTGTATGCAGGTCAGGAAGCAACAGTTAGAACTGGACATGGAACAACAGACTGGTTCCAAATAGGAAAAAGAGTACGTCAAGGCTGTATATTGTCACCCTGCTTATTTAACTTCTATGCAGAGTACATCATGAGAAATGCTGGGCTGGAAGAAGCACAAGCTGGAATCAAGATTGCCGGGAGAAATATCAATAACCTCAGATATGCAGATGATACCACCCTTATGGCAGAAAGTGAAAAGGAACTAAAAAGCCTCTTGATGAAAGTGAAAGAGGAGAGTGAAAAAGTTGACTTAAAGCTCAACATTCAGAAAACGAAGATCATGGCATCCGGTCCCATCACTTCATGGGAAATAGATGGGGAAACAGTGGAAACAGTGTCAGACTTTATCTTTTTGGGCCTCCAAAATCACTGCAGATGGTGACTGCAGCCATGAAATTAAGACGATTCTCCTTGGAAGAAAAGTTATGACCAACGTAGACAGCATATTGAAAAGCAGTGACATTACTTTGCCAACAAAGGTCCGTTTAGTCAAGGCTATGGTTTTTCCAGTGGTCATGTATGGATGCGAGAGTTGGACTGTGAAGAAAGCTGAGTGCTGAAGAATTGATGCTTTTGAAGTGTGGTGTTGGAGAAGACTCTTGAGAGTCCCTTGGACTGCAAGGAGATCCAACCAGTCCATTCTAAAGGAGATCAGCCCTGGGTGTTCTTTGGAAGGAATGATGCTAAAGCTGAAACTCCAGTACTTTGGCCACCTCATGCGAAGAGCTGACTCATTGGAAAAGACTCTGATGCTGGGAGGGATTAGGGGCAGGAGGAAAAGGGGACAACAGAGGATGAGATGGTTGGATGGCATCACTGACTCGATGGACGTGAATTTGAGTGAACTCTGAGAAATGGTGATGGAGAGGGAGGTCTGGCATGCTGCGATTCATGGGGTCACAAAGAATCGGAAATGACTGAGCAACTGAACTGAACTGAGCTAAACTTCACTGAGCGTCCAAATTCTTCAAGCAGACTTTCAGGGCTATTAATAATCTGTCCACCACAATATTCTTGTAAATATCCTCCAACTTTATTATTCCCAATGTTAAATGTTAAGTGAATTCTTTCTCCATCTCTTTGGGGGTTCATTTAGTATTCCTTTCCTTTTTAGCTGGACAAGATATGTTAGTGAAAAGAACTTGCCATAAATAGACCTTTAGCAGTATGGTGGCCAGCTATTGGGGTACGGATGTGTTCTACAGCCCTATGGTTGGGTCTTAGTCTTTTATTGAGCCTGTGTCTCATTTAATAACCCATCTTGATCATTTAAGTTTACATTGAATGGAAAGAACTAGGTATTGCTTGAATATTATCCTTATTTTCTAGGATCTTTGGCAAGTCATTTTGTCTCTCTAAGCCTGTTTCCTGGTGATAGTAATATTACCTTGTAAAGATGTTTCCAAAATAAAATAATTCATGTAAGAGCATTTTGTGAATTCAAGGGCTACACCAGAGTACAAGGTTAAAAAGTTGCTATTTTGCAAACAGCTCCATGTATTAACATTTTAGTGCCTACAAAAGAGTGTCAAAATTTCCCAACATTCTGCTGTTTGTTAAAGAATGCCATCTAAGTTGTAAAAATATTTCCCAATGGAATTCAAAAAAACTACTTTGAGATTAAAAAAGTGTAACCTATGAGTTTTTTCCCTCCATACTGGGCCATGTGCTAAAAAGACTTGATAAGCATATGGGTATCCATCCAGCTTGCACATGACCCCTCTGACGCTGAATGTCACCCACCACAGACTATTCCATTTTCACAGCTTCCACTAATCAATCCTAGTTCCTCAAAGCCTCACAGAATATTCCCAACTAACTGCCCCTCAAATATTTGACAAGAACAGTGAATTCCTCTTGCTAGGTTTTCCAATTTTTACCAATCTGACCATTGTGCATTAGATATTGTCAGTTTTTCTATTTTTCTCATGGTATCTAGAATAGAACAGAGTATTCCAGATGTGGTATGAATTATAAGGGGAAAAAAAATCGCTTTCCTTATTCTAGGTCCTGTACTTCTCTTAATGTGTCCTTGTGTGTATGTGTGCTAAGTCACTTCAGTCGTGTCTGACTCTTTGCCACCCCATGGAACCCTGCCAGGCTCCTCTGTCCATGGGATTCTCTAGGCAAGAATACTGGAGTGGGTGGCTGTGCCTTCCTCCAGGGGATCTTCCTGACCCAGGGATTGAACTCACACTTCTTACGTCTCCTGCATCAGCAGGTGGATTCTTTACCATTATCACCACCTGGGAAGCCCTAACATGTCCTTAGTTCATATTCAAGTTTTAGTTAAAATCTTGACTTTTCTTTTTCTTTGCAGTAGCTGGTGGCTGAGCTATACTTCCCCCATTCTGTTTCCCCCAATGGCTTTTTAAGGTTCAACTGCAAGAATTTAATTTATTCTATGTAGATTTTGTCCTGTCAGATGCAAAAGTGAAACTGTATAGAAAACATTTTTGTTTCCCAACTTTTCATTTCATGTGAAATCTGTCCTAATTTCTTCCCTGTCCTTAGACTATGTAAAACCAAAAACAGTGCTCCTGTATCGCCAGTATTGGCTTTCTTTGTACTTAAACTAATGTGAGTGGGTTTCTGGTCTTTGCATCCAAAACAGCTGTTGCTAAAACATGGCCTAAACCCGCCTAGGGCTGACTTTATTCATCCTTAGTCTGCAGGACTGGAGGCCAGAATAAGGAGCTGTCTCAAACTGAAAGATCGAGAATTGTGGAAGCGTTGACTACACGATTGCTTGAACAGAAGAAAGTACTGCAATTGTCTCTTGTACTGAAATGGAAGCAGCTATGTGTAAAAGAATCAAGTATGGGGAGGCAGGGAACAAATGAAGGTTGGGGTGCAGGGAAGCAACTCCACTGGCCTTGGAGTTGGAGAACGTTGATTATTATCTTAATTCTGCTGCATTCAAAGTGTGTGACACTGAGCTAGTCACAGCCTTCTCAGCCTTTGGTTTTTTCATATGTGAAATTTAAAGAGTTACATGGATTACATATGATATCTAATGTCTTTTCAGCTTGAAATGTCAGCTTTCGGTGTAGCTCTGCACCACTTTGCCATTGCCCATAGCAGCCCTCTTCATCCTTGCTTTTGTTTCTTTATCTGAAAGATATTTCTCCCCAAGTCCTGGAGACAGCCAGGACTGTCACAGGGTGTGACTGTGGTTCCTAGATTCGGAACCTTTCCTCCCCCTCTCTGACCGTGTCATGTACAGGTACAAGCCTGAACATGTGCAAGCTTTTTTTGTTCTTTGATGTTGGACAAGTTCATTTCTGCTTTCTCAAATCTTCCCAGGCCTAAAGTGAAATCTAGGGTCAGAGGGAAAGATGTATGGAGGGAACATCTTGTCAGGAGGAAACAACAGACTTGAGTTATACAACCAGAAACAAGCTTAAGGAGGTTTGTGGGCATGAATCCAATTCTTGATGATTGATTAGGGCTTCCCTGGCAGCTCAGATGGCAAAGAATCTGCCTGCAGTGCAGGAGACCCATGTTCCATCCCTGGGTTGGGAAGATCCCCTGGAGAAGGGAATGGTAACCACTCCAGTATTCTTGCCTGGAGAATTCCATGGAAAGAGGAGCTTGGTGTACTATAGTCCATGAGGTCACAAAGAATCAGACACAAATGAGCGACTAACATTTCACTTCATTTTCAATTCTTAATTGGTGGCTCAGTGGTAAAGAATCTGCCTGCCAATACATGAGACGCAGGTTCGATCCCTGGGTCAGGAAGAACCCCTAGAGTAGGAAATGGCAACCCACTCCAGTACTCTTGCCTGGGAAATCCCGTGGACAAAGGAACCTGATGGGCTACAGTCCATGGGGTTGCAAAGAATCAGACAGGATTTAGTGACTAAACAACAACAACAGAATTCTTGATAAAGTACTTTTTTTGATTTTTTGGTTTATTTTTATGGTTTTGATTTTTTTATACTTAGACTTTATAGTTAAGCAAAAATGACTTACTATCTTTTATATACATATTCATGTATATGCTTTAGTATTTTTACATAATTTTAAAATAGATTAATACAGAAACAGATTATCAAATTCAGAAGATACAAGAATGCATACATACCATTTCATCTACAGCTCACTGTTTTCTGGATGTTTATTTTCCCTTCTAGGAAGGAATCACTACTTAAACTAGCATTTTAAAAAATTATTTATTTATTTGGCGTGCTGAGTCTTAGTTGTTACACATGGGATCTAGTCCTCTGACCAGAGATTGAGCCCAGACCCTTTACTTTAGGAATGAGGAGTCTTAATTGCTGGACCATCAAGGAGGAGCCACAGTTTTTTTTTTTAATGAGACCTTTTAGAGATACTTTTATCCATGCACAATCAGACATGAATTCATGCACACATGAATATAGTCATAAATATAAAGACTGCTATAATTATGAAATTGTTATCATTTTTTCCCCCATGGCAACATATTGTGTAATAAAGCATCTTCACCCACTTACCAATAAGGCTTGGCTCTGATTGCTATAGCAGCATTTGGAGAGCTTCCTGGTTTATTTAACCAGCTTTATAGTACTTCATTGTTTGGGCTTATCAGAATTGGCTTATTTAGTTTTCTATTGCAGTTGCAAGTAATATTCTTTTACCTTTGTTGATTTGTACATGTATATATCCTTCCATAGGACTGGTTTCTAGAGATAGACTTGCTGGGTCAAAGGGCAGGTGTATGTGTGATCTTGATGGATGTTTCTAAATTTCACCCCCCAAAATAATGGTTGCTTTTATTTATATTCCCACAAGCAATAGGAAAGGGCCTGTTTTCCCTACACTCATTCCAACACAGTGAATTATCAAACTTTTGGGTTTTGCCAATTTGGTAGATGAAAGACAGTATCATTTTTGTTTTAAATTGCATTCTCTTACTGTGAGTGCAGTTGGTTATCTTTTCATGTGTTTAAGGACTATTTGTCTTTCCATTTTTATTAAGTATCTGTTAATATAATTTGCCAATACCTATATTTCTATATAGGTATCGTAAAGACAAGTTTGATCAGGTTATTTTGAATTCTGTAAAATAAAGCCAAGTAAAGGTCAGAAGTCAAAATAGAAGGTTTTTAATCTTAAAATAATTAAAGAGAAAAGATTTGAAAGAATTTCTGCTGATCATCTTCCCTTCAGCATTTCATTCTCTGTCTTCTTTTTCTTATTCACCTCTGTTCCTTCTCTCTCTTAACTGTTTGTAAGATTTTAAGTATGTGTAGTATATCTATTTACTGAGCACACTTTTGTGATCTGTTTCCTTATTGGGTAAAAAGAAAAAATAATTAGGTGATTCTACATTTCAGTTCAGTTCAGTTGCTCAGTCTTGTCCGACTCTTTGTGACCCCATGAACCGCAGCATGCCAGGCTTCCCTGTCTATCACCAACTCCCGGAGTTCACCCAAACCCATGTCCATTGTGTTGGTGATGCCATCCAGCCATCTCATCCTCTGTCGTCCCCTTCTCCTCCTGCCCTCAATCTTTCCCAGCATCAGGGTCTTTTCAAATGAGTCAACTCTCTGCATCAGGTTTCCAAAATATTGGAGTTTCAGCTTCAACATCAGTCCCTCCAATGAACACCCAGGACTGGTCTCCTTTAGGATGGACTGGTTGGATCTCCTTGCAGTCCAAGGGACTCTCAAGAGTCTTCTCCAACACCACACTTCAAAAGCATCAATTCTTCGGCGCTCAGCTTTCTTTATAGTCCAACTCTCACATCCATACATGACTACTGGAAAAACCACAGCCTTGACTAGACGGACCTTTGTTGGCAAAGTAATGTCTCTGCTTTTTAAAATGCTGTCTAGTTTGGTCATAAGTTTTCTTCCAAGGAGCACGTGTCTTTTAATTTCATGGTGGCAGTCACTATGATTCTACATTTATTAAAGGATAAATTAAAGATACGATGCTTTTTTTGTGTGTTGGAGGTTTTAGTTGGAAGCAACAGAAACAATGGATGATTTGAACACAAATGGAACAGCTCTAGAATCTGTGGCAGGCATTTAACTAGGTTACTGATCTGTGAACAGTGGTTTGAGTCAAGTCACAGAACTCTGAGTCTATCCCGTCATTGAGCATGGGTTGATCACCACTGATAATAGACCCTGGGGGCCACTGCTGGTACCACTTCTCCTTTACCCTAGAAGATGGATGTGGCTGATATCGGCTTCTCTAGCTTAAATATAGAGCACTCTTGCATCTTTGGCACCATAGCATCTGATTTAGTTTGTCTAAGCTTTGTTTGGCCTGTGATCTGGTTGTGGTGTCTATGTTCTAACTCGAGAGAGGCTATGGAAGCCAGTATCAGGCATGCTCACCTTCTGAAGTCAAAGCCAGGCTCAAATAATAAAATGGGGGAGGCTCCATCATTGAAAGGGTGTTTAGATTCTGTATGGCCAAAAAGACTGACAGTCATCAGCAATTCTCACTTGCTTTTCTCCTCTGGGCAGAGGTCTTCAAAAGATGACCACTTGAAAATCAATCTGATACACTATTTCTTCTCTTGGCCTGAAATGTTGAGGGCTAAGGAGGAAAATAATTGGTCCCCTCTTTGCATAGCTTGGTCAGAGTTTGGCTGAGAAAGGAAAGCGGAGATTACAGGTAAAGAAATAGCTGCCAAAGCCAAAATTTATGCAAAGCCAGAGTTTATGCCTGAAAGTACCAATTTTTAATCCTTCCTTCACAATACTCTGATAATAAAATTACTTCCATCTGCTTACTTTTTCTCAAAAATGATTTAATACATTTACAATTTCTCCATGAAAATAACAAATTTATTGTTTTTCTATCTTCTGGAATTTCAACAACTGAGTTAGGGCTAGCCATAAAGATACACATGGCCTAAAATGTGAATATAATTCATTTTCCTCAGGCTAATTGCACTAGTTTGTTAGGGCTGCTACAAGCAAGTAGCACAAACTGGGTGGCTTAAAACAACAGATCTGAACCTCCTGCAGTCCAGGAGACTGGAAGTCCAGGTTCGCTAGAAGTCCAAGGTCAAGGCATCTGCGGGGCTGGCTCTTTCTGTGGGCTGAGAGGGAAGGCTCTGTTCCAGGCTTCTCTCCTGGGCTTGCAGATGGCTGTCTTCTCTTGGTGTCTACACTTCGTTTTCCCTCTGTCTGTGTCTCTGCATCCACGTTTATCATTTTTATAAGGACAACAGTTGTACTGGATTAGGGCCCATTCAAATGACCTCATTTAACTCTCTTGTCTCTATAAAGATCATATCTCCAAATACGGTCGCATTTGGAGTGCTACAGATGTGGACTGCAACGTTTGAATTTTGAGAGGGACACAATCAACTTTAATCCCGTTGCTAATCTTAATACAATTTTGTGTTTGAGAGAGGAGGAGAGGAGACTGTAAAAGACTCTTTTGGCTGTATTGGCTTCTAATTTGAGAAGATAGTAGTGCCAAGGGCCAGGAGTCTGAGATAATGGCATTTCCAAATGTGAGCAGGCCTGAGAAGACCTCTCAGTATGCAATCTATGGGAGTGATGTTTTAAAAGAATAGTTTGCAGACATGATCTAGGCAATTACATATATGTAGAATTTGGTAGGTATGTGTCCTGTGTATGTAGCACTAGAAACATTTTGTTGTGTGTGAGAGACTCAGACACAACTTCTCTAATTTTCTCTAGGTGCTAAAACTTAATCTGAAAACAATTTGACAATATCACAATAGAACTTAATCCTGCTATCTTTACTGAATTTTCCTTTGATTATAGGAAATCATAGATCAATACAAAATCTCAAAACTCACCAGTATTTTCATATGGATCCATCCAATTGAATGAAACCAGCTTTTTGGAGCACTTAAATTTAAAACAAAATGGAGTAAAGAAATGTACTAAAGCCAGAAAATTTTGATGGAATCTTCTCTAATTCTTCTGTCTTATCTATCTCACAGGACACAAAAACAATAGTATAAACTACATAAAGCTCTGCAAGTCCAAGGTATTTTAATCAAACTCTGAGTAAAGCCTCTCTTTTGCTTTTAGTTTACTGAGACATCTGGCAAATACTTTATGGGTCTCAAGCACCTCAGAAATAAAATGAGGATGATTGCGGAGATGTTGCAAAGAATTAATAGTATAAACACTTAACGCCAAATGTTACTAAATAGCTTTATTAAAATTATGGCCTGAAGGTTTTAAAGTAGATTGTAGTTTGAGATAGCTGACTCTCACCTGAGTCTCCTTTGCACTTAGTCTAAGTTTTTTAGGTTCCTACCATATTCCATCTTGGACTTTGGCAAATTGCATGTATATTTCACATCTTTGGCAAGTTATACCTATTTTATGCCATACTCTGCACTAAGCTCATAGGAAGAACGTGTTCTGTGCATTTTCCTTTTCTTCGAGGGCTTCCTGCTTTCCATGTTGCTGAATAAAGGAGTCACTGTAAATGTTATCTTGGCAACACTTGCATGCGAACGAGCAAAGTAACCACATGATGGCAGTATGTTAAAGGAATAAAGAGTCCTTCACTTCAAGTCATCGTTTTAACTTAAAAACATCTATATGATCAAAGAGAAAAATCTCAAATCTACCTACTTAGTGAAACCTTTATCCTAGTTAATTTTCACAGATGCAGGAACTGAGGGTAAATGACGGTTTCCAGATTTCAAAAACAGCAAGGATTAAAAGAGCTCTGAGTTCCGAGATTTTAAAATAAAACCAACCAGGGTGTGACTCATCCTTCAAACTGAACGATTTTGGGTAACAAGTAAGGGAATTATTTGGCTAATTGTACAAAGAAGAATAATTTCTGTGTCGTGCCTAATTTTACTGTCTAGTAGTTATACAAGACATTCGGGGTTGCTCTGCTGGTTAAATTGAAAAACCTCTCAGTTACATACACGCATGCATTACTTTTGAATGAATAGCCAAAACATTGCAAAAATGAATTTGAGCAACAATTTTGCCTTGTAGTCTGTGACCAAGGATTTTTATTTCATTAGCAAACAGATTAGTCAACATTTGAAAACCCCCAACTGCTTGATAATTGCCCAAGGAATGAGAGAGAGCCAGAGGCAGGTTCTTGTACTGGAAAAGTCTAGGTGTGATTAACAATGCCATCAGAAAAGTCTTTCAAACTCTCTTTTCTTTTCCATTGGATTTGTTTTCAGCCAGGATTTCTTTTGTGATGGTGAACATCACTCCAGGTTGCATTTAGTTGGAAGTTTAGCTAGTTCAAAAAGAAAGATGTCTTTCCCATAGTTTCAGCAAAATCTCTGAGGCTGACTCCCATTGGCTGGTCTTGGATACTTACAAATTCCTGAACCAGTAACAGTGGCAGGGAGGAATGGGATGCTCTGACTTGCCTGTTCAGTCGTAGGCACTCAACTGAACCCAGAATGGAGTCACTTTCCTCTGCACTAATAACATGACGTGAGAACGCAAGAACAGAGGTTTCCCAAAGGAAAATCAGGACTCTGTTACCAAAATAAATGGGAAGGGATATTAGGCAGATTGTTGTTTAGTAGCTCAGTCATGTCCAACAGCTCCAGTACTCTTGCCTGGAAAATCCCATGGACAGAGGAGCCTGGTGGGCTGCAGTCCATGGGGTAGCTAGGAATCAGACACGACTGAGCGACTTCACTTTCACTTTTCACTTTCATGCACTGGAGAAGGAAATGGCAACCCGCTCCAGTGTTCTTGCCTGGAGAATCCCAGGGACGGGGGAGCCAGGTGGGCTGCCGTCTTTGGGGTTGCACAGAGTCGGACACGACTGAAGCGACTTAGCAGCAGCAGCAGCAGCATGTCCAACAGACCCCATGGACTGTAGCCCACCAGGCTCCTCTGTCCATGGGATTTTCCAGGCAAGAACATTGGAGTGGCTTGCCATTTTCTTCTCCGGAGGACCTTCCCGATCCAGTCTCCTGCAAGTCTCCTGCTTTGCAGGCTGATTCTTCACCGCTGAGCCACCAGGAAAGATAAGTAGTAGCTGTTCACTAAAATAAATTTAAAAGACATAGTCCCTGCTCTCAAGAACCCTACACACTTGAAAAGAATCACAAACTGAAGAAGGATGATCATCAACATTATGTTTAAAGTTGCTTTAGAGTTTTGGAAATACTTATTTCTTGCAATCCTTAAAAGAAGTGTTTCAGGTCAGTCCTGTTTTGTGATTAAGGACAAAGAGAAACATAAGCATTAAACTATTTAACTGCTGCTTAGCATGTCCAACACAGAACTTACATCAAAATAGAAACATATTTATATTTTCCCAGTTGACGCTAGCTCTACCTGTGCATAACACTAGGGCATGCTTATGTGTGTGTCTGCTTAGTCGCTCAGTCGTGTCCCATTCTTTGCAATGCTACGGACTGTAGCCTGGCAGTCTCCTCTGTCCTTGCGGATTCTCCAGGCAAGAATACTGGAGGGGTTTGCCGTGCCCTCCTCCAGGGGATCTTCTAAACCCATTGCTGCTGCTGCTGCTAAGTTGCTTCAGTCATGTCCGACCCTGTGTGACCCCATAGACGGCAGCCCACCAGGCTCCCCCGTCCCTGGGATTCCCCAGGCAAGAACACTGGAGTGGGTTGCCATTTCCTTCTCCAGTGCATGAAAGTGAAAAGTGAAAGTGAAGTTACTCAGTCGTGTCTGACTCTTAGCGACCCCATGGACTGCAGCCCACCAGGCTCCTCTGTCCATGGGATTTTCCAGGCAAGAGTACTGGAGTGGGGTGCCATTGCCTTCTCCGCTAAACCCATTACGGGTAGTTATTTGTGAGTAGAAAATACGTTCATATTATAGGATCTTTTTGCATGTGCCCAGTTGTGACCCCATGGACTGTAGCCCACCAGCTTCTTCTGTCAATGGAATTTTTCAGACAAGAATACTGGAGCAGGTTGCCAGGAACCCAGGGATTGAACATACGTTTCCTACGTCGGCGGACAGATTCTTTATCACTGTGCCACCTGGGAAGCTCCCATACATTATATGATCTAATATGCAATAATCAAGCTGTGTTTGACATAAGAAATACCACCTAGCACAGTGTTTTCTCAAATTGTGGTCTGCCTACAGAGTAATTTCCTTGAGTGTTTGTTATAAATACAAATTCAAGGGCTTTATCCTTCAGACTTCCTGAATCAGAACCTCTAGAGATGAGGTCCTAGAAATTAATGTATTTAAGCCAGAGGCTCACATGAGTTTTATGCACCATGATGTTTAGGAATTTCTGACTTACCACATTTAATTGCACACAGCCTTAGTGATCTGATAGTTATAGGAATGAAATCAGAGATCTGCAGGATTCCACTCAGTCCCTCCTCTAGGTTTTGCCTCTTAGTCTGGTCATATTTCCCTTTTTATTCTCTTCCCTCTACATTAAAATATTCATAAATTAGAAAGACTACGAATTATGCCATCATGTCATCTAATTTGTGATATTCCAAATTAATCAGTGAATGAGTATCAGTTTTTATAGCAAATACCATAAAATAAAAACTTAGAATTGGAAAGGAAATTAGCTGAGTGATTCTTAGGCTCAGATAAGGAAACCCATTTCCAGGAAACTAAAGTGACTTACTTAGCTAGGCAGTTGGTACGGATGGTCCTTTTGAAACTACTCATTTTTAAATGACTATCTCATTTGGGGAAATCGTCATAAAATTCAGTTAGCATTTAGAATTAAAACCCAGCTTTAGTTACATTTAATTGTGTGCACACTAGAGCATAGAATTCAATTTCTGAATCCTGAACCATATTTTATTACTTGTCTTTATGAATAGTTAATGGACATTTGCTATTCCTATGCATGTATTCCTCATTATATGCCCACAGTGGTAGGAGTAAGTACTTGTATTCCCATTTGATAGATGAAGAATCTGAGGCATGTATAGATTAGAAGTAGGAACTAGGAAACAGGAGGTCAAGGATTTCCTGGTAAGGCCAACAGGCCCTGTTTTCTAAGATGAGCTAGTTAAGCTGAGTTGGAGATGGAAGACAATGACTGGTGTATGTTAATTTTCTTGACAGGGATTTTCCATAAGTGCAGTATAGCTTAGGTTTAGATTTGTGATGTTGGCCTGGCCACTGTGGTGGCCTCCATTTTGTGAGTCCAGATGTATGGGTTAACTTTATCAATATAATATAACCATGTATTACTTTTGCTTCATGATTTTTAGCTTGCCTTACTTTGCTTTTCATTTTCCTTGGTGTTCTTACAGTTTATTTTCTTCTGCTTCATCTTTTCATCCTATACTTTCTTTTAGAGCAAAATCACTTCCTTTTTATTATACTACTCTAATTTTAACAGTTACTAAAAATGAAGAAGATTCAAGTTAGTCACTTTTTATATTGTATTACTCTTGCAAAAAACAGCCTTTTCCCTGTTTTATTTTTCTTCAGAGTGAGGCAGTTTAACTAACTTGGTTTGTTCAAACTGAGGGACAAGAGGAAATAAATCTGGGTGTTCAGCATAAAAAGTGCGAATGACAAAGACGTTTTTAGGGACAGGGACTTTTTGTCTTTCCTAGGTTATTCTTCATGTCTTTTTGACATCTCTGTTCTCTTGTTCTTATCTTTAAAAGACAGCTGCTTTACCCCAGGCATAAATCAGAAGAGAAAAGCCAGTTACCCAGCAAAGCTGGGCCTGGAGGGAGGATGAAAGGGAATAAGCCTCCAGGAAGGAGAAAGGAAGAATAAGGGACCCCTGGAGAGTCCACTGGGCCAAACACAACAAACAGGCGGTGAGCACAGACAGAACAGAGGCACTGACTAGGGAAGAAAAAGATGACGCCTTTGATGCCTCATAACCAGAAAAGAAGATCCCAGGCGAGTGACACATATGCCTTGGGAACCATTCTGCCCCGGAAGTACAAGGCGCACGCCCGCAATTCATGGAATACGTGGGAGGTAAGGGCTCAATTCCCGGGCAGGAGACCAAACAGGAAAAGAGGGAGAAATGTGCTAATTGTAAATCATAGTTACATAACATAGGAACCACACTGTATTTTTCCACAATGCTGCAGTTAAGAATTAATAGAGGAAATATTTGTTTTCTTGGAGAATATATTGAAGACACATTTATTCAAGATTATATGCATCAAAAATTTTTTCAAAATTTATGTGTACACACAAATTTGGACTTCCTGACTTAACCAGTTAGTTTATTTTAAAACCTGTAAACAAAGAACTCATAAAACACTCATTAAAATTTAGCTGATTATTTGACACCAGATAGCTAGCCTCGCATTTTCCAAGTTTTTAGTCAGCTGATAGAAATCATATAAACATAGTTTAATTTATACAAACTTAGCTGAAAAGTTGGAGGACTAATATCAATTTCAGTTAATGTTTTCATGTTTTGAAAGTTTGTTTGGTATCAACAGAGCTTTTAAAAAGTTGAAGTTCTGTGTGAGGAAAATACAAATCTATTATGAGACTTGCTTGCTATTACTGTTGTCAGCTCATTCATATTTTAACATCCTCTTACTCTAAGGTATTAGAAACTGGATTATTTTCATGCAGGTAAATAAAGGTGATGAGGTGGTGGAGGGGGGATGCTAGTGGTTTTGTGATGGCAAAGAAAATGTATTTATGAACTAATTTAAAAGTACACATCTTTAGACATCTATTACAGCTAGAAGGCAATGGCACCCCACTCCAGTACTCTTGCCTGAAAAATCCCATTGACAGAGGAGCCTGGTAGGCTGCAGTCCATGGGGTAGCTAGGAATCAGACACGACTGAGCTACTTCACTTTCATTTTTCACTTTCATGCACTGGAGAAGGAAATGGCAACCCACTCCAGTGTTCTTGCCTGGAGAATCCCAGGGACGGGGGAGCCTGGTGGGCTGTCATCTCTGGGGTCACACAGAGTCAGACATGCCTGAAGCAACTTAGCAGCAGCAGCAGCAGCAGCAGCACAGCTAGAAATACAGCTTTAGGTACTTTAATGGTACTGGTCTTGATTTGTCCTTCTTCTCACAACTCCCCTTAAATCTACCACTTTATCTCTGTGCATTTCTTTTCTCTTAGTTGATGGCTAGTGGAAAATGAAACTAGAAGGACCTTTAAGGAGCATAAAAATTCAACTCTGAGCTGTGAACACACACACACACATACCAGAAACCAAAGGAATTTAGGGAGAAGCTGTGATGTACGCATAAGAAAAAAAGCTGTGGAATATATTAAGGTAGAACTTAGTTTTACAGAATATTCTTGAACAGAAACTATTGTAACTGCTTTGCTATCAGTCTGAATAACAGCAATTATATGAATATTTTAAGACTACAGATACTTCCTTATGTATAGGATTTTAAAAAAATTAGTTAAAAAAACTTTTGCACCCTGTGTATACAGTGCAAAATTCAAGAATTATAGTAAGAGGAAGCCACTAATCCCCTATCACAAACTCCTACTTCATCACTCCTAACCTTCACCCACCAAATTCTTCCCCCCAGAGGCAACTATAGTTAATATATCTTGTGTATTGTCCAGAGATGTTATGTGGAAAATTTCAAACGCTCTGTTTTGTCTCTTGGTTGAAACTTAAGAACTTCAGTTTTCCATTGACTTAAAACAGCAAAGTGGAATTCTAGTCTGGTTCTGACATGGAAATGACTTCCATATCAGTCTAGACAACTGAGAATTTGCTGATTATGCCAGGCATGGTTCCCATTCTGCCTTAGAGAGAGTTGTTTTCTCTCTCAACAAGATAAATAGACAACTCCTAGGAAGCTGTCCTCCCTTAATGAGTCTTATTTCATTAGTTCATTGCCAAGAAATTACAGCTGATCCAAACGAAAATGTAAAATGAATGTGATTTACTTGTATAGTTTGAATGATATGAGTGACCTGGACTGTGAAAAGAGACAGATTACTCTTTGTTTTTTATTGTTATAACCAAGCTTTCCTATCTGTATTGGGTGAATTATCACCAGCCACCTGAAAATACACTAATTAAAAAAAAACACAAAACAAAACAGGGAGAAGCTATGCATCTTCCTCCTTGCAGAGTGCTGATAAATTTATAAAACTATCTTGTCTGTATAAAATGCCTAGTATTAATAATTCAGCAATAGACCTTTCTCTTTAAACAATGATGATGTCATCAAAATAGCTATAATTTGCAACCATTTAAAACTTACTAAGATGGTATGACAGAAAGTCTTTATCAAAATGTCTGTGGTTCCTATAATGCCAAAGTTTTGTTTTGATATTTATAGCAGATAAATGCCAGTACTGTGTTCTCATTGCAATAAATGTGAGATTAAATTGGAATGACAAACAAGCTATGATGACAGTTAATGATGGAAACACTCTCTGATATTCCCTGTTGCCATCTAAATTGGTCCACATAACAGTTGGACAGGTTGGTTGCTGGGTGCAAATTGTTGTTACTGTATAGTCACTGAGTCCTGTCCAGTGTTTTTACAACCCCTAGGACTTTAGCCTGCCAGACTCCCATGTCCATGGAATTCTCGAGGCAAGAATACTGGAGGGAGTTTCCATTTCTTTCTCTAGGGATCTTGCCTACCCAGGGATCAAACCTATGTCTCTTGCATTGGCAGGCAGATTCCTGACTACTGAGCCATTTGGGAAGAAAGACTTCTGGGTGCAAATAGGATCATTCAAATTTGGCAGAACAGTTACACAGTGATGGTATTCAAGATGAGAATCTCATACCTCAGAAAGTATCCTAATTGTATTGCTGCTGCTGCTGCCGCTGCTAAGTCGCTTCAGTCGTGTCAGACTCTGTGCGGCCCCATAGACTGCAGCCCACCAGGCTCCCCCATCCCTGGGATTCTCCAGGCAAGAACACTGGAGTGGGTTGCCATTTCCTTCTCCAATGCGTGAAAGTGAAGTCATTCAGTCATGTCTGACCCTCAGCAGCCCCATGGACTGCAGCCTACAAGGCTTCTCCATCCATGGGATTTTCAAGGCAAGAGTTATGGAGTGGGGTGCCATTGCCTTCTCCGAATTGTATTGCTAGTTATGAATAATTATGCCCTTAGTATGTGCCAGCAGGAAATCACAAGTGTCTAAACCTGTCCAATACTTATTTTCCTAGGTCAACCATCATTAAAATGTTCATTTGTCATTATTTATAAATTAAACTTAAGTCTCTGAGGATAAAAGTCTTTTTTCTACCTTCTAAATTAAAATTTTATTTTAACACTATAAACAGACTTTTTTTTTAAATCAAGTATTTCACAAGGTTTATCATTTAAAAACATCAGTCTTCTCCTCCTTCCTTCTCCTGATTATTGTTCCTCAAAAACTACTTTCAACTTTTAGATCTTTTTCCTGGTATTTATAAATAACATTCATGTAGTAGTATTTTGTTCAATTTATTACTATTGATAAATTCTTATTTCTAACCTCTGCACTCCTGTCCTTCAAACACAAAGTTACCCTTTCTCTGTTCTATTACAGCTACAGCTTCCTCTTTGCTAAACCAATATTCAATGTTTATTATCATGTCCATTTAAATATCATTTACAGCTGACCCATGTAGTATATTATAGGGGGGGAAAAATGTTTTCATTGACCCTTTCGATTGAGTCTGAAAGTTAAACTGACAAAGACAGATTAATAAGAGGAGGAAAGCATAATTTATTTAACACGTTTTTACATGACATAGGGACCTTCATAAAGAAATGAAGATCTGAAGAAGTGGTTAAACCTGAATGTTTTTCCTAGATCTGATGAAGAATGGACAGCTGTGAAGAAATGTGATAGGACAAAGGGTGTGAAGTCAGTGAAACGACAGGGAAAACTTGGCAAGACCTGTTCATCTGGATTCTGGGTCCTAGAGAAAAGGATGTTCCTTTCCTATAGGTATAAGGAGGGTACCTCTACAGTAAGCATCATGTGACCTGCTTCAGGGGAGAGGGGCAGGAGAAGGTCAAAGACACCCTCTTGCTTATTCAGTTTTCTCAGACTCTTTCAACTTACAATATTAAATATGCCAAGGTGCCATATTTTGGGGTCTCCTATTCTGAGCTCCATCAATGCAATGATTATAATTGCTTTCTTCTATAATTTTGTTGTCTAGACAGTTATACTTTCATCTTTTTATTTTTTGGATTAATTTTCCATATGCTTATGTCTAGTTCATCCTGTGTTGCTTTACAAAGTGTTACCTTCCTCTTAATATATTCTAGAAGAGGTGGAAAGAATATACAGAAGAACTGTACAAAAAACATCTTTATGGCCCAGATAATCATGACGGTGTGATCACTCACCTAGAGCCAGACATCCTGGAATGTGAAGTCAAGTGGGCCTTAGGAAGCATCACTACGAACAAAGCTAGTGGAGGTGATGGAATTCCAGTTGAGCTATTTCAAATCCTAAAAGGTGATGCTGTGAAAGTGCTGCACTCAATATGCCAGCAAATTTGGAAAATGCAGCAGTGGCCATAGGACTGGAAAAGGTCAGTTTTCATTCCAATCTCAAAGAAAGGGAATGCCAAAGAATGCTCAAACTACTGCACAATTGCACTCATCTCACACACTAGTAAAGTAATGCTTAAAATTCTCCAAGCCAGGCTTCAGCAATACGTGAACTGTGCACTTCCAGATGTTTAAGCTGGTTTTAGAAAAGGCAGAGGAACCAGAGATCAAATTGCCAACATCCTCTGGATCATCGAAAAAGCAAGAGAGTTCCAGAGAAACATCTATTTCTGCTTTATTGACTATACCAAAGCCTTTGTGTGGATCACAATAAACTGTGGAAAATTCTGAAAGATGGGAATACCAGACCACCTGACCTGCCTTTTGAGAAACCTGTATGCAGGTCAGGAAGCAACAGTTAGAACTGGACATGGAACAACAGACTGGTTCCAAATAGGAAAAGGAGTATGTCAAGGCTGTATATTGTCACCCTGCTTATTTAACTTATATGCAGAGTACATCATGTGAAAAGCTGGACTGGAAGAAGCACAAGCTGGAATCAAGATTGCCGGGAGAAATATCAATCACCTCAGATATGCAGATGACACCACCCTTATGACAGAAAGTGAAGAAGAACTAAAGAGCCTCTTGATGAAAGTGAAAGAGGAGAGTGAAAAAGTTGGCTTAAAGCTCAACAGTCAGAAAACGAAGATCATGGCATCTGGTCCCATCACTTCATGGCAAATAGATGGGGAAATAGTGGAAACAGTGCCAGACTTTATTTTTTTGGGCTCCAAAATCATTGCAGATGGTGATTGCAGCCATGAAATTAAAAGATGCTTACTCCTTGGAAGGAAAGTTATGACCAACCTAGAGAGCATATTGAAAAGCAGAGACATTACTTGGTCAACAAAGGTCCGTCTAGTCAAGGCTATGGTTTTTCCAGTGGTCATGTATGGTTGTGATAGTTGGACTATTAAGCAAGCTGAGTGCTGAAGAATTGATGCTTTTGAACTGTGGTGTTGGAGAAGGCTCTTGATAGTCCCTTGGACTACAAGGAGTTCCAACCAGTCCATCATAAAGGAGATCAGTCCTAGGTATTCATTGGAAGGACTGATGTTGAAGCTCATACTCCAATACTTTGGCCACCTGATGCGAAGAGCTGACTCATTTGAAAAGACCTGATGCTGGGAAAGATTGAGGGCAGGAGGAGAAGGGGACAACAGAGGATGACATGGTTGGATGGCATCACTGACTCGATGGACATGGGTTTGGGTGGCGTCCAGGAGTTGGTGATAGACAGGGAGGCCTGGCATACTGCGGTTCATGGGGTCACAAAGAGTCGGACACAACTGAGCGACTGAACTGAACTGAACTGAGTACTTTGGATAATCTCAGATTTCCATTTCTCTTGAAAACACACCTTCCCTCCTACTGCTCCAATCTGGAAACTGTTTTCACCACCTGCTTCTCAGGAGCCTTCCTGGAATATCCATCACAGCATACCAGAAATCCCCTTTGCCCTCCTCTTGTCCTGGATCCCTCACCCTTGAATGCTGAGATGTGCCTATTCCTGGTTTACTCTCCTTTCCTGAGGGAGTACATCCTCTAGTCATTTCCTGCGAGACTGTGTGAGAGGAACATGTGGAGACGTTTCTGTATCTGAGCAGCAAAATGTCCTAAGTCTACCATTAACTTATGTGATAATTGGACTGGGTGCCTAGAATTCTAGATTTCAAGGGCTTTATTCTTAAAATTTGAAGGGTTTGTTCTACCGTGCTGCAGGTAGCAGCTTTGAGGCTGAGATATCTGGAGTATTCTGATTCATCCATCTTGGTACGGGACTTCCTTTTCCTTTTCCTTCTTCTCTTCTCACCCCTGACCCTCAGGAGCTTTTAGAATCCCTTTTCTCTAACCAGAGCTCTGAAGTGTCCTAGTGATATTCATTTATGTAATTTGTTTCCTTCCTGTAGTGCTGGACATCACCTTCAGTTATGCTGTGACCTTTCAGTCAGGAAATTCCTGTCCTTCAGTTCTGGGAAATTTTCTTAAATTGATTGTTTGATAATTTTCTCCTCTTTGTTTTTACTCATTTCTTTATGGAACTCTTATATTTGGAAATCAGATTTCCTAGAAAGATGCTCTAATTCTCTTATCTTTTTGTTTTGCTGTTCTCTCTCTCCCTCTCTCTCCCACCACCCCCACCTCCTCTGATTGGTTTCCTGTCAATTTAATGAGGTTTCAAGAGGGAGTGAACTCTAATACTTTGGTCACCTGATGCAAAGAGCTGACTCATTTGAAAAGACCCTGATGCTGGGAAAGATTGAGAGCAGGAGGAGAAGGGGACAACAGAGGATGAGATGATTGGATGGCATCACTGACTCAATGGACATGTGTTTGAGTAAACTCTGGGAGTTGGTGATGGACAGGAAGGCCTGGCGTGCTGCGATTCTTGGAGTCACAAACAATCGGACACAACTGAGCAACTGAACTGAACTGAACTGAATACATGAATATATATTTATTGCATGATATTAAATCACAAGTCTGACAATTGTGAAAAACTGAAGTTTTGCAATAAACTGACTGTTCCCTAAGAACCTGTGGCTAAGCCCTGATGCTGCCATTGCTGTCGCTTCAGTCGTGTCCGACTCTGTGTGATCCCACAGATGGCAGCCCACCAGGCTCCTCTATCCCTGGGATTCTCCAGGCAAGAATATTGGAGTGGGTTGCCATTTCCTTCTCCAGGCTAAGCCCTAGTGGCCAGTATTAAACTGGTGGTTGATATGACATTATCCTTTTTATTTTTTAAATATGAAATCACCTTACATGAAAACTTTTCTGAGGATGCCTGACTAATTACCTATTAACTAGTCTAGAAATGCATCCACAGAGTTTAGGATAGGGAAATTATTCCCAAGTCGGAGAAGACAATGACACCCCACTCCAGTACCCTTGCCTGGAAAATCCCGTGGACAGAGGAGCCTGGTTAGGCTGCAGTCCATGGGGTCGCTGAGAGTTGGACACGACTCAGTGACTTCACTTTCACTTTTCAGTTTCCTGCATTGGAGAAGGAAATGGCAACCCACTCCAGTGTTCTTGCCTGGGGAATCCCAGGGACGGGGGAGCCTGGTGGGCTGCCGTCTATGGGGTCGCACAGAGTCGGACACAACTGAAGCGACTTAGCAGCAGCAATTATTCCCAAGTAGGAGAAAAAAAAAATCCCTTGAATGAAATCTTTATCTTGTCCATAATATTAAGCTGGTCCCAAACATCAGTGGCACTCTCTTGGCCATATAAACACCCAACACTCAAAATAAAAACATGTCAGTTTTACTGCTGATCTGAAATACTCCTATGGAAAAATAGTAGTGTATACTACTACTAAATACTACTACTACTAACAAATACTACAGTTGCTTAATTTATATATAAGAGAAGAAAAGGCCAGATTCTATGCTAGTTTGAGCTTACAGTTTTAGCCTTCTACACAGATAGTTATGATTCAAGGGACATTTGAGAATGCATGCTCCTGTAACTGATTACTATGGTTCTCTTTTAGCTAACAGTGGCTTTCGATATTCCTTATATGTTCCCCAATCTTTCACTGTCCTAATGTTAACCAGGACTGGTTTTTTTCTTTAGCATGGACATACATGTGGATTGCAGGCGCTGCTACCAGCTTCCCCTCCAGCATTAGGACCAGATCTGTCATTCAGGAAATAGGTGCAGAGATTATTCCTGGGCTAAACACTCACAGGAAGGGTGAATACGTAAGATGGCATAGGAGACATGTAGCAATCATGAGAAATGAGTCACGCACTTAATCGGAGAAGCCATAAGTTTTATTATCTTTTTTTCCTCTCAGGTTTTATTTTATTATAATTTATTAGAGAGTATCCTCTCCCTCATTGTTGTTCAGTTGCTAAGTCATGTCAGGCTCTTTGCGACCTCATGGACTGTAGCTCGCCAGGTTCCTCTGTCCATGGGATTTCCCAGGCAAGAATACTGGAGTGGGTAGCCTTTCTCTACTCCAGGGGATCTTCCCACCCAAGGGGTCGAACCTGCATTTCCTGCATTGGATTTTTACTAAGCCATTGGGGAACCCCCCTTTCCCCTCCCCGCAGTTTACCTGTTGATCAGTTATTTATTGAAACTGAGGGCATGAAAGGGTAGTATGCCATGAGGAAAGTTTGGGCTGATCCAGGCCTGCCTTGGAATGTCTCCTCATGGTACTGTTTCCTTGGCCACAGCAGAGTGAAGATAAAATGTGGAAGGTTGTGTCTATCTTGCTTTATTTACCCTTGGTCTGTGCAGCTGGGGTGCAGTGAGTGGTGATGCAGGCCTTAGGCTGATCTGTCTGGAACGGTTTAAAAGACAGGTGGAAAGTCGAGGGCGGCCTCAGGGAGGCCCAGGGACCACACACACCTGCTCTGTGGCCGCCCTGCAAGTTGTGGCGGAGGGGTGGCTTCCAGGCCCCCGGAGGAATGCAGAGATTATACCATCTGTATTTCCTCTCCCATTTCCCTCCATAAAGCTGAGCAAACAGACTGTTAGATTGAAGCCTATTTGTGGCTTGTGAGCCTGGCTGTCAAGTTGGACTAGTAACAACCACTGAGGTACTGTAAAAGCAAATTCAAAACTGTTATCTCGGGTTCTTTTTTTTTTTTTTTTTGGTAATTAAAGCTATTTTCATTTTGTAAATTACCAGTGTATTTTGTGTTTTCCTATTTCTCAATACATGAATTCAATGGGTTTTCCCTAACTGAAGCTAAGGACAAGCTAGAGATAACCGGTAAATGTAAATTAAGTTCAAGTTCTGCTCCACTTAGACTCATTCATTGAACTATTAAAGAAGCTACAGTGTATGAGGCAGGTAGCTGGGTATACAAATAAAAATGAAAATAAGCAGAACAATGTTTCTTCTGTGGAGATTATAGAATGTGGGTTTATGTGTGAGTGGGGCTGGGAGTGGTATCACTGATGCTGTAACAGAGGTGAGTACCCATCGCTATGGAAGAAAAGGAGGGTCCTCTAACCGTTCTGAAGAGTTCAGGTGAGATGGGGGTGGTTACAGTGAGTCCACAACAGTGGGGAAGCAGAAGAGTGAACATATGACACACAGGAGTCTGATCACACAGAACTTGGAATTGATTGAATGTAAGGGAAGGGGTTTGCCCAGGTGGCTCAGTGGTAAAGAATCTGCTTGCCAAGCAGGAGACACAGGTTCAACCCCTGGGTCGAGAAGATCCCTTGGAGAAGAAAATGGCAACCCTCTCCAGTACTCTTGCCTGCAGAATCCCATGGACAGAGGAGCCTGGCGGGCTACAGTCCGTGCGGTCACAAAGAGTCAGACAGGGCTTAGGGACTGAGCACGTGTGCAAGGGAAGTGAGGAAGGGGTGAGTTGTGAGGGAGAAGATAAGGAATTTAACTCTGGACAAGCGCCATCCTCTTCTCTCCCCTGGAACCATGTAGTCTGCATCTTTGCAAAAGAGCTTATCGTTTGTTTTGCAACTTGCTTATATCTCTGCCCACAACTTTGAAATGCTTGAAATCAAGCCCCACATCCTATGTTTATCTTTGTAACCACAGAGCATAGCACAAACTATGTCCTCAGATTTGTAGAACTGACTATAGCCAGGGACTGAAATACTGATTTCAGTCTTTTATCACAAAAGATGCACTTAAAACTCTTATTTCTCTTAATGAATTTTATGTTTTAATAAATTTCTACTAAGCAAATTGCAATATAAAAATAATCTCCGGCTTATGATCCTTGCTGATATAAACACACACCATAATCCTTTAAAAATTTCAATCAAAAGTAAAGCAACTTGATGTTTTGGTTAGTTTTAGCAATGCTACTGTAGTTAAATATTGTGTGTGTGTGTGTGTGTGTGTTCTCAGTCACTCAGTCCTGTCCTATGAAATACTGAAATAGCTTGGAATTTCCTTTTTTTCCTTCATGCTGATTTTTAGAATTAATGCTTGGTGATGTAGCTAACTTTAGCTCATTCTTGCTTAAAAATTCAGCACAATGTTGAACTTTTACTGCTGGCTTAGTTGTTACTTCTATGAGAAGAGAGGGTAAGAGATGAGAATGAGTGTGTTTTTATCTTTACAGTGCTTTAATTCTTTAAAAAAAAAATCTGAAGTGAATATGTCAAAATATAAACCTACCAAATATGGCTAGTGTGTACATGGGAATCAAATTTATTTTCTGAATGCTTTGAAATTTCGTACTTTAAAAGTGAAATGGCTGATTTCAAGTGCCTTTTTGAAACAAATACCCATTAGAAAGTTGTTAACACATTTACTCACGATAAAAAAAATACTGTGAAATTCTCTTCTAAATATCGATTGAAAACATCTGCCCTTAACTTTAGAAAAGATAACTTTAAAAACATCAGAGTAAATACAGAATTTCAATTATTGACAATAAGGGAAGACAGATCATAAATGATATGAGAATTTTAAAAATCAAAATTTTGATATATAAAATTAAGATTTCTTTGAAGCCTATAAACCCTAAATTATCACCTTTATTCAGATGACTCAGACATCTAGACATCTGTAAAATACCCAGCACCCATAGCCAGCAGCCTGCTGTACCACCCTTCTTGAGCCCAATGTGATCCAAACAAAAGTCAGCCACCTCTGCCCCCTCTCCCACTCAGTGCATCCTAAACTGGTCCTCTTAATTCAGTGATTGGAGTCACTGCAAGTCAGAAGCCCAGGGCAATTTTTTGGTCATTAAGCCTTGCAATATTAGCATTCACTTCATCCCAGGCTTCTTTACAGAAGTCTTTTTAAAATTGTGTCCACTTTATCAAGGTTGTAAGTAAACTAGCATTAGTCTATGAACTCAAACATACACAAACTGAGACACAGTCAGTGAGTGAAAGCATGTGAATGAATGAGGGTTCCCAGGCAACGCTGTGGAACAGTCTTGTTATCCTGGGCCTATCTCTATTCCCCGAAGCGACGTATGATCATCTGACACACAGATTAAATGAATCCCTGGGCTAAATATCAGTAGAGCTTAAATTTTTAAATATATTATGTTCACAGAAGTTCAAATATTTTCCTTGCTCCCCAGTGGAACATCTTGTGTACTTCACAGCTGTGGCTTTATATTGTGATCAGAGTGACAGGTTTGAAACTCAAAATGATCATGTTCCCCCCTAACTCATGTCCCTCTCCCCCTCTTCCATATACATGAACACTCCAGAGATTACCTATTGCTCTCAAAATAAGACCAAAATCCTAACATAGCCTTTGATCAAAACTTTTCTTAATTTTCCCACTGTCTTCTCCAGCTTCATCTTCACCAAACTAACCCTTGCTCTTTGATACAAAGAAATGAAAAGTTGAGCTTCCTTATTATATAGTTTCATTCTAGTACTTACCACAGTTGTAATTTTACTTGCGTATTTTATTATCAGTATTTATCTCCTATATAATAAGCTATTTGTGTTTTCAATCTTGTTTTTGTTTTGATCACTACCTAGTACCTAGCATGCTGCTGCTGCTAAGTCACTTCAGTTGTGTCCGACTCTGTGTGACCCCATAAACAGCAGCCTACCAGGCTCCCCTGTCCCTGGGATTCTCCAGGCAAGAACACTGGAGTGGGTTGCTATTTCCTTCTTCAATGCATGAAAGTGAAAAGTAAAAGTGAAGTCGCTCAGTCGTGTCCGACTCTTCACGACCCCATGGACTGCAGCCTACCAGGCTCCTCTGCCCATGGGATTTTCCAGGCAAGAGTACTGGAGTGGAGTGCCATTGCCTTCTCCGAGTACCTAGCATAGTCCCTGGCTTATTTCTTTTAAATGAACAAATGGTCTAAAGAGAAAGAAGATAAAGCATTCTCTCAAAAGATTGATATTTACATAATGCATTTGCCTATGAACCCAGATAAAAGAAGGATATGTGAAAAAAATTCAAACATCAATCAATAAAGGGGAAATATAAGTAAGTAATATTTAAGAGCTTATAGGAAGAAAATGGAAGCTCCTTAAAATTGGAAAAGAATAAAAATGGTTTTAGATTTGAAGGAAGATATAGACTCACTGCTTTGAGCTGACGGCATAAAATTACAGATGACAGTAACAAATCTGACTTACTTTTTTATCAGTATTGCCATTTGGGTATGTAGATTGTGGAAAATGGCCTAGATGTTCTTAATAAGTTAGCCTATATATTTTTTTTGGTCCAAATAAGTTATGTACTTAGAAGAAGCTTGCAGATGAAATTAATAAACTGTATTATGTGGATTGTATACATACGTGCAAGCTAAGTTGCTTCAGTCATGTCTGACTCTTTGTGACCCTATAGGATTGTAGCCCTCCAGGCTCCTCTGTCCATGGATTCTCCTGGCAAGAAAACCAGAATGGGTTGCCATGCCCTCCTCCAGGGAATCTTCCTGACCCAGAGACTGAACCCATGTCTCCTAAGTCTCCCACATTGGCAGGTGGGTTCTTTACCACTAGTGCCGCCTGGGAAGCCCTGAAAGTAAGCCCTATTGGCTTTCAAAACCAAGTGCCCAGAGGGTGAAATCAGGTGAGCCAGGTGACAATTCACATACAGCGGGTTGAATTACATCACAGGAACCCTGATTTGAGGGAATCCTGATCTTTTATACCAGACAGTAAGCCTGACTAACCTTTGCTCTGGAGGGTGTGTTTAGTTCCTAGGTAACAAAAATACCACAAACTGCTGAAAACCACAGAAACTTATTTTCTCACCGTTCACGAGATCTGAACGGTGAGGTCAAGTCATTGGCAGGTTTGGTTGTTTCTGGAGGCTCTGTTCCATACTTTTCTCCCAGCTTCTAGTGGCTCCCGAAATCCTTGGTGTGAGTGAGGCTTGCCGCATACAACTCAAGTACAACTCCTTGAATGCAGTATCTGTTTACCTGTGACCCATGAGACTAAAGAGACAAGTCATCTGGCTCCACACACCCAATATATGATGTTGGGACAAGCACAGGAAAACTGCCATAGACACTTCAGTTCAAAATTGGGGGAAAGTGGGAGTTGCAAACGAGTTCTCGGTCTGGAGCCGTTCTGGGGTCCCCCCAGACAAAGACTGGAAGTTCCTTGATTGGATTCCAAGGTCTGGAATGACTGCAGACCTTCTCCATGACTTTGACTCCTCCTCTGAGCCCTTGGCTTCACTCTCCGATTCACCCTTCCTTTCTTCATCACAGGAAGCATGTTTTGCTGGTGAGTTTTCTTAGCTTGCTTCCTGTAAGTAGAAAATCAGGGGTTCAATGACCTCTTTTTATTTTGCACCATCTCTGTCCCTGTGAGTATCTTTGCTGATATAATTCTCTCAAATCTTTCTGGACATTCTGTGAGGCTCATTGGAGTTCACTCCGTTACACAGAGCCACCATCACCTAGCATTTTCTATTTTTCTTTGCCCATTGTTTTCAATCTATCCTTTTGAAATTTGTACCTCTTGCTTCACACTATTCCCTATTATCCTTCTGTTCTTTCTCTATAGCGTTAATTATCATCCAATATAAATTTTACTTTTTTAAAAAATTTATTGTCTGTTCACTCATTTTCTACCCCAACTATAATTTAAGCTACAATTGGTCAGTGAATTTTGCTTGTTTTGTTCACAGTGATCAGAACAGTGTCTGACACACACAAAATAAATACTGAATAAATGACATAATTTCTAAAAGGATTTGAAGAGTTTCAAAACAGGCATTCATCTTCTGTGAAACTTTGTGACATATAGAAATATGTGAAAGAGCATTCGTTCAGGAAGCAGAATCAATAGAGATGACTTTGGATGCCCTAATAGGATTAAAAAATTAAAATCTCCTCCAATGCATGCACATATGCACACAGACCAAAAAAAAAAAAAAACAAAAAAAAAAAAAACTCCAACAATAAGGAACACCACTACTATCACAAATGCACTCACACAAAGACTGAAACATAGACTTTTTAATACATTATTGTGAATAACCAACAACTCCCTAAAGAGGAAAGAGATATGTTATCAAAGTTGAAGTTACATTATAGAAATTAGAGTAATATATAACTTATTGTGTAAGTATAAATATTTGTAATTATAACTCATCATTTTGTTCATATTGGACTAAGCTAATTATTTTTTCTCTAGTGTATCTTCAATATGACCATTAAATATATTTAATGACATTTGTTTTGTGCTTATAAAGATTCTAAATGAAAGTCTGTAAAACACCATCTCTTGTTCTCCAAGTTTTCAATTCCTGATTGATTTGTTTGGTTAAAAGACTTGAGTAAAAAAGTCTATTTTTAAGCTCTTGATCTTGGAATCAGTAATAGATATTTAGCTTTCATGGCAGCTATACAAAATTGAGTTTTTAAATTTGAAGCTACATTTTTTTCTTCTCCTAGAAGAAAAATCATACCTGAGAGGGAAGATGTCAATCACACTGTACTTTCTCAGAGTCTGAGGCCCTCCTCAGAATCCAGCTAGGTGAGGGTAAGAGAAGGGTATGGGGTCCTGAGCTGTCTATGCTGGTGAAGCTCTTCATGGTCTTGCTGCATTTCAAGGCTGCCCCACAGGACTGAATTCCCTCTCAGCCACTGATCTCTGCATGAATCAACATCTCAGAAGGTGTTTGCCATATTTCTGAAAACAGTAATGGGCACATTGATTCCATTGATGGACAATGTAAACTTGTTTGAGCATCAACCCATGGCCGAAGTACAAGCTTCTTATGGGAAAGAACCTCACTTCGTAGAGCTTCCTGAAGGGAACTTACAGGTATGTTCAAGTTGCTAGAGAAGACTGATGTTGGGAGTACCCTGGTGGCCTAGTGGATAGGATTTGGGCTTTGACTGCCACGGCCCAGGTTTGATCCCTGGTCAGCAAACTGAGATTCTGTAAGCAATGCAGCATGGCCAAAAAAGAAAAAAAAAAAATGATGTCAAAGCTCCTGCTAATCCACCAGCTCTTTTAGGAAGTATCCTCCACCGTCAGACGAGGTATGGGCTGAATTTTGTCTTCCACCAACTTCATACGTCAAAGTCCTAACCTCCCCTCCCCACACCGTACCTCAGAATGTGACTGTAGTTGGAGACAGGCTCTTTACAGAGGTAATTATGTTAAAATAAGTTCATTAATATGGGCTTTTGGTGTCCTCATAAGAGGAGGAAATTTGGTCACAGAGATGTACAGAGGACAGATGAGGGAGTTATAGGGAGAAGACCGTCATTTATGTCAAGGAGAAAGGCCTAGGAAAAACCAATCCTGCTGACACCTTGATCTGGAACATCTGGTTATAGATTGTGACAAAATGCATTTCTGTTGTGCAAGCCACCCAGTTTGTCACATTTGGTTATGTCAGCCCTAGCAAGCTGTGAGTTTCTCATCTTCTGGAGGCCCGCTGGCCCACCTGGACCTCTTTAGGGAGAAAGCTGAAAGTGCCATCTGAAGGTCTTTTATTTCTGTTGTTGCAGCCAAAAGTGCCAGAGATGGAGAGCAGGGCTGTTGGTTCTCCAGACTGGCAGAACAGGACAAGAACCTCCCTCCCACCTTAGTCTCACCACCATATTTCTGCCCAAGCAGCAAACATATTAATTCTCTTTTCTGCTTCCTCTTTTGTTTCTGCCTTCATTATTTTTTTTTCCTTTTATAAACAGCTAAGATTCTATTGGTCAGTATCCAATCCTAAGTAGTTACCCAAGCCAGTTATATTACATCACCCAGAAAATTAAAAGTATAACACCCAGAATGATTAAAAGATTAGTGATAATAAATTTTTCCCCTATAAACAGAGACCTATGAGGAACATCCTTCATCTGTAAATCATATGAATCTCATCCTGAAATGCCTTTCTTCTAGAATATATTCATTTCTCCCACGTCTGAACCATGAGTATATCCCCACACTTCTCTTCTTGTTCCTCTTTTTTTTTTTTTTTTTTTGTAGCTCCTAGTCATATCAGGAAGCATGGTCTCTCTGCTTTACATCTGGCTGTTTTCCCAGAGCTTCCATTTCCACGTGGCCCATCTTTATGCTCACTTGGGGTACCCCAGTGCCCAGCATATTGTTGGCCAGAGATACCTGAAAGGTAACTCTTTTGCTCATTTACTAGGGGGAAGGGAAGGGGAGGCGTTTGCTGGTTAGAATTTGTTTATGTATCTCTAGGTTTATCGGAGATTTTAGTTAATAATTGACTGAGTCCCTTTTTTCTCTGATACCATTTGGTTTCACCCAGGAGCTGGTGTAGTGAAGGATCAAGAGATGGCAATGCACTGGTTTAGGTAAGAAAAACAACCCCTACCAAAAGCAAAACTCTAAAGCTGTCATTTCAGGAAGTGCTGAGATATAAAACCTTATGATTTTGGCACTTCTTCCCTAGAACAAAAATAAGGTACACTTTCTTAAAGTGTTGGTAACTTCTTTTTCTACATGAGGTAGGATTTGTGATGGAAGTGATGTGTCTGATGCATTTAAAAACAGTGTACACAATGTAAGCAAACAACAGATTAGCTTTAAAAGAGCTAAACTGAAGAATATGTACCTTTCTAGATCAAGATCCAGAACATCAATAATTTTATTAACCAGCATTGTATTAGCATTACCTTGCTTATTAAAGTTGTGAACTCTTGACAACTAGAGACAGATTCATTTGAATTTAAAAGTAGAAATACATTTATCTATTGTTTATTCTATTTTGGGCCTAAATTCCATTCAATATTCAAATTTTTTCCACAGGCAGCTTTTATATTTCTGATTGCATAGCACTGGTGTGATGAGTCCTCACGGAAAAATATATATTATATTTGCAGTTTGAGAAAGTAATAATAACTTTGGAAACAAAGACTTGAATGCTTTACCTGACACTCTAAGGGTTAGACAATGGGAATGAATAGGCTCTGAGGTGTTAGAAACTCCATTCTACATGGAGACTGTGGTAGAAAACAAGGACAAGTTAGGCTGAGGTCAAAGTCACTCGATATAGAGAACTGGCTTAGGGTTCATGAAGTCTCAATTTAATCAAAAGTAGAAACCCCTGAAAATGGAATTTTGCCATAGTATTCTTTAAAGTGATATTGTCCGATATGGCAGTGACTAGCCACATAGGGCAGTGAAGTGTGGTTAGTGTGAACAGAATGTGCTATACATGTAAAGTACACACAAGGTTTCCAAGATTTCATATGAAGAAAGGAATATAAAGTATCTCACTAACAATTCTTTGTATTGATTATACATTGAATGGTAATATGTTGGATATATAGGATTAAATAAAATATATTATTTAATTTTACTTATTCCTTTTAAAACTTTTGATGTGGCTATCAGGACATCTAAAATTACCATGGTATGCATTTTATTTCTATAGGGTAATGCTGATGATCAGAGTCTCCTATGATCCAGAGAAGTGTTCGGTTACCTGAGTGAGCAGTGAGCACAGCCATGGCTTTGCCATTGCCCTCGTATTGACGAGACCATCCTTCTCAGATGCTTTTTGTCTTCTTGCTAGAATAGTGGGTGACAAGCCTGGCTACATAGTAGAGTCCTCTGGGGAGCTTTTGAAACATACTAATGCCCTACTGCAGACTGACTGAGTTGTGCTGAAAAGCATCCTGGGTTGCTATAACGTGTAGGGAGGTCAAACCACTGCTCCAGAAGTCCACATTGATTTATAAAGTAAAAACGAACCAGCAGAGGAAGCCATTTCAGTAACACATTTCAACACGAAGTTTAAAGTGGATATGTTGACCAAATTCACCTGCCAACAGAAGAAGTACCTTTGAGAATCAGGAAGGGAATGACATGGCTCTGGAATGGCTAAGTATGGTTGGTGTTTAACTCTGCTTGGCTGGAAGCCTTGTTACTGAGACCTAGGCCACACACCAGCAGCACTGGTATCACCAGGCAGGTACTTGTTAGCAATGCAGCATTTGAGGCCCTAACCCAGCCCTACTGAAACATTATAACAAGATTCATTTGTTATAATGAATGAAGATTCATAATTTTCATTATAACAAGATTCTGGGTTGGCTAGTACGTGGATTAAAATTTTAGAAGTGTTGCCCTAAATAATATTTTGTAACCCAGACCTTCCTTACATGGGACATACAGTTAAAAGCCAATTTCAAAAACTTTTCCATTTTTCAGTGGAGTCCGCTGTCAGGAATGGGATGGGAAAAGCATTACAAAGGCAAGATTTCTCCCAGCATATTTTAAAAATATCTTTTATGGTTCATGACTTATTAAATTTATTTATTAAATAAGTGCCTCATTAAATTTTTCTTTTTGTCAGTTGTGAAGCTTTCTTATCTAAATGTCTGGTGGCTCAGATGGTAAAGAATCTGCTCACAATGCAGGAGACCCAGGTTCAATCCCTGGATTGGGAAGATCCCCTGGAGAAGGGAATGGCAACCCACTCCAGTATTCTTGCCTGGAGAATTCCATGGAGGGAGAAGCCTGGTGAGCTTCAGTCCATGGGGTCCCAAAGAGTTGGACACGACTGAGTGACTAAGCACACACAGCATGTTGTAATTTTAACATTTTTTTTTCCTGTGAAAAGTGTATTCATGCAGTCTGTTCACTTTCCCACTGGATGTTGTTATTTTCCTGCTTACTTTTCAAAATGTTTATGTATTAGAGTAGAAATTTTTTGTACATTTCCTTGTATTTTGGACTTTTCCCCCTAATCATAAATAAATGAAAAGAGCTGCAAAGTAGCAAGGCAATAATTATATAAATTACACTGTCCAATATGATGGCCATTAACCACACATGGTCATTTCAATTTAAATAAACTAAAAAAATTCAGTTTCTCAGTTGCACTATTGACATTTCAAGTATTCAATACTCACAAACGGCTAACGGTTACTATAGTGGAAAGCACAGATGCCAAACATTGTCATCTTTGTAGAAATTTCTGTTGGAAAGTATTGGCACATTACATATTTCAGCAACTGGAAATAGTGCTTAGGAATCAGGTTACATGCTACTGAATTCATAATATTCCCAGATGGTCCTTTCCTATATTTTGATTTCCTATATATTTTGGAGAGAAGATTGTAATTATTTTAATGTTTAGAGAAGCTGATGAATGAGTTTGGAACAAATAAGTGATTGAAATATTCTTACAACATCAGTTTTTTTTTTTTTTAAGTGCCTCACTTGTTTCAAATAAGAGTTTTGTTTTTTTAATGAAAGAGGCTTATTAACATTTGTCCCAGTGTAAAAGACAGAAGTAATGGTTTTTCAGAGTGTCCTTCAGTCATGCCTGACTCTGCAGCCCTATGGACTGTAGCTCGCCAGGCTCCTCTGTCTATGGGATTCTCCAGGCAATACTATTGGAGTGGGTTTCCATGTCTTCCTCCAGGGGATCTTCCTGACCCAGGGATCAGACCAGCCTCTCTTATGTCACCTGCATTGGGAGGCAGGTTCTTTACCACTAGTGCCACCTGGGAAGCCCCATAATTTCCAGTAATGGTTACATATTTGTATTAGCAGTGCCTTTGGTTGTATTAAGGGAATCCATTTTCGCAGCATTGTTTCCTTGTTTTTTATTGCATATTCCTCTCCGACCCGATTTCCACTTCTGTTTTCTTTTCCTCTGTTTTGCAGACGAGCCTCCCAGCAGGACCATCCTCACGGTTCCTTTAACCTTGCATTAGGAAAACTGAAAAACATAACCGGATCCATGGCAGTAGGGTAATGAAAATTAGCAGTCTTTTCCCTTCCAGCTGAGATGTCATTCCTTCTAAACCTGCCCCCATACATTACCTGCAATTGACAGATGAAAGCATTTTATATATAGCGCACTTCCCACTCTTGCCTTTTTTATCTACTTACAGTGCTATGAGTTATGATAAAAGTCACAAAGTAAAAGAACCTAAGATTCATATATGTGCATAGAGCCCATGGAATAAATTCATAAAGTAGCTGATGAGTCTAAAATGAAAGGCCAGGTTATTTCATGATCCTAAGAGTCTCCTGTGAATTTTTAAGGTTCCTAGGAGTCCCATCTTTCTAGCTGTATAGCATTTTCTCATAAACAGAACAGAACTTGGAAGAGTATAAGGTAGAAAGCTCTTTTGGGACACAAATTCTGTTTGTGTTTATGAGATGAATCCCCTTTTGATTACTCACAGTCCCAAGAGAAATACTACATTTTCTCTGGAGAAGTTTTTCTTAAAGCTTTTGAGTAGTTCATAATCTGTCATATTTTCATCCAGAGATTCTGAGTCAGAAACATCTTTATAGGCCTCCCCCAAATAAACTGTTCAATTTTCAGCTTGTTTTAAGTCATGCAACTGACATGTATTCCATTGTGTGTGTAATCCCCACCCCCACCCCCTCAATTGTAGACCTTAATCAGCTCAGGCTGATGAGTAGACAAGGTTCAGAAAGAGGGAGTCTCAGTGAGAGGCTGAAGGATGGGGTGGGTCTAGGGGCTTGGTGTAACACTCAGGGCTATTGGTTTCATGCATTAGTTGGTAATGAAATTTGGAAACAGCCAATGGGAGGCAGCCAAATCACAGGGTGCAGTCAGTGTTCTCTTTCACAACTGCTGGTGGGCAGTTTTGCAACTGACTGATGAGCAGGTTGAATGGAGCCCCTCTCCAGTTACCACTCTCAAACCAAAATACAAAATTTGCTTGCAAGAAAGGGGTGTCTCAGACATTACCTAAGAGTCTTGGCTGGAAAAATTTTTCTAAATAGGGCAAAAGTATCCAGCTGGACTCTGATGTAAGACTGTTTCTTTGGGTAGTTTTTGATTTTATTCTGAAGACACTCATGATGAAACCCAGATGAAATGGCAAGTGTTTCACTCAGTACCTTAGAATGAGTCTAAACAGGTGTTAAGCTGGCCCTTGGCCTAAACACTTGGACATGCAGGTTCTTTGAATTCACTCTTTCTTTGTGATTCTACTAAATAACTCTCTCTCCTAGGGACATAGAAATGCTCCTTCATGTTGCTGCAAGACAGGGGATCCAAGAGGCCCAGAAACTTCTGGAGAATATTATTTGGACTAAAAGCAAGCCCTTGCCAACTAAAAGAGTGGGGAGTTTTTAATAAACATTAACACATGTCACACATGCTTTTTCTGAAGCAGGGTCTGTCTCACTCGTCAGCTGTGGCCTTGCAGTGTTTTGTGGAACTGTCAGTGGAGGTGGCTTTTACTTACAGTTTTATACGCTGCTGTATCTTCAATTTGCTGTTCCAAGTCCTTTAAAGCAGCATACCCAACCTTTTTGGCACCAGAAGTTGGTTTCGTGGAAGACAATTTTTTCCATAGACTGGGGGATGGGCGGGGGATGGTTTCGGGAAGCTTCAAGCACATTACATTGATTGTGTGCTTTCTTTCTTTCATTATTGCATCAGCTCCACTAGATCACCAGACGTTAGATCTCAAGGCTGGGCACTGCTGCTTTAAAGCAAGGTGGTGCCTGTATGTTTTCCTGGGCTTGGAGTTTGACCTCTTCTGGATGGAGAGGTATTTTCTTTTGCTTGCATGACTGCTCATCTCAGTTAAGTTTCCAGTCAGTGAGCATTGTACACAGTGGTGGGAGGGAAGGAAGCAACCTGTCCCACTAGAGACTTGGCTTCTTGGCTGTGTGCGTTGGCATCCGCACATCCATGGTGAAGGAGATAAACTCTTCATTAGCCTAATCTATGACATGTGGTGTTCTGCTTAAAATAAACTCGTTTTCATCTCTACATTCGAATTTTCTGCTCGATTAGCTTTCTATGGTATTTTATCGTATTTGCTTTTTGTATTACAAAAAGGTCTTTATGGGGAAAAATAAGAAGGCCGTGAATATTGCACTAGGAGGGAAAAGGCTAAAGTAGAAGAATTCACAGTTATTGAGCTCCTGACGTGTGTATGGTTTTTCCTAACTGATTTCAAGTATGTTAGTATTAACTTGGATAAAAGCCTTATGAGGTGGGTAGTATTATCATTCTCATTTTATAGATGTAGAAACAGGTGTAGAGAAGTAATATGTGCAGAGTCATAGCATGACTGGTAAAATAGGTTTGAATTTCTTAACTAGTTTGACTAACATTTCTCCCTTAAATTATTAACATCTCATTCCTAAGAAATTCAAAGATGCTCCAAGAGCAGGTACATGACTATATTACTAGAACACAATGAGAACTTACCTTAGCCAATGACTCAGTCGCGTTTTCTAACTGTATTATTTGAGCACAAGCCACATATTCATATTCTTTTAAAGTAGTATTTTTAATCTTCAATATAGTTAGCTGCATTTATTGCATTTAGATTATAGCGTGATTCTCTCCTGGGAATTTAAATTCAGAAACATGATGCAAGAATGACAAAAGTGTTAAAATAGAATTCAATAACATAATTAAGCTGTGTATAAGATACTTGTTTCGCCTTTAAGTTCAAGTGTCAAGTTTATACTATGTGCACATTCAGGATGACTGAATCTCAGGCAGTCTCTTTGTCCAGACTTGAACATATAAACATTTGAAGGATGAAGATAAAAATGGTCAAATATTTCCTTTTTTCCTGCTTTTCATTATTTTACAAGCACTTTAAAACTCTTCAATGTACAAAATCCAAAATTCATAAACTAAGTTCTTCACTTGAACCTCTGTTAAGTATTTCTGTCGTTCCTAGAAAAACTTCAAGTTTCCTTTACATTTTTCCAGAGGGTGCAGTCTTCATTTCAATCTATGTTGTTTCAGGTATATTAATAACTCTGAAAATTTTATCCTGAGCCACGAATTCCATTTGCATAATACTAGGACAATAATTTCAACCATCTTGTAAATGTGCATTTTTTTTTTACCTTCACAATGATACACTTTCTGCCTGCTCAGTTGATAAGTCGCGTCCAACTCTTTGTTACTCCATGGGCTGTAGCCCTCCAGGCTCCTCTGTCCATGGGATTTTTCAGGCAAAAATACTGGGATGGGTTGCCATTTCCTTTTCCATGGGATCTTCCCAACCCAGGACTCCAAGTCTCATCTCCTGTGTCTCCTGCATTGGTAGGCAGATTCTTTACCACTGAGCCACCTGGGAAGCCCTGATACTCACTTTAGTGTATTTCATTTTAAAGTCATATTTCAAAGATACATAAGTATTTCTTATAGTGACAACCAAAACCGGCCATTGTGAGGATATACCGTAGAAATAACCACTAACTGGTGTTAAATTTATTTTTAAGAAATTCTTTCAGGTGACTTCTATAAGCATCTCCAGCTAATATTGATTTTGTTTGCATTAGGGTGAAGATAATGTCTTTTCATAGCTCATTGTTACTGAAATAAAGTAATAAACTAATTGAAAAGGCATAACTACAATTAGAAAGACTATGTATGTACTCACTTTAAAACGCCTTCACTTTTGACCTTTATACTAGAGTATTAAATAGAGCATGACCTGCCAGTCCTCTGGGGTTGAAGATAAATCCCTCATGCAAAACCAGAGAGTGAGAAGGATCAGGAATCCCCTGAAGCCAAAGCAATACTTCTAGCTTTCCTTCCTGGAGCTGGAGAAAGAGTCAGGTGAGAAATGCAAGAAATAAAGAGGAAGAGGGGAAGAGGAACAGAGAGAGAACTTGTTTGCGTCCATCGAATCTGGATTTAGAAATGGAAACAATGTATCTTGAAGTTTATTAAAAAGTAGTATTTGGCATATCTTAAAAACTGAATTAAACTGTTGGTGAATTGCTCACCCAGGTAACCCAAAGGCAGTATTAATATCTGAATAAACTTTTTCACCTAGGGTCCAACTTACTGCAAAAACTATTGATGCGTTTTAAATTCTTAATGTAACTTTGAAATTTATGCACGTTCTTTTTGTGCCAAAGTAAACATGCTAAGTCCTCCTCTTGTTCTTTTTCCACTCTAAATTCATGCTGTTCTGTCAAGGAGGCAGGAGACCAAACGTGTGTGCACCAGCTTTGGAAACAATTGCATGAGTTTTGCAGTCTTGAACATGTGGATTTACCTTTCAAATTTGCCTCAGCTGTGCAATATCAACTACCCCACAGAGTCACTGTGAGGACTAAATGAGCTAATGTTTAAAAAGCACAATGTTTTGCACTGTAAGCAACTGTATTGAAGATGGGTATAAACGTTGTCTGGTATGAGAAAATGAGAGAAGTCGTTTTCTGTCAGAGTGAAGCAAATGAAACTAAGCCTCAGGTCCTCACATGCAGGAACCCCTTGCAAACGTACTCGGAATAAGATATTTTAACCCCAGTTGACTCAGATCACTTTCGCTTCTCATTTTGACTTCTTCTCTATCACATTGGCCCTGGCATAACCCAGCATTGGAGGACTGCAGGCATTTCTGGACTTCAGCTGTGGGAAGTTGAGTTGAGAATATGTTTAGTTTGGGTTAGTGCTTCTCTGTTGGCTCAGACGGTAAAGAATCTATCTGCAATGCAGGTGACTCTGGTTCAGTCTTGGGTCAGGAAGATCCCCTGGAGAAGCAGTGGCTACCCACTCCAGTATTCTTGCCTGGAGAATTCCATGGACAGAGAAGCCTGGTGGGCTACAATCGATGGGGTCACAAAGAGTCGGACACAACTGAGTGACTCACACTTACTTAGTTTGGGTTTGGGGGATATATTTCATACTTCCACGTATAGTTGAGTTACTGCTAGTTGTCTTGGTGTTGCAATGGCTTCTGGAAAACTTCCAACTGCTTACTGTGATTTGTGCAGGTGCAAAACCAGAGGTGTGGTCAAGCTGTTGAATATTTGTACAGGAGCCAGTCTCAGAAATACACGGGTGGTGGAGGAGGACATAGCTTGATATGCAGCCATTTAAACTAGATGCAATAAGCAGAAAATTCTTTTAAACCTTAGGGCTCATGTTACATAAATTTGGTAAAAAGCCTTTCCAATATTGATCATAATCCCCAAAATTCATATGAAGTTACCAATAATGATTTGTGAAACTGAAATTTTTCCTAAATTATCAATAATATAAAATTTGCAAACCGTGCTTACAGAGATACAGAAGTCCTTCTATTCTCTCTATAGAAATTATAAAATAGTTGTCCTATGAAAAAGTATTGAAAAAGCATGAAGTCTAAAACATAGGAAAAAAGGCTAATAGGAGTATGTCAGGAAGTTAACACCATTGTTATTTCTTTCTGGGTGCTCACAGTATGTGTCAGTTTTTAGTTTATTCGTTGTGATTTCTTTCTTTCTTTTTTATTCCCTGATACATCTGTATTCAATTTTGGATTCACAAATTTGCGATTCTTTTCCTAAAGGGAGCCCTCAAATTGTACAGGCTTCTGAGGCACACTACTTGGATCTGACCCACTTTGTGATCGTCTGGGGAATGGCCCAAAAGGACCTTGAGTAACACTCCTCTGTTTGTTACTTTCCTTGTCTGTGAGTTCTAAAGTAGTTAAAACTGAGAAGCCTAAATACAAGTCAGCACTCTGTCATGGCTTCTGTATCCATGGATTCTCCCTTGACAAGGAAACCTGGTTGGCAGGGAAGCCTGGCGTGCTGCAGTCTACGGCATCGCAAAGAGTCGGACACGACTGAGCGACTGAACTGAACTGAGAGTATAACCAACTAACAAAGTTGTGATAATTTCAGGTGAACAGCAAAGGGACTCAGCCACACATATACATGTATCCATTCTCCCCCAAACTCCCCTCCCCCCGGCTGCCACATAACACTGAGCAGAGTCCCCTGTGCTATACAGTAGACCCTTGTTAGTTATCCATTATAAATATAACAGTGTGTACATGTCCTTCCCAAACTCCCTGACTATCCTTCCCCTGGGATGAGATTTTTAAAAAATTTCATTCCACTCTTCCCATTGGTTCAGTTCCTTTTAGCAAAGCCAAGTATTGGCTTTGCATTTCTGAGGGAGAAAATGGGGGTTCTTAGTCCCCTTCTTTTGCTGCATAATCGAGCCGAAGACTTTGAAGCTACGGATTCCTGACCATACATAATGAGATAACAAACTCTACCATGCCCCAGAGTTAAACTGGAGAGAATTACTTTCTGGGAGAAAAAACTGAGGCTGAAGGAGGTCTATCTGACTTATCAAGGACACAGAGATTGGCATTAAACCCAACTAACGGTTGGATTAACTAATCTGTGTAATTCCTTGCTACCTTGCTAAATGACTCACTTCAAAAGCCAGAGGAAGAAAGATTTACCTTGAATGTACTTTGATATAGATGTTTCCTTGGCAACAGATTCTAAGTCAAAAGCAAAACAGTGATTGAAAATATGCACTTTTGTTAAAAAATTGTGAGCTCTGAAGCAGCAGTCTCAGAAGTTCTTTCCTATCCTTTGTTAATTGAAAAGAGAAGTTCTTTATTTCAGATGCCGTTATGTAGCCATTATTTTAGAAAACTCTTTCTTCTCGGCATTAAAGTAGGAGGCCACTTTCCTCCCCCCTCTTCATCTCCCTTTGCTTTGGTCTTTTTTACTTCCTTGCACTCACTCAGAGTCATATGTGTAATTAGCGATTACCTCCGCCCCCGCCCCTCCCCCCTTGCGCCACTGACATCTTGTCATCAGGACCTGTCTCTAGTTGAAATGATCAGTTATAATTTTGTTGCAACTACTCGATGGACATGAGTTTGAGTGAACTCCGGGAGCTGGTGATGGACGGGGAGGCCTGGCGTGCTGTGATTCATGGGGTCGCAAGGAGTCGGACATGACTGAGCGACTGAACTGAACTGTACTGAAAGGTAGATTACTACGAGCATAAGGTATGTGTATTATTAATGGAATACCTATTTTTTCTCTATATACTTTAAATTCTTGGGTTAGGATAAATCACTCCAGTATTCCATACCTTGTATAGATTTGCCTTCACAAACAGATGCTTTGGGATTTCTCTGGTGGTCCAGTGGCAAGGACTCTGCACTACCAGTGCAGGGGGCATAGGTGTGATGCCTACGATCCCACAGGCCACACAACCAGAAATCATCTCTAATAAATTTCAAAAGCAAAATTTTAAAAATTACTAAAACAAGAAACTTTTACTGAAATACTTTGTTTTAGGCCATCTCCTTCCTTAGAAGGATTCTGTAAGATAGAACCCCTCTACTGTGTTGGGATATTGTTCCCTAGCTTTGCCAGCCACGCTGCGGTCTGAGCCAGCAGCATTAATATCTCCTGGGAGCTGGGGAGAAATGCAGAATTTCAAGCCGCACCCCAGATCTACTAAATCTGAATCTGTATTTTAAGATCCTTGGGTGCTTTATATGCACACTGAGGTTTGAAATGGACTGTTCTTCACTGCTTGGTTTATTTTCTTTAGGACTTATATGAACAATTTATTTCAGATATACCTTAGTGGTTATATTCCTAGGGCTTGAGGAAGGCAAGGAGTTTGCTTGATTGGAGGTTGCCAGCCTTTACTGGTGAGCTGATTTTGGGAAATTCGCTTAGTTTCCCTAAGCCCCAGTTTTCTTCTCTGTAAAATGGAGAATATAATAGTACTCATCTATGAGGTTATTGTGACCACTAAACAAGAAAATACATATAAATTAATCAAGCCCCATATTATAGATGTACATGATAACTGATAAACACTAGCCACCATCACTGTTACTCCTGGTTTATTTTGTCTTATGGGACCATAGAACAGGATTTTTGTTGTTGTTATTGCTGGGGGTAGGAAGTATAGAGCCAAATTTAAGCCCTTTCCAGCAGGTATTTGACCTTATGATTGACCTTACCCAAGTTTCATCTTACTTTTTATATTTATTTTTCTTCACTACAATTTCCTCAGATTTTTACATTTTATTATGTTCACTATGATATCTTTGTAAGCCACCTCAAAATAATTTTGTACTGAGATATGACATAAAAATTGTCATCACAATTACAAATGTATTAGTCTACAATTTCTACTCCAAATTATTTTGACAGCCTTGTCTTACTTTTTTTCTCTACCATCTTCTTGCTATAGTTATATTGGTTTACCTGGTAACCTTGTAAGGCAGTGATACTTCAAACAATTTTCAAAGCATGTTTCCCTCTCTTTACCTTTTTCTTCACCACGGTATCTTCAGCATGGTACCTTACACATGATAGGTGTATAAGACATATTGAGTGGTTAATCCTGTACAGATTTACATCCTACATCACTTAGGATTCACATCTCTTCATGTTTGCTATTAAATTCAAACCTGGAATGGGCTTTCTTCATCTTTTAACCCATCAAGTAGATTGGACTCAGATCAAGTGCCACCCTTGCTGGGAAGATTTCCTTGACCCTTCAGGCTGGACAGAGGGGGGCTCCTTCTTCCCAAAACTATGGAATAGGGTAACTGTGTTACCCAACTGCCACTCGCCATTCCTCCTTATGTTGGTTACTTGTTTGACAGCACAAGCTTTGGGATCAAGAAATCATAGGTTTAATCTTATCTGGGCCACATACCAGCTGTGTGACTTTAGAAACATTGCTCAGCTTCTTTACGACTGTCATCTGACCTGTAAAATGGGAAAATGGCAGTGTTATATCACTACTATAGATAATGTATTGATTATAGATAATGACCATTGATTATAGATACTGTGTGTGATTAGCATATTACTAGAGATACTGTCATAATCTGTCTTTTTTGCCAAGTCAGATTCAGTAATCTTCTCTTGTGGAATCAGCAAGAAAATATTACGGGGCTATGAGTGAAGTCATGTTCCTGTAACTCTTGAGGATTCTTTTTGACTCAGGCCCCCAGGGCTGACAGAAGCTGCTGGAGTTATGTCTATTGAGGATTTGTGGTGAATGTAGTTGTGATTCAGTATTGTCTAGGTTTCATGACTCATCAGTGGTGGTGCAGGAGGAAGGTAGAAAATATTTACTGTTACCCAGGGATTGCTGCAAAACACAATTTCAAACTCTCTTTGGATTTCTTTTTGTTGTTTCTCTTTATTTCTCCTCTTTTCGTTCTATAGCATTATTTCTCTTTTTTGCATTTTTCTTCCTTGGAATACATTATAAACATCAGAGTTAATTTATTCCAAGGGAGTGCTGTGTTTTTTGCTTTTTTCCTTTTGGAACTTCCCTTTAAAATAACCTCCAGCCTCTTTTAGTTTTATGCAGGGGCATATTTTCAAGGTTCTGAAATGCAAAATGCATGCGAATCAAACAAACAAATCTTTCAGTCTCAGAATTTTGAGAAAGAGATTAATTAAAACAATTCTCTTATTAAAGACTATACAAAGTTACATGAGATGCTTTTTTCATCCACAAAATTCTTGGAGATATGGATACATTTTACTATAAAGCTGATATGTATATTTTCAGAATTGTTTCTTATGAATACGTATTGAATAAAAGTTGTTTGAGTAACAAAGAGCCTGATGTGTCAGAATAGTGTGCTCATTATATATTTATAGTGGGCCTCTAACTATGCTAGTTCTTTCTCCGTATGACAGTTGAGGATACATTTCAGATCAAATCTGATCATCTTGCTTTCTGATTAAAGTCCCACTGGCTCCCTACTGCCTACAATATTAAATCCAGGATGAAAGCTTTTGCTTAATCTGGCTCCAAATAACCTCCCCTGCCTCAGCTTCAACCCCTGCAGCTTGCATCCAGCCCTGGAGCTCCAGCCACAAAGACTTTCTTACCCTCACTGACTGCAGGTGGCGCTCTTTCCCAGATGGGTCTCTGCCCAGGCTGTGTCTTCCGGCTTGTTGTAAAGAATCAGTCCAAATGCCCTTTCCACTAGGAAGCTTCACTGGAGTTCCCCAAACAATTATTCTTTACTCTTGGGTCCCATAACAATTCATAGACAACATTTACATAGCGCTTACTATGCTGGGTAATCGTGTTTCCATTTACAAATCTCTAATTCGCTTCTGGGCTATTTGCAGGAGAGTAGGTTGCCTGCTTTATTTGTATCACCCACAACATCCATTCCAGTGTCTATTACATAGAAAATACCCAATACAAGTTAGTTGTTCATGGACATATTCATGTACACATATATTTTAGGGAACACAATGCATGTTGCTTCTATCAGTTCAATTTAATTTTGTTGATCTTATACATATGAAATGAATATTAATGCAAATATTAATACAAGCACTTATTTAAAAAAAATAAGCTCAAGTTCACACTGATTTGTACAATTATGAATATTGGAAAACGTTCCAATTTTTTTTCCTTGTGTGGATCTATTATTTGAAGGCATATATCAGCTCCCAGATGCCACAAGTTGCCTGAGTTCCTCTGCTGTGATCAGCATGTCAGCACAGTTGCAGTTCAGATTCCCTGTTGGTCACTTAGCTGATCTTTTTGGCTGGTAAGAGACCAAGACTACTCACAGAACTCTGTAACCATGGTGATAAGATGCCCTATTTTAACTTTTCAACAAAAAAGATGAGATGCGCTAGCACTTCTGGGCCTGTGGTTCCCAGTGGTATTTTGGGGAGCCATTCAAGCATTTAAGCTATAGAATCAGGCCTTGAACTGATAATTACTTTTCTGTTTATACTAGATACCTTTTAAATTAGGGATGGTGACTGATAGTACATAGAGTCCATGACCAGGCAAACGTGAGGTCTAGGGCAAACCTGGGAGGCTTGTCATTTATATAATACATCAGCTGGAAAAAAGCTCCTTTAAGCTAAGGGTTTTGTTTTTTAAATAAAATGAGAGTACTCACCAAAATAAAGACTGTATGCTTTTTCATGAGTGATGAAATAACCCTATTATGGAAGATGGATGTGATTCTTGTAGAAAATCAAAGCATTTAATTAGACTGTGTTTTCCAACATGATTAGCCTTAGACTTTGTTAGAAGGGCAGTTGTGTACACCTGAGATTTAGGGGGCTCAGGGAAGGTACAGTGTTCAATCTCCTCCTTTTCTTTTAGTCTAAAAGTCTAACTTGCCAGAATTTTTTCCTGTAAAGGTTTACAAGCATTACAATATAAGCGTTTCTGGGGAAGGCATCACACTAAGAGAGAGGCTGAAATTTAGTGGCCTGTGAAATAAAACTGGTTGTAGGCACATTTGTTTGGTCTGAAGAGTATCTTTTTAAAATATATATATATATATATATAGTGTTTAGAACCAACATTTAATCATTAATAAGAGACTTCACACACACACACAAAATCCATTACCATTAAACAACAGAAGAGGTGGCAAAACTAAATTCTTACAAGGTTGGGCTCAGATCACCATTGTCCTGTTTAAGGTAGCCAGATTTGTCTCTAATTTGTCAGTCTCTACTCCTCCCAACTTATAGTCAGATACAATTCTTTAGGCCTTCCTCACTCATTTACTCGGAGAAGGCAATGGCACCCCACTCTAGCACTCTTACCTGGAAAATCCCATGGATGGAGGAGCCTGGTAGGCTGCAGTCCATGGGGTCGCTAAGAGTCGGACACGACTGAGCGACTTCACTTTCGCTTTTCACTTTCATGCATTGGAGAAGGAAATGGCAACCCACTCCAGTGTTCTTGCCTGGAGAATCCCAGGGACAGAGGAGCCTAGTATGCTGCCGTCTGTGGGGTCGCATGGAGTCGGACATGACTGAAGCGACACAGCAGCAGCAGCAGCAGCAGCACTCATTTACTTACATTCCTGGCTCCCGGTGGTAAAGAAAATAGAGCAGCCTCAATAACTGTGACAATTTGGGGGTTGAGAGTAAAGCATTTGCTTCATGTTTGGCCTAGGATTGCCTTCATCTCCAAGAGATCTGGGGGCTTCCCAGGTGGGGCAGTAGTAAAGAATCTGCCCGCCAATGCAGGAGACACAAGAGTCTCAGGTTCAACCCCTGGGTCAAGAAGATGCCCTGGAAGAGAAAATGGCAGCCTCCTCCAGTATGCTTGCCTGAGAAATCCCATGGACAGAGGAGCCTGGCAGGCTACAGCCTATGGGGTCTCAACAGTCGGACACGACTTAGTGACCGAGTGCACACCAAGAGATCTAGAATATTAAGACTTTCCCATGCCTCTTGTGTTGCTCCTGCCTGCTGTGGACGGAATGCGTCCCTCCTAACATATATGTTGAAACTCTAACTGCCACTGTGATGGTTTTTGGAGATGGGGATCTTAGGGAGGTAATTAGGCATAGATGAACGTGGGGCCCTCTTATGGAATCAGTGTGCTTAAGGAAAGAGACCAGAGAGCTTGTTCCCTCTCTTTTTCTACAAGAAGACACAGCAAGAATGTGGCTGTGTCTATAAGCCAGGAAGAAGGCCCTCACCAAGAACTCTATCCTGATCTCAGGCTTCTAGCCTCTAGAACTGTGAGAAATAGATGCTTATTGTTTAAGCCGTTCAGTCTAAGGTACTCTGTTATCACAGCCATAAACAGTTAACACACTGTCCCATTCTCCTCTTGGGGTATTCTCAGAAAACAAACAAACTAAAGAAAACAAACAAAATGGATGTTTTTAATATATTTCCCTTCAAGCATTCATTCAAAAATTCTTATTATTTAAATTTCTAGTACAAATGCATACATACATACCACATACGTACATAAATGTGCCAGAGAAATTCGGCTTTTACTTGAAGCTAAGTTGATTTGACTGAGTTTTCTGAAATTGTGTAGTATCACCTCAGTTGGGAACATATTTCACTTGTACCTGATAAATGCAGCAAATTGGAGTTAAAGCATGGACCTTATTCTGTAAATTTAATTTGTGTGAGGAAAAAAAAAAAAGCTGACCAATCTATTCCCAAACCCCAACCTCCACAGGAGAGGTACTGCTCAGGTAAGAGGTTTACTTGATCCTATTGTGTAAAGAGGAGTTTGAGAAAAGCAGATGCCTTGGGCGTAGTCCAGAGATGCTTCAAGACTGGGAAGGGAAGCATATGCAGAATGCTTTCATTCTTCCTTGGAAGACTTTAGAATCTTAGAAATTGATCAAAGCCTCTAATTTCCTCTGTCCAGATTCCTTACATGCTTATTTTATAATTTGCATTAAGCTCAAAATGCAGATATGTGTGCAGGAGTTTATATGCATTCTTGGAAGCAGAAACACTTTGAATTATATTCATACTGTTATATTTACATTAAGCTCTATATGGTGAATGTGGAGGTGCACCACTCCAATGTCCCTTTAAGAGATCTGCAGCTGGGAACATCGTGAACTGATAGCCCAGCTGTTACACCTTTGGCAAGATGTGAGGCCACACTTCCCCTGGGCTGCTGTCCACAAATCACCGATCACAGAGAAAGCTCAGATTCAGTGTGGGGACACCCCATTGGCTAGCTGAGACTTCGCGTTTATCTGAGGCTCTTCTTGCCCAATACCTCTTTCTCTATGCAAATATCAGACATAGATCAGGGTCTGAAGGCTCTCTGCCTTCTCTTGCTTTTTTCTCGTTGCAGACATTTCCTCTAATAAATCCCTTGCACTCTTTCTTGTTTCATTCGGCATCTGCTTCTCAGAGGATCCAAACTGACACGATGTAAGTGACTAATTCTTATTGGCAGAGTCAAGAGAAATTAAAGTACAATATCACACAAGAACCCGAGGAGGACTGTGTGGGTGCCTTATAAAGAGCACAAAATGATCAAAAAGGACAAACTTTCCTATCAGTCAGCATGGGTTTTATGGCTGTAGATACTGTAAGGATGCAAATGAATTTGAGAACAAGATGTTGGTTACTGCTGTTTGGAAGGGGTGCGTGCGTACATGCTCAGTCCTTTCCGACTCTGTGACCTATGGACTGTAGCCACCAGACTCTGTCCATGGGATTCTCCAGGCAAGAATACTGAAGTGGGTTGTCATTTCCTACTCCAGGAAGGGGTGGCAGAGATCAAATCGAGTATAAGCCAGACATTAACTTATTAAATTATAAAAGTAGATAATATAAAAAGAAGTAGAAAAGACCCTGATGGTGGGAAAGATTGAAGGCAAGAGGTGAAGGGGAGGACAGAGGATGAGATGGTTGGATGGCATCACCGACTCAATGGATATGAGTGAGCAAAGCTCTGTGAGATGGTGAAGGACAGGGAAGCCTGGCATGCTGCAACTTGGCCTCAGCGGGCTTGGGTCCATGGGGTTGCAAAGAGTCCTACACAACTGAGCAACTGAGCAAAAACAAGATAATATAATAAACAGAAAAAGTTTCAATGGTGAATTGCCCATTGTTATAGTCAATAAATACTCTGAGTTCAGAGAGAGGAAGGAGAGACCATCTGGGACTTTAGAACTTTGGGAGGAATATTATAAGATAAACCTCTCTAAAAGCTGGCTGTTGCAACTGGATAAGGCTTGGTTACTCTCACCACTGAGGAAGTGATAATGGCGGAGACTGAAAAAGGGTTATGAGAGTATTAGGGAAGGTAGTCACCCAGCAATATTTTAGAGCTGTATTTCCCCGCAAAGTCATTGTTATCTATAAGAAACTGAAAAATGTTTTCATTTTGATGCTAGTATAAAAAATAGTATTTGAGATCCCCTGAAATTAAAAGATGCTTACTCTACTCCTTGGAAGAAAAGTTATGACCGACTTAGAGAGCATATTCAAAAGCAGAGACATTACTTTGCCAACAAAGGTCCGTCTAGTCAAGGCTATGGTTTTACCAGTAGTCATGTATGGAAGCGAGAGTTGGACTATAAAGAAAGCTGAGCGCCAAAGAATTGATGCTTTTGAACTGTGGTGTTGGAGAAGACTCTTGAGAGTCCCCTGGACTGCAAGGAGATCCAACTAGTCCATTCTAAAGGAGATCAGCCCTGGGATTTCTTTGGAAGGAATGATGCTAAAGCTGAAACTCCAGTACTTTGGCCACCTCATGTGAAGATTTGACTCAATGGAAAAGACTCTGATGCTGGGAGGGATTGGGGGCAGGAGGAAAAGAGGACGACAGAGGATGAGATGGCTGGATGGCATCACCGACCCGATGGACGTGAGTTTGAGTGAACTTGGAGAGATGGTGATGTTCTCCCTTGGAGAACAGGGAGGCCTGGCGTGCTGCGATTCATGGGGTCGTAAAGAGTCGGACACGACTGAATGACTGAACTGAACTGAACTTAAATCATCTTCTAATTGAGGTCTAACTCAATTTCTTTGCCTCCTTTTGTATTTATGTTCATAATTATGTTGGCCTTAAAGAGTATCACTTTTATCATCACAAGGTGGTGAGAAAAAACAGAAGTAGACTTAATATGTAAATGAAGTCAAGTGAAGGCCAAGTTGACATTCTTGCAGAAATAGCTGATTTGCAGGACTTCCCTGGTGGTCCAATGCAGGGGGCATGGGTTAGATTCCTGGTCAGGGATGCTAAGATCCTGCATACCGCAACGTGGTGCTTCTACAAATAATAATAATAATACTAGGTCTGCAGAACTGTGGTTTGAACACTGAATAGTGGTGACAAACCTCAATCCTCAGCTAGTACAGAATTATAAATATCACAAATTCAAAGCCATCGTGTACTGACAGGTGCGATATGGCAGATTCAGCCAAACACTTTTAATTGTCATGTTAAGTGAATGTGATAAATTTGGACATATTTCTTTTTAGTGTTTAAAATAGAATTTATAAGTTTGATTTGGTTTTAGTATCACATAAAATCTATAGGAGTAAGGAGTCTATACTCAGTTTGGTGTACAGTTCACTCGTGTTCTCTGCCTTCCTCCTGCCGCATCCCCAAAAGGGAGAACTGTGTGCTCACTCACCTCTGCTCCCTCACCCACGCTCCAGAGGAGGGGCTGCTTCTGAGCAGATCATTGATAAAGAACCCATGGCAGGTGGAAGCCCCACTGACTTGGATGGAGTCCAAGTTTGAAATCCACGCCTGCTGTAGAACTTGAGCTGGTGTACAGATTCCAGTCCATTAAATAGGCTTAATATGTAAATGAAATGTTTTCATCAAGCGAAGGCCAAATTGGCATTGTTGAGGCACATTCAACAGGACCCCTGAGTTAAAAAGAGAGGGGTCGGATTCTTAGTGAGAGAAGCAAAGGATATATAACAAAGAGCCGAGAAACTAAAAAAGGTCACATAAGTGGAGAGTTTGGAGGAATTTGGGTGAGAAAGAAAGTATAGGTTGAGGAGGCTAGGAAACGTGGGAGCAAAGCCAATCTGAGAAACATTTCTGGGGGTTACAAGTAAGATGCTCGTAGTGTCTTTTCTGGAGTCACAGGTAAAGACTGGAGCTCCTTTTTCAGAACTGTGGGAAGGAAGACCTATCTAAGCTTAAGGACAGGAGGGAATCCTCTTTCAATATTCCCTTAGTTGCAGACCACTGATATGCTGGTTCCTCTAATTATATGAACCACTAAGTTCAGCAGGAAACTTCTCAAGGACAGATGTTACATTTCAAGGGAGATATTGAGAAAGGAAATAGTCTCTCAAGAAAAAAGACACCCAGCCCCACCCAAGTCTGAGCTGCTCCTCTTTTCTGAAGTAGGGGAATTAGCACTTGATTTCATTCCTTCTTGCCTGGGGGCTTACCAGAGTAATAGAGGGGACACTGCAGTCTTGAGTAGCTCCAAGTTCATACGTTCTTCAGGGTCACAGTTCTCCTGGCATTAGCTAAATGGAGTTTCACTTTCTGTAGGAAGAAACCTAAGTCAGAGAGGGTGCCCAGTGGCCAGGTAAAATGCGGTTGCTCAGCACATAATATAATCAGCATCCCGTCAACTGTCCATGGGGCTTCCCAAGTGGCACAGTGATAAAAGAATCCAGCACACTTAAGAGATGCGGGTTTGATCTCCTGGAGTAGGAAATGACAACCCACCCCAGTATTCTCTCCTGGGACAACCCATGGACAGAGAAGCCTGGTGGGCTACAGTTCCTGGGGTCACAGAGTTGGACATGATGAGCATGAGCATGTATTGTACATTGTACAGCTGTACATCTCCAAGAGCTCTTGCAGCTGCCCATTCCTCTCCATCGCGCCTCTCTGTGATCTCATGCATTGTTGTAACAGTTTTTGATAGTAAGCCATACTTCCAGGAGTTGTATTTTCTTCCACATGTTTATGTCCGCTCAGAGCTTGCTGTGTCTCATCCATGCCTCTATGGGCTGCTCACTTGTTAGATGCTGCAGTGAGGCCCCTCAGACAGTCTCTGCCTCTGTAGGTTATAGCCTAGTGGTAACAGAGTCTTTAAATGAGAAATAATTCAAATGTTCAGCATGATAAGGGCTTCCAGGATTTCATTCCAGGGGAAGGGAAAGTGGGAGCTCAGAGAAAGGCAGCCCAAAATGCCCAGAGGGCCTTTAACCTGAGGCCAAAAAGATGAGGAGGAATTTGTCAAGGAGAGGCCCAGCAGAGGGCAGAGGAACAAGAAGGTTCCTAGCACAGCCAGGGAGAGGCTAAAAGGTACCCAGGAGAAAAGAGAGGACTGGCATTTTGGGGTTAAGTGAGTTAGTCGGGAGTCAGTCCCAGGGAGGTCTGGTCTCAGTCTCACATCTAGAAGGAAGCTGTAAACCAGGGGAAGATTTGGTGTTTTATTCTCAGGGCTACTGGAAGGCAATCAAGGTTTGCAGCATGCAGAATTCATTCCAAATGGCAGCTAATTTGTGAGTGCAGTCGGATGACATCGCTCTCGTTTTAAAAGTTTTAGTGACTTCTTAATGCCATCTGAATGACATCTAAATTTTTAATAAGGTGTGCAAGGCCCTGCTTGAACTTAATCTTGCTAGTTTTCCAGGCTCATATGAGATTCACTGTCCCCATCTCCCCGCTGCGCTCTCTTGCTCACCCCAGACTCCTTCTCCCCTGCTGTAGCCTAGGGCCTTTGATGCCTTTGTGACGTTAACCCAGTAAATAATTTTCCATATTTTACACTGTGATGCAGTATACAGACATGCACAATAGGATATCACAGAGAAAATTGTATGGAAAGAAATGGAAGATATACACTAAATATTTCCCCTTCTTTCTTCCTTTCTTCCTTAACAATGTGGAGTCATTTGGGCGATGTGCTGTTTGTCCGACTCTTTGCGACCCTGCCAGGCTCCTCTGTCTATGTGATTCTCCAGGCAAGAATAAAGGAATGGATTGCCATGCCCTCCTCAAGGGGGTCTTCCCTTGGAGGAGGGTCCTTCCCAAGGATCAAACCCTTGTCTCTTATGTCTCTTGCATTGTAGGCAGGTTCTTTACCATTAGTGCCACCTGGGAAGCCCAGATTAATGCTTACTCAGTTAATTTTATGACCCCTAGGTCCTCCATGAGCCAGGTTCTCCCTCTTGCTGTGGGACTTCACACATGTACTTTCTCTTCGACACTGTTCCCTGGGGGTATTGACCTTCCCAACTGAACCTAACTAGAAGGGCTCTGGGAGTCTTGGCTGATTTAGCAAGTCCAGTCCCCTCTTTTTTTCACAAATATTTAATGAAAGCCTGCTGGATGCCAGGCACTGTTTAAGGCATGGATCAGAGTGGCTTCAAAAGCTCTGAGCTCAGCAGAGTCCCACATTTGGCTGAAGGCCCTGCTGTTGCTGTTTTGAAATTCTTAACATTTTTTTTTCTTTTAATAAACAAGAAGCCCCATATTTTCATTTTGTACTGGGCCTCATAAATTATGCTGCCATTCCTGCACTGAGGTAATGAACAAAACTGACCCAAGCCCTCACTGTCACAGAGTTCAGCTTCTAGTGCTTACTGTGTTTTGACTTCCAACCTTAGCAGTGGTCACCTGCATGGCACCTGCCTATCTTTCTGTCTGTTGGCCCAACTAGACTATAAGTTTCTTGAGGGCAATGTCTATCTCCTGCTATGATATCCAGCACATGTTACACTGCCTGGTACCTTGCACGCATGAACAGATATGTGTAGAACAATTTAATGAATATGCATGATGCTCCAAACTTCTGTCCCGTAATGCATGATTCTCTTAATCAAGGTTATCCTTGATATTCCTTTAAAATTTTTTTAAATTATGTTTTATTTAATCTGGCATATCTTATATTATAGCTTCTATTTCAATATACTAAATATTGATTATTTTATATCCATTTTTTTCATACTAAATCTTTGAAATCCAGAATGTGTTTGACACATACAACATATACTTGATATTCCTTTGATGAGACTTCACTTGTATTAAAACTCCTGTATTGGCTATTTGCCCATTCATTTTGAAGTGATAGCTGTAGAAGTTAAAATTGGAAGTATATTAGTGAGTTCTATTTACATTTATAAGTGTGAAGAATTCACTAAGAAGATCACTGAAAACAAGATTTTGAATTCAAGGATCATTTTCAAAGTGAACAGAAAAAGTGAAAGTGAAAGTCACTCAGTCATGTCCCACTCTGCGACCCCATGGACTATACAGTCCATCGAATTCTCCGGGCTAGAATCCTGGAGTGGGTAGCCTTTCCCTTCTCCAGGGGATCTTCCCAACTGAGGGATGGAACCCAGGTCTCCCGCATTGCAGGTGGATGCTTTACCAGCTGAGCCACAAGGGAAGTCCTTAAAAATATTTTTTGAGATGATCAATGACTTTGATTGGAAATGAGATAAGGGCAGAGGAAGAGTATCAAGCAATGAGAACTCAAGGGAAACCAAGATGGGAATCTTGCCTTTTGCTTACGAGTGTCCTTTAAAATATAACTGAATTACTTTATAATTTATTTGTAATAATATTAGTTCTCACTTGAAGACAGAGGTATAGGAAGCACAGTATCTCTATGATGTCATGAGCATAAATTGGGCAGTGAAATATTACTTGAAGAAACAAATTTTAGTCAAAGAACTCCAGTATTTAGGATATTTTTGTTTGTTTGTATATCCAGTTTTAATAATAGTTTACAGGTTATATTCTGTAAACACTGAAAGTTTTATATATCTTTAAAACACCTAAGGGCTGCTGCTAAGGGTTAGTAAAATACATGGCCTAGCCTTATCTCTTACCGTTTACTGCCATCCTGTGGCCATTTCATTTTCTGGATTTGCAAAAGTACATTTCAAAACCTTATTTTCCATCTTTATCACAGATTATGGTTTCAGATTTTATCAGTCCTCAATTAACATAGATAAACGACAGTACACAGAATTAGTAGCATTTTTCTACATTAAGATGTTCCGTCATACAGTAGTATATAAACATCGTGGAATTTGAATTCTGAGCAAGCGTCCATGAAATATTTTCCAAAAACACTGTCGTCAAACATCTCCTGGTTTCTTTTCATCCCTCCTCCCTAACCTGGCTTTTTGATGGCTGCTTATGCAGTAGCAGTTTATTGTCTCAAGGACACACTCCCTGCACTGTCTCTCTCTATTTGAGATGCAGATACATTCTTCTGGAATCCAGGTTTGGATTTCTTTTCTTGGAGGTCCCGTCTTCTGATCATCTAGATTTCTATTAAGTCCCAGTGCCCTAAATCAATTTGCTCAAAGTCATATAGCTCAAGTCAGTATCCAGCAGAATCAATATCTATGTAATAAATATTCATTGCACCCTGAGTCTCTCATCTCACCTTCCAGGCCTCTGGATCTGACTGCCTTTTTTGCCTCTCTCTGCACAGAGACCTTGTCCCGGGAGCTAACACCACTGCCTTTCTCTTTGAGTCATGAGATTCATTTTCTCCTTCCCCTTTAAAGCATCTTAACTTTCCCTAAAGATTGGGACCCTCTGGCTTGAAACCTCTCATTATAGCCTTTTTATTTCTAACTTTTAATTATAAAATTTATTGTATACAGGAGTATATATTTTGTGCAATTTAATAATGCTAATGAAATGAATACTCTTGTACCCACCACATATCTTAGGAAAAAGAACATACCAGTGCCTCAGAAGTCCCCTGTGTGCACCTCCTAAATGGTGTCCTGCCCCTACACACCCACCTACCAAGAGAAAACCAGAATCTTGAATTTTGTGTAAGGTGTCTCCGTGCTCGTCTGTATAGTTTTTCGCTCTATCAGTTAGGGTCTCGTCAGGAAAGCAGAGACACTGTGAGTGATGCGGGATGAGGGCTTTCTTATAGGAATTATACCTGAGATCTTTCAGTGAAGATCTGCAGGGGGCCGTGGGAGAAATGCAGAAAAAAACACTAGGAAGCCTCCTGAGGCACCCCAGGCTTGGACGAGACAGACCTGCAGGGGAGTCTAAGTATCGAAACATGTGCCCCAGCCATAGAAAGCATGTTAGTCACTCAGTCATGTCTGACTCTTTGTGACCCCATGGACTGTAGCCCACCAAGCTCCTCTGTCTATGGAATTCTCTAGGCAACAATACTGGAGTGGGTTGTCGTGCCCCTCTCCAGGGGATCGTCCCGACCCAGCTATGGAACCCTGGTCTCCTGCACTGCAGGCAGACTCTTTACCATTTTTCTGAGCCACCAGGGAAGCCCTTTCAGCAGTGGGGTGGGGCCACAAAGAGGAAGCTGGAGGGGACTGTGGAAGTGACCACCTCTGCACTGCTGCCCTCTGGGGCCGCTGCCCACTGTCTTGGTCCAGAGCCAGCAGTGGGGAAAAGGGGCTGAGGGATGAGGAGAGGAAGTTCAGCTGGCACTCCTTGGAACCTCTGCTCTGCCCACCACATCTGACTGCCCACACCTTTCTATACACGATGGATACTACTCAGCCATTGGAAAAAAAAAAAAAAGCATGAAGTCTTGCCATTTGCAGAAACATAGATGGACTTCGAGGGCGTTATGCTAAGTGAAATATGTTAGAGAGAGGAAGACAAATACTCTTTGATATCACTTATATGTGAAATCTAAAAAATACAACAAAGTAGTGAATAACAAAAAAGAAATAGACTCTCAAATATAGAGAACATACTCTATATACAAATATAGAAAACACACCAGAGGGGAGTAGTAGGGGTCCGGGGAGACACAATATAGGGGAGAGGGAGTGAAAGGCACAAACTATTGGTTATAAGAAGGCTTCAAGGGAATATAGCCAATAGTTTGTAATAATAACTGTAAGTGGAGAGTAACCTTCAAAAATTGTAAGACACACACACACACACAAAATGGCTGCAAATAAACTTTACAAGAAGCATTAAAAAAAAAGAAAATGTCTGCAGCTTCTCCTCTGCCTCCAAAATATTGCTCAAGTTCCTCTTTTAACCAAGTCTAACCTCAAACCATAGAAGGAAGGAAGCTCTAGGACTTGTAGTTCCTAGCTTCAGTCAAGTTGGCGACAGAATAAACTCCTAAGACAATATGCTGTTTGGCTTGGGCTATATTTTTATCACAATAGAAATCGTGCCATATTTTATTTTTATGATTTGCTTTGTCTTTTTGTTATTATTAATGTGGTTAACATCATTTTTTGAGATTCTTTCTGTTGAGTCATTCACTTTTAAGTACTGTATATAGAATTCCAAAATATCAAAGTATAATTTATTTATCTGCTTACATATTGTTTAGATATTTGTTTTTTCCCTAGCATTTGCTCTTATGAGCAATATTTCTATGAATATTGTATATATGGCTCCTCATGACTTTCTCTAATGCATGGACCTAAGAGGGATGAGGGTGTGCCATGTACAACTTTATTATGTTTGGTCAAATTGTTTTCCACAAGGGTTGTGCTCCTACTGATAGTGGATAACTCTTTCTGATGCTAAATACTTTCACTCTGAAGACATTTGGTATGTCAGATACTTTAATATTTGCAAGATCAGGGAGGCATAAAATGCCATCCGGGTTCAATTTTTTTCCCTTATTATGAGTGAGTCTGGACATCTTTTTATATATTTATTCATCACAATTGTTTCCTTTTCTCTGAAATGCTTATGCCTTTTTAAATTTTTTTCTTTGTAGTAGTTTTTCATGAATTCCAGTTAATATTCTTTCATTAGTTATTTGCATTACAGAAATTCCCTTCCAGTTTATGGTTCTTTGGCCAGTTTTAGCCACTTCTGCCTTGCTGTTCTGTTCTTGTCATGTAATTACTGATTTCTATCCCCTTTCCACACTGGCTCACCTTACTGTGCTCTTTATAGTGTCTTTTGATGAACAGAAGTTCCAAATTTTAGTATAGTCAAATGTGGCATTTTCTCCCTGCTTATGGTAACTTTGGGTCTTACAGAAGAGACCCTTCTTTTCTTCCAGATTGTAAGGATATTCTCTACTGCCTTGTAGAATTGTTTTGGCTTTCACATTGAGGTCTTTAGTCCTTAGTTTTCCACAGATATAGAATACACACTGATTTATGACTGAGTTTCAACATGTGTGTAGGTTTGTTTCTGGCTTCTTGTCCGTTCAATTTGTCTTGACATCTGCAAGGGCAGGTGTTCCTAGCTTGCTTTTCTTTAGCTTAGGACTTCCCTGGTGGTTCAGATGGTAAAGAATCTGCCTGCAATGCAGGAGACCTGGGTTCAGTCTCTGGGTTGGGAAGATTCCCTGCAGAAGGAAATGGCTGCCCATTCCAGTATTCTTGTCTGGAGAATTCCATGGACAGAGGAGCCTGGTGGGCTACAGTTCATGGGGTCGCAAAGAGTTGGACACAACTGAGCAATACACACACACACACACACACACACACACACACACTCATAAGCTTATGGCTGCAGTTGAAGACTCTCACCTTTCTTGGTGGTTAGCTTTAGCCATGTGTGGTGGAGTTCTTGCAGACTGGTTGCAATGATTCTCTTTGCTGCTTCCACACTCTTTGCAATGTGACTTTGTTGCTTCTCTTTTCAGTATGTAGAGTCTATTTCTCCACCTTTGAGTATGAGCTGGCCTGATGACTTGCTTTGGTTAATAGAATGCAGTGGGTATGATATTTTGTCAGTTCATCACTCAGTCTTAGAATTTTGCTGCTATCTGTGAACAAGCCTGGGCTAGCATGCTGAATGGTGAATGACACATGACGAGTCACATCATCCCTTCACATGACAGTCAGCCAATCCTCTGTAGCAAAACTGCCTAGCTGACCTGAGACTGACCGACAATGCATGAGAGATTCCAACAGAGAGCAGAAGAGCTGCCCAACGAGTCTGGCCTGAATTATCAACCAATGGGGACTGGATGGTTACTCAGAAATAACTAATGGGGACTTCCCTGGTAGCCCACTGGCTGACTCCACACTCCCAATGCAGGGGGCCTGGGTTTGATCCCTGGCCAGGGAACTAGATCCCACATGCTGCAACTAAGAGTTTGCATGCTGCAGCTAAAGTTCCTGCATACCACAACTAGAAGATCGAAGATCCTGTGTCCCACAGCTAAGACCCAGCGCAGACAAATAAATAAATAAAAATAAGCATTAAAAAAGAAATAGCTGAATACTAAGTGACCAAGTTCTTGCCAATATCTTGTGAGCAGAAGTGACACCTACATGTTTGGCATGACTAGCTTTCTCCTTAAAGAGGCTGGCTATAGAGGTCACCCAACCTGGATGGCAACCCACTCCAGTATTCTTGCCTGGAAAACCCCATGGACAGAGGAACCTGGCTGGCTGCAGTGCATGGGATGGCAAAGAGTCGGACACGGTTGAGCAACTTCACTTTACTTTACGCTTTTTAACCTGGACCATACAGATGTAGTGAAAGTGAAAGTGAAGGGCTGCCGTCTATGGGGCTGCACAGAGTTGGACACGACTGAAGTGACTTAGCCTGACTTAGCCTATACAGATGTAGAGAGAATTCCAGGACAGCAGACTCCTGAAATTCTCTAAGATACTCTTGAGGGTCTGAGAGGTCAAAATTATTTTAATAATAATATTCAGTTGTTATTTGTCTTTTGCAGTATGTTGACATTGACACTGATGCTTCAAAGCTGATAGTGGATAAAGCTGCGGTTACTTTTGCTCACTATATTGGCAGAGCAGGAGAAACACCTTAGAACTGGCTCATTTGAATGACTTTGGGGGGTTTGAAGCTACAGGGATGGCCCCTCGTTGTCTGGCACCTGGTCCTGGGATTTCTATTTTTTATTTTTGTTGTGCAGCACAGCATGTAGGTTCTTAGTTTCCCCTCCAGGGATTGAACCCATGCCTGTTGCAATGCAAGTGTGAAATCTTAACCACTGGACCACTAAGAAAGTCACTGGCCTTAGAATTTTTAAGGTAGAGGAACATTGCCTCCTGGGGTGCACTGATACTTCACATCTTTGCCAGTATTTGGTGTTGTCAGTGTTTAGGGTTTTCATGGGTTCTCAGTGATTTTTAAGAGTATAAAGGGAATAAAAGAACAGACTGTATTATTTACGTATCTTTAGACCATGAAATTTTTGCCCTTGTTTTATGTCCCTGGATATGTTCCAGTATCTCCTAGTTTATAGTCTATGGGAACTTGAATAGAATTTGCATCCCACTGTTGTGTGAAAATTGTATAAATATTAGTTATGTTGAATTGGTTCATAGTGGTTTTCAGGTCTTCTATACCCTTCTACTTTTCTGTATATTCATTCTAATAATTTTTGAGAGTTTGCTATTGAAACTCCAACTAAAACTCTTAACTTAAAAAATAATTCTAATATATAGTGAAACTATAGGTAACTTTGTTCTGCATTTCCAAGTCTCCTATAAATGTGTTATCATACTTGCATAATTAAAAAATAAAAAAGAAAGAGGAAAAAAGAGTATGAAGGGGTTCTGAGACAACAGGTTTGAGAACCACTATCCTAGAGGATCCCAAGCATCAAGATAGCAAGAACTTGATTCCTAAATTATTTATAGTTAATCAAACCAGTCAATCCTAGAGGAAATCAACCCTGAATTTTCACTGGAAGGACTGCTGCTGAAGCTGAAGCTCCAATAACTTGCCCACCTGATGCAAAGAGCCGACTCATTGAAAAAGCCTCTGATGCTGGGAAAGGTTGAGGGCAAGAGGAGAAGGGGGCAACAGAGGATGAGATGATTGGATGGCATCACCGACTCAATGGACAGGAGTTTGAGCAAACTCCGGGAGATGGTAAAGGACAGGGAAGCCTGGCATGCTGCAGTCCAAAGAGTTGGACTCAACTAGAGACTCAACGACAACGAAGAAAGGAGAAAGCTGGTGAAACCAAACATGTGGGTGTCAGTTCTGCTCACAGGATACTGGTGAGAACTTGTCATTGGTATTCATTATCTATTTCTGAGTAACCATCCAACCCCCATTGGTTGACAATTTAGACTAGACTCGTTGGGTAGCTCTTCTGGTCTCTGTCGGAATCTCTCCTGTATTTTTGGTCAGTTTCAGGTCAGCTAGGCAGTTTAGCTACTGGGGATTGGCTGACTGCCAAATAACTAGATGGTGCCTGTCTCCTGTCTGAGAGGCTAAGAAACCACGCCCTGGGGTCTGATTCTTGCCCAGAGCGTCTGGAGAGAGGATGAAGGCTGATGGATCGCTTTGGTGGTAGTGGCTCCTGCTTTTCAGCTTGGCCTGTTTCCAAGCCGTTGTCAGGGTGGGGGTGCCTGAGGGTCTCCCCAGATGTGGGTTGCAGGTGGTTACAGGTCAACAATCTAGTGTGAGTTCCACATCTGTCCGATAGGCCTGACATGGGGAGCAGTCCTTAGCAGAAGGAGCCTGGAGGTTCATTTGAGAGAGGAATTGTAAGTGACTACCAGGAAGACAAATGATTCCTCTGGGTCAAGGGAACGGGAGGAGATAGGGGCATGATCGTAAAGCATTGAGGAATCCACTAAAGCCCCACCACCCCAGAGAGGGGGCATTGCCTTTGCCTGCCTGGACCAGGGGCTAGCCTGCCGTGAGTTAGTTGCTTCTTTTCCTTTCCCTTCCTCCCTCCTCGGAACCAGGCCCAGAAAGCCTGGAGCCTGTCATCTGGCAAGCGGGGAAGCAACAGGAACAAATCAAAAAGAAGCAACCCAGGTGACTTTCTCATTGCAGACATCCAGCCTGAAGCCAGAACTGGGGGAAGAAGAATTAACAAAAAATTGTTTGGAAACTGATTAAAATTTGGAGTTCTAACTATTCTATGAGACTGGATATTTAACATTTAGCTCAGCTGAATGTGTTTTAAAGAGAGGATGGGGACCCAAAAGTAAAGCTGCATTTTAACTATGTCATTTTCCACGCATCTATTTTCAACATATCCAATATTAAAATAATCTGTTTTGGGTCTTCCCTCATGGTCCAGTGATTAAGACTCTGAGCTTCCACAGCAGGGGGCAAGGATTTGATCCCTGGTCAAGAAACTAAGATCCCGCATGCATGCTGAGGGGTGTGGCCAAATGAATAAATAGAAAATAAAAAATAAAATAATCTGTTTTGGGTCTCCATTATTTGATTTTTAAGGTGTCCTTAAAGAGAGTACATTGGTAACAATAAGTAATAGTTAAGTAAATAACTCCAATGATTTGCAGGTTTGTGGGAAAGGTAATGAGTTTCATTTGGAAATGTCTTTGTGTTGTCTGACCAGTGGACGGAAGGACAGTATACTTTTTATACAAAGTCTTGTAACAATGTTGAACAGATAGTAAATACTGTGTAATTTTCAGCTATAATAAGAATTATTACTTTGGATTTGAATATCTGATGTAAACCTATTCACTTCTTTGTCCTTAGATGTAATGGTCATATCTAATGATTTAAAACAGGAGCAAAGTAAGCAAACCAAAGATACCACCTTTCTTAACTGTAGCAGAGTGTTTTCTCATTTTTTTCCCACCTGGATCTGAAATATTAGATTATAGATCCTCTGAGACTATAAATCCTGACTGTATTTCTGATCGCTACATGTCAATCACTGTTCAGAATACTACTCTGGCAATTAGTGGAGCTTTCTGGAGAGCAAATTATAATCTAGTTCAGTTTATATTAGTATACTTTGCTGTCAGTGACATTATGTAAATTATAACTTTATTAACTTAATATATTTTAACTCTGGTGGTACTGCAAATTAGAGATGATTTAAATGTTTTTTAAAAAATGTTTAGACTGTACTTTCACTGAATCCTAAATCATGCAAAATGCATTTGAAACAAATAACTGAATAAAAGTGTAGTTATCTCCATTTTGTTTATGTTAATTGAACTTTATTTTCAGGAAAACATCTTCATATTTTGATTGAATTTTCTTTAAAAACAAGTTTAGCAAAAATAAAGGCAGTTAATTTTGATGGAATATCATTTTTATTTGCAAATTTTATACGTAGTACTTTAAAGCACTCAGCACTTCTTGAGTAACTATGTAATAAAAACAATCCAGAGAGCTGAAGTTCTAAATCTTATTTTAAAAAGTAGCATTAACTTTGGTTTAATCAATCCATACTATTTTATAAATTCACCATATACTTACCCATTATTAATCATCCCCTATAAAGTATCTTTACGGGAAAAAAGTTTCTTTTCTCTTTTGATAAGCAGGTTCTTGGGAGAGTATGAGATTAGGTTAGTTTGTTAAGTCATTAATCTATTCAGTCACAGCTCATAAAGTACTGATTATGGGCTAGGTGCTTGTCAAGATACTGGACTTATTAAAAACAATGACATTGATGAACAAGCCACCTTCATGGACTTCATGTTCTTGCAAGGTAAACATAAAAACTGTGTAAATGAACAAATCAATAATATGATTTCTAGAGAGTGGTAATGCTACGAAGAAAATAAGATATGGCAATAGGACAAACAACAACTCTTCCATTATTAAGATGACAATTTTTGTTTTATTTCAATTGGAAAGACTTATATTCTTATCATCTGTCTTGATATTTGTTAATAATTTGATAATACTTATTGAGCATTCAATTTGTACTAGGCACTCTGTTAAACAGATAACTCTGTTATCTGCATTATCTCATTTAACCGTCAACATTCCCCAAAGAGTGAGTGACATTAATGTCTGCATTTTCTACCTGAAGAATCTGAAAGCTTAGAACGTTTTATTGTTTTCCCTCAGGTTACATGGATTATAAAAAGGCACAACTGGGATTCGAACATAAGTCAACGTGACTATGGAACTGGGATGTCTAATATAGTAGCCAATAAGCGTAAGTGGCTATTTAAATTAATTAAAATTTAAACTTCAGCTTCTTAATCACATTAACTATGTTCTAAGTGGCCACTAGCCACATGTGGCCAGGGGCTACCACACTGGATTACACAGCTATATTCCATAATCCATAATCTTCCACAATCACAGAAGGTTGTATTGGACAACACTGCCTAAAGCCTGGTTTTCAACCATGTGACTAAAAGCCTCCCTTTCAGTATATTTTTCTTAAATTTAAGAGAAGTGAGGGCTTCCTGGTGGCTCAGTGGGTAAAAGAATATGCCTGCAGTGCAGGAGACACAGGAGCTGCAGGTTCGATCCCTGGGTCAGGAAGATACCCTGGGGATGGGAATAGCAACCCACTCCAGTACTCTTGCCTGGGAAATCCCATGGGCGGAGGAGCCTGGTGGCTGCAGTCCGTGGGGTCACAAAAGAGTCAGACACGACTGATTGACTAAGCACACATACACATGAAGAAAGGGTCTAAGTTTTTAGGTCTTTGGCTTTCATAAGAATAGTAGATGTAGTTGTTTAGGGTTTTGCATTAGTACCAAACATTTACTGAATAAGTGTCTCAAGGGTATTTTTCTATATCTGATCTTTGTTTCTCAGACTGTGGTGCTTGCTTTTCCTTTGGGGAAATCTGAAATTTTGGTATTGCTCTATTGTTTAGACACCTGCCTTAGAATACTCCTCCCAGGTATTTAGTGCACTGATAGCACCTCTACGGTTGTGAGGGCTAGACTGTAAAGAAAGCGGAGAGCTGAAGAATGGATGCCTTTGTACTACGGTGGTGGAGACCTCCTGAGAGTGCCTTGGACAGCAAGATCAAACCAGTCAGTCTTAAGGGAAGTCAACCCTGAATACACATTGGAAGGACTGATGCTGAAGCTTAAACTCCAGTATTGTGGTCATCTGATGCGAACAGCTGACTCTGGAAAAGTCCCTGATGTTGGGAAAGATTGAGCGCAGAAGGAGAAGAGGGCGTCAGAGGATGAGATGGCTGCATGGCATTACTGATGCAATGGACATGAACTTGGGCAAATTTTGGGAGATGGTGAGAGACAGAGAGGCCTGGCATGCTGAAATCCATAGGGTCACGAAGAGTCGGACATGGCTGGGAGACTGAACAACACCTCTGCACTCGAGCCCAGCATAGAGGGGGGAAAGCTCATTTCCTCTAACAACTCTCTTAATTTAGCATTTCTAAAACATTACATGACATTGGGAATTTCTTTTTTTCTTTCTATTCTTGTTAAACTTCAGTTCAGTTCAGTTCAGTTGCTCAGTCATGTCCGACTCTTCGCGACCCCATGAATCGCAGCACGCCAGGCCTCCCTGTCCATCACCAACTCCCAGAGTTCACTCAGACTCACATCCATCGAGTCAGTGATGCCATCCAGCCATCTCATCCTCCGTCGTCCCCTTCTTCTCCTGCCCCCAATCCCTCCCAGCATCAAAGTCTTTTTCAATGAGTCAAATCTTCGCATGAGGTGGACAAAGTACTGGAGTTTCAGCTTTAACATCAGTCCTTCCAAAGAAATCCCAGGGCTGATCTCCTTCAGAATGGACTGGTTGGATCGCCTTGCAGTCCAAGTGACTCTCAAGAGTCTTCTCCAACACCACACTTCAAAAGCATCAATTCTTCGGCACTCAGCCTTCTTCACAGTCCAACTCTCACATCCATACATGGCTACTGGAAAAACCATAGCCTTGACTACATGGACCTTAGTTGGCAAAGTAATGTCTCTGCTTTTAAATATGCTATCTAGGTTGCTCATAACTTTTCTTCCAAGGAGTAAGAGTCTTTTAATTTCATAGCTGCAATCACCATCTGCAGTGATTTTTGAGCCCAAAAAATAACGTCTGACACTGTTTGCACTGTTTCCCCATCTATTTCCCATGGAGTGATGGGACCAGATGCCGTGATCTTCGTTTTCTGAATGTTGAGCTTTAAGCCAACTTTTTCACTCTCCTCTTTCACTTTCACCAAGAGGCTTTTTAAGTTCCTCTTCACTTTCTGCCATAAGAGTGGTGTCATCTGCATATCTGAGGTTATTGCTATTTCTCCCGGCAATCTTGATTCCAGCTTGTGCCTCTTCCAGCCCAGCATTTCTCACGATGTACTCTGCATAGAAGTTAAATAAGCAGGGTGACAATATACAGCCTTGACGTACTCCTTTTCCTATTTGGAAACAGTCTGTTGTTCCACGTCCAGTTCAAACTGTTGTTTCCTGACCTGCATACAGATTTCTCAAGAGGCAGGTCAGGTGGTCTGTGTTAATTATTTTATATTTAGATATCAGAGTTTGAAGCTAAAAGCTCTCTTAAAAATCATCACACAATCTCTCTCTCTCTTTTTTTTTTTTTAAAGTTTGCCTTGTCATGTTTAAAAACAACTGGACTATAGGATGATCTTTTACTTTTATCTAGTTTCATTTTTTCTATTTCATATTCAGTGCTCCCGTTTAACTTAGTTTAGGTTTTCCAATTTCTCCGTCTCTTCTTCTTTTTTTTAATGTTCTTTCCAAAGTTTTTATCAAGCATAGTAGGAAAGCTTTTGTCTACATATATATAAATGATAAGTATAATATATATATTAGAAAACTTATCAATTTTTGCCTAACTAAAAAGTTTATGACATTTTGATTTCATTTGTTTGACTTAGTATGAACAGAATGCTAGATTTCTAATTAAAAAAATAGATATGCAGCAGCAACAAAGTTTTACTGTATAGCATAGTGAACCATAGTCAACATCTCATAATAACCTATAATGGAAAATAACTTCAAAAATAATATACATGTATATTATATATATTATATTATATATTAATATATATATATTAATAGTTATATATATTACTAGTTATATATATATTAATAGTTATATATATATATATACTATATTATAGTATATATATATACTATATAATTAATATATATACTATTATATATATATAATATACATGTATAAATGAATCACCTTGTTGTATACCTGAAACATTGTAAGTCAACTATACTTCAAAAAAATATATATATATTTTTAAAAGTTTGCTGACCCAGCAATCCCACTGCTGGGCATACACACCGAGGATACCAGAGTTGAAGGAGACACGTGTGCCCCAGTGTTCATCGCAGCACTGTTTATAATAGCCAGGACATGGAAGCAACCTAGATGTCCCTCAGCAGATGAATGGATAAGAAAGCTGTGGTACATATACACAATGGAATATTACTCAGCCATTAAAAAGAATACATTTGAATCAGTTCTGTTGAGATGGATGAAACTGGAGCCGATAATACAGAGTGAAATAAACCAGAAAGAAAATCACCAATACAGTATACTAACACGTATATATGGAATTTAGAAAGATGGTAATGATAACCCTGTATGCAAGATAGCAAAAGAGACACAGATGTATAGAACAGTCTTTTGGACTCTGTGGGAGAGGAAGAGGGTGGGATGATTTGGGAGAATGGCATTGAAACATGTATAATATCATATAAGAAATGAATCGCCAGTCTAGGTTCAATGCAGGATACAGGATGCTTGGGGCTGGTGCACTGGGATGACCCGGAGGGGTGGTATGGAGAGCGGGGAGGGAGGGGGGTTCACGATTGGGAACACGTGTATACCAGTGGCAGATTCATGTTGATGTATGGTAAGACCAGTACAATATTGTAACATAATTAGCCTCCAATTAAAATAAATAAATTTAAATTTAAAAATTTTTTAAAAGTTTGCCTTATTATTTATAAATTTTATTTTTGTCAGCTTCATTGAGGTTTAATATAAAATGGTAAGATACCTGAAGTATACATCAAGGTGATTTAATATACATGTATACATTGTGAAAGGATTCCCCCCATCGAGTTAATTAATACCCTGCAGAGAACATTCAAGTTTTATTCTCTTAGCAGTTTTCAGTTATACAATACAGTGTTATCTACATCAGTCTTCATGCTTTTCACTAGATCTTCGTGCCTTATTCATCTTACAGCTGAGTTTGTACCTTTTCCTAACCTCTCTCCTATTTTTCTCCCCTTCCTTCTCCCCAGACCCCGGCAACTACTTTTCTACTTTCTGTTGTATGAGTTTGACTTCATTATTTTAGATTCCGCATGCAAGTGACACCATGCAATATCTGTCTTACTCTGACTTATTTCACTTAGAATATTACCCTCAAGCTCTATCCATGTTGTCCCAAGTGGCAGGATTTCCTTCTTCCTCATGGTTGAATACTATTTCACTGTGTATATACACCATATCTGTCAGCAAAGGTCCGTCTAGTTAAGGCTATGGTTTTTCCTGTGGTCATGTATGGATGTGAGGTTGGACTGTGAAGAAAGCTGAGCACTGAAGAATTGATGCTTTTGAACTGTGGTGTTGGAGAAGACTCTTGAGAGTTTCAAGGAGATCCAACAAATCCATTCTAAAGGAGATCAGTCCTGGGTGTTCACTGGAAGGACTGATGCTAAAGCTGAAACTCCAATACTTTGGCCACCTCATGTGAAGAGTTGACTCATTGGAAAAGACTCTGATGCTGGGAGGGATTGGGGGCAGGAGAAGAAGGGGACGACAGAGGATGAGATGGCTGAAAGGCGTCACTGACTCGACGGACATGAGTTTGAATGAACTCTGGGAGTTGGTGATGGACAGGGAGGCCTGGTGTGCTGCGATTCATGGGGTCGCAAAGAGTCGGACATGACTGGGCAACTGAACTGAACTGAACTGAACCGAGGCACCAAATCTTCCTTATCCATTCATCTGTCGATTTATGTTTAGGTTGTTTCCATATCTAGGACTTTTGTGAGTAATGCTGCCATGGACATGGGAATGCAGGGAGGTTAGGAGGGTCTGACACAGGGTGAAGGCAGAGGGAATTACTAAGTTGAAGAGACCCTTTCACTCAACGGTGCTTTGGCTTGACTCTCAGAAGGAAGATTCTCACAGTGTCAGCACCACCCGATCAATCTTAGCTGCCAGAGGATGGCTCAGCTACCCTCAGAGTGTTTTACTTTTTATTTTTAGATCATGTTTCCATAAAAACTATCCTTTTAAAAGCAGGCTTTTCAGTCTGAAAATTTTACTACCTGCTCCTCAACCCCTGGCCTGTGCAACATCTCAGGGAAAGCTTACCTTTGGGGGAAGGTGGTGGATGTAGTTGTGGGGTGAGGTGGGCTCTGGTTCCCTTGTGGGGAGCAGCCCAGCCGACATGAATTTCTGTCCTAACATTCCCCCAGGAAAATGGCAGGCCTGCTGATTCCTTTACTGGCTCAACTATAAAGTCAACAACACCTTCCAAAAACAAACATTAATTTTGTTGTCAGAGACAGTAAAGTCTGAACTGATCTGAGGGAGGAACAGTAGTGCGAAGCCTGCCCTGACCAGCCCTGGGAGTCAGTAACCGACAGCGGAATGCCGAACAGCGACTTTTTTGTCACTAAGGGATGGGAGCATCAGCAGTGGTTTCCTCTGACTGGGGACTACGGGTATGGGGAGAGGGTGACTTTATGTGCCTCCAGCCACATAAAGATGAAGGACATGGTTGGTACTCCCACCTTAATGAGAAGTCAAGTAACAGCCATCCACACTATGAGTTGAGCTCTGTAACAGTCAGGCAAGAGCGCCCTGAGGGGACAGAAGGAACATTCTTAATCATTGTGTGCTGTTACATGAGGAGCTTCAGGCAAAGTTTTGCCAGGAATTGACATTTCAACTCCATCCTGAAGAATAAGTACATCCTTGGGTCAAAGACTGAGGGGGGCAATGTGCAGGGCTGGGTGGGGTGAGGGGTGGGGGGGGGTGAATATCACGGAGTCATCAAGAAACAAAGTCTGAGGAGGTTTTCTCAGTTTATTAGAATTTCTTTTACTTAGACATACGTTTTCCTTGGCTTTGAATTTGATATTTAAAAAGAGAAATATAAAATATCACAGAATAACCCATTTGCCACCTACTTTTTTTTTTTTTTAAATCAGTTGCCTCTTTCTCCTTCTAATTTCCAAATATATATATTAAATGCCTACTATGAACAAAACTGCCAAGCACATGGACTGGGGTTATGGCATTGCAGGTAGGCACTGCGGCCTATTAGCTGTCTGATCTTGATCAGGGTGTGCCAACTTCCTCATTCCAGCACGGGGATCATAATAACATCTGCCCAGAAGTGTTGCTTTAAGAATTAAATGATTAACACATGGAAAGGACTTAGAAGACGGGCTGCTGCTAAGTTGCTTCAGTCGTGTCCGACTCTGTGTGACCCCATAGATGGCAGCCCACTAGGCTCCTCTGGGATTCTCCAGGCAAGAATACTGGAGTGGGGTGCCATTGCCTTCTCCAATGTGCGAAGGTGAAGTTGCTGACTCTTAGCGACCCCACGGACTGCAGCCTACCAGGCTCCTCCGTCCATGGGATTTTCCAGGCAAGAGGACTGGAGTGGGGTGCCACCGCCTTCTCCGAGAAGAGGGTCTAGTACGTAATAAAGACTCTCTGAGGATTAGATATCATCATTATGACCCAAAAGATCACACATATTGGGCCAATATGGAAAATAACAACCTAACTTGCCTAGAATATAGAACATGGATAAGCTGAGAAGAAGGGGCTTGGAAGTTAGGAAGGAGCAAGACTGTGGATAGCCTTGAATGCCAGCCTCAAACATGCAGGTTCTTATAGATTTACAGATAATAGGGCACCACTGAAAATTTGGGGCAGTTAAAAAGCATGATCCGTCTATCCATTGCTTTGTATAAATTCTCCCATTAAAAAGTCTACCATATATATTTACACGATGGAATATTACTCAGCTATAAAAAGGAATGCATTTGAGTCAGCGCTAATGAGGTGGATGAAACTGGAACATATACAGAGTGAAGTAACTCAGAAATAGAAAGACAGATACTGTATATTAGCACATATATATGGGATTTAGAAACATGGTAATGCCAATTCTACATGCAGGGCAGCAAAGGAGACACAGATGTAAAGAACAGATTTTTGGACTCTGCAGAAGAAGGTGAGAGTGGGATGATTTGAAGGAATAGCACTGAAACATGTATATTATCATACATAAAATAGATGATATTTATTTTATCATATTTATTTTATCAGTGCACGTTCGATGCATGAAGCAGGGCACCCAGAGCCAGTGCTCTGGGACAACCCAGAGGGATAGGGTGGGGAGGGAGGTGGGAGGGGTTTCAGGATGGGGGAGACACATGTGTACCTGTGGCTTATTCATGTTGGTGGATGTATGGCAAAAACCGTCACAATATTGTGAAGTAATTATCCTCCAATTAAAATAAATTAATTAAAAAGTCTACCATAATTTTTCCAATCTTTCCATAAGTTAGTTATTAAAGATACATTTGATGGAAAGGAACCTTGAAGTGTTAATTTATTTTGGGATTTGTGTAGGTGAACATGTTTCTTTATATTCATTTGGGTAGCAGTAGCTTTTGCAATAAAAGCAGAAGAATCAGTGATGCAAAATGTTTATGCTTGAGAACTGGGAAACTTAGAGCTGGTCCTTAAGCCATGTTGAAGACATATCTCCTTAGTCATTGCCTAGAACTGAGCTAAATAGTGGAATTATTTATTTTAATATGTATATATATATATATATGTACATATATATTTGACAGATATTTATTTTATCTGCATTTTGTGAAAGATAAAGCAAATAGAAGACTGTTTTGAAGCTTGTAGTCCATTGAGAAATACAGAAAATGAATTGAACTTTTATAATGTAGTTTGATTAATGTTATACAATAGGAGCACTTGTTGCATACCTGGACTTAGATGTGAAAATTGAGATCTGATGGATGGTTCAGAATCTTCTAGGTAGAACGAAGTTGTGGGTTTCAAACAGAGGAAACAGAAAGTATAGGGGCCTGGAGGCAAGAGAAAACATGGGGAAGGTTTTACTAATAAGTATATATTGGTGGGAATATCATTTATCAATAGCAATATTTTTGCTTCTTGTCTTGAAATTATATTATGGACAGAGTCACAACGTCAGTGGGCTGCAAAAAGCTAGCAGCTGTGGGTTGCTTACAGTGTATTAGTTTCTTACCTAATCAACCTTTGGGAGGGAAATACAGTTAAGAAACAAATCACTGGAAACCTAAGGAGGTAGCTTAGTTAATTATCTGAAACCTAAGTGAAGAGAGAGGGTAACGATGATGATATATGTCAAGATTTGAATGTGGAAGGAAAGCACTCAAGCAAAAGGCTTATGAGTTGAATCTTCAACCAGCTTATGGGTAGAATATTCTGCGTACTGTTTGTAAATACACATATACTTCTAGACACAGTGAATTTCAAACACAGCAGGCTCTGCTGTATTTAATTTTATGTTATTAGATTAACCTACTGTTTTGCCTGGCATATAGTAAACACTCAATAAACATGAGCTACTACTATCATTTCAATATTGTAAGAATAACGTGATACAAAGTCATTTAACAATGGAGTCATGTCGAGGATGATAATTAGAAAACACTGCTGATATAGTTGATGTGATTCTTTTTTCTCTCATAGCCATTTCCTTTTCTGTGGCTATTTCTAGCCAGGGAGATACAGAAAGATGTGACTGAATTCTATGACAGATTGGTGTTGGGAGTTGTGTAACCTTGATTCCCTGAATCAATTCCACCTCAACTCTTAAGCAGTGAGTGTTAATGACTGCACCCCAGGGTTTGTTTTTTTTTCAGTAAAGCTGCAGATAGGGGACTCTTCAAGGTAGAGAACCAAAGCCAAAACTGTCATCTATATTGTTAAAATTAGATCCGGTTGGCTCAAATACTAAAGCAAGGCTGCTACTACAAGCAGAGTATATTCAAGAAATAAAGTCAAAGGATGAATCAATGCAAAAATGTAAAGCTGGCTACACATGAACTTGGGAGTGACTGAGAGATTACCCGGACCTCAAGCTGCCAGGAAAACTGAAAAAATAGAAATAAAACAACACCCTCCACTCTCCCACCCTTACATTTACCAATATAAATACCATCCTCCCCAAATGACTTGGACTTTCCAGGTTATAAAGAAAGAAAAATTTATGTTTTATTTTTATTTTGTATAAACCATCATTTAGGCAGGTGTAATGGAAAAACTTTATAATTAATAATATATGCTTTCTGTAGCATAAATAGTTTTTCAGGAATGCTCACACCATGTTTGGAAAGCAGAAAATTTAAAAGGATTTAACTCGTATTTATTGGGCATCTTCTAAGTACTGATAATAAGCAAGAGACACTGGGAATACTAGGGTAAAGAGTGAATGATAGACAAACTGACTTACTTTCTAAAGGGGGAGCTAACCATGAATCAAATAGTCTCACAAAAAAATGTCAAAGTGTGACTGTGATAAGTGCAAATAAGGAGCACATGCTCCTCTGAGATTGTGTACTGGCGCACTGGACCCTAATTAGGGCTGGGAGTGTTGGTTCAAGTCAGACCTGAAGAATAAAGGAAAATTGAATAGGTTAGAAGAATTGATGCTTTTGAACTGTGGTGTTGGAGAAGACTCTTGAGAATCCCTTGGACTGCACGGAGATCCAACCAGTCCATCCTAAAGGAAATCAGTCCTGAATATTTATTGGAAGGACTGATGCTGAAACTGTAATACTTTGGCCACCTAATGCAAAGAACGGGCTCATTTGAAAAGTCCCTGATGCTGGGAAAGATGAAGGTGGGAGGAGAAGGGGACGACAGAGGATGAGATGGTTGGATGGCATCACTGACTCAATGGGCATGAGTTTGAGTAAACTCCAGGAGTTGGTGAAGGATAGGGAGGCCTGGCGTGCTGCAGTCCATGGGATAGCAAAGAGTCAGACACGACCGAACAACTGAACTGAACTGAATAGGTTAGAAGAGTAGGATGTGCAGGTGGAGAGTGATCCAGAGAAAGACATATGAAAAAGCTTAGGTTGAAAGGGACTCGAATCTCTTCAAGGACTAAGAGCAGGTCCATGAAGCAGAGCTCAGAGGAGAGGGGGTGAGCAGAGAGCAAGGGGAGGCTACAGATGTAGGAAGAGGGCAGTAAGAAAATCCCAGCTTTTAAGTTGGTACATCTACCACTTGGGAAAAAGACTGTATTTCTCAGCTTTCTTGTGGCTAAGTTTTGGCCAAGGGGATGTAAGAAGAAGTACTGACTGCAACTTCCAAGAAGTTTCTCTAAAATGAAAAAGACATGTTCTTTCCTCCCATTTTGTCTTTCCTATGGATAGAAATGTGAATAAAGTAGCCATTCTGAAACATGAAATGAACTTGCAGTATAAATCCTATGTATAGCAGAACTACAAGATGGAAGGAACTTGAGTACCTAATACTTCTGAGTATCACGCTAGACTTAGCTTGATGACCTAGACTCTTGGGGAGAGAAAAAAAAAACACCTTTTTCTCTTGTGTAAGCCACTGTTATTCAGTTTCATTTCCTGTTAATCACAGATGATATAATTGTAAAGATAGCTTCAGGGTTTCAGAAGTCTAGAACTGGCGTAGCTAAATCCATCGTTTTTCAGTTTTTGTGTCCTCTACTGCCACTTACGTCTTTATGACTGGCTAGAGAGGGAAGAGACTTTTAGCTAACAGGAAATTCATCTGGTAGCCCCGGCTTCATTTTAGCACTGCTGTGAAGTATCTCACTAGGGTAAGATCCTTAGAAATACTTAGGCAAAGTGTGAAAACTGAACCATGGTATGATGACTATTTAAAAATATTTCACATAATTGATATATGTCTTTCAGTTAAGTAGGACCTCCTTTCCTGAGAAGGAAATAGGATATTTTGGAGGAACGTATGTCAATCAAAAGGGCGATAGAACCTGAGAGAACGGAGAGGAAGTTTCATTTGCTTAGTGTAGATAGATCCCGCTGAACTACTGGCTGTACTTTAGAAGGCAGAAAGCCCTGGACAAAGCCTATGCTACACAGTATAATTTCATGTTCATTAGCTACACCAGCTTGAGGCAGTGATTTTCTATAAGCCATGGAACACTTTATTAGTAATATTATTATTTTTGAACTGAAGTATAGCTGATTTACAATGATTCAGGTATACAGCAAACTGTATATATATGTGTGTGTATATATACACATATATATCTGAATATATATGTATTCTCTTTGAGCTTGTTCTCTGTTATAGGTTATTACAAGATATTGAGTATAGTTCCCTGTGCTGTACAGTAGGATCTTCTTGCTTATCTATTTTATCTATAGTAGTCTATATCCATTAATCTCAAATTTCCAATTTACCCCTCCCTGACTTTCCCCTTTGGTAATCATAACTGTGTTTTCTCTATCTGTGAGTCTATTTATGTTTTGTAAAGAAGTTCACTTTTATCATTTTTGTTTTTGTCTGACTTACTTCCCTGAAGTTTAATATTCTCTAGGCCCATCCTTGCATGCATTCTTAGTCGCTCAGTGGTGTCCGACTCTTTGCAACTCCAAGGAATTATAGCCTGCCAGACTCCTCTGTCCATGGGATTTTTCAGGCAAGAATACTGGTGTGAGTTGCCATTTCCTCCACCACCGGGATTTTCCCAACTCAAGGATCAAACCCATGTCCCCTTTGTCTCCTGCACTGGGAGGCAGATTCTTTCCCCCACCCCCCCGCCTCTCTTTTTTAAATAATTTAGTTCTAATTTATTATGTACTTTTTTTTGTTAAGTTCCAAAATAAATAATTTTCTTAGTTATTTAAATCATGTTGCTTTGACTTAAATTTTTAATATTTAGTAATCAAATGCATTTTTATCAGTTTAGGCAGGTAGATTCTTAACCGCTGAGCCACCTGGGAAGCCCTCTAGGTCCATCTATCTTGCTGCAAATAGCATTATTTCATTCTTTATTGTGGCTGAGTAATAGTCCATTATATACACGCACCACATCTTTATCCATTTATCTGTGGAAAGGAAAGAAAAAGAAAAAAGAAAGAAAAAATGAAGTCACTCAGTCGTGTCCGAATCTTTGCGACCCCATGGACTGTGGCCCACCAGGCTCCTCCATCCATGGGATTCTCCAGGCAAGGGTACTGGAGTGGGTTGCCATTTCCTTCTCCAGAGGATCTTCTTGACCCAGGGATCAAACCTGGGTCTCCCACATTGCAGGCAGACACTTTACTTTATCAAATAAAAGCTTACTTGGAGGTCATATGTATATCAAGTTGGCCCCACACAGCTGTTCTTATTGGCAGGGACATCAGAGGTAGAAAATCCTGCCTGAATCCCTTCCAAATCTCCCTCCAGTTGTGACTCCAAGAGAGGTTTTAACAGAACACCTTAGAGCTCCAAGCAATGATGTTGGAAGAGCAATTTTGGGGAAAGGGGGGCACAATAACAGTTATAAAATAGTATTTTTCTGGCTCCACTCTGACTTTTTCTGGAAGAAGTTCAGCCCCATTCTGATTCTTTCTACTTCTTTTCTGGACATTTTTGAATGTCATCAGCTAAATTGTCACCTTCTAAAAAGACCTTCCCTGATTAAGCAGTCTGGTAAAGAGTAGCACCCCTCAAGTACTCTTTACCATATCACCACATTTGACATTTATTTGTAGGACATTTTATTCTCAGAGATTTCCTTGTTTCATTCACCAGTGTCTTATCTCTTTCCTCCTTGTAAGACAAACTCTATGAGAGTAATGTCAGTTTCGTTTACTGCTATGTCCCCCGTACCTGGCATGATGTCTGGCATAGTGAATGTGCTCAGTAAATATTTTTTTTTGGCAAATGTATTAGTTCCCAGAATTGCCATTAAAAATTACCACAAATTGGGTGGCTTAAAGCAGCAGAAATGTATTCTTTCGCAATTCTGGAGGCCACAAGTCTGAAATACAAGTGTTGGAGGAGCTCTGCTCCCTCAGAAGGGTCTGGGAAAGGTGGCCTTCAGCGTTCCTTGCCTCATTGTTGCCTCACTCCTTGTTGTTGCTACTCTCTGGCTCTGTCTTCACATGGCCTTTTCCTTGCTTTCTATCTCTCTCTGCTGCTGTTAAGTCACTTCAGTCGTATCTGACTCTATGCGACCCCATAGACGGCAGCCCACCAGGCTACCCCGTCTCTGGGATTCTCCAGGCAAGAACACTGGAGTGGGTTGCCATTTCCTTCTCCAATGCATGAAAGTGAAAAGTGAAAGTGAAGTCGCTCAGTTGTGTCTGACTCTTAGCGACCCCACGGACTGCAGCCCACCAGGCTCCTCCATCCATGGGATTTTCCAGGCAAGAAGGTCTCTTCTAAGGATGCTTCTCTTTGGATTTAGGGCCCACCCAGATAATCCACGGAGAAGGCAATGGCAACCCACTCCAGTACTCTTGCCTGGAAAATCCTATGGACAGAGGAGCCTGGTGGGCTGTAGTCCATGGGGTCTCTAGGAGTCGGACACGACTGAGCAACTACACTTTCACTTTTCACTTTCATGCATTGGAGAAGGAAATGGCAACCCACTCCAGTGTTGTTGCCTGGAGAATCCCAGGGACGGGGAAGCCTGGTGGGCTGCCGTCTCTGGGGTCGCACAGAGTTAGGTGGACATGACTGAAGCGACTTAGCAGCAGCAGCAGCAGCAAATAATCCAGGATGATCTCATCTTGAGACCTTTAACTTAATTACATCTGCAAAAACCTTTTGCCAAATAAGATCACATTCAGAGGTTTGGGGGGGTGGGTTGGATGCAGACATGTATCTGGGGAATCACTATTCAAGCCACTACAGCATCGCACTTGAGGGAGGCATAAATGAACAAGCTAACCAGCCCTTTGGCTGCCTGTGGTGTCTGCCATTTTCCTCTTCAGCTCTGGCTGTTTGGGGTTATGTTTCCTGTCACTGCTGATGCCCAAAATGATGACTATCATCCCAGTGACTAGGTCAGGGACATCAGTAGGACAGCCAGAGACACAAAGGTTGCAGGTGTCTAAAGATGTGGACCTTGTTGGCTATGCCCAGGCGGCTGTCTCCGCACACTGCTGAAGCTGTAGTGACTTGTCTCTTAGCAAATGTCAACCCTGGTGACTCTTTATCTCCTCTTACTGAGGTGGGCTGCCATTTCCTTCTCCAGGGGATCTTCCTGACCCAGGGATCCAACCCAGGTATTCCACATTGCAGATGGATTCTTCACTGTCTGAGCCACCAGAGAAGCCTCTAACTGCTGCAGGAGTTAGTTTGGGGACTCATTGTTGCAGGAAAAGAACCGAGGCTGGAAGGCTGAGTTGGAAATGAATCTGAGTGACAAAAACTATGCTGTGTTCAAAATTACACTCCCACCCTTCTTGGAGACAAGCTTGTCTTTATTCCCCCAGTCTTTCCCCCAAAGTAGAATTTCCTACCTAGCGATGTCTTGGTACTTCATGTAAACAAATCCCTGTTGGTCCATCTCTGTTCTCCAGATACGCTTGGAGTGCAGGCTGAATCATTCATTATTTATTCCCCAGCATAATAAAACCTTTACTGCTTACTTGCAACAGAACTAGGGGAACAAAGATTCAGGGAGCAGAAGTGCACAAGCTACAGCAGTTTGTTTAAGAGCAGGACAGCTCTGCTGTTGCCTGCTTCTTCCCCGGCGTCTGCCGGAATGGCTCTAAGAAGGACCCTCGCCTGCGGTCTCAGCGATGCGGTCCGCGGGAAAGAAGGGCTGAGCTGCTGTTTCCTTCATCCCCAACCTGCTTGCCCCGTCTCGTCTCCTGATTTCTTTCCCTGCTGAGGATGACAAAGAATGGTCCAGCTCCCTCTCCCTATTCGAAGCCCTCTTTTGCTGTCCATGCCAAACAAAACTCCAATGTCTAAATCGGAGGCCCCAAAGCATTTGCTTTCTCACCACTAATTTCCCTGGAAGAAACCCTTAGATGAAGACATACACGTAATTGTAGCTCAGATATCTTCCCCAAGGCCACAGGCTTTCTTTTTGCAGAGACACTTATGACTCCTAATGACCACTGGGGGTCCCCAGCGGGCTTTTCCAATCACCAGGGGCGCCGCATCCGTCACTCCGCCGGTCCCTTCCCGAGATGCCCGGAAGCCCCAGTCTGCTGCTAAGTCGCTTCAGTCGTGTCCGACTCTGTGCGACCCCATAGACGGCAGCCCATCAGGCTCCTCCGTCCTTGGGATTCTCCAGGCAACAACACTGGAGTGGGTTGCCATTTCCTTCTCCAATGCATGAAAGTTTAAAGTGAAAGGGAAGTCGCTCAGTCGTGTCCGACTCTTAGCGACCCCACGGACTGCAGCCCACCAGTCTCCTCCGTCCATGGGAGTTTCCAGGCAAGAGTACTGGAGTGGGGTGCCAGTGCCTTCTCCGGAAGCCCCAGTCAAACACCTCGTTAAGCTGTGACGTCAGCCAGCCTGGAAGCTGCGCTGTGGTTGTGTCCATAGGTATGGCTAAGCCTCAAAGGAGTGGGGCTTCGTGCTTTCCCTCTCAGCCGAATTTTCAGCCTAAATCATTGTTCTAATGTTATTTTATTGTGCTTTGGGGACCTGGGGGCTAGGTGACAGAGGAACAGCATTAAATTTCCTTCGGACTTTGATAATATGCTTGACACATCTTGAATACTCAGGTGAATAAGACACAGTTTATAGTCCTTTAAGTGATGAGCAACTTTGGGCACCTTTGTTCATGTCAAAGTTAAAGGTTTGCGAGGGGAGAAGAAAAAAGGAAACACACACTTATGAAGTATCTAATACATAGTTCATGGTTTTTAAATTCAGCAGGGCTTCCCTGGTGGCTCAGATAGTAAAGAATTTGCCTGCAATGCAGGAGACCTGGGTTTGATCTCTCGGACCGGAAGATCCCCTGGGGAAGGGAATGGCAACCCACTCCAGTATTCTTGCCTGGAGAATCCCATGGACAGACAAGCCAGGTGAGCTACAGTCCATGGGGTCACAAAGGGTTGGACATGACTAAGAGACTAACACTTTCATTTACATTCATTATATTATTTAATCTTCAAAATGACCTCATGAGGTTGGGATTATTGTTCCAAACATGCAGATCAGGGAGGTGACATTAGAGAGATTAGCTTGTCTACTCTTCTACTGCTAATCAGGAGGGCGGTGCCAATAGCACCTATTTGGATGAAAATTGTGTGCTGGGCTCTTTGTCCCGTATCCCCCAGCTTTTTGGTTTTACCATTTTACTGAGCAAAGGCCTGCAATCATAGGTCTACCTGAAGCTTTCAAAGTACATAACCAAATCCAAAAGGTGAAGTTGCCCTTTTTTGGATAATAAAATTCAACTTCAAATTTAATCAAGCAAATGCTTACTAAGTACCTTTTATCCACCAGATTTTATGGCTACTAGAGGTTCAACTGAGAGCCTCATGTGCTACATTCAGGATGAGAAAGAAAGCAGTACTGCTGGGGGAAACATGTTATTTTGACCAGAATGACATGGACTGGCTGTGTCTGCATAAAGTCAATCAAAGGAAGAGGAGGAGGGTGACCTCATGAATTACTGCAGAAGAGAAACTCACGATTCCTTACCAGACCCCAAACGACGGGTAATGTGACAAATGAAGAAAAATGACCAGGTTCACAGCATGGGGCAAAGTGTGTCAATCCACAGAAAATTCAGCAACAGGAAAAACACATAAGGGTCTCTTTTCATCAGCTCCATCACAGGGCCCAGCCCAGGGCCTGCAGCAGAGTAGACTCCAGAATTGCTGATCCCAAGTTCAGTGAGGTTCTTACAAATGTATCTGGGCCCACAGTGGGTGGCCCACACTCCCTGCATCACAGGTCACACTCAAGTGGACTCCATTCAGTCTGCCCTCCAAAGGAAAGCTTAAAATGAGAAACCAAACCTAGACACTTCAAACCCACAGGACTCTCTTAGATTGCTCCCAAGTTATTAACAGAGAAATGTATTTGTTTATTAATAGTTATCCAACAATTATATATTCATAGGAAATATGCCTCATTCCCAAGTATTACATCGTCTAGTTTTATCATGAAAAGATCCTAAAGAAATGTGAAGGTAAAATGACTCTGATGTCCCTGCAGTTCACTTCAGTTCAGGCGCTCAGTCGTCTCCGACTCTTTGAGACCCCATGGACTACAGCACACCAGGCCTCCGAGTCCATCACCAACTCCTAGAGTTTATCCAAACTCATGTCCATTGAGTTGGTGATGCCAACCAACCATCTCATCCTCTGTCCTCCCCTTCTCTTCCTGCCCTCAATCTTTCCCAGCATCAAGGTCTTTTTAAATGAGTCAGCTCTTTGCATCAGGTGGCCAAAGTATTGGAGTTTCAACTTCAACATCAGTCCCTCCAATGAATACCCAGGACTGACTGATCTCCCTTAGGATGGACTGGTTGGATCTCCTTGCAGTCCAAGGGACACTCAAGAGTCTTCTCCAACACCACAGTTCAAAAGCATCAATTCTTCAACCCTCAGCTTTCTTTATAGTCCAACTCTCACATCCATACATGATGTGGAAAAAACACATGATCTGGAAAAACCGTAGCCTTGACTAGACAGACCTTTGTTGGCAAAGTAGTGTCTCTTTTTAATATGCTGTCTAGGTGGGTCATAACTTTCCTTCCAAGGAGTAAGCATCTTTTAATTTCATGGCTGCAGTCACCATCTGCAGTGATTTTGGAGCCTCCCAAAATAAAGTCAGCCACTGTTTCCCCATCTATTTGCCATGAAGTGATGGGACTGAATGCCATGATCTTAGTTTTCTGAATGCTGAGCTTTAAGCCAACTTTTTCACTCTCCTCTTTCACTTTCATCAAGAGGCCCTTTAGTTCTTCTTCACTTTCTGCCATAAGGATGGTGTCATCTGCATATCTGAGGTTATTGATATTTCTCCCAGATATCTTGATTCCAGCTTGTGCTTCATCTAGCCCAGTGTTCTCATGAGGTACTCTGCATATAAGTTAAGTAAGCAGGGTGACAATATACAGCCTTGATGTACTCTTTTTCCTATTTGGAACCAGTCTGTTCTTCCATGTCCAGTTCTAACTGTTGCTTCCTGAACTGCATACAGGTTTCTCAAAAGGCAGGTCAGGTGATCTTGTATTCCCATCTCTTTCAGAATTTTCCACAGTTTATTGTGATCCACACTGTCAAAGGCTTTGGCATAGTCAACAAAGCAGAAATAGATGGTTTGCAGGAACTCTCTTGCTTTTTCAATGATCCAGCGGATGTTGGCAACTTGATCTCTGGTTCCTTTGCCTTTTCTAAAATCAGCTTGAACATCTGGAAGTTCATGGTTCACATATTGCTGAAGCCTGGTTGGAGAATTTTGAGCATTACTTTACTAGCATGTGAGATGAGTGCAATTGTGTGGTAGTTTGAGCATTCTTTGGCATTGCCTTTCTTTGGGATTGGAATGAAAACTGACCTTTTCCAGCCCTATGGCCACTGATGAGTTTTCCAAATTTGCTGGCATATTGAGTATAGCACTTTCACAGCATCATCTTTTAGGATTTGAAATAGCTCAACTGGAAATCTATCACCTCCACTAGCTTTATTTGTAGTGATGCTTCCTAAGATCCACTTGATTTCACATTCCAGGATGTCTGGCCCTAGGTGAGTGATCACACCATTGTGATTATCTGGGTCATGACGATCTTTTTTGCATAGTTCTTCTATGTATTCTTGCCACCTCTTCTTAATATCTTCTGCTTCTGTTAGGTCCCTACAATTTCTGTCCTTTATCGAGCCCATCTTTGCATGAAATGTTCCCTTAGTATCTCTAATTTTCTTGAAGCGATCTCTAGTCTTTCCCATTCTATTTTTTCCTCTATTTCTTTGCATTGATCACTGAGGAAGGCTTTCTTATCTCTCCTTGCTCTTCTTTGGAACTCTACATTCAAATCGGTATTATCTTTCCTTTTCTCCTTTGCTTTTTGCATCTATTCTTTTCACAGCTATTTGTAATTCCTCCTCAGACAGCCATTTTGACTTTTTTCATTTCTTTTTCTTGGGGACAGTCTTGCTCCCTGTCTCCTGTAAAATGTCAGAAACCTCTGTCCATAGTTCATCAGGTACTCTATCATATCTAGTCCCTTAAATCTATTTCTCACTTCCACTGTATAATCATAAGGGGTTTGATTCCTGAATGCTCTAGTAATTTTCCCACTTTCTTCAATTTAAGTCTGAATTTGGCAATAAGGAGTTCATGATCTGAGCCACAGTCAGCTCCCGGTCTTGTTTTTTTCTGATGATATAAAGCTTCTCCATCTTTGGCTGTAAAGAATATAATCAATTTGATTTTGGTGTTGGCCATCTGGTGATGTCCATGTGTAGAGTCTTCTCTTGGGTTGTTGGAAGAGCGTGTTTGCTATGACCAGTGATTTCTCTTGGCAAAACTCCATTAGCCTTTGCCTTGCTTCATTCCGTACTCCAAGGCCAAATTTGCCTGTTACTCCAGGTGTTTCTTGACTTCCTAGTTTTTCATTCCAGTCCCCTATAATGGAAAGGACATCTTTTTGGGGTGTTAGTTCTAAAAGGTCTTGTAGGTCTTCATAGAACCATTCAACTTCAGCTTCTTCAGCGAGATGCGGCATCTTAAATGGCCCAACTCTTCTGCAATCTGAGAAGAGCCAGAGTAGGAAAGACAGAAATACATGTTGTATAATTTTAAGTCACTTGCCCATGATTGAAAGCTTAATGAACATGTTCATCTTAGGAGAAAATGGCAATGACGAAATTTCTTTGTGCTTATGTTACCATCTCTCCACCAAAGACCTTAAAATTAACTCTCAATAGTGCCTAAAAAATTGATAAAACCAGTAGAACTCTTTGTAAAAATGTTGATGCCTCCTTTGTGATAGTAAAAGTGTGGAAAAGAAAAAAGAATCTGGGAAGGAAAATTCTATGGCAAAATTAATTTCATTAATTAATTTCATCTGGGCTTGCAGGTGATAGGAAGTGATAACATTTGGTAAGTAAGATGCTTGGAAATTCAGAAATTTTAAAATAGCAGTATTCAATTTTTCAGTTTATAAAAAGACAATACTAATTTTTTTAAAAAGCATTCACCATTTATTGGGTGCTGTGTGCCAGGCATTGATCTGAACTAAACTCTAAAATAACAATTTCTCTTAATGCTTAGCCTTTACCCCACGTGTATGAGGGACACATTTAGAGCAGTCAACTCCCTTTGCCTATCAACCGACAGCCAGAGAGTTTTGATGATTCCTTAAGCTGTTGGGAAGATTTGTTCACAGAGGTGGTCTCACTGTGTTTTTACACTGGGGTACATGGCTATGTTAAGTAGTTGACCTTGGCCTATTTTTGCAAAAATAACAGCTATAATTTATTGAAAGTCTACTGTGAACCAGTATCTTATCATGTTGTTGCTGTAGTTCAGTCACTAGGTCACGTCAAGCTCTATGTGACCATGTGAACTATAGCCCACCAGCCTCCTTTGTCCATGGGATTCTCCAGGCAAGAATACTAGAGTGGGTTGCAATTTCCTTCTCCAGGGGATCTTCCTGGACTGGGGATCGAACTCTTGTCTCCTGTACTGGCAGGTGTTTTCTTTACCATCTGAGCCACCAGGGAAGCTGCAAATTCTCTTATATCATCTGGTAATTTTCACCAAAATATCTGCCAGAAAGGCTTTATCTTTTCCTTTTCAAAGAGGAGGAAATTGAGGCTTATATTACTGGAAAGTGTTGGAACCAGGAGTCAAACATAACTTTGGCTTCAAAGCTTGTTCCTTTTATGTTCCAGGACCAAGTTCCTCATGCAGATCATGCCAACTGCCTGACCTGCTTGCACAGGCCAGACTCCCCTAGTGGAAGGTACACAGTCCGTGCCCTTGGCATGAGACCCCAGCCTTCTTGGTTTCTAGAAAGCCCTTAGTCCTAGTTTCTTACTTACTTTTTTTTTTTTTTTTGCCATCTTCTGATCCTTAGCCAGAGAGCCTGACATTGCACCTTCTATTTGTGACTCACTCTGTTTTTCTGTTTTGTGCATTATTAATAAAAATAACTGACAAAACAAACAGTAGGACAACCCACAAAATATGAACAGACAACACATACCCACAGCCTCTCCTTTTCTGTTTTATTCTGTTTTCTTTCCCATTTTAGACACACTGGGTGGTTAACAAAATCTACCAGAATATGTCTTAATTGTTTTCAGAGTCTGTCAGAAAACTGTTATGATGTTTTGGATCTTGAGTTGGCTTCTTAGCCCACACCCTTGTTTGGATGAGGTGTGCCCAAGAATAAGAGAATCAGCAGTTGCTTGGGATGCTATTTCCATAGAGAGGAAGCGGTCAGACATCACTCTAGTGGAGAAGCTCTCCTCCTTAATCCGAGATGACTGAGGATGCTGGAGCTCTGGTCAGCTCTGGAGCCGGCAGCCTGCCTCCTCTCCCCGCCTTTAGTTCCCTGCTTCTTCCCTTAACACAATGAGCTCATTTGTTTACTGCTTTTTCTCCCCTATTACCGCGGTAAGCTTTATGACAATGGGGATCAAGGTTCCAGTTTTAATTTCTTTCTAGCAACAATTGGTTTTCAGCCAAAGGTAGTGGGAAAAATATTAAGAAAATAAATAGTTGTATGAGTTCAAGGACTTGACAAGGAAATTGGACCCCATCTTATAGTTCAGTGGTTCTCAAATTTTCCGTCTACTCTACACATAAAGAATGCGATCCATCCCTACTAGTAATTCTTCTTCTCTTCTTAAGTACGTTGGGGAGAATGGTAGGCGAGCAGGCAGAGAGCAGTCATGTACTTAGAATCTCCAAAGAGAGGCATTTTTGGAAAAAAATCTCTTAGTGAATTGTGAAAACCATTTTCCCAGCCACCACCAAGGGCAGTGAAGAGAAGGAAGAGTCAATGAAATTTTTGACTGGGAGCAGGGAAACAGGAAGAAGCCTTTTTGGAATGACCTTGTTGAAGTGTCCTAGGTTAGGATGGGCATGAAATCAGAGACAGAAGGAGATTGTAGTCAGCTTGTTTAAATGCTATAAAAATCTGGTCTATATTGTCAATAGAGTCCCAGAGAGGAAGGGTGAAAATGAGAAATACTTTTAAGGAAAAATTGATAGGAGGAAGAAAAGAACAGTGACCACTACATTTAGAGAATTTGAGCTTTGCTGATTGAGGAAGAATAATTCTACTAACAGAATTAGGGTAGGAGAAGGAAGATGCCCATTTAGGGCAAAGGAACATTGAATTTTCCCTTACTTTCTTAAGTTGGGACCATTAAGTTGAACTATTGTTGAATTTTCATTTTTGCAAAAAGTTTTAGAGTTAAGTGTTCCTCCTTACAAATATTTAGTTTTGAGAGTGTTTAGTTTGCTAGGTTTGTTAAAAGCCAACTCTTTGGAAAGACCCAGATGCTGGGAAAGATTGAAGGCAAAAGGAGAAGGGGGAGTGACAGGATAAGATGGTTGGATAGCATCAGTGACTCAATGGACTTGAAGCTTAGCAAACCCGGGGAGGCAGTAGAGGCCAGAGGAACCTGGCATGCCTCAGTCCATGGGGCAGCAAAGAGATGGACACGACTTAGCAACTAAACAACAACAAAAGTTTGCTAGTTATAGATAATTTGATGGCACCAAAACCCATCTTTACACAAATATGTTCCCCTGTGAACTAAGACCATTTACCACGTAATCTTTCTTTGTTGATGTTAGCATATGAAAACTTATACCTAATCAAAATACTTGTAAGTAAGGACAAGTGGACTTGGTCAAATTCTCTTAAGGTCAGATTCCTGTCTATAGATCAGTTTGTATAACTCAGATCACCATCCTTTCTTTTATAGGAAAGATAGTCCATGGCTTACTGTGGCAGGTACTCTTCAAAGACAGCTGTCAACAAATCTTCCCTTTATCTATGCACAGGCCATTTTCCATCAAGAGGTGGGTTTTCTTTGCCTTCCCCTGGATCTTGACTGGCTTTGCGCAGGCTTCAACCAATAGGTTTAGGGGCAGAAATGATGCATGGCCTGTTCTGGGCTTCACCCTTTACAGCAAGGTAGCTTCTGCTTTTTCTGTCTTGGAATCCAGCTGGCACGCTATAAGGAACCCTAGGCTATTCTGCTTAAGAGGAAAGTCTTGAGGAAAGGCTGTCAATGATCAGAAACCATGCAGAAAGAAAAGGCATGCGAAGGAGAACCAAAATGCCCGGTCAAGAGCCGGCACCACAGCCAACCCCTACATAGACGAGGAAGGGCTTCTTGGAGCTTCCAGCCCAGTAGCTCCATCTGCTGGTGGTTACCTGAGTGACTCCACAAGCATCACAAGAGGCAGAGGCACTTCCGAGTAAATTGACAAAGTAAACTTTGTCAGTGAGACTAGACCACTGTTTAGGGTGGTTTGTTACACAGCAATCAATATCATACACTTACATACCTGAAATTCCTTTTTATCATGTAACACTAAACAGATAAAAATAAATCTTAAAATATAGGTCATAATGTATAAGGGACGTAAAGTTTCTCCTCTACATTCTTTTGGTTTCCAGCTGGGACTGACATGAGACAGATTAACAGGAGGAAAGCATACACATTTCATCACATTTTACATGTGCAGGGTGTCCCCACAGGAAAATGAAGACTCAAAGATGTGGCTGGGCCCAGGTGCTTATATACTAGGTTGAATGAACAAAGAGTGGTGATTGTGGAAAAGTCACTACAAAATCTGGGGAGACTAAAAGAAGATAAGAATTATTTTAACAAGGTCTGTTTGTACCCATTTCTCTTGGCCTTGATTCCTCATCTCTTTCCTCCTGGTGTAGGGACAGCATCCTTCATATGGGAATTTCATATCCTGCTACTGGGAAGGAAAAAGGAAGATCAAAGTGCCCTTCTTACATCTGCTCTTTTTTCAATTTCCTCTAAATCAAAATAATCAATATGCCAAAGCAGCATATTTTGGAGTTGTGTGTTTTGAATCTCTTCAAATGCACAATAATAATACAAGCACTTAGTGAACCTGCCACATTATAGCTAGAACATTTTCAAAGTCATTGGAGCTAAATCTGTGACCCAATCAGAGGTAATCACTATCCTCAATTCTGTATTGATTATCTCTTTGCTTTAAAAAAAAAACAAATAGCATTATCTAGACTTCCCTGGTGGAGCAGTGGATAAAAGTCTGCCTGCCAATGCAGAGGATGCAGGTTCAATCCCTGGTCTGGGAAGATTCCACATGCCCTGGAACAACTAACCCGCGTGCCACAACTACTAAGCCGCGTGCTCTAGAGCCCATTCTCCGCAATAAGAGAAGCCATCTCTTCCTGCAATGAGAAACCCATGCACTGCAACAAAGTAGCCCCTGCTCGCAACAACCAGAGAAAGCCCCTGCACAGCAATGAAGACCCTGGCTCTCTCTGTCCTCCACTTCTTGCTGCTCAGAGTGTGGTCCTTGGAGCAGCAGCAGCAGCACTCCTTGGGAGCTTGTTGCTGCTAAGTCGCTTCAGTCGTGTCCAACTCCGTGCGACCCCATAGACGGCAGCCCACCAGGCTCCCCCGTCCCTGGGATTCTCCAGGCAAGAACACTGGAGTGGGTGGCCGTTTCCTTCTCCAATGCATGAAAGTGAAAAGTGAAAGTGAAGTCGATCAGTCATGTCCAACTCTAGCGACCCGATGGACTGCAGCCCACCAGGCTCCTCTGTCCATGGGATTTTCCAGGCAAAAGTACTGGAGTGGGGTGCCATTGGAGCTTGTTAGAAGTGCTAAAATTCAGGCCCCACCCTAACTTATCAAATCACCCACAAGATCTCCAGGTGATATGCAGATACACTGGAGTTTGAGGAGCAGGGTCAGCCAAGCTGGGGTTCACAAATCTGTGGGTGCATGTGTAGGGGGGAAGCTTCCTGGGAAAGAGAAAAATGAACCATCAAAGGGTTCATTTTCAGCAAGGAAAGCCTTCCTCACTGAACACATCTTAGAGGGGAAGTTGGACATAAAAGTAGAGCAGACTTTTATTTACCCTTCATGTTATGAGAGAGCGTTCATGTGGTGCTTGTTCAGATTACCAAGGGCCAGCATTTATGTAAGGCTGGTTTATTTCCTTCCTTTATATATTTAGCAAAAGCTGTTCCTCAAAGCATGACCTGTTTCAGAATCACCAGCGCTGCTTGTGTTCCACAGCTGATGAACTGGGGGTGTACTTTTAATAAGCATCCTGGGGGACCCCTTTGGACACTAACATTTAAGAAGACTCACTGAGCATTCCCTGGGTCCTCAGACTTTGCCCTGATGCTATTTCTTTCTCATGACACTATTTCCTTATCATTATCCAGAAGCTGGTCACATCAGACCAGGGGAGAGGGCAAGACCGATGTGGGAGGAACAGTGAAAGACATTCAGTCGTGTCCGACTCTTTGTGACCCCATAGACTATATGGTCCATGGAATTCTCCAGGCTAGAATACTGGAGTGGGTAGCCTTTCCCTTCTCCAGGGGATTCTCCCAACCCAATGATTGAACCCAGGTTCTCCCTCATTGCAGGTGGATGCTTGACCAGCTAAGCCACAAGGGAAGCCTCATGTGGGAGAAAGGGAGGGTAAATTCTATACTATTGCTGAATAAGACCATTCCCTTCTCATCCTACTCTTTCCATCTCTTGCTTTGCACACAGGTGTCTCAGTAGTAAAGAATCCACTTGCCAATGTAGGAGGTGCAGGAGACACGGATTTGATCCCTGGGTTGGGAAGATCCCCTGGAGAAGGAAATGGCAACCCACTCCAATATTCTTCCTTGGGGAAGTCCATGGACAGAGGAGCCTGGTGGGCTATAGTCCATGGGGTAGCAAAGAGTCAGACATGCCTGAGTGACTAACACTTTCACTTTTTCAGTTATATTTTATATGAAGTGTGTGGGCCAGTCTGAGAAGAGTGACATTGATAATGGCTTTTAATAGAAAATTTGTTAGAGCTTGACTTGTTAATCTGGAATGTGGCCCATTTGTACACTGGTGGCTGCTTATGTCACTGTTTGTCTAAGCTGGCAGATGATAAGAATGCCTTCACTCGTAGACTCCTTGGCAGGTGATAACTGTCTTTCCAAACAAAAGAGTCTAACAGACATACCAATAGCACCAGAAGATGCCTTAGTCGCCAGCATATGACTATCCCAAATATTGTGTCTCGTATATTATGTCCTTGGTTACTCCGTTGTGTCTGACTCCTTGCAACCCCGTGGACTGTGGCCAGCCAGGCTTCTCTGTCCACGGAATTTTCCAGGAAAGACTACTGGAGTGGGCAGCCATTCCCTTCTCCAAGGGATCTTACTGACCCAGGGACTGAACCTGGGTCTCCTGCATTGCAGGTGGATTCTTTACCACCTAAGTCACCAGGGAAGCCCATCTCTTATATTAGGTCCATCAGGAAGACCAGCTTGTCTTTTGGGTTTCAAGTGCAATACTGATTTTTAAATAGGATTGCAAAGTCAAATGCCTTTCAAAATTTTGTTTCTAAGACAGGCTTTGTGATATTTTTTAGGCTGTAGAAGAGCTGGGAAGAGGGAAGAAGGTGATGATCAGGCAGAGAGCCCTGTCAGGGTGGTGCCTGAGCTCCTCCTGGGACAAGTTTAACTAGAGAATTAGACTCCACAGGCTGCATATTTCTGAGGGATTTCTGTAAACCTGGCTGCTGTCAGGGACAAAGCAAAAGGCAGAGTAGTGTTGAGGCCCTGTTGCCCAGAATGTCTTGTGGCAGACATGAAATAAAAATTACAAAGAAGGAAAATGCCATTTTCAAAACCTTACAACAGGTCTTGAGAGGCTTTCTTGGTGTCTTTTAAGTTTATTTCAATAAGCGACTTACATTCACAGGAAGAGAAGGCTATTTTCTCTAAAGACACTAGAAAAATAATTGTTTGCCAGTGAAGGTTTATTCACATATCCTACAGACAATCTTGTACGGAATTTGGGAAGAAGCAATTTGGAAATCTTGATTTTGGAAACTGCAGCAGTTCTCACTGTATTGTGTAGATAAATGTCACATGCTGTGCTTGTATATTTATAAATTTTTTTTCACTAAAGCAATGTGGTTTAGTGGAAGAAATATGCATTTTAGAATCAGACAGAGATAGGTACAAACTCTAATTTGCCCTCTTAAGTGTTCTTGGGCAAAGCATTGGGGATCTATTATAACAGTGCTTTTCACCTAAAACATGGAAATAGAAATAGCTGTCTCTCAAGGCTTTTGTGAGCATGCAATGATGTCACAGCATCTAACACATGTCTACACACAGTGGGGGCTCAATAATGTTTGTTTCATAAATTAGATATTTCACTTTCTGGGCTGATACATTTTCATGTATTTAGTAGGTTAAAAGTATATTTTTTAACTGTAATTAATTGTGATAAAAATATTATGAATGTTGAAAATAAGTACAGAATTTATGATGGTGACCTACTTTGATGGGTTAAGTAAGTATATTTAGTCTTTTCTGCTAACTGCCTTTCTTGTTTGACTACTCTCCATGCAATGAAAAGTCATGTTAAGATATGAAAGAATAAGTAAAAAGTTTATATACCATAAATTGTATGTAAATCTAAAAATAAAATATGATGAAAAGGAATAAGACATACTAGATTGAATGAAAGATTGGATGGTTGGTTGATTGATTGCTCCCAGCCTTTTTTTCCTCCTTCAAATAAAACCAGTTGAATTGTTTCCATTCTGAGGAATTTATTATTAATCTGTACAGAAAAATAGGAAGAAATAAAAAACAAGAACAGAGATGAGTTGATGAAGTTTGGGACATGGTAGAGTCAGTTCTTTACACCAGGATCTTTACACCCAAGTCTATATATCCTGACTCCCTGCTGAGATGGTCAGTGTAAAACCTTTTTGCTCTCTGTTTCTAGTTAGGGGAATATTTTGAAACTTACTAAGTTTTCCAGTGTCTCCATTCTGTGTCCATCTGACCACCTCTGCCAAGTGTTACACAGACTAATTCCTTCTCAAGGGCTCTTCCCTTCAGTCCAGAAGACGCCAACAGGGCAGAACAGTAGGAAAAGGCTCCTGGTCTCAGGGGCTGAACTTTTAGTGTTGGTTATAACCATACCATTGCAGGCTTCCTGGGTAGCTCAAACAGTAAAGAATCTACCCACCATGCGGGAGACCTGGGTTTGATCCCTGGGTTGGAAAGATCCCCTGAAGAGGATTTTTTTCACTTTAATTATATGATGAAATATATTAAATTTATTTAAAAAAAAGTTATTAAGTGTCTATACTTAATATATAGGCACTTAATATATGGATACTTGGTACTACGTCAGCTTTACTAAACTGAAACTAGTTTCCAGAATTCTCTTGCATGTGTGTTTCAGGGTTAGACTTGTCCATGAGAGAAATTTGCATGGTATTTGGAAGACAAAAAAGAAGCACAACCATTTTTTTGTCTTACTGCTCTGAAATTTGGTGCAGTGTGCCAGGCACTGTGGCAGCCTGTGAATGTTGTCACAGATCTGCTGGCTTACCTTGGTGGCCAGGTGGGCTGCACCTGGGTCTGCAGCTTCTCCAGCTCTAGCTGGGTCATCTTGGACTCTGTTCCCTGGGCGAGTGCACGTGCGGCGTCGTGTCAATAGCCTTGGCTTCTCCTGCAGATAACCTGCGTCACTGAGGCTGGAGGTGATGAAAGACAGACGTGGGCTCCTGTTTATCCTCTCTCTCCCCTGCTTTCCTTCTTGCTGTTCTTCTCAACTACCGTTCCAGCTTACCTACTGCAGCTTCAGGCTCCACATCTGATGCAGACAATGAGTGCCTTTATTATGCATCACTCATCATGGGACTGCTTCTCTGCGGCACTCACCACCAATACAGTCTGTATGTACCAAACTGCGCTGGGCTTTAGAGACAAAAATGGGGAGCCAGGGAAGTATTGACCTTCTTTCCTGAGTTTAAATTCTAGTTGAGGATATTATTATGATAATAAAAAAGGAGTTACACATAGTGTTTTTAATTTTCAATCAGGCTGAGGATTCTTAATGATATACTGTTATGCGTGCTAAGTTGTTTTAGTTGTGTCTGACTCTTTGCAACACTATGGTCTGCAGCCTGCCAGGTTCCTCTGTCCATGGGATTCTCCAGGCAAGAATACTGCAGTGGGTTGTCATACCCTCCTCCAGGAGAGCTTCCCGACCAGTATACTGTTACAGAATTTAAAAATTTTTCAAAGGTTTTCTTGTTATTTAATCACTGTCACAACAGATATAGATGCAAAGAAGACTAAGAGAGGATTTAAAGCTTCCCTCAGGCTAAGCAGGGATTTCAGGCAACTCTTACCCAAAGATCATACAGTGTATAAGTGGCAGATATTTACTCTTCAGATTCATATTCCAGCACTTGTTTAAATGTAATGCTGCTGCTGCTGCTGCTAAGTTGCTTCAGCCGTGTCCAACTCTGTGTGACCCCAGAGACGGCAGCCCACCAGGCTCCCCCGTCCCTGGGATTCTCCAGGCAAGAACACTGGGGTGGGTTGCCATTGCTTTCTCCAATGCATGAAAGTGAAAAGTGAAACTGAAGTCGCTCAGTTGTGTCCGACCCTCAGCAACCCCATGGACTGCAGCCTTCCAGGCTCCTCCGTCAATGGGATTTTCTAGGCAAGAGTACTGGAGTGGGCTGCCATTGCCTTCTCCCTTAAATGTAATAGTTATGAAAATTTTTTAGTTGCACGGAGCAAATATTACTATCAATTGTGTCTCTGCATGACCAAAATACATATCATCCAGAAAATTACAAATATAATAGCAGACTTGGCACCATGCAGAAAGCCACAGGGGACTTTTCAGCTTTTGAATAGTTACTTGATGTTCAGTAGATATGACCATAGAAATATGAACAAATAAAATGTCAGTCATCTGAGTGCCCTTTCTTTTGATGCTAAGCTTCACAGAATAGGTACCTACAGGTTTCCCTTTTAGATCATGCCTTCCCGTGGAGTTGTAGGAGAGATGGGGAGGTTTGCACGGAAACTTGGAGGTGATTAACTCCAATATATCCACACAGGGGCAGAGCTAGAGCAACAGACACCTCTACCAGTTATGTCACCGAGATCGAATTTGACAAAAAGTGATCATCACAATGGTGATTTTGTAACAGAAAGGAACGGGGCAGGGCACAACTTTTGAAAGAATGACATAGCCCAGGGACACAACATAAACCAAGTAGAATCAGATGGGACCAGGGCTGCAGACAAGACTAGACCTTGATCCTCAAGCAGCAAGTGAAATGACAAACCCAGAGGCGCCATGGCAGTTCACTGTTAGAAGATCAAGAGTGGGCAGTGGCCCCAATCCTGGAAATCTTCCCAAAATAGTTGGAATGATCCTCCCACTCATTAGCATATGAAATTACCCAGCTTGTAAAAACTAATCAAGCCACATATTGCAGGCCGCACTCGCCCTCTGCGATGGCCCACATTCTGCCCATGGAGTGTGCTTCTCTCTGAATCTGAATAAAGCCACCTCTTACCTATCATTTTGTCTCTCACTGAATTCTTTCTGTGATGAGACATCAAGAACCTGAGCTTCCTTAAGACCCAAAACCAGGCACTGTGGGTTTTGGCTGGGTTTGAGTCCCAGCCACATGGGTTCAAGTCCAAAGCAGGGTTTTGACTGGGTCTGAGTCCCAACCACGTGGGTTCAAGTCCCTATTGGAGGTAAATGGTTTCAATTCCTCCAGAGCCCTAATAACTGCTAAGTGGGTCAGGCCAGTAATCCAACCAGCAAGGTATTCTATCTCTCAAGAGCAGGGCCTTTGACCTCTGTGATGTGATTCTTTAAGAGTTGAGGCATATATTTATCATCTTTAACTTATTTTTTAATTGTTTATGATAAAATTAATATATGCTGGTTTGTAAAATTACACTCTGTAGAAGTATGTGAAGAAAAAAAGAAGTCTCCTGTCCCTTACCTTCCCACCACCTCTATCCTACTCACCAGAGTTCTAGTCTCAAAAAGTAACACATACATGTTTAAAAAATATCAGTATTTATTGAATGCCTTTTAATTATTAATGCCAGGCACTATGTTTGGTCTTAGAATTATGGCCATGAAAAACACTGACCAAAAAGATCATTCATTTAGTTTAGGTCTTAGTCTGTTCAGTCTGCTGTGACAAATTACCATAGACTGGACATTTTAAATAACAAACATTTGTTTTTCACAGTTCTGGGGGCTGTGAAGTCCAAGTTCAAGGCACAGCAGATTCAGTATCTGGTGAAGGCCGCTTTGTGTCCTCAAGTGAAGAGCACTAGGGAGCTAGTTTCCTCTCTCATAAGCACACTAATCTTATTCATGAGGGCTCCTCCCTCATGACCTAATCACTTCCCACATGTTCCATCCCTAATACCATCACATGGGTGTTAAGATTTCAATATATTAATCTGGGGGAATAGAAACATTCACTCCATAGCAGTTTACATTTATCTCTTGGTATTATGATATATACATGTGTTAGTTAAGGTACACCAATATTTGTGATACATAGATGCCAAATGTTTAATAGCTCCAAATTAGAGAAATTTATTTCTTGTATATGTAACATGACTAAACTGCAGTGACTCAGGCACTTAGGATGGTGGAAGCTCTACCACTTCTAAGACATACATTTCAAACTTGCAGAACAGTGGTCTTTCAGTTCAGTTCAGTCGCTCAGTAGTGTTCGACTCTTTGAGACCCCATGGACTGCAGCACACCAGGCCTTCCTGTCCGTCATCAACTCCCACAGTTTACTCAAACTCATGTCCATTGAGTCGGTGATGCCATCCAACCATCTCATCCTCTGTCATCCCCTTCTCTTCCCGCCTTCGATCTTTCCCAGTATCAGGGTCTTTTCCAGTGAGTCAGTTCTTTGCATCAAGTGGCCAAAATATTGGAGTTTCAACTTCAGCATCAGTCCTTCCAATGAATATTCAGAACTGATTTCCTTTAGGATGACTGGTTGGATCTCCTTGCAGTCCAAGAGACTCTCAAGAGTTTTCTCCAACACCACAGTTCAAAAGCATCAATTCTTCAACCCTCAGCTTTCTTTGTAGTCCAACTCTCACATCCATATATGACTACTGGAAAAACCATAGCTTTGACTAGATGGACCTTTGTTGACAGAGTAATGTCATTGCTTTTTGCTGTCTAGGTTGGTCATAACTTTTCTTCCAAGGAGTAAGCATCTTTTAATTTCATGGCTGCAGTCACCATCTGCAGAGATTTTGGAGCCCCAAAAAATAAAGTCTGACACTGTTTTCATGTTTCCTCATCTATTTCCCATGAAGTGATGGGACCGGATGCCATGATCTTCGTTTTCTGAATGTTGAGTTTTAAGCCAACTTTTTCACTCTCCTCTTTCACTTTCATCAAGAGGCTCTTTTGTTCTTTGCTTTCAGCCATAAGGGTGGTATCATCTGCATATCTGAGGTTAGTTATATTTCGCCTGGCAATCTTGATTCCAGCTTGTACTTCATCCAGCCCAGCATTTCTCATGATGTACTCTGCATATAAAATCAGGGTGACAATATACAGTCTTGACGTATTCCTTTCCCAGTTTGGAACAAGAATGTTGTTCCATGTCCAGTTCTAAATGTTGCTCCTTGACCTGCATTCAGATTTCTCAAGAGGCAGGTCAGGTGGTTTCATATTCCCATTTCTTTCAGAATTTTCCACAGTTAATTGTGATCCACACAGTCAAAGGCTTTGGCATAATCAATAAAGCAGAAATAGATGGTTTGCTGGAACTCTCTTGCTTTTTCAGTGATCCAGAGGATGTTGGCAACTTGATATCTGGTTCCTCTGCCCTTTCTAAATAGAGCTTGCACATCTGGAAGTTCATGGTTCACTTATTCTTGAAGCCTGGCTTGGAGAATTTTGAGCATTACTTTGCTAGTGAGATGAGTGCAATTGTGCAGTAGTTTGAACATTTTTTGGCATTGCCTTTCTTTGGGATTGGAATGAAAACTGACCTTTTCCAGTCCTGTGGCCACTGCTGAATTTTCCAAATTTGCTGGCATATTGGGTACAGCACTTTCACATCATCTTTTCGGATTTGAAATAGCTCAACTGGAATTCTATCACCTCCACTAGCTTTGTTTATAGTGATGCTTCCTAAGGCCCACTTGACTTTGCATTCCAGGATGTCTGGCTCTAGGTGAATGATCACACCATTGTGATTATCTGGGTTGTGAAGATCTTTTTTGTACAGTTCTTCTGTGTATTCTTGTCACCTCTTCTTAATATCTTCTGCTTCTGTTAGGTCCCTACAATTTCTGTCCTTTATCGAGCCCATCTTTGCATGAAATACTGCCTTGGTATCTCTAATTTTCTTGAAGAGGTCTCTAGTCTTCCTCGAATCTATTGTTTTCCTCTATTTCTTTTCATTGATCACTGAGGAAGGCTTTCTTATCTCTCCTTGCTCTTCTTTGGAACTCTGCATTCAGATGCTTTTATCTTTCCTTTTCTCCTTTGCCTTTCACCTCTCTTCTTTACACAGCTATATGTAAGACCTCCTCAGACAACCATTTTTCCTTTTTGCACTTATTTTTCTTGATGATGGCCTTCTGTATAATGTCACGAACCTCCATCCATAGTTCTTCAGGCACTCTGTTTATCAGATCTAATCCCTTGAATCTCTTTCTCACTTCCACTGTATGATTGTAAGGCATTTGATTAAGGCCATACCTGAATGGTCTAGTGGTTTTCCCTACTTTCTTCCGTTTAACTCTGAATTTGGCAATAAGGAGTTTATGATCTGTGCCACAGTCAGCTCCTGGTCTTGTTTTTGTGGACTGTATAGAACTTCTCCATCTTTGGCTGCAAAGAGTATAATCAACCTCATTTCGGTGTTGACCATCTGGTGATGTCCATGTGTAGTCTTCTCTTGTGTTGTTGGAAGAGGGTGTTTGCTATGACCAGTGCATTCTCTTGGCAAAACTCTATTAGCCTTTGCCTTGTTTCATTCTATACTCCAAGGCCAAATTTGCCTGTTACTCCAGGTGTTTCTTGACTTCCTACTTTTGCATTCCAGACCCTTATAATGAAAAGGATATCTTTTTTGGGTGTTAGTTCTTGTAGGTTTTCATAGAACTGTTCAACTTCAGCTTCTTCAGCATTACTGGTTGGGGCATAGACTCAGATTACCATGATATTGAATGGTTTGCCTTGGAAATGAACAGAGATCATTCTGTCGTTTTTGAGATTGCATCCAGGTACTGCATTCTGGACTCTTTTGTTGACTATGATGGCTACTCCTTTTCTTCTAAGGGATTCTTCCCCAAGTAGTAGATATAATGGTCATCTGAGTTAAATTTACCCATTCCAGTCCATTTTAGTTTGCTGATTCCTAAAATGTCAGTGTTCACTCTTGCCATCTCTTGTTTAACCACTTCCAGTTTGCCTTGATTCATGGACCTAACATTCCATGTTCCTATGCAGTATTGCTCTTTACAGATTGGACTTTACTTCCATCACCAGTCACATCCACAACTGTGTGTTGTTTTTGTGTTGGGTCTGTCTTTTCATACTTTCTGGAGTTATTTCTCCACTGATCTCCAGTAGCATATTGGGCACCAATTGACCTGGGGAGTTCTTTGTTCAGTATCCTTTTTGCCTTTTCATACTGTTCATGGGGTTCTGAAGGCAAGAATACTGAAGTGGTTTGCCATTTCCTTCTCCAGTGGACCATGTTTTGTCAGAACTCTCTGCCATGACCCGTCCGTCTTGGATAGCCCTTCATGGCATGGCTCATAGTTTCACAGAGTTAAACAAGGCTGTGGTCCATGTGATCAGATTGGTTAGTTTTCTGTGATTGAGGTTTTCAGTCTGTTTGCCCTCTGATGGAGAAGGATAAGAGGCTTATGGAAGCTTCCTGATGGGAGAGAATGATTGAGGGGGAAAGTGGGTCTTGTTCTGATGGCCAGGCTATGCTCAATACATCTTTAATCCAATTCTCTGTTGATGGGAGGGGATGTGTTCCCTCCCTGTTATTTGAGTTGATGCCAAACTATAGTGGTGGTAATGAAGATAATGGCGACCTCCTTCAAAAGGTCTCATCCACACACTGCTACCCTCAGTGCCCTCAGCCCTGCAACAGGCCACTGCCAGCCCACATCTCTGCTAGAGACTCCTGGACACTCACAGGCAAGTCTGGGTCAGTCTCTTGTGGGGTCACTGCTCCTTTCCCCTGGGTCCTGGTGCACACAAGCTTTTGTTTGTGCCTTCTAAGAGACTGTTTCTTCAGTCCTGTGTATGTTCTGGTGGCTCTATGGTGGGGTTAGTGGCGATCTCCTCCAAGAGGGCTTATACCATACCCACGTCTGCTGCACCTAGAGCCCCTGACCCTGCACAGTCCACTGCTGATCCGCATCTCCGCAGGAGACACACAAACACAGTTCTGTCTCAGTCTCTATGTGGTTTCTGGGTCCTGGTGTGCACAGGTACATTTGAGCCCTCTGAGCATCTCTGGCAAGTATGGTCTTTAGCCAGGTCAGCTGGATAGGGTCATGGAGGAGACAATGAGGAAAGATTTTTATGGGCTTTGTTTGGGAGTAGAGCACTTTTACACCTCTGTTCACATTTCACTGGCTACAGCTATATGACTTTACCATTCACTACCTGGGTGACCTTGGGAAACTTATTTAACATCTCTGTGCCTCAGGTTCCTCATGCATAAAATACAGACAATGAGTACCTATTCCTAAGGTTGTTTATTAACTAAATTGTAGAGAACACAGAAAGCCTTTTGAACAGCTCCAGGAAGAAGAAGGGAATAAACATTTTAGTGAGAAGTTTGTTGTTCCTGCTCAATAGGTCTAACCTTTTCCCTGTACACAAACAGGATTCAATTTAACTACTCTTCTGAAATTTAAAATTTAATGTGTTCCAAGTATTACTTCATGTTAGAATTATAAATCTACCCACCATTTTAACAACTATTCAGTATTTCCCCCCATTCTCTGTGGACATAGCATTGGAAAAGGTCCAATCCCAAGGAAAGACAATGCCAAAGAATCTTCAAACTACTGTACAATCATGCTCTTTTCACATGCTAGTAAGGTCATGCTCAAAATCTTTCAAGCTTGGATTCAGCAGTATATAAACAGAGAACTTCCAGATGTACAAGCTGGGTTTAGAAAAGGCTGAGGAACCAGAGATCAAATTGCTAACAAATGTTGGATCATGGAGAAAGAAGGGAATTCCAGAAAAACATCTACTTCTGCTTCATTGCTTATGCCAAAGACTTTGACTGTGTGGATCACAATAAACTGGAAAATTTTTCAAGAGAGAGGAGTTACAAACCACCTGACCTGCCTCCTGAGACATCTGTATGCAGGTCAAGAAGCAACAGTTAGAACTGGACATGGAACAACAGACTGGTTCCAAATCAGGAAAGGACTACATCAAGGCTGTATATTGTCACCCTGCTTATTTAACTTATATGCAGAGTACATCTAGCAAAACTCCAGGCTGGATGAATCACAAGCTGGAATTAAGGTTTCAGGAAGAAATATCAATAATCTCAGATATGCAGATGACACCACCCTTATGGCAGAAAGTGAAGAGAAACTAAAGGGCCTCTTATAAAGGCTAAAGAGGAGAGTGAAAAAACTGGTTTAAAACATTAAAAAAAAAAAAAAGCTAAGATCATGGCACTGGTCCCATTGTTTCATGGCAAATAGATGGGGAAAAAGTGGAAAAGTGACAGACTTTATTTTCCTGGGCTCCAAAATCGCTGCAAACAGTGACCGCAGCCATGAAATTAAAAGATGCTTGCTTCCTGGAAGGAAAGCTATGGCAAACCTAGGCAGCATATTAAAAAGCAGAGATATCACTTTGCCGACAAATGTCTGTGTAGTCAAAGCTATTTTTTTTTTCAGTAGTCATGTATAGATGTGAAAATTTGACCATAAAGAGGGCAGAGTGCTGAAGAATTGATGCTTTCAAATTGTGGTGCTGGAGAAGACTCTTGAGAGTCTCTTGGACTGAAAGAAGATCAAACTAGTCAATCCTAAAGGAAATCAATGCTGAATAGTCACTGGAAGGACTGATGCTGAAGCTCCAGTACTTTGCTCACGTGATGCGAAGAGTAGACTCACTAGAAAAGACCCAGACACTGGGGAAAAAAAAAAAAAACAAACAAAACTGAAGCTAAAAGGAGAAGGAAGTAGCAGAGGATGAAATGGTTAGATACCCTCATTGACTCAATGGATATGAATTTGAGCAAACTCCAAGAGATAGTGGAGGACAGAGGAACCTGGCATGTTGTAGTCCATGAGGTCAAGAAGAGCTGGCATGACTTAGCAACTGAAAAACAGCACTAACAGTTCTGCAGGCATATATAATATATTTAACTCTTTGATGAATATTTTTGCTTATCAACTGTGTATATCCATGCTGTGTGCCATAAATGCTTGGCAGGGAAATTCCTACCTTGTGCTGTCACACTCCATGTATGTTAAGACATTCAGCTATCAAATGCAGGAAAATCACTCTAGGACAATTCAGAAGACTTCTTTTTGGTTCAGAAGATCCTACCAGAGGAAGAAACATAGGACCTGCCTGCCAGCTTTTCATTTTTCCTTGCTCTATCCTTTGTGGTAGTGGAGCCTGGATGCTGTTACACATGAAGAAGGAAAGGTTTAAAGTGGCATCCTTTGGGCTTTTACCAGAATATGTTGCTGAACACCAAGCCTTTCAAGATGGTCTTCCTGAGCATCCTTAGAATCCTAAGGATTGTGGAATCTTCTCATGGTTTTGGATTATAAATTTAGTCTTATCATTATTACATTGTGTATTATTAGCTAAAATACTTTAACGGTTTTAAATGTTAAAATTGTCTTAAAAAGAGGCAAAATATTTTTCTCTTTTTTTAATAGAAAAATGTTTAAATTTATGAGGAAATAATATTAACAATAGCTCTCTTTTATTTCTGATTCTTATAATTGTTGAGTCAGTTTTTTCCTCGGTTTTTGCAGCAAAGATTTGAAGGGACAGACAAGCTCAAACAGGCAGAATTTTATTAAGCAGGCAGGAATAGTACAACCCCAAGACATGAGAGTGGGCAGACTCTGTAGGAGTGGCCTTGTCCTGACTTTTGTGTTTATACTTCTCCTCTCCTCTTCCTTGGAGAAGGCAATGGCACCCCACTCCAGTACTCTTGCCTGGAAAATTCCATGGACGGAGGAGCCTGGTAGGCTGCAGTCCATGGGGTCACTAAGAGTCGGACACGACTGAGCGAAATCACTTTGACTTTTCACTTTTATGCATTGGGGAAGGAAATGGCAACCCACTCCAGTGTTCTTGCCTGGAGAATCCCAGGGACGGGGGAGCCTGGTGGGCTGCCATCTATGGGGTCGCACAGAGTCGGACACGACTGAAGCGACTTAGCAGCAGCAGCAGCAGCAGCAGCAGCAGCAGTCTCCTTTCTGGAGCCTGACTGTATGTGCTTGCTCCGTCACTCAGTCGTGCCCAATTCTGCCACCCTATGCACTATAGCCCGTCAGGCTTCTCTGTCCATGGGATTCTCCAGGCAAGAATACTGGAGTATTGCCATTTCCTCCTCCAGGGATCTTCCTGACCCAGAGACTGAACCTGTGTCTCCTGCATCTCTTGCATTGGCAGGAAGATTCTTTACCATTAGTGCCACCTGGGAAGCATTGTTTTTCTGCCCTATGTAAAATAGGGCTTGTACCTACTACCAATCAGGAAGGGAGCATATTTGGGTATGTTTTTTCCTCTGGAGGTTCCCATTCCTGTCCTGGGATTTTCTTCCTTTGTCTCTTTTCTCAGTCTTTTCCCTTTCTTTGTCTGCCTTCTAGGCCCCACTTTCTCTACAATTTTGGACTCCTTTTTGCTATCCTAACTACAGGGGGGTGGCAGAGGATGAGATGGTTAGATAGCATTATCAACTCAACGGATGTGAGTGTAAGCAAACTGAGAGATAGTGAAGGACAGGGAAGCTTAGTCTGCTGCAGTACATGGGGTCACAAGGAGCCAGACACAACTTAGCAACTGAACAACAATAGCAACTACCTAATATAATGATCTTCTAAGGAACATCATGTCCGTTTTAAGAGATGAAGAAACTAAGAATTAGAGAATATAAGTAAATTGTCTCCAGTCAATTTTGTGGGAGAAGTTTATGCAACTTGGATTTAGTTAAGCCTAATTCCAAAATTCCTCTTCTATATGAGTCAGTCTCCAAAAGGAGACAGTCATTATTCCTTGAGACTCATTCTGCCAGTAAATGGGATTAGAGCTTGAACCGACAAGCTGAGTTTTAGCTGTGGTTGTAGCTGAGCAAGACCCTAAGGAGTCTTCTCGGAACAGGCGTTCTCCCATATCCTCTGCTTCAGCTCCTCCCTGAAGTACCTAGATAACAGTGAGTGAAAGTATTTGATACAAATTTCCTGGGTTGTTTTACAGGTGTGAAACCTCCCCCACCCCGCCCCCAAATGGAATAACTCCCTGATGACCGTGAGCACATGCTCCCAGGCTTCCTGGACACTAAGGTTGATCATGTTAACCTCTGTGACACCACCCTGCTGCCTCACCATTAGCCAATCTGGGATATATTGTATGTAAGTTGATCTTGTACCCTGCAGCCTCCCCACCATCTGCCCTTTAAAAAAAAAAAAAATGCTTTGCTGAAACCATTCTTGGAGCTCAAGGATTTTCACAGCATGAACCACTTCATTTCTTTACATGGCCGTGCAATAAATCTTTCTGTTTCAAACTCCAACATTTCAGTTTGTTTGGTCTCACTGTGTGTTAGGCACACAAACTTGTGTTAACACAGCCTCAAGTCCTTTATTTCTCTGACCTTCTCCCCAGCTGGGCTGGGACCCCTATTCTATGCTAAGCCAGCAGTCAGCCCTGGGGACTTATTCCCACTGTAGTGAGAAATGGAGTATTTTCTTCCATATCAATAAACAAGTATGTCACAGTCATTAGTGATTCCAGCCCTCCAGGGCAACCAGGAAGGAACAATATCTGCTATCTGGCAACCATCAGGCTGTAGCCACTCCTTAAGGTGAGCACTGAGGAAAATGCAGGATACTGGCCCCAGATAGCCGAGATGCCTATGAAAGAAATGATTTCAGCGAGCTCAGACTCTTGCATCTTCCCACACATAGAAAAGCACTAAATTTCTTAGCTTGAAATATCTGGTTTAATTCACAAAAATACTTTTGATGGTCAGACTACCTGCCCTTCATTGCAAACTTCTCTAAAACCTTCCCACTGGATAAAACAATGCTCAGCTTTTAGGTTGTGACTATTTTTTAAGTCAACAGTAGCATCTTTCCCACTCTCCTCACATGGCTTCTGTCTTTGCCTCATTCACCATAACTGGGTTCCTCTATGAGTAGTCTGTAGAGAATCTGTATGGGAATTACTTGGGATACTGGTTTAAAAGATACTTTCTTGGCTTTGGGGATTGGACCCAGGAATCTGCATTTTAAACCAACTCCCTAGGTATTTTCATGCATAGTGAGATTTAAGAACCATTTTACTTTTTGCAGGAAAGAAGCAGCTTTATGCAGGGAAAGACTGTCTTATTCATTGTTGTTTCTAGGGGGGGCTGATATTCATTAAGCGCTCTAATTATTTCTTAAGAAAACTAATGAACCAGGCTATAGTTCCTAAACAAATGCAGGTCCATGATGTTTATCTTTGTAGCCTTGACACCTAGCACAGTTTGGAACATTATATTAATAGGAGTTCAATGGATGTTATAAATGAAATTTTAAAGAAATAATTAAAGGTCAAAGAATTGAAGTCTAATTATAATTTGTTATGTGCTGATTCTGTGGCTTTGGGCAATTCACAAACCTCTTTTAACCTGAATTTCCACATAAATTGGAAAATGATATTCATCCATATATCTCACAACTCATTGTGGATACCAAATCTGTAAGTGAAATTTCATATGGAAAGCATTTAAAGCTATATCTGGCTGAATATAATGGTGTCCACTGTAATGATAGTAATAATAATAATGCCTATAAAAATGCTCTGTAAAGGACCATACAGTTACCAAGTACTATGATTATCCTCATTGTGAACTTAATCAAGCAGGCTGTGTAGACAATTAAACTTTGCTCTGCTCATAAAATAAGAACAGTAGCAGAAGGTGTTTGATGTGTAGAAAGGTCCAGAGAAAGACAGGAGGTGAGTTGCAGCCTCCAGCTACTTGCTTCCTATGTGGTCCAGTGGAGAAGGCTGTGCACCAGGACAATATCTGGTCTGTCTTATACTGTGTTAGCAACCTTTCTTGAAGGAGTATCTGTCTTTTCGGGTGCTGCTGCTCAGGTCCGGAAGGGAAGGATCTGATGAAAGCCCACAAGACCTGACAAGTAATCTCCATCAGCTTATTGCTCTAAAGTGAAAATAAAACACAAACGTTACATGTGAAGCAGTCAATTTCAGGCCTTGCTTTTTGATATTTTTCCAGGTTCGGGGTTTTATTTTCCTTCCATTGACGAATTACATTTTGATCCACTTCAAAGGGCTTTTCCATTAAAGTAACAATAGCCAGGGTTTAAGGGAAGCCCTGTGTCTGTTACACACTTGCTAGGTTGCTGTACCCATCTGCATGGAAGATGTCAAGTCTAATGGATTTCATTTCTTTAAGTAAGGTACATGTTTTGAGGGTAGTATTTAGAGATTTGGGAAGATGACAAAATTGTCTAAGGGAAGGAAATGGCAATGGGTCTATTTCAGCTGTAAGTGGAGTCCTTTAGCTGAGCAGATGCTTTCCAATCAAAATTAGTGGGAAAAAATGGCCATCTACAGGGGAAAAAAAAAGTCAGTCATCAAAAAGTTAAGCAAATTCCTATAATCATGCAACACAATCATCAAAGGAGCAAATATTAATTTGTTGAAATACTAACTATATTTCGGGACACCACCAACTAACTATATTTCAGGGCCTGCACGTTTTCTTGGGAAATTTATCCGGCATAAACTCAGCAGTTTCTGGTCATGCTTTATGGCATAGGCCACTGTCCCGAAGGTCAAGTCTAATGGGAGGAGGAATGGGGACCCTGTCCCAGAAAGATCTTCATGTAGGCTGTCAGTGACCTACCACAGGCATGGCTTGTCTGAAGGACATGAGCTAGCCAATCAATTGTTAACTTTGACCTAAAACATCCTAACAAGAATTCACTGAAAGTGGGTAGAGCCACACAGAAAATTTGGTGTTTCCTTTCCCCACCTCTGTCTCTAGAACTCATTTAGGGTAGCAGTTCTCAAACATTACTATGGATCAGAATTACCTGGAAAGTTGGTTAAAACACAGCTTGCTGAGCCCTTCCCTCAGGGGGGATCCTGGGGCATTTGTACTTCTAACAAACTGTGTTTCTAATAAATGCTGTTGCTTCCGGCTCAGGGACTGGTATATTTTGAAAATCATTCATCCAGAGCACAGTCTGATTATTGGTTCCTATTCCATGGACTCTATTTGTCTCTAAACCTGGGTTCTGGGAATTCACTTAAGGTATCATTAATTTTGAAGACTTTCTGTCTGTGCTACTCTTGATCAACCCTAGCCTTTCCACTGATATTAGTCCTATGGCTTAATGTGTGTACATGTATTTTGAATGCTTACCTTCCCTGGGAAGAAAGATGGAACATTTTTTTCAGTTGAATTTTTCTTTTAAGCTAAGGAGAGCATTATGGTATTGGCAACCAATGATTGAAGACTTGCCCATTAATAAAACAAAGTAAAGCAAAACAAAAACCCTTCCTCTGTTTAACTTTTCAGATTGTCTTCCAGAAGTCATCTTAGCAAAAGAATCACATGGTAACATCTGGAACCACCACTTACCGTGGATGGAGATATATATATATATATATATATATATATATATATATATATTTAATATATATGTGTATATATAAATGTATAAATGTAAGAGACATATATATATCTTACATATATAAATTGGGCTTCCCTGTTCACTGAGGGGTAAAGAATTTGTCTGTAATGCAGGAGACCCAGGTTTGATCCCTGGGTCAGGAAGATCCCCTGGAGAAGAAAATGCAACTCACTCCAGTATTCTTGCCTGGAGAATTCCATGGACAGAGGAGCCTGGCAGGTTATCTTATAATTAATTTTCTCTGCTAATTATGGATAGTTCTTTTGGAAGGAAAAGAATACTTTTTAATGAATTTTTCTTCCACATAAGACTAGGCACATACATTAAATATATATTGATCACACAAGGACTCCACTGTCTCAAATGCCACTGAGGTTTTAAAGTATCTCACATTGTACAATTTCTAAGTTAATTTCTTTCATATCAGAAGGTCAGGTCTCTCATTTCGCTCAGTCACTCTGCTTACTGATCCATCACTCCAAATCCAGATGGTGCATACCTGTGCAATAGCGTGGTTTCTAACAGGTGAGAGTTCTTGCTCTATTTAAGGCTTGCATATATCAGTGTATGTTATTGACATATAGAAATTACATAAAGATGACCAGTTGTGGTAGTACTGCAAACACACTTGTATAATTATTTTTACAGATGAAACATGCAATCACAAAAGAGGAGAGCGTTTGTTGTTAAAGCACAGGAGGCAATGTTCGAAAAGCTATCTCCCCTAGACTACAAACTTGACCAACTTTGATGTCAGATCTTGGCATGTACTCTTTTTTCCTCTCTTCAAGGAAGAATTTTATTTTTAATTTTCCATTTCTCTTTTCATGTCCACTACATTTGTTTTCTTCTTTAATGAACTGCTTATGAGAATTAGCTTGAAGAAGGTTCAACTGCTTATAGCCAGTGCCTGCCTGTTTCATCTGCTTCTTCTTCCTGCTCTTCTCTCCTGATACAATTAGTCATCAAGGTTCTATGTGTAGCCACCTTGGAAGATTCTCAGATCTATATAAGGAGTGCTATATAAGAAGATGCTTACATAGCATTTTAAGACTCCTGGTTTAAACATCCATTTGCTTACTGTGGTTTGCTCTGTGAAATAAAGTTCCTTGAAAATAATGAATTAAGGTTTACTAGAATCTAATTCCATTTAGTCTCCCTTCTACCTTTCCTTAGTCTTTCTTGCTAAAATAAAATATTGCTATATTAATTATAATAAGTTGAATTTTTGGAGATATTCTGGCATGATCTTCATTAAGTACAAATCCCATCAATTGCATAAGACAGTAAAAGTAATTTTATCAAAAACACTACCCAGTTAGTTAAAAAGTTGTATAAATTCTAAGATAATTTTTTTCTAAAAACTTTATTTCCTCTTCACGTCTTGTAAATGTGTTATCCTTGCTTTCAAGTTACTTCCCGTATTACAGAAACCTCTGACAAATATCCTATTTCAGAGGCCCCAGATACAACCATAAAAAGCTTTTGAGAGCCCTTGCTCTCAAGCAGAGTCAATACAAAATAAGATTCTACAGTCATCTAAGAGCCTCTGAGCTTCCCCTAACTCCTCTGCTGTCTCATCTCTCCTCCTCCAGTGACATTCTGACAGTTACAGCTTTTCCATGCCACCAGCTAACATCTTTGTGCAGAAAATATTACTTAAGGGAAAAATAAATTAAAATCCTTGTGTCTAATCTCCAAGAAGGAATCTATAATAAAATATTAGACATATTTACATACATATTACCTTCTTCTCAGATATTCCAACACTGGAAGACACTGGCAGATAGAAACAATGTGGGCAGATTTATGACCTAGGAAGCTTCCAGAACTGCTCTTGGGGCAGTAAAAGGTAGTTCCCTCCATAGTTTTATAATAAAGCAATTTTTTGGGGGGAACAAGGCTCACTTACTCTTCTGTTTACTTTTAGCGTGTAATATCTTTGATACCTTTTCTTCTATATCAGATAGTATTAAAGAGGTGTTTCAGGATGCCTGCCATAGCAATCATTTATTGAACTAGAAATGGATAAAGGACCCAAAAACCATTAAGTCACGAACTGCTCAGCATCCTGTGAGGTCTAGCTCTAACACAGGAGCCCAGCCAAGTCTCCCTGGTGAGACTTGTGTGTTAAGATACTTGATGACAACATGCTATGCCCGCAGTCCAAGTCCCCACAGCTGAGAGAACAAAACATCCACCACGGTAATGCAAATGCAAAAAGGGAATTTATTACTAGCTCAAGCCAGGGCCCTGGCTACATCCAACACAGTGGAATAAGGCCAGAGCCCCGAGCCCCGTATTACAGTAGTATTTATAGGTTTAGGACAAAGACAGGGAATTGACAAGGTTGGATTGGTTACAAGGGTTTCTTTGCATCTACGAATTGGCTAGATTTTCGCGCCCGTGGGCTTTCTTAGGAGATTTCTATCCCCGTCCTGATTGGCACAGACCAGGCTACGGGGAGCATACTGATTGGTCGAGTTCTCGTGCCGGCAGAGGATGATCTCAGCTTCTCCTTGGCAATAACTCCGCCCCTCTGTAAAGGAGACTTAGGCCTACCTTGGCCCCCTGAAGCCTGTCATGGTGCCTGTTTGGTCCTAACAAACATAAACCAGCTGCAGGGTTTGAGCTGAAAAGTCACATAGAGTCAGGGTTAGGATAATTGTTTAGAGCTTACTTAAGAGATGGTTAAACAAAGGAAGCAGAGAGAGAATGGTGCAGTTTCACAGAAAGAAGCAGAAGAGAGAAAACCACGAGTCCTGGAGAGAGAAAGAAGAGGACAGAGACAGTGAATCTGAACCTTGAGTTTTTTTTGTTGTTGACATTTCAAGAAGCTCAGCTTTCTTTTGCTGCTTTTCTTCTTCTTTTTTTTTATGTTTAATCTTGGCTGTGCTGGGTTTCATTACTACTTGCAGACTTTCTGTAGTTGCAGCAAGGGAGGCTACTCTCATTGCAGTGTGTGGACTTCTTTTTGCAGCGGCTTCTCTTGTGGAGCACAAGCTCTAGAGGACAGGCTTGGCACACGGCCTTAGCTGCTTCTCTGCATGTGGAATCTTCCTGGACCATGGATTGAACCAGAGTCTGCTGCAGTGGTGGGCGGATTCCCAGCCACTGAAACACCAGGGAAGTCCTCTTTTGCTTCTTGATCCTGAAGTCCATGAAATCCCTGTATCCTAAAAGTAAGCTACTTTCTTTTCCCGTTTTACTTGTCAATTTGAGTAGGTTTTCAGTCTTGTGACATAGTCACCGAGGTGTTGTTTTTGCTCAGGACCTCTTATTCTTTCTTCCTGCTTAGGCAGCAGGGAAGGCCACATTCCATACCCATAGGATAGGGTGTCATTGCCAGAAATCTAAAGGAGGAAAAACATTCAAGTCTTAGTGTTTGAACTTATCAAGTAAACGTTCACAAATGCAAGGCAGAGACAATCACTTGAGAGAAAAGACTTTGCAGGGATCAAAAGTCAAGATCCCAAGATGTCTGGACCACAGACAAGGACATGATGACAGATGGGACCTCAAAGGACTGAGATTTGCTGAGACCTTGATTTGACTAATACATCAAGGAATTTGTCTGAGTTTTATCCAGAAGTGAGTGAATTAAGTTTTCTGCCATCAGGGAAAAATTGGGGACTGAGAAAGAAGTAAATCCATCTATAGAAAAATTTAAAGTCAATTTAAAAGAGAGAGTTATATTTTCCTCTCTGAGTTTATATCCTATGAAAATTGTACCCTGAATATCAAGCCATGAGAAAACAGCGATTCAGAAGAAAAGTTATACAAAGAAATAAAAATAACATATTTCCTCTTTCAACATGCAGACATAGCGGCCTGAGATGGACACTCTCACATAAAATCCCATGGGGAGGGGTCTCCATGTATCAAGGGATAGAATAACAAACGGAATGCTTGTCACTACTGAACTGTAAAATGAGAATTAAACTCCAAATTTTCTCATTTAAACTACAGCTGCCACTTGGCCGCAGGCTTATTATCATCCCCATGTTATATATGAAGAAACTGAGCCCTAAAGAGGTCAGTGCCTGTGGTTTCAAAGCTATCGGGTCAAACTCTGCTATAAATACATTGCCAGCTCCACTAGGACAATAAACTCCCTGAGCAAAGTCTGAGTACCAGTAGAACTATTCAAGAACTATTTGTCTTCATAGTCTTTGGGAAGCACTTTGGTATCATGGAATGATCATGGACTCTGGAAGCAAACTTACATTTTAAATCTGTGTTAGATTAACTAAACATCCTGGCCATTAGACTGAGGTTGCTCTAATGCTATGACAGCCTGTAAGCAACTCCAAAAAAACTAAGCTTGTAAATGCCTCAAGGTTATGAGATGGAAGTCTAAGGACAACCAATCGCAATCTGACAACTTGGCTTTAAGCTATAGCACACCATATAATTTTTTTCTTTGCTTCCACAACTTCTCTAGATAAGCCTCTCCCCAAGCTCATGTTGGTGGAGTGCTCATAATCACTTCTAGTTTGGGGCTGCCCTGTTAGAATCAGTTTTTGCTCAAATAAACTCTCAACATTTTAAATGTGTCTGTTTACTTTTTAAAGCCTGGCTCCTGGTCTCCCCAGGTGGCTCAGTGGTAAAGAGTCCATCTGCCAGTACAGGAGATATGGGTTCCATCCTTGGGTTGGGAAGATCCTTTGGAGAAGGAAATGGCAACCCACTCCAGTATTCTTGTCTGGGAAATCCCATGGACAGAGGAGCCTAGTGGGCTATGGGGTCACCGAGAGTTGGACATGACTTAGAGACTAAGCGGTAACAGCCACCAGTAAACATAAGCATGAGAATGTGGAGAAGTTAAAGCTCTCTGAGCCTCACTGTCCTCATCTATAAAGAGGAACTGTTTGTTATGTCTCACTTGCAAGCTGTCATGATAATTAAATAATGTAATGTATATACTACTACTGCTACTAAGTCGCTTCAGTCGTGTCTGACTCTGTGCGACCCCATAGACGGCAGCCCACCAGGCTCCCCCGTCCCTGGGATTCTCCAGGCAAGAACACTGGAGTGGGTTGCCATTGCCTTCTCCAATGCATGAATGTGAAAAGTGAAAGTGAAGTCGCTCAGTCGTGTCCGACTCCTAGCGAACCCATGGACTGCAGCCCACCAGGCTCCTCCATCCATGGGATTTTCCAGGCAAGAGTACTGGAGTGGGGTGCCATTGCCTTCTCCTGTAATGTATATAATGAGTGCAAAGCATGTTTTTATATGATGGGAACTTTATTTATCCAATGCCTGGCTCGTCCGGGATACTCAGCAAAAGCTTGTTGAGTAAATGGAGGCAGAAGATTCACCCATATCTAAATATTAAGGACTATTATTCAGAAAATGTATTATTTGTTCCATAAAATAAGGCTATTGATCTGAAGAAATAATATTTTTGCAAAGAGAATGTTCTTTTTACTGAATTGGGAGGAAAAAGAATATTTCAACCATCTGTTGTCTGTTGATTCTTATCCATGATTTATTTGGAAAATATGCCTGTACAGAGGATACCCCTGTGGTAAAGCATTAACAAATTAAGCCAAATGTCATTAAGTCTGTCTCATTTCTCGTTCATGAGGAACTTCAGTAGATCACAGAAGCTGGCATGCTAATTCTCTCTATATTTTTCCATTTTTCAATTGCTCTGTACTTGGCCCTGCTTATTTAATTAAGGACTGGCTACTTATCAGGCTGTAGAAGAATCCTTTTTGGCTGCCTTCCATTTTACAAAGTTTAAGGAGGGAAGCGTCTCATTTGGATTGTGCAGACACCTCTGACTTTGCTCATCCATATTCATGAGGTCCCCCTGCTTGTTTTCTCTGTGTGAATTGCTCTTAACAGATCATTCTCCCTCAAACTCTTTGCATTCACACAAAGATGCTTCTATAACCCACAGGGACATTCACAGCAGGTGAAATCTCCATTACTGATGGGTAGACAGGAATGTTAATTGATTTCAAATATTAACATTATTTCCTCTAAACTTCTCCTCTAAATATTTTGCTTACAGCTATTTGAATTTTGGACTTTCTAAAGGCAAGAATGCTTCAGTTTGGGGCTTGTAGGCTGAATAGAAGCCTTGTAGTAGTAGGTGAAGCAAAGACAGCTGTGATAGTCTAATAAGCCTAAAAATTACCTCCAGATTACTCCAGGGTCAATGCAGGCATGACTGAGAAGAAACTTTTAAATTTCCTCCCTCACTCTTAATTTTTCTAGTTCATTCTGTCCTTGTGGCTTATGTTTCCTGGATTTTAGCAGGGCTATTTAAGAAGGTGACTAGATAGAATTAAAACTGTTTTAGAATGGATCTTAGAACCTAAATATTAATAGACATTTCTCTAAAAAAGACATACAGATGGACAATAGGCACATGAAAAGATGCTCAACATCACTAATTATTTGAGAAATGCAAATCAAAACCACAACAAGGTACTACCTCATACTGGTCAAAGTGCATGTAATGGAATATTGCGTGCGTGCTAGGTCACTTCAGTCATGTCCAATTCTTTGCGACCCTCTGGATCCTCTGGAGCCCACCAGGCTCATCTGTCCGTGGGATTCTCCAGGCAATAAAACTGGAGTGATTGTCATGCCCTCCTCCAGGGGATCTTCCCACCCCAGGGATCGAAACTGCATCTCCTGCAACGCCTGCATTGCAGGCAGATTCTTTACCACTGAGCCACTGGGGAAGCCTAATGGAATATTGCTGCTGCTGCTGCTGCTAAGTCGCTTCAGTCGTGTCCGACTCTGTGTGACCCCATAGACGGCAGCCCACCAGGCTTCCCCGTCCCTGGGATTCTCCAGGCAAGAACACTGGAGTGGGTTGCCATTTCCTTCTCCAAAGCATGAAAGTAAAAAGTGAAAGTGAAGTCGCTCAGTCGTGTCTGACTCTTAGCGACCTCATAGACTGCAGCCCACCAGGCTCCTCCATCCATGGGATTTTCCAGGCAAGAATACTGGAGTGGGCTGCCATTGCTTTCATCAAATGGAATATTACTCAGCCATAAAAAGAATAAATACTGCCATCTGAAGCTACATGGATGGACCTAGAAATTATCATACTAAGTGAAATAATCCAGATAGAGGAAGACAAATACCATATGATATCACTTATATGTGGAATCTAAAATGAATTTATCTATGAAACAGAAATAGACTCATAGACATAGTGAACAGACATGGTTGACAAGGGGAATGGGGGGGCAAGGAAGGGCTGACTTGGAAGTTTGGGTTAGTAGATTCAAACTGGTATATGTAGGATGGATAAACAATAAGATCTTACTTTATAGCACAGGGAACTATACTCAACATCTTGTAATAAACCATAATCAAAGACTATGAAAAAGAATGCATATAACTGAGTCACTCTGCTGTATACCAGAAACTAACACAACATTGTAAATCAACTATACTTCAATTTTAAAAAAATAGGTCTTAGAAATAATTTTCTTCTGCAAACTTCCTCTACTTAAATGGAGATTCAAACAAGAGATTTGACCAGCAGTACACTCCTAACGAATGTTATAGCTGCACCTAATTCCCAAGGCTCCTTGCGTCCTCTACTAGCTACACCATGGAGTATAATCTTCATGAAGTCAGGACACAGTCTAACAGGTAGGCCTAAAGCGCATTTAATATCAGGCAGTGTCTGACTTCCCAGGTGGCACTAGTGGTAAAGAACCTGCCTGCCAATGCAGGAGACGGAAGAGATATGGGTTTGATCCCTGGGTCATGAAGATTCCCTGGAGGAGGGCATGGCAACACACTACAGTATTCTTTTCTGGAGAATCCCATGGACAGAGGATCCTGGAGGGCTACATTCAAAAGAGTCAGCCATGACTAAAGCAATTTAGCACACACAGTGTCTGATTTAACTTCACCCATGGGGTTTGTAAGTTTCCTTTTGAATGGACATCTGGGAGTGCTCCTGGCTGGTCCTATGTCTTAGCACCCTCTTTGCAGATTCCCTCCTGGCAGCCTGAGATACTTCTCTCTGCTTGCACTTTCCCTATCACTTTCTCCACAATTAATTGGCTCAGAACAGAGGAACACCCATTTTCTTGCTCAACAGGGAGCTGGTTGGGCACAGGTAGAATCCACATTCTGCTTTAGGGCTACAGAAGTGATGGGTTCTTGGCATCTCCCCTGGGGACCCAGGATACCTCGTCTTAGAAACATGACATACAGTTGATGGGTTGCAGGCAGTACTGATCAGTGGTTAAAATGATGGGTTTCTGCATTTGAAAGGCCTGTCTTGGGACCTGTCATCAAGAATTAGTAGTTCAAGCTTGAGTTTTCCCACTTGTTAGAGCTGCTGCTGCTGCTAATAACAATAATAAGTACTCAACTCATGGTATTGTTCTGAAGATTAAATGTGGTAATAATGAGCATATATTCCATGTTTGAAACATGTTAACTATTATTTTTAATTTTGTGATACATTAGCAACACATCCAAGTTCAAATTAGTCTTAAAAAAAAAGGCTTTTGTGGATTTGCCTAGAAGTCAATGTATATTATAAGTTAAATAAGCAGGGTGACAATATACAGCCTTGACGTACTCCTTTTCCTATTTGGAACCAGGCTGTTCTTCCATGTGCAGTTCTAACTGTTGCTTCCTGACCTGCATACAGGTTTCTCAACAGGCAGATAAGGTGGTCTGGTATTCCCATATCTTGAAGAATTTTCCATAGTTTGTTGTGATCCACACAGTCAAAGGCTTTGGCATAGTCAATAAAGCAGAAATGGATGCTTTTCTGGAACTCTCTTGCTTTATCGATGATCCAGTGGATGCTGCCAATTTGATCTCTGGCTCCTCTGCCTTTTCGAAAACCAGCTTGAACATCTGGAGGTTCACAGTCCACTTATTGTTAAAGCCTGACTTGGAGAATTTTGAGCACTACTTTACTAGCATGTGAGATGAGTGCAACTATGTGGTAGTTTGAGCATTCATTGGCATTGCCTTTCTTTGGGGTTGGAATGAAAACTGACCTTTTCCAGTCATGTGGCCACTGCTGAGTTTTCCAAATTTGCTGACATATTGAGTGCAGCACTTTTCAGCATCATCTTTTAGGATTTGAAATAGCTCAACTGGAATTCTATCAACTCCACTAGCTTTGTTTGTAGTGATGCTTCCTAAGGCCCACTTGACTTCACATTCCAGGATGTCTGGCTCTAGGTGAGTGATCACATCATCTGGTTATCTGGGTCATGAAGATCTTTTTTGCATAGTTCTTCTGTGTATTCTTGCCACCTCTTCTTAATATCTTCTGCTTCTGTTAGGTCCACACCATTTATGCCCTTTATTGTGCCCATCTTTGCATGAAATGTTCCCTTGGTATCTCTAATTTTCTTGAAGAGATCTCTAGTCTTTCCCATTCTGTTCTTTTCCTCTATTTCTTTGCATTGATCACTGAGGAAGGCTTCCTTACCTCTCTTTGTTCTTCTCTGGAACTCTGCATTCAGATGCTTATATCTTTCCTTTTCTCCTTTGCTTTTCGCTTCTCTTCTTTTCCCAACTATTTGTAATGCCTCCTCAGACAGCCATTTTGACTTTTTGCATTTCTTTTTCTTGGGGACAGTCTTGCTCCCTGTCTCCTGTACAATGTCACAAACCTCTGTCCATAGTTCATCAGGCACTCTATCTATCAGATCTAGTCCCTTAAACCTATTTCTCACTTCCACTGTATAATCATAAGGAAGCAACAGTTAGAACTGGACATGGAACAACAGACTGGTTCCAAATAGGAAAAGGAGTACGTCAAGGCTGTATATTGTCACCCTGCTTATTTAACTTATATGCAGAGTACATCATGAGAAACACTGGGCTGGAGGAAGCACAAGCTGGAATCAAGATTGCTGGGAGAAATAGCAATAACCTCAGATATGCAGATGACAACACCCTTATGGCAGAAAGTGAAGAACTAAAGAACCTCTTGATGAAAGTGAAAGAGAAGAATGAGATAGTTGGCTTAAAGCTCAGCATTCAGAAAACTAAGATCATGGCATCCTGTCCCATCACTTCATGGCAAATAGATGGGAAAACAGTGGAAACAGTGGCAGACTTTATTTTTTGGGGCTCCAAAATCTCTGCAGATGGTGACTGCAGCCATGAAATTAAAAGACACTTGCTCCTTGGAAGGAAAGTTATGACCAACCTAGACAGCATATTAAAAAGAGACATTACTTTGCCAACAAAGGTCTGTCTAGTAAAGGCTACGGTTTTTCCAGTAGTCATGTATGGATATGAGAGTTGGATTATAAAGAAAGCTGAGGGTTGAAGAATTGATGCTTTTGGACGGTGGTGCTGGAGAAGACTCTCGAGAGTCCCTTGGACTGCAAGGAGATCCAACCAGTTCATCCTAAAGGAGATCAGTTCTGGGTGTTCATTGGAACGACTGATGTTGAAACTGAAACTGCAATACTCTGGCCACCTGATGCAAAGAGCTGACTCATCTGAAAGGATCCTGATGCTGGAAAAGATTGAAGGCAGGAGGAGAAGGGGACGACAGAGGATGAGATGATTGGATGGCATCACAGACTTAATGGACATGAGTTTGGGTGAACTCCAGGAGTTGGTGATGGACATGGAGGCCTGGTGTGCTGTGGTTCATGGGGTCGCCAAGAGTCGGACATGATTGAGTGACTGAACTGAACTGAACAATGTATGTTATATAAGGTTTATTCTATGGTAAAACATTCTGATTTCTGAATGAATTTGGAACCTCATCTGTTTATAAATTAAACCTACCCCTTCTCTCTGTCTTCCTTTCTTCCTTAATATCTCTTCAACTGGTTATAATGACTGAAATATCCTGAATCATTTTGTAGATTTTACTACTCACTTGAGTCTGTTTTCAGAAAGATACTCTCCATACATACACTAAACAAATTATTTGGTTTGGTTCTTCATGGAGTTCAAAGGGCGGGGTGGCCAGTATCTTGCCCATTTGCCCTGTGGCTATAACCCAGCACACACTCCTGTCGTGTATGTGTGTACTTGGCTTCTGCTGGCTTGTCCATGAGAGGCGTGGGCTGCTGCCCTGAGGGGACCGAGCACTGGTGAGTGTGCTGAAAACCCCAGACACATCTGAAGGCCCCTGAGCAATTTTAGGGAGAAGGAAATGGCAACCCACTCCAGTGTTCTTGCCTGGAGAATCCTGTGGACAGAGGAGCCTGGTGGGCTGCTGTCCATGGGGTCACAAAGAGCTGGACATGACAACAGCAACTTAGCACACATGCATGCATTGGAGAAGGCAATGGCACCCCACTCCAGTACTCTTGCTTGGGAAATCCACTGGACGGAGGAGCCTGATGGGCTGCAATCCGTGGGGTTGCTAAGAGTCGGATACAACTGAACGACTTCACTTTCAGTTTTTGCTTTCGTGCATTGGAGAAGGAAATGGCAACCCACTCCAGTATTCTTGCTTGGAAAATCCACTGGACGGAGGAGCCTGGTAGGCTGCAGTCCATGGGGTTGTTAAGAGTCGGACATGACTGAGCGACTTCACTTTCACTTTTCACTTTCATGCATTGGAGAAGGAAATGGCAACCCACTCCAGTATTCTTGCCCAGAGAATCCAAGGGACGCAGAGCCTGGTGGGCTGCCGTCTATGGGTCACACAGAGCTGGACACGACTGAAGTGAGTTAGCAGCAGCAGCAGCAGCAGAGCAATTTTAGAGGCTGTTTTTGAGAAACTACTTTTGAATGATAAAGTGTTTTAATCATAACATCTTGAAAAAAGGAAAAAAATAAAAGAGGCCCAGTAAGGATGTCCTTTTTTTGTTCTCTTGTTTCACTGGATGTATGATCCCTACTGGGATATAATTTTGCCCAGAAAGCATAATTTTTGCCTTGTACAAGTCAAAAGATACAAAGATCTATAGGCTTAACCAAGCTATTTCTTTTTCTTACACACAGAAACTGTTAGAATCCACATCTGTATGTATGGAAACTAGCCTGGGGATAAGATGGGAAGAAAGAAGTTTCCAGGAAGAAGAGCGAATGTGAGTCTAATTCAGAGAGAACTCCATCACTTACTGTGTTGGGGAGAAAATTAGGTGGGACTCAGCACAAATTTCATAAAGGTTTAGTGTTAGAGGACACAATAAAGTGAGATAGAACCATATGGAATTATCTCAATTATTTCTGTTTTTAAAGGTATGGTTAACACTGAAAATTGTTTAGAATTCAGTGGAGTGTTTAAAAAAAAGGATACTTAAGAAAAAGTAGGAAAGCAGAGTATTAAACAGAAATTGAATCACATTTCCTAGGGTGGGAGAGAAATAGTTACTTCTAGTAAAATGGGCCAAAGGTAGAGGATACAGGCAAAGAAGTGGATTGTAGCCCCCTTTCCTCCCCTCCCCTACTCACAGGGGTCCCAGTGCAGGCTGAGAACGCAGTAGAGACTCAGAAGATACTTGAATGATCGAGGACTGAAAAAGGGCTCAGTGGTGGTTTAATGAGAAGAAAAATTGACCGGTCAATTTTATTCCACATTTGAGCAGCTGTAATCATTAGGCATTTCTTCCTAATACTGAAATAAAACCTGCCAGTGCATACCTTTATTCACTACTTCTAGTTCTACCTTCTGGTATGGTATAGAATAAGCCATGTGTTTCCTCTGAATGACAACTCTTTAAATATTTAAAGACAGCCAAGTTACATCTCTATGGCCTCCGGTCCATTCTTAACCTCTCCCGAGGCATCTTTAATTTTATTCTTCATCTATTCTTCATACGACCTGTTTTATAGATACTTTATTCTCTTGGCTTCTGGAGGCATTACAGTTGGTCAATAAGCTTTTGAAAACGTTGGTCAGAACAAAATATTTCAGATTTAGGAAGCCATTTCAAAATAGTGAGGGACCATCCTTGTCTTGGATGCTGTGCTTGGAATAAACAGAAACAAGCTTTCCCTTGAAGTTTGATAGCCACATCTCATCATCAGCTCAATCTGAACTTTCATTCAGTTAAATACCGAGGTCTTTTTCATGCTGACTTTGTTAAGAAAACCGCCTTCATCCCACTCTTCTGTGGTTAATTGAAAAGTATTATCTTGAAACCTTATTCTGACCCCTATTAAAACTCATTTTATTTGTTCAGCTTAGTGTTCCAGCACTATCTAAGCTTTTTGAATCTTAATTTTTGCCATCAAAAGCATATTTTCTTACAATTGTGGTAGATGCTGATATGATAAACATGCCTTCTGTGCTTAATAGAAATGTCTATTGAAATAATGAGGCTGCATTTTACATGTTAAATTAGAAAAAAGTACAAGAATGAGACAGGTGTCAGAGGAAGAGCCATTTTCATAAAGTATTAGTAGGAGTATAAACTGATGAAAATATCCTGGAAAGCAATTTAACAATAGGTAGCAAAATGTCAAAGAATGCACATTTTTGAAGTATAATTTCTCTTCTTGGAAAGAATACAAAGGAATTAATCTGACCGGAGAGAATAGGATATATATAATTTCAACACAATTTAGAATACTGAAAATTAGAGAACTCTAAATGTATCAGTAGGAGGCTGAGTTATATTCTATGTAAGCCATAAAATGAAATATTAAACAAGCAGCAAAAGTGATATTTTTATTTGGCTAAATGGGGAAAGAACAGAATATATATCATATATATATATATATATATATATATATGATATATATTTTTTAAAGAGAAGTATGTGTGTGTGTGATGAGACCATAGTGAAATATCTGGAAGGCCATTTTAACGATGATTTTATATTGGTGGTAGAATCACAGATGATTTTTACATTCTTGTTTGTGCTATATTATGTAAATTTTCTAAAATGAACAAGTCTTAGTTTTATAATTAGGAGAAATTCAATTTTGGACTTGGTGGGGGAGGAAGTAGAAGTGAATCCCAGTTTTCCTAACAGCAAACCACAGGAGGTTCCTCTCTAGCGTGACACAAATGTTTACCAAATTGTCAGATCTGCATCAGAGTCACTACTTACAATAACCACATTACTCTAGCCAAAGCCTCTTTGTGTTCTGTAAAGCGGAGTCAAGGCCCCTTCGTTTTCATTTTTTACCCTGTTGATTATGTCTGAGGTTGGGCTCCCTGGAAACACACCCTGAGATGGAGGTTTGGCTGCCAAGACTGACTGCAGAGCGCCCTCCTTTGGACACACTTGTATGGAGTGTATGCCGGACTGAGCCGAGGCAGAGGTTGACCAGCAATGCGGTTGCCGCCGCGGTCTTCTGTCAGCCCTCTGAGGCTCTCAGATGCTGAGACAGCCATCCAGATATGTCCTGTACTGAGACAAGGGATCAGGCTGTGTTCTTTGTTTTTTTTTTAAATTTTATTTTTAAAGCTTTTATGCAATTTTAAAAGGTTACTTTCTGTTTACAGTTATTACAAAACATCGGTCATATTCCCTGTGTTGTACGATACATGCTTCGGCTTATCTTACACTCAGGAGTTTGTGCTTCTCACTCCCCTACTGATACTGGGTTCCCACCCCGCCCAGCCGCTAGTGTGCTCTCCGTAGCTGTAAAGTACTCTGGTCTTCACTAGTCATTGGATGTGGGCTGCCTCACGGGGAACATAAAACTTCTGTGAGATAGCTCCCTTTGACTGAGGTCAGTTCTCAAGGGAAGATTCATCTGTAAGTCACCAGCAAACATTCTCAGTGGTTGGAGAGGGGAGTGCCTTTATCCCGAAGGAGAGAATCCGGGTGATGCCCCACAGGATCTCCTGCAGAACGGTACTAGTGCACTCTTGCCCTTTGCCCTAATTATCATACTTTTTTTCACTGAAAATAATTCTATATTTCCCCTCACAATCCCTTCCTCCTGCATCTCTCCACTTACAGATTCCTATAGTTAAAGCACCTTGATTCAAATACGACTTTTTGAAGAGTTGATTGAAGAGTCATTCATTATTTATATTTAATGAGTGTTTTCTACTGTGTGAGGCATTGTTCCACATGCTGAAAACACTGCAGGGAACAAAATCCCTTTCTCATGGGTCTTTTACTCACTCTTGGCCATACTGAAATTTTCATGTCCACCATCACTGCCAAGGCTTTGTCAATGGGCCAGGTTGACAGTCTCTACTTTTACGGTGAATCTCCTCCCTATAAGAACTGCGTTAGTCGCACGTAGATACACATTTCTGACTGCTTTCTTTAAGAATCAGTGTCTCAAATGTGTCAAGAAACGTTTGAATCTTAGCTGTGGGTTCAACTTTTAGTACACGTAAACAAGTAAATGACTAGCAAACAAACTAAAAATAACTGCTTAACACTGTGCTGGTGAAATAGGCAGCTGTCTGATGGCTATTCCCTTGCTTTCTATCATCATTTAAGTCCAACCTAAAATCTCTTAGATTACTTCCGGGGATGTTTTTTCTGAATGAACAGACTTTAAAATAGCTTTCTTGACTCCTATTTGCTTGGCATCTCTACTAGATAAGTACGATTTGCTTTCAAGTCTCAGTTTTACAATGAAATTGGGCAAGTAACTTTGTGCTAAGTTCAGTCTTTGAAAAGTGGGGAAGATTAAAAACAATTGGTAAGATGATTTCTCTCAGCGGAACAATTCTCACGTTTTGAGAAGTAAGGCCACACTATTTCAGATGTGATGAAGAAATAATCTGCCTAACTACTAAAAAAAATCCTGTGTGGGAGAAATGAAACCAGGTGGATAGAATGGGAATGCCATATTTTTTTCTAGACTTCTTTTTTTTTTTTCCTCAAGACTTGGTAAGTAGTTAACTATAGAAACTAAATCACATTTTTAAGTTTGTAGTTATTTATTTGTGGGTTTTCTTTTGTTGCTTTTAAATAAAAGTTTGGTGATTGAATTCAAATTTTTAAAAACTAACACTGCAGGGTTTATTCTTTCATATAAAAGCGGATAAGGATAATTGGTGTAACTGAGAGACATAATTTTGTTGACCATTATCCCTACATTCAGGGTTAGAATCTCATTAAGCTCTTGTGAATATTTTGAAAATGACTGAGATACTTAGCAAAATGTTCATGCATTCATAGCAATTTTCTGTTAAAAACCAAGTGAAAGTTAATTATGTAGATTTATATCCTGACCCACTTTTGTTGATTCAGATTAAGGGCCCTACATGAAACAAAACCTGGTCACAAATCAGGTACTGTTTCTTCTTTTCAATGGAAAATTGTACTTCCACACTGGTAAAAACCCAAGGCTGGGAATGGTGCCATAAAATATTTATATAATCAACAATAAAAGATACACAGCCAATTACATAAATTTATCAAGGTAAATCCCCCAACGAATCCTCATCTTGAAGTGAAAATTCCATTTAAATTCATTGACCAATATTTTACAAAATCAGTCATTTCCATGCAAGAATATTTGGTATAGAACTAATAATGGGGCTGTTAGTACTTAGACTCATTCGTTCTGGTCATTCTTCAGCTTATCAGCACTTTCCCCCCAGATACTAATAAGAAATACACCAAGAAAATGCCATAGAGACTTAAAATTTTAACCACCTACATTATCATTATCATCTTTATTGTACCATCATCATTATCAATTTGATCAAAGCACTGCAAAATTCTTCAATAAAAGTGACATTTGAAGAATTTCTTACTGAGAATAAATGTTTTTTTGAAACACAAATCAGTTCCAGCTCACTTAAATTAAAAGTATTTCTTTGTTGTTTATTAAGTATCTTTTTACATTTGTTATATTATTTCAAGAGTTTGTGACGAAGATACTAAAAGAGAGAAGAATATTATTAGCATGGATGAAAAATAATATTAACTGGAAGACTGCCCCTTCAAACTTCTACTTAAAAGTTGGTAGAATCAGTTTCCTGGATATTAGTGAGGGTTCTCTAAGGTGACAAAGAGAAGCTATTAATAATCAGCTTGGGGGAAGGGTAGGGAGGGAGGCTTAAGAGGGATGGGATATATGTGTATGTATAGCTGATTCTCATTGTTACACAGCAGAAACCAACACAACATTGTAAAGCAATTATCTTCCAATTAAAAATAAAATTAAAAAATTACCTTGACAGATGTATGCTGCTGCTGCTGCTAAGTCGCTTCAGTCGTGTCCGACTCTGTGTGACCCCATAGACGGCAGCCCACCAGGCTGCCCCATCCCTGGGATTCTCCAGGCAAGAACACTGGAGTGGGTTGCCATTTCCTTCTCCAGTGCAAGAAAGTGAAAAGTGAAAGTGAAGTTGCTCAGTTGTGACCCTATGGACTGCAGCCCACCAGGCTTCTCCATCCATGGGATTTTCCAGGCAAGAGTACTGGAGTGGGGTGCCATTGCCTTCTCTGTGACAGATGTATAGAAGCTATTAAAAACTGGTAGTTGCCTCTGTCCTTTCAGGCCCTGATGGCTCAGAGGTTAAAGCATCTGCCTGCAATAAGGGAGACCTGGGTTTGATCCCTGGGTCGGGAAGATCCCCTGGAGAAGGAAATGGCAACCCACTCCAGTATTCTTGCCTGGAGAATCCCATGGACGGAGGAGCCTGGAGGGCTACAGTCCAGGGGGTCGCAAAGAGTCGGACACGACTGAGCGACTTCACTTTCACTTTCTTTCACTTTTCAGGCTTCCATAACAAAATACCATGGACTGGTGACTTACAACAAACATTTTTCACAGTCTGGAGACTGGAAATTCAAAATCAGGGTGTCCACATGGTAGGGTTCTTGTTTCTAGACCTGTTTAGTAGACAAAGCTAAGAAATACACAACACGCACACACATGTGCACACATAAACACATGCACACACAAACACATGCACACAGAAGCACATGCACACAGAAGCACATGCACACAGAAACACATGCACACAGAAACACATGCACACAGAAACACATGCACACAGAAACACATACGCACTAATGTTAAAAAAACCTTACAAGTTCAAAGATTTCAGGGCTTAAGTTAAAAGCTATAGGGCTTTTAATTTAACCTCTTCTGTTTTATATTGATAGCTCCCTTTCTTTCACCATCAAAATCCCTAGTTCTCAAGGACCCAGGGAATAATAGAATTTGAAGATCCCATAATTATTCATTTACTTTATTTCACATAGTGGTCTCAGAATACCAATAATATTACCACAGCAATGTAGTTACTAAGTACAGTTATTTTGAATATGTTTTTTCCTTATCACTCCCTTTATGAGTTATACCTTTTCTGCATTTTTTAAATCATATGGCCATTACATACAATATTACCTGCTTGTTTACCTTCATTTTTGCCATAATTCTATACACAGTTAACTTTAACCTTATCCACCAGTGCTTATATTGATATCTCTAGTTATTTTAGTTTTTTGAAGCCTGTTTTCTAGTAGATTCCTCAGGAATGGCCCATGAGAATAGTCTCTGAGCTCTTGAATGTTGGTAATTCCTCTGTATCCTTTTTTGAAAATCTGTTTTCTCTGGGTAAAATATCTGTACCTCATATTTTCTTTCTTTAATAATCTTAAACATGTTATTCCATTTTTTTCTGGCATAAAGTGTTGCTTTTGAAAAAGGTCTATTTTTCCTTTGCTTGTAAGTCATTTATTCTTTTTGCCTAGATGCTCAAAGGAATATTTCCATATTTTAATGTTCTGTAACTTTACTAAAGTGTGTCTTGGGGTGATTGCTTTAATATTATAAAGTGCATGGTATGCACTTTCAAAATATAGTTTAAACTAAACTCTATTTTATTTCTGGGATGTGTTCCTGAATTACAGTTTTTTGTATTTATTTTGTCTCCCTCCCCTTCTTTTTAGTGACTCTATTATCACTGCAGATGGTGACTGCAGCCGTGATATTAAGAGATGCTAGCTCCTTGGAAGAAAAATTAAGACCAACCTAGACAGCATATTAAAAAGCACAGACATTGCTTTGCCAATGAAAGTCTGTCTAGTCAAAGCTATGGTTTTTCTGGTAGTCATGTATGGACACGAGAGTTGGACTGTAAAGAAAGCTGAGTGCTGAAGAATTGATGCTTTTGAACTGTGGTGTTGGAGAAAACTCTTGAGAGTCCCTTGGACTGCAAGCAGATCCAACCAGTCCATCCTAAAGGAGATCAGTCCTGAATATTCATTGGCAGGACTGATGCTGAAGCTGAAACTCCTTTGGTCTCCTGATTCGAAGAACTGATTCATTTGAAAAGACCCTGATGCTGGGAAAGAAGGAAGGAGGGAGGAGAAGGGGACAACAGAAGATGAGATGGCTGAATGGCATCACCAACTTGATGGACATGAGTTTGAGTAAACTCCAGGAGTTGATGATGGACAGGGAAGCTTGGTGTGCTGTGGTCCAAGGGGTTGCAAAGGTTTGGACACGACTGAGCAACTGAATTGAACTGATTATCACTGTGACATTTTTGTCTAACTTCAGTATTTGCCATTTTCTTTTGAATCATTTTGTCTTTCTTTATATCACTTATATGCAGAGTACATCATGAGAAACGCTGGACTGGAAGAAAAACAAGCTGGACTCAAGATTGCCGGGAGAAATATCAATAACCTCAGATATGCAGATGACACCACCCTTATGGCAGAAAGTGAAGAGGAACTAAAAAGCCTCTTGATGAAAATGAAAGAGGAGAGTGAAAATGTTGGCTTAAAGCTCAGCATTCAGAAAATGAAGATCATGGCATCCGGTTCCATCACTTCATGGGAAATAGATGGGGAAACAGTGGAAACAGTGGCAGGCTTTATCTTTTTGGGCCTCCAAAATCACTGCAGATGGTGACTGCAGCCATAAAGTTAAAAGACGCTTACTCCTTGGAAGGAAAGCTATGATCAGCCTAGATAGCATATTCAAAAGCAGAGACATTACTTTGCCGACTAAGGTCTGTCTAGTCAAGGCTGTGGTTTTTCCAGTAGTCATATATGGATGTGAGAGTTGGACTGTGAAGAAGGCTGAGCACCGAAGACTTGATGCTTTGGAACTGTGGTGTTGGAGAAGACTCTTGAGAGTCCCTTGGACTGCAAGATCCAACCAGTCCATTCTGAAAGAGATCAGTCCTGGATGTTCACTGGAAGGACTGATGCTAAAGCTGAAACTGCAGTACTTTGGCCACCTCATGCAAAGAGTTGACTCATTGGAAAAGACTCTGATGCTGGGAGGGATTGGGGGCAGGAGGAGAAGGGGACGACAGAGGATGAAATGGCTGGATGGCATCACTGACTCTATGGATGTGAGTCTGAGTGAACTCCGGGAGTTGGTGATGGAAAGGGAGGCCTGGCGTGCTGCGATTCATGGGGTTGCAAAGAGTCGGGCATGACTGAGTGGCTGAACTGAACTGATATCACTTAAAAATATTTATCTTTTAGGGCTGCACCAGGTCTTCGTTTCTGCCCTTGGCTTTTTCTAGTTAGAGTGAGCGGGGGCTGCTCTCTAGCTGTGGTGCTCAGGCTTCTCCTTCGGTGGCTTCTCTTACTGTGGAGCATGGGCTGAAGGGCATGCTGGCTTCGGTAGCTGTGGATTAGTTGTTCCATGGCACATGGAATCTTCCCAGATCAGGGACTGAACCTGTGCCCCCTGCATTGGCAGGAAGATTCCTAACCACTGTACCAGCAGGGAAGTCCCCCTTTACATCTTTTGATTTTACAACTTTTCTTATTTTTATCTACTATTACTCTTAAGGTGTTTATTACTATGTACATTCATTCTTATAACCCTTATTTAGTCATTATTTCTGAATTAATTTTTGCTTTTCTTTTAAATTTTTTCCTCTTAAGTTCTATCTCAGCTTTTCTAATGCTGATTTTCATTGTTTTTTCACATCTCTAATCACTGTTATGAAGCTGGTGGGTGTGTGCTAAGTCACTTCAGTCACGTCTAACTTTGCAACTCCGTGAACTTTAGTACATCAGCCTCCTCTGTCCATGAGATTCTCCAGGAAAGAATACTGCAGTGGGTTGCCATTTCTTCTCCAGGGGATCTTCCCCACCCAGGGACTGAACCTACATCTTTTATATCTCATGCATCGACAGGCAGGTTCTCAGCCCGAGCTCCACCTGTGGTATGGTAAAGTCTTGTGAGAATACTCATTGATTTGAATGTCTTCTTCCGATCACCTTTTCTGGGATGAGAATTCCTTTTCTTTGGGAGTTGACTCTACAGCTTGTCAGTCATGCTTGCTTGGGAGCTGCTATATGTTCTTGTTCCTGGTGAAACAAATTCAGGCCACGAGTTCAGGCCCTTGATGCAAACTGAGTTCCTTTCTGTGACTTTTGATGTTGTCCTTGAATTCGATATCTTTCTCATGACTACAGGCAGCCAAGTTTTCTGCCACGTGAATAAAGTTATTCTGCACTCTGTGAGAACAATAGAGCCCCAAATACTAAGAGACACAGACATGAGGATGGAGAAGGAATTCTGATTGCATTTGAGGTTATAGTTATTCCTGATGTCCAGATAGTTCCATGATTTCTCCCATCTTGGTTATTCTGCTTGACACCTAAGTAAATACCTTATTGCTAACTCTCCATATCTACATAGGTATATTTGAGTAGGAATCTGTTAACAGAAAGAAAATATCTTAGAATGTTCTTACATGGATTTTTACACAAGCAATAATGAAGCCTGTAACATAATAAACACTTTCAAACCTTGTAAGAACCATTTTTTTTTCTTTATTCCTGCCCCATTTTTCAGTGTCTTAAGGATTCATCTTAGAGTATCCTCATTTAAGCTTCTTTCACTCAGAGTGTTCTCATTTCTGCTTCACAGACAACTGTAAATCTTGGAATGGATACACTTTCTCTTCTGCATATATATATACTTTTTCCCCCTGATGTTCGATCTCTTTCGTGTTTTCCTTCCATGTTCTACCTGGGCTTTTCAAATTCGTTATTCAACATAATTTCCCTAATTCTCTGCAGTGTCTATTCTGCTCTTTACTGTGCCCAAAGCCAATTTTCACTTTTGCTGTTGCATTCTCTTCTTATTTCAGCCAACATCCTCTGTAAACCTGCCTTTATGTCAGCGTTTTTGTTTGTAGAGATGCCTGCTCTGGTTTTATAGAGTCTCTGAGATCTTTGTGAGGACACTGAGACTGAAATTCTTATGTAATTTTGAAGAAAAGAATTTTCAGAGCCATGACCTCTCTGGGTCTTTAGGGAAATCTTTCCTTCTCTTCCAGATGTTTTCTTTCCCTTACGTTTTAGTGGGCTCCATTGTTTATTTCACTGACTGACTGGGGAAGAGCTATCCAGGATAGCATTTTTCAACCAGGTTTGGTTTCCATTGTCTCCTTTCTTCACTTGGTTCAGGCAGCTTTCCTCTTCTCAATCTAAGCCTGAAGGTCAGAATGTGGCGTTTCACTCTTCTTCTGTTCATAGTGCCTGATGGGTGTTCAGCACGTGTGACTGTGCAAAGACTGAAGTGACGCCGCGCTCGGGCTGCACTGGGCAACCAGCTGACGTTCTCTGAGCCATGTCATATACAAAGAAACACTCTCCTCTCAACAGTCCCGGCTCTCTTTTATCTCTTGTAATTTTTGTGTGTGTGTGTTTTTTTTTTCCTTTTTCAAACACAAAACATCCCTTGCATGCTATCTTAATGTTCCTCTCTACTTCCTACTAATAGAATGGAAAAATAAAAAGAGAAAAGAGCTGATGAAAGTGACATAAAAGGATGACAGGTCTATGAAAATATTTACTTGCTTGTTTTCCTACAGAATCTAGCCATCATATTCTGGAGGGAAAAGTAGAAACATCTCACCTATATTCATCTTCCTTATTAAATCTCATTCAATTTTGAGGAATTGTACTAGTGTTTATGGAGGCCAAAAAAATCTATTAGCAAGTTTAATATGTTTGTATTTTATTGCAAAAGACAGAAAAGCAGAGATAGCCTCTGTTCTGGGGCACAGACTCTCTATAGTACAGTGAGTAATAGCATGGACATTGGAATCATATAGATACAGGTTTAAATTTAGGCAACACCACTTTCTGTGACTTTGGGCTACTTATCCATTCTTAACTTCCTTTTGTCGTGTGTGAAATGGATGCAATAGTACTTAATTTGTAGGGTTACTGTGAAGAATGTAGTTAGCATTGTGTTTGGTATATCATAAAAACTCAGGAGTTGAAAGCCATGATCGATTATTACAAGTATGACCAAAGATATTATTTTTGAATTTCATGAGTGCATGTGAAATTCATAAGCCCTGTAAGCAGGATTATCTTCTTCAATACTTTTAGAAAATATTTATGATACACATAAACCATTATATGAGCTAGCATGTAATTACTTTAACAGTATGCCACAAATACTACCAAAAATAATTTTCCTGTGCTATGTACCTAACCCATATCTGTTAGCATGAAAATATACCCCTAGGCAATTTGTGTAGGAAGTGATTATTTAGTTACTCAATTAGGAAAGTGGCAATTGATTCACACAGAGTAGATGTCTAAAATAAAATTGTTAACTTGCCTTCCCTACAGGCAGAATGGTCTCTTTTAAGAAAACAACAATTTCCCACATAAGAAATAAAACAAAAAGTTCTCAATAAAAATAGGAAAACAAGTTTGCACTAGTTGTGCAGAGTCTTGTCAGAGTCCAGCTGAGGAAGGTCAGTCAAAACACCACATGAGTGTGTCCAAAAGCAGCCCAGCAAAATCCCTGCTCATAGCCAGTGGGTCTCAAGGTCACAGAGCTTTGTCCTGCCTTGGCAGGATAGGCATTATGGATCAAAGAACATAATTTACATCCAAATTGGCATAATTCTGGAAACAGAATATACATATATTCTTGTTAATCTCACTAAACCATTTCATGTGCCAAGAAAGTTACTAACTGTATCCACCTAAAGCCAGTTTTTGATTACACAGGAATGAATTGTAATTGATCACTTATCTGGCTATATTGTTGCTTCTCCTTTTCTTCTTCCTCTGCTTCTCAATCCTTCTACAATCTGCTAATTCCTCACCCAGGGAGTTAGCTCTCTTCTATAACTGAAGTTTTACTAGTTCACCTCTGATAGCCACTTATATAAGATATTTGAAAAAGGAGACATTTGAAACTATAATTTTTAACAGGGTGTTTAAATATGTGAATTTCATTTATTTGACTATTTTCCTTAAAAATAGCAGAATGTATTTTTATTTTAAAACATATCCAGCTTCATGCAGTGTATTGAAAAAGATAAAGGGACCAAGTTTAGCAAATGCTAAGGATGTGAAATAAAAATGACCATCAATTAGGGAGGAGCTGTTGGTTCAGAGAAAAACTGACTTCTAAGGGGATTCACTGCCTTGGATACAGTGCAAGGTGAACTAGGCAGTTAACACATGGTTTGATATAGATTTGTGTCTTCAAGAAATTCAAAATGTCATATGCTAGGTACATGACTCTGGCAAAGTCCCTTTTGCTATCTTTGAGTCTCAGCATGGCTAATTGTGAGGTGTGGTTCAAATGTAAACTCTATCATGTTTACATAGATTCTTCTAATGAGGAGTCTGAGAAAATGCAGGGATTGAAAGTTCAAAGCAGCACAGGAAATGAGACCTTTGCTTGGAGAAATTAAACATAGTCTTGCAGAACAGGAAAAATTCTGAGTGAAGAGGGCAAGGCAGCATAATGTTATGGATAACAGCTTAAAGCCCAGAGCTAGACTGTCTGGGTTTGCACCCCAACTCTGCCAATTACCTCATGTGTGACATTTTGGTTCCCCAGTTTTCTTATCTGTGAAACTGGGGTGATAATGATGATGCTTACCTAGTGTGGTTTTAAGGAGTAAACGTGTAAAATGCTTTGTTGCTGTTTAGTCGCTAAGTCATGTCCATCACTTTGTGACCCCATGGACTGTAGCCCTCCAAGTTCCATGGATTTTCCAGGCAAGAATACCAGAGTGGGTAACCATTCCCTTCTCCAGGGGCTCTTTCTGACCCAGGGATCAAACCCATGTCTCCTGCATTGCAGGTGGATTCTTTACCACGGAGCCACCAGGGGAGACCCAGCAAAATGCTTAGTATTAGCCTTAGTATGCCTTCATACTTGTGAAGTAAGTTTTGAGGAGAGAAAAATCAATTCTTAAATAGCCTCCACAGTTTTGTGCTAAGGGCATTTACTTTATATATGGGTGCTTGTTAGTTGACTGTTACTCTAACTTGGATGTTATGTGGTCTGGAGAAGAAACAAAAATTAATTTAAAAATCTGTGTTTTAATTTGTGTATAGGATTAAATAATGAAGTGGATTAAAAATAAATCCACTGTTGAATCTTTGTACCAGTCATAGGAGATCTATAGGTTGTCACAACAATCCATCTGAGTTTGAACAGCACAAGCTTCCCTAAAGTCACCAAGAAGGCCAATAAGAAGACTGTTTGAAGGAAGGACATCTGAGTCTCCCATGGTAGGACCAAACACTCACAAAGTATTGTAAACAGTTGCACACAATTCTGGAAGAGGAAGCTGTAAGAAAGTGTAGCTTGAGCTCCTGTGGTGTGAGGAACTGCACTGGATGGATGGGGGATATCACTGCAGCATAGTACTGTGACAGGTAGGTTTATCCCCAGTTGTTTATTCTCTGTCCTATGCTTTGGCTAGTGAGATGTGAGTGAATATGATAGCTGTCTCACCCAACTGAAGCTTAAACAATCAGGTGCTTCATCTTGAGTCCTTTCTTTCTGCCTTTACCAAAAGGATAGCAAGTCTCAGATAGTGGCATCTGGATTTGGGAATGGGAAGACACGTGAGTCCAGCTGAGTTCAGCAGGGCCCAAGTTAACAGGAAGAAAAAGCAGGGGCTTGTCATCAGCCGTTAAGAGATTTGGGCTGTTTGTTCCTGCAACAAAAGTTGACAGTACAGTATTGCTTGGCACAGTTTCCTCTTCCCAGCTCCTTGAGGACATGGTCTAAATGGTCTCGCACAATCTGTGATGTCAAAAAACCACTTTGGTGCATTAGTCAAACTTTATTGTCTTTATCATATCCAGGATGCCTTCATGATGTAAAACTAGTAAATCTAAGCATTTGTTCATCGATATTCTAAATTTGGGGCCCTTTTGTTTATATCTTTGAGGGCTTGGTAATAGGTTTGGGGGACAAGCATCTGTTATCTTTTTCTACTGATGTTGAAGTACAACATATATTGGTGGCACTTGAATTATAATAATTTATTTGAAGTAGATGGAATGATAATAATATTTACTTTACATTTCTATAGTTTCTTTGGTCTAAGGCAGTCAAAGAACTCTTCAAACAGTGTCTCACTGATTGCTCTAATTCTTCCACAAGCAATGAGGTAGATGTAATTTTTGTACAGTGTTTGCAAACTGGAAACATGGGAGCTAGTGAAAGATGATGCTGGGCAATAAAGTATCTGGATGTTTGAAATTACATAGGCAAAGTATCAATGACCAACTACATTTAAAATAATTTCTATAATGTGCTCAGTCCTACTCATTGGGGCCCCATGGACTGTATGTAGCCAACCAGGTTCCTCTGTCCATGGAATTTTCCAGGCAAGGATACTGGAGTGGGTTGCCACTTTCTACTCCACGGGATTTTCCCAACCCAGGGATAGAACCCGAGTCTCCTGCATTGGCATGTAGATTCTTTACCACTAGCGCCCCCTGGGAAAGCCCCACTTTCTATTGTAAACTAGGATATATACTACACTATTTTTGGACAAGTGGAGTTCAACTTTATAGTGGAAGAGAGCAGGTTAGTGATCTCATTAGAAGATGAAGCATCTGTTTTCAGCCCTACCATGAATATTTCAATACATTTCCTTACCTTCCTTGTAATTTCCTTACATTCTCTGTAAAAGTGATATAATTTGCTTTTTTCTCATTTCATTCATTGGAATTTTTAAAAAGTTTTCTTTGTGGTTAAGTACATGATTCAGTTATAAACATCTAATAGTTTCTAAAGAGCAATGTATTGTCTTGGTTAACATGGTATATAGTTTTAGATATTTCTATCAAAGTAGATTTTTTTCCTTGTGAGTTACATTTCATTAGACCCTAATTATGTTTTCTCTGTTGGATTTATTAGGTTCTGAAGAGACATATTAAAATCCTTCACCGTGATCATGACTGCTGTCAATATTTTGTTCAATCCTTTTCCTTCATTGAAGATCTCAGCACTATTCACTACTCCAGTTCTTTTTCTGGATGATTTCAGCATTCCTGTAGATTAACCATTCAACACCTTTTCCTCTTATTATCAATTGTCTTTTATTCCCCTTGTCCTCAGCCCCCCTCTCCGCCTCTATCAACACTTTTGAAAACTGTCATTACTAATCTTCAACATGCTTCGATCTTAAGCACTCCCACCCCTGTCACTGCCAGGGCTACGCACTCGCCCGCGCGGTACCTGCGTGTTCCTCCTTGCCTTCTCTTAAAATGATGGATCCCTGCTTCTTTCAAGAGCAACCTCCTGCTTCTGTATTCTATCCTTCGTTTACTTTTCCACTCATGGATTTGTTTGCTCTTTTCCAGCAAGTCTTCTTTCTCTTTCCTTCTCTCCAGCATCACTAATCTTTTCCTTTTTACCGATCATTCCCATCCACATACACACAGACTGTAAAACTCCCATGAAAACACAAGCCTTTCTCAGATTCCCTACTTCCCCTTGACCCCGCAGAATACCATGCCCTTTCTCTCCTATCTTGAAATATTCACCATGTCCAGCGCTCATTCCACATTTGCTCTTGAACCCATTCTTCTCAAACTTTGTCATTCTAGTTCACCAGAACTATTCTTTTAAGGTTACTGATGACCTCCATATTGCCAAATCTAGTGATCGGTCCTTAGTCCCCACCTTCAACCGCCTGGCAGCATTTTTATTATAAATAATTGTTCCTTCCTTGAAACACTTCACTTAGCTTCTGGGACACCGCACTCTCCTGATTTTCCTTTGCCTCCTTCTCTGTTCCTATCTGTCTCCTGAGCGCCCCTCTTCTTTTTCATGCCCAAATGATGGAGTGCTCCAGGGCTTTGGAGCTATTTATCATCTCTGTACACAAGATTTTTCTGGTTTTCTCAATGGAGCGTGTTACAAGTCTTTATATATTGACAACCCCTGAGTTAGTCTCTGAAGTCTTGGCTTTTCCCCTGAGCTGTAGACTTATAAATCAACTTTCTGCCCTTTAGATGTCTAACAGGTATTTCAAACGGAATTCTTGGTTTTTCTGTTCACATCTGCGGCTGTCTTAGTCTTCCATCTCTGTGACACTATCACAACTAATTATCTATGCCAAAAATCCAGGGGTTATCTTTGATTTCTCTCTTTTCCTCATACTCCACATCAATCATCTTTTTAAAATTTTTTTTAATTTTCCTTTTTAAAAAATTTTTAGACAATTTTTAAAGGTTAGCTTTTGATTTATATTTATTACAAAATGTTGGCTGTATTTTCTGTGTTGTACAATACATCCTGGGGCCTATCTTACTTCCAACAGTTTGTGCCTCTCACTTCCCCGCTGCCCTCGCCTTCCCTCTCCCCACTAGACGGTTCCCTGTATCTGTGAGTCTGCTTCTTTTGGTTGTATTCACTAATCTGTTGTATTTTTTTAGATTCTACAAACAAGTGATACACAGCGTAAGTCTTTCTCTGCTCATGACATTTCACTTACCATAATGCCCGCCAAGTCCATCCCTGTGGCTGTAGATGGCAAAACCAATCATCTCTTGTCTTTTAAATATAACCCAAATTCTCAGCACTTCACTAGTCCGAAACACCACCATCTCTCTTTTGGATTCCTACCAACCTCTTGGAACTCCTCTTCTTTGCTTTCACTTTTCTCTCCCTTCAGTCAGTTCTCTAGAACAGCAGTAGGAGTGATCTTTTACGGATAATAACTGCTTAAAATCTTCGACTGATTTCCAGTTTTCTTAACGAGGAAAGCTTCCCTTCAGTGGCTCACAAGGCCTACCTGGTCTGGCCCCGACTCCCCTCCAGGCACGTCCTGCTCTGCCCAGCGGTCAGCTCCAGCCACTCCACTTTCTGACTGCTCTTTGAACCCTGAAGGCTTGCTCCTGCCTTAGGGTCTTCATGCTTGCTCCTCACACCTGCAGTTTGCTGCCTCCAGAGCCCATACTGCTTTCTAGCTTTTCTGACTCTTTGCTTAAATAGCACTTTTTTAGAGCGAGCCCCCCACCCTTTTCATAGCTTTTTTTAAAAAAATATATTTTTTGATGTCAGTTATTTTTCAAGTCTGTTGAATTTGTTACAATATTGATTCTGTTTTATGGTTTTTGGTTTTTTGACTGTGAGGCATGTGTGATCTAAGCTCCCCCACCAGGGATTAACCCTCACTCCCTACATTGGAGGGCAAAGTCTTAACTGGTGGACCTCCAGGGAAGTCCCAAGAGAGACCCTCCGTGATAATCATTTCCTAAATAATTTTCAGTACCATCCTCTCATCTCTCATTCTGCTTTATTATATATTTCTTTGTTTATTGACTATTTCCTTGTAAGCTGAAATATAACAAGTTCTAATGATTGTGAGGAATGTGTCCATCATGTGAGAATCAATCTAGTCACTGGTGTCTCTCTACTTAGTAATGCTTAGCAGATTGCAGATACTCAATAGACATTTGCTGAATGACCATATGCATAAATTATTTTTTGACATTGGCATATAAACATCATTGTGTGCTCTTTGTGTTGTAAATTTTATAATTTAAAAATTTCCTTTGTTTCAGCTAATGTACTGCTTATGACTTCAATATTATGCTGGTGGCTGTTTTCTTTTTATTTATAGTGAATCACTCAACCTTGGTGCCTCTTTTTATTTATTAACTTTTATTCAAAGTGATATCTCCTGTTTCATTGCTGATTTGCCAGGTTCAGATCAGATTGTTCCATGGCAGTAGTGGTTTAGCAGCAGCTAACCTACGTCGGACACGACTGAGCAACTTCACTTTCACTTTTCACTTTCATGCATTAGAGAAGGAAACGGCAACCCACTCCAGTGCTCTTGCCTGGAGAATCCCAGGGACGGGGGAGCCTGGTGGGCTGCCATCTCTGCAGTTGCACAGAGTGGGACACGACTGAAGTGACTTAGCAGCAGCAGCAGCAGCAGCAGCAACCTACATCAACAGCTGTAATTCTTTAGATCCCATGTTTTTCTTGAAGTAAACCTCTTGAGTAAGAGTCTTCTCCTATGGCCTGGCTGGCTGTGGGGTGAAGAAAAATGCTGTAATTCGTAGGTCCTCCTCATTTGCTTTTGTGAAGTTCAAATATTATTTGTGTACAAGGATCGAGGATGGGTAGAGATGGGACCTTAAGTCACACTGCTAGCAGATAAGCATGTTTTTCAGTTGCCAAGTCATGCCCGACTCTTTGTGACCCCCGGACTGCAGCACGCCAGGCTTCCTTGTCTTTCACTGTCTCCTGGAGCTTTCTCAAACTCACGTCCATCAAGTCGGTGATGCCATCCAGTCATCTCATCTTTTGCTGCCCCCTTCTCCTTTTCCCTTCAATCTTTCCCAGAATCAAGATCTTTACCAATGAGTGGGCTCTTTGCATCAGGTGGCCAAAGTCCTAGAGCTTCAGCTTCAGCATCAGTTCTTCCAGTGAGTGTCCAGGGTTGATTTCCTTTAGGACTGACTGATTTGATCTCCTTACAGTCCAAAGGACTGTCAAGAGTCTTCTCCAGTACCACTGATAGTCCTAAAAGGTTGATCTGCGGGGAACATTATTCACTAAACTCATTTATGAATGGACCCTAGTAATGAATGACAGTACATGGTAGAAGTCTGGGTGTCATTTACGCATTTACCATGAATCCTGTGGTTGAGCTCCTCTCTCAGAATCACTTTCACAGCAGTTATTCTAAGCTGGGACCAAGACTGTCATTTCTCTCTCATTTTGATCCTTAATATTTCTGTCCAAGTCCCACCTGCCCTCATCGCTGAAAGGGGAATGTCAGGCAGCTGTAAATAATAGAAGGCTACAGTGTATTCATATCCAGCTGGTGACACGTCCACTATGATGATCTTTGAAAACTGCCTCACATGCATACAGTCCTGGAGTACTTGCTCATGTCATCAACCCTAAGTCAGTTGCCAATAATCTAAAACCAACTCCTCACTTTTCCAGACAAATGTGTCATTCATCTTAATGTTTTTCTTGACAAAGGCAACTAAGCTGCTAATCATCTCTGGTCAGGTTAATAAAGCAATAAAAGAAATAAAAATTAGAAGTGGCCAACTGGAGATTTTTTATCCCACTTAAATCTTATTATAAACCTACTACTTGAAAAAACTCAAGTGTAATACATCAGTAGGTAGGGGAAGGTCCAATTCTGATCATCAGATCCAAAAATGAGAGCAGATTCTGAGATATAACTACTGATTGTATTTATTTATTTAATGAGGGCTGTGTAAACTCAAGCCTACTAGACACTGAAGCTTGTCTAACTGAGCTTTACACAATCGATTCAATTTTCTTGAACTTTTATATTTTAGGGAACTTGCTGATTAAGTTACTATTCTTCTCTGTATATTGGGAATATAATAAAAAAATAAAAACAAAATCCTCAGGTTAAATGAAAGAGCTGGGAGGACTTCCTGCCCCTGCTTTGAGAGTTAGGTTCTCTTCCTGGCCAATCTGTCAACTTTTTGAGCACTTCCTAAATATTCGTTCACTTGTTTACCCACTTACTCATTTGTTCATTTTTGCTGGGTAACTTCTATGTGTTAACAACTGTTCTGAGATCTGAGGATAGGTCAGTGAGCAAAATAGATACCTTCTTGCCCTATGGAGCACTCCTTTTATTAAGGGAAACCAGTATTTTAAAAATAAGCAAACGGTCATGTAAAATAATGTCAGTTTGTGAAAACTGCTACAGGGAATAATAAAACTAAACTCAGTGGGTAATCTACCTCACTGTGAAAGAGAAAACCTTTTGCTCTTCAGCTATGTGATTATTAGTGTGACATCCCACTGAAAAGTTATGCCAATTATCATGTTGATAAACTGAAAGCCTTGGTTTCTTTTTTGTTTGTTTGTTTTCCAGGATAATGGTTTCATGAGAGATTACCCAGAATGTCCTGGAGGCTCTTATTAAAACTCAGATTCCTGGATCCCACCCATAAAACCATATTAAACAGACTATTAAACCATAATCTCAATGAATCAGGCCTGAGCTTGTGTGCCTTTGAGCGAGAACCCTGGCTAACTGGATATGCTGCCAGGATGGGAGTTATTGCAGCTACGTAAGGAATGAAAAGGACATTAGGCACAGTCATTCTCCTTATTATTGGCACATGGAGGAATCTGTTGGGAGCAAGTATAGACAGTTTGTGGCTTTTATTGGCTTTTCCTCATGCTTAGGCTCTCTAGGCAGGAAAATGTCAGAACCAGTTTCATGACCTCAGTATAGAGCCTTAGTTACCGAGGCTCCTGTAGCACCTCAATATTACTTTAAGGTCAAACCAGGCAGGTGTTTTGATGGATCGGGTAGCAATTTACAGCTGGACACGACTGTGATGTGATTTGATCTTCTAACTCTCCGTACTGGATACACAAGGATTCGACTCTTAGATGAGCTGTGTGTGTGTACCCACAAAACAGAGAATAAAAAGACAATCGCTCATATATGTGACATGGCTTTATTGTCAGAACTGCCATGCCTTAATAGGCAAGACATGGACCAAAACTTCAAAAAGGACAGGCAATAATAATTTTGTTGGTGGTGTTGCTTTATAGTTTATTTTCAATTGGGGGATAATTGCTTTACCATATTGTGTTGGTTTCTGCCATATATCAACATGAATCACTTAGAGGTTTATGCATATCCTCTCCTTCCTGAACCTCCCTCCTGCCTCCCACCACCTCCTACCCCTCTAGGTTGTCACAGAGCACTGGATTTGAGATCCCTGCATCACGCAGCAAATTCCAACCGGCTGTCTAATTTTACATATAGTAATATATATGTTTCAATGCTGTTCTCTCAATTCGTTCCACCCTCTCTCCTCCACCCCCTGCGCCCACCATGTCCACATATTTTTTTTTTCTCTATGTTTGCAATCATAATTTTTGACTGATGTTCCTCAATTTTTTAATAGGACTTTGGACAATAATCCCACATAGAGCAAATAAGTTTGTTAATTACCTAGTATATTATTTGTGATCAGTAAGCCTCGGAGGACACATCAGGAGGTTATATTGCTTGAGGTTAAAGATTATATGGGGCTTCTAGTGATTGTGGTTATGTTCTGTGGTGGTGGCTTGCAAATCTGCCCTCATGTTGATAAGTTACCTGAGGAGCTTAAGAAAATCTCCCTCACCTCCAGATATTCTGAATTGTTCTGAGGCAGAGCCTAGGCAGTTGATTAAAAAAAAGAGAAGAAAACAAGCCTCCTAAGTGACTCTAAAGTGTGGTCCAGCGCCTTGATCTTCATGGATCTTCACAGGAGCAGGCCTTGTATGTTTTCATTCATCTCATCTTTTTTACCCAGTTTTCACATTTAACCAGAAGCAAAGCACATATTAGCCACCCCTAGATGCTTGTCAGGAAATGGACCCTTGAATTCACAGCCACTCAATTATCTATCAGAAGTTGACTTAAAAAATATTATTGAAAATTATTCAATAAAACCTCACCAGGTTTCAGATAAGGGGAAAAATAGCCTCCACAAGTATTACTAGAAAACAAATAATCAATAGTACCTAGTTTTTAACCACTAGCAGAACTTCTTATTTATTATAAACTCTCTTGTCTTTTTTTTATTCAATTCTATGTATTATCTTGCAGTATTAAAAATTTTTTTGACATACCAAAATCCCCTATTAATACACTTCAATGACAAGCTTTTAAAAACAGGGACTGTATCTTTTATGTCTCTAGTCTTTAATTTCCTCAGAATACAAATGGTGCCAGGAATCTAGTAGGTGTGTGATAAATATTTTTAAAAGAATAAATAAATCAGTGAATGAACAATTGATTCTTGTGTCTCGGGTGACAATATTGATTGTACCACCAAAGAATAATAAATATTTTAGGAAGTTTTTTTAGAAATTTTAAGTAAAAAAATAAAAGCAAGTACCATAAGCTGTATTAAAAAGCAAAATTAATCCTGCTAATGACATCCTTCCCTAGGTAGAACCTTCTTCGTCTTCTTTCTGCTGAGTATTCTGGGCTCCATACTTTCAGCAAGTGTGTAGCTAAGTGAGAACCTGTATGCCTGCTTAGCGGGAGTGATGGATGGCAGTTTATCAGTTTCTTCCTATACTGGTGGCTGAAACTTATGGCTCTCAGCACTTGCCACTTGCTGGTGATTGATGGGTTTGTTTACTACTTCTTCCTTTGGTCTGAAGGGAGATACTGAGTGGGGTTTCTGCCAGCACTCTGGAAGGTTTGGCTCAGTCCCAGAGCCAAGAGCTCTGCAGCCCAAGCTGTGTTTATACCACAGAAGCCTTTGAGCTTTTTTGGATTTTAATCACTTTCCTAACAGATGTATTTCTGTTAGGATGGACCAGGCATTGAAACTTGCACTCTGCTCATTAAAACGTAAACTCTGTTTGGTTATAATGCAATGTTTATTTGTTTATTTTTTGCCTCCAACAGAGAAATTAAGTGGAAAATGTTTCTTTCAATCTGATTGCTATTTCCACTGTTATATTTCTGACCGAAGTTAAAGAGACTACTGAACTGAGAAGAAGGGGATGACCGAGGATGAGATGGCTGGATGGCATCACGGACTCTATGGACGTGAGTCTGAGTGAACTCCGGGAGATGGTGATGGACAGGGAGGCCTGGCGTGCTGCGATTCATGGGGTTGCAAAGAGTCGGCCACGACTGAGCGACTGAACTGAACTGAACTGTAATGTCAGATTATTAATGACCCCTTTTTGCTTGAACAAGAGGGTTAAATGGAAACAAATGCATATATAAATTAACATGCTCCTCGCTGTGAGAAAGGAAAATGTGTGTGTGTACGTGAATAATTATGCTTTACACACACAAGCAACATATCTTTACTTTCCATTATCTGACAAGGTCCATAGTGTGTTAATTGCAAACATGGGCTTTCACACAAAAGGAGGAGTTACTTTTAATTTCATAGAACTGTCCTGTGAAAAAGGAGGGTGGGAAATCAAGTCAAAATTAATAAAATGATTTCTGTACTTTTTTATTAACAGAAACCATCATATACACAGTTTGATAGTTGACTTGCATGGCTTTGTTTGCCGGGAAGCCTCTCTCTCTTTTTTATTTCTCCTGTTTTGCTTATTGCCTTCTCTGAAAAGCCCATGGAAACCAGATCTGGCATTTTTATTGTGTTGACATGATTCTGGTAAAAACAGGTTCTAAATAAACACGACAGGTGTCAAGAAAAGCAGCTGGATCTGGTTTAGATGTCTAACAGATGGGAAAACATTAAACTGGAAATGGAAAGAAAGAACCCTGGACTGTCTGATACAGACACCATTGCAACTGTGAATTTTTGACCATTTCCAAGAGCTGCTAGCCACCAGCCTTCACCAAACTGTGACACTGAGTTGGAAATGAAAAAAGACAAGAAATTTAAACTAAGAGCCATGTCCCTTAGAAGGACAGAAGAGGAAGGATGAAGCTATTTCTAGTTGAATCAAGTTTTTCATTAGAAATATACAGTTCTTTCCTGAGCAACTCTTTGGTGGATAAAGGTTCTTTATAATAAAATTGCCTGTGCTATAATAACTAAGAAATAAAATTCATAAATTGTATAAAGCAATGCTGTTAAGTTTCCTATCCTGTAACTTCTGATTCTTCAGGCCATATGAGTCAGGACTTGAAAACTGGCAACAAGAACAAATTATTTCACTAGCTCTAGTCTTTGCAGAATCTTCCTGTATCCCAGTGTTTCTAGAAAAGTCCAAGGCATGTTTTGTCCAAGTTCACCAAGACACCTTTTTTTAAGCTTTACCGTTTCTTTGGTTTTTGCTCTTACTCTTAACTTCCTACAGTGCCTCAGTAAGTCTTGTGAGGACGCCCTTCAAGTGCTGCCACCGTTTACAGTGTGCGCATGAGTCAATATATTGGGATTCTGTTGGTTGTAAGTGACAGGACCTCAGTTTAATTTCACTTTGATTGATTAGCTGCTGAAATTCAATGGCAGGACAGCAGCTGTTTCAGGAACAAGAGGAGTCAAGGAATCCAACCCTGCCAGGAGTCTCCCTCTAGTTTTTCACATTTTTGCCTCCCTTTGCTTTCTTCTTATCTTTAGCCTGGTGGCTCAGCTGGTAAAGAATTCATTTGCAATGCAGGAGACCTGGGTTCGATCCCTGGGTTGGGAAGATTCCCTGGAGAGGGGAATGGCCACACCACTCCAGTATTCTTGCTTGGAGAATTCCATGGACAGAGGAACCTTGTGGGCTACACAGTCCATGGGTTGCAGAGTCAGACTCTACTGAGCGATTAACACGTTCATTTTCTTATCTTCAGACTAGCTTTCTATTATTCTCCACATCACATGTTGAGAGTTTCTTATGTTTGTATTTTGTAATCCAGGCACAGCAAAGAGACTGCCAACCCTCTGAATTCTAGAACTACCAAGACTTGGCTCAGTGTGGGTCAGGGACCCTAATCTGGATCAACTGTGGCAGTGGAGGAATAATATGATGATGGGCTCAGCTTGAGGTGGGGCCCCATTCCTGGGTTATCAGTGGTGGTCAGGGAGCAAGCTAACAAAACTGCTAAACAACATGTGGTCAGAAGTCATGTCTGATTTCCACACTGCTGAATCCGGGGCACTTAGCATAGACCTCCTTACTAGTAGGTATTTTTAAAAAATTGTAGAATGAATGGATTGTGTGTGTGTAGCACAGAGAGGTGGGGAGCAGAGATATGAAAGGGTTTCCCGGACAGGAGATCGACCAAGACGGTAGAGTAGAAAAACCCTGAGCTCACATCCTCTTACAAGCACACCAAAATCACAGCTACCTGCAGAACAACCATCGGCAAAAAAGGCTAGAACCTACCAGAAAAAATCTACAACTAAAGACATTTGGGAGGAACCACAGCCAGGAGGGTAGGAGGGGCAGAATTGTGATACAGTTGAGTCTCACATCCCCTGGGGTGGGAGTAGCTGGGGTTGCTGACCCACAGACTGGAGAAAGGCCACACTGCAGAGGTTCTCCTACAGGAATGAGAGTTCTGAGCCTCATGGCAGGCTCCCCAGTCCAAAGGGCCTACATCAGGAAGAAATTTGGATTTGAAAGCCAATAGGGCTTAATTTTGGAGCTTCCCAGTTGGTGCTAGTGGTAAAGAACCCGCTTACCAATGCAGGAGGCATAAGAGACACAGGTTAGATCCTGGGGTTGGAAAGGTGCCCTGGAGGAGGGCATGCCAACCCTCTGAAACATGACTGAAGCGACTTAATATGCAAGCATGCACTTGCTTTTTTAAAACATCTGAATCTAGTACCAACACAATAGCAAAAATCTTGAAAAATAGAGAAAGATAAAAAATTAAAAAATGTTCACCGTCTTAATGAAAAAATATTCAACATTTTGTATATATAGTAATTTCTCTCTGTTTTTTCCCCCAAACATAGTTTTTAAAAATGATAATAAATACAAAATAGCTTTAATCACTTGGCTACTTTGTAATCTCTCTTGTTTTACTTATTCTTGTGTATGCCTTTTATATATCCTGGCATGGTCTTCATAACCAATTGATACATTTTTAATGTAAATTAAGTTAGTATTTAATTATGTTTGCACCCCATGATCCAGAATGCTTCCATCTTTGATTTTAACGTCTGGTAAAAACAGTGTCAGACTATCTTTTTGGGCTCCAAAATCACTGCAGATGGTGACTGCAGCCATGAAATTAAAAGACACTTACTCCTTGGAAGAAAATTTATGACCAACCTAGATAGCATATTCAAAAGCAGAGACATTACTTTGCCAACAAAGGTCCATCTGGTTTTTCCAGTGGTCATGTATGGACGCGAGAGTTGGACTGTGAAGAAAGCTAAGCGCCGAAGAATTGATGCTTTTGAACTGTGGTGTTGGAGAAGACTCTTGAGAGTCCCTTGAACTGCAAGGAGATCCAACCAGTCAATCCTGAAGAAAATCAGTCCTGAATATTCTTTAGAGGGACTGATGCTGAAGCTAAAGCTCCAGTACTTTGGCCACCTCATGCGAAGAACTGACTCATTGGAAAAGACCGTGATGCTGAGAGGGATTGGGGGCAGGAGGAAAAGGGGACGACAGAGGATGAGATGGCTGGATGGCATCACTGACTCGATGGACTTGAGTTTGAGTGAACTCCAGGAGATGGTGATAGACAGGGAGGCCTGGCGTGCTGTGATTCGTGGGGTCGCAAAGAGTCCGACATGACTGAGCGACTGAACTGAACTGAACTGAACTGAACTGAAGGAGAAGACTCTTGTGAGTCCCTTGGACTGCAAGGAGATCCAACCAGTCCATCCTACAGGAGACCAATCCTGGGTGTTGATTAGAAGGACTGATGCTGAGGCTGAAACTCCAATACTTTGGCAACCTCATGCGAAGAGTTGTCTCATTGGAAAAGACCCTGATGCTGGGAGGGATTGGGGGCAGGAGAAGGGGATGACAGAGGATGAGTTGGCTGGATGGCATCACTGACTTGATGCACATGAGTTTGGGTGAACTCCGGGAGTTGGTGATGGACAGGGAGGCCTGGCGTGCTGCTATTCGTGGGGTTGCAAAGAGTCAGACACGACTGTGCTCGGTCACTGAACTGAACTGAACTGAATAAAGCTTTTAACAATGGAATCCATTTTTAGAAAAATCCTCTTTAATAATAGATGTCATGCTGCAGTCAGTTTGGAGCTCAGAGATCCCCTGATAACTGAACAGTTTTGCTGTTTGCAATTGTCTCAAACACTCATCCATCAAAAACTTCAGTTGGATAGTTATATAATCTAATGAAAGGGAACAGGAGAGAGGAAACATTTTAGTTTGTTTAAGATACATAGCTTTAACAATTTATGAACTGAGAGAAAATTTGCTGCTCAGTGGATATTTTGAGGCTTATTTTCATGTCTCACTCTATTTTTTTAATGTCTCTCCCTCAAATCTCAAAATATTTAGATAATTTCCTTTTCATTGATTATCTGGGTAAAAAGGACAGCATTTCACAATCTCAGCATACAGAAAGTAAATTAGAGAATTAAGCCACTTTCCAGGTATTTCAAGTTAACGCCCAATCCCCAAACAAAAGAAACCCCTGGAACAATTTCCTACTGTCTCAATTATCTGACTCTTTCATGTGAATATGGATTATTTTGACGTGGATTGTTTTGAAGTTGCTCTGTTGGTACACATCTATTTGCCTAAGAGACAGAAGTGTATGGATCACTGCAAAGGTCTGAAATGATTACTTTAGAAATATACTGTGGCCTGCAGTAAAAGACTGGTTTCCCAAACTTTGTCTGTTTTGAAAGAATTTCAGAAAACACCATGGAATACTCACTGTGGGTTAATTCTGGAACTCTGCTTGCTGCAGCTTTAGGTGTGAAAAGCCTCAGGTCCTCAGCACAGAACGCTATCGTCCAAAGCTGGGGAGAGCCTGATGGGAAACCTCTGGAATATGCTGAATCCTATGGGATCAGTCCTAAAGGAAATCAGTCCTGAATGTCCATTGGAAGGACTGATGCTGAAGCTGAAGCTCCAATCCTTTGACCACACGATGCAAAGAACTGACTCATTGGAAAAGACCCTGATGCTGGGAAAGATTGAAGGCAGGAGGAGAAGGGGATGACAGAAGATGAGATTGTCGGATGGCCTCACTGACTCGATGGACATGAGTTTGAGCAAGCTCCGGGAGATGGTGAAGGACAGGGAAGTCTGAAGAGCTGCAGTCCATGGGGTTGCAAAGAGTCGGATACAACTGAGTGACTGAATTGAATTGATGGGATTAGTCATCTCTGGGTGGCCAGTGTCCCCAGAAAGCAAGGGACAGGCTGTGGAAGAAAGCTGTTTGCTTCATTTTTTTTTTTTTTTGCAATGTGCACAAAACCTTCAGTATATTAGATAGCATGTTTATTATATTCTATTTGCATCCATAAACAATTTTAAAGAGAATCTGTATGAAACAAGTAATTTGAGAGGCTCACTATTTTGGTTGTGGATTTGATTACTCTTTTCTTTTTTTTCATTCTTCCTGCCAAACTAACTTCGAATTTTGTGTGGTAGAGGAAGTTGAGTTGACATTATGTGTTTTGAAGGGTCTCTGTGGTCCTAATAGCTGTAATTGTGTCTTTAGAGGAGGGTCAGAGTGAAAGGAGGGTGGATCCTCATGTTGTGGGGAGAACTCCATCAAGAAACAGTGAGGGAAGTGTTCCAGTTTCAAATGTGGCCACTTCATATATCTGGAGTGAATATTTTATTTTGTGAATATCTTATATTTAAATGTCTGAATGCTAGGTGACATTTAAGTCAATAGTTTCAAACTTTTTGGTCTTAGAGCTACGTTACTGTTTTAAAAATTACTGAGGTTTTTAAAGAGTTGTTGCTTACATGGCTTCTACCTATGAATGTACTGTGCTTAGTTAACTGCTCAGTCATGTCCGGCTCTTTGCGAGCCCATGGGCTGTAGCCCTGCAGGCTCTTCTGTCCATGGGGATTCTCCAGGCAAGAATATTGGAGTGGGTTGCCATGCCCTCTTGCAGGGAATCTTCCTGACTCAGGAATCGAACCAGGGTCTTCTGCATTGCAGGTGGATTCTTTACCAAATGAGCTATCAGGGAAGCCCTATAACTATGAATGTCACTGTTTAGAAATCAAAGCTGACAAATTAGATTCATTTAAGATTCTAAAATAATAAACCAGTCACATGTAATGTAAACAACATTTTTACTGAAACTAGACCCTGTATGCAAGACAGCAAAAAAGACACAGATGTGTATAGTGGACTTTTGGACTCAGAGGGAGAGGGAGAGGGTGGGATGATTTGGGAGAATGGCATTGAAACATGTATACTATCATGTAAGAAGCAAATCACCAGTCTATGTCTGATGCAGGATACAGCATGCTTGGGGCTGGTGCACGGGGATGACCCCAGAGGGATGTTGTGGGGAGGGAGGTGGGAGGGGGGTTCATGTTTGGGATCGCATGTACACCCGTGGTGGATTCATGTCAATGTATGGCAAAACCAATACAGTATTGTAAAGTAAAATAAAGTTAAAATAAAAATTTTAAAAAAAGGAAAAACAAAACAAAAACAAAAAAACAAAAACAAAAACAAAAAACAAAAAATAAAAATAAAAAGGACAATACAGTGAGAAGAGTGACAATGTTTCACAGGTTTGAAATTTCTCGTTCTTAGTACGTGATGGTTGGGTTTTCAAACCTCCTTCTGAATCCAATCTATTGCAATATGTTATTCTGGTTGAAGTATGTATGGATATGTAGTTTGGAAAGTTTATTTAAACAGCCTTCAGTTCAGTCGCTCAGTCGTGTCCGACTCTTTGCGATCCCATGAATCACAGCACGCCAGGCCTCCCTGTCCATCACCAGCTCCCGGAGTTCACTCAGACTCACGTCCGTCGACTCCGTGATGCCATCCAGCCATCTCATCCTCTGTCGTCCCCATCTCCTCCTGCCCCCAATCCCTCCCAGCATCAGAGTCTTTTCCAATGAGTCAACTCTTCGCATGAGGTGGCCAAAGTACTGGAATTTCAGCTTTAGTATCATTCCTTCCAAAGAAATCCCAGGGCTGATCTCATTCAGAATGGACTGGTTGGATCTCCTTGCAGTCCAAGGGACTCTCAAGTGTCTCCTCCAGCACCACAGTTCAAAATCATCAGTTCTTTGGCACTCAGCGTTCTTCACAGTCCAAATCTCACATCCATACATGACCACTGGGAAAACCATAGGCTTGACTAGATGGACCTTTGTTGGCAAAGTAATGTCTCTGCTTTTCAATATGCTATCTAGGTTGGTTATAACTTTTCTTCCAAGGAGTAAGTGTCTTTTAATTTCATGACTGCAGTCACCATCTGCAGTGATTTTGGAGCCCCCCAAAATAAAGTCTGACACTGTTTCCACTGTTTCCCCATCTATTTCCCATGGAGTGATGGGACCAGATGCCATGATCTTCGTTTTCTGAATGTTGAGCTTTAAGCCTTAAAAAGGTCATTATGAGCAATCTTTTTTGATATTACACCACAACTAGGCAATCAGTAGTTCTTAAAGCTGAAGCTGTATCAGTGAAACTTTTGTGTGCTGTTGTGTTTGAATCCTTTTGTCTGTCTTGCAATGGGACTGAATCTTTTAACTGTGTTTGGTTTTATAACATCATGCATTGGTTACTTGAAAAATATTGGTTCACTGAGCTATGCATATTTTCCAAATATTAACACTTTTTATTTACCATTCTGTATGATGAAATCACATTCATTAATATCACCACAGATCCCATAGAAAGTGAAAATGAAGTGAAAGTGAAAGTTGTTCAGTTGTGTCCAACTCTTTGTGATCCCATGGACTATACAGTGTATGGAATTCTCCAGGCCAGGATACTGGAGTGGGTAGCCTTTCCCTTCTCCAGGGGATCTTGCCAACCCAGGAATCAAACCAGGGTCTGCTGCCATTGCAGGCAGATTCTTTACCAACTGAGCTATCAGGGAATCCCTCTTCATAAGCCTTGCAGTATTTTGAAACTGTTAACCTCAGTGTTGGGTCTGAGTTTTTCAAACTGCTAATTTTTGTTGAAAGCTTAAAATCAAGCATTGGCAACAGATTCAATTAGTTGTTTCCCATAAAGTAACAAGGTAACATTGTTCTTTTTTGAGAAAATATCTGCCAACACCAAAGTCTGAATAATCACAATCAGTATTGTCAGCTCATCTTTCAAGTAAAAATAATTTTCTATGAAAAGACTAGCCATTTCAGGTTACAGCTCAAACAATAGCCCAAGTGCTTTTCCTTGAGATCAACATGGTATGCAGCAGAGTGCTTTAAAAGTTGGTAAGATAGTCAATCTTAAAAGTTCTCATCATAAGAAAAAAATTAGTAATTCTATGTGATGATGGATGTAAAGACTAACTGTAGTGCCCATTTAGCAATTTATAAAAAATATTGGCTCATTATGCTGTACTCCTAAAACTGATACATGTCACATATATCAACAAAAACAAGTGCTTTAATCGTGTGTCCCATTTCTGCACACAGAATATTAAAGCTGTGTAACTTAGGGCTTGAAGTATTTTTTAGATTTTTTTAATTTCAGTAATTTACTTCTTCCTAATTGTAGATGATGAAATGAGGTTCTGAGGTCACAGCACTGATTGGGGACACAGTCAGGATTTAAATGGACAGCTGAAGAATTAGAGCTTCTAGCATCTCCCCTTGTTACTCTCCTCCCTGTGAGAGAGCTGCAGAGACCTGCTCCCCACTTCCTACATTCTCCCAAACTAGGAAACAAGATGTAACAGCTTCACCCAGATATTTCCAGTCACTTGGCAGAGAATTAGCTTATTTCTCTAGTCTTCCCAGCCAGCAAGACAACCATCTTGGACCTCACCATCACTGCGGCCATCAACATGGCCACCACCGCAGCTAAGCTCTGGGTCCCAGAGGAGGTAAGGAGTTCAGAGGCTTGGCTCCTGAGCAATGAAGCTGTGATCAGGGTGACACTGTCCAGCACTCTTCTCAAGATCTTAATTGTGGTGCTGATTGCGTACCTCTTGTGGAAGAGAATCAAAGGTAAGTGGTCTGGAATCCCCAGCCTCTCCCCAAGATTCCCAGCTGGGTGTTTCTCAGAACCCTCCTGCATCAGAATGTCCAAGGCTACTCAGTAAAAATGCAGAGCCCTGCAGGACCTGAGGTCTGGGCTTGGGAATCTGCATTTTAGGTGATATTTGTGTGTCATCAAGTTTGGGGACCACTTCTCAAGACGAATCCCTTTCCATAAACCCGATCATTTTCCAGTTCTTGTCTCCTGACTTAATCATTTCTTATGAGTCTCACCTTTGGTTCATGAGGAGGGAGGGCCTGCCCTGGGAAACATAAGCAAGAGCAGAAGGGACCAAGGGTGGCTCCACTCAGCAGGCACTGGTTGGGCACCCATTTTCCAGGGCCTGGCTTGTAACTGGAGATGCAAAAGGAAATAAAACACAGGTCCTGCCCTCAAGGAACTGGGGGATTGGAGGATGGGGGCAGGGGGACAGTTGCCTCAAGGGCTAATGCCTGATGCTGGGAAAGACTGAAGGCAAAAGAAGAGAACAACAGGGGATGAGATGGCTGGATGGCATCAGCAACTTAAGAGACATGCGCCTGAGCAAACTCCAGGAGACAGAGAAATACAGGGAAGCCCAGCGTGCTGCAATCCAGGTGGTCACAAAGAGTTGGTCATGACTCAGCCACTGAACAACAACAATGGGAGGTTGGGCAGAAGAAGGGATAATCAAGGAGGACTTCTCAGAGGAAGTGACACCTGCAAAAACTATCAAAGAATGGAAAAGAATTAGCCAGCGGGTGAGGGTCGTGTAGAAGTCACTGTCCTTCCAGGGAAAGGAAAGTATTCTGGGAACTCAAAGTAGCTGGGGACTGTGGAGGAGCCAGGAGATGAGAGAAGACCTTGGAAACCACATCCCAGAACAGAGAAGTGGTTAAGGCTTGAATATTTTAAAATTAACGTTTCTTTTGCTTCATGAAGAGCATCAGTGAGTGAAACTGCTATTCACATTACTATCATCATCATTAGTATTTTTATTTCAAGTACACTATTAGCTCATCGGTGCCATTACCTTGATCTGTGCTTAAGCACTAACGGTTTCTCCTGTTATCGCTTTTCACCATCGATACAAAGGCCAATACTGTGGAAAAGACATTAGCACCATAGTATTGCTATGAAAATAGCTCTGATCTCATAGACTCGCAGAAAATATCTCAGGGGTTTCCAGGGGTCTGGGTACCACACTTTTAGAACCACTCACCTAGATCCTCAACTGATTTTTAAAATATTTTTCATAGTATAGAAGCAGTGAGAGTACACGCTAAGTGAAAAAAATGGGGGACCTGAAATTTAATGATGTTACAGATTATACGTTTTCACAAGAATTTTCATATTACAAGAAATGGCAATATATTTCCCACTGTACAAAAATCAATGTGTTCCAGAAGTCAAAAGCAATGTGTTCTCAAATTTATGTTAGAAAATGATGAAAAACTTTAACAAATATTTTAAAATACTAAGTTTATAGAAATGAGAAAGTTTAGAAGTGATAAATATATAGATATACTTTGTTGTTAATTTTTATTTGATAAATTTATACCCCCTTTGCCCATTTCTCCTGATACAATTTTATTAAGAAATTTTAATAGTTTAAAATCTATTCTTCATGTGCATGCTTCATAGAGGAAATTTCATTTGTCTATTTAAATGAACATTCACTTTTGATTTTAGGTAGAAAAATCCTGGTATCAAATCATTCTGTAAGCATGGCCAGTGCTGCTACAAAGTAAGCAGAACTGTTACATGGAACCTATGTCTCTTACTCTGCAAAGTGCTCTTCCTTTTTTCCTTCTTCCTTTCCTTTCTCTTTTTGCCTAGTTTTCATTTGTTTTGGAAAGCTTTTTATTTTTTTAACTTATCCACAGTGAACTTTCTTCAGTCTAAAAAAAATAGGCTTTACCTGTTTTTTTTTTTTTTTTCTCTTTTAAAGAAGTGTTCTATTCTTGCTAAAATGTATCTCTCGGAATAAATCTGAAATAAATATCACACATCACTCTGACTTTCCTTTTCACTTTTATTCTTCAGCTGGAGTATCTCTGGGAATGCCTTTCCACGTACAAGAAGGTTATCGCTAGCTCTCTTCCACCTAGCAGTTCTAGTATCAACATAAGGGACAGATTGCTCTGTTCTTATATTCTAGGAAGAGCAGGGAGCAGTTAAGATTTGACTCCGGAGTAAAATGGCTTTGGATTATTCCCTCAGCTTGATGAAGTTATTTAACCTCAAAAATGTTGGTTTCTTCATCTGTAAAAATAGACTAACATTAGTGCCTACTACATGAAGTTTAATTGAGATAATACATACATAGTATTTAGCATAGTGACTGGAACAGCTCAAGGCATGCTTGTCATTACTTTTGATTCTCAGTGTCCTCAGCATTTATGTTACATGACATGTAAAGGTTCCAACAATAAATGCTAATTTCTCTCTGTATGGCTGACTTTTGTGCGGATAAAATTTCTGAAAACTATTGATCCTTATCAAAAAGAGAATCTTAATAGTATGAAAAGAGTCACAAATCTATATACACAGATGTAAAAAGAATATAGAGTTTATGTTCTCTCTCACTTATTTGCTCTTTCTTTCAAGGGTCTAATCTACTAAGTTGCAAAGTGGAACAATTTATTATAAATGCAATAATTTAAATCTAACCCAATAGTTTTGGACTTCCTCGATGGCTCAGTGGGTAAATTATCTGCCTGCAATGCAGGAGACACAGGTTTGATCCCTGGGTTGGGAAGACCCCCTGGAGAAGGAAACGGCAACCTACTCTAACAGTGTAAGTCTTTAGGCAACCTAATATTTTTGGTCTAAACCTCAGTGTTTTGGTCTCCTCCTTCTCAACCTCCTTCTCTCCAACATGGTGTCTGGGTGCACTGGAGGGGGCACCCACTGGTGAGGGGAAACAGATGGTCTCTAAGATGTATCTTCAAGACTGTGTACTGTCCTCTGGCCCCTATGGAAATGCCTCTTGTTTACCTACAACTGCTGCTTGCTCTGTTAGAGGCTGAGGTTATTGTCTATTCTCTATACATTCAGGATCAGGGCCAAATGGCTGTTTGGTGATTAGCCTTAAGATCTGTCAGTTCTGTTCAGTTCAGTCCAGTCACTCAGGTGTGTCCAACTCTTTGTGACCCCGTGGACTGCAGCTTGCCAGGCTTCCCTGTCCATCAGCAACTCCCAGAGTTTACTCAAACTCATGACCATTGAGTCAGTGATGCCATCCAAACATCTCATCCTCTGTCATCCCCTTCTCCTCCTGCCTTCAATCTTTTCCAGCATCAGAGTCTTTTCCAATGAGTCAGTTCTTCACATCAGGTGACCAAAGTATTAGAGTTTCAGCTTCAGCATCAGTCCTCCCAATGAATATTCAGGACTGATCTCCTTTAGGATGGACTGATTGGATCTCCTTGCAGTCCATAGGATTCTCAAGAGTCTTCAACACCAAAGATCAAAAGCATCAATTTTTTGGCGCTCAGCTTTCTTTATAGTCCAACTCTCACATCCATACATGACTACTGGAAAAACCATAGCTTTGAATAGACGGACTTTTGCTGGCAAAGTAATGTCTCTGCTTTTTAATATGCTGTCTAGGTTGGTCATAGCTTTTCTTCCAAGGAGCAAGTGTCTTTTAATTTCATGTCTGCAGTCGCCATCTGCAGTGATTTTGGTGTCCAAAAAAAAAAAAAAAAATTTCTCACTGTTTCCACTATTTCCCCATCTATTTGCCATGAAGTGATGGGACCAGATACCATGATCTTAGTTCTCTGAATGTTGAGTTTTAAGCCAACTTTTTCACTCTCCTCTTTGACTTTCATCAAGAGGCTCCTTAGATCTCTGTAGCATCCATTTATTCTCTGGAACGCTTTGCCCCTGTCACTGACTCTTGATTCTGAGCCAAGTCAGACTATGTGTTGACCTTCTGTGTGCCATGTTGGAGTCAAGTGGGAACATCTATTTTAGGAGAACTCAGCTAAGACACTTTCTCTGCCTAATCACAAGATGCTACTACAGCTTTCACTTGGTTGCCACCGCCCCTCGCCTCCCTCCACCCCCTCCGCCCCACGTAAAGGAGGATAAGATGCTTGTGTTTTAGGCATTTCCCTAAATGCAATACCCTGAGATAGGAGAGCAGGACACACATATCTCATATACTTTTGGTGGCTTTTCTTCACCCAGGTTGGGAAGGTGGGCTTCCCACCTCCTGAATGACACATCCTGGGGATCTGGTGCACCAGCCCTGTGTCTCCATGTGCTTAAAGTGGTGCATTGTGAAGCAGACATCTTTGTCTGTCTTTGTCTTAACAGCCTGGCTTTCAGGTCCACTTTCTCCCTTAAACAGTTCAAAGACCCCCCTCCAAGAATCGAAGTTGAGCAATACTGTCTTTGTTCCAGGCTTCTTCCTTCCCCATAGCAATAAATCCTTGGCTCAAATTCTTTAAGAAAAGCTGAAAGGACCTAGAGGGGGAAGATAAGAACATTGTTTTAATAATCGCAATGTAAGGCTATGGTTTTTCCAGTGGTCATGTATGGATGCGAGAGTTGGACTGTGAAGAAGGCTGAACGCCGAAGAATTGATCCTTTCGAATTGTGGTGTTGGAGAAGACTCCTGTGAGTCCCTTGGGCTGCAAGGAGATCCAACCAGTCCATTCTAAAGGAGATCAGCCCTGGGATTTCTTTGGAAGGAATGATGCTGAAGCTGAAACTCCAGTACTTTGGCCACCTGATGCAAAGAGTTGACTCATTGGAAAAGACCCTGATGCTGGGAGGGATTGGGGGCAGGAGGAAAAGGGGATGACAGAGGATGAGATGGCTGGATGGCATCACCAACTCGATGGATGTGAGTCTGGGTGAACTCCAGGAGATGGTGATGGACAGGGAGGCCTGGCGTGCTGCAGTTCATGGGGTCGCAAAGAGTCGGACACGACTGAGTGACTGAACTGAACTAAAGATCCTCTGTTACATTAGTTTACCAATGTTTGTCTAAATACAAAACCCATGCTTTTTCTAAGGCGCAGTATCTGGCACTGGGTAAGCCCATGGTCTTTCAGGGCAAGAAGAAAATCAGAAATCAGACGATATAAACAGACTTGAAGTAGTTGGCATTTGGAAAGAAGCAGTGAGGAAGGAGAGAGACAGACATTAAAGATTCTCTGAGAGTGCTCATGCCAAGTATTATTGCCAGAGGAATGGATGTACTCCTGATCATTTCATCATATTGCCTTCAAAACTTTTACATATCCCTATATTAAAGGGTTATTAGTGAAATGATTGTTTGGAGTAAAACACAGATTGGTCTCATCCAATTGTATATCCAAAATATTTAGGTTGTAATCTAAAATATTATTTTTTGGTGGCATTTCTTTAGCACTTGAGATCACTTAAAATGAATTAGGACACTGGAGTCAGTTTATCTGGGTTTGAGTCCTGGACCACACTCACAGGGCATGTGAGAATTTCAGTTTTCTCATCTATAAAATGAGGATTATTATAGACAACATTTATTGTTGTCTGTACACCAGGCACTTTTCTAAGCGCTTGTGTATTAACTTATGGAATCAATAAATAACCTCAGGATGTATTACTGTAATGGGCTTGAAGATAACACAATTATGCCTCTGAGAAATTAAGTTATTTGTTCATAATTAAATAGTTGAAGGCAAAAGTAGGGTTAGAACCCCAGCAGTATGTCTCTAGTTCTGAATGATATTTATAACAGCTAACACTTTTTTCACTGGAGTATAATTGCTTTACCTGTTGTTTCTACTGTACAACAAAGTGAATCAGCGATACGTATACATCTATCCCTTCCCTCTAAAACTTCCCATCCCACCCCTCTAGGTCATCACAGAGCACTGAGCTGAGCTCTCTGTGCTATACAGCAGGTTCCCGCTAGCTATCTATTTTACACATGGTGGGGAGCCTGGTGGGCTGCCGTCTGCGGGGTCACATAGTCAGACATGACTGAAGTGACTTAGCAGCAGCAGCAGCAGCAATGTATATATGTCAATCCTACCCTCTCAATTTTTCCCACCTTCCCCTCCCCGCCCTGTGGCCACATGTCCATTCTCTGGGTCTCTATTTCTGCCCTGAAAATAAGTTCATCTGTACCGTTTTTCTAGTTCCATAAATATTGCATTACTATGTGATATTTGTTCTTCTCTTTCTGACTTATTTCACTCTGTATGATAGACTCTAACACTCTTTATCCTATGAGATAGAAACAATTTTTATTTCATTTCATAGGTTAGAAAACTGAGCATGGTGAGGTTGAGTATCTCGCTCAAGCTGACACTACTGATGTATGGAACCAGGTCCATGTAGCCTGGTTTCAGAGTTTGTACTGTCAGCCTTCATGCTGAACTGTCTCAGAGTAATTTCGTGAGCACTACTTGAGAAAATCCATGTGAAATACTTAGCACAGTACTAGGCACAGAGAAAATGGTAGATAAATACTAAGTAATTATTAGTAACCAGGAAACCCTATAAATTGGCAAACATGATGGAGATCTGTTAAGCATGGAGTGTTCTGTATAGATAAACCTTTTGTTGTATGTATCATCCTTGTACCTGTCCCCATTATTTGGTTTTATATAATTTTATGCATTCATCCATTCAATCAGTCAAACTTGCCTCACGTTACTTTTAATGTGCTGCTGCTGCTGCTGCTAAGTCACTTCAGTCGTGTCTGACTCTGTGCAACCCCATAGACGGCAGCCCATCGGGCTCCTCCGTCCCTGGGATTCTCCAGGCAAGAACACTGGAGTGGGTTGCCATTGCCTTCTCCAATGCATGAAAGGAAAAGTGAAAGTGAAGTCACGCAGTCGTGTCTGACTCTGTGCGACCCCGTGGACTGCAGCCTACCAGGCTCCTCCGTCCATGGGATTTTCCAGGCAAGAGTACTGGAGTGGGTTGCCATTGCCTTCGCACCGTGCGAAGTGTTCTGGTATGTGATGGGCAGATACCTCTGATAAATGGCTCATGCACTTGTTGCACTCAGGTTAAAGATGCCTTAAACAACTTCTGTAAAAATTCCATTACTAGCAGTAGAGCTTCTCTGTTGCTGCTGCTGCAGCTGCTAAGTCTCTTCAGTTGTGTCTGACTCTGTGTGACCCCAGAGACGGCAGCCCACCAGGCTCCCCTGTCCCTGGGATTCTCCAGGCAAGAACACTGGAGTGGGTTGCCATTTCCTTCTCCAACACATAAAAGTAAAAAGTGAAAGTGAAGTCGCTCAGTCATGTCCGACTCTTAGCAACCCCATGGACTGCAGCCCACCAGGCTCCTCTGTCCATGGGATTTTCCAGGCAAGAGTACTGGAGTGGGGTGCCATTGCCTTCTCCAAGAGCTTCTCTAGCTAATTTCAATTGTTTGGAGGAAATGTGTTCTGGATTTAGGTGATACCTACCAACACTATGCCATTTAAGTTTTTTGTGCCAAGCTAAGTTTTTGCACCTGTCTTGTAACATCTTCACATGCATAGCTTTGTTGTGCTTTATCTCTTAATTTGGAAGCTGTGGGCCAAAACTTTATAGTTTTTCACTTAATGTCTTGCTCATAATTTTTACCTTTTATAGGAAAGTCCTTCAAATATTCAAAGAAAGTGCTTCATTCAAATCAAACAACCTCTTCTCTTAATTGTTCTCTACTGATTGCCAATGTTTCCCCCAGAATATAGAGCATAGAATAGATGTGATTCTTTTGTATGATATTTTCATACAAATTCTTGTTAAGCCAGATCTATTGCCTACTGCTGCGTGGATTATTTCTTTCAACAAAGAAGATTTTACTAATACCTGAATCAGGATTTAAACTGAGACCCAAATGGTTTCAAAGGCATGCTTTTACTAGCAACATATTATTCTACTGTAACCTACATTCGAGGCACCGAAAACTGATTTCCTCCAAATACCCACATTCCTCCCATTACTGCAATTCTCCACCAACTGTCATTCTGCCTGTAATGGTTCTACTCATTTCAGTCCTTGTGAATTTTCACTCAGCTGTCCATAATTAGAACAACTCTATGTTATCCTCCTTAGGCTTGAACCTGCCACCCAAGACAGACGGTCTACGTTGAAAAGAAAATAGAGGCAAGGATCCAGGTTGCCTGGATCCTGAAATAAGCTTGATTTGAAAAATTTTTAATTGTTTTTAATTTTTATTGAAATATAGTTATTCATAATTTACAATGTTGTGTTAGTTTCAAGCATACAGCAAAGTGATTCAGTTATTGTTTTTTTAGATTCAATTATAGGTCATTACAAGATACTGAATATCATTCCCTGTGCTTTACAGTAGGTCTTTGTTGGTTATCTATTTTATATACAGCTGTGTATATATGTTATTCCTAAACTCCTAATTTATCCCTTTTCCTCTTTCACCTTCAGTAGCTGTGAGTTTGTTTTCTATGTTTGTTGGGTCCATTTCTGCTTTATAAATAAGTTCATTTATGTAATTTTTTAGATTATACATATTAGCAGTATTATATGATATTTGTCTTTGTATGACTGACTTCACTCAGTATGATAATCTCCAGGTCCACTCACATTGCTTCAGATGGCATTATTTCATTCTTTTAAATGGCCAAGTAATATTTAATATTCTACTGTGTATATAGACTATATTTTCTTTATCCATTCATCTATTAATGGACACATAGATTCCATGTCTTGGCTACTCTCAATAGTATTGCTATGAAATTCAGGGTGTGTGTATCTTTTGGAATTACAGTTTTCTCTGATTGTATTCCCAGGAGTGGGATCTCTGGATCATATGGTTGTGTTGTCATTATTTAGTCTCTAAGTCTTATCTCTATGCCACTCATGGACTGTAGCCCTCCAGGCTTCTCCTTCCACAGGACTTACCAAGCGAGAACATTGGATTGGGTCACCATTTCCGTCAGGGGTCTTCCTGACCAAGGGATCGAACTCACATCTCCTGCACTGCAGTTGGATTCTTTATCGCTGAGCCAACAGGGAAGCCCAGATTATTTGGTAAGGCTAGTTTTTTAAGGAACCTCTGTGCTGTTCTCCATAGTGGCTGCGCCAATTTACATTCCTCTTAACAGTTTAGGGGGATTCCTTTTTAGCCACATCCTTGTTGTAAACTTTTTAATGATGGCCATTCTGACTGAACTTGATTTTATTCAAAATAATATAAACTCATAGAGGATTAACCATGTCTACAATGTCTTTGAACTAAAAATATTTGGATCAGATACTTTTTCAGAATTTACTTTTTTAAAATGTAGCTAGAAAAATTTCAGGAACAGGTGTTTAGAGGTCTTCAATCAGGAAACCCCATAAATCTCTCAAAATATTTTAGTTTTCTAAAAGTTTTCAGTAGAAATCAAATATATTTTTTATTTTTATTTATTTTTTTTAAGATTCAGCTGATGAAAAAAATTTTATTTTTTATTTTTAATATAAATTTATTTATTTTAATTGGAGGCTAATTACTTTACAATATTGTATTGGTTTTGCCATACTTCAACATGAATCCACCACAGGTATACATGTGTTCCCCATCCTGAACCTCCCTCCCTCCTCCCTCCCCGTACCACCTCTCCTGGTCATCCCAGTGCACCAACCCCAAGCATCCAGTATCATGCATCAAACCTGGACGGGTGATTCACTTCATATATGATATTATACAGAAACAAATAAAATAGGTTGCTTTCAGTGTTAAATGCTTCTGAACATTTTTAAGCAACAGAACATTTTAGCAGTGGATTTTTCACTTGTTAAAAAGCAAGGTAGCTTGCTTTCCATCAAGTCATATTTTATTTTATATTTTCCTATTGTATATTAATCACAGAAATGAGTATTTTACTTGCTAATGTTTAGCAGACACATTTGTAAAAGCTAAGTAATATCTTATTTCTTCTGAGAATTTCCCTGAGGATTTTCCTGTTTCTGAGTTTTAAGGACAGTAAGACTGCTTGATACCTAGTAACCAAGAGGATCAATTTACATTATATTTAGAAATAACCTCCCACATGTTACTACATCTAACTGCTAGCCGAAAGTTTTAGCTTTTGCTAAAACAGCTTTATTTTCTTTACCTAATACCCACAGACCCTGCCTAGGTTTGGTATTTTTGTTTTTAATCACCATTTTATTTTGAACTACGCTACTGTGAATCTATTTTTTTCTCATTTATGAAAACAGCATATCTGCCTTAACACTTTAATTATATTCCATTCCTTTTGTGATTTTTTTTTTTCTTTCTGAAGAGTATAAATCAATCAAGTCTGCAGAGTTCTAGGAGGAGGTCTTGATGTAGCAGAATATTAAGGAATTCAATATATTTAATCGCAGCATGTATTGAAGTCATGAGACAGAAGTCATTTAAAAATAGATCGCTGTTATGGTAATTGACTCTTCAGCATGCATTTATTGGTTGCAGGAAAGAATGAAAGAGTTCTTTTGAAGCACTTAAATTTCCAGTCCTTATTCTTAAAGTTGCTTTGAAATTTGAGAGACAGAAGCATTGCAGCTGCTGGTCAAAGAGCTACCAAATAGGACTTATGTTTAAAGCAGAGTGGCGCTAGATTCTAATTGAAAAGGACACACAGGGCCTGATAGTGTTATAACTAAGTGACTAGCAACAACACGTGGAGATTGTTGAGTGACTTTTAGACTCAGAAAATTAGAGAATCAGAGAATCTTTTCAACGAGGGGAATCTTATCAATGATGAAGAGGAACTTTCTTTGCCTTTATCAAGAAGATTATCTGAGATCTTAAATGCTTTTCAGACAGGTGGTATGAAGTAGTGTCTGAGTCAGGTGGGGACAGTGGCCTCCTGGAATGCAGACCCCTAGCCACAGAAGAGACTTCTACTCGGTGCTGGTTTCTTGTTACGCTGCAGGAATGCAGGTCTTACACACGCCGTCGTGGGATTTCTTAAGAGAAGACAGAAATCTGGATGCTAATGTGAAAGTTTCTGGGCCACTTTGCACAACCGCACAAATTGTGAATGTTCAGCATACGCAGTGTATGTAGTATGTCTATTTGTGAACCAAACAGAAGACTGCACACAGATAAATTGGTAGGCAGTTTGCAGCCTCTTGTTCAGACTGATAGAAAAGTCTTTTTTATGAACTGAGATCTATTTTTCAGTAGCTTTGATTCCTTGGATCTTAGGGTCCTATGAACAAATGTAATCTTTATACACGCACACAATGGTATTTCAAATATTTGAAGCTAATACATAAATTTAGGAGCTGGTAAGCCAAAGAAATAAGTTCTTAGTCTGTTATGAATGTATGACGGTGAGTGTAGGCTGGTCTCTTTCCTCTTCTCCCTCTTCTGAATGATAACAACCACAGGAATAACATGCCTGGAATCTTGCCTTAAACCAATCAGCATGACTCAGTTGCTTGGAGGCTGTCCATCTCTGGTCTGCCCAGTGAAGAGTCCTAAGGTTTGCCACCTGTGGGGCCCTTCCTGCCAAGTCCCTGAGCCCATGAGAGCATGGCTGGCAGGGGATTTGGCGAGTGAGGTCCCAACATAGTTTGTTGTGTCCACACCTGGTGTTGAGGGAATTTAGCCCCTTGGTGACTTTTTGAGCTTTATAGACAATATCCTCTCTCCCTAATTCCCTTTGTGTGTGTGGCTGGTCTCTTTTAGACTATAAAGGTCATGCTTAAAATCCAGTAGTACAGACTACATACTGAGTTTGCACTGTGCAGAGTTCCAAGCACTGCTTTAGGTGTATTGTCATTAAATACTCTCAATAACTCTGTAAATTACTAGCCTTCTTTATTAGAGACAAAGAAACTGAACACAAGAAACCCAACCATGAACGCACATTTAATTGGTAATAAAATAGAGATTCAGACCCAGGGGGTTAACTTCAGGATATGTACATCTTCCTTCCTATGGCTCAGCCTACGTCCCTGGGGTCTTCACAACCAATTAATATTCCTTCACAGACTGGAACTGGACTGTGAAAAATGCCCATTTTAGTAGAGACCGTGATCTACTCTCTGACCCTGTCTGGCCTGCAGCCAGCCTTCTCTCCCCTCCACTTCACACCATCTCTTTATCAGCTCGCAAAGACAGCGGCCAGTTCTCCTGAGTGTCCATGCAATGGCCAAGGAATTCTTATTGCTCGTTTCTGACCTGCCTTGCTCTCCTCCTCTTTTCATCCCATGTTCCTTCTAGGCTTTGAAATCACCATCTACTCTGATTGTACAATTTGGTGTTTGTACTTGGTCCCCTCTACATTTGAACCTTGACCTGATTTGACTTGACTTTCCAGCATTTAATGCCTCATGTTGGCCTGGCCCTGCTAAACTTCAAACTCACATGGTTTGCATTTGGATTCTACAACTTTATGGTTGTGAGACTTTGAACAAATTATTTACCTCTTTGAGGTTTACTGGAGAAGGAAATGGCAACCCATTCCAATATTCTTGCCTGGAAAATCCCATGGACAGAGGACATAGGCTATAGTCCATGGGGTTGCAAAGAGTCGGACACGACTGAGCGACTTCACTTTGAAGTTTATGCTTAGCAAAATGGAGAAATTGTTCCTTGCTTATTGAATTGTGAGGATTAACAAACAACATATATAAAGTATCTAGTGCAGTAGATCACACAAAAGAAGTGTTCAAATGACACTTCTTATCATGACAGTCATCATTGGGAAGTAGGAACTGAGTAATTCCCAGCCAGGCCTTAAAAATCTCAGCTAAGCCTTTACACTAAGCCTCAGATGGCTGTGCAGGATAAGATGAAAGTACTTGTTGCGATCTTTAAATAGTTGGCAACTCTAAGTTTAAAAAATCAGGCCCTAAGTTGTCCTTATCTTTGAGAGCAATTGATAAGAGGTGAATTTATCAAGAATGATCAATGGCAATGATCATTTACAGTATATGCAATGAAAGAAACATGTAATAATTTAATTATGCATGTATTTGTTACTATTTTATTAAAAAATACTGACAAGATTATGTTTATGATTATTTTATTCTTTTTTTTTAAGCTTTGTTTTACAACCTAGCCTCTGTTAGATATTGTTTGTTGGAGGTTCAGACAAATTCCACTTAAAAAAATGCATTTATTGATTTTCAATCATTGAGAATTATTTGGAAAAGAAAAATTACCTATAATTTCCTAAGCTAGAGAGTAAATACAGATAACACAATTTACTGTGTATCCTTCTAGTCTTTTTTATTTGTAAATATGTACATGCTCAGTTGCTCAGTCATGTCCAACTCTTTGCGAGAGGAGCATGGACTGTAGCCCCCTAGGCTCCTCTCTCCATGAAATTTTCCAGGCAAGAATATCGGAGTGGGTTGCCATTTCCTTCTCTAGGGGATCTTCCTGAGCCAGGGAGTGAACCTGTATCTCCTGTATTGGCAGACAGATTCTTTACTACTTGAGCCACCTGGGAAACTCTTTGTAAATATACAGTAAATAGAGATATAATAACAGGAAATAGAAATAAGAATTTCCCAAGTCACTAAATCATCCTTTCAAAACCGTGCTGGTATATAAATCCTTTGAGTATTTAGCTGTATGATAACTTAATTGCCAAGTTATCTGATAAAATTGCAATTTTTACTGCTATAAAATTAATATCTTTAAAGGATATGGCTTTCTATTTTTCCTTTCAGCATCTGAATCCTCTTTCTATCCTCTCCACCCTCAACTATAGAAGCTGAAAGAGATGCCAGATGTCAGATTTCCCAGCCTCCCTTGCAGGTAGTGTGTGGGCTTTCTTAGCCCTTGAATAGAAGCGTAGAGGGTTGAAGACGGTATTGTTAAATATGAGCTTCCCAGGTGGCCCTAATGGTAAAGAATGCACAGGTAATGCCGGAGACTCAAGAGATGATGCAGGTTATTCTAACACATGGAGAGGCAGCGAGCAACAGAAGAGTGTAATGCTGTGTGTTGGACCCCTTTCCCTCTTGGGCTTCCTCTAGAATTTATTTCACCACATGCTCTTTCTTCAAAGTACAAGTTGCTTGGTCCTCTGATATTGTGTTCTAGTTTTCATCCTCATGGCCATGATTTGACAGTCGAATCCTTCTTTACATACTTTTCATTAAGCTAGCTCTTACATTTTTAAAATGAGAGAATCTTGTATTTACTGTAGTTTTTCTTTAGTGTTGTAGTTTTTTCTTTGTTTAATTAGGATTGTTACCTTTTTTTGTTAGTGCCCTGGATACAACATCACACAGGTTTTGCATGGCCTTCCTTAAGTCTTATTTTTCTGTAAACTGTTATTTTTAGAGTGCTGTCCAGCAAAAAAGGAAGTTTCTTAGGAATACTATGTTGGGCTAGAGAAGAAGCAAGGGTAATTCCTTCTCTTGCTCAGTCATATCAAATCCCAGAGAGTCTTGTTAAATATGCAGTTTTCAGAATCCACCTCAGATCTGATTCAGAATCTCCAGCGGGAGATGGTTCTGGCAATCTGTTAACATGTGAGTCAGGTAGTTCTTATGTTATACAAGTTAAGGAAGCTTTGTGCCCTAAGGGGGCACAGAGTAGTCATGCTTTCTCCTCCCCCCAACATTAACACAGTATTGCCTTCAGCTAAAGACCCCTTTAAAAATAACTAATTGCAACTATATCACCTTCATGATTTAAATTGTCCTGGTCCATGGAATCCTTCACTGTGTCTGGTTTTATTTGCCGTGTTCCTTTAAAGGCAAGTCTTCTCAAACTTCATTTTAGCCACTCGCACCAATCATGAACCCAAACAGCCTGCCCAAAGGACTTGCTCTATTTCTAATACATGAATTATCAAATATGAGATAATAACAAAAGCTTTCTCTTTAAATGATACAGGCAGGCTAAAAGTGAAGTCGCTCAGTCATGTCCGACTCTTTGCGACCCGTGGACTATAGCCCACCAGGCTCCTCTGTCCATGGGATTCTCCAGGCAAGAATAGTGGAGTGGGTTGCCATTTCCTTCTCCAGGGGAATCTTCCCAACCCAGGGATCGAACCTGGGTCTCCCGCATTGCAGGCAGACGCTTTAACCTCTGAGCTACCAGGGAAGCAGGCTAAGTGAATTTTTATACTGCTTTACAAATGCTTTGTGCAAATCTTGTGAAGATGGAGGCTTAGATGAAGGACAGGGAATAGATGGTGGGGAAAAGGATACTTGTCAATAGAAGCTCTATATGCTTTTAAGCAGAAAAGTACCTTACATTTAGAGGCTGTTGTTGTTTATTTGTTTGTGCTAGTTTTGGCTTGCTTTCCTGGTCTAATCCTGAATATTTTAAAGTGGGAATTTTATTTTGTTTACTTTTCCTGCTTGAGCTAAAGTACGGAAAAGACACATTATAAAACTGTCAGAAAAGATTTGTTGTAAACTGTGTAATTTGTGTAATAGTCTGTAAACTCAGAGTAATAAAGATAAACCAACCCATAAGCTTAACATCCAGCAATTTTCTTCCATAAAAGCCTTGTTCATTATTCTTCTAGTTACACCTCTGAAACCAGAAACCCCATAGTTTATATTAACATTCAGCTGGACTTATTGTTAGTTTCTCTGCTTATTAAAGAGAAACCCAATATATACCAGTCAATCAGTAATAAGAAATAGTGGTTCTATATTAATAACACTCTACTCCTTCCAATTATTTACATGTGGATCGATGGGAGGATTTGAATGCACAGCAGTCAGTTTGGGTTAATTATCATGAAGAACTGAAGCAATACTTTGCAGGGCTTTGCATCAAGAGCAGCCTTGAATTTGGGCTCCTGTGCTTAGTCACTCAGTCATGTCTGACTCTTTGTGACCCCGTGGACTCTGGCTTACCAGGCTCTTCTGTCCATGGAATTCTCCAGGCAAGAATAATGGAGTGGGTAGCCATTCCCTTCTCCAGGGGATCTTCCCGACCCAGGGATCGAATCCAGGTCTCCCACATTACAGGTGGATTCTTTACCATCTGAACCACCAGGGAAGCCCAGGTTTCTTGTAGTGCACACCAACATGTTGGTAACTCCAGCAATAAAGTACTTATTGTTCCCACATAAACTGGAAGAGGCCATCTGGGATGGCTGTATACAATATTATTCGGGGCCTCTACTTCACACTGGATAATTTCTTATAGTTTGGTTGTTTTTCAGCATATCTAAGATCCCAAGTGCAGAAGTTTGGGGCATTCAAAAGTTCTGAGAGCTAACACTGCCATTTAGGGAGTTTTTCTTCTGCCATTTTCAGTGAGTCAGGTCAGAACTTTGCAGCTGTTCTGTCCACCTACTACAAATACACAAGACTCCAGCAAAGACTTTTTCACTGGTAAACACTTCCTTAGTTTAATTATAGATGCCTAATGTATTAGTTCCACTTGTGTTTGGTATATCAGAATTATTCGACCTGAGTGTGATAACAGTATATGTGAGTAACTCTCAGAGACTGACACAGAATTAAGTTCAACAGGAAGTTTGATAATTTAGAGTTTAAAAGAGTTTTACATTTCTCTTTTTTCCATCATTTCAACTGAAATTTTATTTCTTAATTCCTCCTTTCAACATACACTCTGAAAGAACTGGTTGTTGTAGTGGATTCCATACCCTATTGCAGCATCCAGGTTTGGGATGCTCACTCCACTGGCTGCTCAGAGTGTTGGTGGCTGACAACTTTCAGCCAGCCCCTCTCCTTACATTGCCCTCACCCAAAGCCATTCTTGGAGGCAGCCATTCCAATAAAAAGTCATAGTCCTCCATTCAGTTTTCAAAACTAAGCCAGTTTCTAATCTAGAACCCATTTACTGAAGGAGAGTTCAAAATTCCTGGAGGAAAGTTGCTGGTAAACCCATGCCAAGTGTATACAAAATTGGTGATCTCCCTGCGCCCTTAGTCTTTCCCCAAAGTGACCTATAGCCATTTATTTGGGTATTTTTACAACAGAAAAGTACTTTGGCCACCTCCTGCGAAGAGTTGACTCATTGGAAAAGACTCTGATGCTGGGAGGGATTGGGGGCAGGAGGAGAAGGGGACGACAGAGGATGAGATGGCTGGATGGCATCACGGACTCGATAGACATGAGTCTGAGTGAACTCCAGGGTTGATGATGGACAGGGAGGCCTGGCGTGCTGCGATTCATGGGGTCGTAAAGAGTCAGACATGACTGAGCGACTGAACTGAACTGAACAACAGAAAATGGAGAATACATCATTTCAAGGTGTGTCAAACATGAGGTCGGAGTTGACATTGATGACCTGGAATTCAAGCATCATCATAACCTCCAAGTAATAAATTGAGTCCTGGTCCAGCTCCAGCTCACTGTGTGTCCGCTGGACTCATGGGTATAACCTTTGGTCATTTCCTTGGTCCCCACATGTGTAATTCCAGTGGACACATTTGGTAGTTGGCAGAGTATATTGGCAATTTGATATATAGAGTGAGAACCACTCTCTCAACCATGGGGGTCTGAGTCACCCCTTTAGCAAGTCAGCTGACCCGCAGAGGTGATGAAGAGGAAGTGGAGAGTCTAGAATGGTGGCAGACAAGGGCTTTGAGAGCCTGGTGGGCTGCAGTCCACGGGGTCGCGAAGAGTCAGACACGACTGAGTGACTTCACTTTCACTTTTCACTTTCATGCATTGGAGAAGGCAATGGCAACCCACTCCAGTGTTCTTGCCTGGAGAATCCCAGGGACGGGGGAGCCTGGTGGGCTGCCATCTATGGGGTCGCACAGAGTCGGACACGACTGAAGCAGCTTAGCAGCAGCAGCAGCAGCAGCAGTGGCAGTGCTGTTGTTTATCCCACTCACCTTTGTCAGTTTCCATAGGAAAAGAGGCCAAATAGAATCATGTGAGAGCTGGACGCAGAATTTATTATATTCACACAAATGAATCTGAGTGGCATGAGTGATAGACTGGGGTAGATGCTGCAATGTGACCCCAGATATCCTCTTAACATCTGAGGCCGGCATCTCCCCAACTGTTGGGAATGTCAAACCTCAGGAATTGCCTCAACTGATGAGTGCTGCCTGGCCCAGAATCACACATACACCTGTCCTCGGCAGCTTGTTCCTAAAGCCTGGTCAGTGAGGGTGAGGATAAAGGCAGACCCTGATTCCCCAGGGGAAATAACTCGGAAGGGCATCTAACTCTGGGAGATCAGGGGAGGCCTTTTTGTGAAACCGTGTTAATGGTTCAAGTATCTCCTTTGCTCAGTCAGTTTTGCTTCCTTCTCTCCGCTAGGTTGTTGATCACAGGGCATAAGCCTTCTGCTTGCGAATCTCCATCTCAGAGTCTATTCTGGGGAACTCCACCTAAAGTAGTTATTAAAGCAGAAAAGATGCCAGATGTAAGGTGTGTGGTCATCTTATCTCATGGAAGCTGCTGTAAGTTCCCTCATAACTATCTGGATGAACTTCTGCATTAAACAAGCAGCGTATAATCCAGAATATTGGAAGTTTACCAATGCCCTCCTTTTTCTCTTCCTTTTCGTTGTCATTCAGTCACTCAGTTGTATTTGACTCCTTGCGACCCCACGGACTGCAAAATGCCAGGCTTTCTTGTCCTTCACTATCTCCTGCAGTTTGCTCAAACTCATGTTCATTATTGAGTCAATGATGCCAACCAGCCGTCTCATCCTCTATCATCCCCTTCTCTTCATGCCTTCAATCTTTCCTAGCATCAGAATCTTTTCCAGTGAGTTGGCTGTTTGCATCAGGTGGCCAAATTATTGGAACTTCAGCTTTAGCATCAGTCCTTCCAATGAATATTCAGGGCTGATTTTCTTTGGGATCGACTAGCTTGATCTCCTTGCTATCCAAGGGACTCTCAAGATTCTCCAGCACCACAGTTCTCTTCCTTATACACAGCCACCAAAACCTGATCATTTCTCTTTGCAATGACTCTTGAGCTAATTACCATCACTGTCATTATTATATTTAATATACATCAGTTGTTTCTTGTCTAGTTTAAATTTTTCTTGCCTCCCACCTTGGCTATTTCAGTTCTTCACTGATCTCCTGCCTCCTGCCTCTTTATCACTCCTAAACTCTTTATTATATGCAATGTTTTCTGTCTGATTTCCCCCAAGTCCTACATTATAATAGTACCTCACTGCTTATAAACATGAAATAGCTCAACTGTGTAGAAACTGCCTTTCTTTCTTTTTTTTTTATTTTTACTTTATTTTACTTTACAATACTGTATAGGTTTTGCCATACATTGACATGAATCCAGCACGGGTGTATATGCGTTCCCAAACATGAACCCCCCTCCCACCTCCCTCCCCATAACATCTGAAACTGCCTTTCTTAGTGTGACATCTGAAAGGCCTCTGCATTCTGGGCCATATATTTTTTCTAATTCGTTCTAATCTAATTTATAATCTGTTTACTATTTTATAAATAGTTAATCTATAAAAGAGTTTTTATAAATAGTTGCTAATCTGTTTTATAAGTAGTTACTGAATATGCAAGTCTGCCTTAAAGCTGCTCAGAATGATTAAAACCCCTGCTGCTGCCTCATTCTTTCCATGTGCAATGCTCTTCCTTGAATAAATTCTCTCACAAATATTGATCCTTTTAAGAATACATGAACTATTAAAGCACAATGAAAAATATAGAGAATTATAACAAAAAAACCTGTGTACTAGGTTTCAGCAGCTTTCAAACCTATTTATTTATCTTTAGGTTTTTGATCAATAATTCATTTGAAATGCTCCTGTATAAATTTCTCATTTCCAAAACCATTTTTCATTTTATTCTTTTCTTATATAAATATTTAAGGCTATACATTTCTTTTTATGTCTATACATTTCTGTCTTAACTGCATCTTAGGTGTTTTGCTATGTAACAACTTCATTATCATTAAATTCTAAGTTTATAAAATAATCTTGACCTAAGTGTTAGTAATTGTATTTAAATTTCCAAATGTATGGAAGTGTTATGGTTGTTTTCATGCTTTTATTATTTATTTTACACAATAGTCTTTGTTAATTTAATGTTTGCTAGTGTGGTAAATTTGAGGATATATTTCCTGTAATCTGTATTTATAAGTTGAGGATGTATAATTCTATGCATGGTTACTAAATAGAGTATGTCTGATGTCATTCCATCTTTCACTTCTTTAATTCTCTTTGGGATTGATCTCAATTGTTGTATGCGTATATGTGTGTGTGCATTAGTCGCTTAGTCATGTCCGACTCTTTGCGACCCCATGGACTGTAGCCTACCAGGCTCCTCCATCCACGGGATTCTCCAGGCAAGAACACTGGAGTGGGTTGCCATTTCCTTCTTCACTCAGTTGTTAACAGAAGTATATTAACATTATTTACTATACTTATAAGCTCCTCAACTTTCTAATTTTATGAATTTGTACTTATTATGTTTTTGGGTACATATATTAAAATCAGGGAAGAAAAGTCATTTGTTTATTGTGCTGGACTTTTCTTCTTCTTCTTTTTAAGATGGTGTTTTCAGGGATTTTAAATTATTTTTATTTATTTACTTTTGGCTACCTTGGGTCTTTGTTGCTGCCCTCTCTGGTTGCGGGTGTGCAGGCTTCTCACTGTGGTGGCTTCTTATTGTGACTCGCGGTCAGTAGCTGTGGTACGCAGGCTTTAAGTGGAATCTTACTGGACTAGGGGTCGAATTCATATCTCCTTCATTGGCAGGTAGATTCTTATCCATTGGACAACCAGGGAAGTCCTGTTGTGCTTGATTTTTAGCAACAAATGGCAAATATTAACACAGGCTGTTGGGAGACAATTCTCTGTGGGTTGTTTATGTCTCTTTATCTCTTATAAGTGAGGTAGTTATTGCCCTCTGGTTGCCTTGAAACTATCTTTTCAAGGATGTTTGTATAGTGATCAACAGTGGGAAATAGGTAGTATATTCTTCTGGAGCAAAGGGCAGGCCTATCCATTATAAAAGATTTGGGTTCCCTAAGCTCAGGATTCCACTCCTGTAACACCATGAATAGGCATCCTTTGGTTTCAACACCATTGATACTGTGGGCCTTGGCAGGGCTGAGAGGACTGATGCAAATACGCTGATTCTCATGCTGCATGAGGAGTCTCTTTCCCTGAAGTCTTGCACAAGCAACCATGAGATTGTCACAGGCTACATTCTGAAGGAGATCAGCCCTGGGATTTCTTTGGAGGGAATGATGCTGTAGCTGAAACTCCAGTACTTTGGCCACCTCATGCGAAGAGTTGACTCATTGGAAAAGACTCAGATGCTGGGAGGGATTGAGGGCAGGAGGAGAAGGGGACGACAGAGGATGAGATGGCTGGGTGGCATTACTGACTCAATGGACGTGAGTCTGAGTGAACTCCGGGAGTTGGTGATGGACAGGGAGGCCTGGCGTGCTGCGATTCATGGGGTCACAGAGAGTCGGACACAACTTAGTGACTGAACTGAACTGAGCTGAGTACGATAAAATCCTTTGTCTCTATCCCGGGAGTCTTGTGTCTTCTACAAGTGTCCATGAAACTATGGCAGGCGAATAGGTTACCTCTAAAGTAGGGTTCTTCTTAGGCCCTTTAGAGCTCTTCCAATACAACTTGTCTGCATTGCTGCTGCTACTACCTCTTCCATACTCCACAGTGCCTATTATAGCAGGTTCTGTTTGATTTATGTGGTAGTTAGCTAGAGAATTCTCTGAAACACAGTAAGAGTTGACCGATTATCTTTATTCTATTGCTGACAGAACATTGCAAAGTTGTGTTTTATATACCCTCCAAGTGGTTTTAGTCTGGATTTTAGCCTTGAAACAAGTTTATAAAATTCTCTCATTTTTTCCCCAGCAAAGTCAAATGAGCTATAATATGGTTTTTGATTTGAGATTTGATCTGTCTGCCTTTCCATTTTCTTTAGCATTTTTTGAATGGATTTATTAAGTTTAAAAAAATATGTATTTGAAAATCATTAACTAATATTATTATGTAGATAACTTGACCTAAATATCAGTTCTAGAAATAAGGTCAGAATTTAGTTATCTAGATGGTCAAGTTCCTCAGCAGCCTCTTCCAAATAGTCTGCATTCTTCAGCATGCTCCATCATATTTTTTCACATATTGTGTGTTCAGGCAATAAACATCATTTTATATTATTCTCTGCAAAAGTAAATGTATCACAAGACTAATAATATGTAATCCATGGTCAAATAGTAATGACTTTTGCATTTTATACTGTTTTCATCATTTATTTCATGGTTGCCCCCTATGGAGAGAATAATTGAATGCTGCCTATAATAATTGTTGCAGTTTACTCAAAGTATTTATACTAGGAAAAATTAGTGGTCCAAATAAATTCTCAGATTTTCATATCTCTTAGAGCGTGTTCCATGAAAGTATACTTGTTGGAAGTATGGACAATTCTAAAATAGATATATAGTTTGAATTTTGCTTTAATTTTAAATTGCCCACAGCCTTTTAAAATTTTTAAAAGTTTTATTTATTATTAAGTACAGAAAGAGATGTATAAAGTACATATAAAGCATAAAGAGTCAGGATTCAACAATATATACATGCCTAAGATGTTTAGAGATACCGATATATGTGGTTTACCTATTTAAGAAACCCAGGGATTCATGAGCACAAATTTCAGGAGAGTGGATATATCTGGAGTGACAAGAAAGTAAATGGAAATAATGAGGAGCTCACAGAAAAAAATTAAAGGTGATGGTAGAGATCTTTCTATAAAAGTTGGCGGTAGGCATGCATTTATTGTGAATCCTGACTCCTTATGCTTTATATATATTTTATATAACTTTTGTACTATCTCTGCTAGCACTGTTGATGTTTTCTGTGAGCCCCTCATTATTTCCACTTACAGCGTTATTCCTTCAGATATATCTACTCTCCTGAAATTTATGCTTATGAAACCCTGGATTTTTAAAATAGATAATCCACATGTATTGGAAAACTAAACATTTTAGTTTTCTATGTTTTTACATCATTAAGTAAGCAAAAATAGCCTATTTATTCTTTTCTGATTTCTTATTGCATTTGGTATTATATCCTAAAGATTCATCCAGATCCTTTATAATTTAAATTCCATTCGTTTTCACTATTATAGCTTGCAGTTTATGAGTACAGCACGATTCATGTATCCATTCTATAACTGATGGATGTTTGTGTTGTTTCCACATTATTCTTCTAAACAGTGTGATGATAAACTGCCAGTCTCTTGGCGCATGGGTGAGACAGTTGAAAGCGGTAGTCTTACAACTGGGAAATGAGTACAGGGATAAATAAAACACTTTCCCTGAGGTGTGTGAAACACAGTTTTAGGGTGACCAATTTCCAAAGCCTTTGCTTCTATGTATGCTCCTTCCTAAAATTAATCTCCCTGAGAACTTGCCTGAAATGCAGGTCTGACTTGCTCACTTCCCCTGTAACAAGCCTCTTAACCTCGCTTCACAAAAGACATGCTGCTCACTATTGGCCCATCTTACTGTAATGCTTTATTCAGGGGTATAATAACCTCTAGGGTACCAAACCGGAGAAGGCAACGGCACCCCACTCCAGTACTCCTGCCTGGAAAATCCCATGGACGGAGGAGCCTGGTGGATGAAACCATTGCTCTAGGACAGTCCTGAGAAAGCTAATTATTTGAACGTCTGTATAATGAGTGAATTTGTGTACCCGCCAAATCCGTAGGTTGCCGTCCCAATGCCTTGTACCTTAGTACTGCGACTATATTTGGAGACAGAGTTTATAAAGAGATAATCAAGTTAAAACAAGGTCTTTAAGGTGAGTCCTAATCCAATATGACGGTTGTCTTTATGAGAAGAGCAGATTACACAAACGGTACAGAGGGAAATATGTGAAGAAAAACAGAGAACGCTGCCATCCATAAGCCAAGGAGAGAAGCTTCAAGGAAGAAGCGACACTGCCAGCATGTTGGTCTCACACTTCAAGCCTCCAGAGCTGTGAGGAAGTAGGTTTCCGTTGCTCAGGCCACCCAGCCTGTGGTATTTGTTATGGTAACTATTACTTCTAGGTAAGAAGTTCTTCTGCAAATCTGGTGGTCTTTAGTTCTTTTGACTTCAGTTAATTCAGTCACTCAGTCATGTCCGATTCTGTGACCCCATGGACTCTTTAATTTTCTTAAAGACATCTAGTCTTTCTCATCCTATTGTTTTTTTCTATTTCTTCACATTGATCACTTAGGAATGGTTTCTTAATTTTGATTTCAACAATTAGGAAATAAAGTCTTATTGAACTGTCTCTGTCTAAATCATCTGAAAATTTTTTTGGAAATATATATTCATATGACTTTGGCATATATCTTGAAAGTAGCTCAAATATTGATTACAATTATGTATTGTAATTGGCAAATTTTTTGTAGTTCCATCTACTTATTGGTACTAATAAATTTTCTCAGAGCTTATATCTGTAAAAACAAAACATAGGAAATGGTGCTTGATTCTCTAATTCTAGCAAAAACAATATCAATAAATTAATTCACTAATTTAAAAGGATCATTTCACTTGCAAATCAAAACCACAATGAGATGCCATCTCACAGCTATCAGAATGGCTATTGTCAAAAAGAGCACAAATAATCTTGGTGTGGTGACAAGTGTTCCCACTTTGTACATTGTTGGTGGGAATGTAAATTGGTGTAGCCACTGAGGGAAACAGTATGGAAATTTCTCAAAAACTAAAAATAAAGTAAAAACTAAGCTACAATTACTACTAAAGTAATAAACTACTAAGGTGAAAACTAAACTACTATTACTACTAAAGTAATAAACTAAAAACTAACTACCATATGAGCTGGTAGTTCCAGTCCTGGGTATGAAAGTGAAAGAGTTAGTCACTCTGCTGCGGCTGCTGCTAAGTCACTTCAGTCGTGTCCGACTCTGTGCGACCCCATAGACGGCAGCCCACCAGGCTCCGCCGTCTCTGGGATTCTCCAGGCAAGAATACTGGAGTGGGTAGCCTCTCCCTTCTCCAGGGGATATTTCTGACCCAGGGATCAAACCAGGGTCTCCTTCATTGCAAGCAGATTCTTTACCTCACTCCTGGGTATATATCTAAATAAAACAAGAAAAGTAATTCAAAAAGATGCATGCACCCCAATGTTCCTAATGGAATTATCTATAATTGCCCAGATATGGAAGCAGGGTTTGTCAGGTGGTGCTAGTGGTAAAGAATCCACCTGTCAATGCAGGAGATGTAAGAGATGTGGGTTCTATCCCTGGGTTGGGAAGATCCCCTGGAGGAAAGCATGGCAACCCACTCCAGTATTCTTGCCTGGAGAAACCCCACTGACAGAGGAGCCTGGCAGGCTGCAGTCCACGGGGTCACAAAGAGTTGGACAGGAATGAAGCGACTTAACATTCATGCCTGCACATGGAAACAGCCTATAGATGTCCATCCACAGATGAATGGATAACGAAGATGTGGTGTAGATAGTTAGATAGAAACACACAATGGAATACTACTCAGCCACAAAAAAGAATGACATTTAGTCATTTGCAACAACATGGATGGACTTGGAGGATGTTATAATAAGTGAAATAAGTTAGAAAAAAGCGAGTACTATACGGTATCACTTATATGTGAAATATAAAAAATATAACAAACTAGTGAATATAACAAAAAAGAAACAGACCCACAAATATAGAGAACAAACTACTTAGTAGTTCCCAGTGGAGACAGATAAGGAGGAGGGGCAATATAGGGGTAGGAGATAAAAAATTATAAACTAATATATATAAAGCAAGCCACAAAGGTATGTGGTAGAGCACTGGGAATACAGCCAATATTTAAAAATAACTATAAATGAAGTATAAACTTTAAAATTGTGATTATATTGTACATCTGTAATATATAATATGTCAATTATACTTAAATTAAAAAATGTAAGAAAACGAAAAATTTAGAAATCCAGCAATTGTAAACTATTAGGCTAATTATGGTAACTCAGTTAGATAGAATTTGAGTCTGAATTTGGTAATAAGGAGTTCATGATCTGAGCCACAGTCAGCTCCTGATCTTGTTTTTGTTGACTATATAGAGCTTCTCCATCTTGGGCTGCAAAGAATATAATCAATCTGATTTTGGTGTTGACCATCTGGTGATGTCCATGTGTAGAGTCTTCTCTTGTGTTGTTGGAAGAGGGTGTTTGCTATGACCAGTGCATTTTCTTGGCAAAACTTGATTAGTCTTTGCCCTGCTTCATTCTGCATTCCAAGGCCAAATTTGCCTGTTACTCCAGGTGTTTCTTGAATTCCTACTTTTGCATTCCAGTCCCCTATAATGAAAAGGACATCTTTCTTGGGTGTTAGTTCTAAAAGGTCTTGTAGGTCTTCATAAAACCATTCAACTTCAGTTTTTTCAGCGTTACTGGTTGGGGCATAGACTTGGAATAACTGTGATATTGAATGCTTTGCCTTGGAGACGAACAGAGATCATTCTGTCGTTTTTGAGATTGCATCCAAGTACTGCATTTCGGACTCTTTTGTTGACCATGATGGCTACTCCAGTTCTTCTGAGGGATTCCTGCCCACAGTAGTAGATATAATGGTCATCTGAGTTAAATTCACCCATTCCAGTCCATTTTAGTTCGCTGATTCCTAGAATGTCCACGTTCACCCTTGCCATCTCTTGTTTGACCACTTCCAATTTGCCTTGATTCATGGACCTGACATTCCAGGTTCCTATGCAATATTGCTCTTTACAGCATTGGATCTTGCTTCTATCACCAGTCACATCCACAACTGGGTATTGTTTTTGCTTTGGCTCCATCCATTCATTCTTTCTGGAGTTATTTCTCCACTGATTTCCAGTAGCATATTGGGCACCTAATGACCTGGGGAGTTCCTCTTTTGGTATCCTATCATTTTGCCTTTTCATACTGTTCATGGGGTTCTCAAGGCAAGAATACTGAAGTGAGTGGCTTGCCATTCCCTTCTCCAGTGGACACATTCCGTCAAATTCAGACTCAAATTGAAGAAAGTAGGGGAAACCGCTAGACCATTCAGGTATGACCTCAATCAGATCCCTTATGATTATACAGTGGAAGTGAGAAATAGATTTAAGGGCCTAAATCTGATAGATAGAGTGCCTGATGAACTATGGAATGAGGTTCGTGACATTGTACAGGAGACAGGGATCAAGACCATCCCCATGGAAAAGAAATGCAAAAAAGCAAAATGGCTGTCTGGGAAAGCCTTACAAATAGCTGTGAAAAGAAGAGAAGCGAAAAGCTAAGGAGAAAAGGAAAGATATAAGCATCTGAATGCAGAGTTCCAAAGAATAGCAAGAAGAGACAAGAAAGCCTTCTTTAGCGATCAATGCAAAGAAATAGAGGAAAAGAACAGAATGGGAAAGACTAGAGATCTCTTCAAGAAAATTAGAGATACCAAGGGAACATTTCATGCAAAGATGGGCTTGATAAAGGACAGAAATGGTATGGACCTAACAGAAGCAGAAGATATTAAGAAGAGGTGGCAGGAATACATGGAAGAACTGTACAAAAAAGATCTTCATGACCCAGATAATCATGATGGTGTGATCACTCACCTAGAGCCAGACATCTTGGAATGTGAAGTCAAGTGGGCCTTAGAAAGAATCACTACGAAAAAAGCTAGTGGAGGTGATGGAATTCCAGTTGAGCTGTTTCAAATCCTGAAAGATGATGCTGTGAAAGTGCTTCACACAATATGCCAGCAAATTTGGAAAACTCAGCAGTGGCCACATGACTGGAAAAGGTCAGTTTTCATTCCAATCCCAAAGAAAGGCAATGCCAAAGAATGCTCAAACTACCGCACAGTTGCACTCATCTCACATGCCCGTAAAGTAATGCTCAAAATTCTCCAAGCCAGGCTTCAGCAATACATGAACCATGAACTCCCTGATGGTCCAGCTCGTTTTAGAAAAGGCAGAGAAACCAGAGATCAAATTGCCAACATATGCTGGATCATGGAAAAAGCAAGAGAGTTCCAGAAAAACATCTATTTCTGCTTTATTGACTATGCCAAAGCCTTTGACTGTGTGGATCACAATAAACTGTGGAAAATTCTGACAGAGATGGGAATCCCAGACCACCTGACCTGCCTCTTGAGAAATCTGTATGCAGGTCAGGAAGCAACAGTTAGAACTGGACATGGAACAACAGACTGGTTCCAAATAGGAAAAGGAGTACGTCAAGGCTGTATATTGTCACCCTGCTTATTTAACTTCTATGCAGAGTACATCATGAGAAACGCTGGAATGGAAGAAACACAAGCTGGAATCAAGATTGCAGGGAGAAATATCAATCACCTCAGATATGCAGATGACACCACCGTTATGGCAGAAAGTGAAGAGGAACTAAAAAGCCTCTTGATGAAAGTGAAAGGGGAGAGCGAAAAAATTGGCTTAAGCTCAACGTTCAGAAAATGAAAATCATGGCATCCGGTACCATTACTTCATGGGAAATAGATGGGGAAACAGTAGAAACAGTGTCAGAATTTACTTTTTTTGGGCTCCAAAATCACTGCAGATGGTGACTGCAGCCATAAAATTAAAAGACGCTTACTCTTTGGAAGAAAAATTATGACCAACCTAGATAGCGTATTCAAAAGCAGAGACATTACTTTGCCAACAAAGGTCCGTCTAGTCAAGGCTATGGTTTTTCCAGTAGTCATGTAAGGATGTGAGAGTTGGACTGTGAAGAAGGCTGAGCGCCGAAGAATTGATGCTTTTGAACTGTGGTGTTGGAGAAGACTCTTGAAAGTCCCTTGGACTGCAAGGAGATTCAACCAGTTCATTCTGAAGGAGATCAACCCTGGGATTTCTTTGGAAGGAATGATGCTAAAGCTGAAACTCCAGAACTTTGGCCACCTCATGCGAAGAGTTGACTCATTGGAAAAGACTCTGATTCTGGGAGGGTTTGGGGGCAGGAGGAGACGGGGACGACAGAGGATGAGATGGCTGAATGGCATCACGGACTCGATGGACGTGAGTCTGAGTGAACTCCGGGAGTTGGTGATGGACAGGGAGACCTGGCATGCTGCGATTCATGGGGTCGCAAACAGTCAGACATGACGGAGCAACTGAACTGAACTGAACTGACACTTAGAATAAAAATTTTGGATGGCAATTAGAAAAATATAGCAGAAAGTATACTTTTCCAAAATTCTCTTAGATGTATCACAAGCAAAAAATGTTTGAAGAACACTGATATAGGTTTGATAACTAAAAATAGAATTGCTAACTCAAAGTATGTTTATCTTCAGCTTTACGAAATAGTGCCAGGCTGCATAGATACACATGTTGGCATGTTGAAATAGGTTTTTTTCTTTTGTATCTTCACCAAGATTTGGAATTTTCAGTATTTCAGTTCAGTTCAGTTCAGTCACTCAGTCGTGTCTGACTCTTTGCGACCCCATGAATCGCAGCATGCCAGGTCTCCCTGTCCATCACTATCTCCCGGAGTTCACTCAGACTCATGTCCATTGAGTCAGTGATGCCATCCAGCCATCTCATCCTCAGTTGTCCCCTTCTCCTCCTGCCCTCAATCCCTCCCAGCATCAGAGTCTTTTCCAATGAGTCAACTCTTCGCATGAGGTGGCCAAAGTTCTGGAGTTACAGCTTTAGCATCATTCCTTCCAAAGAAATCCCAGGGTTGATTTTCAGAATGGACTGGTTGGATCTCCTTGCAGTCCAAGGGACTCTCAAGAGTCTTCTCCAACACCACAGTTCAAAAGCATCAATTCTTCGGCGCTCAGCCTTCTTCACAGTCCAACTCTCACATCCATACATGACCACTGGAAAAACCATAGCCTTGACTAGACAGACCTCTGTTGACAAAGTATTGTCTCTGCTTTTGAATATGCTGTCTAGGTTGGTCATAACTTTTCTTTCAAGCAGTAAGCGTCTTTTAATTTCATGCCTGCAATCACCATCTGCAGTGATTTTGGAGCCCCCAAAAAGTAAATTCTGACACTGTTTCCACTGTTTCTTCATCTGTTTCCCATGGAGTGATGGGACTGGATGCCATGATCTTCATTTTCTGAACGTTGAGCTTTAAGCCAATTTTTTCACTCTCCTGTTTCACTTTCATCAAGAGGCTTTTTAGCTCCTCTTCACTTTCTGCCATAAGGGTGGTGTCATCTGCATATCTGAGGTGATTGATATTTCTCCCCACAATCTTGATTCCAGCTTGTGTTTCTTCCAGTCCAGCGTTTCTCATGATGTACTCTATATGGATGTGTATACATTGGTGTCTTGTGGTTTCTCTCTCATTGTGCTTTTAAGTTGGATTTCCCTATTTACTAATTAGGGTAAGCATCTTTTCATATGTTTATTACCATATAGGTTTCCTTTTCTATAGAGTGCCATTCAAGCTTTTGCAGATCCTTTGTTTTTTCTTTTGAGTAGTTTGTGTTTTTCTAATTTCTTTGAAATAATTCTTAACATTCTGGCTACTACCTCTTTTCAGTTATATGTATAGTATCAAGATACTTTCAATTCATGACTTATATTTTTATTCTTTTTTAGTGTTATGTGATAGACAAAAAGTTTGAAGGATTTCTTTGAATCTTAAGAAATCTTTTTCTACATCAAAATCATAAAAATATATTGTCATCTAAAAGCTTCCCTTTCACATTTAATTATTTAATCAACCTGGAATTGATTTTCATGCTTGCCATGTATGCATTCAATTTCTTTTTTTTCACATAGATAATTATTATAGTGCCATTTATTGGAATACACCATCATTTATTTGCTCATTGATCTAAAGTGCCAACTCTGTTACAAATCAGCTTTGCAAATACATATGTGTAGGTCTGTGTCTGGGCTCTCTTTTGTTTTATAGACTAACTCATCACTTTCTGTGTAGCAGAAATTCTGTTTTCAGTTCAAGCCTATTTCCTTCTGGGCATACTGTGCTACCACACTTCCCAGTCCCTCTTGCAGTTGAATGAGGCCATTTATGACTGAGTTCTATAGGGGATGTAGACAGAAGTTAAATACATGACTTCCACACCTGGCCCCAAGTTTCTCACAAGACCCTTCATAGTCTCATTTCGAGTTTGTGCCAGGTGTGGAGGACCCAGTAGGGCATTGTGAGTCCATAATCAATGGCAGAGTCTAGCCAGGAGTCTGGGATTTTAAACATCCCATGCTCCTCCTCCCAGTGCATCTTTGTGTATCTCTCCCTCCTCATCTGCTACTAGTGTGCCTTGGACGTTAGTTTTTATTATCACTTGTTTAAACTGATACAGACAGTGGAGACCCAAGTGCCTGAAGGTACGTGAGAAAGTAACCAGATCAACTGCAAAAAACAGGTGTAATGGTGCCAGGATTGACACGATGTCTTTCAAATATTTAGGATTTTTATTCTAGGCACAGTTCTGTTCTAATGAATGGTGAATACTGTCAGGAGTTTCCTCATTCTTTTCTACCTGAAAAGAAATCACATTAAGAATTCTTTGAACTTAAGGGCAAATGTTTCTGATGTTGTTTTTATAGTCCTTCACTGATACAGATAAGATGTCTATGCTCCCTAGAGCAGTTGGAAGCAGCATTGTGAGCACAGCTTGAAACCAGCTTTTTTTTTTTTTTTTGTCTGCAATTCATCTTAATTGTGGCACACAGAATCATCTCTAGTTACAGCCTGAGGGGATCTTTCAGTTGGGACTTTCGAACTCTTAGCTGTGACACATGGGATCCAACTCCCTGACCAGGCACTGGACCACCAGAGAAGACCCCGCAAAGCAGCTTGGTTTTATACCTTGGTTCTCTTGCATAACTTGGTGTGTTGGGCAAGTTACTTAACCTCTCTGTGTCTTCTCATTTAGCCATAAGATGGAGATGATAATGATCTCATTCCATAGGGCTGATATGAGGAGTAAATGAGATGGTTTATGTAAAGCACCTAGAACAGTTAGGCAGCCTAGATGTAGCAAGTCTTATTAAATGTGGGTTATATAGTGAGAAATCCGAACTAATGACATATATTTGAGGAGACAGAAAAGATAGGTGGACAAGATTAAAAATTCAAATTGATGAATAATTGTGGAATTAGAGATATGTTGCTCTAATAGGATATTCTGGTAAAAATTAAAATATATACTGGTCTTGCCATCTGATGTATTTGTATCCGGGTATTAGGAAAACTACAGAAAAAGCCTATACACAGTGAGTTTTTTTTTTAAGACAGTAGCCAAAGGAGCTTAAATTATTAATGTCTTCCAGTGAAAAGTATTATTGTATTTGAAAAACTATGAAGTGAATGACTCTTACACTAGCCAGTTCAGTTCAGTCGCTCAGTCATGTCCGACTCTTTGCGACCCCATGAATTGCAGCACGCCAGGCCTCCCTGTCCATCACCAACTCCCGGAGTTCACTCAAACTCAAGTCCATCATGTCGGTGATGCCATCCAGCCATCTCATCCTCTGTCGTCCCTTTCTCCTCCTGCCCCCAAACCCTCCCAGCATCAGAGTCTTTTCCAATGAGTCAACTCTTTGCATGAGGTGGCCAAGGTACTGCAGTTTCAGCTTTAGCATCAGTCTTTCCAATGAACATCCAGGACTGATCTCCTTTAGGATGGACTGTTTGGATCTCCTTGCAGTCCAGGTATTCTCAAGAGTCTTCTCCAACACCACAGCTCAAAAGCATCAATTCTTTGGTGCTCAGCTTTCTTAACAGTCCAACTCTCACATCCATACAGACCACTGGAAAAACCACAGCCTTGACCAGACGGACCTTTGTTGGCAAAGTAATATCTCTGCTTTTCAATATGCTATCTAGGTTGGTCATAACTTTTCTTCCAAGGAGTAAGCGTCTTTTAATTTCATGGCTGCAATTACCATCTGCAGTGATTTTGGAGCCCCCAAAAATAAAGTCTGACACATAAGCACATGCAATTTACAACTAGAATGTTATAATGAAGGGTACAAATAGCCTTTGTCAAAATGGAGATAGATACTTGTTCTAAAAGCTTCCCTCAAATACTGTCAAATATATTTTAAGGTGATCATTGCATAACTCAGAAAAGACAAAGTGGACAAGAGAATTAAAAATATATGCTACTTTATTGTCAAAATTGACAAACTTAATTTCCTTTAACAGGAATATTTATTTAAGGGTCTCTATAAAGCCATCACTATTTTGTGAGTATAAAAGACAAGAGGGTCAAAGACAACTGTTAGTGGGGAAAGGACAACAATTCTACATGCAGGCCAGATTCCTCACCCACAGAATCACAATGACCTTCAGAGCCCTAGGCAATAACAGACATGCAATACCAACTCAACTGATCTTGGCCCAGTCTGGTAAGATTCGCTTTGCACTATCTTTCCAAGCACTTGAAGAGTTCCGTTTGTTGGAACACTGGCTGATTTGAATAGTGAAATTTTAGATTATTTACGGGATTAGAAACAGGATCACATCTGCTTTTGAATTACACTAGGATGAAGCTGGAGAAGGCAATGGCAACCCACTCCAGTGTTTTTGCCTGGAGAATCCCAGGGATGGGGGAGCCTTGTAGGCTGCCGTCTATGGGGTTGCACAGAGTCGGACAAGACTGAGGCGACTTAGCAGCAGCAGCAGGATGAAGCCATGGTCCCTACAATGCTGGCCTCAGGTATGTAAAGTCCTGCCAATAGCTTGGGCAGGAGACCGAAATAAGCTCCTTATCCATGACCGACAGCAAGGATGTGAAGGTCTTCCTGAATGAACATTATAATGTGGAGGCTATGCTCTGTCCTTAGCATCAAAAGATAAGGATCTAGCTAGTTGGAACAAGAGAAAAAAATAAAGGCCTTTATTGTTCCCTTGAGACAGGTGTCCAAGGATGAAGAAGCTGCGTGTGCATGCACTGGTTATCCAGATCACAATTTTCATTCTCTGTACTATAAACCAGATGTGTGTGTGCACCAAGTCGCTTCGGTAATGTCCAATTCTGTGTGACCCCATGGACTGCAGGCTTCCAGGCTCTTCTGTCCATGGGATTCTCCAGGCAAGAATACTGGAGTGGGTTGCCATGCCCTCCTCCAGGAGATCTTCCCAATCCAGGGATTAAACTCAAGTCTTTTATGTCTTAAGCATTGGCAGGTGGGTTCTTTACCACTAGTACCACCTGGGAAGCCCATAGATCAGATATACATAGCCAAAGGAGACCTTGTAAATAGGCCCATCTTAAAAATTAAAAGTAATGGTGTGCAGCTCTCTTTGAAGTTTTAGGTTGCGGAAGTTTCCTTCAGTTCCCAGGAAAGGCCAAGGATGAGACAACACTGATATGTTGAGATGGTGATATCTGAGATTAAGTATATGTAAAAGTAAAATGAAGCTAGATTATCAAGTGAATGAGAAAGGAACCTGAACTCACTTATCCTTGTATACACTTACCATTCACTCAATAGAAGAGGAATCACTACATGCAAAAAAAATCAGCGTTTTCCATTTTTCTAGTTTAAAGATAAATACTTATGAACTAGAAAAACTGAGCAGGTATTGTACCATATTATTTAAAACAATACTGAGGTTACTGAAATGGTAGCTCAAATTTTTGCCATCTCTTTGAAACAGAAGAGTGGAGAGGATGCAAAGAAACAGCCGTTTGTAACTCTGTTCTCAATTCAAGATTCCTTATTCACTTTTGCATGAGGTTAGAATCTAATTAAGCTCACCTACTTGATTAATTTTATCCTCCTGTATAAGAACTCTTCAAATTTGAGTAGGGGCAGGAAATGGGTAGTATGGGCTTTTGGAAATTTCGATGGGCTAAAAAGCATTCATATAAGATTCTGTGATTGAGAGGATCACACTGAAAACTTACAGAAAAAAAGCCATATGAAAATCAAACTAGGCAAAGTGGGTTTCTACAGTCTATTAGCAAGACTACCTGGAAAACTTGTGGAGTCAAATAAAAAACTACAGTGTATTGCTTCTTTTCTTATTCTATTCTATTCCGTTTTATAAAAACTGTGGTAAATGCAGACAATGTACTGGTCATTTCTCAATAGCCCCAAATAAGCCCTTCAGCTGGGGTGGCTGTGAATATGAAACACAAGGAAGATGATTTCAGTTTGGTGTGCCTTGCGGAGAGCAGGCAAGGCAAGCTACAATGACTTTGGGCGGCTGTGAAGTTTTTATTACCCAATCATAAAAAGGACTCTTTCAAGTGCTTCCCTTTTAGCACTCTTCAATGACTGTTGTGCCAATCAAGGAGTAAAGCTTTTTCTTAACAAGTCGGAATCCTGAGCTCAGGATCAGAGTTCGCCTGAGGCCAGAGGAGAAGCGACCTCGACTAAAGAAAAAATCCCTGAAGCTCGTCCATGAGCAGGTCTCCTGCTTAAACACCAGGGTGAGCTCAAAGGTGGGCACCACGCTAGAATCACACACAATCCTATCCAGCTTTTTACATACATTTTCAATTTCCAAGTTCACGTGCATAACACAGCCCCGCAGACCACAGGGCTCTGTGGAGGAAAGTCTCAGGACGTCTTGAGCAATCCTCTGGGTCAGTTTCTCAGGAACAAGGACTCTGGAGCAGCCAAGTTTGGTGTGCTTAGATTTGGACAGACAGTTCTCCAGCATTTTTATCAAACTCTGGCAAGTTGTCTCCTCAAATACCACCTCATTGAGGTTGGGCTCAGGAACAACATAATCCCAGTAGTCAAAATCTGTGGAAAATGGAAGTTTAAGATGAAAACAAACAAACAAACCCAGGAGCAGGAAAAACACACCCAGGTTTGGCAACGCTGTTTATTTCTATCTATCAGATCTACTCTTCTGACATTTGTTTGGAAGTCATTTGATCTCACTTTGCTGTTAACTGTCTGAGTAACAAAGCAAATCAACTGACCTGACACTGAAAGTTCATCTATGAAATAAAGGTTTTGATAAATAGGGTAGGTAGCCTATCACCATTTTTCAATAAACTTATATGTGAGTACACACACACAATCCTAAAGAGTATGTAACCAAATCTATTCATGGCTATTTTAGAATACTAGTGATTTTCTTTTCTATCTTGCTTCCTGATTTGCTTATGGGGGGTTTCAAGTTTCCTTTTATAGAGACTATGCATTAGGTTTGGACTAAAAATGTTAATAATATTTTTGGGCTAAGGATTGTTACTTTCTAAGAATTCATTCATTTATTCTTGTAAAACAGTTTTTTTTTTTGCTATTATTCTTTAGTGATGAACTTAAAATGACCTTGATGATGAGCTATATTAAACATCAATTAAATTTGTGTTTTCTTTAAAAGTCTTTACTGGAATAACCTGTAGATCCCAATTTTAGCTTCAACCTCTTCGATTAAAAATTGCCCACAGAGAAGACTTCTGAGGTTCGCAAGGATATTTATAACTGGCTGGGTGGGTTTTTTTGTTTTTTTTTTTTTTGAGCCAAGCAAAACAAAATAGTCCTAGGAAAATAAAATTAGATTTGCTCAAAGGAAAAGAGATAGCTCTGCATTTGGTCACCTACCTTCCAAATTAATCCTACCCCTTGGCAGGATGCCACACCACACAGTCAACTGAGCAGGTCACAGGCAGATGCCCTGTGGGCTCCCTGCCTGAAGCCTACTGCATCTTTGTTGGCTGCTACATCACTTATATACTTAGATCACTCTGTGTGTGTGTGTGTGTTTTTAATAAATAAAACAAATGCACTCCAAATTATAAGGCTCTTTTTTAAAAAAAAATCTATGTTGAAGACAGAGAATTTTAGAGCTTTGGCTTACAAAATTAGATCATCAACCACTTCACCTTCTAAATGAGGAAGGCCCAATGATCTTAAGCAATTGATCTACGTCCACACAGATTCTGAGTGGCAGCACAGCATGTTAATTTAGACACTGTTACAAAATTACAAGACAATATGTCCAGCATCACTGCAGTTTTAAAGCTTCCCTTGGCATTAAAAAATGAAATAATGGGCATATCCACAGATAGAATACTACTCAGCAACCAAAATGAACACGTACTGATAGAATCAACAGCATGGAATGGATCTCAAAATCATTAGGCGGTGGGAAAGAAACCAGATACAAAGAGTACATATTACACGCTCCATTTGCATGTAGTCCTAGAGCTAAAAGTAATCTATAGTGACAAAAAGCAGATCAGTGTTTCCCTGGAGACAGGGGAGAGGTAGAGTGGGTACAGCAAACGGGTCTGTGGGGCTTTGGGGGCAGAAGGTGATGGTACTGGTTACCCAGGTGAATACCTTTGTCAAAACACACATAACTGTATACTTAAAATTCACCATAACTTCACAACCATGTGGGGTAGGGGCCGGTATAGTTTTTAATCCCAAGGAGTCTATCAGCCACAGACTAGACCAGGTAGCCCTTGGGATTTTATTTTTTGCTTCTTTTGATTCTCACTATCATAGACAGAAGATGCTGTTTTAAAGAATCTCTTTAAGATGGATTTTATCGCATCTCCAAAATTCAAGGAGAGGGTCCACACGGCATGCCTGCCAATCTCAATCCATCCAGGGAATGAGGCCTTTGGAGGGAAGAGAGGTAGGCGGTTGGGAAACTCACCGTTTAGCAGGCTCCCCGGGTGGAAGCCATGGTCCAGCAACTCTGAAATGCTGGCCGGGTTCTTACTGCTCAAGCTGCCAGTTGCAACCATGGTCAACGGCTCTGTTTCCCTCGCGGGGCGGAACGGCCTTTCCGGGGAGCTAGAAAAAGGAGGCAAGAAGGACAGATTTGCAAAAGCAAGCAAGACGTGCAGGAGTTCCTAAAATGCCCAGCGTCCCCGGAGCGAACAAGGCGAGGCATTCATTTTCCAAAGGGGTGGAATCGGCCTCTGCAACTCAGGTTCACAAAACCCTGGGAGCAAAGACGCCAACTAACAGCCACAATCTTCAACTAACTCAAAGTTGGCAAAACTCGGAACCGATTTGCCCCGCGGAGGTCACCCCTGAGCCCAGAGGAGCGGAGCCCCCGCCCCCATTCCTCCCACCCAGGCAGCCCCCGGCCTCACTTGCTGGAGGTGCGCCGGGGCCGACGTGCTCGCTGGTCCAGCAGCAGGTAAATCGAGGCCGGCCCTGTCTTCAGGAACCCCCTCCCTCGGGGCCTCAGTGACCTGTGGGCCCAAGCAACCAGCGGCACCTTGCTCGTCCCCCGCCCCGCCGGTTCAGGCTCCACTAAGCTGCATCGCCGCGGGGGCTTTGAGCACTTTATATGCCCAGCCTCCTCACCCGGTCCCGGCCCGCCCACCTGCACCGCCCCGCCCCGGGCTCGCGCCCCGCCTCCCCGGGGTCGGGTTGCATCTCCACCCGCACACTTCCAGCCTCCCCAGGCGAGCCGCTGGGAGTTAAGGAAAAGTTTGCGGTAGGGTTGACACCTGTTGTTTTTTGGGGTGGGCCACGGGTCACCACGAGTGCAATCCTGGGTGCACGACTCGCCCCAAACTGATCGCTCGCCTCCGCCACCAACCTGGATTCTTGGGTGCGACCCCTCTCCCCAGCGTGTGCACACTCACTCACGCTCCTGATGGCCTCGGTGAGGTTCTGTCCCGGAGAAGCGGGAAGCTTTCTGACTTTGTCTGTGACCGTGACCCGAGTCTTTGCTCTGACATGCCGAACACTGTGCTTAAATATGTTTAGCTGTTCAACGGGCACCATTTATGCACTTAGTGCTGGCCTCTGACGGAATTAATTCTAATCTGCTTCGCGTCCCAAGGTTTCTGTACTCTCCTTTCCCGCACGCGGTCAGCTCTAGCTTGCCTTCCCGCATCCGAGGCTCCCCAGCCTGGGGTCTTCTCGGCACCTTCCTAGCGTTTCATCTATGACTAATGCGTTTTCTCCGGGAGAAGGGTGAGCCTGTTACTCTTCTAATTAGACCTGGCTCCAGAGAGCCAGCAGCTTGAATGAAGGGGAGTTTGCCAAGAAACTAAACAAAACCTTTAGTTGGTAGTTTTATTCCTAGTTTTTTTTTTTTTTTTAAACAGAATCTCTATAGTGGCGGTATCAATTTACATTTCCTCCAACAATGCAAGAGGGTTTCCTTTTCTTCACACCCTCTCTGGCATTATTGTTTGTATATATTTTTGATGGTGACCATTCAAACCAGTGTGAGGTGATACTCCATTGTAGTTTTGATTTGCATTTCTCTAATAATGAATGTTGTTGAGCACACTTTTCGTGTGTTTATTAGCCATCTGTATGTCTTCTTCAGAAGAATGTCTGTTTAGGTCTTCTGCCCTTCCTGCAATTAAAAAAAAAAAAATAGTGGGGTTTTAGCTGCTTCCACTACCTGTCTAGGTTTCTGGGAGCAGTTGTGGTTCTCGGAGACAGAAGCTCCTGGCCAGCCCCATTAGGGGAAGGAACTTGGGCATGGGCAGTCTTGAGGGGCTTGAGGGAATGAAGATACAGTGTTTTATATCCCTGTGAAGCTTGATGTCCTGTTCTGAACCTGAGCACACAGTGGAACAGAGGAGTGCGGCAGGGTCAACACCCTGGCACAAGCCATCAGCTACAGGTTCTGTGTTCTTCCACAGTGCCTAAGCTTGCCTGTTCACTCCCTGGTGTGCCAGTAGGAGATGATCTGGTCAGAGGGAGCTTTCCCAATGACAGTGGTGGGTCAGGAGAGGAAATGGAGGGGATGCTTCAGGGAGAAGACTTTCTACAAGTAGGAGGTGCTACCCTTGGCTCTCAATCCTATAACCTACAAGGATCTGTGTAGGGTAGGGCCTTGAGAAGCAGTTTCAGCTGGCCAGACTGAAAACTCTTACGAAGTAAAACAACAGCAGGAGGGGTAAGGAAGGTGTGATAAACAGATCAGTAGAAGGACACTGGGAGGCAGAGCAGCAGAAAGCCAGCTCCACAGTCCATTTTTAACTCGGCTTAGGCAGCTGCGTGCTGCCTGAAGGTCAGGGAGCCAAGGGAGGAGATGCTGATAGGCAGATTTCCACTTCTACTTCAGCAATAGAAAAGGGCCAAATAGACAAGCCAGTTTAAGCCAAACACTTGCAGTGCAAGTGTGGTCAGGACCAATGGATGGTCAAGTCGGGGAGGGCAGCTGCCTGGCAGCTGGGGGTAGGGTTAGGACACTACCCTCCTTTATCTGGGTGCCAGGGCTAATGAGGCTCACCTGCTTCTAAGGAGAGTAATTCGGATTGATATAAAAAGTGATGTGAACCTATACTAGTGAAGTAAAGAAATGACCCGTTTCAGTTTCCTTAGGGTGTTTAGGCATAGGGCTTCTCAAGTGGCTCAGTCGTAAAGAATCTGCCCGCCAAGCAAGAGATACTGGTTAGAGATCCCTGGGTGGGGAAGATCCCCTGGAGGAGGAAATAGCAACTCACTCCAGTATTCTTGTCTGGAGAATTCCATGGACAGAGGAGCCTGGAGGGTTATAGTATGTGGGTTTGCAAAGAATCAAGACACTGAGTCACTGAGCACGCACGAATAAATTAAGTACTCCCAAAGGGCCAGAAAGATTATTGAACCTTATAGCAGCTACTCTCAGCTCACCTGAGTAACTGAAATTTTGCCAAGTCCCTGGGGATTTTACCACAGAAAATAATTTACTTATGTATGAAAGATGAATAATGTAATTTTTTTAGCTGAAAGGGCCTTGCTTTCAGAAATTATAGAACATAAGAAATTACTGATATAGAACACAGTTCCTGGGATAATGAATGGAAATTGTCTTTTAAAAATCTACTTAAAAAGGTAAAAAATTCATTCTGTCTCTGGTTTGCATGTTTTCAGGGTTAAATGAACAGAGCTGATTTTTCCAAAGGAACTATAGAATAGAATTAGGAAAAACTATTAGTAAGTGCCACAATAGTCTTGTCACAAGATAGTGTGTTAGAGTTTGTACTGTTGTGAATACGTTTAATTGCTTATAACTGAAAGTTGATCACATTGGCATACCTCAGGTGTTTACCAGATACAGTGATGAAGTTTATTTCATTGCTGGTTTGTTATATCCTTTCTAATTAACATTATAAAGATAGTGAGGGTGCTTACTGGAAATAATCATTGTATATGAAGAGAAAATCTAATTGATTAAATAATTGATTAACTTTCATACACCAATGTACTATAACAAGCTACCAAAATCATAGGCAAGGACTTTAACTTAAGCACGCTTGCTTTTTTATTATTACTATAATTTACTTATCTGTCTTCCCACAAAAAAGAGAAATAGCAGCAATGAATGGCAACAGTATATTCATCTGATGCATACACAAATATTTAAGTTCCATGCTTCCTCGTGTATAAATATAGTATTTATAATATCACTGCTTACATAAAGTGCAAATTTAAACTACCAGTGATTTTGTAAAAAACACAGACAATATGATGTTTTAATGTATTGTTATAGGAAATACTGGTATCTTGTGCATTTGTGATTTAGAGTGTTGAATATTTATTACTTGTTTTGCCAGCCTGTTTTCTCTTTTTATCCAATGTGTACCATTGTTCCTGAGCTCTTATTAATACATTTACATTTAGTGCATTGCTTATTTCATTTCATAAACTATGACACTGGAGGGGAAAATGACTGTGTTTCTTAATCTGTACAATAGATTCAGGGAGGATTTACAGAATATGAAAGTTGATCTGTGCAATATCCAAAGCCCCTTATCAAACTCATAAAGTTGTTGTGAGGATTAAAAGAGAAACCCTTATAATCAATTTAAAATAGTATCCCTTTTTTAATAAAATAAATCTGAGATCTTTGATTTCACACTGTCTCTGGCTTTCCTTAGTTGTGCTAAATTCTAACCCTCATGTGAGGTCTTAGAACAGAGCCTGTTACACAGCAAGTACTTAATAAGTGATAGTTATTGTTGTTGATTTTATTGTTATCTTGAAATTGTAGTTTTCTGGTTCAATGAAGTCAATGCTAGAGGGGCTACATGGGGTTAGAGAAGTATTGCTAAGGTAGAACACAATTTATGGTCTTTAATGTTTTTAGGAAATCTAGAAAATATTTGCCACTGATTAGGAAGACCTTTTTTATTAGAATATGTGCATAACTGTTTTGGGGAGTGGTGAAGGAGATCTCCCAATGATATGTAAGAAAATATTGTGAATAAAAAGTTACCTGATTAATGCTTCATATCTAGAAAATGGTTTCCTGGAAAAAAATAAAATTTATAGACATTTAGAATCATTGACTGTAAAACCATCCAGTTGTATCAAGATAAGTATGACATTCTGGATGAGATAGTTCATCATTATTTTTATTTGTCTTTGAGGATGTTCCACCCAATAAAATTTCCATTTCATCATTAAATATGCAATATGAGTTATTCTATGATATATTGAAAGATTTTCCATTAAGTAACATGGAGACTTTATTAAGTATAAGGCAAAAAAAGGTCCAATATAAAATAATATAATATCTACTGCTGCTAAAAGCTGAGAGAATTTTCCAGTAGCAGAAGGCTTCACTTCTCTAAATTCAAGCAGATAAATGGTTCCCATAGTGACTTATCTCTTAAAATAGTTGTATGACTTTTTTCTCCTAATAAACAATGGTATGTATTATCTCCTTTTAAATAAAGCAAGCTGATATGTTTAAATGCACACAGTCTCTACTTTTCCTTAATTATGCAAAAGTTTCGAATTCAGGTGCCTACATAAGGGAATGTCAGCCAAGAATGTGGAGGAGGTCTTCGACATTTTTCTAGGGATGCAACTTAAAACCTTGGCAAGCCCCAAATTTGAGAATACCAGAATGTCATACCTTTTCTTTGGAATTCTTATAAATAAAGCTATGCATTCATGTAGGTGCTGGTCCTTCATTGTTCCCCCTTCCTTTGCCAGCCTAGTGTCCTATTCTGGTGGACGAGCTTTGTACAGCTTTTGTTGCTCACATTTGTTTCCCAGAAAAGTTATAATTTGCTTCATGGCATAAATTTGGGGGATAGTATGAGAAGAGAGTTAAATCCCAAGAAAGCCCAATGGGCTAGATGGGGTTTCTGCAGAGTAGCCTTTAGAATATATCTGATCCCAATTTTGCAGATGTCAAGTATATTAAAATGAAAAAGCTTGACGAAGTCATAGAGAGGTTCCAGTTTTTGATATTTATGGTGTAGTAGTTAAACACATGGACTGTGGAGCCTGACTATTTAGGTGCATATCCCAGCAATGACACAGACTAGCAGTATAGACATCAGTAAGGTCTTTAACGTTTCTGTGACTCCATTTCTGTGTTTAAAATGGGAATTGTAATAACTTTACCTTATGAAGGGCCTTTGTGGGGATTAAATGAGTTAATACACAATGGACTCAATAAACATCAGCCATGATTATAACTGTGTATTTTTCTCTGATCTTGAAAAATCCCAATGCCCCAGTGATCTTGTTATAAAAAGGTAGCTTGAGGAGTGTGATGTCTGTTTAAGGTGTGTATAAAAGTGTATCTTTGTTACACATTCATTCATTGGTTGGTTGACATTCAGAAGTATTTATTGAATATTGATTCTCTGCCAGGCACAGAGAATGCAAGAGTCTCTATATCCTAGAGATTGTAGTTTAGAAAGATGTGCAGACAAATAAATACAAGATTACAATTAATGAGCCAAGTTAGGGGAGCTACAGTGCACTGTGGCAGTGCAATGATATAAGCACTAATATGTTCTGAAGGAGGTTTTATAGCGTTACTAGTCACCTTGTTTCATGGACCAGTAGCATGAACATCACTTAGGAGCTCCTAAGAAATGCAGAACCTCAGTCCTCAATCCAACTCAAACAGAATCTGCTTTTTAAAAAGACTCCTAGGTGATTCATATGGTATGCAGTTAAATTCTGGGAAGCTCTGCCTTTTTAAAAAAGTATTTATTTATTTGGCTGTATCAAGCATGTGAAATCTTTAATTGCAGCATACAAACTCTTAACTGTGGCATAGGGGATCTAGTTTCCTGACCAGGGATGGAACATGGGCTCTCTGCTTTGGGAGCATGGAGTCTTAGCCACTGGACTATCAGGAAAGTCTCGGGAAGCTGCGCTTTTAATTAAAGAGAATAAACAAAACAATAAGATGATCTAAGTATTTGTAAAACTTTGTCTGGGCCAATTAATAAAAAAGTATTTATTGAGTTCCTACTCTATAATAAGGCCTGGCCTTGATGAAAGGTGGTTCCCAGCTGGGCAAATGTTTGTGGAGTCTCCATAGCTCCTACTGGCCATCAAGACCTTGGGCTTGGCTCAAGAAATCATGCACAGCTATGAATAATATTATAGAAAAATAAGATCCTATTTAATAAACTTGACACACTATCAAACTCTAAACTGTTTTTAATCTTGATGAAATGGAAGCCAGTTATATAAAAAAGAAATGGGCTTAAATTGTAAAATGTATTTAAAATGATTGATTGGTGGAATGTTGAATTTGGAAACAACAAATTTGGAAGGAAGGGAGTAGTATAGAAAGATATATGTCTTATTGCCTCCAAATTTACTGGTGAGGGTAAGTACAGATATGCAAGTTTTCATCTCTTCTTCTGAAATCATATCATAAAATATACTTTAAAACATTGACTTGATGTTTTGAAATATTGTGCTGTGGTAAAGAACTATTTTAATAAATGATATACAGTAACAGAGGTTCTAAATCATAAATTGCTGAAGCAGCCTTTTGGGAGATGTCAATATACCTGGCCGCACACTGAAGTTGTGTGACATTATTGATGCATTGTATGAAGTTGAGCAATAAGTGGTACTTAGAAAATTATTTGTAGCAATGCATAATTACTTTGGCAGTAGATTTAGACGTCCATATGCTAAAAGCAAGACAGTGCTCACCTCCATATGTGGAGGGGAACAGCACACCTCAGTGATTTGACTAAAGGCTGTGACTCAGTCAGGCTAGGCTTCAACTCCCGGATCTGCCACAGATAGGCATCCTGAAATTAAATGAAATCCTTTGAATGTCAGCCTCCTCATCTGTAATGCAGAACATTCAATGAAACCACATATGTTACGTTTCTGGCAACATAATTTATACATATGAAGAACTCAGTCGAAGGTGGCCATTCTAAACACACATGGCTTATGTGAATTTGCACACGTAAGTAAAAGCACATTCTATTTAAGCAACTAATTTGTCATGTGCTGTGTTGGGCTTTTCAGGTTGTAGTAAATTTTACTTTGCAGATAATGGATAATAAGGGGTATATTGGTGGGAGAATTAGAAGACCTGGCCCCACATATAGCTTTCACACAGACTTGGTCTCTGACCTGGGCACAGGATAAGGTAGCAGAATCACCCAGAAGTATTGAAAAACTAAAAAGAGATTTACCCAGCTGGGAGGAGGAGAGAGTTATTTATGGATTCCAGAGCAATAGAGACTAAGGTCTGACTTTTTGGCAGTGTCTAGCAGGCGGCAGATACTACAGAGGAACTGGGCAGAGTTCCCATATTTGAAAAAGATTCTCGCTGCGCCCTGAGGACCATTCAGAGCAGCAGGAAATGGCCAGAGCAGATGGATGCTGATGGCACAAGTGATGGACTGTTGAGGGCAAACAATGACTAGAGGGAGGCTGTCTTCATCCCCACCCCACTCCTGGAATCTCAACATTGCACAGAATTCACCATCTTTGACATAAGCATTGGGTCTATGGAGTGGGAGGATGAGTATGGTGAGGGGAAGTGGGACTGAAATGAAAGTAACCTACTTCTTGGTGGAATAAAGCATAAATATCACATACTAAGCTAAACAGTAAACAAAAAAGCAGTAATATTGCTTAGTTATACTTCCAAAAATATGTTAATTTTTTGTTTCATTCAATTTACACATCATAATGTGGTTTTCTTGGACACCCTACTTTTAGCATTTATATCTAATGTAAGAGTTCCATTTCCAGTGCACAGTTACTATGAAAACTCCATAAATAAGAAATGTATTTATATTTTCTAAATCAGTAATCTATTTTAAATACACATTACAAAGATATAAGCCTTGTAAGAAATTATGTAGGTAGAATCTTACAATTTAATTGTAAAAATTAGTTTTAAAATAATGATCTTTACACTTTTATCTTACTCTTAAGTAACCTACGGGAAGTATTTCTGAGGCAGGTCCAGAAAACTCAAAATGCATTAATAAAGTATAATTGACTTTGACTTTACAATCAATTTAAAAGCTTCAAAGTGAAAAATCAAATTCCTGTTGCTACTTCTCATTCATATCATTCTTTGTACCCCCTGCCTGGAAGTAACCACTTTTATTAGTTTTTATGCATTCTTCTAGAATTTCTTTATGGAAATACAAGCACATACTAATATATATTCTCATTTTCACTTTTTCACTCTAAAGGAAAAAACTATATGTTCTTCTCATTGCCTTTTTGCACTGAATATAAAACTTAAGAGTTCTTTCTGTATGAACTTATAATTATTGTCTCTAGCCTATAAAGTACTAGTGTTCTACCTTATAGATTTTCATCTCACCTGTACATTACAAGGGATATTTTGATTATTGATAGATATTTTACAGTTACATACAATTCTTTAATGAATAATCTTATTCAGAAGTCACTTTGAATGTGGGAAAAATTAAGATAAATTCTAGAGGAGGGGCTTTTGAAACCAAAGACAAATATGCAAAATATAGTTTTGAAAGATCTTGATCAATTATCTTTTTCAGAGGTTGTACAGTTTTGGGGACCCACCAATAAAGTATGAGAATTTCTCTTCTCATAGGCTCTCCAACATTTGTTCACTTCATAACTATTTTAAGCATTTACTATGCCTTTTTATATAGTTTTAACATGCTCCGAAAACCTATTGGCTGGGAGTTGCAATTTCATTCATTCATGATAGGAAATGTATTGTCCTATTTTGAAAAGGGAGCAACTGTAAGTGGAATGTATTAATCACAATTCTCAGGAAAAACTAGAAATATATCAAAGTTTTCCTAATTCCCAGTTTTGGAAAAGTACTAGGGTGTATCTATAATGATTATTATAACTTCAGATTGGTCGGTTAAAGCAGCAAAAGTTTTTTCTTTTTTTTTCCTTCTACAGTTCCATTTGCACTGAATTTTCAATCAAATGTTATGGTTATGGTTATGGTTATGTATTCTGGTTATGTAAGGACATTGCTGTGTTTATTGAGGCCAAAGTTCCTTTGGTTTCTTTTAAGGAGAAAATCTTCATTTAAAAAGAGAAAGACATTTTTTTAAACATAAAATTTACAAATTGCCTATATTTTTATTTCAGTGTTCAAATAATTCAATAACATTTCCCTCTTTTAACCACTGCAAAATTATAACTCATGGTAGAATATTCAGTTAAATGAAATTTGGTACATCAGAAAATTTGGTACTCATATTGAGTACAGAAGAGATCATGGGTTCAAGTGCAGGTTTGAGAGTGTTCTGGATCTGCTCTAATTGATAGCCACTACACACATGTTGCATTGAACACTTTAAAATGTGACTAATCCAAAGTGAGCTGTGTAAAATACACACCAGATTTCAAAGATTTTATCGAATATAAAGAATGCAAAATATCTCATTAATAATTACATTATGTCTGTTACATGTTGAAGTAGTAAGATTTTTATATATTGGATTAAAGAAAATATCAGAATAATTTCACTTCTTTTTAGAATTTTTTAACATAACTATTAGAAAATGAAAATACTATATGTGGTTTGCAGTCATTGTTCAGCTTACGAAATACAAGGCAATACTATTCTAGATCTTTGCCACTTCACCTTAAAAAAGGAAGCATAGTAGCTTCTTTGCATATAAATGAGGATTTGAAAATTCTTTTTTTTAATTTGAAGTATAGTTGTTTTACGATATTGTGTTAGTGTCAGGTATACAGCAAAGTGATTTGGTTATAGATATGCTTATATTCTGTTTTCTTGAGGGTTTGAAAATTCTTAAAAGTATACTCTGTAAATGGTAACTATTAAGCTGGGGGATCAGGTTTACTGTGATATACTTTAAATATATTAAAACCTACTCTATTTAGTGTAGCGTTCTCAAATTTTAAACAACTCTTACAGTCATGTACCCACCATTACCACCACAATCAATACAAACAATTCCATCACCACAAAATATTATTACCTTGTGAGTATTTGTAATCAACCTCTTGCCTGAAGCCCAGCCCTGGGCAAACATGTTACATATATGGATTCACAGTCTGTAGACTTTTGAGTCTTGTTTCTTTTGCTTAGCATAATTCATTTGAGATTCGTCCAAGTTGTTGTATTAGTAGTTCTTTCCATTTCTGAGTACTATTCAATTGCATATATGTACCACACTTTGTCTATCCATTTGGAGTTGAAGGACATTTGGGTTTTTTCCAGTTTTTGAGGATTATGAGTAAACTCAGTGTATATATTTGCTTACAGATTTGTATATTAATATACATTATCATTTCTCTTAGATAAGTACCAAGAGACTGGAATTGCTGAGTCATATGGTGTTTGTTTAATTTTATAAGAAGTTGCCAAAATGTTTCCCCAAGTGGTTCCAGTTCTGTACTTCCCCCCAGCAATGTATTAATATGAGTATTCCCAGGTGTGCCATACCTTTGCCAGAATATGATACTGTCATTCCTCTGCCTTTTTTCTTTTTAATTTTTGTCCTTCTAATAGGAAGGTAATAGTATCTCATTATGGTATTAATTTTTATTTTATTCATGACTCATTTTGTTCAACATCTTTTCATGAGCTTGTCATATGTATGTATTATTTGATGAAATATATGTTGAATTTTTTTGCCCATGGCTTTTTAATGGATTTTTTGAGGCTTGAGAGTTCTTTATTATTATTGAGAATTTGAGAGTTCTTATTATTGAGACTTGAGGGTTCTTTATGAATTTGAGATGCAAGTCCCCTATTAGATAGATGCTTTGCAAACATTTTTTACCAGTGTGTAGATTTTTAATTCTTTTAGCAGTGTATTTTGAAAAAAAGTTTTAAGTTATGATAATGTCCAATTTGTCAGTACTTTCATGAGTCATATTTTTGTGTCATATCCAACAATTTCTATATAACTCAAGATTACAACTGTTTTTCTCATGTTTTCTTCTAGAAATTTTATAGTTTTACATTTATGTGTATGATCTACTTTGAGCTCCTTTTTGTATATGATAGATGGCGTGGGTTGAAATTTTTCTTTTTTACCTATAGATGCCCAGTTGCTCTAGCATCATTTGTTGGAAAACAATATCCTTAATGGAATTGCCATTGCATCTTTATGAAAAGTCAATTGACTATATACATGCCACTTTATTTTTGGTATTTATTGTACTCTATTAATCTATATGCCTGCCTTTTACCAATATCACAAGTCTTGAAAGCAAGTAATGTGAGTCTTCTAATTTTGTTCTTCTCTTTGAAAATTATTTTGGCTTTCTAGTTCCTTTGTGTCTTCATATGAATTTAGAATCAGCTTGTTAATTTCAAAAGAAAATGTCTTCTGGGATTTGATTAGAAATACATTGAATACAGATATGTTTAGAAAAATTTTTTCAACTTTGAGTTTTCCAATAATAAACATGATACAAGTTCTCCATTTATTTAGGTCTTCGATTTCTTTTTTAAACATCTGTAGTTTTCAGCTTACAGAAACTGCATATATTTTTTTATTTATACATATTACATTTTATGCTATTTTAAAATTTCAAGTTCCAGTTGTTCATTGCTAGCATATAGAGTGGAGAAGGCAATGGCACCCCACTCAAGTACTCTTGCCTGGAAAATCCCATGGATGGAGGAGCCTGGTGGGCTGCAGTCCATGGGGTCGCTAAGAGTCAGACACGACTGAGCGACTTCACTTTTACTTTTCACTTTCATGCATTGGAGAAGGAAATGGCAACCCACTCCAGTGTTCTTGCCTGGAGAATCCCAGGGATGGGGGAGCCTGGTGGGCTGCTGTCTCTGGGGTCGCACAGAGTTGGACACGACTGAAGCGGCTTAGCAGCAGTGGCAGCAGCAAATAGAAATGCAATAGAAATACAGAAATACTATAAAAATGCAGAAATACAAGATATAAGAAAATTGGCCTGTTCTTTAACTTTTGCTAAAATGACTTAGTAGTTCTACTAACTTTTAAATAAATTCTTTGGGATTTTCTCCACAGGAATCATGCTGTCTGTAAATAGATAGTTTTATTCCATTCATTCCAATCTGCTTTTGTTTCATTTTTAAATTTTCCCTTTATCACACTGAGCAGATCCTCAGGCGGGATGTTGAATGTGAGTAGTGAGAAAGGATATCCTTGTCTTGTTCTCACTCTTGGGGAAGCATGCAGTTCACATTGTTGTAAACTGTAATGTTAGCTGGAGACATTTTGGAGATTCTCTCCATCACACTGAGGAAACTCTCTAATCCTTGTTTGCTAAAAGGATTTTTATTATGAATGGATGTTAAACTTTGTCACATACATTCTTCTACATCTTTTGTGATGATTATGTGATCTTCTGCTTTAATCTGTTGATATAGTGAATTACATCTATTGATTTCAGAATGTTGAACCAGCCTTACCTTTCCTCATGATGTATTATTGCTTTCATATACTTGGGTTCAATTTACTAGTATTTTGCTAAGCTATGACAAACATAGACAGTATATTAAAAAGCAGAGGCATTACTTTGATGACAAAGTTCCATCTACTCAAAGATATGGTTTTTCTAGTAGTCATGTGTGGATATGAGAGTTGGCCAACAAAGAAGGCTGAGTGCCAAAGAATTGATGGTTTTGAACCGTGGTGTTGGAGAAGACCCTTGAGGGTCCCTTGGAGAGCAAGGAGTTCAAGCCAGTCTATCCTAAAGGAAATCAATCCTGAATATTCTTTGTAAGGACTGATGCTGAAGCTGAAGCTCCAATACTTTGGCCACCTGAAGGGAAGAGCTGACTCATTGGAAAAGACCCTGATGCTGCGAAAGATTAAAGGGAGGAGGAGAAGGGGATGAGAGAGGATGAGATGGTTGGATGGCATCGCTGACCCAATGGACATGAGTTTGAGCAAGCTCTGGGAGATGGTGCAGGACAGGGAAGCCTGGCGTGCTGCAGTCCATGAGGTAGCAAAGAGCTGGACACGAATGAGCGACTGAACAACAACATTTTGTTAAACAGATTTTGCTTCTATTTCATAAGGGATGTTTTCTAGAGTTTTCTTTCTTATACTATCTTTGTCTGATTTGGGTACCAGGGAAATATTGGTCTTATTAAATAATTCATGTAGTACTTTCTCCTCTTGTATTTTCTGAGAAAGTTTGTGTTGAATTGATGTTAATTCTTTCTTAGTTTTATTTTAAATACTGCATCCTTGGAGAAGACTTTCCTAACACTTGAATCTAAATTAGGTCCCCTCAGTTATTAACTCTGCTGGTATCCTTTTAATTTATAGATTTTACCATAAATATACTTTACATTTTTTGGAGGTTTATTTCTTTAATGCCAGCATTCTCTTCCAAGAGGCCAAGCCCATGTCTGTGCTGTTATATGCCTATTGCTTAGCACAATGTCTAACACCTTATCGATGTTTAATAAATATTGGCTGAATAAATACATGAATCCCTAGGGCTTAATGATTGTCATTATTCATTATTCATCATGCAATTGTGAGCATTTCACCTATAATTGCCGCTGTTGCTGCTAAGTCACTTCAGTCGTGTCCGACTCTGAGAGACCCCAAAGATGGCAGCCCACCAGGCTCCGCTGTCCCTGGGATTCTCCAGGCAAGAACACTGGAGTGGGTTGCCATTTCCTTCTCCAATGCATGAAAGTGAAAAGTGAAAGTGAAGTTGCTCAGTCCTGTCCAACCCTCAGCGACCCCATGGACTGCAGCCTACCAGCCTCCTCCGTCCATGGGATTTTCCAGGCAAGAGTAATGGAGTGGAGTGCCATTGCCTTCTCCGTACCTATAATTACTTACTAGCTATTTGTGCGAACTTCCTACCATGAACAGGAAAACATTTCAGACACATTTAATAGTTATTAAAAAAACATTATTTTGAAGTAAATAATTGCAAACATAATAACTTTCACTGTGGGGTTAGCATTTCCATACATAACCTTATAATGTGAATTGAACAACCTAAAATTTTGAGGAAAACTAGTTCAATGGCACCCCACTCCAGTACTCTTGCCTGGAAAATCCTTGAACGGAGGAGCCTGGTAAGCTGCAGTCCATGGGGTCACGAAGAGTCAGACACGACTGAGCTGCTTCACTTTCACTTTTTACTTTCATGCCCTGGAGAAGGAAATGGCAACCCACTCCAGTGTTCTTGCCTAGAGAATCCCAGGGACGGGGAAGCCTGGTGGGCTGCCATCCATGGGGTTGCCCAGAGTCCGACATGACTGAAGCGACTTAGCAGCAGCAGCAGCAGCAGCAGAACTTAAGTTTAGCCTTAGCATGAAACAGAGATTTTAGTAAAAATAAAATGATGTTTTACTTAGCTTTTACAGATTAAATATAGTAGATTTAAATAAAGAATTCAATGTTATGTATTTTCCTTTTTTAAAAAGTAAAATCAGCTAAATATACTTCGGTAAAGCAAATCGCAAGTTAGAGCAGTTAGCAACATACAGACCATATGGTCCAGATACTAGGGTATAGAAGCAGCCTTCTGTGTTGAGGTTTACAAAGGAAAAAGTTCAAGGAAGGATTTGCAATTTTCATGGCTTCCATTTTAAATAATTTTTCAACTTGTTTTCATTGAGCAACTGCCATAATTCTGTTTCTTTCAGTAGCAACAGAAGTTTTGGGGAGTGGAGAAGTGATGCCTATGAGTAGGCAATTAAGCATGTAGAAGAAATCATAACCATGTTTGAAATAAAATTAAAACACAATTAAAATTCAAGCAAATGTGAGTTTCTCTTGCCAGTCAACTTTCATTCATTAATTCTTTCATTCTTTTGACAAATTATTTTGAGGGCTTGGTTTGTGCAAATGGGCTTTCCAGGTGGCCCTAGCAGTAAGGAGTCCACCTGCCAATGCAGGAGATGTCAGAGACATGGGTTTGATCCCTGGGTCAGGAAGATCCCCTGGAGGAGGGCATGACAACCTCCTCCAGTATTCTTGCTTGAAGAACCCATGGACAGACGAGCCTTGTGGGCTGTACAGTCAGTGGGTTGCAAACAGTCAAACATGACGGAAGCAACTGAGGTCACATGTGCTAAGTGTTGGTGAAGGGTGGGAGTAAAATGGACAACAGTGTAGATATGGGATTTGTCTTCATGGAGCTAACAGTTTAGTGGGAGAAAGCAGTATGTTGAAACCAGCAGCAGGGGATGGACATGGTATAAACAAAAAGAATATTGACCTAGTCAAGGATATGGTTATTTGATTTCCTGTTTAAAATGCTATTTGAAAGATGTGAAGGAACTGAGTACACAAAAAGGGGTGAGGAGTGGAATAAATGTTATAGACAGAGAAATTAATACTATTGAAAGCCAGTATCCAGTGGGCACTTCCCAAGTATTCCACATGAATAATTTCTTGTCATCTTCATAATGACCCTATTAATTGAGTGGTGTCATTCCTAATTTAGGGCTGAGGATGAGGAATGAGGAACACAGAGATTTAGAAACTTGCCTTAGGTTACACAGGCAGGAAGTGGTAGAGCTAGGATTTGAACAGTGTAACTCTGTGTGTGACTGTTTGTAGGAAAGATACGGAGTGGAGTGTGTAATGATGATGGAGGGAGGTTGCAGGTAGGGGGAAGTGGGAGACTAAGTGGTGTCAGGAATGAGATTGGAAAGGATGGAGGTACATATCGAGTTCTGAGGAAGCCATGTAAAGGAGCAAATTGAATATCACTTAAATGTGAGTCATATTCTCTCACAATTTAAATTCCTACCTTGAGCTCCTTCATCTTACCTGGTGTAGTTAAAGAATATGGTCTTTACTCAGTTGACATGACTTAAACATGACAAAAACTATATTCTCGTGGAAAATTGTTTTGCTTGAAGAGAGTTTTTCTAACCCTGAGCCAAGTAATCAGGGAAAGCTTCCTTTTGTGAATTACAGCTTCCTGATGAACTATCCATTGTGTATAGTTTTGTTTTGTTGTTGTTTTTTTTTTAACTGAAATATATTCATTTTATTTTTGTCCTTTGGTCAGAATAATTTATTAATAATTATTACTTTATATGCTACCATCACACAGTGAAGTATCCTACTTTATAGTAAGGCTATATCACAAATGATTTGTTATGAAATATAAGGTATTACATTTTATGAACATTTTGATTAAAACAATTAACTCAAATTCAAAATTTTTCTGGCATATAGCCATTACATTGCAATTCTTTTTTATGAGTGGGAGCAGAAAGGGTTATTTTTAGCATGCATTCATTGTGTAAGGAGGGGTTTTGTGCATGTAAATGACATCTGTTGAGTATATCAATGTGGATAATCAACTGGCGTGAAGTGTGTTCTTGGAAGGTTTTCCTGTAACTCAGGAGATTATGTTCTTCACCCTAGCAAAGGAGCCAGCGAAGGTGGCAGAGTTCTTCAACATCAGTATATTACCGCTGTGGGCAAAACAGAGCAAGCACATGTCTCTTCAATGGTGGGTCAGTTGTGAACTCTTTGAAAACGTTAGAAAGGCATTGTAGACAAAGACTGAGAACCCCTTATTAGGAGAGTCTTGCTCAGAATTGATTTCTACATCCACATATTTTCAGAAGATGGGACTCATAGCTCAACATTTTTTCTGAGTGGAATTGGGAATGTTTATTGACCAGCAGAATGGTCTAAGCTCCAGTCCTTTTCCAGAGGCAGATCAGAGATTTTATGGCTCTTCAGGATTATTAGATTTATGTGATTCTTCTTCCTTTCATTAGTAACATTTTAAATTATGCATTGCTTATAAAATGTGTCTCAGAAAATGACTTTGTATATCTACCTTTTTAAAAATAAATGTATTTCAGATGGAGGTTTTTCATGGGATGAAAACTTCTTTAGACTACTTCAAAGAATTATTGCAGTAGGCCCCTCTGGAAGGAAAAGGAATTCTTGTCTTTGTGTTGGCTTGAGTCCTTGCTCTGGTGTCCTGACCTCTGTACTAGGAATGCAATAAATTCTAATTTTTGGTTTGCTGATTCAGAGTTGAGAAAAAAATCTCCTACAGTCCCATTTTATTGTCAACCCTCTTAAATCTGGAAAAAAGGAGAAATTGTACTTTATGGAATTCTATAAAGTGGCTTCACTTTGGTCAAGGAGAAAAAGAAGGGAGCCTCCTTTTATGCATTAGACTTTTATTGAGTTCCAGGGCTGGGGAAGGGCCACAAAGGTCAAGGCAGCATGATGCCAATTGAGCTGACACCTGCATCCCCTCATACATGACTGTTGCCACTTAAAAATGTTAAAAAGCAAAAAAAAAAAGAAAATCAGTGATTGACAGTCTGACAGGACAAGTTGACTCAGCAACCAAGTCACCCTTTTCCTAATTTCTGGAGGAAATCCAGTGCTTGATAATTAGAGATTTTCTAGAAATTAAATTGGTAAAAGTAGGTAGTCCCCTTGGACTTTGGCTCTTCTAGCTGGGGAGCTTTGGTCTGGCGTGGGAGGATTGGTCTCCTCACACATACCTTGAAGTCGCAAGATTGAAGTCTCCAGAAGCGGACGAGATGGCCAATACTCTTACCGTGTACCTGTTCATTTGGGGATAGAGAGAACCTGCCCAATCGTCTCTTTGCATGTGGCAACATTCTTAAATACTTTGTACCTGGACAAGGTGCTGTGCTGTGTTCAGTCGTGCCTGACTCTTGAGACACAACAGACTGTAACACACCAGGCTTCTCTGTCCACGGGATTCTCCAGGCAAGAATACTGGAGTGGGTTGCCATTTCCTTCTCCACTGGACAACAAGAGCCCTTGGTAAAACCACGAAGCAGGGAATTTTACTTTCAGTGACCAGCCTCCCTTCCTCACCCTCCAACCTGACCATTTTTACTCACTTCCACCCAGTTCCTACAGCACACTTGGACTTTCCCAGATACTTAGCTGAAAGCCCTGGCTTCTTCATTGTAGGTCAGTTTTGCCCTCCTCTGCCATGCCTCATACTCCAGGCTTTTCCCCTGTCCCTTAATCCCACTTTAAAAACTACTTGGCTCAGTTTCAATCACTAAGTGCTCTTATTTTTAGGCAATAATGGATGGCCACCACCCATGGGATATTCTGTAATTCCTTTTAATGCATTAGCTTGCTTATATTTTTCTCTCTCTTGGATAATATAATTCTCAGTCTAGTTAGAAAGGTAAACAGTTAGAACAGATGAGTGGGAAGGGCCTTTACAGGCCATTTATTCAACATTCTTTCAAGAACTGCCTATTCCACAAATACCTAGAATTCATTTTATGGGTATGTTGATGTTCCTTGTTCTTGAAGAGAGTTCTGAGCAACTAAGGCAGTTTGGGAGTTTTCAAAATAAAGAGCAAAGGAAAAAAAAAATGTATTACCTTTACATTATTTCCAGATAAGTCTTCAGGGCTAAAAGAATCCCAGAAACTACACAAATTTTGTCTATTCACTTCAGTAGTCGTTAAGACATAATCTGGGGTCTTCACAGGTGGCTCCAATGCAGAAGACACAAGAGACGTGGGTTTGATCCCTGGGTTGGGAAGATCCCCTGGAGGAGGGCATGGCAACCCACTCCAGTATTCTTGCCTGGAGAATCCCATGGACAGAGAAGACTAGAGGGCTATAGTCCATAGGGTTGCAAAGAGTCGGACACGGCTGAAGTGACTAAGTACGCACACATTCAAGACATAATCTAGTCTAATTCTCTGAGTTAAAAAGCTGGGAAACAGATATAAAGAGAAGGGAAGTATACATAAGGTCACAGAGATTGATTATTGACAGAATGGGAACCAGAACCCAACTTTTAATATAATTGATATAACATATTTTATTGCAATAAAGATGAGTAATTGCTTTAAATATTTATTATAAACATTGGGGCTTTAGATGTCCTATTATAAAGATAATTTTTTAAACATCATTCTCTTGCATTCTTCCTTATAAGCTCCATTTCTAATTTTCTTTTAAATCTAACACAAATTCACCTTCCTGGAATAAAATGCATGAGATTATCTTACTCCAAACTTATTGTACTTCACATTAAGTTCACTTCAGTTTAGTCACTCAGTTGTGTCCGACTCTTCGTGACCCCATGGACTACAGCACACCCGGCCTCCCTGTCCATGACCAACACCCAGAGTTTACTCAAACTCATGTCCATTGAGTCGGTAATGCCATCCAACCGTCTTATCCTCTGTCTTCCCCCTTTCCTCCCACCTTCAATCTCTCCCAGCATCAGGGACTTTTCCAATGAGTCAGTTCTTCACAGCAGGTGACCAAAGTATTGGATATTTAGCTTCAACATCAGTCCTTCCAATGAATATTCAGAACAGATTTCCTTTAGGATGGACTGGTTGGAAATTCTTGAAGTCCAAGGGACTCTCAAGAGTCTTCTCCAACACCACAGTTCAAAAGCATCAATTCTTCAACCCTCAGCTTTCTTTATAGGCCAACTCTCAAATCCATACATGACTACTGGAAAAACCCCTTGATTAGACGGACCTTTGTTGGTAAAATAATGTCTCTGCTTTTTAATATGCTGTCTAGGTTGGTCATAAATTTCCTTCCAATGAGTAAGCATCTTTTAATTTTATGGCTGCAGTCACCATCTGCAGTGATTTTGGAGCCCCAAAGAATAAAGTCTGCCACTGTTTCCCATTTATTTGCCATGAAGTGATGGGACTGGATGCCATAATCTTAGTTTTCTGAATGTTGAGATTTAAGCCAACTTTCTCATTCTCGTCTTTCACTTTCATCAAGAGGCACTTAAGTTCTTCTTTGCTTTCTCCCATAATGGTGGTGTCATCTGCATATCTGAGGTTATTGATATTTCTCCTGGCAATCCTGATTCCAGCTTGTGCTTCATCCAGCCCAGCGTTTCTCATGATGTACTCTGCATATAAGTTAAATAAACGGGGTGACAATATACAGCCTTGACATACTCCTTTTCCTATTTGGAACCAGTCTGTTGTCCATGCCCAGTTGTAACTGTTGCTTCGATCTACATGTAGGTTTCTCAAGAGGCAGGTCAGGTGGTCTGGTATTCCCATCTCTTTCAGAATTTTCCACAGTTTGTTGTGATCCACACAGTCTAAGGCTTTGGCATAGTCAATAAAGCAGAAGTAGATGTTTTTCTGGAGCTCTCTTGCTATTTTGATGATCCAGTGATTTTGGGAATTTGATTTCTGGTTCCTCTGCCTTTTCTAAAACCAGCTTGAACATCTCAAAGTTCATGGTTCACATATTGCTGAAGCCTGGTTGGAGAATTTTGAGCATTAGTTTACTAGCATGTGAGATGAGTGCAATTGTGCGGTAGTATGAACATTCTTTGGCATTGCCTTTCTTTGGGATTGGAATGAAAACTGACCTTTTCCAGTCCTGTGGCCACTGCTGAGTTTTCCAAATTTGCTGGCATATTGAGTGCAGTACTTTCACAGCATCATCTTTTAGGATTTGAAATAGCTCAGCTGGAATTCCATCACCTCCACTAGCTTTGTTCGTAGAGATGCTTCCTAAGGCCTACTTGACTTCACACTCCAGGATGTCTGGCTCTAGGTGAGTGATCACACCATCATGATTATCTGGGTCATGAAGATCTTTTTGTACAATTCTGGGTATTCTTGCCACCTCTTCTTAATATCTACTGCTTCTGTTAAATTGGTACCATTTCTGTTGTTTATTCTGCCCATCTTTGCATGAAATGTTCCCTTGGTATGTCTAATTTTCTTGAAGAGATCTCTAGTCTTTCCCATTCTATTGTTTTCCTCTATTTCTTTGCATTGATTGCTGAGGAAGGCTTTCTTATATCTTCTTGCTATTCTTTGGAACTCTGCATTCAGATGCTTATATCTTTCCTTTTCTCCTTTGCTTTTCGCTTCTCCTCTTTTCACAGCTATTTGTAAGGCCTCCCCAGACAGCCATTTTTCTTTTTTGCATTTCTTTTCCATGGGGATGGTCTTGATCCCTGTCTCTTGTACAATGTCATGAACCTCCGTCCATAGTTCATCAGACACTCTGTCTATCAGATCTAGTCCCTTAAATCTATTTCTCACTTCCACTGTATAATCATAAGGGATTTGATTGAGGTCATACCTGAATGGTCTAGTGGTTTTCCCTACTTTCTTCAATTTAAGTCTGCATTTGGCAATGAGTTCATGATCTGAGCCAGTCAGCTCCTGGTCTTATTTTTGCTGACTGTATAGAGCTTCTCCATCTTTGGCTGCAAAGAATATAATCAATCTGATTTCTGTGTTGGCCATCTGGTGATGTCCATGTGTAGAGTCTTCTCTTGTGTTGTTGGAAGAGGGTGTTTGCTATGACCAGTGCATTCTCTTGGCAAAACTCTATTAGCCTTTGCCCTGCTTCATTCTGTACTCCAAGGCCAAAGTTGCCTGTTACTCCAGGTGTTCCTTGACTTTCTACTTCTGCTATCCAGTCCCAATAATGAAAAGGACATCTTTTTTTGGTGTTAGTTCTAGAAGGTCTTGTAGGTCTTCATAGAACCGTTCAACTTCAGCTTCTTACATTGCATCAGCTTTTAGGAAAATGTTTTCGGTATGCTTAACTATATAGTCCATTAATTTATTTAAAAAGAAAGCTACTGTGTCTAGTTTGTTTGTCTGATTTCCCCCCAAAATAATTATTCTCTTTTCACTTCACAGCACCCAAAGGATGCTCTGCAGTGCTTTTGATGTCTTTCCTTTTCCCATCCTGTTTCCTCGGCCTTCCTTCTTCTGGGCCACTGAAGTTTGAAAGCAGAAGCTGTAGTGGAGATTAAGCCAAACATTCTCAGGGCTGATTGCAATTGAAAGCATCTTCAGCTGGTCTTTCGGAGGATGTAGCCTAAGGGAGATTGTATCTTTTTAGTTATAGCACATTCAAAGCTAAAAATCCGTAAGTAGATAGGCTGGAGGTATGGAAAGCTGGTTGTAAGGGGAAAAAAAATGTGCAAGGTTTCTAAAGGTTTGGAGGAAACAGTATCTAATTTAGATCAACCTTCTGTCTCTGCTTTTTATATCCTTGCTGTGAATTCAGGAAAATGAGCTCCCAGTTTAATTGTAATGTTGGTGTGCGTTGTGTAGCTGTGTGTTTAGAGATCTCATAAATTTTTGCACTTTAAATGATCCCTATCATGCCCTGAAAGAATCAAGGCTTCCTGGAAAATCTCAAACTTGCTCCTGAGGAGTTTATTTCTCCCAGTGGAATCTGATTCACCATGATATTTATAGTGGATGTTTTGATTCTGTGCTGGTGCCTTGGGCTCACAGTGCATTTTTTCTAGACAGTGTTGTCATGAAATGTGACTTGCAAAACTATTTAAAGGCTAAAGCAGTCTTTTAGAAAACATTCTTTTAGGCACAAATCAAGACTGAAGGCTAAACAATTTCTAAATACCTCTCTCTACCCCTACTGGCTTCTGCTGGACTCTCAAGTGGATTTTGCTGCTTAAGAACTAATTGGAAAAAATATCAGAACTAATGGAATAAAAAATCTTACTCCCATATCACTAGTTCAATTCAGTTCAGTTCAGTTGCTGACTCTTTGCGACCTCATGAATCACAGCATGCCAGGCCTCCCTGTCCATCACCAACTCCCGGAGTTCACTCAAACTCATGTGCATCGAGTCAGTGATGCCATAAAGCCATCTTATCTTCTGTCATCCCCTTCTCCTGCCCCCAATCCCTCCCAGCATCAGAGTCTTTTCCAATGAGTCAACTCTTCGCATGAGGTGGCCAAAGTATTGGAGTTTCAGCTTTAGCATCAGTCCTTCCAAAGAAATCCCAGGGCTGATTTTTAGAATGGACTGGTTGGATCTCCTTGCAGTCCAAGGAACTCTCAAGTGTCTTCTCCAACATCACAATTCAAAAGCATCAATTCTTCGGCACCCAGCTTTCTTCACAGTCCAACTCTCACATCCATACATGACCACTGGAAAAACCATACCTTGACTAGATGGACCTTTGTTGGCAAAGTTATATCTCTGCTTTTGAATATGCTATCTAGGTTGGTCATAACTTTCCTTCCAAGGAGTGTCTGTTAATTTCATGGCTGCCATTACCATCTGCAGTGATTTTGGAGCCCAAAAAACTGGGGGAGGGTATAAATTTTAGCTTCTGTCTTAGTTACCAGAAGTGAAAGTCAGTCTGACTTAAATCTATTATTGAAAATATTGTAGGTTTTGTGTGCTCATCATTGTGGAACATCTTTACCCTCATTTCTGAGATAAACAGGATGTGAGAATAGTTGTGTAGCAAAGAAGGTTCTCTCTTCCTCCTCTTTCCTCTAGTGGAGGTATAATAATGCTTTTTCTAACAGTGCTCATGAAATTAAAAGACGCTTACTCCTTGGAAGAAAAGTTTTGACCAATCTAGATAGCATATTCAAAAGCAGAGACATTACTTTGCTGACTAAGGTCCGTCTAATCAAGGCTATGGTTTTTCCAGTGGTCATGTATGGATATGAGAGTTGGACTGTGAGGAAGGCTGAGCACTGAAGAATTGATGCTTTTGAACTGTGGTGTTGGAGAAGACTCTTTGAGAGTCCCTTGGACTGCAAGGAGATCCAACCAGTCCATTCTGAAGGAGATCAGCCCTGGGATTTCTTTGGAAGGAATGATGCTAAGGCTGAAACTCCAGAACTTTGGCCACCTCATGCGAAGAGTTGACTCATTGGAAAAGACTTTGATGCTGGGAGGGATTGGGGAAGGAGGAGAAGGGGACGACAGAGGATGAGATGGCTGGATGGCATCACTGACTTGATGGACGTGAATCTGAGTGAACTCTGGGAGTTGGTGATGGGCTAGGAGGCCTGGTGTGCTGCGATTCATGGGGTCACAAAGAGTCGGGCACGACTGAGTGACTAAACTGAACTGAACTGAACAGTGCTCAGAAATTATGTTCTGAAAGGTGATTGCTATTAGCAAGGTGAATTTGCTTCCTTTCCATATGTTTGCTTTTTGTAGATGCTTGGTTGTGAAGAATGATGATGTAAACTTCTGCAATGGCCAGGAAGGATCACCAGGTTTTCAGAACAAATTCAGGAATGGTGGCCAGTCTGAATTTGAAAAGCCTCCAGGATGGACCTGTGGCCTTGGGGAGAGATCAGAGGGGTTGAAAATGCTGATGTGGGAGATGGAGGGAGGAGAGAGGAGGAAAATAGACCAGAAAGGAAAGGACTGTAAGACTCATCCCAGACAGATTCTTAACCAGTGCTTTTCAGCAAGGTAAGTTGCCGCATTTTCATCTGGCAAGCATTCGGCCCTTTCTAGAGTCATATTTGGCTACTTGAAACTTGGGGTGACTAGTGAGTAAGGCCAGGTGCTGCTAACTACCCTGTGATTATGGGACAGCCCCCCAACAGAGACTCAGCCAGCCCCAGATGTCAACAGTGCCAAAAAAACTTGCTCGAAACCATCTGAGGAGGGACTCAGCGGGAAAGAGTAATGTTTTGAGCACCCTCTGCCCACTCACACAAACCAGCCGATGGCACGTTGTCTTCTTCCTGGTAACTACAGTTTTCACTCTCCTAGACACTGCAGGTCAGCTGGTAAAGAATCTGCCTGCAATGCAGGAGACCCGAGTCCAATCCATGGGTCAGGAAGATCCCTGGAGGAGGGCATAGCAATCCACTCCAGTATTCTTGCTGGAGAATTCCAGGGACAGAGGAGTCTGGCTTGCTACAGTCCATGGGGTTGCAGAGAGTTGGACACAACTGGAAGAGTGACTAACACTTTCACTTTTCAGACATTGTGCGCATAGTTAAGGTTTCAGCATTTGGTTTTTCTCCCCACATTCTTTACCTGAGACTCTATCTATAATCACAGACACACACACACACACACTCATATATATTCCCTTTTTCTTGGCATATTAAATCTCTTCAATCTTCCTATGTCTTCAGCACTTCCACCCCTGATCCTTTGCCTATCTTATCAGGAAAGCAATACTTGTTAGGAAGTAGTCTGTTATTCACTTATTTATCCATTTCTGCAATTAATTTATTGAGGGCTTGCTGTGTGCAAAACATTGTTAGATACTCTTTGGATCCATCAGTACATCAGTGAACAAAACAATGACTGCTTGTGGAGATTACATTCTAGTGAGGAAGATAGACAATAAACAATCAGTATGTAATAGATAAAAGATAATATTTTTAAAAGTGTTAAGCACTTTGTTAAAAAAAAAAAAAAAAACAAGAGGAAGAAGGTAAGGGAGGCAAGGAGGAAATGGTCATATATGTTCTTATTGTCCCTCCAAATGCTAACCTTTGGTAAAAGAAGCTCCAAATACAGTGATGAGTCCAATAATCCTGAGTCCACCCAGGCAATTCTCTTCTAAGAAAGGCTGAATCCCAGGAGCATGTTTGTAAAAGTTTTGCCAGTTCAATTTATGAAATGGTTCACTGGCCTTAAGCTTAAAATGTAGGTCATCTGGAAGCCCAGGCATTGGATTATGGTTCAATAATTTCTTGAGGCCCCTGTGATGTTACTGATAGTGAATGAAGGTGGTTTTCCAGAAAAAGATGGCTTTTTGGCCACAGTATCTGCTGTTACTCTTGCTATGAAGTCATAAATAGTGCACTTTGTAACTTTAAGCCGTGTATTCTTTGTGAGTTAGCTCAGAGAGATTTTCAAATAACTTAGGCTATAGGTATTTGCACTGTGTACAAAGATGTGGAAGTCAGAGTCCTGAAGCTTAAAGAGTTCACATCAAAAGAGGTGGACTTGGGTCATACTTTTCCCTAGTGTGTAGTTAACGTGTGATCAAGACAAAAATCGAGCTTCCCTGGTGGCTCAGATGGTAAAGCGTCTGCCTGCAATACGGGAGACCTGGATTCAATCCCTGGGTTGGGAAGATCTCCCGGAGAAGGAAATGGCAACCCATTCCAGTATTCCTGCCTGGAGAATCCGAGGGACGGAGGAGCCTGGTAGGCTACAGTCCATGGGGTCGCAAAGAGTCGGACACGACTGAGTAACTTCACTTCAAGACAAAAGTCAAATGTCATACAAGTACAGAGGAACAAGAAAAAAAAAAAATCACCACCAAAGATGCTGAGGGGACCCTGGAAAAGATGGCCTTTGAATAAGTCTTACTTATTGAATATGGTTGAAACAGGCAGAAAGGGGAGAGTAAGAGCTAAGCAGTAGGGATGGAAGGCTGACAAAAAGTGTTTCAGAAGCTGCAGGTTAAATGTGCATTCTGTGAGCACAAGCAGCTTTTTGCAAAAGGATTGCTTAAAGCTTTTAAGAGCCAGGTGTGTTCAGATCATACATCTGAACAACAAAGTTCTCTCACCCTCTTCTCAGTTCTGAAGTTAGGGCAGCCCATTGGAAAGGTTACGGCACTGCTTTGGAAGGCTAGGTTTTCTTCATAATATTTTTTTAATTTGTGCTTAAGTTTTCCACATGAAAACCTTTGTCCAGTTGAAAGACTTCACCAGCGTGAAACATCCATTTGAGGCACTCAGGCTTCTGAAGCCAGTAAAGATACATTTCAGTGAACCTTCCCCATTGAAAAACTTTCTACTCAAATTTTCTCCTCCCATTCCTTCTGGATATCATGCATTACCAATATCACCATTTTTCTGTCCTACAGGTGTGCCAGTCTTTTCAGTGTTGAGCTTTATAATAACTGTTATAGAGAAAATTATGTATTAACTCAAAAGACTGAAAACTATGCTGCAATAAAGCAATTACATTTAAAAACCTAATGTTGGCAATGTAGCTTCAAGACAATGTACACAGAGCAAAATATATTCCCCAGATCCAAGTGGAATTCATTATGCTGCCTGCCCCATAGCTGTGAAAAGCCTTTTGGGAACTCATGCATATACAATAGGCAGCATCTTCAGGAGTTGATTTATTTAATCAGAGTGACTACTTATTGAGCATTAATTAAAGCATTCAGGCACTTTACTCACCCACTCCCTTCCCCGCAACACATACTCTTTTTTTTTTTTTTGTTTTTAGCATTGCTACCTTATTTAATTCTGGCAGCAACTGTGTGAGGAAGGGATTATAATTCTGACCATGTTACAGATGGAGAAACTGAGGCTCAGAGAGGTTAAGTAACCTGTCTATGGCCCTAGTGATGGAATCGATACAGGCTCTTTGAAGACCCATTTCTTGGAAAAGACACTTTGCAAGAATATGACCTTCTTGCTCACCCTGTGGGAAGCTGAAACAATGCTAGCAAAGACTCATATTCTTACATCCCAACTTAGGAGTGGTATGCTCTGACTTGTTTCTTTCTTTTAAATGAAAAGATTTGCTTTTCATGTTAGTTGATATTTTTCACAGTACCCAGGATTACATTTAGGTTGTCCTTGAAGGGTGGTGGGTGAGAGAAGAATTATAAGGGTTTTGATTTAAGGAGGAGGAAAAAGTAGCAGAATTAAGTTTTCTGACATCTAGATCTTACTAGTGCTTACTCCATACTTTTAAAAATAGCACTTGCCATATTGTATTTTAATTTTTCTATTTATATCTGGTCTCCTTCCCCTCACCTTTAGGTAGTGAGTTTCTTAAGGATAGATGCTGTGAAAGTACTGTACTCAATATGCCAGCAAATTTGGAAAACTCAGCAGTGGCCACAGGACTGGAAAAGGTCAGTTTTCATTCTGATCCCAAAGGAAGGCAATGCCAAAGAAAGTTCAAACTACCACACAGTTGCGCTCATCTCACACTCTAGCAAAGTAATGCTCAAAATTCTCCAAGCCAGGCTTCAACAGTATGTGAACTGTGACCTTCCAGATGTTCAAGCTGGATTTAGAAAAGGCAGAGGAACTAGAAGTCAAATTGCCAACATCCGATGGATCATTGATAAAGCAAGAGAGTTCCAGAAAAACATCTATTTCTGCTTTATTGACCTCACTAAAGCCTTTGACTGTGTGGATCACAATAAACTGTGGAAAATTCTTCAAGAGATGAGAATACCAGACCACCTTACCCATCTCCTGAGAAATCTGTATGCAGGTCAGGAAGCAACAGTTACAACTGGACATGGAACAACAGACTGGTTCCAAATAGGAAAAGGAGTACGTCAAGGCTGCATATTGTCACCCTGCTTATTTAACTTATATACAGAGTACATCATGAGAAACGCTGGGCTGGATGAAGCACAAGCTGGAAACAAGGTTGCCAGGAGAAATACCAATAGCCTCAGATATGCAGATGACACCCCCCTAATGGCAGAAAGCAAAGAACTAAAGAGCCTCTTGATGAAAGTGAAAGAGAAGAGTGAGAAAGTTGGCTTAAAGCTCAACACTCAGAAATCTAAGATCCTGGCACCTGGTCCCATCACTTCATGGCAAATAGATGGGGAAACAGTGAAAACAGTGGCAGACTTTAATTTTGGGGGCTCCAAAATCACTGCAGATGGTGACTGTGGCCATGAAATTAAAAGATGCTTGCTCCTTGGAAGAAAAGTTATGACCAATCTAGACAGCATATTAAAAACCAGAGACATTACTTTGCCAACAATTGTCTGTCTAGTCAAAGCTATGGTTTTTCTAGTGGTCATATATGGATGTGAGAGTTGGACTATAAAAAAAGCTGAGCACTGAAGATTGATGCTTTTGAACTGTGGTGTTGGAGAAGACTCTTGAGAGTCCCTTGGACAGCAAGGAGATCCAACCAGTCATCCTTAAGGAAATCAGTCATGAATATTCATTGGAAGGACTGATGCTAAAGCTGAAACTCCAATACTCTAATACTTTGGTCACCTGATGTGAAGAAGTGACTCATTGGAAAAGACCCTGATGCTGGGAAAGAATGAAGACAGGAGGAGAAGGGAATGACAGAAGATGAGATGGTTGGATGGCATCACTGACTCAATGGACATGAGTTTGAGTAAACTCTGGGTGTTGGTGATGGACAGGGAGGCCTGGCGTGCTGCAGTCCATGGGGTAGCAAGGAGTCAGATACGACTTAGTGACTGAACTGAACTAAGGATAGAGACTGTATCTTCCTCAATTTTGTTTCACCAAACTATGTGGTTATACAATGTCTGGGAAGTAGTAAGTGTTCAGTAATCCTGAGTTTTCGGTAACACCTAGGACATGAGAGAAGAAAACCTGGATGGTGCAGAGAAGTTCAGACAACATGAAAAGAAGAAGCAAGACTAGAGAAGAGAGATAAGCCCAATAATCCAAACACCCCAAGAATGGATGGTTGACCTGATTGGTTGTGTCAATCGAAACAATTGACTATTTTGTCTTTAAAACAGATTTCCCAGCCTTTCCAAATTTGCAATTTTTGGCAGTTGAATTATTAGCAAACTTTACTACCATCACCTAAAATCACAAGGATTCCTTCTTCTTCTGTGTTCCATGCTGACCTGTGTTCTTTTAAGTTAGGATGTAGGATTAACAGTTAGAGCACTTTTTAATCAGTCATTAGTTTTTCTAAAGGCAGGTGGAGATGTGGGCTTTTTAAATTGGCATCATTTTGGTAAAATGTTCATTTTCTTAGTCTCTACTTAGATTTTCTGTATAGTAATTTTGTATTTGACTAAGCACCTTTATAGAAAATAAGATAGGTGTTTTCCTTCAGGGTGTAATTTTGCTGAAGTATGATAAGCTGTTACTTCATCTTTTCCCTTAAAAATCTCTTTTTTTTTCCTGTTTCTAGTCAAGCATTTATTAAATCATTAGGAGAAAAATTTAGGTCATCTTTTTAATGTGCATTGACCTAGTTACATTTTCTTTCTAAGCAGCTGTTTAAACTAGATTTATTGAGGAAAATGGCTGGTTCAGTCTTGCATTAAGTCAGATAACACAGAAAAATGAGGAAGATTTGCAAAGTCCAGGTAAGCTATGTGGCCCCTTTCTCCCCTTTGCTGTCTTTGATTCTGCCCCTTTCCCTTAGATACCAAGGTCTTATTGGCTGTATATGATTAACTGTTTCATGTAGATGGTCCCATCAAGCAGTGTCTTCCTTTGAAAGCCTCTTAATTCATATTAAATGGTGATGATTCTAGAATCATCATGTTGCTTGGATCCTTCCCCAAATTAAAGGACACATTCACAAAGAGCTGTTTTGTGAATAATGAACATAAACCACAGCCACACACATTGCTCACTGGACAGTTTGAAATTGCATGTCTAATGCCCTCAATTGTTTCTTTGAGAGTTGTGTCTTCAGAAACAGAAAATAGGATCGTAGAGTGAGTTCATTCTTAATAAATGAAAATTCTTTATCTCCTTTATTTGACAGAAGATTTCCTTTTGCTTTCACATTAATCACAGACTTCTAGATGATTATGTATGGAATTCTCCAAATTTCTTAGAATAATCCTGTTAGAAGTCTAATGGGTCACAGAATGTCTCTGTTCTAGATGGAGTAGTGTTGATGGAATATAAGCAAATGGTCCCCTATTCTAGTGCCAGCCTTACTGCAAAATTATGCCTGAAATATACAGAGATCTTAGGAAAATTTGACTTCATTAACTGTCTTCTACTGTTTTTGTTTTTATCCAGTTAATTTGAATTTCAGGGAAAACTCAGCTGAATAAAACATTTCATGTAAATTTTGTTTGATCTGGTTTACATTTTTACTTCTAATGAGGCACCGATTCTTAAATCAGCCAACTGGAACTAATAATCCAGCAGAAAGGCGATGCTCCCTAATACAGTCATCCCTCCCTGTTCTAGGAGATTATGCACTCCAATAGCCTACTTTACTGTTTGTTAAATAAACCTATCTCCCTTAGTTATGCAGTCTTTGAAAATGGTTCTGATTTTCTGTCAGTGCCTTGGGAGTGTAGAGCGGGGCTTGGAGGAAAGGCTTAAGAATCTCCTGCCTTTCCTCTTTTATGAAACAAATTTGCTTTCTTCTCTCAGTGGCTGCCCTTTCCTCTGTCATCTTGGTCCTATTTCACCTCTATGCCATGAATAGACCTGTGGTTTCTCTCTCTCTACGTTTTAATCTTGCCGCTCCACCCCTGGAAAAGCCACAGTCCTCATGCCTACCCTGGGAAATAGTACTGATGAAATTCAAGGCTCAGCTTGAGTGCCATCTTCTGCTTGAGCCCTTTCCCAAACACCTCAGTCTCTTTCTCCCTCTGCGCATCTTCAGCATTCTGGTTGGTACTGTACCTATCGCAGCCATTACTCTCTTCCTGATTACTAGGATCATTTGTGTGTATCTTATCTCCCCTACTAGGCTATGAACTCCTGGAAAGCGGAAACTGTGTCCTTATTTACTCTAGAAAACACAGTTCAATACCTGGTAGAAAATAGGAGCTCAATGATTTTTGGAGTGCATGCCTACAGATAATATCTTAGGGAATATGCTCTCACATTAGCCAATTGCATCCCCTCCATTTTGCATTGCTTTCTTTCACCCCAGTTTCCAGAAGTAAGCCGGTCCCACATGGAGGGGCAAGTCTTGGGCTCTCTCTCTCTCCTATGTCTATGTTAAACTGGCCAGAGGCCTGCCAATAAGGGTCCTGTTAAAAGGAAGCCACATCTAGGACATGAGACAAGAAAACACAGTTCATTTTGATCTCCTCAATATGCTGTTTGTTGGTTTCAGTGCCCATCTCATGGAAATGAAATGTTTATTTTCCTATTTTCCATTTAATACCTGGGTTTTAAAAATGTGTTTATATATGAGCAGAACAGAAAAGAAGATGCTCCTTCTATTTTTTTAATGACAATTTGACTGCATTAGAGAGAGCTCATCATTTGATTTCACAGAGGAATACATATTTTAATTACTAGACTGTGGAATGTCCCCAAGCAAAATTTTCCTACAATCTCATTAAATATAACTTCTTTAAGTTCTAAACTCTAGTTTGACTAACCAAAGGCAATTTACTCATGTTACTATAAAAGTTTAAGACATTCAGAAGAGCAGTAAAAAAAAAAAAAAAAACTAAAAATTCAAGCAATTCATCCAAAGCAGCAAGTGATAAATGCAAAAACTACTGCTGCCAAAAATGTAACTGTAAGCATAAATCCAGAGGAAAGTGTGCAGGAACGATGAAATGTTTAAGATACCTTTTAATGGTAAAGTCTATACACTATATACTACTGAGTCTGGGGTGATTAATGATGTTGCAGAGAAATTCTCATAGCATCCTTGGGCTTGACTCTGACGAAAATCATTTTCAATAACTCTTGAAGATGTTTTTCATGCCCAGTTCACTCATGCAGAGGCTAGGACAGAGAGCATTACTGCTAGAAAGAGAACTTCCAGGGCTTGGCAAGGGACTCAAGGCAAACTCAGGATTATAAAGCAGGAAGGCACAGTGTGTTGGTACATGTGTGAAGCAGAAAACCTTGGTAGAGATTCATTAGTAGAGATCATTCTACCAAGATTTAATGAATAGAGTGTACTCGTGAGGGTACTTGAGGGGCGTGGGGCTTCCCTGGTGAAGAATCTGCCGGCAATACTGGAGACCCAGATTCGATACCTGGGTCAGGAAGATCCTCTGCAGAAGGGAATGGCTACCCACTCCAGTATTCTTGCCTGGAGGATTTCATGGACAGAGGAGTCCAGAGGGTACTTTCACTTTCACATGGGGTTCTTAGAGCAAGTATGTTAGAGAAACAATAAAAAAAGGTCCTGAAAAAGCAAAACCTAGGACAAGAGACAAGACAGCCTGGATGGTGCAGAGGAGAAGCTCAGGCGACATAAAAAGAAGAAGTGAGACTAGAGAAGAGAGATAAGCCAAAGACCCATAGCTAGAGGTTTTTCCCTGCTTCCTTTGGAGGAGAAAAGGAAGTGTGAGAACTTAATTCTGTATCCTCTGTAGATGTTTTTATACATTTATACCTAAGGCAATTCTGCTGTTATTTTTGCAGTGCATAGAATTACTCTTTTTTCAGCACTTCTTAGGTTGTTTCCACAAAATCTCAATATAAAGAACCCACTGTGGGGATGGAACTTGCTGACGATTTGAATTAAGATTTTCATGAGTGGGCAGAACTGGAGGTAGCAGATTCACAAATCTAATTCACCTCACAATTAAAATGTACAGTGTAAATGTAATTTGTTTATTACAGTCATAACTAATTGGCCTTCCTCCAAAATCCCTATTTACTAATTACCAAGAAAAACTTTCAAATGTTCTATATGGTTTAAAGCTGCATTGGATCTGGGAATTTAAATAGTCCATTTAGAAAATAGTCTTGGATAAAAATGCCCGTTAACGACGGAAGCATCCCTCACTCCTTTTAGTCTGCTTTGTTTCTAAGGCGCATGGAAGGTTCGTGGCTTCCATGGTTTTGGGGAGGTGGGGAAGATTCAGGAACCTCATACTAGATGTTCCTGGGTGACCCGCTGTCCCACACAACTGACCAGTGTAACTGGTGGCCAGTGGAACTCTCACATGGCTTGGGTTCCTGCAGCCTTGAAGATGAGGCTGGCTTGTTATCAATCACCTAGCTCTCAGATCTGATGACAAGTCGCATTTGGCCTTGAATTTGGGGGTCTGCTCTATAGTTCTTTCTATGGAATCCTTTGTGAGGAGTCTGCTGTCAAGCACCTACCATTCCCCTCTCCCCAGACTCTCAACAGCTGAATGTGCTTTGTGGTCACGAAGGATGATTTGGAAACGGAGAATTTTCAGCTTTCCATTCCCACTGTCTACACTTTCCTCACAATTTGAAGTGGCCACACACCCATTAGATGTTGCAACAGGTCATCTCTAACCCAGATCCTCAGAGGGAATGGGGATAGCCTGTCTTTGACCTTGGTTTGCCTCAGTGTTAGAAAGCCTTTCCCCCATCTGGGGCAAATTCCACAGGACTGGACAAGGTCAGTTTTCATTCCAATCCCTAAGACAGGCAATGCCAAAGAAAGTTCAAACTACCACACAATTGAACTCATCTTACACGCTAGCAAAGTATTGTTCAAAATTCTCCAAGCCAGGCTTCAACAGTACATGAACTGTGACCTTCCAGATGTTCAAGCTGGATTTAGAAAAGGCAAAGGAACCAGAAGTCAAATTGCCAACATCTGTTGGATCATCAAAAAAGCAAGAGAGTTCCAGAAAAATATCTATTTCTGCTTTATTGACTACACCAAAGCCTTTGATGGTGTGGATCACAATAAACTGTGGAAAATTCTGACAGAGATGGGAATACCAGACCACCTGACCTGCCTCTTGAGAAATCTGTATGCAGGTCAGGAAGCAACAGTTAGAACTGGACATGGAACAACAGACTGGTTCCAAATCAGGAAAGGAGTATGGCAAGGCTGTATATTGTCACCCTGCTTATTTAACTTATATGCAGAGTACATCATGAGAAATGGTGGGCTGGATGAAGCACAAGCTGGAATCAAGATTGCCAGGAGAAATATCAATAGCCTCAGATATGCAGATGAAACCACCCCTATGGCAGAAAGCAAAGAACTAAAGAACCTCTTGATGAAAGTGAAAGAGGAGAGTGAAAAAGTTGGCTTAAAGCTCAACATTCAGCTAACAGATCATGGCATCTGGTCCCATCACTTCATGGCAAACAGATGGGGAAACAGTGGCAGACTTCATTTTTTTGGGCTCCAAAATCACTGCAGATGGTGACTGCAGCCATGAAATTAAAAGACACCTACTCCTTGGAAGAAAAGTTATGACCAACCTAGAGAGCATATTAAAAAGTAGAGACATTACTTTGCCAACAAAGGTCCATCTAGTTAAGGCTATGGGTTTTCCAGTAGTCATGTATAGATGTGAGAGTTGGGCTATAAAGAAAGCTGAGTGCCAAAGAAATGATGTTTTTGAATTGTGATATTGGAGAAGACTCTTAAGAGTCCCTCGGAATGCAGGAGGTCCAACCAGTCATCATAAAGGAAATCAGTCCTGAATATTCATTGGAAGGACTGATGCTGAAACTCCAATACTTTGGCCACCTGATGCAAAGAACTGACTCATTAGAAAAGACCCTGATGCTGGAAAAGATTGAAGGCAGGAGGAGAAGGGGACGACAGAGGATAAGATGGTTGGATGGCATCACCGACTCGATGGACATGAGTATGAGCAAGCTCTGGGAGCTGGTGATGGACAGGGAGGCCTGGCATGCTGCAGTCCATGGGGTTGCAGAGAGTTGGACACGACTGAGCGACTGAACTGAACTGATAAATGGGCACACCCATATATTTAGTTTTTAATTATTTATTTTAAAAGGTTTTTTAAATTATTTGTTCTTTACTTGATTGATGCAAAAAGAACATGGATGTCATATTCCATTTACAGCTCTGAGAATTGTATAAGAAATAGCCAATTAAGCAACTTGGTGGGAGGGGGGTTCAGGGTTGGGAACTCATGTACACCTGTGGTGGACTCATGTCAATGTATGGCAAAACCAATACAGTATTGTAAAGTAAAAAAATAAAATTTAAATTAAAAAAAATAAAATAAAAGCAACTTCATGAAGCCATGAATACAGCCATTAACATATTGTTTGAATGGTGTAAGCTGTTTCCCCGTGATGTGAGTTAAATTATCTTTACACTTGTCTTGGTGTCCTTCACAAATTCAATGTTTGCTTGTCATTTGATTCTAGGGAAACAGTAAGGGAGTGATTATAGCATGTTGACTTATATGGAAAATCATTGATACTATTTTGAGTGGAGAAGAAATTCAACTTACCCTTCTGAATGCAACTCAGAACATAATCTGAGTGCAACTCAAAACATTATCTGAATTTCTTTACTTTTATGTTAATATTCTGAAAAGTGAAATCAGTGATATGTATTTAAACAATCTGATTTTAGAAATCTGAGAAACAAGAATGACTGCTGTTGAAATGCTTTTAAAGGTTATGCTCCTTAATATTAGCCTTCCAAATATAAGGTTTTGTTTTCAGCTGTAGGTAGCACTGTAATTCTTTGCATATGTGTGTCATATTATAGGTACACATATCCATATTCCTAATATAATGTTTTCAATCTTTTGATATTAAATAGATTTTTCTGTGAAAAGCTGACTCTTAGTTATGAAACTTACAGAGGTTTTTTTGGATCTGAAATCATACGTCTGGTGGTATTTACCCAAAACTCCAGCAACCTGCTAAAAAGTGAAACATCCCTAAAATACTTCTGTTCAAGTTAGAAGCGACTTGAGGGATCATCTACACTTTCTAATATAAACAGCGTTCTCTTCTCCTTGGGGGAAAAAGATTGTAAAAGGAAGCCTTCTATCTTCATTCAAGCATCTGTTAACATAACACCATCTTCTACAATCAGGGATATTTATCTTCCTGATTTTATCTGCTTTAAATCTAACTTACAAAGTCCCTTTTATTTTAGTTCTTTTGAGTTTAGAATTTTAGCTTTTCTGACATTATTTTGCTTCTATTATTATCTTTTTTTTATTGCAATAAAAATCACATATGTGGCACAGTGGTGAAAGAATCTGTCTGCCAATGCAGGAGATTGGAGATGTGGGTTTGATCCCTGGGTTGGGAAGATCCCCTGAAGAAGGAAATGGCAACCCACTCCAGTATTCCTGCCTGGAAAACTCCATGGACAGAGGAGTCCGGCGGGCTACAGTCCATTGGGTGCAAAGAGTCAGACACGACTGAGGAATGGAGAACACACAAACTGTACAGTTCAGTGGTACATTCACAGTGTTATTTGATCCTCACCATCATCCATTTCCAGAAATTTTCTCTTTTCTAAACTGAAACTCTGTCCCCATTAAACACTAAGTCCCCCTGTCCTCCCTTCTTGCACCCCCCACCCCATCTGCTAATGTACTTTCTGACTCTATGAATTTAACTATTCTAGATACCTTGTATAAGTGGAATCAAACAGTATTTGTCTGCATCTATTGTATGTTGAAATCCATTGTTTTTTCTTTGTATTTTTCTTTGGGTACACATTTATCTTTTAATCGTTTTAAAAACTTGAAAGTGAAAGTTGCTTGGTCATGTCTGACTCTTTGTGACCCCATGGGCTATACAGTCCATGGAATTCCCCAGGTCAGAATACTGGAGTGGATAGCTGTTCCCTTCTCCAGGGGATCTTCCCAACCCAGGGACTGAACCCAGGTCTCCCGTATTGCATGCAGATTCTTTACCAGCTGAGCCACCAGGGAAGCTCAAGAATACTGGAGTGGGTAACCTATCCCTTTTCCAGCAAATCTTCCTGACCCAGGAATCGAACTGGGTTCTTGTGCACTGCAAGTGGATTCTTTACCAACTGAGCTAGCAGGGAAACCCCTTTAAAACTTGAGTTTACCAGAAAGCTTCTTTTGCAAGAAACTGGTTTCACTGGGCACTTCCTTTCCGCCTTTCTCCAGAACCATTCCACTATTCAATAATTTGAATTTCACTCTCAGGTTAATCTCATGACTCTTCTATTAAAACACAAAGGGAAGACGAGAATGGGTTTGCCTGATTTCTACAAAGCTATGCTTATTATAGTTGTGTCTGGAAATATCCTGACAAAATTTGTTCTTTTTTTCTGGATCATTGACATTATGCAATTATTGTTTTTGTCCAGTCACTAAGTTGTGTTCACCTCTTTGCTACCCCATGAACTGCAGCATTCCAGTCTTCCCCTACCTCCTGGAATTTGCTCAAATTCATGTCTGTTGAGTTGATGAGCTATCTAACCATCTCATCCTCTGCCGCCCTCTTCTCCTTTTGCCTTCAATATTTCCCAACATCAGGATCTTCTCCAATAAGTCCGTGTTTAGTGCTCTAGCTACCAGATTCTAGAGGTGACTTTTCTGCGTCTCTATACTTCCTCAGTGATGGTCAGAAAGAGGCTAGCCTTAGTAGATTCAATTTTTCAAAATGTTCCCTTTGAAAATGGTATAAAAATGCTTTGAATACACAGAGTTTTAAAATATTAAGTATCTCAGAAGGGAGAAGTATCTCACTCCAGTGTTCTTGGGTTTCCCTTATGGCTCAGCTGGTAAAGAATATGCATGCAATATGGGATACCTGGGTTCGATCCCTGGGTTGGGAAGATCCCCTGGAGAAGGGAAAGGCTACCCACTCCAGTATTTGGCCTGAAGAATTCCATGGACAGTCTATGAGGTCGCAAAGAGTCGGACACAACTGAGGAAATTTCATTTTCACTTTTCACTGGTATAGCATTCTGGGAGATTTTTTCATGTTTTTAATTTTTAATTTTTATTTTTGCCTCTGTGTTTTCTGATTGTTCTGCAAAAGAAAAAATAAAAAAGTCAACAGTCTCTGTTTTACAAAAAACAATGCATAGGCATTTCACACAATTTATGTATCACTAATGTTTGTCCTTATCAAACAATCATGCTTTTAGCCCTGCTCTCTTCTACTGTGGTTTCTTCCTTCCTAAACTCAAGAACCTCATGAATTTCTCTTCCCTGAGAGCTATTTCCATAGAATGCAAAAAGAACCCATGGACACATTCATTGATTTATTTGTTTGGTCTCATGTAGTTATTGAAACTTTTTTCCTAAAATCGAATGGAACTCAATTCAAACTGTTTATTTTTCCAAGATAGCCAGGAATTCTTTTTACAGATTTCCTCTGATGTCCAGTTGTCATTATCACTGCTGTCTAATCTATAACTGCTCCATCTTGGATATCCAGAGTTTTATTTTCAGGGTTATTTTGGCATCCTAAATTGCTAGAATTGGACCCCAAAAGGGATTCTAACAGTTTTTATTATTCCCTTTCCCTTCTACCTTCTTGCACTGCCATTTTTCCCTTTGTACTCTAAGGAGGGATCCTTTAGAATGGAAAACACACATACTCCAGCATTTCCTTTATATCGTTCGGTGCCAGACATGGAGAGTTGCAGAGGATGAGGTTGCTCTGTGGTCTTAGTTGAAATTAATATCTTTTTAAAGATGCAGCGGTGAGTAAATAAGTGACAGCAACCTGTCGATCATGAAAGCTGTGCCCAGTGGTCCAAGATTATGACATTGCTCAAGGCTGGCTGAATCCTGCTCAGAATAATCTGTTGAGACGTGAGCATGTCCCTTTACAGAGGATGGACAGATCACAACACTTGCACACTGGACCAAACAATGCTAATGTAGCATTTTCTTGAAATCTACTGTGTTTCAGCAACTTGATGAAACTTTACCTATATTATGTCATTAAGAGATAAGTATTATTCTTGCCACTTTTTTACGGATTAAGAGACCGAGGTTTAGATACCTTATTTGGTCCAAGTCCTGTACATATAGGGTAGATGAAAGATTATTGTCATTGAGTTGCTAAGTAATGACTGACTCTTTTGCAATGCAAGATTAAAACCCTAGTTTTTCTGAGTCTGATGCCCCCGCTCAAAGCCCCGCGTGACACTGCTCTACAGAGTACCCTGCCCACTGAAAGGAATTGGGGCTGTGGCACATGAGATAAGGCTATAGAAGCTGTTGGGCAGATGTGGCAGAAAGAGTAGAGGGAAGAAGAAAACTTGTGGTGGGAGAAATGGAAGCTGCCATCAAACATTTTAAGGGTTATAATGTGGAAAAGAGCTTCCATTTGTTCCTTGTTTTATGACTCCAGAGGAATAAAAGGCTTTTGGAGTGGCAGTCACTGAGCCATAGAACAAAGAAAGATCTCCTTAGCTCTCAGTGGTTCACAGAGGAGACTTGCTTTTGGAAGAAGCAAGATCCTGCCTCTAGAGGTGTTGCATAATTGGCAGAGATCAAGTGGGAAATATGCATTAGGTACACGAAGGGCTATCTTTAAAAATTCTGTTCAGCAGTGAAATATGTATATAAACACACTCTGTAGACTAGAGAAAATTGATCTGGAAATGCATCCATTTTAATAGAATTTACACTGGAAGCCGTTTTCCTAATAACAATGAGAGCAAACCACAGACATTGTCTTCTCAGTTTCCTGAGTGTTCAGAGGTGTGAAATTTTGAGATGTTTGCCATGGTGGTTGAGGGTCTGTGGTTGGAGAAACCTAAGTGATATCTCCTACAAGAAAGTCGGTTACTCTAATTTCATGTGTTACATGCCCAAGTCCATTTTCTATTGCAGTTGCTGGATGGACAGAGTGGGCAAAATCTGTGTTCATACTAAGTGACCCACTGTGAATGCTTGCTCTTCATTATCCTTTCTGGAGTGGAAATCTTCGTCAGGATGGCAAAGGTGAAAGAAGAAATTGTTGGCACATCTGCAGTGTTTTCAAACCCTGAGTAGGCAGTAGTGACTCAGGACATTTCCTTTTAGCAACCAAATACCCTGGGGATACTCCACATTTTCTATGCATCTCCAGGCAGGATTTCAAGACTGGTATGCCATTTTGCTTTTTGTTTAGAGCGCATAAATTCAGAAGTTGTGTGAACTGCTCACCAGGTAACATAGCAGTATCACAAGAGGTGATGGCTTTTGAAACTGACCACATTGAACTTGAGAAGGTAAAAGCAGGGCTTCCCACAGCTGATCTTGATCAGCAACATTGCAGTAACATTGCTCTGAATCGTTTACTCAAAATGACGCCTAAAATACAATGATATTATCTTTTCACCAGAAACTTCCATGTTACTTCTTAATCACTACTAAAAAGAAATAAGAAGATCTTGAAGCTGTTTAAGTTTCAGTACTGTCTGGAATGTACTATGGGATTGAGAAAAAGGTTATGCAAAGATGACTTTGGGTGGGGGCGGTGCTTCCTCAGAATTCCAAGGGAAGAGCAGGAGCAGCATTTAACTCCTTTCAGATTAAGGCAGGTTTGTGCTGTAGTTCAGTCACTAAGTAGTGTCCACCTCTTGCGACCCCGTGGACTGCAGCATGCCAGGCTTTCCTATCATTCACCATCTCCCAGAGTTTGCTCAAACTCATGTCCATTGAGTTGGTGATGCCATCCAACCATCTCATCCTCTGTTCCCTCCTTTTTTCCACCTGCCCTCAATCTTTTCCAGCATCAGGGTCTTTTCCAATGAGTCGGCTCTTCCCATCAGGTGGCCAAAGTATTGGAGCTTCAGCTTCAGCATCAGTCCTTCCAATGAATATTCAGGGTTGATTTCCTTTAGGATTGACGAATTTGATCTCCTTGCTGTCCAAGGGACTCTCAAGAGTCTTCTCCAACACCACAGTTCAAAAGCATCAATTCTTTGACATTCATCCTTCTTTGTGGTCCAACTCTCACATCCATACATGACTACTGGAAAAACCATAGCATTGATTATATGGACCTTTGTCAGCAAAGTGATGTGACTTTAGTCTACTGTATAGTCTCCTCTAGTATCTTGTTAATGTTTAATTTTTATTTATATTGAGGTATTTATTGTAGACAGTCTTTAAAGTCAAATAATATTAAAGTTTATTTTCCTTCTCACCGTCTCATTTTCCACTCTTTGGGTCTGATCATTCTCAACTTGTTCAGCTATTGTGTCCAATAATCACCCATGTATCTTCAGTGGCATGATTCCATTACTAGTCTATCATACTTTATGTTTTAGATGTTAGGAAAGGCAGAGGAACCAGAGATCAAATTGCCAACATCTCCTGGATCATCGAAAAAGCAAGAGAGTTCCAGAAGAACATCTACTGCTTTATTGACTATGCCAAAGCCTCTGACTGTGTGGATCACAATCAACTGTGGAAAGTTCTGAGAGAGATGGGAATACCAGACCACCTGACCTGCCTCTTGAGAAATCTGTATGCAGGTCAGGAAGCAACAGTTAGAACTGGACATGGAACAACAGACTGGTTCCAAAAAGGAAAATAGTACGTCAAGGCTGTATATTGTCACCCTGCTTATTTAACTTCTATGCAGAGTACATCATGAGAAACACTGGGCTGGAAGAAGCAAGCTGGGATCACAATTGTTGGGAGAAATATCAATAACCTCATATATGCAGATGACACCACCCTTATGGCAGAAAGCAAAGAAGAACTAAAGAGCCTCTTGATGAAAGTGAAAAAGGAGAGTGTGAAAGTTGGCTTAAAGGTCAACATTCAGAAAATGGAGATCATGGCATCTGGGCCCATCACTTCATGGCAAATAGATGGGGAAACAGTGGAAACAGTGTCAGACTTTATCGTTTTGGGCTCCAAAATCACTGCAGATTGTGACTGCAGCCAATGAAATTAAAAGATGCTTACTCCTTGGAAGGAAAGTTATGCCCAAAAAAGCCGAGATATTACTTTGCCAACAAAGGTCCATCTTGTCAAGGTTTTTCCAGTGGTCATGTATGGATGTGAGAGTTGGACTGTGAAGAAGGCTGAGCGCTGAAGAATTGATGCTTTTGAGCTGTGGTGTTGGAGAAGACTCTTGAGAGTCCCTTGGACTGCAAGGAGATCCAACCAGTCCATTCTGAAGGAGATCAGCCCTGGGATTTCTTTGCAAGGACTGATGCTAAAGCTGAAACTCCAGTACTTTGGCCACCTCATGCGAAGAGTTGACTCATTGGAATAGACTCTGATGCTGGGAGGGATTGGGGGCAGGAGGAGAAGGGGATGAAAGAGGATTAGATGGCTGGATGGCATCACTAACTTGATGGACATGAGTCTGAGTGAACTCGGGAGTTGGTGATGGACAGGGAGGCCTGGCGTGCTGGGATTCATGGGGTCGCAGAGTCGGACACAACTGAGCAATTGAACAGAACTGAACTATTGACTATAGAAGATGAAAATTTTTCTTATACCCCTCTTCATGCAGACATATTTATTCTTCTTGGAAACCTGCAGAATAGCTTTATGGTTAAGTCCATATTCATGGTTTTCATTATTTTGTACTTGTAAGTGTTCACTGCTAAGTATACTTCTGCAAACTTTTATTTTTGCTGTGAATTAGTTGCTTTTTTTTTCTTTTACTCAGCTTTCTTCAAGTTTATGATTAAGATTCCCTACATCCTTTAACAGAAGCTCCGAAAAATAGCTATCAATTCTCTTTCTACACATTCTCCTTCCTGCTTAGCTACAGTCCTGGCATTTGTCTTTGCTGTCATGCAAGGAGATCTCATGTGGTACAGCTTCCATTTTTTGGATATCATGCCTTGATCTTTTTGGTTTAATTCCTTGTTCCAATGGAGCATAATATCTATCAATCTCCTTTAAAAGACAAAAAGGGTGTATAGAAGCAAGATTTTTGGAAAACTTGGATATCTGAAAATGTGCTTACTTACTCTGTTCTAATGTTTGTTGAGTATTGAATTGGATCTGAAAAAATTATAGTCTCTATAAAGGAGGATTCAAATGGTAAGAATCCATGATCCTTGATAAAACTGTGCAATCTAGTGTGCATTTAGGAAGAAAGTGGCCCGAGGACAAACCCAGGGTCTATTGGCAGCAGCTTCTCTGAATGTCACCAGGACAAAGTGAATTCATTTTTATTTCTTAGAGTCACTGGCTTTATTTTTAAAGATGCCAGAGTGCTATTATCTCACTGGGTAATAGTGTTGCATATCCACTGGTAGGTAACTGTCCATCTGAGGTAACTATCCATCTCTTATTAGAAGGAAAGGGGCCACATCAGGCCAAGGTTTTGAGTGTTACCCAAATAAAATATGGGCCTTTCATTTAAGAAGAGAATGCTCAGGTAGAAGGACCAGGCTTCCTTGGTGGCTCAGATGCTAAAGAATCTGCCTGCAGTGCAGGAGACCTGGGTTCAGTCCCTGGGTTGGGAAAACTCCCTGGAGAATATGCTCTAATTCTGAGACTTTTAACCTGAAGTCTTCTGTAGATCATTTATGTGGGTCCTTGAATTCCCTAGACTTAGATGCAAGTGTTATTTGTGTCATTTAGGTACTCTAAGCTTCAGTGACCTAATGATAAGGTGAAGATAATATTAATACCACCTCATATGATGGTTGTGATTTTTGGTATTAAAATATATAAAAATATTTAGAGAGATGCATGACACAAAAGAGTGAAGAACAACTTAACTCTAATCCCCCTCTTTCCTCCATTTAATTGAAGGATAAATTACACAGAGGTTATGTGTCATGTTGATGTGACATTTGCTTTTAGCAGAGCTGAGTTCAGCACACCAGTCTAAAATCTTCCCACCTTAGCTTTAGCCAAGTTTATATTTGAGCCTTAACTATCATGATTTCTCACATATTTTACAAGGGAAGGTGAGGTAAAAGTTCTTTGTTCTGAGATTCATTGCCTACAATTAAATGTGGCCTGAAAGATGCTTCCGAAACAGAAAGTGTGAAGGAAGCAGCATTTAAATTTTCATTATTTATTCTTCTTACCTGGCCATGAGAAATGTGCAAATATAGATAAATTAATGTAGAGGCACTGTTTCCAGTGGTCATGTATGGATGTGAGAGTTGAACTGTGAGGAAAGCTGAGCGCCGAAGAATGGATGCTTTTGAACTGTGGTGTTGGAGAAGACTCTTGAGAGTCCCTTGGACTGCAAGGAGATCCAATCAGTCCATTCTGAAGGAGATCAGCCCTGGGTGTTCATTGGAAGGACTGATGCTAAAGCTGAAACTCCAATACTTTGGCCACCTCATGCGAAGAGTTGACTCTTTGGAAAAGACTCTGATACTGGGAGGGATTGGGGGCAGGAGGAGAAGGGGACGACAGAGGATGAGATGGCTGGATGGCATCACTGACTGGATGGACATGAGTTTGAGTGAACTCTGGGAGTTGGTGATGGACAGAGAGGCCTGGCGTGTTTCAATTCATGGGGTCACAAAGAGTCAGACATGACTGAGCGACTGAACTGAACTAATACATGTAATTTTTTGCATGCATAATATTTACAAAATGTTTCCACATGTTATTTACAAACAACTTGATATAGTAAATTATCACTGCCCATGTTTACAAAGGAGAAACTGAGGACAGAGATTTAAAAAGGTTTGCCGTTTGTCACCCAGTTAGTAAGGGTTAGCACTGAAACAGGAGCAGTTGCCTTCTGATTCCAAGCTCAGTTCTTTTTCCATCATACCATGTGTCCTCCTAATCACCATTAGTCATGCTTCACTCATTCTCCAGTGATGGATACATTTCAGAGGTAAGGCTGAAACTGGAGTGGGTTTTGCTGTCCTTGAGGGTTTATAGTTATGCCCTGTGCAGAAGAAATATGTTCTGTTAGCCTGCCAGGTATGACTAGACTGAGGGCATGTGGCCTCAAGAACTGGCCAGATACAGGATCCCAGGGAATTTGGGCCAATGCAGTCATTTACCAAGAGATCAACTTTACTCCTTCTATTTCAGGTAGGTGTTAATAGTAGATGAGCGCACAAAATACAAGGGACATGGGGCAAATGTGGCAGCAGAGGTTTATGAAGTTACTATACTCCTCGAAGGACCCAGCATAATGTGCTATAATTCACGTCCAGTTTTTTGTCAGCTATATGAATCAATAACAATTTTATTTAAAATGATATTGTGTCAAGGATTTTATCCCTTGGTTTAACCTAAGAGGTAAATACATAAAAATGTTGCTTATATTAAAAATTCCCTTTTATTAATCTTATCTATTTTACTTGAATATTTTTATAAAAAAGAAAAAAAATGTCAAAATTTTCCATTGTGAATAAATCTGCCACATACAGGACATGAAGTGATTAGCAATATGTAGTAATATGTAGTGAGCATTTCTGGCTTGCTTGAGATGGGGAAGAAAGTGTTAAATCTTTTCCTTGTTCTTGATTTAACACAGGTGGAACCTCAAAAGGTCTTCAACATGATTAGTGTTATTTTTTTTAAGTGTGAATTGCAGCCTCAGAGTGAAGGCTGAAGCAGATCCTGATGGACAAAAGGTTTGAATTTCATTCCCATTTGGTCACGGTCACGGCCCGGACTATAGAAGTCAACACTGCTCTGGATAATTAGAGACCTTGACTTCACCAGACATGGTCTCATTTTCTCATAAATATAGAAAAGCCTCTTTAGTAAAGAGCTTGTAATTAAAATTATCCATTTTGGATAGTATTTCTGCTGGAGCCCCTGGATAATTTATCTCCTTTCCTTTTCCATAGCTGTAATTGTTTTGAACACTGTATACATCTAGATTGAAGAAACTGTTTCAAGGAAATATCTTAGGAAACACTTAAAACTAATACTCAGCCTCATGTCCTGCATTTTTTACTTTAAATATTTAACAACTAAATTTTACCCAACCCCTAATTTCTCTCACTCCATTTTTTTCACGATTTTCTTCAAAAATAAAAACCTCTTGAACTTTAAAATTTTCTCTCTATGCTTAAGTACAGGTTTCTCTACCATTGCTTACATTGCTCTATGTGGCTTTAATAAACTGAAGAAGGCTTCTTAGGGAGCACCTCCAAACTCCATCGGGTTCTTGGTTTTATGCTGCCTCTGCTCACCAACCAATCTTTGTGATCTCTTAGAAAGAGCCCAGGCATGTGGTGGGGGTCATGAAGAGGATATTATAAACCATAAGAATTACAAGCCCCAATTATTTGAGCAATTTAAAATTAACTTTGATTTAACCGCTACTTCATCTGTATTGAATGAATGTCTGTCTGTGCTCAGTCGCGTCGAGCTCTTTGTAACCTCATGGACTGTAGCCCGGCAGGCTCTTCTGTCCAAGAAATTTTCCCAGGCAAGAATACTGGAGTGGGTTGCTATTTCCTGCTCTGGGGGATCTTCCTTACCCAGGTATCAAACTCTCGTCTCTTGCGTCTCCTGCATTGCAAGTGGATTTTTTTTTTACTACTGCACCACATCTGTGTTGGTGTTTTCCAGTTGCCTTTATCTGAAAATTCCAGGTATATTTCTTCAGCGTTCCACTTGCTGGAGAGATGAGAGGAGGGCTGGCAGTGTTGGCGAACAGCTAAGCAACTGCTAGACTATCTGGATGGATATGCTGTCAATCTGCTTTGCTATCTCCCCCTAGTTCTGATTGTGGTTCTGAATTCTTTGAAGACTGAAAAGAAATCCCTGTACTTCACAATTCAGCTAACAGCTCAACTAGGGGAAAAATACTGCTGAAATCTGTCAATGAATGTTGCTAACTTATGTTGCATTTATAGACAGGGAGAAAACTAAGCCTAGCAAATCCTTGGGAAGATGTGCAAGCTGGCTGACAGGTGTGACATCTCAGCACAGTAAGTTAAAGCAACACTGAGCAGTGAGTGTTGTCCAATGAGACTTGATTGGTCACAGATGACAATTCCAGCTCCCTGAGGTGTTTCTCCAATGTCTGTGATTAATATCAAATGTCAAGTAAGGCTCACTTCCAACAATAAGGTCTAAAACATACTCAGCTAAAACAACATAGGATTTTCATTTCCCATAACCCAGTGAAGCTATCCAGACATTTCCTGGGGGATTATCCCCAGGATGAATTACATAAAAAGGGCACTACAAGGGCTTTCTTCCTTAAGCAAAACCTCAAGCAGTGCTCAACAGAAGCAGATCCTTATCACTTGCATGAGGAATGGTAGGACAGGCCTTTTTATTCTTTTGCCAAAGTTGTTGTGTAGTTCAAGATAGAAGATTCTGAGACAGACTTAGATAGAAACTGAATAATACATAATCACGGAACAATGACTTCAGTCAAAGCCAGAGTTTGGTTACACATATTCAGAGTGGGAAAAGAAGACGGGTTCTTTGGCTTTTTAGTTATTGATGCAGTATGCTGCTAAGTCACTTCAGTTGTGTCTGACTCTGTGCGATCCCATAGATGACAGCTCCCCATCCCTGGGATTCTCCAGGCAAGAACACTGGAGTGGGTTGCCATTTCCCTCTCCAATGCATGAAAGTGAAAGTGAAGTCACTCAGTCGTCGACTCTTAGCGACCCCATGGACAGCAGCCCACCAGGCTCCTCCGTCCATAGGATTTTCCAGGCAAGAGTACCGGAGTGGGGTGCCATTGCCTCCTCCTTGATGCAGTATAATTGATTATAAATATGTATGTGTATAGATGTATATACATTTTCTTGCTTTTGATGCCTACAATAGCCAAAGGTCTTAGCATCAACATCAATAAAATGTATGTATTTATTTTGCAAAAAATATTTTTATAGGAGATGCTTCAAGTCAAAAGTATTAACTTAGCATAGTTTGTATAGAAGACATAGATGGTTTTCCATCTTTTGACTCCAGAAAGTGGTTATTTTTAAGCCCTAAATTGTGGATGTGTTCCTGATTCACATGAGCACACTTTTGGAAAGAGGTCATAAGTTGATAACAAAACTGTTTTTATCATTTAATATTTAATCCCTTAGGTTAGTATCTCAGAAGAAATCAAGAAAGTTTGATTTAAACATCCATTTTCTTTGTTGTCCCCTGTCTTCTACTTATCACCTCTATTTCTATGCCTCTCTCTTTGTTCATCAGTTCCACAGGGATTTGAAGTTGATTACAGCAAGAGTAAAAATAGTAAAATAGAAATACACAGTCAAGAATGAATAAATCCCTATTATACATAAAGGAAAAATGGGTTTTAGGAAAGTTTAGCAAGCATACATGACTAGGGTCTGAATTTGAGAGCCAGGCAGAAGGATCTATGCTGTTCTTACTTTAGTCAGGACTGCATTTTTATAATCTGTCAGTGAAATGACAATTGTATGGGATCCTTTGTGGTTGGAGGATGAGCAAATAAAGGCTCTGTGGTTAGAAGTGACATTGAGAGTTAGGTTGGCTTGAAACCAAGCTTACACAACACCAATATTAGCAATTAAAAAGTTTTTTTTTTTAAATGAGAGGGTTGAAGATAGAGTGAACGTGGAGTCGTTTAAACATTGCAAGATGACTTTTTCATTGAAATATAGTTGATTTACAACATTGTGCTAGTTTCAGACGTACACAGCGAAGTGATTCTGATTTACACCTGAAAAGAATCTTTTTTAGATTCTTTTCCCTTTTAGATTATTGCAAAATAATGAGTATAATGTGCTGTGCTGTGCAGTAGGTCCTTTTTGGTTATCTACTTTATATATTGCAGTGTGTTAATCCCAAACTCCTAATTTTATTCTTGCTATGAAATCTGAAGGTGGGAGTCAAGGGCTGGTTGTGTGGTTTATGAAGTCAATCTGTGACATTAAGAAAATTGTTCCTACATTCTAAGAAAATGTGCATCAGAAATTATGTCTGATTTCAGGCTGGGAGAAGGAAGAAGAGCTGAAGAAGTCCATGATCCCCCTTCTTTTAAGGCCACTTCTTTAGAATCATCCCAACTTCTTTCATGTACAACCCATAAGGTAAACCTGCCCATATGGCCATGGCTAGCCAGAGAAAAGTCTGGGGAAAATGGTTGTGGCTAAACTAGTTGTTAATGAGCCCTGAAATCAGAATGTTTATTACTTAGAAAAAGTGGGTAGAGATGGATTTAACTATCTCTTTTAAGTCTCTAAATTCAAGAGTGAATGTCGGTCAATTCAATTTTTTTTTCCCCTGATGACAGAATAATATACTTCTATTGGAAACCATTCACACAAATCAGAAAATTTAAAGACAAGTAACTGACACTCTACCACTCAGATAAATTTCCATTGCTATCTCTGAACATTTTTTCATATATCTCCTTGAATATACACCACATAATTTTACAGAAATGGCATTATTTCATGCATTCCTTGCTTTCACTAAATCTGCTGAGTGGCTTGTACTTCCTTAAGGTATTTACACGTACCTTACAATTGTCTGCAATGCTCTTTCTTCAAAGGTAAGTAAGGCTGTCTTCCTCCCTTTCTCAGCGTAGCCAGTTCTTTGCTCCATTGGTGTGGTTAACTTCCTTCCTTCCTGCTTCTCACTATGGCTTGCTACCTCACTTTCTTTAGGGTTTTGCTCAAATGTGTTTTTCTCTGTGAAGCCTCCTGAAATCCACTCCATTTATAACTATATTCATCACCATCCATTTCATATTTTATTTTAATTTTCTCCATAGAACTTATCACCTTTTAAAATGTTATATACATTTAGTGATTTTTCTATTTTCTGTGTCTTCCCAAGACAATGGAAACTCCATGAAAGTAGGGATTTTTGTCTTGTTCCCTGTTATCCAGTGCATAGAATAGTGCTCAGTCCAAAGTAAGTACTCAATAAATCCTTGTTGAGTGAATAAATCCACAGTGCCTCATAACACCTGATTACATCATTAGTTGTGAGGATTAAATGAGATAACATGGATGACAACACAGCCCCGGGACAGAAGGCGGAGGCTCAGAAGAGGGATGCTGAAGCTGCTTTTATTTCCATGTTTCTCTCAGAATACCTGCCATCCTATCTTTAAATTTTTATTTAAATGTTTATTTCACCCTTAAGCTCCATGGACTCCTTAAACCATTCTCATTTGTTTTGGCATCACTGGCATTGATCATGGCCTAGTATATAGTAGGTGGTCTTTAAGTCAGAACTGACATGAATCATTTGTGGCTATTCCTAAATCTGCACACTCTGCCATACTGTCTAATTTCTAAATGCTTTCCCCTGCTCTCTGTACTGAAATATTTATGAAGCTATTTGGTACTCAGAGGAAATCAAGTTTTAGCACAGCTGAGGCTATCTTCTCTCTCTAGTCAATGGTTTTGTTGAAAGCTCATTTTAATAAATGCACTAGAGAGGCATTTTTGAATAGGGAAGCGTCATTCAGCTTTGTGAAATGTCCAGGTGGAATAAGTATTATATGCTTTTGTTATTTCTGCCACGTTGGTTAATGAAGCTGTCCCATTTATAATATAATTAGAGCCAGTGCAATCCTCTCACCAAATATAAGGTGACATACACAGGGTCTTGTTATTAAAGCGTTTCCTCTGAAGAGTCACAGGAAACCATTCAAACACAGGACTTGACATCCTAGGGTAAATACATCCAATTAAGAAAATGGTAAGTAATTTCACGAGAGAAATTCTAATTCTTACTAAAGATGTTCGGTATCAAATCACCTTTAATTTTTTAAAATCCAGAGGAAGCTATTATATAAACATGTTTTTGTTTTCCCTGGATGGGACATTTTTATAAGGCTGTGGTAACAATTCTACCTCTAAATACAAATTCAGAATTCAAGGAGAGAAAAAAAAGTGAGTCTATAGTGAGCTCCTAGAGACTGAAGACAAAATTAGTCTTTGAAATTCGGTAGTCTCACTCCTAAGAGTGCAAGATAAGTCAACAAAAAACATAGAGCTCCGCGGAGAAAAAATTCAGTTCCTCTTCACGGTCTATTAGGCCAGATACTTTTCTATTAGTCAGGACTTTCTTGTCTCTGTTTCAGAAATCAGTGTTATACATAAAGTGGCAACTCCTCTGAGTTAACTTGCTTTACACACTGATTGCCTGACTCTTCCTTCCATCCATCCAGCTTATCCCTCAAACGCCCCTATACACATTTTCCAGAGCAAGTGTTGCTTTTCTCCAGGGCTTGATAAACGTGTACATCTTTCTTAGGCAAAACCGTCTACATACAGTCAAGAAAATGGACTCTGTAGAATTGAAATATCTTGGGCTTTAACTGAGTCACATTTATTTCATCTACCAGACTGAATACCCTGAGTTCTGTATCAATCATTTATAGCTACCGTAGTTGAAGTATGATAACTTTTTTAAAGCCATGCAACACATATTTTGGGGTTTGGCAGAGATGCACACTAAATCTTTACACAGTGAATTTCTAAACCAGTATGAACAGGTAGGTTAAATCATACTTGAATTTGTAAACTTTTAGGATTTCAGGACTCTGATGTAGGATTTAATGCTACTTATAAGGAAGAGGCTGGAGAAGGCAATGGCGACCCACTCCAGTACTCTTGCCTGGAAAATCCCACGGGTGGAGGAGCCTGGTGGGCTGCAGTCCATGGGGTCGCGAAGAGTCAGACACGACTGAGCGACTTCACTTTCACTCTTCACTTTCGTGCATTGGAGAAGGACATGGCAACCCACTCCAATGTTCTTGCCTGGAGAATCCCAGGGACGGAGAAGCCTGGTGGGCTGCCTACTACGAGGTCGCACAGAGTCGGACACGACTGAAGCGACTTAGCAGCAGCAGCATAAGGAAGAGGCAGATATCCTAAGGGCTTCACTGGTGGCTCAGTGGCAGAAAAATCCACCTACAATGCAGGAGACCCCTGTTCGATCCTGGGTTGGGAAAATCCCCTGGAGAAGGAAATGGTAACCCACTCCAGTATTCTTGCCTGGAGAATCCCATGGACAGAGGAACCTGGTGGGCTACAGAAAAAAGTCTGACATGACTGAGTGATTAAGCACATACCAATATCTTAATGTCATTTCTCCTTTAAAACTTCCTCTTCTTCTGTTCGAAGATGCCAGGCACCCTTGAGAAGTAGTAAGCTTAGTTAAAAAACCTGAACTTAACATCTGAGAGAACCAGATTCATGTCTCCATCTTGTCATTTACTAGCTTTGTGACCTTTGGTCACATCTTTATCTGAGTCATACAAAATACAGCCAATAACCCCTGTTTTATTGGATGAATGTAAGGAAAAAAATGAGTTTATGTTGCTTGGTTTTTATATACAGCAGGAGCAAAGTAAATGGTAGCTGTTTATTTACCACATTTTTGGGTAAAATTTTAGTATTTCACAGGGGGGATTCTCTATAGTAGATGATGTTTTAGTTGACCAAACCAAAAAAAAAAAAGCTTATTGTAATTTATAGCAGGCTTTATAAATAAAAGGGCTTCCCTGGTGGCTCAGCTGGTAAAGAATCCATCTGCAATGCGGGAGACCTGGGCTCGATCACTGGGTTAGGAAGATCCACTGGAGAAGGGAACAGCTACCCTCTCCAGTATTCTGGCCTGGAGAATTCCATGGACTGTATAGTCCACGGGGTCACAAAGAGTCAGACATGACTGTGTGACTTTGGGCTTCCCTCATAGCTCAGTTGGTAAAGACTCTGCCTGCAATGCAGGAGACCCTGGTTTGCTTCCTGGGTCAGGAAGATCTGCTGAAGAAGGGATAGGCTACCCACTTCAGTATTCTTGGGCTTCCCTTGTGGCTCAGCTGTTGGGAAGACCCCTGGAGAGGGGAACAGCTACCCATTCCAATATTCTGGCCTGGAGAATTTCATGGACTGTATAGTCCATGGGGTTGCAAAGAGTCGGACATGACTAAGCAACTTTCACTTTCATAAATAAAACATTTTAGAGCCATTTTAGTTGTTCTTAAAGCATTGTTATTAGTAATATTTACCCTAGTCACTACATAAAGGCTATTTAACACAACACATTATGATTCTGTGTTCTATATCTGTAGATGAACATGGCTATTCTTTCTAGAGCCTTTCAGAGTGGTTGTCACATTTAGTAAGAGCATTTGTGTATATTTTGTAATAACTTGAGTTTTTAGTTTGGGGAAGGAGGAATATGAGAGCAAAGTGTTTGGGAATCACTTGGAAATGAACAAAGTGTGAATAACTTAGGGTGCCTAAAGGACAGAATGACTGAATTGTTTTAAAGATTGATATGTAGGCTGTTGAGGGACATTTGTCAAGACAAGAACCAATGTGAGGTTCATTGCACAGAGGAGGAAAATGGTAGGGGTGGTTTTGACTTCAGTTGGTCAGGCTGTGGGAGGGTGAACAGATTGAAAACCCAGTTTTCTCATTGACAGAAAAGCTGAAGGATATTACATGAAAATGAGAAAAGACACTTCAGGTCATTCTGCTCTGTTTGAAGTGGAAACTTTAGGGACAGAATGCAGACAAAGCATGAACTTTAATTAAGCCTGGATTGTTCGTGTGAGTGTGAGTGTGTGTGTGTGTGTGTGCGCGCGCGCGTTATTTTTCCCCTGAGGCATTCCTCTTTAGAGGGTTATTTTTTTATTAGATTTTGTGTAATTGCCCCACTCACTTCAGCCGTGGTGTTATTGATGCACTGGTCCTGGTTTCTAAGAGTCCTTTCTGGCCTCTATCATGACCTCACTGGCATTTCATTCACGCACAGGAAGCCCGAAGAGAACTCCTGTTTTATAGGCAAAATGTCTGCAAAGTCGAGGGCACTCAGCTTAGAGCACAATGGCTGATAATTTCAATTTTCTGGTATGAAAACATGAAACGTATCCAGTATTTTTGTCAAAACTGTGTGGTAAAACTAAAGCCGCATATCTGGCTATGTTCAGTTACAAGTATTTTAACGAGAAGCAGAGAGGAGCAAGATGAAGCGGGGGCAGGGGGTCACAGCCCTTCTGGAACAGAGCCCCGTTGGGAATTTGCAAGTATGGGGGTGGCTCTGACACACCACCACAGTGTGTGTGGTGGGCCAGAGGGAGCAAAAGAGAACAATCACATCCTGGAAAAGATGCAAAGGCCCCGATGAAAGAGCATTCTTAGGAAACAGATGAGGGAAGGAAAAGTTAGGTTAAGGAAGCGGGGGGAACTAGCCAGCCGAACTGGTCTGGAAGGATCTGGAGATGAAGAACTAATTCCTCTGGTGGTTCCTATGCTTTCAACACACTGGGGAGGAAAAACTGCTTTTTGAAAGAACTGGGAGGAATGATCAAAATCACTTAAGTGAGCCCCAACTCTGGTTTTGGATATGTCACCAACAAACTCCCTATATGACTTGGGGCTAGAGAGGAGGGAGTCTGAAAGAATGATCACTGAGGACCTCAGGCATTTTGGTTGTCAATATTTATTTGAATTAGTGGATGACACAGACCTGGTGACTTGAAAGAAAAATTAGGAACTTGGTTAGAAAATTCTCAAAGGCAAACTTTGCATATACAATCCTCAAATATTCAGATTTAGAATGTGAAGGAGAACACCAGTCAGAAGCCTTCCTCTGTTTTCAAAATTAATTTTTATTGGAGTATCATTGCTTTTTAATGTTGTGTTACTTTCTACTGTGCAGAAAAATGAATCAGCTATACATATACATATATCCCCTCTCTTTTGGACTTCCTCCCCATTCAGGTTGCCACAGTCCATTAAGTAGAGTTCCCTATGCTATACAATAAGTTCTTATTATCTATAATATTATTATTATATTATAATATTATCTTATTATCTATAAGATATCTAGTTTTCTATTGTATGCATGTTGTCAATAGTACTTGTGTGTTAATCCCAGTTTCCCAGCTCCTTCCGTCCCCCTGCCCTTTGGGATTCCCTTGTGGCTCAGCAGTAAGGAATTCCCCTATGGTGCAGGAGATATGGGTTCTATCCCTGGGTCGGGAAGGTCCCCTGGAGGAGGGCATGGCCACCCACTTCAGTATTGCCTGGAGAATCCCATGGACAGAGAAGCCTGGCAAGGCTACAGTCCATAGGGTTGCAAAGAGTTGGACACTACTGAAGGGACTTAGCACACAGCACCCCTGCCCTTTCCCAGAAAGTGAAAGTTGCTCAGTCATGTCCAGCTCTTTGCCACCCCATGGACTGTAGAGTCCTTGGAATTCTCCAGGCCAGAATACCGGAGCGGGTAGCTTTCCCTTCTCCAGGGAATCTTCCCAAACCAGGGATCGAACCCAGGTTTCCCACATTGCAGGCAGATTCTTTACCAGCTGAACCACAAGGGAAGCCTTCCTCTTTACCCCGAAGTCCTCCTTGTTTAGGAGCTCCTTTCATAGGATGTCCACAGCTTGACTGTTTTCCCAGTTCCACCATTCACTTTGGAAAATTCAGTTTAGGGAAGGTCAGAATTTGTACTAATAATGCAAGAGAGATAAGAAGTCCATGTATCTTTCTTCTTAAGAGTTGGGATCATGGGGAGTATGACATCCTTCCCTTTTGAAAGTAGCAAGCTATCTTGGCAGTAGAGAGTCTTAATTCTAGCCCAGAAAGGCCTTCCATTTAGGAGGTTACACTGAGCCAGTGAACTCTGAATTCCTTGCAACTAGCTTGCTGTTTGTAGAAAGATAAATGCTAGTTTAAAAAAACCACAACTTTGGACATTTATTTACTGAGAGGATCTTTCTGTTGGAGAAAATATGGCCTCAGGAGCAATTATCTGGCATTTATTGCTGTAGATAGTATACCTTGCTTTTCAATCTTGATTTACAGGGAAATGTGGAGGAACTTTCTGCTAAGCCAGAAATTTTCTTCTTGCCTATTCAATTTCTCATCTTTATTTACAGGTATTTATTTTCAGGTTCTAAATATTTTTAATATTTAAAACATTTTTCTTTAGGTCTATTTTCATCTATGAAATTATTATAGAATATAATATAAATTAATAATTAATATAATATAGAATATAAAATAAATTAATATAATATAAATTAGAATAATTTAAAATTAATTAAGGATTTAAACCCAAATTCCAAGCATGGTTTATTACTATTTTCACCTCTGAATAGCCATGTTGCCTTAGATAATTATTTCACTGAATGCAGCCATAAAATGTGTTTTTACAACTCCAGATTCACTGTCTGTTAATGAAAAATGCAGTCAAACAGCTGGTTGGTTGTTCTGCAAAACTGCAAATCAGCAGAATATTTACTCTTAATTAACTGAATACAGAGAAGACCATGTGGTCATTTCTTCAGTGTGTTCATTGTTAAGATTCAGATTATTAAAAAGGCAAATGATACCTTATTTGCTGCAGTCTGCATATGGGTGGTAGGGGAAAGGAGAGAATAGGAATGAAATTAGATGATTTGAACCTTTAAAAGCAGTCTTGCCTTTTTTTGCACAAAGTGTTTTTTCCCCCTCTGTTTTAAGATCTCCTTTGGACTCTCACTGGGAATGAAAGAGCCTTCTAAATACTGTCTACTCTGAGCTTACCTAGTCCTTAAAGCACCAAGCAATTTCATATAGTTCTTATAATTGGGTTCATCCATTATTATTCTGGGTGGCTGACCATGGATGGTTTACCAGACTGCAAAGAGGTCTTCATTTTTCATTTACTTTTATTCAAGTTGAAAGTTTAGAGAAATGTGATGTATATTAACCTTCAACCCACCCTAGGCCTTAATTGACTTGAAAATGCATGAGCCAAGATTTTATTTGGTGGTATTTAAGCCAAGAAATTTCTTTGGAGGGAATGATGCTGAAGCTGAAACTCCAGTACTTTGGCCACCTCATGCGAAGAAGTTGACTCATTGGAAAAGACTCTGATGCTGGGAAGGATTGGGGGCAGGAGGAGAAGGGGATGACAGAGGATGAGATAGACTCGATGGACGCGAGTCTGAGTGAACTCCGGGAGTTGGTGATGGACAGGGAGGCCTGGCGTGCTGCGATTCTTGGGGTCGCCAAGAGTCAGACACGACTGAGCGACTGAACTGAACTGAACTGAAGCCAAGAACATTTTTTGAAGATTGAAAATTATTCAGAAGTTAAGACATACAGACACTGACACCTAATCATGTTTTCATTTTAAATAGGATCAGAGGAACAAGGTGATATGAAATCATTCAATATTACCTGAGAGGAGAGGGATTTCACTCAAAGGTGGAGTGAACTCCAGATGTGTTCATATTGCTGTGCCTGAGGGGTTTGGCTAACTGAAACATCCTGAGGCTAAAGTCAAGGTAGCCAATCACAGTAATGGGGAAAAGGCAGAGGAACCAAAGACCAAATTGCCAACATTCTTTGGATCATAGAGAAAGCAAGGGAGTTCCAGAAAAACATCAATGTCTGCTTCACTGACTGTGCTAAAGCCTTTGAGATCACAACAAACTATGGAAAATGCTTGAACAGATGGGAATCACCAGACCTGTCTCCTGAGAAACTTGCATGCGGGTCAAGAAGCAAGTTAGAACCGGACATGGAACAATGAATGAACTGGTTCAAATTGGGAAAGGAGTATGTCAAGACTGTATACTGTCACCCTGCTTATTTAACTTATATGCATAGTACATCATGTGAAATGTTAGGCTGGATGAATCACAAGCTGGAATCAAGGTTGCCAGAAGAAATATCAACCACCTCAGATATGCAGATAATATCACTCTAGTGGAGAAAGTAAAGAGGAACTAAAGAGCCTCTTGATGGGGGTGAAAGGGAGAGAGAAAAAGCTGGCTTAAAACTCAACATTCAAAAACCTACAATCATAGCATCTGGTCTTATCACTTCATGGAAAATAGATGGGGGGAAAAGTGGAAGCAGTGACAGATTTTATTTTCTTGGACTCCAGAATCACTGCAGACGGTAACTGCAGCCATGAAATTAAAGACACTTGCTCCTTGGAAGGAAAGGTATGACAGACCTAGACAGCATGTTTAAAAACAGAAACATTACTTTGCTGACAAAGAACTGTATAGTTAAAGCTATGGTTTTTCCAGTAGTCATGTACAAATGTAAGAGTTGGACCATAAAGAAAGCTGAGTGCCAAAGAATTGATGGTTTCAAACTGTGGTGTTGGAGAAATCCTTGGACTCCATGGAGATCAACCAATCAATCCTAAAGGAAATCAATCCTGAATATTCATTGGAAGGGCTAATGCTAAAGTTGAAACTCTAATACTTTGACCACCTGATGTGAAGAGCCAACTCACTGGAAAAGACCCTGATACTGGGAAAGAGTGAAGGCATAAGGAGAAAGGGGTGGCAGAAGATGAGATGGTTAGATAGCATTACTGATTCAATAGACATGAATTTGAATAAACTCTGGGAGACAGTGGAGGACAGAAGAGCCTGGTGTGCTATAGTCCATGGTGTCACAAAGAGTCAGGCATGACTTAGGCAAACAACAGAAATCCCAGTTTGCCACAGTAATGCTCTAGTGTCCTCTTAGCATCACGCCACACAGGTATCTATGCAGCACAAATATAATTGTGTGTGTGTGTGTGTTCAGTTGTGTACAACTCTTTGTAATCCTATGGAATGGAGCCCACCAGGCTCTTCTGTCCATGGAATTTCCCCAGGGGGACCCCATGTACTATAGTCTGCCAGGCTCCTCTGTCCATGGGATTCTCCAGGCAAGAATACTGGAGTGGGTTACCGTTTCCTTCTCCAGATGATCTTCCCAACCCAGGGATTGAACCTGGGTCTCTGGCACTGCAGGCAGATTCTTTACTGATACAAGAGAAGCCCTGTATATTTTTGGCTGTGCCACAGGCATGTGGGATCTTAGTTCCAAGACTAGGGATTGGACCCAGGCCCCCTGCATTGGAAGCACAGAGTGCTAACCACTGGACCAACAGGGAGGTCCCATCTCTTTAAATTGGCAGGCAGATTCTTTACCACTGAGCCACCTGGGAAGCATAAGCATAATTACTTCACTTCTTAAGATGATTTAATGGATTCCTATGGCAGTTAAGGAGAGGGCATGGCAACTCATTCCAGTATGCTTGCCTGGAGAATCCTATGGACAGAAGAGCCTGGTGGGCTACAGTTAATAGGGTCTGCACAGAGTTGGACACAACTGAAGTGACTTAGCGCATATGCAGGGCAGTTAAGATGGAAATTTAATTCTTTCTATGGCCTTCAAGTCCCTGCTAGTGCCCTCTGCTTGCTTCTCAGCCTCATTTAGAATCGCTTGCCCTCTGTCCTCACTCCAGCCACACAGGCATTCTAGTCTGTGGGAGCTGCTATGCTGCTTCCTGCCTCAGGGCCCTTGAACATGCTACTCCCACATCAGATAGCTCACATCTCTTCCTCCCTTCCTGGGACACCTTTCATTCATACCTCCAAATGAATGTTCTATTCACATAAAATTGGTTTTATTACTATTGTTATTCCAGGATCTCATGGTACCTTCAGGATACTTAATTCAGTTTATAATTATATAATCATAAATATGGTAGTTTGATTAATGGCCTCTTTCCTATTTTGCTATGGAGTAAAGGCCATGGCAGCTCTGCTTATCACAGCAACTGCACACTCGTATAGCTCATATATGAGGCACTTAGTAAATGTTAATTGAACGAGTATTCTCCCTGTATTGCTGATGTTGTGGGTGACTTGGTTCTTTTTTCTCTTCTCAGAGAGTCTTCAGTCTTCATCTTCGGTAGACGGTCATCTATCTAGAACAAGTGGCAAATGGAGCTTTATGATTGTAAAGAAAGTTTGATCTCAGACTACACATGCACACACACAGGAATGCACACAGACACACACACACACTCACACACACACACACACACATACACACAGACTCTACAGGAGGAAAGCACATATGGGGAAAACATGTTTTCATAGTTCCTCAAGTTTTAATTAAATCTGGGATTTTCTCACAGAAGGAAACCTGTTTCCTGTACCATACTTAGTTCTGAGGCATTAACTATCCACACTCCCTCTCTATGCCAAGAGGGAAAAATTCCGTTCTTTTATTCACTTGTTGATATTTTCACCCTAAAAAGCATTTTCTAAGGAAAAAGTAAGAACTGAGATAAATACATACTGAAGTTCAGAAGGAACAGCCAGGTTGCTGAGCCCAGGTTCACTTCAGCATGAGGACGGCAGGTTTGTCTCTGATCACATCTCTGATCCATTGGTCGTGGCTGCCTGGAGACATGTGTGAGAGGCATTCTGAGGGCACGGCTGGCATCAGAGGGAAAGTGCGCCATGACTAATCCATTCAACACATACTTACTGAGTGCTGTGCTAGGTAATTAGCAGGCTGCCAGGAGCGTGGGAGGACAGTCAGCAACCCTGCTAGCCTTTCTCTACACAAGAAGGGCAGATGCAATCTTGTAAGCATCGTGATTAGTCTCCCTCATCTCAAAGCTTATCCTTCTGCCACATGGTTCTCCATCATCATTTGACTTCCTCACCCTAGAACCAGGTCTACTAATGATTTCGTTTTGCTGCTGGACAGGAATCAAACACCCTTTCTTGTTAAACCCTCAAATTTTCATGACTCGAGCCACCCAAAACCATCATTCCTCTTTTTTTTTTTTTCCTCCTTTCTCTTTTGAGATACATGCTTTAATCCCAATATAATTGTACTGACAGAATCATGATGCCTATTGAGGGGCAGTGAATACTCTGACCCTCAGTTCTTGAGCTGTGGTACCTTAGTTATTTATCCAACACCCGTTTCCCTTTCTTTCTTATCAGGGGTTGCCAGTAAGTGGCTATTGGGTGGGGATTTTCACACATTTTTCCCTTTCAGGCCTTCTTGCTAGAAAGTGGATGCAATGGCTGGAATTTCAGGAATCATCTTGTGACTTGGAGGCTGGAAGTCATGATGGTAAAGCAGAAAGATAGATGGAACCTGGGTCCCTGTTGAACCTAGTGGAGCTACCCTGTGAGCCCTGGATTACCTATTTTTGGGCATCATTTTATGTGAAAGAATAAAACCCTAATATGTCTAAGCTACTGTAGTCTGGTTTCTATGGTTTGCAGCTGAATGCAATTCCTAGCAAAGTATGGGTTCTTCAGCTCTAATTTCTCCCTGATTCTTTTCTGATATGCTTATCCAGGTGAGACCTCACTCTTCATCCAGGAAGTACTCTTATATTCATGCAACTCTCAGACTGTAAGTTCCATGAGGACAGGTGATGTGAGGACTGGAGCTCACCAGTGACTCCTCAGTGTCTAGAACATTGCCTGACACTTAGCTATTCAATCAAAAAATACGATGTGTGAATGAATGAATAATGACACAAACTTTGTTCAACTATAAGGCATAAAATATTAAAAAGAATTTGGTGTGTGCATGCTCAGTTGTGTCCAACTTTTTGTGACCCTATGGACTGCAGCCCACCAGGTTCTTCTGTCCATGGGATTTTTCAGACAAGAATACTGGAGTGGGTTGCCACTTCCTCCTCCAAGGGATCCTCCCCACCCAGGGATTGAACCTGAGTCTCCTGCAGCTAGCTCCTGCATTGGCAGGCAGATTCTTTATCACTGAGCTACTGAGGAAGCCAAGCAATGATACAATTACCAGAGAGCCATTCTCTCAGTGATTAATTGAATATTCTTCTTACCTGAGGGCCAATAAAACTATAGGGGTTATAAGTTTTGTAAAATAAGAAAATAATAATACTTGACAGTAAAACACAATGTACTTTGACATCTAATAATCTGTAAGAAATTTGATGCTGATATTTGTATATCATAGTTATAATAATAATGCTTCTTTAATGTATTACAGTTTAAGAACATTTCACACTCATCCTGGCTTAGAGAATAGAAAGTATATTTAAAGTTTTCCACAATGTACTCCTGCACTTCGTAACTTTAATATTTGCTGAGTGCTTCCTACATGATCAGCTGAGTTATCATTGTTTCATATGCACTAACAAATTTAATCTAACTGATGGATGAAAACCCTGTTATTCCTGTTTTATAGCTGAAGAAACTGAGTTACAGAAAACTTAAGTAGCTTACTAGTCATAAAGCTATACAAGCTATATGGTGTTTTATTTGATGTTTTTTGGTGATGAGTACATTTACTAAGGGGCTTCCCTGGTGGCTCAGTAGTAAAGAATCTGCCTTCTAGTTCAGGAAAAGCAGGTTTGATCCCTGAGTCAGGAAGATACCCTGGAGAAGGAAATGGCAACTCCCAGTATTCTTGCCTGGAGAATCCCATGGACAGAGGAGCCTAAAAATTACTGTTTGTTGATTGCTTACTTGAGTGAGTGAATAGTTACTCAGTGTCAGGCAGTAGGCTAAGTTCTGGGAAAGAAAAAATATTCAGTTCCCCACATTAAGGTGCATAACGATCCATGTAGCATGAAGAGTGCTTTGATACAGAGGTGCATCTGGGCTCTTCATCCAGACAAGGTTGGATGGAGAGGAAAGGGGATATTTCACAGGCTTCCAGGAGAAAATTGCACTTTTCTAGACAGAGTTGGCCAGATAAATGGGAAGAATGGTGTTCAAGAGAAGAATATCCAGAGAAAGACAAATATATGCTATTACTTATTTGTGGAATCTAAAAAAAATGATACACGTGAACTTGTTTACAAAACATAAACAGACTTACAGACATAGAAAACAATCTTATGGTTACCAAAGAGGAAGAGTAGGGGGAGGGATAAGTTAGGAGTTTGGTATTAACATAGACACACTACATATATATATATCTGTAAAATAGATAACCAACAAGGACCTATCCTATAGTACAAGGAACTATACTCAATATCTTTAATAATCTGTAATGGAAAAGAATCTGAAAAACAATATATATGTATATGTATATATAACTGAGTCACTGCTGTACACTTGAAACTAGCACAACATTGGTAATTATACTTCAATTAAAAATATTTTCTTTTAAAGGGAGAGGGACATGTGCAAAAGCAAAAGGGTGAGGAAGTGTTGACTTATTCAGGAAATGGGGCATCCTTAATGTGGCAGAGGCACAATCTGGAACGAGCAGGACAGGGGGATGTGACTCTCGACTGTGACCTACTGCCGCCAGGTTATCAAGGGTTTCTGTTTTCACCCTAGGGAGCTCAGACACTATTCTGTAAGCAGGAAGGTCCCCAAAAGACAGCAACGTAGTTACCTTTGTATTTTCATAGAATAAATTGACCATAGTGTGGAGGATAGCACAGAGCAGAGGAACATCTGAAGACTTGGGTGAAGATGAATGAATTAGGTTTCTACCATACTGTTTGAATTCCAATTTAATTGGAATGTGATCCACTACAAAATTTGAATGCCTGTCATTATGGAATGCTGGAAAGCTGCATACCTATGAGGCATCTACATGTGGTCAAACATTTCAGATAGGGTCAAATCCCTCTTTTCCACCCTAGTGAGTGAACAGAGTGAAGGAACCTAGTGAAGGAGCAGAGAAATGTATAATACAAAGTGGTAAATAATGTCAGTTAGTTAATTCTACAGGCTTCCCTGGTGGCTCAGCAATAAAGAATCTGCCTGCAATGCAGGAGACATGAGTTTGATCCCTGGGTTGAGAAGATCCCCTGGAGGAGGGCACGGCCACTCACTCCAGTATTCTTGCCTGGAGAAATCCATGGACAGAGGAGCCTGGTGCGCTGCAGTCCATGGGGTTACAAATAGTTAGACACGACTGAAGTGACGAAGCAGCGCAGCAACAGTTAATTCTACATGTATGTGTATTGATTCTATATATGCTATTTTTGAAATTAGAAACTTCTAAAGTCTTGAAAATTCATTACCAAATAGATGACAAAGTGGTGCTAAGGTGACACCCTAGGACAGGTTCAGGAATGTTCTATTCCATGCGGATCTTGCCTTTCCCACATAGCTCCATCCCTCATATTCAATTCTGGGAATTGCTGACTGCCTTCTCAAAAGGATACAACAAAATAGCTTTTTCTCAAACCTTGTGTGATTGAAGTATTCTATTAAAATTTTCAATCCCCCCAATTCTTCTCTACAGAATATGAAATAAGGAAGGGAAACAGGGCATAAAAAATAGACCAGTCAGTGGTATCCATCATTGCCTTTCTCCATGAGACATGAGTGGGACTTGCAGTTATAATTCTTTATCTGTAGCTCCAAATCCATAAAGCTCTGAAGAACCAAAGTGTGTTCATGGCTGATTTGGCAGCAATACCTGACCAAACTCATGTGGTCATAAAACCTGACCCCAGCTGACTGAAGTCTATTTATAACCTGCATTTCACTTGGTGTGAATAGTCACATGTTTTTCTGCAGAAATATTCATGTGTTTGACATTGTTTGGAGTGTTACCTAATATTCTGAATATGTACTTTATTGCTTTCTTAATGTTTCTTTAATTTTTAAAAAAAAATTTTGAGACTTGTATATCTGTTTGCAGTTGTAAGAAAGAATACATGTACTATACTCTTCACCTAATTTCCCCCATGGTCATATTTGTAACTGTGGTACAACATCACAACCAGGAGACTGACTTTGATACAATCCATGGACTTTATTGGGCTTCCCAGGTGGCTTTGGTTGTAAAGAATCTGCCTGCCAATGCAGGAGATGCAAGAGACATGAGTTCGACCCGTAAGTGGGGAAGATCCCCTGGAGTAGGAAATGGCGCCTCACTGCAGTATTCTTGCTTGGAAAATTCCATGGGCAGAGGAGCTTGGCAGGCTCAGTTGGGGCTGCAAAGAATCGGACACGACTGAGCGACTGAGCACATATGGGCTTTATATAGATTTCATCAGTTTTACATACACTCCCTTTAGTTCCTTGATATTCTATTCTGTACAGATTTGTGTGGCTACCACCACAGTCAGATGCAATACAGCTCATCCTAAGGATCTCTTGCGCTACCCTATTATAGACACAGATACCTCCCTCACCAGCCCTCTCCCTAGCCCCTGACAACCAACCACTTGTATGTTTTCTACCTCTACAAGTTTGTCATTTCTAAAATGCTAGATACATAGAATTGTACATTATGTGGTCTTTGGTGACTGGCTTTGTTCACTCAGCATAATTCCTTTGGCGATTCATACGAGTTGTTCCATGCTTTCTAATATCTGAAAAATTCTAAACTGCAAAACACATATAGCCCCGAGGTTTTAGATAGGAGGCTGTGGGGCTGCACTGAGAGTCTGCTGCTGCAGTTAAACTCCCTGCTCTTTGAACCATTGATGAGCTGGACTGGCAGGACCCCAGGGGCTATGTTCTCATCAGTGAGTGGGGTCTGGAAATGGTTTGAAACAGACATTTCTGGTGTTCGGTTTGAATGCAGCTCCTGCTGCCCGTGGGACATTTGCCTCCTGTTGCAGCTTAATTATCCAGTGTTCACCTTGTGGGCCTCATTTGCCTTTGCCTGGGTTTCTCATTCTCATTACATTTCCCTTCTAGGCCTGAATTTTAACCCTACTTTGCAATCGGCTTTCCTGAGTTTTGTTTCTATCAGCCCCTTTCTCCCGGACTGCACCTGGCTTCCTGTATCACTTACATCGACTCTGCTCAGTGTGCAGATCTGTGACTCAGGGCTCAGGTTTCAGCCCTGGCCTGTCTCAGGCCTGTGTTGTGTTCTCTCTGACACTCAGATTCTGAGAGTTGAATACAGGGTCTTCCGTGGAGAGCTTCTCGGTATGGATTCTCATCATCATTAGAGTGAGTTTTGATGTCAATCAAATTAAACCTTGAAAGGAGAGTTATTGTTTGTATTCTAAAGCAAAAGTTGCCCTATTTAGGCCAATATACAGTTCAAAAGATAGTTTGGTAAATTCTATAGTGGAAATTGTCACTAAATAAAATAAGACAACGTTCTGTTCTTGACAACTGACTTAAACACATCGTTGAGGGGTGTGTGTGTGTGTGTGTGTGTGTGTGTGTGTGTCAGTGAGTCTAAAATGGCTAATGATATTTGGAGAAGAGGAAACATGGTAGAATGGCCCAGAAAGGGGACTTGATCACGTTTGTTCTTGGATCCCACTTCTCTTTCAAGCCTACCACAGTGGAAAACATCAAAATAGTCCATGTTATGACATCATTGTCTCAGTCAACTGTAATTAATTTATGTCTTCCTTTTGGAGAAAGCTAAACTCGAGAAGTCTTTGTAAGATCATCAAAATTTTATTTCTAGCCCTACAACCGTTATAAAAACACATCTTCAGGTTAAAAGTGAAAAGTTCATATCTAATAATTCATAGAATTTGTTCATGTGAAACAATTATTTGGGAAATTTTCAGAAGCTTGAATGTTTTGCGTTTCCAAACATGGTGTCTGCCATTGTGCAGAACAGCCTAGCGTTATTCTGTGATACTTTTGGTTAGCACTGACTGGTCAAAAATTTGCTTTGAGAATATCAATAGGGTCCACTAATTTCCTGAAGAAATCAATTAGGAATGAAGAAAGAAGAAAAAAGGTAATATCTAATTCTGACTTACTTTCTCAGCAAAAATGTTGTTAATTCTCTTCCCAAAAAGAACAAGCAACATGGATTTGCAATGAAAGAAAATAAGGGAAAATTAAAAACATATAGGGTAATTTGAGCAATATTTTAAACATTTTTACAAAAGCAATGGAAAACTGAATAATAAAGTTCTGTATTTTTTTTTAGGGTGGATGGAAGAAAGGAGGAAAAAAAAAACAAAAACCCAGGTTTTCCCTCTTTAAAAATGTTTTCCTTAAGTCTTTTTGTCTCAATGTTCTACTCCCTCCCAAGTTTTTGACAACTGAAAGTTGTCTCATTCTCCTTCAAAGCCTTCCAGAATAGAATTGTAATGAGTTCCTGTCAGTAATTTTTACTTTCAGTTAAAACCACTTTTCTTATGCAAGTGCATTAGCACTGAAGAAAGAGCCATATTGTTAGGCCTTCACTTTTGCTTTTATGTGAAAACTACTTCCTGAGAAATAATTTTCATTTACTTTGCAAATCGTCCACAGTTGGAAGAGTCACAAAGTGTATAAAAGCTAAAGCGCACGAGGCAATACGTGTGAGTGGCTGGTTACTCATGTTGGAATAGTGAGGTCGAGGTAAATGAACATGAAAAATAAAGGCTGAAATGTTTCTATTTTTAGCCTAAATTATGGAAATAAATGTTTGCTGTGGTTATCATTACTTTATATTTAAATCAGCACTCAAAGGAGACTTTAGAAGTTTATCGCTATTGGGAGCTCAGAACAGTGGCTGGCACAGAGTGGTGTTGAATAAATAAATATTTACCGACTAAATACATGCATGTATGAAGATCTCTGTATTTATTCTTTCTCAATCCTTTAAAAAAAATATATCATATGACAGTCCCAGAACGTGGGGGAAAGCAAGTATTAATTTCTGAGTTTGGAACTGAATGTTTATTTATTTTGAAAAACGTTTGGGAATGCTTTGCTAGTGGAATGTTAGCTGCACACAATAAAACATCAGCCTGTGTTTCATCCCTACAAAAGTAAAGATTTTTGCTTTCTGGTTTAATTATCTAATTAGAATTCAGTAAGCTATGCAGAGGCTGCCCTTTGGGGCTTATTAAATCATCAAGGTTGAGTGTTGCAAGTGAAGGAAACATAGTTTTGAGTGGAGCCCGTTGTTGCCGAAGTCCTTTGGTTACTACAGCTCTGTTCGAGAGGAGAGAGCAACCTTGGGCCAGAGGGCAGTCTGGTACCCAGGGGCGGAGGAGGAGATGCGGTGGTGCGCGAGGCGGGGAGGGCGGCTAGGATCCGCTTACAGCCAGGAGGGACTAGGACGCTGCGACCCCGTGGCCAAGGCAGCGTGGTTCTGAGTGTTGATGTGCAGGGTCAAACAAGCTTAATCTTTGAAGCCGGCTGACCCCAGGTTCACTGAAGAAACAGGCTGAATCACAACAGCCTCTGGATTGAAATCCCAGCTCTGATGGAACAGGAGCTTTCCCTGTTGATGCTGCTACAGCGTTTGCTCCTAATGCTGGGAATTCAAGCGTTTAAGTCTCCAAGGCCATCGGTTGAAATCCTACCAGCTTGAAAGTCTCACAATTGTTTAAAAAAAAAACACTAACACACAAAGCCGCAAACCCTTTACATTTCGTATGGCCAGCCAGGGGACCATAGTCTTCTGAAAAAAGAACACACAGCCTATCTTTTATAAACTGAGATCTCTGCTATTTTTTTCTGTATTTTAAACTTATGTTGATTGCCATGCCATGCGTTCATTTCTTAACCAGAAAACATGAGATATTTTTCACTTGATATAAAAATGCCTGTCTTGATAACATCACAATATGTTACTTCATTATAAAAGGCCAGTTCTTCCATGCTGAGTTCTACTTACTATCCACAGAACCACTAGTTGTCAACATATCTTGTTCCAAGTGGTTGCATTTTTTCAAAAAATCCAGGACATTTGTCATTTTGAAGCTCCTGCCTATATGATAGGTAGCTGCATGAAGGTTCTTTTCATCAGTTGGAATGGTTTTTACTGAAAGGAAATGCATTTCCATGTGAATGTATTGGGGTTTGCAGCCCCACACTGCTGCCTGCCTCCTTGATTTTGGCTCTACTCACAGTTCCTTTTATTGGTTTTTGGCAAGTTACTGAGGGCATATGTTTTGGACTTTTCTTGCCTGATTTGTGAGATTCTGCTGACATCCAGGAAAGTGCTGCAAAAAAACCTGTTGCTCATATCCAAGCTTATGTGTTTCGTGGCAGAGCCACGAGCACTGAGCTCAAGTTTCTTGACAACAAGTCTTATTTATGGAGAAACAAACATAGGTGGTATTTTGTGGGACCATGCTGTTCTCTTTCTGTGAGTAACATTTGGCATTTCTACGCACGAGGGCAGATAGGTTTTTAAACATCTCATATTCAAGGGTGTTATGGAGGAAGGGATGCTGTGCTGACGGTGATGATGACGATAGCTGCCATTTACTGAGCAGACACCAAACACCAAGCAATTTGCATCCACTCATCATCACAAAACTGCAAGGGGAATGCTGCTGTGCCCATTTTGAAGATGAAGAAACTGAGGTTAAGCAGCATTCCCAGAATTGTATGGAGTGTTGAAGCCAGAAGCTTTGGCCTTCCTGTCTCTAAAATTTATGTTTTTTCCCTAAAGAAACCTGAGAGACAAATATTGCTTTTGATTTTTTAATAAAGAAAATCTTGTCCTGAAATTGTAATTCTATTTTGATGACAATGATTAAACAGGTACCATAGGAGTTAGTGCCAGGATGCTAAGTCACAGCTAAGATACAGTCTATTCCTTAGGGACTCATAGACTAGACCAGTGGTTACTGACTGCTGGTGATTTCACCCCTCCAGGGAACATTTCTGAAGGTCTGGAGCCATTTTTGATTGGCATGGTGGGTGACCATGTTTGGAGCTAGCTTTGGAGTAGGTTGGGTCTTTCCCTTCCCTGGTGGCTCAAATGGTGAAGATTCTGCCAGCAATGTGGGAAGATGCCCTGGAGAAGGGAATCACTACCCACTCCAGTATTCTTGCCTGGCTAAACCCATGGACAGGAGCCTGGCGGACATGACTGAGCGACTAACACTGTTACTTTTGGAGTAGGTTGAGGCTAGGCATGCTGCTAAAGATTCTACAATGATCAGACAAATCCCACAACTAAGAATTATCTGGCCCAAACTGTTAATAGTGGTGCTGTTGAGATACTGTGGTCTAGAAGAAGAAAAACACTGAAAGGATGGTGGGATTTATGTTGTACTTTAATGATGGTGTGGTAGATTGTATTATTTTCCAAAATATTTGCTGACACTCTCTGTTGGGACCTTCCATGCAGGAGAATTATAACTCTTGTCCCATTGATACCAGGCACAGCCATTTGACTTGCCTTGACCAATGAAATATGGAGAGAAATTTAAAGAGCCATCCCTCTTTTCCCTCTGTCCTAAGACTGTCAAGTTCCAGGCAGGCCTCCTTTATCTGGAACCTTAAATAAAGACAGAGCTTCCCTGGTGGCTCAGATAAAGAAAAGTGAAAGTGAAAGTCCCGTCTGACTCTATGCAACCCCATAGATTATACAATCCTTGGAATTCTCCAGGCCAGAATACTGGAGTTGGTAGCCTTTTCCTTCTCCAGGGGATCTTCCCAACCCAGGGATTGAACCCAGGTCTCTTACTTTGCAGGTGGAATCTTACCAGCTGAGCTATAAGGGAAGCCCAAGAATTCAGGAGTGGGTATCCTATCCCTTCTCCAGAGGATCTTCCTGACCCAGGAATTGAACCGGGGTTCTCCTGCTCTGCAGGCAGATTCTTTACCAACTAAGCTATGAGGGAAGCCCAGATGGTAAAGAATTTGCCTGCAATGCAGGAGACCTAGATTTTATCCCTGGGTTGGGAAGATCCCCTGGAGAATGGAATGGCAACCCACTCCAGTATTCTTGCCTGGAGAATTCCATGGACAGAGGAGCCTGGCAGGCTACAGTTCATGGGATCACAAAGAGTTGGACATGACTGAGTGACTAACACTTACTTAAATAAAGACAGCATGGAGGAAGATGCAGTCTACTCCAAAGACTGGAATCATAAGCAAGACCTAAACCCTTGTTGAAAGCTAGTGAGGTTTTGGGATTGTTACTATAGCATAATTTTGTCCATTCTGGCTAATGCAGATGTAGTTATTATTTCAACAAGTGACAGGGATGTGGGATTTTGGTAGGAAAATAACCTAGAATAAAAGACTGGAGCCAAGGTATGCTAGATGACAAAGGGTAGATTTTAATTTTATGCATGGAAAGTTTAGTAAGAGTGAGAAAGGAAATTAATTTTGAGATCAGAGGGAAAGGTCATTCAGAAAGGGACACATACAGGGGGGCAGGAAATCAGTTAGACTATGATTATAGTTGAGAAGCAAGGGTCTGAATATGGGCAGGGTTCATGTAAATGAAAAGTTGGAGGATTATGAAGAGTGAGAAGGAAAAAATTAATGGGCATGAAAATGTATTTACCATGGACAACGAGAAGATGATTTAAAGATGATATCAAGATTTTGAGAGAGTATTTTGGAAATAGGTATCACACAAGAACACCTTTTGAGATGGATAGGATAAATTCCTACCAGAGCTTATTGCACTTGGGATGGGCTTGTCTAGTGGGAGTAGTTCACAGGCAGTTGGCGGTGAGGGTCTGGACACTAGGAATCCTGGTGTGATTTACATATCTGGGCATCATCCTTGTATAAGGATGCCATTTGGACAATATTATTTAGGGATAGTGGCTAGAACTGAAAGGGGAACTTAGGGAAAAGGGAGTTGGGGGATTGGGAAAAATAAACCTGATGGGAGGAATGTCAGACATCTAAGTAGAAAATGCTGCCACGGGCTGGCTGGTAAGGAGCTGTGTGAGGTGCTTGCAGAGGCAAACAAGAGTGTAAGGAGGCAAATTAGTGCATACTCCAGCATAGGTTTCCATGCTCTCCTCCAGGGAATCTTTCCAACCCAGGGACTGAACCTGTGTCTCCATCTCCTGCATTGGCAGGTGGGTTCTTTGCCATTAGTGCCACCTGGGAAGCCCAATTAACTGCAAAGAAGTGGTTAAATGCCTATGCTATTATTCTGAAGCAGTTAAGTTTGGGAGAAAAAAAATAGTACACAGTTATAAGGCCAGGAATTTATAAACATTCATAATAAATGTTTGAAGTTTGTAAAATGTGGAAGTTTGAAGTTTTCTTCAGTGTAAGGATGAAAACTAGAAATAACAATAGCATTTGCTTGAAAAAAAATTCTTGACTTATATTGGAAATTTATAATTTTAAACTTTAATTGCTATGTCTTTGCTGTGCCTACCAGTTAGAAATGAGTTTACTATATTCTTTGTTTGGGTATTGGTTGTATTTTTAGGTAAAAACATTCTTCAATTGGTTATGACACATTAATCTTCCTTCTCGGTTTTCATGTTTCAGGGCAAACTAACCAGCAGAGGCTCACAGTCAAAAGGCTGAGCTTTTTGAACATGCCCTTCTCCACTCCCTCCAGAGTTTGCAGGCAATGCATCCTTTAGTTTTGAAGTTTTGGTGGATGAATCAAATAGGTTGGTGTTATGCTACATTTCTTAAGAGTAGGTCAGAGCACCATCTATTTCTTTTCCTCTGGCTTCACACTTCAGTATGTTAGGGTCCTGGGACATCATGGCAGAGAACTCTCACCCAATGGTCCACCACCAACCTGCTGGTGGCTGCAGGAATTACGGACAGAGTGCTTGAGAGAAGTCACGGGGATGGATGAGACTGCCCAGGGAGAAAAAGTGTGAAGCAAGCTGCTGTGAAGATCGAATCTGCCTTCTTCTGAAAGCAGCACCAACCTGAGTGATTTCATCCAGAATAATAAATGATAATTTCCTTTCATTTCTCAGCCTAATCATTCTGTCACTTGGTGTTTACTGTAGATAAAAGTTTAGGGCCTTTCTTAGATGTGGAGAGTTTAGTACATAGTTCTCTTTCAGGCACTTAGCAAGTAATTAAGGCTAGTTCTTTGGGGATTCTGTAGTTTACACCAGAGAAGGTTGTTTGAGATTCTGCTTTCTGTGCTAAAGCTATCTTATCATCATCATCATAACCATCATCAGTGAAACATCCTCTCTCATTGCACAGTGAATTGGAATTATAGAGTTACGTTTGGGAGCCTCGTGTTTCCAGGTCCTCGAGATACAACCCTTATCAGGAGCCCAGCATCCTCACGTGCCCACTGTACAACCCATATTTTATTTCAAGTTTCTGACCTTTCTTTTCCAACCCTTTGAAAGTTTTGATTTGATTGGTTAATTAAATGGGCTTTATTCCAGGGTTGTGCATTTTCCTGTTAATACAGACCTTCTGGAGGTATGGGCTTCGCTGGTGGCTCAGATGATAAAGAGTCTGCCTGCAATACAGGAGGGCAATCCACTCCAATATTCTTGCCTGAAGGGTCCCTATGGACAGAGGAGTCCATGGGGTTGCAAAGAGTCAGACATGACTGAGCAACTAACACTTTTCTGGAGCTATAAAGCCTTAACCCATATAGCTCTCATTAACAAAACAATGTTCAGGGAAACAGAGGAGGTATTTTTTGAGAAGCCTTTAGATCTCCTTTTAATCATACTACTTTAGTGATCAGTGACTTTGCTTCTCCACTCTGTATATATAAAGAATAGCTGAATACCATTTTGATGTGGGTTGAGCAGAGAGAAAACCAGGACCTGTGATTAACATTCTTGCATTTTAATTACTGATTAGGAGTAATCAGATGATTTAGCTTTTAGCAGATTCAAAATGTTCCATTATAATTCACAGTAGAATAGCATCAAAACATGTATATTACCATATGTGAAACAGATCACCAGTCCAAGTTCGAAGCATGAAACAGGGCGCTCAAAGCCAGTGCACTGGGACAACCCAGAAGGATGGGATGGGGAGGGAGGTTGGAGGAGGGTTTCGAGATGGGGGACACATGTATACCCGTGGCTGATTCATGTCAATGTATGGCAAAAACCACCACAATATTGTAAAGTGATTAGCCTCTAATTAAAATAAATTAATTAATTAAAAAAAACTTTTGGAAGAAAGCAAATAATTCACATGTCTGAATCAAGATGGACAAGGAGAAGCATCAGGGCAGGTGTTGGTGAGGAGAGTGGAATCTCGAGCTTTGTGATTTGCTTAGCTTTCACTGCTCTGCTTCTCTGCCCTGGCAGCACGGTAGGGACCATACGGCAAGTTTGTGGGTAGTGGTGGAGGGATGTACCACTCTTGTGCTTAAATTAAACCAGGGAAACTAAGGGAGATGAGGAAGAGAAAAATGCAGGGGCTTTGGTTCAGATATCAAAGGGGTGTGCCCCTCCTGAAACCGTTTAAGAATTGCTCTTGGGCTAGGAAGTAGCTGGAGCCAAGGCCTAGGAAATGGGCCATGGTGAAAACATCCAATACGGGGGCTGGATGTAGGAGCCCTGAGTGACTCTGTGTCTGGCTGCTTCACTACTGGAGGAGATCTACTCTTTGCCGATGATTTGAGACCTCATGAGTTTCCCCCATAAGCATGCATCCTTGCAATACCCAGGCCCTGCGTATCTTTGGACATCTAATGGACTGGAAGAGGAGCTCAAATCTCCACATTTGGGAAGCCAGAATGGACAGAGGGAAGTGTAGACTCCTACTATCCACAGATGAGAAAAGAGTACTGAATAGGTTAATTTACCCAAATTCTCACAGAAAGAAAGGAGAGTTTGAGCAATGTAGTTTTTAACTTCACAGTTGGGGCTTTCCACAGTTAATCTGTTTTGTTATAATTGCAGAAAATAGCAGTGCCACAAATACGAAAATGCAGCTAGAGATTCTCCTGCTGTGTCCTCTGTTCTTGGCTGTGTGTGTGTTCTGGGTCCCTCTTGTGGTGGCTGGGGTGGACTGGGCATGGATGTTGCCCCATACCCAGTGAGGTCTCAAGTTGCAGATGAGCTGCTGAGTGAGGTGTTTTCTTGTGAGGCTAACAGCATTCAGGTTGAGAGATTTGTGTCCTGCTCAAGGAAAGCAAAGCTGTCTGAGGAAAATTGAAATAATCAAAAGAGAACTTTCTCAGGCTCCCACGACCCAGCTAACCATGAAGAGCATCTGTACTGTCATAGGCTGCCTCCCCACCTCTTCCATAGATACACTTCTGTGCCCGAAATTAAAATTAATTTCTCCACTTCTTTACGAGATCCTGTCAATTATCTAGCAAAGGAAATCATTGCTAATTCTCACTGGGATCAAGTTTTTACTGTCTCCTGATTCCTAGGAGCAATCACATTTTCTGTTATTGCCCACATCTTTAAAAATAATCCCCCCTTGACTTCACTTCTTATTTTAGCTACTGCGCCTTTGTAGCAAGCATTTTAAATTCCCTTTTTCCTATTCCTTTTTCAACACACTCCAATCTGATTTTCCCAGACCACACTACTGAAACTGCTCTTGTCCAGGTCATTAATGCCTTTGTGGTGCTAATGCCCAGGATGGATTCTCATTTTAACCTGTCAAGAGCAGTTGATACAGTTGATCACACTCATCTGTCCGAACCATCTTCTTCACTTGGTTTCTAAGGTGCCACACCCTCCTAGTAGTTTTTCTAACATGCTAGACTCTCCCTTCCTGCTTTTTTGCTTTTTTCCCTTGTCCTTGACCTCCCACAATCAGAGAGCCCCAGAGTTCAATCTTGATCCTCTTCTCTGTCTATGCTTACTTCCTTGATGCTCTCACTTAGGCTCATGACCTAAAATGCCTCCTACCTTCCAAAGACTTTTGCATTTATATGTGACATCCATCTCTCCTATATTAAACTTTCTACTTGAAATCTCCATGTGAAGTTCTAATAGACATCTCCACCTTTGTGTATCCAAAACCTGAACTTTTGATCTTTCTCCTGAAAGCTATTCTGCCTGCATCTCTCTCCCACTCTAATTCAGTCCACGGCAGCTTCATCCTTCAAGGTACTCAGGCTGAAAACCCTAATTAGTCTAAACTCCTCTCTTTTGTTCTCACATCTAAACATGCAAGACGTATCGTTTGCCCTACCTTCTTGCCCCTTACATTGCCATAATGCTGATGTAACCGAATCATTACTCACCTGGAAGATGGCAGTAGACTTTTAACTGGTATCTCAGCTCCTGTGTTTTTGCTCTAGAATCTGTCCTTCACAAGGCAGCTAGAGAAATCCTTTAGAAATATAAGTCAGATCATGGTGCTCCTCTGCTCAAAACCCTCCAATGCATTCCCATTTTAATTAGAGGAAAACCTAAAGTCTTTACCTGCACCATTACCGTCATAGCTTATTTCCCGCTACCCCTCCTTGTCTTATTCCCTTCTAGGCAAACCGTCCTTAGAGCTTTTGCACTGGAACAGTTTTTTCCCCCCGTGTATCCCTGTGGCTATCTCCCTCACTCCAAGATTTATTCAAACGCCACTTTCTCAATGAGCCCCCAACCCCCTGACAACACCACTTAGCAGTGTAGCTGCTTCCGCCTTATTCTCAGTACCCTTAATCCCTTTATACTGTTCTATTCCTGTTTTTCTTTCCATGGAGTTTATCAACTTCCTGTTTACCTTATAATTTGCTCACTTATGATATCTGTTGTTTATTGTCTGTCACTTCCTAGAACATTAGCGCCACACAGGGCTCAGATTGTTGTCTGTTTGGTTCACTGATGCTTGAAATTCTTAGAAAAGTTGCTTGGCATATAGTAGATGATCAAAAATGTTAAATTAATGAACGCATAAGCAATTTCCTTTCCCAAGGACAAGGGCTCCCATGAGGTCAGAAGCTGGGAAAATTAGAAAGTGGAGGAGGGAAAATGAACAGCGGGATGAGGACCAAGGCAAGCCTAAGCTGCAGGCTTTGTCTTGAGTTGTAGAGGTGGGTTTGACTGATGAAAGTTACCATGCAGCACTGAAAGCCTAATTTCTTCTCCATTCTCCATGGGCTGTGACTCCCAGAATCTCTACTACTTTGATTTTCTTCTTTGCATGCATTTCAGTCTGTCGGAATCTCTTTTAAACATACGATGCCCAAAATGAAACACAATATTTCAGATACGCTGAAACCAGCATCCCATTAATATCACGGGTCATTATCTTGTCTGAGCCTACACGTTCAGCAATGTAGTCAAAAAGATCTTTAACTTCCCAGGGTTGAATGACACATGACTCAGAATGAGCCTGCTCTCAACCAAACCCACACGTTACTTGTGTTTATTCTTTCACACAAAACATACTTCAAAAAAATCTGCTTAATTCTATTCATTTAACCTATGTGTGTGACTTTCATATTTTTTTCTGTTAAATTTCTCTTTTCAGTTTAGAGTTGTTATCCTAACCTATCAAGATCATAATTCAGTATCTTAATGAACGGTCCCAACTTTTCATCTTTGGAAATTTGACAATTAAAAAAAAGTTGTTAAGGTGTTGATAAAATGTCCTGGACAGAGTTCTTGAGAAAATCTATGCCAAACTGTTACAAACCTATATTTCCATAATAACAGGATCTATTTAATACTCTGGATATGTAGGTTTAAGCTAGCTATTTCTTAATCTTACCTGAAAAATTGTTACTGAATAATTTTTCAGATGTTTTGCTGAAAATCATATGTACTATGCCTATAGGATTCTGCTGATTTTCCAGTCTAGCATTTTGAACAAAAGGGAAAGTGAGACCTGTTTGGCATAGTTTTGTTAGATAAGCCCATGTAGGCTTTTGGGGAGCCCTTTATATGAACTCACAAATTATATTTGATTAATTCTGTCTTGCAGTCAGGTTTGCTAGTTCCAATTTGAAGATTTGATCATCTCCATCACAGTGACATTTTACCTCTGTATTATTTTGTGACTTATATGTGGAAAGAAATGTTCATATAAGTGGTCTTTATCATTTAAATTTTAATATGTTCTTTTCTATAAATGCATATATGAAATCTTATCATACAGATTTTAATGTCATCTTTCTTTTCCTAGTTTGCTTGACTCTTTTCTTTCCCCATCCCTCCTCCTCCATTCACACTGTCCATTCACTTTTGCTCCAGATACTTCATATTAGCACCTAGTATACGTCTTACAAGGAGTCTTCCTAGCTGGCTGAGTGGTAAAGAATCTGCCCGCTAATGCAGGAGACATAGGAGACGTGGGTTCGATCCCTGGTCTGGGAAGGTCTCTTGAAGTAGGAAATGGCAACCCACTCCAGTATTCTTGATTGGAGAATTTCATGGACAGAGGAGCCCGATGGGCTGATTCATGGGGTCACAAAGAGTTGGACATGACTTAGCATGCATGCATGTACATCTTACATATTTCTATATAATTGCACATTCATATGATCACAGGTGACTTCCTCAATGGACTCTTAGGCGGCCTATTTCAAAGAGAATCAGCTTATCTATCCTTCCCTGAGAGAGGATATTACCCATAAACTGTCCTAGAAGCATCTGTTTTTGTACTTTGAGACCTCAACCTAAAGGTAATAGAATAATTCACTTTCCTTTCACTCAGTAAAATTCATGGAGCTCCTCCTGTGTCCCAGGCACTGTACTCAGTTGTGCAGTAATTCTGGGCCTTGCCAAGGTGCAATCCACCTCTCTATTTTTTCTTTTATCTCTAGGAAAAAAAAAACTCTTCTGCTTAGAAGGTGTTTCTTACTAACTGAATGTTTGTGTCCACCCCAAGTTCACGTGTTGAAGCCCTAACCCCCCAAAGTTACTCTGTTTGGAGAGAGGGCTTCTGAGGAGGCAAAGTTAATTGATGTCATAGGGTGAGGCCCTGATCTGATAGGATTAGTGTCCTTATAGGAAGAGACGTCAGAGAACTTTCACCAGAGGGAGACAGAGTCTGCTAATTGGGAGACACACATTTTAATGTGTTGGGGGAGGGTGGTGAATAAGAGTACACTCTGCGGTATACAAGGGAAATATATTTAATAACATCAATAAAATTATAGTTATTCATTAGATGAATGTTGTTACCTATGTGTCCCACTTTCTTTCAAGACTCAAACATGCAGATTTCTCCGATAATGTTCAGCAATATTAAATATTAGTGTATTATGAGCCAGGGCTTCCTTGATAGCTCAGTTGGTAAAGAATCAGCCTGCAATGCAGGAGACTCTGCTTTGATTCCTGGGTTGGGAAGATCCCCTGGAGAAGGGATAGGCTACCCACTCCAGTATTCTTGGGCTTCTCTTGTGGCTCAGCTGGTAAAGAATCCTCCTGCCATGCAGGAGACCTGGGTTTTATCCCTGGGTTGGAAGATCCCCTGGGGAAGGGAAAGGCTACTCACTCCAGTATTCTGGCCTGGAGAATTCCATGGACTATATAGTCTATGGTGTCGCAAAGAGTGGGATACGACTGAGCGACTTTCACTTCAATTCATGAGCCAAATTGTGTTCCCCAGCATGACTCCCCCTTACCTTGGAATGTGACTGTACTTGGAGATAAGGCCTTTAAGGGCATGATTAAGTTAAAGTTGGGTTTTCAGAGTGGCCCCAACCCAATCTGATTGGTGTCCTTATAGCAAAAGGAGATTCTGATACAAAGAGATACCAGCAATGTGAGTATAGACAAAAGCCTGAGAGAGGGCCCAGGGAGAAGGGTTCCTCTGCTAGTTAAGGAAAGGGGCCCCAGAAGAAACCAAGCCTTTAGGTGTCTTTATCTTAGACTTTTGGTTTTCACAGTTGTAAGAAAAAAGTTTCAGTTGTTTAAGCCACTCAGTCTGTGATATTGTGCTATGGAAGCCCAAGTAGACTTATACAGACTGGGTATAAGGATTGCATTTATTTTGTTTTCCTAACTGTCCCTTCTCCTAATGTTTTGCAGGCACTGCAGTTACCTTCCAGCCCCTTTGCTGTTTAAGGAGATTATTCAGGTCTGCTCTCAGATACCCTGGGCACAGTATTATTTCTATGAGAATTAAGTACTAGGAAATTCATGTGAAGAACATGATTTTTCTCTCTTGATCAAAAAGCTGGCTATCATGGGGTTAACCAGTCATTTTGAAAAGCACGTAGAGTACAACATTTTATCTATTAAAAATCTGTTCTTCCCAAACAATGCATAACCTTGCCTAGGACACACTCTGAAAGCACTTTTCATTTATTATCGTTTATTGTTCTATTTACGTGAATTTTCCTTCCAAGTTCTGCCTGTAACATTCTCCATCTCTTTTTTATGAGGACAAAATTGTAGTGTACCCATCCAGATGGTGGGAGGTTGGTAGAAACAGACCCAGAAGTGGGCCTGAAAATCTTAAATCCACACTCAGTCTTCAAGGCCAAGATGACTCAATGTATCACGCAGAAAGTGAAGCCAGTGTCCAGGATGGGGCCATGCAGTACTTAATAAATAAACGTGTAAAGATGGGACCTAGAGTAGGAAACGGCAACCCACTCTCGTATTCTTTCCTGAAAAATTCCATGTCAGAGGAGCCTGGCAGGCTATAGTCTATGGGGTCGAATACAGTCAGTCACGACTGAGCGACTGATCGCATAGAGACGGGAAATAGCTGGACTGACTCAGAACTTATTCTCTGGAGCCCAAATCTCCTCGGGGTTCCTGAGCTAAATTCCCACACTTAGTGTATTCTTTGAGCCAGATTCTAATCTGTTCCCTTCTTTACCCTGGAAGCCTTTGCCCCACAGCTGGGGCTCATTTGGTTTGGATTTTCATCTATAAATTGCTGTCAGCGAGGATCTTGAGGAGCTAATTGGTGAAAGTAACCTAAAAACGGGACCCTAGAAGGGAATGAGAGAAACTGAATTTTCATCATTCCCTTCCTCCAAGAATTGTGTTACCCTTTGCCAAGAAACAACTAGCTTTGAAGCTTGAGTAATCTCTCTTGTTTGAAAGCTAAAAGCCAACTTAGACGAAATGCCATCAAACAAAAGTATGTCTCTCAGTCTTGTTGAGAAGTGTGGAGCGGATAGTGTTTGTGATTCAAAGTCCCACTTGGACACACTTCAAAGAGGGACTCCAGGCAGAACTGCTAAAAGCTCCGCCAGCACCAGGACGCACAGATTTCTAGTCGCTGGGGCCCCATCTCAGTTCCTGCATCTGAGAAGCATCATAATTGCTGTCCTTTTAATCTTTTTTGCAGCTTATCGAATGGAGGCCACTTCACAGCAGGACACAGGTTCAAAATAATAAAAGCAAAATTTGTAGTGATTTGATTTTCCCTTAAAAAAAAAATCTTTGCAGTGATACTGAAGCTTAACAAAAGTACAGGAATTTAAATTGGCAAATGCAGGGTCAGGAACAGCTCAGATGATGGAAAAGCACTTCTGGCATCTAAGAACTGGTTGTGAAACAGGCAAAGTAGATATGAATGTCAGGTCACAAGCTAAGGTATACAACCATAAAGCTTTCCATTTTTTATACAGCCACTAATTTTAATCTCTAGATTACACTCCATGAAGGTCTTGTAACTTGATCTCAGTCTATTCAGGGTTTTCAGTGTCCAACTGGCTGCTTAAGTCACCTGTATACATCCCTCAATTAGGCAGCTTTGAGATATCCATTGTCCTGTTGGGATGTGGTCATTTGCTCCTGTGACTTGCCATCTTGTCCCTATGCCTGACCCATTGCCTCCAGCAGCTCTGCTTACTCCTTCCACATAGAGTCTGGAGCACAGGGACCGTCAGGCCCCTTGACATGGCACACGAGAAGTCCTTCCCTAGGTATGTAATCATACTATAGAGATGTACCTGTATCCTGTCCGCTTTTGTCCTTTCTTCTAAACACTAAATCTGTTCCATTTTAAATACTGCCTTCATTTCATTTTAGGGTCTTTTTTTTTTCTCTTCAAAATATAAGTGTAGAATGAGTAGAGCTACTCTATGCAAAAGGAAAATGAAACAGAATAAAACATTTTTTAAAAAAGAACATAGCTCTATTATAGTGGCCTATATTGTGAGAAGTAAGTAAAATGCGACAACATAAATAATTAGTAAGAGAAAAATGTGATGGATTATGTGACTTAAAAAAAATGCATCCTGGGCAGAGCGTGATTAGCAGCAGGGGCTGGAAGGGTCCCTGGGAGAGAGGACACTTGAATGAGGTATGCATTTCTGCAGGCAGATAAAAAGTGATCGCAAGGGCAATGGACATTCCGAGAAAACCTAGTGGTTTATTCTGGCTCTTGATCTCCAATTTAGATGACTTCCGAGAAGCACAGGCAGGCTTAGGGTCAACTTACAAGTTGGAAGATAACACATGGGGTTTGAGTTTCTCTGAGGTTTGAGTGTGTCAAGGTCAGTTTAGGTGTACCTCTAAAAGAGCCAAAACCCTAGATTAGTTTCAGAGCTCTCCTGATCTCCTGGAAGTGCTCCTGACCACAAGACCAGTCTGTGGGTCAGAGCAGATGAGATCAGGAAGCCCTCCTCAACAAACCTCCCACCCACTCCAGATGGAGTTCATTAGTGCCTTCAGCCCAGCCCGCCCACCTCTGCAACCTTTGCTTGCCTCCCTCATTGGAATCATCACTTTGCTCATTTTGTTTACAGGGTCATTTTTCCTGCATGCTCTGGTCCCTGAGAGCAATGCTATGTTTTATTCCCAGTGCCCCTTGGTGTCTTCAGCATCGAGTACTTTCCTAGGACCTAACTTAGGAGGAACTTAGTTGAGTAGAAATGAAAAGACCCACTGCCGAGCCAACTTCCTGCTAGTCTTTATGGAGCTCTGTATTTTTATACTGGAGAAGGCAATGGCAAACTATTCCAGTACTCTTGTCTGGAAAATCCCATGGACGGAGAAGCCTGGTAGGCTGCAGTCCATGGAGTTGCTAAGAGTTGGGCATGACTGAAGTGACTTAGCAGCAGCAGCAGTATTTTTATATAGGTTGAAGTGAATCTCATCCAGCTCTTGTGGTAGAAAAGGGGGTTGAGTTAGACATTCTCTGTTTTCCCCATGTATTTATTAAAAATTTTTTTAAATTGATACAATTTTTGCATGTTACTTTCATTTAGTTATTACAAAATATTGGCTGTATTTCCCATGTTGTACAATACATCCTTCCGCCTAGTTGTTTGTACCTCCCACTCCCTCACCCCTGTGTTGCCCTTCTCCAACCTCCCCACTGGTAACCACCCATTCGTTCTCTATATGTGCAACAACTTCTTTTTTGATATATTCACTAGTTTGCTGTACTTTTAGATTCCAGAAACCATTGTTTTCCTCATTTCATAGATGAAGAAACAGAGGCAAATGTAGATTAAGTAACTTTACAAAGATGACAGAGTTAGTAACTGGCAGAGCCAGTATCCCAATCCAGTAGCCACCCAATGTCATCAAATACTTATTACGGGTCTATGCCCTCTATTTCCATCTGTTAGGAGATAGAGAAATGGGTGAATTGGAAGAGTTTCTGTCTTTACAGAGCTTTTATTCAAGAACTGGATGACAGGCTGTACACCAGTAAATAAATATCATAAATCAGACAATAATAAATGCAAGAAAGCTAACAGCTAGTATAATATAATGAAGTCTGACTGGGTCAAGGGAGGCCTGTGACTACTTCTAGATAACATGGCTGAGAAGTCAGTGACAGTTGAAGTGAGATTTAAAGAATGAGAAAGCACTGCCAGCAGAAGTTCTATGGGGACCCCAGGAGAGTACGTGGAAGCTCTGCCCCCTTTCTCCACACTTTGCCCTACACCTTGCCCTATGTGTCTCTTCCATCTGGCTGTCCCTCAGTTAGATAATATTATAATAAACCGGTTTAAAAAAAAAAAAGGTGAAGGGGGCTTCCCAGATGGCACAGTCACAAAGAATCCATCTGCCAATGCAGGAGATGCAAGAGACACAGGTTCAATCCCTGGGTCAGGAATATTCCCTGGAGTAGGAAACAGCAATCTACTCCAGTATTCTTGCCTGGAAAATTCCAAGGACAGAGAAGCCTGGTGGGCTAGAGCCCATGGGGTTGCAAAGAGCTGGACTTGACGGAGCAGCTGAGCACAGCACACAGTACAGCAAGTTAAAAAAGAAAAAAGTTACTTGGGCAGGGAATGGGGAAGAGCTTACTCTTTGTGACTGGAGTTTGGGGAAGAGGTGAACAATTGAAAAAGTGGAAAGGCCATGCTTTGCATGTAACAGTAAGAGTTTGAATTTATTCTAAGTGCAGCGGGAAGAGTTTTTCACAGGGTAGTCAAAGGATTTATGGTTTATAAACATCACTTTATTTTAATAGGGATGATTTGTAGTTGTTGTAGGTGTAGGAGTAGGGAAAACAGGCAGGAGGTCATAGCCCAGTTCTGGTCAGAAGTGACAGCTGCTGGGACCAGGATGGTGGCTCCGTATGGAGAGAAAGGAGTAGGGTGAGATATATTTTGGAGTCTGAGCCTACACCTCACTGATAGATTGGATGTGGCAAATGGGAAAGAAAGGGAACTGAGATATTCCTGGATTTTTTTTACTTGTAGTCACTGTTTGAACGTTTATGTCATTTTACAGAGATGGAGAAAGGACTGAGGGAGGAACCAGTCTTGATAAATGAGATGAAACTCTAGAACTTTTGTTTGAACTGTGATTCTGAGCTTTAAATATCCATCCGGAGTCTTAAGGAGGCAATTGTACACGGAGTCAGGAGCTCAGGGGTCGCCCATGTTAAACAGAAACTTCTAGACAGTGAGTTTTCACATCATCATAATAAAATTTTTGTGGTTTCATCATTTCTGCTCCAGAGGAGAATCCATTTTCTCAAAAGCATGCCTTGACATCTAAAGTTTATGTTTTATCAAAACAAGTCAATTCTAATTCCCACCACCACCTCAGGGTAGTAGTAATATTAACCAGAAAAATCACAGAGTAAGCAGGCTGGAGGCAGTCGGGAAACGAAATGTGTAGATGTGTGTCCATGTACTGTAATCAGACTATGCCATTCTTGGGAAAGGGAAGTAACAGCGAGCATTGTATACTAGAACTCAACAAAACCTCTTACCAAGGAGACTGCTGTTAACATTGGAACTTTGAGCAAATATAGAAACTATGTCGGGAGAAGGAAATGGCAACCCACTCCAATATTCTTGTCTAGAGAATCCCGTGGACAGAGGAGCCTGGTGGGCTGCTGTCCATGGGGTCGCACAGAGTCGGACACAACTGAAGTGACTTAGCATGCATGCATGCATTGGAGACGGAAATGGCAACATACTCCAGTATTCTTGCCTGGAGAATCCCAGGGATGGATGAGCCTGGTGGGCTGCCGTCTATGGAGTCGCACAGAGTCGGACATGACTGAAGTGACTTAGCAGCAGCAGCAGCAGCAGCAGCAGAGGCCATGTCTAGTAATGGTGCTGATGGTGCTAAATGGCGTCATTCATGTCTGACTCTTTGCAACCCTATGGGCTGTAGCCTGCCAGGCTCCTCTGTCCATGGAATTCTCCAAGCAAGCATACTGGAGTGGATTGCCATTTCCTTCTCCAGGGGATCTTCCTAACCCAGGGATCGAACCAAGGTCTCTTGTCTCGGCAAGCAGGTTCTTTACCACTAGCGCCACCTGGGAAGCACTGATATCTGAATGCAGCCCTTTCCATGGCAGAGAGGTGTAGAACAGGAGCAGATGGCTTTAGCCAGGAGATTAACAGATTGTGACAATACAAGGTGAAGGTAAATTTAGACCAAATCAGAACAGAACACATTCTCTCAGCTATATCCAGCAAATAATTGTCATCATATTGTGGTGAGGAGGAACTAGAAATTTACATGAAAACCCCTACTGCACATCCTTTGTAATTTTTAAATTCGGTTATGCCTAAATTAACTGTATAATAAGATACATATATATCTAATTGCAGTTTCTGTTCAATCTTTTTGGACTAATCCATTTTGATTTTCTTACTCACTAAGTCCAACATAAAATTACCAGATCTTATTAATGCCATGCTGGCTGTTAAGATTCTGATGTCTCCAGAGTAGGCAGAACTAGTTGGTGGAACATTTCAAATGATGCTGTCTTAGCCAGGTTAATTCCTTCCTGGGTATGCTATAAGATTCAACTAATACCTTAAAGCTAGACACAGATAAATTGGTCACATTTCCTGTCTGAAAGCTAGGAGAGAACAGTCCTAAGCAAATGAACCTGGGTTGGCTGGATTTTGCCCTGAGAAGGGGGGATGTATAAACGTATATAGTACTTCTAAAAAAATGGGCCCAGGAGGACTGTCTCAGCTTCCTGGAGAGGCAATCTCCACCTCTGCTGCTTGACATCAAATCTTCTAATTAGAGAATCCAGTGATTCCCCCTTTAGACCTTACCCAAGTGGCTAAAATGCTCAGGAAGTCAAGCAGAATTATTTATCCTTGTCAGTTAGTGTTTATGGCTCACTCACTGTATGCTGGCCATTTTATTGACAAGGCAACTTTCTATGAACCATGGTCCTCTGGATGTCGAGGATTAATAGAGCAAAACAGAAGATTTGGGAATTTGGCACCTAGCAGGCTGGGTATTCTTCTGCATTTCCAAGGATATGGAAAACTGCTGGGATAACGACAAGCCCATTGTCCATAGAGTTCTACTTGGTTTGCATTATTTTATATCACTAATTGTGCTCTGCATTTATCTGCTTACTATATATGCTTATCAACACATGTCAGAAAATATATCATAAAGCCCATTCTACAAAGGAACAAAACTGGAACCCATGTCAGAGCTTACCAAATGTATTCATGAAAGCATGTGGACATATTTATGGGACGAGTTTGGATATTATTGAGATCTCTTAAATGATACCAAAGAGTGTTAGGACATAGAAGCCAAAGGTACCTTTTAGCTGATACAGTCAGATGTTTCTCAAATGCTTTTAAACCATAGCACATTTTTTTTCGATTGAAAGTTGATGCAGAAGCCTAGTATACAGAGGAAAGCTTTCCCATATGAGGGTGAGGGGAAGGCCTTGCCTTCTTAACCTCCCCTGAGTCACTTCATCGAATTGGAGACAGTTAGCAGGATGATTTGCAAATCCATCTGCCTGGAATTAGGAAGCTGAGTCTCAGAGGAGCCCTGGGGTGAGTAGTCCAGGATCACATTGTACATAATTTAAGGAATTACAGCTAGAACTTGGTTCTATTGACTCCAGGCCCATTAAATCACATACTAGGTATCAGTTCTTCCCACGTCAAATTATGTGGGATCAGTGAAGAAAGAATTGCATGCTTATTGCTGTTGCTTTTGTATAGATCTTTCTGTTTCAAGAAGGAGTTGAATGGCTAGAAGCGACCTCATGCTTTTGCAACTTGGCCTTTTCTTCTGGCTTTGGGTGGAAGTCTACCTTACTTAGCTAAGAACTCAGATTCTTCCAGTCTTGTGTTAGGTAAGTCACTTATACCTGTATGTACTGCCATGTTTCAGGGACTTGGAATGTTCAGAACAGTGGTGGATATATTGATAGGAAACTGACATGAATGAAATGTGTCAGGAGGGTTTGAACTATGGACTTCTGAACATTGTTCCAGAGAATCCCAAGATGAGGGTTAGAAAGTGGATTCTGAATTATGAGGTCAGACAAGAAACTGTGTTAAAATTTCTTCAGCCCTACTGATAACTCCACAATTCACCCACCTGTCTCACCAACATCTCAGCATCTGTGCTGGCCTCCTCCCTCTCCCTGAACCTCATGTGTCTTGGCTGGGGCTGACATGTCTATTCCAGATGCCCTCCTCCTATGCCTCCTATGTCTCTTGTCCCTGATATCTTAATATTTCAAATCTCCACTCTTCCTTAAAGCTTTTCAGATGCCCTTCTCAGCTTTCATGTCCCTCCTGCTATTCCTCCAGACCAGCACTTAGAGATTGCCTCTTATTAGAGTTCTTTAGTGTATGTCCGTCTTCTGCCTTCTCAGTTATGAAGGGCTAAGAAAGCTCTGGAAATGTGTCATATTCATAACATCAGGCAAAATGCTTGCCCATACCACAGGCTCCCAAATCATTGTTCAGTTGATAAGTTGTGTCTGACTCTTTGCGACCTGATGGACTGCAGCACACCAGGCTTCCTTGTCCTTCACCATCTCCTGGAGCTTGCTCAAACTCATGTTCATTGAGTCGGTGATGGCATCCAACTATCGCATCCTCCGTCGTCCCCTTCTCCTCCTGCCTTCAATCTTTCCCAGCATCAGAGTCTTTTCCAGTGAGTCAGCTCTTCACGTCAGATGGCCAAAGTATTGGAGCTTGAGCTTCAGCATCAGTCCTTCTAGTGAATATTCAGGGTTGATTTCCTCTAGGACTGACTGGTTAGTCAAATATAATTATGCAAAATATATGGAAATAGCCTTTTTGTCTTTTTTTGATTATAAGTGACAATGGGGTTATAAGACAGATAGTAGAGATAATCCTAATTATGGGAATGTTATAAAAATGAGATTTTGAAATTTTATATTTACAAGTAAATAATGAGGATATTCAAGGAATTGAACCTATAAAAAATGTTGCCTGAATTTTGAGTATGTAGAACTTGAGTTGTTCAGCCTGTTTCTGTGGTTCTTTATTGAATTCTCTGTTTTCATAAATTATTTTTGAGCATTGCCTTCTGCAATTAATATATAATTTCTTGATTAGAGAATTTTTTTTTAATTTTAAAAATTTTATCAAAATTTACTGTTTTACTGTTTTTGACTTTATTTTCCTAGGAATTATGAAGATATCAACAGTTTATTTTATGTATCTAAGTATACACATTATATATTTTATCTATCTATCTATCATCTGTCTTGGAGAAGGAAATGGCAACCCACTTCAGTATTCTTGCTTGAAGAATCTCATGGACAGAAAAGGCTGTAGGATTATAGTCTATGGGGTCGCAAAGAGTCAGAAACGACTGAGTGACTTAGCACAGCATCATCTGTTTGTCTGTCTGTCTACCTGTCAATCTATCTCTCTATTTATATGAGAACTAGTCAGGAGCAGGTTTAAAAAACTGTCATCTGTCTGTCTGTCTGTCTACCTGTCAATCATTTATCTTTTTTAAAAATTTTTATTATTGTTATTTTTTTACTTTACAATATTGTATTGGTTTTGCCATACATCAACATGAATCCGCCATGGGTGTACACGTGTTCCCAATCCTGAACCTCCCCCCACCATACCATCCCTCTGGGTCATCCCAGTGCACCAGCCCCAAGCATCCTGTATCCTGCATTGAACCTAGACTGGCGATTCGTTTCTTATATATTATACATGTTTCAATGCCATTCTCCCAAATCATCCCACCCTTTCCCTCTCCCACAGAGTCCAAAAGACTGTTCTATACATCTGTGTCTCTTTTGCTGTCTCGCATACAGGGTTATCGTTACCATCTTTCTAAATTCCATATATATGCGTTAGTATACTGTATAGGTGTTTTTCTTTCTGGCTTATTTCACTCTGTATAATGGGCTCCAGTTTCATCCACCTCATTAGAACTGATTCAAATGTATTCTTTTTAATGGCTGAGTGATACTCCATTGTGTATCTGTACCACAGCTTTCTTATCCATTCATTTATATGAGAAATAGTCAGGAGCAGGTTTAAAAAACTGTCATTTTGGTTCTTGCTTGACTGTAGAATTTATTAGAAGGGTAGTCACCTTGTTGGGCCTTCTGGAATAACTTTTCAAAATAGTATATGTTAATCTGTGACAAAAATGCGTATGACATTATAATTAAGGGCATGAATTTTGGAGTTGGACTGCCTGAGTTTGAATCACAATTCCACTACTTCTCAATTGTGTGAACAAGGGCAAGTTGTTTTAACTCTCTGTTTCCTTGCTTGTAAAATGGGGATAACAATAGTACTTACCTCCTGGGGTTGCTGTAAAGACTAAATGAGGTAATATTTTAACTGCTTAAAACAGTACCTGGAACTAGTTATACCATATAAGTGCTAGTTGTTATTATTCTAGAACCCTCTTTTGACTCTCTCTTCCTATCTCTCTCCCCATGATATGCTCCTCTTTGGTACGTTCTTGAGTATCAGTTACATGGTTGAGATGAGCATGAGTAAATATAGGCATATGCACCTCAAAGAACACTACATATATACTTCTCAAGAGTAGATGTTAATGCTGATGAGAAAGTTCTTGTATCAGGAGTATTGTAGAAGTGTTGATGACCCTGCTCATAACTAGGAGTAGAATATATGAAGGAGTGATTAGAAATGCAGTCAGTGCATTAAGGAAATGTTCTGATAACACAGTATGGGCTTTACTGTAGGCAACTTTGGTGTTTTATTAAGGTATAAGCAGAACTGCATATCTCAAACAGCCATTCTAGATTGCAAGGTTTGCTGATGCTAAAGAAGTGCAAATATATACAATTAATGGGTGAATGATGGGGAGAATTGTTTGCTGAATCAGCCTTACACTGAGTTGCATCTGATTGATCATATTTACAGCTCTCTGGAAAACAACAAGCCTCCTGCATGTACTGAGATAGTTTTAGTGATCCCATTGCTTGCCATCAGTCTGCATAATAAGACTCACCTTCATGGACCTTTTCCCTAAGTTTTGAAACTCTGCAGGTGTTTTCCTTATCCTTTTTATATTTCTAAAGTGTGTGTGTTTAGTAGAGGAATGCTCCAAATTGTGCTTGCTGTGCTTGATTGGACATGTGGCTTTTCCACTTTGGGTTTTAAATAGATTTGCAGATTTAGGAGTCTGCAGACTACCTACTGCACTTAACCAGATAATTTAGCACCCACCAAAAGTTTCCAGTTATGTTTTTTACGCTTACTCATAGATATAAATCCAAATTATATTTTTATTTTTAATATTAATATTTACAGAAACAGAATTATGGATCCTTCATGCATAGGGTCAGTCAAGGCAACAGAAAAGTGAGAAGAAATGGAATATATATATATATAATATATGTATATATAACTTTCTTTTTTTTTTTTTTTTTTTGCATCATAAAATCATGCCATGACTAAGGAGCCTGGCAAGTAGTCACAGGGGAAAAATAGGCAAATGCCAAATACCTGAATAAAAAACAAAGACCTCACATAAATATTCAGACATCCTGTCTCCATAATATCAGATAACCAGATAGGTGAAAATATCTGCATAATGGACTGAGTATTCTAGATTTTATCTGACATGTGACATCATTTAGGGGTAAACTGGACTGTAAATAACTAAATTAGCTCTTGGAAGTCTCTAGTGCTGTCTTCTGTGTGTGAGACCTAAGAAGCTATAGGAGGGTTAGCAGATGACCTAAAAGCATTTAGCACTAGGTGGTCTCTACTTATCCACTCACCTCGATGCTACCCCTTTAAAGAATGGGTCTACTAAGTTAATTTCATCTCAAAAGATAAACAAGTGCTCCCAGAAAAGAATTTGCTAACAATTAATAACATAAGTTATAATAATAATATAATATAAAATTATTATATAATAATATACTTATGAGATTATAATTATATAAAAATGTCTGGCAGAAATTTGGTTTTGTTTCTAGAAGAAATCAAGGATAATTTTTATTTTGTTACCTGAGGTTTCTGTGAAGGGCGACCATGAGTGTTTCTTAGGCAGTCTGAGCCTGGGTTCCTTCCTAAGTCATGCAGGGGTAACCATACCAATTTTGGTGTTGTTATGAGGTTAAACAAGAATCTGTGTTAAAATGAGATAATTTTGACCATTATTATGTGTCTGGATCTGACACATAGTAAGTGTTCAATAATGGTAGCTGTGGGGTGCTGTCACATACCTGGGCTATTGACAAAGCTTTGGGCTAGTGTAGTATAACTGCACCCAATCATACACCAGCTGTGGCATGAAACTTTGATGCTATTCTTGCCCACTACTGAGTCAAGTATGTTTTATTTTTAATAACTGGGACTTGAGGGTGCTCCAATCTGCAGAGTCTTCTGTTGAGAATGCTCCACTAAAGGGCTCTCTCCTTGAGGGAGCTCAAGTTAATAGCTGATAGCCCTTCTGTTATTCTCTGCTGCCCAGAGGAATTTCCCTCTCTGCTCCTAGGAGAGGTAAGAGAGGCAGATGCAATGTTTTATCACAGTGGAAAATGATAATTGAAGGTAATGATCACCACTGCATGATTTAATTTTTCAACTTGCCAATGACTTAGAGGAATTTAAACTTCTAAGTAGTTTCATATAGTATATATTTTTTCTATTTAAATTAATGATTGGGGGAATGGATGCCATTTGTAGGTAGGTCACTGGTACCTGTATGTACTGCCATGTTTCAGGGACTCGGAATAGTCACACCAGTGGTGGATATATTGCTAGGAAACTGACATGAATGAAATGTGTTGGAAGGGTTTGAACTATGGACTCCTGAACATTGTTCTGGAGAATCCCAAAATAAGTTTAGAATATGGATTCCAAATTGTCTTTCCTGTAAGGAAGGAGTACAGTAAAAGAGGCCTTATTGTCACTGTGGAGACCTACTCCCATCACCCTTTCACTGCGAAGAGCAGAAGAATAGCATCTTAGCTATGTTCCAGTTTCAAGACCAAAACTAAACTGCTTATTTTAACAGAGAAAACTTAATATGAAGAATTGCTGGGCTTCCCTGATAGCTCAGCGGTAAAGAATCTGCCTGCTAATGCCAGGGATACAGGTTTGATTCCTGGTTTGGGAAGATCCCACATGCCTCCGAGAAATTTATCCCTTGGGCTGCAATTATTGAGCCTGTGCTCTAGAGCCTGGGAGCTGCAACAAGAGAAGCCACAGCAATGAGGAGGCCCTGTCCTGTTACTAGAGAGTAGCCTTTGCTCCCCGCAACTAGAGAAAAGCCCTCTCAGCAACAAAGACCCACACAGCAAAAAATAAATAAGTAAAAATTGCTAATTTGGTATTAATGAACTAAGAATGCCCCATACGAACACTAATGCAGTCCCTGTCCATAAGGCTGGTTTCATGTGTGTGTGACCTCTGCATTTCCATGAGGTCTTTCATTTAGAAGGGCATCATGCTTGGTTTGCTACAGTCCATGGGGTTGCAAAGAGCTGGATGTGACTTAGCGACAGAGTATGCATGCTTGGTTTAATGCTCTGCTGTTGCGATCTTGGAATTCTTAATTTTTAAACAAGGGTATAAAATTTTCATTTTTCACTGGACTCAGCAAATTATGTAATTCATCCCACCTGCAGGAAGAGGCAACCACCTTTAGTCATGGGAAACAAAGAGAAGAGGCTGAGATTAACAAACGGAAAAGTTTTGAGGCGTGGATGCCACTTAGCACTGGTGACTCCAAGTTCAGAGAATAGACCCTGAGAGTCTGGAGCATAACCTCTGAGAATGGGTGCTAGCTGCCTCACACCAGTCTTGGAAGGAACGCCAAGGTGGGGTCATAATCTCCGAGGTGCCATCATGAAGCTGGTTGTGTCAACATTCGATCTTCAGACTTCTACTGCTAGAAGGGATTGCTACTGATGGTTTGCAGAAGTATTGCTCAGTGATGCCAATAAAGCCAAAATCCAAGAGGAGAAGGGTTCAAGGAAGAATCCAAGGATTTAGGGGGAAGGAGACTCAGGAAGCAGACAAAACGAGGCAAGCCTCAGTCTTCCCATCTTCCCCTTGGCATCTTCCCCAGTGGCAGATTTTAGCAGGCCTCTAGCTGGCAGAGTACCACTGTGGGCTATAGCATCCTCATTCTAGAGTCATGAACGATGTACGGAAAGGGGCACATGGAGGGAGAGCTTAGTGGCTTTCACAAGCAGAGCAGTCAGAGACCAGGAGAGATGTACAACATGTCTCAAGTCTCTCTGTCCTCCCAGTGGCACTGGCAGTAGCCAACAGGATCTGTTTAGGCAGATCTTCTGATGGTCATACGAACCCTCAGAAGACTCAGCTAACATGACCTTTCCAAGTAGACTTAGAATATTTGTAGCTTCATTTTACCCCGTGAACTTTATATTTACATGATACATAATTCTGGTTCAGATGTGTGATATGTTTCGATGCACATGTGTTAAGAAAGGGGAGGGAATACCTCACTGTGCAGAATATAAACTTTCCCTATGAGTGCTTCCTGGAAGGAAACTTTTAAGTAAACACCAGACGTCAGACTTCGCTCTCTGTCTTCTCTCTAGTTTGGAGTTGTGTTTGTGTCAGTGATTGGGTAAAATTTGATAAAGTTTACATTTAGTATAGTTTTAAAATTTGCTCAGTTAAGGTAAGGATTATTATTTCATTTCATTTATCTGTTTGTTTTTTAAAGATTTTTACATGGGCCAATTTTTAAAGTCTTTATTGAATTTGTTACAATAGTGCTTCTGTTCTATGTTTTGGCTTTTTGGCCTCGAGGCATGTGGGGTCTTTGCTCCCCAACCTGGCATGGAAACCACACCCTCTGCATCAGAAAGTGAAGTCTTAATCACTGGACCACCAGGGAAATTCCTATTACTTCATTTTAAATGAAAAAAATTTTGTATGAAAGGATTCAGAATTCTCATAAGAAGGTCACCCTCCAAGGAGTGCGTATGTATTTTTTCTTGCCCCATTTCATTGAGCTGTTCCATGCCTCCCAAATTACTCTGGTGGCCTAGGCTGTAGCAATAGGAGTTCAGCTCTATAGGTTCGGTGGCAGAAAGGAAATTAGGTTCTGTGATAGCTCTTCACGGGCTTCCCAGGTGGCACTAGTGGTAAAGAACTCATCTGCCAACGCAGGAGAAACAGGAGACGTTGGTTTGATCCTGAATCTGGAAGATCCCCTGGAGGAGGGCAGCGCAACCCACCCTAGTATTCATGCCTGGAGAATCCCACGGACAGAGGCACCTGGAGGACTACAGTCCACAGGGTCGCAGAGATGGACATGACAGAAGCGACTTAGCATGCGCATAGCTCTCTATAGGAGTGATATCTTCACCGTGCATCCCTTTCCCTGTACACTATTTAAAAAACAACATATATATGTTTTAAGACAAAAGAGTTTCATCATAATGATGATGTCAAGCAAGGTAACTATAAATTTTAGCTTAAGTGTACCTTCATAAGGCTCGTTTCTCCATAAGGCTACCTTCCTAACAGCAGCTTTGAAAACTGGATAAGTCTATGGTTGCTAAAGGGCCAGAGGTACAACTAATGTTTGAGGTATAGAGACAGTCTGGGATAGAATTGTTTTGTCAGAGTTGTTTGCAAATGAAGAGCAAGGATAGAATTCGTTCCTATATGTGTCATCTATCATCAACCACAGTCTTCATCAGAGAGGAGTGGAAGGCACCTTATAATAGAAATCAAACTGCTGCCTTGAGCAATTTGGCCAGGCCCAGATGACACGCTCAGCTTAGAGCTGTCATTAAGAGGACAAGCAGGAAGGCTGACAGGTTAACTTGATATGCTTGATTTCAACATCATTGTTGGATCAAGGGCAGACACTGCAAGGGTGCTGAATTCAGAGAAGTTATTGCTTACAAAATGCCAAAGGTAAGGTCTGAACAAAAATATCTAGGAGAAATCCATCTGTGAAATGCATTTTCTTCATAAAGTACACAATCTACCACAAAGCACAGAAGAATAAAGCCACCCTTCCTGCTGGTTTGCTCGCTTCTCTTTCATTTACCAGCAAGGATCCCCAAATTATATAAACATGTAAAGGTTTTGTTGCTCTTCTGGAGAAGGGAAGAAAGACCCAGCTGATTCAGCTTCCTAAATGACTGCATTATTTTACCCTGATGGCTTTAATTAGAGAAAAATAACTGCATTGAGACCATCTGCATATTCATAATGTAGAACATATGACTGGTTTTCAGGATTTTGAAAAAGAAAATGTATTAATAACCATGCTTCTTTCCATTCATTTCTCACATTCCAGGCTATTTCTTTGAAAAATAGTGTATTTGAAAAACCTGTTTACTCTTTACATGGGCCAAATGTTCTCATTCCTTCAGGCTTCATGTGTTGTGTCTGCTACTATTATACATTTCAGCAACAAATGCTAAAACAGAATATGGTTGTTTATGAGGAAGAATGCCCCATAAGTGAGTTCATAATGCTTTGTAGATGTGTATTTATATTAACACGTTGTCTTTTGTTAGGCATAACTTATTGGAGTTGTATTAATGGAAAGTCCTGCTAGAATTTCCTGAGAGTATGATGAGGACTCAAGCCAAGAAGGGTGTGTAGTGTGTGTAAATAGGGACATGTATATGTGCTTGTGTGAATGAGGGTGTGTGTACCTTAGGATATGGCAATGTACATCCAGTTTTGACCAAGTGACATAATCAGCAATCATGAAAACTAAAATGATTAAATTTACAGAAATTGTTTCAATGTTATACTAGTAAGGAAATAAGAATTTTTGCATTTTAAATTCTTAATGAAGTATAAAACAATCTCTAGTAATATCAGAGGAAAATGAAAAAGTGATAAAACTTTCAGGATTTTGTTGTCTGGCTTTTGGGTAGTCACTGGATCAATAAATCCAATTCCTACTATAAGGTAACAAACAAGAGAACAACAAAAGGAATTGACTATTTTTAAAACAAAGCAGAAATAGGTGCAAACGGGGGGAACAGATTAGAAGAGAAATGAGATTGTACTCCTCTGAGACCAGGATGCCATGTTTGTAAAGCGGCAGTAAAAAGAAACTAGTGAAATGAAAATTAGATGGCAGAGTCCTGTATGTTGTGAAGAACTGGAGCAAATCCACCTGTTCCCCAGGAGGCTGCCTCGAAGCACACGTGTCCTGTGGACATGGAGCATCTTAGTTACTCTCGGTCCTCCGAAGGCTCCTTAAAGCCCCCAAGGACTTAAAGATCCAATTTCTTTCTTCTATTTTGCCATACTTCTTCGAATTTGGTAAGAGGACTTAGGAGCTTGCTAGCTCAGATGAAATCATTTATAACTTCTTGTCCAGTTTTCAGATAAAAAGCCAATTGTATTTGGATAAGACATTTTTCATTAAAAAGAAAATACTCCAAGGCAGTGATTGACATTAAAATAAACAAACTGCTTATATCACAATTATGCCAGAGTCTCTGTTTTGCAAGAGGAAATGATCTGACACTTCCATTTATTAGTGAGGGCGTTGGAGATTTCCAGTCATTCTCAACATCTACTGTGATGACGATCATATTGGGAATGGTCTTGCTGTCAAGGACATAGTAAATGAAGGAGTTCTTTCTCAAGGAATTGACTTAATTGGAATGAATTTTCTCTTTTTTTCCCCTTCTAGTTAGAAAATCACGCTTGTGATTACATGAATATCCTGTTTTGATAGAGACTGTATTAACTTAGTTCAGTTGTCATAGCTCTTTGAACAGTGAAAAGGATGTCTTCTATATTTTTATCTATCTTCTAATTTCTAGTAAAGATGACACAAAGTTAATCACTTACATATGGTTTTGAAATTTCCTTCATATTTACTGTTCTTATATCTACCTAAAAATTCCCTTTACTTTCCTTTTTACTGTGAATATCAAACTTTTTCACAATGAATTCCATCTGGTGTTTCTTGCACATATAGTGGTATAATATAAGTATTCTTTTTGCTCTGGGCCCCCTATTGCTTTATTCATCCTATTTATGACTTTTCTCTCTATGAATTATCTCTCAATTATAGCTGATAAAATTGTCCCCATTCTTTTTCAGGGTACAGAGTATACTTAGATACAGCAAAGCCATGTTTTAATAAAATATGGGCAATTCAATCAGCGTGACTCTCTTCCTCTTTCTTTTCAAAATTTGCTTTGGATTCATGCCAATCCAGAAGTGAACATGGAAGATCTCCTAACAACTGTTTTCCTTTACTTACTGATTTGTGATAGAATACTATATACATCTTTTGGTTCTGTGCTTTTAATGATAACTTAAAAACCTCCATTAAATCAACTATTTAATATGAAGTGATGGAAATATTTAAAATAAAATTTCCCTGTTCTTTTATTGTGGTCAAATACTTGCAACAAACTTCACCATTTTAATCATTTTAAGAGTATAGTATTAATCAGTGCATTCACATTGTTGCGCCGTCACTACCACCATTTATCTCCAGAACCTTGCCACCCAAACTCAAACTGTGGACCTGTTAAACAACTCCCCATCTATCAGCCCTTGTTGTTCAGTCACTAAGTTATGCCAGACTCTTTGTGACCCCACGGACTGCAGCACACTAGGCTTCCCTCTCCTTTACTATCTTCTAGAGTTTGATCAAACTCACGTCCATTAAATCGGTGATGCCATTCAAACATCTCATCCTCTGTCACCCCCTTCTTCTCCTTCCCTCAATCTTTCCCAGCATCCAAGTCTTTTACAATGAGTCAGCTCTTCACATCAAGTGGCCGAAGTATTGGAGCTTCAACTTCAGCATCAGTTCTTCCAATGAATATTTAGGGTTGGTTTCCTTTAGGATTGACTAGTTCGATCTCCTTGCAGTCCAAGGGACTCTCAAGAGTCTTCTCCAACACCACAATTCCAAAGCATCAGTTGCTTGGTGTGAGGCCTTCTTTATGGCCCAACTCTCACATCCATACATGACTACTGGATAAACCATAGCTTTGACTATGCAGACCTTTGTCGGCAAAGTGATGTCTCTACTTTTTAATATGCTGTCAGGATTGACATAGCTTTCCTTCAAAGGAGCAAATGTCTTTTAATTTCATGGCTGCAGTCACTGTCCGCAGTGATTTTGGAGCCCAAGAAAATAAAATCTGTCAGTTTCCCCCTCTCCCCCATCTCTTTGCCATGAAGTGATGGGACCAGATGCCATGATCTTAATTTTTTGAATATTGAGTTTCAATACAGCTTTTTCACTCTCCTTTTTCACCCTCATCAAGAGGCCCTTTAGTTTCTCTTCACCCAACTGTGTACCTATTAAACAGCTCCCCATCTGCCCAGCCCTTGTTAACCACTGTTTCACTTTCCATCTCTATGAATTTGACTATTTTGGGTGCTTCATGTAAGTGGAATCATATGATATATTGTTTTGTTTTTTTATGTACGTTTTCCCTTTTGAATGGATTTAACAGCATTAAGGCGGAGAAGGCAATGGCACCCCACTCCAGTACTCTTGTCTGGAAAATCCCATGGACTGAGGAGCCTGGTAAGCTGCAGTCTATGGGGTTGCAAAGAGTCAGACACGACTGAGTGACTTCACTTTCACTTTGCAGTTTCATGCATTGGAGAAGGAAACGGCAACCCACTCCAGTGTTCTTGTCTGGAGAATCCCGTGGACGGGGGAGCCTGGTGGGCTGCCGTCTATGGGGTCGCACAGAGTCAGACATGACTGAAGTGACTTAGCAGCAGCAGCAGCAGCAACAGCATTAAGGAGATGAGCTGGACTCTCCAAACTGGTCCTGCACTTACTTTCAGTCTCCAACTCTGTCATCACAAGAGAGGTCAAACTTAATGCCATCAAAATTTATTTCTGAAGACCTTGTAAGTGGATCGGCACTGAAAACATGAGATGGTCTAGACAACCCATCTTGATTTAAATTAGATTCTGTTCTGCAGACGCTACCCTGCCAGCCCAACCCTTGACCAACACTGAGTCAAGCTATAGAAGTTAAGGAAATCAAAATATATTGCAGTAATTAATTAACTGAAATTATTCCCTCTGTATCTTGCATGTGTGTGTGTGCACTCATAAAAGGAAATTATTTTTTGTGGTAACATTAATAACTAATTTCCATAAGTCATAGTAAGTCATACAAAGACTTTTTCATACTTTCCTAACAAACATGGTTAATGTTTACTAATTAGCTTATTAATGTTTATTCCCACATTTAGATGCTATAATTCAGGCTCAGTGACATTAACCCCCTCCCATTCACAAGGCAAGTGAGTGGTGCTACTGGGCCCCAGTGCACCCACTGTGTAGGCTCCATCTCCCTCTGTCCTCCTAATTGCCCCCCAGTGGCACAGGAAGCTGGGTCTGGACTGTGTGCAGTCCCAGTCTGATGCACTAATCAGCAGATGCAGTGCTCTCCTTCTTTTAATTTGATCTTCCAAGAGACTTTTCCCTGTGTCCAACACTCTTAAGGACCAGACAATTGACCTACACATTGTGAGGCTCTGGTGAGGGTCAGACACTTCCCATGTCCAGCAAAGAGCTCCTGGCAGGCTGCAGCAATTAAGGATCAGGAACTCTTTTTCTTTCACCAAAACTGGGTCATATTACAGATAGTGGGGAGAGATAGTGTGGAACTAGTTCCGAGTGGCAGCTGACCAAGTTCTGCTGCCGGCAACAAATGTGGAAAACAGCTTTATGGTAAAGTCCAACGTGAAACTGCAAATGATTAACATAATGGTGAAAAATGCTGCCAATGGTGTTTATAAAGAAACACTTTCAAATGTAGGGAACGTCGTGTAAAGCATATCGGGTTACTCTGCGGTCTTTGAACGGTGTCTCTGTGCCTGGTCTGTACAGGAAACACAGCGAAAGGGAAGAAGCAGAAACCTCAGCTCTGTGCTTTCTTGACTTTTGAAGCCTCACATTCCCAAGAGTATTGTCATAGTGGTTTCAAGTTTTTGTTTTTGTTTTTTTAAACGGAGCTTGGCAGAGCTGTAGAAGCAACCCTTGCTGGACAAGTGTGTCGGCAGAGCTGTGTTCTGCTGGTTGCGCAGGGCTGCCAGTCGGGAAGCATGCCCAGCTGTGCAGACACCTCTCTCAGCCCCTCCTCCTTGTCTCCTATTTTCCAGGGCACTTTGATCCTCTCTCATTTCCACTCCAAATTGGTCCCTGTCTATACTGTGTCAATTGGCACACTTCTATTAAAGAAATATTTTGCTAATAATATCCTAACTGTTTTGAATTCTCCACAGCCTCTTCTGTCCTATCTGTGCATAACAGTGATTATTCTAAATCCCATCATTTAACCTTGCCAATAGGAGCTCAACTGCTTCATTTTCTGTTCAATTTGTTTATCACCAAACATCGTGAGTCCAAAGAGTTCAAAGGTTTGCAAAAAGCTTTTTATTAAATAGCATTTTCTGTTAACGATTTGAAAGATAATTATTAAAAAATGTTTATAGTGGTTTGCTACTTTGTTAATGTGCTAATTCGCCCAATGTGCTTAGGCAAATTGAAATAGTTTGTAATTTGAAAAAGCAAATCTTATCACGAAATACTTTATTTATTTACTTTTATTGGATTGTAGTTGCTTTACAATATTATGTTGGTTACCTTCATGGAATGGCTCAAAATACTCTTTGACTAGCTGTGCTCCACTGGATGAGTTACTAGACATTTCCAGACATCTATTCTGCATCAAAAATAATGAGTAAAGACTTTCACTTGCTTCTGGGCATTAAAATGCAGCAGTTTGATAAATTTATGAAACAAAAAGCAAACTTGGGCTATTGCCTGAGGACTCCTAGCAGTTACATTTCAGATGCTCTTGGCTGTGTGTTTCTAGAAATCAATTTTCTCTTTTGTCCTCTTTCAACTTATTTTGAAAATCAGTCTCTGGATTTCTTCTGGCTCCTTTCCACTGCAGCCCAGCTCCACTTGCTTATTTCTGGAAGCCAGCAGCTTCGAAATTAGCTTTGAAACAAAACTCTATCAGCTACCAAGATCTGCATGTGAAATTTCAGCAACGGGATTTCATAGAAGAGTAACTTTTAAGGCAGTGAGCTTCTGTCCTTTGTTTTCTATTTTAGACCATTGAACCCTTGTCAGACATAAAATTTCTGTGTTTTGTTTGAATTGGGTGACTTGGTTTACATGCAGGTTTTATCATTATACATTAACTTTACCTGGAACATGATTTTGTAAGAGTTCTGTTTGAGTAAGAATGTTTCTATAATGCCTAGGCCTCTTTTTTTTCCTGTGGAAATATGCTTTCAAATGTTATAGTGGAAGTCTCTTAGAAAATAGAATTAAAATGAAAGCATCTCATTCTGAAAGCAACTTTTCAATAATACTATGTGTAAGACTTTGATAAGGTTTTTAGGCTTTTTCTGTCTCATAGGATGGTTTATAGTTTGAGAGAAAATTCTATTCCCTGGAGGCAAGATACCTTTATATTTCATAAAGGTGGATATCTAGACTTTAAATTCAGCAGCTTTGGATTTTAATCTCATGCTGCCCTTAGCTGAATGATCTTAGACAAGTCATTTGGTCTTTTTGAGCCTCAGTTTTTTACCTGTAAATTGAGGGCAGTAATAATTTCTTCCCAAGATTAGAGCTAAATGACATCTAACCTACAGGAGGCATTAAAGAATGGCATTGGGATGAATGCTTTTCTATTAAGAGATGAGAGAGATTTTAGTTCTGGTAGCCTCAGAATATTATTTTTTCTTTTGTACTTGAAGTAAAAATTCACTTGATACAATTGTGTGATTTAACTATCACTTAGTAAATTTGGCTTTAAATGATATCTACTAGTGGTTTTCTTCATTCCTTTTATCACAGCCTTAGCCTTCTTAAAAATTAACTGTCAGCAAACCAAGTCAGTGATATAGCAGATACTTTTTTTTTTTAATACCAAACAATACTACCAGTATATAGTCTGCGTTCCCTTTATATGCTCCATTTGCTTCTTTGCTGGTTTTCAGAATCTGAATCAAAAGCATTTCTCTCTTTTTCTCCCCCTCTCACTTCCATGTATTTCATTTTTCCTCTCATTCAACATGTATTTGTTGAATGTTGTTACTGGCCAGACACTGTCCTAGGTCCTGTGGTGAAGCCCTGAACAAACTAGGAGGCCTCCTTTAAATGAGAAGCTCAGAGAGGGTAGCATTTAGGATAAGCAATCTTGAGAATATTTAATATGACATAAATTTCTACGGAAGGCAATCATTTTTCTGGAATGTAGACCCTGCAATATGATGTAAAGTATGTGCATAAACAGTTACGTAATCTCTTTTTCTCTCTGTCTCTCCAACTAGATACCTAAACAAATTCTGATTAGTAGGGGCATTTCAGGAGGCCATGGAGAGAAGGGAAATTTAGAGATTATACTCTAGACTGATAAGCCAAAAAGAAGGGCAGAAAGTCTCAGTACATGCCTATATTTATGGTGCCAGAGTTGAAATTTAAACCAGGACTTGAGATTCTTATTTTGGTATTATTTCTTACAAACTGCACTGCTTCTGAAACTTTTGGAGGTCTGCCATGTTTGACTGAGTTGACCAAGGAGGTAGAAAGTATTTATGTATTCTGGGAGCCATGCTAAGGGCTGGAAGCAAGAAATGATCCCCGATCTCATGGGGTATCAAGTGGAGAAATCAAACCATTCAGTTAGTCTTGGTGCCTGTTATGTTTCAGGTATTACCTTGGCACAGAATGTGCTTAATAAGATTTAATACTTGAGTGTATAAAAGTCAATGATCTTGTTCATTTATTCATTCTTGAAGGAGGAGGTGATAATATTGCAGGGCACTAAGATATCATTGAACCGATATTATCCCTATAACCTATTATGCATCAGGTATTATACTGAAAACTAGGATATAGTGCTGATGATATGGACTTGAGTCCTGCTCTCATGTAGATTACTTCTTGCAGAAATGTAAAGATTAAGTATGTAAATATATAATTATTTGTATAAGGTATATGAAGTACTTGTGTTTTATTTGCATATGTTATAGCAATCCTATGAGTAACCGCCCAACACTTAGGATGGTCTCCTTCACCACAGGGTCATAAAGCTTTTACAGCATCATCTTATTCTCCATGAGCATTCCAGCAGGAGTCCAACAAAACAGGCATGGCTGCCATTTTCTGCTGCTCTCCTGACACCTACATGAATGGGGGTGGTGCTGCCTTCTGACCCCTTTAGCAAGGTTTCTGTAACCTCCAGTCAGATGATCACACTGCTGCCCTTGGTAACTGCAACTTGGGTCTAAACCAACCTTTTCCCTTCTGGACCAGCTGTTAGGCTGCAAAGAAGGAGACACATAAAATTTATGGACTTCATATTCTTGTAGCACATTTTTATTGAGGAATTCAAGGCACTCTGGATTTTTTATTTCCTTTAATTTAAAAATAGCCCTGAGATTTAATGTGGAAATGGTAGTTTTCTTGTTTACAAAGTGGAGAAGGCTGAGTACAGGGTCCCTTCCTTCATGCTACAGCTCTGTTCCTGCAAAATGGCACCTAAGCAGGTGTTCGCAAATCAAGCAGGTGACAATGATGATACAATTGGCAAAGTAAAGAAATCCTATAGTGAAAGTGCTCATGAAATGTACTATTTCTCCTTTTATTTATTTTTATTTTTACTTTATTTTACTTTACAATACTGTATTGGTTTTGCCATACATTGACATGAATCCACCACGGGTGTACATGCGATCCCAAACATAAAGCCCCCTCCCACCTCCCTCCCCACAACATCCCTCTGGGTCATCCCCGTGCACCAGCCCCAAGCATGCTGTATTCTCCATTGGACATAGACTGGCGATTTGATTCTTACATGAGAGTATACATGTTTCAATGCCATTCTCCCAAATCATCTCACCCTCTCCCTCTCCCTCTGAGTCCAAAAGTCCGCTATACACATCTGTGTCTTTTTTGCTGTCTTGCATACAGGGTCATCATTGCAATCTTTCTAAATTCCATATATATGTGTTAGTATACTGTATTGGTGTTTTTCTTTCTGGCTTACTTCACTCTGTATAATCGGCTCCAGTTTCATCCATCTCATCAGAACTGATTCAAATGTATTCTTTTTAATGGCTGAGTAATACTCCATTGTGTATATGTACCACAGCTTTCTTATCCATTCATCTCCTGATGGACATCTAGGTTGTTTCCATGTCCTGGCTATTATAAACAGTGCTGCGATGAACATTGGGGTACATGTGTCTCTTTCAATTCTGGTTTCCTCGGTGTGTATGCCCAGCAGTGGGATTGCTGGGTCATAAGGCAGTTCTATTTGCAATTTTTTAAGGAATCTCCACACTGTTTTCCATAGTGGTTGTACTAGTTTGCATTCCCACCAACAGTGTAAGAGGGTTCTCTTTTCTCCACACCCTCTCCAGCATTTATTGCTTGCAGATTTTTGGATCGCAGCCATTCTGACTGGTGTGAAGTGGTACCTCACTGTGGTTTTGATTTGCATTTCTCTGATAATGAGTGATGTTGAGCATCTTTTCATGTGTTTGTTAGCCATCCGTATGTCTTCTTTGCAGAAATGTCTATTTAGTTCTTTGGCCCATTTTTTGATTGGGTCGTTTATTTTTCTGGAATTGAGTTGCATAAGTTGCTTGTATATTTTTGAGATTAGTTGTTTGTCAGTTGTTTCATTTGCTATTATTTTCTCCCATTCAGAAGGCTGTCTTTTCACCTTGCTTATATTTTCCTTTGTTGTGCAGAAGCTTTTAATTTTAATTAGATCCCATTTGTTTATTTTTGCTTTTATTTCCAGAATTCTGGGAGGTGGATCATAGAGGATCCTGCTGTGATTTATGTCAGAGAGTGTTTTGCCTATGTTCTCCTCTAGAAGTTTTATAGTTTCTGGTCTTACATTTAGATCTTTAATCCATTTTGAGTTTATTTTCCTGTGCGGTGTTAGAAAGTGATCTAGTTTCATTCTTTTACAAGTGGTTGACCAGTTTTCCCAGCACCACTTGTTAAAGAGATTGTCTTTACTCCATTGTATATTCTTGCCTCCTTTGTCAAAGATAACGTGTCCATATGTGTGTGGATTTATCTCTGGGCTTTCTATTTTGTTCCATATTTTGATTTATATTTCTGTCTTTGTGCCAGTACCATACTGTCTTGATGACTGTGGCTTTGTAGTAGAGCCTGAATTCAGGCAAGTTGATTCCTCCAGTTCCATTCTTCTTTCTCAAGATTGCTTTGGCTATTCGAGGTTTTTTGTATTTCCATACAAATCTTGAAATTATTTGTTCTAGTTCTGTGAAAAATATGGCTGGTAGCTTGATAGGGAGTGCATTGAATTTGTAAATTGCTTTGGGTAGTATACTCATTTTCACTATATTGATTCTTCCAATCCATGAACATGGTATATTTCTCCATCTATTAGTGTCCTCTTTGATTTCTTTCATCAGTGTTTTATAGTTTTCTATATATAGGTCTTTAGTTTCTTTAGGTAGATATATTCCTAAGTATTTTATTCTTTTCATTGCAATGGTGAATGGAATTGTTTCCTTAATTTCTTTTTCTACTTTCTCATTATTAGTGTATAGGAATGCAAGGGATTTCTGTGTGTTGATTTTATAGCCTGCAACTTTACTATATTCATTGATTAGCTCTAGTAATTTTCTGGTGGAGTCTTTAGGGTTTTCTATGTAGAGGATCATGTCATCTGCAAACAATGAGAGTTTTACTTCTTCTTTTCCAATTTGGATTCCTTTTATTTCCTTTTCTGCTCTGATTGCTGTGGCCAAAACTTCCAGAACTATGTTGAATAGTAGCTGTGAAAGTGGGCACCCTTGTCTTGTTCCTGACTTTAGGGGAAATGCTTTCAGTTTTTCACCATTGAGGATAATGTTTGCTGTGGGTTTGTCATATATAGCTTTTATTATGTTGAGGTATGTTCCTTCTATTCCTGCTTTCTGGAGAGTTTTTATCATAAATGGATGTTGAATTTTGTCAAAGGCTTTCTCTGCATCTATTGAGATAATCGTATGGCTTTTATTTTTCAATTTGTTAATGTGGTGAATTACATTGATTGATTTGCGGATATTGAAGAATCCTTGCATCCCTGGGATAAAGCCCACTTGGTCATGGTGTATGATCTTTTTAATGTGTTGTTGGATTCTGATTGCTAGAATTTTATTGAGGATTTTTGCGTCTATGTTCATCAGTGATATTGGCCTGTAGTTTTCTTTTTTTGTAGTATCTTTGTCAGGTTTTGGTATTAGGGTGATGGTGGCCTCATAGAATGAGTTTGGAAGTTTACCTTCCTCTGCAATTTTCTGGAAGAGTTAGAGTAGGATAGGTGTTCGCTCTTCTCGAAATTTTTGGTAGAATTCAGCTGTGAAGCCGTCTGGACCTGGACTTTTGTTTGCTGGAAGATTTCTGATTACAGTTTCAATTTCCGTGCTTGTGATGGGTCTGTTAAGATTTTCTATTTCTTCCTGGTTCAGTTTTGGAAAATTGTACTTTTCTAAGAATTTGTCCATTTCTTCCATGTTGTCCATTTTATTGGCATATAACTGCCGATAGTAGTCTCTTATGATCCTTTGTATTTCTGTGCTGTCTGTTGTGATCTCTCCATTTTCATTTCTAATTTTATTGATTTGATTTTTCTCTCTTTGCTTCTTGATGAGTCTGGCTAATGGTTTGTCAATTTTATTTATCCTTTCAAAGAACCAGCTTTTGGCTTTGTTGATTTTTGCTATGGTCTCTTTTGTTTCTTTTGCATTTATTTCTGCCCTAATTTTTAAGATTTCTTTCCTTCTCCTAACTCTGGGGTTCTCCAGTTCTTCCTTTTCTAGTTGCTTTAGGTGTAGAGTTAGGTTATTTATTTGACTTTTTTCTTGTTTCTTGAGGTATGCCTGTATTGCTATGAACTTTCCTCTTAGCACTGCTTTTATAGTGTCCCACAGGTTTTGGGTTGTTGTGTTTTCATTTTCATTAGTTTCTATGCATATTTTGATTTCTTTTTGATTTCTTCTGTGATTTGTTGGTTATTCAGAAGTGTGTTGTTCAACCTCCATATGTTGGAATTTTTAATAGTTTTTCTTCTGTAATTGAGATCTAATCTTAATGCATTATGGTCAGAAAAGATGGTTGGAATGATTTTGATTTTTTTAAATTTATCAAGGTTAGATTTATGGCCCAGGATGTGATCTATCCTGGAGAAGGTTCCATGAGCACTTGAGAAAAAGGTGAAATTCATTGTTTTGGGGTGAAATGTCCTATAGATATCAATTAGGTCTAACTGGTCTAATGTATCATTTAAAGTTTGTGTTTCTTTGTTAATTTTCTGTTTAGTTGATCTGTCCATAGGTGTGAGTGGGGTATTAAAGTCTCCCGCTATTATTGTGTTATTGTTGATTTCCCCTTTCATACTTGTTAGCATTTGTCTTACATACTGCGGTGCTCCTATATTGGGTGCATATATATTTATAATTGTTATGTCTTCTTCTTGGATTGATCCTTTGATCATTATGTAGTGGCCTTCTTTATCTCTTTTCACAGCCTTTGTTTTAAAGTCTATTTTATCAGATATGAGTATTGCCACTCCTGCTTTCTTTTGCTCTCTATTTGCGTGGTATATCTTTTTCCAGCCCTTCACTTTCAGTCTGTATGTGTCCCTTGTTTTGAGGTGGGTCTCTTGTAAGCAGCATATAGAGGGGTCTTGTTTTTGTATCCATTTGGCCAATCTTTGTCTTTTGGTTGGGGCATTCAACCCATTTACGTTTAAGGCAATTATTGATAAGTATGATCCCGTTACCATTTACTTTATTGTTTGGGGTTCAGGTTTATACACCCTTTTCGTGTTTCCTGTCTAGAGAATATCCTTTAGAATTTGTTGGAGAGCTGGTTTGGTGGTGCTGAATTCTCTCAGCTTTTGCTTGTCTGTAAAGCTTTTGATTTCTCCTTCGTATTTGAATGAGATCCTTGCTGGGTACAGTAATCTGGGCTGTAGGTTATTTTCTTTCATCACTTTAAGTATGTCTTGCCATTCCCTCCTGGCCTGAAGAGTTTCTATTGAAAGATCTGCAGTTATCCTTATGGGAATCCCCTTGTGTGTTATTTGTTGTTTTCCCCTTGCTGCTTTTAATATTTGTTCTTTGTGTTTGATCTTTGTTAATTTGATTAATATGTGTCTTGGGGTGTTTTGCCTTGGGTTTATCCTATTTGGAACTCTCTGTGTTTCTTGGACTTGGGTGATTATTTCCTTCCCCATTTTAGGGAAGTTTTCAACTATTATCTCCTCAAGGATTTTCTCATGGTCTTTCTTTTCGTCTTCTTCTTCTGGGACTCCTATAATTCGAATGTTGGAGTATTTCATGTTGTCCTGTAGGTCTCTGAGATTGTCCTCATTTCTTTTAATTCATTTTTCTTGTTTCCTCTCTGATTCATTTATTTCTACCATTCTATCTTCTATTTCACTAATCCTATCTTCTGCCTCCGTTATTCTACTATTTGTTGCCTCCAGAGTGTTTCAGATCTCATTTATTGCATTATTCATTATATATTGACTCTTTTTTATTTCTCCTAGGTCCTTGTTAAACCATTCTTGCATCTTCTCAATCCTTGTCTCCAGGCTGTTTATCTGTGATTCCATTTTGATTTCAAGATTTTGGATCATTTTCACTGTCAATATTCGGAATTCTTTCTCAGGTAGATTCCCTATCTATTCCTCTTTTGTTTGGTTTGGTGGGCATTTCTCCTGTTTCTTAACCTGTTGAGTATTCCTCTGTCTCTTCATCTTGGTTATACTGCTGCGTTTGGGGTGGCCTTTTAATATTCTGGTAATTTGTGGAGTTCTCTTTATTATGGAGCTTCCTCACTGTGGGTGGGGTTGTATCAGTGGCTTGTCAAGGTTTCCTGGTTAGGGAGGCTTGTGTTGGAGTTCTGGTGGGTGGAGCTGGGTTTCTTCTCTCTGGAGTGCAGTGGAGTGACCAGTAATGGGTTATGAGACATCAAAGGTTTTGGAGTAGTTTTGAGCTGCCTGTATATTGAAGCTCAGGGGTGTGTTCCTGTGTTGCTGGAGAATTTGCGTGGTATGTCTTGCTCTGGAACTTGTTGGCCCTTGGGTGGAGCTTGGTTTCAGTGTAGATATGGAGGCGTTTGATGAGCTCCTATTGCTTAATGTTCCCTGAATTCAGGAGTTCTCTGATGTTCTCAGGCTTTGGACTTAAGCCTCCTGCTTCTGGTTTTCAGTTTTATTTTTACAGTAGCCTCTAGATTTCTCCATCTATACAGCACCAATGATAAAACATCTAGGTTAAAGATGAAAAGTTTCTCCACATTGAGGGACACCCAGAGAGGTTCACTGAGTTACATGGAGGAGAGAAGAGGGAGAGGGTAGTTAGAGGTGACTGGAATGAGATGCGGTGAGATCAAAAGAGGAGAGAGCAAGCTAGCCAGTAGTCACTTCCTTATGTGTGCTCCATAGTCTGGACCGCTCAGAGGTATTTACAGAGTTATACGGGGAAGAGGAGAGGGAGGAAGTAGACAGAGGTGGCCAGGAGGATAAGAGAGAGGAATGAGAAGGAGAGAGACAAATCCTGCCAGTAACCAGTTCCTTAGGTGTTCTCCACCGTCTGGAACACACATTCAAAGAGTTGGATAGAGAATAGATGGGGGAGGAAAGAGACAGAGGCCACCTGGTGGAGAAAACGAGAATCCAAAGGAGAAGAGAGTGGTCAAGCCAGTAATCTCGCTCTCAGGTAAACTTGGGTAGTGAAGTTTGGGTTTTTAAATGTACAAAATTGACAACAAAAACCAAAAAGCAAAGATTAAAAATCTAGGGTAGAGTTTGGATTTTCAAAAATACAATATTAAAGAAAAGAAGCAGAAGGAAAAAAGAAAAAAGAAAGAAAAAAAAAGCCACAAGAATTATTAAAAAACTCCAACAACAATCACATAAAGACTATATATGGTGGTTGCCTTAAAAAGTCTTTGTTTTTTTGAAAAGTAATAGTAGGTTATAGAAATAAAAATTAGAGGAGGAATAGAAGACTTAACAATTAAAAAAAAAGTTAGGAAAAAAAGCAAGAAAAAAAAAAGAGGGGAAAAAAAAGGAATGATTTTAAAAATAGTAAAAATATATCTGGCCCTTCTCTGATATTGTGGGCAGTGTGGGGTCACTTCCAAGGCGGTTCCCTCTGTTTAACTTCTGTTTGCTGGTTTTTTAGGCTCAGTAGTTCAGTTGCGCTGTGGGGAGGGGGGGATGCTCCAAACAAATAGCACTGTCGTGTGCACACAGTGTCTCAGCCCCGCTGGACCTGTCCCTTCTCGCGGCGCACAAACTGCTCCGGTTCTACGATGCTCAGCCGGGAACTGTCTGGGGCCGGCCCTAGGCTGCATGCACCTCCCCGGTCTAAGCCGCTCAGGTTCAGCGCTCAGGGCTCAGATTCGTTTGGGACTGCGTTTTGTGCCCTTCCCAGGTCCAAGTAGCTCAGGAGTTTGGCGAGCGCGGTCGCTGTGAGTTGTCCCCTTTTCTGTCTCTGCTGCTCAGTTTTCTGGGTGGACCGCTGGTGCCCCTTGTGAGGCAAATGGTGACTGTCCAGCACCCCCAGAAGTCTTAGCAAAGAAGCCTGCTTGCAGTTTGGTAGGTAGAGTCTCTCCGGGGCTGCAATTGCCCCTTTCCAGCCCTTACGGCTCTGGCTGCCTGTCCCCGGTGGGGGATGGTCTGCAGCCGGCTATTTCCGTTCCGTCCTTTGTTCTGTGCGTGGTCCTGGCGGTGTCTTATGTTCAAGCTTTTCGCGTGGTAGCTATCCCACAGTCTGGTTTGCTAGCCCAAGTTAGATCGTTCTGGTTACGCGTGGGGCGTTCCTGCCTGATTCTTACAAATCTCTGCAGCCCGCGCCTCAAAAGGCGCTTCCCTGCCCTGCCCCCACTTCCTAATGGCGGATGCAGGCATCTGTGTTGGGCTTGTAATCTGTTTTCGAAGACAATGGTCTGCTTTTCTGGTTGCCTGATGTCCTCTGCCAGCATTCAGAAGTTGTTTTGTGGAGTTTGCTCAGCGTTGAAATGTTCTTTTGAGGAATTTGTGAGGGAGAAAGTGGTCTTCCCGTCCTATTCCTCTGCCATCTTAGGACTGCCCCCCTCCTTTTATTTTTTAATTGAAAATTCAACTTCATGTATGCTTGGCATAAGGAAGTATGATGTGCCTAAACTACGTTTCTTAGACTAGAATTGTTAGTAGAAGTTTCAATCCAGGGCTCTTTGCTCTGGATTTTGTTGAAATGTAAGTGACAAATGGAGTTTTCCCAGTGGCTCTGTGGTAAAGAATCTGCCTGCAGTGCAGGAGTTGCAGGAGGAGCAGGTTCAATTCCTGAGTTAGGAAGATCCCCTGGAGAAGGGCATGGCAACCCACTCCACTATTCTTGCCTGGAGAATTCCCTGGATAGAGGAGCCTGGCAGGCTACAGTCCATAGGGTCACAAAGAGTCAGACACAACTGAAGCAACTTAGAATGCAAGCATGTACGCAGCAGCAAATGAACTCCCCTTTGTCTGTAGAAAAAAAAAAAGCTTCTAAGGTTGGTCAACAAGACTTTTCAGAATATGGCAATCACTTATACTTCCAATCTTATTTTTCTACTAATGGCTATTTTTCTTTAGCCAAGTAGTTAAAGCATCTGCCTGCAATGTGGGAGACCTGGGTTCGATCCCTGGGTCAGGAAGAGCCCCTGGAGAAGGAAATGGCAACCCACTCCAGGATTCTTGCCTGGAGAATGCCATGGATGGAGGAGTCTGGTGGGCTACAGTCCACGGGGTCGCAAAGAGTCAGACACGACTGAGTGACTTCACTATTGCCAGTTCCTATTTATTGTTGACTTCCCTGGTGGCTCAGACGGTAAAGCATCTGTCTACAATGCAGGAGACCCGGGTTCGATCCTTGGGTTGGGAAGATCCCCTGGAGAAGGAAATGGCAATCCACTCCAGGAATATTGCCTGGAAAATCCCATGGACGGAGGAGCCTGGTAGGCTACAGCCCATTGGGTCGCCAAGAGTTGGACACGGCTGAGCAACCACTTTATTGCCAGTTCCTCAGACCCCAGTTCAGCAGATTGGTGGGTAGTTCTGAAAGGTATGGACTCACTTGTCACCAATAAGCACAAAATGTGGCAGATGTATAAGGAATTACTCTGCTCCTCTGAGCCTTAAGTGCCTGGGGTGGGTCCCTGGGTGCCCCTGAGACCCCAAGCCTCTTCGTTGCCCCCTGGGAATCTGCCCTGTAGTGTCCTGTTGGGCTTGAGCCAACTCAGAACCTGACCCTTTCCAGCCAGTCTCTTCTCCTGGTCTTTGGTTCTTGCTCCTTCTTAGCTAGCAAAGCTGCTTGTGAATCACTCTGATTACTCATCTTCTGGCAACATACAGCTTCCTTTATTTATACCTTCTTCTTATCTCTAGAACTGTGCTCATAGTATGCTCCTGCCTAGGATGTCTTAGCCAATGAAACTTCCACATTTTAGAAGGCTCAAGTCACAGGTTGATCCCTCTAGAAATGCTTCCCCAGTCCACAGGGTAGGTAGATTTTCTTCCTTTATTCTTTTATAGAAAGTGGAATTCTAATTTCCTATTTGTATATATATTTATAATAAGATCCTACTTCTAACCCATCCCATTCCCACCCTACTAGCCTTTCAGATTCCTAAGGATAAGGACCAAAGGACCAAAGTATTCATCTTGGCATACCTAACATATCTAAGATATGTTAGGCTATCAATAACCTCAGATATGCAGATGACACCACCCTTATGGCAGAAAGTGAAGAGGAGCTAAAAAGCCTCTTGATGAAAGTGAAAGAGGAGAGTGAAAATGTTGGCTTAAAGCTCAACATTCAGAAAACGAAGATCATGGCATCTGGTCCCATCACTTCATGGGACATAGATGGGGAAACAGTGGAAACAGTGTTAGACTTTATTTTTGGGGGCTCCAAAATCACTGCAGGTGGGGACTGCAGCCATGAAATTAAAAGATGCTTGCTCCTTGGAAGAAAAGTTATGACCAACCTAGATAGCATATTGAAAAGCAGAGACATTACTTTGCCAACAAAGGTCCATCTAGTCAAGGCTATGGTTTTTCCTGTGGTCATGTATGGATGTGAGAATTGGACTGTGAAGAAGGCTGAGCACCAAAGAATTGATGCTTTTGAACTGTGGTGTTGGAGAAGACTCATGAGAGTCCCTTGGACTGCAAGGAGATCCAACCAGTCCATTCTAAAGGAGATCAGCCCTGGGATTTCTTTGGAAGGAATGATGCTAAAGCTGAAACTGCAGTACTTTGTCCACCTCATGTGAAGAGCTGACTCACTGGAGAAGACTCTGATACTGGGAGGGATTGAGGGCAGGAGGAGAAGGGGACGACAGAGGATGAGATGGCTGGATGGCATCACAGACTCGATGGACGTGAGTCTGAGTGAACTCTGGGAGTTGGTGATGGACAGGGAGGCCTGGCATGCTGTGATTCATGGGGTCGCAAAGAGTCAGACACGACTGAGAGACTGAACTGAACTGAAGATATCATTAGATTCTCAATAAATGTCCCTTGGATGACAGTGCTGTTTGATTACTAACTAGGATCTCTGTCAACCTGGAAAATCTCTTTGAGAACCATGACTCTTACTGGTCATGGTTCTCACCACAGATTCATCCCCCCAGATCAGATGTCAGTAACCCGGGCCTCTAGGAGGCAAGTGATGGACTTGGGGGAAGCTGATTTGGGCTCGCAATGCCATTGAAGCTGGCCATTGCTCCATGCCACAGAGACACTGGGAGGTCAGACGCAGACTGGACTCCTCAATCCCAACCTGCCATGTGGAGTGGAGCAATGTAGGGAGAATCCAGACAGGAGGGTTGTACTGTGGCTCCACTTAAACAATGCAGTCCTGTGAGGAAGCCAGTCAGGCTGTTGGACCAAGGAAGGCTCTGGCAAAATCTAGGTAGAATGGGAAGAAAGGCTGTCAGGTCAGTAGGAAATGGGTTTGGGCTAAAAGGTTGAGGCAGAAGCCCAAACCACATGATGGAGGTGAGCAAAGGGTGGTGGGAGGGAGAGAGAATGAGAGAAAAGGAGGTGGGAGACAAAAAAGGGAAATTAAGAGGTAGCAAGGTTAGCAGGGAGAGAGAAGGGAGAAAGAACTGAAGAGAAGAGAAGACAGAGGAGAGAAATGGAGATGACAGAGAGAAGAGGGAAGATAAAAGAGATTGGAAGGGAGAAAGCAGAGAGGGTAAGTGGACACCAGAAAGCTCATCCCTGTAATACCACCTGCCTGAACAAAATCCAGCCCAGGATTCACCCTAAGGGAGTGGGTCAAATAGCATAATATACCCCAAAGTCACTGATAGCCTTCACTCTACTTTGACACAGACAAATGGGATTTTCTCACCTCTTGTAGAGTGTGAATAAAAATATTTTAAGAAAATTTGGCTACATTTAATTAGCATGCTACATACGTTATTCACTATATACATTGTATACATTATGTGTATATTATGTATGTATTCTTTATTAGACACAAATGTAATGTGATTGTTATGCAAACAAAGCTTCAAAACTAATTTCCTAACAACCCACTGTACCACCTGATTCCACCTTAACCATATTGCTGGATCCGCATTTACAGTTCTGGGTCGGCCAGAGTCCTAATCACAATCAGCTTGTAGGTGTGAGTCTGCAAATGCATTTCCTGGCCTCTTGGCTTCCCAGGTGGTACCAGTGGTAAAGCACCCACTTGCCAGTGCAGGAGATGGTAAGAAACATGGGTTCGATCCCTGAGTTGGAAGATCTCCTGGAGAACGGCGTGGCAACTCACTCCAGTATTCTTGTCTGGGGAATCCCATGGACAGAGGAACCTGGCGAGTTACAGTCCACGGGGCTACAGAGAGTCTACAGATACTGAAGCGACTTAGCATGCACACTTGGGTCAAAATTTAGAAGGTGATCTTGCAGTTGTTTTTTTTTTTAATAAAACACAAATTTTATTGTATTTAATGCTAAGTTTCTGCTTAAAGTTTTTCAGTGGCTATCCATCGCTTTCTTTCTAAAATGTTTTAAAATTCATTTTTATTGGAATGTAGCTGATTTACAATATTGTGTTAGTTTTTGCTATACTGCAACATTAATCAGTTATACATATATTTACTCTTTTTCAGATTATTTTGCCTTATGGGTCATTAGAGAGTATTGAATAGAATTCTTTATGCCATACAGTTAGGTCCCTATCTATTTTATACATTGTAGTATGTATATGTCAATCCCAACCTTCCAGTGTATCTTTTACTCCTTCTTCCCTTGGCAACCATAAGTTTGTTTTCTACATCTGTGTCTCTATTTTTGTTTTGCAAATAGATTAATTTTACCATTCTTTTAGATTCCACATATAAGCAATATCATATGATACTTGTCTTTCTCTGACTGACTTGCCTCAGTATGACAGTCTTGATGCAGTTTCAACATCCAAAAGAACAGTAATGAGTCATTCATTCCTTGCACTCTCATTATTAGATACAAAAGTAAATCAATACAAATAAAACTCACAAGGCTGCTGTGAAGAAGCGAGACCAGCCCTGGGAGCAGTGACTTACGCAGAGTGCTATTTAATAGTGTCTATCATCACTTTTATTTTTATTTGTTTAGTGCTTACACATTATAGTGCAATACCTTACCTGGTCTTTACAAACACCTGTAGGGTAGACAGAGTCAGCGTCACAACCTGGCTGTACTAATGAGGAAACTGGAGTTGTACCTGAGGTTATACACAGGAAGGAAAGCAGTCCCAGAAGCCCTCCAGTCACCTAGTTCAACGTTGCTTATACTCTTAGGAGCCACAGCCAATGAGACCAGCTAGAGAGAAATGATTATTTCTGAATGGTCACAAAATAATATATACTATATCTCCTGACAGCTCTCTCATAAATGATTTCACAGCTGTGTATTGCTTGATATAATTTAAAAATTTTATTTTCAGCCAGGGTTTATTTCTGTGCTCTTTCTCCATTATTTTTTAAAATTGGGAGAGCAATATGAAAATGTTAAGGCTATGGGGTCACTAAGAACCAGGGTTCAAAATAAAACTGGCTTCAGAACTGCTCCCAATTATATTAGGGTGTGTAAAACTGACATTTGGTGGTGATTGTGTGGTTTTAAAATTATCTTGTGTTATCTTGTGAGGTGAAAAGACCAGGTGGAGAATCAAGGAGTGGAATGAAGACAACCAATTCCTAACTTTCTCTGTGTCTCTTGACAAGCCGTTTAATATCCATACTTCGTTGTCTTCCAAATCGGGAACATCAAATCAGGGGTGAACATCAGGACAGCAATGGCACGGGGCTCTGTGACTTCTAGCAGTCACCACATAAACTGAAGTAATCTGTGCATGAGCAATTTTCACATAGACACGTGAGGAGGTTGGATTTAAGGGTTCAGGTTCCCACAGATGGATACAGTCTAAGGTACTGAGGTGGATGTTGTACACAGAGTTTCATTTACTGGCTGTTTTGGGGCTTTAGGGGATTTTCTTAGGGGTCCTGCTATGGGTGTAGCTACTTCTGCAGGTGGATACATATTAATTCTCCCTCTGTGACCTCCAAAGGATTGCTGAGGAAAAGCTTGAGCAACTGGCATCAATTCAGACATAAGGTTTTCCTACACACGGTCCATAGCCAAGCACTGGCTGTGCCTTGTTCATCTTCTGGAAACCCTAGGAGGCCTTTCCTAAGGCATTTCTGGCGTAGGAGGTGGGAGGGGGGTTCATGTTTGGGAACGCATGTAAGAGTTAAAGATTTTAAAATTAAAAAAAAATAATAAAAATATATTTAAAAAAAAGAAAGCTAGTGATAAATAAATAAATAAATAAATAAATAAATAAATGTGTGCAACATGAGGGAATAAAGAAATGGAAGTCTAAAGAGACTGCATGTTTCTCATAACCATATTCGTCTTCACCAAGTTAGCCATGATGTTTATACCCTTAGATAAAAATGTTACAAAATTCCACTGAGAGATAGTATAGTCTCTCGACCCTCCATGATATTAAAGCTCCTCAGAACAATTATTTTAGAATAAAATTTGCTCAGGGACTGATTCATATTTCAAATTTATGGTCCTGTTCTTTATTGATATTCATTGCCTAGGTGATCTCATCTAGTATTGAGGTTTTAAGTATTGTCTGTGTGTTCACACTCCCATGTTTATATCTCTGGCCTGGAGCTTTCTTCTAAACTTCAGATTGTATTTCCAGTCACCTACTTTACGCCTCCAAAGCATCTCAAATCTAACATGTTCAAATAGAATTCCTGTTTTTTTCCCTCTAAACCTGTTCTTTTCAAAGCCACCTCTAATTCCATGGATGACACCTTCATTCTTAAGTTACTCAATCCAAAAACATGGGATTCTTCTTTTTTCCTTCTTTTACAACCCCTATTCAACTTCTCAGCAATTCCTTTCAGATTTACTTAAAAAAAGAAAAAAAAAGGTTTCCAAAATCTGATCACTTTGTGCTAACACTACTACTTGGAGCTGGTCCAAGCCAACGTTGCCCTTCACCTATATTATTGTTTTTTATTTTTTTTGACTGGGCTGGGTCTTAGTTGCAGCATGTAGGACCTTCATCATGGTGTATGGGCTCTTAATTTAGGCATGTGGGATCTAGTTCTCTGACCAGGAATAGAACCTTGGCCCCCTGCATTGGGAGGACAGAGTCTCAGCCACTGGACCATCAGGAAGTTCCCATCTAGATTGTTGTAATTCTGTGTGATCTGTGTGGTCGTCACCATTCTGTGTGATCCTTTAAAAATGTAAATCAGAATCAAACTTCCTAGAATCTTCCCAATATATGGACATTAAAACAAAACCCTTACAATAACCTACAATATCCTATAATATGTGCAACATTCCTCACCTCTCTGTCCTCATTTCTCACCCTCTGTTCTAGGTATAGGGCTACATGCTCTTCTTTCACAATGCCATCTCTGTATTTTTTGCTGCCTTTTCCTGAAATGCTCCTTCACTAGATCATCTCAAAGTGACCTTCTATATTTGTCTTTCAATTTTTGGATTCTGCTAACTGCTTTCTCCCCTCATTGCCACCTTTGGACTAGGGGTGGTAACAAAAGTCTGGAAAAATACATTATCACTTGTGGTTCTTCCTAAATCTCATTTTAGTAAATTGTCTTTTTGTAATAAGCTTCCTTTGAATTATTCTAATTTGAATGTGCTGTCTCTTTCCTGTTGTGACCCTGAGTAATGCAATAATTAGTTTTACATTCTGCATTTATTGGTACTGGAAGTGGCCACTGGAAATAGACCTTCTAAATGGGATTCTGACATTAAGTTTCTCCTAAATTCATGGATCACAGGATAATCATCCTACTTAGGGAAAGTGGGTACAGAGGTATTTCTATTACCCAGAGTGTCATGATGGTGGTAGAGAATGATTTACAGATGGAGAGCATTGCAGTAGGAGATCACTATGGCAACAACAAAGATTATAAAGCTGACTTCTTTCCCTCAGGGGCTTACTTAGGGAAAAAAGAAATTAACAGATACAAATTTATAAAACGCATGTGGAAAACAAGAAGGCCGCAGTGGAAGCTTTGAAAGATTTCCTCATCTCCCACTGTTGCTATTTGGCTAAGGCACAAGCCCAGGATGTGATTATAAAAGGTGGGAGATTGCCGCATCCATCAAATTCTCAAGTATGTCCCCAGGTTTCTCATTCAAAAAGAAGCTGGTAGAAAATCTGAGGCAGGGGATTGGGACATTTGACCAGACATTGGGCTGAGGACTTTGTTGTGGTTAAGTCACTCTTTGTGACCCCATGGAATGCAGCATGCTAGGCTTCCCTGTCCTTAACTCTCTCTTGTAATTTGTTCAAACCCATGTCCATTTAGTTGGTGATGCCATTCAACCATCCCATTCTCTGTTGCCCCCTTCTCCTTCTGTCCTGAGTCTTTCCCAGTATTGGGGTCTTTTCCCATGAGTCCAGGACTCTGATCCTTTAAATTCTCTTGAAATTCTCTTGCCTGAGGAGGTAGTCTCTACTCCATCTCCTCCCTCTGAATAGTCTTTGCATAAAATTTTTTCAGTGATTTAACCTAAGGCAGCTGCCTCATAACCTGATGCTGATTTCCCTTAGGACCCAACCTCACCAACTCTCATTCCTTCTAGACCTATATAATGAGAATTATTTTCCAACATAGCACAGTTTGAGAAATTCAAGACCTGACTCCACGAGAAAAGAACATATAGAAAAGAAAAGAAGAGCCAACCAATCTCTATCAGCAGATGTCTGTTTAGTCAAACCGTTTGGGAAGACCCAAAGAACCCACCATTCACCAAAGGAGTAAGAAATGCATTGATGTGGGGACAGCAGATGCTTGAGAGGTTCTATGATGGCTCCTTTTAAGAAAGAGATGATGGAGAGGATGATGCAATGTAAGGAGTTCACTGATTAAAGCTGAATAGTGGAAACCTTAGATTAGTAGAGGATGTTTAATAGCAATTAACTGTTAAAAAGCCTCTTGATGAAAGTGAAAGTGGAGAGTGAAAATGTTGGCTTAAAGCTCAACATTCAGAAAACGAAGATCATGGCATCTGGTCCCATCACTTCATGGGAAATAGATGGGGAAACAGTGGAAACAGTGTCAGACTTTATTTTTTGGGGCCCCCAAATCACTGCAGATGGTGACTGCAGCCATGAGATTAAAAGACACTTACTCCTTGGAAGAAAAGTTATGACCAACCTAGATAGCATATTGAAAAGCAGAGACATTACTTTGCTGACTAAGGTCCGTCTAGTCAAGGCTATGGTTTTTCCTGTGGTCATGTATGGATGTGAGAGTTGGACTGTGAAGAAGGCTGAGCACCGAAGAATTGATGCTTTTGAACTGTGGTGTTGGAGAAGACTCTTGAGAGTCCCTTGGACTGCAAGGAGATCCAACCAGTCCATTCTAAAGGAGATCAGCCCTGGGATTTCTTTGGAAGGAATGATGCTAGAGCTGAAACTGCAGTACTTTGTCCACCTCATGCAAAGAGTTGACTCATTGGAAAAGACTCTGATGCTGGGAGGGATTGGGGGCAGGAGGAGAAGGGGACGACCGAGGATGAGATGGCTGGATGGCATCACCGACTCGATGGACGTGAGTCTGAGTGAACTCTGGGAGTTGGTGATGGACAGGGAGGCCTGGCATGCTGTGATTCATGGGGTCCCAAAGAGTCGGACACGACTGAGTGACTGAACTGAACTGAACTGACTGAACTGTCAGAGACGAGCTGAGTGTTATAAGAAATTATAGGATTTGAATAATAAGCACAGAATTTGGACCTAAGGGGTCTGTGACAATACTTGTTTGTTGAAGGAGTTCCCTAGAGAGCATTCTATTAATGGGTTATTTGACATATATAAGTGAAAAAATTATTGGTCCAAAGTACAGAAACCTAACTTGAATCTTTGAGGTGAATTTCATGTCTTCCTATTCAGGTTCTAAATCTAAACTGATCCATACACCTGAAGTCTGTTAAATGAGGAATAGGCCAGGGTCTCCTCCATTTGGGGGGAGGTGCTGCACCATGCTGCATGTGGAAATTCCCCCATCAGGGGTCAAACCCACACCCCCTGCAGTTAAGGGTAGAGTCTTAACCACTAGATCACCAGGGAAGTCCTCCAGGTCTCTTTGAGGAAAGACATTGTCATATGGACTTATCAATCCTGTAAGTCTCTTCCCAAGACTTCCTTGGGAACTCTGAAACCATTTATTATGGTGGCTGTGTGCTAAACAAATGGTAAATGCCCACACTTTCTGGGGGTTATTAGACATTGTCTATAAACTAAAGCAAATTCCCTAAGACTAAATAGCTTTGTGTCCTAGTGGGCAGGGGCTCATAGAAGCCAGTTAATAGATACAGTCTTGGCCCACATCTAATAGTAGTTCTTGGAAGACTGGGGATAAATACTACTTTTAACTCTTATCTAGAAAGTTTAAGATAATTAATTTATTTAAGAAGAGAAAAAAATCCCTATATTGGTACCCTTACCTATGAAGTGGGCAATATTATGATAGAAAAGATCAAGTAGAAATGCCTGAAATGGGCTCCCTGCCTCCATGAATAAGATGATTAACCAAAACCAGTATCTCATTCCTGGGGGTATTATAGATTGGTGTCACTATCATAATTTTCAGAAATGAAATGGTAGTTATACTTACCATGTATTATTTAGCATGTCTATTTGGCTGGTATATATCATGGAGACTGATAATTAACTATAGGAATGAGTTTGAGCAAACTCAGGGAGATAGTGAAGGGCAGGGAAGCCGATGTGCTGCAGTTCATGGGGTCACAAAGAGTTGGACATGACTTAGCAACTAAACAGCACCAACAATAGCAAACATAATCATGCGGTGATTTTATTTGCAGCTCTTATCATTCCATTTCAATCAGTGAGGAAAATCAGAAGCAGTTTGCATCTACATGACAGGGACTATAGTATAGCGTTACTACCTGGCCCAGGTGTTGTGTGGACCATGCTGTATGTTATAATATAATCTAGATGGACCTTGATCATCTTGCTATTTCACCAAACATCTCACTCATCTACTACATAAAGACAACATTGTTAACTGGGTCTAGTAAAGCAGAAGCAGCAAGCAGTCTAGATATCGTAAAAAGGCTGCATTCTAAAAGGCAGGAATAAAAACTATGAAATTTCAGAGTCTGAAATATGAGTGGTCCAGTAGGCATAATGTGACCTTTTTTCTGAAGTAAGGAGCAAGTTGCTACACCTTACATGGAACTCATCACTTAAAAAAAGATATACCTAGGACCAGTTAGGCATTTGCAGGCAACACATTTGTTTTGGTATAATCCTATTACCCATGTATGGGCAATATTTAAGGTTACAAGTTTTGAGAGGGAAAACTTATAGGAAGAATGGGCTCTATAGTGAGTCTAGACGGCAATGCAGGCTGCTCTGCTATCTGGACCTCATAATACGGGACACTATAAATAAAGGAAGAATTTATGGCAGATGGAGACGCTCTTTAAGCCTCTGGCAAATTCAATAGGAAGATCAACAGCCTATATACCCAGGGCTCTGGAATAAGGCCATGTCCTTCTTTACTGACAACTACTTTCCATTTGAAAAGCAGCTCCTGGCTTGCTACCAGACACTAAATACTTTAACATGCAAAGGAAAATGACTATGAAATCTGAAATTTCCATTATATCTGAAGTATTATTTGATAGGCATAAATTAACATTGGACATAAACAATAATATTATACTATAAAATTGGAATAGCATATACAAGTCTAGTCCCAAGCATATTCAATCAGCTGCAGAAGTCGGTGGCTCAGACTCAGTATTGTGCCTGCCTCTACTGCTTTGCTATCTTTTACTCATCCACATCTACGACTTCATGGAGAGTTCAAAATGACTAGTGAGTTGTGGAAGCAAAAGCATGGGTCTGATTTGTGGATAGATCCATATGCTTTGCTGGCATCAGCTGAAGGACAGACTGCACAACAATCACACTCAGCGGGAACCTTGAAAGACAGTATAATGGAGCTATTATCACTCCATGCAAATACATCTGCCAATGGGACTTCATGCGTCTCCTGAGATGAGAATATGTATTTTTTAACTGGATGAAGGACAGGAATGAGTAACAGGCAAAACACATAGGCTGTGCTGAATAACTCTCATGCGAAACTGGAGATCAAATTTCCACCTTCTGAATTTCCATCTCTGTCCGGGGAGACCGATTTGTGTGGCTACATCACACGCCTCTCTGATGTTCAGTTTAATAAGGCCAATAGGGATCGTAGATAGATCAGAACTAGACGGAGGTCAGTGTGTTGATTCCCTTGGCTCTTTTCTTGCGAGTTCACTTTGAACTCGCTGCGTCTCTTGACTCCGCATCACTGTTTATTTCAAGGTTACTGTTTCTACATGAGTCTCTTCTTTCATTATCTGGTAACTAGTCTTTTGCTTGTCCTCATAGGCCTGTGGGTGATAACAGCACTGTTCTACCCAACTCTGAGTTAACGAACCCTTGTGGTTCCGATCCACCCCACCTACAGCTTTGTAAATAGAACCTTAATTTTAAAAAATCCTCTAAAATTTTCCAGTTTGAGAGTACCATCTGTTTCCTATGGGGAAATATACCTCATGCAGTCATCTTTCCTCTCAGCTACACACTGTTTATTATTTAGAGCTCGTACATTTGCAAGTGACAAAAATATTCCAGCTAACCTTGCTGAAGCTAAAAAGCATAGGAATTTATTAGCTTGCATCACTAGAAAGTCCAAGGGATAATGATTCTGCTTGCAGGCATGGTTGAATTCAAGAGCTCAGAGGATTCTGGCAGGGCTCTCTCCTCTTGGCTCTCCTTTATGTTCGTTTTTAGGCAAGTCCTTTCCACAAGGTGACAAATATGGACCCTGGCAGTGCTGGCTTATAGAGGCTTCACAGACTGCAATCCCAGAAGAAAGAGCCTGAGATACTGCAAGTGTCCTAACCCCTGTCATGGTGTTACTTCAGTGGGGAACTGCTGGGTGACTCTGCGGCGACATCCCTGGCTGTCGCAGAGGCAGTCACACAGAATAAATGACAAAACCAGTGCAGCTTGACCGAGGGGTGGCTGTGAATAGAAAAAAAAAAAAACATTGCCTGGCTCAAAGGAGTACCGTCTCCTCATCCTTAATTGGAGCTCCTTCTCTTTGAAGTAGTATAGACTTGAAAATAAGGACGGATGCTAATAATAGAGTGAGTAGGGCAAACTGAAGGCCAGCTTCTGTTTTAAATGGAACGCTCTTCTTGCTAGAATGCAACATCACTTGTCTGCCTCAGAAGAAAAGCTAATTTAGCAAATCCTTTTGGAATGGCCTCTCAGCCTCTGTCTGATTGCCAAGTTCAATAATATTATAAAGAGGGATTCTCTCGGGTAAACAGTGAAGTAGATCTGTTCTAAGATCTGTTCTTGTCAAAGGCAAGAAGGCCTTTTGGCAGCATTGCTTTTCTTCTTTGGCAACCCATGCTGCAAATATGACTTTGAGCAGTTTGTGTGACCTGTTAGGATGAGGAGGACTGGAGGGATTGTCTGGGATGGAGCCTCAATGCCACCCTCCATAATCCAGAATCCAGAATATATCTGGACTACAGCAGCAGAGGGAACAGATAGGTAGGGTGGAGTGAGTTCTTGAAGGGAATAGCCCCCATTAATGTAATTAGCAGAGCCATTGAAAACCTTGGGGGTTTCCTATTAAAGGGGGATGTGAGAGTGGCAGGCATGGAAAATAATTTTGGCCGTGGTGTTAGTAGACTGGCGGGAACGGGAAAGAGGTTATTGCTGTCTAGGAAAAGAGTGCCGGGGGTCTAGACGAGGGAATTAACAGTTAATTAGAGAGAAAGTAAGACAAAGAGGTAAAGAAATTGCTCTCTGCTGAAAACAGAGTAATATGTGCTAAGCGACGGTAGACAGAATTCATTTGCCTCTTAAATTCCTGTTTGCACACATCAAGCCAGGAATCCAAGTCCTAAAGATATACACACTGCATCTTTCACTGAAACTGTAATAATTTGTGACCAGAGATTTTGGCATATTTTACTCAACAGATGTTTGTTAAATTCTTTATTCATTGCTATGTATTTAGTACCTACTAGGACAGGTAGTATAGTGACACAAAAGAAAAATGTGAGTTTTGGTGTTTGGTAAAATGGGTCATAAATACCTATTTTGTTAATTACTAGCTTTGTGTTTTTGGTCAAATAGCTGAACTTCATGTCTTAAATGCAGAACATAATTCCTACCTCATAGGATTGCTGTGGGTATTAAATTAGAGAGTGTGAACAAAGCATCTTCCCAGGTGGTGCCAGTAGTAAAGAACCCGCCTGCCGATGCAGGAGATGTGTGAGACAGGCATTCGATCCCTGGGTTGGGAAGATATCCTGGAGGAGGCCACAGCAACCTGCTCCAGTATTCTTGCCTTGAGAATCCCTATGGACAGAGGAGCCTGGCAGGCTACAATCCATAGGGTTGCAGAGTCGGATACAATTGAAGTGACTTAGCATGCATGCACAAAGCAGCTGGCACAATAATTACTCAGCAAAAGGTTGTTGATATTATTACTGACTCCTTCATGATAAAGGACCTGCTAAAACCAGGATGTTATCATAGTTAGTTGACATGTATATCAATATTTATTCCCATGTCTCTCCCACAACCTTAAATGTGAACAAATTGAGCCTGGTAAGGTTGACAGTTTTACTTTTGTAGCCTAGTTGGGAAAGGGGTTTGTGACTTTTCTATGGTCTTGTTTAATCCCTCACTGGGATTAAAGGGTGGTATATGTTCTGTCTGTCAGTGTGGCTCACAGACTGCACCAGAGGGAACATACACTACCTCTGCTAAGAACTCAAGCTGTGGACTGCAACTTCTGGTTGCCAGCATGGATTTCTTTGTTCCTATTTATCCCGATATGTTCATTATGTTCATTATAGCTCAATATGTTCATTGCATAGTTAAATATGCATGAAACTTGACCTCTGACCTCCCCTCATCTCGCCATCAGTTAAAACTGCTGTTGCAGAACTAGTTGTGGTTGTTTTATTGTTGCTGTTGTTATACTAGAGGATGAGAGAGACACACTTAAATGGCATATTTGCTCCCTTATTTTAATGGTGACAGTTAGCTAGGAAGATAGGGCTAGAGCAACCGGTTACACAAGTATGCCAGCAGAAGGAAATGTCTGAGTTATGGGGAAGTATCTCTATTTTAACTTTTAGGTATACTATTTAAAAAGTGGTTACAGCAAATCATGTTCACCCTTGACTACTGGATATCTCTGGATAGTATTTCAGTTTAAAATTTGACTTACTGAAATTGTATTTTGAAAGTTGGAGCTTAGAATTGAAGAAAATGTATGGATGTGAGTTGGACTGTGAAGAAAGCTGAGCGCCAAAGAATTGATCCTTTTGAACTGTGGTGTTGGAGAAGACTCTTGAGAGTCCCTTGGACTGCATGGAGATCCAACCAGTCCATTCTGAAGGAGATCAGTCCTGGGTGTTCATTGGAAGGACTGATGCTGAAGCTGAACTCCAATGCTTTGGCCACCTCATGTGAAGAGTTGACTCATTGGAAAAGACCCTGATGCTGGGAGGGATTGGGGGCAGGAGGAGAAGGGGATGACAGAGGATGAGATGGCTGGATGGCAGCACCGACTCGATGGACATGAGTCTGAGTGAACTCTGGGAGTTGGTGATGGACAGGGAGGCCTGGTGTGCTGCGATTCATGGGGTCGCAAAGAGTCGAACACGACTGAGCGACTGAACTGAGCTGAACTGAATGCTTTTCTTGGTCATTTAAGTGTATGGTGGCTGGTGTTTGTGGATGTATTCATTTTGCAAATGCTCTGTTTGCTTTTTTGCTAATTCTAATTCAGAGTTACGAATCCTGCTTTCATTTTCTTCTCCATTACTTTGTGCTTGCAACTTCTTTCTGATTTTCCTAGGTATGAAAAAGCGAAATCTTGAGATATGCAGCAAAACAACACCAAACAGAAACATAGTTGTGCAAAGCAGAAAGACCTCATTAAAGTAACGTTGTTTTTTTTTAAGTTACTTAAAAATCAAGAATGACCTTATAAATAATAATAAATATAATAAAAGATATAATAATAAATCTAATAAAAGAATGACCTTATAAAACTCAAAGCATTTTTTGTTTTAATGAATATGTTTATTTCTTTGTTTAAAACTTCCATACTGGCCATTTTCAGGTTGCAAAGAAGAGAAGCATGCTTAGGGTATCACAGATCACAGTGTTTACGGGGAAAGGATGTTGAAGCCTATGCAAAATCACTAAAAATCACTAAAAAGCTTGGCTGACCTGGTCGTTGATCAGATTTTAAGAGTTTGTGCCTATAAATGTTCCATTACTATGGTGTCTCAAATACCTCATCTCTATTACTATTGCTTCTACTTCTCCTGCCAGGAGGGACCAACTGAGCCTGTGAACCTCAAGTTTTGTGAGTTTAATCCTGTAAATGGAGACAGTCGCTGAGACAGACTGTGGGACAGAAACTGGGAGAGGAGATGTGGTTCAGTGCCCCTTGTGAACACCTCTTCTGCATCGAAACACCTGGTCCACCTGTGGCTCAAGTGCCATTCTTTGGCCCAATCAGCTGTGGCCAGATGAGCAGGATCACATATATAAAGCATGAAATCACCATGCCTGAAGGTTCATCTGGTACAAATTATGGTGTGTTGCATCTATTACCTCTTTCTTAGCAGAGGACATCGTCATAGCAAATCTTCAAAGCAAAATACAGTTCTCTGCAGCATATGTCATAACTCAAAATGCAGAATCTAGAAACTTCGAAGAACTTAAAAATATACCCTGCTTTATGCCCATTAAGATGGCTTCTATTAAAAAACCAGGAAATAGCAAGTGCCGGCAAGGATGTAGAGAAATTGGAACTTTTATGCACTGTAGCTGCGAATGTAAAATAAGTGCTGCTGCTGCTGCTGTCGCTTCAGTTGTGTCCGACTCTGTATGACCCCATAGACGGCAGCCCACCAGGCTCCCCCGTCCCTGGGATTCTGCAGGCAAGAACACTGGAGTGGGTTGCCATTTCCTTCTCCAATGCATGAACGTGAAAAGCGAAAGTGAAGTCGCTCAGTCGTGTCCGACTCTTAGCGACCCCATGGACTGCAGCCCACCAGGCTCCCCCGTCCCTGGGATTCTGCAGGCAAGAACACTGGAGTGGGGTGCCATTGCCTTCTCCAATGCATGAAAGTGAAAAGTGAAAGGGAAGTCTCTCAGTTGTGTTTGACTTCGCGACCCCATGGACTGCAGCCCACCAGGCTCCTCCGTCCATGGGATTTTCTAGGGCAGTTGCTATGAAAAACAATACCATGGTTCCTCAGAATAATTAAAAATAGAACTGCCATATGATCCAGCAATCGGACTTCTGGTTATATATACAAAGGAACTTAAAACAGAAGCTCAAAGATATCTGTGCACTCATGTTCATAGCAGCACTAGTCATAATAGCCAAAAGGGGGAAGCAACACAAGTGTTCATCAATGGATGACTGGATAAGCAAAATGTAGAATATGCAGACAATGGAATATTATTCAGCCTTAAAAAGAAAAGGATTTTGACACATGCTATCACACGGATGAAACTTGAGGATATCTTGCTAAGTGAAATAAGCCAGTCACAAAAGAACAGCACTGTATCATTCAGTTCCTATGTGGTACCTACCGTGATCGCATTCATAGAAAGAGAGTAGGATGGTGGTGGCTGGGGTAGGAGGGAAGGGGAAAAGAATGAGAAGTTGTTATTGAATGGATGCAGTTTCAGTTTCACAAGATGAAAAGGTTTCTGGGGGTGGAGGGTGATAATGGTTGCACAATGATATGCATGTAGTTAATGCCACTGAGCTGTGTACTTGGAAATGGTTATGGTGGTAAATTTTATGTAAAAATTTTTTTGAAATAGCAAAGTACTCCCCACATACCCATAAGGCACCACCCCCCCCCCCCCCCCCCCCGCCACCTGACATACAATATCATACCTAGGGAGGAATTAGCCCAGAGTAATTACAAAGTGTGAAATCTCTATAACCTGCCTGTGTATGTGTTGGTCGCTCAGTCATGTATAATTCCTTGTGACCCCATGGACTGTAACTCGCCAAGCTCCTCTATCCATGGAATTATCCAGGTAAGAATACTAGAGTGGGTTGCCTTGCCCATCTCCAGGGGATCTTCCCAACCCAAGGATCAAATCCAAGTCTCCCTCATTGCAGGTCAGATTCTTTACCATCTGAGGCACCAAGAAGTCTCTAACCAGGCTGCCTGTGCTCACATCCTGTCTTTAACTTCTGACAGCTATGTGAATCCAGACAGCTTAACCTCTCTGGACTTCAGTTTCTTCACATGTAAAGGAGGATAATAATACTATTTAACTCATAAGGGAAATCATGATGATTACATGAATTCATACAGCACTTAGAATTAGGCCTGGAACATGCTATGAGGCCAAAAAATGATAACTGTTCTATTTGGGTCTGCATAAGATGCAATACATTCAGTTCGTTTAGTCATTCAGTCATGTCTGATTCTTTGCGACCCCATGGACTGCAGCATGCCAGTCTTCTCTGTCCATCACCATCTCCCAGAGCTTACTCACACTCATGTCCATCGAGACAGTGATGCCATCCAACCTTCTCATACTCTGTTGTTGTCTTCTCTTTCTGCCCTCAATCTTTCCCAGCATCAGGGTCTTTTCCGATGAGTCAACTCTTCACATTAGGTGGCCAAAGTATTGGAGTTTCAGCTTCAGTTTCAGTCCTTCCATGAATATTCAGGAGTGATTTCCTTTAGGATTAACTGGTTGGATCTCCTTGCTGTCCAAGGGAATCTCAAGAGTCTTCTCCAACACCACAGTTCAAAAGCATCAGTTCTTTGGTGCTCAGCCATCTTTATGGGCCAACTCTCACATCCATACATGACTACTGGAAAAACCATAGCCTTGACTAAATGGACCTTTGTTGGCAAAGTAATGTCTCTGCTTTTTAATATATGGTCATAGCTTTTCTTCCAAGGAGCAATCATCTTTTAATTTCATGACTGCAGTCACTATCTGCAGTGATTTTGGAGCCCCCAAAAATAAAGTCAGCCACTGTTTCCACTGTTTTCCTATCTATTTGCCATGAAGTCATAGGACTGGATGCCATTATCTTAATTTTCTGAATGTTGAGTTTTAAGCCAACTTTTTCTCTCTCCTCTTTGACTTTCATCAAGAGGCTCTTTAGTTCTTCTTCACTCTCTGCCATAAGGGTGGTGTCATCTGCGTATCTGAGGTTATTAATATTTTTCCAGGCAATCTTGATTCCAGCTTCTGCTTCATCCAGCCCAGCATTTTGCATGATGTACTCTACTTATAAATTAAATAAATGTGGTGACAATATATGGCCTTGACGTACTCCTTTCCTGATTTGGAACCAGTCTGTTGTTTCTTGTCTGGTTCTAAATGTTTCTTCTTGACGTGCATACAGATTTCTCAAGAGGCAGTAAGGTGGTCTGGTATTCCCATCTCTTTAAGAATTTTCCACAGTTTGTTGTGATCCACACAGTCAAAGGCTTTGGGGTAGTCAATAAAGCTGAAGTAGATGTTTTTCTGGAATTTTCTTGCTTTATCTGTGATCCAACGGACATTGGCAATTTGATCTCTGGTTCCTCTGCCTTTTAACTAAGTCCAGCTTGAATATCTGGAAGTTCACAGTTCATGCACTGTTTGAAGCCTTGCAATACTTTATTGAGTATATAAAGATGAATGATTTTGGTTAAGTGCAAATTGCTTTTCAACCTGAAATAAGGAGTTTCTAATTTCCTTGTTTCTAAATAAAGAATTTTCTAATAATGCTAGTATTTTAAATGTGAAAGAACAAAAGTTCTTTGCTTTGGGAACACATTGTTTGGTTTCTTTAGGTCAGAAATGTCCACATATATACCCAGGTATTGTATTCTAAGTAATGTATCTTTTGGTCATGATTATTTACAGTGTTGCCATTCTCTTAAAGAAAATGCATTTCTACATTGGATATTTTGCTTTCTCAGCTTCAGACATTAGATTTTTTCCAGTTTTCTCTCTCAGTAATTCTGGATTTGTGTTTATTGTAGAATGATTTAGTGAGTTTCAGAAACATGGCTGGGCATATCTAATTTTGCAAACTAGACTAGGCTAGATACAGAAGGATCATATTTACATAATGGCCAAGTACAGCTAAACTTAGAGCATTTTCCTTTGTATAACAATGACATTCAAATCATTATGCCATTCAGAATATAGCCATAAACTAACTCAGTCAGGAGGCTTAGTTAAATATAACACACTGTGATCCTTTTCTCCCTCAACATACCCGAGGAGGGTCTTGTTTTTCCAATTTTTTCATGGCACCATCCATGCAGGGCATCTCAAATGACTATGTGTGTTTGAGCTTCTTTATGTGTATGAGATTCTTATGTGAAACAAAGCAAGCCATTTTCCTGATTTGTTTTTACTTCATTGCAACTATTTTCTCAATCTATATTATTATTGATGCAATGTAAATGATCTTTAAGAGTTTAGTAAATATGCATGTATGACCTGTAACCATAGCGATTTGTATCAACGCATATTATGAACAAGTGTCATGTGATTTCAAAATTGTCTTTTTAATTATCTATATTGAGAATACAGATATTGTCCTGGCTGTCACAATAACATATTTTCAATAGTATATGAAAAATATAAAATTATACATCTATGTTGTATTCTTTTTTCCCTTGAATAATAGCTATAAGCATGAAATTTGATGCCTCAGTTTTCATTCCAGTCCCAGAGAAACGCAATGCCAAAGAATGCTCAAACTACTGCACAATTGCACTCATCTCACACACTAGTAAAGTAATGCTCAAAATTCTACAAGCCAGGATTTAGCAGTACATGAACCGTGAACTTCTAGATGTTTAAGCTGGTTTTCAAAAAGGCAGAGGAACCAGAGAACAAATTGCCAACATCTGCTGGATCATCAAAAAAGCAAGAGTTCTAGAAAAACATCTATTTCTGCTTTATTGACTAAGCCAAAGCCTTTGACTGTGTGGCTCACAATAAACCATGGAAAATTCTTAAAGAGATGGGAATATCAGACCACCTGATCTGCCTCTTGAGAAATCTGTATGCAGGTTAGGAAGCAATGGTTAGAACTGGACATGGAACAATGAACTGGTTCCAAATTAGGAAAGGAGTACGTCAAGGCTGTATATTGTCACCCTGGCTATTTAACTTATATGCAGAATAAATCATGAGAAATGGTGGGCTGGATGAAGCACAAGCTGGAATCAAGATTGCTGGGAGAAATATCAATAACCTCAGATATGCATATGACACCACTCTTATGGCAGAGAGTGAAGAAGAACTAAAGAGCCTCTTGATGAAAGTCAAAGAAGAGAGAGAAAAAGTTGGCTTAAAACTCAACATTCAGAAAACTAAGGACATGGCATCTGGTCCCATCACTTCATGGCAAATAGATGGGGAAACAGTGGCTGACTTTATTCTTGGGGGACTCCAAAATCACTGCAGATGGTGATTGCAGCCATGAAATTGAAAGATGCTTACTCCAATGCCAAAGAATGCTCAAACTACCGCACAATTGCACTCATCTCACGCTAGTAAAGTAATGCTCAAAATTCTCCAAGCCAAGCTTCAGCAATACGTGAATCGAACTTCCAAATGTTCAAGCTGGTTTTAAAAAAGGCAGAGGAACCAGAGACCAAATTGCCAACATCCGCTGGATTTGAAAAAGCAAGAGAGTTCCAGAAAAACATCTATTTCTGCTTTCTTGACTATGCCAAAGCCCTTGACTGTGTGGATCACAATAAACTGTGGAAAATTCTGAAAGAGATGGGAATACCAGACCACCTGACCTGCCTCTTGAGAAATCTGTATGCAGGTCAGGAAGCAACAGTTAGAACTGGACATGGAACAACAGACTGGTTCCAAATAGGAAAAGGAATACTTTAAGGCTGTATATTGTCACCACACTTATTTAACTTATAAGCAGAGTACATCATGCAAAATGCTGGGCTGGAAGAAGCACAAGCTGGAATCAAGATTGCCGGGAGAAATATCAATCACCTCAGATATGCAGATGACACCACCCTTACGGCAGTAAGTGAAGAGGAACTCAAAAGCCTTTTGATGAAAGTGAAAGTGGAGAGTGAAAAAGTTGGCTTAAAGCTCAACATTCAGAAAATAAAGATCATGGCATCCAGTCCCATCACTTCATGGGAAATAAATGGGGAAACAGTGGAAACAGTGTCAGACTTTATTTTTGGGGGCTCCAAAATCACTGCAGATGGTGACTGCAGCCATGAAATTAAAAGATGCTTACTCCTTGGAAGAAAAGTTATGACCAACCTAGATAGCATATTGAAAAGCAGAGACATTACTTTGCCAACAATGTCTGTCTAGTCAAGGCTATGGTTTTTCCTTTGGTTATGTATGGATGTGAGAGTTGGACTGTGAAGAAGGCTGAGCACCAAAGAACTGATGCTTTTGAACTGTAGTGTTGGAGAAGACTTTTGAGAGTCCCTTGGACTGCAAGGAGATCCAGCCAGTCCATTCTGAAGGAGATCAGCCCTGGGATTTCTTTGGAAGGAATGATGCTGAAGTTGAAACTGCAGTACTTTGTCCACCTGATGCAAAGAGTTGACTCATTGGAAAAGACTCTGATGCTGGGAGGGATTGGGGGCAGGAGGAGAAAGGGACAACAGAGGATGAGATGGCTGGATGGCATCACCAACTCGACAGACATGGGTCTGAGTGAACTCAGCAGTTGGTGATGGACTGGGAGGCCTGACATGCTGTGATTCATGGGGTCGCAAACAGTCGGACACAACTGAGCGACTGAACTGAACTGAACTACTCCTTTGAAGGAAAGTTATGACCAACCTAGAGAGCATATTAAAAAGCAGAGACATTACTTTGCCAAAAGGCCCATCTAGTCAAGGCTCTGGTTTTTCCAGCAGTCATGTATGAATGTGAGAGTTGGACTATAAAGAAAGATGAGTGCCGAAGAATTGATGCTTTTGAACTGTGGTACTGGAGAAGACTCTTAAAGTCCCTTGGACTGCAAGGAGATCCAACTAGTCCATACTAAAGGAAATCAGTCCTGAGTGTTCATTTGAGGGACTGATGTTGAAGGTGAAACTCCAATACTTTGGCCACCTGATGTGAAGAGCTGACTCATTTGAAAAGACCCTGATGCTGGGAAAGATCGCAGGAAGGAGAAGGGAATGACAGAGAATGAGATGGTTGGATGGCATCACCGACTCGATGGACATGAGTTTGAGTAAACTCTGGGAGTTGGTGATGGACAGGGAGGCCTGATGTGCTGTCCGTGGGGTCGCAAAAAGTCAGACATGACTGAACGACTGAACTGAACTGAGGCAGAGGCCATGCTTTACCACTTGCTAGTTACATGACTGGGAAAATGAATCTCTCTAATCCTCATTTTTCTTATCTATAAAGTGGGCTAGTCATACCTATCTCTTAGGATAGTTGTAAGGATTAAGTGTGAAATCATAGACTATGGTTTCCTTTCGGGATGGCTCCCCCTCACAGTGACATAAAGGCAGGACTGATATTCATTCGACTGTCTCAGATAAAAGGGACAGTTCATGAAAAAATCTTTATGTCCAGAAGAAAGGCACACAAGAAACGGCCAGTCTCACGCCAACTGTCTTTTTAGTTTTTTTCTTTTACACTGCACTGAAGTATAATCTACATGTGATAAAATCCACCCATCTTATTGTAGCATTTGATGAGCTTTATAAATCTATACTATTATGAAACTGCCCACTGCCAAATCAAGGTATAAAACATTTCATCACTAAGTAAGTTCCTCTGTGTACCTTATAGTCAGATCCTCAGCCCCAGCTCCTGTCCATCAGTGATACATTTTTGTCACTACTGCTTTTTCATATTCTAGAATTTCATATGAATTAAATCAAACAGTTTTCTATGTCTCCTTTATTTTATTTAGAATTCTAAATGCTTGGCAGATTAATTCATGCTGCTGCCTATGTAAGTAATATCTTATGGAAAAAGACAAATGAAATTTTTGGCCAACCCAATAATTCCTTTCTTTCTACATCTGGGTGGTAATCCATTCTATGGATATGGCACAGTTTGCTTTTCCATCAGTATTTGACAAGTTTGAATTGTTTCCAGTGTTTGGCTATTATGAGTAAAGCTAGTATGAATGTCTGTGACAAATCTTGGTTTAATGTATGGTTATTTTCATGGGGAGGGAAATAACTCAGAGTAGAATTTCTGGGTCATGTAATATGTATTTAATTTTATATGAAACTGCTGGACTGTTTTCCAAAGTTGTATCATTTTCTCTTTTAACCAGTGATATATGAGAATATAAGTTGCTGCACATCTTTGCCCATAGTACTTGGTATTGTTAATTTTCTAAAATTCAGCTATTATATTGTATATTACATATCTAGTTGTGTTTTCATTTGCATTTCCCTAATGACTAGTGACAAATTGCCTACATGCGCTAGATCATAGGAAAAGCAAGGGAATTCCAGAAAAACATCTACTTTTGCTTCATTGACTACACTAAAACCTTTGAGTGAATCACAGCAAACTGGAAAATTCTTAAAGAGACAAGAATACCAGTCCACCTTACCTGTCTACTGAGAAACCTGTACATAGGTCAAGAAACAACTGTTAGAACCAGACATGGAACAAAGGACTGGTTCAAAATTGGGGAAGGAGTACAACAAGGCTGTATATTGTCACCCTGCTTATTTAACCTCCATGCAGAGTATATCATGCGAAATGCCAGATTGAATGAATCACAAGCTGGAATCAAGATTGCTGGGAGAAATATCAACGACTTCAGATATGCAGATGATACCACTCTTCCAGCAGCAAGCAAAGAGGAACTAATGAGCCTCTTGATGAAGGTGAAAGAGGAGAGTGAAGAAGCTGGCTTAAAACTCAGCATTCAAAAAATGAAGATCATGGCATCCAGTCCTATCACTTCATAGCAAATATGTGGGGGAAAAGTGGAAACAGTGACTGACTTTATTTTCTTGGTCTCCCAAACCCCTGCAGATGGTGACTGCAGCCATGAAACTTAAACAAGCTTGCTCCTTGGAAGAAAAGCTATGACAAACCTAGGCAGCATATTAGAAAGCAGAAAGGTCTGTATAGTCAAATCTATGGTTTTTGCAGTCGTCATATACAGATGTGTGAGCTGGACCATAAAGAAGGCTGAGCGCCCTAAGAATGGATGTTTTTGAATTGTGGTGCTGAAGAAGACTCTTGAGAGTCCCTTGGAGAGCAAGGAGATCAAACCAATCCATCCTAAAGGAAATCAACCCTGAATACTCATTGGAAGGGCTGATGCTGTAGCTGAAGTTCCAATATTTTGGCCACCTGATATGAAGAGCCTACTCATTTGAAAAGACCCTGATGCTGGGAAAGATTGAGGGCAGAAGGAGAAGGGGGCAACAGAGGATGAGATGGTTGAATGGCATCACTGACTCAATGGAGATATGTTTGGGAAAATTCCAGGAGACAGTGAAGGACAGGGAGGCCTGGCGTGCTGCCGTCCATGGGGTCTCAAAGAGTCGTATACAACTTACCCCACTAAACAATGACTAGTGATTGTTGGCGGGAATGCAAACTAGTACAGCCACTATGGAGAACAGTGTGGAGATTCCTTAAAAAACTGGAAATAGAACTGCCATACGATCCAGCAATCCCACAGCTGGGCATACACACCAAGGAAACCAGAGTTGAAAGAGACACGTGTATCCCAATGTTCATTGCAGCACTGTTTACAACAGCCAGGACATGGAAGCAACCTAGATGTCCATCGGCAGATGAATGGATAAGAAAGTTGTGGTAATATACACAAAGGAATATTACTCAGCTATTAAAAAGAATACATGTGAATCAGTTCTAATGAGGTGGATGAAACTGGAGCCTATTATACAGAGTGAAGTAAGTTCAAAAGAAAAACACCTATATGATATATTAATGCATATATATGGAATTTAGAAAGATGGTAATGATGCCCCTATATGCGAGTCAGCAAAAGAGACACAGATGTAAAGAATAGACTTTTGGGCTCTGTGGGAGAAGGCGAGGGTGGGATCATTTGAGAGAATATCATTGAAACATGTATATTATCATATGTGAAATAGATAGCCAGTCCAGGTTCAATGCATGACAGGGTGCTCAGGGCTGGTGCACTGGGATGACCCTGAGGGATGGGATGGGGAGGGAGGGTCAGGATGGGGAACACACGTACACCCATGGCTGAGTCATATGAATGTATGGGAAAAATCACCACAATATTGTAAAGTAATTAGCCTCCAATTAAAATTAAAAAATTAAATTAAAAAAAAGAGAGAAAACAATGACCAGTGATGCTAAACATCTTAACGTGTATTTATTTGGTGAAATTTCCTTTTAAGTCTTTTCCCTTTTAAAAACTGGGTTGGATGTCTTTCAGTTATTAACTTTTAATTATTCTCTCTATGTTTAAAATATAAAATCTTTATCAGATATAGAGTTTGCAAATATTTTCTCCAAGTCTGTGGTTCATCTTTTCATCTTCTTAATGATGTATCTTGAGGAGGAAAAAAATTTAATGATATAAGTTAACATTTAAAAATACTTCATACTTTTTACATTCTGTCAACTCTCTTCCTGCTTCAAGATCATGAAGATTTATTTTCTATATTTTGGAAGATTAAAATTTTAAACCATTATATTTATATCTATAATTCATTTTCAGTTATATGTGTATGGTGTATGATAAACATATAGGCTCATTTTTTTGCATATAGCAATCTAGTGTTCCAAAGCAGTCTAGCTCCAGCTTTTTAATTAGTATTAATATGCATTACATCTTATTACATATTTTTCTTATTTGTAAATGGTTTCCTGTAGGAAGCATATAGTTGGATTTATGTACAATTTGACAATCTCTATATTTTAATTGCTATTTTTATGTAATTTATATTTGATCTTATTATTCCTGTATTCTCAGCAATATATCACCTATCATATTTGGAGGTAGCAACTGTTAAAACTTCAAACTATAATTATTTCTCCTTGCTCTGATTCTAGGCTAAAGAAGCAAATTTACACTTATAATTTTTCATTCCACTGGTTTTCTACAGGACTATAATGCAACCAGTAAAAACCACTATAGTCTGCCTAAGAGTTATATTTCTCATTCTCAATCTCTTCATTGATATTTCTGGTTACATAGCTATCTCTGTAACCAGGGCTGGGCCCAGGGAACTATTCCCTTTGAGCTGCTGATATCCTTCAGCACTGAGGTTCCTGTCTTTAAATATGATGATCCCACTGAAGTCCTATGACCCTTGAGGCCCTGAATGTATGTTCTGTCTTTCCAGATAACTCTCTCCATTTTTATTCTAACTGAAACAAAGCCTGGCTCTAAATGAGTGTTCCTTAAAAAGTAGTCTATGGAGTCATCCGGGGTATAGCTTATAGTGTTAGATTTCTGGACTCAAACTCAAGATATTTGAATTTATCTGTGTTTCCAGAAGCTCTCTAGGTAATTTTTGTGCATACTGAAGTTTCAAAACCATCATTCTATATCATGAACTTTGATAATTAAAGCTATTTAGTATGTATCTATATTTGTAAAGATATTTATTAATTTCACAGTATTATTATATTATTAATAAAATCTTCTAATACTAAGAAAAGGTTATAATAATTTATGCCTATCTTCCAGTGGTTACTTGTATCTAGTCACTTTGCAGACACCTGTTCTAAACTTGGAGGAGCTGGGTAGGCTGAGTCTATTTTCAATAATTTTATAAAGAAGAAGCAACACAAATGCTCTAAATGAATTGTTGGAATGTTGATTCTAACCAGGTAATACCCAGGATACACACCAGAGCAATTAAATGTGAATCTGGGATGGGAGTCTGGCATAAATATTTTTAAAGATTCCTGTCTCATCCCAATGTGCAAAAAAGGTTGAAAATGACACTAGAGCAATGCTTCTTAAATTTTAGCATGCATGAGAATCACCCAGAGAGCTGGTGAAGGCATGAATTCTTGGACTCTACTTGCAGTTGGTCTAGGTGGGGTTGAATTTTGTGTTTTTAATTAGCTCCCAGGTGAGGCCGATGTTACTGGTCCACAGGTTACACTCAGTAGCACTTTATTACACTAATGGTACAGTTCAGACAGGTCTTCACCTCAGATAATCTTATCTAACTTTAAGTAATTGAAAAGATTAGCTGATGCCTACATTAATGAATTGTTCCTTTGAGAAGAAAATATTGCTTAAAAACAGTTTAACAATAAGCTCTACCTTACATAATTTGAGGAAGACCATTATCACTAACTGTATATTAGGTCATCCTTACCATATTCCGTGACCTAAGTTAACATTATGGGCATGTGATCCTGGCCACATGGTGACGAAGACACATCAACAATCTGTTAACCTAGCTTTTCTCCTCTCCTGAAGATTTTAGTATCCTATATTCTTGATATAAATGGGGCCTGATTCCTGCGATTAAAGGCCTTTTCTTTTTTTTTTTCCTAGATTTAATCCTTTCGAAATTCACTGTATCATTTCTCCAATATCAAACGGAGACACAGAGAGGAAATAGGAATAAGAAGATTCAGTTCTAGCCTGACTTTGCCGTTAATCCCCCATGTAAATCTGAAAAAAAAAAGTTTTTAAACTTACTGAGCTTCATTTTCTTTATCCATAAAATGAGTGGACAACATGAATATTTCTAAGTTCTTTTCCAATTCTAAAATTATCTTCCTATAATTTCACAAAATACTAGATCTAGAGCAAAAAGATGTTTTTTGTGTGAGTATGTGTTGGTTCAGTAATTCAGAACATAAAAAAAAAAAAAACCTAGTTAACATACCTAGCTTTTTGGAGTTCGAGCTTTTCAGCTTTTAGAACAGAGCAAACACAGTTAAAATGGATATAGTTTCAAAGTATCTTTGCTTGGTCCAGCCATGGCTAGGCAACCTCTCCACAGAATCTTCTTAAAATGATACAAATCATCAATTTCAATCTTCCCTAGTAAAACAAAAGGACTCTGTTGTGCTGGCATAAATTGTATGCTTCTGTCTATGTGCCAAAAATAAAGTAACTTGATAACATTATTACCAGACTCAAAAATGTTCAGAGCAGTGATTTTTAATAAGTTTATAAATTGGGATTTCTAATCTGTTAGCTCCATGTGGAGCTGCTGGGTAATTGACAGTAACCTATTTGCAAGGGAGAATTGAAATGGTGGGATTTAGTTTATCAGTGATTTTAAGAATTAACAACCTAGTAACACAGAGTACTTAAGAAAAATTAAAAACATTTTAGATTTTTTTAAAGGTAGATTATAGAATTTTCACTTAATTACTCAATAATTCCACATCTGGATACATTTCCTAGTGAAATAATTAGAAGCATGGCAAAATCTGCTTCTATAAAGATGCTGAAGGTAGGTTTATATACACATCCAGTAGGAAACTACTGGATACAACCTGATGTACAAGGATAGAGCAGTTAAATGAACCATTTCATCCATGTGTGCTTAGTTGCTCAGTTGTATCTGACTCTTTGTAACTCCATGGACTGTAGCCCACCAGGCTCCTTCGTCCATGGGGATTCTCCAGGTAAGAATACTGGAGTGAGTTGCCATGTCCTCCTCCAGGGGATCTTCCCAACCCAGGGATCAAACCCAGGTTTCCCTCATTGTGGGCAGATTCTTTACCATCTGAGCCACCAGGGAAGCCCCATTTCATCCATAGGATTGAATAATATGAGTGCATAAACTTGGTCAGATGGTAAAGAATTAGCGTACAATGCAGGAGACAAAGGTTCGATCCCTGGGTCAGGAAGATCCCCTGGAGAAAGGAATGGCTGCCCAATTCTGTATTCTTGCTTGGAGAATTCCATGGACAGAGAAGCCTGGTGGGCTACAGTCCATGGGGTTGCAAAGAGTTGGACACAACCGAGTGACTAACACTTTCACTTTCAAACTGAATTATAATTATACAAAACATTGAAAAATAGTTCTGATATGTTAATTGATGAAAACCAAGTGCAGAATATGTACTATAATAATCATGTTACAAAATCATGAATATAGAAAAGATAGAAAGACTACAAAATATACAATAGTTATATAAGAGATTATGGATGGCTTTTTCTTTTCCTTTTCTAGCTTTCCATAATGTTTATGTGTTATCTTTATATCACAGTGGCTAAGAGCACAGACTTTGCAGCCATAGTCCTGTGTCCAAAGCTGGCTTCACCTAACACCTCCTCTCAGTTTACTCATTTATAAAATTTTAAATTTAAATTTAAATTTATAAAATTTTAGCAACTTTTTCATACTTTGTGAATATTAATGAATTAGGTATAAAATCACTCAACTCAGAGAATAAGGCATGAAGAAAGCATTATCAGTCAGTTCAGTTCAGTTCAGTTGCTCAGTCGTGTCCGATTCTGCGACCCCATGAATCGCAGCACGCCAGGCCTCCCTGTCCATCACCAACTCCCAGAGTTCACTCAGACTCACGTCCATCGAGTCCGTGATGCCATCCAGCCATCTCACCCTCGGTCGTCCCCTTCTCCTCCTGCCCCCAATCCCTCCCAGAATCAGAGTCTTTTCCAATGAGTCAACACTTCACGTGAGGTGGCCAAAGTACTGGAGTTTCAGCTTTAGCATCATTCCTTCCAAAGAAATCCCAGGGCTGATCTCATTCAGAATGGACTGGTTGGATCTCCTTGCACTCCAATAGACTCTCAAGAGTCTTCTCCAACACCACAGTTCAAAAGCATCATTTCTTCGATGCTCAGCTTTCTTCACAGTCCAACTCTCACATCCATACATGACCACAGGAAAAACCATATCCTTGACTAGATGGACCTTTGTTGGCAAAGTAATGTCTCTGCTTTTGAACATGCTATCTAGGTTGGTCATAACTTTTCTTCCAAGGAGTAAGGGTCTTTTAATTTCATGGACGCAGTCATCATATGTGTTTTCTATTTATCATTGTTTAAAATGTATCATATTTCATCTGTAATATGTTCTATTGCTAGAAATATACACTTTTTTTTTCTAAATAAAGAGAATATAAAAGTTCCTTTATCAGGTCTCTCTGACTAGTTGCCCACAATTCAGGAAAAATTACTGGTAAACATATATGTTATATATATAATCCTCACTCTGCTCATATTCTGCATTTTATATCCTACTTCTTGGAAAGTTTCTTATAGGATATTTAGATAAACCAATAGATTTATAGCTACTCACTTAAATATAAGGCTTCAGTGATTATCACTGGGCTTACTTAGAATGAGACCCTTAATCTGTGTTTTGCTTGAGTCTCTGAAATTACCAGAGAAACTCCAGTGTCTTTGACATATGATCCTGGTCAGCAAATAAGGAAAACGTATTTTTAAAACAACAGTTCATTACAGGAAATTTGATTTCAAAAAGGAATATAACTTTGCTTCTTCTAAAGCTCCCTGGAGAATTTGTTTCCATAGTTATCAGGCAATAGAGAAGGACTAAAACTCAGACTCATTAAAAAGAAGACAACAAATTTTAAACATCTTTTAAAATGAGAAAATAGTTGGAATATCTGGCAGTAGATGATACCTTGTATTCATAAGTATTATTAGTGACATATAGATATTTCCAAGCACATAGTAAAAAAAAAAAATTAAACTGGAAGGAATTTGCTTGTTCTACTGCTTCTTAGTCCTAGTTCAGCTGTTCAGAGGCAATAACTAGTAAGGCTTTTATTTTCAGTTCTTACTGTTATTCTACATCCTTAAACAATATGCTGGTACTACTATTTCTTGATTTGTCAGTTTTTCGAATCTGACAAATTTTCTGTTTTACCTGGCACATTAGTGCTTTTGTATATGGAATGATTACTGATATATTTTAAATGATTTCCACAATTTTATTTTGTGTTTTCTTTTATTCCAATGCTTTTCTCTTCCTCCACTCTTTTCTGTCCTCTTCAATATATCAAGATTCAAAAAATTCTCTCATTTGCTTCAACTAGTTTAGAAGTTATGAATTATATCTTTACTGGTTACTTATCATAAAAAATTTATATTAACTGATTTTCCAATGTTAAACCAAATTTATGATGAACATAATACCCACTTTTGTCATGATATAGTATTCTTTTAAATATTGCTGCTTCTAAGCTGAGAACTTTAGAATTTTTTGTATCTTTGCTTATGAATTTTTTGTATCTTTGCTTTTGAGTGAGATTGCCTGTCACTTTCTTCTCTTTTACTAACATTAGTTGGATTTTCTTTATAGGCAATGTTAATTCTTAAAATCAGTTGAGAAATGAAACAATTTTTAAATTCTCTGGAAGAGTCTATGTACATTAAATATATTCTCAGTGTTCAGCAGAACTCAGCAATGAAACAGCCTGGACCTGGAGTTTTTGTGGTAGAAAGTCTCAAATTACTGACCTGAGTAATTCAATATTAAAATGTTTTACAAATTATTTAAAGAATTTATCTCTTACAAATTAAAACATTGTTTCTATAAAATCTGTAATAATGTCAGCTTTTTTCATGATGAAGTTGGTTATTTCTTTCTCTCTCCATCAACCTAATTTAACAGCTTTTTCAATGACTTGTGACTCTGTAGAACCTCTTCATTATATATTTGTTTTCCATTTTGTTAATATCATCTCTTCTCTTTGTTTGAAATTATTTATCTTCCAACTTCTTGTTCTGGAGTCTTAGCTTATTTATTTAAGTCTACACAGTTTTCTCTACATGGCCATTTAGTTGCATTCCATAAAGTTTGATATGAAGCATTTTCATTTAAAGAAGTGGATATCAGTGAAGCAAGAGGAATTGTGTGGTGAATGCTATGATGTGCCTCCTGATCACCCTTCCAAAAGGAGTGATGGATCCCATCAATTGCTGAGAGTCCTCCAAGCACAAAGTCCCCCTCATATACAGCCTTGACTATTGAAAGCTGTCTCACTTAAGGCTATGCCTCTTGCCTTGGGTACTCTGTGTCCAGTGCCTGGTGGACCTGGGCTACAAATTCCTGACCTTCTTTCACAGCTCAGGACAGTACATAAGGGTCAGCTTCAAAACTCCCCCTGGAGTCAGCTCAGGTTTCTGCTGATATTTTATCATAGCTATATTTCCCCTTAGGCTTCCCAGGTGGTTCAGTGGTAAAGAACCTGCCTGTCAATGCAGGAGACAAGAGATGTGGGTTCAATCCCTGGGTCAGGAAGATGCCCTGAAGTCGGAGATGGCAACCCACTCCAGTATCTTTGCCTGGAGAATCCCATGGACAGAGGAGCCTGGCGGGCTACAGTCCACAGGATCTCAAAGAGCTGGACAGGACTGAGCTACTGAACACACACACACACACACACACACACACACACACACACACTTAATTCCCCTTCTGTCCAATCTTTTTTTTCCTCTTTCTTCCATCACATATTGATCCTAAGAGGACGCTCTAAAAATCTCCTGGCAGAGTAATCTCTGTGTCATTCTTCTCAGAGTATGAAACCGGTGAGAAAGCTTCTGGAGGAAAGGACAGTCAACTTGGAACTAACACAATTCTATATAAGAATATAAAGCAATCTTGAGAAATAAGAATGGAACTGGAGGAATCAACCTGCCTGACTTCAGGCTCGACTACAAAGCCGCAGTCATCAAGACAGCATGGTACTGGCACAAAGACAGAAATATAGATCAATAGAACAAAATAGAAAGCCCAGAGATAAATCCACACATCTAGGGACATCTTATCTTTGACAAAGGAGGCAAGAATATACAATGGAGAAAAGACAATCTCTTTAACAAGTGGTGCTGGGAAAACTGGTCAACCACTTGTAAAAGAATGAAACTAGAACACTTTCTAACACCATACACAAAAATAAACTCAAAATGTATTAAAGATCTAAATGTAAGACCAGAAACTATAAAACTCCTAGAGGAGAACATAGGCAAAATATTCTCCAACATACATCACAGCAGGATCCTCTATGACCCACCTCCCAGAATATTGGAAATAAAAGCAAAAATAAACAAATGGGACCTAGTTAAAACTAAAAGCTTCTGCACAACAAAGGAAACTATAAACAAGGTGAAAAGACAGTCTTCAGAATGGGAGAAAATAATAGCAAATGAAGCAACTGACAAACAACTAATCTCAAAAATATAAAAGCAACTCCTGCAGCTCCATTCCAGAAAAATAAATGACCCAATCAAAAAATGGGCCAAAGAACTAAACAGACATTTCTCCAAAGAAGACATACAGATGGCTAACAAACACATGAAAAGATGCTCAACATCACTCATTATCAGAGAAATGCAAATCAAAACCACAATGAGGTACCATTTCACACCAGTCAGAATGGCTGCAATTCAAAAGTCTATAAGCAATAAATGCTGGAGAGGGTGTGGAGAAAAGGGAACCCTCTTACACTGTTGGTGGGAATGCAAACTAGTACAGCCACTATGGAGAACAGTGTGGAGATTCCTTAAAAAACTGGAAATAGAACTGCCTTATGACCCAGCAATCCCACTGCTGGGCATACACACCGAGGAAACCAGAATTGAAAGAGACATGTGTACCCCAAAGTTTATCGCAGCACTGTTTATAATAGCCAGGACATGAAAGGAACCTAGTTGTCCATCAAGAAATGAATGGATAAGAAAGCTGTAGTACATATACACAACGGAGTATTCCTCAGCCATTAAAAAGAACACATTTAAATCAGTTCTAATGAGGTGGATGAAACTGGAGCCGATTATACAGAGTGAAGTAAGCCAGAAAGAAAAACACCAATACAGTATACTAACGCATATATATGGAATTTAGAAAGATGACAATGATAACCCTGTATGCGAGACAGCAAAAGAGACACAGATGTATAGAACAGTCTTTTGGACTCTGTGGGAGAGGGAGAGGGTGGGATGATTTGGGAGAATGGCACTGAAACATGTAAAACATCATATAAGAAACGAGTCGCCAGTCCAGGGTCGATGCATGATACAGGATGCTTGGGGCTGGTGCACTGGGATGATCTGGAGGGATAGTACGGGGAGGGAGGAGGGAGGGGGGTTCAGAATGGGGAACACGTGTACACCCGTGGTGGATTCATGTTGATGTATGGCAAAACCAATACAATATTGTAAAGTAATTAGCCTCCAATTAAAATAAATAAATTTATATTAAAAAAAGAATATATTCAGGAAGTGCTAACAGCTCACAGACTTGGAGAGCAGTTTTCACGTGTGTCTGTGTGCTAAAGTGGAGGGAAGCATGTGTCATGAGGGATAGAACTAGAAAGGCAAGCTTTCCCTAAATTACACAGAATCTTATCATCTACCTTGAGATGTTCAGGGCCTTAGATCCCAGTGCTAGTACTATAGCTCTGTGTGCTAGGCACAGCTCATTGATTAGAGAGCCAGATGGGAATTACTGGGTAGAGTTTCATAGGATAAAGGGAACCAGATTTCCTTCAAATAGTAAAGATATTATCATTTCTTGAAGTGTGATAGCACTTAGCCAACAACAAATGTTTGCAGATAAAATGATCACAGAATTTCTAATGACCCGATTCCTCATTAGAAGTCCATTTCACTGTTGACTTATCCAGCAGGTTTTGGAAAATGTTTTTATTCTATGGGGACCATGCAGCCTTTTCCTCTTATGGCTTGCAGGCAAATAGCACCCACAGGGAAAATTCTGTTGCACATTGTCAGTGTTCAGATATGCAACCAGATCACTGCTGTGCTTTATTAAAAGCATAAATCAGAACTTGAGCTGAATATGTACAAAGGAAATTTGATTTGTGCATCTTTATAACATCAAAGAATGACTCCAGTTTCCAAAGGCAGCCTACTTACTGTCTCATTAAAGGATCAGCACCGCAGTAATATTTTCCAATAGGTGATATCATTGACAGGCCTGCATTCCCTATGTTTTATTTAAAAAAAAAAATCCCCCTATGTTTTAAATGTAGTGGGGAATTCAACATAATCATAAGTAAAATCCAAGCAAATTCTGGCTTCTTCAATTGTCAATAATGCATCATATATAGAAAATAATGGAACAAAAAAAGCAGTCAAAATTAGAGCTTTTGCCAGTGTTCTGGGACAACCCAGAGTGATGGGGTGGGGAGGGAGCTGGGAGAGGGGTTCAGGATGGAGGGATACGTGCACCCGTGACTGATTCATGTCAATGTATGGCCAAAACCACCACAATATTGTAAAATAATTAGCCTCCAATTAAAATAAATAAATTGTTTTTTTTTTTTTAATTAGGGCTTTTGGTTAGAAAAAGACATTTCTGTAAGTGTTTATAGAATCCAAGTAGGGGTAGGTGACAGAAGGAGAAGGAAAGAGGAGAAAGAGAGGAAAGTGAGGAGACACCTACATGTGCTTGATTGAAGAGAAAAGTAATGTTTTTCTAAAGATTGGAATAAGCGCTTCAAAGATCTGCCACCAGCAGAAAAGTCAGAGCAGTCACTTTGATATCGTGAATTCAGCCGAAAGTAGCAAATCCTTTTGCATAATACAGTCCTTCAAAAGCAGTGTTGCAACTCCCGAGTGACATACCGTTCACCTTACCAGCTCAGTGTATCCGGGAGAAAACAATGTTTGTGTACAAAGTTTCAGTAGGCACAAGGATATTTTGTGGTTTCTATTAGGTTCAGAGTAGCTGCCGCAATAATTGAAAGCACCAAAATTCAGTTGCTCAGCGCAAGAGATGCTATTTCTCACATGCAGAGAAATCCAATGAGGGTTAATCATCTTCTCCCACCTACCTGCAGTGGAGGCTGGGAAATGTGATCTGTGCCTGTGAAGACACTTCTCAGTGTCACTTCTGTACTCGAGCAGGTTTTACTGGGCAGTTAATTCTGCTCCATGTGAGCCATCACTGTCCTCAGAAAATGGCAACAGATCCCCTTTGGATTTACTTTTCTGATCATTTCTGCATTGGAATGCATACGTCTGATCTATGTCTAGTCCTGTGCATCCATTTAGAAATAAATAAATGCAGTTCAATTGAACACAAATTTTTATACTAAATATTATGTGGATCTAAGATTGTTGAGTTACAAAGGTCTGTGAATGTTAATAGTAAATAAGATATTATTAGGATCCTCAGGGAACTCATGGAGGACATTAATATAACCCAATTTCAACACCACCATGTGTAAAATAGCTAGCTTGTAGGAAGCTGCTGTATAGCACAGTGAGCTCAGCTTGGTGCTCTGTGATGACCTAGAGGAGTGGAATGGTGGGGGTGGGAGGGAGGCTCTAGAGGAAGGGATCTATGCAAACATATAGCTGATTCACTCTGTTGTACAGCAGAAACTACCACAACATTGTAAAACAATTATACTCCAACAACAACAAAATAATAAAAAAACAATATCAGCACAATGCAGTTAGTGCTAGGTGCTTTAAAGTGTATTTTAGGTTTACTCTTTTTTATATTTTAACGAAGCATCATTCTTTGGAGGATTAATTGTCACAATTGTACTGACATTTGAATTGACTTAGGTCATAAGATTTTAGTAAATCTCTAAAATATAATCATATCAAGGACTTGACATTGCACCAAAAATGTCTGATTTTAAAGAAAATGCTTTTCAGTTCTCTTTCCAAAGTGGAGGAAGAGCATCAGGTAGACTTGGAGTGGCCAATGTCATTTTTAATTCCATAACACATGGGCTTAGTCTAATATTTGATATTTTGTTTTAATGAGCTTTCGTTCAACATCTTTTCCCAGACTGAGGAGACTGACAAGTCACACAGTAGTACAGCCACAGCACATACAATAAGTAGCTCTCAGCCTACATCATTACTTTCTAGGTTCTTCTGTGTTCTTCCCAGCCCAGATTTACTACTCCCAATTCCAATCTCATACTTTTTGATCAAAGATCAAAAGCATTTTGGACCTTCATGTGGAATTAGATACTGTAATGGAAAGAAATCAAACTCAAAGTTCTCAATCTGCCATTATTTAACCATATCTGGTGTCTTAGAAATTTACTCATGTGTGAAAACAGTTTCAGATTAATGAAGCTTCAGTGCCATATGTATCCTGTAGTCTATTATTCTAATGCATTTCTGTACAATTATGTCGTCAATGCAGGGGATACCAATATAAAAGTCCAGTGGACATAGGGCATTTCAATAATAGCCCTTTTGTTATTTAGATTTAAACATAATTGCTTGTTCAGTTTGGAAGTCAGCTTGTTTATGCTACCTTCTGCATGTTGTTAGCTCCTTCTATGCTATATCTTTCTTATCCTCTTGAATGCAAAGTATTGACTACCTGAAAATTATTTCATAAGCTACAAGCTTAAAACCCTGCACAATTCTAATGTTTATCAAAACTCTGCTAAGATAATGTATTGAAAATAAATAGGGTTGGTTTTGGGAATACTTCCAACTTTGCGTCTTTGGCAGGGTTAGACTTCCACTGGAAAATAAAATTAGCCAAAGCTCTAGCTCAAAACCATTTGAAAGATAAAGCTATGGGGATTACTCTAATGTATTCAAGGTGTACATGTACTTTGAGTACAGCTAATAATAAGCTCCCTGGAAAATATGATGAAGACACTGGCAGATTATCAAAGTTCAACAGAATCGGTTTCATGTATATCTGAGACCACCATTTTCAAAATAGATTGGTGGATTTCAAGTTTACAGTTTCATTTGGAATGTTAACGTTGGGAGGCCTTTTTCATAATCACAGGGAAGGGGACAAGAAGATTTGCCTCCCACTTTCAGTGTGTGTCCTGACACTGTTGTGTCTCAGCATCTGCCTCCCAAGCTAAAGGCCACCCAGGAGCTGGAAGGAAGGGAGCATGCCGAGGAGCTTGTGGTGAAATCTGGCTGCAGTCCCCGAAAGGCCCTTTTGCTATATTTTGAAAGGGTGTTGACTAATATTTGAGTGCTCAGATTGGGGTAGAGTTCTACCCAACCAAACTCAGTCTCTGTTCTGGAGTGGTGTGCATTCTTAGAGTGGTTGGTCTTCAGAAGTGACAGAAAGTTGTTACTTCGTTGTTCTAAAATACAGAAAAACTAATGTTTCAGGTCATATGAATTCCCACAGTAATCTAGCCTCATCTCAGATTCATAAAAAGGGTTTAGTTTTCATAACTGAATATATAAACTGCCTTTCTAGTGAGAGATTATATCACTTCTAGCACCACCGACTCAACAGACGTGAATTTGAGCACACTCCGGGAGATGGCGGTGGGCAGGGGAGCCTTGCGTGCTGCAGTCTGTGGGGTCACAAAGAGCTGGACACAGCTTAACTACGGAACAGCAACAACAAAAGCAGTTGTTTTCATGGGGTGACGTGAAGGTTGCATGAGTCACTCATGACACTTTTTCAACTTGCACATTCTCTCGTCTTGACAGGCCCAATTTCTCCCCAAGATTTTGGTGCATCCCTATCCATGGACGGCGTGGCTGTAATCTATCACTGTGATCAATAGTTACTTGTAAGAGTGGGTTGTGGCTCCTGGATACTGGAGTGGGAAAAAGCTTGAAAAACAGCTTCTCTTTCTTGGAATAACAGTTCTCAACACTGTCCCAAGCTCTTCAGGGATTTATGAAGTTAGTAACGAAGACCCGCAGATGGATTCATTATTTTTTAAAACTACCTTATGGAAACTGTAAGCCTATGACAGTAAAGCTGCTTCGGCAACTGCATAAACCTTGTCTCTCATCTATGGGCTACAATTTTATCAACTCATGTTGATAAGCTACTATCAACAAGCTATATGAAAGCTCTGATGATACATATTCCTTGGTGAAAAGAAGTGGGAAAAAATGAATTTTTATTTAATTAAGTCCGTTCCTTTGATTAGTAGATGGTTTCAAAACATGGGGCACAAAGAAGAAAAATAATTCCAAGAACATGAAGGAATTCAAAATTTTGTCAACCACTGACCTCAAATGAGATAGAATTCAGCATAGGAGAAGAATCTGTTGATTTCTCTTTAATCAGTAATTTATTAATTGTTACATCTGGATGTTTGTGTGGGCACAGATATGTATGCTGCTGCTGATTAGTCACTTCGGTTGTGTCTGACTCTTGTGCGACCCCATGGACTGCCACCTGCCAGGCTCGTCAGTCCATGGGATCCTCCAGGCAAGAATACTAGAGTGGGTTGCCATGCCCTCCTCCAGGGGATCTTCCTGACCCAGGGAGCGAACCCAGGTCTCCTGCATTGTAGGTGGATTCTTTACCATTGAACCACCAGGAAAGCCCACAGATATCTATATTTCTTCTAAAATAGGATGTGAGAAATAACATCAAATATATTAATTAAGGGGAGAGTTCTCTACATATTGACAGCTCTAACCACTTATTAATTTTAATTATGATCTTTTAAAATTACTCACGTTTTATTTATCTTCATAAAATTGAATTCCACACCCTTACTTCTCCTGGGATGGGTGCTGTGGGTGGTGGACTGTGGGAGGTCCAACTTTAGAATGCATTTTAACCAAGTTAGTCTTATCAGTAAATTCTGCATCTTACATAAGGTATTATGATTGACCTTAAAAACATATTTGCAAATACAAAGCTCATGAATGTAGTTCTTACTGCTTTTTGTATAATGGTTAATAAATTAGAATCTGGATACTTGGAGCTTTCTTTCTATTATAGAATTAGCAAGAATTTCTACCAGCAAATTATTATTAGGAAAGTTGTTGCTGAGACAAGAAAATCATAAAGCAGAGATAGGAGCCTTTGAAAGGGACCAGGCTGTTAACTTTCAGGAAATAGAAAGTTCTTCGTCTTTTTCTCTAGTTTCTTCCTAGTTACAATTAGAACTGGAGGGAGAAGGACAAACAGGGCTCCGTCAAACAGCAGTGAGAGACACAGGCTTGAGAAAGGTGACAAAGGTTCGAGATGAACAAACGTTTGAGTGTGTTGGTTTGATCTCCAAAGTATCAGTAAGAAAACAATGAAAGGAGACCAACCGCTGACTTTCCTCCATGGAAGAAAGGTGTCACTAAATTCTGAAACTAAAGTGTATTCCAGAAGAATTCTACTTTTTAAAACAGTAATTCCCAAATTCTTGAGACTCCAGCTCATCTTTTTAAGCTGCTGGAAGAGATAACAATAATACACTGTAAATATTAACCCTGGTCCACTCACATGTTTATTTAACAAGAGTTTGGCATTCTTGGAGTGAATCTGGGCTGTATCATTTTTAGTGTTCAACTGGTGGTCATAGCGACTCTTCCATCAAATTTTAACAAGAGGAAGTTGGGCGCAGAAAGAAAGAAAAGACATGAAGCTGCTAAGCATTTGCCTTGTGAAATAATATTATAGGGATTCATCTCTTTTAAATCCCTTTCTCGTCTCTGCTTGTTTCCACTGTAAAGCAGGAGTAATAGTCGGGAACATGAAAGCAGTCTGACATTTGCTCTACTTGGTGTGTTTCATACCTCTCCTCCGTCAGCATGCGCTCTGTCTAAACAGCAGAGGAGAGAAGCCCAGAGCACAGCCATCAGAGCGCCAGCACAATGCAGACCCTGTGTACTGTGGTCCAGCGAGTCAGAGGGCTCCTAACTAAGTCAGGAAGGGAGTTTTTCACCTGCTCTGAGGACCTAACAAACAATTGCTAGAAAAGCCAGAGAGCATTACATTGTCCATCTGCCAACAGTTCCAAAAAGTGATCTTCCCACTGCTTTGAACTTAGTGAATTTTTTATCCTTTGTGTTCTTCCCCATCGCAATGCTTAATGTTGTGCTCTGTAGGCACATCAGCCTCTCAACAATTGTGGGCAGGTTGGAAATATGATTTGAAATAACAGGATGAGGCAGGGTGAGGTCCATGAAAATGCACGGCTTGGATCTAACATGGGGAGTGGAATGGATGCATTGTCCCACTGCTGCCTTCCAAATCCTCCCTTGTGGTTGCACAAGGCTTGCTTTTGGCAAGGCTGTTCCTGTGATGACAGGACTCTCTCCTTGTGGGTGACTTGAGCTTGCAGACTCTCTTTAGGTTTGCCCCAGAACTTCTGGAGCTGTGTTGTGTTCTTAGACCCCTCCTAGCAGAACTCCTTCATTTCCTCTCTCCTTCCACAGGGCTCAGACTTGCTATGCCCTCCTGAGGGTCCCCTGGCTTCTCCAGCATCCTCCCCTTTGCCCTACATAAAAGATTTTCATCCATGAACCTCTTACAGGTCTAATACTGTGTTGGCAAACTGCTTCTTAGAGGACCTGAACTGAAACAAAAGGTAAAGAGATTTCCTTCCATGGTTTAGAGCTCTAGATTTGAATGTAAATAATGCATTAGGGAAAAATTAAGGGGATTCCCAGGTGGCACTAATGGTAAAGAACCTGCCTGCCAATGCAGGAGACATAAGAGACGCCAGTTGTATCCCTGGGTCAGGAAGATCCCCTGGAGAAGAACATGCAACCCACTTCAGTATTCTGGCCTGGAGAATCCCATGGACAGAGGAGCCTGGTGGTCTACAGTCCATGGGGTCACAAAAGAGGTGGACAAGAGGCAAACATTCAAATGGAATTTCAAAGTGGGCTTGGTCACCCTCTCACTCTTTCAACTCCTTTGCCTCTCCCAGCCCATTAGCAGAGATTGGCCAACTTTTTTTAATGTTGGCCAATAGGGCAAGATAGCAAATGTTTTGTGCTCATAGGTGACATGCTTTCTGCTGCAACCACAGAACTCTGCTATTGTACAGTAGAAGCACCCGTGGCAACATGTAAAAGAGTGGACATGATTGTGTTCCAATAAAACTTTATTTAAAAAGCAGATGGCAGGGCATGATTGGCCTCTGGGCCATGGTTTGTGGATCCATGGTCTTTTGGTTTACATGAAAGATCTTCTTTGGCTTAATGAGTCATTTATTTAGGCCCCTGGAAACTGAGAAGTCCATTTCAAGTTAAAAATCATGGGAGACTCTGTGCTCTGAATTGATATCTTCTTTAAAGGCACTTGCCCTGCCATCAGCATTCAAGGCTCTCTTTTGTGGGGATCCAGTGTCCCATGTGCCCACTCCCCAGATCTCTGTCACTTGCTTACAAATTTGTTAAGCACTTCATTTCCCATTCTAACAAAGGAAAACTTCATTTTTCTTGTTGCTGGAAATTTGAAAATGGAAATGTAACAAGAGGATGACTGCATCTTGCAAAACTTTCTAGCAACTACAGTGAGTCACCATGGCAACTCATTTTTGGATTAAGGCCTTTTGGAGTGGGAGCTGATGAGGAAAAAAAAATGTTGCATGCAGCCAGCTGAGGTTTTGACTTTAGCTAGAAAAATACCTTGAAGTTTTCCCAGGTGTGTAGGAGTTGGAAAAAGGGAAGCAGAGCTGATAAAGGTCCCATGATTCTGAGAACAAACCCAGGTATAAGGTCAGTCAATCAAATGTCCAGGTATTCTACAGCTGAAGTGAGGTGGTAAGGTTTTACTTCCATGATTATGCTTAATTGGTGGTGAACTTTAGTATTTTGTGATTAATATTTTATGCACTTGAGGTGACTATTAATATTCTTGCCTGAATATGTATATTACACTTGGATTATACTATTCTCAAAGAAAGGATTTAGACTGGACCCATTTAGATCATCTTTGGCACTTTTTATTCCAAACTTCAAGAAAAAATGGCAGAAAATGGCCTTGATTCTTGGACAAGGATCTGGGACAGTGGCAATATAAACCTTGGCTCTCCCTCTTGAGAGCCATCCACGACTCAGAATGGATTTCCAAGCCATTTCTTTGTTTCTTGGCACTTGCCCTGATCCCTTTGTCCTTCTCTCTTTCTTTGTTCTTGTTGAGTGCTGAGACAGAGCCAAACCAGAGTAGTCAGTAATAGATGACAAATATTCCTTTATGCAGAACCTCTTAAAAATAGTAACAATGTGCAATACTTTTAATGAAGAACCCATAATTGTGATAGTCAATCATCAAATTAATGATAACATATAATTAATATAATTAGTGACAATAATAATAGTTATGAAGTGGTGGATTAAGCATGATTGCAATAAGTACTAAAATAATAATGAGATTATCATTTCACTTGATCTTTAAAATATCTCACATAAAAACTATCTAGCTGGTATTTTATAGATTAGAAAATTTAGGTTCAGAGTTTAATTCTGCTTAAATAATTCTGCCAAGAACATAAAGTTTTCCCAGGTGGCATGTGGTAAAGAATCCACTTACCAACGCAGGAGATGCAAGATGCAGGTTTGATCCCTGTGTTGGGAAGATCCCCTGGAGAAGGAAATGGTCACCCCTTCCAGTATTCTTGTCTGGAAAATCCTGTGGGCAGAGGGGCTTGGCGGGCTATAATCTCAGTTCAGTTCAGTTCAGTCGTTCAGTCATGTCCGACTGTTTGTGACCCCATGAATAGCAGCACACCAGGCCTCCCTGTCCATCACCAACTCCCGGAGTTCACTCAGACTCAAGTCCATCGAGTCCGTGATGCCATCCAGCCATCTCATCTTCTGTCGTCCCCTTCTCCTCCTGCCCCTAATCCTTCCCAGCATCAGTCTTTTCCAATGAGTCAACTCTTCTCATGAGGTGGCCAAAGTACTGGAGTTTCAGCTTTAGCATCATTCCTTCCAAAGAAATCCCAGGGCTGATCTTCAGAATGGACTGGCTGGATCTCCTTGCAGTCCAAGGGACTCTCAAGAGGCTTCTCCAACACCACAGTTCAAAAGCATCAATTCTTCGGTGCTCAGCCCTCTTCACAGTCCAACTCTCACATCCAAAAAAATTGGACATAACTGAACACACACACACACAGAACACCAAGAACATAAACCTAATAATTCATAAAATTGAAATTGTTTGCTAGTCTGGCCTCCAATGACTGAGAACGTGAATAGGTTCAGAACTTGAACCATGTGATCTGGGTATGAATCCTGGTCCCACTCTTCCATGGTAAACTACTCAACCTCTGTGTCTGCCCCACTGGACTGTTGAAAGGATTAGTATTTGGGTTTGTGGTTGTTGTTTATTTTTTAATTGGAAGGTAGTTGCTTTACAGTATTGTGTTATTTTCTGTGGTATAACAACATGAATCATCTATATGTACACATATATCCCCTGTCTCTTGAATTTCCCTCCCACTCTGACCCGTCCCAACCTTCTAGACTATCACAGAGCACCAAGCTGGGCTCTCTGTATCAGAGAACAGCTTGCAATTAGCTATGTATTTCACACACAGTAGTGTACATATCTCAATGCTACTCTCAGTTCGTTACACCCTCTCCTTTCTCTGCTTCATCCACAGGTCCATCTTCTACATCTGAATCTTTATTTCTGCCCTGCAAAGAGGCTTATCAGTACCATTTTTCTAGATGCCATATATACACGTTAATATACAATATTTTTCCTTTCTGACTTACTTCACTCTGTCTGAAAGATCCAGATCACTACAAATGACCCAATTTTGTTCCTTTTTATGGTTAAGCAATATTCCATTGTGGAGGCATTGCCCAGGATGGTTCAGTAGAAGGATGTGTGCTGATGACACCACTCTAATGGCAGAAAGAGAAGAGGAACTAAAGAGCCTCTTGATGAGGGTGAAAGAGGAGAGTGAAAAGGCTGGCTTAAAACTCAGCATTCAAAAAACTAAGATCATGGCAACTGGTCTCATCACTTCATGGCAAATAGACAGGGAAAAAAGGTGAAATAGTGACAGAATTTATATTCTTGGCCTCCAAAATCACCGTGGGCAGTGACTGCAGCCATGGAAGGGAGGCTATGACAAGCCTATATAGTGTATTAAAAAGCAGAGACATCACTTTGCTGGCAAAGGGCTGTACAGTCAAAGCTATTGTTTTACCAATAGTCATGCACAGATGTGAGAGTGAACCATAAAGAAGAATGAGCACCAAGGAACCGACACTTCTGAACTGTGGTGCTGGAGAAGACTCTTGAGAGTCCCTTAGGCAGCAATGAAATCAAACCAGTAAATCCTAAAGGAAATAAACCCTGAATATTCATAGGAAGAACTGATGATGAAGTTGAAGTTCCAATACTTCGGCCACTTGATGTGAAGAGCTGACTCATCGCAAAAGACCTGGATGTTGGGAAAGGCTGAGGGCAGGAGGAGAAGGGGGTGACAGAGGATGAGATGGCTGATTGGCATCACTGATAAAACTCTAGTAGATAGTGAAGGACAGGGAAGCCTGGCCTGCTGCAGCCCATGAGTTCACAAACAGTCAGACATGACTTCGCAACTGAACAACAACAACAATATTCCATTGTATATACGTGCTGCTGCTGCTGCTAAGTCGCTTCAGTCGTGTCCGACTCTGTGCGACCCCGTAGACGGCAGCCCACCAGGCTTCTCCATCCCTGGGATTCTCCAGGCAAGAACACTGGAGTGGGTTGCCATGTCCTTCTCCAATGCATGAAAGTGAAAAGTGAAAGTGAAGTCGCTCAGTCGTGTCTGACTCTTAGCGACCCCAAGGACTGCAGCCTATCAGGCTCCGCCACCCATGGGATTTTCCAGGCAAGAGTACTGGAGTGGGTCGCCATTGCCTTCTCCATATATGTGCTACAACTTCTTTATCCATTCATCTGTTGATGAACAGCTAGGTGACTTCTATGTCCTAGCTATTGTAAATAGTGCTGCAGTGAAAAATGGGGTATGTGTGTCTTAAACGAGCCTTATTTGGATAACGTTTAGAGCCATGCTCAGCATACATGCTATATTCATGTTTTTAAAATAAATAATTATACTGCATTCAGTTCAGTTCAGTCACTGAGTCATGTCCGACTCTTTGCGACCCCATGAACTGCAGCATGCCAGGCCTCCCTATCCATCGGTTCTGAAAATTTGAATAAATTAGCTGACATTAGGAAATCTACGTGACCTTTCTAAGCTTCAGTTTCTACTCATGTGCAAAATGGAGATAATACTAGTATCTACCTTACAGTTGTTTGCAAAGCTAATTGGACTTAATGTAAAGACCTTATTTCACTACCAGGGACTTACTAAGGGCTCAAATTTTGTTATTTATTGAACAAGTCTTGGTTCTCTAGAGAAACAGAACAAATTATATAAATGTAGTAAAGAATAGAATAGATTTTGACCTATAAGGAGTTGCCTTATGCAACGGTAGAGTTGAGAAATAAGTCTCTGATCTGCAGGCAGAGAGATGGATAGCCAGGGGAGCTAATGGTGTAAATTTCAATCTGAGTCTGAGTCTAAAGTAGATAGATGTGCCAGGTCAAAGACAGCCAAGTAGAAAGCATTCTTTATCAGCTTTCTACTTTATTCAGAATGAACTGTTTTACTCAGACTACTAGCTCAAGTGTTGACATTCAGAAAGACTCTCCCAGACACACTTAGAAATAATGTTTGTAAAAGACTATTTATGTGCCTCTCAGATTAGTATAGTAAGTCACCCAGAGCCAGACATTCTGGAGAGTGAAGTCAAGTGGACCTCAGGAAGCACTGCTGTCAATAAAGCTAGTGGATGTGATGGAATTCTAGTAGAGCTAATTAAAATCATGAAAGATGATGCTATCAAAGTGTTGCACTCAATATGTCAGCCAATCTGGAAGATCTAGAAGTAGTCACAGCACTGGAAAACGTCAATCCTCATCCCAGCTCCCAAGAAGGGAAGTATTAAAGAATGTGCTAACCATCGGACAACTGCGTTTATTTCCCATGCTAGTAAGGTCATGCTTAAAATCTTGTATGCCAGGCTTCAGCGTTACATAAACCAAGAACTTAAAGATGTCTAAGCTGGGTTTGAAAAGGCAGAGGCACAGAGAGATCAAATTTCCAACATTTGCTGGATCTCAGAGAAAGCAAGGGAATTCCAGAAAAACATCTACCTCTGTTTCATTGATTACACTAAAGCCTTTGATTGTGTCGATCATAATAAACTGTGGAAAGCTCTTAAAGAGATGGGAATACCAGACCATCTTACCTGTCTTACCTGGTGAGATGGCTGGATGGCATCACTGATGCAATGGACATGAACTTGAGCAAACTCTGGGAGATGGTGAAGGACAGGGAGGCCTGGTGTGCTGCAGTCCATGGGGTCACAAAGATTCAGACACGAATGGGTGACTGAACAAAAACAACAACATTTATATGTGGAAATCCTAAATCTCAAGGTAATTCTATTAGGAGGTTGGGGGGGGGCGGCGATCTTTGAAAGATGACTAGGTTCTGAGGGTGGAGCCCTTATGGATGGGTTTAGCGCCCTTATAAAAGGGTAACAGGAAAAAGATAGTGTCTAGGAGGCATACCCCCAAAAGACACTGAATCTCCTAGTATCTTGATCTTGGAATTCTAGCTTTCAGGACTGTGAGAAATGCATTTCTGTAGTTTATAAGGCACTCAGTTTGTGCTTTTTTGTTATAGCAACCCCAATGGACAATGTTTAACCAAATATCTAGGCACCCAGCAGCCCAGTCAAGTTCTGCATAATATTAACTGTCCAGGACAATATGGTAATTTTTGTTGTTATTGCATTGTCTTCTTCATGGAGCCAAAATCTATGCAAATAAATCAACCACATCAACACTGAAATATAACCAAGTATAAATGGCTAATGTAGATACTGTGTATAATATTTTAAATTTCTTAGGAGAACACACATCATTCAAAGACTAATCTGCTTGGCTGATGAAATAATTTCAAATACAATTTCAAGGAAATTTCTTCTCATAGAGAAACATCTTGTTTATGCACCACATAACTTAAGAATAATGAGTTGACTAAAAAGACAGTACACACAACATAGACCAATGTACAAAAACTATTAGGACCTTCTTGAAGTGCTGGTTTTAGGCATCAGTTGGACAGCAGCTTTTTAAAAAGCTCAGTTAAGGCAGAGTTCTTGCCAGACAAAGCACCTTTGCCTGTTAGGGGAATTTGTGAAGCATCACAGATGGTTTACTAAAAAAGACCCAGAGGAGAGTCCTACAACCTATGAGCAAAGTGGCACGTGCAGAGTATAACTCCCCTCAAGCTGCCACTATGAACACATAGACCCCCAGCCTCGGTAACCTGGGAAGACCTGGGCCTGGGTGTGATCCAGCCCCTAGCGACCTAGCTCTGTCTCCTCCCATTGTCTCTCCTTCACTTAGGCTGGACTTAGTTCCATAGTAAACATGGCTGGCTATCATTTCTGTGAAGAATACATTTTCCTGACCTCTGCCTAATTCCTTCTTGTTTTTCTGTCCTGCTTAGGTGTCATTTCTCCAAAGCGGTTTCCATGACTCAGACAAGATCAGATCTCTCTGATGTATGCTCCAAGAGCATGTGTAGTCCTGACTTGTAGGACTCAACTCTCAACTATTTTTCTTACCATATATTTTAATATCTGTATGCTAAAATCATGTAAGCTCTTGAAGGGCAGGGCTTGCGTCCATTCCATATTCTCTGTTCTTAATACAGTGCCCAACACATAATAGGATCTCAGATCTAAGATGCATTGATTATAAGACACAATAATATTTCATCTACCAATAGGAAGAAAAAAAGCTTTCAAATAAACTATGACATGATGCTTCTTAACATTTAGCATTTTTATTCTATATTTAATAGAAGACATTGCTTATCCACTCCGGAAGGAACTGGAAACCCATCCAGTATTCTCACCTGGAGAATCCCATGGACAGAGGAGCTACAGTCCATGGGGCTGCAAAGAGTCAGAAATGACTTAGTGACTGAGCATGCAGTCTTGTGTACACATAGGCTTTTCTTTTTTTTAAATCACATATCACTCTTGTACTTAAAGGAAAAATGGGATAAATTGGTAATTACATTTCCGAAACCTCTTCATATTCAAAATCTCTTCTGATTATTTTATTTTTATTGTGATGAACTATATGCATGAATGCTAAGTTTCTTCAGTCGTGTCTGACTCTGTGCGACCCCATGGACAGCAGCCCACCAAGGCTCCTCTGTCCATGGGATTCTCCAGGCAAGAATACTGGAGTGGGTTGCCATTTCCTTCTCCGATGAACTATCAGTTCAGTTCAGTTCAGTCGCTCAGTCGTGTCCGACTCTGCAACCCCACGAATCGCAGCACGCCAGGCCTCCCTGTCCAGCACCAACTCCCGGAGTTCACTCAGACTCACATCCATCGAGTCCGTGATGCCATCCAGCCATCTCATCCTCTGTCGTCCCCTTCTCCTCCTGCCCCCAATCCCTCCCAGCATCAGAGTCTTTTTCAATGAGTCAACTCTTCACATGAGGTGGGTAAAGTACTGGAGTTTCAGCTTTAGCATCATTCCTTCCAAAGAAATCCCAGGGCTGATCTCCTTCCGAATGGACTGGTTGGATCTCCTTGCAGTCCAAGGGACTCTCAAGAGTCTTCTCCAACACCACAGTTCAAAAGCATCAATTGTTTGGTGCTCAGCTTTCTTCATAGTCCAACTCTCACATCCATACATGACCACAGGAAAAACCATAGCCTTGATTGGACGGACCTTAGTTGGCAAAGTAATGTCTCTGTTTTTCAATATACTATCTAGGCCATAACTTTTCTTCCAAGGAGTCAGCGTCTTTTAATTTCATGGCTGCAATCACCATCTGCACTGATTTTAGAGCACCCAAAAATAAAGTCTGACACTGTTTCCACTGTTTCCCCAGCTATTTCCCATGAAGTGATGGGACCAGATGCCATGTTCTTCGTTTTCTGAATGTTGAGCTTTAAGCCAACATTTTCGCTCTCCTCTTTCACTTTCTTCAAGAGGCTTTTTAGTTCTTCTTCACTTTCTGCCATAAGGGTGGTGTCATCTGCATATCTGAGGTTATTGATATTTCTCCCAGCAATCTTGATTCCAGCTTGTGCTTCTTCCAGTCCAGCGTTTCTCATGATGTACTCTGCATAGAAGTTAAATAAGCAGGGTGACAATAGACAGCCTTGACCTACTCCTTTTCCTATTTGGAACCAATCTGTTGTTCCATGTCCAGTTCTAACTGTTGCTTCCTGACCTGCATACAGATTTCTCAAGAGGCAGGTCAGGTGGTCTGGTATTCCCATCTCTTTCAGAATTTTCCACAGTTGATTGCGATCCACACAGTCAAAGGCTTTGGCATAGTCAATAAAGCAGAAATAGATGTTTTTCTGGAACTCTCTTGCTTTTTCCATGATCCAGCGGATGTTGGCAATTTGATCTCTGGTTCCTCTGCCTTTTCTAAAACCAGCTTGAACATCAGGGAGTTCATGGTTCACATATTGCTGAAGCCTGGCTTGGAGAATTTTGAGCATTACTTTACTAGCATGTGAGATGAGTGCAATTGTGTGGTAGTTTGAGCATTCTTTGGCAGTGCCTTTCTTTGGGATTGGAATGAAAACTGACCTTTTCCAGTCCTGACTACTGCTGAGTTTTCCAAATTTGCTGGCATCTTGAGTACAGCACTTTCACAGCATCATCTTTCAGGATTTGAAACAGCTCAACTGGAATTCCATCACCTCCACTAGCTTTTTTCATAGTGATGCTTTCTAAGGCCCACTTGACTTCACATTCCAAGATGTCTGGCTCTAGATTATTGATCACATCATCATGATTATCTGGGTCATGAAGATCTTTTTTGTACAGTTCTTCCGTGTATTCTTGCCACCTCTTCTTAATATCTTCTGCTTCTGTTAGGTCCATACCATTTCTGTCCTTTATCGAGCCCATCTTTGCATGAAATGTTCCCTTGGTATCTCTAATTTTCTTGAAGAGATCTCTAGTCTTTCCCATTCTGTTGTTTGCCTCTATTTCTTTGCATTGATCGCTGAAGAAGGCTTTCTTATCTCTCCTTGCTATTCTTTGGAACTCTGCATTCAGATGCTTATATCTTTCCTTTTCTCCTTTGTTTTTCCACCTCTCTTCTTTTCACAGCTATTTGTAAGGCCTCCCCAGACAGCCATTTTGCTTTTTTGCATTTATTTTCCATGGGGATGGTCTTGATCCCTGTCTCCTGTACAATGTCACGAACCTTATTCCATAGTTCATCAGGCACTCTGTCTACCTGATCTAGGCCCTTAAATCTATTTCTCACTTCCACTGTATAATCATAAGGGATTTGATTTAGGTCATACCTGAATGGTCTAGCGGTTTCCCCTACTTTCTTCAATTTGAGTCTGAATTTGGTAATAAGGAGTTCATGATCTGAGCCACAGTCAGCTCCCGGTCTTGTTTTTATTGACTGTATAGAGATGAACCATGTACATCACAGAAAATTTAGCATCTTAACCTTTTAAAATGTATATTTCAGTGGCATTAAATCCATTCCCATTATTGTGAGATTTATTCCTTAACATATAGTTTAGTTTAGTTTTTTTTTTCCTCTGCCTCACCTTCCACCCCTAAAATACCCTCGGTGCTGTCAAGAGCATTGGTGATAACACATCTTAAAAACATGATCTACTATTGTCTCTGAGAATTTCTTGCAGAATTCATACCCATCCGTCAAGAGTCTGTATATACATACTCAGGCCATAACAGCTCCATTATGACTGCTGCTGGGCCAAAGTGATTTTAAGATGCATCCTATTTCTGGGATTGTTGAAAGTGAAAAAGTGAAACAACAAACATGGCATTAGCCAAATAAATACTGCAAAATCTATAAATATACATAGGAAGTTCTATGCATGTATTTATGTAGATTGGTAGATAGCAATGAAATTTCATGCTCAATATATCTGTGAAAAATGAGGAAGCCACATCTGATTGGGTACAGCCAGCCTTCTTGAAATCTTAGAGATCAAGGCCCAAGAGGTATACCTTCTTCTTTATCTTGCTTCCTACCTCTGTAGGGCTGGAGGGAGGAGAAGGCTGGAGGGCTCTTCTCCATGGAGGACACTTGGCTCTACCTTTCTTTTGAGCTTTGACACTTTCCTCACCAGTCTCTTACCCTCTCATTATAGCACCTGACAGAATGTATACACAGTGACTTAAGATCCTGATTCTGTTGAGGCTTGAGGACCATAAATTATATCTAGTCAAATCCCTTTATTTTATAGAAGAGGAAATATGAGCTCCATAGGCAACTTGCTCATAGTCACATGTGAACAACAAAAGATCAGAGAAAACTTGAGTAGATACTCCAGTGAAAGGTCATAGGTTAAGCGCCTGGGAAGCCTAAACTCATAATATTTACATTGTTTGAAAACATTTGTTATGGGTTAAAAATTTTCTTCTCAACATTCACATTTTGAAGTCCTAAGCCCTAGTACCTCAGAATGTAACTGTATTTGGAGATGAGGTCTTTAAAGAGGTAATTATGGTTAAAATGAGGCTGTTAGGTGGACCCTAGTTTAGTCTGACTGGTGTCTTTAGAAGGCAGAGATTAGGACACAAAGAAACAGACATCAGGGATGCAGCAAGAAAAGCCATCATCTGCAAGCCAACGAGAGAAGCATCAGAGGAGACTTACCCTGTTGACGCCTTCATCTTGCACGTCCAGCCTCCAAAATAGTGAGAAAATAAATTCTTGTTTAAACCACCCTGTGTGCAGTGTTTTGTTATGCCAGGCCTAGCAAACTAATACATCTTAATGAGGGAAGAGAAGAGGGGATTCAGAAAGATAATTACAAATGAAAGAGGAGGAGTGCGCTTGAATGTTTTAATAACTTACAAGAAGATTGGGCTATTAGTGAGTGTTGTTCAGGAAGTCCCAGGAGGAGGTAAATCCTCCTTCCAATCATAGCACTCTTCTTCCCCAGGCATCAAGGCACACATGCACCAAAGGCAAGATTGCAACATTTTGTGGTGAGCATGACTTGGTGTTGCATTCCACTGAGGAACTCTGGTTTGCTGGGCTGGGGAACAGAAGGAGGCCTTCTTTCCTTACTGACATCACACCAGTGTTATCCTCCAGTTGGTTATGCAGGAGGAATGTACATAGAAGAGAAGAAAATCCCATTTTTGGCAGTTTCATGTTAAATTTATTCTTGAGTATATCTGTGTTGTTTATATTTTCCTATAAAGTAATCAATTTCATCAAAATTTTTAAATGTATTAATACAGAATTGTACAGATTTTTCTTTTCTCACAAAAAATAATTTTCTGTATTTATTATAGACCTTTCTCATTCCTTGTTTTGGCTGTCTCTTTTTTTTCCTTTTTCTTCCATACTCTTGTTTTTTTTTTTTTTTATTATTTTAAAACATTTTTAATTGAACAAGAAATGCTTTACAATGTTATGTTGGGACTCTAATCTTCCCTACAATTTATGGCCTCAAAAGAGAATTTTATTTCCTCTATTCAATCTCGTTCCCTTGGAATCTTTAAACCACTGTGCTCACATGCTTTCATTGCCTCTTAACCTGGTCAATTACTGCTGGTTTCTCATGTCAAGGAGGACCTGCTCTTTTCCAAACTTATGCCCTGATTTTTGGGGTAAATCAGCTTCAGACTTTTGCTCTCCTCTGAGTCTTATCATGTTCTATTCTCCTGTCCTGCAGCTTTTCATTTTTTCTTTCTCAGTTGAAGGATAATTGCTTTATAGAATTGTGTTGTTTTGTGTCAAACCTCAATATGAATCAGTCATAGGTCTACATATACCCCCTCCTTTTTTATTCTCCCTCCCATTGCACTCCCCATCCTACCCCTCTAGTTTGATACAGAGACCCTGTTTGAGTTTCCTGAGACATACGGCAAATTTTCATTGGCTATCTATTTTACATATGGTGATGTAAGTTTCCATGTTACTCTTTCCATACATTTCACCCTCTCCTCCCCTCTCCCCATGTCCATAAGTCTATTCTCTATGTCTGTTTCCCTATGGCTGACCTGCAAATAAATTTTTCAGTACCATTTTTCTAGATTCTGTGTACATGTGTTAGTATACAATATTTACATTTCTCTTTCTGACTTACTTCACTCTGTATAATAGCTCTAGGTTCATCCACCTCATTAGAACTAACTCAAATGCATTCCTTTTTATGGCTGAGGAATATTTCATTGTGTATAGGTACCATATTTCTTTATCCACTCATCCTTCGATGGACATCTAGGTTGCTTTCGTGTTCTAGCTATTATAAATAGTGCTGTAATGAACAATAGGATACATGTGTCTCTTTCAATTTTGTTTTCCTCAGGGTATATGCCTAACAGTTGGATTGTTGGGTCATATGGTAGTTTTATCCTTAGGTTTTAAGGGATCTCCATACTGTCTTCCATAGTGGCTGTATCAATTTACATTCCCACCAACAGTGCAAGAATGTTCCCTTTTTTCCACATCTTCTCCAGCATTTATTGTTTGTAGACTTTTTGATGATGGCCATTCTGACCGGTGTGAGGTCTCATTGTAGTTTTGATTTGTTTTACTCTAATAATGAGTGCTGTTGATCATCTTTTCATGTGTTTGTTAGCCATCTGTATGTCTTCTTTGGAGAAATGTCTTTTTAGGTCTTTTTCCTACCGTCTAGTCAAGGCTATGGTTTTCCCAGTAGTCATGTATAGATGTGAGAGTTGGACTGTGAAGAAGGCTGAGCACCGAAGAATTGATGCTTTTGAACTGTGATGTTGGAGAAGACTCTTGAGACTCCCTTGGACTGCAAGGAGATCCAACCAGTCCATTCTGAAGGAGATCAGTCCTGGGATTTCTTTGGAAGGAATGATGCTAAAGCTGAAACTCCAGTACTTTGGCCACCTCATGCAAAGAGTTGACTCATTGGAAAAGACTCTGATGCTGGGAGGGACTGGGGGCAGGAGGAGAAGGGGACGACAGAGGATGAGATGGCTGGATGGCATCACGGACTCGATGGACGTGAGTCTGAGTGAACTCCGGGAGTTGGTGATGGACAGGGAGGCCTGGCATGCTGCGATTCATGGGGTTGCCAAGAGTCGGACATGACTGAGTGACTGAACTGAACTGAACTGTTTGTTTTTCTGGTATCAAGTTGTATGAGCTGCTTGTATATTTTGGAAATTTATCCTTTGTCAATTGTTTTGTTTGCTATTATTTTCTCCCATTCTGAGGGTTGTCTTTTCACCTTGCTTATAGTTTTCTTTACTGTGCAAAAGGTATTAAGTTTAATCAGGTCCCACTTGTTTACTTTTCCTTCTATTCCCATTATGCCAGGAGGTAGGTCATAGAGGATCTTGCTTTGATTTATGTCATTGAGCATTCTGCCAATGCTTTTCTCTAAGAGTTTTATAGTTTCTGTCTTACATTTAGGTCTTTAATCCTAAATGTTGAGTTTATCTTTGTGTATGGTGTTAGGAAGTGTTCTAATTTCATTCTTTTACATGTAGCTATCCAGTTTTCCCAGCACCATTTACTGAAGAGGCTGTCTTTGCCCCATTGTGTATTCTTGCTTCCTTTGTCAAAAATATGGTACACATAGGTGCATGGGTTTATTTCTGGGCTTTCCATCTTGTTTCATTGGTCTGTATTTCTCTTTTTGTGCCAGCACCATACTGTCTTGATGATTGTAGCTTTGTAGTATAATCTGAAGTCAGGAAAGTTGATTCCTCCAGCCCCATTCTTCTTTCTCAAGGTTACATTGGATATTCAGGGTCTTTTGTGTTTACAAATGAATTGTGAAAGTTTTTGTTCTAGTTCTGTGAAAAATGCCATTGGTAATTTGATAGGGATCACATTGAATCTGTAGATTGCATTTGGTAGTATAGTCACTTTCACAATATTGATTCTTCTTACTGAAGAACATTCAATATCTTACCATCTGTTTATGTCATCTTTGATTTCTTTCCTCAGGGCCTGATAATTTTCTGTCTTTTGTCTCCTTAGGTAAGTTTATTACTAGATATTTTATTCTTTTTGTTGCAATGGTGAATGAGATTGATTCCTTAATTTCTCTTTCTGATATTTCATTGTTAGTATATAGAAGTGCAAGTGTTTTCTGTGAATTGATTTTTTAATCCTGAAACTTTGCTAAACTCACTGATTAGCTCCAGTAATTTTCTGATAGCATCTTTAGGGATTTCTATGTACAGTATCCTGTCATCTGAAAACAGTGAGAGCCTTACTTCTTTTGTTCCAATCTGGATTCATTTTATTTCATTGTCTTCTCTTATTGCTGTAGCTAGGACTTCCAAAACTATGCTGAATAATAGTAGTGAAAGTGGACACCCTTGTCTTGCTCCTGATCTTAGGGGGGAATGCTTTCAGTTTTTCACCAATGAGAATAATGTTTGCTGTAGGCTTATCATATATGGCCTTTATTATGTTGAAGTAGGTACCTTCTTTGCCCATTTTTTGAAGAGTATTAATCATAAATGGGTGCTGAATTTTGTCAAAAGCTTTTCTTGCATCTATTGAGATTATCATATGGTTTTTATCTTTCAATTTGTTAATATGATATATCACATTGATTGATTTGTATATATTGAAGAATCCTTGCATCCCTGGAATAAACTCGACTTTGATCATGGTGTGTGAGCTTTTTGATGTGTTGTTGAATTCTGTTTGCCAAAATTTTGTTCAGGATTTTTGCACAATATCAATGATATTGGTATGCAGTTTTCTTTTTTGTTGTTGTTGTCTTTGTCTGGTTTTAGTATCAGGGTGATGGTGGCCTCTTAGAATGAGTTTGAAAGTGTTCATTCCTCTGTAATTTTTTGAGAGAGTTTTAGAAGGATAGGCATTAGCTCTTCTCTAAATATTTGATAGAATTCTCCTGTGAAGCCATCTGTTCCTTGGCTTTTGTTTTTGGGAAGATTTTTGATCATAGCTTCAATTTCAGTACTTGTAATTGGGTTGTTTATAATTTCTATTTCTTCCTGGTTTAGTCTTGGAAATTTGAACTTTTCTAAGAATCTGTTCATTTCTTCCAGGTTATCCATTTTATTGCCATATAGTTGTTCATAATAGTCTCTTATAATCCTTTGTATTTCTGCACTGTCTGTTGTAATTTCCCCTTTTTCATTTATAATTTATTGATTTGCTTCTTCTTTTTTTATTGATGAGCCTGGCTAAAGTTTGTCAATTTTGTTTATCTTCTCAAAGAACTAGCTTTTAGTTTTGTTAATCTTTACTATCATTTATTTCATTTCTTTTTCAATTTTTTGGCTCTGATCTTTATGATTTCTTTCCTTCTGCTAATTTTGGGGTTTTTTTGTTCTTCTTTTTCCAAGTGTTTTAGGTGTAAAGTTATATTGTCTATTCGATGTTTTTCTTCTTTCTTGAGGTAAGATTGTATTGCTACAAACTTTCCTCTTAGAACTGCTTTTGCTGTATCCCATAGGTTTTGAGTTTTCATGTTTCCATTGTCATTTTCTTCTAGAAATTTTTTGATTTCCCTTTTGATTTCTTCAGGAACCTGTTGGCTGTTTAGAAATGTATTGTTTAATCTCCATGTGTTTGTGTTTTTTTACAGTTTTTTTTCTTATAATTGATATCTAGTCTCATAGGGTTGTGGTGGGAGAAGATGCCTGATATGATTTCAATTTTCCTTAAATTTACTGAGGTTTGATTTGTGACCCAAGATGTGGTCTATCCTGGAGAATGTTCCATGTGCGCTTGAGAAGAAGGCGTATTCTTCTGCATTTGGATGGAATGTCCTGAAGATATCAATGAGGTCCATCTCATCTAATGTATCATTTAAGACTTGTGTTTAGTTATTAATTTTCTGTTTTGATTATCTGTCTTTTGGTGTGAGTAGGGTGTTAAAGTCTCCTTCTATTATTGTGTTACTGTCAGTTTCTTCTTTTACGTCTGTCAGTGTTTGTCTTATGTATTGAGGTGCTCCTATGTTAGGTGTATAGATATTTACAATTGTTATGTCTTCCTCTTGAATTGATCCCTTGATCATTATGTAGTGTCTTTCATTATCTCTTGTAATATTCTTTATTTTAAGGTCTGTTTTGTCTGATATGAGGATTGCTACTCCAGCTCTCTTTTACTTCCATGTGCATGTAACATATTTTCCTCATCCTCTCACTTTCAGTCTGTATGTGTCTTTAGGTCTGAAGTGGATTTCTCGTAGACAGCATATATATAGGTCTTGTTTTTGTATCCAGTGAGCCAGTCTGTGTTTTTTGGTTGGAGCATTTAATCCATTTACATTTAAAGTAATTATTGATATATATGTTCCTATTGCCATTTTCTTAATTTGGGGGAGGGGGGTTTCATTTTGTAGACCTTTTTCTTTTCTTGTATTTCTTGACTATATAAGTCCCTTTAACATTTGTTGTAAAGCTGGTTTGGTGGTACTGAATTCTCTTAACTATTGTTTGTCTGTAAAGCTTTTTATTTCTCCATCAATTTTGAATGAGATCTTTGCTGAGTAGAGTGATCTTGGTTGTAGATTTTTCACCTTTCAGTGCTTTAAATGTATCCTGCCACTCCGTTCTGGCCTGCAGAGTTTCTGCTGAAAGATCAGCTGTTAAGTGCATGGGGTTTCCCTTGAATGTTACTTGTTGCTTTTCCCTTGCTGCCCTTAAAATTCTTTCTTCGTGTTTAATCTTTGTTTGTTTGGTTAGTATGTGTCTTGGCATATTTCTCCTTGGGTTTATCCTGTATGGGACTCTTTGTGCCTCTTGGACATGATTGACTATTTTCTTGTCCATGTTGGGGAAGTTTTCAACTATAATCTCTTCAAAAATTTTCTCGTACCCTTTCTTTTTCTCTTCTTCTTCTGGGACCCCTATAATTTGAATGTTGATACATTTGATATTGTCCCAGATGTCTCTGAGACTATCCTCAGTTATTTTCATTCTTTTTACTTTATTCTGCTCTTCAGAAGTTATTTCCACCATTTAATCTTCCAGTTCACTAATTCGTTCTGCTTCAGATATTCTGCTATGGATTCCTGATAGAGTATTTTTAATTTCAGCAATTGTGTTGTTTGTCTCTGTATGTTTATTCCATAAGTTTACTAGGTCTTTGTTAATTGATTTTTTGCATTTTATCCATTCAGTTTTTTGCATTTTCTCTATTCAGTTTTTGCATTTTCTCCATCTTCCATTTCAAGGTTTTTGATCATCTTTACTATCATTATTCTGATTTTGTTTTTTAGATAGTTTGCCTATTTCCTCTTCATTTATTTGGACTTCTGTGTTTCTAGTTTGTTCCTTCATTTGTGTACTATTTCTCTGTCTTTTCCTTTTTTTAAACTTATTGTGTTTATAGTCTCTTTTTACCAGGCTTCAGTGTTGAATTCTTTCTTCCTTTTGATTTCTGCCCTCCTAAGATTGGTCCAGTGACTTGTGAAAGCGCCTTTTTTTTTTTTTAAATTTAGAAATATATATATACATGTATATGTATATATATTTTTTATTATAGTTTTTTATTTTTTTAATTTTAAAATCTTTAATTCTTACATGTGTTCCCAAACATGAACCCCCCTCCCACCTCCCTCCCCATAACATCTCTGTAAGCTTCTTATAGGATGGAATTTGTGCTTAGTTTTTTGTTTGTTTGTTTGCTTTTCCCCTGATGGGCAAACCTGAGTGAGGTGGTAATCCTGTCTGTTGATGACTTGGTTTGTATTTTTGTTTTGTTTTTGTTGTTGTTTAGGTGAGGCATCCTGCACAGGATGCTACTGGTTGTTGGGTGATGCCAGGTTTTGTATTCAAGTGGTTTCCTTTGTGGGAGTTCTCACTATTTGATACTCCCTAGGGTTAGTTCTCTGGTAGTCTTGGATCTTGGAATCAGTGCTCCTACTCCAAAGGCTCAGGCTTGACCTCTGGTGAGGAATGAATACTCCACAGGTGGCTTGTTGTGGTATTAAGTGAGATTAAAACAAATACCAAAAAGTGAGAAACCAAAGATAAACCCCAGATAAATGGCAGTTACAAAATCAGGCAAATAATAATTAAAATAATGGAATATACACATATACATATATACCTATAAGCAAAATCAAAACAGTCCAACAAAACTAAAGTACAATACATTGACTGCTGAATAAAGGAAACCAAAAATTATATCTACCAGTTAAGAACAAAATTAACTAAAGCACAGACTGGAAAACAAAACTAAACAAGGTGCCAAGTGGGGAATTAAGCAATGAAAACAAAAGTAACAAATATGTTGAGAAGAAAGGAAAGAAAGAAAAGAGAATAGATGTGCTGAGTTAAACAGAGGTAGTTAAAGAAGATTTATATATATTAAAGATTAACTGCAAAGGGAAAAGAGTAGTAGGAAAAGCAAACAAAGGAATAAATGTAAGAAAAATAATAATAGGTTTAAAAAAATTAAAATTAAAAAAAAAAGAGAGAGAAAAAAAAAAAAAAAAAAAAGGCCAGGGTGGAGGGTGGGACATGGGAAACTCCACAGAACTGCAAAAGCCCAATGTAAGGGCAGAGGTTTATAACAAGAAAAAATGTGACTTAAAATAAAAAAGAAACTCAGAAGTTTAATAAAGTTTCATAGTGCCAATAAAATAGACAATTGCCACAGAAGTGTGGGCAGTGGCGGAGGGGGGGGGGGCGCAGGGGGCGGGGGGGTGTGGAGAAGGAAAAAAAAAAGAAAAAGAAAAAATGAAAAAAAAAAATCCAAAAAAATCTACAGAGCAAGTCAAAACGTAAGAATAATAAATGTTTTTCTTGAGTCGCTGCTGTCAGAGTCTTTTCCCTCACTGGGAGTCACAGTCCAACTCACCTCCCTAGGATGCCCTCCAACACTGTGCTGATCTCTGGACCTGCTGTGGGGGCAGAGAACCTCCCCCCCCCCCGCCCCCCACCGACAGTTAAGCTTGGCAGGCCACAGTCCACAGGGTCACAAAGAGTTGAAAACGACTGAAGGGACCCTGTGTGCATAGATGTAAGACGTTTTTGTCTGTGGCAGCTCTGCCCCAGGGAGGGTTGAGCATCAGGGTGGCACAGCTGCTTGTGACATGGGGACCATGCAGCACTGAGTGTGCAGGGACATGGACTACTTAAGCTGCAGGAGTTATGGCCCCGTCAGAGTCTTTTTTTGAGCCTCTGGTAGCTGGTGATCAGAAGGCCTCTTTGGCTAAGTCTTTCTCTGTAGCTCGGCCTATTCAGGCACTTAGCGGGCTCACTTGCCTATGGTCCTTCTCTGCTGTTCTGCACCTCAGGCACATAGAGTGCCCCCTGGCTGGAGTTCTGCTCAGTAGATCTGCATGTCAGGCACTCAAAGGGGCACCCTGGGTGGGGTCCTACTCTGTAGTTCCCCCGTGTCAGGCACTTGATCAGCCAGCCTCTCTATTTTTCAGCTGCTGATACTGGCCTACAGGGAGAGAGAATCTATGGTGGTGGCTCCACCCTCTACGTGTAACAGCAGTATCACCTTGCTTCCACGGCTTCCTGGCTTTCATCCCCAGGCATTTCCCACCACAATCTCCTCCCTCACATCCCCTTGATCCATCTCTCCACAGTCAATAGCACCCCTTGCCATGGGATTGCTCCACAATCCCTAAACTTCAGCTCCCAACTGCTGTGTCTTTTAGGGGACTTGCATCCCTGTCTGGGGGTATGTATGGCTGTGGCAAGGACTGTCTAATTTTCATTCCCTTTAAGGTGCCATGGATCAGCTGTTTCACTCTCGGCCTTAAATGTTTCTCATCTGATTCAGTTGCCCCCTTTCGGGAACTGGACCCCAGCTTCAGGTGCCCTACCTGCTGAGGGCAGGTCCAGTCCTACTAACACTCCTGTTTTTCCCCCTAGTTCCTTCATCTTACCAAGTTTTGCGTGGCTCTATATATTCTTTTCCACTGGTCAGGTACTCCTGTCCACTCTCAACTGGTGCTCTGCACGCACTTCTGTGTCTGAAGGTATATTCCTGATGTATCGTGGAGAGAGATGTACGCCATGTCCACCTACTTCACCATCTTGTTCTCTGTCCTGCAGCTTTTCTTCATAGGCTGTATTTTACTAGCTTATGTTTACTCTTCCTTGAAGGAAATGGATCTATACCTGGGTTTTATAATCACATCCAATATATAGGCCAGCTTCATCTCACTCACCATGTACCTGAGTGTTTGTTCAGTTCTTCTCATGTGCGTGACAAGAGAACAAACTGTTATACGGTTCCCGTTTCCACTTCTGGAGTTTGGCAGCCTTCTGCCTGTTGAACCCTGGTGAGGTTTAATCCTGAGACACCCCTCTTCCAGCTCCCCACTCCAAATTCCTTCTGTAACAATTTGAATCCACAAGCTAGATGAAAAGAGAAAACTCAAAAATTCCACTCATATGACTCTTTTAATGCATGCACATAAGACCTGTTCCTCCTATTAAGCCTGTTGTTCTCTGAGTGTTGCAATCTCTATATGGAGAATAGAGAGGTATTATAGAAAGAGAGGCAAGATGTCTTGGGGAAGAGAAAACATGAGAATACCATCTTGCTGCCTTCAAAAAATAGAATCCACAGAGATGCAGGATTCATGCTCAGTGTTTAGTTAGGTCATAGCATCTTTTTGAGTGGGACAAGCAGTGAGGGAATAAAAATATAGTTTCTTTCCATTATCTTGCTTTTCAGAAAAACAGGTTTCCTCTCTTTTTCAGAAGCATAATGTGTGTGTGGGACGTTTTCCAGTCCCATTTCATCATTTTAATTCTAATTTTCAGTGAATGTTTGAGTTTTATTCTTTTCTCTGACCTCTAAGTGGGCAATAACTATTTATGTCTTGCCATTTTACTTTTGACAATGTCTGGAATATCTTCAGTTCAGTTCAGTCACTCAGTCGTGTCTGACTCTTTGCAACCCCATGAATCACAGTACGCCAGGCCTCCCTGTCCATCACCAACTCCCGGAGTTCACTCAGACTCACATCCATCGAGTTGGTGATGCCTTCCAGCCATCTCATCCTCCGTCTTCCCCTTTTCCTCCTGCCCCCAGTCCCTCCCAGCATCAGAGTCTTTTCCAATGAGTCAACTCTTCGCATGAGGTGGCCAAAGTATTGGAGTTTCAGCTTTAGCATCATTCCTTCCAAAGAAAACCCAGGGCTGATCTCCTTCAGAATGGACTGGTTGGATCTCCTTGCTGTCCAAGGGACTCTCAAGAGTCTTCTCCAACATCACAGTTCAAAAGCATCAATTCTTCGGTGCTCAGCTTTCTTCACAGTCCAACTCTCGCATCCATACATGACCACTGGAAAAACCATAGCTTTGACTAAATGGACCTTTGTTGGCAAAGTAATGTCTCTGCTTTTCAATATGCTATCTAGGTTGGTCATAATTTTCCTTCCAAGGAGTAAGCGTCTTTTCATTTCATGGCTGCAGTCACCATCTGCAGTGATTTTGGAGCCCAAAAATATGAGATATGATGGAGTTATATAAAATGTACAATAAGACCCAGAAAGAGTGACATTTGAGTTATGTTTTGGTTATTAAGAGAATAAAGACTAAGAGAGTTATGGAGGATGGTGATGTAAAAGAAAGAGCACTTCTGGGAAAGATAGCAAAAGCTGTGGTCTGAAATGGTCAGAGATTTGCATGTAGTTAATTGTGATTGAAATAGGAGGATGGGAAATAACTGGAAGAGTTTTGAAAGTTCAGTTACCCATGTATGGGTCACTGATGATAATTTTCACCTAGGATTCATGGATGGTACTAGATTCAGACTGGTGGCAGATCATAAGCCAGAGTGATAATGACTGGAAAAGATTTTTTGGTTTGCCTAATTTGTGCATGCACTGACAAAAGATTCATGAATTCAATGCAGATACAAATAATTGAATACAGACCACATAGATGAATGTAAGAGGAAGCATTATCTTGTAAGAGCAAGAGAATGATAAGCCCCTGTTAATTCACAGGTGGTTGCTCTTTAGGAATTTGCAACATGCTGAGTGGGTGATAAAATTGAAAATGATCTTACCTTGTTACTGTTGTTTAGTCACTCTTTGCAACTCCATGGACCATAGCCCACCAGGCTCCTCTGTCTGTATAACTTCCCAGACAAGAATGCTGGAGCGAGTTGCTGTTTCCTCCTCCAGGGGATCTTCCCCATCCAGGGATTGAACCTGTGTCTCTTGAGGTTCCTGCATTGCAGGTGGATTCTTTACCACTGAGCCACTAGGGAAGCCCTCTCTAACTATATTCTTAATAGTTATCTCGCTATTGATACCAAGCAGAAATATCTGTTGGGTCCACATGCAAGATATTAAACTTAAAAACCTAGTTGTAATGTTTTTGAGAAAAAAACTGAAGAATGGGAGTATCCACTAAGGCAACTGATTTATGGTATTCCTTTAATAAAAAAATTTAACATGGTTTTCCTTTAATAAAGATCATATAGACAATATTTTGAAGAATTGTATATCTTGACAAACATTTGAATCCATCACCAAGCACTGGTTCTGAATTATTTGATATTTTACAGTTTTGCTCTGTCTCCTGGATCCCCCTGTTCTGTTTTGGGTATTAGAGTTACTAGATTTCAGGACTGGGGGCCCTAGACTCTGTCGACTTGTGCTGTTCAATATGGTAGCCATGAAACATGGTAGCTATTGAACATCTGAAATGTGGCAAGTCTTAATTGAGATGGACTGTAAGGGTAAAATGCACACCTGATTTCAGACTTCATTTGAAGAAAAGAACATATTTCTTTCATAGTTAAATATATATATGTGTAAATAGCTGATTTCATCTTTTTTAGTTTTTGATGTGACTACTAGAAAACTTTAAATAACATGACTCATATTTCTATTGAATAGTATTGCTCTAGAGCATAGAAAAATTGTCATAGGATTGTGAGTTTAGTGATATAATTTGCCTAGATGTCAGTGACTATGTGAACTTTAATCATTCTATTAGCCCAGAACATTCTGATTATCAGTTTAGTTCAGTTCAGTTCAGTCACTCAGTCATGTCCAACTCTTTGCGACCCCATGAAATCGCAGCACACCTGGCCTCTCTGTCCATCACCAACTCCCGGAGTTCACCCAAACTCATGTCCATCAAGTTGGTGATGCCATCCAGCCATCTCATCCTCTGCCATCCCCTTCTCCTCCTGCCCCCAATCCTTCCCAGCATCAGGGTCTTTTCCAATGAGTCAACTCTTCACATGAGGTGGCCAAAGTATTGGAGTTTCAGCTTTAGCATCAGTCCTTCCAATGAACACCCAGGACTGATCTCCTTTAGGATGGACTGGTTGGATCTCCTTGCAGTCCAAGGGACTCTCAAGAGTCTTCTCCAGCACCACAGTTCAAAAGCATCAATTCTTCGGTGCTCAGCTTTCTTTACAGTCCAACTCTCACATCCATACATGACCACTGGGAAACCTATAGCCTTGACTAGATGGACCTTTGTTGACAAAGTAATATCTCTGCTTTTTAATATGCTATCTAGGTTGGTCATAGCTTTCCTTTGAAGGAGTAAGAGTCTTTTAATTTCATGGCTGCAGTCACCATCTGCAGTGATTTTGGAGCCCCAAAAATAAAGTCTGAAACTGTTCCACTGTTTCCTCATCTATTTCCCTGAAGTGATGGGACCAGATGCCATTTTCTTAGTTTTCTGAATGTTGAACTTTAAGCCAACTTTTCTGCTCTCCTCTTTCACTTTCATTAAGAGGCTTTTTAGTTCCTTTTCACTTATACATATCCCCAAATAAGTACCTATTAGATTCGTTTTTTGTTTTTTTTTTTAACTTGTGGATCTAAACTTTTGTTAAGAAAATCTGCTCTTTAAGTCTTTGACCACATGACTTTTTGTTGACATAATGATGATTTTGGTAATCTAGCTGTCACAGTTACATTTCAGGCAAGATCAGTAGGCTAACTGATCTTTCAAGTCTAGGGAAAGATAAATTTCAGCTTCTCTGATGGAAATGGCTTTGAACTAGTAGTCAGAAGATCCGTATTACCGCCAAAGCTTTCTTGGCCACTTATAAACAGCTTGCATATTCTCTAGTAATATTTTGCTGGGATTCAACAATGTGTTTCCATATATATATAAAGAGGGAAAATGGTAATAGCAATGCAATTGATCTCCAAGGTTATTGTGGCAAGTTTAGGTATAAGATGATAATTACAGTACAAGATGAGCTTAAGTTATCATAGCTTGCACTTTCATAAGAACTTTTGTCTATAAGAAACTTTGCAGTGTTTTTTAAAGAATAATGGGAACTTCCTTCCCAAAGCCCATAAAGGGCCAGTACAGACTGTAATTGGTTATTACTGTTTATTGTCTTGGGATAAAAGTAGCTGGCAGTTACCGTAAAGCACATATCTAGTGACTAGTTGATCTTGATCTTGGATGAATCAATTAAAAAAAAATCCACCCCCTTTAAAATGGAGGTAGAGTGGGGTGAGTTACAGTAAATCTCAGGCCTTTGAAACAATTAAGGAGGGAGACTCGAGTGACTGAAATTTGAGAATCAAGTGTGAGTAGTAGTTGATTATTAACTAATACTGAGTTGAATAGCAAATAAAGGGGCCTTTTCTATAAATCTTTAGATTAATGTTTATATCTTAATGGTGTGAACCTTTTATTTTTTTAGTAAAATACCGTATTAATTAACTGGACTCAGCAAGGAGAAGGTAGCCTTTCTTAATTTTTGACTGAAACGATCCCCTAAAATAAATCAAGAAAAAAGAGTATAATGTCGTGTGGTTAAATGTGCCACTCAAAGAAGCTATTCTAAGCATCAAAATCACATATATTCTTTTGGAAATGCTTGTTACTGTGCTCTTTTCCTTCCTTTCTGCATTAAAAAATAATTTAAAAAGCAAAATAAGAAGATCTGATGCTGCATTATCCTTTAACTGTTTCTTGCTTCCCTAAGATTCTACTTGCCTGAAATACATTTATAGTTTCTTCAGTGCCTATAGAAAGAGAGGCCAAACTTTTCCAGGATGTGCCTTATATTTAAGCTCCAGCTTCATACACTTAATTAGTAGTCTGTATTCATCCTCTGCTACATTTAATCTCATTCTGTTTTGAAGTTATTGTTTTCATGCTTGTTTATATGGTAGTCATTGTGCTCAATGATTTGCATGCATTATTTTGCTTAATCTTCTCCCAAACCTTAATATCACCATCTCTGAATTGAGAGGATAACTGATGGAACCCGGCTCCTCTCATGCAGAGCTCATCATTTACTCCATGCCTGTGCTCTTTGCCCAGTGTACACAGCTTGGAGAACAGGCATTGCCACGTAATACTTAGTTTACAGTTTAATCACTTCACTTCACCTGCCCATATACATTAGCAATAAGTCATAAGGAGCCCTCTTCTTAAGCTATGTGTATCATCTTCTATCCAGCAGTGAGTCCCAAACCTTTGTGGCACCAGGGATGAGTTTTGTGGAAGATGTTTTTTCAATGGACTGGGAGGAAGGAAAGGTTTCGGGATACTTCAAGCACATTATGTTTATTGTGCACTTTCAGTTCAGTTCATTCATTCAGTCGTGTCTGACTCTTTGCAACCCCATGGACTGCAGCATGCCAGGCCTCCCTGTCAATCACCAACCCCCGGAGTGTACTCAAACTCACGTCCATTGAGTTGGTGATGCCATCCAACCATCTCATCCTCTGTCGTCCCCTTCTCCTCCTGGCTTTAATCTTTCCCCACATCAGGGTCTTTTCCAAGGAGATAGTTCTTTGAATCAGGTGGCCAAAGTATTGGAGTTTCAGCTTCAGCATCAGTCCTTCCAATGAATATTCAGGACTGATTTCCTTTAGGATGGACTGGTTGGATCTCCTTGCAGTCCAAGGGACTCTCAAAAATATCTTTTAATTTCATGGTTGCAGTCACCATCTGAAGTGATTTTGAAGCCACAAAATATAAAGTCTGTCACTGTTCCTACTGTTTCCCCATCTGTTTCCTGTGAAGTGATGGGACTGGATGTCATGATCTTAATTCTCTGAATGTTGAGTTTTAAGCCAATGTTTTCACTTTCATCAAGAAGCTCTTTAGTTCCTCTTCGCTTTCTGCCAAAAGAGTGGTGTCATCTCCATATCTGAAATTATTGATATTTCTTCTGGCAATCTTGATTCCAGTTTGTGCTTCATCCAGCCCAGCATTTCTCATGACGTACTCTGCATATAAGTTGAATAAGCAGGGTGACAATATACAGCCTTGACATACTCCTTTCCCAATTTGGAACAAGTCTGTTGTTTCATGTCCAGTTCTAACTGTTCCCTCCTGACCTGCATACAGATTTCTCAGGAGGCAGGTCAGGTGGTCTGGTATTCCCATCTCTTTCAGAATTTTCCAGTTTGTTGTAATCCACACAGTCAAAGACTTTGGCATAGTCAATAAAGCAGAAGTAGGTTCATGACATTGTACAGGAGACAGGAATCAAGACCATCCCCAAGAAAAAGAAATGCAAAAAAGCAAAATGGCTGTCTGAGGAGGCCTTACAAATAGCTGTGTAAAGAAGGGAAATGAAAAGCAAAGGAGAAAAGGAAATATATACCCATTTGAAGGCAGAGTTCCAAAAATAGCAAGGAGAGATAAGAAAGCCTTCCTCAGTGATCAATGCAAAGAAATAGAGGAAAACAATAGAATGGGAAAGACTAGAGATCTTTTCAAGAAAATTAGAGATACCAAGGGAACATTTCATGCAAAGATGGGCACAATAAAGGACAGAAATGTTATGGACCTAACAGAAGCAGAAGATATTAAGTAGAGGTGGCAAGAATACACAGAACTGTACAAAAAAGATCTTCATGGCCCAGATAATCACAATGGTGTGATCACTCACCTAGAGCTAAACATTCTGGAATGTGAAGTCAAATGGGCCTTAGGAAGCATCACTATGAACAAAGCTAGTGGAGGTGATGGAATTCCAGCTGAGCTATTTCAAATCCTGAAAGATGATGCTGTGAAAGTGCTGCACTCAATATACCAGCAAATTTGGAAAACTCAGGAGTGCAGGACTTTTACAGCATCATCTTTTATGATTTGAAATAGCCCCACTATAATTCTATCACCTCCACTAGCTTGTTTGTAGTGATGCTTCATAAGACTCACTGGACTTCGATTTCCAGGAGGTCTGGCTCTAGGTGAGTGATCACACCATTGTGATTAATCTGGGTCATGATGATCTTTTTTGTATAGTTCTTCTGTGTATTCTTGCCAGGTTTTCTTTCTGCTTCTGTTAGGTCCATTCCATTTCTGTCCTTTATTCTGCCCATCTTTGCATGAAATGTTCCTTTGGTAGCTCTAATTTTCTTGAAGAGATCTCTAGTCTTTCCCATTCTGTTCTTTTCCTCTATTTCTTTGCATTGGTTGCTGAGGAAGGCTTTCTTTTGTCTTATTGCTATTCTTCAGAATTTTGCCTTCAAATGGGTATATCTTTCCTTTTTCTCCTTTGCCTATTGCTTCTCTTCTTTCAACAGCTATTCATAAGCCCTCCTCAGACAACCATTTTGCCTTTTTACACTTCTTTTTCTTGGGGATGGTCTTGATCCCTGCCTCCTGTACGATGTCACAAACTCCGTCCATAGTTTTTCAGGCACTCTGTCTATCAGATCTAATCCCTTGAATCTATTTCTCACTTACACTATATAATCATAAGGGATTTGATTTAGGTCATACCTGAATGGTCTAGTGGTTTTCCCTACTTTCTTCAATTTAAGTCTGTATTTGGCAATAAGGAATTCATGATCTGAGCCGCAGTCAGCTCCTGGTCTTGTTTTTGCTGACTGTATAGAGCTTCTCCATCTTTGGCTGCGAAGAATATAATCAATCTCATTTCGGTGTTGACCATCTGGTGATGTCCATGTGTAGAGTCTTCTCTTGTGTGGTTGGAAGAGGGTGTTTGCTCTGACCAGTGCATTCTCTTGGCAAAACTCTATTAGGCTTTGCCCTACTTCATTCTGTACTCCAAGGCCAAATTTGCCTGTTACTCCAGCTATTTTTTTACTTCCTACTTTGGCATTCCTGTCCTTTATAATGAAAGGACATCTTTTGAGGGGTTAGTTCTAGAAGTTCTTGTTGGTCTTCATAGAACCATTCAACTTCAGAAACTGCACTTTATTTCTATTATTATTACATCAGCTCCACCTCATATCATCAGGCATTAGATCCTGGAGTTTGGGAACCCCTCTTCTATACAATACACGCCTAGAATTATCATTTGTGGTGTCTATGGTAACTCGTGTCAAAAAAAAATACCTTGGACTAATAGATGGTTTAAAAAAGCTTTATTGAGGATGATGATGATAATGATAACTATTAACATTTGGCATTAACAGGTGATTCAATTTCTATTCTCTTCCCACACAGACTTCTTAAAACTTCAGCCTTTGAAATCTTCCCACATTTTTTTATCCAGGCAGTTCAACTTCATTTCTACACTTCACACCCAGAACCTCCACAGAGTGGGAAGCTCAGCTATCAGATTTTAGGAACTAGTCTTCTTTTGAGATAAAAACACATTCCAGTCTCAGGAAGTGGGTCATATCCTAGCAACAATAAGGAGCTGAGACTGGGCACATCTGCCAAGGATGCCAAAGTGAAGTTTGATACTTTCCTAAACTACAGTTTTTAGATAATACACATATTAATTAAAACCTGCCTCTTGTAACACACACATTACAAACAGTGGTACCACACTCAGCAAATAAATGGGTTCTACTGCAAAGCCAGCAAAAATCTCATCTGTGCCTCTTCTAATCAATCAAATCATCCAAGCTCTTTGAGATAATTGCACGGCATTGCAATGGGAATGGCAATGTAGTGGCTGACAGTTTTTGTTTTAAATGCCTTTATTTCAGTTTTAGTTCCAAGAAAAATGCTATAAATCCTGAGCTGTACTTACATTTATAATTTAAATGAACACATTAATGTACTGTATTATAAAAGCAGGATGAGAAGCCCTGTCACAGTATATTGTCAACACACTGAAGAAACCCTTTCCTTTTTTACACACACAAACACATACACATACACAGACACACATACACACAGGCCTTGAACAAGGGGGAACACAGATACCACAAAAACCTGATGCTAGAGAAGTCTGCTCAAGATATAATCAAACTTAAAAGCTTTTGCATGGCAAAGGAAATCATAAACAACCCACAGAATGGGAGAAAATATTTTCAAATGATGTGATCGACAAGGGATTTTCTCCAAAATATACAAACAGGTCAGCAGCTCAATTAAAAAAAATTTTTTTTAATGAGCAGAAGACCTAAATAGACATTTATCCAAAGAAATCATACAGATGGCCAAAGAGCACATGAAAAGATGCATAATATCACTGATTATTAAAAATAATTAAACAATTTAAAGTCTATTTTATTAAGGTATATTTTACATATAAAATACACCCATTTTAAGTCTACAGCATGAGGTTTGGAAAATATGTATCCACATATAATCAATACCAGAATCATACTATGGAAACTTCTCTCATCTCAAAAAATTCCCTCTTTGTTGGCATTTCCCTTATATTCTGGCTCAAGACAGCCACTGATCTGATTTCTTTTCTAATGCTTTATATAAACGGACTCATAAAGTATGCATTCCACTATATCTGGCTTCTTTTTTATAGCATAATGCATAATGTTTTTATATTGCTTTTGTTGTATTAGCAAATTGTTCCATTTTATTTCTAAGTGGTATTCCATTGTGTGACCATGCCATAATTTGTTTGGAAGCTTTTGGCTATTATGAATAAATCTAAATGAGCATTTGTTTACAGATCTTTGAATAGCCAGGGCACATGTTTTCACTTGTCTTTGATAAATACATATGAATAAAGATGCTGTGTCATAGGAGAAGTATACATTCAGTTTTTAAAGTTTCTTTCTGGAGGAGTCTGCTACATTGTTTTCCAAATTGTTGAATGACTACTTTCCCACTAGCAGTGTATGAGAGCTCCAGTTTCTCCATATTTCCACCAACACTTGGCATTATTGGCCTTTGTAATGTTAGCTATTCATATGGATATATAGTGATATCTTACTGCAGTTTTATTTTTTAGTCATAAATCCATGAAATTTATTTTTTAAATAAAAACAATAAGAAAAAATTAATACTGTGTGATGTCACTTATATAATGAATCTAAAAATGTTGAACTCATAGAACCAGAGAGTAGAATGGCGGTTACAAAAAACTATGGGGTAGGGAAAATGGGGAAATGTTGGTTAAAGGGTACAAACTTTAAGGGATAAGATGAATATATCTTGGGATCTAATGTACAGCATAGTGACTATAGTTAATAATACAGTATTGTATAATTGGAATTTATTAAGAGATTACATCTTAAGTGTTCTTACCAGAAACCAAAGCCCTATATACTACACACACATATATATTATCATCATATTATGCACTCTAAATATATACGTACAAATTTTGTTTGTCAATTATGGCACAACAAGGCTTCCCTGATGGCTCAGTGGGTAAAGAATCTGCCTGCAATGGAGGAGGCAAAGGAGACATGGGTTCAATCTCATGGGTCGGGAAGATCCCCTGGAGAAGGTAGTAGAAACCCACTTCAGTATTCCGGCCTGGAAAATCACAGGGACAGAGGAGACTGACTCGCTACAGTCCATGAGGTTGAAAAGAGTTGGACACGACAGATCAGCCAACACACAGGCTGGAAAAGAAGCTATAAACATTGTTATAATCTATTTCCTTAGAGGTTACCCTCCTTAGTGCTTTAGTCTCTATCACTGGAGTTTTAAATTTGCATTTTCCTGATGACTAAATGATACTGAGTATCTTTCCTGTGCTTATCAGAAAATCGTACTATCTTCTTTTGTGAATTGTCTTTTCATAATTTTTTTCTGTTTTTCAGTAGATTGACTTCTTCTTCTTCTTCTTCTTTTTGAGCCTCCTTTATGTCCTGGATGGGCTTTCCTGGTAGCTCAGATGGTAAAGTGTCTGCCTACAATGCAGGAGACCTGGGTTCGATCCCTGAGTTGGGATGATCCCCTGGAGAAGGAAATGGCAACCCACCCCAGTATTCATGCCTGGAAAATCCCATGGACCAAGGAGCCTGGTGGGCTACAGCCCATGAGGTTGCAAAGAGTCGGACATGACTGAGCGACTTCACTTCACTTATGTCCTAGATATAAGCCATTTGTGAGACAGATACAATGTAAATATTTTCTCCTATTCTTTGGCTTTGCATTTTCAGCTTATTAATGCTCATTTGAAGGGCAGAATTTTTAGTTTAGGTAAAGGTTGGCTTACCATATTGTCTTTAATTTTGGCCTTAGGGATCTTGTCTAAGAAGTCTTTACCAACATTAAAGAATGCAAATGTTATAAATCTGGATTAAATGTTTAAGGTTATGACACATTTAGAGTTGCAGTATGAGGTAAATGTTGAGCTTTGCTTTTTCTACACACTGAATTCTAGAACAATGTGTTGAGAAGACTGTCCTTTCCCATTGAATTATTGTGGCATCCTTGTCAAAAACAGTTGACCACATATTCATGTGTATATAGGGGGCAAGCATACATTTAATTCTTTCTGTAATCTCTATTTTATTTCATTGATTAAATTCAATTCACAGGTCAGTTCTAAACTGTCTTGATTTGAAATAAGTCTTTAAACCCAGTAGTGTGAGTCTTCCAGCTTTATGCTTTTAAAAAGTATTTTAACTATTCTAAATCCATTTTATTTATCCATATAAACATTGGAATCATCAATTTCTACAAAGAAGAAAACTAGGTTTGTTCTAAAGCTGTAATGTCTGTAGATAAATTTGAACAGAACATCTTTATAATATTGTCTTTTAATCCATGATTTACTATGTTTTAATTTTCCCTAGAAATTTGACAATTTTAAGTGTACAGAGAGTGAACTTATTTTGTAAACTTTATCCTTCAGAGTCTTATATTTCTGGTAATGTTGTAAATGGTATATGTTAATTTTCATTTTTTTGGCTACTAAGTAATTCAGTTGCTTCTGTATATTGATCTTATAGTCTGCAAATGTTACAAATTAACTTCCTAATTTGGGTAGCATTTTGGATATCTGCTAGGATTAATGCATGACTTTGTTTATAAAGGAATGATAAAGTGGCCCCTATTTTAACTATATCTAGGAGCACAATGCTTTCACTCCTTCTATAGATAAGTAAATTGAGATTAGAAAGATTGAGTGGTAAAGCAATGAAGAGAAAGGACTTGGGGTTTAGGCTGGAATCCAAATTTTTACCGTTTACTAGTTATAAACCTTGGGTAAGTTATTCTTCTGTCTTGGTTTCTACATATCTAACACAAATATGCTGATGCTGATAAAAATAATAATACAAGTAATAATTTAATATTAGAAATTGTGTTTTACTACTGTTGTTATATTAACCAAGATAATGAATGTGAAGGTTTTAGCACAGTGCTTGGACACAGTGACAAGTTTTAGCACAGTGCCTCAGACACCAACCAATGATACTTGGGTAGACTTCTGAATTCAAATTTAGGAATGTAATATTGATGAACAAGATAGATGTTTTCCCATTATTGATCAAAATTGTTTTTCCTTTAAAAAGTGTCCAGAACAGGAAAAATATGTATTCAAGCCCATAGGATAAATCCCCTTGAAGAAAAGACAAAGTAAACTTATTCAAAGATATGTGAGAAGTCTTGTTTGTTTTTGTGGGGAAATTTTGACTGGAAGATTTGTAGGTAATGCGTGATATATTCTCAGTTCAGGGTCCCTACTAGTTAATTAATCCCAATGATGGATATCTTTAATTCTAGGTAATAATGAACAAATTCATAGTTCTTAGACTGTCACTCAAAGCACAAGTTTTAAAAGACTGATACACTTTTCTTTTTAAAACCCATAAAATCTCAAATGATCACAAGAAGGGCTTTGTAGAGAAAAACTAGGAAAAGCTAGCATGCGATTTATCATGGTCCAAAGATGATCCTCAAGACCTATCAGATTGCAAGGGGATATTTCAGCTCAGTCAGGGGGAATTTAGAAGTCTTTCTCTGCTGGCTGATCACAACCAGTGTGTCAGCCGACAACATACGTGTACTCTCAGATGACAGCAGTGCTAGCTAATTAGCTCTTGTTTCTGTTTTGACTACTGACAGACTTAAATTATACTCATACTGTCGTGCAGAACAAATGCATAGAAAGGTGTGCCTTTGATCTAAATCATATAATTAAAAAACATATGGCTAAAGATAATTTTGGCTTGAAAACCAAATATCCTATTTCAATAGAAGTTCAAGTTGACTTATAAAAATCCAGACATTACCTCTGAGATTGACATTACAAAATGTCCTGAATATCTCTGCAAATTCCTCAATCCTCTTATCACTTTGACTTTTTAAAGATTTAATGCTATAGTTGTAAGTATAAAGCATGCTCTTTATGTATAATTCTTGAACTAGAATAAATTTCATCCTTTCATTATGATTAAAAAGTTTTCCCTTTTCCTGATCCTTATAAACTCTCTTCCAACAATCTTTATTAAAGGTCAAGAAAATGGTTTTTATAAAAGCCAGAATAACATATCACTTGTAGTAATTTAAATTGCAGAAGAATTTGTACCTGTTTGCTGAGGAGCTCTGTAAAGCATTCTAGGGGTGTTGGAATATTTTCCTTTTAAAGACAAATGCTCCACGCTTGGCATGCTTTAGCCATTGTTGCACCCATTTGAAGACTTCTAGATTAGAGTTGAGCATGGGCAAAGCACCCCTCAAGGGAAAGTGTATGTGTTGGAGATCTTTGCCTTTTTCTATACTCCATTGGGCTTCCCAGGTGGTGCTAGTGGCAAAGAACCCACCTGCCAGTGCAGGAGACATAAGAAACATGGGTTTGATCCCTGGGTCAAGAAGATCCTTTGGAGGAGGGCATGGCAACCCACTACAGTATTCTTGCCTGGAGAATCCCATGGACAGAGGGGCCTGGCTGGGTACAGTCCATAGAGTTGCACAGAGTCAGACACAACTGATGCGACTTAGCACACACGCATACTCTACTGCTTTTCTTTTGCTTTTTTTACTTCATTTTTCTTTTCAAAGAAACACCAGTCAGAAATACAAGTATGCTTTCTGATGTCCTTGATTAGAAGCTGCCCAGATGTTGAGAGGCGAAACCAAAATTATCATTTACATAATCCTTAATGCTGACCATTTTAAAACACACTGCAAAAAAATCAATTGTAAAAGGTAGGTTTAAACAGGCTCTTCTGTCTCCACTACATTGTCCTCATATCACTAAGATAATTTAACACTGAAATAAGCTTGTGTTGTGTGCTCAGTTGCTTCAGTCTTGTCTGACTCTTTGTGACCCTATGGACTGTAGCCCACAAAGCTCCTCTGTCCATGGGATTTTCAGGCAAGAATATTGAGTGAGTTGCCATGTTCTCCTGCAGGGGATCCGCCTGACCCAGGGATCAAATCTGCGTCTCCTGCATTAGCAGGTGGCTTCTTTACCTGCTGAGCTGTTGGGAAATCAGCTTATGTAATCATAGAAGTCAAAGAGCTGCCACTGTCAACCTGTGCATTCCACAGCTTTCCAAAGGACTTCCACCAACACGATGTTTCAATCCCTTGTGTCCAAGGAGTGGTCAAGGTTAATCAGTCAGCTTTCAACTTTCAACTGAAGAATATACCCCAATGGAGTGGTAGCTATAATCATATGGTATTTTTAGGAAAGTGATACTCTGAAAAATAATATCATAATTATTTATTTATGAAATGTTGGTTAAAACTGGAGATTTAATAATGACTGCTAGAACATATCATTATATTTCTAAAAGAGATAAAATATGCACAGAGAGAGTATCAATCAAATGAAGTATGAAAAGTCTCAGTCTTGTTATCTTCTTAATGAATGCAGTACACAGTGTCATAAACACCCTTACATCCTTGTCACATACTATGAATTACAAAGAGAAATACCGAAGAGATGGTAAATTGACTTCCTGTGGACAGGGTCTAGTGTGTTAATCCTTTGTCCCTTTCTCACTTCTTAGATGCCTTTCATTAGTGAGCTCTCATACTCTAATAATCAATCCCCAAATACTCATAATTACTATTGCCATTTTCACAGTCACATTATGATATTTTTAGTATGGTGAGTACAGTAATTATTTGTTAACAGCAACACATGAAAGTACGAATAAAATATCTTTATGTACAAAGTGGCAAGGCAGGATTTTGACCCAATATTTAATAATACACTTGCAAATTTTCCCTGTGTTAACATAGTGGAAAACAATAAATATAAACGTTAGGTAATATAAGAACAATGAAAAAGTAGAAAAGTCTCCGTGGATGAAAACTGTTGGTTCTGAAAACTTTAAACTCAAGGGACAGAGTTCATCAGTGAAACCACGTGCTGGTCTGTCAGGTTAACTGCTCACAGATGCCCCTCCTAAAATCCACTCTCCTAGGAATATGGTATTCCTATGAAATGTGGTAATATGCTTCTTCACATCCTAAAGGACAGGGGAGCAGCATGATTCTTTCTGATTCTGTTAGATTACTACCGCATGTCATCCGGACATCACTTCATTGGGACAGGTGACTGGCAAGCAGGATTGGAAGTCAGGATTGATTCCACAGGGCTTTCTCCCCATGGAGCATTGAAGCTGAAGAGTAAGCCTGTTGGGGGAAAACAAAAAGGTTCAGATTACAAGAAAGGGAAGAAGTAGAGATGCTGGAGGGAGACCATCACTTGGTAAGAAATGTCAGAGACCAGCTGAATTTTTCCACCCAGTAGAGTCACTGAAGGGACTTCCCTGGTGGCTCAGACAATAAGCAATCTGCCTGCAATGTGGGAGACCTGGGTTCGACTCTGGGGTGAGGAAGGCCCCCTGGAGAAGGGAATGACAACCAACACCAGTATTCTTGCATGGAGAATTCCATGGACAGAGGAGCCTGGTGGGCTATAGTCCATGGGGCTGCAAAGAGTCAGACATGACTGAGCAACTAACACACACACACACACACACACACACACACACACACACACACACACACACACAGAGTCACTGGAATGTCCCATACGCACTTCAACCTCAACAATTCTGAAAGGAGACCCACTAGAGTGCCTCTCAAACCCACTCCCTCTTGCTCAGTCATTCCAACCTTTTCTCTTACCTCCACTATCCATGCAGACAATCATGCTACAAGCGTAGCCATACTCTATACCCCTAATAGTCCTGACCCACAATGCCTGCATTCACACAATCACCACCTCTGGAGAATTTTATTTTCCAGACACTTCTCTATTCCATACTGCTGCTCCATCTCCATTCCAGCTACAGACTTGGCTTAGCCAGAATTGCAATAGCCCTCTGACTTCTCTGCTTCTAGTTTTATCATTCTTGAATTAATCTTGCACATTAAATGTTCAGTGACATGTTTCAAGCACAAATCTCACCATATTTGTCTTCTGATTAAAACACTTCACTGTACCCTATCACTAATGGGACATCATTCAAGGTCTGTTGCTTGGGGTAAAAATGTGAGTCGTTATGAAATTTATTGGCAACTTTCATGCTTTGCTGCTGTGTACTTATCAGGGAGAAGAATGAAGGGGCACTCTCCACCTCTCGTTTACAGGAAGGCTTTAGTTTATTACTTTGGGTTTTCTCATTTGCAGTACAGAAACAACTGTCTGTGTTGGTCTGAAAAGAAGCAGAAGCCGGAAGTTTCTGTGCTTTAATTGGGAAAGGGGCACCCCCCCACACATGGAAAGGCTTAGGTGCCCTTTCATGCTGCTGGTGGCAGTGCCGGTGGTTTGCTGGAATCTGGGAGGAGAATGACAAGGTGGGGCTGGGGTGGGCAGGGGGACCAGGGTGGAGACCTGCATTTCACTCCCTTGTGGCATGGTTGATGGAGGCAGGGCCTTTGGTAGGAACCAGTGCACTGCTGCCTTGCCTGGGAGGAAGCTGGACACTAGTTGCCATGGTTTGGGGGATGCTTCAAAGAGCCAGGAGTGGACAGAGGGTCCATGTCAAACCTTAGTCTGCAGAAGTGACTGTAAAGCAGGGCATTTCTCATGTCCTCCCAGAGCACCTGTGGCTGACAGACGGTCCAGCCCAGGCAAGAGCGTGGTGTCGTTCTAGAAGTACAGTGATTATTGGGATGGCTGAGAAACAGTCCCCACTCTCAGATTTTGGCCTCATTTCCTGGGTGTGTTCTACATTCAAGGTCAGAGAGTCTCCCAAAATGAATAAATGGCTTCTTGATGGCATTAATAAAAAGGAAAGAATCTGATTTTATTCTGCTTAGGAAAAGAAAGCATTTCATTCTCTCCACGTGGAGTCCTGTACACTGTAGCTTAGCCAACCCCTCTTATGATCTGGTACCCTCAACTGCTTCACCCTCACTTATCAGCCCTGCTGGCACTGAGCTCTGTCTTCTAGAACTGTGCTTCCAACATTATCTATGGACCAGGCTGGCTTTTTTAAACATCTCTAATCAGTTGCAAACTGGTATTTTTTAAAATAAAATCACGAGTAAAATGTTGAAGCAATATCAGATTGCTATGACAATTTTAAATGCTTACACTCAGAGGCTGTACTTAATCTCATTGTGGAACAGAATCAACAGTTCACTGACCCTGCAACAGCTCTAGGGTAAACAGTTTTCTATAAAATTTTCCATACCCCGTGCAGTTTCATAATTCTTTGCATCTATACATGCTGTTCCCTGTGCCTAGAAAAACCTAGGTCACTTTTTTTCTTATCCTGTAAGTCTCAACTTAAATACTAAATTCTCTAAGAAATTTATCATTAAACTTCAAGGTACTATGGCTATCTTTATCTGACTCTTTGCGACCCTATGGGCTGTAGCCTACCAGGCTCCTCTGTCCATGGGATTCTCCAGGCAAGAATACTGGAGTAGGTTGCCATTCCCTTCTCTGGGGTATCTTCCCGATCCAAGGATTGAACCCTGGTCTCCCACACTGAGGAGGTCAGATTCTTTACCATCTATCTTATTTACCATATTCTGCTAAAATGATCTTATTTGTATATCTTGCCACGAGTCTAAGCTTCTTCAGGACGGCAACCATGTCATGTTCCTCTTAATATCTGGTCTAGTACTTAGCAGAGTAAGATTTCTGTCACTTTTTTCTTCAACTGAACCATAATCCTCTGTAGGTGAGCTTCCAAGTGAAGCTAAGTGTTTGCAACATAGATCAGCTAGGTAAACATTTTGATTTGTTTGAGTAAGATAATGGTCAGGATTAATATGGTACTGCTAATTTTTTCTCCTTAAAGATCAGAAATCAACAATAGGAACAAACTGGGGTTTTCACCAGAGTGTATTCCACATTGACAGTCTTTCTCAAGAAACGGATTTTGCTTGCTTCATTAATGATTTTATCCATTAGTTGATGTTCCAGTTTGAATGTTTATACAATACCAGCATAAATTTTCTTTCCAACATTATAATCCCTCTAAAGTTCAGTTTGCCAGCTTCAATGATAATACAAAACTTTATGGTCATGGAATCTTTCACAACCCTAAATATTATACATTTGTGGTTCTCAAAAAAATTAATGATTGCTTTAATAATAAAGTATCATGTTAGATTCTTTAACCATATTGACAATACTTTATAAACAAAGGAGCACAATGGTTTTAAGAGAAAAGACCATTCTGTCCTGGTTTTATAGATATTGAACACAGTGTAAAGCATTATGAAGAAATTCATTCAGGGCTATAGACCAGTATTGGAAAATAAATCTCTTTTTACTTGTGACGTTTTCTTTTTAGCCCTCATCATTCATTTTAAATGTAAGAAAAATAATTGAAAAACATATTAAGCTCTTCTGGAAGTTCAAGAAGATGCTTTTGGATTATCAAGGGTATCATTTAGAAAATTACAGAAGTAACAGTGAATTATATCTGGGAGAAAAGTAGAAACGGGTAATATTCCGTTTTGTTAAGGATCCGTGGGAAGAGACTTTCATACAAGTTACTGGTCTTGCTTATTCTTGGTTCCTTATTGATCTGAAATTCCCTTCATATCTTAAATGGGCAGGTGACTCATAGCAGAATGGACAGGGGAACTATTGGCGAGGGAGTGACCAGGTGGCAGCCAGTCCCCTGCCTTCTACAGCATAGGATTGGTCTCAGAACAATTAAAAGGACTTCTGTTCAATTCTGAAATTGTTTTCCCTCTCATTTAAGATTTATCTTGGACTCTGTTGCTGTTTAGTCACTCAGTAGTGTCCGACTCTTTATGACCTCATGGACTGTAACCCTGCCAGGCTCCTCTGTCTATGGGATTTCCCAGACAAGAATGCCGGAGTGACTTGCCATTTCCTTCTCCAGGGGATCTTTCCAACCCAGAGGTTGAACCTGTGTCTCTTGCATTGGCAGGCAGCCTTATATCTTGGACATGTTTCAGTTTGTTTCAGTTCAGCTCAGTTCAGTCACTCAGTCGTGTCTGACCCTTTGCAACCCCATGGACTGCAGCACACCAGGCCTCCCTGTCCATCACCAACTCCAGGAGTCGACTCAAACTCATGTCCATCAAGTCGGTGATGTCATCCAACCATCTCATCCTCTGTTGTCCCCTTCTCCTCCCTCCTTCAATCTTTCCCAGCATCAGGGTCTTTTCAAATGAGTCAGTTCTTTGAATCAAGAGGCCAAAGGAGTTTCAGCTTCAGCCTCAGTCCTTCCAATGAATATTCAGGACTGATTTCCTTTAAGATGGACTGGTTGGATCTCCTTGCAGTCGAAAGGGACTCTCAAGGGTCCTCCAATGCCACAGTTGGAAAGACATGTTTATGTGCAATTAAAAAATTATCTTGAGAGTTATTTCTTTTTGTTAGCTGTGTAATGTCATCAATAGGATGAAAAATAATTTATTTGAAATTTCCATACCATTAGACATACTGTTTCTAAACGTTTGCTACTATTCTCCGTATACTAAGTTTTAATAATATTTCAATAATTTCCTTATGAAAATGTCCTAAAGTGAAGTTACTAGGTGACAAATGTGAAATTTTAAGTCTCTTAGCTAATATTACCAAACTGCTCTTCAAAAAGATTAATCCAATTAATCCAATTTATGCTGTTAAATGCAGCATATGAAATTATCTGTTTCACCAGTATGCTTTTTAAATACTGGAAAAAGAAAGCTCAATTAAATTGAAGGTTATAATTTTATATTGCCATTTCTATTTTCTCCTCTATGAATTGCCTGTTCATGGCCTTGGCTCATTAAAAAATTTTCCAATTTGTGTAAACGTCTTTGGGTATTTAGAATACTAATTAATTGGTCCCATATTTATGGCAAATGTTTTCCAATTTATAGTTTTCTTTATGACAATTTTTTATGTTTGAAAATTTTAAGTCATGATGTAGTAGAAATTTCTGTCTTGGAAATTGAATTTTCTTATATTGTTTCATGGTTTGAAAATTCTTAATCAGACACATAATAAAACCTAACTACATTTTCTTCTACTGTCTTTCTTTTACATTAAGTTCTTTATACATTTCCCCCATGTAGATATGGCCTTCCCTGGTGGCTCAGATGGTAAAGAATCTGCCTGCAGTGTCAGAGACCTGGGTTCGATCCCTGATCAGGAAGATCCCCTGGGGAAGGGAATGGCTTACCCACTCCAGTGTTTTTCCCTGGAGAATTCCATGGACAGAGGAGCCTGGTGGGCTGTAGTTCATGGAGTTGCAGAGTCAGACATGACTGAGCGACTAATAGCAATGTAGAGATACCATTATAGCTCAGTTGGTAAAGAATCTGCCTGCAGTGCAGGAGACCCTGGTGCAATTCCTGGGTCAGGAAGATCCACTGGAGAAGGGATAGGCTACCCACTCCAGTATTTTTGGGCTTCCCTTGTGGCTCAGTTGGTAAAGAATCCGTCTGCAATGTGGGAGATCTGGGTTCAATCCCTGGGTTGGGAAGATCCCCTGGAGAAGGGAAAGACTACCCACTCCAGTATTCTGGCCTGGAGAATTCCATGGACTGCATAGTCCATGGGGTCACAAAGAGTTGGACACAATTGAGCAACTTTCACTTTCATAAGTAATATTAGCTGATGATCCTTCACACTCATTATTAACCAGTGCTTTTTTTTTCAGACTATTTGTTGGGATCAATAAGAAAAAAGATGTGCTTTCCTGCTCTGCATTTTTGCATAGAAATTCTGACCTAAGTAGAAGTTCTATATAACAGCAAATCAATTCATTTGGCTATGTCACCCTTGTCACGCCTAATTAATCATGAGAAAATTAATCTGAGAAGAAGATTTACAAAACATATTTGCACTGTTCAGTTCAGTCAGTTCAGTCGCTCAGTCCTGTCCAACTCTTTGCAACCCCATGAATCGCATCACACCAGGCCTCCCTGTCCATCACCATCTCCTGGAGTTCACTGAAACTCAAGTCCATTGAGTTGGTGATGCCATCCAGCCATCTCATCCTCTGTCATCCCCATTTCCTCCCGGCCCCAATCCCTCCCAGAATCAGAGTCTTTTCCAATGAGTCAACTCTTCGCATGAGGTCAAAGAGCACAAATATGTATAGAAATACATACAGCTAATATATTTCTAAAATTTGAAACTTAACAAAAGTTGTTTTTGCACTAAGAGCCATTTTGAGGGTGGTATCAGCTAATATCTGTGAGCAAAATAAATTATACAGGGAAAGTTTAAACTAAAATAATCATTTTCTTATTCTGAAAAATTATGGTTCCTAAATGTAGCAATAAATATGCAATGAAAGGATAATATTTTTTGAAACTCTTACTGACCTTTCTCTGTTGACATGAAGGTCTCAGATTTTAGAACTAGACTGAAGTGATGAAGTGTATCAATCATGCCATGTAGTTTTAAATATTTTTCTCTTAATTATTTTCTTATTTCTTGTGTGTACTTTCCTGTTCTCACTAGACAAACTTCACAGAGAGGGCAATGATCATAGATGGAAGGTATTCTGGAATTCCATTAAATATAATACTCTGCACTAAATAGATGATCAGGCATAAGAAGCAGCAGGCATCAAATACATCCAGAAATGTATACTGAGATGCACATTTTTAACACGAGTTAATGTTTCCATATAAGTGTGTGCTGTTACCTACAGATCCAAAGACTTCTCAGCTTTTTTTTTCAACTTCTAGCTCAAATGTGTGTGCTAAGCTGGTTCAGTTTTGTCTGACTATATATTTGTGACCCTATGGACTGTAGCCCAGGCTTCTCTGGTGGCTTAGTGGTAAAGAATCCGCCTGCAATGCAAGAGCCTCAGGAGACGTGTGTTTGATCCCTGGGTTGGGAAGATCCTCTGAAGGAGGGCAGGGCAACCCACTCCGGTGTTCTTGCCTGGAGAACCCCATGGGCAGGGGAGCCTAATGGGCTTCGGTCCATGAGGTCTCAAAGACTCGGACACGCCTGAAGCATGTCTGTGACACACAGACTGTAGCCTGCCAGGCTCCTCTGTCCACAGGATTCTGCAAGCAAGAATACTCGAGTGGATTGTTATTCCCTTCTCCAGGGGATCTTCCCAACCCAGGGATCAAACCCATGCTTCCTGTGTCTCCTGCACTGCAGGCAGACTCTTTAGCTCTGAACCACAAGTGTATTCTATTTATCATGAATTTCTGAGCCGATATTTGATAGTTGATACCTTAGAAAGCAATTACTGGTTACTACATTTAAGGTTCAATGATTCAAGAGAAATAAAATGAAAAGGGGTAAGACAAACAGAAAATAGAATAGACCAATGTCGAGCATGTCTCTTCCCATTACTTTCATCTTTACTCTTCAGAACATTGTTATGTAATTCCACAATTACTCAGAAAGGCAACAGAAATTATTTACCTCTGCAAATCCAAAGACAAGAGATTAGAGGCTAGGAATATTTTTAGCAATAATTTTTAAAGTACAAAAGTGGAAAGGAACACAAATTGGGTGATAATTCATTTTGTTGAGCTTGTTTGGATCAGCACTCGTCCTTATTTTCTGTACAGAGACTGTGTTGAGGCTGCCTCCTATATAGAGATTTTTCTGTTGTTTTCTTTCCAACTGAACACTTCATCTTCCTCCAAAGTGGACAATTAGTTACCAAGATTTGAGCATGTTAATAATCTGGAAGGTATTGTTTTTCAATAGGCACAGGATTGCAAAGGAACCATGGCTGTTACGGAAGGAAGCTTTCCACGCACTAGTGAGGGCTTGAACACGTGTCTCTTGAGTTTCTAACTTCTCAGCTTCTCGAATCTTGCGTCTGAAAGAGCTTCCTCTCTCATCCTAACCTACCTTTTGCTGACTAGAGAAGGATGAAATTCTGACCCTGATGCATATGTCTGGATAATACTCCTTTGTGTATCTCTCCTGCTTCTAGCCAAAGAAGCATCATTTACTCAATAAACACTGGCTGAGTATCCATAACAGCATTGTACTTGTACTAGGAAGTAGACACAGGTAGTGGACGTAACAGTGATATCCCCCCCTCCCCTGGACACTACCCAGAGTGACTACCATTGTGGTCAGGCCAATTCAGGGCATATACCTATTTGTCCTTTTGTTTTTTTTACCGTTAGTTGCCATAAAGTAAATTTTTCTGCAGATTCTAAAAATTACAAGACACTGTGAGGGCATGTACTTAATGTTTCTTGTGAAACCTAAAGTCAGAAGAGAGTTTTCTTATGCAATTGTAGAAAGGCAAAAGACCATCCTATGCTAAGCCGGAAAGGTCGACTCCAGCAGGCCTGAAGTTGGCCTGAGTTGTTTCACTGCAATAAGACATACACCTGCATTGCATGGACTCCTGGTCAGAGCATGGATCACACAGAACGACAGTTGCTCATATCCAGAGGTTTGAGAGCTTTCAATTATTCATTGATTAACAATTAGTGTAATGATATTGAAGACTTTGCACTGGTCTCACTGAGACACCCGGAAGGCTCTGTCACTCCTCTGGTTATACAGCAGGAATGTGCCTTCCTGAATACCCAGGTATATGGACTCCCAGCTGAGAGCGTGTTTTGGATCACCTTGTTTGAGGTGCTTTGTGTGCACATCCATCGTTCCTAGTCCCAGAGAGAAAGCACACCTGAGTGTGGTCCTTACAGAGGAAGCACACTTGGGTCTCCCATCTGGCATCTCTGGACCCCTTGCCCTGAGCCAACCTTTGGCTGTGATGTGCTTCTTTATCTTTAGGCAGCTGATGTGTCGATTTTTTTTTTTTTTCATAATAAATCGCAAATTTGTAAGCACAGTCATCTGGGGTCCTGCAATCCTTCCCCAGCAATAGAACCCTGTCTAACTGCCACTGGAAGTGTGCGTATGCTGACCCGGCTAGAGGCAAAGAGCAGTTATGAGGGACCGCTACCAAAAGGCAGAAAGAATGGACTGCACTGTCCCTGAGGGAGGCAGGACAACTGGAAGAACTCTTCTACAGCCCCCAAGACATTTATTTCTCTGGCAAGTGTTCTTCGTGTTTGTTTTTAGACAAATAGAAAATGATGGTTTCACTGACACAAGCCATGGTTATAAAAGTATAAAAATAATCTGAGCTGCAGCAGGCTAACAAAACAGATATTAATGAGTATCTCAGTGAATGAAATTAGGAAACTTACATATTTATTGCCCAGGTGTGGAGAGGATTCATCAAGCTGTCAGTTCTTGGTTTTTCCTTGTGCAGAGTGTTCTCCTAAAAACAGAAGATATGTTTTGCTCAGAGAGTGAATAAGGATGAAAATAAAAGTTTCTCAGCTTGTTTTTTTTTTTTTTTTAAAGAAAGTCCAATTTCCCCTCAAGAATGTCATCAGAGCCACAATTTACCTCTTGGTATTTTTACCTGGAAATCCTTCCCCAGGATTTATGAGCTTTTTCAGCCATTGTTTATTTTTACCCTAGAGGAGTGATACTGACTCGCTCCCTGCCGGTAGATGGTATGAGCTGGGAGGTGATAGCAAGAGAGGCACCCAAGAGAATGAGTTATCGAATTTTGCTTGGTCCATGAGCTGGCTCTGCCTAAGCAAAACTATGTCATATATTTAAAGTGCCATTTTATCAGAAAAACATTCAAGGTTCCTCTGTTTAAATAATTCCGTGAGAGTTTTGTGAAAATGGATTTATAGGCCAACATGAATACTCTGATGACATACAAAGCAGTGCAGGGAACATTACTCAAAATAACAATGTTATATAAAGATAAATATTAACTTAGGATGATGCGAAGCTGAAAGACCATGAGCATTTCCATGTGCTCGTGGATCTGTGGTCAAAGCCTTTCACATTACCTGTGTCTTTCATGTAGATTCAAGTATCAACATCAGTCATGCTTTATAAAAGCAATATCGGTCAAGGTCTCCAGCTTTGAGAATAACTGTCATTGCTTTGCTCCAGCTTTTATCTGCCAGTTAGGACCATCTTCTGGGGACTTAAATGATTCATCTCTTACCTGCACTGTCATGGGGATAATAGTACCACAGATCTAAGAAGAACAAACCTGGGACTACCATTCAAGAGCTCCTTAAATTTTGTTTCAAGAAATGTCTGGCTCTGAGCAATAGCCCTCATAGCTCCCGGCCCAGCACAATCCTTTGCTCACTATTGCATATTTTACAAAAGGCACAGCACCTCCTGGAATCCATGGCTATAAAGTACAGGAATAAGAAGTAAACAAAAGAAACATTTATTGAACCCCTACCATCCACCGGAAGTCACATAAACAATTCATATGAAAATTACTACAATTGTTAATATCTCCCTTAATAACTCCCACAGTCTGTCTAGCTGGGAATAGAAAGTGTGAAGAGATTAAATAACTATATGATTCTAATAATACTTATAATAATGACATATATGGTAAAAGCAAATAAAATACGATTATACCTAGAAAAACACAACTGGAAGGAAATGCCAGTATTGATGCCAGGTTGTCTCTCATAAGTAATTTTTAATTTTTTCTAGTCTAATTTTCTCCATTCTACATTATGCATGTTGAGGTCAAATATTAAATTGGCAGTTGAAGCCATTAAGAGATATTCCAAGGCAGTAGTGCATGCTGACTTGCCAAATCAACAGTTAATGGGAAGACCATGTACATCTGGGACAGGCAAGGAAGGCTTAGTGCGAAGGAAGTTGTTGTTCAGTCCCTAAGTCGTGTCTGACTCTTTGCAACCCCATGAACTACAGCATGCCAGGCTTCCCTGTCCTTCACTATCTCCCAGAGTTTGTTCAAACTCAGGTCCATAGAGTAAGTGATGCCAACCAACCATCTCATCTTCTGTTGCCCTCTTCTCCTCCTGCCCTCAATCTTTCCTAGTATCAGGTTTTTTTCCACGAGTTGGCTCTTCACACCAGGTGGTCAAAGTATTGGAGCCTCAGTTTCAGCATCAATCCTTCCAATGAATATTCAGGGTTGATTTCCTTTATGATTGACTGGTTTGATCTCCTTGCTCTCCAAGAGACCGTCAAGAGGGTTCAAGAGGGTGCTAGTCTTCTCTGGCATCACAATTTGAAAGAATCAATTCTTCGGCTCTCAGCCTTCTTTATAGTCCAACTCTCAGATCCAAACATGACTACTAGAAAAACCATGGCTTTGACTATACAGACCTTTGTCAGCAAAGTGCTGTCTCTGCTTTTTAATACACGGTCTAGGTTTGTCATAGTTTTTCTTCCAAGAAGCAAGTGTCTTTTAATTTAGTGGCTGCAGTCACCATCCGCATTGATTTTGGAGCCCAAGAAAATGAAATCTGACACTGTTTCCACTCATTCCTCATCTATTCGCCATGAAGTGATAGGACTGGATGTCATTATCTTCGTTTTTTGAATGTTGAATTTTAAGCAAGCTTTTTCACTCTCCTCTTTCACCTTCATCACAGACTGAGTCAAAATTGAAGGGTTAAAAAGATAGATTTTGAATCTCTGTATGGCTTTATACATCTATGAATCTTTTGCTCATCTTTACAATTTTGTTCATTTCTACTTATAAATGAACTTTTATTTGTAGAAATAAACAGAGAAGTGTATATTTAATGAATAATTACCATAACATACTAACTAGTGCTAGTATACTAACAATATATAAATAATGTGTAATTACCACAATGGGTAGGAGGGGAAGGTGGGAATGACAAAGACCAAGGTGCTGTCTCCTCCTTAGTTCAATGAGGAGGACAGTGGATAGGAGGTGAGTGACATGTGAAGAGTTTGTGTTATTAATATTAAATGGTTCAAAAATTGATCAAGAGAAGTCTGGCACACCATGGAAGGCATGCTGAAGTGTTGGAACCTAATATAAGATAATAAAAATTTATCAGTGTTTTCTAAGAAAAGGAAAATTATAATGAATTCAGATCTGCTTGTTCTCCCTTCAAAAGGTTCAAAATCAAGTAATACTTTGAAATTAAATTCAGCATCACTGTGTTTTCTTTCTTTTGTGGAATCATGTATTCCTTAATTTAGGCAATTGTATTCATATTTTTATAACCTTACATGTTAAAAATGAGATAACCTATATTAACTTTCTGACACATGGTGTAAGTGGGAATCATGTTTAAAATGCCTCATGTCACATGTATATTTTGCAATCAATCATGGTGATGTTTAACTTGGCAAGATTTTTAATTAAATCTGAGAGGCATCTTGTATGTTCTTATAAAGGACTTCATGATCTGCTATGTTTGGGGCTTGTTTTTTTTTTTTTTTTTTCTGAAAGCACATTCTCATGTATACTCAGGCTTTTTCTTTTACAATAAAGAAAGCTCCCAATTGAAATAATCAAACTTTAAACATTTATGGACTACATTTTCAACAAAAACATCTGCTTGAGAAAGATCAGACTTAGAGGAATCAGAAAATATGGATGGATAAACATCAAGGCAATCAGAAGAGGAAGATTTCGGCCAAAAAATTGCTTTATCCGGAGAAAACATTCAGAACAATAGCCATTAAGCATAGAGGCTTATAGAAACCCAGGAAGTTTAGTATCCACTGGCATTTTCCCTGAAGGTGGGTTGCTACAGAGCTCTGTTTCCTTGGAAACATGATTTATTGACCTCTAAAATGGCAAAATTTATTTTGAGATACAAGACTGGAGCTTGTAAATTGACCTTTGACTAATCCAATTAATTCTTAAGACCACTGAAGCTCAAACTTCATGTTACTAACCTTGGTGTGTTAATTAAAGTATGTTTGTTGGTACATTTCTTAGGCTGTGTAGCAAATACCATGAAATGTAACAACCATAAATTCTGAATGGTGGGTAGTCACACATTTGTTCTATCGAATTCTTTTCTATATTTTTTAAATATTTAAAGTTTTTTATATATGAGATAGAAATTTAGACTTTATTTTTATAATTATTTCAGACTTTATTCTAGTTATATTTTAAGAAAGATGTAACTATTAGGGAAGGGATATTTAAGTAAAAATAATTATGATACTGTAACTTCCTTTGAGTGTGGTGAGAATAATTTTGTAAAGAAAGAACATTCAAATAAGTCTCGGAAGATGGGAAGATATGGAAAGAGATTTGTTTTCAGATGTTTCAGAAGCCATCAAGTCCTGTTAATGGTAGAGAGACTTTTATCAAGTTTAATAAAAACTGTGGTAGTACAAAAAGCATTTGGAGAGCAGTATGTTTTAGATTATCAGTTTTAGGCCATTGAAATCAACTCTGAGTCACCAATTTCACTTTATTTATTTATTTATTTTTTCATTTTGGTGTGTTCTCTTTTTGTTTAGGGTTTTTTTTTTTTAATTTTTACTTTATTTTACTTTACAATACTGTATTGGTTTTGCCATACATTGACATGAATCCACCACGGGTGTACATGCGATCCCAAACATGAACCCCAGTTTAGCTCTATTACCAAATATTTCCTATAATCAGCTAGGTTGACCTTTGAGAAGTTATTTTATTAAAAGAGGTGTGCTTCCTAACTTGAGATTGGCAGAAATAAAAGTACCAAAGACTAGACCTTTTTATTTCCATAGTAATATTTCCTCCTTAGACCTATGACCAGAAAAGCTACTTCTGGAGAAAAGGAAGTTTGGAGAGTTAAGGGCCTTCTGAATCATCCCATCATGGTTTACCCACTTATTATTGCACTTACTGTGAGAGTGGGTGATAGCAGCTTATACAGAATTATCCCTGGGCTTTAAAGAAGAATCAGCAAATTTGCAACCAAGAAACACAAGGTTCTCTGGCAATTCCCCCTCCCAAGAGTCTTGATTCTGGTGTCAATTATCATTTCCCTGGTAGAGCAGGTGGTCCTGATCCCAGCCCCCTCATCCCCAGAACAGCCATCGGCTTCCCTCCAGGGGCTTCTAGCTCAGAGCTTGGAGAGCCCCAGAAGCTGCCGAGCAATTTGGTTAAATTTTCCAGGAAATAAAGGAGAGTGCATGAAATTACTGTGATGCAGCTTACAAGATATAGGCAGATTCTGAGAACTTTTCTTGATAAACAGTGTGGTCACACTCCAGATCCTCCATGAGCTCATGATTAGTTCACATTCAGGCTTCTGGCCTGTCCCTTCCTGACCAAGTAGAATAGGCTTGGCTACTTAGTCAAAGCTGGTGAACAGCTAGGAGAAACTGGTGAGTGGTTTCCAATTATCCTGTGAATGAATTTTACTCTTTCACTCATTCAGATGGTTACCTTTAAGAAAATAATGTGGGAATAAAGAACAGAAAGATACAAGACTGAAAGTCTGAAGAAAATGGCTCACATGAGGGATTTGGCCATGTCTCTGCATATCTTGGGTGCCCTTGCTTCTCAGTTCTTGTTTGTAATTTGTTCTAGTTTGAATCCTCTACCTGAAATTGAGACCCCTATCAGTGTTTGATATCTTGATCTTGAATTGGGACTACATTTAAAGTCTTCTGTTTTACAAAATTGTTTTCTGCAATATATTTCCAGTGTTTATCATCTGATATCGTTCACTTTAACATAACATATGTAATCTGGGACTACTTTGTATAGGTTAAATTGGGGTGATTGAATATTTTAAGTGTCTTGGATATAACTTGATATTTGTTAGAGCCACCTGGATTGTTTTGTAAAACTAAAATTACTTTTTATTTATTTGTTTTGGAATATTGGAGTTTTAAATATTTGGTCTACTCAGTACAAAAAAGGAATTTGCTTTTTTTTTTTTCAATTTTTAAAAGCTATCTAGCATCCCATTTTTCATTACTCTTGATACAAATGTAACTCATACAAATCATATCTATATTTGAAAAACTTTTTACATTTCAAACCAAATGAAATCAAAATCTAAGAAACTGGAAAAAGAAATATAAACTATATCAATAGAAAATTGTGTTTTGTCCTCATTGAGAAGCTCAATTAAAATGATGTGAAATGATATAAGATATGATTTACATTTTAATTGATGAATCCAAGTTCCAAGTGGTTATACACAGCCATTACCAAAAATATAACAAAACAACAACAATACTTTAAAAAAAAAACCCTGCGGCATGCTTATTTTTTTTTCTGCCGCTACTGCAGGATGGAAAATGCCTCCAGTCATCACTCATTCTTTAGAATACATCTACAAGCAAGTCAGATAGTCTAATATCTTATCCCAAATGGTATTTTTACGGCTCACTTTTCCCTCATAGGAGAGTTTCTTTATTTCTTGGGGTTAATAATTATTTCTAAAGAAGTTATGCTTTTTTATTGTGGCAATGAACAAAATTCAAGTTAGATTTTGAAATAACCATTTTTCATCTAATCAACATACTGGGAGCTTACCAGACTCATGAGAAATTGTCTTAACAGTGAGAAGCTTCACACTCTCTTTATCGGACTGAGGTCTATTTGAAACAGAAAACATTAAGTTAACACCACAGTAATTAGTATTACATATCTGTGGAACAAAGAAAACATTATATAAACAGAAAAACAAAGATACACGTGCATATATATTTGTAGGTGTTTCTATTGCACAACTTGTGTCTCTTCATATATAGACACATACTTTCATGGCACTTTCACTTCTGGAATTGAGTCAATAAATCTGTCATTCTGTTACAGTGATGATCATCAGATAAACTAAATGTCAAAATGGGTCATGTGAAACACTTGTCTCCGAGTCCATATTACACATGCCTTCATTTCTAAATTGTGAGGGGGAAGACATAGAAGAGTTTCCAAACCTTTTAGACCGGTCTGAGTTCTGGGGACATTCATTTTCATGGGGTCGTGGATATTGCAGTGTAGTGTCTGAACTATTTCGACAAAAGTTCCCACCTACCCCTTCTCAGTTCAAAATAGTTTCAAACCCCAGTTCCTCTCCTTGGACTTCTCAAGAACCTATACTTTAAATTCGGAAGGCCAGGTGGTATAGGGACATTATTCTTAAAGTTCTCGACCCAGTGAATATACAAAAACACCCACAATTAAGCAGGCTACAAAGACAGGTCAACACAGAAAACACAGAATTTGGTTTTGACATTAAAATAGTGTGTCTCTTTGCCGCCTCTTGATGGTAGCACTTGGCTGGATTGCTAAGGACTGCTTTGTTCGTTTTAATAAAGACCAAGCAGGGTAACCATTTGCTGTTAAAGTAAAGCCACTCAGAGCTCTCTCAAGGTGTAGGCACGATTTTACCTGTGAGAAGCATATTGAAAATTTCTATGGGAAATCTATTTTAAAAATCTAGATATGTTTGTCTATGATTTTTTTCCTCATGGCTGTATTCATTCCTTTTCAACTTTTGATTTGCAATTTTACCACTTTATCCAAGCTTAAGAGGAATCTTCTCTTTTAATTGTTGGGATTTCTCTTTTGAATAGAGAAAGCTTCCTGACAAACAGGTGGCCAAACCCCAGGTATTGTACCTTCTACCCAAATGCTTTAAAAAACAAAAGTATGAGTAGAGGATCAATGCTTTTCCTTATGTAAACAATAGAGCTTCCAGAAAAAAAAAATGATGCAAAGTTACTTACTGTTCATTTCCATTTTCCTGTGTGCCTAGAAGACGAGGATATTGTTATTAGAATTGCTAACAGCTTGGCTACAAAAACCCTGAGACACCCACCACTTTCTATGCAAAGATGCTTCTAAAGCCAATTCTTAACTTTTTAATCTCTCCCCCTATTCCTTGTCCCACTGGTCATTTCCTTGGAGATGGTTACCACTCATTCCTCAGTCACGGCTAATATATTCACAGTCTAGTCTCAAATAGGCCAACTCCACTGAACTCAGTTCTGGACTGATTTTAACCTTATAGTTTCATACCACAATGTGGAATATTATCCATTATCACACCTTCCACAGATACCAAAAACTGTCTCCATTTATTTCAGTATCTCTGAAAACAAATTAGCCTCAAAGTCTTGAATTACCTTTTTAGAACTGAGAATTGATTTTTTGGCTTTTCTTTGTACATTGCTCTTTCTGGGGACCCAAATCTCCATATCTGTTGTGAGCCACGAGGCAGATATTGCTTCTAATTGCATCTGAAGCCCACAGATTCAGCCTCTCAAAAGTACCCTGAAAAATGTCACTGAGGCTACTGACTGCGACTAATCTTCCACCCACTTTGCCAGGCTGGTCCACAAGCATTTGGTTAGAGTGTGAACGTAGGATGATTCATTTTGCATAAGACCATAGCCTCATTGGAGCAGGAGGTGCTGGTCAAAACTTGCATTAATCTATGGCCTATTAGTCAAAATAGTTAATGGAATTGCTTAAAGTCATTGCTTTGTTCCTGATTTTGCTGTGATTTATTCCATGGCTACTGGTTCTTATCTCTTGGATTTCCTTTCACATCTAAGATAGCTCTGGTCATCAGGATATGCCTTTGAATACCATTCTCCTGACTTTGAGGATTATTATCTTATAAAGACCTTGATTTCCGCTCAAGTTTTGGCCACTTCTATTTCTGTCACTTTGGCTAAGATACTCCAACATATGCTGTTTACCAACTAGACCTAACCTCATCTTTCTTACCATAAGCTAAGTGTTTTAACAATATTTTACAATTCCCACTATAACTGTTACATATGATATCACCTGTAATGCTCATAGCCTTGTTGCAGGATGGACAGATACTTTCTCGTATGCTTGCTTTAATATTTTTCCCTATAAGACTGTAATATTGGTTCACTAGCAGATAGATGCACACCAGCAGATTACTTTATGCATCTATCCCATTCTTAATAAGGTTAAAGTTCACACTACAGTCAGCATTATCCAGTTAAGTTTCAGTTCAGTTCAGTTCAGTCACTCAGTCGTGTCCAACTCTTTGCAACCCCATGAATCACAGCACGCCAAGCCTCCCTGTCCATCACCAACTCCCGGAGTTCACCCAAACTCATGTGCATCGGTGATGCCATCCAGCCATCTCATCCTCTGTCGTCCCCTTCTCCTCCTGCCCCCAATCCCTCCTAGCATCAGGGTCTTTTCCAGTGAGTCAGCTCTTTGCATGAGGTGGCCAAAGTATTGGAGTTTCAGCTTTAGTATCAGTCCTGCCAATGAACACCCAGGACTGATCTCCTTTAGGATGGAATGGTTGAGTTTAGTTTCATACAAAAACCTCTGATTCATGTTGGCTTCCAGAGAGTAGAGTGAGTTTACGAATTTTCTGAATTTAATAAAGTCTCACCCACATACTTGAAGAGTGATTAACTGCAGGTGTTTTATGGTGCTAATTTAATGATAACAATGCTGTAAATTCTGTGTAGCTGACAACAATCAAATGGATTTGGCTAATTGTCCAACTGCCCAGTTTGGTTATAAACTACTGCCTGTCTTCAGAATAATTCCATAGTGGTAGGAATCTTACACGTTTTTTCCTAAATGATATGGTTCATCATCACCAACTTTTCAAATAATTTATTTACAAATCTCCTTATGCAAAGCAGTTTTTCAGTACACGGTATTTTTACAAATGCATTTAGTCCACAAGTTTTTTTTCCTATTCTATATACTCAGCACTCTCTGTTTTCCACTTGATTGGTTGATTTCCTGATTGGTGGTTTAGGAACTTAGAGAAATCAAACTGATTTATAAAAATGCTACTTCCCCTCTGGAAATTGAGTGAGGAAACATATTTCAGACGTTATTAAGAAGTTTATTCACTTAACTCCCAAAGGGAAAGACATTGATTTGTTTTCTTCTTATTTTCCAGCAAGAGCTAAAATGAACACTGCTGTTTTCTTCTCATTACTTCCCTTTGCACTGTCATGCACAGGCGCCAAACTGTCCACACCCTGCAGGGTCAGGGATTGGCCTCAGGAACAGCATTCATTAGTGTCCTGGGGCACACTGTCCACAGGGTAAACAGAAATACCACATACATACATAATAATGTTTATATATAAACATATATACCACAGGGTATATATGTTATAAAAATGATTGATTTTTATTTTTTTTAACAGTATATGAGTGTTAAGTAGAGTTCTATTAGTGAACTATTTAGAGTTAAAGTGAGGAAAGGAAAGGTTTTATTTCACTAAAATTTACAAGATTCAGTAAGACTCTCTCTGCTCTGTGTTATGCACAATGCAACGTGAGTCATACGTAGTTTGTAACTTGGAGGAGTTGTCTGATGCTATGGACTGAAAGTTTATGTTCCCCTAACGTTCATATGTTAAATCTTGACGCCCGATATGATGGTATTAGGATGCTGGGTCTTTAGAAAGCAATTAGATCATGAGGGAAGAGTCCTCAGGAAAGGCTTAGTGCTCTTGTAAAAAAGACCCAGAGAGTTCTCTTGTCCCTTCTCCCATGTGAAGACACAGGCAGGTATAAAAACCAGGAAGAGTATGTTCATCAGACATCAAATCTGATGGTGCCTTGACTGAACTTAACCTCCAGAACTGTGAGAAATAAATTTTTGTTGTTTAAGTCATCTAGTCTACAGCATTTTTGTTACAACAGCCTAAATAGAATAAAATGTTTGGCTTGCAGAGGAAGTAGGCTTATACAGAAGTAACTACACTATAGTGTGATGAATAATATCATTAAATTCAATAGAGTCAAAACACTCTACTCTGCTTAAAGAGGTGAGATATTAAAAAATATAGATTAAATCTGCTTTTAAGGTAAATCCTAATGAATAAGATGGAGATTAGGTATACTATAAAAGTTAAGCAGTGGGCTGGACATTCTAGGAGAAGGAATAACATGGATGAAGCAGAATACATGGCACTCCATTATATTAATACAACCAGGAAGGTGTCTGAAATGAGAAGACAAATTAAGGTAACATAGGCGAGTTCCTGGGAACTGAAAGGGGATTTAGACAAGCATCTAATGAAAAGAGTGCTCAAGTTCCTAGAACAGAAAAAAAGACTGAATAAAGATTGAAAGTAATTTGAATAAAATGGGGACTTTAGTTAATAATATATCAATTTTGGTTAATTGTGGCAATTATATCATATTAATATAAGATATTAATAATAAGGGTATTATTATTATTAACAACCCTGTAACTATCTTCACAACTTTTCTGTAAACCTAAATCTATCCTTAAGTTTAAAAGTTTATTTTAAAAAACACTTTAAAATAAAATGCAATTAGGGGAACCATAAATATTCAAGAGGCAGGGAGGAGAAGATGAAACAGCAAAAAAGAGGAAAACAACCAGTGAAGATGTAAAAGAAGGCAGTGTCATTTTAAATAAAAGAAGCAAGACTTTCCATTGCTAATGGAGAGATTAAGGAGGATCACAAAGAATTGTGGAACTAGAATCCCTCTAAAAATGGCAATAGTGTTCAATCTGGAAGAACTAATTAAATTAGCAGAACACAACAGTCCTGGAAGACACCTTCATAGGAAGGAAGCTGTGCCTCCCAAGGGGGAAGTAAGACACAAAATACTCTTCTTGAAATTATGGGTCCCACAGGGAAATTATGGGTCCCGGTATTTCTCTTTATTCTGTTACATGGTAATGGAACAAGTCTTCCCTATAGCTAAGGCATGTCATTTTATGCCATCTTTAGTACCATACTCCCCAACCACGCACCTAGGGCTTTTTCGTTAAAAAGAATGTGCCCATATCTGATAACATCCGCCATTAGTCAAAGTGTTAGTCGCTCAGTCGTGTCCGACTCTTTGTGACCCTATGGACTGTAGGCTGCCAGGCTCTTCTGTCCATGGAATTCTCCAGGCAAGAATAATGGAGTGGGTAGCCATTCCCTTCTCCAGTGGATCTTTCCGACCCAGGGATAGAACCCAGGTCTCTGGCATTGCAGGCAGATTTTTTTTCTTACCATCTGAGCCACCAGGGAAGCCCCAACCTGCCATTAGTAGTTAATTCCTTATATTCACCAGCGCTCAATTGATTCCTACCCTTTCTCTATTTCTGTGATCAACCAATATAGCATTTCCTTCCTGTGTAAATTTCCTCTCTCTCACTGAGTTTAAATTCAAGTTTAGGCTGAGCAAGCATATTCTCCTTTTAGGAAAACAAAATGAAACAAAACATGGTTACCTACCTGGGTCTGTCTTCCAGCACATTCGATACAAACCCACCAGAACGAAGACTGAAAGTGTTATTACAATCAAAGCAATAACCATCGGCAAAATAAAACCTAAAAAGCATTGGAGACATCGTCAGTTAGAGTGGGTATTGAATCTCACAACACATAGATTATTAACTGAGAAAAAGCATGCATGCTTCCTTTCTTCTTTAAACATCATTCTATTAAAAACATTATATTTTAAGCAAAGAAGATATATCTGATTCATGGGTTATGCTTTAGTTGTTATTTCTGATGTACCCACTTGATGTCAGTCTTGTAGCCTTTCTGAAATAAAACTCTAAATCTAAGGAAGACTCTTTTGGTGACTGAAGGAATGAGGAAATGGGAGACTGACCACACAGACGATGTCCCTTAGAACCAGGCCCATATGCATGCTTTATATTCTTCACTACTTTATAATGAAGCTACTGATGTATAGCTTGGATGAAGAGAGTCAAAAGCACAAACTTCTAATTAGAAGATAAAAAGTACTAGGGATACAATGAACAACTTGCTAAATATATTAATAATTAACACTGTTGTATGTTATGTATTCACTGTTGTATGTATGAATGTTCATTAGAAGGACTGATGCTGAAACTGAAGCTCCAATATTTTGGCCATCTGATGTGAAGAGCTGAAGTATTAGAAAAGACCCTGATGCTGGGAAAGAGTGAAGGCAGGAGGAGAAGGGGATGACAGAGGACGAGATGGTTGGATGGCATCACTAACTCAAAGAACATGAGTTTGAACAAGCTCTGAGAGATGGTGAAGGACAGGGAAGCCTGGCGTGCTGCAGTCCATGGGGTCACAAAGCGTTGGACACGACTAAGTGACTGAAAAACAGCAACAAATGTTATACATGAAAGTTAAGAGAGTAACAAAGTCTTGAGTTCTCATCACAATTTTTTTATATTTCTTTAATTTTATATCTATATGAGATGATAGATGTTTACTATTGTGATGTTTTATGATGTCAGTACAGTTTAAGCTTATACAGTGTTGTATGTCAATTGTATCTCGATAAAACTAAAAGAAAAAAAGGTATATCTCTTACTGGTTCTATTGAAAATACTCTGGTCATAAAGCTGACTTCCTAAGAAAATCACAAATATCTTTCTGTAATAATATCTTCAAATTGGAACATAATTGAATATAAAAGGATATTACAGTGTAACAACGTGGTCTAAGAAATATGTGTGTATTTATGAATGTCTACTTGTGGGTATGGTGCTGCTGCAGTAGTAATTAGGATGAGTTTTTCCTGTTCTTATTAAGAGAGGGGTAATTTGCCTTCTTTTCTGGCAGTGATTTCCCAGGTTAAAACAAGAGTGATGAAAGGAAAAAGCTGTAACAGGAATATAAGTAGAGATACAGAAGTTACAGTTACTAGTCAGTTAGGTGTTCTCATCTACTTGAGTATGTAATGCTTATATTTATCAGGGGTTAAGAATAGCTCTCCAACTCATTGGTAGGGTGGGTTATACTTCACTGTTACGGTTAAATAATTGTTTTAAGTAGGTCTTGCTGGGTTCATATTAGATCTTGCATGTGATCGCTAGTGCTTCCTGAAATGAAGACGCCATGACACAGCAGCTCTCTAAATGCAGTGCTGACTTCTTGAATGGGATGACTTTACCTAAACCTAAGATAATCTTTTTTCATCACAGCTGCATATATATATTCATCTTATTCTTAATTTCCAAGGAAATTCATGAATATTCTCTCTATTCAGTGTTAGTATATACAGTATCTTCTATATATATGTGTGTGTGTGTGTGTGTGTGTGTTTGCTAAAATGGAACATTTCTTAAAAGGCTGTTTTTGACATTAAAATAAGGTTCTGTAAAGGTGAATTTTCATTTTTATGGAGATCTCTGCCTGTGCACTTTGGCTTATTTGAGGCTAGCCCCATCAAGTCACCATGACCTCTGGTGGTTATTGCTTGGCACTAAGGTAAGGAAAAAAATGCTCAAAGTGTATTTATTAAAACAAGTTCAGTAGAAGAAAACTTTTGAAGCAGTTATATGGGATTATAATGGGATTGCCGGTTAAGTAAAGTTGAGAAAAGGCTGTTTATAGTTGAATCCCTTCCCTTGCTGGTGACATTCAAACATTCTGCAGAACTACTTACTGCATAGAATGAAGATATATGTGTTACTCACTGGAATAAGAGGGGCTGGTTGTAGAAGCGCTTGCATTTTTTGCATTCTCAAGGCCTATTATTTTAAGAAAAAAAAAAGTCACCTTAGGTTAATGTGTGCCAGTCCTCATAAGCCTTCCCTCACCTCCCCACTCTCTATTTAGGTAGCCTCTGTGATGGATAGGTATGAAGCTTCGAGTGAAAACATTTTAAGTCATTCTGAAAGAGTCCTGTGTTATGACTCGAGATTGGTAGAGAGTTAATGTATACAGTCTAAAGAGTTTGGACACAAGCACATACCCATCAAACCATCCCCACAATCAAGGTAACAGACATAGCCATCACCTCCAAAAGTCTCCTCATGTCCCCTCCCTTTCTGAGAATGTGCAGTCTATTTTTCTATATCAGTTATATCTCAGAAGTCTGTTTTTTTTTTTTTTTTTCTTTTAAATTGGTGACATTTTCTTGATGAGGAGTAGTCAAGCAAAGCAAGCTTCCACTCATGCACACAGAATTCATACCTTGAGACGGGGAGATGTTTTCTGGAGTTGTAACTGATATTGAGGATAATGCAGTGGTTCTGAAAGATGATGCTTCTGGTGGTGAAGTGTTAACTGTAGGAAAACAATAAACCTAGAGTCAGAGTCAGATTATAGTATTTACTTTTCTTTCTGGATTTCTTTGAAGATTCAAAACGTTTGTGTTTTGGATGATCTATAAAAACCGTTTATCACTGAATAATGGGATACATACAACTGTACATTAAATCATGTGTTCCTCTTGTAACACAGGAGGTATTAGTATTATCTCTTCAAGAACTGGCCAAAAATAAAACTTGAACAAGTGTTTCATTTTAGGCTATAGCTCATATCACCTACTGTAAGAGGTGTAAGTCTCTTGAAAAGTGAAAGGTGAAAGTTAGTCACATAGTTGTGTCCGACTCTCTGCGATCCCATGAACTGAGCCCACCAGGCTCCTCCGTCTATGGAATTCTCCAAGCAAGAGTACTGGAGTGGGTTGCCATTTCCTTCTCCAGGGGATCTTCCAGACCCCGGAATCAAACCTGATCTCCTGCATCACAGGCAGATTCTTTACCATCTGAGCTACTGCTGCTGCTGTTGCTAAGTCTGAGCTACTAGGGAAGCCTTTAGTCATATCCAACTCTTTGTGACCCTATGGACTGTAGCCCACCAGGTTCCCTTGTCCATGGAATTCTCTAGGCAAGATACAGGATACTGGAGTAGGTTGCCCATTTCCTTCTCCAGGGTTTCTTCCTGACCGGGGAATCAAAGCCCAGTCTCCTGCATTGCAGGCAGACTGTTTACTGTCTGAGCCAACAGGGGATGGAATGCAAATCAATGCAAAAGCATTCATCACATTTTAGATATTACAACTTTGAGTGATACTGATTTTTATATTATTATTATAAATACTTAAACTGGACAGAAATGCAGTTTATAGTGTTCTTTAGTGGTCAAAGAGAAAGACTGCAATGGAGGCTTTGACTGGAAGAACTGGGGAAAATTGATGGAAGATCCCTTCATTTTTATCTTGAAAGCACAGCAGTGATTTATACTTGTTTGGTTTCTCCAGAGCAACTGCTGCTTGGATGCATGTCCACTGCTCTTTTTTTCCATGGAAAATGTTATTTTTAGATTGTCATTATTTGTTGGCTTAGGTGAATATCTTCCATCTTTCATCAGAATGACTCAAACAAAAAATAAATAAATAAAAATGTATTATTCCAAATTCATAAATCTCAAAAAATTTCAAGGAAATATAGATAATTAAATGTTTTCTAAGTGTACAGCATTTATTCTCATGAATCTATAATAAAATGTAATTTGTATCTGGAAAAGATTTTGAAAAATCATTCTATTTTTCTTCAGGTATGGAGTAGTATCTTTTAATCACACCTGTTTGCCTTGTCTCTATAGTGCATTGCAAGTTCCTGGAGTGTGAGGGCCATCATTCCCACCATTCACATAAAGTTTCGACTACAGCGGGTGTGCAATAAAGTATAACTGACTCCTTAGATGATGTAAGAGTCATCTCTTATAATTATGGCCCCTTAGGAATATGAAGGTCATGTACAAGTATATAAAAGAAATAGATGTTGCCTGTGACTGCCTGGGATCTTTCTCTCTTTGCCACCCACAGCCCAGCACGCACCGCATGCTTATGCGTTTCTGACATCCGTGGGGGAAGAAAAATGTTAAGAGTCTGTACCGTTCTTTCTATGCAAGATCTGTGGGAGGAAGCTAGATATATGCCCATAAGAACAAAGAAAAATGTCAGGCTATGCACTGAGCAGGCAGAAAAAGGAATTTTAAAGATAAGGGTAGGAACTAGCTGAAAGCTTGGTACTTAGCTGCTTTTACCAGTGTCAAGTGTTCTAGTAAAGATGAATGCTCTTTCGGTTGTGTTGGTAGAGAATAAGATAGCTGATTAAATAACCAAAGGCATTAATCCTCCTGGGATTTCCCAAGGGTTAATTTTCAACACTCCACATTCTACCTTATTATCTTCTCATAGGCAGGCTAAGTGGTGGCTACATTTCTGAGTATAATCTATCTGGATCAGATGAAACTCCAAGCTTTTCTACTTAAAATGTATTGACTATCCAGTGCTGTTATTGCTAATGATCCACAGGTGGGCAACAGGATTAACCCCTTTTAAAAAAATACTTATTTATTTGGCACATGGCACAGGGGCTCAGTAGTTGCCCCACTCTGTGGCATGTGGGATTTTAGTTGGCAAACCAGGGATTAAACCTGAATCCCGTGCATTGGAAGGCGGATTCGTAACCACTAGACCAACACAGAAGTCCCTAGAATTAATTATTTTTTAAAGGGGATATGGCTCCTTGAATAAATATTTAATTTTTTTCTTATAACGACTACCTTTAGTTAAAAAATCAACACACACACACACATACACACACACTTCACCTCTATTACATTGAATGCCTTCTTGTGTTTTCTAAACTCTTTTACTTCATTTTAAAAAATATTAGTCATGACCCACTTAAAGGGAATTAACTTATAATTTGAGAAACCCCATCCATTAGCATGAACACACTGATAAAATGACAGGTCTTGGCTGAATTCATAAATTGTCAGTTTAATGTGATTCTTTCTGCAATTAACATGGAGGGAGCCATGATACATGCAGAGCTGATGACTTCTGAGGATCTCATTGAGACTCTTATTATCCCACATTACTCCTAAAGCAGTATCAGCAGAGGAGGTACAAGAGAGGTGCCATGGATGGCTGAGAGCACGATTCTGAACTGGGCCCCTGACTCAGATGTGACTTGAGCACTTACTTGCTGTGGAATCTTAGGCAAGGCACTTCAACTCTGTGTCTGAGTTTCCACATCTAAAAAGTTGTTTAGGGCATACATCCTGGAATGTGAAGTCAAGTGGGCCTTAGAAAGCATCACTATGAACAAAGCTAGTGGAGGTGACGTAATTCCAGTTGAGCTATTTCAAATCCTGGAAGATGATGCTGTGAAAGTGCTGCACTCAATATGCCAGCAAATTTGGAAAACTCAGCAGTGGCCACAGGACTGGCAAAGGTCAGTTTTCATTCCAATCCCAAAGAAAGGCAGTGCCAAAGAATCCTCAAACTACCACACAATAGCACTCATCTCACACACTAGTAAAGTAATGCTCAAAATTCTCCAAGCCAGGCAGGCTTCAGCCATACGTGAACCATGAACTTCCAGATGTTCAAGCTGGTTTTAAAAAAGGCAGAGGAACCAGAGATCAAATTTCTAACATCCACTGGATTATGGAAAAAGCAAGAGAGTTCCAGAAAAACATCTATTTCTGCTTTATTGACTATGCTATAGCCTTTGACTGTGTGGATCACAATAAACTGTGGAAAATTCTGAAAGAGATGGGAATCCCAGACCACCTGACCTGCCTCTTAAGAAACATCTATGCAGGTCAGGAAGCAACAGTTAGAACTGGACATGGAACAACAGACTGGTTCCAAACAGGAAAAGGAGTACGTCAAGGCTGTATATTGTCACCCTGCTTATTTAACTTCTATGCAGACTACATCTTGAAAAACGCTGGGCTGGAAGAAGCACAAGCTAGAATCAAGATTGCCGGGAGAAATATCAATAACCTCAGATGTGCAGATGACACCACCCTTATGGCAGAAAGTGAAGAGGAACTAAAAAGCCTCTTGGTGAAAATGAAAGAGGAGAGCGAAAAAGTTGGCTTAAAGTTCAACATTCAGAAAACAAAGATCATCCGGTCCCATCACTTCATGGGAAATAGATGGGGAAACAGTGGAAACAGTGTCAGACTTTATTTTTTTGGGCTCCAAAATCACTGCAGATGGTGATTGCAGCCATGAAATTAAAAGACGCTTACTCCTTGGAAGGAAAGTTATGACCAACCTAGATAGTATATTCAAAAGCAGAGACATTACTTTGCCAACAAAGTTCTGTGTAGTCAAGGCTATGGTTTTCCCAGTGGTCATGTATGGATGTGAGATTTGGACTGTGAAAAAGGCTGAGCGCTGAAGAATTGATGCTTTTGAACTGTGGTGTTGGAGAAGACTCTTGAGAGTCCCTTGGACTGCAAGGAGATCCAACCAGTCCATTCTAAAGGAGATCAGTCTTGGGTTTTCTTAGGAAGGACTGATGCTAAAGCTGAAACTCCAATACTTTGGCCAGCTCATGCAAAGAGTTAACTCATTGGAAAAGTCTCTGATGCTGGGAGGGATTGGGGGCAGGAGGAGAAGGGGACAACAGAGGATGAGATGGCTGGATGGCATCACTGACTCGATGGACATGAGTTTGAGTGAATTCCGGAAGATGGTGATGGACAGGGAGGCCTGGTGTGCTGCAGTTCATGGGGTCTCAAGGAGTCGGACACGACTGAGTAACAACTGAACTGACTGAAGTGAAAAAATATAAAGTTTAAAAATACATGTACTCTAATCTTGCATTTGATAAAATATCAGTATTAGTAATAAATGTTACCAAAGAATCTAAAAATATTCAAGAAGATATATCAAATTGTTAAAAATTATTCTGAGAATAATAGATAACATCTATGGAGTATTTTAACTGTCTACAATATTATATACTTCTCTAAAGCTAGATTATTTTAAAAATATTTACTCTGAGCATGTGCTATTTCTGTGATCAGAAAAATTAATAATAAAACTGGATTTCAAAATAAAAACATGGTGATTATAATTTTTCTTCATCATAGTGTTGTAAAAATTAATTGAATAAAAATAAATTAAAATTCTTTAGAAGTGTTGATACTAATATGTTTATTATATATATAATTAATATAGAAGTGTAATATACATGTTAATTTATATTATATTAATATATTAGTTTATGAAAGTGAAAGTGTTAATCACTCAGTGGTGTCTGACTCTTTGCAACCCCATCGATTATAGCCAATCAGTCTCCTTTGTCCATGGAATTCTCCAGGCAAGAATACTGGAGGGGGTTACCATTCTCTTCTCCAGGGTATCTTCCCGACTCAGGGATCAAACATGGGGTTCTCCATTAGCAGGCAGATTCTTTACCATCTGAGCCACCAGGGAAGCCCATATTATTTTATAACAGTATAATAATAAAATATTTATAGTATAAGTACAATTGTTATATTGTGATTAGGCACCTAGAGAGTTGTGTCTTTCAACCGAAGTCAATTTATCTAATTTTCTCAGATTTTCTAAGTATAAAGGTATATGACTCTGCAGACACTTGTGTGTGGTGCTCTTAGATGATATAAATTTGCTCTTAGACATTTACTTTTGTTGACTGTATTCAATATCAAATTATTGATATGTTATGACTTAAATTCAGTTTGCAAACTTCAAGCTAGAACTTGGAGCAGGCTGTTTGAGACAGAGACCCTTGGAACAAACTCTGTTGTAATAGAGACCTGCAGAGTCAAGTCTATTGTAATAATGCATATCCAAATTTACCCTATCGGCATCTGATAGTGGGACACATTTGGCTCTTGCCAGGTGGCACTAGTGGTAAAGAACCAGTCTGACAATGCAGGAGACAAAGAGATGCAGGTTCACTCCCTGGGTTGGGAAGCTCCTCTGGAGGACAGCATGGCAATTCACGTCAGTATTCTTGTCTGGAGAATCCCATGGCCAGAGGAGCCTGGCGGGCTACAGTCCATATGGTTGCAAAGAGCTGGACACAACTGAAGCGACTTATTAGATAAATTATGGAAAGCTTTTAAGACAGAAGATCTTATTGCTGTACCAGGGCATTCTGGTGACTATGAGAATGCGTGTCATCAAAGGTGAACAACCGATAGTGTAAATTTTGACTGAGGATCTCCACTTGCTCTCTGAATTCCATCCTTGTGTTTTTTACTGGTTTCATACTTCCTGCAGGCAGCTCCCAGCCAATGATTGAGCCTGGCAAGGATATGAAAGCAGTCCTCCCCCTGGGAACTGTGGACATCTCTGAGGAGGGACTTGAGCTGGAGGAGTCCCTTATGGCTTTCTTGAACTTCTGATTTTAGTTAAGTAATGATACATATTGGCAATGGCACCCCACTCCAGTACTCTTGCTTGGAAAATCCCATGGACGGAGGAGCCTGGTATGCTACAGTCCACGAGGTCGCTACGAGTTGGACACGACTGAGCGACTTCACTTTCACTTTTCACTTTCATGCATTGGAGAAGGAAATGGCAACCCACTCCAGTGTTCTTGCCTGGAGAATCCCAGAGACGGAGGAGCCTGGTAGGAGGCAGTCTATGGGGTCGCACAGAGTCGGACACAACTGAAGCAACTTAGCAGCAGCAATGATGTATACCATAAGATGAATAGAAATAAGAAATCAAAGCAATGGCAAATGGAAGAAACAAATAAGCTCCTTCTAAGAGTTAATACCAAGCATCAATACGGTTGCTGATGTTGGCTGTAATAATTGATTCTGAGCATCCTGACATTTAGGGAAGGAGAGCATGGTTTACTCTAGGCTTTTGTTATCAGAGTGGAATATGATCTATTATATAAGTAAGCAGCACATCAGCAGTTCAGTCAATAAATGCTATGAGTATAGTTGGTCCCACCCTGTGCTTTGAGAGGCAATATGCTGATAGGATCCCTGAGGTCACTTTTATTTTTTTAATGTTTTTCCTCTAATTTCATTTATTTATGTTGACATATGTTTAACTTACAATGTTGTCTTAGTCTCAAGTGTACAGCACAGTGATTCAGTCATACACACACACATACAAATATTATATATTCTTTTTCAGATTCTTTCCTATTATAGGTCATTACAAGATATTGTATACAGTTCCCTGTGCTACACAGTAGGTCTTTGTTGTTTACCTATTTTATATATAGTACTGTCCAACCAGTCCATTCTAAAGGAGATCAGCCCTGGGATTTCTTTGGAAGGAATAATGCTAAAGCTGAAACTCCAGTACTTAGTCCACCTCATGTGAAGAGTTGACTCATTAGAAAAGACTCTGATGCTGGGAGGGATTGGGGGCAGGAGGAGAAGGGGACGACAGAGGATGAGATGGCAGGATGGTATCACTGACTCGATGGACGTGAGTCTGAGTGAACTCCGGGAATTGGCGATGGACAGGGAGGCCTGGCGTGCTGCGATTCAAGGGGTCGCAAAGAGTCGGACACGACCGAGCGACTGAACTGAACTGAACTGAACTGAGTGTGCACATGTTAATCCTAAATTTCTAACTTACCTCTCCCCACACCCTTCATTAGTCCCTTTGGTAACCATAGGCTTGCTTCCTATATCTGTGACTCTACTTCTGTTCTGCAGATAAGTTCGTTTGTATGGTGGTTTTTTTTTTTAGATTCTACATATACATCATACCATATGATATTTGTCTCTTTCTATCTGACTTACTTCACATAATATGATAATCCTTAGGCCCATCCATGTTGTGGCAAATGACATTATTTCATTTGTTTTTATCGTTGAGTAATATTCTACTGTATATACAGCACATCTTCTGGAGCAAGCACTTCTTATACTGAAGAGCCTGACTTACTTTAAAAAAATAAAAACGTAGGCAAAGCTAAGTCTTTTAGAGATGGGAAATGTCTCTGCAACTATATCATTAATTAGCATTTTAATAAGTTAGGATTTTGATGCCAAGAGTAGTAAGTAAAATTGATGTGTGGATCTAGAGCCAGACATCTTGGAATGTGAAGTCAAGTGGGCCTTAGAAAGCATCACTACAAACAAAACTAGTGGAGGTGATGGAATTCCAGTTGAGCTGTTTCAAATCCTGAAAGATGATGCTGTGAAAGTGCTTCACACAATATGCCAGCAAATTTGGAAAACTCAGCAGTGGCCACAGGACTGGAAAAGGTCAGTTTTCATTCCAATCCCAAAGAAAGGCAATGCAAAAGAATGCTCAAACTACTGCACAGTTGCACTCATCTCACACGCTAGTAAAGTAATGCTCAAAATTCTCCAAGCCAGGCTTCAGCAATACGTGAACCATGAACTCCCTGATGCTCAAGCTGGTTTTAGAAAAGGCAGAGGAACCAGAGATCAAATTGCCAACATCTGCTGGATCATGGAAAAAGCAAGAAAATTCCAGAAAAACATCTATTTCTGCTTTATTGACTAGGCCAAAGCCTTTGACTGTGTGGATCACAATAAACTGTGGAAAATTCTGAGAGAGATGGAATACCAGACCACCTAACCTGCCTCTTGAGAAATCTATATGCAGGTCAGGAAGCAACAGCTAGAACTGGACATGGAACAACAGACTGGTTCCAAACAGTAAAAGGAGTAGGTCAAGGCTATATATTGTCACCCAGCTTATTTAACTTATATGCAGAGTACATCATGAGAAACACTGGACTGGAAGAAACACAAGTTGGAATCAAGATTGCCGGGAGAAATATCAATAACCTCAGATATGCAGATGACACCACCCTTATGGCAGAAAGTGAAGAGGAGCTAAAAAGACTCTTGATGAAAGTGAAAGAGGAGAGTGAAAAAGTTGGCTTAAAGCTCAACATTCAGAAAACGAAGATCATGGCATCCGGTCCCATCACTTCATGGGAAATAGATGGAGAAACAGTGGAAACAGTGTCAGACTTTATTTTTTGGGGCTCCAAAATCACTGCAGATGGTGACTACAGCCATGAAATTAAAAGACTCTTACTCTTTGGAAGAAAAGTTATGACCAACCTAGATAGTATTTTCAAAAGCAGAGACATTACTTTGCTGACTAAGGTCCATATAGTCAAGGCTATGGTTTTTCCTGTGGTTATGTATGGATGTGAGAGTTGGACTGTGAAGAAGGCTGAGCACCAAAGAATTGATGCTTTTGAACTGTGGCATTGGAGAAGACTCTTGAGAGTCCCTTGGACTGCAAGGAGATCCAACCAGTCCATTGTGAAGGAGATCAGCCCTGGGATTTCTTTGGAAGGAATGATGCTAAACCTGAAGCTCCAGTACTTTGGCCACCTCATGCGAACAGTTGACTCACTGGAAAAGACTCTGATGCTGGGAGGGATTGGGGGCAAGAGGAGAAGGGGACGACAGAGGATGAGATGGCTGGATGGCATCATTGACTCGATGGACGTGAGTCTGAGTGAACTCCGGGAGATGATGATGAACAGGGAGGCCTGGCGTGCTGCGATTCATGGGGTCACAAAGAGTCTGACACGACTGAGTGGCTGAACTGAACTGAACTGAACTATGTTAAATTCTGATATCAGAGTTAAACTATCTTCACAAAATACAGATTTCCTCTATTCCTCTATCCTTGATTCTCTGAAATTATGTTACTTTTGTAGTCAGCTATTCCTTTACCTGCATAGCCTGTATGTAATTTTCAGAAGTAACTCTTTCCCTCAACCCCAAGGTGACTTTTAGCTTTAAGACTTTAGAGTCTTTTTTTTTATCAGGGTCCCTTTTAAGCCAGAGTTTGTCCTTGCTAATCTGCATTTTCGGGCTTCCCTGGTGGCTCAGAGGTTAAAGCATCTGCTTGCAATGTTGGAGACCTGGGTTCGATCTTTGGGTTGGGAAGATTCTCCTGGAGAAGGAAACGGCAACCCACTCCAATATTCTTGCCTAGAGAATCCCATGGACGGAGGAACCTGGTGGGCTACAGTCCACAGGGTCTCAAAGAGTCAGACACGAATGAGCAACTTCACTTTCACTTTCACTAATCTGCATTTTCACCCTTAATGGAACATCCCATGTACTCAATGGGCAAAATATTTAAAAGAAACTTTCCTGCCTTCACATGATAAAAATTAATTTTTTCTCTCATCAGACCTTAACATTCTGACCTACTTGTACTCTTTAAGCTATGCAAAAACAATTTATCTCAAATTTCTTTCACTTTGCTTTGGGTCATCAGCATGACTAACCAGAGGTAATAGCACCCTCTAACCCAATAGTAACCATGACTAGAGATTTGTTTACTTTAAGTAACCATAGAAATAGATATAGAAGGAAGACGTATTTTTCTTTTGTGATTTAATATAGTTATTATATTCCAGAAAATTATATACATATACAAAGAATAAATGGGGCACCATGCTAATTGCTTCCATACACACTAACTTACCTTATTCTTAAACATTTTTATTCTGTACTGTAAACAATGGAGATACTGTGGCTTACAGAGATGAGGTAACGCCTCTGACAAGAAGTGGAAGAGCTAAAACATAAGGCAAGCATGACTCAAAACCCTTTCCATTTCCTTTTCATAAAGCCATGCAACCAAGAGATTTTAAGTTAGTTGAGTTCATCTTTTACTTGCTAATAGCATCATTAGCAATGAGATAAATGAAATTTTTTGCAGCATTCTGAAAGTTTTAGCATGTTCTCATGTCTCTCCCCAAATATATACATCGTCTTACCTTAAATTCACAATTTGGATAATATGACCCGAAAACATTGAGAAGCTTTTTAATATATAACTAGGAAGTCAAGAATACCTGGAGTAACAGGCAAATTTGGCCATGGAGTACAGAATGAAGCAGGGCAAAAGCTAATAGAGTATTGCCAAGAAAATGCACTGGTCAGAGCAAACACCCTCTTCCAACAACACAGGAGAAGACTCTACACATGGACATCACCAGGTGGTCAACACCAAAATCAGACTGATTATATTCTTTGCAGCCAAAGATGGAGAAGCTCTATACAGTCAGCAAAAACAAGACCCAGAACTGACTGTGGCTCAGATCATGAACTCTTTATTGCCAAATTCAGCCTTAAATTGAAGAAAGTAGGGAAAACCACTAGACCATTCAGGTATGACCAAAGTCAAATCCCTTACAATTATACAGTGGAAGTGAGAAATAGATTTAAGGGACTAGATCTGATAAACAGAGTGCCTGACGAACTATGGATGGAGGTTTGTGGCATTGTACAGGAGACAGGGATCAAGACCATCCCCAAGAAAATGAAGTGCAAAAAAGAAAAATGGCTGTCTGAGAAGGCCTTACAAATAGCTGTGAAAAGAAGGGAAGTGAAAAGCAAAGGAGAAAAGTAAAGATATACCCACTTGAATGCAGAGTTCCAAAGAAGAGCAAGGAGAAATAAAAAAGCCTTCCTCAGTGATCAGTGCAAAGAAATAGAGGAAAACAATAGAATGGGAAAGACTAGAGATCTCTTCAAGAAAATTAGAGCTACCAAGGGAACATTTCATGCAAAGATGGGCTCCATAAAGACAGAAATGGTATGGACTTAACAGAAGCAGAAGATATTAAGAAGAGGTGGCAAGAATACACAGAACTGTACAAAAAAGATCTTCACGACCCAGATGATCACGATGGTGTGATCACTCACCTAGAGCCAGACACCCTGGAATGTGAAGTCAAGTGGGCCTGAGGAAGCATCACTATGAACAAAGCTAGTGGAGGTGATGGAATTATAGTGGCACTATTTCAAATTCTAAAAGATGATGCTGTGAAAGTGCAGCACTCAATATGCCAGCAAATTTGGAAAACACAGCTATGGCCACAGCACTGGAAAAGGTCAGTTTTCATTCCAATCCCAAAGAAAGGCAATGCCAAAGAATGCTCAAACTACTGCACAATTGCACTCATTTCACATGCTAGCAAAGTAATGCTCAAAATTTTCGAGCCAGGCTTCAACAGTATGTGAACCATGAAATTCCAGATGTTCAAGCTGGTTTTAGAAAAGGCAGAGGAACCAAAGATCAAATTGCCAACATCCGTTGAATCACTGAAAAAACAAGAGAGTTCCAGAAAAATATTTACTTCTGCTTTACTGACTATGCCAAAGCCTTTGACTGTGTGGATGACAACAAACTGTGGAATATTCTCCAGGAGATGGGAATAACAGACCACCTGGCCTGCCTCTTGAGAAACCTGCATGCAGGTCAGGAAGCAACAGTTAGAACTGGACATGGAACAACAGACTGGTTCCAAATCAGGAAAGGAGTACGTCAAGGCTGTATATTGTCACCCTGCTTATTTAACTTATATGCAGAGTACATCGAGAGAAATGCTGGGCTGGATGATCACAAGCTGGAATCAAGAATGCCAGGAGAAATATCAATAACCTCAGATATGCAGATGACACCACCCTTATGACAGAAAGTGAAGAACTAAAGAGAGTCTAGATGAAAGTGAAAGAGGAGAGTGAAAAGATTGGCTTAAAGCTCAACATTCAGAAAATTAAGATCATGGCATCTGGTCCCATCACTTCTTGGCAAATAGATGGGGAAACAATGGAAACAGTGACAGACTATTTTGGGGGGCTTCAAAACAACTGCAGATGATGACTGCAGCCGTGAAATTAAAAAGATGCTTGCTCCTTGGAAGAAAAGCTATGACCAACCTAGACAGCATATTATAAAGCAGAGACATTACTTTGCCAACAAAAGTCCATCTAGTCAATGCTACGGTTTTTCCAGTAGTGATGCATGGATGTGAGAGTTGGACTATAAAGCTGAGCACCACAGAATTGATGCTTTTGAACTGTGGTGTTGGAGAAGACTCTTGAGAGTCCCTTGGACTGGAAGGAGATCCAACCAGTCTGTCCTAAAGGAAATCAGTCCTAAATATTCACTGGAAGGAAGGACTGAGGTTGAAACTGAAACTCAATAATTTGGCCATCTAATGTGAAGAACTGACTCATTTTAAAAGACTCCAATGCTGGGAAAAATTGAAGGCAGGAGGAGAAGGGGACAACAAAGGATAAAATGGTTGGATGGCATCACCGACTCAATGGACATGAGTTTGAGGAAGCTCTGGGAGTTGGTGATGGACAGGGAAGCCTGGCATGCTGCAGTCCATGGGGTCACAAAAAGTCGGACACAACTGAGTGACTGAACTGAACTGAACTGAACTGATGGGACACTATGTGCCATGCATTGTTCTAAGGGCTTCATACTCACTACTGTATTAATAATATTATCATTTCATATAATGGAGGCTAAAGCCCAGAGAGCTTAAATAATTTGCCCGAAGTCACACAGAGCCAGGGTTTGAATGTAGACGCTAGACTCTGGTCTGTCAACCACGACTCTATGCTGCCTAAGCTGCTGCCGCTCAGTAACAATGAGTTATAAGCACATCTTTATTTTTACGACATGAAATATCACCTATTTCCATTTATTCTCCAGTCAAGAGGTTTCTTTATACCAAGAGAAACTAAACCTCTCTTTCTTCAGTGGCCAGACTAGACTCTGCACAAACATACAAGGAGACAGAGAGAATTCTTCCTGATGTATTAAAAGAGAGCACATAGTAGAGTTTACTGGAGGCGCTCACATCCTTAGCAATATTGTTGAAATGTGTTGGTTCTTTAAGTGAGTTAAGATTGAGGTTTTTGTTTGTTTGTTTGTTTGTTTTTCAGCTGTGCTGGGTTTTCCTTGCTGCTGCCAGACTTTCTCTAGTGGTGGTGAGAGAAGGATAATCTTTGTTGTGAGGCAGAGGCTTCTGATAGAGGTGGCTTCTCTTGTTGCAGAGCCCAGGCTCCAGGTGCAGGCTTCCGGAGTCGTGGCTCATGGGCTCCAGAGCTCAGGCTCAGTGGTTGTGGCATATGGGATTTAGTTCCTTCATAGTATGTGGAATCTTCCAGGACCAGGGATCAAACCTGTGCCCCTGCTTTGGCAAGTGGGTTCTTATTCACTGCGCCACCAGGGAAGTCCAAGATTGTGTTTTTACGACCTTTCAGTGTAGACTACAGAGTCTCAAGAACAGGGTTGAGCGCTTCTCAGAGACTTCTCAGATCCTTGAACCAGAGGAGAAACCACTTAGCCATACCTAGATTTATAGGTTCATATAATTTCCCAAGTGGAAGCTTATGCCAGGCCCTAAGCTAATTTCTATTTCTCATTCCATAACTGAGTTATTTTCTTCTCAACTAATTTTTAAACATCACAAAATTTCCAAGTTACTAAAACAACTCAGAATATCATTTGCTATGGCTATATTTCTAGTTTGAGTACATTCTAACTGAACAATAGTATCAAGATTCTGTCATTCAAAGTTAGAATATTCAGGTAAGTAATCATCTGTATAAAATAGTTCGTGTTTCACATTATATGAATTTGCCAGTAACCAACTCCAGGCATTGCATAAGATGTCAAGTACAATGAATGAACCACGACAGAGAATCCTCCTTTCCAAAGGCCAGTAGTCAGTTTGGATGGCAGTTGTCTGTACTAGCTTCTGATTTTCAATAAAAAAGTTAATGTCTAAAAAACAACTGAGGTCCTGAAACACAGTTGAGAAACTAAAGATGTGTACAAGATTTTTCACAAGCTGTGCTGGTCACAATGAGAATGCTGTGATGATTAATTTTTTGTGTTGACTTGGCTATGGGGTTCTCAGATATTTGATATGGTTGTTCAATGACAAAGTTGTGCCTGACTCTTTGTGACCCCATGGACTGTAGCCCAGCAGGCTCCTCTGTCCATGGAATTTCCCAGGCAAGAATACTGGAGTGGGTTGCCATTTCCTTCTCCAGGGGATTTTTCCCAACCCAAGGATTGAACTTGCCTCTCAGGTATTGGTCAAGCATTATTCTGGGTGTGCCTGTGAATGTGTTTTTGGATGAGATTAATATTCAAATCAGTAGATGAGTGAAATATATTACCTCCATTAGGGTGGCTCTCATCCAATCAGTTGAAGTCCTGTATGGGGTCGCAAAGAGGTGGACATGACTGAGCATGCACGCACACACAAACAGAAAGGCTCCCTGGAGTAAGAAGGAATTCTTTCTGCTTGATTGCCTTGAGCTGGGATACCAATGTTTCCATGCCTTTGAACTGAGCTACTGTCTCTTCTTGGATCTTGAACTTTCCAGCTTTCAGCCTGGAACTTGCACCATCTGCTCTTCTGGTCTCAGCACTTTGGACTGGGACTAGAACTGCACCATGCACTCTCCCAGCTTCTGGGCCTCGTTTGCCAGCTGAGGTCTTGGGACTTCTCCGACTCTGTAATGCGTTGAGCCAATTCTTTATAATACATCTCTCTAGAGATTTCCATATGTTTATATAAATACATATTTATATATGTATATTCTCTTTGTTCTGCTTCTGTGGAAAACCTGGACAAATATAGTTGTATTTTCAGGAAATTATAGGCAAATGGTTTATTCCTTTCCCAATATATTGAGGCATATTGGTCCATTTTTCTTCGAGCTGAGATCTCTTACAAAGAAATCAAGAGGTTAATTTTCAAGGACAAGTTATTAGCTCTGCCTGTCTGTGGGAAAATGATAAGGCTAAACAAAAGTGAATTCTATTATTGCTTTAAATTATTGTAATGGCCACATAATGTCTGCATATATCTCTAGGGAATAAACAGTCTTTCATCACTTTTTAGTGGGTCTTTCCATATCCTCGTTAGCTCTGAATTCAGAGCTAAAAATCAAGTAGGCACAAAAATCTGGCAGCTAGAAGGCCACTTTTTTCATGAACCTGTTTCTCATTTTTCTTAAACTGCTTTTATCTCACCCAGTGTATGATACAGATAAAGAGAAAAAAGTTCTTTTCCTCCTCTGATCCTAATATAATGTTATCTGAGGCTTATCAATGACACATCGCTTTATAGCTATATGACTGCTGGAGTTATTATAGTTATTTATTATATTGACTAGTCTTTAGTAACCCTTCATGGCAGGCTCCATGTATCACTCAAAATTTTAGCTAGTGCTATATGTGATGGAACAGAACAAAGACTGAAAGCCTCGGTTAGCAGTGATTGGTTGAATATATCCTGTATATTTAGCAGGGGATTAGACTAAACTTGGAATCTTACCAGGTATGTTACAGTGGGCAGTTGAAATTTTACTCTCCCACATGTTTTAGATATTGGGTGTGAATTCTTCTTCATGCCTAGTATTACTGAACACAGCTGTCCATTCATGCAACCTTTGCTCTATTGAATGAAATGAATGGACATGTTTTCTGACCTGATCAATCACGCCCATCTAACTGTGACTACCTTTCTTGTATTTTTATTATATAAAGTTGAATGTTGTATCTATATATAGAAAAGAAAAAGAAAGTATTAGTTGCTCAGTTGTATCTGATTCTTTGCAACCCCATTGACTCTAGCCTGCCAGGCTCCTCTGTCCATGGAATTCTCCATGTAAGAATACTGGAATGGATATAAATTCCCTTCTCCAAGGAATCTTCCCAACTCAGGCATTGACCCTGGGTGTCCTGCATTGCAGGCAGATTCTTTACCATGTGAGCCCACAGGGAAGTCCATATCTACATATAATTGCTTATAATTCATATTTTATATACAGTTGCCTATTCTGAATTCCAAATAAAGATCCTACATAAAACAAGTACCAGTTTCTAGACCCTTAATAATTTTTGAAGAGAGTGGTAAAAACACAATTTTTCATGGAAATTAAAGCCAGATGCATTATGTGAAAGAAAATATCAAATGAGCGCTATGAATGTTCTACTCAAAGACTAAATGTGTATTAGCTCGTGTTTACTAGAAGAAAGCATTGCTGAAAATTCCTTGGGCTAGATGCTTGCCTCAACATTACCTAAAAGAAAAATACTAATCATTTTAAGGAGATGGGGGATATTTGTTAATCTTTTTTGAGTGAACCTGGATTTAGGCTTTGCTGCTGCTGCTGCTGCTGCTAAGTCGCTTCAGTCGTGTTCGACTCTGTGCAGCCCCATGGACTGCAGCCTACCAGGCTCCTCTGTCCATGGGATTTTCCAGGCAGGAGTACTGGAGTGGGGTGCCATTGCCTTCTCCTGGATTTAGGGTTTAGCCCTACCATATATCTGAAGTTTAAGACTGACCTTTCTTGCAGTTGATAGAATCAGCCTTATTTCTTTCTAATTCACTGTTCAAATCAATGGTTTGTCTATTATCTATTTTAGGAGAATTAGTTTCCATAACTCAAAATTAAAATCTAAATGCGCTTTTCATTACATGTAAAAATCAATTGTAGTTAAAGCTGGAATTTTGTTAATACTATCTTTTAAACAAAATAAAAGATGCTTTGGTCTCTCCTTAAAAAGAGCTGACAATTTGGCAGCCTCCCGATTCTCCTCCATCTGTAACTCCTTCTTGATAACCAATCCATGAAACAGGGGACAGGATTTCTCCGGAACAGTGCAAAGCATCAGCCAACGCAAAGCTGCCCTCTTTGCCTGGATACACTATTTTTATGTTTTGTTTTTCCCAAGGCTTTTTCCCATGCATTTCTAGATTGTGTACATGGAAATAAAGGATAAAAAGTACAATGATGAGGTGAAATAGAGAGAGTTAACAATATAAAAATAACTTCCTTTATTATTTGATATATTATATAGAAGATAAATAATTTAAGTTTAAAAGCATATAACTCCCATTTCTAATTCTTGAGGGTAGACCATGATGACTGTTTAGGACATTTGCTGTGAAAATGTTATTAGAGTCACTCATAATTTTCATGGCTTTATTTTTCCATTTTTTAAAAAAAGTTACATGTTCTCTGTATTTCCCAGCCACCTGTTCTCCTTGCTCAGCCCTGCAGTAAATCTTTCTCTGGTCCAAAAAAAAAAAAAAAAGTTTCATGATCTCCTAGGTTTATTTCACACATTTCTCATTTTGTATGTAGCAAAGGTGGTTAATATTGATAACCTAAGAGACTTGCCACTTATGCACGCACCAGACAGGAGTTAGGAAAATAAAAATCTTGAAATAATTACAATTTCAAAACAGTATGAAGATTCAACATGACCATTTTCCTCTGCCAATAATCTTCTCCAATTTCCATTGCTTCATCATCCAAAATTTTTCAGCTTGAAACTAAGGATGGCAAAGCGTGAGTGCTTCTTGAAGTGATAGCATTTTAGACTGTTAACAGTGGTTTATGAATTCATCTCTTTGGATGCCAGGACCAGGCTTTGTTAGAGAATAGAGACGACAGAAAAAGCACACCCTATATTTTTGGAGAGGGCATGCTGACCACACAAACAGACCAGGAACAGTAGGTTCTGGGGAGAGGGAAATTCCACAAGCTCTGTGCACTTCCCAGAGCTGGTTCCACTAACCCAGGCCCCAGAGCACTCACACACACTGTTGCACATTCTCCTTGTCTGCATTTTTTTTTTTTTTAAACACAAGGTTTCCTAAATATTTTAGTTGCCAGGTAATATTTTCTTTTATACTATTTAACTCTGTCCTCAAACTGATTGATCTACTTTGTCTCCTTCTTGGGATTATACTCAGGAGTATTCTCAGAGAAAAGAAAAATGAACTTACCTGGTGTTTCTGTTGCTTTGATTGAACTCTGAGTCTCAGCTTTAGAGCAAAAGAAAAAAAAAAAAAGAAAATTGCTAAAATTAAACATTGAATATCAAATATCTACTCTCACAATTGTTTCAGGTGGTAAATGCATAGAGATTTTAGTTCATTTCTGATTTACTTTCCTCAAGTCACCAAATCATGAGGCTTCCTGAACAGAAGAAACTTCAGAGCAGGGGTCAGTCAACTCTCTCTTAAAGGGACCGGTAGTATTTAAGGTTTGTGGGCCATAAGTCTAGCAACTATTCAGCTTTTGCTATTGTAGTGTGAATACAGCCATATGTAATATCTAAAGAATAGGTATGGCAATATTCCCATTAAATTTTAATTACAAAAATAGATGGGGCTTGGATTTGGCCTGTGAGCCAAAGTTCTCTGCATCCTCCTTTGGGGCATCTGGTACAACCCCACTTCTTGAATATGCCAGGAAAATCCAGAAGACTACAGAAACTTCGGTGGGTGCTTCATGAGTGGCACTGCCATATGTCATACTCCTACTAAGATATTGCACATCTCCTGATCTGAGGAAGATTCAGAATGGTTCAGACAGATACCTTTGAAACTTAAGAAATTCCTCTAAAGGGAATAGAGCTCAGAAGAGCTTTCTACAAGTAAAATTGCTTGAGAGAATTATAATCAAAGATCATTTCAACAAACTTGAGCGTTTGCACCACGAATCAAGATTTTCCACATGAAAATATATAGAAATATTTGAGATAAATGAAAGCCCAATAATGATAGTGGGTACAAATATCCACTTGCTTCCTTCGTATCTTCACCTGACTGTCTTAACAGTATCTTAAATTTTACATGCCCAAAACAGAACTCTTTTTTTTTTATTTGAAGTAGAGTTGATATAAAATGCTGTGTTAGTTGCAGGTATACAGCACAGTGATTCAGTTTTATATCTAAATATACTTTTTCAGTTTTTTTGCCTTATAGGTTATTACAAAATATTGAGTGCTAAGTTGCTTCAGTCGTGTCCAGCTCTTTGCAACCTCATGGTCTGTAGCCTGTCAAGCTCCTCTGTTCCTGGGATTTCCCAGGCAAGATACCAGAATGGGTTGCCATGCCCTCCTCGGGGGGGATCTTCCTGAGCCAGGGATCAAACCCCTGTCTCCTGCAGCTCCTGCAATGCAGGTGGAGTCTTTACTGTTGAGCCACCAGGGAAGCCCAGAAGTCCCTGTGCTATAGAGTAAATCCTCATTGTTAACTATTTTATATACAATAGTGTATATATCTTAACCCCAGACTCCTAATTTATCTCCCCCTTCTCTCTTTTGGTAACCACAACTTTGTTTTCTATGTCTGGGGGTCTTTTCCTATTTTGTAAATAAGTTCATTTGTAGCTTTTTGTTTTAGATTCCACATATAAGCAGTATCATATGTCTTTCTCTGTCTGACTTCACTTAGCATGATATATTCTAGGTCTGTCAATGTTGCTGCAAGTGGCATTATTTCATTCATTTTCATGTGTGAGTGATGTGGTGGCACTGGGCTTCCCTTGTAGCTCACTCAATAAAGAATCTGCATGCAATGCAGGAGACCTGGGTTCGATCCCTCGGTTGGGGAAATCCCCTGGTGAAGGAAATGGCAACCCACTCCAGTATCATTGACTGGAAAATCTCATGGACAGAGGAGCCTGGAGAGCTGCAGTCCATGGGGTTGGAAAGAGTCGGGCACGACTGAGCGACTAACACTTACTGTGGTGGCACTAGTGGGAAGAATCTATCTGCCAGTGCAGGAAACATAAAACACATGTGTTTGATCCCTGGGTCAGAAAGATCCCCTGGAGGAGGGCATGACAGCCCACCCCAATATTCTTGCCTGAAGAATCTGATGGACAGAGGAGCTTGGCTACAGTTCACAGGATCACAAAGAGTTGGACACGACTGAAGTGACTTAGCATGAATGCAATATTCCATTGTATCGATACACCACACTTCTTTATCCATTCCTAACTCTTGACTTGTGTCCTCAAACACATGTCCCCTTTCACTTTTTTGAACCAAAGTATGAAAGACTCTTGAGAGTCCCATGGACTGCAGGGAGATGCAACCAGTCCATTCTAAAGGAGATTGGTCCTGGGTGTTCTTTGGAGGGAATGATGCTGAAGCTGAGACTCCAGTACTTTGGCCACTTCATGCAGAGTTGACTCATTGGAAAAGATTCTGATGCTGGGAGGGATTGGGGGCAGGAGGAGAAGGGGACGACAGAGGATGAGATGGCTGGATGATATCACTGACTCGACGGACATTGAGTTTGAATGAACTCCGGGAGTTGGTGATGGACAGGGAGGCCTGGCATGCTGCGATTCATGGGGCTGCAAAGAGTTGGACACGACTGAGCGACTGATCTGAACTGAACTGATGGTACCATTGCCTCGCAAGTGCATGAGCCAAAAAGTAGTGGCCTTTTTTTTTCTTCTTCTTCTTTTTTTTTCTTGATTCATTTTTTTTTTCCTCACCTCATCAACGCTAGCTTCTAAATATATTCCACCTACCCGACTACTGTTCATCTAGCACCTATATCTCTCTCATTAGTATGTGTAACAGCCACCTAGAAAAAGTTTTTTTTAATTTACATTTCATTAGTCCAATGGTGCCTTATTCCTCTCCTCACTACAGCTAGCGACTCTCCGTAGGATATGGCTCCTGCCTTGCTCCTCAGTTCACTCCAGCTGTCTCAGCCTGCTTGGCCTCTCCATGGTAGATAAATGTCCCAGGGATCCCTTGCCTCAGACAGCCTGCTTGCCTGCCCTAAGCATCTGGGCTGTCCTCTCAGGCCTACACTGGCTCCTTCTCACCCTTCATGACTCTGTTCAGGTGTCACCACTCAGAGAAGTCTTCTCCAACCACCTTATTGAAAGCTATCTTCTCATTTCCCTCCACCTCAGCTCACCATGATGCTTTGTTTGCTCAACAGTTTATCACTCCATTGATTTTTAAAATGGCTTTGTTTTCTGTTAGAATGTAAGTCCAGGAGGACAGAGATTTCTTATTTTACTCAGAGTCATAATTTCAGCATCTACTATCCATACTAGGTCTCTGCTAAAAACATAGGGAATGAACAAATAATAATATAAAAGAATAATTGATAATAATAATAAAAATAAAAAATAGTAGCTATCATTATCCAACTAGCAGGTTTTAAGGCAAAATGAATGTGTTATTACAAATTGCTAGTTGGATAATGATAGCTACTATTTTTGAAGCAACTCTTCAGATCAGTTCTATATATTCATCATTGATGTTTATGAGAAGGATGTTATTATTTTCATTTTGCAGATCTGCAAATAATAATTGAAAGAAGTGAAACTATGTTCTCAAAGGGAGGACTGTGATTATAATTCAGGTCCGTTGGTTCTAAGGTCTATCTTTTACTAAGAGACAGCATTTTTTTCCCACTAAACTGTTCTGAGTGGAAAGCTTATGTAATTAATTTCTACTTTTCATAACTAGTTAAAATAATTTTGTACATGGCATAATGCTGTACTTGGAGGATGCAGTTAAAATATTTATCAGCTGCCAGAGAATTAGAATATAAATGAAATCAAAACCTTTGTTCCTTCTGCTTTTAATATAAGGTCATAATCTTTCTTGCTGATAGACTTTATTGAGAATGAACAATTTTAAACTCATATCAGACAAAGCCTCCTGACTATTCTTTTCTGCATTTTTTTCATCCTTCAAAAGTGCATAATGATTTCTCAGGGACATATTACATAAAATAAAAATGACTATGCCTTAAGAAGTAGTGGAATAGTGAAAAAAAAAAAGCAATTCAAAACCCTTTTCTTGAGTCTTCAGAGGTCCAGATATTTCTATATAAATGAATATATTGTTATTCTGAGAAGGAAATTATGTAAATCTTAAATAATCAGTACTGGGAAATATATACCTTTTAATTCTGAAATCAAGGATGTATTATTTTGAAGATAATAAAATGTCTTCATACGGCATTTCATTTTCAAATTTCGACTCAGTTTTGGAAATATAAAATCTTAATAGAGATGAATGCTATGGAATATGACTAAAGTTGTGGAAACTAATGAAAAGTGAAGGTATTTGTAATTATTCCTGTGTGTGTGTGTGTGTGTGTGTGTGTGTGTGTGTGTTTTAAGTTTCATAATGCAAATATGCTTTAAGAAAAGGCCAAATTCTGATCTGGAGAGGAAGCAGGTGTGCTTAGTCATTCAGTCGTGTTCGACTCTTTGTGACCTTTCTGCACTGTAGCCTGCATGGCTCCTCTGTCCGTGGGATTTCCCAGGCAAGAATACTGGAGTGGGTTGCCATTTCCTCTTCCAGTGGACCTTCCTGACCCAGGGATCAAACCTGCGTCTCCCATGTCTCCTGCATTATAGGCAGATTCTTTATCTGCTGAGTAAGCGGAAGTTCAATAGAAATGAGTGTAGTGCATTCTGTTAACCTAGTCTCAAATTTAGTTGTTGAGTAAAGACCAAATCCTTAATCAGGGTGTTTGGCAACTTAAATCTCTTGGTTGAGTTTGAAACTGAAGCTTGAAGTTGAGTTCAGTTTGAAACTGAAGTGTTATGAAATGCAAATGAACTTTGAAATGCTAAACTTTAATCTACAATTTAATCCCAAACTAAACTTTAGATGTATGCATTTTTTAAAAATGTTTTCTACTAGTCTACAACTTCTCTGCTCATTTTAATTTGTTTATTAAGTTTTATTGGAGTATAGTTGCTATGCAATGCTGTGTTTGTGCCTGCTGTATAGCGAAGTGAATCAGCTATATGTGTACAATATCCCTTCTTTCTTGGATTTCCTTCCCATTTAGGTCACCACAGAGCACTGAGTAGAGTTCCCTGTGCTGTACGGTAGGTATATACACACTACTAGGGCATACAAGAGATAACTAATGAGAATGATGCTAAAGCTGAAACTCCAGTACTTTGGCCACCTCATGCGAAGAGTTGACTCACTGGAAAAGACTCTGATGCTGGGAGGGATTGGGGGCAGGAAGAGAAGGGGACGACAGAGGATGAGATGGCTGGATGGCATCACTGACTCAATGGACGTGAGTCTGAGTGAACTCTGGGAGTTGGTGATGGACAGAGAGGCCTGGTGTGCTGCGATTCATGGGGTCGCAAAGAGTCAGACATGGCTGAGCGGCTGAACTGAACTGAACTGAAACTTTGCTTAAACTATCAGCTTTTAAGATAGAAAGCTTAAGCAATAATACAAGTAACTTTGCTAAATATTATCTTACAAAAGCCATTGTATTTCCAGCTATATATAGCTGTATATAATTACCTACAGAACATGATTTATCATTAAAAGGCCCAGGAAAAAAAATAGTTATTCTCATATATAATTCTTTACTGATTTGCTTAAAAATAATTTACTATGACCAATTAAAATTTTCCTTCTCATTCGCCCTGATACATACCATCCCCCATCCCCCCAACAAAGCATTGACTGAGTCATCGTACGAAAGATTAGTTCTGGTTTGGATAAACTGTGATGTGTGACTAAGACTTTGTTATCCTGAGAATTCCTCTTTTATCTGCCCACATGAAATGATACAAACTAATTAAATAGCATGTAAGAAACATTGCAATTAAGTTCCCTGGTAAATGTCATAGATAAATGGTGCCATTCACAAAAGAAATAATGAGCCTGAGTGATCAGAGAAATTAGACTTTTCCAAAGCATGAGATGCATAGCATTATATGAGAGATTCTATACTGGAAAGTGGCATTAAATCAGATTGAAACACTCAGTGAGAAAGTAATTATTTTCCATTTTTTTGTGAGTTTATTTCAGTGAAGAAGTTTCAAAATTTCAATTTGATGCAAATACGTCATTAATACCTAGAATGTACTTATCTTTTTTTCCACCCCACAGGGAGAAGTGCAAATCCAGTCCCCCACGACCACAAATTATACAGTCAAGTTTTGTGGAAATTGCAGGGGTCAGCACATCAGAGTGTGATAGATAAGCCATGCTGTGGGGTGAAAATTACCTTCATCATCCCAGTATCTCCCCTGCCAGGTAAGTATTTGATTTATTTATTAAGCAAGGCTAAAACTCAGAGCCTTTGGCAAGCAACAAAATCTAGCTAGAATTTTATTTTATTTTGCTTACATCACAGCGACTTTCTAGCTTCTGCTTATGCCGACTCAAACTGGTTTTTTATTCATGATGGTTTCCTTTTCAAACAAATTTAAGAATTAAAAACTGCATCCACTTAAAGTACTAAATGAATAATAGTGCAGATGGTGCATATATCTGGTAACCTCATTAAGTTGTGGGAAATACTGAGGTGATATTTTGTAGAGGCTCTTTATGGTTGTGTAGAATTTTAATAATCAGTTGGAGGAAGGACAAGGGGAAGAAGGAATGACCATACAGATAAGGAAGACAGGTTGCACAAATCACATGGTCAGGAATAAATCTGGCACCGTTGGCAACAGCATGAGAACCACCCCGGTGAGAATCCCAGGTTTCTGGTGAGAATCCCAGGTTTATATTCAGTCAGTTGGCCAGTGTTATACTGATTGAACTTCTGTTTGTCAAGCATATGATGCACTCAATTAAAAGCTACTTGCTTTCTAATTCCTTTGGAGACTTTATGTGAAATGGTTGTAATGAGAGAAAGTGTGGTATATCGATATTTATGGAGTTTGAAGCAAGAAAAACAGGGTTTGAATTACATCTTTTAATTTAACATTGGGTGAGTTATTTAATCTTTCTGAACCTGTTTCCTTATTTGTGAAATTGATACCATAAATACCATCTTTGCTTGGCTTTTGTAAGGATTATCATTAACAAAATAATATTAATAGCTAAAATGTCTTGTTTTCTTTTCAGACACTGTTTTAAGCTTCATATTATTTTATCTCTTTTAATCTTCACAAGAATTCTGTAAAAGAGTAGTCATTACAACTATTTTACAGATGAGGAAACAAAGGCACAAAGAAGTTAAATAGCTTACCAAAGGCCAAAGTCCAAATAAATGGTTGTGCCATTATTTGAATCTCAGCTATTTGATTTCAAGGGCTTCCCTGGTGGGTCAGTTGGTAAAGTGTCTGCCTGCAATGTGGGAGATTAGGGTTCAACCCCAGGGTCGGGAAGATCCCCTGGAGAAGGAAATGTCTATCCACTCCAGTATTCTTGCCTGGAGAATTCCATGGACAAAGAAGCCTGGTGGGCTGCAGTCCATGGGTTCGCAAAGAGTCAAACACGACTAAGTGTTCTAATACTTTCACTTGCTTTATCTGATTTCAGAATCATTGTTAGTAAACAATAAGCCAGCTTCCTCTTGGCATAATTGGAATGACCATGTCTTTTAAGAAGGGTGTGGTGCCTCAAAAAGTACAGGCTTGTGCAGATGCCATTCTCACGTTCAACCAGTAGTATATCTGAAGTGGTTACTTGATCTTTATACAATTACATACGCTTTTTGTATTAAAAACAAACTCTATACTAAACTAGGATAGATTATGCAAAAGGGAAACATACATGATAAATTATTTGTTACATATAAATGTTATTAACCCTGATTAAATAACCTACTAATTTCTTATACATGTTCAGTTCAGTTCAGTCGCTCAGTCATGTCCGACTCTTTGTGACCCCATGAATCGCAGCACGCCAGGCCTCCCTGTCCATCATCATCTCCTGGAGTTCACTCAAACTCACGTCCATCGAGTCCATGATGCCATCCAGCCATCTCATCCTCTGTAGTCCCCTTCTCCTCTTGCCCCCAATCCCTCCCAGCATCAGAATCTTTTCCAATGAGTCAACTCTTCGCATGAGGTGGCCAAAGTACTGGAGTTTCAGCTTTAGCATCATTCCTTCCAAAGAACACCCAGGGCTGATCTCCTTTAGGATGGACTGGTTGGATCTCCTTGCAGTCCAAGGGACTCTCAAGAGTCTTCTCCAACACCACAGTTCAAAAGCATCAATTCTTTGGCGCTCAGCCTTCTTCACAGTCCAACTCTCACATCCATACGTGAAAAACCCTAGCCTTGACTAGATGGACATTTGTTGGCAAAGTAATGTCTCTGCTTTTGAATATGCTATCTAGGTTGGCAATAACTTTTCTTCCAAGGAGTAAGTGTCTTTTAATTTCATGGCTGCAGTCACCATCTGCAGTGATTTTGGAGCCCCAAAAAATAAAGTCTGACACTTTATAAATGTTATTTATTTTTAATTAACAAAAGTCAGATTTTTCCCTTCAGAGTTCAAGTCTATAGTATTATATATTCTGTGGTAGCAGAGGCTCTGACACAGCAAATTGTTTAGAAGTATTTTAACCCACACACTTGAGGCTTCCCTGGTGCCTCAGACAGTAGAGAATGTGCCAGCAATGTGGGAGACCTGGGTTCAATCCCAGGATTGGGAAGATCCCCTGAAGAAGAGAATGGCAACCCACTCTAGTATTCTTGCCTGGAGAATTCCACAGAGCAGCTTGTCGGGTTACAGTCCATGGGGTCTCAAAGAGTTGGACATGACTGAGTGACTAACAGTTTCACTTTTATTTTACCCACACAGTTGCCTTAATAGAATTAGGTACTGGTATTTGCCCATCTCAATGTCTCCTACCTATAATCTTGTTACACATACTCTCCTTAGCTAAGTCAGAATCCACCAGAAGGAGAAAGCAATAGGCTCCCTTTCCCTGTCAATAGACCTCACTAGCTCCTCTCCACTCCAAAATCAAGCCTGAATTTGAGATAATGTCCCCACAGTGCCTTTACCTGAAGGTCACTATTCAAGCACCCACTGCTCATATGCTTAAGAGGGAGACGAAGCATCATCTGTTACACATTTGGCAAATGCATAGTTCACTTTTATTCTTGTTTGTATTGGGGCACTTGTATTATAAAATGCATGAGGTTTTGGTTTGCCAAAGGTACTTTTCAGACATATATTGTCTACAATATAAATTCTGCTTATCAGAAGCCAAAACACTGCCACAGAGAAATGTTCTTGTTATGAAGGAAAAATGACCCTCCTCTTCAAATTGCTCTACATGGTGACTAATTATATACAATTATTAGTTTACAATTACGGTTGGAATCAGACTTCTCCTAAATAGCCTTCTTCATGTCATGTCTAAGATGATTACAATAGAAGGGGGACATGGATGTTACCAACATGCTTCTAGACCAGAGTGAGCCCTGAATGTCCACAGTGCCCACTTGCCGTCTCCTTGTATCTTGGAGGTCTCCTAGAAGAGACTTGGAGACTGAGTCACCTGCAGCGAAGTCTTTTGAAGGACTGTGTGCTCAGTTGCTCAGTAGTGGCCGACTCTTTGCTACTCCATGGACTGTGGCCCCCAGGTGCCTCTGTCCATGGGGATTCTCCAGGCAAGGATACTGGAGTGGGTAGCCATTCCCTTCTCCATCTAAGGACTCTGGGTATGCCAAAAATGCATCCAGTATGTAAAATGAGCGGGATTTGATAAGGCTCTTATGGGTGATTAGTAGCTTTTCTAGTCAGGATATTTTGACTAAACACACAGATTACTTCAAATCACGGAGGCCAGAATAAGGGAAGTACTTGTGGAGATATGTGTGGACTGCAACTAAAGATCTGTCAGGAATCAGAAGATCTCCAGGTCCTGCTACTTTTCCTTATCTCTTGAACAACTTAACCTTGCTCATGAGATCTCTCCATTTCCCCATAGAGTCTCTCTATAGTCAGTAGCCTTCTCTACTGACTCTGCCATCTCAAGCCTCCTGAAGCCAGAGGCAAGTGCACAAATCACCATGGCCATCTCAGATTCTCTACTAACCCTGTGCTACTTCTGTTCCCCCCCACCCCACCCCACCCCCGCTTCTTGGTTTGTTTGGGTTTTCTAGTTCAGTTCAGATTACCCAGGAAGGAAATTTGATTGGCTTAGGTCAACATTTTCTTTTTGTTCTTAAATGAATATTTATCTGAAAACTCACCACTTAATCCACTCATTGTAAGTATACAACCCAATAATATTTTGTAAATTTATGGAGTCATTGAACCATCACTATAATCCAGTTTTAGAACATTTTCTTCAATATAAAAAACTTTCTTGAGCCTTTCTGCAGTCAGTCCCCAGGCTGGTCCCTGGGTGTAGGCAACCACGTATATGATTTCTGTCCCTATAAAAAATATCCTGGATATTTCCTAGAAATGGAATTGTATATGTTGGATTTTGTGAAAGGCTTCTTTCACTGCATAATGTATTTGAGATTCATGCTGTTACAGCATGCATCAGTATTTTGTATCTTCACACTGTTGAACGGTATTGTCTTTTATGGATATCCCATGTTTTGGAACATTCCAAATGCATTTCAAATGGAAAATCCAATGAGATATTCTATTTCACCAATTAATGGACATTTGAGTTGTTTCAGCATTTGACAGTTACGAATAACGCTACTCTTAACACTCATTAACTCCATATCCTGTTTTGATTACTATAGCTTTAGAGTAAGTTTTGAATTTGGGGGTGGTTGAGTCTTCCAACATTGCTCTCTTTCGAAAGTGTTTTGGCTATTCTAGGTCACTTTCATTTCCATATATATTTTGAAAGTGAAGGTGAAAGTTGCTCAGTTGTGTCCGACTTTTGCGACCCCATGGACTATACAGTTCACAGAATTCTTTAGGCCAGAATACTGGAGTGGGTAGCCTTTCCCTTCTCCAGGGGATCTTTCCAACCCAGGGATCGAACCCAGGTCTCCCACGTTGCAGGCTGATTCTTTACCAGCTGAGCCACAAGGGAAGCCCAAGAATACTGAAGTGGGTAGCCTATCCTTTCTCCAGTGGATCTTCCCAACCCAGGAATCAAACTGGGGTCTCCTGTATTGCAGACAGAGTCTCTACCAACTGGGCTATTAGGGAAGCCCATATATATTTTAGGATTTGCTTATCAATTTCTAGGAAAAAAAACTTTCTGGTATTCTAATGGGAATTGCATTGACTATTTTATCAGTTACTGATCAACTTGAGAAGAATTGCCATCTTAAAACATCAAGTCTTCTAAACTATGAACATGTAATGTCTATTTCTTTTATACTTTGCAATTTTACATACATATTTGTATTTTAATCATGAATTTATGCTGATGTCTGAAGTTTCAATCTGATAGTGCAGTGTTTAACTTTCCTTCCCCCATTCTGTATTTGTATCTCCCCTTTTCACCTTGAGAACACATTTATCTGTTTTTTCACTTGTACCTAGTATTTAGAGCTAATATATTCATTTCAATAAAACAAACTCATCAAGTGAATTTCAGGGTTTCTTTTCAGTGTTTTCCTTTTCTCTCCCTCTCTTTATCCACTCTTCTGGGGAGGGTGTGCAGTTAAGACTATGTTGTTTAAAGAACTTGGATTCTTTCTGCATCTTTTTGTGTGCTTTATTAACAATTCACATATGGTTAGGTAAAGTGTCTTCTGTTTGTATTTAATTATTTTCTATTTCTGTCTTTGTTGACGGTTATACACTTAGAAATAAATATATTTGTTTTGAAATTTGATGGTAGATTGCTGCTGCTGCTAAGTCGCTTCAGTAGTGTCTGACTCTGTGCGACCCTATAGATGGCAGCTCACCAGGCTCCCCTGTCCCTGGGATTCTCCAGGCAAGAACGCTGGAGTGGGTTGCCATTTCCTTCTCCAGTGTATGAAAGTGAAAAGTGAAAAGTGAAAAGTGAAGTCGTGTCTGACTCTTAGGGTCCCCATGGACTGCAGCTCACCAGGCTCCCCTGTCCCTGGGATTCTCCAGGCAAGAGTACTGGAGTGGGGTGCCACTGCCTTCTCCAGATGGTAGATTATTACGGTATAAAACAAGAAAATGTTCAAAACACATATCACGAGCTTTTAAAAATTTTTAAACATACAGCAGCAACTGAAATCACATTTTACACACCCTCACCACAATTTCTTCTTTCTTTTGAACCTTGGAAATGGCTTTGTGTGGCTAAAGTCAGAATCAAAATGACGCCACTTTTCCATCTCATTAGCACTTCCACACTGGCAGTAATGTTTCACAATCTGATGTCTTTGCTCAAGCACCAGATGTAATTGTACTAATGAAAAATTTTCTATTTTGATGCTTAGTGGGCTTGTCTAAATCACGAAAACTAACAAGTGATCTTTTCACATAATGCTAAAATAAATGAATTATTTAAATCATGTGTGCATCACATTAAAAGCACACAAGTTGCCTTCCCCTCCCTGTCCTGCTATGTCTGGCCTGCTGGCTCATATGTGCCATGTTTCCCGGATGTGCTCTGATGCCAGACTCCACAGTGTGAATATTCAGAGATTGAGATCAGAAGGTTTTGGGGGTCCCTTAGTCCTTTTGCTCCCTTGCCTGGAAATTGATCCCATCATATGTCCATTTTAGAGAGTGGGCTGCCGTCTATGGGGTCACACAGAGTCGGACATGACTGAAGTGACTTCGCAAGCAAGAACCCACTAGAGCCCCTCCAGATGATGTGCTAGGTATCACTGACTAGCCTTCCTTAGTTCAGTTCTGCTCATGTGACTATCTGACCTACAACAAAAAACCTAAGGAGCTAGCAGCATGGAATAAAGAAAAGAACACAGGGCAAGGAATCAGATATGCTAAGTTGTTAATTCTGGTATCCACTAGCCCTACTGATGGAAACAATCTTTCTTGATGATTCACTTTCAGTTACCTCATTAGAACACTAATTATAAAAGGCTATACTCAGGAACAGGCAGATGAAAGAGGCACAGGGCAAGGTATGGGGAAAGGACGTGATGCTTCCATGTCCTCTCCTGTGAACAAATGTTCACATGTTCACCAGCTCAGAAGTTTTTCCATTTAGATATTTAATTTCTCAGAGAAGTGTTTTCTAGTCTAGTGTACAAATATTGCATTTCTATTGTTAAATTTACTCTTAAATATTTTATTCTTTCTGAAGTTACTATGAATGGAATTATTTCCTGTGGTATAGAATATAGTATGAATGGTATAGAATATTCTTTATTAGTTCTGGTAGATTTATTGTGAAATCTTCAGGTTTTCTATATAGATAATGATGTAGTTTGCTGAGAAAAACACTTTTATTTCTTCCTTTCCAATCTGGATGAAAGTTTCTATCTCTATTTATAATCTTAATGTAGTTATAATTTTGAATAGTACTGGTGAGAGTAGACATCTTTGTTGTGTTTCAGATTTTAATAGAAAAGTATTCAGTCTTTCATTATTAAGTAAAACATTTACTGTATATTTTTCATAGATATCCTTGATCAGTTTGAGGAAGTTTTACTTATTTCTAATTAATCGAGAGTTTTAAATGAGTGGGAACCTTATTTCGTCAAATGCTTTTTATGCATTTGTTGATTCTACTAAGATGGTATATTACATTACTTGATTTTCAATCTTAAACCAACTTTGCATTCCTAAGTGAATCCTATTTGTTCATGTTTTTATCTCTTTTCATATGTTACTGATTTTTTCTAATATTGTATTGTGTCTATGTTCATGAAGGATATTGGTCTATAATTTTGTTTGCATTTTCTTTTCATTCTTTTCTATTTTTGGTGTTATGGTAATACTGGCCTTAGATAATTATTTGTGCAAAGTTTCCCTTATGTCACAAAAGAGTTTGATAAAAATTAGTATTACTTCTGAGAATATTTTTATAGAATTCAGAATTTTTGCCATTCTGCTTGGAACTTTCTTTATTTAAATTTTTAATGCAGAATCTTAAATTGTTTTAGGTCTTTTCAGTCTTCCTACCTTCTTGAATCAGTTTTAACAATTTGTTCCTTTCTAATTTTTTTCCTATTTCATCAAAGTTTTCTGATGCTTTGGCCAATCTTACCTTTTAGTGTAGGTGATATCATAGATTATCACCCAGGCTTGAACTGATCCTCGTTGGCATCCACTTGTTTGTAGCTATGGAGGGATAGAGTGTCACTATACAAAGCAAAGTTGCCAAATCGTTGTCCTATTTGTAGAGATTAGGAGAGAACACAGGCTTTCCTGGTGGCTCAGTGGTAAGGAACCCGCCTGCCAGTGCAACAGATGTGGGTTTGACCCCTAGGTCAGGATTATTCCCTGAAGAAGGAAATGGCAAACTTCTCCAGTATTCTTGCCTGGGAAATCCCATGGAGAGAGGAACCTGATTGGCCACAGTCCATGGGGTCACAAAAGAGTTGGACACCACTTAGCAACTAAACAATAGCAATGACAACAAGGGGAGAATATAAGTGAGACAAGGTTCTTTTTTAAGTGTGGGCTGGAAAACTTTCTGAGTTTTGTTCTATCCAATATACTAGTTTAACATTTCAGTGCAGTGAAAAAGTTGACTTAAAGCTCACCATTCAGAAAACTAAGATCATGGCATCCAATCCAATCACTTCATCGCAAATAGATGGGGAAACAAGTGGAAACAGTGGCAGACTTTATTTTTTTAGGCTCCAAAATCACTGCAGATGGTGATTGCAGACATTAAATTAAGAGACGTTTACTCCTTGGAAGGAAAGTTATGACCAACATAGATAGCATATTAAAAAACAGAGACATTACTTTGTCCACACAGGTCCGTCTAGTCAAGGCTATGGTTTTTCCAGTAGTCATGTATGGATGTGAGAGTTGGACTATAAAGAAAGCTGAGTGCCGAAGAATTGATGCTTTTGAACTGTGGTGTTGGAGAAGACTTTTGAGAGTCCCTTGGACTGCAAGGAGATCCAACCAGTCCATCCTAAAGGAGATCAGTCCTGGGTGTTCATTGGAAGGACTGATGTTGAAGCTGAAACTCCAGTACTTTGGCCACTTAATGTGAAGAGCTGACTCATTGGAAAAGACGCTGATGCTGGGAAAGATTGAGGGCAGGAGGAGAAGGGGACGACAGAGGATGAGATGGTTGGATGGCATCACTGACTCAATGGACATGGGTTTGGGTGGACTCTGTGGGTTGGTGATGGACAGGGAGGCCTGGCGTGTTGTGGTTCATGGAGTCACAAAGAGTCGGACACGACTGAGCAACTGAACTGAACATTTCAGCACAGATTCTTGTACTTACTCTTGGAGTCAGAGCTTTGTGATGTAGAAACAGCACTTGAAAGTGATTGACTCATCACTGTTGCTTCTGTAGTACTCAACTTGGTCTCCATGATGTTTTTGGTGCTAGTTCCTAATTATGAAAAAAGAATGAGTAGTCATCAGGGGTGTAATCAATACTAGACTGTATCATTAATATTAATATAAACATCCAGTTACAGCTTGAAGATTAGCTACTTAAAGTCTTCTGATCAAGGTATAGAAATTCAGTTTTTTGGTATCTACCTTTTGGTGAGTCAGTTAATTGCATTTTTTAAAGTGAAGGGAGATTAGACTCTCCTATTTGTCTGATACAGGTTATTTCATTTGATCACAAGTAATTTTATGAATTAAGTAGTAACTATGATCATAGCTGTGAAAAGAAGAGAGGCAAAAAGCAAAGGAGAAAAGGAAAGATATAAGCATCTGAATGCAGAGTTCCAAAGAATAGCAAGAAGAGATAAGAAAGCCTTCTTCAGTGATCAATGCAAAGAAATAGAGGAAAAAAACAGAATGGGAAAGACTAGAGATCTCTTCAAGAAAATTAGAGATACCAAGGGAACATTTCATGCAAAGATGGGCTCGATAAAGGACAGAAATGGTCTGGACCTAACAGAAGCAGAAGATATTAAGAAGAGGTGGCAAGAATACACAGAAGAACTGTACAAAAAAGATCTTCACAACCCAGATAATCATGATGATGTGATCACTAATCTAGAGCCAGACATCTTGGAAGGTGAAGTCAAGTGGGCCTTAGAAAGCATCACTACGAACAAAGCTAGTGGAGGTGGTGGAATTCCAGTTGAGCTCTTCAACTCCTGAAAGATGATGCTGTGAAAGGGCTGCACTCAATATGCCAGCAAATTTGGAAAACTCAGCAGTGGCCACAGGACTGGAAAAGGTCAGTGTTCATTCCAATCCCAAAGAAAGGCAATGCCAAAGAATGCTCAAACTACCGCACAATAGCACTCATCTCACATGCTAGTAAAGTAATGCTCAAAATTCTCCAAGCCAGACTTCAGCAATACGTGAACCCTGAACTCCCTGATGCTCAAGCTGGTTTTAGAAAAGGCAGAGGAACCAGAGATCAAATTGCCAACATCTGCTGGATCATGGAAAAAGCAAGAGAGTTTCAGAAAAACATCTATTTCTGCTTTATTGACTATGCCAAAGCCTTCGACTGTGTGGATCACAATAAAGTGTGGAAAATTCTGAAAGAGATGGGAATACCAGACCACCTGACCTGCCTCTTGAGAAATCTGTATGCAGGTCAGGAAGCAACAGTTAGAACTGGACATGGAACAACAGACTGGTTCCAAATAGGAAAAGGAGTACGTCAAGGCTGTATATTGTCACCCTGTTTATTTAACTTCTATGCAGAATACATCATGAGAAACGCTGGACTGGAAGAAACACAAGTTGGAATCAAGATTGCCGGGAGAAATATCAATCACCTCAGATATGCAGATGACACCACCCTTATGGCAGAAAGTGAAGAGGAACTAAAAAGCCTCTTGATGAAAGTGAAAGAGGAGAGCGAAAAAGTTGGCCTAAAGTTCAACATTCAGAAAACGAAGATCATGGCATCTGGTCCCATCACTTCATGGGAAAGAGATGGGGAAACAGTGGAAACAGTGTCAGACTTTATTTTTCTGGGCTCCAAAATCACTGCAGATGGTGATTGCAGCCATGAAATTAAAAGACGCTTACTCCTTGGAAGAAAAGTTATGACCAACCTAGATAGCATATTCAAAAGCAGAGACATTACTTTGCCAACTAAGGTCCATCTAGTCAAGGCTTTGGTTTTTCCTGTGGTCATGTATGGATGTGAGAGTTGGACTGTGAAGAAGGCTGAGCACCGAAGAATTGATGCTTTTGAAACTGTGGTGTTGGAGAAGACTCTTGAGAGTCCCTTGGACTGCAAGGAGATCCAACCAGTCCATTGTGAAGGAGATCAGCCCTGGGATTTCTTTGGAAGGAATGATGCTGAAGCTGAAGCTCCGGTACTTTGGCCACCTCATGAGAAGAGTTGACTCATTGGAAAAGACTCTGATGCTGGGAGGGATTGGGGGCAGGAGGAGAAGGGGACAACAGAGGATGAGATGGCTGGATGGCATCACGGACTCGATGGACATGGGTCTGAGTGAACTCTGGGAGATGGTGATGGACAGGGAGGCCTGGCGTGCTGCGATTCATGGGGTCGCAAAGAGTCGGACACGACTGAGCGATTGAAGTGACCTGATGATGATAATTTTATGTATGACTCAGAAAAGTTATAGAATTTCCCCACGGTCACATAACAGGAGCAAGCCAAATTTTTCCCGATGTGAAACTAGTTCTCAGCTACCCTAGAAAGGGATGGTAAGGTAGTAGTAGTAGTTGAAAATGGTACCATGGTTCTCATGCTGCCTAGGAGAGAATTTTCAGGTGGATTGGGTAGCTAGGAAGAAAGAGATGATAGGAAGTGAATAGAATAAACTTTTTAATTATATTTAGTTCATTTTGGGGAGTGGGGGAAGGAAATTTAACAACAAAGAAACAAAGAAAAATAAGCTGAGTTTTCAAAAATAGCATTGGGATATTTTAAATCATCTATATTTGCACTAATATTATAAAACAAAATGATCGATGACCTCCAGGCTTTTCAAAGTCCAGCACAGGACTCTTGTTAGTGTTAGCTAGATATGGTGTTGGCTGGAGTTGCAGTTTAATAGATTTTTATCACAAAGAGGTCTGGAAGCCTGAATTGTGGGTACCTTCCAGAAGGGCCAATCAGGTTTCATTCTGTGGCATTAAGCATCTACAGTGTACAGCAAATTCTTAGGACACATGAGAGATTCATGCTGGAGAAGCTGACAGTTTGTAGAAAGACCTTACAGATGATTGGTAACTGTGTCTTCTGACAAAAAAGGCTTTAGGAATTGATATGTCAAAGAAAGTGAAAAAATTTGAACATAGGCTAAGGATTAATGCTGAATATGAGAAAGAATGAGTGAAAATGGGCACAAACTTCAGGAGAATCTTGAAGTATTAAATTGAGAGGGAAATATTTGAGGAAGTAAAGAAATGTCTTATTCCTATAGCAGGAAAGCAGAAATTGATCTTTGCAATAGCGTAGAAGTAGAAAGGTACAGAAACTCAATACTTGAGGATGGAGGAACATGGGGATAAAGATTTTGCTTTTCACTGGAACTACAAGAAAAGATGCTTGAAAAACATCAGAACAGGAGTTCTTCATAAATCTTCAGAGATTTCTTCTCCTAAGCTAAAATTGGAAATCATGAAAAAGCTATCTTAATGGGTTAAAAAATTCTCTAATATGAAGCAGATTCAATAGTCTTGGTGATGGGGGGGGGGGGGGGGGAAGAATATGTAGCTAAGAAAGATGAGAGGGGCTACCAGTTTATAAAAATACAAAGAGAAGAGCAGAAAATGGAATAGCTGGGCTACAATGCCAAAAATTTTACTTGAGAGAATTACCACTATATCTACTACTGTGGGCAAGAATCCCTTATAAGAAATGGAGTAGCCCTCATAGTCAACAAAAGAATCTGAAATTCAGTACTCGGGTGCAATCTCAAACACAACAGCATGATCTCAGTTCATTTCCAAGGCAAAACATTCAACATCACAGTAATCAAAGTCTATTCACCAATCACTAATGCCAAAGAAGCTGAAATTGAATGGTTCTATGAAAACCTACAAGGCTGTCTAGAACTAACACCAGAAAAAGATGTCCCTTTCATCACAGGGGATCAGAATGCAAGAGTAGGAAGTCAAGAGATAACCTGTAATAGCAGGCAAGTTTGGCCTTGGAGTACAAAATGAAGCAGAGCAAAGGCTAGCAGAGTTTTGCCAAGAGAACACACTGGTCACAGCAAACACCCTCTTCCAACAGCACAAGAGATGACTCTACACATGGACATCACCAGAAGGTCAACATCGAAATCAGACTGATTATATTCTTTGCAGCCAAAGATGAAGAAGCTCTATACAGTCAGCAAAAACAAGACCGGGAGCTGACAGTGGCTCAGATCATGAGCTCGTTATTGCAAAATTCAGACTTCAGATGAAGAAAGTAGGGAAAGCCACTCATCAAATCAGCCACCTAATCAAATCCCTTACAATTATACAATGAAAGTGACAAATAGATTCAAGGGATTAAATCTGGTAGATAGAGTGCCTGGAGAACCATGGACAGAGGTTCATAACATTGTACAGGAGGTCGTGACCATAACCATCTCCAAGAAAAAGAGATGCAAGAAGGAAGAGTGGTTGTCTGAGGAGGCCTTACGAATAGCTGAGGAAGAAGACAGTGAAAAGCAAAGGAGAAAGGGAAAGGTATACTCAACTGAATGCAGATTTCTAGGGAAAAGCAAGGAGAGATAAGGCCTTCATAAACGAATAATGCAAAGAAATAGAGGAAAACAATAGAATGGGAAAGACTAGAGATCTCTTCAAGAAAATTGGAGACATGAAAGGAACAATCATGCGTGGATGGACATGAATAAGGAAAGAAATGATATGGACCTAACAGAGGCAGAATAGATTAATAGGTGGCAAGAACACAAAGGAACTATACAAAAAAGATCTTAATGACCCAGATAACCATGATGGTGTGATCACTCACCTAGAGCCAGATATCCTGGAGTCTGAAGTCAAATGGGTCTTAGGAAGCATCACTACAAACAAAGCTAGTGGAGGTGATGGAATTCTAGCTGAGCTATTTCAAATCCTAAAAGATGATGCTATTAAAGTGCTGCACTCAATATGTCAGCAAATTTGGAAAGCTCAGCAGTGGCCATAGGTCCGTTTTCATTCCAATCCCAAAGTAGGGAAATTCCAAAGAATGTCTAAACTACTATACAACTGAACTCATTTCTTATGCTTGTAAATTCATGCTCAAGCTAGGCTTCGACAGTACGAGAACCAAGAACTTCCAAATGTACAAGTTGGGTTTAGTAAAAGGAGAGGAATCAGAGATCAAATTGCCAACATCTGCTGGATCATGGAGATGGAGAAAGCAAGGGAATTCCAGAAAAACAGCTACTTCTACTTCATTGACTATGATAAAGCCTTTTGACTGTGTCTGTCACAACAAACTGGAAAACTCTTAAAGAGATGGGAATACCAGACCACCTTATCCGTCTCCTGAGAAACCTGTATGAAGTCAAGAAGCAACAGTTAGAACCAGACATGGAACAACAAACTGGTTCCAAATTGGGAAAGGAATAGATCAAGGTTGCATATTGTCACCCTGCTTATTTAACTTATATACAGAGTACATCATTAGAAATGCCAGGCTGGATGAATCACAAGCTGGAGTCAAGACTTCTGGGAGAAATGCCAATAACCTCAGATATGCATATGATATAACTCTAATGACAGAAAACAAGGAGAAGCTAAAGGACCCCTTGATGAGAGGGAAGGAGGAGAATGAAAAAAACCGGCTTAAAACTCAGCTTTCAAAAAGGAAGAATATAGCCTCTGGTCCCACCACTTCATGGCAAATAGAAGGGGGAGAAGTGGAAGCAGTGACAGATTTCATTTTCTTGGGTTCCAAAATCACTGCAGATGGTGACTGAAGCCATGCAATTTTAAAAATGCTTGCTTCTTGGAAGGAAAACTATAACAAACCTAGACAGAATATTAAAAAGCAGAGACATCACTTTGACGACAAAGATCCGTATAGTGAAAGCTATGGTTTTCCCAGTAGTCATGTACGACTGTGAAAGTTGGACTGTAAAGAAGACCAAGAGCCAAGAAATCGATGTTTTTAAATTGTGGTGCCAGAGAAGATTCTCGAGAGTCCCTTGGACAGCATGATCAAACCAGTTAATCCTAAATGAAATCAACCCTGAATATTCACTGGAGAACTGTTGCTGAAGCTTAAGCTCCAAACTTTGGCCACCTGATGCGAAGAGCCATCTCATTGGAAAAGATCTTGATGTTGGGAAAGGTTGAGGGGAGGAAGGGAAGGGGACGACAGAGGGTGAGATGGTTAGATGGCATTATTGTCTCAATGCACATGAGTTTGAGCAAACTCAAGGAGATAGTGGAGGACAGAGAAGCCTGGCGTGCTGCATTCCGTGGGGTTACAAAGAGTCAGAGATGACTTAGCAACTGAACAACAGCAACAATAGGTGGAATGCATGGACAGATACTTGAGAAAGTCTTATCAGTACTAGAGGGTAAGTGTAGAGAAGAGACTTTGACTCCAACCAGAGTCTTATGTTAGACCACTGACTAGAACTAAGTAGAATGAGTGTGAGGAATATGGGCTGTTTTATAGTCTGTGTTGGTATTATCAATGTGAGATCCATTTTGTATGTTTTTGGAGATTAAATCTGGTGGAGTAAACAATAAATATGGACATTAATTACATTAGGAATTTAAGGTGTGTTTATAGCAGACTGACTTTAGAGAGAGGATTTATCAAGTTAACTTGTTCAGGGAAGGGGATTAAGCAGCTTTATTCCTTTGAAATTACATAATTTGACTTACAGTATCCAATGCACATAACAAAATCTTTTGTGTGGTCACATTGTCTTCAGAAATAGAATATGGGATCAGTGAATTTTTGACAGTTAACATTTATTGAAACATATGTTATAGAATACTAGTACTCTGGTATGTTTTGTGTATGTTAAAAAATGCTTCCATAGTCAAACTACTAGGAGCTGCATAAATCTTTTTAAAAAACATCAAATGAATGTCTTTGGATTACCAAGAATTTTTATAAATATTATTGTACACTGTAAAACCCTAAGATGGTAACATGTCCTCCAGTACCCACACCAAAGGAAGAGGAACTCAGATAATGAAACCAGACTCTGACAGGTCCCCAAAGATTCCAGAGAAGCACAGAATGGTGGCAAGGAAGCGATGTATAAAGCTTCCAGGGGAATATAGGAAGAGGAGAACATCTATTTTTATGTAAATATTATATTTCCTTTTTCTTGTCTATATTATTTACAGGCTGGACTAAGGGAGGCATTAAGGGTCTATTGGAATGGTGTGCTTAGCACGTCTCTTGCCAAACCATCAAGTACCACCTACAGTAGCCCTAGAAAAGTAGGCTGAGCAGACGGCTGAGAGCTCCCTGTTGCTTAGGGCTGGCCTCATGGGGGTGTTTAGGTGTCTCTAGATCTCTCTATTCTCTAATCCAATTTCCCAAGGTAAGTGCTTATAGGAACTTGAGACTGATCCTAGGTCAGGAATAAACTTATATCTGTACTTAGAGTGGCTTTTTGCATTGTATGCTTCCTTGGTGGCTCAGATGGTAAAGAATCCTCCCTCCTGTAATGAGGGAGACCTGGATTGGATCCCTGGGTTGGGAAGATCCCCTGGAGGAGGGCGTGGCAACCCACTCCAGTACTCTTGCCTGGAGAATTCCATGGACAGGAGAGCCTGGCGGGCTATAGTCCGTGGGGTTGCAAAGAGTCGGACACAACTGAGTAACTAAGCACACACAGCACACCACCCAAATCAAGTGGGCTGAGACATTGGTGACCTTGGAGCAATGTCATAATTTTCTAATCTCTTTGTTCTTTCTTAGAGACCGCTGATAAATGGATGTTGACTTTCTATTTCCTTAAACTCTATTTTAACAGTGTTTCTTAGAGCCATAGCAAATACTGATAGGAGTTTCTTCTTTGTTTTTTCATATTTATTGATCTTATTTACTCATAAGGTGTTACATATGAAAAGTCAGCAATCATATTTGTGAGGACATTAAAAATTTCTCAACACTTGAGCTGCCCCTTTTGAAAACTCTAATTCATGATTATCAATGAGGTCATTCCCAGGTCAGGTGATGGGTGAAAAAGAGTTGCTTTGCTTTCCAGTTGTAGAACACATTCATTTTTTATTTTACTATAAATAGAATTTAAGTAAACAAAATAATGGCTACCTCAGTAAATTTTTACTGTACCACTAAAGCCTGAAGGCCTCTGTAGGGAAGCCTTGCAGGCTGTCTTTGATGCTAAGAGAGAGAAACAGCCAGCAGTCCACTCTGAACTTACCACCACTGCACGGCTTCAAACTCAGCAGCTCAACTTCTATTTGTTTGATATATTCACATTTTGGACTTCCTCAAAAGATTTTATGAGGAAATGTTTCTGCTAATTACAAACAATTTTAGACAACTATTGCCTTAGTAATGAGGGTCCTAAAATCAGACCTTGTCTGTCCACACTAAAAGTAAGATGAACAAGATCAGAGTAGGCAGAAATAATAAGATCTTTCATTATTATGAAATTGATATGCTAATACTATTTCTACACAATGCCCAGAGATATCACCTTTTACTTGGACTTATTTGTCCTTTTAGAAACACAATTCTAATAAGTTTGTTGTGTGTATTTATGTATGTGTATACATGTTATCCACTTAAAGAAGCAACCTAAAATAAATAACCATTCATAGTAGGTTGGAAATCTCACCCAAATGGAAAAGAATCCTATAAGCATGGAAAGAATCAGAACATGTACGAAAACAGAAAAGAAAGGTAAAAAGTTATAAAATTGTGTGACTATTTTGTGTTGTAAGAAAAGTATGCTATATAAGCAGTTAATACCTGAAAGGCTCATTATTTAATATCCAAGTGTAACAGTTGAGGTTAAAATAATAATACTTATTCATCATATAATATTTGATTATGAATTAGTTCAATGGAGAAAAAAATTTGAAATTAAAAGGCTAACTTTCAAATTGCAAATTGTTATTATGAATTTGCACTTTTGTGTTAAGTCATTTAACCTCTCTGAAACTCATTCTGTTTAAATAATAATTTTAAAATAATCTTTAAAAATGATAATACAACCTAAGGTGTGAACAAGATGATGGATTAGGAAGGTCCTGAGCTCACCTCTGTCTACATGCATAGTGAAATTACAACTATTTATAGAGACACTATCTCTGAATGACTAGTATAAAAGATTTTCCACAACTAAAGATATTAAGTGGAGATAAGTAATTTACATTGTAAAGAACTCAAGGTAATGATAATGAAGATGGTCAATGGACTTGGGAGAAGAATGACAAGCTCAATGAACTTGGGAGTGAATCACAGTGAGAAGTTTAATAAAGAGCTGGAAAACATAGTGAAGAATCAAACAGAGCTGATACTTCTCTAAACAAGGTATATAGATGGTCCATGAGCATCTAAGATACTCAACATTATCAGTCCTTAGGAAAGTGTGAATCAAGGCCACAGTGAGGTAGCATTTCACTCTCACTAGAACGGGTATGACAAAAAAGAGAGACACCAGTATTGGCTAGAAAATGAAGAACTGATACCCTTATTCATTCCTGGTAGGACTTAATATAAGGCAGCTGCTCTGGAAAGCAGTTCCTCAGAATTATACGTAGTGTTACCATGTGACTCCACAATTACACGTCAAGCTGTTCATTGTTGACCTGAAACAAATGGACTGCCAGATATTTCTCCAGCAAAGATGCATTTATTTGGGATCAGAAGAGAGCTGCAATTCAGAGTCTGTGACCATGGTGAGCCACGTGCAAGTTACCGCACAGCAAGGAAAAAACAGTTTTATAGAGGGGAAAAAGAAGTGGGAATGGCTATAGTAAACAAAAGTGTATGGCTCTTCATTGAGTCATTGCCAGGAAAGAAGAGGGTCATTCTTCCTATTGGGCTCTGCTATTGACCCAGAAGAGGGCCCTCTTCTGGCCCATCAACTCTATTTAAAATATTCAAGTTTTGTTTATTAAATTTGAACAATACCCGAGAAATGAAAACACATGATCACACAAAAACATGTACATAAATGTTCTTAGCATCATTATTTACAATAGGTTAAAATGTAGAAACAGCCCAAATGTCCATCAACTAATAAATAAGGAAAATGTGATCTGTTTACACAATGGATCTAATTAGTCATAAAAACGTATGAACTACAGATACATGTTATAGCACGGATGAACCTAAGAACATTATACTAAGTGAAAGAAGCCAGACACAAAAGATCATGTGCTACATGATTCCATTTATATGAAATTTCTAGAATAGGTAAATCTGTAAAAGTAGAAAGTAGGGTAATGGTTGCCAGGGACTAAAGGAAGGGTGGAATGGGGTGTGATTGTGATAGATATAGAGTTTTTTTTTAGGGGTGATGAAAATGTTCCAGGTGATTACACAAGCTTGTAAATATACTAAAACTCACTGAATGGAATACTGAATATTATAGCATATGAACGATAAAAGAAAACTGGTGGCAAAACAAATGGCCATTACTCACCGTCACCTTCAGCTCTGAGGGTTACTAGAGACGGTGTTAACACATGAGGCATTTGTGTGGGTTCCTTGTTGGAAGTTCTTAATTTGATAAGATAGATGACATTATTATTAGTTACAATTTCATCTCACTGGTCAAGGAGTAAATAAAAGTAAGTCTAATTTGAAGGTGAAAATCTTTCTATAGATACTGGGTAAAATTTGTATAGTTCTGTGTATTCTTGCCACCTCTTCTTAGTATCTGCTGCTTCTGTTAGGTCCATACCATTTCTGTCCTTTATTGAGCCCATCTTTGCATGAAATGTTCCCTTGATATCTCTAATTTTCTTGAAGAGATCTCTAGTCTTTCCCATTCTATTGTTTTCCTCTATTTCTTTGCACTGATCACTAAGGAAGGCTTTCTTATCTCTCCTTGCTATTCTTTGGAACTCTGTACTCAAATGGATATATCTTTCATTTTCTCCTTTGCCTATCACTTCTCTTCCTTACAAAGCTATTTGTAAGGCCTCTCCAGACAACCATTTTGCCTTTTTACACTTCTTTTTCTTTGGGGTGGTCTTGATCCCTGCCTCCTGTACAATGTCACGAACCTCTGTCCATAGTTCTTCAGGCACTCTGTCTGTCAGATCTAATCCCTTGAATCTATTTCTCACTTACACTATATAATCATAAGGAATTTTATTTATGTCATACCTGAATGGTCTAGTGGTTTTCCCTACTTTCTTCAGTTTAAGTCTGAATTTGGCAATAAGGAGTTCATGATCAGAGCCACAGTCAACTCCCGGTCTTGTTTTTGCTGACTGTATAGAGCTTCTCCATCTTTGGCTGCAAAGAATATAATCAGTCTGATTTCAGTGTTGACCATCTGGTGATGTCCATGTGTAGAGTCTTCTCCTGTGTTGTTGGAAGAGGGTGTTTGCTCTGACCAGTGCATTCTCTTGGCAAAACTCTATTATCCTTTGCCCTGCTTCATTCTGTATTCCAAAGCCAAATTTACCTGTTACCCCAGGTATTTCTTGACTTCCTACTTTTGCATTCCAGTCCCCTATAATGAAAAGGCCATTTTTGGGGGGGTGTTAGTTCTAGCAGTTCTTGTAGGTCTGCATAGAACCGTTCAACTTTAGCTTCTTCAGCATTACTGGTCAGAGCATAGACTCGGATTACTGTGATATGGAATGGTTTGCCTTGGAAATGAACAGAGATCATTCTGTCGTTTTTGAGGTTGCATCCAAGTACTGCATTTCAGACTCTTTTGTTGATTATGAGGGCTACTCCACTTCTTCTAAGGGATTCTTGCCCACAGTGGTAGATAAAATGGTCATCTGAGTTAAATTCACCTATTCCAGTCCATTTTAGTTCACTGATTCCTAAAACGTTGATGCTCACTCTTGCCATCTCCTGTTTGACCGCTTCCAATTTGCTCTCATCTAACATTCCAAATTCCTATGCAATATTGCTCTTTAAAGCATTGAACTTTATTTCCATCACCAGTCACATCCACAACCGTGTGTTGTTTTTTGCTTTGGCTCTCTCTTCATTCTTTCTGGAGTTATTTCTCCACTGATCTCCAGTCGCATATTGGGCACCTACCAACCTGGGGAGTTCATCATTCAGTGTCCTATCTTTTTGCCTTTTCATACTGTTCATGAGGTTCTCAAGGCAAGAATACTGAAGTGGTTTGCCATTCCCTTCTCCAATGGATCACGTTTTGTCAGAACTCTCCACCATGAGCTGTCCATCTTTGGTAGCCCTACATGGCATGGCTCATAGTTTCACTGAGTTAGGCAAGGCCATGGTCCATGTAATCAGACTGATTAGTTTTCTGTGATTGTGGTTTTCAGTCTGCCTGCCCTTTGATGGAGAAGGATAGGCTTATGGAAGCTTCCTGAAGGGAGAGACTGAGTGTGGGGGAAACTGGGTCTTGTTCTGATGGGTGGGGCCATGCTCAATAAATCTTTAATCAAATTTTCTCTTGATGGGTGGGCTGTGTTCCCTCCCTGTTATTACCTTGGGCCAAACTATGGTGGAGGTAATGAAGATAATGGCGTCCTCCTTCAAAAGGTCCCATCAATGCATTGCTACAGTCAGTGCCCCCAGCCACTGCTGACCCACGTCTCCACTGGAGACTCCTGGAAACCCATGGGGAAGTCTGGGTCAGTCTCTTGTAGGGTCACTGCTCCTTTCTTCTGGATCCTGGTGCACACAAGGTTTGTGCCCTCCAAGAATCTGTTTCCCAGTCTTGTGTAAGTTCTGGCAGTTCTATGGTGGAGTTAATGGTGGCCTTCTCCAAGAGGGCTTATGCCCTACCCAGGTCTGCTGCACCCAGAACCCACACAACAGTCCACTGCTGACCCATACCTCTGCGGGAGACATTCAAACACAGTTCTGTCTCAGTCTCTGTGGGGTCTGGGTCCTGGTGTGCACAATGTTTGTTTGAGCCCTCTGAGCATCTCTGGTGGGTATGGGGTTTGATTCTAATCATGATTTCATCACTCCTACCATCTTGCTGGAGAATTTCCTTTGCCCTTGGACCTGGGGTATCTCCTCAAGGCAGAAGCAGAAGATAAAAGAAGAGGTGGCAAGAATACACAGAACTGTACAAAAAGATCTTCATGACCCAGATAATCACAATGATGTGATCATTCACCTAGAGCCAGATATCCTGGAATGTGTAGTCAAGTGGGCCTTAGGAAGCATCACTACAGACAAAGCTAGTGGAGGTGATGGAATTCCAGTTGAGCTATTTCAAGTCCTAAAAGATGATGCTGTGAAAGTGTCACACTCAATATGCCAGCAAATTTGGAAAATGCAGCAGTGGTCATAGGACTGGAAAAGGTCAGTTTTCATTCCAATCCCAAAGAAAGGCAATACCAAAAAATGCTCAAACTACCGCATATTGCACTCACTCATCTCACATGCTAGCAAAGTAATGCTCAAAATTCTCCAAGCCAGGCTTCAGCAGAATGTGAACTGAGTATTTCCAGACGTTCAAGCTGGATTTAGAAAAGGCAGAGGAACCAAAGATCAAATTACCAACATCTGTCGGATCATAAAAAAAGCAAGAGAGTTCCAGAAAAACATCTATTTCTGCTTTATTGATTATACCAAAGCCTTTGGATGTGTGAATCACAACAAACTGTGAAAAACTCTTAGAGATGGGAATACCAGACCACCTCACCTGCCTCCTGTAAATCTGTATGCAGGTCAGGAACCAACAGTTAGAACTGGACATGGAACAACAGACTGGTTCCAAATCAGGAAAAGAGTACATCAAGGTGGTATATTGTCACCCTTCTTATTTAACTTATATGCAGAGTACATCTTGAGAAACGCTGGGCTGGGTGAAGCACAAGCTGGAATCAAGACTGCTGGGAGAAATATCAATAACCTGGAAGAAAGCAAAGAAGAGCTAAAAAGCGTCTAGATGAAAGTGAAAGAGGAGAGTGAAAAAGTTGGCTTGAAACTCAACATTCAGAAAACGAAGATCATGGCATCTGGTCCCATCACTTCATGGCAAATAGATGGGGAAGCAGTGGAAGCAGTGTGAGACTTTATTATTTTGGGCTCCAAAACCACTTCAGATGGTGATTGCAGCCATGAAATTAAAAGATGTTTGCTTCTTGGAAGAAAAGCTATGACCAATATAGACAGCATATTCAAAAGCAGAGACATTACTTTGCCAACAAAGGTCTGTCTAGTCAAAACTATGGTTTTTTCCAGTAGTCATGTATGGATGTGAGAGTTGGACTATAAAGAAAGCTGAGTGCTGAAGAACTGATGCTTTTGAACTGTGGTGTTGGAGATTCTTGAGAGTCACTTGGACAGCAAGGAGATCCAACCAGTTCATCCTAAAGGAAATCAGTCCTGAATATTCATTGGAAGGACTGATGCTGAAGCTGTCCAATATTTTGACCACCTGATGAGAAGAACTGACTCCTTGGTAAAGAACCTGATACTGGGAAGGATTGAAGGCAGGAGGAGAAGGGGATGACAGAGGATGAAGTGGTTGGATGGCATCCCCAACTCAATGGACATGAGTTTGAGTGAACTCCGGGAGATGGTGATGGACAGGGAGGCCTGGCGTGCTGTGATTCATGGGGTCACAAAAAGTTGGACATGACTGAGCGACTGAACTGAACTGAAACTTTTGTGTAGCTTTACTTTTTCCATTTCCCATTTTTGTCCACCTTAAGGAATATAATTACTGAATGCTTAGGTGGCCCAGTAAACACACACACACACACACACACACACACACACACACACACACACACACACACACACACATTTCAGCCACATTTTTGTATAACAGGCCTCCAAAGCAGATCTCTATTGCAGATTGTTACCTGGGTATGTTGAAACATGCAACAAAAGTTGTAAAAGTAAATGATTTAAAATCATTTTATTTTTCCTAGTGAGAAAAACTACTTGGTCAATAGGACCTAGGAGTAATAAATCTGAAAACTCATGTAATTAATTTTTTTCATTTATGAAATATTGAACTCCCACTCTGTTCAAGGCCATCTCCAAGGCTTTGGAGGGCAGTATCTAACTCTTAAGTCATTTTGGTTTTTTCCGTGCTCCTCCTCCCACTCCCTGCAGCCACCACATGCTCCAGCTGGCCCTTAGTCATCTTTGTAACCTATGTTACCATGAAGAACAATTCCTGGCACAGAGTAGGCATGTAGTAAATGCTGTTTCAGGGAAGATGGCACTCATACAGGATAGAGGGACCAACCAAAGGATAAAGATCTTTAAGCAGTGAACACAACTGACTGGTTTGCTACTCATAATAGCATTCCCTTTTTTCTTAAAGCATGTTAGAATGTCTTTGTGAATAGGGCACAGGCTCTACTTTTACTATGTGACATTTATAAAATCTTGGTTCTTATATATATGCATTATGTGTTTGAGGGAGGAACTATTTAGCTCTGCACAGTTTACGTGACACTTTAAAACCCTGGTCCAGCCTAAGTTTTCAAGGGTAAGCTGGCTGGAGCTGTATACTGGAATACAGGAGGGAACCATAAGAGGAAGATAAGATCTTTGGAGGGTTGCTGAGGACAAACACCTCTAAGCAGCTGGTGAAGGTTTGGTTTATTGCTCACTCCTCTTTCTTCACTGCTTATTAGGGAATACAGGTTATTCTAGTAACAGAAACAGAGAAGGCACTGGCACCCCACTCCAGTACTCCTGCTTGGAAAACCCCATGGGTGGAGGAGCCTGGTGGGCTGCAGTCCATGGGGTCGCGAAGAGTCAGACCCTACTGAGTGAATTCACTTTCACTTTTCACTTTCAGGCATTGGAGAGGGCAAGGGCAACCCACTCCAGTGTCCTTGCCTGGAGAATCCCAGGGACGGGGGAGCCTGGTGGGCTGCCGTCTATGGGGTTGCACAGAATCGGACGCGACTGAAGCGACTTAGCAGCAGCAGCAGCAACTGAAAGTGACTGTAATAGGCAGATTCTGTGTGTTATAATGTGGAGAGCAATTGAGACTATCTAAAATTTTTCTACACTCAATATGTGGTTATATCTAAAAGAAGAAACCAACAACAGAAATGTTATCGCTGAAAGTTAGGTTTGAGATTTTGCATTGTCCACTCACATGATCCCAATACCTTAAGGTAAAGATTTTTTGTTTTGTGTGTTTTTTAAGGTAAAGATGTTAAAAATGTAAAGTAAGTGTCCCCTCCAGCCAAACATAGTGCCTTTGTTTTCACCTCATCACTATTCTTGGTCCCAATAATAACATTAATTAAATTCTTACCATAAATAATAAAGGAATCTACAAACTCCTGTAATTAATTTTTACATAATAATTATCATTGTGCCATTATGTTTTATTGGCATATATTTCATTTACTGCTTGAAAATCGAAGATACAGAGATGATAACAGAAAATAATTAGGACACATAATGGTAAATAGAAAAAATGTGTATCATCTTTGAGTTTCTGAAGTTCTGGGTCCTTTCCTTTTATACCTATCATGTTTGACAGTGAGAAGAGATGGAACAAATTTGAGCTTTTGCTCAAGTATTCATCAGAAATCTATTTGGCTTCTGTTTCATCTTGGTCTTTAGAAAATAGAAGAGTTAATTGGTTGTACATTTCTGATGTTCCTGGGACTTGTGTGTGAACAGGGATCTTGTGATGATGCTGATGATCTCTATATATGGTCACTGTAACAATTTCCATAACAAAAAAAGGGTTAGTGTATTTTAGATTTATTATTAATGTATAAATATTCATTTTCAAATATGGGTAAGCATTTTAGTAAAATTTTTTTCATGTACTAAAAATGTTAAAATTCTGAAGTACAAATGCATCTTTATAATTGCAAAATTTAAGTGTTGCAATATCTAATGAGGATTGTTATGTCTGTCAATTATATTCACAAAATTAATAATACTACATAATAGTTAACCAAAGAAATAGACTGAATTTAATATGAACATTAAGAGATTATATTTATATTTGGAGCTTCCCAGATGGCTCAGTGGGTAAAGAATCTGCCTGCAGTGCAGAAGATGCAGGAGACATGGGTTTGATCCCTGGGTCAGGAAGATTCCCTGGAAGATCCCCTGGAGGAAGACATGGCAACCCACTCCAGTATTCTTGCCTGGAGAATTCAATGGACAGAGAAGCCTTGTCAGCTACAGTCCACAAGGTAGCAAAGAGTCAGACACGACTGAAATGACTTAACACGCATAGCTATACATATCCTTTAGGGATACATCATTTTGAGTCAACAAATGTTTATAAAAGATTAAATCATAAGAATATAATTCTACTCTGTGAAAAGTGGTTTAGTAAAGTATCATTCATAATATTTTCCAAAATAACCTTTTAGAGTTGTGTTTAATTCCATTTAGAACACAAGAGTTTTAAGAAAGTGTCTAATTTTGGAACATGTCATAACTTGTGAAGATAAACTACAAGCAAAATGTCACCTTTACTACTTTGAAATTTTATAAAAAGGAAAAAAAAAGTAACAGAGATATCCCAAGTAGTTCAAGTTAAATTCAAACTTCACAAAGAATACAAAGACAATGGATAAAAGAGAAAGATATGGAGAAAAATGTGGCCCCCAAGCCTATTTTTCCCCATTAATCATATAAGAAAATTTACAAGAATGCATTTTAAAAGTCTTCCTTATAGTTTTATCTTTGTTTCTAGAGTGAAAGTGCATCTTAAACACCACCACAACTGGCCTCCTATAGGGAAGAAATGGCCAAAAATCCCTGGTCTCTCCACTGACCTCAATTAAAACTGAATGTCTATTTAGTATCAAAAATTTGAAGTATCTGTGCTGAGAAGTTTTATTTCTGCATTATGATTTAGCTTGTTAAAATATCTGCCTATAAAGTGTTTTTAAAATGTTGAATAATAGTTATATTTTAATAATGAAATTGCAGGTGTATTTTTAAAATTTCCTTTTATAATGATGATATTCAGTGTTGACCAAATGTTGATTTTAACCCTGGCCATTTGGCCTTTGAATGAAACGGGCAGAGCATGTGATACACATCTAGAAATAGATCAAATCCCATCTCTCTAATTGAGTAAACTTCTGAAAACAAGCCTGCTCTGGGCAAAGCTCTCTCAGCACCTGTGCCACCGTGACTACTTCACTCCAAGGATTCCTATCTTGGCTGCACGTTTTCCATTTTTCTAATGATAGAATTTCTGCCATTGTCATAAGGAAGAAAATGTATGTATTTTAGATAAATATGAACATTTAAATTAACTATCTTTTGCCCTTTAAGAAGAAAATCTGATGGGGACAACTTAAAATGAAAATAAAAATGTTTCTCCATGTTGTATTTTTTGGTAAATCCTTTATGTCTAAAATGACCTTGATGGCCATGAGGAGTGGGGAATAAAAATAATTTCACTATAGATATACTTTTTATGGTATTATTATATCATTTAAAAGTGGTTACTTTGAAGAATGAGACAACATATAAAACTCCTCACAAGCCTGAAAAGAGAAAGCCATATATCCTGATACACTGGTTAGAATATGAGAATTTGAGGCAAATTTTCCATGGTCTTCTTTGTTGTTGTTTAGTCACTAAGTTGTGTCCCACTCTTTGAGACTTCATGGACTGTAGTATGCCAGGCTTCTCTGTCCTCCCCTAGTTACCAAAGTTTGCTCAAATTCATGTCCACTGAGTCAGGGATGCTATCTAACCATCTCATCCTCTGCTGCCCCCTGCTCCATTTGCCTTCAATCTTTCCTAGCATCAGAGTCTTTTCCAATGAGTTAGCTCTTCACATCAGATGGCCAAAGTATTGGTGCTTCAGCTTCAGCATCAGTCCTTCCAATGTATATTCCTCACCTGTGTATTAAGTCTATTGTTTTTAGGAACACAGGCAATATCAATATATTAAGTCCAACTAACTTATGCCCTTAATATATAAGTGGTGATCAAGTAAATCAGATAAGAAAGAGTTCCTTTCTCTTCTCCACTCTTGCTCCTTCATTTTCCTTCATCTGCAATGGACCCCTAGCTGCCTGATGTCTTCCCCCATCTCTTCCACCATGCCAGACTTTGTTTCTCATCCTGGATCCCAGTAGTTTGTGGACAGCAGAATTTGTCTTCCCTTTTTCATCTCTTCTCCACCATTATTCTTTCAGCTGGTTTCTTCAGAGACCCCAGAATGTACTCATTTCCTACTTTCTCCCACTGTTCTATTAGATTTTAGCTCTTAAAGCCCTTTGAAATGGATTTTAAATGATACTAGATAGAGTGCCTGATGAACTATGGAATGAGGTTCATGACATTGTACAGGAGACAGGGATCAAGACCATCTCCATGGAAAAGAAATGCCAAAAAGCAAAATGGCTGTCCGGGAAGGCCTTACAAATAGCTGTGAAAAGAAGAGAGGCAAAAAGCAAAGCAGAAAAGGAAAGATATAAGCATCTGAATGCAGAGTTCCAAAGAATAGCAAGAAGAGATAAGAAAGCCTTCTTCAGCGATCAATGCAAAGAAATAGAGGCAAACAACAGAATGGGAAAGACTAGAGATCTCTTCAAGAAAATTAGAGATACCAAGGGAACATTTCATGCAAAGATGGGCTCGATAAAGGACAGAAATGGTCTGGACTTAACAGAAGCAGAAGATATTAAGAAGAGGTGGCAAGAATACATGGAAGAACTGTACAAAAAGATCTTCACGACCCAGATAATCATGATGATGTGATCACTAATCTAGAGCCAGACATCTTGGAATGTGAAGTCAAGTGGGCCTTAGAAAGCATCACTACGAACAAAGCTAGTGGAGGTGATGGAATTCCAGTTGAGCTGTTTCAAATCCTGAAAGGTGATGCTGTGAAAGTGCTTCACACAATATGCCAGCAAATTTGGAAAACTCAGCAGGGGCCACAGGACTGGAAAACGTCAGTGTTCATTCCAATCCCAAAGAAAGGCAATGCAAAAGAATGCTCAAACTACCACACAATTGCACTCATCTCACACGCTAGTAAAGTAATGCTCAGAATTCTCCAAGCCAGGCTTCAGCAATACATGAACCGTGAACTCCCTGATGCTCAAGCTGGTTTTAGAAAAGGCAGAGGAACCAGAGATCAAATTGCCAACATCTGCTGGATCATGGAAAAAGCAAGAGAGTTTCAGAAAAACATCTATTTCTGCTTTATTGACTATGCCAAAGCCTTCAACTGTGTGGATCACAATAAACTGTGGAAAATTCTGAAAGAGATGGGGATATCAGACCACCTAACCTGCCTCTTGAGAAATCTGTATGCAAGTCAGGAAGCAACAGTTAGAACTGGACATGGAACAACAGACTGGTTCCAAATAGGAAAAGGAGTACGTCAAGGCTGTATATTGTCACCCTGTTTATTTAACTTCTATGCAGAGTACATCATGAGAAATGCTGGGGTGGAAGAAACACAAGCTGGAATCAAGATTGCCGGGAGAAATATCAATAATCTCAGGTAGGCAGATGAGATGACCCTTATGGCAGAAAGTGAAGAGGAACTAAAAAGACTCTTGATGAAAGTGAAAGAGGAGAGCGAAAAAGTTGGCTTAAAGCTCAACATTCAGAAAACGAAGATCATGGCATCTGGTCCCGTCACTTCATGGAAAATAGATGGGGAAACAGTGAAAACAGTGTCAGACTTTATTTTTGGGGGCTCCAAAATCACTGCAGATGGTGACTACAGCCACGAAATTTTTAAGACGCTTACTCCTTGGAAGAAAAGTTATGACCAACCTAGATAGTATATTCAAAAGTAGAGACATTACTTTGCCGACTAAGGTCCATCTAGTCAAGGCTTTGGTTTTTCTTGTGGTCACGTATGGATGTGAGAGTTGGACTGTGAAGAAGGCTGAGCGCCAAAGAATTGATGCTTTTGAACTGTGGTGTTGGAGAAGACTCTTGAGAGTCCCTTGGACTGCAAGGAGATCCAACCAGTCCATTCTAAAGGAGATCAGCCCTGGGATTTCTTTGGAAGGAATGATGCTAAAGCTGAAGCTCCAGTACTTTGGCCACCTCATGCGAAGAGTTGACTCATTGGAAAAGACTCTCATGCTGGGAGGGATTGAGGGCAGGAAGAGAAGGGGACGACAGAGGATGAGATGGCTGGATGGCATCACGGACTCGATGGACGTGAGTCTGAGTGAACTCTGGGAGATGGTGATGAACAGGGAGGCCTGGCGTGCTGCGACTCATGGGGTCGCAAAGAGTTGGACACGACTGAGTGAATCAACTGAACGGAACTGAATTCATTAGTATTAATTTGGGAAATTTGATAATGACACTGTAGCTTTGTAATAAATGTTCTTATTTTTTTGATGCACTCTTAGTGTGCAGAGGTAAAATGGCATACAGTTTGAATTGCCTTCAAAATATCCAAAAGCAAAATACAAAGAGAGAGAGAGAGAGAATAAAGGAAGGAAAGAAACAGGAAGAAAGGAAAAGAGGGAGTTACAAAGCAGGAAAGAGGGAAAGAAGAGATGGTGGGAAGATGGAATGAAGGAGAAAGAAAAAGAAAAATGAAGCAAATGGGGAAAAAGCTTGATGATTATTGATTCTGAGAGATGAATTAGAGTATTCTTTATTTGTGGGTACATATGGACATCTTTATAATAAAATTTTTTAAAAAGAAAACCTCTTATGGTCTATTACCATTTTCATAATTGGATGTGAATAATTTAAAACTTACTTGGACAACTTTTGAAAAACAGGCAGATTAGTTTAGTTTTTATTACATGGGCAATATAAAGCAGTAAAAATGTCCCTCATCAGGAATTAGGAGAAATGTGTGTGTGTGTGTGTGTGTGTGCAAGCACATGATTTCAAATGTTCTATCAAGTGTCCCTCAACAGGAGCCGCCAAAGGTAAAGTTGATGTAAAGCTCTCCCCCTTTATGTTTCACATGAGTAGGTATAGAGTTTCTCTTTCAAGTGAAAAAGGTAAGGTGAATTCTTGGTATCAAAAATTACAATTTTGGATTCTTTCAGTGAAACCTCCACCTCCACCCTTTCATGATCACTTACCATAGTGGTCAGGACTTGTGTTATTATTTAGACAGTGTTATTCATCATAGACCATTGTAGGCAAGCTAGGGCTCTTCCCACTTAGAGAGTATATGTCCCCAGTAGTTACCAGAAAACCTGTGGAACTTTAACTCTTTGGGGCTTCATGCAACATCTGCAGTTACCTTCTCTGTTTTCTGGTTCTTTGGGGGGGATATTATTGATTACAAGGGCTTTCCTGGTGACTCAGATGGTAAAGAATCTGTCTGCAATATGAGAGATGCAGGTTTGATCCTTGGGTCAGGAAGATCCCCTGGAGAAGGGAATGGCTTCCCACTCCAGTATTCTAGCCTGGAGAATTCCATGGACAGAGGAACCTGGCAGGGTACAGTCCATGGCTTTGCAAAGAGTTGGATATGACTGAGTGACCAATGTTTTCACACTACTGCTTGCAAAAGTAATATGTTTTATCAAAATCAAACAATTTTAAGCAAAGGACTCATTTGGCAACTCAGAGAGACTGAAGGGAGATACAGATTTTATATATATATAATATTATATTTTATTATATATATCTTTATATAAAAATATGCACATCTATATATATGGAGAGAGAGATATGCTTTGTAAAAATTAAAATGAAAAGTGAAATAATTCAGCCTGTGGAGAGTTGGATGAAGGCCTCATGGTCCCTGGCTCCCTGGCTGTCATTTGGAGTTTCCCTAAGTTGGTAATGCAGACTGTACCACATTTTGAGAATAAATCCCCTGTGCTGCCCTCAATGTGTAATGTAATACTTTCTCTTGGTTCAGTAAAGAAGTTCTAAGGGTTGGTTTGGTTTCACACTAGATTTAGACAGTTTGGAAACAATGAACTATAACAGAATACCCCTTTTCTCTTGAGTATCAGCATCACACTCAAGTCCAGTGAACCAGCCCTTATCAATCTTCCGTATGTCTTAGAATGGAAGTTAAATGAGGAATATGAGGGCAAGAAAGACAGCAGTGGAGATTTCTGTTTATTAGGATACATGATTTTTAGGTCTTTCTGTGACCTTAGCATGATAACTATATTTCTGCCCATAGGAAATCAACAAACATTTCTATTTCCCCTGCTCCACTGTTTACTGGACCTGAATGATATGCCTCATTTTATGTTTTCTTCAGGATGGACAATGCATTATGTGCTGGGTTAATGATCTCCTGAGTTTTTAACTGAATGATCCTAATGGCTCACTTTATTTTTCATGGATGATAAGGTAATTTTCTTTAATACCAAGAGCCATAAAACATGATACAGGTGTCACTCAGTCCAGTAGCCATAATGATGACCCTGCTACTGAAATCTACTGATCATATCTATTATCATCCCAGAGTAACTAATAAAATCAGTCTTTTATTAATACAGTTCCACCATGTTAGCTGTGCTGCTTAAGTCGGGAACTAGAATAGTTAGAAAGATATTTTTGTGACTGAGAAATGATGATTTATCTTCTCTAAAAATAAACTTTGTATGCATAACCCTCACAATAAGATCATTCTGAAACAAGAAGTGACCCAAAAAAAGAAGTCCACTATGATCTCAGGGCTCTGTATTCAATTCAAAATAACACATACATTTCAAAATAGGGAAATAACCCAGATTTTCTTACCAAAGATACAAGATTCCCAAATAATTTTCCTATGATTAAACTATATGGATGATAATTTTATTGTTAGAGTAAATTTCACGAAAAATTAATCCTACCTTCAGTAGATATTTCAACAGTTGATTTCTCATCATTTGGTGATGTTGTGGTATTTATTGTTGGTGAAATGGTAGTTACTTTAGACGTTGTTGATAGTGGAGTATTTGCAGTTGGGTTTTCTGAAAAAAATAAATTGTGTTAAAGTAGTTTCATTAAAATTTACACTTATTTTGCTGAGAAACATTCTAGTATATTTAAACAAAATAAACTGTATGTATGATTTTGGAATTAATTTTCTAATTGTAAAATAATTCAACCTTGAGTTCAGTATTCATTCATTCACTCCATCAGCCTTTCACCAATGGCATGAATTTTTAAGATGATTGCAGGAGCAGTCTGTGGTTCTGAAAGAAAATAATATCTTACAAAACTAGTGAGGAATACATGTGTAAGTTTGACACTTAATTAAGCCAACTAAAGTAACATTGTCAGGTGAAATAATTAAATATTCTCTGGGCAGTGTTTACCAAGTGTTTTTATAGCAAGTTATTGTTCAGTTCAGTTCAGTCACTCGGTCATGTCTGACTCTTTGCGACCCCCGAAATGCAGCACGCCAGGCCTCCCTGTCCATCACCAACTCCCGGAGTTCACTCAGACTCACGTCCATTGAGTCAGTGATGCCATCCAGCCATCTCATACTCTGTCATCCCCTTCTCCTCCTGCCCCCAATCCCTCCCAGCATCAGAGTCTTTTCCAATGAGTCAACACTTCACATGAGGTGGCCAAAGTACTGGAGTTTCAGCTTTAGCATCATTCCTTCCAAAGAAATCCCAGGGCTGATCTCATTCAGAATGGACAGGTTGGATCTCCTGGCAGTCCAAGGGACTCTCAAGAGTCTTCTCCAACACCACAGTTCAAAAGCATCAATTCTTTGGTGCTCAGCCTTCTTCACAGTCCAACTCTCACATCCATACATGACCACAGGAAAAACCATAGCCTTGACTAGATGGACCTTTGTTGCCAAAGTAATGTCTCTGCTTTTGAATATATCATCTAGGTTGGTCATAACTTTTCTTCCAAGGAGTAAGCGTCTTAAAAATTTCGTGGCTGTAGTCACCATCTGCAGTGATTTTGGAGCCCCAAAAAATAAAGTCTGACACTGTTTCCACTGTTTCCCCATCTATTTCCCATGTAGTGACGGGACCGGATGCCATGATCTTCGTTTTCTGAATGTTGAGCTTTAAGCCAACTTTTTCCCTCTCCTCTTTCACTTTCATCAAGAGGCTTTTCAGGTCCTCTTCACTTTCTGCCATAAGGGTGGTGTCATCTGCACATCTGAGGTTATTGATATTTCTCCTGGCAATCTTGATTCCTGCTTGTGCTTCTTCCAGTCCAGCATTTCTCATGATGTACTCTGCATAGGAGTTAAATAAGCAGGGTGACAATATTCAGCCTTGACATACTCCTCTTCCTATTTGGAACCAGTCTGTTGTTCCATGTCCAGTTCTAACTGTTGCTTCCTGACCTGCATACAGATTTCTCAAGAGGCAGGTCAGGTGGTCTGGTATCCCCATCTCTTTCAGAATTTTCCACAGTTTATTGTGATCCACACAGTCGAAGGCTTTGGCATAGTCAATAAAGCAGAAATAGATGTTTTTCTGCAACTCTTGCTTTTTCCATGATCCAGCAGATGTTGGCAATTTGATCTCTGGTTCCTCTGCCTTTTCTAAAACCAGCTTGAACATCAGGGAGTTCACAGTTCACGTATTGCTGAAGCCTGGCTTGGAGAATTTTGAGCATTACTTTACTAGCATGTGAGATAAGTGAGTGCAATTGTGTAGTAGTTTGAGCATTCTTTGGCATTGCCTTTCTTTGGGATTGGAATGAAAACTGACCTTTTCCAGTCCTGTGGCCACTGCTGAGTTTTCCAAATGTGCTGGCATATTGACTGCAGCACTTTCACAGCATCACCTTTCAGGATTTGAAATAGCTCAACTGGAATTCCATCACCTCCACTAGCTTTGATCGTAGTGATGCTTTCTAAGGCCCATTTGACTTCACATTCCAGAATGTCTGGCTCTAGGTGAGTGATCACACCATCATGATTGTCTGGATTGTGAAGATCTTTTTTGTACAGTTCTTCTGTGTATTCTTGCCACCTCTTCTTAATATCTGCTGCTTCTGTTAAGTCCATACCATTTCTGTCCTTTATCGAGCCCATCTTTGCATGAAATGTTCCCTTGGTATCTCTAATTTTCTTGAAGAGATCTCTAGTCTTTCCCATTCTGTTGTTTGCCTCTATTTCTTTGCATTGATCGCTGAAGAAGGCTTTCTTATCTCTTCTTGCTCTTCTTTGGAACTCTGCATTCAGATGCTTATATCTTTCCTTTTCTCCTTTGCTTTTCGTTTCTCTTCTTTTCACAGCTATTTGTAAGGCCTCCCCAGACAGCCATTTTGCTTTTTTTCCATTTCTTTTCAATGGGGATGGTCTTTATCCCTGTCTGCTGTACAATATCATAAACCTCAATCCATAGTTCATCAGGCACTCTTATCTATCAGATCTAGTCCCTTAAATCTATTTCTAACTTCCATTGTATAATAATAAGGGATTTGATTTAGGTCATACCTGAATGGTCTAGTGGTTTCCCTACTTTCTTTAATTTAAGTCTGAATTTGGTAATAAGGAGTTCATGATCTGAGCCACAGTCAGCTCCTGGTCTTGTTTTTGCTGACTGTATAGAGCTTCTCCATCTTTGGCTGCAAAGAATATAATCAATCTGATTTCGGTGTTGACCATCTGGTGATGTCCACGTGTAGAGTCTTTTCTTGTGTAGTTGGAAGAGGGTGTTTGCAATGACCAGTGCATTTTCTTGGCAAAACTCTATTAGTCTTTGCCCTGCTTCATTCCATATTCTAAGGCCAAATTGGCCTGTTACTCCAGGTGTGTCTTGACTTCCTACTTTTGCATTCCAATCCCCTAGAATGAAAAGGATATCTTTTTTGGGTGTTAGTTCTAAAAGGTCTTGTAGGTCTTCATAGAACCATTCCACTTCAGCTTCTTCAGCATTACTGGTTGGGGCATAGACTTGGATTACTGTAATATTGAATGGTTTGCCTTGGAAATGAACAGAGATCATTCTGTCGTTTTTGAAACTGCATCCAAGTACTGCATTTTGGACTCTTTTTTTAATATTTTTAATCTATGTCAGCCTCAGAAAGTATTAAACAAGTTACATTTTTCATGGAGCAAAGGTGCAATGAGTTACAAGAAAGAACCAATTAGCTCAAAAGTCTGATGTGGTTAATTTTAACGCTACACTTATTTTTCTTACTTTCCAACTATGTTAACTAACGCACTCCCAGGTGCACAGTGGATAAGAGATATGGGAACTTAGCAACAAGCATTGGCCCAATAATGAAATCCTACACCAGCACTACTCTAATAACTTTTAACTCTTTAAAAGGCTCTATGTTTTAGGCTTTCCGTGCCTCTCATAGTTGGGAGGCTGTAAATAATCATATGCGTAGTTGCAAGAGTCTGGATATACCTGCCAAGCAAGCTAGAATGCTAACAGAGGGATTTTGATTGGAAATATTCTTCTTGTGTCCAGGAGACTTATTAGCTATAGCCCTAAGTTAAGTTTTTCCAGAGAAAGGTGGTCAGGAATAGCCCCTGTTAATGTCAGAGGAGTTGGTGAAAGTCATGAAATAGTAAAACAGACAGATTCTGGTTTTGGGGTAGATGCTCGAGAAAGCCTAGGGAGCCCCTTGAGTTCTGAAGCCTTGCTTAACAGTTCTCTTCCACATGACCTTGTCATGGGGGGGATCTCCCGTGGTGGCTCCCAGCATCAGACCTTGCTTCTATCACCAGTCACATCCACAACTGGGTATTTTTTTTTTTTTTTTTTTTTTGGCTTTGGCTCCATCCGTTCATTCTTTCTGGAGTTATTGCTCCACTGATCTCCAGTAGCGTGTTGGGCATCTAGTGACCTGGGGAGTCCCTCTTTCAGTATCCTATCATTTTGCCTTTTCATACTGTTCATGGGGTTCTCAAGGCAAGAATACTGAAGTGGTTTGCCATTCCCTTCTCCAGTGGACCACATTCTGTCAGACCTCTCCACCATGACCTGCCTGTCTTGAGTGGCCCCATGTGCATGGCTTAGTTTCATTTAGTTAGACAAGACTGTGGTTCTAGTGTATTTAGTAAATACTAAAATCTTAGTACTAATTCATTTCTACCTGGGACATAGCATTCTCCTTTCTTTCTCTCCTCTCCCCCTTTTCTCTCTCTCTCTCTCTCTCTCTGTATATACATATACAGATATAGATAGATATATGTGTGTGTGTCTAACTATATATGTAAACTTATTGTCTCTTTGGAATATATTAGTAGACAATAGATTAAAAAATTCAACAACTGCTACAAGCCTAAATTCTTGGCACTAGAGCCACCATAAACCTGCCTTTTGTAATAGTCAAAAGCACAGAAGTGAAGACAGTACAATGTTATATATATTATATATTTATTTTTAATAATTATTTTTGGCAATAGAAAGTCACCGTCTTACAAAAACTCTTAAAATGCCCATTGCAATATTATTTTTTAAAGTGAAGCATGTATGACTTCTCCGTGATCTATGGAAAGATTTGTTTCACACAATATTATTGTAATTTTTTAACATTTATACAAGCATATGGGGTTTCCCAGGTGGTGCAGTGGTAAATAATCTGCCTGCCAATGAAGGAGACACAAGAGGTGCGAGTTTGATCCCTGGGTCAGGAAGATTCCCCTGGAGAGGGAAATGGCAACCCACTCCAGTATTCTTGCCTTGAAGATCCCATGGGCAGAAGAGCCTGGTGGGCTACAGTCCATGGGGTCGCAAAGAGTCAGACACGAGTGAGCACACATACACACAAACATACAGTCATACAAGTGGATCCAAGGAGTTCAAACACATGTTGTTCAAAGGTCAGTTGTATACAGAGTCAGAGAAACACACGTTGATAAGAAGGTGGACTCTGAATAACAAAAACTTACGTTCAAACTCCAGTCAAATTGGGTATGTCATTACAGTCAATGAATATCCTTCATAGAACTTGTCAAATTTGAATTTAAATTTCATTCAAAATTTTCCTCTTTGAATTTGAGGAAAAAACAATAATCTTGAAAGTCAGTGAAAAGCAATATTTGAGATGTCACAAGATAAGAGTGTTCTTCCTGTTTCGTTTTATAGGTTTGAGGGGCTTGGGAGTGTTAGTGCTTAGCTCTGACTTTGTTTATAAAGAGCTCACAGAAATTGCTTGACATATTCAGCATATACTGGCATGCTCTGTACAGACAAGAACAACATTGCCTTTTCACAGGCTTTACCGAAACCAAATCAAAGCTTTTTTCACCTCTGGAGATACATCCACACCCTTGGTCTTACGACCCTCCCCTCCTGCTGTGCAATTTCTAGCAGATAAAAGGAACATAGCACATATGAAGTTATCTTTGCTCTATTAATTAGTCACTTTGTTTTTGCTATCTTTCTTTTTGTCTTAGAGTCCATGATATAATACTAATTTCTAAGTTTAAATTGAGATTGAAGAAGTTATTCAAAGAAGCATATACTACTTGGATGGGAATTTCATCTGTAAATAGCTTGAATGATTTCTCTCTTTGACTTGCTAAATAGAAAACAACCTTAATTTCTGAGTATAATCCACAACTCCAGAGATATTTTTCATATTTCTTTTTTCCCTTCCTTACTTCATTCTTTCCTTCTTTCCTTTTTGCTTCCACACACTTACTGGTAGCCAGTATGAAAAGCATAGTTAAACAGTGAAAGACTTTATGTTGTACCAAACAGTCACACTTAAGGAGATTTTAATATAGTAGGGAATATGTCTGTACACAATAAATAACAAAGAATACTCTGTTTGAGATGTGTATAACAGTGTTTCTCAAACTTTGAGTTATTAAACAATTAAAGAGAAATTTAAATCTATTTAATGTATTGCAGTCAGAGCTTTTTCCCCAAATGAAAGAGAAAAGAGACAACATTAGAGTAGTTTTGTAAATAATGAGAGTAAATATTGTTTCTTGAAGCTTTTGCTTAGGAGTGTGTGTGTGTGTGTGACATATGTCTGAATGAAATGTGTGCCAGTGCAAAATGTATTTCTTACAGTGATCCCAGCTAAAAATTTGAAAACTGTGGGACAAGAAAAAATTGAGGTGAGAATTTATAAAAGATGACTAATCTTCTGGCATGATTAAGGAATACTTCATGAGAGAGTTGACAGGGGTTGGAGCTTGAAGAGTAAGTAACATGTTCACACAGAAAGAGGAAAGAACATGAGTGAAGGTATGAAATGGGGAAATGAGAGGGATTTGAAGGCAGGCAAAGAGCTCTGTTTGGCTGAACTGCTATTGCTATGAGAAGACATGGTGGATGTATCTGGTAAATTCTGGAGACCAGATTATAAAGGACTTTAAATACCAACCCAGAGACATGGGACTTTACCTACAAGTTTGTTTGGAGCAATGGGAAGAGACTAAAAGGAAATTCAACTGGAGAAAACATGACTGGGGAATGAGGAGGACAGAGAATGAGAAACCACTTGTTGAACTTGAACTAGAAACTCCCATTTTTGTGTTTACCAATGTTGTTGGCCCTCTTGAAGTCATCATGTGAAATCAGTAAGTTCACATGTATAGTTTGAGGCAAACTAGTAGGGAAATTTCTAGCCACAAATTTCTACCACATAATTAACATAGTAAGATTAAGATATTTGTTGCTGTTAAGTCACTAAGTGACTCTGTGAACCCATGGACTGCTGCATGCTAGGGTCCTCTGTCCTCCACTATCCCCTGGAATTTGCTCAAATTCATGTCCATTGAGCCGGTGATACAATCTAACCATCTCATCATCTGCTGCCCCCTTCTCTTCCTGCTCTCAGTCTTTCCCAGAATCAGGGTGTTTTCCAATGAGTCAGCTCTTCACATCAGATGGCCAAAGTACTGGAGCTTCATCATCAGTTCTTCCAATGAATATTTCGGGTTGATTTCCTTTAGGACTGACTGGTTTGATCTCCCCTTAAAAATCTTCTCTAGCACTACAATTTAAAAGCATCAATTCTTCGGCCCTAAGCTTTCTTTATGGTCTAACTCACACCTGTATGTGATTACTGGAAAAACCATAGCTTCAACTACATGGACGTTTGTTGGCAACATGGTATCTCTGCTCTTTAATACATTGTCTAGGTTTGTCATAGCTTTCCTTCCAAAGAGTAAGCATCTTTTAAATTACATGGCTGCTTGACCTCACATTCCAGGTGTCCAATTCTAGAAGAGTGACTACACCATCATGGTTATCTGGGTCATTAAAGCCTCTTCTGTATAGTTCCTTTGTATTCTTGCTGTATCTTCTTAATCTCTTCTGCTTCTGTCAAGTCCTTACGGTTTCTGTCCTTTATTATGCCCATTCTTGCATGAAATGTTCCCTTGGGATCTCCAATTTTCTTGAAGAGATCTCTAACCTTTCCCATTGTATTGTTTTCCTCTTTTTCACTGTTCATTTAGCAAGACTGAGATATAATGTAAGGCCTGTCCTCGTCTTCTTCCTTCTATATGTTTGGCCACTGATTTCCCAGCACTCATAACCGTCTCCATTACTAGTTCTTCAGATTGTTCAATAAGAGAGCATTTCTTCTTTTGGCAAGGATTGACAAATAACCCATATAAATATGGAGCATCACTATGTTCCAGGTAGCATGTGAGTACTTTCTGTGGATTATCTCATTTAATCCTAACAAAGACCCTACAATGCTCATACTGTTATGATCACCATCTTATAGGTAAGGACACTGAAGCTGAAACATGGTAAGCAGCTTGCTCATATTGTACACTGGGAAGTAAGACAGTTGGGATTTCAGTACAGACACCCTTGACTCCCGAGCAGATACTCTTAACCATCACACATCTGGCCACAGCATGGTGGATTCATGCCAAGCCACACTCCCCCCAACCTGCTTTCTGCCTCTGACAAGGTGTCATACTAAAAGTGCGGAAGTGACTAGACACACTGATGTTTTGAGCCCCATGAAAGGATGAAGAAAGAGACAAAATAGCTCACTTTTTCTTTTTAATAACAAGGATTCATACTGTCATGTACATATAAATAAACAAACATATAAGATGTTTCCATATTAGACTTAAAGCTTCAAAGGATATTTCTAATCTTTTAATGGTGTTTAAAATTGAAAAATAAAAACAGACTTATTGAGGTTTAAAAAAAATTGCAAATAGAAATTTTCTCTCCTGATATGATGGAAAAGATTTATTCTAACTACCACCATTAATGGAGAAGGAAATGGCAGCCCACTCCAGTATTGTTGCCTGGAGAATCCCACGGATGGAGAAGCTTGGTGAGCTGCAGTCCATGAAGTCACAGAGTTGGACATGACTGAGTGACTGAAACACACTGCCATTAAAGTTTTATTGACCAGAGTATGAGTAACTATCAATTATGCTTTTACTCTATTATCTGTAAATTTATTCTAAGTCTGATTTGATCTTATACTAAACTATTGAGGGAAATGGTTTATTCTGAAGTATTTTCTCTTTACAGGACACGGTGTGGTAGCATTTTTTTTCTCTTTACCTCCAAAATGTTTAAAGATAAATTTAACAAGGAGACCTGTGCTTCATGGCTTTGCTTGTGCCAAACCAGAGACTGCTGCTCTTGAGAGAAACAGATGGTGCTTCATCCCCATTCCACCCTATACCAATACGCTTACACTGAGAGAGCACAAGGGATGTAAAGCACAAGCTTCTTACATTATGAAAGAATGAAGCATTATTGGGATTTTAAGGAAAATCACTGTTTTAATCACAAAATAAGAACTTTGAGAATTCAGTTTATGGCTAGAAACCAGGTATCATATTTTCTCCTGTTTTCAAATGATCAAGTCATTGACTCCAATCTTCTTAACATGTTTTGTAATTACATTTATAGGAACTCACAAATAATCTCTGAGAGTTAGAATTTCATCCATCGTCATAATGAGCAACTGTAACCAAAAGTAAGGGGGTCCAGTGGCTTGTCGCTCAAAAGCCGATAAAGAGGCAAGGTTGGAAAGAGGAAGTAAATAAATAAATAAATAGGAAAGTTTGCTTTATCTCAGATGCTGGCAATCCACAGTGAGGGGAAGGTGGACTCCTGTCCAAAGGTCGATTACAACCCCTGGCCCCCTGCACACTGACAATCAATGGTCAAGCACTTTTATAGACGGAAGAAAGACGCTACAAGCAGAAACAGCTTGGCTGACTCTGACAGTCATCTTGAAATTGGCCATCAATGGTCTGACCAGTGTCATCTTCACTGTTCTAAGTACAGTTAATCTTCAGTTCCAGGGTTGGTTTGTTCTCATTTCTTTGAGGCCAGTTCTCAAGAGTATGGCACCTCTTGCCACACTCTTGCCACATGTCTTGGCTACAATCTGGTCATAATGTAATTAACTTCTTCTACCTGGTGGGGGTTTCAATATCTATGAGACAGCTCACAGGATATGGCTCAGAATATTATCTATGGCCCTTGAGGAGGAACTAGAGGTCCTTAACTATGCTAAATGACTAAACTGTTATTATTTCATTTTATTGGACTGTTTTCCTTTGTTTCTTCATGTTCTCATTTCTCTGATTAAACTTATTGTTTGGCTAAAGTTTTTCCACAGACAAAAGGCAGGCGAGGGGGTGGGGGTGGGGGAGTAAGGACCATAGGGTTCTGCTCTGATTCAAAACTATTTCCCCATCTACCTTTTCCCCTACCAAGTCTGTGTCTAATGTCCACTGAAAATCCATTACTAGAGACTGATCTTGCTTTTTCTAGATCAACACAAACACTGAATGACAGTAACTTAAAATTCTAGAACTTAAAACCTGGAACAAACTTTTTAAAAATATCCTAATGTAATAGAATCCATACATTTTACAGCTTAGAAAATGTATGAATTTAAGAGAGTTTTAAAGATCACGGCACCAATCAGTTAAATTCCTTCTCTAATTCTACTATTTGTGTATGTGGAATGCACTTGTGGCAGAGATGCTGCTGAAGTTTTCCTTTGAATTATCTGAGAAAATATTTTTTCTTAGCCAGTTTTAACCATAAAGACAACTTCAGACAAGGTTTTAAGTTCTTTAAGGAAACAGAATGGTTTCTTTATAAACCTTCAAAAATACCATTATTAGGTAATAACTTAATAAACTAGATTAATTGCTTTATGGAACTGAAGGTAAAGTAGACAATTTTATATTTCAATAACTTAGGATGTATTACTTCTACTATTTCATATTGTCTTCATGCAATGCCACTTCCTATAAATACCACCCCTTAGACTTTTGGAAACTTTTACAGATTATATATTGAAATAAAGTAATTGTCAATTTTCATTTATCACTCGCAGATGTTTCTTCACTGTGTATTACAGCTTATAAATGAATACAGATCCACTTCCTATATTTATATGTGATGGCAATACATAAATCTGGATGTTATAAATAGTGATAAGGTCCTTCTTTGTAGTACTTTGTCAGTAATAGCATAATTTTTGCTCAATATTGTACCCTATATCTTCTTTTCTGAAAAGAAGTAACAAAGAATTAGCAAAGTTCAAAGTTCAATTTTCCCTCACACATGAAAATATGTCAAAATATTAATTATATAATACAGTATATTACAAATTTATACATGGATAAGTAAAATATATTTGTATATTAATATAAAAACAATACATAAATGAAATATGATGCCACTTTCTATATTCTCATCAAAACAGAACCTTCATGAAAGATAAGGGACTGATTCCTTTAAATTATCAGTGTCATATCAACACATTGCCCTTTGACACAGCAAAGGTCACTTTGGCCTACTTCCAACCAAATGAAATACAGTTAATTTTTTTCCTCAATTTAAAGAAAACAATTATTACATGATGATTTCTTCTGTCTGCATTGGTCTGATAATTTCGTTATTTTCTATATGAAGTGCATAAGTAAGCTACTAGCCAATGAGACTTTTACCTCAACAAACATTTGTCTATTTTAATAGAGGCTAAGCAAAATTGAAAATATGTTTTTCCTAGAAGAATTTAGACTTTATTTTGATACCCAAGCTACACATATATGAAACAGCTATAAGGTTACATCAAGGTGCTGTATAAAAATGTTGCTGGAGCTTCCCAGGTGGCTCAGTGGTAAAGAATCCACCTGCCAATGCAGGAGACACAGGTTCAATCCCTGGTCCAGGAAGATCCCACACGCCATGGAGCAGCTAAGCCCGTGTGCCACAAGTACCGAGCCTGTGCTCTGGAACCTGGGAGTTACAACTACTGTGGCCTGTGTGCCCTAGCTCCTGTGTTCCGCAACTAAAGAGTGGCCCCCGCTCTCCACAGCTAGAGAAAAGCCCACACAGCAATGAAGGCCTGTGCGGCCTTCAGTAAAATAGTGAAATGAATCAATAACATTATTTTTTAGTGGTGCTATATAATTAATACTGTGTTTAGTTTGTTGTAGGCCAGTTCAGGGAAATCAAAGTAAGGTTATGTCTCTATGTGTCTAGGATAAACGGAATCCTTCTCCTGGTGGAACAGATTTCAAGAGGAATCAGATAATTTTGCATGAGAAGGAAAGAAAAACAAAATGTTTCACAGCAGAAAAAGAAGTTAAGATATTCAAAAAGAAGGGGAACGTCAATAGTGCCAAGTAAAAAGGAGACTATACAATATAAGGCCTGACATGGGCATTGAGGATATTACACACTTAAAAGTAGAATCTTTTGGGAGAGGAAAACAGGGAAATTTCATTTTAAATGAAAGCATTAAGAACTCTTAAAAAAAGGATTTGAAGTTTAAAGTATTTTTTCTATTAAGGCTAAAAAAATACTATGGCGAACACAAAAGGCTTGAGAATGCTCATCTTTCGTAGGTGAAATGAATTTGGGAGCTAAGAAGAAAATCTCATCTCTGACGGGAAGAAAACATGCAGATAAGTGGGCGAGAGCTCTGCCCCACAGAGGAATCTCCTCAGGTGGCCAGCCATCTGTGAGTAGGGAGGGAGCGCCAGGCCTGGCAGGCTCGGGCATGGACAGGTGTCTCAGCCACCTGGCCCTCTGGGGAGGACAGGAAGGCAGCATTGCACTTGTGAATTTCTTAAACAGAAAACAATAATATCTGCAAAACGGGCCCGCAGATCCAAGGTGCTTTGGCTGACAAACGGATGGAGGCTCCCAAGGCAAATTTTCTCCATTCATCCAGGTGTCAGGTTTGAAATTATGGGAGTTTGCAGGTATTTTTTCCTTCACAAAACAACTGTGATTCTTTGAAGATCAGGCTCCATAATTGTGGACTCTATTATAAGGGGATTTTTACATGCTGTACCAGGTTTGAGGTATGTCAGCTCTTTGAGGTATAAAATGGCAAAGGTTATATTTTAATATTTATAAGAATGGGAGTGTTCAGGGAAAGAAGTGACCTGGCCATATTCCTGGGCTCTAAGACAACCATCCCGAGACCCTTCCTGCCATGCTCTGCTCTGACTCCAGAGAAGAACTGTGATTCTGTGATTCGGAAATCTTCCAGGGAAACCGATGCTTAGGCTTCACACGCAGGTTCTGGTCACCTCCAGCAAACTTTACAAGCAAGTCTCTTGGGCTTGTCTAGGGAAGGGGAAACACCACAGACTCCCTCAGTCCTGGGAGGAACAGCGCTGCTCTGGCCCCGCTCTGGGCTCCACTCAGGGGCAGCGATCACTATGGAGAGCAAGGTCCTACTCTCTCTCTAATGGCAGCCCCAGCTTTCCTCTGAGCTTAGACTGTCACCACTTGAAATCCTGGGTCCTTGATACAGGCCCTCCTGGCATTTCCTCAGGAACAGGGAAGGTCTCACTAGATATTCTCCTCCAGCAGGTGACATCAGTTCAGAAGAGTGACTTACAAGAAATGACACCATGGGAAGGAGAAGGACACAGAGACTCTGCCGTTGTGACATCAGCTAACGATGTCACTGCGTGAGCCACTTCACTGCTTTGGGTCTTGGTTTCCTCTCTATGAAAAGTGTCTGCTGAATAGAGGTTCTTCAGCTACAAAATTATATTACTTCTAAGATTAAATTACAGTGCAAATACTCATTATGGCAAATAACAAAATATAAGTTGCCTTTCTACATACCAAGAAGGAGATTTGTACTTCAGCAGTTATATACAAAGGCTTCAGGGAGTTATCAACACATCACCTGGGAGAAATCTAAGTCCCCAGATGATTTCTGTATTACAAGGGACAAAATGACTACCTCATGCAATCTGACTACCTATATGCAACCTGAAAATGTTACCTGGTCAAAATATATTTCCCTTCAGGTGTTAGTCTACCTGGAAATAGAGAAAATGTGAAAGACAAAATTTGAAATAGATATTTGGATTACTTTGTGTTGGAATGTTCTTTTTTAACATAGAAGAGCAAATGATGAAATATTTCACATAGATAAAACTAATACCAACATGAATGAATAGAGCTCATATACAATAAGCTACACAACTTCTCAACAGTGTGTATGTGTAGGTCTGTGTATGTGTCTACTTTCGATTAGTGACAGGTGAGTTTGTAAAAAGTCTACAGTATTGCATTTGAAGCTAGCAAATGATATTTGCGTGAATTTGAGATGTCATATTTATTATTTCATTAACTCTTACTTTTGTCTTCTCTAAATGTAAAGAAGAACTCTCTAGCTGATTTTAAATGCTTTTTAATTTGTATCGAGAGATGGTAATTTCGGTTATTAAGGGGTAAAATAAGAGGACAGAAGTTTGTTTCTATCTTCAGAAAAATCAAAGTTGTTTGATTTTTCAAAGACAATCTTTTCTTGCCCTAAAAAGAATGATTTGAATAGACAAACAACTTTAAATAATAGACATTCCAAGAATTAAGCATGTATAATAATAATTGCTTTCATATCACTTGATTTTAACAATTTCATAGAACAGTAGAACAGACACTACTATTATCTCCATTTTATAGATGAAGAAATCGAGGTCTGATTGTGACTTGTCAAGACTCAGAGTAGAAAGTGTTAGAGCCTAGTTTATATTCAGATATTCTAATCCCATCTTTCATGTTCTTTTCCTCTACATTGGCTAGGCTTAGAACTGCAATGCCATGTTTGTGGTTGCAAACTTAGCACACATACATGGGGTTGCAAAGAGTCAGACACATGCATGCTAATATTTAGCAGCATTCTGTTTCTCAACTGAGTGAGTGAGTGAAGTCGCTCAGTCGTGTCCGACTCTTTGCGACCCCGTGGACTGTAGCCCACCAGGCTCCTCCGTCCATGGGATTCTCCAGGCAAGAATACTGGAGTGGGTTGCCATTTCCTTCTCCAGGGGATCTTCCCAACCCAGGGATCGAACCCAGGTCTCCCACATTGCAGGCAGACGCTTTAACCTCTGAGCTACCAGGGAAGCACTGGTAGCTAGTTTTCTCAACTAGTAGGTGCCATTTATTATCTTATTGGGAAAGTAGTTCGCAATTTTCATGTAAATGAAGGATTTACTTTCAAAATATTGGAGGACCACTACTTTGTGGATCGTGGTGTATCAATAAGAGTATAATCTTGTTCATTTGACTAACGGCTTTATATAGGATTACAAGCTGAGCCAGAATTTGATACCTTGTCTTATTCATTCCCTGCAAATAGTGAAGGACAGTCTTTAAACACTCGTGACATACTTTTAATCAGAAACAAATAAGCAAAGACTTAACAGAGCAGGGGATTTACAGCCCTTTGTTTCCAATATGTACCAGTTCCAGGTGCTAGAATAAAAGCATATCTTTCCTTCTGTGAATCTGCTTCTCCACAGTTTTCCACACTGGAGATGGAAAAACTGCTCAGTTTGCTCAGATGGAACCACATGCCCAGTAGATGCCCATCATGTATTTATATAAGAACAGAGAAGAAGTCATGGTGTCTACTTTCTTGTTTTGGAGACTGGCTTTCTAGCTTTTATATGGTATATTTTTCCAAATTAAAAATATTTTGAACAGTCCTTCAGGATGCCATCAAAAGAGTCCCTTGTGGTGGGCTAATTAAATCTAACACATTTAAAAATAACTCTGCATGTTGTGGGACAGATGCACCGTTTGGAAAGAGAGAGCACTTACATGAACACTGCAACAGATTTTTGTTATTTAATAGTGGGCAACAGACACGTTTACAGAATATGTTTTCCAAGCTTGGTTGGGAGGTATCTGCTTCGCTGACAACGGAAGAAATTAGGGCATCCATATTTAAAGAGAAGGAGAGCAAGAAGTATATATTCTTATTTCTCAATTGACTCACATTCACCTTATTATTTAAAAGTGGTACCCTTTTGTATAATATCATTAAAATTTAACAAGAAGAATGAACCTCTCCAAATTCCTTTCCCAAATGCCAAGATGAAGACTGGGATGGAAAAGTTTTTCTATCTTATTTGGGCTTGCCAGGTGGCACCAGTAGTAAGGAACCCACCTGCCAATGCAAGAGGCATAAGAGAGGTGGGTTCGATCTCTGGGTTGAGAAGGTCCCCTGGAGGAGGAAATGGCAACCCACTCCAGTATTCTTGCCTGGAGAATCCCTTGGACAGAGAAGCCTGGCAGGCTATGTGTCCATAGGGTCGCAAAGAGTCAGACACGACTGAAGCGACTTAGCACAGGAACAAATATCCACCTGACTACTTGTAAGAAGTGATTTTGGAAATTCAGAAGGATTCCCAAAACTGAAAGAGCTGTAAGGAGAACTTAATTGCTCTTCCCAAGAAAGCAGAATGATTTGTTCTTTTTAATCCTTGAGGGTAAGAGAGCAGAAGATGTAGAGGAAGAGAAGAGAGAATAGGCCAAGAAAGAAGGTGAAAAGCTTTTAAGAATGGAAGTATTTGAAACTTATCCTTAACTTTGCACCTCTCTGTTGTAAAGCCCCCCTCCCTATGCATAGTCACCTATGCGTGCAGCATGCAGGCCTGCACTCCACATGAAGTCTGCAAATATCCAGCAAGACTTGAGTTAAGTGGATCTTTCTGGGCATGCAGGAAAGCATGGGGAATTACCTTTTGGTTGTTGCCAGTACAAAGATGAAGAAAATGTCACAAGGAACCAAATAGAGTACAAGATTCAATGGATGCAGGAAGGTGGAAATAAAGATGAACATGAAAACTTAATCTTTTCTCCACCAAGAAGTATTTGAGGAGATGTGGGGCAATGGACTTTTTCCCAGAGCAGCAAGTAAGTCTGAGCATGTTTTTATATTAAAGGTGGATATATCCAGGAGCCATCCTTGTTATAAAAAATTATTCTTATTTTATTAAATGCTGTGTACTAGACTCAGAATCAAATTTGCTGAGTCACAATTATGTGTTTATGGCAGAAGATAATTGTAAATTTTTTCTATAGCAAATCAATCCAGAATTGGCTATAAATTGTTTTCTTCCCAAATATGGCAGGATGGATAATCAGAACAAATAGACTTTGGAGCTATAGAGCAAGCACTTCAATGCAGCAGTGATAATTATTTAGATTTGAGATATCACCAGTATTAAGTATAAAGTGTTTTCTAAGCACGAAAGTTACCATTAGATTACAGTTGAATTTATTGTAAACTGATTTTTTCCAGTTTTAAAGATGAAATCATGCCAGAACAATTAAATTTTACTTTCCTAACAGCAATATTAATAAAGAAAACCAATAGATGTATTGTTGCATTACTATAAATATATAGTTTCTTTTACCCAACATGCTTAAGAAATATAGTGCTCTGTATAACTAAACATTTTTTATTAGTTTACAATTATTATGTGAAATATACCAGAAAAATCAATTTTCAACCAATTCTAATAGATAACATTAACATTTATCTGTGTATCTCCTGCTATTCGTACTTGACAATAGGTGCTTATTAGCTGTTTTTTATATGCTAAATTTAAGTTTTACCTGACTAGCCAGAATCTTCAGACTATTATAATTAATTAATCACTTTAAATAGATTACCATTAGCTAAAAAAGAAAGTAAAACTTGGGTTGTATTTATATTGAACATACGATCTACTATTGAAACTTCATATTGAAATAAAATTTCTGGGTTTAAATTTATTGGGAGATCATTATTCCTTTATGCTTTATTACTATTTATAAACATGCCTCTGCTTTTTTTGTGAATTCAACAGTGTTGAATTTATGGTTCATAAACTGGGATTTATGAGGTTTTTCTAATATAGGGTCACTTCAAAATCTGGGAAAAATTTGTGGGGCATTTTCTATGCTCTTGGCATTTTTATTATTTCCAGTGAAACTTCTGTAACGTCTGAAAGTATGACACCTCTTATTCTCATGGGTGATAAAGGTTGAAGTGAAATGTGTTTGCTAAATTCAGAAGAGTCACTTACCAACTATCAAAGTATCTTCAAAACTCTTGTCCATTTTAGCAGGTTTCTAGTGAGAAAAAGAAACTGACAAGAGGAAATGCCATATTTGGCTGTAGCAGTCTCCTAAGTTTTAATCTCTTGGAAAGTGTGTCCAAAATTTCATTCACACCTGTACCACCTTTGTGAGCTTATTCATATTCTTTATCTACTATTACTTCTTTACTCTTTTTCTTTAAAATCATATCATTTAAAACTTAACTATAAACATAAATAGTATGACAAAAGTCATATTCCATAAAGATATCATTGACTATTATGTTTCTATGCTTGAGTCCTGCTCTCCTTATATTGAAAAGTGAAATCTGTGAATGTCACAGGACAATAAAGACATAACACCAAACAAACACCTAGATAACTAATTATCATAGAGATTTGAGTTAATGTTGTTTGAGTTCATTGATGCCTAAAATTATCTCAAGTACCTGGAAACACTGCTCTAGGTGAAAGTTTTTAAAAGCCACTAAATAAGTCTTAAATTATTTTGAATGTACTAAATTTTAGCTTTTCCATATGACAGAAAGTCAACCTTGACTCCATTTTTATCCTTCTTTTTTTTTTACCTCATGCCACCATGTATTATTCCCATCTTTCTTTAAGAATCAAGATCAAAAGAGCCCAAAGCTCATTACTGATACTATAGGTATAAACGAAGGACTGAATAGGTGATCAACAATTCATTAACGTCCTGAAAGCCTATGTGGAGAAAATGCTGTACAGCTGATCCTTAAACAATGAGGGGGTTAGGGGTCCTGATCCCTTGTACTGTCTGCACATAATTTATAGTCTTCCCTCCTGATCTGAAGTTCCTCCTTGACCTCTGTATTTGAGATTCTGCATCCACCAGTTCAACTGAACTCCAATTGTGTGGGACTATGCAAATGTTCGTGCTAATTTGCTTCCTTTGTAAAAGCTAACTCTTTGTGAGCCTATAGCGCACCAGGCTCCGTGGGATTCTCCAGGCAAGAATAATGGAGTGGGTTGCCATGCCCTCGTCCAAGTAATCTTCCCAACCCAGGGATCAAACCCACATCTCTTAAGTCTCCTCCTGCACTAGCAGGCAGATTCTTTACCACTAGCGCCACATGAGAAGCCTTGTAGGACTATTGTATTTATTATTTTAAAAAATCCACATATAAGTGAACCTGCATAATTCAAACCTTTGTTTTTTTAGGATCAACTGTATATAAAAAAGGAGCCATATAGCCTATCATAATCAAAATCAGGGTTTTAAAGGACAGTGTGTTGAGCTACATTTTTAAGATCTTGGATAATAGGAAATATACACTGAAAAATAACTAGATAAATTATTATTCATTTATAGGACAAAGTTTAGTAGGAATAAATATAAAGTGAACAACAAAACAACAAAAGCAAAAAATGTACAAATTTAGTAAAACAGTACAGAATAAATACATCAAGAAAAGGTGTAAAGGCAAAGGAAATCCCAAGCAAGAAGTGAATAATTAGTATGATATTTTATCTTAAAATTATACTTGCAAATAAAACTGTATGGTGAGATCATTATGTACAACTAAGTAGTAACTATCGTTATTTTGCTTAAGAGTGGTTAGATTCTTATTACAACATGAATTCAATTTCCATCTCTGCAGTCTAAACAAGTAGGAGCAAAATTATCCAAGAACAGAAACTAATGTGAGTAGAGAGATAAACTGAATTCCCAGAGGAGAAGGAAAAGGAGTTGGAATGATACACTGTTTAATCTGAGGAAACAATATCTGAAACTAACTTAATCTTTTTCAAATTTATTTCTTTAATATCGTTTGTCTCTTTAATTTAATTTCCCAATATGTGAATGAAAGCTAAAAGAATTTCACCTTAAAATTTCACTTTTTTGTTTCACTAGATGAAAAAAAAATCAGTAATTTTTTTACTAGTATTCAGTTAGTAAAATTCAATTCATTAACAAATGAATTTTCATATAAGTACCTCAGGAAACACAATGATAACTATAAACCAAATTAATTAATAAAATAGATCTGCCATGAAAAAACATGATAACTTCCACAATTATAATGCATAACTTTTTAATTATCTAGGTTGGAAAAATAGAAAAAACTATATATTTATAAAATTTACTACTATTATTTTTGTTAGTAGTAATATAGTATTGTAAAATGGTAATAAAGCATCATTTTATCTGTACCATTTATTCAATGGTAAATTAAAGCTCTGATGTAATGAATTTAATTCATTAAGGCATATAATAAATATATGTCAAGGCATATAACCTTAAACATGTTTTTGGCTTTATGAAGCAAGTAAATAATGAATCATATAAATAAATTCAGCCAATATTAATCAAACATTTACTGTGGATGTAGCTTAAGAGAAAAGAATATACCTTGCTAATTGGGAAAAATTCACTTGATACAGGGTATTCATTCTGTTCATGTAAATATCAATTAAATTTATGTCAAAAGCTTGAATGTATTACAAATTTTATTGGATAACACTTGAATTAGCTATTCATTGCTGTGCAACAAATTATTCCTAAGCACAACTCTTAAACAACAATTATTTACTGTCTTCACAGTTTCTGCCATCAGCTCGAGGCTTGATGGGTCTGGAAGATCCATTTACATGGTGGCTCACTCCCCTTGCTGATGACTTGGTGCTGGCTGTCAGTGGAAGGTCAGGTTTTCTCCACTGGGAATTTCTGCCTAACGGTTCCCACAACACAACATGATGGCTGGCTTCTCCCTGAGAGAGCAATCTGAGAGACCTTGGCAGAAGTCATCTGTCTTTTACTTCCTTGTCCTGGAAATTACACAACATTGCCACTGACTTCCAAGAGTCACACAATTCAGTCTTCAGTAAGTGTGAGAATGGGCCATCCAAGTACTTGAATAGAAGAGGTAAGGATTATTGGAGTCCATCATGGAGGCTGGCTACCAAACTACTCAAAATTTGCTGGATTACTTTCAAGTACAAAGATGCCTAGGGGCTTCCCCAGTGATGCAGGGGTAAAGAATCTGCCTACAATGCAGGAGACACGGGTTTGATCCCTGGGTCAGGAAGATCCCATGGAGAAGGAAATGGCAACCCACTCCAGTATTCTTGCCTGGGAAATCCCATGTACAGAGGAGCCTGGTGGGCTACAGTCCATGGGGTCACAAAGAGTCAGACATGCCTTAGTGACTAAACAACAACAACAAACAACAACAAAACTCTTAAGTATTTAAAATTCTATTTATAAATTGAAAATAACATCTATCATTTTGCCTGCCTTTTAGGGCGTTATAGAGATAATGTATATAAAAAGTACTTTGTAAAATCTTAATTAATAAGCAAATATGGCATTATTGTTGTTAAATTATATAGTCAGATGTGGTACCATACTGAAATGATTTTATAGAAAACAAAGCACATGGCTTTGCTTTGCTCATAAGTACTTTTAATAAATGTTTTATCAGTTTTTAAAAATAGTTAAATTTTTTAAAGTACTTCTCTTACACTGAATTAGATGGATACAAGAGAAAGTTGAATTTGAATGAAATTAAGTCCTAAAGAGGATTAAACACTGTTTCATCTCATGACACCCTGTCTGAATCACCGAGAAGCATATACAGCAAGCTTCAATCTAGATTTCAGAAGCACAGGTCTAGCCTCACAAAGAGGACCAGGGCAGACCAGAGATCTTGAGGTGCACTGACATGTGGGCCAAGTCAGCCTTCAGTCTAGTGGGGTAGATTTACAAATCAACTCTTCTATTAAATTAAATATGATGAATGCCTCTGACTACTAAATAGTGGGTTGGCCAAAAATTCCTTCAGAGTTTTCTGTAAGATATCATGGGAAAAACACAAATGAGTTTTTTGGCCAACCCAATAATTCCAGGTAGAAACATTTTACAAAAAGCTACTTCAATGCAAGAGGACAAACCTGAGCAAAGGCAAGTCTTACTTGGAAGGCTCTGACCCTAAATAAGTAAAGGTGAATGACAACCTGCATTAAGAGTGTAACAGAATGAGACCGAGAGGAAATCAATAACAGCTAAATTAGAACTGCAAGTATCCAGTGTCTTCCCTATTCATAAAGGGATGTGTTCCAGAGTTTCAGGGGAAATGGAGAACCCACAAATAGTGTATGATTAATGACAACAGAGATTTATTTGCTAAAACAAGGTTGTGCTTGTCACAAAATGCTTCAAAAGGCAGACATTTCTCTCCATAGCTTTTTTCTTGATATTTCTTAATGTTTTTTCTTTTCTCACTTAAGAATCTCTTTAATGAACAGTAAAATTTATTAATTATTATTTAAATACACATCTTTTTATCATTATTTGAGACAAAATGAGAAGTATTCATAAAATTCTTCAGCAGAATACCAAGTAAAATGGTGTCTCGAGGAAAAGCACTTATGCAATTTGAGTTACAAACTGGACTTTATGTTACTTCTACAGATCACCATTTTTACTTGCAAGAATGACTTACAAAGGATAGTATTTCTTTTGTTTATTTATTTAAATTAAAATATAATTGATTTACAATGTTGTATTAATTTCAATGGGTTTCCCTTGTGGCTCAGCTGGTAAAGAATCTGCCTGCAATGCAGAAGACTTGGGTTCTATCCCTGGGTTGGGAAGATCCCCTAGAGAAGGGAAAGGCTACCCACTCCAGTATTCTGGCCTGAAAAATTCCAAGGAGTCGCAAAGACTCAGACACAACTGAGTGACTTTCAGTTCAATTCAATTAGTTTCAAGTGTACAGCAAAGTGATTCAAATATATATGTGTATATATATACATATATATACATAAACACACACACATAATAGCTGCCTTTATTTTTCTAATTATTGATTTTTATTTTTCTTATTTTACTGCACAAGCTAGCATATTTAGTACAACATTCATAAAAGTAGCATTGCTGGACAAGGTTGTTTCATTCTCATTCTCAAAGGGAAAGCTAACATTTCTCCATTACGCATGGTAATTGTTGTAGTTTTTGAAGCTACCATATCAGATTGAGAAAATCCCCTATAGTCTTGTTTCCTAAATGTTTTTTTTAATAAAAAATGAATATTAAATTCTTAAAAGTGCTTTTCCTGCACATGTTCATATGATCATATTTTTTTACACTCTATCATTGTGGTAAATTATGTTGCTTGATGTCCTAGTGTTAAACCAATTTTATATTGTTAATATAATCCCAAATTGGGGACAGTTAAGGACTCTTTTAAATATTTTACTGGATTTTAAAATATTCTTTTAAAATAATGAAACTGGTACAGTATTCCTCTCCTATAATATGCCTAGCAGGTTTTGATGTCAGCCATATACTTGAAAAAATCATGGGCCTTCAATATTTTTATCAAGGGCAGGAATTTTATGTTCATCAAATAAGTTGTAAAGATGGGATGGGAAATAACATAAAGTAGCATTTTAATCACATTCTATGATTTGTAGTTTCTAAATTCTTTAAATTATTTTCTAAGTTTTATGCTTTCTGAACACTATGAAACATGGATAGCAATCAGCATTAGGTTAATTATTTACAGCATACAGTAATAAAAGCATTATTCTTTACTGAAAAATTTAAAAATGACGACCGGAATGTCTTTAAAATTCTGAGGCTGAATTGGCAAGCCTAGTTAGTTGTAGAAAATTGTCCCAGAAGAAGTCCATTGAACAGCCATACACACAGTGATAACTTTGCACACCTAGCACTTAGATGAAATCCTACACGTTCAGGAAACAAGTGAAGGGATTAACCTGGTGCCCACAGGAGTTTGGCAGAGCAGTAAACGAGAGGCTCAGGGTGTAAGCACATGTAGGTATGTAGGAATGAGACCATCTTCAACTTAAAGGAGGCACTTGTGATTCCAGTTTAGCCAAATGCTGCTGTGAGGAAATGTGAGACCCAGAGTTGCCAAAAGAGCGGAAAATAAGACTTTCTCTTTCTTTCTTTGTTGTTTTGTAAAACTTGTTGATTTTTAAACAGTATCCTGTAGTCATAAAACGGACTTCCCAAGTGGCGCTAGTGGTAGAGAACACTCCGGCCAATGCACAGACAGGAGAAGCGGGTTCGATCCCTGGGTTGGGAAGATCCCCTGAAGGAGGGGATGGCAACCCACTCCAGTATTCTTGCTTTCCATGAACAGAGGAGCCTGGCAGGCTACAGTCCATAATGTCACAAAGATTCGGACATGACTGAAGCAATTTAGCACACATGCCTGCAGCCATAAAACACTGTGGCCAAACAACACGTCTGCTTGTTGGATATTAGATGTTTCTGGTTTGTGAAACTCTGGAGCAGAGGCTGTTGACGTCTTCCTATCCTGAGTATAAAGTAACAGCATGATAATGATCAGTTTACAGATTTCAGTTTGTTGTTTTCTAATGCTAGAATTTTTCCTGTAAAATTAGGCCAGATTCATAACCTCACAGCTTCTCCATTTCTCCTCATGCTTCAATGCTAGTCACTTCATCCTCCCTACTATCTCAAACTCCTCTGGCTCTATGGATTATCAAACACATCCTGACCCCACTTGAAACTTTGATAGGATTACTGTATCTGTTTCTGTAATCAAACCGTTATTCAAGGAGGCTAATTTTCTTGAGCAGCCTATTCAGCAGAGGCTCATAGTCTTTTGGTGTCAATGAAAAAGAAGGGAAATGAATAGTAGAATCGAAAGCAATAAGATCTTACAATGAATTGAGAGTTAAGAGTATCTCCTTATAAAGAGATGATCCAAAAAAGCTGAAATTTGAGTCTATGTGACTAGGGAGATCTCAATGTTTCCACTAATATTTGTCTTGGCCAAGTCAAATTTCCTGTTATCCTAAAGTAGCATAAGCAAAAAAAAAAAAGTAGATTACGCTGAATTAAAACCAAAATTTTCCCTGAAGGCACTACAGCCTAGTACTTTTCTGAAAGATAAACACTTTTGGTTATCTTGCTGGTAAGCGACAGTGAAAAGAGTCCAGATGACTAGTCACAAACTTGAATCGACTCCAGGATTTCCCAGAGTGCGTGTCAATGTATGAGTGTGCCAAAATTACCTGCAGTTAGTTACTGGAAACATATCTTTTCTGGGTGTTACTGAAAGGGGGTGGCCTGGATATCACTGGGAGTGAGCATTAGGAAAAAATTATTTTAATAGATACTTTGGGTGATTCTTATGAGTAATAAACATTGAGGTTTGAGTCACAAAGTGCATGTCCTTAGGCCTTTCTCCTCTGATAATGAGCACAAATAATACCAGCTTTGTACAATCCCCTGGATAATGGTAAAGATTAAATGAGATATTTGATCAGTGAAAATGTTTTGAAAAATTCAGCATTTAAAAGAAGCAATGGATGGATGAATGAGGACCTGGAAAGAGATTTAATGATAAGAAAGAACTACAAAGACTCAGGTCTTAAGAGTCGCTAGAGGGCCTATGGGAGAAGTTCTTCCCAAATCATTAAGAGTATTTAGAATGTCTCCCCATCTCTCCATCAACCTTCCCCCACTTCTCATTTTTCTGTAAACTAATTTTTATTGGAGTATAGTTGTTTTGCAATGTTGTTTTACTTTCTACTGTACAGCAAAGTGAATCAGCTATACATATACATATTAGTTCAGTTCAGTCACTCAGTCGTGTCAGATTCTGTGACCTCATGGACTGCAGCACGCCAGGCTTCCCTGCCCATCATCATCTCCCAGAGTTTACTCAAATTCATGTCCGTTGAGTCAGTGATGTCATCCAACCATCTCATACTCTCATCCCCTTCTCCTCCTGCCTTCAATCTTTCCCAGCATCAGGGTCTTTTCAAATGAGTCAGCTCTTCACATCAGGTGGCCAAAGTATTGGAGCTTCAGCTTCAGCTTCAGTCCTTCCAATGAATATTCAGGACGAATTTCCTTGAGGATGGACTGGTTAGAACTCCTTGCAGTCCTAGACACTCTCAAGAGTCTTCTCCAACACTACAGTTCAAAAGCATCAATTCTTCAGCGCTCAGCTTTCTTTATGGTTCAACTCTCACATCCATACATGACTACTGGGAAAATCATAGCTTAACTAGATGGACCTCTGTTGGCAAAGTAATGTCTTTCTCTGCTTTTTAATATGCTGTCTAGGTTGGTCATAACTTTCCTTCCAAGGAGCAAGCATCTTTTAATTTCATGGCTGCAGCCACCATCTGCAGTGATTTTGGAGCCCAAGAAAATAAAGTCTGTCACTGTTTCTATTGTTTCCCCATCTATTTGGCATGAAGTGATGGGACCAGATGCCATGATCTCTGTTTTTTGATTGTTGAGTTTTAAGCCAGCTTTTTCACTCTCCTCTTTCACTTTCATTGGGAGGCTCTTTAGTTCCTCTTCGCTTTCTGCCATAAGGGTGGTGTCATCTGCATATCTGAGGTTATTGGTATTTCTCCCAGAAATCTTGATTTCAGCTTGTGTTTCATTCAGCTCAGCATTTTTCATGATGTATGCTGCATAGAAGTTAAATAAACATTGTGACAATATATAGCCTTGACGTACTCCTTTCTGAGTTTGGAACAAGTCCGTTTTTCCACGTCCAATTCTAACTGTTGCTTTTTGACATACATACAGGTTCCTCAGGAGGCAGGTAAGGTGGTCTGGTATTCCCATCTCTTTAATAATTTTCCACAGTTTGTTGTGATTAACACACTTAAAGGCTTTGGTGTAGTCAATAAAGCAGAAGTAGATGTTTTCATGTATACATATAACTCCTCCCTTTTGAACTTCTGTGTCATTCATGTCATTCTTGACCTTTTTTCCATTCCAAGGAGAAAAGGCTCTCTTTCAAAAAGGCTCTCTCTCCCAGTCTCAATAGCTTTCTCAATTTCTTTTAATCTTATTTTTACTCTCAATCTTTTTCTGATGTGAGTTTCCTTCTCTCTTTCTCTCAGTCCTTCTTTTTCTTTTTCCTATCCTTTCCTCATCCAAACCAAGTACAAATAATGCCATGTATAAAAATGTGGTGGGGATAATGTCTTTTATGTTGTGCACTCTGAGAAATATTGCTCATGGCAGAGAATTGGCTCTTCTCCATGCAAAGCAGATCTGTTCTAACAGCCCTAGCTGAAAATTCCCAAAGGAGGTAAACATTGAGGAACAGAATTGGACATCTTCCTCCAGAATGAACATATCTAGCAATAACAGAATGAAAATGAAGCAAGATAACTTGAGGCTAAATATACAGAAATTGCATGTTATAGTAGGATCATGCAATTGGAGATCTGAAAGAGAACTTCAGTATCATTTAGTCAAACTGCATCATTCTATAGATGGATAAATGAAAGCATTGAGATATTGCTTGACTCAGTCACGCAGTGAATTCATGGTCACTGGTGACTAAAACCAATGAGTTTTGGTTCAGAGGACAGTGCACCCCTCACGACTGCACAGATTTGGCCTGTGACACCAGCCAGAGTTCAATGAGAAGAAAGGATAAGAATAGTATCATATTCCAAGTATATAGACTTATATATAAAGTAGGCTTTCTTTTGCTTTCAATATTTCCCAGTATCAGGGTCTTTTCTAATGAAGAAAGCTTCTTTTCTAAAAATTAAAGGCAAAAGAAGAGGGCAGCAGAGGATGAGTTGGCTAGGTAGCATCACCAATTCAATGGACATGAATCTGAGTAAATTCTGGGAGACAGTGAAGGATAAGGAAACCTTGCATGCTTCAGTCTATGGGGTTTCAAAGAGTCAGGCATGACTCAGGGATGGAACAACAACAAGCCTTTCCTTATGAAATATGCTCATAAATAGTATATACATTGTAGGATTTCTGTGTCTTTACTTGACAAAGTAAAAAGCTGTTAGTCCCATGTCAAGTGCCCTCAGAGCTTTTGATTATTTATTGATCAGTGATCATTTTAAAACCTAGGAATAACTGAATTATTGGATGACTTTACTTTTAAACTGGATTAGTTAGGACAAAGTTATTTATTCAGCATTCTGAACGATACTTCAGAGATAGAAAAGTGAAATCTGAACTAGTGTGTTGAGTTTCTATAATTTTATCGTGGGGGTGAGGATAAGTCTGACCTAAATGATTCAGGATTACCTGATGAATAGTGCCCAGAATAATAGGTTATCAATTTTTCTTGTGAGCAAGAAAAAGGAATGATTCAATACTTGCATTCAGATAATCACTCCATTCTTTTGTGATTTGGACAGACAATATAAACTAAAGGCAGGTGCTTTCTGCTATTTATACAACAAAAAGACAGCAGGTCAGCTTCATAAAGCAATCAAACAAGTTCAGCCAACCAAGAGAGTATCCCAAAATGACACTCACAGCTTCTCCCCAACACAGGCCAAGGATAAAAAAAAAAAAATACTGTCCTTCAGTCACTAAAAACAAATCCAGGAATGCCTTGGTATTTTCAACTCTGCCGATTTTTTAAGAAATACAGGTTTTCAAATTAAAGCAATAATTTAAGTTGGTAAGCATCACCGATGTGCCCAAAGACAGATATTCAGAAAAAAACATAATCAATAGATGCTATCTTGCTTCCAAGAGATCTATATTCTGTTGGGTTGTAATAAAGTCTACTAACAGGTTTTTACTGTCCTGGGTGTTCTTTGGAAGGACTGATGCTAAAGCTGAAACTCCAATACTTTGGCCACCTCATGTGAAGAGTTGACTCATTGGAAAAGACCCTGATGCTGGGAGGGATTGGGGGCAGGAGGAGAAGGGGACGACTGAGGATGAGATGGCTGGATGGCATCACCGACTCAATGGACATGAGTTTGAGTGAACTCCAGGAGTTGGTGATGCACAGGGAGGCCTGGCGTGCTGCGATTCATGGGGTCGCAAAGAGTCAGATATGACTGAGCGACTGAACTGAAATGAACTGAACTGAACAGGTTTTAAAGTAATAGATAGCACTGTCATTTTTCTTTCTTCTATTTTGCAAATCTGTAGAGTTTTAACTTTGATATAAAACTTGTACACAATAAATGAGGCTGTTAGAAAATGAAAAGGAAAAGCTTATTGAACTCATATAATTTAATTATCTTCATCCCCTAATGCAATTACTATTACTGAACCTTTAAAGCAGTTGATTCTATGCATTTAAAAAGATGATTCTCACTTTTAAAACTGGATTTGCAGAGATACAAAGATGTTGGAGGAGTAGGCGGATGTGGAGTACATCTCTCTCCATGGATACATCTCCTGATGTATACACCTTCAGACACAGAAGTGCATGCAGAACACCAGCTGAGAGTGGACAGCAGTACCTGACCAGTGGAAAAGAATATATAGAACCATGCCAAACTCGGTAGAACAAAGGAACTATGGGGAAAAACAGGAGTGTTAGTAGGATGGGACCTGGCCTCGGTGGGTGGGGAACTGAAGCAGGGGTCTGATCCCCACAAAGGGGCAATTGTCTGAGTTAGAGGAGAAACATTTAAGGCTGAGAGTGAAAAAACTGATCTGTGGCAGCCTAAATGGAATGAGAATCAGACAGTCCTTGCCACAAACATACATACCCCGGACAGGGATGCAGGTCCCCTGGAAGGCGCAGCAGCTGGGAGCTGGAGTTTAGGGATTGTGGAGCAATCCCAGGGTGAGGGCTACTGTTGACTGCAGAAAGACAGATTGAGGGGTGGTGAGGGAGGAGACAGTGGTGGGAAATGCCAGTGGAGGAAAGCCAAGCAGACATGAAAGCAAGGCAATGCTGCTGAGTCACATGTAAGGGGTGGAGCCATCACCATAGCCTCTCTCTCCCCACACGCCAGCATCGGCAGCTGAATAGAGAGGCTGGCCCATCAAACATGTGATGCGCTGAACTACAGAGTAGGGCCCTCCCCCAGGGTGCCCCTTAAAGTGCCTGAAGCGCTGATCTACAAAATAGGACCCCAGTCTGGAGGGCCCCTCTATGTGCCTGATGTGCCGAACAACAGAGAAAGACCTCATGCAAGGGAGCCCTCTAAGTGCCTGAATGGGCAGAGCTATGGAGAAAGATTGGTCAAAGAGGCCTTCTGATCACCAGCTACAAGAGGCTTGAAAAAAGACTGATAGGGCCATAACTCCTGTGGCAGAGTCAGTCTGTGTTCCTGCACACTCGGCGCTGCCAGGGTCCCCCCAAGTCAAGCAGTTGTGCCATCTTTACTCTCAACCCTCACTGGGGCAGAGCTGCCACATGGAAAAAAACAAAACAAAAAAAGTCTTGCGTATATGTGCACAGGGTCACTTCGTTCATGTTCAACTCTTTGCGACCCTGTAGACTGTGGCCTGCCAGGCTTCTCTGTCAGAGAGGGGGCTCTCCAGGCAAGAATACTGGATTGTATTGACCAATTCTGGTCGTCATACTCTTCTAGAGCACTGTATTTCCTACTGCCCTAGCCTCCAATCCCCCTGAGTACCTGGTGCTGCCAGAACCCCTGTGACCCAAGCAGCTGCGCCACCTCCTCGCCTGGCCCTCACAGGAGCAAACCCAAGTCCTCCAGGGCAGCTTCAGGAGCAACCCCCAGTGTCTGACCCACATGCAGAGTTGGAGATAAAACCACAATTGAAAGCCAGGGGCGGTGTGGCTAAGGAAGAAGACCCCAAACGTTCCTACTAGCTGTACAAGCTGCAGACTGTGTCTATGGAATATATAAAAGAACATTGAGAGCTCCCACAAAATAAAACGTGCTAGTTTTGATAGCTGCGGACATTGGCGACAAGAACACACAGGAGTCAGACCAGATTAGAATCTGAGCTGCCCCCACAGCAGGTCCAGAGACCAGCACAGTGTTGGAGGGCATCCTAGGGAGGTGAGCTGGACTGTGACTCCCAGTGAGGGAAAGGACTCTGACAGCACTGACTCAAGAAAAACATTTATTATTTTTATTTTTTGTCTTATTCTGTAGATTCTTTTGGATTTGTCCCCCTTTCCCCACCCCCTCTGTTGTAGTTGTCAATTTTATTGGTACTAAGAAATCCAATTAAGCTTTTGAGCTTCCTTTTTTTTTTGCTTAGTCACAATTTTTACACTTCTTATAAACCTCTGCCTCTATGTTGGACTTTTGCAGTTCTGTGGAGTTTTCCCTTTTCTTTTCTTTTTCTTTTTTTAATTTTAATTTTTTAAGCATACTATTATTTTTTCTACATTTATTCCTTTGTTTTCTTTTCCTACTGTTGTTTTCCCCTTGCAGTTAATCTTTAACATATATAAATCTTCTTTATCTACCTATATTTCACTTTGCATATCTATTCTTTCTGTTTTTCTCTCCTTTCCTCTCAATATATTTATTAGTTTTATTTCCATTGCTTTATTCTCCAATTGGCACCTTGCTTTAGTTTTGTTTTCCAGTTTGTGCTTTAGTTAGTTTTGTTCTTGTAGATATGATTTTTGGTTTCCTTTGTTCACTGGGTCAATCTATTGTACTTTATTTTTGTTGGACTGTTTTGATTTTGATTATGGGTATATATCTATCTGTGTACATTCAGTCACACTCTTTATTGTTGTTATAAACCTCTGCCTCTATGTTGTGCTTTGCAGTTCTGTGGAGTTTTCTTTTTTATTCCTTTTTTTTTTTCTCTTCCCTTTTTTTTCTTTTCTCTTTATAACTTTAATTTTTCAACCTAATTTTTTCTACATTTATTCTTTTGTTTTCCTTTCTTACTGTTCTTTTCCCCTTGCAGCTAATCTTTAATGTATATAAACCTTCTTTATCTACCTCTATTTAACTTTGGATATCTGTTCTTTCTTTCTTTTCTTTCCTCTCAACATATTTGTTAGATTGTTTTCATTGTTTTATTCCCCACTTGGCTCGTTGTTTAGTTTTCTTTTCCAGTTTGTGCTTTAGTTAGTTTTGTTCTTAACTGGTAAATATAATTTTTTATTTCTTTACCTGTTCTACCTACAGCACTTTATTTTTGTTGGACTATTTTGACTTTGCTCATCAGTGTATAAGTGTATATTGCATTATTTTAATTACATTCACCTGATTTTGTAACTGCCATTTGTCTGGGGTTCATCTTTGGCTTCTTGTTTTTGGATATTTGTTTTAATCTCACTTAATACCATTACAAACCACTTGTGGAATCTTTGTTCCTGATCAGAGATCAAGCCTGAGCCTTTGGAGTTCAGTTCAGTTCAGCCGCTCAGTCGTGTCAGACTCTTTGTGACCCCATGAATCGCAGCACGCCAGGTCTCCCTGTTCATCACCATCTCCCAGAGTTCATTCAGACTCACGTCCATTGAGTCCGTGATGCCATCCAGCCATCTCATCCTCTGTCGTCCCCTTCTCCTCCTGCCCACAATCCCTCCCAGCATCAGAGTCTTTTCCAATGAGTCAACTCTTTGCGTGAGGTGGCCAAAGTACTGGAGTTTCAGCTTTAGCATCATTCTTTCCAAAGAAATCCCAGGGTTGATCTCCTTCAGAATGGACTGGTTGGATCTCCTTGCAGTCCAAGGGACTCTCAAGAGTCTTCTCCAACATCACAGTTCAAAAGCATCAATTCTTCGGCGCTCAGCTTTCTTCACAGTCCAACTCTCATATCCATACATAACCACAGGAAAAAACATAGCCTTGACTAGATGGACCTTAGTCGGCAAAATAATGTCTCTGCTTTTGAATATAATATCTAGGTAGGTCATAACTTTTCTTCCAAGGAGTAAGCATCTTTTAATTTCATGGCTGCAATCACCATCTGCAGTGATTTTGGAGCCCAGAAAAATAAAGTCTGACACTGTTTCCACTGTTTCCCCATCTATTTCCCATGAAGTGATGGGACCAGATGCCATGATCTTTGTTTTCTGAATGTTGAGCTTTAAGCCAACTTTTTCGCTCTCCTCTTTCACTTTCATCAAGAGGCTTTTTAGCTCTTCTTTACTTTCTGCCATAAGGGTGGTGTCATCTGCATATCTGAGGTTATTGATATTTCTCCCAGCAATCTTGATTCCAGCTTGTGTTTCTTCCAGTCCAGCGTTTCTCATGATATACTCTGCATAGAAGTTAAATAAGCAGGGTGACAATATACAGCCTTGATGTACTCCTTTTCCTATTTGGAACCAATCTGTTGTTCCATGTCCAGTTCTAACTGTTGCTTCCTGACCTGCATACAGATTTCTCAAGAGGCAGGTTAGGTAGTCTGGTATTCCCATCTCTTTCAGAATTTTGTACAGTTTATTGTGATCCACACAGTCAAAGGCTTTGGCATAGTCAATAAAGCAGAAATAGATGTTTTTCTGGAACTCTCTTGCTTTTTCCATGATCCAGCGGATGTTGGCAGTTCGATCTCTGGTTCCTCTGCCTTTTCTAAAACCAGCTTGAACATCAGGGAGTTCACGTTTCATGTATTGCTGAAGCCTGGCTTGGAGAATTCTGAGCATTAGTTTAGCCTTTGGAGTAGAAGCACTGATTCCAAGATCCAAGACTACCAGAGAACTAACCCTAGGGAGTATCAATTAGTGAGAACTCCCACAAAGGAAACCACTTGAATACAACCTGGCATCATCCAACCACCAGTAGCATCCTGTGCAGGATGCCTCACCTAGACAACACACAAAACAAGAATACAAACTCAGTCTTCAGCAGACAGGATTACAACTCAGCCTTGCCCATCAGAGGAAAAACAAACAAACAAACAAAAACAACACATGTCTCACCCTATAAAAAGCTTACACAAACCACTGTGCTAACCTTAGGAGAGTAGAAACCAAAAGGAAGAAAGAATTCAACCTTCTTCAAGGAAAGAATTCAATTTTCATTGAAGCCTGGGAAAAGGAGACCTCAAACACATTAAGTTAAAAAATAAATAATGAAAAGACTGAGAAACAGTACACAAATGAAGGAACAAACTAGAAAGACAGAATTCCAAATGAATGAAGTGGAAATAGGCAGACTATCTGAAAAATAATTCAGAATAATGATAGTAAAGATGATCAAAAACCTTGAGAGAAAAATGGAGAAAATGCAAGAATCAATTAACAAACATCTAGAAGAATTAAAGAATAAACATACAGAGAAAAACAACATAATCACTGAAATCAAAAATACTCTAGAAGGAATCAATAGAAGAATATCTGAAACAGAAGAACAAATCAGTGAGCTGGAAGATAAAATGGTGGAAATAACTTCTGAAGAGCAGAATAAAGTAGAAAGAATGAAAAGAACTTAGGATAGTCTCAGAGACCTCTGGGAGTATATCAAACATGCCAACATTCAAATTATAGGGGTCCCAGAAAAAGAAGAGAAGAAAGGGTCTGAGAAAACTTTTGAAGAGATTATAGTTGAAAATATCCCTAACATGGAAAAGGAAATAGTCAATCAAGTCCAAGAGGCATGAAGAGTCCCATACAGGATAAACCCAAGGAGAAACACCCCAAGACACATACTAATCAAACTAACAAAGACTAAACACAAAGAAAGATTATTAAAAGCAGCAAGGGAGAAGCAACAAGTAACATACAAGGGAAACCCCATGCACTTAACAGCTAATCTTTCAGCAGAAACTCTGCAGGCCAGAACAGAGTTGCAGGATATATTTAAAATACTGAAAGGGGAAAATCTACAACCAAGATTACTATATCCAGTAGGGATCTCATTCAAAATTGATGGAGAAATAAAAAGCTTTTCAGACAAGAAAAAGCTAAGACAATTCAGTACCACCAAGCCAGCTTTACAACAAATGTTAAAGGGACTTACATAGTAAAGAAATACAAGAAAAGAAAAATATCTATAAAATCAACCCTAAACAATTAAGAAAATGTAAACAGATTAAATGCTCCAATCAAAAGACACGGACTGGCTAAATGGATACAAAAACAAGACCAATATATATGCTGTCTACAAGAAACCCACTTCAGACCTAAAGATACATTTAGACCGAAAGTGAGAGGATGGAAAATATATTCCATGCAAATGGAAAGCAAAAGAAAGCTGGAGTAGCAATCTTCATATCAGACAAAATAGATCTTAAAATAAAGAATATTACAAGAGATAAAGAAGGACACTACATAAGGATCAAGGAATGAATTCAAGAGGAAGACATAGCAATTGTAAACATCTATGCATCCAACATAGAAAACCCTCGATACATAAGACAAACACAAACAGACATAAAAGGAGAAATTGACAGTAATGTAATAATTGTAGGAGACTTTAACACCCCATTCACACCAATGGACAGATCACCAAAACAGAAAATTAATAACTAAACACGTCTCTTTTTTTTTTGATGCTTTTTTAAAAATTTATTTATTTAAATTTAAAAATCTTTAATTCTTACATGCATTCCCAAACATGAACCCCTCTCCCACCTCCCTCCCCACAACATCTCTCTGGGTCATCCCCATGCACCAGCCCCAAGCATGCTGTATCCTGCGTCAGACATAGACTGGCGATTCGATTCTCACATGATAGTGTACATGTTAGAATGCCATTCTCCCAAATCATCCCACCCTCTCCCTCTCCCTCTGAGGCCAAAAGTCCGTTATACACATCTGTGTCTTTTTTGCTGTCTTGCATATAGGGTCGTCATTGCCATCTTTCTAAATTCCATATATATGTGTTAGTATACTGTATTGGTGTTTTTCTTTCTGGCTTACTTCACTCTGTATAATCGGCTCCAGTTTCATCCATCTCATCAGAACTGATTCAAATGAATTCTTTTTAATGGCTGAGTAATACTCCATCGTGTATATGTACCACAGCTTTCTTATCCATTCATCTCCTGATGGACATCTAGGTTGTTTCCATGTCCTGGCTATTATAAACAGTGCTGCAATGAACATTGGGGTACATGTAAACACAAGTCTTAAATGATACTTAGATGAGATGGATCTCATTGATATCTTCAGGACATTCCATCTAAATGCAGAAGAATACACCTTCTTCTCAAATGCACATGGAACATTCTCCAGAATAGACTACATCTTGGGTCACAAACCAAAACTCAGTAAATTTAAGAAAACTGAAATCATATCAAGCATCTTCTCTGACCACAGTGCTATGAGACTAGATAACAATTACAAGAAAAAAACTGTAAGAAAAATAGACACATGGAGATTAAATAACACATTTATAAATAACCAACAGGTTACTGAAAAAATAAAAAAGGAAATCAAAAAGTTTTTAGAAATGAATAACAATGGAAACATGACAACCCAGCAAAAGTAGTTCTAAGAGCAATACAATCCTACCTCAAGAAACAAGAAAAATATTGAATAGACAACCTAAATTTACATCTAAAACAACTGGAAAAATAAGAAAAAAAATTAGTAGAAGGAAAGAAATCATAAAGATCTGAGCAGAAATAAATGAAAAAGAAAAGAAACATAGTAGATTAATAAAACTAAAAGCTGGTTCTTTAAGAAGATAAAAAAAATTGACAAGCCTTTAGCCAGGCTCATCAAGACAAAAAAGAGAGAAGAATCAAGTCAACAAAATTAGAAATGAAAAAGGGGAGGTTACAACAGACAATACAGAAATACAAAGGATTATAAGAGACTGTTATGAACAACTATATGGCAATAAAATAGATAACCTGGAAGAAATGGACAGATTCTTAGAAAAGTTCAAATTTCCAAGACTAAACCAGGAAGAAATAGAAATTATGGACAACCCATTTACAAGCACTGAAATTGAAGCTATGATAAAAAAAAAAAAAATCTCCCAAAAAACAAAAGCCCAGGATCAGATGGCTTCACAGAAGAATTCTATCAAACATTTAGAGAAGTGCTAATGCCTATCCTTCTAAAACTCTTTTTAAAAATTGCAGAGGAATGAACACTTCCAAACTCATTCTAAGAGGCCACCATTACCCTGATACCAAAAGCAGACAAAGACACACAAAAAAAAAAAGAAAGAAAGAAAGACGGAAAGAAAGAAAACTACAGGCCAGTATCAATGATGAATGAAGATGTAAAAATCCTCAACAAACATTTAGCAAACACAATTCAGCAACACATCAAAAAGCTCATACACCATGATCAAGTTGAGTTTATTCCAAGGATGCAAGGATTCTTCAATATACACAAATCAAACAATATGATACACCATATTAACAAATTGAAAGATAAAAACCATATGATAATAGATGCAGAAAAAGCCTTTGACAAAGTTCAGCACCCATTTATCATTAAAACTCTTCAAAAAAATGGGCATAGAAGGAACCTACCTCAACATACTAAGGGCCATATACGATAAGCCTACAGAAAACATTATTCTCAATGGTGAAAACCTGAAAGTATTCCCCCTAAGATCAGGAACAAGTCAATGGTGCCCACTTTCACCACTATTATTCAACATAGCTCTGGAAGTCCTAGCTACAGCAATAAGAGATGAAAAAGAAATAAAATGAATCCAGGTTGGAAAAGTAGAAGTAAAGCTCTCACTGTTTGCAGATGACATGATAGAGTACATAGGAAACCCTAAAGATACTATCAGAAAATTACTAGAGCTAATCAGTGAATTTAGCAAAATTTCAGGATACAAAATCAATATAAATAAATCACTTGCATTTCTATATACTAACAATGACAAATCAAAAAGAGAAATCAAGGAATAAATCTCATTCAACATTGCAACAAAGATTAAATATCTAGGAAGAAACTTACCTAAGGAAACGAACTGTACACAGAAAATTATCAGACCCCAATGAAAGAAATCAAAGATGACATAAACAGATAGGGAGATATATATTCCATGTTCCTGGATAGAAAGAATCAATATTGTGAAAATGACTATACTACCAAATGCAATCTACAGATTCAATGTGATCCCTATCAAATTACCAGTGGCATGTTTCACAGAATTATAACAAAAAATTTCACAATTCATATGGAAACATAAAAGATCCCAAATAGACAAAGCAGTCTTGAGAAAGAAGAATGGATCTGGAGGAATCAACCTTCCTGACTTTAGATTATACTACAAAGCTACAGTCATCAAGACAGTATGGTACTGGCACAAAGACAGAAATATAAACAAATGGAACAAGATAGAAAGCCCAGAAATAAACCCATGTATCTATGGGTACCTTATTTTTGACAAAGGTGGCAAGAATATGCAATGGGGCAAAGACAGCCTCTTCAAAAAATGGTGCTGGGAAAACTGGACAGCCATATGTAAAAGAATGAAATTAGAACACTTCCTAACACCATACACAAAGATAAACACAAAATTTAGGATTAAAGACCTAAATGTAAGACCAGAAACTATAAAACTCTTGGAGGAAAACAGAGGCAGAACACTTGATGACATAAAACAAAGCATGATTCTCTGTGATCCATCTCCTAGTTTTTGAGTTATGGGAATAAAAACAAAAGTAAACAAGTGGGACCTGATTAAACTTAAAAGCTTTTGTACAGCAAAGAAAACTATAAGCAAAATGAAAAGACAACCCTCAGAATAGGAGAAAATAATAGCAAATGAAACAACTGACAAAAGATTAATTTCCAAAATATACAAGCAGCTCATACAACTCAATACCAGAAAAACGAACAACCCAATCAAAAAGTGGGGAAAAGACCTAAACAGACATTTCTCCAAATAAGACATACAGATGGTTAATAAAGACATGAAAAGATGCTCAACAGTGCTCATTATTAGAGAAATGCAAATCAAAACTACAATGAGATATCATCTCATACCAGTCAGAATGGCCCTCACCAAAAAGTCTACAAACAGTAAATACTGGAGAGGGTGTGGAAAAAAGAGAACACGTTTGGACTGTTGGTGGGAATGTAAATTGATACAGCCACTATAGAAGACAGAATGGAGATCCCTTAAAAATCTAGGAATAAATCCACCATATGACCCAGCAATCCCACTCCTAGGCGTATACCCTCAGGTAACCAAAATTGAAAAGGACACGTATCCCATTGTTCATTACAGCACTATTTGCAATAGCTAGAACATGGAAGCAACATAGATGTCCATCAACAGATGAATGGATAAAGACATGTGGTACCTATTCACAATGGAATATTACTCAGCCATAAAAAGGAAAACATTTGAATCAGTTCTAATGAGGTGGATGAACCTAGAACCTATTATACAGAGTGAAATAAATCAGAAAGAGAAAGATAAAAATTGTATTCCAACGCATATATACAGAATCTAGAAAAATGGTACCGATGAATTTATTTACAGGGAAACAATGGAGAAACTGACATAGAGAACAGACTTATGGACATGGGGAGAGGGGAGGAGAGGGTGAGATGTATGGAATGTGTAACATGAAAACTTACACCACCATATGTAAAATAGATAGCCAACGGGAATTTGCTGTATATCTCAGAAACCCAAATAGGGGCTCTGTATCAACCAGAGGGGTAGAATGAAAAGGGAGATTGGAGGGAGGTTCAAAAGGGAGGTGACATACGTATACCTATGGCTGATTGATGTTGCGGTTTGACAGAAAACAGCAAAATTCTGTAAAGCAATTATCCTTCAGTAAAAAATAAATTAATTACAAGAAAATTAAAGGAAAAAAACCCAGTGAATTTTTGGAAGGAGGGATAAATAGGGGATGTCCCATTGTGGGATAGAGGGATAGTCACAATAGCCTTGAGCTGACAAGTGCAGGAGTGGCCTCAGCTCCCCAGGGTAAGTGTCTGAGAGTTCAGTATCTATGTCCTGACACTTTCTAAATTCCCTGGAGGGCTGACTTCATGGTTCAAACCACACATATACAAACACACAAACATATGCACATAAAATCATTTCTTTTTCCACTTCAGTTAAAAATAAGTTCAATGTGTGATACAAATGATTTCCTGTGTTTTGTGTGTGTGAGTTTTATAACTCGGGTATGATCTCAACACATGGTAATTCAAATGTGTAGCAGCCATAAACATATTTAAAGATACATGATTCAAACAGTCATAATGGGTTGGCAGTTAAAGGTCCAGCCAGTTAGAAAGAATTCTCAAATTTATGAAATGTGTTCTTCATCTGTTGATTCCATGAGTTAAATATTAGGTGGCATATTAATAACTAAATTTTAATAGTGAGTTATGACCTACAGAGCATCTAAAATAGGTTTTCCACTTAGCATTTAACACCAGTATTCTGTCAGAATGATTGTTTTTCTCATTTTTAGATATAGAAACTGAGGATAACAAGCATATAGGATCTTGGCCGACTTTAGCATACTAAGAAGCTGGATCCAAAGTTGGTTTTCACATTAAGACCAAAGTTCCTTCCACTAACATATCCCACCTCTCAGAGTAAGCAATGCTCAATACTTTAGGACAGGAAATCATATTTGAGAAAGTTGACAATCTCAGTCTGAAAAGTTAGAATTTTCATTAAATACATATACAATTTTGCTTATTAATTTGAGTGATTAGTTTATACATGGAGTTAAATAACTTACAAACCTTAAAGGGATACTAGATAATACACCAGTTTGTATATGTCAAATTGTGCCATATATAATGTGGTTAAGAACATAACTGGCAATTATATTCCAATCCAACATCAGTTCCATTGTGAAAATTTTTTATGTACTGATTTTTCTCTTTGTGAGAATCCTCATTGTAATTATTTAAATATTTGCTGATCCTAGATTGAAATCAACTTGGCAATGAAGTAGTTTATCTAAGGAATGCGATATTATAAACTGTAGGATTCTGAGTTCTCAAGTTCAGCAAAACATAGAGTCACTATACACTGGAATACTATTCTTGGTGTTTATGTATATTACCTCCCATGATCTTTCTAATGTCCCCATGAGGTAAGACTGTATTCATCCATGTTTTATAGCTGAAAAAGTTGAAGGTTAAGTAACTTGCCCAAGTTCACACAGAAAGTGGCAGAGCTGGAATTTGAATCCAGACTGTCTGGCTCCAGAAGAATTATAAATGTGACACTAGATAATTAATTACCAATAGTTATTTCCTTTTCACTTCTTTCCTTCTCTTTTAAGTCCTATATTAGCTTCACTGACATTTATATTAGAACAAAGAACATTTTTTTTCAACCAACACAATAGTGGGTAGGTAGGGAAATGCCTAAAATTTCTTTCAACTCAATCATTAAAAATTAATTGAATTCAGGATATTCAGAGGCTAATTATCACTAAGTAGAAACTCATTCATTGCATTGCAGTCTTAGTTTAACGTTTACAGGTCCTGAAGGTGCTTTGAGAGGCAGCAGTGCTTCTAAATTACTCAAGTAGTGAGTCTCTACCCTTAATCTTTTCAGTTAGAAAAACTCAACTTATTGCAGTTCCACTACACTGGAGGACAGCAAGCTAGAAGGGAAATTTTGAAGCACAATGTTCTCTGATTTTAAGCACTATCACTCTATCATAACTTTAACTCTCTCCAAGCCTCAGTGTTATAATCAGTAAAATGGAAATGATAAAATAGGCCTTGAAATGTGATAGAAGGCATATAAAGTGCCAGCCACCACAAACAGTAGATGTCAGTAGATGTTGTGACAATATTTATCTGGGTTAACTTAGACCAGACCCAGTTGTGATCACCATTCTCCCGGTTTTGACACAACTAATTTAGGTTGGGGCCAGAATATGACTGATTAAACAGAATAAAAATCACTTTACATTTCAGATGAAAGTGAAAGTGTTAGTCACTCAGTTGTGTCCAACTCTTTGTGACCCCACAGACTCCAGGCTCCTCTGTCCATGGAATTCTCCAGGCAAGAATACTGGAGTGGGTAGCCACATTTCAGAAGAGCAGAACATTATGAGTAAAATCAATGTCATTTGACATTTTGACTATCGACCTTACAATATAATTCATTACTGACTCTATACAGACAGATGATTGCCTTAGAAAAGGACTTGCTTGGAATACTGTTTAACTTAATCAACGAAAGCTTTTCAGATTTTTTTTTTTCTGGAAGTGAAGAAGACGAAAGGTAGTGAATATCAACTAGAGTATCAGAGAAATTCTAGTATAATTTATATACATTATCATCCAAGCCAAAATGTTCCCATCAAAAAATTATAAATCCTGGCTTTCTCAAAAAGCAGAGCCAAACAAGGGTTTGTGTACAATTTGTAGAGGAAAGTAATCTCAGAAAAAGGAGCAGAGAACTAAAATAGTGAAACTGGAGCAGTCATAGGAAAGAAAAGCATTCACTGGTCCCATTCTTCTTTTTGGCAAAGGCTAGAGTGCTAAGGCTCTTTTATACATCTAGCTCAGATACACAACCATGCCAGGCAGGGTTCTGTAAGTGAAGCATGCCTTAGGATCAGAACAACAGCAGACAGGAAAGCAAGAGATACTCATTCATGTGAGACAAGATACTGTCAGGCTACACCTGACAGGTTGCCATAGCAATGGTTAGACTAAACACATCCCAAGAGGATGTAGGTAGCTGCTTCTATTTAGAGACTGGTTATGATTATCCCTACTGATATGTCATGCCACAAGACACAAAATCTCTATTGATGTTTTGAAAACTCCTTTTTTATGGTTGCTGAAATTGTGGAATCATATAGTGGCCTCTCTAAATGTAACTGACATCACTAATGTTTCCCATGCTACTGCTGATATGTATGCAACAGTAGCAAAAAGATCTTATTTGTCAACTAAAAGAACTTCTTTGAACACTCAACAGGCATTATTATCCTAGCCTGATAGAGCTATAGTGACCCACAGGAATTCAGCAACAGGAAAGGAGACACTCACTACACAGGAATTGAATGGAATGTCGCTTAGAGTAAATTCCTGCTTCGACATTCAGTGTTTAGAAAAGCATATCTCAAATTATTCTCAAAGGTGAAGAGGAAGTTGGAAAGTAATGACCAAGACAAAAAGAATATAAAGAACTTGGATTAGACAATTATTCACAAGTTAAAGTATTTCCCTGAAGCTTGAACTCCAACTTCATCAATGAAAAGGAAAGGATGGGCAATTATCCAGTAAATTAGAAGCTCTCTGAAACCTTCAAATGTTTATCTTTTTTTCCCTCAATATACAAATAATTATGATCAGCAAGATAAAACTGCCAGACAATTTGCTGACAACTGTTATGAATCTCTTGGAAATAAAAATTCTAGAATGACCACTTCTATTTTTAGACAGAGATCATTGATTTAAAAAAAAAAAAAGTGGTGTAAAGAAAAAATGCAAAATAAATGGCTAGGAAACTGAATACTTCTCCCATTGAATTTGTTTCCACACTGGTTCACTCTTTTTACAAGAGGTCACCCATCTCAGGTAAGTTCTATCGGTAAGTGTCTAGGAGGAAGTAATGAGTACGATAATCTGCTCTGAAGTAACTCAGATGTTACCTAAAATAACATAAGAATTAATGATGTATGATATTTATTTGATTTTCTTCCAAATTCTCTTTTGTGAGCTTTGCTTTAAGGAAAAAAAGCCATTTTGTATTTTTGAGAAGTGAGAAGCAAGGTTTCTCCTTAAATATCTATAACTTTAAGAAAATATTACATAAAATATTTGACATCCAAAAAAGACATGAAACATTCAATTGACCAAAAACTTCATTTGGGTTTTTCTATAACATCTTACAGAAAAATCCAAATGAAGTTTTTGGCCTACCCAATAGAATCAGTTCTATTTAGATATCCTTTCTCCCAATGATTATGGTCAGAGTAGCTTATCCTTCCAGATTTGCTGTAAATTACTATTAGCTGATACTAGGTCATTTACCTATCCCTATCATCTCCTCTGCTACAGTTTGGAAATGACTTACTTTGATAAGAAGCCCCTTTCCTTATATTTGGTGCTCACTTCTATAGCCAGGAATCAAAATAATCCACTTGTTTTCATGTTATGTTCTGTGATTCATATCTGTCCATAACCTTTTCACAAGGATAAGATGTGTGGTTAGTTGCTCAGTCATGTCTGACTATGGGACCCCATAGACTATAGACAACCAAGCTCCTCTGTCCCTGGGGATTCTCCAGGCAACAATACTGGAATGGGTTGCTATGCCCTCCTCCAAGGGAATCTTCGCTACCCAGGGATCAAACCTAAGTATCCTGCATTGCAGGCAGATTCTTTGCCATCTGAGCCACTAGGAAGCCCTTTCACAAAGATAAGGTTGTAAACAATAAGTGATTATCAGATGAAGACATTAAAAATGAAAAAAAAAAGAATAATATGTCATGCATTTAGGTATTCATTCAGCTTCTCATATCCTTATTATGTTTAGAACTTTTACTACACAAGTTATAATAAAAATGACCTTTACTTTCAAGGTGCTTATAGTCTGGTAGAGGAGATATGCACACAAATGACTATGAAAATAAGTGCCACAAGTCAGTTATAAATATCAACATTCAGAAGAGAAACAAATTGCTTCTCTATGTTGCTCATCTTCCACTGGGCAGGACAAGACTAAAAACTCTTGGGAAACAAGTGTAAAGAACACTCATTTCTCACCATCACCTCCAGGCACAGGTGGGCAACTATGCACCAGACAAATTTAATCTATCCTTGGCCACCTCTATTTGAGTATTTCATTAGGATTTCAAACTCACCATGTCCAAAATCAAATTCATCTAAACCATTTCCTCCTATCTTTTCCCAGCCCTGGTGCCAATCTATTTCCCAATTTCTGTTATTCAAATAACATTCTCTTTACATCTCAGTTATTTTTTCTCATAATCAGTCAATAATATGTCAGATCACAAACTGTCTACCTCCTTAAAGCTCTTCATTGACCCTTCTTTTCATTTTATTGATTTGTAATACCATTTGCACCATTTTCTTTAGTTTTTCTTTATCTTGAAAATAATAGTCTAATCTTTATCCTGCTGACATAATTCTCATGCTCAAACACATTTAGAGTCTTCAAAATAGTTAACTATCTGAGTCAATGTTTCTAACCTTGGCATTCAACATATTCTGAGACTATATTTCCAACACATAACCTCTGTTCAACCTGTCACCTCCTAATATTTCTAGACTAGAACATAGTGCTTTAAAGTTCCGACTCAAGAAATTTCATCCATCCAGGATCTCCAGTTTTTCAAGTTTCAGTTTATCATAATTTCCATTTTTATGTGAAGGCTTTGTTGATATTCCTACACTCCAAACTAAGCTAATTGTAAATTCTCCATAAACATTATTTACAACTTAAGACTTCTAATATAATCAAACTTATAAATTGGGGTTAGAGTTAGGGTTGGAGGATGAGCCAACTATTTGACTCATCCTCCTCTTCCCCACTTCTAGGGCAATAATTGAGTCTTATTGATCTCTATAAACCCCAGCATCTAGCATAGTATCTGTCTTATAGTGTATTCAATCTGTTTTTTCCCCATGAAATAGAATGTTCAACCCCTAACAAATAAATTTCAACAAGCAGTTAAATTCATCTTCAGATACCAATAATGTGATGTTCGCTCTGCTTGCAAAAGCCTTAAACATTTTAATATTTCCTAAGTTAATGCAAAGTTCAAAGAGGCAAATGACACTTGAAAAATAAATTACTTCCAGGGCCTCCTTTTTCTTGGAATCCTTCTTCACTTAATTTTTCTCATTCCTGACAGTCAAAAACTCATCAATCTAGACTTAAAAGCCAGAGGAGCTTAAAAGCCACTGTAGGGGTCTGTTCAGTTTTAAATACAATTTAGAAAATCTTGAGAAAGAATGACAGTTCCTTTTCAGGAAGCTCCCATACATATTTCAATAGAACAGCTCTCCAGATTAGAGATTGTAAAATATTATACCACCAACGAAGTAATAGAAAAAGTCACTCACTGCCATGCAGAAAGATTTCCTTGATTTTCACAAAGAGTACAAAAGACTATATTGTATTTATTTAAATCTGAGACTGACAAAAAAAATCAGAAAGAAAAAGAAAATAGTCAATTTCTCTGAAAGATCATTATTTGGAATGGAATAAATTACCATGCCAAAAAAAAAAAAAATTATCATGCAAAAAAAAAAAACAAAAAAACATGGACCTTCTTGACAACTTGTGAATTTAAGGCAGATGAAATGCCTCCCTCTGTACCCCTATAATCAACTCTGCTGATGAAATATGTTAAGTATTCTAAGCTTGGGGAACATATAAAGCTTTGAAATCAATGTGTTTCCGGTACAGGGGATTAGGAAAAGAACTTAATAAATCAGCTTAGGAAATGCTTCATTTCCTGTACCATATCTGGGAAGGAAAACATAAAACAGGCAGAACCAGGTGCAGCAAAATCATGTAAGTGGATGGGAAAATCTCTTCCAATCCCTTCTGGACTTCACTCAGCTGGTCAATTTATGCTCTCTGGAGCTAGTGCTTCTTTTTCTAGAATAAATGGGGTAGATTTTACAGACACTTGCCTTAAATTAACAAAGGCTCATTGACAGAGGCTGAAGCAGATAGTCATTATGTAACTGTTGTCTCTGCTCAAATGAGAAATTATTTTAGTTGGGTTAAAAGTTCCTTAGAAAGAAGATACTACTAGCAGAGAGGTTGGTATCATTGCCAGTGAGCTAACAGACCTTGGTATTTTCTTAACATGACCATACCAGAAAAAAAAAAAAAACTGCCAGGTCATCTCTGGGTTATCCTTCACATTTCCATCCTCCTTACAGTCAGGTTTTGCAGCCTGCTTCTATGGATTCTATTCCAATTTGCTTTCAGAAATACATGTAATCCATTCAGAGTTTAACAATGCAAGGGACGTAGTGTACTTATTGATGCTTGCAGACCTGGGATGGCAAGAAGCTGAACTCAGACGTTCAGAATTTACATTGACCTGACACGTGTTTATGAGCAGTGTTTCTCATAGCACCAATTCTGATCAATCTCTCCCATGCAAACTGCAGGGTTATTTATAAGCTAGTGCATTGATTCCTGTGTCACCTCATGAATAATTTTTGTTCAGAAAAAATCAGAACTTTGTAAATCATCTAAGCTAAATTTTGGTCTTGATACCCACTGCAACTAAAATCTGGAAGCTCCCAGATGGGCTGTAATCAATTGTATATGATTTTGTAGTGTTTGGATATTTGTCCTAAATGTATACACATATTTTGAGAAATTAAAGATAAATATTGTTCAAGAAGGAGTGTGTTTATTTTTTCTTACATGATCACTGCAAATTGGAATTTTGTAATCAGTGGAATTTTGAAAAAAGCACATGAAAAATAAAATTAGGGGCTGTACTGGTAGCTGAGATGGTAAAGAATCCACCTGCAATGTGGGAGACCTGTGTTCAATCCCTGGGTTAGGAAGATCTCCTAGAGGAGGGCATGGAAAAATAAAATTAGAATTGAGGTTTTTTTTTTTCCAGGGCTCCTCAGAGTCAGAATTAATGTGTCCCAACTGTGTTCTTTTATGATAACATTTTGTATTTTGGTTTTTGAACTTATTAAATCTGTCTCGTGTTAGAATTACATGTTTATTTCTCCCAATGGTGTATTTACCACTGTGGGCAAGGACAATGTCTTACTCATTTTTGCATACCTTGTACTGCCGAGTACATGGTGGGAGCCTAATAAATATTGATTAAATTTAATTACTTACAGTAAATCTCTCCAGAAAGGTTAAAAGTCAAATGTAATCATTTCTTGCAACTGGTTATTAATATAGTCAGGGCTTGTATAGGTGCATATATATATTCTTTAAGTCTCAGAACCTGCAGTCAATCAGTAGGATTTTTATGTCTATAAATTTCCTGCAACGTTATGCAAAATATTGTACATACATGTGTAGATATGTGATATACACTTTAATCAAGTGACTCTCCTCCTTTCTCACCCTCCCCTCTCAAGATATTAAGATTCACTTCCCCAGGGGGCTTTATCCAACCTCTCATTTTATCAGAGCCAGAAAATAGTTGGGACAAATAATTGGCCAGCAACTGCAACACAACATTTCTGATTATTACAGCCTTTCACCATACATGACAACCTTCTTATATCTAGACTTACATCTGCAAAGAGAACATTTTTTAGAAATCCATTTTTAACCAGCATATGATTCTCAGATTGTGACTTTCCAAAAAGGCTACTGTACATTCCCAGCACCTTTAGGATGCCATGAAACACACTGGAAGGCCGCTGCGGCAGCAAATGTTTTCCTTCAGTGAAAACAAGCATCCTCTCTGTGGTGCCTTTTCCGTGCAGTCTCCAGCCACACGCACACGCTCAGCTCAGCAAATGCACTGCTGCATATGCATTCCAGGGCAAACTCCCTTAAGGTAAACTGAGGCTCAAAGCATCTGACAGGTGGTTTCTAATCCACACCATCAGAAAAACAAGAGAAAACAGTACCTGGGTTTTGCTTACCGCTAGAAATACTGGACAGAAGAAGACAAAAGATGGTGCCTTGAAGCAGCTTCATAGTGCCCGAGGATGGTCACAGCGGCTCCTCTCTCCAGAGTCAGGCAGGGACAACACCCTCCCAGCCTGGCAGTGCCTTAGCAAATGGAAAAGGTGTGCTGGATGGGAACAGCTACTGCCCATTCCTACTTATTTCGGAGGCTCTGATAAAGAACGGGAGGAAATGCACACACTCCCTTTGGGAGTTCAACAGAGAGGAGATTTATTGTTTCAGCCCCTTACAGGAACTCTTTTTTTTTTTTCCTCTTCCTTTGGCAGCCACTTGTGTTTTTGTTACTACATTATTTTGTTCTTCTTCAACAAAAAGGTCAGGACGGGTTTTGAACAGAAAGAGATCTTTCTTGAGAATGGATCATACAGGCTTTCTAACTTTTGTTTTGAAAGTGTGTTTTGGAGTGATTATAAAGCGGCCTCATTAAACAGTGACTCGGTTTGGATAAGGAGGCTTTAACCACCTGAGGGTTAAATTTTAAAGCAGAATTCACAAGGAATCGACTTCTCTTTTTCCAACTTGAAAGCCAAATTAATAAAGACCACCTTTTGGAAAGAAAGAAAGTGAAGTCGCTCTGTTATGTCTGACTCTTTGTGACCCTGTGGACTGTAGCCCACCAGGCTCTTCCGTCCATGGGATTCTCCAGGCAAGAATAGTGGAGTGGGTTGCCATTTCCTTCTCCAGAAGATCCTCCCAACTCAGGGATCAAACCCAGGTCTCCCGCATTGCAGGCAGATGCTTTAACCTCTGAGCCACCAGGGAAGCCCACCTTCTGGAGATAAGTGCAAAACTTTATGAAAGCAGATCATGCTCTGAGTAAGGGAAAAGACTTCTTATTTAATGGCCAAGGAAGTTCTTCAGGATATTTCTCATAGAATTAAGTAAAATCATGTGAATGCCCACAGGTCATTCCTAGTCTTATTGTTGGAATCTGATGAAGAAAAAGGAAAAATTACTTATAATACTCCGCAGATACTCTTCTCTAGGAAATGTGATTCAAAAGGCACTGCTGGGGTGGGTAGAATGCTCTTGTAACACATCACTGAGGTTGAGAGAGATGGAGTCCTTGGACCAGAATACCAATCAGGCAAAATCTTCAGTATATCAGGGAACTCTTTGATGTTAGCAGCAATTGATTAAAACATGTAATGCAGCCACAGTCTTGGCTAAAATCCCTGTGTGTGCCAAGTAATTCTACACTTCTCCCCAGTGACAGGCTGCACATCTAATCTCAGCCAATCATCCTTTTATATACCTTCAGGCATGAAGCCCTATGGACAAAAGAGTGTCAATGGATCAATACTAATTCATCTGCTCCACCAAGAAAACTATTCCCAAATTACAACTCTACCTGTTCATAAGGAGAACACACATTTCATGGCTGCACGGTGCTGGGCACGACTCATGATGAGAGTGGTTAGAACAAGTCACTGATCAAAACACCGTAAAACAGTAGCTTGTTTTATCCTAAGTTACACGAAGTCCCAGAAGAGCCTCCAAGTGTCTATTTTGTGTATAAAACCCAATTTAACTCTCTCTTCTAAGTAATTTTCTAAAACAGACTGCCTTTGGAGTTGCTACTCAATTTAGCATATCCTGGACAATATAAAGATAGCAATGTATGTGAATAGATGTCACATGCATTTTCCAGAAATAAACTGGGGTGTGGCCAAGAACTCACAGTGGAGGCTTCACATTACCTCACTTCCCGCTCCCTGCTCTGTTTTAACTCTGGCATTTTTAGCACACATGGTCACTTCTGATGTTGGTTAAAATCATTGTTGCAGGGATGCAACAATATTTTTATTTCTTTGATTTTGATGCCTGACTGCAAGGTATTTTCATGAAAAAAAAAAAAGATGACTATTAGAAGAAGGCTTGATAATAGAAAATTAAGTATATTTAAAAGATAAGTCCTGTAGTTGAGAAAAATAAAGACAAAACCTGAGAAATACTTTTAAATGGCTTGGCAAAAAAAAAGGAAAACTAGGAGTAATATGGTGAATCAGTTTCATCTTAACTGATGAGAAGGTACTTTTAAGGTAAAACAATTTGTTGAAACAGTGGTGATTTCAACAAGTTACAGAGATCAATGGCATAAAACAGAAAGTACAAACGCAATAAATATATAGCTATTTACATATATACATACACACAGATACATTGCCCATATGTGTTTGTGTGTGTATGTGTGTGTAGAGAGTGCTGCTGCTGCTAAGTCGCTTCAATCATGTCCAACTCTGTGTGACCCCAGAGAAGGCAGCTCACCAGGCTCCGCTGTCCCTGGGATTCTCCAGGCAAGAACACTGGAGTGGGTTGCCATTTCCTTCTCCAATGCATGAAAGTGAAAAGTGAAAGTGAAGTCGCTGAGTCGTGTCCAACTCTCAGTGACCCCATGGACTGCAGCCCACCAGGCTCCTCCATCCACGGGATTTTCCAGGCAAGAGTACTGGAGTGGGGTGCCAGTGCCTTCTCCAGTGTAGAGAGTAGATACAGGCTAATTTAACATACAGTAAATGTAATGAGGAGAATGGATTATTTCATTAGCAATTTTTTTACAAGTTACAAGTTATCAATTCAAAGAAATAGAGGAAAACAACAGAATGGGAAAGACTCGAGTTTTCTTAAAGAAAATTAGAGATATCAAGGGAGCATTTCATGCAAAGGTGGGCACAATAAAGGACAGAAACGGTATGGACCTGAGAGAAGAAGAAGATATTAAGAAGAGGTGGCAAGAATACACAGAAAAACTATACAAAAAATATCTTCATGACACAGATAACCATGATGGTGTGATCACTCACCTAGAACCAGACAGTCTGGAATGTGAAGTCAAGTGGACTTTAGGAAGCATCACTACAAACAAAGCTAGTGGAGGTGATGGAATTCCAGTTGAGCTATTTCAAATCCTAAAAGATGATGCTGTGAAAGTGCTGCACTCAACATGCCAGCAAATTTGGAAAACTCAGCAGTGGCCACAGGGGTGGAAAAGGTCAGTTTTCACTCTAATCCCAAAGAAAGGCAATGCCAAAGAATGTTCAAACTACCGCACAATTGCACTCATCTCACACGCAAGCAAAGTAATGCTCAAAATTCTCCAAGCCAGGCTTCAACAGTACATGAACTTCCAGATGTTCAAGTTGGATTTAGAAAGGGCAAAGGCACCAGAGATCAAATTGCGAACATCCATTGGATCATAGAAAAAGCAAGAGAATTCGAAAAACATCCACTTCTGCTTTATTGACTAGGCCAAAGCCTTTGATCGTGTGGATCACAACAAACTGTGCAAAATTCTTAGAGCTGGGAATACCAGACCACCTTATTTACTTCCTGAGAAATCTGTATGCAGGTCAAAAAGCAACTGTTAGATCCAGACATGGAACAATGTACTGGTTCCAAATTGGGAAATGGATACATCAAGACCGTATATTGTCACCCTGTTTATTTAACTTCTATGTATAGTACATCATGTGAAATGCTGGACTGGATGAATCACAAGCTAGAATCAAGATTGGCGGAAGTATCAGTAACCTCAGATACGCAGATGACACCACCCTTATGGCAGAAAGTGAAGAAGAAATAAAGAGCCTCTTGATGAAAGTGAAAGAGGAGAGTGAAGAAGCTGGCTTAAAATTCCACATTCAAAAAATGAAGATCATGGCATCTGGTCCCTTCATTTCATGGCAAATCAATGGGGAAACAGTGGAAACAGTAACAGACTTTATTATTTTGGCCTCCAAAATCACTGCAGATGGTGACTACAGTCATGAAATTAAAAGATGCTTGCTTCTTGCAAGAAAAGCTATGACCAACATAGACAGCATATTAAAAAGGAGAGATATTATTTTAGCAAAAGTCCATCTAGTCAAAGCTATGGTTTTTCCAGTAGTCATGTATAGATGTGAGAGTTGGACCATAAAGAAAGCTGAGTGTCGAGGAATTGTTGCTTTTGAACTGTGGTGTTGGAGAAGACTCTTGAGAGTTCCTTGGACTGCAAGGAGATCCAACCAGTCAATCTTAAAGGAAATCAGTTCTGAATAGTCATTGGAAGGACTGATACTGAAGCTTAAACTCCAATACTTCGGCCACCTGATGTGAAGAACTGACTCCTTGGAAAAAACCCTGATGTTGGTAAAGACTGAAGGCAGGAGGGAAAGAGGATGACAGACAATGAGATGATTGGATGGCATCACTGACTTGATGTACATGAGTTTGAGCAAGCTCTGGGAATCAGTGATGACAGGGAAGTCTGGCGTGCTGCAATCCACGGAGTCGCAAAGAGTTTGACACGACTAATGACTAACCATCTTAAAAAATCAAAGTTAGCTATCTACTTCAAATACCAAAATAATATCTTATAAGTTAAAATTTAAATGTAAAAATCAAAATTACAACATTCTGAAAGAGAAATAGGTGTATGTAATTAGAGTAGAGAGGCTATTTTATGCATAAAACCAAAAGAAGAGTTCTTGAAAGAAAGTTTTGATTTGTTTTCTTATGTAGAAAGTAAAAGATTTTTGGTTCAAGACACTATAAGATGAAAAGGCAAATTTTAATGCCTATAAAAAAATAATACATATAAAGATTTTAATCCTTCATATGTAAAGACCTCTTGCTAATAAATAATAAAACAATGACTCTGTACCTTAAACACAGACAAAATAATCATGGAAGATATAGAAGGCCAAGAAAATGGAAAAGCATATTTATCTCAGTAGAAATCACAAAGAAATGGATGTTCAAGAATTGATATAACATTTTTTTTGCCTTTCCTATATAATTAGGTATATTTTCTGACAAGTCCCAGTTTAAAAGAATTTAAGGAAAGTTACTGTCTTATTCTTGGTGTATGATCTTTCAAGTGGTTGTAACCTGACAACATACATCAAAATTATTGATACACCAAAACAAAATACACCTATATCAAAGAACCATACTCTTTCAACTTGCAATTACATGCTTAGGAATTTATTCTAAAAATGAAGATGCTCATTAAAGTTTATGTTATTATAAACATTTGTCAACATTAATTATTAGAGAATAAGATAGAATATTTTGCTACAAAATACCAAAGAAATTGTTATGGATATGGAAACACATTCATGACATTTTGTTGCACGTTCCTGTGCATTTATATGTACATATGCATACATACCTACACATGAATATATACATATATATAGAAAATAGAAAATATTAACAGTGCTTATCTCCTGGTAGTGAGCTGCAGATGGTTTTTATCTCATAATTGTTTATTTTTCTTTAAAAGTTTCTCAGAGCAAAACATTATTTCTATCTTTAAACAAAACAAAGTTTTTGTATGATCTGATACTTTTGTTTAATTTAATATTTTGACAGAATATTTATAAAACATTTTGTATTCTAACCTACTTGAATGTTTTAATTATTTGAAAGATAGATAATTGCTTAATAATCTATGGCTTAAGTGCTTTAGTAAAAGAAAACCTAGGAAGAGACCTAAACCACCTTAACCTGAGAGATGAAAAGATGCTTTTGCTTTTTTTTTCTTTTTTTCCTTCACAATTTGTCCTCTGTATTCCTTGCTGAATCTGAAAGATAAGCTGTTGTGGGGTCACGCAAGAGCACTCTCAGAATTCTTTACAAGCACTGCTTAAAGTCTGCCATTGACTTCTTTGACACTGAATAAGTTGTATAACGAAGACTCCAACACTGATGAGTGTATGTTAACTTGTGCGGTACTGAAAAGATTTATTCAGCCGTCATCATGATTGAACCCCCAAATTAAACTTCCTTTCCTTACTTGATTCTTCCTTTCTGCCAGCTTATCATGAATAAAATAATCTAAAGAAGTAGGAAGACCAAAAAGTGATCATGAACTGGCAAAAAGCATGAGCTCTTGTGTTCAAATCCTGCCTTCTTCCTTTAGTGCTAGGTGGCTCTACTGAGTAACTCAACCTCATTAAGTCATATTCCAGGGTCTTCTAAAATTGTAAATGAAAGCAAACAAACCTTAAACCTGTAATTTAGGCTGAAATAAGTTGCTCTAGATCAATGGTATATTTTCATGTTGTTAAGATTTTTAAATAAGCCATATTATTCCAAAGTGATTAACTACTTTGCAAAAAAGTATTCAGATGATGAGAGTTCCAAAATATTGTCAAAAGCAGATTAAACAGAGTCTCAACTCTTTTTCTCAAGATTTTATTTCATGTTCCACTTTTCAGATTTTTAAAAATATCAGGTCCTTTCTCTGGTATAGATAGAACCTAAAAAATTATTTTTGTTACTTCCCTATCTGAAATCCCTGGTGGCTCAGATGGTAAAGAATCTGCTTGGAATGCAGAAGACTTGGGTTCAATCTCTGGGTTGGGAAGATCCCCTAGAGGAGGGAATGGCAACCTACTCCAGTATTCTTGCCTGGAGAATTCCATGGACAGAGGAGCCTGGTGGGCTACAGTCCATGAGATCAAAAATTGTTGGACACAACTGAGTGGCTAACACTTTCAACACTATCTAAAATGGTAATTGGAGGATCTCCTGAAGGTATTGAGAAAAGAGCTGAAGATAGACTCATGTACTAGAGATATTAAGTCCCTCTCCTGCAAAGCCAAAATGGATATGAGGATCAACAGTGGGTCCTGGAGAAGGGAATGGCAACTCACTCCAGTATGCTTGCCTTGAGAATTCTATGGACAGAGGAGCCTGGAGGGCTATAGCACATGGGTTCACAAAGAGTCAGACATTACTGAATGGCTAACACAACACTATACAACAATGCCAGTAAAATATCTTCCTCACTTCCTGTATTTCTAGTAATCAATTCCTAGTGTTTCAAGGCTAGCGCTATGTTATTGCTCCTCAAATGAAAAAGCAGGCATGGCAAGCTAATTTTTGAAGCTTCCAAAGAGCATATTTTTTACATTCTACAATTGTTGTTTTCAGTTGTTCAGTCATGTTGGACTCTTTGTAACTCCATGGACTGCAGCACATCAGGCTTCCTTGTCTTTCACTATCTCCCAGAGTTTGCTCAAACTCATCTCTATTGAGTTGATGATGCCATCCAACCACCTCACCCTCTGTTATCTCCTTCTGCTTTCAATCTTTCCCAGCATCAGGGTCTTTTCCAATTAGTGGGTTCTTCATATCAGGTGGCCAAAGTATTGGAACTTCAGCTTCATCATCAGTCCTTCCCATGAATATTCAATGGTTCGTTACAATTTTACACCTCAACATATAGACAGTTCTTTCACTTCACACCAACTTGATAGGGTTCAATCTCATAAGTCTTGATATACAAGGACATAAATATGGAGGAATCATAAAAACAAGTAGCTCATAGATAAGACTTACAAAAATTATTTTAGAACAAATTCTTAAGTAATGTCATCATTTTTCAGGAGTTACCTTGACAAATGGTGAATGAATTTGCATATCAAACAGTTGAAATGACTGCAGTTCATTATTCTGTAAAAAAAGTTCTCCTGTTGGACCACTCTTGTTAAAAAGTTCAATCACCATTTTTCATCCTCATCTCCCTTAAGAAGCTCTGAAAATCATTGCCATAAATTGATTTTTTTGTATATGAAACTGAACTTAAGGGTCTTTTCCCATTAATCATGTAGATCATATTAACAAAGAAATGAGATTTTTACCAGAACTTTAGGGCAATAAATGAAAGATAAATCATTGAATTATATCTAATGAAGCACAGGTATGGCTACTTCCTTGAAATTCTGGAATATTTAAATGAACTCAGAAATAAACAGGCAAATATAAAGTACTTCATTATTTACTCAACTTTCCACTTAGCTCAGCTGTTACTACCTACTCCATGTCCAAGATTTCTGCTCTGATGTCTTATTTTGGGTGTGCTGGAAATAGTATCTTAGGGAAATACTCTTTTTTTTTAATGTCAAATGACACCTAATAAAAATGAGTGAGCAGTATATGCCAGGGGTTTTTTACAGACATATTTATACAAAAGTGTGATGAAGGTGAATGGCACCTCAGTGCTGTCACTGTTTATATATGTTCCATCCAGCTTAACTACGCTACCTATTCAGATTTTGCTCCTTTTTTTTCTCCCTGCCCATTTTAGTTCTTTTTTCAGTTTAGCAAATCCCTTTTGCATTGTTCATCTCTGTGGCCATTTCGTAATACTCAAAGGAATCTTTCACAGGACCAGATCTGAAACAATTTAAAAGCATGATGAGGTGATTTATTTACTTCTTCCTTCCAAACTTCCAGACAAATGGAAGTTGAAATTAATTCTCTACAATCTGGGTTGTTTCTTTCTCTCCTTTATTTTTTCCAAATAAAGAAAGCCAGCTACAGGCACAGCTTTCTCATATGCATAGACACATATAAACTTAAAATTAGAAATAGTGTCTGTACTGGTTCATTCCTCTTAATAAAGCACTCTTTACACATAACTAACTCAGTGAAAGAATTACCTTGCTAATGTCTTTGGGGCTATTCCCCAGGAATTCAAGAAACTGCTGCTTACTCTGTGTCTATTTCATTCTCATTATGGTCATTCTCTCCCAGGATCCGGTGGATGGCCTCTACCTACCTGGTGTTTCAGTTTGGTCTTCCCCTGGATGCTGTATCTCAGAACAACACTCTACTAACCTGTGAAGAGATTTCTCAGATTATGAAGTTCTATACCTTCCACCCTGACTCTAGCCAAAACTGGCTGAAATTTGTAGCCAAGACTTTAATGAATATCTAGATCCCCGTATTATGCAGGTTCATGTGACTGGTTTTAGACAGAGACTTTATACAGAAATAACATGTCGCCTCCAGGACAATGCATAGAAGAGCCCATATGAGTTCTCTATGCTTTTATTTTCCTTCCATGGCAACCTTTGAGACCATGTATCCCTGATGGAGCAGTCTGTGTCCCTGGGAAATTGTGTGAAGCAAAGCCCTCCATCTCCAACAACACAGACCTGTTCTGAATTTGTATGAGTCTTACATAAATATTTATTGTATTAAGCCACTTAGATTTCAAGTTTATTTTGTTACTGAAGGCTATTTTGAACAATAGAGGGTTATACTTATTACCTTCACTTGAAAATCTTAATTTGATAGAATTATTAGGCTGGCAAAAAAGTAATTGCAGTTTTGGACCATGAATCTTAAATCATTATAACTAGGCTCAAATACACTATTAATTGAAATAGGAACCATTGCAATCAACAAATTTTTGCCAACGAGAAATGTTTGTTTATTTCTGTAGCATAAAGATTTGTGCTAATGATTTCCTGTTTCCTAATGATTGTGGAAGTGTTTTCCCTGCAAAACTTTGTAGAGATGCTTGAAGACGTGGTAATCAGTTGATGAGAAGGTAGGTGAAAATGACAGAGGAGGCAAAACTTTATAGCCCAAATCGTTCAACTTTTGAAGCGATGGTCATGTGATGTGCAGTCAGGCATTGTTTTGGAGAAGAATTGGGCCCATTTTGTTGACCAATGATGGCTGCAGGCATTGCAGTTTTTGGTGCATCTCATTGATTTGCTGAGCATACTTCTCAGATGTAATGGTTTCACCAGGATTTAGAAAGCTGTAGTGGATCAGATGGGTAGCAGACCACTAAACATTGGCTATGAACATTTTTGGGTGCAAGTTTAGCTTTGAGAACTGCTTTAGAGCTTCCTCTGGGTCTAACCACTTAACTGGTCATTCTTGGTGGTGTCTAAAATCCACTTTTTGTCACATGTCACAATCCAATTGAGAAATGGTTCATTGTTGTTGCGTAGAATAAGAGAAAGTGACACTTCAAAATAACAATTTTTTTGATTTTCAGTCAGCTCAAGGAGTTCATCAAGGCTGTATATTGTCACCCTGTTTATGTAACTATATTCAGAGTACATCATGCAAAATGCCAGATGGCTAGATGAATCACAAGCTGGAACCAAGATTGCTGGGGGAGATATCAACAACCTCAGAAATGCAGATGATACCACTTTAATGGCAGAAAGTGAAGAGGAACTAAAGAGGCTCTTGATGAAGGTGAAAGAGGACAGTGAAAAAAGCTAGCTTAAAGCTCAACATTCAAAAAACTAAGATCACGGCATCCAGTCCTATCACTTCATGGCAAATAGATGGGGAAAATGTGGAAACAGCATCAGATATAAGTTTTTGGGCTCCAAAATCAATCAGACTGTAACTGCAACCATGAAATTTAAAAAAGCACTTGTTCCTTGGAAGAATAGCTATGTCAAGCCCTGACAGTGTTTTAAAAAGCAGACATCATTTTGCCAGCAAAGGTCCATATAGTCAAAGCTACGTTTTTCCCAGTAGTCCTGTATGGATGTGAGAGTTGGACTATAAAGAAAGCTGAGCGCTGAAGCATTTACACTTTTGAACTGTGGTGCTGGAGAAGACTCTTGAGAGCCCCTTGGACAGCAAGGAGATCAAACAAGTCAATCCTAAAGGAAATCAACCCTGAATATTCATTGGAAGGACTGATGCTGAAGTCGAAGCTCCAATAATTTGGCCACCTGATGTGAAGAGCTGACTCACTGGAAAAGAGCCTGATGCTGGAAAAAGTTGAGGGCAAGAGGAGAAGGTAATGACAGAGGATGAGATGGTTGGATGGCATCACTGACTCAACGGACATGAGTTTGAGAAAACTTAGGGAGATAGTGATGGACAGAGAAGCCTGGCATGCTCCAGTTCATGAGGTCACAAAGCGTTGAACATGACTTAGTGACTGAACAACAACATGAGGCACCCACTTATTGAGCTTTTCCACCTTTACAATTTGCTTCAGATCCCAAATGACCATAGAATGTTAAGTGTTGAGTTCTTTGGCAACTTCTGTAGTTGTAAGAGGATCAGCTTTGATGATGTCTCTCAAAGGGTCGTTGTCAACTTTCAATGGCTGGCCACTGAGCTTCTCATCTTCAAGGCTCCTCCTGCCTCCTTCACAAAACTTTTGGAACCACTACTGCACTGTACATTTGTTAGCCAAATTTGTTGTTGATGTTGTGAGTTGTCTGTTGCTTTATGACCAAATTTGAACTCTAATAAGAAAATCACTCAAAATTGCTTTTTGTATAACATCATTTCCCTAGACTAAAATAAATATAAAATAAACAGCAAGTAATAAGTTATTGGCAAAAAAACATAAAGTGTGAAATATTCATTAAAATGATGTATAACATAACCACATTTATTTAAGAATGTATTCCAGTATCAAACAGCAAAGTTCAACAGTGTGAAACCACAATCACTTTTGAACCAACCTAATAAGACCAAAATGGTCACACTTTTTAGACATCATTAACCTCTCACACTAGATAGTAAACTGCTCAGTGGCAGAGCATTAGTCTTGGTCTTCAACCCACCCTAGTTTATGGCCACTCACTCCCGTATACTTGCCTGGGAAATCTCATGAATAGAGGAGCCTGGCGGGCTACAGTCAAGGAGGTCACAAAGAATCAAACATGACTGAGTGGCCGAGCATGGACACATATCAAAATAATACATGAGATTTACATATGTAAATTACCCAAAGCAGTTGGCATTCCTCATCCATCAGCAAGAGGCTGATGCACAATGATTAGTTTTTTATATCATCTAGATTGAGTTCTCTGTTCTGATCCCAAACTTTCAGGAAGGGCTTATATTGAGTCTTATTTTCTCCTCCACATTTACCTGCTCCATTTTTCCTTCAGCAATAAAATGCAATGGAATCTTTTTTTATCCAATTGAAGGCTTATTGATTGGCACAGGAGGTGGATGGGAAGGAAAGACATCCAGATATGTTCTTAGAGATTATATAGATATCCTCATTTTACTGAAAACGATTAGTATATCATGAGTACCTGGGCTTTGGGGGGCCAGACAGTCTTAGGGCTGTCATTTTCTCTATGACTAAGGACAAGTCCTCTAATGCCCATTCTTAAAATGAAGAAAAAGTAATTTTCAACAGTGAGCTTCCCAGTGGGCTTCCCTGGTGGCTCAGATGGTAAAGAATCTGCCTTTAATGAAGGAGACCAAGGTTCAATTCCTGGGTATGGAAGATTCCCTGGAGAAGGGAATGGTTACCTGCTCCAGTATACTTGCCTGGGAAATCTCAGGGACAGAGGAGCCTGGTGGGCTACAGTCTAGGGGGTCACAAAGAGTCGAACATGACTGAGTGACTGAGCATGGACACGTATCAAAATAATACACGAGATTTACACATGTAAATTACCCAAAGCAGTCGGCATTCCTCATATCCAGTCCTACTGCATGACACTAGGAAGGAAACAATTGTTTCTTTGAGTCTTAGTTCATTCATCTATTAAATGATAATGCCAGTTCTAAGTTCTGAAACTATCCAGTTGATAGAGCTATTTCAAAAATTAAAGATGATATGAATGAAAGTGCTTATCAGTTTCTATATGAAAGTAAAATACAGTTTTTTTTTGTTTCCTGAAAATTAAGAGTATGTTTCAAAAGTAATACAAATAGTCACAAGACCAGGATGTTAGTAATTAAGAACATGGCCATTATTAAATGCCTTACCTTACCAGAATGTAAACAATTTGTAAACAATTTTAGCAAAATGCAAATATTTTGTACCAAGCTTTACTCAAAATAAATTATTTCCATTTCATCACAAAATAAAAATTGTTTATAAATGTTTTCAACTTCATTAAACTAATACTGGCTTAATATTTTCCTATCCTGTATAACTAAAGATAAAAATATCTTGGATGAACAACAAAGCTGGGACACAATTCGACCCATTCTTCCAAACACAGACTTTGGTCAGAGGAAATGACATAGTAATGAATTTCACAAGCAGATGAGTGCTACATCTGAGCACACTTCCAACCATAGAATCCAAATTTCCTGCCTTAGGAGGTTTTGGATTCTTATATCCTGAACTGGCTTGACACTATACCACTGACAGTTTTGTCCATGTTTATCCATAAATCTTAATATTAGAGTCATCCTGAGAAATTTTTCAAAGACCTATATATTTAGGCCTCAACCATAAAATTTCCATTTAAGAAGTTCAGGGTGGGGACTAGGTATATATATGGGGGTGGGGGGTGGGGGGAATATATATATGTATATATATATGTATACCAGTAATTCTGATGGTTACTCTCAGTTAATAATTACTAATTTAGATCATTATAAAAAGAATTTTTTTTTAATAAATATGTGCTTGCTATCTTTAGAAGGAAGCAGCTGCCTTTCCTAGTCCTCACTCTCAGTATCCACTCCAACAGTCTTTGCTCTAAGAATCTGGGTTTCTAATTTACTCCTTGTAGGCCTTCTTGACATCAGTAAGACAAAGATTTAAAAAGCAGTAACAATATTTCAGAAACTTACTTTTACAGAAGTTTTGCTACTTTAAAATACAAATTCCATTAATTCCACTTATATTTTCAAACTTCCAGCTAATGAAGCATATCTTGATCTTTTCAAGGGGCAATGAGTTCAGACTGTTGAAAAGACATATTTAGTTTTCATGATTTTGAACCCTTCAGTCTCAAACATTCCAAACTGCCTTGAATAGTTGTTTATGAATCCCTTTAAATTCCTTATATTTGCATCCTGATTTATAGAACAAGAATAAAATGCCACCAACTCTTGAAGTAATGATTATATTCTAAGTGTTTAGATTTTTTTCCTTTATATTTGGCTGAGATGTTTTGTGAAAGTGGTTTGTGTCCAACTCTTTGCAACCCCATGGACTGTAGCCAGCCAGACTCCTCTGTCCATGGAATTCTCCAGGCCAGAATACTGGAGTGGGTAGCCATTCCCTTCTCCAGGGGATCTTCCCAACCCAGGATTCAACCCGGATCTCCCAGATTGCAGGCAGATTCTTTACTTTCTGAGATACCAGGGAAGCCCTATTGGAATGCGTTGCTATTCCCTCCTCCTGGGCATCTTCCCAACCCAGGGATTCAACCCAGGTCTCCCACATTACAGGTGGATTCTTTACCAGCTGCCAGAAGCCCAAAGAAGTGTTTTGGTGAGCACTCAAATTTGAGACAAGGTGTGATTCCATTCGGATGGTATTTTGTCTAATCATTTTAATAACACCATGTTTTGTTTTATGTTGCCCAAATAGTCTTCTAACTACACCTTTGCCACTCAAGTAGAATTCTCTTGGGAAAAAAAACTAAAAAAATCAAGTTGACCCATATGGCAAGCCTCAGTTCCTTAGCAGTAACTATGTTCTATTAAATTAGTAAATTAGCATTTGTGTTTTTACTCCAACCAGCTTTTTTGATGAAACTAGCTTGTTTTAATTCTTTAGATCTGGCAAATTTGAGTTTCTGGGTCTACAAAACTGAATGCTGATCTATTGTGACTGGATGCTGATCCACAGTGGCCCAACCATATCATGCCTCTATGAGAGTCCTGTCTGGGTATTAGTGGAAAAGCACTGCCTATTCTTTCTGTTGATATTCTTCATGGTGAAAATAATGAAAAATGGAAGCATTTGCTGTACTAAACATACTGGCCCCATGACATTCCAGGAGACAAAGCTCTAGAAGAGAAAATGTAAGCCTCAAAACAAATGGCACCTTAAAAGGCCATGTGGCACCTCTACTCTGCAAGAAGTCAGACTTCCTCTCCACCTACTGTCTTTCCACAGTCTTCATTCTACATGAAACACCATAGAATGATGGATGAAACTTCCACCAGAGACAGATCTGGGGGCAGAAGAAGATTAACCACAAAGCTAATGAAATTTATGCTTCAGAGATTTTCACTTGTATATACTAATTTCAAGGTCATCTGGGTGGGACCCAGCAATGCTTGCATGTACTGATTAAGTTTTTGCTGTAAAATTTATAAAGGGAAGAAGTTTTAACTGCAATCAGTTAGGATTATGACCTTACTTTCTCTTGTCTCCCTTTTTCTTCTGCTGGGTACCATTGGAATATATATTATGAGGACATGGCTCAGGAGAAAATTGAGTTGAGAATTTAGTTAGGAGTTGGTGGTATGTATTTTGTGTGGTTTGCAGTCACTTTTATGTATTACTAAGTTATGGCTAGCTGCTTCAATGTACTACTGTCTTTCAGAAATGTCTTCACAGGTCACTGTGTTGATTGGCCTTCTGTTGTGCATGGATAGGCCTATGTCTGACTATGATACAAATGCATCTGATACCTCTTGGTGCTGGAATTTTGTGGACTGTGGAAGCAAAACAATATCTGAAATGTATAAAGTCAAATAGTAATTTGTGAATAATTCTAATCATGAAATGCATCAAATCATGGGTTGGAAATGTGGTTCCTTTTGTTCCTTCCGTCAGGAAGATAATAAATGCTGTACATTCATGCAATTTTTCCTTTTCTGATAGGAATAATGAGAAATAGAATTTATCAGGTTGCCAGTATTTCTTAGATTAGTATTACAAGCATCAAGCATATATGTGTATGCAGTCACAGGTATATAGTATGCGTGTGCAGTCACAGGTATATGGTATGCGTGTGCAGTCACAGATATATAGTATGTGTGTGCATGCTTAGTTGTGTCTGACTCTTTGTGACCCCATGGACTGTAACCCACCAGGTTCCTCTCTCTATTGAATTCTCCAGGCAAGAATATTGGATTCGGTTTCCAATTTCCTACTCCACAGGATCTTCCTGACCCAGGGATTGAACCAATGTCTCTTGAGTCTCCTGCGCTGGCAGATGGATACTTTACCACTAGTGTCACCTGGGAATTAACCTAGAACAAATTTTGTTCAACCCAGATGGAGAAAGACTGATTATCTTTCTCTTCTCCCTGTATAAATGGTTTTACAAAATTTTTCATCATATTAAGAAGTGATCAAATATTACAAAGCCAAATATATAGAAAACCCATACTACAGAGTTTTTTGTGACATTTTTTTATGCTTTTTCACTTTTAAAATATATCATCTGTTGTGTTTTTTCTCTCATTCTAAATGAATAATTGCCTTCATACCTTACATCCTTTCCTTAATAATGATCATCACTTCTTATAAGCTTCAGCCCACACAAAAATCTTTTTCCTGTCCTCCATGGGGAGCTAAATGGAGAATGTTAAAATGTCTAAAATATTCAAATAAAACATAATATGGTCCTGGGAAAATGTCTCTAAATCTGTACAATGTAGCATGAAACTCTACCAGTTCTGTTCTCAATTTCACTCTCTAACATGCACACACACAAAATCACACACACAGAGGCTGCCTAGGCTTTTCCTACTTCAGAGAGCAGAACAGACATTTTCCACATTCAACACTGTAATTTGCATAGACAATCACTAAGACTCAGTGAAAGAATTTTACAGTAACTTTGTTTTCTTGTTTCCACAAAAGGCCGAATGATAACTTCTTCTATTGATTCCAAATATACTTGGAAAGATAACTCTTCTCAAGCCTCTGTGTCTCTAAACAATGTTTACCTGTTCTGGGTTTCTGAGAGAAATCTTTAAACTTATATGTCTAATCGATTGTCCTTGGTTACTTATGCTGTAGGTGCTAACTAGGAACATAACTCAAGATCATGCAGAAGAAAGGCTCTGTTCTCTCTGGGAAAACCACAAGTAAGATACTCCTTGATCAGATGAATAGATCATATAACTAAATCTACAAACCTAATAACTGGATTTTATTATTATTTTTCTTTTTTGTATACAGTCTTTGAAGTAAAAGAAAAGCATGCAGTTGGATGAGTTTATGCTAATAAACTTGAGAAGTCTTCATTTAGTGTAACACTCTACTAAAGTCAATGACAAACCTAGACAGCATATTAAAAAGCAGAGACATCACTTTGCTAACAAATGTCCATATAGTCGAAGCTATGCCTCTTGATGAAAGTAAAAGAGGAGAGTGAAAAAGTTGGCTTAAAGCTCAACATTCAGAAAATGAAGATCATGGCATCTGGTCCCATCACTTCATGGGAAATAGATGGGGAAACAGTGGAAACAGTGTCAGACTTTATTTTGGGGGGCTCCAAAATCACTGCAAATGGTGATTGCAGCCATAAAATCAAAAGACGCTTACTCCTTGGAAGAAAAGTTATGAGAAGCCTAGATAGCATATTCAAAAGCAGAGACATTACTTTGCCGACTAAGGTCCATCTAGTCAAAGCTATGGTTTTTCCAGTAGTCATGTATGGATGTGAGAGTTGGACTGTGAAGAAGGCTGAGCACCGAAGAATTGATGCTTTTGAACTGTGGTGTTGGAGAAGACTCTTGAGAGTCCCTTGGACTGCAAGGAGATCCAACCAGTCCATTCTGAAGGACATCAACCCTGGGATTTCTTTGGAAGGAATGATGCTAAAGCTGAAACTCCAGTACTTTGGCCACCTCATGCGAAGAGTTGACTCGTTGGAAAAGACTCTGATGCTGGGAGGAATTGGGGGCAGGAGAAGAAGGGGACGACAGAGTATGAGATGACTGGATGGCATCACAGACTCGATGGACGTGAGTCTGAGTGAACTCTCAGAGTTGGTGATGGACAGCGAGGCCTGGAGTGCTGCGGTTCATGGGGTCGCAGAGTTGGACACGACTGTGCGACTCAACTGAACTTAACTGATGATTTTTCCAGTAGTCATGTATGGATGTGAGAGTTGAACTATAAAGAAAGCTGAGCACCAAAGAACTGATGCTTTTGAACTGTGGTGTTGGAGAAGACTCTTGAGAATCACTTGGAAAATGAGGGGATCAAACCAATCAATCCTAAAGGAAATCAACCTGAATATTCATTGGAAGGACTGATGCTGAAGCCGAAGCTCCAATACTTTGGCCACCTGATATGAAGAGCTGACTCACTGGAAAAGACCCTGATGCTGGGGTAAATTGATAGCAAGAGGAGCAGGTCATGACAGAGGATGAGATGGTTGGATGGCATCACTGACTCAATGGATATGAGTTTGAGCACACTCCAGGAGATGGTGAAGGACAAGGACGTCTGGCATGCTGCATTCCATGGGGTCACAGGGGGTCATACATGACTGAGCAACTGAACGACAAAGTCTCAAAAACTGACTAGGTGAGTGTCAGGCCCTGAACCAGCCTCCCTGCTCTTGGTCCGGTGTTTTTCTGGTTACACTCCTCTTCTGTATCCAGAACTCCAGCAAGAGATGGTAGGTTTAAAACACGAAAAAATTAAGGTTCAACATCACAAAATGAACCCATGACTTAAAAACAAGTTGGAGGTCAAGACTTGTGAACAATTTTGGAGGTCTCAGAGTAACTAGAGTCAAACAAATAAAATGCAACAGTTTGTAAAAGATTAAATCATTTGTTCAGCAAATATCTATTGAATACCTATTATGAGCCCATCACTGGTGTAGGGGCCAGGTATAAAACAATAAACAGGACAGATTAGTCCCTGCTCTCATGGTATCTATGATGGGAAAGCATATCTTATTTGCAAATTATCTGATTTATAATATTCATTTATTTATTGTATTAGTTTGATTAAACAGCCATAAAAAATACGACAGACTGGTGGCCTAAACAATAGAAATTTATTGCTCACAGTTGTAGACGTTGGAAATTTTTGAGACTGAATGAAGATACTGCTGATTCAGTTTCTGGAGGGAACACTCTTCCTGGCTTGTGGAGGTCCTCCTTCTCACTACATCCTCACATGATAGGAGAGAAAGAGCCAGTTCTCTGGTGTCTCTTCTCAAGGTGTGAATCTAATGTCCTTGCTGTTGTTCAGTTGCTAAGTTGTGTTCGACTCTTTGTGACCCCATGGACTGTAGCATGCCAGGTTCCTCTGTTCTCTACTATCTTCCTGAGTTTGCTCAAATTCATGTCCATTGAGTCAGTGATGCTATCTAACCATGACCTCATCTAAACCTAATTATTTCCCAAGGGCCCTATCTCCAAATACTGGGGCTTACAGCATCAACAAATGAATTTAAGAGGGGTGTGATTTAGTCCATAGAACTGATTTAATTAAAAACAAAAAAAAATAGAAACATAATTATAAATATTTAATTATTACAATTATCATTTAATTAAAATTGTAATTAGAGTTACCAAAAGAAATGTAAGTTATTTAATGAAAATATATAAGAAAGAAATTCTATTCTAGTAATTTGGAATTCTCTGAGGACTAGACATTAACTCAAGACCTAGAAGATGAGTCAATCTTAGATAAGCAAAGATAGACTTTGTTGGGAAACTGTGAAGGCCCAGAAACCAAAATATCTTATTGTATTCAAGGCAGAGGAAAAGAGGTCATTGTGGCTAGAGAAATGAGCAAGAGGGACGTAATACAATATGAGATTAGAAAGATGGGCATGCCGAAGTCTGCCGTGATAAGGATACTGAACTTTATTATAAGGGTCAAAAGTTTTCAGGAAATTATTGGGCATCAGTGAGTTGCTGATGCTGTGTGAAAGAAAACATTATTCAAGGGGATATGTAGAAGGTCGTAATGAGATGGCCCAATGAAGGACTGAATTAACAATTGAGGATAGTAAAACGCTTCTCTAAGGCTCTGACTTGCAGAATTCAAAGACTAGTTGTGCCATTCATAGTGACAAAAAACAATAAAAATACACAGGGTTTTAGGAGGGATTTTGTAGTTTGATTTTGAAGATGCTGAGTTTTAGGTTTTCTGGAGTTTTCAAGAAGAGATATGAGTAGCACATGCATATATCTATCTGAAGATAAGAGAAAAAACATGAGCTAGAGATGATGTAAATTTATGTGTATGTTATGTACACATTGTTAGTTTAAGTAAATGCAATGGATAAAACTGAAAAGGAAAAAAGGGCCTATAGTAATTCTAACATTTAATTGTTGGGTGAAGAATAAGGAGTCTACAAAGAGAAAAGGAACTTCCGAAAAATAAGTTTAAAACTTCTTGACAGAGAAAAAAGAAGAGTGTCTCAAGAAAAGTGGAGACGATCCACACCTTGGAATGCTGCAACAAGGCTAAGTAAGATGAGGCCTTTACAATGCCCCCATGGATTTAGCAACATTTCAACAGGTAATGTGGATGGAAGTCATCTTAGAACGGTTTAATGCATGAGCAGAAGATTGGGGACTATCCTAAGAAAATGTAGACTGCAATTATAAGAGCATATTTTTTAGTTTAACTGGGAAGAATTGTAGAAGAGAAAGGGAATTAGTGGGAGGTAGAAACTCTTTTGGAGTGGGACAGTTATGATAAGGAGATGGGAAACAGGAAATGAAGATTGCAAGTACATATGAGAGATTTTTCTGCTCAGCTGGGAAGAAGAAAGGAAGTGGAAGCTATTGCTGGGAGGTGGCTGTAGGTCCTAGGAAACAGTTTTGAAAAACTCACTTATACTGCAGTAGTGTGGCATATAGATTGGAGAGGCCTATGACAGAAAACAAACAATAAGGTCATTGTTTTCACACAGCAAAAATGACTTGACCTAGCGCAGAAATGGGCAGAACTAGATGAATTTAAGAAGATTCTGAAAGTAAAATTTGCAAGATTTGGTGATTATTTTTATACAGGGAGAGTGGGAGACAGGATGATTCCCAGATTTCTGGTCTGAATTATCAAATGGGTGATCGAGTTGTTTACTAAAAACAATGAACCAAAAGAGGCTTTGTGGGGCTGAGCGTGGATTAAAGTTTGAGCACGCTGAGTATTAAATTTTGAATATGGATTAAGGTTTAGTTTGAGGTGTCTATAAAAACACCAAATAAAAATAAACATCAGTAGTTAGTCTAGGGCTAGAAGAGAGGAGTGGGTCAAAGACACAGATGCATAGAAAGCAGCTCTGGTTTATATGTGGTAATTACAGCCATGGACAGAGCATGTAGAGAGAGAAGAGAAGATAAGCTGGAATGCCACCCGAGGAACTCAACCACTTAAAAGAGTCACGGAGGATGAGGAGGAAAGCAGCAAGCAGAAAGATAGGAGGGGCTCTAAATGAGGCCCTTGGAGGCCAAGGGCAGAGAATGACTAGAGGAGAAAATTATCCATTTGCAGACAAAGATGCTGAAAAGTCAATTAAGACAGGGACTGAAAAATGTTACTTGGATTTAGGGTCACAGAAGTCATTGATGGTTCTTATGAGAGCCAGTTGAATATAGGGTGAAGATTGATTTCAGAGTTAATAGGATGTAACCAGAGTATTTAGACAATTTTTTCTAAGACGTTTGTAAAGAATTGAAGGAGCAGAAGTTGCTGCTATGAGGCTGTATCAGCTGTAAATACTTTATGACATATTCCTTTGAAACAGCTTGCCTCTCAGATGTTCGACCTCCACTCTGACCAACACACGTTCCTTGTCTGGGCCTGACCAGTCACTTGCCCTAAGAGCACCAGGCCCTCTCTCTCAGCTACTTTAAACAGCCAAGCTGAGCAGTTACACCAGAGGATTTTCTGGCTTGTCCTGTCACTTCTAAACTTGGACGAATCACAATCACGGCTGCACTAGCAGATTCCAGTAAGGATTCTGGCATCCCAGAGCACTGGACCACAAGGATAGAAGAGAAATTCATTCCTTAAAGACCAGGCACTGCGCAGTGGGGAACAAGAGCCAGACAGCCTTCAGGCAAATTTATTCCCTCACTTTCCTTCCTCCTCGAGACTACTAGGGACACATTTTCTTCTTGTAGCCTTTCCAGAGAAAGTGCACGAGTCAAACAGTCATGTCTGGTGAATATCTTTCTGCAGATGAAATAGCTAATAGTGAAGCTGTTTGAGAATACTCATTTTATGTTGCTTCATGCCTTCCCTGCCTCACTCTTCTTTTCAAATATGGCATCCAGACTTCAGTTTTTGTAACAGGCTTCCCGCCTGTGTGCTTGCTCAGTCATTTCAGTAGCCTCAGACTCTTTGCAACCCCATGGACTGTAATCCACCAGACTCCTCTGTCCATGGGATTCTCTAGGCAAAAATACTGGAATGGGTTGCCATGCCCTCCTTCAGGGGATCTTCTCAATCCAGCAACTGAAGCTGGGTCTCTAGAACTGCAGGTGGATTCTTAACCACTGAACCACTGGAGGAGCCCAACAGGCTTCCTGGTTAATATTAAACTTGCGCTAATAAAAGGGTCCAGTGGGCCTTTCTTTAAAGATAGGGGAGATATGAGCATATTTAATCACTGAAGAAAAGGATTTTGTCAGAAAGAAAATGCTGAAAATGCAGGAGAAAGAGACCCATCATTGGAGTGTGGTTTTCAAGAACAGAGGCAACAGGGGCTCCAGAGCACACATGGAAGCTGAAACTGAGTTTCATGGAGCTTTAAGTATGTGCCAGGCTCCCTTCTCAAGGATAGCAATCTACTATCATAATTTTTTCTAGTTCTCACACCATCTGTTGAAGCAATTTTCCACTATCCACAGATTGCAGATGAAGAAACTGAGGGACAGAACTACAGGGAATTTTTCCAAGTCACAGAGAATTAAAGTGGAGGAGACAGAACTATATTACAAGCATCTATTTCCAGAGCCAGTAGTCACTCAGTATGCTTTACTACTTCTCTTTTATTAGAAGAGAATTTCCTTCATTGTGATTAGAAGAGAGGAAGAGAGGTTCACCACAATTGCAGACATGAAGGTGTTTATGATGGAAAGTCAAGGGAGTTCCCATCAGTTTGCTCTACATCTACCAGGGGACTGCGTTATCACTAAGAATGAGCAGGAAATGGCTATGTTAGGGATTTGATAACAGTATACAAAATTAGAAATAATTTCATCTCTAGCCTAGGTTACTGCAAGAACCTCTAATCCATTCATACTGCTTCTACCTTCATCTCTCACCAATGTATTCTCAATGTGGCAGCCAGGTGATCCTGATAAACTCAATTCAGATCATATCACTCTGCTCAAACCCACCAATGCCTTGTCTGGTTTAGACGAAGAACCCGGTAACAATGAAGACCTGTTGTCCCGCACATCACTTACATCTGCCCCTCCCAGTCTCCCAGTGTGAGATCTCCTCCTATTCCTCTCTCCCTTGTTTGCTCAGCTCCTGACCTCCCTGAAAGGACAGCCATGCAGGATCTTTGCACTCACTACTTCCTCTACCTAGGATTCTCTTTCTCTGGACATTCAAGTGGGTAGTTCTTTTATATCTTTCAGGATTTGCTTGAAACTTGCCTCGCCTTTCCCGGTCACACTAAGATATCACCTATCCTGCCAACATTTCTTATCTCCACTTCTTTATTATTTTCTCCTTAGCACTTACAATTATATTATATCATATAATCGGAGAAGGCAATGGCACCCCACTCCAGTACTCTTGCCTGGAAAATCCCATGGACGGAGGAGCCTGGTGGGCTGCAGTCCATGGGGTCGCGAAGAGTCAGACATGAATGAGCAACTTCACTTTCACTTTTCACTTTCATGCATTGGAGAAGGAAATGGCAACCCACTCCAGTGTTCTTGCCTGGAGAATCCCAGGGACGGGGGCTGCCTGGTGGGCTGCCGTCTATGGGGTCGCACAGAGTCGGACATGACTGAAGCGACTTAGCAGCAGCAGCATATCATATTATACACTTATTTTTTGTCTTGACTCTATTGTCTACTTTTCCCACTACAATGTAAATGTAAAAAAGAGCAAAAAAGGCCGAATTTTAATTGGCTTATTTGTTCCTGTATCCTGTAGCTAACACAGTTCCTGGCTCACAGAAGTTCAATAAATATTTGTGGAATAAGTGAATTTTTACAGAGAGTGGAAGTCAGATGCTTATTAAAATGTACTAAGGGGGCTTCCCAGGTGGCTCAGTGGTAAAGAATTCACCTGCAAAGCAGCAGATGCAGGAGACTCCAGTTCGATCCTTGGGTCAGGAAGATCCCCTTAAGGAGGAAATGGCAACCCACTCCAGTACTCTTGCCTGAGAAGTCCCATGGACAGAGGACCTTGGCGGTTACAGTCCATGGGGTCGCAAAGAGTTGGACACACTGAGCACGCACACATGAATACAGGAACCAAGTTGAGGGTAGTGACCGTGAGCATGCCATTTCCTTCTACAGCTGTCAATTTCTGGATGATAGGCACAGAGAGACAGAGAGGGAGAGGGCTTTTCTTCCGCCAGAATTTGTCTCAGAGATGTCTTTTCTTGCCTGTTTTGTACTTTAGACAACATCTTAGATTTCTTTTGCTGTCTTATGAAACTTAAGACAGACAAGAATGAAAGATGAGTCACTTTTAGAAGACTTCTTAAAAATTGGACAAGAGTTAGCAACTGTTAGGTATCTGATAAATATTTTGAATGAAGGAAATTGTTTCCACATCCACATGGTGAGCTTCAGTTCAAGCTTTAAGTTGTACATCTGATTTTTTCATCTGGGAAAATTTTGTATTTGTTGGAAGATCTGTGAATTTGCAGCTGAGATGTTCTCCCAGGCAGTGTTTAACTTTGAAGGGTCGCAGACCAGGTGTAGAGGACTGATATGCAAGTTAGTCCATTCCCATCTGATTTTCCACTCTGAAGAAACGGAGAAGATTGAGTCATTAAGTGATAAGAAACTTCCTAATTGTGAAAAACAAGTCTTCTAATGCAGCCTTTAGTCTCAGCTATAATCAAGAAGATGGGAGATAAAGGAGACACTGTAAAGAGAATTTAAAGAAGGTACCATGATCTTCAACTGATTGGTGGCACTTATACAGGAAGAGTGGTTTTTCAAATTTTGCTTGCCACAGGAAGCCTCCAAGGTGTCTACTAAATGCAGACTCCTGGGTCCACCTCCAGATCTAATGTGTAAGCATCTCTAAGGTTGGACCCTAGAGTCTAAATTTTAGGTAAGTGCCACAGCTGATTCTATTCCAAGTTGTCTACAGACTAAATACAAATAAACATCTCTGTAGAACAGAACCCATAACAAAAAAGAAGGCAAAATTAGTTTCTAAAGAAGTTATCAAATTAGTGAAAGTTAGACACAAAATCTCCGGTGACTTCTAACAGAAGGAAGCTTTATGTCCTCATCAAGTCTTTTTACTTTTGTTTTAAACAAATGAATAATACTATTGCTTGATAATTTATTTTAATTTTTATAATTCAATCAAAACAGCAATTAGAAGAGAGAAAGATGCTTACTAGAGTCAGGCAAGCTGAAGTCTAATAATAAGAACTAACAGCTGAGAGTCTGTCAGGGAATTAAGAAAACAAAAACTATTTCCAAAAGTGCACCAAAGCCCAGAAAGAATGGCAGTCTAGGACCTCTTTAAGAGGGATTAACAGATCTCAATAGCTCCAGATGGTATCACCTCATTTCAAACTTGTAATGACTCTGAGTTACCAATAAAAGATTTAATCATATTTAGTATTCTCTGAATATGACTTTGGGAAGTGCAATGCGTCTTACAAAGAGTTAGATGCATAAAAATAAAACTGAATGTAGATTAGAGTAAATTTCAGTTATTTGGAAAATTAACAGAAGTGGAAAAGTTGATCCCTGGATAAACGAGATATGTACACACTTTCCATGTTGATAGTGGTTAAAAACGCCCTTGTATTGGATCTGGGGCTGGCCTGGCATAGGAAGTGGTCTGGCGGGTCATGTCATAATTTGTATTTATGGTGCTAGAAACTGAGGAAGGTTCTTGCCTGAGACAGCTCAGGGTGCTGCGAGCCAGAGAGTAAAGCCACAACAGTGTGCACGCGAGCTTTGCTACTCCAAGGGCAGCCCCCAGATAAGCAGCTGAAAGATCATCTGAAAACTTGTTAAAAGTATAGACTCACCAATTCCACTTCAGACCTCCTGAGTCAGAACCTGTCGTTTGACAAGATTTCAAATAAAGTTTGAAAAGTGCTACACTAGTGAGAGCTGGGATTTCGACGTCAAGGGATACAGTTGTTGAAATCTGAGAGTTCGGAGTCCTGAATTACAGAGAGACTGGGAACGCAAAAGAAAGTTCAAGTTATATAAAACTACCAAGAATAACTCAGGGACAACCATATACCTCTTAAAGATGAGGCAGAGGCGATCAGGTTCATAGGTAGGAGGATATCTTACATACTTTTTCTTAAAAAAAACTCACAGATTTATCTCAAAGTTTCTTCAAAATGTTTTTTACTTTAACACAAAAGAAAAATGCACAAATCATGTGTACAATTCAATGAGTTTTAAAGCTATTTTAATGAGGCATTTATATGCAAAAAAATCCGTGGTAACTTTTGACAAATGTATACACCCAGGCGATTACCACTCTGACCAAAATAGAGATTGCATTCATCACCCCAAATTAATTTCCGTCCCCAAAGGCAACTACTGTTCTAATCTCTACTGCCTTAGTGTTACTCGTTCTTGATTACACTATCATTATTGACAATTATTATGCACTTTTTTGGTATCTCGATCCTTTGCCTTAACATAATGCTTTTGACAACAGTTCTATTGTCGCATCCATCAGTTACTTGCTACTTTTTTATTTATTCATTCCTGTATGCATGTACCTTGGGGCTTCCACAATACCACAATAGCTCATCCATCCTCCTGTTGATGGAGCGTTGGGTTGAATCCTGTATTTTGGCTTTTATAAATAAAACAGCTATAAACATTTTTGTACAAGTCTTTTATGGACAATATTTTCTTTCTCTTGAGTAAATACATAGGTGTGGAATTTCTGTTAACCAAGAAACTGCCAGTTTTCCGAAGTGGTTGTACCATATTATGTCCTCAGCAACAATATACGAAAGTTTGGATTGCTCCACATGTTTCAGTGTTTAGTGTGGTGTCACCAGTCTTTGTAAAGTCACATGAAATGGTTGCAATTGTTCAGTGGTGTCTTGTGGCTTACTATGTATTTTCTTGTTGAGAAATGATGTTGAGTATCTCTTTTTGTGTGTACTTAACCCTCATCTATATTCTTTAGTGAGGAATCTGTTGAAATCTGTTGCAGATACATTTTCTAAAATAATGATAATAAAATTAGCCACAATAATATCTCCCATAACACGTGTTTCTCGTACAATGCATTTTTGACATTCTGCCACTAGGCGTGTATGTCATTTCATCTTAAAAACAGGTGAAACTTAGCACCTGTCCTGGCTGATATAGTAAGGTTAAGTGTTGCTATTCAACTTCAGAAGTTAGATAATAAAAGGCTATGTATCTTACCTGGGTTTCTGGGGATGCTCTCTCTTGAAACTCAACCACTGTGCAGTTTGAAAACCCATACCACCACCTTGTGGAGAGATGCCTATGGGTAGGAAAAGACAGCACCAAGTTGCATCACGTGAATGCGCCATATTGGAAGCAGGTCATTTAGCCCCATTTGAATTGCCTTAGCTTCCCCGGTGGCTCAGATGGTAAAGAAACTGCTTGCAATGTAGGAGACCGAAGTTCGATACCAAGTGGGATAGAGAAAAGCTGTCTCCACTGAGATTGTAGATTTATGAGGAAAACGAATGATTGTTTCTGTTTGGAGCCATGAAGCTACAGAATGAAATGATATGCAGGATTGGAATATATTTTAGTTGCTTTATAACAAAAAAATTAAACATGTGACAATGACTTTGTGATTAAAGGTGAGAAAAAAATCAAAAGATATTATGAAATCCTAAAGACCTCAAACAGAAGCTTAAGAGAAGGCTGTCAGTGAAAGTTAAGACAATATTGGAACCAGGAAGAAAGGGGACTCTTATAATTTATTGGTGAGATATGTGGCAATACTGGAAATTAAGGCAACACAGAAAAAAGAAAATTTGCCAAATTTACCAAATGAACTCCATGATCAGTTTATCAGTTCAATTCAGTTCAGTTCAGTTGTTCAGTCGTGTCCGACTCTTTGCAACCCCATGAATCGCAGCACGCCAGGCCTCCCTGCCCATCACCATCTCCCTGAGTTTACTCTTAAAGGGCCAGCAAGTAAATATTTTCAGCTATCTGGCTGTACAAGGAGCTCTATCATAACTACTGAACTATTCCATTGTTGTGTGAAAGCAGAGAAAATACATATACAAATGCGCATGACTGTGTTACAATAAAACTTTGTTTACAAGAATAAACATCATCTCATAGAACATACATACCTCATACAGCTAAAGAAATATCTAGGTGAAATATTGAAAGGGCCACTTTTATGATTCTTATTTGTGATAAAATGTAAGAAGAAAGAAAGGAGTTGAAGAATGACCTATTAACTGTAAAGAAGCCAGGACTTTCTGGATTTGAAAATAAAACTGTTCCTCATTCCCAGCCTCTCCAGCTAGCAGAAAATACTCAAAGTAAGGAAAAAATTCCAGAGTAAAAGATCTGACCCAGGTTGATACGTTAAGCTCCACTCTTAGGAACTCAAGAAGACCTAAGGTGATGCTTCATAAAATCTTTTAAGTAGAAAAAAAGTATGACACAATGAGTTACAGACAGTCATTTTCAGGGAGCAGTATTTGACCCTATACTCAGCTGGATCTCCAAATTCCTACTGACTGGAACTAATGCTTGTCTCCAATTTTCTCTCCTTTTGAAAGTGTCTGTAGCAGTTATTCAGTTACTCTTTGCCTCTTTCACTAGTATATTTTGAATGGGGGGGGGGATGGGAGTACAGGATGGGTAACTTTTTTCTTTAGTTCCCAGATTTTCATATTGAAATGAACCCCATTTAGAAGTTAAGACAAATTCACCTTGCCTCCACGAATATCTCATTTAGATGCCAAAATCCTGGACTTCCACATTGAGCCTGATGAAGTAATGGATGAGATATGTACTTAAGGGCTTTTTGAAGGACATGAGTGTATTTCAAGGGCTTCCCAGGTGGCACTAGTGGTAAAGAACCTGCCCGCCAATGCAGGAGGTGTAAGAGACGTGGCTTCCATCCCTGAGTCAGGAAGATCCCGTGAAGGAGGGTATGGCAACCTTCTTCTGGGGTTGCCTGGAGAATCCCATGGACAGAGGGGCCTGGTAGGCTACAGTCCAGAGGATCACAAAGAGTCGGACACGACTGAAGCAACTCAGCACACGTGTACGCAGGAATGTATTTCAGTTGGAAAGGAATACTAGTAATTTGTGTCTAGAGGGTTGGCTTGGCAGATTTAAAACACCGTCCCAAAATTCATCAACACTTCTTTCATTAGGCTCTATAGCTCCTCTCATTGAACCCAGGCTCTGTGACAGTTCGACCAATATGGCAGCAAACACAGTGTGGCATTTGGGAGAGAGCCTTGCACCTTCAGTATTTTGACCCTTACTTACTCACATAAAAATGGGCCTTGGGACCAAAATATCACCTCACCAAACACCTCCTTCCTCATAGCCTGGGCTGCACTTTTCAACTTGTGTGAAAAGATCTGTCCCTGTTTCAATCTCCAGGTGTATTCCTTTGTTCTGCTTAAACATGTCTTACAGCACCTGGTCAACCACACTGCAATATCTGCCCCTTGCAGGTAGGGTATAGGATTCCCTTCTGCTTCAGCTCAAGAAGGATGTGTGCAGGCTAACTGCCCTGCACAGGGTTCCAGGAGGAACCCACAGGCGGTGGGAGACAGACACCCACTACTGGAGCAAACTCTGTCTCTTCTCCAAGTGACGTGACTGTCTTGTATTTTCTTTGGCAACTTCTATCCAAAGATGTGGAAGGCAGAATTATTCAAAATTCTACTCTAGATAATAGGCAACAGATGACACTTGTTCAACAGTGCCAATTTTTCGAATAGACCTTAATAACCTGAAGCTTCCACATTCTCTTAGGATGCTTACTCTGGGAACCCAGCTGCTCTGCTATGAGGAAGCCAAGCCGCCACATGAGCAGGACATGTGCAGCGTGTTATGCACAACAGTCTCTGATGAGATAGCAATCTCCATCCAAAAACAACTTCCAGATATGTAAATAAGTGGGTCTTCAGATGATTTGTTCCAACCTCCAGGCACTGAGTTCCTCTCAGTCTTCATGCCGCTTGTGCTGTCCTCCTGTAAAGCAGTTATATGCTGCCCCCTCTGAGTCTTGCTGAAATTACAGATTTGTGAGCAAAATATTATAAATGATAGTTTTGGTTTCAAGTCATTAAGCTTGGGGTGACTCATTACTCAGTGATAGAAAACTAGAACAAACTATATTTTTAAATTGAATTGCTTGCTGCTTTGCAAATTGGTCTGCAGAAGATTTTTATATATTCAGGATACAAGACTTTGCTAGGTACATGTACTAAGAATATCTTTTCCCAGTCTATGACTTTCCTTTTCTTTCTTTTAATGCTAAGTTTGGTCAAGCAGGTTTTAATTTTGATGTAGTGCAATTTATTTTGTTTTTTTAATTAGTAGTGTTTCTCTATCATCTTGAAAGAACCTGTGCCTACACCAGGTTCATGAAGTATTTTTATTATTTTTTTAAGAAGTTTAATGGTTTAAACTTTTACGTTTAAGTCTATAACTGACCTGAATTGCACTTGCATGTATGTCTTCCATGAGACAAGTGTTTAAGTTTCTTCTATGCATTAGCCAGATATTTAAGCAAAATTTGCTAAAAAGATTTTTCTACCCCAATTGAATTACCTTGGCACCTTTGCTAAAAAGCAAATAACTCTCCCTGTTTCACTGGTCACTTTGTTTTCATGTTAGCATGATTAAAGTGGCCTGGTAGAAAGTCTTGAAGCCAGATAGTCAAGTTATTACCATGTAGTTCTTCTTAAAAATTATTTTGGTTATCCAAGATCCTTTGTAGTTCCGTAAACTTAAAATCAATTGTTAAATTTCGGTGAAAGAGTCTATTGGGATGTTGATAGGAATTAAGTTGCATCTATAGGTCAATGGAGAGAACTGCTGTTTTTCAACAGGTTTTCAGTCCCTGACCATAGTTCATTCCTCTACTTTTTCTCATAATTGCTTTATATTTGTCAATGTGCAGTGGTTTAACAACTTTCACTAAATTTAATCCTAAGTGTTTACATTTTTATGTTACTGTAAATGGGTTTTTAACTTTTCCCTTCCAATGTATTGCTTCTAGTATTAAAAACACAGTTGATTTTGTATACTGACTTTATTAAAATTATTTCTGAGTTTTGTAAGTTTGTTTTTTTAAGTTTTAAGATTTTGCATGTAAACAATTTTGGTACCTGTTAAAGAGAGTTTAAACTCTTTCCTTTAAACTTTATGGTTAATATTTCTTTATCTTATTGTAACCATTAGAACCTCCAATACAATGTGGAAAGGAAATGGTGAGACCAAACACTCTTCCTCTATCTTCATGAGAAAATATTCTTTTCTTTTACAATTGAATAAGATGTGTTATAGGTATTTTTTGTAGATGCTCAATATCAGGTTGAGGAAATTCCCTTTGAATTCACCTTTGATGAATATGTCTTAAACTTTCCCTACACTTATTTAGGTATTTTTCAGTGTTCAGTGCTTTCCCTACACTTATTTAGGTATTTCCCTACACTTATTTAGGTATTTTTCTCTTTATCCTCTTTCATACGGTGAATTACATTTCCTGATTTTTGACATGCATCTCTGAATTGTGAATTATTTATTTTGCATATTGCTGAATTATTTTTACTACTGTTTAAGATTTTTGTCACTATGCTCATAAGATATAATGGATTCTATATTTTCTAGTGTGTTTGTCAAGTATTGGTAATAGAGCTAAGCACACGTCATTAAACAAGTTTGTATATGTCCCCTTTTCCTATATTTTCCAGAAGAGTTTGGATAACACTGATATTATTTCTTCAATAAATGTTTGGTAGGAAACATCAGTGAAACCATCTGGATCTGAATTTCTTATGGTTAAATTTTTTTACAAAAAATTTAATCTCATTAGTATTAAGAGATGCATCAAGCTGTTTACATTATTTCTCCTTTTATCAGTTTTGAAAAGTTGTGGGTTTTTTCCCAAGGAATTTATTTTATCAGGTTGTCAGTTTTATTGACCTAAGTTATTCACAATATTTCTTTATTATTTGTCTAATGTCTATGGAACTTAGAGAGAAGGATAATCTCTCTTTTATCAGTCATTCATATGGTAATTTGTATTTTCCCTCTTCTCAATCAATCCTGCTAGTGTTTATTTAATTTTTATATATTCTTAAAGAACTAATTTTCACATTTGTGAGTCATTAATTTCCTCTGTTTATATTTCCATTTTTCTTCTTAATTTTCTTTGATGCACTTTTTTTTCTCATTTCTTAAGATGGATACTTACAACACTGATTTTAAACTTCATTTCTGAAGCCACATCCTACATATTTTGCTATATTGTAGTTTATTATTATCTGCTTAACAATATTTTCAAACTCTTTGTGACTTCTAATTTGTCCCTTGAGTTATTGAGAAATATGTATTTAAATTCAAAATACTTAAGGGAGTCTTTATATATCATGTTCAATTGTATTATTACTGGAATTTAGTTTTGCTGTGTGGGAGAGAGCACATTCTTAATGACTTCATTATTTTGAAATGTATTAGTATTTATTTCATGGTTCAGTGTATGATTTAATTTTGTGACCATTTTAAATCCACTTAAAGACAATGTATGTTTCATAATTTTGATGTAAAGTGTTGTTCTGTAAATGCCATTTAGTTCAAAAATAATTGATAATGTTATAAAATCTATTTTTTTCTGATTTTTTTGTTATCCTAACAATTAGTGTGGAGAAGGCAATGGCACCCCACTCCAGCACTCTTGCCTGGAAAATCCCATGGATGGAGGAGCCTGGTGGGCCGCAGTCCATGGGGTCGCTAAGAGTCGGACACGACTGAACGACTTCACTTTCACTTTTCACTTTCATGCATTGGAGAAGGAAATGACAACCCACTCCAGTGTTCTTGTCTGGAGAATCCCAGGGACGGGGGAGCCTGGTGGCCTGCCATCTATGGAATCACACAGAGTTGGACACAACTGAAGCGACTTAGCAGCAGCAGCAGCAATTAGTGAGTTGAATATTAAAATATCTATGATTTTGAATTTGTTTATATTTTTCTCTTTACAAATGTCAGTTTTGTAGGTACATAAGATTGCAATGTCTTCATGAAAAACATATCATTTTCTCATTATGCAATATCTCTATTTATAATACATTTCCTCATGCATTTATCTTGTCTATTATCAATATAGCCACTCCAGTTTTTGTATGCTAGCTGCTTGTATAGTATATCTTTTTCTATCCTTTTATTTTCAATACATCTAGATTTAAATTTAAAATGGATCTCTTTTAGACACATTTAATTATGTATTTTTTCCTCATCTTATATTTTCTTAAATTTTTCAATAACTCAGTAAAACAAATATTATTCTAAACACTCTGTGAATCAGGAAACTGAGATGGAGAAAATTAAAAGGTCTGTCTTACTCTTCAAACAATGATCTTCTAGCTTTTAATACTGTGTTATTTGAATAAGATAACTAAAACAACTTGATTTACCAAAAGTGATTTTGACCTAAAACAATAAACATAGGATAGGCTAGTGAAAAAATGCTTTGTGGTCTATTCGGAGTCTATTCTCTTCAGCCTCAATGATAATTCTTACTGTTATCACAGCAAAATAGCCATTATACCTAACCTCTACCATCTTTTGTGCTCCAATTAATGTTTATAATATCTTTTTGGATATTCCTATTTAGATGCACTGTAAGCATTATAAATAGATAGTTACACTTAAAATCTCATGTGGTCCATAAAAATCTATGTCTTTTCTTGGCCACAAGTCATGCAGGATCTTAGTTTCCCAACCAGGGATCAAATCCATGCGGCACTGCAGTGGAAGCATTCAATCTTAAGCGCTGGACTGCCAAGCAAGGACAAATCTATGTCTTTTTATTCTTTATTTTGAATGAATAAATCAAGACTTACTTTTTGTTTCTTATTTATTCCTTCTATCTAATTAGTTACCAAGGTTTGGTTTTTTTTTTTCCCCTTTCTAATTAAAATCGTTCTTGAACCCATTCCTGCTTCCCCAAAACACTAGATCTCACCTTCTTGGCTGTGAAATATTTAGCAAGGGTGTTATAATAGATCTTCTACTTTCAGCCATTTCTCCTTCAAAAATCACAGCAATAACCAGAGTTGTTCAACAATGTTCAATCAAATCTTAAATCCTTTTGCAGCTCTGACAAAAGAAGAGAAAGAAGTTCACCTTCTCAACTCTCCATTGTTTGCATGATAAAGACTCTCTTCCTTTGGCAGAAATCGATTTTCACCATACCCCACTTTGCCCTGGCAACTGTCACAGTTCCACACATTTACTCTTCTTACTGATTAGGGTGTTCTCTCTCCGATCTCTTCACGACCATGAACTCCTATCCATCTATCTATCTATCTAATTACCTAGCTAAGGAGCTGGCTATGTGTCTATCTACATGTCTATTCTTTGAGTCTCACTATAAATGTGATTTTCTTGTCAAGCCTTGTCTAATTCCTCAGCCTCAGGCAGATTTAGTTGCTTCCTCCTCACTATTCCCTGTTATAATTCTTATACCAGTGATGCTTTTATTTGCTCTTCCATCATTATTTTACCTTATTTTAACATTAATATCTGTAGTATATGCTCCAGATATTGAATACCAGACCCATATTAATACCTATCACCATAATATTATAAAACAAATGTTACTTTTTATATAGATATGTGAAAGCACACTTATTGGTAGAAGAGTGAAGATGATTAGACCATGCACTAATTGTATTGTCTGCACTGAACAGACAAATCCAGATTAATTTCTGAGTGAATTTATGTCCTCACCATACTGAAAAATGATGTGCCAGAAACTCACGAGGGCATCAGGTATTTCACAGCAATTTATGTTCATCTCACCTTCACACTGCAAATACCTTTTTTGACATCTCCAACTATACTGTGAATTATTTGAGAGAAGAAAATCACCATTTTTATTCATACCTGTCTTTATTACCCTCCTGTACAGTGACTGGGCTTTCCTGGTAGTTCAGACGGTAAAGCATCTGCCTACAATGTGGGAGACCAGGGTTCGATCCCTGGATCAGAAAGATCTCCTGAAGAAGGCAATGGCACCCCACTCCAGTACTCTTGCCTGGAAAATCCCATGGACCGAGGAGCCTGGTAGGCTACAGTCCATGGGGTCGCCAAGAGTCGGACACGACTAAGCGACTTCACTTTCACTTTCACAGTGACTATCACCTAGGAGGCTCCCAACAATAATTAAAGGCATATTTTTAAACAACTTGCAGCTATGGAGGCCACGACTGAAAAACTGTATGTTGTAAAACTATGAAGGGATAGTGACTCTGCTTTAATAGTTTATTTTAAGGATGGGCCACTGAGTTGAATAGACATGGTAGAATGAAGAAGCTTGGGAAATAAGACGGATCTATGCAAGGAATCTCATTAAATGTTTAATCAAGATTTCATGACCTATATAGGGAATTGGAAAGACTCCCTGAGAAGTCATAAAAATTAATTTGGAGGAGAATTAAAAGTGAAGGCTCACAGTGCTGTGTAAGTGATTTTGTGTCCCATAAAGCTCCCTAAATGTGTTTATGAGCTGAGCATCCTGTCTTGAGCTCATGAAATAGGAAACAATGCATCAGTCTTAGCATCTCTTGGTATTTGAAATGCTTGGAATTATTATCTCATACTCTTGGCTGTCTCAAAGGAAACAAAACAGAAGTGTATGTTTGGGTCAGGCTTTAATTTTCCAGAAGACTGAAAAATTAATCACTATCTACCCAGACACAAATCTTGTCTTCTTTTTCCTCTAATCAGAAGGAGCTCATTCTTCTGGGCTTATGTCAACTTTAACGGGCAGTGTAGGAAGGTGATACCCCAAGTGTATTTCACCATTCACTCCACATTTATTCTCTTTTCTAACTGTCAGCTTTAATTCATAGTGGAGATCATTGTGTAAATTTCACTGGCTTGTTTTTCTTCTTTATTAATAGTGAGTAGGAATAATGAAATGTTAACTAAGATTATAAAAATATAATACCTGTGACTCCACATTCAATTTCTTTAAATTTTACCATTTTGGACTACAGAAAGCCTTACTTCAAGAAACTAGACAAATGAATGTCAGTTTAAAATAAATATTATTATAATATTAAAGATACAATATTTAAATGTAAAAAAATCATATTTAAAATTACTATTCACATAACTGATTATTGCACACATTTTTCATAGCATAACCAAAATTTCAAAAGTCAACATGTGACATAAATGCTTAAAGAGCAGTTACTTAGCAAGAATTAGAACTTTTAAAAATGCTTTAAAAGTTGACTATAAATGATTCCCAAAGGTTTTCATCCTTTTCTTTTCAAGCAAAAATACATAAAGTAAAGCAAAATAAGTTTTAATGTTTCAGTTAGGATTAGGCTCAAAGAAGCACACCTCATAAATTAGAATTTATATCCAATTCTTATTTCTCAATAAATAAACAGTTATTTCCTATGAGAGATACTTCTAAGAAAGAAATGAGTTAGGGAGATTAAGAGGCACAAATTTTCAGTTACAAAATACATGAGTCACAGGAATGAAATGTGGAGTGTGGGGAATATAGTCAATAATACATAATATCTTTTTATGATGACAGATGATAACTAGACTTATTGTGGTGATGACTTTGAAGTGTATAAAAATATTAAATCACTATGTTGTATACCAAAAACTAACATGGTGTAGGTTAATTATATGTCAAAAACAACAAATTTATAGAAAAAGAGATAAAAACTTGTGGTTTCTCTAGGTGAAGGTTTGGGGCAGGAGGAGGTAGTCAAAATGTACAAAATTTCAGATATCAGATAATATTTAGTACTAGGGATGTAATGTGCAGTGTGGTAAATATAATTAACAGTGCTACATGTTATATGTGAAAATTATTAAAACAGTAAGTCGTAAGAGTTCTCATCACATTGTCATTTTTTCTTTTCTTTTTTAACTGTATGAGATGATGGATGTTCATTAAACAATGCAATAATCGTTGCATTATGCTGTATACCTTAAACTTATACAGTCCTCTATGTGAATTATATCTCAGTAAACTGGAAAAAAAATTGGATACACAAAAAATAAATTAAACAAAATAAAGTGAATTAATACTAAGATCATGGCATCAGGTCCCATCACTTCATGGCAAATAGATGGGGTAAAATCACTGTGGATGGTGACTGCAGCCATGAAATTAAAAGAAGCTTGCTCCTTGGAAGGGGCTTCCCTGGTGGCTCAGCATTAAAGAATCTACCTGCAATGCAGGAATTGCAGGAGACTTGGGTTTGGTCCCTGAGTCAGGAAGATCCCCTGGAGGAAGGCATGACAACCCACCCCACTATTCACGCCTGGAAAATCTCATGGACAGAGGATCCTAGCAGGCTGCAGTCCATAGCGTCACAAGAGTCGGACACAACTGAAGCAACTTAACACACATACACACATGCACGCTCCTTGGAAAAAAAGCTATGACAAAACTTGCCAGGGTATTAAAAAGCAGAGACATCACTTTCCTAATAAAGGTCTATGCAGTCAAAGCTGTGGTTTTCCAACAGTCATGTATGGATGTGAGAGCTGGATCAGAAAGAAGGCTGAGCGCTGTGGTACTGGAGAAGACTCTTGAGAGTCCCTTGGACTGCAAGGAAATCAAACCAGTAAATACTAAAGGAAATCAACCCTGAATATTCATTGGAAGGACTGATGCCGAAGCTAAAGTTCCAATGCTTTGGTCACCAGATTCGAAGAGCCGACTCATTTGAAAAGTCCCTGATGCTGGGAAAGTTGAGGGCAGGAGAAGTGGATGACAGAGGATGAGATGGTTCAATGGATTCACGGACTCAATGGACATGAGTTTAAGCAAACTCCAGGAGATAATGAAGGACAGGGAAGCCTGATGTGCTGCAGTCCATGGGATCACAAAGAGTACAACACAACTTAGTGACTAAACACCAAACATATATATATATATATATATACACACACACATACATACATATATATTTGTCTACTGATGCCAAAGCCTTTGACTGTGTGGATCACAATAAACTGTGGAAAATTCTGAAGGAGATGGGAATACCAGACCACCTGACCTGCCTCTTGAGAAATCTGTATGCAGGTCAGGAAGCAACAGTTAGAACTGGACATGGAACAACAGACTGGTTCCAAATAGGAAAAGGAGTACGTCAAGGCTGTATATTGTCACCCTGCTTATTGAACTTGTATGCAGAGAACATCATGAGAAACGCTGGACTGGAAGAAGCACAAGCTGGAATCAAGATTGCTGGGAGAAATATCAATAACCTCAGATATGCAGATGACACCACCCTTATGGCAGAAAGTGAAGAGGAACTAAAAAGACTCTTGATGAAAGTGAAAGAGGAGAGTGAAAAAGTTGGCTTAAAGCTCAACATTCAGAAAATGAAAATCATGACATCTGGTCCCATTACTTCATGGGAAATAGATGGGGAAATAGTGGAAACGGTGTCAGACTTTATTTTTCTGGGCTCCAAAATCACTGCAGATGGTGACTGCAGCCATGAAATTAAAAGGCGCTTATTCCTTGGAAGGAAAGTTATGACCAACCTAGACAGCATATTAAAAAGCAGAGATGTTACTTTGCCAACAAAGGTCTGTCTAGTCAAGGCTACGGTTTTTCCTGTGGTCATGTATGGATGTGAGAGTTGAACTGTGAAGAAAGCTAAGTGCCAAAGAATTGATGTTTTTGAACTGTGGTGTTGGAGAAGACTCTTGAGAGTCCCTTGGACTGCAAGGAGATCCAGCCAGTCCATCCTAAAGGAGACCAGTCCTGGGTATTCATTGGAAGGACTGATGCTGAGGCTGAAACTCCAGTACTCTGGCCACCTCAGGCAAAGAGTTGACTCATTGGAAAAGACTCTGATGCTGGGAGGGATTGGGGGCAGGAGGAGAAGGGGACGACAGAGGATGAGATGACTGGATGGCATCACTGACTCAATGCACATGAGTTTGGGTGAACTCTGGGAGTTGGTGATGGACAGGGAGGCCTGGCATGCTGCGATTCATGGGGTTGCAAAGAGTCTGACACTACTGAGCGACTGAACTGACTGAACTGACTGAACTGAACTGATGGACACTTAGATTGTTTTCCTGTCTTTGCTATAGTAAATAATGCTGCTGTAAACATAGGGATGCAGATACATTTTCAAGTTAGTGTTTTCATTTATTTGGATACATTCCCAGAAGTAGAATTGCTAGATTATATGGTAGTTCCATTTTTAATTTTTTGAGAAACTTCCAAACTTTTTCCCATAGTGGCAACACCAATTTATAATCCCACCAACAGTGCTCAAAGGTTACCAGAAAAGAAAGCTTTATATGTGGAACTGAGCTGATTAGAAAGGGTGGCATGCTGGCACAGGTAAGAAGATATAGTTCAGTTCAGTTCAGTCACTCAGTCATGTCCGACTTTCTGCGACCCCATGAACCGCAGCACACCAGGTCTCCCTGTCCATCACCAACTCCTGGAGTCCACCCAAACCCATGTGCATTGAGTTGGTGATGCCATCCAACCACCTCATCCTCTGTCGTCTCCTTCTCCTGCCCTCAATCTTTCCCAGCATTAGGGTCTTTTCCAATGAGTCAGCTCTTCACATCAGCTGGCCAAAGTATTAGAGTTTCAGCCTCTAATTTTCTCATCCTTGCTCAGCAGTCATTACTGTTGTCTTAGACTAGAGGGCTCTGTTCTGTCTACCTGAATTTCAGTTTCTACCTATAGTATGAATGAACACTGTGATATTTTCCCCTCCAGATGAACTCTAGCTTGGTATATTACAAGCAAAACTATATAGTGAACTTCAGCTGCTCATCTGATGCCCACCTGACGGCGAGCCCTGAAATTTGGGTGGGTCATGGTGGTGTCACTTCAGCCTGACCCAGCATCTTCTTGCTGACATTTTTAGATAAGAATCTCACAGAGCTCACAACCAAGTCTCATTCAAGTTATGGTAGCATTCCACTGTAGGGAAAATCATGAGGTTATTGTTCTAGCATGCATTTGGAAAGTATTTGAGTGAAAAATAAAGGACAGGAGAAAAAAGCACTAGCAGCTGCTATTTTAGAAGCTAACAGATGAGCTAGTTGAGTTGGACAGTGCAATCAAAATACAGGGATACAAAAGTATAGCTAATATGTAGGAGATACAGCAGTGTATTGAAGCACTTATACATAAAGACATCTTTTAGAATCATCATTCCATTTAAAGTCGAAAACCTGATACATCATTGAGTCTTCTCACTAACAAATTCATTTTCTAGACAGTGATGGAAACAACTATGGGGATTGCTACTTTGAAAATCATTTCAAAAAAATGAAGATCTGATTTTTAGTGTACAAACATTGGCATAAAATCAAAGGAAGGATACATACAGGGCATGGTCTGATGTGTGCGCTGGGCTTTAGAAAAGCAGCTGTAAAACATTCACGAAAAAACAGGAGTCTCTGTTCAGTAACATAAAAGAGCGTTGTTCAAAAAGGATATGAATCTGTAAGAAAACAAATTCTGACAATTCAATCATAAATAATCCCCTGAATAAGGAAAAGAGGTGACTTCTAAAGAAATCAGTGTAGCTCTACAGGGAGTTATCTAAGAATGCAACATTATGCAAGAAAAGGCACAACTTAAAGGAAGACTATAAAGAAGTATTCTAGGCAGGAAATTCATTGCAAAAATTTTAAATAAAACCCAGAATAAGTTAGAGTTTGTGAAATATACTGAGGACAACAAAAAGGTCTGTTTTTCTATTTTATATGAAAACTGATCATAAAGAATGGATTAGTCTTGGGCATGATGCTGTGGTGTTAAAAGGGAGAAAGGAGAAGAAGTCAACAGTTATTTCACTTCTACTTTCCATATGAAAGACAATGATCCTCAAAGTATACAGGGTAGAACTTCGCTTAGAACAAGTCAGGCTCAAGGCAGGCAAGGAAGAAAAAATTAGACCCTTGTTTATGGACAACTACTTTACTAAAAAATTACTTTTTTGGAAATTTACTACACATTCTGTTAAGACTGGGCATATAGAAATAAGTAAATTGAATATATAACAGCTTTGATCACAAGTGAAATTTTATACACACATCTCATGCACTTCTAGAAATTTAAGAGGTATCATTACTTTTAAAAGAGGAAATATCAAGGCTAAGAGAAAGTCATCAAGCTGTTCAGAGATGTCCCATGTATTTAATGGAGACACTGAGGTGAGGACCTAACCTGGTCTGACATTAGAAGTTGTATATTTTCTCCTTTCTATCCAATGACTCTCTCTTAAGTAGAGAGTGAAAGTTCATATAAGTTATATCTAGAATGCAAAAGTAACTGCAGGCATAGTTGTAGAATACTGGTTTTCATTCCATATAATTGGAAATATAGCAAGTCCTATGACACTGCAAAAGTACAAATACCTTGATCATTCAAAGGGGAAACATATCTATATATATTTTTCAGAAACCATAAATCGGCAAATTCAATGTAGATTTAAAAATGGAATTTTCTCCAACGATGTATCAGTCAGTCAGTCAGTTGTCACCCAGTTGTGTCTGACTCTTTGAGACCCCATGGACTGCAACATGCCAGGCTTCCCTGTCCATCATCACCAATGATGTATAAACACTTAAAAATGAGTACTAATCATGAGCTGGCTGTGTGATTTTCAAAAATACATATCATATTTAATTTTTAAAATGATGATTTCAGAAAAGTATTTGCCCACATCTCTCAAATATTTCACACAACTATTTCTAACATCTTAATGTTTAATGATTTAGGTAGATTTATGTGTTGTTGGTGGAAAATTATCTCAAAAGATCATGGGAAATAAAAAAGTCTTTGGTGATATGGCATAGGGCCTCTGTTGTTGCCCTTCTTTTAATATGTTTTAACTTTCCAGGTGGCTCAGTGGTAAAGAATATGCCTGCACTGTGCATCTGCAGGAGGGGTGGGTTCCATCCACGGGTTGGGAAGATCCCCTGGAGAAAGGCATGGCAATCCACTCCAGTATTCTTGCCTGGAAAATCCCATGGACAAAGGGAACCTGATGGATCCCAGTTCATAGGATCACAAAGAGCTGGACACGACTGAAGCAACTGAGCACAGAACACAATCTACATCATAAGTGAAGGCATAGAAGCATATTTAGAAAAAAACGATGCAGAAAATTATGAAGAGCAGGTAATGTATCGGGTTCTAAATGAAAATGCAACTGAAGTGTGATAGGCCAAATACACAACATGAAATTTCACAGAGATATAAAAGCTTACACTGAGTTTAAAAAATTTATTGCTAACAAAGAAAAGATTTGTGGCTTAACAATCCATCATGTGAAAAAAATTACGTCCCAGAAGATTTTAATTCTCACAAATCCAATTGTAGAAAACAGTATAAAATAGCTTTTATATGGCCATCTCAGCCTCATTTCTATTCAGTGGCATGACCAAACAAAATATATTTTAAGTGAGACATTGCCATAATAAAGTTCACCCAAAAGAGACAGATATAAAAACTGAGAAGACTGGTGAATATTTTAACTGCTCTTGTATCTCTTCTGCCTCACTGTGGGTCTGGCTGTCAGTCAATGTGCGTGAATTGATGAACCATGGACAGTGTGTAACATGAGGCATAGATAAAGGAACAGAAAAGTTTCATCTAAAGGAAAGAAGGTTTAAGAGACTGACAATAGCTGCCTGCAAGTAAAGGAGGGTCTATTATGTAAAAAGATGGGTGAGATTATTTATCTAGTAGTTTCAGAGGAAATTAGACTTTTTTTTTTCTGTAATAAGATGAAATCTTTAAAATGAGTAGAGGTATACAAAATGAAATGATAACCTTTTTGAGAGTCCCTTGGACAGCAAGGAGATCAAGCTAGTCAATCCTAATGGAAATCAACCCTGAATATTCATTGAAAGGACTGATGGTGAAGCTGAAGCTCTAATACTATGGCCTTCTGATGCCAAGAGCCAACTCATCGGAAAGGACCCTAACACTGGGAAAGACTGAAGGCAAACGGAGAAGAGGGTAGCAGAGGATGAGATGGTTAGATAGCATCACCAACTCAATGGACATGAATTTGAGCAACTTCAAGGGACAGAGGACAGGGAAGCCTGGCGAGCTGCAGACCATGGGGTCGCAAAGAGTTGGACACAACTTAGTGACTGAACAACAAAAACAGCCTTTCTGAGTGTGAGCTCTCTATTGATGAAGGTATTAAGAAGATATAGCCTCATTCAATTAAAGGAAAGTGGTGGCTGGGTATCTGCTGAAACAATTCTAATGGGAAATCTTTCTGATTGTATGTAAAAATATGGCTGGACTTTTTTTCTTTATTGTTTTGTGATATTTCTTATTTTTGTATTTTCAGGCAGTTCAGTCACTGAGTCCGACTCTGAACTTCATGGAATGCAGCACTCCAGGCTTTCCTGTCCATCACCAACTCCTGGAGCTTGCTCAAACTCATGTCCATCCAGTCAGTGATGCCATCCAACCAACTTATACTCTGTCATCCCCTTCTCTTGCCTTCAATCTTTCCTAGCATCAGGGTCTTTTCTAAGGAGTCAGTTCTTCACATCAGGTAGCCAAAGTATTGGAGCTTCAGCTTTAGCATTAGTCCTTCCAATGAATATTCAGGACTGATTTCCTTTAGGATTGACTAGTTTGCAGTCCAAAGGACTCTCAAGAGTCTTCTCCAGCACCACAGTTCAAAAGCATCAATTCTTTGGTGCTCAGCTTTTTTAATGGTCCAACTCTCATGTCCATTCATGATGACTAGAAAAACCATAGTTTGACTAGATGGACCTTTGTTGGCAAAGTAATGTCTCTGCTTTTTAATATGCTGTCTAGGCTGGTCATAACTTTTCTTCCAAGGAGCAAGCATCTTTGAATTTCATGGCTGCAATCACCATCTGCAGCAATTTTGGAGCCCCCAAAATGAAGTCTGTCACTGTTTCCATTGTTTCCCCATTTATTTGGCATGAAGTGATGGGACCAGATGCCATGATCTTAGCTTTTAGACTGTTGAGTTTTAAGCCAGATTTCTCACTCTCTTCTTTCACTTTCATCAAGAGACTTTTTAGTTTCTCTTCACTTCTGCCATAAGGGTGGTGTTATCTGCATATCTGAGGTTATTGATATTTCTCCCAGGAATCTTGATTCCCACTTGTGCTTCATTTCGCATGATGTATTCTGCATAAGTTACATAAGCAGGGTGACAATATACTGCCTTGATGTATTCGACTCCCAATTCTGAGCCAGTCCATTGTTCCATGTCCAATTCTCACTGTTTTGTAGCTTACTAGTCCCAAATTTAGGCTGACCTGGTGGCTTGGTGGTAAAGAATCCACCTGCCAAAGCAGGAGATGTAGGTTCAATCCCTGGGTCAGGAAGATTCCTTAGAGAAGGAAATGGCAAGCCACTCCAGTATCCTTGCCTGGAAAATTCCAAGGACAGAGGAGCCTGGCAGGCTACCACCCATGAAGTCTCAGAGTCAGACATGACTTAGCGACTAAATAACAACAATAGTTCTTAAAGTTATAGACCTAAAAGTTAATAGGCCTATTCAGTACTAAAGTTATTCAGTATGAAAATGTTTCATCTAAAGAACGCTGGATTTAGTGATTAGACCATCTTCAGTTCAAAAAATGTTACTTTTTCAGTTTATAGTTGAGTAACCAGTAAATCAGCAATCTTAATAAGTTAGGAACCTCCATGATGCCTTCTCAGGTAGCTCAGTGGGTAAAGAATCTGCCTATAATGCAGGAGATGCTGGTTTGATCCCTCAGTCAGGAAGATTCCCTGAAGAAGGAAATGGCAACCCACTCCAGTATTCTTGCTTGGAAAATTCCATGGACAGAGGAACCTGCGTGCTATAGTCCAGGGGGTCATAAAGAGTTGGACACAATTGAGCACACACACATATAAGATGCATTCAATTTCAATAAAATGTAATTCAGAGCTAAGATTGATAATATTTTTATTATAAATTTATTTATTTTAATTGGAGGTTAGTTACTTTACAATATTGTATTGATTTTGCCATACATCAACATGAATCCGCCACAGGTATATACGTGTTCCCCATCCTGAACCCCCCTCCCTCCTCCCTCCCCGTACCATCCCTCTGGGTCATCCCAGTGCTCCAGCCCCAAGCATCCAGTATCATGCATCGAACCTGGACTGGCGATTCATTTCTTATATGATATTATACATGTTTCAATGCCATTCTCTCAAATCATCCCGCCCTCTCCCTCTCCCACAAAGTCCAAAAGACTGTTATATACATCTGTGTCTCTTTTGCTGTCTTGCATACAGAGTTATTGTTACCATCTTTCTAAATTCCATATATATGTGTTAGTATACTGTATTGGTGTTTTTCTTTCTGGCTTACTTCACTCTGTATAATCAGCTCCAGTTTCATCCACCTCATTAGAACTGATTCAAATGTATTCTTTTTAATGGCTGCATAATACTCCATTGTGTATATGTACCACAGCTTTCTTATCCATTCGTCTGCTGATGGACATCTAGGTTGCTTCCATGTCCTAGCAATTGTAAACAGTGCTGTGATGAACACTGGGGTACACGTGTCTCTTTCAATTCTGGTTTCCTCAGTGTGTATGCCCAGCAGGGGGATTGCTGGGTCATAAGGCAGTTCTATTTCCAGTTTTTTAAGGAATCTCCACACTGTTCTCCGTAGTGGCTGTACTAGTTTGCATTCCCACCAACAGTGTAAGAGGGTTCCCTTTTCTCCACACCCTCTCCAGCATTTATTGCTTGTAGACTTTTGGATTGCAGCCATTCTGACTGGCATGAAATAGTACCTCATTGTGGTTTTGATTTGCATTTCTCTGATAATGAGTGATGTTGAGCATCTTATCATGTCTTTGTTAGCCATCTGTATGTCTTCTTTGGAGAAATGTCTGTTTAGTTCTTTGGCCCATTTTTTGATTGGGTCGTTTATTTTTCTGGAATTGAGCTGTAGGAGTTGCTTCCAAAGCAATTTATAGATTCAATGCAATCCCTATCAAGCTACCAATGGTATTTTTCACAGAGCTAGAACAAATAATTTCATAATTTGTATGGAAATACAAAAAACCTCGAACAGCCAAAGCAATCTTGAGAAAGAAGAATGGAACTGGAGGACTCAACCTGCCTGACTTTAGGCTTTACTACAAAGTGACAGTCACCAAGACAGTATGGTACTGGCACAAAGACAGAAATATAGATCAATGGAACAAAATAGAAAGCCCAGAGATAAATCCACAAACCTATGGACACCTTATCTTTGACAAAGGAGGCAAGAATATACAATGGAGTAAAGACAATCTCTTTAACAAGTGGTGCTGGGAAAACTGGTCAACCACTTGTAAAGGAATGAAACTAGAACACTTTCTAACACCATACACAAAAATAAACTCAAAATGGATTAAAGATCTAAACATAAGACCAGAAACTATAAAACTCCTAGAGGAGAACATAGGCAAAACACTCTCCGACATAAATCACAGCAGGATCCTCTATGACCCACCTCCCAGAATATTGGAAATAAAAGCAAAAATAAACAAATGGGACCTAATTAAATTTAAAAGCTTCTGCACAACAAAGGAAACTATAAGCAAGGTGAAAAGACAGCCTACAGAATGGGAGAAAATAATACCAAATGAAGCAACTGACAAACAATTCATCTCAAATGTATATAAGATAGATAATATTGATTGAAAGTGAAAGTTACAAGCAATGAGATCCCACTTTGAGAGAAGTCCAGTGTCTCAATATGCTTCTGTGACTGCTAGAGCTTCTAGAAGGCCTGCTGTGGCCTTACCATGCCATACCAGCTCCCTTTGCTTGCCTTTCACATCCTTCATTGCAGGTTGTAATTTACAGTAACTTTTCCCTTTGCCTCTCTTTTCCAAGGGCCTGTGAGCTCTGTGGGGGCAGAGATTCCTTCTTACCCACTAAAAGTTCCCGAGCCCCTCACAAAGAGGTTCACCCTAAGTTCAATAACCATTTGTTGACTAAATTGCATGAGTAAAGTGTGAAATCCTCACTGTTTTAAAATCGAGTATCATATTTTACATACAGAATTTATTTTTGGAGAGGACTGATGAGGACTTTACAGAAAGATGCTGGAAAATATATACCTCACTGGCAATGAAGCCATTTAAAGATCTGATCTTAAAACTTTCGCTTATTTTCTAACAACTAGAGTATTCTCTATTACTATACTATTATATACCTACTGCTCGAACTTACTATTTTTAGCCTTCATTTTATTGTGATCATCAAAATTGCTTAAATACCTCTTAGAATACAGTAGCAACCACTATATAAAGAAAAAAAGAAATACTTATTCATCAATTCAACAAACATCTGCTAACAGACGATGTGCTAAAATGATGAAGATGGAAACATGAATGGCATACAGTATTTGCTTTTGGAAGTTTTCAGTGAAGTTGGAGAGGCAAGTGTATAAATAGATATGTATACCACAATAACAGCATATGAACAAAAGTTGGTGCATTGAAGAGCATTTATACAATAGATAAGGTAAGGTAGATCTATCAGGATATATTAAATAAGTCAACACATTTAAGGAGGAATTAACTGATGCAAGTGGGCTTCCCTGGTGGCTAAGTGGTTAAAGAATCCACCTGCCAATGCAGGAGGTACAGGTTTGACCCCTAGATCAGCAAGATCCCCTGGAGAAGGAGATGGCAACCCACTCCAGTATTCTTGCTTGGGAAGCCCATGGAGAAAGAAGCCTGGAGGGCTACAGTTCAAGGGGTTGCTAAAGAGTCAGATATGAGTAAACAATAACAGGTAATGTAAGCAGTAGTTTAAGAGTGGAGGAACATAAAGAATTTCCATCATGCATCTCAAAACCGTGGAGTAAATTATCGAGCTTACTCAGAGCCGGAGGAGCAGAGAATAACATGTAATGAAATGATGAATAAGAGCTAACTTACTACTGCCCTTTGAAGAGTGCTTTGCTGACCACTAAGCTTATGCACTCTATGTTATCACCATTTTTCAGGTGAAAAACCAAAGCTAAGAGATTGGCCCAGATTTCCTAGCTAGTGAATGATAAACTAGGACTGCAGACCCCCATCTAATACCTAGTATTTTTCACTCATATGAAAAAAGGTTACCTAGTATTTTTCACTCATATGAAAAAAGGTTACCTAGTATTTTTCACTCATATGAAAAAAAAGGTTTTCAGACATGCTTAATTCATTGAAATGAATATTCCATGCACTTACCTCTTTTCTGTAAAATTACTTTGAATTCAAGGATTTTATGCATAAAAACACTACCTAAATGTGACATAAATTTTATATAACCACATTAATTCTACACAGAAGCATAGTCCTCTGCCTTCCTCATCCTTTTCCTTATCTATCTGCAAAATGACTTAGGAACATTATTCACATTGGAAGCACACAGCAGTTGCTAGCATTAGCAAGAAAACCTATCTTCAAGGTCTTTTTCTTTCTTAAAAAAAATGGACTGAGTAGATGAATGGTTTAGTTTCTTTTCGTCATTGTGATGCTATTCTGAATTGATGGCCATGACAGATCTGTTCTTTACTTTAGAAAATAATGAAATTTTCAGGATAAGTTTCTGTCATATATTGATTACCTGGATGGAGATAGGAAAAAAAAAAATAGTAACCTTAATTATAAGTCTACTTGCTTCTGAGTTCAGAAGAATATTTGTAGGAAATTTTGACTAGAATCATAGCAAACTCCAAACCTTCTTTTCATGTTAAAATTTCCATTTCTGAATTTTTGAATCTCTTACCAGGAAAGTTTGGGGTTTATAAACACAAGTTAAAATGAAATAGAAATAACCTATGCACTTTAATATTTAATGCGAGAGTTATTAGCATTCATGTTAACTTGAGCTTTAAAGTTAGACTGTAATTTTCGCTTTCTGCTTTCACAAATTAACATTGTGACTATGAACAAGTTATTTAAAATTTCTATACTTCAGTATCCTTATCTGCAAATGGAGACATCAAAAGATTTTGATTATATTAAACAGGTGAGGTGATTTAATATAATGATTAACACAGCGACCTATATTATATTATCTATTGTTATTGGGTTCCAGAAAAAATACGGTTTTCAAAAATCAAGAGACAGCTTCATCTTCAGTTTGTAAAAAATGTTGGAAGATTCAGTTAATTCTGTGGATTAAATTGTCTAGAGCTTCATTAGAGACTGAAATATACAACATGAATTTGCCTTTTCTAGTTCGGTTCCTTAGATCATTTTAACTTTTTTGCAAAAATTTGTCAAGGCTAAAAATGAAATGACAACATTCATCTGCAGCTCGAAGTTTTAAATCTAGAATAGATAACTATTGTCAATTACAATGTATTTATTTTATTGAAAAAGAAGCTGAAAAATAAAAACCAAAGAAGTTTTCCTGGTAGTATGAATTAGAAACTAGCAACAAATTTCATTTAAAGTTTAATTTCTTGGTGGAATAATAATTATGCATGTTAGAAATCATATATCTAGTATGAAGTCTGGTTTTTATTTTTATAGAAAATTGTGTCCACATTTGGAATTTTCATTTAAAATGATATTTGGCTTATATCTGACATTTCCAGAATTAGATAACCTATCTACTCAGTATTGTATTTCTTATACTGAGTACCTGGAATGGATGATTTTTTAACACCATCTACTATGCAACAAAATTATTTTCAGTAACATTCATGAAATGAAGTAAATTTTAATAATGCATAAAGAGACCATAAATGTAAAAATGTTAGTTAACTGAACTTTGTATATGTAATTATGGAAATGGAAACAAATTAATCGAATGTTATAAAAAGAAAACACTAGTTAGTCCTTTTAATTGCATTAAGCATTTTTAAGATAGAAAAGTAACACATAAAAATAAGCATTTCCAAAGAGAAAATTCTGCACAATTAAGATAATAATTTGCAAATGGAATGACAAACTGAAGTAACTGAAGTTCTGTATCCTTGACTAAATAGTCAGTGGGATCATGTTTATCAGCTATAATACTTAAACATAGTGATCGGAGTACCACAGACACTGGGTAATCCAACCTAGTGCTGTGCTGGTGGAGGCTCATGCTGGTGCAGAGGCTACTGTGAGCAGCTCTTCCCAATTTCATGGTCATTGACATAACATTGGCAGCTTGAGATTAGTCATAGAAGGTGTAGTACATACCAAAGAAATAAGGTTATTTCTTCAGGAATCCAATTGTAACACACTTACCAGTACATCACAGATCAAACTGTGAGCACAGACAATTTCAAAACTTTGAAAAGTAACTTTCAAACAATTGTCTGTAATAAGTCGTAAAGTCGGGAACCAACTGTATAACTAGGAGTCCATTGAATTAATTTTTACACAGATAACAATGTAACCGGAGAAACTGTTTAAAACTTAGATGGACAAAAAGTGATTTAGATTGTTGGCACATGGTGATAAAAATGGACTGATCTTAAATGTAATTTTATTATCGAGCTAACTTTTACTTTTAAAGCCAACTTGATTGACATAACTTATTTGCATATATTCAAAATGCAAAATTCAATAAATGCTAACAGTTGCATACTCTGAATTACCACCATCATCAATAAAAAAATAAAATTCCCATGACCCCCCAAAAACTCTTCTTGCCCCTGTTCCACAGATATTTCCTATCATACCCAGCTGTAGACAACAACTGATAACTGATATGGCTTTTGTCCCTGCAGATTAACTTGCATTTTTCTAGACTTTTAAGTATATTAAATTATATACCATGCATGCTTTTGATCTAGTTTTTTTTTTTTTCCACTCAGTGTGCTACATTTATCAGTAAGTCAGTTCTTTTCATTGCCAAGCAAATTTCCACTGAATGCAAGTATCACATTTTGGTTATTCACTCACATATTGATGGGCATTCAGATACGTTTAATTTTGATATATGTTTTCATTTCTTTTTATTCCTAAATTATTAGGAATGGAATGTCTAGGTTTTATGAGAGGTTCCTGTTTGACTCTCTTAAAAATAAGGAGTTCTTTCAAGTGTTGTAAGCTGTACCATTTACCGTGTATTCAGCAGTATAGGCAAGTTTTAGTTGCAATTCATGTTCATCAACATTCGGTTGGATGGAGCAGTTCATTCTCTCTCAGCAGTCAAAGTAAAAGTCTCATAGACCTTACCAGATCTGCCTGAATCACACAGCTTTCTCCAAACCATTACTGGACTTCTATTCACCCAGGCCTGTACCACAGGTCACTGTTGAGGCTGGTATTTGAGTCAGCTTCACTATAACCCATATGCTAAGGGTTGGGACAAAATGCAGTGGTTCCTCAGAGGAAAACGGGTCACCATTAAGGAAGGTTGCATGGATTCCAGGAGGCCAAAGATCAATATAATTCTTCTACATAATTCCATTAGGTATAGAAAACTTTGTTAAGTTTTAATTCTGTTCAGAAATAACAGCTTTTTAAACTTAGACATGTACAATGAAAGAAAAATTTTATTTTCAGTTGGAACAATAGTGCAATGAAACATAGCAACTAATAAACATATGTTCAGGACATTTAGTAAAGAAGCTGATGAGTAGGTGTTGGGAAAACATATTAAGTTCATTGCTTTCCTTTTTTTTTTGTTTGAAATTCATGGAAATCTGTCAGTAACACAACTGAGTGTACTTGCTGAACACAGATGGTTGTGTTCTCTTGCTTGGTAGCATAGGAAGCTGGAGAAGGAGGTGCAGATGGCCAGATGGGGAAGGTTTTAGAAATATGTGTGAGGCCAATGATAACTTTAGAGATCACAAAATTTATGCAAACCTAAAACTTTTAGAATATTTGTTAACCTGAAAACTGATGGTCCCTGACCTTTGAACATCACTGCTATTATTCAACCTTGGCCTTATAGAAAGGATAAAGAAGAGAGATGGGTCAGTCAATCTTCCCATTTTTCATCTGTTTATTAAATTAGGTCAACACTCATTATGTGTGTGGCTTCCCAGGTGGCTCAGTGAGTAAAGAATCTGCCTGCAATGCAGGAGACTCAGAAGACTCGGGTTTGACCCCTGGGTTGGGAAAATTCCCTGGAGGAGGGCATGGTAATCCATTCCAGAATTCTTGCCTGGAGAATCCCATGGACAGAGCAGCCTGGTGGGCTACAGTCCATAGGGATCGCAAAGAGTCAGACTCCAACTGGAGCGACTGACCATGCACACACACCTTATGGGTACAGAGTCTGAAGTTTGGTTGGTTATTCAATTTTCATTCTTTACAAATTGCATGTGAATTCTGAAAGCTGAATAACTTAATGAATAATTTCATTAACTTCACATTCAATATCTTACTACTTCCTACCCCTTACTTTGCTCATTGAACATTTTAGGTACATACATTTTAAATTAGTTTTTTACTCTCTTTCTTTCTATCACCTTACTAAAATAAAAACTTTATGAAGAAAGACTATTTTAATTATTCTCTTCATTGTTGTATTCTTTTCACCAAGGGAAATTCCTGGCATGAAATAGATACCTCAAAATGCTTGTTCAATATTTTCTGAATTTGTTTTGGATAGACAGAGGAAAGTTAAAGACGAGAATAAGGACTTCACCTGATTTATTTAGTGACATATCTGAGTAGCTAAAACAGTGCCCAGACAATAGTAGAGTCTTAATAGCTGTTTGCTGAATGAATTAAAGATATCCATTCTTTTGTCCTTCTTTGTGAAGGAGACAAGGTTAACTATTGGAGAGTGAAAGAAAGTAGGAGTTAAGGTGATGTAAACAAATGCTGAAGATCTGTATTAACTATTGTGGATAACAATAAAAGCAGCCAATCAGAGACCCACAGAAGAACTTTGAAACTAAAGAAACACAGTCTCCTTGAGTATATGATTTCTTTCAACGTGTCGCTAGCAAGGGTAAGGAAGCACAACACCACCTTCTAAAATAACAGATCTTCTCTCTAGCAAAAGTTGCTGTAATGTGTCATGGGATGCAGACTGGACAAGAAGAAAAGTGACTTCACTTCTGGGACAGAAGGCAAGAGTATAGGAGTTAGAAGACTCAGTGGGCTCAGAGAGAAGAAACGGTGGGATGAGGGACAGACTGAAAACATGAGAAACGGTGGGATGAGGGACAGACTGAAAACATGATCCATTTTGTCACAGACTGTAATACTGAAAATTTTATTGAAGTATTTCCATTTCTAAGTGATGAGATTCTTCCTGAGGCCAAAGTAAAAGGTCAGCACAAAGTAGAATGGCTTTGTTGAGGCTCATGCAGCACGGGGAATGGGTGGAAGAGGCCAAGGAATAGAGAACCAGCTTCTAGGCTGAGTTTCCAAGAGTCAAGTTGGAGATGTGGGCTCTAGAGTCATGTTCAATATGCCCCATGAAGGTGAAAGTGACAGAGAAATCTATAGGTGAGAGACTTGTAAAGAGAATGAGTGTCAGAGCAGATGGAAAAAGTTGATTAGGAGTAGTATAGATAGACAACTAAAGCCTCAGAAGAAGAGACTCATAATGTTAATGAGTTAATGACTCATAAGTGACATTAGGGAGCTAAGAGAATGGACTTGGGGTAGGAGGGACAAGTCAAACCAGGGAGCAAGATGCCCTGTTGCAGGCTACTGCAGAACTACCAAGAGAGACATAAGTGGTTTGAACTAGGGCAGTGGAGGTGGAAGAGATGAGGAACTGTCAGTAAGGGTCATTTTTTGAAGATAAATTCAATAGAGTTGACTAATGGAACTAAACATACAGCATGAAGCTCATTGGTTTTTGGTCTGAAAACTGGATGCTTGTTAATACTAGGTGGGCAAGGCAAAGAGAGAGGTCAGTTTGAGGGAGCAAAGAAGAGCTTTATTTGGGCTTTATATGTTTAAGAAAGGCTGATGTCTAGTCAAGCATTCACAGAAGTACTGGGAACTGTCAACGGCGTTCATATGCATTGTGTCATGTGTCATGCCGTCTTACTGATCCAGTGAGATAGATGCTAAGATTATTATAACTTAACCAGCAAGACTTAGAGAAGTAAAGGGATAATGTCAAAGTCATATAGGTGGAAAGCCTTGACGGAAGGATTTGGACCAAGGCTGACCAAGGAGCAAGAACTCCCAGTCACCATCCAAACAGCCACAAACCCTCCTGATGCAGTGGATCCAGGTTTCGTGGGATCTAAAGAATATACAACTCGGGGAGTAGCTTCCCTGGTGGCTCAGACAGTAAAGAATCCGACTGCACTGCCAAAGACTGGGTTTGATCCCTGGGTCAGGAAGATCTCCTGGAGAAGGGAATGGATACACACTCCAGAATTCTTGCCTGGAGAATCCCATGGGCAGAGAAGCCTGGTGGGCTACAGTCCATGGGGTCACAAGGAGTTGGACACAACTGAGGGACTTTCATTTTCTATAAGAAAAGGAACACTTATAGCTACAAATTTTGATATGGAAGTAAACATTAAAAATGAGAAAAGAATTTATAGCAAATTATATGCTTTAAAAGCTGTGCAATACCACACACATCACAAAACTCTAGAAAATTAACATAATTCTTAATGGTTAACAAGTGAAAACATTTCTATAACATTTTTCCTACACTTCTTATCTGCAAAAAATCTTTGAATACATCTTTCTATGACAAAGTTTTCATAATGCTCTTTTCTATAAAAAAAATTGACAGATAAGTTAGTTGTGCATCTTTTATGATTTTAACATTTATCAATTTTTAATTACTGATAGTTAAGAAAAGTTTCCTTCAGAGTCACAACTCTATGTAAATGAGTAGGATTCTTTGGGAATTTATTGGGAAATCTGGAAATTTATTCAAGTCTGGTGAACAACATATAACCAGGTGACATATTGTTGAAGCCCCTTCCTAGGTTTTTCAAGATGTGTATGCAGGGGAGGGGCCTGGTGAATGCACCTGTACTGCTATTTTCTTTCCAAGTAACTGGGGAAAGGAGTGACAGGGCAGGGAGGCCTGTGCTGCCTCTCATGTAGCCTGAGAGTTGGGCTTCCCTGGTAGCTCAGCTGGTGAAGAATCCACCTGCAAAGCAGGAGACCCTGGTTCAATTCCTGGGTCAGGAAGATCCTCTGAGGAAGGGATAGGTTACCCATTCCAGTATTCTTAGGCTTCCTTGGTGGCTCAGATAGTAAAGAATCTGCCTGAAATGTGGGAGACATGGGTTTGATTCCTCAGTTGGGAAGATCCCCTGGAGGAGGGCATGGCAACCCACTTAAGTATTCTTGCCTGGAGAATCCCATGGACAGAGGAGCCTGGCCTGTTAGAGTCCATGGGGTCTCAAAGAGCTGGACACGACTGAGCAACTAAGCACAGCACAGCACAGCGACCTGAGAGTTGCCCTGCCTGAGTGGCCAGAGGAGGCATTGGCCACCTCCTCTGACACTCAGCCTGGTAAAATGATCAGTTCTCCAGTTGTGAGGTGACAGCCAGTGGTTGAAAGTGGAGAAGCTTGGAGAAAATGATGCTTTCTCACAAATTCCTCAAAAATCAGAAAAAAAAAATGGCATTACCTTTTCTATTTCCTTTACCTGCCATCTTGCCATGAGTCAGTGAGAATAACCTACTAAATATTTATCTTGCTAAAGCTTTCGATTATTTTAAAATATTTCCTGTTTGAAATGATACACATTCTTCTTATAATTAACTGATCAATAAGGGAAAGATTTGCCATGATTACACTGCTACTTGAACTCACTGTCATAAATCAGTGATCGAACTTAAATTGTGCATGGTTTTCTTTTTTCATTCAATTAATTTTTCTTTGAAATCATGATATGTTCAGGACCCTTTCTGCTATTATATAACACTGTGAAATTAGAATAGATAGGTAGTTCACATTTTTATATCCGTAGGCCTGAAAGGTAGTCGAGGACTGGAATAATCATTACAGAAGAGCAACTCTTTGTCCTGGTTGGAAAAACATTATGGATTTAAAGAAAGAAAAACAGTATGAGAATTTTTAAAAGCCAGGAAATTGGTGTAAAAAAATGGTTTCGGGGATGTTTGGAATCCCATTAAATCCACTTTCCCTTCCATATGTTTAGTAAGCTGAAAGGTACCATGGGGGCACCTTGACTCAATTTAGCATGCTTAATGGAATTTCAGAATTCAGTATTACTAGGATGGCCAACTCCCACCAGCCTAGGGCTCCATTTCATTCTTTAATTGATATTACAGAGTGCCCAGACTCAATGCTCCCACATGCTCAATTGAGTAAGAAGCCCAATTTGATATGTCAAAAATTCATATGGGTCCTTACTGTCCTAGCTGCTTGCTAATGGGTCATAAATTCATCCTAGAGGCCCGGAGAGTCCTCTTGGGGGCAACAGGGTGGCCATCCACAAAGCCATCAGTGTACAGATAAGCCTCTCACTGTCCAAGGCAGGAAATCACTGAGCCCACAGCATATGGACGCACATTGTCCTCCACTGCACCTTGACATGCTATATGAACCCAGTGATCCTCTTGTTATACTTGGCTAAGAAAGTAGTAGGAAAGAGGATCCCTAAACTAGGTCTCTGTCATCAGTCAAGGGCAGGCCTATACACACGGCCAGGTTTGTGTGGGGATTAAATCTTCCATAATGTAAGAGTCCTTTTTAATACAAAATCATAAGTTTTAAATACATAATTAGGTGCAGAGGTAAGTATTTCTTTTGAGTGAGGAAACACATCATAAAAGGTTCCAGGATCATTAGATTCAGGTCTTTTTTAAGATTTACTTTAGTTAATTTTCCAGAAATGCTTCATACAAATGGTCCCAAGTATACTCTGGATAAAGGTGAGTCCCTAAAAGGGAAACTCCATTAGCTTCATGATAAATTCACTCCTCACTTGGTGTCAACTCTGGGTGCATTGTTGATTACCAGGAGCTTTGGCAGGAATATTTGGCCCTGACAGTCTGGATGCTCTGTGTAAAGCCATCAGTGAGGTTTTCTCTACCTGCTGGTGCCTGGATAGCACTCAGAGAATTGATCCGTTTAGACTACCATCTCTTCTTCCTCACTTCCTTGTCGAGACTGGTCCTGCCAGTTAAGTCCAGACTATAGCAGGTCTTTTGAGATTTGAAAAAGGATACGACTTCCTTTAGTTTTTATCTAGTGAAGGTGCAGCCCTTTGACAAAATGAGCGTCTCTACTACCGTGGACCATGTTAATTTTATCCAATTGTATTTATCTTTCCTATTGGTAGTAAAGGATGTGCAATGAAGAGGTCTCTCAACCCCAACACCTCTCTCCTCCTGCTCTGCAGTTCTGCCCTTCAATGTTAGTGTTTCCTGGATAGCATTACAGAAATGTATTTTGCAAATGTAAACAAATGTGTGTGTCTCTTTTTGAGGTCTTCCATTCTTTTATAACGCACTAGAATAGATTCATTTAATCTCTCTTATTACAATTTGTTAGAATTCTCTGGTGAAATGATCTGGGTACAATGCTCTTAGGAGAGGTAGACAAGAAGGAAATTCTTTCAGATATTTCTCTATTTCTTTCATAGTGAAATCTTGTCTCATAGTGGGTGGGGCACCCTGCTTTCCTCTGTTAATATTTGCCTGGCATAACTTCCCTCTTTTGTTTTAGCATAGCATTTTGCTTTGAAATATAAATAGTCTTTTTTTGTGCTACCATGTGAGTTTAGTCTAATTACATTTACTGATATGACTGATTTTATTCCATTTTAGTATTTTATTTGGATTTTTAAAAAATATACTTTATTTTTTATATTTTTAATTAAGATTTTTTATATTGGAGTCTGTTTTACTGTTTTAGTATTTTAGAGTTTTCTATTTTTTTTCACAACTTTAAAAATACGTCATAGGTTTCTTAAGAATCCAATAGTGGTACACAGGTATATCTATTACACCTTGGTACTGTTAAATATACTCAGTATATTCACTATTTGTTAAAGATGAGATCAGAACATTTACTCATCTAACTTCAGCTAATTTTCTAATTACAGCAGATTATAGTATTTACATTTTGACTCAATCTTGTAATCTTAACATTTGCCTCAGTATTTGTTTTTATAGATAAATAGATTCAGTAATCAAACGTCTTTGCTGTGGCTTTTCCAATCATTTCTTGGTTGGCTAAATCTTGCTCACAGATAGATTCCTCAAGAACAGATGGGAACAATTCCCTTGAATCCTTCTTAAATATATATGTTGAAATAGTATTTTAATTCAGAAAAGTCTTAATAAATTATATTTTAAAATGCTTGTGTTGTTTCCTTTTATTGCAATTGATTCTATAATTCCCACTATGGTATCTGGGGTCTCCAGGGCTTATTTCCCATACCTAGGAAGATGTAATAGAATATCATGAGCTGTTTTTGTTTGTTTTAGTATCTTTTTTTTTTTCTTTTTCTCTTTATGAAGAAAAGAATTTGAAAAGGAAATCTGACCATGAGAAATAAAGAAATCTTTTAAAACTCATGCCTCCGCTGTGGTCAGACACCAGCATGTAATTCAAGCAATGACCTTCTCCTAAGTTACACTGGGATATGCAAAGTGGGTGGTCCCAGATTGCTGACAGCATTATAGGTCTTGCTGGGGCTTGGAATAGAGTCTTGGTCCAGTGTAATGAGTGGCAATTAGAGAGAAACCTTAGGCCCCCCCAAACTATGTCATCCACCCAAAACACAGTGATAGTTATTCTGCAGACTTTGAGATGTAATTTTCCAAAGCTTCACTTATAGGCTACCCATCTCCTTGTAAAACCTTCTGATAAATCTGAAGATGTTCAATGTTATCTTAAGAGACAATCTCTACAAGAATAGAAATCAGATTCTATAAGAGCATAGAGAACAGACCAAAGGGCAATTCCTCATGGCAGATGTCTACCCCTGGCAATGACAAAGAGAGTGGACCAGAGTGTCCTGAAGGAAAGGACATAAGAATTTCAGGCCTCCCATGTAACTGATTTATTATGCAGAGGTGTAGGTTTTACAGCAAAGAAATAATCACATTGGCAGGTTAAGTCCCTAATGTTATGGGTTCAGACCAGGTTCCGAGCTTCTGCAGGGGCAGCTAGCTCAGTCTTACACTGGATTCCCAGATTCCCTGCCCTTTGGTTCTCTGAGTGTCCATCTGATGTCCTGCTGTAATCAGAAAAAGCCTTGCTAGTGACAGTCTGTAACTGTCAGGCACAGGGACAGAAAATGGTCTCTAGATCCAAGGCCTACATGATAAAAAAGAAAAAGAATCTAAGGGAAGTGAGTAGCGCCTGTAAAAAGTGCCAAAACATACCTCTGATTTAATTCTTCAGCTGCTCAGCTAGTTACGTATCTGCTATGCTATAGATATCACACATATTTTCCTATTTTCAGTATTTCCTCTTTTCACTTTCTGTCAGAGATAGAGGAGAATGAAATATTCTCCCTGCATATACTGCAATCAATTTTATCAGTAAGTACGGATCTCAAAATAAAACAATCCTGACCCTCTCATAAAAGAAGGTATTTTCAATTGCTTGCTGATAGCTTAGAAGTACACATCATTTTTCATACTCATACCCCTGGTAATTTGTCATGCGTTTGGACATTTCATTATCAGTGATATTTTACTATCTATTCATCTCTGCTCTTTCAAGAACCTGCGTATAACATTAAGACAATAGACTTCATCCGGTCAATAAAAGAACATTCCATATGGGGTGATTAAGGAGATTAAACCAGTCAACTGTAACGGAACTCAAGCCTGAATATTCTTTGGAAGGACTGATGTTAATGCTGAAGCTACAATACTTTGGCCGCCTGATGCTAAAGAGCCAGCTCACTGGAAGAGATCCTGATACTGGGAAAGATTGAGGGTAAGCAGAGAAGGGGGAGACTGAGGATGAGATAGTTAGATAGCATCATTGACTCAATGGATATGACTTTGAGCAAACTCCAGGAGATAGTAAGGCTTCCTAGGTGGCACTCACGGTAAAGAACTGGCCTGCCAATGTGGGAGACATAAGTAACACAGGTTCAATCCCTGGGTTGAGAAGATCCCCTGGAGGAGGGCATGGCAACCAACTCAAGTATTCTTGCCTGGAGAATCCCCATGGACAGAGGAGCCTGACCGGATACAGTCCATAGTGTCACAAAGAGTTGGGCACGACTGAAGCCACTTAGCATGCACACATGCCAGGAGAGAGCAGGGGACAGAGGAACCTGGCATTCTGCAGTCAGTGGGGTCACGAGCAGTCAGACATGATTTACTGCCTGAACAACAACAAGAATGTATACTAGGATGTCAGACAGGCTGGTTCAAATGGGCAGTTTAGCCAATTCTCTCTAAGCCTTGAAAACAGAGACCATGTCCATATTCAACTCATAAGGTTGTGATGAGGATCAAATTCATTCATATATTTAAATGTATTTATTGGGCACCTCTTATATGAGCTGAGGGGATAGGGAATGACAGGATGCTGCTTTAGATACAGAGGTCAGAGAAAGCTGCTCCAGCGTTTTATTTGAGCAGAAAGCTGAATGAACTGAGAAAACAAGTCATGCAAACACCAGGGAAAAGAACTTTCTAGGCAGAGAAAAGAGCAATTTCAAGGTACACCGCAGGGGATATTATTGCCATGTTTGAGAAGCTGGGTGAATTGTGATATCATCAATGAAATCATGGCATACATTTTTTTAATGTCCAAGTGTCCAAGTGTTGTCTGACTCCTTGTGTTGCAGGGCTTAGAAAGTTTTTCATAAGTATTAGCAATTCTTTTTAGTATCTGAATCTCAGAAACACAAATATCTCCCCTTTTTATTATTCTGTTTAATGTAAGAGAATCTACTTATGCTAATCATTGAACCAAGACTCTCTTATTCTTTAAGTCAACAAGCTTGCTACTGCAAAAAGAAGTAAGTTGACTGGGTTCTTCTTTGGGACAAAGCAAGGAGCAATGATTTCAGACTTGCCTCATGCAGAATTATGACAGGATAATGTTGTGCTTTTCTGAACTTGGGTTGTCTATACTGATGGCCTCAAGGAGACAGAACCAGAAGTAGGTGGTGGGAGAGCTGTACTGCACAGAATTCCCAGAACAAGGTGATTTCTAAAGCTTTCCAGACTGAGAAGTCACAGTCTCCACACAGAGTGTATTGTGGAAGGGTGCTTCTCCTCTGTTGGAGAAGATATCTATTACATAAGTAATAGTTATTATAGAAAATTATTTATTTATAAATAAATATATTTATTGTAGAAATTAATAACACTTGTTAATTAAGAACCTAAAACAGGAAGAGCAAAGGAAGGAGGAAAGGATGGAGGAGGAGGAGGAAAAGGAGGAAGAAATCATCTATTAAGCTATCAGACAAACATACTGTTCATGTTTTATTTATTTATTTTTTGTATACAGATTCTATGAAAATATGCAAAGATTTTTAAATGATATCTTTGTTAGCCTACTATGTTCACTTCACATTTGATCTTTAAGTCTTTTCCTGACCATAAATACATCTGAGCACATCTTTTAGTGGCCACATAGTTGTCCAACAAATTTGAGCCAATTATTTATCCAATTATTGTAACCTTATGATAACCTCCCTCTAACATGTTAAAAATGTCCTTCACATAAAGCAATTATGTTTCCAATATGCATGGAAGAAAACAATATATAATGATAACAATCTCCCATCAATAAGGTGACAACTTCAATAAGTTTGTAGATTACTGAACTCAGATAACCTTGCTGGTGTAGCCACTCACCCAGAGCCAGACATCCTGGAATGTGAAGTCAAGTGGGTGTTAAGAACAAAGCTAGTGAAGGTTAACACAATCCCAACCAAGCTATTTAAAATCCTAAAAGACGATGCTGTTAAAGTGCTGCACTCAACATGTCAGCAAATTTGGAAAACTCAGCAGTGGCCATAGGACTAGAAGAGGTCAGTTTTTATTCCAATCCCAAAAAAGGGCAATGCCAAAGAATGCTCAAATTACTGTACAGTTGTGCTCATTTCATATGCTTGCAAGGTAATACTCAAATTCATTCAAGCTAGACTTCAGCAGTACATGAACCGAGAACTTCCAGAGGTATAAGCTGGGTTTCAAAGAAGAAGAGGAACCAGAGATCAAACTGCTGACATTCATTGGATCATGGAGAAAACAAGAGAGTTTCAGGAAAACATCAACTTCTGCTTCATTGACTACTTGAAACCCTTTGACTATGTGGATCTCAACAAACTGGAAAATGCTTAAAGAGATGGAAATACCAGACCATCTTACCTGTCACCTGAGAAAACTGTATGTGGTTCAAGAGGCAACAGTTAGAACCTTATATGGAAAAATGTACTGGTTGAAAACTGGGAAAGGAGTACAGCAAGGCTTTACATTGTCACCCTGCTTATTTAACTTCTATTCAGAGTACACCATGCAAAATGCAAGGCTGGATGAAACACAAGCTGGAATCAAGACTGCTAGGAGAAATACCAATAACCTCAGGTATGCAGATAGTACTACTCTAATGGCAGAAATTGAAGAGGAACTAAAGAGCCTTTTGAGGAGGGGGAAACAGGAGAGTGAAAAAGCTGGCGTAAAATTCAACATTCAAAAAATTAAGATCATGGCATCCAGTTCTATCATTTCATGGAAAATAGAAGGGGGAAAGTGGAAGCACTGTCAGTGGTTCCAAAATCACCACAGATGGTAACTGCAGCCATAAAAATAAAAGGCACTTGCTCCTTGGAAGGAAAGCTATGAAAAACCTAGATAGTGAATTAAACAGCAAAGACACCACTTTGCTGACAAAGATCTGTGCAGTCAAGGCCACAGTTTTTTCAGTAGTCATATACAGATATGAGAGTTGAACCAAAGAAGGTTGAGTGCCAAAGAATTGATACCTTTTAACTGTGGTGCTGGGGAAGACTCTTGAGAGTCCCTTAGACAACAAGGAGATCAAATCAGTCAATCCTAAAGGAAATCAATCCTGAATATTCATTGGAAGGACTGAGGCTGAAACTGAAGCTCCTGATGCGAAGAACTGACTCATTGGAAAAGACCCTGATTCTGGGAAAGATTGAAGGCCAAGAAGGAGGAGGCAGCAGAGGATGAGATGGTTAAACAGTATTACTGACTCAATGGACATGAATTTGAGCAAAGTCTGGGAGATAGTGGAGGACATAGGAGCCTGGCATGCCGCAATCCATGAGGTCACAAAAAGTGGGACATGATTTGGTCACTGAACAAACAACTACAACAACAATAAACAATTAGATAGAACGGCATCTATCTGCATTTAAAAATTTAGGTAGGTAGGCAGATAGAGAGACAGATAGTTAGAAAGATAGATAGATGGACTGTTAGAACTATTCAGTTTACTGACATCCTTGATATACAAATAATGGCTTTAACTCCTTGCTAAGTTTCAGCCATGGACCGTCCCCCTCTCAGTACAACTGCTCACCGATTAGGATGTGCAGATGATGCAAGGCACTGGGTCTGTAAAGTAGGGCCCAGAATCAGCAGTGTCCCCTTTACCCGGTAACTTGTTAGAAATACTAATTATCTGGCCCCAACCCAGACCAGATATCAGAAGCTCCAAGGATATGGCCCAGCAATCTATTTTAGCAAGACCTCTTGGTGATTCTGATGCACACTCAAATTAAAGAACTACAGAAAGAGGGAATATGGCAGCTGAATACTGTCACTACCAGTAAATAGACCTGTGACTTCCCACCAGTTACATCCTCTGGGCTTCATTTTTCTCAGTCAAAAAACATCAAAAACAGGAAAAGGGAACAAACATTATATTTATAATCACAGAAGTGCTATAAAGATTAGATGACACTCTATAAGAAAGCAATTGATGGTGCCTGGCATAATAAATACCCATTGATCATTTAAGAACCTATTATGTGATAGACACAGGAACACACAGTAAAGAAAGTAAATACATTCTTGGCCTTCATTTAGCAAGAGAAGAGCAGTTGTGTTTTTTAAGCAACTAAATATCATATTTGCCTTGATAACATACAATTGAGACCCAAGGAAGGGAGTGGCTAATTCTATCTGGGAAGGGCAGAGAGTCAGGAAAGTCTTCATAGATGAGAAGACTGTGAGCCATAGAGAGACCGGGCTAAGCCAAGTCTTGGAAATTTGAAAAGTCCAGGCTTGTGCAGGGGGCAAGAAGAGGTCACCGTTTAGACATGAATGACACATGAATGAGACACAGAATTTCCTGTCATACTAATGTCTGCCCGGAGAGGAAGAGTCAAAGAGGAAGCCACAAGTATTTAGAAGGAACAAAATTCAAGAAAGAGGAAAAAGATAAGGTAAGAAGCAAGCAAGATCATGGAGGTCTTAAATAGTCTTTATATTTCAGCTTCCAAGCAATGTCAATTTTCCTCTTTTTCTTTAAAATATTGTTCTAAAGAAAACTGCATTTAAAAAATAGTATTGATGGAAGAAAAGAAATTACAGAAAGGCTATATCACAATTTGAAGCCCAGTGGAAAGGTAAAGTGACCTTGCTGCTGCTGCTAGGTCGCTTCAGTCATGTCTGACTCTGTGCGACCCCATAGACGGCAGCCCACCAGGCTCCCCCGTCCCTTAGGAACTTTTCAATATTTCTTTTCTTTCTTTCTTTCTCTTACTAATTGCCTGAAGGAAAGCAAGCCATCGTCTTTCAGGGAGAGGAAAGTGGGGTGAAAGGGGAGGAAAAGAGGAGAGAAGAATGAAAGGGGTAAGGAATAGAAGGAGCTCCTTGGGGATTCCCATATGCAGGGCCAGGAGCCTGCAGCCGACTTTCAGATACACTGAAGTAAATCATTTACTGCCTTTGGATTTCTTTGGCTCCTCTGTGGCCCATTATTTATGACTGCGTTCTTTGTACATAGTTATTTTTTATGATTTTGTTCCCAAACTAAGCACTTGGTACCACTGTGCCAGGACAGCCCCTCTGAAAATTGACCACTTTGTTCTGTTTAGAAAGAACTATAGATTTACAAATGCAGGAAATAAAACAGTGTCCATAAAGTAGATGTTCTGGGTCCTCTGTTAGCTTATTCTACATTTAAAATGTTTTCCCAGTCAGCCATTATCATGATTTACAGCTTTGCCCAAAGATAGAGGCCTGAGACCATCCACTCCTCTAACTCAATTGAGGATGACTCGAGTCCTCACTTCCTTTGCCTTCATATCTCCAGTGAGGACAGGAGAAGTCACGATGCTCTGTGTAAATATACGGATGTGCATTCTTGTTCTGTAGCTCGGGTTTGAAATTTTCCACTCTAGAAGACAGTTACCACTTTCCCTTGCTTTTCCCAAACATGAAGTCAGTCTTAGAATAAGGCAAAGTTCGTTTAGAGACCATGATGCTCGTTTCAATATAATTAAATTGCATACACATAGTCACACTCAGGGAGAGCTGGAACGTCAGCTTCTAATTTGCCACCAAACAAACATTGTCTCCGGTTATTTTCCAGAGCCTAGGGTGGTAACTTTAGTAATTGAAGAGGGGAATAAACAAAGTTAGCATAAAATTATAGTCTGACACAACCTTAAATTCTGCATTTTAAGATCGGGGTGAGCTCAGCTGTCACGAGGCCTAAAATAAACAAGTGTCCAGGATGGAAACAATAGTGTAGTTAAAAGTCAACCGCGTAAGCGACTCAAGCTTTCGAAGTACCTTCTGCCTGGGGCAAAGTGAAATTCTGAGGGATGAATCTGACAATCTCGCTTTCAAGACAGTAACATGTTTAAACAACCACCACAAAATGGACTCACACAGACACACGTGCTTTTATTCTCTTTGTAAAATGTTGAGAAATAATTGTGTTGATAAAACATAAAAGTTATTGGGTTGTCGGTGTTCTGAGTTACAAGGTGAATGCCAGAGGATTTACATTTTTCAGAACTTCAAATGGTTGGGAAATGGAAAGAGGAAGTGAAATGAAGTGTCTCTCTGCCTGAACTGTAACAGATCAAGGGACAAGACCCACGAACAAATATCAAGCGTGAAGAATCTTCACGCTTCCCCATCTCAGTAAATGGAAACTCTTGTGTTTCCAATTGCTCAGACCAAACCGTTGGGGGTCTTGACTCCTTTCTTTCTCTCCTGCCTTACATCTAATCACGCTGCAAATTCCATCAGCATGGGCATCAATCAGCCTGGCCCTAGTGACAGTCATTGTTTGCCAGTTTCGTTATCATAGTAGATTGTTTATTGGCCTCCTGTTCCCACCATTGCCCCTTTGTATTCTCTTTTCACCCCAGCAGCTGAATGATACTGTTAGAATTTAAGCCAAACCATAACAATGACTATCCATCTCTCTGAGAGTAAAGCCTAGCTGGTTTATAGTATCCTAAAAGCTTCCCTTGTGGCCCAGCTAGTAAAGAATCTGCCCGCAATGCGGGACACCTGGGTTTGATCCCTGGGTGGGGAAGGTCCCCTGGAGTAGGAAAGGCTACCCACCCTAGTATTCTGGCCTGGAGAATTCCATGGACTGTAAAGTCCATGTAGTCGCAAAGAGTCAGACAGGACTTCGTGACTAAACCACCATCATTAGGAGTTTTGGTTAAAAATAATTATTTTCATCAGTAAAGATTTTCCTGACCACCTTACTTAAAAGTGAAGTTTCCTCCTTTACTCTCAGGATTCCCCAATTCCTTTCATTATTTCTACCATAGCAGCAATTATCTCCTACAGAATACAAATTTTATTTGTTTATTATATGTTTCTTTTATCAGGGATGTTTGTTTGTTTGTTTGTTTTTTGGCTGTTTCCACAGTGACTATAATAGTGGCCCTTAATAAATAGTCATTTAGATAATAAAAAGAACATCTTCAAATAATGTGAACTGTACCACATATAAGAGGGCTTCCCTGCTGGCTCAGTGGTAAAGAATCCACCTGCCAAGGCAGGAGATATGTTCAGTCCCTGAGTCAGGAAGATCCCCTGGAGGAAGGGAATGGCAACCCACTCCAGTATTATTGCCTGGAGAATTCCATGCCTGGCAGGTTACCGTACATGAGGCCTCAAAGAGTTGGACATGATTGAATGATTAAACAACAACAACTGCTTATAGGACCAGCTTTGCTCTGGTTCACTATCAATATTTGGGAAACAGATATGAGGAACCTTAGGACTCATAAATAAAAAGAGGGAAAAAGAATTCTGAAGAAACTGTGACTATTTAAAGAAGTTAAGTACCCTTGCTTCATTGGTTTTGTGGCTCCATGGGACAATCCGTTGACTCATTTCTCTCCCAGGCCCAACAGATGTCATTCTAGAATATTTAGATACAAATACGTAGGAAAGAGGAAACAATTTTAAAGACTGGTTTATGAGAAAATGAAGTCGCTCAGTCGTGTCCGACTCTTTGCGATCCCATGGACTGTAGTCTACCAGGCTTCTCTGTCCATGGGATTTTCCAGGCAACAGTACTGGAGTGGGTTGCCGTTTCCTTCTCCAGGGGATCTTCCTGACCCAGGGATCGAACCCAGGTCTCCTGCATTGCAGGCAGACACATTACCCTCTGAGCCACCAGGGAAGGCCCCATGAGCAATTAGCCAACAGCATTTCCTAAATCCATTAAGGGTCTGGCAACACTGTCCATATTTCCAAATCACAATGATATTCCCTGTAAAACACACATCTAGCATTAAAAAGTGTTAGTAATAATACTACCAATTTCATTCATACTTTCAAGTTTGATTTAAAATAACAGGTTTACTTGCCTCCAGACTAACTTCTCTAAACCCACTCTGGTTTTATTTAGGCCCTGAATTAATGAGGCCATTCTAATTTTTCAAACATAGACTAGGATTAGGATTCTCATAGTATGACCAAAGAAATGGCTTGGGCAAAAGAGATGAAGTAAATTTTCCTTCTTGCCATTCTGAAATGAGGCGACTTAACGGCACTGAAGACCTTCAGCTGTGGTTGTGTGGTGTCTTCAACTGACCCCGATGGATCTGTACCAATGCACACTGGTGTCCACCATTTGCTTCCAACCGTCATGGACTGCTTTCTGTCCTCAGGCTTGCTTCCCTGGGGTGGTGGAAGGAATAATGATTTAGGAGTGAAAAACAAAACTTCTAAGTAATAAATAGCCTTGGTGAACGATAAGATGAATGAATCTACCCAAGACTGTCTCTCAGAGGCTGAAATGAGTCACTTCACATTTTAAAGATATTGCAACAACAGATTCAGACGCACAGAGGATTCATTTTCCTAACAATGCTGCCAGGTCTTATGTTTCACTGGAGAAATCGAATCACAAAAATTAGAAAGCATCTCCTGGTCGGTACCCTAAAGAGGCATACGAAATTGTCCACTCTATTATTTTCAGAGAGAAAACACCTTACTGCACTGAGCCAAGCAGATGGTGGAAAAGGATACCTTAAGGAATCCAAACCATTAAGGCAGGAGCAGCTTGGAAACCAGCCTGAATCCCTGTGACACCAAGAGTTCCCCAGACCTTGGAAGACTCCACAGGACATGGCATTTTTTTTACTCTCCCTGAGAAATCTGATGTATATAAGGACAGTCTCAATCTTGGTCCTTTCTGTTAAAAATGAATCAATGACTCAAAGTCAAATCATTTTTTTTAACTAGAAGAATTTTTTACACCCCCTGCCCATCTTCATGGCCAACAACAAAATATATAAGAACTGAAAGTGCCAATTATTACTACCTTCAAATTGTTTCTCCTCACAAGAATTATTTTTTGGTTTGGGCTGTGTAGCATGAGCATTTTCCTTAGCTGCTTACACGGCCATGTGCATATAACATCCCCCCTTTTTTAAAAACTAAACTTATTGCTGTTTTTCATTTCATCCCCTCTGTGCTTCATCAGCCTTTCTGCATACCATGCAGTGGAGTTCAGAGATCAGCATAAAAAAAAAAAATCTCAGTTAAGAACATCTGAAGAGCTTTGCAAGGCCGTGTAAATATACAGAAACAAACTCACCTATATCAAAAGGGTAAAGAACTCCTGAACAGTAATTCAAGGTCAGTGATTTGCTTTTATCCCTTTCCAGCACTTTGCATAGCTGGCAGCTCTCCATTCTTTAGGGAGTACAGGGAAGAGAGAGTCCACAGGACTTCACAGTCTCAGCCAGAATTTCCATAATCACATCAACAGATGGAATAATAATCACCACCAAAGTCACTGCACAGTCTTTCTAACGCAAGGAAACTTCCTCCTGCTTCATTTCAAAACCATATCCACTGGCAATTTAGACACTCGGTATTCTTATTTTCTGGAAATGTTGCCAAGTTAATGTGATTCTAAAATAACTGCTGAGCACAAGCCCTGCATTTGAATACAGTGCTCTGGAGGGAGCCACTGAACGCATGTAGGGAGCTTGAGCAAAGGCAAGGCTCTCGTCAGTGCTACCTGGAACCCTGTGATGTTCTTGGCCCCTAGAAGTGGTGAATGCAAGGCCAGTCACACTCAACACGATCTCTAGGCCACCTGGGCCCTGTCTCCACAGCTGCAGTTTCAATCAGTTTCAAACTGCGCTTGATGGTGTCCTTCCCCAGCCTCTAGGTAGTACGTTCTCTCTATGGTCTTGATTATCCCAAAGGGAAAAGCCAGTTATATGGACTATATTGTCAAGTATATCTACTAATAAAATTAGATTCATAATTTCTAGAGTCTGGTCTGCTATTGTACTTAGTGTTTATTGCTAGACAACAGCTCTGAATCTTCCCAAGAAGTGCCATTTGAACAGGGTGACAAATTTAAGTTAATCATTAAAGAAACCTGAAAAGTATATCTATTATATACATTTAAAAATTAGTTGAAATTTAAGGCTTTATTGATACATGCACTGTCTGAGAGCATTTAGAAACAGACATTGGTTTCTCAAAATAATTCTTCTAATTATTCATCTACGAGAGAATCTTTTATTAATATAATGTCCAGGTCACATGTATGGACAATCTGAATAATCATGAAAGTATAATACTAATATGAATCTCTCATCTACTCTTAAGACTTCATAAGGTGTCAGAGTAATTATTACATATATTACATAATCTCCTAAAAAGATAATGAAACCAGGGGAGAAAGAATCTATTATTTAAGCAGAAAATTTTATTGAGATCTATTGATATATGTCAAGCATTATAAAAGATTTTAAGAAGAATACAAAGAATCCTTTTTTCTCTTTGTACATTCCATCCCCTTGAAGTTTATATCATTTTACATAGTAGGATCAGCTGTAGTCTAATTGGAAGTCTCTGAAATCTATGTTTATAATAGCAATCTCTCTTCTAAGCTTTACACCAACATTAACAACTATACTACCTGGCATCTGTTTTTTATGGGGAAAGGGAGGTTTAAAGTTGCTGGAAAAAATGCATGATGCCCAGTTAAATTTGTTCCAAACTTACGGGACAAATTCATACTTTAAAAAAAAAAAGCTAATTGTTTATCTGAAGTTCAAAGTGAGCTAGGCTTCCTGAAGTATAATTTGCTAATTCTGGCAACCCTGGGGTGGAAGCTGGGATCAGTTTTTATTCTTTCGTGTTTTGATCTTTGCATTTTCCCGTCTTCTATAACTTGGAGCAATAATCAAGCCCTAAGCATTTCCTTGTCTCAAGGATTTTTGCAGGATATACTTTACTTGTTGAAACTCTATGAAAAGATTATCCATGATGTTTAAAAAGAAGAGGATAGAGAAGGAAGATGGAGAAGGCAGAAGAGTGACTTGAGAGAGACATTTCCCTTAGATGACAGAGATCAGAGATGGGCAGGTCTTGCATTTATAAGGAGCCAGCACATTGTTCGAAAGCACTTGTCTTACAAGGATGATAAGGCAAGACACTGAAGAGGATGATGTGGAAGAAAGGCGTGTTTACGGGGTAGTACACATGGTTCCAAGGTTCCTGGCCCCACTACCCAGTCATGTGGGCCAGCAGTGAGTGGCCTAGAAGCAGTGAACATATTACACTTGAAGGTTCTGTGTGCACAAAATGATGGGTGCTTTGATGAAAACAAGTGTCAGCTGCTGACCACAAGGGGTTTTTTTTTGATGCTTTGGCATCAAATAATCTCAAGAATCTTCACACCAGGGGATTATGAGTAAATTTCCTCCTACACACCAGAACTATGGGCACTTAGAGTCTAATGCAATTGATTTAAAGGGAATAATGAAAATCAGGTATTCCATTATTACATTTATGGTATCAAGTTCAGACATTTTTGTGGTAGACACTGATGGCTACTCACCCCAAACCATTTAGTTTCCCAAATGTATCCTTGCTGGCAGATTGCCTTCTGCTCTAAGAGCTGAACATATTAAAAATTGCTATTCCAGCTTCCTTATAAGCGATGAGTATATGACCCAATTCAGGCCACTAGGACCTGGAGAGTTTCTTCTCTGATTAAAACAAACAAGTCAGGCAAAAAATAAAAATAAAAACAAAAACCTATCATAAGGGAATGGAAAGATGCTCATAGGTACGATGATGTCATTGAGTCATTTGTTAGTCAACTCTGTAATGGCCATGTATCAGAACCTGTTTGTTTTATGAGACTATAATGTTTTTAGACATGTTTAGATGGTTTTTCCTTTATTTGAATCTAAAAAAACTCCCAAATGATACAACATTACTGTTACAGATTGGGTTTTCTAGAAGCAGATGCTGAAATGCAGTTTAGGTGCATAAAGTTTACTAGGGACCAAAAACTAAAAAGGAAAGATTAAGCAACAGAAACAGGCAGAGGAAAAAGTTGAACTGGCAAGGAGCTCCAAAGAAAGTATTACCAGTCACAAGATCATGCCCAGGTCACAAAGGCCAGAGTTTTACATTCCTGCATCTCTTGGAAACTAGGTGCACGCTACTCCAGGAGGGATGTAACCTCAAGCAAAGGTGTTCTGTGAAGCTAAGGCAAATCTGATGGTGAAGACAGGTGGATGCTGACTTCCAACCAGGTGCCCTGCTGCTAACCATCAAGCCTTTCCTTGCAGGGTGATCTGGGTATCTTCATTTCCACAACGGCTATATGCACACATCTATATATATGTGAACACAGAAGTACATACATACATGTATATGTGTGTGTATACATATATATATGTATATATAAAAACTGTTAAATCAATCTCTATTCTAACACCTCAAATTCACTGTGATCAAAATTAAAGATGACCCTACTCCCATGTCAATAAGCTAGGGCTGACATCTCAAATTGTCTTTAATATATCTTAACTTCCCTCCTCCATCCAGTCAATGCATAAGCCTAGTGAGTAGTGTCTTGCTTTGGGCTGTCCCCCCACCATTCCCATTAACGTTAGTGAAATTCAAGTCTCACTGTGCTTCAACTAAGGCTAAAGCCATTTTTTTTCTCCAAACCCTTACACTTCTCCAAAGCAATACTACCAACTTGTTTTTCCTAAAGCCAAGTTCTGATCGTCTCGTTGCTCCTCATAAAAGCTTTGACAGCTCTCCTTTAACTATCAAATTTTTTAAATTTCTTGTTTTCCATTTTAGTCTTTTTAGGGTCCTCCCTTTAGCTTATCATTTAAGAAAAAACAGTGAGTTCATTAGTGATTCCAATGTGATGCATTCTAACATTTCTGCCTTTCTTTTATCAATGCCATTTTAGAAATCTTTTCTTTAACCTGCAATTATGCCTTCTCAAATTTTATCAGAGGGCAACCTGACCTGTCAGACCCACTGGGCAGTTTGCCACACCAAGACTTACTGGCTGAATGTCAGTCCTAATCTTGGTATATGACATATTCTGCCTTTTATTATGTTTGTGGGGCTGACTTACAAATAGGCAAATAAATATCTGCTTAAGGCACCAGAAAAATCAGGACACAGCATACTGAGTTTGCATGTCCCCATGATCTACACATCTGTTCTGCATTTAGGCCAAAAGAGTCCTAGCACCAGCATACACTACTCCTATACCACTATAATCTGGAGCTCAGCTTAGCAACTTCTTCCTGACACAGGCTTCAAATATATACCATGTGCTTCTCACTTCATGTCTTGAGTTTTCCTGTTATAGACATGAGATGCTGTGGAAACTACTCTTTGCCCACACACAGATCCCATGGGGCAGACTTGAAGCACTGAAAGAAGACAGGCAAAGCTGTAGACTCATCGTGGACCTGACAAGTTGCACTTCCCTCGCCAAGGCTGATCCAACTCCTGCTCCTGCTGAATGTTCAACCTGTGGGCAGTGTATATCAATATTAAGCCCTCAACAGGCTTCATTCCTCAGGGAGACTGGTTAGCCACTCAGTGGCAGGTCAACTATCTCCACTTCAGGAAGAGCAGCAGAGCATTCCTACTGAATGTTGACTTTCAGTCCCCATCTGCAGTGTGTCTCACTGCACCATCGTTCAAGTGCTAACAGAATGCCTACTCTGTGAAAATAGTATCCTACATGACATCTTTGTACCAATTCTAAAGTGAAGGACATACAACCATGGGCTCCTGACTATAACATCCACTTACTTATTAGGCTTCGCCGGTGTCTCAGACTGTAAATAATCTCTCTGCAATGCAGGAGACCCGGGTTTGATCCTTGGGTTGGGAAGATCCCCTGAAGAAAGAAATGGCTTCCACTCCAGTATTTTGGTCTGGAGAATTCCATGGACAGAGGAGCTTGGCAGGCTACAGTCCATGGGGCCACAAAGAGTGGGACAAAACTGAGCAACTAATGCTTTCACTTACCTATCATGAACCCCATAATCCAGGAATAGCCAGCCCCATCAAAGGTGTAAAGGTCTTCTGAGGGCTCAGCTGAGGCGCCAAGTTGAGGCCAGCACCCTGTGGGGCTGGGGGGAGGTGTTTTTTGGGTGCACAATCATGTACTAAAGGGAGGAGGACAAGGGAACACAATATAGGTTACACTAAATTCGAGATTGCAGGTATCATCTGGCTTCTTTTTAAACAAAGAAAGGGGTTACTTTCCTGGGGGTAGGGGGTGGGGAGGGTAATGAAGCCTGACTTGATTGCTACACAGCAAAGACAGGGAGGAATATTTTGAAGGCAGGGGACTAACCGTGGTGTCTTTTGGCACTCCTATGTCAAATGTAATTGAGGAAATCTAACAACCACACCCTGATAAGGGCAACTATAGGCTCAAACCTCTTGGGAATGAAGATCCGGCTCATCCTACTGGCTTAGCAGTTCAGGTGAGTGATAGTGTTAGCTGAGAGTGAGAGAAATCTAAAATGGGAGATAGTGAAGGGAGGCGAGGAGTATCACTAATAGGCTGGAACCTATTGTAGCAGTGGTTCTGAAGCCTGCCTTGCCAATCCCTTTTAAGGTTTTTTGGAAATTTAAAATGTTTGGGCACCTTGATGAATCAGACTTGTACTTCTATATGAGGAAGAAATGAGAGGAGTATCTTAGACAAGACAAGGATCTTGTTAGGAATGAATGGATCTGAAAAGGAGTTCTTTGTTTATATGACACCCCAGGTTCGTGCACTGGCTTTGCTTTGGGGTCAGAGTAGGCCTCAGTAACAGCTTACATGATTCCAGTGTAAGCTGCCAGATTACTTCTGCCACCACAAGCACCACCACAGACCTATAACCTGTCTTACAGACAGCTCCACATTACACCTGTTTGCTCATATCCAAGGTTCAGTGGTTCCTGGCTCCCTCCATGTATCCCTAATACTACTGTGGCATGAGATGGCTCAGCACCCACTTGGCATCCATACATATGCAACCCAGAAGTTTTGGAAGTAGATGTTTCATAGGGAAATTTGTATCAGTGGAAGCTGGGACTCAACAGATAGATTTTTCTCGCTTCCTCCTCGACCATCATGGACCATTTGCAATTGCAGTGACTCTATATATGGTCTCTAAGAAAACATTCTGAATGACAGTGCAATCAGATCTCCAGGAAACTGTGGTCTAGTAGGCAATGATGTCTCTTATATTTGTTCTTCCGCCTCAACTTCTGTACTCCCCAAAAGAACATTAGTGCAGAAGTGTTTGCTTTTGTCAGTAATTTCAAGGGAAGCTGGACTATTACACAGGTATATAAAAACAATAAAAATTTTCATTTTAATGATTTCATAGTTGACACATATATACTATATATATAATTATATATAAATATGTTATATTTATATATAAACATTATATATTTATAATATAAATATATATTATATAAATTATATATTATAAATATATATAATTCTCTCCTTAGTTTCTTAAATTATCTTTTTAATTTTTGGCCACACTGCCCAGCATGTGGGATGTTAATTCCTAGACCAGGGATAGAAGCAATGCCCTCTGCAGTAGGAGCATGGAGTCTTAACCCACTGGACAGCCATGTAAGTTCCTATATATGGTTTTTAATTGGTGCTGTCATCAAAGAAAAAGTGAAACTAATTTGGATTTCCTTCAGTTACTTTATGCCTTTGTGCTTTATTTTGGATAAGATTGGGCCTTATAACTTTTTCATAGCTAATGATATGTAATGGTCTTAATAGACTTCATTATTTCGATTTACTTGGCATCTTCTTAACTAGGCTAATTTGTGAGAAAAGATGGACATCTGGTTGTCATCATCTTTGTATCCCTCACTGAGGCTACCTTAATACTGTTAAAACTATAGGTACTTAAAATATATGTCTAAACTCCCCTTCCTCTGGGACGCTCTGAGATAATGAGTCATGGAGCAAAGGAGGAACAAAGAATAGATGAATAAATCTTAGGTAAAGATGAGCCTGGGAAACAAAGGCTAGTTATTCCGAGGAACAGGTGCTCATTGGAGCAATCAAAGAAAGTATAGTACTATTCAAAAAAAAAAAGTAATCAAAAACAGATAACTAGGGAAATAGAGAATTTGCAAGATGAGACTTAAATATTAAGCAGGTGCAAAAGAAACTAGGGGTGAGGAGTGTTTACTGCCAAAGAGAAGAGGAAGGGACTAATCGCATTTTTAAAATGTATTTATTTATTGTTTGGCAGTGCCTACTCTTAGTTGCAACATGCAGGATCTAGTTCCCCGATCAGGGAGCAAAGCAATGTTGCCTGCATTGGGAGCTCAAAGCCTTAGGTACTGAGCCACCAGGAAAGCTCCCTAACCATGTTTTTAAAGAATGGAAGATCCAATTTTCTTTTCTCTGAGAACTTATACTCCCATTGGGAAAAACAAGAAGTAAATATGAGAAGTAGTTGAGCGAGGCTGAAGACCATAGAAGTGTACAAATAACTGATTATGTAGAAGCACTTTTGGATTTCAGAGATGGTAAAACTTAATGACTGTTAAGTGCTGAAAGGAATTTACACTGAGTGATAATTGTGCTTCATCTTAGGGAAATAAAGACATCTTGGTAGACCCAGATATTCTACTCAGATGAACTTATCTAACAGAAATACATAATTATGTTCATCAAAAACACGCACAAGAATGCTTTTAGAAGGACTACATAAAATCGCCCTGGAAAAACCATAAATATCATATCTAGTAGAATGAATGAATGAAAATTAATTGTGGTATATTCATTCAATGGAAAAAGCAACTAAATAAACAACAACTATAAGCAATCCAATTAATATGAAGTTCAAAACCAGGCAAAAATAATCTAGAGTGTCAGTAGTCGGGAAAATGTTTATCCCTGGGGACGGAAAATACTAGTAGGGGATATGAAGAGCACTTTTAGAGGCAGATAATGTTTTCATCAGGTAAACGGGCTATATTCACTTTGTGAAAATGTATCAAGATGCATATTTATCATTTTACTGGCATATCTTATAACACATAGATTCAGATTTTTTAATCTATAAAAATCCATATATCACCAGCTGTATAAAGATCTTGATCAATTTTGGCATCCCAACAGCTTTCTTATGCCCACCTCAAATTTCCCCCATTAGGTTATCACCAATCTGACTTCTGTCATCATATATGAATTCAACCTGTTTCTGATTTTCATACAGTAAATAATAAACTACTTATTCTTCTGTATCTTGCTTCTTTTTCTCAATACCATGTTTGTGAGATTTAATGTTGTTGCTCACTGCCATTCTCTTGTTGCTGGATATTTTATTATATCCAATTTTAATTATGACAAGGCAGATATATGTATGTGTATATATATATATATATATATATATATATATATTCCTTTTGTGGATATTAAGAACTTTTTTCTTAGCTATATATAAGAAAGTAAACTTTCTGGGTTAAATGGTATATGTATGTACAGGTTAACTATATATTTGAAACAGTTTTTTTAAAATGGTTGTACCAACTAGGACCATCACCAGTAATATATATGAGTTCCAGCTAACCACATACTTGCCACTCTGCATGTGATCAGTCTACTTAGTTTTAGCCTTTAGGGTAATAATAAAGATATCATCTTGTGGATTTAATTTGCATTTCCATAATGAATAATCATGTTGAACAATTTTTCATATGATTATTTGACAAATTAGATACCATACTTTGTGAACTTTTTCCAAGTCTTGTCTATTTTTAAATTTTAGTTGTGTTTTCTGTTTTTTCTTATTTATGTTTTTTTTTAATTTCTAGATGTGAATCCATTGTCAAATAATTCATTGCAAATGTCTTCTGTTCCTGGTCTGCAACTTTGTCTTTTAATCTCTTTAAGATACCTTTTAAAGACAGAATTTTTTTTATTTTAATAATGCCAATTTTACCTATAATCAGCTAATACTTTTGTTGTCTATCTAAAACATCTCTCTCAACTCCATATTCAGGAAGACAGACTCTTCTGCTTTCTTTCGGAGGGTGTTTTCTTCTTTCTTATTGAAGTCTATCATTCATCACAAATATATTTTTTTCCCATACAGTAGAGACAGGCGAACAGAGAACTCCATAGGTCATACTGTTTGATATCTTTCATAAAAATGAAAGTGAAAGTCGCTCAGTCATGTCTGACCCTTTGCAGCCCCCATGGACTATAGAGTCCATGGAATTCTCCAGGTCAGAGTACTGGAGTGGGTAGCCTTTCCCTTTTCCAGGGGATCTTCCCAACCCAGGAATCGAACCCAAATCTCCTTCATTGCAGGCAGATTCTTTACCAGCTGAGCCACCATTAGTTTTGAGAAATTTTGACCCAGAAAATTTTCAAACACTGACTGTCTCATATTCTCTTTCATATCATATATTGGATATTTACTATATTCCATATATTTTTTATACTTTCTGTACAATCTACCATTTATTTCATCTCTGTGGATCAATCTGGATACTATTGGTCTATTTTCTGGTTCACTAATCCTCCTTTCTGCTATGTTTATTCTGATGTTAAATGAATCTGCAATTCGGTATTTAATATTAGATACAGAATTCCCATTTGTCTATTTTTTAATGCATTCTAGGTCTCTGCTGAAATTCTACATACTACTCTAAATTTTGAATATATTAACTATAATTATTTTAAAGTCCCTGTCTGATAAAGCTAACGTCTGCATAACCCTGTAGTTCATTTATATTGCCTGTTGCTTTTCTCATGGGTTTTGCTTACTGTGTTTTTGTGTATTTTTAACATGTTTCATAACATGTTATTTCAAGCCAGAGGATTAAAAATTAAAGAATATCACAGTGTTGTGATCTTAATCTAAAAGGGTTAACATTTTCTTTTTCTTTTAGATTTATTTGGATATACTTTTGCTTTGTTTTGGTAGGCAGACAGAATACCAGCATGTCATCTTAATATCTCTGCTCTTCTTCTTTCTGGATTGTAGCTCCTCAAATCCTGCTTGCGTGTGCTCCACCGTCTTCAGATTGTCACCTTTTATAGTCTAGCCTGCTCTTATCCATAGACAGACAGTAAATCCAGCACTAGTTATTCTCTTAATTCTAGAGCTAGAACCCCTTTTACAGATGTTTGGTATTTTCAGGATAAGAAAGTAAACAGTGAAGAGCCTTCTGGAGCAGAATCACAGTCTGAGCATAAGCCCAGTGTTAGAATGGATGCATTATTTGATGAAGACATTATCAATTGAAATAGCAAGTTTGTGTTAGGTGACTTTAAGGAAACAAAAATGCCTGAATGGAACTAGATTATCAAGAATTTATTTCAGAGCTGGTAGGGGGCCATTAAATCTTTTTAAGCAAAAGTGCAATAGAATGAGTTGGGAAAGTTTAGTCTATCTATTGCCTCTTACAAAAGTAAAAACATCTTGATTTTATGTAAAGGAGCTGTCAGAACAGTATAAACCTATATAATCAAAGTGATCTGACTTCTTGAAGAATAAACTTCTAAAGATACAGTTTAAACCACTTTCATGTAGCATGTAGTATATTTTGATTGTCCATTTATCCATCAATGCACACTTGGAGTGCTTCCATCTTTTAGCTATTGTGAGTAATGCTACAGTGAACATGAATGTACATATATGTTTGAGTTTCAGTTCAATTTATTTTGTAAAATAATTTTTGATAACTGATAAGGTTATATCTTTTTTCCCCCCTCTCAAATTAAACTCACACTGCAATCACTGACATATTTAGGTTTTATTTTCATTTCACTACATTCTCTGATGTTCATTCTTACCATGGCATCCTTATGAAAAATCTAAATGCTGACCATAATAATGTAATATTACTATATGTAGTTACAATGCTACATTTTCTTTACCTTTTAAACTACTTCATTTTTCTCCTATAGCAATTTTGCTTTGAGTTTTAAATTTTTATTTTATATACCATTTTTCTATGACTCATGCCTGAAAAATTCCATGGACAGAGGAGCCTTGTGGGCTACAATCCACAGGGTCGCTAAGAGTTGGCCATGACTGAGCAACTGAGCATACTTTCTTTGAAAAAACAACTAGTCACTGGCTAAGTGATTAAGACCACATAGTGTGACTGGAATTTCACAAACATTCCTGCACTATCATAAAGAATATCCTAGGAAAATGACAATGGATCAGAGAGAGGAGGGTCAGGTCTGGGAAACCAGTCTGCTCTGAAAGGGGAGCACAGGTAATCAGTTGGTTATGGACAGTCAGAAAGTCATTTTCAGGGAACACCGGATTTAGCAAAGCTCTAAAGATTTAAACCAAGCAAGACATCAGAGAGGTCTTCAGCAGAATGTCATCTACACGAAAGGACATTTGGGCGGGTCTGATAGCACATGGCCTAGGGAAAATGCTTTGGTCTCTAGAAACACTGGAGAATAAGGCAAGAAACTAGCCCCATGGAATGGGATACTGGAAAGGAACCAATCACGAAATTGGGAATGAGAGCCCAGAGAGTGATGATTTGCTGTCTGTTTCCCTGTTATATCATGAGTAAGTCACATGAGTGTAGGAAACAAAGTTAGCAAAGGTAATGAAACTTAAGTTTTTTAAGTTCCTTTTTTTCACTTCCTTTCCTTAAAACAGTATTGCTTGAAGATTGCAGAAGTAGGCTGTATCTCTAAGGGGCGTTAAAGTGACTTTGCAGTGAATGTTAAAAGACTTCAGAGACAACAATTCAAGCACGTATGTTCCACTCCATGATATTTGTTCAATCATGTTTTTAAAGCTGTAGAATCCTAAGCTGAGACAGAATTTTGCACATTCTCTCTTTGAGTTTGGTTCTCTGTGTAGCTGAAAAAAACTCTTAACTCCTTTTATGTGACAAGAACATGCCCCCACTACTTTATATATGTATTAAGAAAGTGTTAAGATTTAAGTAACAGCTGTGGTGACATTTTTGTAATATCTATGTATTTATTCTCTTTATATATTTTTCTGTATAAAAAGAAAAAACTATGTAATTTATTATTTAACTCATCTATTTTAAAGGCTATGAACAGGTAGGATATTTAGAATTAGAAGTAAGAATTTAGGAGCAAAAAGTGGTAAAGTAAAGAACAGATTCAAGAAGCAGGAATGGATTGAAAACCTAATATGGGGATCATTTAGATTTTAAAAATTGTTTCATCATAAAAACAAGATTCTCTAAGGCATAAGATCCAGTATTGCTTTTAAATGAGAGAAGAACACAAGACTTGACATAAGTTACCAGAAAATTCTCAGTTGCCATCGGACATGGAATACAAAGGCTACACTTAAAACCAAGAATTTAGAAATGGAAATCCATGTTGACCAAAGAAGACAATTTTAGGTAGTTTAAAAGCAATAGCAACCTCTGAGAGTTTGAATTTAGAATTATGGTTTTATAAAGAATTCATTAGACATTGTGGTAAAATTATGCTATTGAAGAAATACTTGGAAAACTTGTTATGTTTTGCTTCAATATTTTCTAAAGTTACATCTTATAAGTGTCTAAGAAAAATGGGACTCACTTCTATAAGCATAAGCACTCTGTCAGGATCATGAGGTAAACTTTCTTCAGACTGGTAGAAGGCAATAAAGAAGCCAGCTGAAGCTAGATGGAGAGAAAACATCACAGATATTTGAACAATCTTAGAAGCTGCCTGGCAAAGCTGCTCTTACCTGGGACAGACTATATTTTAAGCATTCTACATATTCATATTGCAACTTTTTCCATTTCCTGTAAATTTCAGGGAAGATGTAAGAGAATTAAAAAGCAAAAAGTAATTTCTGCCAAGTAATTGGCAAAAAGAGGCCAATTAGCACCTTTACTTTTCTGCTTATATTAGAAATAATTAAGAGGAAATAAAAAGTTAAACTGAGAACTATTCCAAGTCCTTTGATATCAAGTTCACAGAAAAGACAAGTTGAAACTTGAGGCAACAAGTTGAATCTTAATGTCCTAGGTAAAATCTTGACCTTAAGGAAACTTTCAGGTTGACTTCATGATATTCTGTTTGAGACTATAATTAAATTAAAAAAAGAAGGCACACAGGTGAAAATTGACATGAAAGATAATCTAGTGCACCCGAACCTCCACTCAAATTCTGTTTCAACATCAAGTATAACGTTGCAGTGAAGAAAGACTTTTATGTATTTATACTGTTTAAGGGGCTTCCCTGGTGGCTCAGTGGTAACAAATCTGCCTGCAAGGCAGGGGCCACAGGAGACGTGGGTTTGATCCCTGGGTCAAGAAGATTCCCCTGGAGGAGGACATGGCAACCCATTCAAGTATTCTTGCCTGGAGAATCCCATGGACTAAGGAGCCTGGCGGGCTACAGTCCATAGGGACACAAAGAGTTGGACACAGCTGAAATGACTGAGTACACTAATATACATACTATTTAAACTGGGGAAAAGGCTGATTATTAATGCAATTAACCTCATTCCTGGGAAATCCTAACTATTTAGACCATAAGATCACCTCTTATAAAACAGGCCGAACCTCTTAGCTACATGGAGGATAACTTAAAGGCACCAAAACTAAAATTTTAGTTTATTAAATTTCAGGGATAAATGTCTGGAAAAAACAGAATAGCAATAGCGTTTGGGAGAGCAATCCCGAATTATCAAATGTGTACAGTATAGAACCTATGGTATACAGAAATCTTCTCACTGATTTGCTGGTAATTCTGCAGAGACACCACAGATTGGGAATTGTTCAGCTCTGATTCTTTCTAGCTACTTGTGAGAAACTGGCAAGTTATTTAAGCATTTAGTCCTCCAATTCCTCATCAATAAAATGGGCATAATCATACCCACTTGCACAATTTTGTTAGAATTTAATGAAATCATCTTGTAAATACTTACGCAGTGCGAGCATAGAAAGTGTTCAGTAAATGGCAATTATTGTCTTTTACCACCAAGGATCTCATCGTGCATCTGCACAAAAGCTTTTTAACAATAATAACACTAATATTTATATAGAATCCACCATTTCAGAAGGAATCTGGTATCTGTTACCTGATGGAAGCCCAGATTCAACTCAACACGAGCAGAATTTCACTGCAGCATTTCCACCCTGTGGAGGCAGTCCTCTATCCAGAAACAAGGCTTCTCTAGAACAGTCCATCTCCCTCAAGAAAGGTATAATTCTCATTTTTAATTTGCTCTATAGACCCACCCATAAGAAGACTAGATTTTCATTGGTTCAAAGGCTGTTCATATATTTTCATACAAGTCGTATAGTATTAAAACTAAAATGTGCAAGAACACTTGCTTACAAATACTTCATAGTTGTTTATGTTTCCCTGTCCACTTAGGAGTGATTTATATGTAACTCTTGATACATGCCCTCAGCCTCATGACACAAGGTGAGATGACCCCCACCACACACACACACAATCAACTTTAATGCATTTTGTTTCTTCTTCCTAATCTAATTTCTGCCTTTCCTCAAACTTTTCCAACGTGCCTTCTGAAATTCTCATTTCAGGACAAATTCTTTTATATATGTATCCTTTTCATAAGGTATTGTCTGTGGTGCTGCCATATACAATTATGTTAAATTCTACTAAACATTATTTTTGAAGGCTATCATTTGGCTGTAGCATTACCTCATCCTCATTATTTCTATACAGTTATTTGGTAGTTCTGTCTCTACTTTCATTGAATATGTTGGAATTTGGCTAATAATAGTTTTGCTTTTCAGCCCACACTCTATCAGCATCCGTAGTGCTCACTATGTCCTTTTTCATCCTTAAGGTTTGACATTCACAATGTCAGTTTTCATTTTCTTAGTAATTCTACCATTCAGCCAATCGTTTGTAGATCATGACTTTGCTTTTCCAAGCACAGGACCACTCTATAGCATCTATCTTTTACGTTACATAGAACTTAGTATGTTAGAATGTCAACTCCCTAACAGAGATAACACAATTGCCTCAGCTTTGATCAGGGAAGACCACTGGTATATCAAATTATGGCAGAGGTGAGGTTGGTCAGAGTCATGTAGTGAACCTGAAGAAAGGGACTCTGGAAGAAAGACAACTCAAATGTTATCTGCTATAGGGTCACTTCTCTGCTTGAAACTTTTATACATTTTTCTGTCTGTGGTCTTCAAGAAAAATCAAAATTTCTTAGAATAAAATCTAAGACCCTTTGTGATCTCTACAGCCTTGTCACTTTCTCCACTATCTGCCTTTCCTTCTCCTCTGCAATGCTAATTTCTCTTGGACAACTGAACACAGTGAGATTTCTCTTGCTTTGTGGTCTTTCTCTTGTTGATTCCTACTTGGAAGGGACTTTTGATCTCCCTTCTTTGGATTGCAAGCTCTTTCCCTTCCTTCCAATCATAATTCAGGCGGGGTGTTTCAAAAAGTGAAAGTGAAAGTTGCTCAGTCTGTCTGACTCTTCGTGACCCCATGGACTATACAGTTCTATACTATACTATTCTCAAGGCCAGAATACTGGAGTGGGTAGCCTTTCCCTTCTCCAAGGGCTCCTACCAACCCAGGATCGAACCCAGGTCTCCCACATTGCAGACAGATTCTTTACCAGCTGAGCCACAGGGAAGCCCAAGAATACTGGAGTGGGTAGCCTATCCCTTCTCCAGTGGATCTTCCTGACCCAGGAATTGACCGGGGTCCCCTGCATTGCAGGTGGATTCTTTACCAACTGAGTTATCAGGGAAACCTGGCAGGGGGTCTTTTGAAAGTTTTTGATAAATACCTCTTCCCCTACCTCCTCTCTGGCAGAAGTAACTTGTCCCTGGTACCCTCAGCACTTTATGCAACCTTATATCATATCCCACAATATTATAGCTTCTGATTTCTTTTCTCTCTCTTGTACTATATCTCTCTCTCTACTCAAGGAAGTGGGGCCCTTGTTTTTTGTAATTCTCTCTGTAGCATCTGTATCTAGCAAAGTACCCAGCATCTATTATATGCTCAGTAAATGTTTGTTGAAAGGAAGGGAGTGGAATGATTCATGACAGACTCAACATCAATCAATGGAAATTGCTACTATCTGGTATAATTTTATGTGAATTGGAATTAAAAAACTATAATATTAGCATAACAGACAGCTATGTAGTGATCCTTTTTAAACTGTTCACATAGTGTATAATAAAAATAACTGCTTTATTTCCTAGCCAAAGTCTACTCTGAACTGCCCTTCAAGATTCATGACTTAAATAGCCCAACAGCATAGCTCAGGGAGGCAGGGCCAATAAATCAAATATCTTCTCACTTAATTACTGTCTTTGAAAATGTAATGATGCCTGTTAGACACCAAAACATACTTAACAAACAGTTGCATTTGTGACTTATCATCAAAATTGAATTTTTTAAGAATGTATTCTGTGATTACTAAGGATTGGACCAAGAGTATAAAGTTACTTCAAACATTATATTAGTATATAACAAAATAAACATGCATGAGCTTTACCCAAGAACATTTTAGCGAACAAAACTAGTAGTTCTAATGCCATGTTTTAAACAAACTTTTAAAAACTTGACATTGACAGATATAAATATATAACAATAGTTTTTAAACCTATCAATGCAGAAGAATTCTCTCTTAGAGTTTTGAGAAAAAAAAGGAGTTTTGCAGCAATATCTTTCTCAACTCACTGAATCATCATCCTGTTTTACTACCAACCTAAATCCCTGACCTCCTATTGGGGAACCTGGCACGTCTTCCTCTTCCAGTCTATTCCAGTTGCATGATATTTCAAGCACTCATTGTTCCTATTTGGAATACAGTTCATGCTCTACCTCTACGGCTGTGTCATTCTAGTACTGTCTAGACTGTGACTAATCTCGCCATGGTCCTTTGAGAACCATCATAACCATCAATTCAATACCCAAGTTTTAGTTCACTAACATTAAGCTTGTATCAGCACCACTCAGAGGGTGACTGATTGCAGCTTTTGATCATTTTATTTCAAGTGGACTTCTCAAGTGCTGTTTGGGTCACCTCATTCATCTCCTAAACTAACGGGCATAGTCCATCTGCTATTATTGCTACTATCTTACTTATGTTTTTCTGGGTTTTTTTTTTCTTTAATGTCATGCAAAATGTCACAACCTGAAGGATGTCTGCCAAAGAAAGGACTTAAGGAGCATCATGAGAATCCCATAATTGCCCAGTGAGATTTGACCTGGCAGGCTATGGGTGTAGCAATGGGTGCCAAGACACAATAACCCGTTCATTCTCCAGTGCTGACTCACCTGTGAAAAGCCTGCATCATGGGGGGCTGCCACCATAGGGGTCCTGAGCATTTGCATAACCACATCCTCCTCCAGCTGATGTATACCGATCCTGACAGTAACCCAGCAAAGGTAAAGCAAATGTTCAGCCCAAAGGCAAATAAGGGGGGAGGAGGTGCAGAGCAAGAAGGAAAGACAATTCCCTGAACTCAGATATCATGCTAGCCAGGCACCTTGGGTTCCACTTTGTTACTCTGTCATTTTCCCAGCCACCAAAACTGGGTGGTGTTTCTGCACTTTCTTCAGTGCTAACAGGTGAGCAAGATGAGTTAAAGGTTCAGCTCTTTTTCCGACTCAGTATGTAAGTAAATAGATAGATAACAAAAACATAAACCAAATGACAGATTTATGTAGCTATATCTGTCCCCATGCTTTGAATGGTAAATACTCAAGATAATATACTAAATATTTTCATATTTCTGTGTGTATTTACAAGTAATAATGGCAATTGTTTCAAATAAAAATGTTAAGAAGAAGCTACAATTTTCAGGATTAAAACTCTATATAAAGATAAAATCTGGTAAGCAGAATTCTACCTTTTTACTGGCAGTATCATTTCACAGACATTGTAGATGGCGCGTTGTGAGTGCTACAGGGATAAGCATAGGAAGCACCTTGGCAATCCCAGGAGAGATGATTCCTGAGGAGAGAACTGGGGTAGGAGTCAGCGTAGACGTGGCATTCTCAGTTGACCTTGATGGATGGCTCGCATCTAAATGGAAGAAACTGCCAGCTTTCACCCTTTGTTAGCTATAAGCATTGATAATTCCTTCCAAAGTCTCCATACTTTGTACTTTCTGAGATTATCCTGACTAAATGTGAACAAATATTGAGTACAATTTCCAGCAGAAAGTGGGATGTGGCATTGGTCTTGTTGCCTTGGGCAAGATTGCTTGGAGTGAGTTGTGAGTTCCTGTAAAATTATTAAGCATTCTGAAGAAGCCTTCTCTCAACTCTGTAACCTGATCCTATAACAAGACTTTTATCTTGATCTCCTATTTTGTAATTCATCTCCACAGACAAATTTTGAATACCTTCCTGAATCTGAATTACCTTGTCTGGGAATCAGATGCTTTATATAATTTTTGTTGCAATTTTCAACCAGAAGCTTTGCCCCTTTCCTTGAACTCACACTTGTTGGAAGAATTCTACTCCAAATAGATTAGCAACTGTCATAATGCCTAGCTCTGAGCATCACCACTATAAAGACACTTGTCTATCTTGCAATAGACAAATAGCCACTTTTTTTTTTTACATAGCAAGAGGGAATTAATGTTGAACATGTAATTAAAGTTGCTAATTATCTAGCCTTGAGATGAGGAGATTATCCCGGATTATCCAGGGAGACTCAGTGTAGTCATAAAGGTCCTAGTAAGTGAAAGGAAGAAGAAGAGAGTTGGTGTCAGAGTGATGCAACATGAGAAAGACTTGACTGTTCATTGCTGGTTTTGAAGATAGAAAGAAGTCACAAGCCAAGGAATGCAAGCAGCCTCTAAAAGCTGGGGAAAGCAAGGAAATAAATTTCAGCCTAGAGTCTCAGAGGAATGCAGCTGCACTGTCACCTTGATTTTAGCCCAATGAAAACCACTTCAGAATTCTGACCTCAAAAACTAGAAGACAGTATATTTCCATTATTTTAATTCATCATGCATGTTGTTGATTTGCCACAATAGTAACTGGAAAAAAATATCCTTCCCTTCCACAGAACAGCTTGCATTGAGTACGAGTTATCATGTCCTTTTGGTTTCCTCAAATTGAGGGAAAATACATTTTGTGGATAATACCACGGGCTTCGGAATTCAACAAAGTAAAGGACAAAATTCTGTTTCATTAATTACTGACTATATGGCTGCTAATAAATGATTTGATTTCTCTGTGCTCATTTTCATTAAGTGTTTAATGAGGATAATACTCTTCTCATCAGGTTGGTCTGAGCATTGATTAAAATAAAGTATGTAAAGTACCTTACTTAGTGCATGGCAAATGTTATGAATTATTCAGTATATCTCCATGCCTTTGGTTCCAAAAGGAAGTTCTCCTGTCAGGTTAGTGTAGCGATATTAAGTTCATATGAGTAGAAAACTAGGTTGAAGCGATGTCAGAAAGTGTCTTTCCTCGTACACTGCTAAGGAGTTGTGATTTAATCTGGTAAGCAAGGAGTGTCGTTTAAATTTAAAATGCTTCTTGTCTCAGAAAAAGTGCAACCTATTGATACAAAGAAAAAGTGAAAAGTCATATTGAAGTCAAAATAAAGACTAAGAGTCAATATTTCAATGCTGAAATCTGGGAAGACTATCCAATAGTGATAAAGCAGATGTATATAAACGGGAAAGCGCAATCATTGGGAGACTTGTTATTCTTCTGAAAACATCTGGTTTACTGAAAAGTAGCTTTTCCTACCCCGTCTCTCCCTCCTGTTTAGAAACATGTCTTAACAACTCAGCAACAATTTTGTAGATGTTGCTTTTTGACCATCTCTTCTTTTGTGTTTCATTCTATTTCCTTATTAATACTTCCTGCCTCTTTGGGGGGAAAAATCCACTTGTCAAGAAGTAAATGAAGGGTAAACTAGTGGTGCTCCATTTTAACATGGGAGATATAAGTCTCCCAATTAAATCACCATAGGTAGTGACAGAAAGAGGATTCACTTTTAGAAGAGCAAATATTATGTACAAAAATGAATTGCAGGTTTTCATGTCTTCACTATTTTAAAGTGTCAGGGAGCTAAACACTGTGGATTAGAAAAAAAAAATTCTAGGCAAATAGAATCACACTTAGAAGAAAATTTGATGCTGTAATAAGTTTAACTGTGTCCTGCAAAATATTTATTGAAGACCTAAACCCCAGTACCTCAGAATGTGACCTTATTGGCCACAACCTTAATAGAGTTGTTGTAGATACAGTCAAGTTAATACAAGGTCATATTGAGATCGAGTGGACAACAAATCTAACATGACTTCTGTCCTGTTAGGAAAGGAGACACGTACAGCAAAATTAAGTGAAGGAAGCAGTCAGGCAAAGAGGTTAATCCAGACTAGCACCCTACAGGGAAATTTAGAAGGTAAATGATATGTGTCCCACCTTATGGAAAAGGGGCTGCCTTTTCGTATCCCCAAATAAGATCCTACGCTTTTCTGGGTGAGCCAAAGGTGATCTGAGGAGAAGGGGGCAGTGGTTAGCTATTAGCAGCCAATACTCATAGCACCTGGGAAATCGGTACAAGGTCTAGTAAAGGGAAGGTGGAAAGGACACCCAAGGAATCTACTACAATGAATACAAGGATAGAGATTGGAAATTTAACCTAACAATCATTGGCATTCTTTTAAAAGCTACTAGGAAAATTGGGAAGGAAGTAAAAAGCAAAGACAAAGCAATAAAAATAATCCTCATTTTTATTATTAAAACCTACACAGAGCACAATTTTAAATGGCTAACTAAATTCCAAATAAACCATTTCAAAATGAAATCCAACTAAAATATTCTAGTAAAATTTTAAATATATAAGACAAATATAATCCCCAACTCCTGCTGATACTGCTGCTAAGTCGCTTCAGTCGTGTCCGACTCTTAGCGACCCCATGGACTGCAGCCCACCAGGCTCCCCCGTCCCTGGGATTCTCCAGGCAAGAACACTGGAGCGTGTTGCCATTTCCTTCTCCAATGCATGAAAGTGAAAAGTGAAAGTGAGGTCGCTCAGTCATGTCCGACTCTTAGCGACCCCATGGACTGCAGCCCACCAGGCTCCTCCATCCATGGGATTTTCCAGGCAAGAGTACTGGAGTGGGGTGCCATTGCCTTCTCTGCCACAACTCCTTAGGAAAAAATAAAAGATTCTATTTCCCCACAAGTGAATAGAAATCAAACTAATCTTAGAATTCTAAAAAGCATCCCTTATCAGAAGACAATTGGAACATCTATAGTATCAGAGATTTTTTGGAAAGAGTTTTCTTATCTAATTAAACACAGTAATCTTTTATACACTGTGATATAATCTAACACATTCAAGAGCTTAGAAAATATAACAGGTAAGTCACATGTATTACTTAGATGCTTTGGGTTGCAAGTAATGTCAACAACAACTGCAGTGAAAAATGCACAGTGGCTTGGAAATTATAATAATAAAGTACCCAGAAGTATGATAGCTCTTAGACTGGATGATTCAGTGCCTCAGTAACATCCAGGACTCAAATTCTTTCCATTATTTTCTCTGACCATCTTATTTTATTTTCAGTCTAACTTTCATCTTAATAACAGGACTGGTGTACTAGGTAAAAAAGGCAAGAGATTATTGCTCCCTGTGCAGCTATTATGGGCACAGAATCATTTCCCAGAGCATGCTTACTCACATTTTGTTGACCAGAATTAAGTTATGTTCCACTTTGTTCTCTCATCATAATCAATTATGTGTGAAGGGAACATGATTGCCATGATTTACTTAAACCAAGAAGGATGGATGTCTATAAAATCACGTATTAAAAAATAAAAGATAGGGAGACATAGAAAGGATGCAAGTAGGCAACCACCAATCTCTGATGGATCATTTTTCTTGAAAAAAAAAATGTATGCAGTGTTCCTTTTACTGAACAAGAGATAAATCATTTAAAAATCTCAAAAACTGTAACGGTGTCAGAAAAACTGAAAGTTCCTTCCCTATTCGCTCTGAACCTAAAGTAGGTTATTTAGTTCGGTTATACCCTGACAAAAAGATGCTTATTTAGTTGTTGCTGTTTTTCTTTTCCTATATAACAGATGTTTATTGAGCCTATAATATGCTCGACATTATATTAGGTGCTGGAAACAAAGCAATAAGCAGAGACAAGCTTACTGTTTGGATAGATAATTCAACCTGTTCTAGGTTATGGGGATGGCTGAATGCAGGGCACCGATGCTGATGAGATGAGACCATCAGCAGATGAGATCAACAGTGGGTTCTAGTCACAAAGCTCACAGCCTGGGAGAAGAAGACACCATACGTCATGGAGGACCACCCAGGGATTGCCCTCCACCACAGAGTGAACAAGCAGGGTTGGAGAAAGCAAGTTTTGTAATAAACAGAATCATGCAACGCCCTCTTATTCTTGCAGAAGAATGTAATTGTCTAGTTAGAATAATTCCATGGGCTGTCAGGGAACTGAAGCCCAGCATCAGGGAAAAGCAGGCACTGTGCTTGGTTGCTGGGAAAAACAAGGCTGTTGGCTGGGGGCAGGAGTCTCATCTGCAGGAGCACATGGAAATGTGAACTTGAGGTTGGGTCATCAGAGGCCCTCCTGCTTTCAGATGGCAAGGCAGTTCACAATATTAATTTTAGGTCTCAGACTACATTTACTCTCATATATAAAATTTTCCTGTGCTATAGGTGTCACACCACAATTGTACGCAGTTATGTCTAGACACCATGTTCTAGTTAAAAACTGGTTTTTTGTTTATTTTTCTTGAGATGTTTTGTTTCTCAAATCTGTTGATTGGTATTGCCCATCACATCTAGAAACTTCTCAGCTGTTATTTTGTTAAGTAGTACTTCTGTCTCTTTCTCTCTCACCTCTCCCAGTGGGATTCCAATTCTAGCTAAGGTAGGTTTTACTTTTTCAACAATCTATGTCTTCTACTCTATCTTTTCATTTTGCTTGCTTTTTTTTTTTTTTGGATTCATCACTTTTGACTCTCTTAACTTAACTAAATCATTTGTCTAAGACTTCCTTGCAATTCACTAATTCCTTCTTCAACTGTGTTTTCTTTCCACAGTATCCTTAAAACTGTGTTTTAATTACCATGAAAGTCATCCACTGATCTTTTTTTATTGAAGTATAGCTGATTTATAATGTTGCATTAATTTCTGCTGTACAGCAAAGTGATTCAGTTATAAACATATACATTCTTTTTTATATTCTTTCTCATTATGATTAATCACAACATATTGAATACAGATGACCATTATATCTACTACTGTGGGCAGGAATCCCTTAGAAGAAATGGAATAGCCTTCATAGTCAACAAAAGAGTCCAAAATGCAGTACTTGGATGCAATCTCAAAAACAACAGAATGATCTCTGCTCATTTCCAAGGCAAACCATTCAATACCATGGTAATCAAAGTCTATGCCCCAACCAGTAAAGCTGAAGAAGCTGAAGTTGAACGGTTCTATGAAGACCTACAAGACCTTTTAGAACTAACACCCAAAAAAGATGTCCTTTTCATTATAGAGGACTGGAATGCAAAAGTAGGAAGTCAAGAAACACCTTGAGTAACAGGCAAATTTGGCCTTGGAGTACAGAATGAAGCAGGGCAAAGGCTAATAGAGTTTTTATCAAGAGAACGCACTGGTCATGGCAAACACCCTCTTCCAACAACACAAAGGAGACTATACATGGACATCACCAGATGGACAACACTGAAATCAGATTGATTATATTCTTTGAAGCCAAAGATGGAAAAGCTCTATACAGTCAGCAAAAACAAGACCAGGAGCTGACTGTGGCTCGGATCATGAATTCATTACTGCCAAATTTAGACTTAATTGAAGAAAGTGGGGAAAACCACTAGATCATTCAGGAATGACCTATATCAAATCCCTTATGATTATACAGTGGAAGTGAGAAATAGATTTAAGGGACTGGATCCGATAGACAGAGTGCCTGATGAACTACGGATGGAGGTTTGTGATATTGTAGAGGGGACAGGGAACAAGACCATCCCCAAGAAAAAGAAATGCAAAAAAGCAAAATGACTGTCTGAGGAGGCTTTACAAATAGCTGTGAGAAGAAGACAAGTGAAAAGAAAAGGAGAAAAGTAAAGATATACCCATTTGAATGCAGAGTTCCAACGAATAGCAAGGAGAGATAAGAAAGGTTTCCTCAGTGATCAGTGCAAAAAATAGAGGAGAATAATAGAATGGGAAAGACTATAGATCTCTTCAAGAAAATTAGAGATACCAAGGGAACATTTCATGCAAAGATGGGCTCGATAAAGGACAGAAATGGTATGGGCCTAAGAGAAGCAGAAGATATTAAGAGGTGGAAAGAATACACAGAAGAACTGTACAAAAAAGATCTTCATGACCCAGATAATCACGATGGTATGATCACTCACCTAGAGCCAGACATCCTGGAATGTGAAGTCAAGTGGGCCTTAGGAAGCATCACTGTGAACAAAGCTAGTGGATGTGATTGAATTCCAGTAGAGCTATTTCAAATCCTGAAAGATGATGCTGTGAAAGTGCTGCACTCAATATGCCAGCAAATTTGGAAAACTCAGCAGTGGCCACAGGACTGGAAAAGGTCAGTTTTCAATCCAATCCCAAAGAAAGGCAATGCCAAAGAATGCTCAAACTAACCATAAAATTTCATTCATCTCACATGCTAGTAAAGTAATGCTCAAAATTCTCCAAGCCAGACTCCAGCAATCCATGAACTGTGAACATCCTGATGTTCAAGCTGGGGTTTTAGAAAAGGCAGAGGAACCAGAGATCAAATTGCCAACATCTGCTGGATCATAGAAAAAGCAAGAGAGTTCCAGAAAAACATCTATTTCTGCTTTATTGACTATGCCAAAGACTTTGACTGTGTGGATCACAATAAACTGTGGAAAATTCTGAAAGAGATGGGAATACCAGACCACTTGACTTGCATGCAGGTCAGGAAGCAATAGTTAGAACTGGACATGGAACAACAGACTGGCTCCAAATTGGGAAAGGAGTACATCAAAGCTGTATATTGTCACCCTGCTTATTTAACTTATATGCAGAGTACATCATGAGAAACACTGGGCTGGATGAAGCACAAGCTGGAATCAAGATTGCTGGGTGAAATATCAATAACCTCAGGTAGGCAGATGAGATCACCCTTATGGCAGAAAGTGAAGAACTAAAGAGCCTCTTGATGAAAGTGAAAGAGGAGAGTGAAAAAGTTGGCTTAAAGCTTAACATTCAAAAAAACTAATATCATGGCATCTTGTCTCATCACTTCATGGCAATTAGATGGGGAAATAGTGGAAACAGTGGCTGATTTTATTTTGGGGGGCTCCAAAATCAATGCAGATAGTGACTGCAGCCATGAAATTAAAAGACGCTTACTCCTTGGAAGGAAAGTTTTGACCAACCTAGACAGCATATTAAAAAGCAGAGACATTACCTTGCCAACAAAGGTCCATCTCTTCAAAGCTATGGTTTTTCCAGTGGTCATGTATGGATGTGAGAGTTGGACTATAAAGCAAGCTGAGCGCTGAAGAATTGATGCTTTTGAACTGTGGTGTTGGAGAAGACTCTTGAGAGTCCTTTGGACTGCAAGGAGATCCAACCAGTCCATCCTAATGGAGACCAGTCCTGGGTGTTCATTGGAAGAACTGATGCTGAAGCTGAAACTCCAATTCTTTGGCCACCTGATTCGAAGAGCTGACTCATTTCAAAAGACCCTGATGCTGGGAAAGATTGAGGGCAGGAGGAGAAGGGGACGACAGAGAATGAGATGGTTGGATGGCATCACCGACTCAATGGACATGAGTTTGGGTAAACTCCGAGAGTTGGTGATGGACAGGGAGGCCTGGCGTGCTACAGTCCATGCGGTCACAAAGAGTAGAACACGACTGAGAGACTGAACTGAACTGAGCTGAACTGATTGAGCACAGTTCCCTATGCTATACAGTAGGACCTCACTGTTTAAGTATTCTGTATGTAATATGTAGTTTGCATCCACTAACCTCAGGTATCATCTTTTCAATTCTACAAGTTTTAGTCAGTTCTTTTTTTAAACTCACTATGCCATCTTAAATTTTGTGTATGCTGCAGACATTTTCAAGCTCTTTGTTTTTAAAATAAGAAGCATAATTGTTTTATATTCTGTGTCAGATAATTTTAATAGCTGAAGTGCTTGTTAACTTATTGCTATTGCCTGATTTCTTTGGTTCTCACTCACAGTGAATGTCTTGTTTCTCCATGTGTTTTATTATCCTTGACAGCAAATTATTTGGGAAATTATTTGGAGGCATAATCTGAGGCTGAGGATGATTATACATCCCTCTAGAGAGGATCTTTGTGGCTTTTGCTAGGCCTTTGGGAGGGTACCAAATCAGAACCAACTTTATGTCTGAATTTCATGTTTATAGTCACCAAATGACCCTAGTAACCTGGAACACAGGCTAGTTCATTTCCGGTTCACTGTACTAAGAGGAATAGCCCTACTCTGTCTCATCTCAAAGTGAATATACAGGGGCAGTTTCAAAATCCTTATCTTAGAGAACCCTGGGCTTTTTTCTCTTCATATTTATTCTCCTAGAACCCTACCAAGCTGTTAAAACTGTAGTTCAGTTTCACAGTTGCTATTTCCAATTTGATAAGTAACCTTCAGAGCAAAACAGATTTGAGTTCTAGGCTTTCCTCTCCAGTTTCTTGCCTTCTCCTAGGTTTCGGCTGAGTAAATTTTCTAGATTTCAGATGGTCAAACATAACTGTTAGGTTAGTTGTAGATACTGTTAGATTTTGTTTGTTTGTACTCAGGGGTTTTTGTTGTTGTTTGCTTTTGCTTTCATTTTGACATTTCCTCTAGCTGGTCTTTTAGCTGCTCCCAGTAAAACTGGGCCTCTCTAGTGGTGTCTTGGCTGTTTCTCCAGGCATGCATTTTTAGGGCTGCCTCGATTGCTCAGTGGGTAAATAATCCACCTGCAATACTGGAGACAAAGGAGATGTGTGTTCGATCCTTGGGTTGGGAAGATACCCTGGAGGAGGAAACGGCAACTCATTCCAGTATTCTTGCCTGAAAAAAAAAAAAAAAAAACAAAGCACACGGACAGAGGAGCCTGGTAGGCTACAGTCCGAAAGGTAACAAAGAGTCAGACATGACTGAGCGACTAAGCACCATCCAACCATACGCTATAAACAGTATTCGCTGGATTCCTAAATTGAAGGATTTGACTCTAATTATTCAGTTCACCATTAGCAAGATGAAATCTCTTTAACACCGTAGTTGACAAAGATTTCTCCTATATTTGAAAAAATTTAAATAATTACTAGTTTTACTGTGGTTCGGCCCTTCTCCATGAAGTCCTTTATTTATATACTTAGCATACGGCTTAGGAGATTAAAACAAAAAGGTTCCTTTTTTCTTAAGAATAAAATTTGAGGGGAAAAATCTTTTATGGCCATTTATATGGCTAAGAAACTCAATACTGATTTTCAGTACCTTTGAAAAATCATACTACACTTCCAAGTATCTTTTGTCCATGTGTTTTGCTATTTAATTGGTGTGACTAAAATATATCCAGTGGTAGATAATATTTGTCGATAAACCACTACTTGCTTTGTTCTTATCTAGGAACAGTGACTATGTCTATTTAATGCTAGTTAAATCTGTATGATGATCTCAACTATAAAGAAAAAAAGAGTAAAGATTGCTAGGGATGCATCAATATCTTACTGGTATTTATCATTTTTCTTTGCAGAGTAGAATTCTTGGTGGATATTCTTCTTTCCTTCTTTGTGGACTTTCAATATTTTTCTAACTTTCCTAACCGGTTGCATTGCTTCTATAAACAATTTTAATATGCAAGCATTGCAAGCATTGTGAACAGCTCTGTACCATGATCACCATCATGAAAGCAGAAAAAAAAATTTGAAGAAAAAACTCACAAACATTACTAGTATTTAACTCTGCATGTAAGAATAATGGTGCATTTTAAAATATATATATGTTTCCTGATATTGTCTGAAAAACATTTTATTGCCATTTTAGTGGAAAAGAATAACTAACAAACCATAAAGATTTCTGAGTACAATAATTATTCCAACTGTGCTTTAGGAATTTTCTTTTAATTTTAAAGGGCACAGGAAAGAGCTGTCTTGGAGAATTTTTTTAAAAGCTGTGATGTTGTTTTAGTTGAGAGGTACTGATTAAAAAATTACTAAATGGTTGTTTCATTTAAAAGTAAGTTCAGATATAAGAGCCACAGCAAAAATAGCTTAAGCAACACATTACATAAATCATAAGTTATTAGATTTAAGGAGAAAGAGGCATCAGAATTCTCACATGGTTTGAGGATAGGATAGCCATTCTAAAATGTAAAGGATTTGGAAGCTGAAGCAGATTGGGAAAGGTTGTCCTGAACCACACTCTGAATACCTTGCATGCTTTCAATTACCATTTCTAGGTGTGATGAGTCTATTTACTAGACTTCTTTTGCACACAAATGTATTAGTTTTCTATGGCTGCCGTTACAAAATACCATAGTCTGGGTGGTTTAAACAACAGAAATTTATTTTCTCATATTCCGGGGGCTAAGAAGTCCAAGTTCAATGGTTTGGTTCCTCCTGAGGCCTTTCTCCTGGGCTTGCACATGGCCACCTTCTTGTTAGCAAATGTTCTCACATTGTTTTCCCTCTGTGCACAAGCACGCCTGGTATTGGGGGGGGGGGGGGGGGGTTCAAATTTCCTCTTCTAATAAGGATAGTAGTCATATTGGAACCCACTCACCCTCATGGCCTCATTTTAATTTAGTTAGCTTTTTAAAGGACCTATCTCTAAATACAGTGACATTCTGAGGTACTGTTCAGGCTTTAACATATGAATTTGGGAAGGATGTAATTCAACCCATAAAAAAGATAAATTATATTCATGCAAAAAGTTATGAATAGATATTGGTATTCCCAGCAGTATTTTGGATATATTTTAGTAAGTTTAATATATTCAAAAGAATAAAATGTAAGAGAAATTTTAAGAATAGCTTATTGGAAATTCTCATGAGTTAAACCAAGTTGCAAGAATAGAAAATGGAAAATGATAACTAACCTACAAAATCAATCTTTTGTAACATACATAGACACAGTTATACATAAAACATAAGGGAAAATAATGGCTATATCCAATTGGTGAAATTTCATGCATTTTCAAATATTCTATACTGAGACCTGTCACTTACATAATAAGGAGAAAAGTGTTTAACTTTTAAAGGGAGAGACAAACTGATTTTTATCGTATTAGTTTTTGGTTGCAATCAATAGAGAAAAACTTTCTATAATATAGGCAAAAAGAAAGTTTACAAGAAGTTATTCTGGTGCTTAGTATACAGTTTGTTTCTATCTTTGTTACTCTTTTTTAAAAAATATAATCTAAAATTTCTGTTATTTCCTATTTAACCAAAATCAGATGCCACTGTCAGTGACTGGACTAGGGCGTCAGGACACACAAGTTTTAATAGCTTATTGTTCACTTTTCCTTACAAGTTATTAACACTGTCATCAAGGTATGTTTTTAAATGGCCTAAAACTTTCTGGACAAAATATTGACTACTCTTTCCAAGTTTACAAGTATTCTCTCACAATCACTTTTAAAAATCCATAGTAGTGATCTGTTTCTTACATTGTACTTGTCAAAATTATTTAATCCCCTAATGTGGTGCTTTAGAAAAATCCCCTGGAAGTCTAAATAAATCATATCTACTGGCTTTTCCTTTATTTTCTTAAAAATATCCTCCCAAGCATCTGAGATATCAGTTATGATTCATACCTATAATACTATGAAAGCAATATTCTTCTCAATGCATATAAAAACCTAATGTTACTTTCAGCTCTTCTCCTAAGTATTAAAGTTGTTTCAGTGATTTAGAATGCCATAACATCACAGTTTAAATGGGCTATAAACTGGAATTTAGGAGGAAAACTTAAGTTTCTCAGGTCTGTTTATCCTGTGAGGTGATTATGGAAACTCACCAAAAGAGCAAACACTTTTAAAAAGTGCACTGTTAAAAGGTCATGAACAGGAGAAATGTCAAAGATAACCAAGTCCAGATGTCCAAAGATCAACTGATGTCAGCATACAGGAATCGTGCAGATAACAGTCAGAGAGAGACAGTTAATACAAAAAAGCAGCAAAACAGGAGGCTTTCCCAATGGCACTAGTGGTAAAGACTCCACCTGCCAAAGCAGGAGACACAAGAGACATGGGTTGAACCCCTGGGTTGGGAAGATCCCCTGGAGTGGGAAATGGAACCCCACTCCAGTATCCTTGCCTGAGAAACTCCATGGGCAGAGGAGCCTGGTGGGCTAGAGTCCATGAGGCCCCAAATAGACAGAGCTGAGCCACTGGGCACATGACATGGAAGAAATGACAGAACTTTCTGATACTTTCTTTATTCCATTTAAAATCCGTGTGTTTTACCCAGGTTTTCTTCTCATTTCTAGGCACCAGGATAATCATGTGTGTGATTATATCCTAATGATTTGATTTTTTGAATCTGCTTCCAAACACATTGTGAAAAGAGTCCTAATATGAACAATAAGAAACCCTGTCTCTATTCTGTTGAAAATTCATCCTAGATTTGTGTTAGTTAGTTAGTTCAGTTGCTCAGTCGTGTCCGACTCTTTGCGACCCCATGAACCGCAGCACGTCAGGCCTCCCTGTCCATCACCAACTCCCGGAGTTCACTCAGACTCACGTCCATCAAGTCAGTGATGCCATCCAGCCATCTCATCCTTTGTCGTCCCCTTCTCCTCCTGCCCCCAATCCCTCCCAGCATCAGAGTCTTTTCCAATGAGTCAACTCTTCGCATGAGATGGCGTAGATTCCCACAAAAACAGTAGAAAATAGCTTATTGAAGAGAACATTACTTTTAGTATTAAAATGAATATTTCCTTATTCTCTTTTGAATTTTTGATCTGTGCTCCCTAAATAGGCTTAGCATTCTACATCCCATACTCCCTTAACTCAGAGTTGTAGGTCTGGCCAGCATTTATCACAGGCGACACACTCATGAAATAGCTAGGAAAGGGAAATTGCTGTCCCATGCCAGTGTCTAAAGGTCAGCCATTTCTCATTTTAAATCAAAGCCTTTTTCATTGATGCCTATGAAAGGCCTATAAATTCCCAAGGAAAAGCTTGCCCCCGGTATGATTTCTGTGATTATCCAGGAGGAGTAAGGATGAAATGCTCTATGTGATCTCATGGGATCCCACAACTTCAGTCATCACCTCTGTGAGGATGATTCCCAGAGTTGTGTCTCCAAACCTGTGTCCCCTCCCCAGCCCATGGTTTCCGCTGCACACTGGACATCTCCACCTCGGAATCCCACTGAGTTGTCACACGCAACGCATCCTACACAGATGCATTTTCTCATCCACATATGCCCCCTTATAAGATCCCCAATCTCTCTTAATGACATAATCATCTTCCCTGATACTCAGAACTGAGGACTTAAAGTCAGGTTTTAAAAATTTATCCAATTTATGGTTTTCTGCCATATTAAATTACCTGCCTATATTGATGACACTTTCTTTTTTAAAATTAATTTATTTTTATTGGAGGATAATTACTTTACAATATCGTGATGGTTTTTGCCGTATATCAACATGAATCCGCTACAGGTGTTATTTCTACTTTCCACATTTCTATTTTCTCTGACACCATCTTAGTAAATTCTAAATCATTTTTGAATGGATTGAATTCTAAATGAATAATAAAGAGTATCATTAAGTTGAGGTTGAATTCTATGTAAATAATGCATGCTGTCTTTAATTTAGGCATTACTATATTTATAAAATCTAACCTTTATTCTTTAAATTTTTATTTACTGCCTTCCCAGTCCCTCATTCATTAGTTCATTTGTTCAAAATTATCTCTGAATGTTCTAGTCATTGAAAACAGAGTATAAGGTACTTGTTTTCACAGAATGAAAAAGTAAAGGAATAAATTATTTTAGGTATTCTTAAGCACTGTGAAAAATGTTATAATGCAATTTGATAGAGAATGACAAAGCAGTGCCACATTAGATAAAATGATTAGGAAAAGAATGATCAGAAGTAGCCAGTCATGTGAAGATCTGAGGAACAAGCATTTTCAGAACAAAGTAACACAAGTAAAAAAGGATTGCATATTTAATAAGCGGAAGACTAACGGAGTAGAAATTTTCTGAACCCAGAGCATGTATATATGATAAATACTTAGAAAGCCATGAGAACAACTTTTGTAGGGTATTTGAATCATAAAGAAAAAGTAGGATAGGAGGATCAGTCAGTTTTGTTTGTTTGTTTGTTTTTTAACATGAATGTGATTTTATCCAAAAAGAAGACACTAACTGCTGAGCGAAGACTGATTTCAGGGACTTCTGAGTCCAGATGGCAGACGGAGTTCACACTGAAACTTCCCTCTCCCAGCTCCCTTTGTATGAAATCGATCAAAAAAGAAACATAGTTCTTTCTAAATTTTATTTCTGAACCAGAAAAGAAATACTTAATGGTAAGTGTGAAGGCATGAAAAATAACCTGATACAGATATTTGTCACTAGACCAGCAAAGCCTATGCTGGGACAGAACCCTCTGCTCTGGACCACAGGTCTATAAAAATCATCATAACCTCTCACCATGACAAATAAGAATCTAGGCAATATACTTCCTCCATATCTATCAGGCTTGCTTGCCAATACACCCTCTGAACATCATGCATTGCACACAGATCAGAGTATTCAGATTTTCACACATATCCTGTCTTTTTACTGTTGACGTCTTTGTAACTGCTTTTCTTTTGATCTATGATATCTATCACATCTCTTATTCTGAAAACATAAATATATTTTCCCTTATTTATACATGGAATTTTTACATCTGCTATACTTATAGTTAAAGCATGACTAAAAGCGGCTTAATAAAGGAAACAATATTACTTCTTGCCTCATGCAGTGAAGTCTCAGCCACGGTCCTCCATGGTGATTGTGTGTGTCAACAGCGTAATCCTTCCCATTACATTCTTCAAACAAGAAACCAAAACTCACTGGCAGGTACTTAGCAAAAAACTAAGGAGCCTGGCAGGTGGCATACAGTTCATGGAGTGGCAAAGAGTAGGACATGACTGAGTAACTCAGCACACAAGGTGGAATTATTATTTTTTGGCATTAATTATAAAGATGACAACAACTGAAGATATTTTTTAAAAAACCCATAAAGCAAAGTGCTTAAGAAGTATGAGTTTAACTGTCTTGTAATGGACTGTGATTAGTTTATAAGATAAAGTGTGGATAGGACAGTGTCCAGAAATTTTATATGCATCTGAACTTTGATCATACAAGAAATCTGACTTTCAGATGCCTGATTTGCTTTTATGTTTGTTATTGTTGTGGTGGTGATGATGGGGTGTATGTGGTGAGGGGTCATGTGTTTTCCATTAGTTCTCTTTTATTTTCCATTTTGTATTTAAGTCTTTATTAAATCTCAGCCAATGGGGCAGTGCAGGCAGTATCTGAATAAGGAAAGTCTCAATAAAAAGCAGAAGTAAATTTTTTCTTTAAAAAGATAACATCTGTGGGCAGTTGTCAACTGTCACATTCTGATTTTTCTAATGAAAAATATCCTTCCAGCTTTAATAACCATATGTGTATGTATGTTTGAATATACATATCTATTAGTAGGAAAAGTTGGGCAATCCTTTATAACCCAAATATATACTTTTTTAAATTTATGAATTAAACATATATATTTGTATTAATTAGGTGGTTTCCAGACTTCCCTTGTGGCTCAGACGGTATAGCGTCTGCCTACAATGCAGGAGACCCAGATTCAATCCCTAGGTTGGGAAGATCTCTGGAGAAGGAAATGGCAACCCACTCAAGTATTCTTGCCTGGAAAATCCCATCTATGGAGGAGCCTGGTAGGCTACAGTTCATGGGGTCACAAAGAGTCAGACATGACTGAGTGACTTCACTTTATGCCAGAGACAATGAATCAATAGAATGCAGAGGGTGGGGAGGGAGAAATTAAGAAAGAGTGAGATTAAGGAATTGACTTGTGACTAAGGAGGCTGAGAAGCCCCAAGATTTGTGGTTGGCAAACTGGAGACCCCAGAGAACTATTGGTGTAATTTCCAGTCTGGAACCAGGAAACCACTAATGTTCAGCTCACGCAGTCAGACTTTGGGTGCTCTCTTTACTCCCAGGAAGGTCAATTTTTTCTTCTATTCAGGCCTTCTGTTGATTGGACAAGGGTAACCCACATTAGGGAGAGCGACCTACCTTAGTCAGTAGTGATTCAAAGTTGTAGATGTTCAGCCACCCAGTCATGTCCGACTCTTCATGATGCCACGGACTGCAGCACGCCAGGCCTCCCTGCCCCTCACCATCTCCCAGAGTTTGCCCAAGTTCATGCCCATTGCAACATGACCATCCAGCCACCTCGTCCTTTGATACTCTCTTCTCCTTCTGCCTTCAATTTTTCCTGGCATTTGAAGCTAACATCATTCGAAAATCAGCCACACAGACACACCCAGAATAACATCTCACCAAATATCTGGGCACCTGGTGCCCAGTCACATGGACACAGAAATTAACCATCACACATTATTGAACAAAAATATCTGGTTCATTAAGAAATATATATTTCAAATAATTAGATCACAAATATTAAAAACCATCTCAGTATTTTCTTTCTAATTGATCCATTTTTACTTAACTGAAATTTTGGACAAATATTTTCTTGGAAGTCATTGCTTCAAGGAGCTTTGTTTATGGTTGTTAAAATTGTACCTTTCTTCAAGTAATCCTTTATATTTCTAATCAAATGTAACTCTTCTCACTTCTGTCCCCCTGTACCATATATATACCCCTCTGCTAGCAATCAGTTCAGTCTGTCCCCTGGTAGATATATAAAGATGTCTGTGTATTGCCTATTTCTCTGAGTTCCTTGGGTATCAGTATCACAGTCATTAATTTTAAATCCCTGTTGAACATAGTGGACTATCTTGTTCCTGGTAAAATGCTCAAAAAAGTGTTTTTTGAGCTAAATAAAATTGCTTAAATAAAAAGATTTAATTTCCTATTTAGAAATGAAAGGATTTACCAAAATGAGTAGAGGATCATATTTAAAAAGCATCTAGTTAAAATTTTGGACACACACTTTTCACATTAAAGGCTCAAGGCCAATGCTACCTTTCAATTTCACACCATAGAGCAATTTCCTGATGAATATTCTAAATTGCAATTCTCTGAGAACTTGAGCAAAGTCATTCCCTCTCTCCTCATACAATTTAACTTAACCCAAAATGACCCACATTTGAAACCTGAGTCAACCTGTGGGTAGAGAACCCTGTAGAGTAAGGAAACTTTATTGCTAGTTTCAATTGCATTCTTGGTTCAGGGGGCATAATGGCTTCATTTAATTCCTCAGAACAAACTACTCATTCCTCCTTGAGTATTTTCTTACAGAAAACAGTTGAATCTGTTAAATAAATGATTAGCCAATAGTGGCCTGAAAATAGTACTGATGAACATCTTAAATGATGTAAAAGTAAGGTCACTAAGATAGAACAGGACTTCCTGGTGTTTCATGGTTGAGACTCTATGCTTCCAATGCAGAGGGCATAGGTTTGATCCCTGGCCAGGGAACTAAGATCCCATCTGCCACTCAGCATGGTCAAATAAATAGTAAACAAATAAAATAAATATGTGATGATGGATACTAAAATGCTGATGGAATAAGAAGTGATAACAGGAATAAAGAATTTCAATCAAGTGAATTATTAAATTTTTATGCTATGAAATTTTTGGAAAGCTTCTCCTCCTCTGTTTTCCCAAAGCTATCACTAGCCTTCAAAATTTGGTTGGGGGCAAGATCCCAAAGTTACCAAACCCAGATACCTGTATTTTGAGGCTACAAATGGGCCAGATATGAAGTTGCACTTATCAGCACAACCCTAGAGAGAATGGAATGTTCCCTGGGACTTCAAAGCAACCAGATTTAGAATCAATGCTGAAGATTTTAGAGATGGATTGGTTTGCCTTGTAGAGCAGAGAAAGACTGGCACCCTGGGGTGAGGGGGGTGGGTTGCAGTAGAAGGCTTTGTCCATCTGGAAAGAGGGTAGTAGGTTGTTGTTGCCAACTCCTCACTGCATGTCTGGGTTTAGACATCTCTAACTCAAATCAAATAAAAATGTATGTTCAGTTCAGTTCAGTTGCTCAGTGGTGTCCGACTCTTTGCGACCCCATGGGCTGCAGCATGCCAGGCCTCCCTGTCTATTACCAACTCCCAGAGTTTAGCCAAACTTGTGTCCATTGAGTCGGTGATGCCATCCAACCATCTCATCCTCTGTCATCCCCTTCTCCTCCCGCCTTCAATCTTTCCCAGCATCAGGGTCTTTTCAAATGAGTTAGTTCTTCGCATCAGGTGGCCAAGGTATTGCAGTTTCAGCTTCAGCATCTGTCCTTTCAATGAATATTCAGGACTGATTTCCTTTAGGATGGATTGGTTGGATCTCCTTGCTGTCCAATTGTCTCTCAAGAGTCTTCTCCAACACCACTGTTCAAAAGCATCAATTCTTTAGTGCTCAGCTTTCTTTATAGTCCAACTCTCACATCCGTACATGACTACAGGAAAAACCAAAACTTTGACTAGATGGACCTTTGTTGGCAAAGTAAAGTCTCTGTTTTTTAATATGTATGTTACACTAAGGCAAAATGTTTCATACTTTAGAATCATACATAAAGAAAAGTTAAAGAAGGATAGATCTGTCCTCTATCCAGGTCTATGCTGGAGAGATAAATGTTGAGAAAGGCAATGACCTGTGTCTCTGGCATCTCCTGCATCGGCAGGCAGATTCTTTACCACTGAGCCACCTGGGAAGCCCCAAGGGTAATCTAGCTGTGCCATAATAATTGAAAGTAGTCAGAGGCAGGGTTGCCTGAAAAATTACCCTGGTTACTATTTAGAGAGAAACCTTACCTCTAGGAAGCAGCTAAGATATTGTAGTACTAAAATGCCATAAACACACTGGCCTTATTTCTTTCATTAACTGCCATATACTCAGAATCCAGCACAATGTTCTGTATAGACGAGGCACCCAAAATGTTTGTTGCAAGTTCAAACAAGTAGACTGACCCAGTGAATATCTACCAGCATACTCACAGCCTTAGCTAGCCCCTTATGTTGTTTAAATAAGTTGAATTTCTAATCTTTTAATTTTACTCTTTATTATTCAACTATTAACATAAATAACATAAATATTAACAGTGTACAATGAAAGAGAAGAGAAACAGGATATCCTGTTAAATTCAGTATCATCTGACTCCATCTTTGAGAAATTCCTCTGGATTTCAGTTAACATAAATGGCTTAGAGAAAATAATTCTTCAAAACTTCCAGTGTAAATTTCCAAAGTAACTGTTTTGTTTGCGTTTTGTTTTATAGGTATTGATTTCTTCTCCTTCTCTGTAGTTTTAAAAATTCTTTCTCTGTTCCTGTGAATTCCTTTTATCCTTCTCTTTCCTTTTATCTCCCCGGGCCCCACCCCCCTTCACTCTTTCTCTCTCTCTCTCCCAGCTCCTGCCCCTCCTCTTTTCCACCTCTTTTAGATAGAAAGATGATAGATCAATTGATCTCATCATTTTTGAAGGCAGATATCAAATGTAATTATACTAACTACTGCTGTCTGGATGGGGTCACAAGAATATGAAATCTTTACTTTCTGACTTAAGTAGCGGAAAAATGTCTGAAGTTCTTCCAGATCAGAAGAGAATATATCCTTAATGGATTAAGTGATTCCTAGAAATATCATGCAAATTGTATGTCACGACCTTGAGGCTTAAGAGTGTTATGTACATGTCTGATGTAATTTTCATTAATGACGATTATCTTTTCCTGAACAGGGGGAAGAAAGAGAGTCTCATTTAATGAAAATGTTTATCCAAGAATTTTTCCCCAGTAGCCAAATAACTAAAACATATTTAAGTATTAAATCAAATTTATATGGCATTTTGTAAAGCATATAACATAGCTTTGGCTATGCAGAAAAGAAAGCAGGTTTTCAGAAATTTATGGCATGGTGTCTGGAGACAGGTTTTTACAAGAAGCCCATTTCTTTTCAGGGAGCTAGTTATGGGCAGTGCCTTGAGGCTTCAGCAAAGGTTTTGTCTCCGGAAGCTTCACCACCTGGCATGGAGCTTTTGCTGGGTGTGTTTTTTCATTATTTATTACAGTCATAAGAAAAGTCTAGTATGAATATACTGCAGAAACTATAATCACAAGTGTATTATTCTAAAGCAATTTTATGACATTTCAATTCAAAAACATATTTAAAAAAAATAAAACAAAATACACAAAACCAGGTTGACCACAAGAAAAAATTATTTTCTCCCTTCCAAGTTTTTAATGTAAAAAAAATCAAATGCTCCTGATCTTCATTCTCACTCTTCCAAGGAAATAACTGTGAATATTTTCTTGCATTTATATAGACCTTGCTATGTGTGCACATATCTTTCACTTATTATGCATCGTGAAAACTTAGACCTATCACATTAAAATCTGTCATAAAAATCTATTGAGTTGTTATGCCATAACTTATGTAATAAGTATCTTGATGATGGACAAAAATGTTTTCCCCATTAAAAAAATGCAAATATTAAAATGTGGGTGTTTATATATTAACACAACATACAAATGTCGCATTAAACCTCTTTGCAATCATATCTTTGCCTGTTTGAATGAGTAGAGCTACTAGAAAAAGTTCAGAGAGATGAAACTGCTGGGTCCAAGAATATACGTACATTAAATTTTGATAGATGGTGCCAAATTGTTATCCAAAGGGAACATTGCCTACATTTCCCTGTCCACTCAAGTACTGGGTGATACTGCAGAAATCTTTTCCTCTCTAAATGGTGAAAAATTATATCACATTATTCTAATTTCCATCTTATTATGAGTGAGGCACAACATCTTTTCATGTGATTGTTGGTATTTCTTCCTATGGATTCAAAATGTGAACACATTTTTAATTTGCAGCCTCAGTAAGTCCTCTTAGCTTCTGCCAAGTTCCCCTAGAGGCAACAAAGCATTCTTAAAATAAATAATGTGCTCCCTCACCGCTTCTCACCAAACAATCCAAAATCATAACAATAGAGCCTCGTTCAGAAAACGTTATAGAAGAGAGAGAGAAAGATAGGGGAAGGCAAGAGAGAGACCAGTAGTGAAGTGTGAACTTCTGAGTGATATCATTTTGAATTTTGTCCCTGACACAATGGACATGAGTTTCAGCAAACTCTGGGAGATGGTGAAGGACAGGGAAGCCTAGCAGGCTGCAGTCCATGGGGTCACACAGTCCAACAAGACTTAACGACTGCACAACAATTACTTGATACAAAGAGGTATGCCCTGGTCCATTAATATGAAAGAAAAACTGTGGCAACTCCAGAAATCTGCTGTGGCTCTCAGTAGCTCTCTTCACTCAGGCAGTGGCAGTGGGAAAGAGTTCAGAAACTACAGTAGCATCATAGTTCTGTCCTGGGTTTGCAACCAAAGGTAAATTTATTTCCCAATGTCCTCTTTTAACAGCATTCCTGTAAATAAGTAAAGAAATACAAGCAGCTATAAATCTTTTACTTATCTGTCCACCCCTACAGAGATTACATCCCTGGGAAAATGACTTCAATCACCAGACTCTCCCACCTCGCCTGTATAAACTGAGTGCAACATGACAGGCAAGCAAAGGGTTCTAGTAAAACTTATTCTCATTTTCAACCATGAGTAACACCGATGTGACTACTTTTGCTTACAACACATTTGATGGCATCGTATCACTCTGCCAGTCCTCATTCTGTTTACGTGTCAGGAGAAGCTCTATACAGTCAACAAAAACAAGACCGGGAGCTGACTGTGGCTCAGATCATGAACTCCTTATTACCAAATTCAGACTTAAATTGAAGAAAGTAGGGAAGACCGCTACACCATTCAGGTATGACCTAACTCAAATCCCTTATGATCATACAGTGGAAATGAGAAATAGATTTAAGGGCCTAGATCTGATAGATAGAGTGCCTGATAAACTATGGAATGAGGTCCGTGACATTGTACAGGAGACAGGGATCAAGACCATCCCCATGGAAAAGAAATGCAAAAAAGCAAAATGGCTGTCTGGGGAGGCCTTATAAATAGCTGTGAAAAGAAGAGAGGCGAAAAGCAAAGGAGAAAAGGAAATATAGAAGCATCTGAATGCAGAGTTCCAAAGAATAGCAAGAAGAGATAAGAAAGCCTTCTTCAGCGATCAATGCAAAGAAATAGAGGAAAACAACAGAATGGGAAAGACTAGAGATCTCTTCAAGAAAATTAGAGATACCAAGGGAACATTTCATGCAAAGATGGGCTCAATAAAGGACAGAAATGGTATGGACCTAACAGAAGCAGAAGATATTAAGAAGAGGTGGCAAGAATACATGGAAGAACGATACAAAAAAGATCTTCACAACCCAGATAATCATGATGATGTGATCACTCATCTAGACCCAGACATCCTGGAATGTGAAGTCAAGTAGGCCTTAGAAAGCATCACTACGAACAAAGCTAGCGGAGGTGATGGAATTCCAGTAGAGCTATTTCAAATCCTGAAAGATGATGCTGTGAAAGTGCTGCACTCAATATGCCAGCACATTTGGAAAACTCAGCAGTGGCCACAGGACTGGAAAAGGTCAGTGTTCATTCCAATTCCAAAGAAAAGCAATGCCAAAGAATGCTCAAACTACTGCACAATTGCACTCATCTCACATGCTAGTAAAGTAATGCTCAAAATTCTCCAAGCCAGGCTTCAGCAATACGTGAACCATGAACTTCCTGATGTTCAAGCTGGTTTTAGAAAAGGCAGAGGAACCAGAGATCAAATTGCCAACATCCGCTGGATCATGGAAAAAGCAAGAGAGTTCCAGAAAAACATCTATTTCTGCTTTATTGACTATGCCAAAGCCTTTGACTGTGTGGATCACAATAAACTGTGGAAAATTCTGAAAGAGATGGGAATACCAGACCACCTGTCCTGCCCCTTGAGAAACCCATATGCAGGTCAGGAAGCAACAGTTAGAACTGGACGTGGAACAACAGACTGGTTCCAAATAGGAAAAGGAGTACGTCAAGGCTGTATATTGTCACCCTGTTTGTTTAACTTATATGCAGAGTACATCATGAGAAACACTGGACTGGAAGAAACACAAGCTGGAATCAAGATTGCCAGGAGAAATATCAATAACCTCAGATATGCAGATGACACCACTCTTATGGCAGAAAGTGAAGAGGAACTAAAAAGCCTCTTGATGAAAGTGAAAGAGGAGAGTGAAAAAGTTGGCTTAAAGCTCAACATTCAGAAAACAAAGATCATGGCATCTGGTCCCATCACTTCATGGGAAATAGATGGGGAAACAGTGGAAACAGTAACACACTTTATTTCTGTGGGCTCCAAAATCACTGCAGATGGTGACTACAGCCATGAAATTAAAAGACACTTATTCCTTGGAAGAAAAGTTATGACCAACCTAGATAGCATATTCAAAAGCAGAGACATTACTTTGCCGACTAAGGTCCATCTAGTCAAGGCTATGGTTTTTCCAGTAGTCATGTATGGATGTGAGAGTTGGATTGTGAAGAAGGCTGAGTGCCAAAGAATTGATGCTTTTGAACTGTGGTGTTGGAGAAGACTCTTGAGAGTCCCTTGGACTGCAAGGAGATCCAACCAGTCCATTCGGAAGGAGATCAGCCCTGGGATTTCTTTGGAAGGAATGATGCTAAAGCTGAAACTCCAGTACTTTGGCCACCTCACGCGAAGAGTTGACTCATTGGAAAAGACTCTGATGCTGGGGGGGGATTGGGGGCAGGAGGAGAAGGGGACGACAGAGGATGAGATGGCTGGATGGCATCACTGATTCGATGGACGTGAGTCTGAGTGAACACTGGGAGTTGGTGATGGACAGGGAGGCCTGGCGTGCTGCGATTCATGGGGTCCCATAGAGTCGGACATGACTGAGCAACTGAGTCTCCTTACTTCATCACCACCCTTTAGAAAGGACCTTTCCATTCATCTTGCTCCATTTCTAAAAATAAATAAAAAGTATCTAAGAACAAGCTTGGCCTTTATTATTTATTATGATTTATCAATCATTTTCATTACCACCTCATCTTATGCACGGTTTGCTGACTTGTGCTGAAAATAAAAATAGTTGACAGAGGTGGAGTCCATACACAGAAGAGCAGGGATGACAACAGGAGCTGGGAGTGGGGGTGGGCAGGGAATAGAGAATCCTTAAAATGATAAAAATCAGTAGTTGATCTTTTTTTTTTTTTTTGATCTTTTTAAAAATAGAGGGCTCACATTTCCTGCTGCTGCTGTAGAAGGATTATTTTTAGATTTGTATAAGGAAACAAGCTCTAAAAGAGGTACCACAGCCAGTGCCATGGCTCTTGAGGCACAGGCAAGGTGATGTCTTTGGATCTGAAGAGCAGCTTGTGTGTAACCAAAAAGCTGGTCCTCCTTCAGTGCTCCCTGTGGCCTAGATATGTGCATATTTTCTTTGATACTAATGGGACTTAGATGCTCATAGAGATCTGTAGAGCTATTAATGTGTAAGAAGGACTTCAAGGTGATAGATCTGTACATTTGGAAATAATTTTACTATATTCTTCTTTATTCTTTCACTGTCATTATTTAAAAGAAAATATGTATATTTAATGGAGTACAACCTGCTGGGTATGCAAAAAACTACACAAATCACACCTATAAATTATCAGTTTAGACTCTAAAACAAAACAGATTTTTGCCAAATTTTGGAGTTAGTGTTAGAAGAGGTGTGCTTTTATTGATTGCTAGTAGTCAATTACCCAGGAGCCAGGGGAATAAGTCAGTGGTATTTTAATAATTTTATTTATTCTGAGGAAACCAAATAACAGGTTCCCATTGAATAAATATGATTCTGTTTACTGAATGACAAATATAAAATGAAAAATAAGCTTGTTTTTTAGAAACTCCAGAATTACACAATCCATCTTAGAAAACAGAATTCTTTCTTACAATAGAGTTTGGGATTCTTTTTTTCCTAATTACTGTGGAAACTACTCGTTGATATGTTTGAGTAGTAAATTTCCTTTGGGCCCTATTTTAGTCATTTCCTACATTCCATGAACAGGATACGGGAAGAGTGGCTGCTTCCCATTTATCTAATCTATCTCTAACCTCGAAAACTAAAGGTTAAATTCAACTCCAGTCTTGCCCATGGGCTGACAGAGGGGAATCATTCAACCACAGCAATCACCCACTTAATTTTCTTTACAGTGCCTTATCCTCTCCTGATAGCAATGGTAAGCAGCGGAGGAATAAAATCTTTGTCTTCCATTCAAATATCTGAAAGCTTTCTAGCATGAGCAAAGAGAAAAAATAATAAAATGTGCATCACTATAAACAGCTTCCAAGAAATATCATGCAAATATGAATTTTAGTATCATAATAGTTACCTTCTTTTCTATGGTGAAATTGCAACTGCTAAATGTTTAATAATAGTGTAATAATTTTAATCTCCTTTCCTTCATGTATGAAGATGATGTTATTGATCTTGCAATTTTGAGCCTGTAACTCAGATTACTGTCTAGTTAGAAGAAAAATTTGGAATTTTCTATTGGGAAAAAAAGTAGAAAAAAATAATACATGACTGAAGGACAGTGTGAAAGGGAACTCTGTAATTTTACATTGATCATCTGTGTTCCGTATTTTTGTTGTTGCTTAGTCACTTAGTCATCTCTGACTCTTTTGCAACCCCATGGACTGTAGCCCACCAGGCTCCTCTGTCCATGGAATTCTCCAGGCAAGAATACTGGAGTGGGTTGCAATTTCCTTCTCTAAGGGATCTTCCCAACTCAGGGATCAAACTCTCATCTCCTGCATTGGCAGGTGGATCCTTTACCTTTGAGCCACCAGGGAAGCCTGTTCTGCATAGGGACAAGATATAAATAGGATAATAAAATAAGGACTGTTTACAAGATCAAAACACTTGAGAAGGCATTGCTGCATTTTACACTGGTCTGTGGATGACTAAACTTTTACTCTTTATAAATGAGAAAAAGTAGTTTTTAGCTTTCACCAGTTATGTTGCAGGAAGGAGGACCCCTTCCAGGGCCCGAAACTGGGCTCTTGTCTAACACTCAGAAATGAATTGTCCGAGGAGACACATGTGCTGACAAAGCAAGAGATTTTATTGGGAAAGGGCACCCAGGTGGAGAGCAGTAGGGTAAGGGAACCCAGGAGAACTGCTCCGCCGCGTGGTTCGCAATGTCAGGTTTTATGGTGATGGGATTAGTTTCCGGGTGGTCTTTGACCAATCATTCTAATTCAGAGTCTTTCCTGGTGGCGCACACATTGCTCAGCCAAGATGGATGCTAGCAAGAGGGATTCTGGGAAGTGGACGGACACTCAGTGTCTCCTTTAGACCTTTCCCTAACTCTTCAGGTTGGTGGTGGCTTATTAGCTCTGTATTCCTTATCAGGATCTCCTGTTAGAAAACAACTCATGCAAATAGTTACTATGGTACCTGGCCAGGGTGGGCGGTTTCAATCAGTGTGCTTCCCCTAACAGTTACACAGTATCATCTCATCCCAGAAGAGCTACCTTTTGAGAAAAATTAGTGATTAACCTAGGATTCTGGGAGTTTGCTTTGCTTGCTGGTAGAGATCATCTAGCTTTATATATTTGGTCAAGATAAAAATGTGAAAAATAAAAAAATTAGGAACAAACACAGGGCTAGAAATTTGATGACAGTTAATAATATTATTAGTAAATCCATCAGTTTATAAATTCTGCAAAGAATTCTCTCCCATTTTCTACTTGCTTAAAAAGTATTGTATTCCCTATTCTCTCAAGTTTGGATTCTAGAAGTAAACTTTAAAATATTATTTAAGGACTAACTAATGCCATAGTATAACTTTGAAAACTTTGTAACAAATTGATATGATGATAAAGAGCACCCCCACTCCCAAACTGAAATGTGATTCATGGCCTCAGAAACTATGATCTCTTGGATAAAAGGTGTGTTTGGGATATAATCTGATCCTTCTCTATCCTCTGCTGTGGGAGGAATTAGAATGGCTTTGTGTCTGCAGGGTTACAAAGCAAGGGAAATGCAGATCAGGTTATATTCATAAACTTTTTAGAGCTCATTGAATGATGACCCAAATAGAAATACCATTAAACTTGCATTCAGAATTTAAATTCAAAAGGATGTGGACGATAATTGTAAGCAAACATAAAATGAAAAACTTGCAAAAATAAGGCATTCACTAATGAAATACCGTAAGGTTAGATGTAATTCACATTTTAAAAAGGACTGGCCATAAATGGTATCTTCTGAAATTCAGTTGCCGTAGCTAGGTCTCCACCTCCTGAAAAAATGTTTCACTGTAGGATACTCCTAGCAATTAGCATTTATGGATAGAAAGAAGCCAAGGCCAGTTCTGACTTTCTCTTCCTGTGACGCCAGATCTCCCAGGAGAGTCAGCTTTCTTCAGACAGAAAAGAATCCTTTGATAAGACATTTTGATAGTCTTTAATGGCTAACTCTCCATGCAGAAAATCTCACCAACATTCTGTTAGCAAGTTGATGGTCTCTGATTCTATATGCTCTATTTTCTTTTATAATTACATATATTTTCTCAACTGAACACTAGAAGTATTTAGTAAGTGAAGTGAGTGAATTCGCTCAGTCGTGTCCGACTTTTTGCGACCCCATGGACTGTAGCCCACCAGGCTCCTCCCTCCATGGGATTCTCCGGGCAAGAGTACTGGAGTGGGTTGCCATTTATTTAGTAAGAGTCATTTATAAGTCATTATTATCTTTTAATTAATCATCTAATAATTACTTTTACAGTGATGTGGCACTCAACTCACCATCTTCTGATCTTAATTTGGCTTCACAAGAAGTCATTCCAACAGGAAAGAATGCACAACTTGGTCATGTATATGTGGCATTTGTATTTCTCCATGATTTTCCAGCAGGTCTGTCAACAAAAAGCATTGGTCACTGAGGTTGGGGGATGGAACTGAGCCTGTAGCTAGAATAAAGGCAGCCCATTTTCAGAGGGGTCAGTCCTGAAGGAAAGAGACCACATTAGCCATTACAGAGATCGGGAGTATTTTTCCTTCATTCTTATTTCTAAATCCAAACTAACAGGCCTAACCAATCAAACTGGTGGCTATAACTGGAGGCAAAGCATTAAGAAGAGTTAAACATCTCTCTCATGATGTATTACAGAATTTCAGACTGTGCGAGGATTACAGTCAAGTAAGGCATTGTAGATAGTAAAGCGCCATACTTTAGCAGCACTTCAGTTGCTTGTCCTCCTGTCAACACTACGAAACACAACCTTTCCTTGGAAAAGGAAGTGATGTCAACTTCTCCTTGTCGTCTTCTGGTCCTGTGTCTTGTGATTGGTTCACTGATATGCTTGTGGCTTACTACCCTTTTCCATGTAAATACGTTAGGTTGTCTTGTAAGAGGGCCATACTGTACTGGCACACAATTTCCATTCTTAAGGTTAGGATTATTGATGTCTCTCCTGGTTTCGAATAGTGCCAGTTTGACCCTTTAGCTAAGTGGTCTATGGGAATTTGTTCTCAATTATTCTTTGCTAATCAAAATTCAAAAGCACAAAAGAGTTCCAGGACCAAAAATAGGCAAACTTAATTACCTATCAAAAGTTTACTTTGCGTCTAGCATGGGAAGACAACCCAATCTTGAAAGAAAATCAGAGTGTTTACCTTCTAATCTTGGTATTTCCCACCATCTAGGTAAGTGACTTAGGGAAAGGCATCCTGTGTGTATTTTAAGCTTGTGGAGTTCTAAAAGCTAGACATGAAGTCCTGTTCTTGGGTAATATGCTGAGTCAAGATTTCATTAAATATATATTTTGTGTGTAGAAGAGTCTAGTATGTATTTTAAAATATTTCTAAGTTCTGGCACAACTTTATAATTCTTAGTTTCCCTTTCATTTTATAAATTTGCCTCTTATTTAGTCACAATTAGAAAACTTTTAAGGTAAGTGATTCGACTTACCAGTCCATTTACCAGTCCAGTAAGTGATTCAACTTCTGTCACAGATGCAAATATACACTTCTACTATTACTCAAAAATATTTTAGAACTCAAAGGGAAAATACTGACAATAACCTCCTTTGCCCACACAAACAGTAGTCATTAAGGAAACACAATCTTTTTAGGCAAGGAACCATTTTGTTGAGCAGTTCCCAAGGTGAAAAGTTCCCACTTTAAAGTCCCACACAGAAATAAGGTCTGGGGACACAACAAAGATAGTTGAATTCAGTGTGAGTCAGTCCTGCATTTTGCAACCTTAAAAAAGAAGATAGTGTTACTAATTAGTGCTTTGAACTATAACTTCAAATGGATTGTGAGTTTCTACTTACATTGCTGAACTTTCTGAAAATAATAGTTATTTGCTAAAGAAATAGTAAAATGGCAGAAAAGCTGTGGGTAGTCACATTTTCATCCATTAAGCAATTTTATTCTAATTTCTGTGTGTGTGTGCATGCATAAAAATTTGTGATACTTTCCTTTTCCTTTGGAATTGGCTATAATACAGAAATGCCAGTCAGCTTCCCATCCCTGTTCTGTGAATGGAAATTCTAAGGACAGAAAAATTTATCTCACCCACCTCATGAAACCTACAGGAATCATGAAATAGCTTTTGGGGAAGTCTTGATTATTTTTCTCTCCTTTCCTCTGCACTTCCTTCTCTTGAGAGTAAGATGTTTGGGGCATGGTTGAAGCAAGTGGCTATGTGAAAGGGGACAAAGGGAGCTTGGGTGGGACCCAGACAAAGCCAAGGAAACATTAGAGCCATGTTAGTTACATTGCTTTTGTCCACAACAGAGAAATTCAGAAGCAAGTTCTAGTTCACTCCTGGTTCCAAGTGAATTCAATCTGAATGCTGTGTTTGCAGAATGTTAATTGTCTGATCTTAATCCCAAATAAATTAGAGATGCCAGTGTGAATGTGCCCACAGCAACCTTAGCTGTGCCCTCTCATGCATAAGGGTTGTTCTGGTGCATGGGGCCTCTCATTACATGGTTATGTAAGACAACATCTGAGCACCTCTTGAAATGCTCAATTAAAACAGCAACCATTTTGAATCTGCCTTTAACAGTCCACTTTCCTTTATTTGAAAGGATAAGAAAGTTGTAGGACAAGAAAGGTGTTTTTAAATTAGAAAAGCTTTTCAACCCACATAGTGATGTTTATAGACTTGCTTTCAGTTGATTTTCCCCAATAATTATATTTTGTTGTTAAATTAACATTCTTAAATGACTTGAATGGAGGAAATATTCAAGAATTGTCATTAAAATCAAGAGAATGCTCAGTTTCTATACAGCAGTAAAGACTGAATCTGGATTATGAAGTATTAGAAAAGGCATTGCTAAGGATTGTGATGTCATAGTTTCAACCGAATAACTTCTTCCTGACCCAGAAGAAGGGTAGCCTTAATTCAATGAAAATATTCATTTCTTAGACATATCTGTTAATTCACAGTTGTGCCAGCTTTACTGTGGTGTGAGTGGTATGCTCTTTAGAGTAAATTAGATCTGAGTGTGAATCCCAACTATATTCCTTGATGACTGTTTTCAAACTTGATTTACTCAGCTATAAAATGGGATGGTGACACTCACTTCTGTATTTTGAAATAATATAACAAAAGCATTGAACACAGGCTTGCACAGAATACTCAGTTTATATTATTGTCTCCCATTCTCTCCTCACATGTATCAAAGTGTTACTATGCATATGTGGGATCATTTTCAACCAAAAACTACATAAAATAATTTGAGGAAATGACCATGGTATAGAGGGGGAAATTCAGGCTTTGGAATCATAGAGTTTTGATTTAATTTCTCAGCTTTACTATGTCTTTCTTAGATTTGTCATCTACATATCTCAAGTTTTTCATTGATGAAATGGGGATAGAAATATCTACTAGGTAAGACTGTTGGTGATTAAACGTGCAAAGTTCCCAGCATAGTGCCTGTCACTAGCAGACCATTAATGAATGGCCATGGATTTTATTTACTGGCCTAATTTTGGTTGAAAGGGAACAATATCAGTAATATCAAAAGTTACACTGGAGTCAGTCATAAGCGGAGTGTAAGAAATAAAGGTGATAAGAGTAGAAAAAATTTTTATAAAAGGATATAAATATAACTTTTGACAATAAGTGATTGTCATTCACAAAATAAAGACTTTATCCTAGCTTAATACAATCCTGTATTAATTGGAATATAAAATTATTACATTGCTTTCATTATTTCTTACCTAAGGGAAAATTTTTTTTTCTTCTTAGACTGAGTGTAACTACGGCAATATTTCATAGGGAAAATGAAAGTCTGACATAATTGTAGAAAGGTTATTTTTGTCATCACTTAAATGAGAGTCACTTTTCACTCTCATGCAGTGGAGAAGGAAATGGCAACCCACTCCAGTACTCTTGCCTGGAGAATCCCAGGGACGCGGGAGCCTGGTGGGCTGCTGTCTATGGGGTCGCACAGAGTTGGACACGACTGAAGTGACTTAGCAGGGAACAGAGTTAGAACTAAATTCCCATGCCACACCGAGCCATGGCTTTATTCAGAGCTCAGCGGCCAGAGGCGAGAAGGCAGCTCAGATATTTTAATAAGATCAAGGTCATTGGTAAGCCATTCTTAAATCTGTGTAGGATAGAAAAACTTAAATCACCAGCACAATTAATTTACTCTATTTATTCAACAAATATGTATTGGGTGTATTTTATTGGGTGTATCTATAAGCGACAGATTGGAGACAACCCACTCCAGTGTTCTTGCCTGGAGAATCCCAGGGACGGGGGGAGCCTGGTGGGCTGCTGTCTATAGGGTCGCACAGAGTCGGACGCGACTGAAGTGACTTAGCAGCAGCAGCAGCATAAGCGACTGAACAACAAAATAGGCCAGGTACCAAAATTAACTACTGATATAAAAGACAAAAATTCTCACCTTTATTTGTAACTTAGATTCTGGAAGCAGTAGGCAGATACATAAAGAAGTAAACTAAACAATAATGTCTGTTGGTAATAGAGAAAACAAGTCACCAAAGTGCAATGGGTTGCTAGAGCTGAGAAGCGCTGTAATTCTATCTACAGCCTCCTCGCTGAGGAGGTACAGTTTGAACAAAGGCCTAGGTGTGAGCAGCAGAGCAGAGCTATGTGGGTATCCAGGGAGAGAGTGTTCCCACGGAAAGGGCAGGATACTGGAGGTAGTGAATGGGAGCAGGCCTCGTGTTCAGAACCCAGCAAAGAAGGCAGGGTTGTAGGAGCCAACTGACTGTGGGTGGAGGGGAAATGAGATGGAAAACTACTGTCAGAATTTTGGGGCCACTGTAAGGATCTGGCTTTCACTTAGAGTGAGAAGAAGAGCCACTAGAAGGTGTTTGGCAGGAGAGTATAATAATTTGAATTGCATTTAAAATAATTCATCTGTTTTCTGCGTGTAGAAATGACTGAACAGAAGAGTGGGCAGGACTACTGCAAACAGCAGGGGAGAGATGATGATGTCCAGGATCAGTGCTGATGTAGGAAGAGTGCTGAGATGGCTGGGAGATATTTGAAAAAAAAAAAGCTCCAAGCACACATTTTTGCAGTATCTTATATCAGCAATATTAAGGATCTTTTTAATCCAAGGAAGCAGAGTTTCCTGGAAAATCTTTATTGCCTAATTAACTCGGGAAAAATACTTTCAAGTGGTGTCCTCTGCCTCTGTCACTTCACCATCTTTAGACTACTGGAATCCCAGGACTCAGCAACACTTCTGGGTGAATGGGTGGACCATACACAATAATCTCTCCTTCCATATTCTTTTAGGAATGTTGTACTTGGCACAATAGATTTCCAGTAGCTAAAGCCTCATTTCCTTTGGTCAACATACCATCTGGTGGTTAACAAAGACTTTCCTGATTAACCTTAAGATATAGAGCAAGCTGGTTGGGTAGGAGCAACATCCAGTTCTGGAAATGCAATGAAAGTATTGAGTCTGCACTCAGTGTAGAAAGCTAGCACGATCCCCTCCTCCCAAACATCCACCATTTTAAAAAAAGGACAGAAATTAAACAGTGATCGTAAGGAATTCTGAGACTTAGAATTCCCTGGACGTCAGAACCACAGAGCTTTCTATTTTAGTATTTCTGTAAAAATTAATTGCTTGATAGCAGTAAAAGTTAGGACTTAACACCAAAGAATAAGTCTTTACGTACCTTCAAGAATACAGTTATATAACTGCTGTCTTAATTCATGTCCCACATAAAATCTGAAGTTTCAATAATATTGCATAATATTCATATATTAATAGTTATATCCCTATCTTGATCTCAAATCCCATAAAAGGAAGTATTATATCTTGAGATGCCTCCACTCCATAAATATTTTTTGAACTGATATATACTTTATACTTTTCCATTTTCCTAGAAAGATATGTTTGAAGGTCAAATATGATAAAGCATATTTGCAAACATCCTGAAACAGCGAAACACCATCTTCAGGATGATATCAGAGTATAAGAATCTCCATTTTCAAACAAAGTCCATGGCTACAGAATGCTGGCAGCTGTTGAAGGTGCAGCCTCACTCCACACTGAAAAAGTCTGGCACAAGTGACGTAAAGACAGCAAAAGCATCATCTATGTGTCAGTCATATTATATGCATTATCTCATGTAACATCACAGTTTATTTCAAACAATATCCACTACCATTTGTGAATTTTTACTATGTGCAATCAAATTTTAAGTGTTTTACAAGTATAAAATATTTCACCAATTTTATAAATGAGAAACAGGGCTTAGAAGTTAAGTATCTGACCATAAGCAAAGATTTCTACCCATGCACAAAGCTTTCACTCTTAACCAGCACACAGTGAATCGGCATTATGACTGGAACATAACTACACATGTATGTCAGTGGTGTGAAGATGGATTTATACACATCTTTTCATTATTTCATGAATAATTTTGCTCTAAATTTGTTCATATCTCTTAATATAGCACACCCAGAACACACAAATTGTTCTGCTCTTTAACACTACAATCTTCTGTTTGGTACTTATAGATATGTCAAGCGAAAGGTCCAGGCTTTGGAGAAAGGCTATTTTACTTATTACATGGCCACAAGGAGCATCCAAATATGCATCCAAATATATTCCAAGGAGCATCATGGAATTTCTAAAATGCTATGAAGAATGCCTTTAGGCAAATTATTAAGACTGGAGGTTTCTACCCCTCAGTGTTTTACTCAGGTACTGCAATTTGCAAACTCTCAGCCAAAGGTTTTTATGTGACTACATTTTTCATTAATTATACATGATGGTTTATCAGTAATATATTTATAATAATAGACATATGTATATATTATAGTGTATAATTGTGTGTGTGTAATATAATTAGCTGTGCTTTTTTTCTTTCTTTCTCTTTTTATTAAATGCAATTCTCAGTCATGGGTCAATTCCTTTTATGTATGGGATTTTAACCAAAGACATAAAATGAACTTACAGATAAAATGTAAGGGCATATTACATTGTTCCAGAGTAAGTATGTGCATACAGTTACATCAGTAAAGCTAAAATGAAAAAACAATTGCTATTGAAAAAAGCTTTGTCTGTGTATACCTATAAAATCCCACAGTGGATTAAATGCCCACAGTTCAAGTGCGTCAACATTTCTGGTTTGATATGATAAATTCGAGAGCAAAATAAACATAGTCCTGTTGGGGTTCCCACCACTAGCTACAAAAGCCCAACCAATTATTAGTTATATGTTAAATTTCTATCTGTTAAAACATATTAAAATCTTATTCTTCAGACTCATTTGTAACAATGTGTTCCCGAGAAAGCGAGTATTTTAGAACACAAAAACAACCTCAACTTACATAAACAAACATGCATAACTTCCTTGGGAAAGGTTTGTTGTTTAATTTGTTTTTGAAGGAAGTAATTGATTTTTCTTGGCAGATTTGACAAAAATAATGAGGCCTTGATTATCTAACCTGAGGTCATGTTCTCCTCAGGAATCATCAGTGCCTAACTCAGATTTAAAGGAATTCAAGCTTTGCTGGGACTCTCTTTTGATATATGACTCTAACATGCTACCACACAGCTTCTCAGACATGAAGTTACTAACATAAACAGATTATAAGTAAAATATATATATATATATATATATATATAAAGTAAACATATATATTGTTTAGTTGCTAATTTGTGTCCAACTCTTTTGCAACCCCATGGACTGTAGCCTGCCAGGCTCCTCTGTCCATGGGATTTTCCAGGCAAGAATACTGGAATGGGTTACCATTTCTTCCTTCAGGGGATCTTCATACACATGTATAAAAATATGCTGGGTCTATATCCAAAGTAATTAAAGCAGAATCTCAGATATTTATGTACCCATGTTCATATAAACATTATGCACATCAGCCAAAAAATAGAAGCAACCCCAAGCGTCCATCAGTGGATGAATGGATAAGCAAAATACAGTGTATGTACATAAAATGGAACGTTATTAAGTCTTAAGAAGGAAGGAAATTCTGATATATGCTATCATGTGGATGAAGCTTGAGATCATGCACTAACTGTAATCAGTTTGTCACATACAAAAATGCTTTATGATTCCACTTATACGAGAAACCTCAAATTGTCCTAGAGATAGAAAGGACGATGGTTTTGCCAGGGGCTGAAGGGCGGAGGGATGGGAGACTTGTTGTTTAACGAGTATAGAATTTCAGTTTTGCAAGATCAAAAAGTTTTGGAGATTGATTGCTGAACACCATGAATATATATAACACTGCTACACTATATACTTCAAAATGGTTAAAATAATAAAGTTTATGCCTTATGTTATTTTACCACAACTTTTTAAAAAGTCAATTGTGAAATTACTTGAATAAGGAGCATTAATGTCAGAGCATTATCTTATTTGTTTTTAAAGGAAGAAGTTTTAATTTAGAAGATAAGCATAAATTGTATTTAATCAAGAGTGTTTGCACCATGAGTACAGAAAAGTTACAGTAAACTTCTGTGGTAGTACTTCAAGTAGCAAGTCTAGTTCAGGGAAAGGAAGTTTTATTCGACTTTGTGCAGGTTATACCGTATCTTTATTACATCTAGTTCTAAACACATTTAAAGAGGCAGCTCTTCAAATCAAAGGCATTTAAAGGAGTTCAAATGCAATGGTGAGAAATTTGGAAGCTATGTCATATGATGGACAGCAGAGTGAAGCATTTCAGGTTTGGGACTCTGTTACAGGAGACAACTGGGTTTAAAAACCAGGCTCTAGCACTGACTGATCTGTGACTCAGAGCAAGCTCTTTAGCTTCCATAACTGTTACTTGAGTCCTCTCCTACAAAATTATGATCCCCCCCAAATATTCCCAAATATTAAGTATTCTGTGATATCCAAAAGGAGAAAACATGCATTGTAATCTACAAAGTGCTTAATATCGGCTAATACTACTATGATTTTTATACTCTACTAGTAAACGGCCTTTTCAAGGACAAAGACATGGTAAAGTATAATAAATAGTTTTAAAGTGTTTTTAGGACTGTCCTGTGAAAGAGTTCTATTAATTTTTGAATCAGAACACATAACTAGAAGAGTTTAATAGAAAGCTAAAGAAAAAAAAAAAAGCTAAAGAAACTGCAAGGAGATCAAACCAGTCAATCCTAAAGGAAATCAATCCTGAATATTCATTGGAAGGACTGATGCTGAAGCTCCAATACCTTGGCCACTTGATGTGAAGAGCTGACTCATTGGAAAAGATCCTGATGCTGGGAAAGATTGAAGACAGAAGGAGAAGGGGACAACAGAGGACGAGATGGTCAGATGGCTCACTGAATTAATAGACATGAGTCTGAGCAAGCCCCAGGAGTTGGTGAGGGACGGCGAAGCCCGGTATGCTGCCGTCTGTGGGGGTCACAGGGTTGGACACAACTTATTGATTGAAAAATGACAATGAAAGAAAAGAAATTTATCTTACATTGAAGAAGGTTATTACATTCAGTGTATGAAAAATAAATAAGTTGCCCTAAGAAGTAGTAGGGCTTCCCTGGTGGCGCAGAGGTTAAAGGGTCTGGCCGCAATGTGGGAGACCTGGGTTCTATCCCTGGGTTGGGAAGATCCCCTGGAGAAGGAAATGGCAACCCACCCCAGTATTCTTGCCTGGAGAATCCCACAGACAGAGGCCCCAAGAAGTAGTAGGGGCTTCCCTGGTAGTTCAGCAGTAAAGAATCTGCCTTCAATGCAGGAGATGTAGGTTCGATTCCTGGGTCAGAAAGAGCCCCTGGAGGAGGGAACAGCAACCCACTTCAGTATTCTTGCCTGGACAGAGGAGCCTGGAGGGCTGCAGTCCATGGGGTCATGAAAGAGTTGGACACGACTTAGCGACTAAACAACAACAACAAAGAGCAGTGAGCTTCCTGACACTGCTCTCCTTCAATGAGCAAATGGAAGTTAGGGATATGTTAAGACAAATTTCTACTTTGATTAGAGTGTTGTGCTGGACAATATCCCTTATAATAGTCTATGCTGCTCTATTTAAAAAAAAATTTTTTTTTTTACCAGTATTGACTTCAGTTTTCCTCACAAAGCAACTGCTTAATTCTGAAGGACTGGCCCAGAGGTTCTAGTTCCCACATAGCATAGGTAAGTGGAAAAAAAGATCAAAACTATCCATAAGATGATTCAGAAATCACCATTTTGCATGTTTACATCCACAAGAGTGCTGATTGTGGTACTAATGCTGACTGAGAGACTGTCTTTGGGTGACAGTGATAGATGCTTTACTTTGTCCTCTTGAACTGTTGTTAATGCTTGAACACATAGTTAGACCTGATCTATAGGCATATTGAGATAAAAGCTGCAGTAGAAAAAGAACTCCAGGATGGAAGGGGAGTTAACTTCACAGTTACTGAAGAACAGAGGAAGAAGAGAGAGGAGTGTGAGGGAAGAAGAGGCTTTTAAAAATGATTTCGCAGAATGAAAAGATGTTTCTCTGTTGGAGGAGAAATGAAGAATTGGTTTAAAGGTGGAATCTTAACAGAAAAAGAGGACCGCCATGGTCAGAATCACTGAAGCCAACTAACAGTAAAGCAGAGTGTGGACCTAATGGCACTGAAAAGACTTTAGAACTAAGGTCATGGGACAGACTCAACCACTGTATTCTGTACAGGAGAGACCACATATGGGTATTATATTTGATTTGGAATAAAGCTATTTTAAGATAGACACCAAGATGTGGGTTGGAAGAAGCAAAACAGGAGATTGCTTGAAACCATGTCATAAAATTAATGATTAAAGAAATTGAAGGAGATGTAGCTTTCGTGAGAGAATATAGGTTTCATAAGATACATGAAAGATTCTTGTATAAAATACCGTCTTTACAATGTCAGCTGAAGAGAGTCAGAAATAAGTGCTAGCCCACCATGGAATCAACCAACTCATGAAATAGATTTCCCACTGATGCAGGTACCTTGGGGGACTCTGGATGATGGAATCTGAAATAGATGACATACACCTAATTCTAATTTTATATTTTAAAATGATAGCTTGTCTCATGGCAGAGAGGTAGAATAATTCAAGACAGTAGGTTACACATCTTTCTGGAAGTTTCCAGATTTTTTTAGGGTAAGAGGGAGGGAGTATCAATGGTTCAGTTCAGTTCAGTTCAGTCGCTCAGTCATGTCCAACTCTTTGCGACCCCATGAATCACAGCACGCCAGGCCTCCCTGTCCATCACCAACTCCCGGAGTTCACTCAGATTCACATCCATTGAGTCTGTGATGCCATCCAGCCATCTCATCCTCTGTCGTCCCCTTCTCCTCCTGCCCCCAATCCCTCCCAGCATCAGAGTCTTTTCCAATGAGTCAACTCTTCGCATGAGGTGGCCAAAGTACTGGAGTTTCAGCTTTAGCATCATTCCTTCCAAAGAAATCCCAGGGTTGATCTCCTTCAGAATGGACTGGTTGGATCTCCTTGCAGTCCAAGGGACTCTCAAGAGTCTTCTCCAACACCAGAGTTCAAAAGCATCAATTCTTCGGCACTCAGCCTTCTTCACAGTCCAACTCTCACATCCATACATGACCACAGGAAAAACCATAGCCTTGACTAGATGGACCTTAGTTGGCAAAGTAATGTCTCTGCTTTTGAATAAGTATATTCAACCTAGATAAGTATATCTAGGTTGGTCATAACTTTTCTTCCAAGGAGTAAGCATCTTTTAATTTCATGGCTGCAGCCACCATCTGCAGTGATTTTGGAGCTCAGAAAAATAAAGTCTGACACTGTTTCCACTGTTTCCCTGTCTATTTCCCATGAAGTGACGGGACCAGATGCCATGATCTTTGTTTTCTGAATGTTGAGCTTTAAGCCAACTTTTTCGCTCTTCTCTTTCACTTTCATCAAGAGGCTTTTTAGGTCCTCTTCACTTTCTGCCATAAGCGTGGTGTCATCTGCATATCTGAGGTTATTGATATTTCTCCCAGCAATCTTGATTTTACCTTGTGTTTCTTCCAGTCCAGCGTTTCTCATGATGTACTCTGCATATAAGTTCAATAAGCAGGGTGACAATATACAGCCTTGACGTACTCCTTTTCCTATTTGGAATCAGTCTGTTGTTCCATGTCCAGTTCTAACTGTTGCTTCCTGACCTGCATGCAGATTTCTCAAGAGGCAGGTTAGGTGGTCTGGTATTCCCATCTCTTTCAGAATTTTCCACAGTTTATTGTGATCCACACAGTCAAAGGCTTTGGCATAGTCAATAAGGCAGAAATAGATGTTTTTCTGGAACTCTCAATTGCTTTTTCCATGATCCAGCGGATGTTGACAATTTGATCTCTGGTTCCTCTGCCTTTTCAAAGGAAAACAACAGAATGAGAAAGACTAGAGATCTCTTCAAGAAAAATAGAGATACCAAGGGAACATTTCATGCAAAGATGGGCTCGATAAAGGACAGAAATGGTATGGACCTAACAGAAGTAGAAGATATTACGAAGAAGTGGCAAGAATACACAGAAGAACTGTACAAAAAAGATCTTCATGACCCAGATAATCATGATGATGTGATCACTAATCTAGAGCCAGACATCGTGGAATGTGAAGTCAAGTGGGCCTTAGAAAGCATCACTACGAACAAAGTTAGTGGAGATGATGGAATTCCAGTTGAGCTGTTTCAAATCCTGAAAGATGATGCTGCGAAAGTGCTGCACTCAACATGCCAGCAAATTTGGAAAACTCAGCAGTGGCCACAGGACTGGAAAAGGTCAGTTTTCATTCCAATTCCAAAGAAAGGCAATGCCAAAGAATGCGCAAACTACTGCACAATTGCACTCATCTCACATGCTAGTATCAATGGTAAATCCATGAATTTCAGAACGGTGAGAAGGAAGGTGAAGACTGAGGGAGCAGATAGGAAGAAGTCATCGTTTTCAAAAATGAGTACAGTAAAAATAGGCTTCCTGGAAGAAAGGAGGCAGAAGTCGATTTAGGAAGTTAGTTAACACTCCATTCAACAATTACTTATGAAGGGTCTACAGCATGCTCTGGGGCTCTTTAGGGCTATAAGAATGAAAAAAATGCTGAAGATACTCCAATTTACTGGTTTGGGGCTTCAGATCCAGAGAAAAGATCTGGTGTTTAATGCCTTAGAAGAATTCATTGAAGGAGATTTCAAACAATTTACTCAGAAATAACACTTCACATGATATTATCTTTAGTGGAAGAAACAAAATGATTTTAAGACAGAATTATATATGGAGAACATAATACTGTATGTAGGAATTTTAGAAGTTTGTATTAAGTTGAATAGGATAGAAATCATTTGATGTGCAGAAAATCACAATAAAATACAAGATAATTACATAAAAGTGAGAGCTACATATCATAGTCTCCAGAGATGGTATACCTTGGTCAGTACAAAATGAATATATAATTTTAAATTAAAAGTTATTACTATATATATTACTATATATTTTTATTGAATATAGCATCCACAAAGTCCTTTTGTCACAAAAATTTTTCAATATTTTTCTGAATATTTAAAGTTTGTCAAAATATTTTGATTATTAGCTATCTCAGAGTCTTTACAATAACAATTTTTCAAATTTTACACTGTTCATATTAGTCTTAAGTCTAACCAACAGGACACAATTTCTCTCCCACTAAAATATTTTTTAACTCTTTTTACTTCACATAGCTGCAAAATCTGCATAGAATTAGCATCAGCATATTTTTATTAGTTTTTATTCACCCAATAACCTTTTTTCTAACGGCAGTTTAAAAAGGGTTGACATCTGTCTGACTTTTGTCAATTTTTTCTTTGTCCACACGCTGGCACTGAGGTTGCCAGCAGAACTCTGGAGATGGATCATATGTTAATTCACCATTATCATCAATGTTATGTGTAAAATTTGTATTGAAGCACAAATTACAAATGGAATATGCATAAATCTTAAGTGAAGAGCTTGACAGTTTTATGTAAACTGAACTCACTAGGTTAATACCAGCTCGCTGAAAACCCTCTCTCTCCCACTTTCATGCAGAAATCTGTCATAGGTGTAACTGTGATCCTAAACACTAACACCAAAGATTGGCTTTGCCTGTTTCTGAACCTTATATAAACAGAATAACAAATATGTGCTCTTTTGCAGCTGACCTTTTCCACGCAAATTATAAGACTCATCCATTTACAGTATGTTGTTTCAATTCATTTAGTCTTATTATTGCATAATACTCCATGGTATGAGTATACCAATATTTACCCACTTTACTCTGAATGGACATTGGTTTGCTTCCAATAGGGCTACTAAGAATAAGGCTTTTGGGAGTTCCCAGGTGTCCCAGTGGTTAGGATTCCATGCTTTCAGGGCCACAGCTCAGGCTCAATCCCTGGCTGGGGAACTGAGATGCTGTAAGCCATGTGGCACAACCAAAAAGAAAAATAATACTTCTAGCAAGCACTCATATAAATATCTTTGGCCAAACACATGGGTGCATTTCTATTGGGTATATGTACACAGAAGTGGAATTGCTGGGGGATAGGCATGTATATACTTAATTTCAGTGAATACTGCCAATAAGTTTTCCAAAGCAGTTTTACCAATGTTTGCCTTCTCACCGGCAGTATATGTTTGCACAGTATTCTTGCCAACATGTGGGACTTTCATGTACTCCAAAAAATTTCTGGAGACAAATGAAAATGTAAACACAATGATCCAAAACCTATGGAATGCAGCAAAACCATTCTAACAGAGAAGTTCATAGCAATACAATCTTACCACAAGAAACAAGTATCTCAAATAAAAAACCTAACCTTACATGGGAAGCAACCAGAGAAAGAAGAGCAAAACCCAAAATTAGTAGCAGGAAAGAAATAGCAAAGATCAGAGCAGAAATAAATGAAATAGAGACTAAAAGAAAAAAAAAATAGAAAAGATCAATGAAACCAAAGCTGGTTCTTTGAAAAGATAAATAAAATTGATAAATTTTTAGCCAGATGCATCAAGAAAAAAAGGGAGAGAGCTCATATCAATAAAATCAGAAAAAAAGTTACAATCACAAAGGATCATAAGAGACCAGTACAAGCAACTACATACCAATAAAATGCACAACCTACAAGAAATTGACCAATTCCATTTTAGCCTTTCTGATCAAGATGTTGCAGTATCATAATGAATTAAAAATTTGAATTTTCCTGATGACTAATAAGATTGATCATCATTTTACTTGTTTGCTAGCCACTTGGTTATTCTTTTTGATGAAGGTCCTATTCAAACATTTGTTCATTGTCCTATTAGCTTGTCTATATTTTTCCAACTTTGTGAATTTTCTCTTCACTGTCTTACTGGAGTCTGTTGGTCAAAAGAAAAGCTTAATTCCAGTGTAGTTCAATTTAGCAACATTTCCTTATGGATGGCACTTTCTAAATTTTCTTCATTGACCTCTACAAGGTATCTTTAATTGCTCCCAAATTCTTGGTCAAAACATCTAATGCCTGAGAACCAAACAGGATTTGGATATGTCTTATACTGAGCCATTGCAACTGGACTTCCATTACATATGTGAAAATAATTTCTGAGCACAATAATTAAAGAATCATTTATGAAATCATGGAATGCTCAAACCTTAGGAGGAAAATCTCCTTTCAACACTGCTGACTTACATTTAGTATAAGAAAAAAAATAATGTATTGCTAGATTATCTTGAGTTTCATATTTTTATAAGGCTAAAAACTTGGAGAGTAGAAAATCTCACTGCATGTCTATTAAATCTTATAATATTCAAAAAGATCCTGCTCCTTTTTGTGGAGTAAGGAACTTAGTCAAACATCATTAACATCCAGATATAACTTAAAACTCAGAAATGCTTTGACTACTTTTGCCAAGAACAATATTGTTGCTGCTGTTCAGTCACCCAGCCATGTCCAGCTCTTTGCAACCCCATGGACGGCAGCCTGCCAGGCCTCTCTATCCCTTACCATCTTCCAAGTTCCATTGCCCAAGTTCATGTCCATTGTATATCGGTGATGACATCCAGCCATCTCATCCTCTGATGCCCTCTTCTCCTTCTGCCCTCAATCTTTCCCAGCATCAGGGACTTTTCCATGGAGTCAGTTTTTGCATCAGATGACCAAAATATTGGAGCTTCAGCTTAAGCATCAGTCCTTCCAATGAGTATTCAGGGTTGATTTCCCTTAAGATTGACTGGTTTGATCTCCTTGCTGTCCAAGGGACTCTCAGAAGTCTTCTCCAGCACCCTAGTTTTGAAGGCATCAATTTTGGGGGACTCCGCCTTCTTTAAAGCCCAGCTCTCACAACCATACGTGACCACTGGGTAGACCATAGCCTTGATTATATGGACCTTTGTCATCAGAGTAATGCCTCTGCTTTTCAACCCACTGTCTAGGTTTGTCATAGCTTTCCTGCCAAGAACCAAATGTCTTCTGATTTCGTGGCTGCAATCACCATCTGCAGTGATTTTAGAGCCCAAGAAGAGGAAATCTGTCACTACTTCCACCTTTTACCCCTCTATTTGCCATGAAGTAATGGGGCTGAATGCCATGATCTTAGTTTTTGGAACGTTGAGTTTTAAGCCAGCTCTTTCACTCTTCTCCTTCATCCTCATCAAGAGGCTCTTTAGTTCCTCTTCAATTTCTACCATTAGAGTTCCATGGAAATAAACTGATACACTAATTTCCCAAGTTTCTATTCTCTGTCCTTTCTCAAGTGAAGATTTTAGCCCCAAAGAATTAATGTCTTCTGCCAGAATACTCAATGGATTGAAAAAAAGTTATCCTACTTAGTGTTAAATAAATATTAGTATTTATGAAAATAGACTAAATTACTATAGACAGTTTAGTTCAGTTCAGTTCAGTTGGCTCAGTTGTGTCTGACTCTCTGTGACCCCATGGATGGAAGCATGCCAGGTCCCCCTGTCCATCACCAACTCCTGCCGTTTACCCAAACTCATGTCCATTGAGTCGGTGATGCCATCCAACCATCTCATCCTCTGTCATCCCCTTCTCCTCCTGTCTTCAATCTTTCCCAGCATCACGGTCTTTTCAAATGAGTCAGCTCTTCCCATCTGGTGGCCAAGGTATTGGAGCTTCAGCTTCAACATCAGTCTCTCCAATAAACACTCAGGACTGATCTTTTTTAGGATGAACTGGTTGGATCTCCTTGCAGTCCAAGGGGCTCACAGGAGTCTACTCGAACACCACAGTTCAAAAGCATCAATCCTTCGGGGCTCACCTTTCTTTATAGTCCAACTCTCACACCCATACATGACTACTGGAAAAACCATAGCTTTGACTAGATGGACCTTTGTTGGCAAAGTAATGTCTCTACTTTTTAATATGCTTTCAAGGTTGGTCATAACTTTCCTTCCAAGGAGTGAGCGTCTTTTAATTTCATGGCTGCAATCACCATCTGCAGTGATTTTGGAGCCCCCCAAAATAAAGTCTGCCACTGTTTCCACTGTTTCCACTGTTTCCCATATATTTGCCATGAATTGATGGGACCAGATGCCATGATCTTAGTTTATTGAATGTTGAGCTTTAAGCCAACTTTTATAAGACAACTATAATACTATAGACTAGTATTAGTATTAATAACATTAGATACATTTATTTATTTACATTTGGGTTTTTTTTAATTCTGCAGTAAACTAGATAAGAAACATTTTAAAAAATTTATTCATTACATGCACAATTAAATGATAGAAAACTTTTTCAAATCTGATGCTTTCTCTGGAAGCCACAAAAGTTGGCAAACTGTCCTTTGCTACTGCTGCTGCTGCTAAGTCGCTTCAGTCATGTCTGACTCTGTGTGACCCCAGAGACAGCAGCCCCCCCAGGCTCCCCTGTCCAGGGAACTGAAAATAAATTACGTCAGTTTTAAGCTTTATAGAATTAATCTTTCTTCTTTGTCTGAATGTCAGTATTCTACTAGCAATTTACAGATCAGAGATTTTATTTACCTTGATTATTAAAAAATGTCACAGGAGTGTTTTTATTGCTATTTATTTTATTCCACAGAAATAATTTATGCCCCTCAACTTATGTTATAAATAACAATTAAATATTTCAATTAATATTACTCATAATGTTTCTCTGACTTCGCTCACTCTTGAAAACTGCCTAGGTCCATTTATAGAACAACAACAAAATTACACCTGAATTACAGATTTGAGGGTACAAAAAATTAGAAACTAGGGACGGGGGAGCTGATGGGCTGCCGTCTATGGGGTCGCACAGAGTCAGACACGACTGAAGTGACTTAGCCGCAGCAGCAGCATACACTGTTGGGTAGCACAGAGAAGAACTTCATGCTCTAAAGCTGACCTCCACAAGGCATATGAAACCCCTCAGGAACCACACAGGACCATCAATATAGGATGAATGCTTAAAATTTAAAGAGAATGGAAGTTAGGGAAAATCGTCCCAGCTTGTATAACAATGGATCATTGTCTAAAGAATAGGAAACCAGGGTAGAGACAAAATCCCAGGCTCCTAGCACTAGCGTTCTTCCAGACTCACTAAAAGTAAATTTTAAGAGCTTATCTATGTGGGCAAAGCCATATTTAATACAATAGTACAAAAGAAAAGAATATTACAAACACAAAGTTATACTACTTTTCCACTGGGAGAAGCAACTTACTTTATTAAGAGTGTGTGTATAACAACATTTCCTTTTAGTTCACAATTATTTATTTATTTATACTATTTTATTCAAGGCTCTGAAATTGATACCCAGGCAAGACATATCTCTTTCTCCAATTAATTTAAAAAGGCAAGGAAGAAGAGGAAGAAAGAAGAAATCACTTTATTAGTTAATAAATAACCACCTATAAAAAGCGGCTGAAAAGAAGATGCTAATAAAGTGTTACAATGATTCAAAATAGCAAAAATTTATAAATGAACAGTAAGATCTAGATTTTCTAAAAGATAGGGCTCTTCCATATGCCCTTGGATGATAAGACTAGGCAAGAGAATAGAAAACTCTTTTAGAAAGGATTATTAGAGGACATGAGATAAGAAATTAAAGGAAGTTTAAAGAACTGATCTTTTTTTTTAATCCTAACCAAAGAAAAGATTAATTCAGTGAAACCTGGAATGACAGCTGGCTCCCTCATATCTGTTCTCCCTCCTCCAATGCTTCTGCACCACAGCTAAAGTCATCTTGAAAGACCCAACTCTGAGAGTTCACTCTGGCCAAAAGTCCTTGCTGACTACACTGGCCTTTAGGGTGAAGTCCAAACATCTTGAACAAGTGCACAAGCCTACAGGTCCTGGGCCTCCTTTGCCACTCCATATTGCAGCCATGGGGATCTTTTAATTTCTTAAAATCGTCATGCTCTCTTTGCTTTCAGGTTCTTTCTAATGCTGTCCCATCTGTCAGAAATATTTTTTTATTTTTTTCTTCCTTTTGAGCACTTGTTCAAAAGCCATTTTTCTCAGACTCCAAATTCCTTGAAAGCATAGTCACATATTTACCCTATCATCTACAACATTTACCAGTTCCAGGTGAGTCTTATTTTTTTTTCATCCAATACATGTAATTATGCCCATGAAAGGTCTTTTGGAAAGCATCATTTATGGGGTTTGAAACCCCTAGCATAATTATTTCACAATTTCTCCTTGTTTCAGGAAGAGACGGAATTAAAGGACTGTTAACAACTCTTCTCAAACAAGGTGCAGCAAGATATCTGGATTTTGGAGCCCTTTCCAAAAGATAGGGTGAAAGCTAAATAAGAAAGCCTATGTGATATGTAAACCTCTTCTTCAAACCCCTTAATTGAAGAATTACGATTGTTTTGGATGGAGAGAAAACAGAACCAGATGAGGTAAGAAAGTTGTGAATGAAGATTACCAGGAAAATGGTGCCAAGAAGTTGGGATGGGGGTAGATGGGGTCAGAACAGTCCCCAGAAGTAACTGCTCAGTTGGACTCACAAACTTCTCCACCATTGCCAGGTAGGGAAAGCAGTTCTGGGAGTCAGGCTAGTCCTACAATTAAAGCACGTCACATTGAGTTGGAGAGAGATATAAAGTTGCAAATAACAATCATATTGACACCATTTGAATTGGAAAAGAAAAAGATCATAAACTTTTTGACCATCACTGCCTTAAAGATTATATAATTTTTGACAGAGCATAAGAAAAGAAAATCAAAGTAATCTTACCCAGAGAGGAGAGGTGGCCCTAATTTGGGTAAGCTCTGGAATATTAAGTGCTTAGCCTACAGTAATCCTTTCATAAGTATTTGTTGAGTTAATAAATAGATGAATCAATGGAAGTGATGTCAGCCTAATCAAGTTTTTAAAAAATGGCTTACACATAGTAATTGCTAAATCCATAAATACATTGAATCACTCAGGAATAAGCCCTATTGTATTTACATAGGATTGGGCAATTTCAATGTTTTCAAGCATCACTGGGGGCTTCCCAGGTGGCACTAGTGGTAAAGAACCTGCCTGCCCATACAGGAGGCATGAGATGTGGGTTCAGTCCCTCGGTCGGGAAGATTCCCTGGAGAAAGACATGCAACCCACTCTAGTATTTCTTGCCTGGAAAATTCTATGGACAGAGGAGCCTGGTGGGCTACAGTCCATGGGGTCACAGCCAGATAGGACTGAAGCAACTTAGCACACACGTTAAATTTTTTCAACCAGACAAATCCTTAATTCTTGCATGATCCATACCATTTCTCAGTATTATGGTCTCAGTTTATTTTTAGTTTATAGTACAAAAAGAACTGGACTTTGCTTGGATATTTTTTTTTTTCCTGAGCTATGTCTTTGGTTTTGTAGGAGATAGGGACAGATGTGAAGGAGAAGTGATCTATTCCAGAAAGTGCAGGATATTTCTAAAAACAAGTAAGTTACAGAGATCTTGTTTAATACTGCTTGAACTCATACCTACATATGAGAAAAGAGAGACATGACATGAAATTATGGTAAATTACTTTAGAGGAACAAGACATTAATTTACTTATTATTTTTACTTGTTTTGAAATAAGCCTTGAATTTCACTAAAAAAAGAGAGAAAGAATAAATAGGTGATATGTTGCCACATTACATAAACAGGGAGCTACTATTATGTTTATTGGTATTCAGTTACATCTATAGGATATCAGAGACTCTTCTTGTATTAAAATTCAGAGTAATAAAAGCAACTGACATTCAGTGAATTATTATGTAGCAGCAATGGTCTAAGGTCTATTTAGATTAATTTGCTTAATTCTTACCCTGATTCTGAGTGGTAGATACTTATATTCTCAACCTCTTTTAAAGATGAGGAACCCAAAGACACAGAACATTTAAATAAGCTGCTCAAGGTTATCCAAGGTTATGGCAGTGTTGGAACTTGATCCTGGATCTGCCCTGGTATAGATGTTAGTAATTCTGTTATACACAATAAAAATTCCTATTTGAGGAACAAATCTGGATGTAAAGTTCATTAATTACTTCCAGTATTTTCTTCACTAGTCCATTTAGAAAATAAACTTGGACAATCTTTAAAAAAATAAAAATACAGAATGTCCTCTCTAGAGCATGTGGAATGAGATACAAGCAGGACAGTAACCTATCCTTTTTCTAATTCCTACAGGTCATTTCTAAACTGAGAAAGCATCTATTCGCTATTTTAGCAAGTTATCTGAGATCAGGACTTCAAATGATCAGGCTCAACCATACAAAATTGTCTGTGTTACAGGTCAAAATTGATCAACTATTGATAGTTTTACCTATTTACCAACAGTTTTACCTATTAACTTTCAGTTTTTTTCCTGAGGTACTTCAAGCCAGAGGTTTTACAGTAAACAGTGCAAATTAAAAAGTCTATTTACAAATCCAGAATTATTCAGGACCCAGGGAAGGGGTGGTGTGGGGGAACAGAAGACACAACCACCATATTCAAAGAACTTAGAATAAGGTGCTACATGAAACAACCAGGGTCAAAGTCACACACAGTCATTACATAATCTTGGAATCGTAGCTAGAGAAAGCTACAGAAATTTAAGCCAATGCCTAGATGGATGTGAGTTTTGATAAAAAGACTGACAGGAAAGGCTCTGAAGCTCTTCAAGGCAGAAGGAACAGCATGATAAAGAGGAGATGACTGCAAATCATCATGGTGTATGAAGTGAGTCCAGGCTACCTGGATCTTGATTTCATGGAAATCCACAAACAGTTTAGGCTACGAAAAGAGGACAAAAGAGCAGAAAGTAGGAGGAAAAACTGGACTTTATTCTGCCAGGAGTGACATTAGGCTTTTCCACGAGAACCTTGCAGGTAAAACCACATGAACCAGGAGGATTAAACTGGTTAACGGGCACAGTATAAGAGACCAGGGCAAAGCAACTGATGAGACATCTAGCTAAACGATCCAGAGCCAAGTGTGAGGGCCAGGGTCAGAGTAGTAAAAATGGGAACAATATTTTGAATTCAACATATTAGAGAAAGAGTTTGAAGGAAGACATAATAGGATTTGATTTTTGATTTGAACTGTGGAGTAGAAAAATAAGACATTGAACTTAAGTGATTAAGAAAAATGGGAATTTATTGTGTTAAAGATAAGTAAAATGGGAAAGAGTAAAAGGCTAGAGAGATGACATTCTAATAAATATATAAAATAATACATGCTTATTATTGACTGCTAACTGCCTCAAGCACTGATTGCTAAGGAATGTCAGAATGTAAACACATACACACATATGTAGGTGCATTATACTTTCTGAATCTTTAAAACAACACTGCATGACAAATATCAATATTTCAATTTTATAAGTAAGAAAATGGCCTTCCCTGGTGGCTCAGTTGGTAAAGAATTTGCCTACAAGGCAGGAGACCTGGGTTCAATCCCTGGGTTGGGAAGATCCTCTGGAGGAGGAAATGGAATCCCATTGCAGTATTCTTGCCTAGGAAATCCCATGGACAGAGGAACCTGGAGGGCCACAGTCCATGGGGGTCACAAAAGAGTCGGACACTACTTAGCGAATAAACCATCAAACCACCAAGTAGGAAATGGAGACTCACAGAAATAAAATACTTTTCCAAAAGTTGCAAAGCACTAAATATTTATGACTATTAAAACAAAGTCAATACTCTCATGTTTCACTCAAGTGGAATTTGAAATGGCAGCTGAACCATCAAGTAACTGAATCTTAAATACAGCACATAACAGAAGACTAGAGCTTGAAGGAGAAGTCAAGACAGAATCATTGGATTTGAAAGTCATCAGGATTAGCTGAGCTTTGAAAGCAGGGTTTAGGAGTAAGGGAGGAAGACAAAAGAAGTAAAACTAAAATCCTGGAAGTTACTTAGAATAATGAACAGAAATTACAGAAGACAGATCAAAAAAGGTAAGAGGACCAGAGAGTTAAGAGTGTTGCAGAGAATGGTATTGGAGAAGGCAATGGCAACCCACTCCAGTACTCTTGCCTGGAAAATCCCATGGCCGGAGGAGCCTGGTGGGCGGCAGTCCATGGGGTCGCTAAGAGTCGGACACGACTGAACAACTTCACTTTCACTTTTCACTTTCATGCATTAGAGAAGGAAATGGCAACCCACTCCAGTGTTCTTACCTGGAGAATCCCAGGAACAGTGGAGCCTGGTGGGCTGCTGTCTATGGGGTTGCACAGAGTCGGACAAGACTGAAGCGACTTAGCAGCAACAGCAGAGAATTGTATCATATAGCTCAGTTACTTATCAACAAGTATGCACTGAAAATTTATAAACCCCTAATAAATGGCAGCTTCTGTGATTATGGCAGGGGAGAAACCTCTGCCTTCATGGAGTGAGGAGGGGCAGAAGACTGATATTCATCTAATAATCATACCCACAGTGGTATATTTTTTTAAAAGATACAAGATACCTACACATTTTATGGTAAAGGTTTCAGCTAGAATGGAAGGGTTCACAGAAAGCTTCCTTGAGAAAGGGGCAAATAACCTGACATCTTAAAGGTCCAATGGAAATTAAACAGTTGGAAATAGTTCTAGAAGAGCGACTGCTGACATAGAGAAAGAATATGCTCAAAAGGTGAGTGTCCAGAAGGAATAGAGACTGGGAGGAATAAACAACAGAGGGCTAGAGTCCAGAAGGGCTTAGGGTTTTAGGAGCAACCCACTTTTTCTGGATCAAAAACTTCTGGAGCCTAAATTGTCTTATCCCGGACTTTTCAGAACCTGGGTTGTTTCAGATATATGGTAATTAAAGGCAGCTTCTGTCTGTACCTGACCAGAAAAGGATTTTTGCACTGCCTGATACTCATTGGCTTTACCCACAGTTTCATTTGATGTTACAGAAGATATAGCACCAAAACTTCTATTCTTTTTAAAACTTATACATTGCACTCAATATGTCAGCAAATTTGGAAAACTCAGCAGTGGCCACAGGAATGGAAAAGGTCAGTTTTCATTCCAATCCCCAAAAGAGGCAATGTCAAAGAATGCTCAAACTACTGCAAAATTGCACTCATCTCGCACGCTAGTAAACTAATGCTCAAAATTCTCCAAGCCAGGCTTCAGCAATACATGAACCATGAACTTCCAGATGTTCAAACTGGTTTTTGACACAGAAAAACATCTATTTCTGCTTCATTGACTATGCCAAAGCCTTTGACTGTGTGGATCACAATAAACTGTGGAAAATTCTGAAAGAGATGGGAATACCAGACCACCTGATCTGCCTCCTGAGGAACCTATATGCAGGTCAGGAACAAAAGTTGAAACTGGACATGGAGCAACAGACTGGTTTCAGATAGGAAAAGGAGTACGTCAAGGCTGTATATTGTCACCCTGCTTATTTAACTTCTATGCAGAGTACATCGTGAGAAATGCTGGGCTGGAAGAAGCACAAGCTGGAATCAAGATGGCCGGGAGAAATATCAATAACCTCAGATATGCAGATGACACCACCCTTATGGCAGAAAGTGAAGAAGAACTAAAGAGCCTCTGGATGAAAGTGAAAGAGGAGAGTGAAAAAGTTGGCTGAAAGCTCAACATTCAGAAAATGAAGATTGTGGCATCTGGTCCCATCGCTTCATGGGAAATAGATGGGGAAACAGTAGAAACAGTGTCAGACTTTATTTTTCTGAGCTCCAAAATCACTGCAGATGGTGACTGCAGCCATGAAATTAAAAGATGCTTACTCCTTGGAAAGAAAGTTATGACCAACCTAGATAGCATATTCAAAAGCAGAGACATTACTTTGCCAACAAATGTCTGTCTAGTCAAGGCTATGGTTTTTCCAGTAGTCATGTATGGATGTGAAAGTTGGACTGTGAAGAAAGCTGAATGCCAAAGAATTGATGCTTTTGGACTGTGGTGTTGGAGAAGACTCTTGAGAGTCCCTTGGACTGCAAGGAGATCCAACCGGTCCATCCTAAAGGAGATCAGTCCTGGGTGTTCTTTGGAAGGGCTGATGCTAAAGCTGAAGCTCCAGTACTTTGGCCACCTCATGTGAAGAGTTGACTCATTGGAAAAGACTCTGATGCTGGGAGGGATTGGGGGCAGGACGAGAAGGGCATGACAGAGGATGAGATGGCTGGATGGCATCACCCACTCGATGCACATGAGTTTGAGTGAACTCCGGGAGTTGGTGATGGACAGCGAGGCCTGGCATGCTGCAATTCATGGGGTCACAAAGAGTCCGACACGACTGAGCGACTGAACTGAACTGAACTGATACATTGCTACTAAGATATATGCTAATTAGACTGTCACCTTAGAATTAAATTATGATGTCAATATAGAATCTTGTCCTACCATGGCTGACAAAATATACCTCAAAGGGGCATTAAAATGAAAAAAAAAAGGGGGTGAATATCAGAAAATGTTGAGATAAATTTTTTTCACAATAATCCTTTACTCTTGCACTCTGATTCTTTTTCTCTTATCTGTAGTTCTAAAATGGAGTGGAACAGTAGCAAAATACAAGTCTTTGTCCCACAAAGAAATAAAAGCCCACGGTCCTCTCCACCTTTATGTGGTCATAAAATAGGAAGAAGAGCAAGGTGGTGACATTGCTCAAAAGAGCACTGCATGCCTGTGTTAGTGAGCTGCTCAATTGCCCCATGGTTCCCTGCATTGTCATAAACACCACACTTCAAGAAAGCCACATTTGCAATAAGCAAATTATTTGGGGGGGCAGATATCCATATGGTTAATACATTCTGTATCCTTTGTTAAGAAGTGTCTTGGTCTCCTAGCAACACTGTAGGGAAATCCATCAGGGGTATGAAATTAGACGGCCATGTAGGCGGAATACCTGTAGAGTTTCAGTTTTATGAAATGCTTTCACTAAAAATTATATATATTATGCAAAACAGTACAGTAATGTAAGGTTAAGATAAAAATTGTTCAACTCCCCCACAAGCAATTCAAGGTTCCAACAGTACCCAGTAGCCAAGGGTCTACAGTGTACAAAGGGAAAAAAAAAGAACAAAAAACATTATGTGGGATGCCAGATGGGTTAACCATTCTTGACTGGGGAGAATTTTCTCCCCCAAAAGAGATTACAGAGCATCTTGATACAGGCTCTTCTCTTGTATAAACCTTCTCCCAACTTTGGAAGTAAAGGGAACTGAAACATTTTATGCCATAAATAAACAAACAGTGAGTAACTAAATTAGAATTTCAAAATTTGAGGAACAAAGATGCACAACCCTGTACTTTGTAGGTAGTGATTGCAGCTGCAAGTCATATCCCAGCCTGGGCAGGCCCACTCCAGTTGTCTTACATCTCACAGTGTTTGAGGACCAGCTGCATGCAGATTTCTGGGCCACAACTCCACAAATCAAAGTCCAAGGGGCTGATTTCTGGAGGATCTGCCTATGGCCAATCTGTCCAAGATGACTATGAGAAACACAAGCGATATTTTATAGAAAGTATTCTTAATGATGTCTGCCCATTCCTCACTCCACACCATTAATTTTCATTGGAGGATGAAAAAATTGCTCTTGCGAAGGACCTATAATATTTTTCTTCTGCTCAGTTCAGTTCAGTTCAGTCACTCAGTCATGTCTAACTTTTTGCGACCCCATGAATCACAGCAGGCCAGGCCTCGCTGTCCATCACCAATTCCCGGAGTTCACTCAGACTCATGTGCATCGAGTGGGTGGTGCCATCCAGCCATCTCATCCTTTGTCATCCCCTTCTCCTCCTGCTCCCAATCCCTCCCAGCATCAGGGTCTTTTCCAATGAGTCAACTCTTTGCATGAGGTGGCTAAAGTACTGGAGTTTCAGCCTCAGCATCAGTCCTTCTAATGAACACCCAGGACTGATCTCCTTTAGGATGGACCGGTTGGATCTCCTTGCAGTCCAAGGGACTCTTAAGAGTCTTCTCCAACACCACAGTCCAAAAGCATCAGTTCTTTTGTGCTCAGCTTTCTTCACAGTCCAACTCTCACATCCATACATGACCACTGGAAAAACCATAGCCTTGACTAGACAGACATTTGTTGGCAAAGTAATGTCTCTGCTTTTGAATATGCTATCTAGGTTGGTCATAACTTTCCTTCCAAGGAGTAAGCATCTTTTAATTTCATGGCTGCAATCACCATCTGCAGTGATTTTGGAGCTCAGAAAAATAAAGTCTGACACTGTTTCTACTGTTTCCCCATCTATTTCCCATGAAGCGATGGGACCAGATGCCACAATCTTCATTTTCTGAATGTTGAGCTTTCAGCCAACTTTTTCACTCTCCTCTTTCACTTTCATCCAGAGGCTCTTTAGTTCTTCTTCACTTTCTGCCATAAGGGTGGTGTCATCTGCATATCTGAGGTTATTGATATTTCTCCCGGCCATCTTGATTCCAGCTTGTGCTTCTTCCAGCCCAGCGTTTCTCATGATGTACTCTGCATAGAAGTTAAATAAGCAGGGTGACAATATACAGCCTTGATGTATACCTTTTCCTATGTGGAACCAGTCTGTTGTTCCATGTCCAGTTCTAACTGTTGCTTCCTGACCTGCATATGGGTTTCTCAAGGGGCAGGACAGGTGGTCTGGTATTCCCATCTCTTTCAGAATTTTCCACAGTTTATTGTGCTCAGTGTGATACAAAACAAAAACCCTTCTAAACAACAAAATGAGGTTTCTCTTCTCAGTTGATTAATTGCATGTGTAGTTCTACTCATTTCCTTTCCTACAACCTTCCAACTAATTTCATCAAATATTTATTGTCTACTGTGTTTCTACAACAAAACTACAAGCCGGAAATCTCATAGAGCTGAATAAATATGCATTCTTGGCTTCTGTTTTAGGTACTGTATGGAGTACTGGAGATATGACGAGTAAACTAGATTGCTTCTGTCTGTATGGAACTTGTATAGAGACAAACAAGCAGTATGCCTTAAAGAGAGGTGCCACCAAAGATCATTTGTTTAAAAATTTAAACACATTATAGCTTCTGGAAGAATTTCGATTCTGGAGTTTAAATACAGTCTCTATGTAAAAATCAATTGCTTGGCATTATCCATATTTATTTTCAAAAGCCATCAAAAGACACAAAAAACAGAAGGGTTAAAGATCAAAAAAAAAAGAATGGTTAAAGTGTGTTGATGCTATCAGAAAAACATGAAATACTATGGGACAGAGGAGGTAATGATTTATTTCTCCTCCTCTATGTTTGAGTTTCTCTGTACCACACACTACTTTATTTCAATTCTGAATCAAGGATGAAGAGTTGGACATGGCAAAACATGTTTTCAGGGAACTATAGATCTCTCTTTTATATCTACTTCAATTAGAACTAGTTTCCTGATAAAAGTACCTGCCTCACTAAGCAAAAAAGCTAAAATCTGATTATAGTTTTAAAATCAGGATTCTAAGCTTCTCCCTCTCAGATACAAAGAGATGAAGATTTGAATAGGAAGCTATTTAAGAAGCTTGATGCAAAGTCAAATAGAGTCTATATCTATACGACAATTCTTCAAATTTCACCATCAAGATGGCCAGGTGCTAAGGGTTCCAGAGTTAGATTGTGTATTTGACATCTGTTGTTTCTGTTGCCCTAATCTGAGTGCCCTTGGGTTACCTTTCATTTCACTAGGGAAGCCAAATGGGAGAAAGTGTTTCCTCTCCCTATTTGGCAGATAAATCTTGGGCACATGAGTCCCAAGGCAGAGACATCAAGGTGCAAGGCCAGACAGAGATTCTTGGAAGCAGCTGTGATGGACTGAAGACTCAACAACATGCAGGATGATGTGTGGCTAACAGTGCAGAGTGATGGCCACTGAGAGCAGCATCCTAAGCTGAGTCCCCATGAAAGGATTTCACCTTTGCTTGGACTTATTCGGTTACTACTCAAAGGTCTTTCTCCAAACTTCTCATTACTTTTGTGATCTGAAACTTTCTAACAAATTATTTTTCTGCTTAAATTAATCTGAGTCAGTTTCTGTTTGCATGCACTAAGAACTTTGACTCACATGAGTAGGAAGCTGGGGTCACAAATTATGGAGAAAGGCTACATCAGATATAACAGAAAAAAGTATCAGCTCTGAAGAGAAGATTGACAGGGGTGAGGTTCCTAACTTGGATCCAGCACATATTGGTGAACTAGGATCACTACAGGGAAAGAAAGTTAAGCAGGAAAGCTAGAGATGACACTTGAATCGATACATAGACAGATTATATCATCTAGGAGACACCACTGCAACTAGGGGGGAGCTGTTTTCAGAACATACTTGCTCCAGGTCTAGAAGGACTTCTGCTATGCTCATTCATTTATTCTTTTACTCAATCTGTCATTAATGAAGACCTAATTTGATACAGCACTATTGGTAAAAAAAGAGATGATGTTCGTTCCCCATAAAAATTACACATGAGCAAGACAGATATTTAACAAATAATTATAAATACAGTTGATCCTCAGTATTCAGATTCTATATTGATGAATTTATCTTCTTGCAAAAATGCATTTGTAACCCCTAAATCACTACCCACCCTGCTTTAGCAGTCATAGGTAGATATGTTTAGAGGTGTGAGACATTGAAGTTGCATAATACATGTGTTCCCAACTGAAGCTGAACAAAGAGACATTCTGCCTTTTTAGTTTTCTCTCATAGAGATGGCTGGGGGATAGACACAACAGGGGACAGTGGGATGCAAGGAGTTCTGGCTCTAGGACCTGTTGACTGGTTTGAATCCCAACCTGGCACCTGTTAGGGTGGTGTCTTTAAGCCAGTCACTTAACACTTCTAAAACTTGTTTTCTCTCTTGTAAAATAAAGAAAATAGATATACAAGGATGAGTTACTTTTAGGATTTAAGATTATAATCTATGTGAGATACAGAAACATAAATGTATAGATATAGATATTTATGGATATATTTCCCCAGGAGCAGTTTCATTATTTGATAATTAAGTATTTGGGGTATAATTATAGCAAATAAATGAGAATTGACCATAATAAATTTAATTTAAATGACAAATACAGGATGTTAGGGTGGGACTACATAGTTAACACTGAATTCAATCAGAGAGTCAAGAAATGTTACCGTTAAGAAGTTAGTACTCGAAGCATGAGCAATATTATGGCATTGAAATTTTGGAAAAGGAGCTCTGGAAGTACAGAGAGATGTGGTAGTCTGGCTAAACCAGAGCACAGTCTGAAGAAACAAGAGAGGGAGAAAAAATGAGGCTGGCAGGCAACAGGAAGTTAGATCTTCGTTTCCTGTGTGGGCCACTTTAAGAGAAATTCGGGATTTATCCTGAGGGCATGGGAAACTATTGATGAATTTTCTGTGGAACTAAGGCTTGGCCAGGTTTTCCTGGCTCTTACTATCCTTGTCCACCAAGATCGTTTTAAGCACATAAAATATGTAGGAATTAGGAGAATTGAGATTCCTTGAGAATTTAATACTGATATTGGTAACAAAGCACATCCCAGATGATCTAAGTCCCTTCCTAAAAGGGAATTAAAGGAATTACTAACAGACTCTAGAATCAAATTGTAAGATTTCTCGAACAACTTACTTATAAATAAATTAATTAATTAAGAAACTATTCATTTCAATGTCTTAAAAGTTACTTTTAAGCTAAAGAGAGTAGTTCTCTTTTCAAATTTAGAATGTACCAAGATTTTGTTAAAAAAAAAAAATTCTAAGTATGTTTCCTAAGCTGTTTATCTTTGCCATAATCCAAGATCTACTCTATAGCTTGAAAACCATAACCATTTTCCCTAATTTAAAAACATTTTATTAAGATAAAATACATCCAATAAAATTCACCCATTCTAAGTGGACAGTTTGCTGGAATCCACAGCAATCAAGACTGAACATTTTTCATCGTCTTAGAAGAGTCCTCTGGTAGAAATTTTCAATCCATTCTTTCTGCCTACTTTAGGACCAAGCTAACACGGATCTGCTTTCTAAAATAATAGGCTCACTTTGTTTGGAATTTCATATAAAGGAGATCACACAATATGTGTCTTTTGTGCCTGTCAAATTTTAGATCTCATAGGTCATTGAAGGTTTATGCAAAAATTTTCAGTCTTTTTCTCTGTGTGCTTTATTTTGGATACTCATCATTGGTGTCTTCAAGTATTTTTTTTTTTCAGTTTCAAATGTTATTTAATACCATGTAGTATATTTTTAATTTCAGATGCTATAGTTTTTAATCTCTAAGATTTTTTTGGATTTTTATACCTTGTAACTTTGCACATATTATTTTCATGTCTTTTATATCTATGAATATAATTGCATGCTTTATAACAGTTCTTTTAAGATCTTTGCCAATTCTATTATTTCTGACATTTGTGTTTCTATTCTATTGATTTTTTTCCTGCATTTTCTTGCCTGTCTGCATGGCTGGTCATTTTTACTGGATTCCAGACATTGTGAATTTTACATTACTGAGTGCTGGATTTTTCCCTTTAAAAAGTATAGGATTATGTTATAGTATGTGTTACATTGTCTGAGAATCAGATCTTTTTGAGACTTACTTTATGAGCTTTGTCCTATTGAGTCTAGAATAGCCTTTTCTCATGGGGATAATTTAGCCTCCTTACTAAAGTATTGCCCTTTTGAGGGCTATATCTGGTGCCCTATGTATTATGAGGTCTCTCTGCTATGGCTGCAGGAAACACAAACTACTTCTAGTGTCAACTCAAAATACTGTTCTATTTACTGCTTTCCCTGTGTGTTCTCCCCGGGTCCTGAAGAGTTTTATCTGACACAGGTAAATATAAAAGTCCCATGGGATCCGTTTACAGATGCTGGGAAGCCTCTGTAGGCAGCTTCCTTTTCTCTGATACTCTGCCCCACAAATGCTATTCACCTTGGTTTCCCTGAACTCTTCTCTCTGTCTCTTTAATTCAGTGAGACCACTCGTCTCTATGTAAAATCTCCCTCCTTGCTCCTGGACCAGGACACTGCCTCCAGGAAGTAAGCTTGTACAGCCATAGGATTTATCTAGTTTGTTTCTCCTTTCTGGATCTCAATCTGTACAAATTGCTATCCAGCCTTCAAAAACTCATGTTTCATAAAGTTTATTGATTATTCTAGTTGTTTATAGCAAAAAAAGAAGGCAATTCTAGTAAGAACTAGTCCTTTTCAAGCAAGAAAAGAAGAAATATTAAATTATACTGTCTTTTGTGTTTACCAACCTAATTACCTTTAGTTTGTTTTTGTTGTTGTTGTTGTTATAGATTCAAATTACTATCTGATGTCACTAGCTTTCTTTCTGAAGCATTTTCTGTAATATTTCTTGAGGCAAATTTGCTCGCAACAAACTCTCAGTTTTTATCTGAGAGTGTCCATTCTGTCTTCTGTTTTGAAGGATAATTTTGCTAAATAAAAGATTCTTGGTTGACAGATTTTACTTTCAGCACTTTGAGTACATCATCCTACTGCTGCCTGGACTTCACTGTTTCCAATGAGAAGTCAGCCAGTAATCTTACTGGGCTTTCCTTATATGTGATGAGTCATTTTTCTTTTAGAGTTTGCAAGATTTTATCTACTTCTGGCTTTCAACATTTTTACTGTAATGTATCTGACTATGGATCTCATTGAGTTTATTCTATTTGGAAATCATTGAGCTTCTTATATGTATAGATTCATGTTTATCATCAAATTTAGTAATTTTTTGCCATTATTATTTTTTTTTCATTGTGCTTCTCCATCTTCTCCTTTTGGTACTACTTTTGGTATGTTAGTGCACTTAAAAGCATTCCTAATGTCTCTAAAATTATGTTTATTTTTCTTCATCCTATTTTTTCTCTATTTTTCATATCATGTAATCTCTGTTGATCTTTCTTCAAGATCACTGAACCTTCCTTCTGTCAGTTCAAATGTATTGTTGAAGCCTTCTACTATTAATAGTAACCATACTCTTCAACTGCAGAAATTCCACTTTGTTTTTTTTTTCATAACTCCTGTGTCTTCACTGGTATTGTCTATCTGATGAAATATCATCATCATATCTTCCTTCAATTCTTTAGGCATGGTTTCTTTTGGTTCTTTGAACATAATTATCATGGCTGTTTTAAAGCCTGTAATTTTCTATTGCTTTATTTTTTTCTTGTTATGGGTCATACTTCCCCAGGGTTGTTTTGCATATCTCATAATATTTTTGTTGAAAATTACATTCTAGAAAACATATTGTTACAAGTATAGGTACTGATTCCTCCAAACCTGGGTATTCTTCCTCTTTGCTTGGTGGTTTATGTGGTTACTGACTTGGCTCAACTAATCCTAACAAGTTTATTTTGTTTGCATTATGCAATGTGTGTTGTTCTGGCCCAGATTTTTCCCCTTATATTAATCTTCTAGTCTGGCTACATAGGAATAACCCCTTGGTTGGCTTAAATCACTTATTGATCAAAGGTTATGCCTAAGTCTTCTTAATCAGTTTTATTTTTACCCTTTACTACTGAGTACACATGTGGCTTGGGCTGCTATCATAGTTCAGAGATTTTACAGGTTTTGCCCTATATTTAACCAAGGAATATAAGATTAGTTGGGCTTCTCTTGTGGCTCAGCTGATAAAGAATCCACCTGCAATGCGGGAGACCTGGGTTCAATCCTTGGGTTGGGAAGATCCCCTGGAGAACGAAAAGGCTACCGACTCCAGTATTCTGGCCTGGAGAATTCCATGGACTGTATAGTCCATGGGGTCACAAGGAGTCGGACATGATTGAGTGATTTTCACTTTACTTTCATAAGATTAGAGGCTCTTCCTCTGATCCCTTCTGAGATGGTATAACTTTGGGCATGTACAGAGTCTTCAGACTGCCAGGAAGGAAAGTAATTTTATTTTTAAACCTGGCTTTCTAGGTGTTGCCCCTGGGTTAGAGCAGCTAAGGGTCTGATTAGTGTTTAGTCAGAGGTTATCTTTATGCCTCTTTTTCTAGTAAGGCTTTACCCCCTGTTAATGGATGGGTCTTTGTGTAGCACTGGGAATGACCTCAAGCCTCCCCAGCACTCTGCTCAGTTCCTGAGTGAGTGTGGCCTAGTGTATGAGCATACCGTCCCCTATCTCAGGTGTGACTGTGATCATGGGAGGACTCATTTTAAGCTATCTCTTTTCCTGATTCTTCCTTTAAACTTCTGGCTGTTCTACCATTTTGCTTGTATCATGGAGTTAGCAGCTTTCTCTTGCTCTCTGCTGAGATCTCCATTGCTTTCAACAATGTCATTAGGCAGGAGTTCTCTATTCTCTGTTTCAATATAGTCAATCACCTCAAGCAGAACTTTGGAGTGTTTGATCTTTATGCCCTGCCTTTTTCACCAGGAAAGGCATCTATACACCACTGCACCAAACCTGGGGCAGGGGGCATACTTTTCCCAGAGTAATACCCACTGGACACTGGGGAGGTGGTAGCCCTTGGTCTTCTCAGTTGGTCCCTCCTATAATGGAATCTTTACTCTATGAGTAAAATGGGATAGGGGTGTCCCAAGTGCCAGTGTTTCATGCGTTGCCAAATAAAAAATAGACAGTTCATTCTAAGAGTACAAGAGAGGTGGGAGAAGAGAGACTCAGACCTCTCAGCCACATCTACCAGGAATATAGCTTCTAACATGAGACTGAGGGGAAAGAGGATGAGAAATGCTGGCAGTCTGCTCTTTCTCAAGTGAAAAACTAGCAGTTGAGGGAGAAGGAGTCCCTGTCTTTCTTCTTGGTGGCCCATGACCAGTGTAGAACTCTCATAACACAAAGCACTAGGGATAACAGGATGGGCAAGGGAGCAGGTTAGGACTCAAATGCCTCAGACCCTCACTGTTCATAACAAGATCGAATAGATCTTCCTGAATGAAAATTTCTCTACTTGCTGTATGCCCTTAGGACAATGTATGGAGAATTTAAATGATTGCTTAAAAAAATATATTTGACAGCTCCTCATCTGGAGTTTCATTAATCCCTTTAACTCTGCTATTTCAAAAGTCTTATTTTGATATACTTCTTTATTTCCCAGAATTTGATCATTTTTCACCTGAAACATTTTAAACTTTTCCCATTTAATTTTCTTGTCTTCCCATGGCCTCAATCTTGCCAATTCTTCAGTTAAGAAACAGTTTTCATTTTGAAAACAAGACTAAACTAAGTAAATAAGTTCTTTTTTTTCTTGCAATTCCTTCATGTCATGGCTGCTAAAGAAGATTAAAGTACCTTTTCCTTTCTGTTTCTTCTCCATCCCTTCATTCACATCTTCTTTACTTCCAACATTTTCACAATTCTCTCCGAAATTTTATTTGTAGCTATTTCCCCTTTCCTATCAAAGACACACTAGCTCTACCATCAGTCATTTTTTTAAAGTGAAAACTAATTTCTCCTTCTACAATAAAATTAAAGATGTTAATTTATGTAAAGTATTTAGAAGAGTACCTGGCATATGGTAAGTAGACAAAATGTATAAAATAATTTTTATTTTTAATGAAAGGCTAAAGCAGAGTCCTAGAAGTTGGAACTAGAATTGGCTTTAAATTTCAGCTATTTCCAAACTCTGCATTTTATGGATGGGACATCTATAAAGAAATAAATGATTTACCCAAGTCTTCAGATCAAATATATACATAGATATTATTTCGTTTTTTGCTTACAATGACCCTAGGAAGTAGGCTGATTGGGTAACATTATCTGAGGCACACAGAAGTTAATGACTTGCCTAAGGTACCATTAAGTAAGGACAAGACCAAAACGAGAGCCAGATCTCCTGATGAGCATTTGCACGGGCTCAACTAATATGTTTTTTGCCATCTGCACCACCAGGAAGCTCTACCCTGGTGGCTCAGGTGGTAAAGAATCTGCCTGCAATGTGGGAGACCTGGGTTCAATCGCTGGGTCAGGAAGATCCCCTAGAGAAGGAAATGGCTGCTGCTGCTACTGCTGCTAAGTCGCTTCAGTTGTGTCCAACTCTGTGCGACCCCATAGACAGCAGCCCACCTCCTCCATCCATGGGATTTTCCAGGCAAGAGTACTGGAGTGGGGTGCCATCATTGCCTTCTCCGGAAGGAAATGGCAACCTTCTCCAATATTCTTGCCTTGAGAATCCCACAAACAGGAAGCTGGCAGCCTACAGTCCATGGAATGCAAAGTGTCAGACAGGACTGAGAGACTAACATTTTCACTTTCACCTAACATGTTACTGAGTTCATTTTGGATATTAAAAAATGCAATTTAATAGTCCTCTAGAATTTACTAAGGGTTTTCACATAATGTATCCCATTTGCTTTAACAAGGGATGGAATAGGTATTGCAACATGAACAAAGGAATGTGATAGTCCTCACAGAGATTAGAAGTCAGGGTGCACAGTTAGTAAGATGTAAAGCCAAGAGCCCAGGTCTTCTCGCCCCAAGGCCAGAGCCTTACCTCTCCACCAGGCTGCCTTAGCACAGCTCTCAGGATATTCATCTTATCTTCCTAACATAGAGAACCCTCCTAGTTTACATTTATAGCTCGATTCAGTCAGGTGTCTTCATAAAAGAAATTATGCATTTTTGTTCTGCAGCTAAGATTTTAAAATTTCAGGAAGCAATTTCATGCTATTACTTCCATCTTTCTTTTTTTTTTTTTTTTTAAATTCATTTCTGAATTACCCAGGTGAGTCGTTTAAAACTTGAGACCTTTACAGTTCTTCCATCTATTTATCCTCTGGGTTCACATTGCAGTTTTGGTTAGCAAGATTCTACTCTTACGTCTTGCTTTCTTTAAGTAAAGAGTATATTACACCCAGACATATTCACAAACTTTGAGCACTGGCCCACTCACTCATTTACCAATCTTATGCCAAACTCCTCAAATGTCAAAAGACATGACAGTTTTTAAATAATAAAATAGTTGCATCTCTTTGAAATGTCATAAATCATATTCTGTAAGTTTTCAAAAATTTTCCTTAAAAAAGTTATAAAAGTAGAAAAAGGCAAATAATATCTTCTCACAGATTAAAATATATTAATGTTAATATTTTTCCAAAATTAATAGTCTTCAATCTCAATTAGGGTAGTTAACTCCTGCTTCTGTATGCAGTGAAAACTAATTTTTCTCACATTAGGTCTTATTGTGTTTGGATGCATTTTCTACAAATAAAAATAGCTTACTTACAGTATCTTCTTATATGATAATTAAAATTTTCTTAACTATATAAAATGTGAAAATAGTTTTTTTCTATGTTCAATTTCAAAAAGATTATATATTTCTTCTAAAATATTATTAAAATGCAGAAAATAAAGAAGAGAAAAATAATCATCTGAAATATCACAATTAAAATTTTAAAAACATGCTTTCAGATATTTCAGAGATATGCAATAATTTCTAGTGTTCTGTTGTAACTTTTTTTCATTCCAGTGCCCATGCTAATGTTTCCATATCAGTACATATAGATACATGGAATCTTTTCTCTTGGTTTTTAATTTTGGTGGAGTAGGGTACTTGGTTTATTTTTTACAACAAATGTAGAATTTTAATAATGTATTTCCATATAAGGCATTCTTATCATTGGTAATTACAAGGTCTAGTCTTAGTTTATGTTATCTTTCCCTTCTTTCTCAATCCTTGGGCCCTTCTACTCCTCTTACATACATACTGTTTATAATAAATGTGACATACACCTTTGAATATCTATGTATCCTTTGTAGACATATATATATATATATATATATATATAATAGATGAACACGTTAGTATATTAAACTAGCAAATAACAATATGCACAAAGTACACTAACACAGCTGAATGCAGCAAGCCACATGGGAATAGATTATTATTCATCATCCCCTTTCACATGCTTTTCTTCTAGACCCATTTTGACCACAGGCACCATCTCGAAAGTGCTATCTGCATGATTCTGCCTCATCATTGTACAAAAAAAGCAAACACAAGACCAAGAGTACAAGGAATATTTCTCTGGAACCTCTACATTCTGTTCAAAACCTGAAATTGTTTCTCCATTTGCAATTTGTGAGGATGTGTCTCTGTTCTCCCTTTCACTTGTTTTCTACCTTAAGAGGCAGAGGTAGAGGTAGCGGTTTTATCACACCTCTTTCTACAAGGTAGCATTCTTCTTATTTCAAAGCAATGGTCTATATTTTATAGCAGCATTTTTAATGCATTAGAAATTTAACATGTCTTTTAAAGATGATATTGGTATTTTTATTATAATTATTATTGCCTATGATGGAGTTCTTTTATAAAATTGTAAAGCTCTAGAGTAGAGTATCTCAATCTTACTTCTCCCATGAACCCTGTTACTGTTAATACATGAATCTGCAGAAATGTTATTTATTTCAAGAGCACATATATTTCCCTAGGGATGGGTCTCTACATATTGACTTCAAGCACACATGTCCCTTGAGGATCTGTGGTATTCATAGGAGTGAAATTGCTGGGTAATTGGTTATATGAATATATAATTTAACTACACACTGACAGATTTCTCTTCAGAATCACTGTACCAGTTCATATTTCCACCAATGTCTTCCCTATATCATGGTTTTAACAACCACGTGACATTTCATACTATGGAAGGAAGCACTATAATTCACCTCACCATTCCTCTACTTTTGAACCTGTTATTTCTACTTTTGGATATATTATATTAAAACTCATAGATACATATCCTTCTATAGAAATCTGTGTGCAATGTTTTGACTATTTTTTAAAGACAAGTTCTTAAAAATGTAGAAATAGTACAAGATAAAATAACAAGCATATAATGCTTTGGAGGCATATTGGCTAATTGCTTTCAAGAAAGCTTGTACCAATTATAGTCCCTTTCAGAAATCTCTCATATGTTTGTTCATTTACAAAATATTTATTAAGTGCTAGTATTTTTCAGGTACTATTTGCGGCCCTGGCCATTAGACACAGAATGATTCTCCATTCCTTAGGGGAGGAGGAACTGTGGGAGAATAAGGAAGCTAAGAGAGAAAATGATCTCAGTTAGGAACTAGCTTCAGGCGGTCCCCATAGGAAGCTCTGTTAGATAAATTACAGCATAGAAACAGTCCTACTTGAAGCAGGAGGTCAGCCATATGTGTCTCCTGAGGTGGAGGATGGGGAGTGGGCTGAGCAGAGAAGCTCTCCTTTTGGTCAAATCCAACTCTCCATCAAAAGGGCAGCTGTGCCTTGTCAGCTGCCACCACTCACACCGGCAAGTTGGCAGGGAGTCGGGGGTGGGATCAGCTACCTGTGACAGGGATCCAAGGGAGGTATGACCTGTCCGTGGGTAAGAACTTGACGAAGGCTAAAGCCTCAATTATCTTTTTAAGTTAAGGACTCTTGAGGCCCTCCCTTTCAATATGGAGGAGGATGAAGAGACTCAATTTTCATTTCTTCATCTCATTTACCTTCTAACAAATAACTTCACAACGGTAGGGTCTACCCAAGTCATCCCCACAGCTGTTTGTCAGTGCTATAACCCACAGTGAAGATCTGAAACAGCCAGGAGAAAATTTAGAAGCCTCCTTCTCTTTCTTTCAGTGTAGATAGTATTCATCTCATCTTAGGTAAAGAGTAATTTGTAGCTCGCCTACTTCTTCAGGCCAAAATTCAATCTTATTTCCACCAGATGTGCTCAATAAATGATGACAGGAAATAACATCTCTCCATTTCCAGGTAAGAGAAGATGAGTGAGGCTGCTGGGTGCATATGAGGCAGAAACCATCATCACAACTAGAGTGACCAATCATTTGGGTTTGCCGAGGACTGAAGGGTTTCCCCGGAAAAGACACAGAAATTTCAGCATTAAAACTGGAATCATCCTAGGCAAATCAAAACTTGTGGTCATCCTAAGTCCAAATAACAAATTCAAATTTTACCACTGTCTGTGGTTTAAAATTGCAATTTTCCACTTTCTTCTTCAACAGAGTTTATAATATTCATTGAGTTCACTGTACCTGTGTAGTTTATGAAGTCAAAAGAAATTGATCCAAAATTTCATGGTTCTCACATGAATTACTGAAGATTTACTCTTAAGCAAGAATCTCTTTTAAAAAATTTTTTTTCAGAGCTACAAATATTGCCAAATGGTAGAAGAAATCAGAGATAAAAACAAGCTTAAGAGGTGTAAATAACTTAAAATTTAGAGGTTTCATTCTAAATGAATGACAGCAAGTCAAAGAGCAGATTTAGTTTCCAGGTTTTCACTAATCCACATTCTCAGACTACAAGTAGGTTTTATAAAGGCATCCCAACTCAAATGTCAATATTCAGCCATTTCATTTGTCAGTCTCCTTCACCATGCTGATTGCTAAAATATGTGCAGGGAAATTATGGATAGACAAAAAGCTAGAAAAAGATAGCAAGGAGAAGAGACACTAGAGAAGAGAGATGAACCAAGCAAGCTGAGGTGGGCTGGCAGAAATATTTTTAGGAAGAAAAATACCAAAGGATGAATTCCGAGTTCACTTTTCTCTCAATAAAGTTTTCTGTCTCTACCTCCAATGAAGTCTTTTCTACATGCAAATATTGTGTAGCTTACATCTTATAGGAACTAACAAACAGGGTTTTGTTTTAGTCCAAGGTTGACAGAGTCTGATAGAAGGACAACTGGGAGAGCATTAAACACTGTCCTTACAACTGCAATACTTCACTGGACACAAGGCTCTGAGCCAGAGATCACCAGACTCGACTGAGCAACTGAACTGAACTGAGCTGAAGGGTTTCCCAGGTGGCGGCAGTGGTAAAGAATCCGCTTGTCAAGTCAGGAGACATAAAAGATGTGGGTTTGATCCCTGGGTCCGGAAGGTTCCCTGGAGGAGGGCATGGCAACCCACTCCAGTATTCTTGCCAGGAGAATCCCACGGACAGAGGATTCTGGCAGGCTACAGTCCATGAGGTCGCAAAGAGTCGGACATGACTGAAGCAACTTAGCTACAAAATGGAGGTTCAGAACACTCTTACTTGGATATTAAGGGGAAAGATGATTATATTAGCTGGTATCTGGACACTTGTAGACTTTATGACTCCATAACACCCAGGTGAAATTCATCCTAAGTGCTTTATCGGTTAAGTCCAAGCTTAACCACATCTGCAGGCACCAATTTTTGCTGCCACCAGGATATCAGACAAGACAGCCTCTGCGTGCATGATCTTTCTCACTATGCTGCACCATGGTAACTTGCTATTTCTGATAAGACACTATCTCATTATGTATCAGTCACACCTTCCCACTATTTGATACGTGCATCTATATTTTATAGAAACTGAGAAGACAAAATAAATTTAATAAGGAAAAAGTTCTGCTGCAAAATCTGCTATTAAGTAGAACCTCTTTTTGTTGATGGCCTTAGACACCTTGTACAAATTGAGTGATTGCTCTGAGAAAATATACAGTATGTAAAGCTACCAGGAATGTCAAATTGTTCTTCTCTGATGGATCAAGGACAGAATGCTGGCAATTCATCTTGGGGAGTTACAAAAATAATAGATGGGGAAGATTAGTGGACATGGGAACCTTATCAGGAAATGCAGGTTGTTACTAACAGCAAAGGAAACGACTGTTATACTTGCAAATGAGGACTTCTATCACATGTTTCACTAGGTCACTGGAAAAACTCCCTGGGAGCTTTTCAACAAAGCATATCTGTGCCTATGCATCCCTCTGGAAATATTTATGAGATTGAAAAGCTGAAATCAGCTTTGACATTAATATCAATCTCGACTGTCTTCCAAGACCAAAGTTGATTTATTTTTCTAGGAAGATACACAAGAAAGTAACTGCTAGTTTTAATTAGGTCACCTACTCCAGTCTCTGGGAACAGCTCATTGCAATATGCTTATTTGTTTTGCATCTTATGTTACTAGAATATTGCAAAAAATAATGCTTCCACAATCTTCTAAGGAGAACTCCTATAAATGTATATAAGGAAATTGAAGTTGTTCAGTCATGTCCAACTCTTTGCAACCCCATGGACTGTAGCCTGCCAGGCTCCTACATCCATGGGATTTTCCAGGCCAGAATACTGGAGTGGGTTGTCATTTCCTTCTCTAGGGGATCTTCCCGACCCAGGGATCGAAGCCGGGTCTCCCGCATTACAGGCAGACTCTTTACTGTCCGAGCCGCCAGGGAATACCTAAATGTATATAGGGAAAGCTTCTCTAATTAACTTTTTTACTAATTGTGATAAAAATATTTTTTCTTGTTCTTTGTTCAACTCATCTCCGTCTAAGTCAGTAGATTTTTTTCTTCTCTCAAACATTAAATTTCCTCTGAAGAGAAAACAAGCAACAAATAAACACTGAATTAATTATTTTAGTATCAAAATGCCCATGACCACTCTACAGGATGTTTAATGTTTCCCATGGACACTTCTCCTCCTCTTCTTCATTACTTAACATTCTTTGATATAAAATGAAAATGGGATTTACTTTGCAAAAGTTACAATTTCCTCTATTTGGAAATTTCCACTATTTCTTCTATAGTGAAAACACTCTAGAAGTCAAACCATCAAATTTCTTAATATTTTTAATAACTACCACCTCAATCGCCTGGAGGAGGGTATGGCAACCCACTACAGTATTCTTGCCTGGAAAATCCCATGGACAGAGGAGCCTGGCAAAGTATAGTCGATAGGGTTGCAAAGAGTTGGATACAACTCAAGCAACTGAGCATGCATGTACCACCTCAATCACTCTCCAACTACACTGGACCACATCCTACTCCTAGATACTAAGGAGCACTAGGAGGAAAACAATAATAAAAATAGATATTAAAAAATAGATATTCAATGACAACTTCTTTAAAATGAAAAAGATACATTGGAGTACCAGGAGCTTAAAGGGAAAGAGCCACTTACTCATTCACAAAGCTTTCATCAAGGGCCTACTGCAGTCTGTCCACTAAAGCAGGTACCAGCCACGTGTGTCAGGTACAGCACCGAATGCCAGAGAAAACTGAGCAAGATTCAGGAAACTATGGAAACACATGGCCTGCAATGCTGTTTACAGGTGCCATTGTAGTAGTATAGTCAGAGCACAAGAGGAAGGTCTTGATTCTTGCTTGGGGTTTACCAAGAGAAAAGCTTACCTAGAATTTTCCTATCTAGGATTGGAAGATGAGTCCATTTTGCCAGGGATACAGGAAGAAAGCAAGGGAATGTGGAAGAGGAAAATGAAGCGTTCCTCCCTTAGGGGGCCATAGCATCCAAATGAGTAGCTCATATTCAGTGAATAATTTCTAAAACAAAAACATACATAGGTTTTTCCAAGTCACTACTATCCGTCTTCAGAATTTAAGTTTGAAGTCTTAGCTCAGTAGGGTGCTTTTTTCCTAAATACCATGAAATTAAAAAAAAAAAAAGATATTCAATGACTACATCTTAAAATAAAAATTAAAAAAAAAAGGGCAAAGAACCGTAATCTGATTCTTTTACGAATTGCAGAGCTCTGGCCTCCTTCCTCACTGCAGATTAGATAATGGGGAAAACAGAGAAGTAGTTCTATCACAGGCAAAATAATAAAGTCACATTTGCCCATTTTCCAGTCTGATGTTCCTCTAACTCTAATGGACTGCGTGGTTCTTTATTCCTTACATCTACTAGGAATGAAGAGCATGCCTGTTCTTTTTCCGAGTGAAACTGTGCCCCTCAACTTTACTCTAATTCCATCTGCTTTTCACAGAGGAAAAGGAAAGCAAAGCTCTCCTCTATGAGCAGGAGCTACTGCTGCTATGAGAATTTTCCACTTTGTAAGCAGTCAGGCAAAGGAAAAAAAAAATCAGCTTTTTCCTATTTCTGTCCTCCACATTCCCCTAATTTCCAAGGAGAGTTCTCTACTTGATGGGTTCTTTGGGCCTCTGTGATGCTACAGAAAAGAGAGAGAGTCAAAGAGGTAGTGAGTAGGAAAAGCAGAAGAATGAGTCCAAGGTGGTTGGAAGACTTCCCAGGTGGTAAAGAATCCACCTGAAATGCAGGAGATGCCAGTGACGTGGGTTCAATCCCTGGGTCAGGAAGATCCCTGGAGGAGGATATGGCAACCTACTCCAGTACTCCTGCCTGGAAAATTCCACAGACAGAGGAGCTTGGTGCACCACAGTCCATGGGGTTCAAAGAGCTAGACACGACTGAGCACATACAAACAAGGTGAGTGAGGATGAGGAAGAGGAGGAGAGAAAAGCCACTGGGATGGAAGTAGATAAGAAAACATTTGAGAAGTTAGGAGTCTTAAGGGAAGAGGTGTTGGAGCAGCTGCAGAATATACCGGAAGTAGCTAAATGATAAAAGCGAATTTTAACAAGTATGCTGCAACCTGTGCCTTTGGATACCCTGCATGACTTACATGAAAGACCAGTATAAAATTAGAAATTTTTTAAAATTTACTTTGATTTTCACGACTGTACTTCTGTAATAATAGCTGTGCTCCTAGACTGGATCCTATAGCTCTAGTCTAATAAGGATTATGCTTCTTTGATATGTAAGTTTACTGGTCAGTGAATAATATTAATCCTACTCTGCCCACTACGGCAGCCACCAGTCACATGTGGCTATCAAGTGCTTGCGGCATGGCTAGTCTGGATTGAGATGCACTGTAACTGTGAAATACATACAGAATATTGAAGACCTAGTTTAAAACACACACACACACACACACACACAGAGGAAGGAAAGGAGGGAAAGGAGAAAGAAAGGAAGAAAGAAGGAAATAAATCACATTAATAATCTGTATATGCTGCTGCTGCTGCTAAGTTGCTTCAGTCGTGTCTGACTCTGTGCGACCCCATAGACGGAAGCCCACCAGGCTCCCTCGTCCCTGGGATTGTCCAGGCAAGAACACTAGAGTGGGTTGCCATTTCCTTCTCCAATGCAGGAAAGTGAAAAGTGAAAGTGAAGTCGCTCAGTCGTGTCTAACTCTTCGCGACCCTATGGACTACAGCCCACCAGCCTCCTCTGTCCATGGGATTTTCCAGGCAAGAGTACTGGACTGGGGTGCCTTTGCCTTCTCCAAATCTATATATGAGTTACATGTTAAAACAGTAATATGGTAGCTGTATTAAGTAAAACATATTATTGATATTAATTTACCTGGTTCCTTTTGCATTTTTTAACATGACTATGAGAAAATTTTCAGTTACATATGTGTTCACATTTTTGGCTTACATTTTTACTGGTAGCAGTGTACTAATTTATAAAAGAAACTGAGTGAGCATCCTCTGTGAGCAGAACACCGTGTGAGATTTTCCTGTGGGTTCAGTTCAGTTCAGTTCAGTTCCGTTTAGTTGCCCTGTCATGTCCGACTTTTTGTGACCCCATGAATCGCAGCACGCCAGGCCTCCCTGTCCATCACCAACTCCCGGAGTTCACTCAGACTCATGTCCACCGTGTCGGTGATGCTATCCAGCCATCTCATCCTCTGTCGTCCCCTTCTCCTCCTGCCCCCAATCCCTCCCAGCATCAGAGTCCTTTCCAATGAGTCAACTCTCCGCATGAGGTGGGTTAGGAAGCAGTTAAGTTCACAAGCTACAGAACTCATATTTCTGGGTTTACTCCTGGCACCATCAGCCATGAGGGATTCATGTGACTCGTGTGATCTTAGATAAAACATTCCACATCTTTATGTATGTATTTATTTGCTTGTTTGTTTTGCCTGCACCACACAGCACGTGGAGTATGGGATCTTAGTAGTACTCCTTCCCTCTCCCCTTCCCATCCCCCACCCACTTCCAGGAATTGAACCTTGACCTGAAAAATGGAACTGATAATTATATCTTCATCACAAGGTAACTGATACAGATGAAATACTTATAAGAACATTGTAACATGCCTGGGACATAATAAGAAATCGATCAATATTAGCTTTTATTACTATTAGGGAGGGAAGGGTACTAAAATGTCTTGAGCGCTCTTTAGGTTTTATGTCTTTCTTAAAGCTCCATGAGGGCAGGGAATATTTATATTTTGTTCTCTTCTCTTCTTTGCAACTAATAACACAATGGGTAGCAGGAACATATCTAACTAAATACTGAGTGAATGAGCCAGGGATGAAGAATGCACTAATGGACAATATTATTACTTTCATTTTACAGAAGAGGAAATTGAAACTTATGGAAATTCAGGTTAAAAAGTTAGAGAAGTAACAAAATCCAAAAATGATAGTGCCAACATTTAAATCCAAATTTACATGAACATTCACACACTGAACTCCAGGTGCATCTTATCTAGAGAAATAAAATGCATTTCAAATAAAAACAAATAATATTAATATTACTAGCCCACAGATGATGCCATTTAAATAACCTGATTGATGATTACTACAGAAGTTGGGCCTGGAAAGACTTCATATCTGGGAGGGGTATTGTGGAAAAAGTTGTAAAGGGCTGAGATAGAAGCTGGACCTCTACAGGTTTATCAAATTTGATTTAGTGGGTGCCTGGTCTGGGAAAAGGGATCCCTTAGTAAATGGAACAGACTGAGAACAATTGAAGTGGAAATCCTAAGGCAAGTTTTTGGGTTGTGAAATGGATCTTCTTTTTCTTGGAGAAGATAATTTGTGTAAATTTATTAATAAGATTTAAGCAAAAATAAGCTTGTGTTTAGATCTTAGGCTATGGATAAAGGCCAAGTTTAGAAGTTAAAAAGGTATCAAGTAAATAATAGGATATTTTTTTCTGTTTCCCTCTTCAGTTCTGTCAAGACAAGATAGTAGCAGTGTGCAGGACACAACAGGAGGAGAGGGATGTTGGAGGTGGGGAAATAATTAAGGATACTATTGCAACATCCTGTCATGAGATAGTAAAGATAAGAATTAGAGATTTGAAATAGGAATGGGACGAAAGGGAGCAATTTCAGAAACTCTGAAGAGAGTGTTCTAATTCCAAAGACCTAATCTAGATGACCCTAAAGTCTGGGTCACATATTTTACTTTTTTACTTTGCTGAAATATGTGACCCAATTAAAGGGCAATAACATGTCAAAACTTATGCTACAAGAAAAATGAGATTTTAATTTATTTTCCTTTTCTTTTACTATTCATTCTTTATTTCTCTTAATTTGCACATGGCTGACATTTGGCTTGTTCTGAGGTCTAGCCATTCTACTCAGAAATGCTTACTAAACTGAATCCCTCCTTTTGTTCCTATGCTTTACTACAAGCACTTGTTATTTATATTCCCTTTCTTTTTTTCTTGTTGGAGTTATTTTAAAGAGCTCCTATGTTGAATTGAAATATTTGTTTATAATTCTTTCTGTCTCCAGTCTTGGCTTCCTATGGGTAACACCTCTTATCCTCCAGCCCAGAAATGTCTACTCTTAAATCTAACATCTACTCTGTGTTCTAAAAATGACTAGCTCATAGTAATGACTAGTTCACAATTTATTGAGGGATTTTAATAAAAAGAATTCGCCTTTTCAGGGCTTTATTCTGTGAAGCCTGCTTGACCTTTCCAAAGCTATAAGCTTTTATCTGATTCTACAATTAATCTTGTAGAATTTAAAATTGTAAATTGTCCATATTTGAGTGTCTTCCTCATTGGTTTCCAACATCTTTGAGAGTAACAACCTCTTGACTATTGAAAAAAGATTAATTTTTTGACTTTAAGTTACTGAAGCTCAGAAAATTGGGGTGGAATTTTAACAGAAAACACGGCTGCCTCTGTGTTGGATCCATTTCCTTTAGGGCTACTTTTGTGCTCTGTTGTCTGTGCTCAGTCATACTGGCTCTGCACCACTGTAAAAGAAGGTTGCCTGGAGCCTGAAATGTACATGACAGCCCATTCTCAAGGCTCTGCCTCCCAGACTCTACCTTTAAACGTGTAAAACTTTTCCATTCATACAGAAGTAAAAAGTTGCAGAACAGAAAATAACAATTGTCTTGTTGGAGGTTTATAGGAACTTTGTAACCAGACCTATATGGACATGTGCAAAAATAAAGGATTCTGACACCAAGAAGTTTGCAACAACCAATCACCCTCCCTCCCCTTTTAGTACAAAAGCTGAATTTTAACTCAGGTAAAATGATTCTTTGGGATGCTAGTCTACCATCTTCTTGGCTTACTGGTTTTCTGAATAAAGCCACTATTCCTTGCCCCAACACTTTCTTTCAATCTGTTGGTCCATCATGCATCAAGCAAGTATGTGCTTGGACTCAGTAACAGAAGGAAGAGGCTTCAAGAAGATGCTGGACTTCACATGATAATGGTTTGTGAAATTTAAGTATTTAATTAGACAAGTATTATATGTATGCCTCTATTTGCACTCTAAAAAGGTGGACTATGTGATTACTGTGTTAGTAGGAAATCAAACATACCTCTGGTCAGTTCTTACTGAACAGAAGAATGTTGTTCTGATTCATTGTGCATTTTAGAACTAAAATATATTCATTCTTGGAACAAGGGAACACAGATTAACAACTGTTTTGTTTTTTCACCCCAATCTTAGTTTAAATAACTACAATACAAAACTAAGAAACATCTCATACAGATGCCATATTGATTAGATTAGATATGTATTTGTCAAAGTAAATCTGTGCATTAACATGAAACAGCAAGAGTGTTACACACATGTTTTCTCACCAATGTTTACACTTAAGATAACACTAGATGAAGTACTTGTGTCATTCTAATCTAGCAGCCACATGGAAAATAATGACTTGGAATCTATAAGACAACTGTTTTTCACTAACATCACAATACCTGATTAGAAAGGCTATGGAGGATTATTTTTAAATTCTTAAGTAACAGAATTGCCTAATGAAAAATTTATTTGTAGAATTTGCAGAAAACATTTTTAGAACAGTCTAGAAAGAATGGTACAACAATAAGGAGATTCACAGTTATAATAAGCAAAGTATTACCTACTGCTGGAGACCAAAGGAAACATGACTAGCAGGAAGGAGGAGGGTCCCATGGAGATTGTTCAAGGGAAGAATGGAGCAACTAGAGTCAGAATGGATACAGAGAAATAAGTGTAGAAGACTTGCTAGTTGACAAAAGCAAGATGACTTTTTGAGGAAAAAATGAGTAAACTGAGAAATGGGAGACTGGGTTAAAAAGGGAGGCGAGGTCAAATAATTTTCTTCTTTTTCTTGAGCTCTTCAATTCTTCAGCTTTAGGTTTAAATCAATCATAAACTTTAACATCATTCAGGCAACAACTGAAGCAATGCTTGGAAGACCAAGATGCTGTGCTCTGGAGTTTCAAAAAGCTTTAATCCAACTATACATTTTATTTTCAGGCTTGTTAGTTTTCACAGTGCCATATTATTGACGCGTATTTTTTAACTGTTGTTGTTCCTATCAATCCTTGTCAATTCTGAAGAACTTCTCCATTTCCAGAGCTTTTGCTGTGGTAAAAAAGGAACTGACAAACACCTACTACATTGCACCCTGTGGGTACTCCATAAACACTTGTTTCCTGCCTGGCTGAATATGTCTTCAGGAACAGAGGCAATAAACCCAACTGCCTCAAAAATAACAGATGGTGGTATCTGGTAAGTGTTTCCCCTGAGGCCTTGTTAAATACATAACTGATGTCAGGAGGCAATTGCATCTTGCTCCCTTTTCAAAACAAGTAATACTTCATACGTGCATATGTGTGAAAGAATGAACTAAAGTCACATTGATTCCTAATCACCTGAGACTTCTATGAGGATTAGGAAAAACCAGCCATAATGAGGGAAACAAATAATAGTTGCAAAACTGGTCAAGCCAAGGAGATGATATGTTGTGAGGTAATAACAGATCTGGATGGATTTTGAATTAATGTGTTAATCACTTTGTCGTTAGGAATGAAGGGAAGAAACTGAGGAAAGTTGGGGGGAGGACAAGAGCAAGTATATGTCAAAAATAGATCATTCATAATCCATAATTCATGTTATCTCCCTAAAGTTTAAAACCTTAAATCATGATACTTCCTTGTTTCAGTTCAGTTGAGTTCAGTCTCTCAGTCATGTCCAACTCTTTGCGACCCCATGAATCGCAGCATGCCAGGCCTCCCTGTCCATCACCAACTCCCAGAGTTCACTCAAACTCATGTCCATCGAGTTGGTGATGCCATCCAGCCATCTCATCTTCTGTCGTCCCCTTCTCCTCCTGCCCCCAATCCCTCCCAGCATCAGGGTCTTTTCCAATGAGTCAGCTCTTCGCATGAGATGGCCAGAGTATTGGAGTTTCAGCTTTAGCATCAGTCCTTCCAATGAGCACCCAGGACTGATCTCCTTTAGAATGGACTGGCTGGATCTCCTTGCAGTCCAAGGGACTCTCAAGAGTCTTCTCCAACACCACAGTTCAAAAGCATCAATTCTTCAGTGCTCAGCTTTCTTCACAGTCCAAGTCTCACATCCATCCTTGCTTAAAGCCCTACAATTCACTAGAAAAGAGGTGTGACATGAATATTAAGTTCTGGGGTGAGAGATGCTTTCTAAATCATGAAAGAACAATAGATTTCACTATAGAAATCTTTAAATTTTTCTACATAAAAATAAAGGCCAAATAAAAAGTGAGGAATATATTTTCATATATTCAGTATTAAATTGTTAATATCAATATATTAAGTACCCTAGAAATAATATGGAAAATCACCATAAATACCAACACAGAAATATGATAGTTCTCAAAACAGAAAATGCATACAACTAACCACCTTTTTTAAAGAAAATTCAGAAATATTTCTAATCAGAACACAAATTAAAACAATTTTATCTATTGAGTTAGCACAGATTTTTTAAAAAATAAGAGTTTGGAATATGTCATACTTTCTAATATGAAAAAGAAGATGAGCGGATTTCTTTAGAATTGGAATAATAATGTTTTAAAAATTCAGTTCCCTACCTTTACCTCTCAGTATGTCATATGAATTCCTCCAAATTCTTCCTACCCCAGGCCCATTGTTCCTAATTTTTGCACAGCTGTCTCCTTTTCAAGTTACAGACAAATTGGAATTTCCAGTTCTCCAAATGTGCCATGTTATTTCACACATTTGGGGCCCCCAGCCTGGAGTGTGCTCTACCTTTGTTCACCTGGCAAATTCCTATTCACTTTCTAAGACCCACACTAAACCTTAAATCTTCCCAGCAGTATCCCCATCACTCTCTTCTCCCCACCATCTCAATAAAGAAACTCTCTCTTCTGCATCTTGACTACATTTCTATTGTTCCATATTTTCTACCATGTTTTACTAATTCAGTTACCTACATATCTTCTCTGTTCATTTTAGATTGCATGAGGAACAGATACGATGTTTTAATCATCTCTGTATCTCACGTTTCTGCAAATGAGTTTGATAAAAGAAATTAAGCATTTGCTTACATGAGGTGAATTAAAACTTGTAAGCCTCTGTTGGGTGTTTCAGTGTCACACTGGCATATATGCAGCAAAGGCATAACCGTAAGCTAGATCATTGCATGTGCACACATGTGCTCGTGGACACACACACGCACACAGACACACAAATAGCTTCTCTATGGGTGCCTAGTTCAGAGTTTTTGTTAAACTGGAGGTTTTATACATGCAGTTTCTATCAAAGTATTTTAAAATGTAAAAACTGCATTATTCAATTACTGAGTATTTACAAAACTATACCCTCCATGCCAAAGAAAACAAATGGTTTCATTTCTTTCACTCTGAAACTACCATCAAGGAAGAGTATTATGAACAGACTTAATGGCTAACTAAATAGAGCTGTGAACCATGAACATCCAGATGTTCAAGCTGGATTTAGAAAAGGCAGAGGAACCAGAGATCAAATTGCCAATATCCACTGGATCATTGAAAAAGCGAGAGAATTCCAGAAAAACATCTACTTCTGCTTTATTGACTATGTCAAAGCCTTTTGACTGTGTAGATCACAACAAACTATGAAAAATTCTTAAAGAGATGGGAATACCAGAACACTTTACCTGCCTCCTGAGAAGAAATCTATATGCAGGTCAAAAAGCAACAGTTAGAACTGGACATGGAACAACATACTGGTTCCAAATCGGGAAAGGAATATGTCAAGGCTGTATATTGTCACCCTGTTTATTTAACTTATATGCAGAGTACATCATGAGAAATGCTAGACTGGATAAAGCACAAGCTGGAATCAAGACTGCTGGGAGAAATATCAATAACCTCAGGTAGGCAGATGACACCACCCTTATGGCAGAAAGTGAAGAACTAGAGAGCCTCTTGATGAAAGTGAAAGAGGAGAGTGAAAAAGTTGGCTTAAAACTCAACAGTCAAAAACCTAAGATCATGGCATCTGATCCCATCACTTCATGGCAAATAGAAAGGGAAACAATGGAGACAGTGACTGACTTTATTTGGGGGGGCTCTAAAATCACTGCAGATGGGACTGCAGCCATGAAATTAAAAGATGCTTGCCCCTTGGAAGAAAAGTTATGACCAAGCTAGACAGCATATTAAAAAGCAGAGACATCACTTTGCCAACAAATGTCCATCTAATCAAAGCCATGGTTTTTCCAGTAGTCACGTATGGATGTGAGAGTTGGACCATAAAGAAAGCTGAGCATCAAAGAATTGATGTTCTTAAACTGTGGTATTGGAGAAGACTCTAGAGAGTCCCTTGGACTACAAGAAGATCCAACCAGTCCATCCTAAAGGAAATCAGTCCTGAATATTCATTGGAAGGACTGATGTTGAAGCCAGAACTTTGGCCACCTGATGCGAAGAACTGACTCATTGGAAAAAACCAGGAAGCTGGGAAAAATTGAAGGCGGAAGGAGAAGGGAATGACAGAGGATGAGACGGTTGGACATTCTCATCGATTCAATGGACATGAGTTTGCGTAGGCTCTGGGAGCTGGTGACAGATAGGGAAGCCTGGCATGCTGCAGTCCATGGGGTCGCAGAGTCGGACACGACTGAGCAACTGAACTGAACTGAAATAGAGCTGTAATAAAGACTCAATATTTACTGTCCCAGTTTGCTTCCCTAGGCCCCATGACTTGCTGAAATATCAGGGAGGCATGACTAGGTACTTTCACTCCCATATTTTTATTTACCCCAGAAAACATTTTTTTTGCTGCCATAAAACAAAAATAATTTTTACCAAAAGTAATTTTTGATCATAGATTTTATTTCATGTAGGTCACCGAGGGATTTTTACCAGTCTTAATAGTGTTAGATTTTCAGACAGATTATTCCATTATAACTTAGATGACATGCATTCTTACGTGTGATTAAAAAGTAGACATGGTACATCAATATCTTATTAGGATTCTTGGTGGATGAGTCTATATTAATTCATATTCCATTAGTGAAATATGGTCCTGCATTCATCATGATTTTTAACATTTGAAACATTTTAGAAGGAAAAACCTTCTTTAGGTATACTTTTGCTTTTTTCGTATCCATAAAGAGGAAATCAATTAATTGGAATTTTGTTGATGACTCAAGGGTCATCAGCATAAACATATATTGTCTCATGGTTTAAACCCTTAAAATCAATCCTTAGGCGTAAACCTATCCAGAGGCATTTTAGGATTTGCCCCTACACTAAGGAATCCAGATTATTCTGCTTTTAGGCCTTTGCTTGTTTTCAGCTGAAACATTTTTTGAAAGTGAAAAGTGTTATTTGTTCAGTGGTGTCCAACTCTTTGCAGCCCTGTGGACTATAGCCCTGGCAAGAATTCTGTAGTGGTTAGCTGTTCCCTTCTCCAGGGATCTTTCCAGCTTAGGGATCAAACCCAGGTCTCCCACTTTGCAGGCAGATTCTTTACCATCTGAGTCACCAGGAAAGCCCCAAGAATATTGAGGTGGGTAGCCATTTCCTTCTCCAGGAGATCTTGCCAACCCAAGGATCCAATCCTGGTCCCCTGCATTGCAGACAGGTTCTTTACCATCTGAGTCACCAGGGATATTTTTTGGCTGTTCCTAAATCAATCTCTAGGGCTTCCCAGGTGGCTCAGTGCTAAAGAATCCACTTGACAATGCAGAAGATGTGAGTTCAATCCTGTACAATATTATGAATCTCCATCCATAGTTCTTCAGACGCTCTACCAGATCTAATTAGTAGTTCTAATTAGTACACATTTCTTGAAGGAGTCATGTATGTAGCTCTCTGATTCATTGCACCTTATATTTGGTGGTTTTTATATGTACAAAAGCTATAAATTTGTGAATATTAATTTTAACATCTCTTAATTTACTGAATTTTTTGGTTAATTATCTTGGATTTGCAGCTATTTTTGTCTTCAGATAGTAGTATTTTTATTTCCTCCACCTTTCTAACTTCTATAGTTCTTTTTCTTGTCTAAGTGTATTGACTTGTAAGTCTAGTTCAATAGTAATAGTACTATGAAATTAGTTACAGTAATTAGTATAGCTAATGTCCTTGTGTTTTCCTCACTTTGTTAGAAATTCCTCAATTAAATTTCATGGCAGTACTCTACAAAGATAATCATAGAATTATGGTTATAACTCATAATCATAGAATACATTAATATATTTTATTAATGAATTTTTTAATATTGAAACATCTTTATTTCTCTAGAATGAACTCCTCTTGTTCCAGGACTGTAGCCAGGCTCCTTTCACCATGGAATTCTCCAGGCAAGAATACTGGAGTAGGTTGCCATTCCCTTCTCCAGGGGATCTTCCTGGCCCCAGTATTGAACCCAGGCCTCCTTCATTGCAAGTGCATTCTCTATCATCTGAGCCACCAGGGAAAAGAAAACACATATACACACTAGTATATATTAGTGAACTGTATAACAGATACTCACTGACCAGTCACCAACATACTTTGAAAGAAGTGACTTAATCCCTGATCAAAAAGTGAATCTGTTGTTTACATAGCAATTTATAAAATGAAGGGCTGGTAGAGAGTTTGTATTTTATATAATTACTCACAGCTAAAATAGCATGTTAATAGAAATTTGAAATATGTTGTTCGGGAACTGATGTTCTGAACCATCCATGGATGATGGTTAGAGATGCTACCTGAATTTTAGCCACTTAATGTTATTCTGGACTCAAAAAAGTAAATGAAAGTTTCCTATCAATTTTGTGTCTCATATTTTTCTATAATCTCTTGCAATGTTTGCTTTATGAAAGGTACTACTATGCTATCAGTTGAGAAACATACTAAAACTGTTACCTTTGTCTAAAATCATACTTCAGGCATTCTTGTTTCAGCTAGTGCTTTTTGACTTGAATTCTACCTTGATGGACATTAAGATTGTGATTCTCTGTTCTCTTTTTGTTTGCATTTATTATAATAGATACCTTTGCTTATTATTTTATCCTTTATGAATCTGATGTTTTAAGTGGCATTCTTGTATAAAATGCAGAATTCAATTTTATTTTGTGGCCTATACTGAAAACAAATTTTTCCAGTTTTATTGAAATATAGTTGACATATAATATTGTATAAGTTTAAAATGTATAATATAATGATTTTATATATGTATATATTGTGAAATAATTACTACAATAAGGTTAGTTAACATCCATCACTTATATTGTTACAATTTTTTGTCCTTATGATAAGAACTTATAAGATATACTTTCTTGGCAAGTTTTAAAACTACAGTCCAGTATTATTAACTATGGCTAACATTATATGCTCCCAAACTATTTATCTCATAACTGGAAGTTTGTGCTTTGGCCACTCTCACCCAATTCCCCCATCCTACTCCCTGCCTTTGACAACCACCAATGCATTCTCTGGGCTTCCAGGGTAGCTCAACTGGTAAATATTCCACCTGCAGTATGGGAGACTTGGGTTGGGAAGATCCCCTGGAGGAGGGCATGGCAATCCACTCCAGTATTCTTGTCTGGAGAATCCCCATGGACAGAGGAGCCTGGTGGGCTACAGTCCATGGGGTTGCAGAGTCAGACATGACTGAGAGACTCAGCACACAATGCGTTCTCTGTTTCAGTGAGTTTGTTTTCTTATAGATTTCACATATGAGTGAGATCATACTCTTCTTGTGTTTCTTGATCAGACTCATTTTGTTGAGCATAATGCCCTTTCAAAGTCTGTCCATGTTACTGCAAATAGCAAGATATCCTTCATTTTCACGGCTGAATAGTATTCAATTGCATATATGCCACCTTTTCTTTATTGATTCATCTGTCAATGCACACTAATGTTGTTTTCATGCCCTGGCTATTATAAATAATGTTGCAATAAAAATGGGAGTGCAGATATCTCTTTGGGATATTGATTTTATTTCCTTCAGATATATACTCAGAAGCAAAATTGCTGGTTCGCATAGCAGTTCTATTTCTAATTTTTTGAGGAATCTCCATTGTGTTTTGCTTAGTGGCTATACCAGTTTACATTCCAACCAATAATACACAAAGGTTCCCCTTTCTCCTTATCCTCACCAGCAGTCATTACCTCTTGTCTCTTTGATGACAGCCATTCTACCAGGTGTGAGATAATAGCTTACTGTGGTTTTTTTGATTTGCTTTTTCCTAATGATCAGTGATATTGAATACCTTTTCAAACAGCTGTTGGCCATTGGAATATTTTCTTTGGAAAACTGTCTATTTTTTAGGTGCTTTATTCATTTTTGATTATTTGGTCTTTGCTTATTTTAGATATTAACTCCTTATCAGATGTATGGTTTGCAAAACTTTTTCCCCACTTTAGGTTGCCTTTTCATTTTGTTTAAAATTTATTTTGCTGTTGCAGAAGCTTTCTAGTTTGATATTGTTTCATCTATTTACTTTTGCTTTCGGTGTCAAATCCAAAACAAGCCTCAGCCTGACCCATGTCAAAGGATTTTCCCTATGTTTGCTTCTAGGAGTTCCAAAAATATTTTTATAGATAAGTTAATTCTATTTATTGTTATAGATGAAGTAGGTATGTCTGTATTTTCTTAACTATCAAGAGCAATGTTTTCTTCTATATGTTTTCTATTTCTTTAATGCTCTTCATCCTGTTAGTGTTTAAATTTTATGTATTAGTGTGATAGTTTCTCACATCAACTATGACAATAGTTTAATCAAAGTCAAATATTTTAATGCCAGTATCACATTTATGATTTTGATTAATGTTGAAATTAAAATCTATGATTCAGGTCACCATTCTAGTTACAGATCTAAGGAAAGATACTTCAAAACTGACTTAACTTATAATTAAATCTTCTCTTTGATTCTACATTGAATGGTTGTGGTATCTGTTTCATCTTTTAAGGGAGGTCGGATACCTCTGCCATAAGAGCCTCATTTTTTGTGATATATGTGCTTCAAATTATAAATTTGGACATTGCTTTAAACTATAAATTTGGACATGGGGTATTCTTGCTCAAAATATATATCATCCAATACTAAGAGAAATATAGACAGAAAGCCTACTTTACAAATTTTATGAAAAACAAGTTGATATTTGAATTCCATATATTCTAATACCTCTTTTCTTTTCTCTCTACTTCTGAAAACACTAATCTCCCCTTCTGACTTCACTCTTCCCAGTCATTATGCTGTTCCCAGGTTTCCCACAATACCCTACCATGATGATCCATTTGACTTTTTATTAAAACTTACCATTCCCTTATTCCAATCCAAATCCTCCCATTTAAGTAAATTGGGTGTTAGGGAATCAACATCTTACTTCTAGCAAATAATGCATTTTCTTTTTCTAACAAAATTTATAGGATTGGATTAACCTAAAGAACTCATTTCCTTGAAATGTATTATTTCCTTTAGAGATTATTTATTCACTTTTTTAAAAAAATGTATGCACAGGTGCTTCAGGAAATACTGAACACTATAAAAAAAGGGAGAAAAAGATGACAAAAATTTCAGGCAGGTATGTAAGGAGAGATATAAAAGGATTTTTGGCATCCCTGATTGTTTTATTCCAATCAATTGGATTTTAGAATAAATTGAAATCCAGAAATGTCTATTAGGGCTCCACTTTATGTTATATATTGTGATAAATATGGACAGCATAATGGCATATGACACAATCCCTATTAGGCACAAAACACAGCAGATGCTTTTCATACAGGTTTGTAAGCTTTAGAAGGAAGAGGGCACAGTGCATTATTATGAAACTGCATGGATGGGGCAGTGAAGTCAGGAACAATAATTGCAAAACTTCAGAACTGTGAAACAGAAGTGTGTAAATAATGAATACACAGTCATAGTGTGGAATGGAAATGGAAATTTCAAGAGAGCTGAGGTTGGAAAAGTGAAAGGAAGTATAACTTGCATGTCCTGCCAAGGAATTCCATTTTCATCCTTAAGACAGTGCAGAATTACTGATGGATAAAGCCTTTGACTGTGTGGATCACAATAAACTGTGGAAAATTCTGAAAGAGATGGGAATACCAGACCACCTGACCTGCCTCTTGAGAAACCTATATGCAGATCAGGAAGCAACAGTTAGAACTGGATATGGGACAACAGACTGGTTCCAAATAGGAAAAGGAGTACATCAAGGCTGTACATTGTCACCCTGCTTATTCAACTTATATGCAGAGTACATCATGAGAAATGCTGGACTGGAAGAAACACAAGCTGGAATGAAGATTGCCAGGAGAAATATCAATAACCTCAGATATGCAGATGACACCACCCTTATGGCAGAAAGTGAAGAGGAACTAAAAAGCCTCTTGATGAAAGTGAAAGAGGAGAGTGAAAAAGTTGGCTTAAAGCTCAACATTCAGAAAACTAAGATCATGGCATCCAGTCCCATCACTTCATGGCAAATAAATGGGGAAACGGTGGAAACAGTGTCAGACTTTATTTTGGGGGGCTCCAAAATCACTGCAGATGGTGATTGCAGCCATGAAATTAAAAGACGCTTACTCCTTGGAAGGAAAGCTATGACCAACCTAGATAGCATATTAAAAAGCAGAGTCATTACTTTGTTAACAGAGGTCCGTCTAGGCAAGGCTATTATTTTTGCAGTGGTCATGTATGGCTGTGACAGTTGGACTATTAAGAAAAGCTGAGCACTGAAGATTGACGCTTTTGAACTGTGGTGTTGGAGAAGACTCTTGAGAGTCCCTTGGACTGCAAGGAGATCCAAACAGTCCATCCTAAATGGGATCAGTCCTGGTGTTCATTGGAAGGACTGATATTGAAGCTGAAACTCCAGTACTTTGGCCACCTCACACAAAGAGCTGATTCACTTGGAAAAGACCCCGATGCTGGGAAAGATTGAGGGCAGGAGGAGAACGGGAAGACAGAGGATGACATGGTTGGATGGCATCACAGACTCAGTGGACATGGGTTTGGGTGGACTCCAGGAGTTGGTGATGAACAGGGAGGCCTGGTGTGCTGCGGTTCATGGGGTCACAAAGAGTTGGGCCTGACTGAGCAACTGAACTGAACTGAACTGACAAGCAAGTCAGTGACATGATTTTCTACAAAGAGACCAAAACAAGGGAAAAAAAAAATTGAGGAATGACTCTTAACTACTTTATTCTACTTCAGGTTTGTTATTACACAAACTTAAAGATTGTTATTATTTTTAAATGGTTATCTCTTAATGGCTAGTTCAAAAGGTAATAGTATTTTCAAAAGGGTCCTTTAATCTTGTTCTTAGCAGAAGGTAATATAACTTCAACCCAAAGACTTTCCTTAATCAGACACCTTTCACTGTAGCTCTGGCACTTATTTCTACTTCTTTTCCAAACGATTTATATCATCTTATGATGCAGATTTTTTCATACTGTCCATGGGGATCTCAAGTCAAGAATACTGATATAGTTTGCCATTCCCTTCTCCAGGGGACCACGTTTTGTCAGAACCCTCCACCATGACCCATAATCTTGGGTGGCCCTAGATGGCATGGTTCATAGTTTATTGACTATGTCAAAGTGTTTGACTCTGTTGATCACAAAAACTGTGCAAAATTCTTCAAGAGATGGGAATACCAGACCAACTTACCTGCCTCCTGAGAAATATGTCTGCAGGTCAAGATGCAACTGGAATGATGGACAGGTTCCAAATTGGAAAGAAGTACATTAAGGCTATATATTGTCAACCTGCTTATTTAACTTATATGCAGAGCACATCATGAGAAATGCCAGGCTGGATGAAGCACAAGCTGGAATCAAGATTACCAAGAGAAACATCAATAACCTCAGACAGGCAGATGACACCACCTTTATGGCAGAAATCAAAGAAGAACTGAAGAACCTCTTGATGAAAGTGAAAGAGGAGAGTGAAAAGCTGGCTTGAAACTCAACATTCAAAAAAGTAAGATCTTGGCATCCAGTCCCATCACTTCATGGAAAATAGATGGGGAAACAATGACAGACTTTATTTTCTTGGGCTTCAAAATAACTGCAGATGGTGATTGTAGTCATGAAGTTAAAAGACGCTTGCTCCTTGGAAGAAAAGCTATGACCAACCTAGACAGCATATTAAAAAGCAGAGGCATTGCTTTGCCAAAAGTCCATCTAATCAAAGCCTTGGTTTTTCTAGTAGTCATATATGGATGTGAGAGCTGGACTATGAAGAAAGCCGAGTACTGAAGAATTGATGCTTTTGAACTGTGGTGTTGGATAAAGACTCTTGAGAGTTCCTGAACTGAAAGATCAAACCAGTCCATCCTAAAGAAAATCAGTCCTGAATATTCATTGGAAGGACCGATGCTGAAGCTGAAGCTGGCTAACACTTTGGCCACTGATGTGAAGAACTGACTCATTGGAAAAGGCCCTGATGCTGGGAAAGACTGAGGGCAGGAGGAGAAGGGGATGACAGAGGATGAGATGGTTGGATGGCATCATCAACTCGATGGGCATGAGTTTGAGCAATCTCTGGGAGTTGGTGATGGACAAGGAAGCCTGGCGTGCTGCAGCCCATGGGGTTACAAAGAGTCAGACACAACTGAGCGACTGAACTGAATTGAAAATGCAGTTTATAAGCATTTTCATTGCCTCCACAATAATTGTCTTTTATTTGCTATCTACAGGCACCTTGAGTATTTGTAGTCTGTGAGAGTAGTTGGCAACTACCCAGTCTTTCATGTCAGATTTGTTTTTGACCCACCAACCTTGATTTTCAGGAAAAGAAACAAAATAAACAGAAGTGAAAGTCAGTGGATCCAGCAATGTTTTTCTCTTTCAAACACTGTGACTTTATCAAGTCCCTTGGCCTTTATGGATTTTAGTTATATTAATTCCTTAATATGCAAACCAAGGGGATCAGTATAGATCAGTTCTAATCTTGTAACCTGGAACTTTAGGACTCCCAGGGATGCCCCAAGTGTCTCTTAAAAAGATATGACTGTGAAAGTAGATCTCTGTTTTTACCTTTCACTGCAAACTGAGCAGCTCTTCTTTCATCTGTTGTATAAATTCGATTTGGGTTCCAAAATCATCGCAGTTGGTGACTGCAACAATGAAATTAAAAGATGCTTGCTCCTTGGAAGGAAAGCTATGACAATCTTAGCATATTAAAAAGCAGAGGCATCACTTAACCGACAAAGGTCTGTGTAGTCAAAGCTATGGTTTTTCCAGTAGTCATAAGCAGATGTGAGAGTTGGACCATAAAGAAGGCTGAGTGCCAAAGAACTGATGCTTTCAAATTGTGGTGCTGGAAAAGACACTTGAGGGTCACTTGAATTGCAAGGAGAGATCATACCAGTCAATCCTAAAGGAATTCAACCTTGATTATTCATTGGAAGACTGTTGCTGAAGCTGAAGCTCCAATACTTTGGCCACCTGATGCAAAGAGCAGACTCACTGGAAAACACCCTGATGCTGGGAAAGATTAAAGGTGAAAGCAGAATGGGGCGGCAGAGGAAAAGATGATTAGATAGCATCACCAACTCAATGGACATGAATTTGAGCAAAGTCTGCGAGACAGTGGAGAATAGAGGAGCCTGGCATACTGCAGTCCATGAGGTCACAAGAGTCGGACATGACTTAGTGACTGAACAACAACAACAATATAAATTAGGTATTTGTATATGATTTCATTTGCAGAACAGGTCAATCAACTGAAAAGAATTTGGAAATAACTATCTATATAACTCCCTGAGGTCCATTTCAGTTGTCACATTTTATCCTATCTCTTCTTGTTTTTTTTATTTCCCAGATATACTTCACAGTTCCTGTGTGTTGGCAGTATATATTAAAATGTTGTGTCAGAGATACAGCAAATGATACAGTAAATGCCTCTTACGAAAAGAATGGACAAACACACTAATGGACTTGTTAATTGATAGATAGATAACCATTAATTTCCAGTCACTCTTCAAGACAATGGAGACAGACAGTTCCAAACTCAGGCAATTACTTACATTCCTGGAATCATCAGTCAGCTAAATCAATGCATTAAGCATCAACTGTTGGGTTGGGCACCTAATATATTGCATGTATTTTTTTAAATCCTAACTGTGTCAAGATCTATAGGAACCTGTTTTTTTCTTGAAGATATTACAGCCTATTAAGAGGAAAACATGTCAATAGATTATTGCAGTAAAAACTGGTAAGTACTATTATAAAGTTATCATAAAAGTGCTATCAGCATCCAGAAAAAAAGAAATGTCTGACTCTGGCTAAAGTAGTAAAAGTTCATAAATAAATCTATAAACTGAGTTATGAAGAATGAAAGAGACTGTGCTGCATGGAGCAAATCTCTAAACCATGATGGCAGCAGGACAGCACGTATGCAGAAGGCATAGAGGGAAGAAAACCTGGGGAGTACAAGGTAACTTAGGAGTTTGGCGTGGCTGCACTGCTCAGTACATTGGTGGTTGAACATCAAGAAAAAAAGGCTGCAGAGTTATTTTCCTTCAGATTAGAAATGTTCCTTTATATTATTATAAAAATTTACAGCTTCATACTTTAGGGAATGGAGACTCAACAAAGACTTTTAAGGGACAATTTGGCAGGATAGATTTGTCTTCTAAAAAAAGGTAACGTGGATGTGGAATATGAAAGATGGGCTGGAATAAGGAGGATGCCATGAGAAGAACAAGAAAAGAGGCTGCTGCGGTGGGTCAGAGAGAAGGTGAAGAAGGCCTGAGAGATGAGAAGAGCAACCAGACTAGAGAGAATTCCTCAGGATGAGTTAAAAGGATCTGGTGACTGGAAACAATGTACTAATAGAATTCTACCATAGGACAACATGAAAGCTATTCTCTGTTCTATTCCATTCAAGATGAAAAAGCATTCCTTATAAACTCTATTTTTCACAAAACATGACTAGCAACTGTTATCTCTCTCAGATAAATATATAGCCAGTCCATTTGTGGAAACTAATGGATAACTTAATTAAGGCCTGACAAGATTCTCTAGGATAAGAGATAAAGGGCAATTCCTATTTAACAGTTCCCCCATAGATGGATGACATAGGCATTATTAATAATTATTTAAGGTATTCCCCATCCTAATTAAGAATTAACACAGGAGCTCACCTTATCACTTGGAACATCTTGCCAGATAGTACAATCTGGAGTCTATTTTTGCTTAGTCAAAAAGCCTGACAGCCATGGCAGGCTATTAATCTTTGTGCTGACTTCAAGTACAATATCAGGGTTGTAATTTGGCTTGGGGTTTGTCACAACGGATTGTTTTCTGAGATAGCAGATGGTTTGGAAACCATCTGCCATGACAGACCAAACTGACCAGAATTTCAATTGTTTGTTCCAGGAGCGATGATGAGAAAGGCACATGCGGGAAATAAACTCTCCTGGCTTAACTGAAAATGACAACGAATCTGCGGTCAGAACATTGACAGGTTACAAGAAGGAAGGGAAAATGAGAGGCAAGTGGGAAGTTCCTAATTAACTCCAATCTACTTCAAGTAAATTTCCCTAACTCAATGTTATTGCATAGATGAGGAAAGTCGATTTACGCAATTCAAGGCTTGATTTTATAATTTTGCTCTTGAAGAAGGAGATAATCAAACAACAGAAGGAGTATAATAACTAGAGACCTGGATTATGGTGATTCAGAGTGAGGTATCAGGTAATTGAATCTAGACAGTTTATTCAGAGCAGGGTGCAAATAAGTAATTTGGACATCTTAAATGAGCTCTGCCAAGTTAAAAGCCTCATGAAAATTTTGTAAATATGCCATGTGATTTAATGCAATCTGAGAGTAGAAGGTAATTTACAGTGATTTTGGACTTCTATTTGGCCATTATTATTATTATGGCTTTTAAAATGTTTCCCATGACATCCTTCCTGTGTAAATGAATATGTCCCAGGGACACTCTAGTAAATGAGATGAATTAATGTATAATCCTAAATAATTCATGTGCTTGGAAGCCACTGAGACATTGCTCATATTTTTATAGAAACCAAACACCTTGTGATGCATAAAAAAAGTATCTGCATACGAAAATATCTCAAATATTAAGTATAAAGCTGTGCTTAATCTGCAAAAAGGAAGGAAACATATAAAAGACTATAATAAAAACCAGTTTATACTAGTAGAGATAACTAATAGGATTTTGATTTGATGTTTTGTTTTGTTTCATTTTTTGGAGCTCATTTCACTATCTTTGCCATCATTTCTATGGTTCTGAATTAAACTAGAGTGACATTAACAGACCACCTGACCTGCCTCTTGAGAAATCTGTATGCAGGTCAGAAAGCAACAGTTAGAACTGGACATGGAAAAACAGACTGGTTCCAAATAGGAAAAGGTATACATCAAGGCTGTACATTGTCACCCTGCTTATTTAGCTTCTATGCAGAGTACATCATGAGAAACGCTGGGCTGGAAGAAGCACAAGCTGGAATCAAGATTGCCGGGAGAAATATCAATAACCTCAGATATGCAGATGACACCACCCTTATGGCAGAAAGTGAAGAGGAACTAAAAAGACTCTTGATGAAAGTGAGAGAGCAGAGTGAAAAAGTTGGCTGAAAGCTCAACATTCAGAAAACGAAGATCATGGCATCTGGTCCCATCACTTCATGGGAAATAGATGGGGAAACAGTGGAAACAGTGTCAGACTTTATTTTGGGGGGCTCCAAAATCACTGTAGATGGTGACTGCAGCCATGAAATTAAAAGACGCTTACTCCTTGGAAGAAAAGTTATGACCAACCTAGATAGCATATTCAAAAGCAGAGACATTACTTTGCTGACTAAGGTCCGTCTAGTCAAGGCTATGGTTTTTCCTGTGATCACGCATGGATGTGAGAGTTGGACTGTGAAGAAGGCTGAGCGCCAAAGAATTGATGCTTTTGAACTGTGGTGTTGGAGAAGACTCTTGAGAGTCCCTTGGACTGCAAGGAGATCCAACAAGTACATTCTGAAGGAGATCAACCCTGGGATTTCTTTGGAAGGAATGATGCTAAAGCTGAAACTCCAGTACTTTGGCCACCTCATGCGAAGAGTTGACTCATTGGAAAAGACTTTGATGGGAGGGATTGGGGCAGGAGGAGAAGGGGATGACAGAGGATGAGATGGCTGGATGGCATCATGGACTCGATGGACGTGAGTCTGAGTGAAGTCTGGGAGTTGGTGATGGACAGGGAGGCCTGGCGTGCTGCAATTCATGGGGTCGCAAAGAGTTGGACATGACTGAGCGACAGAACTGAACTGAACTGAACTGCCATTAACAGAGGAGGAGGGCAAGTGAGATATAGAAGGGAGACTGGAACGAAAGAGGCAACACTGAGGAGCAGAGGCAGTATGAGATGAATCGAGGCTGAGATATTTATGTTCCTGCCCCTGTCAAGGTCTGATTTTAGGTTTGTTATATAAAATTCTCAAGGTCACTGTTTTCTTATCTATAAAATACAATAATAGTATCAGTCTTAAAGCTTACAGTGAAGTGAAAGTCTCTCAGTCATGTCCGACTCTATACAGTCCATGGAATTCTCCAGAATATTGGAGTAGGTACTCTTTTCCTTCTCCAGGGGATCTTTCCAACCCAGGGATCGAACCCAGGTCTCCTGCATTGTAGGTGGATTCTTTACCAGCTGAGTCACAAGGGAAGCCCTTAGCTTATAGGGCTATTATAAAAATTAAATGAGATAATATTAATATGCAGATTGAAGGGCATGATACAGAGAAGGCACACAAAATTTTGAACCTACCTGACCACTCTGCTGCAAGAAAGGACCTTGTACTGCCAGCTTTTTCTAAAAAGGAATTTCTAGATGCCCCTTCAATAATAACAGGGAGACATAAAGTAGGATTGTGAGTGAATTTGGAAGACCATCTTCTTGGTCTTAAAGTTTAACCCTATCACTTAACAGTAGTTAAGTTCACCAGTTATTTAGACTCATTTTCCTCATCTATATAATAAGGATAATGTTACTATTTACTTTATTGAAGGTTTGCAAGAATTAAATGAAATAATCTGCATTGAGTACTTAGTACAGGTCTAAGCACATGGCAATGACTCAAAATGTTACCTCTGAGTTGTCCATTGATTAGCTCCACATAACAAGAGGCTTAAAAAATTTTATCTGTGATAAAGGACAAGCACAGTGATTTTCCTCTCCAGCACTGTGCTATGAAAATGCAATAAACAGAATTTTCAGCATAAATGTTGCTTAATTATGGTTTGTTCCAAGGAACTCTTGCCCTTTAAGCAAATAATTCTGAGTCATTTCTGTTGCTATTTCAGGGAAAAAAAAACTAAAAGATATTAGCAGCTCCACTTCTAATACTTGAAAACACTGGAGATTAAAAGTGATCAAAACCTCAAAGATAATCAACTCTTGAAATAAGGAAACTGTACTAGGTGAGTTTATCTGTGCGGATTCTCTCCTATGGGTACAATTCCAGTCCTTGCTGTGTGGGACAGCTGAAATTCAAAAACAGACTATACTCTTAGTGGCTTGATTAGTCAGAGAACAGAATCTAGAACTGCCACAGTAGGTAGAAAATGAGGGAAGAAATGAAGAAGGGCCCACAATACTGTGTAAATCCTGTCCCGTTCTGGACTAAACCTTGTATGGCAAATACACGAGGGAGACATCAAGGAACCTGACTGAAGTGAGGGAAATGAACTGAGGTTTCAACCATTACTATAACATGGGTTACAAAATTCAGATATTGGCTGCAGCCAAAGTTAACTGCTTGCTAAAATTAACTTAAGGAAAAAGTGGCTTAAATGAATGAAAAGATGGGAAATCTCAGCTGATAAATAAAAACTATTTAAAATGAATAAATTGATATTCTAGAACTAAAGAGTACAATATCTGAAATGAAAACATCAGTTAACTTGAAGACATATAAAAAGAATTAATCAATCTAAAAATCAGAGATAAGAAATTAAGAACAAAACCTCACTGACTGTGACAAAATAAGCTGATAAACATTAGTAATTGAAGTTGTAGAAGGAACAAAAGGGAGATAAAAGAGCAGAAAAAAAATCTAAAAAAATAATAAGTAAAAGTGTGCCCAATCTGATAATAAAATCTACCTAAAAATTTTAGAAAACCCTAAGCAAATGAAAAACAAAATGGGAATTATCCATGTGATGATTAATTCTGGGTCAACCTCACTGCATCATAGGGTGCCCAGATTAAACACTGTTTGTGGGTATGTCTGTGAGGGTGTTTTTAGATGAGATTAGCATTTGTATTGGTAAACTCGGAAAGTCAACTGCCCTCCTCAGAGTGCTGGGCATCATCTAACTCATTGAAGGCCTGCACAGAACAAAAAGCAGAGGAAGAAGGAACTCAGATGATTTCACTGTGAATTCTATAGTACATTTCAAAAACAATGCCAATCTTACTAGAATTAGAAATAGAAAAGAACACTTCAAGAAATAGAAAAGAATACTTCCAATTTCTTTACGCAGGCCTGGAAATACTGACACAAAATTGACAAAGACATTACGAAGACCTAAAATGAATGACCAATATAATTTATCGTAGTTGCAAAAATTGTAAACAAGGTATTAGCAAGTTTAATTCAGTAATATATAAAAAGGTAAATATATCATGACCAAATGATTTCTATATCAGGAAAGTAAAGATTAAACATTCAAATCAATCAAGCTATATAGTAATTTCTATATATTAACTGAATTTTAAAAAAAAACAAAGCATAGTAAACTCACATAGATGTAGAAAGATACAGAAGAAACATTTGCCGAAATTCAACACCCATCTATTTTAAAAACTTTTACTTAACTATGAATAAAAGGCAACTTCTTTAACCCAGGAAACAACATTTACAAAAAACAAACAAACGTCCTATATACCACATGGTTAGAAACTAAAAACTGCTTCTCTAAGATTAGGAAAAAGAAGATATCTGCTTTCAGTGCTTCAGTTAAAAATTTTACTAATGGATATAACCTCAGCGGCAAAGTAACTAAAAGGCATGAAAACTGAAAAAGAAGTAAAGCTTGTTTATTTTTTAATTGTTTGCATTTGAAATCTTAAAGAATACACAAAACAATGACTAGAACTAAAAAGTGAATTTAGCAAGGTCATAAAACACAAAATTGAGACAAAATTCGATTACACTTCTACATTCTAACAGAAACAATGGGAAAGAGAAAAATTTTTGATTTGTATATATTGTTATAATAAATGAAACTCCCGACATTTCAGCAAAAACTAAAATGAGAAAAAAACAATAAAAAATTGCAAGTTCACTGCATTAAAAACTACGAAGTAATGCTGAGAGAAACACTTTGGCCACCTAATGCAAAGACCCGACTCATTGGAAAAGACCCCGGTGTTGGGAAAGATGGAAGGCACAAGAAGAAGGGGGAGGCAGAGGATGAGATGGTTAGATAGCATCACCGACTCAATGTACTTGTGCAGACTCTAGGAGATAGTGAAGGACAGGGAAGCCTGGCATGCTGCAGTCCATGGGGTTGCAAACAGTTGGACATAACAACTGAACAACAACAACAAAATAAATAAACACAGGATCAATACTGTTGTCAGTTTTCCTGAATAGCAGCAACTTTCAAACTTTTTTGTTTCAGAACTCTAAAATAGCCTTACAATTATGAGAATATCAAAGAACTTTATTTTTTGTAAGTTACATCCATACCAAAACTGAGAAACGTTAAAATTCTAATAATTAATTTTAAAATAGCAATCTGGCATTGAAACATGTTTACTATCATGTAAGAAACGAATCGCCAGTCTATGTTCGATACAGGATACAGGATGCTTGGGGCTGGTGCACGGGGATGATCCAGAGAGATGATATGGGGTGGGAGGTGGGAGGGGGGTCCAGGATTGGGAACTCATGTACACCCGTGGCAGATGCATGTCAATGTATGGCAAAACCAATACAGTATTGTAAAGTAAAATAAAGTAAAAATAAATATTAAAAAAAAAATTAAAATAGCAATGCATTACATCATATTAGCATGTCTATAAAAATAAATACACTCTCCAAAACAAACAAAAAATATAATTATAAGAGTGACACTATTTTACATCCCTTGCAAATCTATCTGGCTTAATAAAAGCAGTTTCTCATATATCTAAGACAGCAGCTTTTACATTTAGGTGCGTGTGATGTTATTTTGTTGAAATATATGAAAAAATGCTGGTCATACACAAATATGTAGTTGGATAAAGGAGGAATATTTAAATGTCTTTTTCAGACAGCTGTGGTTATTCTTCTTTGGTACCATACAAAGCTTGCCAAGGAACTGAAGAAGCAATCACACTACATTCTAACAATGGCTATGGTTAAGGGAAATGCCTGGCCCTGCAAAAGTGCACAGAGAGAGCCACTAATTAGGATGTGGATATCAGAGAAGACTTTCTGCAAGAAATGATGGATAAGCTGAGGGTTAAAGAAATGTGAGTTAATGAGGGTTAAAGAAAATGTGTTCTGGGAAGGGGAAGTAGTCAAGAAAGGACATGGTAAGTTCACTGAATCAGAAAAAACTCATAATGACTTTAGTTTAGTGGTTACACTGAATGCTGAGAGGGGATAGAGGAATGTTAGAGGAAGGCCAAAGATGAAATTGAAGAGGTAATCAAGGTCTTGAATATGAAGGCAGTTACTAAGTCAGGCTAAAAACTTTGGACTTCTCTATAGAGAGTGAGAATTTACTGAGGGATTTAAGCAGAAGAATGACAGCTCATGGAAGCTAAAAGTTTAAAGAGAGATAGACAGGTCAGCTGTGTGAGATACAGTTCAGTTCAGTTCACTTCAGTCACTCAGTCGAGTCCGAATCTTTGCAACCTCATTGACTGCAGAACGCCAGGCTTCCCTGTCCATCACCAACTCCCAGAGTTTACTCAAACTCATGTCTGTCCAGTTGGTGATGCCATCCAACCATCTCATCCTCTGTTGTCCCCTTCTCCTCCTGCCTTCAATCTTTCCCAGCATCGGAGTCTTTTCCAATGAGTCAGTTCTTCGCATTGGCTGGCCAAAGTACTGGAGTTTCAGCTTCAACATCCATCCTTCCGATGAATATTCAGGACCGATTTCCTTTGGGATGGACTGGTTGGATCTCCTTGCAGTCCAAGGGACTCTCTAGAGTTTTCTCCAACTCTACAGTTCAAAAGCATCTATTCTTCAGCACTCAGCTTTCTTTATAGTCCAACTCTTACATCCATACATGACTATTGGAAAAACCAAAGATTTGACAAGATGGACCTTTGTTGGCAAAGTAATGTCTCTGCTTTTTAATATGCTGTCTAGGTTGGTTACAACTTTTCTTCCAAGGAGTAAGAGTCTTTTAGTTTCATGGCTGCAATCACCATATGCAGTGATTTTGGAGCCCCCGAAAATAAAGTCAGCCACTGTTTCCCCATCTATTTGCCATGAAGTGATGGGACCGGATGCCGTGATCTTAGTTTTCTGAATGTTGAGTTTTAAGCCAACTTTTTCACTCTCCTCTTTGACTTTCATCAAGAGGCTCTTTAGTTCTTCTTTGCTTTCTGCCATAAGGGTGGTGTCATCTGTATATCTGAGGTTATGCATATCTAAGGCATATCTGAGTAGAGAGGACCAATAATAAAGTCTTGAATGCATACACTGATTTTTGGCTACATCAATATTACATTTGACCTAATAGAAAAAAATGGAAAATGATGAAGATACATTACAGTGAGCTAAGGAATGAATGGGAAGTGAAGATGGTGAGAGCAGGCTCAGCTTTTAATAAGCTTATCGGGGAACAAAATCGGCAGTAATTAGAGGTGACAAAAGCAGGAAGAGACTGAGGGTCAGAGGCCTGTATACTGGCAAATGTCAAAGTTATGGATCTGGAAAAGAATACAAGACACACCTTGCTTGCAGAGGTGTCAGACCTGCCCTGATAAAGGTAAAGGTTGATTGCAATTTCTCCATTATTTTCTAAATCACTTCCCTTACTATGTTTTAAACAGTTCTGAAATAGGTCGTGATAATTTCCTCTTTTTGTTTAGTTGTCATTACCTCTCAGAACATGAAAAAAAATAGATCATGGTTCAAATACAAAATAAATCATTTTAAAAACCAGAATCAATGGTGTCTGAAGTAATGAGCTTATATTTTATGCCAAAATTGGGGAGTATTATTAACTATCAATTTATTTGAAGGATGAGGTCTAATCCTCATGCATGACATATATCACCTATTTGTTTAAGTCTTCAGCTAATGGGTTTTGGGCTTCTTATATCTGTGGATTTGTAATACATAAACTCAGCTGGTTACAAGTTCCAGAGTAATGGATTTTAGTATCGTTTAAGTGGATAAAAAACACTTGGAGCCAGTTTATCAAATAGGATTAAGAGGTCTTTAAAAACATTACCCTGCCTGAAACTGATGTAAAATTTGATCCATAATCTGTTTCACAATTTGGGGCTGCTGAAAAGACTTTTTGTCACTGAAAAATCTCCCTGCTAAAACAGTTAGGTGAGGAATTTAAGCTTACTGGCTGAATGATTCTTGATAATCAAATATAGTTGATGAAGTCCACTTGGGTTTATCTGTGGGTAACTCAGGGTCTTGAGGTTGACAATAGTTTATAATAGTCATTTTTCTTCTGTACTTCTCTAGTGTGAACAGATGTGTGTGTGTGTGTGTGTGTGTGTGTGTGTGTGTGTGTGTGTGTTTGCCACTCAGTCATGTTCGGCTCTTTGGGACCCCATGGACTACAGTCTGCCAGGCTCCTGTGTCCATGGAATTCTCCAGGCAACTAGGTTGCCATTTCCTTCTCCGGGGGATCATCCCGACCCAGGGATCAAACCTGGGTCTCCTGCATTGCAGGCAGATTCTTTACCACTGAGCCACAGTGTGCACAGATAGATTTATTTTATTTCAGAAATGTTGAAGCTATAATAACTGAAGGGATTGCCATAGAAACAAGATAGGACCATCAGTACATCAGGGGTGAGCAAAATATTTCAAAGTACTGGTGAAAACAGCCCAAGGCTCATAAAAACTCTCTCATGTTTTGATCCAGATATTTGTGTTAGTATATGATTAGATATTTTAAAAGGGGAACAACTGAATTGCATTTCAGTGTTAGACAATAGAGGATTACTTTGATATGTATATGATTTTCTTTGCCAATGTGAATAGTAGCACACATACAGTGTCAATCTAGAGTAAACCAAAGCAGTGATGGCTTATTTGTATAACACATTCTTCATTGGGGTCATTTGTTCTTAGCAACAAATGATTGTATGAGCTGATACTGAATGTACCTTAAAAAGTGAATATTTAGCATATAAAAAACCAGCAGGAACTATATGCTTTTACAAGATTTGATGAATGGGATCATGGTATTCTTGGGTTAATGGTAGTAACACCTTGTATTTGGTAGGTATTTAGTATGGGTGTTATTTACACTTGTAATTATATATTTCAGACTATTTTTTTTTAACATTTGATTTGCTGATGAAACTCCTCACTCACTGCCATGGCCCCCACTTATCAATGGCCAGAAACGGGAGAAAAAATCATCATGTAATTACAATACTAACTATAGAATATTTAATATTAGTTCAATATCTAAAATGCTCAACTAACAATGATGGAAATATCTGTCTTCTGAAAAGATTTACGTACCCTGAAAAGATTTACTTCCCAGGCTTCCATGTTGGAGGAGATAACCATTATATTCTAATCTCTATTTCTTTTATGTGAGGTAATTCTTGTGTTGAATAGTACAAAACACCTTAAGTCCCTTTTGCAGATGTGTATCTTCCTGGCTCACACCCTTACCCAAACTCTGGAAACTTCAATTTAGTGGGCAATATATGTCTCCCCATTTGTAAGCACTCTCAGTTCAGTGTAGTTCAGTTGCTCAGTCGTGTCCTATTCTTTGCGACCCCATGGACTGCAGCACGCCAGGCTTCCCTGTCCATCACCAACTCCCAGAATTTCCTCAAATTCATGTCCATCAGGTCAGTGATGCCATCCAACCATCTCATCCTCTGTTGTCCCTTTGTCTTCCCACTTTCAACCTTTCCCAGCATCAGGGTCTTTTCCAATGAGTCAGTTCTTTGCATCAGGTGGCCAAAGTATTGGAGTTTCAGCTTCAACATCAGTCCTTCCAATGAATATTCAGGACTGATTTCCTTTAGGATGGACTGGTTGGATCTCCTTGCAGTCCAAGGGACTCTCAAGAGTCTTCTCCAACACCACAGTTCAAAAGCATCAATTCTTTGGTGCTCAGCTTTTTTCACAGTCCAACTCTCACATCCATACATGACTACTGGAAAAACCACAGCCTTGACTAGATGGACCTTTGTTGGCAAAGTAATGTCTCTGCTTTGTAATATGCTGTCTAGGTGGGTCATAACTTTCCTTCCAAAGAGTAAGCATCTTTTAATTTCATGGCTGCAATCACCATCTGCAGTGATTTTGGAGCCCCCAAAAATAAGTCTGACACTGTTTCCCCATCTATTTTCCATGAAGCGATGGGACCAGATGCCATGATCTTAGTTTTCTGAATGTTGAGCTTTAAGCCAACTTTTTCACTCTCCTCTTTCACTTCATCAAGAGGCTTTTTAGTTCCTCTTCACTTTCTGCCATAAGGGTGGTTATGCATATCTGAAGTTATTGATATTTCTCCTGGCAACTTGATTCCAGCTTGTGCTTCATCCAGCCCAGCATTTCTCATGATGTACTCTGCATATAAGTTAAATAAGCAGGGTAGCAATACACAGCCTTGACGTACTCCTTTTCCTATTTAGAACCACTCTGTTATTCCATGTCCAGTTCTAACTGTTGCTTCCTGACCTTCATGTAGATTTCTCAAGAGGCAAGTCAGGTGATCTGTTATTCCCATCTCTAAGAATTTTCCACAGTTTGTGGTGATCCACATAATCAACAGACTGTAAGCACTCTATTCCTTAGGAAATAATATTTTAATAACTGCAATCAGGAATACTGTAGTCTCTATATGACCAGACCCAAACGCACAACCTCACAGCAACTTTGGAGCATAACAGTATTTCTCTTCATTCTTCAAAATAAAGTAGTTTCCCAAACGTATTAGTAAGAATAAGAAACTTTACTTTGGACTTCCCTGGTGTCCAGTGGTTAAGAATTGGCCTACCAATGCAGGGAAGAGGGGTTTGATCCCTATTCCAGGAAGATTCAAAATGCTATGGGGCAAATAAGCAAATGCACCACAGCTACTGAATCCCACATGCCTAGAGCCTGAGCTCCACAAGAGAAGCCACCGCCATGAGAAATCCACACACCAACCCTAGAGAAAGCCTGTGCACAGCAACGAAGACATAGCACAGCCAAAAGTAAATATATCAAAGTTATTTAGAATAAATTTTGCATTTTGCTTGAAAAGCAAGCTAGTTATTTTACATCACATGTTATATAAAATCACCCAATAAATCCCACCTAGACATCTTTATTCCTCTTCATCTTTATCTTTACTTCACTGTTATTCCATCATCCATGCATCCCTATGTCTTCTCTGCTTTTTATTCCTTGATCCTCTTTCTAGCTTGCACTTCCCTCCACCCATCATCTAAAACTGCACTGATCTATAGGATAACCACTAACTGTACATGGCCATTTAAATTTGTTTTATTAAATTAAATTAAGAATTCAGTTTCTTAGGTACACTAGCCACATTTTAAGTGCTCAGTAGCCTCGTGTGGCCAGTGGCTACCATATTGGAAAGCACAGATAAAGAACATTCCCCTTATTGCAAAAATTTTTATTGGCCAGTGTGAATCTAAAGCAATTAAACTCAGATCCAAGCTCAATACTTCATTTTTCAAAAAGAAAAAAAAAAAAATAGAAGAAAGTGGAGAGAAGGAGCATGAGGAAGGAAAAATAAGAATCCATGTTGCTCACTTACCCTTCTCTTGGTAGGAAGCAGTTCAAGAGTTCCTCGACCCAGCAGGAACTTGATAGCAATTTAGTCCCAAGTCTACTTTCTTCTCTTCTAGGAGAGAAAAGAGACACATAAAGAGTGTAGGGAGGAAAAGTCTACAAGCTGCCTCTTCAATGAAACTAGGGGAGAGAATATTTGAAAACTCCAAATTGTATTTGTGAGCAAAAGCAAATAAAATCAGCAAAATCTGCAAGGAAAACTATAGCAGCATGTCAGGTGAAAAAGAGTATAAAGGTGGACTCACTGGGCCAGATCTCAAAATTAACAGCAAGCATTAACTTCTATAGAGGAAAGCCCCCTCTAAAATAGGAACTACTGCAGTAAGGCAGATTTCCAATGGGGCACAATTACTGTGGCTGCTGTGACATAAGGTAATGAAAGTCCCCAGGGACCCTGGCAGTGGCAGATCTAAAAAAGCACCATCTTTCAAAGAGAAGAGGACACTTTGGAAGAAAGGGCCTGTGCTCTTGTTAGCAGTGTTCAGTGAAGGGTTCATGGTCTTAGGCTAGGTCTGAAAGGCAGATAGATGCATGGCTGCACAGGGGCACCATATTTAATCAAATATTCCAACTCTTTAGCCCCACCTTCTTGGATAATTCCTACCTACACCTCAATTAAAGAGTCCTGATAATACCTTCTTGAAAAATTCAGTTCATTCAAATCTGAGTAAAAACAACAGTAACAAAATAAACCAGCATCCTGCTTCAGGTTGAATTGTGTCTCCCAAAAAGATAAGTTGAAATGCTAACTGCTACTACCTCCAAATATGACCTTTCTGCAGATGTAATTAAGATGTTAAGATGAAGTTACATTGGAGTGAGGCGCACTCAATGCAAAATGACTTGTGTCCTTATAAGAAGAGACACAGAGACATCAAAAGAGAATGCCCTGGGATGATGGAGGCAGTGACTGAAGTATTGCAGCTGTGAATCAAGAGATATTAAAGACTCCCAGCAAACCACTAAAAGCTAAGGATTCTTATCTACAGTTTCCAGAGGGAACATGGCCAATCTGATATTTTGGACTTCTAGTCTCCAAAACTATGGTACAATAAACTTCTGTTATTTTAAGCCATCTACTTTGTGGTACTTTTCTATGGCAGCCCTAGGAAATTAATACAAACTTCTCAAAGATGCTATAAAAACAGGGAATGCTTTATTCTGAAAGAAAATTCTCTAGTTAAAAATATTGCCTCAAAAAAATAAAATCACAACACAACCTTTTGATTAAAGAAGTATTTATAGCCATGAAGGAAATACAAGGGTTCAGGAAGACATGCCTGGAGAAGAAAAGCTGGATGTCTAGACATATGGTGATAAAGTGAAAAACTGATAAAATTTGGGGAAAATGGAAGAAAAAGAATTATTTTGGAAACAAAACTACAAGATCACAAGATATAGTAAAACCAAAGAAAGCAAAATAAGAGATGCATGTGAGAAAATGAAATGAAATTAAAATGAACAGAAATAAAGATATGAAAAGGACTGAAGAGAATATGATACATAAAAGATGGAAAAAATACATACACTATTCACAGAATTGTAACCCCAAATAAAACCAAAACAATGGAAGAGAATGGATATTTTAAAATAATTCAAGAAAACTTTCTTAAATAAAGAAATTGTGAAAGTGAAAAGTGAAAGTCACTGTCATGTCTGACTCTTTGTGACCCAATGGCCTATAACAGTCCATGGAATTCTCTGGGCCAGAATACTGGAGTGGGTAACCATTCCCTTCTCCAGGGGATCTTCCCAACCCAGGTCTCCCACATAGCAGGTGGATTCTCTACCAGCTGAGCCGCAAGGGAAGCCCAAGAATACTGGAGTGGGTAGCCTATCCCTTCTCCAGTAGATCCTCCCAACCCAGGAACTGAACCAGGGTCTCCTGCATTGCAGGCAAACTCTTTACCAAGTGAGCTAGCAGAGAAGCCCTTAAAGAACTTGTATCTTCTACCTCCTGAAGAGGAAGAAATCACCAGAAAAGGGAAACACTATAACACAGAATCATCAATACTGAAACAGAATTTTTTTAAAAATTACAAAGAAAAGGTTAAAGATAAAGAATCTTTGGGCAGCAGGGAAAAGGTAATTTTAAGTGAAAGAAAATCAAGCTTATTTCAGACTTCCCTTGGCAATTTTCTACCCGAAGATAGTGAAGAAACACTTGCAGGGAAAGAAACTATGACCCAAGCTTTTTATACCTAGTCAGACTGTCCCTTAAGTATAAAGCTATAGAAAAACATTATTTTTTTCAAACATATCTGCACAAACTCATAGAACATCATTCATACAAGCCTCTTAAGAATACAATTACTAGAAAAGATCCAACTAACTAAAATATGATAGGAAAATAGCAGAAAAACAGCAGGTGGTAACATTTTAATATACTTAAGAGGCATTTAAGATAAAAACAGCTACAGGATATAAAATAAAAAGATATATAGTATAATTTTAAAAGTATAAGTAGCATTTTAAAAGGGAGAAAATGGTTTAAATAGACCAAGCTCACCATTGCTTTTCTCAGAAAAGCTAAATATTAAATTATTTACAATTGGCAAATCACATAAATTTGAAGACTTTGCCTCTAACTGTCTATCCAGATAAACTCTACTGGTCTGTGGAATGATGGAGTGACTTTCAGGTTGTTATGCAGGTCTTGATCTGTAGATAACTACTAAACAAAATAAGTATGAAAATGGGGACAGTTTATGTATCAGAAGTGGTACAATATGTCATTTATTGAATCTGCACCTCTCTGGTCCTGCAATAACTGGCTTCCTAATCTTAGTTCTTCCTTTATGCTCTCTTTTTCTCCTTTTCTATCTCTTTCCCTCTCCCCCTCCTTTTCCCTCCCTCCTTCTTTCTCTTTCTTTCCTACATAAACCACTGCAAATTGACACTGTGTATATCAGCCTGAGGTCAGAATATTTCAATTAAAACTACTTATACTGTGGTTGTATAAGTGGTCATCTAGGAAGACGATGCCGGAGAAGGCAATGGCAGCCCACTCAAGTACTCTTGCCTGGAAAATCCCATGGGCGGAGGAGCCTGGTGGGCTGCAGTCCATGGGGTCGCTAAGAGTCGTACATGACTGAGCGACTTCACTTTCACTTTTCACTTTCATGCACTGGAGAAGGAAATGGCAACCCACTCCAGTGTTCTTTGCCTGGAGAATCCCAGGGACGAGGGAGCCTGGCGGGCTGCTATGTATGGGGTCGCACAGAGTCAGACACGACTGAAGCGACTTAGCAGCAGCAGCAGCAGGAAGACAATGCAATCTAAGTGATCATAGCAAAACTTGGCAAATAGAAAGGGAATGTATTAGAATAGCTCACAGAATCTGAACAAAAGAACCAGGCTACGGAGGATAAAAGTCAGCTCAGGGGAGCTTAAGATGCAGGAACTGATGAAAAGCCTTTTCAGATGCTACTCTTGAGGAGGATGAGCTCTAACTTTTTGAAGCATTTTTTCACTTTGAACAGTTTAATTTATACTACAAACTTAATGCTTTAGTTGCAAATTAAATTTTAAACTTTTTATTTTATATTGGAGTATAGCTGATTAATAATGTTACGATAGTTTCAAGTACATAGCAAAATGACTCAGCCATAGACATGTATCTATTCTCCCCTAAATTCCTCTCCCATCCAGGCTGCCACATAACTTCAAGCAGAGTTCCCTCTGGTATAAAGGAGATTTTTATCTGTTATCCATTTTTTAGAATATAGCAGTGTGTACATGTCAATCCCAATCTCCCTAAGCATTCTTGATGCTCTGCTTAAAAGTAAAATCCAAAGAAACTATATGGATTGCACATTTTAACATTTTATTGTATCCAATAGAAAAATATAGCAGGCCCACAGGGAAGAAAATTAACCAGAAAAAAATTAGAATGAATTGAATTCAGAGCGACAAAAGCATTGAACATCCACTAGAAAAGTCACTAGAAGAAGGGGTTCAAAACAGGTCATTCAAATCTCAGAGATGTTAGAAAAGCTAAGAGGCAGAGAAGAACTGAAGAATACTCAGGAGTCAGAAGCAATTTATAGGAACTCTTTCTGCTCATCCCTTCCTCCTGTTCACATCTCTTTTCCCATACTCCTTCATCCCATGGAACTTATTCTGTACTCTTGCTTATTTGTATTTTTCTCCCTCTGGCATGGCTCCTGCCAAAGACATAGAACTGTTCTAGTTGTATCCACCTCTCTGGAATTCTGAGACAACCTTTCCTCCAAGAGAATGTGTGTGAAGTTTCCTATCTTCTCCATAGCACTAACTGAACTAGCAGTAGATGCCTATCAAAATCATTTCAGTACCCCTCTATCAAATCTGCGCCCACCGGATGGCTGCTTTGGAACTTTCAGCTCAAAGAGCTGGTTTAAGATCATGAAAATGTATTTGATCTCCTTAAGTCAGGTCTGCTCTGAAGAACCACTGGTGATTGGGAAGATATTGCCTAACCCAGAAACAGTTTGTCCAAGGCCAATAAGTTGGCAGCAGTTTTTCATGAGTTTTGCAATTCTGTACAAAGTTTTTTTTCTGATTTGATATTGTAAAGATTCCATCTGCAGTTTGGGGCAGTTTGGAATGCACTGGAAAAAACTGAGGGAATAATCATATCTTTCTTAGGTGGGTTTTTATTTTTGTTATGGTGCCATCTGGAATTAAAAACAAAACAAAAACAACAAAAAAGCATGAGCACCACTACATAAGCCATCTGCTAGTGAAGGCCTTTGGCTATTTCTTTCCATATCTATTGCCAAGGGAGGTCCCCAAGACATTATAATTCCATGTTTAGGATTCCAAATCCCAGCCTTTTAAACAGCAGCAAAACAGCAGCAGTGGAAACGCAATAACAGATACTTGTCATTTTTGTACATTTAAATATTTTTATGTTCATAAGTTCATTTTGAGATAAACATGAAGATGAAAGAGGATAGTGGCATTTTAATCACTCTGAAGCAGGAAAAAAGATAACTATTTTTTGGCATGGAAACTTTCTACTTTTAGTAAGAGAAGAGAGAGCAGGCAGAGAACACTGTCAGCTCCACCAGGTTCAACTCATTCTTGAAACCAAACAAAAATAGCCTCTCACAGTTCCCATTGTTCTGCAGCTGTTGGCTTTAAAACCTTGCTGTCTCCTTCCTTGTGACTAATCATCGTGGTTGCCTGGCTTCCTTTCTTGATTTCCTACCAGAAGTTGTGATGTGGCACAGGAAGAGAGGGCAACCCCCCAGCATTTCTTTCCAGGCCTTGTGAACACATCGTACTGAAGCACTTGTCATTTGCTTCAGATCCTTGAATTTCTTGATCTGCCTGGACTCAGAGACTATGTTTTAGCCATTTGATAAGGGAGCATATAAGTGGCTTCTTGTTTTAAAGAACTCAAAAGTTATGAATCTGGAATGTGTGCATGAGTCTTAGGCCTAAGGTATTTTCCTCTTAGAGAATCTCACTCTACTTCTTGCTCCTTTACTGAAAAGAGTCCCAGATTACTGAAAATATAGTCTGCTTCTGAGTTTAGCAATTACCGAGTCACATCATGTGTATTAACAGAATCCTTTTTATTAAAAGTTGAATGTTAAACTTCTAGCAACTTAAATCTTCACAACATCGACATGAACTACAAAGTGAGTTGTAGAAACTTCGTGTACTAAGGCCCAAACACTTTTCCCATAGAACAATTTTTTAATTGAGAACACTGCCTGGTATATAGTAAACACTACATAAATGTTAGTGTTTATTATCAGAATTTATCAACTATTTTACATATAAATCTAGTAAACAGTTATGTTTATCAGGAAATAAGAAAAAGATGATCAAAAAGTATTTTTTAATGATGGCAAAAGGTAATAACAAAATGAGAATGTTGTGAAAATTTATATCTGGCATCTATCTATAATAATGAGACAGAAAATTTAAAAATACAGCTGCAGTAACTTACCCATTTAAACTGCCAAAGGCCCTGAAATACATTAGATTATTTTTAGAGACACTACCCCAGTGACTACAGCAACCCCCTTAAGTCATCAAGGGAAATACAATTACGTTTTTCTCTGTTCTAAGAATGCAATGCAAGGTAATATAAATATAAATAAATAACAAATAAAGTTCAAAAGAGGCATACTGAAGCACTAAATGGGATTTTCATCAACTTCCTTGGAAAATCTACTCAAATAGGGTGGCTCATTCATCAACAATTTTATTTTATTTATTTTATTTTTTAAGTAACTCTAATCTCTGTGTGTGTGTGTTGTTTTGTTTTGTTATTTTTTATTTTTTTCCAGATGTTCAAGCTGGTTTTATTTTTTATTTTTACTTTACAATATTGTATTGGTTTTGCCATACATTGACATGAATCCGCCACGGGTGTACATGTGTTCCCCGTCTTGAACCCCTGTCCCACCACCCTCCCCATTCCATCCCTCTGGATCATCCCAGTGCACAAGCCCCGAGAACCCTGTATCATGCATCAAACCTGGACTGGCGATCCATTTCACATATGATAATATACATGTTTCAATGCCATTCTCCCAAATCATCCCACCCTCGCCCTCTCCCAAAGAGTGCAAAAGACTGTAGTATACATCTGTGTCTCCTTTGCGGTCTCACATACAGGGTTATCGTTACCATCTTTCTAAATTCCATATATATGCGTTAGTATACTGTATTGGTGTTTTTCTTTCTGGTTTACTTCACTCTGTATAATAGGCTCCAGTTTCATCCATCTCATCAGAACTGATTCTTTTTAATGGCTGAGTAATACTCCATTGTGTATATGTACCACAGCTTTCTTATCCATTTGTCTGCTGATTAGAACAAATAATTTCACAATTTGTATGGAAATACAAAAAACCTCGAATAGCCAAAGCAATCTTGAGAAAGAAGAATGGAACTGGAGGGATCAACCTGCCTGACTTCAGGCTCTACTACAAAGCCACAGTCATCAAGACGGTATGGTACTGGCACAAAAACAGAAATATAGATCAATGGAACAAAATAGAAAGCCCAGAGATAAATCCACGCACCTCTGGACAACTTATCTTCCACAAAGGAGGCAAGACTATACAATGGAGAAAAGACAATCTCTTTAACAAGTGGTGCTGGGAAAACTGGTCAGCCACTTGTAAAAGAATGAAACTAGAACACTTTCTAACACCACACACAAAAATAAACTAAAAATGGATTAAAGATCTAAACATAAGACTAGAAACTATAAAACTCCTAGAGGAGAACATAGGCAAAACACTCACCAACATAAATCACAGCAGGATCCTCTATGACCCACCTCCCGGAATATTAGAAATAAAAGCAAAAATAAACAAATGGGACCTAATTAAAATTAAAAGCTTCTGTACAACAAAGGAAACTATAAGCAAGGTGAAAAGACAGCCTTCAGAATGGGAGAAAAGGAAACTATAAGCAAGGTGAAAAGACAGCCTTCAGAATGGGAGAAAATAATAGCAAACGAAGCAACTGATAAAGAATTAATCTCAAAAATATACAAGCAACTCCTGCAGCTCAATTCACCAGCAATTCTAGTTCTCAAGGTGGCCTTGCTAATTACTCCGATGTTGGAAAATTTGAAGAAAGTCCATCACACAGACTAATGCCATCTGTGGGCATGGCTTAAAGACTGAGGTGAACTCCACAGTCCTCTTCCCAGGCTGAACCATGACTGGCTCCCTTTAGAAAAGAGCTGTACAATGGTTAGGAAGCCTCCGGCTTGCCTTTTGGAAGAATGCAGCCTTTTTGCCCAGAGTGAGTCATCGAGATCTATTTGCAACCGCCTAATTGGTGTGTATACTGGCATTGGTTCCCCGAGTTGGCCGAGGCAGCCCCACTCAGACTCATGATTCACAGTGTCCTTCAGTTCTCCTGCCCACTTGTGTTTGCTACAGGCTCTCTTGAGGTCACCACACATTTTTTCCTCCTCCATCATCAGAAAAACCACTCACTGCCATACTGCACCTCACACACCCAGTTTGTTTATTTACATGCCTTTGTTCCCAAAGTGGTCTCTCTCTTTTTACTCTTCCCAGACAGTTACCAGGACATATGCTCCTAACTCAGTAGCTCTCAACTTGGGCCAGTTTTCTCTAAAAGCAATATATAACTGTCATAACTTGGAGAGTGGTACTACCAGCAGGTGGCAGGTGGGCCAGAGTGCTGCTAAACATCCTGCAATCACAGGCCAGTCCTCCACCACAAAAGAGCTCCCAATCCAAAAAGCAGCAGGGTCAAGATTGGGAGACCGTGCAGTCTCACAGATCTTCAAGTCTGAGTTCAAATCTTACCTCCTCTGAAAATTTGCCTATCCTGTACTCTTCGCTGGATAAGTGGGTAAACTCTCCCTACTCTTGTCCCTTTTAGTCTTTGATTCAGTGTTCTTTCTTTGGGGTCCCATACTATAGCAAAATTGCCTTTGCATGAATCCTTTTCACCAGCTGACCAGAAGCTCCTGCTGAGCAGGAGGCGGGGGTGGGGGGTGGTGAGGGGGAAGGAGTGTATTTTTTGTCCAATTATGACCAGCACTCAAACCAATATCAGGTTCATTGTATTTTTTTCAATGTTTGAATAATTGAGTGAAAAAGGAATAATTTTACTTTAAGTTTTATGCCTTTGTTTTTCTGCTAATTATTTGGCAGCTTTAGAGACATCTTGCTGATCCTCTTGAGAATCTTTAAATACAGAGTAAGCAGTCCTCATCTTCTTACATTCTATTATGTCTCTGTTCTCGAGTGTCTCAGTATCTTTGATGATAATCAAACAGTACATTGTAACCGTACACTGATTACCAACAGTGGATCCCATCTTTTACTGCTAATAATCTGCATTGGAAGTATTTTCTATTTAAAAGGACAATCACTGAAGTCACACTGCTTGTGTTTTAGTCTCTAAGTTGTGTCCAACTCTTCTGAGACCCCATGGACTGTAACCCACTAGGCCATTCTATACATGGGATTCTCCAGACAAAAATATTGGAGTAGGTTGCTGTTTCCTTCTCCAGAAGTCACACTGTCTGTGTTCAAATCTGGGATCTGACACCTACCACCTATGTGACCTTGAACAAACTGCTTAAAATCTCTCAGCCTCAATTTTCTGTCTAATAAACTGTGGTGATTATAGCACAAAGCTCATAGATTTGTTATGATGATTAGCATTTGTAGGACAGCACCTGGCATCTAACAAAAGCTACACAACTGGTTGTTTAAAATGTAGGACAATCTGATTTCAACCCCTGCTGCTTTTCATGAATGCATCAAGCCAGGTAAATACATCTCATTCTAACATGTTACTGTGATCTGATACATTCCTCAGTAACATGCTAGAATGAGATGTATTACCTGGTTTCATACATTCCTAAAGAAAAATGGATGGAACCATGCTGAAAGATAAGAAAATTCACAATTTGCCCATTATATGTCCTGGTCAGACCAAAGCAACCCTTCAGAACTCATCAAGCTCTTCTGTGGGCAGGTGAAGGAAGGTCTTACCATCTCAACACAGATACAAAACCGCTGATCATCTATGGTTGCACTGCTGTTACATTCTAATTTTTCTGCTTCAAACAGTGGCATTTTAATCATTCTGCCCATAGCAACTAATGTCCTTTAAATTAGCATTAAAAATTCATTCTTTTGGTTTATCCTTCCTGAATCAAGCTAATTAACTATCAGCTGAGAGCCCTTTAAATTATAATCTGAATATGTTACATTTTCTAATTTATAATGCCTCATCTAGGCAAATTGAAAATTCAAAAAAGAATGAATTAATTAACGTTAATTAAAGAGTACAGCATGGAACAAAGATGCCAAGTCAATCTTTGGAGTGTTCATAGAAAGACATTGTTGGGACTAAGCTGACCTTTTGCAGCATACAACTTCAGAGAAAAGACTTTGCTATGTTGAGTCTGTAAAGAAGGTGAAAAGGAAGCATAGGTCAGACTAGAAGTAGCACTAAAAACAGACAGCATATACCTGTACAGTATATATATTATATATGTAGTATTACATAATCTCTGTAATAAGAAACCAAACAACCTCTGATATTTTTTACCTTTTTCCAAAAATTTCCTTTTATATCTTTAATCAACAAATATTTTCCGAAGGCCTCTGACATACAAGGTTTCATTAGATATCGGGGGAATGCAAAGATAGGAGGGTCATCACCCACAGAACTTATAGAGGAGCACTACCCAATTTCTGTGATGATGAAGACATTCTCTATCTGCACCACGTAATACAGTTGTTACATGCACATATTCAGCACTGGAAATGTGGCTTGTGTGGTTGAGGAATTAAATCTTTAATTTAATTTTAGTTCTGATATAAAACACCACATGTGGCTACCACATTGGGTATTTCAGGTCTAGAAGGTGAGAGATACCGCATACTGCTTATTTTTGTTCCTTAATGATTTCCAAAGATTGTTAGCCAACCTTTCTCTCATGCCATGCCATTGAACTCTTATATATATCTCTCTCTCAGGCATATGCTTGCCTGTACACACACACACCTCTTTGTTTTCTATTCATCAACATAAACTCATTGTCTTCAGGGTTGTAATGATTATCTTGGAGAGACAAAGCATATCAGAGTTTCTAAAATGAAGATGAGAAAACAGCTGCATGATAAACATTATAATTTTATAAGAAAATGGAAAATACTTATATCCAAACTGTAGGAAAGTAAATTGTAGGGGGATTATGGGGGGTACAAATGATTCTCAACAGAAACCAGTACTTGTTCCCAAGGGGGAGTATCAGAAGAGAGGTGCTATGAGATTTTTATGTTGAACTAATTGGTATTTGGGTTTATACACTTTAAGAGGTACAACCTTAACTTTCAAAGTTAAAACACATTGTTATTAGAGTGCTAAGGGCTCTTTTTACCCTTTAAGCTAGCATGCACATAACCATTATCTCAAGGGACTTCAGAAACTCACTGAGTGTTCTGGGGACCAGTTGCTGGGTGGTCCCATGGTTCTCCACAGAGTTGCCAACATAATTACTATTCGTGTATAGTGGGCAATATAATTTGGATTTTATTGATACCTTCAGAAAACGAAGATCATGGCATCCGGTCCCATCACTTCATGGGAAATAGATGGGGAAACAGTAGAAACAGTGTCAGACTTTATTTTTCTGGGCTCCAAAATCACTGCAGATGGTGACTGCAATCATGAAATTAAAAGACGCTTACTCCTTGGAAGAAAAGTTATGACCAACCCAGATAACATATTCAAAAGCAGAGACATTACTTTGCCGACTAAGGTCCGTCTAGTCAAGGCTATGGTTTTTCCAGTAGTCATGTATGGATGTGAGAGTTGGACTGTGAAGAAGGCTGAGAGCCAAAGAATTGATGCTTTTGAACTGTGGTGTTGGAGAAGACTCTTGAGAGTCCCTTGGACTGCAAGGAGATCCAACCAGTCCATTCTGAAGGAGATCAGCCCTGGGATTTCTTTGGAAGGACTGATGCTAAAGCTGAAACTCCAGTACTTTGGCCACCTCATGTGAAGAGTTGACTCAAAAGACTTTGATGCTGGGAGGGATTGGGGGCAGGAGGAGAAGGGGACGACAGAGGATGAGATGGCTGGATGGCATCACGGACTCTATGGACGTGAGTCTGAATGAACTCTGGGAGATGGTGATGGACAGGGAGGCCTGGCGTGCTGCGATTCATGGGGTTGCAAAGAGTTGGACACGACTGAGCGACTGAACTGAACTGAACTGAATATTCTTAAATGAAAACAAAGGTGCTAGGAATATAGTTATGAAAAACTGGTTTTGTTCACAGTTTAACAAACCAGTGTGAGTAAACAAAATACATTCAAAGTACAATAACAGTGGGACAAATATTTTAAAGTTTTCTTTTTCCCAAATTCAAATCTATAATTCAATAGGAATTTGATGAGTAAGAGCCAATTCCATGAAGGTTGGTAAACTTAATTAATTTTTCAAGTCATTTTATACTCATCAAAAATGGATTTCAGATTTTATTATCTTTTTTGAGCCATTAAATTATGCCCCTTTTTTCACCCCATCTTTTTGTGCTTGACTTGATTAATACCAATATTGCCACCTATAGGTCAAAATGATTTTTTTTTTCTTTTTTGGTGGGTTTTTTTCTTTGTTTGGTTTGTTTGTTTGTTTGTTTGTTTGTTTTTTGGTTTGTTTCTCAAGACCAAGATGAGGAAAAACTAAAACCCTTAGAGACTGGATCATTCTGGAGAGTTGAGTCTGACAACTTAAGGATCCAGGCCTTACCCACTTTTTTCCTTTTTTTAAAAAAAAAAAGTAATTGAGGACAGAAAACTAATTTCTCAGCTACTGCACTGAAAATAATTAACATTTTTTGATGACTAAGAAGGGTAATCATCAGTAGGAATTAATCTTGTTTATTTGGTTCTGAGTAAATTTCACTCAACAGAATCTTGTCTGGACCGCCCATTCACTCCTCATTGCCATCAACATATATTCCCCTTTGGTAATTTCCACTCTTTCAGATGTTGATCCCAGTTTCAGTAACTAGAAACAAAACAACAACCCTAGTTAGTGTTAGCAAAATAAGGGTAATTTGGGTGTGAGTTTGTGACTAAAGAAATCTTATTTTATGAATTTTGTGAAAAAGTTGGCTTAAAGCTCAACATTCAGAAAACCAAGATCATGGCATCTGGTCCCATCACTGCATGGGAAATAGATGGGGAAACAGTAGAAACAGTGTCAGACTTAATTTTGGGGGGCTCCAAAATCACTGCAGATGATGACTGCAGCCATGAAATTAAAAGATGCTTACTCCTTGGAAGAAAAGTTATGACCAACCTAGATAGCATATTGAAAAGCAGAGACACTACTTTGCCGACTAAGGTCCATCTAGTCAAGGCTATAGTTTTTCCTGTGGTCATGTATGGATGTGAGAGTTGGACTGTGAAGAAGGCTGAGAGCCAAAGAATTGATGCTTTTGAACTGTGGTGTTGGAGAAGACTCTTGAGAGTCCCTTGGACTGCAAGGAGATCCAACCAATCCATTCTGAAGGAGATCAGCCCTGGGATTTCTTTGGAAGGAATGATGCTCAAGCTGAAGCTCCAGTACTTTGGCCACCTCATGTGAAGAGTTGACTCATTGGAAAAGACTCTGATGCTGGGAGGGATGGGGGGCAGGAGGAGAAGGGGACGACAGAGGATGAGATGGCTGGATGGCATCACGGACTCGATGGACGCGAGTCTGAGTGAACTCCGGGAGATGGTGATGGACAGGGAGGCCTGGCGTGCTGCGATTCATGGGGTCGCAAAGAGTCGGACACGACTGAGTGACTGAACTGAACTGAACTGAAGTTTTTTCTCCTGAGATCAATTTTCATAACTTGCTTCTTGATACACAGCTGTATTCCTAATGGGTGAGACTACTGAATAAGATTTCAGATAGGTGACTCATTAATTCTAATTATTTCTAAGACATTATGTCTAAGATTGCTCCCATTAGTTAGCTTTATTTTTATTTTCATATGTGATAATTCTTCATATTTGAAATAAAGTATCAATTTTTAATAAAATATCTTTATGATGTTAGAAGTATTTGAAAATCTGTTACCTTCCCTAAGACTTCCAATACCAGTTTCAGTATGCCATGTAACAGTTACTAAAGATGTTATATTTTTCTCCAAATTAGCAAAATATGTTATTCTGAGCAAGAATTAATGAACTTTAATCAACCATGTAGTATATAGAACATTATTTTTTCTAGTTTTTAATGCATTGCCCTCATAGATAAGTCATATTTGGAAGGCTTTTAAAGACTAAATAACTCCCAAACTTTTAATTTAGAAGTACCATATTTAGGTGATTTGGGTAAAGCCTTGGACAATATTTCAACACTTCAGAGACATTCAAAATAGACGTTGTACTCTATCTTCTACTACTGTGGACTTCAACATTCATCAATAGCATTCTAACTTATAACCTTTCTGAGGAAAACAGTTCCAGATAGACATCCAGGATCTATTTTGGAAAAATTGCTTATTATATTTTTATATCAAATATTTTATTTTTATTATATTTAAAGAAAATTTCAGATATGCAACTCATAAATTAAAATTAGTTAAATTGAAAGAACTGCTGAGAAAGTATACTATCCAGTCTATCATGAAAAGACTGCTATACAGTGTTTCTCCAGAAACCCTGTGAAGAATAAAATTCCAGAATATTTGATAATCACTGAATTTGGGAAGCACTCATAACAGGCTTCCCTCATAGCTCAGTTGGTAAAGAATCCACCTGCAATGCAGGAGACCCTGGTTTGATTACTGGGTCAGGAAGATGGGCTGAAGAAGGCATAAGCTACCCACTCCAGCATTCTTGGGTTTCACTTGTGGCTCATCTGGTAAAGAATCTGCCTGCAATGCAGGAGACCTAGGTTCAATCCCTGGGTTGGGAAGATCTCCTGGAGAAGGAAAAGGCTACCCACTCTAGTATTCTGGCCTGGAGAATTCCATGGACTATATAGTCCAAGGGGTTGCAAAGAGTCAGACATGACTGAGTGACTTTCACTTCATATTATAACCCCTTCTTAGATATTAAAAATTTACTTTACAGTATTAAATACTAACAATGACACAATGTATATGCCAGTTTCTGACCCAAATTTACTGAACCTTGGAATCCACTATATTTGATTACATATTCTGGACAGCACTGGGCTACTCACAGATATTTGCTTCTCTCCTTTTCAAGGCCAAGGTAGATTTCAACTTCTTTACTTCTTTTAAAATCTGAAATCATAGAATCATCTGTATCTGTCCAAGTAAGTGCTGCAATCATCACCAATGTCATTTCTGGGCATCGTTTTAAGGGCCACAGTAGAATCGGCCACACCCCCTTTCCCTGCAAGCATATGTCATGGTGGAATCTGGGTCAGCCTGTGTCAAGGAAAGATTATAAGCCCCCTGCTACCCACAAGAGGTGAAGAGTGAGCAAGAAATACCTTTTGTTAAGGTTTAAGCCTTGGAGATCTGAGAAATCTGAGGGCTGTTTGTTATGGTTGTATAATTTACCTCATTCTGAATGATACATTGGACTGTGAAGCCAAAAACTTTAGAGCATCAAATGATTTTTAAGATTCCCAAGACGAACCATAGCTCCAGAAATGAATTTTAATGAAGTTCTATAGTAGCTTTGCCTTCTTTACAAATCTTAGATATTTCAATAAAGGAAAGTGAATGCATTAAAAATGTTCATTTAGTAAAACTGTGATCAAACCAGAAGACCTCAGTTCATGGTTGGACTACAATCTCTGAAACTCTTGCAAGCACAAAACAGAGTTTAGTAATTATCCACTCTATTGGCTTACCTCCCCAACAACATTTCTTTCTGCATACTACTTCTACCAAAGCAACTTCATATCGTTCCTGCTTCTCCCATAGGATTAAAAATTCCTACAGTATAAGCCAACCTAGGAACTTGATGAAGAGGCCGACTTCAAGTTGTTATTATTTTTCCTGAAACTATTTTCCCTGTTTGATTTCTGAACATTAATAAAAAAGACTAAATTAAAAAAATATTTTGGTGTTCCAGTCCCAAATGGATTTCAAATTTCTCTACTAAATAAACTAGAAATAAAAGAACTTTTTAAATTGCAGACTGAAGGAGGGACAATTGATGTTATGTATAAGGATATAAAACAGCTACCTTTTCCTGCCAGGAAGCAGGTTTCTAAATAAAGGAAATTTAACAATACCAGTTTACACTTAGGTTTGATACTGACCTTTTCTAAAATGATTATCAGAGAAAACAACATGAAATAATCTCTCAGTTGTGAGAAACACATTTCTGTGGACTTTTCAACTACACTAGTCTTTAGTCCCTATTTTTTCCCCCTAAGAATCCTGGAAAAACTAAACCACTGACATGGTTTAGATCTAACTAAAAAGAATAAGAGCTTATTTTCTGCTAAAGTAGTAAAATGTTCCCTTGATTTTTTCAGCTTCTCAGTAGAAATATTAATTTCTTTATCTTCTAGAATTTGCTTATTTCTTCATTTAATTACCATATAGTGAGTATTCACTATGGACTAGCTACTGGGTATCACAAAGAAAGTAGTCAATACATCTCCTCTGCCTTTGAATCAAATTCAAAATCTTGAACTTGACTCTCTAATACAGTAACCACTAATTATGTATAACCATTTAAATTAAGTTAATTAAAATAAAAATTTACTCAGTCACATTAAAACCTATTTGAAGTGTTCAGTAACCACATACAGTTAGTGGCTACATATTAGACATTATAGATCCACCATCACACAAGGCTCTATGGAACACTGTCGATCTGGAACATTAACCTCATCACAGAAAGTTCTATTAGATAGTATAGGGTCTAAGTAATAAAACTGACATGTTTGTAAATAATAATATAGTGATGACAGTCTTACATGACAAGCACATAGTGTCAGGCATATATAACTTTAATGGGGAGATTAGAGAAATACAAAGACGATTAGATAGAAAACAGCCAGTATAAAAGAAGGGTCATTTGAGACAGAAATGTCAACATGTTTTAAGGCTCATGTGTTTGACATAATGTGTATTTTGGAACTAGGAGGAAATTTAACATGTCTAGAATGCAGTATGGACATAGGGGGACAGTATGAGATGAAGCTGTAAGCTTTATCCCAGGTCAGACCTTGAAGGGTTTGTGTATTACATTAAAAGTTATCAACATGAATTTCAAGGAAAATCAAAACATATTTTATTTTTTATTTATTTATTTAACTTTATTTTACTTTACAATACTGTATTGGTTTTGCCATACATATATTTTAAGCAGAAGTATAGCATGGTCATATACTTTTTTAGAAATATAATTTAAAATCTCCCAAAGATGAATTAGTAAATTGAGGCCAACTTCTAAATCAAATATGTGAAAATGACAGAAAAGAGAAGACCAAATAAAACCAAACCAAAATGCTAGATTTTTTTTAAAAAAATATACACAGTTTTGTGAAATAAAATTTAAAAAAAAATTAGCGTGATTGAAGCCATTGGTCTACATGGCTTCATATTCATAAGTGCTCCAAGTCAGGTAAGGACCACACCTAGATTTACTGCCTGAAGCTCAAGATGAGTAAAAAAATCAAGCTATTTCTTGAGTAGATTTTAAATACTCCTAATATCATGCAGGAAATAAATAACCAAAACAAACAGAATAATAACTTTGAATTTCTAAAGGAAAATAACTATCAACTTAGAATCACAAACCCAGTTATACTGTCATTTAAAACTCAAGGCAGTACAACCCAGCAGTTGATCACTGAGCTCATGGGCAGATGAAGAACACAACTAGCCTCATGAATTAATGTAAATTACAGGATACACTGATCACCAACACTTCGTGCACACCTGAAGTCCTAGATTCTTCCCAAAGCTATGATAAAAAAAAAAATCAAGGAAAATAAAGATATTTTCAGATATTAAAATAAATCAAGAGATTTACCACCCATAGTCCCTTATTAAAAAATTGATTAAGAGATGCGCTTAAGTAAAAAACTAGCATCAAAACCAGAGGGAAATCATAATATATAAGAAACAATGTTGTCCACAGAAATTTAAAAATAGCTTAGTAAGAGTAACTATTAATTGGAAAAATAAATTGTAAAAAAGCTGTAAAGCTTATTTTATTAACTTTAAAAACATAATATCCAATATTTCATGTTAAAAATAAAATTAAGGACTTCTAGTTTCTGGTCTGGTATGTAAAGAGCTTAGAAGTCATCACACCACCCTAACAACAATCAAAAAACTGAAAAATATTCAAAATCAACAAGTTTTCTTAGATCCATCAGAAAACTGAGGTCAAAGGGAAAACCAATGCACCGAAAACTGGAGAGACACAAGCTCACAACTTGAAGGTTCATATGTAAGGGGTTTACTATACATAAAAATTTATCACTTTCCCATTTGCCACCAATGTGAAATTAAAAATACAATAGTACTTACCATTCAAAAAGATGAAATACTTAGGTATGAGTCTAACAGAATATGTACAAGCTCTATATGAGTAAAACTATGAAACTTTTATAAAAGAAATTAAAGAGGAACAAAATAAGTGAAAAGATATATCATGCTCATGGATAAAAAGACAATATTGTCAAGATGTCAGTTTTCTTAATAAAAAAAAATGCAATGCAATTCCAAACAAAATCCATTATGTTGTGGATATCAACAAACTAACTCCAAAATTTATATGGAGAGTCAAAATGTCCATAATAACCAACATAACACTAAAGAAAAAGAAGAGCACGGTTCGAGGACTGACACTTCCCAACTTAATAAGAGACTTTTAAAGCAGCACTAGTCAAGGTAGCACAGTGCCTTGAAAGAATAGACAGATCAGTGGAACAGAACACAGAGTCCAGAATCAGAGCCACACAATTTGGTCAAGTGATGTTGTCAAAGGAGCAGAGGCAATACAGTGGAGAAAGTCTAACCTTTCCAACAAATGCCGGTGAATCAACTGGATGTCCACATGCAAGAAAAAAAAAGATGAATCTCTCATAAGGTGAGAGACACGGATGTCATACCTTTCTAACTCACAGAATTACGTGTAAAATACAAAATCATAAAACTCTTAGAAGATAACATGAAAGATCTAGATAACATTACATTTGGCAATGACTTTTTAGAAACAACACTAAAAGCATGACTTCTGAAAGAAATAATTGGTAAGCTAAATGTCATTGAAACATACATGTATATGTATAACTGAATCATTCTGTTGTACACCTGAAATAACACAACATTGTTAATCAACTATACAACAATATATAATAAAGATTAAAAAAAAAAAGCACTCCTGCTTCATGAAATATACTGTAAAAAGAATGAAAAGACAGCCACAGACTTGGAGGAAATATTTGCAAAAGACATATCTGATAAAGAATTTGTAACCAAACTATAAAAATAACTCATACATCTCAGTAATAAGAAAAGAAACATCCTGACTAAAGAATGGGCCAAAGACACCAAAAAAGATAAACAGATGCTAAATAACTTGAAAAGATGCTCAGCCTCATAGGTCATTGTGGAATTGCAAATTGAAGCAATAATGAGATACCACTACACACCTATTAGAATGGTCAAAATCCAAAGCACCGGAGACACCAAAAGCTGACAAGGATGTGGAACAGGAGGCACGCTCATGCATCATTGGTGTGACGGCAGCACAACCACTTTGGAAGTTCTAAAGACTATATTACCTGGGACAGTGTGACCGTGGTATAGTGACAGACGAGGAAAACTGATGTAATATCATAGCAAATCCAGGAATATAACCACATGAGTAAGAAAATCTGACATATGTTCAAGAAGGCAATAATTAATAAGGAGTGGATAAGCTATTTAATAAGTGGTGATAAGGCAACTGATTGTCCATATGAAAAATAAAATAAAACCAGATCATTACACAATATACTAAATTTAATTCTACTTGTCCTTGTAAATGTACTTTAAGATAACAAGTAAATTTCTTAATCAAGACACAAAAGTACAAATCCAAGAATTTAAGGTTAATAAAGTTAATCACATTAAAATGATAAACACATAAAACAGAGGCTGTTATAAACAAAGTTAGAAGACAAAACAGACTGTGAAAAGATTCTTGCAATGCATGTAACTGGCAAAAGATGAGAATTCCTATAGCTCCTACAAAGAAAGGAATTTCTACAAACTTCACTCATATGGTGAGCAAAAATGACAAAGAATGTAAACAGGCTCTTTACAGAAGATAAAGCCCAAATTTCCAATAAAGAAACGCAAATATAACATTTTCAAAATTTTTCAAGCAAGACCATTCTGAGATATTGAGATATCTGAAGAAATAAATTTGTTTAGCCACACTGGAGAATAAATCTTCACTTAATTTGTTGCAAATGTGCTTGCTTTCAGTCCTGCAATAACACTTTGAAAATCCTAAAGAAACTCATATATATATGCAAGGAATATGCACAACAGTGTTCATTATGAGATTATCTATAATGGCAAATGTTTTAAAACAATTAAATGCCCATCATGGTGGATAAATATATTATGGTATATTCATAAAATGATATCCAGGGGAATTCTATATGTCCAACCAACAAAATGAATGTTGTCATAAAGAACACATACTAGGTTGGTATGAATGTAATTGCAGGTTAGATAGTAAATTTTAAATCACTATAACTAGGCTCATCTTTATTAATCAAAATAGGACCCATTACAATCAACACATCTTTGTCAATGAGAAATGTTTATTTATTCCTGTAGTGTAAAAATCCATGCTTCGGGATTTGATAAACTCTTAGAACACATTTTCTGCATCCTGTTGGTTGCAGAAGTGCTTAGCTTACAACAAGTGGAGATGCTTGAAGAAGTGGTAGTCAGTTGGCAAGACATCAGGTGAATATGGTGGATGAGGCAAAATGTCATAGCCCAAACTGTTCAACGTTTGAAGCTTTGGTTGTGCCAAGGGCAGTCAGGTATTGTGGAGAAGAACTGGGCCCATTTTGTTGACCAGTGCTGGCTGCAGGCATTGCAGTGTTTGCTGCATCTCATTGATTTGCTGAGCGTACTTCTCAGATGTAATGGTTTTGCCAGGATGCAGAAAGCTGTACTGAATCAGACAGTCAGCAGATCACCCAATAGTAACCATGACCTTTTTTTGGTGCAAGTTAGGCTTTGGGAGCTTCTCAGTCCAACCACTGAATTAGTCATTGCCAGTTGTTATATAAAATCCACTTATCACACATCACAAACCAACTAAGAAATGGTTTGTTGTTGTTGTGTAGAATAAGAAAAGACGACACTTCAAAATGACCTTTTTTTTTAATTTGCAGTCAGTTCATGAGGCAATCACTTACTGAGCTTTTTCACCTTTCCAATTTGCTTCAAATGCTGAATGACCATAGAATGGTCAGTGTTGAGTTTTGGGGCAACTTCTTGTGTAGTTGTAAGAGGATTAGCTTCAGTGATTACTCTCAGTTGGTCACTGTCAACTTCTAATGGCTGGCCTCATCTTCAAGGCTCTCATCTCCTTTGTAAAACTTCTTGAACCACCACTGCACTATATATTCCTTAGCAGTTCCTAGGCCAAACGCATTGTTGCAAGTTGTCTCTGCTATTTAATTACCCATTTTGAACTTGAAAAAGAAAATTGCTCAGGTTTGCTTTTTATCTAACATCACTTCCATAGTCTAAAATACATATAAAATAAACAGTAATAAGTCACTAGGGAAAAAAATCATAAAGTGAGAAATGTTCATTGAAATGATGCATAACATAACCACATTTAAGAATGTATTCTAATATCAAAGGCAGATTTCAACAATGCAAAAATTGCAATTACTTTTGCACCAACCTAATAAAACTCTCCCTTGGCAGCTAGAACTGAGATTATAAATAATGAGATATCAATAGTAAGTCAATAAAACCCTCAAACTTGCTGATAACATCTGCACTTGTGGTATTTGGAATGTGCTTTTCCAAGGGCACCTGTCAACATGTCAGAAAGAATAAAGTAAATGTCAGGTCAGTTTCCGGATCTCTGGTATAAATGCTACAGATTAAGGCATGATTGCTAATTAAAGTTTAGTTCTTGCATTGCCTTTTTTAAACCTTGCCTTTATTGTTTATTTAAAGTTCCAACTCATTATGTCCCTTATGCCATCAAATGTCTTCTTTCTTAATACAATTAAGCATAGACAATATAACTCCTATTCACTGAATTACTGCCCTATAGAACTTTGTTGGTCCTATTGTTGATTCTAACACTGGAGTGAGGAAATGCACTCATGAAGGAATATAAAAGACTTTGTTCCCCTTACAGTTGCTTCTTTGCCTGGGAGAGGATTTACATCACACAGCTGACTTGCATTCATTCCTAAATTTAAACACAGATAAGCATATGTGTGTGTGTGTGTGTGTGTCTGCCTAAAAGAAAATAGCTTGTTTTCTTTCCATTGGGAATAAATAATCTTAAAACTATACCCAAGAACATTAACTACAAATTATAACAGTTATTCCCTTTTTCTTTCTTTCTCATTCAGGCTTTCTCTCTGTCTTTGTCTCTGTCTCTCTTTAGTACTGTCAACCTCCTGTTTTGACTTTGTTAAATTAGCATCTTTTGAGTGGAGATGGAGTGCCACATGGTGACCTGGGGTTCAACAGCAAACCACAAGAGAAATTAAAATAGTTGAAGCACCTGCTTAGTTGCTCAGTCGTGTCCGACTCTTTGTGACCCCCTGGACTATAGTGCACCAGGCTCCTCTGTCCATGTCCATGGGGATTCTCCAGGCAAGAATACTGGAGTGGGTTGCATGCCCTCCTCCAGGGGATCTTCCCAACCCAGGGATCGAACCCCAGTCTCCTGCATCATAGGTGGAATCATAGGTGGATTCTTTACCATCTGAGGAGCCCCCAGAGAAGCGCAAGAATACTGGAATGGTTAGCCTAGCCCTTCTCCAGAAGATCTTCCCGACTCAGGAATTGAACTGGGGTCTCCTGCACTTCAGGCAGATTCCTTACCAGCTGAGCTACCCAGTTGAAGCCCAGAATTATGTTAATCACAGGTCCTGGAGGAGGGAGGTCAAGGCAGAGTGCAAACAAAAACAGGCAGGACCTGAAGCACAAGCTTATATTAGGGTCCATGGGTGCAGTGTTTGGGGATCCCCAGGCTGGGGCCAGACTGCTCAATTTAAATAAAAATAGTGGGGTTTTGGTAAGCCATAAATGAGTGAGGTCTTATAAGGGGCCCATAAAGAATACAAACACCGAGAGGCTTTGGAGATTGTTGATCACAAGGACTGTTGCGGGATTAGGAACTTACATCTGCTCATGACTGTGAGCTGTTCTAGGGCGTGTTCTTGCATGAAGGATGAGTGTCAGCTTAAAGTCCCTGCAGGCTAGAACCCAGTCATATAGCCCCAACCTAACTACAACAGAGGCTGTGGAATATGGCCTTTCTATGTGTCCAAGAAAAGGAAGAAGGACTGCTGAGCATCTAGCAAGCCTCTGATAATCTAACTTCTGATGATACTACTAAGTAATTATCTACTCACTGGTACTCACGGGTTCCTGATAAATTGGCCAGAAATCTCATTACTTCTACTCTGCAAAACTCTGGGAGCTCAGCTGGGTTAAGTCTAAGGCTAACTATATCTAGTAGTTAGCTGCCTGAAGGTTCAGCTAACCCAGGATTCTGAGACCAGTCCTGTCTCCTTTCAAGTCAATTTTAGAAATTTAGGTCACTAATTAAGTTATCAGCAAGAAGTTTTGTGTTCTTTTACTACAGCTGGGATTCTGTGCCTGTTTAAAATGGTGGATCCAAGAGACAGAGTGCCTGTTTGCATTCCGGATTGCTACCTATGCACTTTGTAAAAGTTGCCTCACTTCCATTCTCTGTAACATAGGAATGATATACTTAACTCCTTAAAAAGCCTGTGAGAAATAAATTTCAGAACCTGTGAAAAGCACCAAGCACAGCATCTAGTTTCTAAGCCATTATTATTAACACTATCATCAATATTTACCAATGTAAATTATACAGTAATTGAGTCCTTAACCTATTTTCCAGAAATATGAATGACTGTCATTCTTTGGGTATGTCCAGGGAAAGGCACTCTCTAGCTTTGGGAGTTGGGACAGAACAGGGAGACAGTTCAGAGACTGAGACCATGAAAACAACTGAGTGAGTAGGGCCCCAAGAATGAGAAATCTTGAGCTCCCTCATCTAAAAGACAATGAACAATAGTGAGTCAAAAGAAAAGGTGGGTCGGAATTGAACAGAATCAAGAGAAAGGCAATTTGCAGCCAAGTTGGGTCAATTACCCAAAGATGTCCAGGCACCATGATCCTGTTCCGGTAGTCTGAATGGTTAGAACCCACTCAGGGGGAAGGAAGGAGGAAGAGCGGCTGGTAGGAGGAACAACAAGAACAGAAATAAAATACCTGTTCAGGATTAGAAAAATTTTGCTGAGGCTGCCTTTTATTCATATTTAACTTGCTACAGCTTTCTTCTGAAAGTCTTCACCTTCGCCTGTTATTCATTTCCTCAAGAATGAGGGCCTGCCTCATTCCAATCAGTAATCTTGCATCTCCTCTTTGGTCTCTGAGATTACCTGCCTCTAAAACGGCCACATCTCCCCGGACCTAGATCTGTTCAAATCCTAGATCTGGTCCCAGTCATCCACCGGCTCACCTATTTGATTATGGACCAAAATGTATTTTTAACACCTACTCTCCGGCCCTTGAAAATTCTATTGATTTATCAGTTTCAGGGTCTAGATAGTCCTGCTATAGGTCAAGTCCTGATCCTGCCTCTGCTCATGTTTGGGAAAGCCTCTCTCTAAGGAAGACTATATTAAAGTTAGTCTTCAAAGTGAAACTGAAAGTGTGAGTCGTTCAGTCATGTCTGACTCTTTGCAACCCCATGGACTGAAGCCCACCAGGCTCCTCTGTTCAAGGAATTCTCTAGGCAAGAATACTGGAATGGGCAGCCACTCCCTTCTTCAGGGGATCTTCCTGACTTAGAGATGGAACCTGTGTTTCCTGCATTGCTGGCAGATTCTTTACAGTCTGAGCCACCGTGAAAGTCCTAAATTCAAGTTATATAGGAAATTTTCAAGTCAATAGGAAAATTTTCTCTTATTGAAGTTACTAGATTTGTTTTAAATTTGGACTGAAGTTTTTTTTTTTTTAATTCTATAGCATCTCCAAAAATAAATACCAGCATTTCTTCATTAAATAAGTCTTTGCATCACTTGTTTTCATATTTTGAATCAGTAGGTTTCAAATTAGCTCTAGGTTCCCTATGTAACCATTTCACATGTTCATTGCTTACATCCCAAGCAAAACCTGTTTTCTCTAACCAGGCAGCCTGGTGATATGCCATTTGAAAGAAAACATTACTATTTGAAGCATTATGAGCAACTGTGATTGGTTTTAAAGAACTCTTTCTATCCATTTCTAGCATGACTCACAGAAAGAATTATATTTTCTCCTTGTCTCCAGGTTAAAAGACTTACTTCCTTCAGGTTCTGGGGACAAGGAAGGGGGCTCTATGCTGAGCAAGTTCCTTCTTTCAGTAATACTTTCTTAATCAAGATTTCTAATCCCATTTCCTCTTTGAAATAGTTTACTAAACCTCTTAATCTACCTAATTACAGACTAGATAAACTTGCTTTGGTAAAAGCTACCTATGCCTTTGTACATAATATAGCATGTCTTTCTCCTCCAAATCCCTGCTTATAAAATTTGAATCTCTCCTTGTGTCACAGTTTAACAGCCTCTAACATGAAAGTGCATTTTCAGGATAGTGAATAGAAATAAGACTAAAAATATATTCCCAAATGAATTTAGATTACACTGAAATCTAAAATTTTCCATAAAGAATAGTGAAATGCAGGAGAAATTTTGAGCTTTTAGATTTATTCAAAAATGAATATAATTAATAACATAATTAATTTTCCTTGGCTTGGATTTTTGATGCTATGTTTTTACTACTGGAACACATTGCAATTATTTTTGAATCATAATTTTTTATTTAGAAGTTGAAGATATAGAATTCTTAGATTTGACAATGAATTAACATTTGTTTTAGGCTGCAACCCACTCCATTACTCTTGCCTGGTTAATCCCATGGATGGAGGAGCATTGTAGGCTACAGTTCATGGGGTCGCAAAGAGTCGGACACGACTGAGCGACTTCACTTCACTTTAGGCTTCCATACAGTTACTATTCTCTAGCAAACAATAAACTATATTCATCTTATATTAAAGTTAAGTCTCCGACTTACTCCCCTAATGAAGAAAAGCACCACGCATGTATTTTAATTTAAATTGGTATCTTTGCCTTTATATAAAGTAAATATAATTGTATTTATACATACACATATTGATGATAGAAGTATAAATCAGTATTACCTCCAAAGAGAGGAATTTGGCATTATATATCAAGATTAAAAATCCCCACATCCTTTGAGCCTGAAATGTCATTTTCAGGAATTTTCCTTAAAGATAGACTGGCTCATGGATTAATTAATGTATGTACCAGGATGCTCATGGCAGCAGAGCTTGTAATAGGAAAAGACTGGACACAACTTAAAGGTCTATCGATATGAAACTTGCTAAATAAATCTTGTTAAGTGCATGCAGTAGAATAAAATATAAAAGCTAATGTATTCATTCATTAAACAAATTTAAGTATTTATCATGTGTCTACTATATTCCAGGCACTCTCTCCTAGGCATTGGAGATCCATGCAGAAAAAAAAAATACTTGCTCTTACGTAGTTAATATTCTAGGTGGGTTTCAGAAGCGATAAACAAATAAATGATGATGATTAGTTTGTTTTGGAGGAAAATATAAGGAAGATAGGAGTGTGGGGTGCTCAGTTATAGTAAAATGAAATGATATCTTAAGCAGAAATAGATGTTTCTCTGGAACTCTCTTGCTTTTTCGATGATCCAGCGGATGTTGGCAATTTGATCTCTGGTTCCTCTCCTTTTCTAAAACGAGCTTGAACATCTAGAAGTTCACGGTTCACGTTTGCTGAATCCTGGCTTAGAGAATTTTGAGCACTACTTTACTAGCATACGAGATGGGTGCAATTATGTGGTAGTTTGAGCATTCTTTGGCGTTGCCTTTCTTTGGGATTGGAATGAAAACTGACCTTTTCCAGTCCTGTGGCCACTGCTGAATTTTCCAAATTTGCTGGCATATTGAGTGAAGCACTTTCACAGCATCATCTTTCAGGATTTGAAATAGCTCAACTGGAATTCCATCACTTCCACTAGCTTTGTCCCTAGTGATGCTTTCTAAGGCCCACTTGACTTCACATTCCAGGATGTCTGGCTCTAGATGAGTGATCACACCATCGTGATTATCTTGGTCTTGAAGATCTTTTTTGTACAGTTCTTCTGTGTATTCTTGCCACCTCTTCTTAATATCTTTGGCTTCTGTTAGGTCCATACCATTTCTGTCCTTTATCGAGCCCATCTTTGCATGAATTGTTCCCTTGGTATCTCTAATTTTCTTGAAGAGATGTCTAGTCTTTCTGAAGAATTGACACTTTGAACTGTGGTGTTGGAGAAGACTCTTGAGAGTCCCTTGGACTGCAAGGAGATCCAACCAGTCCATTCTGAAGGAGATCAGTCCTGGGTGTTCTTTGGAAGGAATGATGCTAACGCTGAAACTCCAGTACTTTGGCCACCTCGTGCGAAGAGTTGACTCATTGGAAAAGACTCTGATGCTGGGAGGGATTGGGGCAGGAGGAGAAGGGGACGACAGAGGATTAGGTGCCTGGATGGCATCACTGACTTGATGGACGTGAGTCTGAGTGAACTCCGGGAGTTGGTGATAGACAGGGAGGCCTGGCGTGCTGCGATTCATGACAAAGAGTCGAACATGACTGAGCGACTGAACAGACTGAACTGACTGAAATGAAATCTTTAGTACTAATATGGAAAAATTTCTAATTTATATTGTTAAATGAAAGAAAGAAGGTACATAACAGTATGTAAAACACACGCACACATTTTTACACACCCAGAGTATTTGCTTACATAAATTAGCTCTGAAAGATATGAAGAAACTGACAACATTAGTTATCTCCTCAGAGGAATATTGGGCGAACATGGGCTGGAGATAAAGATTTAATTTTCTACTTAATAAATTGTTGTGCCATGTAGTGTATTTATTTTAAAAGTTAAACAAAGAGTTAGTATAAAAAATACATTTGAATTTCCATATGCCCATTAAGTCCCAATGCCAGAAGAATCACTTGACATCCCTGGGAAGTATGAATGCTTTGCAGTTTCTGGTATAGTATTTCTGACTGTAAATATTTTAATGATATAAAAAAGTTCTCACACTTTTTCTGGACATCTCTTAGAATGATTTCATCTGCTCAGACTCCTGTTCCAAAAGGTAAAAGAAGGAAATAAAACAGCAAGGATGAGGACTTATATTTTTCTCACAAGCCATTTGCCTAGCATTGAAGGTGACTGCTTACTGTCACTTGGCACTTTAAAGATAGACTCAATATTTTAATGGCTCCAGCCCAACTGTATGATGCATCTGAAAATTTGCAGAATTAATGAGTAATATGAAAGTGAGCCTGGATTGGCTGTATATGTATAATGCATACTCTAGGCTAACCATAAGAAAGTTAAAAAAAAAGAAAGAAAACTCATTTTCTAAGCAAAGAGAAATGTAAAATACTCAGTTGAAACGACAAAAGGCAGTGCAAGTTGAGTAAACTGAGGTCTAGGAAAAAGCAGAATGGTTTTCTCAGGAATTCATGGTAAGGTGCTGCACCAGGACTAGAACCAAGTTCAGTGACTTCCAGACATAAGTAAATTCAACCCCAGTCTATATCTGCCCAAGTTCTACTGCATTCTTCTCGCAGGAAGAATGTCTACGAATTACCCAACTACACAAACTTGGTCGTGTTAAGCCTCTGTGGATATATGCTGCCACCAATATACTGAGAATTCTATCATAAAAAAACAACTACTATCTATGGTTCTAGTAGGTGAAGAGTTGGCCTGCTTTATGCTTTACCAGATATCAGGTATGATTTTCAGTCCTTGCTGGAAGGTAGGGAGGGAGCACCATCATTATTTTGTCTTGAAATTAGCATGGCATCCAAGACTTAACAAACCTTCACATGTATGTGAACATTTTTTAAACTCTGTGATATATAAATACAGTTTTAGGTCAGGTTCCCAAAAAGGACAAGCAAGGACACAACTTCAGACAAAAAGTCTCAACCTCAGCTTCATGCTGTAGGGGAGCTTTGGGACCTAAGTTCTGCTTCAGGGAAGGTCCCAACGTGAGGCAAGTTTGCTGAGCCTCATGACCTCCACCAGACCGTCCTTGGTAAGGGCTAGGACATGCCAAGCCCCATAGATGTTGATGGGCACTATGGCACCAGCAGCCCAAGGGCAGTCCTCCAAAGAGGGTCACAGAGGCCACCCTCTAAGGCCAAGCACACTGAAAGCAGCAGATGGGCACATAGAAAGAGTCACAGGGATCTGAGGGGACCTGTTGGGGTACCACCAGCATCTGATTCACATATTATTACACTAGACTTCCTAAAGATAAAGTACAAAAATATGATTAATCCCTGAAACCCGTGTCACATCATGGCAAATACATGGGGGAAAAGTGGAAACAGTGACAGATTTTATTTTCTTGGGCTCCAAAATCAGTGCGGACAGTGACTGCAGCCACAAAATTAAAAGATGTTTGCTCCTTGGAAGAAAAGTTATGACAAACCTAGACAGCATATTAAAAAGCAGAGACATCACTTTGCCAACAAAGGTTGGAATAGTCAAAGCTATGGTTTTTCCAGTAGTCATGTATGGATGTGAGATCGGGGTCATACAGGTTGAGCACCAAACAACTGATGCTTTTGAATTGTGGCCCTGGAGAAGATTCTTGAGAGTCCAAGGAGATCAAGCCAGTCAGTCCTAAAGGAAATGACCCTGTATATTCATTGGAAGTATTGATGCTGAAATTGAAGATCCAATAATTTGGCTACCTGCTGAGAAGAGCCAACTCACTGAAAAGACCCTGACGCTGGGAAAGATTGAGGGAGGGAGAAGGGGGTGACAGAGGATGAGATGGTTCGATGGCATCACCAACACAATGGACATGAATTTGAGCAAACTCCAGGAGATAGTGAGGGACAGGGAAGGCTGGCATGCTGCACTCCATGGGGCCACAAAGAGTTGGACACGACTTTGCGACTGAAAAACAACAATCCCTGACCCCTATTATCTACAGAAAAATCTTTCCTTAGGAACACGGGTGAGGATGATATCTGCTTTTCATTTAGGACAAAGCCTCAATACTGCCACCAACAAAACCCATTAACAATCCCTAGGAAATCAAAACAGAATCTGGGTAATAAGATAAAGTCTAACTTTTTTTTTTTTTCCTTTGTGCTTCATCCAGTTTCACTTGCTCATAGAGGGCCATGTGAGGAGAACTCAAACTTGGCACTTAAGAACAGCGTTCCCAATGCAAAATGCCCCTGACACTGCAGCTTAGGGCCTGGAACAGAAATGCTGCTCGGGACACTGCAACTCAAGACAGTGGGTTGGGTGGATGTGCAGAAACCCTGCCCCAGACACTGTGATCTGAAACTAAGCACCCGCAGAAGCGCCTGCTCCTCTAGAACCCCGCCCTCTTCTCACTGAACCCTAAGCCCTCCTCCCCTGCCCCTGAGACTCCTAAAAGTAGTTCCACCCACACCCTTTCTGGAAAAGCCTGTGCTCTAAAGCCCAAGCTCCTGCCTCCTCTTTCTTTATTGAAAGAATAAAGCTTTCCTTGCAGCACGTGGGATCTTTAAATTGTGGCATGTGAACTCTTAGTTACAACACGTGGGATCTATTTCCCTGACCAGGGATTGAACCCCACCTGCTGCAACTAAAGATCCTGCATGCCACAATGAATATGGAAGATCCACGTGCAACTACTCAGACCCAGCGCAGCCAAATAAACAAAAAAATAAAGATAAAGCTTTCTTTTGCTTCTGAAGGGAACTTGGTCTCATTCCATTGACTCAAACAACACTAGGCAAGAGGGCCCTTCTAGACCCAAAAAGGTCAGTAACAATACCCACATATACAAATGTTTTTTCAGAATGCATACACATACTCTAGAACAAATATTTGTAGAATTATACATATATTTTAAAAGACATTTACCTAAGTAAAACATTATTCTTATTCACAATCATATTATTTCATGCCCCCCAAATTTTCCCCTGGAAAGTCATTTCTCTCCCTTTAAATCCAGTCCACTCATTCAGGGTCCTGATAACTTTACTAGAATTAGAGCATGCTGAAGCTCTTATTTTACACACCTTCTAATCTTTTTATAATGGATAAAATGATCAATTTTTTCCTTTATCAGGCAAAAAGAAAAAAGCCATGTAAAAATCATACATTCACTTGGAGCACAGACATATGGATTAAATAAAAGGATGACCTTATTTTGTCTGAACTCAAAATCACACAAACCCAATATGACAATACTCATCATATGCTCATCAGAAGCTGTGCTGGCAGTCACATGTTTGACTAAAAGATCAAAATATGCAAATAAATAGTTACTTAAGGAATTCAGTTATTTCATTAGACCAAATATTTCAAAGCACAAATGAAAAACAATACAGTGTATTCTTCATTGGCGGAAAAGATTAAGAATAACTTTGCCTCTCTTTTACTCATCTCTTGGATGGTTTATTTACTCATCTCTAAAGCTGATTATTAATTTACCAAGAATACTAGTCTCTGGGTAAAATATAAGCAGAATCTCCTGTGGACTTCTCTGGTGCTAACCACTTAACACCTTGATATTCAGACTTCCCCTGTTGCGAAGTTTGTATACTGCACAATGGCACTGAACTGCAGGGCTGAGGAGTTTCTGAAATCCACTCAGGTCCAGGAGCCGAGCTGCGGCTGTCAAGGCCGTGTCTACCTACAAAGAGGGGGCGCCTGTCTTCATTAGCAGATGGCACCACAGCACCTAATGGCAGGCCTGCTCATCTGATTAAACATATCTAACCAGATACTTCTCCCTTTGAGTCTGAAAGTTTAGACTTCAGCCTAGAAACATTCTCAACAACCTAGCTATCCAGTCATGAACAATTACGTAATTTCCAAAGTATTCCGAGCTTCATTTCAAGCTGCTGCCAACTAAAGAATGTCTCTAGCCATCGGCTCTACAAGGACTGAGTCGTTAGCCACTGCGGTTGCTAACCTTTAACACACCCTGACAGGAGTCTAGGGAGGAGACCAGGAATGAGGCTCTCTGTACTCCGGGAAAACTGACAGAACGGGCGTTCAAACAGTCAGATGTTTTTCAGGAGGAAAGTCTTTATGAACCCAAACTCCTGCATCTTCCTGTACATAGAAAAACACTAAAATCATTAAGACTTCTTTTCCTCGTGACTAGCAGCAACTTTCTGCTGAAACACAAGCCTGATTACATGTACTCCCCTCACACAATCACATATATACTGACTGTCCCCCTTACCTCTTTGGAACAGTTCCTCAGAGCCATCTGAGAGGCTGTATCTGGGGCTGTAGTCCTCAATAAGTCCTCCAATAAAACTAAAACTCATAGCTGTCACATTGTGTATTTTTATGTCAGTTGACACTGCTAAGGGAAAATTGTGTAGCTTCACACACACACACACAAGATATGTTTATGTATGGATGAAAATACTTTTAGTCAGAAAACTGGTTTAGATACGGGAAATATATATATATATTCTTCTTATATGGGTGAGGTAATTGAACTTAACAACCACATTCCATAAGAAGACATTTTGTCATATAAAATGGAAATACTCTCACAGTCAGAGAAAAGATAGCCTTTGCAGATTCTATGATGTCCTTAAATCCCCTCTTAGTAGCATCACAAGGATCTAACATTTGGATTTTATGACCCAAACAAAATTATTTCTTTATGTTCCAAAATTAACCTAATTCTTTTGCCAGATATTTATGACTAGTGTTTTTGTATTCATTAAGTCCAAATGTCACAATTTTTAAAAATAAGTAGATATAAATAATCTAATCCTTAAAATACCCAGGCTATTCTTCTGTGTCCTCAGGGAGCTTCCACAGCTTCTGTCTTTATGAAATGTAGACAAAACAAGGCTGTCAAGTATCTACCTTCTCTTTTTCCACTTTCTAATTTCTTTCAATTGCCTCATTTACTTAATGCTGTTCCAAAAATCAAAAATACCACATTTAGTAAAAATGTCCCCAATTGTTATCCAAAACTTAATTTTTCTCCTTTGATGGAAAATAATTCCATTGTTACTCCATCAACTATTGGAGAAATTGTAAAGGTTTAACTCTTTCATTTCTGACCACTATCCTTGTTGTTTTTGTTTAGTCACTAAGTCATGTCTGACTCTCTGCAACTCCATAGACTATAGCCCACCAGGCTCCTCTGTCCATAGAATTTTTCCAGGCAAGGATACTGAAGTGGGTTGCCATTTCCTCCTCTGGGGGATCTTCCCCATCCCAGGATCGAACCTGCATCTCCTGCATTGGCAGGCAGAGTCTTTACTGCTAAGCCACCAAGGAAGCCAGTATACCACAGAGCACAAGTCAAATCATGCGATTCATGGACAGCAAGCTGAATGCCTCTCATCCTTGGGGACACCAGAAATAGACTCAACTGCATAGTTTCAAAGGCCCACCTATAGGAACCAACTAAAAAAAGAGCTCCATCCTTTACTCTTCTCAGTACCAATTCAATTTCTGTCCACTTCAGTATTAGTACCTTTGCTCCCTCCAACACAGTGCAGCAGTTATTCCCACTGTGCATACTTTTCAGGAGCTGATCCAGGGACACGGTGACACTTGCTCTGTATTAGCCTGCAGGTTATTGACAACGACTTCTTCATCTTGTGTGAGCTTGGATGGAACCACTGCATGTGAAATAATGATGTTAATGATAACTATGGAGACACCTGGCATTTGCTCTCCAGTCCCCTGACATTCATGTTTCTACTTCGATTTTCTTGGTTTACACTCAAAGTTAGATTTTCTTGGTGGCACCCTGCCTGGCAGGAGAATCCTACCTGACCTGGTGGAGTGACCCTGTGACATGGAGAAACCTCTGCAGGGAGCTGAGTCAAAGTAAGAGATAAATTTACTTCTTTGAAAAACTTGCCTCCGTTGGAGCTAGAGTTGCTCCCTGCAGGAACCTTCAGTGGAAGGGATACCACACAGATGGGTTCTGTACCCATGGTATTTATGCATGCCACCCACTGACATGCATAAAAGGCATGATCTGAGATTTACTCCAGCTCTAGAATACTCATGACACCTGACAAACATGTAATAAAATCAGAATAAACAGCACTCACCTTTGCTGTTTCTATAATTATTTATAAGAAATTTCACAGATATCTTTCATGTTTTTCCCTTAGGGTAAGTATAATTTTTTTAATGTGTGGGTTCTATAGAGGTTTGTAGAAATACTGCCTGGATTATGACCACAGTAAAAATTAAAATGATGTTTAAAAACATTTGGTTCTGAACCAAATCAGAGAGGAAAGGACTTCACTAGTGGGCTGGATAACAGAAGGAACTAAATGTAAAAATGATAGCAAAAAAAATGTAGCAGAATTATCATTCATGAGTACTTTTGTTCTTACTGACGTGTTTCAAGGAATGCTACAGTCAATAATAAATGATCTGAGAAAACATTTCATTGAAATTTATTTGAACTGCAAGTGAAGAGACTAGATGATAACTTATTTAATATCAGAATTCTTGCAGTTTAGTTTGCCCCCTCCCCCATTACAAGTACCCTCTCCATCCCTCCCTGTCCCTGTCTTGCCCTGGGAGGCTGACCTCTGGGAAATGGTTCTTGTTTCTGGTGGTGTTTAGCCACTGAGGAGCAGGGTGCTGGGAGGCTACAGGCGAGAACGGTCAGCTGTTAGTTGTAAGAACTGGGGCCACTTTATAAGGGACCATAGGTTCTGTGAAGTAAAGTGGCCCAAGTTCTCACAAATAGCAACTAACCAAGCTGAATGAATTAGTCCTACCCTTGAGATCTCCTGATGCCCAGTCCAACTCTCAGCTCCTTTCAAAGTTCTGCATCAGTCTCGGTGTTACTGGCTTGTAAAAGGGAGAGAAAAGTCAAGTATGTAAATTACACTGCAATGCAAATTTTATGTGTAAATTAATTTTGTATTTATTGATATATACTAAGAAGAACTTTGACACAGATATGAAATCAGAAAGAAGGTTACTCAGGACACACAGCAAAGGGTTTCTTTTTGCCTTCATACATTTTGTGCTAAAGTTATATGTCAGCATTCTAACTTTTCTACTGCAAGTATAATACATTTTTTAATTTAAGTTTATTTATTTTAATTGGAGGTTAATTACTTTACAATACTGTATTGGTTCTGCCACACATATAATACACTTTTAAATGACTTTCTATGCTTAGTTGCTCAGTCTTGTCTGACTCTTTGTGACCCCATGAACTGTAGCCTGCCAGGCTCTTCTGTCCATGGAATTCTTCAGGCAAGAATACTAGAGTGGGTAGCCATTCCAGGGGACCTTCCCAGCCAAGGGATTGAACCCAGGTCTCCTGCACAGCAGACGGATTCTTTACTATCTGAACGGCCAGATAAGCCCAAGAATACTGGAGTGGGTAACCTATTCCTTCTCCAGCAGATCTTCCCAACCCAGGAATCAAACTGGGGATTCCTGCATTGCAGGCGGATTCTTTATCAGCTGAGCTACCAGGGAAGCCCAGCAAACGGACTCAAGAGTGGCTAGAGGGGTCGTCCCTGTAGGTACAGTGGTTAAGAATCTGCCTGCCAGTGCAGGGGACATAGGTTCAATCTCTGGTCTGGAAAGATTCCACGTCACAAAGCAACTAAGCCCGTGCACAATCACTGAGCCCACATGCCTAAAGCCTGTTCTCCACCAACAAGAGAAGCCCAAGCAGTGAGAAGCCCACTCACTATGACCAGAGAGCAGTCCTGGCTCACCGAAACCAGAGGAAGTCCACGAGCAGCAACAGAAATCCAGCAAAACCAAAAATAAATAATCAACAAATTTTTTTTAAAAAAATTAAAAAGAGGACAAAAAGAAATGCTACCTTGAAAGAAAAAAAGCAGAAAGTCTTTTCTTTAAAAAAAAAAAAAGTGTCTGGGGGAGTCGGAAGCCCTGATTTCTATCTCTAGCCCCATCACTACATCACTACTTTCTCTGGGTGTTAGTTTACACCTCTCCAAACAAAGGGAAGTCTCAGACGATCTACATTCTCTTTCATCTCCACTAGTCAATAATTCTGCAAAAGAGAGAATTAAGTCAAAAGCCCCTCCTCCAGTTCAGTCACTAGTAAAATAGAGAAATTTTTTCAAATAATTGTTGATGTGTCTTTTATACTTTTGTTTAAATTTCACAAATACAAATAAAGGGAGAAAATGCAGTTACTATTTCCTCACTAATGCTGGAGTTCCTGAGAAATAAAATGTTGAAAATGTAGTTCTTTTGTCTCCTCGCTTGTCTAATAAGACTATAATTGCACAGTAATTTTTCTTAATGCTTTTAAGTAATTAGCCACGTTCAGGATCTTCTAAGGGTTGTCTACAGTTTCAAGGTTCTACAAATTAAGGCATCCATGTACTTCTGTTAAAAATTCCTTTTTTCCACACAAATAATTACATACTTTATGATTAAATATCCATTTCCAATCTTTCCTAACAGTTTTCATAACTGTTAAATAAATTGTTAATAATTGTGTGAAAATAGGGGTAAATCCAGTTTTAATACTGCATACCACAGTGAGCTTGATCAAGTTACTTCATTCCTTGTGTCTTGATTTTCTCATCTTTAACACAGATTGGGAACATCCCTGGCTGTCTGGTGGTTAAGACTCTGAGCTTCCAATGCTAAAGGGCCCAAGTTTGATCCCTGGTTGGGGAAGTGGGATCCCACAAGCCTCATGGTGAGGACAAAAAAACAACAATGAACAGTTAGCTATTATGAAGTAAAATGAGATAATACAAGGAAAATTGTTCTGAATACAGTACCAGTTTTATCCAAGATAGTTAGTTACTGTTTGCTTTTTTTTTTTAGTACATAGCACAATGGCTGATCAAATTAGCCAATAGATAATTTATCATTGAAATGATAGTTGAATGAATAAATGAGAACCAGTTCAGTTCAGTTCATCACAGTCGCTCAGTCATGTCCGACTCTGCAACCCGCATGATGTAATCTGCGTATAAGTTAAATAAGCAGGTGACAATATACAGCCTTGATGTACTCCTTTCCCAATTTGGAACCAGTTTGTTGTTCCATGTCAGGATCTAACGGTTGCTTCTTGATCTGCATACAGATTTACCAGGAGGCAGGTAAGGTGATCTGGTATTCCCATTTCTTGAAGAATTTTCCACAGTTTGTTGTGATCCACACAGTCAAAGGCTGTGGCATAGTCAATAAAGCAGAAATAGATGTTTTTCTGGAACTCTCTTGCTTTGTCTATGATCCAACAGATGTTGGCAATTTGATCTCTGGTTCCTCTGCCTTTTCTAAATCCACCTTGAACATCTAGCAGTTCATGGTTCATGTACTGTTGAAGCCTGGCTTGGAGAATTTTGAGCATTACTTTGCTAGCGTGTGAGATGAGTGAAACTATGTAGTAGTTTGAACATTCTTTGGCATTGCCTTTCTTTGGGATTGGAATGAAAACTGACCATTTCCAGTCCTGTGGCCACTGATGAATTTTCCAAATTTGCTGGCATATTGGCTGCAGCACTTTCACAGCATCATCTTTTACAATTTGAGATAACTCAACTGGAATTCCATCACCTCCTCTAGCTTTATTCAGAGTGATGCTTCCTAAGGCCGACTAGACTTCACATTCCAGGATGTCTGGCTCTAGGTGAGGGATCACACCATCGTGGTTATCTGGGTCATAAAGATCTTTTTTGTATAGTTCTTCTGTGTATTCTTGCCACCTTTTCTTAATATCTTCTGCTTCTATTAGGTCCATACCATTTCTGTCCATTATTACACTCATCTTTGCATGAAATGTCCCCTTGGTATGTCTAACTTTCCTGAAGAGATCTCTAGTCTTCCCCATTCTATTGTTTTCCTCTATTTCTTTGCATTGATCACTGAGGAAGGCTTTCTTATCTCTCCTTGCTATTCTTTGGAACTCTTCATTAAAATGGGTATACATTTCCTTTTCTCCTTTACCTTTAACTTCTCTTCTTTTCTCAGCTATTTATAAGACCTACTCAGACAACGATTTTGCCTTTTTGCATTTCTTTTTCTTGGAGCTGGTCTTGATCACTGCCTCCTGTACAATGTCATGAACCTCCACCCATAGTTCTTCAGGCACTCTCTCTATTAGATCTAATCCCTTGAATCTATTTGTCACTTCCACTGTATGATCATAAGGGATTTGATTTAGGTCATACCTGAACAGTCTAGTAGTTTTCCTTACTTTCTTTAAGCCTGAACTTGGCAATAAGGAGCTCATGATCTGAGCCACAGTCAACTCCCAGTCTTGTTTTTGCAGACTGTATAGAGCTTCTCCGTCTTTGGCTACAAAGAATATAATCAATCTGATTTTGGTATTGACCATCTGGTGATGTCCATGTGTAGAGTCTTCTCTTGTGTTGTTGGAAGAGGGTGTTTGCTAATACCAGTGTGTTCTCTTGGCAAAACTCTGTTAGGCTTTGCCCTGCTTTGTTTTGTACCCCAAGGCCACATTTGCCCATTACTCGAGGTATCTTTTGACTTCCTACTTTTGCATCCCTGTCCCCTATAAAAAAAAGGACATCTTTTTAGGGTGTTAGTTCTAGAAGGTCTTGTAGGTCTTCATAGAACTGTTCAACTTAAACTTCTTCAGCATTCGTGGTCGGGACATAGACTTGGATTACTGTGATATTGAATGGTTTGCCTTGAAAATGAACAGAGATCATTCTGTCATTTTTGAGATTTCAAAAAAGATAACTACTGCCCTTAAAATTCTCTGTTGAGATTTAGCCCATGTTACCCATCTAGATCTTCCATGTGGAGGTTGTTCATTATCTTAGTTACCTGTGTTAAGGACCATTATGTTAAAAATACTAATGGATGTGGAGTACTATAAGTCATTTTTACAAAATACTCAAGTAGTTCTAACCTGAATTTTAGTGGTCAATAATCAATAATAATTTAATGTGTTCTTATGAGACCACCTATCAGAGATACACAATAACCTATCAATGGAAACACTTTCCTTTCTTCTTTTTTTTTTCTTCTCTTCCCTAAAGAAGTTCACATTTTAGTGGATGCATCAGTCAGTATATTGCGGTTTTAAAAAATCTCCAAATTTTAGTCTTAAAACAACTAAACTTTATTTTTTACTTATGATACACATCTATTATAAGTCTCTTAGGAGTTTTGCTCCTTGCAGTTATTCATGGGCCCAGGATGATAGAGCAAGTATCATCTCAGCCATTTTCAGTTGCTATACCAAGGGATATCATTCTGGAAGGTCTCACATTTGCAACTAGATGCCCATCCTTAGAAGTGACATGCCTCTAACATTCTGGAAGGTCTCACATTTGCAACTAGATGCCCATCCTTGGAAGTGACATGCCTCTCATCTGCTCGCAGCTCATTGATCAGAACTAGCCACATGGCCCTAGCCAATGACAACAGCCTAGGAAGCACACACCTACCACATCGCCAGAATGCAGAGAACCAGAAATACATGGGAGGATGCACTAATGACTATCATAGAGACATAAGCAGTGACTGTTTGGAACAAACTAAATCTGTCCTTAACTCACTCAAGGCACCGAAAAATCTTGCTTCAAGCCGTATTTATTTTGAGGAGAAAGAAGCAAGACTGGGGAGAGAGATGATTAGGAAAAATGGGAAAAGGGAGAAAGAAGAGAAAGATAAAAACATCAGGAAGAAAAGTAGGAACGTAGAAAGGAGCAAATCAAAGAAAATACAATTATTCCAAAATATTCATCATCAATGAAAGGGTATGCGAGCGCTAGCATTTTTAGAGACTTCAACTTCTCTTTGAAATTTCCAAAATTACTAAGATTTTTAGATTTTCCATTTATTGTTTTGTAATAAAGTGGCAAAAATTATTATTTGAACATTTAACCATTTTCAATGATTTCAGAGACATCATAGTGTAGGATAGTTATTTTTTTCCATAAGACCAAACCTGAGGCCTTAGGAGGTTTAAGGAGGAGCTACTCCACTAGTGTAGTGAGTTGGGTCACAGAGTAGAGGAGGGCAGAAGAGTAAACGGGAAGGAAGTAGAGTGAAAAGAATTAATACAGCAGACAATATGGCCCCAAGAAAATGATCCAAGAGTGAGAAAACCTTGACCCCTAGGTCAGTAAAATAAAGTAGCAGAAAGCTTTCCATTTGTGAGTTCTCTGCCCGTTTTTAGGAATGGCCTATTTACACTTTGGACGGCATTCCAGATGGTTTCAAAGCCATGACAGTCATCAGAGCAAGAGGTTCAAGATGGTGAAACAGGAATCGAATTTCCCCTGGACTTGCTCAGAATCCAGGGCTCAGTCAGGAAAGGAAGCTGTGCTGAAGTCACTTGTGCCAACGCCTTGCTGGGGGAGCCCCAGGAGCAAGATGTGGAAGAAGGACTTCAACCTGCACACGTGGTCACTGCCAGGAGCAGCAGATGGCACTTGCTGGACATGGATGCCTGTTAGCCCGGAACACCTACTCACAAAGAACCGCCTGGCCGTGTTCATTATTACTCCCTAGGTTCAGCTAATCTGGGCAGCCTCAGGAAGCACAAAAATCACACACAACAAATATTACATTAACTTTATTACAATTCCCCCATTGCATAGTAGGTTCTTAATCCCCTGATACATGTTTTCTGAATCCGTATTTCATTGTTGTATCTCTACTTTTCCTGAAAAGATTTCTGTATAATTCTCAAGTATTTAAGTATTCAAAGTAAAATATTATTTTGGAGGTAAGAGTTCCATTCTTTTGCCGGAAGAAAACTTTTCCTGGGAAGAAGTTTTTGGCAGCTGGTTCCTTGACAAACATCTAAAGAGCCAATTACTGCGCGTAATTTTAAAAGCTGAAAAACGAATGATGATGTTACGGGTTCATTACCCTCATAGCATTGTCAATGTGTTCTCAGAGAATTCTGGGAGTGGGTGGAGGGTCGGGAAGACTGTTCTTGGGAATCTCCCCCAGGGAATTCTCTTTGTGAATGTTTTCCCTTGAACTGCGTTATTAATTCAGCGCTGGGCAGAGCCCTAAAATACTGGCACAGCCTGTGGAAAGCGGTTCTTCCTCCAGCTCTCCTTCTGACTCCATCCCCACTCCCCAGCCCCCACCAACATGGCTCCTGCTGGGGGCCCTGCCTCAGGTTGGCAAAGCCTGAGCATGGCTGTCAGAGAATCACACTTCCCCACCCACCAAGGGCAGTGCCCACAGGCCTGCCATATGCTGCTAGGTCCAGGAAAGAGCCTCTGCCTACAATTATGAAATACGAATTCTCTGAAAATTCCATTGTCAAATGCTCCTGGAGCAAATCAACTTGGGGGTGAGGTTTTCAAAATGTTCTGCTCACTCCACCCCCACCCCCAGCACAGTGTACAAGAAAAGTAGCAGATGGGTTGACATTTGAAATGTCATTGCTTTATTCTATCCGTTTTCCTCATAACCATGAGATACTAAAGAGCAAAGGAGAATATTCTCTCGACCATGATACTAGGCAATAATTATTTAGGGGCCTGGGACCTGAAGCGGAAGCACACATTTACCTTGTGCTAGATCATTTTCTTAGATGATTAAATTTCCTAGGACATGCTACTCAGAATGTGATCCTGGACCAGCAGCAAGGACATGTGGGGGCAGGCTACACATACAGGATTTGAAGCCCCAGCCCAAATTTTCTGAACCACAACATATATTTTAGCAACATCCCTAGGTAATTTATATACACATAAAAGTTTGAGAAGCAGTGCTCTGAAACACATTTATACCGTTTGGAATATATGGGATAATTGAAAGAACAAAGGATCTGAAGCCCAAAGATGGGCTCAAGAACTTGGTGAGGATGAATTCACAGATAAATTACCAGGTGAGGGAGAGAAAGGAAAGCAAAACAGAGGCAGCAGAATTCAGATCTCAGGCAAATTGCCCAGCCATTTTCACAGACAGTACTCCTGACCTTGAGAGCAACTAAATGCTCTCAAAACTTACTACTGTGGTACCAGCTTGCTCATTTATTTCACAAATACTTCCATAGCATTTACTATGGGCCAGAGGCAGTTCTAAGCAATTTACAAATGTTAACTCACATAATCTTTCTAACAAGCCCGTGAAGCAGGTACTGTTATCCTCATTTTACCAAGAAAAGCACTGAGACCCACAGAAGTTAAATAATTTGCCAAAAGTTCCAGTTAGGAAACAGCAAAACCAGGATTCAAACCACAGAAGTCTAGTTAAATCTGAATCTTAAACAATAATCTCAATTACGCCTCAAACGCCAGAGAGAAGTGAAGCTTGAATCCAGACATTCCAAATTGACAATTTTTTAAATCCTTTTTCTTATATATAGTATGGAAAAATGTATGTGACTTTTGCTTCCTACTTCATCATATGTCCATGTTTGTTTTAACATACAAACTATTATTTCATTTACTTTCCACTGGTTAAGACTGATGTTTCTAGCTTGTAGCTTCACGTAACAGTGTGGGTGACCACATTCGAGAAGCACAGTCCTAAAATATCCACAGCTAACTACAGCCCCATGGCTGAGTTCTGGTCCAGTATTACCACACCTAGAAGGTCCTCCTAGGCTGAGCAAAAGGTTGCCAAACCACAGCCTCCATCTGAAAGCACAGGTATTTAAGGCAGAATCGAGCTAAGATTAACTGCAGTTTGGTAGGGCTGATTCTAACTTGGAGAAGCTTGTAAAAGAAATTCTTGGTTGACTCATCATTTTTTTGTTCACATTTTTCATCAAATGAACTGTTAATTCATACCTTCAGTATTCTTGCAAATCGTGCCTACTATTTACAGTTTTCAAAGACAAAAAATATCTTTATAAATTATGATGTCACCCATTTGACTAAAATTTTAATTATCATCAATCTAGTTTTTATCAAATGTTTAAATATTTGATATAAATCTCAGATATAGGCAAGAATCAATAAATGGCTATTATCAAAGATTTTTAAAAACCTCTTAATGGGTAATTTATCTTCCTCAATAGAAAAGTGTAAACATATTTTCTATGTATTTTCTTATAAATACATATAATTAACTATATAGATATAATTAAACAGTTTGCTTTGCTAATACTATATACTCTACTTGTAAGTATTAAACACAGCTAAGTATATAAAAATTTCATAGTCAATATCAGAAAAATATGAAGATTAGGAAGGCACTACGGAAAGAGTAAGACTGATAGGTAAATCTATTTCTATAAGCTTGAATCCTTCAGTCTTACAAATATTAGAGAAAATAATCAAAATCTCACCCATATATGAAGTTAAATATGGCTTTCGCCAGGGAGAAGGTGCTGATATGTCAAACTGAGAACAAAAGGAAAAGGAAAATTATCTGCTTTTACCCATACATTCTGGAACAACTTTAGCCTGCTGCTTAAGAGCATAGACTCAGGTTCAACCAACCTGGTTGGGTGACTAATTTTGCCACATAATATTTAGCTGTGGGAAACTAGTAGAGTTGGTTGAAGATTAAATTTAAAAACGGCTTATAAAACATTAGACACAACCCTGCCCCCGGTAGAGGCTCAATAATTGTTACTTATATGGCTGTGCAGTTTTTTCTGGATTTACAAAACAGTGCTCCCCATTTTCCAGACAGTAAAACCCACAAGCCCTTAATAACAGATTTATCAGTCCACAGTCATTAGCTCAACTGAGAAGCCAATTTGACAAAGAAAGACTTGGTCAACAATTTGGTGTCATATAAGTTGGGTTTAGAACTTTTATGGAGAGAGCATAGTGAGAAACTTTGGCCACTGTGGGGAATATTTAATTATTGTCCCCATTACTGGGCCAACAAATATTTACTGTGCATCTACTCAGCTCACTACCATCTGTAAAGGATACAAAGATTCACGGCTCCTGATTTTTAAGACATAATATTCTTTGAAAGATAAAACATATTCTAAAAAATCTCTGATCCAGGGATTTATATGCAAATTTTTAGAGATGTATGTCAGCGAAAGTTCTAAAGAAGGTGAGATTCCATTCAGCAAAGCCAATGGAACAGCTTCAGAGAGTAGCTGGGCTGGGGTTCCCAATGGAGAAATCCAAACCCCTCTCCACAGCCCGCCGGCCCCTACTCAGCTTGGCTGCTACCTCTTTGCCTTCATCTAGTATTACTTTGTCAACAAAGATCTGTCTAGTCAAGGCTATGGTTTTTCCAGTGGTCATGTATGGATGTGAGAGTTGGACTATAAAGAAAGCTGAGTGCAGAAGAATTGATGCTTTTGAAGTGTGATGTTGGAGAAGACTCTTGAGAGTCCTTGGACTGCAAGGAGATCCAAACAGTCCATCCTAAAGGAAATCAATCCTGGGTGTTCATTGGAAGGACTGATGTTGAAGCTGAAACTCCAATACTTTGGCTACCTGATGTGAAGAGCTGACTCATTTGAAAAGACCCTGATGACGGGAAGGGTTGAGGACAGGAGGAAAAGGGGATGACAGAGGATGAAATGGTTAGATGGCATCACCAACACAATGGACATGAGTTTGGGTAAACTCTGGGAGTTGGTGATGGACAGGGAGGCCTGGCGTGCGGCGGTTCATAGGGTCGCAGAGTCGGACACGATTGAGTGACTGAACTGGAGTATCATCCTCTCTGAGCCCGTGCTGTTCCTACACTCTGCGCTTCTCTCCATGCCTGGTACCTACAAGTCTTCTCAGCCTTGGCACCTCTACACTTGCTGTCATTCCTCCAGGAATGTGACATCTCACGTTCTGGACATGGGTAAGTCCTTTCAGTCAGGTCCCAGGCCATGCGTCTGCTCAATTCAGTTCTCTCTCCTCTTTACTAGCTGGCTTTCTCTGCTTCCTCACAGTTTCTGCTCTTCATGATGTCCAGCTTGTGGTTGGATTCAGTATGATGTGGTTCCAGATTTGGCTTGACATGATCGTTGTTCCAGCCACAAATTGACATAACAGTCTTCATGTCTCTTATGTCTCTTGGCTTGAATTCTCAGAAGAGGCCTTCCTACCTAACATTATAATATGTGCCTTGCTGGCCCAGGTGCTCACAGTAATGAGGTAGTGGGTTATAGTTGGATAAGATTATAAAAGAGCCTATAAGGAGGGGAGGTGATCAATATTGTTCCATATTCTAATCTACTGAAGTATTTTCTTATTTTGTTGTTAATTATTTCATAAATTCTACTAGTTTTAATTAGTTTTAAGGGGACTTGTCTGGTAGCTCAGATGGTAAAAAATCTGCCTGCAATGTAAGAGACCTGGATTTGATTCCTGGGTCAGGAAGATCCCCTGGAGAAGGGAATGGCTACCCACTCTAGTATTCTGGTCTGAGGAATTCCATGGACGGAGGAGCCTGGTGGGCTACAGTCTATGGGGTTGCAAAGAGTCAGACACAACTAGGTGACTTAACACACACACACAACACACACACACATTAGTTTTAAAGTATACTCTAAATATTCAAATGTATCATCTAAATATAATAATTTTGTTTCCTTTATGCTTATTTTCTTTGTGTGTTTCTCAATCAACCAACAGGAGGATAAATAATAATACTATGCTCCTGAATATGCTACAATGCTTAAAGGAATTAATACAAAGCCCTTAGGACAGTATTTAGCACAGCACATTTGAATATTTATGATTGTTATAATAATAATATTATTGTTAATTTTCAGGGCATGGTCTTTTGTGGGACTTTAAAATTGGAAATAAGATACAGGATATTGGTATTGTAAGGATACCAGGTAGAAGAACTTAATAGAAATGTAAAAATATAAGACATGATAAATTTTTAAATATTAAACTATAAGCAGGTGATTTTTATTACATACACTGAGAGAAATACCAAATTTATTTATTTATTGGCCACACCTCACGGTTTGTGGGATCTTAGTTCGCCAACTAGGAATCAAACCTGGGGCCCTAGCAGTGAGATCACCGAATCTTAAAAGTGGGCTGCCAGAGAATCCCCAAGAAATACTAAATTTAAAAACTCATTTTACATGTGTCCATTGAACAATATTTCTCAGGAAAATATTTACTCCCTTTCCTACTTCTAACCATTACGATAAACATTCAGAAAGCACCTATTACTTGCCAGGCTTTAACCCACATGATAAGCATGTTAGATCAGGTTTTACCAGAAACAGACCCTTAGGTAAAAGGTATGAATATAAAGAGTTTGAGTGAACTTGAATGATTCCAAAAGTACCAGTAAGAGGAGTAGGTAAGTGAGATGAGGAGGAAAGGAAGGTAATAAAAGGGGTTACTATGCAGGTTACTGCTCAGGACAGTGGAGCTCAACCCCACCAAGAACTCTGGGAGCCAGTATAGGCCATGTCTCAAAATCACTTCAGCCCAGGGGCGAGGTTATCTCCTGGGCACTTCCTGCCTGTCTTGCACATAGGCCAGTGGACTCCTGTCACTAAAGAAAAAGCCAAAGGCCAAAAGTCAACAAGCTAATAACTAGGAGCACTCTGGTGGGCATTCAGAGAAGATATGGACCAGACAATGATAGCATCAGCTACCGTCAAGATTCAAAGATGGTTTCACTCTTCAGAAACCATCTTCACTCTTCAGAGCACTCTTAGCTCTATAGAGAAATTAATGAGAAAAAAATTCTATGAAGTACCTAAATGCTTCTGACATATTTTCAGAATATGTCACTCTTCAGAGCACTCCTAGCTCTATAGAGAAATTAATGAGAAAAAAATTCTATGAAGTACCTAAATGCTTCTGACATATTTTTCTGCAGAGTATTTAATAAATTGCCTAGACACTCTTATAAGCTTACAATTAAAAAGGGAACCATGAAAAATAGTTCCTTAAATAGTTTACTGAGAGTCCGTGGGCTAAGATTATATAAAATTTAAGATAAAACTGAATTTTTGCAAATTGTTCACCACTACAAATATTAGCTATCTCTTATGGTTACTTATGGGAAAGTTAAAGAAAATAAAGAAGATACAAAACTCTTAAGACAGTGCCTAACTCATATAATCATTTAACATGTGCTTATGAACTATAAGCTGCATATATGCTCATAGTTCAAATAATAATAGAGTAAAAATAAAATAATATTGGTACTTGCAAGTGACATGTGGTAAACTGTATCACTATTCAGAAATATTTGCTGACTCTCCCTAATAGGAAGATACTTCAGGCTTGACCACGTGATTGTTTTAGTCAATGAAATGTAGGTGGAATTAACATGAAACATGTTCAGAAAAAGTTTGAGGAGTCATTTGGTCCACCATTGCTCTTTTCTCTCTACTGTAAGGTAAGATCAGCACATACCAGATCCACTCTTTCATCCTGGGTTTCAGCACGAAGACAAAATAGGCCATCAAGTTGACCCAGGGTGTAACATGAGCAAGAAATAATCTTGTTATTGAAAGCCATTAAGATTTAGGGGCTGTTTATTATTGAAAAATAACTCAAACTAAGCTGACTGATAGAACATGAATGGACGAAAAAAACACATTCATGTGTATAATACATATTCTAAATTCTTTAAATGCAAAGGGAAGTTAGAAATCATCTAGTCAAACTAGGAGGTTCTAATGTCCCTGGAGAAGAAGGGAAAAGAGTAAGTAGCTGTAGGTATAAGCCGTGGTTCTCACAGCTATCCATCCTAGTGTCCCGTATTTAGAAAAATTAGTTCTTTAATATGTTAAAATGAAATTCATGTTATGACCCAGTAACCATAGAACTTTAAAAAAATTCTAAGCAATATGCTAAATATTAAAAGAAGGAGAAATGTTAATAAAATGAGAGTAATTTACAAGGTAATATATATTTCAATATTATTATAACATGCGTTTCAGTATGTGTGAACACACGAAGACATCTACATAATTCAAATAAAGAAGACAGTGAAAGTTCAGAAAGTTCAGGCTTTGGATCTCTGAATAGAAATCGTGTCTTAAGCCTCTTGTCTTATCACTGAATAGACAGTGGTAACACATATAATAACAGAGCAGAACTGTTAACATGACAAAGAAAAATTAATCTTAACTAAGGTGGCAGCAACATAATAAGATAAATTACAGACTGTCCATAAAAGAAAATACAAAAATATATTTTTTCACAAATAAGCTGGACCTGACTTATAACTTATTTCAGAATAATTCCCTTTTTATAACATATTATGGAGAGTAAAAAAATATTATAACAGAAAACATATCTCATTTTAAAATAAGAGATATATATGAAAAGACTTTGGGCATACAATGGAGTACTGCTTAGCAATAGAAAGGAACAAACTACTGATACGTGTAACAATTTAGTTGAATCTTAAAAGCATTATCCTGAGTAAAAGACAAAAACCATATTGACCTTGTCAGAAAACAGATTGCTCACTGTCAGGGGTTCACAGTAGGGGAAGGTTATGGCTAAGGCAGCATTTTGCAGGAGTTTTTCGAGTAATGGAGCTATCCTGTTTCCTGATTATAGTGGTGGTCACACTGAAGCTATGTATGTGTTACAGTCATACTGCCATACACCAAAAAAAAAAAAAACCTACTGTCAATTTTTTTTAAAAAATCATTGTATAAGTCAAGGTTCTCTAGAGAAACAGAAACAGCAGGATGGTGTGTGTGTGTGTGTGTGTGTGTGTGTGTGTGTGTGTGTGTGTTACAAAGAATGGCTCACTTGATTATGGAGGATGACAAGACCTAAGCAGCAGTGTGAGCTGGCAATCTGGAGATGAAGGAGAGTCAGTGGTACAGGTGTACAGGTGAAATATGAAGACAGTCTGCTGAAGAATTTCATTTTGCTCAGGGTGGCTGGTCTTTTTGTTCTATTCAGAACTTCAACTGCTTAGATAAGGCCCGCTCCCACTATGAAGAGCAATCTGTCTTACCCTCATTTCACCAGTTTAAACATTAATCCAATTCAAAATCACTCTTCATAAAACTAACCATCACAATCATGGAAGTCACATCCTTCAATAAACAATGGAAAATTGATGGTGGAATGGAAAAAAGAAAAAGTAATATAACAAGTCACTGTCAAGCCAAGAAGCATTACAATCATAAATAAACAAATTATTTTCATGTAATTTTTATGATTCTTATCATCTGACTTCAACATTTAAAGAGTATGTGATGGAAAAAAAGAATTTTTTAAACAGATTTTATTCACAAAACTTCATGATATCCTTTCATAATATTTTGTCTATCTACTCATCTAATAATGTTAAAGTGTGCGTGCTTAGTAGCTCAGTCGTGTCTGACTGACCCCAGTCATGTTTGTAACCCCATGGACTGTACGGCCTACCAGACTCCTCTGTCCATGGGATTTTCCAGGCAAGAATACTGGATTGGGTTACTGTTTCCCACTACAGGGGATCTTCCAACCCAAGATCAAACCTGCATCTTTTGTGTCTCCTGCGTTGGCAGGTGGATTCTTTACCACTGCACCACCTGAGAGCCCATTAATTCTAAGGCAGTCTGTTAAGGAACTCTCGAATTTTTGAATCTTATCACAGATAGTCCTTGCATCACACAGTCCTTCTTTCACTACATTAACTGAAATCATGCATTTCAGAATCATGCAGAGGGAGGCCACAGCTCCAATATGCACAAGTTTCAATTAACATGGGTGCTGTGTAAAACAAGGACTGCCTGTATGTATTGACTGTGACAGATACAAAACAAACTGAAATATGTGTACCTGTTAGCAGTCCTGATACCCACAAATAGCATTGTTGTCAGTCAAGTGAGCTTCTGAAATTGAAAATCACTCTTGGGTAATTTCCAAACAAAACAAAGAACAATATTTTATTGATTTTCATGGTGTTTGCATGCCTGGTAAATTTGGTATGTATTAAAAATGTACAAAAAATACTTTATATGTATATCCCTAGATGCCTGTCTGGTAAATGTCAGTAGCAACTGACAAACTCTTTCCTACATATTGTGATAAACAAAAATTCCCCACAAATTACCAAAATGCTTCTAAAGAAGCAGAATACTCTCAAATGAAATAATCTCTTATAGCATTAAATGCATGCATGCTAAATTGCTTCAGTAGCGTCTGGCTCTTTGTGACCCTATGAACTAGGGCCCTCCAGGTTCCTCTGTCCGTGGGATTCTCCAGGTAAGAATACTGGAGTGGATTAACAAATTGAAAGGTAAAAACCATATGATTCTCTCAATAAATGCAGAGAAAGCCTTTGACAAAATTCAACACCCATTTATGATAAAAACTCTCCAGAAAGCAGGCATAGAAAGAGCAAACCTCAACATAATAAAAGCCATATATGATAAACCCACAACAAACATTATCCTCAAGGGAAACAAACTGAAAGCATTTCCTCTAAAGTCAGGAACAAGACAAGGGTGCCCACTCTCACCACTACTATTCAACAGAGTACTGGAAGTTTTAGCCACAGCAATAAGAGAAGAAAAAGAAAAGGAATCCAGATTGGAAAAGAAATAAAACTCTCACTGTTTGCAGATGACATTACACTCTACACAGAAAACCCTAAATACACCACCAGAAAACTGCTACAACTAATCAATGAATATAGTAAAGTTGCAGGATATAAAATTAATACACAGAAATCCCTTGCATTCCTATATACTAACAATGAGAAAACAGAGAAATTAAGGAAACAATCCCATTCACCATTGCAACGAAAAGGATAAAATACTTAGGAGTAAATTTACCTAAAGAAACAAAAGACCTATATATAGAAAACTATAAAACACTGATGAAAGAAATCAAAGATGACACAAATAGATGGAGAAATATACCATGTTCCTGGATCAGAAGAATCAATATAGTGAAAATGAGTATACTACCCAAAGCAATCTATAGGTTCAATGCAATCCCTATCAAGCTACCAATGGTATTTTTCACAGAACCAGAACAAATAATTTCACAATTTGTATGGAAACACAAAAAACCTCAAATAGCCAAAGCAATCTTGAGAAAGAAGACTAGAACTGGAAGAATCAACCTGCCTGACTTCAGACTATACTACAAAGCTACAGTCATTAAGACATTATGATACTGGCACAAAGACAGAAATATAGATCAGTAGAACAAAACAGAATGCCCAGAGATGAATCCATGCACCTAATCTTTGATGAAGGAGGCAAAAATATACAATGGTAAAAAGATAATCTCTTTAACAAGTGGTGCTGGGGAAACTGGTCAACCACTTGTAAAAGAATGAAACTAGAAAGAACACTTTCTAACATCATACACAAAAATAAACTCAAAATGGATTAAAGATCTAAATGTACGACCAGAAACTATAAAACTCCTAGAGGAAAACATGGGCAGAACACTCTCTGACATAAATCACAGCAAGACCCTCTATGACCCACCTCCCTGAATAAAAGAAATAAAAGCAAAAATAAACAAAAGGGACCTAATTAAACGTAAAAGCTTTTGAACAATGAAGGAAACTATAAGCAAGGTAAAAAGACAGCCTTCAGAACAGGAGAAAATAATAGCAAGCAAAGCAACTGACAAAGAATTAATCTCAAAAATATACAAGCAGCTCATGAAGCTCAATACCAGAAAAATAAACAACCCAGTCAAAAAATGGACCAAAGAACTAAACAGACATCTCTCCAAAGAAGATATATAGATGGCTAACAAACACATGAAAAGATGCTCAACATCACTCATTATCAGAGAAATGTAAATCAAAACCACAATGAGGTACCATCTCATGCCAGTCAGAATGGCTGCTATCAAAAAGTCTACAAACAATAAATGCTGGAGAGGGTGCAGGGAAAAGGGAACCCTCTTACACTGTTGGTAGGAATGCAAACGAGTACAGCCACTATGGAGAACAATGTGGAGATTCCTTAAAAAACTGGAAATAGATAGCCATGTGAGCCAGCAATCCTATTGCTGGGCATACACACCAAGTAAATCAGAATTGAAAGAGACACGTGTACCCCAATGTTCATCGCAGCACTGTTTACAATAGCTAGGACATGGAAGCAACCTAGATGTCCATTGGCAGATGAATGGATAAGAAAGTTGTGGTATATACACACAATAGAATATTACACAGCTATTAAAAAGAACACATTTGAGTCAGTTGTAATTAGGTGGATGAAACCGGACCCTATTATATAGAGGGAAGTAAGTCAGAAAGGAAAAAACCAATACAGTGTATTAATGCATATATATGGAATTTAGAAAGATGGTAATGATGACTCTATATGCAAGACAGCAATAGAGACACAGATATAAAAACAGACTTTTGGACTCTGTGGGAGAAGGCAAGGGTGGGATGATTTGAGAGAACAGCACTGAAACATGCATATTACTACATGTAAAATAGATCACCAGTCTAAGTTCAATGCATGAAACAGGTCACTCAAAGCTGGTGCATTGGGACAACCCAGAGGGATGGGATGGGAAGTGAGGTAGGTTGGGGGGTTTGGGATGGGGGGACACATGTACACCTGTGGCTGATTCATGTCAAAGCATGGTAAAAACCACCACAATATTGTAAAGTAATTGGCTTCTGATTAAAATAAATTAATTTTTTTTAAAAAGAATGCTGGAGTGGATTGCCATGCCCTCCTCCAGGGAATCTTCCCAATCCACAGATCGAACCTGCCATCTCTTATGTCTGCCACATTGACAGATGGGTTCTTTACCACTAGTACTACCTTGGAAGCCTCTTTTCTTATTGCTTCTTTACACCAAAACCAATAACCTCCGTAAACTTGATTCTTAAGGTAATAAGAGGAGAATCATCAGGAGAGGCCATTGCCTTTAAAATAAACTAACCCAAGGACAGACATAGGAGAAAATGCTGCTCCTGGAGTCATGCAGTAAGCTCATCCTGTGACTCAGCTCATGGGCAATAGATACATTGTCATTTTGTTTATTTTTAAATTTTGTTTGTAAACTCAATGTCCACAATACATTGCCAAGACAGTATAGTTCTGATCTGTGTAAATGTTTTGGTAACTCACTAAAATAACAATTCACTACTTCAGTTATGCTTCTGACAATATCATTCCTTTTTAGATCATTCAATTAGTAAAGACAGTGGTGTCCTTGATTATAAGACACTGTCACTATTTCTGGAAAAAAAATAAAATAAAGAAATGTGCTTCCCAATGATTGTTTATCACTTGATAATTACAGAGTCCTTGCAGCTATTCTCTATATTTCAAGAACTCCTATTTTTTTCCTCAGGATCCAGCAGTTTTTTGCTTTAATTTATTTTCCTCTTAAATACCTCCTGCTATTTAAGCAATAATTCCTTCTAAATCAATTGTTAGCAGCAGTTAATGACCGGTTGGTTAATTAATAGCTCAAAGCAAAGCTGAGGGTGTTCCCTGTGCTAACAAACCACCAGCCTCTAACTGGGGTATTATTGTTAATGTACCCTGTAATCATTGGCTTCTCAAGCAGCCTCACTGCCACATAGTATTTTATTTTCACTAAAAAAGATGAGTTGAGTGGGAAATAGGTGACAGCACTATACAGTCAATCATAATACTATACACATTTTGAAGTTATTTGCATGTTCAGCTTGATCCTTATTTCCACAGGATGTGCCAATAGGCAGGGGGATGAAATATCAGCCTGTACTGTTTAGGAGGCTCTTTTCACCACAGCGGTTTCCTCTCTTCAACCTCCAGTGCTCCAAGCCTGGTGTAGCTGCAACAGCCTCATGGCATTCTGAATCTTTTCTGTTCCAAAACTGTACTCTTAAGCACTGTGCTCCTGACAGTAGAAGGAAAGAAACTGTGCTGCACACTTCCTGCCTGATAAACATACGGTTTACTTACTGACACCAGATATGCCTTTTGTACAGCTAATAGAGAGGATATGTGCTTACTAATTAGGGCAAGAAACAAAACATCAAGAGTCCTTAATTCCTAACATCTTCTGACTTGTTCTGTGCAATCACAGGGAAGTCTCTACTTCTTGTGCTAATAATTCTAACAATCAACCTAAATTAAAGAGATGAGTATTCATCAGAAAAGAGTCTAGAGGAGCTATAATGCCCTAAAGTTTTGTCTTTTCTAGAAATATATTTATGAACATGTTGCATGAAAATAAATATCAAGTAGATATTTTGTCTCACTAAAGTAATGCTTTCATTTTTTATGTCCTCTTTTTTTTTTTATCAATTTCTTGAGAGAGGACTGGCAAGAAAGTTTTGGTTGTGTCATCCAATCCTCACTGTGTATCTATGACACACTGAGATACCAAAGGTGAATAATACTGTGAAGGGTTGCTGCTGCTGCTGCTGCTGCTGCTAAGTCACTTCAGTCGTAACCGACTCCGCGACCCCATGGACTGCAGCCCACTAGGCTCCTCCATCCATGGGATTCTCCAGGCAAGAGTACTGGAGTGGATTGCCATTGCCTTCTCCCTGTGAAGGATTAGGATATGAATATTGGCTAACAGTTTTCCTTCTAGATTTCAGTGTAATGGACTATTGCTGGATAAAACAGAGTATTATGATGGAATCATAAATCTCAAACCCCAACTTTAAGGATTTGCTGACAACATGATGACACGATCTTTCATAGACGATAATGGAGGAGAAAGTTGATGAATTAAAAGGAAGGAAAAGTATAGGCTATTCAAGAATAGGGAAAATTCTGAAGGGGAAAGACATGGGAGATAAATAAACACTGGAGGAAAAAAGATGAACATGAAAGATACTATGAAATACACTTCCAGCAAAAGTCATGTGGTGTACTTATGCTTGTGAGAACCAGAAATAATGCTTTCAGCTGAGTTACAAGGGAAATGACAGTCGGAGTTCATGTCCCCTGATCTCCAACAGGATTTCAAGCTTGGTTTGCAGGCAGTTGCCTAGATTGTTATTAAAGGTTACACACTGGAGCTCCAGTCTATCTATATTTTAGTATTTTCATGATTTCTAAAATTTCACTGTTTACTGAAACTGACTCAGATTCCCAGAATAAGCAAAACATATCCATTAACATAATAAATACTCAACATGTTCCTGAGAACATCATCATGAGATGTTTAATCATATAGAGATGATTAAAAACATAAAAGATTGAATTTGTTCATAGAAATGACTTTTTGACTAAACTAAATTTCCCGAATGGATTGCTCTCCCATAAGCCTACCTGTAATGGTCTAAACTTTGAGGTATGATGTTCCCACCAGAGATATAAAAGATATTCCTTACATTGTGTCCATTGAAACAGCCATCTTTGCATTTAGAGAGAATGTGTGCTCAGTCACAATGTCGTGTTTGCCTCTTTGTGACCCCCATGGACTGTAGCCCACCAGGCTCCTCAGTCCATTGAATTTTCCAAACAAGAAAACTGTGATGGGTTGCAGTTTCCTACTCCAGGGGATCGTCTTGAACCAGGGATCAAACTCATGTCCTTTGTGTCTCCTGCATTGGCAGGTGGATTCTTTACCACTAGCATCACCTAGGAAGCCCCTTTGGGAGAATTTGTTCAAATTTGGCAAGGACTTATTTTCTTAACTTTATGTTAATATTAATGGGAAAATATAATTTTGGCTTGCTGAGAATCTAGTCTATTCTAGGTACTGAACCTTATTCCCTTTAATACTAACAATGAATCTCCCTGGTTCGGTCAGTTCAGTTCAGTCGCTCAGACGTGTCTGACTCTTTGTGACCCCATGAACCGCAGCATGTCAGGCCTCCCTGTCCATCACCAACTCCCAGAGTCCACCCAAACCCATGTCCATCGAGTCGGTGATGCCATCCAGCCATCTCATCCTCTGTCGTCCCCTTCTCCTCCTGCCCTCAATCTTTCCCAGCATCAGAGTCTTTTCAAATGAGTCAGCTCTTCGCATGAGGTAGCCTAAGTACTGGAGTTTCAGCTTCAACATCAGTCCCTCCAATGAACACCCAAGACTGATCTCCTTTAGGATGGACTGGTTGGATCTCCTGGCAGTCCAAGGGACTCTCAAGAGTCTTCTCCAACACCACAGTTCAAAACCATCAATTCTTCAGTTCTCAGCTTTCTTCACAGTCCAACTCTCACATCCATACATGACCACTGGAAAAACCATAGCATTGACAAGATGGACCTTTGTTGACAAAGTAATGTCTCTGCTTTTTAATATGCTGTCTAGGTTGGTCATAACTTTCCTTCCAAGGAGTAAGCATCTTGCAATTTCATGGCTGCAATCACCATCTGCAGTGATTTGGGAGCTCAGAAAAATAAAGTCAGCCACTGTTTCCACTGTTTCCCCATCTATTTGCCATGAAGTGATGGGACTGGATGCCATGATTTTAGTCTTCTGAATATTGAGCTTAAAGCCAACTTTTTCACTCTCCTCTTTCATTTTCATCAAGAGGCTCTTCAGTTCTTCTTCACTTTCTGCCATAAGGGTGGTATCATTTGCATATCTGAGGTTATTGATATTTCTCCTGACAATCTTGATTCCAGCTTGTGCTTCCTCCAGCCCAGCATTTCTCATGATGTACTCTGCATGTAAGTTAGATAAGCAGGGTGACAATATACCATCTTGACGTACTCCTTTTCCTATTTGGAACCAGTTTGTTGTTCCATGTCCAGTTCTAACTGTTGCTTCCTGACCTGCATACAGGTTTCTCAAGAGGCAGGTCAGGTGGTCTGGTGTTTCCATCTTAGTATTATTAAATTTTATTGCGCATACTGAGGACACCAAGGTGCAGAGATGTTAAATAACAGCCAAAAGTTAGCCAACTAGCAGTGAGCAAAGCCAGAATCAAAGCAGAATTCTGCCCAATGCCAACACACAACACTATTATATCTAATACAGAACACTGATCTTTGAATCTCACATCAGTCTCTAACTCAGAGCATGTTGCTTCTGATGACCGACAATCATCCTTTTCAAGTTCCATCCTTATACCACATTCACTTAATATTTTCTTAAAATTTATTTACAACCATAGAGTTGTAAATAATGTGAGATCATTTTTGCTTTCTGAAGTGTCTTGATTAAAGTTAAATGGCTGACACTGAAACGTCTTGATTAAAGCTAAATGGCTGACACTGAAACAGTATCCCTCATCTCGAAGCTCGTGGCTGAGTGGAAACCCAACTGATGGTGCACATGATCAGGACATGCTCCCCAGTGCCATGAAATCACTCAGGGTTTTATTATTATTATTACTATGTTCAACTGACTTTTTCAAGAATTGACTAAGGGTGAGTATGTCTTCTAGTTTCCCTGAAGGGGTGCTCAATCTAGTTAAACTGAAGGAAGACTAAAGAGTTCGTAAGTGAATTCTCCCAACAATGGGAGAGTCAGCAGCAACCTTTGGGACTTTTAAATTATTTTGCAGTAATTTATAGCTGTGAGTCTGAATCAACATTACCTCCGCATTTGCCAAAGCAAGAACAACAAGATCCCCATGCATGTCCTAATGTTATCAAACGCAGTTTCTTTATTAAACTGACTTTTATTTCAGGTTTACCACCTAGACTTCTCTGCTTTAAAGCAGGCTTTTGTGTAAGCTGTCACAGCTACTAATTAGTTATGGATTGGAAAGCTAAGCATAATGTAAGATCCTATGAATCTAGGATGACATAGCAACATTTCAGTTGGTTGGACTATGTTTAGTATATGTAAGAATATTAGATGAAATAAGCCTTGCAGGATAAATTTATTTCTCACACACACAACTGAATGGACATATCTAGTTGTTAAACCACACTAATTATTCACACAGTTGGCAAGTATTCAAAATACTGGAGCAGTGGACACTAATGCAGTAAAAACAATTTTCACACATTTCCATTTGCTGTGAAAATTGTTCTTCCAATACCCCTTCAAAGTGTTTGCAGTTCATTAGAAAATGTTTGATCTCCACCAAACTGTATTCAAAGCAGTATATTTTCTATTTCTTCACATTACATCACTGGCAAATAATGAAGAAAGTGTTTTTTGTAAGTAAAAGGAAGTAACACGGGAACAGGACTTGGTTTTGCAAGTTTTCAAACTGCAAAAGTGGAAGCTCAGGTGATGACCCAGCTTCAGGGGAAAAAACTAAGAAGTCAGGCCTCCTTCTTGGGAGGGGATTCTGCTTGAAATTGTAGATTGTGTGGCTTGCATTTGAGTCTTGAGGACAGTTTAAAAGCAGATATCAGTTAGCCAAGACATCAAGAAGAAGCAATTTGCTGACATTTACATTTGACTACTAGTGAGTGCTCCAGTGAGTGCAGGAAGAAAATGGAGGTGGTGAAGTTCAGGTTAAATCGTGTCATTAATGCCACTACAGGCATTCAGATCCATCTACATAATTATCTGGTATAATCAGAGCTTTCTGTTCATTTTTTATACATAGGAGAGAAAAAACAGTCACTTTATCCTGTTGTTATGTGAATAGCAAGCACTGATTATCCCAGTTTATCCTCAAAAAAAAAAAAAAAAAAAACTGGCAAATACTCTCAGGGAAATCTTCATGATTTACGGTAGCATGGATTTCACCCTGATAAATTGTTTTTTCCAAGGCTTGCCTTTCTTAATGTTTGCTGTCCAAAGGTCATGCGGTCATAGCCAACAGAACAAACTCTATAGAATTAGAGAAATGATAGCATTCAAGAGTTCCATTTAGATTCAGATATGCCCAGAGTAAAGATGGCTTGTGCTGGATTAAAGCCCAGGTTTCTCTCAGTCACTTTTGATTCATTAAAAGGTGTCGTGGGAAAGGAGTTTACTTATAGTGACACAGATGAACACTCATGCTCCGTTTTCTCTGTTTTCTTTGAGGATGGCTCACGTGTACAAATTTGGTACAGGTCTAGCCTATCTTTGGCTGACCATGAGACAGGAATATGAACAGAGTCGAGTCCAAATTATTTAAAACATATAAATCAGGTTTTTTAAGAAAACCATCAATTAAATAAAGTCTATTTTATCTTCCTACCTAAATTAATATCCTTTAAAACCACCTGGAACACCAGATTGGAATTTGGAATTCTTGAATGTCTCAGAGTTGCAAGCTGGGAAAGCAACAAGTTCAGGATCTGTGTCCCGGGCTGTGAAGTTTGCGGAAAGTTATTTTCTAAATCTGCTCCAATTTTCCAACATTACTCCAAGAATGTGCAGATTAAAACTGAATAGAATCTGTTCTGCTTCGGAAAGAACAGTGATGTATACATATTTCGGAAAGATATCCATCCAAAATAGTTTTAGGACTTAAAAGAGAGTAAGTTTTATCTAAAACGCACTTATAAGAATCAGCTCAGACCTGAAAATTAACAAATAAATAGAGATTAACTAGACTTTAACAGAGGTTGGGCTAATAGCAAGTATAACAGTTTGCTATTTGCCAAAAAAAGACAATTTCTTGGCTCTAACGTGTCACATCACTGCCACGGCCTGTATCGGTTACGATTTATGGCTCCACCACAGTTTGGTATGGTTGACTAAAGGCTTTTTTTCTTCTAAAGAGCTTTTTGTATGGAAAATTTAGAACCCAGTTGTTTTGACAGTTTGGTTATTTAAATATGTTTTCATTGCTTTTGCTCACTACTCCTTAACTCATCTTATCAGCACCTATTATTTACCAGGTACTCTTTCAGGTATAAGATCTACAGAGATTAAAAATAATAATCTTCTGCCAAGTCAAAGGACTTGGGCTATTATCTGGCTTGCCTAGGGTTAAATATTTGCATTTGATAATATTATTCAAGTTCTTTGAACAACATTTTCTCAAGAAAAACTAAAATAGTATTTTCTGCAGGGACTTGGTGAGAATAAAACACAACCTAAAGAATTCAGTTTCATACATGGAAAAGCCACATTCTCCAGGAAGCCAGGAGCTTCTCTTGGGTACCCAATGATGTTGTGAATGATTAAGCTTGCTTTCCCCTTCTGTATAACAAATTCTTCTGGAGTTCTCACTGTAAACAATTGTCATTTTTAGTTGATTACCTCATTTATTTCCCCTATAAAAGTTCCAAGATGTGCATAGGATCATAAGCTTCCAATCCTCCTCGCAGGAGAGTATGCCCTAAGACCAGCAGTTTTAGAAGAATGTCACAGCACTGGGACTTCCTTGGTGGCCCAGTGGTTAAAGACAACATGCTTCCAGTGTAGGGGGCGGTGGGTTCAATCCCTGGTCGGGGAACTAAGATCTCACATGCCATGCAGTGAAGCCAAAAAATAAAATTATTAAAAAATAAATAAAATAAAAAAAAAAGAAGAATCTCACAGCTCTTTAATTATTGCTACCTGGCTAGAAAGGGGTCTAATTCTGTGTTCTGCACAGTGTGTAATTTTGTGTTAGTGCTCAATAAATGTTAAATACCAATAATAGCCATGGTGGTAATCAGAATTCCTTCTGATATAAACTTGTTTGTCTCAACCTTGTTTTTACCCTGCGTCTCTTAGTAAATTGCCTGGCATTTTCCCTGCTGCTCTTGTCTTTTTTAATTACATCCTACTGACATAATTCTTCAAGCATCTTAAAGCGAATGGAAGGAAGGCTTACTGCTCTCTACACAAAAGGAGCTGCAGGAAGCAGGTGCCTAGCAGTCAGAATAACAAATTCCAAAGAAATAAGCTGGGTCATGCTTTCATTCCTCATAAATACAAAATGGTGGGTATAGGGAGAGTGAAGGCACAAGCAAGAAAGGGGAGAACTTAGTTTGCATGAGTGCACTGACGAGGACAAGCACAACTTTTCTTTGTTTCCTTACATTAGTTGTGCTGGGGAGAGTTGGTGCAGTACAGCAATTCATAGCCACTGCATAAGGCATTTGCTTGGGACTGGAAAAGGAAGAATCATGTACAAATGTCACTGATAAACAGAAATTGAGCACCTCTTTTACAAAACCCACATATTAGTGGCACAGTGGAGAAATACATAAAAAAGAATAAAATTTCCATTGTAGGTAACTCTGGTTTGGGTAGTCATGGAGGCCCATTCATGAACAAAAGCCATGTGCTGGTCTATCTAGGATGAATAAGTTTTCTTCCTGGTCTCTTTCTTGATATTGATATTAAAAATGGTGTCCTTTCTTCAAAAGATTAAGCATTGAGCTTACTTAAGCTTTGAGCATTGAGTAAAGCATTAAGGATTGAGTAGATTCTCTTTAAGAGCTTCCCTGGTGGATCAGGAGTAAAGACTCCACCTGCCAGGAGAGTGGGGTTTGATTCCTGGGTGGGGAAGACCCCCTGGAGAAGAAAATGGCAACCCATTTCAGTATTCTTGCCTGGGAAATTCTGCAGAGGAGCCTAGCAGGCTGCAGTCCACGGGGTTGCAAAAGAGTCGAATACGACTTAATGACTGAACAGCAGCAACACAGGTTCTTCAGGACCTTTAAAGCTGTGGAGAAAAACCTTTGCAAAATTTAATCTTCCAAAGTTAGTATGTAATGTTAGCTTCATTCTTACACTTTAAAAACTATATTTATGAAAATCACAGTCGCTGCTTTCTGGAAGCTTGCAGTTCAGTGGAAAAGACATAGTTTATAACTTATGAAAATAATTATTAAACTATAAATGTACAAAAGTGTAATTGGAAAAGTTATGTATGGAAAAATATGGGTACCATGTAAGCATATTGCCAAGACACTCACTTCCTTTGGCAAGGGGATGATCTTAATAAATAAAACAAGGGGAAGAGGAGAAAGAACTTAAGACACTCCTGCAAATAGTCTGCGAAAGAGATAGAAAGAGATAACGCTAACTGGGCCTAATGTTGCAACAGTTTAGACAGACCAACGTGGATATAGTTGATACCTGTTTCAAAATCTGAATTGGTAAGACTTTGTGATTGGAGGGAAGAGTGATGAAAAAGAAAGAAAGCAAGGCTGACTCTCAGTGAATAACGATGCCATTTACTGAGCTAAGAAAGAATGATGAGCAGCAGTGGATGGATGGGGAGCAGGCAAGAAGGAGAAATTCAATTTTGGAAATGTTTACATAAAGTATATTTACATGAGTCCTAAAAATGGAAAGAAAACTATATGAATAAGAGTTTTTTTCTCTGCTTTCAAATAAACTTTTATGACAGTTTTCTCCCCTGCTATTGAGAAGACCGAGCAGAGTGCTTGGTCTAATGTCATTCAGGGCTCTTGTAAAACTCTGAATATCTCTCCACATTTGATAGGTTCCTATATTTTGAATCTTACACTCTTGGGTTAAAATTTTAAGAAAAAATACTTTTTATTTTCCTTTGGGGTGCAGACATGTGCCTAAAGTTCCATCAATTAGAAGTACCTGTGGAGAGGCTTACTCCTTGGAAGAAAAGTTATGACCAACCTAGATAGTATATTGAAAAGCAGAAACATTACTTTGCCAACAAAGGTCCGTCTAGTCAAGGCTATGGTTTTTCCAGTGGTCTTGTATGGATGTGAGAGTTGGACTGTGAAGAAAGCTGAGTGCCGAAGAATTGATGCTTTTGAACTGTGGTGTTGGAGAAGACTCTTGAGAGTCCCTTGGACTGCAAGGAGATCCAACCAGTCCATTCTGAAGGAGATCGGCCCTGGGATTTCTTTGGAAGGAATGATGCTAAAGCTGAAACTCCAGTACTTTGGCCACCTCATGCGAAGAGCTGACTCATTGGAAAAGACTCTGATGCTGGGAGGGATTGGGGGCAGGAGGAGAAGGGGACGACAGAGGATGAGATGGCTGGATGGCATCACTGACTCGATGGACGTGAGTCTGAGTGAACTCCGGGAGTTGGTGATGGACAGGGAGGCCTGGCATGCTGCAGTTCATGGGGTCGCAAAGAGTCAGACACGACTGAGTGAATGATCTGAACTGAACTGAACTCCCACTCTGTTGAAAGCAGCAAAAGTTACTGTCTTCAACTAAAACAACCCAAGGTCTAATTAATACACGGTAATAATATATTCTATTAAAATACTTTATAACATTTCCACTTACATAACTTGTTATACATTGAACAATATATTTACTTCAAAGTGCTAAAATATTAAATAAAAAAAAAGTTTTAAAAAACACAGAGATGCTTTTAAGAAAATAATCTAATAATTTTAACTTAATAATTAAGTTCATAGACTGTAACAGAATGCCACAAAGCAGGAAATAAACTTCAAAACTGTAGGAAATGAATATAGAAGTCATTCCTAATAAGTCTGTTTATAATTAGTGTCTAGGAGACAGAAATGAAAAATGGAAATCTATGTATGTAATTCTAAGTTAACAGATGTAAAATTGTTGTATAACAAGGACACTCAAACTAGTCTTTCAAATTTTCAATTTACATTGAATCCAGGAAGTGATTGCAGTCGATATACATAAATTAACACATTTTTAAATAGGTTTCCTTATCTACGGGGCTTCCCAGGTGGCAGTGGTAAAGAATGCAAGAGTTCAGTCCCTGGGTGGGGAAGATCCTCGAAGGAAGAAATGGCAACCCACTCCAGTACACTTAGCAGGAGAATTCCATGGACAGAGAAGCCTGGCAGGCTACAGTCCATGGGGTTCCTCAGACTGAGTGTCTAGGCACACATGCACATACTTATCTAAAACCAGGAAATCAGTCTTTCTCAAACTACAGTTAAGAACAGAAACTAAAAAAAAAAAAAAAATTCTTTAAAATCTAGATGTTCTTTATCCCACTGTATTTCTTCAAGCTACCCTTAATATTTAATGGGTCACCTAAAACCTGCTCAAACATTGTATATCAGTCCTGCAAATTCTGAGAAAACTTCATGAAAACAGAAAGTTAATTGGAAACAAATTTTACTGTCTTAAACACAGACTCAGACTGTCTTAAAAAGAACTAACATTTATTTAATGCATTCTACATGCCAGGCCCTGCATTACCTACTTTCTTCACAATATCTACAAGATGAAGAGCATGAGATTTTTGGAAAACTGACCTCACAGAGTCAGCAAAGGAACAAATCTGAGATTCAAATTGCCTAGCTCCAGAACTCTGCTCTTTCCACTGTATTACACCAACTCTGTCAACGTGTAGACATGTTCTACCCCTGCCAACTGATAGGCTCCTCAGCAGGTCCTGCCCATCCAAGCTTGTCCTCTTCCTCAGAAAATGTGATGTCCTGGAAAAGCCTAGTTCCAGTATTTAAGTTTTTTTCCAGCTGTGGCTCATCCCCATCCTTTATTCCTGGCAGAGTTGAGCCCTGTTTTCAATTTTTCTGATTGCTCTCAAAATGATTCTCCAGAATCAAGTCAAGTTATCTACCAAACACTAGGATATGTCTTTTCTGCATTTCTAGTGTTGTTTCCCATCTACTCCATTTAATCTAGACCCACTTAGGTACTTTCATAGTCAATGGGTTGAATTTCTCACACTTTCTTGAATCAATTTAAACCTTGAGGGATAGAGTTCCTGATTTGACCTTGATTTTTTTCATTTACCTCCAACAAGTTCCTTTTACTTGGGCTATGGACCAAGTGCTGTGCCCGACATGCATGCTCAGTTGCTTAAGTCATGTCCAACTCTTTGTAACCCTACGAACCAAAGCCCTCCAGCCTCCTCTGTCCATGGGATTCTCCAGGCAAGAATACTGGAGTGGGTAGTCATGCCCTTCCCCAGGGGATCTTCCCTACCCAGGGATCGAACCAACATCTCTTATGTCTACTGCACTGGCATGGAAGGTTCTTTACCACTAGCACCACCTGGAAAGCCCAGACCAAAGTGCTACCAGAATACCAAATCAATAGACTACCACTGCCCTAAACTCTATTCGAGAAGCAGTTCTTTCTTTTTTTCTTAATACATTGAAGGAAAAAATCCTTAAAACAAAAGTAGCATTTTTAACAACAGTAAGTGAGAGTTACATTATTTCAACCATTACAAAAGACTTACACATTCACTGTTCATTTTAGGGCAGTGAATACATGTGTTATCCTGTCATTATGAAAAAGTAAAATAGAGATCCTACATATTAAATGATTTACCTGATGTCACAGAGCTAGTGGATGGAGCTGGGTCTCAAATCTAGGCTTTATCTAGGCTTTTTTTAATTCCAAATTCCATCTTTTTGAGAAGTAACAGCATTTATGACAAATATAATAATAAACCATTTAGTAAAATTCACTATAACTTATCAGTGAAACAGATAATGTAAACTTAATGTTTTTAGAATCAGATACAAAAAGTTGGAAAAAATTTCACGGTAGGAAAAAATATTATTAATTTTTCTCTGTGATGCAAGTCAACAATATCAGTGTTTTTGAAAAGTTCTGAATGTTTCTTGACAGTATGGGGATTGGTTAGTCTAAATTGACAATTATACATGATTGAAGCTGTATTATTTACAGACATAATGGACTAGAAATACTTATTCAAAATGTGTTGATCTAGCACATTTTATTTCACTGACTTGCAATTATTTGTTCATATATTTCTTCAAAAATAAGGTTCACAGTTTCAGATTTCTCTCTGAAGAAACTTATAGTAGAAAATATAACTAACACTGTAAGGCTATAAATAGAACTAAATAAGTGGTAATGAAAAATAGCTGTTAGTAGAATTCAGATAAAAGAAGAGTTGCAGTGATTTGGAGCAGGGGTCAAAAAACTACCACCCATGGGCCAAATCTGGCCAACCACCTGTTTTGTAAATAAAATTTTATTAGAATATAGCCACATTCATCCATTTATATATTTTTATGGTCTCTTTTTTGTTAGATGAGCAGAACTGAGCCATGGCAAGAATACACAGAAGAACTGTACAAAAAAGATCTTCACGACCCAGATAATCACGATGGTGTGATTACTCATCTAGAGCCAGATATCCTGGAATGTGAAGTCAAGTGGGCCTTAGAAAGCATCACTACGAACAAAGCTAGTGGAGGTGATGGAATTCCAATTGAGATAGTTCAAATCCTGAAAGATGATGCTGTGAATGTGCTGCACTTAATATGCCAGCAAATTTGGAAAACTCAGCAGTGGCCACACGACTGGAAAAGGTCAGTTTTCATTCCAATCCCAAAGAAAGGCAATGCCAAAATGCTCAAACGACCACACAATTGCACTCATCTCACATGCTAGTAAAGTAATGCTCAAAATTCTCCAAGCCAGGCTTCACCAATATGTGAACCGTGAACTTCCTGATCTTCAAGCTCGTTTTAGAAAAGGCAGAGGAACCAGAGATCAAATTGCCAACATCCGCTGGATCATGGAAAAAGCAAGAGAGTTCCAGAAAAATATCTATTTCTGCTTTGTTGACTATGACAAAGCCTTTGACTGTGTGGATCACAATAAACTATGGAAAATTCTTCAAGAGATGGGAATACCAGACCACCTAACCTGCCTCTTGAGATATCTGTATGTAGGTCAGGAAGCAACAGTTAGAACTGGACATGGAACAGACTGGTTCCAAATAGGAAAAGGAGTACGTCAAGGCTGTATATTGTCACCCTGCTTATTTAACTTCTATGCAGAGTACATCATGAGAAACGCTGGGCTGGAAGAAGGACAAGCTGGAATTAAGATTGCCGGGAGAAATATCAATAACCTCTGATATGCAGATGACACCACCCTTATGGCAGAAAGTGAAGAGGAACTAAAAAGACTCTTGATGAAAGTGAGAGAGGAGAGTGAAAAAGTTCAGAAAACGAAGATCATGGCATCTGGTCCCATCTGGAAATAGATGGGGAGACAGTAGAAACAGTGTCAGACTTTATTTTTGGGGGCTCCAAAATCACTGCTGATGGTGATTGCAGCCATGAAATGAAAAGACGCTTACTCCTTGGAAGAAAAGTTATGACCAACCTAGATAGTATATTCAAAAGCAGAGACGTTACTTTGCCACCTAAGGTCCGTCTAGTCAAGGCTATGGTTTTTCCAGTGGTCATGTATGGATATGAGAGTTGGACTGTGAAGAAGGCTGAGCGCCGAAGAATTGATGCTTTTGAACTGTGGTGTTGGAGAAGACTCTTGAGAGTCCCTTGAACTGCAAGGAGATCCAACCAGTCCATTCTGAAGGACATCAGTCCTGGGATTTCTTTGGAAGGAATGATGCTAAAGCTGAAACTCCAGTACTTTGGCCACCTCATGCGAAGAGTTGACTCATTGGAAAAGACTCTGATGCTGGTAGGGATTGGGGGCAGGAAGAGAAGGGCACGGCAGAGGATGAGATGGCTGGATGGCATCTGTGGACATGTGTCCTAGTGAACTCCGGGAGTTGGTGTTGCACAGGGAGGCCTGCGTGCTATGATTCATGGGGTCGCAAAGAGTTGGACATGACTGAGCGACTAAACTGAACTGAACAGAGATTTGATTAAGTATGCAACACCTAAAATATTTATTACATTTTGTATTTTCCAGAGTCAGTTTCGGAGAAGGCAATGGCACCCCACTCCAGTACTCTTGCCTGGTAAATCCCATGGGTGAAGGAGCCTGGTAGGCTGCAGTCCATGGGGTTGCTAAGAGTGGGACATGACTCCACTTTCACTTTTCACTTTCATGCATTGGAGAAGGAAATGGCAACCCACTCCAGTGTTCTTGCCTGGGGAATCCCAGGGACGGGGGAACCTGGTGGGCTGCCGTTTATGGGGTCACACAGAGTTGGACACAACTGAAGTGAGTTAGCAGTAGAGTCAGTTTGCTGATAGTTGTTACAGAAGGTTTTGTGGGTGTAGAAGAGTTGGGCCTATGTCATTGGTAAAAATGGGGAAAGGGTTGAAAGGAGAGAATTCAGGCAGAGAATCTAGAAATAGCAGAGGCATATTTGTAAGAGATGCTTGGGAATGGTCAAGGGACAGTAAACGCATGACTTGGTTCAAATACAGGACTGAAGCTGGGAACTGAACGGGTATACATTTGAAAGGCTGACACAATTCCAGGGCATTTTAGTCCAGGCTAACTCATTTGAAGTTTTCCTGAAGAATTTCACTGGTGCTCCACTGAAGGTATAAATCTCAGTGCCCTCATAACCCAGTTCAGGATAGAGTCAAAGAGAAGAGGAAGGAAGGAAGGAGGGAGGGGCAATGGGAAAGACAAGGGGAAGTCGAAAGAGAAAAAGCAGCAAACAAAGCAATCGTATTTCTGGTACTTTGTAATATGAACGAGGATGCTATTTGTAATGAAAGCAACACTTTTAGAAATCCTCTTTCTTTTCTCCTTCCCATCTTAACTTCCATGCTTGCTGTGCCTAGCTGCTAACTCGTGTCTGACTCTTTGTGACCCCGTGGACTGTAGCCCGCCAGGCTCCTCTGCCCATGGGATTCTCCAGGCAAGAGTGCTGGAGCGGGCTGCCGTAACGCCATAGTCTCTCCCTATCCCTAGTCTTTCACCTTCTGTTTCTTCACCAACTCACACAACACTTGCCATTTTCTTCCCTCCTACTTTCCTAGTTCCCCCTCCCACTTCCTTACTTTTCTTTCTCCCTCTACCTTTTCCCACTTTTCTTTGTCCCTCCTCTATCAATCCGTCATTTCTCCTTTATGCAATCTTGAAGTCCCCCAGGAAATACTGGACTCTCGTTACAGCAGGGGCTTATAATGCTATGTGTGCCATCAACTGGTGGGCAGTGCAGTGAAGCCTGTGGACCTCTCTCAGAACAGTGCTTCTAAATGCCTAAAACAGAATACACTAGACTACAAAGAAAACCAAACAGACTGAAACGTAGTGAGTAAAACATGATATTAGATAATCGTGTCATAGTATATGTCTTTTGGGCTTCGCAGGTGGCGCTAGTGGTAAAGAACCCACCTGCCCATGCAGGAGACACAAGAGATGCAAGGTTGATCCGTGGGGTCGGGAAGATCCCCTGGAGGAGGGCATGGCAACCCACACCAGTATTCTTGCCTGGAGAACCCCATGAATAGAGGAGCCTGGTGGGCCACAGTCCACAGGGTCGCACAAAGTAGGACACAACTGAAGTGACTTGGCATACAGGTTTCCCTGGTGGCTCAGTGAAAAGAATCTGCCTGCCAAGGCAGGAGATATGGGTTCAATCTCTGGGTCAGGAAGATCTCCTGGAAAAAGGAATGGCAGCCCACTCCAGTGTTCCTGCCTGGGAAATCCCATGGACAGAGGAGCCTGGTGGGCTACAGTCCATGGGGTTACAAAAGTTTTGGACATGCTTTAGTGTTTAAACAACAACATATATGTCTTTTATCTATACATTAAATAACAGGATCTGATGATAAAATTAACAGCTGCTAGAATTAAAAATAGTGATCAGTGTAAACGACATTTTGAGATATCTACAATTAAATATATATATAAATGTATATAATACCTGTGTATATATAAATATGTACTTACATATGTAAATGTATTTCTATTGTGGAAAAGCTTCCGATGTCACTAACATTACCTTCATTTGTTGCCACTTAAATTCATAATTGAAGATGTTTAATTTTATTTCGTGGTTAGTGAAAAGAAAGATGGAGTTTTTAGCACCCTTGTTAGATAATCTCCTGAAATCTGATTTGAAAACCCCTTCCCTAAGAGGATGAATGAGAAGGCACTAAACAAGCAAAGACAAAAGTCCTTTCAACAGGCAGGATAAATGGAAGAAACTAGGAAGTCGTACATGAGAATACTTTTTTAACCACTCAATTTTTTAAGTAAGAAGGAAAATTATAGCAATAGGGCTTTTATAAACACTTATCTGACAGCATTCAAAGTTGGGAAAAGCTGATTTAAGTAAACTAGTCAGAATACTTTATAACAGTTGATGCACAAGGGAAACAACATCACTTATATTACATTCGGAAACAATAGGAAAGATCTTACCTGAATTCAGAAAATATTTCATTTATTTAACTGCCACATTTAAATCAGGGATTCTTACTTAGTAGCTAAGTTGTGTCCAACTCTTTTGCGACCCCATGGACTGTAGTCTGCCAGGTTCCTCTGTCCATGGAATTTCCCAGACAAGAATATTGGAGTGTGTAGCCATTCCCTTCTCCAGGAGATTGTCCCAACACAGGATCAAATTTGGGTCACCAGAATTGTAGGCAGATTCTTTACAGTCTGAGCCACCAGTGAATCAGGGGTAGATGACAATTAAGCAAATGTTTCCCCAAACTGAGAATTTAGTTTCACAAAGTAGTTTATCCCCCAAATCAGCTACATTTACAAACACATACACACATTCAGAGCATGTACAACTAGAGAAAGTAGCAAAGTTGTTGGAAATCCAGTGCATTCAAATTGTTCAACAGGAAATTGCTATATTCTCCCGAAATACAGGCATTTTGAACAATGATTTATCTGTATGTCATAGAATAAAAGTTAGAGTTGTAGTTTAAATTCTCACTTTGCCACTTGTTAACTGTGGCAAATTCCTTTAAGCATCAGTGTTTTTCATCTTGAAAGTTAGAACAACGCTAATGCTCTCTAGCCAGAGGGCTACAGAGAGAATAATTACTCCATACATGCAAAAGCACTAATCATGGTATTGGATGCATTGCAAATATTCAGTATGTGTTGATGGTATTTCAAAATAAGAATATACGACTACATCCACAAATTAAGATACTATCATTTAAAATCATCTTCAAATGAAAGGTCTCCAATGTACCCCTTTCTTCTTGACTAAATCATGTGTTTGCCATCCTAGAAAGAAAGCTATAATTTAGCTCTCCATAAAATTTCCTTGATCCTGAGGCAACACTGAGGCTATAACACTTAAGCATTCAAAGTATTAGAAAGTTGAGTATCTAAATAGGTACTTTGAAAGAATTTTGATTACATTGTATACTCCCATCTTACTGCCTTGGTACAAAATAATTATACTCTTTGGAACACAAGGTTTTAGTGTACCAACCCAGATTTCTGAAGTTGTGCAGCCTCAGGGCAGATGGAGAAAATGTTATGAAATTCAGTTTTACCTTGTTCTCTTGAGAACAAAAACAACAGTTAAAATAACGGGAATTAAAATCCCATGGGCTAGCTGGTAATGTGGCACAGAGGGGGACAGTGGGTATACCTGAACGCTATAAGTCTACTTAAACCTGCATTAGGTTTTATCTAAAAAACAAGCAAGCAAACAAATAGTAGCTTTTATACTTGCTTTCTTGGAAACAAAATTAAGTGCTCTCCTATGAGGATATATATTTGTGTGTGCATGCTAAGTCACTTCAGTTGTGTCCAACTCTTTGTGAATCTATGGACTGTAGCCGGCCAGGCTTCTCTGTCCATGGGATTCTCCATGCAGGAATATTGGAGTGGGTTGCCATGCTCTCCTCCAGGGGATCTTCCTGACCCAGGAATCAAACCTGGGTCTCCTGCATTGCAGGTGAATTCTTTACTGCTGAGCCACCAGGGAAGCCCCAAGGATGGATATATTAGCATGCAAGATTCCCTCTAGTGAAGGTGTATTTTAACAAAGTAATCCTTTTTAAAATGATATCTACATTTTGTCCTAAGAGAAAATGTTATTATGGCTCCCTTGACTGTCCTGAAACATTCTGAGCCAACCTCGTGTTCATGTTGGTCTCTCTGTATCTTTCCTCAATCCAGCTAAGTGTCATTTAACCTTCCTGATTTTATAAGCCATCAGCACTTTTCCTGTCCATCACTTCAACTGCACAAGACTGGACCATAAAATTGAAAATTTAAGCCAAGCTGAGAGAAAAATTGTGATTTGTCCTGGCCCTCTCCTAGACATTAGGTTTATCCTCTGGCCTCTTACTCAGTTTGCCCGAGAGGCCTCCAAGCCATAGTTATTTATGTGACTCCTTCCTCGCTAAAACCACGCCAAATCTTCTTCTCTGATTTTACCTTCTTTCTGTCCCTCTGTTTACTAGGGTAGATTAAAGGTTGCTCTTGACTAAGACCTCGTGAGCAAAGATTCATCGCTTTCTGCATCTTCCTTATGGCTTGCATTTTAAGAGAACCTTAATGTTCTGTCTGTAGCCCACACACTGATAGAGAAACATTATTTTTTCTTCTACTTCCAAAAGTTTGCATAATTTCAGGATCTATGTGTGGGAGCTGTGTAACCATGCTGCTACAAGATGAAAGGCAATGGCAATTTTTGCAGTTTTGCTATGATGTAGAAGCACAGCACTATAAAACTAGAGAAAGAGGATCTCAAAAAAGGTGTAATATAGAGGTCACAAATTCAAATGTATATGCAGTCCAGGTAGGTAAACTGCTATATTTTGTGACTACACATAAGACAACAGAGTAGTGAATTGAGTTCTGTCATTGAAAACAACTAAATACTGAGCTATGCAAAACTTCCCTGGTGGTCCAGTGGCTAAGACTCTGTTCCCAATGCAAAAGGCCCAAGTTCAATCCCTGGTCAAGGAACTAGATATACCCATTTGAATGCAGAGTTTCAGAGAATAGCAAGCAGAGATAAGAAAGCCTTCCTCAGTGACCAGTGCAAAGAAATAGAGGAAAATAATAGAATGGGAAAGATGATAGATTTCTTCAAGAAAATTAGAGATACCAAGGGAACATTTCATGCAAAGATGGGCTCGATAAACGACAGAAATGAAATGGACTTAACAGAAGCAGAAGATATTAAGAAGAGGTGGCAAGAATACACAGAAGAACTATACACAAAAGATCTTCATGACCCAGATAATCACGATGGTGCAATCACTCACCTAGAGCCTGACATCCTGGAATGCGAAGTCAAGTGGGCCTTAGGAAGCAAAAATTCTACTAATAGAATTCCAGTTGAGCTATCTCATATCTTAAAAGATGATGCTGTGAAAGTGGTGTACTCAATATGCCAGCAAATTTGGAAAACTCAGCAGTGGCCACAGGACTGGAAAAGGTCAGTTTTCATTCCAATCCCAAAGAAAGGCAATGCCAAAGAATGTTCACACTACCACACAATTGCAACTCATCTCACATGCTAACAAAATAATGCTCAAAATTCTTCAAGGAAGGCTTCAACAGTATGTGAACCAAGAATTTCCAGATGTTCAAGATGGATTTAGAAAAGGCAGAGGAAGCAGAAATCAAATTCCCAACATCCATGGATCATAGATAAACCTAGACAATCCCAGAAAAACATCTACTTCTGCTTTTTTGACTAAGCCAAAGCCTTTGACTGTGTGGATCACAACAAGTTGTAGAAAATTCTTGAAGAGATGGAAATACCAGACCACCTTACCTGCCTCCTGATATATCTGTATGCAGGTCAAGAAGCAACCGTTAGATTCTGACAGGGAACACCAGACTGGTTCCAGATTGGGAAAGGAGTATGACTGCATATTGTCAACCTGATTATTTAACTTCTATGCACAGAACATCATGTGAAATGTTGGGCTGGATGAAGCACAAGCTGCAATCAAGAATGCTGGGAGAAATATCAATAACCTCAGATATGTGCAAAGAACTAAAGAGCCTCTTGATGAAAGTGAAAGAGGAGAGTGAAAAAGCTGGCTTAAAACTCTACATTTAAAAAACTAAGATCTTGGCATACAGTCCTATCACTTGATGGCAGATAGATGGGAAAACAATGGCAACAGTGACAGACTTTACTTTCTTTGGCTCCAAAATCACTGCAGATGGAGACTGCAGCCATGAAATTAAAAGTTGCTTGCTCTTTGGAAGAAAAGCTATGACCAACCTAGACAGCATATTGAAAAGCAGAGACAGTACTTTGTCAACAAAGTTCCATCTAGTCAAAGCTATGGTTTTTCCAATAGTCATGTATGTATGTGAGAGTTGGACTATAGTGAAAGCTAAGTGCCAAAGAACTGATGCTTTTGAACTGTGGTGTTGGAGAGGACTCTTGAGAGTCCCTTGGACTGAAATGAGATCCAACCAGTCCATCCTAAAGGAAATCATTCCTGAGTGTTCATTGGAAGGACTGATGGATGCTTCAAGGAAATCTGAAACTCCAATACTTTGGCCACTGATGCAAAGAACTGACTCATTTGAAAAGACCCTGATGCTGGGAGAGATTGAGGGCAGGAGGAAAAGGGGATGCCAGATATGAGATGGTTGGATGGCATCACCAACTCGATGGATATGAGGCAGAGCAAGCTCCAGGAGTTGGTGATGGACAGGGAGGCCTGGCGTGCTGCAGTCCATGGGGTTGCAAAGAGTCAGACACGACTGAGCAACTGAACTGAACTGAACTGTGCTGTGCAAACAAATCCTTTAAGTGAGCCAGATTCTACCTTTAGCTCATACCAGTTTTATTATCCATAACTGGTCAAATGGCCCTTGTCTTACCCATTAAATGCTCACTAAAGAATATATTTTCTATATTATTTTTTAAGTGACAAAGTGCTGATATTACCTTTTCTACTTTCCACATTTAATATCCATTCCAAGGAATATTTTGGTAGGTGTTTTTTTTTTTCCCTAAAACACATCTCTAACATAATTATTTCATGTTTAAAGACATAATTACAGTAAAAATTATGATCACTTTGTATTTTGGTCTACCACCAAAACCTATCTGATATCTCTACCTTTATCAATCTATAGAGCACACTACCACAGAAACAACATTCCTTAAATATATTATAATAATATTGTTTCTCTGCCTAAAAGCCAGCAAGGGGTTCAATCACTCTAAATTCTTGATCACTGTAAGAAAGCTCCTTATTAGCACATCCATCCTTTTTCCATTAAACTTCATCATCTCTTAGTCCCATTTGAACTCATCTTTTGTGTCAAACAAATTTGCTTATTACCAATCGCTGCCGCAGCAACCAATCAGTGGTAATTGTTGGTATGCCCACTGATGTTGTCATAAAAGGAAATGTTCAGAGCATTTCCATTCCTAGTATAGCATGGAAAGTTCAATGTTCCTAGTCACTAATGTGTTGCTGCAAGTACCTTACGCTTCCTTAGAAAGGGAGTCCTTGCACTTTTCAGAACTACTGGGTCATTGGTCTCTCCTTTGGAGGCATCTTTACTGCTGCTCCAGTCTTGGGCATGAAGGCGTGTTCAGTCATGTGTGACTCTGCGACCCCATGGACTGTTGCCTGCCAGACTCCTCTGTCCATGGGATTTCCCAGGCCAAGAACACTGGAATGAGTTGTCATTTCCTACACCAGAGGCTATTCTCAACCTAGGGATTGAGTCCTCCTCTGTAGTGTATGCTGCAATGGCAGGCAGATTCTTCACCACTGAGCCACTGGAGTTGGGAAGCCCAACTCCAATCTTACAGTCACCCTTTTAACCTAATCACAGGAGTAAATGGGAAATGTTTCCTTTAAAATGCCATTGATTGTGTATATGTGGCAAAATTAACCTTCACTAAAGCAAATGTGGCAGAATCTCTGGTGTAAAGTACAGCATGACCAGAAACAAATGGAGCAGGAGCAAGGAATGTCCCAGAGCTTCCAGAAACACTATTTACTGGCAATTCTGTCTAAATCTGATTTGTTTGAATCTGAATCATAAGAGATCTTGATAGTAAGAAATTACTTCCTTTGAGATCAAGGTAACTAAGGGAAATAGCCTTGGCTTTGAACTACAGAACAAAATTAAAAGCAAACTTCTTTTACAGATAAGTGGCCTAAAGGCAGAGGTAGGATAAGTAACTAATGGATCATTGATGGAGAAAGAAGGTTTACAATTGGCTCCCTTTAAGGCTCTTATGCCAAACATCCAACACCATCAGGCAGGAAAGGAACTCTATGTTTTGGGAACTAAAAACTGCCTGAATATAATTTGCACAGAGATGAAATGCTGTTAAAAAGAAAAAAAGAAAAGCCCCTACTGAACTATTTTAAGAGGACCTTAGGGATCATCCAACTCATTCCCTCTCTGACCCACTTGACTCAGTTTTCACTAACACCAACATGAAAAAACCTAATATTCTCTTATTTATTTCCCCAAAAAAGTCTCATTTTAGCAAACCACCCTGCCCGCCCCCCCAAAATAATAAACTTCAGGGAAAAGATATTTCCCAGCTAGCAAGCTGGTAAGGCCATAATGCAAATCTTGGTGTGTTGAGCTCCAGAGCCAAGGCTCTGTTGTTGTTGCTGTTAGTTCTGAACATTAACTACTATGGTTTAGAGACTGGTGCACAAGTGTGAGTGCAGGGGCCTTTCCCATCACCACCACTTCTCTGGGTTTGCACCTTTGCTTGAATTCAAGATGGTCATTGGAAGATGTCCCAGGGGTGTTCATGGGGGATAAGTCAGATGTGGGTGGAGGAAAGGTTTCAGATTCTAATGGGCTTGACCTTTCTTAGATGTCACTATTCAAGGGGTAGATTATTGACAAAGGAAAGTGTGGACCAAAGGTGAAGATAATTTGAACTACTGTTGGATTTGTTGGATTTGCTCAGATGATGCTTCACATCTGCAGAGGATGATTCCATTCACACACAACCCCCAGGTGCTCAGTTCTGCCCACGTGGCCCTTTCAGGTCCAGCCACTCTCTATGCCATTGTTATTCTAAGCATGCAGCTTTGGTATCACCTGGGTATTTAGTGGAAATGCAGAATTTCTGACTCCACTTCATACCTACTGCATCAGAGTCTGCATTCTAACCAGATCTCCAGGGTATCTTTATGTCAGAGTTAGAAGTACTCCAGTATGTTATTTCTATACCAAGCTTAAGACAGAAGAAATCTTTGTGAGGCTGTCTGTGGCCTTGTCTGCCTCAATGTTCCCACTCTCTAATTGCCTCCTTGGAAATCTTCCTGCTAAACAGAACCCAGGGTTCTGTTCCTTGGGAACTATCCACTCCTCTACACTCATCACCTGTTCATCTGTCTCCTCTTCACAAGTCCCAGGGATTATTTTCCTAGCCTTCCTAGCCTTGGACCCTACCCTCCTCCCACTGTTTGTCCCAGTCATTTTATCTATCCTCACTTAGGTCCATTAAGGGCTTAAGTGCTTTTGGAATAGAAGAATCTGACACACTAGGAACCTATTTCCGGTATCCACCCTGCCTGCCCTCATTCCTGAGCTGAGGTCATTAAATGGAACCAACTCTGCTGGAATTAGGTCAAATGAAAGGAGTAAATGGGGGTGGGGTGGGGAAGGTTAGGATATGGGAGGAGAAGATGTTGATTTGTTTACGAAAAAAGGAATCTATCACACTTATATGTGATGCTTTTGTATGAAGTTGTATTCTCAGTAGTGTGTTTCTGTCCATGTTATTGGTGTTTGTAGATTCCTACAAACAAAGCTCTATTTCTGCTTTCCACCTTGAATCCAAATAGATGTTAGAAATATTTCCAAATAATTATGATTATCTTCAAGCATCACTGACTTGAGATAATCCAGCCAGAAAATGAGCCCATGACCTTACATTCACGGGGAGGCCGTCCAGCCTAGCATTTAGTAAGTGGGTACTGATCTCCAATTCTACTACTCACTAGCTGAGTGGTTCTGGTAAGTCCCTTAGTTTCTCTGACCTTTACCTTCTTGTGAATGAGGATAATAACATTATACTGACTTCAGAGAGTTTTTACAAGATTAAATGAGAAACTGAAGATAAATGTTAATACATTATCTGGCATATGGCATGTCTAATAAAATTGAGATTCTCTTATTATTTCAGAATTACTATCCATGAAATGTTAATATTCACTCATGGCAACTGGAAAATGATGAAGGTTTGAATCTACACTCCTAGTATTAAAAATTATTATATAAAAATTTTAGTTGGAACCAAGGTCATCATAATACTGATAATATATTAATTGAGCATTAACTACATGGCACCTTCTCATACATGGTCATGAAGAATCCTGACAACTGTTTTGAGGCAGTTACTATTTTCATCTTCCTTTCTCACAAATCTGTTTCCTCTTTTCCTGGCACATAGCTGCAGATTGGGTAAACAGCCTAGACGTGGCCTTGTAACTGAGTAGAGTGGAACGTGTGAGGCCAGGGTTATGCTACTTCCAGGCTTGGTCCACTAGCCCCACCTTGTTCCATCCCTCTGCTTTCTTCCTTTGTGGCAACCTTGAAAACTGCATGTTAAAGATGGAGGATCTACAAGAGGGAAGGATCCTGGCTTGTGTACCGCCTCTTAGAGAAAAGCCACCAGCTGATCCAGAAGAACCATTCTGGATTTTATGTAAGTAAGAAATACATTTCTATTATGCTTCATTTCTGGCATGTATTCATTACAGCAGCTAATCTCATCTTAACTGATTTACTTAGTCTACCTAAGCTCACAGAGCATATAACTAGGGATTGGAATTCTAGGCCAGTGGAACCGTAAAGCCCACACTTTCATTCATTATACTACACTGGCATCAAGCTTCACTTGAGAGCCAAAGAGTGGTTCCGTTTTAGCTGCCTACCAAATTATGCCAAACAGTAAACGCTAGAAGGAGACAAATCTGAAATCTAGAAATACCTCAGCTGGGCTGTTTTCAGAAGCCAGTGCATGAATCTGCTGATTCACGGGCCCTGGGAATTTCCTACAGCCGTCATCAGATGGTTTCAGACAAGGCCAACTTATCAGGAAAACAATTTTGCCTCAAGAACCCCTCACTGATATCTGAAATCTGTTGTCAGCTTTACTTCTCTCTCTATAGGGTACTGAACCAGTGACTTGGATGTTTGGAGCCTCTAATGAGGCTGGTAATGGTCTTATAAATTCTCCATGGAGCTCTCACACCTCTAACAGGATCAGACATGAGGCTGGCCAGAGGCCAGGGAATATTCTCAAAGTGCATGCTCATGGTGGCAACTGTTTACTCAGAAGGCTCAAGAAAAGGTCTCACTATCAGGGCTCTAAAGAATTAGGGCAAGCACGGCTAGACTTGGCGGGACAAAAGCCCTACAGTAGAAAAATAGCACTTATGTTAACAATAAACACTTGCAGGGCACATGCAGATAACAAGGCGCTTTCAAGTGCAGAGTCTCAGGATCAATAGCCGTTGAGACAACCGCGCTTCGTTGTGGAGACTAAATCAATGAAGCTAAGAGACGTGCCAAGAATATAATAAAATAAGGTATAAACATTGGCCTTCTAAACTGAAAGTCCATCATGAAATTCTCCCAGTTCTCTCTATCTAAATTCTCAAAGTCCCTAGTAAGGTCACTGCAGTGAAAAGCAATGGGGCTGATTCTCACGTTCTTTCAAATGAAGGGAGCTGACCTATAAGCCAAACAATATGGCCTGTGAGTGAGGGTCTTTTCCAGCACCATCCCTGCCCTCCTCCCTGTCCACACAGGGCCTGGCCTCTGCCTGACTTGGGGCCCTTCAGATATGCCAGGAGCTCCTTTGTCTTAACAGTTCTGTGGCTTAGGCAGCAGACAATGCAACAGGCATAGTTAATTTTTGGACCTCCAAAGTCAGGAAGCAGAACACTCTCATGAAAGCAAGGTCTGAGCTTCTCCTTTCTACATAGGCTTCAGCTTGGTTAAAGCCAAAGGAAAGAACCTTAGCAGAAGGCAAGATGGTTTGTTCTGCTCGGCAACCCTCTCCCAAGGCAGAGCTCAAGAATATTTACACACGCAAAGGGGGAACATCGCGTTTATTGTGTTCAAAAGGCTCGTTGCCATCAGGTCTGTCTCCTCAGTGCTGAGCTGCAAATTGGTGTTCCCACCTTACCACAGTATATTGTTTAAAAAAAAAAAAACTGAAGATGAGCTAAAAATACCTGAGCCAAATTCAGCACTTCTGTAAGAAGGCTGAGCACACCGGTGACATCCATGGTAAAGACAGTGCCAACATTATACACAGCAAGTCACATCCTGATGAGTTAATTGGCGCAACAGAATGTTAAGTGCAGTGGAGGAAAAGGGTATGTTAATACATGAAACTTAACTTTTTCACACAGGAAATAAAACCCCAAATGGAGATTTAACATCTTATGAAAACTTGCGCAAAGATAACTTTTAAGGAGAAAAAGAGCTGTTCAGATTTGTAGATGAAGCTATCTCATGAATAAAATATCCTCATACTTCATCAGTTTTCAAAGAAAAAATAAAACTATTTAGCACACTTCTGTGTCCTTCCCACTCAGCACATATCGGTGGAAAGAGTAGGTGCCCTAGAACTGAAGATCTGAATTTCAAGTCCCTCTGCACCACTCTAACAGGTTATGCAGTGATGACCGAGTTGATTAACTTCTCCGTCTTGGTTTCCATATATATACAACGTTGCTGCTGCTGCGCTGCTGCTGCTGTTGCTGCTGCTGCTGCTAAGTCACTTCAGTCGTGTCCGACTCTATGTGACCCCACAGACGGCAGCCCACCAGGCTCCCCCGTCCCTGGGATTCCCCAGGCAAGAACACTGGAGTGGGTTGCCATTTCCTTCTCCAATGCATGAAAGTGAAAAGTGAAAGTGAAGTCAACGTTGGGGCAATGCCTATTTCTCCCAGGCTGTTTTGAAAATTAAATGAAGTGACACAAACTCAAAGGCACAGTGCCTGCAGTAGCACCTAGTACATGATAGATGCTCAGTAAGTATCAGTTCTCCCTTTACGCTGCACTACAAAGGGCAGAATGAAGAAATGAGTAGAATAAGGAAATCAGCAAATGGAGACCCCAGAATGTAGGATAGAGGGGCACTGTGTAATCTGGCCAAAGGTGGATCAGAAATATTCATTATGACATCCGAAATACTGATACAGAAAACAAGAGCAAACTAGAGAAAATGTTTCTGTTCATCAAAGTTTCTTGCAAAAAAGGAAAATATTGTAGAATTCATTCCATTTTTTCATTGGTTGAATTCTGCAGCCCCCTTAAGTGACCTCAAGTTACAGCTAAAGGCAGGAAAAACTATGTGGCAATGAAACAGTCAGATATTAATTACCTTGACCAAATAAGTGTTTATGTCTCTGAAAAAATTAGTAGATATATAATACCAACATTTAAATCATAAATCAGTGATAACAGAAACATTGAAAACTCTTACCTCAACTGTCATTGCTTAGAGAAACCCATCTTGGTTGGCTCCTTGGTCACACACTAGTATGTGGTCCTGCAGCTCTGCAGTACTAACACACACAGAGGAAACTCAAGTGCTGGGCATACTTAATGAAGAGACCAGACATAACTGGGGCATTGCTGAAGGCCAAAGGAGAACAGATGGAGAGACCACAATGAGGAGAAAAGGGGGAGATGCCAAGTAATGTCTGTGGAGGACACAATGGTCAGAGAAAATCTTCTACAGGTGATGTTGGCTGAGAGATTCTTAAGATGTGGGTCTTATGTTACATGTGAAGTCTTGTGCCGGTGTGCACAGTAATCCTCCTCGACTGTCTGCAACCTTTAGAAATGGTCTGTTCCACCCATTGGCTTCTGATAGTGGGTGCTATACAGAAATAATCAGCAGAGCACAGAGCTCCATCTTACAGTTGGGTTTCCTTGGCAGGGGGCGGGCGGGGGTGGGCAGGAAAGACAGTCCAAGCAGAAAGACGCAGAAATATAGGAAGGAGAACACATCTCTAGAGGAAAGTGGAACCTGGAGCAAGCAGCGACTAGGAGAAAAAGCTGTCCCCTGAGAACTGAATTCTCACCAACTGCAGGCTAGGAACCTATGTCAGGGTATCCAATGCCATCCCTAGGTTCAAGTTTGGCCAGAAGGGCTCACAGGACTCAGCAGCATCCAAGATGTTCCAGCAGTTCCCAGATGCCAGGCAGGGGCCATCCTCATAAGCAGGCTTTTCTAAGGACAGCAGTCTCGGGTTTGCTGTGTTAACTCTTTTCTGCACAGAGCTCAAGGTGGTTTTTAAAATCATTTCAGAGAAGGATGACCCTCACATCCCAGAGGAATACAGAAGCCAAATGTCTCCTATTTGGGTTACACTAACACTTTTACAGATGCTACCTGTAGGGTTACACTAACATTTTATAGCACTTTTTACTGTAATATGCATTTTCATATGTACATTACTTTATTTCATCTTTGAACAATGCTGGGGAGGAAGCAATATATGCTCACAGATGGGCAACCCGATGCTCATAGAGGTTTGGTAACTTGCTGACAGCCTCACATGCAGGGTGTCATGGAACTGTGCTTCAAACTTAGTTCTTTAGACTCTAAAGTCAGCACACTTTCACTAATACACAACACCAGCACCACTTCTCAGCTTGTGACAGCAATTCCAGTCCTCACCTCTAATCCACTCCCTCAGATTTCTGTTTCCACACCTGCTACATTCAGTAATGAGATTATGGCAGATTGTACCTCTCAAAAATGGTCACAGCAATATTTCCAGCCCCATTTGCCCTTCTAGATGCTTGCTACTCTCCCATGGAGATGTGAAGCCTACTTCCCCACCTCTGAAACTGAATAAGCCCTTACGACAGACTCTACAAACAGAATGTGGCAGAAGTGATGCTGTCTGCTGGCGAGGCTAGACAGTGAAGGGTTATGCAGCCTCCTCCTGAAGCCTGCTCTCTTTCTCATCCTCTCTCCCTCTCCGTCTTTCTGGAAACATGCCCCTGGTAGCCCAAGGAGACGAGTAAGATGGGCAGCTACCCTGAAGTAATCACGCTAGAAAAACATTAACACATATATATGTGGAATTTAGGAAGACAGTAACAACGACCCCATGTGTAAGACAGCAAAAGAGACACAGATGTAAAGAACAGACTTTGGGACTCTGTGGGAGAAGGCAAGGGTGGGATGATTTGAGAGAACAGCACTGAAACACGTATATTACCATATGTAAAATAGATGACCAGTGCATGCTCAATGCATGAAGCAGTGTGCTCTGGGACAACCCAGACGGATGGCGTGAGGAGAGAGGTGGAAGGGGGCGTTCCATACATGTACACCTGTGGCTGATTCATGTTGATGTATGGCAAAAACCACCACAATATTGTAAAGTAATTGGTCTCCAATTAAAATAAATAAATTAATTTTTTTAAAAAACCACATGAAAAGACCATGTGCAGATAGATACCCTAGGAGGCCTGCCTCCAGTTGTTTGAGGCTTCCCAATCTGGGCACCTGAAATGCAGGGGAAAAGAACTTCCGCTGATCCCAACCCCCAGCCTTTGAGACACTCAGCTGATACCCAGTGAGACAGAAACTAACGATCCCCACCAAGCCCCTGTCCAAACAGCAGATCCTTGAGCAAAGTAAATGTTGTCGGTGTTATGCATCAACAGGTAACTGAAACAGTGACAATGATAGACAGACAGACACATATAGTACGTATGTGTCTCATATATGTAAGAGAAAGTAGAAAGTTAGATGTATTTCTAAAACAAGAAATTCAAGCTAATCTACATTAGCACATACAATGGTTGAGACATTTTATATTTACATTGTCACTAATCTTTTCAACCTAAATTATCCCTAGTATAATGAACATTAACGCTGACTGGCAACACAATAACAAACCTGAATTTTTAAAAATATGTGTAAATCTTAAACCTTTTTGCATTTAATAGGAAATCATCGGCTATTCTCAGACAATGAAGTTATACTTAAATAGAGTCTTATTAGCCCAATAATGATGTCCTGTCACCACAAAATTGGGCATATGACCTCATTTAAAGAAGGAGCTTACAATATTCTTGGCAGACATAAGCCCCTATGTCTTCATCTGATATAACTTAAAGAGGTGGGCTTCTTGGGAGGCGAAGCATTCACACACTTTGGAAAGTGGAGCCTGACCCCTGGAGGCTGAGAAGTGCTAGGACCACACCTTTCATCGGGCAGGAAACATGAAACGGACAGGCCAGGAACACGGGGTTGGAGCCAGCACTGAGGAAAATAAACCCTCCTGATGCCTAAGCTGGCAACACCTACCTGGTGAGCTATCCTGGGGGAGAATGGAGCAGAGGCAAACGCACACGACGTGAGAGGTGGAAACTATTCACCTGTCCTTACAAGTGACAAACTCAAGATGATATAGCTGCTTCGCCTATACCTGCCGAGGTAGATTTCAGAGAAACCACAGTGACAGGCTTAGATGTAGCTACCACTACTCAGCAGAGTGGTACTGAGGGTAGTTACACCAGGGGATAAAGCTCCAGAACACAGCCACGTACCTTGCCAACTGGACACATCTAACTACAACTAGTCCTGGGAAACGGGGGGAGAATCTATCTTGTTTCATATTCACATATGAGACTGCCCTGGCTATTTACTTGGACAGAAAGAATACAATCTCAAGACAACCTAGAAGCATGCACCAGCAGAGATGAGGCAAAAGGTGCTCTGAAAACAGTTCTGTGGCCACATCTGTATAGAAGGAGCCTTCAGGAGGCTTCTTACATCATGCCTTGCTCCATACTTCAGCCAAGTTGTTTATTAAAATTAAGCTTTTAGAGAAATTCATTACCAGCAAAATTCAGGGTCAGACCTTGAATGGGAGATGCAAAGGAGGATGAACGTTAGAACAGGGAAGGGAATTTTAATTACGACAATTACAACTGCTCTTCACTTACCCTTGCCACGAGCAAATCTCAGTCCTCACCTCCCACAATAACTGAGAATTTATAATGCTGACAGAAGAGCCTGGCAGGCTACAGACCACAGGGGTTGAAAGAGTCGGATACGACTTAGCGACTTAACTACTACTACTACTATACACAGAGAAATATTTTTGGTTTCGAGGGAGTTTTGAAAAAACACATCATGCTGTTTTACTAATCTGACCTTTTAATGAAATTTCAATATTTTTCCATAAACAGAATTTTACGATGGCCCCAAATATTTCTACTACCTTGTATACATGTCCTATATAATAATCCCCTCCCCTGATGTCTGAACAGAACCTGTGAACAAGATGGCTAGTCACTCCCATGATCGTGCCACATTATACCAAGACTCAGTGAGAAGAGGCTACAGAGATTCACCTACTGATTTTGAAAATGTAAGCTATTATGTTTTGTGAAGGTAACATGACTAGGACCTAAGGGCAGCTCTTAGAAACTGAGAGCAACCCTGGTCAAAAACTAGCAAGAAGGAGGAACCTTAGTCCTACAACCACAGGAACTGAATTCAGCCAACAACCTGGATGAGTTTGAAACAGACCCTGACCTCCAAATGAGAACATAGCCCTGTAGACACCTTGATTTCATTGTAGTGAGAGCCTGACCAGAGGACCTCCATCTATGTAGTGACAAAATTTCTGACCTACAGAAAGTGTGAGATAATAAACAGATATTATTTTGAGCCACTAATTTTGTGGTTATTGTTATATACCAGTTAAAAAAAAAAAAAACTCATACACCTCTCCCTCTGATGCCTGCACCAAGCTGTGTTTTCAAAGTAGTATCACATAACACTTACCACAATGTGGATATATTTTATTATTACTGTTTTTAAAATTACACAATTTCTGGAGGGTTGGCACAGCCTCTGAATATTTCATCCTGTTTTTAATCCACTCTGTGCTAGATGCCTACAACCTGATTCAGTATGTTTTCAGCTTCTCCCTGTTTCTACTTTGTGTGTCCATGGAAAGAAAATCAAGAACAAGAATGATATTTCTGTTCCTCAGAGCAGTAAAAAGTGTTGTCCATGCTTGACCAAGGGGGGACCCCCTTCCTGGTCCATTTCCTGTGCCCTGTAATCCTCCATTACACAAACTCATACCCCTTTCTTACTTCACAGCTATTTGTGGCTTCAAGAATGGCCAAAACTCCTACTCATCCTGGCCTTGGAAGTATTACTAGGAGGAGGCACTCCATCTCCACCTCCATGTCTTCTCTCCAGGGCTTGGACTATTTCAATTACTAGCAAAAAAAAAAAAAAAAAAAAGCAAAGTATGATAAAGTCAGCTGTGGGTTAAATTTCCAGTAGCAGGAAAAATCTAAGATTATTGCCATTTGCAACCATGGTTGATGTCATAAAGCAACACAGAAGATAGTAAGTTAAAATGACCAAAAAAATTATTTAGAGCAAGCAAAACAACTCTTTACCTATCTATTTTAATTTATGATATATTCCCCCAGAATATCACAGAATGTGACCTATTTTGGAGACTGAATCACCAAGGTGATCTAGTTAAAATGAGATCATTAGGTTGGGCTCCAGTCTAAAATGACGAGTATCCTTAACAAGTGAAAATTTAGTCAGAGAGACAGGCATGCATAGAGAAGAGAAAATGTAAAGAGATATAAAGAGAAGATAGCCATTTACAAGCCAGTTGCAGACCTAGAACTCATCCTTCCCTCATAGCTTTCAGAAGGAACCCATCCTGCTGACATCTTGATATTGGACTTCTAGCTTACAGAACTGTGAAACAATATATTTCCATGGTTTAAGTCACTCAGTTTGTGGCACTTGGTTAAGGCAGCCCTGGCAAACTCATGCAGCCCACAAACTTTGCTCTGCATTTCCTCTGTCTGATAAGTCACTGTATTAATTCTGCAGGTGAACACTTAGTCACCATCTTCATTTCTCCCCCAAGTAGATCACAACTTTAGCCTTCCCAGTACAAGAAATTTTATTCCTTCACTTAATGTTTTTTTAAAGTTCATTTCCTATCTATGCTATCAGTAATGGCCCTATAGCCCTATCACGGAGAAGGCAATGGCAATCCACTCCAGTACTCTTGCCTGGAAAATCCCATGGACGGAGGAGCATGGTGGGCTGCAGTCCATGGGGTCGCTAAGAGTCAGACACGACTGAGCGACTTCACTTTCGCTTTTCACTTTCATGCATTGGAGAAGGAAACAGCAACCCACGCCAGTGTTCTTGCCTGGAGAATCCCAGGGACGGGGGAGCCTGGTGGGCTGCCGTCTATGGGGTCGCACAGAGTCGGACACCACTGAAGCGACTCAGCAGCAGCAGCAGCAGGAGCAGCAGCCCTATCACTGGACCTGCTCTAGAAACAAGCCCTGAGAACACTTCTGCACTGTTGGTGGGCATGTAAATTGGTACAGCCACTATGGAGAACAGTACAGAACTTCCTTAAAAGACTAAAACATCCAGCAATCTCACTCCTGGGCATATAGCTGGAAGAAAAATTATAACCTTAAAAGATACACACACCCCTATGGCTCATAGTGGCACTATTTACAATAGCCAAGACGTGGTAGCAACCAAAGTGTCCCGTGACAGATGAATGGATAGAGAAGATGTGGTGAGTCTATGCAGTGGAATAGTAGTCAGTCCTAAACAAGAATGAACTCATGCCAATTGCAGCAACATAGAAGGACCTAGAAATTATTGTACTAAGTGAAGTAAGCCAGACAGAAAAGACAAATATCATATGATATTACTTATATGTGGAATCTAAAAGAATGATACAGATGAATTTACTTACAAAATAGAAATAGACTCACATTCATAGAAAACAAACAGTGGTTACCAAAGGGGAAAGTGGTAGTGGGGGAAATAAACGAGGAGTTTTGGATTAACAGATACACATTACTATATACAAAATAGATAACCAACAAGGACCTACTTTGTACCCCAGGGAACTATATCCAGTATTTTATAATATGCTATAATGGAAAAGATTATGAAAAATAATATAATGTGTATAACTGAAACACTTTGCTGTACATCAGAAAATAACGTAACATTAACACTAATATAACTAACACATAAATCAACTATACATCAGTTAAAATATTTTTTTAACTGAACAGACTCTGAGAACATCCTGATAACCTTTTGATGAAGCTAGAGGAAAAGTAACAGGTAGGTAAAGATGTACAAATTTTGATGTTCTAGACAAGTTGGGGAATCAGTAAGCAAATTCACGCCCAAAAGAGAAGTCTGGACTTTATCCTCCAGGCATGAGAAATCAATGAAAAGACTTAATGGTTGCTTTGTTTGCCAAGAGCCTTATAAGTCTTTCAGGAAGATGCAATTGGCCACTATTTCAGAAGATAGATTAGGAAAAGGATCAGAGTCATGAGATCAGAAGGGAAGATATTAGAAGGTCATGGGTGGAAGAATAAAAAACCTAGATAATAGTAATACAGCAGAAAGGGAAAGAATACATGTGAAAAATCTTACGAAGAATCAACAAGATTTAGTAGAACGTAAAACGACCTTGAGTTCTCCAGTTTGGAAAAGCAAAATTGACAAGGCTAAGAAAGGCTGAAAAATAATAAGTACTTAAACAGCATAAAATATGCTATTTCAGCAGATCTTAATAGTGACTAAAAAAACATTAATAGTCGCTAAAAAGGCATTTTTGTTTTCTAGGTATATTTTAAAAACCGCTTCTCCAATACAACATTTAATCTGTCCAATAAAATTTGGAAAGTTTAAATGTTGTGTTGTTATTGGTTTGCTAAAATCATATGCAAAGCATTCAATCTCTCTTTTGGGAGAGGTTGGGGAGATGTTCATTCTTTCCTTCAGAAAATGAAGGAGAATGTCATCTTTCTTTGATTCAAGACAGGAACTGGATTATGTTACTTGGTTTTGACTGAATAAGTACACTTCTAGGCAATTCTGCCATGTGAGTGTTTCCCCATGTACACACACTCACTCATGCTCACATCCAGTTTCTTAGAACTGCATTCCGGATGGCTTCCTTCCTCAGTACTCATCAGGAATAGCCTGAGGCTTAGTGAGTGTTAACTTATAACACTAAATAGTAGCCATGAATCCATTCACCTCCATTATTTCTAAAGAAACAATTTTAGTATTAGCTAAAGTTGCCATCATCTGTTGGATCATACAAAAAGCAAGAGAATTCAAGAAAAAAACATCTAGTTCTGTTTTATAGACTATGCCAAAGCCTCTGACTGTGTGGATCACATCAAAACAAATTCTTAAACAGGTGGGAAAACCAGATCACCTTACCTGCCTCCTGAGAAATCTGTATGCAGGTCAAGAAGCAACAGTTAGAACCGGACATGGAACAACAGACTGGTTCCAAATTGGGAAAGGAGTACATCAAGGCTGTATATTGTCACCCTGCTTATTGAACTTATATGCAGAGTACATCATGAAAAATGCCAGGCTGGATGAAGCACAAGCTGGAATCAAGATTGCCGGGAGAAATATCAATAACCTCAGATATGCAGATGACACCGCCCTTATGGCAGAAAGTGAAGAGGCACTAAAGAGCCTCTTGATGAAATTGAAAGAGGAGAGTGAAAAAGCTGGCTTAAAACTCAACATTCAAAAAACAAACATCATGGCATCCAGTTCCATCACTTCATGGCAAACAGGTGGGGAAACAATGGAAACAGTGACAGACTATTTCCTTGGGCTCTGAAATCACTGCAGATGGTGACTGCTGCCATGAAATTAAAAGACGCTTGCTCCTTGGAAGAAAAGCTATAACCAACCTAGACAGCATATTAAAAAGCAGAGACCTAACTTTGCCAGCAAAGGTCCGTCCAATCAAAGCTATGGTTTTTTCAGTAGTCATTTATGGATGTGAGAGTTAGACCATAATTTCTGAGTGCTGATGCTTTTGAACTGTGGTGTTGGAGAAGACTCTTGAGAGTCAAGTCCCTTGCACTGCAAGATCAAACCAATCAATCCTAAAGGAAATCCATCCTGAATATTCATTGGAAGGACTGATGCTAAAGCTGAAGTTCCATTTTGGCCACCTGATGCAAAGAACTGACTCATTGGAAAAGACCTTGATGCTGGGAAAGATTGAAGGCAGGAGAAGAAGGGGATGACAGAGGATGAGATGGTTGGATGGCATCACCAACTCAATGGACATGAGTTTGAACACGCTCCAGGAGTTGGTGATGGACAGGGAAGCCTGGTGTGTTGCAGTCCATGGGGTCTCAAAGAGTCAGACACAACTGAGCAGATGAACTGAACTGAACTGAAGACTGCCTTAATGCAGAATCAGATGAGCAACAGGATCAGTTTTTCAAGAAGACAGGCTTTGCTGATCCTCGTATATTTAAATCGATAACATTAATATCGCTAAGGACTCTGTAAGTTCTTATTCATTTTCTCTCTACCACTCTACCTTTGGGCTCATGAAGTGCAAATAAAATGCAGAAGATGATAACCAAAGAAAGCAAGAAAATGCTATACAAATGTCAGGGGCAATTGAGGATGTGGAAAAAAAGAGCAGCTTATAGTTGGAAAACATTTACTCAAGAAAATGTAAACATCAGGATTATGGACATATTTTGAAAGGTGTCATTACCTGAAGTATGAAAAAGCAGTGTAAACCCCTAAAGCCATAAAATCATAATCTGTTATTATATGACATTCCTAAACCTCAGATCATTTGGATATTATTTCCCCAGGTAAAAGGTTCCAAGCTTTTTGCAAATGTTTTCGCTCAACTCCATGTTTCAACTTAGGCCAGGCCAGTAGAAAAGTTATCACAGTCTAGAAATGAAATTCTTTTCTCTTTACAGGAAAAAAACACAAAAAGAAACAATCTTTGAAAAATGCTGATGAAATGTAACTTTTCTCCACAATAATTTTCTGGCTTTTATGACAAAGATCTTCTGTTACTTACAACTTCCAGTGAATTTCATTCTTGGCTTAGTTGCAACCCAAAGAACTGACAGGGGATGGATATTAATATATCTCTGAGTGGTGAGGGAGCTGTTTTTCAAGTAGATTGAGGCAATGAGTGTTTGGAACACCTCATACTTCAATGAAATCCAATTTTCTCTTACAGGTTTCACCCAGTAGCAAGAAGGCACTCTTATTGAAATGCTTAGATTCCAACAGCATCTATAAAAGAGAAAAGACATTCTGCAGTGATGTTTAGCAGTTTTTTGTTATTTGCAAATGTACTTTCATCTTGTCCAGCTTCAGTGAATTCTAACCACTGAGGCAAGACCTCAGACTTCTAATGATTTGTAGAGAATAATGTTACCAGTAATTTTACATATTTCTCATGCCTGAATCCTCTGGGCTTTGTGGAAGCACACTACCAGGGATTTGCTGGCAGACTGGAATAACATTTTATAGTAAAGATGATAAACAAGGGGTATTTAAAGGGGTTGATATGGTATGTAAGGTTGAAAATATGGACACTTTCTGATAAGGAGACATTAAAGGTTCAAGAAGATTCATGGATCCAACAGTCCATGTTGTCAGGCCTTCAAATACCTTCTTTCTAATCACAAAGTCACCCCAGGCTATCTGCAGGAATGGCAGCTAGAAAATCTGTGAAAGATTTAACCTTTCTGTTAAATCCTTGAGTTACTGGGAAGAAAATCAAACATCAAGAAGGTTGTCTATAGTCACTGAGGTATTGTGGTGGCCCACTCTGAAAACTGCTACCAGCAGCTAGAACCATTGTCAAGGGTTTTCAAATCAGAGAGAGAGTTCACAAAGTCTTCTTTAATTCTTTTGTCATATGTGACAATTGTTATTGTTTTAGCAACTGTCAGAAAGTCAAAACACATTTTCAATATGAGAAGAGCTTGGGAGAACTTGAATCTTCACAATAAAGAAAGATCTTCTCTTCAGAAAGAACAACTTTAGCTTTTAGTATGGAGGTTAGGTCTCGTTTTAAACCTCAAGTCTAAGAAAGTCATGAAGGTAGGTCTTAGAAGAAAATGATCCACTTTCCAGAAACTCTGAAGTTAATTATCCACATTCATTAAGGTTCTGCTGCAGATTTTGACATAGCTAAGAGTTAATAAAATCGGAATTAACTTAAGCCCTAAGTAGGGTCTTAACTATTATCTGTATTGTATCCAAATCTCACTTACCCTGATAAGGGGTAAACCTAACATCATTTATTTGGCACTTATTCCATGTTATACAAAGTTTGACCATTTTATATACCCTCTGTAAAGTTTCACAACAACTCAGTGAAATACATATTATTAATATTCCTTGTCTGAAGATATAGGTCTAAGATCATGGTCAGATAGCTATTTGGTGGTAAAGCTTGAATTTAAACCTTAAGGCTATACATTGTCACCCTGCTTATTTAACTTACATGCAGAGGACAAAATGTGAAATGCCGGGCTGGATGAAGCTCAAGTTGGAATCAAGACTGTCGGAAGTATCAGTAAGCTCAGATACACAGATGACACCATAGGATAGAAAGGGAAGAGGAACTAACGAGAGACTTGATGAAGGTAAACGGGGACAGTGAAAAAGCTAGCTGAAAACTTAACACTGAAAAAACTAAGATCACAGCATCTGGTTCCATCACTTCATTACAAATGGATGGGGGAAAATGGAAACAGCAACAGGCTTTATTTTGTTGGGCTCCAAAATCACTGAAGATGGTGACTGCAGCCATGAAATTAAAAGATATTTGCTCCTTGAAAGAAAAGCTATGCCAAACCTAGGGAGCATATTAAAAAGCAGAGACACCATTTTTCTGACAAAGGTCCATTCAGTCAAAGCTGTGGTGTTTCCAGTGCTCAGATACAGATGTGAGAGTTGAACCATAAAGTAGGCTGAGTGCCAAAGAACTGATGCTTTCGAACTGTGGTGCTGGAGAAGACTCTTCAGACGGCCTTGGACAGCAAGGAGATCAAACCAGTCAATGCTAAAGGAAATAAATCATAAATATTCATTGGAAGGACTGATGCTGAAGCTGAAGCTCTAATACTTTGGTCACCTGACGCGAAGAGCCAACTCAATGGCAAAGACCCTGATGCTGGGAAAGACTGAGAGCAGGAGGAGAAGAGGGCAAAAGACAATGAGATGGTTGGATGGCATCATCAACTAAATGGACATGAGTTTGAGGAAACTCCAGGAGATGGTAAAGGACAAGGAAGCCTGTCTTGCTGCAGTGCACAGGGTCACAAACAGTTGACCGCAACCAAACAACAAGAAATGATCGGTTAAACCCTGATTTTCCTGTACCTGATAAAGGACACCTTGCTACTCTACCAGTAGTAGATTCTTGAACAAATCAACTACACTTAAAAGGTAAATTATATAAAGACAGTGAAGGCAAGATTACCAATGGCATCTTATTCTCGAAACCAAAGACCACTGACACATTAGGAGAAGAAGCTTTTCAAGGAATTTGTGAATAACCACAGACCCTTGGTTGAATCAAAAATTACCATTTTTCGCTAGCAGTAATCTTGATATTACTTACAAATAGCTGAGAAAAGAAGAGAAGCTAAAGGCAAAGGAAAAAAGGAAAGATATACTGATTTGGATGCAGAGTTCCAAAAAATAGCAAGGAGAGATAAGAAGGCCTTCCTCAGTGATCCGTGCAAAGAAATAGAGGAAAACAATAGAATGGGGAAGACTAGAGATCTCTTCAAGAAAATTAGAGATATCAATGGAACATTTCATGCAATGATGGGCACAATAAAGGACAGAAATGGTATGGACCTAACAGAAGCAGAAGATATTAAGAAGAGGTGGCAAGAATACACAGAAGAACTATACAAAAAAAATCTTCACGACCCAGATAACCACAGTGGTGTGATCACTCACCTAAAGCCAGACATCCTGGAATGCGAAATCAAGTAGGTCTTAGGAAGCAACACTACGAACAAACCTAGTGGAGGTGATGGAATTCCAGTTGAGCTGTTTCAAATCCTGAAAGACGATGCTGTGAAAGTGCTGGACTCAATATGCCAGCAAATTTGGAAAACTCAGCAATGGCCACACGACTGGAAAAGGTCAGTTTTCATTCCAATCCCAAAGAAAGGCAATGCCAAAGAATGTTCGAACTACCACACAATTGTACTCATCTCACATGCTAGTAAAGTAATGCTCAAAATTGTCCAAGCAAGGCTTCAACAGAAGCCATAAACTTCTAGATGTTTAAGCTGGATTTAGAAAAGGCAGAGGAACCAGGATCAAATTGCCAACATCCTCCAGATCATTGAAAAAGCAAGAGAGTTCCAGAAAAACATCTACTTCTGCTTTATTGACTATGTCAAAGTCTTTGACTGTGTGGACCACAACAAACTGTGGAAACTTCTTAAAGTTATAGGAATACCAAACCACCTTATCTGCCTTCTGAGAAATCTGTATGCAGGTCAAGAAGCAACAATTAGAACTGGACATGGAACAACAAACTGGTTCCAAATCGGGAAAGGAGCACATCAAGGCTGTATATTGTCACCCTGCTTATTTAAATTATAAGCAGAGTACACCATGTGAAATGCTAGGCGGGATGAAGCACAAGCTGAAATCAAGAATGCAGGGAGAAATATCAATAACCTCAGATATGCAGATGATACCACCCTTATGGCAGAAAGTGAAGAAGAACTAGAGAGCCTCTTGATGAAAGTGAAAGAGGAGAGTGAAAAAGTTGGCTTAAAACTCAACATTCAGAAAACTAAAATCATGGCATCCAGTCCTATCACTTCATGGGAAATAGATGGGGAAACAATGGAAACAGTGACAGACTTTATTTTCTTGGTCTCCAAGATCACTGCAGATGGTTACTGCTGCCATGAAATTAAAAGATGCTTGCTCCTTGGGAGAAAAGCTATGACCAACCTAGACAGCATATTAAAAAGCAGAGACATTGCTTTATGGACCAAGTTGAGTCTAGTCAAAGCTTTGGTTTTTCCAGTAGTCATGTATGGATGTGAGAGCTGGACCATAAAGAAGGGTGAGCACTGAAGAATTGATGCTTTTGAACTATGGTGTTAGATAAGACTTGAGAGTCCCATGGACTGAAATGAGATCCAACCAGTCCATCCTAAAGGAAATCAGTCCTGAATATTCATTGGAAGGACTGATGCTGAAGCTGAAACTCTAATACTTTGGCCACCTGATGCGAAGAACTGACTCATTGGAAAAGACCCTGATGCTGTGAAAGATGGAAGGCAGGAGGAGAAGGGCACGACAGAGAATGAGATGGTTGGATGGCATCACTGACACAATGACATGAGTTTGAGCAGGCTCTGGGAGTTGGTGATTGACAGGGAAGCCTGGCCTGCTGCAGTCCATGGGGTCACAAAGAATCAGACAGGACTGAGAGACTGAATTGAATCTTGATATACAGCAGATGATGAACTATTTCTTCACCTTGACTATTATCAGAAAAGAAATGAATCTCAGGGCTAAGGTTTAGCCTGTATAACTCTATTCAGATCAATAATAATTACTGTTTAATTTGCAAAAAGATTTATATATTCTTTGAGAGATAGAGGATTTGACATTCTGTCATTTTTTTTTTGGTCTTTATTGTTTGATTTTGGTTAAGAGAAGCAGATGATATTAGCAAAAATCTGAAGTTTAATCTATAGTAGGACATGCAGCTCTGTGTGTGATGTGTTTTTTTCTTTTTGGCATATCAGCATTTTTGTCAGAGGAAACTAAACAGAACTCTCCTCTTCCTACAACTCACTCCAATTACTTCCCTTCACTTCTTTCCCTCTGCAGCACCATCAAATTGCTGGATGGAGTGACTGGGCCACTGGATCTAAATATTACTCAGCTCTAATCATATTGAATCAGAAATTGTTAGTAAAACTGAGCTATAGCACATTAGAAACATCCAGAGATTTGGCTCTCAAGGAAATCCTGTTTTCTCTCCTCTGAATCTCAAGATACCTGAAAGAGAGTAAAAAAAAAACTTGCAAGAGCAGAGACCTGAGGGATTCAGTAGAAGTGATAATGACAATTCTTTTTTAATTCCTGGGGGAAGAAATATTCCTGAGTTTTCCACCTACAGAACAGAATAGTGTGGGATTCAGGCTGTTGGCTTCATCTTCCTTGACTTCTTCGAGAACTTTATATTCCTACTAAAGTGTGTGTTGTATAAAAGAGGGTCAGTTGACCTGCCTATAATGGGTTACAGGAGTTTGTAACTTTGCTTTACTAACTAGTGTGTGCACTCAGTTGAGGATTAACAGAAACTGCTAGCTTTATTATCACTGAAACTGATCTTTCACCATCACTAGGGAACAGAGCAAATCAATGTTCAGAAAGATACCTTCATTCTGACCTCCACCTCTGCCTCCTCTGGCTCACAACATCCTCAAGCTACCATCCTACTGGGAAATGGGAACAGATGCCCTGGAAACATCTCTTTCTAGACATACACACACGAATTTTTACAACAGTTATCCCACTCCAGAGACCAACAAGAGTTATCATTTCATTTTTGAAAGCCCCTTAGAGATGGGAGAGAATGAGAGGTTGTAGTTCAGTTCAGTCGCTCAGTCGTGTCCGACTCTTTGCGACCCCATGAATCGCAGCACACCAGGCCTCCCTGTCCATCACCATCTCCCACAGTTCACTCAGACTCACGTCCATCGAGTCCGTGATGCCATCCAGCCATGTCATCCTCGGTCGTCCCCTTCTCCTCCTGCCCCCAATCCCTCCCAGCATCAGAGTCTTTTCCAATGAGTCAACTCTTCGCGTGAGGTGGCCAAAGCACTGGAGCTTCAGCTTTAGCATCATTCCTTCCAAAGAAATCCCAGAGGTTGTAATTGCTCTACAATTTCTAGAGGAATCACTAAGAGATGCTGTGCGCTTAGCCAATGAGTGAGTAGTCCCATGTTCCTTGTGCCAAGATTCATATTCCAAACCCTATGACTTTTCTGCTTGACCATGGTAAAGCCGAGTATAGCACTATTTACCACAACTGGGAAGTCATTACATGTTTAAATGCTAGATGCAATGGGAGACTTCTTGCTAAAAATTGCATCAACATGGTGTCATAAAAAACTGGCTCTGGTCACTTGCTCTTCTTTTTCATGAAAGCATAGAAAACTAGAGGTCACACAGGAAACATGGAATGAGGAAAGAGATATGCTGAGGTTGCTATGATTTTGAAGAGAGTTGAGTAGTTGTTCAGCCATAGCATGATCTGAATGCTAGCTTGGAAACTCTGATGGGAACTTCACATGTAGAGATTTCATCATCAAAGACCTAGTCTGGCAGCCATTTTTATACTCCACCCTCCCTCACATAGACCTCTTGTATTGTAATTGTAAACATTTTTTTGGATCAGTTTACATTCTCATTTGTTGTAACCACCTATTTGCATTTCAAATGCCACAAAATAAATAAATAAATAACACAGAGGTTCTTAGCTCATTCTAAATGAAATTTCTAGGTTTTACAATGCAAATTTCTCTTGTGGTCTAGCATGTTGGTCAGGAAATGCCAATGTTTCAAAATGATTCCAGCATTTGGGGGGTGGGGGAAGCGGGCAGAGAGAAGTTCATCATATTCTATTCTCTTTGGACTTGCTGCTGACTTTCTTATCCCCAAGGTTGAATTACATTCAGCTAAGAATGAGGAAATTTTAAAACCCAAGCCCATTTGTAAATTGAGAGCTGCCTGCCAATGAAAGCCATATGTAATCTCAAATCCTGATTTTAATCAGTAGTTTCAACTTTTTCACTAAGTAAAGCTTTATGCCAGAATGCTCATGAGACAATCCTCAAGTGTCATTAGCATAATTGTGCAGCCTCAGGGATTAAGAGTAGGACAGATCTGGGCTGAAGTCCAGCTCTGCCACTAACTAGCCTTGTGACCTTGAGCCAGTTGCTTCATTTATATTAACCTCAGGTAGCAGCTCTCTCATTTGGCTTTTGTGAGGATTAAATAAACTAAGGCATGAAGAATACATTGTTTAAGGTCTGAAACATGATGAGTGCTCGGCATGTATTACCTAATGTTATTCTTCCCCCTAAAGCTTTCAAAGGACCTAAATATACATTTTACAAAGAAACAAAATCTAGCCTGGCAACAGACTCCTCATCAGAAAGACTAAGGCTAGTAGACAATAATACTTCCAAAGTTCTGTGACAATGAGATATTTTAACCTAAAATTGCATATCCAGCTAAATTAGAAATAAGCTGTCAATATTCAATAGTAAAAAACAAAAAAAAAGAAAACAGAAATATCCCTATAGTTGAATAAGACTGAATGCATTGATTCTGGCTGCAGTAAAGGTTTCACCCCATGGTGAGGTATGGATATCTGTAAGCAAGTGCTAAGGCAATACTTATTATAAGATTTAGGCTTGTGCTTCGTGATTTTGGAAAGAATGCCAGGAAGTAGGGTTTGCTTTGATTGAGGTGCTGTCCGGTGGTGGGAAGGATCCTATGAAAAGGTATCTTAATAATTTTCATCTAGGACTCCACAGACATGGAGCAGGTAGGTCTAAAGATTAAGGAGTACAGAAACAGCAATCACTCATGCTAGCTAGGAGAGGGGATGCTGGACATTATTAAAATTTGCTCTGTGTTCTCATTGCTGTCTGTGCACAGACACTTTTCCAGAGTGATCCTGTGTTTTATTTGCTCCATCATGGTCACAGAGTCAACCTGTCTAATGTTGGTGTTCTGTGAAATTGTCCATTTGAATAGGAAGCATCACTATTAGCAGCAGGTCTGCGGCCAGCTAACAGCACTTCTTTCTCCATGGAAGGGAAGAAAAAGGACATTTTTAGACATGCAAGAACTCAAATATTTTAACTTACATACACTTTTTCCTAAGAAGCTACTTGAGGATGTGCTAGAGCAAAAACAACGGTATGAACCAAAACAAGGTTTTTGAGTCCAAGAAATATTGGCACCAACCCAGACCTTTCAACAAGCTGCTACTACAAAAGGACAGAGTAATGGATCCAGGCACCTGGCTTTCAGGGGTGTGGAGATCTTTCTGAAGACTGGGTCTCCATCCTTCAATCCTCTGAGAACAGACAGTCTTGAATGAGTTTGCCTTTGGTACAGAAAATCAAAAAATCCTAACGAGGTCCACAGCATACACTGATCCTTACATACCTACTGGTAGAGACTTTAAGGAAATGGACAATAATGGCATCAATAAATTGAGGATGAAATGTAATATATGAAGGTAAAAATGAGGGAAACGGTGATTTCTTTTATTTCACAATGTGTAATGGGACAGATGGTCACCACTGTTGTTTTTCCAAAGGACAGACAAAGGCAGAGAACAGGGGAGAGGCTCTTTCTCTTCAATGTACCCAGGATTCCGTGCAATTCCAAAATGAAATTGGAATGCACTGGAAATGAGTTTGAGCAAGTTCCGGGAAATGGTGAAGGACAGGGAAGCCTGGCATGCTACAGTCCATGGGGTCACAAAGAGTTAGACATGACTGAGCAACTGAACAGCAACATATAGCAATGACATTACTAGACAATCATTTAAAAATCCCTTAAAGAAAAAAGAAGTAAATCATGCACAACTTGTGGTAAATCAATCATCTCAAATAACTCACTAATCCAATCACAACTTATCACATCACACCAGCGGGTTTTAACACTTGGGTTCGAGAATTGCAATTTTAAATGAAGTAGGCAAATATTTAAAAATCATCACTTAAAGCTAATCCTATGGTAGGAAAAAATGAGAGGCAGAAGTTAAGCTTTCCACAGCATCATTTGATCTGTAACTATTTTCCAGTTGGGAGGCAAGACAGTGGTGACAAAACGAATAAGTAAAATAGGCAAACCAGTGGTGGGGGGAGGTATATGAGGCAGGAGTTGCAGAACTGAGTGAGAAACAGGTGCATAAAGAAAAATAGAAATTTTAAATACATTACACAAGGGGAAAGAGTTTAAGATTGAAATTATAAGTGAAGAAAAATGAAGAGTGACTAAAACCTCTAATGAGGAAATATGATGAAAACAGGAAAAATGCAGGTGATATTAATAGCAACTTGGCTGGGGTATTTGAAGATGAGGGAGATAGCTAATATTTTCCAAACTATTGGTATCTTTTTAAATTATATTTCTATGATTTTGTACAATAAAAGGAACAGAAAAAAGTGAACCTTAAATTTAGATGTTATAAAATTTGAGAGGAAAGGTCAAAATTGAGAGAATTTGTTACAATTTATTTTTTTTAATGTTAAGAAGCAATGTTTTCTGAATAATATAACTAACCAAAATAAATTCTAATCTCAAATAGAACAGACTTAATATAGAGTACAGAAATAAATCACTATCACTTTTACAATAGTGTTCATAAATAGTTTCAAGGATTCGTAAATAAAGCTTTGTGATCAACTCACTAAATTGGTTCTCTTTTTGAACTACAAGATTAATTCTGAATTTGGTGGGCAGGTGACAAACTCATAAAGTAACCTTTAAGATTTCATTCAATCTATTTAAATTGGCTTGAAAACTGGCTGGCAGGCTATCAAATGCATGGCAACAAAGTGACATTTTGGGTGCCTGATGAGGTTCCCCAGAAACCAACATTAATTCAGAGTCTCACTGAACGTACCAATAGAATAGAACCCTCTCAGAGGCAATAACTGAATAAAATTACATATTCTAAGTACATACTAATCTAAGGCATCAACCTTATTATATGAAGATTGAATGGTTTTTACATTTTGATAACAATTTATCATCGATTAAGATTAAAAACACTTTGCCACCTCACACTAAGAGTTGACTCATTGGAAAAGACTCTGATGCTGGGAGGGATTGGGGGCAGGAGGAAAAGGGGATGACAGAGGATGAGATGGCTGGATGGCATCACTGACTCGATGGACGCGAGTCTGAGTGAACTCCGGGAGATGGTGATGGACAGGGAGGCCTGGCGTGCTGCGATTCATGGGGTTGCAAAGAGTCGGACACGACTGAACGACTGAACTGAAATGAAGATTAAAAACAAGCTTCAATAGGCAACACTCCAGCAAAAGAGAAGTTAAATTTAACAAGAGAAATTCCTTCTGCCTGACTTTTTTTTTCCATTTACAGGAGGAAAGGAGGAAGGAAAAGAGAGGGCCAAGAAACACCCCCTCCAACATCCAGCTTCCAAAGAAGTCCCAGGAGGGAGACTTTTGAATCCCAGGTGGAGGGAGAAGAGTGAGGGATGGACACTCAATAGAAAGAAGTGCACGCAGCCTCCTGGTTCTACTACATCTTGTTGGGAATTGATAATTCACTTCCTCTGGCAAATGATGCAGCCAATTAAATGTGAACATCCTTCACACCTGTTCCTGTTTCTAAGGCAATGAGATTTGACACAAGTGAGCAAGATGACAATATAAATCCTAAGTTGCATGGAGAAATTTATTATGTTTTTAGTAAAACCATACCCTAATCACTCAGTGCTTCAACTACCCCATTTGCAAACACAGAAATCTTTGTCTACAGGATCCTCACAGATGGCATAAGAATTCATAAAACATAGAAAATATACTTTTCCTTAGAGAAAATGAATTGCATGAATCCTGGATGTTTCCTAACATATTAATAAAATCTTGACTTCCCCATAATGGTGTATGGGAATATTATGATCATCCAGTACACCACCTGCATCCCAAATGAAAATATGAGCATCTTATCAATGTTGAAATCACTTGTCTGGAGGAGATTTGGCAATTTTCCTCAATTACTCAGTCTAATATAATTATGTATAATTTGTCTTAATGCTTAGTAAGACAATAAAATGAAAAACAGTGCTGAAAACAACCAATAGGAGACAGGAGTGTAACATATGCCTCACTAACTGTGATGAAAGATAATTCACTGCTTCAGTTATCAATATTTAATTGATACTCAGATGAGAAGCTTAAATATTTTTTTAATGAATCAAAGAAATTCTACTCCCATATGAGTAATGGTATCATAAAGGTCATATCTGTTTTGCTGTATTATTGACGCATATTCAAATTTTTCGATTCAAACGCAACAGGTTTTTTGCTGTGTTGACCTTCCTATATGAGAGGTAATTCTTTTGTCCTCTCTAACCCTGGCTTATGTCCAATGGCTTTCCTTCCCCCAGCCCTGAACACTGCAGGGAGTAGAGATGAAGAAAAGCAGGGTCAAAAGCCTACTTTCCTTTTTTTTCTCCTTTATTTGCTAATTTAGGCTGTATTTCTATAACATGCTGTTTCATAGGAAGAGGAAAGTAAGCTTGAGGTGGCATGTCTTGAAAGAGAAACTTGAGGTAGAAGTATGTAAACCTGCAAGAAAAGGGAAAACCACGATTTAATTTTTTTTTCTTGTTCAATAACACATTTTGTTTTCCATCATTGGCAAGAAGCACTAGAACAAGGCAAAGCTATTCCTATTTTAAGAGGTAGACCGACTTCTGTTCTCTATTCCCAAGATGAAACTAGTGGACAAGGAAGAAGATTCCCCTTCCACCCTCCTATCACATGTCTCTTTCCCTGAAGCTACTCCTGGATAAATGGGACAATGGCCCTATTGGAATCTATCAGCACACACGCACACACACACACCTTGCCATGTGTATGTGTTAGTACCGGGTAATAGGTAAGTCAGTCATTCACAAATATCTATTCATTCTCTCTCCATGATGCTTCTACAAGACTGCAAGTCCCTGAGGATTCAGAGGAGAATCAAAGGGCCACTACCCTCATGGAACTTTCACTCTGAACATCGTAGACTTCACCCGAATGATTAAATGTGCAAAGTGTTATTTAAGAAAAGCTCCACATGCAGGAAATCAACCCTGAATATTCACTGGAAGGACTAATGCTGAAGCTGAAGCTCCAATACTTTGGCCACCTGAGGTGAAGAGCCAGCTCATTGGAAAAGACCCTGATGCTGGGAAAGATTGAAGGCAGGAGGAAAACGGGACGACAGAGGATGAGAAGGTTGGATGGCATCACTGACTCAATGGACATGGGTTTGAGCAAGCTCTGGGAGTTGGTGATGGACAGTGAGGCCTGGCTGAAGTCCATGGGGTCGCAAAGAGTCAGACATGACTGAGCGGCTGAACAACAACCACATGAAGGGGACACAGCCCATTTCTTCCATTTATGTGTGAGTGGCCACAGGCAAAGACAGCAGCACTGAACACAGATTTACTAAGCACTTGTTATGAATAATGTATTCAAGGCCCTTTAGAGCAATGCTTGTTGCATGCCAAGTATTCAGTAAGTGACAGGAACATGTAAATAGACCCTTGCTAAGAAATAATGTGTTTCTACTTAAATTTTTCTCATGTCACTCAAATTAGACTAGAAATATTTCACTCTTAACGTTGTTGGTGTACCATTCCCAAAAGTTGGTGTGCAAAGCACCAAAGATCTTAATTAGTGGCTGAAATCTCCTTCTTTTTTCCTTTACTACCTATTCTCTTGGGCTTCCCAGGTGGAGCTAGTGGTAAAAAACCTGCCTGCCAGTGCAGGTAGACGTAAGAGATGCAGGTTCAATCCTTGGGTTAGGAAGATGGCCTGGAGGAGGGCAAGGCAATTCACTTCACTATTCTTGCCTGGAGAATCCCATGGACGGAGGAGCCTGGTGGGCTACAGTCCCTAGAATTACAAAGAGTCAGACACAACTGAAGTGACTCAACGCTCACCTACCCTATCCAAGGTCTCTATAGGTTCAATCCCTGGCTGACGACAGATGATACAATAACAAGAGCACGGGATTTAGAGTTAACTAGGCTTGTGTAAGCTGTGTTCTACCCATGACTGGCCATGTGAACTTAAATCATCTGTGAAGTGGAAACTAACATTTGCCTTATACAGCTTCTAACAGCCTGAGAGGCAGGCACCTAGAGAAGGGTCTATGACAAGCACTAACGACTGTGATACCTGAGCTGTTCTTGGAGGATAAATGAGATTCAATTCTATATTTAGAGGCCATAGGTGAAAAAACAGCCATGCACTACTGTCTTCCAAAGATGACAAAAAGGCATTATTCCTATTTGTCCTAAGCACGCACTGAACACAATTGCAAAGCAGTGATTAACTGTCTACCAGCAAAGTGGCTGAAGACTGGAAGACTTGGGGCTGCCTCTCATGGCACCAGTGGAGTTAACTTTCCCACTTGGAGCCCAAGTCAAACGCAAGGTCGACTGACTGTCCCTATTTCATCAACAGCTTAATGGCAGATTCCGATGCTGCCTCATTTAGAGATTCAGTGCAAACCCTCAAGTTGGGCTTCCTTTATAATACCCTGCAGTCTCTAAATTGCTGTGTAGGATTTTCTGAGGACTCGTCTGTGAGGACACCGTGGGCTGTTGGTTGTATGCATGCACTTGCACAAATAAGTGGTAGAAAGCTGGCTCAGGCAGAAGGACTTACATATTTTTTCCTCAAATGACATATTTGGGCATTAAAAACAATGTATTCTGTTCTCTTGCTAAAAAAGGAATAATGAAACCGGAGTGTTGCCTTCCCAGTAGCTCTCACCTTTGAATCGTGCAAACAGCAATGATCCTCCGTTTGTAGGCAGCAACAGCCTCCAGAAGCTACGGGAACATTGCCAAGATCCCTGAAAAACCTCCACAGCTAATTGGGAACCGGCTTATTAGTGACACTTTTGAGAGTCAGGTTGTCATTGAACAGAAACGAAGGAGAACACGGTGGGCGCCGTAGCCTGGAGTTAGACTGTGGGAGGGAAGAAGGCTCCTCGCAGGAACTCGGCTCTGTAATTTTCTCAAATGCTGTGCTCAGCTGCCTTACAAAAGCTCTGGATGTCAGGAGGCTATAGGCAACACCTTACCCTCAAAATCCTCCTTGAAAACTACCCCATAACCATCTACCTTGGGAGAGAGGGCTCTGTGGCCTCTCAATGTTACCCTGAACTAAAGACAACAGAAAGGAAATATATATATATATTCCTTCTCAGTAGCCTTCTGAACATGTGTCAACATTTTTATGTAGCTGAGTTTTTTTCTCACAATTACTAGACAGTTTCAGTAACAAATAACCCCTAAGGTTTTGTGTACATAAAATTTCAGTAAAGAGGGAAATGAATTGAAATTTTAATTAAAAAAATAATAATATGTCAAAATACCAGTAAGTTCATATTTAGGAAGCATCACAAGAAATGGACATGATTAGTGACTGAGATTAAGATTTTTTTTTTTTTCGGGAAGGTGATTGCCAGCGTCAGGCCAGCAAGATGCTATGTTCCAAGCGCTGCCTTTGAAGCTCATGGGAAATGCTGCTCTGATAACAAACTGGGCTTCTCAGCTCCCGCCCCACTGGAAGGACAGTATGGAATGTGGATAACCTTCCTTGACTTTTGTGCTAAGATTCTGGCCCTCACCCAAGAGAAAAAAAATAGCAGCAGCATCTGTGTCACTGTGCATCAGCAATGGGAGCCACACAAGCTGGGTGAGCCCACGTCACTGCCGCGGGCTATGTTCTCTGCTGGGTAAACTGAATCTCCATGCTACCCTGGTGGAAAGAAAGAAGCCTCGGTCCTGGAGTGAACTCCTGGGGCTTTACACTGGGGTGGGAACAAGCGAGGGAACTTTTCTGAAGGTGCCAGAAGCCCAACTAAGCACAGCAACTGGAACATGGAAAACAGCTCACAGCACCTGGTTGCCGCCTTCCTCCACTAACTGCCTCTCTCATCTGTTTCAGCAAATTCATTCTTCCCTCCCCATAATAATGATTTGCTTTTGCACATTCCATAATTCAACCCAATCTGGGATGATACATTTCCTGTATCTCAAGATAACTCAGTCTCTCCCTATCTTTTGCTTTTGACATCTCACACACAAACACACACACACACACACACACACACACACACACACACATATGCAATTAGTAACACAAAATTGGATTGGTTGTCTACCCAATGGTTCCCAGTTTTCTCCTCTGTTCTCCTTTGCTAGGATAGTCTGCCTCCCACAGGAACCTAGAATGTCAGTCACCAGTCTTCCTAGCTACTAGACATAGTGATGTCACATAGCTTTAGGGTGGCCATGTAACATAGTCCTGGGGTGGCAATGTGGTGATGGGGCATACCCAGAGTGGCCAAGTGAGAAGCTCTTGGATGGTGAAGTGACCGTCCTGGGATAGCCATGCGGGTATGGTGCTTGGGTAGCGATGTGGCACAGGCCTCTGGTGGCCACAGGATGCAGTCCTGGGTGGCCATGCAACACGGTTCACGAATGGCCGTAGAAACATTTCCGGAATGGTCTTGTGACAGTTCCGTGACATAGTTCTGGAGGGGTAACATCACCCAGGAGATAACCATGTAAAACGTTTCTAATCAATGAAGCCTAAATGATGTGCGCTCTCCAGCAGGAGAGAATCCGTAGGAACTTCTAGGAAAGCCTTCCCCTCCATATAAAGAAGGATTTTAAAAAGGCCTTTCTCACCACTAGGACTTTCCTTTGTGTGTTAAGTCACTTCAGTTGTGTTAACTCTTTGCAACCCCATGGTCTGTGGTCCTTCACACTCTTCTGTCCGTGGGATTTTTCCAGGTGAAAAGACTGGAGTGGAACAGCTTTCACACGACCATATGATGCAGTGATGACAGACATTTCATCGGCTAAGAACAGCAGACAAATGAAAAGTGCCTGGAACTCTGATGGCATTTTGAGCAAGAACAACAACCCCCGCTGGTCTACCCCTAGATTTCTTCTCAAGTGAGATAGTGACTAAACTCCTGATATACATGTCATACACACATGAGCACACACATGTACTATTTATTTTTATTGCACATACATATTTTAATGTTGTTTAGTCTCTAAGTCATGTCTGACTCTTTGAGACTGCTGAGACTATAGCTCACCAGGCTCCTTTGTCCATTGGATTTCCTAGGCAGGAATACTAGAATGGGTTGCCATTTCCTTCTCCAGGAGATCTTCCCGACCCAGAAATCAAACTCCTGTCACCTACATTGGCAGGTGGGTTCTTTACCACTGAGCCACCTGGGAAGACCATGTATTATATTTCATATTCACAATTCTGCTAGCATAGGAAACTATCAGCATTTCCCTGTAGACATTAAAATTATTTTTGCAAGCAAAGAAATGAGTTGTGTTTTTGTAAAATTTAGAACCAAAAAAAATCCAATTGAAACTTTGTGAAGAGTAACATGAGAAATCAACTTTGGTTACATAAATATGATGCAAACAGGCTTTCTGACCTGCAGTAGAGACACGCAGGGCTTTTTGATTGACTGAGTTATGTGCTAAACACTGTGTGGTAAGAAGTTCCAAGGAGTGAGTGGTCATTATGTGTAAGAAGCTCATGGCCTTATATGAGATTAAAAGTCCCCCAATTCCTGCTACTCAAAGTTTAGAATAAAGGAAACCCATCAATTTGCACTAAGGTAGCCAGAGCTACCCACAGTAATATGACCTTGACTACAGTGAGACTGAGCTTATGGTCTAGAGTTCAGCGGACTTCAAGCTGAAAGTTCTACAGCTTCCGTATCAGTGATTTCAATTCACAATAGCACAGTGTGAAGTCTACAAACCTCACTGACTATATGAAGGGATGTGAGCAAGCAAGGACACACCAGAGCCAGCAGACAAATAATATCACCTGTCAAACATCGTCTGTACAGGACACAGAAGTGAAGGCAGCAGCGTGATTACTACAGGATAACTCCCAGCTTGTTTTCTGTGTATTGAATTAGGCTGAATCTCCTACCCCCAACTCACTGTAGTAGTATGAGACAAAGGCAAATATTGTATGATACCACTTACATGTGGTATCTAAAAAATTATACTTATTTACAAAACAGAAACAGACTCACAGACATAGAAAGTAAACTTATGGTTACCAAAGGGGAAAGATGAGGGGGTGGATAAATTAGGATTTGGGGATTAACATGTATATATATATACTACTATATATAAAATACATAATCAACAAGGACCTACTGCATAGCACAGGGAATGCTACCCAATATTATATAATAAACCAGGATGGAAAAATATGAAAAAAGAATATATATAATTATATATGTGTTTAACTGAATCACTTTGCTGTACACCTGAAATGAACCTGATACTGTAAATCAATTTTAAAATAGTTTCTAATTAAAACAGACAATCAAAAAAATAGTATGAGTAAATGTCTAGTTTCTTGGATAAACTGGACTGGGGAGATCTGAAGAGAAAATTAATGAAATTACAACTAACAGAATTTATGGAAGTCAGAGTATTAACTAAAAATGAATGAATGAATCCATCACTATCCCCACACTGTTGATGCAGGGTATATAAATATTTGCCTATTTCACACATATACCTACTTAATATCAAAGTTGAGAGCTAAACGAAAACTTTCGATTATCCAAAAACAAATGAGTAGTTAAGCATGGTAATCCTTCCCTAATGTAATCCTCCTTTTGTTTGATAAAATGTGTATTTTTCGGACAGGATTTCCTAACATGTAGGGTTTTTCAAGAAAGTTTTCTAAGGTCAAATAAATGTGGAAAATACTCTTTACGCAAAGTTGAACCTGTTGCTTTGAGGCAACCTTTCTGAAGCCTTTAATATGCAGCAGGACCATCTGAGAGACTAGAGAGATAGCTTCTCTAAAAATTACGTAACCATTATGTAAGCCTTCCTCACAAAACAGCCCGAGACTAGTTTCTTGCAGAATGTAATTTGAAAAACACTGATTTAGACTTTAAAATCCAACCCACAAATAATAAATATTTAATTTTTACATATATTTCCTTTATTTAAAATATTTAAATGTATTATAATTATTTAGAATTTAACCTTGTATTCAATTGCATTTTCACTTATCAGCAGTCTCTTTTATGATTTCATAACTCTGGAAATGTTAACCTTAATACATGGTTTGGTCTGATAGGGCAGTTTTTAAAATACATTTTCAAGGATGGATCATGACTAATACATTTTCTGATCTCCCCTCAAAATACGTGAAAATATATATATATTTTTTTGTATCATCATTGTATGACATTCATCTTGGCTATGTGCAGAATTATTCGGTCCTGGAATCATGCCTCAAAATAGGAGGCAAAATTTGTTATATATTACTGCACAAACCTTAGGGGCAAGCCTGAATTTTTATTTCGTATATAAGTTTGTGGATAAGAAGAAGGGGATAAGCATGAAGTTAAACCTGGATACTCATAGGCTGCCTATTTGTTTTGATTCATACTATTGAAATGTTTGAAAGTATGTGTATAGGGTGAGTATCCAAACCAATTTTGAATGAAATTTGCAAAGCACTTTAAATCTATATGACTCGTTTACTATGGAGTCTCAAATTGCTGGGGCATAAACATGAAAAGCATTCTTTTGATCCAATAATTGGTACCTTCCATGTTCAAAGGTACCTCGTTTCCTACTGGGTACCCAGTTTCCTAATTGGCATCTCAGTTTGACTCAAAATCTCACTTTTCTGGAAGGTCTCATTTTAGTTATTAAAAGACAAACACATTCCTTTTAACTCACAATCTATTAAATTCAAAGTTTACTTCTATTCCTTAGAAGTTCACCCTATCCCCTTCCCTCAGGATATGCTTGTGGTTCTAGGGTTTGAAGTAGAGAGGTCTGGAGTGAAGCAGAACTGTTAGAAATCCATGTTCACTGTAGATCTTTAATATAATAAAGCACTTAAAAAAGCAGAGGAAGACAAATCTTTCAGTTCTAACACTTAATAGTAACTCATTTTCCCGTGTGCTTCCTAAACGTGTTCATTTGACACACACACATACACAATTGTGTTATTTGCACAGAACACTGGGGAAAATGGGGAGGGGGGTGGGGGTTTCTATATGACTTGGAGAAAAAATTCTATTATGAGAAACAAAATACAAAATATTGATATTATCAGTTCAGTTCAGTTCAGTTCAGTCGTTCAGTCATGTCCGACTCTTTGCGACCCCATGAACTGCAGCACTCCAGGCCTCCCTGTCCATCACCAACTCCTGGAGTTTACCCAAACTCATGTCCATCGAGTTGGTGATGCCATCCAGCCATCTCATCCTCTGTCGTCCCCTTCTCCTCCTGCCCCCAATCCCTCCCAGCATCAGGGTCTTTTCCAATGAGTCAACTCTTCTCATGAGGTGGCCAAAGTATTGGAGTTTCAGCTTTAGCATCAGTCCTTCCAATGACACCCAGAACTGATCTCCTTTAGGATGGACTGGTTGGATCTCCTTGTAGTCCAAGGGACTCTCAAGAATTTTCTCCAACACCACAGTTCAAAAGCGTCAATTCTTCAGTGCTCAGCTTTCTATTAAATACTGAATTTGCATAACATTTCCAGTAAAATTTTATTAGTCCTTTTTAGTCACTTGATCTTATTTCCAAGAAGAAAAATTTCTTTTAAACAGGTTTGTTTTACACCTTTACTAAGGTATGCTTATGCTACTACTGCTAAGTCACTTCAGTCGTGTCCAACTCTGTGCGACCCCAGAGATGGCAGCCCACCAGGATCCCCCGTCCCTGGGATTCTCCAGGCAAGAACACTGGAGTGGGTTGCCATTACCTTCTCCAATGCAGGACAGTGAAAAGTGAAAGTGAAGTCGCTCAGTCATGTCCAACTCTTAGCGACCCCATGGGCTGCAGCCTACCAGGCTCCTCCGTCCATGGGATTCTCCAGGCAAGAGTACTGGAGTGGGGTGCCGTTGCCTTCTCCTTACTAAGGTATAATCAACATTAAGTATTTTGCATTATTCAAAGTACACAATTTGATAAGTTGTTTTTATTATATAAGTTTCAGGTGTACAGCATTATTATTCCACATCTATATAAATACAAAATGATCACCATCACAGGTCCAGTTACCATCAATCACTACACAGTTGATCCCCTTCATCTATTTCCCTCACCTCCAACCCCCTTCCCTCTGGCAACCACTAATCTGACCTCTGTATCTACGAGTTAGTTTTATTTTGTTTGTTCATTTGTTTTATTTTTGTAGGTTCCACATATGAGTGAAATCATAGAGTATTTTTCTTTCTCCAGCTGACTTATTTCATTTACTATAATATATTCAAGGTCCATTCATGTTGTAAATAGAAAGATTTCTTCCTTTTCTAAGGCTGGATAATATTCCCTCCTGTTGTGATGGGGCCATGGCTAAAGCTGCAGCATGCCAGTGGATGGAGCTTGCCCTCAGACTAGCTTCCATGTCTACCCTCCACTGTGGCCACATTGGTGTGCAGGGTCATTGCTTAGATGGCTGTGGGGGCCAGCCAAAGTCAGGGGTGAGCAAGCTCTCAGCAGGGTACACCCACTTGCATTAACAGGTTAGAAAGAGTATTTTAAAATGCTGCCTGCCAGCACCTGAATTAGCAAGGTGGCCTAAAACTGCAAAAGCGGCTCTTGCCAGTGTCTCTGTACCTGACTAGCACCCCAGATGGGTTTTGCCTCTCTGGCTGATGCTTCAAAGTTGATAAATGGGTCCGCTTCACCTGTGGTCCAAGTACTTTTCAATCTAGTGTTTTTGCACTGGTTTTGGGGTTGAGTGAGTTTGACTACAGATGCATTGAGAGAGAGTTTTCCACTCCCTCTAGTTCTATAGTTTTCCTGGACGTAGTTCCCATTGGTTTTCAAAGTCAGGTGTTTGGAGGTTCATCTCTCCTGTGCAGGATCTAGGGTTTGGGATGCACAACTCAAACCTCTTGTTCCTCAGGGAAAAGACTGGTACCTTTGTGATCCCCCCTGATGTAGAATATCACAGGTAGGTATACGTGTGTGTGTTTTCCTTTGGCAAGATCATCCCTCTGCCTCACCTGTATCTCAATACTGTCCTTTTAACCTTTGTTGTAGAAGCTCTGTTCATCCAGTTTTCATGTCTCTTTTCTGAGGGAATTATTCCACATATAGTTGTAGATTTGTTGAATCAGGAGGAAGAATGAGTTCAGGGTCTTCCTATGCCACCATCTTGCACTCTCGTACAATTTGGTGAGCTTTGACATGTGTAGATGACTATGAAACCGTCACCAAATCAACATAAAAATCATGCCCATTCTGCAAGGGTTTCCTAGAGCAGGCCTATAATCCTTCCTCCCCATTCTTTCTTCATGCCATAGACAGGCAACAACTAATTTATTCTCTGTCATTAATATTTACTTGAACCTTCTGGAATTTTATATAAGTGGAATCATAGGTATATATTTTCTTTTGTTCAGAGTCTTTTACTCATCTTAATTACTTTAGATTCGTCCATGCTGTTGAATGCATAAATATTTGATTTATTTATATTGTTGAGTAATATTTCATTATATGGCTATACCACAACTAATTGGCATTAACTTGTTGGTGGTCACTTGGATTGTTTCCACTTTGGTTATTATAAACACAACTGCTATAAATATTCATGTACATGTCTTTTTGTGAACATATGCTTTCACATCTCTTGGATAGGATTAGAATGACTGGATCATATGAGAAGGCTATGCCTGCTTTTTTTTTACAGAATTGCCAAACTCCTTGGAAGTCATTTTCCCATTTTCTTTTACCACAAACAATGTTTGTAGGTTCCAGTTGCTTCACATCCTCATAAAAGTGTGGTCACCTTTTTATTTTTACCCAGTCCAATGGGGGCATAGTGATAAGTATTTTATTGTGTTTTTATTTGAATTTCCCTAATGAATAATGCCCCTTGATGATCATAGCCTTGTCATGGCAAAGGGGTTTGCATAACTCAATGAAGCCATGAGCCATGTCACGCAAGGCCACCAGAGAAGGACAGGTCATAGTGGACAGTTCTGACAAAAAGTAGTCCACTGGAGGGGGGAATGGCAAACCACTCCAGTATTCTTGCCATGAGAATACCATAAAGTATGATAAAGCTTGAAAAAGCATACGATATGGCAAGTATGATAAAGTATGATATGAGTATGATAAAGCAGAAAGTCAATACCAGAAGATAATATCCCCAGGTTGGAAGGTGTCCACTGTGCTACTGGGGAAGAGTGGCCTTTGAGGCCTTTAAAGAAGGCTTTCTTAAATGAACAGTGCAAAGAAGCAGAGGAAAACAATAGAATGGGAAAGACTTGTGATACCTCCAAGAAAATTGAAGATATCAAGGGAATATTTCATGAAAGGATGGGCACAATAAAGGACAAAAATGATAAGGGCCTAACAGAAGCAGAAGAGATTAAAAAGAGGTGGCAAGAATACACAGAAGAACTATACAAAAAAGGTCTTAATAACACAGATAATCATGATGGTATGGTCACTCACTTAAAGCCTGATATCCTAGAGTCTGAAGCCAAGTGGGCCTTAAGAAGCATTACTATGAACAAGGCTAGTGAAGGCGATGGTATTCCAGCTGAGCTATTTCAAATCCTGAAAGATGATGCTCTTAAAGTGCTGCACTCAACATGTCAGCAAATCTGGAAAACTCAGCAGTGGCCACAGGACTGGAAAAGGTCAGTTTTCATTATAATCACAAAGAAGAGCCATGCCAAAGAATACACAAACCACCATCAATTCAACTTATTTCACAAGCTAGTAAGGTTATGCTCAAAATCCTTCAAGCTAGGCTTCAGCAGTACGTGAACCGAGAACTTCCAGATGTTCAAGCTGGATTTAGAAAAGGTAGAGGAACCAGAGATCAAATTTCCAACATTTGTTGAATCACAGAGAAAGTAAGAGAATTCCAGAAAAACATCTACTTCTGCTTGATTGACTACACTAAAGCCTCTGACTGTGGATCACAACAAACTGTGGAAAATTCATGAAGAGATGGGAGTAATAGACCACCTTATCTCTCTCCTGAGAAACCTGTATGTGGGTCAAGAAGCAACAGTAAGAATCCTACATGGAACAACAGACTGATTCCAAATTGGGAAAGTAGTATGACCAGGCTGTATACTGTCATCCTGTTTATTTAACTTACACGCAGAGTACATCAGGCGAAGTGCCAGGGCAATGAATCACAAGCTAGAAACAAGATCGCCAGGAGAAATATCAACAACCTCAGATATGCAGACGATACCACTCTAACGGCAGAAAGTGAAGAGGAGCTAAAGAGCCTATTGATGAGAATGAAAGAGGAGAGTTAAAAGGCTGGCTTAAAACTCAACATTCAAAAACTAAGATCATAGCTTCCTGTCACATAACTTCAGGCAAATAGATGGAGAAAAATGGAAACAATGACAGATTTTATTTTCTGGGGCTCCATAACCACTGCAGACTGTGACTTCAGTCATGAAATTAAAAGATGCTTGCCCCTTATTAGAAAACCTATGACAAACCCAGACAGTGTGTTAAAAAGCAGACATCACTTTGTTGGCAAAGGTCCATTAAGTTAAAGCTCTGGGTTCTCCGGTAGTCATGTATGAATGTGAGACATGGACCATAAAGAAGGCTGAGCACCAGAGAATTGATTGCTCCTGAATATTCATTGGAAGGACTGATGCTGAAGCTGCAGCTCCAATACTTTGGCCACCTGATGCAAAGGGCTGACTTATTGGAAAAGACCCTGATGCTGGGAAAGACTGAAGGCAAAAGAAGGGGGTGGCAGAGGATGAGATGGTTAGATAGCATCACCAATTCCACTGACATGAATCTGAGCATGTCTTCTCAGTCTATCTCTTCACTACAGGGGATAGTGAAGGACAGGGGAGCCTGACGTGTCGCGATCCATGGGGTCACAAAGAGTTAAACACAGCTGAACAATAGCAACAATGAATTATGATGAAAAAGAACTTTTCATGTACTTATCTGAACATCTGTATATCCTCTGTGGTGAAGTGTGGGTTCAAATCTTTTTGCCCATTTTATTGAGCTTTTTAAACTTATTATTGAGTTGTAAGAGTTTTTAATATTAAAGATTCAAATTCTTCATCATATGCATATTTTGTAAGTATTTTCTATCAATCTGTGTCTCCGTTTTTCTTTTTCTTTAGGGTGTCTTTTGAAGAGCAAAGGTTCTTAATTTCAATGAAGTTCAATTATTTAATTTTTACTTTATATACTTCTTGGTTTGTCTGTTGTACTTAAGAACTTTGCCAAACCAAAGGTCATGAACATTTTCTCCTAATAGTTTTATATTTTTAGCTCTTACACTAAACTCTATAAACCATTTCAAGTTATTGTTTTTATATCATGAGGAAAAGAATAAGCTTCATTTTTCCAAACGACTATCTAATTGTTCCAACACTTGTAGAGAACATTATCTTTTCTCTTCCTGGCCGTCTGGCAAAAATCAATTAATGATATATGCATGGGTCTATTTCTGGACTGTATTCTACTGGTTTACTTTACCCTCTCCTTAACGCTAGTATTACACTATCCTGTTTATTGTAGCTTTATAATAAGCCTTTAAATTATGTGGTGTAAGAACTCCAATTTTTTTCTTTGATAAAGTTGTTTTAAATACTCTTAATCCTATGCATTTTCATGTATTAGAATCAGCTTGTTATACATCAAAAGCCTGCTTTTCATTAGTAATACATTGAATCTATAGCTAAAATGGGGGAAATTTGTCATCTTAATAATATGAATGTTCTGAAGCATCAATAGATATATCTTTTTAGTTATCTAGGTTTTTAAATTACTCTCTGCAGCATTTTGCAGCTAAATGTAGATATATACCATTTGTCAAATTTATCAGTCCTAACCTAACACTCTCCTTCTAGAATCTAATTCTTTCTTGAAACTACCTTTGAAATTAGCTAATACCTGATGTCATCTTCTGTCCAGATTAACCCTCCGTCACCAAGTTTGTATCATAGGAGGAAGAATTTGCAGCTGTGCATTAAATATTTCATTAAGTTATTTAAGCATAATCCATTGGGTTTAAAAGTAAACTGTCATCTAAAGCTATCACCATGAACTGTCTACACCTTATTTTCAGGAGGCCATTAGAGGAAAATATTATGCATAAAAATGATTTAAACAACATCTGTTTCAGTCAGTGATTTAATCCTCTCAGAGACAGCTGAAAGCATAATATTTTTGTCACACAAGAACACAGCTTTCTTTCTAAATGGGTTAAGTTCATGTGATGGCAGAACATAGAGGAAAACTATAATGGGAAAATATGAATAGCAGCGGGCTTAGCTTTAGCCATGCAGTCTTCAGTTCAGTTCAGTTCAGTCGCTCAGTCGTGTCCGTCTCTTTGCAACCCCATGAATCGCAGCACGCCAGGTCTCCCTGTTCATCACCATCTCCCAGAGTTCACTCAGACAGATATCCATTGAGTCAGTGATGCCATCCAGCCATCTCATCCTCTGTCGTCCCCTTCTCCTCCTGCCCCCAATCCCTCCCAGCATCAGGGTCTTTTCCAATGAGTCAACTCTTCTCATGAGGTGGCCAAAGTACTGGAGTTTCAGCTTTAGCATCATTCCTTCCAAAGAAATCCCAGGGTTAGTTCACAAAAATAACAAATCAGTCACATAGAAACTTTTCTGGCAAGTTGTGTGTCAACCAAGAATGAACTTTAGAGTAGGTTTCCTGGGCTGCCAGACTTTAAAACCAGAAAACAAGTAATAAAAAGATAAGTATAAATCTTTCAATAATCAAGTTAATTGTCAATGGACTGATGGCTCTGATCAAAAGGCATAGGCTGTCTGATTGGATAAAAAATAAGACCCATCCACATAATGCTTACAAGAGACTTCAGAGCTAAAGACACACACAGACTAAAAGTGAAAAGCTGGAAAAATATTTCATGCAAATGCAAGTGACAAGAAAGCTAGGTTATACTCATATCAGACAAAATAAATTTTAAAACAGGCAAAAATGAAAGACAAAGAAAGGTGTTACATAATGATCAAGGGATCAATACCAGAAGAGGATACAACACTCAATACATATGCTCCTAATAAGCACATAAATATATAAAGCAAATATTACAGACATAAAGGGAGAAATTGACAATAAAACAATAATAGGAGGAAACTTTAACACTCCACTGACATCAATAGACAGATCACCCATACAGAAAATCAATAAGGAAACAGTCTTAAATGACACATTAGATCAGTTAGAATTAACAGATATCTAAAGAATATCTTAACCAAAACAGCGAATGCACATTCTTATCAAACATACATGAAACATTCTCTAGGATAGATCACTACTAGGAAACAAAACAAATCTCAACAAATTTAAGAGGACAGAAACTATATCAAGACTTTCTTCTGATCACAATGGTATGAAACCAGAAATAAATCACAAGAAGAAAAATGGGGAAAACAAACATGGACACTAAAAAAAAATAACATTAATGCGCCAATGAAGAAATCAAAATATTTTGAGAGAAATGAAAACAAAAACACAGCATTTCAATATCAATGGGATGCAGCAAAAGTATGTAGATCTCAGAAGGAAGTTCATTGCAAAAGAGACCTACCTTAAGGAATAAGAAAAATCTCAAAAACCCTATTCTATCATCTAAAGGAATGAGAAAAAGAAAAACAATGAGATATCACCTAACACCTCTCAGAATAGCTATCATCAAAAAAACCATAAATAATAAGTGTTAGCGAGGATGTGTAGAAAAGGAAATGCTAGTACAGTGCTGGCGGGAGTGTAATTGGCATAGCCACTATGGGAAACAGGTTGGAGATTCTTCAGAAAACTAAAAATAGGATTACCTATATTTAGAATTCCATTCTTCAAAAAACTAAAAATAGAGTTACTTATATTCAGTGGAATAAGTAATTCCACTCTTGGGTATATATCTGAAAAAAAAATGAAAGCTCTAATTTGAAAAGTTACATCACCCCAATGTTTACAGCAGTATTATTTACAATAGTGAAGACATGGAAGCAAACTAAATGCCCATCAACAGATAAACAGAGAAGATATGGTATATATACACTACTATATATAAGATATATAATAAGGACCTACTGTATATCACAGGAACTCTACTCAATACTCTATAATAACCTATATATATATAGGAAATGAAGGTTACTCAGTCATGTCTGACTCTTTGTGACTCCATGGACTGTGGACTCTTTGCAACTCCATGGACTATACAGTCCTTGGAATTCTCCAGGCCAGAATACTGAGTGGGTAGCCGTTCCCTTCTGCAGGGGATCTTCTCAACCCAGGGATCCAATCCAGGTCTCCTGCATTGCAGGCAGACTCTTTACCAGCTGAGCCACCAGGGAAGCCCAAGAATATTGGAGTGGGTAGCCTATCCCTTCTCCAGCAGATCTTCCTAACTCAGGAATTAAACCAGGGTCTCCTGCATTGCAGGCAGATTCTTTATCAGCTGAGCTATGAGGGATATATGTGTGTGTGTGTGTATATATGTATAACTGATTCACTTTGCTATACAGCAAAAAGTAACACAACATTTTACATCAACTATACTCCAATAAAATTATTTTTTAATCTTTTATCAGGTAAAGATTTGATAGTACCATTAATGCTAAAATATAAGTGACTAATAAATGTTATCTTCCACTGAGAGAAAGAAAAAACAATATGATGTGGTATACATACATACATATATTACTCATATGTGGAAGGTTACTCATACGTGGAATATTACATATGTGGAATATATGGAATATTACTCTGCCATAAAAAAGAATTAAATTCTGCCAATTGCAATGTCATGGATAAATCTAGAGGGTATTATGGCTAATGAAATAGGCCAGACAGAAGGAGACTAAAACAGCATATTATCTCTTATATGTAGACTCTAAAAAATAAAACCAACAAATGAATAGAACAAAAGAGAAACAGACCCACAAATAGAGAGAACAAACTCATGGTTATCAGCGGGGAGAGGGAAAGTGAGAGAGACAAGATATGGGGAGCAGTTTAATAGGCATAAACTACAATGTACAAAATAAAAGCTACAAGGATATATTGCACAGCACAGGGAATATGCCCAGCATTGTATAACAACTTTAAATGGAGCCTAATCTAAAAAAAAAAAAAAAATTGGAATCACTATGCTGTACACCTGAAACTAAACAATATTGTAACTATACTTAAATAAAATAATAATAGAGATGAGTATAGGCAACTTTTTTAAGGAGATTTATTTAACAGTAAGCAGGAAAATGGCTTTAATTTTCAACTATTAGGGAAAGAAAAGGAAAAGATCAAAGTCTCTAATTTGTTGGATTAAGTATGTGTTAACACTATTAACCAAGATTAAAATTAGATATGGAATAATGACACCAGAGATTTGGAAGAGGTAAATGGTGGGCTTACTTTGGAGCCTATTAGGTCTGCATACAGAATTACCTAATCAAGGCAAGCCAGAATTAGAGGCCAGGGATCTCTGAACAGAGCTAATATCTCAATGGTGGACCGCCCTGGTGGCTGAGACCGTAAAGTGTCTGTGAGAGACCTGGTTTCAATCCCTGGGTTGGGAAGATTCCCTGGAGAAGAAAATGGCAACCCACTCCAGTACTCTTGCCTTGGAAATCCCATGGACGGAGGAGCTTGGTGCAGGCTACTATCCATGCGGTTGTGAAGAGTCAGGCACAACTGAGCAACTTCACTTTCAAGGTATGAGTAAGGGAAACTGGAGCTTTCCCAGAGCAGCCCATGGGGTTTGAGGACTGGGAAAAGTTGTCCTTTCTTGAATTGAGTATATTTAGGGAGGAAACAGGGAGAAGGTAATGGCACCCCACTCCAGTACTCTTGCCTGGAGAGTCCCATGGACGGAGGCGCCTGGTGGGCTGCAGTCCATGGGGTTGCTAGGAGTCGGATAGACTGAGCGACTTCACTTTCACTTTTCACTTTCATGCATTGCAGAAGGAAATGGCAACCCACTCCGGTGTTCTTGCCTGGAGAATCCCAGGGACGGGAGAGCCTGGTGAGCTGCCATCTATGGGGTCGCACTGAGTCGGACACAACTGAAGCGACTTAGCAGCAGCCGCAGGGAGGAAAAAGAGAGTCTCCAAAGCCTCAACACAAAAAAAAGAAAAGTTAAGCAAACTGCATTCAGAAACAAAGTAAGACACTCCAGTTGATTTGGAAAGGAAAGCTGTGATTGTCACTTATGCAGAATGACCCTCAGGAATGCCAGTGATTAGACAACGGAAAGGAATGCTGTTAAAAGCGGAGACTTGGGATACACATCCATTTCCTGCTATGCAAGAAACTATCATTGTCTTCACCTCATATCAGCTTTCCATTCCTCTTATTAATGTTGGTTTGTTGGAAGTCCAACTTCGATAGCCCTTGGTGTCTTCCATCAGTCTGGTGAACCCCAACTGTTCCTTAGAGGCAGAAATAAAATTGGAGTCAGGAGCAGAGTGCAGACAACTTGTGGGCTGCTTCTCACATCTCTTGTTTGAGGCTCTCAAGGAATTGAGAATCTGCACAGATCTATGGAAATATGATGAGTTCACTGGATACAATGAATTTGAATACTTGGCCAAACGGAAAGGCAGGCTTAAACTCAGGAAATGTGTTCAACAGAAGTAAAAAGTACTAATACCTGAATATTCCCCATTTTACCCCTCCTTCCTTCCCTCCTTTAGCACTTGCTGAGTTCTCCTTTAAGTAGAGGAGCTTGGTAATATAATATAATAATATAAAACAAAAAGTGAAGTTAACCTACATCACAATGAGCTTGGAGATAAAGACAGAAAAATCAGGTGGGCTGAACGTTGAAGCAAGTTTCTGAGGGTTTGAAGTCAACAGTGGAAAATGAAATGTTTCAGGGAGCAACTGCTTTCTACTGTAGGAGCCCCCAAAGATGCAAAACACAGGTGACATTTTCACCTGTGTTGTGCATAAAAAATGCTCTCAGTTTATGCATTTAATTGAGAAGCTATTTAAGGAACTGAATGATTTTAATTATCTTTGGGCTGAGTAATTTTTTATATAAATGGTAATTATAATGCTCTAAAGGAACAGAAATTTTGAAGTGATTTGAAAAGAGAAAACTGGATGAGAAAATGAGTGAGCATACCTCCCATAGTAGAGTAACATCCAGTTTAAAGGATTTAGCATCTTCACCATGTTATCGTTCAAGCAGAGCTATAGCAGTGTCATCAAACAATACAATCTACCACATTAAATCAATGCCTCTAATTTGAAAATTATATATTTTAAAAGTTTGTTTTTAACTTGTGTACTGTTTTTAATATATTCATTCATGTCTGAGTATGTTTAAGAAACATTTTCATTAAAATAATATACTTTAATGTGGAAAGAAAGAATTTGGCCTCTACATGTGGTTCACTTTTACTAAATTTGAAAAACGCTTGGAACACAACTTGCCTTATGCAAAGCTTGATGAAAACGTGCTCTGAGACAGGCACAGGCCACAGCGAGCAGCTGGCAAAAAGCTGAACAGATGCCCGAGCAGCTCCAGAGTAAAATACAGTGTTTAGGAACTTTTTATCAAATCTATAGAAATGTTTTATTCTCCAGCTTTTAAAAATTTTGGATAATCATATCTCAGAGGTACTTTAATAATAGCCATTTATGTTTATGATATCTTTCACTGTAATGCACATTTATTTAGCTACCTCAAACTATAATTTTGTGTTTTCTATGAATGAGCCTTGCACTGACCAACTATAGGCAGCATCTTGATATTCCCGGCAATCATAATTCAAAATAATGTAGTCATATTCTAAACAATGTCCTGAAAAGTGAGATAATAAAAGTATTATAATGTTGGCATAGCAACTAGGCCAATCAGTTTAAACACACAAGGATTCATAATTTTAAATCACACTTAAACAACCAAGACTGTATCGACTGTATTGTCATCAATCCTTATTCATTCTTTTTCAGTCATTTCTTTCATCCTTATTCTGTCATTTCTGTTTATTGTTGAATGCTACTTGCCTCCCTTTAACTCTTAATTCAACACTTAACAATGTATATTTTTGAGTGATCACAACTTTTAGTATGGATGGAAGTATTATAAGATTTGGCCCTTCTCATCCTGACATTTCTTTTTATTATGCTTCCTCTTGCTCAAACTGAGTTCCAGTCAAATTGAAATTCTTCCATTTTTTGATCAGCATATAATCTCTGTAATCTTAAAAATGCCTCTCAAATGTTCACATTATTGAGTTCATCTAGTCCAGCAGCTTTTCCTCAAGGCTGAGAGAGGCTGCCAGGTATAGCAAATAAAACTACAAAATGCCCACTTTAATTTGAATTGCAGATAAACTGTGATTTTTTTTTTACTATAAGTATAGCAACTCTATTACCTAGTACATACTTATACTAAATAACTGCTTATCTGAAATTCAAATTTTATCAGATGTGTGTGTGTGTGTGTGTGTGTGTGTGTGTGTGTGTGTGTGTGCATGTGCATGTGCTCAGCTGTGTCTGACTGTCTGACTCTCCAGCTTTTAATTTTGGATAATTTTTCAATCCATGGACTGTATTCTCTAGGATCCTCTGTCCATTGAATTTTCCGGGCAAGAATACTGGAGTAGGTTGCCATTTCCTACTCTATTTTACCAGATACCCCTATTTTTATCTGGCACCCTTTGGCTAGGACTCTCAATTCTACAACTTCTAATTTGTTATAAAGCATGCCTTCTCCCTCTGGCATGGCTGAAAAAAGTAGAGTCTACTATACCAAAGAGTAAGATGATGGCCCTAGGCCTGGCCTGCCAGCCTTTGGTATGACATCAAGCACTTCCTCTCAGCTGAATCTTGAGCCTCTTTTTCACATTAATTTCACAGCCTGCACTGCCATGTTGCTCTGTATTATTTTCTAGATTTCCTTGTCTTCTAACTGGCTCAGGCTCTGATGGATGAGATGTAAATTACATCTGATATTCCTTCTGGGACATACATGGGGTAAGAGGGACCCATCTCAAACTCAGGTTCCTGGGGCCAGTACTAGACACAGTGACAAGTGGGGCAGGTTAGTATGGCACAGTCGGTAGCCAAGGTCCAAGTCCTGTGTGAGACCGGGCCTTCAAATACACATATGAAGCCTCATGTTCAAGAGAGCAGGAAGAAAATAAGACAGGGAAAAAAATAAAACAATATGCAACATAATCTGCAAGATGAGGCAACAAGAGAGAGGTGCTCCTATGGAATATTTTCAACAGACTGATTTTCAAGGAGAAAATTGTTAAGAAGGCCAAGTTAATTTGGACAATTCACTTTCCAGCTTTGGTTGCCCAAAGACAGAGAGGTCCTATCTTCAACCTTAGGAGTGGAAGACATTCTTCTCCTAGGTAGCTCCTTGATCTCAACCCTAATCCTACATAAAATTCAAAGCCCAGACTTATCTTGAGATTCTTTCCTTATTCCCTACTTAGATGTTCTCATTTTGTGTGACTTTCCCAGTGTTGTCTCCCTGCCCCATGTCCACATCTGCTCGGTTCTCACAGCCTAATGTAAGGAAAGAGATTAGTCATGGCCTTATACTATGTTAAAGATCATCATATCTACTAGGTGACAGCTGCTGCTGCTGCTGCTAAGTCGCTTCAGTCGTGTCCGACTTTGTGCGACCCCACAGACAGGGGCCCACTGTCTCTGGGATTCTCCAGGCAAGAACACTGGAGTGGGTTGCCATTTCCTTCTCCAATGCATGAAAGTGAAAAGTGAAAGTGAAGTCGCTTAGTCGTGCCCGACTCTTAGCGACCCCATGGACTGCAGCCTACCAGGATCCTCCATCCATGGGATTTTCCAGGCAAGAGTACTGGAATGGGGTGCCATTGCCTTCTCCGAGGTGACAGCTACCTATATTCAAATTATAGTGCCTAAGGAATCACAGCCGTATTCTAACATAGTATGCATTATAACCGTCATTTAATATCCCTGAAAACAAATTTAAAAGCTGTTCACTCACTCCAGCAGCCATGCCAGAGCTTCAGTCATGTGCACTCTTTGCAACCCTAGGGATGTAGCCTGCCAGGCTTTTCTCCATGGGATTCTCCAGGCAACCGTATGGGAGTGGGTGGCCATGCCCTCCTCCAGGGGATCTTCCTGACCCAGGGATTGGACCCACACCTCTTATATCTCCTGCATTGACAGGCAGGTTCTTCACCACCAGCGCCACCTGGGAAGCTGCACTCCCAACAGCAAGGCATCCAAACAATGACTCATTAATCAAATAGGAAAAATGGAGGTGGGGAGGAGTAGAAAGAGCTGATCTAAGTGGTTTCTGTTTCTTGCAATCTCTGATTAAGAATAACAAGAAAACTTGGGAAAAAATATAAAAATCATTGGCTTGAAAGCCTTAGGAAACTAGCAAAATATGGAAAATTTTCTAGAGCACGATGTAGTAGAAATATGAACTCCAGAGATAAGGAGTAACATTTGGGCTACTTCTGCACATGTGGCACTTGCCAGTTCTGGAGAGATAGCTGAGAAGTTCTTTCGACAGCGCAAATGGTGAGGGAGATAAAAACTGAAGTCAAAGACCCACCTGGAAAACATCCCCTATACTGGCTTAGGAAACCAAAGAGTTGTATCTGAGGATTAAGGGTAAACTAGAATTAATTAACCAACCTTCAAAAAGACTGCAGCCCAATTATCACCTCATCTGCATAGCCCAGAAAATCTGTTTCAGAAATAACCTCAGGTTGCTTGCACCCATGTAAGCTGCAGAAGTAAATAAAAATTCTCTTTAATAAAAGACAGAATCATCTATGGTAGAATATGAGTACTTTTCACTCATATTTCCAATTTTCTTTCAGACAAAGGAAAAGACTGCACATCTTCACGCACTTGAATTTGGGAGCACACATGAGACTTGCCCAGGAAGTGAAATATGTAAAAGTGAAGTACAAGATTCTGCAATAATTCTTGCTGGACTTATAGATATGGCCGCGAAAGGTAAAGAAGCTCTCAGAGGGCACAGCCACGGATGATAAAAAAAAAAAAAAGGATGGATTGAGGAAGCCTTCCTAGAAGCAGAACCAAGTCCTCAGGATAGGGGGCTGCTGAAATGTATTCTCAGGATACATTAAATGTTCCTACAGCCCAGGAATTTCTGTCGGTCCCTTTCCCTCACTCTTCCTCTTTCAGAATGAACATGCTCGTCATAATTACTGTCCCTGTTTCACCACCATAAGTCTGTATGGAGCAGACCAAGAGCTGCCACATCTGGACATGATATAAAGACTACGCACATCACGCCTAATGGAGAAACAATCACGTAGCACCGAAAGACCTGGAATTTGCAGGTCAATGGTATTTTGGAGTCACCTTTGGGAAAGACTGGGTGTCTTTGGCATGCAGCAATGACAATGAGCCTAACATCTGGTGATGAGAAGAGCTTTGTGTGGTAGAAATGAATGCCTCTTCATATCCCCAGTTTTCCTCTCTTTCTAGGCCCCCTGTGGGGACTGTATTTCCTTATCTCCCTTCTTCAGCCAACAAAATATTAATAGAAGTGATATGTACATTTACAGGTAGATTATTTAAAATATAACCCTCTGATTTTCCTCTATCTTGGCAAGTTTGGACACAGCTGTTAATATGAAGATGCTGCAAGAGCAAAGCAAGCTGAAATACTAAATTGATACATGTGCATAATAGTGATACCAAAGAGTTACAAGGTCTTCCTTAGAAGAGAAAAAAACAACTTCTTTATATTAATCCACTGAGATTTTGAGGTTGTTATCATAGCCTAAGAAAGATTTTCCAATACTTTAATCTATCTTCCATAAATTATTTCTCATTTCCCTTGCAAAATATTTCTTAATTTCTATCATTTTTATCTTTTAATCCATGTTTTTTCACAGTTCACCAATTCATTTTTTATTTTTTTAAAAATTATTTGTATACTGTTTTAAGTTACTTTTCATTTCCAGTTATTACAAAATATTAACTATATCCCCCACTTTGTATAAAACATCCTTGAGCCTGTCTTATACCTAATAGTTTGTGTCTCCCACTTCCCCATCCCAATATTGCCCCTCCCACCTCTCTCCCCACTGAAACCACTAGTTTATTCTCTATATCTGTAAGCATGCTTCTTTTCTGTCATATTCATTAGGTTGTTATATTTTTTAGATTCCACATATAGGTGGTATCATACAGTAACATTTCACTTACAGTAATTCCCTTCGAGTTCATCCATGTTGCAAAAAATGTCAAATATTTTTATAATAGTTACTTTTGATCTTGTTAGAATGGTAATGTTTGTCCACTGAAAAGAACTGCAGAAATCCAAACAGGATAAAAGAGAAAACAACCAAACAGGAAAAAAGAAAAAATCCCGACTACTGACAGTTATCACTAACAAGTATCTTGTTGATTTTTTTAGTCTCATAGCCTAGAGTACCAATGAGCCAATGCTTACAGATGAACAGAAAGGAATTAAAAAAAAAAAAACAACTCGGTGTTCAAGGAAGCATTATTGCTAATTAATGGCCACAGATACAAAATATAATAAATTGTAATAATTAACCATTCCTTCACAAATTTAAATTATCATGAAGCTCAAGAACTACCCTTCAGCCTGCTTTTCTTCAGAGTGGCCGCTCAAAGTTTATTTTTATTGTTGTTGTTCAGTTGCTAAGTTGTGTCCAACTCTGCGACAGCATGGACTGCAGCACAACAGGCTTCCCTGTCCTTCACTATCTCCCAGAGTTCAAGAGATTTTCATTTTACATTCATGGTTTATGTTATCAATATCTTCTCTCTCCCAGGCTGTTTTCCAGGTTCACACAGTTAGCCTTGACAATATATTAGAGTAGAATAAATGTGCGGTAGATTGACAGGACAAAATTCACTTGAGTTTTAGTCTTCCTAACAACTACAATAACAGTATCAGAAACAGATTAGGAATTTAGAAGGTGTATTGCAATCAGTCAATACTTCCAGACCCTCTCCAGTGACCTACCATTAGAAATTAATCTTCGGGGTTAAGTATACAAATTGTATATTGTAATGCAATGCTTTTAAGTTATATATTTTAAATATATGTATCTTTTGTACTAAACCTATTTCAAGGGGCGTTACTTATTAACCTAAAGATGTATTTGAATCCTTCGGGGGATGCTTTTTGAGGAACCATGCCATATCTAACCCTATGCAGTAAGATCCTGGGGGGGAAGGATGAGTTACTATGTTGTGCTGGGAAGATTCTCAAAAGAAAGATAACACTTCAGACCACATGCTCTTTCAGCTACATCTTACAAGCAGCTGCTTGCACACAGTTATTCTAGGGGAGAATGAACAATACATGCATTCTGATTTCCTGTCAGTCAGACTGACATATATGCCAGGCACAGACTGAGTCATGTAGATATGTACGAATGTTCCAAGGGCATTCTTGAAAACTTCCCTGGACCTTACATATTTGATCTATCCTTAAACTCAGGGCATCCCCATTTGACCCTCAACTCTTGGCTCCATCATCTTGGTTTGATCCCACCTCTGGCAATTTTAATCTGGTGTCTGTAATTGGTCTCACTGGGATTAGTTTCTCAGCTCTGCCTAAGAGATTTTGGTCTAAACTCTGATTCTTTCCTTGGCAGGCTGCCTCGGATATTATAGCACATCCTAATCCTAGCCTCTCATGACTTGGTCGATTCTCTAGCCAAACAGGCCCTGGGACTGTAGTAGAACACTGTGCCTCTCTCAGAAATCCTGATTATTGCACAGTATTCATTTCCCCTGCTCTTCTTTGTGTTCCACACAGGTAAACAAGAGCCTCGTGTGGCTTAGGAAAATACAGTAAAAATAGTGTGTAATGGCTTTAATGAAAAGCTAGTTGGAAAAGTAAGATTCAGAGTTTATTTGGCTATTGAAAACACAGAGCTCATAAACAGCAGTTGAGATGACAGCCTTCTGCTTCACATTGCACCACATTCGCTTCACAGTACTGAGCAGAGCCTCACTCTTTTCAAACAAGGAAAATAACCAGGCTCCCTGCACTTGGTATCAATTTAAATGAGCACATTCAGTTCCATTATTACTTGGAGTAAAGTGAGTTTACTGTTTTTGACAAGGAACTCGCCCTTTCTTGAGGTTATATGAGCCTATTAAAGAGCCAACAAATTGGCCAGCAATTATTAACCTAACTTTTTCTATCAAAGTGCTTAGAATAAGATGTCAATTATGAACAGGAGAGTCAAACAATGCATTTCTCAAATCTGTTATTAACCATATGCATTGTCACCAAATATGTTAAATGGGCATTTAGAAATCATCTCTCTCTTCTCTTTGCACTAATAGATTTTAGGCTGAAGAGCTTCTACCATATTTCCTATAATGGGTTTCCATCTATATTGACTTCCACAATAGCCTGTAAAGCTAGTGGTTGGGCCTTCATATTCATCTAAAAATGAGAACACAGAGGCACAAGTATTGTATACACCATCAGAAAGAAGGAGGTCACAAATGAGAGGAAACAGTTGATTTTGATCTGAACAGTTAACGTGACACTGGGTTTCTAACTCAAACTCACTCAACCACAGTATCATAAGTAAAACTGGATTTTAAAAACCTGTATCATAATGTTACTGAGAAATATTGAAGAAAACCATGTGGCTAGTATATACTGAGTTATAAATGAATGGTCATTATTTCTGTTGAACTTTGTTTTACTAAATTTGTTTAGAGTCAACTCTAGAAACATGAGTCAGTAGACCACTTCAGGACTGAAGTGGAGAGAAGACCCTTTCACCAATCAGAGGCTGAGCAATTACAACACAGGAATATAATGTCACTGGGCTTGGTTTAAAGACTATAATTTGGGAGTGGTGGCTGGAAGACTGTGAAGGACAGATGCAAAGACAAGTGCTAGTGGAACATTTCTGAAAAATTACTTTGTGGTTGTCAGTGGAACCAAAGAAACTTCTCTGGAAGAATGACTTATTCTGTAAATGCTGCCAGTGACTCAATCATCTGGCTCTGAGGAATTTATTAACTTTCTGCTAAGTGGTTCACATGCATAAACTCATTTAATTTTATCACAATTCTGTGAGGCACTCTCTCTTTTATATAGGTAAAGGAAGTGAGGCTGTAGGGGTTAGACATCCTGTTCACGATGTTGTGATTCATAAGTCAGAAGCAACAAAACTCAGGTCCTCGAGTTCTCACCATTCTACTACGTTTCTTCCCAAAGAACTAGGATCTCACCAACAAAAATCATTATCTACATTCTGTTTAAGAAGAAAGTAAGATATTATAAAACGAGTATGTCTCTTCAGGAAATGATGGCCACCTACACACACACACACACACACACACACACATAAAATCAGATATCATAAGATACCATAGTATTTATTCATATCCTATCCAGAAGTTTTGAAAGGTAATGGAGTTATGTTTCTTGAATACTTTTCTATTAACACATTTTCTAATAGCATCATTTATCATACAATCATGAACTGTATAAACTATTAATAAAATGTATTCATATCTTATTTTCCAGAACAAGTTTAAGGATTTAGATTCTCTTTGGGGCGGGGGGGGGAGGAGTGGATTATGCAGGTTTCTGTGTCTCTCTATGAAATTCTTTGACTTCTGTAGGGAGAATGTAATTCATTATATAAGAAACATTCATTGAGCAGCTACTATTTTCAAGCCACTTTGCTAAATTATAAATAGAAAAGAAAAGGGAAAAGATACATTTCTGGCCTTTACTAAATAGATAATCTTGTTCAAATGCCATACAAAGGAATCATCTGACTACCAACACCATGGGGGGAACATGTTGCCTTTTCATCCACCAGTGTTCCTAATCATCTGCCCAGGCTTTCCTTTTCCCTCCATGCCTATCAAATGAGACAGAATGTCTCTACAGGATGGTGCAGGAAATTTATCATATTTATTCTTATAGTGGCTTCACATTGATATAGTCACTCCCATTTTAGGCCTTCCCTGGTGGCTCAGAGGGTAAAGCATCTGTATGCAATGTTGAAGACCCGGGTTTGAACCCTGGGTTGGGAAGATCCCCTGGAGAAGGGAATGGCAACCCAATCCAGTACTCTTGTCTGGAAAAATCCATGGACAGAAGAGCCTAGTAAGCTACAGTCCATGGAATCGCAAAGAATCACACACAACTGAGCAACATTTTACAAATGAGGAAATGAAAAGTCAGAAATATGAAATAAATTACCCAAGATCATGCCACCAATTCATGGCAAAACTGAAATTTAAACCTAGGGTCTTAAAACAAAACCTAAGTTCAGTGCTCTTTTCACTTTACTACTTAGGATTCAAAAATAGGTGGTGGGTCTCATTCCCACAGGTTGGGTCCCTCAGGAGGCTGATTACAAAGTGAAGGTTAGTGCCCAGAAGGTTATTAGGCAGCATTCTCAAGATCAACATGATCAGTAGACAGGAAGGAAGGTCAAGAGAGTTGGGCATTGATGCAGTCACAACAAGACCCCAGACAACAAGATTTTGAACTTGCATATCGACAAGGCACTGGAAGTGCACTACCTTGGAAACCTGTTGTGAAGAGCTGACTCATTGGAAATGACCTTGATCCTGAGAAAGACTGAGAGCAGAAGGAGAAGAGCGTGACAGAGGATGAGATGGCATCACCGACTCAATGGACACGAGTTGGAGCAAACTCCAGGAGATAGTGGAGGACAGAGGATCCTGGGACGCTGTCGTCCACAGAGTCGCAGGGTCAGACATGGCTTAGTGACTGAACACCACCAACAAAGTGGCTCTGTGCAGCGAGGCAGTTTCCAGAGAGGGCTATCAAACGGTTCAGGGGCATCAGTAACGTTCCCAGAAGTGATGGACGATCCTTCAGTTTTGAATCAGGAATTTGGGTGGTCCAGAGAAGCATTCACATCTTAGAGCTTTGTGGGTCAGACTCCTACACTAATTTTGAGTCTCTTTCAACTATTTTAATCCAACTATTCACCACTGCAATGTGTTGACTTACAGGAGCACATTTCACTTGCATATTTTTCCAGCATGTACAACAGCCAACTAAATAAACAAAAGACAAAAGTGAAAAAAAATGTGGTCAACAATGGGCCAGAGCCAGAGTGGCTGAGGCTCATCTACAGGTGATTATTCTCAAAAACCTTACTTTCACTTCTCATCCATGACAGAAAGATTTAAGGAGGGAGAATTTCATTTAATACTTGTATCCAGTTACCTAAGAATCCCCCTAGATATCACCCTATATGAAGTATTTCCATTGATTTTTAAGGCTTCCTTCCTCCAGCAAATTTTAAAATACAAATATAAAATAATACAATAAAAAATAAGTCTGAATGTATAATTTACATAATAGATTTAGAGAATGTAGGACTTTTTCATTCATATTGCTTAAAAATACTAGATAAATTATGATTAAACATTTTAAAATACAGTTATGTTCAAATTTAAGAAAATTTTACATGATAGAAATAAAGAACTCAAAACCAGAGAAATAAGTGAGCGCTACTTTTCTCCTTGTCTCCACGTGGGTATTAGAGCCACACATCTGGCTAAAGGATATGGCATAGAGGCCAACTACTACAGACAGTGGGTTGGAAAAGTGAACGGGGAATTATGAATCCAAATCTTCAATGTGTAAAGGTAGGAAATTCCAATTTGAGAAATTAACACAAAACTGATTTAGTACTGCCAAAATTCTTAGAGTACAGGCAGAGTCAACCAGAAAACAATCCCACAGAAGTATCTTCACTTGATCCCACTTCACTATCTTCATCTTGAAGGTCTTCCACAGGAACGATTTATTAAAAGACAAATTCACAAATTGCACTTACCAAAAAAAAAAAAGTGAAGAAACAAATTGCCACAAAGTATACTCACGGATGCAATACACTGGAGAACTCCAAAGAGAAACAACAAATAATAGAAAAGTAAGGAAGAGATCTTAAAATAAGTATGTTGAAAGTGGTCAAGGCGATAACAATCATAGAGATCTTTGATAAGAATAAGATAATATAGAAAATAACAGATTTATTTAAGAGAACTAAAAGAAAACTCTTGGGGAAAAAAAACAAATCAAAATTAAGAACAGTTCAAATTTAGGCTAAATAGCTTACTAGATACAGTAAAAATTAGTGAACTGGAAGACAGATTGGTAGAAATTATTTTGAATGAAATTATTTTGAATGCAGCACAGAATGGTAAAGAGATAGAAACCATTAAAAAGAAGCTAATAGACAAAGGGACTTCCCCAGTGGTTGAGCAGTTAATACTTTGCCTTCCAGTGCAAAGGGTGTGGGTTCAACCCCTGGTTGGGGAGCTAAGATCCCACATGCTTTGTGGCCAAAAAACCAAAACATAAAACTGAAGCAATATTGTAACAATTCAATATGTAAAAATGGTCACATCAAAAAAAAATCTTAAAAAAATAGACAAGGAGAATCAAAAAAGAAGTTCCAACTTACAACCAGCACTCTAGAGAAAGTAATAAAGAACATGGGAGATAAACAATGTTCAAAAAGATAAGCTTTTTTAGATTGGAAGATTGACTTGCTGACCAGGTTCCAAGCAGAATTTTGTTTTTAATCCACATTTAGATTCACTGTGGTGAAACTGTAAACCTAGTAAAGGATAACATGAGTAGTGATGCACAAGGAGGAAATGGCATTGCTAGCAATTACGCTGGCATCAGAAAAGTCCAACATAGGAAGAGAAAGTGAACTTGTCTGTCACAGTATTTCAGACAAAACTATCTTCTTCTTAAAAAAAAAAAAAAGCACTATTCTTTACTCTTTCAAAAGCATGCTAATTTAGTCTCAGGAACGCAATGATGCTAGAATATGAATTTCTGGTCTCTATCCCGCCACAGTGTCCTAGTTCACAAGTTAACCTCCCAGTGGAGAACAACGGTATGTAGCTGCCTTGGGTCATCTGACCCCACTCACCTAGAGCCAGACATCCTGGAATGTGAAGTCAAGTGGGCCTCAGAAGGCATCGCTACGAACAAAGCTAGTGGAGGTGATGAAATTCCAGTTGAGCTAGTTCAACTCCTGAAAGATGATGCTGTGAAAGTGCTGCACTCAATATGCCAGCAAATTTGGAAAACTCAGCAGTGGCCACACGACTGGAAAAGGTCCGCTTTCATCCCAATCCCAAAGAAAGGCAATGCCAAAAAATGCTCAAACTACTGCACAATTGCACTCATCTCACACGTGAGCAAAATAATGCTCAAAATTCTGCAAGCCAGGCTTCACCAGTACGTGAACCGTGAACTTCCAGATGCTGAAGTTGGTTTTAGAAAATGCAGAGGAACCAGAGATCAAATTGCCAACATCCACTGAATCATCGAAAAAGCAAGAGAGTTCCAGAAAAACATCTATTTCTGCTTCATTGACTATGCCAAAGCCTTTGACTGTGTAGATCACAATCAACTGTGGAAAATTCTGAAAGAAATGGGAATACCAGACCACCTGACCTGCCTCTTGAGAAACCTATATGCAGGTCGGGAAGCAACAGTTAGAACTGGACATGAAACAACAGACTGGTTCCAAATAGAAAAAGGAGTACGTCAAGGCTGTATATTGTCACCCTGTTTATTTAACTTTAATGCAGAGAACATCATGAGAAACGCTGGACTGGAAGAAGCACATGCTGGAATCAAGATTGCCGGGAGATATCAATAACCTCAGATATGCAGATGACACCACCCTTATGGCAGAAAGTGAAGAGAAACTAAAAAGCCTCTTGATGAAAATGAAAGAGGAGAGTGAAAAAGTTGGCTTAAAGCTCAACATTCAGAAAATGAAGATCATGGCATATGTCACATCACTTTATGGGAAATAGATGGGGAAGCAGTGGAAACAGTGTCAAACTTTATTTTGGGGGGTGCCAAAATCACTGCAGATGGTGACTGCAGCCATGAAATTAAGAGACGCTTACTCCTTGGAAGGAAAGTTATGACCAACCTAGATAGTATATTGAAAAGCAGAGACATTACTTTGCTGACTAAGGTCCGTCTAGTCAAGGCTATGGTTTTTCCTGTGGTCATGTATGGATGTGAGAGCTGGACTGTGAAGAAAGCTGAGCGCCAAAGAATTGATGCTTTTGAACTGTGGTGTTGGAGGAGACTCTTGGGAGTCCCTTGGACTGCAAGGAGATCCAGTCAGTCCATCCTAAAGGAGATCAGTCCTGGGTGTTCTTTGGAAGGAATGATGCTAAAGTTGAAACTCCAATACTTTGGCCACCTCATGCAAAGAGTTGACTCATTGGAAAAGACTCTGACGCTGGGAGGGATTGGGGGCAGGAAGAGAAGGGGATATGACAGAGGATAAGGTGGCTGGATGGCATCACCGACTCGATGGGACGTGAGTTTGAGTGAACTCCGGGAGTTGGTGATGGACAAGGAGGCCTGGCGTGCTGCGATTCATGGGGTCGCAAAGAGTCGGACTCGACGACTGAGCGACTGAACTAAACTGAACTGAAGGAGGGCCACCAAACTGGCTTTCTAAATTTTTGCTTTAAGGTTCTATTTTAAACCAATACCACTTAATACTAACCAAATCAAACTGATTCAGTGACAAGCAGTTGAAACACGAGGTCTATCTTCATATGCAGATTCTGCCATTTCATGATATATTTTGTATATGTCCAACATTTTAAAATTATATTGACCTTCTGGCATACAAACTGTAGTCAGTGAGAGGAAGCTGAATAATGTATTTGATAAAGTTATTCAAAGACCTCAATTTTTCAGCAGAAGTAAAATGGGAGATTGGTTCTCCCCACAACCCATTCCATTATTATTGTATCCTTTATTAGACTCTTATCAAAACAATGTTAATATTCTTTTAAAGGGGGTAGCTTGACATTTTAAAGCAATACTGCTTTTTAATTATTGGGTGTAAATATTCTTTAAATAAATAATTTTTCCCAGTACAGGTAATAAATAAACAGCTCATCAATTATCCCAACTTCTCCTAAATCCTCTTTCCCTCAAGTTTTAATTCAGTTATCTCAGAAATAAATCAATGAAGGTAAGTGAAAATCAGGCAGCTTCTAGAAATTTTTATAATCCACTGTTTACTACAGTTACACAAATCGTTCTTCATTATCTCAACATTTTTCTTACTTGTCAAGAGTGCAACATTTCTCTGTGCTTTAACGTTTAAGCTGCAATCATTCATTTCAAAAGCCAGAAATCCTGGCTCTTTACTCTGGTCTTTCACACAGATTCATGTAAAAATGGTCTCAAAAGTGATGAATGCAAAATCAACGTGGTACACAAAATGATGCTTGAAGTACAGAAAGAAAATATTAGGACTTTTATTCAAACACGTTTTCCCCAGTATCTGAAAATAGAGCATTCTTATGAAACCTATGTGAGTCAAACTGTCATAAAGCAAATAAGCAATTGCCTTAGAACACATCTTGCTACAAGATGCACAAAATTAATTGAGATAAAGCACAGATACTCGGAGAAGGCAGTGGCACCCCACTCCAGTACTCTTGCCTGGAAAATCCCATGGATGCAGGAGCCTGGTAGGCTGCAGTCCATGCTAAGGGTCGGACACGACTGAGCGACTTCCTTTCAATTTTCACTTTCATGCATTAGAGAAGGAAATGGCAACCCACTCCAGTGTTCTTGCCTGGAGAATCCCAGGGACGGGAGAGCCTGGTGGGCTGTCTATGGGGTCGCACAGAGTCGGACACGACTGAAGCGACTTAGCAGCAGCAGCAGCAGGAAACTGGAGAAGGCAATGGCAACCCATTCCAGTACTCTTGCCTGGAAAATCCCATGGATGGAGGTGCCTGGTAAGCTGCAGTCCATGAAGTCGCGAAGAGTTGGACACTACTGAGCGACTTCACTTTCACTTTTTACTTTCATGCATTGGAGAAGGAAATGGCAACCCACTCCAGTGTTCTTGCCTGGAGAATCCCAGGGACGGGGAGCCTGGTGGGCTGCCTTCTCTGGGGTCGCACAGAGTCGGACACAACTGAAGTGACTTAGCAGCAGCAGCAGCACAGATGCTCAAAGACATTGTTCTAAATTATGGCAGTTTGATGCTGAGATGCTGAGTGTACTTCCTGGGGAAGGAGCTTGGTGGTACTAACACTGTTTAGGGTGTGCAGTACCTCTATAAAATCTCCAACAAAACCAAAGCTGAGTGCTCTTTTGACTTTTTGCCTCTTATCTTAAAACTGAAATTCTCTTGGATTTCTTTCAGTTACTAATGCAGGTACTAATGTGGGTGTTTCATGAAAGCTAAGTGGAGTAAAGCAAAATTTCAAAAAAGGGGAGATACTTGTACTTAGTTTTATTTCTAAAATAAGGTGTTGTGCATATGTTACTGATGGCACAGGCCCCTCGCTCTGCCCAGAGGACATCTGGAGAAGAAGCAGTGTTAGAGGATGAGCATGACTATTATGCTCTCTGCTGTAAGGTAGTGAGTGCTCAGACAAACATATTTACAGATATTGCCTTTTCTGGCTTCCCTGGTGGCTCAGACGGTAAAGCATCTGCCTGCAATGTGGGAGACCCAGGTTCAATCCCTGGGTCGGGAAGATCCCCTGGAGAAGAAAATGGCAACCCACTCCAGGACTCTTACCTGGAAAATTCCATGGACTGAGGACCCTGGTAGGTTACAGTCCATGGAGTTGCAAAGAGCCAGACACGACTAAGTGACTTCACTTTCACTTAACCCTCACACAGGCTTTCCTGGTGGCTCCGTGGTAATGAATCTGCCTGCCAATGCAGGAGACACAGGTTCTGTCCCTGATCCTGGAAGATTCTCTGGAGAAGGAAATGGGAACCCACTCCAGTATTCTTGCTTGGGAAATCCCATGGACAGAGGAGCCTGGAGTCCATGGGGTCACAAAGAGTCAGACACGACTGAGCAAATAAACAACAACAAGATCCTCACACAGTAGAGGAACATTTTTAAAAGATTCTTGCAAAGAAACAGTAGATTGAAGAGGATGCTAATATTACAAAGTTCCCCGATGTGAAGCATATCTCTATAATTTTTTAGCAATGCAATACTCAAGCTAATAATTTTAAATGTCCATTAGCCATATGATAAATCTTAAGCACATATTTGTGGGGTCTAATGCTGATTATCAAAGCATGAAAATCTCCATATTCTGCTGTGGCAGAAATGACCAAAAAGATGTAAATAAATCAACATAATGATATATCAACATTCATTCCACTGTTAGCAAATGCTGTTCAAAGATACAGAGAAAAGTAAAGACCTTCAAAAAACAAGTATTAGAACCAGTTAAACAGTTGTTAGATAGTTGGGTCCAACTACTGATGTTTCTACCATTCTAGGCGTATGGTACTCGCTAGATGCTCTTCCAGTGACAAAATACACATAAAACTACAATTTGTAAGCCATTAAAGGACAGAGGTGCTGCAAAAGATATTTTCTCAATTGTAAGCAATTTATTTTTCTCTCATCATAATTTACGAGACAAAGAATACTGTATAAACTAACCCCTGAAACAGTGGCCACTTTGGGATTCTAAAAAGAACTCTGGAAGAAGGTCGCAGAAATAGCTAAACATGTGTAATTCAGTCACCACATCATTCATGAGCAAGCTACTGCAACAAAGAAATGAAGCCCAAAATGTACAACATGCCACAGTCTCATTCATCAGGTTAAGTTTTGCCTCTTTCAATGACACCTTTAAATTAAAAAGTATCTTTACAATAGATGTAATAAGATGTGTAATGATTACAAAAATCCTTAGTTTCACAGAGAGGTTTGCTTTATATCATGTGACAAAACACACAGAGTCAAAGATATTTAGTATAACTTAGAGATTTTTTTGTGTCTAAAAAGGGAAAAAAGCGTTCCAAGTTTGCTTCCCTTTTGTGACACAATGCAAGTAATCTAAAACAAACCTGTGTAAAGTGCCCTTTATGGGCAGTTTTCATTCATCTTCACAATGAATGTAAAAGTGATTATTCTATGGAGGAAAACTGAGGTAAAAAGAGAAAATCTGAAGTGGATATTTTAAATTATTTCCCTCATTATTTCTTTTGCTGAAAACAGTCACATGAAAAACCCATCTACATTCTTTAAAAATTTGTTAACAGAACCTTCCAAATGAAATTTTGAAAGATTTCAAACACTTTTATTAAAAAAAAAAAAAAAGTAAATGAAACACCTTTTCCAATTAACTAGAAAGAACAACTGATTTACATCTGGGAGATGGAAATTTATTGCAAGAATTTTTTGAAACAACGAAGTTTCGCCAAAACATACAACATTTTGAGTGGAAGCCACTGATTTAGTAAGCACAGCCAATATGCATTCCTTCCTTTTGCACTTATGGATTTTTTCACCAGTAACATTTTTAGATATGAAAGTAATTTGAATAATTATTAAAATAAAGTGATATTTATGTCAATGAATTTTAAATAAACTGAAGCAAATAATCACTTTCATCCATCACAATGGGTTAAACTGAGATTTTTTTTAATAGTGAAGGATATTCACTCACACTGCTTTCAAAATATTGCTTTGGGCACCATTAATAAAATTAATTATTTTAAATTAATCTTTATCTTTATATTTGAAATACATTTTATAATGTATAAGTTAGTGCTTATACATGATATAAAAATATACATATAATACAAGTTAAAAGCTTAAACATTTTTACTGATGAAGGTTTGAAGTCCATAAACTGAGATGACTTCTGACTATTCTTTCCGTGGAGGGCTCTGCCTCATGTTCCATTTCTGGATGTTCGTGTTCTTGACCAGTAGGTGTCAATATCTGGAAATACGGCTGCATTTTTCCCACAGGCATAAAGAATGGAAATCTTACCTCCAACAGGAAAACTTCCCTGCTGGTTTGAGAAATATCAATGACTTTGGAGTCTGTTTCCTTGGTGAGAAGAGAGTAGGGCCTATTTTCTTTGGGCAAGGATGGCAGTCTGGCAGTGCATCTGCTGTGCTTTTATTTATTTGCTTTTGTTTAGTCGCTGAGTCATATCCGGCTCTTTTGTGACCTCATGGACTGTTGCCCACCTGGCTCCTCTATCCATGGGATTTCACAGGCAAGAATACTGGAGTGGGTAGCCATTCCCTTCTCCAAGGGATCTTCCTGACCCACAGATCAAATCCACGTCTCATGCACTGGCAAGCGGATTCTTTACCACTGAGCCACCAGGGAAGCCCTCATCTTTATTAGATGGGTTTTAAGAAAAACAGAAGTCCTATTGGAATGCAAGAGATGTTCAGGAAAAGGGGACACCAAAACACATGGCCGGGAAACTTTTCTGAGATTTGTTTTATGGTCCAAATACGATCTATCTTGGTAAATATTCCCTGAACACTTGAAAAGGAATGCATATTCTGTCACTGTTGAGTTGAGTGTTCTGTAGATGTCAGTTAAGTTAAGTAGGTTGACAGTGTTATTCAAGCCTCCTATATCCGCTCTGATTTTATCTCTACTTACTCTATCAATTATTGGGACAGGGTGTAGAAATCTCCAATTATCATTGGCATATGTCTATTATTTTTATTTAGCATTCCACCAAATTATACTTAATGGATTTAAAAAACCTTTATTAGGCACACAAACACATAAAATATTTAGGTCTTCTTTATAAATTGACCCCTTTGTTGTTATGAAATAAGCTTCCTTATCACTGCTTATATCATTTTCTCTGAAGTCTACTTTACTATTAACACACTGTGAATTCATTCAGCATTTTTATATCTAAAATGTTTTTATTTAAAGTTAATTTTTAAGGGAGATTCCCCCCGGGTACAGAATTCTAGGTTAGCAGTTCTTTTCTCTAATTACTTCAAAGATCTTACTTCACAATCTTCTTTGATTTGAATTGTTTCTGATGAGAAATCTGCTATGATGCTTGTTTTTCTTCCTATACATATTAACAGTTAAATCCAATCCCCTACTCCTCTGACTGCTTTTAAGACTTTTGTCTTAATCATTATTTTTGAGCAATTTGATTATGATGTGTCTTGCTGACTTTTATACATATTTCTTTTCTTATTTGGGGATATTTTTTGAGGAGCTGAGTATGTGTAGTTTTGTGCCTTTGTTTTTTTAACTTCATGTACTAGTAGGCTTACAGTTTTCATCAAATATGGACACTTGCGGCCAATATTTTCTCAAATACTTTTTCTGCTCCCCACCATTAGGAATTCCAATTATATGTGCATTATTCTACTTAAAGTTGTTCATCTTATTTTTTAGCGCTTTATTTTGGATGGTTTCTATTTCTTCAATTTAACTAATCTTTTCCCAGTAATGCCTTGTGGTTGTTGTTCAGTTCCTAGGTTCAGTCCAAATCTTTGCAACGCCAAGGACTGCAGCATACCAGGCTTGCCTGTCCTTCACTGTCTCCCAGAGTTGGCTCAGACTCATGTTCATTGAGTCAGTGATGCCATCCAACTATCTCATTCTGTTGCCCCCTTCTCCTTCTGCCCTCAATTTTTCCCAGCATCAGGGTCTTTTCCAATGAGTCAGCTCTTCACTTCAGGTGGCCAAAGTGCTGGAGCTTCAACTTTAGCATCAGTCCTTCCAATAATACTCAGGGCTGATTTAGGATTAACTAGTTTGATCTCCTTGCTGTCCAAGGAACTCTCAAGTGTCTTCTCCAGGACCACAATTCAAAAGCTCAGTTCTTCAATGCTCAGCCTTCTTTATGGGTCAACTCTCACATCTGTACATGACAACTGGAAAAACCATAGCTTTGACTATACAGACCTTTGTTGACAAAATGATGTCTCTGCTTTTTAATACCTACTGCAAGGAGATCCAACCAGTACATTCTGAAGGAGATCAACCCTAGGATTTCTTTGGAAGGAATGATGCTCAAGCTGAAACTCCAGTACTTTGGCCACCTCATGCAAAGAGTTGACTCATTGGAAAAGACTCTGATGCTGGGAGGGATTGGGGGCAAGAGGAGAAGGGGATGACAGAGGATGAGATGGCTGGATGGCATCACTGACTCGATGGACGTGAATCTGAGCGAACTCCGGGAGTTGGTGATGGATAGGGAGGTCTGGCGTGCTGCGATTCATAGGGTCGCAAAGAGTCGGACACGACTGAGCAACTGAACTGAACTGAACTGAATGCCTAATCTATAGTAATGCCTCATCTACCATTATTGCCATCAGGATACAGTCAATCCTCATTATTAGTGGATTCTGTATTTGAAAACTCACCTACTTACTAATATATACTTGTAACCTCAAAATCAACACACACTTGGACATGTGCATAGCAGCAAAAAAAAAATCTGTTTCCTGATACATATATTCCCAGCTGAGGTCAAATGAGGAAACACTCTGCCTTATTTCAGCTCTCATATAGTAAATGTGTGTCTTTTTTTTCAGTATATTTAGTGTTGTATTTTTTTGCATTTTTGCACTTTGTGTTGGTGATTTCACTGCTCAGAAAGGCCCCCAAGCATAGTACTGAACTGCTCTCTGGCATATCTAAGCACAAAAAGGTCGTGACATTACTTACAAAGAAAATATATGTTAGATTAATTTTGTTCAGTCATGAAATATGGTGCTGTTGGCCTTCAGTTCAATGCCAGTGGATCAACAGTTGATATTAAATAGGGTGTCTTTGGGCTTCCCAGGTGGTAAAGTTGGTAAAGAATCCTCCTGCCAATGAGGGAGACACAAGAGATCCCTGGGTCAGAAAGATCCCCTGGAGTGGGAAATGGCAACCCATTCCAGTATTCTTGCCTGGAAAATTCCATGGATAGAGAAGCCTGGTGGGCTACAGTCTGTAGGCTCACATAGAGTCAGACAGAACTGAGCATGAGTCAAGAAGGAAGGGTGTCTTTAAACAGAAACACATATAGAGTAAGATTATATCATAATCACTGATGAAAATTTTATGACCAGAGGCTCACAGGAACCTAATCCTATGTTTCTCCTGGGAGCAATTGTTCAGTATTCATGAATTCAGTGTTCATAACAACTTTTATAGATTCTAACTACCAAAATAACAGGAATCAACTATATTTTTCAACTCAGCCATAGTTTTATCTATCTGAAGTTTTCATCTAATATTTGATTAGGGAATGTTTTATATCTTCCATTTCTTTATTTAATCTTTCTCCTAGCTTCTTGAACATACAAAATACAGTCATATTACCAGTTTTAATTTTCTTTTTCTACTAATTCCATCAACCGTGTCATTTCTGGGTCAATTACTACTGGGTAACTTTTCTCTACATTATGAGTTGCATTTGCCTGCTTCTTTGTGTATCTGGAAAATTTTTATTAGATAACAAATTAATAATTTTACTTTTTGGGGTGGTTGATATATTTGTATTTCTATAGATATCCTTGAGCTTCATTCTGGGATGCAGTTAAGCTACAAATGTATCAACCGGTTTCATCCTTCAGAGTCTTCCTTTAAAGCTTTGCCTAAGAGTTTAAAAGCAAAACTTGACAAGAATAGGCTATTTCCAAGTAACTTAACAGCATCCCAGAACAAAGTTCAGTAGTATCTATGGGATACTGTAAACTAACAAAATTTCGGTTAATTTTATCTCACTACTAAAACAAATCTCCAGAGTTATCTTTCTGAGTAGCTTTTTTTTCTGGTATTCCTGCAAATTCTAGATATTTTTGGTCTCCATGGTGTCAAGTTCTAGCTCCCAACTTAGGGAGACTGGGCGGCTCTGCCTGAAGTCTGCTTGCTGTGCTGTGACCCAGAAAGTCATTCAAACTAGTTGGGTGAAAAAAAAAAAGTGCTTCCCTTGTTTCTGTCACTCAGCAATCACTCTCCTTTTGTTGCTGATGTCCAGAGCCTATAAAATTGCTCTTTAGTACATCTTACTGAGTTTCTTAGTTGTATCTGGAGTAAGGGTAGATCAAGTCCCTGTCATTCTATCCTTGCCATCTTTTCTGTACACATATTTTCAGTTCTGAAGAAATGCAACTTAATTCCACTTTTCTCAATCAAACTTCTCATATAAAAGTCCACCAGGGTTGTGCTTGCATGCCCAGTTGCTCAGTTATCTCCAACTCTGTGACTCCACGGCGCCTCTGTCCATGAAATTCTCCAGGCAAGAAAACTGGAGCAGGTTGCCATTCCCCTCTTCAGGGGATCTTCCTGGCCCAGGAATTGAACTCAGGTCTCCTTCACTGCAGGCAGATTCTTTACTGTCTGAGCCACCAGCAAAGCCCACAAGGGTTAAGCAGGTGAAAAACTAAGAGCTTACTTTTTTCCAGACTTCAAATTCTAAGTAACAACATGTAAGCATGAACTAGGACAGGTCAGCAAATGTGAACGCTCAGAATAATATTCTTCATTAAGTGTTTAGTGTCCATGTAATTAAGGTTCAAACTAAATACCGTAAAGGGTGTAATAATCCCACCTTTCCATTGAGTTAGATTTTTTTAATCCATTTTTAACATCTCTATTCAAATTCAGATAACTGAATATTGAACTAACTAGTCTAATATCATATTTTACATAGAAAGAAAGTAAAACTCATGAAAGTTAAATGATCAAAGTAACACAGCTGTTATTGCCAGAGCTGGGAAGGAATCCTGTTATTAATTTCCAATGCGAGTGATTTCTCACTCTACAGAAACACTTCTTTCACTCTAGTTATATTTGTGCTATATACCACAGCACCACACATCTGCCTGGGTAAGATGCCGAGCACACACTCAGGGTCCCAACAGGAAGCAGACAGACTAAAAGAGTTTGATTACAGATAGCCTAATAAAGAGGATATTTCCAGACATGTAGACAAGGTTCTTGTTTGGAAAATTCTATGGACAGAGGAGAGTGACGAGCTACAGTCCATGGGGTCACAAAGAGTCAGACACGATTGAGTGACTAACACTTATTTTGGGGCTTCCCTGGTAGCTCAGACAGTAAAAAAAAAAATCTGCCTGCAATGTGGGACACCTGGGTTTGATCCCTGGGTTGGGAAGATACCCTGGGGAAGGAATAGCTACCCACTTCAGTTTTCTTGCCTGGAGGATTTCATGGATAGAGGAGCCTGGCAGGCTACAGTCGATGGGGTTGCAAACAGTCAGACATGACTGAACAACTAACACTTCACTTCAACCCTACATGTTCCATATTGACAAGGTTATATCTTATCTATTTATTTATTATATAATTTAACTTACATATAGAGGACATCATGCAAAATGCCAGGCTGGATGAATCATATGCTAGAATTAAGATTTCTGGCAGAAATATCAATACCCTCAGATATGTAGATGATACTACTCTATTGGCAGAAAGTGAAGAGGAACTAAAGATCTTTTGATGAGAGTGAAAGAGGACAGTGGAAAAGCTGGCTTAACTCAACATTCAAAAAACTAAGATCATGGCATCCAGTCCCATCACTTCATGGCAGAGAGATAGGGAAAAAGTCAAAACAGTGAAATAGTGGAAACAGATTTTATTTTCTTGCAGTCCAAAATCACCGCAGATGTGACCACAGCCATGAAATTAAAAGACATTTACTCCTTGGAAGAAAAGCTATGACAAACCTAGACAGTGTATTAAAAAGCAGAAGCATCACTGTGCCAAAAAAGGTCTGTGTAGACAAAGCTATGGTTTTGTCAGTAGTCACGTAGAGATGTGAGAGTTGGACCATAAAGAAGGCTGAGCACCAAAGAACTGATGCTGAAGAAGACTCTCAAGAGTCCTCTGAACAGCAAAGATATCAGACCAGTCAATCTGAAAGGAAATCAACCCTGAATATTCATTGGAAGGACTGATGCTGAAGCTCCAATACTTTGGCCATCTGATGCCAAGAGTTGACTCATTGGAAAAGACCCTGATGCTGGGAAAGATTGAGAGCAGGAGGAGAAGGGGGTAACAGAATGAGATGGTTGGATGGAATCACTGACTCAATGGACATGAGTTTGAGCAAACTCCTGGAGATGGTGAAGGACAGCAAGCCTGGTGTGCTACAGTCCATGGGGTCACAGAGTCAGACACAACTTAGCGACTGAACAAGACAAGGATAAGGAAACCAACAGGATGTGGTGACTGCAATTGTGGAAATCCATAGCACCCTTAGGGTTATGAGGCTAAAGACAAACAAAAATGAAAAAAGAAACAGAAATAAACACCAAAGTTCTGCAGCAAGAGTGATAGCCATAAAAGAAAAGCCACACAACAGCATCTGTGGATGTGGAGGAACTCAGCCACTTCCTGTCAGAGATCAGGAGAACACATACTCAACTTCTTTCCCTCTCAGTCTTCAATCTTGTCAGTGTTTCTACTGGCCAAACCCAAGGTAAAGGAGTTCAAACAGGCGGCCTCTTGGGGCACTGAATAGAGAAGAGAAAACCCAGACAGTTGATCTGCAGGAGCAAGACGAAGAAATCTTACACCAAATTTTCTATTACACATACATTTGAAAAGAATCTGTGGTCACAGAGATGTCAAGGAGACTGAAGGTACCAATCAATCATTTGGGGACAATCAAAACCGTTTTGGAAACTATCTCTACTTTGAGTATTTTCAAAAGTCCCTCACCTTAATTCTCCTTTTACATTTTTTTTTACTACAAAAGGAATGTCTATGTCAGTAATTTTTCATTAAGAAGATATAACTAATGAAGCAAAATGACAGCAAGGGTTGATACGTATTTGTATTTCTGAGAGACCTAACATTTTTTTTACATTCACCAGAAATGACCTTTTAATTTATTAAAGAGCATCTTTCTTGATGGAACTAAAAATCGATGCTGAGTGTCATGATTGAGCACTCACAACAACTTACCTAAGTTTTGTTGTTGAGATTTACAAATGCCACTGTCATATTGGCTTGAAATCATAGGTTGAGGAAATATAATCTGTACAAATGGCAAAGCAGACTTGTTTACTGTCTTCTGGATCCCAGGGGACTCACTTCATATCTCATAAGCTAAGTGTTTTATTAAATCTTTGACTTGCTTTGCTCTAATAAAAACCAATTTGTGGCATCAAGAGGGTTGTGGGGTGGGACCATTTACTTGTCCTACCTATTCTTGGGAACACATAAAACTTCATATAAATATTTTATAGCTCCAGATTACAAAGTAGTACCCTCAGGTTTTTCAAAATACAGTTGTTGCAAAAATTTCACACAAACATCTTTGGTGTTAATTGCTTATTCCTTAGAGGCTTTTTTAAAATGGCTGTATCATGGTGAATTATGCTGGCAACAGAAAGACGGTTCATTTATAAAGCTCATATAAATGATGCATTGGGAAAGGGTTTTTTGTTCCGGTTGATAAAAGTTAATCAAATGCAAGATGGCATACAGCAATTCAGCATAAATCTTCCACAGAGAGCTGCTATGCCTCCATCTCCCAGGTAGACAGAACATTTATCTGACTATTTCTAAACTGTCCCAATAAATCTTTGATTAAGAGAACCATATCAAAGTAGCTGACTAATGGCTTGTTTTTCAGAACTCTTCTAGTAAATATATTATAAACGGCACCTCTTCAATAGTCTGAAAGCAGAGACATTTAAAACTTAAGTGAGAACCACAAATGAGTCAAAGGAAGAAGAGGGAAAGGATTGAGACTGATACAGAAATTGAACCTGGTTTTGTCTAAATTTGCAATCCATGTTCTTTCCATTGCTTCCTTCTTATTAAGTTGCTCAAGGTTCTAAGCATTAAGCTTTCTGATTCTGCATGTAACAAAATACAGTAATTAACCATTCTCACCTAGAAGACTGAAATTTAGGGAGCTCAATCAAATATATTTTTTAAAAACTTTAAAGTTTCACAAAGATTATAATATCTTTTCAGATCTACTTTTTTCCTCAGATTTGATGAAGTAGATTATGTACAATTACAAATCCCTAATATGGGGGTTTGAACAAGATGGTCCCAGTATATAATTCTCAATCACACTTAGGTGTTCTTTTCAAAACACAGTTCCACCCAACCATGGCACTCATTTGTTTGTTTAATGTGAAAGTAAAAGTGAACAAAACATTAAATCCTCTTAGCACCCGCACTTCATTTTTTTAAAGTCACCTTTCTTAGTGTGTAACTTACTTAATTTAAGAAATGGTGCTTGAATTTTGAGGACTAACTACCAAGGAAAGGGGCAAAAAGGTGATGATAATGAAAAGGAAATACACTTATGTTTGTATTGCACGGTTTGACTGCAGCATAAAAAAGCAAATAATGTTACTTTCCTATCATATTTATAGTAGTTCTACATATCTTTGTAAAGAAGGATAATATTTTGCCGCTTTTCTCTCTCTGTTTAATTAAAATGTGATCTTTTCTAAATTGACTGAGTCACTTGGCTCTCCTCTGTTTATTTCAAGCTCCACACATAAATGCTTTACCAGATTTCCATTTGGGGAGGATTAACCATTTTGCAATCTAATTTTCTTCCAACAGAATGCTTTTTTTTTTTTATCAATATTAACGGTGGGGGGACTGAGATCTCCAGGAGTCTACTCTCTCCATACAAACAAGCTCTCAAGTTAATTTTCTTGATTATTTCTTCAGCCCCTCCACCTCCACCAAGAATGTTTGCATATGGACAATTTCTCCTCTGATGGCTAAGGACTGCATACAATCTCCCAGGAGCCCAGCCTTTGCCACACATGGCTTATTCCAGATTTCATCAGACAAACTCAAACTTCTAGGCCAGAGTTGTAGTCCAAGGGATTTTTCTCTTGGAAAGGTATGCGTTAATGATTTCAAACTTCGATCTCATTGCTTTCAGATGCCTTGGCTATTTGTGCTGGAAAACCTCTAGATTTCATTTAAGTCAATGCTCTTACTCTTCAAACAATGACACTGAAATTCAGATAGGTAAAATAAAAATGTCATAAGTGATTTAATGGCAAAACCTGGACTACAACTCTTATAAAACACATTCAGTGAGTTTTCTGTAATAGATAACAGTGTTGTCTCACAAACATAACTTTTGTCATTAAAATTTTTTGATATTCCCTTTTAATCCACTGAGATATGTGAACTGAACTAATACTCCTATATTTCATTTGCACTAAAAGACATATTTTCCATTTTTTAGCACTTCTAAAATAGGGATGAATCTTAAGAAGCAATGGTATCTTCTGCTGTTAGTTGCGTATCAGTAACGATGTAAGTACAATGACTGTACCTATTCATGTACAATCTTGGTTGATATTCTGATGGCATAACTGGACAACTACAATCCCTTCAACATTTGGTTGAAAAGCTCTTTAAGAATTTTTGAGGAATTAATATAAGACTTAGCTGTAGAGTTTCATCGACTTTTTCTGGTAAAATCCAGAAAGATCCAATAAATGTGACTATGAACAGAACTATATCAAACTAAAAAGCTTTTGCATAGCAAAGGAAAAAATCCACAAAATGAAAAGGCAACATGCTGAAAGAAGGAAGATATCCTTCCTTCAGATATCAAATAAGTGGTTAATTCCAAAAATATATAAAGACCTTAATATTAAAAAAAAAAAAATTGAAAAATGGGCATGGAACCTGAATAGGTTCCAAAGGAACCTGAGTATTTCCAAAGAAGCATACAGATGGCCAAGGGGCACATGAAAAGATGCTCAGCATCACTAATCATCAGGGATATGCAAAGCAAAACTGTAATATCACTTCACGCCTGTCAAAATGGTATTATCAAAAAGACAAGAAAGAAAAAATGTAATATCTAATTCAGAAGATTATCATGAGATTTCCACAAAATAATATCTGTTTCTAAATGTGTAACAGAGAACAGTCACATAGTTAGATCTCAATAAACAAATAACCATGTTGCCCTTATTGTCACTGTTGTTCCTATTGCTAAAGGGGAAAAGGCAAACATCCACAAAATTCACAAGAATACAGCAAAGGGAAAATAAAAGCAAGAGTACAGTTAGGAACATAAACAAGCAATATTTAAACACAAGTGCTGAGAAGACAGTGAAATGATTGATAGGTGTTAAGCAGGATAGAGTCCACCTGGAAAGGGTCCATGGAGATGAAGCAGATTGAACAGAATTCTGAGTGTGGGAGGAGATGTGATTTGCCAGCAAAGCATGGGAAGAGAACTATAAAGGTGGGTTGGAATCGCTAAAGATCTAATGATGCCAACATACCTAAGCCCACTTTCAGTTTCAGATCATGTCAGAAATGAAATGAAGAGACATAGCAAGCAGTGAGAGAGGGCATATATGGCCCTTCCAGGGGAAAAGCACAAGGAAGGTACAGAAATATGGATGCATTTCTAGGGGCTGTCATTCTTTCCTAGGTGGCCTGGGAAGAACCAGGCCAGCACTGTGGGAGCTCAGCCAACAGGAGATGAGTGCCTTGCCTGCTACAGTACTTTATACAAAATCTCTGGCACTGGCACTTTATTTATTTGGAGGTCAAAATATTTCATCCAACTATTTCTCATTTCTATCCTTCTCCTGGATAGCAACCTGGGGCCATGCTGCCCTAAGCCACCTGCTCACCAGAGCTCCAAAAGTGCACCTGGGTGGCTTCACTGCCAATTCTTTCTGCTTCCTCAGAAAGGCTATTCTGGGCAAGCCTATGTGCTATTATGGAGTACGTGTTTATATCCATTCAAAATTCACACGTAGAAATCGTAACCCCCAGTGGGATGGCAATAGGAGATGTGACCTTTGGGAGATAACTGGGTCATGTATTAGAGTTCTCTAAAGGAAGAGAAAAAATAAATTTATTAATTTACAAAGAGGGAGAGAGACTTATTGTAAGAATTGGCTCATGCAATTTGGGGAGGCCATGAAGTTGTCTAGAGGATCATGTGAGCCAGAGGTATAATTCAGTCTGAGTTCAAAGGCCCGAGATTCAGAAGTATCAGTGTCTGAGGATAAAAGATGGATGTCACAGCTCAGGTAGAGAGTGAAACTGCCCTTTCTCTGTCCTTCTTTTCCATTCAGCCCTCAGTGGACTGGATGGTGCCCACCCACACTGGTGATGGCTACCTTCTTTACTCATTCTGCCAATTTAAACAATAATCTCCTCCAGAAACATCCTCACCAACAGGGCCAGACATGATCATTACCAGTTGTCTAGACATCCCTTAACTCAGTCAAGTTGACACATAAAATCACCCTCCACAGATCAGGAAGGTGGAACCCTCATGATGAGATTAGTGCTCTTATATGAAGAGGAACAAACCAGCTTTCTCTCCCTCTCCCTCTGCATCTCCCATGGGAGGACACAGAAAGAAACACCCATTCCTCACCAAATACAGGGTTTGCCTGCTGCTTGATCTCTGGACTTCTCTGCCTTCAGAAATGTCAGAAATAAATGTTTGCTATTTAAGCCACTCCGTCTGTAGCAACTTGTTATAGCAGCCTGAACAGCCTAAGCCACTGTGATCAGCATCAATTTCCCCTCGTGATTACCTACAGAGGTCTTTGAGTTTAGACCATGATTCTCAGGACCATGGACAGGGTCTTGTTGCCCTATCGTGACCCATCACCTATGACGGAGCTAAATCACTAACAAAGCCAAGGCTCTTGGTTCTCCTAAGCTTGCTCCAATGTGTTGCTCCCTTTACTGATGATCAGATGCCCTGATAAGTACTGAGCTCAAGCAGCTTATTCACACTTACTTCCATGGAGCACAGCCTATGCCACAGCCTTCTTGTCCCCAGAATCTACCACTCATGACTTGCTGTCTTACAATTTATGGATCACTGGCAGCTTTTCCCCATTTCAGCACACTGAGGTTCCCATGCAAACTGCATCTCAGGGTTGCCTGTTCAGCTGAAGGATCCACATGGTAGTCACTCATTGCATAGTGCTGGCTATATTCAATACACTGAATTCTTCTTGGCCAACGGCAGGCTAGACTTTGGGAACCCACCCCAGGAGACTTCCCAGTGCTCTTTGAAGCCATACTTTGACTTTTTCTACTTTACTATACAAACTCCCATTGAGCCCTCATTTATGATTTGGAAGAAGATGAGAAGAAAGGTGGAAAACACCTGTGGGAGCAGGGATTCTGTCGTCTCAGTCTTAGCTTAAGCAAACCAAAGCTCACAGCACAACTCTGTGAAGCTGAAAGACATCAATGTCAGAACACTCAACCTAGGATAGTCAGAGCTTCTACAGAATAATAACACGCAGGGCACTGGATATACCAAGGAGCGACTTACAGAGAAGCCTGGGGCATGAAATTGAGTCCCCATGGGCAGAGCTTTGCTGAGAAGGAAAGGTGTTAGGCTTTGCTATATGGTTATGTAACTAATCCTAATTAACAAATTAACAGTCAAATTAACATCCTAAATAACAAAAGTTAGTTCAGAAGTTCACTGTTCAGCTAACGCAAGTCTGACGCTTAGGAATAAACCATGGGCCCTGTGTGAGTTTGCTCAGGTTGCCATAACAGAAGACAACAGGCCAAATGGCTAAAACAACAGAAATTTACCTTCTTACAGTTCTGGAGACAAGGAGATGGCAATATAACTTTTATTCTGAGGCCTCTGCCCTTGGCTTGTAAGCAGCCACCATTCAGTTATGTGAAACACTGGCCTTTGTTTCATCCATTCCTGCAGAAAGAGGAAGAGCATGAGGTCTCTGCTGTCTCTTTTAAAAAGGACACTAATTTGGGAATTCCCTGGCGGTGGTTGAGACTCAGCACTTTCACTGCCGGGCACAGGTTCAAACGCCGGTTAGGGGAACTAAAATCCCTCAAGCCACGTGATACCACCAAAAAAAAAAAAAAAGACACTAATCTTAACCCTAATTACTTCTTTAAAGGCTCTGTCTCCAAATGCCACACTGGGAATTAGGGATTCAAGGACTATGAATATGAGGGGGGCTGCTGCTGCTGCTGCTGCTAAGTCACTTCAGTTGTGTCCGACTCTGTGCGACCCCACAGACAGCAGCCCACCAGGCTCCCCCGTCCCTGGGATTCTCCAGGCAAGAACACTGGAGTGGGTTGCCATTTCCTTCTCCAATGCATGAAAGTGAAAAGTGAAAGTGAAGTCAGTCGTGTCCAATTCTGCACGAACCCATGGACTGTCGCCTACCAGGGTCCTCCACCCATGGGATTGTCCAGGCAAGAGTACTGGAGTGGGTTGCCATTTCCTTCTCTGGAGGGGGGCTGAGACAGGTACAAATATCCAGTCTATAATAGTCTTATAAATAGAACAAGCTTTCATAGGAACTTAAAGTAATAGTTGAGAATCCCTAAAGGAAATTTAGAACTATGACTTAGTAGCATAATATGCGATACAGCTGACCATTGAACAGTACAGTAGTTAGAGACACAACACTGTGCAGTTGAAAATTTGCATATAACTTTGACACCCCTCAAACTTAACTATAGATGACCCTTGAACGACATGGTTTTAATGGTATAGGTCCTTACATGTGGGTTTTCTTAATAAATATATTGAATATTTGGGGGAGATGTGATGATTTGAAAAAACTCATGAACAGCATGTCTTAGAAATATCCAAAAGAAAGAGGTATATCATAAAACTGTAAAATGTATGTAGATATTAGTCTATTTTATTATTTACTACTAGAAAAGATATACAAATCTGCTATAAAAAGTTAACATTTGTCAAATCTGCACACAAACATAGACTATACATGTCACAATTTGCAATGGAGAGAAATGTAAACAGATGTAAAGATTTGGTATTACATCTTAACTGAAGCCTATACTATGCTACTGTAATAACTCCATAGCCACCACCTGTTGTTACTATTTTGTTGTTCAGTCACTCAGTTGTGTGTGAGTCTTTGCAACCCCATGGACTGCAGCACACCAGACTTTCCTATCTTTCACCATCTCCCAGAGCTTGCTCAAACTCATGTCCACTGAGTCCATGATGCCATCCAATCATCTCATCCTCTGTAGTCCCCTTCTTTTCTTGCCTTCAATCTTTCCCAGCATCAGGGTCTTTTCTAATGAGTTGGCTCTTCACATCAGGTGGCCAAAGTATTGGAGCTTCAGCTTCAGCATCAGTCCTTCAAATGAATATTCAGGTTGATTTCCTTCAAGATTGACTGGTTTCATCATCTCTCAAGTGTCTTCTCCAACACCACAGTTCCAGTTCAAAAGCATCAATTCGTTGGCACTCAGCCTTCTTTATAGTCCAACTCTCACATCCATACATGACTATTAGAAAAACCATAGCTTTGACTAGACAGACCTTTGTCAGCAAAATAATGTCTCTGCTTTTGAATATGTTGTCTAGGTTCGTCATAGCTTTTCTTCCAAGGAGCAAGCGTCTTTTAACTTCATGGCTGCAGACACCATCTGCAGTGATTTTGGAGCCCCCCAAAATAAAGTCTGTTACTGTTTCCACTGTTTCCCCATCTATTTCCCATGAAGTGATGGGAATGGATGCTATGATCTTCATTTATTTATTCATTTAAGCCAGATTTTTCACTCTCCTCTTCGACTTTCACCAAGAGGCTATTTAGTTCTTCACTTTCTGCCATAAGGGTGGTATCATCTGCGTATCTGAGGTTATTGATATTTCTCCTAGCATTTTTTATTCCAGCTTGTGTTTCATCCAGTCCAGCATTTTGCATGATGTCCTCTGCATAGAAGTTAAGTAAGCAGGATGACAATATACAGCCTTGATGTACTCCTTTCCCAAATGGAACCAGTTCATTGTTGCATGTCCAGTTCTAACGGTTGCTTCTTGACCTGCATACAGGTTTCTCAGGAGGCGGTCTGGTATTCCTATCTCTTTAAGAATTTTCCACAGTTTGTTGTGATCCACACAGACAAAGACTTTAGCATAGTCATTGAAGCAGAAGTAGACGTTCTTCACCAAATCGATGGACACGAGTTTGAGCAAGCTCCAAGAGTTGGTGATGGACAGGGAACTCTGGAGTGCTGCAGTCCATGGGATTGCAAAGAGTTGGACACGACAGAGTGACTGAACTTAACTGAACTGAACTGATATGTTCTTCTGGAATTATCTTGCTTATTCTCTGATCCAGCGGATGTTGGTAATTTGGTCTCTGGTTCCTCTGCCTTTTCTAAATCTAGCTTGAACATCTGGGAGTTCTCAGTTCATGTACTATAGAAGCCTAGCTTGGAGAATTTTGAGCATTACTTTGCTAGTGTGTGAGATAAGTGTAATTGTGTGGTAGGTGCTATTATGTGTTGCTCCAAAGTGCTGTAATGTGATTCTAATCATCTCCGTGTGCATAGTTTATCTCTCCAGTAAAGTACATATTGCAATAGAAAGTGATCACTCTTGATTCTCACGTATTTTTCATTGTGTATAACACTATATTGTAAACCCTGAATAACATCATGAGACCCAAGAAAAGTGCCACCAGTGATGCCGAAAGTGCTCCCAAGAAGCAAGGAAAAGTTACCATATTACAAGAAAAAATTGAACTGTTTGAAATACACAATAGTTTGAGGTCTGCACGTGTGAGTGCCCACCATTTCAGGATAAATAAATACTGCATAAGGATCACTGAGAAAAAAGAAAAGGAAATTTGTGAAGCCATCACTGCAGGTACACCAGCATGTGTGAAACCTTCAACTTTCTGCAAAATATCTTTCCACCTTGTATTGAAAATGCAACTTTCATGTAGATGCAGGATTGCTATAACAAAGGCATACCTATAGACTCTAATATGATTCAAGAAATGAAGAAGTCATTGCATGACAAGTTAAAGCAAAAGGATTATGAAAGATCTAAAGCTGAAGCATTTAAAGCCAGTGAAGGATGGTTTGATAACTTTAGAAAGAGCTCTGGATTTTTTTTTAGAAAAAAATAAGATAATAGGAGAAGTGGTTTCTGCTGACCAAGAGTTCCCAGATGCCATTAAGAAAATCACTGAGAATATCTGCCAGAACAATTTTTGTTGCAGACAAAAGTGTTGTATTTTGGAGGGGAAAAAATGTCAAAAGGACATTTATAAGTAAGGAAGACAAAAAGCAAGCACCAGAATTTAAGGCAGTAAGGGATAAGCGAACTCTAAGTTTTGTGTAAATGCAGTTAGTTTTATGATCAGGACTGCCCTCATCTATAAGCTGTTAACTCCCAAGACTTGAAGGGAAAAGATAAACACCAGCTGCCTGTCTTCAGCTGTACAGCAACACTTGGACAGTGAGAAACCTTTTTAGGATTGGTTCTATCAGTGCATTCTCCCTGAAGTCAGGAAGCACCCTGCTAATAAGGGACTGCCTTTTAAAGTTCTTTTGATATTGGACAATGCCCCTGCTCATCCAGAACTCTCTAAATTCAACATCACTGAAGGCATCACAATGGTCAAAGTGAAAGTGAAAGTCACTCAGTCAAGTCTGAATCTGTGACCCCATGCACTATAGAGTCATGGAATTCTCCAGGCCAGGAAACTGGAGTGGGAAGCTTTTTCCTTCTCCAGGGGATATTCCCAACCCAGGGATTGAACCCAGGTCTCCTGCATTGCAGGTGGAATCTTTACCAGCTGAGCCACCAGGGAAGACCAAGAATACTGGAGCGGGTAGCCTATCCCTTCTGCAGTGAATCTTTCCAACCCAGGAATCAAACCAGGGTCGCCTGCATTGCAAACAGATTCTTTATCAACTCAGTTATCAGGGAAGCCCACATAGTGGTCAACCTGGCCCGAAAACCAATATTTCAAATTTAGCTTCTAGATCAGGACTTTAAGGCTCATTACACACAGCACTTTCTGGAGAGGACTGTCAAGACTTTAGGCTTCCTAGGTGGCACTAGTGGGAATGCCTAGTGCCTGCCAATGTAGGAGACGTAAAAGATGCGGGTTTGATCTCTGGGTTGGGAAGATCCCCTGGAGGAGGAAATGGCAACACACTCCAGTATCATTGCCTGGAGAATCCCATGGACAGAGGAGCCTGGCAGGGTCACAGTGACCAAAGGGTCACAAAGAGTCAGACAGGACTGAAGTGACTTAGTACTCACATCAACACTATGGAAGAGAATCCTGATAGAAAGAACATCAGGAAAGTCTGGAAGGATCACACCATTCAAAATGCCATCACTGCCATGACAGCCAGCAGCCTAAAACAATAAATTCCTGCTTGAGAAAACTGTGTCTGGCTGTGCACAAGTTCACAGGGTTGACAACAGTGCCAATCAAAGAAATCATGAGACTGTGGATATGACAACAAAGGTGGGGGTGGTGAGAAGAGTTTCAAAATATGGGTCAAGAAATTCAAGAGCTAATCGACACCAAATCAGAGGAATTAACAGAAGACGTCTTGCTGGAGATGAGTGCTTTCAACCAGTGCCAGAAAATAAGGAAGAAGAGTTAGAAGAAACAGTGCCAGAAAACAAACTGAAGGCGACAATCTGGCAGAAGGGATCTGGCTACTCGAGACTGCTTTTGACTTGTTTCATGACATGGACCCTGCTATGATATGGGCACTACAACTGAAGAAAACAGTGGAAGAACTGGAACGATATAAAAACACTGTGAATCAACATACCCTTGTACTTTGGGGAACTACATTAGAGAGGATCAGGGCGATTCTTTCAGATTCCTATGACACCAGTTAAAAGTAACTTTTGGCAATACAAAGGTCTCTGATATTGGCATAACTCAGGGGTACACAGAAGACTAAATAGAAAAAAACAAAAACATGGCAATTTATTGTGACAAATCTATGTGCTCGTATATTCATTATGGATGAGTCTGTGTTTATTTATTCAACTAAGAGTTCACTCATCTACATTTTCCAAAAAAACTGTTGGGTTAAATTAGCTGCCATGTTCCTAAAACACCAGTGGGCTTTACAGCTAAAGTCTTTATCAAGGTAGAAAGTTTTCAACACAGAGACGTACCCCTGAAACTTTTTCTCTACCAATCTGGGCTTTAGCTGAATTGTTACTATGTTTTCCTCTAACCTGCAGGACATAGTCCATCTACCCAACACTGCTTTAGCCTGAATAATATGGATGGGTTGGAACACAAGAAAAGCCAGCAGTATGGTATTGCTGCTGTTTTCATCTTCACAAAGATTAAATAGATAAGTCTTAGTGTCCCAAATAATTTCAATTCACAGAATGGAAAACCAATCCTTGCCCAGAGAGAAAATAACCATGCTTTTTCCTTCTTTCTATGCACCACTGTTCACCTGAAGATTTGGAAAAAGTAACTGGACAGGGTTCTAGCACTGGCTCTGTGTCCACTGACTTCAAGAATGCTGATCAGATTCTCAAAGTCTATTCAGCTTGTTAGAGATGCTGCCCTTCAAGGCCAGCTAATTCAGCATGTAGCTTCTACACAAGAGATTTCTAGACATGTGGGATTGCAGCTTCTGGCAACCGGAACTGCAGGCAGAAGAAAGGCTTACTCCCTTTTTCTGTTTTGATTCCTTGTCATTTCTGAACTTTCAAAAAGGAAGTCAGTGGAAGTCAAAGATATTTGGTATTTTATTAAGAAGACGTGGCAAGAATACACAGAAGAACTGTACAAAAAAGATCTTCACGACCAAGATAATCACGATGGTGTGATCACTCACCTAGAGCCAGACATCCTGGAATGTGAAGTCAAGTGGGCCTTAGAAAGCATCACTACAAACAAAGCTAGTGGAGGTGATGGAATTCCAGTGGAGCTAGTTCAAATCCTGAAAGATGATGCTGTGAAAGTGCTGCACTCAATATGCCAGCAAATTTGGAAAACTCAGCAGTGGCCACACGACTGGAAAAGGTCAGTTTTCATTCCAATCCCAAAAAAATGGCAATGCCAAAGAATGCTCAAACGACCGCACAATCGCACTCATCTCACACGCTAGTAAAGTAATGCTCAAAATTCTCCAAGCCAGGCTTCAGCAATACATGAACTGTGAACTTCCTGATGTTCAAGCTGGTTTTAGAAAATCCAGAAGAACCAGAGATCAAATTGCCAACATCCACTGGATCATGGAAAAAGCAAGAGAGCTCCAGAAAAAAAAAATCTATTTCTGCTTTATTGACTATGCCAAAGCCTTTGACTGTGTGGATCACAATAAACTGAGGAAAATTCTTCAAGAGATGGGAATACCAGACCACCTAACTTGCCTCTTGAGAAATCTGTATGCAGGTCAGGAAGCAACAGTTAGAACTGGACATGGAACAACAGACTGGTTCCAAATAGGAAAAGGAGTACATCAAGGCTGTATATTGTCACCCTGCTTATTTAACTTCTATGCAGAGTACATCATGAGAAACGCTGGACTGGAAGAAGCATAAGCTGGAATCAAGATTGCCGGGAGAAATATCAATAACCTCAGATGTGCAGATGACACCACCTTTATGGCAGAAAGTGAAGAGGAACTAAAAAGCCTCTTGATGAAAGTGAAAGAGGAGAGTGAAAAAGTTGGCTTAAAGCTCAACATTCAGAAAACGAAGATCATGGCATCCAGTTCCATCACTTCATGGCAAATAGATGGGGAAACAGTGGAAACAGTGTCAGACTTTACTTTGGGGGGCTCCAAAATCACTGCAGATGGTGATTGCAGCCATGAAATTAAAAGACTCTTACTCCTTGGAAGGAAAGTTATGACCAACCTAGATAGCATATTGAAAAGCAGAGACATTACTTTGCCAACAAAGGTCCATCTAGTCAAGGCTATGGTTTTTCCTGTGGTCATGTATGGATGCGAGAGTTGGACTGTAAAGAAAGCTGAGCGCTGAAGAATTGATGCTTTTGAATTGTGGTGTTGGAGAAGACTCTTGGGAGTCCCTTGGACTGCAAGGAGATCCAACCAGTCCATTTATTGGAGATCAGTCCTGGATGTTCATTGGAAGGACTGATGGCTAAAGCTGAAACTCCAATACTTTGGCCACTTCAGGCGAAGAATTGACTCACTGGAAAAGACCCTGATGCTAGGAGGGATTGGGGGCAGGAGGAGAAGGAGACGACCGAGGATGAGATAGCTGGATGGCATCACCGACTCGATGGACGTGAGTCTGAGTGAACTCCGGGAGTTGTGATGGACAGGGAGGCCTGGCGTGCTGCGATTCATGGGGTCACAAAGAGTCGGACACGACTGAGCGACTGAACCGAACTGAACTGATACTATTTTGACATCATCTTACTGTTTAAATAAAATGCTCATGTTATGAAACAGGAAAATAAACACAAGTCAATTGCAGTTGTATAGCTATATTTAGAGTCTGAAGTGATAACACAGAAGAGGTCCAAACTCAATATTTTCCCATTAAGCAAAAGGCATGATAATTATGTTAATGTCACATTCTGGAACTCAAGAATTTGGCTCTTTTGTTCTTGGAATAACTCTTACTTCCCAAGTCCCTCACACACAATCACTGAACATCAGTGTACTTAAAATATTTAATCAATCTAGGGTTACAAAACAGTAAGCAACCTTTACCATGATTAACATTTATTGAGAATTTACTGTCAGACACAATGTTAAGACACTTCAAATATACTAACTCATAAAATCTTCACAGCAACTCTGTAAGAATATTACTAGCATTACCCTTCTTATTTTAAAAATAAGTTACATATGCAAAAGAGAGAAGAGAAGTTTTTCTCAAGTAACAAAGTTAGCAGGTAGGAGAACTGGTCTTTGAACTAAGACTCTTATTTCAGAGTCCGTGCTCTTAACCACTGAGTGATAATTTTTCTGGTTGCTTATATATATACATCTCACATATAGAAAGAAATTATGGAGATTGTTATTGTCATTTTATATCATTTTCACTCAGAATTTCACATGATTTTAATTGTATTTTTAAATTTTTAAAAAAATTTTAAACCTACAGAAATGTTCCCAAAAGACTAATACAGATTTTCCACACACCTTTCACCTTGCTTTCACTAATGTTTATGTCCTACATGTTCAGAGTACAATTTCTGAACCAAAATATTAATATAGGTACATACTGCTATCAATTCAAATATTACTTCATTCAAATTTCATCAGTTTTTCTCCTGATGTCCCTAAGATAGAATCTAAACCAGGATACCACATTGCATTTAATTATCAGGTCTCCTTAATTTCCTCCAATCTGTGACAGTTACTCAGTCTTTCTTTGCCTTTCATGACCTTTCATAACACTCTTGGAAACAACTGTTGCGGGGTTTTGCAGAATGGTTTTGCAGTTTTAACTGTTTCTGATCATTAGACCTACGCTATACATTCTGGGCAAAAATATCACAGAAGTGGTGTCCTCTACATCATATATGGTATACCTGATGTTGATATAACTTAATTATGATGGATTTAACTGGTAAATTTTGTGAAGGTGTGCTTACTAAGTTTTGCCACACTTTTCCCTTTATATTTAATATATTGTGTGAGATTCTTTGAAATGATGCACACATCACCTCCCGATAAATGCAATAATAAAATAAAAATAATGTTAAAATAATAGTCTTCTCTAAAGTTACTGGTAACTGATAATGGTAATTAAATTTCACAAGTCTAATATGGATTTTCAAATTGGGAAGTCAGTAACACAGAGATATCATTTTGTATTAATCACTACCCACTTGCCCTCAAACCTAGTATGCATTTCTCCTGACATGCTCACTACATCACCTGATGCCCTACTTCACAGAGTCCCCAACACCTACTCTGTCTACCATCAACTCACGGACAGCCCATATCACTCCTTCTGGTGATAAACATGAAGTTTAATCTGTAGGAACTCCCTGAATCTAAATATAGGGGCCTGTCTTCATTTCAATTCATTCCGATTTTATTTTCACTCATTTCCATTTCAATTTCATACCAATGAATTCCTGGAAATCATGTTAAAAATAAATCACATTTGCCTTAGGTATCTGAGGCTTCACAGCTTGTACAGAATCCAGATAAATCTTATATATGTCCAACAGCATGTCAAAGAAGCAAAAATATAACAACAACCTTTTATCAAAGTATACTTGTCAAATAACATTCTAAGTCCTAAAAATCTGTCTTAAGTATATGTCATACATATACTCCAACACAGTAAAAGATGCAAATAGAAAATAAAATTTCCATTGCACCATTAAAAAGAAAAAAGCCTAAAATTTGTACACTGATTTTAGCACTAGTCACATTTATAATTCATATACTTTTAGTTGATTTACAATTTTGAGGATGTGGCATAGGAAGGAAGTAGATAAGAAATTATTTAAATTATTCGCCTTTACAAAAAATCTATTCAGAAAGTTTGAAGTTTCTCTTCTCTTCCTTCTTCCCTCTCACACATTTTTTCATATAAAATATATAACAATCAAATTGCTGTTAAAATATTTCATATTTATTACACAATTGTAGGACCATAATCTTTCAACAAAGAATAATTGAAAACTAATGGATTCATGTTGAAATTTTGACCCATTAAATACTGACTTATCAGTTTTATACTGAGAAAACTAAAGCTTACGAAGATTGAATAACTAACCTAAACTCATCTATTTTTAGTCAGTAATAAGTGATATCAAAGTCCTAACTACAAGGACATTGCATAAAGGTTCTCTACTATAAACATATTCCATAACAATTTTTTCTCTAGGTTATTTTTGATTGATATAAGCACATACCAATTATTATTTTAAAGTGTGTGTTTCAGTGGGTTTTCATATATTCACAAAGTTAGGCAAACATTCCCATCATCTAATTTGAAAACACTTTCATTACCCTCAACAGAAATCATACATTTATTATAATCAATTTCCATTCTCCTCTGGGAAGCACTAATCTACTTTCTGTCAACATAAATTTGTCTATTCCAGATATTTCACGTAAATGTAATTGTATAATATATGGTCATTTGTGTCTTATTTCTTTCACTTAGCATGTTGTTTTCAAATTTCATCCATGTTATAGCACATACCAGTACTTCTCCTTCTCATGGCTGAATAATATTCCACTTCAAGGATATACTGCTTTTGTTTACCCATTCATCAATTTTGGGACATGTTTTTGTTAATAAATTGGAGCTATTATAAATAGTGCTACTATGACATTATGTATAAGTTTTTGCATGAACGTATCTTCAATTAACTTGTGTATAAACTAAATTTCTGGGTCTTGTGGAAACTTTATATTTAAATTTATGATAACCGCCAAACTGTTTTCCAAAGCAGCTACACCATTTACATGAACAATATGTCTCCTGAACAATATGTGAATGTGTTCTCATTTCTCCACATCTTCACCAACACTTGCTATTATCTGACTTTTTAATCTGAGCCATTCTAGTGGATGTGAATTATATCTCTTTATGGCTTTCTCTACTGAGTAATGATGATAATCTTTCCATGTGTTTAGGGGCCATATACATATCTTTTTTGGAAGAATATTTATGTAAATCCTTTTCCTATTTTTTAAAATTGGGTAATTTACATCTTTGTTATTAAGTTGTGAAAGTTCTTTTCATATTCTGATACTATTCCCTTGTTAGATATATTTGCTTGAAATATTTTCTCCCATTCTGCAGGTTGTCTTTTACTTTTTTGTTGAGTCCTTTGAAATGCAAAAGGTCTTACTTTTGATAAAGTCCAATGTATTTATTTTTATTTCGGTTGCTTGTACTTTTTGTGTCAAATCTAAGAGACTATTGCCTAAGTCAAGCTTGCAGTTATTCTTTTCTATGTTTTCTTCCAAGGGCTTTATAATTTTAGCTCTTACCATTTAGCAATTTGATACATTTTAGTTTAACTTTTGAATATGTTATGAAGTAGGGGTCCAAGTTCATTCTTTTGCATGTGGATACCCAGTTGTCCAAATTTACTGTACAAAAAAGATCTTCACAACCCAGATAATCACGATGGTGTGATCACTCACCTAGAGCCAGACATCCTGGAATGAGAAGTCAAGTGGGCCTTAGAAAGCATCACTACAAACAAAGCTAGTGGAGGTGATGGAATTCCAGTGGAGATAGTTCAAATCCTGAAAGATGATGCTGTGAAAGTGCTGCACTCAATATGCCAGCAAATTTGGAAAACTCAGCAGTGGCCACACAACTGGAAAAGATCAGTTTTCATTCCAATCCCAAAGAAAGACAATGTCAAAGAATGCTCAAACTACAGCACAATTGCACTCATCTCACACGCTAGTAAAGTAATGCTCAAAATTCTCCAAACCAGGCTTCAGCAATATGTGAACCATGAACTTCCTGATGTTCAAGCTGGTTTTAGAAAATGCAGAAGAACCAGAGATCAAATTGCCAACATCCGCTGGATCATGGAAAAAGCAAGAGAGCTCCAGAAAAAAAAAAAAAATCTATTTCTGCTTTATTGACTATGCCAAAGCCTTCGACTGTGTGGATCACAATAAACTGTGGAAAATTCTTCAAGAGATGGGAATACCAGACCACCTAATCTGCCTCTTGAGAAATCTGTATGCAGGCCAGGAAGTAACAGAACTGGACATGGAACAACAGACTGGTTCCAAATAGGAAAAGGAGTACATCAAGGCTGTATATTGTCACCCTGCTTATTTAACTTCTATGCAGAGTACATCATGAGAAAAGCTGGGCTGGAAGAAACACAAGCTGGAATCAAGATTGCCGGGAGAAATATCAATAACCTCAGATATGCAGATGACACCACCCTTATGGCAGAAAGTGAAGAGGAACTAAAAAGCCTCTTGATGAAAGTGAAAGAGGAGAGTGAAAAAGTTGGCTTAAAGCTCAACATTCAGAAAACGAAGATCATGGCATCCAGTCCCATCAGTTCAGTTCAGTTCAGTTCAGTCGCTCAGTCATGTCTGACTCTTTGCGACCCCATGAATCGCAGCACGCCAGGCCTCTCTGTCCATCACCAACTCTGGGAGTTCACTCAGACTTGCATCCATTGAGTCTGTGATGTCATCCAGCCATCTCATCCTCGGTCGTCCCCTTCTCCTCCTGCCCCCAATCCCTCCCAGCATCAGAGTCTTTTCCAATGAGTTGACTCTTCGCATGAGGTGGCCAAAGTACTGGAGTTTCAGCTTTAGCATCATTCCTTCCAAAGAAATCCCAGGGCTGATCTCCTTCAGAATGGACTGGTTGGATCTCCTTGCAGTCCAAGGGACTCTCAAGAGTCTTCTCCAACACCACAGTTCAAAAGCATCAATTCTTCAGTGCTCAGCCTTCTTCACCGTCCAACTCTCACATCCATACATGACCACTGGAAAAACCATAGCCTTGACTAGACAGACCTTAGTTGGCAAAGTAATGTCTCTGCTTTTGAATATGGTGTCTAGGTTGGTCATAACTTTTCTTCCAAGGAGTAGGCGTCTTTTAATTTCATGCCTGCAATCACCATCTGCAGTGATTTTGGCACCCCCAAAAATAAAGTCTGCCACTGTTTCCACTGTTTCTCCATCTATTTGCCATGAAGTGATGGAACCAGATGCCATGATCTTCGTTTTCTAAATGTTGAGCTTTAAGCCAACTTTTTCACTCTCCTCTTTTACTTTCATCAAAAGGCTTTTTAGTTCCTCTTCACTTTCTGCCATAAGGGTGATGTCATCTGCATATCTGAGGTTCTTGATATTTCTCCTGGCAATCTTGATTCCAGCTTGTGTTTCTTCCAGTCCAGCGTTTCTCATGATGTACTCTGCATAGAAGTTAAATAAGCAGGGTGACAATATTCAGCCTTGACGTACTCCTTTTCCTATTTGGAACCAGTCTGTTGTTCCAGACTTTATTTTTGTGGGCTCCAAAATCACTGCAGATAGTGACTGCAGCCATGAAATTAAAAGACGCTTACTCCTTGGAAGAAAAGTTATGACAAATCTAGATAGCATATTCAAAAGCAGAGACATTACTTTGCCAACAAAGGTCCATCTAGTCAAGGCTATGGTTTTTCCAGTGGTCATGTATGGATGTGAGAGTTCGACGGTGAAGAAGGCTGAGCACTGAAGAATTGATGCTTTTGAACTGTGGTGTTGAAGACTCTTGAGAGTCTCTTGGACTGCAAGGAGATCCAACCAGTCCATTCTGAAGGAGATCAGCCCTGGGATTTCTTCGTTTGTTTGTTTGTTTGTTTTTAATTTTTATTTTTACTTAATTTTACTTTACAATACTGTATTGGTTTTGCCATACATTGACTTGAATCCACCACGGGTGTACATGCGTTCCCAAACATGAACCCCCCTCCCACCTCCCTCCCCATAACATCCCTCTGGGTCATCCCCGTGCATCAGCCCCAAGCATGCTGTATCCTGCGTCGGACATGGACTGGCGATTCGACCTGGGATTTCTTTGGAAGGAATGATGCTAAAGCTGAAACTCCAGTACTCTGGCCACCTCATGTGAAGAGTTGATTCATTGGAAAAGACTCTGATGCTGGGAGGGATTGGGGGCAGGAGGAGAAGGGGACGACAGAGGATGAGATGGCTGGATGGCCTCACAGACTCGATGGACGTGAGTCTGAGTGAACTCAGGGAGTTGTGATGGATAGGGAGGCCTGGCGTGCTGCGATTCATGGGGTCATAAAGAGTCGGACACGACTGAGTGATTGAACTGAACTGAACTGAACTGAAATAATTACTTTTCCTTCATTGAAATGTCTTGGTATTTATTAATTATATTACACTACTTCATTGGACCTCATCTATATCACATACTACTATAGCAGTTTTCTCCTTCTATCTGCATTTTCTTTCTTCTCTGGCCTCAGTATTTGAGCTTAACCACAGAAGTCATTCTGGCAATTATTAAGGATGTTTTGAAAGCCACCTCAGAGCATTCAATTGCTCCTTTTTTTATTGTTCTATTGCTCTTTCCTATTCATTATTTGTTGATCAAAAGTAGTTGTCAGAAGAGCAGAACAAAGAAACTGCAGGGTACCTGAACTGAGATGTGATTACCTTCTGTCAAATCTTCTGTTTGTCTCTAAGCCTACACAGAAATCTTGATTTTCAAACACCACTCTTTAAAAAATGAGACTGTAATGTCTCTGAAAAAGTTAGCCCATACTCTAAGACCCAGATAAAAAGGTAAGTAGGAAAAATCTTAATGAACCTCTGAAGAATAAGCAATAGCCTTTTCCTAAAAGAATTAAAACAGGAAGAAAAAAAAAAGGTTTTTAACTTCAACTTTTCCATTTTGGTGCAAAGACACATGTTTCCAGATAAAATTACTTGAAAAATGCTAATGAACAAGAGTTTAATTGTATAATCGTTTTGTTAGGTAGTTAGAATAGGGAAAAGGAGTCCAAAATGGAGGTGGCTAAAAGAAAAGGAAGGGAAAAGTCCACAAAAATAGAACAAAGGAAGGTCAAAGAAATGTCCGAGGACCAGAGTGAGGACTTCAGGTAGAATAGCACTCCTGGCTGAGCCCAATTTGCATAGGGCAGGCCCAGGGGGAAGAAAACATGTAAAAGGAGGAAACAAGTGCTCTCTTGCTCTCTCTCTCTCCCGTGTGCACACACTCTTTCTCTCTCTCCCCCTCCCCACTGCGTGTGTGCGCTCTTTCTCTCCCTCTCCCTCTCCCTCTCTCTCCCGTGTGCGTAGTCTCTTTCTCTTCCCCACCACCCTCTGCACCACGTGTGCACTCTTTCTCTCCCTCTGCCTCTCCCTCTCTCTCCCGTGTGCGTAGTCTCTTTCTCTCCCCCACCACCCTCCATACCGCGTGTGTGCACTCTTTCTCTTTCTCTGCCTCTCTCTCTTTCTCTCCCATGTGCATTAGATATGCTCTTTCTCTCTCTCTCTCTACCCCTAACCCCCACCTTTGTGCACACATGTGCACAATGGCACACTCCTCCACACCCTTCTATCTTCTAAATAAAATAGAGCTGTAACACTGATTTGTCTAAGAGCTATGACACGGTTTGTTCAAGATCCGAGAGCTGTGACGAGCCAAGGGCTTTAATGTCTGTTGCTCCAAATCATTCTTGTGACGAGACAAGAACCGTGAAGCATACACTCGCCTAACAGCTATGGTGCCCTGACTCGGGTTTAACCTGGCTGAAACAACCTCTGCGCAGAAGAGGCCAAGCAGAGCAGGAGCCCAACTCAGCGAAAGCTCCCGTGGTAGAAGCAGAACATGAAGAAAACCCAGCACAGGGAAAGTCTCTTCCTGCTGGAAACTGAGACAGTGAAAAGCGAACTCAGCAGAAAGCTCACACAGCTCAGTCTCTGATTCCAGAAGACCTCCGGTCAAGGTAGGAGGTCCTAGCTCCTATGGCTGGAGAAGCAGAACATGAAGAAAAGGTAGGAGGTCCTAGCTCCTATGGCTGGTAGAAGCAGAACATGAAGAAAACCCAGCACAGGGAAAGTCTCATCCTGCTGGAAACCGAGACAGTGAAAAGCGAACTCAGCAGAAAGCTCACACAGCTCAGTCTCTGATTCCAGAAGACCTCCGGTCAAGGTAGGAGGTCCTAGCTCCTATGGCTGGAGAAACATGCCTAACAAAGTCTTAATTCCTTTACAATCTCTCATTTCTTGTTTCCTTGAACCACCCTCAAACAGGCAGGCAGCAGTGGGCGCAATTGAGGGAATTTGGAGAGGCTACACTTTGGTATGTTCCAAAGGCACTATCTGCTGGGCCCCAGTAGCTGTTACCCAAGCCAGTGGGGGTTCTTCTGTTCTTACTCTTCTCTGTGCCAAGAATCAGGCCAATCAAATCTGTAAGCACAGGTCAGGAATTTAGCAGATTTTATGGCAGGCTATGAACGGGATTTAGGTCATACCCAAATGGTCTAGTGGTTTTCCCTACTTTCTTCAATTTAAGTCTGAATTTGGCAATAAGGAGTTCATGATCTGAGCCACAGTCAGCTCCCAGTCTTGTTTTTGCTGACTGTATAGAGCTTCTCCGTCTTTGGCTGCAAAGAATACAACCAATCTGATTTTGTTGTTGACCATCTGGTGATGTCCATGTATAGAGTCTTCTCTTGTGTTGTTGGAAGAGGGTGTTTGCTGGGACCAGTGCATTCTCTTCCAAAACTCTATTAGCCTTTGCCCTGCTTCATTCTGTATTCCAAGGCCAAATTTGCCTGTTACCTGAGGTGTTTCTTGACTTCCTACTTTTGCATGCCAGTTCCCTATAATGAAAAGGATATCTTTTTTGGGTGTTAGTCCTAAAAGGTCTTATAGGTCTTCATAGAACCATTCAACTTCAGCTTCTTCAGCGTTACTGGTTGGGGCATAGGCTTGGATTACTGTGATAAAGTAGGGAAAACCACTAGCCCATTCAGGTATGACCTAAATCAATCCCTCATGATTATACAGTGGAAGTGAGAAACAGATTTAAGGGCCTAGATCTGATAGACAGAGTGCCTGATGAACTATGGAATGAGGTTCATGACATTGTACAGGAGACAGGGATCAAGACCATCCCCATGGAAAAGAAATGCAAAAAAAGCAAAATGGCTTGTCTGGGGAAGCCTTACAAATAGCTGTGAAAAGAAGAGAAGCAAAAAGCCAAGGAGAAAAGGAAAGATATAAGCATCTGAATGCAGAATTCCAAAGAATAGCAAGGAGAGATAAGAAAGCCTTCTTCAACGATCAATACAAAGAAATAGAGGAAAAGAACAGAATGGGAGAGACTAGGGATCTCTTCAAGAAAATTAGAGATACCAAGGGAACATTCCATGCAAAGATGGGCTCGATAAAGGACAGAAATGGTATGGATCTAACAGAAGCAGAGATATTAAGAAGAGATGGCAAGAATACACGGAAGAACTGTACAAAAAAGATCTTCACAACCTGGATAATCACGATGGTGTGATCACTCATCTAGAGCCAGACATCCTGGAATGTGAAGTCAAGTGGGCCTTAGAAAGCATCACTATGAACAAAGCTAGTGGAGATGATAGAATTCCGGTAGAGCTCTTTCAAATCCTGAAAGATGCTGCTGTGAAAGTGCTGCACTCAATATGCCAGCAAATTTGGAAAACTCAGCAGTGGCCACAGGACTGGAAAAGGTCAGTTTTCATTCCAATCCCAAAGAAAGACAATGCCAAAGAATGCTCAAACTACAGCACAACTGCACTCATCTCACACGCTAGTAAAGTAATGCTCAAAATTCTCCAAGCCAGGCTTCAGCAATACATGAACTGTGAACTTCCTGATGTTCAAGCTGGTTCTAGAAAATGCAGAGGAACCAGAGATCAAATTGCCAACATCCGCTGGATCATGGAAAAAGAAAGGGAGTTCCAGAAAAACATCTATTTCTGCTTTATTGACTATGCCAAAGCCTTTGATTGTGTGGATCACAATAAACTGAGGAAAATTCTTCAAGAGATGGGAATACCAGACCACCTAACCTGCCTCTTGAGAAATCTGTATGCAGGTCAGGAAGCAACAGTTAGAACTGGACATGGAACAACAGACTGGTTCCAAATAGGAAAAGGAGTACATCAAGGCTGTATATTGTCACCCTGCTTATTTAACTTCTATGCAGAGTACATCATGAGAAACGCTGGACTGGAAGAAGCACAAGCTGGAATCAAGATTGCCGGGAGAAATATCAAGAACCTCAGATATGCAGATGGTACCACCTTTATGGCAGAAAGTGAAGAGGAACTAAAATCCTCTTGATGAAAGTGAAAGAGGAGAGTGAAAAAGTTGGCTTAAAGCTCAACATTTAGAAAACGAAGATCATGGCATCTGGTCCCATCACTTCATGAGAAATAGATGGAGAAACAGTGGAAACAGTGTCAGACTTTATTTTGGGGGGCTCCAAAATCACTGCAGATGGTGACTGCAGCCATGAAATTAAAAAGATGCTTACTCCTTGGAAGAAAAGTTATGATCAACCTAGATAGCATATTCAAAAGCAGACATTACTTTGCCAACAAAGGTCTGTCTAGTCAAGGCTATGGTTTTTCCAGTAGTCATGTATGGATGTGAGAGTTGGACTGTGAAGAAAGCTGAGTGCTGAAGAATTGATGCTTTTGAATTGTGGTGTTGGAGAAGACTCTTGAGAGTCCCTTGGACTGCAAAGAGATCCAACCAGTCCATTCTGAAGGAGATTAGCCCTGGGTGTTCATTCGAAGGACTGATGCTAAAGCTGAAACTCCAGTACTTTGGCCACCTCATTGGAAGAACTGACTCATTGGAAAACACCCTGATGCTGGGAGGGATTGGGAGCAGCAGGAGAAGGGGACGACCGAGGATGAGATGGCTGGATGGCATCACCGACTCGATGGACATGAGTTTGAGTGAATTCCCAGAGTTGGTGATGGACAGGGAGGCTTGGTGTGCTGGGATTCATGGGTTTGCAGACTCGGACATGCCTGAGCGACAGAACTGAACTGATGAAGAGTATTCCTTGGCACGTTTTTCCCACTCTTTTTTCTTCCTGTCCTTCAGCTCCATCCTGGGACTCGAACCAGGCCAAAAAGTAAGAGGTGGATTTGTTAGGATCAGAGAGAAGCCATGCTTCAGGGTGTGAACCATTGTGCCCAGGGCAAGGGCTGGGGCCATGGAATGCAGCCTGGCTAGGTGAATTCATATGCTAATGAGTGGGAGGATCATCCCAACCATTGGGGAACCACCCACTCCTCCATCTTTTTACAGTGACTTAGAGCTGTCCTGCCACCTCTGGGTATGTCTTTGGCTTACATATTGGGGATTAAGATTTACTTGAATTTAACTTGTCATCTTGGACCCAATTGATTTTAATTGGTTTACGTTATGCCCTTGTGCTATGTCATTCTTTCAAAGGTTGTGCTCTGCCTCCTTCCCTCCTATCTCATGCTCCTTTCCTCAGCCCCATCTGGGCCCACAATGTCACCTGTACAATCTTCTGGAGGGACAACCAGAAAACAGCTGGCCCTTGGGAGGGAAATACTGTATAATATACAGCCCTTCTAGATATTCAGCCCTTCACCTTCCATGTTTCCTATAACATGTGCAACGTCAGCATCTCCCAGTGAACCCGCTAGGGTGGGTGACAGGCACACAGTGCCTGCTAGAAGTCCATCAGTTGGCATCCCTTCAAAGGCAATTGGGCTTCCAGGGATAATGTTTGCCACTTTGGGAGTTAGCCCTGTGGGCTGTTTGGGCCCAAACACCTACCACCCTTCTCCTAAAGTTATAAACATAACCCTGGATCAAATCTCCACTCCTCTTTTACGGTAGATTTGGTCTGTTGCCTCTAAACAAACTGGTTCTTAAGCCAATTATTAACTCCTACAATCAGGACCCTGCTTCTTTGTAGGCAACGCTGCTCCACCCAGCCTATAATTAAAATACTTTAATGCTCCCTAACAGGGTCAGATAACTCACTCCTATGTCAGTACTTCTGTTATTACCTAAAGTGAGTCTATGACAATGAAATACTTACCAGGGGAGACACCCTAACCTGCTCTTAAGGAGGACCAGGGGAAGAAATCAGTGACTTACAGTCCCTTAGAGTAAGAGGACAAGGCTTATGACTGTTTCAGTTTCCCAGTCTCAGGGCACAGGCTTGGATTGTTTTACATCATGATATCTATTCCCAGCTACAGTGAACAAACTAGCAATGAGTTACAACACCTTAATCCTACCCATCGCTGGTCACGCTGGAGACCTTGGGGATGCCCAACTCCAGTCTGGGGGTCCCAGGAGGTCATCACGCCTTGGCCTACCTAGGGATCTATTCTCGAAAGGTTATCATGCCTCAACCTGCTCGGGGATCTGCCAGTCCCAGAGGTCCCAGGAGGTCGTCACGCCTCAACCTGCCCAGGGACCCAATTCTCGGGAAGCCGTCATGCCTCGACCTGCCCGGGGATTCGATCCCTAGGAGGCTGTCACACCTCAGCCTGCCTGGGGATCTGCACCCTGACCGGGGGACGCCTGGCTCTCAGGTTGCAACAGTACTAGGTAGGATGAGTTTACATCATGATATCTATTCCCATCTGCGGTGGGCAAACTAGCAATGAGTTAAGATTACAAGCCCCTTAATTCTACCCAGCACTGGTCACGCTGGAGACCTTAGGGATGCCCAAACTCCAGTCCGGGGGTCCCAGGAGGTCATCACGCCTTGACCTGCCTAGGGATCTGGTCCTTGAAAAGTTGTCACACCTCAACCTGCTTGGGGATCCACTAGTCCCAGGGGTCCCAGGAGGTCGTCATGCCTCGACCTGCCCAGGGACCCAATTCTCGGGAGGCCGTCATGCCTCGACCTGCCCGGGGATTCGATCTCAAGGAGGCTGTCACGCCTCAGCCTGCCTGAGAATCTGCTCCCTGACCCAGGGACGCTTGGCTCTCGAGTTGCAACAGTTCTGGGTAAGATAAACTTCAGAAAGACTCACCGCTAACAAAGTCCACTCATGGAAATAGAAGGCCTATTACCAGTGGGACTATGCCCAGGTCTCAGCAATAACTCAGGAGCCCAATGAGAACCCCACTGTCTTTCTGGAAAGGCTAAAAGAGGCCCTCCAAATGTTTACCAATCTGGACTTAGACTCTTATGAGGGACAGGTGATTTTGAAGGGCAAATTCCTGTCCCAGTGTGCATCAGATATCAGAATTAAGTTACAACAGCTACAGCAGAAGGACCCTGCTGCCTCTTTAGATGAGATGATCCAGACAGCCACCAATACCTTTTATAACAGAGAACAGGAGAAGGAGGCCAAGGCCCAGGAGAAGGAGGGAAGGAAAGAGACAAGGCATGCCCGGATGTTGGCTACCCTCCAGAGAAGTCCTATGGCACACCCCGATTAAGGACAAGGCATGCAAATGCCTAATCTGTAGACAGGCAGGGCATTGGACCGAAGAGTGTCCAAACCATGACAAGTCTCCTAGAACAGCTTGCCACAAATGCCATCAATTGGGACACTGGGTGGCACTCTAACCTCGGGACCCAAGAGCCTCAAGGTCAAGCACCAAGCCTTCCCTCATGATGGTTCAACAGGACTGAAGCAGCCCACTCCAGCCAGCCCGCCTGTCACAGATAACCATCACAGGGCTGGAGCCAAGGGTGCAACTGGATGTGGCAGGTAGGTCCGAGAATTTCTTGGTTGACACAAGGGCTACCTACTCTGTCTTGATCTCCTACTCCGGAGCCTTCTCCTCCCAAACCTGTACCATTTGGGGTGCTACAGAAAAAGCAACTACTAAAAGATTCACCCAAGTACTTCTTTGTTGCTGGGATGGACAAATATTTTTCCACCAGTTTCTGATGGTACCTGAGTGTCCTACTCCCTTATTGGGAAGAGATAAATTCAGTAAACTGGGGACCACCCTTGTGATGGGAAGTTTTTCAGCCCCTAGAGCTCTACAGCTCATGGTTACTACTGAAGAACCCATTACACCTTCAATAGAGAGGAACCAAAAACTATGGGAAGATAAAATTAACCCCCAGGTATGGGACCAGGGGATTCCTGGACGAGTCCACCAAGCTGAACTGGTCATCACTGTCCTCCGAGATCCCACTCGGTTTCCTAACCAGAAACAATACCCTCTCAAAAGAGAGACTCGGGAGGACTACAGCCTTTAATAAATAAATTCCTTGCTTGTGGGCTATTGGTCCCCACCAGTTCACGATGGAACACCGCAATCCTCTCAGCAAAGAAAAAGGACAGAACCTGGTGAATGGTTCAAGGTCTCCAGATCATAAATGAAGCTGTAGTCCCCCTCCATCCCACAGTACCCAATCCCTATGTAATCTTGGGAGAAATCCCACCCAGTGCCAAGTGGTTTACAGTCTTGGATCTCAAAGATGCATTCTTTTGCATACCACTGCCTAAAGAATCCCAATATCCTTTTGCCTTTGAGTGGGAGGCCCCAGGAGAAAAACACCAACAGATGACTTGGACAGTATTACCTCAGGGGTTCAGAGATAGCCCCCACCTGTTTGGACAGGCCCTTAGATGGGATCTCCTAGATCTGGACCTGGGACCTAATAGGAAAATATTACAATACGTAGATGACCTACTAATCTGCTCTCCAGATGAGGAAAATGCCCAACAACATGCAATTCAGGTTCTAAACTTTTTGGCAGAAAGGGGATATAGTCTCCCGTGCTAAGGCACAGATGATCGAGACAAAGGTCACTTACCTGAGAGTTCAGATTACACATGGGTCTAGGAGGCTGTCCTCTGATCAGGTACAAGGAATCTTCCAGTTGCCCTCCCCCATGACTCAAAAACAATTGTGAGCTTTCCTGGGGCTAACTGGGTATTACAAAATCTGGATACCCAACTATGGTCTAATTGCCCAGCCCTTATATGAGAGCTTAAAGGGATGCAATGATTCAATCTCACTGATGTGGGGAACTCCTCAAAAGAAAGCAGAGGCTACACTAAAACAGGCCTTAACTCAGGCACCTGCCTTGAGGTTGCCAGACCCAGAAAAAGCATTTCAACTTTATGTCCATGAAAGAGAGAGAATAGCCTTAGGAGTGTTAACTCAAAGGTGGGGATCTGAGCCCCAGCCTGTAGCTTACTCATCCAAGAGACTCAATCCAGCCACCTGAGGCTGGCCCCTCTGCCTTCTAAATCTTGCAGCTATTGCAATCGTGATAGAAGATGCTTTAAAACTCTCCTTTGGAGACAAACTATTTTTACCAGCCACCAAGTAAAACAACTCCTAAATGGGAGAGGCCATTTATGGATGTCTGATCAAAGAATCCTCAGATATCAAGTAATGCTGATGGAAAATCCAGGCCTCACTATATCCCCTTGTGAGGTTCCTAACCCAGCCACCCTCCTGCCTACCCCCGAGGGCTCTCTCCCCTTTCACTCTTGTCTAGAAACCTTGGACCACTGGACAAAACCCCAAGGGGGACTGTAAGAAGATCCTCTGACCAATCTTGAGGAAATCTGGTACACTGACGGAAGCAGCTTTGTCTTAGATGGAAAACAGCCAGATATGCAGTAGCCTCCGATTTTGAGACCATCGAGGCTAAGCCTCTGCCACCAGGTCAACAAGCTACAACATGCAGTGCCAGTTCAACAAAGATACAAAACTACAGCCGACCACGGAAAATATCACTCACCCTTAGATGGACCCTGCTATAAGGACTCTGAGGCTTGAGACTAGCAAGAGGGGGAGGCCCAATACCCCTCACCATCCCAATCAGCAGAAAGTAGCCAGAAAGACCTCGACACCCCTATTTCCAAAGATTTGGGCCTCCCATCTCTTGAGAGGGGAATGTTAGGTAGTCAGAATAGGGAAAAGGAGTCCAAAATGGCAGTGGCTAAAAGACAAGGAAGGGAAAAACCCACAAAAATAGAATAAAGGAAGGTCAAAGAAAGGTCCGAGGACCAGAGTGAGGACTTCAGGTAGAAGAGCACTCCTGGCTGAGCCCAATTTGCATAGGGCAGGCCCAGGGGGAAGAAAACATATAAAAGGAGGAGCCAGGCACTCTCTCACTCTCTCCCACGTGCGCACACTCTTTCTCTCTCTCTCCTCCCCCCCCACCCCCACCGTGTGCATGCGCTCTTTCTCTCCCTCCCCCTCCCTCTCTCTCTCTCTCTCTCCCACATGCCTATGATATGCTCTTTCTCTCTGTCTCTCTACGCCTGCCCCCCAACACATACACATGCACACTGGCGTGCTCCTCCACTCTCTTCTCTTCTTCGAGGATGAAGAGGCTCTAAATAAAATAGAGCTGTAACACTGATTTGTCTAAGAGCTACGACACGGTTTGTTCAAGACCCAAGAGCTGTGACGCGCTGAGGGCTTTAATGTGCATCGCTCCAAATCATTGTTGTGACGAGACAAGAACAGAGAAGCATCACACGTGCCTGACAATTTGGAATACTGGAATTATAAATTAGAGCTAACCATATGCCTATTCCATGGCTCAAGAATAATTAGTAACGTGATAATCAAGAAATGTACAAAAATGTTGACAGCAACTTTAGCCATAATGGCTCACACTGGAAACAACCCACGTGCCCAATAATAAAACAGAAAACAAATTGTCTGTGACCATAAAATGAAATACTAAACAGCAATAAAGAGATCATAATCCCAGACATGCAAATATACACTCTCCCAGACATTTCTGTGTGCAAAGAAACTAGACACACACAAAAAATACACACTCTATGATACTATACACCTGAAATTCAAGAGCATGTAAAACTAATCCAAGATATTAGAAATCCAAAAATCAATTCCTTTTGGGGGAAACAGTGACTAGAAAATGAGAAACTTTCATGGTATGGGAATAGCTGGGTGCGACTATACACGTGTATGCATAATGAAAATAAATCAATCCATATATTTACAATTAGTGCACCTTTTGCATTTTACTCATAGGTCTGATAAACTTTCACTTAAAAATTTTAAACAAGGTGGGGAAAGTGACATCAGGATAACAGACGAATATTCAAACCTTTTCAACATGAAACAAAGAGCTCATCCACCTTTAACACAAAGACAGAACGAAGACTAACGCTAAGTAGCTGGAGAAAAAACATGTAGTTGGACACGAAAAAGAGGTGATTAAAACAGGAAACATCATTAGCATTTCGCTACCGCTCACTGAGTCCACAAATCCTACTATTTCAACATCAAGAAATAAGATGAAAAACAAGGATTGTCTTCCACAGAGCCACTGAGTTCTTAGTTGAAATCATGAACTCTTTAAAAAAAACAGATCCTAAAATCTGTAGTTCATTTCTTTGTCTCTCCCACAAACTCAGTTCACATCCAAAAAATCCATCAATATTCAGGTTCAGCCACAATAAACCAAGTCATATGTTAATTTAATTCTACTTGAATGACTTTTACATAATCCCTAGGCAAGAACCTTGTCAAAATCTTTGCTCAGTACAATTCCTGGGGCACTGCTGACATTCAGTTGATAGTGTATATTATAATTAATATCATAATAACAGTAACACACAAAGAAAATACAAAGGTCCTGTAGTTTGCAACGAGTGGGGCTGCAGCTAACACTGAATTTTAATTCAACATCAGCAACAGAATTAAAGATCAGAAGGCAGCAAGAATGTGATTCAATGAATTTGTGAAATTACTCTAAACTGCAGGAAAAACAATGCTTATTAGGCAAGGTCTCCTATAGGAGACAACTAAATTAAGCAAGATAATTTCCTACTGCATGTACCTGACCATAGTGAAGGCTGATGTCTTAGCAGTAACATGAACCCCAAACTTTCTGAAGATAAAAGGAATTGTGTGTGTGTGTGTACATCTCTTTGTTTATATTTGACAATGTTCAAAAATGGTGGGTAGGGTGAGAATGGAAAAAACAGTAACAGAATACTTATGTGAGTGAAAAAGATATTTGTCTAATTAATTAAGTGAATTACACCTTTAGCTCCTTAGTTTCCCTACAGGAAGAACTGCTGGTATAAGGAGGATTAACAAACACTCCCTAAAGATGCAAGGTTTTTTTTTTTCCCCCCTTTGGAGAGCAGCCAACATCTACTCTCCAGCCCTCAAGCAAAGAGCACACACCTAACTTGGCCAGGAAAACAAAGGGGAAAAAAAAAAAAAAGGAAACAATAACTGGCCTGCACTTCAGGGGAACACCTAACAAAAAAAGCCCCAGGGCAAGAAAGATGTTTCCCCAAATCCAGGTTTTATCTGAAAGACTTTTTTCCCAGTCCCTAATCAGTGACGCTCTAAGTGTGGTCCCTGAGCAGTGACATTCGCATCCCGGGAGTTGTTAGAAATGCAAATCCTGCCACCTCACCCACATTCATTGAATCAGAAACTCGAGGGGAGGTCATCTCTGTCTTCAACAAGCACGCTACAGGAGGCTGACACATGCTCAAGTTTAATCTGTTTCTCCTTCGTCCCACCCCCTCCAAAAAAATCCTCTTCCGCCCCTCCGAAAAAATAATATCTGGCCAAGGTGTTTTGAGTAGCTGTTATGTTTCTCTTCCTGCTCCGTTATTTTTTAAGTTAATTATTCTTCACGGTGGAGTCGTATTTCCCGCTTTAAACAACCTTATTTAAACAGAATGTACTCCCCGACTAGAGATCATTAAATACAGGGAAAGTTTTGTCTACCCCAAAGTCTTGCCAGTATCTATTAAATCGTTATCAGGGCCACCACAAAGCACAACAGCTCTTCTACAACCCAGTCTTATTCCAGAAACTTCCACCACAGCAACACCTCACCCCCAAAACACAATTCTAAATAATACATGAATTTGCACTTAAAACTTCTACGGAAAAGACTCGATGACCATGTTACTGACTTCTAGACAGCAAAATGCAAAGGAAATCATTCGTGTGTGACATTTTGGGTCCAGATTTTTACGAAGGTGGTCTTTGTCCCCATCCTCCCAATGGATGCAGACAACAGAGTCCTGTAGGCGTGGAGTAGTAGTTCTCAAATTTTCCGTGCACCTGAATCACCTGGAGGGCTTTTTTACCTTTTGAAATTTTCCCCACACGAATCTCTCTCCTCTGGGCTGTCGGCCCCCATTGCTCCCTCTTATTTCCGGGGCCGCCGCTGCCTCGGCTGCTTTGCCTCAACTGGAGCGGATGTGGGTGCTGCGGCGCACGCGCCATAATGGCGGCCGCGGAAGTCCTTGTGCTGGGCTGCTAGGTTCACACTTTAGCTGTACCACTCACCCTTTTAGGACACCCTGGAGGGGTTTTTTAAAATGCTAATTGCTAGACCCCACCCCTAGAGTTTCTAATCAGTAGGACTTGGGCGGTATCTGAATAACTGCATTTCTATTGAGGGACTAGATAAGGCAATATAACACCTTGGCAATATGGATAACAATTTAAAATTCCGTGTGACCTTGAGGAAACAATTCTATCTCTTGAAGTTTATCCTACTGAAATACTCATTCTAGTATGTATAATATGCACACAAAGGTTTTTTTTTTTTTTAGTAACATTGCTTATGACACTAAAAACGGGAATGACATTACATGTTCAAAAATAGATTTGTTAAATAAATGACACCTTCAAATGATTGAATTTTATGCATCATTAAAGATACCTGACTTGTAAATACATCCCTAATGTAGTATTAAATTTAAAATATGTAGAAAATATGGAGTAATCTATATATGGTCATATTTTTTAGGTATACAAATGTGTTACAGGAGCCGAAAGTTCTGGATAGCACTTAGCAAGTGTTTTTCCTCCCTTTCTTTTTGTCTTCCCTCTTTCTTCCTGCTCTTGTGTTTTATTAAAATGGAGTGGTCTTTGGTGAGATATAATACAGAAAAAGACTAAACATCCATTGACAGATAAATGGATAAAGAAGATATGGTATATATTGAGATATACAGTGAAATATTACTCATCCATAAAAAAGAATGAAGGAATGCCATTCACAGCAAAATGAACAGACTGCCCCCACCGTATGCATGCGCTCTTTCTCTCCCTCTCCCTCTCTCTCTCTCTTTCTCTCCCACATGCCTATGGTACCTTGCTTATACATTTACTAGCCCTGAGCAGGAGAAAGAGGCCCTAATGTTAGTTTAAGTTTCTGAGGAGGATACATCTACCGTTTAGAGTCACCCCCAAATCTGGAGTGAAATTGTTCTGAAATCTTATCACAAAAGCAATTGTTTCGTTTTCTTGGAAATGATCATTTAGCTGTGCAAACAGGTAAAATAGATTTTTTTTTTCATGATTACTTATACAAAGAGAAAAAGGAGATCACATAAAATATACTTCCCATATCCAACAGTCTCTAGTTGGATACTGACACAGCACTAGAATTTATACTTTCTACTACCATCTAATTTGGACAGCTTGAGATCTTTCAAAATGAGAAGACCTCCAGCTAGATAGTCAACAAATTACTCGTTTTACATAAATGATCTCCCAAGGATTTTGACCTTAAAGTCACAAAGATCAACATTTAGTACCTAGCTACAAGACTGTATATTCCTATTTCTACACGAGATCGAAAGGTCATAGAAGGCCAGATAGAGTATGTTTGCTTGCTTGTTTGTTTGTTTGTTTGGCAAAGCCAGGTGGCATGCACAATCTTAGTTCTCCATCCAGGGATGGAACCCATTCCCCCTGTAGAAGAAGCACAGAATCTTAATCACTGGGAAGTCCCCACATAGCGGTTTGGTTGGGTTTTGTAACTTACTATAGTACTAAGAAGAGCGTTTCCATAAACAGACCTTTGGTTCAACTGGTGAAAACAAAATTCATCACACAGAAGTCACAGGCAACTGCTCTTCCTTGGGCTTTCTGGCCATAATTTTTTAGTTTGTCCACTGATGAAGTAGAATGTTAAGTACCTGCTTTTTGGAAGCCAAATTTATTAGGGCACCTACTGCAAAACGAGAAAAAGGAAAAGGCATAAACTCAGCCAATAGATTTGGTTATAAAAAACTATATTGGAAGCTTGGCTGGCGATTATGTGTTTAATTCATGACCCATGTGATTGCTGCTCATTAGACCAAGGATAAACAAGATTCAGTTGTAGTCAGGCTCTTGCTAGCCCCCTTCAGTCCTCCTTCCTGTTTCATCTGAAAATGCTCCTGATGATGACCCAACAAACAAGTGCCCAGCCACCAAAATCACAGAAAGAGCAGCTTATTATCATCTGTTCTTATAACTATTGAAAAAGCTATTATCAGATATTTAGTTTTTTACAATACTTCTAGGGACTTCCCTGGCTGTCCAGTGGTTAAGACCCGGTGCTTCCTCTGCTGTGGGCATGGGTTCAATCCCTGGTCAGGGAATTAAGATCCTGCACACTGCGGTGTGTGGCAAATAAAAGAAATAACTTTTAATGAATCGAAATGTACAATTCCTGTTCATTTTGGCATGTATTTGCGCTCCATTTTTTTTCTATGAACCAGCCTCTCCATACTTCACCCGGAGAGCATGACTCTAAAATGAAAAACTCGTGACTGGGTGTGGGAGGAAAAAGACTAAAATTACAGGGATCAACAAGCTCTAATATTAGGGATTTATTTTGAAAATGCCACTTCTAATGAGAACTAACAAGGAAATTTTCTAAAAATGAATTTACTTGTTTAGCATGTTGAAATTTTGTCCTATCCTAATAGAATAAATAGCTGGCCTTTCTGTATTATTTTTGAAGATGAAATGGCAACCCACTCCAGTACTCTTGCCTGGAGAATCCCATGGACAGAGGGGCCTGGTGGGCTGCAGTCCATGGGGTCACAAAGAGTCGGACACACACGACTGAGTGACTTCACTTTCACTACAGTCAGAGTCAGAAAAAAGCAATATTCATCTACTTAATCAGGTACTGGAGAAAAATTAATATTTGGTCTAAAGAGAGAAGAGACTGATCAGGACAGAGGTAGGGTGAAAATAAAGAAGCCTAGAGAGAGACTTTTGATCAGTTTCTCTGTGCCTTCTGAGACCCCCATTTTCCAGCTAAATAGTTAACACACAAACAGAATTAGATATCACATCCTGCATTTAGAAGTGGTTCTGTGTCACCATGGTAACTGGTTTTGCTTAAACATAGCTCTGCATGTGCGTACAGTCCAAATTAGCCACAGAGAAGAGACTTACACACACAATATTCCTGGAGCCTATATACATCTGCCTGTATGTTACATTTTTGTGAAATGGGGTATTTCAGTTCACATTTGTAAACACTCTTTCTTTAAAACTTCCCTGTCTAGATAGTGTGTCTCTAATCATTTGTTTGTTATGATCCTGGAAGCAATATTACAGATCAAATTTCAGCTGATAATCAACATGGGAAACGAATAATTTGTCTGTTCTGGCTTTTGTCAATCACTTCTCAGTACTTGGAATAGAAATGGCGAAACTGACCCCTTTTGCTTCTTACCTTTCAAATGCTCTTTTATTTGGCTCATCCATGTGGACTGTTTTGGATCATTTTGCTGAAAGATTATCCCCAAATAGCATTCCACCCCCACTGACTCCTCCTTATGATAAACTTGCCAAGAAAACAACTTAAGCAAATTGAAAGACCTTTTGAAAAGAAAGGAAGTTGCCACAACATGGTATCCAAGCCAAGAAATATCCCCAGCATTCTCCTGGTAATTTTTAGTTGAAGATTTATCTAAAGGAAAAGAAAAATAATTTATGGATTGAACTCCATCGCATGACAGTATTTAAGGTATGTGATTCTTTGTGCTTGTCAAGCCTCTATTTCTTTCTTTCTTTTTTTCTGAGAAGAGAATTAAATATGATACACTTTGGGGGGAATTACATCATTGGCTGTTTTACAGCTTTTAGGACCGCATTGATTTTTGTACTAAAATGGCATAATATCCTTAGTGTTAGTGAATATTTGTCTGAAAAGGGGGAAAATTAATCATGATACTTTCCCTACTAAGAACTAGTGAAATTATCTTTCTGCTTTTGACAGCAGGATGTATTTATAAAGTTTGTCCTCTGTCTGTAGCTGTGTCTCTTCTATTCAAGGAAAAAGAGCTACCATTTAATTGAGCTCCAAATATGTGCTATGCACTTGATGGGAAATTTAGCATGCTGTGTCATTTAATTCTCACAGAATCTTTCAAGGGAAGTGTTTTCCACTTCAGAAAAAGAAATTAATTCTCAGAGGAATTTTATTTCCTCTATTTCAGACAGCTTACCACTTGGTAAAGCTGAGATACAATGAAGATCCCAAAATACACTTGCTCAGAGGACGCTCAGCCCATTTCTGGTGGTGTCTAAGTCCCAACAGATAGGTGCTCATCCACATAGGACAAGGTTGCATTGAGGGTATTTTCACATTAGAACTCTCATCCTTCTGTTGGTGGTGATCTGTGATCTGCCTGGAGGACCACTGGGAGGCAGTCGTACTCTGAACCCAACACCAGACCTTCAAGTCATCATCATAGCTTGCTTTGAGCTGGGGTTTCCATCTCTACCAGGAAGTGAATGTATAACACTTTCTTTCTTCCCCAAACCATCAAGACTAGATTGTGCTTAAATATTTCCTGGAAACTGTCTAATGACATGCAGTGCCCTGGCTTTCATACTTGATGAGAAGAAAGAAGAGAGTGGTTCAGTGGAAGTGTCTTAGAGCAAGTCAGCAACAGCAGTGCCTAGGGAAATAGAGGCAGCAAGACAAGCCAGGCCCTGAGCTCTCTGGTACAGCGGATGGGAGTGGGGAAGAAGCTGCCATCAGCCATTCCTGGATGGTAGGACCGTCACATGAATGCGCTGGAAGAGATGCACATCTATAGTCAGTTTCTCACTGACAAGGAGGCAATAACCTCCTTTCATGAAACTGATGTAGCAGAAATACGGTAGGGAGGGAGATTCAGGGTCCTTGAATGTCAGAGCTGGAGAGGATATTCAAGAAAGTTTCATCCAGTTGTTGTCATGCTGTGTCTTGCAGAACTTTTTAAGCAGGTGCCCCAGAGACAATGAAGGAGGTGGACCAGCAGAGATTCCCAGGCGAGGCTTCTGGTTCTCATCCCAACCCTATTTTTCAACCACAGCATTTCCATTTTTATCAGTTTACATTTTGGAGTTTCTGCACAAGATTTTATTTTTATAAAAAAGACCTACAGTTTTTAAAAGTTCAAAACTGCTTTATACATGAAGAAACTGAGACTTAAGAGGCAATCTTTTATATCTCCGTCTTCAGCAACAAGCAAATTGTTGGAACATATTCCTTTCGATAGTACAAGTATTTATGCCCATGATGTTTTGCAGTATCACATCCCAGCTTTGAAAACGTGCTCAGAGGAATGGACATCAGAGGCGACAACTATCAAAGCAGTAGCCCACAGTCTGTTCCCTAGTCCCATCAGTGTCCAGCTTTCACATGCCTTGAGACAAATCAACGACAAAAAGCCTGGCTTTACTTTCTCATTCAAATGAAAACTGCAACATCAGCCTCCTTCATCGGAAACAGATTCAAAGGGCAGAGTCAGCCGAGTGCTCTGTGAATAAAGTGGTAAGGGATTAGGGCTCACAGAAACAAAACTATAAGTTACAGAGAGTAATTCTTTATACTATTAACTCAAAGTGAGTGAGTGTTAGTCTTTCAGTCGTGTCTGACTCTTTACAACCCCTTGGGCTGTTGCCCACCATGCTCCTCTGTCATTGGGATTCTCCAAGCAAGAATACTGGAGTGGGTTGCCATTCCCTTCTCCAGGGGATCTTCCCAACCCAGGGATTGAACTCTGATCTCTTGCATTGCAGGCAGATTCTTTACCATCTGAGCCACCAGGGAAGCCCATTAACTCAAAGCAGGAAGCCTTAATTCAGCCTGGGGATTGAAAAGATACTTGACTGAGGCTTTAACCAAACTTGTGGTTCTTTATATGGACAGGGAATAAAGATAACCTCTCTTTTGCAAATTGAGATGCAAAGTTTTCCTAAAAACATTCTGTAGAATTTGGAATGACAGAATATTTTGGAAGAAAGAGCACTAGATTTGGACCCAAATGTTCCTGAGTGTAAATCCAGCTCTGCTCATCCCTAGTATTATGCCCTTGACCACGCTGTTCATCTGTCATGGGCCTCATGTTCCTCTTTGTAAATGTCAGCAGGACTATGGTAAGGACTCGAGAGATGTGTGGAATGCATCTAGCATGAGGCTAGCATTATTATTACTATTATTATTATGATTGTACAGTGTTGTTGTTTCCATTGTGATTGGACTTGAAAATGGAGACTCAGCCTACTGGAGTGATTTTTCCATAATAGGGATACTATTCTACTCCTACAACCAGTTTCATCTCACAGGAAAACTCTAACTACGTGGATGTCTAGTGCTGTGGGCAGAATTCCTAAGCGTCTCAGTGGGAAAATCATATCACAAGTACAGAAATGCAGATACGACTAGAGTACAGCACAGATGCCAGGGATAGACCGCCTCTGCTCTAGGCCAGGGAGGTTTAGGAAAAGAAAACTCAGGCCTCGTGTCCCAACTTTGTGCCCAATGTCTTCGCCATGGCAGATGGGGGAGAGTGGAGAAATATACAGTCCCTTTCTTTCCCTGCACATGTTTTATTGGACACAGAACTAGCTGTTTGCAGAGTCTCAGTAGCTCATGCGATGAACTGCAGAAGGTGTCATCTGGGAGGAAGAAAGAGCAGCAGAGAAAGTTCAGGGAAATGTTGGGGAAGGAACACTGTGGGCTGGATGTATTCTGTGTGTCTTGACACATGCCTCCTGCCATCCCTTCCGCTTAGTCAGCTGTGAAGATTTCATTTCACAGGTGAAGGGTTTTTTGGTGCCCTTGAAAACTCCTGGAATAACCAAAGTGTTGGGACAAAAGTCAATTTGGAATTAAGCTATCCAGAAGAACATGAGGGGCTCACTTTTCTTAAGAAACCCCAGATGTCTGGAGTCAGTGCATTTAGGGCAGCAAGAAGCCACAAGTTTCAGATGCTCAAGAAATACTGCTCTGTCATGGAAGCCAGTTACAAGGCAGGCTCTTACAGAAAGAAGGATGGAAAGGGACATGGTTTGGAAAAACTTCCCTGAAGTGATTGGGGTCCTGAAAGCATGGAATTAGAGGTTTTGCACACTTTGAGGTTTTTCTAGAGGAATGGGCAAAATACAGAAAAAGAGACCTAGTGTGGATGCAATTTTTTTCTGTTGAGAATTTTGGAAAAAAAAATAGCTTTGTTGCCCCCTCCCCCATGTTTGAAATCTATCGAGCTGGTCATCCGTTGCTCACCGGGAAAAATTACAGTTTTCACAGGGGCCGTACTGAGAGCGTGAGTTGGCATGGGCTGGCAGTGTGGCCCACATAGACTGATGATAGGTACAGTTGGTCCTCTTGCTCAAAATGTGTCAGCCAGGCCTTCAGGTTCTTCCAGGATGGGCTGCTAATGGAGTGTTTGATGGTTCTGTTCTAAAGCTTCACTTCCTAGGTGTTGCCTTTTCAACAATAATTGTTTGCTAAAGATGATGTTTTTCTTTTGCAAGTAAGTGGCCTAAGATGAGTATGTGAAACCACCGATTTGAATGAGTGCATCAATTGAGTATCTTGAAGTAAACAAGGTTAATGAATTGATGCATTCTGTGTAGTCCCTGAATGTAATTAAATTCAAACATTACCCAGGAGGGAGTCATGTCGCTGACCGCTTTCCACAAGGACAGCACCAGGGAAAATAGCAGCCTATAGACTAATTATTAAATCTTACCTCTTCACTGGGAGAAAGAATGGATGAGCCATTTTAAATCATGTTGAAAGCTCAGGGCTGCTTTGCACTTCTGTCATAAATATTCACCCAGCACTCCTATTTTGCCGTGTTCTTTGGAGTTAGGGTTCGTTTGTCCATGAAACCACACAGAGGAAACCTATTTTCTCTGTAGCTGTGTTTCTCCAGGCTACAGTATTGTGTCTGGAGATTTTTTAAAAATTTTATAAACAGCACTTTTTTTATCCTCGGCTCCTGAGTCAGTTGTGAAATCTCCATTCCCTTCCCCATCTCTCAATCTTTGAAGTCCCCAGCAAATGTCTAATCAGTGTGTCATAAACATTTTTAGGTATCAGACAGAATCCACCATTTTTCCACTCTTTCACTCTGCTTTTGGATTCCTATCGGCTACCAAGGTTATTAAAATCTTGGAGAGAACTGACCCGCTGGCCTGGGCGCTGTCTGCAGGGGTCGTACCTGAGTCATCCTGCACCGGCAGTGCTGGCAGCGGAAGCCCCTGTGCCCACTCATCCTCTAAGACCAGGGGTCTCAGATTTAGCAAACAAAATTACAGATAAGCAACCAATAAATGTTTCATGTAAGTACATCCTAAACATTTCATGCGTATACTTATAAAAAGAGTAATTGGTTGTTTATCTGAAATGCAAATTTAACTGAGTGTTCTGTATTATATCTGGCAACCCTATCTAGGAGACGTAAACTGTCTCATCCTCACAACAGTATTGTAAACTGTTTGTTATTATTGCTGCTGTTGCTAGCATCCCCAGTTTATGGAAGAGGAAACTGAAGCTTAGCAAGGTTTTCTAATTAGTTTAATGTCACTCTGTTATATGGGGCTTCCCCGGTGGCTCAGTGGTAAAGAATCCGCCTGCCATTGCAGGAACCGCATGTTCGATCCCTGCATTGGAAAGATCCCCTGGAGAAGGAAATGGGAACCCACTCCAGTATTCTTGCCTGGGAAATCCATTGGACAGAGGAGCCTGGAGTCCATGGGGTTGCAGAGAGTAGGACACAGTGAAGTGACTCAGCATGCACGTATGTACTCCATTAGTAAGTGCCAGGGGCGTCTGATTTCAGTTGCACGTTCTTAAATACCGTCCCTGGTGTTCAGTCCCTCTGCACTGCTGCATGTATCATGTCTCTGCTGTATGTAGTTCCATCCACATTGTCCAGCATATATATAAGTGGAATTTTCAATTAAGAGTGTCAAACCTTGGTACGCCAATCCAAAAGTAATCTGTATTTACTGTAGACTGCATGTCTAAGTGAGGAGGGCTTTAATTGCCAGGGGAACCAGCTTACCTGAGTATCAAAAAATGTAATAAAACCTTTTTTTCTTTTCAATATGCACCCATTTTGGAACCTCTATCCCTTACCGCTTTGGTCAATGTGCCACAAGTTCTACAGCCCAATACCATACTCTTCACACATGGTCTCACTTGACTGGGAAATTGCCTAACCAAGAACGCACCTCAACTGTTATTTCTGTCTATCTCTTGGTTGCCTGCTCTTTCTTCCTACTTGTTGTGTGCTATCCAAAGATGGTCCTGCTGCTAATGACAGAATTTTCTGCCTATCCTTTTCAATAACTAATGGACAGATGAGCTTGTCCTGACCAGCTACTTGTTGTAACCTTTTTTTCAATTAATTTTTATTGGAGTATAATTACTTTACCAGCTGAGCCACAAGGGAAGCAAAACAATGTTGTGTTAGTTTCTGCTGTGCAACAAAATGAATCAGTATATGTACATATATATCCCCTCTTTTTTGGATTTCCTTCCCATTTTTAGGTCACCACAGAGCCTTGTGGTTTATGGTCTTTTTGAATGAACCAAGAAAAGCAATGCTTCACACTAAAAAGAGTATTAAAATAATGTCACTCTTTTGAAGTCATCCACTTAGGTAAGTTTATACGCCCCTCAATGAACAGGGACCCACTTCTTTTCATCTGGTTGCATTCCGAGATGCACACACACGTTAGACCTGCAGTGGAACCTCTTCTAAGAAGGCTGGAGCAGAAAAGTCCCCTGTCTGTACATCTGCTATATGACACAGTCTTTGTTATTCTGAATTCCTGTGATTAAATCTTTTTTGAAAGCCAATGGTGTGCTGACCGGTGTTGCTGTTGTGAAGTTACTGAGTTATGTGCAACTCTTTCATGACCTCATGGACTGTAGCTTGCCAGGCTCCTCTGCCTATGGGATTTTCCAGGCAGGAATACTGGAGTGGGTTGCCATTTCCTTCTCCAGGGGATCTTCTCAACCCAGGGAGTGAACCCACATCCCCTGCATTGGCAGGCAGATTCTTTACCTCTGAGCCACCAGGGGAGCCCCTGCTCTGTGTTAAAACAAAATATATCTATTTAGCAACTACAGGCTGAAAGAAACTTGCAGTGCCTTAAGTGCTTCAAAATATAATCTGCACGAGTTATTTTAAATGGGGCCTTGGGCTCTGGAAAGACTCTTCCTCCTGCAAGGAATCCCCATTTGTAGATAGCAACTACCTTAAACAGATCATCTGCCTAAATAGAGCTTGACTTGGGACATAACTTCTCTTTCCAACAAAGAACCTTATGTTCCCAGATGGCAGGATCTTATCATATTTTTGTTCCAAAATATATTAGAACAGGGTTGCGAATTAGCTCCTAGTCACTTCCTGGAGCACTGAGTTGAGGAGATCACTTAGATTACATTCGGGCTCTGGAAACAGTTTGATGATGGATCAGCCATGTTTCCCATGGTTCCATATTTGGCAAGAAAGACACACACAACTTGTATTTAATATATCTGTATTAGAAGCATAAACTGACCGCTTGAGAGTGAGAATCAGCTTCAGGTTCCTGGGATGAGAGAGCTGTATTTATACCTAACAAAGGCAGCTTCAAACTAATTGACCAGGACACTTGCTAAGCAGAGGAGCACGGCTGCTTCTCCCTATTAACTTCCTATCTCCATCTAGATGGGCTCGTTAAGCACTTAATTGTGCATGCGTTGGCTCAGAGATGTGAAAGAACCACAGCAATCTTCAGACCGCATACAATCTTAGCTTATGTATATGCATATGCTCGGTAGGTCAGTTGTGTTCAACTCTCTGCGACCCCATGGACTGCAGCCTGCCAGGCTCCTCTGTCCATGGGATTCTGCAGGCAAGAATACTGGAGTGGGGTCCCATTTCCTACTCCAGGGAAACTACCTGACCCAGGGATTGAACCTGTGTCTCCTGTGTCTTTTGCATTGGCAGGCAGATTCTTTACCAGTAGCACCGCCGGGTATTCAAGCATGTGGGGGGCCCAATGTCTTGTCTCTTGCATATCATGTTTTATCACAAGAGACCCATCTTTAAATTGCATGAACCACCATCCCAAAATTATAAGGTTCTTAGCAGAATATTCTTTTAATTTTATTTATCACTCTATTTTTGCCTGGGAATCAGACATTTTTCCAGGGGCTAGCCCAAGATAGTTTCAGCTGATACCCAGCAAATCAAACTCAGATCACCACCACAGTCCAAAGATAAGTTCTTTCTAATTTTTTTTTTAATAGTTCCAACTCTTGCCTAAGATTTTGTTCCGCTCAGAATGAATTTTCCTCAGAAGCTCCTCTGTTCTCATGAACAGGTTTCTCATGAACTGTTCATTCAGGTGTTACTACCATTTAGACCTGTACTGGGATCCTGGGCCAGAATTTCCATAATCAACTGGGCGAGGCTCAGAATGCATAATCAGTTGGCTATCTGTTAGTCCCATAGTCATCCAGAAAATAGTAGCATTATTATATTAGCCAGGTGACTTCCTAGCAACTTCCCTTTTTGTTGTTTTGTTTGGTTTTATGGCCGGGATCTTGGTTCCCTGGCCAGGGATTAAACCAGGACCACAGCAGTAAAAGCCTGGAATCCTAACCACTAGGCCACCAGGGAACTCACCCAAGCAATTTCTTTAACATCCTTGAAGAGACCTAGAAATGGGCTTGGGTAATTTCTAGTTCATATGACTCCATGGATAAGATGATGCCAGCACTTTTTCAGTGTTATGTAGGATGAAGAAAATACTGTCTACACTTGACTGACTCTTTGGAATCTAATGACACTGGGGTCTCAGAAAGCAACCTAGCCTAATAATAGGTGCACTTCCTCCCCTTTGATGCTGTCAAAGGCAGGCTCAGTATTCCTGAGTTGGGCTTATCCTGTACAATAGCACTGGGAGAGAGAGTGGGTTCGGGTTGAATGGCATCTCAGACCTTACTCACCAAGTCCTGTTTTCAACCCGCATCTGCACTGGCCCAGAAGAACAAGAAAAGTGCCGTTGAGACTAGAGGCAGGTTAAGTAAGTCATCAGTTCTGTGAATCCTCTTTGTAGTAAATATCTTGTGAGTAGACCCCAAGCCAAGTCAACAGCCCTGGATTTTGTGCAATATTGCTTCACCACTTCAGAAACCAAAGACAGATGCAGTAAAAAATTAGGTAATATTTGAAAAACCTTGTATTTCTACATTTCCAGTGCTTATATCAGAGTCCTTCAGAGTGACAAAAGAAGTCTGAATTGAAAGTACTATTTGTAAAGTTACGCTTTGTTAAGAGCTATTGTGGCACAAAGCAAAACCAACTCAGGACAAAACACCTGGGCCAGCGTTTCACTCTGCTACCTATTGAGTTCTCTGAGCTTCAGTGTCTTTACCTACAAAACATTAAAATAGAGCCTGCTGTACATACTTTAAGAGATATCTTTAAATAACTTTCATGTATCACGTTTCATACATTGTAGTTTTTGGTGTTTTGTTTTGTTTTGGGGTTGGGGTGGGTCTTCACTGCTGCACGTGGGCTTTCTCTGACTGCAGCAAGTGGGGGCTGCTCTCTAGTTGTGATGTGCAGGCTCCTCATTGTAGTCATTGTAGTGGCTTCTCTTGCTGCAGAGCGCAGGCTCTTGGCATGCAGGCTTCAGTAGTTGCCACTTGTGGACTCAGTAGTTATGGCTCGTGGACTCCAAAGCACTTGCTCAGTAGTTGTGGCCCATGGGCTTTGTTGCCCCACGGCATGTGGAATCTTCCAGACCAGGGACTGAACCTGTGTCCCTTGCAATGCAAGGCATACTCTTAACCACTATACCACCAGGCAGCCCATGTAGCTTTCTAAAAATATAAAGGAGTATGATATACATCATATATCATATAAATCATAACATATCTTTATGATATGTAACATTTTTAATGTTTATTTCAAATAAGTGACAACTTTTAAATAGTGCAAACCATTTTCAAATTTGTTATCATCAGATGACCTGCAGCGAGAGGCACTGTCTCCCGCTGACTTCAGCAGACAAAAACGGCTTGCTTTCTGTTTCTTAGGACGATTCAGTTAAAATATGTGCAGGATATCAGGTCATTCCAAAGTGAGATCCATCGAGTTCAAATTTAGAAAACCAAACACTAAACTACAAAACAAAGGAAAATAAGTTAAATTCATAGAATGAGAAAAGAATATTTTCCTTAACCATAGGCTATCATGAAACCAAGAATCGAAATAGGAGAAAGGTTCTCAAAAAACATCACATTCCAACAAAGTAAGGATGCTCAACTAACTGTGACTGTCTGCAATACCTGTATTATTTCATGCTATGTATTTCATTAGTAATACTATGTCCTAAGAAATGACACAATATAAACAATTCCAATCCTGAGTGTCTTTCCTAAATAACACAAGCTGTAGCATCTCCCTGCAGCCTCACTTTTGTTTGTTTTAGGCAGATGTTTGTCACCTGTATAATGAAACAAATTTTTTATTAATACAATTTACATTTGATCTTAAGCTATCCATACTAAGAAGGTAACACCACAAATTAAGGGAGGGAGGGTTTCAAAAATGAGTTCTCATTTTCTTACCAAAGTAATGAAAAGCCATCCATAGGATGTGATTTGCAGTAGCTTTAAGAGAAAAGTTATGACCACCCTAGATAGTATATTCAAAAGCAGAGACATCACTTTGCTGACTAAGGTCCATCTAGTCAAGGCCATGGTCTTTCCAGTGGTCATGTATGGATGTGAGAGTTGGACTGTGAAGAAAGCTGAGTGCCGAAGAATTGATGCTTTTGAACTGTGATGTTGGAGAAGACTCTTGAGAGTCCCTTGGACTGCAAGGAGATCCAACCAGTCCATTCTGAAGGAGATCAACCCTGGGATTTCTTTGGAAGGAATGATGCTAAAGCTGAAACTCCAGTACTTTGGCCACCTCATATGAAGAGTTGACTCATTGGAAAAGACTCTGATGCTGGGAGGGATTGGGGGCAGGAGGAGAAGGGGATGACCGAGGATGAGATGGCTGGATGGCATCACTGACTCAATGGACGTGAGTTTGAGTGAACTCTGGGAGGTGGTGATGGACAGGGAGGCCTGGCGTGCTGTGATTCATGGGGTCGCAAAGAGTCGGACACAACCGAGCGACTGAACTAAACTGAACTGAACTAAGAGGATTTCATTGGAAATAGTGTGTAAAGGAGACTGAAGAAAGAGATGTTGGAGACAGTTAATTATTGCAAAGTAACATATTGATGGGATAGAAAGTCAATAAACAAAAAGATTATTACAATGGTCCAAAGTGAAAGTTGCTCTGTCGTGTCTGACTCTTTGTGACCCAATGAATTATACAGCTCAAATACTGGAGTGGTTAGCCTTTCCCTGTTCCAGGGGATCTTCCCAACCCAGGAATTGAACCAGGGTCTCCTGCATTGCAGGCAGATTCATTACCAACTGAACTATCGGGGAAGCCTACAATGGTCGAAGGCTCATCTATTCATTTGTCAAATATTTTGAGTTCTTGAAATGTGTGTTATGAGCTAGACATATAATGTTGAGCAAAAACTAGCAGTTCAGTTCAGTTCAGTTGCTCAGTCATATCCAGCTCTTTGTGACCCCACGGACTGCAGCATGCCGGGCTTCCCTGTCCATCACCAACTCCTGGGGCTTACTCAAACTCATGTCCATTGAGTCAATGATGCCATCCAACCACTTCATCCTCTGTCATCCCCTTCTCTTCCTGCCTTCAATCATTGCCAGCATCAGGGGCTTTTCAAAGGAGTCAATTCCTCGCATCAGGTGGCCAAGTACTGGAGTTTCAGCTTCAGCATCAGTCCTTCCAATGAATATTCAGGACTGATTTCCTTTAGGATGGACTGGTTGGAAATCCTTGCTGTCTAAGGGACTCTCAAGAGTCTTCTCCATCAGTTCAGTTCAGTTCAGTTCAGTCTCTCAGTCGTGTCCAACTCTTTGCGACCCCATGAATTGCAGCACATCAGGCCTCCCTGTCCATTACCAACTCCTGGAGTTCACTCAGACTCACGTCCATCGAGTCAGTGATGCCATCCAGCCATCTCATCCTCTGTCGTCCCCTTCTCCTCCTGCCCCCAATCCCTCCCAGCATCAGAGTCTTTTCCAATGAATCAACTCTTCGCATGAGGTGTCCAGTTCAAAAGCACCAATTATTTAGTGCTCAGCTTTCATTATAGTCCAACTCTCATATTCGTACAAGGCTACTGGAAAAACCAAAGATTTGACTAGATGGACCTTTGCTGGCAAAGTAATGTCTCTGCTTTTTAATATGCTGTCTAGGTTGGTCATAAACTTTTCTTCCAAAGAGCAAGCATTTTTTAATTTCATGGCTGCATTCACCATCTGCAGTGATTTTAGAGCCCCCCAAAATAAAGTCTGTCACTGTTTTCATTGTTTCCCAATCTATTTCCCATGAAGTGATGGGACCAGATGCCATGATCTTCGTTTTCTGAATGTTGAGCTTTAAGCCAACTTTTTCACTCTCATCTTTCATTTCATCAAGAGGCTTTTTAGTTCCTGTTCAATTTCTGCCATAAGGGTGGTGTCATCTGCATATCTGATGTTATTGATATTTCTCCCGGCAATCTTGATTCCAGCTTGTGCTTCTTGCAGCCCAGCATTTCTCATGTACTCTGCATAGAAGTTAAATAAGCAGGGTGACAATATACAGCCTTGATGTACTCCTTTCCCGATTTGGAACCAGTCTGTTGTTCCATGTCCAGTTCTAACTGTTGCTTCCTGACCTGCATACAGATTCCTCAGGAGGCAGGTCAGGTAGTCTGGTATTCCCATCTCTTTAAGAATTTTCCACAGTTTGTTGTGATCCATACAGTCAAAGGCTTTGACATAGCAGGGTGATGGTCAAATAATCAGATATATAATTCAGTGTATAGTAATAGATATAGATGAGTTCTATAAATGTGAGGGAAAAATGTTTTTAGAAAGTCATAGAGAAATAGTTATGACAAGACTTATGAATCAAGCAAAGCAGCTCTGATAAAGTGACATCCAAGCCAAAATGAAAGTGGTTGAAGAAATTAAATAGGTAAAATGGCAGGGAATGGGTATAAAAAAGAGATGGAAAAAACTATTTCAAGTAGTGCAAACATCATGTTGCAAGGGCCCTGTGGCAACAGCAAGTAATTAAAATAAGAAAGTATAGCTGGCTTAGGAAATGAAAGGACAGAAAACAGATAATGCACATGAAACTTCAGGTGGTGGTGAAGTATTTGGAAGAACAATAAAGAATAAGAGGAAGAAAAAGCGACCAGACAATAAGGTAACAATTGAGCTGAGCCCTGACAGGTGGAGACCTGTAGATAGCTGTGCACAGAGCTTTCCAAGCAAAAGAATCAGCTAGTTACCTGAAATGAGAGCCTGCTGGGATATGCCAGGAAAAGGAAAGATATCACTCTAGCTGCTATGGAGTGAGGAAGAGGGCAGGGCACTGGAAATGAGGCCCGAGAAATAGTAGAGGACATAGACTCCTTTTCTGTGTGCAGCTGAAAAGTATAGGAAGACTCTTTCAGAAGAACTTCATAATCTGGCTTATATATTTAAAATGCTATTTGGTGAGGAACCTACTGTGAGGGCAGAAGTGGATACAGTCACTGGCTTACGTAGAGGGAGAAGTTAAGGATGACTCCGAAGCGTCTGACCCGTTACCTGGGAAGCAGTGGTGCTCCTGCAGATCAGCGATACTGGAAGAGGATCAAACTTCCTGAACAGATAGCAGAGGAATCTCTGAAGGGGAGGAGGGCATGAGATGAATCGTGGACATTTGAGGTTAAGGTGCTTTGTGCCATTCAAATAGAGATGCAACTTTGGGAGTCAAAAGTGAACAGAGTCGGACATGTGTTTGAGCAAGCTCCGGGAGTTGGTGATGGTACAGGAAAGCTTGGTGTGCTGCAGCCCATAGAAGCACAAAGAGTCATACATGCCTGAGCAACTGAACTGAGTGAACAGAGCATAATTGAAAATGTGTGTGTAGAATAGATTGCTTAAGGAGAAGCCACTGAGAAGACAGAGGGCCTAAGACCAGTCCGGAACAATACCAACATTCAGTGGTGGAACAGAGGAAGATATAATCAGGGTAACAGGAATAAAACACATAGACGTAGGAAGAGAAGGAGGAAAACCCAAAGCTGTAGCAACTTTTATCAAGTACTTATTATATTTCAGGCACACATCTTCATGCCTTGCATGTATCAATCTTTACAACAACTCTATCAGTTATTTTTTTCTCCACAGTTCTTACTTCAATAATTTCAATAATTTGACTAGGGTTTAAATTTTCATTACCAGCCCTGTATCAATTTACCTCAGTCATCTCTGATTCAAGTTGTTCTTTATTTCAGGAAATGCCTGCATTATTCATATTTTAGGCATTTTTGCTGTTATTCCATATGTGCTGAGGTCCTCTACTCTCTATCTTCTGTCCCCCTTTATCATCTACATCTATTTCTTTTTCTGAGATTACTGTTGTATCTTTGTGGGTTTTTCACTTTCAGTTTGTACAATTAATGTCTTTAAGCCTACTGCAGATCTTCCCACCTACAGTTGCTTTTATTCTAATCGCTTAAATATGGTTTTCATTTCTGTGACTTCTTTTCTCCTCAGTTTTCTTCTTGAAATTCTTCCTCCTTGAAGCATGCTCTTCTCTTGACTCTGTGTTATTGCTCACTGTTTATTTTTTTCTTGCTGCATCATTATTCCTGCTCAGAGTTCTTTCCTAGCTCTTCCTCTCTTCCCTGAGCCCTAAATCTTACCCATTCAGTCTTCTGGATTTTATTTTCTCTTCCTATTATTCTTTCCTTCAGCTCCATTGACTCAAAGAACATCTATACTCCTGTGATGTCCAGACCTAAACTTCCAGTTCAGCCCTTTTTCCCAAGGACTTACCTTCATCCTTTTAACAAATCCATTTCAGTGTCCACTAGCCCCACAAACCCAGGAAGTTTAAAACACAGTTCTAGATTATTCTCTCTGAAATCTGTGTGTTTTTTTTTCTCTCATATTTCTTAGTTCTATAAATGGCACCTTTCTCCACCTAGCTGCTCAAACCAAAAACTTTACATTTATTATAGGTGCCCACTGCCAAATCCAATCCACCATTTGGAGGGCTTGGGTTTGTCTCTTGTGATCATGAGAAAAATCACCCTGAATGTCAGCTGCTACAGGTCTCATTTCCTAGGCAAATTCTTTGCCCTTTCAAAAGGTAACACCAGTTTGCTTGGGATGAATAACAAATTGCTTGGGGAAAGGAAAAATCATCTAATTAGTGAGTAAAAATGTCTTTAATCTTGGGACAATTGAGAATTTTTTTAAGGTTAGAAATGAGAAAGTATATCCATAGAATTAATAGTTTTGCATTAAACTAACAAATAACCTTCATATATTTTTTTATTTCATACATTTGTCACATTTCAGATAATTTGGCATATTAGAAATTATGAGTACAATTCAAAATTGTTCTTGTTGTTGTTGTTTTGCACAATAAGTGTTTAACTCTTTGCGGCCCCATGGACTGTAGCATGCCAGTCTTGCCTGTCCTTCACCATCTCCCAGAGCTTGCTCAAACTCATGTCCTTTGGGTCAGTGATACCATCCAACTATCTCATCCTCTGTCATCCCCATCTCCTCCTGCCTTCAGTCTTTCCCATCATATAATCTTTCCCAGCACCAGGGTCTTTTCTAATGAGTCAGCTCTTCGCATCAGGTAGCCAAAATACTGGGGCTCCAGCTTCATCATGAGTCCTTCCAATGAATATTCAGGACTGATTTCCTTTAGGAATGACTGGTTTGATCTCCTTGCAGTCCAAGGGATTCTAATTTATGTTTGTGATTTTAAAGTGAATAGTATAAAAATATTTTACTGCAACTTATGATACACTATGAGTCTACAATATTAGAATTTTAATAAACAACTTCTCAAGGACTTTGTAAGTTTTAGTCATATAATTGAAATTGTTAAAAGAACTAAATATCTTAAATGTGGAAATTAAATTTAAAATATTAAAAACTTAAAAATTCTTGCTTTAATTTATCAGATTTTGAATAGAAAAAAATGAAATTGTAATTTAAAAAAAAGGTTAGTATTTTCAATCGTATTAATTTAAAGAGGACACCAAAAATAAATATATAAACCCTTGGGCAATAATGATTACCTGCCACAAAGTAATGTGCAACAAATATCTACTGAATGAAAGAATGAAACCAGATCAATCTTAAGTGTATAATCCCTGGAGTTATAAGAACACAATAGACTATTTATTGAAAACAGGACAAAGCTTTTGGGGAGTAAGTATCTGATGTACTTTATATTTTATTTATATTTTTGAAAGATTTCTAAATTTAATAGAACTAATGACTTCTATTAGTAGTTCTTTTGAAAACTGTCTCACAAATAGCTTAAATTTAATCTCTATTTGAAAAATTAAATCACTTTTATAAGCATGTTTTTTTTAAACAGTACGAGTCAGTTTTATCTCAAATCAGTATATTATGAACTGACAACTGTAGTATGGAAAATTTGGAAAACTAAGGCCAAAGAATCACCCACAATTTGACATACTTTTTTAACCTTGTGTGTTGAACTGTCACCCATATCTGACTCTTCGGAGACCGCAAGGACTATAGCCCGCCAGTCTCCTCTGCCCATGGGATTCTCCAGGCAAGAATACTGGAGTGGGCTGCCATGCCCTCCTTCAGGGAATCTTCCAGACCCAGAATTGAATGCATCTCAGCACTCCTGCATTGCAGGCGGATTCTTTGCCGCTGAGCCACTGGAGAAGCCTTTATTAACCTTAACAACAACCATTATTCATTTTGATAATTACTACCTGATATTGCTAAAGCCAAAGCATCCACCAGTCCCTCCTCTCCTTCCCATGTGTTTGCTAGACTTCCCTCCTCTAAGAAAGCAAATGGATAAAAATATTATAGCAGTCATATACCTATTCTAAGGAAACTGCTCAACCACCTGGATACCTCAACCCATGAGCCAACACTCAGATCACATTTCTCTGCACCAAAGAGAGAAACTGTGGCCTGCTTAATAAATGCTAGACTCCAGAAACCTTTTTTTTTTAAGTTAATTTCCACTTTAGCAACCAATTCAAATTACCATATTGTTGATTTGATCAACTGCCAGAAAAATTTAACTTTTAAGCTTGATGTAATTTCAAATTAGACCATGCTACCATTATTCAGAAAATCTTACAGAAGAAATCTTTGACTTTTGTCCAATTCAATTTAAAAATAAACATGGCTGCACCTAAGATTGTAGACCTGAACGTTACATGGCCTGTAGTCAGATGCTCATCTTGTGCCATTTTACAGGAATCTACCCAAAACCCAACCATTGGATCCAAGTCCCTCACTTATACCAATTTTAAACACTGGAAATGTTTGAAGGGTAAAAATACCAAAATCTTCTCCAAGCCAGACCTGACTCTTTTCCTTCAGTAATCTGTGTTTCTATGTGTAAACTTTGTAGATGCATCTGTTTTGTGTTACATAAATACACCAGAAACGTATTTTGTAGCAGGAAAATTTATGCATTCCATATTCTCACAGCTTGAAAGTAGCCAAATTTATTCTCCGGAATAAATTCGCTGGGTACGGAATCAAAAGAACAACTCCAAAGCAATATTTTGAGTTTTTTCCCAGCAGCAGAGGAAAAAAGGGTACACAAAAATGGAAGCATGTATATAAGACATATAGCCAAGTATCTGCTATCTATGCCGGGAAAAGGAATATACTATCAATAATTCCAAATGGTTTGGCCATTCAAAACTTCTTTATTGTTGGCTTGAAATACATTTTCATGCAAAGATTTCTATTTGAATATGGGTGTGTTTAATAATCTTGTATTCAAATCAAAGCAAATAAGGGAGTCAAGAAGGTACTGGTTGAGATCATTTAGAAGAAAGGATTTTATGTAGCGTTTATATGAGTCCTGGAAGGTTCTCACATCAAGATCACATGGACATTGAAACTGCCACTTCCCAGAGCTGCTGGCAGAAAAGGAGGAATGCCAGCACCTTCCTTTACCTCCTAACATAGGAAAATGTGTGTGTGGTGTGAAACCCCATCATCCATACTCTATTTTTACACGCTACTGCAGACAACTGCAGCAGAAAAAGAATTCTAATCAAGATTCAAAAGAATTGGGAACTTCCCTGGTGGTCCAGTGGTTAAGAATCCACTTTTCAATGCAGGTTTGATCCCTGGTCAAGAAACTAAGATCCCACATACCAGCTAAGCATCTGAGCCCGAGGACAACAACTACTGAGCCCTCAAGCCACAGTGAAAGATCCATCCTGCAAGATGCAACTAAGACCTGACTCAGCCAAGTACATGAAAAAGAAAAAGATTCAAGAACAGGGACAGGTAGGTAGGAGGTGTGAGAGATGAACCCTTAGAATGCTCAGCAGAAATGGCTGAATAAGTCCTTGATGTAGAACTTCAGAAATAAGCAATCCCTGACAATATCCCAACTCAAATCCATAATCCTAGCCATTAGCTAGTTTCCACTTGTATTTCATACTGCTGGGTGCTCTCTCTTGGCTCCAACCACGTGACCATATACACTCTTATCTGTAACAGAGAGTCAACTTTGCCCACTCCTACCCCTGTCTCTATGGATATATGTCATTGACATGATATGATATCCCTACATCAGAGGAGCTGGAAAGTTGTTCCATTTCCTGATTTTGTCTTTTAGAGGGCCCTTTTTAGAGGGCCTGATTCAAGTTAATAATTAATTTTGAGCTACTAAAATTTTACATCTTTAATTTAAAAAACAGTCCTGACTAGGGGAAGTAGTTTCAAAGATTTTCTCTTGTGTAACAAGTAGACAAAATCTTAAAGTGTCAACAAAGAAGGAAAAAAATACAAGCAACATCAATAAAGACATTTATTATCAATGAATATTGAATATTCAATTGAATAATCAATTGAAATTATCAATATTCCCATTTCTTGGGAAAAGAAGTTAAGGGCTATATATTTGAAAGCAAGGTTTTCCAAGAGTTGACTAAAACGTAGATAATCTCTTTGAAACTAATAAAGAGAATTTTATATAGACGACTATGGACTTTCTGAATTATAAGCATGAAATGTTCACATGAAGAGCTCCTTCTAGTCTGTCTCCTTTTCTGGTAAGATTTTGCACTTTCTGGACTCTTGGCTCCATCTATATACATTCTGTCTTTCAGTTATCCTTTGTTGTGGTCCTTTAATAGACCGGAACCTGGTGGTCCAGAGTCGAAGATAAGAAAATGATAAAGAGAGAGAGAGAGAGAAAGAAAGAAAGACACGGGGACCCAAGCTCTGATGGAGCAAAAGTGCTTTAATGAACTTTCTGTGAGTATATATAGGCTGTTGTACAAGGAATTTCTTTTGACAATGATAAAGATCAGAAAACAAATGTACAGCAACTGTTACCAAGGGAACAAGGGATTAACAATGGTCATAAGGTCAGGAGGCAATCCATATCTCAAGAAAGAGGATCGAGACTAAGAAGTTTTGTCATAAGGAGAATGTTTACTGAAGGAGATTCATACACGTCCCATCCTATGACCTCAGTCCTGGGAGCGGTGTGCCGTTCCACTCATTTCTGTTGCCAGAAACTGATAAGGAACAGAGGATTTATGAGAAACAGCACGTAGGAATCCTCCTGTTAAACATTCCCTGACAATCCTTCAGTAATCTCTTTTCAAAATCTATACTGATTTGTTATGCTGGTGACTTTTGGAAAAATTACTTATTTTTCCTTTTATTTCTTTCCCATTAGGGAGCCAAATAACAACTTAACCTTGGCTGGTAAACATGAGGCAGAATTAGATCTCAACCAAGAAAAAGAAAAAGACCCAATAATTTTCCCACAAAATTGGAAATAGTAAAGAATTGATACTCCCAAAATATAAATAACTATAACAGTTCTAGAAGTTCCTTAATAAATTCCCACAAATATTGCATTACTGCTATTGCTTTTTATTTTTCTCAAGTATCTATTTTAATAATAAAAATGAATTAAATTTTAATATTATTTTAAATTTGTTTAATTACTAAAGCAGTGATTATATTTTGTGTACTCTCTTTCATAAATATGACTGTGTAAACTTTCAGTCATATTATGAATTAAACAGGATTTGAGTGCTGATATGGACCAAGCTATATATAATAATATACATATAAAAAAATATTATATATAACTAATGTCAAAAAGATTTTCAAACCTTATATTTTAAACTAGTTGTGCCTAAACAGATATTTGCAGAATATATAACCATCTATATGTCAAAATTTCTTAATGTAATCCAAACTTGCTAAGTTTCCCCTTTTCCTACGTCAGTTGTGGAAACAATAAAAAATGCTATGAACTCAGAAATTAGTATCGCACAGAAAGTCAAGTTGAGAGTGTGAGTGGGGTCCAATCAAGCTAACATATATGTACCAACTTTCTTGAACACGCAGAGTTCTAATAGAATGCAAAGCAGCCAACTGTCCTGATTTCAGTACCTGAAAAGAAACCACTGTAAGCTTTGTTAACAGAAAAGGCAATCCTTTCATCTGACTGAGTTTTAAAATTTCTTACAGCACCTTCTGGTAAAATACAATTTGACCCAGAGATTTTGTAATGAGAATCTACAATTACATATCTTGGAAGCTAATTTTTATGTGCATAAAAATATGTCCCAGAAGTTCTGCCAGTGATTTTTTTCATTGACTGAGCCGAGCTTGCTCCTTTAAATCCCTAGGGATTAAGTGTCCGTATATAGCCCCACAGCAACTGAGCTTTGCCTGCACAGTGTGAAGGTTTCACAGAGTTTAGGAACTGTATGAAGTAGGCAGGGTGCTCTTTGATTTTAAACATTTTCAGAATACAGTTTTTATTTCTCATCAGTCAAAAATTTAAATAAATTGTGTATTTGGACATCAACATAGTTTTCTTATGGCTTTATAGCAAACTGAGTTTCCTCCAATTATCTATACACCGGTGATTTCATTCTTAATACTGTAATACAAAGAAGAATTTCAGTTTAAATTCCAGATAAATAATTCTGAAATGATTTCCTCCAACTTCAAGTCTCTAAACTCTTTCTTCCAAATTTGAGTTATTCTTTAGAAGTTGTTTATTAAAAAACAAAACAAACAAAAAACCCTATATCTTCATGTGCATGCTCAGTCGTGTCTGACACTCTGTGACCCCAGGGACTGTAACCCTCCAGACTCCACTGTTTATAGAATTTTCCAGGCAAGAATACTAGAGTGGGTTGCCATTTCCTCCTCTAGGGGATCTTTCTGACCCAGGGATCGAACTCGCCTCCTCTTGCATCTCCTGCATTGGCAGGCAGATTCTTTACTACTGGCGCCACCTGGGAAGCCCATTTCAGGTAAATTTTTACTCAGTAGTTAATATAATCCATCAACTGAACAAATTTCACCTGAATACTTATTCTGTAGTTCGCTTCCCTGGTGGTTCAGATGGTAAGGACTCTGCCTGTAACGCAGGAGACCAGGGTTCGATGCCCAGGTTGGGAGGATCCCCTGGAGAAGGGACTGGCAACCCACTTCAGTATTCTTGCCTGGAAAATTCCATGGACAGTGATGCCTGGTGGTCATGCGATCGCAAAGAGTTGGACATTACTGAGCGACTAACACTTTCAATTTCACTATACCTGAATACCAATTTTTTTGCCAGATATCTCGTCCAGATGATAAAGAAATTCACTGTTGCTGAGCCATTGAATTTAATAATTTTGAAAACCCAACTCATTTAGCTAATAGTGACTGAATTTTTCTTACGTCCTAAGCACGATGTTGGCCATGGGCTCACAAAGAAACGATTTAAAAACCCTGCCTTTGAAAAGAACACGTTCTTACCAAGAAGACAGAAATAAACAAATAATTACAAAGAGGTAAATGTCCCAATAGAGCTGCTGTGAAAATTATTTTAAAAATAGTAATAATGTGAGGTATAGATGGTTCAGGAAGTCTTCCTAGAAGAGGCAGTACTTGAGCAGATTCAAAATGGTAACTAGGGACTTTCCCGAGAGAAATGTACCCCTGGCAAAAGTCACAATGTATGTGAGTATATGAAAAAGTGAGGAAGAAAGGCAAGTATTTTGGTGAAGCAGAGTATAAGATACATATTCAGTTCAGTTCAGTTCAGTAGCTCAGTCTGTCCGACTCTTTGTGACCCCATGAATTGCAGCACGCCAGTGTTCTTGCCTGGAGAATCCAAGGGACGGAGGAGCCTGCTGGGCTGCCATCTCTGGGGTTGCACAGAGTCAGACATGACTGAAGCGACTTAGCAGCAGCACCAGCAGCACCAGCAGCAGGCCTCCCTGTCCATCACCAACTCCCGGAGTTCACTCAAACTCACATCCATCGAGTCCGTGATGCCATCCAGCCATCTCATCCTCTGTCGTCCCCTTCTCCTCCTGCCCCCAATCCCTCCCAGCATGAGTCTTTTCCAATGAGTCGACTCTTCGCATGAGGTGGCCAAAGTACTGGAGTTTCAGCTTTAGCATCATTCCTTCCAAAGAAATCCCAGGGCTGATCTCCTTCAGAATGGACTGGTTGGATCTCCTTGCAGTCCAAGGGACTCTCAAAAGTCTTCTCCAACACCACAGTTCAAAAGCATCAATTCTTCGGCGCTCAGCTTTCTTCACAGTCCAACTCTCACATCCATACATGACCACTGGAAAAACCATAGCCTTGACTAGACGGACCTTTGTTGGCAAAGTAATGTCTCTGCTTTTGAATATGCTGTCTAGGTTGCTCATAACTTTCCTTCCAAGGAGTAAGCGCCTTTTAATTTCATGGCCACAATCTGGGGAGCAGTAAAATGTGAAGATAGACAGTCTGGAAATCTGGATCTGCTAAGGATGCTATCCTTAAACTCAGAGTAAATACTTAGAAGTGATTTGTAGTAATTGTTTTGTATTTCTTATTTGCAGCTAATGAACTGGCAGGTCCAGAGCTGGTGTACCTATGAGTCAGAGGTTCTAAGTATATAGCCTATGCTCTGCTTCTCCAAAGTACTCGCCTTTCTTCCTCACTTTTTCATATATTCACATATATTGCGACTGAAAAATAACTGAGAAAGACTAAGGAGGTTTTTTTCTCCAGAGATTGAGTTTCACTCATCAGCATCCAAGTTCCACAAGGCACTTTGGTAGACCTTAAAATCCTGAACCAACCTCTAGGAGCATACTGGTTTATCTCCTATTTGTACAATCATTTCATTCAGTTTTAATTTTTTGTCCATCACAGAAGTATTATAATTTTTAATTGTGTACTGCTGCTGCTGCTGCTAAGTCGCTTCAGTCATGTCCGATTCTGTGTGACCCCATAGATGGCAGCCCACCAGGCTCCGCCGTCCCTGGGATTTTCCAGGCAAGAACACTGGAGTGGGTTGCCATTTCCTTCTCCAAAATTGTGTACTAGCATCTATCTATTAATATTACAATGCCTGTACATGTATATAGCTTGTATTATTATTTTATAAGTGATATAAAATTTCAGGATAGGTTTAATTATGCAGTTGTGATTCATAGTTTAGGGAGAGTGAAAACAAAGATTGAGATAGAGATATTTACTAACTGGCATTTGGTAGTAATCCAGTAGTAAAAGATTAGGGCCTGAACTAAAAGTTTTGGCACTCAGAATGGAAAGGAAAGGGGAGATTTAAGAGATATGTAAGTTTCAAAACTTAGTAACTGAATAGATCTACAGGTTGGGAGAAAAAAAAATGGTGCCCTCTGGGGACTTTACCTCCAATTAAAAAGATTAGCCAGCATCAAAACAAATTCACATAAAAAGTAAGAAAAGCTAGATGTAAAAAAAAAAAAGACAATATTCATTTGAAAGCATTAAGAACTATCAAAGCAGCCAGGACTTGAGGTGATCAAGGTCCCAGAGGAAAAGAAAATGCATCAAAGTGAGTCAAGTATTCTGGTTAATTTCCCTCTAGATACATTCGCCAGGTATAAGTAGACTAGAGCCCAAAATCTCAGAAGCCGAACAGAAAGAGATAGAGAAGCTAAACAAAGTGAATGACACTCTTATAAATACTAGAGAAACGAAGCGTTCAAGACCTACCAAGAAGAAGCAGAACTAGTAAACATCATAAATTTTCTACTGGGACTCCTAAAAGACTATGCAATAAAAGTAAAGATGAACTAGTAATAGTAATATTCTATAGGATCTATCTAAAAGCCTATAGAATAAAATTTATCTTTATTCAGTTTAATCCCAGACTGACTGACAAAATATACCCTTATCAAGGGCTTCCCCAGTGGCTCATCAGTAAAGAATCTGCCTGCAAGCTGGAGCCCCAGGAGACGAGAGTTAGATCCCTGGTTCAGGAAGATCCCCGGAGGAGGGCATAGCAACCCACTCCAGGATTCTTATCTGGACAACCCCATGGACAGAGGAGCCTGCAAGCTGTACAGTCCACAGGGTATCAAAAAGTAGGACAGAACTGAAGAGATCTAGCATGCACACACGCACGCACCTCTTATCAACTACCTGTCAAAAGCAAAATTAAACTTTTTGAAGGGAAAATCTTTCCAACTGTTTATACATAATATCTAGCAGTTCATAAAAGCTTGCCATGCACACAGAACCAACTGATCAAAAATGAAAACAGATAATTAAAATAGATCCATATGTGATCTAGACATTTGCTTTACCAAACATAAACTTTTACTATGATTGATATATTAGAACTTTTTCAGATAAAAAGAACCTGAGTCAGTAAAAATCAAATAAAAATTTAAGAACTATAAAAGAATAACTGAGATAAAGTGTTCAGTGTCTAGTTTAAATAATATATTAGACAAAACTGAGAAGAAGATTAGTAAATTTTAAATTGTGTTAGTAAAAAAAGTTCACAAATAAAACAGAAAAATTGATAACAAATACAGAAATGATGATAATAAACACATAGGACATGGTGAAACATATGTGTAGTTAGAGTCTCAGAATGAGAAGGACAGAACAGGGCAGAAGTAACAGTTGAAGAAATAATCCTGAAAATTCCCCCCAAATGATAAGGTACATTAAACTACAGATTCAAAAAGTTCTGAATCCCAAGCTTAACAAATACAGATAAAATGGTATTGAGAGCAATCAAAATAAAGCTGCTTAGATCCAAGATAAAGAAAAATAGTTTCAGAACAATAAGAAAACAAAGGTTCATTACATTCATAGTAAACAAAAATATAACTGAGAGCTGACTTCTCCATAGAAACTGTAGAAGCCAGAATATAATAGAATATTCCTCAAAATGCTGAAAGAAAATAACTGCCAACCTAGAATTTCATGTCTAAAAAATATTCAAAAACAAAGACTAAATACATTTCAAACAGGTAAATGCTGTAATATCTGAAGTAGCAATGAAATAATGTAGAGGGAAAAAGTGAAATAAAAAAAAAACTGACCAAAAGAAATAAGAAATGAGAGGTAAAGGAATATTGAAAACATTGAAAAAATTTAATAATAGTAAGGTTATGGAGTAAATACAAATACATCAATAATTACATTAAGCATAAAGGCACTAAGCATTCAAATTTAAAGTAAAAGTTATCAAACTGGTGGTAAAAAATAAAATAAAAATTTACATTATTAATAAAAGAAACATTTCTGTATTAGGACACAGAAATACTGAGGGCAAAAGGATTTAAAAAGATGTCAAAAAACCCATTAACAAAATGTAACCAGTTATAACTACAAACACCAGATGAAGTACCCTTTGAAGGCAAAAATCTGTAACAAAAGTAAAGAAGGATATTTCATAATGATAAAATATTCACTCCACCATGAAAGTGAAGGTGAAAGTGAAATTGAAGTCACTCAGTCGTGTTCGACTCTTTGCAATGCCATAGACTGTAGCCTATCAGGCTCCTCCGTCCATGGGATTTTCCAGGCAAGAGTACTGGACTGGGTTGCCATTTCCTTCTCCAAAGGGTCTTCCCGACCCAGGGATCGAACTCGGGTCTTCCACATTGTAAGCAGACACTTTACCATCTGAGCCACCCAGGAATAACTTCACCATAAAATAATGCAATTCTAAATTAAAATATATAAAGTAAATCTAAAGTTTAAAGCAGGAATCTATCAAAATTATATATACAAGTTTTTTGTATAGAAATATACACATTTACAACTCTGTGGAAATGTTTAACATGCATGTCTTATTAACTGATAGTCTAATCAGGCAAAAAAAAAATACTGGCATTGTTTTATACTTTTGTAAGTTCCTTTAAAGCTTTAAATCTCTTCAAAACTTTGTATGGTAGACAACAGCTGGATTTGAAAATCTACTTTTGCATTCCATTTGGTATATCGTCAGACATCAAGCATGTCTGGAAAACTCCACCATTCACTCATGAAAGAATGGGTAAAAGAGGGTCATCTGAATGGAATTTTAGATTTTAGGATCTCGGGGCTCTTTGGATCATTCCTTGAAAACTACTACTTCAGATATTTAATTCTTTATGCTACTACAAATAATATTTTTTCTAAAATGTCATTCTTTGTTTTTTATTTATATATAAAAATATAATTGATTTGTGCATATTGATTTTTATTCTGTAGTTTTGCTAAATTTGCTTAATAATCTTAATACTTATAGATAATCTTGGACTTTCTTCTACATATTCAATAGTATCAGCATGAAAAATGACAGTTTTATTTCTTTCTTTCCAAATGTGTTTACCTTTAATTTCATATTCTTCCTTTATTGCAGGTTTGGGACCTCTAACTCAAATTTCTGAGGGTCTGGAAAAGCTATATTTATATATTTATCTGATGTCATGCCCTTGTATCTTCATTTTGTGGTAATTCACCAAGCAGAAAACTTGGTGTGGAGTCACTAATTAGTTTTTTCTAGAAGCCAAAGAAAACTCAGCATTATGAAACAGTTCCGCATCATGTTTCCTTAGTTCTTTGGTTTTCATACTGCATTTGATTTTCCTTTGAGATTTCCGTAGCCAATCTATGTCTTGAGACGCACTTTGCTGCCGCTGCTGCTGCTAAGTCGCTTCAGTCGTGCCCTACTCTGTGCGACCCCATAGACAGCAGCCCACCAGGCTCCCCCGTCCCTGGGATTCTCCAGGCAAGAACACTGGAGTGGGTTGCCATTTCCTTCTGCAATGCATGAAAGTGAAAAGTGAAAGTGAAGTCACTGAGTCGTGTCCAACTCTGAGAGACCCCATGGACTGCAGCCTACCAGGCTCCTCCATCCATGGGATTTCCAGGCAAGAGTACTGGAGTGGGGTGCCATCGCCTTCTCCGAGACGCACTTTAACGGGTTAAAATTTGGATAATAATATAATCATTGCTTCTAGAGGAAGTATCAGGCATGCTCATGAATTATTTAGTTTTATAATTTCAGCTTCCTTTGCCTGCATGTGTGTGCCAGAAAAAAAAATACCCATTTAGGCTGATGCTGGCTAGATTCCTTTTTTTCGATTTTCACTTGAGAGTGTGGACTACTTCAGCAGGATTTGGATAAATGTACAAGTAATTTGAGTGGTCCTGTTGACTAGTCCCTTAGCCTGGTCTAGGTGAGGTTAAAGATAGAGGAGAGTTGAGGTAACTAATAGATCTTCTTTTGCTGGGCTCCAGGGCCCTTTCATTATTCTTTCTTCCCAATGCCCAAAATCTCTTCTGATGACATACGAAGAATATCTGGATTCTCCCTGTTAAAATGGAGACTAGCAGGTTATACATAGTTCCTCATTGTCCAACTGAAAAAGTTAAAGTGATGTCATCAGAATAGTAAGAATACATTCAAAAAAAACATCATTCCGGAGATGAACAGATACTGCTTATCATTATTTGGGATCAAAAATACTTCAAAATATATTCATTCAAAATTTATTCTTGACACTGTTCTGTTTATGTGGCCCAAATTATCCGTAGCAATTTATACATACACACACAGAGGCTTCCCAGGTGACAGAGTGGTAAAGATTCAGCCTGCCAGTGCAGGACATGCAAGAGAAGCGGTTTCGACCCCTGGATCCAGACGATCTCCTGGGAAAGGAAGTGGTAAGCCACTCCAGTATTCTTGCTGGAAAGATTCCATGGACGTTGGAATCTGGCAGGCTACCGTTCATGGGGTCAAAGAGTTAAGATGACTGAGCATGTGTGCTCATATATATATATAAATATATATGTATATATTTTTTTCTCCCCCAAACATTTCCCTCAGCAATAAACTTACTTAGGGAAATGAGGGCAGGCCAGGAGCTGACATGCCTGACTCTCCTTGGTGAGTCCCTCTTCTCACACTTCTCTTAAGAGCCCTCCCCATTGCCTTTCTCTCAATTTCACAGAGAAATTAAGATGAAGGAAGGCTTAATTTTCTTTCTGGGGAGAACAGTATTCATGTTTTGTTTTGTTTTTATGTCTTTTTCATTTTTGCCTTGCCAGTCTGCTTGCGGGATCTTAGCTTCCCAATCAGGGATTGAACCCGTGTCCCCTGCAGTGGAAGGGGGACTACTAGACTGCCAGGGAATTCCCTGGTGCTTGTGATTTTTTATAAGTGTTGTTGTTGTTATTGTTGTTTAGTCACTCAGTCACGTCTGACTCATTTGCAACCACATGGATTGTAACCTACCAGGCTCCTCTGTCCATGGAATTCTCCAGACAAGAATACTGGAGTGTTAGCCAATCCCTTCTCGAAGAGATCTTCCGCATTCAGGAATTGAACCCATGTTCCCTACATTGCAGGCAGATTCTTTACCACTAAGCCACCAGGGAAGCTCCTTTTATAAGTGCACTTCTTACATAATATGCCTAGCGTTTTGCCCTTCAATATAAAGTGCATTTTAAAGAAAACTCCAGGGTCTGCTAAAGGTAAGTAAGGAAGCTCTTCTCTTTGTCCACAGTCAGTACTGGCAGGGGTGATGCAGGTAAAGAAGAGACACTGAATTCCAGAAAATCGACTCTCCTTTCCCCTTTCCACACTCTGTCTGAGCACCTCTTTTACAGCAGCTCCCTACAACCAGGTGATGAGTGACATGAGGATATAAGGCAGCTTCTAATGAATCCCAACCCCAGAAGCCCAGGTGCCTTCCTCCCTGCTGACAATCCTCAAATCCTCTTTCCAAATTGTAAAGTGCCTTCACAATGTGGGACATCTAACTCCCTCTCCACAGGTCCACCTGACACCTGGGATTAAGGTCAGCTCTACCATGGGGCCTCAAGATAAAATGACTCCTTGAACTGAAATAATGGATTTAAGGGACTGATGCAGAGCACAGCTCCATTGAAATCCCTGGTGACACATTTACAGAACCAGGTCTGGCTGGCAACAAGGTGAAAGAAACAGTAACTCTAATTGCAGCCAGCAAAATGAACAAGCTGATTGGCTGAATGCCGGCCAAATGGTTACCATTAAAAATAACACAGTGCTGCTGCCAAAACGGGGTGTGGGGACCAACTGCCAGAGGTAACTGTTACATAAGCCAGAGCTCGCCTAGCCAATTAGCCAGAAGCCATGACTACATCTCTGCTGGCCATACTTCATCTGATAGGGTACTTGCAAACTCTTCAGCTGTTTAAGGACTGTACCAGAAGAAATAATTTCTTCTGTGGGAAAAGAGAACTCACCTCCAGGCGAAGGAAAACTAGGGGGTTATCTTCTTGGGATGGTGAATCGGCACCACAGTTGATAGTATAATAGTTTCAGCAAGAAAGTAAGAGAATCTCAGAGAACTCAGGCAAATGACCTTTTAAAAATTGCTGCAGGTTTTTCAGAAGAGCAAGAGTAGTAAAAGCAAAGAAGTGTGCCTTGGCTTGCAAAACAGAAAGGAAGGAAAGAAAGGCCCATCGAATTACCTCATTTTCTTTATTTAAAGATGCTTACTACTCCGATTAGCTGTGAGCTTAGCTGTGGTTCCCTGAGGACTGTCTTCCACAAGCAAAATGAAGAGAAGCACCATCCAGGTAAATCAAAAAAGGCCTTTCCTTTATAGTGAAGCCCTGGAAAATATGGATGTATGGATGTAATTACCCAAGTGAGAACTCCTGTGCTCATCACCTGTCACTGCTCAATCCACCCGTAATATTTATGGAGCTGTGACACCACCTTGGTGCTCTCCTCATTTCCTTCCTGATTCCCAGCCACAGGCTCCCTCTAAGAAATCTATTTCCTTTCCCCAAGATCATTGCCTTCCCCCCCCGACCCCCACATACATGCACAATGTTGCATCCATAAACTACTCAACAGCCACCTATCTAAGTTCTTCTAGTATACAAATTCAATCTTGCCATTCACCTGTCCAGAATTGTTGAGGACCACTCTGTTACCTTTGTTTGAAATCTGAGCTTGATACAGTGAACTCCACCTATTTTATAAGCCCTGCGTGTGTGCTCTCTCGCTTCAGTCATGTCTGACTCTTTGCAACTCTATGGACTGTAGCCTGCCAGGCTCCTCTGTCCATGGGATTCTCCAGGCAAGAATCCTGAAGTGGGTTTCCATGCCCTCCTCCAGGGGATCTTCACAACCCAGGGATCCAACCCATGTCTCCTGTGGCCCCTGCATTGCAGGTGGATTATTTACCACTGCATCTCCTGGGAAGCCCTTTATAAGTTTTATCGCTATTCATCACCACAACTTTATAGTCCAGATAGAAGGTAATCAGTGACAGTGGTTCTCATCATGAGCAGCACATTCTAATGACAAAGGGAGCTTCTAAAAATCCCAGTGCCCAGATATTGATAGAATACCATACCAATGAAATCTGTAAGAATGAAACTCAAGCATCAATAATATTTTTTCCTGCCATTACAAGTTTGAGAACCTGTGCATTATACCACTGTTATAGACTGAATGTTTGCCTCTGTCTTCCCCCAAATTCATATGTTGAAATCCTAACTCCCAATATGATGGTTTTTAGGAGGTCGGCCTTTTGGAGGTGATTATGTCATGAGGAAGGGCAGAGTCCTCGTGGATGGGTTTAGTACGTTATAAAAGAGACCCCAGAGGGATCACCCAATCTCTGTGTCAAGTAAGGACACATCAAGATGTCAGCAGTCTGCAAACTGGGTGAGGGTTCTCACCAGACTCCAACCCTGCTGGCACCCTCGTCTGAGACTTCTAGCCTCCAGAACTGTGGGACATAAATTTCGTCTATAAGGTACTCCCCTACGGGATTTGTGACATAGCAGTCCCAACTGAAACAACCACCGATTATGCTTTTGCACATGCTTTTACTTAGGGGGAAGATATGCTGTTTTGTTCTTTCTTTCCCCTGCTGCTCTGGTAGGGCATAGGTAACTGATCTTCTCCTGTAGCCCCATAATAACCTCCTTTAGTTTTCCCATGGCAGCATAAGCATGCCTTCATCCTGGTTCTGGAAATCTCTCTTTTCCTTGTGAACTAGATATGGAAATCCTTCCAGACAGGAATTGTGTTTCCTGGATCTTTGGATCTACAGTGTCTGTTGAATGAGAACAGATGCTCCCCTATACCAAGCATGGACTTGGTCCTTCAAGCTCTTTTTCCTGCTTCTAGAAAGCTTACAAAAACCACGTAGGGTTCCAAATGTTAGGAGGTAATAAAGTGAACAGAGAAGGAAGACATCTTGAAGATAAGGGGTCACAGCTCCATCAGGACACTGGTGGCACTTAGGGTGGTTTACTCTCCGTTGTTTTGATAATTTCCTTGATGGAAGATTTAAAAGTGGAATTTTGATAACTTCCTTGTTGAAAGATTTCAAAATGGTATTCTCAAGGATTTGATCCAGAACTTGTAGGCTCATAAGCAGTTTGATTTCATGGCCTTTACTCAATTGGATTTTGCTTTTTAATGCATTTTGGCAAGGTATGCTCCACAATGCATGAGGCAGGAAGGACATTTAGATAAGTGCCAACTGAGGCTTTGGTTTCCATTAAGAGGAGATTCAGAACTCTTCCAGACAAAAAAGGGCTCCTGGACACGGCACAAGAAGGACGTTGTGAGAAGAGATCCAATAAGCAACAAGGATACAAACATGAAAGTAATTCTTCGCTGGAAAGACATTTTAAAATCCCAAGATCTGCAGGCCAGGGCCTGCCACTGGAATTGGCAAAAGAAGAAGAAACAACTGACTTTCCCTTTGGCTTTTGCCACAAGTACAATTGCTTTGTGATTCTTGCCCGAAGTCTCTAAATGGGATGCTTGGTGTGGATTCCAAAGCTCTTGCCTTCTGATGCTAGTCTGCAAGACCCAACTCACTTTTTTCCCTCTCTTTCCAATGGAAAGAGTTTTAGAAAATAGGCTTCTTTGAACAGTATGTTGAAAATCAAGTGTATTTTCCAACATAGGTAGTGACTTGATCGTTTTTGCTCAAGAAAGCCACAGGGATATATAAAGACCAAGCTTGAGGTACAAAAAACCATTACAGAGTAATATTTTTCCTTTCTCTTTTCTCTGTCCCTTTTGGAATTCTCCTAATGATTCTTTTGAAAGAATTTTTACATTTTTTATGATATTGAGCTTTTTAATGTTAGATGGCTTCCCTGGTGGCTCAGACAGTAAAGAATTTGCCTACAATGCAGGAGACCCAGGTTCTATGGGTTGGGAAGACCCTCTAGAGAAAGGAATGGCAACCCACTCCTGTATTCTTGCCTGGAGCATTCTATGGATAGAGGAGCCTGGTGGGCTACAGTCCAGGAGGCCATATTTTTCAGGAGCAAATACAGCAAGGCACAAGATTTGTTTTTAAAGAACTTGTATTCTAATGCAGGCAGCTTTCAGTAATCACCTAGATCTCAAGACAGAGAAGAAAATTGAGAGAATATGGGTTAGTGTAGTAAATGTTTGGCACAGAATCAGCATCTTGTAAAATTCTTAATCATTAAGTTAATACTTTGTCTCTACTAATTCTTTGGATATGATGATATTGAATCATAAAGCTGTCATTTATATCAGCTGACAGCTGATATAAAGCTGTCATTTCTATAGGTTAAAACCTGTTAGATACCAGCAATTACATATAGTTCACTCTAATACTAAACTGATTCCAAAGTAATCAGAGAGATGGGGCATCTAATTAGAGAGATGGCACCTCTTTGAATTTCAACTTTAAATTTCAACCTCCTTCTTAACATTAAAAAGCTATAGACAGTTAACCTTTGGAGAGTACTTCTTATGGGTTCAGCGTTCTATTAAATGACTTGAATGAAGTCTCATTTCATGCTTAGAACCATTCTGTTAGGTTAGTATTATGATTACCTCCAATTTACAGATTTAAAAAATGAGGCTTATAGAATGTAATTGTCCAAGGGCACCTATCTTGTAAATCGCAAGATTTAAGCTGGGGCTTAAAACAGTTCTGACTGACACCCAGCTCCTGCTTCAAACCCTATGCAAGAGCCAACTGGGCCATTTCCAAGGATCTATTCAGAAGGAGGACAAAGAGGTAAGGAAATGAAATAAACTTATGATAGTTCACCTTGGGATGAGTGCTGTGGGGTTGAGAGAAACACTTTGATTGGCTGCATGATTTGGGAGAGAGGTGCTGGTAAAAGGCAACAGCCCCCAGGAGATGTGAGTGCTCACGAGAGAGCAGTCACTCAGGCAGTGTGATGGTACCAGGACAGGATGTGTTTGTCACTGTGGCTACTGCTTCATATGGTCTGAAGTGAGTTATCACTGGGTTATTGTCCTCCATTCTCAAGTTTTCACAAGTTTCTCCAAATGGATTCCTCAGTTCCATGACTCACCAAAGGCTTTTGTTTGAACCGATATTAAACCTTGGGGTGTGACAAACGGCCTTGCCAATCCCTTGGTCAGTGTGTATACAGTTCATTATTTTGTGCTCTTTTTATACTGCACACTCTTCAAATAGTTGGTCGAGTCACATACTTTATGCAAATACTTCAGTGGGAAAAAAGAAAAAGCACATTTTGGAAGGGGGCACATTTGGTGATCAAATAACTAAAAGCATATTGTGGCAAAAGATCCAAAAGCATTAAAAACATCCCCAAACACTTCTCAGCCAGTTTTATTTTTCCACCACTTGTAAGCCACTAACTCTGCCTCTTGGTTGCGTGAGGATTTAAGTAACTTTCCAACTCAGAAACTACCATGGCTTCCCAAAGCACAAACATCCAGACTTTTAACAGGAAGTTGCAGCAAGAGGCAGGCTTGTCTCCAAAACTGTCCGTTATGAACAAGCCTCAGAACCTTTGATCTTAATTAGCTAAACAAGCTCCTAGGGCTTTATTGGCAGTGCCAGCTCGGTTAATTTGACTTAGTCACATTTTTCCCATTTGGTACACAGTTTGGGTCATAATACTAACTTAAGAAGATGACAAAGATATGCAAAGATATTTTATCAGGAAAAATAATACTAGAGCATATAAACATCATTTCTTGTGACCTAAAGCTTGAAATGTCCAGTGTGCCTTACCTGGTAAGCTCCAACTCTTACATCTCATTCGATTCTTATCCCCATGTATTTAACAAATACAACAACCACACATGAGCACCAACCAATCAGAACAGACTTTGTAATAACTAGCTTCTGCCTACCTCTTTGTGCCATTGGAATATGTGCCTTGATATTTAAGGTTGATTTATTTAAGCAGAAAGGTATAAACCCACAAGCAAGACAGGTTTAGAGTTTTCTTTTCATCTGTTATTAACTCCTAGAGATTTGATGGGTAACTTCAAAACAAAATGGATTGAATGCCCAGACATCTGCACACAGCTCTTTGGTTTCTTCCTTTGTTCAAATCCTGCATTTGCAAAGAAATCACTGTATAGGGCTGTGTGCATAGAACTCCATAAACTCTGTATTGGTTGATTTAGGGGGTTACAATGGTAACTATTTCCATACTTTGTTTTCACTTTCTGTGTTGATTTTAGAGATTAATCCCCATGATTCCTCTGAAGAGAGGAGCTAATGGATCCTCAAAGGAATTAAAAAGCATTCAGTCTGAACCACAGTGCTAGGCCATAAGCAACTTTTCTTCATAATTAGTCTTTCTTTAGAATGTGATGTTCTGTCTCCGGATATTTATGTGACAGCCATTTAGACTATTTGTTCCTCTTGAATACAGTGAGGGAAATTCTTTTTTAATAGCAACTCCTACTCACCCCAACTCCCTCTCATTTTGTGATAGCCTTTTACATGGCAGGCAGCAGAGGAAGCTCCTAAGACTTCTCAGTCTCTCTTGGGTAAGGAGGTCGAGTTGCTCTTCCTTTTATCTTTTACCTAAATGTGTATCAAAATAAAGCCAAATGATCTTCAGGGACAGGACTGGCTAGCAGCTTCCTCATTTTCTTTTTCCTCCTCATTTATGTACCTGGCTCAATGAAGGTAGGTTGTGAAAGTGCTATTCAGTTCAGTTCAGTTCCGTCGCTCAGTCGTGTCCGACTCTTTGCGACCCCATGAATTGCAGCACATCAGGCCTCCCTGTCCATCACCAACTCTCAGAGTTCACTCAGACTCACGTCCATTGAGTCCGTGATGCCATCCAGCCATCTCATCCTCTGTCGTCCCCTTCTCCTCCTGCCCCCAATCCCTCCCAGCATCAGAGTCTTTTCCAATGAGTCGACTCTTTGCATGAGGTGGCCAAAGTACTGGAGTTTCAGCTTTAGCATTATTCCTTCCAATGAAATCCCAGGGCTGATCTCCTTCAAAATGGACTGGTTGGATCTCCTTGCAGTCCAAGGGACTCTCAAAAGTCTTCTCCAACACCACAGTTCAAAAGCATCAAAAATGCTATTAGACTGGTAGAAAGGGTCCCCACCAGCTCCAAGGAGAAAACCGTACAGTGATGGACCATGTGCTCTCAGAAAGAGAGAATGAACTGGCACCCAGACGTCCAGGAGTGTCACATACCATGTGGGATGCTGCAAACTGGAAAGGTTTGGAATGTTCTAGATTTGATCATTAAAAATGCCATGATCACACAAGTTTCTACTCCAATATATGTTTACCTACAAAAATATTTTCTATTACTTCCATGGAAAAAAGTTGATTTACCATGGAGCATAATGTAGTTTACATAAGAAAGAAATGAATATTGGGAATGAATAAATGGAAAGATAAAACCAAAAAAAAAAAAAAATCACTTGTAAGGGAAGGGAGGAAATGGGGTGAAGGATCAAGTATAGTCATAGATATCTTTGAATATAGTTTGTAAATTTGACTTTTGAATTTTTGCATAATTATAAACAAAATTTTGGTCTAAAAATCAAAAGCAATATTAAAACAAACAAAATTAAGCATTTTTCAAGTTAATAGCATAACTGCATGGAAGGAGTTATTTCAATCAACTTCACAACAGAATAAATTGATTGTAAGTTCCTAACAAAATATGTCATAAGACAAAAAGAATTACGTGAAACAAAATAATAAATCTTAAAATATTTTCAGTAACCACATTGTTGGAAATAGTATTGGTATTTTTGTTCTAAGATTTTTTGCACATGAATTGTGGGATAAATCAAACAAGTAATTACATGGGTTCATTGGGAACCGGGATTTTCTGTGTGGGAGAAAAAAGAAACAGATGGAAGATAAAGCTAAGTGAAAACAGTGTAATCCTGAATTTACATGAAAATTACCAGCAGAAACTTACAAATAGGTTATCTTTGGAAAAGGAGCAACTTTCCCAACCACGCACATTGAATAGGTCTGGAAAAAGCTTATCCCAAATCAATGTGCTCCCATATTGCCCATATTCTCAAAATCTCACTGAAGTAAAACAGGGCTTCAGTATTACAGGCCTACAGCAGGAAAAGTACTGATAAGCCTGGAATATCTTGTCATATAGGACAGCAAAGAAGCACTCAAAGGCTTCAGTGATTGTACTAACAGGTCTCAGGCACAATGATGGGTTAGAACCTGGACATATAGGCTCATTAGAACTGATTGTTAAATATCCAGAATTTTCTGACTCTGTTGTTAAAGTGTTAGTTGTTTGAGATCAGCCATGTAGGGAGAATCTACACCAAGGAAATTGGCAAATGTTACATATTACAACCTTTTCCCCCCCCTTTCCTTGAGAGCCTCTTTACCAGCAAAGTACTACATGGAAGTCAATTTGAGGAGGCTATGACTGACAAAGGGAAGACATTTTGAGAAGAATTAGTACAATGGGCTGAAATGGATCAAATATAATTAAAGCTATGTGTTCATAAAGGTATCATCCCCCTCTCCATACACATATAATTTCACTGGTCACATATGAGGTAATCAAACTTCTAATTTAAAAATTGGCAGAGAAGGGGAAAGGATCAAGTATTTATCTCATCTTTTCTATACAAAATGTCAGGGGAAACAGGGTTGATAGGGAAGGCTTCTTTTTCTAAATCTATGCCAGAAGATAAATGATAAAATAATGACAGATTATCACAATTTACAAATCTAATTAATGCATGAATCTTAGCAAAGAACAATAATATCTGCTAACATGACCAAATGGAAGAGAATCAGATCTTTGCTTATCTGCAAAACACCATCCATGAAATAATCTTGCCGTTCTCACTCCTGACTGCTCCACCCCCAAAATAAACCTCTATAGCTAATTACCATTTAAAAGAAATACAAGGAAAAAAGGAATAAGCTAATGAAAGCTGTGCAGTTGGGAAAATTAATACTATTGGAAACTGCAGGACACATCTGCAATTTCTTCAAAAAATTGCAAAGAAATATAAAAAGATAGGAAAGGGGATAGAGAGAAAGAATATATATATATATATATATATGCAGAGACTTCTGAAAAAGCAATCAATTGCAATGTATGAAATTTACTTCAATCTTGAGTCCAACAAACTGTGAGGGAAAAAAATAAAACATCTTCAAGTTGACAATCAAGGAAATTTGAACAATGACTAAACGTTTAAAGTTATTGAGCAACCGTTAAATTTTAAAGTAGAATAAAGGCTTTCCAGGTGGTGCTAGTCCTGACTAGGGAAGATCCCCTGCAGAAAGGCATGGCAACCCACCCCTGTATTCTTGCCTGGAGAGTCCCATGGACAGAGGAGCCTGGAGGGCTACAGTCCATAGGATCGCAAAGAGTCGGATGCAACTGAAGCAACTTAGCACGTAAAATAATGTCATCATGGCTATGTTTTCAAAATGAACTCCTATTTTAGGGATACTTGCTGAAATATTTATGGATGAAATGACATATCTGGAGTTTGTTTCAGTACAAGTCTGTGCCTAATCGCTCAGTCGTGTCCTACTCTTTTCAACCCTTTGGAATGTAGCCCACCATGCTCTTCTGTCCATGGAATTTTCCAGGCAAGAATACTGGAATGGGCTGCCATTTCCTACTCCAGGGGATCTTTCTGACTCAGGGATCAAACCCAGGTCTTCTGTGTCTCCTGCACTGCAGGTGATTCTTTACTCACTGAGCCATCTGGGAAGCCTCAGATTGAATGAGTGGGTGAGGATAAAGGTAGCTAGGGGTGTAGAACTCAACTATTTCAAGAGTAATTCACCGGCCACTGAATCTATATCTTCTAGGAGTTTATTAGAAATGGAAAATCTCAGACCAAAGCATGAATATTTAAAAAAATACATTTGAATGTGCAGGTTGACTCTTAAGCTCATTGTATTTTGAGAAGCTCAAGTTTCATGAAGAACAGCCAGTTGTTGTTTAAGATGGGTGAGCGCTACCTTTAGATACTATCCGCTACGTGTTTGTATGTAATTGAAATGTATATATGTTATAAAATGTATTCTGGGGGAAAAAAGGCAAATGAGAGTGAAGGGTGATGAGTATCACTTACTCAAAAGTAGAACTTCTGCTTCCCTTTCCACCTCACTTTCCCTAACTTAGCTCCCAGGCTGATCCATACGATATTCCCTAACTGGCCTTGAGGTGTCCTCATGGGGCACGCTTCAAACACTCTGAGGTTCAGAGCCATTTCTACTGAGTTCCAGATACTAAACCCCAACATTCAGAGATAGTCCTCACAGGAGGAATGCTTTCTTTGCTTCTAGACCCCAAATTGCTTCTCTGCAGACTGCATTTGAGGCTCTCCAGGGGAGCTGAGTGGGTGGTAATGCCCTCTGCCAGGTATGATTGGTACAACTCATGAGGAGAGTGAAGTTTTCCAACCAGTTCCTTGCCATGGCCCAGTTGCACTTGTTACAAAGATTATATTATTTCTTCAGTGGTTTTCAAAAATATTTTATACCATTATGAAAGCAACAAAGGGGAGTGGAGAAGGAAGAACTCTGGGCACATGAATGGAGTGTTGCATTTTCCGTTGGTCAAATACAAAATAAGAGTGAGATTTGGGGAATCAGCTGGACTAGAGGAGAGCTTAGGAAATGATCATTTTTTCTGTGTTTTCCCTCTTCTACTAGGCAAGGTTTTTTTAACACACAGATGCATTTTCACCGTGATTTAAAAAAACCTACACAACTTAATACATTTATACATTGACCCAACTCATTTTCAGTCTCCTTTTGTTTTTTTTTTCTAACTTATACAAATAATTGCCAAGTAATTCAGAATGAAAGGTCTCTTGGGAATCACTCTACCCCCAAATTTTATAACTAAAGCACTTAGACAAATTCTATTCTGTATTTGAAAACAGCAATAGTGTTCTTTTAAATATTTGGAACAAAGTAAATTTTAGTAGTAATCAAGTATGTGCAAAAGAAAATAATAAAGTGTCACCTTCACCTTTAGATTGATGAGTGCTACGCCAACCAGTCCATCCTAAAGGAGATCAGTCCTGGGTGTTCACTGGAAGGACTGATGCTGAAGCTGAAACTCTAATACTTTGCCACCTCATGTGAAGAGTTGACTCATTGGAAAAGACCCTGATGCTGGGAGGGATTGGGGGCAGGAGGAGAAGGGGATGACAGAGGATGAGATGGCTGGATGGCACCACCGACTCGATGCACATGAGTTTGAGTGAACTCCGGGAGTTGGTGATGGACAGGGAGGCCTGGCATGCTGTGATTCACGGGGTCGCAAAGAGCTGGATATGACTGAGTGACTGAACTGGACTGAACACATGGATGAGGAAAAGCCAGCAGACTCCAGTGGTTCTGTTAAGAGAGTAATGGGGGAATCTTACTAGACAAAAATTAGTATTATGGATCAATAGTAGTAGTATAAGAATTCATGCTTTCAAACTGTGGTGCTGGGGAAGACTCTTGAGAGTCCCTTGAACTGCAAGGAGATCAAGTCAGTCAATCCTAAAGGAAATCAACCCTGAATATTCACTGGAAGGACTGATGCTGAAGCTGAAGCTCCAATACTTTGGCCACCTGATGCAAAGAGCCAACTCATTGGAAAAGACCCTGATACTGGGAAAGAGTGAAGGCAGAAAGAGAAGGGGAAGACAGAGGATGAGATGGTTAGATAGCATCACCAACTCAATGGACATGAATTTGAGCAAACTCCAGGTGATAGTAGAGGACCGAGGAGCCTGGCTTGCTACATTCCATGAGGGTTGTAAAGAGTCAGATCCGACTTAGTGGCTGAACAACAACAATAATCAGTAGCCTTAAAAAAAAAAAAAAAACAGATTTATTGAAGTGTAACTAACATAAAATAAACTGCTCATATTTTAAATATACCATTTGTGGCTCAGCTGCTAAAGAATCTGCCTACAATGCAGGGGACCTGTGTTTGATCCCCGGGTTGGGAAGATCCCCTGGAGAAGAGAAAGGCTACCCACTCCAGTGTTCTGGCCTGGAGAATTCCATGGACTAGTTCATGGGGTCACAAAGAATCAAATATGACTGAACAACTTTCATATATCATATAACATATGTTTATATTGATACCACTGACACCATCATCCTTATCAAAATAATAAGCATATTCAGCATGCCTCAAAGTCCCTGATACCCCTTAGTAACCTCACTTTGATAATCATCCCAGACACTCCCTATGTCCACAAACATGACCTAGTATGTGATTGGAATGAAACCATACAGAATATATTCTTTTGTCTAGCCTCTTTCATTTAGAATAATTACTTTAATATTTATCTATGTTGTAGCACGTGTCCATAGTTCATTCTGTTTGAATGATGACTAACTGCTATGGACTAAACGTTTGTGTCTCCCCTGTCTGCCAATTCACATATTGAAGTCCTAATATGACTGTGATGGTATTTGGAAGTGAGGCATTTGGGAGGTAACTGCACCATGATAGAGGAGCCTTCATGATGGGATTAGCAGCCTTATAAGAAGAGGAAGAAACCCAGCCCTCTCTCTCCACCCAGAGAAGATACAGTGAGAAGATGGTTGTTTGAAAACCAGGGATTGTATCTTTGACAAGATCACAGCTATGTGGGTGTACTAGCAGCCTCCAGATCTGTGTAAAATAAATATTTGTTAAAGCCCCACCCCCGACCCCCCAGTCTATGGTATTCTCGTACAGCAGCCCTAACTAAGACATTAGGATTCCATGATATGGACATGCCACTGTTTATCTGCTGCTGCTGCTGCTAAGTCGCTTCAGTCGTGTCCAACTTTGTGCGACCCCATAGACGGCAGCCCACCAGGCTCCCCCGTCCCTGGGATTCTCCACTCAAGAACACTGGAGTGGGTTGCTATTTCCTTCTCCAATGCATGAAAGTGAAAAGTGAAAGTGCAGTCGTGTCTGACTCCTAGCGACCCCATGGACTGCAGCCTACCAGGCTCCTCCATCCATGGGGTTTTCAAGGCAAGAGTACTGGATTGGGGTGCCATTGCCTTCTATGTGCCCATAAATAGAAATTTGGGTAGTTTCAGGGATTTGGCTATTACAAACACAACTCTGTGAATGTGCATGTACTAGTCTTTGTGTGGACATATGCTTTTTCTTTCCCCGCCCTGGGCAAATACCTAGGCTGGATGGTATGACAGGAAAAACATTTTAAGTAACATTGCCAAACTTTTCCATGATAATTGTACTATTTACATTCCCACCAACTATGTATGAGAATTCTAATTCTTCAACACCTTGGTCATAACTTGGTTTTAACAATCTTTTTATTTTTTGCCATTCTAGTGGATGTATAGTGGTATCTTGTGGTTTTAGTTTGCATTTCTTTAAATATTTGTGATGCTGAGCCTCTTTCCTTTCATTTGCCATCTTTATATCTTTTACTGCTAAATAGACAATTTAAATCTTTTGCCCTCTTTTTAAAAAGTTTTGGATATTTTTAATCATTAAGTTTTTACAGATTTTTATATATTCTTGGTCTAAGTCCAAGATTTAGTATCTTGGTATAAGTCCAAATATGATTTGCAAATGTCTTTTCACAATCTGTAGCATGTCTTTCACACCTAATAATATCTTACGAAGAGTAGAAGCTTATCATTTTTATGAAGTCCATTTAATCAAATTGTTCTTTTATGAATCATTCTTTTTGGTATCTTATCAAAGAAATAAATTTTAAAGTTTTAGGTATACATTTAAGTCTACAGTCTATTTTAAGTGTGTGTGTGTATGTGCATTTCAAGGTATGGGTCAAGTTCACTTATTATAATATCCATTATACTAGGATAATCTGTGAAAATATTTTTTACCACTGAATTACATTGAGAAAAACAGTTGTTCATATAGCCATGTATGTGTGGATCTATTTGAGTACTCTCTCTTCTGTTTCATCATTTTGATTTCTGTAGCTATATGAATCTTGAAATCAGGTGGTGTTAATACTCCCATTTTGTTCTTCCTCTTCAGAATTGTTTTAGCTCTTCTAGGTACTTTGCATTTCCATATGAATTTCATAGGAATCAGTTTTTCAATATCTATAGAGAGTCAGCAGAAGTTTGAGTGGAATTGCATTGAATCTATATGTAGTAATATGGGGATAATTGGCATCTTATCGATACCGAATCTTCTCCCCATAAACATAGAATGATGCAGCTTGCTGTATTATGAGGGATAAAATTCTTTGTCTCTGAGGAATCCTGTATCTTCTGCCAGCAGCCATGAAACTGTGGAAGTCTAACTTATTAACTTGCAAACACAGTAAAAGCTCAAACCATTCCTAATTCTAGATAACTGTTTCTGAGGCTCTTCATTCCTTTATGTTGATCCAGATTTTCATCTAGTATCATTTTCCTTCTGCCTGAAGGACTTCCTTTAAGATTTCTTGGAGTGTGGGACTGTATGTGATAGATTCTTCCAGTCTCTGTATGTTTGGGAAATTATTTTTTTCTGCCTTCCTTTCTGAAGCTTATGTTTGCTGAGTATAGATTCTAGGGATGCAGTTTTCTTTCTTTTTTTAAATTTCAGTACTTTAAAAGCATTATTCCACTGTCCTCTTATCTGTAGTGATTCCTATGAGGCATCTGTTACAGTATTTTTCTATGTGCAATGTGGCTGCTTTTGAGATTTTTCTCTTTATAATTGGTTACGAGCAATTTGATTATGATACATCCTAATGTCCTTTTAATTATGATTTTTGTGCTATGGATTAAGCTTCTTGCATGCATGCATGTGTGCTCAATCACTTCAGTAATCTTCGACTCTGTGACTCTATGGACTGTAATCTGCTTGTCTGTGGGATTCTCCAGGCAAGAATACTGGAGTGAGTTGCCATGCCCTCCTCCAGGGGATCTTCCCAACCCAGAGATCAAAACCACATTTCCTGCATTGGCAGGTGGGTTCTTTACCCACCAAGCCACTGGGGAAGCCCAGCTTCTTGCATATACAGGTTTATAATTTCCATCAAATTGGGAATTTTTGAATCATTAGTTTTCATTTATTTTTACTTTCCTTCACTCCTCTTTCCTTTTCCTATGTGGACTCTAACTGTGCATTAATAACCTCAGATATGCAGATGACACCACCCTCATGGCAGAAAGTGAAGAAGAATTAAAGAGCCTCTTGATGAAAGTGAAAGAGGAGAGTGAAAAAGTTGGCTTAAAGCTCAACATTCAGAAAACTAAGATCATGGCATCCGGTCCCATCAGTTCATGGGCAATAGATGGGGAAACAGTGGAAACAGTGGCAGACTTTATTTTCTTGGGCTCCAAAATCACTGCAGATGGTGACTGCAGCCATGAAATTAAAAGACACTTACTCCTTGGAAGGAAAGTTATGACCAACCTAGATAGCATATTCAAAAGCAGAGACACTACTTTGCCAACAAAGGTCCATCTAGTCAAGGCTATGGTTTTTCCAGTAGTCATGTATGAATGTGAGAATTGGACTGTGAAGAAAGCTGAGTGCTGAAGAACTGATGCTTTTGAACTGTGGTGTTGGAGAAGACTCCTGAGAGTCCCTTGGACAGCAAGGAGATCCAACCAGTCCATCCTCAAGGAGATCAGTCCTGGGTGTTCATTGGAAAGACTGATGTTGAAGCTGAAATTCCAATACTTTGGCCACCTGATGGGAAGAACTGACTCATTTGAAAAGACCCTGATGCTGGGAAAGATTGAAGGCACGAGGAGAAGGGGACGACAGAGGATGAGATGGTTGAATAGCATCACCGACTCAGCAGACATGAGTTTGAGTAAACTCTGGCAGCTGGTGATAGACAGGAAGGTCTGGTGTGCTGCAGTTCGTGGGGTCTCAAAGAGTCAGAAACGACTGAGCGACTGAACTGAACTGAACTGAACTGAACTAAGTATATATTAATCCTCTAGAGTTAACCCACAGCTCACAGCTTTTCTTTCCATTTTTCTTTTTCAAATTATTTTATTTTGGCTAATTTTTATTATTATGACTTCAGGGTAACTAATATTTTCTTCTATGGTGTGTAATCTCTCATTAATTTTATTCAGTATTCAGTGTATTTTTTTCATCTTATACATTGTAGTTTCCATTTGCAGAGCTTTCAGTCTTCTTTTTTTTTTTAGCATCTTCTAAGTCTTGGTTTAATTTTGGACATCTGGAATTAGGACCAGGACTAGGGTGAGACATAAGACATGTCTGGGACACAATTTTAGGAAGGCACTCGCCCTCAGGGATACGCAAGTGCTTAACTCACTCTATTTGGAATACCATCATAATAATTATTTTAATGTCCTTATATGTGGATTCTCCTATTTGTCTCAGCTCTGTGTCTGTTTTAATTGACTGATTGAATAATTAATCCATTTCCTTTTTGTAGGTCATAAAAAGAAATCTGTAAGGTTGTAAAGCAAAAATCTGTTTCTCTCTTTTGAGCAGTCATATTTCTTAATCTCATTTGTTTATACTTTCTACCTTATTTCATCAGTCACATATTTCTTATGTAGTTATATATCATGCAATATCTGTTAAATTTTAATTTTGAAAAAAGTGTCTTAAAATTATGGAGAAGTCATAAAAATAATACAATATACTCCAAAATAGCCTTCACCTTAATTTCCAATCCTTAAAATTTTTCCACAGAAAGTAAGTTGCAAATGTCATTGTGAACGTATTTTAATCATACTGGCATGTATAAAAAGAATAATATATCAAATGCCTATGAACACGGCCTCCAAAGCATGGACTATTGCCCTCATCTATACCACTTATTAATACTGCAAATTCTTGCTACTGACCAAAAAATATCTAAGGTGAAGTGTGGAGTGATGAAAGTAACCTCATTGCCATTATTCAGGGAAAAACAGCATTAAACTGTGCTGGGATAAGTTAGAACACACTATTCAAATACAAATGAGAGCATAACTCTTGTAGATAAAAATAGTCCCTGTTTGTTCCTTTGGCAAGGTCTATGCGATCAATCTGTTTGCTTCCATCTGTAACTTCATGTGTTTCCTTTATCATATTGTCAATTCTTCTTCAAACAACATACGGCCTTGGGAATGTGGGGTTAAGACAGGGAGAAAAGGACCAAAGGGTCCATAAGGACCAAAATATTTAAACTGGATGTTGTCAGGGTATTTCCCCAGTTGGAAATGATTAATGGAGAGAAAACACGTGGGGGCTGGAACTCCTCCCCAGTCCAATTTCATTAAGAACAGCTGAGCAGATTTAGAGTCTTCGGATATTTTTTTCTGGAAGCCTTGAATCCTGAAGCTTTTGTTCAGCATCAGGAAAGGCAGTCTTAGAATGTCACTAGGAGTGGATGCCTGGGGCCTCTGTCACAGCCCCGCAGCCCTGCCCTTCTGTTCCCTGCAGCCGCAGCAGACAGTCCTCTCTGCTCAGCGACTCACCTTAGTGTCAGTCCCCGAGCAGACGTCTTCCTGCATTCTGACCTGTATCCTTCTTGGACAAGGCAGGACATGAAAACAACATGAAACAGGCCATGCCAACATGAAAACATGGAGCAAGAGCCTGGGAGCGTTCATGTTTCCAGGGAACAACCCTCCATGGGACTGGGTGGATTAACATTCCCATGTCTCGGCTTTCAAGGAGGCATTGTGCACATCAAGTGAGCCTGACCCACGTCAGCAATCTTTCCGGCTCATCTCTGTTCCCTCATTCCTGCTTCCTGGGATAAACTACCAGCATCCTAAGCTTTGTCTCTCACTCTGCTTTCAGAAACCTAAATTAAAACACCATTCACTCCTTTGGTATAGTTAATGCCTAACTTACTAAAGGCAACTGGATTTAACTTTGCTTGTTTCACCGAACGCCCACAGGAGCAAGGGTGATGTCTATTTCATCTACTATTTTACCCCCAGAACCCAGCATAATCACTTGAGCAAAGAAATCCCTGGCTAAAAAATTAAAATAGTTAAAATGAAGCAAAAGAAAATTCATTTTTATTCATAATTTTTAAAGATAACACCAACCCCTCTTAGAATGGCATAAATGTCAGTCAAGAATCCAGCTTCTGCTTTACTGTTGAATATGATCAGGAAACAGAAAAGGAAGGATGAACTCAGAGCAACTCAAGGAAGGTGACCTCAACAGAGAACCCAAAAGACTATGAAAATGTTTGATTTGGAAGAAGCAGCTAGGAGGGCGCACATGAGTTCGGTTGCATCCGACTCTGCGATCCCTGGACTGTAACCTCCAGGCTCCTCTGTCCATATTCTCCAGGAAAGGATATTGGAGCGGGTTGCCATGCCCTCCTCCAGGGGATCTTCCAAACCCAGGGATCAAACCTGAATCTGCTGTATTGGCAGGCACATTCTTTACCACTATGCCGCCTGGAGCAAGAAAAATTAACTCGTTGTTTTCAGTGACTTTCTAAATGCAGTAGAAAATTTTTATTTTCTATTCCTTCTTTTGAGAGTCAGCAAACTTGAGGAAATTAATCACTGTGGATGTAAAACAAGTGATAGGTGAGAAGTCAGACTTATATGCTAAATTAAACACAGCAACATTCCATCATTTTTTTTAAGCTACTGTTTCTTTTGACCTAAGTGGCTTAATTTGCACTCAATATCCACTCCTTGCATAAAGCCTTGGTGTAATAGGAGGTCAAAAACATTTGGTATGAAATTAATTAACTACCTTCTAAGCAAGTTCCCCAAAGCATCAGTTTTGCCTTAGGATAGGGTCTGAGAAGGTTTGAAGTGGAAATGTTCCTTACAAGAGAAAAAGAATATTGGAAAAGAAATTAAAACCAAGGGGGAGTGGAAAGAGTTTCAGCGTAGATGGCCTGGTTTGTGATGGGAAAAGAGGTCAGGTGTAATATAGCATTTCATTTCATTTCTAAAATGAAAAATGCCTACATATTGGCAAGAAAGTGTGGTGTTCTGATTCAGCCAAGGAGGTCATGTCAAACTTTATCTTTTAAGGAAACAGATCATGTAATTGGTTGCTTGAGAGTAATTGAAAGTTGGCACAATTGGAGAGCCATTTCCCCTGAAGACTTGCTCCTCTTAAATTGAGCAAATGTCAGAAGCAGACATTAAAAGGGTAATGTTTGTCTTCTAATTCTCAAAGACTTTATTGTGTGTGTTTCCTGTGGACTTGTGTACATGAACTTTCCTAGGCTTGTGTAAATGGTTCATACCAGGCTGCCTCTGACCACTGATCCCTTAAATGGAAGCAGCATTTCAGAAATGATTAGTGGACTTGAAATAGAAGGAATGGTTAGAACAGTGATTCATAACTCTTTCAGACCCAATGCCCTCTTTTCATAACAAGCATGTTTGTTTATTAGTGTTGGATTTTCATTAATTTTTTAAAAGCAGAAACATGAAATATATCACAAATAAAGAACTTAATTGCTTTAAACCTCCCTTTTTCTTTGTATAAGAAAATTATATCCATCTATAGGTGGCTGAAGTTATCCATCACAGTTCTTTCTTAAAAATAATATTTACATTGATAGAATTTTGAGCTTTCTAGAAAAATATCACTATGACTTAACAATGTTTTGGGGAAGGATAAAAGGATTGTTTGGTGATTTTTGGCTTCTGGATTTTCTTTTTAAAATATTCAATTAGAGACTTCTCTGGTGGTCCTGTGGCTAAGACTCTGCGCTTCCAATGCAGGGGCCTGGTTTGATCCTTGGTCCAGGAACTAGATTCCATTTGCCTTAACAAACAGTTGGCATGCTAGCATGAAGACTGGCAAACCTGGGTGTGGAAACTAAGACTTGGCCCAGGTGAGTAAATAAATAGAAACATTTTAAAAAGTTAAAAATCCAATTAAAACATGTGCAGGGTTTTAAACATTCAAGTACTGCTAAAAGGCTTTCCACATAAGCAAAATTCAGTTCAGTTGCTCAGTTGTGTCAGACTCTTTGAAACCTCATGGACTGCAGCACACCAAGCTTCACTGTCCATCACCAGCTCCTGGAGCTTGCTCAAACTCATGTCCATTGAGTGGGTGATGCCATCTAACCATCTCATCCTCTACCATCCCCTTCTCCTGCTTTCATCTTTGCCAGCATCAAGGTCTTTTCCAATGAGCTGGTTCTTCACATCAGGTGGCCAAAGTATTGGAGTTTCAGCTTCAACATCAGTCCTTCCAGTGAATATTCAGGACTGATTTCCTTTAGGATGGACTGGTTGGATCTCGTTGCAGTCCAAGGGATTCTCAAGAGTCTTCTCTAGCACCGCAGTTCAAAAGCATCAATTCTTTGATGCTCAGCTTTCTTTATAGTTCAACTCTCACATCCATACATGACTACCGGAAAAACCATAGCATTGACTAAATGGACCTTTGTTGGCAAACTAATGTCTCAGCTTTTTAATATGCTGTCTAGGTTGGTTACAGCTTTTCTTCCAAGGACCAAGTATCTTTTAGTTTCATGGTTGCAGTCACCATCTGCAGTGATTTTGGAGCCCAAGAAAATAAAGTCTGTCACTGTTTCCATTGTTTCCCCATCTATTTGCCATGAAGTGATAGGACTGGATGCCATGATCTTAGTTTTTTGAATGCTGCATTTTAAGCCAACTTTTTCACTCTCCGCTTTCACTTTCATCAAGAGACTCTTTAGTTCCTCTTTGCTTTCAGCCATAAGGGTGGTGTTATCTGGTGGTAAGCGGCATTGCCATACTGTATCTTCCAGCCCTCAAAAGAAGCCCTGCTTCTTAGACAGAACTCTTCAACTCTTAGCCTCTATAGTTTTAAGTAACAGGTTTGCACTGCTTTTTCTTTTCCTAAGCTTTATTGAGATATAGTTGATAATAACATTATAATAGATTTAAAGTGTACATCATAATGAATTGATATGCATATATATTGTGAAAGGGTTCCCCCATCTACTTAATTAACACATCCTTTCCCTTGCTTTGGAGAAGGAAATGGCAACCTATTCCAGTATTCTTGCCTGGAAAATCCTGTGGACAGAGGAGCCTGGTGGGCTACAGTCCATGGGTTCACAAACAGTTGGCCACGACTGAGTGACAGAGCACACATGCACCCTGCACACGATTACTTTTGTGTGTGTGCGAGAACATTTAAGTTCTATACTCATAGTGCATTTCTGTTGTACAACACTGTATTATAGTTATGTAACTCTAGAAGGCAATGGCAGCCCACTCCAGTACTATTGCCTGGAAAATCCCATGGATGGAGGAGCCTTGTATGCTGCAGTTCATGGGGTCGCTAAGAGTCAGGCATGACTGAGCGACTTCACGTTCACTTTTCACTTTCATGCATTGGAGAAGGAAATGGCAACCCACTCCAGTGTTCTTGCCTGAAGAATCCCGGGGACGGGGGAGCCTGCTGGGCTGCCATTTATGGGGTCACACAGAGTCAGACATGACTGAAATGACTTAGCAGCAGCAGCAGTCATCATATTATATATTAGATTTTCAGAACTTATTCATCTTAAAAGCTTATTTATAAAAAAAACTGTGTGATAATGGATGTACATTAAACTTATTGTGGTGATTATTTTGTGATACAGGCACATACCAAATTATTTTGCTTTATACCTAAAATGAATACAATGTTACATGTCAACTTCATCCATGTCAATAAAAAAGATGAATAATATACTATTAATTTTTAAATATTTTAATTCCCATACAATAAAATTATTAATAGCTTCTGTTTTGGTGTACAGTTCTGACTTGTAATACATGTATTCACTCACAGAAACACATCACAATGAAGTCAAACAGAAGTTCCATCACACCAGAGAATTCCCTTGTCCTGACCAGACCTTAGCCCCCACCCTAACCATTGACCTATCTGTAACTTGTCACAACAGTTTTGCTTTTCCAGAATGTCATATGAATGGGATATGGGATCATACAGCATGCAATCTTTATAGACTGGATTCTGTTGAGGCTCAATTCTCCCTTGCTTTTCCATGGGTCTTGTGACAAACTTTATTCCTGACTACCTTTGTGAGACTCTGTTATGATAATTTCAAGTTTGTTTGGTAAGACAGAGACAGGGGGAAGATTTATTTCAGACCACCATTTTAAGGATTAGGTCTCTCTATAAGCAAAAGTTGAGCAGGATTACTTGGAGCCCCCTTTATAAGATTGGGGTTTTCTAAGGTGTCATTCCTCAACTATGACAAAAATCCACTGTTTTTGTTTAAACCTACATTTGTCTTGCATTTTGCCCATGGGTTAGGGGCTAGAGGAACATTTTCCAACATGAAACTCATGCTAGCTGCTGCACTGTGAGAAATGAAGTCCTTTGTCTCTGATTCCTGTTTTCTGTCTCCAACTATGAAAATGATAGATTGTTAGCTTGCAAATTGAGTAAGACCTCAGACCCTTCATGATTCTTGATGCTCCCTCCATTTAGCAAAATGCATTTTAATTCATTATGTTATTGTGTGTATCAGTAGTGTATTCATTTCTTGGGGCTGCAGCAAAACATATTGATTTAAAACAATAGAAATCTATGGCCTTCCAGTTCTCTAGGCTAGAAGTCTGAAATCAAGGCATCAACAGGGCCTTTCTCCCTCCGAAACTTGTAGGGGAATTCTTCCTCATTCCTTCCTAGTTTCTGGTAGCTTGTCAATCATCTTTAGTGTTTCTGGCTTGCAGCTTTATTACTGCCATCTCTGCCGTGGTTGTCATGTGGCATTCTCCTTGTGTTTCTCTGTCTTTACATGGCTATCCTGTTATATGGTCACCGATCATATTGGATTAAAGGTCCATCCTATTTCAATTTGACTTCATCTTAATCAATTACATCTGCAACAATTCTATTCCCAAATAGGGTCACATTCTCAGGTATTGAGGATGGAAACGTCAATATATATTTTGAGGGGTACATAATTCTACCCCATAACAAATAGTTTGTTTCCTTTTGCTGTTAAGTAGTATTCATTCCACTGGGGAGAAGGCAACGGCACCCGCCTCCAGTACTCTTGCCTGGATAATCCCATGGATGGAGAAGCCTGGTAGCCTGCAGTCCTTGGGGTCACTAAGAGTCGGACACGACTGAGCGACTTCACTTTGACTTTTCACTTTCATGCATTGCAGAAGGAAATGGCAACCCACTCCAGTGTTCTTGCCTGGAGAATCCCAGGGATAGAGGAGCCTGGTGGGCTGCTGTCTATGGGGTCGCACAGAGTTGGACACGACTGAAGCAACTTAGCAGCAGCAGCAGCAACAGCAGCAGTGTTCCATTGGGGCTTCCATCCTAGTGGCTAAGTCATAGAAGAATCTGCCTGCAATGAAGGAGGCATGGGTTCAATCCCTATATGGGGAAGATCTTCTGGAGAAGAGAATGGCTGCCCACTTTAGTATTCTTGCCTGGAAAATGCTTCGGCCAGAGGAGCCTGGTGAGCTACAGTACATGGAATCACAGAGTCGGACAGGACTGAGCGACTAACAAACCCTTTTGCTTTCATTTCATTGAACTGGATGTACCACAGTTTGTTTATCCATTTATCTGTTGAAGGACATTTGGGTTGTATAATTTGGGTGCTTATGTATGATGCTGCTATAAACATCTGTGTATAGAGTTTTGTGTGAATATTAATGTTCTCTAAAATAAATACCTAGGAGTGGGATTGTTGGGGCATATGTTAACTTTATCTGAAACTGTTTATAAGAAACTGTTTTCCGAGTGGCTGTATCAGTTTGGATTTCCACCGGCAATGTACAAGAGTTCCAGTTGCTCTCCACCCTTGCAAGCACTTTATACTGTAATTTAAAAATTTTGCTCTGTGTATGTGTTTTGCCATTTCACATAGATGTATAGTGCTTTCTCATTGTAATTTTATATTTCTCAGTGACTAATAATATTGAGCATCTTTTCCTATGTTTATTTGCCACCTGTATAATTGTTTGCTATGTTTGTTCAAATCTTTTGCTCATCTTTAAATTGGTTAGTATGTTTGTTGTTGCTTTATTAGGAAAAATTTATATATATTTTTTATATATACGTCACTTGATAGAGATGTAATTTGAATACATTTTTCCCAGACTATTTTTTGTCCTTATTTTCTTAGCAATGCTCATTTACAAAGCAAAAACACTTCTAAGTATTATGCAGTTCAATTTATTAATGTTTTTCTTATATAACTTGTGTTTTTGTTATCATACATGTGAAATCTTTGCCTAATCCAAAGTCACAGAAGTATTCTCCTACACTTTCATCTAAAGATTTTATGCTTTGTGTTTCAAAATTTGAGTCTATGATACATTTTGAGTTAATTTTTGTATAAGATGTGAGGTTGAATTCACTGTTGTTTTTTTTTTCTTTTCGTCAATGAAACTTGTCGTTCCAGTATCGCTTGCTGAAAAAGTTATCCTTTCTCCATTGAACTGCTTTTCACATTTCTCAATTGACCATTTGTGTGTGTCTATTTCTGGGCTTTATTCTATTCAAAAGCTTGTTAGTTTGTAATCATGGATGCAAACTATTATACATACAGTGGATAAACAGCAAGGCCCTAGTGTATAGCACAGGGAACTATATGCAATACCTGGTGATAAGCCATAATGGAAAAGAATATGAAAAAATGTATATTATGTATAACTAAATCACTTTGCTGTACAGCAGAAATTAGCAAAACAGTGTAAGTCAGCTATACTTCAACTAAACAAGTTTTTTAAATAAACCATTGGAAAAAAGTTAAAGAGACAAAATAATTTTTATCCTAATTACTTATTGCTATCCCTTCAAAATTCACTTAGTAACTCTTCCTTTCTTGCGTCTACCAGTCTTAAACTATTTTGTTAAATTTTGTCTAATTCTTATCAGGTTCCTCCATGCAAAGATTCACCTCAGCCCACAAAGCTCTCTTACATATTATGCTTTTGTTTGCTCCTTTTAGATTTACTATGACCCTGCCAGGGGAGTATTTACATGACCATGGTAAGAAATAAATTAAGAAATAGTATAAACTTTGCTTTATTTTCAATTTATTTTCGTGGTGAAAGGAAGTAACACTAGGAGCTGCAATAGAATTTTTTTATAGCTTATCAGTTTACTTTTAACTAATTGAAACTATTTCATGAGAATCAACTTTTTAACATTTTCAGGATTCTAGGTTTATTTTTAACTTATTCTTAATTGAAGGATAATCACTTTACAATATTGTGTTGATGTCTGCCATCCAATTCATATATTGTGATAGTCTTTTGCAACTGTGAAGACAGAAGCCAAGAGAAAGTGTGAGAAGAAGCATGGAAAGAGCCTAGATCCTTGATAATACTGTGCCACCAAACTAACCCTGGAGCCATGCAGTCCCTTCTGTCCATGTCACAGACTGTAAATGTCTTAACGATTTGAGCACAGTTAATCAGGTATTTGGTCACTTGCAACTGAAAAACCTCCTGATACAAATAACTGACTTGGTTCCCCTTTGATCTATCATTCTCCTTTTGTGACCACCACTCTTATGCTTTAATCATAGAGGTTGTGTGTGTGCTTAGCCACTCAGTCATGTCAGACTCTTTGAGACCCCATGGATTGTAGCCTGCTGGGCTCCTCTATCCATGGAATTCTCCAGGCGAGAATTCTGGAGTGGATAGCCATTCCCTTCTCCAGGGGGTCTTCCAGACCCAGGAATTGAACTCGGGTCTCCTGTATTGCAGGCAGATTCTTTGCCATCTGAGCCACCAGGGAAACTCTAACCATAGTGGTCGACATAACACTATTTTTCTGGAGCTTCTTATTTGCTCTTACTTTTTCTTCCAGGCTGGAAAGTCTTCTGATCCCCTCCCTGATCATCCCTCACCTACCAACCCACCCTCATAGTAAAAGTCCCAACCAAATACCATTTCTTCTAGAAGGGTTTTCTGACTACATGAACCTTCCCAGCTCCCACCACAGTCACATATACCTGAAAGTGCACTCATACAGACACACATACACACAATCTTCATCTATAGAATATTTATTTTAAGGACCCATACGACTCAGTATGCTGCTAAATACCACATCCACAGCTAAAGTTTATTGAGTGGTTATTTTGTGCCAGTTACCATGCAAGTACTTTATTTGCACTATGCTTTTTAATCTTCAAAGAAAGTTTATGAATTAATTACTCTTATTGCCTTCATTTTACCAAGAATACAGTGAGGTTTAAAGAAGCTTAGGAAGTTTATCAAGGTCACAGAGGTAACTGGTAAGTAGCAGAGCTATAAAAATTCCAACTCAGTTCTAACTCCAGGCTGGCACTCATATAGAGTACATTGCACAGAAGTGAACATGTGTCACGCAAAATACTGATTTCTTTTCACTGCTATTGTATCTTGTGAGAGGAGAGATTGTGACTTGAGGTTCATTGCATGTTCCTCTGCTCACACCTGCCTAGCACAAACAGCTACACAATAAATGGATGGGTTGATCATATCGGAGTCCTTTTCTCTGAGAGCCAGAGTTCCTGCCTGCTTATCCAAGTGACATGCCAGGCTCCAGTTGCAGCCTGACCCTTTCTATAAAAACACCTATCTATATTAGTCTTTGGTCAGTCCTGTCAGAACTGGGGTAAGTTAATTCTCTCTAAGGTGTTAGCAGCTGATAGTGGCTTGTCGTGTTCTTCTCTACTGTGAATCTTTTAATAAAGGACTTTCGGAGAAAGTATTGTTGAAGTCAAAGGAATGACTTTCTCATAGTAAAACTTTAGGTACACTATGAGATTCTTAAAGATAAACCAGCTGGTGGTGATAGTGAGTGTGATTGTTATAGGAGGAGTGATGTGGAGGAAACAGTCATTTCAATATGAAAACATTTCCTTCACTTTGAGACACATGAGGTTTTTTCATTGATTCTTCACAGAAGAGTATCCGGAGTTACCACCTTGTCTCTGTTTTTTGGTAAGTCTTATAAACTTGAAAAGGCCACCACATCCTCCCCATAACCTGTCTAGAAGTGGGTGTTGAGGTTTACATAAATACTTTGAGTTTCCATATTTTCATCTAAATATTCATTAAACTGTAAGCAAAAGTTAAATTCATTCTGTGCAGTAGCAATGCATGCATGCTAAGTTGCTTCATTTGTGTCCAACTTTTTCCAACTCTATGGACTGTGCCCTGCCAAGCTCCTCTGTCCATGGGATACTCCAGGTGAGAATACTGGAGTGTGCTGCTGCCATTTCCTTCTCCAGGGGATCTTCCCAGCCCAGGGATCTAACCCACATCTTTTATGTCTCCTGCATTGGCAGGCAGGTTCTTTACCACAAGCACCACCTGGGAGGCTATTGCAATTGTGAACAGTAAAATATTTGTCCATGCCAGATACTCTGTTGAATTAGAGAGGACTGAACTTTAAAGTTTCTGTAGAAATAAAGTAGGACATGGTTTCTCAATCTTGTCTGATCATAAGAATTTTGGTGATGCTCATTAAAATATAGATTCCACTCCAGACCTTCAGGTCCAAGGAGAGACTTATGAGAAAGAGTGGGAAAACTGAGGTAGGGTAAGTTTTTTCACTGTCCTTTATAAGGGTTTGCTACTTGGACTCTGGGATAACCCATATCTTGAGATCACGCTGAAAACATTTTCATTCTCTTTCCCTCCCTGCTATTCTTCCAAGAAATATTATGCCAGGCACTGTTACATGCTGGGAAAACAAAGATAAGCAACAATTCTTGCTGAAGTGTCAGACAAAGACAATGAACAATTAAACAGTGTATTAAATGCTAAAATAGAGGCAGTACAGGACACTACGCATTTAAGAGAGGAGGAAATGTCTGGTCCGAGTATTTAAGGTAAATTTGACATCCATAACGGAGAGGTCATTCCACATAGAAAGAAGATGTATAAATAAAGATCTACAGGCTTAAGGAAACCTGGTGTTTTCTGAATACTGTTAAATGTCTGGCATGGCTGAAGCTCAAGTTCCGGTTGGGTCAAGTGGGGGTAGAACAGGAAGAGTCAGATTTGTGAACAGCCTCATGTGCCGCCTTGCAGATATTGGACTTAGCGCTGTTGGAATGTGGAACTGTTTGGGAAGAAACCTACATGTCCCTTGCACTTATGTAAACTGATTTCAGAATATAACTTGATAAGAACGTCTTAAAACTGGAGTTTAAGTCAACTTTGCTTTGCGCTAACCTTATATAATAGTCTTTGCGCTTTCTAATCTAGTGGAGACTCTTCTCAGCGGACATCTTATATAGAACACAACATACAAAACAGATTAACAGGCTGTTTTGGCTGATGCAGAAAGCTCAGCCCCATAACATTCCTGTAAACACGAGGTTCCAAGGAACAGTCTGCAAACCAAAGTTCTGTGTTCCCCAGAGACTGGACAATTGGGTGGAATTGGACTCTTCCTGTTGGAACATAGCTTCAATATTCTCTCTGAAGAGAGCGCCTTCTGCTGTATCTGGCACGGCTCTTTCCATGAAGCATCGTTCAGAAGATACTTGTGGCACTGAGTTGAGTCTACCTAGGTGTTAATCCTTCCAGTGAAGGGGAGGCCTCCACTTTCTTCTGAAGTTTACTCTCTGGTTAAGCTGCCTCATTCACTAGCAACATCTATGGTCAGTAGGCATCATTCTGATTTAAGCAAGGTCTTTTGGAATAATCAACTCAATGTTAAGGCTATTATGTCTCTTTCTCTTACAAGCTTCTTTAATTGTTCGTTAAAATAGCCCCTCTTCCTTGCTGGGTCCCTGTTTTTTCACATGATTCCAATTTGCCAGTATTGCCTCTTGAAAATGCCATCACCAGGAATACGACCATTTCTTTGGCCACTTCTTTTCTCGCATTGGAGAGAGAAATGGCAACCCACTCCAGCATTCTTGCCTGGAGAATTCCTTGGATAGCGAAGCCTGCGCCTAGCTACAGTTCATGCGTCGCAGAGTTGGACATGACTGACTTTCACTTTTGACTTTTGCCTCCCATTACTAGGTATACACTTATAAAAAAATAAATTTATCATGAAAGGACCTCACCAGGGTTTTCTGTGGTTGGCATTACCTCAAAATTTATATAAAAGGAATAAAGATGAAACAGCAAGTAAAAATGGCATTATAAAGCAGCTCAGCCTTAAGCCAGACTGTCTTACTGGTTTAGTCAGACAGAATGCTAATATTTAACATTGTAATGAAAACTGATAGGCTGTCAAGATTGTCGGGTTTCCCTGGTGGCTCAGTGGTACAGAATCCACCTGCCAATGCAGGAGACATGGGCTCAATCCCTGGGTTGGGAAGATTCCCTGGAAAAGGGAATGGCAACCCACTCCAGTGTTTTTGCTTGGGAAAGTAGTCCATGGGGCTGCAAAAAGTTGGACACGACTTAGCGACTAAATAACAAAATTGCCAGGCATTTGTGTGCGTGGAAAAAATACTAGCCTAGAACAATCCGAGGAACATAGCAGAGGCTGTTTTCTGTGGCATGAATAAAGCCAAAGGCTACCTACAATAGGAAGAGGACAAACGTTAGTCTGGGTATCGAAGATTTTCCCAGCTCAAGGGGCTTCCGGTCTTGAAATAAATGTAGGCAGGCAGGACTAGCTTCAAGGTCCCTGCTTCTCAGCGGAGTATGACAAGAGGGATCCAGTACATGCGAGATATTGACCTAGTCAAGGACAAGTGTTGAGACATTCAAGTCATCCCCATGGTACAGTCCCTCCTGTGGTGCTGGCTTCAAGTTGGGGCCCTAGTTTCTAGGCAGAAAGATGGATGTGTCCTCAGGTTTATAATTTCACATAAATGTGGTAGGGGAGAGAAGGGAAGAAATGTACTGGGGCAAGATCCTTCTGGAGGATTCAGCATCAGCATGACACTCTCTGGGCTGTTAGCACAAGATGCTTCCCCTCTGACATGCTATCCTTGGGAACCCCACAGTCGACACCCAGAGAGGTTCCTCCCTTCGTGACTGCTCCTCATACAAGTTTAGTGTCTGAAGATTTTTCTTTGTTTTCTTCAAAAAATATTTTAAAAGACTATGAAAGCGAAGTGAAAGAAGAAGTGAAAGTTGCTCAGTCTGACTCTTTGTGACCCCATGGACTATACAGTCCATGGATTTTTCCAGGCCAGAATACTGCAGTGGGTAGCCTTTCCCTTCTCCAGGGGATGTTCCCAACCCAGTGACTGAACCCAGATCTCCCACATCGCAGGCAGATTCTTTACCAGCTGAGCCATAAGGGAAGCCCAAGAAAACTGGAGTGGGTAGCCCACCCTTCTCCAGCAGATCTTCCCTACCCAGGAATCAACCTGGGGTCTCCTGCCTTACAGGTAGACTCTTAACCAACTGAACTATCAGAGAAGCCTTTTAAAAGACTATAAGTAGAGGATATTTTAGGTGAGAAAACCTGCTGACCTAGGGTCAGTCAAACCTAGCTCTTAATCCTTGAAAAGCTAGATAAAAATTCTGCACTGGGTTTGAACCCCATGAGATGTAAGTCACCTTGGGGGAGGGTGAAGAAGGGCAGAAGACAGAAGGCTGTGTGTGTGTGTTTAGCCAAAGAGTCACTGGAATAAGCAACTTAAGAAACCAACAGTTTCCCCAAAGGCGAAGGAGATAGAGCTAATAACTGATGATCAGGCATGTTATCTCTTTTAGAGAAATAACTTAAGCTCTACATTGATTTCTCTGATAGATTGAATTATTATGCAAAAATATACGCTATAACTTTCCTAACTACTGAGCAGAAAGACCAGGCAATACTCACATCAACCACTTATTTTAATGTCAAATGTTTATTTCTATGCCATAGTTGACTCAGCACAATTTGTAAAAGAAAGGAATCCAAAGAAAAGATTTTTTTTTTTGGTTGGGATATTTTCTCTGCAGTTATAAGAAAGAAAATAAACACCTTGGTATCAGAATTACCATTTTTTCATATCATTCTAATAAATATCACCTCTAAATATTTTCCTTGGGTGTAATTTTTTTAAAGGATGGAAAAATACCCACAGGGGGAAAAAGCCTTGAATTCATCAAGATAAATTTGGGATAGTCTTTGTCAGAGAATATATCTAGAACATCTTTGTTTTGGTACACTATATCACTAATTGCCATATTCTTATTATTTAATATAACAGGCATACTTTATTACATAAAACAAAGTGCACTGAAAATAAACAATGTTAGAAACAAACTAATATTTGGTGTATCTTAAATCTTCAGGTGATTAGATATTAGCTGAAGCGCCGGGATACAAATTTCACTATTGATACAAATGCAATTCTCTTCTGCGGTGAAAATGCACTTAGTAGCTGAGTTCTTTTTGATTTAGCAGACAGGGCATCCAATACAACTGAAACAACCTGATAACAATTTTTTTTTTCAATAAAAAGGAATGCTCTGGTTCTTAACTGGCTCCCATCTTCAAGGGAGCCAGAAGACAGCATTTGCTCTTTCAATAGTTTTCTCGTGTCTGATTTGACACACAGAGCCACCAAGATCCTTACAGTGGAAGTAGGCACCACACCTGAGAGCACGAGGCTCTCAGACAAGCCAGTTAGAGTCATCTGTGATGCCTGTGGTGGGCCCAGCACCTAGAGACAGCATGGTGGTTGTGCATGTCAATCCTTTCAGCAGACTCAGGGAAAGGAGGAGAGTTCTTTAAGTTCATGCACATTTTATTGAGTAGTAATATAAAATGCTTTTTTCTTTTTCATTGTTACAAGTGCATGCTTTGATTGCCAACATCTCAGAAGTCAAATTACAAAGGCAAGGCTTTAGGCTGTAGTGAATTACTTGGGCACTTATACAATTTTTAAAAAATATGAATGGACTTTTTGTGGTGGTTGTTGTTTTCAGAATGAACCAGTTGTAACCCGTAACTGATATACAAAGGGAAAAAAGTGAAAAAAGTACATATTTTGTGGCACATGACAGAACAGAACAAAATAACTAAACCGTTATGACATTAACAGTTACCATGCATTTAGAGTTCCACATGTAACTACAAACTTATTTAAATTTCACAAGGTTTGCTAAACATGCTAACCATCTATATGTGCACTGACAAGCTTATGTTAAAAACTTTTAAGAATACTCTCCCCTTTAGATTTTTTCAAAGCTTTTTTTTGATTACAAAATTTCAAAGGCATGAAGCATTTTAGAGAATATAAAGTACGCCAGTATACATACATTTCCAGTATATGTCAGACCACTAAGCGCATTACAGTCTCATACAGGCCGATACAGCCATTTTGTTTCTTAAAAAACATGCATAGGCAGATTTTTTTTTTTTTACAGAATATAGATGCTTTATCACTGTACTTAATATGGTGTCTTGTTTACTATACTTAAAAATGCACCACTCATAAATATTTAATTCAGCAAGCCACAACCAAGACTTGATTTATCAACAAAAACCCCTAAATATAAACAGCAAAAAAAAAAAAAAAAGATAGAAGTAATTATTCCAGTTTTTTAAAACTTAAAGAAAAGAAAAGGAAAGATATTCATTGCTAAAGTAATACGTGTTATATGGAAAGAAAGGCATTCAAAGCACACTAAAGAAACCTGAGGTAAGCATAATCTGTACAAAATTAAACTGTCCTTTTTGGCATTTTAACAAATTTGCAACATTCTTTTTTTTTCTTTTTCTGTTTTTTTTTTTTTTTTTTTAAGACTGCCTAATTCATTTTATAGCCATTGTCTGACAAGAGTAGCAAAACATTATCAATAAATAGTCCTTATTTAGTTTGTACATCATTTTGTTAAAAATGGTTGATGTCATCCATTTTTAGTGCTGCAACTGTAAACGTACAATAGAGTAAGAAATTAGACAAAGTTTTCGTGTCCAGTAACATAATAAAAGACCTCTCGTTAACCTATCTAGAAGTCCCCCAATGCAGTAGGAAAACATGTACATTCCCCTAACATTGCAGTATATACTAGCATTAGCTTTCTTTTTAAATTTTTTTTCCCTATAAGCATTTTTTAAAAGGCATACCCAAAAGAGGTGTTTAATCACCACCCCCACCAAAATATAGTTTATAATTCTCTCTCCCTCTTTTAATGATAGTGTAAACTGAATCCAACTCCTGGCCCCAGAGCAAATAAGCTACCATCAGAGGCAAGAATATCCAACTGCTGATACGCAGCCATCCCCATCATGCCCTGCAGCTCAAAAAAAAAAAAAAAAAAAAAGGTGAACAGGAAGTGGTCACTGGATATTGCTGCTATTACTGCCATTGCTGTCCGTGCCGTTAGTCTCTGAGGCGAGAGCCTTGTTGATGGAGTTAAGGTTGGCGTCAGAGGGCATGGCATCTCTGCGAGGCGGCATCCTCTCGTTAATTCGGTCTAAGCCCTTGGCCTCCTCGAAGCTAGTGATCTTATGTTGTGGTGAAAATCCTTTGATAGCTAAATGGAAAATCATTAAGAAAAGAAAAATCGGGGTTAGTTAGAGGAACACAAAGGGCACAGCTGTTGCATCAGGTGATGTTAGAAATTTCGCAGTGAGAGAGGGAATCCTTTAGTAGAGAACAAAGTGACGGGACCTGAACACAACACAACAGACTCCTTACCATACCCGAAGATAACCAAGAGGTTTGGTAACAGCCAATGTCTCTTGCCAACCAAAATGTCCTCTTCAAGTTAGTAAGATGTAAAGGTTTTTCTTGTCTTCATGAATGGTTAGATCCACGAAGTAGTATATAAAAAGGAAGGCTGCTACCAGTAACAGGTCTCTAGGCCCAGCATGCACTGGCCACATCCTTAGCACAATTACTGTATCAAATGCCCTAACCTAGAGAGGCAGGACATGGTCCTACTTTTACTATTCCATTGTGCTAGTAATGGCAAATTCAGTAGACTCACTGAAGCAGCTAAATCTAAAAATCTAGTAAAGAGCTTAGAGCAGAAACCAAAAGGAGCTACAAAAGGAATGAACTTCGGGCATTTCCATGCCATCTCAGCATCTCAGAGAGATTTTCTTGGCAAACAATTTAACGGTGGCATGAAAAAAAAAATGAAATTCTAAACACCTGCTTCTCCACTCAGGAAATATGTGGAGTGGATGACAAGGTAAAAGAAATTGAGAAAAATCAAGATCAGATCACTAAGCAGAAAAATTTGGTCTTTCCTTCAGCAGCAAACAGGCCAAACTGATGTTCATCTGGTCTACTGCATAAATTAAAGAAAAATTCTTTTCTTAGTAGATCAGTGTAGATGTTAAATGATGGTTCACAAATAACAAAGGGAAAACACTTTATGCAACTTTAAGCAAAAATGAATGGGAATGGTTTGGGCCTTATCCAATGAAAACATGGAATTTTCAAAAGGGGAGCACTGATATTTGATTTTTTTTTTCCAGTTATCCTACTATGCTCCAGAGATAGATAAAGCATTTGCACAAGAGACTTAAGGTTTTCTTCAATAGGTGCACCAACCAGTGAGCTGAAAATAAAGTACATAAATGGGGAACCATACATAAATGGGAAACACCAGATTGCTTTACTCCCTGTGAAAACGCAAGCCAGACACTGAAGGGCCAATCACCAGTGTTGAATTGGGCTGCATCTCCATGGCTGATGAAGGACAATTTCATTGTACCTTTATCCTTCCTACCCTATTTGAGAAAAAAAGGAAAGCAGTTTCAAGCCGAAACTTTGCTAGCCACTCCCACACAAATGTACAGTGCTTTTCATTAGTATGGATGAGATTCTTAAAAGATAGACACAGTTGCTTCCAAACTCGTTAAACGATGAGAAACAGTTCGTCCCCCTCTGCATTTTAAAGGTTAGCATCATGGTGATTAGTCAACTATGAGAGGAAGAAGATGGGGAAATGGGGAAAGACCAAGGCCCAAAGCAAAGCTTTTTAATTCTTCTCTAATTCAGTCAGAAATCACAAAAATAACAGAGCTGTCTAATGAGCACCCCCACCCTGAAAATGAACTCAGTGATTTTCAGGGACAAAAGCAGTATCTACTGTTCTGCTAAACTACTGTGAATATCATTTCATCATAATGAATAAATATAAAAAGTTAGTCATCATAATTGATGATGCGACTTTATGAATTGAAATGGCAAGAATGCAATCTCTTTTTTAGGTTGTGTAAGGTTTGAAAAGCCAATAGAGTGGGAGCATAGAATTTCAAAATCTAGCGAGAACAAGGGCTATGTCTGGAATAGGGCTCCATTTGTAATCATTCTGTCTACCCTGGTCTGGAAGAATGTGTGCTCTGCTGTAGTTGCTGGTCAGACAATGGGTATTAGCAATTTACATTGGTAGTATACTTAACACAACACAGAGTCACAGAAACCACAGAAAACAGCCAAACTATCAACGAGAATGCACACTGCAGATTAGAATTTGCCAAGAGGAATAGAGAATTCCCACATAAATAGCAGTTTATTCACTGCTATTTAGGAAACAGTTGTATTTTCTCTTACAGTGCTGTCATTTCCCCTACTGTATCCAAATCACATACAAATGAGAGAGTCTGAAGTGGCACATTTTACATCATATCAAAGGAACATATCACACAATTTTGGGAACAATGAAACATTATCTTGCAAGAACAAAATACAACTGAAGAATTTTGTTTTAAAGGGGAACTTCAAATTATTCTTTTTTAAATTTTCAGGGGATATGGTATATATCATATTAAAAACTATTGGATAAGCAGTTCTCTCGTAACTTGACATTTAAAGAGCACAGAAGAAACTGCGAGAGGTCCACTCTGTCGTCACTGAGCAGGGCTGGGACAGTCAGTGATGTACGAATCTCGATTTTCCTGAGGCTCGCAGCACAGTGCATGGTGCAAAGCAGACACACTCAGTGGACAGTAACCAGCTGAGTGATGACAATATTCACTATGCTTGTTACCGGTCACTTCCACAGCCACTAGATACTTTTGAACTCTAAAATATCTTGGTGGTGCCAGCTGTCCTACAAATACCAGTAGGTTAAAATTTCATAAGACTAGCAGAACTGTTTATCTTGAATACAGCGTGTCTCTTGTTGGGATATATTTTAGAGACAAAAATTAATGTTAAACTACAACAAAGCACTATTCAAGTGAACTTTTGTTTTTTGCTAGAAATTTCTGAAGACTAGGTTTCATAAAGCTATTTTTATCCTCTCCTTTTCAGTGCTGACTGAAAGTGGTTTGAGGGAGGGACATGGTTCAGCTCAAAGAATATTGTTTTATCCATTGTTTGTCAAAACGGCTGCCATAACCCCCACCCCACATGTTCAAGATCTGTTATCCTTTGTTTTCTGTGATTATATTAGGATCATTATATACAAAGTCAAACATAGCTTTAAGGGAAAAAAACAAACAAACAAACCAGGAAAGGACATTTTCCCCTTTAAAGCAAGAACATTTTGGTTAATACTGAGCCACAACTGTTAGCCCAACACCCACACACTCTTTACAAGCTACAGCAAAAAAAAAAAAAAAAAAAAGGAAAGAAGAAAAAAAAAGAAAGAAAGAAAGAAATGAATACACCCAGCAGAGCCCTTATCTGTTGCAAGTACAACAGAAAGGGGACTGGCCAATTTACCTTCATCAGCCTCAATAGCCTCAACAGTAGCTGAAGAGAAGAAAGGGGGTGCAAAATGAATGAGAAAAATGAGCAGAGGATTTTTAACTCTAAGAACAAATCAGTGACGATCAAGGGAGCTAAGGTGATTAGTGTTCCTGTAAGTGCTGGATTCTGGCACAGACAACAAAACAGAAATGCTAAAAAGAAAGAAAGAAAAAAACACACGAAAATGATAAGTTTTTTTTTAATGAGCTGGATACACATATCTGAGTGAACCGCTTTGGATTTTGCTCACTAAATAAATGACCACATGATTAACCCTTTAGGAAAACACTCAGGAAAGGTTTCTTTGACTTAGATTGAATCTACAAGGGACTAGGTCAATCGAAAATGTGCATCTGACTCACGTGAAGTATGAAAAAATCCACTGCTATGACTGGTGATTTACAGTTTTAAAATGTCCCCCCAAATAGCAAAACTTGAAGCACTGCCATAATGTCAGTGGAATAATTCACACTACTTAATATTAAATAGCACAATTTCCTAGTGGAATGGAAAAGCAGGGGGCATGCAAATTAAGAGCTGCCTCCGAGTTGATGACACATTGTGACTCTAAAGACAAACACTGAGCATGTTGCAAGTGTGAGGGAGAAAGGAAAAAGGAAGAGGAAGGGGATGGGATAGTCTGGATGTCTTCTGCCAGGTAACCCAGTTTACAATTAGTTTTCCTCACTGGAATATTGTTTTTAGAAACAAAACTCTTGAAATGTCACTATCAAATGGTAACATGCCAGTAGCAGCAATAATTCTATTAGCATTTTAAAGAAAAGTTAGTCTAAATACTGAAACCTCAGCATATTTCAGAGGCAAAACTTTAAAAGCCCATTGCTTTATCAGCAATTTTTATAATAAGCTTAGGGTCTATATTTTTGCTATACAGGTGCATGAGTTTTTCTATGTTATTAAGGTTAGGGGATATTTCCCTAATTAAGTGCTAAAATGCAAAACTTCTCTGTAATTCCAAAATGTTTAATATTAAAATCCTACCCCTTGACTTTAATTTGCATGTTTCTTCTAATTTAAGGTTTTAAGACTAGAGCAACTGCTAAATGTGCACTATAATTTACTTACAGTGCATTTTAAATTCCTTATGATAAAAATGTATGATGGTTACCACTATGGAGAAAAACCAAACAGTAAAACTTTTAGTAGTTTCCCCCTCTTAGACAAATTTAAGTGAATCAGACAATAAATTTTGAAACTGTATTAGTGTACATTGTTTAAAATATACACTGACTTTTCAAATTCTCAGGACTAACAAGGTTGTAAAACCTTATGTCTGCTGTGGGTATGTGCTTGTGTGTGTGTAAATACAACACCAAATGGCAAACAAATGGATCTAAAATAAAACAACAGAACAACTAAAAATTCCAGGTTAAAATACAGGTGAAAATCTGAAAACAAAACACAATTGTAAGAACTCAAGTCACTTAAATTTAAAAGTAAAGCAAAGAAATCTGGAGTTGCACCAGCACCAACACATATTAGACATGTGTACTGTCCATTATTAAGTGTATTCTTATAAAGCAACTGTGATCCATAGTTTCTGATAATACACTTGCTGTACTGTAAAACTGTGCTTCTCAGAAACTATGCAGATTTTAGTTAATTAGGTAGTTGTGCATTTCGTGCATATAAATGATTATGCATATGATAAATAAATATGCCAGTGTTCTTAGAGCATGTTTACTTTGGTGGGAAAATTTTTCATTTTTTCCTTCAAAGTTACTAAAATAATTTTTTTAGCTATAAATTAAATAGGGGATTTATTTATTTATTTACTGTGATATTTTCCTACTCTCATTTAGAAATCTTTTTCTTTTGGTGGAAACTCAAATATATTGATGTTGGAATAAATTCACATGAAAATAAAGAAAATTTTAGTGATGCTGCTAGGAGGTGACCGTTTAGCAGTGCCGTATCCATGAAGCTGCGCATCACTCTCTATGTAAAAGAGCTGTATCTAAATAACATAACCATAGGAATACCAGGATCTTCCAGACTGAGGGACAGGAATAGAAAAGAAATCACACACACAACAAAAAAAAGATTCAGGGAAAGATACAGGAAAATAAGCAAGAGGCTGAGACTGTTTTAAAACCTTAGAGCGTATTTTTGTTTTCATTTTTTTCTGTTAGGGTCTAATCTAAAAGCAAAATATCCATATAGTATGCTGAAATGGTACTTTAATTAATGAGAATATTGGTAAAAATAGATAACAAAAGTAACAAAAGTAAAAGAGCATATTGACTGGGCTGTCTAATACAGTAGCCACTAACCACATACGGCTATTTAAATCAAAGTAATGATAGCTAGGTAACATACAGTTTCTCAGTTGTACAAGTTATATTTCAAACACTCAATAGCCATACGTTGTTGGTGGCTCCTGCACAGATAGAGATATTTCCACCATCACAAAAAGTTCTACTGGATAGCACTTATCCAAAAAACTATAGATTTTAATACAAAAGCTATCTTCAAGGAAATGTTTTCATCCTTTTTAAAAAATGAAATATGATTCTAATCACTCTCAAGTTTTGATGAGTAAGTCAGAGGAAAGACACCTTTGACTTCAACTTCTATTCAAAATGAGATCATCTTTCTATACTCTTCTTCCATTCTCCACTAAATCCTACATTTTACATATGTATTTTTACGTGTGCATGTGTTTATTTCATCACTCCAGTAGATAACCAGCACATTTAATAAACATGCAATTAACAAGTTGTTTTTAGCAACTGCTTGGTTCCAAGTGGTTAAACCTATAGGGCCTGTAGGTGAGCTAAATGAGCTGTCTTACAGTGAGGCCTGAAATTGTGATTAGTGTGCAAATGAGGACATGGGGGTGGGGTAAGGACCACATTCCAGCAAATGAAGGAGCTACCATTTGGGGCATGACTGGTCAAACCGATGGGGGGCGGTTTCAGCCCTTCTTTCAGCTGAGAAGAACTGAAGACCAAGACTGAGCTTAAATGGAGGAGTAGGTCAGGGCTCTAATGACACAGCAGATCGAGGTGCCAGCACAGGTTGCACCAATGGGCCTGCTTACCGCTTTGCAGGGTTTGCTTCCCTCCAGAAAGCACGCCGCTGGGGAGCATGCCTGTGGGCGTCAGGCCTTTCAGCGTCAGCACACTTTCACTCTCTTCTCTGCAAAGGCACAACGGGGGCGGAGGGGACATTACCTTTTATTTTCTTTCAAGAAAAAGATCAGACTTACAGGGAAAAAATGTATATAAGAACTCACATTGACCTCTTCCTTGGCTCCCTTGTTGTTTTGGGTTTTTTCCCCCTTTTTTTACTTAGAACACACTGTATTTTCACACATTCATATAGAAGCCATGTTATGTAAATGACATGACTGCTAAGATAAAGTTGGAAATTATAAAACTGTCAGGGGTTCACATGCTTCTGAATCCTGAAGATATGGAAAACAATTCTGATTTTGTAATCAGGTCTCACAAAACAGAGTGTTGCTGGGTATCTTCCACGACACCATAAATATGTTTAAAAAAAAAAATGAGCCAGGGAAAGAGCTGTTTTAAGTTTTACTGCTAAGGCTCAACAAAATAAGCAGGGCTGATTTGACTTGGGAGAGAAAACCAGACAGCAAAAGGGAGATTTAAAAAATCTGACCTATGGATTATCCTCTTAGTTACTATACTTTAATTTTTTTCCTCAAGATATATAATTGCTGCTTTAAGTTTTATTACATTGTTTTATTTAATTTTTTTCTTCATGATACATAATTGCTGCTCTAAGTTTTATTACATTTGTTGAGAAGGAATGAATGAGTCCTGCAAGTTCAGTTAGGAATGTAAAGCATTAGAGCAAAGGTGGCCTTATTCATCAGGCCGCAGGGAGCAACTATGCTCTATTTTCAGCTTTAACATGACTTTTCAAGATTTGGCTGCTACTGCACAGTTATTACTGACTTTGATCTGGTGTCTTTGGGAAAGGATGATGGTGCTTTTCATCCTGCTCACGGCTCCCTGCTTTAGGTATCAAATCACTAAATTACTCTTTAGTGACTCTACCAGGAGTGAGATAGAAATAGCAAGAAGGAGAAATCAAAAGAGCCACTGTAGCTACTCCATGGAAAAGAGTTGGAAAAAATCTGGCAAAAATTAGAATATGATATTATACAATGTGGAGATGGACTTTTCCCCAAGACGGTCCTATTTACCCTTGTTAATAATATAATTGTGAACTGATTTTATACTCCTCACATATAATCAAACTGTAGATTAAAGTAATCTCTTGAAGAGAAATATACTTTGCATTATCCAAGAATAGATAATGGAATTTAAGTAAAGAGTAGTTAATCCTTTTTAAGAAAATATTTGTTTTCTTAAGTCCATGCATAATAATAACATGATGCATGATCCATGTAAAAAATAACTAACATATGGGAAATGAAACTCTAAATAATCTTTTCATTCTCAATGATTTATTAGAATAATATAGATTCTCATAAACAAGCTTTATGGTTCATGTTCATTTCCTAGATATCTAGTGAAATGCACCTGATAGATTCATCTTTTACTACAGGGAGTAAATGAAAAATAGGATAATAATAGCTGTTCTATTTCATAATATGTTGAACCTATTGTGAAATAAATGTTTTAAAGTGCTGCAGCACACAGAGGGCATAATATGTGAAGCAGTCCACTTAGAGGCTTTCTCTACAGAAATAACAGTAGATTTCAATTTGACTAAAATAGTGAGGAACTAACAATTCCATTTAAAATATAATAAATCTATTTGAGTTCTTGGTAAGCAGAGAGACGATTTTTATGAAGAGCAAAAGAGAATGTTAGATTTATTAATTTATGTATTTACTTTTATTAACAGTTAACTTACAATATTATAAAAAATTTTAAAAAATATATATATAGAATTAAATAAAAGAAAATAGTTTCTAGTAACATATTTAAATGATCAGACTAAAGTATTAAGACACTATTCAGCAACATATAATCAAAGGCAAAACAGAGCAGAGGACCATGATCTCACCTGAGAACCGAGAACACTCTGGCCATCTTGCCGATGGCTCGGATCTTATTTCTTATCACCTCCTTCCTGGCCGCAGCCGTTGCTCCTGCGTTTTAAAAACACAGTTGAGAAGTCAGGTGACTTTTTATTGAACTCTAACTAGTTGACTAATTTACATGTATAACAAACTGATAAGTTGCTTCAGTCGTGTCCAACTCTGTGTGACCCCATAGATGGCAGCCCACCAGGCTCTTCCGTCCCTGGGTTTCTCTAGGCAAGAACACTGGAGTGGGTTGCCATTTCCTTCTCCAACACATGCATGCATGCTAAGTCGCTTCAGTCGTGTCTGACTCTATGCGACCCTATGGACAGCAGCCCACCAGGCTCCTCTGTCCACAGGATTCTCGAGGCAAGAATACTGGAGTGGGTTGCCATTTCCTTCTCCAATACTGCTGTAAGCCAAATCAGGTTTGTTTTTTGTTCCCCTTGGGCTTTCCTGATGGCTCAGTCAGTAAAGAATCTGCCTGCAATGCAGGAGACCCAGGTTGACCCCTGGGTTGGGAAAATGCCCTGGAGAAGGAAACGGCAACCCACTCCAGTATTCTTGCCTGGGCAATCCCATGGACAAAGGAGCCTGGCAGGCTACAGTCCATGGGGTTGCAAGAGTCAGATATGACTCAGCGATTAAACCAAGGATTTATCTGTGAATCAAGTTTAAAAGCTTATGCTTCCAGGTATAAATGCTTGCCTGTGATACTTTAGAGGTTCTCAAAAATGCCAAAGAGCAACTTTTGAGATTTCCAATGAGGCAGGTTCCTGTCCTCTTCTGTTTGTACAAAGATAACGTGCACTGGCACGAAGAGGAAGTGAGTCACCAGGATCTTCTGCTCCTTTCCGGTCTCCATGCTTGGCGACTACTTTAGGAAACATCTTTTGCAAAAGCTGTCCTTTGAAGTGATCAAACTAGGGAGTCTCTTAACCCTTTATGTTCCCTAGGGGTATCTATAGTATTTACAACATCTATAGTATCAGTGGCCGTAAAACATTTGGTTAGCGCTTGATACTCCTTCAGCTACTGGTTATTGCACAAATTCTAGAAGAAAAAGCAGAAACCTACTGAACTGGATTTAGTGAGAGAGGGTGGCACATATTTTGTATTTTAGCACTTATGTAGAAAAGTTACACATAAGTCTAAGTTTTACCACTGACTGCATTTTCCAAATTTAAAAAGGTCAATCTACATAAGTTATTGTTATTATAAACATTTTTGCTTTTTAAATATTTTTATTTATATAATTTTAGAATAATGCTATATGATCTTTAGTGACTCTATTTTCTTTCTTTTTAAATTTTCAAGGTAATGTTTGAAGAAGTGCAAAACAGAAAAAAAAAAGTTCTCTTTTTAAGATTTTTATATGTCAAAGTAAAAGGGATGGCATGCATGCTCAATCACTCAGTCATGTCCGACTGTTTGGGACCCAATAGACTGTAGCCTATCAGGCTCCTCTGTCCATGGAATCTCCCAGGCAAGAATACTGGAGTAGGTTGCCATTTCCTCCTCCAGGGAACCTTCCCAACCTAGGGATCAAACTTGAATCTCCTGTGTCTTCTGCATTGCAGGCAGGCTCTTTACTCCTGAGCCAATGGGGAAGCCAAAAGGGATAAGATATCCTTTTTAAACATATGGGACTTTGTAGAAAGTGTTAATACAAGCAGATTTTCTTTCTAATTCTACTGCCACTAATAGGAATATAACAAAATATTCTTAGCAGATCATATCAGATAATATCAGAAATGTTTGTAATTCAACACTTTAAGTCACACAGTTTGTTCAGAGACTGGTCTACAGGTGATAATTGGTATACATTTTGGTCTCTTAATTCATGGTAAGTACAAGCTTTATGACCTTTTTTTGGAAGGAAATATTTTTGTTGTTTCTTATGACTTCCAAGAATTGGATTTGAAACCTTTTTCATTGTTTGATAAGGGCTGAACAATTAATCACTGACCTAACACTTTTATAAGAAAGAAAACTCACAGCAACACACCTACACAATTTGGAAATGGCTAGAAAAAGGCCTCTGATTTTCTATTCACCCCAAGGAAGTAAAAATATAATGGGTCACTTTTTTCTTCTGGGTGGGTTAATTTGTCAGAGGTGATGCTAATGCATACCCTTCTGAGGATATTCCTTAGAAGCTGTGTACCTGGGAGCTGGTTTCCTCTTTTCTCTGACTTAAAAGCCCTCACCCAGCTCCTATTTTTGTCTATTTCTTTTTCTCTAGTGTCAATGACACCATAGAAGGTATCCCCCAACACATCTAACCGGTTTGCATCTATTTTTCCCCATCACTTCCCCACTCTCAATCTGGGCGTGGCCACATGTCTTGCTTTGGGTAAAGCAACATTAGCAAAAGTGATGCTAGCAGGATCTTGAAATGCACACAGGCCTGTTCTGTCTCTTGCTCCTTGGTATTTTTCCAAGAGAGTTGAAAACTTATGTCCACACAAACTCCTGTACACAGATGTCTATACTAATTTTGTTCATAATTGCCAAAATGGAAGCAAGCAAGATATCCTTCAGTAGGTGAATCTACTGTGGTCCATCCAGATAATGGGATTTTTACTTGGTGTTAAAAAATACTGATCTCTCAAACTAGAACTTATGGCTTTCTCCCATATGGATTTAAACTTATTTCACTCATTTTCAGGCAGAATAGCTTGCAATATTAGGCTACAATCCTGTTTTTCTGATAACCAAGTGGAAACATGGATTCTCATTTATAATTGGTTCTGTTAATTAAGTCTGTTAATTGGTTAGAATTTTGGAGAAGAAAATGGAGTGTGCCTAAAACTTTATTGGCCCTCCCTAAAACTTTATTCTGAGTTTCTAATAATATTGTTATTATCTATGATGTGCAATTGTGATTCTTTATATAAAACCTGTCCTAAAGGCCATTTGAAAGTTTAAAGTTTCTGTGCTTGAATTTTAGATGATTTATGATCTACTAAAGGACATTTAAGCCTACTAAAGGACATTTGTTAAGGGGGAAAAAATGTGGGGTAGCAATTAGTTGCCTTATAGTGGTTTTCCTACATATTTTTTTAGTTGTTCAGTTAAATCCTGCATCAGTCTGACTAACTGGTGTATTATTACCACTCTATGCTTAATATTCCCCAGTCTGACTGACCCAGTCTGTCAGAAGTCATGATGTGCTAAGTAAGGGGAAAGAGTCTGACCCTCTCCAAAAACAGTATGGCCAGATCATAAAATCAATCCAACAGACACAAGGAATGGAACATGTGGGAGGACTCCAAAACTGGTGACTATATTTAGAAGCACAACAAGAAAAGCAGCAAAGAGTAGTCTAGAAGTGTAATTGGATACATTTAAGAGGAATGAGAGGGGGGAAAAAGTCAAGTCAAGTAAGTGAAAAATATCTAAGAAGGCTAATCTCTTAGAAAATTTTCATTAAAGGACTTGTAAAAACCATAACCAGAGCAATGAAAGCAAAGAAACTAATAGGAAAGGAAGGGAAGCAAATTATGTAGAGCCGTCCTTTTCAGTTCAGTATGAGCCAGGGAACTCAGAAAAATGCTCAAATAACTGTGGAATTTTAAATGTAAAAGAACATTCTGACAGTCAGAGCCAGTTTAGGATTCCTTATCTTTCAGACCTAGGGACTTACTGGAGAGTACTGTAAAGGGGACAGAGCAGGCATCTTACGTGATGTATTCATGGCCGTGCTCCCAACAACTAGTAATTCACAGCATATGGTAATGGTAAATAATTCATCTTAATGAAAGATGCTCTCTCTCTTTAGATTTCTCAGTAACCCTGGTAAGTAAGAGGTTTTAGTACATCTTTTATAAAATTCAAATGTATTTACTCAAAAAGTCAGTGAACTTAAGCAAAGAACAGTAAGAAGAGACCTTAAAAGTGAATATCTCAAAGCTTTACCCTGGGCAATTACCTTCACTATTTTCCACATCATCAAAATCAAAACGAATACCCACACCTTTACAACCCATGAAAATGTAAAACATTCAAATAAAATATCTGAATTAATATGCAATCAAACTTAGAGGAGCTGAACAACAGCAGGATAGAACTAAGTTCAGATATAAAGGTTCTTGCATATTTAGTATTGTTATGCATTAAAACTCATTTAAATACTTAGGCTCAATTGCAAACCCTCAACAGTCCATAATTCTATAGAAAGGTCAAGGAAAAATGCATATTTTTCAGACTTTTACTAGCTGTGACATGCAAATACAATGTCACATTTAACATTCTTGGAACTTAACTCTATTTAGGTTGTGGAAATGTATCACAGTAGCTCAGCTTAAAATTCAGAATATTGAATAATCAGGGCACAAAAAATACTTTTATGTTAAACATATGGCATGCCAGATCTTAGTTCCCCAGCCAGGGATTGAACCTGTGCTCCCAGCATTGGGAGCGCGGAGTCTCAACCAACGGATCACTGTCTCTTGCACCAACGGATCACTGTCTCTTGCACTGCAGGCAGATTCTTTATCTGAGCCAGCATGGAAGCCCAAGAAGCCCATACATTAAACAATTTTTAATAGGCAACTACTGTAAACAAATTTTCAGAGAAGAATATAATCACTTATTTTAACTCGAAAGTCCAAAACTGAGAGGCAATCTTTCATAAGGTTAAAAACAATTAGCAATTTTAAGTAAAATTACATTTTGTGTTTCCATTCAAATAATTACCACTTCTTTTTTTGGCCTCTCTCCTGCTTTACCTTTTAAGTTCTAATCTTCTTTTATGCCTGGGGTATTATACTACTATTTTCAAAAGCTAGGCACTCTGGCACACTCCATTTTCCTCAAAGGTTAATGTACAGACCAAGGGAATCTTTAAAGATTTTTACCGCTTTTACCATGTGTCCTTCCTGACCTTAACTCAGTGCCCTGCTGACTCCCATAGAGTTTGGAAGGTACCTATGCCAAATGGCCTGCTGAGTGAATGCTGACAGGCTCTGAAGGGAACTGGAAAATTGCAGCAGCATCACAGCGACGAGTGGTCAAGTGCCAGGGCAAAGGCAGGTTCTAACACAGGGGCTACCGGCCACACATTACAGACCCTAGCTCCCTATGGCTCACGGTTCCCATCCATCCATTGAGTGACTACTGTAATTCCTCAGTTTTAACTGAATCAGCAGTGTCTGGAAGGTACTCTATAGAATACAATTTAGTACCCAAATCATTTATTCATTAAGTGTTCTTGTGAATCCTTTTTTATTCTATTGCCCGCCGTGAGCTAACAGCTAGCAACAGAAATAGGAGTGAACCATGGTTTCTGCTTTAGGAGATCACTTGATCACCAAGAGCACACAGTGACAAGGGTGAGAGAGGAAGAGGCCGTGGAGTGGGGAGCGCTGCTGTCAGCTGGAGAGAGTGCACTGAGCGCATCTCTTCTTAAACTCCCTGTTCAGTAACGAACTTCCTGTCCCTAGCTTGAAATCAGTGGTAGGGAAGAGAATTTATACCAACAAAATCTGCAAGTCCTACAAACGAGGGCCATTTTCTTTCTGCAGTGATGGGTTGTTAAACATTTACCACTGGAAGTAGGTGTTAATTGTCTGGAGAAACATGTTCACCCAAATGGTGACAGTTGAAGGATCCTGAAAGATAAGTAGAGTTGAGGAGGAGGGAAAAGTCTCCATAGAAGGAAGAGAATTTTCAAACACGTGGAAGCTGCAAGAATCCATGTCATGTTCAGATGACAGATGAGATGTGCCAGACAGCACACATCGAGTTTGGGTACACTGGGGTGTGGGTAGGGTGGGAAGAGAAGCAAGGCATGCCTGGGGCTAAACTGTAAAGGCTTTAGCATAGCGCTAGGAACCAAGAAAACATTTAGATATAAGCCCCGGTGGCTCAGAAGGTAAAGAATCTGCTGCAATGCAGGAGACCTGGGTTCAGTCCCTTGGTCAGGAAGATCCCTTGGAGAAGGGTATGGCAACCCACTCCAGTATTCTTGCCTGAAGAATTCCATGGACTGAGGAGCCTGGTGTTCAAGGTGTTCCAAAGAGTTGGACATGACTAAGGAACAAACACTTTCACTTCACTTTTCATACTCATCATACAGGTATAGAGAACATACTTGGCACTTACCCACCCCTTTTCCAAAGAAAGAAAGAAAGAAAAAGACAGACTGATGGCTGGGTAGAGAGACAGAGATGTGAGAAAGCAAATACACTCAAATGTTAATTGTAAAAAGTAAGTGATGGGGGCAGGACTATACAGTTCTTTCAACATTCCTTTATGTCTGAAACATTTCATAATAAAATGTGGAAAAAAAATAAAAAACAAACACACCATTTTATCTGGAAGAAGCTTGCTTTTGAGAGAAAAGGGAGATAGCAGTTTTAAGAACAGGGGTCTCTCTATCCTGCCCTTTCTTTGTGTTATATGAAGGATGCATGAGCTCAACAAAGGAGGTCAGGAAGAAAAGGTCTCAGTGCAGTGACCTCCAACCCCGCTCTTCTCCAACCAGCTGCAAGGGGAATTTGGACTGCTAAGATTTTGTTGTATAAGCCCAATTCAACAGAATCTAATTGCTTCTGATACCTTTTTGAAAATGTAGGAAGTGAAAATGATGAACTACATAAAAGTTTTACACTTAAATATCTTATAAAATAGGAATATTTTCATATGATTAGAAGGTAAAAAAGCTGTTTTCAAAAAATTGAGTGCTTAATATTTAATGGAGAAAGTACTGGGACAATTCCACTTCATTTTCACACTGGCTTCAAATTTTTTATTATTTAGGCTTCTTTCTTTAAAGGACTTTTAACAAGTGTATCCATAGCATGTCTTTAAATGAAATACATTATATTAAAAGGAGTGTATATATATATATTAACATCTCACACGTTTTCAGAAGAAAGATATAGTTTAAGAACTATATTCTTGCTGATAGGCTTCAAATATCTTAAATCTTTTAATTCAAAATCAGAATAATATAGAAAACTCTTTTTTCAAATTTGTTAAAGGATAATAAAGTCCCTCTCTGTAAGACACCTATGCCACTAGAAAGTAAAACTTTATTATGATTCATTACTTTTAAGCAGAGTTTAGACATGTTTCCAGGTTTTATTTTTCGACACATAGGGCAAGTACTGAATTTGAATAAAGGTTATTGATGGAACAAAGCCTAAAGTGTTGAGATAATAAGATCTTTTGTTGTGTACACTTAAGACAAAAGTGCCAAAATCAGCACTTTAGAAATAGGATACCATGCAAAGACAGAGCATGTCTTCAGAAGCCTCTAAAAACTTTGCATAATTGGTCTTTATAGCCCTTGACAAATGATGATGAAATCATAAGCATATAGACCATCTTTTATGGGAGAACATGTTTTCTGAATTGGCCCCCATAAGGCTTGGAGCCAAACCATGTGCCTAAAACTTATTTTCTTGTCTTTTCTTTCTCTGACCTAGTTTAACAATAACAAGTCTTGAGCTTCTATATTCAACAAAGTGATGTTGTACAGAAATTACTTAAACATTTACTCAGTTTTGCCCTTGGCTGTGGTGAGCTTGACAAGCGCTTCACTATATTTTTCCATACCACTAGGCACTTGAGTGGAGAAGGCGATGGCACCCCACTCCAGTACTCTTGCATGGAAAGTCCCATGGATGGAGGAGCCTGGTGGGCTGTAGTCCATGGGGTAGCTAAGAGTCAGACACGACTGAGTGACTTCACTTTCACTTTACACTTTCACGCACTGGAGAAGGAAATGGCAACCCATTCCAGTGTTCTTGCCTGGAGAATCCCAGGGACAGGGGAGCCTGGTGGGCTGCCATCTATGGGGTCGCACGGAGTCGAACACGACTGAAGCGACTTAGCAGCAGCAGCAGGCACTTGAGTCCTGGGAATTAGGGATGGTATCATAGGCTCTGAGAAACTGTGTCCACTCTGATGCACTGGCTATAATGATGCAGTCTTTACCTTTTTTTACTTATGCATCTACAAAAGACTATCCCCCCAAATAATATTATTCTCACTTCCAAGTTTAAATAATTAAGTGGAATATATAATGTTGTAAACATTGCCATTTTAAAATGAACTGACAACACTACTTTTTAAAAAAAAATCAGTGGTATATAATTAACATAGCAATTTCCTCCTATCATCCTTTCAAAGAAAAAATTCTTATGTTGGTCCTTTTTTCTTTGAAATTGCATTTCCATTTCAATTTTCTTGATTTTACTTTAGTATATTATATACACTATTTTATCACATTATACTATTCTTCCAAAAAATATGTTTAAAACTTTAAATTTATTTTTAGAAATTGCCTGAGACGAGGCCTTACATCTTACAACTTCTTTTGTAATCAAAATCACGATTATTAGTAGTACATAACTGAACCGAGTAGCACAAGTATATGATAAACGTTCATGAATATTTCAAAAAAACACAGAAATATACTTTGATTGAACCTATCCCTCAATGATAAGGATGAAAGGGCAGTTACACTGCCTTGATTAAGGAGACCCCCTAGGCACTGAGTTTTTCCATTGTCACTTTGTTTTAGTACTCTGGGCAGTGTTCACGGTGACTATCTAGGGAGGCCCATGCCTTTCTGTTAAAATAAGAGAAAAGCAACTGAGAATGAATGAGGAGGTGGGAAAGGAAAGACTGCAGTGAGCTTGCATCTGATGCAAGCTCAGATCAGGTCCCAGGCTGATTGTCTTTAGAAATGAAGACACATGTAGGCTGAGGATGTAAAAATGGATTCCCTTACTCCTCTTGAAATCCCTTTGGGGAATCCCAGTAGTCCAAATACTCTGGCATGAAGATAACTGCTCTGTCAAGAATTATATCACCCAATTTCTACAGGCGATAGCTGTTGGAAGATCTCCTTGTCCAGCCATAACTGGAGAATCCTGCATTGTTGATCCATTTAGGGTCAGTGCTGGTTAAACCTAGTTCAATGAGATTGGAGGTGTTGCCCCTCACATAACAGCTGTGTGTATGCTTATGTAGGTTATTCTATTGGAGAAAAACACCTTCACGATAACAAATTTAAAAATCTCTGTAAAAATTGATCTTTTTGAGGACTACAACCTAAAATATTTGGAATACCTTTCTAATCTTGATTTTAACAATACTATTTCACATATCTATAGGTGATAAAACTGGGACATAATGACTACTCATTCCAAACCACTCCAAACCACATATTCTCAATTTCTTCCATATGCTTTTTAGCTCAACTAAAATCTCAGCATGTAATAGACCCTACAATGATGTGATATTTGGCATAGGGCTAGTCTGTCTTACATATCATTTTGAAAGCACCAGAGGATCTTTGAAAATATATATATATTTTAAATATAAAGACTCTCCTGTGTAGTGGGTTTTTAAAAAGGCTAGCACAGCCTAGACTATTTATTCTAATTTCTCTTGTCATAAAACATAACTGGATTCTTTGGATAGGAAGTCTTAAAAATGTACAGACTACTCCTAAATGTCAAATAACTGTCATTATTTGGTTATCTTAAATACATAGTTAAAAGCTACTTTCATTTCCAAGTGTTAATTTGATTCCACGGACTTTTGTTCTCTGAGACACTGTGTTCCATCTGTTCAATGATTCCTTGGTATAGCTGCAGAAATTGGCTATAACCATAATTATAACTTGGGTAAAAATTAGACTTTAGATTAGGAAGCTTGGTTGATTTTTTGAGATACTCTCACATATTCAGCCTATGCCTTACAGAGGACATTTCAGTTTATCTATATTTGCCAAGGTGGAAACTAGTAGCATGTGAGATGCCATTTTGGACTGAATTCTTTATCATAACAGATATGCATCAATTTTATGAACTGACAATGGAAATAAAGGCAAAATAAGCTGAAATAACAAGTGTCAAGCTAATAATGGAGATGTATTGTCTATAGAAGAAACACTCATAATGCCTGGATGTTTAACCTATCAAGGATTGTTCTGAATATAAATGAGGATATAACAGTTGAACAATGTATTTATTAAGGACCTAACTGGACATACATACCAAATGCTGGAAGAATGCATTTAGACCAGCGCCAGGTACCATGCTACCTGCTGAAGCACTTAGCACAGATCTTTGATACATGATACTCAAAAATGTCTTTTCTTTATATTAAGAAGCAAATGCTTGTGCAGAGGTGGACAATCCAGTTCTTCTAATAGTTACATTTCTCACTGTAAATTAAAAGGCTGATTGTGTGATCTTCATTAATATCAAATTGCCTAGCTGGGGGCCTCAGTTGTGTTTTGTGCCAACCAGGCTAAAGGCTGGACCACAGATGTTGTTAGTTCACTAGGAAAGAATAGAAGCCAGGATGCTAATGCCTTTGTTTTAAGTCAAACAAAAAAAAAAAAAGAAAAGAAAAGAAAAACCATTCCACAAAGATGGGCGACCAAATAAAATCAAGATTTCTGTTTCTTTAAAATTCTGAGAAAAACTGGATGAAATGTCATAGCGTCTCATAAGCTAGAAGTAGAAATGAAGGGGAAAAATTGATTTTTAGGAGAGCAAAAATAAGACTACCCTGATAGAAAAATATTTTTAAACTTTAGATTTTCTGAGCATTTATTAAACCTTTTCATATAGCCTTTAAACATGCCACTTGAGATCAAACAATTATAGAGAGACTGTTTTACAAAACTTGGACTTATAATAACTCTGCCATTGTTCAATCAGTTAGTAATTATTCTAAGTACAATCTTCAGATTAAGAGGTTGGACCCACAAAATGCTTTAGTACAAAGAAAATGGTACTTCCCTGGTGGCTCAGAGGTTAAAGCATTTGCCTGCGATGTAGGTAGGAGACCCAGGTTCAATCCCTGGGTCAGGAAGATCCCCTGGAGAAAGAAATGGCAACCCACTCCAGTATTCTTGCCTACAGAATCCCATGGACAGAGGAGCCTGGCAAGCTATGGTCTATGGGGCTGCAAAGAGTTGGACATGACTGAGCAACTACCACACTTATTTATTAATAGGGAGAGAGCTGTATATAACATTTAGTTCATTCTGCAAAGTCTGCACTTTTCTGTAATGTGAAAATCATGCCAGCTAATAAACTCATTTGTGCAAAATCATGTAGTACTAAGAAGAGAAAAAAGTACCTTTAATATCTGTGTTATTATACCTTTTAAGCTGGCAACTTAAAAAGATTTTCATTACTGTAATCACATATAAGTCAGACTTGATGATACTGGCTACAATATGATGGCTACCCAGGCGTCTTGTTTGGTAGTCCAGGCCCCCAAATATTAATAGCCCTATATACGGATGGGAATTTATACCCTAGTATCTAGTAAATACCTGTGTACATTTTTAGACATGTTTCAGTTTTAATAATATACTGGATATAAAATTTGTTTCCTTTTTATAGCATAATCATGATGAAAAAAGGCCATTACCTGTACTATGAAGGGAACAAAGTACAAAGGATACATTTATGTGAACAAACTGATTTAGCCTCTAAATCACACACTGAAATATTAATTTTAAAAAAGTAACAATAAACTGGAAAGTAATTAACAAAAGTATGACAAGCAACCACAAAGACTTTTATAAAATATTGACTAGTCTTTCTTTTTATAGATGTCTTCCTTTCCTTTCTCCAATTATATAATACAAATTCAGCTATTTTTAAAAAGATATGAGAACTTAAAAACTGATAAGCTGATATCCATCTTTGAAATGTAAGTTTTTGGAAAAATTACATGGATTTCTCACATGGTCATACTTCTTAAAACAGTAAAATACACAAAGTGTTTTTCTTTTCTTTGTCAGAAGTAGAAGAGAACAAGAAAGATGCCCTTATGTTTCCTCCAACTATCACATATTTTATTCCAATTTATACTCCTTCCTCCAACCATCTAAATCATCTGTGAAAGCAACCTATTTAAAATTGGTTTCTTATTGTACTATACTCTCAGCTCAATGACGGCAGAGACCATGTGTTTATTTACTACTGAATATACAGAAAATGGTATTCTATGAATATTTTATATAGAAATTTAAAAATAATATTGAAAATAAAATAGAAATATACCATGATATAAAAATTGAGGTGCTCTGAGTTTTATTTTAGTATTTGGCATTTTAGAAAATAATTTCAATTTTCTTTTTTAGCTATTATAAACATTAAACAAATTTTGCTATTTGCCTCTTTCCAATAATCTTTTATCTGACCAAATGATACCCTAATGTTTCATTTTCTGGTTTTCTGGTAAGATTTATATCTCATAGTAACTTTTATGCATTTGGTGCAAATATTTTTAAACAGCTGCTGCTTGAACTGCTTCACAATCCTGGTTCTCACTGTCTTTCCCTCATCACTCTTTTCTCTATTTCATTTGTTTATCTTTCTTCAGCTTCATAAACAAGGGATAATTTTCCTGACCAGTGCTCAACTTTCTGATATTTCCTCCCACATCAGTAACTTTGGAGGCACATTTGACTCTTAGTAGGTTCAACTGTGACTTTTAACACAAAGCCTCAGTCACCTGCTCCAATTTCATTCCCAATTTCCAGGGCTTCATTTCCAAATCCTGTCTGGATGTTTCCAGAGCCATGTCACTTTTACTCAAACTCATGTCTACCACTAAACCAGGGGTTCCCAACTTTCGGGATCTAATGCCTGATACCCTGAGGTGGAGCTGATATAATAACAATGGAAATAAAGTGCACAATAAACGTAATGCGCTTGAACCATCCTTAAACCAGACTCTTCCCACCACCCCCACACCCCCCCGACACACATCCCTGGCCCGTGGAAAAACTGTCTTCCATGAAATAGGTTTCTGGTGCCAAAAAGGTTGGGGATTGCTACACTAAACTCATCTTTCTCCTGAAATGGATGAAGTTTTTCCATAACTGTTCTCATCCTCCTAGGTACCAAGGTTTGAACCATCCAAACCTGCTTTGTTTTCTTTGCCCACTGAGTCCATAGTTTTAAGTCCTTGGCCGCTCTTTGGAATAGCTCCCTCTTCCTTTTATTGTTAAGACTATCATTGTTCCAATCTAGTCACCTCAACCTTGAAATACTTTATTCAGTTTCTAAATTATAACCCAACTCATCCTTTGTTCTTTCTCCAAGCATTTTTCCAAGCTTGAAGAAAGTATTTGCTTTTTCTCAAACATAGGTTTTAAGATGATGGCAGGTTATGCTAAGAGTTGATAGAACAAGAATCATATGGCCACTGTGCCCTCAGAGTTCTTTGTTTGGTAGTATGTCTAAACATTTCTTTGAATTTTTTCATATTAAATGTAATACTTTTGCTCCCAAACTGCCAATTATTATAGGACATAACTTTTTTTTTCCCCTTCAGATTGGGAACCTGAAATGTGAGATGCTGAAATGAGCTGCTCCGAAATGACAGTGATTACAGCCATAGGAAGAGCTCTAAGCCAATGGTTCTCAGTATATGTGCTGCCAGATGCACAAAGCAGAAGGGAGTTTTTAAGATGACATTCATCTCAAACACTCATCACGGCAAACAAATACAGCTTCGGTAGAAAATGATTTACCCGAGTCCTTAAAGATGTATTCCTCAAGGACCAGTAAGATGTCACATAAGTCCTACTAATTTCCAACTTCGCACTTTAAAAAGTTCTGCATAATTTTTTAAAGTTAGAAAGCAGTGGGGAGACACTCTGGAACCTGTGATATTAGATTTGAAGAATTATCTAATAATCCAAAGCAGATGATGGAAGATAATTTTCTTGTATACAATTTAGATGGTTTCGTAGAGGCATGCAAAAAACTGCTCTGATTCCATATTCGGTGACTTGCCTGTGGTTAACATTAGGATAAGGCAAAAATGTGGACAAAGGACAAGAGTTCCGCCATGTGGTTTGCTCCTTTAGATGAAAGCAGAGACATAAATTCTAATTTAATCCTAAGTCTTTCCAGGGCAGCTTGAAACTATACTTGGCTTGAAATGTATTAGTTTTTATTATTTTTTCTTTCTTATTCTACAGGATTTCAGTTTTACCTCCACAGTTCTTTCCTCTTAGCCAGACTTATCACATATCACAGTCTCAAACATAACTTGCTTACATATATGTATATATACATATATATAAGATAGTGATCTCAGAGTCTAAGATTTTAGACAAAAAGAAAGTTTCAAATAAATATTTCTAACTCATGAAACTGTCATTAGGCTTTTAATGCTATTCCAGACCTCCTTCTTATAATACTGAACAGTAAAGAAAGCTTTGTGATAGAGATTGCTTGATTTCTGTCAGCTTCTCTGCCTCCCACTCCACACACTTTGGGATCACTTACTAATCTGTGCTCTGAAATTAGTCCTCTTCATTAATGAGAATTAACTACTAAATGAGATATATCTACTTGGATTTCATTCTTCTCTGACATATACTGGGGAATAACAAACCCAAATTAAAACCAGACTATCCTTTTTTCATCCAAAATCAGAAGTGGAAACAGGAATCAAAGACCCCAATACATATAAACCAGATTCTCAAAAGACATTCAGTTGGCATTGAACTGCCTCAAAACTTTACAAGATAACAGAAGTTTTGTATTTTATTTTCAACAGAAAAGAACCACAGACCAATTTAAAACAGTGATCTTTTTCTAGACAGGCTATCAAATTCCTTTATTTGTAAAGCAGAAGCTGAGGAGCAGAAATTCATGACATGATTTCTACCCAGCAGAAGCCTAGGCAAGCCAGGAGACTTTTTGTCTATTCAGATGCAATAAAATTTTTCTCATTATCAAACACATAACTTCTTGGAGTGAATTAAGGTTAAAGGAGTAAAACAAAACTATTTTATTTGCTCTGACTTTCATGGCCAAATGATTGTGCAAAAAAATCTATTTCTTTATTTTATGGTTATTTAACAGAACAAACTAAAGTATATCATGTTTTGCTAATAGTGTTGTTTTGCAAAAAGAAAAAAACCTCATCATGCTGTTAAAAAAAAAAATCAAGCACTATAACTATAGCTTGTGGAAAGTTCAAGAGTCTGAGAAACAGGCAGACATTGGCACGAATCCAGGCTCCATTAGTTCACTAGCTCTTTGACCTTAGGTTTTAACCTCACAGCCCTGAGCTCTCTATGTAAAAGTGCGATAATCATAGCACCTGTATCAAAAACTTGTCTTGAGGATTAGGGACAATATAAATCACCTAGGAACTTTCCATAACATAAATCATAGTTAATTATAAGTTTTTGCTGGTCAAAAGGGTAAGAGTTAATACAGATAAACCACTTGGAATGATGTCTAACACCTAAGCGTTAGCTGTGGCCACCTTCATTGTCAAGTGGTAAAGGAGAGCTGACAGAACCCAGAGGAAAAGAAGCAAAATGAATCCCACACCTAGCACTCCCCAAGGGCACGAGGAGAACTCCCATCTGTGACAGACTCTGTAAACACGAACAAGCGCCCCTGATAAGGTACTCTGAGAGGCATGGTCTGTAAAGGCACCACTGTTGTTGTTTAGTCACTAGGTCACGTCTGACTCTGCAACTCCATGGGCTGTAGCCCGCCAGGCTCCTCTGTCCGTGGGGTTTCCCAAGCAAGAATACTGAAGTGGCTTGCCATTTTCTCCTCCAGGGGATCTTCCCAACCCAGAAATCAAACCTGCTCTCTTGCACTGCAACAGGCAGATTCATTAAAACTGAGCCACCAGGGGAAGGCACCATTACTATCCTGGATCTTACAGCTGATGTTGGATACTAAGCAAAATATTGAGAAAGGTTTGATAAAGACTCATCAAGAGATGCTTTCTCTTTAGGCTAAGCAGCAAGTTAAGGAAGAGCTTTAATTAAGTCCTTTGATGTCTTCTGATTCCTGCTTTCACTTCTGGATCCAACAACAAGTGCCGAAGCCTGATAGAACATAGGGCCAGCCCCCAGAGAGAGACAGACACTGCAGGCTGCCTAAAGGAGGAACAGGGTGGGAGAATGGAACCTTGATCCTCAGGTTGAAAATAACATCATACAAAAAGAGAGGAGAAAAAAAAAAAAAAAAAAAACTACAAGATATGTTCTCAATAAACTATTGTCCCCAAAAGAGTTAAACAGTTCTGGGAAGATTCTCAAGTTGTTCTCTGAGTAGCTCTGAGGAAATCCATAATTTCTGTGTCGTGGTAAATAAAGCACTAAAGAACATTTCTGATGATTTACTCTGAAATGTATACTACCCTAAGTTAAACACATTTGTAATGAAAACTTTACTTCTGTTTTCCTTTTTCTTCCTTAGACAGCAAATTTATGAGATATGAGCATTTAGAAGTTGGAGCTGTTTCTCTGCAGAAATGACCTAAGATTCAAACATGGTAGTTTAACAGTTCACTGGTCTGCTTAGAAAGAAAAGAATTCTTCCAAGTGCCCTGAAAGGACATGCGCTTCTATCATTGGCATGAACAGGTTTAAAAGCAACTGCTGATGAGCACAGCACATTGATTAGAACTAATTATTTTAAAGCAGAGAAGTTCCAAAATGCATCCTTTCATTAAGTGACTGAGCAAGTGGGTAAAGGAACTCACTAAAGTGAAATAAACACTGAGGCAGTCTTGGTGATACTCAACTGTGCAGGTAACACCAGCACTGTTGAAATGTGCAGGTACTTTTGGCTTTAGGATCTGGCAGCACATAGTAGGTGCTCAATATATTTTTACTGAATGAGTGAATTAACATATAATTACAATCATATGCAGGGCTACTTATTTCATACCATGTGCTACATATTTAATAATTATTGGTCAATAAACCTCGCTAAAACAGAGATTTGTTAACGGAGGAACACCTCTGTATGAATGCTACTTAATCTTCATTTCTGAGGAATTACAGAAACATAGTGAAAGGTACCTATTACAAAATGCTTGTTGACTTTTAAGATTTAAATTCCATCAGGTTAGTATTCTCTCTTGAGGGAAAAAGAATATCTTTCTAACCTTCCATTAGGAAGATTTAATATCTCTTAGATGGTATTATAACTATCTAACTATATATAGATAGTTATATATGGTATATAACCATCTAACTATACCTGGAAAAGTTAACAAAGGCAAACTGTGGCTTTAACATATGAAACAGCTAGAATCTGGATAAAGCACAGAACATCCACTGGTTTTCTGAATATTTTAAAATGTATCAATTTGTTTACTTAAGAAAGTTCTTACAAACTATTTTTTTAGCTCATTCTAACCTAGTAAAAGTTTAAAAAGAATTCTTGTCTTCCCTGTATTGTACATTCCCTTGCAATGTGATATATGACTAAAGAATAGTAACGTGGAGACAAGTAATGAAGACAAGAGAAGTTACAGGAAGTAGAAAAACCTTGAGATGGTAGAAATAATTGTACCCTTTAAATTTACCTAAGTATATAGACTGTATGTATGGGAGTGAACGGACACTTTCATTTTATTTTTGCCTAAAGAGTTAGGTTTTCTGCAAAGAGTTAGGTATTCTGCAAAGAGTTAGGTATTCTAATACAAATTAGATGTGATTTGTATTAAGCTCAAATAAATATTAAATCATGCTGTTCAGACAGTAACTTTCAGAAAAGGCTACATCTTGCTTCATTTTACACATGTACTGTTCTAAAAGGTAAAAAATTGTATCAATTTAAACTTGTCACAATATCTCGTTTCCACTGCTACCATCCCCTTTTATTTGATAATGTCTTATTTTATTGATATTTTCTGTTTACACATCAGTCTCTCTAATCAGACTGCAACTTCTTAAGTCTTTAATGCATTTTGGAATCCTGAGTGCCCTGTGCAGAGTAGTCACATATTAAACATTTATGGAAGTGAACTTTGCTCTTGTACTTTCCTCTTCCAACTACATTTTTGTATACTACCATCCCTTTTAGGGCCCTTTTGTAAGAGCCAGAGTAATTTTTCTCTCTATCCACATCAGGAATCTTTGTCTTTTATAGAAAAGTGTACTCTCTGAAGGTAACCAAATACCAAATAGTATTTAAAAAAAACAATAATAAAAAACCCTAATAATGTATTTAATTATTACAGATATGAACAGATATTAAGTTGACACAAATATCAATATGTTAATGTGGAAGTTATCTTTTATCATAGACATCAAAATTTGAATAACTGACAGGAACAATTTCACTAAAAGAGCCAAAAAAGTGACTTAGCAATGTGAGATACTGAGAGATGGTTATTAAAGTACTTTACTGCTTCAACTACGTTTGCAAGGTGATCGGAAAATTCTCTCATGGATTTTGTTTCTTATATTTCTTCAAGGCAACTATAAAATATCATAACATTGTTCATTCTCAACAGTACATTATTTACACATAATCTAAATCTTAGAAATTTACTCTTAGGGTTACCTGTAAGATGCCAATAACTACCTAGGAAACTGAATTAGCTCAAAGGTCCAGGCTCTTACCATCAAATCCATCTTCTTCTGACCCCAGTTCATCGTCTGAGCAGATGTTGAGGACATTTACCAGCATCTCAGTCACTGAGGAGACAAAGGGAAGAAAGAAAAAATAGTCTAAATAATTTCCTGCAATATTAATTATTACTCTAGCACTGTGAATGAGCAGGCTTGGCAGTAATATCCTTACCTCTATTGAAGATGGAATTTCCTGCATAATAGTTTTTATAAAATTCAGATCATAAAAGATATCAGGCTTTGTGTTTCTATGTAGACTTTATATTCTTAAAATTATCAGCTCATGCCTATGAAATCTAATGGAAACATTGACCAGGTATCAATCAATAGACAGTGGACCAAAGAAAAATGTGGATGTGAATATAGTATACATCCATGAAGGAGAAAATGTTTTTTAATTTTTATTTATTTGTACAGCAAGGCTGTTAGATTTAGACAAGGTTACAAACATTAGGTTCACAGGGACCAAGTGAATGCTGGATCTCTTTTTAATTTTTAGTCCCCCAGAGAACTCAGTTTAGTGATAGAAATGTGGTTTATGTTTAAGAAAAACTGATAATTGATGAACTAATATATTTGAGATAGCTTTGAGAGTAATGATTTAAAAAATTAATGTGTTGATATATATATATCATTAAATTTCATTTTCAAAAAGGTTTTACAAATGAAGCTTAGATAAGACTGATAAGAAATTCACTTGAGTAAATAGATTAAAAGAGGGTTATATAAAAGCATTATACACAGAAATTAGTACTGCAACACTTTATACTAAGTTACATGTTATTTGCATTGAACATTTTTAAAAGTTAGGTTGGGTTCTATCATGAGTGTGAAAAGAAGCTTGTCCAGTATTTCTTCAAGAGTTCATTTTTAAAATCAATGTTCTTCTAGCATTAAATATATATGTTAAAGGGTGAAACTTCAGTGGGGCCAACATTAACCCAGAGCTTCAGTTTCATTATCAAAAAGTCAGTTATGTACACATATATATTGCTATATTCTTTTGTCACAGATCAAAAAATCTGAATAATTAATGGAAACAACCCACGTGAAGGGTGTTCAAGGATAGCTGTCAGGATTCTCAGTGCTTTTCTGTCCATTCTGTGATCTGATGGGTGCAAGGAAGTGGTGACATGGAGTAGTACTGGGAACTGCTAACTGCTGCTAAGTCACTTCAGTCATGTCCGACTCTGTGCGATCCCATAGACGGCAGCCCACGAGGCTCCCCCATCCCTGGGATTCTCCAGCCAAGAACACTGGAGTGGGTTGCCATTTCCTTCTCCAATGCATGAAAGCGAAAAGTGAAAGTGAAGTCACTCAGTCATGTACGACCCTCAGCGACCCCATGGACTGCAGCCCACCAGGCTCCTCGGTCCATGGGATTTTCCAGGCAAGAGTAGTGGAATGGGTTGCCATTGCCTTCTCTGAGTACCGGGAACATTTATCTATTAAAATTAAAATGTACTGACTCTTAAAATTTACTTTTGACTTGTTTTGGTGTTGAAGGGGAAGACTTCTTTGATGACAATTCATAACTTCTTGGGTTTAATCATCAAAGGATAGTTAAAAAAATAAACAAGGATTGTAGGAAAATAAATATTATATATATTAATATTAATATATTACATATATGTATGAATATAAATATACAAATGTTTCAGAAAAATGTACAGCTTTTCTCTAAAATTCCCCTATAGGCCATTATTTTTCTAAAACATATGCAAGCTCTTATGTTTATTACAATGTCTATTCCCTTTCTCTGTGATGCTCAAGACTGCCTGAGGAATTATCCAGACTATCACCATCATGTTTCCTGAATGGGAAACTCAAGTTCAGTGGGTACAGGCTTTTCCTCAAAATTTTTGTTGCAGTTTAGGTCAAAACATAAAAAACAGATAAAGGGAGACTGAAGGAAAGAAAGAAAAGACCAATTGTTCTGAAAAACTGGAGCATGCTAATAAACAACTTTTAAAATATGAATCTCATCTAATGGTCATAATATTTATCATCACTCAGTTGCTCAGTTGTGTCCAACTCTTTGCCACCCATGGTGGCAGGCTCCTCTGTCCACAGGATTTTTCAGGCAAGAATACTGGAGTGGGTCACCATTTCCTCCTCCGGGGGATCTTCCCAACCCAGGGATCCAACCCATGTCTCCTACATTGCAGGTGGATTCTTTACTGTCAAGCCATCATTATATATATATTTTTGTTATTGTACATGCTGTGTTTCAAAATATTGTAAACATTAATCACTTTCATACAATGATTATTATTAACATCAGAAATGTGAAGAAAGCATGGTTATCTCAACCTTTTGACTGGTAGTTTGTAAAATAAAATAGAACTTTTGAATTATAATACAAAGGGGTAAGAAGAGAAGGTAGCCATTATAGCTTGAAGCCAGTCAAAATTATGAATCTGTTACTTTTTTTTAGTTGGATTATTCTAGTAAGATTATGTAAATTATCCTAATAGTTCTCATTTCTTTTATTTCCCCCTTAATTCCATCCATTACATGTTAATAATATGTACAATGACACACTTTCAAATCACTGCTCCTATGGTGCAGCTTGTGAGTTTTATTGGTTAGACCAAAGGGTTTCTCTTTCTGAATATTTCATGGTAAAAGAGCCACACGTTTTCTCCTTCCTTCTCGTATCATTTTATGTAACATCAACATATATACACTACCAGGTTTACACCTGGATAGCTGGTGAGAAGTTGGTGTGTAGCAGAGACAGCCCCGTCTAGTGCCCTGTGATGACCTGGAGGGATGGGATGAGGGGAGAGGAGGGAGGCTAGGAAGGGAGGGGATGTATGTATAATAATGGCTGATTTGCATTGTTATAACATAAACCAATGCAACACTGTAAAATAATTTGTTTTAAATATATCTAAAGAAAAAGAAAAAAAAAGAACATCCCAGGATTCCACAACACACCTTTTTCCCCAACAAATGGCAGGGACCAGGTGAAAACATCCATGAAATTTGGAAGCCAGTATGGATGAGGAGAACAGTTGAATTGCCTGATATTCATGACATTGTTCTCATACTTCAATACTGCAGCTGAAAAAAACAAAAAGAAGGAAATTAGATTCACAAGCATGTATTTCTGCTTCTACACATGACTTGAGTTGATCAAGAAAATTCAACTAATTGACTTAAGCTCCAAAATATCAAGGCAAATAGCTTCATCTGTCATGAATGTTTATACTAGTTATGGATTTAATCTTCACTCAGTGTGATATATAATTGCAAAATATATGAATGCTATATATGAAAATTCATTATAATTTGGCAAATATATATAAAAAATAGTTAATCAAACACCAGGAATTAGATCAAGTTTTTTTGCAGCCAAGAATATTTTAGTCTTATTTAATATTTGATGAGACAAATAAAAGTGGCATAGGTAAGTTAGTACAATATAATTTAATAATCTCAAATATCTGAACAGAATTTATTTCTACTGCTTTTAAACCACACTTTTTTTTTTCCCAGTAGAACTCACAACAGTTGGACAAACAATTTAAACTAGACTGCAATCTTGACTTAATAAAGTAAAATGTTTGGATTGAATTCTGCCTTAAATAATATGCTGGTATCTGACTCCACCCTTGACTTCTGAGAAGGAAGCACCATCCACAAAGAATAGGAAAATAAATCTACTTGCTTTACTCTGGTTTGTCTGGTGTCTGTAGGCTGGACTGATAACTCATATGGAATGTTATGGTTGAAGAGATGCTAAGAGCACAGCTGATCTCCCTTCTAACCAGGTTCAGAATTTCATCTATAGCAATCAGGACACAGCGTGAGCAGGTCTCTGTGAATACTTTCAATGAAGCAAAAGCTTTACTACTTACTGATCTTAGTCCTCCCTTCTGAGAAAATACAGAACAAGTACACTTCTGTTTCTTTAAACATTAAGAACAAAACTCTCATACTGCAGACCTTCTATGACGGCACGATTAGCATGGGTGTGTGCGTGCTAAGTCACTTCAGTTGTGTCCAAACCTTTGCAACGCTATGGACTATAGCCTGCTAGGCTTCTCTGTTCCTGGGATTCTCTAGGCATGAATTCTGGAGTGGGTTGCCATTCCCTCTTCCAGGGGATCTTCCTGACCCAGGATTTGAACCAGCGTCTTCTGCGGCTGCTGCATTGCAGGTGGATTCTTTACTGTAGAGCCACTTAGGAAGCCCATGATTAGCATTATCTTAGTGGAAATTACTGAACAGATCCTAGATGATGTCAAATGAGTTTTTATGGCTTTGTCTGGGGGTTTAAAATATAGAAAAATTAATTCTTACTACTTTTAAATTTTTAGGCTGATTTTACATGGGAAAGATTAGTTATAGCATGTGATTCCTATGCATAAACATAGGCCTTAAAAATCTCTTTTTTTTGAAAAATTACTGTAAGTTTGCTAGGTTTGAGCTTTTGCATCAATGTCTGCACTAACATCTTTTCTTCTTACTTGATGACACCTTTAACATACATTGTTTTCATAGCTCCACATTTTTATTTCACTTCGAATGTTTTCTCAGAACCTCTGAATTTCCAAATTCTTCCCATACATTGGTGCCCAGCTCAAACACTATCGCCTCTTTGAAATCTTCTCTGATTTCTTCTGACGAGTGTCTTTCTTCTGAATTCCCAAAGCCCTTGACTTATAGCTCTATTTGCATTTATTATTTAATTTAAATACAGGTATTCTATGTATATATGTATATGCCCAATGTCTCCCTATGTCTGTAAGGAAAAGTACCCTTCAGCAGACTTAATAGTGTTTATGTTTGAGTGCTGAAGAATTGATACTTTTGAATTGTGTTACTGGAGAAGACTCTTCAGAGCCCCTTGGACTGCAAGGAGATCAAACCAGTCAATCCTAAACGAAATCAACCCTGAATATTCATTGGAAGGACTGATGCTGAAGCTGAAGCTGAAGCTCTGGTATTTTGGCCACCTGATGCGAAAAGCCTATTCACAGGACACTACCCTGATGCTGGGAAAGGTTGAGGGCAACAGGAGAAGGAGGCAACAGAGTATGAGATGGTTAGAAAGCATCACCAACTCAATGGACATGAATCTAAAATAAACTCTGGGAGATAGTGGAGGACAGAGGAGCCTGGCGTGCTGCAGTCCTTGGAGTTACAAAGGGTCGGATATGACTCAGTGAATGAACAACAACATTTCACACACCATCTTCTTAGCATAGACGCTCAAAAGCTAAGGACATATCTTGATATTTCCCCCATCATCTTTTTCAAGAAAATTCCTCCTAATCCCTTTGACCTTTCCCTCAACCTGCACATCCTATTCTGGATGTTTGTCACACCAGCAATGCGACTGTTCAAGTGCGGCTCAAAACTAATATAATTTTGCTGGGGATGATCAGTGCAGAGTATGAGAAGAATGTATAGTTTTCTGTGCTTTGCATACTACATACATCATACTGCACCTGAATAATAAGTGGATGTTTTCAGCAGCTTACTCTTAACAAAAATCATACTTGATAACAGTGAGGTTTTTTTCTTTGAATCATATTTCAGGCTGACTAACCCAATTCCAGAGAACAGAATCACAGATGGTTTGGGGACAAGAATTACAGATGGTATAATCAACACTGAGTTACTGTCTTTCCTATAGAATACTGAATCCTCCATACACTTCTGTAAACTCATTCTTTCATTATCCTATCATTGATTTGATATGTCATTTGGCCTAAGGATACATTCACACAGTATTAAAAACATGCAAAATGAAAAAATCATGGCAAATGACAACATTGCCTTTGCTAGATGAGAAAGGTGAAGTCCTTTCAGCTTAGCTACCTGGTCTCTGAGCACCAGCTTCATGGAAATGGTATTTATACTATTGTTAAATACTGCATATTCTTAGCAGGAATGGATTTTCCCATCTTCAAAAGAATCTTTTAAGGTTCTAAGTTGTCTTTTTGAAGACTAATTTCTTCTCTAAGTTTTCCCCACTTTTTATTAGCTTAGGGTGGTGCAGCAGGAAGAAATAAGTAAGTGTTATAACCGAGAGTACCCAGGAGAAAAGGGAGGCTTTCGATAATAAGTCATTTAGTCCTCATTACAAATCTGAGAAACAGATGTGACTGCCCTCTTGCTATAGACTAAGGATCTGAGGTTGAGAAGTAAAATAACTGTCTCAGGATCATGCAACAAGGAACTAGAAGATTTCACTCCCAATTCAAACTCAGCTTTTACTGACACCAAATCCATCTTCTTTCTAACATCCCTCTGTCTCTTCTAAGTGATCAATATTTGAATTCCAGTCCAAGCTATTATACTAATTTAACTTTGAATATGATGTTCAAAATTAAAGATGTTTTAGCTTTTTGCCAAAATACACGTTTGAGAAAAATGAAATAGGATGCACATTCACTAGTGTGGATAAAGCTTGTCCAATAGATAAAGCGGAAGTTCTGTTGCTGGTGACACAAAGCATTTATTCATTTGACACTGCTCAACACAATTTATCTGCGTGCCTACTGATAATGCAGATTCTGTTTACAGATTTTATTTTTGTTTATTAGCAACAGAAATAATACCATTTAATACACGCTACATTTTCTAAGCATCTGCTCTATGTGTTCCTGTGCTCAGGCTTGGTCATTTCAGTCGTGTCTGACTCACTGTGACCCCATGGACTGTAGCCCACCAGGCGTCACTGTCCATGGGATTCTCCAGGCAAGAATACTGGAGTCGGTTGCTATGCCCTCCTCCAGGGGATCTTCCTGACCCAGGGATTGAACCCGTGTCTCTTACGTCTCCTGCACTGGCTGGTGGGTTCTGTATCACTACTGCCACCTGGAAAGCCCATCTGCTCTATACCAGGCACTATATTTGGTGTTTAATAATCAAATACCTTCACAATATCTCTCAAAAAAGTGGTTCTTACTTACATTTTCAAAATAAGCAGAGAGGTTATTTGTCCAAGGTCACACATGAGAAGCAGCAAACCTCAGTTTGGTTTTGAATCTGAAGTCCCTCATCTTTTCAGTATTTCACAATTATCTCACCCTAACTGCATAAATCATTCCAGGTCTACCAAGTGTTGGACACAGATTCTCCCTCCATGTTCATTCCTTTTTTTAAAAAGGGAGCATTGGACTGGAAGCCCAGGCGCCCAAACTGAAAGATGAATGCTGTCATGAATTACTCACAAGACCCCAAAACACTTAATGTCTCTGTGTCTGTTACCTCACTTTTTACTACTTGGGTTTATCCAGATAATTTACACAACCTCTTTCAGATCTGAATAATGTTAACAGACTTTTGGAACGAAGATCTCAGCATAAATGCAAAGACTGATGAATGTTCTCAGTAATTCTAAAAGCCATTAATAGAACCTTTTCCCTTAATTTTCAATATATTAAAAAAAATAGCTTTCATTTAAATATGCAAATGCAGCAATATGTATTCTCTTCTTCAGCCACATAAAATACTCATGCAAATATACTTCTTGAATAATTGTACATTAATAACTGATGAATTTTGATTTTTTTTGTATAATATATATATCACAAAAATATATAAAAAAATTTGAACCAGAACAGTCCCAAATATCCAGTCACGAAATTCACAGTTAACATTTCATCTTCCACCTCCCACATCCTCCGCCCCTGCCGCCAGCCTCTGTCACTGGAATTACGAAGCTCAACTGGAGCCCTAACAGGATGCTCTCCTCTGGAGTACTTGAAAGACATTTATCTCCACCGGCCACATAAATAATACAAACGGTTGTATTTCAAGAATCACTTGAGATCACCTCCTGAGATCTTGTCTGAGAAATAGAGGGAGGGAAAAAGAATGAAGTCTATCATCAAGGGCCTCCTTTATTCCGCTGGCAATTATACATGACCTCGTGTCCTTTAACAACTGTATTAGAGGCCAGGGGACAGGAGATGACACACATACGGGCCTTAGGTTACCGACCATAATTCAGAACAGACCAGAAAGCACGGCAACAAATGCTCTTCCATTGCACATGCAGGTGTGAAGAACAGTCAGAAGAAATCTGGTATGAGACAAAGAGTATTAATCTGTTTGGATCTGGAGACCTGACTGCCAGTTCTTTTTCTGATACCAAAATTATGGCAGCAAAGCTATCCAATTAACTGGTCCCATCTTGCTTATGCAGAAGATAGATATAAAACCAGCAATAAGGAGACTGCTCCCACTTGGGAATAGGAAGGGGCACTGGACCTCTATCATACCTAGTGATATAACAAGGCCCTCTAATATAGTGAAACCTGAGGAACAGCATCTAGATTTTAATTCAGTCTTTTCTCTATCAAACCATGCACTAACTTGCTAGACCAAATCCAAATCTGTAAAGGGGTCTCTCTTACTTGAAAATTGAAATATTGATGAGACACAAAATCTAGTATTTCACACAAACTTGGTAACATTTCTCAGCATCTTCTTTACAATTGCCATCACCAGGGAGGCTGATGATAGGGCAGTAAATGACAAAAACATAAGGTCAAAAGAGAGCTTCTAGTTTAAGAGAAGTTATCTAAATATTTGACTGTGGTGATAAGGAAGACTCTTGAGAGTCCCTTGGACTTCAAGATCAAAGTAGTCAATCCTAAAGGAAATCAACCCTGAATATTCATTGGAAGGACTGATGCTGAAGCTGAGGCTACAACACTTTAGCCACTAGAGGTGAAAAGCTGACTCATTGGAAAAGACCCTGATGCTGGGAAAGATTGAAGGCAGGAGGAGAAGCGGGCAACAGAGGATGAGATGGTTGGATGGCGTCACTGACTCAGTGGGTGTGAGTTTGCTCCAGGAGAGTGCTGCAGTCCATGCGGTCTCAAAGAGTGGGACACAAGGGGCAACTGAAGACGAGCAGAATATTGCTGACAAGATGCATCTGACTAGCTCACCAAATCATGGGCCCAACGCAGTCCAAGAGGATTTCAAGAGAAACATAGAGCTCCTTTTCTGAAGGCCTTCAGGTTAGTAACTGTAATAGTCGCAACAAACCTCAAGCATTCTCAACACTACTAGCAGGGTTGTTCAATAGCAGAGAAGAGAAGAGCCCACCAGAAGAGGAATGATGAAGTTTATTCTTTTGATCCTTCTGCTAACATTTTTCATCTCTTTAATTTTAATTGACCGTGTACTGCCCTCTTCAAAAGATAGGACGGAAGGACAGAAAGGAAAGAAAGATGAGAGGAAAGCAAATGAGGGCACTTCAGAATCACTGTAAGACATCCAGAACCAGAAATAGCAAGAAAAAACCAGGCATAATAGTCCCAGGATGTTTTTTCCTTTCAACTCTCCTACCCGCAGACACCCTAGTAAAAAAACTAGCATCCGTGTGTTCTTTTGGCAAAGTCCTACCATCACAGAAGGAGGCATGATAGCTTGATGGATAAAATTTTTGAGGTAGGACTATGTACTCAAAATGTCCTTTGGTGGTGTTTTAAGATTATGCTGGTATGCTTTTTCAAATATATTTTTTCCCATAAAGATTATTTTTGGGTGGGGGACAATTTTAATTTAAAAATTTGGGAAGACATATATGTACATTTACATAAATGCATAGTTATCATACTACATGTTATAGCATCCATGAACACAATCTCTCTTGATTCTTTCCATGTAGAAATCTGATTTCTAACTCTTGTTCTCCTTTTTTTTCCCTTCTCCATGTCCTGTACTTGCCTGATGGATTTTGTTTTAAAATGATTCCTTTTTTATTATTAGTAAGCCAGGTAAAAGGCATGACTTAGGTCAAAGGAAATTTACTAGTTCATGAGGGTTGTTATATTTGGTGAGCAAGGGCTGTTCTTATAACTCACCCTTACTCTATGGCTCATAAGTTCAGGTAAAAGTAAGTATTCAAGTCATTTCTTAAGATGGACTTCAAGTCTTCAATTTGTAGGTAATTTTGTCATAATAATAATCTTCAGTGTGTGTTTTTTGAGAAATTTAATGCTCAAATCACTCAATTCAATACTTAAGATAGCACATCTCACAGGCAATGCTTAGTGACTTCCACATAGTGACTGAATTTCACCAACCTGAAATATTTTAGTATTCCTGGATACAAATAGTAGGTATATGTAATTATCTTGAAGCTAAGAGCTAATGATTTTGTACACATGTGTTTCTGTATATGTAACTCTTTTATGCCTGCGTCTAACCCTTATTCTTCCTCTTAACCCTGTACATGCCTCTTTCACGGCACCTCGAACACCTTCTTTTGCTTTGTCACAGTCTCCTACAGAAAATGCAGATGATATTATCTTACACAAAGGCAGGTGACTGTACTAGCTGTATTTGTGAAATTGTCTGAGCCAATCTTATGATTATGTCTGTGTGTCACTGAATGACTGTATGTGTGTTATGCGTTTTCCTTCTTAACACTGCACTGGCAAATTGTGAATCAAGTATTATTCAAACACAACGTTTTGAGTAAAGTAAGTGGAAGGTAGATGACAGAAGGGATGAAGAGGGCACAGATCTCTTTTGTTTTCTTTTATTGTGCTTTGTACCATACCTGGCACATGGTTAACGTTCAATAGTGTTGGTTGCAGTAAAAGTTTAAGGGAAGAGAGAGAGAGAAAAGGACAAGACTGAGAAAAAGAAGAAGGAAAGAAAGAAGGAAGATAGGTGAAGAAAGAAAAAATAGAGAAAAATTTTAAAACAGGATATTAAAAATATAACCAACCACATATGAATTGAAGTCTGAAGGATGCTTGAAAGAATTTTGGGAAAAAGTAATATGCCACTTCAGAGGCTGAATTCTGTTTCAAAACTGTAAGAGTCTAAACTAGATAAGAGTAGAAATAATACTGTCTCTATCGCACAGTAACCATGTGAACGTGAGCAAATCTTTCTCATTATTTATTTGAGTTGCACCATGCTGCGTGCTTAGTCGCTGAGTCCTGGCCAACTCTCTGTGACCTCATGGACTCTCGCCCACCAGGCTCCTCTGTCCATGGGGATTCTCCAGGCAAGAATATTGGAGTGGGTTGCCATGTCCTTCTCCAGGGGGATCTTCCCAAACCAGGGATCAAACCCAAGTCTCCTGAATTGCAGGCAGAATTTTTTTACCACCTGAGCCACCAGGAAAGCCTATAATTATGAGCTGTTCTGTCATATTTAGAGTATGAAAATCAAATAAAATATTAATAACATATATGTTACTATTCATAATATATACAATCAGATAAAGTCTTTGGCACCTGAAAAATGTAAAGTACCACGACTCAGTTTTAAATTCCTGGAGGAGAGAATGGCTATCTATTTTTAATAATTTTGCCATTTTACAATTCTTACCTCATGTGTTACATCATTATATTAGGGTCCAGAGAATTTGAGCCAAAAATTGATCCTTGGAATTAGCTCAAGTCCAGTCAAACACTGTGAATCATTTCTACCATTACAATTTCATCAAGAGAATTTGAATGGCTACTGTTAAATATTTTTTGCTACATCAATAAGAAGGAGTCATCAGCAGTTTTGATTTCCCTATCAGTCTGAACTGAAAACATTCCTTTAAGTTCTAATCTATACTACTACAATGCTAAAACATGACTTAATCAACCCTGACTAAATGAGGGAGATTTCGCTGAAGCTTTAAACTATTGAAGGAGATGGCATGGATATACGAAACACTGTGTCCACTGTTGTTATTTTTCAGTTGCTCAGCTGTGTCTGACTCCTTGCAACCCCATGGACTGCAGCCCACCAGCCTTCCCCGTCCTTGACTATCTCCCGGATTTTGCTCAAACTCATGTGCATTGAATTGATGATGCCATCCAACCATCTCATCCTCTGTCACCCCCTTCTCCTTGCTCTTATTGTTGATACCCACTCCAAATATATAACAAGGGTTTAAGTGTACCTTGGTGGGATGTACTTTGAAAACTAGTACCTGTATCTTATCTGTATCTGTTTCTATATCCACATGCGATTATAGAACACTCTTCCACCCTGTAGCTTGCAATGGTTCTAGGGTGCTTGGCAACTGCTGCTACTGCTAAGTTGCTTCAGTTGTGTCCGACTCTTTGCGACCCCATAGACGGCAGCCCATGAGGCTCCCCTGTCCCTGGGATTCTCCAGCCAAGAACACTGGAGTGGGCTGCCATTTCCTTCTTCAAGCAACTAGTTGCTTGGCGACTAGTTAATATTAACTCCTTGGAACTGAGTTAATATTAAGCCCATATACTTGATATCTACTATTTTATTTTTTTGTCATCTACTTTATTCGTGGAAGTAAGTCACTGATTCTCTTGAAGGTCTAGAACCTCTAGATAATGAAAAGGAAGTGATAATCCATTGACTTATGTCTTTGTTACATATATATGGCTCCCGTTCGTCCTCCTGTTAAATGCCTTATTGACAATTAGACTTCTAGAGAAGTTGGTTTTAGTTCAGGTTAAGAATCTTGGAACCATCTGTGAGAAAACGAATGCAACCCCTGAAGGTGCGAGGCTTAATGGGTCCTGCGCAAGCGAGAGCAGAGCACTGACAGTGTGTCTGGACCGAGGACTCAGCTTCGCTGGAGGGCCTGTCTGCATCCCCGGATAAGGGTTCACAGAGCACTGATTCTACGGGCGGAACTTCGGGAAAAGTGAGGGTTGTTATTCAGTCACTAAGTCACGTCCAGCTCTTTGTGACCCCCCATGAACTGCAACACGCCAGGCTCCCGTCCTTCACGACTTCCTCCCAGAGTCTGCTCAAGTGCACGTCCAGTGAGTCCACTGGTGATGCTATCTAACCATCTTATCCTCTGCCGCCCTCTGCTCCTTTTGCCTTCAATACTTCCCAGCTTTCCAGGGTCTTTTCCAGTGAGTCAGCTCTTCTCGTCGGGTGGCCGAAAGCGAGCCTTACCTCACCCACTGCCACATCATACTTCGTTATGTGTGTGTTAGTTGCTCAGTTGTGTCTGACTCTTTGCAACCCCATGGACTGTAGTCTGTCAGGCTCCTCTGTCCATGGGATTCTCCAGGCAAGAATACTGGAGTGGGTTGCCAGTTCTTTCTCCAAGGGATCTTCCTGACCCAGGGATCGAACCCAGGTCTCCCATACTGCAGGCAGATTTTTTACCAGGGAAGCCTAGACTTATTTTGTTGAAAACTGCTGAAATGAACAATCCTGTAGTGGTGCTGGTTAAGAAATCCAGGTCATTCGTTAGAGCAAAGATATATAGATTATATGTAGCTTAATTTAGTTAAAATATATAGTGAGAGTAGTTCCTAAATTTTAAATCTTGATTTTCTATTCCACCACATGGACAGAGGAGCCTGGCGGGCTACAGCCCATGGGGTCGCAAAGAGTCAAACACACTAACACCTTCACTTTCACTTCCCATTAATTAAATGTTTAAATGTAAGCAAGGTGACTACTGGACTAAAACTAATCTATTTAGAAAGTGGCCTCCAGCAATGACACTTTCACTGCAGAGTCAAACAAAAGCAAAAGCATGAGTGCTTTTGTGGGGGGGGTGGGGGTGGGGAGGATATCTTTTCAAGGGAGAGATTATTTATTTCAGAATAGTATAAAAGATACTCTAACTTTATTCTTTTAATAAAGTATATACTTGGATGTATAACACTCATGCAATTTTAAAGTAGTAACAAATGACTCTTCATTTCAAAAGCTTTTCCTTTCTTATTGAAGAATAGTCAGTCACCTAAACACAATAAGCTGAAAGCTGAATAGAGGATCAGGGCAAACACTGCCCGGAAAGCTTTCACATAACAAAGCTGATGCACAAGAGCACAGAAGGAGGTTAACTTGTGGGCCCTAGAGTCAGACTGCTGAATTTCAGTCTCAGTGCTAATCCCCGAACAGCTTGTAAGAACCTTGGCAAAAGTATGTAACTCCTTTGTGTCCCAGTTTCTCATCAATGAACTCAAAATTATAGTGTAGTTCATAGAATCATTGAAAGATTAAATGAATTTATTCATGGAAATGTAGATAACTGTCTGGCAATGGTATATGTTCAATATTATTAGTTATTACTATTGCTATAGGTATAGGATATCACAACACAGATCAGTTCCGCATATTGAAGTCTTGGTTATATAAGGCAGTGTAAAGGGGCCATTCTATTGAAATCTTTCTGTGGTTAGTTTCATCCATTTATCTCAGAGAAGTGATTTCTCTGAAAACCAATCAAAATCTTCCAACTTCAAGTTCTCTTGACCTTTAAATGTCTACCTAAATTTCTTTCTTACCATCTCATACTGATAGTAAAGGAAGCTAATACTAACAGTTGTTTCATGGTTTCTGCTTTGCTCCTTCATAGACTCTTATATTCCATACTATCTCTTGGTGGACTGTGCTAGGTTTAATAACCATTATTAAGACGTTATCTTCTTGGGGTGTGTAATTCTGCAAATACTCATATGTTTATCAAATAAACAAAGAAATGAATATTTTTGGTGGGAGTGTATCTTATTGTTTTGCTCTAGTATTTGTTAGCAAGTACCAAATAAGAAAATGCTACCATGAATATGTATTTACATTTTCTATATTGAAATAAGTGAACTGGCCAAACAGCTGCTCAAGGCCAATTAAGAAAACCTTTAGATTTGAGATGAATAAAGGAATAAAGTAAAGGCTGTGAAAACTATTGCCACTGGACAAAGTCTCTAGATTACTTTTATCCAGTTTGTAAGGCAACTAGGGAACATAGTTATGGCTGTGGTTGCAAATGCTTCAAAGTGTTTTCAAATGTTTAGTCAAGGCTAAAGGTCATGCCCATGCTTAAGGAAGGCCTCACTCTACAGAAATGGTCCCTTGTTATAAAATGTGTGTGTGTGTGGGTCTTTGCAGGGAACTAAGCTTTTAAACACGGTATAGAGAAAGAGCAAAGGTGCTACTCAGGTTGCTTGGACAATGACTCTACTGCCTTCCAAAAACGCCCCTGCCCATCTCCCTCTTCCACTCAGGATAAGGATTGAATCTATCTGGTTCTTATTTGACTCCTAAACCAGGTGGGTACCAGCTATTTCTGCTTGTGGAAGTTACTCCTGAATGGTGAAAAAAGTTCCCAGTGTGAAAGGACTGTGGTGCAGGGGGGAAAGGCTTCTCAGGCCTGGCAAGGCCACCGTGTGATGCTGGTGGGTCCCTGAGGCCTGAGAGCCCCTGCTGGGAGAACTGCAAGGCAAGTGGGCATCAGATATGCTGCCTTCGCTCCAGGGTTCAAATCACGCCTGCCAATCAGATGCCTACCTGGGTTCATCGCATTAACAATTCAAGCCTCTCGTACAATGATATCTTCCTGCCAAGTATACATTATCTTTTAATTTATAAATGCTTGTCTTCCTGAAGTCCCTGTCTACTTTTTGATTGGAAAACATTCAAGGATGTTGAAACTGCAAGCTTTGGTAAGACTACAATACTTTTCATTAAGCAATTCTATCAAGCTGTCAAGTTTCAAACATTATAATACTTTTTTTTTTTCTATCACAAAGGGTAGACTTTTGCAGGAAAAAAAAAAAAAAACTCTCAAAATTCTAGTGAACAATGCTTTTCTTGTCCATCCTCTTCCTTCAGCTACTTTAACACTGAATTGACTTTTTTTCTGGTTGTCATTTTAATCTTTGATCTTGATACTACATTAGTTATGTAACTATTTAGATTTTCCTCTCAAATCCAAAATACATTTTATTTAATAAATCTTACTTAACTACCTCATTTTGCTGTCAGTAGTTTTTCTTAGAACTGAGCTGTGTGCCCCTGGTCTATATGTCTATAGTATATATCTAGGGCTTCCCTGGTGGTGCCAATGCTAAAGAATCAGCCTGCTATGCATGAGTCCAAGGTTTGATACCTGGGTTAGGAAGATCCCCTGGAGAAGAGAATGGCTACCCATTCCAGTACCCTTGCCTGAAGAATTCCATGGACAGAGGAGCCTGGTGGGCTACAGTCCATGGGGTCACAAAAAGCCAGACAGGACCGAGCGGCTAACACTTTCATGGCATATATCCGCCCATCGAGCCACTTACTCACCCATATGAAAGCTCATCTGAACTATAGGGAACTGGCACTACATGGGAATCTACTACAATTTTGATATTTTTGAAGCACAGGTATAATCACCAGAGACATAAAGGTTTAAAAAACACTTTTTAAAAGAGGTTTATTATAGTTTTCAGCTACTGAATTGTTTAAAGCAGAATTCACATCTGCCATTGTACTTTTTAACACTAAGAGATTTCACTCTAAGATTGCTAACGTGTCACTTTCTTAGTTAAGCTTTTTTTGGTTTCCACCAGCTAATTTCCACTCTCCTTGCATACCACTCTTTTCTTCGTAGGATTTTGTAAATATACTTACATAATTATTGGTGAAATTCTTTATTGAACATCTATCACACTACTAGATTATAAACTTCACTAGAGAAAGGACCATGCCTGTGTTGTTTATTTTATATTCCTAGTACCAGGCATGGTAGTTGGTATACAGTTAATTCTCAATAAAGGTTTGTTGCATGTGGATGAGTTTGAAGCCATTTTCATGTGGTGGAAACTTAGTTTGAAAAAGAAGAAAGAGAATGAGGAGGAGAAAGAGGGGGAGAAGAAGTAGCTACCTGCCATTACTGCATGTTTCTTCTGTTGAGTGTACCTGGATAATTGTGAAATCGCTTTTCCCTTAGAGCAACATCTTCACAGGAGAAAAACAATCCGAAGGTGCTAAGGGCTCTGTGCATGTTTAACTCCAACTGAGAAAGGATATCAGCACTGGTTACAGCAGTAATTTAAAGAGAGATAAAGCTCCGAGGGTCAATACTGATAGGATACTTTTGGGCACTATCTTGCTATTACTTTCCAGAAAGAAACTGTTTTGATCAGTGCACATACTGGCTGTGTTACTGTGCATAAGGCATGCTATTTGACTTTATAATGTGTATCAGAAAGCCTCTGATTCAAACTAATTATAATATGACTGGGAATTTATAGGAATGCATGGAAAAGCTAACAAGAAACAAAAGTAAACACTAAATACAAGGGCAAATGATTGTTACTGCAGGTGTTAAGAAAAAGAGTGGAGGGGGTCTAGTCCATTTTGATGGGAAGAGAAGGGCAAGACAAGTATTCTAGATAGATATGGAAAGAAGTGGGTAGGAAAAAAATGTGAACAGGAAAGCTGAAAGTTATTCAAGACAATGAGCAGAATAATTTGGCTAAAGTAAAGGGTTCACACAGAGGGAAGCAGAGAGATAGGTCTCCAAGGTAGATTGACTCATAAAGTAAAATCATAACTATAAAGCTGAAGAGGAGTATGCTGCCAGCCACGGGGAAATCCCACACAGACACGTGGCATTGTTATAGCAACATAAAATATTCAGTGATGATAATATCTTAATAGTGCACAACATTCTGTTTCAAAGTAATTTCATCTATTATTCACAAAAGAAATTTTTTTCTCCTTTTACAGAGATGTCACCATTTGTCAATAAATTTAGATGAGTTAGTTGTTTGATGGCAAAGCTGTGGTTCAGAGCTACGTCTTTGGCCCTGGCATCTTGCAGGAGTAAGCAGGGCTTGTCAGAATGAGGAAAGCGAAGCAGGAAGATGGGCGAGCTGTTCGCCTGTGTTAGCGCAGACTGGAGAGGATAAGAGTGGAGTGGGCTGAAGTGGGCCTTGGAATGGAGGAGGGGAGGGGACATGTACAGTCCTCACTGAGCTCCGAAAGCTGGTTTTAATTGCAGGCAAGTGTGAACTACTAATCAGAACTATTGGACATTTAAACATAAGGCTGATCATAGGATTATTATCAGTTTTTAGACAGAACAGACTCACAGAGATGGAAAACAAACATGGTTACCAAAGAGGGCAGGAAGGGAGGGATAAATTAGGAGAATGGGATTAACAGATACACACTACCATATATAGGATAACCAACAAGGACCTACTGTATAGCACAGGGAACTCTATTCAGTATATTATAATAACCTGTAAGGGCAAAGAGTCTGAAAAAGGAAAAAATATACACGTATAACAGAATCATTTTGCTGTATACTTTAACATGACACTGTAAATCAACTATACTTCAATCAAAAAAAGAGACAGCAGAATAAACTTATTTTTTCTTATTCTTTCATTTTTCCAGAGAGCTATTACTGCTGCCTAAATTCGCGAGAGTTTTAAAAATCAAATCAAAACTACGAGGTAATAATTCCAGAGGCCTTTATGATCACCTGTTTCTAAGAATCAAACGGTTAACTCAGAAATTCTTCACCATTATTTCTTTCCACTGATTGTGTTCTGAAGGTGCTTGCAGCCCAGTTTTACTGCACTGCCTTTTAAAATTCTTGTTAACATTTATTTTATTCAAATCCTCCCTTCAACAGTGAATAGCTAACTCCCACTCCCACATACTGTACACAGTGTTAGCATAATAGCTTGAAAGTACTTCAGAGATTTTACACAAAGGTCTTTTGAAACTGTGCTCAAACTGAAGAATATATCTTTCTTCTTCCTATCAGTTTATCTTTTTCTCTCAGGAGACTTTTTTCTTTTATGAAAAGGTTCCCAAAATGAAATGCTTCTATCCCCTCCCTGGGAGATTGTGGTCTGCCCTAAAGGCAAAAGCGAAAGAACCACAGAACCTCAAAGACAGCAATGCCCTGATGTCTATTGTTTTTTAAGTTTCTACCTTGTTAAATCAGAACCATAGACAAAGAAGCAATGCATATCTTATTCGAGAAATCGCTATTGGTCTCAAGCAAAACTGCACTGCTTAGCATTCTGATGAATGGATAAAGGCTAGGTCTGTTTCCATGGAGTAAAATCCCAGTTCTCTCTCTCTCTCTCTCCTTCCCATCCTTGCCCTGTTTTGAGTTTTTTTTTTTAATTTAATTTTTATAAAGCTGGTGAATATAGTACATGCTACTTAGTAATCAAACTCTGTCAAGAAATTACTCATGTGGGCACTGTTTTCACTAGATATAACAGAAAAAAAAAATGCTTAATGCTATAAAACAATACAAACATAAGTGTTCATATTTTATATACTTTTGGTAAATAACACGATCACAGTGGGTCATGAAGACAACCTAATGAGTTCTTGCATTTCTTCTATGTACCACAAGGGAATTTCTGGTAGAAGATGAAGAAGACTTTTCCAATCGAAGGGAACTACTTCTTACTGATTTTACATAAGAGGCTTCAAGACTGAGATTTTGTCTGGAAAACAAAGTGTTTGCTGCTGAAAAAGAAACAAGTTGCAAAAACAGTGGCTTTGACTTTATTTTTTCCTCTTTCTAATCAAATGCTAACCATTCTTCCACGTTCAGATTGTATTTTATCTTAAACAAGGCCCTCCCTGACCATTCTGGAAAAATCATTTCTTGTTGAATGGACTTAAGTGTTTGACTCTCTGCTGTTGTTCAGCCGTTCAGTCCTGTCTGACTCTTGCGATTCCATGGACTGTAGCCCTCCAGGCTCCTCTGTCATCCTGTTCGGGTCCATCACTACCTGACTGAGTGATCTTGGGCAAGGCAATTACCATAGAGACTTACTCTGCGGGGGAAATGATATTTAAAGTTTAATTCAATTTTTAAAAAGAAATGACATTTAAATGAGTATTTAAAAGTAATATACTTACCTAGCACAAGATCTGATTAGTGGTAGGGTCTCAATAGATGAAATTTGAATTTGGATTTCAAGCTATAGTTTCTTTTTGCTTATTTTTCTCAATCCTTTACATGCGGCATTCCCACCGTTATTATTTAAATGCCTATCATGATTTTGGATTACTTTTCAGTTGTTCTTTCTTTGAAAGCCTATACCTATCAGAGCAGTAGTTGTCAACCCTTCTATAGCTTTACAGTCTCCTAGAGAACAATTAAAAAGTAACAGTGCCTGGGCCTCACTTCTGACCAACTGAACCTGGAACTCTGAAGATAATCACAACATTTGTATCAGACAATAAATGAAAAAGTAAGGAGAAAAAGAATGACTAAAAATGCTTAATTAAAACCAAACCAAAAGAGAACTTAAGAATTACAGCACATACTATACAGAGGGATTTGAAAACACTCACCTTTGTTATTGTATACATCTAAGTAATTTGGTGCTGAAAAAATTGTAATGAGAGAAGGGAAGCCTGTTGTTTGGCTTTTCCTGTACATGCGGTACCTAAAAACAATTAAATGCAAGTCAAAACAAGGCTAAGTATGAAAAATATATCACATTATAGATTTAGAAATACAAAATTAAATTTTTAGCATTCAAAGAGAATTCAATTATGTAACATTAAACAAAATTTTCTCACTAAATTCTGTTGTTACACAGAGATTTCAATTCATTTCAGGGTGACAATAAAAACACAGAGTCATACGTACAATTTCCAAATAGGTCTTTTCTAAGGTTAGGAGACCCAGGGAGGGTGGAATTTAGAGAAAAATCATAATTCATTTCTATATGTTCAATAGAGAGGATAGAGGCCACACTTTTTGCACATAGATATCTGACCTACCATGCTTCCATGCCAATATTTTTAACATAAAAAGACTAAACAAGCAGAGTAATATACAAACTTTACCACTAATTACCAAGCTGATTATTCTATTTATCTATAATATTCTATTATGGCTATATAAATCCATTATGCCTAGGCTGATCTGCTTTCTAAAGAACATCTGGTTAAATATATGGGTTTTACAAGCAGAAACTGCTTCTGTTTTAGAATTTTATTTATTGCCAGTCTCTTCTGGTATCTGTAGGTCAAAGATTATAATCTCAGCATATAAACATTTAATCAATCAGTAATGAAACATCTTCAAGATCTTTGGAAATAAATCAACAATCCAGTTGTTTTTCTCCTACTGAGACAAAAATAAGACTCTAGTCCTCAAATAATCAAAAAATACAGGAGATTTGGTTCTTTTCCATCAAGGTGAAAAGGTATCTCATGACTTCCATGTGACAGATTCCAGGAATATCAATTTAGAAAAATTCCTAAAGTGCAAAACAAAATTTTATCATTCTTTGGTTATTTTGTGTCAGTAATTTCTGGCAGCCTAATCATGCCTAATTTAGCTGAGTTCTATATGGGCCTCAAACAGTACCTTTGGATAGATAAATAATCACCTTAAAATTTCTAATTTTACAAATATTTTGATACTATTTTTCCCAGGAGACAATATCCTCTTAAAAATCTTTCGGAATGGCCTCAAAGTATTTATTCTGCTTATGGAACTGAGCTTTGTTGGCAGAAAATCAGAACGTAAAAGATGGTGGCACTCTCAATCCTAGTGTTCTGACTTTATAAATTGTGGCTGACTGTGCTTACTTAACAATAAATAAAAACAAAGAATCTGGATGAAGTAACCTCAATTTTTCCTAATGAATCAATCAACTGCTCATTTTAAACAAATATATTTGTTGATTTTAACTGATGCACTTAACCTATTTTCAAATAAGCAGATGGATTTCAGGTCTATTGTGGGATTAAGATAAACATGCTATGAACATGTTCAGTTGGGACAGTCAGCCAAAAAACAATGGTGACCCCATTGCCCCCAAAGTGAAAAAGATTATTTGAGGACTTGATTGGCTGGGTATATCAATAGATTACTGCAAATATCAGCTACAAGAGCACTGAGTGTACAGTATCGGATCATTTCATACTTGTTGATTGATGCTTGAGAAAAGCTGATTTTGAAAAAAATTTAGGATCTGCCTTGATTCAGAACCTTCACAGGTTTGGGTTTACTTCAGAATGCTGGCATCTACATTTCTGATTTCAGTACACAGGTTATAAAAATAAATGTTCCTCCTTTTCAGAAAATTTAGAATATGAAGGAATGAGTTTAAGCATTTAAGGCAAAACCGTGCTTTTCAGTGGAGCTTATTGGGAAGGGTACTGGACTTCAAATCCTAAAGTTAATTATGCTTATTTCCCCCATGCCTGTATCCCAAATGTAGATTTAATGTACCATCAGAGTGCATATCTCATATTTTTTAAATTTCTATGTCCTTACAACCTGTTTATGTTTTAAAAATTTACCAGTCATTACAAAATCATGTTATGTATTTGTGAGTTAGAATATAGGAGTTTTCCCGTCATTTGAAGTCTCTGTTTTTGCCCTTTAAAACTTTACAGGGATCGCGGATGATATTCTTTAAACAAGAACACAACAATGCAATCTCTGTTAAATACTAATGTGTAATTCAGACCAACGTGGCTGATGGAGACTGGAAAGTAGCTGGTAATTTACTCACTTACAGGACAAAGGTAAGGGCGGGAACTAAAAGAAATAGGAGGAGGTGGCCTCACTGTGCTTAAAACAGCCAGTTGAAAATTCTACCTGTTCATAAAGTGAAAGTGAAGTCTCTCAGTCGTGTTGCGACTCCCATGTCCATGGGATTCTCCAGGCAAGAATACTGGAGTGGGTTGCCATTTCCTTCTCTAGAGGACCGTCCCGACACAGGGATCAAACCCAGGTCTCCCACACTGCAGGCAGACTCTTTTCTGTCTGAGCCACCAGGGGCTCCTAAACAGCTAGCAGAGCACTTAAAAGCAGACTTCACAGTACACCCACAACCACTTATTCCTCTGGATCCCGCCATATCTATGACACCAGAAGGCAATTTTTAGATCTAATCCTTCAGCGGGAGAGTTTGGCAAAGGGAACCTCCCCAGCCAAACACATGAAGGAATGACAAAGTAATGCATGGTCTTCATAAACCCCCAAGACTGCTCACCCTGCATCTTGGGCTTCGTGAGCTCGGAGGATAGATAACAAGTTATTGTGCTGCAAGAATTCACATACAGCCGGGTAACTGCCAGAGAGAAAGAAAAGAGAAGCATCTGTTATAAAATCATCAAGAGCATACTTCCTATAACATCCAGATCCATGTGATCTGATCAAGTGTAATCAAACATGCAACATTTATGAGACAAACTTCTTGGATCTAAGGACAGGTGTTGCCCTGTGGCAGAAAAAATACCTATAGCCAAACTTTCATTTTTTTTTCTAAATTGAAGTACAGTTGATGTGTTAATTTCTGTTGTACAGCTAAGTGATTTAATTATATATATATATATATACTTTTTAATTTTCTTTTCCATTATGGTTTATAACAGTATATTAAATATAGTATCCTAAGCCATACACTGAGACCTGCTGCTTATCCATTCTATATAGTAAACTATATGCTGCTGCTACTGCTAAGTCACTTCAGTCGTGTCCGACTCTGTGCGACCCCATAGATGGAAGCCCATCAGGCTCCCCCGTCCCTGGGATTCTCCAGGCAAGAACACTGGAGTGGGTTGCCATTTCCTTCTCCAATGCATGAAAGTGAAAAGTGAAAGTGAAGTCGCTCAGTCATGTCCGACCCTCAGCGACCCCATGGACTGCAGCCTTCCAGGCTCCTCCATCCATGGGATTTTCCCGGCAAGAGTACTGGAGTGGGGTGCCATTGCCTTCTCCAGTAAACTGTATAGTAGTTTACATCTGCCTATAGCTGTATTTCTATTAATTAATTGGTTTATTTAGGCTGTGCCAGGAGGCTTGTAGGATCTTAGTTCCCAGACCAACGATCGAACCCGGGCCCCCAGCAGTTGAAGTATGGAGTCCTAACCACTTGGACCGCCAGGGGAGTCCATACAGCTATACTTCTGAAGAGCTGGAGGTGTATAAATTAGAAAAAGTATCCACTCATAGACAAAGTCAATATTATCAAGTCTATATCTAACCATAGAGTGAACAGAAGTATAAATATAACATGAGAGTGGAATTTAAAATACAAACCCCCATTTTCTCAAATACTGCCCTATATGTATTTGGGTGCCTGCTTGGGAGCTGGACAGAAATGACTGAGCTAAGGAATGGCAGAGAGTAAGCCTTCTGAGAGTCAAATTGTCAACATCTTTATGGGTAAGTCAACTGAATATGTCATTCAAAATCTAAACAAAATTATGAAATTCACAAGATTTAAAAAACTTTAAATATGACCAACAGAATTTTATCTTAAGGCTTATTCTTGATTGTGACTCAATAAAAATATTAAATCTACGATAAAGATGATTTTGTCTATTAAGAAAGTCTCAAAACCAAAGATGGAAATGTAATTAAAAATGAGACTGAAATTATAAATTAAACATGGAACATCTTTTGCAGTCAGTTTATCTCTGCTCCAAGAATTTTTAATGAGAAAATGTATATCATAAAAAGAAATACATTTTAGATAATTCAAATCAAGGGATAGCAAACCGATGCTTGTTTAAATATAAACAATTATAGATATTCACTAGAATCTAAACTACTAGAACCTTTCTCAGAAGACACAGGACGAGATGGTTGGATGGCATCACTGACTCCACGGTTATGAACTTGAGCAAGCTCTGGGACATGGTGAAGGACAGGGAAGCTGGGGTGTGCTGCTGTCTATAGGGTCTCAGACACAACTGAACGACTGAACAACAACGTACACTATAGTAAACAAGTCCCAATTATAAAAAAAGCTCTTTGGGGAAATAATGTATGTCACTGAAATAATTTATTATAAAACAAAAGATGAAAACAGCTTTTATACTACAGATTCTCTAAGAATTCTCTGATGAATAGGAAAAAAATACCAATGGCATACCATTGCAGAGATATTAATGATAAACAGGATTCTGTTTTTTGACCTGAAATCAAAAACAGTCTTTGTGCCTGTGCACATATATTTGTGCGCATGTGTCTGAGTGTGCATATATGTGTGTTCTAGAATATTCTAGCAAGTCACTAGGGAGAGATAAAGAGGAGACATCCATGAGGCCTTCACTTCCCAGTGTTCCAGGTCATTCCAATAAATGAATAAACCATCTAATTGATGAACATTAGCATGACCTACTAACTAGAGGAGATGGTTCCCCAAGTGTCTACATGGCAATATGTCCACAGGGTACCTAGATTATGAGTTGACCAACATATGTCTTCAAAGACAGTTCTACTTTGGGAGAAGGTGTGTATACCACCTTTCCAGACCAGTGTGTCAAGAAAAGAAACCTTAATTTCAGAGACACTGGTTGGTCTTCAAAATACAGTACATTTGCGTGTTACATATTAAGCTGTAAAATGCCCAGCCAAGGGCACTCAATAAATGCTCCTTCTCTATCTCCTTAAGCAGTGTACCTACATTTCATGTGCCCTCACAACGGTTCTTTAGAAAGACACTTTATTGCCTTGTACCACTGTAAGACAAAGGTTGTCTGTCTAGGTTTGTTACTTATTTTCTTTGGGCGCATGGCTTGGCTGCTCTTTTTTATCTATTTTTTTCCTTTTGGAAGAACTTACCTAGTCTTATGAAAATATAATTTTAATATATTTTCCTCATGCTAAACCTTACATGTTTAATCTGAGTTTTCTCCCATGGAAATATATGTCATTTTTAACGAAAATCTGAAGAAGATAAAATTAACATAGCAGTAATTCGCTAGGTTAATAGCTTTAAGTGAGGAACACTTGCATTATTACTTGGAACAAACTCATTTTGAAGAAGATATTTCAAAATGTAAAAGCATGTACAATCTCATACTTGAACTTCCTAAGAATTACAAACATTTTTCTAAATAATTTCTTTAATTAGAGATAAAAACCTTCTACCATATTTTTATGGAAATATAAATGAGAATAAACCACAAAGTGTTTAGCTGAAAAGCATTTAAAAACATACATGTAGAGTGGTAGGAAAAGCACAGTTCAGAACACATTAACAACACAGAGACAGCTGGAAAATCATTAATTCATGAATAATTTCAAAGACTTATTGGTGATTTTTTTCCCCATCTGTTATGAGACACAAGGAGGGTGGCATGGTAAGTGCAAGGAATGGTTTCTGTTCTGAAGATAAAATGTACTAGGTAGGAAAAGAAAAACACATAATTTAAATTAAAAAGCTACATAAAAGATAAAACAGTAAAGTTTCATAGAGACATTACAAAGCAAGAAACGAGGCATGCGGGTCTGAGGAAATCTTTTTAAAAAATCTTTCTCTTGTACTGGATCTTTTTTCTTGTCTTTCTTTCTCTTTTCATTACTAAGGTGATGCTTCTGAGCTCACCAAGAAGAAAGAGTCTCTTCCTCCAGGCTGATCAATCCAAAAAGGGGCCATGGCTGAGCCTTCTGAGCAGAAGGTGGGCTGGATCTCAGCCCCCCGCCATGCACCTCCACAGGGGCACATTTTCAGGAACAACCTATCTGCCAAGAGTGATTTTGCTGGAAAGGTTTCATCTAATCCTGTGTCCTGAGCAGGTCTTATAACAACACTTGCTTCAAGGGTTGGTGAAGGTCAGGGATGCTTTCAGCTATGTGATATTCATTTACCACAATGTGTAGCTGTATTTGGGGGAAGAAGTTATTGTATTCTTTCATGCTTCTTTTTTTTCTATTGGAATATGAGTATTCCTTAAGCACTAGAAATTGTGTCTTCTCAGAGCAGAAAACAAGGTGGAAGTTTCCATGGAATAGTGAGACTATTAACATAGTATTGTAGACAAAATTCATATTATCAAGACTATATCTAACCATAAAGTAAACAGAAGTATAACTATAACATGAGAGTGGAATTTAAAATATAAACCCCCATTTTCTCAAATACTGCCCTATATGTATTTGGGTGCCTGCTTGGGAGCTTGACAGAAAGGACTGAGCTAGGGAACGGCAGAGAGTGTTATTTATTTCATAGAACTGAGATGAACAGCAAATGAGGTAGCAATATATGTAGATGTTCTGGCCCGAAGCAGTAGACATTCAGCAATGTCTCCTATTTGTCTCCCCACCACCATGGTGTGGAGGGAAGAATACACCACAGAATGAATGGTGAGTCAGCAACTCCAGATTCCAGCAGTAGCTGTTCCATTTAGCAGTTGTGACTTGTGTTAGATCTCAGAGGCAATGACTTACGGGGATTAGTAGACAGGTAAGGTGCTAGAATTACACACACACACACACACACACACACACACACACACACACACACACACGGAGGAATAGGAAGGAGACTGAGCGTGAGCAAAGGTGAGGTAGAAAAGACAAAATCTTGAGAAATGATAGAAAAACCTGTTTTGGCATCAGAGCAAACAGCTCTTACTAGACTAGACTCATTCTGCTGATGCTCTTATTTTTGTTTCTGGTTATGTTAAAATATATTTTAGACCCTGAAATAAATCTTGTAGATTTCAGATGCTTTAACCATGCTAACACCCAGCAAGCATTATTAAAATGGCTATTTTATGCTTCTATGCCTTTGCATATCCTTTCCCCTGTGCTTGTTCGTTTGTTTCTTCATGAAGGACCACTTTTCCGCCAAGCCTGAGCTAAATTATCACTTGGGAAACCTCCCCTTCAAACCTACCTCACCCTGAGGTGTACAAAATTGCCGCATCCACCATGTTCCCATAACATATGAATCTAATATATCACTTGTCATGCCATAGTGTAATTTATGTTTCTACATCTTCTCTGCAGTAACAGTGAATGAATGCCTTAAGAGACAGGCACTTTTATTTGTCTTCATATCCTAAATGCTCAGCAGCAATTTTTCAGCTTACTGATGCTCATATGCAATTGTTGTAGTAGCCTCAACATGGGCGGTTACATAAGTGAGAGATGCAAAGGGTTTCTCTCCCTCACTCGCTTCAGCAGAGCAGAGGCAGCCAGCCTGCAACCCCTCGCCAGTGGACCAAGAGAAAGCCTCCACTCACCTCTCTGGTGCCTCTGTAGCTCTCAGCCCGGTAGGAGGTAGGGCTCACTCCCCTGCCCAGCTCCCTCTCTGCTCCTTGGGACCTGTCAATGGATTATTGGATGTCCTGGTGCTGCCTGGATGATGCCAAGACTATTGTTTCCTAGGACGTGCTGTGTTTTCTCTCTGCCCAAGGGTGCTCTAACTAATTTCATTTTACCCACTAAGGATCATGTCTGGTAGGGTTCCAACTCTTCCTGCCAGAACTTCACCAGAGCTTAAGCCCTTACTTGCTCCTGGCTGCCAGGTGCCTCAGGAGCAGTGAGCGAATTTTATTTAAGGCAAACATTTATTGAAGTACAACATTTTAACAGCAAACTGCACAAATGAGAAGATGACAAATTGATACACAAGACTGCACAAATCAGACAATTACAACTGGACACCCTTGTAACTAGCATTCGTATCGAGACAAAGAACATTACCTGAATCCCAGCAACTTTTCACATCTTCTTTGAGGCACCATTACCTCCTCACTAAGGGTAACTACCATCCTGGTTTTTAATGTTATAGATCTGCTTACTCTAATGCTGAATTCCTATTTCAATGAAATCACCAAGTATATCCCCTTTAGTATCTGGTTTCTTCAGCTCATCATTATACTTGCGACATGCATCCATGTTGTTCTGTGCAGTTTTGGTTAACTCATTCTCATTTGCTGTATTTAGCTGTATAAATATTCTACAATTTATTATTCATTCTACTAAATAGACATTTGGGCTGTTTCTATTACTTGGCTATTGAATACTGCTGCTATGAACAATCTTGTATATGTCTTTAGGCACACATGTGCAAGCGTTTCTAGTTGATATAAAAACAGGAGTCGAATAGCTTAGTTATGAGGGTCCAGCTTTAGTGTGTACCAAAGCAGCTACCTATAATCTGGGACTGGAGGTCCAGTGAGACCATTTGGGTAGTCATCTTTCTAGAATTCCCAGAGCATTATTTTCCTCATATTTTTCACCACTTTCCCTACCTGCAAGAGACTTCACCACTGATTCTGGTTGGATATATCCTACTCACCCTTTAAAGCACAGGTCTAACAATATTTCCACCATGAGGAGTCTCTTAAACACCGTCCATCCTTGTGTGTGTGTGTGTGTGTGTGTGTGTGTGTGTGTGTGTGTGTAAGAGAGAGAGTCTGACACTAGACTATCATTCCCTCAAAGGCAGGGACTCCAAGCATCTATAAAACCTCACAGAAGGCATATATAGTATGAGTTCGGCTACTATTTGTTAAATAATTGAACGAGTGAATGAATTCTCCAAACAATACCTGTGAATCTGGAAGAGCTGAATTGAGGTGAGGGGAGGGGAAGGATGCTGTGAAAGCAGGTATGATTTCAACAGACTAAAAATGGTCTTGAACTCAGAGTGGGAAGGAGGGAAGGCAGGATGGTCCAGAGGCTGGTTATATTTTAAAGAGAAGGCCATTAAGATATGATGACTGGTTAGTGGTGATTTCAATGCAAGAAGAAAAAGAAAAAATATTTGCTACTCTGTATAAATGGGAAAATAAACCGTTAATAGAAACAGAAAAACCAGGAGAAATCCCCAGTGGAAAGGTAAACAATAAACCTCTTCAAGCAAGGTGAGTTCAAGAGAAGGTAACAAAGGAACATCTAAGATGAAAAATTCCAGCAGAAAACTAGAAATAGAGGATGCAAGCTCAGGAAAGATAAAGAGATAAATGGACCAGGCACAGATCTGGTAATCTAACCAGAGTTCATAGTTTACAGTGAAGCTAAGGACACAGATGTGGTTCTTGAGTAAAGTGTGAAGGAAAAACTGTCAAGAACTGGAGGAAGACAAAGAGACGCAGTGGAACAGACAGGGATCTGCCTGATAAGTTGGAGGGCAAGCAGGATCTGTGAAAAAGGAGGAGCCACAGGATGTCTAGGTGGAAAGGGCTGTCAGGAGTGCCAATTGCAAAACAGCAGTGGGGCAGCTTGGGGACAGAGGAAAGGCTGCCGATCTGTGATTAAGAAACCAACGGTGACTGGAGTGAGCTGCCATTTGCAGCTTCAAAAACACATTTTAAGTGCCCCTCAAGATGTTTTTCAAATCTCAGTGCTTAGAGGAATGTGAGACTGGTTAGTTAAACTTACTCCTGGAGCAAGCTAAATCTAGAACACAAAGCTCACAGGACACACCCAAGGCCAACAACAACCCAAAGCACCAAGTCTGGCCAACAGTTTCATTTGCTCTAATACCTCTGATTTGCCACGATCTTCACGAATCTTTACAATCTAACTCACGGCTGGTTCAAGCATCTCAGTTGCTTCAACCTTACAGTCACTGAGCGTGCAAACTCTGGTCTAAGGTTCTAAAGGTAATGGTAGCACTGGAGCAAAAGGAGATGCCTTCCTCTGTCACATGCACTATCTTCTATAACTCATGAGCAGCATCAGCAAATCCTTCTAGATGCATTTGTCCGTGGAACTTCATTTCATTTAAACCATTGCCCAGACAATGCATTAAATCATGGACAGAGTGGCAGAGAAAATTAAATACACAAACTACAGATACATGTGAAATAAAACTGGGAGTTGTGGATGAAAGTAAGGAGTTGTGGGTGAAAGTAACTGCCAATAACTCAAACAGGTAATAACTGCCAGTAACTACCTGTTTTTATTGTTCTACCAATTTTCTTGTCCCTCTGTACCTGTTCTAGACCAGCTTTATAAACCTTGGCCGTAGAAGATGACTTGACACCTTCAAGATGGCACGAAAGAAAAAAATAATCCAAAAGTTCTAGAGGAATGCATGAGCCATTTTTCTCTTCTTCAGATAAGACATAATCCACACTGCTTTACCATTAGTCAGAGGACACAGGCTGTGGATTTTGACAGTCAGCATTTGTCATGGCTAAAGATCACTATCTCTTAAGAACCTCTAATGAGATGAGTTTAACAATCATTTTGTTGAGAACAAAGGTGTGAAAGCACACATAATCCTCTAATTATCTAGTTGATGGACTTTATCTCTGATATAAACACATATAAGTCTACAGTCACAAAACAAAATATCATAACTTTATACAAGTTCAGCACAGGACTTTATTTAGAAGATGACATATTTGAACAGCTAACTCAGCTAACAGAAGAATGTTACACTATGAATTAAAGAATGATTAATACTATATGTGTTAATATCAAAATCAAGAGGTTTATATTTTGTTTGATATTGTATTATTGAAGTGCAACTCAGTGGTATCAAGTAGGTAATTTAAACACTCTTGGTATAATTAAGGATTTAACACTAGATCTGAAAAATCGAACACTTGGCAAATATAGTTGTATTTCAACAAAGCAACTTTTCCCTAAAAGTTAGAAGTCTTGAATAAAAGATTACTCCCCAATTAAATAATTAGTGAAAAGAAATCTTCAGGCTTTTTGGAAATACTATACCACACCTTTATTTTAGCCAAAGTTTCTAAAACTTGGAAATGAACTGTAAATTTTCTGATAAAGAGGCTTAGAACAGACCTCTTAATATTTAAAACAAAGACTATTCTTTGAATGATGGTTTACAGTGAACAAGACTTTCTGTTCACAAACTTCAATTCCTCAATCACATCAACAGATAAGCAAAAGGAAACGTTTTTGCCCCATCAGGAAAACAATGTATGGAACAAAATATTCCAGAATAACTCTGATCAGTGTTATGCAGGAGGATGATATCTGCTTACTCAAGAGATGAAAGATACGTAGTTGGATGCAGTTCACAGAGTTCGTCTAGTCTGATCATTAGCTTAGCTGCCAGGGCAGGAATTGAGTGTAAACTTCAATGACTACTGGGTATGATTTTTCAGTTAAGAGAAAAAAAACCCCAAAAAACCCACACTGTATTCTAGAACTTAAATTCTCAACTTCTCCATAATCTCTTTTTCATTTTCATTCTGGCCACTTTCACATCAAACTGTACATCTGATAAGGGAACCTAGTGAAACTGTGGGTAATAAAATGCAGTAGGCTAAAACTGAGGTAAAATAAGATACCAGGAAGATCATGAGGACATGTAAAAATCCCAACTGAGTTGCTGACTTCTTTCTGAAGTGCTCTGAAATGCTATGGGTATGGGGAAATCTCCATACATTTGCAAACAGAAACATTACTATAAAAATTTTGTCAATATGGCTTGTCAAGTGTTAAAAATAAATTTATGGTGGTACTTATATACTGGGTTGCTACTAATTTTAATTAATTATTCAGGAAGTCTGATGAACTTAGGAAAATTTAAGAATAACTTGAAAATAATTTAGTTAACCAATTTAAAATTGTTTTTCTGATTTAAGATATGAACACTGGTAAAAACATTTTTAAGTGATCACATAATTGAATGAAAAAAAAATCAAGGCTGGATTTTTTTTCCTATGGTTCTTGAAACAGACCCAACTTTCTGCTAAACCCTACTATCTTCTTCAGCTGCTTGGACATCATGAAACTACTTGCCTCTTTTATGCCTTTTCTATTCTTCACGGATAGTGTATCTATACATCTATATCAACACATCCATTTATTTATCTATAAATTTATTTATTTATATTTTTATTTTCCAGGGGCTAAGAATCTATTTGAACCAGGCTTTCAAAGCGAACCTTCATTTGTATTTGTTTCCTAGAAAAGTTACACACATAACAAATGAATCAAATGCATGGACTGATCAATGACAACAGTTACAAACGCGACATGCTCCAGGAGGCGGAGCTCTCCGACCTCACCTGTAGAAGTATGAACACCCCCTGACTGTGTTGTGAGTGAAATGTTCCTGAGTCTTCTCATTTCCAAAATCTTCCAGCGGGTCTGACCACAGGATATCACACATAGGTCCATAAGCAGGTGGTTCTTTGAATCGGTCTAACTAAGAAAAATAGAAGACAGAGAGCAAAATACTAATCTTTGGAAAGTTGGAACTTAGAAAATAGAAGAAACCAGCATTTCACAAAACCCATCTTTGCTTCCCAGTCACTGTGCAGAGTGAACTCCCCAACCTTTCTCCTGTTCTGAGGTCTTTCCTCCCCATTCTTCTACTCCTCACCTCTTCCGTTTTCCTTCCTTCTTCTTCCTGATGCTCAATTATCATCTGCCTTCATTTCACCTTCATTTCTACCTCCCTCTCGCCTCTTTAATTCCCACCCTGTTTTTCCTTCCTCCTGATTTCCTCTTTGTCTTTCTCTCCTCCTTATTTTCTTTTTTAAATTCTAGCCAAGTGTTTTAGTTATTACCAACTGATGTTCTACCTGTGTTTCATTTCTTGAGAAGCTTTTATTTTACTTGATTTTGGGGAAAATTTTTGTTACTGCCTCCCATTGAAATGTGATTTAGAAATCAGGATAGGGAACAACTTATGGTGTTTGTATTTAACAATATAATTTTGAGAACAGACAGCTTTCATTTTGAGAGTAAGTACGTGCTGTATGACATTTTGGGTATTCACTCATTAGGGGTTAGGTTTCTAATTAAAACCAAGCTGATTAGAGTTACCTTACATACCAATCCTAACAATAAGCAGTAAAATAAACCCCAATTTAGCAGGTCATTTTTCAGTTCACAGTCCTAATTTTCCTAGCTTTACCTGAAGTCCTCATATGAAATCAATTTTCGAATTTTCTAGCTATACACGTTGAGCAAAGCCATATTTCAATTTAAAATCGTACATTTAGAAGCTGTGAGCACTATAATAACTGAAAATGATATTTCACCAACAATTTTATAACACTGTCACTTTCCCATAGTTTATCCTGATTTAACTGCAATGAAAGGATTTGGGGTGAAGTTAGCAGATACTAGGGAGTCTCTCGAACAAAAGCATAACACAGCTATGAAAACTCATTAAGAACTGAAATTCTGCATATTTGATACTACAATATTAAAAAAAATAACCCACGGGACAGGTGAATATATAAGTCTGACAGCCCACGAAATTCTTTTTCTGAGACATACAAGGTAATGTAAATAATGGTCTTGCTACATAGTGTTTTTTTTTTTTTTTACTAATATCTAAAAAGTACGAAGCATATATTTCACATTTTCAACACCCAATGAAAACCTTCAATAAGACAAGACCCTCTATATTTGAACCATTTTGTGATCCATAAAATATTCATTGCGAACTTAGACTTGCTTAAGAGACTTAAATAATTTATGCTTTGGAATAATTCATACAAGAAAAATAATGCTTGTCCATAAAAATACAGAATTTCTTTCTAAGAAACAAGAACTTAGTATCAGGGCTAGAGCCATAAAGGAGACACTTTCTGACAAAAGTGGCTTCCCAGCTAGGGCTTTGGTAAAAACAACCAGAGTACAGAACTTATGCTGGAAAAGTTATGGAATGCATTCTAAAATTCATATCATCTACAGCTAAACAACTATGAAACTGATTAAATAAAATAAGTGTGGCAGAAACGCTGACATATGGAAAACGCAAACCAAAAATCACTCTACCTCAAAGTCTAAAGCATAATGATAATGAGAGAATTGAACACACTATCTGAAACATGCTAGAAATAAAGTCCTAGGGTTAGCAAAGGATATTTTAAAAATCTACATAATTTGTGATAAGAAATGTAGTTACTGATTTCAGGAGTCCATCAGATTGCAGAATAAATTGGTTTCATTCATGCAGACTCATGTACGTGAACTCAATGACTACATTTCAGTGTTCCGTCTCCACAGAACTTTAAATGTAAAGCAAATACCAATCCTTTGTGTGTTATAGAACACCGGAAGCAGATGCGTAATGGCATCTTATAAAAAAGGACACAAGCACACAGAGCAGGCTTATTTAATGTACTTTCGTTTCAATTTAAAAATAAAACCCATGCATTTCCTTTCTAACAGGAAAGTAAATACAATCTTATTTTTTACATTTGAAGACCTGAACTTTAACGATAGAGCATTCAGGTAGAATTCAAATGTTTTACTTACCTAAATATCATTTTCCTTTAAAAAGCAATGACATTTTAAAAGGATACTGAGCATAATCAAAGAAATAAAAGATGTCTCTTCCACTAAATAAAAATATCCTATGCTACATTTTCTCATGAAAGAGGTATTTCTACACTCAACCTAACTCATCTTTTCTGCTGGCTAAAACAATGCTAATAGATAGTGTTAAATTAAGTAGAAAAATATCTCTTGTAAAAAATGAACTGCTTGTCACCTCACCACTCAATACAATCAATAGAAGAGCATCATCGCCTTTGTTAGATTGTAACGTTAAAAGTTTAAGCTGCAAAAGCAGATTTTTTAAAGAATAATAATATGGACACATTTTAAAAGTCCTGTTGTGATATTTCCCCAAGACAAAAACGATGTCTTTTAACTGTAACATATCATGAATATACAATGGGTTGTTTGAAACAAGTCAAAAGGAAATGAAAAGGCATATATGTATATCTTTTTCGTGATCAAATATTTTACATTTCTAATGTCATTTCACATGGCAAAATGAACCTTGAAGTTTTAAAGTATAAATATATCCTTCTTTCTAGATAAAAAATGAATACAAAGAAGATATTCACGACTAGTTTGCTGCTACTGCTAAGTCACTTCAGTTGTGTCCGACTCTGGTCGACCCCATAGATGGCAGCCCACTAGGCTCCCCAGTCCCTGGGATTCTCCAGGCAAGAACACTGGAGTGGGTTGCCATTTCCTTCTCCAATGCGTGAAAGTGAAGTTGCTCAGTCGTGTCCGACTCTTAGCGACCCCATGGACTGCAGCCTACCAGGCTCCTCCGTCCATGGGATTTTCCAGGCAAGAGTCCTGGAGTGGGTTGCCATTGCCTTCTCCCATGACTACTTTAGATCATTTTAATTCAAAACGTTATCTTAAAGGCAGGGAAATTAATGTTATGCATTTATTACTGAAGGACTAAAAATGGCTAGACCTGGAAAATAACAGAACTTACTTTTCTGATATCATCTAAAGTGTTTATCTCTGGAGACAAACCGCCGTGTACACACAGGAACTGCTGGTTCATCAGGGCAGCCAGGGGCAGGCAGTCAAAGGCATCCATGCAGGCATCATATACACGTTCTGAATACTTTATTTTACCTTTAAAACATTATCAAAAACCAATTACTTACTCTTATGATTTCAGAAGTAGGATTGGTTCATAAAAATTAATTTTTTTGTTTTCTTGCTGGAATCATATTAGCATATAACTATACATGCAAAGTTCTAAATATGATTAAAGACTTTTTAAAGTTATATATTAACGTTTACATCTACTGTTTTTTACTTTTGTGGTTCATCCATATTTGACCATCTTTAATAATTTTTTCTATAATGGAGGAGAGAACTTTTGCATACATACATTTCTGCTATTTATTTACAGTGTTAGTTGCTCAGTCATGTCCACTCCATGTGACCCCATGGACTGTAGCCTGCCAGGCTCCCTTATCCATGGAATTCTCCAGGCAAGAATACTGGAGTGGGTAGTCATTCCCTTCTCCAGGGAATCTTCGTGACCCAGGAACTGAACATGGATCGCCTGCATTGCAGGGAGATTCTTTACCATGTGAGCCCCCAGAGAAGTCCTATTTATCTACAAATGTATATTAAATACAGAACAGAACACAAAAACTAGGAGATCAATGGAAGAAGATACAAAACTGGATGATTCTCCCGAACTTTCTTATAGAAAAGCAGATAGCAAGAAAGTTTCCAATGTTGCTTCTAAATCACTGCACATTGCTTTTCCTTTATTAACTTACAACTAATGTTTTTAGAGAAGTTTTGTGTTCCATTGAAATAGGGCTAAATGAATGACAGAAAGAAATTTAAGTTTCCAAAGACAATGAGGGAAATTAAGACAGAGGAAAATGACATTTATATGAGGTACTCCTCACCCCTAGTTTATTTCTGTAAGAAGTTGTCTTTAATTCTGTAAAATCTACTTGAGGCTGGTAAATCCTTTGCGTCCAGAAAGAGAAGCACAAGGTTCAATCTGTCCTCCATTTGATTTTATTGAGTGATTTGAGATTAAAAAGTAGGATTATCCTGAACGGCAATATTCTGACTACTTTAAAATATAACTTACTCGCTTGTTGCTTAGGCTTGTTGTTGTTGTTGAGTTGGTAAGTCATTTCCAACTCTTTGCAACCCCATGTACTGCAGCATGCCAGGATTCCCTGTCCTTCATTATCTCCTGGAGTTTGCTCAAACTCATGTCCATTGAGTCAGTGATGCCATCCAACCATCTCATCTCTGTCACCCCCTTCTCCTCCTGCTTTCAATTTTTCCCAGCATTAGAGTCTTTTCCAATGAGTTGGCTCTTTGCATCAGGTGGCCAAAGTACTGGAGTTTCAGCTTCAGTATCAGTCCTTTCAATGAATATTCAGGATTGATTTCCTTTAGGATTGACTGGTTGGATCTCCTTGCTGTTCAAGGGACTCTCAAGGGTCTTCTCCAACACCACAGTTCAAAAGCATTAATTCTTTAGCACTCAGCTTTCTTTATGGTCCAACTCCTATCTATACATGACTACTAGAAAAACATAGCTTTTACCATGTGGACCTTTGTCATCCAAGTGATGTCTCTGCTTTTTAATATGCAGTCTAGGTTTTTCAGTTTTTCTTCCTAGGAACAAGCATCTTTTAATCTGCTGTCTAGGTTTGTCACAACTTTTCTTTCTAGCAGCAAGCATCTTTCAATTTCATAGCTGCAGTCACCATCTGCAGTGATTTTGGAGACCAAGAAAATAAAATCTGTAACAGCTTCTACTTTTTCCCCTTCTATTTGCCATGAAGTGCTGGGACTAGATGCCATTATCTTCATTTTTTGAGGGGTGAGTTTTAAGCCAGCTCTTTGACTTTCCTCTTTCACCCTTATCAAGAGGCTCTTTAGCACCTCTTCACTTTCTGCCATACAGGTGGTGTCATTTCATATCTGAGATTGTTGATATTTCTCCTGGAAATCTTGATTCCAGCTTGTGATCCATGCAGCCCAGCATTTCACATGATACACTTTGCATAGAAGTTAAATAAGCAGGGTGACAACATACAGTGTTGATGTACTCCTTTATCAATTTGGAACCAGTCAGTTGTTCCATGTCCAGGTCTAACTGTTGCTTCCTGACCTGGATACAGATTTCTCAGGAAGCAGGTAGGGTGAACTGGTATTTCCATCTGTTTAAGAATTTTCCACAGTCTGTTGTGATCCACACAGCCAAAAGCTTTGGCTTAGATGATTTTCTGGAAACCCCTTGCTTTTTCTATGATCCAATGAATGCTGACAATTTGATCTCTGGTTCCTGTGCCTTTTCTAAACCTTAGGCTAAATCACATCAAATATTAATTCAAATTTTATATCATTTATAAAGAACTTATACTTTGAAAAGAAATTCTTAATTCTCTTAACTCGCCATGCTCAGAAAGTAATATGAAATGATATGGTCTCATTTTTTGAGCTTTTTACTTTTAAGCAATGGATCGTAATGTAAAACTCTGTATGGATTAAAATGACTATTTAGCATACACGATGTTAAAAGAGAAACCAGAAGTATACTTACATTCTTGTTTAAATGTGAAATACTCTGTTAGATGTCTACATTCATGATTTCCACGAAGTAAAAACAGTGTTTTGGGGTAAAGAATTTTCAAAGCCCACAAATACAGCACACACTGAGAAAAAAAAGAATAATATAAAAATAAATATTTTCCATTATAGTTACACATACTTTGGCTCACATACCAGGAAGATATTAACAAAATGTGCTAGTATGGCCAAGAGTCTCCAAAAGACTATGTCTTTTTTAAGGAAGATATTGAAAATCAAACAGAAAATATTATTTCGGTACCAAGCCAGATTCATCTATGTGTGCTCAGCTGCTCAGCTGTGTCCAAATCTTTCGCACACCCATGGACTATAGCCTGCCAGACTCCTGTGTCCATGGGATTCTCCAGGCAGGAATACTGGGGTGGGTTGCCCTTTCCTCCTCCAAATGCTCATCCATACTAAAATATAAATGTTGCACTGGGGATCTAGACAACACACCCAAACAAACAATGGACTACATACAGTCTGTCGGATAAACCCAAAATGAAAATATATTAAAAATGAAAATATACTTGCGTAAAAGTATGAGAAGAAATGTGATGAACAGCTAATAAATAAAATAAAGCCACTTCTCTTTGTAAAGCGAATTATTTTGAATAGAAATGGAAGAATTAGCAAGGAAAGGCCTGACAAAATTTGGAAGCAGGCACTGATAAGCTCAGGCTAACCTGGATTGTGTCTCTATTTCCTGTTATGCTCTTTTCTCCTTCACTAGTCTTCTCTCCCATTATCTTGTCTCTTATTTCAGTGCTTTTGGTATTTAAAGCCTTGACCTTTTCATTTCATATATAATTGTAATCAAAATGAAGGGCAAGGAATCTCACTACACATGCTGTGGACAGCTAGGGGAAACTTTTCATATATCTTAAAACTCACAAAATGATTAGTTGTATATTGCAGTTTGTATAAAAATGAGGCTTGGAATCAACCTCCCTTGACACAGTCTTCCAGAAGCGGGAATTAAGATAACTGGGATACTCAAGTATTAACATCAATTTCATTATCCTCAAATAGCATTCATTAAAAATCCACAGGGAAGAGAAAATCACACTGAAAACAAGTGTGCTTTTTAATTCTCATGAAATTTATTCTGAAAGTGAAGCTAAAGAACCAGAAGAATATTGAGACAAGTCTGATTCTAGTTACTAAAATCTAAAACCCCAAATAATGCAATATTTACATTTTAATAATGAGCTTTCTAACATATGGTAGGAATGAGGGACAAGCTACTGCCAATTCATCTGTAGTGCTGCCTATGAACAATCATCATTTCTGTCAGCCCATATGATTATTTATTAAGTCAATGGAAGTAAATGTTTGAATATATAGCCCTAGTTTTAAAGAAAGAAAAAATATGCATTATTGAGTTGTTCAAGCCAGATACTGTCCCCAACTATGCAATTATAACTGAATAAACAAAAATGATGAGCTAACATCAAATTTTAAATATATATATTACATTAAATAATTTTACAATGACTAGTTTGTGCTTATAATTATTGCCTAAAGTTGATGTGAAAGATGATATTACTATTTTCTGAGAAGTTGACCAATGGCCAAATGGAAGGATTATGATCTTTTGATAAGTGTAAAAATCCCCTATTATCTCAGTGGGTAGTAGGTGTTTCAATGAGTCTCTCTTATGTATCAGGTTTAGAGGTGCACTTATAGTGTTCTAGCAAAAGGAATGTATATTATCAAGCTTGTCTCACATTTCAGAGAAGATATACACAGTTATTAACGTCAATGTGAGAGCCATTCTGATTTTAAATTTATGACTGTTATCATATGTATATTTTGCTTATATATTATGTATAAATAGTGTAATTTAAAATTATAAATTGAAAATATAAATTAAATTATAAATTATATATGCATATATCTTTCCCAAATAGATTGCTAACATTGGATGTTGATTTGGAATAGGAATGGGTATGTGAAATTTTTAAAAATTACATTCACTTGTTGAAATTGTATTTAAGGCATATACTGGGAGAGAGACTATGTGCTTTGGCTATATTGTAGTTACTTTTTAAAAAGATTTTGTTTTTTGTTTTCACTAAAGCATAATTTATATGCAGTGAAATGTATATATCTTAAATGTACTGGTCAGTGAATTTTTCCATATGTATATTCCCATGAAACCACCACCCAGATTCAGTTACATTTCAGCATCCAGATGGCTCCCTTGTGCCCCTCCCCCAGTCAATATCCTTTGGAAAATGTTACCACAGTTCCGAACTCTTTAGATTAGTTTTACCTATAACAATGCATTTTAAAGCAAAGCTATAATCTCTCCAACAAAAATCTAAACTGCAACTTAACCCCACTCAGATACTACCAAAGGAATCACATTCTAGAGCCCACATACTCTTTTTCTGCCATCTGTTAAAGATCATGTTTTGACATCAGCACATGGTTTTATCACCTCTAGTCTTAATTACTATAGCTCTTTCATAACTGAAAACTCAAAGGTTCTATGGATTCCTTATCCTATCTATTTACCTTTTCAACGATTCAATACACATTTCATATCCCTTATTATGTAATGGACATAAAGCTCCCTGCATGGAGTAGAAATTTAGGAAACAGTGACTCCTTTCCTATAAATGAGAAGGAACACAACCAGAAAGGAGAGGGAGTAGAGAGAGAATGGGGGAGAAAAAAGAGAGATGATGGAGAGAAAAAGGAAGGGAGGGAGGAGGGAAGGAGGAAAGAAAACACTAAAGAAAACTCAGTTTCCAAATTCTTGGCTCAGAGGACCCTAAAAATAAGAGTCTTCTTTTCACATTTTATTTCCCTCTCCCCCGTGGCAAGAATAAAATATCTTCCCAAACACTGAACAAAACCACAAATGCAGCCAATATGGAATAAGTGGCACAGTAAATGACAGGGCAAGGGGTGGACTGGAGAGTGGAGCCCCGCCAGCCTTCGCCCTCAACATCTGGTGGGAGAGAGCTGCCAAGCACAACTCTGTCTTGCTCGCAACTATTTTGTCATCTAAAGTTCTAACATTCTGGAGATCTGAAGAGCTTAAAATTACAACTTGATATTCTTTAAAAGAAAAAAAAAACAAAGAAAGAAACCCCATGTAAAACATTATCACAATTAATAAACAATGAAATAAAAATTAGTTAAATAGCTGTTTTTTTGGTCCATGTGGTATCAGATGGCTAATATGAATAAAATTTTCATTGGATTTATTGAGTAAGGTAGAAACAGAGGCAAGTTCAATTGGCTTTTTTTGCATGGTGATATTTAAATCAGTTGCACTAACCACTTTCAACAACACTTTGACTATTTTTTCCTGTCTAAGTAATTAAACAGTTATTTACAATTTAACGTGGACTTCCCTGGTGGCTGAGATGGTAAAGTGTCTGCCTACAATGCGGGAGACCAGGGTTTGATCCCTGGGCCGGGAAGATCCCCTGGAGAAGGAAATGGCAGCCCACTCCAGTACTCTTGCCTGCAAAATCCCAAGGACAGAGGAGCCTGGTAGGCTACAGTCCACAGGGTTGCAAAGAGTCAGACACGACTGAGAGCCTTCACTTTCACTTTATAATTTAAAAATTAGCTTGGTTTTGTAAATACAAAAGATTTGCGCATCCTCTAATCTTTTTATTAATTATTATCACAGGCATAGTTTTCTCTTATGTATCTATCTTCCTCAGAGAAGCAGCACTAAGGATATAATTTTCTTCATTAGTTTAATTGGCTTGACTACAGCAGTGCAATGATTTACTTTGTGTTTATTCTTAAAAACTTGTATGGGGAGTCAAGAAGGATGTAAAAGAAGAAGCAAGAAAGGAAACATATATATGTGTGTGTGTATATATATATTCAGCCTTGGATATATATCAAGCAGCTCCCTAAAATAGCTATACATGCTATGAAACATTCCAATCAAAAATGCTGTCTCTCAGTCACAGGACGATCAAGTGAGGGATGTGTATCGGCTGGGAAAAGATCCAGATTTGTGAAATGTCGAATGCTGCTCCTCTAAGCCATCATTTGCCTGGTCTGACAAGCACCCGGAGAAGCAGGGCTGGGGACTCGCAATGCACTATAAAGAGCATCAGATTCGAGGAGACAGCCAAACAATCTCTTCCTCGTGTCTGTGGCTTCACTCTGTCACCTAACATCACCCGCTGCACTGTTTGCTTGTTATTCTCAGGCAGAAGCACGGAACACTGCCTGACGTACCGTGGTTCATGCTAGTCTATGGGTTCACAGCTAGTAAATACAATTCTTCCTACTTAAAGGAGTCTGAGGCCTGGGCTGAGATCTAGTTATTAGTACTGTGGGAGGGGCTCAAGGCAATGTCTTGCAGTGCAGAATGGCTAGAAAGGGAACCCGATGAAGTGAATAGAAGGACACAGCTGTGTGTGCCTCTTCTTCCAAATCTGAGTTTTCCGTGCATTCTCATAGAAATACATTCAGCCGTGAACCTATATATGTAAGCTTATATGTGTGTACACACACATACACACACACACAGACACAAAGAGATTAGACAGCATAATGCCAGCATCAGAAAGAGGATGGTATTTGATGTGAGACAAATTATGACCCCCAGGCAAAATTACCTCTCTTATCACTACTCAAAAGCTTGCTTGTTTTATTTGGGCTAACTTTATGGGGGTCAGTTTCTAATTCTGGCAGAAGAAGAGTGGAAGAGAGGCGAGGAGGGAGTTCATAAAATGATCTTCATGTACTGCCCAGAACACATTACCCAGTGCCTGTAAATACTGCCCAGATGAGACTGTATGAAATCTGACCCTACTCTTCAAAGCTAATTTGGTAAAAATTAAACTTAAGTGCTCTTCTTTGCCCAGAGAACAGCCAAAGGAGAAGACTTGCAGTGCAACTCTGAATTATTAAGATGAATCAGGATGTCTGTTAGGAGATAGTACACTCTGGAAAACTGAGCTCTCATTTTAGGATTTGTCTTAAAGCAACAGGTTTGCCCTTTAGATTACATTGGTGAGGGAGTGGACTGTGTGCATGTTTGCACACCTGTAAATTAATAAAACAGTATATAAAAGTGTCTGCATCACCTACGTGTACATTTTTTTATGGCTTGTTTAGTGAATATATGGCCAAGGCATGGGACTGGAAAGAGCACAGACTTTGAATCTTGGCACTGCCATTTACTGTGTGTGCGAGTCTCTCTGAGCCTTGGTTTTGCAGGCTGGAAAGGAAGACATTCACAAGCTCCTTGAAGAGCTATGAGGAATAAATGAGATCATTTATACTAGGCAAACAATACCATTTCTAACTTGCAAACAATGTCAGTTTCCTTAACCCACAATTAAAAACCTCACAGTATCTTCAGTAAGTATATTTTACATAAATGACTGTTCTGTTTGAAATAGGATCATATCACTGAGCCATCCTCAAACTCCTCAAAGATCACAATCTAATCAAAATGGATCATTTTTACTTATGAGGCCATCACATTTTTGTCATTTTGTGTGCATGTGGCCAAGTCCCTGGGGCTGTACTCTCAGACTTCTAAAGTTTAATTAAAGAGCTGTTTTTAAAGATGGGAACTATGGTACATGCATCTCAGAAGTTTTAAAGTTTATCAGTGTCCTCTGATAGCCACATTTGGTATTTCCCCAACGTTTGTTTTCAGATTTTTATTCTTTGCTTAAATTATAGAAGATACTAATATATATTATATAAACTATCATAGTTCAAGTATCTAGATTAATTGTAGACTAAAATTAAAATCTACTGAGGAACCAGTTAGTGATTACTGCTTCTCAACTTCTTTACTTTAAAGAAACAGTTCTAAAAAAGCTCTAATTAGAGAGAGTTTATGAAGTTTCGAGAGGTAAATGGACTGGTAACGTTAAGAAAAAAAGTTCTAACACAACACTCCATCATTTGGCTGATAAAAATAATCAGTCCCTACAGGAGAGTCTTCACCATTCTTTGCTTAGAAGATGAGATTCAAAGGAAGTATATAGTACACCGATTGCAGTCATTCTCTGAACCTTTCATAGGAACATAGAAATGTCAAATGAATAATGTCAATTTGAGTCACTAAAATAATTTTTAAAAATATTTACTTAGATTCCACATAACCTTAATTTAAGGGAAGAACAGAAATTCTTTACCTCCCATTGCAGTTTCCTGTCTACTACAGTCTTGCTCAAATCTGTCTACACACGGAAATCACATTTAGCCAAGTCAACAAACTCTGGCCCACAGGAAATAACTATGCCCCTTCTGGAAAACGTCTTCAAATGAGAAGGCATACTCTTTCTCTCTTCTTTTCCTTCAAGCTGCATGTAATGTGAGAACATGAGGGCTGAAGCTGGTGTGGCCCAACCTCTTGGGTCATGAGGTTGACTTTGGAAGGAGGTCACACTCATCAGATCAATAAGGCAGACAGCCTGGGCCCTGGGGCCAGGCTGAGTCACACCAGTCATGGTCCACCCATCTATGGGTTTTTACTTGAGAGAGAAATAAACTTCTGTTCAAAACCACCATTATTTTTTTCTTTACTCTTGGCAGATACTAGCCCTAAAGTGATACAAGGTCTCACAAAATTTGTACTCCTTCACGCTTCTCTGCCATGTTGGTGAAGTCAGCCCATGAATGAGGTTTTACAAGGTTTCTTAATTTCTTCTTCTGTGCTTTTCTCACTTCAGTTTTCCTCTGAGCTAAATCTTACTTGTTCTTTGTTTCTTATCCCAGCCATATATGCTCTCAAAATTCTCCCAAATTTCTATATTCCAGTGGTAATTATCTTCTGTACCCCTTTTATCCCAAGATTTTAATAACCAGTTCAAATAACAATTGAATCCTGGATGACTATCTGTTTTAGGCTTCTGATTCTATAGAGCTTTTTATAGTTATATTTTCCTGTATTGATTTAGGCTTCTGGAGAGCAAGGATGTATACTTCTTTAAATTCTCCCAATTACCGTGCATATACATTTTATGTGCTTGATAAAACTTGCTTACTAAATGGTAGAAATACCTAAATGTATTTCCTTTTTTTGAACTTCTACAACCCTCCCTCCCTTACCAGCATGAATAATTAAGAAACATGTGATCTTTAAATGTGATTAATATATTGATGGCTATACACAATGTGTGTGTATATATATACATATATATATACACACACACTACAGACACACATACATATGGTCAATGACTGGAGGTGAACTGAATTGCAATACCACCCCCTTCAAAAGTTAGTGTAACAGTTTAAAAGTAAAAGCCGTCTAAGAGTGATGTTTTAAACGTTAAATATTCCTATAATAAAATATTATGATAAAATTTTAAAACCTAGAATTTCTTTTATAAATGATTACTACGAATATATTACATTGGTGTGGGTCTTCAGTAAATTTGATTTCTCTCTTTACTTAAGAATAATTGTTTTCCTTTTTAAAGTATTATTTCCAAGAGTACATATAATGTCATCTGCTATAGCATGAGCTCTTTAAAACTTATTCTTATTTATAATTATTTCTTTTAATAAGTATTTATAAGTTATTTCTATGTATGAAATACCACATTAAGCACCAGGAAGAAGAGCAAAGGTGTGAATAAAACAAGACCCTTGACTTTATTTTGAACGTAACTTCTACTTACCTGAAACAGAAGCAGTTGGGAGGCTGAGGATGAACGTCTACTCAAAGGTTATCTGTTTTGTTTTAATAAATGATTTTGACAAATAACCCTAGTTAGATGACAGGTGCCATACAAGACAAAACAGCAGCTGTGAGTGTACTCACACACACTCACACACAAATGCAGACAGACAGACATGCACTTGATTATCCATTTACAAAAATAACTTAGTGCCTCCTAAGATATAACCGCACAAATCTGTTTATTTAATCGACTTTTATTAGTTCTCTCAAGAGGAGACAGAATTAGCTAATGTAAAATATGATGCAATTTTTGCAAAGTTGCAAATTTATAAAAAGTACAAAAGGCAAAATCTTACTATTAGCCAATTCCTTGACATTTCTATGCAATAAGAAGCACATAGGAATCAATGAAAAATAGGAATATATAGCATCTCCCAAAGTATATGTATTAGAGTTTATTGTTACAGACTAGGGATTTATTTAACACAATAATATTCACCACTTTTATCTTGCTAAAATAGTGTTAATCCATTACTCAACAGCTAAAAGGAATCATGCAGACTTACTTCGATACTGAAGTACCCTCTGTCAACATAGTCCCCTAAGAAGAGGTAGCGAGTGTTGGCAGGAGATCCCCCCACTTCAAAGAGTTTCATCAAGTCAAAGAATTGTCCATGGATGTCCCCACAAACTGAAAGAAACAAAGAAAATTCATTTTATGGTTATATTATGTTCCAATTCTGAATTAGATAATAAAATTACAAAATTTTAGAGCCAGAAGGAATTCAGAGGCCATCTTAGCCACAACATTCTTTTGCAAAACAGGAAAGTAAGACAGAGTTTCCAAAGTTAATCTGTGGCAAACCTCGCTTTGCATCCAGGTCTCTATCACTTCACAGATTAAATGGAAAAATAACAACAACAATAATAATAGCTATTATTGTTGTGTGTTTAACAATTCTGCACCAGAATTGTTTAACAAAACTGCACTATGCTGACAGTTTTATACACAGTTTGTAATTTAATACTAACAATATCATGGAATAGGTTTTCCTTTTGCAGATGTGTCAAAGACAAAGAATTTGGCATAACCTATATACTGATATCTAAACATATCTATTACATGTTATTTTCTCCTGAAGAAAAGTTGATACATATTATAAAAATTATATTTAATTGACTCTAAAATGTCATCAATTATAAAACACATCATTATTTTAGGTACCATTGAGAAAGAAAAAAACCAATTAAATTTAAATTGATATCATAAATGAGCATTTTTATAAGATGAACCCTAGTATCAGATGTCAAACTTTTTTCAAATTTTGAAATGAAATCCTATAAAACAGTAAAAAAAAAAAAATCACTGGGAATTGCAATTTCTTAACTTTCTCACCTTCTCTTTAAAACAAAAATTCTTAAAAGCCATGTAGTCTCTCAGTTTAAAAACCAATTATTCAGTACTGTTTCATCTGTTACTTTCAAATCTCTAAAAAATAAATATTATCTCCATTATGGTTATGTGGCTGGACAAGATCACTGTTAAAAATGAATGATACAGAGTTTCAATTCAGATTTGTCTAATTCAAAGCTTTTGCTGTCAACTATCATGTTATAATATCTTTGACATTTTATAGGGTTTACATATGTGTATATATTTAATATTTTAAGACAATTTTATGCTTGAATGATGAATGATTTGGCTATTTCTTTCATGCTAAGAGGTTCACAGAATGAATGTATCAGTGAATAGGAAATCAAGAGGTCAAAGGATGCTTGCTATCTTAACACATTCTATGCTGTAGTCGAAAGCAAGCTGAAATATCTTCAACTTCATCCCTTTATGTGATGAAAGCTGACAGAAGGAAATATGAATCAAAGGGATTCACTGATTTAAAAAAATACTGTAAAACAATGGCTGAATAAAAATGCCATATAAATTCTCATTTTTGCCATGCAAAAGACCCTCAGGCTTCAATCCTGAGAGATTCTGGGTATGTTACTCAACTTCTCTGAGCCTCAATGTATTCATGTGTAAAATGGGATGATATTGGTACTTTAACTTACTTGGCTATTGTGAGAATTAAAGGTATCAATAATGTAATGGAATTAGAAGAGTTCCTGAAACCTGGTATGAACTTGAAAACTGTGAGATCAAAGTGGCATTTCAAAATAGTTGTATCAAAAATATCAAGGTACCAGAAAGAATGGGATTTTGGTGCTCAGGGTAACGGAGGAAGGAGGAATGAAAAACATTCTGGAGCATCTTCTTCACTTTTCCCTCCCCTCCTATCCTCTCTTGCCCTTTCCATTCCTCCATTTCAATTCCTGGCCACGGCTGGAAATTCATGGGTCATTATTTTTTATATTGTCATGTCAATGACAAATACCAAGACACTAATTCAGGTTGTGGATCATGAACTTGGAATTACTGACATACAATTGCAGCATAATCCGACAACTAGAATCACACAATTTTATAAATACATGGGCTCTAGATGATGTAGACATTAAGAACAACTTTTCTTTCACTGGAGTATAGAATTACATTATTGTGAATGCAATTTTATAAAAACTGGAAAGTAAGCTCTTCTTTTTGGCTTACAGTCACTTTGTGCTAAGAGAGAATCTCAATGATATATCAATACAAGATCACCACAATTACTGGATCTTGGCTTGATGATATAAAAGATCAGGGAGCAACTGCAGTAAAGCTGGCATGGGAAACAAGATACTCTGAAATTCAGTTACTAGTAGAATGGCCACATTACCACTGACTTTACCTTACACCAGCCACGCAATTCAAACCATGCTTTTATAGTAAGGACCACTTATGATAATCTTCAGCAAAGAAAAGCAACTTGCATATACAATCATAAAAAATACTCAAAGCCCAACGAAAGGAAACAGTAGCTCCAATAGAATATACCTGAATAATTGAGATATTTTGACTAAGGTTGAAGGATTTCCCAGATCAGTTTAAGTGAAAACCATGTATCTTTTTTTTCCCCAAAATCATTTTTATATCTATTTGGTCACCACCCTATTGCTTTTCTTATTCAGTAGATGCCAGTCTTCTCTGTCTCAAATAGGCCATGTTTCTTTCTTGTACACCCACAGGCTGACCCTTTTTCTTCCAGTAAGTCTGAGCTATTTGTCAGTATACTTCTTTCCAAAAGCATTCTTCTTTCCATTAACTTGTTATACTTTCTTCATAGTACTTATTACTCTCAGGAATAATCTAGCTGATTAATTTGCATGTCTGTTTCTTCCCTGATTCTTCCCACTGGACTGTAAGCTGTTTAAGAACTATAACCTGTGAGAAGCTGTCAGCTGTTGTCCACTGTAACCTGGACATGGAGAATGGTGCCTACCATCCAGTGGTAGAGAAATGTGCTACCCTAGAATTCTTCACCGGGCCTGTGCTGTGCTGAATTTGGAAACCCATTCATTACAGAAGTCAAGCTTTTGAGGGGCCCCTCAGACCAACAGAGATGGACCACAGTGGGAGTTTGCTCTGGTGGAAGCTGAAGGTCCTCAACTTGTCTGAGATGGTATTTGTTTTAAGCCTTTCAAGTCACAGCTTTCAAAACAGTATTGTGGCAAGACTGGGGGAGAATGAGGGACCTTCATGCAGGTTATGGTGATTTCTTTACCTGGTTCTACACCAGAAACACTTCTAGAGCTTTTGAAACTACAGATTCCTGGGTCCTGAATCAGAATCTCAGGAGATGCAGACTGATAACAAGCTCTTCAGAGGAAGTTATCTAGCCAGTAAGATGAGAGACCAGTGCTTTCCACCCTCTGTCTTAGCAGACTGAGCCCTCACCCTGCATGCTTGTGTGGTTCCCCTCACAGTACGCACAGGTGGGAGAGACACACATTGGAAAGGCAATTTTGTTCAATGCTAATCCCAGGTTGGTGTGAGATCAGAAATCCTTACTACCTGAAAGGATGCTATTGAAGTGATTGCTTGATGGAGTCTAGGACAGAGGGATGAATCTAAAACAAAGAGCACACTTATTCATGCATTTGAATGTGGCTATTGCTCAGGCCTTGTGCATTTCAGCTTTCAGATGAAGAATTCATCCCAAAGTCCTAATATTTGGGAACATTCACTATTGTGATTTCAAAAATCAAGAAGAGAGTGACCACCATACTGAGGTATTCATGCTTCAGTACCCAAAGGATGGAGGGTGGGGTTAGGACATCACACAGAGGGAAGGGTACCATGTCACGTTAAGTGAAAAGTACAGCCCAGTAACCTTCCATCTATGCAATGCCATAGACCCCACCTTCCACCCTCTTGGGTACCTAAAACATTGAGAGAAATAAAGTCCAGCAAATTTTAGCTAATGAGGCAAACCATGTGCTTGGTTGCTCACAGCCTGTAAAGCCCTATGAGGCCAGGTCCTTTCATTTTGAATGTCGTTGGTTTTAACAGCACTTCTAGAACAAACAGGGGGCTTCCCTGATGGCTCAGACAGTAAAGCGCCTGTCTGCAATGCGGGAGACCCGGGTTCAATCCCTGGGTCAGAAGGATCCCCTGGAGAAGGCAATGGCAATCCACTCCAGCACTCTTGCCTGGAAAATCCCATGGACGGAGAAGCCTGATAGGCTACAGTCCATGGGGTCGCAAACAGTCAGACATGACTGAGTGACTTCACTTTCACTAGAACAAACAGCCTTTGACAAGTTCTATTATACCTTAAGGCAAGCTCATTCTTCACCAAATACTCCTGCTTCCCATATTCCCCCAGCTTCCCATTATTTGCTCTTCATTTCCAATGGAACACTGCTGGCAGGCAGGAACTTGACTAGGGGCCAGCTTTGAAAGCCCTACTATATTGAAAATGCACCAAAAATATAGGAATACAGGACATGTAATGAAAGCACTCCTCATCTCTATGAAATTATCCATCCATCTGAATGAACGTTCAAAAATACATATTAGGTCTTCAATAGATTATGACCAGACTTAAACATATTTCTATAAGAAATGTATAGCTATGATAGTTAATTAACACATAATGAAAAGAAACATGAGCTTTTTTTCTGGACCACTAGTACCCTAATCCATTCCTGATGTGCTACAGCATGATGGTTCTTTTTCCTGTGAGATGCAACAAGTCCTCTACTTGTTTTTACACTGGGCAAGTAAGAACTACCAGGAACACTGAGCAGTAGAATCGAGTTATTGAGAAGGTTGTCATTACGTTCTTCTTGGTTCTTTTTCTAAGTCAGGTGACGAAGTGGTTTTGAATGTGGCTGTTCTAACATCCTCAGTACAACCAAACAGTGCAAGAGGGACTAACATCTTATGATGCTCACATGTTTTTTTTTTTCTTACTTTTCTCTCAACTACTATTAGAGAATACATAAATTATGCCTAAATAACCAACTAATAAGTAATACCAAAGCAAAAATCACTTTTGAGTAATTGCCTTTTAATACTATTTCCATTCCCTGGTGACTCTTCAGTTCAGTTCAGTTCAATTCAGTCGCTCAGTCATGTCCAACTCTTTGCGACCCCATGAATCGCAGCATGCCAGGCCTCCTTGTCCATCACCAACTCCCAGAGTTCACTCAGACTCACGTCCATCAAGTCAGTGATGCCATCCAGCCATCTCATCCTCTGTCGTCCCCTTCTCCTCCTGCCCCCAATCCCTCCCAGCATCAGAGTCTTTTCCAATGAGTCAACTCTTCACATGAGGTGGCCAAAGTACTGGAGCTTTAGCTTTAGCATCATTCCTTCCAAAGAAATCCCAGGGCTGATCTCCTTCAGAATGGACTGGTTGGATCTCCCTGCAGTCCAAGGGACTCTCAAGAGTCTTCTCCAACACAGTTCAAAGGCATCAATTCTTCGGCGCTCAGCCTTCTTCACAGTCCAACTCTCACATATACATGACCACTGGAAAAACCATAGCCTTGACGAGACGGACCTTAGTCGGCAAAGTAATGTCTCTGCTTTAGCCCACAGTAAATGAAAGTTTATTGAAAATGACCCTCATATGAGTGGTCTCATAATTTTTGACCTAAGTCTTCTGAAGAAGAGCATGGAATTTTGAAGGGGGAAACAAAATAATGTACAGAAAAAATCTGTCTGTGTTTCTTGGGAAAGGAAATAGCTTTTATTTCTCATATCATTGCTAGGGAGCTAGTTATTAAACTTTGAAATCACAAACTTAGGAGGTTGATGTACATGTAAACATAAATATAAATGTGTGTGTGTATAAAGCCACCCACCACAAAGGAGGAATTATTTGGAGATTAGTGGTCAGTGCACCAGTTAGGAAGTCATTAAACAAGTTCAAGACATTTCTCAGTGTAGATTACAGCAAAGTAGTGCTAAAGAGAAACAGCAATAAACAGCTGGGGCAGGAACAAGAGGCTCTTTGTAGTTAGCTGAGAAAGCTCTTGGGATCTACAAACTGGACAATGAATCAGTCACAGGGCAAGTCTAAGAGTCCCTAGAATTGGCACACTGCTAAAGAGAGAAGATAATGGCCAGCATATTGACGGCAAATGGCCTCTTGAGAAAATAAGCTCAGAGTATGGAGGACAAGTTGGAAAGATAACCAAAATGAAGATCAAGCCTATGCTTTGCATCTCCTGACTAAGAGAAATGCCGCTCTCTGTCGAAAAGGGATACTTGCTCAAAACAACTACACATATGTGATATGTGTAATGAAGAATGCATGCCTAAATTAATGATTCTGCAAGAAAGTATACCCATATTTTAACTATTTTTCAAAGACTTCCATTGTTTTTAAATTCACATTGGCAACTAAATTGCTATCTTGGAAAAATGTAAAAAGTAGACCATACTGAACATATGAGGATGAAGTCCCAGTATACTTGCTATACAAGTGAGAGTTTGTAAAGACTCTGCTACAGATTCCATCCTGAATGGGAGACACATTAACAAGTGTAAGAAAAATAAAATACATACTTTGTCATAAAACTACTTTCAAAAGCCTTGAATTCATGCTCTGATCCACACATTTGGCCCTGTATATGACTGGTTCCAAATAGGAAAAGGAGTACGTCAAGGCTGTATATTGTCACCCTGCTTATTTAACTTGTACGTAGAGTACATCATGAGAAATGCTGGGCTGGAAGAAGCACAAGCTGGAATCAAGATTGCTGCGAGAAATATCAATAACCTCAGATATGCAGATGACACCACCCTTATGGCAGAAAGTGAAGAGGAACTAAAAAGCCTCTTGATGAAAATGAAAGAGGAGAGTGAAAACATTGGCTTAAAGCTCAACATTCAGAAAACGAAGATCATGGCATCTGGTCCCATCACTTCATGGGAAATAGATGGGGAAACAGTGGAAACAGTGTCAGACGTTTTTTGGGGGCTCCAAAATCACTGCAGATGGTGACTGCAGCCATGAAATCAAAAGACGCTTACTCCTTAGAAGGAAAGTTATGACCAACCTAGATAGCATATTCAAAAGTAGAGACATTATTTTGCCAACAAAGGTTTGTCTAGTCAAGGCTATGGTTTTTCCAGTGGTCATGTATGGATGTGAGAGTTGGACTGTGAAGAAGGCTGAGCACCGAAGAATTGATGCTTTTGAACTGTGGTGTTGGAGAAAACTCTTGAGAGTCCCTTGGACTGCAAGGATATCCAACCAGTCCATTCTGAAGATCAGCCCTGGGTGTTCTTTGGAAGGAAGGATGCTAAAGCTGAAACTCCAGTACTTTGGCCACCTCATGCGAAGAGTTGACTCATTGGAAAAGACTCTGACGCTGGGAGGGATTGGGGGCAGGAGAAGGGGACAGCAGAGGATGAGATGGCTGGATGGCATCACCGACTCGATGGACATGAGTTTGAGTGAACTCTGGGACTTGGTGATGGACAGGGAGGCCTGGCGTGCTGCGATTCATGGGGTCGCAAAAAGTCAGACACAACTGAGTGACTGAACTGGACTGAACTTGTCTATATCCACATTTGGCCCTGTTTACTTGTCTATATCTAAGTAAATTCTTCAAGGAACATCCATAGTTCAACTTTTTACTTCTGCTAAGCAAAAATTTTATAATGTCATAGAATTCTATGTTAAAGAATGCCTATAGAAATTAGGATGTCTAGAGACAGAGGAGTTTTAAAAAAACAAACCACAAAAACAGTCAAATAATACAGTACAGGTGAAAATAGATTTTTCATGAACTGGTATTTCAAAATGGCATCAATATTATGACTTAGAAGTCAAGTGTTTTTAATTCTTGATTCACTATTTATTTTTCTATAAAGATCTTTTAGTTCCTCCAAAATACTGGCTTTTATCATCTTGGAAGATTATATAAAGTAGAATAACTTCTTCTAAAAGTTTTTCCAGTTCTCACAAAACTTAACAGATTGTAATTTTTCTTTTAGAGAAGACATTACTGAGTTGCTGAATAATTTTCACCATTAGAAGTCCACTCTACTTTCAGCTTCATTTAATCCAACCCAATATTTTTTCCATAATAGCCACATTTTTCCAAGACGATACCCATTCTAATGTTAAGGAACTAACATTATGTATAATTCTCAGCATGAGGAGATTATCCTATTGAATTTACTGGTTTGGTTTTTGAATCCTCTATCTGCTACAACTTTTTCTGTTCCAAAATCTGCAGTTTCGGAGAGAATGATCTTACATTTAGAGGTTTTGTTAGATGCTAAACACAGCGGGTACCTCAAGCACATATCTGTTTCCCCCTGTTGACAATCCAGGCTTATGTAACTTTAGTGGATGGTAAATTCAGATAGAAACCAGCCAGCCTGAATATGTGTGGTTCATTAGCAGAATGTGTAAACTTCTGAAATTAAGCAATTACTGAGATAAAAGTGAGTTTCACTAGGGCATTCACTATACATCTAGAAATCTTCATTAACTATAAAATAAACTGAATAAGAAAAACTAAGATGGTTTTAATTCATCAAAGAGGTATACTTCAAAATAATATTTTTACCGTAATGAATACTATTTTTCAAATGTTACACATTTATCAGGTACTTTATAAAACATAAAATATGAATTCTTAATCAGGGCTTGATAGTATAAAACAATAATGAAAAGCCTCTAAATCAAATTAAAATTCACAAAGTAGTGACATTTCAAGGATTTAAAAGAAAAAAATAAAGTTATGAAGCTAAATACAAAACAATAATAGCCCTAGTGTAAATTAGCAGCAATAATTTCAAACATTTTCTTTATATTTTTGACACTGTTTTACAAAGATATACTGTTAGCCAGTGTTAATGAGAAATGAAACAGGACAACTGAAAAAACAAGAGTGGGATATCCTGTAGATTACAGTAGATAATAAAATAAAAATACAGTACTAAATATGAATACTTCATGAATTCTCTCAACCTCAGGTTACAACGATAATTAGATGGAAAAAAATTAGAAGAGTCTATATTTTTAAACTGTTTTACAGAAGAACTAAGCATACACAGCACCATGGTATATTCACCATGTATTCTAATCAGCAGAAAAGTTGACTACTGAAATGTATGTGGTTTTTTTTACCTTAAAGATGAGTCTTCTCACTATTGTGATTTTTTCAAATTTTATTTACTGGAATAACCTAATCTACTGAATAAGAATGACTTTGTTTCATCTGTTATCACTATTTTTCTATTTCAGCATAATTCATAGTTTACCAACATGCCTGTTACAGATCAATAATAACATTATTGAATTATTTTAAGTCACCGTCATGGCTGTGATACTAGCAAATAGAAACAATAAGTAACATATACAATACTTACAGTGTTATTTAATTAAATTTGATCATGACTCTGTTCATGTGTCCAAGTTTGATCAGTCCTGAAAACTATAGCTTATTTGATATGTGGATTTATCCACATTATGTAGTTCAGTAAACCCTCGATTGTTATCACCAGATAATCAAGGGTACCGGATCATCTGTGAGATGATGTAATTTCATCCAAAAGTAATTAAACTTGATAACATATTTATATATGTATTAATAAATGAAAGATTGTTCTCTTCACTCTCTGAAATACTGATACCAGGTTTCAGATTCTATGAACTCCCTCCAGAATCCTGAAATATGGGCTCCCATCATAGTAACCAGACCTAGGGGTAGAGGTCTACGCCTTAGCATTCCCATCCTGGTTCTTCCAAAGTGTTATATCTGGAAGGTTTTTTGCTTTTTTAAATTGTCTGGGAGCTGTGGCCACATTATACTTTGAATTCTGGCTTTTTCTTGGACATGTTATTTTTTCCTGGGTGAGAAGCAGTAGCGTGTAATGGTTGAAAACACAGTCTGTGAGGCTCAGTTTCATAATTGCTGTTCATGAGTTTCGGTTTTGTGTGTATATTCCTTCTGATTAACCTTAATCAATAAGTTGTAACGTTTTTGTTAATCACTTTCTTATTAACGCTCTTTGAATCAGCTTTATCATCTCAAGAAAGCATGGGCTTTTCCAAATCTTATGCAGTTGCACTCTATTCTTTTTTACCACAATTCTTTAAGCTTTTGACTATTTTCCCCTGTAAACTGCTACTGGTGTAACTATTTGTAGGAGGCCTCAGATGCCTCATCCATGCTGTTGTTGGTGTTTAGTTGCCAAGTCGTGTCCAACTCTTTTGTGATCCCATGGACTGTGGCTCTCTCCATTGTCACTACTGTCCATGGGATATCCCAGGCAAGAATACTGGATGGAGTGAGTTGCCATTTCCTTTTCCAATGCCACACCTGTAAGAGGATTCATAATAGACCTTTTTTTTTTTAGTAAGTTTTTTTTTTCAATTAAATGAACCAATATAAATGAATAAAAAAGCTCAGCATGTCGTAGCACATGCAACGCACTGGTGCAAGGTGAATGGTAGATGTGGCCACTATTACAAGGGTTGTCTACTAAGAAACATCTCTGCCGCCAGATTTAGACTGATGGAGAGCAACTGTAGTCAACGTGGCCATAAATAAAACATACACAAAACTGTTCTATTTTCTTTCACTTTTTATCCAAATGTATGCTGTCATATGTTGAAAGATGTTAAGGCTGAAATCAAATAGCCTAGGTCTCATGTTCCACAATTTCCATTTTCTAAGAGTGGGAGGATTTCCAAATGGCTTTAGTGATATTACCCATCTTTCAGCCAGCAACAGCACCATGTTTCCAGTTAGTCCCATGTTCTTTTGTTAGCAGAGCTCATTTACAAGACCACTCTGTTCCTTGGCTGTGTAATGGCAGTCATGTTTTAAAAGCTGAAAGTGACACAGTAAACAGAAAAAATGTAAGGTATTTCACCAAATGGAATTTTTTTAAAACTACTTTGCCTTGGTTTCTGGAAAACTTGGTTAAGAAAAATCTTCTGAGTTATGATATCTGTCAAATTTTGACAATGTAAAAAATTACTTTGTTTTTAATATTTTTAAAACTCAGGGAAAGCAAACTAATGATATTTAATTCTAAAGTCCACATTTTCATCACTAATTTGGCAATTTAGGCAGTGGGGATATTCATATAAGGGTTTTTACCTATCGCAGATTTTGAAGTAGTCAGCTCTATTTATGTCTACTTGGAGAAGGCAATGGCACCCCACTCTAATACTCTTTCCTGGCAAATCCCATGGGCGGAGGAGCCTGGTGGGCTGCAGTCCATGGGGTCGCGAAGAGTTGGACACGACTGAAGCGACTTAGCAGCAGCAGTAGCAGTAAGTAAACAAAGCTAGTAAGTGCTCTTTCTAACAGATGATACTTAATGACCTGATGGAAAGAAGGATTGATTATATTATATTGATTACACCATTTTGTCAGTAAAAACATGTTTATTTGTTATCTGAGGCATGCTTGGAAATGGAACTTTTAATTCTTAATTCAGCAATTATTAAAAACATATGAACCACACAGACATGTTAGAACACATTCATTTGAAAATTAGTGAAGAAAAAAAATTTCTGGGAAAGTAATTCGGACAAAGACAATAAGCCTATCTTAATTCTACCTGCTGCTAAGTCACTTCAGTCGTGTCCGACTCTGTGTGACCCGAGAGACGGCAGCCCACCAGGCTCCCCGTCCCTGGGATTCTTCAGGCGAGAACACTGGAGTGGGTTGCCATTTCCTTCTCCAATGCATGAAAGTGAAAAGTGAAAGTGAAGTCGCTCCGTCGTGTCCGACTCTTAGCGACCCTATGGACTGCAGCCTACCAGGCTCCTCCGTTCATGGGATTTTCCAGGCAAGAGTACTGGAGTGGGGTGCCATTGCCTTCTCCGTTAGTTAATTCTACCTAGTTTTCCTTAATCTATTTATCATTTCCTTGTTTATCTTTCATTAAGCAAATAGTCTAGATTATCTAGGGGAAAATGAATAAAACATTAAAACATGAAACATTTCCTTAAAGTGCTGTATTAAAATGCTAAATAAACAACATTAAAGGCTGAGTACTTTTTATTTGTGCTGATTATACTGGAACAATGAAGAAATGGAAGGCATGCAAGGAATGGTCTCAAGAAATTTAGAGTACACCTGAGGAGGCACACATATACAAATGGTATGAAAAAGCATTGTCTTCCTGACATCAGAGTATTTCTGTCTCCATCCTGAAACTTCTGAGCTCATGATCAAGAAATATGGGTTTAACACTTAGGTCTCCCATCTGGGCAAATCATTTCATTACCTGTTTATCATGTCAAATTTCTTAACAGAGGGAGGAACACATACAGTTTTTCTAAAAATAAATAGCCAATTACAAATACTTTCCATTTACTTTTAGTAATGATTTTTTTTATTTTGAAATTTCAAATTCATTAAGAAAGGGGATGAGATTGCTTTATTTATTTTCAAAAAGGGCATCAATTGAAATTGTTGAAAACTTGTTCTAGGTTATTTCACATTTCTGTCAGACCTAATCTTCCCTCATACTGAAGACTCCTTTTATAGGGTTGATTGTATTTCAAAGATAAAAGCTGTCAATTTTGTTAATCTTTATGAATATAAAGAGAGGTCACAATTTCCTAAATTGATGGAAATCACAGAATCCATAGAGCCTTTGCATTGCTTTGTATCTTTAAACATGTGACTCTCTCCAATCTGAGCATGAATTATGCCTCACATTTCTCGTTCCTTCAGCATATAACACATATCTAATTAAATTATGCAAAAATCATATTTCCTAACATGTTATATATGGCATATAAGCTGAGCGATAACCACAAACTAATGCAGGTGTTTGGAACAAAAAATAGCTGCTGATAACTCATCATAACTTGTGGTTTATTAGTAGTCATACTTTAAAATTTAGTTTAATTTTCATCAATTAGAAATGATGAATGTTTGTTATATATTTGAATGGCTAAAAGACCAGTCAGAATTATCAATCAACTCTTTTTCTTTCCTTTGACAAAATATATATATTAAAAAAATGAAGAACATGTTCATAATGTGTTTGGTGAGTTACTAAACTAGGTGATTTTAACTAGGGAAAAGTTTGCTTCATAAAATCACATAATTTCAGGTTGCATTTCCTTATAGATCTATCTCATTAAATTTCCAGAACTCCTTCCATCTTTCATATACCTGTTTAACACATTTTAAACAAAATCTTTAAGGTTCTTAATACTTAAGGCTATCTTTTAAAATATGAAATGTCTGTTATTAGACACATCACAAATTCAACTACATTTTACAAAAGCACACTTGATTTCACCTAGGGTGTTCTGATACTTTACTTTATACTGAGAGTTCACATGTCAGATAGGGCAAAGTGTTTATAATCCTAAACAATAGCTAACTTCAGAAATGAGGATATTTAATTCAGGACTAAATAGCAGGGAGTTAGTAAGTACCTTCTTTGTGATAGGTTGTTAATTATGAATTAAAAAACAATCATTATTATTTCACACTGGTAGGAAGACAAGTTTATATAAATATAAAATATAACCTTATACTAAAGGAACATAAATACAATTAATTCCCTTAAGAAATATAAAATATACTTAGGATATAAGACTTACACACATGAGTAGGGACCAGACGGGGCTAAAAATCATACGGTACTCTCTGTGTTCTACAGATGTTTCCTGGGAAGTGGTCAGAAGCCAAAAACACTGGACTTGAAACGTGCTGAGGCAGGTATAGCATGTATGATCCTTTACTTCTGTTTCGGGAGTAAGTGATTTCCTTCTCAGCTGTGCTGTCATCCTGACCACCTTCAACCTTTCCCTTGCTAAGAGTAAGACTGCACAAAGACCAGGGTGGCTGAGGTCACATACCGGCTTCAAATGTGTTCTGCAGAGCTGAAGGGGACATGAGGAATTTTAGGGGTCACTATTACAATCAGCTCTACTTTTATTGTTTTTATCTCTTGGAGTTTCCGGCAGTGTTTCTTTCCTTCTCACTCTCTTTCTCCCACTCTCTCCCTCCGTGTGTGTGTGTGTGTGTGTGTGTGTGTGTGTGTGTGTGTGTGTGTGCTGAAGCAGGAGATGGGATAGATTCTGCTGCTTGAAACTTGTTTATGAATACTATTGACATAGACAGAAGTCTTACAAAAAGTCAGAGATTATGGAAATGAAGATTGGCTGAACTGAAGGGAAGTGAAGGAAGTGCTATAACATTTGTAATAAATTGAGAATGAGAGAATAAGAGAAAGAGATCTTCAGGTAGGAAAGTGAAAATCAACCAGACTAAGTGGACTGCAAAAAAATTTGGATTGATTAAAAGGTATATGTGAAATAGCAGAAGTTAAAGTCAAGTAGAAAGGCATCATGAGATTATGAAGGGACTTGGATTTTTAGCATGTTGTTTGAAGAAGGAGAACAATTTCAGTAATATAAGAAGATAAATCTGGCAGATGTGTGGAAAATTCAATGGTGCAGAAAAACTGAAAGAAGGTTGATTCCAATTAGAGGTTCACTGCAATAATACAGTCACAAGACAATGAGGTCTGCTATGATAATGGTGACAGTGTGAAAAGATAAAAGAGGGCAAACAGAACATTCTCGTACTTCTATTAGAACCATTATAAATGACATAATAAGTAAAGTCATTCATCTGTGCCCTGATTTGATAAATATTCAAGCCGGCAACATTTCAACAATATTCCATTGTGTTAGACCCTAAGAATGCAACAAAACAACTTAGATATAATCAAAGTTCTCATGCAGCTCATGAAGGATACCGAACTAAATAGGTTATTAATAATAACACGAGAATAAAAGCCATAAAGGAAGAGATCTTTTCCTTCTTTGTTCCCTGTTATATTCCTAGTGCTCAGGACAGAGCCTGGTACAAAGGGGATCCTCAAGAAATATCTGCTGAGTGAACTTATGAACAACACACAGTGGGCACAGTAGACTTGGGGAAGTTTCCTGGAGGATGTGCTATGTTAGCTGAAATCTTAAGAAGGAGGACTTAGACACAGAATTGTAAGAACAGGAAGAGGGAATAGGACTCACAGAAGAAGAAACAACTTGTGGCAGATTTTAGAAAGTGAAATGTGGCCTGTAAACCTGGAGTCTAGGTAAGGAACGAAAAGAGGTGAAGCTTTCAAGATGAAGGTTCAGAGAGTAAGGTTTTTGTCATCGAAGTCAAGAAGTCTGAATGTCATCCTAAGAGGAGTCACCGAAGGAATCTGGGCAAGAGATATTCTACCTTACCTGTGGTAAGTCACGCTACCTCTCTAAGCCTCAGGTTCCTAATGTGCAGAATAAGGACAATAGCAGCTACCTTGCACTGTGGTTGGAACGATGAGATCTGATAATGTAGCAATTGATACAGATTAGTAACTCAAAGAAAGGTATGTTCTTTTTCTCTATGATAGCTATTTTTTGCTCCGTTTGATTGAAGCTGCCTCCATCCCTCTACACCCCAGTAAATGACTACAACGATATTTCAAAGGTAAGGTATCACTATCATCAGTCTGGATAAAGAGTTCTGGATATCATATATTAAAATTTACCTTTTATTTAAGGGCAGCTAATGAGTAGCTGGACTTCCCAGGTGACACTAGTGGTAAAGAACCCACCTGCCAGTGCAGCAGAAAGTAAGAGACCCGGGTTCAGTCCCTGGGGTGGGAAGATCCCCTGGAGGAGGGCATGCAACCCACTCCAGTATTCTTGCCTGGAGAATCCCATGGACAGAGGAGCCTGGCGGGCTACAGCCTATGGAGTTGGAAAGAGTCAGACACAACTGAAGCGACTTTGCACACACACTCAATGAGTAGCTGATGGTCCCAACTTTATAAATATAGATGCAAACAGCAAGAAGGGGAGTTTGGGGTAGAATGGATACGTGTATATGTATGGCTGATGCCCTTTGATGTTCACCTGAAACTATCCCAATACAAAATAAAAAATTTTTAAAAGTGCAAGCAAGGGGAACATTGCTTTCTTATTCATCTTTTTTTTTTTCCCCCACAACATGACTGAATCAGAAAAAAATAACTGCAGAAATATTTAAAACAGGAATTACATATATATATAAGTTATACCGAAATGACTACATTGGTGTTGAGTAGCATGTTTTTATTTCCATGCTTTTGAGTTTCCATCATTTATGAAGTCCATTAACTGGCATTCATTATTCAAGCAAGTAAACATTCACAGGTTTCTGAATTATTAATTGATGCACACAGTGTTTTCCACAGTTTGTAAATACAATGTATTTGAAACAAAGAGTTTCTACATTTCTTAAAAACACAGAAAATTAGACTACATCAAAGCTTCGAAGATAACAATGAAGTCTCAAAGCTTGTCAGCACACAGGTGGGAGGGCACAGGAACCACAGAACCTTTAAGCCACATGAAAGATCTGCTCCCAAGTTTCTGGAAAATTCTGCAATTCACAAATATTACTAAGCATATTACTCTCCCATAAAACACAATAAAAATAATCACTGACTTTAGGCACAAATGAATCTGGGCTTAAACAAAGCTGTCCTTTCACTCTCATGTCAGTTTCCCGCTAAACATTAATTTCTGTTACTGAAGTTAGGATTCCTTCAAAGTATCTTCCAAATCGGGTCTAGCCAGCATGCTGACTTAAGAGGCGGAGCCACCATTTCCAGCAAAACTGAGCCCTGGATTAACTGGCGCTACGCGCTGCGGAATGAAGTGCTGTGTGCAGGGAACTCTGACTGGCCATTCTTGGCTCACGTGACCCTTCCCACTTATTGATGGGAGCGGGCAAAGTCTATCATCAAAAGGAATGACAATGGGGTAAATATTCCAGGCAACTACAAACAAGGGTTTGTGCGCTAAAAAGAAAGAAAGAATGAAAAAAAAGATTGAATTTCTTCTACTTTTGTTTAACTCCAAGATCATTTCTGCAGGCATTCTACTGCTATTGCTAGAGTTTTAAGTTCTCATTTAAGCATTTGTTGGCAAGATCTGGAAAATTCACTGAAATGATTTAATGTTCACTTTAACTAGTATCTGTAAAGAACTTTTGATGGATTCATTTATAGTATAGATAGAAATCCCTAAAAAAACATGGCAGTTTACCTAAAGCTCTTCTTTCTGGCTATAAGTCATCACCTCATCACTTCTTACTTCCAAAGGGAGTGGCTATCTTTTTATAGAGATTATTTTTCATAGGAAATATACAGACATACTAGACACACATACACAGATACACAGGTAAACACAGAGGGGATACTTAACGAAAGGAAAATGCCGAAATGAAATCAGATACTGAGAGGTCTGTCAGCCTAGTGCATAAGCTAAATTAAAACATGTAACGAACCGCTGCAAAAGGTCAGGTCTTAGAATGTAAAAACTGTGCATGCCAGGACTCTCCTCTTCTCCTACTGTATCTTGTGATGTCTAAAATATGGTGAAAACATCTTAAGTACCATGACTCATGTCTCTGAAGATGGCAGCAGGCTTCATACAAAGATCAAGTGTGAGAAAGGCATGGAAAACTGGAAACGAAACAACTATATAAAATTCCACTTAGGGGATGATCTAATCTTCGTTGATTCAAATTCCTGTAAGGATTAGAAAATTCTATGTTAAGTAGACTTTCCATGTTTCTCTTTCCACAGTTGTCTTTAATATGATATTTACAAAAGATTTTTTGACGAAGACACAAAAAGAGATGAGTTTCTTAATATTTTGGCCATACTGCTTCTTACTTGCAAACATAATCTTCTATTTGGAAAATCAAGACTGGTTATTCTGGAAATAATGATGGTACAGACACAGACAATCATAATAAGCCTCTATATATGATGCACGTTTTATTCACAGTATCATTAAACATTTTACGGATCTAACAAACTCATATTTATCCACCAGTAAAGCTCTCAAGAGCAGACAATACCTAATGGTTATATAGAGTAAATTCTTAGTGAAGTGTCTCAATCAGAAAACAAACACATTCTCCTTCCAGGAGACTTCGAAAGCATCTTAAATAAACAAAATCTAACTGTGTAGGTTGGAATTTGGCCAGGCAATCAAAATCTACAATGTTGCTTTTATGATGGCTATTAAAACTATATTAACACCACCAAGTTGTCAAGAAGTTATTTATTCCACATTTGCGGAAAGGCACTTCCATGAGTGACCTGGATCCTCAGCGCTAGCTTTGGGTTTACAGCTAATCTCTTGGCAACCAGTTCAGTACTGCAGGCCCTCTAGGATGTGGGTCCAAATTTGCCCCCAGGAGGACCTGAAATCTTATTTTCCCTTATCTTAGCCCAGAGGTTTAATTTGGACTGCATTATTTATTTACTGAAACCTCTAGTACCTATTCACTGCTTAAATCTCAAAACATCACCTGTTCTTAGATCACCCATCACACTCCTCTCCCTATTGCTATCTTCTACTTGCTTCTGGGACACCCAGGTTTTCTGTTTTGAACTTCTCTGCTACTAGATATAATGAGGTGAATTGTGTCCCCCAAAAGTATCTTGGTGTTCTCACACTTGGTACCTAGGAATGCGACTTTCTTTGGAAATAGGGTTTTTGCAGATGTCAGCTTAATGTGATGCCATACTCCATTAGCGTGAGCACTAATCCATTATGACTGGTGTCCTTATAAGAAGGGAAAATCTGGTTGTTGTTGTTCCATTGCTAAGTCGTGTCCGACTCTTTGTGACCCCATGAACTCAGCCCTCCAGGCTCCTCTGGCCATGGAATTCTCCAGACAAGAATACTGGAGTGGACTGCCATTTCCTATTCCAGGGGGTCTTCCTGACCCAGGGATCAAATCCTGCACTGGCAGGCAGATTCCTTACCACTGAGCCACCTGAAAAGTCCTTAAAATATGTCAAAAGTATCTTATATGCTTAAGTTCAATTAATCTTCAAATTATCACAGGAGGTAGGTTCAATTATTAATCACCATTTTCCAGACAGGGATTGGAGAAAGGTTAAGCAATCTGCCCAAGCTAATATGCGGCAGAGCTGAAATTTACACCCAGGCAGTCTCACTGTGGGACCTGAGTTACTGAGGACAGCTCTTCACGCCTGCCGCCACCTCTCTGCTGTGTCGACAGGACTTCCACCACCACAAGCATCTGAATCTTCATGGTGAACCACCTTCCCCACACAGATGTCACAAACTTTTCCTAGTAAGAGATGGGCTATGCGCCCTCAGAGATGACATGAAAATCCTTCTTAGAGAAACTCAGGAAAAGGGGAGCCTTGGTTTATATCCATTATCTTGAAAAGGTCCTGGAAGTGTTAGCTGATTGCAGACTCAATGTGTGTCATGTCTGTGTTGAAACTCCTCATGAAACAGGTCACTCTGAACTCTTGTATGTTAAAAAACACAGAAACAAAATAGAATATCCAAAGGGAATAGATAAACATTTATTTTGGGCCTTGAAAACATGTTTTATAAGAAACAGGGGTAATTTGGTCCAGGAAGCAAAACAGATAGCAACATGATGAGTATTTTTATGAATGAGACACCTGGTTTATTTTTTCTCTTTTTTGGAGGGCAAAATAAAGGTGGTTGAGTAAAAGTTAAAAGGAAATCCATTTGTCCAATTAAAAAAAAAAAAGATTCACTTCTAATAAGAAAACCATTCAGAATGGAGTTGCTGGTATTGTGGTATAATGTGCTCATCCACTCTAGAATTATTTAAGCCATGAGTGGAGCAACAAGTGGTTATTTTTAAAAATACTCTATTTATTATTATTATTTCCTAACAAACCTCTGAGATCTGACTTTGAACACTAGATTTTATTTAATTTTCAATTAATTAATTTTGGCTATGTGGGTCTTAGTTGTGGCATGCAGGATCTTTAGCTAAGGCATGTGAACTCTTAGTTGTAGCAAGTGGGATCTGGTACCCTGACCAGGGATTAAACCTGGGCCCCCTGCAATGGAAGTGCAGAGTCTTAGCCACTGGACCGCCAGGAAGTCCCCAAGTTGCTATTGCTAATTCTTCACATCCCTGTGTCCCGCCTTTATTCTCTTCTTTTTGGCCACTCTGTGCCACATGTAAGACCTTAGTTCCTCAACAAAAGACCAAACCCATGTCCCCTGCACTGAAAGTGAGGAGTCTCAACCACTGGGCCACAAGGAAAGTCCTTAATTTTCTTCATTTTGATTAATGATTCTCTTCATTTAAGGTAACTTACTTTGGGTAAAGAGCTTAAACCCTGGTTCAAGTGGCAGCTACCATTAACCAACTATTAGTTTTTCAAATCCTCCTCAACTTCTGCCCAGGTTCCATCCTGATAAACCCATCACAAGCTGAAAATAATGTCAGCTGAAAATGCATTTAATACACCTAATCTGCCGAACATCAGAGCTTAGTCTTACCTACCTTTAATGTGCTCAGAACACTAACAATAGCCTACAGTTGGGGAAATCATCTAACACAAAGTCTGTTGTGCAATAAAGTGCTAAGTATCTCATGTAATTTACTGACTACTGTATGAAAGCGAAAAAAAAGAATGGCTATATTTCTGCAGAATGGTTGTTATTGGATCAACTGTCCACTCATGTGATCAGGTGGCTGATTGGGAACTGTGGTTCACTGCCCAGCATCAGGGGAAGAGTATCGTAAACATCAATAACTCAGGAAAAGACCAAATTTCAAAGTCAGAAGTATGGTTTCTACCAAACATGTATCACTTTCATTGTAAACAAAAAATCATCATTGTGAGTTGAGAATCGTCTGTATTAATTTTCTAAGATGCTGAGCTAGTCACCTCAATACTCTCATCTCTAAAATGGAAAGAATAAAATCTCACCTCGCAGGGCTGTCCGAAGATTAAAAAGCATATTGCACTCTGCTCGTCAGATACTATGACATTTCAATGACCTTAAGATACCACTGATTCTAAGAAATACCAGTATTTTGTGTATTTCTAAATGAAACAATTAAAAAATAAACTGTTTCCTTGTCACTTAAACTCTTTGTTCCATACTTCATAAGAGAAATAATGATTAATATATTTCTAAATCTTCCTCCCATTTAGACCGACTCATCAGAAACCTTTTTCACATCAGAGTCATTGATGTTTTTTCACCAAATATCATCATCTATGTTTATAAAGAGTGTTCATAATATCGTGTCTCTAATGAAGTGCTCCAGTATTAAAACCAGGATTTTGTTTCTGGACTGTCTTGCTGGGTGTGTGATGGGCAATCCTCGTCTCCAGTGTTGGCAAGAAAACTGGGCTTCAGCATGTTATAGTAAGCTTTATTTCTCAGGTCTTATAAATCATGTGATTTGGCTTTGTGTGAAAATAGGAAAGTGCAGACAGTCCTCCAATAGCGAATATTTTCTTCTCTACTTGTTGCTGTTCAGTTGCTAAGTCGTGTCCGACTCTTTGTGACCCCATGGATTGCAGCATACCAGGCCTCCCTGTCCATCACCATCTCCCAGAGTTCACTGAAGCTTCATGTCCATTCAATAGGTGATGCCATCCAATTAATGGACCTCAATGTCCTATTTCTGTGCCTTTCTACATGATAGCATTTAGTTTCAAAGTCTAATATTTTTGAAGACAGTGTAAACAGCAATTCGACTCAACAGATGCGTTCCAACAATGTACATAGTAACTCAGAGAAAACAATATGAACAGTTCTGACCAAGTCCATACCTGAACAGGTAATGACAACTCTATCATGAGTATTGTTTGCCTAGTGATTGAGAGATGGGAGGTAAATTTCAGAGAAGTAAGAATATGAAAAGACTGCATTTTAGAATTGGTGAAATACAGTACTGTTTGGTTACTGTATTGTAGTCTTTCTCAATGGTCAGGGAGTGTATGTCTTAACACGTACCCCTGTGTCTACATAAAAGAAGGACTCAATAAAAGTTTAATGGAATAGAGGCTGGCAGGCACATTACAGAAGGGATTTTCTAGTATTATCTAGGGCAGACTACTGCTAAATTACTTTTTGAACTTCCCATAGCAATTAAAAAGGCAAGATGGGAGAAGGGGTGCAGATGTGACTATCATGCCTTGAAATGCAACCAGAAGAACACCTTAAATAAGGAATCACAAAGCAGAGTGGCCCTGATCTGAGGAATGGTTCGCAGTTCCAAGGCATCATGGCCAGATGAGGTGAGACACACAGACGTGTCTGCGATCTCCTGGGTGTGTCATCTCCACAGCTCTTTGTGGACTGACCACCTCAAAGCCAGCCTCCCTTCCCCACTGAACCAAAGCAGAGACTAGGGCTCCCCAGAGCTGGGTAGGCAGAAGCCCAGGGGAAGAGCTGAGTCACACCATCTCTGGTTGAGATGCCTGCCTGGGTGCTATTTTTTCTTTTCATCATTGCTGATCTTCTTTTTGGAGGCTCATCATCCCACATTAGTTTTAATTAGTTGATGTAGCTCCACACCCCTCTCCCTACTGCTTCTCCTGATCTAAATGTGTCATGAGAATGAGAGCAATTTACTACTCTCCATGGGCTGAGAGGAGGCATGGATAAATTTGGGAAGCTCATTATAACTCACAGCTGTCAGTCCTCAAAGAAAAAAAATAAAATAAAAAACTCAAACCAGCAAGGACTTTGGCTTCATTATTCTGTGCTATGTAAAACAGATCATTAATAAACGAGCAATTATATTTCCACTTCTGTCAAGTTGAGATCTTAACAGCATTGCTTTCACCGTGTCACTTCTCTGGGCAGATATAATCAATGGTTGCCTTTTGTCTAAATGACAAAATCCAAATTCCCTATCATGGCACCACCATATCCTCGCTTCTCAATACAATCTGGTTCTATCTCTCCTCTCCAGCCTCGCCTCCAGTCAACTGCATTGAGAAGAAGTTGGCATTATAGTCAAGCATGTGAGCTTTAGCACTGATTACACGATTGGAATCTTGTCTCTACTGCCATTACATTCGTAACTTTCGGGCAAGTAACCAAACCCCAATGGATTTCAGAGTTCTCATCTCTAAAATGGGGATATGAGATATCTATCTACTCATTAGTTTGTTGGATAATACTATATTTAATCACCCTGACCCTATCTGACATACAGTTAATGTATATAAATGGTAACTATTATTATAACAAAAGCATTCTACTCTGCATTTTCATTTGTCTTGAGCCTTATCAGGCTTGTTCTTCCTACTACTCAGTCTGTATTTGTAATAAATACATATGTGTTTATATATAGCTACACAGAAGGTTATATACATATATACATATATAACTTTATACATAGTTATAAGGTTGTATATCTAATAAGGTTACATATGTAACTTTATTTGGTTAATAATTTCATATTATGACATAAAAGTAAAATTAAAAGAAATGATAATATGAATGATAGGAAAATAATATGAAAATCTGACATATGAAAGACATTTTCAAAGAACAGTAAATATAAGTATTTTATAAAAGTGGAAAGTAACTCTTTGGTTTAAATGACTAGCTAAAGGTGACCTGGCTGGTTAATGACAGAGTCAGGTCTAGGACTCTAAACTCCTAGTACAGTAATGTTCATATATTCCAAATTTGATGAGGCAATTAGAAGACAAAGACAGCCTGTCTGAGTTCTCTACAGAATCCAATATTATGTCTGGTATTTGCCCACTGTGGGAGCTCAATAATATTTTGCTTGAACCCTACAAAGAACATGGCAAATGTATAACTGCTTTAGGTATAAACCAAAAAGAAGTGAACCTGAATAGAGTCCTGATACAAAGTGAAATGGATTCTTACCCAAAGCAGAGCTTTGGAGTTTTGCTTGTATTTGTCTTATAAATACTGAACAAATAAGGTAAGGGGCTTTGAGAAATTTCTGTTTTCTACTGGCTTTGAATTAAACTTTGTTTCAACTCCCACTACTTGAAAAGACATACTAACATAAATAGGACAATACAATGAATTCTGTAGTCTTTAAATTTCCATGTTCTCTTTCGGTATTTTTAAGCCTTCTGGCAAAAATGACACTACTACATAATCCTAGGCTTTTGTTATAAATTAATGTCTTCTGCATTGCTTTTCCAATGAATTTTGTATAGTACTTTCATATTTTACTAACAGCCTTCTGACTAGAAGTGAAAGATGAAAGTAAGAATTCACCATTTCAAGCTGTTCATTTATTTATCTACATAACAGTTTTTAAAAAGGTAATAATTATTCAATACATTCTATCTCAGTTTGCTGAAGGAGATTACTTGTAAGAATGTTCATTTATCTTCAGTGATGTGGAACTCAGTGCTATATTTCTTCTTTGCAATTCAGCTTTCAAACTTTGATTGAAGTGTATAGCTATGCTGAGTGCTAAGTGCAGAATTCAGTACTAACGACTTGATAATATTCTCATTTGCAAAATACTATACTTTCAAGACATAGATCTGAGCAGACAAATACCATGCTCCACGCAGATACCCAGTCACGTTAATGATAGGCCCATGTTGGCAGCTGGGACAAGTCTCCTTGCTGGTTCTTAGGACATTAATCATGTACTATTAGACACTGGGAACATCTTTCTTTTCCCTCTTCTTCCCCTTTTCAGCACAATCTTCTCTGGATAAGATGCATTAACTATGTGGTTCAGAATAACATGGAAAAATGGACTCTAATTTGTGCTTTTATTTGGGAAGAAAAAAATTCAAGTGACTTTTCTTTTAAAGTTACTTTGGGTAAAAGATGTAACTGTGACCAGCACATAAACACTTTATTAGGGACAAAAAAAGACATGGTGCCAGAATTATTATGTAGATGGTCTGCAATTCCCAGGGTGTCCCAGTTAAGAGTCAAGAGCACTGGAGTTATGGGTCTGGCTCTCTATTAACAGACTTATTTCCTAAAACATGTGATTAAATTTAACAGAAATAATATCATCCGTTTCTAGCATTCTACTCGCATGAAATGAACAGAAGTGGGTAGACAGGGATTTGACCTTAACCTATCTATGTTTGGCATACCGTTTCCTAGTACAACAGTTTCATAGAACAGTGAGCAATTTTGATTAGCAGTTCATGATTCAGAAAAGAGGCTAAAACATGGTGGGGACAGAAAATCTCAAGATGTCTTACGACCAATATTTTACTTCTCTGCTGAAAACCCTGTGGCGTCCTATCTGAACTGAACAAAAGCCAAGGCCCTGAATGTTCTGGGCTCCCAGCTCCTCTAACCTCAGCTTCCCTTTCTCCTGGATACCAAGCTGCTTCAGCTATCCCGGCCTTGCTTTCCTAAGCACAGCAAGCCAACTCCCACCACAGGACCTCTGCACTTGCTGTTCTTCTACCTGGAGAATTCTTTCCTAAACAGATGCTCCTCTCTTCTCTTTATTTATATCCTGCTGATGGGTCACCTTTCCACAGAAACCTTTCCCTCGCATTCCCTACTGGACACATTCCTTCTTTAGCTTCCTGCATAGCACTTGTCACAGCCTTATATGTTATATATTCTTTAAACTGGTTTGACTAGAAAACAGTTCCCAGGGAACAGACACTTGGTTCTGTTTACCGCTGTATTTCAATATGTTGCTCAAAATGTTCTTGAATGAACAAAGGAATGTAGGAGATGAGCGATACAAAGGCTGGATTTGCAGTTATAATACAAAGTAGCAAATATAATCTCATAGATTTCATAAACTGTGGTACAATGATACTTAATGTTAGCATGCCAATGGAAGATGATATGAAAGAGCAAGCAATACATGTTAATCATTTTAGATGGTGGGGGTGGGTAGGGGTAGGGGTGAGAGAACCAAAAATTTCAAAAAATAGAAATTACTGGAGTTAGCTATAAATTATCTGGGAAGGTAAATAAAATGGATATTACATTCAAGACACAAATCACAAAATCAACAGAGAAGCAAAATATACCAGAAATGGGAGGCGTCATCTACCTGATGAAGTACGGGCCTAATTTTGACTTGCTATAAATTTCACTGCAGAGAGTTTGAGCAAATAGTTAGAATAACTATTACTCTCTAGCTGATTTTCACTTACAGTATGGAGGTGGTCAGTGAATTAGAAATGATGGGGAAGAGTGATGTCATCTGAACATTTAAGACAATGAGAAAGGAGAAAACTAAGAATAGTTCGAACACATACAACAACAGCAATAATGGTAATTATACCTGTCACGCATGGAGTGTCCACCACAGAGCCAGCACTGTACAGAGCGATGAACATTCATTACTTCCTTTAAGTTTCGCAATCCCTCCTTTTAGCCCCTTTTAAAAAACTAAGTAAAATACCTTTAAAGAATTGAAGTACAGTTGATTTACCATGTTTCAAGTAGACAGAAAGTTGATTCAGTTAAATAGATATATATTTCAGATTGTTTCCATTATAGGTTGTTACAAGATATTGAATATAGCTCCCTGGGCTATACAGTAATCCTTGTTATTTATCTATTTTATATACAGTAGAGTGTACCTGCTAACCCCAAACTCCTCATTTACACCTCCCCACTCCTTTCCTCTTTGGTAGACATAGATTTGTGTGCTATGTCTGTGAGTCCGTTTATCTTTTATAGATAAGTTCATTTGTATCATTTCTTAGATTCCACAGATAAGTGATATCATATGGTATTTATCCTTGTCTGACTTACTTCACTCAATATGATAATCTCTAGGTCCAACAATGTTGCTGCAAATAGCATTATTTTATTCCTTTTTATGAATGGGTAACAGTTCATTGTATCAATACATATATACTACATATTCTTTATACATTCATCTGTTAATGGACGCTTCCATGCCTCGGCTATTGTAAACAGTGCTGCTATGAACACTGGGATGTATGTATCTTTGCAAATTAGTGTTTTCATTTTTTCTGGATATAAGCCCAGGAGTAGAATTGCTGGATCATATAGCAACTCTATTTTTAACTTTTTAAGGAACCTCCACACTGCTCTCCATAGTGGCTGTGCCAATTTATATTTCCACTAACAGTGTAGGAGGGTCCCCTTTTCTCCACACCCTCTTAGTGTTTACTTTTTGTGGATTTTTGATGAAAAAACAACGAAAAAAAGGCAAACACCTTTAAGAAGAACTTTAATAACACAGTCAGATAAGGAATTTACACTAGAAAAAGCTTCAGGCAGGGTGGCCATGATACACGATGGAGGAGGCACGGAAACCCCTGGAACTGGGCTGTGCAAGATCCCTTTGGCTGCATGTCTTGACCCCAACGCTGATCTTGCCGTCCTTTCTACGTTGCCTCTGGTCACTTGTCTTTCACAGCTACTCCTTCAGGAGGCTTTTCAAGGATCATGCTCTATCATCAGTTATTTACTCTGTCTCATATCAGTGGAAAAGAATCTGCCTGCCAACACAGGAGATATGGGTTTGATCCCCGGGTCGAAAAGAACCCCTGGAGAAGGAAATGGCAACCCACTTCAATATTCTTGCCTGGGAAATCCCATGGACAGAGGAGCCTGATGGGCTACAGTCCATGGGGTCACAAAAGAGTAGGACATGACTTAGCGACTACAACAACAAGGACATATATTTCTGACTTTTCTACTGGCTTCTTCCCCTTTACTTAGAAACAGCTGAGTATCTTCCATGGTGAAAAACTCTTTGCTTGACTGTAATCTCATGCTACTCACATGCTTTTCTTCTCAGTCAAGCTACCTGCATGAGTGATCGACCCTGGGTGCCTTCTCTTCCTCTGCCCTCTATTCAATCTCCACTCACATGATCAGGAATGTCTTTGTCCCAGCCACTCTGCTCCCTTTCTATGGACAGAAAGCACCAGTTACTTCCTAACTCTCAAGCCCTGCAGGCATTCTCCAGTTCCCTTTTCCTCAGCTTCCACTAACACTATCCCCTCTTTGCGGTTTCCATCTTAGTTCACATGGGATGCTACAATAGAATACCAAAGTCAGACTAACTTATCCAACAGCACTTTATTTCTCACAGTTCTGGAGGCTGGCAAGTCCAACGTCAAGGCACTGGAAGACTCAAGTCACTGGCAGATTTGGTGTCTTGTGAGGGATAAATCTGATAGGCTCCTTGCATCTTCCTGCTGTTTCCTCACACAACAGTAGCAGCAAGTGGACTCTCTGACATCTCTTTCATAAAGACACTAATTCCATTCATGAGGCCCGCACCTCCCAACAGCTCCACCTCCAAATACCATCACGTTGAGGATTAGGTTTCAACTCATGAAATTTGGGCCAGGAGTGAGGGACCCAAACATTCAGACGGTAGTCATTCTCCGCTTAATCTTCTGGCCATAGCTTCTCAGGCTTCCCTGTGGTCCCTTTTCCTTTCATTGTTCCTTAAGTGGATGCATTTTTCCCAGCTTTGTCATTACCTCTCTACCAGCATTCATTTTCATTTTACCAATGCCAGGGCTTCCCAGGCGACTCAGTGGTAAAGATCCACCTGCCAGCGCAGGAGACACAGGTTCCATTCCTGGACGGGGAAGATCCTCTGGAGATGGACATGGCAACCCACTCCAGTATTCTTGCCTGGGAAATTCCACGGACAGAGGAGGCTAGTGTGCTGCAGTCCGCTGGATCACAAAAGAGTTGGATGTGACTTAAGACTTCCCTGGTGGCTCAGACGGTAAAGCGTCTGTCTACAATGCGGGGGACCCGGGTTCGAGCCCTGGGTTGGGAAGATCCCCTGGAGAAGGAAATGGTGATCCACTCCAGTACTATTGCCTGGAAAATCCCATGGACAGAGGAGCCTGATAGGCTACAGTCTATGGGGTCACAAAGAGTCGGACAGGACTGAATGACTTCACTTTCACGACTAAACAACAACAACAACAACATAATGATAACTCTGGAGTAGCAACTCTAATCGGGGCCTCTCTGCTGAACTCTTGAGAAATGCATACAGAGCAGCTTACTGGGTGAGTCTGCTTAGGTCTTTCAGAAGATACTCACATTCAACCTGTCTACAATGAATCCACTGTCTTCTCACTGAAACCTGTTCTACAGAGATATTCAGTCTTGGATGGTGGCATCACCATCTATCCAGTCACATAAACCAGAAAGCTGAAAATCATCCTAGATTTCTCTTTCTACCCATAACTTCCTACTTTAAAAAAAATATTTTATTCTTCATTTATTTTTGGCTGCATTGGGTCTTAGCTGTGGCACAAGTGATCTTTCCTGGCCATGTGTGGGCTTCTCTCTAGCTGTGGTGCACGGGCTTAGCTGCCCTGAAGCATGTGGGATGTCAGTTCCTTGATCAGGGATCAAACCCTTGTCCCCTGCCTTGGAAGGCAGATTCCTAACCACTGGGCCACCAGGAAGGTCCCCTCAATCACTTCCTTCTTGATATCGAGTCTTAAATATTTAATTAAATCTCATCCTTTCTACTGCTGCTATTCCTTCCTCTGTCTTGACTTAGCTTCGTGTCTGGACCACGTTAATGACATTTTATTCGGTCTTTCTGCCTTCAACATTTCTCCCTCCAGTGCTAGCTTCAGAGTGATGTCCAGATAAATAAAACATAATAGTAATACCACATAGGAGCAAACATTTTCCTTACAAAACATGCTTTGGAGTATCTGTACACAGTGAAGTCTGAACTACTTATTTGTAGTGTATGAGATGTCTCCCTTCCAAACTCTTTAGTCTCTCTTGATATCTGCCTTCAGCTCTAGTAGTTTTCCAAACATTCCAAGGTGAAACATGTCTCTGCTCCTTGGACCACATTATTCCTATGTACAGAATGCCCTCTCTAAACCTATGTGCCAGATAAGCTATTTGTCTTTTAACACATACATCAGAATCAATGTCTCTTGAACTATACCCAGAGTTACTCACTTGGCAGCCTCTAACCTTTGCAAATAGTTTTTATTTTACACTACCATATGTTTCATAATAGATTTACTTCAGTATCTAGAACATCTAGTAAATTCTGATACCATTTGGGGCAGAGGCTATATATTTATCAATTCTGTGACTGTGGATCCTAGAAATTTAAATGTTCAATAAATAGTTCCCAACTGAATAGGAGAATGCATATTCTATTTAGTCCACTTTAATCTACTTCTCTGAGGTTTACTATCATGCTTAAGGAAACCTCTTTCATGGTATTGCCTATGATATATTTCTCTGAACAATGCAAAGTCTGTACAAGGTTTTGTGCTGTAGGAAGTGTTTTCAAAAATTATTTGATCACAAGCCAAAGTTGGAAAATTTACATCATGAGGCATTATAAATATACATATACACAAATAAATAACAATTTTATAGATACTTCTTATTTAGCATGACAAACTCTGATATGCTCTTTCTTATTCTAGGTTTTTGCATTAAACTTTAAAAATACTGTATTGATAACAATAAACTGCTTTCATGTCTTATGGCTTGTGATACATATTTTGAAAAACACTGCTGTATATGTAGTATCTTAGAAAAAAATCTTATTTAAGGAATTCAAATTTCTGAATTAGCTAACTATTTCTCTTACCTTAACTGTAAATTTAACAATAAATGTTATCAGAAAACATGTATCATTTATACATACTTTAGAAATGTCAATGTAGATAAGTGGAAAAATCATAGAATATTTAAAAAGAAATATCATGCTACTTCTCTGAAATTCACACACTGCTGTAAACTATAAAAAAATCTGTGAAGGTCCTGGCTTTAATGACTATACAAAAACACTTTGCTTGCAAGCTATGGTGTTAAATATGTCAATCATCTCCTTTTGAACTATCTCACATTTTATTTAGTTGGATAAACACTTCATTCACAGATGTTTTCAAGGTAAATTTCAGCATAGTCCAGATCTAAGTGTCAAGGACCTAAATTTAGAAGCATTCAAATTCATTAAGTTTTTCTTCATTCATGTTTAAGGCTGGGATGGTCTCAACTACCTCTATCTATTTCCTTTGTTTTTAGGCACTTGTTGTTTATTTTTCTGCATTCATGTTTAAGGCTGGGATGTTCTCAACTACCTATATCTATTTCCTGTGTTTTTAGGCACTTGTTGTTTAGTCACTAAGTCACGTCTTCTGGGACCCCATGGACTGTAGCCCGCCAGGTTTCTCTGTCCATGGGACTCTTCAGGCAAGAATACTGGAGTGGGTTGCAATTTCCATCTCCAAAGGATCTTCCTGACTCAAGGATCGAATCCACATCTCTTGCATTGCAAGCAGATTTTTTGCCACGAAGCCACCTGGGAAGTCCTTTTAGGCCCTACCACTCTACAAACTTCCTAAGGGCATAAAATCCGTTTTCTGTGATGTATCCAAAATCACTGCAAAGAGTAACTGAAATTGGGTAGGAACTCTGCAGTAGAGCTGCCTGTGGGCACGTGTTTCTGCATGTCAGGCAGTCTGCTAGGTGATTTTCATATCATTCATAATTCTCACAGCAATCCTGAAGGTCAGTGTTACCCTCGGTTTACAAAGGATGACCTAAGTAGCATGATTCCAAACATATAGTTAGGAAGTTTAGGAATCAAAATCAGAGGAGAGCCCACAGTTTACAATGTATTTACTATCTGCAAAGCACTGTTGCTTTTCATTGAGTATTTTATTTAATTTGGACAACATTCTTCTAAGAAAAAGGTACTATTTTTATGCCCACCATTCAGGTTAGGAGACTAAAGCAGAGAAAGGTTAAGTAATTGGTGCAGGTCAGAGTTCCTAAGTAGCAGAGCTGTGATTGAACCCAGATTTCTCCCAAAGTTGAGGCTATCCCCATGGGATTCTCTTCCTTTAAATAAATGCAGTGAATAGTCAAAAATTGATATGCTGCTGAATCTAGAGTTTAGGGTTTTTCTGGCCAATAATTTCCCATTTCCTTAATTCTTCATCAGAGCATGCAATTAAATTCTGGCTTAATTTATAGTCTATAAAAATGTCACAGTATTATTACAATTTAAAATGAATTGGAAGAATACAAGTACTTTTCAAAGATAACCATGAGTGAGAGTTTGCTGGCGTGCTGCAGTGCATGATCAAAGAATTCAGAAGGATGCCTTTTATCTGAGAATATCAAAGGCCACTAACTAAAAAAAGACACAGAGTTCCTATTACACTGAGAAGAAAAAGCTGAGTCCATTGAAATATAATACAAGAATGTTGGCATACAGGTAATTTACAGATATTATTACCTTTGCTACTTGAAATTGGACCAATCTGGATTCTTTCCAAGAGCTATTCTTTTAAAACTGTAATACACTCAATTCATTTGTTACAATTGCCACATTTTTCCCCAGTACTCTCCCACATTTCACGCATACCCTACATAAACACACATATACACACACAAAGCAATTTATGGGTTCAGATCGCATACCATATATTATGCTGTTTTTTCCACAGTGGTTAATCAAAGTCAATGCCATTAAAGAGCTAGTATTTATCCATTTAAAAACTGTAAGATTGAAACTTAATGAACTATCTGCTCAAGTTGTGACACGTCTCTAGTCATCACTGTGAGGGCAGAGGGATATTTTCAAAATCTAGTCAAGTAAACAACTTGATGTCTTCTCCTATTTTACTAAGGTCTATGTTTCTGCCTGAAATAAACACAAGCAAGTAATTTCTCTGCTTTGGGGCCTATTGCAGACAACAACTATCTCTTCTTAAAATGTTATCTGGACTCCCTCATCCAAAATATAAGTGAAAGAGAAACTTTTTTTCCCTAGGATGCATCATAGGCAGTATTATTACTGAGTTAAATCTCATCATGATATTAAAAAAGAAAGCAGGTCTTAAAGAGTTTTTAAGATTTAACTGGAAAAAATACTCCCTTTGAGCTATATATGACAAAAATAAAGGCTAGGAAGAAAGAATATGTTTTCTGAATTATCTATCTCCACAAATTAAATGCATAGTTTTTAAATAGCTATATCAAAGTAAGTATGCTGCTAAGCCACTTCAGTCTTGTCCGACTCTGTGCGACCCCATAGACGGAAGCCCTCCAGGCTCCCTCGTCCCTGGGATTCTCCAGGCAAGAACACTGGAGTGGGTTGCCATTTCCTTCTCCAATGCATGAAAGTGAAAAGTGAAAGTGAAGTCGCTCAGTCTTGTCTGACTCTTAGCAACTCCATGGACTGCAGCCTACCAGGCTCCACCATCCATGGGATTTTCCAGGCAAGAGTACTGGAGTGGGCTGCCATTGCCTTCTCTGAAAGGTTCACTGTAACTATTTAAACTTTGTATATTTCACTGTTAAAAGGTGTAATAAAGCTGGTGACTCTCTCAGGATATCAAATTTCAAATTAAAAAAAAATTTTTTTTAAGCACAATAGCATTAGACTTTTAAAAAGAAAAAAAAAATCTATCAAAGTAATGATTCTAATTTTGTTTTGCTAATACAATGCATTACAGATAAAGATACATTTTCAAAATGTCTCTTGTTGAGATTTCCTATTATATTTTTAAAAGGGATGGAAAAGTGGATTTTCAGATATTGGCAGTTTAAAAATATTTCTATTGAGAATGCTGTAATTTTATATCTTTGAAACCATGAGCACACATTAGAGAAATTGTTAAATTCTAAATAAGCTATTTAAGCAAAAAATAGAGGAACTTGAATGAGGAATAGGAGGGCATGGCAACCCACTCCAGTATTCTTGCCTGGAGATTCCCCATGGACAAAGGAACCTGGGGGGCTACACAGTCCGTGGGGTTGCAAAGAGTCAGACACTACTGAGCGACTAAGCAGACATATGGAACAGGACTAAATAGATATAAAAATGCAAGTAAATACTTGGAAAATACATATAGTATATAAATAAGATGTATTAGTGGAGGTCTTTATGAGAAATAGAGAACAATTGAGAATTATCAGCACAATTGTTTAGAAGTAAATAACATTTATAATGCTCTTAGTAGCATGAAAAATATCATGAGTTATCATTAAAAATTGCTAATTCAGACTAACACCATATTCTTATGTAGTAGGTGCTTGGATGAAGATATTTTATAATATCACAAACTGTTATAAGGCTATCTATTTATCATTTAAAGTTAGAAAGTCGTAACTATTAACACAGATTATGTAGCAGAAAATAAAATACATTGATTTTACTTGAAAAACAGGTTTCTCTAGCACATAGTAAGTATCTGTGTACTTTTTTCTCTTAATCAATTAACAGATATTTAAGGTAAGTGACCATGGGGCAAGCACAGTGTTACACATTGTGAAGAGAGACCAAGAGAAATTAATACAGTCTTTTCCTTGCAAGAAATAAACAAAGTTTAGAAGGGAACACAGACAACAGGCCATGGAAAGTTTGATGCAAAGTAAATTTAAGTGCGCTGTTCTCATCAGTAAGGAAGAGTGTAAAGTCAGAAGACTGCGTGTTTCTGAGGATAAGAGAAGATGTCCCACAGGAATGACATTTAAGATGAGACTTAAAGGGAAAATAAGACTTGTAGAGGTTAAAGGCGGAGAAGGCAATGGCACCCCACTCGAGTACTCTTGCCTGGAAAATCCCATGGATGGAGGAGCCTGGTAGGCTGTAGTCTATGGGGTCACTAAGAGTGGGACATGACTGAGCGCTTCACTTTCACTTTTCACTTTCATGCATTGGAGAAGGAACTGCTGCTGCTAAGTCACTTCAGTCATGTCCGACTCTGTGTGACCCCATGGACTGTAGCCTACCAGGCTCCTCTGTCCATGGGATTTTCCAGGCAAGAGTACTGGAGTGGAGAAGGAAATGGCAACCCAATCCAGTGTTCTTGCCTGGAGAATCCCAGGGATGGGGGAGCGTGGTGGGCTGCCGTCTATGGGGTTGCACAGAGTCGGACATGACTGAAGTGACTTAGCAGTAGCAGCAGCAGAGGTTAGAGGGGGTGTTTAACAAACTCCATGACATATCAAGTATCCAGTAAAAGCTAGGGCATAGACAGTAAAGTGAAAAGGGCTCAGAGGAGCCGGAGAAGAAAGAAGTCCTGTGGGGCTGTAAGAAATCTGGATTCTCTCCAAAGGGTGAAGGGAAGCTATTGAAGGATTTGTGTAGGAGCAGGGACTGACGTGTGTGTGCAGAACTCTGTGCGTGGGTCTGAATGAGGCAGGCGTGACAGGAAAGAGAGAACTCAGGCTTCTTCTCAACATGCAATCTAAACAAAGTGTGATATTGTACCAAATAAAGGAGCATCCCCTTATAAGTTCAACTATGAACCAGAAATAAAATAAAGACTATGTTTCTTTCTTTTTAATAACTTTCATGTCAACAGCACACATACAGCAAAAGATTTCTGAAGATATCATACATTAGTGGCAGAAGGGAATTGTACCTTGGGCACACGAAATATAAAATTCTAGTCATTACCGCACATTTGTTTGTTTAGCTGCTAAAAGATCTCTTGAACAAAGTGACAGGTCAACAGAGAAGATGTCAAAACATCAACAGAAAGAGATCTTGTCGGAGCTTAATTAGGGCTTCCAATTAGAAAACCAAACTAAGGATACTATTAGCACTCAACTAGGCATTCTCCTTGATTTGGAAGAGCCAAGCATCACCCACATGTAACTGAGCTAACAAAAAGGATTTTTTACCTTTACAATGACCTCCTGATGGGCTTAAGTCCACAAAGACAAGCAGCGCGAGAGTCTCAGAAGCACAGGGCACACTTTCTGCAGTTCTCCAAGTTACCACTACAACTCACTCCTTAAAAAATACTGGAACAGTTTGGATAATACATGGCCTTGTCTGCTGCTCTTTGATACAAATTATTACATAAAGACCATGGCTACTACTTTTAAGACAAAAAATTGGGTTGCTTGCCTCCCAGTTTTGGAAGAAACAGTTCTTTTCACCTCTCCAAATTATTTTGAGGCCAGAGTGCTTTAGAAAGTGTGAACAGTCCTTTCCTACTAGTTAGTAAGGAAAAGTTCACATTACTGAAACACTGTTTGCAGTCCTGTATGAACTTCAGCAACCCTAGCAATAAGTCTGACCAGAAAATTTACAAACAGGATCAAAACTTACATGAGTGCCAACAATCAAGCAACATATGTGGCTTATAATGCACAGGAATTTGGAGACAGTTCTGTTCCCAGGCTGGTGAAATGCTGGGAAAGATACTCTAAAGCTATACTACGGGACAATAAAAATATTTCCTACACATCTAAAAATCATATGGCCTAGTAGTAATTTTGAAACTCCAACATCTTATCACAGAAATATAGGGTGACTGTATCTTAGAAATCACTGGTTAGATTTCTGGGAATTGATGTCCCAGAGTTACCTGGTCATCATGGGTCCAACTCTGGTTGTCTTCAAGAGATCTCAACAAGAATCTCAAGAGATTTCAACAAGAGATTCTCCAATTGCTTGAATGCTCCGATTTTATGATTTTTAAACACGTTATTACATTTGTTCCTCTTGGCATTGAGTTTAGCAAACACAAATCTGTTTCAAAGGTTTTCATTCCCAAGAGAAATGTTTTAATATTTAAATTGACTTGCTATATTAAAATGCGCACAAACAACAACAAAGAAACACATCTCCCTAAGTTCAAGGCAGAAAACTAACTCTTATTCTCTCCCACTGAATGTCTAATATCAAATAGCTGATGAATGGAAAAGATAATAAAAGAGCGGATGAATGAATGAGCAGATTGACACACTCAGAGCACCCTCCCTGGGCCCTTTGCTTGAAGAGCTCAGATAGGCCTTTCTTCCTGTGTCTTAGGCCTCACACTGGCTTTGTGTGTGTGTGTGCTAAGTCGCTTCAGTCATGCCTGAGTCTTTGAGACCCCATGGACTGTAACCCGCCAGGCTCCTCTGTCCATGGGATTCTTCAGGTAAGAGTACTGGAGTAGGTTGCCATGTCCTCCTCCAGGGGATCTTCCTGACTCAAGGATTGCACCTGAATCTCCTGTGTTTCCTGCATTGGAAGGGAATTCTTTACTGCTCAGCCAACAGGGAAGCTCCAGACTGGCTTTAAGAAGGATAAAAAGGTCCTTCCTGCACTTGCTGCCTCATCCACTCTCCTTTTTCAAGGGAGAGAAAGGCATTCTGAGATCAGGAAGGTAGCAATGGATCCGAGAGCAGACAGCCTTTATACTCCAATCTTTGTTCAGCCAGGAGAGAGAGCTTCTTTCTCTTGGGAACAAACCCATTTGGCCCCAGGCTTCCAAGAGAAGGGATAATTACATGACTAATATAAGGAATTGTTAAGCTTAAACGACTCCTTTGTTGTAAGTTCCCACTTTGGGAAACACAGAATCACTTCACTGTGCTAAATGCCTCATTATTACTTTAAGGTATATTAGGTGAATTTTTATCCTAACTGGAAATAGACTGTGTTCTCAAACAGGAAATATCTTTTCACTCAAAATTAAATGTGGCAAAGTAAATGCTGAAAGAAAAAATACCAAATTCATCAGATAATAGCTATAATAATATTCATACTGTTATTAATACTGATGGCAATAGCTAATATTTACCAAGCTCTTATGCGCTCGGCGCTGTTCTTATCCTCACAACTACACTACAAGGTAGATAGGTACCACTATTATGCTCATTTAGAGACGTGGAGACTAGCCCCCATATCAATCAGAAGGACTCAGAAGGAGGTTTTGTACTTAGACAATCTGCTTCCAGTACCTGCCCTAAGCTTCAACTAGCTTTTCTTATGAATGTATGACGCCTACTTTACTACAGCAAGTAGAACTATCAAAATAAGCAGTTATGGAATGGTCCCAACTACGGCATATTGAATGGTTCTTTTCAGTGTGTGGTCAACCCTCAGTCGTAATTCAATTAACTTTTTGCATCGATAAACATTAATAATTGATGTAATGACACTTACTTATGTCACAGACTTCTACATTTCAACTAGTGTGGCCTTTTCTACCACACAGGTCCTAAGATGGCCTGAACACAGACACAGCAGACATTAAAGAGAGGGAATCAGACTGGAAAGCTATTTTTACAGAAAATTCATAATTCATAAAAAGGGAGAGATTGTCAAATGTATACTCCAGAGCCAAAAAAAAAAAAAAAACCAACCCAATTTGGGTAGATTTGCAGGTTTATGAAGGAAAAATAGGAGACATAGTAGGTATGGGCCAAACAGTGGGAGGCATGGAACAGGCATCTCTACAAAGGCCTTTGAGTTGATTTCTAAAACTAATATTAGGTGAGTCACTTCAGGTTTTTAAACAGGAGATGAAGAATGCAAAATGGTATTTCAGAAAAATTAATCTAGCAAATTTAAAAAAAAAGAATTGGAAGAGAGAGACGAACTGCAGGCAAAATACGCAGGAAATACCACAGCCCCTTAGCAATCAGAGATTGAACATTCATAATTTCAACTTGTCCCAAGTGATCTCCAAATGTTCTCATTTCTAATTTTTCTAGGGCACAGAGTTATGAGGCCAAATTTTGAAAGCAAGAGTTAGCTAGCAAGCACTAGCTAACAAGAAATTTCTGCTTCCCAGTGGGGATTTATCTCCCCACTACACTGCAGCAGGGTCCCATACTCAGTCTGTTTCATTAAGTGGAGACGGATGTTCCTTTATGCAAAATGCTTCCAGGTAAACTTCAGCTACAGCAGCTTCCTTGATGGCTCAGATGGTAAGGAGTCTGCCTGCAATGCAGGAGACGTAAGAGACACAGGTTTGATCCCTGGGTCAGGAAGATCCCCTGGAGGAGGGCATGGCAACCCACTCTGGAATTCTTGCCTGGAGAATGCCATGGACAGAGGAGCCTGGTGGGCTAAGGTCCATAGGGTGGCAAAGCGTAGGACACAACTGAAGTGACTTAGCATGCACGCAAGTGCACCATGATACAGCAATGGGGTTGGTGACGGAATTATAAAAGTCCGACACATTCATTCCTTGGGAATGTCCAGGCATTTTGTACTGGCCACATTCCAGATGTCCTGTAAGGAGGAAGGCAACAGAAGTTAAGGAGAAAAGGGAAACAAGAAGACATCAGAAAGGAATGGCAGGACATACTGGCTGACTAGCGACGGCAGATGAAAGCAAAGAAATCCAGATGGGCTGTCAAGTTTTCAGGCCTAGGAGGCAGGGAGCATGTTAGCGCCTAGAATAGAAATAAAACCTGGAGGGTGCAGAGCACCTAAGCAAACGCGACAGGTGTCTGCACACTAAATAAAGATCTCAAAGGCTGATTTAAGCGAACTTTTGTCTGGAGGAAGGGAATCAAATCGGGTAACTTTAGGGTTCTCTGAAATACATCCTACAGTATGTGGAGTTTATCTACTACTTTTTTCTTCTGCTCTTTTAACAATGCAGATTGGGGGCACTCTCATTCTTGATTTTCCAAATCAAAATTGTACAGTTTTGTCCCTTCTTTTAGAATGAAAGTGTTAGTCGCTCAGTCGTGTCCGACTCTTTGCAGGCCCATGGACTACAGCCCACCAGACTCCTCTGTCCATGAGATTTTCCAGGCAAGGATACTGGAGTGGGTTGCCATTTCCTTCTCCAGGGGATCTTCCCAGCCCAGGGATCGAACCCAGGTCTTCTGCACTGCAGGCACATTCTGTACTGACTGAGCTGCAAGGGAAGCATACACAGTCTAAATTTTGAACTGTGCCTGATGGGGACCAAACTCCCAGTTTTCTTGACTAGTTTCCAGGGAGCTCTATTATCAGTCAGTATCTGAGAGGAACAAGTGATTTAACTTTTGTGCGTCTAAATAATGATACTGATATCCATCATAACGGAGAGAGAAAAGCCAGGGGTGAAATACCTTTCCTGTGTTAATTTTTCACCTTTGTTTTCCAGAAACAGCTTCAGAGTGACAAACATCCTATGGAATAATTAAAGTTAGATATAAACCAAGAAGGTAAAAAACAAAAAACAAAACTATAATTGCTGAGAATTCAAACTGAGAGAATTAGTCACAATGACAAAGAATCTTTATCCCTCTGTCCCCTGGCCAGCTCCTGGTGGAACACTGCCTCATCTGTATTCCCTAGGGGAAGTAGCAGCAGCTCCAGGGAAGATCAGCAGTGAACAGAGAGTGTGTTATTATGTGCAAATAGTTATTTCAGATGGATCACAAATAGAAGCCCAGTAGGAGAGAAAGGGGGGAACATTCTGCAGCAGGTTTACAAAGCAAAACTTAAGACGACAGGGATTTTTTTCAGTTTTAAGATAATGCTGGAGGTTCAGACACAGAATGGATACTGAGATCAACTGTGCTTTAAAGGGGGGGCTCTACTCTTCATATCAATATTTGGGGCTTTGGAGCCGCTGCACAATAGGATCATTAAGCAAGACGCCTGAGGACAAGCTGTGAGAGTAGTTATGATTTCCGAGAGTAAGTGCTCAATAAATTATGCTGAAGTGAACCAGGCACATGTAATGCTCAATAACTAAACACCCAAATCTGCCTGCCCCATGAATACAATGCAGTTTGCTAAACACAGTAAAGCTTTGTTATGCTAATGTTTGATGCACCTGAGAATATAAGTTAGTTAAAGCCTTTTAATCAAAGTTAATTCACAGCTCAGTAATACTTGCCAAATTATTTTTACCAGTATTGTCCATTTCTTTTCATCTTCACATTGCCCATGATACTTCATTTTATGAATGGAGAAAAATAAAGTACAAAAATGGTTAAGAAATTTAAACCAGGACAGTCTTATCTGGTTTAGTTTACTCTAAGGATTTGTTAATCCTCACAAATGCTTAAGGACGGTACTATTACTATCTCCCTATGCTGATAAGCAAACTAAGGCTCAGACTTTCAGGTAACTGCTTCACATTCATAAGGCCAAGAGGCCCAACAGTCACCAAAATGTGGCCCAGTCCTAGCTATCTGGCTCACGGTCCACAGAGAGTTCACGAGGAGGGGAACGCTAGAACTGGAAAACAGGCATCCAGATGTGGAAGTCTTTATGACTCAAATGGTAGGAATCTGCCTGCAATGACAGGTGCAATTCCTGGGTTGGGAATATCCCCAGAGAAGGCAACGGCTACCACTCCAGCACGCTTGCCTGGAGAATTCCATAGACAGAGGAGCCTGGTAGGCTACAGCCCATGGGGTTGCAGAGTCGGACATGCCTGAGTGACGAGCACTTCACATTTTCCTTTTCTTGCAGACACCAAGCTGACCTAAGCAGGTACTCCAAGTTTTCCTCCCTCTCTTGCCCACTGACCTGCCTCTCCTGATCTAGGGTAAGAACAATGGCCGCCGCAGATTTCATCTGGATTCACGTGATCTCAGAGGAAGAGATGAGGGACTTGACAGTAATCCAACCCTTCTACTCCCAAACAGATCCAGTCTTCTGATAGGATTTTAACCAGAAGTTTTGTTTTTGCTTGTTTTCCATGCAGAGGACTGGCTTTCTTTCTAAAGTCAATAAAAAGACAGTTTTGTTTAGTAATGGTCAATAATGGTCTAAATGGACACCTGTATTTTTATTGTGTAAAATAGATTTAGGAAACCCCACAATGCCTCCAGACTTAAAATGATCTCTACACTATGTAATGCTGTCACTATTGTAAAAAGTCACAGAACAAAATTTCGTCTTACTGCAGGACTGCATAATTCCAGAAATAAATCTTTCAAAAATATACTTTTTGGGATGTAGGACTAATTCTAAAATAGGTATCAACCTGGACTGCCTCTTTTCTGCATTGCTCCAGATACCTGAAATATATACATCAAAACCATCTGTACACAGAAACGGGGCCACTGCTAGAGGCAGTAATCCTCTCAGAGTTACAAAAATTGTAGCTGTCTATCAAACAGTCTGTCTGGTTCTTATTGAAGACAGCCCAATAGAAAAAGAAAAAATGCATGCATGCATCTTTATAAAATAATCAAGATAGGCTAAGGTAACAGCTACCTTTGGAAAGTAGCAAAGGAAAAAGTAATTCAGAAAGTAGAATAGGAAAGTATGACAACATCAGAAAGCAACTATATGCCAATAAAAAGTAATTAAAAAAAAGAGCAAAGTATGATTGGTGTATGCCTGCCACATTCTTCACTCTATTTGAACTGCTATGTGCCATTTAATTTAACAGTATGGTAACCATAAACCTACATAGCAACTGCAGTGATTAAGTAGCTTACCAAATTCTGAAGTACCTGCACTTCTGCATGGAAAGCCCATTGGCAAAGATAAATACTTCTAATTTTTAAAATAAGGTTTGGCTCCCTTTAAAATGTTAGGCAGATAAGTTACTCCTTCTGTCCCAAGCTTTCTGACTTTTGAGGTTTTTTCCCCCCAGTGTTATTGAGGTGTAGTTGTCAAATAAAAATTGTCCAGCTTAAGATGTACAAGATGATGTTACCCCAAGTCTTACATCTTAAGAAGCAGGGGGATGGACAACATGATGTATTTATTCTCTTCAAACTGTAATATTCATTAACTAGGTCAAAAATAGTATCTCCAAATTTCTGTGTAAATAAAATATGGAGAAGTCTAGTCATGTTAAAGAGAAAAATGAAAAGCTCACTATAATTTAATAATGGTAAATTATTAGGAAGCAAAGTATATCTTGCAAGATGATTACTGATCCTCCTTGTTAGTTTCTATGAAAACAGATTTTTATTGGTTTGCTTAAAATTGGCACATCAACCCTCTCAAGTGGCACAGACCTTTCCATGGTACTGCTGCAGAGAGAGATGGTGGTACACTTTTGATTTTCATAAATCAACAGACATTTCTGTTTTTATATATCCAGAATGTATTTGTTCCTTAAAACCTTCTTTTAAATCAGAGAAATGAAGGTGTTCTTTAAAATGTATGTCTGTGAAAGTTTCTAAATAGATAATAAAGGAACAGGTTTTAGGAATATAGAGAAAATAAATTCTGGAAATTTAGATCTGCTACCATCAAAAGTAAATCTAAATCTTTGTCAAAGTTCAAAATAACAACTCCAATTCCAAGGGTTTGTTTTTCTCCCTTACAAAAAGAAATTGTAATATTTTTCTTGATTTTTTGAACAAACTGCCCAACAGTACCACCACAATGAATTCAATCACCCATGAGTGCTTTCACTAGGTGCTATGATATGGCATAATATTACATACTTTCTCAGGGTATACTTTTGGTAGTTAATGAAACTAAAACAGACTGCTTTAGTGTTGCTATGGGAACAATGATCAGATGGGAAGGGGATGGTAGCTATCTGCTGCCATATGGGAAAGGATTCATTAGCTCTAGAAGACCTGCATTCTGAAGAATTATTTAAATATAGACATTAGGGAAAAATGCTCAATGGACAATTGGGTTACCCAGTTCTAAAATCTCTTTTAACATATAAAGGTGAGAGATATGGGGATCCTGCGATACTTGGTAAAGAAATCTGAACAGATTCAACTACAGCGGCAAATTTCTGAAGAAACTAGGAAAAGGAACAGATGGAGTTAAGATGCGAGAGAAAACCCATTTGCTCCCAAAAGAACAGGGAAGCTGGTGTCTCACCAGTACACCATAATAGGAGATGCTCTGAAGCAGGCAAGCTGGTTTCTTTCTCACAGGCACAAGTCTGTACCCAACTTGGCTGTACATGCATTCTGCAGGAAGATTCTACCTTTACAGTCCAAATTTCTTTAAAAAGACAAAGTGAAATATATCAGTGAGCTCAACAATGAAAGTCTATTCGTTTAACACTGAAGAAAATACATAAATGGGAAGTCTAAGAATCTGGTATTTGCAAAGCAGACACAATGGCATATGAGAATGGCTGTCACCGTAGGGAACATGGGAAAACAGTCTGAGAAAAATATATCAAAGGAGTTTCAGAAGTTTCCCTATTAGGCAGAGTGAGTTCTTTCCCATAGCTCTACTCCATGAAATAAGGAAAACTTAGAAGTCCACAGGTACTGACAAGCATTTCAAAAATTAATTTTAATTACAAATGTCAGTTAGGGATTACCATGTTTTTACATGCAAAGTGTGAAATAATGCTGGAAGAAGTGATACAGAACTGACAATGAGAAATGGACTCCAAATTAACTAGCTACCAGGGAAAAAACAACATAAAACAAAAAAACTGGAAGCTAGATGATTTCTCTGCTTTCCATATATTGAAACTAGAGGAAGCAGATAAACTTATGAACTTCTCAGGGCCTGACCATTAAGGTCCTACTATTTGCTCAGTCATCAGCCATGTGGCCTTGAGCAAACCATTTAGCCTCAATTTTCTTGCTGACAAAGTAAAGAGACTGAATTTCAGTACTTCTGAGACTGTATGCAGCCTGTGAAAGAAGCACTGGGTGCAGGTCTGTGTGGGTTCTGACATCCCAGGGATTTCAGGTCCACAAGCAAGGTCCCCAAGGATTCTGCACTCTACTGGACTCTGGGTAGTTCTGAAGCAAGTGATCCTTGAAACTCACTTTTATTCATTCAACAAAAATTATCTGAATGCAAACTATAGGCCAGGCATGGTGGAAAACACTAGAGCTACAAGTGAGTAAAATCAACAAGATCCTTGTGTTTGTCAAACATCCAGTGTTAGGGATCTAGCTCCCCAACATAATGGTTTCATAAATAAACAGGTTGCTTCAAGCTAAGAAAGAAAGAAAGATAAATGGGACTTCCCCCCATAACCCTCGAAAATTAATTTCTTAGTTGATCCACTCAATGAGTAGCATTCCAAAGCATAGATGCATGCTCACAATTATATACATACAGTTCATAATATCTTGTTCCTGGGATTAAAATTTCTCGGTAGCAAATCTGATTCATCTCTTCCCTTTAAGAATTTCCACTTAGCTTTTACTTCTTCGTTTAAAATGAACATGCTCTTGACAAAATTTTAATGTCAGCACTCATTACTAATCTTTTTTGTGTATGCTAAGTCACTTCAGTCATGTCCAGTGCTTTGTGACCCCATGAATTATAGCCCATGAGGCTCCTCTGTCCATGGGATTCTCCAGGCAAGAATACTGGAGTGGGTTGCCATTCCTTTCTCCAGAGGATCTTCCTGACCTAGGGATCAAACCCAGGTCTCCTGCATTTGCAGGCATATTTTTACCATCGGAGCCACCAGGGAAGACAATCCCTTCTGTACTCTCCCATGCATGAGAGGGCTAGAAACTTAAGAACTACATTTCCCAGATTTCTGTGATGCTGGGGTTCTGGATAACTTAGGTTTTGCCAATGAGATGTACTCATGTGATAGTCAAAAATGAAGGAATGTAGAAGTCAACCTTACCCCAGCATCTGACAGGGCTGCTGCCTGTGGGTTTTGGTTAACAGCGTTTAGTGACTGGCAACTCCACATTCCCAAGGTTAGGAGCAACTATAGCTTTGTCAGGACTCTCCTTCATTTGTGGATGGCAGCAGTAGTTTCGTGGACACTTGCTCATAGTTTGCAGTGCAACAAACAATGACAATTAAAAACAGAAAAACCAACCAAAGAACTCTGATACTCTTTTTCCAACCATTTTTGTAGGTACTTAATTCACTGTTTTTAAATCTGTTTCTACCTGGTAGGTATTTGAAATACCTAGTATTTCCATTTTCTATCTTGAACCCTTTCTCCCAAGAAAAACCAGTGATTTAGATCTGTCAAATTTCAAGATGTTTATTTGTTCATGAGTCAAGTCAGGAATTTTCAAAGAGATTCCACAAAAAGATGTAGCATAAGTTTAGGTGGTCTCAAAATTATCTGGTGGAGGCTTTAAAGAGGGCAGGTCTCTACTCTCTTGCCCTTTCCTATCCCACCCTTTCCCCAAGGCTCACAGGGCCTTCTGAATGGGGCAGGTTCACTCTCACTCATATTCGCCTTCCTTCTCTCTTGTTACTCCTCACACTTGTGACAGGCCTGGGTTGAGTTATAGAAGCACAGCTCTAGGGGTGGGAATACACATTGTCTTCCCCATTCTCTTCCATTTTTGTCTCTGAATGGGTTTGTCACAGTGTAGAGGTTCTAGTTGAATTTGGGGTGGAAATAGGTCAAGAAGCTCTTACATTGTTTTTGGTCCACTTCAAGGGACCAGAAAAGAGTTCCATGTGGCTCAGCCTAGCTCTTCAAGCACTACCCTGAGGTTCAGGGCCAAAGGCTCAGCCAGCAGCTACTGATCATAAATGGACAGACTTCTCTCATGACCTCAGGTGAGAGCTGGTAGATGACAGAAGATTGGTATTTACCATTCCACATCCAGGCCAGTATTCTCTCTACCACTGAAACTCACTTTCAGAAAATACTGATAAAAATGCTGTTTGTTTATATATAGAACATTAAATAATTTAAACCAGGGTTAACGCATACTCAAGTTTCCATTTTACCAAAACAAATCAAATAAAAGCAAAGTAACTCAGGATTTCTTTAGGGTGGCAAATTCCTAAGGACAGTACTAGGAGAATCAGTGCTCAGATACACTAGCCTCCAGTTCGCTCACTCTGTGGAAGCCACGCTTGCCTCCACGCTGCTCCATGGGCACTCAGGCTCGGTCCTGTCTTAGAGCCGTGCTCTAGCTGTTCACTGGAGAAGAGTCCCTTTTCCATGGATCTCCTGGATGACCTCCTCTCTGATTTCAAGTCTGCTCAAATCCCAACTTCTCCCACTAAACTAAGATCATGGCATCTGGTCCCATCACTTCATGGGAAATAGATGGGGAAACAGTGGAAACAGTGTCAGACTTTATTTTTGTGGGCTCCAAAATCACTGCAGATGGTGATTGCAGCCATGAAATTAAAAGACGCTTAATACTCCTTGGAAGAAAAGTTATGACCAACCTAGATAGCATATTCAAAAGCAGAGATATTACTTTGCCAACAAAGGTCCATCTAGTCAAGGCTATGGTTTTTCCAGTGGTCATGTATGGATGTGAGAGTTGGACTGTGAAGAAGGCTGAGCGCCGAAGAATTGATGTTTTTGAACTGTGGTGTTGGAGAAGACTCTTGAGAGTCCCTTGGACTGCAAGGAGATCCAACCAGTCCATCCTAAAAGAGATCAGCCCTGGGTGTTCATTGGAAGGACTGATGCTAAAGCTGAAACTCCAATACTTTGGCCACCTCATGCAAAAAGTTGACTCATTGGAAAAGAGTCTGATGCTGGGAGGGATTGGGGGCAGGAGGAGAAGGGAACGACAGAGGATGAGATGGCTGGATGGCATCACTGACTTGATGGACGTAAGTTTGAGTGAACTCCAGGAGTTGGTGATGGACAGGGAGGCCCGGCGTGCTGCGATTCATGGGGTCGCAAAGAGTCGGACACAACTTAGTGACTGAACTGGACTGAAGAAGACAGGAACTTCATATGGTATACTGTCACAGCCCCTTTTCTCATTCCATATTCCTCTCTGCATCAGGGTGAAGTGCTTCTCCCAAACATTTCAGGTTTTGGATCCAACCACATGAAATAATGTCAATACAGAACAAATAATTTACCCTACAAAAACAGTAAAATATTTGTTGTGGCACTCTTTGCCGTATCATCTTTCAGACGGCAGCAGAGACATGAACCCAGTATCAGCCCTGTAATGTCTTCCATGCAGTGCCTGACCGTTCTACCCAGTCAGGCTTAATTCTTAACTTTATAAAATTTGATATTAAACCCTTTTCTCCTATTGCTTTATCCCCAAATAAGAGGAAAAATCCTTAAACACCTGAAATTGCTTTCCCAACACGACCCAGCACATTTTCATCAGTCTCAATGAGAAATTCAGTCGCAATACAGACTTTCCATGTTTATTTCAGCCAATTTCTTTTGCTCCCTAAGGATATTTTTTTCCTGACTCTATTCTTTCTCCAGGAAAGAGAAAAAAAAAAAAAAAAAAAAAACCAGAAAAAACGAAAAAGAAAAGAAAAAAAAAAGAGATTTTCCAAATTCAGCTTCTCATTGCCTAAGTCATATTTGCAAGTGCTACATTTTATATTTCCTTAGGCTTCATTAATACCTTTGAGTGACTGCTACTCTGTCTCGAAGCCAGATCGCTCACTTGACTTATTTACCCTGTACTATTGACGTTAATAAGAGCTAGATCATTAGAGAACAATAAGACAATTTTAAAAACTGAAATAATAACCCACGGACAGTCTCACTTTTTCCTGCCTCTCCTTGTTAATCATGCCTGCAACTGAACATTTTAACCTGAATTCAGGAGAAAATTAAGTGAAAAATTATTTGCCTGAAGTCAAACTCGAGACTTCCATGCTTTCAACTCAATATGTTATTTAGAGTATCATTAACTGAAGGAAGTGGGACAAAACTAAAGCACATTTATGTAGGAGAGATCATTTGTTAGGCTCTGTGGATGGTTATTATTTTAATAGCCTGAGGAGCCACAGTCTCTACTGGGTAACAGAGATGATGATTCTTGCCAGCACAGCAGGGCCTCTTGGTTAAGGTAACTTAAGAGCCAACTGCTTTCAGATTCTCAGGGACAAGGAAGTCACTGGGGGTAAATCCCAGTCATATGGTTACCAGTCAATTTTGTTCAGCTGGACAGCTCTAGTATAAAGCATCAAAAAGGAGCTTAGTAAATATGCAAATCACCACTGACTAAACAAGTATTTACAAAGCACCACTTATAGTCCAGATACTATTCTAGACACTGGGAACAGAGTCATGGAAAAAAAATAAATATTCTTACTTTCCTTCATACATTTTAGGGAGAAAGAAACATAATAAAACAGCCAAAGAGTACCGGGCTTCCCTGATGGCTCAGCAGGTAAAGAATCTGTCTGTAATGCAGGAGACATAGGAGAGGCAGGTTCAGTTCCCTGGATCTGGAAGATCCCCTGGAGGAGGAAACAGCAATCACTCCAATATTCTTGCCTGGAGAATCCCATGGACAGAGGAGCCTGGTGGGCTACAGTCCAAAGGGTCACAAAGAATTGGACACGACTGAGCGACTAAGCGCACGTGCACAGAGTATCATGGTAAGTGCAACGGAGGAAAATAAGATTGAAGTGCAGGACGGCAACCACCTGAGAGGCGGTGAGTGGGTGTGGGGGAGAGGAGGTGCCACGTTCTACAGAATGGTCAGGGAAGGCCTCACTGAGGAGGTGGCTTCTGAGCAGAGATATGAAGAAGGTGAGGACTGTATGGATGCATGGACTAAGTGTTCTCTAGCAAAGACAGAGCTCATACGAGGCCAGCATGGCTGAGGTGAATGAATGAGGGGGAGGGGAGCTGAAGATGTAATTAAAGAGAAATACGAGCAGCAAGGGCTTCCCAGGTGGTGCCAGAGGTAAAGAATCCACCTGTTGAGGTAGAACACACAAGAGACAGGTTTGAACCCTGGGTCAGGAAGATCCCCTGAAGTAGGAAGTGGCAACCTGCTCCAGTGTTCCTGTCCGGAAAATTCCATGGACAGGGGAGCCTGGTGGCCTGTAGTTCATGAGATCACAAACAATCAGACACAAGTGAGTGTGCATGCATACACTGGGCAGAAGGGAAGAGAGGTCAGAATCCATAAAGCCTGAAAGATGAGGGCAAGCACCCAGGCTCTCAACTTCCACAATGGAGAGGGACTGAGCAGGAGAAAAGTCGAATCCCACCAATATTTCATCAGGAAAACATGGGCAGATGGGTTGAGAATGTGAAGCTAGGGAGCAGCTGGGAACCATTAGACACTGGCCACTTCAACGATACATCCCAGGCCAGTGCAGAGCAGGAGGGGACAGGTCATGATCAAATTCTGGGTGTGTTTTAAAGACAGAGCCATAAGAATCTTCAGATTCTATACCGGATGTGAAAAGAGATGTTAAGAATACAGCTGTTGGTACTAAGTAAAAGGACAGTTGCAAGAGCAAGCTTATAAAGGAAGCAGGCTTATAAAGGGGTGCGGTTTGGGACATTTGAGATGCCTCTTACATAGGTAAATGGAGGTAAACAAGCAGTTAGAAGCATGAGGCTGGACTTGGAGAAAAACACTGGCTTGGAAACACAGATATTTAGGAAGCAACAGACTGAGGATGGTTTGGAAAGCAAGAAAACTGACAGGCCGAGCAAAGGAAAGACATGCAGACAGAGCAGAGAAGCAATCTAAGGGCTAAACTTTGGGATACTCTAAGAGGGGACAGAACCATGAAGGAGATTAAGAAAATCTAGTGGCAAACGAAGGGACAAACGGGAGCGCTTTTCCCTTAATTTCTTGAAAAACAAGTGAAGAATGTATTGGAAGAAAGAGGGAGTGTCAACTTGCCAAGCAGTCCAATACAGGAAGGACTAAAAATTGGCCCATGGCAAAAAAAAAAAAAAAAAAAAAAAAAAGAGTTAAAATACTATAAAACAGAATCTTACCTACTAAAAACACAGATACCATTCTTTGGAAAGTTTTTTAGGAGCTGTATCATCCTATGCAGACAGAGTAAAATCTCAAAATATTCTATTTGACATTTAAACTTCCAGGAGTTTTGTATTCATTATGTCTGCTTATACAGATACCATGATCCATCTGCCAAAGCCACCATCTCAGCCCGATAAAGCAATGGTCAACTCTAGGAGCTAATTCTTGATAATTCTATCTTCTCGTTTACACTTATTTGCTGGGCGATCAATAATACATATTAAATGAAACAAATGATAAAGCTATTTCATAGACTTTAATAACTACTGCAAACAGGAAATTGAGATACTCACTTTTCCACAAGGGCAATTCATTACAATAAGGCACTACAGATAAGCAGCTAAGCAATTACATCTAGAGACAAGAGTCAACCACCAGGCTTGCCTGGCTCATTGAAGATCAAACTGAGTGTCCAGTGTGATCATAGCGTGTAAGCAACTTAGGAAACTGAATATTCGACCTAAATCCTAACGAAGCTGCTGCTGCTGCTGCTGGGAGCAATTCATTGCATGACCTTCTACATGTATTTGGCACAGTGCCAAGTAAAGATGGTCAGTAAGAAGTGGAGACAAGAAACAATGGTGAGCACACTTGGGGTAGCTGCAAAGGACCATGAAGGTTGTACCCTGTACAGTGCAGAGGATGCTGGTCACCTAGATTGCCAAGTCATGACACCGGTAGTGCAAAGCTGCCAGCCATAGTTGGCAGCCCGGGGGAGCATCTACCAGCCTCTGACTTTTACCCTAAAGTTAAAAAGCAATCGCAGTAATGGCACCTATATACTTAATATCTATAGAGAAGGCTATAAACTGAAAACAGGCCTACAAAGATGTGTCATGCAAGAGAAGACAGTTACTAAATGCTTACGGATGGGTTTGACAAATTTTACCTTACTATATGTGAACATAATATGTTTGCAGCATTGGATGATAAACTGCTAGAAGGCAGGGATTGCTCAAGCAAATGCTAATGACCAGAAGCAGTAAACACCTTCTTAATGTTGCCTCTAGTATGTGATGGATGACTTTGCAACCTTAAAGCGATCCATGACAAGCACCTTTAAGCAATGCTGATTCAAAAATCATTCAAAAGCTCTCTTTTCAAGACATGTTGGTGACTTTTTTATCCTCTTAAGTTTGGGGAATCAGTGTTGACTCTGAAAAGACTGCTCAATTTACAGTGAGTGCCACACAGCAGCATATTTTGAGTAGAGGTACTGAACTACACCAAAGCCTTTGACTGTGTCGATCACAATAAATTGTGGAAATTCTGAAAGAGATGGGAATACCAGACCACCTGACCTGCCTCCTAAGAAATCTGTATTCAGGTCAAGAAGCAACAGTTGGAACTGGACATGGAACTACAGACTGATTCCAAATTGGGAAAGGAGTACCTCAAGGCTGTATATTGTCACCCTGCTTATTTAACTTATATGCAGAGTACATCGTGGGAAATGCAGGGCTGGATGAAGCACAAGCTGGAATCAAGATTGTCAGGAGAAATATCAATAACCTCAGATATGCAGATGACACCTCCCTTATGGTAGAAAGCAAAGAAGAACTAAAGAGCCTTTTGATGAAAGTGAAAGCAGAGAGTAAAAAAGTTGGCTTAAAACTCAACATCCAGAAAACTAAGATAATGGCGTCTAGTCCCATCACTTGATGGCAAATAGATGGGGAAACCGTGGAAATAGTGGCTGACTTTATTTTTCTGGGCTCCAAAATCACTGCAGATGGTGACTGCAGCCATGAAATTAAAACACGCTTGCTCCTTGGAGGAAATACTATGACCAACCTAGACAGCATATTTAAAAGCAGACACATTACTTTACCAACAAAGGTCCGTCTAGTCAAAGCTATGGTTTTTCTGGTGGTATATATGGATGTGAGAGTTAGACTACAAAGAAAGCTGAGCGCCGAAGACTTGATGCTTTGGAACTGTGGTGTTGGAGAAGACTCTTGAGAGTCCCTTGGACTGCAAAATCCAACCAGTCCATCCTAAAGGAAATCAATCCTGAATATTCATTGGAAGAACTGATGCTGAAGCTGAAACGCCAATACTTTGGCCACCTGATGTGAAGAACTGACTCATTGTAAAAGACCCTGATGCTGGGAAAGATTGAAGATGAGAGGAGAAGGAGACGATAGAGGATGAGATGGCTGGATGGCATCACCGACGCGATGGACATGAGTTTGAGTAGGCTCCGAGAGTTGGTGATGGACAGGGAAGCCTGACATGCTACAGTCCATGGGCTCCCAAAGAGTTGGGACACTACCAAGCCCAACTGAACTGAGCTGAAGTGAACTATCAGGCAAGTCCAAGCTGTTTGGCTCATTGCCCCATTTTGATAATTTTCCAAGGAAAATCCCCTATTTATTTTCTAGCAGTTTCTGCTCTGCATTATCCTCATCACAATTAGGAACCATAATACATGATACAATAGTGACTTTGTCCCACAGACAGTAATTTAAAATTTCTGGAATATCTACTGAAATCACAAAAGAATAGTGGCATTAAAAAATATATATCACTCAGAATTTCAGTCATTTAAAGTCTCAAGACATGATTTTCCCCACAATTACATAATTATCCTGTCTCTTACTGAAAATCACAGGAATCAAAAGCCAGAAGACACTGCAAAGCACCGGGGCTGTTTGACTTGAATCCCTCTGATTCTCAAGAAGGTAATGCCTCATAATAATTCTCAAGTCATAGTTAACCACATAACAAACACAAATATCAGTCAGATTTAAAATACAGAAGCAATAAACATTTTATATGTTAGCTCAAGTGATTAAATATTAATAAAACTTAACTAGCTGGCAAGGAGCAAAGAGCTGGGAAAAAAGGACAAGGGCGTGAGGGGAAAGGTGGTGAAAAGATGAGACTTTCACATTTGCACTGTCCACCCAGCTCCAATCAACTTCACACTTAGTGCATATGCTCCTTATCTCTGTATCTTTCCTAGATAGACCTACATCGGGATTTTACTCAGACACCTGATAGAATAATCAACATGCTTCATCTATCATCCCTGGAAAATTCCTGCAGGTTATAATTCATCCATCTTATCACTTCCAAAAGATCTGAAGGCTTTCAAAATTCACTCGATTCACTTCAATTCATGTTAACTGAGCACCTAATATATACCAAGCCCTGTTCTTTAAGCGCTCATGTCCTAGGCTAGTCAACTCATTTGGTCAATTAATAAATCATTTTGGAATTCTGAAAGAATTATCTAAACTCTACAGAAATTCTTAGATATGCATTTGTTTGCTTACTGATTGCATTTTTCCAAGTACCTGTTAATAGTCACTCAGGGGCAGATTACACAAAGCTAGGTCCTGGGATACTTGTCAATGGGTGACATTCCTGCTCTGCCACGTGTGCAACCTCTCTGTGTGTCATTGTTAAAGTCATCCGTTTTTACCTTGGGGTATAAAGTAGGGTTATTGATGATTCCCTAACTTACTGAACCCACACTTACTGAAAAAGAATCTTCTACAATGGAGCCTGGAAACATGTACTCTTTAAAGCCCTATAGTCGGTCCTGAGGCATACTCCAGTTTAAGAAAACTCCTTTTAATAAACCCTTAGAAGAAGGTAAATAGCATAGGTGAAGGCTATGGATAAAAGAAAATTTCCTAAAACATTATATTACATAATAGTAGCATGAAAGTTTAAGTGTTAGTTGCTCAGTCACATCTGACTCTTTGCAATCCCATGACCCCATACCTCCAGGCTCCTCTGCCCATGGAATTTGCCCAGAAAGAATACCAGAGTGGGTAGCCATTCCCTTCTTCAGGGGATCTTCCCAACCCAGGGATCAAACCTAGATCTCCCGTAATGCAGGCTGATTCTTTACCATCTGAGCCACCATGGAAGCCTGTGATAGTAGTATCATAACAGTTAAATCTTCTCCTGTACTCATGATATTTCTTGCAGTGTTATAAACTGTATTCTGATATTCTTTCACTCCACTATTACAATAACCAGTATTCTTGTTTTGCAAAACTACATGGGAGGCTGAGAACCTTGCATCAAGTCCCAAAGCTCAGTAAGCGGCAGAGCTCAGTTCCAACCCCTGACATGATGATGCTGAAGTCCCTGTGCTCTGATGCCACTTTGCAGAGGAATTTATCCTTATCATTCATTAATTTTCTAATTTACTTGGAAAACAGGTACAGATATAAGAGAGACAGGTGTGTGTCTATTTTCTTCTGTAATATGCATTATAAATATAAACAATGTATAATTTATTTAATACCCATCTCTGCTAGGACGTAAGAATCACGTGAAAATAAACAGATCTCTAGTATACGCTGGCACCCCTATATTTAGCCTGATGCATGGAAGCATTCAATAAATATCTGTTGGTTGACTGAAGGAACAAATGACAAGTTTGCAGATTGCAGACATGCATTTTCTACCAGAGGAGTCATACTTATAAACAGATTTAGCCCATATGGTTAATGCTCTATCAAAGTGCTCATAGAGATCAGTGGGAGACACAAGAAAGAAACTAAAACCTATCAAATCCAAAACATTTCTTGATTCTCACAAGGCGCCAATGGCATAGGGAGCAGAGGTATCATTAACCATATTTTGTAGGCAACTCAATATGAGTGTGCCTAGCAATTCATGCCACAGACCCAAAACCTGGACTGTGGAATCAGAGACCTGTTTTCAAGTCTCTATTCTGACATTTCTATCTTGGGCTTTAAGCAAGCTGCTTAGGATCTTTGAGTTTCAGCCATCTCATCTATAAAGAGAGGTATTTACTGATCTTGCTTTTTATTTATGGATATATCCCAAGCACTTAGAATAGTGCTTGGCATCCCATTGGCACTAAATTTACTACTGAACTGCAGTGCTGTTAAAGGCTTTAAATATGAAAACATGTATACAAGCACCTAGCATTGTGACTGAGACAGACTGTTAGTCAGTGTTCCCTTGTGACTGAATGTCTCTAAAATGTTATTCCCACTTCCCCTTCCCTTGAAAATCTTGAATGGGACTCTGTGACCCCTTCCCTGTTTCAGATTCTCTCTGAGCCATGCAGCTCCTTCTACAGTGAGTCTTAGTAGGTATAGACGTGCGTGTTCCCATGAAATTACCTGGTTCACTAATGCAAAGGGGGGCAGATTTAATTTTTAAATCAGGACATGTTAAACATAAATCTCTAAATTTTCCTTCTTTCTAAAAACAATGGCATCACTTTAACACATTCTAGGATGAGCCTATTTTTAAAAAAGTTTACAAAATTGCAGCACTGCTTTCTTACCACTATTTAGACTAATAAATATCAACTCGCTACATAGCTACACGAGACTTCCTTGCACTGAGATTGCTACCTGGATATTTAAATTCGGCATCCCCAGATCTGGGATAACCCACATACACACTGAGCCTCATATGCCTGCATCCTCCTCAGACTCTTCTATGCCACCATCTTTACCTCTTAGTGTAGGAGCAGAGCCACAGGACCAGGGCAACAACATGGCTAAGAGGTTGAAGACAGATTCTGGGCACTGACAATTGCTTTTAAGAATTAATAGAACAAAGCTTCTGTTTGGCTAGTTGTTTTGTGGGTGTGTATGTATGTGGCTTTTTTTTTGGGCGGGGGGATCTAAGGAGTTACATGAAAATGTCCTTTAAGCCTAACGACATTGCTATGAGTAGTAATATTTAGATTCGTGGTGGGCAGAGTGTTTATTTAGCCTGTGGTAGGAGGGAGAAGCTAGTGTTTGGATGTGCTACAAGATTTTGCAAACCTGGTATGCAGAGGGAAAAAAATCCAAACTTTAGTGGGCCTATTTTTTGCAACAGTAAAATAAAACTCTAGGTGATTTCCACACTCATATCCAGCTTTAGTGATCTGCATTTTTATTAACAGCTCAATATCAATGTTGTTATATTTAATCCACAGGCTTATTCTTCTGCACCAGGAAAGGCAGTGATGTCAGGATTTATATAGATAGAGACACAGATATAAATAAAGGATGAAAATCTTCTGTGAGCATAAGTTTTAAATAACAGTTTGGCAGGGAGATTTTTCTTCATCCAATTTAAAGTTAATTTTAATTTTTTAATCAAAATAATTTCTGATTTAACAGAACTAGCTAACTGGATATAATAATATCAACAATGACCATATCAATGCTAATAATAGATAGCACTTTTTGATGTAATAGCATTACTAAAACCCACTGAGGTACATGCCATTATTACTATCATACCTGCTTCACAGAAAGGAAAATCTTAACCATAAGATAAGAAGCAGTGCAGTTAAGCAACAAAATAGGGAGACCCAGAATTCGAATCTAGATCAATCTAACCATATAATTCCAGCTGTGAAACACATGATTTTCCAAATGCTTACAGATATCGATAGGAATAATTTCCTGGGACAAAAGTGGAATGGACTATGGAAATCATGCTCACAGAGGAGTTAAAACAGCTGATATTTTCTCCCAGCTCAGCCATTAACTAGCTGAATATCCTTGTAATGAAACTAACCTCTATTGCGTTTCAGTTTCTTCAGAGGTAGAAGGGGAAATTTAGCCAGATGTTTCCCACTCTCTCTGTATGGTCTTTGATCACAAGGAAGGAAAGCATCACAAATATGAAACACAGACACAACCAGTCTCTGTTTTATGTTTGGAGTTAGGCATAATAACGAAGTTTTACATAACATTACATTAAAAGACCTTGGTTGTGAACAAACAGTTTGGAAATCACTGAATTCAATGAGCTCTAGGGTTTTAAACTCTTTTGATATTCTTTTAAACTCTTTTGATACTTTAGATTGTCTCCTTTAGTATGAGTTGTTGAATATTACTTCTTTTAAAATATGGACCCAAAAGATTTCTTTTCAAGGAAGCAAAACCACCAAACTACTTGGTGGGTAACTTTTCCCATTAAGATATCACAAAATTGGAATTGGGGAAAAAATCATGAAATGGTCAAGTCTTTGGATGTGATTTATTTTGTTAAAAGATACTTAATAAATCCTTTGCATTTATGTATTCTTGTGGTCTGGTTTAAATCTTTTCTAAAACATTTTCTTAAAGTATGACATTTCTTCTCAACAACATGTGAAGGCCCTAAGTATTGTGAGAATGAGTTCTAGGACTAGAAAAATATAAAATGTTTGTGTTCAGCCCTAAATACGAGATTATGCATAATTTGAAGTATTTAAGGGAAATCGGTAGGCATCAGTTTCTATGTACTTCCTGATCCAAAATAACATAAAAGGATACGCAACCTAAGTCAGAGGAAGATAAGACCCTCATTTGGCCAAGAATAACAGTGAGGGGGGTAGGGGAGGGATGCTGGTAGTAATATTAGAACAGCCAGCAATCACATATTATGTACCATGTGCCAGATGGTGCTTTAAGAGCTTACAGATACCAATTCACTTAATCCCCACAACAATTCTGTGAGAGAGACACTGAATCACAGAGAGTATAAGTAACTTGAAGAGTCACAGAGCTGGAGGGTGACAGAGCTGGGATTTGAATCAGACACCATGTCACTGGGAAGGGGAGTGCTTTGTGAAACAGGGGTGGTAGGGGAAAATCAGAGGATCAGGGTAAGATTTAAAGTCCTGAAAAATCCTGGGAGATATGAAAAAGATCTAGGAAATCCATAATGATGGAAGAAAAGGAGATGAGAATCCCTTGGAAGCAAATACTAAAACAGAGATTCTCCAGGCAAGAATACTGGAGTGGTTTACCATTTCCTCCTCCAGGGGATCTTCCCAACCCAGGGATGGAACCCGGGTCTCCCGGATGGGAGGCAGATGCTTTAACCTCTGAGCCACCAGGGAGGCCCAAAACAGAGACTAAAAGCAAGAAAATAAAGAATTGTTAGAACAAGCTAGCAAGACACTACCCTTGTTTTTGAAGCCACAGAAACCAACAGGGGGTGACGGAACAAAGACACTTCTGGGAAATGAAAGGGAACGTTCAAGATCATATCTGAAATCGGGACTCAGGAGAGGGGCCCTGGCAGACTCCTGGGCAAAGCAAGCACCAGGACTAAGTGAATGAAACCAAAGAAATGTGGGGAGCGAGTCATCCTGGTACCAATGCTGTCTGGCTCCTTTTATCGATGAGAAAACAGGCCTGGTCAGTTGAAGTGATTTGCTCTGAGTTTATTCGAGCTGATTAGTGACAGTCCTCACTCCCTTCACTCAGCTGCTTGAGCTGTTTTCCTCCTTAATGTTTCTTCCAGATGTAGTACTTTTTTTACGGTTCCATTTGAGTGTTTGCTAAAGAAGTATCTCAGGAGGCCAAAGGAAGTTAAAACTATGATACATACATATCAAATGTTTTGACAATTTTACCTATGAACACACTATCAAAAGATTTGTAGGCCTAGATCTGGTAAGAAACTGGTAACTCATGGTCTTTGATGTATGAAAAACCTTCTGTTTCTTTTTTTTTCTTCACAAGATCTTTTTGATGTGGACCATTTTTAAAGTCTTCATTGAACCTGTTACAACATTGCCTCTGTTTTCTTTTTTTTTATTTGCCAAGAGGCATGTGGGATCTCAGCTCCGCAACCAGGCATCAAACCCACACCCCCGACACTTGAAGGCAAAGTCCCAACCACTGGACCGTCAGAGAAGTCCCCACATCTTGTTTTCAAATGGAGAAATGTGATGGCCAGGAAGAAACCTCAGCAAGGAGTGGAGCAGAATGTTGTTTGCTCTTTACGCATAAATATCATGAATAGGGTTGACTGGTATACTTGAGAAACTCAAAACATTCTATTTTATTCCATTTTCCACAGGAAACAGAAAATGGAGCTCTGCGGTAGACTCCCATTAGAATTCTGTGGTCTCCATAAAACCCTACTTTCTCAAGTCTGAAGATATTTAAAGGTAATTACGGGGGAAAATGAAGGAAACTTTCCCGGCAGTTAAATAAAGAGGGTCATGAAATGGACAAACATCACGCCTCGCAGGTCATTACCTCTGCCCTTCTGCCAGATACGATGTAAGAAGCAGAAGAAAGCGCCAGATCAAGGGCAAAATGAGAAGGACATTGAGGGCTTACTCTATTTAAAGGTTAGTGGGGAAAAGCGAGTTTATGTCAACTACAGGCTAGGGAAGAGTAGAAACACTCAAATCTCTTGCTAAGGGAATAACTTGTAGTGCACCAAAAAAGTACATAAATATACATTAAAATCCAAGACGGGCAACAGAAATTAAGTTGTGAAAATTAACACTGACTTGGTGCAGAAGTGAAAGCATCCACATTCTCTGTTATTGTTGAGAAGAAAATAGAGGACAGAACTCAAAAGGGCAGTGGGCCATGGCGGTGGGGACCGGCGTTCTGGGTCTAACTCAGCATGAGCCAGCTGTGGGTGGCACTGCCATGCCCAAGCCCTGCCCCAAAGCAGTGTTCTCATTGTGAGGCTGATAGCTGGAAGCAGTCTCTAGTCTCTTTTACAAATAAAATCAGGTGACGGTTGTAGCAGGACACAATAATCACAGGGAAAAAAATTCAAATATTTTTTAAAAGTCAGGAATTTGATAACATGGAATGATATGACCAGTGATCAGCTATATTAGAAATCATGAACCCTTAGAGGAATAATGAAAGTGTTCATTAAATCACAACTAGTACCCCACTCCAGTACTCTTGCCTGGAAAATCCCATGGATGGAGGAGCCAGGTAGGCTGTAGTCCATGGGGTCATGAAGAGTCGGACACAACTGAACGACTTCACTTTTTCACTTTTCACTTTCATGCATTGGAGAAGGAAATGGCAACCCACTCCAGTGTTCTTGCCTGGAGAATCCCAGGGATGGGAGACCCTGGTGGGCTGCCATCTATGGGGACGCACAGAGTTGGACATGACTGAAGCGACTTAGCAGCAGCAGTACCAAGATACAACTATTATCAAAATCTCCCCCTGCCTGGTGAGTACATGCTAAATCGCTTCAGTCGTGTCTGACTCCTTGCGACCCTATGGACTGTAGCTTGTCAAGCTCCTCTATGGGATTCTCCAGGCAAGAGTACTGGAGTAGGTTGCCATGGCCTCCTCCAGGGGATCTTCCCAACCCAGGGATTGAACCTGCATTTCTTATGTCTCCTATATTGGCAGGTGGGTTCTTACCATACCAAAAAAAAAAAAAAAAAATCCAAAGATTCACTAACATCAGTATCTGCATAATAAAAGGAAAATTGCTTCTCTATTCATAACACTTCTGATGCCCCATGTGTGGGTTTCTTTCCCCTTACCAACCAGTGTTTCAACTCTTCAGACATCAACGGAAAGTACTGTTCAGTTCAGTTCAGTCGCTCAGTCGTGTCCAACTCTTTGAGACCCCATGAATCGCAGCACGCCAGGCCTCCCTGTCCATCACCAACTCCCGGAGTTCACTCAGACTCATGTCCATTGAGTCAGTGATGCCATCCAGCCATCTCATCCTCTGTCGTCCCCTTCTCCTCCTGCCCCCAATCCCTCCCAGCATCAGAGTCTTTTCCAATGAGTCAACTCTTTGCCTGAGGTGGCCAAAATTTCAGCTTTAGCATCATTCCTTCCAAAGAAATCCCAGGGCTGATCTCCTTCAGAATGGATTGGTTGGATCTCCTTGTAGTCCAAGGGACTCTCAAGAGTCTTCTCCAACACCACAGTTCAAAAGCATCAATTCTGCGGTGCTCAGCTTTCTTCACAGTCCAACTCTCACATCCATACATGACCACTGGAAAAACCATAGCTTTGACTAGAGGGATCTTTGTTGGCACAGTAATGTCTCTGCTTTTGAATATGCTATCTAGGTTGGTCATAACTTTCCTTCTAAGGAGTAAGCGTCTTTTAATTTCATGGCTGCAGTCACCATCTGCACTGATTTTGGAGCCCCCAAAAATAAAGTCTGACGCTGTTTCCACTGTTTCCCCATCTATTTGCCATGAAGTGATGGGACCAGATGCCATGATCTTCGTTTTCTGAATGTTGAGCTTTAAGCCAACATTTTCACTCTCCTCTTTCACTTTCATCAAGAGGCTTTTTAGTTCCTCTTCACTTTCTGCCATAAGGGTGGTGTCATCTGCATATCTGAGGTTATTGATATTTCTCCTGGCAATCTTGATTCCAGCTTGTGCTTCTTCCAGCCCAGTAATTTAATTCAATTCTGACAGTAACTTCCAGGAGTCGGTGGAGCCCTTCAGGTACCAAATAACCTGCAAATAACAGGTCCCCAGGGTACTGACTCTTTTATCAGCCTTGGTTACAAAGTCAAGGGTTCCCACAACTGCCTACCCCTGTTCCTGGTTCAAAAATTTGCTGGAATGACTCACAAAACTCAGGGAAACATTTATGTTTATTTACTGGTTTTTTATAATGGATATTCTAAAGGGTACAGTCGAACAGCCAGATGAAGAACTACATCTGGTTAAGTCAGGAAGGATTCCAAGCACACAAGCTTCTTTCCCTGTGGAGCTGGGGCACATCGGCCTCCCAGCATGGAGACATGTTCACTAATCTAGACGCTCTCCCAACTCTGTGGTTAAGGAATTTTTATGGAGGCTTCATCACACAGACGTGATAGATTATTAACTCAGTCTTCGGCCCCTCTCCCCCAACCAGAAGATGAGGGATAAGGCTGAAAGTTCCAAACTTCTATTCATGGCTTGGTCTGTCTACTGAACAACTCACATCCTGGAACTCTCCAGGAATCCACCAAGAGTCACCTCACTAGAACAAAGGACACTCCTATCACCCAGGAAATTCCAAGGGGTTTAGGAGTGCTATGTAAGATGCTTCTATCTGCCCCACCATTCAGGAAGTTATGAGTTTTAGGAACTTGGGGCAGGGACCAAAAATATATTTCTTCTTATATTATAGTGATATATCAGGATATTTTACTTAAAATTCACAAGTCCATCCCCTTTTCATGATGCATCTTTTTCTATAGTCACAATAAAATTATTCAAAATAAAAAGCAGTCAATTCACTTATATTAGAAGACTAAAAAGAGTATACACTTAAAGAAAAAATGTTTAGGGAAAACTGCCCTTCTCTGGAGAAGGCAATGGCACCCCACTCCAGTACTCCTGCCTGGAAAATCCCATGGATGGAGGAGCCTGGAAGGCTGCAGTCCATGGGGTCGCTGAGGGTTGGACACGACTGAGCAACTTCACTTTCACTTTTCACTTTCATGCGTTGGAGAAGGAAATGGCAACCCACTCCAGTGTTCTCGCCTGAAGAATCCCAGGGACGGGGAGCCTGGTGGGCTTCCGTCTCTGGGGTCACAGAGAGTCGGACACGACTGAAGTGACTTAGCAGCAGCAGCAGCCCTTCTCTATTAAAAAAAAAAGAAGGAAACACGTGTGGGGAAGGGTGGGGAAGCTCCAGTTATAACAAAAAGGGTTATGCTGTTAATGACAGAGGTCATTCTAGTTATTGAAGAATGCAGGGAAATATTTTAGTTCAGAACCGGTGGTTCTGAAATGTTCAGGAAACCATCCTATGGGAGAAATGAACTCACACAATAACAAAAATTGGGGTTATCAGTTACTTTGACACAGAGGTGTTTTTAAAGGGTGGCAGGAGAAAATACTGATAAGGATAATGAAGTATCTCATCAAAGTATTCATTCTAAAGTCAGGTAATGGGTACTTTGAGTAGGAAACACATTTATGGAATCAGAACTGAAAAGAGCATTGAGATCATCTAGAATAATCTTCCCATGAATGGAAGATACTGTCAGAACTGGCACTACTTCTCTGGATTCCTGATCCATACTCCTTTACTCTTTCCCTCTGCTGCTAGACAGTTGTTTTCACCAAGATCATTATTTTCATTGTCCCTTTTTTGTTAGGTTCGGAGGAAGATAATCTTTTAGAATAATAATAACAAGAAGACCCTCCTTAAAACAACTATACTTCCACTTGGAATGAAAACAAATATCAAGTAACTCATACATGAGTCAGAAGACAGGTAGAATTCAGATGATAAGACAGTAAACCAAGCAAGACAAGAAGAGAGTCTGTATAAATTCTATGAGTTGTATTTTTGAATCTGTGATCATAAATTACTTTAATGATTTTCAACTTGCACCAAAAGGGCAAATATGAAGTAACTGCTGAATAAATCAGCAAGTGTTTGATATTTCTTACCAAGAAACGATTGTTAAATTTAACAGACAAAATAACAAAATCCCTAAGCCCATGACTAATCATCATTTTGTGTAAGCCACTACAGAGAGAGATTTACAATTTTTCTTTTCTTACGAAATAGTTACAGTTTTCCATCCCTGTACTTCAGAAGGCTCAGTGGTATGAGTGCGTAAGCACCAATATCAGTGGGAATAAAGGATCGTTTTTATTCACTTAGTTCTTACTACGTCTCAGGAATTGTGCGAAGAGTTTCTGAACATTGCCTCCTGTCTCACAGCAGTGTAAGGTAGAAATTATTTCAATCCTCTCTACAGATGAGTAAATGGAGAGGGATGTGTGAAGTAACCTGTCAGCAGCAGGATTAAAACTTACATCTGTCTGATTCTAGAGCCAACGTTCTCTTCACCAGGAGACAGCACCTTACCTGACAGCACTCTCATGACTGTGGAGATGCTGCTTGTAAAAGTCTAGAACACAACTGAACACATCCACGCTCCATTTCAGTATCACCTTCTCCATAGATACTCATTTTATTATTTGCCAAGAACACAGTGAATACCTCATGGCTTTAGAATTAAGCCTTACTTCAACAGAAAATTGAAATCTGCTCCAAAAGAAACACTGTCTTTACTTTTAAAAGATTTAATTAAAATCATGACCATCACTGACCCTTAAGTAACATAATCTGATAAATATAGTCACATTCCCATTGGCCCCTGGTTAACAGGCTTTTGGTACTTTGCTCCCTTTCCTAAGGGTTCATCTGACAGTTCCCAGATTCTTTGATCAATCATAACACTTATTTTGCTATAATCGCTTTTTTCTTTTCCTCCACCACTCTAAGCTGGAAAATCCATCGTGAGTCAAACCCCAAATTTATTCCAGTCTATCCTCGAAAGAGTCATGTCTGTTACTGTTGTAATGAGCATCTGTCTACCTAGCCATCACTAAACTCAACATTAAACTCCCTAGTTACTTCAGGTTGCCTAGACATCCATCATATGAATGGAAATGTCCCCATTAGTCCTCCCAACCTAATTCCTCAGACTCAACCCAATCAATGACAATTTTAAAAATATTTGAATCATCTTAGTATGTCAATGCATCTTATGTATCTTATACACAGGACACATCACTGATTTTTTGGCACTATGGTGGCCAGTCAGGGGATGGAAGGAATCACTGGAAATTCCTGTCACATATTTCTGATTTAAATGTCACTGAGTAATCTATAGTAGGACATTATTTGGGAATGTAAAAATCCAGATGATGGACATTTTGTTGGAAGTTCCATGAACTGTTATTTAAAAAGCCAATCACCCATGGCCACCATCAAAAAGTCTACAAAAAATAAATGCTGGAGAGAGTGCAGAGAAAAAGGAATCCTCCCACACTGTTGGTGGGAACGTAAATTGGTGCAATCACAGTGGGGAAACAGTATGGAATTTCCTTAAAAAACTAAAAATAGAGCTACCACAGGATTCAGCAATCTCAAAACTGGACACATATCTGGAAAAAAAGAAAACTAATTTGACAAGATACACACAACCAAATGTTCAAAGAAGCATTATTTACAATAGTTAAGATATGAAAGCAATCTAAATGTCCATCAACAGATGAATGAATAAAGAAGAAACTATATATATATATATATATAGACATACATACACATATATGTAGTTATAATGAAATATATACATACACACACATATATGTATATATGCAATGGATTACTACTTAGTCATATAAAAGAATGGAAAAATGCCATTTTGCAGCAACATAGATGAGCCTAGGGGTTATCACAGTGAGTGAAGTAAGTCAGACAAAGACAAATACTATATAATATCACTTCTATGTAGAATTTAAAAAAATAATACAAATGAACATATTTATAAAACAGAAGCAGACTCACAGACATCGGGGGAAAAAAACTTATGGTTACCAAAGGCGAAAAATGGGGGGAGGATAAATTAGGAATATGGGATTAACAGATACATACCACTATATATATAATACATAAACAACCAGATTTGTTATATAGCACAGGGACCTATATTTTTAAAAGCTCAATCATCCAAATTTGAAATGAAAATGTATTTGCATCTGAATGATTCTAAGCCATCAAATTCATAGTAGTATTATTAACTTGAAGTGACTCTTGAGCAAGGGCCATCCTCCCATTTTTGGTTAATTACTTCTAATTTTTAAAGACATCCTAGCCCATATTACAAAGGTTTTAAAACATTTTTTCATTGTCTATTTCTAATTGATATACTGACAGCATGACCACGAAAACAAAATGTATTTCTCTTTAATTAAAATTAAAACTCACTTGCAATTTACAAAGGATTAGTGGAGAGTTATAGGCATAAGGACCTATGTGTTTCATCTTTCTTTCCATAGCCCTCTCAGTAATCACTTACATCCACAAAGGTAATATACAGAGTCAAAGGTAATATACATCAAAGGTAATATACAGAGTCTGCTATAACATCCACACTGATATAGTTAACAGCTCTCTGTGCTCCTAATCACTGAACAATAGAAAAGAACTGATAGTTGCAATATTAGCTGCATAACAACAATAATAGCCGTGACAAAAATGGTTATAGCCATGATAACAAAGCAGCTACTATTTGCTGGGCACTTACTCTAGCTAAGTGCCACACTGGTAAGCATTCACTTTATCTGAGTGACAGGCATGAACTCACACTTCATCTCTTCAAAGATGAGAAAGTTGAGGTTTATGGAGGTGAAATATCTTGTCCAGCGGTAAACAGCTAGGAACTTGAAGATCCTGAATGCTAATCTAGCGGTCCACGATTTTTAACCTGGATACCACACTACATAGGATGAAAATAAAGTTGCCATTGCACTGTCATTAGGAGACATACCTCAGCAGGTCATCTGGACAGCAGAGATGAAATCACTCTTCTTTTCACCTCTTTTCACACCATTTCTCTTTTTTTTTTCCTTCAGATTAAAATGGCTAGACCAGAATTTTGGGTATAATCAGAGAATGTTGAACAGACCACAGAATCTATAAATTGGCCCACAGTCTCTATACCTTACTATACTAATTTAACCAGCCACAAATAATTTTGAAAGGACCTTAAAAAAAAAACTCATGTACTTTTTAACACTTCCTTTATTCAGATTCTTAAGTGGAATAGATATTTAATATCAATAATGCAGGTAATTTACTTTCTAATTTCTACCTAGCTTTGATATATATTTAATAAGTATTACCAGCTTATCTCTTGAAGAAGGTGATAAAAGCAGTACTTAAGATTAAGCTAAGGTCCACCTTTGAAGGAGTTGGTCTTTAATGTTTAAAACATGAAGAAGAGAATTTTCAATGGACAATTTCTGTTTCCTGTTGATGATTATCTGATAATCTCCTATTCATCACATGATATTCAAATAGCCAATCAAATTTTACCATTTAAAAATGAAATAAAAAACATACATAATTAGCATTTTAAGGGCAATGCTATATATCTACTTATTTCTCTGAACTAAATTGAGTTTCTTAAAATGGGAACTTGATTTTCAAAGTCAATGCTGTCTTAAGAAAGACTCAGATTATGTTACTAAAGACCAAAGCAAACATGCATTTTACTTTGAGAAAACAGAAAAGCAAGGTAAAAAGGATCCTTTGTTTGAAGTGGAAACAAAAGTCTTTGCAAGTCTTTTCAAAAATGTTCTCCTTCATGAGCAATAAAGGATATGAGACTGATGGCGGTTCAAATTACCACTAGATGTATCAAATGCGTACCACCAGATGGCATCTAAAATCAGATAGCATATTCAGAGATGAGGAGTTAATGACATTTGTGAAATGGAATCAAATTCATGAATTCCAAATAGATTTTTAATATTAAAATATCCGACACTAATCGTAAAATCCAAACAACCCAAAAATGTAGTCTGGAATACAAGCGAAACATATAAATCTGAAAAGAAAGTCACTGTAAATAAAATGGTGACCTTGATATATCTTTTTAAATAAATCATTATAAATGGTGCTGTAGGAGAAAAAGAAAATTTTGGTTAGTAAGTTTATGCTTCCTTCATTATTACCTACAAACTTTCTTTCCACGAATCCTAATTTTACTCTATCAGAGGACTTTGTTTATTGCAAAGATAAGAAAGACAGTTCAGAGCAGAGAGCATTAAGAGAAATATTAAGAAAATCTTATTAAAAAATGTTTTCCTTTCACCTTCATATATGACTCTCAGGAACCTGACACTTAAAAACTTGGTTTCCAAACCTTAAATACCTTCAGGAACAGAATGAAACAATGCTGCTATGTCTGAAACTGCCTGGTACCTGGACCACAATGTCAAATATGAACAGAAATTAATGACAGAGGAGCATATCATACACCGAACTGGAGTCAAAAACTAACCATGTGATAACAGGAGCTGAAATCTTATTCAGAATACTAAAATACAATATTGTTTCATAGAAACCTCTGAAATAGACTTGATTATCCCCTGGATGTGGGGTGTGTTGCTTGCTTTTTTCTATCATCACAAAAGCAGTAAAATCCTACTTTAAAAAATACCTTTAACTAGAAATGTCATTTTCATATGGTAAAAGCAACATAAAGTTGTTAACTGCTGTTAACAGTTGGCAATTTATTCTTGGACTGGATTTTTGTATTGATATATATATGTCAATGTGTGTACGTGTGTGTGTATCAGTTTCCTTGGAGGCTCAGTGGTAAAGAACCTACATGCCAATGCAGGAGATGCGAGTTTGATCCCTGGGTCAGGAAGATCCCCTGGAGAAGGAAATGGCAACCCACTCTAGTATTCTTGTCTGGGAAATTCCATGGACAGAGGAGCCCAGTGGGCTACAGTCCATGGGGTGGCAAAGAGCTGGACACTACTTAGCTGCTTAACAACAACAACGGATTCTATATACACCATCTAGGCTTTCATATGAGGAATGAACACTGGACTTTTTGAGTTTTCCTTTTTTTCCTTACTTAACAGCTGAATTAGGTCTCAAAACTGTCTGTGGATTCTGCACCTCTGACTTCAGGAGGTGATGCTCACTCCATGATGCTGGTGGAGAGCCTGACATAGTAGAAGGAAAAGCTACGTGACACCCAAGACAAAACCAACACCCGCACTTAACTACCTAACGGGTTTCTCTCATGGAATCTGTTTTAACATTAGCAAGATGTGTACATGAAAATATTTAATTTATATTTTAAGGAACACATTTTATATAAGAAGATAGTCATTTTAAATAATGGTAAAGCAGTTGTCTCAAAACTGAATATTTTTCTCATATTAATCCACTAATTAAACCACAGATTCATCTATAAAAAGCTACTTATGACCAGTTCATGTATTTATCCGGTATCTCATTTAGCAAAAACCTCTCACTTCAGCCAGGAGAAAAGAACAGAGTAAAAAGAAAACTGCTATTTAAATGATGTTACTGACAACACAGAAACATATGCATAAATACATATATGCATAAATACATATATACTCTGCTTAAAAGGTTCCTGTGCATTTCCATTATACACACACAATTTACTATGTGCAAATCAGCACCGTATTTACATTAAAATCAGTGTGAAACAGAGGAATATTCACAGAACCATAACATAAAATCCATTGTCTCAGATGTTAATATTTAATAGGATAATAGCCTGAAACAACAACAAAAAATTCAGTACAACATACTGTTGACCCTTGAACAACACAGGTTTGAACCTTGAGGATTCTTTCTTTTTCAATAGGAAATAGTACAGTACTGGAGGTTCGTTGACTTTGTGGGTGCAAAACCTCATGTACATGGGGGGCCAACTGTAAGTTATATGCGCATTTTCAACTCTATAAAGGATCAGCACCCTTCAACCCCTAGTTAAACAAGGGTCAGCTCTAGTTAAATGCCACACTATATGGTTACTCCCAAGTTTAATCATTTCATGAACCCGTAAAATTAATTTCTAACCCCAAATAAAATAGGAATAGACACTATTGAACTGCCTGGGCTTTAATACCAGTTCTAGGACTTTCTAATCAATAACCTTAGATACAATACTCAAGTTCACTGAGATCCAGTTTCCTCATTGTAAATTGAACTGATCACAGCACTTCCTTCGTAGGATTGTGTGAAAACTCAGAGTTAAAAAGTACAGTGCTTATAATAGTGAGTGGCAAAAAAAAGAACCTAACAAATATCAGCCTCATAGTAAAAAATAACTCATTAACTGCCTACCCCAATGGAATATATAAAAAACAATTACTACCTATCATCACCATAGTTTCAGGTACATAAAAAAAGCATTCTCACTAAAATGAAAAAAGACAATTTCATTCTGGACCAGAGAAAACTTTGTTACAGCCCAGTACAAGTCTGTGGCCAGTATGTGGGAATGTCCAGTAAAAGCCTGTAAACATTACTGGATCACAAGAAAATAAAATCATTGGAATCTAAAATTAACAGGGATACTTCAGGGAGAAAATGGAATGTCAGATAAGCTGGAAACACGAATATAATCTGCATTTCCTGCAGACACAGGGAAGTTTGTCTAGTTTTCTTTCAAGGCATCCAAATTGCTCTTTCCTTCCCTGGAAGTCTTTCAGTGTTGTTTGAAACATTACTTCTCACAGATTCACAGAATTAAGAAAACGAACTTATGGATACCAAAGGGGAAAGGAGGGGAAGAGGGACAGTTAGAGAGTTTGGTGTTGACATGCACACACTGTTACATTTAAAATGAATAACCAACAAGGACCTATTGTATAGCACAGGGATTTCTGCTCAGTATTATGCAACAACCTAAATGGGAAAAGAAATTGAAAAAGAATAGATGCATGTATTTATATATATCACTGAATCACTTCGCTGTACACCTGAAAGAAACACAACATTGTTAATCAAATATACTCCCCTATAAAATTAGAAGTTAAAAAATGTAAAAATATTAAAAACACTCACTACTTCTCTTAAAGTCACAGTAGTATTGAGAATAATACATTTCAACCTTCTCCAAAACCATCAGAGTATTATCATTGCAAGTGATCACTGTCAGACTTTAAGCCCAATAGCTTGGGGATTTTTATCTTCCTATGGAAACAACTACAGGCACTGCCTTAACAAACAGTACTTACACAGGTTACTATTTGTGAAATGTACGGACTCATGGCAAACTGAAAACGAACAGGGTGCAGTGTGTCTTAAAGAAAAGTATCTCTACATTTAATCATGCTGCAATTGTAATAACTACCAAATTCTTCTTCTGGATGGTGTTATATGTCTACTGATGTTAACAGATTATTACTGACTTGTATACTGCACACAAATGCTGAATTCCTAAGGCTCAACTATTCTTAATATAATACTCTGGTGGCTCAGATGGTAAATAATACTATATTCATTACCACACAATTCATTTACAGATGCTTTTGATTCCAGTTTTCCTTCATTTTCGTTTAAAAACAGACCCAGCAGTAACTTTCTACAGTCAACTCTCAAAGAGCTTGTAAAGATAAGCACTACAAAATTTTTTCACTGGGAAAAACTATATATACACTGTGCCCCAACCATACTAAGCACTATTGTTTGGTCTTGACCCTTACGTTATTTTAATTTTTTATTTGAAATATCATAAATTATAATTGAGTCAAAATAATGTATTCTTCCTATTTCTTGAGAACCTTGAACAGCAAGCTTAGAATTAATATGTTTTCTGCAGTCATGAGCAGGGACAAATTCCAGTCAAATGAACTGAACTGCTTCATTTTTTTCAGCTTAATATAGAGGCAGAATATAGTGTAATAGCTTGGCATGAGTCATGTTGGGAGACGCTTGTGCATAACAAGGTCTTCAGCTTGCTATCAGACTTCAAGTCAATACTTAAATCAGTGGTTCCCACAGAGGGGTCCCAGATCAAGGAGGTTATCATGACCTGGGAACCTGTTAGATATTCAAACTATCGGGCCCTAATCCAGAACTGGCCCTCCCAGGAGGCTCAGTGGTAGAGAATCTGCCTGCCAATGCAAGAGATGCAAGTTCAATCCCTGGGTTGGGAAGATCCCCTGGAGGAGGGAATGGCAACCCACTCCAGTTTTCTTGCCTGGAGAATCCCATGGACAGAGGAGCCTGGAGGCTTAGAGCTCATGGGGGTCTCAAAAGTATGACACAACTTAGTGACTAAACAACAACTCCAGATACTAAATCAGAAAGTCTGGAGGTGAGACTCAGCAATCTGTGTTCTATGAAGCCATCCAGGAGATTCTGGTCCATGTTCAAGTTTAAGAAACTCAGATGTAAACTGAGACTCCCTTCTCTCATTTGTAAGACGGGTTTCCTAAGACCAACCTTGCAAAACAAAGGAGGAAAACAAACCAGGGAAGAGGACACGCTCATGCAGTGACCGTTTATCCCTTTACCATCATTAAAAAAAAAATTTTTTTTTAACTCAAGGGCCCAAATTAAGGGGAACACAAACATCAAAAAATGGAGGTGCTGCTGCCGCAGGCTGAGCCTGAAATGTGCTGACCTGCCAGCAGTGGGCTGGGTACCAAAATAGGCCTCTGGCTGCAGGGCAGGCCCTAAAGATTTGGCCACTGAAATCACAAGTGGGCAAAATGCCCCAGAAGTAATATTTTATCCTCATATAAACTAAGGCCACGTTGCGTTGATAGTGACAAATGATAGTATAAAGAGAATAAACACTGATCTTTTAGTTCTCAAAAGACACTGGATTCCTACCCCCTACTTCACTCTCCCCAGAGGAAAGGCACGGGGAATTCTCCTAATTGACGTCAGCTGCTGTAAGGGAAGGAATGCCATGACCTTAAACTTGGCCACTGGTTCATTCTCACATCCAGGAACAAAGCCAGAGGGTTCTCCTGGCAACTGCCTGACATGCTAAATGGCAGGCACAGCCACCGAGGGAATCCTTTGCTGCCCTAGGGACAAATCCCCCCCTGCAGGAAACAGACAGACCAGAGAGATTAGCAGTTTGCCCAGCTGATGCTGGCCGGTCCCCTCGGCCCAGAGAGCAGAAAATGAGTTCTAAATCATTTTCTTTCAAAGACCCAAGCTCCTGGTCTGCGTCTGCTTTATAAATGAGGGAAATGTTCTCTGCTAAGTCAAAGAGAAAAACAGGAAAATATGAGAACTTGAAGGCAAAATGTAATAAATTGGATTCCTGCGTAAATCACCGTACCATATTCAAGACGTCGTTAATGGATACTGATTAGGTACAAGTTAATCAAACATTTTAAGATCAATGTGAACTATCATTTTTGAAAGGCCCTGTAATCAAAATCAGATCCAATTCTCCTAGCCTGCCAAAATCATTGCTGGGACACCCTGATCAAGGATGAAAGGTTCTTGATCAACAACTCTCCCAAGAGTTCCTCCCCACTCACTCTTCTCATCTCATTCAGGATTCTAGCCACAGACTTGACTGTGTAACTCCCCTACTCCAAGACCCTCTCCACTCCCCAGTGCCTGAAGAACAGTAACCAGATGTTTGAGTGCTGCTCACAAGAGATTAATATCTGACCCTGACCATCCCATTTCAGCTTCATCCCCCACCCTTACTCCTCACACCCTTCTGAGACCTTGTCTATCCACAGCAAACCTCCATGATCATGCCTTCCCACTTTATGAAAAATATCAGTGTCTTTAATATGCTGTTTGTTGTGTCTGCTCAGAATAGACTTTGCTAGCTTTTTCACATAGTAAAATTTCACTTATCACACATGCTCCAGTTCAAACATCATATCATCTGTCAAGACTTTCTTGGCTTCCCTGCAGTCCTTGTTCTGAGTTCCCATACTAGTTTATAGGCTCCTTAATTATAATCCTTAACAGGTTTTATAGTAATTATCTATTTATGTACCTAACTCCCCAGATAGACCCCTTGAGTCTTCTAGTCAAGGACTATGTACGCTTCATGTGTTGCATCATTCACAGTTCCTAACCTTCTGAAAGTGTTCTCAGTCTATATTCAGGACAAATAGGGTCCAAGCTATTTAACAGTTCCAATAACTCAAAGACATAATATAATAATCAATGGACTCTATCAGAGAAACCTTAGCCATTTTGAAGACAGGAAAACTTTTTGGTTTCAAGTTAGCTCTATCCAGTTGCACATTTCTAAATTTGCTTAAAAAAATCTTGGTCATATTTTTTCATTTAATCAGTAGTTTGATGTACATATATTTCAGCAAATACCTGCTTCAGTTTTCTTATATTCTGACCACTGGGAGAGCAGAGACCAGGTCTTACTCACTTGTGTATAACACACACAACCTGTACCAGGTAAATGTTTGGTAAACTGAATTCCCAAATGGGTTGTATCTTAGTTTGGCTACTATTACAAAATATCTTTGACTGGGTGGCTGAAACAACAAACACTGATTTCTCACAGTTCTGGACAGCTGGACAGTCCAAGATCAAGGTGCTAGCATATTCAGGGTTTAGAAAGGGCTCTATTCCTGGTTATGGCAACCCACTCCAGTATTCTTGCCTGGAGAATCCCATGGATGAAGGAGCTTGGTGGGCTACAGTCCACGGGGTCGCAAAGAGTCGGACACGACTGAGCGACTTAACTAACTATTCCTGGTTTGCAGATGGCCACCTTCCTACTGCATCCCCACATGGAGGAAAGAGAGAGGGCTCTCATCTCATGCGTGTCTCATCAGGGCACTCACACCATCATATGGGTCCACCCCCAGAACTCATCTAAACACAATCACTTCCCAAAGATGCCACCTTCAAAAATATCACAAAGAGGATTAGGGCTTCAACATATGATTATTGTGGGGACAGAAACATTCAGCTCATAACAAATTGCCACACAGATATTTGGTCACAGTTTTTAATGATCCATTTGTATGTTTGCAAGGAAACACAGAAAACTTCAACTCAATTAAAAGAAAAAAAAGAAAGATTCGAAAAGAAGGAAAATACTTTCCTTCACAAAATTGCCTCCAATATAGAAACACATACTTCAAATTAAATCTCTGAAACAGCCATCATTCCAATCAAGCAAGTTAGTTTAGAGAAAAGAGCAAAATGTGACTCATGCCTCCCTTGCTTTGACTGGGGACCCATAACTAATCCTCATCTCTACTCCCATGGCCCTGGTTCCGGCTTATCTAAATCTATGCTTCAGGAGGGTAAGGTACACAGAGCTTTATCTCCTTCCCCAGGGGACACATGGGAGGAGCCAGGTTGGGACTAGGCAGTTTCCTGGTCTTCCTCCAAAATCAAAAGTACAGAATTTTAAAGGAAAAAAATCTAGATGAACATAAACTTTTTACCACTTTAAAAACAATTGAAGGGGAGGGAATAAGGGAAGTTGGACAGCTTTGTAAATTTAAACATGAAAACAAAAATGCTTAAGGAATGAAATAGTGTCCAGATTTCAAATTAACAGGACACTAATATCTGGATTTTTCTTTAAGTGGGAGCAAACCATGCATGGATGTTAGCACAACTCCTCTTTAAACATCTAAGAGTGAAATGCTTTTATTAATAAAAGGTAAGAGGAAAGAAAAGAAGAGGGGAAGCTGGGGAGTGGATTTTGTGCATAATTATAAAATATTTGCCATTTGTTTGGTTTTGTGATGTTACATACCTGGTCCAGTTCAAGTTGCATTCCAAACAAGAAAGTTACTGGTCAGTTCCTACCCACACCACTCACCTTACATTTTAGGAATCTGACATACGTGAGAGAGTGGTATTTCTAATACCACTTGAAAACCACCACATGGTCAGGCTTCAGGCTTTTTCTCCCTACATTAGAAGGCCTTGCTTCTCTGCTAAGTCCTTGATTCTTTCCCTTTAATCTTTTTTCACAGATTCTCATTTATAAACTCTAATATTTTCTTTTCTCTCCCTCTCCTCTTCTACTTTCTCCTCTGAATTGTTTTTTAAGGTCTCCGTTTTACTTAAGTGTGGAATTCCGAACTATATAAAGAATTCACTACCCTGAAGATTTGGAAAGATAAACTATGCCTTTTGCTGCATAACCTAGTGTCAGTAAAGTATAACTTTATTGATTCAGTTATTCAAATAATAAACATTCTAAAAATAAAAATTTAGCTGCATGTTCAGCTGTCCAGATGAAATAAGATCTCAGAATAAAATCATATATCATAAAATGTTACAAATAAATTCTAAGAAGTATCTTGAAATACAAAGGCACAGTAAGTTTCTCCAATCAGTATACCCTGATTTTATTTTGCAGTCCTCTGTGTTTCAGCTTGCAAGCTCATGGGTGGGAATGCAAAGCTATGAATTTAGCTTTCTGGTAAATTATATGCAAAAGAAGGTCCCCCCCCCCCCTTTAATAGAAATATTAAAATAAATTACCCCTACTACTTTTATTCCATATCTTTATAGAAAAGGGGGAAAGATATCACAGCAATGGAATCTTCTACCTTAGAATCATGCCTTCATCAAGAAATAAAACACTTCTCCAGTGAAAGGGGTTTTCCTGCTTGGGTTATATTTCACTAGTGATACATATTTTGTGAGGTCTCCATAGCTACTTCTGTCACTATTTAAAAGACTTTGTATTTTTTCTCCCCCAGGGAAAGTTATACATCATCGAGTCCTGATTTCTAAAGTCTCTTCATATGTATGTTCTGAAATTTGCCAAAGTGACAGCTGCTATCTCTCTAGAAAGAATGACGCCCAACCTCTACTGAGCATGAGGGCAGTTAGTCAACAGACCCCAAAAAGGTTCAGGGACAAAACATCACGAATTTAACCTTTACAGAATGCTATGTGTTCTCTTAAGACAGAGCCTCATCAAATAAATGAGCTGAGTGCATCCAAGAAAATACATTCCCTGAAATGCTTATTTCACATGTTTTCTTTTAGTTACAATTATCACCTTCCACTCCAGTACTATTGCCTGGAAAATCCCATGGACAGAAGAGCCTGATAGGTTACAGTCCATGGGGTCGCAAAGAGTTGGACACGACTCAGCGATTTCACTTAAATGCTTATTTCACATGTTTTCTTTTAGTTACAATTATCACCTTCATTAACACCTACTGGCTCATTAGTGAGTCTAACATGAATTCTTCATTGGAAGTCACACATTATCATGTCAAATGGAGAAAAAAATAATGATATTATAACATATACTATTTATCATATTATATTATATCAGAGTAAAATATTAAGCCATTCATTCTTACCAAAACCAAATAATCCAAATGATACAGAGATCATTTAAAGCTACTATTCAGCCATCTATTTATTGGTGGAATATACAGTCAGTTTTTTAAAGTAGCTTCTTTGCTGATGGATTCCATGCTACTATTTAGATGTTAAAATTTTCTCATATTTTAGTATCTAAGAAAGTAAAGCATACTCATATTTGTTTTGTTCTTATATGTCCACAGTGTCTGTAAGTCAAAGATAATAAGGCATGACTGCATTTTAACACTTGGAAAATGGCGATCATTGTCATGCACACAAGGCAAGTATATAGCTTGATTTATTCACCACTGGCCCAACACTGACTTACCACTGGAGTCAATTTCTCCTGCTACCTGGCCCCAAACACATTCATTATTTTTTTGAATTACAAATAAGAGAAATATTATGGCTAACCCAAAACAAAATGTATATGTCAATTTCTTTGGAATAGGAATATTCAGAGGTATTATGATCAAAGAAGGTCCAGTCTGATATTCAAGAGAGCTTATCTTGCTCCAACCAGTCACCTTCAAAAATATATTTCAAAGCCAATAATATTAAAAGTATATGAAGGTTTGGAAGAAGGAAGCAATCAGTAGTATATATGAAGTATTTCAAAAATCCTTTGTACTTATAAAAGGATAAAATCCTATGTTTAAATTTTTCCCTTTGCCAGAATGATAATAATTAAGGAGAAAATACTTGTTTTTAAGCTTCTCTAAAAACAAATACCTGAAAATTTAGCAAACTTCACCAAGTATAGCTGAAAAGTCTCTACTAACCGACCCTCCATAGCATACTAAACTTTTTGACAAGAGTTAATTTTTATTGTCTAAGAGAAGTTCCACTTATGCAAAGTATGAATCTGCTCTTAAGGAGTAAAAGAACAAAAACATTCAAAAAATAGACGTATTTTTGAGGCACAGAATGCTGTAGGAAGGAGAGAAATTTGGTCTTCTTCCTGAAGTTCAGTGGTTCTCAAACTTTCATGTGCATCAGGGTCACCTACATGACTTGATGAAACGGGTTGTTAGGTTTCACCCTAAAAATCTAGAGCAGTATGGTTCTGGGGTGGGGGCTGAGATGGTATGTTTAATAAGTTTCCAGGTGATGACGACAGTGATGCTAGTCTAAGATGAGCTACTGCTCTAACTTAGTCACGTAACCACTGTGGAAATATTCCTATGCTTTGTCTGATCTTTCCCAATGAATACCTTGGATTCTTCATGACAGTTAGTGTTCTACTGACAAAATATCACTTAGTTAAGGTTTAACTTCAGAACACCTCCATCACCTCTAAGCTGAACACTACGCTATAGAGCATCACATCATATGGTTATTTAATACATGAAAATAAAAACATTTTACATATGTATAAAATCTTTAGTTCCTAAGGTACAGATTTGGCGGTAAACGAGCAAGATGATGGTGGTCTTTGAAGACTCAGTGGTATCTAGGACTTTTGATTTGAAGTTATAAACAGCAAGGATGGGTTCCAAGTGGACTGTCCTCAGGCCTTACCTGTGACTGGAGCATCAATATCCAGCAAGTTTTTTTCCTGTCGAAGAATTGAAGCCCCCTCTGTTATTATTCTCAATGCGACAGTCTCTTCGAGCCTGCCCTCCTTCATGAGATGTGCCTTTAAGATATCCACACGAGGTTTCCCATCATTATCAAACACTTCTTTTGCCGTAAGCCGGTGACTTGGAGGAAATGGGACAGCTGAAAGAGAAGAAATCAAAGGATCACATTAATTGAAACTCAACAACAGAAGATGAAATAATAACTGCCAAGTATCTATCCCTATCACTCACCACCTATTGGAGCATTTTTAAAGTTCATGTCAAAATATGATCCAGGGCTATCAAGAACTAAAGACTGTCTTCCTCAACTCAAGATGTAATATGACTGCTGAAGGGAAATGTATAGTTCTTATTCATCCAGTACCTATCTCATTCATCTAAAAGCTACTGATTGAGTGAATAACAAAAACAAAAGTTATTTGTTTGTTCGGCGAAACAGCAGAAGAAAAGCAAAAGAAAAGACTTACTATCCATCCATCCGTTCAATTTTGACTCAGGTAAAGATGTTTCTCCACTAAAAAGCAGGCTCCTCCACTGGGATAAGAGGAATGAGGAACAGCCTGCCAGACCAGATTTCTAACCAGTGGGAGTCACATCCCTGAGTAAACTGACTGACTCACTGTTTAAGGAGAGAGCAAGAATCTGAGACTAAAAATGCAAAAACGCACCGAATACCAAACAGAAAATCGGGACTTGTATATGCATGTATGAAAGAAAACTCTTGAACAGCAGGACAGTATGACATTGAAAAGAGACATTGGCATTTAGGAGCAGAGGTTGAACCCAGGTCTTCTGCATTGTAGGCAGATTCTTTACCATCTGAGCCTCCAGAGAAGCCCTAAGAAAGTGTTAGAGGCATAGTTCTCCAAGCTTTTCTGTCCATAGAATTCTCCAGGCAGGAATACTGGAGTGGGTTGCCATTCCCTTCTCCAGGCATCAAACCTGGGTCTTCCACATTGACAGCAGATTCTTTACCGTCTGAGCCACCAGAGAAGCCACATCATGTAATGTCAGATCCCACTTATTGCTCAGACTTAGAGCCAAACATACTCTCTTCCAACCATGCACCTGACTTTTTAACAGTAAGACAGCCTCTTGCAGCTACTGTCATTCTTCACATCTCTGAATACATTCATTCACTCACTCAGCCAGAGGATAGTCACTAAATTCCTACAATGTGCCAGGACATCCAAAGGTCCATGATCAGAGATCGTATTATAAAGGTTAATAAATGGCAAATAAGTCCTTCAGTGGGGGAAACTCATTATTTCTTTATTTTACACAAGGGTTCCTTTACAGGGTAACTCAGACCTATCAGAAACATCTGGAAGAAGCACCAACACTGTTTCATATTAACTTTCACCTGCCATGCGCATTATGCCATATACATAAGAACTCCATATGGAGCTCCTCTCTTAATGTTATGGATTAAACGTAGGCCACTTACCTCCTAAGAGTGTCTCTCAAAGAAGCAAGATTTAGAGTAGACCTATGCCAAGACATTGTGTGCAATCTAACAGCACAGATTTGTTATCCAAGAGAAATTACAGCTACTTAAGAGAGAAGACAAATCAGGAGATGAACATGTACTAATGGATGCATGCTTGGTTTTCCTAACAATCCAAGCATATCTACTGAACTATGCCACCAAGATGAAGTGGCAGCGGCATGTGTAGGGCTTTCTTGGTCAGATGAACCTGGGTGCAAACCTTGGCACAGAGCCCTCACCAGCTACACGACCCTGGGAAGCTAAATAACCTCCTTTGGCTTCAGTTAAGTCATACCGACTCAGTGGACATGAATTTGAGCAAGCTCCGGGAGTTAGTGAAGGACAGGGAAGCCTGGTGTGCTGCAGTCCATGGGGTCACAAAAAGCTGGACACAACTTAGCAACTGAACAACAACAACCTCACCTGTAAACTGGGGATTAGATCTATCTGAGGACTTTTATAATAACTAAAGTAAATAGTAACAGTAGTAGCTAACATTTATAGAGTGTTTTATTTTATGCCAGGCATTGTTTGGGTAATAAAGTCAGACACAATAATAAAGCTGTAAGATGAGTAAGGCCTAAGTACAAGTGTTTATATATAACCTTATTTGGTCCCTATAACATTACTCTGGGGGAGAAACTTGAGACAAAAATCTTAAGTATCTTGCCCAAGATAATCACCTAGTGATTTATATGTAGACCCACTGAGCGTAAACTCTGGCAGTCTGATGCCAGAATACTTGTGTTAACAGCTTCGCCACACCGCTTCCCAGAAAGTACTTAAGACAGTGCTTCATAATTAAAAAGTGATGAGTAAACCTCTTTCTAGAACAGAAATTCCAATGAATCCTGAGAGATATAAAGACCACTTTTATTTTCAAAAATTATTTGGAATAGCTTATAGTAGAACAGGTATACAATACAAAAGCAAAAGGTGAAATAAAAGACAAAATGCACACAGAAAAGGAATCACAAATCTAGTACGCTATTTGGCTGTGACGTGAACAATGTCTACATAGTTATGTGTGCTGTGCTTAGTTGCTCAGTCATGTCCAACTCTTTGCAGCCCCATGGACTGTAGCCCTCCAGGCTCCTCTGTCCATGCGAATTCCCCAGGCAAGAATAGTGGAGCGGTTTGCCATGCCCTCCTCCAGGGGATCTTCTAGTCATAGAGCTGTAAAAACCAATATGGATAACCTTAATACACCCATTACTAAAATGTCTGTATTATTTTGGTCAGTGTGGTAAGTCCTGTTGGGTACAAACTATAATCAAAAGAGCAGAGGGCTTTCCCACTATATCTCTTAAGTTGTATGATTTTTTTCTCCAGTGTTTTGTTTTATACAGGTTTTGAATTTAATTTTTATTGTGTGTACTGAATACTGCATATGTACTATTCTAACTGCTTCTCTACCACAAATAAAAGACCTGTTAATCACATACCATAAAAAAAGAGTAAAAAAAAAAAAAGCATAACATCAAGCATAGTATAAAAGAAAGTTCAAGAATTAAATGAAGAGGAGAAAAAAGAAAAAGTGAAGTCATTAGATTTCTGGCACTTGGGGAGTATTTTGTTCATTTTGTTTCTTTGCCCTCCCTTCTTTTCTTGCCTAACAAAATGTGCAAACATTTCAGTGGCCACATTTCTTTACCTGGGTCTTTATGTTAGGTTTGAAATTAGAAAACATCTTACCTGGTAGCTACTCAAAATTCCCCAGAGGTATCATAGGGGTAGAAATGAGGGAACTTCAAAAGGACACTTGGGGTAAGACCATGAGTTTTTTTTGTTTTTTTTTTCCCCCTCTAGAGAGTTTCTAAGGACAACTGTCAAGGTTTAAGTGACTCTGCAAAGCTGTCAGGTAAGAACCATAGGAACCTAGAAGGCAAGGAGGCTGGTTTATTGGCAGGCACTGGGTCTCTGTCACATACGCACCGTGATTTGTATTCAGCTGCTCAGCTGTGTCTGACTCTTTGCAGCCCTGTGGACTCTGGGCCCCCAGGCTCCTCTGTCGATGGCACTCTCCAGGCAGGAATACTGGAGTGATTTGCCATTTCCTACTCCAGGGGTCTTCCCGACCCAGGGATCAACCCCATTATCTCTTGCGTCTTCTGCTTTGCAGGCAGATTCTTTACCATTAGCACTACCACATACTAGTGGCCTTATTAAATTTTAAAGGGATCAAAGGTTAAAAAGAGCTGAAGCATTTAAGAAGGTGAGAGGCAAAAGGAGAGCACCCCAGGTAGGGCATGACCTTCATGAATTAGACTTTCTCCAAGTCGCTAGACTCTCCCAAGGCCAAGATCACTGCAATAACAGATGCTCCCACCTTTCACTGCATCTCTTACCTGCCAGTAACTGCTCTTCCTAAGGTAACTAGCGAAGGTAAAGCCACCTGCATTGAGATACTGGAAATGGTTCCAAATAAACGGCAGTGAGAAAAAAGAGGGAAAAGGCCAATCAGAGGTCTCTATTTCCAACCAAATGAGAGAGACACCGATAGGATGGGCTCCTTAACCAGTTAAACAGATGGCAAGGTCTGCAGGGAACCAAGATGTGGTCAGCCAGAGAGAAGTTTTCTAGGACAAAACTAAGAGTGGGCTAATATTTGTGTATTTGTGCACCTTTTGGCTTCATAAAGAAAATATCAGCCATACAAAGGTCACATTTATTTGCTTTCTCTTCTCACCGAGCGTCCTACAAACAGACCTGTGCCAAATACTGAACAAAAACTTCAAGGACCAATCAGTCCAACGTGCTTAGAAAACATTTCTTCCATTAACTCACTGTATTTTCTTTGGGCTCCAAAGTCACTGCAGACAGTGACTGCAGCCATGAAATTAAAAGACACTTGCTCCTTGGAAGGAAAGCTATGACAAATCTAGACAGCATATTAAAAAGCAGAGATATCACTTTGCTGACAAAGGTCCTTATAGTCAAAGCTATGGTGTTTCCAGTAGGCATGTATGGATGTGAGAGATGGACCATAAAGAAGGCTGAATGCCAAAGAATTGATGCTTTTGAATTGTCGTGCTGAAGAAAATTCTTGAGAGCCCCTTGGAAAGCAAGGAGATCAAACCAGTGAATCCTAAATGAAATCAACCCTGAATATTCATTGGAAGGACTGATGCTGAAGTTGAAGCTCCAATACTTTGGCCATCTGATGTGGAGAGCCTACTCACTGGAAAATACTCTGATGCTGGGAAAGACCAAGGGCTGGAGGAGAAGGGGATGACAGAGAATAAGATGGTTGGATGGCATCATTCAACCATGACTCAATGGACATGAGTTTGAGCAAGATCTGGTAGATGGTGAAGGACAGGGAAGCCTTTGCAGTCCACGGGGTTGCAAGGAATCAGACATGACTGAGAGACTGAACAACACTTGATACAACAAAATGGGATTATCCCTTCCCTCCTTCCCTTTGAGTATGACCACAAGCTGCTTTCAATGGTACATAAGCAGGCCAAGACTGGAAGACTTAAGTTTGCACATGCTAATAAAAATTCTGAAATAACTGTTGATGTTTGGGTTGACTCCAAAACAATTTTCTTAAAATTGCCCGTTAAGAATATGGTGTCACCAAAGACTTCTTAGTAGCATCCTAAAAATAACCAGAAACCTTCTCAGCTTTCCCTACTTCATAATTCCCACTCAGTGTCTTTTTTGTTATTGTTGTCAAATAAAAGCAAAGTAGCTAAAATATGGGACATGTAAGTCCTTGCTTGATTCCTGCCACAAATTACAAAGTCTTTAAATGCAGACAACGTGCTGGACTAGGATTGTGTTCCCATGTCACTGACTGTGGAAACCTGTCAAAGACTCATTTCCAATGGATAGCATACAATATTGTCTCTTTCCTATTAGTTGATGCCTCCAGAGTGTTCATCTACCTGATGGAGTACGTGTGTTCGTGTGTGCTCTCAGCCGTGCTCAACTCTTTGCAACCCCATGGACTGTAGCCTGCCAGCATCCTCTGTCAAAGGCAAGAACACTGGAGCGGGTTGCCACTTCCCAACCCAGGTATCAAACCTGCATTTCCTGCACTGGGAAGCCTTGCTATCTGATAGGGAGGAAGGTTAACAGTCTAGGAACCAAAGTCACATGCATCCAATATTGGCATCTATATAACAATTATTGAAAGTGAAAGTGAAAGTGAAGTCGCTCAGTCATGTCCGACTCTTTGCAACCCCATGGACTGCAGCCCACCAGGCTCCTCCGTCCATGGGATTCTCCAGGCAAGAATACTGGCGTGGGTTGCCATTTCCTTCTCCAGGGCATCTTCCCGACCCAGGGATGAAACCCAGGTCTCCTGCATTACAGGCAGACGTTTTAACCTTGAAGGTCTTGTCAATTAGGCATTCACCAGTAGAGAAACTCATTCTAAGTCAAGAAAGCCTGCAGCCAGAGTATTCTTAGCCCTGGGTTCTGGCTGACTATGTGGACCACACCTCCAGGGTCAGGGTCCCCTGAGAGTTGGGCTGGCGGTCAGTTTTACACAACTATGAGCTTGCCTCAGTAGCCACAGGTGATCCGTATCACTCTGTGGTAGACCCAGGTACCTGACTTTCTGTTTCTCAACTCTGAGCCACTGTGACCACTACTGAAGGAATTCCTACAATTTGACAAGAAGTATTCATGAGTCACTGTCATGATGACACCTCCCTTTACTGGAAGGAAAAGGAGGATACCTGCTGCCTGACCTCTTCCTAGACTAGTCTTACAAATGCTGACAAGAGAGAACCACAGGCATAAGAAAACATTGAACCAAGTGATTTTTCAAATCTTGGTTTGGCTTTAAAGTTTTTGTTTGTTTCCTCAAACAAAATGACACCCAGAAATGTAAGGATATCCAAAGGAAACAAGAGCCTAAAGCAGATTGTTTATTTCCCTTCTTCCTTATGATGGCTGTTAAAGAGTGCTCACAAATTCGTGGGGCTCTTTGGAGTAAAATAAGAAAATTCCCAATTTAAACCAACTGCTGACCCCCTCCAGTAAATATGAAGGACATGAAGTCCAACAGAGAGGAACAGTGAACTGTCCAAGGTCACAGGATTAGTCAGTGGCAAAACCAACACTACATTTAGGTCTCCTGGTCCAACACTTTACCCTCCAGATCTGTTCTGTCCAGTATAGAATTTACTGGCCACATGATGGCTGAACACTTGGAGAGTAGTCAGTTCAAACCAAGCAGTGCTATGAAGCAATAAGACACTCTGAATTTAGAACACTTGATACAAGGGGGAAAAGACTGTAAAATATCCCTTTTAACATTCCTATTCTAATTACATGTTTTAATAATAAGATTTATTGGGCTACATAATAGGTCCTATTAAAATTGTTTCAAACTCTTCCTCTTTTTAATTTCACTACTGCTGCTGGTGCTAAGTCACTTCAGTTGTATCTGACTCTATGCGACCCTGTGGACGGAAGCCCACCAGTTCCTCTGTCCCCAGGATTCTCCAGGCAGGACTGCTGGAGTGGGTTGCCATTTTCTTCTCCAATGCATGCATGCATGCTAAGTCGCTTCAGTCGTGTTCCACTCTGTGCGACCCCGTGGACTGCAGCCCACCAGGCTCCTCTGTCCACAGGATTCTCTAGGCAAGAATACTGGAGTGGGTTGCCATTTCCTTCTCCAATTTCACTACTAGAATATTTAAATTGTATAAATGGTTTATATTCCATTATTATTGAACAGTGATGCAGCCTTCTGAACAAGTAAATGAGAACAGGGTGAGTGGTGGAAAGTATATTCTTCACTGTTTCTCCTCTTTCCATGTCAGATCCTGCAAAACTTCAAACTATCTCAAAAACGACTGCACGTTGGAATTGCTTTTAAAAATAAATGATGCCAGGCTTAGCCTCTAGAGTTTCTGATTTAATTTCTCTCGGGTAGGGTCAGGACAGTGGCAGGCTTTTAACAGAAGCCCAAGAATATTAATGTGAAGTCCAGGCGGAGATTCACTGACCTATCTATATCCTAAGTAAAGACAAACAAAACGCCAGGCAGTTTAATTCCCCCACCTAAACATATGCTCCACCATGTCAATCAGCAGCAGCAGATACAATGTCTCTCTGCAAGTGCAGACCTCTATTTCATCTCTCTCTGTAATAAGAACGTGTCCAGGAGCAACTCTGTCCCATATTTCACATGGCTACTGTCTGCACAAGGCCTGTCTGAGATACTTATGTCAGCACACGCTAAGAGAACAGCTTAAGAAGATCACACGTCACACATAACTTAAAACACACTCTCACCTGGCCTCCACAGACGGGTACTCCATTTATTCCCTCCTGGACACTGGTATATGTCACAAGCTATTATTCTAATCTAACCATATCAATCAATCGATCGATTGGCCATCAAGTCTTTTAAGCACCTACTATGCACTGTATTGGGCTTCCCAGGTGCAATGGTAGCTAGTGGTACCACTAGGATGCTAGTGGTAAAGAATCTAGGACGCTAGGACGCTAGTGGTAAAGAACCTACTTGCCAATGCAGGAGACAGAGGTTCGATCCCTGGGTCAGGAAGATCCCCTGGAGGAGGAAATGGAAACCCACTCCAGTATTCTTACCTGGAAAACCTCATGGACAGAGGAGCCTGGCAGGCTACAGTCCATAGGGTCCCAAAGAATCAGACACAGCTGAAGCGACCTAGCACGCGCACGCACTGTATTCCATGCTAAGCAGTGACAAGGGTCGGGGAGAAGTGAGCGAAGGAAAACAAACACAAGCAGAGCCAGACTCTAATGAGCTTGCTATGCAGTATAGTCACTAGCTTTTGCTTTAGATAGATGGCAAAGTGTTAAACTGCAAAACCTAAGAGCAAAATTTAAAGAAAATGAGAGACGATATAAGCAGTGAGGAGAAGTCTTTATGTACCTTAAATTTATGCTTGTGTTCCTAGAAACCTTATCTATAGTCACACATTTCTTTTATCTAAAGTACTGAATAAATATCTAATTCTTTAGATGACTCTGTCTTGAAACTAAGTAATAAAAAACAGAATATGCTAATTGTAAGATACAGTATTCCAGCTGCAATATACAAAAGTAGCTCCATCATCAGTAATTTAATACATGGAGTCTGATCCTATTTCTAAACAGAGTGACTGAAGTGAAAGTCACTCAGTCGTGTCTGACACTTTGAGACACCATAAACTATATAGTCCATGGAATTCTCCAGGCCAGAATACTGGAGTGGGTAGCCTTTCCTTTCTCCAAAGGATCTTCTCAACCCAGGGATCGAACCCAAGTCTCCCGCATTGCAGCCAGATTCTTTACCAGCTGAGCCACAAGGGAAGCCCAATCAAAGTAATGGGGTACATAAAAGGAAATACTAGTGACTTTTTACTAAATTTTCTCTGGGTTCTAACACTGAGCAATTAGGTTTGTTCTACATTCTTCTAGGTTTAAAAATATTCTATCAGTATGGGGATTACATATTTATTATCCATGCACAGAATGTCTATATGCAAAAAACATGTTGTGTGGGAAAGAGAGCTTAAAAATTAACCACAGTTGGCCTTTAAGAAAAACTGTAGAAAGGTATTTACTAGGTTCCTACTTGTGCTACTCCTGTGGATATTCATCACTTGTTTTTTGAAAGCCTATGGCTTTCATTATAGATATTGGTGATGATGGTTGTTTGGTTGCTAAATTGTGTCCGACTCTTTGAGACCCAATGGACTGAAGTCTGTCAGGCTCCTCTGTCCATATGGGATTTCCCAGGCAAGACTACTGGAGCTGGTTGCCATTTTTTTCTCCAGGGGATCTTTCAGATCCAGGGATCAAACTCGCTTCTCCTGCTTGGAAGGAAGATTCTTCACCAATGAAGCCCATTATAGATATCAATGGTTGCCAAATTAAAATATGCTTGTCCATCTCAAGTACGGTTGACCATTAATCTTGTAAAGAGAGACATCCAGCCCCACTTAAGCTAAAAAATTCTTCACTGAGGTTTATAAATAAAACTTCAATTTATTAAATTATTGTTGGTTTGTTTTTTTTTCCTCGTTTATCCTTAGCAGATACCTCTTCACCCATCCTCTCTGAATACTAGCACAGATCCTGAGCTTTAAAATGTATTCAGTGTACATGTACTGATCATTTCACTAGCAAACTGAACACCTCACTTGGTTCTCTTGAATGTTTACATGCATATAATGTACAACACAATGGTATTTTATGTAACATCCCCAAAATGTTAATAAAAGGGCACTCTGGTACTGGAGATATTTATTAAAACAAGCAATTTATTTCTCTGACTTACAAAACATATTATTATACACAGTACTTTCTGAACCTAAATCTGAAATGTACTAAATGCAATTCTTTAATAAAGATCAGATATGAATTAATGCAAATAATTATTTTTCCAACAACAAGGGATTAGTAATTAATGAAAATGTGTACCTTAATGATCAGAAGCTCTTTCAACTGTCTGAATTTCAAAATAATTTTCCTTTAAAAATACCCATTAATATACAGCCACTCCCTATCCTTTCCACATACAGCTCTTCTTATTTTTCTGGCCACTACACATTTTTGAATAGGAGGACTCAAAGACATGGTCCACAGCTCACTCCACATGAGGTCCTGGGCTGTTCTATCACAAAACTCCTTTGAAGTTGTGATATTTTGTTCAGCTCATTTAATTACTAGAAAAATTGCAAGTGGCTTACATAATGAATTATGCAATAATGATTCAACATGAAAGATTACTTAACAGTCTTATTTTAACTTTCAAAATATCTCAACATTATGTTAAAACTAAAATGAAATATGGTTTTTTAGTTAAAATTTGAAAGTATGTGCACAAGTTCTGTGATTAACCTGTGGGTAAGGCCAATAATAAATTATATATGTACAAGATAAAAACAAAATTATATTTAGTGGTACTGATACATGATATTGAATATTTAAACTAAGAATTTAAATTAAATATTAGATGTTTTATTTTAGATATTTAAATTATTTATTTTAAATGTCTTAATATATAATTGAAGATGCATTGTTTTAAAAGATGTGATCTTTTTTGATTAATTTTGTTTGGTCTTGATTTTAAATAAAGACAGCCATATCATTTATACCAGTAGGTACCCCAGCTATACTGAATTTCAGAACTAGATGAAATGGCTACAGCAATATTTTCACCAAAGGGTATTTATAGTAATCTCTGGACTAGTAAATTTACAGCAATGCATTAAATTCCATTCACTTGGATCCACTTACATAGAGGGCTTTTTACTTATTTTTCGCCTTGAACATTTTCTTTTTCTCTGGAGATATATGTTACGGGAGGAGATAAAAATCAAGACACAAACAAGACACTTTAAGACAAGATGAATTTATCTCCCAACTGAGCATATCCCTATGAACACAATAATTATCCCTTAGGAATGAAGAGTATCCAGGGATTCTAAAACTTTATTTAACCCAAGACATACTTTATCATTCAGAAATTCTCAACTCCATGGCCTAAGACATGAAATATAACAAAGGATTTAACTTGAACTGGAGTTGAACTACTTGATTAGACATTTGTTATAAATGTAAACTTTGGAAATCTGCGCATTTAAAACAGCAAACCTGAAAAACATAATGTGTGCCTCTTAATCATCAATCCTAAACTTGTAAGTTAATATAAAAAAAAATCAATCTATGCCCACACACAGTTCTTTCAAGTTCATTACTCAGCTGTCAATGCGCACACATTTTCTATGCCCATGTGCCCACCCATGGTTCCCATCCCCGGTGGTTATTAAGTGCCTACAGATATCAGAATACTTCTTTTTTTTTTTTTTTTTTTAATGAATAGACTCTCTCTTCTTTGAAAGATCTTGATGAAATGGCAAACGTATGACCTAATGATATCAAATGACGTAAATTCTAAGTGGCAATCTGAGGATGTTACCATGTTACCACTTTTGCATAACTGTTCAAAAAATAATGAATTTGGCACGTAGCCTTATATCTGTGTGCCACAATGAAGCAAAGATTGAAATACTTTACCTCAGAGTCACCCTCCAGAGAGCCAAGGGCAGAAGCTAAATTCCCAGGTTTGCTCTTAATTGCCCAGCTTTCTCGCTCTGCGCCCCTGACTCCCCACGGGCTCAGTCGTGAAACATCGGGCCCTCTGGGCCACCCAGTGTTCTAGTAATGCTTACACTGGTTGCTTCACTCTGAGGACCAGACCTGCTTTCATCCACACTCTCCGGTCTGCCTTTTCTAAGAACCACCCACTCACATGAATAATACAGAAGCATACAGGAGGTCCCAATGCTCTGTACCTCAAATATGTACTCCCCAAATCATGATCTTCACACATTTAATTAAAACCTGGAATGCTCTAGTGAATACCACCCACAACTGTACCCTCTCAAACTTCATTTTCATGTGTTTCATTTATCCTTAAAAGGTACTTGTCAGTTTTTATTTTAAATCAAACATTCATTTCTTAATCTATCCGATGGAGAATGTCTGATTTCATAATAAAGCTGCAACAGACTGCATTCCCTTCCTCAATAAAGAAGTACTCTTAAGAAAGATTTTCCACTCTTAAGCAGCACATATTTGGTGCATAAAGAAAATTCTCAAATAACTAAAGAAATAGATTACAGGGATTATAATGCCAATTGCAAAGTTACAGGTAACACTAAATTTCAACCTTTAATGAATCAACCATCACTATTCCAAAAAAAAATCAGAATAAGTAGAAAGATAACGATCAAGTCCCACTGAAGGTGTAAGTCCAGTGTCCTGGCATTTGATAGATATTCAATCAATATGTTTTTGAATGAATGCAAAAATGACTTTTTTTCCTCCTTATTCACTCAGAATTTGGATAAAACTTCTGTGGCACTAGTACTACAGATAGTCCCCAATTTACAGCAGTTCAGCATATGATTTTAATTTTTCAACTTTACCACGATACCAAAGATATGCATTTGGTAGAAACTGTACTTCTAATTTTGAATTTTGATCTTTCCCCAGGTAGTGATATGCAGTATAATACTCTCTTTTACCCAGGCTCCCAATCAGCCAAGCATTAATGATACTCGAACAATCACTCTGTTTTTCTCTTTCAGTACAGTATTCAATAAATTATGTGAGATATTCAATGTTTTATTATAAAAATAGGCTTTATGTTAGACAATTTTGCCCAATGTAGGCTAAAGTAAGTGTTCTGACCATGTTTAAGGTAGGCTAGACTAGGCTAGGAGAAGGAAATGGCAACCCACTCCAGCATTCTTGCCTATAGAATCCTGTGGACGGAGGAGCCTGGTGGGCTGCTGTCCATAGGGTCGCACAGAGTCGGACACGACTGAAGCAACTTAGCATGCATGTGTGCATTGGAGAAGGAAATGGCAACCCACTCCAGTGTTCCTGCCTGGAGAATCCCAAGGACAGAGGAGCCTGGTGGGCTGCCATCTATGGGGTTGCACAGGGTCGGACACAACTGAAGTGACTTAGCAGCAGCAGCGGACTAGGCTATGATATTTGGTAGATTAGATGTATGTACGAAATAAATTTTCAACTTACCGTATTTTTGACTTAGTATTGATTTATTGGATTTATTAAATAAATGATGGATTTATTCTATCATAAGTCAAAGAAGATCTGTAGTTTAAGAAGAAATAGGAAAAAATGGCTTTGTTTATATCTAAAAGTATGTACATAATTATAAAAAGGATAATCAATGGCCAAAATAACTCAAACTGAAAACTTTATAAAATCTGTCTTTAAAAGTCATTACAAGATTTCTTGTCATTACAAGAAAATGACCAAGAATGTCAGATGGTGCGGTGAGAGTTAGAGGACAATTCCCAAGATAAAACACACAGACATGGTCAAAAGGGAGCAACAAAGAAGACCGGAAAGGAAAACAATCACTACAAAAAGTTTGAAGTACTCAATTTTTTTAAAGTCATTTCACTTTGAAACTTTTTGGCCACATTGCACAGCTCACAGGATTCCCCAATGAGGGACTGAACCCCCACCTTCAGCAGTGGCAGTTAAAGTGCAGAGTCCTGACCACGGGACTGCCAGGGAAGTCCCTAGGACTGAATGTTTTAATACCACATGTGAGGATCGTATACGAAATCTGTTGCTATCTGTGATGTAAAACTGACCCAATAATAATAAAGACAATATCATATTGGTACAATAGTCCTTTGGTGTTTTTAAGCTCATAAAGCACTATCCTCTGGAATTTCAGGAAGCCGTTCAAACATTTCCTTTAAAAAGAACATTTTCTAGTTTATAAGAATGCCATTAAAATCATATATATATATATATATATACATACTGAATTATGTGTCAGTAAAAAAGGCTGTTTTCATTGTTAAACTTGAGATATCTGAGACTTAATAGGCTAATACTTCCTCAGCATTTCGAAGTGTCAGAAGTGGTTCAGGACTTCTGTTCCTCTCTTTTTAGTATCTGTTTGACAAGCTATCACTACCAGTCAGAATGAATTCAAATCTTACTTGTAGACACAAATGAAAAATTTATAGTGAAATGCAGCTGTCAAGAATAGCTAAAAACTAGGTTATCTAACTATTCTAAGCACATATACAATGACAAACTGGGCAACGCAATTCTCATGATATATGACTTTGGGTCATGGTTCCCTAAAACATCTCAAAAGCTTCAGTTTCATAAATTTTTTCACTATCCAAGTTACAGATACTCATTTGAGCATGATGGTGAATCATTTAAATAGCACCGTTAATGCTTTTCTTAAAGTCACATGTGCAGAATTCACAATTGGAAGACTTACTTGGAAGCATAGTATTTTTTTTTTATTACCACATCATTAACATCATGGCTTGCCTTATATCCCTGCTCAAGAAATAATCATGATTAAAAGTATAACTACTCACAGGTTAATACAAGTGTAAGACACAGGCAACATCCAGTGAAAACTAATCATACGCACACATACACATCAAATGGTACACCAGTGTATGTTACTCTAACGACTGAGTTGTGTGTGTATTTTTTAAATCCCATGAAACATGATAACACTCCACTTTCCATTGCTCTGGTTCCCATCGTCTTCACCAACCACAGTGCAATTACACACTCAGAAGTTGAGTAATCAAAACTTGAGCTAGGCTGAGAAGGCCACAACATCTGTGCCCATTACTCCATAGGAAGCGAATGGAGGCATTCTCAGAATACTAACTAGAAAAGCATGGTGCCAGGCATGACTAAGCATTCGTATACAGAGTTCTATGTTTCACAACAGCTGTAGAGGTTAGCAGGACACATCCATGGTATTCATAATGATATACATTCCACACTTCATATCTTATTCTACATTACCAGACAATAAACTATTACGAAGAGAAAAGGTATAATACAATTTTGATACACTTTCATTAAATAGAATTTTAAATAATTTAAGTGTTTAAAAGAGATATGTCCCAGTTCAGTTCAGTTCAGTTGCTCAGTCGTGTCCAACTCTTTGCAACCCCATGGACTGCAGCACACCAGGCCTCCCTGTCCATCACCAACTCCCAGAGTCCACCCAAACGCATGTCCATTGGAGTCATTGATGCCATCCAGCTATCTCATCCTGTCGTCCCCTGCTCCTCCTGCCTTCAATCTTTCTCAGCATCAGGGTCCTTTCCATGTCTCAGTTATGTGATAATTTCACTTTCAGTAAAATATCTCCTTCCTTAATCAAAGCACATGCATGAAGGTTTACCCCTGTTGCTAAGTCTTGTACAGCTTTGTGACCCCAGGGACTGTAGCCCACCAGGCTCCTCTGTCCACGCACAGGATCTTCCAGGCGGTAATACTGGAGTGGGTTGCCATTTCCTTCTCCAGGAGTTCTTCCCAACCCAGTGATCGAACCCCTGTCTCCTGTGTCTCTTGCATTGTAGGCAGATTCTTTACCCACTGAGCCATCAGGGAAGTCCCACATGCAGGGATATATGTATTGTCAATTAGTTTTAAGAATATAAAAGGTCCTCATTCCCCAAAATCTGCATTTAGTCATTCATGCTGTTGAGTCACTTCAGTTGTGTCCAACTCTGTGCGACCCCATAGATGGCAGCCCACCAGGATGCCCCGTCCCTGGGATTCTCCAGGCAAGAACACTGGAGTGGGTTGCCATTTCCTTCTTCAATGCATGAAAGTGAAAAGTGAAAGTGAAGTCGCTCAGTCATGTCCGACCCTCAACGACCCCATGGACTGCAGCCTTCCAGGCTCCTCCATCCATGGGATTTTCCAGGCAAGAGTACTGGACTGGGGTGCCACTGCCTTCTCCGTTAGTCATTCATAAGGAAAGTCAAAATAGTCTTTGATTTGCTAATACTCTATAGAATAGATATATTTTTTAAATGATATATAGAGTACACACAAGTACTGAATAAAGAAAAATGTCATAAAGATTTCATCCATCACATAAATGCAAACTGACTTACTAAAAACAACTTTCATTTATAAGCCTGAAGTCTGAGAAAATACAGAAATCTCTAACGTTGGTTTTCTAACTTTCGTCTTCAAAACTAACTGGTTAAAATCATGATTTTTGTACATTTACACAAAGAAATGATTTCTCATTTTGTACTGGAGACTTTAACAGTGCTAAGTGGAGTAAAAGTTTAGGGGGAAATTAAAGGAAAAGGAGAAAGAAAGAAAAGAACTAATTTTCCTCACCTCAGGATGGAAGTGAAATTTGAGTTCAGCTCACGAAACTGCCAGGTGAGACTGTATTTTTTAAAAACATTAAAATCCTAAACAGCATGTGAATTTTACTAGAGCAATTTCCCGTAGGTATTGGCAATGCTCAGTCCCCACATAGCCAAGGGGGACCCAATTATTACTCTCACACCAAATGATAAACAAAACAAATGATAATCAGTCACCCAACCTCTTCTGAACTCCCTTACCTCTCTTCTCTTAATTACCCTAAGGGTTTCCATGCTCAAGAGACTGAAATGTGTTCTAAAAGCAAAGACAGAATCTTGGCTCTGGTTCTACACAAGAGGTTATTTCAGTTGCATTTTGCAAATAGGATTGATTTTTTTTTTAAAGCAAATAATGCTCCCACTCTAGATACAGCTATTCAAATAACAAATTATTTGTGAATTAACACAGAATGTTGTGGATCAGCAGAAACTATCTACTGGCCACAAGGTCTACTAACACTTTTGTATTCAAGCAACAAAGCAAGAAAATTACAGGAATTTCATTGCAATTCTTTATTTATATTTATTCATACAGCAAGGACACAAAGGTGATAAAAGTTGGTCAAGAACATGCCAAAATTATAATTTTGTAAAAATTAGTATGCAAAGAGCAGGTATCTAAAGAAAAATATTAAAAATATGATTACTGAAAGAGAACACAAAAACACAAAACAAATGTAAAGATACACTGTAGATGTCTACGAAAATATTCAATTATTATAAGGGAGGAAAACCAAGCTGTGTAAAGCAACAAATAAATTAAAGTGTTTGTGAAACTTGAAATTTTATGGCAATGTTGAATGTTGCACACATTTCTGGAAGGAAAATCCAGTGTTTAATAGATTCTCAAAAGGACCCCTGACCCAAAGAGGCTAAGATCTCCTCCAACATAATAGCTTCCTCAACATTACTATGGTAACCATTCTAATCAAATTCCAAAGACGTTCTTACCTAGATTATTAAGATAATGATCAGCCTATTTGTTTAACTCACCAGTTATCTCCCCTTAATACATCTTATCCTCAAACCGTATGATCTGGCCATGTTTAATTATACAAAATATGTTCTAAGTATTCCATGTAATCTCATACTTTCCTTGAAGCCTTTCAGAGACTGAGGCAAAGGAGCTAAAAGCACACACTCAGACTTCCCTGGGACTCCAGAGGTTAAGACCTGTGTTTCCAAGGCAGGGGACACAAGTTTGACTCCTAGTCGGGGAACTAAGATCTCACATGGCACAAAGCACAGTCAAAAAGCATAATAAAAGCACACACTCAGACTTCCCTGCGAGTCCAGCGGTTAAGACCTGTGTTTCCAAGGCTGGGGACACAAGTTTGATTCCTAGTCGGGGAACTAAGATCTCACATGGCACAAAGCACAGTCAAAAAACATAACAAAAGCACACACTCAGAAGCCAAAGAGCTCAGTTTACACACAGTTCCAACCACTGTATGATCTTGGGTGAGTTGTTTAGCTTCTTGAGGATTAAACAGACTAACATTTATAAAGTGCTTGGAACATTACTGGCATAGCAAATACTTCCTAAATATTCCTGATGCTTAACAAATGCCTTGCTCACCTTCTTAAGCATTCAACTTCCTAACCACTCCTATTCAAATGTCATAATTTTGAAAAGATGCAAAGCCTACTATCTACTAAAACCTCCGTATCCTTGAGAAATGAACACTTAATAAGATGTTCTTCAATTGCCAATCACAGATTTTCTGGTTTTTTTAACTTTATGTTTGCTTTGTGTTTATTTTTGCCCTAAAAACAGAAAGCACTCGCAGCTTATATTAATTTTCATACTTTTATAATTCTAAAGTACCTCACAAAATCATTAGAAGAGCTTTATGCTAAATTCAGTAAATGTGTACAAATCTGAAAGTATGATCTCAAGTATATGAATTTCACCCCCTAATTTTCTGGTTGAAAAAACTGAGGCTTAAAGAGAATAAGAGTAGTAGTGAGAATAACAATTAAAACAATAATAAAATAATCACTAACGCATGGTACTTCCTATATCCTAGACACCATTCTAAACACTTTACACTACATGTCATTAAGTTCATAAAAATCCTATGATGTGGATACTATTAATCTAGTTTTCATATGCAAGAACTCAAGGCACAAAGAAATTAAATGACTTTACCAAGTTCACAAACTTAATAGACTAGAGACACTAGCGCTCACACCAGGACCCCTAACTCTAGAGCTGTGCTTTTAACCCTTGCTACAGTGCACAGTAGGTAAGACGGGAGTCATCCAATGATCCAGAGCTTTCCAGATGGTGCTAGTGGTAAAGAGTTCACTTGCCAATGGAGGAGATGCAAGAGAAGTGGGTTCCACCACTGGGTCGGGAAGATCCCTAGAGTTGGAAATGATAACCCATTCCAGTATTCTTGCCTGGAAAATTCCATAGACAGAGGAGCCTGTCAGGCAACAGCCCATGGGGTCACAATGAGTCAGACATGACTATAATCGAAAGATAATTAAAGGCAAAGCCTGAAGTCATTGCTAGTTCTCTAGATTCCCCAAAACATGCTCTCTCATTTTGAGTTCATTATTCCCTATCCAAAACGTATATGCAATCAAAAAAAAAAAACAAACTGTCCAATGATATGCTGATATACAATTCACATCTCATAACATAATTCTCTAAATCCCAATAACATTCATCCTGAATGTGCAGTAATCTCCTTGAACATCTTAATATCATGACAAAGATAATCACAATGGTGTGATCACTCACCTAGAGCTAGACATCCTGGAATGTGAAGTCAAGTGGGCGTTAGAAAGCATCACTACAAACAAAGCTAGTGGAGGTGATGGAATTCCAGTGGAGCTAGTTCAAATCCTGAAAGATGATGCTGTGAAAGTGCTGCACTCAATATGCCAGCAAATTTGGAAAACTCGGCAGTGGCCACACGACTGGAAAAGGTCAGTTTCATTCCAATTCCAAAGAAAGGCAATGCCAAAGAATGCTCAAACTACCGCACCCAATTGCACTCATTTCACATGCTAGTAAAGTAATGCTCAAAATTCTCCAAGCCAGGCTTCAGCAATACGTGAACCGTGAACTCCCTGATGTTCAAGCTGGTTTTAGAAAAGGCAGAGGAACCAGAGATCAAATTGCCAACATCCGCTGGATCATGGAAAAAGCAAGAGAGTTCCAGAAAGACATCTATTTCTGCTTTATTGACTATGCCAAAGCCTTTGACTGTGTGGATCACAATAAACTGTGGAAAATTCTTCAGGACCTGCCTCTTGATAAGCCTGTATGCAGGTCAGGAAGCAGCAGTAAGAACTGGACATGCAACAACAGACTGGTTCCAAACAGGAAAAGGAGTGCGTCAAGGCTGTATATTGTCACCCTGCTTATTTAACTCATATGCAGAGTACATCATGAGAAATGCTGGACTGGAAGAAGCACAAGCTGGAATCAAGATTGCTGGGAGAAATGTCAATAACCTCATATATGCAGATGACACCACCCTTATGGCAGAAAGTGAAGAGGAACTAAAAAGCCTCTTGATGAAAGTGAAAGAGGAGAGTGAAAAAGTTGGCTTAAAGCTCAGCATTCAGAAAATGAAGATCATGGCATCTGGTCCCATCATTTCATGGGAAATAATAGATGGGGAAACAGTGGAAACAGTGTCAGACTTTATCTTTTAGGGCTCCAAAATCATTGCAGATGGTGACTTGCAGCCATGAAATTAAAAGACACTTATTCCTTGGAAGGAAAGTTATAACCAACCTAGATAGCATATTGAAAAGCAGAGACATTACTTTGCCAACAAAGGTCCGTTTAGTCAAGGCTATGGTTTTTCCAGTGGTAATGTATGGATGTGAGAGTTGGACTGTGAAGAAAGCTGAGCGCCGAAGGATTGATGGTTTTGAACTATGGTGTTGGAGAAGGCTCTTGAGAGTCTCTTGGACTGCAAGGAGATCCAACCAGTCCATTCTAAAGGAGATCAGCCCTGGGTGTTCTTTGGAAGGAAGGATGCTAAAGCTGAAGCTCCAGTACTTTGGCCACCTCATGCAAAGTGTTGACTCACTGGAAAAGACTGATGCTGGGAGGGGTTGGGGGGCAGGAGGTAAAGGGGACGATAGACGATGAGAGAGCTGGATGGCATCACTGACTTGATGGACGTGAGTTTGAGTGAACTCCGGGAGATGGTGATGGACAGGGAGGCCTGGCGTGCTGCCATTCATGGGGTCACAAAGAGTCGGACACAACTGAGCGACTGAACTGAACTGAACTGGTCCTCTTATCTATTTGTTCCCAACTTGAAAGAGATCCAAATACTGCAAGGAACAATTGCTTGAGTATTTAGATTGTGAAAGGTACAAGGTCTCAGCCGTAATTTGGTTCTTGATGGGTTGTTCAAGAGGCAAGAGGTGCCTCCCGTGTTTCCTCATAGCACTGAACTTGGGTTCTGTCCAAAAGTTTTCCATGAATGACTGTTGGCTGCCTCTCAGTCCAGCCTCTGATTTCGCTAAAGGTGTGCCTCCCCAACCTTTACTCCTTAAAGAGACAAGTTAGTACAGTTGGCGTTGACAATTTCCATTCATATGGAGTAGAATTCAAGCTCTAAATGCCGTAAAGTGTAGTAGTGATGAGTTCTGACGTTCCTAATTACCTATCTTCACATTCTGGCTTTAAGGGCTATGCATCCTTAAGACATCCTCGTCAAACCAGTTTCCTTACATATAACATGGAGATATTTATATAACTCAGGAGCCTGTTGAAAGGATTAAATGAGACCATACTTGAAAAAGTGCTTTGTACCACACTTAGTGTGAAGTAGAAACTCAAATTTAAATATTTTTTAAAAATTATGTGGTTCAGTGAATTCCCACAGAATTTTCTTTACTTCATACATCAGCATTTGGTTGTGTCACCTGGAAACTCTAATGTACACTTGGCTTATTTATTTATAACTCAAAAAAAAAATAATGTGTTTCAATCATGCTGCTGCTGCTGCTACTAAGTCACTTCAGTCCTGTCCGACTCTGTGCAACCCCACAGACGGCAGCTCACCAGGCTCCCCCATCCCTGGGATTCTCCAAGCAAAAATACTGGAGTGGGTTGCCATTTCCTTCTCAATGCATGAAAGTAAAAAACGAAAGTGAAGTCGCTCAGTCGTGCCCGACTCTTTGCCAACCCCATGGACTGCAGCCTACCAGGCTCCTCCGCCCATAGGATTCTCCAGGCAAGAGCACTGGAGTGGGTTGCCATTGCCTTCTCCGGTTTCTATCATATAGGTGGTCTAATAGGAAGAAACTTATCTTGGCAAGTTTGGTCCCAAGAGGGTGTCTAATCAAGAACTGAAGTCATCATTGGGCATATATGAAATTCTTACTATGAGTTTAATGAGACCTTAGTGGAAGGTTCAGAGGAGCAATTCACATAAGAATCCCTTATATGAAATGGGGTTCAAGAACTATTGGGCCTTCCAAGAACATCAGATTTTATGTAAACAGCATCATTTCCCAAAGACAGTTCTTGGATAATAGCTGTTTTGTAAAAGAAAGGATTTTTGGAGAAGAAAAACACTCTGGAATATCTGTTTAACATGGTTAAAAGGGTTTATTCAGGACAGGTTTCCTTATAGATCTGGACACACTATTGTGTCTGGCAACTATCTAGCAGGGAGATCAGAAATGCTTCAACTCTATAAAAATGTCTTCTTGATACATATGCTTTGTTAAAACCTACTATAACCAAATAACCAGTTTAACCATTTTGACAAAGTGAGTCGGTTCACACAGACATGAATATTCAGTAATAGAGAATATCAGTAAAACTGGCCAGAAATTTTAATCAAAATCATAAACATGTTAGCTTAAGCTTCAGGATATACTGTATTTATCTAACAATTTCAAAAAAAAGAAGTATAAAATCTGCTTATTTCTGATGTCTACTTACTGATACATGCACAATACTGAACAGTATGACCATGAAATAAAAGTTAATATCTTTTACCTTACAATGCAAAGTGTTTACTTAACGGTAATGATGACCGTCATATAGTAATGATTTAAGTCCAGTATGAGATGAAGATACTAAATGTTATAAGGTATCTTAAATCAAGAATAAACAAATCCCTAATACTTTCAGTTCAAAACCAATCTTTTTATAATTTTATTCATTTATGTATTTGTGGCTGTGCTGGGTCTTTGCTGCTGCTCGGGCTGTCTCTAGCTACACTGTGTGAGAATCTCTTGTTGCAGAGCACCAGCTGTAGCCCACAAGAGCTTCACCCAGCTCTAGCTAGAGCACAGACTCAAAAGCTGTGGTGCTCTGGCTTAGCTGCTCTGCAGCACGTGGGGTCTTCCAGGATCAGGGATCTAACTGGTATCTCCTGCACTGGCAGGTAGACTCTACCATTGAACCAGCCAGGAAGCCCTAGCTGTCTTAATTAGACTGTTCTTAATGTGATCATTTGGAACAAAGAACTATTTATTTATGATTTTCAACTTTAGAAAAGTATCAAACATTGAAACAACAGATAATGCCACTCAGAAAAGATACTGACGTAACTGTACTTTCCATGTGGCACTAGTGGTAAAGAACCTGTTTGCCAATGAAGGAGATAAAAGAAACTGTGGGTTCGATCCCTGGGTCAGGAAGATTCCCTGGAGGAGAGTATGGCGACCCATTCCAGTTCTCTTGCCTGGAGAATCCCATGGACAGAGGAGCCTGGTGGGCTACAATCCACGGGGTCATAAAGAATCGGACATGACTGAAGCGACTTAGCACACATGCTCATGCTTTAGAGAAGAGAGACTGATGCAACTAGGCAGCAAGATCACCTGAGAAAACTCACTGAAATAACCAGGGATCAAATGCAAAGAGACAAGCTGTGCTGTGTAAGTTTCATTTTGATAAACCCTGACTACATAGAAATCCAATTCATTGGCACATGATTAACTGCATACCTATAATCAGCCAGAGCAAATTTCCTCCTAGATGTTTCCTTCATTTTTGTTCACATTAATATAATTCCTTAGCTAAAATGCAAGAGAAGAATGTTAGCAGATGAACACAATCTATACCCTAATAGCAATAACTGAGTGTTTCCATCCCTCTGGTGTAATAGAATAACTATGTACCTTTTTACTCTCATGTCCTTTCATGAGCTTTTTTTCTTGGAAACACTCAAGAAAGTCTGCACTGAATAAATGTCATTTGGCCCAAAGAAAAACTTACATTTGTAATCTTTACAATAATAATATTTATAATTTACAAAAAAATAATATGTACAAATATTGCATTTACGTGCAACATGTGCCTTTAAGCCAAAAAGAGAAAATTATTTTGAAAATTTAAAAAGAAATGTACATTACTATGAAGTTAAAGGAAAAAAGTTTTCAGCTATTCAGAGATAATAAGCAAAATATGAGACTAAAAATAGACTTCTTTTTCTAAGGAATACTTGTATGTAAGTGAACAAAGGTATTACCAAAATACAAAATGCTTTAATTAATACATTGTATTAATTTCTTTTGAATTCCTCATTTCTAATATTAGAAAAGGAATCAAAAGTTTTCTATAGATATTTTTCCCTATATTTAATTACCTATTAACCATTCAGTTACTTGTAAGCAAAATATAATTTCTTACTTTGTTACAGCACAAGCATTTTCATCCCTTTGGTAAAATAAAAAACAAAAGGAAAAGGAAAAGAAAGTTCATTTATGTGTTTCAGAAACAAGGACTTCTTCACCATGCTAACTCTAATGTCCCTTTTAACTAAATAAAACTAACCTCAGTTGTTTTCATTTAAGCATGTTTACAAGTCTTAATTTAATATTGCTAATACAATTCACTCCAGAAAAAATCCTCACAGTGCTGATATACTGGATTCACTCTACAGCACTGCTAATCTATTTATTTACAAAAATAACATGATCAGTTTAAGATATAAGTTTTCTAACCAAGCTCAATAAGAGCAGCACCTAAATAGTGAAGTATGACATATTCAGTAGATGACAGCCTACAGCATCACCAAATGTAGAGGCTCTTTTATTAAACAACTATCTGGCTTAATTAAAAGAGAAAATTCCCTATGTCTTGAACCTGTGTGCCAACAATGAATATACTGAAAAATCTAAGAATGGAGATGATCTTTGAGGTGAGTTTTTGGCTGACCTACATAGGAATGCAAAGGAAAGATATTCACCATCAATAAAATGCCTAACATTATATATGATTTCTCAGTTGGGAAGATTATTTAGCCATTGTACCATGTAAGGAAAAACTACAGTAATACAGTCCTCAAATACACTTCAATTTTACGAACTATTTTCCTCCCATCTGCAGAGTAAATGGCACTGTCCAATATTAAGGAACAGTTGGTGGCAACAAATGAGAGAAATTATACTTTCTTGAATCCTGAATTTTCTTAACTGTTTCCAGTCACAATGCTGTATATTGTACTTCACCAGCTGATCTCCAGATTGGAGGCCCTGCATTCCAAAAACCAGTGAGTCCTTCAGAACTTTCTAGAATTATTCACTTGCTACAAAGAGTCCAGTTTACTATAAGAGCCTACCTCATAGAATTAAATAAAATCGCCACATACATCTATGATAAACTACATCACAAAACGTTTTGAAAGTGAAACTACTGAAAAACCACTTCCCTGAAGTGTTGTCCAAATATAAATAAGATACCTTCAACAATCAGTGAAAAGAAAATGTTCCAAAATTATGTAAGTAAAGGATGCTATTTGGAGTACAAATCAATTAAATAGTGCTAGCTCTGAGAAATGCTGCTAAAATCTGTTAAAGAAATGAGCTACACTAGTGGGTAAATTGAGGCCAGACATTCTCCATGGATTTCATTTCCCCTGGGGCACTTTATTCTGGTGTCAGGAGCTTTGAATCCTTGGATTTGAGACCTGGTTTCACCATTACCACATAATATGAGTGTTTATTGTCCCCATTTGACAGATTAAGAAAAAGAGGTTAAATACATGGTCCAAGTTCATTCTAATATTAAGTGGTAGAGTTTGGATGCACACCCAGGTACATCTGGTAACGATTCTCTATACTAGATCATGCTAAACTACCTAATTTATAAAATAAAATAGGTTTTCCAAGTAACTTTCAGAAACATACTCCATTTTTAGACTATCAAATCTAATTCTGTCTATATGCTGAGTGAGGGAAAAAGCAGGGTATAATGGTAACTGAGCTGCAAGGGTCTCTGGATTTGCAGACCGATTCAGGCAGGTCTCTGCCACTAAACGGCTACATAACTTCACTTTTCAATCACTCAACTGCCTTGTTTATTAAACGAGGGAACAATACCAGTAGGCTTACATTTTGAAAAAAAAGCCACACAGGCGTTTCAAGTATTCACCTATAATGTAAAATCATAAATCCCAGGGGCATTCCCCAGGGCTACATTTTTCGAAGGAACACATTTAAAAACAGAAATCAGCATAAGGCGGGGCTGCTGCATTCCATTGCAGTGTGTGTATTGCACAAAAGGGTTCAGAGGATCAGAAACTGAGGACCGAAATCCTGTTCCAACCCAAAGCGGCAAAACCCTCTGCTTTTTCTAATCCCGGCAGTGGGTCAGAGGCCATGAGTGATGCCGAAAGGGTCTATATCTCCAGAAAGGATTTGTTTGTTGAGGTGGGACAAGAAAAGGCACCATTCTACTACTTCTTGTCTCTTTCTGGAGTCTGAAGATGAACTATGTGTCTTGAAGAAGAGCCCAGCAAGAAATAAACTCTTAATAAACACTAATGGAAGGAAAAGGGGAAAAAAGAGGAGAAAGTGACAGGTGTTACATAAAAGAGGAAAGAGGGGGGGAAAAGGGAGGAGGAAAAGGAAAATTTATTAAATGGAGTTACGTAGAATGTACCCAAGTTTTCCTTCTCAGTGTTCATGGGAGAATGAAGCCTTCCACAAAAGAAAAAGATTTCACCCTCAGCATATCCTGAGTTGAATCAAAGTTGTTTGATCTTTGCCATCAAACATTATTCAGATAATGGAAGTACTCTAAGGAAAATCTCTTAAAAACTACATTTTTTTTTGAGTGACCTTTTTTTTGGAGGTAAAATGTGGAAAACTGAAGCATACTCTCCTGCCTTCAATGCTGAATTGTTTTCCCCTTTACTTTTAAAAAAATATTTGCTACACCCAAGTTTTCCCATAGCCCTTCACTGTATGAGGTCAACTTTTGTTTTCACAAACACTAGGAAGATTAAATAATAATTACCCTAGTTTAAATTCCTTTCTAGAAACAATTCATTTAGAGAAAACAAAGGAAAAAATCACACATAACAATGGAAAACCAGTTCTTCCATCATCCAGATAAGGACACAAATAAGAATATTTCAGCAGTGGGGATAAACTGCAAAGCCAACTACTCCCTAGATGAAACACAGAACTAATGAATTAACCAGATGTGGAAAAGTAACCGGTTTTGAGGGCTGAAATGAACAGAAACATACTTTTTAAAAAAGTCTCAGATGAGGCATAAGCAATCAACACCAAATGAAGAATGTTCTCTACCACTATTTATCTTCCACTGTTTTTACTGGATATCCAGACACTTATTCATGTCACAAATAAACATATGGTCCCTTTGAGAAACTCTGTTGAAGATCTGAGTTTCTTCATTCATTTAAAAAGCTTTTGTTCATGTCTATTATGTATCAGACACTGAGCTAGGTGTTACCAAATCAATTGTTAAATTCTTACTGTAGGGATTAAGAATAGGGGAAAGATGGAAAGGTGAGATTGGGGTTCTCAGATTCACTGCTAAAGCCTGAGATGCTACGTTTTATCATCTGCTCATATTTTTCATATTTTGAAACATTTCATCACTGCATCTGGAAAGTATAACATTTAAGCAATAATTTCAAGATCCATTAATAGTGTGGAGTCATGGAATATAAAAGAGAAAATAAATTGAGAAAAATGCCACAGTAAGAAATATTTCAAATGTATATGACTTAATGACAAGTATTTGTGTTCACAGCCCAGCTTTAATATTTAGAAAGGCACAGAAATGCCTAAAACCATAATAAGATACTTAAAGAAAATCTAAAGGTAAAATTAGCGGTTAAAATGCACAGGATTTTGTTGACATTAATTCCTTTTAAAAAAACCTAATATTTTATCTCAATGATGATCATTAGTTATACCTGTGACATCTCCAACTCATATGTTCTAATGAAATCAATACTTCATATCCATATTTTTCTACTTATAGAAGTAACTATCCAGCAATGAACAATATATGCATGAAATGTTAATAAAATATTTTCATTCCTTAAAAAGTAGTCTATAACAAAATGAACATTGCAGATAAGTGGAAATATAATTAAAAGTAAAGCTATAATATTTATATTTAGCTTCTGAATAAACCTTAAGAATAAAATTTAAAACTAACATGAAGGTAAAAACAGACAAGAGAATTTATCTCTTCTTAAAAAAATAATTGTAATAATAAAATCTCATCATTAAGTTAAACACATATTTCTCTTTCATCTAGCGAAATTTCAGTACAGGAGTCTATAAGGAAATGTCATTTATAAGTTACTTCAAATGAGAAAGTAAATGATGTTATTCTGAATCATCCATGGCATAGAATAAAACTTTTATTTTTAGAAGGTTTATTTTCTTTAAACAAATTAGTACTTAAAAGTACTCAACACCTGGAATAAAATGAATAACAATACACATTACAATCTTGGAAGAAGCCAGTTAACAAATTATATTTCATATAACAATGCATAATGATTTTCTAAAAGTAATTTCTAAGCTGCAAAATGAAATGAGAGATTCAAACTCGAAATCAGAAGATTTACAAATTCCCTTCATTAGCGAGATACACAAATGCATAACTTTATAGTATTAAGGATGGAACTAACTTTACATAAAACGTGGCCAAATGATTGTTATTGAACATCTGTAATGATCATTTTCCATGAACTTAAATACTTAGAATCATGAGATTTGATTAACATGCTCTGGTTTCTTGCATGCCATGTTATCATTATAATCAGAAAACTGAAAGAAATTTTCTCCCAGTTAAATATAAAACAGATGAACATACTTAGGGAGATAACATGTATTACTGCCACTTGTACACTAAGATTGCAAATACACATGCATATTTTCATCATAAAGGAACTCAGATCATTTAGTATCCTAATTTTTATAACAGCCTAATACACTTGAATAATACTGTGTATACCCAATGCTTTGTTTTTCACAATTACTTGACAGCAAGTTTGGTTTTTATTTTCCTTTTTTTCTCTTTCTTTTGTTGCTAAAATAATAGTCCAACGAGAGAGAGAAAATTAACGTATCCCTTTTTCACCAGAAACATTTACACTTCTATTTTAGTCCCCTTTTTTATAATTAGTCTAAAATATAATCTTTAAGTAGACAATACTGACAGTAAATTTCATTTACCAGAATTACTAATTCTTTTTCAGCTGGAGATGAACAGCTTTGAATAAAAAAATCTAGTTTTTCTGATACTCAAGGAAAAATACACTTGTTTGCAATCGGCACTATGGGAAGCAGTTTTCTTCCCTTACAACATGCAAATGAAATTAAACACTGGTAATTTTCCCTCTTCAGTTTCCCAATTCACATGAGAATGATGTCTGTTATCTAATGGCCCCTTACGCATTATCTGTCAATAACTCACATATACACTCACTCATTCAAAGGTTAAACTAGCCATTCATATTAAATAATGGCCTGTATGCTAGTCACTTCAATAAGCTTGATATACTTAGTGTTTTACCTTAAGGACTGCACTGCAAAATGTTAGCTAAACCCAAAGGACATCTTTGTCTTAAATTCCTCCTGTAGTTTTATTCAGATTGTCTTGTTTAAATTACACCATAAGAAAGTCCAAGTATTCTATTCCAAATCACTCCAAACAACTCTTGTACCAGAAATTCCAGCGAAGAGGGAAATTTTATTATAAAAAATGATGTCAAGTAGAATTCAACAATTCTAAGCTAAAATCATCCATATTACAATTTGATAAGAGAAAAACCTTCCAAATCCTCCTACAAAATGACTTTCTTGTATAGATTCACGGTTTCATATATATTTTTCATTAGTTGCTAAGTGGTAGAAAGCACTGATTCCAACTGTACATTGTAAAAAATGTGAAGTGCTATACTGGATTATCCAAAAGTCATTTAAAAAAATCACACTATAGTGTCTTTTATAAAGGACTCACATGGAATTATATGAAATACACAGCTTCCTCTGTAGTTGCTATGTATAACAGAACTAAATGTTTGTTCATAGAAACAGGTTTAATAAAACTTTTTACATCAATGTGAAAGATTTCTCATTTTATCAGATCTGATATATTCCAGATCATACCACTTAAAAGTTCATTTCAAGGAAAAATCGTATTTTGAGAATTAAAACAGACTCTAGTCAGCATCCCTTCATAGGTATCAAAACAAAACAAAACAAAAAACCCCACAACAATTGCAAGCTGAAATTCTAAGTTCTATGCTTTTTTTCTTTTGCTAAAAAGCATAAATGTTTAAAAAGTTATTGAAAGCAGGCTACTTTTTTAAAAACCACACACAAAAATCAAATCCAACATCCTCAACAGGCACATGGAGAGACGTAAGGCTGAAGTTGCTATTTAACACAGGGAGCTCAGCCTGGTGCTCTGTGATGACTAAAAGGGGTGGGATGGGATGAGGGGATGGAGGCTCCAGAGGGAGGTAATGTACATATAATTATGGCTGATTTGCACTGTTGTACGGCAGAAACCAACACAACACTGTAAAGCAAATTTCCCCCAATTAAAAATACATTTAAAAAATAGAATGAGTTTATAGAAAGAAAAAAAAAGAAAAAGAAAAAATGTAAGGCATACTCAGGATTCCCAAGTATCACCCTTTAGGGATGACTACATTCCATAAGAATAGACACATTGTGGTGTACAGTAACATTTACAACTCCAAACATACTTATTGTATAAAAATAATATATAACATTATCAGCTAGTAACTAAAAATACATTTAAAAAATAGAATGAGTTTATAGAAAGAAAAAAAAGAAAAAGAAAAAATGTAAGGCATACTCAGGATTCCCAAGTATCAACCTTTACGGATGACTGCATTCCATAAGAATAGACACATTGTGGTGTACAGTAACATTTACAACTCCAAACATACTTATTGTATAAAAATAATATATAACATTATCAGCTAGTAACTTTCGAAATGCTTTAAGGAACAAAACACACTTCATTCTGAAAGCAAATATATGTACTAATCACTACCCAATAGCCAAGATGATATAAAGTTCACACAGGCGCTCTCTTTTAGATTGTGTTCTTAACACTATCAAAACTCATTTAAAAATAGAAGATATCCCACCAGGTGGAGGTATCCTATGAATCCTTAATTCCTTCTTGTTTTCTTTAGAGAAATTTTCTTAATTTCTTCTTTTCTTTCTTTACCCTACTGAATTTTTTTCATTCTCCCTCGTAGACATAAAATAACCTGTATTTAAATTATGGAGCCCATATTACATGGGAATTCTGAAAATAACAAGTTTGATAAATGTTTAGACTATTTGGTAATCATTGTCCTGTTAATACATATAACATCAGAAGTCATTTGAAGTAACACTGGTCCTTAGAGCAAGCACACAGTTACACAACCCTAGGAATTCTACAAGGTATTTTCATTAACAAAAATGAAAGGCACATCTGATACTACGGGGCTCACCAGTTAGGAACAATGCTGGTACTTCAACTATGCATTACCCGGCTACATTCTCACGACAGTTTTAATTCTCAGCACAGGTACCTGAAATCCATCTCTACATCTAACAGAGGTCTAGGTTTAGAGGAGCATTTTCTGGATAACACTGGGTAAAAAAAGAAACATCCTTGGAATACTTTCTGTAAAAATGAACATGAGTTGAGAGAATAACACTGCAAATTATTAAAAGTTCTATATTTTAAAATCTGTAAAATATCTAACATTTTTTACTGCGGTTTTCTCAGTTCAGTATACTTTTCAGTCAGTGCTTTCATGCAATCATTTATGTGACGCCGTGTCTGCTTGGTTCAATGATATATTAAGGATGAATTGTTAAGAATTAAAGAATCTTAACCTATTGAAATGTTCACTATTAAAACCTATGTTTATTTATTCTGATACTTCATATTTAAAGGTAAAGGTAAACCCATGTTCCTCACAATCATCACTATCACCACCACCAGAACCAGTAAAACAAAAAACAAACCTAGAACAAGCTATTAATAAGTCAAGAACCAACCCTAGGGCTTATTCAGAAGCTTCTGTTCACTTGTTTTCCTTCTGTTCTCTTTTCTCCTTCTTTCTTTCATTTTCTTCTTTTACTGTAGGAGAAAGAGCCATTTAACTTTTAAAAATATATATGAGAATTTGAGCAAACTCCAGGTGATAGAGGAGAGCGAAGGAGCCTGGCGTGCTATAGTCCATGGGGTCACAAAGAGTTAGACACGACTTAGCAATTGAACAAAAACAACGAGAAAAACATTAAAATGTAAATGGCCAGAACTCATTTCTACACTAAATCAGATATCCCAGCTTCTAAACCTTTCCACCCCAATCCCACCCCAAACACACATTAAAAGTATTTTCAATAACAATGGTACACCATAACTGCTCTCATTAGTCATTGTTTTTCCAGTCCTTAAAAATAATATCAGACAAAAGGTTAACTTCATTTTTCCTTCATGTCTGTGTGTTTGAATAAGTGTGTGCTAGGGAAAGGGCACACCTTATACTCTTTACATTGCCTGGCATCACATATGGAAATCTGATTATTTTTCCCAATTGTTATTTTATTCCAAGGTCACGACTGATCTATTGGCAGATATCCAGAAACGGATGATTCATTGCACTAATGAAAATGTAGTTCATAAAAATACCATTTATGTCAAAGATAGACCAACTATAGGAGGACAGAATGTGGACCTACTCAATCAAACAATAAAACTGTGAATGAACATTATTAAAAAGGAATATGCTTAAGCCTATTTAAACAGTCATTCTCGCTCCAATATCTCCGGTGAAAGCTATGTCCTACACTGAAACACAGATATTAAGCTGGATTAGTTGCAAACAGAGAGTTATATTTAATTATCTATGCCAATCGTGCAGGTCACTGGTGCACATAATCCACAAAGTATTTGTATGTGAAAGACAGACATTTGGGTATCTCTGACAGTCTATTAATACACATTATTTTCAATAAAATAATGAAGTCATTATGAAAAGTCTGTTTGCCTAAACTCCCAAGTCTGTCAAACTGTTCACATTAGCTCCAGAATTCCCGCTATGCAATGGATGAACTAAGTAGCTCCTAGACTAATGGAAAGATTGGCTTAAATTTGACCTTGGCTCTCTCTTTATAATTAGCTGATTCATTCCCTAGGGGAAAGAGGTAATTAACTTACTGGTTCAGAACTTCCTTAGGAAAGAAATTTAACCATCTCACTTAAAAGAGTTTTCTTTTTTTCTACAGATCTAATGCAATCTCAGATTCAGATAGAAATGATAATTTATAAAATTCTTTCAAATATATTAGGTCCATGGCTCCACACAATAGCCTATGACTTGGTTTAGGCCAGAGAGACAGCCTTAAGCACAGACTGGATAGATGATACTGGCAAAGTCAGAAAGCCACTTACTAGATAAAACAAAATTAGAATTCAAGTTTCCAGACTCTCCATTAAGTTTTCTTGCTCTGATACTACAATGCCATGTCTATAAGAACGTTACAAGAATATTTACAGTGTGGTGCTGTTTCCAATTGAGATACTATATTAGCAAGGTGAATGTGGGCACAGATATAAAAGCGTTCATTCCAGAAAATTCCATTGAAAATGAAACCTTTATTTTTATCTTAAGACTCCTTCCACAAACCAAAACTCTTCAATGCTTTTAAATAATACATAAAATGGTGGTGGTTTAGCTGCTAAGTTGTGTCCGACTCTCGCAGTCTCATGGACTGTAGCCTGCCGGGCTTCTCTGTCCATGAAATTTTTAAGGCAAGAATACTGGAGTGGGTTGCCATTTCCTTCTCCAGCGGATCTTCCAGACCCAGGGATCGAACCCGGGTCTCTTACACTGCACGCAGAGTCTTTACCAACTGAGCTACCAGGGAATGTTATATTTATGTATATACATCATAATAAACATTCCCTGGCTCTGGAAGATCCCCTGGAGAAGAAAATGGCAAACCACCCCAGTATACCTGCCTGGAAAATCCCACGGACAGAGGAGCCTGGCAGGCTACAGTCCATGAGACTGCGAGAGTCGGACACAATTTAGCAATTAAACAACCACCACTATTTATGTATTATTTAAAAGCTTTGAAGAGTTTTGGTTTATGCAAGGAGTCTGAAGACAAAAATAAAGGTTTCATTTTTGAGGGAATTTTCTGGAATGAACGCTTTTATATCTGTACCCACATTCACTTTGCTAATATAGTATCTCAATTGGAAACATCACTGCACTGTGATGTTTATATAGGATATAAATTTATGTTATACATAAATATAACACTGCAGTTTTAATAAAGTTATTTAACATTACTCTAACAGCAACACTACAGAAACTTTGACTCTAAAATAGTCTTTCATTCAATAGAAAAAAAATGTTAAGTAAAATAAATATAAGCATCTTCTAAAATAAAAAATGCATATTTTTCTGAATTACTTAGAAAGGGAAAAATCTCCAGTCTCTTTAAACACAAATCTATAAAGCTATTCCCATAGGAGAAAAAATGTTAAAGACAAGACAAAATATTAAAATAATGAACATTAATAATAGCCCAAATCAAGCTAAAATTATGAACACACCAAAAATTAAAATGATTTCAAATAATATAAATGATATTAATATAAATGAAGCATAACAGTAATGGACTCTATGTTGGATAACCACATTAGCTCATTATTGAAATCAGGACACCTCTGGGAATGAAAGGGGGGGGGCTATTAATAATTAGACTGAACAAGAGGCATAAACTGGGATTTCCTGGGAAATAAACAGGACATATGATCACTCTAATTTTATGTCTTCACCATCTGGATTTTTTCAAGGATTCCCAAGCATCTCGAGTTGGTTTTTTTTTTTTTAGGTCAGATTTTTTTTTTCCCCTTCATTCCCTCCTACCCCTACTTCTCTTTTACAATCCAGGAAAATATTAGTCAAGCCACTTAACTCCTTCTTCTCTCTGCATGTCCTATTCTATTAACTAGGGCAAGAAAAGTGTAGTAGTCTAAAAATCTCCTTTAAAAGCTATGACTTCTACAGTCTCCGTTTTATGGCCTCTGTGTTTCCATTTCAAAATGTCAAGGCCAGAGCCCTGAAGAGAAAGCTGCAGTCTGGTTTCTGCCTGAACCGATACACTGCTCTGTGTTTGGCATCACCTGAACCTGGACTCTGAAAAGCCTACCGCAGCTTATTTGAGGTATGTATATTCAAAATGTGAAGTCTTCCTAAATTCAACGTTCAGAATAAAGGAAGAAATGTGAAAGGGATGCGTAGAAGAACTAGTTATTATAAATAAGAGGTTTCACCACACAATGCATAGTTAGGGTTTCTGAAGATGTTTTCATTAACTCTTCACGCTTAGAGCTTTCAAATGGTTTTCCATCTTCTTTGGAGTAAGGCCAAACTCCTCACAAAGTATTATATGATCTCCCCATTTCCTGCACACAATACCTCTTTGGACCTCTTCCTCTCCTCCTCTCCCATCCCATGGACTGCAGCCTACCAGGCTCCTCCATAAATGGGATTTTCCAGGCAAAAGTACTGGAGTGGGGTGCCATTGCCTTCTCCATTTCCTTCACTCAGTATCAGTCAACTCCATTCACTGAGTACCAGTCAACCCAACTCTCCAAGCCTTCTAGACTTCCAGCTAAGCCACTGCCTCAGGGATTGAGAATACGCTCTGGTTGGAACACATTTCCCCTGTAAGCACTTAGTCACTCCCCGATCTCCTTTGGTCTTCCCTAAATGGTCATTTCTACGAGACCTTTCCTGACCACCCTATTTTAAATTGAATACCCCCAGCACTCCCCATCTTCCTGTCTAACTTTATCTTTTCTCTATAAAATCACTATTTGATATATCATGTATCTTACTTTTCTGTTATGTTCCCAGCAGAATGCAAGCTCCATAAAGACAAAGATGATATTGTTGAATATGCTCACTACTGTAACTCCAGTGCCTAGAAAAGGGACTGTTGCTTTTAAAAATGCTCAATAATAATTTGTTGAATAAATAAATTCTTAATAGTAGCTCTTACTTGTGAGCTTAAATGGACTAAGCTCATGAAAATGCCTGGCAATCTGGCAAGCTAGTTACAAATCCTTCTACATGCCTAGGTTGCCTAAAGACAATTTTAAATTTACAAGTAAAATGTTGGCAATTTTGCAAATGTCCTTTTAGATGTCTCTGAAATACAAAATTCTTTGGATTTCAAAGAATTTATTTGTTCCAGACTGTTTTTTATCAGTAAAAGGCATAGCAAATAAGACTTTTATTATGTGTTTAAGTGTATTTTTAAAACAATATTAAACATATGCATTTTATATCAGTTAAGAGGAATTTAAAATAAAAAAATAAGTATTCCTTTATGCATTTTATATATAAAATGCTCACAGGAAATTATACATAAAATACTAATAGGAAAACAAAGACTTTTGGTCTCTAAAACATCTCAGATGGATGTAGACTTAATAGTGAGTACTTTGTGTTAAATTACATAAAAATGCAAATTGCAACATCAGAAACATTGACAGTCAAGTTTTCAGTTTTCTCCATCAAGAGGTACATTGTGAGTGTAGGGAATAAGAAGCTATGGTGATGTACAAGTACAAACTATGTATCTGCTTTGAATAAAAAATATTTACAGATATAAAGTGTGCTGTATACAATACTGTCATGAAATACCTGAAACTGAAATTCTAACATTAAAATAACAATATTTTTTCTACATGTAAAAAAAACACATATAGATATGGAAACTGAGCTCTAACAGTTTTTAATATAAGCGATGAACAGATTTCTGTGAACTTTCTGAGAATCCAGGCTCCTTGGAGTGACACATGTACACACAGTCTCCTTCCTTTCTCCGTTCTAATTGTTATGACATCCAGCACCTAAGCAGAATTTCCCAAAAGAAGTGACAAAATTAAAAACTTAAGAACTCCTGACATCCTGATACGATAGGTAGGAAATAATCATGCATGTTAATTGCAAAGGTTTCCTTGAGATAAATAGTGTACATCTGTAGCAGAATGACCGAAGTCAGAGACTGCAGACTACTAATATTGGGAAAAGTTTTGCTAAATGAATATCTGTAAAGATCCTTTCAACAACCGTCAAAATCAAAACGGCTCTAACTCCGTAAACCTGCCAGTTTAGAATATCACTAAAGTTCCAAATGCACAGTCATGCTTCTTGCACTAGAAGTGAGTGAAGTGAGCTCGCTCAGTCGTGTCTGACTCTTTGCGAACCCATGGGCTGTAGCCCACCAGGCTCTTCCATCCATGGGATTCTCCAGGCAAGGATACTGGAGTGGGTTGCCATTTCCTTCTCCAGGGGAACTTCCCGACCCAGGGATCGAACCCGGGTCTCCCGCATTGCATGCAGGCGCTTTACCCTCTGAGCCACCGGGAGTTATTAGGAAATAGTAATTATAACCTAGATCTTTTTTTGTACTGAAATAAACACACATATTCAGAGGAAGAAAAAATGTTAGCAAGATTTTTTTTCACACAAATTCTAAGACTCACATTCTACGTTATAATTGTTAGAAATGCTTTACAGATCATTTAATACTTAGTACCTCTAGCAGATAGAAAGCTACTCAAAAGTATCTCATGAATTACCTAAGCGAATGAATGAATGAATGAATAAATATTTACTTCTAACTTTTCTTCATGTTTTAATCTCAGTAGTGGTCCTTCAAAGATAATGAACAGAATTCCTATCACCATCTAACAGGCCTTTTCAAAATGATTCTCTATTCAGTTATTAAGCAAATAAGGTAAAGTATGGCAAATAAAACTCAATATGCTAAACAATTTTAAATAAATGGAAGCTCCTTTTCCTGACTTAAAAACAAATATCTTATTCCAACAAACAGAAGGCCAGGACCAGACAGCTTTACTGACAAATTGTACAAAATACTGAAAGAATATTTAATATCTATTCTTCTCAAAACTCTTGCACAACACTGAAGAAGAGAGAAATCTTTAAAACATATTTTAAGTCACGGTTATCCTTATAACAAAACCAGACAAAGACACCACAAAAAATAGAGAAAATGACAGGTCAATGTCTTTGCTGAACATAATTCAGTGCAAAATCCTCAACAAAATATTAGCATACCAAATTCAACAACACACTAAAAAAATCATACACAACAATCAAGTGAGATTTAGTCTAGGGATATAAGAATGGTTCAACATTCAATAATCAATTAATGTAATCCATTCATTAAGACAAGACTACCCACTCTCATCACTTTTATGCAATATAAGACTGAAAGTCCTAACCACAGCAATTAAGCAAGAAAAAGAAATAAAAGACATCTAAATTAGACAGGAACAATTAAAACTATTTTATATATTATACATATCTAGTTATTATTTGCAGATGACATATTATATATATTAAAAAAAAAAAACTAAAAAAGTGAAAGTGTTAGTCACTCAGTCGTGTCCCAGTCTTTGCAACCCCATGGACCGTAGCCTGCCAGACTCTTCTGTCCATTGAATTCTCCAGGCAAGAATACTAGAGTGGGTAGCCATTCCCTTCTCCAGTGGATCTTCCCTACCCAGGGATTGAGCCTGGGTCTCCTGTACTGCAGGCAGATGCTATACCATCTGAGTCACCAGGAAAGCCCCAAAAAGACTCCACCAAAAAATTCTTAGAACTAATAAGTGAATTCAGTAAAGTCATCAATTATAAAATCAATATACAGAAATCTGTTGTGTTTTTATATACTAATAAAAATTTTTCTGAAAAGAAAATTAAGAAAACAATCCTATTTAGAATTTAATCAAAAATAAGGAAATACTAGGAATAAATTTAACCAAGGAGGTGAAATACCTCTACATTGAAAACTATAAAACACTGATGAGGGAAACTGAAGAAAATAGAAAATGGGAAGATACTCTATGCTCATGGATTGGGAGAATTAATACTGCTAAAATGTCCTCATTAAATGAAGAAATCTACAGATTCAATGCAATTCCTTTCAAAATACCAAAGGTGCATTTCACAGAAATAGAACAAATTCAAAATTTGTGTAGAAGTGCTTACTGAAATTCACAAAGGGCCAATTATTAAAGATGTAAACTTTAGAATCAGGACAGGGCCAAGCAATCCTAACAGAAGTGAAATCTATCCATAGTATAATAGTCTCATTTATTAATTGCCAGGAAACAATAGGCAATGGCAAATAAACTACTATGAAAGAGATCCATTTAATCAGAAAAGACCTGGAAATAGATACAAACACTACAAAGATAATCTTGCCCAAAAGTGCAGCTGGTGCTATCCCATAAGATACTGGTTTTGCTTTTCCAATTAAGGTGTGAGTGACTCTCTGGGAAATCTTTTTTTGATGGGACATCCAGCATGTAACTCCTACTACTCCACTTAATAGCACTGAAATAATAAGCCATTTTTATAATAATACTTTACTGGCATGCAAATGGCTGAAGTATAAAACAGATTACATGCTAAATCCAGTAAATAATTCTATCTCTCCAAATATGTGCTGCAGAATGGTATAAAACAGAATTCTTTTTTTAGGGGCCAAACAAAAAATAATTCAAGAAAAACCTAAGAAATTAACAGAAAAGCAACACCTTATAATACCAAAAGGGTAACATAATTTTCAGGATTTGAAATCGCTCAACTGGAATTCCATCACCTCCACTAGCTTTGTTCGTAGTGATGCTTCCTAAGGCCCACTTGACTTCACATTCCAGGATGTCTGGCTCTAGGTGAGTGATCACACCACTGTGCTATCTGGGTCGTGAAGATCTCTTTTGTACAGCTCTTCTGTGTATTCTTGCTACCTCTTCTTAATATCTTCTGCTTCTGTTAGGTCCATACCATTTCTGTCCTTTATCGAGCCCATCTTTGCATGAAATGTTCCCTTGGTATCTCTAATTTTCTTGAAGAGATCTCTAGTCTTTCCCATTCTATTGTTTTCCTCTATTTCTTTGCATTGATCGCTAAGGAAGGCTTTCTTATCTCTCCTTGCTATTCTTGGGAACTCTGCATTCAAATGGGTATATCTTTCTTTTTCTCCTTTGCTTTTTGCTTCCCTTCTTTTCACAGATATTGGTAAGGCCTCCTCAGACTGAACTGAACACAATTTTCACAATTAAAATTTATACTCATTATTATACATACATTATTTAAACAATAAGAATACATATGAGAGACAATGCCTTACAGCTTTGAACAGAATGGCCAATATTCAGTCCCAAAGAAGAGTACCTGAATTTCTACACTAGTTTTGGAAGCCAACCCTCTTTTTAAGGGTTTTGAGCTGAAGATTTCTCAGTGCTAAGAAACTGACTGTTCTTCAGGATTCAGTTAACAAGTATTATCATATATCGTGATAAGCATTCTAGCAAAACTGTGTGATCTTGTGATCGCCTCTTCTAACAGGCACTTTTCAAGAACTTTGTTTCCTATTTGGATCGGTTCATTCACTGCAAAAGTAAATCTTGACTTGAATAAACAACTAGGGAGTTTGGTCCTGTGCAGTCAGGTGAAGAAAGCAAATCTTAAGGCAGCATTAATATAAATTGAGCCCTTAAGACTTAGTCACAAGCTACTTAGTCTCTACCTTATCCCTGGGCCAAATGCTCAGCTAATTGCTCCCTTTAGTATTATATATTATTCCCAGTACTGTCCACAAAACAGGGGTAAAAAGGGCAGCAGGAAAAGGGAGAGGAAAGAAAGGAGAGAACTGAAAGATAAGTAAACAGTGCTTTTGGAGTGACAGTAGTTGTTTTTTTCAGGTAAATAGGACAAGAAAGGAAATTAAGAAGAAAATAAATGGAGACCTGGGAAACGATGGAAGAAAAAGTCCAAGGAATGAGAAAAAGAAAGATGTTCAAAAGTAAAGAGGGCTTATATTTGAAACCATTTGTTGCTAGTCTTATATTAATATACACGTGTATATATATATATATATATATACATGAATACACACATGTGTATATATATGTATACATATATATACATACACACATATATTTTATACACATATACATACACACATATACATACACATATATATTTTATCTCTATTAAACCTTTTCTCAGTCACAAAAAATAATCCAGCTCCCATAAAAATCATACTGAGTTTTTTATAAAAGACTTTATTCAACAATCCCTGGTGGATCAGAGGTTAAAGCATCTGCCTCCAATGCGGAAGACCTGGGTTCAACCCCTGGGTCAGGAAGATCGCCTGGAGAAGGAAATGGCAATCCACTCCAGTATTCTTGCCTGGAGAATCCCATGGACGGAGAAGCCTAGTAGGTTACAGTCCATGGGGTCGCAAAGAGTCGGACACGACTGAGCGACTTCACCTTCACCTTCACCTTGACAAGTCTTAAACTTTAAATTTTAACAATCCTTAGAAACTTCTTTTAAAGAAAAAAGCAAGAAAGAAACTTCGTATCATAAGTCAAAGAACAAATTTACTCTATCAGTCAAATTTTTCTTCTCTGGAAATGGATCTTGAATTCTATTTAACTCTCAATTTCAGGTCCTACGTTTAGGACCTCGACCTGAATTATAGTTTTCACTGACTTTAAAATATTTTATCATTATTTTACGTATCTCCAAGAAAATAAAAAAAATACTGCCAGTTAGTTTAAAACTTCTATCAGTGGTAAGATGCATCTCAATTACAGAATGTGGAGGGAGAAAGTGTTCATTTTATGATGGGTAAAATCTCTCAGCTGGCTGTCTGCCTCCAATCTCTTGTCCCAACTTCCTGTCCATCCTTCACTCTGCCATATGAATTATCTGTACATACTAGCGTTTTTCAGATGAAAAGTCACTGTGTCTCCTTTCTGTCTGCATAAGTGAAATCTAAATTAGATATTAATAGCATGCAACGTTTTTCACAAACTGAACCAAATCAGCTCTTTAGTCTTACTTCCTGTCACTCTCACAATATAACTCCATCCTAAAGTCACAATGAGGATCTCTACTTTTCATAAACAGCAGGTTTCTCTCAAGACTTTCTATGTATGATATGAATGCTCCCTTTCCACAAACTGACTCTCCTCTCCACCTTCCTCATCTAGGAAAATTGTACTCACACTTCTTAACGAGGTCATTTACGAAGCATTTTCAAAACACAAAGTCATCCCAAAGTGCACACTACTATGCGTAATTTTATAAGAATCAATTTCCAAATCTTCAATTCTCAAATCTCCTCTCTCTTAAAATCACCTTCTTGAAAACACTCTGGTTCTTCTTTTCCACCAGCTCCCCACCTGCCACCCCTTTCTTTCACAATTATTCTTCTCCACTTTACAAATCTCACAAGAATACATTGCTCAGGGCTTAAAACATCCAAATCACCAAGCAACTGGAAACAACTCAAGAGCTCTAGTCTGGAGAAAGAGTCCTGGAAGAATCAAGTAAGAAATGAGAAAGACAGACTCTTAGTTCACTGTCCACTAACTCATAGTCAGACTCCATGCCTTTATCTACTGCAGGGTAGAACTGTTTGCCTATCAATTCATCTAACTTAGAATTAGCAAGCAGAAATGAGATGCTTTCAGAAGGACATACAGTTTACTTAAATTGAAAATGAAGTTGTCCTTTTTCTTACCAAAAATTAAGTCTGATTTGGCTTATTAGGTTGACAAATGAAGACTAGCTTTATTTATTAGATAATATGATGAGGATCTTCCAATTTGAACTAAATCCAGTATTAGAGGCTTTGACCAAAAAATATATACAGATATTTAAAGCACATATAAATAACACACTGTAAGCAAGAAATGACATCCTTTACCCATGGATTATAATATTTACCATATCTTGCTTTAAATATCAATACTAGTTATATATCTGTTTCACTCCATTGGGCCATAACTTGCTTAAAAAACTTCAGCTGTGTATAGCTATCTCTTATTCTCTTAAATATCTCATTTATTCTAGGTGTTCAATCAATTTTTGATGGATTATTAGATCAAGCAGAGCTACAATTAAATATCCTTGTTAAAAATTCCTCCTAAAACACAATAGTAATCATATTGTGGAAAAAAATAAAAGACCTCCCAACTAGAACTACTCATTCCCTCCTAGATTACCATTTCATATTACTTGTAACTCACTCTGCCTACTATACTAAAAAAATTCCTTCATCAGTCAGAGAAGGAGAAATATCATACGACATCCCTTATATGTGGACTATAAAAATAAATGATACATAGGAACTTACAAAACAGAAAGGGACTCACAGACTTAGAGAACAAAATTATGGTTGCCAGGGGGAAGGGATGGTTAGGGAGTTTAGGAAGGTCATGTACACACGGCTATATTTAAAATGGATAACCAAAAAGGACCTATTGTACAGCACATGGAACTCTGCTAAACATTATGTGCCAGCCCGGATGGGAGGGGGGTTTGGGGGAGAATGCTGCTGCTGCTGAGTCACTTCAGTTGTGTCCGACTCTGTGCGACCGCATAGACGGCAGCCCACCAGGCTCCCCCGTCCCTGGGATTCTCCAGGCAAGAACACTGGAGTGGATACATGTATATATATGGCTGAGTTCCTTCACTCTTCACCTGAAACTATCACAAGATTGTTAATCAACTATATCCCAAAAGAAAGTAAAAAGTTCAAAAGGAAAAAATAAAATAAAATCTTTCTTGTTCATCATGAAAAAAATTAGTATATTTCATATTTTCTATAAGATCAAAAGCTTCTCAAGGTTAGGATCCCTATCAGACTGACCTCTGTCATCACCTCAGTACCTAAGGTCAACTTTCTTCAACACTTTTGAGTGAATTACTAATTTTAAATAAAGATACTGGCCTTTGCTCTTTGGAACTCTGATACCTAACTTAATCTTCTTGCCATGTGCTTTGGCCCAGGATAGACAGGGTAATTCCTAAAAACAAAAAAGTGCTGTCAGTATATGAACATGATGCCACTGACTCACCATGAGCAGAGCAGGCATGCTGAGTTATTTTTTCCAGTAGTAATGATGAATTGTGCTGACTGAGCCATTTGGTTCCTCCTGGGACCTATGGCACACATTTTTTTTATACATATAGCCCGCCAGGATTTAAGCTATAATTTTTGCCACAGAGTGGGGAGGGGGCATTATTTTTTTTTCCTTTTAAAAAAATGCAGCTATTTCACTCAAAGTGACAATACTGAAAGCAAAATGAAATAACCAAGAGCATATGCAGTAGGCATAAATGTTTAATCTCTTGTTGGGAGACTTTTGACCTTCTGATCATCTCCAATTCCTTCATATATGAGTCAGTTCTGGTCTCACTATCTTATGACTGACCACATGTAAACCAAATATTTACAAGCTGAATTTTACATGCTTTCCTTTCAACTGCTTTCTGGCCCTACTATAGACCAGCTACATAGAGAAAGAAATACCCACTGCCTTCCAATTTCTACGTAAATCCTCCTTTCTAACACTCTTGAGTTTAAATTAATTTCACGAACTTAAATTAAAAAAATACTATTTCTTTTGGTTCATTTATTCTGAAAATGTCAGTTTTCAAAATTGATGTTACTCTATTTTTTCAACTGAAGTATAGTTAATTTGGGCTCAGCCGGTGGCTCAGATGGTAAAGTAATCTGCCTGCAATGCAGGAGACCTAGGCTCAATCCCTGGGTCAGGAAGATCCCCTGGAGAAAGATATGGCTACCCACTCCAGTATTCTTGCCTGGAGAATTCCAGGGACAGAGGAGTCTGGCGTACAGTCTATAGGGCCGCAAAAGAGTTGGATATGACTGAGCAACTAACACACACACACACTTAGAGTTGATTCACAATGTTATTCTATTTTTTAATAGTATATAGTCTAGCATTTCAACAGAAGAAAAGAAATCCTCAGTAATATATAAAGAACACTATACACATTTATTAATGTGTACTAAAATACAGTGCAAGTTATTAAACTGAACAGTAACACAAAATCAGGCTCTTCTCTTCATATTCATTTAAGGGATTTCAATGCAAACTGATACTCCACTTCCAGGCAACAATATCAATGTGAAACATCACAATGACATTAATCAATTCACTACTTACCAACTCATTATCTCTTAATTTATTATTTATTCATTTATTTGTCATTTTCACACATCATGTTGCCCTCTCCCAAAACAAACTCAACATGAACTACAAAAATGAGGCTTTTTTTTTTTAATATATACTTACTTTCAAAGGAAAGGCCATGCTTAATAATTAAACTTTAAGACTCTATACCTAGAATATAAATGAATCTTTAAAAACTTGGAAAGAATTTTTAAATATACAGACATAAACAATGGCTATCAGGAAATCATGAATGGAACAGTAAACAAGAAGGATTTTACATTAGAGTAGCCAATGCAATGGCACCCCACTCCAGCACTCTTGCCTGGAAAATCCCATGGACGGAGGAGCCTGGTGGGCTGCAGTCCATGGGGTCCTTAAGAGTAGGACACAACTGAGCGACTAAACTTTCACTTTTCACTTTCAGGCACTGGGGAAGGAAATGGCAACCCACTCCAGCGTTCTTGCCTGGAGAATCCCAGGGACGGGAGAGCCTGGTGGGCTGCCGTCTCTGGGGTCGCACAGAGTCAGACACGACTAAAGCGACTTAGCAGCAATAGCAGCCAACCATCCTGGCTTGCCTGGAATTGAGGAGAATATTTCCCCTAATGCAAGTCTTTCTAAGATGCTAAAACCAGAAAAATCTCCCTACTTGACATAGAAAACTGGGAACTTCAGTTTCTCTTATTATAGCAGTGAACTAAAAGTAAATCATAAACATTTTAGAGAGAAAATGCATGCTTTTATCATTTTTATCTTCTATAATGTTTTAGAATAATACTTGTTTTGTTTGTAGATTTTAAGGAAAACATAAATAAACAAGCCCTAAAAAAGCTTTTGAAAATCCATTCTGTAAGTTAAGGAATTTAGTCTTAATGTTTACTTTTTTACTTTATACTACCAAGTTAGCTGGACTTTATGTCTGAGTTTAAAGGTCAAGTAAAATAAATGAACTAAATTATTAGCTATTTAATTCAGATAAAAACTTTGGGAAATCTTAATCTAGAAAACTTCAGGTTTGGTTTTTTTTTTTAATTAAACACTTTGGGTTAAGTTCCCATTAATCAATTTTTACTTTTGTACCATGAAGTGGTACTAAATTGCTTGGCAAGATATTAAAAGTAATAGAAAGTCTATCTACTTTAACATGTATGAAGGCAATTAATAGTTAAGGCAGCAAGAAATTGACACAAAGTAAAAAATATACAAAGATAAATATAACAAGCATCTTTCATTTAGTCATAGCTTTTTGCCTAAAAACCAAATTCTCCTCTGGTTTGTTTCTAATCATGAACTCACAGAGTCTAAGTATTATTCCAAAATTACGAAAGAAGCAAAGAATTAATCTGCTTAAAAGACATGAAGCTTTCAACGGAGTTATTTACAAATAATTACTGCAAGGAGGTTTGCTTTACAGCAAACTTTTCAATCACACATATATTACTAGTGAATGAATCACAGGAATAGTTAACTTTTTAACATATAAATTATTAATGCATGAAAGATACTGTGTGAGTTGTAATCAAAATAATAAAACTTTTTAAAGTATATACCTGAATTTAAACTACCCAAGTTCTACATAATTTATGCAATTTTAAAAACTAAACCCTTTTACAAGTTATCTAACTCATTTGGTGTAGGCGGCTGAATTGCCTTAAAAGAAAATTTAAATTAAAATAGCTTTTTATCACATCTCATTTGGGGCTCAAAGAACAGTACTGAGGTTAACCATTCCCCGTTATCAGTCAGCTTCAATCTACGTCACTTCAGAATTTTCAACGGGTTGCAGAGGCATGCATGTGTGCTCAGAAATGTCTGACTCTTTGCAACCCCATGGACTGTGGCCTGCCAAGCTCCTCTGCCCATGGAATTTTCAGGCAAGAATACTGGTGCATGCTAAGTAACTTCAAGTTGTATCCAACTCTTTGTAACCCTATGGACTGTAGCACACCAGGCTCCTCTGTCCATAGGGTTCTCCAGGCAAGAATACTAGAATGGATTGTCATTTCCTTCTCCAGGGGATTGTTTCAACTCAGGGATCGAACATGAGTTTCTTATGTCTCCTGCATTGGCAAGTGGGTTCTTTATCACTAACACCACTTGTGACTATTTGGGGTTGGCAAGGACATGAATGTAAAATCAAGTGCATTGGAAGATGACTGTTAATTAAAACATTATCCCCTCATTAGACTATAAGCTTCATGAAGATAGGGGTTGCTTTTATTTCTCTGCCAAATCCCTGAAGCCTATAAAGGGGCCTGGGCACATGGTGCCTGCTCAGTAAACATGCTTAATTAACACAGTATATTATGGTCTTTGAAATCCTGCTTTTGGAACAATCAATTTATCTAACAACTAGTTGAAGTAATCAGATTTTTTTGCTAACAATTTCTCATAGTGAAAATCACTCGGTCGTGTCCAACTCTTTGCAACCCCATGGACTATACAATTCATGGAATTCTCCAGGCCAGAATACTGCAGTGGGTAGCCTTTCCCTTCTCCAGGGGATCTTCCCAACCCAGGGATCTCCCACGTTGCAGGAGGATTCTTTACCAGCTGAGCCACAAGGGAAGCCCCATATAATTAACATTTACCCCCAAATAAGTAAGAAAGTATTAGTCCCTCAGTCATGTCTGATTCTTTGCAACTCCGTGGACTGTATGTAGCCAGCCAAGCTCCTCTGTCAATGGAATTCTCCAGGCAAGATTACTAGAGTGGGTTGCCAGTCCCTTCTCCAGGGGATCTTCCCATCCCAGGGATGGAACCCAGGTCTCCTGCATTGCAACTGTTTTTTGACAATTAACTTGTCTAAAATTGGTTTAACTTTACATGTAGAAAGGTACCTCCTCGCTGATGTTACTGAAGGTAATAGACTCAACTAAAATGAACATTAACTCTTTTAACATCAATGTACCCTTTGCACTCTGTAGGATCTACAGTTTTGTTATAAAATTGGTAATTTTTCTGTACTTAAATTTAAATCTTTGTTCTACTTTGAAAGAACTACAAAAAGGACAATAAGTAAAAATTCACCATGGCTTGACTCTAAAAACCACTATACAGCCACAGCTGATGATTCATTGAAACAATACAGAAAGAACATGGACATGACCTAGGGCGGCTCAGTCTGCAGTGGCTTGAAGCAGGATTTCAGTTCTCCAGCCAGATATAGAAGCTCACTGTATATAGATACACATATAGTCAGATATAGATATACAGATATAGATATAGTCAGCTCACTGTAGTGACAGTGATGGATCCTAGTTACTAGACCACCAGGGACAGTGGCCAGGGACAAGACCCCAGCCCATCAGCTTTGTAGTAATGAATCCCACAAAGAGACAGACAGAAGCAAAACAAGTGTTTATGAAGAGTACATGTGAACAGACACACATGGAAGGATTCATGGAAAGAGTCTTGCCCTCATGGCAGTTTGAATCACTTATAGAAGGCATTTCTTCTGGGTTTCCTCTGGCCAATCATTTTGCTTTGCTTGGCTCTGGGTCCATATATGGCTCATCTCAGGGTCTCCCCTGTGTGCACACACATCTCTTATCCAAGATGGATTCTAGCAGAGAGGCCTATGAGTAGGTTGACATCACCTACTGTGGGGATGGCACCCCTCCCTTTCTGACCCCCAGGAGCACATGTGTAGTGGGGAAGTTCGCCTTGACCTCGAGAATGAGAAATATGTGGTCTCCTAATCTCTTATCTGGGCCAGGCTCAGCTCCTCTCTGCTCTTGCTATTATCTTTGTCATAGAGCAACTGTCCACAGGGGACAGACTCCAGCTGCTCAGCCTGGGACCCATCTATCTCCTGCCTCAGACTCTACCAGGCACTGAAGAAACAAAGGGAATAAGACAGACACCAGCCCTGCACCCAGCGTCTGTATTGTAGAGTATCTGAATAACAACCAACCAAAGGAACAGATAATCACAAATGGCAGCAAGAACAATGAATGAAGTGGGATACAAAGAGAGTAAAAGGGAATCGACTTTCAGTAGTATGGTCTGGGCAGACTCTGCGGAGGAAATGACATGTCAGTCAAGATCTGAAGGATGAGAAAAACTCAGTCATGTGAAAAGCAGAAAGAAACACATTCTAGACACAGAAAACAGCAAGAGCAAAAGCCTGAGATGGGAAAGAGCTGAGCACTTACAAGAACCCAAAGAAACCTTGTTGACTTGAGCAAAGTTTAAGGAGGTTGAGGTGGGGATACCATTTACGGCTAAACAAGTAAGCAGCAAAGAACATATACTCAAGTGCAATAGGAAGTCATTAACGGGTTTAGGCAGAGGACTACTAAGATCCAACAGAAGGTGTCTCTCCTCATCATGTGGAGAACAAGAGTGTGGAGCAGGTATGGAAACTGATGGTGACCAAACCCTTGCCTTTCAACTGAACTATAGTTTCTTTACAGCACTATATTAGTTTCAGGTGTATGAAACAGTCATTCAGTATTTTTACAGATAATATTCCATTAAAAGTTATTATAAGACAATGGTTCTATGTCCCTGTTTTTGGACAATATATCCTTGTTGCTTATGTATTTTATACACGTGCTAAGTCACTTCAGTTATGTTCGACTCGGTGCGACCCTGTGGACTGTAGCCTGCCAGGCTCCTCTGTCCATGGGATTCTCTAGGCAAGGATACTGGAGTGGGTTGCCATTTCCTACTCCAGGGGATCTTGCTGACCCAGCGGTCAAACCCGTGTCTCTTTCATCTCCTGCACTGGCAGGTGGGTTCTTTACTGCAGGAACCACCTGGGAAGCCCATCTGATACACGGTAGTTTGTATCTCTTAATCCCTGCTCCTCTCTTGGCCTCCACTTCTTCACATTTCCCACTAGTAACCACTAGCTTGTTTTCTATATCTGTAAGAAGGGAGCACTTTTTAAAGTTGTTTCTTTTCTTCTAAATTGCTGAACATTTCTTGTGTCATCCATCCCTGATATTTCTGCTACCAACACATTACTTCAAATAACCATGACCAACATGTCCCTAAAGAAAGCTCTGGACCCAGGATGTCCATTTTAAAAATCTTCACTCTTCCAGAAGTCAGTCAGAAAGAAAAACACCAATACAGTATACTAACGCATACATATGGAATTTAGAAAGATGGTAATGATGACCCTATATGCAAGACGCAAAAGAGACGCAGATGTATAGAACAGTCTTTTGGACTCTGTGGGAGAGGAAGAGGGTGGGATGATTCGAGAGAATAGCACTGAAACATGTATATTATCATATGTGAAACAGATTGCCTGTCCAGGTTCGATGCATGAGACAGGGTGCTCAGGGCTGGTGCACTGGGATGACCCTGAGGGATGGGATGGGGAGGGAGGTGGAAGGGGGGTTCAGGATGGGGAACACATGTACACCTGTGGCGGATTCATGTCAATGTATGGCAAAACCACTACAATACTGTAATTAGCCTACAATTGATATAAATAAATTTTTTAAAAAAGAACTAAAAATCTTCATTCTTATGCTTACAAGTTGTGTAAAGACTCTAGTTACCATAGTTATACTGTTCTCACCTGTAAAGTTGGGATAAGAATAGAACTTATTCCCTAGAGATATTATGATGATTATATCACATAATCTATGTGAACTTCTTAGAACAGTAGACTAATAAGAATTAAATAAGATAATCTATGCAAAGCACTTGGCAACTAGATCAGTATAATCAGAAGTCACAGTTGCTATTATTTTAGTCATAACTATTATTAAAAGCAGAAGTCTTCCTTCATTGGCTACCCTTTTTCTATTGGTTTGAAGATACAAGTCCTCCTGGAAACTTCAAGCCCAGCACAAAATATCACAACTGCAACTGTGGCTTTCCAATTAAAAAATCTAACATGCATATAATAACACCTTCCTGTGAGTAGATGAATATAGTGTTATCATGTGTCAGCTGAATCATCTGATTTAGATTTACCCAGCATTCTGGGGAGTGGAGGGTTTGGGCATTAATATGGAGACTGAGTCATTAAGAAGTCAAACAATATCCACACAAAATACCATGAAAAATCTAATACAAGATAAGCTCACATGCAGAGAAGGCAATGGCAACCCATTCTAGTACTCTTGCCTGGAAAATCCCATGGACGGAGGAGCCTGGTGGGCTGCAGTCCATGGGGTTGCTAAGAGTTGGACATGACTGAGCGACTTCACTTTCACTTTTCACTTTCATGCATTGGAGAAGGAAATGGCAACCCACTCCAGTGTTCTTGCCTGCTCCCCCATCCCTGGGATTCTTCTGGCAAGAACACTGGAGTGGGTTGCCATTTCCTTCTCCAATGCATGAAAGTGAAAAGTGGGCTGCCGTTTATGGGGTCACACAGAGTCGGACATGACTGAAGTGCCTTAGCAGCAGCAGCAAGCTCACATGAGAAAAGGCAAACCAGTAATGAGTGTGCCTAAAGATTAGGTTGACTACCATCAATATACTTAAAAATTTTATCAATAGCATCATAACAGATTCTTAGCTTCTTAATACAGTCCTTCATAATAAGATGTATTAGGTTTGTTAACAACCACAAGTTTGCTTTTGTTTGTATAGTTTTTTTAATAGACCTCAACTTCTGGAAAGAGTGATCATTCTGCTTCTGCTCAACATGGTGTCCCCAGCGACCAGATCAAAGTGAGCTTCTTGGTGAGCAATGGTAGTAGACGCCCAGATCTCCCAGTCAAGGACTCCCTTCTAGACTCGATTTACTCTTCTCCGCGGCCCCCTCAGCTTCCAAGAGCACTAGCTGTTGACTGCTTACAACTGCACCACTCAAGGCTGCACCACTTCTCTGGTTGAGGTAGGACTGCAAACGCCCACCCCCTCGCCTCCACATGGGACAACTCTGCAGGACCATCTAGCTCCATAGCTCATGATAGGCTCGGCACACACCTCTATCGAAACTGCATCATGACTCAGCTTCTCCTTACTTCACATCCTTACTCCCTTCACTCCTTCACAGGTGTAGATCCATCAGCAGACCTCCTGCACAAAAATTTCAAGCTCTGTTCCCCAGCAACCTGCCATATGAACAACGCCCAACAAATACTGTAGAATAAATGAATGATTTTGCTACTAGAGCCATACTTACCCTTCTTTCGAAAGAAGAACACATCTTTAAAGCATAAGCCAACAGTTAAATTGATTAGAAAGTATGTGGACAAGCTTTAAAAACATAGTCATCTTTCCATTGCACTGTTTTACTTCATGTTAAGTTGTCAAACAAAAAAATTACTACCTAAGCTGGTTTAATATCTTGTCCTTCACTCCAAGTCCCCAGTCCTTTAAAAGGCTGATGACATTAGTTCTATGGGTATCTCAAGAAAATTATTCTTATTTCTATAGACAAAATAATGTGTGGTTAAAACAGACATCTTGGACCAGTTCATTTCTTTAAGACCATCACACCCAACTACTTTCTTCTTAGGAATAGACCTAATGTTTAGTTACAGACAAAAATGATTTAATTCAAGAAATAAAGAATTCAGTTCTGCTATGACAAAGTTAAAATCTTATTTTTAAGTTAAAACAGCAGCTTATAAATGCTTAGCATAACTAATTTCATATATATAATGGCAAAAATTAAATATATATCAAAAAAAGTCTTAAAAACCAAAAATAATTGGGAGATTTGAATTGGTACATGCACACTACTTAACATAAAATAGATAACTAATAAAAAACCTACTCTATAGGACAACCAACCCTAGTCAGTGCTCTGAAATGACCTATATGGGAATGGAGTCTAAAAAAGAGTGGATATATGTGTATGTAGGGCTGATTCTCTTTGCTCTATGGAAGAAATTAACACAACACTGAAAATCAACTGTATCCAAATGAAAATAATAAGCAAAATATGCTAAATATGGAGGTCAGGGAATATTATTCCAGCTTACTTTCCTCCATATAAAATACTTAACTCTCCTGGGGCTATTTATACTCTTAAAGTACATAGCTTAAAGAGTTAGGATTCAAAAATTAGAGTTTTATCTGCTTCAAAAATAAATATTTATCTCAGACTACAGGCTAGAATCTTCTTTTGGTGGGAAGCCCTTCAATTTTAATGGATGTAAAAAAAGAATCTACTCTATTCACCGGAAACTAGAATTACATTCTCAAATCCTATCATCTATCCCTCGACTAGCCTTCTGAGACTTAATTCTCCTCTGACCTAAGATGTTTTGAATGTCTTACACAATTATTACTTTACTGGCACTTTGATGACTCCTAATTATTTTTAGGATTAAATCTCTAACGTAACCATCCTCCCGTTTGCTAGTACTCCCTAGTAAAACTGAAACATACCCATCTATCACCAACAATTAAATTAACTTCCTCTTCCTACAAATACTATTATTCGAAGAAAGTTTACTACAAGTCAGGAAACAGATTATGAGGAGTAATTGAATCTCATCAGCAGAACTTTAAACAAAAGTTTATTTCTGCCAATAACTGTGAGGGGTTACAGATGTAACTGAAGTTCTTCGGTCCTCCATTGGACCTTACTGTATGCAAATACAAGCATCTCATTCTTGTCGGAAACAAATAGATCATTTTCTTAAAAAATTCACAGGCTCACCGAATTCTAATTCCCAAAAAAAATTTAAACATTTTGTTTACTATCATTCCTGAAAGCATTAAAGGACTTTAATGTCACTGTTGATTACTCCCTTTCTCTTTCTCAGTAATGTCAAAATCTCATTAGCCCAACTTAAAGCAAATAAACATCCATGAAGAAAAAAAAAAAGAATTTAAAATTCTGTCTTTACCGAAAGAAGAAAAGCAATCCCAGGAGAATATAATTCTATCCAGATATAGGAGAGGATCTACAGAAAGTTAGGATATTTAATTATTATGATTTAGAAATAAGAAGCAGCAATGGAGAAAAGCAAGTAGATAGTAATCACGAGGGTAATAGCTAAATACAAACTGATGAGTAGAGAGGAAAACGATGATCATTTAACGATTCATCTTTGCTTTCCCAATTTTTCTCCAATCATATATTAAGATCAGTTCAGTTCAGTTCAGTCGCTCAGTCATGTCCGACTCTTTGCGACCCCATGATTCGCAGCACGCCAGGCCTCCCTGTCCATCACCAACTCTCAGAGTTCACTCAGACTCACGTCCATTGAGTCACTGATGCCATCCAGCCATCTCATCCTCTGTCGTCCCCTTCTCCTCCTGCCCCCAATCCCTCCCAGCACCAGAGTCTTTTCCAATGAGTCAACGCTTTGCATAATGTGGCCAAAGTACTGGAGCTTCAGCTTGAGCATCATTCCTTCCAAAGAAATCCCAGGGCTGATCTCCTTCAGAATGGACTGGTTGGATCTCCTTGCAGTCCAAGGGACTCTCAAGAGTCTTCTCCAACATCACAGTTAAAAAGCATCAATTCTTCACCGCTCAGCTTTCTTCACAGTCCAACTCTCACATCCATACATGACCACTGGAAAAACCATAGCCTTGACTAGACAGACATTAGTCGGCAAAGTAATGTCTCTGCTTTTGAATATACTATCTAGGTTGGTCATAACTTTTCTTCCAAGGAGTAAGCATCTTTTAATTTCACGGCTGCAGTCACCATCTGCAGTGAGTTTGGAGCCCCCCAAAATAAAAGTCTGACACTGTTTCTACTGTTTCCTGATCTATTTTCCATGAAGTGATGGGACCGGTTGCCATGATCTTTGTTTTCTTAACGTTGAGCTTTAAGCCAACTTTTTCACTCTCCTCTTTCACTTTCATCAAGAGGCTGTTTAGTTCCTCTTCACTTTCTGCCATAAGGGTGGTGTCATCTGCATATCTGAGGTGATTGATATTTCTCCCAGAAATCTTGATTCCAGCTTGTGTTTCTTCCAGTCCAGCGTTTCTCATGATGTACCCTGCATAGAAGTTAAATAAGCAGGGTGACAATACACAGCCTTGACGTACTCCTTTTCCTATTTGGAACCAGTCTGTTGTTCCATGTCCAGTTCTAACTGTTGCTTCCTGACCTGCATATAGGTTTCTCAAGAGGCAGGTTAGGTGGTCTGGTATTCCCATCTCTTTCAGAATTTTCCAGTTTATTGTGATCCACACGGTCAAAGGCTTTGGCATAGTCAATAAAGCAGAAATAGATGTTTTTCTGGAACTCTCTCTTGCTTTTTCCATGATCCAGCCGATGCTGGCAATTTGATCTCTGGTTCCTCTGCCTTTTCTAAAACCAGCTTGAATATCAGGAATTTCATGGTCCACATATTGCTGAAGCCTGGCTTGGAGAATTTTGAGCATTACTTTACTAGCATGTGAGAAGAGTGCAATTGTGTGGTAGTTTGAGCATTCTTTGGCATTGCCTTTCTTTGGGATTGGAATGAAAACTGACCTTTTCCAGTCCTGTGGCCACTGCTGAGTTTTCCAAATTTGCTGGCATATTGAGTACAGCACTTTCACAGCATCATCTTTCAGGATTTGAAACAGCTCCACTGGAATTCCATCATCTCCACTAGCTTTGTTCGTAGTGAAGCTTTCTAAGGCCCACTTGACTTCACATTCCAAGATGTCTGGCTCTAGATTAGTGATCACATCATCATGATTATCTGGGTCATGAAGATCTTTTTTGTACAGTTCTTCCATGTATTCTTGCCACCTCTTCTTAATATCTTCTGCTTCTGTTAGGTCCAGACCATTTCTGTCCTTTATGGAGCCCATCTTTGCATGAAATGTTCCCTTGGTATCTCTAATTTTCTTGAAGAGATCTCTAGTCTTTCCCATTCTCTTGTTTTCCTCTATTTCTTTGCATTGATAGCTGAGGAAGGCTTTCTTATCTCTTCTTGCTATTCTCTGGAACTCTGCATTCAGATGCTTGTATCTTTCCTTTTCTCCTTTGCTTTTCGCCTCTCTTCTTTTCACAGCTATTTGTAAGGCCTCCCCAGACAGCCATTTTGCTTTTTTGCACTTCTTTTCCATGGGGATGGTCTTGATCCCTGTCTCCTGTGCAATGTCATGAACCTCATTCCATAGTTCATCAGGCACTCTATCTATCAGATCTAGGCCCTTAAATCTATTTCTCACTTCCACTGTATAATCATAAGGGATTTGATTTAGGTCATACCTGAATGGTCTAGCGGTTTTCCCTACTTTCTTCAATTTGAGTCTGAATTTGGTAATAAGGTGTTCATGATCTGAGCCACAGTCAGCTCCCTGTCTTGTTTTTGTTGACTGTATATTAAGATAAATTGTTGGAATAGACTCTCACTACAAAAAGTTGACATTCCAACACAGCCTAAAACTAACTTGTCAAAATTATCACTCCTTTAGGGAATCAACTGGGGCTCTCCTGGTGCCTCAGCTGGCTAAGAATCTGCCTGCACTGTGGGAGACCTGGGTTCAATCCCTGGGTTGGGAAGGTTGTCTGGAGAACAGAATGGCTACCCATTCCAGTATTCTGGCCTGGAGAAGTCCATGGACTGTATGTGGAGATTCAGATACGGCGGAGCAAATTTCACTTCCCTTAGGAAATCAGTTACAATGGGGATTCTCTCTGCACGGCAAGCCACACCAACACTTCACTCTTCAAGCATAATAACAGTTAAAATGTAGCTCCCCTGTGGTGGTGGGCTCTAGCAGATTTTCCTGTACACTGATGGGCTAGATCTTAAGTGACTAAAACCTAGGACAGTTTGACCAAAGAGGTTTAGGGTAACAGGAGGCTATAGCAACTGCTTCTTCAGGTAGCTCCTGGAACACAAGAACAACTGGTTTAAATGTCATGTTACTCTACAGTTCTACAAGTACTTGGGTTTAGAAATACAGTGGAGGAAAGCATTTTTAAGAATGAGAATAGAAGTAGGATCAAAGCAATAGTTAAAATTGGGAATGCTCTGAAAATCTTTTAGCCCTTTAAAGTTTACATACACAATAGAGTTCTCTTCCTTCCAGAGAATGTCACTACACAAAACCAAGGGGGAACGCACACTTCGGCAGCAGCTACTGGGAATTACCAATTACATAAAATTAATGGGATGTGGTTCTTTGCAATGAATAAATTTATGACTAAGTGATAAGTGCCTTATGGTTTTTATTCCACCGGGTAATCAATTCAATCAGATCTATTAGAGAGGCCCATTACATATCTGATGGGCAGTTTTACTTTGCCCATCCTATTCAGATTTCTGTCTATGTTGAAGGAAAAATAAGCAGCCCGGACTTTGAATTTAAATGTGGAAAGGTGGGCAGTTAGATATGCAAAATGATAAAAGATTAAAAAGGAAACCAGGATTTGGTTAAGCCAAAGACACAACAGGATAAACAGAAACATCAGAAATATTAAAATGTTTTGTGAATAAATCAAATATGTTCAATTTATTGTTTTAAAAATGCAATATTGGTAATATTCAGAAAATTTTTTTCTACAAATTAAAAAACAAAAAAAACCTAAGGATAGAATTACTGTGGTCCAGCCTTAGACGAACCCAAATCAACATGGATGGTTGTTCCAGGTCCAAGTGATCCACCTGTAAACCTGCAGAGGCAACAAACAGCAGGCTCCAAGGGAATGTAAATAAGCAAGGCTTTTCCTACATGAGACAGGTGTGTTGAAGGAAAAGAAATTACCTAAACTGTACTTCCTGTAATGAAGGATATCTTTAAATCCCAATGAAAAGTTACTTCATCCAGAAACTAGCAATATAATTTTTCTTAGCTCATAGTTTGGGTTTTTTTTTAACTTTTATTTTATATTGGCGTATAGTTGATTAACAATGTTTGACAGTTTCAGGTGATTCAGTTATACATATAAATGCATCTATTCTTTTTCAAATTCTTTTCCCATTTAGGTTGTTACATAATATTGAGTAGAGTCCTTTCTGCTATACAGTAGGTCCTTGTTGGTTATTCATTTTAAATACAGCAGTGTGCACATATCCATCCTAAACTCCCTAACTACCCCCATCTCTCTCTACCCTTCCCCTCAGGAACCGTAAGTTTATTCTCTAAGTCTGTGAATCTGTTTCCACTTTGTAAATAAGTTCATTTGCATCATCTTTTTTTATATTCCACATATAAGGAATATCATATTTCTCTTTATCTGTCTGACTTACCTCACCCATTATAACAATCTTTAGATCCATCCACGTAGCTGCAAACGGCATTATTTCCTTCTGTTTAATGGCTGTGTAATATTCCATTGTATATATATGTACCCCATGCTCTTTATCTATTCCTCTATCAACTGACATTTAGGTTGCTATCTCACAGTTTTCACTGGAAAGCCATATAAGCTAACATTTGGAAAGGCTTTATAAAGGTAAGACCATGAAACAGACAGAAGGTAGCACTGATATCAGAGGAGTATCAGTGCTACTATCTACAGTACAAAGCAAATGCTCAGCAACTAACTGATAAATGAAAGAACAAAAATTTTTAAATAATTTCTAAAACCCAAGACCAAATCACCAAATGACTTCAATAGGTAACATTATATTTAACATTAGATTCTGGGATGTCCTAGTTCTCTACAGTTTATTGCCAATAAGAATTCAGTGTATACCATTTGCTGAGCCCTGTTCAAAGGACTTTAGAAATATTAACTTGACAACAGCTCCATGAGGTAGAATCTACTATTAGAATCTACTTCATCTATAAGCCTTTATTCACAGATAAAGAAAATGACCTGATTCAGAACACAGGGCTAAATAATTCATCAAAGATCACAGAGTCTACAAATGGAAGAAATCAAATCTAAGAAACTGGCTCTACCAACCATGCTTTTAAACTAAAATGAATTTATTAACACAGATACTCAATGGCAAATTGGTAAGCATTATCTGTACAAACATTACAGTATAGGACCAAGATAGTAGTTTCAGATAAATTCAGTTCAGGATCATTGTTAACTGGATTGTATAGTCAAAATTCCTTCCTATTCGGGAGCTAACTCAAAGGGGCATCGTGTCAATTATACGGGTCTCCTTGTTTCACTCCTCTCTGCTTCAAAGTATCTCCTTCCCCAATTCCCAGATGTATCTATAATGGCATATATTAAATAGGTTTGATTAGATGTGAAAATTCTTCAGTATGAGGAATTCTTAAAGAATCATAGTAGAAACACCTAAATTACATGAATGTCTACAGATAGACTTTCATTCACTAACAATTTATTTACTACTGACTGCAATTAGCATTACATTAGCCACTGAATGGGGACACACTAGCACTTAAAAGACATAATCAAGATTATTTTAAAAACTGAATTAAGTCACAAAACATACTTATGTGAGAGAGCCTGAAAACTACCATTTGTTAAAAAAAAAAGAAACTATTGAAAACAGGTATGTTACTAGTTGAATGTAAAAAGCTGAACTTCTAAAGGGAAAAAAAATGGTGAAATTTGGCAGATACAAGGGTCACAGAGCAGAAGTGAAGTTTAACTACTCCATGTGCCTGAAACTGTTCAGTAAGAAAAATGTAAGTTTAGTTAAAAAAAATAGTAAAGCTGAATTCTCCACCCATTTCTCACATCATGGATTGACATGACTTCTAGGCTACCTATATGTGGCATTATCAGAATTAAATTAAGAAATCTGTTCTTGGAAACATACATTCAGTTCAGTCGCTCAGTTGTGTCCGACTCTCTGCGACCCCATGAGTCGCAGCACGCCAGGCCTCCCTGTCCATCACCATCTCCCGGAGTTCACTCAGATTCAAGTCCATCGAGTCCGTGATGCCATCCAGCCATCTCATCCTCTGTCGTCCCCTTCTCCTCCTGCCCCCAATCCCTCCCAGCACCAGAGTCTTTTCCAATGAGTCAACTCTTTGCATGAGGTGTCCAATGTACTGGAGTTTCAGCTTTAGCATCATTCCTTCCAAAGAAATCCCAGGGCTGATCTCCTTCAGAATGGACTGGTTGGATCTCCTTGCAGTCCAAGGGACTCTCAAGAGTCTTCTCCAACACCACAGTGCAAAAGCATCAATTCTTTGGCACTCAGCCTTCTTCACAGTCCAACTCTCACATCCATACATGACCACAGGAAAAACCACAGCCTTGACTAGACAGACCTTAGTCGGCAAAGTAATGTCTCTGCTTTTGAATATACTATCTAGGTTGGTCATAACTTTTCTTCCAAGGAGTAAGCGTCTTTTAATTTCATGGCTGCAGTCACCATCTGCGGTGATTTTGGAGCCCAAAAAAATAAAGTCTGACACTGTTTCTACTGTTTCCCCATCTATTTCCCATGAAGTGATGGGACCAGATGCCATGATCTTCGTTTTCTGAATGTTGAGCTTTAAGCCAACTTTTTCACTCTCCTCTTTCACTTTCATCAAGAGGAAACATACATTACCATGTGTAAAATAGAGAGCCATTGGGAATTTGCTGTATGACTCAGGGAACTCAAAACTGGGACTCTGTCAAAACCTGGAGGGGTGGGAGGTGGGAGGGAGGTTCCAGAGGGAGGAGCCGTATGTATACGTATGGCTGATTCATGGTGATATATGGCAGAAACCAACACAACACTGTAAAGCAATTATCCTTCAATTAAAAATGAATTAATTAAAAAAAAAAAGGAAATCTGTTTCTGATCCCTTGAACAAGAACTCCTTCTGCCATTGAATCAGTATTGCATGATCCACTAAACAGAAGCAGTTCATGCAATGGAATATTACAGGGTTGAAGTGAGCAGAAAGGTTGATGGTGGTTCTAAATGAAGACTGGTTCAAAAATTTGGAAAACACGTAAAACAATCATTTCCTCTTATATCCCAGGCTTCACAACCTACAGACTAGAAGAATCTTCTGATTTTTCCTTCTGCTCCTTTTTCTAAAACTGCCCAAGTCCCACCACTGGCCCGGCTGCTTCAGGCACTCTCAGCCTGATGCCCTTACACCATACACACGCACACCTGTGTGCACACACCTAAGCACACACATCTGCATAGACACAGCACATGCTCTTACGCAAAGACTATAGAAAAGACCATCGATTCTGAAACACTCATAGAAACTCTAGGCTGAGAAACAGCACAGTGAGTTACAGAAGACAGCTGTGGGAATAAAGTGCATGGTTAATAATTCTTGGCCAGGAGCTGGACATCCTGAATCAAATCCCAGTCCCTCCCTTCATGCCTGTGTGGTCTTGGGTGATTATTTCATCTTTCTGACCCTCACTTTTCTCATGCACTGAACCTTGGATTAATAAATAACTGATTCACTTTCCACTCAAAACCCTTAATTCTTGAAAGAAAAAAAAAAAGAATTTAAAGGAAGACAACAATTTTGATTTGCAGGATAAGGCTTTTCTGTTCTTTTGTATAGGATCAAAAATGTTCTGTCTCATGATGGTTGGATCACAGTCTCTTACTGAGAAATATGTTTGCTTCTCAATACCTACAGCAAGATTATAACACTTTCCAAATAATGGTAACATTTCAAACATTAGAGGAATACATTAGTCACTTTGACTTTAAACTATCTGATTTTTAGTTCCAAAGTGTTATTTTAAAACATGCTTCCTGTACACAAGCTTATTTCTTAAAATATCTTTTGGAAAAAAGTCACACCAGGGTAAACTTCCAACAATATGCATTTCTTCATTCTCCACCAGACAAAGTCTACTCTACACCACACGGAACTAAGTTAGAGTCTATATACATCTATAGGATCTCCTATTTTTCTTGCTTAATCATTTTTGAAATGTTAATGAGTGAAACAGGGAGGCTATATAATTAACCTTCCATCTGCAAGTTGAACAATCCAGAAACAGCATACAAAAGAGTCAGGTGTTACTGAGAATACATAACCTGTTGGCTTTCATCAAGTCCATGGAATAAGAGGAAGTAAGAAGTCACTTTCTCCCTACAGTGTTAATGAGCACAAGCAAAGTGGACACTGTCCCCAGGCAAATGGAGGAGACCCAACAGCACACCTACAGGGACACACCAAGGTCACACAGGAAAACAAGAGAATGGAGCCTGCTATTTTATGTGACACATACTTTCTATATTTTAAGAGTTTAAAATATTTCAGTAGCTGTTACTATGGACTTTGAAGTCAAACTGACACCAAGTCAAAACTGTCTACTCTGTACCCTATACCTGTTGGTAAAATGTTTAGACATGCCTAATACATCTCTCTGTGAGAAACAGCTTTAAAGGAAACTATCTGAAATCACTTCCAAGCTAGGTCATAGTTTTACACAGGACACTGACAAAATAAAAAAGGGAGAAAAACTGACTTTACCTGTGGCTTTCCTGGTGGCTCAGATGGTCAAGAATCTGCCTGCAATGCAAGAGACCCAGCTTCAATCCTTGGGTTAGGAAGATCCCCTGGAAAAAGGGAATGGCTACCCATTCCAGTATCCTTGCCTGGAAAACTCCACAGACAGAGGAGTCTGGCGGGCCACAGTCCATGGGGTTGCAAAGAGTTGGACATGACTGAGCAACTAACACATGAAGTTGGACAATCACAACTCATCAGCCTGCATATATTTCAAAGAAATCTAGTAAAAATGAGATTGGGAATCCTGTCTCTATACTTGTTTGAATGGATTTTTAAAAATGGATTCCCGTCAAGGCTTTTAAAGAGTCTATCTCTTTAAGAGATGCAATTCTAATTATACAGAAGAGAAGGCTCACAGATGGACCAAGACTACTTACAACCCTGAGCTCCACAATGCCCCAGTCTCAGCATTCAACCACACTTGCTTCCCTTGTGTTTAATTCACCATCTTCTCCCATATGGTTCCAGCCCCAGGACACTGCAAGCTCAGTCTCAGTAATGGTGTCATGATAACTGCCATCCCCTCAAAGCGAACACTAAGGACTGGCTTCTGATTTTTCACCTTTTTCTCATTAATAGGGACAAGAGTTACATTCGGTATCTATATACCATAAATCTTCACCATCACTTTATTTAATTTAATTTGCTACCACATGCTGTGGGGGTTTTATTTATTTGTTTGTTTGAAAAGGTCTTGAGTTTACCTTTTTCCTCCAAAGTCACTGCTGCCTCCTTGGATCAGGATAAATTTACCCAGTTTATCTGTAGAAGACTTACTTCCTAAAACACTATTCAGTATATCCTAAAACCTGTACTGGTTACATCTGCATTCTATTGTATGTCCCAAAGCCTATTTGCCAAAAGAAAAAAATTTTTTAAATTAAATTATAAAGCACCTGTGACCAACTAGGGCTTCCCTGGTAGATCAGCTGGTAAAGAATCCACCTGCAATGCAGGAGAACCTGGTTCGATCCCTGGATCAGACAGATCCCCTGGAGGAGGGATAGGCTACCCACTCCAGTGTTCTTGGGCTTCCCTGGTGGCTCGGCTGGTAAAGAATCCACCTGCAATGCGGGACACCTGGGTTTAATCCCTGGGTTGGAAAGATCCTCTGGAGAAGGGAATGGCTACCCACTCCAGTATTCCAGCCTGGAGAATTCCACGGACTGTATAGTTCATGGGGGTCACAAAGATTCAGACATGACTAAAACCACTTAGAAAGCACACACACATACACATGTACATACAAACATCAAAAACAGTAATACAGGCTACATGCCAAGAGGGTATACGATTAGTTGCCCCTGAATGGCATTAGAAAAGGGCTTTGGAAGAACAAGTACTAGGAACTAGAAGACTGAAGTTTTAGTCTCTGTTCGTCACTGGCAAGTTCATGAACCTCTTTGGTCCTTCCAAAGGTGTAAAACTGAAGATCTGAATAGATGGCCCTTAAGCCTCCTTCTGTGGTACTGGAAAAGACTCTTGAGAGTCCCTTGGGCTGCCAAGGATCCAGCCAGTCCATCCTAGGGGAGATCAGTCCTGGGTGTTCATTGGAAGGACTGATGTTGAAGCTGAAGCTCCAGTACTTTGTCCACCTGATGCGAAGAGCTGACTCATTTGAAAAGACCCTGCTGCTGGGAAGGACTGAGGGCAGGAGGAGAAGGGGACGACAGAGGATGAGAGGTTGCCTGGCATCACTGACTTAATGGACATGAGTTTGGGTAGGCTCAGGGAGTTGGTGATGGACAGGGAGGCCTGGCACGCTGCAGTTCATAGGGTCGCAAAGAGTCAGACATGACTGAGGGACTGAACTGAACTGAACTGAAGGCTCCTTCTATCTCTCCCATCCTGTTACTTTATAATTCAGACTGCAGAAGTCACAGGAAGGCAATACAATGAGAAAAGAAATTGAGTTTACAGCCAGATAGAAGAAAGTGTGCATTCAGTTACTACATTAGAATTTCTTCCTTGAATTATTCTGGTTATAATTAGAGATGATGCATTTACAGCGTGCAAAACATGCTGAAGAAATTACAATTATTGAGTTACAATGAGACACTGTTCTTCAGAGAGAGTCTCATATGTCACACCATATAAGATGGATTCTCATCTCTCAGCTGCTTAAAAGTACATATTTATCATATTTACTTTTAGTAAATAGTAAACATCCTATCAAATTCCACTACACATCAAACTGCTCTGGGGAAAGGGTTTTGTCAACCATTTATGCTGACTGATTGGCATTTAAGATCAATTCAATCAATATTTTTGATTTAACAAAGATTTGTGTTGGGTTATCTTTTTGCATTTCAAAGTATCTCTGTTCTTTTTTCCAAAGGCACTAATGATGATCTGGCTGTCCAACGGTTACATACTAACAAAACTGTCAAACTTCTAATTAGTGAAATTCTGCTTATTTTCTTCTGCCTGTCCCTCATTAGCAGGTACTCTGTAATTCAAATGTGAATTAAAATATCCTGAAGATATCAGTCAGTGACCCTTAGGTGTTAAGCAACACTCAACAGGAAAAAACAAATCATTGCTTTGTGATGAAAGTGAAAGTCACTCAGTTGTGTCCAGCTTTGTGACCCCATGGACTATATAGTCCATGGAATTCTCCAGGCCAGGATATTGCTGTAGATAGCCTTTACCTTTTCCAGAGGATCTTTCCAACCCAGCAATGAAACCCAGGTCTCCCACATTGCAGGCAATTCTTTACCAGCTGAGCCACCAGGGAAGCCCTTGCTTTGTGGAAGGGAGTGTTAATATACTTTTAAAAAATGCAGACATTACTATAAAATTAGATGCTTTCAATTTCCTGTTTTATAGACCTGTATCTACCTTTGATATAACTTTAAATACACTGTAAGCAAAAATAAGACAAATAAATTTGAGCTTTAAAATTCGACTTTATGTCATATAAAATAATGTCCATGTTATCATTTATCCTTATATTAAATCATTCATTTAAAAGTATGACAAAATCTTTTGAAATAGGATTGCTAGAAATTTTTCATCCACTTCAAGAGGAAAGAGAGTGTTCCATTTTTTTTGTTTGTTTGTTTACTGCATTTATTCCTCATTAAAAACCAAAGGAAAACAGAAAAAAAGAGTAAACGTAGAAGTTGAGCTATTATTTTGTGAGGACAACATGTTAACTTTGCAATATCTAGATAAATTCATTGAAAGTTATCAGAACTACTGTAGTTTTAAGAACATGACAAAGAACTTGTGGTAGACATTAGCTTTTATTTCGTTTTATACAGATAGGCTTTTAAAAAGTTTATATTTATTAAGCTTTATTTTTTAAATAGGACAAAGATGACAAATTATCAACTTTCCCTGTTTACTTATATATTAGCAAACATAGCTTAAATATGACAGAGCTAAATTATCATAAAGTAAAAGAAGTTTTTTCACATTTCAGTGTCTTCTCCATACATTTACAACATAATACAAAATAAAATCCAACTAATTTTCTAGTAAATTTTTCCATAAATTATATAGCAATTCACTGTTTCTCTAATTTTTCTCAGTGCTAAGGTAAACTGAATAACCTTTTAAAATTCAACTTCAGATGAACATAGATTATCATTCTGAAGTGCTGTGTAAGGTATCAAGGTAATATTTTATTGACTATATTATATAATATGTAACCTCTGTAAACACTTTATGGTCTAAATATTAAAACAAGGAATGAAACTAAGTTATCAGAAGGTGAGAGCAATGAGATTTCTGATATAAATTTCTAAATCTTATGTTTATAGATTAAGAAACTGTTCCCTAAATAAATAAAGTCCTCGGTCAGGGTCACACAGTTAGTGTGGTATAGTGAGAAGGCCTACAATTTAGAGTCAAACAGACCTGGATACTAACCAAGCCCACCCCTTTCTGTGCTATGTTACACTTATTATTGTGTCATCCATGGCCTTAGTTTCTGCATCTGTAAAAAGGACATAATCATAAGCATTTATGTTGTAGTGACAACATAAATTGAAGAGAGTATTACCATAGTACATAAAAGATGGTAAACAAATGTGAAGTTCAAGGCTTATTAAAGAAAGACCTACGTACAATCTAAATTGCTTACTTTTTTGTAAGTCTGTAAGTCACCATGATATTTTGCCTAACTTGCTACTTACTTAAAACTCAACATATATATTTTTCCATATAGGTTTAAACTCATTTGAAACTGTACATTTGCCATCTACATAATAAATCAGCATAATTGTTAATCTGAAGTAACTTTAACAAATGTTTTTCCTTTCTATTCATTAGTCTTGGCTCTTTTTCCCTGAGTTAGGTTAATTTTTTCCAACTGTAAAATTTTTAATATGGTTTAAGAGTGAGTGTAATGCTCTTTGTAAATACAGTGGACTGCTGACCTTAACACTAAATGGAAATAAAACATTTTTAAGTCCAGCAAAATGTCTCAATTGTAATTACAAAGTGGCCTTTATCTTGAACAATTAGTTTAATACAATGGTTTTCATTAAAAAAAGGTTCTTTCTTTCAAATAATCTTTTACTACAGTCTATAAGAGAAGAACACTTTCAATTTTATAAGAGAAACTACATTTCCACTTAATCAAGAGAAAATTCTCATATTACTTATCATTTTTATGCATTAACATCAACTTTCAAAAAAGAACTAGCAATGATTTTTGTAGTTCTCAAAGTATCATAAAATGATGTATATATAGAGAAAAATATGGAGTAGTAAGAAGAAAATTAAAGGGGTGAGTGGATAAAAGTCTTAAGTAGGTTTTTCACCAGAAAAAAAAAAATACATAACAATATTATAATAAAATACACATACACATTTATTTTTCAATATAGTACCATAGTAGCTACAAATGAAGGGCCTTACATATTTTTATTTTTTGCTAACCACAAAACTCAATTCCAGAGATTTTTCTACTATGTGAAAATGGACATGTTGTCCCCAGTTGCTAAAAGTATTAATAAAAGGAAACATCTGCATAAGGTACATAGGACAAAAATTAGCTGGATTCAACAAGGATCACTCCTTTGGAATACAGTACGCTGACATTTTGGGTTTCCCAAGTAGAGCAGATGGTAAAGAATCTCCCTGCCAATGCAGCAGACCTGGGTTTGATCACTGAGTCAGGAAGATCCCTGGAGAAGGGGATGGCAACACACTCCAGTATTGCTGTCTGGAGAATCCCAGGAACAGAGGAGCCTGGTGGGCTACAGACCATGAGGTCGCAAAGAGTTGGACATGACTGGGTGACGAAGCATGCACTCACACTGACATTTTATCCTCTAGAATCAAAGACCATTTATTAAATGCCCCATAATTGCCAACCACAGGAATTGTCTAATGTTCTTCCTGAATAATATAAAACAAAAATGTCATAAAGATTGAAAGCAATGTTCAAGTCCCAGATGAACTAACGGTGTACAATAAAAATTACCACTGCAGTAAATTCTAATAACACCTTCCTTTGCCAAGAGGTTCAAAGATTCAGTACACATCAATTTTAGCCAGCTGTAAGAGGCATTTAACATTCCCCAAAGCAAAAAGCAACATAGGGTCTCACTTCAGTTCAGTTCAGTTGCTCAGTTGTGTCCGACTCTTTGCGATCCCATGAACTGCAGCATACCAGGCCTCCCTGTCCATCACCAACTCCAGGAATTTACTCAAACTCATGTCCATTGAGTTGGTGATGCCATCCAACCATCTCATCCTTTGTCATCCCCTTCTCCTTCTGCCCTCAAATCTTTCCCAGCATCAGGGTCTTCTCCAATGAGGCAGCTCTTCACATCAGGTGGCCAAAGTATTGGAGTTTCGGTTTCAGCATCAGTCCTTCCAATGAACACTCAGGACTGATCTCCTTTAGGATGGACTGGTTGGATCTCCTTGCAGTTCAAGGGACTCTCAAGAGTCTTCTCCAACACCACAGTTCAAAAGCATCAATTCTTAGGCGCTCAGCTTTCTTCACAGTCCAACTCTCACATCCATACATGACCACTGGAAAAACCATAGCCTTGACTAGACAGACCTTTGTTGGCAAAGTAATGTCTCTGCTTTTAAACATCCACTCAAAACATAGTTATTTCTCACCATCTTTTTCTGATTTATATGTGATTATTTTTTCTCCCTGGCTAGTGATAACAATGAAAACTAAGACACACCACTGTGGTACTGGTGAAAAAATGCTCTACTCATATCAATAACTCCACGGTAATGATTTTTAACTGCGTCCATCTAAACAAAAAAAGAAAATGCTGCATGGAAGTTTGGAATTCTCAGATCCTCTGAAGATTACATATTGGCTCCATATTAGGTCCGTGTATAGTATAATTCTGCTTTACAGATACTAGAAAATACATGGCAACTTACAGTCATTATTAATTTATTCTTTATACATTAGCAGCCTGGCTCACAAGCCTAACTACTTATGTCTCTTTCCCCTTCCTCTGAGGCACTTCTCAATGATGTATCTCTCTAATTTAGCAGAGAATTGCTCTCCCATCAGTCTCACTCTGCCATCAAGCCCACACTTAAGATTGAGGTGAGGAGAAGCAGTGGAGGGATGAGGCTCTTATCTGCAGCTGACTTTGGAGTTTGCCTCTTGCTAAGGCATGTGGCTTATATCAAAAGAAAAGGACTCTGGGATATCTAACAGAGAAGGGGACCCCTCCAAAGGATGGGAAACCCATCCTGACTGAGCAAGTAGGACGCAAGGGTTAATCTAAGCTCTCTTCATCCATCCACACTTTTTCTATAATAGGATGGATGGCCTGGCTTTGTTCCTGATCAACTCTGAGATAGCTTAACTCGGAAATCCAGATTGTCCTTTCGCAAATTATGTGTAAGAACTGAGTATTGTTTGGCTAAAAGCCTTATTTCCTTCCATCCCAGTTTAAATTAAACCAGAGGGCAGGGAATGCTTATTACCAGTTTCGGGCAAAGACACTGTTTAATCTGTCCAGGCATTTGTCAAACTCAACCAAGCACCAAATATATCCTTCTATGATTTCTGGTCCTATCTCAAGTTTTTATCATAAACAACAATGAAATTTCGTACATGCAAATAATAGACAAAACCACATATGGAGCTCTATCATGACAAGTTTCTTTGCTTATGATTATGTAATGAAGGTATTCAAGCTGAAATATGACTGTCCCAAATGGTACAGTTTCTCTAACCAACAACCAGTAAATAGCAGATCCCTGCTATATCATTTTTTAGCATACAAAATTATATATGTAAGAAGCAGATGGTGAATGTCAACTTGACACCATTTCACCATCTGCTCTTTGTATAGCTAGTCAAGTTCAGAATGTTACTTAAAGATTAAAGAAAGACAACACTATTGTTGAAGCCAAGAGCAGCCTTCTTCCTTAAGCTCTCAACATTTGCAATATATACAGCAAGTATTCATCTATGATATATAAAATCTGTTATAATCTCACTCTATTGAATAAAACCTAAACAAAAGCATTCATTTCTGTAGTATCCCACAGATATTTTCTGGACAAGAAAGAAAAAGAGTAACACAGTTCCAAATAGCTAAATCAGGGATACAGAAAATAGACTGTATACACCACAAGAGGATATACAAGATAAACAGCAAAGCATAAACATCAGGGCTGAGTTTGTTTCTCATCTGCTACCAGATAGTATAAAGTATGTTAATGAAGGAAAATCTGCAACATGTTGGTTTCACATCTAAATGCAGTACAAAAGATATACTTTGCATCGGCATATAACTTTTATCTTACAGATATTTTTACAGTTGTACTGAAAAATGCAAAAATGAATTCTACAATACTTAACTAGACTTCATATATTAAAAACCAATTGGAAGCCATCTATTATTTTTTAAGGATCTATTTCCATCAAGTTGCAATAAATATTATTCATGACAACATGTACAAGGAAATAATATTAGTTAAATGATCTATTTCCATATAGATGCAATAAAGACTGTTCATGACAACATGTACTAGGAAACAATATTAATCATCTATTGTATAAAGTTATTATGTTATATAAACACATTATAACACATATAAGTATCACTTACAAATATGTGAATATGTCAGGTAACAACAGCAATGCTTTCTGTAGTGTCTACTGTATTACTGGCATCATTCCAGTTGCTTTAACATCAGTCCTAAAAACACCCTATTCAAGGTCAGTTACACAATTTGCAGTGTTCAATGCAAAATAAAAATACAGGGTCCCTTGTTAAAATTGAAGGATAAAAGCTTTTTTTTTCCTTTCTTCCACGGTCTTTCTCAACCTATCAGGAGATGCTTGCAGGGTGAAGGAAGATCTTCACAGGTGCTTGGACCATCTCCTGTCCCTGACACTCAGCAGGTGCACCATTAGCTGACCTGACATCCCCAGAGCCCATGCCCAGGCCCCACTGGAGGCCTGGGGAGGCAGAGGGGGCATGAGAAGGGGCATCTCAGAACCCCTCCAGAGAAGCGGGGAGACAGGAGCAGGCAGAACCACACATAAGGCAAAGCTGCAAGCCCCCAGTGCAAGTGTCAGATGTCCCATCTGACATCATTACATACATAAATCCAAAGGAAAACCTGCTAAAAATGTCAAGATGTTGACCATGGAGCATTCAACAAGCACAGGGCCAAATTCTGAGTGCCAGAGCATGAGCTGAGCACTGGCTGAGTACCTGTAAAGCTGCCCCTGACCACAAAAAGAAAGACTATTCATCTCCATTTTACAGATGAGGAAACTGAAACAGAGAGATCATTAAATTCCCCCAATCAGCTGAATAAAGAGGCAGAGTCAGGATTCAAACTCAGACAGGACTTAAACACCATCCTGCCTGTAGGGTCTATGTTCTACACACTATACTAAAAGGAAATTTAAAGAAATATGTTTTTAGCCTCTAATAATTCATTTAATCTATTATTTCTAAACAATTATTTTCTCTATCCAAATCTAGAAGGCACATATACAAGTACTTGCTTATAAAATCACATACAAATATATATTGATACCTGTATTTCAAAGATATGATAAGTCATATTTAAATGAGTATCTGTGTCCCAAAACAGCATTTTAAGCCTGACTCCAAGATTTTCAGAAACACATAAACAACCATCATTATTTGAACCCCAGCAACCATACGGAGCCTCTCTGGCACTCTCACACCTCTTTTCTGCACGTCATTCCTCCTTGGCCATCATCTTCTAGGAAACCGAATGTCTGGTATAATTATAAAAGAGCTTTCTCTTAATTTCACCATCATTTATACCAATAAAAAACCACCGATGTCCCAATCTGTTCATTTATTTGTTCAATGAATATGTATTGAATAAATTTGATTTGCTCCATAGACTTTAAATTACAAGTTTGCAGATTACCTGATTAATATATTAATAGATTATTATAGCATTCTGATTGAAATAAGAGCTCTAGAACCTAACACCACCCCATACTCAGACTATTTCCAGTGAATGAATCCATCTTGTATCATATCACTGTGTAAATGTGAAAAAAAAAAAAGAAAGGAAAAGATACCACCCCTCTCTTTGGATCCACCTTGGAAAACAAGAAATCAATTCCAGTTTTCTTGGTGAGAATAAACGCAAATAACATACTCTAGAAAATGATAAAGTACAGACAGGCATCTTATTGCTGTTGTCATTTTTTCCATCCCCCTCTAATCTGTAACCATTCCACTTAATTTCTACAGTAACTCAGTTATAGAGTTGAATCATACTCAGGTCAGATAAAATTAGAAAAAGAAATCATTCTACCTGTAAAGATATGTATCCAAACTGATATACTCAGTGTGACCTAAATCACCTCCAACTCCCAGTAAGGTTTGTTTTTCGAGTTACAATTTAGCCACTTGTACTACATCCGCTGGATCATGGAAAAAGCAAGAGAGTTCCAGAAAAACACCTATTTCTGCTTTATCGACTATGCCAAAGCCTTTGACTGTGTGGATCACAATAAACTGGAAAATTCTTCAAGAGATGGGAATATCAGACCACCTGACCTGCCTCTTGAGAAATCTGTATGCAGGTCAGGAAGCAATAGTTAGAACTGGACATGGAACAACAGACTGGCTCCAAATAGGGAAAGGAGTACATCAAGGCTGTATATTGTCACCCTGCTTACTTAACTCCTATGCAGAGTACATCATGAGAAACGCTGGACTGGAAGAAGCACAAGCTGGAATCAAGATGGCCGGGAGAAATATCAATCACCTCAGATATGCAGATGACACCACCCTTATGGCAGAAAGCGAAGAGGAACTAAAAAGCCTCTTGATGAAAGTGAAAGAGGAAAGTGAAAACGTTGGTTTAAAGCTCAACATTCAGAAAACAAAGATAATGGCATCTGGTCCCATCACTTCATGGCAAATAGATCGGGAAACAGTGGAAACAGTGTCAGACTTTGTTTTTTGGGGCTCCAAAATCACTGCAGACAGTGACTGCAGCCATGAAATTAAAAGACGCTTACTGCTTGGAAGAAAAGTTATTACCACCTAGATACCATATTCAAAAGCAGAGATATTACTTTGTCAACAAAGGTCCGTCTAGTCAAGGCTATGGTTTTTCCGGTAGTCATGTATGGATGTGAGAGTTGGACTGTGAAGAAGGCTGAGCACCGAAGAATTGATGCTTTTGAACTGTGGTGTTGGAGAAGACTCTTGAGAGTCCCTTGAACTGCAAGGAGATCCAACCAGTCCATTCTGAAGGAGATCAACCCTGGGATTTCTCTGGAAGGAATGATGCTAAAGCTGAAACTCCAGTACTTTGGCCACCTCATGTGAAGAGTTGACTCATTGGAAAAGACTCTGATGCTGGGAGGGATTGGGGGCAGGAGGAGAAGGGGACGACAGAGGATGAGATGGCTGGATGGCATCACTGACTCAATGGATGTGAATCTGAGTGAACTCCGGGAGTTGGTGGACAGGGAGGCCTGGCGTGCTGCGACTGATGGGGTCGCAAAGAGTCGGACACGACTGAGCGACTGAACTGAACTGAACTAGAGATACTAGTTTACATATCTTCCTGAATCACTAAAACTCCCTTGCATTCAAACTCTTAAAATGCAGGAGTCATTGATTTAGTGATTGCTCTATAACTTCCTTCAACTGCTAAACATTAATTATTATAATAGTTAATGTTGATGGCTGTTGGCAAGGTCTCTACAAATAAAGAATAAATAATATAATCTGTATTTAAAAGAAAAGGCATGCCCTCACACCACTAAAAAACTGGAACGATATCCAATGATTCACACAGAAATGATCAGAGAGAACACTGTCTAAATGGACTTTGAAGACCAACTTCATTTGTGCTTAGTCGCTCTGTCATGTCCAACTCTTTGTGACCCCATGGACTGCAGCCCACCACACCAGGCTCCTCTGTCTATGCGGGTTCTCCAGGCAAAAATACTGGAGTGGGTTGCTATGTCCTCTTCCAGGGGATCTTCCCAATCCAGGGATCGAACCCAGGTCTCCTTCATTGCAGGCGGATTCTTTACCCTCTAAGCTACCACGGAAGCCCATTTAGTAAATTTAATAAATCAGTAAGTACTAGTTAACCATTCCTTCAGTTAGGCTAAGTGTTAATTTTTTTTCTCTTTTGCTATTTTTATTTGTTTTTGAAGTATAATTGACCACATGACCCAGCAATCAGGCTACTGGGCATATACCCAGAGAAAATCGTAATTTAAAAAGACACATGCACCCCAATGTTCATTGTAGCTCTGTTTATATTAACCAGGATGTGGAAACAACCCCAATGGCCAGCAGCATAAATGTTAAATATTGAGTCTTGCCCTTCACAAATTGCATTCCTACAGCCACTGTTACTGTCAAAATTTTTTTCATTTAGTCACTCAACATTTAATGACCTTACCTTGCTTCTGTCTCTAACTACACCATTCTTAAAGACAAATTCTGTGTCCAGTTCACCTTTGTATCTTCCATCATGGGCTTCCCTGGTGGCTCAGTGGTAAAGAATCTGCCTGCCAATGCAGGAGACTCAGGTTCAATCTTCCATCATGCAGATTACAGAGCCTTATCCGTAATTGCAGGAAATGAGCCATTTGAGAATGAAGAAATTCTCCCTCCATGATACCATAAACATAAAAAGCAGGAGGAAATTTAAAAAAAAAAAAAAACATGAGTCCCAGGATCAACATGTAAAGCTATATAGGAATATGTTTCTTTGATTTTTTTGAGGAACCAGAAACCCTCAAATTTTACAAATTTGAAATCGCTGAATGGAAAAGTCTATCCCTCATGACTTCTAATTCTGTTTCTCCCTATTCCCCACTGACTCTGCTCTAATCCACCGCAAATCCACCCTCAGAGGACCATTCCCTAAGATTCAGTTCAGTTCGGTTGCTCAGTTGTGTCCGACTCTGCGACCCCATGAATCGCAGCACACCAGGCCTCCCTGTCCATCACCAACTCCCGGAGTTCACTCGGACTCACGTCCATCGAGTCAGTGATGCCATCCAGTTATCTCATCCTCTGTCGTCCCCTTCTTCTCCTGCCCCCAATCCCTCCCAGCATCAGAGTCTTTTCCAATGAGTCAACTCTTCGCACGAGGTGGCCAAAGTACTGGAGTTTCAGCTTTAGCATCATTCCTTCCAAAGAAATCCCAGGGCTGATCTCCTTCAGAATGGACTGGTTGGATCTCCTTGCAGTCCAAGGGACTCTCAAGAGTCTTTTCCAACACCTAATCTCCCTAAGATTAGGGCCCCCTCATCTTCCTTTATATCTTTGATTCAAACTTCCATTTATACAATATTTAATAACCAATAATCCCAGGTATTTGTACTAATTTCTATAAGTCGTGGAGGCAGAACATCTGGCTCTGTTTTTCAAAAAAGGGAGGGGAGAGGCATGCCAACAATTTAAAGAGACGGCACTCTGGCACAGAAATCAGAATCAGCACTTCCACTTAATTTCTAATTTGATACCTGTCCTTCTTTCTCTTCCTCTGCTCTCCCCAACTCAGTGAACTGTGTTGATTCCTACTTCACGAGAATAAAGTTCTCTATTATCATTGTTATTTTTTTAAAGGTAAAAATATAATGTTCCCATGTTATTCTGGCTGCTTGAAGTGAAAACTATATTTTTCATTTTTCAGTTATTACATTTTTCACTATAACCTAGCACTGAGGCAATGCTAAGGCCTACATGAGAAAGGCAACAATGGAAACAGAAAACAAATTAAGACAAACTCACTTCTTCAATATGTTATCAAATGTGTCATTTATAATATCAATTTTATTTGAAAATTAATAAGAAAAGTAAGTCTTATTATCAACTAAAAGTGACTGAGATCTGGCAATATAAAAGCAGTCTATTCTTTAAATGCTAATCGTCCTAAAGTAAAAGCAAAATTTTTTAAATTTAAATTAAAGGTTTGTTTATTCCTGCCCTCCTTTTTATTTCTTACACTTCTGTATGGTGCCACATGTATTTAGATACTTTGTCCAAAACTGCACAAATACCAAATAAGTATGTTAGCTTGCCCTTTGTCTTGTTACTGTACTCACTGTTGGTATTATGTTAATGTTACTTTTTCATAAGAAAATCATAAAATAACCTTCAAATCTACTCTTACTTACCTTTTTCTTTCTTTTTTAAAAGTAGGATAATAAATCATAAAATCATTTTATTCTCTCTTCTGTCTACACAATGGCCATCGAATGGTTAAAATAATTGATGATTTACTAATATGTCTAACAATTTATATTCCTTTCTGCCCTTGGACCTGGCACTTATCTATTCATCACTCTTGTTATGTCAAGATTTTTACTGAAAGCATGCATTAAGAATTTTAACAAAAGTACACATATGGATTCTTAACAGAGATTTGTTTCTAATCCAATATGGACACTAGACTATTTTGCTATCAAACCAGAGTCAGAATTAATCAAGTTAACTTTCTAAAAATTATCTTATGTCAGAAGAATTTCATACCAACCAGGAAAAAGGATGCTATCTTTCAGGTTACAATGCAAAAGTCAGCAATGCACAATCTCAGCTATTGTTCATTCTGGCAAATCACCACTGGCTGGCTGATTTACAACAGGTTGGTAATTATATAATGATACATAAACATTGCTAGAAATTTCAAATGTCCACCTGCTGGAAGTGAAACCATATGTGCTATAAAAGAAGAGTAATCACAATCGCTGGCTGACTCCAAAGGCAAATATTTGGCTAGTAAAGGCTGCCTGTTCACTAGTGTTAGTATTCATTGATATCAAATAAACCATATCCACAACAGCAATTTCCATTTAAATGGTTGTTAAGAAGTCTGATGAAGTTAAACTGAGATATGATGACTGCAGAATTTTAATGATGGAAGAAGTCAATAGACCTGTTATGAAACAGCTGTGTGTGTTGGCAAAGCTTGCCAATGGGATTGTCTGGCCCATAAGTTGCATGGTAGTCTTAGGGGTGTCCTAGGATAGCAGATTAAGCCATGGAGAGTGAGATAGTGTGGAGCAAGGAAAACTGGCATTATCACATAGCTCAGTTGGTAAAAATCTGCCTGTAATGCAGGAGATCCGGGTTCAATTCCTGGGTCAGAAAGATCCCCTGGAGAAGAAAATGGCAATCCACTCCAGTATTCTTGCCTAGAAAATCCCATGGACAGAGGAGCCTGGTGGGCTACAGTCCATGGGGGAGCAAGAGTCCAACACAACTTAGCCAATAAACCACCAACCACCACCACTAAGAAATAAAGCACTGAACTAGATATTTTTAAGTACTATGTTAATTTGCTTAGTATTCTCATTAAAACTAAGTTTTATCCTTGCTATGTTTTTCACACATGAAAAAACAGAAGCTATGAAGGATTAATTTTTCCAGGGCCACTCAAGTGGGAAGGGGTGGGATTCGAGTCTAAACACGTGTGATTTCAGAACACATCTGAGCCCCACTGTGTGCCCTTCCACTGATTACTTCATTTTTTCTGAGACTCAATTTCCACATCTTAACAAGTTCCAAAGATACTTCCATGTTATTATTTATTTCTGATTCTTTTAATTTTGCTGTCTTCTTTCTTATCCCTGTATAAATGCATGGTGGAGGGCTGCTTAATAGAAATTAGATATATTAAGGCTCCAAAGGGAAAAACATTAAAGAAATGGGTTGGTTAGCTGCCTGCACCCCAAGTTGGAGAGAAGGCGAACATAGGAGACATTCAGTCAGTGCTCTAGGTCCACTGATTAATAAGAAAACCATCAGCCATTTTATTTGACATTTAGAATCTGCTAACAGTTTGCTGTGAAGCACATTTATTGCTTCATTTACTGCTTGTGGGCTATACTCCCTCATCTACAGTGTGCAAATCAGGGACTACTGGATTGATATAGAAGCAGTATTTATTACATGGGATCATTCTGATAATTAAATAAATCAATATATGTAAAATACTTGGAACAGGGTCTGGCATACAGCAGGATCTATGAAGTACTACTTATTTTCCTTATGTTCATTCACAAAAACCAGAAAATACTACATAAACCCTAAAAGACAATATTAATGACTGTGTAAAAGGATTCATGCTTAACCCACAAGCATACCTCTTATTTACTTTTGGTCTGCTAATGCTGCTGCTGCTGCTACTGCTAAGTCAAGTTGAGTCGTGTCTGACTCTGTGCGGCCCCATAGACGGCGGCCCACCAGGCTCCCCGGTCCCTGGGATTCTCCAGGCAAGAACGCTGGAGTGGGCTGTCATTTCCTTCGCCAGTGAATGAAACTGAAAAGTGAAAGGGAAGTCGCTCAGTCATGTCTGACCCCATGGGCTGCATCCTACCAGGCTCCCAGGCAAGAGTACTGGAGTGGGTTGCCATTGCCTTCTCCTCACTTTTGGTCTAAGAACTTTAATTGCATGTGTGTGTGCTCTGCAGCTTCAGTTGTGTCTGACTCTGCAACCCTGTGGACTGCAGGCCACTAGGCTCCTCTAGGCTCCTCCATGGAGTCCATGGGATTCTCCAGGCAAGAATACTGAAGTGGGGTGCCATTCCCTTCTCCAGGGGATGTTCCCGACCCAAGGATGGAACCTGAGTTTCCTGCATCCCCTGCACTGCAGGCAGATCCTCCACTGCTAAGCCACCCAGGAAGACCAAGAACTTTAATTGCTGAGCATGAATTATTCATATGTAGCATGTATTCAGAAACATTTTCAACTTTTCTCCTCTATGTTCCATCTAGAAAACCCAGAATGTATTATCATTGTTTCTCAATAGCGACCAGAAATAATTCTTTTTAAAACTATGTACACAAACAAAACAGCATTCAAACCAAATTTATTAATATCATGTCCTACTTATCAAAAGTCAGAAAAACATAAGTAATTGCTTGCAGGCAACTGGTATTCAATATTTTGGTATAACTGGTATAAATATTTATAATAAGAATGGATAGATATATAAATGAATAATTCTTTAAAAAGAAGGCATGATCCCAGCAGTAGTGAAACATTCAAAACAACACAAGATCAACTAGAAAAGCAAAACCCCAACTTTAATCAAGAAGCACATATACTAAATTCTCATAATGATCGGAAAAAACTGCAGAATATAGTAGCTAAAAGACAATTTCACAAAACTCCACCAAAGAAAGTGGCTATTGTAGAGGATACTTAAGGAATCATGCAAATGAATTATCACTGAAGTGAAAGAACTATCATCCATACCTCTACAGTCAATTTGCCCAAATTTTGTGAAGAACCAATGAGGCCCTAGCAAAAGAAACAGAAACACGTGTCAGAGGCGGCTGCATCATCCAGAGACGTCGTCCTCTTGGACAAGAAAGTAATCTGTATGTTTCCCCAAATCTGTCAGTGTTTTAGACACTAACTTCCCAGGTGGAAACAGCACACACCATCTAAACTTCTTTGCTTTGATGAGAAAGGTGTGATTTTGACACAAAACCATAATCTCTCTCCCTGAGGAGCTGTTCATTGTTTTGAATGCTGCTCTGTTATTCACCTACTGTTGGGCTCAACCATTTCTGTCACCACTCATTTCCATGTGTGCTCTTATCCCTTCCTCTCCCGAAAGGGTCGCTGTGAGCCTTCCTTTGATAAAACTCAGAAAGCAGAAAGCCCAGCTCTTCTCTTGAGCTTAGCAGTGAATTCTTCAGTTTCCTTTCTTGAAAGAAATTAAATCTCTGGGAAATTAAGCCTCTTTGAGAACAAACTAGATAAGCATACTGTTCATTTTGGAAACCCAATAAACCACTCTGAATTGAGATTTTCACCCAGGACTTCACAGTGCTAAAGGGAGAACCCAGCAGAGTCAGAAGACCTGCTTTCTGAGCTGTCAGCTGACTCCATAAAGAGAGCAGATTATACCTCTTAATCTCTGCTCTGGGTTTCCCCCTCTACCGAAAACAGGAACCCGAGGTTTTCTTCAGTTTATATTTAAATATTTTTATTACTCTGAACACTTCCTTCTCTTGACTCTGGAGAAAATAACACTACCAGTACATTTCTTCTCTGTATCATCCTCTCCGCCACCCAACATGCCAACCATTTCCTCTCATGTGTTCTTGCAATAAATTAAATCTTGGAAACCACTCAGAACATGGGCCATGAACCCAGTTGTTAGGAACCTTACTGCTGAACACTTTCTTCTTCATTTAATGGTTTTCTCCCTCCTCTCCCAGTTGATAGATACACAATCACAATGAGCATGGGTGCTGTTCTGACCAGAATCAGCAGGAAGATCAACAAATCCCAGTAATTTTAACCCTCCTCCTCATTCCCATAGGCCAGTTCCCACAGCGCAGACCATGCCCTTCGAGCTGAGGGATCATTATACTAGCTAAGGATTTTCTTTCATGAGAGCTAAAAATGAAGCATCTGAGTACTAGCTTAACAAATGAACTCATCTGAGTATATCCAACGTGATATAAAAATAACCTGTTTAGGGTTATAAAGCACTTCATTATATTGCCAGATTTATTCGCAGTGCTACACTGAAATCAGGTTCATAACAACTTATAAATTCTGAAAGGTATTTTAGAGTCCTTGGATGAAAAAACAGCCACCCCATCCTAAAACATGCTGACTTTTTACTAGCGCAGTAGATCACTGGCAAATTGAAGTATGTGCATCCTCAGTCCTATGCTCCCTTCTCTGAGATTAGAAAACGCTGTTTATGTGCTACTGTCCGATTAGCCTGGAGTCCCTATGATCTACTATGTAATCTACACAACCCGTTTTCAAAGTATACGCTAATAAAATACTAAGAGCTGTCAAGGCCCAATGCATAAGAAATTTCCTGACCAATTTTAATACTAGTTACTCTTCCCTTTCAAGGTAGAAACTGCTGTTTTCAGCCTCAGTCAATTTTAGCTAGATGACCAGTTCAGAAAGCATTACTGTAAAAATGCAAGTTTACTGATGCTACTTTCTCTTAATGACTCATCTTCAGCTGCACAGGTTCCTGAAGACAGGGCAAAGAGAAAGATGCAAAGCTGCTATTCTAATAAAGATCTCAGTACCGTGGGATTTCATGCTGTCTCTAATTTAAACTTTTCCTTGGATAATTCTGAGACAACAAAGAAATTGTGGTGTGTATATACAGTATTAGAAATACTATAGCTTAAAACTTTCTTAATATGCTGGTATCCCTTCTGGTCTTAAAAGAGTATTTCATAATGCAAAGGAGGAGGAAAAGACAGAGAGAGAGAGAATTCAAAGTCTAATACAGAAAGTAAAAGTTAGTTGCACAGTCATGTCCAACTCTTTGAGATCCTATGGGCTACAGGCTACCCAGCTCCTCTGTCCATGAAATTTTCCAGGCAAGAGTACTGGAGTGGGTTGCTTCTCCAGGGGATCTTCCAGACCCAGGAATCGAACCTGGGTCTCCTGCATTGCAGGCAGATTCTTTACCAACTGAGCCACTAGGGAAGAAAGTAAATGACCTAATAAACCTCATTCCTCAAAACAGCATATTCCATTTTCCTGGAAATCTTTTACTTCCCTAGTAAAGATCTTCCTGGCCTATTTGAGACTACCCAAAATCTTTCTAGAATGATAGATATGTCATCTAAATAATCTCTTATATTAAAACTTTCACATGGTCTTTCATCAATAGAAGCAAGCTCTGCACCAACCATTAGGTATGCCCCTGATCAGCCAAATTATTAACTAAAGCATGAATGCCAGCCACATACTGTAGCTTTCCACGTTTCCCTAATGTAAGTCCAAACTATCTACCTCTGTTCATCTAAAGTAATCATTCTATAAATTGCCCTCTGACAATCTTAGAATCACTTCTCAATTACTGTCATTAGGTAAATTATCCTCATAAAAGATGTTAATTTCTGTTTCTAATTAACATTGTCACCTACTTTCTGATTATTCCTATCTAGAATGAGCTATAAAGGAAGACCCATTAAAGTAAAGCACTTAATTATTTTCACTGTCCTAAGGATACAAGAGATCTTAAAAGAAAGAAAAAAAAAGTTGAAGGTATCACTTTCAAAAAGAAACCATCAAATGATTTTAGCATACAGACAAGAGAACAACATCATCACTAACTTTTACTGACTATTTACTATAGTGCAGTGTCTAGCTAAACAGTTTATACATACTGTTTTAATTAATTTTCATGAAATTCTGTGAGTTAGGTACCCTTACTATCTCCAATTTAGAAGTAAGGAAGCTTGAGGTCTGGCAGCCTTGTTATTTCACCAAGATCAGAAGAGGTACAAGTGTCAGAGTCAGGGTTTCCTTACAGCATATTGGGAAAAACTCCTTCAAGAATGACTAAGAATCTTAAAGTCAGTTTTCAGTCATATTGAAAGGATATTGACTTAGAATATTGATAGGATATTGATAAAGAATTCCATAAAAAGAGGCAAAAATATCTATCAAGCTACTGTATCTTAATATAACATTATCACTGCACAATTTTTATAACTGTTTCAGACTTTTTAAAGGCATGTCTCAAGCAACTGCATTTCTTCCAAAGCATTTGCAAACTTCATAAGGTAATTACTCTCAGTACCACATTCTGAAAAAAAGCATGCTTTATCCTTTTACAAATTCTAACTAAAAAATCAGAATTTCATTTGCTACAAAAGTGTCAATGATCTCATTGCAAAGTACTGGCCAGGGATTTACATATTGGTTCAGAAATAGTCAGTTAACTATGAGGTCTGCAAATTCCCAAATTAATTATAGAATCATCACAGATTTTCTCATACATTCTTCTAAAGATCATATTTTAAAAACACTTAAGCTTTATATGTGTTGCTGACCCCTCCAAAAAAGCTATCAAAAGAAAGAATCAAGCATTAATGTTTATTCTCCCCAGAATTATTTAATGCACTCTAACTACTTATATATTTCTACAGGATTAAACAAAATATTCAGGGAGATTATTAACCTTACTACATAGCAACAACAAAAAAATGATTTTGAAAGATTTTTCTAACAATTATTAAGTGAATTGAATATTGACTATGAGCCAGGGTAAAATATAAAGGTATTTTTTAACATAACAATTTTTATATTAAATTATCTTTGTCCTTTAGTCAAAAAAAGAAGAATATACCGATCATCCCCCATTTAACTAATACTCACTTTACAAATAGGCAATCAAAGGCAATATTATCTATATTTTATAGAAGTATTTTAAGTGAAGACAATAGTAAGACTATACCCATGGCCTTCACTCTCACAGATCATAAAAATTTCTAGACTGGTGTAGTCTTTTTTGTTTGCTTGTTAATTTTTAAAGTATCTTTTATCGGGGTCTACTAGCTGTACAATGTTCTATTAATTTCTACTGTACAGCAAAATGAATCAATTGTACATATATATATATATATATATATATATACCCTTCCCTTTGGGGCTTCCTTCCCATTCAGGTCATCACAGTGCATTAAGTAGAGTTCTCTGTGCTATTAGACTGATGTAGTCTTAATTCATAAGACTAAGACACATTCCAATCAAAATATCCCCATATTAAGGGTATGGTGGTGGTGGTTTAGTCCCTAAGTCATGTCCAACTCTAGCAACCCCATGGACTGTAGTCTGCCAGGCTCCTCTGTCCATTGGATTCTCCAGGCAAGAATATTGGAGTGGGTTGCCATTTCCATAGTATCATATTAAGATTTCCTTAATATCATATTAAGGGTATATATATGGGCTTTCTAGGTGGTGCCATTGGTAAAGAAACTGCCTGCCAATGCAGGAGATCTAAGAGACACAATTTTAATCCCTGGTTTGAGACAATCCCCTGGAGGAGGGCATGGAGACCCACTCCAATATTCTTGCCTGGAGAATTCCCTAGACAGAGGAGCCTGACGGGTTACAGTCCATAGGGTCACAAAGAGTCAGACACGATTGAAGCAACTTGGCATGCATGCACCCATGATATTGTATACATTGTTGAAGTCATTAATTTTTATTTTGTTTTTGGTTTTAGGATTTTCTTTTTTTAGAGCAGTTTTAGGTTCATAGGAAAATTGAGAAGGGACAGAGGTTTCCCATTACCATGGCCCACACAGACACGCATAACCTGCCCTATTACCAACATCATTCACCAGAGGGGAACACTTTAGCTGCATCTTTTTCTATTTTTTGAATGATGAGAAAACAGTGCTTAGCTACACATGAATGCCTATGTTTTCTTAAGCTAATAATAAAAGCAGCATGCTTCATTTTAAAGGCTAGAAGGAACTTTAGTGACTGCCGTATTGAAGCTGCTCTTCTTACAGAAAGGGAGCAAAGGCAGGTAAATAAGTTGCTAAAAGTCACAATGTTAAGGGGGTCCAAAGCCTTTGAGACTATGATGCAGGTCTGACTCTCGTGGTTTTAATTTTCCAAGACCATAGCATGCTCCATAACTTTCAACTATACATAATGCCTTCTAGGAGTAATTTGAAAATGCAAATCAGGCTGATGTTAGCTATAACTATCTACATGACCACCTTATTCCCATAGCTAGTGGGCCAGATGAGAAGAAAATTTGCATTGACCTTTATGTTCAGGGCTGACCCAGTGGCCCTGGTATGCTCCCTTAGGCACTGTGGGCTCAGAGGACCCTGAGGGGAGGAGGTGGTGCTGGAAAACAAGAAACCGGAGAAACTCAGGCTGAGAACACACCACTGTAATCATAGCACACACGAAGTCGATGTACTTACAAAGGGCCACACAGGCACTGGGGTGTATGTTCGTACCTATGAAAATACATTTTCAGCTGGAGACTTACATCGGATATTCTTAGGAATATTTTCATTTTATTCAGCTCTCATATCTTATCAAGAAAAATCCAGGAACAAGTATATATCACTAAGCAATAGCTATTGCAAAACATGTGGGAATAGGCAATCTTTGGTCCATCTTAAAAACTCTTGGACTTATAAATGACTTAATTAGTGGCCCTTCACCCTGACTGTACATTCAAATTATCTGAGGAGCTTATACAAAATGCTAATACCTGGACTCCATCCCGGATCAATTATATCAGAATTTTAAGAGCAAGGTCTAGGCATCAGTGCCATTCTTGTCCTTGTATTTCCAAAATACATGTTAATTCTCATTTAATGATTAAATCAAAAATACATGCTTTTTTAATATCTCCTTTACATAGGTATGATAGGCATCAAGTATACATACACACACACACATTAATGTGTTTCGTACCGTGAAGGAGGGGAGCTTTCTAAAATAATGGTTTCGTATTTTCCACTGTAGAAACTTTACATTTCTACTTTGGTTTTTGCTGGTGATATTGTTGTTTGTTTTTCCCACAATTAATTACAAAATGCCAACACCCCCTGACCCCACCCCCACATACATACATACACAAAGGTCAGAGTCCCTTGCTCACCACAAGAAGTACTTCTCTAGACTGACACTGATCAATTAATTAAAATATCAATTCCTTTGTTCAAACAGGGAAAAATCCATTTAACCACATCATCATCTAACCCACATTAGCTTTACTATTTAGCATGTCCATTAAGGTACCATTCAAGGGTTTTTAAAAAGTGGAGCAGAAATTTAGATATGCTATGCAAACTATCTTTGATCACTCTTCTCACTTGACCCAATTATTAAGTGAGGTCAGTTGGGCTGACACAGAAAATAAAGAAAAGAGGACTTTAACTGATATGGCACAACAGAATTGCTAGGTAGAGTCCCCATCCAATGCTATCTTTCCACACAATTATCTTAATGTACTGATTCTCTTCAGTTCAGTTCAATTCAGTCACTCAGTTGTATCTGACTCTTTGTGACCCCATGGACCGCAGCATGCCAGGCCTCCCTGTCCATCACCAACTCCAGGAGTTTACCCAAACTCATGTCCATTGAGATGGTGATGCCATCTAACCATCTCATCCTCTGTCATCCCCTTCTCCTCCTGCCTTCAATCTTTCCCAGCATCAAGGTCTTTTCCAATGAGTCAGCTCTTCGCATCAGGTGGCCAAAGTACTGGAGTTTCAGCTTCAACATCAGTCCTTCCAATGAACACCCAGGACTGATCTCCTTTAGGATGGACTGGTTGGATCTCCTTGCAGTCCAAGGGACTCTCGAGAGTCTTTGCTAACACCACAGTTCAAAAGAATCAAGTCTTCGGTGCTCAGCTTTCTTCACAGTCCAACTCTCACATCCATACATGACTACTGGAAAAACCATAGCCTTGACTAGACGGACCTTAGTCGGCAAAGTAATGTCTCTGCTTTTTAATATGCTGTCTAGGTTGGCCATAACTTTCCTTCCAAGGAGTAAACGTCTTTTAATTTCATGGCTGCAGTCACCACCTGCAGTGATTTTGGAGCCCAAAAGAGTAAAGTCAGCCACTGTTTCCACTGTTTCCCCATCTATTTGCCATGAAGTGATGGGACTGGATGCCATGATCTTAGTTTTCTGAATGTTGAGCTTTAAACCAACTTTTCACTCTCCTTTTTCAGAGGCTCTTTAGTTCTTCTTCACATTCTGCCATAAGGGTGGTATCATCTGAGGTTATTGATATTTCTCCTGGCAATCTTGATTCCAGCTTGTGCTTCATCCAGCCCAGCGTTTCTCATGACGTACTCTGCATATAAGTTAAACAACCAGGGTGACAATATACAGCCTTGATGTACTCCTTTCCTATTTAGAACCGATTCTCTTACTAATTAGCAATTCTGCCCATAAGTGCAGGCTTCAAAACAGGCAAATAGGCAGAAATGTTATATATCCTCATTTAAAGTATTTCATTTACATTAAATAAATCAAATAGAGTATAAATCTCTTTTCATTTCTTTTTGTCCATAAGAAGTTCCTGTAAGGGAAGTACTATTTCTATTTATCTCTCTTTTTTATAAATGATCCAATACTTAACTAATAAATAAGAAGCTATTACAATTCACTATTTGAATTTTGGCATTTTTAATGTCAATGGTAATGGACTTTTTCTTTAATATTTAAAACAAAAACTGAAATGACTTCTGGGGACTATGAAAGGAAGAAAAAGTTTCCTTTAGAACTTTACTCATGAATAACTTTTTCAAAATCAGTAAGCAATTACTATTTAAAACATAGAAAAATGCACAATGTACAAATGCACATAAAATCCAATTATTGTGCTAACCTTTGTGACTCAGTCTCAGAGTTAATCTAGGTTCTAAATGCCCAGCTCCACAGGCTAGCAGGCCAATAACTCTCAATTTCTCACAATGGTTTTGTCACATTCAAATAATCATTAAACAAATACCCCATTTAATCACCCAAGAAAGAATAACCAACTCAAATACCTACAGGAAGCAGGTGGACAAAGTAATTGAATGTGTACATGGAGGGAAGAAGAGATGAAGGAGGCAAGGTGGGGTTCTGGCAATAATGCCCTTACTAAAAAAAGGTAGCTATAAAAAGTCAGATTTTATATGAAACTTATTAATCCTATATGTCAGAAACTAATGCAAACTACTTCTATTTCTTCATAGGCTACTTACTTCTCTCTGAACTAGGAGGCAGCCTTCACTGCTGATCCAGAGGATAAAAAGGAAGATAATTCAAGGGAAGAATAAAAAAATTCACATTACTTCTGTTTTCCATAAGCCTTCCCCTGAACTTTGCTTTTCTGTAGTCTGCATCTGTCAACTCCTATGCAGTAATGCTTTAGTGTCTGCTTTCTTCAAGATTTCATCTTGAGTTGTTCTAATTTGGTCTGAACCCCTGAAAATGTTCTCAAGCAAACACAGAACTCAAGCAAAAAGAAGACTGAACCTTTCTCTTTTATTTTATTGAAGTGCAGTTGATTTATGTGTTAATTTCTGCTACACAGCAAAGTGATTCAGTTATTTACACACACACATATAGATACAGACACACATTATTTTTATATTCTTTTCCATTATGGCTTATTACAGGATGTTGAATATATCAATAGTTCCCTGTACTGTACAGTAGGACCTTGTTGTTCCTCCCCCCGCTTTTTTTTAATGAATGGTAGTGATTCAGAGAATGGATAACCGAACATGAATCACTTGGAAACATGAATAAATATAAACAGTGAGATTTTGCTCACTCATGCTCTCTGTTTTTATCAACATTTTGAGGGAGAAGCTGAATGAAAAGTAAGAGGCTACAATCACAGGAGATTAACAACAGTTACACAAACACTGCCTCCAACCAAACATAACCTATTTAACAAGATTCCAAAAGAATACAACTCAACTATCTGACAAACTTCATCGGTCAACTGCTTGTAAGATAGAGACAGACGTAATTTTGTAATACAGGTGAATAAATCAAGGGACGTGACATAGATAAGTATCCCTATGGTGACACAATTTGCATGTTCTACCTAGGAGAAAAAAAAACACCTATATTTTTACAAATGTGTTTGTGACAGCATACAGGAGGAAACGCGGAATTTACATGTCAGCTCTGCCTGTGAATGGATTACCTTCATATATACGAAGTGAAAGTAGAATAATTTTATACTTCAACAAGTCTACTTTTCTTACCAAGTGCCTGAGATAGAAACTGACAATTCCACACTGTTTTTAAAGCTTATTCCCTCCCTTCATTTACCGTACTTTGCAGCAAAATCTTGTATTTTCTTTCATAAATCCTCAAACTCTTATTTCTTTCCTTAAACTGTCAAAATACATAAAGTCATTAGTAACTAAAAGGAAGAAAATAATAATAATAGTTACATACATACATCCCTACACTTTTATGGTTTACATGCAATAGCAAATGTATTTTTAAAGCAAATATAATTATAAGGTAAATATAGTTTTTCAATAAAGCTATTAAATTCAGATATAGCCCTGGCTATGTGATAGTTAACTAATATATGTTAAAAATTAGCTTCACTATTATAAACTGAGTCACTACCTCATGTCTCTCATTTAAAATCATGTGTTATTAACTCAGTCAAGGCAAACCACAGCTTAAGGACAAAATTAAAAACTTATAACTAAGAAATACCTAATAACAACAAAAAGTCAAGGTTGGCAATAAAACAAAGAAAATGGCTTTATAACAACAAACTCAGAGATAATATGATGAGAAATAAGTAGGTCCACAACGAAGTCTTCCAACTGAACTTGAGTTCAACCAAATGAAAGAATAAAATTAGGGGTAATTTGTATCAAACACAAACACATTCAAAGAAGAAAAGTAAGAGAACAGATATTCTGAAAGGAAACAAGACATAGCAAATATTCAATAACTGTTGGTTACTGATGTCTTTTTTCATCTATAGAATCTGACCAACTAACCCTTGCCTTCAGATAAGTCAAATGCTGTAAGAACAGGAGACACCATGTACCACATCACCACCCCTGGCTGCCTTTCCAGGCTACTGATCAGACTACCACGTGAAGTCAGATAAACACCTTCTTAGCAATCTGCTTCTGCCCTGGGGCTTCACTGGTTACCTAGGAATGAAATAATATGTATGCATGTAGATTTCCACACCCAGATACTGAGTACAGGGTTCTAGAAAATACAGCTCAGATGCCTTACAGAAAAAGAAACATTAGTGGATAATTCGTGTTGCTGGTGTTCATGTTTAGTCCTAAGTCGTGTCCAACTCTGCGACTCCATACTGCAGCCTGCCAGGCTCCTCTGTCCATGGGATATCCCAGGCAAGGACACTGGACAGAGGTGCCATTTCCGTCTCCAGGGGATCTTCCCAAGCGAGGGGTTGAACCCAAGACTCCTGCGTTGGCAGGAGGATTTTTTTACCACTGAGCCATCAGGGAAGCCAGATAATTCATGTACTGCACAGCAGATACATTAGATAAAGAATAAAATTAATGGCACACTGAACAGCTGAATAAAATTCCACCTCTGTTAAATGAAAAGGTTTTCTTAAGTCAATGTAATATATAATATGTAGGAATTACTCATAAATGCGAATAATCAATCCATATGCATTCAGGACCTAGGAATTGCTAGGACTTGTGTTACATACCTGGGATTACAATATCCCTGTACTTCAGGTGCTCGTAATCTAGTGGGAAAGACAAGAAATCAAACAAGCACAGTGCAGAACCTATGCTGTGGCGCCTGCTTTGAGGGTCCTAAGTACAAGGCTTAATAATGGAAGTACTTGAAGCCCATGCTACGCTGAGACTGGAGGACGAAGGTCTAAGGGGATTTGGTTTCTAAAGGAGGTGACATCTAATCTAGCAATCTGGCAAAGAAGTGGAGGGAAGTGTGCTCCAGGCAGATGAAAGCCCACATTCAAAGACTCTGAAGCAACAGTGTTCGGAAGGAGAAGCAAATAGGAACGCAGAAATAGAAAGAGCTTGGACTTTATCCTTTAAGTAAAGGGAAACCATGAAAAGACTTTAAGCAAAGGAATAATACTGAACTGCCTCAAGAATACTGGAGTGGGTAGCCAGTCCCTTCTCCAGGGGATCTCCCCACCCAGGGACTGAAGCCAGGTCTCCCACATTGAAGGCAGAATCTTGACCGTCTGAGCCACCAGGGAAGTCCTTGAATACTAGGGCTTCAGTTAACTAAATCCACATGACATCTAAAATCAAATTCCAGTTAATCATTAGAGTCTTACTCCCATTTCTATTTAAGCAATTAATTGAACCAACAAATACAATTTTTTTTTTCTTCAAAAAAGCTACTTGAGAATTGAAGTGGGAGTGGACAGTGAGATGTCATAAATACACACACACACACCTTGGGCTTTTGGTTCATAGATATCTTAGATATCACAGATATCTTAAGACAGTCACAGACAGTCAAGATGAACAAGGGCACAGAAGCAGGGATACCAGAAAAACCGGGGCATGCTCTGGGAAAGCAAGTAACTGTGGCTCCTCCTAACAGCAGAATGATTCGGTCTCAGAAAGAAAAATTATTTTTTTAACACAAAGAGTGATAAGATGGAATGGGAGATAAAATGCCTTTAATTTCATTTAGAAGCTAGTGGAGAAGAACTAAAGCACTGTAAACTGAATACATCTCACACAAGATGCATGAAAAAACCACAGTGAGTGTAGGAGGAAATGGCAACCCACTCCAGTGTTCTTGCCTGGAGAATCCCAGGGATGGAGGAGCCTGGTGGGCTGCCGTCTATGGGGTCGCACAGAGTCAGACACGACTGAAGTGACTTAGCAGCAGCAGTGTAGGAGAAACCCAAGCCACACAAAAATATTTGAGTTGTTTTTTTTTTTAACACTTTCAGTTTAAATTAATAATTTCCTCTTTTCAGGGCTACACTAAATGTTTTGGATTAAATCAATATAGAGGAGGAAAAATATATATATAAATTCTCATCAGTTAGTCTAGATTTAACTAAAGCAAATGAGAAAGAGACATTGTCTCTTGTCTGCAAAAAGATCTGCACAGTGAATTATCAATGAAAGAAATCTTAGAAAATAAGGCAAGACTGTCACATTTTAGTGACTGTATCCTTCAGGTGGTACATACTGACGAGTGAGCCTTCAGCAGCTGTGAGGGGAGAGCGCTGCCCTCTCGTTCTTACTCTGACTCCACAGTGCTGTGGGACCACAAGGCTGCCATCCACTCAAACACATTAAACCGTCTTCATCTACAGCAGTGCCCTAGATATGCCAGCAACACTACGGAGTGCTGCGAGATAGACTCAGCAAAACACAGAGTAACACTGCAGTCACCGGGCTGTTCATGAGCTAAAAATAATAAAACTGCAACCTTATCTCCCCTCCATTCCTGGAAAAACCTAAGGAAGATTCAAATCCCACAGTATCCTAATAGATTATCATTTATACTAACGTGTAACATCACACATACCGGTAACATATCTATGAACCAAAAGTCCAAGGTGTGTGTGTGTGTGTGTGTGTTTAAGACATCTTCCTTAAACAGCTATGGGACAAAAGCCAAGGGCAGTATCATGATTTGATTTCTATGTCATGCTCATGAACCCAATCTTGGCACTTGTTTCTTTTAACTGAGTCAGCTTATGGGACTTCCTGCTAAATAGTAGCTTCCCAAAGTTTATAAACATTATTTGTTCAGGAGCAAACTGTTATAAAAATTATCGAAGGGCAGCCACCAAATTCGTTTATTATGTTTACTACCAGCAAATCAGCATTTTTCATTTTTAGTGTTACCTTGTCACAATGCTATAGCCTGCCTTCAAAAACTCTGCCTAGAAGATGGAGCCTATATGCTGTAACACTCCATAGCCACCATTAGCCACAATCCACTCCACCTCAAATCCCTCTGCTTCCTCAATTCCCTCTCCCCTCCTTTTTCTGAGTTTTGAGCATATTTCCTCTTTGTCAAGGTGACTCTTCCACTCATTTTCTTGAAAGTGCCTCACTGCTCACTCTAATTTTTTTTTTAATCAATTAAGCAGAATAGTTCTTTAAACATTTTCAGAGTCTCCTGATGAATTGACTCCTTTTTGCTTGCTACAAAAATTCTCAAGTCTCCCCATGGGAGGAGGAAGGGGAGGAAAGAAAGAACCTTTCCTCTAATCCTGTTCCTTCTCAACACAATACCTCCTCTTCCCTCTATGAATGCCTTAAAAATAAAGACTGCCTCAGCCTGCTAATTCCTCACTTCCCACCCCCACCTCACCCCTGGGTATTCTGGTTATGGCATTTCTACTTTGCTTAAAATGCTCTCCTACACCTCACGTTCCTGTTTTTCCACATGCCCACTGCTCTATCTGCTGACCAGTCAGAAACTTAGGGTCATCCAAGACCATTCAGGTCTGTCACTTAATGCCTGCAGTCAGTTACTAAGGTCTAATATTTAGTTGATATTTCTATTTGTCTCAAATATCCCTCTCAGTGCCAGTGCCTTGCTTTGGGCACTTTTAACTTGCACCTAAAATATGGTGAAACCCTTCTAACTAGCCCATCCACCTTAATCAATCCACTGCTTGCAACATGCTATAATAAATCTTTCCAGCCATAAACTTGACCAGTCCCTACTTACAATTTACCCTATACCCTGATGGCAGAAAAATCTTCCAGAAGCCCTGCAGCAATCATGTCACTCTCTGCTTTCAATCTTCACTAGCTCCACATTCTCTGGTAAATGAAGTAGTCTTCTTAGTTTGTTACTCAAGGCTTTTGCACAGTATGGCACCAAACTATCTTTTTAAATCTATTTCTAAGTTATACTCAATAATTCAAATAAACAGTATTAAATTGTTATTCGCATCCATGAAGATAGGGATAAAAATTCACTTTTTCCTTCTCCTAACAAACACAAAAGTGGCATAAACAGAAAGCCTGTTCAATAATCATTCAATGGACAACCCACGGAATAAATAACCTAATCAAAAGAAAAAAGTTCAAGTTCCATGCAAACGGGGAATGTTGTATATATTCATTTTTACTGTCTTTTTTTTTTTAAAGCTTTCGTTTTTCTTTTTTTAGCTGCTATCTTTCCAGAACTCAGCAAACCTCCTGGTATTAACAAGCACTCATTAGGTTGGATTGTTGGGAAGGCAGGCATGCTGTGGTGCTAATCCACTTTGCTTTACAGCTGGGAAACACAGAAAGTACACCATTGTCATAATGAAGCACTTAAACGTGAACATCGTGGGCGATAACATACAAGTATCCGTAAGATAAGTGTCTAAATATGGCAGCACTCCAGGAATGTGATGTCAGTAGAAGGTGGGCCTTTACTTAGCCAGCCTCTATAGTAACTTGGCCATAGGTTTCTCTAAGAACCTGTTAAAAAATTTCCTAATTTTTTTTTTTTTTAATTTTACCATGGTAATCTCCATAGCAGAGTTAGCTGCTAAGGATTTCATTAAATGTCCGACAAATGGAGTTAAGGGCACATAATATGTGAGACAGGAAGGAAAATATACTTCATGTGCTTCAGGGAACACTAGACTTTGCAATCAAATTCTCTAAAGAATACTGTGCAAAGACAGCAACTTTCAAAATACAAGGTCAAAATGAAAAGACAAGGAGCTGAATTTATAGCACTTTTATTATTTAACTCTGTAACTTTCTAAGTGCCTAATAGATACTGCAGAATAAGAAGCGTTTTAAGACCTGTGAAGGGCTCAGATCATTCATACAGGTGCACATGCACCTATACAAAAATGTGCATTTTAAAAGTAAAAAGTTTGTTAGTTGTGACAAATGTGCATCTCTGTTTATTTCTCTATCACAAGGCATAGAGAGGCGTCCACTATCAGATGCTAAGTAAGGATGTTTAAACTGCTGCTGCTGCTAAGTTGCTTCAGTCATGTCCGACTCAGAGTGACCCTATGGACTGCAGCCTACCAGGCTCTTCCGTCCATGGGATTTTCCAGGCAAGAGTACTGGAGTGGGGTGCCATTGCCTTCTCCAATGTTTAAACTGAGCTTCCTTCAAACTCTGAAATAAAAGGAAAGGCTCACTGCATAATGCTGTAAGTTTCTAAAAGTATGTTCACTGATGCAAAGCAATTGCTTGCCAATCATACGAGATGCAGTATGTTAAAAGAGGTTTCAAAAGCTGTTCTCAAGTAAACCTTAATCTAGTTAAATGAACATACTAAAGTTTATCTCTTAGAAACAGCACATCAGCATACTGGCAAAAAGGACCTGTCCAACTTCTTTAATTTATTCACTTGTTTAATTTAGTGTTTATTTCTTAACTTAGAAGTTAGTTGGTCCAGTCTCTGATTCCCTATCACAACTTTAACTACTGGATAAGATCCATTTTTCATTAGCAGTAGCAATGTCATTTGCATTCAAATAAATCATGGTTTAAAACTCCTTTTTTGTAAGTTTTTTCTCCTATATAGATAAATGTAGCAATTCTATGAACTTTTAAGAATAGTTCCAAAAACTACATGTAAAAACTATTTTAATAATTTTTTGTTAGAACCCTACATTATAAAACTGGCTTCCAAAACAGGAAAGACCTGCGGTCCTATCAAATTTACTATAAGATGTACTCATTTTACATGTAACGAAGCCACACTTCCCTGTAAAAACTGTCTTGTGGCTAAATTTATAAAACACAATATGCATTCAATTTTAAAAACCAGACAAGAAAAACAGAAGGAATTCTGGACTTCACAGGTACACAAATAGAGATGATTCTGTCAGGATTAGTGATGGCAGCTGGTTTTAGCCACTGGCAAACCTACCTGCCCCTTCATACATGCGTTCCCCAGGGCCCTCAGAGAACTTCTCACAAATGCTCTTCTTCAGATATCAGCACTCCCCACCCATTTTGTTAAGTCCTCTAGATTTCTCTTTATAAAACCCCATGTGTTTTCTAAACCTCAAAAATTAAAAAGCAGCATTTAGTCAACATAAACTCACGACAAACATAACAATTCATACATTTAACTAGACAGTTCTCTCTGGTATACATAAAATCCATTCAACAATTCTGTTTCATTCAACCAATAAGAATTTCTTGGTGCCAATGACCACAGGTAAGTTGCAGTTATCTATTTTCCCACATACACCACCTAGATGTTGAAGTTAATATTTTATGTGTATAGATGATATTATCTGTTCACCTTTTAATTGGACAAAGCAACTATAAATTTAAAAGGTAGTAAGCACTGACAATTGTTTTTTCATGGGTAAGCCAATGGAACAAGAATGAAACACAGATAAAAAATGCCATAAATAAGGACAAAAACTTCTGACCTGTGGTTACTTATCTATTGTATACACTGCTTTTTAGTTCTGGCTTCAACTTGCCCTGCTTTGAGGGAAAGGGGTTCTTATCCCTTCCCCTCCCATCTTCAGGCATTATTTGTCTTCCTGTTACTGCATGAGTCAGCACCACTAGAAATGGACAGCTTCCTGCTGTTTATAAAGTGGAAAAGTCTTCTCCCCATGGAATGACACACTGTAGCTACAGCACAAACATGGGTAAAAGATGCACCCAAAATGTGGTGGGAAAAATTAAACACATGACAAAAATAAAAAACACAACAAAAATGCTTCTGCTAAACAAATGTCAACATTGCTCATTCACATAATCTACCTTTCTAAAAACAAAAAGTTAACACAACATACTGCTGTTATCTTAGTCATTCCTAATAATGATATAATAATTATTAACTCAATAATTAGGAATGACATTTTCTTTATTAGTAGTTAAGCCTAATTTGCTTCAAAAAGACTTCCCTGACATCATACTCCTCGTACCTGCAAGTTAGGTTAGATATCTTGATACGTGGCTGAGGATATTCCACTCTCTGTCCTTAGTCAAAAATATGACAATATTGTAATTCTATTTTTAGATTGATGTCCTCCACCGCAGAGCTACTAGTTCTATCATTCTAATGAAGCATTTAATAAGACTACACAGGATTAGTGAATGCCTTTAATAAACATGGCATGTCACATCATTACCTCATTTAATACTATAACTAACTCGTGAAGTATTATTAGCTCCATTTTATCTTTGAAGACATTTACCTAGAATCATAAGTAATTATAAGAATTATAACTAAGTGATATTGAGGATTTAAACCCAGTTCTATTAAGCATCAAAGCCTGAGTACTTCACAGAGATAGCCTCATCCTATAATATACAAGAAGCATAGGGTAATAAGGTAATCATGTCAAGATTTATTTACCTATTCAACACAAGCTTATTCATGAAAAATGTTTTCAACACTACAGACCATTAGCATACCTCTCTTTGGTACTGATCCTTGTCTTAGGCAAAACAACACAAAGATTATACATTTCAACAATCTGGGTTCCAGTCCCAATTCCCCCACTTAATTCTCTGTGTCTTAGTTTCCTTATCTGCACAGTGTGGATAATAACACCCTCTACTTCATAAAAGTAAGTTAACACTGTCTGCTTGAAATGCTACCTGGCAGAGTATGAAGGGCCAGGTATTTGTTAAGCAAAAACACTCTCATGGGGAGACTGTATCAAATCTGCTTAATGGCCAACTCTGCTGACAGCACAACATGTTCTTTATTTATAGAGAAACACCTTGTAACCCAAATACTTTTAAGCATGCCCTTAGGGCAAAGGAGCTAGGTGAAAGGGTGGACAATGAGCAAACTGTTCCCAGGTACGAATGAAGACCTAACAGCTGTGAGAAGGAAGCAAAAAAGAAACTAAAATGGTTTCAGACCTTCTCCAAAACAGCATTTTTCAACTTGATTTTAGATCATTTAAAATAGTAGATGTTAAGATCATACTTACTTCAGTAAGTAGATTTTGTAAATATTGATTATGATCCTCCAACTGATGATTTAATTGGTTTCAGTTCAGTTCAGTAGCTCAGTCGTGTCCGACTCTTTGCGACCCTATGGACTGCAGCACGCCAGGCCTCCCTGTCCATCACCAACTCCCAGAGTTCACCCAAACTCATGTCCATTAAGTTGGTGATGCCATCCAGCCATCTCATCCTCTGTCATCCCCTTCCGCTCCCGCCCTCGATCTTTCCCAGTATCCAGATCTTTTCAAATGAATCAGTTCTTTGTATCAGGTGGCCAAAGTATTGGAGTTTCAGCTTCAACATCAGTCCTTCAACATCAGCTTTAACATAAGTCCTTAACTGATTTAGCATGGTATGTATTATTAATCTTCTGAAAATACAAACTGGCATGTGTTACTTTCTAAATCAAGATTATATTTTGTAACTCCCCACTATCTGCACAAGAGTTTCTATTACTCTTAAAGAATTAATAAACCTAACTTCTTCACTCAAAAATTCTATTTTTAATACAGAAAATAATTAAAAATACTCTTTTTTACTAAGACAACTCACATTTATGAAATGGAGCCTCGAGTATAGGAGATTATAAGACATATAAGTAGCTTTATTTCCCCTCTTTTCAGAAACAAGCTTCAAATCTCTAGGATGAGAATGAATGAGGAGCAGAATGAAAGAATTCTTTTTTAAAATGGCTAACAATGCTACCACCTCTACAGGAACGATAGCACCAATCAACACTGTAGACTAAAAGGGGGGAGAAAAGTAATGAAATTTGAAAACATCTTGGACCAAGAAACAATAGGAAGTTGGCTATTATAGCTTAGAGCTATTTAAATTTATTTGAGTAAATCAGCACCTGAAAGAGGGGGGGAGAAAAGCTTTGTGTAATGAGACTGCAGAATAACTCTTTCAATAGAACAGTAAAAGGAGAACCATACATGAGAAAATGTGTTCAACTTTCAATCTGTTTTGGAGTCCTTATTCAATTAGTATTGAAGGATATCCCAGCTATTTTTCTACAACTTCCAAAATCTTTAATTATTTTATTTCAGCTAATCGGATCAAAGATCTGTTGAATTATTCAATAATTTAGGGCATAATTGATTCTGCAGGAATACTCAACCAACATTACTTTCTGATTTCCCAATTTCTTCTTTAGAAATGACACTCTTCTAGAGTTTAAATATGCCTTTCTTCTTTTTTCTTTTAATCCCTCCTTCTATCTACTATATTCTGGCATGAAAGTCATGGATGACATAAAAAGGATACTTGATGTATTTTCCATATTAGTAAAATCCTTCAGATTTTTTTTTTTTTTTGGCCTTAAAGAAAGTTTTCCTTCCCACAAATCCTGTCTATATAACTCAATGTTTCACTTCACAAAACATTTTAATCAAGCTAAAGTGAAGTTCCATTTAGATTACTACAAATCTAACAGGTAATTTATTGTATTTCAAGCCATTTTAAGCAATGAGACAATTTATAGCAAACAAGTTGTGTGAAAAAAAGCATTTAAAGCCTTTAAAAAAAATCAATCATCAATATCTCATTTTTATTTCTTAGTTACAAAATGCTCAAAACTTCAAAAATAAAAATGAATGGCCTCAAAGGTTAGTTACATAACATGGCTTGCAGGTCTTTCATCTAATCCTGTTTCTTCATTAGCCTCATTATTTCCTCATCACCCTCTCACTTAACGGTATATATTCCAGCACAAAGAACACCTCCCTGTTCTTCAAACTCTCTTCAGGCTTGACTCTAAACTTCTGCACAGACTATGTCTTCACTTGCACACTCCTCTTGTGGCACCTCCGCATGTAGCTAAATGCCACCTGTCCCTCTGGTCCTGCTGTCACTTCCCAGTAGGACACCTTCCCTGACTCCTCAGGGCTGAGGGTAGGCAGCCCCCTGTGCTCCTACAGCAGCTTGTTCTCCATAATAGCCTACAGAAGGTATACCTTCTTTCACGACAAATCCTAAGAACGATGGCTGTCAATACATGACAACCTTTCACCACTCACATCCCTATAGACCACTGTCAAGAAGATATAATACTGGAAAAAACAAAGTTCTCCCAAAGAGGAATTACTGCAAAGCTATTCTCCACCGTTATTTTCAATTACAACAAAAGTCTTACATGAGAAAAAGAGCACTACATCTTCCCAGATATTTGTACTTAATATTATTATATTATTGAAAGTTTTCTCCATGAGCCAAGGAATGCTGGCAATTTGATCTCTGGTTCCTCTGCCTCTTCAAAAGCAAGGAAGTTCCAGAAAAACATCTACTTCTGCTTCACTGACTATGCTAAAGCCTTTAACTGCGTGGATCACAACAAATTATAGAAAGTTCTTAAAGAGTTGAGAATATCAGATCACCTTGCCTGTCCCCTAAAAAACCTGTATGTGGGTCAAGAAACAACAGTTAGAACCAGACATAGAACAAATGATTGGTTTAAAATTGGGAAAGGAGTACAACAAGGCTGTGTATTGTCATCTTGCTTATTTAACTTCTATGGAGAGTACATCATATGAAATGCTGGACTAGATAAATCACCAGCTAGAATCCAGATTACCAGTAGAAATATCAACAACCTCAGATATGCAGATGATACCACTCTAGGCAGAAAGTGAAAAGGAACTAAAGGGCCCCTTGATGAGGGTGAAAGAGGAGAGTGAAAAGGCTGGCTTGAAAATCAACATTAAAAAAATTAAGATCATAGAATCCAGGCCTATCACTTGATGGCAAATAGAAGGGGAAAAAGTGGAAACAGTAACAGATTTTACTTTCCTGGGCTCCAAAATCACTGTAAACAGTGACTCTTCTGGCACCCCTCTCCAGTACTGTTGCCTGCTCCTTGGAAGGAAAGCGATGACAAACCTAGACAGCATATTACAAAGCAGAGACATCACTTTGCTGACAAATGTCTGAAGAGTCAAAGTTATGTTCTTTCCAGTAGTCACATACGGATGTGAGAGTTGGACGATAAAGAAGGCTGAGCACTGAAGAAGTGATGCTTTTGAGTCGTGGTGCTGGAGAAAACTCTTGAGAGTCCCTTGGACTGCATGGAGATCAAACAGGTCAATCCGAAAGGAAACCAGTCCTGAATATTCACTGGAAGGACTTATCCTGAAGCTGAAGCTCCAATACTTTAGCCACCTGATGCAAAGGGCCAATTCACTGGAAAAGACCCTGTGCTGGGAAAGATAGAGGGCAGGAGGAGAAGGGGGTGGCAGAGGATGAGATGGTTAGATAGCATCACCAACTCAATGACATGAACTTGAGCAAACTCTGGGAGATAGTGGAAGACACAGGAGCCTGGCATGCTGTAGTCCACCATTTAGTGACTGAACAACTACTCAAAGTAAAACTTGAAAACCAAACTCATTCCAAAATTCTTCCAGAATTCAACGAAAGAACTGGTATGTTTTCTTCAGACCAAACACCCCAAACTATTAAATATTATGCATGTAATAGTCCACCTGGGCCTTCCCCAATGTCTCAGTGTAAAGAGTCCACCTGCAGTGCATAAGACACAGGAGACGCAACTTCAATCGTTGGGTAGGGAAGATCCGCTGCAGGAGGGCATGGCAACCCTCTCCAGTATTGTTGCTTGCAGAATCCCATGTACAGAGGAGCCTGGTGAGCTACAGTCCATAGGGTCACAAAGAGTCAGACATGACTGAAGCAACTGAGCGCGGGTGTGCGCACACACACGTCCCCCTATCTATTTCTTTTAATTGTCTTTCAACCTTCTTTGCTGGAAGCTTTTTATGTAAAGAGGGTGCATTTACATTTAACTAAGGTTTTGTATCAATGTTATGGAAACCTACCACATTAAACAACAAAGGAAATAAAAAGAACCTTCAAAGAAGGACCCCCACACGCTGAAATTTGTAACTTAAACCTAGAACACAACAAACTACTCAAGCAGTAATTTGATTCATCAAAGTGAAAGTGAAAGTCTCTCAGTGGCGGCCAACTCTTTGGGACCCCATGGAATAGTCCCTGGAATTCTTCAGGCCAGAATACTGGAGTGAGTAGCTGTTCCCTTCTACAGGGGATCTTCCCAACCCAGGGATCGAACTCAGATCTCCCACATTACAGGCAGATTCTTTACCAGCTGAGCCACCAGGGAAGCCCAAGAATACTGGAGAGGGTAGCCTATCCCTTCTCCAGCGGATCTTCCTGACCCAGGAGTCAAACCGGGGTCTCCTGCATTGCAGGCTGATTCTCTACCTAATTCATACATCTGGAAGCGTAGTTGTTGACTTTGACAGAAAGGAAACAATACTGATTTTTTTTTCCCTGAAGATCAATCTTTTTAAAATTGCTTCAGTCTTTAATCAAAATTTAAATTCCTCTTATGCCAGCTCAATCTTTTTCACTGAATTTTTTTCACAGTTACACATTTTAATTTTTCGTCATTAGTCCTGTTTTTTTAAGTCCCCCCCACCAATTTGTGAAAAAATGTATGGTACTTTCTCATCCATTAAATTCACCATCCCATCTTACATTTATGTACTACATATTAATTAGACATCCACTGTGTCTAATGGAAAATGGGATTCTCCATTTTAAGAACACATGAAAAGACTTTGTTTTTTTAGAACAATTTTAGATTTAAAGGGAAACAGAATGGAAAGTTACAGACCTCCCTCCAGCCCACCTCTCACAGTATTCCCTTCTATTAACATCTTGTGTGAGCATGATACATCTGTTACAACTGAGCCAATATTGAAAAGTGAAAGTTAACAGTGAAAGTCACTCAGTTGTGTCCGACTCTTTGTGATCCCATGGACTATACAGTCCCTGGAATTCTCCAGGCCAGAATACTGGAATGGGTAGCCTTTCCCTTCTCCAGGGGATCTTCCCAAACCAGGGATTGAACCCAGGTCTCCTGCATTGCAGGCAGATTCTTTACCAGCAGAGCCACAAAGGAAGTCCAATATTGATACATTATTATTACCTAAATCCACAGTTAAAATTAGTGTACTTTTCATGTTGTACAGTTGTGTGAGTTGTGACAAATGTGGGTCATGTATCCACCACTGTAAACTATAAAGAGTAGTTTAAATGCCCTAAAAACCCTCTGTGTCTCACCTATTGCTGACTCTTGCTCTCCTGTGCTTCCTGAGCCTTTGGGTATCACTGATGCTTTTACTTGCTCTATAGTTCTACCTTTTCCAGAAAATCAGATAGTTGGAATCATAAAGCGTGTAACCTTTTCAGATTTCACTTATTTCACTCAGCAATAAAGACTTGAGGTTTTTCCCTGTCATGGTTTTATAGCTCATTTCTTTTTTATCTCTGCCCCAGTTTGTTTACACTTTCACTTATTGTAGGACATCTTGTTTGTTTCCACGTTTTGTCAATTTTGAATAAAGCTGCCATAAACATTCATGTGCAGGGTTTTACATGGACATAAGTTTCCAACTTATTCTGGTTGAGTTGGTCTTTTTGTAAAAATGGAAAAGCATAGTTGCTATGTTTGTTTTTTCCCTAAGAAAATTAATACCTGCTTTTTTTCTAATTTCCTAACTCCTGCCAACTCTTTCATTTGCAATTAGTTACCTATATTTATATAACTAAGTACGTAAGAGTTTCTAATGGTTCCTGTCTCTCCAGAGATTCTTTCACAAGCAGGATTAAGTGGGGTGCACATTCAGTTTAAACATGCACACAATCCCCATTAGACAGAAAAGTCAGCCACCACTTCTACAGAAGAGATGTACACAGCCTTGCAAAATGCTCACCAAAAATTAAATCATACATGTATACGGGCTTCATCTTTTTCCACTGACAATCCTTAGTCAAAGTCAATGAATGATATTTATTAAGTATTTACTATAAGTCAGGAGTTGGCTGCAAACAGGGTCTCTACTTTCTGTTTATCAGTGGTTTGAGTGGCGAGAGTTCTCTCTATATCAATGACATACAATGTTCTCCTTAAACAGAAATTTCCACAAAAACTGAAGCAATCAGTCATAACTCTAAGATAGTGACTATATTTTAGTTTTATAAGTCCTCTTCTATCTCCTGAGATCCACTTTGACTTAACTTAAAGCCTAAATAAGTCAGATATTTTTCCCTAGTCACAATGTTGAGCCTGCCTAATATATAAAAATGCATATTTATAATACAGACCCACTTCTCAATTCTTACATGGCAGCAAACAGAAAGGAATAAAAGCTAAAAAATTAAGTACAGTTTTTTTTAACTATGACTTTAAAGTTCAGTGTTTTGGTATAAATTTAACACTGTGTTCACTTTATTCTTTCTATACAACTGTTTTTCACTGAAGTATAGTTGATTTATAACACTGTGTTAGTTTCAGGCGTACAGCACAGTGATTCAGGTTTTTAGATGAATATGTATGTTCTTTTCAGATTCTTTTCTCTTATAGGTCATTACAAAATATTGAGTATAGTTCCCTCTGCCATACAGTCATAACTGTATGCCACAACCATAACTGTATGGTTATATAGTCAGACTATATAAAATAGATAACCAACAAGGACTTACTTGTCGGTTATCTATTTTATATAGTATATATGTCCATATACTTTTAAAAAAACTATAAGCTTATAACTTAGAATTAAGTTATAACTATATATCATATAAGGACAGTATCTTTCAATGTATTTTATTTAAAAATTATCTTATTAATCTCCCTGTCATTTATCAGCCCTGCACTATAACTTCACTATTCCAAATCTGCCTCTCACTAGCTTTCAGAATTAGGTCCACTGAAATAGACGGGGAAACAGTGTCAGACTTTATTTTGGGGGGGCTCCAAAATGACTGCAGATGGTGATTGCAGCCATGAAATTAAAAGATGCTTACTCCTTGGAAGGAAAGTTATGACCAACCTAGATAGCATATTCAAAAGCAGAGACATTACTTTGCCAACAAAGGTCCGTCTAGTCAAGGTTATGGTTTTACCAGTGGTCATGTATGGATGTGAGAGTTGGACTGTGAAGAAAGCTGAGCACCGAAGAATTGATTCTTTTGAACTGTGGTGTTGGAGAAGACTCCTGAGAGTCCCTTGGACTGCAAGGAGATCCAACCAGTCCATTCTAAAGGGAGTCCATTCGAAGGGAGGTGGGAGGAGGGTTCATGTTTGGGAATGCATGTACACCCATGGTGGATTCATGTCAATGTATGGCAAAACCAATACAGTATTGTAAAGTAAAATAAAGTGAAAATAAAAATTTTAAAAAATAAAAAATAAAAATAAAGGAGATCAGTCCTGGGTGTTCTTTGGAAGGAATGATGCTGAAGCTGAAACTCCAGTACTTTGGCCACCTCATGCGAAGTGCTGACTCACTGGAAAAGACTCTGATGCTGGGAGGGATTGGGGGCAGGAGAAGAAGGGAACGACAGAGGATGAGATGGCTGGATGGCATCACCGACTCGATGGACCTGAGTTTGGGTGAACTCTGGGAGTTGGTGACGGACAGGGAGGCCTGGCGTGCTGCGATTCATGGGGTCACAAAGAGTCGGACACGACTGAGTGACTGAACTGAACTGAAACATCCAGAGGGAAAAGTGATGCCCTCCTCGTCAGCCCCTCCATCTCCCGTCTGCTGTGGTTTAGAAATAACACCTGCTCAGAAACAGACCCCTCCATACAGACCTCAGGGCTCCTGAACTGTGTGCTTCCTGAGTCTCTCTGCTACAAAGCAAATCCTGAAACCACATAGCTTCCCTGTGACCTGAGAACGGAAGGTCAACCTTCTACCCCTACCTCTGACCTGTGCTAGCAATGTCAGAAGTAGGGTTTGTGTAAGGCAGTCCTAATATCTGCCCATGGCACTTTCACCTTCAAAGTTTTTTTGATTTAGACAATAAATTATGTGGTCCCCATGGTCAAAAGCACCCAGTCACACTCATTCACTTTCCATATTCCCTACTGTCCCTTTAAATAGCCACCCATGCCGATACCCAGCCCCTTCACGCCACCGGCTGTCAAACTTACGGAACTCCAACTACAGGAGTTCCACAACCACTAGTTTTCACTTACACTATATTCTATGAAGGAGTGACTTTAAATTTCTACAAATTTTTTTTTATGAAAACTGAGTGGCTTCCCCTTAAAGCATTTTCTCAACTAAAAAGTGCCATAAAAATGTCTTGCATCAGAATTAGGAGTGTAACATCCTTCTTGAATAAAAGAATCTCAAGCCAATCACCTTCTCACTAAGAAAAGTTTGTTACATGTTATAAAGTCACAGTAGGAGCTACTGTAGGGAATTCAAGATTCATAGTAAAGATGAGCACCTGGAATTCAAGTCAGTTTTTAAAAAGAAGAAATCATGGCCACAAAACATCCAATTCATTTTACAGATAGCAAGACCAAAAAAAAAAAAAAAAAGTGATCCAGGAACAACAGAGGCATGAGTAAGAATTCAGTGGGAAATGAGTTTTCAGTAGTTTATTTAAGGGTCTGAGGATTTAGAGAGCAGAATGAACTAAGGCAACAAAGATGCTTCAGGAGGCACTGAAGGGGTAGGAGCAGAGAGAGGCAGGGAGCAGATGACCGGCAGTATCAGGCACCTGATCATGCTTCATCTCTATGGACAGCCGACAATCATTCAGAATTTCCATTAGGGAGCAGTGAAGAAATGCATTCATTCCTGTGACTTGCGTGTGATAACTGCTAAAGGATGAGTGCTGTATATAACTTGTCTTGTGTCAGAATGAGCCTGGCCCATCAAAAGATTAACTTGCAGAGTCATTTACCAGCTCAAATGTGCTTGGTCTGAAACTTGATTGAAACCAGCTGAGCCGATGACATCACCACAGACTTTTCACTATAGAAAGGGCAAGCTCTGCGAGGTCAGGAAGCAGAACTAAGCTCGGTGCACAGAAGCCAAGCTCCAAGAGGGAAGAGCCAAGGCCAAGTTCAGAGGAGGAGAGACTCATTCCAAGAAGCAGCAAGGGTGAGCAATCAACTCAGAGACAGCTGCAGAGAAGAAAGAACACAATGGAAATTTTCCTTTAAGGACTGGGGCTGCTGTCTCTACCAGAGAAGTAAATCTACAGCAAAGCCTCCAAGGAGAAACTGATGGAAGCTCTTTCAAGTCTTCAGTTCTTGCCACTGCATTAAACTGTAGCATCATTACGGGAGGCGCATTCAGGAAGTCGGCCACTCAACATGTACTAACTGAGCACCTACATTGATCAGGCACTGTTGTAGGAACTGGGAATACATTTGTGAATAAAATGGACCAAAGTCACTGGAATGAAAAATAGTTAAAAAACAGACAATGATAAAGCATGTCAAAAAAAAAGTGTTGCAGAGAAAATTAAGATGAGAAAGTGGTTCAGTGGAGAGTGGTGATATTTGAGCGAAGATTAGGGAGATGGGGAGATGAGCCACTTGGGTATCTGAGAGAAGAGCAGGGTCGGCAGAGGTAACAGTGAATGCCAAGGCCTTGAGGTGGGAGCGTGTTTTCTGTGGGGAAGGAACATCACGACAGCCAGTGCTGCTGGTCAGAAGGAGCAAAGGGAAGCAGGCATTGGAACAAATTAATTTCATTTAGACAGGCAAGGGTTCTGCTAGTGGCTGGATAAGAACGTTGGCTCAGGAAAGAGTTTGTTATCTCAAGACAGAAAAATTATAGCATGTTTTTCTGCTAATGGGAAAGATCCTGTAAGGAGGGAAAATAATGCTGCAGAAGAGAGAGGAACTTTCCAGGGCAGTGCCACCCCCAGGTAGTTAAAAGGGGGTGAGATCTAGTGAAGATGGGGGTCTGCCCTTCCCCCATCTTTCTGTCACAGTGAAACTGATGTGTACTGGCTACAGGGTGATTCGGTTTGTTTATGTTTTTTAATAAAATGGTCTTGGCTAGGAATGGCAGTGGGTCAGGAAAACTTGCCACACTTTCTGAAATTCTTCAGTTATTTGGGCTAGGCATACCTGGGTTTAAATGAATCAAACGTAATAACGAGAATGGAGTAGAACATACAACATCCAACTCAGGAAAACAAACTCCTGTTGGTATTTAAATTTCTTTTCCTTTTCCCATCCTTCCAAAATTTTGTTTCAATTTTATATGACAAAATAATAACCTTCTACTCAATCAGTGAAAACACTTAACAAAGGCAGCTTGCCAGTTATCATGGGTGTTTCTTCCTGCACTTGGTTCCTAAATGACAAAGCACAAGAAGGCAAACAGGAGGACAGAATTTGCATTCAACACACACTAAGATCTTAACCCAGAAGTACAGCTTCATGGTCTTTCTATATCTACAAAAATTGAATTTAACTTTGGTAGTTCTCTACCACATACCTTTTCTTGGGAAGATCTAGTCCAGATAACAAGAACTTTTCATCATCTTCCCCTCAGTGACGAGTTAAAAGTGCCTTGGAATTATTCTCTGTGAGTACAGGTAACCCCACTACAAAAATCATTGAAATATGGCTTCACTGCTAAAACTTATTTTGAAATGGGGTGCTTCCGAGCCCTAGTAACCACTTCATATCTATCTGGTGGCAGCAAAGCCAGAGCTAAGTGGTGACAGAAAAACAACAGTTTTTCTCTCCTATCTGTGAAAATCAGAAGATGGTAAAGATTAGGACGAGAGGGATGTGATGGACTGACCTCCCTGGAATGCAGTGGAGGACTCAAGTCTGACCTATGTGTCTAGAGCGCTTCCCAGATGACTACTTCAAGTCGGGACAAACCTCTGGGGACCTATTCCAGAGGAGGGGTATGCAGCACGTCCTCTGCTATCTGATTGACTTCTGGGCTTCCCATGGTCCTCCCATGAGGAGTAAGTGTCTGACTCACACTTGCTCTGGGTGCTTCTCACTGACTCTTATTTCCTCTCTGACCTGACTGTGGACTTTATCAGTTCAGTTTAGTTCAGTCGCTCGGTCGTGTCCAACTCTTTGTAACCCCATGGACTGCAGCACACCAGGCTTCCCTGTCCATCACCAACTCCCAAAGCTTGCTCAAACTCATGTCCAGCCTCTGTCGTCCCCTTCTCCTCCTGCCTTCAGTCTTTCCCAGCATCAGGGTTTTTTCTACCCTGATGGGCATCACGTTGACTTTGTAACCCCAAATAATTTTCTTGCCAAGGGATGTCCACAGATTGCCACCAGGGTGATTTAACATATGGGCTGTAAGGACCTAGCACCTCAGCAAGTTTCCCTTCCTGAACCTGCTGAGGTGCAGGGAGTAAGCCACGGCTCCCACTCTCCTCACTAAGACTTCCCTAGTGGTCCAGCAGTTAAGCGCCCGAATGTCCACTGCCAGGGACTCGTGTTCAATCCACGGTCGGGGAACTAAGATACTGCATGGCTCACAACCAAAACAAAAACACGTCTGGTCCACAGAGAGGACAAACCTGTTCCCGGGGAAGTCCTCAACACATGGATTGTGGGCTTATAAATAGCTACTCAAATTCTGATGTTCACACAATCAGTTATCATCATAGGTGTCTTTACTTTCTACTTGTTTTTGACTTACCTAGGTTAAGTATTATTCAATTGAAATGTATTATGTAAGCAGTGATTTTTATAATTTTATGTGACACAAATATCACAATCGCCATCAACTCTTTTCTTCATGCTTTCAATAATTTTTTTAAAAGCTTGAAAATTAAAACCTGCTCTACTCAGATTTCACACACATTTTTAGCATTATGATTTTACCAAAAAACAAATTTTCAGAAAAGACCTGAATTTCAAAGGGATGGTTTTCAAATACCCAGTGTTACCACTGAATTGATCAACAACATAGGTTCAGATAAAAGAAAGTATACGGCCCCTAACAGAGCATCTCATTTTGTGCCTTGAGGTAACATAAGACCTCAGCCTTCCTCTCCTCACCTGTAAAAAGAGCATAGACAAATACACTCACAATGTGGCCTTTAGCTGGAAAATGTTCAATGACTTTCTTCTACATAATATTATAAATTAGTCTCCCAGCTGAGGAAATGTTATCAACAGATACTGAAATAATTTGTAATTTAAAAAAATGTAAGTAGCCAAGTGCAGTATGAGTTAATAAAATTTTGAGTTTAGAAAATCAATGCATGCAGAGAACAAGATCTAAGTAATGTGGCAGACAATTCTCAAGATCGCTGCCACGTCCTTTCCCCTGAGCTACTGCCATCCGCAGAGCTATACCTGCACTGTAATTCTTTAACCCAACCTGACTTTTCACCCACGCTGACTGATTCAAGGGTAGACACACAAGACTGAGGCTAAAACAATCAGAATGTCCCTCTCTGAAAGCTGTCATTTTGATCTGATAAACACAGCCTGGAAGCATCTAAGTCATGATAACAGCAACTATATAGAGTCCATCACTCCTGCTTCTAAAGACCCCAAAGCAATACTGAGTCCTTAGGGCCATCCTTGGCTCCTTTCTACCCTCATTAATACTGATGGCTGTTATTCCCAGGATTCCTTTAAGTACTGAACACTTTTAATTTAAACTACTTAAAACTAAGTAAAATTTTAAATCCAGGTCTTTAGTTGAACTGGCCACATTTGAAGTGCTCACTGATTACATATAGCTACCGGCTACCATACTGGACAGGCCAGATTTAGAGAGTGTTTTCATCATCAAAGCAAGTCCTATTAAAAAACACTGCCCCAGACCCTTCTGATTAACTTTCTTTTATCTTAAGCCACTAAGGATCAGAATTTGTTTTGTTTTATGTCTATGTATTTTATATGTGCACTCATAAAAGTCTGAATAGGCGGCAAACTGGTAACTTTATGAAAATTTTTTAAAGGACTTCTGGGTACTCTCAGAGGTCCTAAGTCTTGGAGTTAATGTCACTTCAAAACTTTTAAGTTTACTCACATCATTCCTGGACTTCTCCTGAGTCACGGACTCATGGAATTTAAGAACTTGGGAAAACTTTAGCAAATATCTAATTTGATTTCCTGTTTTTCATACATGAAGAAATGAAGACCCAGACAGCTTGTAATTTGCTTTTGTTTCTGAAAGCACTTAAATTTAGTTTAATAGGTTAAGACAAGATTAATAAGAAACCAACTAAACAGTAATACACAACATAACTGCAAATCTCATGATTAAACAAGTAACCAGGCATGAAGTTTAAATATTTATTTACTCACCAAGCTATTACTACACCAGTTCCTTCCTGCTTCCCACCCCCATCTCTCACTCTCTCTTTTTTTTCTCATTTATTTTGTAAGGTACATTCACAATGGTTACCATAGTTTTCAATGTCAGAATATCTAAAAAGCCCAGAATACATTCTGTACTTTCAAATCAGAGAGCAGACAAATACATTTTTATTGTAATTTTCATTCTGCACTGGAAACTTTATGTTCAAATCGGCCACATAATTAGCTATCTGTACAGACTGAAATCTGGATAGCTGGAGATGTTTTGAAACAGTTGCTTTGAAACAAATAGTAACTGAACATTATTTAAAATATGTGTATTAAAATGCCATACCTACACATCACTAGATTTAAACTTGCTAAAGCAAGTTCTCTTGGCATCTCCACAAAGCATATGTGTTCTTTATAACAACAATAACAACAACAACAACAACAAAAAAAACACTTCAAATCACACATCTGAATACTGGCAGTAGATGAGGATTCTGACATTCCATCAGGCTCACTTCTCACACCTAACTGTGGGTGAACTCTGTGACCATCCACCCAGCAGAGAGAATTTACAGGTTACTTTAAGGTAAATACAGAATTCAATAATCATGCAATGTTAATTTTTCCAGAAAGGATTGTTTTCAAACAATTCTTATTGTGTATGACCTCCCAATCACCCTTTCCATAAAGATAAATGGCTTACATGTTTTCCCATATACTGATTTGTATCTTATATGACCAGTTGATAAAGAAATGGAGTAAAATACAACCCCTGCATGTATCAAATCACTGCAGATTCATTTTCTGTATGATTTTTCCTTCTTAAGAATAAACAAGCAAATGTTTCCCCCGATTATATCACATCACATAAACCAAAGTTCCAAATTTTCTGAGGCAATGATACACATTTCAACAAGTTAGCCAATGCTACTACATTTTCTCTTCCCTTTCAAACACAAGCAATATATGTGTACATACATAAATACTTGTATATAAAATATATACGTATATATATGTATGTACACACACACACTTGTTTCAAACAGTTTTCTAACGTGTAGGGCGTTGGCCATTTCTATCTCAGGAAAAGCGTTCTCCCAAGATCACAGAACATGACCCACAAAGTCAACAAGGGGAAGTCCTGCACTTAGTGACTGCTGCTATGAATCATGCGTTAATCAAAGGTGGTGTGAATCATCGAAGAAGAGTCGAGGGAGCACAGGCCAAGAACTTGCAGTCTTTCAGCAAAGGTTTTAGCAGGTAACTTGGACAAGAAAAACCAAAAAGCAAAACAGCATGAACTTCAACACCTCAACTGCAAGGCTAGTGCATATGCTCCGTAGAGAAAAACGTACAAAAACCAATAAGTATATCCTAAAGAAAATGATCGCCAATACCAACCATTATCTTGGCCTTCACTCAAACACCTGACTCCTCTGAAACACTGCAAGGGGGGGTGGGGCCACAAATTAGCCAGGTCATAAAGTTTTGCACCTGGAAATACTTACTACATTAATAAGTTACCAAAAAGGAGGACAAATCATGGTGTCTTATGAATGGGAATTACGGAGTTTATTATTTTAATAAAAATCAAACCACTGATTAAAAAACAGAAACTTTCTTACATAATTGAAGGGGCTCTTGAACCAAACTCACAGCATGGGCAGGCCCTCTCTTCATTTCAAATGGAACTCTGAACACTATTACAGGCTACTCTATCTGTAGAATTTTGCCAAAGGTTTATTTTAACCCTCCCTCCAATACTGATTAGTTACACTAAAGCTATAAAAATTCAGTATAAGCCATTCAGCTTCAGCAGCCCCAGCTGGTTATGACAAGCCATCAAGAGAGAGACTGGAGACCTACAAAAGGAACCTGGTCCTTTAACAAGGTTTGAGTAAGTGGGTCAGCTGTCACCTGTGACAGGGTTTGGCCTCTCGAAAGAGAATGCCTTAGCTGCAGCAGCCCAGGGTCAGTTTCCAACAGCTGGGACTTGAATGTTTAGGTTGTTAAAAAGTCATTGGTAACATTTTTTCTAGTGGAAGACATATATATTTTCTCCAGCAATGTTAGGCTGTACATAGGAGGAAAAAGGTGCATGTGTATAAAAGAGTGATACATCTTTTCTCATAAAATAAGGGGGAAAAGCACTTCAAGATTACATTTACTAAACATTTAATGTGTAAAGATTAAATAAAAGATCATTCTCCAATCTATATTTCATTTCTCAAGCCCAACTACTTCAGGGGGAGTCGGGAGGAGGCAAATAACAACGAGCAGAAATACCCAAGCTAATTTATCTTTCTCTAGCAAAGTTTAACATTTTTGGAATAGTCATCTGCTTTATGGCTTCAATTCTTTTAAAGATATTGAAATATATGTGCTTAACTATGAGAAACACAACTGAAGAGTCACAATCATTTTTCTACTCTCCTTTTAATGTATATATTTAGTGCTGAAGCACCAAAAAGCAATAGAAAGGAGTCTTTAGAAAGAACTGATGACTTTTTCTACTTGACAGGGATCTTGTTTTGAAAATACTCATCATGAAAACACAAGGTTCTGATCAAAACAGTGGAAAAGCAATTTAATTTTCCTGGATATGTGGTCCAGCCCTCCACGTGGGAGGATGAAGTTCAGATGCTCTGGAGAGTCCATCTTCTACTCACTCCTATTCAAGTGTACAGAGTCCTCTGCTTAAAGGCCCGAACATTCTGCATCCAAGTCAAGCAAACAGTTCCCAGCTTCAATTGAAACTGGGACAGAATTATTACTTTTTTTGCTTTTCCAAGATATATGGATCATGTGGCATATTAAAAAAAATGCATACATAACAGAGCTAGTTAGGTCTCCTAACTTCTTTTAATTAATGTGCGGAAAATGCCTAAATATGTCTTGGTAAATTTTTCCAAAGACACACTTCAAAGTTGTCTTGCTAATCAATGGGTGGTAATTTAAGTTCTGTGCAATCTCAAAAAAAAAATGCAAGCGAAAACAAGAGTTCCAACAGCCCCGTTCCTGTCTCCTTGTGCCTTTATTTTCCCCCTCCTTGCCTAGACTACTGAAGTCAGACAGGTTGAGGAGACAGTCACCTTCGAGAAAGCCCTTTGCCCTGCCAGGTGAAAGTCATGCCAGCAACCAAAGCAGAATCTGATATAAAAATAGGAGCCGAAGGAATCCAGGGAAAGCAAAGGACACTGCGCGGCCAGTTCAGATGGCCAAAAACGCAAAAGAGGTAACAGAAGCTTAAGGCGATATCTGAAGGAGCTCAAGAATTCGCGTCTCCTACCCACATTAACGAGGTAACTGAATAAAACACTAAAATGGCCAAGTGGCAGACTGAAAAACCAAAGAGTATATTATATAATGTTGCAGAGCTACAGGTGAAGGACATTAGTCTACTTTTTTCACATGTCTCTCTTTATACACAAAGGCCATTTACTTGACTGAGGTAAAATAATGGTTACTCTCATCCAAAAGAAAGAAAAAGATTGCAAAGGTGTCCATACAAAGTAAATAAGTGTGAAATTAACGCAATTCAACATCAATACGTGATACTAAATATGGTATTAATCATTATGTCACTTCATTTTTAGACACCCTAGGTCAAATAAATTCATGGCTAATACTTTTTTTAGAAAGGAGAAGGAGATTGATATTTAAATAGTGCCACCAAAAGCAGAAATAAAGTTAAGGGGTTTACAGGAGTCAAAAGCAGGTTAGTGACAAAGGCATGATGATGTCTCTGAGGTAGTAAAAATATTTGTATATTTAAAAAACTAAAGGAAGCAGCTGTCTAAACATTTTAGCTTTTTTTTTTCCGCCAAAAAGAAATGTTCTTACGCTGTTCTGAGGATAGAAATAATCCAAGCTGAGGCGATGTTTTAACCCATTAGAACACACACACACACACACACACAATCACAACCACACACAATGAAGTGCCTGTGTCCCTTCCTCCTTCCCCTTTTTGATCTGAGACATTTCCTCCTAACTTGACTGCAAGAAGGAAGTCCTGAAAGCCAGGGTCAACGACAAATACCTTGGTTTTCAAAAAGCTTAACTGCTTTGTTCGTAACTTTTCTGCTCATGTGAACTGTAAATCTTTGAAAACGGAAATATTTGAGACCACGAGAGGTGTTACTCTTTCTATCATCCTCTAGTACTTTTTAGTCACACTTTTAAGAGGTGATCAAAGGAAATAAAGGGTACTTTCTGCATAACTTGGGCAGTACAACAGTCTGCACAGTGAGACTAAAAAACATGAAGTTCTAACTTGCTGGTTTTAATTTTGAAAAAAGGACGTGAGAATGCTATGTTTTACAAACTACCATTATACATTTAATGCTAATCTAACTTTATTAAAAAGATACACCTACAGTAAAAAAAAAGAAATTATAAAGTACAACTGCAACAAAAACCAGCTCAAATCTAGAATATGCATGTTTACTTTCCTATTTCCTTCGTCTTTATATATCAAAATACATACTGGTCACATAGATGTAGCCATGGTTCCCTAACAGTTTTATATTCTGCACTCTCATTTAACATTAAATTATAATACTTTCCATATGCCCCACATATTTGCAGTTATAATTTCATTAAGAATTCCAAATATTTCACAAATTTAATAAGCTATTTATTCCCTTGCTTACTTATTTCTACAATGCCCTCTTACAGAATGGGCTTGACGTGGAATCATCATTGGGGGGCATGATCATGATTTCTATGATTCTATTTAGACACTTAAGAGTGTTTCCAATTGTTTTTTCTCTCATTTGGAGCTAAACCTGCAATGAGTAACTTCATGTAATATAGCTCCCTTCCTCAGCTGAATAATTTCTTCCTAATGAATCAAAAGTTGTAAACAATTTTTTAGTAACTATAATGCCTCATTGCTTTTCCAAAATGTCACCATTTATAATACCAAGAGTGATAAATTAAAACAAATATCCAATAATTACTTCAATATTGAGACAGTTTGGAGTCAATTTTTTAAATGCTCTTAGCTTTTTTCACTTTTCAGAATTCAATAAATAATACATGCACATAGATAAATTTCAAATATGTATTTGCCAAAGTCAAAAGTAAAATCAATGTTCTCTCAATTCCTAAACTCCAGTCTCATTGTTAACAATCTGGAGTGTATTTCTTCTTGTACATATAAGTATGTATATATATATGTAGGATTAATATTTTTTTCATTTTACAATACTAAATCTCCTATCTTCAAATATGAGTCCATAATAGATCCTCTATGCCTTCTGTAATATGATTCTGTCTCATTCAAATATCACTCAATTCCAGTTATACACTCAGTATAGCAACATCACTAAGAATTATATCAATACTCAGGGAGCCACTCCTGCATAACCTAAAACAGAAGATAATCCCCAAACTTTAAACACTGGGATGAGTGTGTGTGTACGAGAATTACCTTCCTAACTATGCTTAAGACCTGTAATAAAATGGCCTTGCATGCCTTAAGATCATGTCGCTACTGCAGTACAAGAAAGTGTTTAGGAAGGGAGTAAGCCTGACATCAGAAACGTGTGTCCCACATGTGGATAACCAAGACTGTATAACACCAACACTGTAGCCAGAAAGACAAAAGAGTAAACTACAGTTTAAGAGAGATGGGTGACACAGAGTTTAAACTCAACGAAACTTTATGAGACTTGCCAGGAAGTAACCAGCTAAATTTTGCAAACTGTGGTTTCTCTAAAGGGTATAAGCTGTATTACTAATTTGATAAAGCCATAAGACCCCCACTGTAAGGAACATCACTTTTGTCATCTCTCTGTCAATCTGCCTCTTTCTGTACAGTCAGGAGAATTTTTTTGGTGATCCATGCCTCTGCTGTTAACAATCATTCAAGGTGGAATGGCCACCCCAGTGAAACACCCCTCCTGTGTCTGCTGTCCCATCATGATGTTTAATTTTTAACAATACTTATAACTGGTGTTTTTTTATTTACTGATTTAATATATGTCTTCTCCCACATGAAACTAAGGGCATGTTTCTTTTTCCTTCATGCCAATGAATATTTACTGAGCACCTATATATGCTGCACAGAGGAGGAAGACTAGTGAAAACAGGTAAAAATTGTTCCCTGGTGAAGCTCACATTCCAACAAGAGAAAGACAATCCACGACGACTGTAAAATCTATAGTGTATTAGAATGTAGCGTGTGCTGTGAAGAAAACTAAAAGAAGGCAGGAATATACGGAGTGCCCAAGGTATTGGAGGTCTGTAGATGTGATTTAAACACCATCTCCAGCACCTAAAAGGAAACATGCAGACCCTCAATAAATACTGGCTCATGGAACGGGCCAGACGAGCAAAAATCAAATAGCATATCCCATATTCCAGGAAGACTCCCTGGAAATAGTGATTGATTGGTTTTGAGATGTGCAGATAACAAGATCAGAGTCATTCGGATGCACAAGTTTGGAGCAAGCAAGCTCCACTGTGTTTGGTGCTGTGAACATGTTCCATGTGAAGCTATTGTAGCCACCTGGCAATCATGAGAATAATCCATCATAGGCAGAAACGCAGAGCCAAACAGAGCAAGAGAACGCCCTGGTTACATCATGATTGTCTGGTTCAACTGACATCCAAAGATGTGCCCCTCGACTGAGCTATGGAGTTGCTTCAGGCAATCAGAGCCTCTAAATTGACTGTATCAGCTCTTCTATGTACAGCAAAATAACTCCTTGCTTCGCTTTCACTAAAAGGAGTACTCTTAGGGGCCACCTCCTCATTTGGAAAAGTCAGAGTCACTGGTATGATGTTGTTTCATCCAGTCTGAGCTGAGTTTCCTATTACTTGCAATCTAATGATTCTATACTGACATGCATCCCAATTTACTGTATAAATATAACACAAATTGTCTTCCCAGCACATATCACACTCACTAGTACGACCCTGTTTGAGTTTGAAATATTTCCTCTGCATTCCACTACCAGCCTCAAATCTCTAACAGTCCTACATAGAATACTCACATGCTACTTTCTTGCCTGTTCCACAAAGCTTCACTATTAATTCATTCATTATGCATTGAGCTGTTAAATAAATGTTTAGCAGGCACTGAGAAGAAGAAAACAAATAAGGCCAGTCCTTGTTCTTAAGGACATTTCAAAACGGAAGGGGAATACTCCAATAATAGCTGTAAAAGCAAATGCAGGCCAATGGCTGCTTGAACAGAATGATTCTCAGAAGACAATGACAGAGTGAAGGCTGGGGCAATCAACACATGTTTCAGATAGTCCACAACTTCGCTCACTTCCTCTATGCCCATTGATGGTACTCATTTACTGCCCTACTATAAAGCCCCCAACATCCCTTTTTTTATAAGAAATATGGACACAATTCCTGCCCTCAATGACCTTAGAATCTTTTCTCCCCTAAAAGGTCCTAAGGTCTTTGAGGGCAGGAATTGGGTCCAATTTTTCTTATAAAAAGATTCTTTTATAAAACCATTATTGTTCTTTCTACCATATAACACGGAATGTCTCCCATAAATGTTTATTAACTTTAAATTTGTTTTGTTCTAAAACTTTTGAAAAGGACCATAGATGCTATTTCCAGCCCTAGTTAAATTTCATTGTTTTAAACAGAGTACTAATTTTCCCTTATCTGTTTTGACAGCTGAAAGCTTATCAGAGCTGCTCATCCTAAATGATATCAGTAGAGGCTCCTCTTCCCATGGATCTCCACATGGCCTATAAATCAGCCTCTTCTTTGTGGGTCAAAGTAACTTCCTGCTTTGCTTTCACTAACAGGAATAACTGGAGTACTCTCAGAAGCCAAAGAGATAATTACTTGAGAGAATTTCACTTCTGAGTACCAGATACAGGGATCACGACGCTGTGGCAATGAATCTGAAAGTGTCTACTGCCACAGTGGGCTTCCCCAGTGGTTCAGTGGGAAAGAATCTGCCTGCAGGGCACAAGGTGCAGGAGACACAGGCTTGACCCCTGGGTCAGGAAGATCCCCTGGAGGAAGGCATGGCAACCCACTCCAGTATTCTTGCCTGGAGAATCCCATGGACAGAGGCGCCTAGGGAGCTAGAGTCTGTGGAGTCACACAAGAGTCAGACACGACTTAGCAACTCAACAACAACAACGGCCACAATACTCCTTCATCAGGCTGTTTTCAATTTAAATAAAAATGTTTAGAATGATGAACTAAGTGGAACTAACTACAGCTTTTAGTTCTTATGATAGAGCAAACAACAATTAATCAAAGAACAAGAAGCAGGGGTGGGCCACACATATTCCTGAACAAAATTTCATGAATTCTTAAGAGCTGATATGATTCAAAAGGGGAAAAAAAACAAAATATGTTTTCCTCATATGGTGAATAGTGAATCGTGTTTGTATTGAAGCTTTTTTCCATATGATGATCTCATGTATCAGATTATAAAATTTGAATTTTTTAAAAACCTTCCCCAAACTATGTGGTCATTCATAGGCTATCATTTGTAAGTTTGATTAATCAATTTCCTAACCATACTGCCCAAATCTCATCCACTATTTCAAAATACTAAACATTTGGTACTGTGGTACATTAGGCTACAGGAAGCTAGCCTAGAGACAAACCTCACACTTGGGGTGTGGCGTGTGGGCAAGGGCATTCTGAAGCTTGGGGCAGGAAAGTGCAAGCAGCAGAGAAACTGGTCTTGTCTTTGCTCCACTCTAATCCCACTAGCTTTTAGTTTTCTCCTTGCTTACTTCCTGGCTCCCCTCCAGGCAATATTATGATTCCCATTTTTTCACCTTCCCACACTTCCTCTTTACCATATGACAATTTGGGCAGTGACTGACCGCCCAGAGCCCACTCCAAGGGATGAGCAAGCTCAGGAACTCTTTCTTTCTTCATCCTTTAGATCTCCAAGACAGCCCAACCTGCACAGCCACGGCTGTGTCCCCTTAAGAAAGGAAGAAGTGGCTGCTCCCTTTCTCTTGGCAGCACCTCCTCCTACTCCAGGACTTTCCCTAGACGATGCCCTGTGCCAACCTGCATGCCCGCTAGCATGGAGTGGGTGGTCCACGCCCTCCTTTCACCTCCATCTGGACACATAAACAGGTGCCTTTGGGCAAATCACTTCAACTCCTTGGGTCTCAGATGATCCAAATGATGGCTAGACTGCTTGCAGTTCAATATTTTTGTTCCCAATTATTAAATATTGCTACAGCTTTGCTTTTACTACTTTTGGCTCATTTGTTTCTTCTGTCTCTCTCCTTCTCAGTGAGGGTAGGGATAATGTCCAAGTTCTCAGGGGCTAGCACTGGGCCTGGCAGGTATCTAGGAGACATTCTATATGTTTATGGAGAATGAACATACATAGTATTTCAACATCTTTAAAGCAAGTCTATTAAAGCAATAGGAAAAGAAGAATAATCTGCTTTTTCAGTTCACCAGTCACTGAACTAAGACTCTGTTACCTAGAGGATGCCATCATTTTTGACCCTGTATGTCAAATCGGGTAGAAGAGAGCAGCGGTTCTCAAAGATAAAATAGAATGGAAATGGGATTATAGTCCTCGAAATGGCAATCCACTCCAGTACTATTGCCTGGAAAATCCCATGGACAGAGGAGCCTGGTAGGCTACAGTCCATGGGGTCGCAAAGAGTTGGACACGACTGAGCAACTTCACTTCACTTCACTTCATATGAGAGTGGAATTCTAAATATTCTTTTTTTGAGGAAGGCATTCATTTCATTAAGTAATTCTGAAGCACTGATGCCTACCAACATATCACCTCAATGAGGAAGGCCCTTCCAGCTTTAATCCTAGAATACATCCTAAATTTTATAAAATCTGTTTATTATTTTTTCCAGGAGTACTTTAGCTAATTTAATGGTTTATTTCACTAAGGCCTAAATTTTAAGTTTCTAATACCACTACATCTTAAAATTATATTTTGTGAATGTTAATGATGAAAAAATTAAAACTGATGCAAAAACTATATATGGCAAAGAAGAGAGAGAGAGAGAATTTCCCATCTAGGATAAGTTTTCTTAGTCTCGGCATGATTGAAATTTGTGGGTGGACAAGTCCTTGCTGTGGGGGGCTGTCCTGTCCGTTGAAGAATGTTTAGCAGCGTCCATGGCCTCGATTCATTAGCACCAGTGCCTGATCCCTATCCCCAGTTATGACAACAAAAAATGTCTCCAAACATTACCAACAACCCCTATTCTGACCACACTGGGAACCAGTAGGGGAATAACATTAAAATTATTTAATTATCTAATTATGGTGTGTGTGTTCTCATCACTCAGTCACGTCTGATTCTTTGCAAGCCATGGATATAGTGCTCGGGGCTCTGCTGTCCATGGAATTTTTCAGGCAAGAATCCTGGAGCAGGTTGCCATTTCCCACTCCAGGGGATCTTCCTGACCCAGGGATCGAACCCATGTCTCTTGTGTCTCCTGCACTGGCAGGCAGATTCTTTATCATTGTACCATCTAGTACTAATAGGCAATTACTTAAGGGAAAGAAGTACTTATCTGAAAGGATATTCACTCATTTGCTAGTTCCTTAAATCCTTCTGTGAATAATAAGACAAATGAGTTTTATCAAAACAAGCATCAATTTTCTAATTTGTACATAAAGCATACACAGGTGGAAAACCTCAAACATGAGCATACCCACACACATGGTCTAAGACTTAAAGAAGCCTAAATAACATTTCCTAAACATTTCTGGAAATTTCCTTTTGAAAAACTGGACACCCTCATTCAAAACCTCATTGTGGATCCCATGATTTAAGACCATGTCTAGACAGAATAAAACAAAAAGGAAATTTGGCAATTCTTTTGATAGGATTAGTCTGCTTCAAACTTTTCTCTTCGGGGTCTAAATTATAGCTTTTTGCTGTCAACACTAATAAATTTAACCAGATAATTAGCAAGTCTACAAATAACTTTTGCTATGTAGACATTAGCAACTACAATGATTTAAAGATGTTTCCATCTTTTTCCACGAGACCTCTTAACTGGTTCTAAATCCCAGAGGAAAGTGTAAAAAGAAAATCACTCAAATTCAAGTCAAACACTAGAGACTGGGATCTGTTCACTCAGATAAACCAGACCCAGCATCTTATGAACTTTACACAAACTTCTCCACAGTTGCAAGGCCTCAAGAATTGTTCCTTCTCACTCAGTTTTACTTTGCAACTGATTTGAAAACAGGCAAGGCTGTGATTTTTTTTTTAATTTCTTAAGGAATATTATGTTTTTCAAGCAAAATGTGTCAAGATCAGAGACACACTAACCATTTAACCCTAAAAAAATAAAAGTATGCAATTTAAAGATGTTTTTACATGGCAGCCTGAGAGAAATTTCCAAACTTTGTTAAGAATTACCAAGCTTGTTAAAGTAATTTTCTAAGATAAAATTTAATAAATGTCAAAGTAATCTTTAGGTTACTTTAAATTCTATTTGTGTCTCATTCTCTGCAGAAGATAGGAGTTAACCATTACATATTGGCTAGTATGTTTGTTTCTATGATTAAACATAGGCATTACATACCCATGCAAATTTTAAAGTCGATCATTCATCTAGAGTCTAACATGGTCCATATGTCTCCCAGTGCCTATTCTTCATCTATTTCACTATTCCTTAATAGCTCTATGAGAAAGCTAAGGAGGAATAAAAAGAGGATGGATGAGCTAGTTTCATTACACTCCAGGTTCTGATAAACCAGTTCATCTTTTGTGTATGTGTGTGTGCGTGTTAGGTTAACCTCCTCAAAAATAATCATGAAGTAATTAGGAGAATACGTACATTTTCTCTTTAAAGATGAAACCTCAGTGTTATTCTTCTGGATTCTGGTGATTATATCATTTTATTTAAGCATTTTACTCATGGGCTTAATTTTCCTGAGAGTTTCAATTAGATTACTATGTTTCTATTTCCCAATAACTTTTTTAAAAATAAAGGGTATCTTTTCTGAAGTTTATTTACTATCACAGAGCAAACATTTACATTTATGCAAAGGTATGTACCACTGATAAACAGTCATATACCCAAAGTTAGGAGACTTAAAACCATGTCTGAATTAGTCAATGACTTGTAGCTAAACACTGCTAAGACATGGAATGTGTCCTTCTCAACAATCCCTTCTAAAGTCTGCAGTCAAGCTGCTGTAGAAAGGTTTTGAAGTTAAATAAAAACATGTGAAACAACAATATATTTAAATGCTGAGGACTTCCTTAGAAAAATTTTAATATCTGCACAATTGGACACAATGTCATTCCAGGAACATATAAAGTTCCTATCAAAATCTCTCTGGTTTAGAGGCAGTAGCAAATGAAACACGGCTGTGCGTGTGCTTAGTCACTCGGTCATGTCTGACTCTTTGGGACCTGATGGACTACAGCCCGCCAGGCTCCTCTGTCCTTGGGATTCTCTAGGCAAGAACACTGCAGTGGGTTGCGATGCCCTCCTCTGGGGGACCTTCCCAACCCAGGGGTCAAACCTGCATCTCTTGCATCTTCTGCACTGGCAGGCAGATTCTTTGCCATGTGAGCCACCAGGGACAAAGCAGGAAATATTTATACACTGCTGCTTTCTTCACTTTCTCTTGTGATCTGTTCTTTTTAATAAAGTGTGGTTGCCTTCTGTCAGTGATACTAGCAAGTGAAAGTCTCCTGAGCCTCCCTCCTCTTCTCTGTTTCTTTGAGGGCTGCAATGGGATGTAGTCTGAATGATACATGCTACCTAGTTTAGCAAAGTGGCCACAATATGGTAAGTTAAAGGGTAACTTCCATTTCAACAATAAAGAACCCAAGGCACGGAGAAAAAATATCATCACACTTATTTACCATGACCTAAGTGATTACTGTATGGATACCATGAATTAATTTCATAATGCAGGTCACTGCTTCACCAGGATAACATCAGCAGATCTATATGAGGTGACTGAAGCTGACGCAAGGTCTTTTAGGAAGCCTGTAACTTGACTGTAGAGAGGGTATCCTGGCCAATCACCTGGGTTGCCAGGAAGGAGAATCTACTGGGTGACCAGCCCTGGGATAGGGTCAAACATGTAGCCCCAAACTCTGCACCCCCACCCCCACCCCCTACATAGCCAGCTATTAGCAGAAAACTCTGAACATAATCCGTAGTAACAGAAGCTTCCACAAGCATTTTCCTCTGGTGTTCTGTGCAAAAATCGGGTCTGAGCAATGAGGATTCCCCTGCCCTGCTAAATCTCAGGTACTGAAAGTCTGACACATACTATTTTAGTCATTTTTAAGTAAAACATGAAGGTAATTTTGGGGGGACTGGTTTTTCATGCCTTATCGTGATGTTTTGATTATAGCTCCTTTTGTTTGAATAGTTCAGCTGTTTTTACTTTTATCGCCACCACTTCAGGAGCAAGAGCACACTGCTGATACAAAGCAACAGGATCAGAACAGCTCTTAAAGGAACAGGTTCTGCTCAGACTGAATTGTGCAAATCCCCACCAGGTTTTCTCAGCAGTGACAGGCCAATTGCAAAGAATGATTCCAGAGGTTCCTCTCAGGTCCAAAGATCCTTGGAGGTCTTGGAATCAGCACAAGCCAGTAGGTCACACAGCTTCTTCTACACCGGCATCACAGAAAGGTGTTCCCCATCAGACTGAAGTGTCCCTAAGGTACACCTCAAAGTCATTCAGCACCGGAGTTTCACACTCCCTTTAAAACTGGACTGAGGCAAAGAATGTTTATTCAAGGTCACCTAATAACTGGCAGTCAATACCTACACCTAGCAGGAATCTTTTTTTTTTTAAATAAATGTTACATATAATAATTTTATAGTTTTCGCTCTCTATGTCTCTAAAATGCTGGAGGATAGAAAGTTTGTAACAAACACACAGTAAGCATGGATAAGTGATACTGAGTAAATGAGTTATAATTTCTGTTACAAAGTATCCAACTTAATTTCATCAGATCAGAAGCATTAGTAGGTAAAGACACATTTGTACTATTGTCCCCCTTTATCATCAAAGATGGTATCCTGCACATCCCTATAGCTACTTTAAAAGGCTTTCCTCAACAAACTTTTATTCAATATCTATATGTATCCCAGCTCTGTGATGGTTATAACTTGGCTTATAAAGTTAATGGTCTTTGCCCTTCAGGAACACAGTCTACTAAGGAAGAGAGGAAAAGGAAAGTAAAAAGGCAAATAAGACTAACATGCTGACTGCTATTTCAGAGAGACAAATAACTTAAATCACAAGAACAAATAAGCTAAAATATCAACTTTATATAACAAAGTAAAAAGGTTCGTACACATACGTATTGCACATTCCAAGCTTTCACGTCAAACTACCCATGTAAATACTTTGTATCCAGAAGATATGAATCATAGAAATATTATAAAACATGTTTAGTCAGAAAACCTGTTTGGATCAAAGACTGGCCAAGTCACATATCTTGGCTTAGGTTTTCCTGACACATAAAGGACAAAGATCACATCAAAACATAAACTGTGATGACAATCTACTAGGGAAAAGGCATGTGCGTTACCATAGTGATAAAACATAGTCATTGCCATTTTTTTTAGCATAACTGAGTTACAATTTTTGTCATTACTTCTAAGCTAATATTTTAAACCATTTTATGCCACGTAATACAACATTTTATATAAGGTCTTAGATGTTATTCCAGACTGCATTGGAAATCCACTCCCCCAAAATCATGTATTTCTGAACAATGCTGAGTTCTCTCCATATCAATAATATCACAGATAATTAGAAGAAGAAAAAAAGGGGGCTTGGTAGTATTACACTGAAAGTACTCAAACTTAGGAAATAATTTCAAAAGTCCTTAACAGAAGTCACCATTATTCATCAAAAATAGAATCATCTCAGATACCAACACAGTAATCATATTTATATACATCTATATCTACAAATGCACATATATACATATTTTCATATAAAATGTTTACTTTACGTAACTACACACACACACACACACACACACACACACTGATGACATATAAAGCAAGCAACCATGCCTTCAAATGTCCAAAACTTATTGAGACTACAAAGTTCAATTTACTTACTATCAAAATCAAATTGATATACATCACTGCTTATTACATACTAGGCCCTCCCTACTCAAATATTCCCAGTGAAATTAGTGTATGAATCACCCAATGCTCTTGTCATTCTTCACCCAAGAAATGTAACAATAATGCTCCTTCTAAGAAAAATAGTCTTGCTTAGGTTTTTAAAGGGTGTTTTACCTATTTTAAAAATTATCTTGTACTTATTTTACATACTTAATGACAGGGCTTACTCCAAATAACAAGATACTATTTTTTAAATGTATATATATATATATATTTTAAATCACTTGAGCTCAAAAGAAACTCCTAATTAAAATAAAACATGCAAGCAAATATTACTCATATCTGTCTTTTGCAGCAACTGGTTCACTGAATACAATTTGTAGGATATCCTAAAGAAATTTCAATTTGAAAGAAAAAAAAGTAAAAATGAAACCAAAACTACCAGCTTCTACAAGGGTACACCTTTTCTTTGAAACAGTAATTAATCTCACTGGTAGAGATTACCTGGACTTCTGAATAATACTTATTCCATGTATGAAAATAGGGAAATATTAAGTAAAATGTATAAACGCTATAGAAGGAGCTCTATATTGAGTAAAGAGATGATTTATTAATTCTCTTATGGCAGAAATACTTCTCAGCACGTTGCTGGAATGAAATCCCAGCTCTGTAACCATGGACGGGGAATTCACTTCAGTTTGATCTTTGAAATGTATCTCCAGCCTCATCTTCAAGGTCCCTTCTGGCTCTAATACTATGAGAAGATCTGCTGAAATATTACATTGTTATAAGGATCTTTGTTGTTCAGTTGCTAGGTCATGTCCAACTCTTTGTGACTCTTTGTGACTTCGTGGACTGCAGCACACCAGGCTTCCCTGTACTATCTCCCAGAATTTGCTCAAACTCATGTCCATTGAGTCAGTGATGCCATCCAACCATCTCATCCTCTGTTATCCGCCTCTCCTCCTGTCTTCAATTTTTCCCAGCATCAAGGTCTTCCAATAGAATTATATAATCCCAGGGGTAAGGACAAAACTTTTCTAAATCAGTATACTACCACAAAGCAATAAATGACACTTGATCTGTAATGACAGTTCGTTATAGCATCCACCGATAAAAAGATAATTAACACAAGTCATGTCTAAATCAGTCCTTATCATACACTTTTGTACAGAGCTCCAAATAATCTAAAAGTACTCACTAGTTAATTCTCAACATTATCATTCCCCTTTGACAAAAGGAGAAATTGAGTCTCAGAGTCAGAAGAGTAATTTGGCCAAATATCAGCAAGACAGAGACTAGCAAGACAAATCCAAAGTCCCTGGCTCTCAGCCACTGTCTTTTAGGAGTATGGAGTAAGTGCCTCCTGAATCACTCCAAGGCAGAGTTATAAACTAAGTGCAAAGTTTAGGGACAAATTTATGTCTCACTTAACGATTGGGAGTGGCCATTAAATAAAGCCTGTGTCCTTCAAAGCTGTATCCCACTTCAAAATTCATCTTTTTATTAAGAAATAACCAGAGAGATGTTTCATAATCAAGAAGGGCTTCACTCTGTCCCACGACTATGTCAAAATAAGAAGTACAATGCAGAATGTACAGTCTACTAGCATCTGAATTCAGTAATAATTTGTTCATGAAATGTTTCATTCTGACGTGCTAAAAATTAATGTCTCCTCCAAGTTAAATGGTCAAATTTTCTATTTAAAACAATTTTACCAGTACTTTGAAAATTACAAATGTAATGGATACTCACATTTCTTTTACCTCCAGCTTGCCAACAATCTCACATTAACTCACCCCAAGGGAAATTTCCATATTTTCATTATACGTACACAAAAATAGGGGCTTCCCAGGTGCCTCTAGTGGTAAAGAACCCACCTGCCAATGCAGGACATGTAAAAGGTGCAAGTTTGATCCTGGGTTGGGAAGATCTCCTGGAGGAGGGGATCGCAACCCACTCCAGTACTCTTGCCTGGAGAAGCCCATGGACAGAGGAGTCTGGCAGGCTACAGTCTATCAGGTTGCAAAGTCAGACACAACTAAAACAACTTAGCATGCATGCCCACACAGAAAAATATAAAAATGTATGCATTGTATGGATAATTATTTTTTATTAATAAAAATGATATAAAATACAAACTCATATATCTATGTACACAAATATCTGCAATTTATTTTGTTCTCTTCAAAATTACCATGTACATTTGCCAATATCTACAAATCTATTTTTAAAGCTGCACAATATTCCACAGCCTGAATGTACTACATTTGGCTCACAAAGTTTTCACCGCTTTTTTAATTAATAAAAATACATTTTAATTAACTTATATATCATATATACAATAGAAATTAACATATATAATTAACTCATATTAACAACACATAGGTTATTGACAATAGAAACCTTGTATTCTATCCTTATGTATTATATGTATTGGCATTTTCTGTACAATGGATTCCTAGAAGGACAGGACCACTGAGACAAACAAAAACCCTTTACATAATTATATAAATTTTCTACCACATTTTCTGCAAACTTTTTTCTGCCTTTGTTTATGGTATCTTTTGCAAGTGAGAATTTTTACTTTTTATACAAACAAATCTTTCAGTATTTGCTTTATACATCAAAGTTTTATAGCAAGCTTCCAAAGACCCCTTTCATCAGGATACTTTACTAATATTCTCCTATGTTTTCTCTTAACATTTTTATTTAGATTGCTTTTAATCTTATGTTGTTAATATATTTAGAATCTATTTTTGTGTACGATATTGAATAAGCCCTTAAGCTATATGATTTTTTGAATAATCCATGCTTTTTCTACTTAATTGAATTTTTATCGTTTAGTAACTTTCACGGTGAACTAGAACTTGTCTCTGAATTTTGCCTGATGCTGCTCCTTTCTGTGCTAGTACCGCCGTGTCATTTGTACGTTTTCATTCTTGGGATAAGGCAACATTCTACTGCGGTTTCCTTTCTATAGGTGAAAAAGTTTTAATTTATGTTTTTTAAAGTTATTGTAACAAGAGTCAAACACGGAATGTCGTGTGGAGTTTAAAGCTTGCTCATCCAGATAAGGAAGTCACTGATCAATCTTCTAAATTCTTCATGTTAAGATTTTAGACAGTTTTGTATTTAAAAATGAATGAAAACTTATCTTTACATATCCAATACGTTTATTTTTTATTGAAATACGGTAGATTTACAATGTTATGTTAATTTCTGCTGTATCCACTAGGTTTTAAAATAAAATCCAGAAATTTTGTTATGCAAATTTTTCACAATTAAAAAAGAACATGAAAAAATAAATAAATAAATAAATAAAAATAAAATCCACAACTTCCATAGGTTCTAAACTTGATATCCATTTATTCAATTTACCTACACGAGTAATTAAAGAGTTGGAACGAAAAAAAATTTTTTGACCCTACATTTTTAATAACAAAACAAATTCACAAATCTCTAACAAATGCTCCTTATTTTGATATGCTACAATTTATATGAGACAGTCTAAACAGGCCCATCAGCAAGTAAGGCCCAATTTAAGGAAAAACACTGAGGCCTTTGAAAACTAACTGAAATGTCAATCCACTTTAGAAGAAAGCTATTAGTAAAACAAGGATGAAGTTACAAGCACTTGTGAAAAGCACAATAAATAAACAATAAGACTCATTCAAAGATACTGGGGAGATATTCAGGCTTTGAAGAGTCAGAACAAGAGTCTGCAGAACCAGTTCCCACATGGGTAAGAGTCTGTTTATTTTATTTTGCTTATCTGAAATCAGAGCAAACGATCCCAGTGGTTTGGAATGGCTGGAAAAGGTTTCACTACATCCAGGCGAGAAAAGCTGCTTGGTTTTCGAACAGCTTAACTGCTTTGTGAGTAACTTTTCTGCTCATGTGAACTGTAAATCTTTGAAACGGAACTATTTGAGACCATGAAAGGTGTTACTCTTTCTGTCATCCTCTACCACTTTTTAGTCACATTTTTAAGAGGTGATCAAAGGAAATAAAGAATACTTTCTGCATAACTTGGGAAGTACAACAGTCTGAACCCTTGACTCATGGTTTATGGAAACCCATTTACAGAAATGTGTTTCACATTTCTGAAAAAGATGTTAAAATGAAATTAAACGGTCATTTTTAATCATAATTGAAGTTTTCTAGAAAACCGACAAATATTTAAAATGTGAATCATAATGACCTGTTTCCACGATTTAATTTAGGGCTAAGCTAACTGATGAGAAAGCCTAGATGACACTTCTTTCAGAGTACAAGTGTGAAGGGAAAACAATAACGATCATCCCTTTTTTATATAAAAAGTAAAAGGTAACCATATTCTTTGAATAGGATAAAATAAGATTAGTAATATCAAAACTTTCTATTTGAGTGCAATTTCAGAATGAAATCATTCATCACAGTCTTCCCACTTTAAAAGCAGTAAACAGTTGTCAAAGGCTTTTTTGGAGTTGAGGAAAGAGTTTAGGAAAAAATCGATGATAAAGCTTTTAACTTCTACACATATCATCTTCTAGCATCTAAGAGTATAAAAAATATTTTAAGAACATACACTACGTTATCACTGAAATATATCTAGCCTAACAACTAAATAGTTTTCTAAGAGTATTTCCTGATTCACAAAAATGATCACATATTCAGTGTATCTGAAATGATGGAAATACATCCATTTCCAGTACCTGAGAACTCTATTACCAATTACACTAGTTCATTTCAAAGCTTCACACAGTGTTTTGAGAGCAGGATTTACTTGGATGGTATGCTTAAGTAAGACATTTTTTTCCCCCATAAAGAGACATATTCAGGAGAAGGACATTTTAACTCTGCCTCCCAAAAAGAAGAATGCACTTTAGCATCATAAGGGGATGAGGCAGGCCACAACTAATATAAGGAGTAAAGCTACAAATTCTTTCACGCAGGAAAACTAGTGCTTTGTCATGTCCTTGGAAGATCTTTCCTTTGGTTAGCTTATTCTGGAAGATGTTTCTATATTGGTTGGCTATCATTAATCTAATTGCATAGTGTAGGAGCTAATTAGAGAGGGTACTTTTCTGTTTCAAAAATACTGCCTCAGGTGAAGCTTGAATTAGTAGCCAACTCCCCCCGCTCCTCCAAGCCTCAACTCACTCCAGAATCAGAGCTCTGTTTGGAACATCTACCACTCACTCCCAGTTTGGAATGCAGCCTGCTTTCTCCACCTGACCATGGAGGTTCCCTCTCCGGAAAGCCACAAATTACAGTGCTAGATTTCAGCCAACAGAAGAAGGCATTTGGAGGTAAAGCCAAAGGGAGGGTGGAAGAAAATTTCCAGTAAGAAACCAACAGTAATAACTGATGTGTGAGCTACACAAAAAGTAAAGGAATATGGGCTGTATACAGAGAAGGCTGACCTGCGATCATGGGATCGCAAAGAGTCAGACACAACTTAGCAACTGAACAACCACCACCCACTACCATACTCACTTCTCAGAAAAATAAATGAAGACAAAAACTCTGACCCAAAAGGAAAAAATACTCAGTAGTAGCAAAGCTACAGATTTCATTCACTTTTTTCCTACACTAATTCTGAAGTTGACACATCAAGCATTACAGAATTATTGACTTAAGGGCCATATCCAACTTCCTTATTTCATACAGATTGCTCGTTTTGTGAAAATGTCCTCTCATTTCTCTTCTGTTTCATTTGGTTTCAGTTCAGTTCAGTCGCTCAGTCGTGTCCGACTCTTTGTGACCCCATGAATTACAGCACGCCAGTCCTCCCTGTCCATCACCAACTCCCGGAGTCCACCCAAACTCATGTCCATCAAGTCAGTGATGCCATCCAGCCATCTCATCCTCTGTCGTCCCCTTCTCCTCCTGCCCCCAACCCCCACCCCCACCCCAGCATCAGAGTCTTTTCCGATGAGTCAACTCTTCGCATGAGGTGGCCGAAGTACTGGAGTTTCAGCTTCAACATCTGTCCTTCCAAAGAACACCCAGGACTGATCTCCTTTAGGATGGACTGGTTGGATCTCCTTGCAGTCCAAGGGACTCTCAAGACTCTTCTCCAACACCACAGTTCAAAAGCATCAATTCTTTGGTTCTCAGCTTTCTTCACAGTCCAACTCTCACATCCATACATGACCACTGGAAAACCCATAGCCTTGACTAGACGGACCTTTGTTGGCAAAGTAATGTCTCTGCTTTTCAATATGCTATCTAGGTTGGTCATAACTTTCTTTCCAAGGAGTAAGAGTCTTTTAATTTCATGGCTGCAATCACCATCTGCAGTGATTTTGGAGCCCCCCTTAAATAAAGTCTGACACTGTTTCCCCATCTATTTCTCATGAAGTAATGGGACCAGATGCCACGATCTTCGTTTTCTGAATGGTGAGCTTTAAGAGAACTTTTGCACTCTCCTCTTTTACTTTCATCAAGAGGCTTTTTAGTTCCTCTTCACTTTCTGCCATAAGGATGGTGTCATCTGCATATCTGAGGTTATTGATATTTCTCCTGGCAATCTTGATTCCAGCTTGTGCTTCTTCCAGCCCAGCATTTCTCATGATGTACTCTGCATAGAAGTTAAATAAGCAGGGTGACAATATACAGCCTTGATGTACTCCTTTTCCTATTTGGAACCAGTCTGTTTGTTGTTCCATGTCCAGTTCTAACTGTTGCTTCCTGACCTGCATACAGATTTCTCAAGAGGCAGGTCAGGTGGTCTGGTATTCCCATCTCTTTCAGAATTTTCCACAGTTTACTGTGATCCAAACAGTCAAAGGCTTTGGCATAGTCAATAAAGCCGAAATAGATGTTTTTCTGGAACTCTCTTGCTTTTTTGATGATCCAACGGATGTTGGCAATTTGATCTCTGGTTCCTCTGCCTTTTCTAAATCCAGCTTGAACATCAGGAAGTTCATGGTTCAGGTACTGCTGAAGCCTATGTGAGAATTATGGCACAGATAGACAAAAACAGTGAGTTGCAAGGTTTCCAAGCTGGACCAGGTATATGAGTCAAGGACAGAGCTTTCTCTTCCAGGAAGACTTCTGAGCCACAAGCACCTGTTGATGGTCTCCGTGGATGCAGTGCCTCTTCTCTCTTCCTCTGAAGTACTTTCACTGGAGGGCAGCACTGTAGGTATAACAGCTCTACCAAAATGCAAATCATGTTTCCCAACAAAATACACTAATCTTAAATCATGGTGTACACTCAAGGAATCTGAAGTCGAATTAAAAGACATCACTTCCCTTTCATTTGAAATCAAAGAACACCAGACTTGACTCAGACAGTGTCCTTACACAAAGGACCCCACATGCCATGGAAAACAAGAATGTCTGAGGCCAGAACTCCACCCTGCACACTTTTGCCCCAGTCAACGCTGTCGTTACAACGTCACTTCTCCTGGTCCAAGAGAACTTGAATAGAGAGGAGACTGAGATGAGGATGAATAACTGCCATATTTTTAGTGTTTGGGAGCTTTTAACACTGCAAAACAATTCTGAGAATGTAGTTTGGCAGCACAAACCTAGGAAACCAGATAGGTGACCACAGTTAGCTGACTTCTCAGCTCAAAATGAACCTTCCTTTGCTGAATTCTTAAGTCTGCAGATGGAGAAACATATTCCCTAAAAAAGTTCTCTCCTAACAAATGACTTGTCTCAGTTATGTGAGAAATGGTTACTCTCTTGATGATAAAATGTAGTTACAACTGGTCTAGTTTTTAAAAGGTTAAAACATGGTCAACTACGTGACATTTTTTGGTTGGGATTTTCTCTTTTCTCTTACATTTCTAAACCTGCCAGTTGTGTCTTGAGGTCGACAGCTGGGCGCTAGGTGCTTGGTACGTGGAGCCTTCCTTCAGAGAAAATACTATGTTCAGTGATTTTTCACAAACCAAAGTAACCAGTGAGGCTATAGCTAAAATATTCACTGCTTTTTTAAAGGATATACTTTTTGTTAACAACTTTATGCGGAATCCCATTCTATGCTAAGTCAGTTTTCAGCAAAAGACACACACTGCCATTTCACAATACGAATTCTTACCATGAATCTACGGAATCTGTCTATCCCCAAATAATTAATGATAAAGAAAGCACAATGGCACCTGAGTAATCAAGAGAGAATTTCCTAATTACACCTTACACATTTTTTAGCCTTTTCATCTATTGGGTGTGTCCCAAACAACAACACATCTTGTAATGACTCATGTCTACATGTAACAAGCAGTCCTCTTTGAGCTCTTAAAGGATCACACGTGGAAAAGCTCACCTAGAATGTGAAATTAAGAACAATTTATCAAGATTTTCATATATTTTTCACATTTGAAATTCTTCATGCTATGCAAATGGAAATTTTAAAATTACCTTCTTCCAAGATGACTATATCAGAGACAAAGTAATCCTAGACTTTAAGGCTGGAAACAAGAAACTACTCTACAAAAGCCTAATAGTTTGTGTTTTTACCACTGCACAATATATGCAGTATATTCATATTTTTGTTATTACCATACCTGGCATATACATTTTTCACAATGACTTTTTATACAAAATTTAAGTCAAAAATTAATTTATTTTAATATTTACAGAACACTTGATTATCCAATTAAAGTATACTTTCCATGATGTGAAACTATACATACATATGCAAATGAGATGAAGAGTTTTACATTAGTGAAAAAAAGTTAATCCCAGGAAAGGGAATCCAGGGTTGTATATAAAGAGCTCTCTCAGCCCCATCTTCCTCTGCCATTCCCTTTCTGTACTTTGAGAGCAAGGCCTTTGTCATCTATGATTTATAAACGGAAGGGAACAGAAAGGGGAAAAAAAAGGATACTGTGCATCAGGTGTTATCTTGTTACTTCCTGTGTCTTCCCATTGTACGGGGCTTTGTTCCTGGGGATATTATAAAATGACAAAGCTTTCTACTTGACAATAACCCATAAATAATAGAACAGAAGAAACGTAGTCCTTCTGAAGTGGGGAGAGCCAGGCTCTGAAGTAGTTCTGTTGTGATGTGGGTGTCATATAAACACTTGAAACCCAAAGGCAAAATGTGTGCATGTGTTGGTGTGTCTACACATGCATGGGGTGAGGGCAGATACACTTGACAGTCCCTTAAGCTTCACCCTGCTCTAGGGCTCAGAAAAAACTTCCTGAAACACTAATTACAGAGAAAGAAACAGGGCCCTACCAAAACAAAATAAAGCAGCTGAAAGAAAAAATACAATATTTCTCAGGTTGGGCCATGAGGACATTCCAGTTGTGTATCTTTTGAATAGAAATCTAGGCATACCGCATAGGAAAAGACATTATTCTGTTGATTGATTCTCTTTACAGTCTACACAAGAATGAACGGTGGTCAGAATCAATCAAACGAGAGCCCATCTCAACTACACAATTCAGCTGAGTATCGCTACAGAATATTCTCACCAGTCTAAAAGGAAAAACCACTTTTTAAGTGGTACATATTAGTCTACTTTAAAAGAAAACATGTATTTGTCAACTTATCCTAATAATCCAACAAACCCAAACACTCTAATTCTATATCCCACGTTCAATATGAGAAGATTAACATGCAAAGATTTGTTTAAATAAGTACAATTACAAAAACTTAACAGATTTTGAAATTACCTAATATCTACTAACGTTTAACTAAAATATATCAATTATATTTTTTTTCAATTGAAGTATTACTAATAATTGTATTTGTGTAAGTGTTGTGGCTCAGCTGGTAAAGAATCTGCCTGCAATGTGGGAGACCTGGGTTCAATCCCTGGGTTGGGAAGATTCCCTGGAGAAGGGAAAGGAGACACACTCCAGTATTCTGCCCTGGAGAACTGCATGGACCATAAAGTCCAAGGGGTGCCGAAGAGTCGGACACGACCGAGCAACTTTCACAAAGAAAAGCTTTCCATGACTGACTTCCCGATTTTCCGTATACTACTTTGTTACTTTGTTTCTCACTGCCAAGGTTTTTTAAGTTTCTCACAATTAACATAATACTACAAAATAAGGCTTAATTTAAAAAAATGAATTCTCAGTAGCCAATAATAATGATTATTAAGCTCTATTTTAACTTGGCTCACAGGAATAACGTAATCACACAAGCTCTCAAATTATTTCAAAGAGAGTGATACTTGTCCTGCAAGAATAATAATGCAGGTAAATTACAGAAATTTCATTTCCAAAGAAAGAAGGAATTTGTTTGATTTTATAAATTAATATTATTTACTTCAATTCAGAAAAAAAAATATGATGGAATAATACATGAAATCCATGACAAAATTCTATAGAACATATGCATAAGATCCTGAGTCAAGGGTCTGCTTCATATTAAATAGAAATAATAGATTTACTTGGCAAGATACATTTATATTAATATATTTGAGATGAAATAGCAGATTACTAGAAATTCATCATCCTAAGGCATGGGCAGAAAATTCAGTTAATACTAAATGGAACAGTGAAAAATATCAAAATCTTTCCATTTAAGCAAAGAATAAAATCACACAAAAATTAAGCTTAATAAAAAGAGACTAATTTAAAGATCAAGAATTAGAGTCAATTCTCATTCACATTAAATAAATCATAGCAGTGAAATAGATAATCCATCATTTTAGGATTTATTAGCCAGTGAACTCAAGTATAGCTAAAATTCTAGGAATTAAGTGTACATTTTTAAAAAATTCATGCAAACACAGTGCCCCGTGTTCAATTTTGTCTTTCTACTTCTGGCATCTTCCTGCCATTCTTCTCTTCTCTGTCCTAGTAGAAAGAGAATTAAAATCTGTTAAAAGCCTAGTATGTGACAAGGCATTGTGCCTTATTCTTTACACATGTTATTTCATTTGCTCTTTACAACCAGTTCTATCAGTTTAGCGGTATTACTCCTATTTATATAATGAGGAATTTGAAAATATTTAAAAACTGACTATGTTACCTGAAGCCATGCAGCTATTTCTTAGGTGTTCTGGTCCCCAACTCTTGCTCCATTACTATACTATAAAACAGCACTAAATCCTGGTGTACCATTTCTCAGAATAATACTGCCATTTTTCTGTTAGCAAGGCTCATGTTCTGAACAAACATGTGCATTCACACCCTGTGTTAGCCAGTGAATGTATTGTTTCTTCTTAAATTTATCTCTTTCCACTCAAGGTAGGTATGGAGATAATGCAGAAAATCCATTCATAAGTTTTCCAGACTCAATCCTCTACCACCCCACTGCTATATATCATAATATACATTTAAATATCAAAATTATAATAATAGTTGACATTTAATGAATGCCTGCTGCTGTTGCTGCTAAGTCGCTTCACTCATGGCCGACTCTGTGCGACCCCATACATGGCAGCCCACCAGGCTCCCCTGTCCCTGGGATTCTCCAGGCCAGAACACTGGAGTGGGTTGCCATTTCCTTCTCCAATGCATTAAAGTAAAAAGTGAAAGTGAAGTCGCTCAGTCGTGTCCAATTCTTAGCGACCCCATGGACTGCAGCCTACCAGGCTCCTCCGTCCATGGATTACTCTTTGTCAAATGCTGTTCTGGGTGGCTCACACCAATACCTCATCTAATCTATACGCAGTTGAAAAAGACGATCAGAAGTGAATGAAAAAAATATGTAACGATTACACATACTTTTGATTTAAACTATATTCTCTTGAACTAAAAACTTGATAAAGAAGATACACATATGCAGCATACTTATTTTGTGAAGCAAAATACTGCAATTATATAACAAGGATCTTTACAACAAATTCAACTTCATTTTTATTCTAAGTGCATTAACCATAGTTTTAATTATGTGAAGAGACATACCAAAGAAGGCAGAATTAATCAAATAATATTTTGTGAATAGTTAAAAGAACCTTGGAGAAAAAAATTTATCTAAGAAAATACAAATGTATGAAATAAAATATTTAGAATCATATTTTTACATTCTTATAGAACATTCATGAATGATTTTTAGCTGTTGGATTGGATGACTGGCCATTCACTTTACTAATGTTCAAAGATCATGTGTAAAACAAAATAGTTAAAATAGCTCCTCCTTTAGTAAAAGGTTCTTTGAAAAAAATATACAATCATTTTCTGATGAAATTTCAAATAATTAACCATAATTTGAAAAAAAAAGTGTATAGATTAGTGATATAGGGGCAAATTGCAAACAATTTATAAGACAATCAAAACACAAGTGAGCATAAAAAAGTGCTTTAGAAATATAAACCAAAATATAAGACAAATATACCAGGATATTCTGAGTCCTAACAGAATCCTATATGTGGAATTAATCTCTAGGCCATACCATTGAGGTTCTGAAGAAAAGAAGGTGACTCTTTTCTAAGATGTATTATTCTAAAATGAAGGGTCATTTTCTTGAAGGTTCAAATTAGTGTTCTTATTTGTCTAGCTGATATCTCCCAACGTGGTAGACATGAAGATTTTTTTACAGTTTTCTCTTAATTTGTATAGTTAATGCTCTGAGTTGCAAGAAAACATATCAGCTTTACCTTTCTGAACCACCCTCTTTAGCAGTCTGTATAGAGATCAGCACTCCATGCTGGTAGCAACTTCCATCTAAAATGCTTTCAGAGTATAAGGCAATTTAGACAGCACAGCTGTCTACTCAGGAGTCTCATTAAACATACTTTAAAAATTCCTAGAAGAAGGCATGATTTATTATACGCAAATGGCTACCCTGGGTTTTTGGTATATTATAAATTAACAGAATTTTAAATTTAAAAAGAAAATTTAACATACACCTTGTTTGGATTATTTAAAATTTAACTTCTAAATGTCTGTGAATATGAGTGTTGGCATAACCAAATATGAATCCCAGCTGATTAACAAACACACGAACAATGGGGGAAATGGTCCCCAAAGCTCTTTATTCTGAGGAGCGTTTCCCTTAAGGGACAAACACTAGGAGAACAAAGTCCTTACTGTACAACAGGAAAGAGTAAGCAGAGGTTCTCAAGTAATTGTAACAGAAAACGGAATGCATCTGCAACGTTTAAGTGCATTTAATGCCCAGTGATTTCATCACCTACCCTACATTTAAAACTGGGAGACAATCCAGAAACTGAAGGAAATCAGATATTTGCAAAAATATGTTTGCACCACACAATCCAACACTTGTACTGGCAACATTACTATAGATATTTCAACATATGTTGATTCTAAAGAATAAGTTCTGGAGTTAGCCTTCTAACTGATCATATTTTAATTAAGGAGATGTAACCTACCAAGTTAACAAAAGAGTCAATTTTCAAAATAGTAACACTTAAGGTGCTTGTTGTGAAAGCTACAAATAATGGCATTATCTTGCCATTTATCATCTTAAATAATTTAATGAAAAATATCTAAACGATATATATTTTAAGAGAATAAAAGTAATCCCGACTTTCTACATTTTTTATTTAAACTAGAGAGAGGAGACTAAAGTAAAAATCAAAAATTCCTCCAATCTGGTTCTTTGAGTTATCTGAATGGCCATCTTCCTTCATTACAAGAAACATTACTTACTCTCCTCTTTGACAAAAGATGTTCTGCAGTAGCATAATGAATCATATTTTTTCAAAAAATAATTAGAAAGAAATAGTGCTTGATTTCTCATTTAAGCGTCACAGTCCTACTTATAGAAAGTTTAACTTACATCACTAAATGTCTGTTCTCTGTGTACAAAGCCCTGAAACTAGCCTTAAAACATAAATATTAGGTCCTGAAATTCCCATTTTCATTTTAGATTGCACAGAATTCTTATAATCACTTTTTGCCTGTACCCTTCTATGACTGCCCTTTGATGAAGGTCCTCCTATCTCTTCTCTGGCAGAAGTTTCATGACTTTTTTTTTCTGCCAATAGCTTTAACATTTTGCCATTTTCTGGCTTTATTTCCTCTCCACCATTAGAGTGAAATACCATTTGACCCGACTCGGATCCCATAATATAGAGGAAAAACATGAAGACACAAATGTAAATTCTGAGTCCACTGTGTGCTACACTTTGAGTCAAGCATTTATATTTTATTCAACAAGAACCTTGGACAATACAATCCCAGTTTTACAGAAAAGAAAACTGAGATTCAATGGGGTTAAATAACTTACATATAATCAGTAGAATCTGAAGTCAAGTTCACATTCTTCTTCTTATACGTACTTTGCTGCTTCCCATTATTCACTGACATTTACACATGGGAATCAGTTTCTCATTCAGGATGAAGAAATAAGTCCATGAGAATAAAGTCAATTAAGCATCCAAGAAAGATCCTATTCACTAGTCTTTTTGCACTTGAAGGGAATTATATCTGCTAGAATTAGATTCAACTACATACAACAAACCCAAAATTAACACTGACTTAAATAAGATAGGAGTTTAATTCCATCTCATGGAAAATAAATCAAGGTAGGCAATCCAGATTTAGTATGACAATTCCACAAAATCATCAAAGACCCATACTCCTTTTAGCTGACTACTCCATACTCTCTCAGAGTGTGATTTTTATCCTCATGATCCAAAATGGCTGTCAGAGCTACAGCTATCACATCTGTATTCCAGGAAGCAGAATGAAGGAACAGGAAAAGAAATGTGTTAGTCATCCTTTTTAAAGATGTGTCTCAAAGTAACACTCAGTACTTCAACTTTTTCCCAATAACTAGAACTAGTCACATGCACACACTTGGCTGCAAAGAAAGTTAAGGAATGTAGTTTTTCTGACTGGATAGGATAGCAAGGTGCTGAGATAAAATAGCAGAGTTTTATTATTACTAAAATGGAAGGTTAGAATGGATATTTGAAGGCAACTAGATGAAACTGTCATAAAAAGTTACATATAATCTCTGATACACTGGGAACATTATCAACATCTTTAAGCAGGTCAGAGATAATTGAGAATGACAGACCCAATGTCATTTCTTAGGTAAAATACATTACCCCACTGGATTCATCTCATCATAGGCAATCCACTGAATAAATGTGATTTTACATTTCTGCAACTTATTTTCAACATTTGCATTATAAAGAACCACTAAGTCAATGAGAAAAAAATCAAGTGAGATTTGTTTTATAAATGGTGATCTTTTTCCAGGGTTAGAATACAGGGCACTGGATTAGATGACAAGTTTTACCAATGGGAGTGCCACAGACTTTAAGTGGTCACTGCAAGGAGATCCAACCAGTCCATTCTGAAGGAGATCAGCCCTGGGATTTCTTTGGAAGGAATGATGCTAAAGCTGAAGCTCCAGTACTTTGGCCACCTCATGCAAAGAGTGGACTCATTGGAAAAGACTCTGATGCTGGGAGGGATTGGGAGCAGGAGGAGAAGGGGACGACCCAGGATGAGATGGCTGGATGGCATCACGGACTCGATGGACGTGAGTCTGAGTGAACTCCGGGAGATGGTGACGGACAGGGAGGCCTGGCGTGCTGCGATTCATGGGGTCGCAAAGAAGCAGACACGACTGAGCGACTGAACTGAACTGAACTGAACTGATCTTCTAAAACGTCTAATATCCCAAGGTCATGAACAAATAACAGGAGAAAATGCAGATGGGGATAAGGAACCAAATCTGAAAGGTGCAGCAGTAATTCACCTAGGCCCAAGTATTTCCTTATATGTCATAGTTAATCAGTATTTAAAAACCTGTAACTTGAACGTAAGTAGATTTTCTTGTTCCGTGATGTCACCTACATGACAAGATGAAGCATTTGAGAAAAACACAAACATCATCTCAAAAACAATAACCAAAAAACTTGATTTTTTCAAGTTTTCTTGGAGGATAGAGAAGTAGTCATTTCACATACAACAAAGCAAATGTCCTTGAAAATCTCTTTAAATACTTTCCCCCAATGTTTCATTACTCCTACTCTCCACTTTCATCTCATCTCTATTAAACACCTGCTCAATTCCCCACAATCATTTTCCATAACCCATCTGACTGCATTCAGCTAGACAAAGCTAGACAAACAGCCCTCAGAAAAATAAAACCAAGTCACGTGATATTTTTTAACACAACCTTGGGGCTCTTGTATCTCAGCACTCCCAACACGTACATGCATACCCACATGCGCACACAAAAAGATGAACCTCTTCAATTTGTCCCCTGGTAACAGGATGCAATTTCCACTAATTCAATCACAATCAAGATAGTAGAAATTTTCCTTCAATTTCATGTATTTGTGAAAAGTTAACATACAAATGAATTTCTTTACTGCCCTGCAGTCTTAAATGCTAGGTTCAGCATCCCCTGCCACTTCAAACTCTTTTTATAGTTCTATTTTGCTGTTTCAGTACATTTCATTATTCTCTAGATTTAGATAATTTCCAAGGATCATGATTAAAACAAGGCTCAAAATTAAACATAATGTCATATTAAAATATATGTGCCATAATGGCATGGCTTGTCATGTCTAATATCTGAATTAAACAATATTATTTGTCATTTCTTCTAATCAGAGAAGACTATTTAAGAAACTGGGTGTGTGTAGATTTGGATCAACCTGATGATCTACTTGATAACAGTCTCAGCAATCTTATAATCTTTTGGGAGGCATATTGCATAAAAGCAAAAATTGGCTCTGGAATCATAGTCACTGGGTTGAGATTCCAACATCACTTACCAACTGTGTGATCTTGGGCAAGTTATTCATTCTGTGACTCAATTTCCTCATCTGTAAAATGATGATGATCAGAGTACCTACCTCTTGAAGTTGTTCTGAATATTAGGGAAATGGCCACATGAAAAACAGGCGGAAACAGTAATGGATACATGTAACCACTCAACAAGTGTTGCCTATTATTATTTCTCACTTTCTAAAACATAGCTGCAGTGTAGTAAATAACACATCAAAGCATTCTAGGATATAAATTACTCACTAAAAATATAGCATACACACATGCTTTAGAATAAATATTGGATTTTTACTTTGTAATGGATTCTGAAATATTTAAACAAATGGTATGAAAAAATTCACTACTGAAATATCCTAACATTTGTTTATGAAATTATTCCTTTTAAGTAAATTTACAGCATACTTTAGAACTGTAACTTCAACTGTATTTTTTTAAGTAAAAATTATTTTCCCATGAAAGGAAACAGAATTATATATTCTTCCTTGAATAATCAAATAGTTTTGAAAGAAATCATGGAAGTGGTAGGTAAGTAGGCTTCATTAGTAATGTGTTTAGATTTAGGGCAGATTGATAAGATGTAGGCATACCCTTACCTAAACAATCTTAAACTATTAATCTAGGAGCCTTATTAAAATTATTAGGCTGATTAAAATTATATCTTTAGGACTACAATAGTTGTTCTAGACCTGTACATAGTAGTAACATAAAGATATACAGGAAATATTAAGAGCAGACTATGATAGATGGTGTCTATCAACAGACCATTAAAGTATTCTGTTGTAGTTAAGGATAGAAGAGGTTTCTTAAAGTTGGGATCTAAAACCTTATGCTTGGGTCTAATGTAATACAGCCAGCATTCTCTATTTTCAAATGAACATAAAATGCACTATAAATTTAAGAGAATTCTGATGCTACAAAGTTCTGTCCACTACATACTACCACTTGCACGACCTAAATTCTAAGAAATGCATAATGATAACTACTTTGGAGATTCTTTTTCCAAATCTTCTATATGCCTACATTGTTCTACACAGGTTTCCAAGCATCTTAAAGTAGGCTAGGTTCATTTCTTCTGGACAAGCAACTTCTAAACAAACAAACAAAAAAATTAACTTAGCAGCAAATGAGAATGATAATGAAGAGGAAAATTTTATTTTAAAAGCAGGCACTCACTCTTATGAGCTACTGAGGTTTTGAAAGCATTCGCTCTCAAAAAGATTTTTCAAATTGAAAAAAGCTGCCTGGCTTACAAAAGGAAGAACAGATGAGAAAGTTATCTGAAATTCCTTCAGTAATATGTGGCCCCACAAAAGAATGAGGAACAAACTGCATGATCAGTTTTAAAAGCTAGTGATATGCTATTTTTGAAATGATTAAGATTATAGCTGACTACTGATTTTCAGCTGTTTGGCATACCTCCAAGGAAAGGCTACAAATTAGTGGAGATGCCTCATTTAAGGTTCACTCACACCCATAAACATCTGTTTAGTGTTCATTAACTTTCAATAAATTTCTAGAGCAGCTAGAAGTTGTATGAATCTTACTCCAGAGTACATGAAAATTTCACATGACAAGCCAGGTTCCTTCAAAATAAATATACTCCTTCAAACATTAAATCATCAATTTTGAATGGGTGGTAGTAGATTAGATGATAATACAAAATTGACAGGAATAGCACTTTGTTTCTTTCAGCTGCTGCTGCTGCTGCTAAGTCGCTTCAGTCGTGCCCAACTCTGTGCGGCCCTATAGACGGCAGCCCGCCAGGCTCCCCCGTCCCTGGGATTCTCCAGGCAAGAACACTAGGATGGGGTTAAAAAAGAAAAAAATTCTCTCAAATTAGCTGAAAAACATATGAGTTAAGAATTAATTCAGGGATATTAAGAGGAGGGTTCAGAATGAAACTATAAAGGTATCAACTACTGAATATGTTTAAACATCCAAGAGATAATAAACTTATGTTAATACAAAATTAATAGCCTACTAAGTGTGGCAAAGTAGATCCAGTAAAAACTTTTAAGTGAAGTGAAAGTTGCTCGGTCATGTCTGACTATTTGCAACCCCCATGGACTATACAGTCCATGGAATTCTCCAGGCCAGAATACTGGAGTAGGTAGCCTTTCCCTTCTCCAGGGGATCTTCCCAACCCAGGGATCAGATTCTTTACCAGCTGAGCCACAAGGGAAGCCCAAACTTTTAAGTACACTAGTCTTTATGGTATTATATTTATTAAATATACTGAGTTGGGTGCAATTAGCCCCTTTATATCAATTTTCTCTTCTCAAAAGGAGAAAGCTACTTCCCTAGAATAATGGTGAAGAATAAGATTCTGTGTGTATCTCACATTTCCTCCACTCAATTCCCATTTTCTACAGGAGTCAGTGAATAGAGGAACAGCAGGCCAAAAAATTACGAAGAATCATTAAATCTAGGAACAACATCGGGAAATAATATTTTATCTTATAAAAACTACTAAGAGTTTATACACACAACTCTTCCAGTATATGTGTGTGTGTGTGTATATATATATATATATATATATATATAAATAAAATATAGAAGTAATCTATCCCAAATTGTGATTAAAATAGTTTACATTTGAAATCAGACACTAGCATTAGGGAGGCATTCCCTACAAGCTACCCTAAAATGTAATCAATTGAAACTAAATTATTCACTGACATATGGATATTAAAATAATACAGGTGCTTAAAAAAATATTTAAGAATCAGATCAGCACAGCCAATGGGATATTTTTTAAAGGTAATATTTCAATGTGTTCCTTGAAACAAATACACTTCTGTAGAAAAAAAACAGGTGTTTCAGCTACAAGAGTTTTACCAAAACAGAACACAATCACGGCGATTCCCTCATTTTAGAGTTCAACAGGCAGTTCTCTAATTGGTAATCACGCTATAATTAATTTTATAAATAACTGCTTGGCCTATGAGACCTCCACAGCGACTGATTCGAAAGTGGGCATATGATCCAAGAAGAATCTTTTGAGAGAGATCATACGGATTCTGATAGATGCTGGGTCAGACCTACTCTAAGAACTCTAGTGAAAGGACCAAGTAAGTCTGGATTTCCTGGTAGGTACCCCTGCTCCAACATGGAAAAAGCCTGCATGATTCTAAAGCAACTAAGAGGAAAGCATCCCAGAGGCATAAAGAGGAAACCCACACCTCTTTACACCTCTTTATAGGTGTGTTTAAAGCCAAATCTATCCTTGGACTTCTAGTTGTAAGACAAGCTATTTTTGATGCTTTTTAATGTTATTTGCTATCAAATGACTCTTATCCAATACCACAGACATAACTTGTGCCTCCATGTTCCAGTGAGCTATGTGATCCAAACTGTGATTCCATTTTCTCACTTATATGTTACCAGTGATAATGCTTATAAACAACTCCAGGACAGCAGCTCTACAGAAGCAAGCATGTCCAGACACATTTATTTTTTATACATCCTAACTAAAATAAAAAGCAAACACACAAGTCCTTCAGGACAAATGATTTAGAGTCACAACTTTTTAAAAAAGTAGACATAGTTCAGAAACCATACACATTTATTTGAAAAAACAAACACAACAGCATTTCATAGGTAAATGCATAGTTTTGGGTGTGACTTGGCATGCCCTATTACATCACTAGGGCTTCCCAGGTCACACTAGTGGTAAAGAACCTGCCTGCCAATGCAGGAGACGTAAGAAACACGGGTTTGATCCCTGGGTTGGGAAGATCCCCTGGAGAAGGGAATGGCAAACCACTCTAGCATTCTCGCCTGGAGAATCCCATGGACAGAGGAGCCTGGAGGGCTTCAGTCCACGTGGTCCCAAAGAGTTGGCATGACTGAAGTAACTTAGCACGTGCACACATACATGTTACTTACATCACTAAGGCAAGGAAAAGCAATCCTCATCCTAAAGACTTAAAAATTTCAACAACAAAGACCGAAGAGTCCCATCAATGAGAATAACTGTCATTCTATCTTCAGTGTTAAGAGTATAATTTTTTTTTCAATTTTCTAACTCTAAACTTGGTTCTGCAAAAAGCTAACTATAAAAGAAGGAAGGAGCAGGATTCATTTGTTGTTTTCATCTGGCATGAAATGAGGGAACCCTTCCAAGGATACTGAGTACCAGTGAACACCCCCCTGACCCACCCACAAGATGGGAACAACACGAAAACAAAGCAGAGAAGCTTGGTACCAACGCTGCACAAAACTGCAAAGATAAGAGCAAGAAAATTTAACTGCATTCAGGAAATGAGAATGTTGAAGAGTCAAATGGCAGAGTTCAAGTGCCAATAGAAAGGTGCTTTTAGTAGCAGTACTGTGAAGAAAGGGGGAAAAAACAGGCCAACGAGAAACACAGCTGTCGCAATAGACAGTGTCTTAACTGCAAAGACCATTTATAGTCATTTCCCCTGCAGAAGGTTGGCACTTTCCCCCAAGCCTGATTAAGAATAAGGAATTCTTGTTTCATTTGTCCTTTAATACTCTGACCTAGAATCTTGTCAAATGAACTCTTTTGAACACATTTTGACTTTCAGGTGAAATGTTAAATAAATAATAGTCACTCTCTTCACATCGTGATTTTTTTCTGTGCCAACAAAAACATGGCTAAACTTGCCCATAGAAAATAGAAGCCATATTTATTCCAAATGCATGCAATCACTGTGATAAAGAAGTAATCTATTTTGTTGATATCACAACTTTAAAGAGATATAAAAATGGGCACAAAAATACTCAGTGTTCCTATTACATTATTTTTCCACACTTGACATATATATGTGTTTATGTATATAAAATACATTTAATTAATGAGAAAAGTATCCAAAATAAGTAAAAATAAAATATACATTTCTCATTAGAGCATTAAAACCTTCACATTTCAGCCACAATTTTGTCATCTGTAAAACAAAGGCCCTGGGCTAAACCATGACCTTCAGGTCCCATGGTAGTACTGTTCAGTCACTAAGTGGTATCCGACTCTTTGCTACCCATGAACTGCAGCCTGCCAGGCTCCTCTGACCCTCACTGTCTCCCAGAATCTGCTGTGATTCATGTCCATTGAGCCAGTGACGCCATCCAAAAATCTCATCCTCTGCCGGTCTTAGGGCTTCCCTGACAGCTCAGCTGGTAAAGAATCCGTCTGCAATGCAGGAAACCTGGGTTTGACCCCTGGGTTGGGAAGATCCCCTGGAGAAGGGAAAGGCTGCCCACTCCAGTACTCTGGCCTGGAGAGTTCCACAGACCATATAGTCCATGGGGCCGCAGACTCGGACACGACTGAGCAACTTTCACTACTGCCCTTAACGTATCCATATTTGATGGTCCTAATACTCTAATACTCCAATAACACAGGCCTACCATGAATGCCTTCTAATCTGTCTACCACACTCCTCTATGTCTAAAGCCATTCCCCAAATGAAACCAAACAATAAAATGCAACTAATGCAGTGAATGGCTACAAAAACATTCAAACATCCAACCACAGGGTTTTTGGAAAATCAATTTTAAAGACTAAAATCTGAATTTCATCAGTGCCTCATATTCAAGGCTCAGCCGGTAAAGAATCCACCTGCAATGCTGGAGACCTATGTTCGATCCTTGGGTTGGGAAGATCCCCTGGAGAAGGGAAAGGCTAACCCACTCCAGTATTCTAGCCTAGAGAACTGCATGAACTATACAGTCCATGGGGTTGCAAAGAGTCAGACATGACTGGGCAAATTTCACTCACTTCATATTCAAGGAATATAAAGTACTTCAACAAACTAAGGTTAATTCTATCTGTGTAACAAGTGTTACTAACCACTCCACCCCCCTTCAGTCAAGGTTAGACTGATTAATCCACTCACCCAACATAACCAGGAATAAATGGAGTCAGAAGACATATATTTCTGAACACAATGTCCCTGATCTAATCAGGGACTTGATTTCCCCAAACAAAAATCTCATTTTAGTCTGAAGAATCTCTCAAATGCTAAAATCATGAGGGTAAGGGTCTGTCGTTGCTATTCAGTTGCTAAGTCGAGTCTGATTCTTTGAGACCTCATGAACTGTGGCACGCCAGGCTCCCCATCCTTCACCATATCCTGGAAGGATCTATACTATAATATATAAACCACCTGTTCTCTGAGTATGGAAAATGTAATAATCATAATATTATTGGCAAATACAAAGCACTTCAAAGTGTTTTATACATATATTAATTCATCTACTCACCACAACAATATTATAGGTAGGTGCTAGCATTATCCTGTTTTACAGATTTAAAAAACAAAACCTGAGGCGCATGATTAACTTGCCCCTGGTCACATAGCAAACAAGGAACAGAGCTAGGATTTCATGAGGGTAGTTTGGCTCCAGATGCTCCAGTGTTTTGGGCATCTGATGTGAACAGGCAACTCATTGGGTAAGTCCCTGGTGCTGAGAAAGATTGAGGGCAGGAGAAGAGGGCATCAGAGGCATCACCTACGGAATGGACATGAACTTGGGCAAACTCCAGCAGATGGTGAGGGACGGGGAGGCCTGGCATGCTGTAGTCCATGGGGGTGCGAAGAGTTGGACAGGACTGGGTGACTAAACAATAACAACAACCAGACTCTAAACCACTCCATCTGCATTTCAGGGTAAGGAGTGCCTAAACGCTGCAGTTCTCTGCATTGTTACATTTCCTTCAACTACTTTGTTCATTTGGCTGCATTTACTAAGCACTCAGTAACTGCAGTTGAACGAACAGAATACATGTCTGGAATTGAAGTCACTGAATTAAAGAAAAACACATATCCATATACACGCACAGGCAGCAAACTCAGGAGCAAATTATAATACACAGACTCCTATCCAGTGTAATCTCATAAATTTATTTAATGACTCTTAGCCCAGTTTTTATTCATTTGGTATTCCACAATCCCTGCTTCCCTCTGTCTAATTCTTCACCTGAAGGAAAGGATGGGGGAAAAAAAGAGAAAAAAAAACAATAAATTTTGGCAATATATTCATTCCCTAGTGCCAAAGACGGATAAGAAGAGTGAGGAAGTTCAGTTGCATAAAAGGGAATTATTTTCTATAGAATTATCAATGAATTACCATCACAAAAAAGATCGAGTATAAACCAAAAATATCTTTCATTTTCAATGCTCATTTATATTGATAGCATCATTTTCTATATATGATTTACAAGATGAAATGTTTTAGAGTTCAGTGGCTGAAACAGAATGGAAAGATACTGCAGCCCTATTAAACCAGGGCATTCTGAAGCCTGGCCAAAGTTAAGAATCACCAGGAGACTTAAAAACAGAAACAAAAACAAACTGAGGCTGGGGCCTCACCTAGAGAATCTAATTTAATTGGTCAGCAGGAAGACTAGGCTTTGGTAGCTTTAAACATTTTCCAGGAGATCATATGTACATCCATGCTCAGGAGGCACTGTTTACATGCTACTTGGGGCTTCTCCAAGTTTAATATGCATTTAGATCACTTGAGGATCTGTTCACAATGCAGACTGGTTCAAAAGTTCTGAGGCATGGCCTGAGGGTCTGTATTTCTACAGTGCTTCTAGGTAATGCTGATCCTGCTGCTCTATGGACTTAACACTCTGGGGCAGCAACCTTCTTTCCCTCCATCAATATACATTATTATAATCAGTATTAAAAATGAGAAGAAGTGGAAAAGATGTTACAGTTGAAGGTGGGGTCGAATATTTCACTTTTATAAAGATAAACATTTTTAGAAAGCAATTTGAACCCACATGAAATGATTTTAGAACATGGGGTTACTGTGAACTAAACGAGTTAACATGCATAAAGTACAGGAGCAGTTCCTAGTCCAGGATCAGTACTCAATAATTATTCGCTACTTCATCTCCATTTTATTAACAAATGAGTAGCAATGGTGATTACCCATGTCTTTCATTTGTTCACAGTGTTTACATTAGGACAGTCTCTCCTATACTTAGACCATTTGGTATAGAGATAAAACATTTGCCCCAGAGTCAAAATTAGACATTTGATAAAATGATGTCTTTGTAACACTTCAACAAAGAAAAAGTCAAGAAAAAAAGAATTTATATATAAAGCAAATGTAGCAAAGTCAGAATATCTCCATGATTAACTGAGTTAAGTACCTGAGGGTTAAATGCCCTCCTCTCTCAACTTCTACATATACCTGAAATTTTTCAAAATAACTTTTAAGTGTTCTACTTTTGAATCTCATCTTCACCATTAGCTCTGTGATCATGAACAAATTATTTAACTTCTCTGATCCCAAACTACTCTTCGGCAGAACAGCTTTCCACATTAACCACCTGATAAGCTTTGCCACAGGGATTAAAGGAAAGAGCATGGAGACAAATGTAATTTTAATCCAAATGGGCCAAATGTAAAGAGGAGCAAAATGAATGGCAAACTGTGTCTAAAACAGAAACAGAGGGGTCTATGGCAACTGAAGATGGTGTGCCACCACTTAAGTGACACCATCCTTTGTATCACCTCTTTCTTAACATTACGGACCAAGTTCCATCATAAAGAGCAACGAGTAACATATGAATTCTCTAGAATGCCGTATCCTGAAATAAACGCATAAAAAGTTTCTTACAGATGACATAAATCAACTAAGGATGACCGAGAGACAAGTATCACGTCTAACTGCTCACTACTGCTCTGACTAGAAGTCCCGTGGCTTTTTCTCCCACTCACTACCTTCACTTAAGAAAATCTCTGGACAGCAGCTGGGGACAGCAGTTCAGGAGGAAAGGGGTACCTTGAGCACATGCCAAATAATCAAAAGCAAAATACCACTCCTCGTTCTGTCTCTTCACAGGACAGAAGTTCAAATAGGAACGGATGGTGGTAGTTTTATTATCTCTAACATAACTGCAACATAATTACAGAAACATGTAAAAATATACATTACTGGAGACGATTCTATCATTCCAGAAAAAAATCAAATCATTCACAAAACCTCATAGTTAGAAAACTTATAAAGAAGTGTGTGTAACTTCACAATACACAGTTTAGCATAAGAGTGAAAGGGAAAATTTATTTAAAATAATAAAGATATAGTAAGCAATTTATGCACATTTTCATTTTCAAAAGAATACGTAGAAATAATACTATGCCAAGTCTCATTCATGTCCATTCCAACTGAATTCTAATCAAATGTTGTCACTAAATGAGACTCCAAGGATCATGCCTCTCTTCCATAAGAAAAAATTCTAAAGCCTGGAATATACTGCAAATATGCTGGCCTCCTTCCTCAGTTCAAGAAAGAGCAAAACAGTAAAGTGAGTTCAGAAGCTGTACTTTCCAGGAGAATTCTCAAAAGAAGCACTCTATATTAATCTTCTACTTTACAATTTCACTCTTAAGACACAAGTTAAAGCCACATTTTTTTTTTAAAGTAACCAAGCACATTTCTTCCATATTTTTCACATTGTTCATATACGGAATGAGTGGAATGCTTACTCACGCCCTGGTTATTTTACTTAGATATTCCTATCTAGATAGAGACTTACCTGATATTTTTCTTATACTAATAACATGCAAATTATCTATATGTGCAATAATAAACACTAGGCATAATCATATCTTAGTATCATTTCCTTAAAAGGTAAAACTTATTTCAGGCACGGTCTGGCTCAAGGATTAAAATATACACACACAGCAGGAAAACGGTAACGTATATTGTTTTTCAGGACATGAAATAAATAAATATATATATATACACACACACATACATGTGCATATATACCTGTATATTATACACATATACACACACATATATATAACAAGAACTGTCAATGAAACATCCTTGTTGTACTCCTCTCTAAGAATCAAGGTTATTTAATTTTTTTCTTCTATGTGTTCACACCTTAAAACAACCACCCCCAAAAAAATCATATTTGAAGTCCAAGGTTCATAAAAATGTCACAAGGAGAAAAAAAGAGAGGAAAGAAAATATGAAACCAAGTTGATTCCAGCAGGGAAGAAACTTTCCCACACACAAAGGCCTTAGCCATGAAGCAAGGGAAACTGAGAGGCCCCAGTATGAAATTAGAGCTCCCTGAATTTACAGACCATCAGGTAGCCTGCTTCATCTTTGGTTCCAGCTGAGCCTATGACCTGAACTATTTCACCTGCAGGACTTATCACAGCTGAATCTGGTCCAGCCTGATTCGGCTAGATCAGAAATGTGTTCAGCAATCATATGAACAAAGAAATAAATGTCTCTAATCACTTGTCTCAAAGATGCATTAAAATTCTGAATCTGAATCATCACCCTTTTAAGTAATTACATCAGTTTAAAAGTGTAACTAGGCTAGTCCCGAGCATTCGTCATGGTACAGAATGGCAATGAGCAGTAAATGAAAAATTCTGATCTCAAAACAATTCGCATTTGCATCTAAAATGCTACGCTGAAACCACATGACTCCCTCCTCAAAATGTTTCATGTGACGTCTCCTTGAAGTGGCTTTCACTTTAGCTATGTGTGGCTTCCTTTATTTGCTTTAGTGACAAAAATATGAAAACGAATATAAAGAAGCAAAGACTCTACAACAAGGGCCATCAAGTAGACACAATAACCAGCACCAAACTTTTTTTTTCATAGTTTTAATCTAGAGAAAAAAACTCAAGGTCTAATAAACATACCTTCTTTAATTCACAGTTAGCACTTTTTCTTTTATGTTTCAGATTAGTTTGTCTTACAGCACCATGACAAGGTCAGTAATAGCCAAGTTAATAATCCTGGTTAATAATCCCCATTGTTTGTGAATATCAGCTGCGTATTTCTAAAAAGGAAGCAGATATCTTTGCCCCATAAGACAGCTACATTTTTCTCCCACAGGAAAGGCCAATGATATTCCACTAAAGTGACTTTCAGCAGTAAACAATATTTTATATAAAAACAAAGCCTCGCTTTTCATCAATTCATTGATACCACCTAATGGATTTGGCCTTGAGTGCATGTCAACCTAGCGTCCTGGTGGAAAAAGCCCAGGATCTGGAGTCCAAAACTCTGCTCTAACCACTATGACTCACTACATGACCCTGGAAGAGAACTGAAGCTCCCCTGGCCTCAGAGTGATTACAAGGCTAGAGCTAGCTAATGCACATGTGGGGCATATACAATATTATTCCTAACATCTTCAGAACAGGAAGCTCAAAAGTAGATAAATCCATTTTATTATTTATCTACTTTGAGCAAGATTCTACAGGGAAACAAAGCAGCTAACAGGTTAACAAGGTGTTCTCTTCCAATATAATCACGTGAAATAATGTATTACAAGACATATGCCATTAATAAACACACCAACTCTCCAATCATTATCCCAGGGAAATTCACTCCTTCTTCAAATGACAAAGAATTAAAATAAGTCTCAGAGTAGACAAAGGCATCGGAAAAATAAATGTTTTTATCATTCTAAAGTACAGTTATAGAAAAATACATCAATTAGGTAACGAAAAGGTCAAGGACAACAATTACACAAGAATCTCCCTTTTGTTTTTCTTTTTAATACAAGCCACAACTTCCTTATTAACACAGGTGGGATTTTTTCCCATGTTATATATGCAGAACCTAAAATAAATTTGTGAACTCAATCATCCAAACTGACTGGCTCCAAAAATTCATTTGGTTGCCAGGCTTATTTGATAGAGGCCCAGGCAAATTTACTAAGGACATAACTTGGGCAAATAACTAAAAAGAAGAGGTAAAATAATCCATGTGTTTAAATGAAAGATTGAAAAGGTTATAACCAGAGAACAAGATGAGCAATATTAAACCAAATTATGGTGTTACTTTAAATTTTATGCTTAGAATTGTATAAAATAATCACAAAAATCTAGAGTAAAGGAGACCTGGCTTATCTGTTTACAAGAAAATGCCTGAGAAGAGGGATAAGGAAGTCAGGGTCTGTATAAGCCAAGGCTACCAGAAAAAGTAACCCAATTTGGTCTACATTAATTAAAAGTATGAGATTAGGGGGAAAAAAAAAAAGAAGTCACTAACATCGTTACATTTTAGTGATGATCAGGTATAGCTTTTCCAGTCAATTTGTTTGCTGGAGAGGAAAAAAACAAAAAAGATTAATTATGTTCCAGGCATCATGCTAAGCCTAGGGAGACGAAGTGAATAAATTCTTGCCTATGAAGATTTCACAATTAAAGAGAAAGTTGTGTTGCAAGTGTTTGTGACACCCTTTCAGCACAAAGTATAAGAGGAAACATAGACAGCTATGCCTGAGGGAATCCGAAAAATAGCTTTACACAAAAGAAGGACAGGATAATAAGCAACAGGGGTCAGTGCCGAAGTAGAATAAACAGAAAGCCGTGGAAGGTTTTACTGGGAGTTTTAAGTCATTCAGTTTAGTTCCATCAACTTTATACCGACCAAAACTAACACACACACACACAGAATACACGTATAAATACAAAATATTCTCCCTGTTCCCAAGAACTAACACTGTAATAAACTGCAGAGACTTAAAATAAGTTCAGTACAATATGGCATATACTATATTACAAATAGTTTCAATATGCAGGCGATAAGGGTCAAATTCCATAATACAGAGTTCTTACAATTCAGTCAAGAAAAGGTCACCAATCAAATATGCAGAGCAGAATCAGATATTCATTTTTAATTGATCACTCTAGTGATAGTATCAGAGAGAGGACAAGTTTGAAAGCAAAGAGACTAATGTTGGGAGGATACAGTAGCACTGGGCAGAGTATTTAAAAGATCTGAACTGAATAACAGATTTAATTAACTGGAGAGATGGTGGTCAGACCACCCAGGGTTAAAAACACAGGAAAACAAATAACCCACTTTATTTTCATCCTTACCCATCCACAGCAACTGCTGCATATAAGCTATGAGAGAAAGATCCAGAAAAAAGACTAGGTTGCAAATACAGATGTGTTACTCATCAGCCTAGAAGCCGGAGTAAATCCTATGTGTATAAGGGGGTAAGACTGCCTGGAAGAACTTTTAAAGGGATAAAAGAACATCAGCACTTAGGACTCAATAAAGACGAGCTGACAAAGAAGTCAGAGGAGGAAATCCATGACAGACAATGAGGACAATGTTTGAGGAAGAAAGAGGTTGACCCATTGTGCCAAGTATCACAGAGACCAGCAACTGGACAGTCACCGGTGACCTCCATCAAGTGCTTCAGAGGAATGGCAGAGGCCCCCAACCTACAATGGACTTGACGGTGGTTAGGAGACGAGGAAGTCTTTGCTTTAATACAGGCTACTTCTAGAAGAACACCACTGCGCTTTCCAGGGAGCTGTCCAACAATAAAATAACAATACCGAACATCTCCTGAGGGCTCTTTCTAAGCAGGCAGTGGGGAAGGCATTTCAAACACAATTCCTCTCACAGTCACTACCACCTTCAAAATCAGTATTACTGTTTCCACTTTTTCAGTAAGAAAAAAATGGGTTCAGGATGATTGCAAAAATTCCCCATGAACACACAGCTGGCACATAGAGAAAGGAGAATTGAAATGAAGGTTCTGTCAAACCATAAACCTCTTTCCACATTTTGATTATGCTTCCCCATCACTGGAAATGGAGGGAGGGGATGTGTTAACCATTTAACAGGAAGGTCCTTTTTTTTTTGGAAGATGGTTGAAGTAGTTGACTTTTAAAGACACGTCCACCAGCCCATGATTCTCTCACATACTTTGCTCACAGGTATAATAACTATAATAGCTACAGAATTCCAGATCTAAATGCTCAGCACTTTTTATGCTATCTTTATTTTAAAATAAACCCATATCTTAGCAATGTTCCCATTATACTACACAGAGAAAATTAATATTAATTTCATTTATTTTTGCCAAAAACTGAAAGTACGGTCTATGAAGACAGTTAATCACTCCCTTTTCTGCACTCCACAGCATGCCACATCTTCTGCTATTAAAGTGACTGTAACTTACATTGTGACTTGCTTTCACACCCACTGCTGGACAGTAACCTTCCAAGATTGTCTACTTTATTTTAAGCCCTAAGAACACAACACAGGGCCAGGAGGCACTAAAACTCTGATGTTTGAAAGGAAAGAATGGAAGGATGGATGAGGAGATGAATTGTTTGGTAAGTGAAGGAAATAATATTTTTTAAAACAGCCAATTTACACTCAATAATGCATTATTTAATCTATTTACCAACTGGGAGATTTAAAATGAGTCATACTTGAAGGAAGCAGTATGGAAAATTGAGTGATATGAGCGGCGTGAGATATGGATTTAAAAAGAGAAACGAATGTTCACTTTCAAAAAGGCTCCTGTAATACAGAAGTTTTCCTGGATTCAGTGTCACCCAAAGGCAAAAAAAAAAAAAATCAATTCACTAAATTATTTTTTTAAAGATCAGTTGCTTTTGAAACCTCTATCAAAGAAGGCCAATCTTATCCTAAATAAATAATTAATCATGGAATTTCAGGTGTGGCCCATGGGAGATGTTCGAAGAGAGAAAGCTTCATAGGGCACTTTGAAATCACTCCAAAAATGTCTACCTCTATGTTTCAAGACCTATTCGGTCTACAGATCTGTCTAGCAGAGGTCTGTTTTCTGAACCTCAAGTCTCAGACTTTTTTCCTACCAAGAGTCATATGACATGACACTCACTTGCACAAAACACTAGCATGAGTGAACCCAGGTTCCAATAAGCTATGCTCGAAAACGTTCATGGAAACAAAGGCAAACATTGCCCCAGCTTATAAGGATGTCTGATCTCCACTGTGATTAAAGCCATATCGGCAGGATCAAGAGGACTGCAAGCTATGCAAATACCCACCGTGACAGCTGCAGCTCCATCCCTTCTTCTCCCGCATGAGGAAACACACCAGAATGCAAGTGAAAGCAACATTTTTAGGTTGAACTTGAATCCACCCTGGTTTATATATAGATGTTTCAAAGCATGTCATTTGCAAACTTCTGTAGGTTATCAGTAGCTGCTAATACCTCACAGCTGAGTGTAACACAGACCTGTGTTGTGACACCACAGTTGGAAGCCACTGGCCTCTTTTAGGCCTCAGTGAAACTTAAACTAGTTATCAAATTACAATCAGACTCTCTGGGTTAGCCAAATTCAATGGCCTTAGGAGCTGTTTATCAACAACTTTGAAAGACTGAGTGCCAGGAGTCAGGGCAGGCAGAAGACGCACGTTCCGGCTCTGGTCAAGTGGGGTGCTGAGCGGCCTTCCTGGTGTGATATGAAAAGTAAACAAGGAACCTGGCCTGTCCTCAATTGCACCACTAAACCACCATGGTGTCAGGCTATCATGCTGACTTCAGTACCCGCCTGTATCCCAAATAAAAGCAAGCAAAATACAAGCAACGCCTCCAGAAAATCACTGTTAAAATGCATCTGCTAGCCAGGTTTTCTGGAAATGTCCTACTTCAGAACAGATTTAGTATTTAATAGCTTAACGCTGGGGGTACTGCGGGACTGAGAAAAGATACGAGTGAAGAAAATTTCAGTAGGAAAGGGCAAGAGACGTAAGAGCCCTCAGACCATGGTGGTCCTCACCCAGACAAGGGCCATCATGGGATGGATGCTAGACTGGGGCCCCTCAGTGAAGGACTTGAGCTCCAAGAAGTTCAAAGGTTAGCACGGGGGCACAGAGAGCAAGAAGAGTGAAGCAACCCAGCCCATGGTGCTGGAGGTTCCACAGGAGGAAGTAAGCCAAGGTGAATCTTTGCTCACTTCTCCAGTTTCAAGAGGCCTTGACAACTTGATGTGGTTTTATAAGTTACTGGAATAGGGAAAAGCCCAGAAACCATGCCATGTGGGAAGAAGCTAGAAGACTTAAGAACATGAAAGCTGTTTTTAATATCAAATAAACTCTTTTGTAAAAGACAGAAAAGGTTCATTTTATCGAACTCTATAGGGCAAAGCTAGGAAGGACAAACACCGACGTCAAACCTCAGGAAAAACTCTGGTGAGCAGAAAGGGCCAAGTTAGAGCAGGAACTCTTGGGAAGTTGGGAGCTCTTTCTCACTAGATGTGTTCACAAGGCAGTGGGATACAATCCCGCAGGCAGTCTGGACAGGGGTTCCATACTGGAGAAGGCCTGAGCCAGATTTCTGGGGCACCTTCCAATTCTGAGTCTGATTTGTTAATTTTTGTTAGGTTCAGACTTGAGCAAGTATGAGAGATAAAAGGTCTCCCGTCCCCCTCCCCCATTCACAATCAGAGGACTGGCTCAGGCCGAAAAGGAGTTAGATTTCCAAGGTTTCTTCTAACTCCAAACATCCATAATTTTAGACTTAGATCTCATTTACACTCAAATAAATGAGGATCATGTGGTCTCTCCATTCAGAAGATCCCCACAATCCATGCCAGTGTTAAATGTCCTTAACTGGTTAAAAAAAACAAAAATCACCTGAATCCCCAATGCTTCTGAATAGCATTTTCTCTAATCCACTTGAAAGTGGTGGTAGATAACATCTGAGTGTGATGTTATATGCAGAAACTGTAGAGACTTTTTAATATGTGAAATCTATAGTTAAATCACCACTCAGCCTTTTCTTTTTAAGACTGAAGAATCCCAGCTGCTGTCGTAACTTAAAATCCTTTAATCACTGGGAGGGGATCTCTCTTTTTTTGTCCCCCCTAACATATTCCAAATTTTTCACATCTGTTTCTAGAAGTGTCTGTGCAGTGAGACAGCACTCGTGTAGAATGTGGAGGTGAAGACAAGAGTGGTTCCCTCCTGGCTGCTAAATGCAAACGGGCAAAGGTTGACGATGATGAGACTGTTATGTAGGAAACTATAGTTTCTCTATAGTTTCCTTGACGGAAACGTATTTCTATCACACATTAAGTCCTGGCTCACAAACCAAAGCCTGGAAAGCCCTGGCTGGCCCGCCTTAATGTGGAGCCATATGACCAAGTCTGGGATAGTGCAGATCCATCTGTGGTCCTCCACAAGAGCCCTTGGAGAGCAGGCACCTGCTCACACTGCCACCCTGTTGACATGGACCCCAAAGCCACACTTTTCTCAAAGGCTTCACCATGCAGAGGTGCCGTCAGGAGAGCTGACTCACAAGGAGCCTGCATTCCGGGCCTGCAAGTCTTCCTTATTATTACACAGACATCTCATATCTGGGCCTGCAGCACATTTCCCATCTCTATTTTGACTCCAAAATGTATTAACTTTTATTCATCTGGATTTACACGTTTCTTAAAGTAAGCAATACAACTGTAAGTGAACCCTGTACCTCCTCAATGCCTGTCACAATAATTCATCCCTCAACCTAGCATCATCCCCAATCTTCCCCATGAAAAATCTTCCCCTGCCTTTGAGTAAACTAACCTATACACCCTTTGACTGACACTGATTCACTGAAAACCAAGCACTCCCTGGGTAAGCCACCACTGCCTGCAGCTTCTGCAAGCTGGTTACTGCATAGAAATCATAGGACCCCCACTATGAAACAGAGCATTTCAAAACTCATGTGAAAAAAAAACCCTTCTACAGGACTGGCACTTACAAATTAAGAAACTCCTCACGTTTATGAGCCACCCATGATTTAAGATCCACAAAAAAAATTTCAAAATAGAAAAGAACCCTATAATTCAAAATTTTAAATCCCTCTTATCCTTGATCTATCATTTCATTTATTTAACAATCTAGGGTAGGCTAACAATACAAAAGTAAATGGAACCAAGCCCCAGTCTTCCGGGTTCTCCACTTCCTTGGGAGGAGAGCCAGACAGACAAACTAACCATCACAGCAACAGGCTCTAGTCAAGGTGTCCACTGTGAATATGAAGGGACTGAGTCCCTTCACTACTCCAGCTGAAGGTATCAGGAGATGTGGGTCCCCCAGGAGGTAACATTTGAACTAAAGCTGTAATCATGAGAATTAAATAATGAGAACTGTTATCATGCCCATAGTCAGACCCACACAGACAAGGTATGCATGTACTTTATTAGCATTAAGTATACATAGCAGACCAACAATGCCAGGTTTAATAATAAAAAGAAAGGTAATTCCTTTGCAAAAAAAAAAAGAAAAATTGTAACACAAACGTGAAGCCCTGACTCAGGTTCTATTATTTTAAGAGACTGTGCTTTTAATTTAATTTGATAAAATGGTATAGCTCACAAGATGTTTAAATATAAATGTCAAAGGATGGCATAAAGTCCACTTAGGAGAATATAAGAAGTCAGAAGAATTAGCCACCTTTTACCATCTCACAGCCCATATATCTTCCCACTAGATAGCAGCAAGTGACACTACAGGGGCCATAGCAGGGCAGGAAATTATATTGAAGAGGGCTGCATTACTGGATTACAAAAGCTTTACAGAAAATGATAAATTGAGATGCAAACAAAGGAAGAGGATTTTGCTTTGTTTTGGTTTGGATTTTTTATGTCTTGCTTTGCTTTGTTTTTGTTGTCATGAAATTTGCCAGGTCATTTTTCTCTTCATGACCATGCATGGACAATAATTAAAACATATAAATCACCCAATAAATCAAACACTGAATGATTAACATATCTTTTCTCACTTGTCAGAAATCGGTCAGGCTAAGGAGAAATACAGCAGAAACTGAAAGAAAGCTTTCAAGTTAATATGCTAAGTTGAAAAGGATTTAGCCTTTTAAACTCAGCTGGCATAAAGCCAGTCCAAATGACCAAACAACAAAACTGCCCTCAATCTAACTGTGTCACCTTAGTAATGCCTTCTCCTAGTCCATTCCCTGATGTGGCTGGAGAAGGAAGCATTCCAATCAACCAGGCAGAACCATTTACAGAGAATCAGAAGTGATATAATAAACTCAATATAAACACATAATGTGTCTCCATTTATGGCTTCTGGAGGCACCTGATAATTTTGCATTGCCCAAATCATTCAACAAGAATTTATTCAATGCATAAAGAGCAAGGCATTGAGCTTGGCACTATTGGTTCAATGACCATATTTTTCAAACTAAAACCTTGAATATATATTTTAACAAATCATTTTATGTAACTTCCAAGTAAATGCAACAACTTGGGAGACACAGTTTAGACACTGACATACTATAATTTCCAAAACATCCTAATACTACATGTAGACAACTGAAAATTTAAATCAGAAGCAGCTGCTCCTCCCAAAAAGAAAACTGGGAGCTATACGGTCACCAAAGTCTTTAACCCTTAGAATCCTGGAACTGACAGGAATTGTTTTTAATTTAACTGCATATGAATAAAACATTCTCTCTGAATATCAACCATCATTCTGGTTTCACAACTGTAGCAAGTATCTGAAATTGACAAACGCTGAAAGGTAGTATGTCATAATCTCCAGGCAGCTGTTAACATAAATCTCGATTTCTACTCATTTTTCTCTTTTGCAGAGACATGCAGAATTTCCAGCTGCAAGGGATAAATGTTCATAGAAAGTCAGATAGACCATCTTTTAAAACAGAGTTGACTATATTTTGCTGTCAGGCAAAAGAACAGACTAGAGAAATAAAAAGAAAAACACAAGGTTCCAATCTTCCCTTTAACAGTCTCAAAAGGAATCCATCCAATTCCATAAACAGCATTTAAACAACTGATAACTCCTTCCTCAGAGCTTATATATATATATTTCAAATACCTGAAAATGCATTTGTGAAATGGATTTGAAATTCGGCAATAGGTCTGCCTCGTGAGAAATCTGTATGCAGGTCAGGAAGCAACAGTTAGAACTGGACACGGAACAACAGACTGGTTCCAAATAGGGACAGGAGTACGTCAAGGCCGTATATTGTTACCCTGCTTATTTAACTTTTACGCAGAGTACATTATGAGAAACACTGGGCTGGATGAAGCACAAGCTGGAATCAAGATTGACAGGAGAAATACCAATAACCTCAGATATGCAGATGACACCACTCTTATGGTAGAAAGTGAAGAAGAATTAAAGAGCCTCTTGATGAAAGTGAAAGAGGAGAGTGAAAAAGTGGGCTAAAAGCTCAACATTCAGAAAACTAAGATCATGGCATCTGGTCCCATCACTTCATGGCAAATAAATGGGGAAACAATGGAAACAGTGATAGACTTTATTTTGGGGGGGGCTCCAAAATCACTGCAGATGGTGACTGCAGCCATGAAATTAAAAGACGCTTACTCCTTGGAAGAAAAGTTATGACCAACCTAGATAGCATATTCAAAAGCAGAGCCATTACTTTGCCAACAAAGGTCCGTCTAGTCAAGGCTGTGGTTTTTCAGTAGTCATGTATGGATGTGAGAGCTGGACTATAAAAGCTGAGCACCAAAGAACTGATGCTCTTGAACTGCAGTGTTGGATTAGACTTTTGAGAGTCCCTTGGACTGCAAGAAGATCCAACCAGTCCATTATAAAGGAGATCAATCCTGGGTGTTCCTTGATGCTGAAGCTGAAGCTCCAAAATTCTGGCCATCTGATGCGAAGAACTGACTCATTTGAAAAAAACCCTGATGCTGGGAAAGATTGAAGGCAGAGGAGAAAGGGACGACAGAGGATGAGATGGTTGGATGGCATCACTGACTCAATGGAAATGAGTTTGAGTAAACTCCAGGAGTTGGTGATGGACAGGGAGGCCTGGCATGTTGCAGTCCATGGGGTTGCAAAAAGTCGGACAGGACTGAATGACTGAACTAAACTAATAGGTCTAAGTCCTCAGGTTTATAGTCCTCTGTTTTAAGCGATTACTCAGAATCCCTCACCATGGAGGAATATCAAATTTTTTATTTGATTTCTTACATAAAATATAATTGATAGCTTATCGATAAATACAGCCTGTATGAATACAGGAGATGGAAATATAAAATAAAATGGGTTTAAAATGCTGAAAATGCAAAGACTATTAAAGACAGTTTACAAACTGAAACTCTGTCTCAGTATACATCATTTCCAGTTGACTGTATTTTTAAAAAGTAGTAAAACACCTAAGAAGCAATGGCTCCTATTTTCACTTGAGCTCTCTCTAGAAATTAACTAAATCCTCAAACCAGAATAACAACATGGGTTGTTATCTGTAGTTCAGACAAAGAGTCTTACAATAACACTTTACAAAATAAAAGTATAAAAAATTCCTTAACAGGAAAGTATGCTATTTCTGTTTCCGAGTACATATTTACATGAATAGGAAACAATGTTTGACAGTTTTCCTTAGTTAACCTCATGCCAAGATCAAACCAGATTATAACATTTATCATCAAAATTTAAATTTCTGCTAAACAGAGATCAAAAGCTTCTTCTAATAAAACTATTTTATACAGTCAGTAATTCAGTAAAGAAAACTTTGAAACAAAATGTGACATCCTAGATATTGCTAAAAGAAGTGATGACAGTTCCAAACAGATGCTCGAGAGAAGAGACTCTTTGCTAAAGGGAAGAATTTGCTTACACTTACCTCCATTCTAATCCCACCTGTGACCAACCATTCTATCTTTTCTGTCTCCATTTCTTCAACTATAAAATGTGACATGAGCTACCACTGCAGAGCCAAGGCATTCATGGATTTCAGTATTAATGGTTCTGACTATTCTTGAGTGACCCTGAAAATACATTATTAACACACTGTCATTTGTAATTCTGTGTCAGCAGTGTCTGAACTGCGGTTCCCAGGTGAGTGGATCAAGGGTAACCTTCCCAGCTCTCTATTCCCATTTCATGATCCTCTGTTCTCACCAGTGACTGATGAGTACAATTGCTGCCTGTTTACATACAGGACTATCCTGTGACGTTATAACACATAACAGTGGGATTATAGGAAGCTAGAACTCAAAAATCTCACTGAATTCCTCTTAAACATCAACAGAATGCGACTCTAGAAAATTGCTGAAAAAATTAACAAAATGATTTGCTAGCTTTTATCTAAGTTCAATATCATGAATCATCATTTTTTTTACATTTCTAGAAGTGTCTGAAAGTTTCAAAATGCTAATTTAACTGGATTTGCTGAAAGGAAAGTAGGTCTAGAAAAATGCTGTTTTCCAAGGAGGTCACTCTAAATGGATTCTTTATTTGGTTTCATAATCAGTTTCAACTTTACACATGGCTGCCACAAAAAAGATAAGCAAAAGCATAAGAGGCCAATTATAAAAGTTACAAATGCACACTATATCAAAGTCATATTTCATATCTCTAAAATGACAAATAAAAATGCATCATAAATAGATTTTACAAGACATATTTCTAAACTAATATAAACAAATGTTAGAGTAAACCTAGTGTTTGCTTTTTTTTCACATTTTAACTGGATGTCTTAATATAGATTGTTCTTTAAAGCAAAGGCTCTTCCCACAGTTCCCAAAAAACTATTATTTTTTAAATGTTAATTCTTCTAACTGATGGTACTTTAGAGTCACTGGAGTTTCCCAGAATCCTGGCTGCAACTGTTGCCTTAAGCCGACAAAACGTTTTGAAAATAATGCACTTGTGTTATATTTACTTTATAGTAGAAATCCTGAAAGGATTAAAGAATAGATCAATCTAATTTGTAATTAACAGCATTAATTTGCATGCTGTTCACTAAGTCCTGATAAGAATTTGTTCTCTATTATCTATGACCAAATCATGTTGCTTATAGTATTAATTAGATCAGCAGACCCCTTTTTTCACATCCAGTGCTGATGTAAACTCCAGCCACCAAACAAGGAAATTTAGTCAAAGTTTCAATTAGTGACACTGAATTAATGCAGTTTTACTAAATTCAAACGGAAAACCAAATACATGGAAAACCTCAACCGATTTTAACAAACATCAGTAAAATAAATTCACAATGAACTCTTCCTGACACACAGCAAAAAAATGGCATTATTTAATATTCGAAGAACCAAACATGACAGTTATCACTGATATAGCAGGCTCTCTCAGCTAGAAACACTAGTGGCATGAATCCCTATTTACTTAATATTCTACTTAGCAACAATCATCTTGCTTATAAGATACTAGATATCTTTCCAGAATTTCTCTACCTGTACTTTGTCTGCACAAATACTATATAAATTGACAATACACAGAAAGACAGCTCTAGTTTTGGGGGTTTTTTTGTTTGTTTGTTTGTTTGTTTGCATTCCCAAGAGTCAGAGGCAATCTGGCAGAAAGCACAAGAGTCTCCAATCTAAGGGTTTTGAGAAATTCCCCAAAATGTTTTCCAGGAACTAACCCCTCAACAACTCACCACAGTATCTGGAATGTCTACCATTCAAGTAATTTGGATTAAGAGAAAAGGCCCATTACAAAATACCTGAAGATGGGAAGAGAGGAAAGGGCGAGAGATGGAACAAAACAGCAGACTCAACACATGCAGGTCAATTTCCTCCACCTGTTTGACAGAGTCCCACAGACCATAGGGAATGTTAGGGCCACAGAACAAGATTTAAAGGCAGGACCAGGCAGAGAGGCATGAAGGGAAGCCAGAGTTTGGAACGAGGCCCATGGAGCACCACTTGGACAGGGACACAGTTATTCTTCTACTTATTGCCCTTTGTCTTTTGCCTTATAATTATACAGTGTTTTCTTTTTTAAAATATCAAACAGTAAATGGATCAAGTTATTCTGATTTCCAACAAATGGCACTACCAAGATGTTTTCTCTGAATTTTTATACTTTGCACTGTTTTTATTCCAAGAACAGTCTAAATAAAACCGCTCCAGTTTAGCCAGATGAAGTAACTTTCTGATGTTATCTAAATGAACGCTTTCCCTCTCCAATGCTGCCATTCCCTTCCATTCTTTAGGTTTACGAACTGACCAGCATGTGTGAACACCTTCAAGAAGATGCTGAATATCTGAAAAATTGCACAACGGAGACTAAAACTCAGCCTACCTATCTTTCTAAAGTTGTGTTTTGGAAACACAAATCAAGAAAGCTGTCACATCATCGCATTACTACAAACAAAACCACAAGCACAGCTTTATTCGTAAATAGCAATATAATATACAATAAAAGCCAGATCACAGTAATGAAGATAACTATAAACAAATGCCATGGCCTGCCACAATAATAATGATCCAAGTTCTTATTCCCATGTGAGAGTAAATATTATCCATACTGCTTAAAATGAAAAAATGCTTATGGAACACAAAAATTTCCCTTGCCTACATTAAAAAAATGAGTCAATCTCAGATCACAAAGATAAAGTCTAACAAAATTAAAAGTCATGGCTTCATGGCTTCATGAATTGTATCTTATCAAATTTTTGTAACTGTGAAAAATCTTTTGGTAATCCGCTTTCCATTCTGAAAATACGTACTTTCTACTTGCTAAGTATATACATATATATTCATGTGGAAATGCTATGTCATAGAAGACTGATAATCAAAACAGATTATCATCTCAATTAATTGTAAAACTCATAGGTATGACAAAATGTTCAAGCCAACTTTCAATAACGCCTCTTAAGCCAACAGTAAAAAGTCTATAAGAAAGCATAAGAGGAATAGCAGTAGTATTTCCAACTTAAAATCAGGATTCATCAATAAAACATTTTCAATAAACAAAATTTTCACAAAATTTCACATCAAGATCCCTATAAAAAAATATGCAAAATTAACTTTTCCTATTTTGAGTCTATTATACTCATCCACATTTCAGTTCTGCAAAAACATGTAAACTAAATTTTCTGAATTATGGGTGGTCGTGTGTATGTATAATGAAAAGCCATTTATGATCATATATATACATTACTGTAAAAAAGCAAGACAGAATAACCATGGAATGGTTGAATACACTTTCACATAAACCATTAAAGACACTGAGCCAGAATGTATGAACAATTATTTTCACAATCTTCACTTGATGACAATTTTACAATTACATTAAGAAGCCACATTTTGTGACTTAAAACAGAGAACTGATCTTCTGTGTGCACATATGAGTGTTTCCTCATTGCTGACACATTTTACTGCTGCCATATAAATTGTAAGCTTTATATCAAGTTTTGAAAAAAGGTAATCTCAACATACAGACTGGAGTTACACCTAAACTTCACACCTTAAGGGAGATAGCAAAAGGTCTTAATTTTTTTTAAATGTCAACACAGGCCCTTAACACAAAACATAATTCTGAATGAATTTGAATTGACTGTTTACATGAGAATCCATGCCTGCAGAAAGAACAGTTGTGCATCTGTAGGCCTATTTCAAGTCATTTTGGCAGAGATACTACTTACTTATTTTGATGGGTCTATGAATACTGCACCGAAGCAGGAATGATTCTAATAGAACCAAAACAAGACAAGACACACACACACATCACTTTAAAAACAAAAACAAAAAAACTGAGCAAACCTGAGTGGAGCCATGAACATTTCTGAAGTCTCCGAAGGACTTAGGCATTCATTATGCATGGTTTTTCGACTGCTGGGTTACTTCACCTAAGTGTTCATGGTGCACATGACTCCACTGCCTTGCACTCTAGTTGCTTGCTCAAGCCACATTAGATACAATCTCTGTTCTACACACAACACACAAGCATACACACACTCTCTCTCTATACCAGCCCGAGCTGTTTCCAATTTCAGAGGCCCGCTCAGCGTGTAGCCCATGCCCATCCCTGCTCTGCTGAGTCCTGACCCCAGGAGTGTAGGGACGCTTACATTAAGTAGGGATACTACTTAAAGCTGGTATATCTGCTCTGTTGCTTCATCCTTCCAGAATGTATAGCATGGTCCCTTCCCCACTCCCCGAGTACAACGGAGACGATGGATTCCCGGGTGCGAGAGAGAAGACCACTACTTGTCCCCTTCCACACCCCAGGCATCCCGGCTTCTCTCCTCCAAAAACCCCAGAGCCATTGCTGCCTGGAGTCTGTGATCCCGGGGCGGGGGAGAAGAGCCAATGATAGGAATCAAATAGCCCGTTCAGGAGCGGGTGCCAGGGGCACGGAAGGGGCGAGCCGGGTGAAGTTACCAGCACCGGGGAGGTGTGCTTCGGCAGGGCAGCATTGACAGCAATGACAGGTCGGCGGGGGAAGGCTGGGGGCGGCGAGGGAGGCTGGGGAACAGCTTTTCCTGTCTTTCTCAGGGCCTGGCGGGGAATCCCGGGGCTGCGGCGGCAGCCGGGCTCGCGGGTCGTCCCCCGCCTCCCACGCCCCCCGCACCCCCGGCGCGTGCCCTCCGCCGCCCCCTCAGTGCGGCCGCTCCCGCCCCGCGCGGAAGGAAGCGCCGGGCTCCCCCCACGCTCTCCCGCTCTCTCGCGAGTCCTGTGCAGGCCCTTTTCGGGGGGAGGGGAAGGGGGAGGGGGCGCAGAGGGAATTGCTGCAATAGAGCGCCGAGAGAACCCTGCCCGGGCGAGGCAGGCGGTGGAAAGCCACGGCCACATAAAAATGCCATATTAATTTTTTAAAAGCCATAAATCACCCCTCCCTCTGCAAACGAAAACCATAAACCCGATCCCATGCAAGCCCGCGAGCAGCCACCCACTTCCTATTTCTGTCACAGCAGCTACACCCTGCCAGCAACCAACCCCCCCGGGCGCCCCCTCCCGCCACCGCCACCCCCGCCACCCCCGCCACCGCCTCCCCTCGGCTCAGCCATTTGCCAACTGACGCCCCCGTAAATAAAAATGCCCCAAGTGGGGCTGGGTGGGAAGCGTGGGGGAAGGGCGCGCCAGAGAGGGGGGATTTGAGGCTTGCACAATATCCTAGAAGGTCCGTGGCTGGAGTGAGGAGAGAACCCCAGGCGGGGGGAGGGGAGCCGAGCCTCCCGGGTGCCTGCGGCACACGGTGCACCCAGGCGATCGCAGCGCGCCGCTTACCTTTCACCACCCTGTCGGTCGTCGACAACTTGGGATCAATTGCCTTGGGCTCGGACATCTCCAGCCGCCGGGGGACAGCGACGCGCTGCTCGTCCGTCCTACTGCACACCCCGACCGGACCGGCGGGCCAGACACTCAACGCCGCCGCTGCCGCCGCGCTGCAAACCGCTTGGCTGGAGGTTCTGGGCTCTGAGCTGGCTTTAAAGTTACTGCCTTCTCCGCGCGTCCCTCCTCCTCCTCCTCCTCCGCCGCCGCCTTCACTCCTCCTCCGCCGCCGCCAGCCCTGCCGACTCTGCTCCGGGCTGCGCGTGTGTGGTGGTTATTTATTTATTTTCTAAGCACGCCTCTCGGTTCTTCTTTTATTCTTGGGGGAAGGGGGATGGGGTGGGGAAGCGCACACACGAGCACCCACCCTGGCACGGAGATCGGGCACCGCGGAATGGAGCCCCAAGCGCGCACACTGCTGGGATTAAGACCGATCACATGGGGAGGGCCGGGGGCGAGGAAGGAGAGGCAGGGCCGCCGATGTCAGTGCCACTAGCCGCGCCTCGGCGTCCCCGGCGGCGGAGAGGCGGCCGCCGATGGTGCTGCTGCTGCCGCCGCTGCTTCCCCACACCGAGCGCCGCTGCTGATCAGCGGCCGCCGGAGACGTCCCGCCGCCTCGCTCGCCCGCGCCTGCCTCTGCCTCCCCGCGCCGCTCCTTCACTCATACAGGCACAGCCACGGAGCTCGGCAGACTCAGTCCCCGGCGCAACCTACCCTCCGCCGCCACCACCGCCTCGGCCGCCGCCGCCGCCGCCGCCGCCGCCGCTGCCGCCACCGCTCCCGCCTCCGCCTCCTCCCCTTCCTCCTCCCGGCCCCCTCCTCTAGCGCCGGAGCGGCCTCCTCCTCCCCGCGGAGCCCTCCCCCTGCTGCCCCTGACGTTGAAGCTGTGGGCGCTCATTGGATAGCGTGAGCGTCACTCACTGCTAGCGGCGCCCTCCCCTCTGGCCCCGCCTCCCGCTCCTCCTGGTCGTCCCCGCCCCTCGCTCTGTTTTCTCTGGGCTGCCAGATCGGCGGGCCTGCTGCCTCCACCGCCCAGTCCCCCGCTCAGGTGTCACTGTTGCTGGCAGCCCGGGATTAGGGAAGGAGAATGGGCGGGGGGTCGCGGCTGGGAGGAGAGAGGCTCTGCCATGGCACCCCCCCAGCCCCATTTGGCCTTCTTCCCTGGACCCCGCACACACACCCCACGCCGCTTTGGCAACCGTGCCTTGCCGGCTTGGGTTAAGCCGCAGTGTGAGTAGCCAAGTGCGGAGGGTGTCTCCGGGTGTGTGCGTGCGTGGCCCGCGAGAGGGCAAGAAGGGAGGAGGCGAAGAGAGCAGGGAAGGGGGTTGGGGTGAGAGGCGGCCGAGGAAGGGCGGAGGAAGGAAGAGCGCGAGGAGCTCCGGGGCCGCCTCACAGCTGCTGTCGCTGCCGCAGCTGTCCGGAGAGAATCGCCGAAACGGCGACGAACCAACAACTTACCTTGGAGAGACGGGCTCCGCTGTGATGGGTGTACTGCCTGTTTTGCTACTGGGGCTTTTGTGGGGGGCTGGGGAGGGGTGTCGTGATTATTAATGTTTCCCACCCCTGCATCCACACCTTTGGTGGAGGGGCCGCTTCGAGCGTCTCCAGCCGGGGACGTGGCGGAGCGTGCGGGGCACGGGAGCGAGCTGCCCACTGAGGATGGGGACGGGAGGACACGCGACCCCGGCCAACTCTTGAGTTACCTAGGTTAGCCCTAGGCGGGGAAAGCGAGGGAAGAGAAACAGCGGAGAGGGTCGCCTTTTTCACTGTTGACACTGCACACCCAGTGACTGGTCGGGACTGGTGACACAACATCCGCCTCCCCAGCTCCAGTCCATCATCCGATACCCACTTGGTGCTCCTAATACCTGCAGGGCACTGCAGCCCAAGGCGGGTCCCCATTCTGGTATCCTCGGGTTGGAAGGAGTGTGAAGGAGAGAATGGGAAGCTAAAGAGTGACTGTGACCCGAATGTTCCCTTCTGGACTGCTAATGAGGAGCAGATTTCCGTCAGCAAGAAGGTCACCTCGCCACAGCCCATCTCCCCAGACAACCTCAGCCCAAGGACCGAGGACCGGCAAAGGTCGGGGACAAGGATTAACGTTCAAACTCGAAAAGAAGTTTTAAAAAATTGGCTGATGACATGAGTGTGGCTTCAGCAGTATGGTCTGCAAGGAATAGAAACTCACAGTTGGAGGTTAGGTGAGCCTCCTGGAGGCCTTTTTAGCCAAAGGATTTGTCCCTGGCTCAGGGAGACTGCCACTAGGTCCAAATTCTTCTGCCCAATTCACAACTCTAAGATTGTTATGCGGTATTTAAGCAAACCATACATTCAATCAATATGAATCCTGCTCTTTTTATATGCCAGACACTGTGATAGGTAATGAAAAGGGCCCTTGCGGGTAATGAAGCCTAGAACTGCCATGAAAATATGAGTTCGGAGAGAACAGGGTATTGCCTCAAGAAGGAGTTGTTGAAAACAGCCTCTTGAGCACAGACAGAGCTAGTTGCTAAGGCAGATTTGGGAAGTTGGCCCCTAGCCAGATGGCACAGAGCAAGGCAAGGATGCCAAGACCTGTAGGTGAAGAAGAGGGCCTGCTTGAGGAAAGATCAGGAAACCATGTCCACGGATGCTTGCTTCTAACTCCTCAATGTTCTTTCCCGCATACTGCAAGCAGAGATACAATTCCCACCGATGTCTGGACTCACTTTTCAGATCCTGGAAAAAAAAAAACTTAGTACCAAGCTCAGGGGCTTAAACTGTCAGCACCATAGAAAAGTTTTATGATGCAGATAGGAAATAAAGGCACACCTTTCAGGCACACCCTTCAGGCACACCCTTCAGTCCGCTACAAGTCTAGAACACCTCCTAGCTGAAATATGTGTGGGAAAAAGTGTTATGAATCATAATCACTTTACAACACATCTTATTATCATCAGGTGCCTTTAATGCATGTGTCTGGTTCCATACTGTTGCAACACAGACACATCTTCCTAGTGAAAATTGGACCCTACACCAAGGAAAACTAGACAGAAGCTTATTAACTAGAGACCAATTATGTCCACATAGCGGGCCTACTGATAGAGCCAAATCTAAGGTATTTTTTTAGATGTCGTACTATCTCCTACTGTCATGCTTCTTTTTATCCTGTTAGACTTCCCAGTCTGTCTTTGATTATATTACCATTTGCATCAGCTCACCTTAGACATGGAATTTACATTTTCAAGAAGTTACCGCAATGCCTGGATGCTGAATTCAACAATATCCTCTGTGAAGAAAAAAAGAAAAAATTTTAAAAACTTGGCAAAAAAACCTCACCATCTACCAAAATTTGTATTTCCCCTTTTTTAGTATACTCTCTGCAAAGCGTCTAACTAGATACGGATTCCGTTTCCCACCTGCACCTGCTTGCATCTGAGCAGGTCCATGTGACTAGTTCTGGTCAATATGTGGGCTGAAGTGTTTCATCACTTTTTGACTAGGCAGTTGAGCAGCAGATATGCATTCTCCAGCCTATGGGCTCCCATCTATAGCTGAATTCAGAGACTTCTAGAGTCCTAGAGAGGGTGTAACCTCACATGGAAAGAGCTGAGTGCCTAAACTACCACATAGAACAATGCTACCCACTTATTAGAAATATCACTTTAGCACACAAAAGTTACTATGTTAGTTCAAAAGTAAAGCCCAGAATTATTGTGTATCTGTTATATAACAAAATTACCAGGAGACTAAAAATATATTTACTTTTTAATACATGAACGTAAAACTTTGATTTTTATAAATATCTCAAAGTCTTGTTATATGTGAGTTGCACATATACTCTATGCAAACATTTAGGTATACGGTGCTACTTCATCAAAAGTAATTATGAATATAAATATATATGGAAAAAAAGAAAATATTGAGAATTTGGAGTCAGCTATGCATTCAAATGCTCCGTCACAGTTTACCTCCATTGGTACAAATTATAGTAAATGGATAATGTTAATTTGCTATTAACTGTTCTACTACATCTAGCAACTTTTTAAAGGAAAAAAAAAGTAAAGATATTTCATTTTATATCCTGTTTTGAGAATATCCGTCTTTGAAATTTTTTACTTTCCTGTTGGTTCTTGATAAAGTACTATCATTTTGACATTAAGAGTTGAATAGTAGCTTCTGGTTTTGATTCATCTGAGGCACGCACTTCATTCTGAGTAGCTGACGGCAGACAGCAGTATGTCTGTCCTATTTTCACCTGAGTTGATGGAGCTAAATGCTGAAGAACCTGCAGAGTATATAGCCAATCCTGATGGAGCCATGAATCTGTATGAGAATTAGATTTATTGTCTTAAAGCTAATTCCTCTGACACTCGCTTTTAACATGTTCTACCCTATTCGCTATAGAAACTCTATGAAAAATATATTCAAAATAGATTTTATTTGAGATTTATAGTAAAAGGCCTTCTTATTGTTTATCTTTTGGATTCCCCTTGAAATTTTATTGAACCATGTTTTTTCCAGAAGTTAGTTTTACTCATTTGGGAAAGTTGTTATAACTAATATGTTCAAGAGTAAATATGTTTGTTTGTTTTGGGTCTTTTTTCAGTCAGGGACCAAAGTATAACTTATGGAATTCTATGCTAATTTCATAAAGAGAGGATATGTTTTATGTAAAATTTGGCAAGACTATGGGCAATCATTAATTTGCATTTAATAAATATTTTTATATTTGTTTTATTTATATTTGTATCATCATTTCATATCCCGATTCTGGTCACAGAGTAAGTGCTCAACACATTTTGCTGAATGAACTTAAAAAGTATATTGGCATCCAATATATGACAGGTTAAATACCATAGTGCATACTCAGGAATATTTCAATATTCCTAATATAAGAAATATATATTAATATATTGTTAATGTATGTATATGTATATTTATTTACTTATACACACACATTGGAGAGAAATCTTATAGTCCTTTCTCCTAGCTAGTTTTAATTTTAGCTTCATTATTAATTTTAAAATTATGAATAGATTAAGGGTGTCATGTCATACATGTTTACATTTAAAATAGCTATATGCACGCTATTATACTGAACATCCAAGAACTATTCATGCTGTAGAACTGTATGTATTCTGACTTTTCTAAACTCAGAGTTTCAGAATATTTGACCTGGAGCTGGAGTTTACACTTGAAGTGCTTTGAGAACATCTTCAAGAACTACCGCAAACAGCTTAGTAATCAAACTAAAGATAACATGTTATGGAAGACCTGGTAAATCAATTTAGGACAAACTTTGTCAAGCCCTCTAAAAGCACATTTGCATATACCAAATCAATTTAGTAATTAGAAATGGATTTTACTGTTCAAAGCCAGCAGAAATTTAACCTTACTCAAAGTTACTTTTGCCCATTATTGATGGAAAATTCATGAATTTGCAAGTAAATATTTTATTAAAAGAGTCTTTCAGTCAGACCAGCCATCTTTCTATTTAATTCTGATTAATGGTATTTTATTTTGCTAGTATTCATGGTTATTGGAAAGCCTATAGATAATAGGCATTTATTGAACACCTGCACATATCAGACACTGGGAATATGACATGAAAATACCAAGTCTCACCGTTCATATACTTTACATTCCAGTGAGGAGAGACACACAACAAAAAGGAGCAATTACACATACAGAATATGTTGGATGAGCTAAGTGGTAAAAATCATGTATACTGGTAACAGCACTGAATGGAGTGATTGGCAAAGTAGAGTTACTCACTGTTGTAGACAGATCGTTTAGGGAAGACATCTCTGAGAAGATAATATTTCAACAGAGAGTCAATGAAGTACAGCTATCTCTGCAGCTATCTGGAAAAAGAGTGTTCTGTGTTAAAGAAATGGCATGTGCAAAGGCCCTAATGTAACAGCCTGTTTGACCTTTGTAAAGAATTGTCAGAGGAGGCCAGTGTAGTTGAAGCATGATGAACTAGAGAAAGTGGTCCAAGATTAGGTCACAGAGGTGCTATAGAGTCAGATTATACAAGGCCTCATAGACCATAGCTGCTGCTGCTGCTGCTGCTGCTAAGTCGCTTCAGTCATGTCCGACTCTGTGCGACCCCATAGATGGCAGCCCACCAGGCTTCCCCATCCCTGGGATTCTCCAGGCAAAAACACTGGAGTGAGTTGCCATTTCCTTCTCCAATGCATGAAAGTGAAAAGTGAAAGTGAAGTCGCTCAGTCGTGTCCGACTCTTAGCGACCCCATGGACTGTAGCCCACCAGGCTCCTCTGTCCATGGGATTTTCCAGGCAAGAGTACCAGAGTGGTGTGCCATTGCCTTCTCCACATAGACCATAGAAAAGATTCTAAACATTATTCTGGTGAAATAAGCAGTATTTTATTAGGAAAGTGATATGATATGATTCAAGCTTAGAGAAAACCATCAGTCTCTTCTAAGAACTGACTCTGGATGCAATTATTGTCATAATCCAAGCTAGAAATAAGATAGTTTGGATTAGTGAGAAGGAAGAAGTGAAATGTATCCAATTCCAAATATATTTTAAAGGTAAAGCTAAAAGATTTGTTGATGGATTGGCTAGAGTGTGTGGGAAAATCAAAAGGACTCCTTGGAGTAAAGAACGCCAAAGTTTGGGGTGGTGTCTCAACAAATGAAAAATGGAGCTACCATTTACTGAGAAAGGGATCATCGGAAATGGAGAGCATATATTATGAAGAAGATCTAAAACTAGTTCTAGATATGTTAACTTTGAGGTGAACATTTGACATGGATGTGGAGATGGCATGTAGGTAATGCGTATATGACTCTGGACTTGAGAGGCAAGGGTCAGGCTGTTGATGTATAAAATTGGTAGTCATGACATCTTCAGTTCAGTTCAGTTCAGTCGCTCAGTCGTGTCTGACTCTTTGTGACCCCATGAATCACAGCACGCCAGGCCTCCCTGTCCATCACCAACTCCCGGAGTTCACTCAGACTCACGAGCTATTTCAAATCCTGAAAGATGATGCTGTGAAAGTGCTGCACTCAATATGCCAGCAAATTTGGAAAACTCAAAAGTGGCCACAGGATTGGAAAAGGTCAATTTTCATTCCAATCCCAAAGAAAGGCAATGCCAAAGAATGCTCAAACTACCGCACATGACATCTTAGTAGTCCTTTATTTTAGTTGGCAGAAGTGGAGGGACCTGTAAATCTGACAAAAAGGAGTAGCTTCTGGGGGAAAAATGTGGTGTCTCTGAGGTCAAGCACATGAAGTGTTAACAATGCTGAAAATTTGAGTAAAATGACAACTGAGAACTGACTGTCAGTTTTGACAAAAGGGGAGTTCACTGGTGATCTTCACAATTCAGTCTTTATACCTATCCAAAATAGCATCTCATCAGTCTCTGCCTCTTTATACAGACTTACGCCCTTATTCATGTTTATAATTAGTTGACAGTACATGTGTATATCTGTAATGCATATGATGTGTTTGTCTATCTTCCTGCAACTATATGCTATGACCTTTGAGAGGAGGAGGAAATTTGTCTTGTTCCTATTTGAATCTCTGGTGCTTAAAAGCTGTTTGTAAAAAGAATGGCTTACAATGCTAGCCCAAGTTAGTTTTTCTTATTTTTTAAATAGTTGAAATAAGTATTTTAAGGAGGTTGGGGAGGGAGAATTTAGTGAGGTAGTCAAAAGGTACAGACACTTAATTAAAAAAAAAAAAGGTACAGACGTTTATTTATAAAATAAATAACCCCTAGGGATGTAGTGTAAAATATAGTCACTATAGTTGCTAACACTATATCACAGATTCGAAAGTTGCTTAAACAGTAGTTCTTGAAAGCTTTAATCACAAAGGAAAAATTTGTGCCTGTGTGAGGTATTCAGTTCAGTTCAGTCACTCAGTCATGTCCGACTCTTTGCGACCCCATGAATCACAGCACGCCAGGCCTCCCTGTCCATCACCAACTCCCGAAGTTCACTCAGACTCATGTCCATTGAGTCAGTGATGCCATCCAGCCATCTCATTCTCTGTCGTCCCCTTCTCCTCCTGCCCCCAATCCCTCCCAGCATCAGAGTCTTTTCCAATGAGTCAGCTCTTCGCATGAGGTGGCCAAAGTACTGGAGCTTCAGCTTTAGCATCATTCCTTCCAAGGAAATCCCAGGGCTGATCTCCTTCAGAATGGACTGGTTGGATCTCCTTGCAGTCCAAGGGACTCTCAAGAGTCTTCTCCAACACCACAGTTCAAAAGCATCAGTTCTTCGGTGCTCAGCCGTCTTCACAGTCCAACTCTCACATACATACATGACCACTGGAAAAACCATAGCCTTGACTAGACAGACCTTAGTCGGCAAAGTAATGTCTCTGCTTTTGAATATGCTATCTAGGTTGGTCATAACTTTTCTTCCGAGGAGTAAACGTCTTTTAATTTCATGGCTGCAGTCACCATCTGCAGTGATTTTGGAGCCCAGAAAAATAAAGTCAGTCACTGTTTCCACTGTTTCCCCATCTATTTTCCATGAAGTGATGGGACCGGATGCCATGATCTTCGTTTTCTGAATGATGAGCTTTAAGCCCACTTTTTCACTCTCCTCTTTCACTTTCATCAAGAGGCTGTTTAGTTCCTCTTCACTTTCTGCCATAAGGGTGGTGTCATCCGCATATCTGAGGTTATTGATATTTCTCCCGGCAATCTTGATTCCAGCTTGTGTTTCTTTCAGTCCAGCGCTTCTCATGATGTACTCTGCATAGAAGTTAAATAAGCAGGGTGACAATATACAGCCTTGACATACTCCTTTTCCTATTTGGAACCAGTCTGTTGTTCCATGTCCAGTTCTAACTGTTGCTTCCTGACCTGCATACAGATTTCTCAAGAGGCAGGTTAGGTGGTCTGGTATTCCCATCTCTTTCAGAATTTTCCACAGTTTATTGTGAGCCACACAGTCAAAGGCTTTGGCATTAGTCAATAAAGCAGAAATAGATGTTTTTCTGGAACTCTCTTGCTTTTTCCATGCTCCAGCGGATGTTGGCAATTTGATCTCTGGTTCCTCTGCCTTTTCTAAAACCAGCTTGAACATCAGGAAGTTCATGGTTCACATATTGCTGAAGCCTGGCTTGGAGAATTTTGAGCATTACTTTTCTAGCACGTGAGATGAGTGCAATTGTGCGGTAGTTTGAGCATTCTTTGGCACTGCCTTTCTTTGGGATTGGAATGAAAACTGACATTTTCCAGTCGTGTGGCCACTGCTGAGTTTTCCAAATTTGCTGGCATATTGTGTGTAGCACTTTCACAGCATCATCTTTCAGGATTTGAAACAGCTCCACTGGAATTCCATCACCTCCACTAGCTTTGTTCGTAGTGATGCTTTCTAAGGCCCACTTGACTTCACATTCCAGGATGTCTGGCTCTAGATGAGTGATCACACCGTCATGATTATCTGGGTCGTTAACTAATCTTAAGGTGGTAATCATTTTGCCATATATACATGTATCAAATCATGTTGTATACCTTAAACCTATACAATGTTATATGTCAGTTATATCTCAATAGAATTAAGAAAGAAAAAGAAGCATTTCAATGCATTTGTAAAAAAAAATTAAAATTCATGTTTAGACTTTTTTTTAATTACAAAATCAACTTTCATAGGGTAAAAAAATTGACTCATGCCTCTAGAATGAGAAACGGGATGGGGATTCAGGAGATCCTTTTTCATATGAGATGTGTCTCTCACATGTCCCCACTGTAAGCATAATTACTCATGTTAATTCAGGGGAGGGCTCAGTGTTACTCACAGTTTCTCTTTCTCCAAATACACAAAGGGTTCCATTGTTTGCAACATCTAAATTATTCCCTGGTGATAAGTTACGCCAGACATTAGCAATTTTCAAAGAGGAAGTGGGCAGAATTTGGGTGGTGGTTGTTTAGAAGCAGTCCCTCAAAAGAGTTTCCTTCTCTCTTTCAGGGTGTCCTTGATGTCCAGCCCACGAAAGTATAGACGTTCAGGGAAGTTGTTCTAGCTGTGCTTTCAGGTGCCCACCCTGCCCACTCCCATTTTGGATAAAATGCCCCAGCCGTAGCACCTGCTAAGTGATCATCAGTTCACAGGTTCAACTGCTGACATTGCAGAGGACTGAACTAGGATAAGTGAATGTCTAACTAGAGATCATCTAACAACCAGTGGCCTTAACTTCCCAAACCTAATTAACAAAGTAAGCTAGGCTAAACAGGTACTTGGAAGAATATAACTTAAAGGAGGAAAGTTGGGTGTGGTTGTTTGAATGAAAGGGCTTGCAGGCCGGAACTAATTTGGCCACTAGCAAATGATTCATGTGTAAGGAAGGTAAACAGATAAAACTATTCAGATCGGAGGACCATAGGTCAGAGTTAACAGGGGTGAAGGGAGGAGGTAAAGACAGAGACAGAGAGATTCCTAATCTGTTTTTCTTTTTGTCCTTTCAAAGGCCTGGTTGTTTACAACTTCTTCTGGATTTATGAGACCCCTCAATATCTTGACCACAAATCCTGTTTTCTAGAGCTGGTTTGAGATTTATATTTTTACAAACTCAGAAACTCCTCACTGAATCATATAGATGACAGAAAGAGCTGCTAAGATTTTTACTTCATGCCCTCCATGGGTTTTCAAAAGTTAACACCTTCTAATTGTGACCACTCCTTTTCTTCATTGAAAAAAATGACTATAATACATTCCCTCCTTGCCTGTCCTCATTGTTTCTATAGCATACTCAGTGCCCAAAATCAAAAGAGCAAAACAGTTTATAAGAGAGACAGAGACTAACTGCTTGAGAGTCCTAGTAAGTCTGTAACTATTTAATTGAATATGTGCTATGCCTGTTTCCACATCACATTCAGGCAGGTTATAAGCTATGCTGCAGTAAACGGAACCATCTCAGTCACTTAACACAATTTGAAGTCCTCTGCAGGCTTGGGCCACCCTCCAGGGCAGTCATTCCCCGTGTGCTGGCTCAGCATTCCAGCCGGCTTCAATCAGGCAAGCAGAAGCACCCATATCAGCATTTCACAGTCACCCAGCAGGAGAGGAGAGCCCTGGAGAGCTGAGCTCCAGTAAACAAGTGCTTCTGTCTGGAAGTGACACTCACGAATGACTACCCTCACAGTTCAGTGACTCGAACGCCTCATGTGGCCACACATAATTTCCAGGTGGGCACAGGCATGGGATCTTGCCACATGTTCAAAATTAAAAGGAGACCAAATACTTGTGAAGGACAGTAACACCAGTCAGGAGTTCTAAGAAACTGGTCTAACCCATGGGGGGTTTCCTTGCTAGTGTGTGAGAGGCAGTAACTAGAACGTGCATCTTAGTTGTGCTTTACATGCCAGGATCCTCCTGCATGCCTGTGGCTGGCTGCAGGCCTGATTTGCTTCTCCTTGGAGCCTTCGCTAGACTACTGCATGGCCTCTCCTTGACTGGATCGGTTATACTCCGCTTGGCCTGATTTTGATCTCACTACACCTTCTCTAGGGCCTGCGGTTCTTCAGCAATCCTGTTGTCACTACCTCTCTTGCAAACTTGTTAGATACCTTAGGCCAAGGCTTCGTTTCTCCCTCACTCTCAACACTGTAGTGCGAACACTACCAACGCTCCAGTGTTTTATAGATGGGTGCTGTTGGGCAATTCCTGAGTGTTGTTAATATTATACTGAATGGACTACAAACAAATGTCCTCTGAATGTGTCTTAGCTGCAACAAAAGGCATTAACTTCTTTTCCAATTTTTATTTAGAAATATGAATATACCTATATACAGATATACAGCATATATAGAGTTTATTTTTTGAGTCACTGCCTTTTGTATGAAGTGAATATGATCAGTTTAATAATATGCGAACTTATTACTGCATAAATGCCAAGCAGTTTCTGGGAATGCCATGTTTGTGTGCTAATTTGACACAACAAAACTATTTTTTTTCTTCCTTATTTTATTAGTCCTGCAGTATGATGAGTAGTCTTTTGTGTCAATCTAACTAGGCCGTGGGTTTCCTACGTGACGCTAGTGGTGAAGAACCTGCCTGCAAATGCTAGAAGATGAAAGAGACCCAGGGTTCAATCCCTGGTCAGAAAGATTCCCTGGAGAAGGACATGGCAACCCACTCCACTATCCTTGCCTGGAGAATCCCATGTACTGAGTGGTCTACACACTCACAAAGAGTCTGACAAGACTGAGGCAACTTAGCACCCACACAACTAGGCTACAATACCCAGTTAACCAAACACCAGGCCAGGTTGTACTGTGAATGTATTTTATGGATATGGTAACATCTACAACTGATTGACTTCAAGTAAGGGAATTACCATTGATAACATGGATGGGCCTCATCCAATTATTGATAGTTGAAGGCCTAACGAGCAAAAGCTCAGGTTTCCTGGAGAAGAAAGAATTCTACTTCATGACTACAGTGCTCAGCTTCTGCCTGTTTCAAACCAGCCAGTTTTCCCTACAGATTTCAAAGTTGTCAGCTCACAACTGTGTAAGCCAATCCTTTATAAACAAACCTCTTTATATATACACACGTAAAGATACATATAAACTCCAGGAGTTGGTGATGGACAGGGAGGCCTGGCATGCTGCAGTCCATGGGGTCGCAAAGAGTCGGACACGACTGAGTGACTGAGCTGAACTGATAAAGATACATATATATGTATCTCCTAATTGTTCTCTTCAAATCCTGACTGATACCTACAATACATACTTTTTTTTCCTAATTCAAATCCAGAAGTTATTTTAAATAACAAGAAAGAATGTCTCTTTATCCATCTGTATCTCTCAGTCTCTCTGATGATGTCTCTTTCTCATACATGTGCATGCACACAAATAAACATGTTTCATAGGAACACATTATATATTTATTAAAAGGTAGAAAAGCAAATAGATGGAGAAACAGTGGAAACAGTAACAGACTTTATTTTCTTGGGTTCCAAAATCACTGCAGATGGTGATTGCAGCCATGAAATTAAAAGACACTTGTTCCTTGGAAGAAAAGCTATGACAAACCTAGATAGCATCTTAAAAAGCAGAAACATTACTTTGCGGACAAAGGGTCATCTAGTTAAAGCTATGGTTTTTCCAATAGTCATGTATGGATGTGAGAGTTGGACCATAAGGAAAGCTGAGCGCCAAAGAATTGATGCTTCTGAATTGTGGTGTTGGAGAAGACTCTTGAGAGCCCCTTGGACTGCAAAGGGATCAAACAAGTAAATCCTAAAGGAAATCAGTCCTGAATACTCATTGGAAGGACTCATGCTCCAGTACTTTGGCCACCTGATGTGAAGAACTGACTCATTTGAAAAGACCCTGATGCTGGGGAAGATTGAAGGCAGGAGGAGAAGGGGATGACAGAGGATGAGATGGTTGGATGGCATATTGGCTTGATGGACATGAATTTGAGCAAGCTCCAGGAGTTGATGATGGACAGGGAGGCCTGGCGTGCTGTAGTCCATGGGATCGCAAAGAGTTGGACACCACTGAGTGACTGAACTGAACTGAACATTTTTTATTTAATTCTCTAGGGTAAAAATTCACTTTGTTTCTCTTACTTATGGCCTGGATGAAGCATTTTATTCTCCCAAATATGCCAGCTTCCTAGGTAATTCTACTGGACAGTCAGTATCTAAGATTGGGGTCCCCAGACGTAGACCTGTAGATGAAGATTCAAATAAAAGTGAGTTGTTAAAACCACAGAGAAGTATGGCATGTGACAGGAAAGGGAAGGAAGCGAGTCAACAGTCTGAGGTTAAGCAAACACCCACATGGTAACTTCGGCTCAATCCTACAGGTGACTTCTGCACTTTTAAGTCACACCTCTAAACTGTCCCCATCAGGGACCAGAGAGCTGAATATTTTACTTAGTAGTCAGTGGTGGAGATATAAATTCTTAGGCCCTTTCTGCTTTCTCTACACTGAGGCAAAGGTTAAGGAAGTCTGAGGATATCACTCTGACTTGCAGAGATGCAGGTAAAAACACACAGACAGCTGTTTTGTATAAAAACGGAAAAGGTTTGGAAAGAATATGAGTAAACACTGAAAATGTCTGCTACTCAGGATTGAAAACCACTAGGATAGAGGAGTAGAGCAAGGAAAACAGCCACATATCTCATTGAGGATAAGCAGTTTTTTTAAATTACCTCTTTTCTCATATCACTTCAAATTAGTCTTCTCTCCCACCTCCAACGGACTTACCCTCTTAGGAGTAAGTATGATATGATTTCATGGGCAGATGGTCTCATTCTTGTTCCATTTGCAATCCTCAAATAATGTCCCTTCTATTGTATAACATTCTTATGTCTCAGAATATAGCATTTTATCCCTTTATGGGCAGACTAATATGAAAATATTCCTAAGACAGGAATTATATTGGCTCAACTCAGAGCTGAGAATTGTCCTAAATGCTCATGGCTAGATCTTCTGTCCAACCTTGGAAGGCATTGGGTGTATGCTGAATGTTTTATCTATTCAGAAGCCTTATTTCAAACCTGATTCAACCCTGTGATTTTACATGAATCAAGGGGGCATAGTTCCATCAAGACTGATCAAGACTGAGTATATGATGCCATCTTCCCCCATAAATTTCCTTTCTTTGAAGAAGCAGATTCAGTCTTTCTCTGGAAGACAGGTCAAAATTATACTAAAGCATTTTCAGTAGTCGTGTTACTCTACCTTATAGATCAGAAAAGCAGAGATAGAGAGAGAGATGTGAATCAAACATACAGAGAAGAGCAGAGATGAAAGACGGAAGAAAGAGTGCTAGTGTTCCATTTCCTGATTCCACTGCGTTCCAAAGTCCTTCACGATGGGTCTTGGGCTCCGTGAGACCCCAATGTGTTCTATAATTCATGCCCATTTGTAGGAAGCTGGGTTGTAACCAAAGAATAATAAATAACAAAGGGAAACAAAGAGTAACACATTTTTTAGCTATGGACTCCCCCTGAGAGGAATCCAGCAGACCTTTCTTGTCTCTAGCCATCTGGCTAACTGTGGGTTGACCAAGAGGCAGGGGTGGTGACATGCATAGTCCTGGAGATATAAGGAGGATTTCCAGAGGTTACCCAGGTAGGAATATTTTCAGAGGTCGATTTTCATACTTGCTGCTGCTAAGCTGCTAAGTCACTTCAGTCATGTCTGACTCTGTGCGACCCCATAGGCAGCAGCCCACCAGGCTCCCCCGTCCCTGGGATTCTGCAGGCAAGAACGCTGGAGTGGGTTGCCATTTCCTTCTCCAGTGAATGAAAGTGAAAAGTGAAAGTGAAGTTGCTCAGTCATGTCAGACTCTTCGCCACTCCATGGACTGCAGCCTACCAGGCTCCTCCATCCATGGGATTTTCCAGGCAAGAGTACTGGAGTGGGTTGCCATTGCCTTCTCCGATTTTCATACTTAAGTCTTTCTTAAAACTGATCTGTTAGAGCATTTCCTGGAACGAGCCAATTCTTTCCCATATTTCTCTTCACAGACCCTCTGGTTTCCCCTCACTCATCTGAAATCAGTACAGTGTGTTATTCCAAGGCACTTCTGGGATACCAAACAAAGAAACAATTTGAGAAGTGACATGGGGAAGATCACAAGATGGTAAAGCTAGAAAGACATCAGGAAAAATATTACAGAGGAAAGTGCCCTTTCTTATATAGGGGAAAGACTGATGGCTAGGCTCCTGCAACGTACTCTATCCCCCCAAGCCATGTATTACTTCTGTATCTTAGAATTCAGAAGTTAAATGATAGTGGGAATGCATATTTATATGTTTACTGTGATTGAAAAAAATCAAGTTTTTTTCTCTCAATAGAAAAGTCTAATTTAGATTATTGGTTTCACAGTTAAGAACTGGCTTTGCCAATTAATTCTTTGGCAGCTATTTTTCTTCTAAATTAAATATGTTTAATTTGTTGCCCTAATGTCTTGATGAAAAATATTTAACACACAAATGCAATACAAAATTTGTTGGAACTTATGTTTAAGTATTAAGCCTTAAAAATAAAACTTTAGCTAACAGCTAAAAATACAATTAAAAAATATTTTTGGAGGTACTTGAACAAAAGCACTGAATGCCTCCAGATTAGCAAAATATATTCACCTGGACTAAACCAGTATGACCAAGAGGGACTGATCAAATCCATCTTTTCTTTTCATATTCTTGAATGCCCCCTGACCTTAAGATTGCCGCAGTTTGAATAATTACCCAAAAGACTAAAGAATTAAAGCATAAACTAATTTTTTGTTTTGATACGTGTGAGAGAAGAGAGAATGCAGGCATGCTAGGTCTGAATGGTGATAGTTTTTAATATTCCAGGGAAAGGTATAAAAAGTATTTGACTTGTTTTATAATTATGCATAATATTCATATCAAACTTTTATAGTGTTCTACAGTTAAAGTTTTAGAAAAGGCAGAGGAACCAGAGATCAAATTGCCAATATCTGCTGGATCATGGAAAAAGCAAAAGAGTTCCAGAAAAACAACTACTTCTGCTTTATTGACTATGCCAAAGCCTTTGACTGTGTGGCTCATAATAAACTGTGGAAAATTCTGAAAGAGGTGGGAATACCAGACCACCTGACCTGCCTCTTGAGAAACCTATATGCAGGTCAGGAAGCAACAGTTAGAACTGGACATGGAACAACAGACTTGTTCCAAATAGAAAAAGGAGTACATCAAGGCTGTATATTGCCACCCTGCTTATTTAACTTCTATGCAGAGTACATCATGAGAAACACTGAGCTGGAAGAAACACAAGCTGGAATCAAGACTGCCGGGAGAAATATCAATCACCTCAGATATGCAGATGACACCACCCATATGGCAGAAAGTGAACAGGAACTAAAAAGTCTCTTGATGAAAGTGAAATAAAAGCGTGGAAAAGTTGGCTTAAAGCTCACCATTCAGAAAATGAAGATCATGGCATCCGGTCCCATCACTTCATGGGAAATAGATGGGGAAACAGATAAAACAGTGTCAGACTTTATTTTTTTGGGCTCCAAAATCACTGCAGATGGTGATTGCAGCCATGAAATTAAAAGACACTTACTCCTTGGAAGGAAAGTTATGACCAACCTAGACAGCATATTCAAAAGGAGAGACATTACTTTGCCAACAAAGGTTCGTCTAGTCAAGGCTATGGATTTTCCAGTGGTCATGTATGGATGTGAGAGTTGGACTGTGAAGAAAGCTGAGCACCAAAGAATTGATGCTTTTGAACTGTGGTGTTGGAGAAGACTCTTGAGAGTCCCTTGGACTACAAGGAGATTCAAGCAGTCCATCCTAAAGGAGATCAGCCCTGGGATTTCTTTGGAAGGAATGATGCTAAAGCTGAAACTCCAGTACTTTGGCCACCTCATGCGAAGAGTTGACTCATTGGAAAAGACTCTGATGCTGGGAGGGATTGGGGGCAGGAGGAGAAGGGGATGACCGAGGATGAGATGGCTGGATGGCATCACTGACTCGATGGACGTGAGTCTGAGTGAACTCCGAGAGTTGGTGATGGACAGGGAGGCCTGGCATGCTGCGATTCATGGGGTCGCAGAGTCGGACACGACTGAGCAACTGAACTGAACTGATGCTGAAGCTGAAACTCCAGTACTTTCGCCACCTCACACGAAGAGTTGACTCATTGGAAAAGACTGATGCTGGGAGGGATTGGGGGCAGGAGGAGAAGGGGACGACAGAGGATGAGATGGCTGGATGGCATCACCGACTCAATGGACATGGGTTTGGGTGGACTCCGGAAGCTGGTGATGGACAGGGAGGCTTGGCGTGCTGCAATTCATGGTGTCGCAGAGAATCAGACACGACTGAGTGACTGAACTGAACTGGACAGTTAAAGTCATTCCCATATATTTATTTCATCTTGTTCTTATATTATTTTAGTATATATTTTTGTCTGAGGTCATCTAAAAGTTGAAAAACTACCCACAGGAGAAAGGGGCATGAAGGAAGCAGGACAGGATGGGAAATAAAAACTAAGCAAAAAGAACATTTCAACTGAGCATCAGGTCATGAGACTCAGTCTATTCCCACTGAAAAACTGAGCACAATCTGTACCCCATTGTTGCCAGAAGTTGACCTTTTGTATCCATCAGGCATTGGTCAAGATCTCTGGGGGCACGCGGAAGTTCCTGTTTGACCATTACTCTGGTTCAATTCTCTGGAAGGGAAGTGAAGTGAATTTTCTCAGTCGTGTCCGACTCTTTGCGACCCCATGGAGTGTAGCCTACCAGGCTCCTCTGTCCATGGGATTCTCCAGGCAAGAGTACTGGAGTGGGTTGCCATTTCCTTCTCCAGGGGATCTTCCCTATCCAGGGATTGAACCCCGGTCTCCCGCATTGTGGGCAGACACTAACCTCTGAGACACCAGGGAAGCTCTGGAGAAGGGGGTTATTGTGAATCAATACTGATAGCAGAAGGGGAATGGGTGCTCTGGATTGGATGATCAAACGGATCTGGGGGGAGCACCAACAACATCTCCAGTTTTCCATTTTAGAAATAAGGAAATCCAGGCTCAGAATGGTTAAGTATCTTGCTCCAGAGTTCTACAGGTAGCAAGTGATGGAGTTAGGGCATAAGTTTAGGCTTTAGACAGTACAGCCAGATAGTGAAGTTCAGCTCTTTCCCATGTCACATGGTTTCATGTCCAGGGTAAACAATCTATGCAGCTGACCAATCTGATATGAAGTCAGACTCTAACATTTACTAGCTATGTCTTTGGATATATAGCTTCAGATATATGACCTTAGGAAGGCTACTTAACATTTATGAGTTTCAACTTCTTAATCTGAAAAATGTGAACAGTACTAATTACCATGGTATTCAGATGATTTTTTTGAAATATTTATTAATCATCTGTCATTGTGCCTTACATAGTGAATATGCTCTAGAATATCCATTTTCTTTCCTTTTCTCTGTTACCTATGCAGATACACACTGATATACAAAATGTATTGGATAACACATAAATAGTATATTGAGTAATATACAAATAAATATTAATACACATCACTAAAAGGAAAAATTGACAAATTGATTAGATTTTCTATCAATTGAATTCAGTTTAGTTAATAATTAAACTCTTTACACTTTTGTAATATTCTATAAAGTAGATATTAAAATTCTCCTCTTTGTAAAAGAGGGCAACTGAGAAGTAGAGAGTATATAAATAAAAGATATACAACCTGAAAATAAGGGTCCCCTTCTTCAGATGAGGGCCTCTTTCCTCATCACCTCACCTAGAGGCCCGATGATGACCGAGAGAATAAATAGGTTCACTCTTGAGAAGAAGTCACTTTTGCGTTAGTTCAGGCTGCTGCAACAGAAAACTATAGACTGGTTGGCTTAAACCACAATTTATTTCTCACAGTTTTGGAGGTTGGAAGTCCAAGTTTGAGGTGCTAGCAGATCCAGTGTCTGGGGAGGGCCTGCTTTCTGGTTTGCAAGTGGTTGTCTTATTGTATCCTCACGTGATAGAGAGCAAAGAGAGGGAGAAAGCTCTACTGAATCATCTTGTAAAGGCACTAATCTCATTCATGAGGGCTCCACCATCCTGACCTAATTACCCCCAAAGGCCCCGCCTTCTAATGTCATCATACTGAGGCTTAGAATTTCAATGATCAGATTTTGGAGAGCACAAACATTCCATTCATAACAGCTCTTTATAAAAATGATATTTGAATTTATTGTTGAGCTTCTGTTGCTCAGCAAATTTGACAGGATAATCTCTAGCTTTTTGTTTTTCTCTTTAGAGAGTCACTCTTCTCTAAACTTTGACTTCACATATTCCTGTTTGATACTATTGGCTTATTAAAAAAGAAAGAATCAGTAACTATTAGGACTGAATAAGAGTCATAAAAATTTTCTGGTCTAAACTCCCAAATTATAAACGGGGAAAGTGGGATGTGTGGAAATTGAATTCACCAAGTCACAAAGTAGCTGGTCAGCAGGCCAGCCTGGGCCTTGTGCCCTGCTGATTCTATTCGGTCAGATTGCATCTTTATACAAACAGGGAGATATATATATATATATATATATATATATATGTTTGTGTGTATCTACATATTTACATGCATACATATTTATGTTTATAACTTTGTCATCTGTGATGGCCGTTTTTAGCCTGTATCTTCTTAAATGATGCAGAACTAGCAATTAGCAAATCTTAGTTTATGTCCAACATTACTTTGGGAATTCTACACACTTGATCTCATCCAGCCATCCAACAGACCTAGGAGAGACATACGGTTGTATTTTCTTTTTAGAGATGAAGAAATTGAGGCACAAAGCAGTTGAGCAGTTCACCCAAGTGGTATTTTATTGTTTTGTTTTCTAATTTTTGTTGGAGTGTAGTTGAGCTACAGTGTTATGTTAGTTTCAGGTGTACAGTACAGCGACTCAGTATTTTTGCAGATTATATTTCATTATTGGTTATTAAAAGATAATGATTATAAGCTCCTGTGCTGTGCTGCCTATCCTGGTTGCTTGTCTTTACCCATGTAGTTATTTTGAATCACAATTTTGACTCTAGAGCCTTGCACTCTAATACTAAGGAGATTTGTTTTAACTTTTACCATCCATGAAACTTCTGATAGAAGATAAGCTTTTCTATTTCTTAGCAAAAGAATCTTTAAAACCAAGAAATTTCTGGTTCAGCTTTCTCCTCTCATTGAAAACCATCAAGACATAATATAATTTGAGACAGTTCTCATATCAGCAAGGAATTAAAAGAAACAAATATTATATGTAAAACCAAAAATCACTAAAATTTAGTCACTTAGTAATAAAAGAAAATTTTAGTATAGTACAGGTCTCACTATTTTTAATCAAAGAAATTTTACTTATCTTATTTCTCTAGGATAGTTCTTTTTCTAATATATAATATAAGCACTTTTAAAATTTAAAATAAAGTAGAATAATTTTACTGATTAAATAGTTCATAAGAAATAGAATAAGAAAAAAATAGTTTCAATGAAAATTATTGACATGCATGCTTAATATTGTTGAAATATTATAATTGTGATAAGTACAAAATGTTTAATTTAAAAAATCTTCTCAAGTATCGCATATTTTATTCACAGAGTTTTGCCTTGATTAGGAATTATGCAGTATTAACATCTACATTTCCTGAAGAGAGAGGCAAAAGCTTATGTCTATTTGCCAAAAAGCAATAAGCCACTCTCATTACATATTTAGATGTAAAAATGAAATTAGCATGTGACTTTGTCTTTAACTCACATTTTTCTCTGGGAAAACATTACAGTTTTTCTTCAGCTAAGGCCTAAGCAGAACATATACAATTAAATGTATTATTTGAATTTGTTTGCTCTGAAGCAACTCTTCTGAAAACAAGCAGTATACCTCAATTTTATTTATCAGCTGTATTAAGGGGGATGGGAACTGTCCAGTCTGTTTTAAAGATCTTTTCATGTAATAGGGAGATCAGTAGTGATGCATCTATCCTTTGGAAAACTGAATAAACATGGCCTGCTTTCTACTTGTCTACTTGCTCAAAGCTCTCTTGAAATTTTGTGTTTATTTGCTGCGTTTTCTCTAAAGTTCTCTGCTTCTAAGCTCCTATACAGGCTTCTCTGGTGGCAGATGGTAAAGAATCTGCCTGCAATGTGTGAGACCCAGGTTTGATCCCTGGGTTGGGAAGATCCCCTGGAGAAGGAACTGGCAACCACTCCAGTATTCTTGCCTGGAGAATCCCATGGACAGAGGAGCCTGGCAGGCTACCATCTACACGGTCGCAAAGGGTCAGACACGACTGAGTGACTAGCACACACACACACAAGCTGCCATGCACGTGTGCTATTCTAGTTCTCTGCTGTGTCACACCTGGATGCGAACGTTCGCTCTTTCATTCTTCCCTCAAAATCTCAGTCTCAGTTAGCATTTTGTGATGTCATGAACATGTTGAATGTTTGATAGGCTGTGATGGAGGACAGTTTCACACAGTCTGTGACATTCTCCCATATTGCCTCTTCTTTTAGTTTCTTCCCTTCTATTCTATTAGCTTCCAAAGCCTGGATGCCCCTGTTGGTTTCTCCTGTGTCATAGACTCCTCTCTCCAATGGAGCAGCCCTACCAGATTGCTCTTCCTTCCAGGTCACCGCCTAGAAGTCTGGTGAGCAAATATTCTCAATTTTTTGGTAGGGAGTTTGGAGTTGACATGTACATACTGCTATATTTAAAACCAGTAACAAACAAGGACCTACTGTATACCACATGAGACTTTGTTCAATGTTATCTGGCATGATATGGGGAGTTTGGAAGAGAATGAATACACGTATATGTATGGCTGAGTCCCTATGCTGTCCCCCTGAAACTATCACAACATTGTTAATCAGCTATACTACATTACAAAATAAAAAGTTAAAGGAATTCTCAATTTTTTTACAAAAAGTATAAATTCTCTAAATACTCTTCAGTAAATGCCCCATCCCATTTTAAATCAATTCCAAAAGAAGACACTACCTGTAGAGAGAAAAATATATCAAACATATCCACATTTATTTAATAAAGTAAAAGTCACAGATTTAAAATATCAAATTTAAAAAAATCAGAGCTCAGCCTTAACCATGCCTTAAAAATATATAACCACTACAGTTAATTTTATGTAAAGAGAGAGAAAAAACTTTAAATAAACAAGGAAATTAGGTTTGGAAGATGCTCTGGCTTGTAAAGTGAGTAGGTAAGAAAAACTGACAATTTTCAAAGGCAGGCGGGATGAAATATACTTGGCAAGATCAAGTTTCTGTTTTCAACGATTAAGAAATAAATTTGGAGAGAAAATAAGCATTGGGGGAATAAAATAAGCATCCATGCAGCCAGCACGAAGGACAAGAAATAAATCATTACAAATACAATTGAAATCTCTCATGAACTCTCCTTTATTGCATTCCTCTGAATTCCATCTCACTCTTTGGAATGTTTTATATTTCTACTGCATATGTATGAATTCCATAAATATATGTACTAGTATTATTTTGCATATTTAAAAACATATAGAAATGCTATTACATTCTGTATATTGTTCAGCAGCTTGCTTTTTCAACACTGTTCTTAAGATTCACTCATGTTCATATATTTAGTTTTAATTCTTTCAATTTGACTACTCGATAGTCGTTTTGGCACATGAACAAATAGATGTTTATCTACTAGAATCCCTCTAAGGGACATTTAATTTTACTTTTTTTCTGTTAAAACCAATACTGCTGTGAACATTTTGGTAAGCTTCTGTCTGTGTACTTGTGTGATTAGTATATGTCTAGTAGTAAAATCAATGGGTTACAGTGGATGCTAATCTTTAATTTTATTTCATATTCCTAACAGCTTAATGCGGTTGAACCAATTTACACTCTGCCAGGATTATATGATCTTCTTTAACACTTTTAATTTTATCCAATGACATGCTTGTGATACTGTATCTCACTGTGTTTTCAAGTGGCATTTTTCTGAGTAAATGTGAAGTTTAGTTATTTCAGTATGTATACTGGCTATTTGGTCTCTCTGTGGGTACTTTTTTCTTTTTCGTATCTTTGCCAGTTTTATACCATGTCAACTTGCCTATGTTAGATCTATGTTTCCCAGAATTCCTTTCTCTGGATGGTTCCAGCTTAGAGTTGGCCAAATCAAAATTTATATGAGATTTGGGAGGTAGAAGTGAAGGATCTGACATCTTGCAGGGCTGTCCATGTTTCCCCCTTGTCCTTTCTTTTCTCCACTACACTTAGATCCTCTTCATGATGACCAGTTGTGATCTTAAGCTCTACACCAGGTCCAGAAGGACTGGCCCTTTCAGAGGCCTCTCCAGTAACATCCCTTTCTGTTCTCTCTTCAGCCAGTCGGAGCAGCTGGCTTCAGGAGTGCAAGTTAGTGACTTGTCTCTGATTCTGCAGTTTCTTTCTTTGGAACTTTGTTTCCCAGTTTCTTCTACAGCTGTGTAGGTTCTTATTAGTATAATAAGTTTGTCAGGCAAAACAAAACTTTAAAAACTGGGAGCAATCAGAAAGTCATGAAATTCTAACAGGCTAACAGATCTAAGAGAGAAGATAGAAACTGAAATTAGCCCAACATCTGGCATGACTTGTTTTGCCAAGTATTAAACATCTATCTAGATTCCAGGAAGATGAATATAACAGAAGTAGGTAAACTGGGTGAAAGGTGACCAAAAGGTCAAGAAACTAAGCAAAGCTTTAGGGAGTCTCACAGTGACCAAGTGAAGAGAGAGGAAAAAAGAAAAAAATTAGAGTGTGAAGGTCTCCAAGGAGAAGAATCTTTGGTAGAAACTTTGGCTTTTAACTGGATGACGGAATGGGTACACTTTATAAGTGATAGCTAATAATAGTAGAACAGAATTTACAAAACTGAGGGCCAGCTTCAATTTGAAACCTAGACTGTATAAAGGTAACCTGTCCCTCATTTGTTAACTGATAGAAGCAAGTTAAATTCTTTATAAAGATATTATCATTCTGCTTGTTATTTCTAGAAATTTTCATACAAAATTTCCTGCATTAAATAAAAGCATGATACATTCAACTTAAATACTGTATGGAAATAAAATTTATACCATGAGCTGAAACAACAGATTAAAAAAATAACAACAATAGAAACAAATACATGGGAAATACAGGCATTTAAAATAACTGTGATTGAAATATTTAGGAAAATATAAGACAAGATGAATTTTAACAGAAAGTTAAAATTCACAAAAAGAAACCTAAGAAAAATTTAGAAGTAAAGTATACAATAATCAAATTTGAGGACTCAATGCATACTGCATACTCACACATGTCTGACTCTTTGTGACCCTATGGGCTGTACACCACCAGGCTTCTCTGTACATGAGATTTTTCAGGCAAGAATACTGGAGTAGGTTGCCATTTTCTCCTCCAGAGGATCTTTCTGACCTAGGGATGGAACCTGTGTCTCCTGCGGCTCCTGCATTGCAGGCAGATTCTTTACATACTGAGGCATCAGGGAAGCCTCAGTAAATGAGTTTAAAACTGATTAGCACAGATGAAAGGAGGATTAATAAACTGAAGCATGAGGGAAAAGATGGAAAAACACAGAAAAGAGACATATGGAAACATAGTAAAAAGTTATAACATATAACATATGCAATTGATGCTCCCTAAGAAGAAGAGAGAAAATTGAGAAAGAATCAATATTTAAATAGACAAATACTGAAATTTTTGCAAAATTGGTGAGACAACTATAGCCACATATTTAAGAATCACAGCAGATGCAGAGCACGATAAATATAAAGAATATCACATGTGGAAACTTTATAGTAAAACTTCCTGAAAATTAAAGGGAAGAAAATTCTCAAAATCAGCTAATGCCAAAAGATATTTTAAAATATAATTTAACAAGTTGAGTCTAAAATTTACACAGAAATGCAAAGGACTAAAAATATCTAAGACATTCTTGAAGGGGAAAAATCCCTTGAGGATTTTGAATGTAGAAAAACATTTTGAAAACAAGATACAAAAAATGTTGAAAAGTAGCATTGCATCAAAATGCTGTTCATATATAGATACCTTTAAGAGAGTGACACAAAAAGTGAAGAAGATATTTGCTAACATATGTGACTGGTAAGAAAAATAAAGACAAATGAACAAATGAAAAATGGATGAAACATTAACTGGCACTTAACAAATTTAGAATAATTAAGTAGCCATTGCACTTATGAAAATATTCATTGCACTAATTATCAGGGAAATTCAAATTGTAATTATGAGATTTTTCTATACTCACCAGAATATTCAGATTTATAAAGTATCATAAAACCTTGTCATCGCAAGTTGTGAATTAACTGGATTTATTATACATAGTTGGAAAAGGATTTGTATAAGGAATTTGGAAAATAATTTAACATTATCTCTTCACTTTGAACATACATATTCCTGAAGACCAGCAGTTTCACATGTAGGTTCTTACTCAGTAGGATGCATTAAAGGCTTTTTCAAAGATATTCTTGACTATTTTATTTTGAATTAGTCAATAAAGCAATCCAAATGTCTATTAAACACAAAATGGACAAGAATTTTTTAAAAATTTATTTTATTGAAGTAGAATCAAGTTTAATGTTATTGATTTCTGCTGCACAGCAAAGTGATTCAGTTTTACATATAAGTATTTTTTATATTTTTTTCCAGTATGCTTTACCACAGGTTATTGAATACAATTGCCCAGTGCTATACAGGAGGAGCTTGTTATTTATCTGTTCTATATATAATAGTTTGCATCTGTTAATCCCAAACTCCCCATCTATTCCTCCCTCATCCCCCTCCCCTTGGCAACTACAAGTCTGTTTTTTGTTTGTCATAAGTTCATCTGTGTCACATTTTAGATTCCACATAAAAATGATATCATACTGTATTTATATTTTGCTGTCTGGCTTGCTTTACTAGAAGCAATGATCTCTAGGTCCATCTATTTGCTACAAATGGCATTATGTAATTTTTATGTGTGTGTGCTGTGCTTGGCAGCTCAGTTGAGTCCTCTTTGCGACCTCATGGACTGTAGCCCATCAGGCTCCTCTGTTCATGGAATTCTCCAGGCCAGAATACTGGAGTGGGTTGCCATGCCCTCCTCCAGGGGATCTTCTCAACCCAGGGATCCAACCCAGGTCTCCCACATTGCAGGCGGAGCCAAGGCTCAGACTCAGACCATACTGTCTGAGCCAAAGAGTATTGCTCTCTCTCTCACATCTTCTTTATCCAGAATGGGTAAAATTTGATATGCACCAATGAACTGAATGAACCCTGCCTAAATAAGTTAAAAAGAAACTATGGGCTTCTGCTCAGGATGGCTGCACCATGCAGAGCAGGTTGGGGAGGAGAGGAAACAACAAGCCCTCACAGTCCCCCTTGGCTAGGCAACATAATGTGCCAGCACCATTCAAATACACCCTGAAACTAACAGCATCTAAACAAGGCTCCTCTAATGTGGCTGAGGGCGAGGCTCCTAAGGAGCAGAAGTGGGGACCTGCACGCCCAAATTTCCTAAGGTCTTCTCGCAGTTTCCGTGACCCAACGTGGCCAGACACAAGCGCTGCCACTTCTGCTCCGTGGCTCGGAGGGCAGCGCTGAGGAAGCTTCATTTTGATGTCGTAACTGAGGACAATGTAAGAAATGTGATATTAAATTTTAGAAGTATAGATTTGTGGGCAATCTGTCTACCAGCACCTGAAATCTAGCCTTAAGAGTGAGCTGACACTGCTGGAAGGTGAGCAGGGCTTTGCTAAAGAATGGGTTGGGGGTGGCGAAGTTCTGCTTCGTTCTAAGGGTGTAGAAAGTGGGAAAGAATGGTGCTTTTGCCCTAGCAAAATGATAATACCCTAACGGAACCATCCGCAGTGGTTCAGTGGAACACTGGTGGGTCTCAGTCTATAGGGTCCCAAAGAGTCGAACACGACTGAAGTGACAGTAAGCATGTACAACGAAATCATATCTCACACGCTAGTAAGGTAATGCTCAAAATCCTCCAAGCCAGGCTTCAGCAATATGTGAACCGTGAACTTCCAGATGTTCAAGCTGGTTTTAGAAAAGGCAGAGGAACCAGAGATCAAATTGCCAACATCCGCTGGATCATGGAAAAAGCAAGAGAGTTCCAGAAAAACATCTATTTCTGCTTTATTGACTAATGCCAAAGCCTTTGACTGTGTGGATCACAATAAACTGTGGAAAATTCTTCAAGAGATGGGAATACCAGACCACCTGACCTTCTTCCTGAGAAATCTGTATGCAGGTCAGGAAGCGACAGTTAGAACTGGACATTGAACAACAGACTTGTTCCAGATAGGAAAAGGAGTACATCAAGGCTGTATATTGTCACCCTGCTTATTTAACTTCTATGCAGAGTACATCATGAGAAACACTGAGCTGGATGAAGCAAAAGCTGGAATCAAGATTGCCGGGAGAAATATCAATAACCTCAGATATGCAGATGACACCATCCTCATGGCAGAAACTGAAGAAGAACTAAAAAGCCTCTTGATGAAAGTGAAAGAGGAGAGTGAAAAAGTTGGCTTAAAGCTCAACATTCAGAAAACTAAGATCATGGCATCCGGTCCCATCACTTCATGGGAAATAGATGGGGAAACAATGGAAACAGTGACTGACTTTATTTTTCTGGGCTCCAAAATCACTGCAGATGGTGATTGTAGCCATGAAATTAAAAGACACTTACTCCTTGGAAGGAAAGTTATGACCAACCTAGAAAGCATATTCAAAAGCAGAGACATTACTTTGCCAGCAAATGTCTGTCTAGTCAAGGCTATGGTTTTTCCAGTGGTCATGTATGGATGTGAGAGTTGGACTATAAAGAAAGCTGAGCACAGAAGAAATGATGCTTTTGAACTGTGGTGTTGGAGAAGACTCTTGAGAGTCCCTTGGACTGCAAGGAGATCCAACCAGTCCATCCTAAAGAAGATCAGTCCTGGGTGTTCATTGGACGGACTGATGTTGAAGCTGAAACTCCAATACTTGGGCCACCTGACGCGAAGAGCTGACTCATTTGAAAAGACCGTGATGCTGGGAAAGATTGATACCAGGAGGAGAAGGGGATGACAGAGGATGAGATGGTTGGATGGCATCACTGACTCGATGGACATTGGTTTGGGTAGACTCTGGGAGCTGGTGATGGACAGGGAGGCCTAGCCTGCTGCGTCTCATGGGGTTGCAAAGAGTCGGACATGACTGAGCAGCTGAACTGAACTGAACGGAACTGATGGTAGGAGCTGAGGTTTCAGGACAGCCAAGTAGCCTGAGACCTGAGGAAAAACAGATCCTTCGAGGACAGACAGTAGATCAATGAGACTACTGCTTTTCTGATTTAGTTCTAGATGCTCCAGTATTCTTGCCTGGGAAATCCCATGGACAGAAGAGCCTGGTGGACAATAGTCCTGCAGTGGCAGAGAGTCTGACAGGACCAGAGCAACTGAACCCAGCATGACAGCAGCTCCACAGAGACCATTAGGGGGTTCCCACAGGCAAAAAGCCATCTAAATGCTAACTTGTCCCAGGCAAGATTCCTTCCTTCAAAATTTTAGATCACTCCAAATTTTTGTTTTTCATCTCTGTTCAAAAGATAGTTTAAATCTTTTCTCCCAGAATGTACAATTGTTTTCAGCAAAAGGGTTAGTCCAATGCAAGCAATTACATCATTATTAGAAACTTACAATTACATTTTTGTCTTGATTTTCATCAAATAACTTTGCTAAGCTTTCTTATCTTAGTGACTTTTTAATATTCATTTAACATTTAAAATGTCCAACGCATAATGTCTGAGAAGCAAATATTAGTTTCTCCACTTCAATCTGTCTGTATGCCTTAGTTTTGAATTTCATTTTTATATTATATTGACAAGAATCTCTGGAAAAAAGTGTAAAACTCATCACTAAAAGTGGATGTTCTTGTCTTACTCTTGATCTTGAAAAAAATTCTCAGTTTTCACCATTAAATATTCTGTATGCTGCAAAATTTGATAGATACTATTTATTGAGTTATGCAAATTTCCTTCTATTCCTAGTCTTCTGTTTATTGTCATATATAAACTATTTAATTTTATAAAATATGTGATCTTCATCTATTGTGATAATATAATTTTTCTTCCTGCAATTATTATCACAGAGAGTTATCATATGAGTAAATGTATAGATTATCTAATCTTACCAGCAACCTTGTATTCTAAGGATAGATCCAGACTTGTCTTATACAAGTGGGTAATGCATAGAATAAAGATTTCCTGTTATGTAATTATTGAGAGAATTCCGCTGTAAAATCATGTGACTAGTGTTTAATTTGTAGATTTTTAGCTATTCTTTCAATTACTTTCATATTAATAGGTCTGTTCTCCTGCTAGTCTATGTTTTCTTGAGACAACCCTAGCGACACACATTTTTTTTCTAGCAATTTGTCCATTCTGTGTGAATTTGCAATATACCAGCATAAAAATATATTATTAAACCTACTGTATGCATAGTTCTGTTTCTTTTAAATGTTTAGTATTTTTTCATTTGTGCCTTTTCTCTCTCTCTTTTTTTCTTTATCTTTCTGTGAACAATGGCTTTCCCCATTCTTTTTTTTTTTCTCCTTCTGTAATGCGTATAGATATATGCTGTTCTTTTCATTTTATGCTTCATGGCACCTTTTTCTCTTTCCCATTCCCTGTTTCTTTTTCCTCATGTGTTATATTCTGAATAATTTCTCCAGTATATATTCAACTTCATTAGGTTCTTTCCAATCTTTTTTTTTTTTAACCTAATTCTTGCCTCTAATGTTTTTTTCTTTTTTAATCACCCATTACATTTTTTCATTTCTCACATTTCTCTTTGTATATTATTCCAAACTGCTTGGTCTTTCTGGAAATATCTTATTTGTTTCCCATGTGTTTAGTTTCCTCTATCTCTTCTCTAATTTTAAACAAGATTTTATGACATATCTGATACATCTTTCATTTGAAGGTTTTTAGACTGCATTTCTACCATTTGTTTGGTTTTTTTGACTTTGGCTCCTTATGGATTTTTTTCCCTCCTATTTTGTAACTTTGAATTGGGAAATCCTGTTCAGTTGACCTTATCTATTGGAATCCTGGGAGGATGGTCTGATATTTTCTCTTTAGAGAGTAGATTTTTTGGTATACATCTTCCAGTTTTAGCCATTTACCTCTTTAGGAAATACTTCGAAAAAAATTTTTTATTGAAGTATAGTTTATTTACAATATTGTGTCAGTTTCTGGTGTCCAGCAAAGTGATTCAGTTATGCATATATTCTTTTCTACTGTGCTTTATTATAAAATATCGAATACAGTTCCCTGTGATATACAATAAGAGCTTATTGTTTATACATTCTATATATAGTAATTTGCATCTGCTAATTGGGGAAATACTTTTACATTAATTTTCCAAACTATGAAAACTGTGTGACTTTAAATCCTTGAAATTATTAAAGCAAGCCTATGCAAACAATGTTTAGGGGAGCTGTTTTGGTTTGGTTTTTCCCCAGAGCCGAGGATGACATAAAATGCCTTTGTCATGTCCATTTTCAAGTGGAGAGATTTTAATGAAGTTCACACTTTCATAGTAGATGATGTCCTTCAAGGGTCGTGGTTGCATGAGTCATCTTCATTCCAACTTATCAACTCACAGGTGCCCAGCGCTTCATGTGGCCTTTAAAGGCCAAGCCTCTTGATTACTTAGCCTAGCAAAACCTCCAGGGCTGCCAAATTGCCAATGCCTGACTATCACACTGGGTTTCAATTTCTCCTACTTTAGAAGACAGTAGAGATTTCCTTTAGTTATTTCCGAACTCAAACATTTATGTTAAAGAAGTTTATCCAGGACTTTAACGGATTTTCCTCAAGTGGGCTTTTATTTTTTATTGCCATCAATTCACAAAATTTTTTAAAAGAAAAGTTAACCTCAAAACTCTTCAGCGCAGAACCATAGTCTAGGTTTTTCACCAGTTGATGATCATACCTGAAAAATATAAAGTATTGCCCAGTTAATAAAATGGCTTAGTATATCAAACTATACTAAACAAACTATTGCTTTGTTATTTAAAAATAACAAAATACAATTTATGAAGAAATTACACTGTTCAAAATTATTGAGGACCTCAGACGTTTAATTTTTCTGGGTAATGGCTATCATTATATGCTATGTTATCGATCAAAATGAAGAACTTAAAATTTTTGCTTATTAATTTATGTTAGAATAGTCACAATAAATCCATTATATTTTAACATGAGATATTTTCATGAAAATTATATTTTCCAGAAAAATAATGAGAACAGAGGCATTGTTTTATATTTTTGCATATCTCCTTAAGGTCTGGCTTAATGTGAAAGTGCTGGATTCTCATATGTTTCTGCATTCAATGTGTTGCAATATTTGGTTGAAATATATGAAGAAAATCCAGTTTCCCAGAGACATGGAGTTCAGAAAGGGAGGAGAGTTTTAGTAACTTCTTTAGATCATTGTAGGTATTCTTCTTTGATTCAGTATCTGTCTAGCTTGTTAAATTCAAAAGGATATGGCCAACTATTGGCTGCATAGTTGAAACAGTGTGGAATGAGGTAAATAGAGATAGAATACATTTTTCTGTGTGTTCCTACAGTTCTTTGGCTATAGACTCAACAGGTATCACATATATTTCCAAAGCTCTGCCCTCACCTTTAAACTTCTTCTTATCTGCCTTCCCCAACTTTTCTCCCCCTGAAAATTTCCAAAACATCAAGGGCAAGAGTTAAAGAAAACTAGAGAAGAGAGTTTAGAACACTGGTAACGGAAGAAACTATGGATAGGAGAAATGATAGAGTGACAGAAAGAGGACCAGAATGCAAGACTGTAGAACAGAAAATAAAGCATAGTGGGAAGACAACAGAGAGGGAAGGCGTGGAGCAGGGAGCAGAGACACAGGATGGGACACAGGCACAAATACCCCAAGGACAGGGGAGGACTGAGGCCAGAGAGAGAGCTACTTTTCAGAACAATAAGACCAACAAAAAAAGAAAATACTTAGCATGGTACATCATTCAGTTCTGTCACTCAGTCGTGTCTGGCTCTTTGCAAGCCCATGGACTGCAGTGTGCCAGGCTTCCCTGTCCATCCCCAGTTCCTTAAGCTTGTTCAAACTCATGTCCATAGAGTTGGTGATGCCATCCAACCATCTCATCCTCCGTTGTCCCCTTCTCCTCCTGCCTTCAATCTTTCTCAGCACCAGGGTCTTTTCTAATGAATCAGTTATTTGCATCAGGTGGCCAAATATTGGAGTTTCAGCTTCAGCATCAATCCTTCCAATGAATAGTCAAGACTGATTTCCCTTAGGATTGACTAGTTGGATCTCCTTGTAGTCCAAGGGACTCTGAAGAGTCTTCTTCAACATCACAGTTCAGAAGCAAATGTTCTTCGGCACTCAGCTTTTCTTTATGGTCCAACTATCACATCCATACATAACCACTGGAAAAACCATATCTTTGACTAGACGGACCTTTGTTGGCAAAGTAATGCCTCTGCTTTTTAATATGTTGTTTAGCTTTGTCATAGCTTTCTTAAAAGGAACAAACATCTTTTAATTTCATGGCTGCAGTCACCATCTGCAGTGATTTTGGAGCCCAAGAAAAGTCTGTCACTGTTTCCATTGTTTCCCCATCTGTTTGCCATGAAGTGATGGGACCAGATGCCATGATCTTAGTTTTCTGAATGTTGAGTTTTAAGCCAGCTTTTCCACTCTCCTCTTTCACTTTCACCAAGAGGCTCTTTAGTTCTTCCTTGCTTTCCCCCATAAGAGTGGTGTCATCTGCATATCTGAGGTTATTGATATTTCTCCTGTAGTCTTGATTCCAGCTTGTGCTTCATCCAATCTGGCATTTTGCATGATGTATTCTGCATATAATTAAATAAGCACAATGACATTATATAGCCTTGATGTACTCCTTTCCCAATTTGGATCGAGTCCATTGTTCCATGTCCAGTTCCAACTGTTGCTTCTTGACCTGCATAACATTTCTCAGGAGGCAGGTCATGTGGTCTGGTATTCCCACCTCTAAAAATTTTCGATAGTTTGTTGTGATCCACACAATCAAAGGCTTTAGCATAGTCAATGAAGTAGAAGTAGATGTTTTTCTGAAATTATCTTGCTTTTTCTATGATTCGGCAGATGTTGGCAATTTGATCTCTGGTTCCTCTATCTTTTCTAAATCCAGCTTGAACATCTGGAATTCTCGTTTCATATACCGTTGAAGCCTAACTTGGAGAATTTTGAGCATCACTTTGCTAGCATGTGAGATGAGTACAATTGTGCAGTAGTTTGAACATTCTTTGGCATTGCCTTTCTTTGGGATTGAAATGAATACTGACCTTTTCCAGTCCTGTGGCCACTACTGACTGCTCCAAATTTGCTGGCATATTGAGTGCAGCACTTTCACAGCATCATCTTTCAGGATTTGAAATAGCTCAGCTGGAATTCCATCACCTCTACTAGCTTTGTTCGTAGTGATGCTTTCTAAGTTAACTTCACATGTGAAGTTGACTTCACATTCCAGGATGTCTGGCTATAGGTGAGTGATCACACCATCGTGATTATCTTAATCATGAAGATCTTGTTTGTACAGTTCTTCTGTGTGTTCTTACCACCTCTTCTTAATATTTTCTGCTTCTGTTAGGTCCATACCATTTCTGTCCTTTATCAAGCCCATCTTTGCATGAAATGTTCCCTTGATATCTTTAATTTTCTTGAAGACATCTCTAGCCGTTCTCATTCTCTTATTTTCCTCTATTTCTTTACATTGATCACTGAGGAAGATTTTCTTATCTCTCTTTGCTTCTCTTTGGAATTCTGCATTCAGATGGATATATCTTTGCTTTTCTCCTATGCCTTTGCTTCTCTTCTTTTCTCAGCTATTTGTAATGCCTCCTCAGACAAACATTTGGCCTTTTTGCATTTCTTTCTCTTCCGGATGGTTTTGATCACCACCTCTTGTACAATGTTACAAACCTCTGTCCATAGTTCTTCAGACACTCTATCTATCAGTGCTAATCCCTTGAATGTATTTGTACTTCCACTGTATAATTGTGAGGGATTTGAATTAGATCATACCTGAGTGGTCTAGTGGTTTTTCCCTACTTTCTTCAATTTAAGTCTGAATTTGGCAATAAGGAGTTCATCACCTGAGCCACAGTCAGCTCCCCGTCTTGTTTTTGCTGACTGTATAGAGCTTCTCCATCTTTGGTTGCAAAGAATATAATCAGTCTGATTTCAGTATTGACCATCTGGTGATGTCCACGTGTAGAATCTTCTGTTGTGTTGTTGGAAGAGTGTGTTTGTTATGACTAGTGCGTTCTCTTGGCAAAACTCTTGTTAGCCTTCGCCCTGCTTCATTTTGTACTTCAAAGCCAAACTTGTCTGTTACCCCAGGTATCTCTTGGCTTCCTGCTTTTGCATTCCAGTCCCCTATGATGAAGAGGACATCTTTTTTTTTTTTTTAATTTTAGTTCTAGAAGGTCTTGTAGGTCTTCACAGACTTTTGTTCATACATGAGGCTCCAGGAGCCTGTAGTGGTCATCCATGACCTTTCTCACTCCAAAGATTAAGGACCTTTCAGTAAAAATCTGTCCCTCCCCATCTTTCCTTAATGAGAACATCATTGTAACCTCTACCCACAGTGTCATCAGAAAGCTTTCAGAATATTTTCACTTTCTCTTAGCTTGTTCTATGTCTCAGGAAACAATAGTAATTTATTTCTCTCTTATGTAAAATAACTCTTTCTTTCATTTAATATGTTTTCTTTTTTCACATTTTGAAGATTTCCATCTCATGCCAAGTGCCTCATTTTTGCAGGTTAAAAAATTTTATCCATGCATCCCTATCTCATTAAACCACCCACTTTATGGTCTCAGATTCCAGTTGTTGGGTTTCGTTTCTGTTGTGTCCTTATGACTTTGTGCAATATCCAGACAATTATTTTATTATTTTATTTTCTTTTAAGAAACCAGCTTTTGATTTGTTTCCCCCTGAGATGGCATAGTGAACTGAAGTCTCTAGAAGAGGGTATATAATAATTTCCTAGTCCTTTATCTGGATTGTTGCTGGCTTTGAGCTTACCATTTTACCATTCAATGAGTAAAGTCTGGATTAACCTTCCATAAGCCACTTTCTTTCTGGGTTTTCTCACATGGAAACTCATTTGCCATTATTATGCCCTCTCATGTCAAAAGAGATTTCCACTGTTTATCTCCTTTAGCTTAGAATTTCACTCCAATAAAGACCTTACACTTTATATTTATAGACTTGGAGATTTGACGGTAGACTGCTTTCTCTTAATTATCTATAAGGTATAAAAGGAGACTACAGAGATGAGTTAGTTATCGTTATCCTGTAATTCCTGTCCAAGTCCATTGTAAAATCTGCACTTATTGGTTGGTGACTCAATGCATTTGAATAGTGTTTGATATAGAAAAATATCTGAAAATCTAAATAGATTTTAAAGCCACTTTTTCTCATTATTCCAAACAAGTTCTAACAGTCTTGAAGAAGCCATGTTAGCTATTGGATATACACATATCTGTATGTTTTCAATGTTCCAATCCTTTATTTTAAATTCTAACAAGCTACATGAAATGCAAGAAAGAGTTAGTAATTGGCCATTCTCGTTATTCCCCCTGAAACCCTGTTATAAATGATTATCATGTTGGAAAATCGCCAGCTGTCTCGCATGGTGGTTGTGGTGGTTTAGTCGCTAAGTCATGTCTGACTCTTGCGACCCCATAGACTGTAGCCTGCCAGGCTCCTCTGTCTATGGGATTCTCCAGGCAGGAATACTGGAGTGGGTTGCCATTTCCTTTTACAGGCTGTCTTGTATAAAGCTTGAATGTTCTGGGAAATATTCCACAATTAAATATTCCACCTTAAATGTTTTCTATTTTATATGCCAGTGATAAACTGACTCATATTTATTTTTATGTTTTCTTAGTGATTTGATATAGAACAACTATTGGAAGGACTGATGCTATAGCTGAAACTCCAATACTTTGGCCACCTCACACGAAGAGTTGACTCATTGGAAAAGATCCTGATGCTGGGAGGGACTTGGGGCAGGAGGAGAAGGGGACGACAGAGGATGAGATGGCTGGATGGCATCACCGACTCAATGCACATGAGTTTGGGTGAACTCCGGGAGTTGGTGATGGACAGGGAGGCCTGGCATGCTGCGATTCATGGGGTCGCAGAGTTGGACAGGACTGAGCATCTGAACTGAACTGAACCTATAGGTTTATACAATGGAGAAAGTTCAAAATATCAATTTCTAAAATAATTTGGGAGTGAGAAGCTCACTAGACATTTGTCCAGTAAAGACCCAAGCAGTTTATTATTCTTCACCGTTTTATCTTTTTCAATCCCTAATTCTGCTTATATACCATGATCCTCCAGCTGTTGGATTTCTTAATGAAATGTCTTTTTATTACATGATTATTCGTTTAGAAACTCCTATAACAGACTCTTTATTTTGTCTCATCTTGTTTGTAATTGTGACCATTCAGTTAAATATGGAAGTAAAATTATCCTATGAAATTACTGTGATGGAAGAAACAATGGTTTAGACATCAGGGTCAGGGCCAGGATTGCAGACATCCACCCCCACTTTCCCACCCTATACATGTTGGCTCTCCTTAGTCCACAACTTCTTCTCAGACAATAGCTCTTATGTCTGAATCACGCAGGGGCCATGTTCTTCCTAACACCATGTAGGGAGAACTCACAACTTTCTAGAAAAGTTTTAAATACAGAAAAGGAGAAAATCCAGGAAGAGTTAAAGCAGTGGTTTTCAAAGTCTGGTCCACCAGACAGCCCCAGTAGCAGCTGGGAATTAGTTGAAAAATAAATTTTTGATTCCCCTTCCCCAGATCTACTGAATCAGACACTCTACAAGTGGGAATCCAGAAATCTGTGTTTTAATCTTCAAGTGATTCTAATGCTCATTGGGGTTTAAAAACCTCTGCATTAGAGACATGGGTCTATTTATCAAAAGGCACATGGCATGGATGGGAATTAATCATAAGTCTCTGGTGAGACTAAAGAATCTACATTTCTAAGAAGCTCTAAGGTAATGTTGCTGCTGCTGTTCTGTAGACTACATTTGATTGCAAGACCCACTGATGAAATCTAAGGTGAGATCTTGTTAGGAGATGCCAAGAAAAACAGGCTAAATGGAGTGACCTTGATGAGTTTGGCCCAACACTGAGGGAGACTGACTAGACTTGGCTTTATTAGGGATCTTGATAGTCGACACAAAGGAGGGCCTTATCCTGAATCCAGGATTCTAAGAAAGGTGATCTGGCATGAAAGGTCAGTGAATAAGGAGGAAAGAGAAAAGAGTATGAAGTTTTAGACTTACGCCAGATTAGGTTGTATAGTTTGACACTGCATAAAGTGCATGCTTAGATGCTCAGTTGTGTCACTCTTTGCAACCCCATGAACTGCAGCCTGCCAGGGTCCTCTGTCCATGGGATTTTCCAGGCAAGAGTACTGGAGTGGGTTGCCATTTCCCACTCCAGGGATAGAACCAGGGAATCTTCCACACCAGGGACAGAACCCACGTCTCCTGCATTGGCAGGTGGATTCCTACCCCTGAGCCAGCTGGAAAGTCCAGTCTCTTCTAGTAAGTTTTGGAAGGAAGAGGTATACATCTGAACTTTCCAGAAGCCCTACTAGTGGACAGAGTGGAGAAAAGTATACTTACAAAATACAGGAAGCAGGAGCAAGTCATGTTGGTGGAACTGAGCTTAGAAAGCCCACAGTTTGGGAATGCTGTGTGACCTTGGACAATGTCCTCAGTTTTCTTATATCTAAAATGTGATTAAAAATAGAATCTATATTACAAAATTTTTGTGAAGTTTAATGAGTAAAGATGTTCAAGGCTCTCAAAAGAGTGACTGGCACAAAATAAAACTCAGTAAACTGTTTCTTCTTCATTTTCTGTATTTTTGTCTTCACTAAACTTTTCATCATTGTTACTACATCTGCCACACTCAGGATAATAAAAAGTTAGGTGGTGGAGAAAAAATTATGGTGATTGAGAAAGGGCTGTTTGAGAAAGGGGAACATTAACCAAAATAAGAAATCCTTTTGTCAAATATTTTTATAAAAAGAAATGGAAAATATCTTTATGACTAGCCCCAAAGGATATATACTGAATGCAAAGTTATCATTATTAGATTTACCTTCAGAAAAATAAAGGTAGTAATGTTTTAATGATATTTGAGAGAAATAGCAAGTTAGCGTTAGTTCACTTTCTTTTGGCTTTTCTGAGGTCAGTCAGAGGTCAGACTTCCTGTCCGATTCATCTTTGACATGGTGAGCTACTGCAGCAAATGAAGAGTTCCCGAGGGGAGATTGTTGCTGGATTTTCTTTCTTCTTGTCATTCTTTCAAGCAAAGTCATCATTATATCGGTCTTCTGTAGGGAAGAATTGGTAAAATAATTTCTGAAATAATCGCTGAAAATATGCGAATAGTTGCTAAGTTGTGTCTGACTCTTTGCGACCCCATGGACTGCAGCACGCCAGGCTTCCCTGTCCTTAACTATCTCCCTGAGTTTGTCCAAACTCATGTCCATTGAGTCGGGTGATGCCATCCAACCATCTCATCCTCTGTTGTCCCCTTCTCCTCCTGTCTTCAGTTGTTCCCAGAATCAGGAGTCAGTTCTAGTGAGTTTTCTAGTGAGTCAGTTCTTTGCATCACGTGGCCAAAGTATTGGAGCTTCAGCTTCAATATCAGTCCTTCCAATGAATATTTAGGGTTGATTTCCTTTAGGATGGACTGGTTTGGCCTCCTTGCTGTCTGAAGGGTCTTCTCCAACACCACAGTTCAAAAGCATCAATTCTTGAGTGCTCAGCCTTCATTATGGTCCAGCTCTCACATCTGTACATGACTCTGGAAAAACCATAGCTTTGACTAGATGGCCCTTTGCTGGCAAAGTGATGTTTCTGCTTTTTAAGATGCTGTCTAGATTTGTCATAGCTTTTCTTCCAAAGAGTTCTGAGGTAAGAGGCAGAGAAGAAGAGTTTTACCTGAAATTTTATACTGATCTTTTAACATGTCCTCATGATTATATATTTAGTATTAGATTGATTTCATTTCTGAAAACATAGATTTATTAACACAAAATAAAAGATAAATTTTTTTTGTCTTTTGTTTAATTGATCTCAACTTATTTCTTCTATTCAGAAACACTTGTGGTCTAAAAATGACAAGCTAATTTAAAATACCTCAACACACATACACATAGGTCTAGTGTCTCTGTCTTGCTCTCTGTGTCACACACACAAACATGCACACACATACAATATATTGCTGATGATTCTTAGCATTAATTTTTATTTGCATAAAATTTTGTGTCTTCAACATGCTACATATTCAAAGCCTCAATAAAAAAATTTTAAAATCCTTGAAAAAAATGAATTAGTTGGAATTTTTAAGGCTTTTTACTAAGTTTTCCCCAAAATAGGTCTTTAAAATCAATATCTATTGATATTCTTATGTTTTTAAGAAAAGTACCTGTTTGATGCATTATTAAGCAGAATTTCCTCACAGCCTTCAATGAAAGCAGTGTGAGAGAACAATATACATAAATCTCTCACCCAAGCAGAACTTTTGTCTTACCTTTTGTCTTTTGGCTGGTTCAAACAGCCAGCTATATTTAACTTGTATGGTTCATGTAGCAATAAAACAAACAGATGTCCCTCTCAAAAGTTACATCCTGCATTATATAAATATTCCTCTTTAGTAGACTGTAGCCTGCCTGACCACGATGTATTATATCCTTTTAGGAACAAAGTAAGTACTCTCCTTACTGAGTCCTAGACATTATCATTCAGTTCAGTTTAGTTCAGTCGCTCAGCCGTGTCCGACACTTTGCGACCACATGAATCGCAGCACGCCAGGCCTCCCTGTCCATCACCAACTCCCGGAGTTCACTCAGACTCATGTCCATCAAGTCGGTGATGCCATCCAGCCATCTCATCCTCTGTCATCCCCTTCTCCTCCTGCCCCCAATCCCTCCCAGCATCAGAGTCTCTTCCAATGAGTCAACTCTTCGCATGAGGTGACCAAAGTATTGGAGTTTCAGCTTTAGCATCAGTCCTTCCAATGAACACCCAGACTTTCCTCAAATCCCAGTAATATAGTCTGTGCCAATAAATTAACAATATGTAAGTAATATCCTGAAAGCATTTTATGATCAATTAATGTCTAACATAGCCAACAGCAGCAAATGCAGTGGATCATCCTAAGTGAATTAATTATTTTGTACTTCAGAAGTTATGTGAAGGCAGTGATGAATGACTGCTCTGTTAGATCCACATTTATCCAGCCAATGTGCAAAGTTCCCACAAATTTGGCAGAGAATTTTTGTGACACTCTTGGCAACCTGGCTATGTGAAGCAGGCTGGATTCTACCTTGTCAGTCATGTTGCAGTGTAAGCAGAAGAGCTCTCACAAAGCTCAAAACCAAGAAACTATTGCTGTGTTAGTTGCTCAATTGTGTCCGACTCCTTGCGACCCCAGGGACTGTAGCCTACCAGGCTCCTCTGTCCATGGGACTCTCCAGGCAAGAATACTGGAGTGGGTTGCCATTTCCCTCTCCATTTAATAATGGTAATAATTTAATGATAATAAAAATATAATGGTGATAATAAGAGTAAACATCCGAAGAATGAGACCCTTCAATACCCTTACCCTCAGTTTACAGGATTAGTTATCATTAGTTTCTCTACCAATTTACAGCCTCAATTCTGCCCGTTATCAATTATCCAAAATAATCATTCTTGATGAGAGTGAAAGTATTCAGGAGATTCTCCAAGTGCACAATGACAGTGTAACCCAATGATAGCAAAACAAAACAGAGAAACACCAAAGACACACACACACAAAACCCTTCCTATACTGTTGACCTTTTTGCATGTCACTTAAAAAAATGTTTTTTCAGTTCACTCATAGAGATAAATAGAAAAACTTTCTCCCTTTCTGAGAGAAGGTATCAAGTAAACCTTCTCTTTTCTTTTGGTAATTAATAAATAAGGTTTGAACTTCTCAGTATATAGGGGAAAAAACAAGTATGCCTTATTCCTAGAACTGATCTTTGAGTTATATATTATTTCGTTCAAACCTGGTATAGATGACTTTCAATTTACAAATAAATAAGGTGCTAATTAGAGTAACAACAACATTCTAGGATATCAAGAACTCAACCAATTTTATAAACTTAAGGTGGGATTAAATGACCCATGTTTATAGGAATTCACTGAAAATAGAATTAAAGTGTATGGTTATTAAATCCCCAGATTCAGGTTGGTTCCAAGTCTTCAATCCTAATACCTACCCATAGGCTGAGGCTCAGCTTCAGTCTCCCAGTCTTGACTCAATGGTGATGACTCCTCCTCCTCCCCATGATAACCTACTTATGTCCCATTCTAGTTCAGAAAATGGGGCTTTTGATTGGTTCCTGAGTCACATAATTGCATGGCACCTCATCTACCAGCTGCACAGGACAAATGCCACCAGGAGTTGGAAAATGTCTTTAGACTGTCACTGGCCTCAATGATGGATTCATATTTTTCCTTTCCATCAGCCTCAGAAATGCACTAAATTTTTTTTCAATATGTTTTGCCCATAATTTGGGGGTGTTTTGTGGATAGATAAAGCTGTGGCAGGCAAACATATTAGCTTGTAAGGAGACTGGAAGATCTGAGAGCCTTCACAGTTCTTAAAAGTACTTAAATACACTTTATATGATTATTTGTTTTAACCTTCGATTTTTATTTTTTTTGATTACCTGACCAGCTACTACTGCTCCTACTCTTATCAGATAAGAGTACATTCACTGTACTCACTGTGGTAGTTTGAGGCCTTCCCCCAACCCCCGCCCTTTCTTTTGCTTTTTTTTTTTTTTAAATCCTTTCTCTAGTTGGATTGAGAAGGCATTCAGAGTACTTTAAGTGTTTCAATAAAGTTCCTCTCTACTGATGCCCAATTTGATGATCTACCTTTAAGCTAGAAGATAGCTCATTTAGTTGTTTACTAGTTCCTTTGTGACAGTTTCTAATAGGTTTTCCATTCTAAAACCTCCAACATCAAATATTTCTCCCAAATTAATTATAAAAGCAAACAATGTTGAGTGCCCAAAACTCATAGTAATTTATCCTGTTTGGTATTAACTGTGGGTTTTTGTAGATGCTATTGATGAAGTTCCCCTCTATTTGTAGTTTGCTGAGTATTTTGATCTTGAAGAGACATTCAATTCAGTCACTCAATTGTGTCCAACTCTTTGAGATCCCATGGATTGCAGTACACCAGGCTTCCCTGTCCATCACAAGTTCCTGAAGCGTGCTCAGACATATGTCCATTGAGTCAGTGATGCCATCCAACCATCTCATCCTCTGTCATCCCCCCCTCCTGCCCTCAATCTTTCCCAGCATCAGGGTCTTTTCCAGTGAGTCAGTTCTTTGCATCAGGTGACCAAAGTACTAGAGCTTCAGCTTCAGCATCAGGCCTTCCAATGAGTATTCAGGACTGATTTCCTTTAGGATTGACTGGTTTGGTCTCCTTGCTGTCCAAGGGACTCTCAAGAGTCTTCTCCAACACCACAGTTCAAAAGCATCAATTCTTTGGCACTCAGCTTTCTTTATGGTTCCATCTCTCACCTCCATACATGACCACTGGAAAAACCATAACTTTGACTAGACAGACCTTTGTTGGCAAAGTAATGTCTCTGCTTTTTAATATGTTGTCTAGGTTTCTCATAGCTTTTCTTCAAAGGAGCAAGTGTCTTTTAATTTCATGGCTGCAGTCGCCCTCTGCAGTGGTTTTGGAGCCCAAGAAAATAAAATCTGTCACTGTTGCCAATTTTTCTGCATCTATCTGCCATGAAGTGGTTGGACTGGATGCCATGATCTTAGTTTTTGGAATGTTGAGATGAATAGATGTTCAGCTCAGTTCAGTCGCTCAGTCGTGTCCGACTCTTAGCGACCCCATGAGTCGCAGCATGCCAGGCCTCCCTGTTCATCACCAACTTCCAGAGTTCACTCAGACTCACGTCCATCGAGTCAGTGATGCCATCCAGTTATCTCATCCTCGGTCGTCCCCTTCTCCTCCTGCCCCCAATCCCTCCCAGCATCAGAGTCTTTTCCAATGAGTCAACTCTTTGCATGAGGTGGCCAAAGTACTGGAGTTTCAGCTTTAGCATCATTCCTTCCAAAGAAATCCCAGGGTTGATCTCCTTCAGAATGGACTGGTTGGATCTCCTTGCAGTCCAAGGGACTCTCAAGAGTCTTCTCCAACACCACTGTTCAAAAGCATCAATTCTTCGGCACTCAGCTTTCTTCACAGTCCAACTCTCACATCCATACGTGACCACTGGAAAAACCATAGCCTTGATTAGATGGACTTTTGTTGGCAAAGTAATGTCTCTGCTTTTGAATATGCTATCTAGGTTGGTCATAACTTTTCTTCCAAGGAGTAAGCGTCTTTCAGTAGATTTTGCCAAATGCTTTTCTTCATCTGTTGGTATGATTGTGTGTGTGTGTGTGTGTGTGTGTGTGTGTTTTCCTCATTAACCTGTAGATGGATGGACTACATTAATTGAATGTTGAACCAGCTTTGCTTATTTGGAATAAATCCCATTTGGTTATGGTGTATAGTTTTTATATAAGTACGTTTCAAGTTGCTGATGCTTTGATGAGAATTTTTGCATCTGTGTTCATGAAAGATATTGTACTGGTTGTATTCTTTTTCTTGTTATTAAGGAACTAAGGCAATCCTGGCCTCATAGCACAAGTTAGGAAGGATTTTCTCTGCTTCCATCCTCTGAAAGAGATTGTAGAAAGTTGGCATAATTTCATCTTTAAATGTTTGGATAATTCACACATGAAACCATCTATGCCTGGTGCTCTTTGTTTTGGAAAGTTATTAATTGTTGATGACATTTCTATAATAGACATAGGACATTCACATTGTATATTTTTTCTTATTTGAGCTTTTTCTCGTATGAAAGATTTAACCTGTATCTTTCAAAGATTGGTTTATTTCTTCTAGGTTATTGAATTTGAGAGCATAGAGTGGTTCATAATAACCTTTTATTATCCCTTTCTGTCTATGAAGCTTGTAGTGATTTCCCTACTTTTATATCTGATACTAAAGATGCAAAAGTTTCCTCAGCTGAAGATCTAAGTTGCCCAGCTACATTTCTGACACTAGTAATTTGTGTCTTCCTTCTCTTTTTCTTAGTTAACTTGGCTAAAGTCTTATCAGTTTTATTGATATTGTTAAAAATTAGTTTTTGGTTCTGTTGACTATATCTATTGATTTCCTGTTTTAAATTTGATTGATTTCTGCTCTCATTTTTATTATATCTTTACTTCTGCTTACTTTGGATTTAATTTGCTCTTTTTCCAGCATCTTAGAGTAAAGTTTAGGTTCTCAGTTTTTGATTGCTGCTTTTTTTCTTTTTTTTTTTAATATTAATTTATTTATTTTAATTGGAGGTTAATTACTTTACAATATTGTGTTGGTTTTGCCATACATCAACATGAATCCACCACAGGTATACACGTGTTCCCCTTCCTGAATCCCCCTCCCCACGCCCTCCTCCCTCCCTGTTCATTCTTTTATTTTTTTTTAAATTTTTATTTTTACTTTATTTTACTTTACAATACTGTATTGGTTTTGCCATACATTGACATGAATCCACCATGGGTGTACATGTGATCCCAAACATGAACCCCCCTCCCACCTTCCTCCCCATAACATCCCTCTGGGTCATCCCTGTGCACCAGCCCCAAGCATGCTGTATCCTGCATTGGACATAGACTGGTGATTCGATTCTTACATGATAGTATACATGTTTCAATGCCATTCTCCCAAATCATCCCACCCTCTCCCTCTCCCTCTGAGTCCAAAAGTCCGCTATACACATCTGTATCTTTTTTGCTGTCTTGCATACAGGGTCATCACTGTCATCTTTCTAAATTCCATATATATGTGTTAGTATACTGTATTGGTGTTTTTCTTTCTGGCTTACTTCACTCTGTATAATCGGCTCCAGTTTCATCCATCTCATCAGAACTGATTCAAATGTATTCTTTTTAACGGCTGAGTAATACTCCATTGTGTATATGTACCACAGCTTTCTTATCCATTCATCTGCTGATGGACATCTAGGTTGTTTCCATGTCCTGGCTATTATAAACAGTGCTGCGATGAACATTGGGGTACATGTGTCTCTTTCAATTCTGGTTTCCTTGGTGTGTATGCCCAGCACTGGGATTGCTGGGTCATAAGGCAGTTCTATTTGCAATTTTTTAAGGAATCTCCACACTGTTCTCCATAGTGGCTGTACTAGTTTGCATTCCCACCAACAGTGTAGGAGGGTTCCCTTTTCTCCACACCCTCTCCAGCATTTATTGCTTGCAGATTTTTGGATCGCAGACATTCTGACTGGTGTGAAGTGGTACCTCATTGTGGTTTTGATTTGCATTTCTCTAATAATGAGTGATGTTGAGCATCTTTTCAGGTGTTTGTTAGCCATCCGTATGTCTTCTTTGGAGAAATGTCTATTTAGTTCTTTGGCCCATTTTTTGATTGGGTCGTTTATTTTTCTGGAATTGAGCTGCATAAGTTGCTTGTATATTTTTGAGATTAGTTGTTTGTCAGTTGTTTCATTTGCTATTATTTTCTCCCATTCAGAAGGCTGTCTTTTCACCTTGCTTATATTTTCCTTTGTTGTGCAGAAGCTTTTAATTTTAATTAGATCCCATTTGTTTATTTTTGCTTTTATTTCCAGAATTCTGGGAGATGGATCATAGAGGATCCTGCTGTGATTTATGTCGGAGTGTGTTTTGCCTATGTTCTCCTCTAGGAGTTTTATAGTTTCTGGTCTTACATTTAGATCTTTAATCCATTTTGACTTTATTTTTGTGTGTGGTGTTAGAAAGTGATCTATTTTCATTCTTTTACAAGTGGTTGACCAGTTTTCCCAGCACCACTTGTTAAAGAGATTGTCTTTACTCCATTGTATATTCTTGCCTCCTTTGTCAAAGATAAGGTGTCCATATGTGTGTGGATTTATCTCTGGGCTTTCTATTTTGTTCCATTGATCTATATTTCTGTCTTTGTGCCAGTACCATACTATCTTGATGACTGTGGTTTTGTAGTAGAGCCTGAAGTCAGGCAAATTGATTCCTCCAGTTCCATTCTTCTTTCTCAAGATTGCTTTGGCTATTCGAGGTTTTTTGTATTTCCATACAAATCTTGAAATTATTTGTTCTAGTTCTGTGAAAAATATGGCTGGTAGCTTGATAGGGATTGCATTGAATTTGTAAATTGCTTTGGGTAGTATACTCATTTTCACTATATTGATTCTTCCAGTCCATGAACATGGTATATTTCTCCATCTATTAGTGTCCTCTTTGATTTCTTTCATCAGTGTTTTATAGTTTTCTATATATAGGTCTTTAGTTTCTTTAGGTAGATATATTCCTAAGTATTTTATTCTTTTCGTTGCAATGGTGAATGGAATTGTTTCCTTAATTTCTTTTTCTACTTTCTCATTATTAGTGTATAGGAATGCAAGGGATTTCTGTGTGTTGATTTTATATCCTGCAACTTTACTATATTCATTGATTAGCTCTAGTAATTTTCTGGTGGAGTCTTTAGGATTTTCTATGTAGAGGATCATGTCATCTGCAAACAGTGAGAGTTTTACTTCTTCTTTTCCAATTTGGATTCCTTTTATTTCTTTTTCTGCTCTGATTGCTGTGGCCAACACTTCCAGAACTGTGTTGAATTGTAGCAGTGAATGTGGGCACCCTTGTCTTGTTCCTGACTTTAGGGGAAATGCTTTCAATTTTTCACCATTGAGGATAATGTTTGCTGTGGGTTTGTCATATATAGCTTTTATTATGTTGAGGTATGTTCCTTCTATTCCTGCTTTCTGGAGAGTTTTTTTTTTTTTTTATCATAAATGGATGTTGACTTTTTTCAAAGGCCTTCTCTGCATCTATTGAGATAATCATATGGCTTTTATTTTTCAATTTGTTAATGTGGTGAATTACATTGATTGATTTGTGGATATTGAAGAATCCTTGCATCCCTGGGATAAAGCTGCTTTTTTTCTGATATGTACATTCAATGCTCTAAAACTTCCTGTAGGTACTGCTTTCAGTGTATCACACAAATTTTAAGTTTTGTTCTCATTTTCATTTAGTGCAAAATATTATAAAATCTTTTGAAATGTATTCTTTAACTCATGTTTTTTAGACATGTGTTCCTTAGTCTCTATGTATTTGAGATTTTCAAGCTATCTTAATGTTAGTGAGTTCTGGCTTAATTCCCTGAGATCTGAGAGCAGACATTTTATGATTTCTATTCATTTAAATATGTTAAGGTGTGTTTTATGACATAGAATGTATTCTGTCTTGGTGAATGCTCCATGTGAGCTTGAGATGAATGTATATTTTGCTGCTGTTGGGTGAAGTAGTCTATTGATGTCAATTATATCTAGTTAATTGGTAGGGCTATAGAGTTTAACCATGTACTTAGTGATTTTCTGACTACTGGATCCATCCATTTCTAATAGAATTGACATCTCCAACTATAATGGCTCCTTGCAGTTCTATCAGTTTTTGCTTCAAGTATCTTGACATTTTGTTTTAAGGTCTATACACACTGATTATTATTGTCTTCTTGGAGTATTGGCCCCTTTATAATTATGTAACACCCTCTCGGAATGTTGAGCTTTAAGCCAACTTTTTCAGTCTCCTCTTTCACTTTCAAGAGGCTTTTTAGTTCCTCTTCACTTTCTGCCATAAGGGTGGTGTCATCTGTATATCTGAGGTTATTGATTTTTGTCCCAGCAATCTTATTCCAACTTGTGCTTCTTCCAATACTTTGGTCACCTCATGTGAAGAGTTGGCTCATTGGAAAAGATCCTGATGAGGGATTGGGGACAGAAGGAGAAGGGGACAACAGAGGATGAGGTGGCTGGCTGGCATCACTGACTTGATGCACATGAGTTTGGGTGAATTCCGGGAGTTGGTGATGGACAGGGAGGCCTGGTGTGCTGCAATTCATAGGGTCGCAAAGAGTCGGACTGAACTGAGCTGAACTGAACACACTCTCTATTCTTGAACATTCTCATTGCTCTGAAGTCTGCTTTGCTTGAAATTAATACAGTTATTTTAATTTCTTTTGTTTAGCAATAGCAGAGCATATCTTTATTCTTCTCTTTCTTTTAATCTCTATGTATCTTTACATTTAAAGTTGACTTCCTATTGGGAGAATGAGTTAGGAAGTATTTTCCAATACTTCTAATACTGGAAAAAGTATTGATATAAAATTGGAATGATTTCTTTCTTTTAAAGTTCATAGAATTCACCAGAGAATCTATCTGGACCTAATGCTTTATATTTTAGAAGGTAACTAATTATTGATTTAATGTCTTTAATTGACATAGGTCAGTTCAAATTGTCTATTTCTTATTGTATGAGTTTTGGCAGATCGTATCTTTCAAGGATTTGTTCATTTCTTCTAGTTTATGAAATTTGTGGGCATAATACCTTTATTTTAAAGTGGATTCTGTAGACTACCTATATTTGGGTCTTGTTTTTTGATCCATTCTAGGATCTCTGTCTTTTATTTGGTTTATTTGACTATTTACCTTTAAAGTGATTATTGATATATTTGAATTAGTATCTATTAATACTTTGTTACAGTTTTCTATTTGTAGCCCTTGTTCTTTTGTTTCTATTTTTGTCTTCCATTGCTGTCTTTATAATTCCAGTTTCTGTCCTTTTCTAGTGTATCAGTTATGCTTTTTCCCCCATTTTATTGCTCTAGAGTTTGCAGCAAACATTTACAACTAGTCCAAGTCTAGTTTCAAGTAACACTGTACCTCTTCATAGCTAGTGCAAATACCCTATAATAACAACATATTCCTAAATCCTTCCTTCCATTCCTTGTATCACTGCTATCATTCATTTCACTTATATATAATTACACACACACATATATACATTCTCACACAAGGATCTTTGCATAATCAGATACATTGTGGCAATTATTTTGAGCAAACTTGTTTGTAATTAAGAATAAGAAAATTAAAGTTTTTATTTTACCTTCACTTATCCTCTGATGAATATAGATCTATGATTCTTTATAGAGATCTGAGTTTCTTGCTTATATTATTGTCTTTCTCTCTGAAAAAACTCTTTTAAAAATTTTTTAAAGGGCAGGCATACTAGCATCATATTCTCACCTTTTGTTTGTGGGAGAAAGTCAGCCTTCATTTCTCCTTCACGTCTGTTCACAAGGTATAGAATTCTAGGTTAGTGGGTTTTTTTTCCTCTCATTACTTTAAATATTTAATACATTTTTTTTCCACTTGCATGATTTCTAAGAAGTCAAGATATAACCCTTAACTTTGCTCTTCTATAAATGAGATTTTCTCCCCCTTTAGTTCTTTCAAAATTACTTTTTTATCTTTGATTTTCCAAAATTTGACAATGATATACTTAGATGTAGTTTTGTTTTATTTTGTGTTTTTGGTGTTTTTTGAGATTCCTGAATCTGTAGTTTGGTGTTTGAGTTAATTTGGAGGAAATTCTTCATCTTGTTGCTTCAAATATTGTTTTCCTTCCTTGCTTCCTCTCTCTTTTCCCTCCCTCCCTTTCTGGTATTCCCATTATGCATATTTTACATTTCTTATAGTTGTTCCTCAGTCGTTGAATATTCTGTTCCATTTTTAAAGTCGTTTTTTCTCTTTGCCTTTCAGTCTTGGAAGCTTCTATTGACATATTCTCAAGCTTACAGATTCCTTCCTCAGCTATGTCAGATCTACCAATGAGCCCTTCAAAGGCACTCTTCATTCCTTCTATGGTGTTTTTCTAGCATTTTTTTTTCTAGAATTTCTTTTTGATTCTTAAAATTTCTTGGTTACAGTATTCTTTGTTCTTGCTTATTATCTACTTTTCGTGTTAGAGCTGTTAGCATGCTAATCAGTTATTTTAAATTGCTTGTTTGATAATCCCAACATTCTTGCATATATGACTCTCTTGGTTTTGTCTTTGCAAACTATATTTATTGACATTTTGTTATGCTGTGTAAAGATTTAATGATAGCTAGGGATCTTCCCTGGAGAAGGCAATGGCACCCCACTCCAGTACTTTTGCCTGGAAAATCCCATGGACGGAGGAGCCTGGTGGGCTGCAGTCTATGGGGTCACGAAGAGTCAGACACGATGGAGCGACTTCACTTTCACTTTTCACTTTCATGCATTGGAGAAGGAAATGGCAACCCACTCCAGTGTTCTTGCCTGGAGAATCCTAGGGATGGGGGAGCCTGGTGGGCTGCCGACTATGGGGTCGCATAGAGTCGGACACGACTGAAGTGATTTAGCAGCAGCAGCAGCAGCAGCAGGGGTCTTCGCAGGTGGCTCAGAGATAAAGAATCCGAATGCAGGCGATTCAAGAGATGCGGATTTGATTCCTGGGTGGCGAGGTTCCCCTGGAGGAGGAAATGGCAACCCACTGCAGTGTTCTTGCCTGGAAAACCCCATGGACAGGGGAACCTGGTGGGTGCAATCCATGGGATCACAAACAGTCAGACACAAGTGAGCAACTGAGGATGGCTCATCATGGACGTGACATACTGGGTAAAAGGAAATGTGATAAGTACACCTTTAGTAATGTGATAGTAGGTGTAACAGAAGCAGAAGATATTAAGAAGAGGTGGCAAGAATATACAGAAGAACTGTACAAAAAAGATCTTCACGACCCAGATAATCATGATGATGTGATCACTCATCTAGAGCCAGACATCTTGGAATGTGAAGTCAAGTGGGCCTTAGAAAGCATCACTACGAACAAAACTAGTGGAGGTGATGGAATTCCAGTTGAGCTGTTTCAAATCCTGAAAGGTGATGCTGTGAAAGTGCTGCACTCAATATGCCAGCAAATTTGGAAAACTCAGCAGTGGCCACAGGACTGGAAAAGGTCAGTTTTCATTCCAATCCCAAAGAAAGGCAATGCCAAAGAATGCTCAAACTACTGCACAATTGCACTCATCTCACATGCTAGTAAAGTAATGCTCAAAATTCTTCAAGCTGGGCTTCAGCAATACGTGAACTGTGAACTCCCTGATGTTCAAGCTGGTTTTAGAAAAGGCAGAGGAACCAGAGATCAAATTTCTAACATCCGCTGGATCATGGAGAAAGCAAGAGAGTTCCAGAAAAATATCTATTTCTACTTTATTGACTATGCCAAAGCCTTTGACTGTGTGGCTCACAATAAACTGTGGAAAATTCTGAAAGAGATGGGGATACCAGACCACCTAACCTGCCTCTTGAGAAATCTGTATGCAGGTCAGGAAGCAACAGTTAGAACTGGACATGGAACAACAGGCTGGTTCCAAATAGGAAAAGGAGTATGTCAAGGCTGTATATTGTCACCCTGCTTATTTAACTTCTATGCAGAGTACATCATGAGAAGCGCTGGACTGGAAGAAACACAAGCTGGAATCAAGATTGCCGGGAGAAATATCAATCACCTCAGATGTGCAGATGACACCACCCTTATGGCAGAAAGTGAAGAGGACCTAAAATGCCTCTTGATGAAAGTGAAAGAGGGGAGCAAAAAAGTTGGCTTAAATCTCACCATTCAGAAAACGAAGATCATGGCATCTGGGAAGTGGCATCCCACTTCATGGGAAATAGATGGGGCAACAGTGGAAACAGTGTCAGAGTTTATTTTTCTGGGCTCCAAAATCACTGCAGATGGTGACTGCAGCCATGAAATTAAAAGACTCTTACTCCTTGGAAGGAAAGTTATGACCAACCTAGATAGCATATTCAAAAGCAGAGACATTACTTTGCCGACTGAGGTCTATCTAGTCAAGGCTATGGATTTTCCAGTGGTCATGTATGGATGTGAGAGTTGGACTGTGAAGAAGGCTGAGCACTGAAGAATTGATGCATTTGAACCGTGATGTTGGAGAAGACTCTTGAGAGTCCCTTGGACTGCAAGGAGATCCAACCAGTCCATTCTGAAGGAGATCAACCCTGGGATTTCTTTGGAAGGAATGATGCTAAAGCTGAAACTCCAGTACTTTGGCCACCTCATGCAAAGAGTTGACTCACTGGAAAAGACTCTGATGCTGGGAGGGATTGGGGGCAGGAGGAGAAGGGGACGACCGAGGATGAGATGGCTGGATAGCATCACGGACTCGACGGACGTGAGTCTGAATGAACTCCGGGAGATGATGATGAACAGCGAGATCTGGCGTGCTGCGATTCATGGGGTCACAAGGAATCAGACATGACTGAGCGACTGAACTGAAGGTGTTAGAGGAGGGGCATTTCTGTAGTCCTATAATTATCTCAGCCCCTGGACTGTGAACTTCACAATTACTTCTCAGTTTTGCCCCAGCCTACCCATATATGGTGGGACAGAGGCCTAGAGTTGAGTACTTGGTTCCCTTATGGAAGGACAAAGGGAACTGTAGTTGAGGTTTCTTTCCCCTCACATAGATCCAGCGAGATTTGGGTATCCCTTCCCCAGGTAGGTTAGGATCTAACAGCAGATTAGACTGTGGCAGAATAGTTGTGTCTGAGGGCAGACCTTGTTAGGAAGAACAGAATGCTCTGGCATGTGTCAAAATGGTACTTTCCCCTTCCCACTAGAAGAATCAACAGGGAATTTTCACTGTGAGGACCTGGTAAGGTTTGTGGAGATAAAATGCGCAAAAAGTGGGGTGGAGGCGGCTACTATGACTGGGTTCTCCCGGAGATGAAAGCAATTTGGGGGGCAAGATTTTTTAGAGCATTTTAGATTTGTAGCAAAATGGAGAGGGTGTTATATGCCCCCTGTCCCCACAAATGCTCGGCTTCCCTTATTAGCAATATTACCCACTGGCATGATACATTTGTTACAATTGATGCATCTACACTGATGTATGGTTCTCACCCAAAGTCTGTAGTTTACACTAGTGTTCACTCTTGGTTCACTATGTGTCCCTTGCATTTTTTAACCCTTAGACTTGTCTAGAGAGCCTTCAGCAGTTCATCAACTACAGTTCAGATTTTCCCACCTGCCATAGGTTCCCTTTGGAGGGTTCTACTGACGAGTTTCCAAACTATTGTGATTCTTGTACCTACCTGTCTGTCTCTTCAATTTGGGCTTTGCCCTGTGTCCTCACTTCTCTGATGAGTGTAAGAAGAGCTTCTGATTTTTCCATTTGATCATTGTTTTTAACCTGTTGTTAGGGCAGAGAGGTGACTTCTAATCTCCTAAATCGCTGGATTGGAAACCAGAAGTCACCAAAACTTTTTATTGTTTGCCTTTTAACATTTTAGCCATCTTAGTAGGTGTGGGGTGTGTGGCTGTAGTTTTGATTTGCACTCTCTTAGTCACTAATGATATTCAACATGGTACATATAATTTTAAGGAGCACTTACAAGATTTTATATTGAGCTGAATTGCATTGTTTGATGACAAGCAAATGGAGTCTTTCAATGATTGGATTGCTGCTGCTAAGTCACTTCAGTCGTGTCTGACTCTATGTGACCCCATAGACGGCAGCCCACCAGGCTCCCCCGTCCCTGGGATTCTCCAGGCAAGAACACTGGAGTGGGTTGCCATTTCCTTCTCTAATGCATGAAAGTGAAAAGTGAAAGTGAAGTTGCTCAGTCGTGTCCGACTCTTTGCGATCCTATGAACTGCAGCCCACCAAGCTCCTCTGTCCATGGGATTTTCCAGGCAAGAGTACTGGAGTGGGGTGCCATTGCCTTCTCCAATGATTGGGTTATCTCCCATTTAATTTTGCCAACCAGCTTGCATTTAGATACTTTTGAGAGATCCTTTTCTTATTGGTTTTGATTAGACTTCTAGATTGAGCTCTTCTTCACAAAACATGTGGTATGAGGAATGAACAATAGATGCTTAAGCTTGTATCTCATTGTCACTAATATGCATTTAGCCAGGCAAATATTGATAACAAGTGATCAGAAAAAAATCTGGATCTCATAGGGAAGGTTTAGATTTTGAGAGTATCTATTGTGTGCTGTTTGGGGCTGCTGTTTCTTGGGGAAACCAGCCCTCCATCAGTTCATGTCAACTTGATGATGCTTACAATCATGCCTGCTCCTCATCCACCTACAGCCTCCACTCCCCAGATTACAGGGATGAACAGAGAGCACATAACTCTGACATGGCCAATTGTACTGTAGAATGCACATCTTTTTAAAAATCATATTGTCCTAACACCATCTCTCCTTCATTTCAGTGTATACAGCTCCTTCAAAGTCTTCAAGATCTTGGAGGGAAAAAGTTGGCTCTGTGAGCAAGTGATAAATGCAAAATATTAAATTTGGCATGATTTTAGGAATATCATAAACATATCTCAGTGAATATACATGTGCATCTCCCATTCAGTCATGCCTTTGTTTCTTTCCAGGTGAGTTGTGCCTTTTGGTGAAGATGTTGGCTGGAAGGAAACTGCTAAAATATTATTTCAGAGGTGTGGTTAATTTGTACTCATCCACTTGTCTTAGAGGCAATTCAGATTTCATGGCCTTGTTCAGCCAGTATTGGACATATGTGTCATTTCTTCATTTCTGTGTCAAGGTGACAAAAGGTAATAAGATTTTAAGACTTACTTTAATATGTATATATGTAAACTATTGGGAAAAAACATACTGGTGTCAAATACCTACAAAGTATGTTAGCTGCTCAGTCATGTCTGACTGTGACCCCATGGACTGTAGCCCACCAGGCTCCTCTGTCCATGGAATTTTCCAGGCAAGAATACTCAATTAGGTTTCCATTTCCTCCTCCAGAGGATCTTCCCAGCCCAGGGATGGAACCCTGGTTTCCTGCCTATAAGAAAAGTGGTAATTTCAAAAGTATCAGGAGCTACTCAGATCAGAGGTCTTTGAGAGAAGGGGATATGTGTTTTTTTGTTTTCTTGACAGCAGCTTGAGGAGTTAATTGCACCGGGACAATTTCCCTTGAAGTCAGATTGCTAGTGAGTCGGCTAACAGAGGGAACGGACGGGTGTGGAGCACCAATCCCATGTTGAGCACTGAGTGCATCCAAGCACATGATTTCATTTTGTCTTACAAAGAGCCCACTGAAGAAAGTATGGTGATACTGTTCTTGTAGATGAGCAAACTGAAGTTCAGCGATCTTAAATAAATTAATTTTTTATTAATTTTTTCCCTCTCTACCTGTCTCACCAGATACTAATCTGTGAATGGGTACAGTGCTGGCTGTACAATAATCATCCTGGTGAATTGTTTAAAATGTAAATTCTAGAACTCTCACTCCTGAAGATCCTAACCTGATAGGTTTAGCTTAGGTTCAGATATTCTTCTTTTATGTCCAGTTGATTCCGTTTACATTGCCAAGTTCAGAACATCTTTATACCACATGACCTCAAACTGGTTCAGGGAGTTCATTTGGTTTCATCTCTTACTGGGGATTATTTGAAAAGGCTGTTCAGAGAGTCCTGTGTTGAAAGGGCTCTGAGGCTGATGGGAAAGTATTCCGTGATCCATTAGTGATGGCTGAGATGAGGCCAGATGGAAGGAGTAGAATCCTCCTGCCAAACATCAGCCAACTGTGATCTAGATGGTAACAGTTGGTAGGTGGGTGAGGAGGGGGAAAAAAAAAGGAATGTAGAGAATATCAGTTACATTTTGATTAAAAAGTGTCTGGGAACATACTAAATATTTTATCCAGCTCTATGTAACCCTCTCAGCTATATTAGAAACCTGAATATAGCTCTTGGGAAAATGCTAGTGATGACCAAAATACAGACAGCCAAATAAAGGAGGTGAGCCAAAACACTTTCAAATCTCCAAGATCCTGAGTTCCTGCACTGTCCCAGTTCCATGGGAATGCCTGTGCCAGGAGTACCGGGAACCCCATGTGAGAGCAGAGGCCACGTGCTCACGTTCTTTCTGTTGCAAACTTATTTTTGTGGCAGGAGAATATGTGGCCTTATGCATTTCAGCAATGGATCAAATATTTCTTATTATTTCAAATGTTTCAGGAGAAAATATTTTATAGTTTCAAATGTATTTGATAGTTTTGAATTGTGTGTGCTGATTTTTCATATTTTATTACTCAGCTTTGATGATCAGATAGATTGCATTGTTTTTGGAGAAATCAGTTTGGAAGTTGGGTCTGATAAATACATACCTAAGTAGATACGACGGCAGTCCTTTCTTAGATATATTCGTAGAATGATATGGATAAAGTTGTGCCTGTAAATAGAGAAAGGCTTCCTTTTAGGGTTTAAGTATCTGTGGCAGTATAGTCTTTCTTAAGGGAGAACTCTGTTTTGCGAGTCACTTAGTCCAGGAGAACTGTGCACACAGCTTCTTCCTGTAACACTAGCAACCAGGGGTCCTGCAGTCCTTATTATTTCAGTGACCACCAGCAGGTAAGCTACAGCAGAAAGGTTTATTTCTGTTCTCATCAATTTTGCTTTCCTTGTTGACTTTGTTACTTCCTTGTGGACATTGTTACTTCCTTTTGTCTACTTGGAGTCGGTCATAAGGTCACTTTGCACAGCCAGTGTCAGGGATGACCTTTGAACTGCTTAGTTATCTCACTGCTTTTAGAAAAGTGGTGAAAGACTCTATATAGCAAATATAAAGAGAAAGATGTTGCAGTTGACTAGTGATATCTATCATCAGATCAGAATTGGGAAGTTGCAGCACGTGGTTAGTATATCTACCACCTTTGATTCATATCAGTAACAGTGGCTAGGTGAAGGAAAAATAAAATATATCAGTCATGGTGTTGTTAGTATCAGCATGAAGGTGGGAAAAAGGGAAAAAACTGAACAAGAGGAATGGCATATAGTATCTGGATGTAATTTGCACAAAACCCAAACTGAGCCTTCACAAATCTTTATAGTGAATTATTGAATTACAATAATATACAGAATAATATACAGAATTATTGAAAATTTAAAAATAAAATTCATAAACACTTATAACTGCTAAATAATTTTAAAAATATATTTGACTTTGAATTAGACATGCATTTTTTTGTCTTTGTTAATAGCAATGTTCCCCATTTCAAAATCCATAAGATGTGAGTTCCTAGAAAAATCAAGTTGGAGAAATAATATATTACTTTGCCATTCATTCATCAGGATCTGGGAATTGGTCATTACTTTGGTAAACAGTGTGAAGTTCGGACAGAACCCTCAGTTTTATCCTTGTAGTAACTGAGACTCAGTGGTTCTAAAGACAATTACTTTTACTGTAACTGGAAAAGTGATTAATAATTGTCACTGCTTCAGAGATTGGATTTTGTAGCAACTTTTTTTTTTTGTAACTAGCACTACATTCAGATACTTCTGATGGAGAGAGCTAGAGTAATATTGAAGAACTGTTCACAGCTACTCACACGAGGGACTTTCACATTTGTAAACAAAAATTACCTTTATCAAAGCAAATACTAAGAGTATTTTAACCTGTGTTACACAATATAATGCATTTCTGATATGAATGGGAAAAATAATAGACTGAGAGAAGACTTAGTGTTTGGCAGACTAAATGAAAGAAAAAGTAAGCCCAGACAACAAAAATGTTTTGTGCAATGATTCAATGGGATTTTTAAATAAAAGTTCCCTTTTGCCTCAAACTGGAAAACACACTGAACTCTCAGTATTTCCTGAAGGCATCGGAATGTTGTTTTGTCCCTTTGAAAGCATCACATTTAAGGCAATGAGCAAAACAAGGAAACCCGCTAAATGCCTGATTGGGAATCTAAGCTGAAGCCAAGACACATGTTGAAATTAGAACTACCAGTGCCTTACCATGGCTTGATTTCTGGTTTTCTCATTTGATGTCATACATGTGTTTCCTGTTGTGCTTACTAAAAAGAATATCTTATACCAGATCACATTTCCTACAAATACCAACCGAGAACTAATCTCCCAGCTTGCAAATTAACTTTTAAATGTGATTGTGCATCACATTGTAATAGGAGAAGGAATGGTTATTTAATAAATGGTGCTGGGTAATTAATTAACTACTTGGGCTACACTTCATGTTGTGGGGAAGAGAAAGAAAGGGAAGAGAGGGGAAGAGAAGGACAAGAGATAGAGAAAGAAAGAAGGGAAGGAAGGAAGGAAGGAAAGAAGAAAGGAGGAATGAGAAAAGGAAGAAGGGAGACAGGAAGGGAGAGAGGGCGAGGTAGGGAAGAAGGAAGGAAGGAGAGAAGAAAGGAAGGAAGAGAAAGGTAAGAAATCCCAGAATGGTTAGGGAAGCAAATGCTAAGCATGAAACCACAAGAAACAGGGGAAAATGTTTACTTTAGGAATCCTGTTTTCTAAGTAACAAACTAAAGCACAAAAAAATGACTTCACTACAGAAAAACTGAAAGAATAAATCACTGTCAGAAACTGTCAGTCAAGAAAGAAGCAAATAGCCAAGTGAGAAAATATCTATGTCAAATAGAACAAACTAGGGATTCACAGCCTAAACATATAAAGGATTACTAGAATACATGAGAAAAAAGACCCCAACAGCTTGAAGAAAATAGCCATGGAGTTTTGTTCATAGTTCTTTCAAATAGATATTACAAATAAGGTGAAATATTTCACTTCACTGGTAAGCAAAGAAATCTAAACTGAAATAAGATGTTATTTTCACTAAATACTTGGGAAACATAGATATACTACGTAACCAGGATTTGTAGAATAAGAACATTCACACACAGTGTAAATTGCCGTACATATTGAAGATACCCCAAAAGTTCATAAGTTTTCCAGTTATTCCCATTACAGGAACCTATCCAGTGAAACTGTCATGTATGCATATTGTTATTCTAATACTATTCATGGTAAACAGTCCAAATATGCAATTATAAGAAATGTTTACATAATCTAATAAACCGCTGTGTAACCGCCAAACAAGCACTACCAGCATCACCAGGCAAATTCTTAGAAATGTACATTCTTGGCTCTATTTGACACCTATTGACTTGGAAACTAGGGTAGACCAAGCCTTCACAAAGCCTTCAGAATAATTCGGATGCATACAAAGGCTTGAGAATCACCAATGTACTGGAATATTAACAGACCCTCAAAATGTTTTCAAAGAACATTTAGCATGGAAAAATTTTTAAAACCTAACATTAAATGACCAAAAGGAGAATAAAATTTGTTCACATTTAGTATGATCATAGGAATTATGTATAACATGATTTCTATTTTGTAAATATTAATATATATCATATACTTAAAAGTAAAATCATTCACATATGTGTATATTCACATAAACATGCATACTGGCAGATTAAAATGCTATTCTCAGTATATCAGAGGAGGTGACTTTGAATTACTTCTGCTTTGCATCTTTATGTACTTTTCCAAATTCTCTTCTATGATCACGTTATTTTTTACGATCAATAAAAGATCTTGGCCACAGACATTTTCACATGTATATGTAAATACTCAAGAGGCCGAGTTTCCCGTAACCCTAAATGTTTACTCATCTTTCATAAGGGCATTGGTTTATTGCAAAGAGAGACCCCTTCTTCAGTAGCAGGTGGTGTTTTATCAGTCAGGAAAGCAGTAAGATGTGGTACTTGGGTTGACCTAGCCACAGGCAGGATGTGGCTGCAAGAGCAGAACTATAGGTCTTTGAGCAACAGCCACATCCTCCTCCCACTCGTTCTTTTTTTAGCTGATGGCAACTCCCAGGATTCTGACGTTTACCAAAAGCTCATGTTGTCTTTGCATCACTGTCATATCCTCTTCTTTCACTAGCAGTTCTTACGATAATCTTAGTACGGAGCACAGGGCATAGAAGTTATGGAAATATTAGGCATGGGAAATCTCAAATAACTAAGCTCATTTGGCCAGAATGTTCTAGCAGGGTGATACCAAGCAAAAGTGATAATCAAGTAATTTATCTTCCTATGTTAAAAGTTATCTATCTTTTGTTATCTCAAAATACCATTGGAATTTCTTCTCTAGTTGACTTCAATTTACAGCTCTTTGAGCACACAGAAGGTTCAACCTGTTCTGCTAGGCTTGGACAATGTAGTGGATCTAACATTGTTTACAATGGTCTTAAAAGTTCTTAAGTGTTGGAAACATTTTAACTGTCATAGAAAATAAATATTGTAGCAAGTATCTCCTTACTTGTCCTAATCACTGGAACCAAGATAACTTTTTTTTTTTTGCTTCCTGCTCATGTTCACACAGCAAGATTAGGGGACAGCCCCAACTGCTCCAGGTTAACAGCTGCCTGAATGTAGGGTATGTAGGGACTAAGAAGAGGTATCATGCAGCTTTTATGTGATGATCTGCCTCAGCCTCCATAGTTTTATGTTGGAGGAATTCTGTGGATAGAAATATAGTTTGAATCCTTAGCTAGGTGCAGGAACTGTTATGATTTGAACGAACAGTGGTGTTAAACAACAGTGAAATTCTAAAAGAAATATCTCAAAGTCTCATAGAAAATCGGAAAGAAAGACTATACTTTTATATAGTGAACTTGAGTGTTACATACCGTTATTAAGCTTACTTAACGGCAATGGTCTTAGATTTCCTGTTATTCAAAATGCATAAACTTATGAGTAGGATCAGAGACTGATTTTGAAAACCTAAATTCCTCAGATGATGGTTCATGTTTTGTGCATGCAGACATTGCCATCTGAATGTTATGTCTCTGCCCTCATGTTTGATTTCCAAGGTCATTTTCGTAACTTCCTACAAATGTGCTTTGTGTCTCTGAGATATAAATGTTTGACTAAGTTTGGAAATACTCAGAAGGTTTTCAAAAGAAACCTCCGTGTAGTGTGGAAACTGACGCGACGTGTAAATGCTGAAGATAAGGTGCGTGTACAGAAAATAGAACAAAGGTAAATACAGCAAGGATCAGGATGGGAGGAGCAGTCAAAAATGAGAAACTCCAAACACCTGTGTTTTGTCAACAGTGGCTTGGCAGCTAGAATAGGAAGAACAGAGGAAGTTAAACCCATGCTGCTTTCCAGAAGTCGGCTACAAAAAATGAACCCCTAGGACCAGATGGTTTTATGGCTTTGGTAAACAATAGATTTGCATAATGCTTCCTCAATAATTCTGTCAGGAGGAGTGTTGAGCTAGAAAACAATGTACAGTTGTGTCTTTTTTGAAAACCAGCTCTCCAAAAGGCCAACTGGTAATTAGGGAGACACACTGACATGTTGGGAAGGACAGGGTATGTAATGAACTATTATCTGACCATCTTGACTACAAGGTAATTGTAAATACCAATATCTTTGGAAGTCTTAGGTCTCCCCTGGTGGCCATATTATAAACTGATTATCTTACAGGAACAAGGGCTTCTCTCATGTCAGGCACTACCTCCCTAGGGTTTCCTTGTTTGTTCTGATTTTGTAGCTTCCTTTGAGTTTTGTTTCGAAGGCTTGGGTGACTGCCATTTGGTTTCTCTTCAAGAAGAATCAACAAACCACTTAACACTGAGTTCTTTTCTAGCTTACGCATGCATCACTAGTCCCTATTGATCTCAGGATGTGGGATTCCCCATACACCTTTTGAACAAAATCCTACATTTCAACACGTGGATAAGAACCCTCATCTACTTCATTCATTCCACTGATTTCATTGCAACAGTTATTCCCACAGGTGATTTCAACACATGCAAATACAGATTTCTAGTTTTCAACACTTGATTCAGAAACTGGGCCAGTAGAATAATGCACCAGTAAAAGCCACTTCTTCTATCCTCCAAATGTGGCAACAATCCCATCCCCACTTTTAGGTTGAATACCAAGATATTGACGTTGAAAGGGCTTGCAAACTCAAAAGAATCTAGTGCTCAGGCGGGTAATATAACTAAACATTGGTGTTGAAAGGAATGAAGCGAATGTGGACGACTATGGTGAAGTGGCAAGTCTGGTCTAAAGAGGGGTCAGCAGCTCTCCAACTCCTAAAAATAGTTGCTGTGTAATAAACTAGCCTCCAAAATGTTGGATCTCCTAGATTTTCAAGAAAAGTAAGATTAATTTTTTAAAAAAAAATCTCAGTTTTATGAGCATGGACATGACTTTTCAAAGGTAGCAATGAAGTGTAAATTTTAATAATATCATAAGGGACAAACAAAACACTTCTGTGAACAGAATTTATCTTATGAAGTATCAGGTTTGAGCCCTCCCTTAGTCTCTAAGGCTGTGCTGTCCAATAGAAATTTGAGTTTACATGTGTGACTGAAAATTTTCCACTGGCTCTATTAAAAAATAAAAAAAACATACAATTAATTTTTATGTTTTATTTAGCCTGGTTATCCACACTATTGCCATTTTTCATGTGTAATCATTATAAAAATTATTAATGAGCTATTTTGCACTCTTTTTGTGTGTTTAGTCTGAGGTTTAGCATGTATTTTATGCATACAGCATATTTCACTTTTTACTGGCCACAATTCAATTGCTTAATAGCCATATGTGGCTAGTGGCTCCATATTGGACAGCACAGCTCTAAGGCTTAGAGTAACTGCTCTTTCATATGTATAAAGATCGGGCAAGTCCTTGATTAGAAAAAGTATCACGGTCTTTGGGCATCAGAGCTCCCCTTGTTCCTGCCCAACAAGCTACTACTGCCATTTTGGCAACATCCCACTGTACCTGCCAGCGTAGTTACAGGAGGCAAACAGAAGGAAGGATGTGTTCAAGGGATATGTTTTCCCAAAGAAATGGTGTAAGGAACTTTGGCTGTTGCTTGACTTATGTGAAACAAAATCATTGGAGTGTCTTGGGAAGTCACTTAACACATATGACTTTTCACCATACCATAAAAAATGATAATCCATCCTCTGCTTGTGACGTCTAGTAGGAGCCGACTACCTAAGTTAACCTTTGTTATTACTGGATTCTTTTAGTTTATAGTCTTTTGTGTCAGGTAAAAATGATTTGACTAAGTCTAGAACAAAATATAAGTGAGGAGAACAATGGGGAGATAAATATTGTCAAAGTGAAGCAAATGAATCACAACAAAACAAGGAAAAGAAACATCTTTCTAAGTTATTCAAAGATTGAGTGGATTTCCTTAGAGTTCCTTATATTTAAAGGGGTCCAAGCAACAATTGTACAAATAATTGGTGAGTTTCTTAAAGCATATATATTGCACGATTGGATAATTTTTGCTGCTCTGAGAACTGTAATGGGTATAATGATAATAATAAAGTGTGTAATATGTACACACATATTCTGAAAATTCAGATAAATATTATACATTTATGTGTGCTACTTTGAAATTGAAATGTTACTATGTAGTTTTAATTTGCATTTTTCTATTGCCAAGGAAATTGAGCATATTTGCATTTTTCAGCAATTTAGAGTTTCTTTTTTATGAGTTCTGGTTCCTATTCTTTTCTTATTTTCCTGTTAGATGCTTGTCTTTCCTTATTGAGTTTTCAGATACAAATAATTGTAGGTTGTATGTGTTGTACATAGTTTCTCCCTACTTCTGTCTGATAGAGTTTTATCTTTTTAGGTCTCTTTGAAGAACAAAGTTCTTTAATTTTAATTTAATTTAAATTATATATCTTTATCTTTTATGATTATTTCCTTTATGCTTGTTTAAGAAGTCCTTCCCTACTCTGAAGTCATGAAGCTAGATTTTATTATTAACTTTTTTTCATTTGTTCTTTTATATTTGTCTTTCATCTACTTAGGATGAATAGTTGTATTGGAGAAGGTAGGCTCCAATTGTGCTTTCAGGTACCAAATTGTCACAATTGTTTATCATTCTTCCCTGCTGAACTGTCTAGTTAAGTGTTCATTTGTGTCCTTGTCCTTGACTCTCTTTAATGGTCTTTCAGTCAGTTCAATGGCCCTTGTTCCAACCTGAAACTCTCTTCACTTCTGTGAATTTATGTCTTGATGTCTAGTAAAGCAACTTCTCCCAGATGTTTTTTCTTCATGGATGCCTTAGTTATTCTTGTCCTTTATATCACTTCATGTTAATTCTAGAATTTGCTTATTACATTCTAGAGTGGTAATGAAGGGTAGGGTTTGGGGCTTGGGGTTTAGATTTGGGTTGCATTGAATCTATAGACCAATTTGAATGGATTTAACAACTTATATTAAGTCTGCCAACCTATGTTTATGGTATGTCCCCACTTATTTGGGCTCTTCTAATATTCCTCAATAAAGTTTCTCTGTAGAGGTTTTGTATTTCTCTTATTAGATTTATTTTTAAATACTGTACTTAAAAATTAATAGACTTTAATTTTTAGAGCAGTTTTAGATTCACAACAAAATTGAGCAGAGGGTACAGGGGTTTTCCATCTGTCTCCTGCCTAAGCACTTTCCCCATTATCAACATCCCCCAACAGAGTGAGATTTATAATTGATGAGCCTACATTGACAGATCATTATTACCAGAAGTCCATAGTTTATGGTAGGATTCATTCTTTATATTATACTTTCTGTATACTGCATATGTTTTAATGGAGTGGAAAATGTTATATTTTAACCTCATTTTCTAATTGCTTGTTGCTGGTATAGAAATAAAAATTTATATATATTAATTTTTTATTTTACAACTTGGTAAACTGTTAGTAATCCTAATAATAATAATAATAATAATAATAATACAGATTATTTTGAAGATTTAAAAATATGTAGTCATATTATTTGCAAATGACAGTGTTGTCTTTCTTCCAAATTCTTAAACCTTTATTTCTCTCATTATGTGGTGGTCTGTGGTAGTCATATGTAGGCCAACATTACTTGCCTATTATACAGAAGTGGTGATAGAGGCATCCATATTTTGTTCCTAATCTCAAAAGAAATCTTCTAATGCTTTATTATTAACTATATTGATTGTTGTAGATTTAAGAAAATTGTACTTTATTCTTAGCTAGCTAGAATTTATTTCATAAAACAATATTTAACCTTATCTCTTTTGTCATTTAATGATATCATCATTTTTTTTTTCTATCTCTGTGTTTGTATGGTGGATTACATTAATTGATTTTCAAATATTAACCCCTGATTCATGGGATATGTAAAATTTATTCAGGATGCACTATCCGTTTCTATGTTTCTGCATTCAATTTGTTATATATTTTGATTAGAAATGTGTCCATTCACGTTCATACATTGGCCTGTCATTTTCCTTTTTGTTCCTGCTGTTTTGTGACTATGGGCTTCCCAGGTGGCTGAATGGGTAAAGAACCTGCCTTCAATGCAGGAGACACAACAGAGGCAGGTTTGATCCCTGGGTTGGGAAGATCCCCTGGAGAAGGGCATGGCAACCCTCTCCAGTATTCTTGCCTGGAGAATCCATGGGCAGAGGAGCCTGGTGGGCTGTGGTCCATAGCGTCACAAAGAGTTGGACACGACTGAAACAACTGAGCGCCCTGACCACACGTTTTGAGACTGAAGTTATGCACATTAAGATATTGATGCTAACTAACACTGGGAGAGCATTAACTCTTGTTGGTCATGCAGATGACAAAATCGGAATTCTTTATTAAAAACATTTTATTTTGAAATAAATCTAGGCTTCCATAACAATTACAATGATAGAACAAAAAAAATCTTGTGTATGCTTCACCTAGGTTTAGTTTCACTCATTGTTAAAATATTGCCACAGTAGCATAATCATTCTCTATTTTTTTCTAAAATACTTGAGAATAGGTTGCATATATCATGAACTTTTATTCTTAAAAATTGCACCGCATGTCACATAAGAAGATCATTTTGTTATATCATGCCTGTGTACTTAGTCATTCAGTTGTATCTCTTTGTGATCCCCCTGGACTGTAACCCACCAGGCTCCTCTGTCCATGGAATTTTCCAGACAAGAATACTGGAACGGGTTGCCATTTCCTCCTCCAGGGAATTGTTCCAACTCAGGGACTGAACTCATGTCTTCGGCATTGGCAGTCAGATTTGTAACCACTCTTAATCATTGAGCTACTTGGGAAGACTGCTTTGTTATATCACTTGAGTATAGTCAGAAAAATTAGGAAAATTAACATATTTAAAATATTGTCTGATTGGTTCATAATAAAATTTAGCCAATTATCCCAATTTTGTCCTTTATAATATATATCTACACATATATATTTTTCTCTCTTGTTAAGGATTTACTCCAGTGTCATGAATTGCATTTAGTTGTTGTTTCCCTTTTGTATTGTTACTCTAGAAGAGTTTCTCAAGATTTTCTTTGTATTTGTGACATTAATAATTTTGTAGGGTATTCACCAACTATTTCATAGAATCCCCTATAATTAAAGCAAGAGTTAGTTTTCCCTTGAATGTCTGTAGAATTTATTGATTCTAGAGTTCATGTAGGGTTTGGAGGTCTCTTTGGGGGAAGATTTTCAATGATTGACTCAATTTCTTAAATCAATATCAATTTTATAAGGCAATGAAAGAATTTCTCTGATCTTTACTTAGTTTGTTTAAACTGTCTAGGAATTTATCTATTTAAATTGTACCTGTTACTATAAAGGTGCTCATAATATTCTTTTATTATCTTTAATAAAGATAACATTTTTCTTATTATACTTATTTATGAAAAATAATATTTTTTACTGTCTGTAAAGTTTGTAGTTGTTATCTTCCTCTGAATATCCAATAATATTTGTGCTTCTCTCCTCTTTTTCTTTTTGAATTCCAAACTTTCCTTTCAGGCATACTTTCCTTTTGTTTGAAGTATATCTTTAAGAATTTCCTTTCAAAAGGGTTTTCATGTCATCATCATCATCATCATTAACAGCCTTCAGTTCAGTTCAGTTCAGTTCAGTCACTCAGTCATGACCGACTCTTTGCGACCCCATGAACCACAGAATGGCAGGCCTCGCTGTCCATTACCAACTTCTGGAGTCCACCCAAACTCGTGTCCATTGAGTAGGTGATGCCATCCAACCATCTCATCCTCTGTCGTCCCTTTCTCCTCCTGCCCTCAATCTTTCCTAGCACCAGGGTCTTTTCAAATGAGTCAGCTCTCCGCACCAGGTGCCCAAAGTATTGGAGTTTCAGCTGCAATATCTGTCCCTCCAATGAACACCCAGGACTGATCTCCTTTAGAATGGACTGGTTGGATCTCTTTGCAGTCCAAGGGACTCTCAAGAGTCTTCTCCAACACCACAGTTCAAAAGCATCAGTTCTTCAGTGCTCAGCTTTCTTTAAAGTCCAACTCTCACATCCATACATGACCACTGGAAAACCCATAACCTTGACCAGATGGACCTTTGTCAGCAAAGTAATGTCTCTGCTTTTGAATATGCTATCTAGGTTGATCATAACTTTCCTTCCAAGGAGCAAGCATCTTTTAATTTCATGGCTGCAATTACCATCTGCAGTGGTTTTGGAGCCCCCCAAAATAAAGTCAGCCACTGTTTCCACTGTTTCCCCATCTATTTTCCATGAAGTGATGGGACTGGATGCCATGATCTTAGTTTTCTGCATGTTGAGCTTTCAGCCAACTTTTTCACTCTCTTCTTTCACTTTCATCAAGAGGCTCTTTAGTTCTTCTTCACTTTCTGCCATAAGGGTGGTGTCATCTGCATATCTGAAGTGATTGATATTTCTCCTGGCAATCTTGATTCCAGTTTGTGCTTCTTCCAGTCCAGCGTTTCTCATGATGTACTCTGCATAGAAGTTAAATAAGCAGGGTGACAATATACAGCCTTGATGTACTCCTTTTCCTATTTGGAACAAGTCTGTTGTTCAATGTCCAGTCTTAACTGTTGCTTTCTGACCTGTATACAGGTTTCTCAAGAGGCAGGTCTGGTGGTCTGGTATTCCCATCTCTTGAAGAATTTTCCACAGTTTATTGTGATCCACAAGGTCAAAGGCTTTGGCATTAGTCAATAAAGCAGAAATAGATGTTTTTCTGGAACTCTCTTGCTTTTTCTAGATCCAGCGGATGTTGGCAATTTGATCTCTGGTTTCTCTGCCTTTTCTAAAACCAGCTTAAACATCTGGAAGTTCACAGTTCACGTATTGCTGAAGCCTGGCTTGAAGAATTTTGAGCATTTCTTTACTAGAGTGTGAGATGAGTGCAATTGTGCGGTAGTTTGAGCATTCTTTGGCATTGCCTTTCTTTGGGATTGGAATGAACACTGACCTTTTCCAGTCCTGTGGCCACTGCTGAGTTTTCCAAATTTGCTGGCATATTGAGTGCAGCACTTTCACAGCATCATTTTCCAGGATTTGAAACAGCTCAACTGGAATTCCATCACCTCCACTAGCTTTGTTCGTAGTGATGCTTCCTAAGGCCCACCTGACTTCACCTTCCATGAAGTCTGGCTCTAGGTGAGTGGGAGTGATCACACAATCATGATTATCTGGGTCGTGAAGACCTTTCTTGTACGGTTCTTCTGTGTATTTTTGCCACCTCTTCTTCATATCTTCTGCTTCTGTCAACAAGCTTAAAAGTTATCTTTGCTGGTTATAGAATTCTAGGTTGACATTGATTTTATTTCCTTTAAAGAATCTGCTCAAAGTTGACCCACTTGTTTGTTAGGGAGGAAGGTTAATGGGATCTTGAACATTACTAACTGACTGGCTATATCACACCTTTGACCACTCTTGGACTGTTGTTCATTTTTCACTAGTATTGACACTTTTTCAAATTACCACTCAAGCCATTGTGGCCTATGAAACAAATCTACGTCATTTACATCTTGACAGTGGTATGCTTTTATTGAAGAAGCCACTCAACAATGGGCCAATTGTCAAAATATCTGATAGGTCTTCCATACTCCCTACCATACACAAGCATTGTGTTTTATTTCTTGGAAAGACCTTTCCAAAATTTGTTTCAAAAGGTTTTCTAACTCTTCTCACCTCCTCTTGGTCTACATCCCTTAGTAAAAGAGTTTGGCCACTGAGTGAGGCTATTCCCAGGAAGTGATCATTTTTCTCTTGTCTGCTCCCTGGTGAGAGTAGGGATAAATATTTGGACTTCTGCCTTGACCATTCCTGGGACTGATACTTCTTTTCTTCTCCAAATGGTAGCCCTAAAGTCATGGTATGCTTGTGTATATAACAATTCAAAAATAATACAGATAAGTTACTAGAATTAATAAGTGAATTTTGCAAAATTTCTTGATATAAGGTGTTACAGACAATATATTCCATTTCTATGGATTTTCTTAAGTGTTAAAATTTTAAAGGCAAATAATACTCTGTATTGGCATATGTTACTGGTCTATGCATAAATTGGATTTTCTTCTTTGGAAAACAACTTGATGTTATATACCAAATTTTCATACCATACAATTGACAATTGAACTCTCAGGTATATATACCAAAGGGAAATGAATACACATGTATATAAAAGGAGATGTATGCATAATATTCATTGTAATAGTCTCAAACTGATAATATACCTAGTATACATCAATAGTAAAACAAAGAGTGAAATAATAATAAAAATGGTAAAACTAAAGCTGAAGCTGCAATACTTTGGCCACCTGATGTGAAGAACTGACTCATTGGAAAAGACCCTGATGCTGGGAAAGATTGAAGGCAGGAGGAGAAGGGGGCAACTGAGGATGAGATGGTTGGATGGTATGACTGACTTGATGGACATGAATTTGAGCAAGCTCCAGGAGTTGGTGAGTAAGGGGAAGGCAGGCATGCTGCAGTCCATGGGGTTGCAAAGAGTCAGACATGACTGAGCAACTGAACTGAACTGACTGAAGTGCAGAGAATAAACATTTCTACAGTGAATAATAGTCAGCAATAAAAGTGAATGAAACTGAAGATATATATTACATTGATAAATTTCTCAAAATTTCACATAATGATGTATATTGCATGATTCTACTTATACTTATTTTAAAAAATAAGAAAAACAATAACATCAGATGTCAGGTGATATACACCTAGCATCTTTGTTTTGTTCCCGTCCTTAGAGGAACCACAATAAGATGGAGGAGTAGATGGACTTCTCCAAATTTACAGCTTGCTGCTGAACAACCGTCATCAGGAGAATGTTGGATCTGACCAAAAGAAGATACCCCACATCCAAGGGCAAAGTAGAAGCCCCAGCAAGATGGTAGGAGGGGCAAAATCATGTTTAGAATCAAACCCAATACCTGCCAGAGACACTCAGCTCAAACAAAACCTTGTGTGCCAACAGGAGACCCCACAGAGACTGAGTCAGACCTGCCATTGAGTGTTTGAGTGTCTCCTGTGGAGGTACGGGTCAGCAGTGGCCTGCCACAGGGGGAGGGGCTCTGGGGGCAGCAGACCTGAGTATGGTGTAAGCCCTCTTGGAGGAGGTCACCATTAATCCCACCATAGAGCCACCAGAACTTACACAAAACTGGGAAACAGACTCTTGGAGGGCACAAACAAAACCTTGTGCATACCAGGACCCAGGAGAAAGGAGCAGTGACCCCACAAGAGATTAGACCAGACTTGCCTGTGAATATCAGGAGTCTCAGGCAGAGGTGTGGGTTGGCAGTGGCTTGCTGCAGGACTGGGGGCATTGAGTGCAGCAGTGGGAGCAAGGGACCTTTTGAAGAGGTTACCATTATCTTCATTACCTCCACCAGAGGTTGGCCTCAGGTCAAACAACAGGGAGAGAACACAGCCCCACCCATCAACAGAAAATTGGATTACAGGTTTACTGAGCATAGCCCCACCATCAGAATAACATCTAGTTTCCCCCTCAGTCAGTCTCTCCCATCAGGAAGCTTCCAAAAGTCTCCTATCCTTCTCCAGAAGAAAGCAGACAGAATGAAAACCACAATCACAGAAGAAAACTAACCAATCTGATCATATGGATCACAGCCTTATCTAACTCAATGAAACTATGAGCCATGCCGTGTAGGGCCACCCAAGATGGACTGGTCATGGTGGAGAGTTCTGACAAAACCTGGTCCACTGGAGAAGGGAATGGCAAACCACTTCAGTATTTTTGCCTTGAGAACCCCATGAAGGGTATGAAAAGGCAAAAAGATAGGACACTGAAAGATGAACTCCCCGGGTAAGTAGGTGCCCAATATGCTACTGGAGATCAGTGAAGAACTAACTCAGGAAAGAATGAAGAGAGAGCCAAGCAAAAACAGCACCCAGTTGTGGATGCGACTGGTGATGGAAGTAAAGTCCAATGTGTAAAGAACAATACTGTGTAGGAACCTGGAATGTTAGGTCCATGAATAAATGTAAATTGGAAGTTGTCAAACAGGAGATGGCAAGGGTGATCATTGACATTTTAGGAATCAGTGAACTAAAATGGACTGGAATGGGTGAATTTAACTCAGATGACCATTATATCTACTACTGAGGGCAAGAATCCCTTAGAAGAAATGGAGTAGCCATCATAGTCGGTAAAAGTGTCTGAAATGCAGTACCTGGATGCAATCTCAAAAATGAGAGAATGATCTCTGTTAGTTTCCAAGGCAAACCATTCAATATCACAGTAATCCAAGTCTATGCCCCAACCAGGAATGCTGAAGAAGCTGAAGTTGAATGGTTCTATGAAGACCTACAAGACCTTCTAGAACTAACACCCCCAAAAGATGTCCTTTTCATTATATGGAACTGGAATACAAAAGTAGGAAGTCAAGAGATACCAAGAGTAACAGGCAAATTTGGCATTGGAGTACAAAATGAAGCAGGTCAAAGGCTAACAGGGTTTTGCCAAGAGAGCACACTGGTCATAGCAAATACCCTCTTCCAACAACACAAGAGAAGACTCTACACATGGACTTCACCAGATGGTCAATACCGAAATCAGACTGAGTATATTTTATGCAGCCATATATGGAGAAGCTCTATACAGTCAGCAAAAACAAGACTGAGTGCTGACTGTGGGTCAGAACATGAACTCCTTATTGCCAAATTAGACTTGATTTGAAGAAAGTGGGGAAAACGACTAGACCATTCAGGTATGACCTAAATCAAATCCCTTGTGATTATACAGTGGGAGTGACAAACAGACTCAAGGTATTAGATCTGATAGAGTGTCTGAACTATGGGCACAGGTTTGTGATATTGTACAGGAGGCAGTGATCAAGACCATCCCAAGAAAAAGAAATGCAAAAAGGCAAAATGGTTGTCTGAGGAGGCCTTCCAAACAGCTGAGAAAAGAAGACAAGCTAAAGATAGGAGAAAAGGCAAGATATACTCATTTGAATGCGGAGTTCTAAAGAGTAGCAAGGAGATATAAGAAAGGCTTCCCCAGTGATCATTGCGAAGAAATAGAGGAAAACAGTAGAATGTGAAATACTAGAGATCTCTTCAAGAAAAGTAGAGATACCAAGGGAACATTTCATGCAAAGATAGGCATAATAAAGGACTGAAATGGTATGGACCTAACAGAAGCAGAAAATATTAAAAAGAGATGGCAACAACGCACAGAAGTATTATACAAAAAAGATCTTCATGACCCAGATAATCATGATGGTGTGATCACTCACCTAGAGCCAGACATCCTGGAATGGAAAGTCAACTGGGCCTCACTACAAATAAAGCTAGTGGAGGTGATGGAATTCCAGTTGAGCTGTTTCAAATCCTGGAAAATGATGCTGTGAAAGTGCTGCACTCAATATGCCAGCAAATCTGGAAGACTCAGCAGTGGCCATAGGACTGGAAAAGGTCAGTTTTCATTCCAATCCCAAAGAAAGGTAATGCCAAAGAATGTTCAGACTACCATACAATTACACTCATCTCACACACTAGCAAAGTAATGCTCAAAATTCTCCAAGCCAGGCTTCAACATGAACCTGAACTTCCAGATGTTCAAGCTGGTTTTAGAAAAGTCAGAAGAACCAGAGATCAAATTGCCAACATCTGTTGGCTCATTATAAAAGCAAGAGAGTTCCAGAAAAACATCTCTTTCTGCTTTATTGACTATGCTAAACCCTTTGAATGTGTGGATCACAACAAACTCTGGAAAATTCTTCAAGAGATGGGAATACCAGACCACCTGACCTGCCTCCTAAGAAATCTTTATGCATGTCAAGAAGCAACAGTAGAACTGGGCATGGAATAAGAGACTGGTTCCAAATCGGGAAAGGAGTACGTCAAGGCTGTATATTGTCACCCTGCTTATTTAACTTATATACAGAGTACATCATATGAAATGCCAGGCTGGATGAAGTACAAGGTGGAATCAAGATTGCCAGGAGAAATATCAATGAAAGATCTGCAGATAACACCACTCTTATGGCAGAAAGTGAAGAAGAACTGAAGAGCCTCTTGATGACAGTGAAAGAGGAGAATGAAATAGTTGGCTTAAAACACAACCTTCAGAATACTAAAGTCATGGCATCCAGTTCCATCACTTCATGGCAAATAGATGGGGAAACAGTGGAAACAGTGACAGACTTTTTTTAATTTGGGCTCCAGAATCACTGCAGTTGGTGACTGTAGCCATTAAATTAAAAGACGCTTGCTCCTTGGAAGAAAAGTTATTATCAACCTAAACAGCATATTAAAAAGCAGAGACATTACTCTGCTGGCAAAGGTCCATCTAATCAAAGCTATGTTTTTTTCCTGTAGCCATGTGTGGATGTGAGTTTGACCATAAAGAAAGCTGAATGCCGAAAAATTTATGCTTTTGAAGTGTGGTGTTGGAGAAGACTCTTGAGAGTCCCTTGGACTGCAAGGAGATCTACCCAGTCCATCCTAAAGGAAATCAGTCCTGCATATTCATTGGAAGAACTGATGCCGAAGCTGAAACTCCAATACTTTGGCCACCTAATGTGAAGAGCTGACTCACCTGAAAAGACCCTGATGCTGGGAAAGATTGAGGGTGGGAGGAGAAGGTGACGACAGAGGATGAGATGGTTGGATGTCATCACTGACTCAGTCGACATGCGTTTGTGTAAGCTCTGGGTGTTGGTAATAGACAGGGAGGCCTGGCGTGCTGCAGTCCATGGGGTTGCAAAGAGTCGGACATGACTGAGTAACTGAACTAACTTAGAGGAAAAGCTTTCAAGTTTTTACCATTGAGTATGATGTTAGTTTTGGGCTTTTTATTTATGGCCTTTGTTATGTTGAGGTGTGTTCCCTCTATGCCCACTTTGTTGAGGATTTTTGTCATAAATGGATGTTAAATTTTGGCAAAGGCTATTTGTACATCTAAGGAGATGATCATATGATCTTTATCCTCCAGTTTTCTTTTTTTCAATGTGGTGTATCACATTGATTGAATCATGAATTGTCCTTGCATCCATGAGATAAATACCACTTAATCATAGTGTATGATCCTATTAATTCATTGTTGAATTTGGTTTGCGAATATTCTGTTGAGAATTTTTGCATGTAGTATAATTGATCCTTTGTGTTTGTTTTTAGTCTGTATTTCATTTATTTCTTCTCTGATATTTATGATTTTTTTCCTTCTATTGACTGGGTTTTATTTGTTTTTCTTTTGCTAATTCTGTTAGATGTAAGATTATGTTGTTTATTTGTGATTTTTCTTGTCTCCTGATGTAGGCTTGTATAGCTTTAAACCTCCCACTTAGAACTGCTTTTGTTGTGCCCCATATATTTTGGATCATTGTTTCCACTTTTGTTCATCTCCAGGTACTTTAAAAAATTTTCCCTTTGATTTCTTCAGTGATCCATTGACTATTTAGTAGAGCTTTTTTTTTTTTTTTAAGCCCTGATGTGTTTGTAGCTTTTGCATTTTTTTTCCTTGTAGTTGATTTCGAGTCTCATCCTGTTTTGGTTGCCTAGAGATGCTGTTATGATTTTAATTCACTTTAAATTTATTGGGTTTTGTGACCAGCATTTGATCTATCCTAGAAAATGTTCCATAGGCACCTGAAAAGACTGTGTATTCTGCTGCTGTTAGATGAATGTTCTACTTGATCTGGTAAGTCCTTCTGGTCTAATATGTTGTTTAAAGCCCTTGGTTCCTTATTGGTTTTCTATCTTGATGATCTGTCCATTGATGTAAATGGGATATACATATCCCTTACTATTATATTACTGCCTTCCTAAAGGAAATACTTACCAGCTCAGATTTTTCCCTATTTCCTTATCTTGCTTGTATAATAACTAACACAAATAGACTGACCTAAAATCTCAGTGGCTTAACCACCATGAAGTTTTCATTTGGATATGAAGAGAATAATGTATATATAGCAGGCACTTGTCCATAGCGACTCTCAAACCCCACCAGACATATACGGTAATATGCTATTTTTCTTTTATTAAAAGTTCATTGTGAAATGAAATGACCTTCCTTCATATAAGGGACAGCATTTTGGAGCTTGGGTCTCCTAACACTGCTGCAACAGAAGAAGAGAGAGACGAAGGAGGCACTCACTCCAGTAATGATTTGGGAGGCATTTGCTTTTCTCATCTGATACAAAACAAAATGGTTTTTTGTTATTCCGTCTGCATATAGAAATACTCAATCCTTCTCTATGGGACTCAGTTCAGATACTTCATCTTATCGATGCTTGTAGCTCAGAGTACAAGGTTGTTAGATGATATATAGTAGTCACTGCATCAGGTTCAGATTATCTCCTCTGTGTCTGGAGATCCAAAAACAGAAAAGAGAATTAATCCTCTTCCACAGCTTCACACAATCCACAGGGACAGGATACTGTCAATAAACATTTCCTGTAGTTAACTCTTCCAGATCTTGAGTTTTGACATGTCACCTGGGGAGGCTTTCTCTGTTGGTTACTATAAGGATGACTGACTTATTTCCACAATGTGAGGATATTATTTCTTGGAAACATTCTAAACACTTGGAAATTTTTTTTCATATTGCTGTCCTCAAATAATATATTAGTAAATATAATATGGGGCTTCTCAAGTGGTTCAGTGGTAAAAAATATACTTGCCAATGCAGGAGATGTGAGTTTGATTCCTAGGTGGGAAAGACCCTTTGGAGAAGGAAATGGCAACCCACTCCAGTATTCTTGCCTGGGAAATCCCAGAGACAGAGGAGCCTGGCTGGCTACAGTCCATGGGGTTGTAAAAGAATTGGACATGACTTAGTGACTAAACAGCAACTATAATCTATTTTTGGTTAATAAAGATATTGATGTAGAGCCATAACCTCTTAACTACAAATCTAAAATCCAAAATTTCAAAAACAAAAACCTAAGTTCTATGATGTTTAGTGGTAAAAGTCACCTTGGACTGAAATGAGGATATTTATAGGCCTACATTTATCTCATTCCATTTGAATATTCATGTATTTCACTGATGTATCGATGTGTTAGATTATGGGCTTTTGCTTTGAATGCCTACTGGGAATGTCTTCTCATTTTGTTTTTGTCCCCTGTACTGGACTTCTAAAATTGGAAAACATTTAAATTATATGCAAAACACATATTCTTCTAAGAATTTAAGGTAAGGGATTATGGATCTGTAGATACCTTTTTTGTTGTTGGTTTTTTGACTTGCTAAGTATTTGACACTGGGAAAAAGGATTTACATGCTAGTCAGTGCCTTTAAGGTTTCAATATTGATTTAACCTTTCAATCTACAAATTTGAGATACTTGCAATTTTTATAAAGTCATTAGTAAGAGCCATGACTGTTATGTTACGTACTGTTCTGCCTTTGAATAAAAGATATTTATTTCTGGTGTTCAAGTAGGAGAAGCTGTTACTCCTGAATATTTAGCCTTGTGCACATTTCTTTGTTCATTGCTAGAAGTTTATAGCCATTATTGGTTCTAAGTATATGGCATACAGTTTTTTCCTACTGGTCTCGTTTTTCTCATTTTTGACTTTGTGTTATGTCTTTGTTTTTCCAGTCTGTTTTCTCCTGTGAATTTACTTTGTCTTCATTTTGTGCATTTTCCTTACTTCAATTTCAGAAACAAAGCAGGAACATAGATAAATGAAATAGATATATAAAAATTACATGACATTTAAAGAGGAATGTGGTTTGCTACTGCTAAGTTGCTTCAGTCGTGTCCGACTCTGTGCGACCCCATAGATGGCAGCCCACCAGGCAAGAACACTGGAGTGGGTTGCCATTTCCTTCTCCAAATGTTTAAACGGGGCTAATTTCATACAGAAAGAAACTCTCTGGAATGTGCGTGTGCATGTGCTTTGATGACTTCATAATTTATTGTTCCGTTATTGTCTACATTTTATGATTAGTCCTTTTATAACGATTCTTAACTTATAATTTTCGTGTTAACTGTTTTCTGCAGGAGCCTGATTAGTAAAGTAGTTGGTACCAGAAGTGGTCCCAGAAAATACAATGTCAAAATGGTATCTGAGATTGGGTTGCCCACAAAATTGAAAATTGCAGAGAGAACTTTCTGGTGAGGGAAACATGTGCCACAAATACATCTATGACATGCAGTGGAGTTAGACTTACTCAAACAGCCATCAGCAGTAGTGCCTGAGGAAGGCATGAAATTAGGACAGTAATTCTGAAATTTTAATATACATACAAACCACTGCAATTTCTTGTTAAAATCTGTTGCTGATACAATGGATCTGTGATGATGTCTAAGAGGCTGCATTTGTATCAAGCTCCCAGGTGATACTGATACAACAGAATAATATCACATATTAAGTAGCAGGAATTAGGAAATTAAGTGGCTGTAGCACTCAGCTTCTATGGCAACAGTAGTAATGATAAAGATTGAGGAGTCAGCTGGATCCTTCTTATGTGTCTAGAGATGTAAGTAGGGTAAATAGAGATATTGAAAGTTATGAACACACATTTGAGAAGAAATGTGGAGATTATCAGGTCTCCTTGCAGTCCTGAAGTTATTTGGCATCTGCTGTAGGTGCAGGGAAGATACAGCTCAGGATCACACTTACGGTCTGACAATCAGGATGACAAAATGGTAGTGACAACTGAATGCTATGTTTTAAGAGCTGAAGTAAAGGCATGAGTGGGGAAGGAACAGACCCAAGATACGGGAACTTTTTAGCAGAAATGGGTAAGCCTGAGAACTTGGAACCTTTGTATTCTCCCAGAACCTTCAAATTCATTTTTGGCAGAGATGGGGCATCTCTGCCACTTAAGGGTACCAGACTTCCTCAACATAAAAAATTCCCAATCACTCTCTCTGGCACAGTTTTCTCTCAAGGTGATGGCTGCTCTCTCCCTGGCCCACCTTCATCTGTTCATTGCCTCCAGGACGAGTGAGTCTAAGAGCTGGATTCCAAGATAGCCTAGACTGGCATTGAGGGTATAAGATCACTTTTAGGAGAAAACAAAATTAAGAGGAAAAAAAAACTTAAAAGACATCATTGATTTTATTAGAAAAAGCCTGGGCAATGTGTGTGGAAGTGTTACACCAAGGAGGTAGAAATATAAGGCTTGATCAGGCCAAATTAATTGCCAAGAGTGTACTCACACTGGACTTGGCCTGTTTTGCACTTTTGAATAATCTGCGAATGGTAGTCAGGTTACATTATCCAAAACTAAGTTTCTTTCTTATGCTAAAATCACAAAATTTACCATTGTGACCATTCTTAGTTGTCACAGTTCAGCACTGTGAAGTATATTCATATTGCTGTAACACAGATCTCCAGAACATTATCATCTTGCAAAACTGAAACTCTCTACCCATTAAATGATTCCTCTTTTCTCCCTCTGCCTTGCCACATAAGTGGAATCAAAATGGTTCAACAACATTCTTAGCATAGCTTCTGTAGAAGAAATAGTACGGCCCCCAGAAAACACACGTGTTGTGTTGGATACAGATGTGCAGTTTGTTCAGCATCCATACCTCCCTCAGCTGAGCCTTTGCCTCTGGACTGTGAACTTCATGAGTCCTGCTTTGTTTTTTTCTTCTCCCCTCAGGTGGGACAGATTGGCCGGAGTCCACTGCAGTTGTGTATTTTCCTGGATCAATTAGGCTCTGATAATGCTCCAGCAGGTTAGGCTCTTATTAATTAGTTCCCCCTAAAGACAGGCCTTGTTAAGAAAAAACAAAACAAAACAAAACTGCTCTGGAGTATTTCAAAATAGTTCCTTTCCTCCTCCCTCTCATGGAAGCCCTAAGGAATTTTTTTCTCTGATTTTACTGGGAGAGGTAAACCCTACTATACTGTGCAGGCCCCCTTATGCCTAGGTTCCCCTGGAATTCTTAACTCTCAGAATGTTTCCTCTGAGCCTCCAGCAGCTCACCAGTCACAGTTCAGGGTTCCTGCTGCGGGTTCCCAAGGGGTTTTCCCTCGCGAGTCTGCTTTCTGGTAAGCCCTGACTGCCTCTCTCTGGCGCTCTGTCTCTCCAGGGTTGGGGCAGCAGTTCAGTCTGTTCAGCTTTTCACTTGTTAGGATGGAGCGGCTTCGTTACAAGGAGCTGGACACCCTAAGTTCCTCTCTGATCCTTTTAAGCTTCAAAAATTACTTCATTTTATTGATGTGTGTGTCCCTCATTGCATATTATAGAGTATTGGCTCTTACATTAGTTCCAATTGTGTCTTTCTGTCTGTTGGTTTTGTTTACTCATCTGTGCTTTTCCTGAATTTATCAGCTCGTGTTCTGGGGATATACATGTATTCTGTGTTCCAGTTGTAACATTTATTATTTCTATTAATTTAAGCTCCATCATGGTATATTTGGATTTTGTATGTTGTAGCTTATTTTTTGTTATTGATGTTTCTTAAATTCTGAAGGAGGTGTTAAAATATACTCAGTAATCATTTTGTCAGTTTCTCTTTGTAATTCTAGACACATTCCTTTTCTCGGGGCGCAAAGGCTTATGATTGTTATGCCTTATTGGATATATCATTTATCATTAAAATATTTTTTCCAATTAAGTACTTTTTTGATTTAACTTCACTTACTCTTTTTTGACACTTCGCTTAGGAGTGCTTCTTATCAGGGGTAAATAGCTGAATTTTCTTCATTTGAAACAAATTGAAAGTCTGTATTTTGAAAGGAAAAGTCAGACTATTCAGTTATGTTAACTGATCCAAATGGTTTCTTTTTCCACATTTTCTGTATACAATTATGCACTTTTATTGTTTGCATCTCTCCTCATTTCCTTATTTTTTGTTTTTCATTTTGTATTAAATTTCACTTGATTTTTAGGAAGAGGTCAGAACGCTAAGAATCAGACATGACTGGTCGACTTCACTTTCACTTTCATGCATTGGAGAAGGAAATGGCAACCCACTCCAGTGTTCTTGCCTGGAGAATCCCAGGGATGGGGGACCCTGGTGGGCTGCCATCTATGGGGTCTCACAGAGTCGGACACGACTGAAGCAACTTAGCAGCAGCAGCAGAATGCACGTCTTTGTTCACTATCAATAGTTGGAAGAGTTTAGTAACAATTAAATGTGGCATGAATACTATGATCTAGTTCTTTAATGTATATCTTTATGTATACATAGAAAAATTATTGGCATTTATAAATCAGAAGCTATTTCTGTTTATAGGAGTTATTTCTATGAATTGGAATTTTAGGGTAATTTTTACTGTAAAAAATATACTTTTAGTCAACTATTCAGATTTATAGTGATGTTTTATAATTATCAGAAAAGATAAAGCTACATTTTTCTCTCTTCTAAAGGTTTGAGCATTCTTATTTAAGAGATATATTTTGCTTTGGCCTAATGATTCAGACCATTTTCTCAATATATTTCTTGATCATGTAGCACATATCCTGAGGTTTTTCTCAGCTAGTTTTTTTCCTACTCTTGGTAACATTATTCTTCATATGTACTATATTAGACATCTGTGTGTTAAACATAGGAAACTAACTGCTCTCTTAAAATGGTTTTTAGCATATATATATATATATATATATATATATATATATCCTACATAGGACTTCCCAGGTGGTGCTAGTGGTATAGAACCTGCCTGCCAATGTAGGAAACTTTAGAAATGTGTATTTGATCCCTGGGTAGAGAAGATCCCCTGGAGGAGGGCGTGGCAGCCCATTCCAGTATTCTTACCTGGAGAATCCTATGGACAGAGGCGACTGGTGGACTACAGTAAATAGGGCCACGAAGAGTTGGACACATTCAAAGCAAATTAGCATACACGCATGCATGTCCTACAGATTATATATATTCTGTACATCTGATCTAAAATGCTTTTTAGGATCTAGTTTGTCCCTAAGTGAGGAACTTCCTGCAAAATAAATTCATTCAAAAGTCTTTGAGGGCCTTTGTTCCAGGTTAAATATTGTTGGCTTGACCTTGAGACTCAACAACTTAGTGGTATTCTGCTAAGCTAATTAGATGTGTAGATTTTTAGGATATTTAATTTGATTCTGTTTTAAACATAAAGCTATTATTATGATGATTTGCTGACAACATTTATTAATATTTAGATATGAATGAAGTTTTCCAGTATTTTGGCTCACCATTTGTAATCATGGTTCTCAGTCTTAAGCAAGAAAAAAAAAAAAAAAAATTCCAAAACTACATCAGAGAGTTTGCCTAATGAGCAAAGTGTCATTTCTCTGCTTCCCAGTGTACATGGAGGTAAAAGCAGCTCTTGGTGGGCCACCAGGGACCCTCTGCCTCATGATGACCAACTTGCAACTGCTTGAAAACCACTCTTGTTTTGACTCTCACCACTCAAATACCAGTTGTCTTCTTACTACTCATTCCAGAAAAAGTGGAAGATGCATAAACAGACTACTCCCTTTCTTGGCTTGCACGCATGTGTGCGTGCTCAGTCATGTCCAATGCTTTGTGATCTCATGGACTGTAACCCGCCAGGCTCCTCTATGGGATTCTCCAGGCAAGAATGCTGGGTTGGGTTGCCATTTCCTTCTCCAGGGTATCTTCCCAACTTAGACATTGAACCCACATCTCCTGCGGCTCCTGCATTGGTAGGTGGATTCTTTACCACTGAGCCACCTGGCAAAGTATATACATATATATATATATATATATATATATATATATACACACACACACACACACACACACACATATATATAACTGAGTCCAAACTTCAAGGGAGTCTAGGAATTTGAGTTCTGAAACCAGTTGGAGACGTTCCTACTCTTATATCTTCTGCTCTGTTCTAGGTAATTTCTTAAATTCTAGTTTAAATATGCTAACTCTTCATTTAACTTTGTGAATGTAAATTTTTACTTTGCAAGATTTCCAAAGGCTAGTTTTCAGCAATTCTATGTCATCTTCTTCATAGTTCAATTCAGTTGCTCAGTCGTGTCCGACTCTCTGTGTCTCATGGACTGCAGCATGCCAGGCTTCCCTGTCCACCACCAACTCTTGGAGCTTGCTCAAACTCATGTCCATTGAATCAGTGATGCCATCCAACCATCTCATCCTCTGTTGTCCCCTTCTCCTCCTGCCTTCAATCTCTCCTTTTCCAAGGAGTCACTTCTTCACATCAGGTGGCCAAAGTAATAGAGTTTCAGCTTCAGCATCAGTCCTTCCAATGAATATTCAGGACTGATTTCCATTAGTATGGACTGGTTGGATCTCCTTGCAGTCCAAGGGACTCTCAAGCATCTCCAACACCACAGTTCAAAAGCATCAATTCTTCAGTGCTCAGCTTTCTTTCACATCCATATATGACTACTGGAAAAACCATAGCTTTGCCTAGGCAGACCTTTGTCAGCAAAGTAATGTCTCTGCTTTTTTAATATGCTGTCTAGGTTGATCATAGCTTTTCTTCCAAGGAGTAAGAATCTTTTAATTTCATGGCTGCCGACACCATGTGCAGTGATTTTGGAGGACAAGTCTCTCACAGTTTCCATTGTTTCCACATCTATTTGCCATGAAGTGATGGGGCCAGATGCCATGATCTTCGTTTTTTGAATGCTGAGTTTTAAGCCAACTTTTCCATTCTCCTTTTTTTACTTTCATCTAGAGGCTCTTTAGTTCTTCTTTGCTTTCTGCCATAAGGGTGGTGTCATCTGTGTATCTGAGGTTATTAATTTTTCTCCCAGCAATCTTGGTTCCAGCTTGTGCTTCATCCAGCCTGGCATTTCTCATGATATGCTATGCATATAAGTTAAATAAGCAGAGTGACAATATACAGCCTTCATGTACTGCTTTCCCAATTTGGAACCAGTCTGTTGTTCCACATCTGCTTCTAACTGTTGCTTCTTGACTTGCATATAGATTTCTCAGGAGGCAGGTCAGGTGGTCTGGTATTCTCATCTCTTGAAGAATTTCCCACAGTTTGTTGTGATCTACACAGTTAAAGGCTTTGGAATAATCAATAAAGCAGATGTTTTTCTGGAATTCTCTTGCTTTTTTGATGATCCAATGGATGTTGGCAATTTGATCTCTGGTTCCTCTGCCTTTTCTAAATCCAGCTTGAACTCTCTTCACAACAAGAAAATAATCTATTTATTTCAAAGATATTGCTTCCTTATTGTCTCTGAGTATTCTATATCTACTTATAGTTGGCCCTTGAACAATTATGGGGATTAATCCACATATAACCTGTGAATTCAACCAACCATGGATTCTGTAGTACTGTAGTATGTACATTTGAAAAAGGTTCCAGTACAAGTGAAACCACACAGTTCAAAACCATGTCTTTCATGGGTCAGTTGTATTTTTAAAATGCCTTTCAGATTATTTCATAAATTTTCTGTTGGTTTAAATTCTTTTGTTTGCAGGATCTTCTGAGAACTTCTCAAGGTGCCGGGTTTCCTTGTGTATACTGTATTTTTTCCTGTTTTGACCTGTGTTGTAGACTTGCTGCTGGGAATTACTGATCAAGGGCTTCTTGGTCACTGGAGTAATAATAATAAGGTGCTTTGGTTATGTGTAAGGTTTCCCTGATAGCTTGGTTGGTAAAGAATCCATCTGCCGTGCAGGAGACCCCCGTTTGATTCTTGGGTCTGGAAGATCTGCTGGAGAAGGGATAGGCTACCCACTCCAGTATGCTTGGGCTTTCCTGGTGGCTCAGCTGGTTAAGAATCCACCTGCAATGTGGGAGACCTGGGTTCAATCCCTGGGTTGCGAAGATTCCATGGACTTTATATCCATGCGTTGCAGAGTCAGACATGACTGAGTGACTGTCACTTCACTTGGTTATCTGTGATCCTGAGGGTCTTTCAGAGACTCAAAGAGGTACCATAACCCTCATTTCTTATTTAAAGTGATTTCATGGGTAAGGTTATCTATTTCCTAAAGGTAATACTTTTGTGGTTTCTATCCTTACTGACTGATTTCCCATACTCAGACTCTCCTTGCAATGACTAGCTTTGTTTATCATTTGGTTATTGTTAAACGATTGTCATGTGATTATATGCATGATGTCCACTTACTGTACAGTAATTGGCAAGAATCATCAGTTTATCTGAAATCCACATGGTAAAGCTTAGTATTGCACCTTGTTGAAGGCAGTTTTTATAACATCTCAGATAATTATGCTGAAGATTTAAGCTGATATAGTTAGGAGTGCACAGACTGTTTATTCTCTCTTCTCAGCTTTCTGCAGCCTGACGAGGATCTCTCACTGAACTGGTAGAATCCTAAAACACTCGCTCAACATCACCTAACGTCACCTAACCTGACATTGTTATCTTTTACTTGAGAAGGATATCCTTTCCTTTGTCTTACTGTAGGAAATCTTAACTTATGAGCTAGAGAACTCTTATGAGCCTGCTCATAGTAAATGACTAATATTTGTGTCTAAAATTTGTGTATAAAAAATATTTGTGTATAAAATTGTGTCTAAAATTTTCACTTAACACAAAGTCTAGGAAGTGAGGATGCAAGCATGAATAAATTCTCCATGAATTTTGGCTAAGCTGGAATGTTTAAAATTTTTTCAGTGGCAAGTAGATGAGCATAATTATTGCACCATTATAAGAACAGAATATCCAAAGGAGAACAAGATGTTGGAGGAGTAGGTGGACATGGAGTACATCTCTCTTCACAGATACATCAGGAATACACCTTCAGACACACAAGTGCATGCAGAACACCAGCTGAGAGCGGACAGAAGTATCTGACCAGTGGAAAAGAATATATAGAGCCACGCCAAACTCAATAGGACAAAGGAACTATGGGGAAAAACAGGAGTGTTAGCAGGACTGGACCTGCCCTCCATGGGTGGGGAACTGAAGCAGGGATCCGATCCCCACACTGGGGCAATTGTCTGAGTCAGAGGAGAAACATTTAAGGCTGAAAGTGAAACAGCTGATCTGTGGCAGCCTAAATGGAATCAGAATCAGACAGTCCTTGCCATGACCATACATACCACGGACAGGGCCGCAGGTCCCCTGGAAGGGATAAGCGGCTGGGCTATGGAGTTTAGGGATTGTGAAGCAATCCCAGAGTGAGGGCTGCTGTTGACTGTGGAGAGATGGATCGAGGAGATGTGTGAGAAGAGATTGTGGTGGGAAATGCCTGTCGAGGAAAGTCGAATAGCCACGGAAGCAAGGCGATACTGCTGAGTCAGGCATAGGGGGTGAGGCCATTACTATAGACTCTCTCTCCCCACATGCCAGCATGGGCAGCTGAATAGAGAGGCTGGCCTATCAAATGCACCGGATGCACTGGACTTCAGAGTAGGATCCCAGCCAGGGTGCCCCTTTAAGTGCCTGACACACCAATCTACAGACTAGGACCCCAGCTAGAGGGTGCCCTCTATGTGCCTGATGTACCAAACAATAGAAAAGGACCCCAGGCAAGGGAGCCCTCTAAGTGCCCAAACGGGCAGAGCTATGGAAAAAGACTGGCCAAAGAGGTCTTCTAATTGCCAGCTACAAAAGGCTAGGGAAAAGACCCTGCTAGGTTAAAAACTCCTGTGGTGGAGGCAGTTCGTGTCCCTGCACACTTGGCACCACCAGGGTCCCCACAAGCCAAGCAGCTGCACCACCTTCACACTCAACTCTCACTGGGGCAGAGATGCCTCAGGCAAAAAATTTTTGCATATATGAGTGCAGGGTCACTTCGGTCGTGTCCAACACTTTGCGATCCTGTAGACTGTGGCCTGCCAGGCTTCTCTGTCAGGGGGTTTCTCCAGGCAAGAATACTGGAGTGTATTGGCCAATACTGGTTGCCATATCCTTCTAGAGCACTCTATTTCCTGCTGCCCTAGCTGCCAAGTCCCCTGTGACCCAAGCAGCTGCACCACCTCCACACCTGGCCCTCACAGGGGCAAACCCAAGTCCTCCAGGGCAGCCTCAGGAGCAAATCCCAGTGGATGACCCACGTGCAGAGGTGGAAATAAAACCACAATTGAAACCCAAGGGCAGTGTGGCTAAGGAAGAAGACCCAAAACCTTCCCACCAACTCTACAAGCTGCAGATTAAATCCACATGATCAACTAGGCAGACTCTGTGTCTGTGGAATATATAAAAGGTCATTGAGAACTCCCACAAAAGAAAACGCACTAGTTCTGGTAGCTGTGGACATTGGAGGCAAGAACACACAGGAGTAGGACCAGATTAAAATCTGAGTTGCCTCCAGAGCAGGTCCAGAAATCCGTACAGTGTTGGAGGGGATCCTAGGGTGGTGAGCTGGACTGTGACTTCCAGCGAGGGAAAGGACTCTGACAGCAGTGACTCAAGAAAAACATTGATTATTCCTATGTTTTGATTTGTTCTGTAGATTCTTTTGGACTTTTTTCTCCCTCCACCCTCATTGTAGTTGCTGACATAATTGGCACTATGAAATCTAACTAAGCTTTTGAGCTTTTTTTTTGTCCCCTCAGTCACATTTTTTATTCTTATTATAAACCTCTGCCTTTACATTGGGCTTTTACAGTTCTGTGGAGTTTTCCTTTCATTTTTTTCTTTTCTCTTTTTTTAATTTTGATTTTTAATTTTTTAGACCTATTATTAGTTTTTCTACATTTGTTCCTTTGTTTGCTTTTTCATTGCTTTATTCCTCACTTGGCACCTTGCTTTAGTTTTGTTTTCCAGTTTGTGCTTTAGTTAGTTTTGTTCTTAACTGGTAAGTATAATTTTTTAATTTCCTTTATTTGCCAAGTCAGTCCACTGTAATTTATTTTTGTTGGACTATTTAGACTTTGCTCTTGGGTATATTTGTGTGTGTGTGTGTGTGTGTATTCCATTATTTTAATTATTATTTGCCTGATTTTGTCACTGCCATTTGTATGGGGCTCATCTTTGGTTTCTCATTTTTGGGTATTTGTTTTAGTCTCACTAATGCCATAATAAACCATTTGTGAAATCTTCATTCCTGACCAGAGATCAAGCCCTGAGCCTTTGGAGTGGGAGCACTGACTCCAAGACCTTAGGCTACCAGAGAATTAGCCCTAGGGAGTATCAAAGAGTGAGAACTCACACAAAGGAAAAGACTTGAATATAAGACCTGATATCACCTAGACACTAGTAGCACCCTGTGCAGGATGCCTTATCTAAACAACAAACAAAACAAAAATGTAAACCCAATCATCAGCAGACAGGATTATCACCTCACTTAGCCTTACCCATCAGAGCAAAAACAGACAGACAAAAAAACTCAGCACAAATCTCACCCTATATGAAGCTTACACAAACCACTGGACCAACCTTAGGAGGGCAGAAAACAAAAAGAAGAAAGAATTCAACCTTAAAGCCTGGGAATAAGAGACCTCAAACACAATAAGTTAAAAAAGGCACTAATGAAAAGGCATAGAAATACTATGCAAATGAAGGAACAAACTAGAAACACCAAAGTTCAAATAAATGAAGAGGAAATAGGCAAACTACCTGAAAAAGAATTCAGAATAATGATAGGAAAGATGATCACAAACCTTGAAAACAAAATGAAGAAAATGCAAGAATCAATTGAGAAAGATATAGAAGAATTAAAGAATAAACATACAGAAAAAAACACAATTACTGAAATTAAAAATACTCTAGAAGGAATCAATAGCAAAATATCTGAAGCAGAAGGACAAATCAGTGAGCTGAAGGATAAAATAGTGGAACTAACTTCTGAGGAGCAGAATAAGGTAAAAAGAATGAAAAGAACTGAGGATAGTCTCAGAGACCTCTGGGACAATATCAAATGCACCAACATTCAAATTATAGGGGTCCCAGAAGAAGGAGAGAAAAAGAAAGGGTAGGGAAAATTTTTGAAGAGATTATAGTTGAAAATTTCTCCACCATGGAAAAGGAAATAATCAAGTCCAAGAGGCACAAAGAGTCCCATACAGAATAAACCCAAGGAGAAACCCACCAAGACACATACTAATTAAACAAACAAAGAGTAAACACAAAGAAAAAATATTAAAAGCAGCAAGAGAAAAGCAACAAGTAACATACAAGGGAAACCTCATATGGTTAACAGCTGATCTTTCAGCAGAAACTCTGCTGGCCAGAAGGGAATGACAAAATATATTTAAAGTACTGAAAGGGAAAAATCTGCAACCATGATTACTGTACCCAGCAAGGATCTCATTCAATATTGATGGAGAAATAAAAAGATTTTTAATCAAGCAAAAGTTAAGGGAATTCAGTACCACCAAACCAGCTTTACAACAAATGTTAAAGGAACTTATATAGTCAAGAAATGCAAGAGAAGAAAAAAGATCTATGAAATCAACCCCAAACAGTTAAGAAAATGGCAATACAGACATACATGTCAATAATTACTTTAAATGTAAATGGATTAAATGCTCCAACCAAAAGACACAGACTGGCTGAATGGATACCCAAACAAGATCCATATATATATGCTGTCTAGAAGAAATCCACTTCAGACCTAAAAACACATATAGACTGAAAGTGAGAAGATGGAAAAATATATTCCATGCAAATGGGAAGCAAAAGGATGCTGGAGTGGCAATTCTCATATCAGACAAGAGATAAAGAAGGACACTATACAATGATAAAGGGATCAATCCAAGAGGAAGACATAACAACTGTAAATATCTCTGCACCCAACATAGGAGCTTCTCAATATATAAGACAGACACTAACAGACATAAAAGGAGAAACTGAAGTAACACAATAACTGAAGGAGACTTCAACACCCCACTCACACCAATGGACAGATCATAAAAACAGAAAATTAATAAGGAAGCACAAGTCTTAAATAATATATTAGATGAGTTGGATCTCATTGATATCTTCAGGACATTCCATCCAAATGCAGAATACACCTTCTTCTCCAGTGCACATGGGATATTCTCCAGGATAGACCACCTCTTGGATCACAAATCAAACCTCAGTTAATTTAAGAAAATTGAAATTGTATCAAGCATCTTCTCCTACCACAATGCTATGAGACCAGATATCAGTTATAAGAAAAGATCTGTAAGAAACACAAACACATGGAGATTAAACAACATGTTTCTAAATAAACAACACGTTAGTGAAGAAAACGCAAGGGAAATAAAAAAAAATTTTCTAGAAGCAAATGACAATGAAAATATGACAACTCAAAACCTATGGGATGCAGCAAAAGCAATTCTAAGAGGGAAGTTTATAGCAATACAGTCCTACCTCAAGAAACAAGAAAAACTTCGAATAGAGAACCTAATTTTACAACTAAAACAACCGGCAAAAGAAGAAGAGCAACAAAAACCCTCAAAATCAGTAGGAGAAAAGAAATCATAAGGATTAGAGCAGGACAATTGAAAGTGAAATTAAATAAACAATAATAAAGATTAATAAAACTAAAAGCTGGTTCTTTGAGAAGATATACAAAATCAACAAACCTTTAGCCAGACTCATCAAGAAAAAAGAAGAGGCAAGAATCAAATCAACAAAATTACAAGTGAAAAAGGAGAGGTTACAACAGACAATACAGAAATACAAAGGATTATGAGACTATTATGAGACACTATGTGGTAATAAAATGGATAACCTGGAAGAAATGGACAGGCTCTTGGAAAAGTTCAATCTTCCAAAACTGAACCAGGAAGAAATTGAAATTATGAACAATCCAATTACAAGCACTGAAATTGAAGCTGTGATTAAAAAAAAAACTCCCCAAAAACAAAAGCCCAGGACCAGATGGCTTCACAGGAGAATTCTATCAAACATATAAAGAAGAGCTAATGCCTATATTTCTAAAACTCTTCCAAAAAATTGCAGAGGAAGGAACACTTCCAAACTTATTCTATGAGGCCACCATCACCCTGATACTGAAACCAGACAAAGACAACACAAAAAAAAGACAACTACAGGGCAATATCACTGATGAACATAGATGCAAAAATCCTCAACAGAATTTTAGCAACAGAATTCAGCAACATATCAAAAAGCTCATACACCATGATCAAGTTGGGTTTATTACAGGGATTCAAGGATTCTTCAATATATGTGAATCAATCAATGTGATGCACCATATTAACAAATTGAAAGATGAAAACCATATAATAATCTCGATAGATGCAGAAAACACATTTGACAAAGTTAAGCACCCATTTATGATTAAAACTCTTCACTAAATGAGCATAGAAGGAACCTACCTCAACATAGTAAAGGCCATATATGATAAGCTTACAGCAAACATTATTCTCAGTGGTGAAAAACTGAAAGCATTCTCCCTAAGATCAGGAACAAGACAAGTGCGTCCACTTTCACCACAATTATTCAACATAGTTCTGGAAGTCCTAGCTATAGCAATCAGAGAAGAAAAAGAAATTAAAGGAATCCATATTGGAAAGGAAGTAGTAAAGCTCTCACTATTTGCAGATGACTTGATACTGTACATAGAAAACCCTAAAATAGTATCAGAAAATTACTAGAGCTAATCAGTGAATTTAGCAAAGTTGCAGGATACAAAATCAATACACAGAAATCACTTGCATTTCTATACACTAACAATGAAAAATGAGAAAGAGAAATTAAGGAATCAATCCCATTCACCACTGCAACAAAAAGAATTAAATATCTAGGAATGAACTTACCTAAGGAGACAAAAGAACTGTACACAGAAAATTATAAGACACTAATGAAAGGAATCAAAGACAACATAAACAGATGGAGAGATATTCCATGTTCCTGGGTAGGAAGAATCAATACTGTGAAAATGACTATACTACCAAACACAGTCTGCATATTCAATGCAATCCCTATCAAATTACCAATGGCTTTTTTCACAGAACTAGAACAAAAAATTTCACAGTTCATATGGAAACACAAAAGACCCCGAATAGCCAAAGCAGTCTTGAGAAAGAAGAATGGAGCTGGAAGAATTAAACTTCCTGACTTCAGATTATACTGCAAAGCTACAATCATTAAGACAGTGTGGTACTGGCACAAAAACAGAAATATAGACCAATGGAACAAAATAGAAAGCCCAGAAATAAACCCATGCACCTATGGGCACCTTATCTTTGACAAAGGAGGCGAGAATATACAATGTGGCAAAAACAGCCTCTTCAATAAATGGTGCTGGGAAAACTGGACAGCTACTTGTAAAAAAAATGAAATTAAAACACTTCCTAACACCATACACAAAGATAAACTCAAAATGGATTAAAGACCTAAATCTAAGACCAGAAACTATAAAACTCTTAGAGGAAAATGTAAGAAATGCTGCAGGAAAAAAGAGCCAGCTCTATGGATCATTGATCAGAGCCTTTATTGGGCGGTCGCTCTCGGGCAGAACTCCCGGGGGGGCGGGTGAGCAAGGAAGCAAAGGGAGTCTGCGAGGTATGAGGGGTGGGGAAAGGTTTTACAGCCAGGGCCTCGCTCCCATATAAGGTAGAAAGAGCGGGCTACAGCGGTGATTGGTGTCCAAGGGCTCCGTGTCGGCACCTGATTGGACTGCTTGGTTGTCGGCCCGCCTCCGGGACTTGTCTGAGGCACTCCGCCGGGGCATGCCCAGGCATGCCTCAACATGTCCGACCTTTCAGAAAACATAGGCAGAACTCTCGATGACATAAATCAAAGCAAGATCCTCTATGACCCACCTCCTAGATTAACCGAAATAAAAACAAAAGTAAGCAAGTGAGATCTGATTAAACTTAAAGGCTTTCGCGCAGCAAAGGAGACTAAAAACAAGGTGTAAAGACAACCCTCAGAATGGGAGAAAATAACGGCAAATGAAACAGCTGACAGAGGATTAATTTCCAAAATATACAAGCAGCTCATACAACTCAATACCAGAAAAACAAAAAACCCAATCAAAAAGTGGGAAAAAGACCTAAATAGACATTTCTCCAAAGAAGACATACAGATGGCTAACAAACACATGAAAAAATGCTCAATATCGCTCATTATTAGAGAAATGCAAATCAAAACTACAATGAGATATCATCTCACACTGGTCAGAATGGCCGTCATCAAAAAGTCTACAAACAATAAATGCTGGAGAGGGTGTGGAGAAAAGGGAATGCTCTTGCACTGTTGGTGAGAATGTAAACTGATACAGCCACTATGGAAGACGATAGGGAGATTCCTTAAAAAACTAGGAATAAAACCACCGTATGATCCAGCAATCTCACTCCTCACATATACCCTGAGGAAACCAAAATTGAGAGACACATGTACCCCAGTGTTCACTGCAGCACTGTTTACAATAGCTAGAACATGGAAACAACCTAGATATCGATTGACAGATGAATGGATAGAGAAATGTAGTACATATACATGATGGACTATTACTCAGCCATAAAAAGGAACACATTTGAGTCCATTCTAGTGAGGTGGATGAACCTAGAACCTATTATGCAGAGTGAAGTAAGTCAGAAAGAGAAAGATAAATACTGTATTCTAATGCATATATATGGACTCTAGAAAAATGAAGCATTTATTTACAAGGAAGCAATGGAGAAACAGACATAGAGAATAGATTTATGGACATGGGAAGAGGGGAGGAGAGGGTGAGATGAATGGAAAGAGTAACATGGAAACTTACACTTCCATATGTAAAATAGATATCCAACAGGAATTTTCAGTATGATTCAGGAAACTCAAACAGGGGCTGTGTATCAACACAGAGGGGTGGATGGGGAGGGAGATGGGAGGCAGGTTCAAAAAGGAGGGGATATATGTATACCTATGGCTGATTCATGTTGAGGTGTGACAGAAAACAACAAAATTCTGTAAAGCAATTATCTGTCAATTAAAAAACAAAACAAAACAAAACAGAATATCCTTTTAGAGACTACCTAGATTTTGGTAACTGAATCTAGGGGCATTTTCAGGATAATACCATTTTCTTATAAAAATGGAATGATTCTGCAAGTGTTGCATGTTGTATTTAGAAATAATAATAATTTAAATTGAAATGGAAAGTAAATTGAATCAGATCAAAGTAAAATTATTTCAATAAATAAATCTCTTCTTAAATTAGCATCCTAAAAGTTAAAGGCCAAATAATTTATACTCAGCTAAAGTTCTCCACAAAGTGAACATGGCCAACATTGTTTCATTATTAGGTATTTACTGTTAGTGACATTTGACAAATTTTACTTCTTGATTGCTCTTTTGTACAGATTCTTCGTTTGAGTTGTCAGTATCATATGTACAGTTGGGTCTTTGACCCCTTTGCTTTGTCCATGTAGTGAATAATGAAGAAATCAAATTTTTTAGCTCACATTTACTCCCAACTACAAGTGTGTGGTCAATAGGAATGAAAAGATGGGATTGTGTAAAAGAATATGGCAATGTTCAGATTCCTCAGAGTTCTATTGTATCTTTAGCTCTTGTTCACAGGCAAAAAATAAAAACAGAAAACCTTCTGATCCCTACTGTAAGCATGTTACTAATCACACACACAGAGTAATACAAGAGTCAATTTCCTAATAGAGTCAGTAACTGCTGGGTAGGGATTTGGTAAAGACTAAATAAAACAGTTTCGTATTTGATAACTTGAAAAAAAATGAAAAACTCATTTGTATAAATGCATGAAGATAGCTAAAATATATCTACTTATTTGGAGATCTGTAAAGAGGTCTCTTATTACTTTTTTGGGGAGGGGACAGAAAGCAGAAAGTATTTTACTTTGCTTGCTTATTGTTGCTTGATGATCCTTCTTTATTCTTATTCTGTGCCTGCTGCGAAGGGAGAAAGTTCAGTCACTTCTCCTTTTTTCTTATTTCCATCCAAATTACTGGCTACTCCTCCTGTCCCAGTTGGATTTAAGGGCAGGGTGGGCATTAAGGAGGTGGAATAGGTAGTTCAGAGCTTCCCTGGTGGCTCAGTGATAAAGAATCAGCCTGCCAAGCAGGAGACACAGGTTCGATCTCTGGGTTGGGAAGATCCCCTGGAGAAGGAAATGGCAACCTGCTCCAGTATTCTTGCCTGGGAAATCCCATGGACAGAGAAGCCTCATGGGCTGCAATTCACAGGATCGCAAAGAGTGAGAGATGACTGAGCTACTGAACACACACAGAGGTAGTCAAAGGGGAGCAGAAAAGTTCTTATTTTGATTGTGTTCACGCAACATGGCTCTGTGCTGTTTATTCCCAGCAAATGTTTGAAGATGATTCTTTTTTTTTTTTTTTTCCTGTGGAGCATTTTTATAGGTTATTTGGAAGTCCTCCTCCATTTCTGTATGTCTCTTACTTCAAATACCCTCACACTTTACTTTTTTATTTAGTTGCTTATTCCTTCCTTAGCATCAAAGTGTTTTATCCAAAAAATTTTCTCACAAATACTTCATGGAACCTGCCTCTTTCATTACATCAGTGTGGTTGATGAGTCCAGGAATCGTGAAACTTTTTTTAAAATTTTAACTGCTTTATAAATATGACATTTTGTCTAACACTTCCTTTGGAAAACAACATTTATCCTCCTTTGGTGCCCCAGCTTAATCATATGCTCCCCCTCATAAAAGTATACTTAAAACCTATATTGAGAAAAGGCTCACTTTACAATTAGCACAGCTTTGAGCCAAGGGGGCCCCATAATTTCACCGAAGATTATAAGTTTTCTTTTCTATTCTATCTTGGGGCCTGCCAGAATCATAAAAAAGATCCACTTCCTGTTACCAAGAGAGTGATCTAGGTCTCAATTGTGTTTGCTTAATTCACTGGTTCTCCCTTGAGCTGGGGGTGGACGCTGCACAGTGAAAAGGGGTTTAGGAGTTGCCCTTTATTTATATCCCACAAAGATACTTTATTTTCAACTATTGAGAACAAAAACACGCTCACTTCTCCAATACAATGATAGCTAAAGTTTCCCCGTAATTAAAAAAAAGTCATCGATTAAGAAAATATTTCCTTTAGAGTTAAACATAATTCACCTAGAATTTGGCTATTTTTCCTAGAACCTATTCCCTAGATTGTTTCTTGTCCTAATTTTTTTTTCAAGTTGTCTGAATAATTGTATTCCCAAAGGATCTTTAGTCATTCAGACTTTAAGTCTATACTGCATTTTGCTTCATGAGAATATCAGACAATGAGAAAAACACACGCCAACCATAGCTTCTAAAACTTTTGTTTTTAAAAATGTCAAAATGACTTCACTTTCAGACTGAATGTTGAACATAAAATATAAAAGTAACATTCTCATTGGTGTATATTCAGTTTTCTCCTGCTTCCCCAACTGAATGTTGATTTAAATTTGTATGGAATCACGTATCCTTTTCTTTTTGGTTCAGGGTTATTTTATTTATTCACCTGCTATTTTCAGTTTAAGGCACGAAAAAGACTATATAATAATCTCTGAAATAGAATCAAGAGTGTGGTTTGCACAGGATAGTTTCTACCAATAGTTTAGGCAGAAACACTGTTGGTCAGCTTTTCCATTTGTAGGAACAATGCATTTAGCTATGGGGGAAAAAAAAGGCATTTATTGGCCTTATACTGCTTGAAGGTCTTTTTTCCTCCCTGAATGTTTTAAATGTTTCTTTTACTGAAATATATTGTAGGGAATTTCTTATTCCTCCCTTCTTTTCCCCTTTCCTTCTTTCCTTTTTATTCTTTATATATTTAAGCTTAAACTTCAATTTCAACACTTGGTAACATTGCCTCAGTTCCCTTACAAATAAAACTAGATAATATCAAACCTAAGCATAAGTACAGAATGAAGTAACACAGGGGAAGGGCTTATGTGATACAATACTTCACTTTACGCAGTCTGACAAAGTTATGTGAAAAATGAGGAATGCAGTCAAAAACACTGGATAGGATCAGTCTACCCAGTTTAGTTTTTTGTAAGCCTATTGCCTTTTGTTCTCTGACTATCAGGGAAGCCTAGGCAGTGCCCTAACTTTCAACTGGGCTCCTCTTTAGTCTCTTTTTTTCCATCAGAGGTGAAGTCTAGCATTCTTGACAGGGACCCTGATCAATCTACCCAGACCCTGTGGTTAAATACCCTCATCCAGTTCAGTGCAGTCGCTCAGTTGTGTCCGACTCTTTGCGACCCCATGAATCACATCCGGGCCTACTTCAAATGGACAAACCTCCTAGAAGCACTGTGAAGACTACCTGACTGCGGCCAGTTTTCTTACACAAAATATTGACTTAGGTTCAGATCTGATCCACGTTTGCATGTGGCTTTTATATTTTTTAAAAAAAGACAGCTTAAAATCAGTAGTGCTTGAATTATAAAGATGATCAAAAGAGAATAAACTAAAAAATACAAATTATCTACAACCTAGATTTAATGAATGTCACGATTTGGCTACATGTACTTAAAATTCTTAAAAAGATTGTTAAAAGTACAAATGAAATCTCTCCTTTTCCACCCTCTCCTCTTCTTCCTTACCTAGAAGAAACTCCTCTTCTAAAGTTAGTATGTATCTATTTTTTTTGGCTGTGTTGTGTGACATGTAGGAACTTAGCTCCCCAACCAGGGAACCTCTGCCCCCTACTGTGGAAGCATGGAGTCTTAACTGCTGGACCACCAGGAGCTCTTATTTTATCTATGTTTTATAATTTACCACAGTTATACTATCCAGTGCTTTTAAAATTTGCATGTGTGATATATGTATCTCTCTGAATCAAACTTTTGTCTTTAAATAGTAAGATTAATACTTAAGGATATATTGAGGTCTTAATCGTGTCCAACTCTTTGTGACCCCATGGACTGTAGCCCACCAGGCTCCTCCTTCCATGGGATTCTCCAGGCAAGAAGACTGGGGTGGGTTGCCATTTCCTTCTCCAGGGGATCTTCCCGACCCAGGGATAGAACCCCGGTCTCCCACATTGCAGGCAGACGCTTTAACCTCTGAGCCACCAGGGAAGCCCTATCAAGGTCTAGGATATAAATTTTATAGTATTCATACAATAGAATCTTCTTGTCCTTCGTGTGTGTGTGTGTGTGTGTGTGTGTGTGTGTGTGTGTGTGCTGGACATTTGAGCTCTTTCTAGCTTTTATTACAAACAATGCTGGGAGGAACATCTTCACACATATATGTTGGCATATATGCATGAATGTATATTCTGGAGTAGAATTCCTATGTTGTATGGTATGTAAACTTAAGATTTCTTTCTACCAATCTAGGCTGCCATGCTTGGCACCATTCCAAACAAAGAGAAATCATTTGGGGTAAGGTGTACGTGGTATGATTTACTGGGCCAACAGCATAGCATGAACCCTGCCCTGGGTCATCATTTCCACAGCGCAGTCATTCTAAAGTGCCCTGACATTATTAACATCCTGCATGATTTTAATTTGCTTTGTAAAGGTTTATATATCTTGGCTGGAAAATAATTCTACTAGATTAAGAATACTGTTACCCAACAGGCTTTGAGAAGATAAGACATACTCGGTCATTTTCTTTGAAATTAGAGACCAATGAGTAGCAGGTTGTTATTTCAATAATGAGTTTTGCTAAGGTCATCAAAGTGCACCCTAAAAATAAACAAAATCCACTTTATTGGAATTTTTATTTAGTTTTGCAATCTAGTTGGTGGTTAATATTTATTGCATGTAGCACAAGTGAATCATAGCTAATCACTACCCATTTGGATCTAAATGTTGTTAGTAGATAAAGCTTTCTCAAAACGAAAGAAGTGCTTGAAAAAAGCAAAGAAAAAACCAAAACAAAGAAAAAGCCTCACCTAAAAGACTTGCATTTGATGTCACAGTAACAGTTGAACTGAACATGATTAAAACATGATTGATCTTGAATTAAGAGATGAATGAGTCATATACTCATGAATGTTTAGTTGTTGTTGTTTAGTTGCCAAGTTGTGTCTGACTCTGCGACCCCACGGACTGCAGCACAGGCTTCCCTGTCCCTTACCATCTCCTGGAGTTTGTTCAAACTCATGTCCATTGTGTTGGTAATGCTATCCAAGTGTCTCATTCTCTGTTATCCCCTTCTCCTCCTGCCCTCAATCTTTCCCAGAATCAAGTAGTCAAAAGCAATATATGTTTAGAATATTGAATGAATGAATAACATCTTTGAGAGACAAATCCATGTGTGATTTTTCTTTGTATCATGTGGTCTCAAGCACAACACCGTGTGCATGGAAAACACTAAAGAGCTATTGCTGAGTGAATGGATTAATAATGGACAAGTGATGCTTGAAGTGATGACAGGAGATGCACAGATTTGTTTGCTTTCTCATTAGGATTAAAACTGGGCAATAGAATATAAAATTAAAATTAATTAACTATAGTGCCCTATTTTAGTCTAATATGAGGGGTTTTTTTTGGTAATTCAAAATTAAAGGGGATATCTATCCTATAATATTTAAAACACATTCTGATATGGAGAAGGCAATGGCACCCCACTCCAGTACTCTTGCCTGGAAAATCCCATGGATGGAGGAGCCTGGTGGGCTGCAGTCCATGGGGTCGCTAAGAGTCAGACACGACTGAGCGACTTCCCTTTCACTTTTCACTTTCATGCATTGGAGAAGGAAATGGCAACCCTCTCCAGTATTCTTGCCTGGAGAATCCCAGGGATGGGGGAGCCCGGTGGGCTGCCGTCTCTGGGGTCGCACAGAGTTGGACACGACTGAAGTGACTTAGCAGCAGCAGCAGCATAGTGATATCCGTTCATTCAATTGAAAACTTTTAGCAAAATGCTTCTGAAATTTATAGAATCATTTAAAAAAATTCTGAGGACTTAATTATAATTCCTTTTTAAGCTTTTAAGACAATTACTCAGGCTCTTGGGTTTTCTCCTACACCATGTGCTAGTATGTGACAGATGTTTGGATAGGTGTGACCAAGCAGACTGGTCATTTCTGGGTTTGTTTGAACCACATGCAAGAAAAAACATAATGTTGAGACAGAATGCTGAAAACTGTGTAAACCAGGCAATTAATATGATGAGTTATGACCAACATTATTTTTAATGATATAAAAATTATCAGAATATGTTTGCACATAGGAAGTATTGTTTCAACAAATTGTATAAATATGTTTTAAAATACAGATTTGTGATTCAAAAAATATATTTCCTCCCATGGTTACAATAAAAATATTTGGAAACCAATTTCTTAACGGATCCAAAAGGATAGGTCTCTTAAATAGTGACGATAATAAGCAGAGAGGCAAAGACCAGGAGAATGTTATAAAAACTCAGGACAGAGGGCATTTTTAAAAAGAAGGAAATGGTTAGCATATCACTTGCCACCAGTGAGATCAACAAGAGGAGGTGAAAAAGGGATAATTTGATTTAGCAATAAGGAGGCCATAGGTGATTGTTTCATTTCAGTGATGAAGTGGGGCTTGATTAGTTTCATGAGTCAATGGTATTAAGAAAGTAGAGTCAAGTTAAGAGAGATTACCTTAAAAACTGGACTGAAGACACCAGAAAGAGGAAGTAGAAAAATTTGTAAAACCTAAGTCTTATTTTTCTTATCTATAAAATAGATACAAGAATACTTACAAAAAAGGCTGATGTGTAGCTTGGGCACCATGCATGGGCAACTTGCATGGAGAGCTCATTAAGTGTGAGCCACCATCACCGCCTCCACCACCACCATCATCATCATTTCTTGGGGTAGTTAATTTCCCAAGGTTCTTATACCTCCCTGACTCCATTATTCTTACCTATTACTTTAGAATTCTAGTTATGAGACTTAATGATTTTTTGTGTATAGATAAACAGTAGAGGGGAGGGTGTGGTATAAATTAGCAGCTCTCAAGAGGACCAAGGCTGGACTATGCAGCCTATTAAGCCAAATTCTGTGGAGAGATTTGTAAGCACATATAACATGTGCTGAATATTTACTGTGTGCCTGACACTTTTCATACTCATTAATCCTTGTAGTCACCATATTGGGTGTGTTCTGAATACATCCTCATGAAATGAGACACTGGGAGGTACTAAGAGTTAAATAAGTATGTCGCACATATTGTTTTATTGTGGCTGTGGTTTGGGTCCTTTGGGGGAAGAAGAAGATTTAAATAACTTAAAACCAAAAAGAGAGGGAATGAAGAGAGAGAGAAAGACCACATGTATGTTCTTTCCTGTTTCTTTTTCTTTCGTCCATGAAAAAAGAGTGAGGTTCATAAGCTAAGTCTTAAGAGTAAATCACTCCTGCAGTGTTTATCAATCATCCTTTTTGAACATGCTTTGGTTAGGGTTTAGAGCTCTGGGAGAAGACTTTGCACAGTTCCCTCTGGGCAAGGGAAAGAGCTTTTGCCACACTGTTTTCAAATGAATAAATCAGAAGTGGCTGCCAGACGTACCCTTCACTGTCCACGGTTGATATAAATTGAAGCGGCCACTGTAGATGAATACAGGTAGAAGCTATTGCATGTTTGGGAGAATGGGAAGGAGGTGGTTGGGACAACTATTGGCTGTGGAATTGGAAATACAATTTGACTGTGAAGCATTTCCAAAGATACTGCAGGCTAAAATTTCAAAGTATCTCCAGAGGATTTAGTTTTATTACTCACACTGATGTCAGTGGGAACGGGGCAGTTATAGTCTTGGCTGCTCTCTGGAACTTTGCCTGACTACTCCTGTTTCAGCCATTAGAAATTATTTGTTTCACAGTCTCTTTCTGCCCCCTCACCCTCCATCCAAATAAGCTAGTCTCAAGTAATTGATGTTAAGGTAATACCAGAAAAGTAGTCCCAAAGAACAGCTACCAGCTCTGAACTGTCAGCCAGAGAATACAGATGGCCCTCTCTTTGGAAAACAAAGATTGCCTATGAAAGCAGTTCTCTCCATGTGAAAGCTGATCTTCTTGTTGACTTTCGTTATAAAATTGGAGGCTTGCTCCCCCAGAAAATCTCTGACAAAGAAAATAGAAACACATTTAAAGACAGCAATTAAAAAAATATATATCTCAAACTGATTAATGTAGTATAGATGAACATTTAAATGAGTTTGAAACAGTGAAAACTATTTTTGTGTTTCTTAAGTTGGCTTCCATTTGAAAAGTAAATCAATCAGTTCAGATAGAAAAAAAATTAACAATTGGCTCAAAGATTTTTTTTCAGCTTCTTTCCATCTCCATTCCTTCACATTCTGTAACAGAATGTTGTTTATAGTTCCCTTTGGTTGGACAGGCTATACTTCTTGGTAGTTTAAGAAAACTCCTAGTTTATCATTATTGCTTTCAAAAATAATGAACATGCTTATCTGGTTAAAGGGGTTGAAAGGGCACTTCATTTTTGAGCACTCATTTCCCTTGACTCCTCTCTATTCTGTACACTTCCAGTTGTAAATTCTGATTTATATTTAATCAGCAGCTGAGCAGCTGTCTTCAGTACTTAACTGGTTGACAGTATGGACCAATTAATATTAAAGGTGCTGGCCTCTAGGGAAACTCATGGCTGCTCTCTTACCACCTCATCACTGCCTCTGACTTCATTCTTGGGTGTGCTGAGAGGGATATTTTACTTTCAAGCATTGTAGAGAACTACACTTTGGTTTATTTTCCTTTCTCCTGAATTTGGGCCAGCCCTCTGACTGCTTAACCAACAGAATGATATAGAAGTGACCTGATGTCTGTTCTAGACCTAGATTTTAAACCCTGGCAGCTTCAAATACCTTCTCTAAATGAATGCTGTTAGGATACATTCTCCCGGGCAATAGCTGATCTACTGGGTGAAGCCCCTAGCCTCCTAGAAAGGATGCATCAGGTGTGTGAGAGTGCCAGCTCTGCTCCCAGCCCACAGCTGGCATCCACTGCCAGCCACTTGAGAGAGCCAGCTTGGAGGCTCCAGCTGAGCCCTCCAGTGCCTGCAGCCCCAGCTAACATCAGGTGAAGGGGAAGAACTACCTAGCTGAGCCTCGTCAGCTTGAAGAATTTGGAGAGAAAATAAACAGTGTTTTAAGCCATTAGATTTTGGGTGGCTGGTTACACAGCAATGGAGGACAGAAACGGGAGTATTTGCTCCCAGTATGGTATTAGAGACTGGAAATGTCAAGATGAGGAGAAAGGAGGTTCATGTTATGAGACTTTGTCTGGATGTTTTTTCCCATGTCTAAGGTGTGCTTCTCCTCATCTGGTATGTTATGTCTAGTCTGATAGTGTGAGAGCACTGAGCTCTGCTTTCTTTTGAGAATTGGTAGCTCCCTTGCCTCCCTCACTCCCCTTGAAAATCAGTGGTAGGTATCAGGATGAGTCTCAGGCCTGCCTAGGGTAGCCAAAAGATGCCTCATTCTTTCTGGTATGTTTCCAAGTTTGCTTGCCAAAGCTTTCAGTAAGGTTTTTCCTCATCAGACGCTCTTTTTTTTTTTTTTTTTTCCTTTGCATGCTTTATTTTTTAATTTTTTAAATAAAATTTTATGGGAGTATAGTTACTTTATAATGTTTTGTCAGATGTTCTTTGTCCATAAGTCTCCCTCAGGGAACTTGAGGAAGGTGGCTGTGGCTGAATCAGATTTAGATATTCATGATCCTCAGCCGTGGCCATTTTCAAACTCTTCCCATCTACAACATGCTTCCCAGGTGGGATACAGCGCACAAGGTTGCAAAGAGTTGGATGCCACTGAAGCAACTTAGTGCACACACACCATCTAAGACAAGCATCTTCAGCTGGAATTTTTAGGAAAAAGAATTATGTGTCTATGTGCTTATTTCCCCCACCAAGCCCTGTAGCCTCCTGTAACTGTGCTAAGTCGCATCAGTTGTGTCTGACTCTTTGCAACCCTATGGGCTACAGCCCTCCAGGCTCCACTTTATGGAGAGGGTTGTCAACACTATGGGCTTCCCAGGTGGCACTGGTCGTAAAGAACCTGCCTGCCAATGTAGGAGATGTAAGAGACGTGGGTTCGATCCCTGGGCCTGGAAGATCTCCTGGAGAAGGGCATGGCAACCCACTCCAGTAGAAGGGCATGGCAACCCACTCCAGTATTCTTGCCTGGAGAATCCCCATGAATAGAGGAGCCTGGTGGGCTACAGTCCATAGTGTAGAAAAGAGTCAGACATGACTGAGTGAGCACACACACACATACATGCCTTGTAAATTGTTTCTTTAGTAAACTATGTATGGTCTTTCCTATTCTGCTATCTCTTTCCTGTCTGGAATTTTCAGGGTTAAAACTGCAAGTATTTATAAGCTATCCTCAATTATTAGGTCACAGAGAACTTTGAATTGTATATTTTATCAGAGATATACTGCGTGAATTAATGTAAGATGTTGGCCATGTATGCCTGACGCTGTGCTGTGCTTTAGTCCCTCAGTCGTGTTCGAGTCTTTGTGACCCCATGGACTGTAGCCCACAGGCTCCTCTCTCCATGGAGATTCTCCAGGCAAGAATACTGGAGTGGGTTGCCATGCACTCTTCCAGGGGATTTTCCCTACCCAAGGATCAAACCCAGGTATCCTGCTTTGCAGGCAGATTCTTTAACGTCTGAGCCACCAGGGCAGCCCATGTATGTCTGAGAGTGAATATTTAAAAGTCAGTAACTCACTTCTGTCCAAATCAATATAATTGTAACTCAGAGGATGCTACTTTTCTAACAAATCGCTGTTAAACTTAGTTCATCTGTTACTAACAAAGCTATTATTTCCATATGGCAATCATGTTTACTCCTTCCTTGCATGGTATTTTCTTTCTTTACCATTTTATTTACATTCCCCCTGGTTCTGGATGTCATGTTGTTCAAAGCAATCACAGCTTTGAAGATCTCATATGAGCATAATTAGAAAATGACAAGATTTAGGTTTTTTACTCTTCCTCAAAAATTCTTAAGACCTGTGGTAGACTCATTACCGTAAGTCTCAGCATTATAATCAGTCATTTATACATTTTAATTGTCTAGGAACTTCGGAACTTTAGTAGTTAGAATCCAAGTTTGAGGAATTATCCCTCCCCCCTTTTTCTCAGTTGACATTAGAGGTCATCTTCTTTCTCAAAGTTTTAACATGGTTTTATCATTATGCGAAGAGTTGACTCATTGGAAAAGACTGATGCTGAGAGGGATTGAGGGTAGGAGGAGAAAGGGACGACAGAGGATGAGATGGCTGGATGGCATCACTGACTCGATGGACGTGAGTCTGAGTGAACTCCGGGAGTTGGTGATGGACAGGGAGGCCTGGCGTGCTGCGATTCATGGGGTCACAAAGAGTCGGACACGACTGAGGGACTGAACTGAACTGAACTGATCGTCAGGCTGCACTTTTCTTTGTTTTACTCTTTTGAAGAACTTTCTCACCCTTGCTTTTCCCCCAGATATTAAGGACCTTGTTACCAACGCCTATCAAAAAGCAATGCCTCTATTCCTTTTCTATTTAGTTTCAAAGTTCAGTGTGTAGGACTTGTAACAACTTTTAACCGGATATACTATAATACATTTTATATAAGTTACTAAATGGCTTGCATCATCCATGGCAGAAGCTAGGCAAGTATCTTAAACCTATATAATCACCAGTGAAATTGATAGAAGAGAATCTTTAAGTCTAGTTCATCTATTTATAAAATAATAAATTACATATCTATGTATCTATCTATGGATATGCATATATCTCTCTATCTATATCTTGGTCAGTTTGGGGACCATCTCATCTATTAAGTGGAAACCCCAGATTTCCTTTTTTTTTTTTTTTGGCTGTGAACTTAGAAATTCACAGAATTCTCAGAGGAAAGTAAAATTTTGATGGAAACCTAGTTCTCTCTGAGTATTACTTTTATTTATCTACTTTTAAAATGACTTAACCCTTTTCTCAAGCTTTCCTGATAGCTCCATTGGTAAAGAATCTCCTGCAAGGGAGGAGACCCCGGTTTGATTCCTGGGTCAGGAAGATCTGCTGGAGAAGGGATAGGCTACCCACTCCAGTATTCTTGGGCTTCCCTTGTGGTTCAGCTGGTAAAGAATCCACCTGCAATGTGGGAGACCTGGGTTCAATCCCTGGGTTGGGAACATCCCTGGAGAATGGAAAGGCAACCCATTCCAGTATTCTGGCCTGAAGAATTCCATGGACTGTATGGTCCATGGGATCACAAAGAGTTGGACACGACCGAGTGACTTTCTCACACACACACACACACACACACACACACACACACACATATACTTTTCCTACATGTAAACTAGTTTATCTTTAACACAGTTATTTTGTTTGATTTTATTAATTTGTAAGACTTGTGTTCATTTTCCTCCTTCAGTTCAGTTCAGTCACTCAGTCGTGTCCGACTCTTTGTGACCCCATGAATCGCAGCACGCCAGGCCTCCCTGTCCATCACCACCTCCCGGAGTTCACTCAGACTCACGTCCATCGAGTCAGTGATGCCATCCAGCCATCTCATCCTCGGTAATCCCCTTCTCCTCCTACCCCCAATCCCTCTCAGCATCAGAGTCTTTTCCAATGAGTCGAATCTTCATTCGCATGAGGTGGCCAAAGTACTGGAGTTTCAGCTTTAGCATCATTCCCTCCAAAGAAATCCCAGGGCTGATCTTCAGAATGGATTGGTTGGATCTCCTTGCAGTCCAAGGGACTCTTAGGAAGAAAAAATATTTTGGGTAACTTGAGGAAATAGTGAATATTTGATGATGTGCTATCTTTATAGTATTCTAACAACAGACTGGTTCCAAATAGGAAAAGGAGTACATCAAGGCTGTATATTGTCACCCTGCTTATTTAACTTATATGCAGAGTACATCGTGAGAAACACTGGGCTGGAAGAAACACAAGCTGGAATCAAGAGTGCCGGGAGAAATATCAATAACCTCAGACATGCAGATGACACCACTCTTATGGCAGAAAGTGAACAGGAACTAAAAAGCCTCTTGATGAAAGTGAAAGTGGAGAGTGAAAAAGTTGGCTTAAAGCTCAACATTCAGAAAACTAAGATCATGGCATCCGGTCCCATCACTTTGTGGGAAATAGATGGGGAAACAGTGGAAACAGTGTCAGACTTTAATTTTTTGGGCTCCAAAATCACTGCAGATGGTGATTGCAGCCATGAAATTAAAAGACACTTACTCCTTGGACTTTCCTGGTGGCTCAGACAGTAAAGCATCTGCCTGCAATGCAGGAGACCTGGGTTTGATCCCTGGGTCGGGAAGATCCCCTGGAGAAGGAAACAGCAACCCACTCCAGTACTCTTGCCTGGAAAATCCCATGGATGGAGGAGACTGGTAGGCTACAGTCTGTGGGGTCACAAAGAGTTGGACATGACTGAGCAACTTCACTACTCCTTGGAAGAAAAGTTATGACCAACCTAGATAGCATATTCAAAAGCAGAGAAGTTATGACCAACCTAGATAGTATATTCAAAAGCAGAGACATTACTTTGCCGACTAAGGTCCGTCTAGTCAAGGCTATGGTTTTTCCTGTGGTCATGTATGGATGTGAGAGTTGGACTGTAAAGAAGGCTGAGTGCCAAAGAATTGATGCTTTTGAACTGTGGTGTTGGAGAAGACTCTTGAGAGTCCCTTGGACTGCAAGGAGATCCAACCAGTCCATTCTGAAGGAGATCAACCCTGGGATTTCTTTGGAAGGAATGATGCTAAAGCTGAAGCTCCAGTACTTTGGCCACCTCATGAGAAGAGTTGACTCATTGGAAAAGACTTTGATGCTGGGAGGGGTTGGGGGCAGGAGGAGAAGGGGATGACGGAGGATGAGATGGCTGGATGGCATCACTGACTCGATGGACGTGAGTCTGAGTGAACTCCGAGAGTTGGTGATGGACAGGGAGGTCTGGCGTGCTGTGATTCATGGGTTCGAAAAGAGTTGGACACGACTGAGCGACTGAACTGAACTGAAGTGAAATTCTTTGTGTAATAGTCATTTATAAATATAAAGAATTAGATTATTATTTCACTAGAATTATAGAAATATTTTTCCCATAAATAACCATTTTCACAGATACTCTAAGTTAAAACATGTAGTAATGAAGTGATGGACATGTATTTAAGTGCCTTGGATCAGTTTAAAACTGATATTTTCTTCAATCTTTGAAACTCTTATTAACACAGCAGGTTTATCATTAGAAGCATTCCCAGAAGAAAAGTGGTTCTGTTTCCAAGTGGAAGAAATCTACTTTACTATTCCAGGACAAAAACATAGTGTCCATAGATTTCCTATTTCAGAAGACTAACAAGTTAATTAGCATACTTATGCTCAGAATATCCTTCTTCTTCTTTCTCCTTCATCAAATGAAATGTGTAGTCTAACTTTAATTTAGAATACAGGTCTTTACCCAGCACTTAAAGGCTCTTTGTGGGAATTGCTCTGGACAACAGTTACTACTACGGCCTTCAGTTAAAAGCTGCATTCCAAACCAAGTTGACTGATTCTGAGATCTGTGCTCTTTGTAGGTCACCCTGGTGGACATGTAAAGAAAGACTGACTGTTTCTATAAATTTTTCATTTTTCACAAGTTACTCTCCAGAGAATAACTTCCCTAATTAAGGGTAATTTATAAGAGAAACAACTTGCGTGCGGGACAGTTGGACTGGGTTTCGATTTAGTGGTGGAAAGTCGTGCCCTTCTCTCCATATTATTTTGGCTCTTCCTAGAGGATCAGGCGGAGAAGGCAATGGCACCCCACTCCAGTACTTTGTCTGGAAAATCGCATGGATGGAGGAGCCTGGTGGGCTGCAGTCCATGGGGTCGCTAAGAGTCGTACACGACTGAGCGACTTCACTTTCACTTTTCACTTTCATGCGTTGGAGAAGGAAATGGCAACCCACTCCAGTGTTCTTGCCTGGAGAATCCCAGCGATGGGGGAGCCTGGTGGGCTACTGTCTATGGGGTCGCACAGAGTCGGACACGGCTGAAGAGACTTAGCAGCAGCAGACGATCAGGGTGCCATAGGATTTTCCTGTGCTTTGTGGCCAGGTCATGCTTTTGGTACATAGTGATACTCCTGGAATTCTTGTTTTACGTTGTTGATTTCTTCTTGACTACAGCCTTGTGTTATAATATTGTCTAAAGTTGATTTTTTTCTCCTTCTAAGTATTTTCTATGCTTCACTGCCGGGGTCCAGCCCCGGTGGATCCAGGGAATTCGAAGGGTGGACGGCGTTGGCGTGGAAAGACTTGTTTATTGATTGATATAAGATTAGATTAAGAAACTATAGCGTAGTAGGAAGATTAAGTGGAGGAAGAGGGCTGAATAGCTTGGTTTACGCGGAAGACCAATAAAATTCCAGACAAGGAATTTGCACCATCTACGTTGGGCCACCGGCGCCCGCTTGAATATCTAAGGGTGCCTCGCCTTAAGCTCCCTTTCACGCGGGTCTTAACAGCCAGGGAAAGTAAGTAGACCTGACGAGCCTCCGCGCCCCAGATGGAAATTCAGCCTGAAATTAAAGTAAAGAGCAGAGGGAAGGAAAGGGAGAGAAAAAGAGAGAGAGAGAGAGACACGGGGGGAGCCAGATTCCCAAGAAACCAGGCCGAGACTAGTCCGAGAAGCTGGTCCGAGAAACTGGTCCCATCCTTTATTGTTCAGAAGGCCTTTTATACTTTTGATAAAACATGGAGATCAATGGGTAACACAAAATTATGTAGCGTTCTCAACCCAGACTCTGTATATCATTTTGTATACAAAAGGTCTCAGGTGATTTACATTATCTTCTGGCCAAGAGGCTTGTTAACACTTTTTGGCTCTCTTCCTTAATGAATGTTAATTTTGTTTCCCCTGAAGTGTTTTTCTTTAATCTGCATCTCCTTAAAGCATTAAAGTTACATCTCTATAGAACAAAGGTGCAGTGGGATATAACAAAGAAGGTGCTTAACTCAAAGATCTAATGTTGTTCATACTAGGCCTACTACTTGTTTTTCTATATGCCAACTATATCTACAAATAAAGGATATAAAAATTCAGCAGCAAGCATTGACTCAACAAATGAAACCTTTAATCAGTCCTGTTCTAAAGATTTTGACTCCTGGAAGCCCCTGCATTCCTAGGATGTTTTAAGCTTCCCGTGCCTCCTGCGGTCAGGAGGCCTCAAACAATCACACGCACAGCTGTACGAGTCCTGCAGCCAGGCTAGAAAGCCATCGGAGGGGTTTTTGGATTGAAACACTCTTTCAAATGCAGAAGACTAAAGCCCTGAATTGAGTTTTTCCAGAGAATGTCAGAAGAGTGGAAAAGCAGAGCACAAAAACCGGCAGATTTTTGTTGGGGTACATGCTTAGGAATTTCCAGAGGGGCCCCTGAAGTCTGAGCACGCCTTGCGTATGTCAGCTTCCTTCCTCATGACCTTGTCACGGGCGGGATTCCTCACACTGGCTCCTGGCACTTCACTATTTACATGGGCTGGTATTCTAGAGCTAGAAAGATGTTCAAATAGTATCTCCAGTCTAAAGAGTAATTATGGCTCTTTCTTCCGATACTTCTTTATAGCAGTTTTCTTTGCTTCACTGAATCTAGCCTTTTCTACTGATTCTTACTTTACTAGTTCTGAATTGTCTCATTATAGTTAATCATAATCTCAGGAAAAATTTACATTTAATGTTAGCTATATGGTTGTTATGCTCCAAGCCCGTATCTCTGAACCGACTGAGAGAGAGAGCAAGTCCACCATGGTAATGCAAGGGCAAGAAGGGAGTCTATCTCTAGCGCGCTAGGGCCCAAGTCTCATCCCACACAAGGGAATCCGACAAGAGCCCCGAACAAAGGAGTATGGCGGCTTATATACAGGCAGTTCTTTGTCTCAGTTACAAGAGTAGCTGGCGTTACATGATTGGCCAGGCAGGATGAGCACATATCCTGTCTCTTTCTGGTAAACATGACTCAGGTCCTAGAGCCCGTCGTTTGGTCCCTAACAATGGTCATATGCAGAGTACATCATGAGAAATGCTGGACTGGAAGAAACACAAGCTGGAATCAAGATTGCCGGGAGAAATATCAATAACCTCAGATATGCAGATGACACCACCCTTATGGCAGAAAGTGAAGAGGAACTAAAAAGCCTCTTGATGAAAGTGAAAGAGGAGAGTGAAAAAGTTGGCTTAAAGCTCAACATTCAGAAAACGAAGATCATGGCATCCGGTCCCATCACTCCATGGAAATAGATGGGGAAACAGTGGAAACAGTGTCAGACTTTATTTTGGGGGGCCCCCACATCACTGCAGATGGTGATTGCAGCCATGAAATTAAAAGATGCTTACTCCTTGGAAGAAAAATTATGACCAACCTAGATAGCATATTCAAAAGCAGAGACATTACTTTGCCGACTAGGGTCTGTCTAGTCAAGGCTATGGTTTTTCCAGTGGTCATGTATGGATGTGAGAGTTGGACTGTGAAGAAGGCTGAGCACTGAAGAATTGATGCTTTTGAAGTGTGGTGTTGGAGAAGACTCTTGAGAGTCCCTTGGACTGCAAGTAGATCCAACCAGTTCATTCTGAAGGAGATCAACCCTGGGATTTCTTTGGAAGGAATGATACTAAAGCTGAAACTCCAGTACTTTGGCCACCTCATGTGAAGAGTTGACTCATTGGAAAAGACTTTGATGCTGGGAGGGGCTGGGGGCAGGAGGAAAAGTGGACGACCAAGGATGAGATGGCTGGATGGCATCACGGACTCGATGGACGTGAGTCTGAATGAACTCCGAGAGTTGGTGATGGACAGGGAGGCCTGGTGTGCTGCGATTCATGGGGTCGCAAAGAGTCGGGCACGACTGAGCAACTGAACTGAACTGAACTGATATGGGACTATAATCCAGACTTCTTTATAAATAAGATTATAAGCCTTATATTGAAACATATATTTATATCATGTATCACCATGCATCCATATAACATGATATGCTCTACATACCTGATATTCTAGAATACAAGACTTTTATTCTTTAAAACATGGTACTCAGTTGGTTACTAGTCTTCAAGTCCTTTTCTCAGATACCTTACAATTTGCCTTTTGAAGGTGATTTCAGCCTTATTCAGTTCAGTTCAATCGCTCAGTCGTGTCCAGATTTTTGCAACCCCATGGACTGCAGCATGTCAGGCTTCCCTGTCTATTCCCAACTCCCATTGCTTACTCAAACTCATGTCCATTGTGTCGGTGATGCCACACATCTCAACCTCTGTCATCCCCTTCTCCTCCTGCCTTCAATCTTTCCCAGCATCAGGGTTTTTTAAAATGAGTCAGTTCTTCATATCAGGTGGCCAAAGTATTGGAGTTTCAGCTTTAGCATCAGTCCTTCCAGTGAATATCCAGGACTGATTTCCATTAGGATTGTTTGGTTGAATCTCCATGCAGTCCAAGGGACTCTCAAGAGTCTTCTCCAACAACACAGTTCAAAAGCATCAATTCTTAGGCACTCAGCTCTCTTTGTAGTCCAACTCTCACATCCATACATGACTATTGGAAAAAAACATAGCTTTGACTAGATGGACATTTGTTGGCCAAGTAATGTGTCTACATTTTAATATGCTGTCTAGGTTGGTTGTAACTATTCTTCCAAGGAGAAGCATCTTTTAATTTCATGGCTGCAGTCACCATCTGCAGTGATTTTGGAGCCCCCAAAAATAAAGTCAGTCACTGTTTCCACTGTCTCCCCATCTATTTGCCGTGAAGTGATGGAACCAGGTGCCATGATCTTAGTTTCCTGAATGTGGAGTTTTAAGCCAACCTTTAACTCTTTTTCACTTTCAACAAGAGGCTCTTTTAGTTCTTTACTTTCTGCCATAAGGGTGGTATATCTGCATATCTGATATTTCTGTTATTGATATTTCTCCTGTCAATCTTGATTCCAACTTGTGCTTCATCCAGCCTAGAATTTCTCATGATGTACTCTGTGTATAAGTTAAATAACCAGGGTTACAATATACAGCCTTGACATATTCCTTTCCCAGTTTGGAACCAGTCTGTTGTTCCATGTCCAGTTTTAACTGATGCTTCTTGACCTGCATACAGACTTCTCAGGAGGCAGGTCAGGTGGTGTGATATTCCTATCTCTTGAAGAATTTTCCACAGTTTGTTGTGATCTACAGAGTCAAAATCTTTGACATAGTCAATAAAGTCGATGTTTTCCTGGAACACTCTTGCTTTTTTAGTGAGCCAGTGGATGTTGGCAATTTGATCTCTGGTTCCTCTGCCTTTTCTAAAACCAGCTTGAACATCTGCATATTCATGGTTCACGTACTGTTGAAGCCTGGCTTGGAGAATTTTGAGCATTACTTTACTAGTGTGTGAGATGAGTGCAATTGTGCAGTAATTTGAGCATTCTTTGGCATCGCCATTCTTTGGGATTAGAATGAGAACTGACCTTTTCCAGTCCTGTGGCCACTGCTGAGTTTTCCAAATTTGCTGACATTTTGAGTGCAGCACTTTCACAGCATCATCTTTCAGGATTTGAAATAGCTCAACTGGAATTCCATCACCTCCACTAGCTTTGTTTGTAGCGATACTTCCCAAGGCCCACTTGGCTTCACATTCCAGGATGTCTGGCTCTAGGTGTGTGATTACACCATCATGGTTTTCTGGGTCATGAAGGTCTTCTTTGTATAGTTCTTCTGTGTATTCTTGCCACCTCTTCTTAATATCTTCTGCTTCTGTTCCGTCCACACCATTTCTGTCCTTTATTGTGCCCATCTTTGCGTGAAATATTCCCTTGGTATCTCTAATTTTCTTGAGGAGTTCTCTAGTCTTTCCCATTCTATTATTTTCCTCTATTTCTTTGCATTGATCACTGAGGAAGGCTTTCTTATCTCTCCTTGCTATTCTTTGGAACTCTGCATTCAAATGGGTATATCTTGCCTTTTCTTCTTTGCCTTTTGAGTCTTTTCTTTTCTCAGCTATTTGTAAGCCCTCCTCAGACAGCCATTTTGCCTTTTTGCATTTCTTTTCCTTGGGGATTGTCTTGATCCCTGCCTCCTGTACAGTGTCACAAACCTCCATCCATAGTTCTTCAGACACTCTGTCCATCATATCTAATCACTTGAATCTATTTGTCACTTCCACTGTATAATTGTAAGGGATTTGATTTAGGTTATACCTGAATGTTCTATTGGTTTTCCCTACTTTCTTCAATTTAAGTCTGAATTTGGCAATAAGAAGGATTTCATGATCTGACTCACAGTCACCTCCCAGTGTTTTTGCTGACTGTGTAAAGCTTCTCCATCTTTGGCAACAAAGAATATAATCAACCTGATTTCAGTGTTGACCATCTGGTGATGTCCATATGTAGAGTCTTCTCTTGTGTTGTTGAAGAGGGTTTTTGCTATGACCAGTGTGTTCTCTTGGCAAAACTCTGTTAACTTTTGACCTGCTTCATTTTGTACTCCAAGGCCAAATTTGCCCATTACTCCTGGTATCTCTTGACTTCCTACTTTTCCTATATGTCCCCTATAATGAAAAGGACATATTTTTTGGATTTTAGTTCTAGAAGGTCTTTTAAGTCTTCATAGAACCATTCAACTTCAGCTTCTTCAGCATTCCTGGTTGGGGCATAGACTTGGATTACTGTGATGTTGAATAATTAGCCCTGCAAATGAACAGAGATCATTCTGTCATTTTTGAGATTGCATCCAGGTACTGCATTTCAGATCTTTTGTTGGCTATGAAAGCTACTCTATTTGTTTGAAGGGATTCTTGACCACAGTAGAAGATATAATTTTCATCTGAATTAAATTCATCCATTCCAGTACATTTTAGTTCATTCTTGCCATCTCCTGTTTAACCACTTCCAAATTGCCTTGATTCATGGACCTAACATCCCAAGTTCCTATGCGATACTGCTCTTTACAGCATTGGACTTTACTTCCATCACCAGTCACATCCACAACTGGGTGTCGTTTTTGCTTTGGTTCTGTCTCTTCATTCTTTTCGGAGTTATTTCTCCAGTTATCTCCAGTAGCATATTGGGCACCTACCAACCTGGGGAGATCATCTTTCAGTGTCCTATCTTTTTGCCTTTTCATACTGTTCATGGGGTTCTTAAAGCAAGAATACTGAAGTGATTTGCCATTCCCTTCTCCAGTGGACCAGGTTTTGTCAGAACTGTCCATGATGGCCAGTCTGTCTTGGGTGGCCCTAGTCTATGTTGGTCACTGGAAACTATGGGATGGCTCATAGTTTCATTAAGTTAGACAAGGCTGTGGTCCATGTGATCAGATTGGTTAGTTGTCTTCTGTGATTGTGGTTTTCATTGTGTCTACTTTCTTCTGGAGAAGAATAAGAGGTTTATGGAAACTTCCTGATGGGAAAGACTGACTGAGGGGGAAACTGGATGTTGTTCTGATGGGTGGGGCCATGATCAGTAAACGTTTAATCCAATTTTCTGTTGATGGGTGGAGATGTGTTCTCTCCCTGTTGCTTGACCTGAGGCCAAACTATGGTGGAGATAATAAGATAATGGCTACCTCCTTCAAAAGGTCCCATGCAGGCACTGCTTCACTCTGTGCCCCTAACCCTGAAGCAGGCCACTGCTGACCCATGCCTCGGCAGGAGACTCCTGGACACTCATGGGCAAGTCTGGGTTAATTCTCGTGGGGTCACTGATCCTTTGTCCTAGGTCCTGGTGTGCACAAGGTTTCATTTGTGCCCTCCCAGAGTCTGTTTCCCCAGTCCTGTGTAAGTTCTGGCAACTCTATGGTGGGGTTAATGGTGACCTCTTCCAAGAGGGCTTATGCCACACCCAGGTCTACCTCACTCAGAGCCCCTGAACCTGCAGCAGGCCACTGCTGACCTGTACCTCTGCAGGAGACACTCAGACACAGTTCTGGCTCAGTCTTTGTAGGGTCTTATTCAATACTACCTGATTGAACATAGCCTTATTCCATACTAATACTACCTTAAATTTTAATTTAGTAATATCATATCTTCTACTTCCTGCATGGAGAATTTTAATCCTATGACTTGTCATTGTATTACTAACTGCTTTATTTCTTTGGCACCTCTTATCCTCTAAGTTTACTTTTCCTTCTAACTCTAGAGAAAAGCAGAATTTCAAAATCAAATGAATGGATAAAGGTGTGTGTGTGTGTGTGTATGTGTGTGTGTGTATACATCCATAAAAGAGCATGAAATAACACCATCTGAGCAACACAGATGGAGCTGGGAACTATCATACTGACTAAAGTAAGTCAGACAGAGAGAGACAGATATATTATATCTCTTATACATGTAATCTACAAAACATGATACAAGTGAATTGTTTTTACAAAACAGAAATAGACTCATAGACATAGAAAACAACCTTATAGCTACCAAAGGGAAATGGTTGGGGGGGATAAATTAGGAGATTAGGATTAACAGATACACATCTATAGATAAAATATGGAAACAACAAAGACCTATTGTGTGGACAGGAAGCTATATTCAATATCTTGTAATAACCTATAATGGAAAATAATCTGAAAAAAGAATATCTGTCTGTCTATAACAAATCTGTCTATCTGCCTATATCTGAATCACTATGCTACATACCTGAAAATAACACAACATTGTAAATCAAGTATGCTTCAGTAAAAGTTGTTTCTTTTGAAAAACATAAATAAACTAGTTCTGCTCTTATGGCAGAAAGTGAAGAAGAACTAAAGAGCCTCTTGTTGAAAGTGAAAGAGGAGAGTGGAAAAGTTGGCTTAAAGCTCAACATTCAGAAAACTAAGATCATGGCATCTGGTCCCATCACTTCATGGCAAATAGATGGGAAAACAATGGAAACTTTGGCAGACTTTGTCTTTTTGGGCTCCAAAATCACTGCAGATGGTGACTGCAGCCATGAAATTAAAAGATGCTTACTCCTTGGAAGGAAAGTTATGACCACTCTAGACAGCATATTAAAAAGCAGGGACATTACTTTGTCAACAAAGTTCTGTCTAGTCAAAGCTATGTTTTTTCCAGTGGTCATGTATGGATGTGAGATTTGGACTATAAAGAGAGCTGAGCGCTAAAGAATTGATGCTTCTGAACTGTGATGTTGGAGAAGACTCTTGAGAGTCCCTTGTACTGCAAGGAGATGCAACCAGAGAATCCTAATGGAAATTAGTCCTGGGTATTCATTGGAAGGACTGATGTTGAAGGTGAAACTGCAATACTTTGGCTACCTGATGTGAAGAACTGACTTATTGGAAAAGACCCTGATGCTGGGAAAGATTGAAGGCGGGAGGAGAAAGGGACGACAGAGGATGAGATGGTTGGATGACATCACCAACTCAATAGACATGAGTTTGGGTAAACTCCAGGAGTTGGTGATGGACAGGGAAGCCTGGCATGTTGTGGTCCTTGGGGTTGCAAAGAGTTGGACATGACTGAGCGACTGAACTGAACTGAGCTCTTAAGCATTCTGTTCAGGAATAGAAATACAGATGCATATATTTCTTCCATATACTCAGTCTCCTAAATTGGACATATGGTTAGGAAGTATTTCAGTCCATGAGCTTGGTAGTTGAGGGGCTCTCAGAAGGTATTCAGATTTGTCTAGTGCATGATAACAGTAAATAGAAGATCGTTTACTAGTAATGATCTGATATTATGGTATAGGGAGAATTCCTCCTCTCCTTGGCTCTGCTCCCCATTACCCAGACATAGATTGTATCCTCATCAGAGTACTTTAACCAAACGATATTCAAACTTGTTCAGAGATTCAAGTATTGATTTTAAAGTATAAAATACATGGTAAAAATCAAAGGAAAGTGATGAAGACATATCCCGGGCCTCCCAAAGGTACTGTAGTGTAGGTAATGGGAAACCTCTGAGATTTAGTACGTAACTTAAGATATATTAATTAGTTAATTAATATAACATGCTCAGCCTGGCATCTCCTATAGTTTTTCACTTCCTGGAGACCCAAAGTTAGAAATTCAAGGCAAAACAGAGAAGGGGATTTAAAGTAGTTTTTAGAATGGTCATAATACTCTAACCGCTCATTGAATTTTATATATATCTGTATCTTCTGTATAGTACTAAAAAGGTTATATTTCAAATCATTGAAAGCAGTCTTTTGGCACATTAAATTATGAGCTGAGTACTGCATAAATAAAACGAGAAAAGGAAAATGAGAGAGAATGTAATAGAAAGCAGAGAATGAGAAAAGCTAAGCTCAACATAACACATACCTGTTTGTTTCTCATCTCTTGTATTGGAGAATTGAGCTTGTCAAATATCTCAACTCTCATTTTGATTTTTTAAACTGGGATTTGACTTTTTTTAATTCAAATTGTCAAATATATGACTATTTAATCAAACAGTGAGTTTTTTCCAAGATTTAGGCAGACTTTTTTTCCAGTTTTTTTCCTTACAAATTCTGAAAGTTGAGTTTTACAATGCTTGAGAGAGAAATTTCCTTATTCAGCAAAGTTTTTTGCTTCCAGCATTAGTAAGAACAATATCCTATGAAATCTCTTCAAAGATCTGTTCTGCCCAGGAGTGGAAGTTTCCTTGGTCTAAAAGAAATTAAGTCCATCTTAAGTATGAACAAGAATAGATGGCAGCCCACTAGGCTCCTCTCTCCCTGGGATTCTCCAGGCAAGAATACTGGAGTGGGTTGCCATTTCCTTCTCCATGAACAAGAATAGAAGACATGTAAAACAGTAAGTGTTATTTGGTTCATATTTTAGGGTAGGTTTTGAGTAATGATGTAACATTATTTGTGCAAGGAGTACACTGACCCTGGACATAACATCTGATGGGCAGACCTATCAAGCCTTGGGTCTTATTCAACATTTAATACCCAGTTCCTTGTACGGAACTTGACATACTGTAGCAGCTCAGTGAATATTTGTTGACCTAATGCTCTGCCTGCCATGTGTCAAGATTATCTAGGACAGGTATTTCATCTTCTATTTCATTTGTATTTCCCATTAAGTCCTATAGATTACAGGGATCCTGCAAATAGTATGGGCTCGAAGAATCTGACTAATGAGAGGACTGATCATTTCTAACTAGCAGAGCTAGTTATAGTCAATGGAATAATCTACAGTCATTACAAGCAGAATTTTGGTCAAACTTTGAATAACTGGGGGCATTCTTGTGGTTTAATGCTAATTTAAGTAAAAGGCAAAACATTAGTGTCATGGTTTTCCTCACCTACTTTTCTTGAACATTTTATAATCTTATTAATTTATCCATAAATATTTTAAAAATTATAATAATAAAAAATAATAATAATTAAAAAAATTATAATAATTCTCTCACCTAGGTAAAATAAATTGTGTGAGGGAGAAAAGTTGCCCCTCATTTTTTCCAGTTGTTTGAACTGAGCTTAGCAATGGAGCCAAGTATACTCTTCCCAATGTGTACCTTTGAGGACTAATTAGCTTTGGTCATATCCTGATAGTAGTTCTGGCCTGCTTTATACATAAGAGGTTAGACTGATGATGTCATTTACTTCATGCTTATTTTTTAAGGTATCTGAACTTCTTCTCCCCTAAAATGTTTTTCATTTTCTGGAGTTTTCTTTTGTTTCACAGGATGTTTCAGTTTTATGAAACCTCAGGTATTACTTGGCTTAAATTCCTCATAATGTAGATGAAGAAATTAAAATACAGACTAATGAAAGGGAAATAGAGAATTATCATCTATTGTAAATTAAATATGTGTTGGATATTATTCCCTGCCCTATGCATATACTATCTATCTTAGAATTTCAAGTTAACTTTCATTTGTAAATAGACATCTAGTTAACCTTTTGCTCCCCTCAGCCAAGAGGAAGCTACTTTAAAACTTACCGTCATACATTATTTGGGAAATTATTTTAGTCACCAGAAGGATTAATATACTTATTTTTCAGAAATCACATAAAAATTAATGATGTTTAAAAGCCAATTAAGAGCATATTTTGATTGATATAGTTTTCTTTTCCCAGTTTTCTTGATCTATACTAGGCAGCTTTAACATTCTTTTTACTCTGAAAACTCAATGACATTTTAAAGTTACTACGCAGAAAGTGATTGCCTAGCATAATTTATTCTCTCTTTCAATAGTAACAGAACTCTTACTTAATTCCAAGTAGAAACACGTCCAGTTAAAAAATTACATTCCCCAACCTCTTTTGCGTCTAAGGATGAATAAGTGAGGTGAAGTAGCTCAATCGTGTCTGACTCTGCAACTGCATGGACTGTAGCCCGCCAGGCTCCTCTGTCCATGGGATTTTCCAGGCAAGAATACTGGAGTGGGTTGCCACTTGAATACTGAGATGTTAACAGACAATGTCACATGAGGCTTATCAGAAAGCACTTTTTCCCTTGCCCTTTCTAATAGTTTCCTGTCTGGATCATTCATCTGATGACTAGAACGCCAGAAGACAGAGAGAGCATGGTTTTCTGGTGAGCTGCCATACAGGCCTTAGCTGCCTACTACTGAACTTCTAGAGGAGAGAGTAAATCATACATGTTTTAAATCACCGTTGTCAGATTTCTGTGACCAGTCACAATTCCCATTGATACACAGCTAATGAGAGATTTGGAAAAGCTCATTAGTATTTCTATACTGCGCTCCCTAATTTTGTTGTTTCTTGATGTAGTTCAGGGGTTACCTGGGAAGGTTTGGAAAGCAGGAAGGCGTGATTCTCAACTTCTCTGTGCCTGTCCATGAAAACATCTTTAATCTCATCTGTTTTATTATTTGGACATCCATGTGGCATTTCATTTGTATTGGGGTCCCATAGCTTAAAGCAATTTGAAATCTGCAGAGTTCTAGTTCAAAGTCCTCATCATATAATTGCTAAAACAATCACCGTGTCTCCGACCTTCTTCTAAGTGGTTCTAGCCTAGTCTTGTGTTAGTTGCTCAGTCATGTCTGACTCTTTGTGACCCCAGGGACTGTAGCCCACCAGGCTCCTCTGTCCATGGGATTCTCCAGGCAGGATTACTGGAGTGGGTTGCCATTTCCTTCTCCAGGGGATCTTCCCGACCCAGAGACTGAACCCAGGTCTCCTGCATTGCAGGTAGATTCTTTACCATCTGAGCCACCATATAATAAATCATTTGACTCTCTCAGTAACCCTGTGAAGTTAATGCTGTTAATATTCCCATCTTGCACACAGGGAAATTAAGGCACAGAAATAGTAACTTGTGCAAGATTACAAACCTTGTGTGTGGTGTAGCTGAGATTCACACTTGCTCTCCAATCCAAGCTTTGAACCACCATCGTATCTCTGCACATGATTCCTAAATGAATGCTCCTGGAATGTAGGTAATTTCCTCGAATTCAAATAGAAGATTTGTGGGAGGGTTGAAGAAGCTCTCAGGTCAATTAATTTTAATGTTCTTTGCAGAATATCAAGCAGGATCCTCCTTCTCTTCTTAACAGTTTTTTTCCACATGACACAATAAATTGCAAGTCACTTTTCTAGTTACTGCAGTTGCAAATGAATGACACCCATCACCAATAAATTCAACTTTCAACTTCCAGATTCTTTGTAAAAACTAGTTCTCCTGAATAGTGTAGCAGCGACATAGTACTTGGCTGAAATCTTTTCTACCCCCTAGCTTTCTTTTAAACGTTAACATCATCTCTCTCCATATACTTCAAAACTTCTGTTAACCCCAGACCTCGCACTCCCAGACCTGGAGTGCAAGTTGTCTAGTCTCCAACAGCTGGTAAAATCTGTCTTAATATCTCACTGCATTATTCCTACTTAAGTAAGCATAAACTAAATATGACTCCACTGCTACCATTTCTTCTCCTGATACATTTAAAAAGATTATATAAGGAAATAAAACCCACCAATGCATAATATTAAGCAGAATCTTTTCTATAAGAATTTAGAATTAATTCTATTAGAAACTATGGCTGTATACAAGAAAAGAATTTGATTATGCTTCTTTTAATTTTAACCCACCTAATTTTACGTACTCAATAAAAGTAATCATATTTTCTTGATTCAGTGATTAAGATCTCTCATAGGCCTTTCATTCCACTAAATGTTGAGTGTAATTTTCTTACAATATAAAAGTTTCCAAAATAAAGGAAACAATGTACTTTTAGAATAGTATAGATGTCAGCTCTTGGCTATTTTAAGTTATGTCAATTTTCAAAGACACTTTACAATTTGCCTACAGTTACTAGTATTGTTATTCATAGGTGAAAGGTGGAACAAGTTCAAAGAATGGAATTAGTAATCGCTCAAAGCTGTGCTTTCCTGTCCTGGCTTGTCTAGACCATCTGAGAATTCTTAGAAGTGCAGTTTTCTAAGTAGACCCCGGAATTGCTGACTTAGCACCTCTATGGGCAGACCCACGGCTTATCACTTAACAAAGTTCCTCCAGTAATGCTAATGTGCAGTTAGATTTGAAACCCAGTTTTAGAGAAAAAAACTGCCTTAGTCATGTGAAATATTAACAATTCTAAAACAGGTAAGATTAAAGATTATGCTTTAAAATTCAGGAGTTCATGTTTCATAAATTTCAAGGATATGGAAAATTTATAAAGATAAATAACTAAAAGTACATACAACAATGACATGCGTGTGTCATCTCTTTTCCAATGAGTCCTTCATTTTAAGACTTAGAAATGCATCTTTGAAGTCTTTTCAATAGGACAGAGTAGTTGGGAAGGAAAGGCAATAGAAAGGATGGAATATAAAAAAGGATGATGAAGAAGGGGAAATTTGGAAACTGGTTTTCTTTATGTATCAATTCAATAATTTTTTTCTTAATGACAAGAGATTATAGTTTTCCTGTGAAAAGGGTATATGTGGTTATTGTTTACTTGCTAAGTTGTGTTTGACTTTCTGCAACCTCATGGACTGTAGCTTGCCAAGCTTCTCTATCCATGGGTTTTCCCAGATGAGAATACTGGAGTGGGTTGTTATTTCCTTCTCCATAAGGATATAAACAAGGTAAAAAGAGATGAATTATTTAACCGTTGTTAATATTTTGTACATATCTTTCTACTAAATATATCGACAAAAATAAATTTGGGATCATACTATATAAGCTATGATATAATTTCATTTTTCCATTTACCATTATTGAGATCAATTTTTCAAGTCATTGATTGCTGTTCTGTGACTTGATTTTTAATGCCAACATTCTATTCCATTACATTCAGTTCAGTTTAGTTGCTCAGTCGTGTCCGACTCTCTGCGACCCCATGAATCGCAGCATGCCAGGCCTCCCTGTTCATCACCAACTCCCAGAGTCATGTCCATTGAGTCAGTGATGCCATCCAGCCATCTCATCCTCCGTCGTCCCCTTATCCTCCTGCCCCCAATCCCTCCCAGCATCAAAGTCTTTTCCAATGAGTCAACTCTTCACATGAGGTGGCCAAAGTACTGGAGTTTCTGCTTCAGCATCATTCCCTCCAAAGAAATCCGCAGGCTGATCTCCTTCAGAATGGACTGGTTGGATCTACTTGCAGTCCAAGGGACTCTCAAGAGTCTTCTCCAACACCACAGTTCAAAACCATCAATTCTGCAGTGCTCAGCTTTCTTCACAGTCCAACTCTCACATCCATACATGACCACTAGAAAAACCATAGCCTTGACTAGACGGACCTTTGTTGCAAAGTAATGTCTCTGCTTTTCAATATACTATCTAGATTGGTCATAACTTTCCTTCCAACGAGTAAGCGTCTTTTAATTTCATGGCTGGAATCACCATCTGCAGTGATTTTGGAGCCCCCCAAAAATAAAGTCTGACACTGTTTCCACTGTTGCCCCATCTATTTCCCATGAAGTGATGGGACCAGATGCCATGATCTTCGTTTTCTGAATGGTGAGCTTTAAGCCAACTTTTTCACTCTCCTCTTTCACTTACATCAAGAGGCTTTTTAGTTCCTCTTCACTTTCTGCCATAAGGGTGGTGTCATCTGCATATCTGAGGTTATTGATATTTCTCCCAGCAATCTTGATTCCAGCTTGTGTTTCTTCCAGTCCAGGGTTTCTCATGATGTACTCTGCATAGAAGTTAAATAAGCAGGGTGACAATATACAGCCTTGACGTACTCTTTTTTCCTATTTGGAACCAGTCTGTTGTTCCATGTCCAGTTCTAACTGTTGCTTCCTGACCTGCATATAGGTTTCTCAAGAGGCAGGTCAGGTGGTCTGGTATTCCCATCTCTTGAAGAATTTTCCACAGTTTATTGTGATCCACACAGTCAAAGGCTTTGGCATAGTCAATAAAACAGAAATAGATGTTTTTTCTGAAACTCTCTTGCTTTTTCCATGATCCAGCCGATGCTGGCAATTTGATCTCTGGTTCCTCTGCCTTTTCTAAAACCAGCTTGAATATCTGCATGTTCATGGTTCACATATTGCTGAAGCCTGGCTTGGAGAATTTTGTGCATTAGTTTATTAGTGTATGAGATGAGTGCAATTGTGCAGTCGTTTGAGCATTCTTCGGCATTGCCTTTCTTTGGGATTGGAATGAAAACTGACCTTTTCCAGTCCTGTGGCCACTGCTGAGTTTTCCAAATTTGCTGGCATATTGAGTGCAGCACCTTCACAGCATTATCTTTCAGGATTTGAAATAGCTCAACTGCAATTCCATCACCTCCACTAGCTTTGTTCATAGTGATGCTTTCTAAGGCCCACTTGACTTCGCATTCCAGGATGTCTGGCTCTAGATGAGTGATCACACCATCGTGATTATCTTGGTTGTGATCTTTTTTGTATGGTTCTTCTGTGTATTCTTACCACCTCTTCTTAATATCTTCTGCTTCTGTTAGGTCCAGACCATTTCTGTCCTTTATTGAGCCCATCTTTGCATGAAATGTTCCCTTGGTGTCTCTAATTTTCTTGAAGAGATCTCTAGTCCTTCCCATTCTGTTGTTTTCCTCTATTTCTTTGCATTGATAGCTGAGGAAGTCTTTCTTATCTCTCTTTGCTATTCTTTGGAACTCTGCATTCAGATGCTTGTATCTTTCCTTTTCTCCTTTCCTTTTCACTTCTCTTCTTTTCACAGCTATTTGTAAGGCCTCCTCAGACAGTCATTTTGCTTTCTTGGATTTCTTTTCCATGGGGGTGGTCTTGATCCCTGTACATTCCTGTACAATGTCACAAACCTGTGTCCATAGTTCATCAGGCACTCCATCTATCAGATCTAGGCCCTTAAATCTATTTCTCACTTCCACTGTATAATCAAAAGGAATTTGATTTAGGTCATACCTGAATGGTGTAGTGGTTTTCCCTACTTTCTTCAATTTAAGTCTGAATTTGGCAATAATGATTTCATGATCTGAGCCACAGTCAGCTCCTGGTCTCATTTTTGTTGACTGTATAGAGCTTCTCCATCTTTGGCTGCAAAGAATATAATCAGTCTGATTTCGGTATTGACCCATCTGGTGATGTCCATGTGTAGAGTCCTCTCTTATGTTGTTGGAAGAGGATGTTTGTTATGAGCAGTGCATTTTCTTGGCAAAACTCTATTAGTCTTTGCCCTGCTTCATTCCATATTCCAAGGCCAAATTTGCTTGTTACCCCAGGTGTTTCTTGACTTCCTACTTTTGCATTCCAGTCCCCTATAATGAAAAGGACATCTTTTTTGGGTGTTAGTTCTAAAAGGTCTTGTAGGTCTTCATAGAACCATTCAACTTCAGCTTCCTCAGCGTTACTGGTTGGGGCATAGACTTGGATTATAGTGATATTGAATGGTTTCCCCTGGAGACGAACAGAGATCATTCTGTCATTTTTGAGATTGCATCCAAATACTACATTTCAGACTCTTTTGTTGACCATGATGGCTACTCCATTTCTTCTAAGGGATTCCTGCCCGCAGTAGTAGATATAATGGTCGTCTGAGTTAAATTCATCTATTCCAGTCCATTTTAGTTTGTTGCTTCCCAGAATGTCGACATTCACTCTTGCCATCTCCTGTTTGACCACTTCCAATTTGCCTTGATTCATGGACCTGACATTCCAGGTTCCTATGCAATATTGCTGTTTACAGCATCAGACCTTGCTTCTATCACCAGTCGCATCCACAACTGGGTATTTATTGTTTTTGCTTTGGCTCCATGCTTTCATTCTTTCTGGAGTTATTTCTCCACTGACCTCCAGTAGCATATTGGGCACCTAATGACCTGGGGAGTTCCTCTTTCAGAGAAACTCTTTCAGTATCCTATCATTTTGCCTTTTCATACTGTTCACGGGGTTCTCAAGGCAAGAATACTGAAGTGGTTTGCCATTCCCTTCTCCAGGGGACCACATTTTGTCAGACCTCTCCACCATGCCTACATGTCTTGGGTGGCCCCACAAGGCATGGCTTAGTTTCATTGAGTTAGACAAGGCTGTGGTCTTACTGTGATTAGGACCACACTACATTACATTAATGGATATTAATTCGGCCAATCCTTAGCTTAGAACCTTTTTTTTTTTTCATTTTCAACATTATAAGCAATGTTGTTCTAAATATCATTGCATATAACCTTTATACATATATTATGATAAAAATGCCCTTTTTTGCATAAAAGATCCTCTTGATGAAAGTAAAAGAGGAGAGTGAAAAAGATCATGGCATCCAGTCCTATCACCTCATGGCAAATAGATGCGGAAACAATGGAAACAGTGAGAGACTTTATTTTTTGGGCTCCCAAATCACTGCAGATGGTGACTGCAGCCATGAAATTGAAAGATACTTGCTCCTTGGAAGAAAAGCTATGACCAACCTAGACAGCATATTAAAAAGCAGAGACATTACTTTGCCGACAAAGGTCCGTCTAGTCAAAGCTATGGTTTTTCCAGTGGTTATGTATGGATGTGAGAGTTGGACTATAAAGAAATCTGAGTGCTGAAGAATTGATGGTTTTGAACTGTGGTGTTGGAGAAAACTCTTGAGAGTCCCATGAACTGCAAGGAAATCCAAGCTGTCAATCCTAATGGAAATCAGTCCTGAATATTCATTGGAAGGACTGATGCTGAAGGTGAAACTGCAATTCTTTGGCCACCTGTGAAGATCTGACTAATTGGAAAAGATCCTGATGCTGGGAAAGATTGAAGGCAGGAGGAGAAGGGGATGACGGAGGATGAGATGGCTGGATGGCATCACCAACTCGATGGACATGAGTTTGAGCAAGCTCCGGGAATTGGTGATGGACAGGGAAGCCTAGAGTGCTGCAGTTCATGGGGTCACAAGGAGTAGGACACGACTGAGGACTGAACTGAACTGAAAAATGCCATTTACCATGTACCTTCACTGAACTTTTAAATAAACAAATTTTACAAATTGATAGATAACAAGAGTGCCTTACTATTTAATTTGCACTTTTTTGATTGCTATTGAAGATGCATATTTGTCCCTACAGGGTAATGGACTTGTTTTTCTTTATTAAAAAGTTGCCTATTTATATACTTTGCCTATTTTAAAAATAGGCATTCTCATCTTTTTCATAATTGTTTCTAAGAAAATTTTAATCAAGGATGTTTAACCTCTTTTTCATATATGATGCAATTATTTTCTTAGTGATTTTTTACTTTTTAAATATTCTTTTCCTTACTATATATATTTCATTTTTATGTGGTCATATTTACTATTCTTTATGGTGTCTGCTTTTGCTTGTATTCTCTGTCCATGCCAGGATGAAATATATTCACTATATACATTTAAAACTTTTTGTTGTTGTTGTTCTATATAATATATATATATAACATTTTAATATACCTGAAATTTATTTTGGACTATAGTTTGAGGTATGGCTCTAATCATATTTTGCTCCCAGATAGCTTGCAGTTGACTCAACAGTTTCTGATGAATAATATATATTTTTCTCCACTGATACAATATGAAAACTTTAGAGAAAGTGTAAGTCATTAGAAAGCAACTCCAATATGCAACTGCAACTGTTTTTACTTGCTATCACTCTGTAATGCCACATTACAGCATCCGCATTCCTGCCTCACTGTCCTCTCCTCCGGTGTCTATGGCATCACACTCATGTCCCCACAACAGACAACAATGCTTTCTTCAACTCCTTGTCTTCCTTGTATCTTAAATCTGTCAGCTACTCTCCTGTAGCTTCTCAAATAAGCCCACCAACATTTCTTGCCTAGACTGCTATGCATATATTCTCAGTTGTGTCTGATTTTGTGACCCTGTGGAATGTAACCCTCCAGGCTCCTCTGCCTATGGAATTTTTCAGGAAGAGTACTGAAGTGGGCTACCATTTCCTTCTCTAGGGCATCTTCCTGACTCAGGGATCAAAGCTTCATCTCTTGTGTCTCCCACATTGGCATGCAGCCTCTTTACCGATATGTGAAGAGACTACTATAAAACCTCCTAATTGTCCCCATACCTTTAATTGTCTCTCTCTCTGAATCATTCTCGACATATACTACTACATACACTTGCACTTTATACTTAGAAAAGTTTGTACTTCGATTCTACTAGTCACCTTTATACTGCTATTTTAAAAAAAAAATCCTCGATCCCCTTGGGTTTTTTTTTTTTTCTTTTTTTCTATTGGTGTCTTACTAAGAGCATTATTGCAGTTAGCTGCTTATGTGCATGCCAAGTCACTTCAGTTCGTGTCTGACTCTTTGAGATCTTTTGGACTGTAGCCCACCAGGCTCCCCTGCCCCTGGGATTCTCCAGGCAAGAATACTGGAGTGGGTTGCCATGTCCTCCTCCAGGGGATCTTCTTGACCCAGGGATTGAACCCGTGGCTCCTGCACTGCCAGCGAATTCTTCACTGCTGAGCCACTGAGGAAGCCCCACTGAAGGGCTAGTATCATCTTATTCTTCTCTCAACTTCACCTCGCCTAGAGTCTGATATGAAGTAAGACTCAGTAGTGATAGGTCTTAGACCTCCAAATATTTACTTCCTGAAAGAGTTATCCCTTTCCAAATTGAAATTTCTGTGGACAGAATTGGAATTACATAGGTCACAACTACTTGGGGAAGCAGAGAAAGAGTGAAATGGAAGTCTGTGGAAACCTCCTAAAATGGCAGACCTCAGAGAGCATCTCCTTCTAGAAGAAAAGGAATACCTTTGAAAAGAAGTTGTATCCCTTCATAATGTCATCCCAGGAGAGTGTCAGGGAAGCCAGTGATGAGAGAAGCCCTGTGAACTAGGTTAGGCTCTTGGATGCAAAAGAAGCATGACGTGACTACGTGGGAAACATGTAATATTCAAAATGTAGTATAGCAAATATATATCTCAACTGTTTAATAAACATGGTTTTAAAATGAAAGACCCCTTTAATTGTGGTAAAATACACATAGCATTTGCAGTCATAACCATTTTTTAGTGTGCAGTTCAGTTGCTCAGTCGTGTCCAGCTCTTTGCAACCCCATGGACTGCAGGCTTCCCTGTCCTTCAGTCTCCTGGAGTTTGCTCAAATCCATTCCCATTGAGTCAGTAGTGTTAGGTGTATTTACACTGCTGCACAAACAATCCTCAGAACACTTTTCATCTTGCAAAACTGAAACGCCATACACGTTAAAAAACAAGTCCCCATTTTCCACCACCACCGCCCGCCCCCCCCCCCCCCCCCCCACCCACAGACTCAGAGGTGTTATATTTTATGGAAACAAAAGAGAGATCGCTCAGCCATTGAGAAAACAAAACAAAACAAAACAAAACCTAGGCAGATACCTTGGCCTGTCTCCTCTGTTCTAACTCCTTTGGAAATGAATTATGTCAAGGGATAAATCCAGTTTCTGTATGATGAAACTATAAACAAATAGTATGTAGAAAAACTTTACATAGGAAAAAAAGATGACATAAAAATATTGCCACAGGGTAGAAGAAAATAATCGAATTGTAACTTGAATAAAAAAAAATGTAATGAAGTAATTGCAGCTCTAGAAGGCAGACTGAAAGAAATAATACAAGAATTTGGTGGATAATATGGCCAGGCGGTGGGAACCAAGACCAGAAAAACAGGAGAAGGAAAAATGGGAAGTGAGAGAATTCGGAAAGAAATAGAAGAAAATGAGATCATTTTAGGAACGGAGAATAAATTACAGGACATAAGAATGAATAGACATTTAAAAAGCATGGCAAGAATGAGATGGGTTAATGTAAAAGCAAACAAAATGAGGCAGAAAACAAGAACGATTTTAAAAGATTAGAGGGGAATTTTATCCTTGGGAGATAGACAAAAGAAATTTAATTTGAAATTCCTGAAGAAGAAAAGCAAAACATGGACCAGAACAAATATTTTAAAACATAAATAAAAAAGTACTTCTGAAATAAGGAAAAATAGCAATTTGTATGGCTTCCCTGGTGGCTCAGAGGTTAAAGCGTCTGCCTGCAATGCGGGAGACCTGGGCTCAGTCCCAGGGTCGGGAAGATCCCGTGGAGAAGGAAATGACAACCCATGGAAGAAAGCACAGGAACTAAGGAGAGTGGAAATGAATAGGAATAAATGAGAAGAATGGAGACAAGGGGAAGGGGTTAGAACAAGATTTCCCTGCTTCTATCTTTTTACGTGGTTTTGATTTTGAAACATTTGCATATACATCTATTAAAAATTTGATAAAATTTAAAATGCCTGTTACAAAGTTGGTCCCTTGGATTATAAGCCATTTTTATAGGTCTCACTTTTTTTTTAACTTTTTAAAATTTTGATGTGAAGAAAGTTCCTTCCAGGCCCGATCCATAGACTGAGTGTGTGGCTCGTCCTTAGCTCCTTTCCTCCTCTACCTGGTTCCTGTTATAATTGATTCACTGGCTCACCAGTTCTTTTCTGCTATGTGCCAGGCATCATTCTAGCCATTGGGCTGCATCTCGGAAAACATAACACAAGTCTCCCATCCTCATGGAATTTATATTCTTGTTGCTGAGGAAGGGGGATGAGAATCAAATATACATCAGTAAACTGTCTACGATGTTGCTCCTGCTCCTGCGCTGCACTCAGTCATGTCTGACACTTTGTAACCTCATGGACTCTAGCCTGCCAGGCTCCTCTGTCCATGGAACTCTCCAGGCAAGCATACTGGATTGTGTAGCCATTCCCTTCTCCAAGGGATCTTTCCCAACCCGGGGGTCAAACCCAGGTCTCCTGCACTGCAGGCAGATTCTTTACCATCTGAGCCACCAGAGGAGCCGCAAGTGGTTTGCCATTTCCTACTCCAGGCGATCTCACTGACACAGGAATTGAACTCGCATCCCCTCCATCTCCTGCACTGTAGGCAGATTCTTCACCACGGCATCACAGGGAAGGCTATATAGTATGTTAGATGATGGTACATGTTCGGGAAAAACAGTATAACATGATGGTATAGGGAGTGGGAGAGGTGTGAAGGTGTTTGTAATTTCTGACAAGGTCTTCGGGAAAGACCTGCTGAGAAGAGATTCCTCCTTTATTTCAACCTTAGGGTCTCTAACCAGATTTTTGCTATTCTGTACGTAATTAATTTGAATATTTGAGACAGAAGGAGGAATTCATGATTTTATTTTGTGAGCTTATTTTAGTGATAAATTTTAGTTTAAAAATATTTGTAAGCTTTCTGTGATTCTTTCTTCATTAGAAATGGTGAATTAAAACAAACAAACTAACCCTCCAAACAATCCAAATTGTAATTTCTCAGGTCCTTCATTCCATGGATCTTCTCAGGCCAACCAGATACCCACATGCAAGTACATTTTAGACTAAGTGCATTACTGGGAAAATTATTTTCAGTATTGGTGCCCAAAAAGTTATTAAAGGGAAGGATGAAGAGGAGGTTATTATTAATAGAAGAGCTGTGATTCTACTAAAAAGCAACTCCCACACCTTAGGTTGGAAGCTTCTCTCTTTCTGGTAAGCGAAGGGTATCTGTGTCCAGAATGTGAATGATCTGCCCTGTGATCTCCACTCCTGTATCTTCCCCCCTCGCCACTCCCTGCCCTGAAGGATTCTTCCAAGATTTCACTAATCCCATTAGTATCTGACTTTGTGGAAATTGAGTGGCATTTACAAATTGTACCCACTGCTTTTGAAATTTTGAATCTTAAAAGAAACTGCTTTCATAACTAAATGAGAAGATGAGGGTGGATGAATTAGATATTGCTCAGATTCTGTCAAGGGAAACTAAGCCTTCTTTATCTTTTATTTCAAATTTAATTTTATTCAAAGTATTTCATTTATGTAATTTAAAAAGTCAAATAGTTCTTCAGGGATTTTAAAGAGAAATGAGAGTCCTCTGCTTTATTCTGCCACAATCTGATTATTACGTGCGAAGTCACTTCAGTCGTGTCCAACTCTTTGAGACCGGTTGGACTGTCCTGCCAGGCTCCTCTGTCCATGGGATTCTCCAGGCAAGAATACTGGAGTAGGTTGCTGTGCCCTCCTACCGGGGATCTTCCTGACCCAGGGATTGAGCTTGAATCTCTTACGTCTCCATCATTGACAGGTAGATTCTTTACCACTAGCGGCTGCTCTGTTTCTTATACTCTAGTGGAAATCATTTTCAACACGTTAGCTCTTTATTTTTGCTTTTGCTTCTACATTTGATCTTTGAACTTCAAATATTATATGTTGATTCCTATTGTGCAAGATAAGTATTTACCTCCCTTACATCTGCTAGCCACTGCAAAAATTTTTACATTGTTAGAACATTATTAATGTTATCTATAACTGACACATCCATTGTACATTGCTTAGCTTGGTCATATTTTTAACTTGATAAGTGATTCATTTTACTTTTGGGTTATTTTCTTTCACACACTTGTTATTAATTTATCCCCAGATTCTTACCAGAAATAGGCCTCTCTGCAAAAAATCCAAACGTTATCAGGCAATATATCAGTTCTATTTTCTTATTTATTGAGCTATCACTTCTGGGAGCCTTCTGGCCTCTCAGTTTGGATTTCTGCTCATTGGCTTTGCAGTAGTGTGGTCCAGAGCTGCCGCTTCATCAACCTCAGTATGAGGATTTCCTAAGACTTTCATCTGGATCACATGTTTCTTGGATTTCTTTTCTACTCTGGATTTATTCTCTTGATTTCATGAGGGACATCTTCCAGTAATATAAGAAATCAGTCACTGGAGTAAAATTGTTTGAGATTTTGCACGTCTGAAAATAGCTTTACTTTATTCTCAGACTTGGGTGTAGAATTCTAGACTGGAAATTATTTCCCATCAGACTTGTGAAAATTTTCTAAGTTACTTCATTGTCTTCTGGCTTTCAGTGTTATTGTTGAAATGTCTGACGGGATTCTTAAAACTTTTTTATTTTGAAATAATTATTCTCACAAGAAATTGAAAAGATTGTTGAGTCTTATGTATCCTTCTCCCAGCTAATGGTAATGTTGAGAGGTTGATCCATTCCAATGGAAACAACATTATAGCTGTAGTAAAATATTAAGTGATGCTATTTTTACTCTCATTCTTTTGCAAATGACATACTGTTTCCTTTCTGAAAATTTTTGGATTTACAGGTATCACCCATCAGATATTCTGAAATTTTATGATATGTACCTTGGTACAATTTTTCTCATTCATTGTGCTGTGTATTGAAAAGTGAAAGTGAAAATGTTATTCGCTCAGTCATGTCTGACTCTTTGCGACCCCATGGACTGTAGGCCACTAGGCTCCTCTGTCCATGGAATTCTCCAGGCAAGAACACTCTAGTGGGTTGCCATGCCCTCCTCCAGGGGATCTTCCCAGCCCAGGGATCGAACCCAGGTCTCTTGCATTGCAGGTGGATTCCTTTACAGCCTGATTCTATCACAGTCTGAGCCACCAAGGAAGCCCAAGAATACTGGAGTGGATAGCCTATCCCTTCTCCAGGGGATCTTCCTCACCCAAGAATCAAACCAGGTCTTCTGCATTGCAGGTGGATTCTTTACCAGCTGAGCTACCAAGGAAGTCCCTGAGCCACCAAGGAAGCCCAATTTTATGATAATGTTCAGTTCAGTTGCTCAGTTGTGTTTGACCCCTTGCAACCCCATGGGCTACAGCATGTCAGGCTTCCCTGTCCATCACCAACTCCCGGAGCTTGCTCAAACTCATGTCCATCGAGTTGGGGTAATGCCATCCAACCATCTCATCCTCTGTTGTCCCCTTCACCTTCTGCCTTCAATCTTTCCCAGCATCAGGGTCTGGTATGATAATGTACCTCAGTACAATTTGTCTCATTCATTGTGCTATATTAGGTGGGTCTTTTCTACCTGGAAATTTTATGTAGTTCCTCATAGTTTTCTCTCTTCCACTTCTATTTTATGTGTTTTCTTTCTCAAATTGTATTGTATATGTCATAGACTTGAAAAAAAAATAATCTTCTTAAAACTATTTTTCCTTCTACCTTATTTTTATGAGAGCGCTCCTCAAATGTATCTTTCTATTCTTCTGTTTGATTTTCATTTATTGTACTTTAACTTTCCATGAGTGTTTTTGAATATCATCCTCTTCATTTTAAAGGATACGTTAAGCTTGTAAAAAGTTTCTCTAAAGATATCGATATTAATATTTCCTTTGAAAATATCTTTACCTGTCTGCTTCCGCTTTGTTTTCCTGGGTCCATTTTCATATTAAAGCCTGTCTCATGTGCACATGAGGATGGAGCAGACATACAGGACTTCACCATTTTTTAAAATAGAAAGTCCGTCAGATCTGTTACCATTCCCCTCTACTTTAGAGGCCCCTGAGGCCTCCAGTTCCTGGCTGACCTTAGGGAGTTTCAGGCCTCGTTTCTTGGCTTCTCTTCATAGAGGCACTTTGCTTTCTATCTTTTCTTGACTGAATCACCTGCTCCTTGAGTCCTAAAATTCTATGGTTTTCTTTGTCTGCTTCCACTTCTCATTAGTTTCATTCCTTTTGTCCTTACAAGTTAACGCCCTAAACTTTTAAATTACTTCCATTTTGAGAGAAAGTGGAGGTAAACTAGTATATTTAACTGTGTGATTTATCTGGGCTTTTTTGCCATAATATTCAATAACTCTTTACTGTAGGTGCATAGAAAGTATTTTGGTTTTGTGTACACCTGCATCACCGACTCGATGGATGTGAGTCTGAGTGAACTCCGGGAGTTGGTGATGGACAGGGAGGCCTGGCATGCTGCGACTCATGGGATCGCAAAGAGTCGGACATGACTGAGCGACTGAACTGAACTGAACTGAACTGACACCTGTTTTATTTCATATCACCTCATTAAAGTCTCTTTGTAAAAATATTTTTAGCAAATTATCTTGGATTTGTTAGGTAATGATTTTTCTCTTTTATAAATTGAAAAAAATTATCTTACTCCTTTCACTGGTGCTTGTGAAAGTATTTATACGTAATTTTAGCCAATTATTTTTTGTTATCTCACTTCATTTGTACATACTTTAAACTTATTTAAAAATTATTTTAGCTAATTTCTTAGACTTTCTCAGTAGGTGATAGTTTGACTATTTCCAATGTCTATTCAGGTGCTATTCATATGAAAATGTTCACGTTTGTGTGCTAGGAACCAGTGGACAGCTCTGGAGTCTGATAGTTGTACAACAGAACATCTTCATGGTTCATTCTGCCTTAGCCTATGGTGGCTTCTGTCTCTGGGCTCTCTTTATTCTCTGTGAATTGCTCAAATGAGAAAATAGATAGCATATAGGAAGGACAGAAAAAGAAAATACTCAGGTCGGAAACTGTTCGATATGCATTTTCTTTCTCAGTAAGGAAGTATATCCTCCAAACTTCTTTAAATAGAAACAAGCAGTTTGAAGAACTTGTTTTCTTTTCATTTCTTTCATTTTTTTCTTTTGGATGTTGTGCCAGTGAGTTTCCATGACATGTAGGATTCAAGATTGGACTGGGAAACATATAGGCAAGAAAGAGAGTACAACTGTAAACCAGTATTTCTAAAGAGGCTTTGGGACATCCTGCACATTACAGAAGGCTTAGGAGAGCCGGTAAACATGGAGTACAGTCTTAGATTTAGTGAAACTTCCACCAACACAGAGCACGATGCTTCGACCACTCTAAAACTCATATTCTGTAAGTGCCAGTGTGCCCTCTGTTTTGAGTATGCAGTGTGATCAACAATATATTAAATCAGGATGCTGTGCTCTATGAGCAAAAGAAATGTGTCTGTGCAGTCTCTTCCAGCCTTCCACAAAACTGAAGAAAATGTGGGGAAAGAAAATGTGACAGCTCCTTATAGCGCTGAAAAGTACAAATAACTTGAAGACGGAAACTCTGAAAATCTTTCCTTCCTATAAGGCAGGTAGAACCAAAATTTTAAAACCCCAATCTGGCTTGATGTCATAGCACACTTAGATTTTGCCTTGCTACTTAAAAAGAGCATAAAGATAACTTTCCCACTGTGTCAATGGACTGAGAAATTCTAGGTCTGAGCCAACCAAAAGAAAGTATTATTCTTCCTCTGTTCTGCTGCTTTGATCTGTACAAAGTAAATACTTTCTCGCCTCTGCCCTTTGGTTTTTTCCATCGTCTTTTTCACCACTAACACTGACACCACCATCCAGAGATAGTGACTTTCAGAAAACAATCAGGTAAGAAATAATCAGAGACTTATGGTAGCAGGTTATGTTCCCAGCAAAATCAATGAAAATAAATCTATACTTACATTCACCTTGGGAAACATTTAAACAACAAAGATAAGGAAAAAATACCATAAAACATCTAACAAAATAAAACAAAACCAAAAAAGTTACCTACAGAAGAATAATACTGAAATCAGTTTCTTGTCTTCCAACAAAAGGTGTTCGACAGTTGAGACAGAGAATTTTCTACTCAACAAATATCTGTGTTCTTCTGCCTGTGTCCCAGCTCCCTTGTAGTTAGGTATGGGAATGGAGATGACAGAGGTCACTTCTGTGTTGACAATTTTACAAGCCTGATTTCATCTCCCAAAGTGCCCAGTAGGTCTGCAAGTCTTCTCTGTGGTTATCCTCTCAGATCCCAAATGCAGAGTTGGAACTGGCCACTGAAAAATCTCAACATTGCCTCCCTGTGTGTGAAACGAGAGCTATTATAACAGGAATGCAGGACAGGAGAAAGCCCTGGGGCTGCCCCTTTCCTCCAAAACAGTAAAAGGAAAGGTGATCATAGCCCTTGGGACAATTTTTTATGGCTTCTTCACAAGTCATACTAGATAGAAAGATTGTGGGAGCAGAAGCTTCAAGGCCTCTTGAAGCCAACATTTGGCAGTCTCACGGTATCACTTTATTGCATTCTATTGCTCAGTGCAAGTTACAAGGCCAGTTCAGAACTGAGCGTAGACAAATAGAGGTTCTTTCACAAAAAAGTAACAGCAAAGTCCTTTTACCTAGACGTGTCATACAGGGATGTGAGAAATTATTGCATCCATGTCTGCAAGAAACCTACCATCTCATAGGAATTAGCTGGATAATGCGAAGTATTTCAGTATTTCATTTTCATCTGACATGAAGTACACTTTCACTCTTTCACCTCAAGGTTATGTCATTTCAAATCCCTTTACTCATATAGCCTACTGGGAAGTAGATTGTTGGGGGAGCCTGTTTCATACACACAGTCTTTCTACCCCCCACTCCCCCCACCACCACTCATCCAAAAGTGGGTTTTCGGCTTGCAATACTTCCCTGCTGCTGCTGCTGCTGCTAAGTTGCTTCAGTTGTGTCCGACTCTGTGCAACCCCAAAGATGGCAGCCCACCAGGCTTCTCCATCCCCGGGATTCTCCAGGCAAGAGACGTAAATAGTCCACATAAAAAGTCCTGTGTCAGGCTTTTCACCTTGTGTAAGAATATCTTTCCTGTTTCAGGCTCAAAGAGTGCTCTTTTGTCTTTTCTTGAAGTCTGTGCTTCATGTGGCACCTGGTCAACCCCAGGTCAACCCCTGGTCAACTGTCATATCTGTCCTCTACCAGGAGGGCACAGGGGTCTTTCTACGATGGCACAGATTGCCCTGTGTTGGCCACAGGGAATGACTGATGCCCACTGCAGAAGCTGATATTGCTCTGTTGTCTGTAAGTAAAGCATTGCTTTACTCAGTGCTTGACTGTACTGTGTTCTTCTTGGTGATTTTGATGCCAAGAGGCAATGGGCAGAGTCCTATCCTGGAAGCGGTAACCAGTGCATGGTAACCTACTCCAACACTAATCATTTCAATATTCAGAACATCATGCTATGGGGGCACTACATTGATGGCACTGCAAATATTGGAGTGCTGAAAATAAGTGTAGCCGACACTTTGGTGTTCAGTTGTGTCTGACTCTTTGTGGCCCCATTAATTGTAGCCCACCAGCCTCCTCTATCCATGGGATTCTCCAAGCAAGAATACTAGGGTGGGTTACCATTTCCTCCTCCAGGGGATCTTCCTGAACCAGGGATAGAACCCGAGTCTCCTGCATATCCTGCGGCGGGCAGATTCTTCATCACTGAATCATTGAGGAAGCCACTGGATACTTTGTCAGAGTTCTCAGTGTGCGTAGTCACTCAGCTGTGTCTGGTTCTTTGCAATTCTTTGTTCTGTAGCCTGCCAGACTCCTCTGTCTAGATACTTCAGTTCAGTTCAGTCGCTCAGTCGTGTCCAACTCTTTGTGACCCCATGAATTACAACACTCCAGGGCTTCCCGTCCATCACCAAATCCTGGAGTTTACTCAGACTCATGTCCATCGAGTTGGTGATGCCATCCAGCCATCTCATCCTCTGTTGTCGCCTTCTCCTCCTGCCCACAATCCCTCCCACATCAGAGTCTTCTCCAATAAGTCAACTCTTCGCATGAGGTGGTCAAAGTATTGCAATTTGAGCTTTAGCATCGTTCCTTCCAAAGAAATCCCAGGACTGATCTCTTTCAGAATGGACTGCTTGGATCAGCTTGCAGTCCAAGGGACTCTCAAGAGTCTTCTCCAACACCACAGTTCAAAACCATCAATTCTTTGGCACTCAGTCTTCTTCATAGTCCAAATCTCACATCCATACATGACCACAGGAAAAACCATAGCCTTGACTAGACGGACCTTTGTTGGCAAAGTAGTATCTCTGCTTTTGAATATGATATCTAGGTTGGTCATAACTTTCCTTCCAACGAGTAAGCATCTTTTAATTTCATGGCTGCAATCACCATCTGCAGTGATTTTGGAGCCCGAAAAGCTAAAGTCTGACACTGTTTCCACTGTTTCCCCATCTATTTCCCATGAAGTGATGGGACCAGATGCCATGATCTTCATTTTCTGAATGGTGAGCTTTAAGCCAACTTTTTCACTCTCCTCTTTCACTTTCATCAAGAGGCTTTTTAGTTCCTGTTCACTTTCTGCCATAAGGGTGGTGTCATCTGCATATCTGAGGTGATTGACATTTCTCCTGGCAATCTTGATTCCAGCTGGTGTTTCTTCCAGCCCAGCATTTCTCTGCATATAAGTTAAATAAGCAGGGTGACAATATACAGCCTTGACGTACTCCTTTTCCTATTTGGAACCAGTCTGTTGTTCCATGTCCAGTTCTAACTGTTGCTTCCTGACCTGCATATAGGTTTCTCAAGAGGCAGGTCAAGTGCTCTGGTATTCCCATCTCTTTCAGAATTTTCCACAGTTTATTGTGATCCACACAGTCAAAGGTTTTTGCATAGTCAATAAAGCAGAAATAGATGTTTTTCTGGAACTCTCTTGCTTTTTCCATGATCCAGCAGATATTGGCAATTTGATCTCTTGTTCCTCTGCCTTTTCTAAAACCAGCTTGAACATCAGGAAGTTCACGGTTCATGGTTCATGTATTACTGAAGCCTGGCTTGGAGAATTTTGAGCATTACTTTACTAGCATGCGAGATGAGTGCAGTTGTGTGGTAGTTTGAGCATTCTTTGGCATTGCCTTTCTTTGGGATTGAAATGAAAACTGACCTTTTCCAGTCCTGTGGCCACTGCTGAATTTTCCAAATTTGCTGGTATATTTAGTGCAGCACTTTTACAGCATCATCTTCCAGGATTTGAAATAGCTCTACTGGAATTCCATCACCTCCACTAGCTTTGTTCGTAGTGATGCTTTCTAAGGCCCACTTGACTTCACATTCCAGGATGTCTGGCTATAGGTGAGTGATCACACCATCATGATTATCTTGGTAGTGAAGATCTTTTTTGTACAGTTCTTCTGCATATTCTTGCCACCTCTTCTTAATATCTTCTGCTTCTGTTAGGTCCATACCATTTCTGTCCTTTATCGAGCCCATCTTTGCATGAAATATTCCCTTGGTATCTCTAATTTTCTTGAAGAGATCTCGAGTCTTTCCCATTCTGTTGTTTTCCTCTATTTCTTTGCATTGATTGCTGAGGAAGTCTGTCTTATCTCTCCTTGTTATTCTTTGGAACTCCGCATTCAAATTCTTTTATTTTTCCTTTTCTCCTTTGCTTTTCAGTTCTCTTCTTTTCACCGCTATTTGTAAGGCCTCCTCAGACAGCCATTTTGCTTTTTTTGCATTTCTTTTCCATGGCGATGGTATTGATCCCTGTCTCCTGTACAATGTCATGAACCTCCATCCATAGTTCATCAGGCACTCTATCTATCAGATCTAGCCCTTTAAATCTATTTCTCACTTCCACTGTATAATCAAAAGGTATTTGATTTAGGTCATACCTGAATGGTATAGTGGTTTTCCCTACTTTCTTCAATTTAAGTCTGAATTTGGCAATAAGAAGTTCATGATCTGAGCCACAGTCAGCTCCTGGTCTTGTTTTTGTTGACTGTATAGAGCTTCTCTATCTTTGGCTGCAAAGAATGTAATCAATCTGATTTTGGTGTTGACCATCTGGTGATGTCCATGTGTAGAGTCTTCCCTTGTGTTGTTGGAAGAGGGTGTTTGCTATGACCAGTGCATTCTCTTGGCAAAACTCTATTAGCCTTTGCCCTGCTTCATTCCATATTCCAAGGCCAAATTTGCCTGTTACCCCAGGTGTTTCTTGACTTCCTACTTTTGCATTCCAGTCCCCTATAATGAAAAGGACATCTTTTTTTGGGTGTTGGTTCTAAAAGGTCTTGTAGGTCTTCATAGAACCATTCAACTTCAGCTTCTTCAGCATTACTGGTTGGGGCATAGACTTGGATTATTGTGAGATTGAATGGTTTGCCTTTAAATGAACAGAGATCATTCTGTCATTTTTGAGATTGCATCCAAGTACTGCATTTCGGACTCTTTTGTTGATCATAATGGCTACTCCATTTCTTCTGAGGGATTCCTGCCCGCAATAGTAGATATAATGGTCATCTGAGTTAAATTCACCCATTCCAGTCCATTTTAGTTTGCTGATTCCTAGAATGTCGATGTTCACTCTTGCCATCTCCTGTTTGACCACTTCCAATTTGCCTTGATTCATGGACCTGACATTCCAGGTTCCTATGCAATATTTCTCTTTACAGCATCAGACCTTGCTTCTATCACCAGTCACATCCACAGCTGGGTATTGTTTTTGCTTTGACTCCATCCCTTCATTCTTTTCTGGAGTTATTTCTCCACTGATCTCCAGTAGCATATTGGGCACCTAATGACCTGGGGAGTTCCTCTTTCAGTATCCTATCATTTGGCTTTCCATACTGTTCATGGGGCTCTCAAGGCAAGAATACTGAAGTGGTTTGCCATTCCCTTCTCCAGTGGACCACATTCTGTCAGACCTCTCCACCATGACCCACCCATCTTGGGTGGCCCCACACAGCATGGCTTAGTTTCATTGAGTTAGGCTGTGGTCCATGTGATTAGATTGACTTGTTTTCTGTGATTATGGTTTGTGTGTCTGCCCTCTGATGCCTCTTGCAACACCTACTGTCTTACTTGGGTTTCTCTTACCTTGGACGTGGGGTATCTCTTCATGGCTGTTCCAGCAAAGCACAGTCACTGCTCCTTATCTTGCATGAGGGGTATCTCCTCATACTTGGGCTTCCCTGGTGGCTCAGAGGTTAAAGCGTCTGCCTCCAATGTGGGAGACCCGGGTTCAATCCTTGGGTCAGGAAGATCCCCTGGAGAAGGAAATGGTAACCCACTCCAGTATTCTTGCCTGGAGAATCCCATGAACAGAGGAACCTGGCGAGCTACAGTCCACGGGGTCGCAAAGAGTCGGACATGACTGTCCATGTCTGATAGTCAGTGGAAGCATAGAACAGCCCAGTAAAGGTGGCAACACTAAGGACTCAGACACATCAGGAATTAAGACTTATCCACTGTTAAAATTACCAACCATCAGAGGCACTATTGGGGGCAAGAAAAGGATGGAAAATAAGAAGCAAAATAAGAAAAAGAAGGAAAAATTTAAGATTATAGCCTTGAAACCAGGTACAAACTCTAGAATTATAGCAACTGTGTATGTAACCTTAGGATATAGTTTACTCAACGACTGTCTTCCCTTCTCTGACCACTATTATTTTGTATGAGATATGATGTTAGCACTTAAGTTTATTTAAATTGTCATCTATAAGGCCCCTATGTAGATCTGAGTGGTTAAGAGCTGGTTATCTTGGAGATCCTAAACTTGAATTTGATTCAGGGATGAACAGTTCTTAGTGCTTCCCTTTTTTAGGGAGAAGAGGGTGATATTATCTATATTTATACAATGGGTAAGCATTGATATTAGGTAGAAACATGTAGTTGTTGAATATGACTAGATGACGAGAGTAGGCCTCCCCAGGTGGTGCTAGTGGTAAAGAACCTTCTGCCAATCAGGATACACAGGAGAGATGGGTTCGATCCCTGGGTCAGGAAGATCCCCTGGGAAAGGGCATGGCAACCCACCCCAGTATTCTTGCCTGGAGAATCCCATGGACAAAGGAGCTTGGTGGGCTACAGTCCATGAGGTCACAAAGAGTCAGACATGACTGAAGCCACTTGTACTTGAACTTGTATGGATGATGAGAGTAGATGCTGAGTAATAGGAGGATGTGGGCAGTGAACGCCTTGTTCCTCACAGCCCTTCAGTCCAGTCCTTGCCCTCTCTTTACTCTCCCATATATCACGGGTCTAACTCTTGTCAATACCCCCTTGTTGGTGGGTTTATGCCTGAGATTTAGCCAGTAATAGGTCCCATGCTATGCTGGGCATAGTTGCTCAGTCGTGTCTGACTCTTTGTGATCCTGTGACTTTAGCCTGCCAGGCTCCTCTGTCCACGGGGATTCTCCAGGCAAGAATACCAGAGTGGATTGCCATGCCCTTCTCCAGGGAATCTTCCCAACTCAGGGATTGAATCCAGGTCTCCCGCATTGCAGGTAGATTTCTTTAAGTTACACAGGTGGCTCAGAGGTTAAAGCGTCTGCCTGGAATGCAGGAGACCTGGGTTCAGTCCCTGGGTTGGGAAGAACCCCTGGAGAAGGAAATGGCAACCCACTCCAGTACTCTTGCCTGGAGAATCCCATGGAGGAAGGAACCTGGTAGGCTGCATTCCATGGGGTCACAAAGAGTCGGACACGACTGAGCGACTTCACTTTCACTTTCTTTACTGTCTGAGCCACGAGGAAAGCTCAATAATAGGTGCTAGTGGAAGATTAAATGAATGAAGGAAAGTAGGCTCCTCTGCAGTACAGCTAGCAGGTGCTACATTTCCTTGGCGGCTCCAGCCCTCTCTGGACAGGCCTACCATTGTTACTGCAGGTGACTTAGGCTGGTATCACTGCCTCTTCTTTTTGTTCCTCTGGCCTAGGGACAGCAGTGGCCCCTTGCTTTTGCAGATCTCTGGATTGCTTCATGGTATTTTACTTGATTTCTCAACCCGCCCTTAATCTGTGCAGCCAATTCTCTTAAGACATAGTCTTTTTGTTTTCTATTTTGTAAATAAGTTTATTTGTACATTTTTTTTTTTTTTAGTTTTCACATATAAGCAATATCATATGATATTTGCCATTCTCTGTCTGACATTTCACTTAATGGTATTGTCCATTGACAGAGGAATGGATAAAGAAGATGTGATACATATATGCAATGGCCTATTACTTTTAAACAATGAAAACTACCTTAAAAAAAGTGAAATAATGCCATTTTCAGCAACACAGATGGACCTGGAGATGGTCATCCTAAGATGCTTTCTTTGTGTCTTAGGGCAAAGTGGTTTCTACTTTTCTTTGTTGTTGTTGAACTCTGAATGATAAACTAAATATATAAAAACCAAAACTCAGATTGTTATGAATCTTTTTAAAACGTGAAGGGGACAAAATTATTCTCAAAATAAAAATAAGACATGATATAATGGTTACCTGGATTTGAAATGCTAGTTTAGTCTAATGCACATCAAGAGGAGGTTAGTGGAAACTGTTTGGGCTCATATGTTCAGACAGAAATTTAGCACATTAGAAGGAAGGAGGCAATACAGAAATCATGCTGGTTTACTCTTGACTCTGATTGTATACTGCAATATAAATTTAATGCATCCTTTCATACCCTTAAGGTTAATAAAGAATGGAAATGAAATACACACCTCATAGAACATAGAGGCAAAAGGTACATATTTGTGTACAAAAAAAACTGGCAACAAAAATAACATCAAGCCATCATTAAAAACATGTATAAAATACGTCACATATAAGTTTAGTATGATGAATTATTTATTTTTTAAAAAATAATTAAGACAGCGTGTGAATGGGAAAGAAGTCTCAATTTGGGTCAAAAGCAAATATACTTCTGTCCACATATATATTTATTAAATACATTCAAATAAAAATAAACCAGAAGATGTAGCAGCATTATGAGACTAAGATTTTGTGTAAAAAGCAGTTTGTGGTTTTCAGCACTCCCGGTGTAAATACACACAACCCTTCCACTTCCTCAACAATACCGACTGTTTCTTGGTCTGCAGGCCTTCTACCACACTCTCCTGCAGTCTTTACTGGAGGACCTGATGGGAGAGGAAAAGCTGGGAGGCAGGGAGAAGCCAGGGTGTTTACTGGGGAGGGAAGTAGTTGGCCACCACCTGGAGCAAAGGAAGAGGCTGTCCAGTCTAACTGTTGTTTCCTAAACTGACTTTAAAACAACCCTTCATTTTTGCTGCATCTTCAGCCTCAGCTCCTGAGCTTCCTTTAGCTATTTTTTAAAGCCTTCTGGGAGGGTTTGCAGCAACAACAGCGAGGTGCTTCAATTCTCACATTGCTCATTGAAGATTCAGTTTACTTAGGAATGCTCTGCCTGTTGCCACTCTCCACGGCTCTCCAGCTTTCAAGGCACTGTTGCTAGACTCCTGTCCTCATCCCGTTGCCTTTGTGAGCGGATCCTTTTTCCTCTTTTTTTTTTTTTTTTAATCCCTCCATTCTAGTTTATTTGATATTGTGGGCAGTAAAGTGGGGACTGGTCAGACTGCATCTCCAGCCCTCCTACTGGTCTCAGTGTGTTTTTTTTTTTCTTTTTCTTTTTGGGTGTGGACAATCTTTTCTGTTGTTCTTTCATTCTCAGACATAGTTGCCACATGTGTCACTGTATGTTCTGGTATAGGTCTGTCCTTCTATGTCCTTGGGAGGAGGCAAGCACAGAGTCCTCCCACCCGCTCCCCCCAGCTTGTCCCCTCCTGAGTTAACCTGAGGCTCTGACGCCTGAGATGTTGCCTCCAGATGTGCTTGTTTGTTTGATTTTTTCCCCAGAGTTACCTCTTCTAATGAGCCTGAGTAGAAATTTGTTGAAAGTATTAAGCAGCGTCCAATGCACACTGATACATTCTGCTAAAATTATAGAACTCTGTGAGCATATAGTCCACCTTTCAATCTATAGACAATGATAGTTTATCATAGCACAATAATTATCATCACCTCTCCATCATTGAATATCTTGCCAACACTATCTATTATCATTAGGTTAATAGTTAATCTCATATTCTTCAGTTTACATGTTGACATCGCTATACTTTCAGTACTTATTATGTGTTACTTAGGGTAGCAGATGAGTAGCTGTAACTAAGACAGCCTGAAATACAGTGGCTTATACCTGTGACTCGAGGGAGGCAGAGCTGAAGACAGCTGAGCTGCTTACCTCAGGACTACTGCAACTCTGAGTCTAAAGTTTTCATCCTCTCCCAGCCAGTGGAGTACACAAACACTGAAAGGCTTGATCAGTACGTGATAATAATCTCTTTTATTTTTATTCCATTGGCCAGAACGTGGTTATATGTTCCCATCAACTTGCAGGGAAGATTTTGGAAATGTAGTGTCTACTTGAATATCCATCTACCCAGTAAAAACTATGATTTTTTAAAAAGTATTATTAAAGAAGAGGAGTGTGGATATTTGTGACAATTAGCAGGCTCTGCCAAGTGGAGGTCCAGTCATTACCAAATCACCACTGACCTTCTACTTCTCTTACTCATTCCCTTCTGGGGGAGCAACTTCAGTAACTGTTGGTTGGGATCCACTGGACATGCACAGTTCTGTTTCTTCTTCCCTTTTCTCATTACTGCACATTCTGCAGAAATGGTATGTGCTCAGTTGCTCACGGATACATGATGAACTTGGCGGTGAAGGACCCTCCCTTGCAGGAGAGGCCTAGGGTGTTTACTGATGCTAGTGATTGATTTGGTATGAGTGTCTTCTAGCAGGATTCACTCGCCTGTGTGTCCACAGGAAAAATTCATTTCCCCCAGTATCAGCTTTGCCAATTTAGTCTCATTTGTCTGACTCCTTTTCTATTTCTGAACTGGTTCAGAACATGTAAAGAGGAGAAATGTTTTATCAGCTGGGCACTTTTGAACCTCAACAAGTTGGTCCAAAGAGAGCAAAACTTTTATGTTCTCACCAAAAAAAGAAAAAAAAAAAGAGCTGTCCCATACAATGAAATATCATTACTATTTTAGTAGACTCTACTTATCCACCAATGTACAATTGCTCTCTCGTTTTTGTTTACATTTTAAATTAAATTCTGTTTTGTTAAAACATAACTGTTTATATTTTGTTCTGAATTGAATTCTGTTTTGTAAAACATACAATGAATTGAATTCTGTTTTGTTGAAACATAAAGGGTCATAAAACTCTTCCTTGCTTTATCTTAGCATTTTTGTTGTATACCCATTAAAAATCTTTGTCATATTGTTTTAATTAAATCTCTTACAAATCATATAAGAATATATTTCCCCAGCTTAACATGTGATAACTGGCTTGCCTAAAATCATTAATGTCATATTTTTTTATATTTACTTTTACCTGATTGTCTTTTTTTACTCTACTCTATTATTTCTTGTTGGATTTATGTGGTTTTGTCCCCCTTCCAACCCTGGGGATTTGAAGATTTCTACTTTATTTCTTTCTTAAAAATTAACTTAAAAATTTTCAACATTTTTAATTGTACAACATACATATAAAATGCATAATTTATATTTTGTGTGCTTAGTTGCTCAGTCATGTCTGACTCTTTGCAACCCCATGGACTATACAGCTCTTCAAGCTCCTTTGTCCATGGGATTCTCCAGGCAAGAATACTGGAGTGGGTTGCCATGCCCTTCTCCATTCATATTTTACTACTCAATAAATTTTTAAAAAGTAAATTACTGCTTACAGCTGTATAATCAACACATAGCTTGGAAAATAGAATATTATCCTAGAAACTATATTCTTGTATCTTAATACTGTTGCTGTTCACCCTTACCTCCAAGATATGATGACTATCCTGACTTCTGAGACATCTGTGTCTTTCTGAGACTTGACAACTCATTTCTTTTCATGGCACATTGCCTGATTTATGAAATATTTTTGCTGTTTTTTGTAGGTATATATTTATATTCATTGCAGTTTTACTTAGTATTTCCTTGATCACATGGATGAATTTACATGGATTACATAAAATGAACTCTAGAATCTTTCATATGTTCATTGACCAAGGGATTTTGTTTATGAAATACTTATTTATATCTTTGCTCATTTTTCTGTCAGATTTTTTGCTATTTCCCCACTGATTCCTTGATATTCTTCATGTATTGTGAATACCAATCTTTTGTTACTTATATGTGCTAGACATATTTTCTTCCAATTTTTTATCTTCTATTTAGTCTGATTATGATGACTTCAATAAGCAAAAGTTTAAGGTGACTGAATTTTTCAGTCTCACCCTATATGACTTCCACTTTGCTATGGAGTGGCTTGTGTCTCACCCAGCCTCAAATTCATTTGTTGAGTTTCCAATCTCCAATGTGACATTTGGAGAGGGGGCCTTTGGGAGATAATTAGGTTTACATGGGGTCACAGGGTGGGGCCCTCATGACGAGATTAGTGCCTCTGTAGAAAGAGGCATCAGAGTTTTTCTCTCTTTCATGTTCTCTGTCATGAGAGGCCACAGTGAGAAGGCATCTATTTACAAACTAGAAAGAGAACCCTCACCAGAATCTCACCATGATGATCCCTAATCTCAGACCTACAGCCTCCAGAATTCAGAAAAAATTAATTTTTGTCATTTAAACCAACTGGCCTATGGTTATGGCAGCCTGAGAAGACTATTAATAGAATGATCTAAAGGATGTCTTGTTAGAGAAGAACCTTCTATATCCTAAATCCATGCAGAGAATCACCTGTATTTCCTTCTAAATATTTTGAATTTTATCATTTAAATGAAGCTGAAGAAATCTAGGAGTTTTAGGCTCCCTAGGATTGTGGTAGCCACCTACATTGGAATTACCTGAAACCTCCTACTGAAATCCACATTTAGTAAAAGGACTAATATTAAAACTCCTGTACCTTACTTCCACAGTATAACTGGGAGATTGAGATGACTATAAACTTCAATTTGAATGTAATTAGAAAAAACATAAGATGGGCAGAGTTGTGGCCAGAACCCCTAGTATTGCATAGAACCCAGAAAAATTTGCACAGAAAATTGTTAAGTACAGAGTCAGGCTGGCAGTGACAGAGGCATGCTGGCAGTGGCAGAGGCCAGATAATATCAGTACATGTAGGACCCTACTGTGTGAAGGAAGGAGTCCCAGCTTAAGGTAACTGCTGAAGGCAAAAGTGAGTAGTTCAGAGGACTCACATGGAGGAGCTGAATGAAACAGGCTTCAAAGAGCATAGACTGGAACTGATAGTTTAGGGAGGCATCCATTCTTGGGTAGAAAAAGGGAAGCAATCTGGAAATTGGAGATGTTCTTTGAAAGCAGCAGTCAGTGATTATAAAGTAGGCTTTTAATCACTGAAAGGAATGAAGAACCTGAGAAAGGCTGGCCACAAAAAGGTACCATAAAATAAAACAATGTCCAGTTTTTTTGTTACAACAAAAGGAGGAAACCTTGAGCTGAGAAATCAGAGAAGGCACTTCAGTCCCCTGCTGCATCTCAGTCCATAAATGCCCCTTCTGGCTAAAATACTAGACATATTTAACATCTTTAAAAATAAAAAACAACAAGCCAAAACTAATGTGCAAATTCCCCAGATATACAATAAGAAAACAGTAGATAATAAAGTTCAAAATTGTTTTGCAAATAAATGTACACAAGAGAAATGCTGCCACAAAGTGTAAGAACATTGAAACAAAAATAAAACAAAGGGAAAAAAATGAGGCATTCAAAATGGAAAAATCCATCAGCAGAATTGCAAAAACTCAGAAGAAATGGTTTAAACACAAGAAGCTATGAAAGGATATTTGAGAAAACCTGAAAACATTCTCAAAAAGGACAGTCATCTCAGAAATGAGGATGAATTATTGACACACAGGGATTAACAAATATGACTATATGATACAGAGGCACAGATGATAGAAATGAGGAAGGTCAAGAAAATCATGCAGATATAAGGAAGAAGAGAACCAAAAAAGCTGAGGAAAATTGAGAACTTTTATAGGTTTCAGGTTATAACTCTCACATAAAGTAAATCTAATAAATAGATAAAGACCTTTAAAAAAAACGAAACAGAACCAATATTTCAAAATGTAATTCAAGGAAATCTTCCTGAAATTATAGAACACTGAATCTGTACACTGAATTGTCAACTTGGAGCTTATTTTGGCATTAGACACTAAAGATAAATTTCTCTGGGCTTCTGACAGAACAACTAAGTTCTTTCAAAGGAAATCAAAGCAGGTTGTCATCCGACCTCTCAGCCACAAGATTTTTTTTCAGAATAGTTTAGCTAGATCTATAAGATGTACAAAGAAGTAATGAGCTAATGATATTAATATAATCTCTAGCTAAGTTATAGAGAAGGGAATGGCAACCCACTCCAGTACTCTTGCTGGAAAATCCCATGGACGGAGGAGCCTGGTAGGCTGCAGTCTATGGGGTCGCTAAGAGTTGAACATGACTGAGCGACTTCACTTTCACTTTTCACTTTCATGCATTGGAGAAGGAAATGGCAACCCACTCCAGCATTCTTGTTTGGAGAATCCCAGGGACGGGGTAGCCTGGTGGGCTGCCGTCTATGGGGTCGCACAGATTTGGACACGACTGAAGTGACTTAGCAGCAGTAGCAGCAGCTAAGCTATCCTTCAGGCTTCCCAGGCGGCGCTGGTCGTAAAGCATCCACCTTCAGGGCGGGAGAGCTGGGCTCGATCCCTCTGTCAGGAAGATCTCCTGGAGAAGGGAAGGCAACCCACTCCAGAATTCTTGCCTGGAGAATTCCATGGACAGAGGAAACTGGCAGACTACAGTCCATGGGGTCGCAAAGCATTGGACATGACTGAGCATGCACACACACATACAAGCTATCCTTCAGGGATTGAGATCAGAGAAGAACTATTTTGAACATGCAAGGTCTAAGGGAATAGCATGCTTCTGAGCTTTTCCTGAGAAATCTAGCAGAGTGATAATGGGGAAAAATTTGAAAGAATTGGTGTTGAACATTGAATGTATAATTAATGGTCTAAACAAGTGTTGGCATAAAATGTGAAGATTATGTTAGTATTATATACTCTGTATATAAATAACAACTTATAAAGGCAAAGAGAAAGAAAGTGAAAGAGAAAAGTAAGATAAGATAATTGATTGCCTCATAGGTAAAAATTGGAAATTCATAGATATTATTTAAAACTGACAGAAGAAACTGAAATATATTTCAGAATGAAAAATAAAATACTGAGACAATGTGATTATTTCAAATGGGATGTGGATGTTAGATGATGGGCAAAGGGAAGGTAGATAATAGAAAAAGTTCATAAGCTGAAAACTTGTTGCTCATAGCAGAGAACTAATAAATATTATGTGAAGAAAAATGGAACTCAGAGTAATATATGAAGGTATAGTTGCAAAAATAACTTTTCATTATCCATTCTTAGTGGGACATAATCTAAGAACAAAAAGTGTTCTAGAAGTTTTCAGCTTTTACAAACAGGTTTATTATTTGCTCAGTTGCTCAGTTGTGTCTGACTCTTTGCGACCCCATGGACTGCAGCTTTCCAAGTTCCTCTGTCCATGGAATTTTCTAGGCAAGAATACTGAAGCAGGTTGCCATGTCCTTCTCCAAGTATCTTCCTGAACCAGGGATCAACCCTGGGTCTCTTGCATCTCCTGCACTGGCAGGCAGATTCTTTACCACTGTGCCCCCTGGGAAGCATTATTTTTTGAAATTACTTTATGTATTTTGTGGGATAATACAAGAAAGTAGTTATGTTGATATCATTACAAAATAAATAAAACAAAAATTTTTGGTATAAAAAATTTTAAAAATATAAAAAGAACAAACAGAGTTGAAAATAGCACTATAAACTCATGTTTCTAAATGTATAGATTATTCAGTTCTGTACACTAAAAAAGCTTAGAGAAATGACATCTCAATATCAGTAAACTCTGCAGGTGCCCAGATTTTGATTTCTAAATGCCATTCCTCGCAAAGGAAGTAGAACCTTTTGATAATTGGCTAATTTTAAGTTTGGACTAGGAAATGTAGACAAACCAATCTTTGGCCAGTAAACAAGGAAACTTTCCAAGATCAAAGGGTTTCCATCAGAAAGAATGCCAGAGCAACTTTGAAGAGGTTTGATTTGAATATGAAAATAATACAGACAAAACAACAGACACATAGTAACCTGTTAGTCTACAAGGATACTCAGAAAAGGAAAAGTTTGTAAATAGTAGCAAATAAACAGCAAAACTCAAATTAACAAAATTTACTTTAAAAATCTATAGAGGGTGATTGCAGCAATGAAATTAAAAGACACTTACTCCTTGGAAGGAAACTTATGATCAACCTAGACAGCATATTAAAAAGCAGAGACATTACTTGGCCAGCAAAGGTCCATCTAGTCAAGGCTATGGTTTTTCCTGTGGTCATGTATGGATGTGAGAGTTGGACTGTGAAGAAAGCTGAGCACCGAAGAATTGATGCTTTTGAACTGTGGTGCTGGAGAAGACTCTTGAGAGTCCCTTGGACTGCAAGGAGATCCAACCAGTCCATTCTAAAGGAGATCAGCCCTGGGTGTTCATTGGAAGGACTGATGCTAAAGCTGAAACTCCAATACTTTGGCCACCTGATGTGAAGAGCTGACTCATTTGAAAACACCCTGATGCTGGGAAAGATTGAGGGCAGGAGGAGAAGGGGATGACAGAGGATGAGATGGCTGGATGGTATCACCAACTCAATGAACATGGGTTTGCATGGACTCTGGGAGTTGGTGATGGACAGGGAGGCCTGGAGTGCTGTGGTTCATGGGGTCACAAAGAGTCGGACACGACTGAGTGACTGAACTGAACTGAACTGACTTTAAAAATCATTATAGATTGCTGTTACATTAATTCTGTGGTAAAAATTTATAATTGGAGGGAAATCAATAAGCATCACTTCAGCCTTTCTAATAAGACTTTTATCTTGAACTTATCAAATAAATAACCCTAGTTTATGAGAGTAAGCTCTTCTGTACAGAAAAAGGTCAGCTAAAAAACTACAGTCAAGCAATCACCATTTATAACCCTAATGTTTAAATGATTTAGGCAAGAATCATCAGGGGATGCAAAGACCATTTGGTGAAGCACTGATAGGGAACTGAATAATTTCATGTTTCCAAAGTAGCAACCTACATATTTTAGCTGGACACATAAGGAAAAGTAATTTTACAGTAGAAGGATTCATCACCACCTTAACTCTATGATCAAGTGAGATAAGCTGACATTAGGAGTATTATTATGTGATATAAAATAAAGTTCACAGCATCACTTATGAGGTATTTTTGCAAACATGCTTAGTCTGAATCAAATTAATCTTTAAATTTAACTTCCATTTTACAGAAAACAGAGACAACAGAGGAAGAAATTAAAGTGATTCATGTTTCAATCAGTAAAATTTTGAATGTGAGAAATTCTACAGGAGTAGAAGCAATGAGATAACATGAGATGAGTTGGGTGACTTTCCAGATTAAGGGAAGTTAAAGAGACATAATAGCTGAATTCAATGTGTGACTTTTAATTGGATCTTGATTTGAATAAACCAAATATAAATGCTATTTTAAAGCAGTTGGCAAAAACTGAAACTTGACTTGGAATTAGATGTTACATATGAATTATTGATAATTTTATGAGGTATAATAATGTTTGTGTGGTTATGGAGGAGAATATCCTCAATTTTTATAAAGTCACACTGAATTATATAGGGTAAAATATTGTGATGTCTGTAAATTTATTTTAAAATACTTAAGCAAAAAGAAGTTAAGCAAATATGGCAAAATATTAACAGCTGTTAAATTTAGATTATGGCTACAGGGATGATTAATTTTATATGTCAATTTGCACAGATATTTGGTCAAACATTATCCTGGATGTTTCACTGAAGATCTTTTTTTTTTGGATGCAATTAACATTTAACTTGCAAAGAGTCGGACATGACAGCGATTGAACTGAACTGAACTGAACCTTTAAATCAGTGGACTCTGAGAAAAGCAAATTACCCACCATGAAGTAGGTGGATCTCATCCAATCAGTTGAAAGCCTTAACAGAATAAAGGCTGACTTTCCCTGAACAAGAGGGCTTTCTGCCAGTAGATTGACCCTGGACTGAAGCTGCAACTCTTCCAGTCTTCTGGCATCCCCAATCCTATTATGGACTCACTTTGTTTCTCTGGAGAACCATCACTAATACAGGGATAAAAGTGATCATTTTACTATTGAAAAATTTTTCTTTAAGTTTAAACATTTTAATAATGTTAATATTCAATGTATAGTCATCTACTACCCTTGAGAGTCCCTGGGACTGCAAGGAGATCCAACCAGTCCATTCTGAAGGAGATCAGCCCTGGATTTCTTTGGAAGGAATGATGCTGAAGCTGAAGCTCCAGTACTTTGGCCACCTCATGTGAAGAGTTGACTCATTGGAAAAGACTCTGATGCTGGGAGGGATTGGGGGCAGGACGAGAAGGGTATGACAGAGGATGAGATGGCTGGATGGCATCACTGACTCGATGGACCTGAGTCTGAGTGAACTCCGGGAGTTGGTGATGGACAGGGAGGCCTGGCGTGCTGTGATTCATGGGGTCACAAAGAGTCAGACATGACTGAGAGACTGAACTTAACTGAACTGAACCCTTATTATTGAATAGTGCATCCATTTTCCATTGATCTACAGTGCCAGCGTTGTTCATAACCAGGTTTACATGTATGCATGACTCTTTCTTCCTTATTCTGCCTTTTGGCTTACTATTTGCTGTGTTCCAATACTACACTGTCTAATGTAAAATAATTTGAAGATAGACCCTCATATCTGGAAAGAGAAATCTCCTCAGATTATCCTTCCTCTTTTAATGACCTTTTTGTTCTTATTAGAAATTCATTTACAGTAATTTTAGTATTTAAAAATTTCATGTTTATCTGAACACTATTGAAATATTAACTGCATCTTAAGATCTGTTTGGGAAGAATTGACATCTTTAAACTGCAGAGTTTTTCTATCTTATTGTATGTTATGTTGTTGCATTTTATAATGTCTTTTTAAATGTGCTTTAACAAAGTTTTATAATGTTTGTAAAGTTTGTTTCCATAACAAGCATGAACATGTTTTTTTTATAGATTCATTTTTTATTACCTTTTATTTTGTGTTATTTTTAAAATGGCATATTTGTAAAAGGATATTTTCTAAATTATTTAAAGTTATATAAAAATGTAAGTGGATTTTGTATGTTGCCTTAATGTCTAGGAAACTTATAAATCCTTTTTTATTCAAAGATTTTCTTGAGTTTCTTTTGAATCTTTACATTACTGGTTATATCTACTGAAAATATTAACTTTTTAAACAATCTTTTGACTATTATTTCTTTCTTTGTTTCTATATTTCTAGCAGGGCTTCCAGGACAGTTATGAAAAGAGCAATGATATGCTAATTGTATTCCTAATATTAAAGATGATTCTTTGTTATTTAAAATTTTTATTTTCAATTATGATATTCACTATGGGAGTTTTATAAATTTACTTCTATATTAGAAAGCTTTTCTTTTGAATTCTCAGTTTATGCAAAGTTTCTGTCATGAATATATGTTGAGTTTCATCAAACACTTTTTTCCTGCACTGTTGAGATTGCTAAGTTTCTCTCCTCTAATTTGTTAGTGAATTTAATGATATTACATTGATCATGACATATTTTCTTTTTTATAGAATTTTGGATTCAGTTTAAGATATTTTGGTCAGAAGTTTTGTATCTGTTCATCAAAGTGAACTGCCTCTAATTTTATTTTACTTTTTTTTTTTTGATGTGCTTTGCTTTTCAAAATTGAAGTATCAGTAAAATAAGTTGAGGGGTTTTGCTCTTCTTCTAGTTTCTGGAAAATGTAATAATATTGGGATTATCTGTTCCTGAAATATTTACTACAGTTTGTTTTGCAAACTTAGGTCTAAGCCAATTGTTTTCTTTGTGAGAACATTTCAATTACTCATTCAGTTTTTAAATTTCAATTTTTTATTTATTATTGAATCATTTTACAAATTTTCTTTTATTGATGGGGGAATAAAATGTTTTATCTGAGTACAAAAGTAGGCAAAACTGTAGTCTTAGAATCAGGAAGTTGATTTATCTAGGTTGGAGGGGAACTTGGAGGTACTTCTCTGATGTGGAAAATGTTCTCTCTCTTGAGTTGGGTGCTGATTACAAAGTTGATGCAATCTATGGAAATTCACTGAGCTGTACACTTATGAACTGTGTGCTTTTAAATTCACATATTACACTTTCTTATAAATTTTAAAAATATTTAGTCTAACAATATAAAGAAAAATAAGGAATTACAAAGTGAGATTGGTTTAAGATATGCAAAAATTAATAAATAACAGGATCTGTATTATTATAACATTACCATAATAGGTTCAATAAAAATATATTAGTTTGATATATGCCAAAGGCATTAGATAGAATTTAATAGTGATTCCTAAAAAGCTCAGTAAAGTAGAATGTTCCTTTAACATGCTAAAGACAAAATCCATAACAGAACAGGTTTATTTGACTACATAAAAGTTTAAAATTCTTTTCATAATAACTATATCAAAGGGTAAATTATAATTTGTGAAAAGTACATGCTGCTGTAATGTCAGATAATGGATTATTATCATTATAATAAATAGACCTTTTACAAGTGAAAAAGGAAAAGTTGTTATGTCTAAGCAATCCAAGAGAAAAATCCAAGAGAAAAAACTGGATATTTTTCATAAGTTTATTATTTCTATTTTTTACATTTATATTTTATAGTGTTTTGATCGAGGATTTCAGGCTTAAAAGTAAAGCCTATTAAAAGTTACCATTTGTGAGAAATACTATTTTTATGCACTATCTGTGAGCATATAGAGCAGCATAAACTTGTTGTAGGATAATTCAGCAATATTAATATATAACTTGTTTAAAATGGATTTATTTCTGATTTAGCAATTCTATGAATAAAACCTAAGTAAATAATCATTAATCTATAGAAATATCTGTCAGTTGCTTTGATTATCTTTATAATAACAAAAATTTGGACTCCGACTACCTGTCAGCAATACAGGGTTGATAAAGTTATTCAAATTAGAATCATACATTGGGAATATTATTAGGGATTAAGATTATGTTATTGATGAATACTGAATGAGATAAGGTTTTTATTCTACTGTTAAATGAAAGAACAGGTCAGCAACTAGATTTGTGATGTATACATATCCTCATTCATATAGATATGATATATACATCTATGTGATATATAGATGTGGATATTCATATGCATGTATATGTCATATATAGACATTCATATCCATGGATTTATTTTTATCAAGTTTTTGACAGTATCCATGTAATAGAATTACAGACCGTGGCTTTTACTCATCTGTAACTTCCATAGTTTTAAAAATGAATATGTATTTTTGTCTGTAATGAAAGGAAGTACGAAGGTATAAAATACTTGCTGTGAGACTATTAAGATTTGCAGACAGTAACAGGAGTGAAATCTGTTTCTTTGATTTTTGCGTTGGGCACAGCAGTCCTGGAGCTGCCGTGTCTGGTACCCTTCTCTGCCTGACAGTGCACCTCACCTCCGGGTCTCAGCGAAGCAGCGCTCTTTACTTGCGCACGAATAGGCACTGATTGGACTGGAAATGCAGCTGATCCAAATGTCCTCAGTGCAGGCTTCTGGGAATCCATAACTTGTCAAGGCACAAAGGGCTTTTCCTAAAGTAGATTCCTGGTAATTAGCTATCCCAATCATTGTAGTTCTCTGTGGAATTTACTTGGAATGTGGTGGCTTAATAGCTGTTTTTTTTTTTTTTTTTTTTTTTTTTTTTGAGGCGACAGATCACATACTCAACAGGAGGAGGAGAGGCTAAGAAATAAAGATTAGATGAGAATAAGGAAGAAAGGGAAGAAGGGAGAGAGAGAGGGAGAAACTTGAGTTCATCTCCAGGAACGTCTTGCCTTGACAACTTGCCAGTCCTAACGTACATGCACCCTCAAGGTGGCCTGTGTAAATCTTAGCATCCTTACAGCGGAGAAATGCCTAGATGTTATCCACAGTGATGAGGATGAAAGTTGATAATACAGTTACTCCTCAGATGCTATTAATACATTTACTTCTTTCTTGTTTAGTCACGTGTTACTAAACACTGCCTGAGTGCATAAGAGCAGAGGAGATGGTCTTTTAGACATTTTACTTTACATTCTTGAGTGTATGTGTGTGTGACCTAAATATTTCACAATAGGAGAAGTTATATTTTGAAAGTATAGGAATTGAGAGGAATTGGGAGCTTCTAGTATTTTCTGACTCTATATTTTTAATCCCTCTTCCAAATAAATAAGCTCAGGTTAAAAGCAATCCTGAAAAAATATACATTAAACTCATTAAATATATTGAAAGGAGAGAGGCTTGCCAGATAGAGATGTATTGTTGCTGTCAGGAACGTTCTCTAAAATTTGGAAACAGGCAGGAGAGATTGCTAGGGGTACTCTTAGGCCACTACCTGCTGGACCGTCTGGAGGCTGGGTTCTCATCCAGCTCTATGGGACTGAGGTTAACTTGGAGATTTTTGTCTCCTAGAGATGTAACTCATTTCTTTCCCGTGGAAGAGACAACCTCAAAGGGTATGGTTCACTGCACTGTAAGACATAAATTGGTTTTATTTTTAACCTAGCTATTTTATCCTAACAGTTCTTTATTTAATTGCACATATGACTAGCTTCTCAAATACTCTTTGACCTGGTTATAATAATTTACTGGTCCCCTCATTAATTAATGAAATTGAATAAAATACTTGATATTTTCATTTCATATTTGCATGAAAATATGGATTTTACCTTTTTATTTTTTTAAATACACTTTTTAGTCCTCTTCTGTAAATCTGTTTGTTTTTCTTTTGGAGAAAATACTCAGTATGGTATACTAACTATTGCTGTAATTCCTAGGTGGGAGGTTTAAAGAATTGTAAGATTATTTTCCTTTAATAAGTGATGCAAAATAATACATGTTCCAGAAATCTGCCTTAATCACAGGTTTACCAATTTCTTCCTTACTATGACTACTTTCACATTTAAGCAGAAATATTTTAAAAGGTGTTTTGTTACATTTTACCTGTTATTGTTATAAGTATTTGATTTGACACAAAGCAACCAGTTCTTTTGAGCTTTTCACATATGCTTTAAAAACAATAGGTGGTAAATAAACACTTATTAATAAAAGTATTTAAGAGCCAATATTTCTCTGATATTTTACTTTACTTCTTCAAAACATCTTTTAAAAATTCAGTATAATCTATAGGTCGCTCTATATCATCTACATTTAGTCACCTGTAGTAAGAAGCAACTTCATTGAATTTTTCTCATTTTTTGCTTAGAGTTACCACATGAGAAATGGTGACATGTCAGATGAGGTAATTTTCAATATACTCTTTTATTTGTTTTTCTTGTCAACAAACATTTGTTGAGAACCCTTCTGTGCTATGCACAATTATAGAAGTTGAATATGTAGATTATTTCAGGAAATCAAATAATAACTAGGAAGGACTATTTCTAAGTATAGATTTGAAGCAAAGGTAGTTAGTTATTAAATTTCCCATTTCTATTCTGATTATTTTTGTCTTAGAATCATATCTAAGACTTTGGAATAAGTGCATCTTCTTCCTTGAAATGTTCTGTTGAAAAACTAACAAATTCCTCGTAATTCTTCTATTGCATAGATTATGTGATGACTTATGCCTTATGGTTTTCTATTTCAACTTTGACATATAATAACTTCACAGTTCTTCTACTCAAAGTAAGTAACTTTGGTTGATTTCCATTGCCACTTCCCAAAGGACTTGCCTCTACCATAACTAAATTTTGCTATTCCTAAATAAAATCAACCAAAAAATTTAAAAAGTCATTTATACTAACTGTCATAAAAAATAGTAAAAATTTAAGCCAAAAACAAACTTGGGGTGAAAACTTGAGGGGAAATGTTTTACTTTACATTATTATTTTGCTGTGAGTAACGGAATTACTCATTCACTATAGATCAAACACAGTGTGAAAAAGAATGTAAATAAAAAGTGAAATGAAATCAGCCAGTATTATGGTTGACAAACTGATCATTCCTTCCAATCCACAGAATGACAAAGGGGTATTCATATAAATTGATGGCACATAGTGAGTCACGGACCAAGAAGGGTCAATTAACTTGCATGAGTTCATATAGCAAATTAAATTTTGCCTACATACAACCTCTGACTCAAAGATTTCAGGCAGAAATGTCCTTTTGGCAATCACCTAGGAGATGGTAAAAAATTTTTTCAAAGTTAAGCAAATATTGTGGGTGGATCCATGTACATGCCAAAAATATTGAAGTCAGTAGTCATATTTTCATTGGCTTTGTGTGATTTCTGGGGCTAACTAGAGGGCAGAGGGTAAGGAAAATTGCTGGGAGAAAGTGACAGGGACTTAGGAAATGAAACCTGGAAAGGAAGCACAGAATATTTCTGATTATTGAGAGAGTATTTCTCCGATAGTAGTTAATCTGGAAGTTGTGCTCTTCCTGCTAAAATCCTGAGTGGCTTAAAAAAATGAATACTCACTGATGTATAAGATACAGAGTGGTTGTGGCAAGCACATTTAAACAGTTTACGTTGATAGAAAATCAGTATTTCAGGCAAATATGATGACTTACGGGATATGAAATGGTTAGAGCTTTCAAAGTGTTGTTTAATGAAACTTCCTTTTGAAGTCTGAACTTTGAGCAAATAGTGTCAGTTTTGGTATGAGAGAGTAACCATTCTTCCAGGCAGTTGTGTAATGCTAACCAGATATAAGTACACAGGATAGTAATGATGAAGAAAAGGATGACAAAATTAGGGGCTCCAGCGTAAAAGGAGAGTCTCTAATCTTATCACATTTGACTTTTGTAAAAATCTTTCAAATGGGTCTTACATTAGGCCTATTTTCCAGATGAGGAAATTAAGACTGAAAGAAATTAAAATATTTATTCAAAACTTAAGGACTAAAACAAACAAACAAAAATCAGCTTGAGGACCATTACCATTTGATTTTTCGTGGCTGAATCCCACTTGGTAACCCTCTTCATCACTTCTCTAGTCGGGAGGGACTGTGTTTGCCAACAAAGCTCTTCTGTGTTGCAGCTGTACACCGTATCAGGGAACATCTACGCATGTATGTGGATACATGGCTCTCGAGAAGTTCTGTTTGCAAGCAACAAACTGACTCTTACTTAAGGGAACCATGAAATGTATAGGCAGGTTGGTAGACCAGAATGGGTGAACAAGCTGGAGAAGCCAGTGGGGGTATTAGGCCCGCTTTGGGGGCTTCAACATCAGAAGCTTATGTATTTCTCATTAGATTTTCAGTCACTTGTATTTTCATTTAAATTTTCGCATTCCCTAGTGAGAAATTCTTAATAGCTTCAGGTATTGTATGTAAAGGTCAAGCAGATTACAGTATATGTGAGAAGGAGTGTTAGCAACACTGACATGATAACTGAGGGGGTGATTACTACATGTATGTATGCAAGTATACTTATTCCTGTTTATTTACATAGGATGTATTTGTATTTAATTTTGGTAAACTATAGAAGCTGAATTATAATGGACAGGTCTGATTGTTCTTGGCTTAAGTTTTTTTTTTTTTAAAGCTAGGATTTATTCCTTTAGATATTGTTAAGATGTATATGATCTATATGGGCTAAAATAATATTTTACAGTAAAGGCTTTTCTTCTCAGAGTGAGCAAATCTAGTCTCTAAAACATGAGCTTGAACCTTAATCCTGAACAAGACCTAATGTTTTACAGGGAATTTATTCTTAACACTTAACTGTACAAAGTTTGCTAGCAGACTGTTAATTTCCTTCACATCAATTCATCACTTTTTCCTCATAAAATGATCAGAGGAGCTTGGCCCAGTGGAAAACACAGGAATAGTACTAATGCTTCTGATTTAACAAGGCTGGGTTTTTCAGTAAAAAGGTTTTGGGTGTATTAACAACCACTGGAGACTTTGCTACATGGTTCACTTTTCAAATACTTTAGAGTTATTATCACAGACACACATTTAGTTGCTCTCTCAGCTCTATTGCTGCTGTTACTAAGTCGCTTCAGTTGTGTCCGACTCTGTGCGACCCCATAGACGGCAGCCCATCAGGCTCCTCCGTCCCTGGGATTCTCCAGGCAAGAACACTGGAGTGGGTTGCCATTTCCTTCTCCAATGCATGAAAGTGAAAAGTGAAAGTGAAGTCGCTCAGTCGTGTCCAGCTCTTCACAACACCATGGACTGCAGTGAACCAGGCTCCTCCATCCATGGGATTTTCCAGGCAAGAGTACAGGAGTGGGGTGCCATTGCCTTCTCCGTCTCAGCTCTATTAGTGACCCTTATAATCTCTAGAAACAACTTCTCACATTTTCTAGAAAGGAGAATGTAATAGAGTAGTTGATGTTGAGAAGATCAATTTGGCTCCCTACTGGGAGGGACCATATTTAGTAATTTCACCATTGTCTGGCCTTCTATTTGCTTATTCCTGTAGCTTCTCATAGAAATGATAGGTGCAAAGCCAAAAAGCTCTGCTCCTAGTAAATACTGTGAGTGTTTTCCCAAACACAAAATTATTCGAAGACAACTTAAGGTAGTAGAAATGACTTAGTGTTCATTAAATTTTGAGAGGTTTACGGGAGAGATGGAATCCTGTGGAAGAATTTATTTTTCCTCATGGGCAAGAGCACATGGCTCTGCTCATCTGAGCTCTGAAAGGAGAAGTAATTAGTAGTTGGTTTCTCGTCATTTACATATGCTCTGCTGATTATCCAAACAAGCCTCACAAGGAAGTGAGCAAGAATTATGATCTGTCAATTTCATGTTAAGGAACCTGAAAACACAGAATTCTGTGCCCCAGAAATATTTGCCAAGCAAATGCCTAGAACTTCAAACCTACAGGCAGGATTTCCCTAGATACAGCTCCTGCCACTCTTTCCTACTTGCAGTTCTGGAAAACTGCAAGAAAGCAGGATGCCAATCAAAAGGTAGCTGCCCTTTGAGACGCCGTGTTCCTTGAGGCTCTACTTTACTTTCTAGGATGTACTTCTGATGAAAGTTACTGCATTTTCTGAGGACTTCTGAGTTGGTTACTATTAAAAAAAATAAGTACTAGTAAGGCAAACTTTAACTGAATACAGTTATTTCCGAGAGCTCTGTGTACGGGGGATAAGGGAGGAGGTGGCCAGCGCCCTTAGCCAAGTTTTACAGTTGTCACTTGTGGGAGTCTCCAGTATCTTAGAAGGCAGTGAAGGCATCCTCTATGTAAACAGAGCTTTAAGTAGGTGGAGACTTACATCATCCCCGAAAGGAAAAGGAAGAAAATATTCATCTTCTTTCTATCTCAGTTGAAACGGCAAAATATCCAGAAGCCCAGGAGCGTCCCACTTGATACATTCTTGCCAAGAACACTGGCCTTGGACTGCATCTTCCTTCCTCAGACAGCATCCTCAGGAGGAGAGCTATTCTTGCAAATGGTCCAACGAGCTGCCTCACTAAAGAGGGAGCAGACAGCGTCTTGATTATGCAGTCCTTTTGTCCTTCCAGATGGATGCAGTTTATGATCTGAGTCCCACATATAAAAATAGTACATTTATGATGGAATTTTATATAATCTGGCTTTTCACCTGCCAAGGGGTGGGAGTGCAAACATTTCCACTCTCAGAAGAACTTCTCCATGGAAATGGTCCCTATCCATTGCTTCCCTGCAGGGTGGCCTGAAGAATACAAGGGCACCTCTGAATGCACTATACCGTAGTCCCTGTGGCACAGGGAAGAAGTCATGTAAATAAACCCGAAACAAATGTAGTTGCTCTACAGATTCCAGTCATATAAAGTAGCTATTTAGAATTCAAACTCATAGAATTCAAACTCATGCCTCTAAAGGGCTGTCACCTACTAGCTTGCTGTGCAATGCTAAGGAATTAATTTAGCCTCTGTAAATCGTAGTTTCCATGTATGTAACAATGATATCATGTATCACATAGGTATTTGGGAGGATAAATACATAAAACAAATAACATTATATTTAGCAAAATTATATCAGCTAGATTATTGTTGTTACCAGTGTGACTGTGCTAAAATTAGAAGATTGAATCTCATGGCCTATTCTATTGGTCACCCTTATTATACTCACAAAATGTGGTCTCTGTGTGCATTGTACAATGATATTTTCCACTCTCTTGAGTGATTTGTCTAACTGCAATCACTAATGATCCCATTACATATATGTTATTATCTGGTTTCAACTGAGCATATCACTAGACTGCTTTTAAATTAGCCTATGGCTCTATTGGGAGAAGGCAATGGCACCCCACTCCAGCACTCTTGCCTGGAAAATCCCATGGATGGAGGAGCCTGGTAGGCTGCAGTCCATGGGGTCGCTAAGAGTTGGACACGACTGAGTGACTTCCCTTTCACTTTTCACTTTGAGGCATTGGAGAAGGAAATGGCAACCCACTCCAGTGTTCTTGCCTGCAGAATCCCAGGGACGGGGGAGCCTGGTGGGCTGCCGTCTATGGGATTGCACAGAGTCGGACACGACTGAAGTGACTTAGCAGCAGCAGCAGCAGCATGGCTCTGTGATTCCTTCTCTTAAAAGTCTGGAGGTCACAAAACCTCTAGGAAACATGAATCAGTTAGTTCATACTATTTTCTTTTCTTTTATTAAATTTTTATTTTTACTTTATTTTACTTTACAATACTGTATTGGTTTTGCCATACATTGACATGAATCCACCACGGGTGTACATGCGTTCCCAAACATGAACCCCCCTCCCACCTCCCTCCCCATAACATCTCTCTGGGTCATCCCTGTGCACCAGCCCCAAGCATGCTGTATCCTGCATCGGACATAGACTGGCGATTCGATTCTTACATGATAGTATACATGTTTCAATGCCATTCTCCCAAATCATCCCACCCTCTCCCTCTCCCTCTGAGTCCAGAAGTCCGCTATACACATCTGTGTCTTTTTGCTGTCTTGCATACAGGGTCATCATTGCCATCTTAGTTCATACTATTTTTAATTAATTTTTATTGAAGTATAGTTGATTTACAATTTTGTGTCAGCTTCTGCTGTACAGCAAAGTGAATAAATTAAACATTTACATATATCCACTTTTTTTAAGAGCTTCCCTTTAGAGCTTCGCTGGTAGCTCAGTTGGTAAAGAATTCTGCAATACAGGAGACCCCGGTTCAATTCCTGGATCAGGAAGATCTGCTGAAGGGATAGGCTACCCACTCCAGTTTTCTTTTTCTTTTTTTTTTTTTTCCACTCCAGTTTTCTTGGGGTTCCCTTTTGGCTCAGCTGGTAAAGAATCTGCCTGCAATGCGGGAGACTTGGGTTTGATCCCTGGGCTGGGAAGATCCCTTGGAGAAGGGAACAGCTACCCACTCCAGTATTCTGGCCTGGAGAATCCCATGGAATGTATGGTCCATGGATTCACAAAGAGTCGGACACAACTGAGCGACCTTCACTTTCACTTTTACTCTTTTTAAAATTCCTTTCCCATGGAGGTCATTATAGACTATTGAGAAGAGTTCCCTGTGCTATACAGTAGGTCCTTATTAGTTGTTTATTTTATACATAGTTGTGTGTAGGTCAGTCCCAATCTCCCAGTTTATCCCAGCCCTACCTTTTCCCCCCAGGTAACCATCCTTTTTTTCCCTTCATAAATAGGTTCATTAATATCATTTTTTTCAGATTTCACATATAAGTGATATTATATGATATTTGTCTTTCTCTGTCTGACTTAATTCACTTAGTATGACAATCTCTAGGTTCATCAGTGTTGCTACAAATGGCATTCATTCTTTCTAATTTCTGAATAACATCCCGCTGTATATACGTACCACACCTTCTTCGCTCATTCCTCTGTCAGTGAACATTTAAGTTGCTTTCACGTCTTGGCTATTGCAAACAGTGCTACAATGAACACTGGGGCGCGTGTATCATTTTGTGTGATGGTTTTCTCCAGATTTATGCCCAGGAGTAGATTCGTGGATCATATGGTAGTTCTATTTTTAGCTTTAGTGTAGGAAGCTCCCCTTTCCTCCACACCCTCTCCAGCATTTATTGTTTATAGACTTTTTTGATGACAGCCATTCTGACCAATGAGAGGTGTTACCTTGTTGTAGTTTTGATTTTTATTTTTTTCTAATAATTCGTGATGTTGGGCACATATTCATATGCCTGTTTGCCATCTGTATAACTTCTTTAGAGAAATGTCGATTTAGACCTTCCACCTATTCATACCATTTTTTAAATTTAAAACTTTTTAGCTTCACATTACATATTATGTTAGACCTTAATGAAAACTTAGCTTATTGAATATTACAACTTTCTGTGAAATATAGAAGACAAATTGCCATCTCTGTAGGGATATTAAGTGTGGTAGCTAAAGGTCAATGTACATGTGCACACAGTAAAAATTGGAAAACAGAATTAGCTATAGTTAGTTATTAAGCTCACACACTGGGCTCAGTTTCCTATGCAATGAAACAATGATCACCAGTTTTTCATTCCAGTATCTCTTTTTGCATTTTAACTAGATTCCGTTTAGCAACTTTCACTAAACATTCAGCTTCTGTTTCTCAGATTTTTCCACTAAATCCTGAGAATTAGAGCTTTATTTCTTCCTCTAGATTCTCTAGTTGTTAACTTTACTGAGACAGTGCCCTTCGAATCTTCCCTAACCTTTGACCTGGAAAATCACTGAAACCTACAGGATAGGGATGGGAAACAAATGGCAGGAAAAGACATGAATTGACCTGGAAATGTTGGAGCAAAGACATTCATGAGTCAGAATGATAAGAAAAAAAGGAAGGCAGATGTTAAACACAGTTATAATAACGTGATACCAAATTCGAAAAAACCATAGTAAAGCTTCTATATCCTCTTTCTGTCTAGCCACCTAGATTCTCCCCCCCAGAAGTGAACCATGTGAGTAGTTTCTTATATATTCTTCCATACCTCTATCTTCTATATCGAGTTTAACAAACAGTAATGCACTGGATGTACTCTGCACAGCACCTTGCCTCTTTCACCCAAAATACATAACTTGGAGATTATGTAGTATTAATACTCTAAAATCCCTTGATTTCTCTGTGCTGCTTCAGTGATACCTGTTTAACCAGGTTCTACTTAATACTGATATTCAGCTTTTTGCCATTGCTGACTGCACTGCATGGAACAACCTTGAGCACATCTCTTTGCACACATGTGAGTGTGCATTACTCAGTACTCAGTTCTGAAAAAAGAAAGTGCTCCATTTTATGGAGACAGGAATTCCACACAGCCAGTCCCATACTTACACATCATTAGAGGATCATTGGCACAGATGGAACAATGGTCTTTTGGGCAGATGTTCAAGCAATTGATGGGCCATGGAACTTTTCTGCAACCTCTGTAGTGCCTCCTGCAATACTGAGTCCAAAAGCATATCTCATAGCTGTGATTCAGGGATCAGTTCAGTTCAGTCGCTTAGTCGTGTCCGACTCTTAGGGACCCCATGGACTGCAGCACGCCAGTATTCAGGGATCAGGAAGCCAAAATCCAGAAAAAATTGCCTCCATTGAGATTGCCTATTCAGCAGACAGTCAAAAGAGGCAAAAAAAAAAAAAAAAAAATAGTGGCTTCATTTGTACTTCAGACATCTGAATCTTATGTGTTGTGTTTTAGTCATCCAGTCGTGTCCAACTTTTTGCAATCCCATGGACTGCAGCAGGCCAGGCCTCCCTGTCCCTCACCATCTCTCGAAGTTCATGTCCATTGCATTGGTGATGCCGCCTAGCCGTCTTGTCCTCTGACGCCCTCTTCTCCTTCTGCCCTCAGTCTTTTCCAGTAGCAGGGACTTTTCCAATGAGTCAGCTGTCCAAATCAGATGATCAAAATACTGGAGCTTCAGCATCAACATCAGTCCTTCCAACAAGTATTCAGGGTTGATGTCGCTTAGAATTGACTGGTTTGACCTTGCTGTCCAAGGGACTCTCATGAGTCTTCTCCAGCACCACAATTCGGAGGCATCAATTCTTTGGTGTTCTGCCTTCTTTCTGGTTCAGGCCTCACAACAGTACATGACCACTGGGAAGACCAAATCTTACTTGGTTACATTTAATTAATGGAACCTAATTTGCTTTTAGAACTTTGATTCCACAAGAGTCTGGGAAATATTGATTTTCTTTGTCTAGACTGCAACTCTGTGAGAAAGGACTCTAGAAAAAGGCAGGAAGGAGGGTGTGTGAGTCAATCCAACAGAGAAAAGAGCTGTTACTTTAACTGATGATACTGTTCTAAAGAATTTACCAAATCTTTCACAGAAACACTGAAGTAAAAGTCCCATTATTGCGAATAATTGACATGAGTGATTTTCTACTGACAGGTCATACTTGACTGCCTTCAATCACCACCACTCTCCCTCACCCCCACCTCAGTAACATATTCCTTTTGGCCAAAGAAGGTGGTCCCAGAGAAGGAAAAAGAGTTTCCTTTAGAACAAAAAGACAGGGGAGCTTACACATAGATATAACTAGCTTAATCCATGGCTACTCACACAGGAAGGTAAACGGAAGTCAGAGTCAGGAGTGATATCAAAGTCACATGCCCCAAGTGGGGAAAAAACAGAGAAGAAAAAGGGAGAAAGCAATACCAAAACATGAGCTAGGTGATAAAAATGTTCACTTGTTGGAAGTAATCATTAAAAGGATTTTTCTCATTAAAGTTGACAAGAGTCACTATAATTAGGGCAGAAGTTACGAAGCAGTGTAAGCATGAGGGCATTGTGAACAGTTGTTTGGATAGAAGGTAATGACCATGTTGTTCATAAGCAATCAAAACATAGAAATAAAGCACGGTGGCTGCTGTTAGGCATTGGTGGGTAGTTAGAATACCATTTTGCTGATATTAAATTAGAATGGTTAAGAGAGCATATGTTTACTCACTGTTTCCATGTAGAAGACAGCAAAGCATGGTATGAATAGGAGCACTGAGGGGGAACTCCCAGAAAGAAGACATGTTAAACTCTTCTTAGAGGATACTTCAACTATTCAGTATAAGTAATAAAAGTGCAACTTCAGTGGAGAACCAACATTCTGTGAACCACAGAGAATTGTGGTCCAATTTTTTGAGGAATTTCTTAGAGGGAAAAGTACTATCACCTGGGCTAGGCTTTATATAAGGCTGGCAATTCCATTCTTTCTTTTATTCAGACCAAAATATTTGGAGTCTTTTTAAAAGAAAATATTTATTTTTAATTGATGGATAATTACAATGTTCTATTGGTTTCTGTCATACAACATGGATCAGCCATAGGTATACATATGTCCCCTTCCTCTTAATCCTCCCTCTCACCTCCCATCCCATCCCACTCATCCAGCTTGTCACAGAGCCCTGGTTTGGGTTCCCTGAGTCATACAGCAAATTCCCACTGGCTGTCTATTTTACACATGTTATCATGTATGTTTCCATGCTACTCTCTCCATTCGTCCCACTGTCTTCTTCCTACCACCCCTCACCCCCTGTGCATAGCTCTGTTCTCTATTTCTGCATCTCCGTTGCTGTCCTGCAAATAGGTTCATCGGTACCATTTTTCTAGATTCCATATATATGCAGTAATACATGATATTTGTTTTTCTGACTTACTTCACTCTGTATAATAGGCTCTAGGTTCATCCACCTCATTAGCACTGTTGGAGTCATTTTACATTTTACAGTCGTTTCTTTCCATTTTACAATTAAAAAAGAGTAAAGTACATATATTCTTAAAGCTATCATCCTAACCATTTTAAAATGTACAATTCGGGAATGTTAATCACATTCACATGATTGTGCAACCAATCTCCAGAACTCTTTTCATCTTGTAAAACCAAAACTCTCTATCCCTTAAGTAACAATTCCCTCTTTCCCTCTTTCCCAGGCACGGCAATGACTACTCTTCTTTCTGTTTCTGTGAAATTTGACTACTGTAGGTACCTCAGATAACTGGAATTGCATGATATTCATCTTTTGGAGACTGGATTCTTTCAAGTGGCATATGGTTTATCCATGTTGTAGCATATGCCAGAATTCCCTTCATTTCTAAGGCTGCTTGTTTGCTTTCTCTGGGGCTGACTTTCTTCTTGAAGTCCACATCCAATTATTATGAAATCCTTTGAATCTGCCTTCAAAGTGACTACAGAGCTAGCCACATCTTGCTTCTGCCACCGTGATTACTGTGGTCCCAGCCAAAATCACTTTTCCCCTGCATTTCTGCAACTTGCTCCCTCTCTCCTCTTTTCTAGCCAGCATCTACAGCAATCTCTTAACAATCAGGTCACCTGTTTGCTCAGAATCCTGCAGTCTCTTCTCATTCTGCTTCAAGCAGAAACTAAAACCTCCACCTCAGCCTGCCAGGCCCAGGAAGTCACCAGCTCTGCCTCCTGCTGCTCTCCCTGCCCACCCACCCCTCCACCCACATCACACTTTCATCCCTATTCTTCCCTGAACTGGCAGGTGGGATCTGACAGCAGCGCCCTTGTCCTGATAGCTCTGCCAGATATCTCTGTGTTAGTTAGATATGCTAACTCTATTATTTTCTTTAAGCATTTTGTCAACTATAGGGTAAAAGAGCCCTCACCTGACTAAGCTTACTGAAAATACAGTCCACCCTACTGCACACACTCCCTTACCTCTACCACTCCTTCCCTCTCCCACACAACTCCCACTCATACTTAGTCCCTAAGTTGTGCCCCACTCTTTGCGAGCCCATGGACTGTAGCTCACCAGGTTTTTCTGTCCATGGGATTTCCCAGACAAGAATACTGGAATGGGTTGCCATTCCCTTCTCCAGGGGATCTTCCCAACCCAGGGATCGAACCCAGGTCTCCCACATTGCAGGTGGATTCTTTACTGTCTGAGCCACCAGAGAAGCCCAAGAATACTGGAGTGCGTGGCCTATCCCTTCTCCAGGCGATCTTCCCAACTCAGGAATTGAACCTGTGTCTCCTGCGACTTGTGCGCTGCATACAGGTTCTTTACCACTGCACCACCTGAAGCCTCCCCTGACAATCAGCAGCTTCCAAACTGTTATAGACCACACTCATGTATGTGTTAATGGCTTATTGTCTGTCTCCCCCTGCTAGATATGTACTTTTACCTGCTCTGTTTGTAGATGCATCTCAAACATTGAGAACCATGCCTGGTGCAGAATGAGCGCTCAACACAAGAATGAGAGGAAAGATCCCCTCCTCACACCTCTTTGGGCAGGTATTTTAATAGGTTATAACAAGCCTGTAACAGTGTGTGAGTAAAGAAGGAAGCAACCGAAAGGTCCCTGTTACTACTTCATCTCCCACTTTTATCTACATTTTCATACCAAAAGAGCTTGTTTCTAAATGTCCAGTGGGAAAAGGTGTGGTGCAAGGTAGCAAGGACCCTGGAGCCTAACACACTGCAAATTCACAGCCATTTTTTTACTGACTGAATGCCTTGGGGAAAGTTAGTTTTTTTATCCTTATTCTTCATCTATGAAATGGGGATATTATTAATTGGATATTCCTTATAGGTTATGAAAATGAAATGAGATAATTCATATAAAGTGCTGGCACTTGATAAATTACTTGTTGGTAAATATAATTATAAAGCATTTAAAGACAACATTTAGGATGTTATGCATTCTTCTATAATCTCACTTATTATTTTAATTTACTTAATAAACTTCTCTGTATGTAGGTAGTATGAAGTTTGAGCTCAGTACTGAATTATCAAGAATTGAGATAGTCATATATGAATTATTTTACCATATTGTAGATTCTCAGAAGTCCATATTCAAGTAAAAGTATGAGACATAATATATGATTAAATATAAGAGAATTTTGATTGTCTGTTTAGCTTTTCCATGGTACTGATGATCATGATATGACTCACTGTACCTCTAACTTAATGGTATTTTCTCAAAAAATTATTGCAAATGATAATGAGCTATTCATAGCTTCACCTTTCAAATAATACTTTATTACTTGATACTTATATTCTATTTTTAATAATGCTTTTCTTTTTGCTAGGTTATCTGGAGTATACCAGTTAAAAATTTTAAATTTATAGTTTCCAGTTAGTTTCAATATATCAGTTACACGTCTGAGTTAAGCATTTGTACTCAATTTTAATCACCTTTTGGGACCAAATAGTTGCATAATTGATTAGTAACTCTTGATATGGTGGTAATTTCTTCATGAACATCTTTTGATTAAATGTGGAAGTTTAAGCCAATTGAAAATTTCCCTTTTGTTATATAAATCTTATTTCAATGTTTGAATACATTACCCTAATGTTCAGTGCTATTTCCCATTTTTGAAAACTTATTTTGTGTGTGGGTATTTGAAATGATCAGAGATATTACCAAGAAAATGACCAATAAGCCATAAAACTGCTCAACTCGTTACTAGTGTAATTTATTTGTTAACGGGAAAGTTTCATTTTCGATTACTTTGGAAGACAGTATAAGAGTATGCGTAGCAGTTCCCTGGGTATATGGTCTTATTGTCCTGTCCACAATTTATTTAAAATTTCTGCTTCTGCACTTGTGTTGAATAAGTGTGAAACTAAGGCCATTGTGTTTAAAAATGTAGTCTAGGAATCTGAGCTTTCAATGGAGTCAGATAGGAAACCTGAGAAATGTGCACAAGAGAGAAATGCTTATTTCATTCTCCCTGCTTGCTTAAGAAAGCAGTCTACCTTCAAGTGAGACCTTCATATCTACAACTTCACCAGCATGTGCAACAGCAAGGAAAAAGACCTAAAGAAAGCATTCTGCCAACAGGCTTCCCCAAACAGGATAAACTCCGTCTCTTTACCAAGGAGATTTTACCCAGAGAGATTTTAACTTGAATTTAAACTTTTCATCACACCACTTCTCGAAAAGTGAATGTCTTCTGAAGTGTACCCAAAATCTGCCTCCATGATTACCTGAAGTCTTCAAAAGATTAAGAGACAGGGCCTTTCTTTCCAGCCAACAGAAGGTCATGGAGTTTTTGAATGTTTCTCAAACCTGTCAGAAAACAATTGCTTTAGAGCAGCTATTAAGATTTGTAAGACCATAGAAAAGCTTAGTTAGTTGTCTTTTATAAACACTTAGAACATCTTTGGATCAAAGAGACATTCATAGAAAACATTTTTAGTTGCTAAAATATGTGTTCATGTTTGGATTTTTCCAAATATGTGTTTGCATTATTTTAGTTTATAAAAACTCTTTGTGGTAAATAAGGGAAAAACAGAAGAGAAATGTGAGATGGTCTCTTCCTAGAAAGCAAATATTGAGGATAGAAATGATTTCTAGAAATGAATAAAGTGAGGTGGGAGCAATAAGCCTCCGAGTCATTTAAAACCTAAGCTAATATCACGGTAATCCAAGTCTATGCCCCAACCAGTAACACTGAAGAAGCTAAAGTTGAACAGTTCTATGAAGACCTATAACACCTTTTAGAACTAACACCCAAAAAAGACATCCTTTTCATTAGAGGGAACTGGAATGCAAAAGTAGGAAGTCAAGAAATACCTGGAGTAACAGGCAAATTTGGCTTTGGAGTACAGAATGAAGCAGGGCAAAGGCTAATAGAGTTTTGCCAAGAGAACGCACTGGTCATAGCAAACACCCTCTTCCAACAATGCAAGAGAAGACTCTACACATGGACATCACCAGATGGTCAATACTGAAATCAGGTTGATTATATTCTTTGCAGCCAAAGATGGAGAAGCTCTATATAGTCAGCAAAAACAAGACTGGGAGATGACTGTGGTACAGATCATGAACTTCTTATTGCCAAATTCAGATTTAAATTGAAGAAAGTGGGGAAAACCACTAGACCATTCAGGTATGACCTGAATCAAACCCCTTATACAGTGGAAGTGAGAAATATATTTAAAGGACTAGATCTGATAGACAGAGTGCCTGATGATCTATGGATGGAACTTGGTGACATTGTACAGGAGACAGGGATCAAGACCATTTGCAAGAAAAAGAAATGCAAAAAAAGCAAAATGGCTGTCTGGGGAGGCCTTACAAATGACTCTGAAAAAAAGAGAAGTGAAAAGCAAAGGAGAAAAGGAAAGATATAAGCATCTGAATGCAGATTTCCAAAGAACACCAAGGAGAGATAAGAAAGCCTTCCTCAGTGATCAATGCAAAGAAATAGAGGAAAAGAATAGAATGGGAAAGACTAGAGATCTTGTCAGGAAAACTAGAGATATCAAGGGAACATTTTATGCAAAGATGGGCTCAATAAAGGACAGAAATAGTACAGACCTAACAGAAGCAGAAGATATTAAGAAGAGGAGGCAAGAATACACAGAAGAACTATACAAAACAGATCTTCATGAACCAGATAATCACGATGATGTGATCACGCACCTAGAGCCAGACATCCTGGAATGTGAAGCCAAGTGGACCTTAGGAAGCATCACTATGAACAAAGCTAGTGGAGGTGATGGAATTCCAGTAGAGCTATTTCAAATCCTGGAAGATGATGCTGTGAAAGTGCTGCACTCAATATGCCAGCAAATTTGGAAAACTCAGCAGTGGCCACACGACTGGAAAAGGTGAGTTTTCATTCCAATCCCAAAGAAAGGCAATGCCAAAGAATGCTCAAACTACTGCAAAATTGCACTCATCTCACACGGTAGTAAACTAATGGCTCAAAATTTTCCAAGCCAGGCTTCAGCAATACGTGAACGGTGAACTTCCAGATGTTCAAGCTGGTTTTAGAAAAGGCAGAGGAACCAGAGATCAAATTGCCAACATCCGCTGGATCATCAAAAAAGCAAGAGAGTTCCAGAAAAACATCTATTTCTGCTCTATTAACTATGCCAAAGCCTTTGACTGTGTGGATCAAAATAAACTGTGGAAAATTCTGAAAGAGATGGGAATACCAGAGCACCTGACCTGCCTCTTGATAAATCTGTATGCAGGTCAGGAAGCAACACTTAGAACTGGACATGGAACAACAGACTTGTTCCAGATAGGAAAAGGAGTACGTCAAGGCTGTTTATTGTTACCCTGCTTATTTAAATTCTATGCAGAGTATATCATGAGAAACACTGGGCTGGAGGAAGCACAGGCTGGAATCAAGTTTGCCAGGAGAAATGTCAATCACCTCAGAATATGCAGATGACACCACCCTTATGGCAGAAAGAGAAGAACTAAAGACCCTCTTGATGAAAATAAGAGGAGAGTGAAAAAGTTGGCTTAAAGCTCAACATTCAGAAAACGAAGATCATGGCATCTGGTCCCATCACTTCATGGGAAATAGATGGGGAAACAGTGGAAACAGTGTCAGACTTCATTTTTTGGGGCTCCAAAATTACTGCAGATGGTGATTGCAGCCATGAAATTATGAGATGCTTACTCCTTGGAAGAAAAGTTATGACCAACCTAGACAGCATATTAAAAAGCAGAGACATTACTTTGTCAACACAGGTCCGTCTAGTCAAGGCTATGGTTTTCCAGTAGTCATGTATGGATGTTAGAGTTGGACTATAAGGAAAGCTGAGCGCTGAAGAGTTGATCGTTTTGAACTGTGGTGTTGGAGAAGACTCTTGAGAGTCCCTTGGACTGCAAGGAGATCCAACTAGTCCATCCTAAAGAAGATCAGTCCTGGGTGTTCATTGAATGGACTAATGTTGAAGCTGAAATTCCAATATTTTGGCCATTTGATGCGAAGAGCTGACTCATTTGAAAAGACCCTGATGTTGGGAAAGACTGAAGGCAGGAGGAGAAAGGGACAACACAGGATGAGACGGTTAGATGGCATCACCTACTCGATGGACATTAGTTTGCGTGGACTCCGGCAGTTGGTGATGGACAGGGAGGCCTGGCATGCTGCGATTCATGGGGTCACAAAGAGTCGAACACGACTGAGCAACTGAACTGAACTGAATGATAGTTGTGATTGTTTCCTGTGAATTCACTGACCCCATGTAAATAGAATGTGATTCTAGATTACGCAAAAAAAAGTGTTAACAGATGATAAAAACTCAACTCCTCATGCCCACAAAAGAGGACATGAAGTAGTTTTCACTAGGAAAGTTGCAAAGTGTTGCACAATGAATAACAGTGTGTCCCAATGTCCCCTAAAATGAGAACATACTTTTTTGCCCAATCAGTAAATTATTCTTCCTGACAGAGTTGATGGAATACATTCCCCTCACTCACTGTGGTGCAGATAGAAAATACAATAGAGAAGATACAGGCAGTAGAAATACCAGTTTACAGTGGAGAGAGAAACTCACAAGCATACCACCATGGTAGAAATCAAGAGGAAAACCATTGAGCAGCATATGTTTATTACCTGAAAAGTACCTGAAAGTGAAAACCTTTTCTATTAGGAAACAACACTGAAGTGTGAACCAGTAAGAGAAAGGAAATGTGTGCTGAACAAGAATGTCGTCAGATTTAGGAAGAAAAACATGGCCTGAACTAGAGACAGGATGAATGACTTTCAGAGCTTTCCTAAAAGTTAATATAAGATTTGTCCTTACTTTGTTGTCAAGATTTATGACAGAATTAACTGCAGAGTAACCTACAGATGGTTCTCTTTCTAAAGTGTGTATGCCTTTATTTTCAGTCCTTTCTTTTCACCTGTCTTGAGTTAATAAAACATCTTCAGTCTGGACGATCCATTCTGGTTGGTTTCTGTACACTTGCTACAGTCTAGATTTTAGAGCCCAGAAAGAAGAGCTAAAATGTAAGACTCCCTTATAGGAATTTTGCCTTAACAAAATTCTATCCTTCTATCTGGGTTCATGTTATATATGCATATTTTAATGTATGGTCTATACTGTGTTCTTGAAAGTGAAAGTGTCAGGAGCTCAGCTGTGTCTGACTCTTTGCAACCCATGGGGTTCCTCTCTCCATGGGATTTCTTAGGCAAGAATACTGGAGTGGGTTACAATATCCTCTTCCTGATCTTCTCCATCCAGGGGTTGAGCCTGGCTATTCTGCATTGCACACAGATTCTTTATCATCTGAGCCACCAGGGAAGCCCACTGTATTCTTAAATATGGCTAAATATATTTCCGATTTCTCATGAACTTTCATTTAATATCATGGATTTCCAGGGAAGCAAAAGGAAAAAAAAATCCCTCTTTCTGTTCAGCTCTCTCATCTTCCCAGCCAGAAGAACTTGAGAAAGACTTATTGGTTTTGTTTCTCTTTCTTATCACTTACTTTTGGGTTCTAGAGCCCCTTTTGAAAGAGTGTTCTTGTATCAGTCAGGTTTGCTTGGGGAAGCAGAAGCCATTCTTAGTATATTTAGCTGAAACCAAATTGATATATGTAAAGTATTTGAGGCTTAGATAGTTATTGGAAGAGCTGCAAAGCAAAGATCCAAAAAGCCCCTTTTAGGAAATCTGGAAGTATAGGATTTCATAGAAGCCACCAGTTGGTTCTAGTTGTCAGCAGAACTTAAATAGGAGCTAGCAGAATGCTCATAATACAGGTGTGCTAACCTCATCTGCTTTCCTCTTCAGATCTTCATCTCCCCCTCCCTCCTTTTACCCCCAGGAGCTTGAATGGAGTGAACTGGGGTCTAGCACTCATCATCCTCCTCATCTTCTTCTAGCTTCCAGTTGGGTTTGGCCAGCAAGGAGCATCAATAGGCAATCAGGGGTGGAAATGAGTAAGGTTAGGGTAATTAGCCTCCTACCTTCCTTCCTCAAGGTTAGTTCAGAAAGTCTGCGTCCCTTGACTGCAGCTGCTTTCAAATTAGTCTCCTCTCACAATATACTCCTTCCAGGTTTTAGTAACTGTTTCTTCCTCACTTTTTCAGCCTGAGAGATCCTATCTACATTCTTCCTTGTGGTTCCACATTCTAAAATATTTTTGTAAATACTCCTTTAGTAAATAAACCCTCCATGAGTTATTCTAACATGAGTGTGCCAACTATTTTGTATTGGAAAGCTGACTGATAAAATAATTTATATCATAAGTGTTTCCAAGTAGCGCACCTTAAAGATGGGTGTCTGGAATCAAGTGACCCATATTTAAAGGAGGTTGGGACTAACCTGTTTGCCAAGATGACAAGAACATGTGTAATCCATGGCTTGTGGAAGAATAAGATAAGGCACAAGTACAGGCAAGACATAGATAGATGGATTGGCTGAAGAATTTGGCTATTTTGTAAACAATGAAGATTATAAGGACAATAGAATCACCCACTTTTCTCTTTCAGCCTCAGATAACAAAGACAGAAATTAATAACCATAGCATATAATTAAGAACATGAAATTGGACGGCACCAGGATAGCTTTAAAGGTTTTTCTCTTCTCCAGAGGTTGGAATCTGGAAGTGTGAGGGTGAGGTGTGCAGAGCTGTAGCTCCAGTTAAATGTTCAGTCTTCCCCATCCCTCACTCTAAGGCAGAGACACTGATGGGAAGAGGTGCGTCCTTGAGATCTGAGCTGATGACATTTGAGAAAATGGGGGCTAAGACTGAGATCTTTCACCCCCACTTACCCTGCATTTCCCTTGCTTGTGGAGGGAAAGGTCTCCTCTCTCCATAATTCCCCTCTTAAGTTTTTATGCCACAGGCAGCTGCTTCAAGAGCTAGTACTGATTCTCCTCCAGGTCCACCCTGACTATTTCTCACCAATATTTCTTTGCCTTTATAATTATATACCAAGAACGCCCTAAAAATTTAAAGATTTCAAACAGCTGTTAAGTAAAATATTTTGAGGTATTCAATAAAAGTTAAATATAATTAGTAAAAATGTTTTTGAAAAACTACAAAAATGTCTTTTGTGTTTACACTATCTCTGAATTTCCCAAAATGACCATTAGGTAGCTCAAAGGTTTTTTCCTTCACCCTACAGAAGAAAGGAATAACTAGAGTTTGTCTAGAGATTTGGCAAATTTTAATTAACACAAAAGTGTTATGAAAGCTTTTGTCTACCAAACTTAATGTATAGTTTTTAAACTCTGAAAAAAATCAAGGAAAACTTGTCTTCCAAGTAAATGTATAACATATGTAAATGATCTAATGATTGAACATTTTCAAATTAAAAGCATGTATTCCTATTTTAGATCAAAGATGGGTACAATAACCTTGAACAAAGTGATTTGTTTCCAGATTCTGGATTAATAAAACATTTTTTTTCATTCACTTAAATTATGGACAATTAGGGCATGACTTAACATGTAAATTGTCGGAAGCTTACTGATTATTTCAGTCTTTCTTTAGATTCAATAGCCAACATATATCCCTTGACTAAGAGTGATACAGGCCTAGAAAAACTTATGAAAACTTAAGTTGGTATATTTATAAAGTATCATGAAATCTTAGTGGTTTTCCAGGTTATATAGACTCTTCTGTTGACAAAATAACCTTAATGCTTTCCAGTCAGTTGTCAAACTGTGAAATATGGTTGCTTTCCCCATTCACATGTAGCTGTGCATCACCAAAGTGCTCTAAGGCCAGCCACCTCTTCCCTTCATGGAAGGAAGGAGAATCCCATGATATTTAACTTTTTAAGGGGATTATCCATCCCTTGTAGAGACCTCTTAGTCAGAGACTTCCCTGGAATATTCTGATTTACTTGTGTTCATGGATGTTTCATTCTTAAAAAGAAAAAATTAAAAATTTCCAAGTAGATTGTGCTATCACAGACATGAATTTATCATTAAAATGTCAACTTTTCAAAGAATTCAATCAATTCAGTTGGATAAATTAATTGCTACTACTCAGACCTGTCTTCTGAAAAAAAAAAAAAAGGGTAAAAGACTAACTGTTCATACTGATAGGAGATATATGGTTTGAGGTTAGTCCATGACTTTGAAAATTTGGATTATAGGGATTTCTTTACTACTACAGGAACCCCTAGAAAATGGATGACAAGTTAAAGTAATTGGAACTTCTTTGCTGCTGCCTAAGGAGATTACTATAGTAAAAGTGGAATTTACCAAAAAATGTTCATGATATTAACCTCAATAGTGGAAATAAGTTTGCCATGATACTGAGCCAACTTTGTGAATATTTTAAAGATCCCATTGAGGATGTTTTCAAGACATGTCCTACCTGCTAATAACAAGGTCGTGGTGAGCTCACAGATGTAGAATATGGACAGGGATGTAAGCTTTAGGACCCCTTTGAATGTCTCCAAATATGCCATGTTATTGCTGATGCTTAATCTCTCAGTCATATCCGACTCTTTGTGACCCTATGGACTGTAGCCCTCCAGGATCCTCTGTCCATGAGATTTTTCTGGGCAAGAATACTAGACTGTGTTGGCATTTCCTTGTCCAGGGGATCTTCCTGATAAGTCCAGGGATCGAACCCATGTCTCCTGAATTGGCAGACAGATTCTTTACCATTGAATCACTAGAGTAAGTTCTAATTAGTGTTATTTATTTTTCAGATACCTTGATTCAAAACTATGATTATAACGGTAGAAAAAAATAACATGAGTTTTAGTTCTCAGTTTGGGGAGCTCCAACTTCTCTCTCCAGTAAGAGAGGCACACATTTCATTGGCACTGTTATTTAAGAATACCGTAACTTAGACAAGCAAAAGCTGAGAGATTTCAGCACCACCAAACCAGCTCATCAACAAATGCTAAAGGATCTTCTCTAGATAGGAAACACAGAAAAGGTTGATAAACTTGAACCCAAAACAACAAAGTAAATGGCAATGGGATCATACTTATAAATAATTACCTTAAATGTAAATGGGTTGAATGCCCCAACCAAAAGACAAAGAGTGGCTGAATGGATAAAAAAACAAGACCCCTATATATACTGTTTACAAGAGACCCACCTCATAACAAGGGACACATACAGACTGAAAGTGAAGGGCTGAAAAAACATATTTCATGCAAATGGAAACCAAAAGAAAGCAGGAGTAGCAATACTCATATCAGATAAAATAGACTTTGAAATAAATGCCATGAAAAGAGACAAAGAAGGACACTACTTAATGATCAAAGGATCAATCCAAGAAGAAGATAGAACACTTATAAATATATACGCACCCAACATAGGAGCACCGCAATACGTAAGGCAAATGCTAACAAGTATGAAAGGGGAAATTAACAGCAACACAATAATAGTGGGAGACTTTAATACCCCACTTACACCTATGGATAGATCAACTAAACAGAAAATTAACAAGGAAACACAGACTTTAAATGATGAAATGGACTAGTTAGACCTAATTGATATCTATAAGATATTTCACCCCAAAGCAATGAATTTCACCTTTTTCTCAAGTGCACACAGAACATTCTCCAGGATAGATCACATCCTGGGCCATAAATCTAGCCTTGGTAAATTCAGAAAAATTGAAATCATTTCAAGCATCTTCTCTGATGACAATGTGGTAAGATTAGATGTCAACTACAGGAAAAAAACTATTAAAAATACAAACATATGGAGGCTAAACAACACACTTCTGAATAACCAACAAATCACAGAAGAAATAAAAAAAGAAATTTAAATATGCATAAAAATGATAGAAAAGGAAAACACAACAACCCAAAACCTATGGGATTCAGTAAAGCAGTGCTAAGGGGAAGGTTCATAGCAATACAAGCTTATCTCAAGAAACAAGAGAAAAATCAAATAAATAACCTAATGGTACACCTAAAGCAACTAGAAAAAGAAGAAATGAAGAACCCCGGGGTTAGTAGAAGGGGACAACAGAGGATGAGATGGTTGAATGGCATCACCAACTCAATGGACATAAGTATGAGTAATCTCTGGGAATTGGTGATGGATAGGGAGGCCTGGCATGCTGAAGTCCATGGGGTTGCAAAGAGTCAGATGCGACTGAGTGACTGACTGGGTGACTGACTGATAGCAAGAATCAACAAAACTAAAAGCTGGTTCTTTGAGAAGATAAATAAACTAGACAAACCATTGGCCAGACTCATCAAGAAAAAAAAGGAGAAGAATCAAATCAACAAAATTAGAAATGAAAATGGAGAAATCACAATAGACAACACAGAAATACAAAGGGTCATAACAGACTACTATCAGCAACTATATGCCAATAAAATGGACAACTTGGAAGAAATGGATGAATTCTTAGAAAAGTATAACCTTCCAAAACTGAACCAGGAAGAAATAGAAAATCATAACAGACCCATCACAAGCACGGAAATCAAAACTGTAATAAAAAATCTTCCAACAAACAAAAGTTCAGGACCAGATGCTTCACAGGTTAATTCTACCAAAAGTTGAGAGAAACTATCCTAACACCTATCCTACTCAAACTCTTCCATAAAATTGCAGAGGAAGGTAAACTGCCAAAGTCACTCTATAAGGCCACCATCACCCTAATACCAAAACCAGATGAAGATGCCACAAAAAAAGAGAACTACAGGCCAATATCACTGATGAACATAGATGCAAAAATCCTTAACAAAATTCTAGCAAACAGAATCCAACACATATTAAAAAGATCATACATCATGACCAAGTGGGCTTTATCCCAGGGATGCAAGGATTTGCAAATCAATCAATGTGATACACCACATTAACAAATTGAAAGATAAAAACCATATGATTATCTCAATAGATGCAAAGAAAGCCTTGACAAAATTCAGCATCCATTTGTGATAAAAACCCTCCAGAAAGCAGGCATAGAAGGAACATACCTCACCATAGTAAAAGCCATATATGATAAACCCACAGCAAACATTAACCTCAATGTTGAAAAATTGAAAGCATTTCCCCTAAAGTCAGGAACAAGACAAGGATGCTCACTCTCACCACTACTATTCAACATAGTTTTTGAAGTTTTAGCCACAGCAATCAGAGAAGAAAAAGGAATAAAAAGAATCCAGATTGGAAGAGAAGAAGTAAAATTCTCACTGTTTGCAGATGACATGATCTTCTACATAGAAAACCCAAAAAACAATACCAGAAAATTACTAGAGCTACTTAATGAATATAGTCAAGTTGCAGGATATAAAATCAACACACAGAAATCCCTTGCATTCCTATATACTAGCAATGAGAAAACAGAAAGAGAAATTAAGGAAACAATTCCATTCACCATTGCAACAAAAAGAATAAAATACTTAGGAATAAATCTACCTAAAGAAACAAAAGATCTATATATAGAAAACTATAAAACACTGATGAAAGAAATCAAAGATGACACAAATAGATGGAGAAATATACCATGTTCATGGATCAGAAGAATCAATATAGTGAAAATGAGTATACTACCCAAAGCAATCTATAGAATCAATGAAATCCCTATCAAACTACCAACGGTATTTTTCAGAGAACTATAACAAATAATTTCACAATTTGTATGAAAATACAATAAACATTGAATAGCCAAAGCAATCTTGAGAAAGAAGAATGGAGCTGGAAGTATCAACCTGCCTGACTTCAGGCTATACTACAAAGCTACAGTCATCAAGACAGTATGGTACTGGCATAAAGACAGAAATATAGATCAAGGGAACAAAATAGAAAGCCCAAAGATAAATCCACACACCTATGGATACCATATCTTTGACAAAGGATTCAAGAATATACAATGGAGAAAAGACAATCTCTTTGACAAGTGGTGCTGGGAAAACTGGTCAACCACTTGTAAAAGAATGAAACTAGAACACTTTCTAACACCATACACAAAAAGAAACTCAAAATGGATTAAAGATCTAATTTTAAGACCAGAAACTATAAAAACTCCTAGAGGCAAAACACTCTCTGACATAAATTACAGCAAAATCCTCTTTGACCCACCTCCCAGAGTAATGGAAATAAAAGTAAAAATAAACAAATGGGACCTAATTAAACTTGAAAGATTTTCCACAATGAAGGAAACTATAAGCAAGGTGGAAAGATAGCCTTCAGAATGGGAGAAAATAATAGCAAATGAAGCAACTGACAAAGAATTAATCTCAAAGATATACAAGCAGCTCATGTAGCTCAATTCCAGAAACATAAACGACCTAATCAAAAAATGGGCCAAAGAACTAAACAGACATTTCTCCAAAGAAGACATACAGATGGCTAACAAACACAGGAAAAGATTCTCAACATCACTCATTATCAAAGAAATGCACATCAAAACTACAATGAGGTACCATCTCATGCTGGTTAGAATGGCTGCTATCAAAATGTCTACAAACAATAAATGCTGGAGAGGGTGCAGAAAAAAGGGAACTCTCTTACACTGTTGGTGGGAATGCAAACTAGTATAACCACTATGGAGAACAGTGTGGAAATTCCTTAAAAAACTGGAAATAGAACTGCCATACAACCAGCAATCCCACAGCTGGGCATACACACTGAGGAAGCCAGAATTGAAAGAGACATGGGTACTCCAATGTTCATCACAGCACTGTTTACAATTGCTAGGACATGGAAGCAACCTAGATGTCCATCAGCAGATGAATGGATAAGAAAGCCATGGTACATATTCTGTATGTACACATTGTACATACATGTAATATGTATTTACAATTTAATGGATTTCCCTGGTTGCTCAGATGGTAAAGGGTCTGCCTACAATGTGGGAGACCCGGCTTCAATCCCTGGGCCAGGAAGATCCCCTAGAGAAGGAAATGACAACCCACTCCAGTACTCTTGCCTGGAGAATCCCATGGATGGAGGAGCCTTGTAGGCTATAGTCCATGGGGTCACAAAAAGTTGGACACGACTGAGCGACTTCACTTTCTTTCACTCAGCTATTAAAAAGTAAGCATTTAAATCAGTTCTAATGAGGTGGATGAAACTGGAGCCTATTATACAGAGTGAAGTAAGTCAGAAAAAAAACACCAATACAGTATATTAATGAACATATATGGAATTTAGAAATATGGTAATAATGACCCTATATGCGAGACAGCAAAAGAGACACAGATGTGAAAAACAGACTTTTGGACTCTGCAGGAGAAGGCTAGGGTGGGATGATTTGAGAGAATAGCTTTGAAACATGTATATTACCATATGTGAAATAGATCACCAGTCCAGGTTCGATGCATGAGATAGGGTGTTCAGGGCTGGTGCACTGGGATGACCCTGAGGCATGGGATGGGGAGGGAGGTGGGAGAGGGGTTCAGAATGGGGCACACATGTACACCCGTGGTTGATTCATGTCAATGTATGCCAAAAACCACTACAATATTGTAAAGTAATTAACCTCCAATTAAAATAAATAAATTAATTTACACACACAAAAAAAGAATATCATAACTTACAATTGGGCTTCCCTTGTGGATCAGCTGGTAAAGAATCCATCTGCAATGTGGGAGATCTGGGTTCAATCCCTGGGTTGGGAAGATCCCCTGGAGAAGAAAAGGCTACCCACTCTAGTATTACACAGAGTAATCTCCACAGTCCTCATAGTCCCAAACTTCAAGAAAGATAAAAAGAAGCAAGAAGATTCTCAAACTATACAATTAACAAAGTTTTCTGGAATCTTGAATTTATTGAGGCCCAGAGTACTGCAAATAGCCTTGAAGACAGTAAGATCAATCCTCTCTAGTATCCGTAAGTTATCTCTTTTTGAATTAATAACAGGAATGCCTAATAGTTTTGAGAATTACTTCCAGTCCAAGATTCTACTCTGTTAGAAGCTGATATGACTAATTATTGCAGGAGACTCAAATGATACCTCTAGCTTTATCAACAACAAGTTAAAAGTGTACTTCCAAAATGCCTACTTAGGCAGTCTGCATGATCTGAAAATTGGAAATCTGGGCTTCAGAAAAAAATAAAACAACCCTTTGAGCATCAGTTAAAAAAACAAAAACCCTTATAAGATACTCTCATAACAGACACAAAATAAAACTCCAAAGTGTTGATTCTTGGGTTTATGTTTCTCAAATTAAAAAAAAAAAAAACAGGAATTCCTACTGACTGCTGGACATCTATTCCATCAGGAGACCTTGAGTTGATGATTTTTAGGAATTCTCCTGAAGCTGCTGCCTGTGTAAGTGGATACCTTATGCCCAGAATGACAGAACAATCTGCTGACTACATAAACAGACAACTTCTGCTCAAGATGAAAGAACAAGATTAATTATATGATTTTTCAGCATTTTCCCCCTTACAACTAATGTTGTCTGTTACTGTATTTTTGTTATTCTCTCTTAACTAAAAGTTCTCAATGTGATCTCCTTTATCTTTTTACTGTTACTTTGGACCCCCTTTTCTGCCACTTAAGAAAAAGCAAAACTCTCTGGTGTATTTTTCTCAGACTACAGCTGCTGCTCTGATTACCAACAGCATGTAGTAACTGTTCCTTTAAACACTTCAGAAATAAATTCACTTTTATAGGAACCAACCTCTTGGTAACTTATATTTACTTCATATATCGCAGACTTCACACTCATAAAAATTAGACTTTGACCTCATGTCAATAAACTCTCCAGCTAAGCTTATTACAACACCAACAGTAAAAGCTCGCTCAGCAAGAGGGTTATCTAATTTGGGGGCATTCTGCTAAAGTTATCAGTGTGTTTTCTTGAAACACCAGTTTTGCAGTAACTGTTCAGTTAAGGAATCTGTCCATTTTGAGGGACAAAATTGGCTTACTCCTGATGCTAAATGATGTTGTTATTCCCAATACAGTCCCACCAGCTACTACTTCTCATGTGGTCCTCAGACTTTCCCATCTGTCACACACTAACATTTCCTATGTATTCAGAATACCCATGAGACTTTCAGATGTTTATAGTTGTCAACCTCCAATGGGTCACGTTTCTCTGAAAAGAATATTCAGAAACATCTCCAAAAAGGCTAGCACAGATGACTTAAGAAAACTTCTAGGAGGGATCACTTCTAGTATTCTGACCCTAGAAGATATAATAAATAACACTAATTACATCTGGAAGCCCCCCTGCCAGAATCATTTAAAATTAAAATTTATTACTCAGTGTTATCATGGTTAATCCCACAGGCCTTAATTTCTATGTGTGTGTGTGATGTGCGTGTGTGTATATGTGTGTGTGTGTGTATGCTAAGTCGCTTCAGTCCTGTCTGACTCTTTGGGATCCTATGGACTATAGCCTGCCAGGCTCCTCTGTCCATGGGATTCTCCAGACAAGAATGCTGGAGTGGGTTGCCATGCCCTTCTGCAGATTTTCCAGTCCCAGGAACTGAACCTGTGTCTCTTATGTCTCCTGCATTGGCAGATGGGTTCTTTACCACTTGTCCCACCTGGGAAGTCACAATTTCTATGTAACTATCCAAAGAAAACATTTATTCTATAGAAGACAGTTTTTGTTGCTTTTATGATGCAGTGGGTCAAGAATAGTGCAGGACTACCCTAAAAAAAGCCACTTGATTCTGTAAAACAGACTCAGCTGAATTCTAAGAAATGCTTTTACTGACAGATTTGATAATCTTTCCTCTGACTTAGAGATTTTTTTAAACTAGAAATAGTATTGAATTTAATAGTGGTTTTTTTTTTTTTTTTTTTTTTTTTGTGGGGGGAGGTAACCATGATGTAACTGAAGCTGATGGAGTAAGCCGTACCAAATCCAAGTGTATTGAAAAACAAGAAATCATCATGAAGATACGTTAGTTTGATATGGTGAGGGCAGAAGCTGAATTGCAGTGGTTTGAGGAGTCATTGAGGAGTTAGAAAGTGTAAATCAAGCTGATTTTCTAAAACTTAAAAAATCCAAATCATCGCTTTTTCCAAAAGTGTGATTTTGAAGGCATGTGAGACAGACAGAGAAATCTAGAGAGGTATGGTGGAGAAGAAGATGCTATCCCATGCCCACCTGAGAGATGAGCCATCCACAGGAGAGAACCATGTCTGATAACACATGAAGAAAGTAGTCTAAAAGATGGCTGATGCTATAGGCAGGTTGTGGGAAAGATAGATGGAGGAGAAAGTACATATTGTATGACATCACTGTTTTCTCTATAAAGTAGGTATTGAGACTACATGTTGAGACTGAAGATGAAAGTAAAACAACGAAGATCTGAAGAGTGAATGGAAAACAAATGTTGGAAGAACCAAAAAAGGTAAATGAAGGTGCACAGCAGATTTCTCTGAGGAGTCTCAAGTACTCTTATATTGGAAGCTATGAATTTATATGGGAACCAAATTGCAGGATTGTATAATCCTTTCCAGTAGGACTTATTTTTAAGTATTGTTTAGAAACAGAAAAAGTGAGCTGTTGGATTGATACAGCTGAGGTTTATTTTTATGCATGTGTGTGGTGATGCATGACAAAAGACAGGGAAAGTAATCAATTAGACAAGAGTGTATTTAGGGAGATGGGCTGTAGGACTGGAGGTGTTAGTGGCATGGCACAGAGAACTTGACTCACTTAGGGAGCTATGCTATCACTGTTAAGCCTCCAGCACAAATTCCCAGTGACTGAAGGAATGAAAACCTGAAGTGAAGCAGAGTTTAAATATCCTGTATTTGAGAAAGTCAAGGAATTTTGAATCCACTCTTAAAGGCAGCAATGCATATATAAAGAGCAAAGGAGGAGGGGAGAGGAGGAAAACAGAATTCATGGGAGAGTAACATTAGAGTTTAGGCAAAGAGGTGTATTCTATGAGACATAAACATTACAACCTGTTTAGAAAAATTATGAAAAAGCCTAGAAAATAAATTGTTTTACCAATATTATTTTTAAGAATCTTATCCACACACTGTGACTTAGAAAAAGTTGAATAATTTCTCTAGACCTGTTTTCCTGTTTATAAAGTGGTCACAACAATACCCACCTTGAAATTTTTAAGGAGAGAATTAACAAGGGCTTTCTGGTGGGTCAGACAGTAAAGAATCCTCCTGCAGGAGACCCAAGTTCAATCCCTGGTCAGGAAGATCCCCTGAAGGAGGAAATGTCAATCCACTCCAATATTCTTGTCCATGGGAAAATCCCATGGACAAAGGAGCCTGGTGGGCTACAGTCCATAGGGTCAGAAAGAGTTGGACACGACTGAATGACTAACAGTTTCTTTTAACAAATATTGTAGGAAAGTGTATATCATAATGACAGGTACAAAACCAATGTTAAATTTTCTTTATCTTTTCCATTATTAATACTTCAGTAGTGCTGGTTAGGGTTTCCCTGGTGGCTCAGATGGTAAAGAATTTGCCTGCAATGCAGGAGACCTGGGTTCGATCCTTGGGTTGAGAAGATTCCCTGGAGAAGGGAATGGCAACCCACTTCAGTATTCTTGACTAGAGAATCCCATGGACAGAGGAGCCTTGTGGGCTACAATGGGGTTGCAAAGTTGGACACGACTGAGCAATTAACTCTCTCTAGTGCGTTAAGTATTTTAGAAAGCAGTTGGTCCTAAATTAGAAAATATCCAGGATCATCTTTTAATTTGTGACCAGCAAGAGAAACTTAAAGTTTAGCATATGATTGTTGATCTGGAAATTTTGTAATAACAAATGTAAATCCCAGTAGCAAGAATGATGTGTTTAAATATGAAACTTTGGCTTTGCCTGTAATGGGCAGCAAGCAAACCACTCCCTGAATCTCCAGGAGTCACTTGTACCTCCCTCCACTAGACAAAAAGGTTGTATAATTATGTCAGAGCTTCGGAGAGTTGGGGTTGAACTGTCAGATCATAGGCTGATAATGCCCAAGGCATGTATCCAGAGTCTATGTCACTTTGGAGCTGCCCGTTACACTTCTCCACCTGGATGTGTCTGCACATATATGTGACATTGTCCAGAAATAAACTCAAACCCCTCAAACCCTGAAAATGCTTCTCAGCTGATATTTCCTATTGTGTGGGGTGTAACACCACACATTTAGATACTCCAAGCTAAAAAACACTCAGTTCATCCCTGAATATTTTTTCTCCCACACTAAATATCCAATTACATAGACCTTCTAAATCTTTCTCAGTCTGATTCCCCTACCTTTCATCTCTACTACCAATACCCGTTCCTCCCTCAGAATCTCACATGATTGTTGCATATCACTTACTGTTACTCAAAAAGCCTCAACCTTTATCATTTTCTGCTTTTATGTCCTTCTCCCCCATCATACCATAAACTTCTCTGTGCAGATCCTAATAAAATGCCCAGTACATGGTGGGATGGCATCACCGACTCAATGGACATGGGTTTGGGTGGACTCTGGGAGTTGGTGATGGACAGGGAGGCCTGGCATGCGGTGGTTCACAAGGTCACAAAGAGTCGGACACGACTGAATGACTGAACTAAATTGAACTGAACATGGTGAGCACTCAATGAATATAGTTTGAACTAAGAGACTCAAGAAGGAATGAGGAGCCTCTAAGCACCACCATTGCAGATGAAACTCATCTTGCTAGACTAAACCCAGCCTGTATTCAGCCTTAGCTTTCTCTCCTCTTTCAGAACTCATTCTAACTGGACTTGTCACCAGTTGTCTTGTCAGACATTCTCCCCTCTAGTCTAGCAGAATGGAATGATTGCTGCTATTTTTAAAGAATGAGACACACATGGATTGTAAGAATGCTTGAGCCAATTACTATCTTCATGCCTAAAACAAACAAACAAACAAACAAAAAAAGCTCTGCAAATCAGACTGTTAAGTGAATATGAGGAAATAATAACCACCTCATAGTGTGAATGTGAAGACTAAGTGAGATGCTGTATAGAACAACTGGCAAAGTTCATGGCTCAATAAATGTTAACCATTATCAGTGTTACATGGCCCAGCCCTGCTTGCTCTTTTTTGTCTCCAAATCATGTTTACTCCTTCACTTCTTTCTGGAATAAATTGTCCTCCCTCATTCTTGTAATAATTGCTACAGTGATGATACTAGCTACTTAATGTATTAAGAATACTTCACATATTATTTTATTTAAAGACGAAGATATCATCAACTCTATTTGTTACTTAATGGAACTGAGAATAGAGTATAAAGCTGCTTGCCCAAATTCACATGAGAAGGAAAGGGCAGAGTGATGGTGTGAATTCAATCAATGCTATATTCTTTCCTAAAGCCAAAGAGACTCTATTGCCTGAAACTATTCTGCTTATTTTAAACTGATAAATGCTATAATTTTGGGTTGGCCAAAAGGTTCATTTGGGTTTTGTTTTTTTTTTTTTTTTCATTGCATCTTACAGAAAAATCCAAATGAACATTTTGGCCAACCCAATATTTTCCATTCTACAGATCGATGGAGTTACGTCCTGATAAACCCATCATAAGTCAAAAATGTAAGTTGAGGGGAATTCCCCAGTGGTCCAGTAGTTAGGACTCTGTGTTCTTACTGCCAAGGGCATGGGTTCCATCCCTGGTCAGGGAACTAAGATCCTGCATACTGCAAGGCACTGCCAAAAAAAAGAAAAACAAAAATATAAGTTGAACATGCATGTAAATACACCAAACCTACCAAATATTATAAGATTAGCCTAGCCCACCTTAAAGGTGCTCAGACATATTAGCTTACAGTTGGGCAAAATCATCTAACATAAAGCCTATTTTTAAATAAATTGTGGCAATTTATTGAACACTGTTCTGACAGTGAAAAACAGAATGGTGATGTGGGTACAGAGTGGTTGTGAGTGTATCTGAGTTTACCCTCTTGATTGCATGGCTCTCTGGGAGCTGTACTGCTGCCTCTGTCCAGCATCATGAGACAGTGTCATGCCATGTATCACTATCCCAGGAAAAGATCAGATTTCAAAATCTGGAGTATGACCTGTACTGAATGCATAGCACTTTTGCACCACGGTTGAAGTTGAGAAATCCTAAGTCGAGGATTACCTATAGTATGTGGTAGGTTAGGGCTTCCCTTGCAGCTCAGTTGGTAAAGAATCCTGCCTGCAATGTGGGAGACCTGGGTTCAGTTCCTGGGTTGGGAAGATACCCTGGAGAAGGCCATGACCATCCACTCCAGTATTCTGGCCTGGAGAATTTCATGGATATTCCCTTATGGCAGAAAGCAAAGAAAAAATGAGTTTCTTAATTAAAGTGAAAAAGGAGAGTGAAAAACTTGGCTTAAAACTCAACATTCAGAAAACTCAGATCATGGCATCTGGTCCCATCACTTCATGGCAAATAATGGGGAAACAATGGAAACAGTAACAGACTTTATTATTATTATTTTTTTGGTCCCAAATCACTGCAGATGGTAACTGCAGCCATGAAATTAAAAGACACTTGCTCTTTGGAAAAAAAGCTATGACCAACTTAGACAGCATATTAAAAAGCAGAGACATTACTTTGCCAACAAAGGTCCATCTAGTCAAAGCTATGGTTTTTCCAGTAGTCATGTATGGATGTGACAGTTGGACTATAAAGAAAGCTGAGTGCCAAAGCACTGATGCTTTTGAACTGTGATATTGGAGAAAACTCTTAAAAGTCCCTTGGACTGCAAGGAAATCCAGCCTGGCAATCCTAAAGGAAATAAATAGTAAATATTCATTGGAAGGACTGATGCTGAGGGTGAAACTGCAATACTTTGGCCACCTGTTGCGAAGAACTGTGCCATTGGAAAAGATCCTGATGCTGGGAAAGATTGAAGGCGAGAGGAGAAGGGGACAACAGAGGGTGAGATGATTGGATGGCATCACTGACCGGATGGACATGAATGCATATGTACTGAATGCATATGTAGTTTGAGCAGGCTCTGAGAGTTGATGGTGGACAGGGAAGCCTAGCATGCTTCAGTCCATGGGGTCACAGAGTCGGACACAACTGATCAACTGAACTAAACTGAACTTTGGTAGGTTAAGTATGGCCACACATTTTTTGCAGCTCCTCCCCACAAGAGTTTATTTCTGTATTGTATCTTGAATCTGAATTGGCTCTGTGACTTGCTTGGCCAGTAGAGTACAGTGGAAGTAAAGATACATGAGTGTGGAGCCGGGGTCACAAGAGGTCTTGCAGCTTCAGGCTTTGCTTTCTTGTGCTGCTCCCCCACTGTCTGAGGACATCAGGATAGCCTGCCAGATGTTGAGAGACCGCATGAAGAGAGAAGTCCAGGTGACAGCTAGCACCAACTCCCAGATACCTGAAAGAATCATCATATATCCTCCACTCCAGGCAAGGTACCTGCACATTCAGTCATATGAGAGCCCGGCAAAGAACCTTCCTCCCACTGATCCATGAATTGTGAGAAATAATAAGCTGTCCTTTTAAACCTCTAAGTCTTGGGGTAATTTTTTTAAATGCATAAATAATTAACTGAGATGAAAGTGAAAAAAAAATAACAGAAAGTCAAAGTTGCTTAGTCATGTCTGACTCTTTGTGACCCCATGGACTGTAGCCCACCTGGCTCCTCTTGTACAGGCAAGAATATTGAGACCAAAATTGGCCCTAAAGGTAGACTACAGCAATAACATAGGCCTGCAAAAGTTACATTGGCTTCAAGCCCAGTGGTAGGTCAGTGAGACAGAGTGAACCACAGACATAGAGAAGCCATAAGGGCAGTGAGGAAATGGCTGTAGGAGACTGGAGAAAGGACTCCTGTGCTATATAATTACAGAACAATTAATTGGAAGGTAGAGAATATACCTAATGAATTTGTGGACCTGGCAAAAACATTGAGCAACAGAGTATTGAATGGGCCAAGCTGCTTCTCTTTCTTAGTAATGTGTAATAAGATACATGAAGGAAGATATAACATAGAAGAGGCTATTCATTTTGTAAGAAGTTAGGGGAAGTAGAGAAGACCCAGGACTTGCTGGGTTGGAATATAAACCACCTCTCATTCCATGTCTCCCAGATGGTAAAAAAAAAAAATAATCACATGAGGCCTGTGGATAAATTTCAAGTTGTGTATGTGATTGGGCAATCCTTTGCTAAAGGGAATTGCTAAGCTAGTGCCTAATAGATTCTCTCATATGAAAAAAAAAAAAAAGGGAGGGCATCTAAGAATCTTAAAAGTACTTCCCACAGCAGCCACCCACACACACCAAAGTAGAAATTTGGGAGCCATCAGCAGGTAGATAGAATGTCAAGCCATAGAACTGGATGAATTACACAGGGGAAAAAGTTGAGGGGTCAATGAATAAGAGGAATCAATACAATCAACACATTACTATAGCTGCTAGGATTTTATAATAAGCAGGTAAATACAAGACAGTAATTAGTATTGACTTGCCATTGAGATTTCAGAGGTGCTACTCTGGTTATTGGTGATGACAATGAAAGTTTGTGGCAAAGGAGGGATTAGAGGAAAACATGGGTGGGCGTGAGAACTCAGAGTGCTTGACTTCTTTGCGGCAGTGGCAGTTGACATCACCAAGAATGAAAGTAGGTTTTGTGGGGAATCCCATGCTCTTTTGTTTCCATCCCCTGTTATAACAAGATTCGGGTGTTTTGTTTATGTCTCTTTTCAATGTCTCATATTCTTTAGCAAAATAGAACAGGTTAAAAAAAGAAGAAGAAGCAAGTTCCTAAACTATAGCAGCCCATGTTGGGTTATTTTGGAAGAAAATAAGCCCAGAGGAGATAGGGATCAAAGAGACTTGATCTAAGGAATCATGTGGCAGAAACTTCACTTCATCAGCTGTCCCCTTAGAGTGTAAGCTCTTCTGAAGAAGGGCGGCAGGGTGAAGGTGGGGGGGAGATCTGAAATCAAGCATTGGAAATTATCAACAAATGATTTTATATATGGACCGTATTCTCTCTTCCTGATGCACATTTTTTTTTTTTTTAACAATTAGAATGTTCTCCAGAAACAGTGGTACAAACTAAGAAGAGAAGTAAAATAATGTATTGTCTATTCAGCTCTTTATCTGTTGCTGGAAAAAAAGTGTTTTTAGGATCACTGAAAATTCTTATTTCTCATTGTGAGCATTTAAATTCAGTAGCGGAAGAAGTTCAGGTAGCAGCGTATCTGTGACAGAGTTCCATACCTCATGTTATTTTGTTCTATAGCTGTATGCTGAATAGGCATTTAAAAATGATCTGACCTCTATTATGCAAAAAGATCCATTTTTAATATCTCCTAATTTCAAATATTTCCACAGAGTTTCTCCACTTACTGAGAAAACACAAAATACACAAAAGCTACTTAAAATTTAGTGACGCTTTCAAATAGAGTTGTAATTAGTAACCATAATAGCATCATATATTTAAATATATACCAAATACTTATAAACAATATATATTATTAGTAGTAATATGCATATATTTATTTACCTGAATAAAATACTTGCCAATTTGGATTTGAAGAGTTCCCACAAGTTGCTTAGGAAAATTTGGGACTGTCAAGGAAAATTTGCACAGGTCAGAGTTAAACAGGCAAGTAAGACTTTATCCAAGCCTATTGCAATATGGAAGAGAGATTAAACTCAAGTCCACAGAAACAAAAGGTAGGAGGAATTTTAGGAGTAGGGGTGAGTTTACAGAAAAGTACTGAAGGATGTTAACAGAGAGGTTGCTATATGGGAGGTGTCAAGCACATTGAATTATTCCTGAATTTGCAAGTGTTTTTCTATGTGAGTTGGGCCATCTGTATTTGCCAATTAATGTTACAATAGGCTCCTACCCTCCCACAGAGATAGAGAGATGACCTGCTCTCTTCATTATGATTTTATTTCAAAGAAATGATTGTAGGTCCTTGAGACATTCCTGGGTTGTAAAACTGACAAGAGGCTGGGAAATCTATATACATTTCAAAGAAGCAGAGAAAGAATTTTCAACTACAGATTTTCTAAAGTAACTCATCAAAGAAAAGTGAGATCTGAGGCCTGTCATCAGGAAGAGGCCTATCTAAAGTTGGGTTAAGCTGGGGGGAACATTGAGGTTGCCTTATTCAGTCTCCAGGTTAGAAAACACCAACTTCAAGACTGCTTGTAGCCCTGAATGTTAGTCCTGATTTTTCCATGGTGAGCTGTAGGTCTTGGACAGATCACTCTAACATTAAAACAAAGCTTTTTTGTTTGTGTGTGTGTGTTCAGAACACTTAAGATCTACTCTTAGGAAATTTCAAATACCCAATACTGTTAACTAATTTTTTTTTTAATTATGTTTACATTGCTGTGTATTGGATCATCAGAACTTACTCATCTTGTATAACTGAAACTTGTGCCCCTTAACCAATATCTACCTGTTAGGTAGTTAGAATCAGAAAAAGAAGTCCAGAATGGCAGTGGCTAAAAGACAGAAGGGAAAAGCCCATGAAAATAGAACAAAGGAACGTCCAAAAACCAGAGTGAGAACCACAGGTGAAGCAAACAGCCCTCCTGGCTAGCCCAATTTGCACAGGGCAGGCTTGAGCGGGAGGAGACAAAATGTATAAAAAGAGGAGGCCAAAATGGATTGAGGCCTCTCCTTTGGGGTCAGCCTGCCTTCACACCTCGAGGGTGTACTATCCTTTGTTTGCCAGATAAAACTGAACTATAACTGAGCTGTAACATAGGTCTGCTGTTTGAAATCTTTGCTGCAGTGAGACAGAACTGAGGAAATCACCCACTCCCCTGACATACCCACTTGACTACATAGGGATAGATATGTGGATTCGCTTAATTGTGGCCATAATTTTACAATGTATATGTTATATAACTTAAAAATATGCAAAAAAGAAATACAAACATCAAATTCAGGCATTGAAATATGAGCCAGCAGAAGGTGGTCTTGGCTGGGTGTCCCTGGATCCATGCTGTAATCCCAGGTCTACCGCTTGTTTATCCCAAGAAGGTATTAGATAAGATCAAGTAGCTGATCTAATACTGGTTGCATTTGCACCTGGGAATTTTGTGAACCATTTTTCAAAGTTCACTCTATTAACTTTCATACCTTTCTCTGCAGGAGATGATTTCCCACTTCCTACTTTACTGGTTATAGTCTACTTGTGATTTGGGCAAGTGGTCACCTAGGATATAGGATGCTCCCATTGTTATTTTATTAATCTTTGCCTCCCTGCTTATGTCTCTCTTTATGTCTGTAAAGCCCACCTTCTGTGATGGTCACATCTCATTCCTCAGTTATTTGGGAAGACTATGGCCCTGGACTTCGAATGAACATAACGTCACCTACAATTTTGTTTTTCTGTAATTCTCAGTTTTCTATATCCTGATGAATATAAAATACCCTTTTTTTTCCTTGGTTGAACATTATGTGAATGAAGAGAATCTTTGGTACTATAAAAATTCTTCCTATACCTCATGGGTAGTGTGCACAAAATTACTGCCTCCTCGCTTCTCCTGCTTGACTCTTCTTTAGGCTCTACCTTTTAAAAGTACCCCCCAAACTTTATCCAATTTACTTCTCAGTTTTGACTTTAAACAGAAGAAAGCAAAACAAGTTTTTGTAATGCTACAAATACTACAGAGAGGTCGTAGAAGAGACTAGTTTTAAGTGTAAAATTGGGATAGATTGTTGTATATAGAGAAAAAGAGACATTGAAGAGGCTTGGTATTTCAGCTTTGGTGACACAGTTCTGAGGACACTAAACTTCATCTCACTCCAAATGGTCAATGCTACTAAGATAAAGATGAGTGCTCAGTGGTGACTAGACTGTCATTCTGTATTTCTCCCTTTCCTCTCCTCCCTCCTCCTTCCCTTTCCTTTCTTGTATCCTTTTCCTCCTTCTTATTCTTCTCTCATTTTTCTGTACTTTTCTCTCTCTTTTTTTTCCCCCCACTGCTCAAGGTTTATTTGGCGTTTTAGCTGGTATGACACTTGGATACTTGATTGTATTGTTTTTATGTATATTTTTTCTTTTTATGTTATGTGGCAAAGTGCATTATCTTGATAAATATAGTACACAAAATCATCCTTTGGAGCAGTTATGCACAAAACATGCAATTTTGAGTCTCTCTCCTACACACATATATCTTATACTAGGATTTTAGAGATTTTAGAGGAAGACTGCTAAGAAAAACATCTGCTGAATAATATCCTGTTTTAGTTGATGCTTGAAATTGTACTATTGGAAAATTATTCTCCCATGTTGGGCAATTTTTACTCCAAGTTCTTCCTTTAAATTAACAGCAAAATTTTATGCATTATTATAAGAAAAATACAGTTAGCTGAGACAACAAATGCTTTCTTTGTCAATAAGAGAATTAAATTTGTAATTAACTCAGCATTAACAGATTAGTTTCTTTCTTGAGATAGCCCTAGGAGGTAGAAATTTTTCCTATGTGATGGTGAACATTTCTTATGCTGATGATATTGAATGTTTGCTGCTTTTAAATAAGTCAGTATCTTTTTTAGATTTGGGAGAACCATTTTCCTTATTTTCTAAATTCAAGAAGGCGTGAAATACCTTATATTTCTTTTACAACCAGGGTTGAGTGTTTTGCTTTATAAGCAAAATTGATCAAACAGAACTATAGCACCCATCACTGTCATGATGACTTCTGTGAAAATTAGAGAGAGAATATGTTCCTTTCCATATTATAAAATCTTTGACACTCTTTTCAATTATGTGTATACACATTTATTTTCCTTTTATTTATCATGTTTTAATTTCTTCATTATTCTTCATGCCTTTAAAGGAAAGAGGTCATGTCTGTCTTGATCATTGCTATATCCCTGTATGTTCAGAATTACAAAATAAAAATGATGTAAATCCTTCTGTGCATATATGTATGTACATATGTAATATACACATATATATACACATATAATATACACACATATATAACACATCTTTACCATAGACATAAATTGCACATATTCATATATACACACATATATGTACACATGTATGTTTGCTTATTCTAATTTCACACTTAACTTTTAGGAATTCTTCTTATGGGGAAGATGATAGAGAGTAAATGAATAGAGATAGAAAATAGTTCAGGGCTAAGAAAATTGTTCAGGTTTAATAAAATTTATAGATAGTCCCTAAATCTCACTGTAAGCAATAGTTTAAATATCTTTTCATCTCTAAATCTTCTTTTAAAATATTTTTTAAAAAGAATATCTTCTAAATATTCTTATACTTTGTCTTTGAGTCTAGGGCAATCAGTTTCCATGTACTATCAGTAAATCAGGGGAGGGGAGCAAGAATAAATAATGGTCTGTGCATAGCATATGCTGAATTAGCATCCCCCAGTAAACATTAGCCAGGTGGAGAGAAATGGGCATGAGCTTTGAGGTCAGCAAGACTTAGATTTATATGCTAGTCAAGTCACACTTGCCATATGAAAAACCTTGGTCAGATCACTCTGAGCTTCACAGACAGTTATTTATTCTTGAAGGATGATAAAAACCCAATTCAAGGGATGTTGCAGGGATTGAACAGGATGAAGTATGAAAAGAACCCAACATATTATTAATACATAACATATGGTAGAAGGTCAATAATAGTGCCTTTTGTCTTTTCCACTCTTGTCAAGAAGGAAGTCCATTACTAAATAGGCTCAATTACATTGTTCATATGTCCCTAGGTATCTCTGAACACAGAAGGTGACCATGTTTAGCAGCTTCCTAATATCCTATTATGTGTGCCACCTTCTGTTGGACCTGTTCACTTAGGACCCGCTGCAGGTCTACACTCCAAACATCTCTAGGGCTCTACCATCTTCTTTCATTTCTATATCCCACTAACTCCATGTCTAGAACATGGTCAGGCATATAATAAAAGTTCATTAAGCAAATTTATTATAAAGAGAACATTGGGGATATAATAGGACTGAAACGACATCATTATGAAATTTACTAAGGTTCCATAGGCAGTGATCCCCAAACTTCGCTTCACATCAAAATGATGTGGAGAACTTGTGAAAAATAGAAGTAACGGTCATATACAATTTCCTATACCCAACCAGGCCAAATAGAATTTAAACCTCGAGGTTACTGAGCAAAAGAATTTGTATCTTAAAAAATATCTGAAGTAATTTTGATGTTTTCCACATTTGGAAACCACTGTCCAATAGTTGGTGGTTATCAATTTGTACACCTCATACTAACTACACTAAAGCCATCTGGGGGTGAAGTAACCTAAGTATCCATCAACAGATGAATGATAAAGAAGATGCTGTGAGTGTGTGTTTGTACACACCATGAAATGTTCAGACATAAAAAGTAATGAAATAATGCCATTTATAGTAACATGGATGGACCTGAAGATTATCCTACTAAGTGAAGCAAGCCAGAAAGAGAAAGACAAATATCATCATATAGATATTACTTATATGTGGAGTCTAAAATATGATACAAATGAACTTATTTATGAAACATGAACAAATTCACAGACAAAGAAAGCAAATTTATGGTTACCAAAGTGGAAAGGAGGTGGAGGAAGAATAAATTAGGATTCGGGGATTAACAGATACAAACTACTGTAGTAGGACTTCCCAGGTAGCCCAGTTGGAAAAATATCTGCTTGCCAATGCAGGAGTTGAAAAGGCGAGGGTTTGATCCCTGTGTCCAGAAGATCTCCTGAAAGAGGAAATGGCAGCCTACTCCAATATTCTTGCCTGGAAAATTCCACGGACAGAGGAGCCTGAAGGGCTACAGTTGATGGGGTTGCAAAGAGTTGCATACAACTGAGCATGCATATATGCACTATAAGTAAAACAGATAAATAACAATGTCCTAGTGTGTAGCAAAGTGAACTATATTCAATATCATATATAAACCATAATGGAAAAGAATATTTAAAAAGCATATGCTGCTGCTAAGTCACTTCAGTCATGTCTGACTCTGTGCGACCCCATAGAAGACCTCCTACCAGGCTCCCCCGTCCCTGGGATTCTCCAGGCAAGAACACTGGAGTGGGTTGCCATTTCCTTCTCCAATGCACGAAAGTGAAAAGTGAAAGTGAAGTCGCTGTCATGTCCGACTCTTAGCAACCTCATGGACTGCAGCCTACCAGGCTCCTCCGTCCATGGGATTTTCCAGGCAAGAGTACTTGAGTGGGGTGCCATTGCCTTCTCCGAAAAAGCATATAAGTATAACTGAATCACTTTCTATATATCAGAAACTAGCACTGTAAATCAAATATACTTCAACTGTAAAAAATTAGTTGGCTATTGTGTTCTACTGCTGCTTTGAAAAATCACCACAAATCTAATGGCGTGAAGCAGCACAAAATTTTTATCTTACAGTTCTGGAGGTCTTAACACAAAGTGGATCTCACTGGATATTGTCGGGGCTACCTTCTTTCTAGAAGCTCCAAGAAAAACTCTTTTCCTTGACTTTTCTAGCTTTTAGAGGCCACCTGCATTCATTTGCTCATGGCCCCTTCCTCCAAATTCAAAGCCAGCAATAGAGACTCTTCAAGTCCCTTCCTGACTTTCACTCTTCTGCTTTCCTCTTCCATTCCTCCCCCATCACTACAGTGGACTCACTTAGGTAATCTAGGATAATCTCTTTCTCTCAAGGTCCTTAACTTAATCACACCTGCAAAATCTGATTTTGTCAGATAACCTACTATAATCAGTTTTGGAGACTGAATACCTTCTGTATGTGAGGGGGCATTGTTCTGCATACTATAGTTGTACTTGTGTGTGCCTATTCCTGTGTTTTCTGTTCTATTCATTGATCTATGTGTATGTCTCTGTGCCAATACCACATAATTACTGTAGCTAGAAGTCTTGAAGTCAAATAGCCTGATTTTTCCCACTTTATTCTTCTGTTTCAAAAATATTTGAGCTCTTCTGATTCCTCTGACTTCATAAATTTTAGAATAATCTTGTTTATATCTATGAAAAATCTTGCTGAGATTTTAAAACAATTTTGCTGAGCATCTATATCAAATTGAAATAGAATTGATTTGGGCTCCAAAATCACTGCAGATGGTGACTGCAGCCATGAAATTAAAAGACACTTACTCCTTGGAAGGAAAGTTATGACCAATCTAGATAGCATATTCAAAAACAGAGACATTACTTTGCCAACAAAGGTCCGTCTAGTCAAGGCTATGGTTTTTCCAGTAGTCATGTATGGATGTGAGAGTTGGACTGTGAAGAAGGCTGAGTGCCAAAGAATTGATGCTTTTGAACTGTGGTGTTGGAGAAGACTCTTGAGAGTCGCTTGGACTCCAAGGAGATCCAACCGGTCCATTCTGAAGGAGATCAGCCCTAGATTTATTTGGAAGGAATGACGCTAAAGCTGAAACTCCAGTGCTTTGGCCAACTCATGCGAAGAGTTGACTCACTGGAAAAGACTCTGATGCTGGGAGGGATTGTGGGCAGGAGGAGAAGGGGATGACAGAGGATGAGATTGTTGGATGGCATCACCAACTTGATGGATGTGAGTTTGAGTGAACTCCGGGAGATGGTGATGGACAGGGAGGCCTGGCATGCTGGAATTCATGGGGTCGCAAAGAGTCGGACACGACTGAGCAACTGAACTGAACTGAACTCAACTGATGGTGAGTCTTCCAATCCATGAACAGAGTGTCTCTGTTCATTTAAATTTTCTTTTATTCCTCTCCATCCACATGTTGTAGTTTAGTGTTCCAGGCCTTTATGCATTTTGTTAGGTTTACCTAAGTATTTCATTCTTTATGAGCAACTGTAAGTGGTATTATATTTTTAATTTTGCTTTTCACATGTACATTGCTTATATTAATTTTTGTAAACCTAATATCCTACAACCTTGGTGGACTTACTTATTAGAGAGTTTTTCTTGTTAATTCCTTCGAATTTTTATGTCATCTGCAATAACAGAGAGATCTTTCCTGATCTCTACACTTTTTTTTTCCTTTTCTTGCCTTTTTGCACTGGCTAGAACTTCCAGTACTCTGCTGAATAAGAGTAGTGAGAGAGGAAATCCATGCTTTCCTCCTGATATTAGGAGGAAATTTCTCCCCTCTTCCATTTTTTGAGAGATTTATCATAAATAGGTGCTGGATCTTGTAAAAGGCTTTTTCTATACCAGTTGATATGGTCATGTGATTTTTCTTTGTAAGCTCTTAGTATGATGTAATATATTAATGGGCTTCCCTTGTAGCTCAGCCAGTAAAGACTGCCTGCAATGCAGGAGACCCGGGTTCCATTCCTGGGTTGGGAAGATCCCCAAAGAAAGAAACGACAACCCTCTCCAATATTTTTGCCTGGAGAACCCCATGAATAGAGGAGCCTGGCAGGCTACAGACCCATGGGATTGCAAGAGTTGGACATGACTTAGCGACTAAACCATTCCAATATATTAAATGATTTTTGAGTATTGAACCAGTTTTACTTTTTGAGGACTTGATCCATTTCAACTTGATTATTTTATTTATGTATATAGAGTGGTAATCTACATGTATGTAGGTGATAATCCCTTTCATCCTCATTTCCAACCAGTCCATTCTGAAGGAGATCAATCCTTGGATTTCTTTGGAAGGAATGATGCTAAAGCTGAAGCTCCAGTACTTTGGACACCTCATGCGAAGGGTTGACTCATTGGAAAAGACTCTGATGCTGGGAGAGATTGGGGGCAGGGGGAGAAGGGGACGACCCAGGATGAGATGGCTGGATGGCATCACGGACTTGATGGACATGAGTCTGAGTGAACTCCGGGAGATGGTGATGGACAGGGAGGCCTGGTGTGCTGTGATTCATGGGGTTGCAAAGAGTCGGACACGACTGAGCGACTGAACTGAACTGAACTGAACTGAACTTACAGAGTTACCTATGACATTTTATACTTACTATGAATATATTATTGCATCATAAATATCTCTTTGGAGTACCTGAAGTATTCATAACTATATGATCATTTCCAAGCTTTGTCATGGAGACAAGTGATGACTAGGAAAACAAAAAACACTTTGTTCTATCTTTGGTGTAGACAGTATGATTAGATACAGCAAATCATTTGTTATAAGTCCTGACAGCCAGAAATATCTTGCAAAGACTTTTGCTAGATTGCATTCCAATCCTTTATACAAAAGAAAATAAAATTCTTTTTATAATATGTAAAACATTTACCTTTACTTCTTACCTTTGTATTTCAGATATATCAAATAGATGAACCTAATATTTCCCTCTAAAAACTTACATCCTATCTTATTAAAGATGAAAATATTTTTGTATTAACAATGACTAGATGTAGCTGTATTTTTCAGTTGTATAGAAATTCTATTTCATAACAAATCACAGAGTGACATAGTTTCATGTTCTGCAGAATTTTGATTTCTTATTATCATTTATGGTTATTTTCAGTGTTGCCTAAGGCAAAATTGTTGCCTTGGTAGCACAAAAAAAATACACTTTTATTCTAGGCCAGAAACGCTGAAATCCTTTTAGTTTTATACCATGCTTATTTCAGAGTACCTCAGGATGAAGACAGCAGATACAGAGCACTCTTGCTCCCACTCCACATTTCTATACCCATCAGGACATCGTTAAGCCACCTGGGCAGTTCATTCCAGTGATAGCGGTAGTGATTTAGTTGCTAAGTCGTATCCAACTCTTGTCGCCCCATGGACCGTAGCCTGCCAGACTCCTCTGTCCTTAGGAATTCCCAGGCAAGAATACTGGAGTGGGTGGCCATTTCTTTCTCCAGGGGATCTTCCCTACCCAGGGATCAAACCCACATCTGCTGCATTACAGGCAGATTCCTTACTGAGTCCATTCCAGCGACTAAGACAAAGGATTGCTATTCTTTTTAATACAATCTTTCAGGCAACTATTTCCTATGCTGCATCATTACTTACAAGATGAAGCCCACCACCCTTCCCTATTCTAGATGTTTTATGAAAAAATTACTTTAAAATAAAACTTTAAAAATGCATGACCTATTTATTAGTTTGGGCTTCCCTTGTGGCTCAGCTGGTAAAGAATCTGCATGCAATGTGGGAAACCTGGGTTCAATCCCTGGGTTGAGAAGATCCCCTGGAGAAGGCAAAGGCTACCCACTCTAGCATTCTGGCCTGGAGAAGTCCATGGACTGTATAGTCATGGGGCCGTATAGAGTCAGACATGACTGAGATACTTTCACTTTTTATTAGTTTACTGAAACCCATCGTTGAACACATACAGGGAGCATTTAAACGAGATTATTTGGAAATGAAAGCTTCTTTTAAAGTATATAATAGACTGACAGCATAAAAGTATTATTTCAACACCATTACTTTTATAGCCATATTGCATAAAATATGCTGAAAATTGAATGTTGCCAACTTTCTGTGGTTCTCAGTGGTTCAAAAGTTATTTTTTTTCCCTTCTAAATTTTTAAAATAGTTAAAACATTTAAAATAGTGAAAGTGTTTTTTTAAAATTATACTGTAACTTTATACAGGTTTATTTTAAATTGGACAAGGTAGTAATCATTAGATTCATTTATTCACTCATTCCCCAAATATGTATTAAATGCCTACTAAGTGTCAGTCACTATTCTTAGTTCTAAAGGTAAGTGGGTAACAGGAAAGCCAAAGTTCAGCTCCAACAGAGGGAGCTGAAAACAGCTAGGAATGTACAAGCATTCTTATATCACTATATGTAGAATACTGAGATTGGATAGTTTGCTAGAGAGTACCTGGTGACTAATTTAGATGGATGGGTAAGGGGTGGTTTCTCAAAGAGTCTTATATATCAAAGACATGAATTACATGGAAGAGTCAGCATTGTGAGGTTAGGGACAAGGGAACAACATTCCATGTCAATAGAGCTGACTACAGATTTGCAGGATCTGATGCAAAAAGAAAATATATGGTCCCTCATTCTAAGAGCAGAAAAAATACCTTTAAAAGTACTAAAATGGAAAGCTTTCTCATTTTCCTATAGTATTTCTCTTCACCTACCTTGGTATTTTTATCTGCTATGCTAATATTATTAATGTTGCTTTAAACTGGGAGAATTAAAATGTCAAACTATTTGCACAAATGTTACATTCATCTTTGCATTGTGTGGTACTAGTTTTAAATGCAAAAATAAGCACATTTCACTCATAGGTGGCATCACCAGAATTACACAGTTTTATTTGCATAGCTTGTCCATACGTATATATTTCATTCTAACCAGAAGCATTGTACAAAATTGACTCAACTTTTAAAATCTCACTTCTCCATAGGCACACATTCTATCAGCACTCTCTACCTTGAGCTTACTTATGAGTAAAGAAAAACTAAGTGAAAATGTGAAAACGAACTCTGGTTGCCCTTATCATTCTCTTTCATTCTGTATTGTCATTTTCAGTATTGGTGGTTAGCTAATACTGGGAACTGACATGAGCAAGAAGTGTTATGTCAAGGTGCTTTGATCATTCATGTTTCTTGGAACAGCACTGCTTCCTTCCTATGTTTGAAGCAAGTTCTGGTGCTCAATAGAAGGTGTGGCCTCTCAGAGCTGCCGGTGCACCTGCTTCCTCAGCTCTGGACTTAATAAGCTCACTTTGTACTCACTCTGAGTCATGAGCAGCTCCTACACATTCTAGGTCCACCAGATTCTTTGCTCATGGAGCATTGGAAGCGCCATATGCAAATGAAGTGGTGACAAATGATGGAAATGTTGCACGTATTTTCTTTGCTCACCCAAGTGCTCCATTGTCCCATTGGATTTCACTGATAAAACACAAGTTAAAAATTGAAATTATTAAAAACAATTTGAGATGCCAACAGCAGAGCATTGAATCAAATGTGGGGCCTTTCTGTTATTAGGACTCTGTGTGACTGCAGGGGCCATACACTCATGATGCTGACCCTCCAGGCAGACTAAGAATTAGCTGCAGGGGCATTAAAGCAGAGATAAACGTGATGCTTTTTGAGTGAGAAAGATCACTGAAGCTGGATTGGGGGTTGGGGAGAAGACAGAGATGAGGTCAGTGAGGAAAGAAGGAATGAGCAAATGACTTAGGGCTTTGAAGGCCGTGGTCAGAAGTTTGATGTTTATTCTAATTTTGATGGGAGCAGCATGAGCTGATTTGCATTTTTAAAATATCAGCCTCATGTCGAGTATGAACTAGAATGTGTGGTGGCTGGAATTATTTTGGAAATAGTATAGATGGAGAGATGTAAAAAACTCAGGACACTTCTATAAACTGGGTGACTGTGGCCTCTGTTGGACTGAGTATTTGTGAAAGAAAGAGAGCAAGAAGATATAATCAGGGATTCCCACCCCACCCCCCCCCCCCCCCCCCCTTGTTCAATGAAGTGAGGGGGACTTATAGCAGGATAGGTTTGATGGAGACAGAAAATCAATAGTTCACTTTTGGCCAAGATGAGTCTCAGTTGCCTTCTAAGCCTCCAAGTGATTTTGCCAAGTTGGCTATTTAGGATTAAAGGCCTAACAGTCTATGAATAGATAAAAGCAAATTGAAGTAAAGAGCAAACTTATGAATTATAGGTCATGTGACATTTTTCTCTGCCTGAGAGGGGGCTGGCTCTTCTTGAGACAGTCAGTTTCAGTGCATAAGCTAACAAGATTACAAATAACATCTAGTTTTCCTCCTCTTAATGACGGGTCACTGTACATCCTTAGGAAGGTCTGTAGACTCATTCATTAAGAAACAGAATCTTGTTAATAGAAAATTGCATAGATACTTGAATTCATGATGGTGGTATAACATTTTAATAATTACTAGCCTCTCTCATGCTAATCTGACAGAGATGACCTCAGATGAGGTCAGAAGTACCTTCAAGAGGCCCTTTACTTTTGTTGTTCTTCTGTTTTTTCCATTTTATTTATCTGCTTTTTGGTTCCCATTCAAGCGGTCAAAGTCAATGGGTCAAAGCTGAACCTAGGAGATACCAATCAGAACACTAGTGCCCTGACTTCACTTTTAGCCTCTTGTGTTATGGTTACTCATGTTTAGTGAGTTTGCTTTGGCTGTTTGGAATTCTTGGGAGTGACTTATAGAGTGGTAATGTACCATGCTTTTACTAATATCCATCACTTCTCACCCCACAGCCTCTAGGAATTCTTATGTAAAAATACATTTTGCTACTGCAGGTGAAGATATGAAAAAATGAAGAAGGTAATGGGGAAGAGTACTGTGTTATACCCCAGATAGCCACAATTCTTGAACATCTATTGTATGCTAGCAGTTTCCACAATCTATTTTTAAAGCTTATGACACTATGCAGGATGTTTATTTCTTCATCTTGCAACTGAGGTCAAGATCAAATAGCTAGTAAATCTCAGTTTTGGAAATTGAATTCATATTGTTAAGTGACAAAATCAGTGTTCTTTCCACTATACAACACTGCCTGGCCAAAGAAAACTTTGTTGTTTGAAAGTTTTCTTTTCCCATCACAAATATCTGCTTGTTTTTGAGCTCTAATTGGAATCACTAGAATGTTACTTTTATGGACTAATTCAATATCTAATTTTGGGGCATCCCTTGTGGCGCAGCTGGTAAAGAATGCAATGAGGGAGACCTGGGTTCAATCCCTGGGTTGAGAAGATCCCCTGGAGCAGGGAAAGGCTACCCACTTCAGTATTCTGGCCTAGAGAATTCTATGGATTGTTTAGTCCACGGGCTCGCAAAGAGCTGGACACGACTGTGACTGTCACTCAGGCACTCAATATTTAATTTTACAGATGAGAAAACCAAAGCACAGAGAGGTTAGCTCACCTGCCCAATATCACACTATAAACACAATTATAGTGTTATATACAAGTTATTTTGTGAGGTTTGCAATTTATCAGCTTAATCAGCAGTGACGTGTCTCAGAGATGTAAGAAGCAAGCAAAAGTTAAACTTCACTTTTCTCCAAGCCCTGTGTAAAATACAAAGATTTTATTTTGCATCGTTTAGGTGAATCCTGATAGATAAATGCAATCATAGGAAGGACTAGATTATGCTATCTTCTACTTCATCTGATTCTACAAGTACAGTTTTATTACTTCTGAAAATTAGTGCAAAGGTAACTCATATTTTTTCTCAAAATGGAAGCAACATCCAATGTGCAAAAGGCATTTTCTTTCTGAACAACAACAACAACAAAAAAAAACAAGAAAAGGAGAACATAGAACTCTACTGCAACACAAATTAAACTGACATAATTTACTTAGGACCATAGCAGGATCCAGAAGGATTTGAATATTCTTTAGCATCAGCATTTAGATATAATGTGAGCCACTGGGTGAATGAGGCTAGATAGGAGGGCTTTTCAGATATTACACAGCCGGGAATAAAATTAGAAACTGCTTCATTAAGGAAACAGGTTAAAAAATTACTTTTTCAGTTTTTTCTAGTCTCCAAAGATTTCTGAGACCTAGATAAGTTAACACTGTTTCAAGGATTTGTAATGCTTAGGTATAAATTCTACAGGATGGGGACTACTTGCTTATAAAATTAGGAGGAAGAGGCAGTATTCTGCAGCATTATGAAATTCATCCACAGCTAAAAAATGGCCTAATGCAGCTAAGCATAATACCATTTAAGTGGCTTATGTAAAATATAGTGCTAATTTGTCCAGAGATTAATTGGGAAATTCCACTCCTCTCTGAGAAAAATGGTATTGTGTAAGCCAGAATGCAAGTGGTAGATGGAACATCAAGTGATGACTCCTGTTCTCTATGCCAAGGGAGATGTGAAGACTGAGAGCAAGTAAAAATTGGAAGAGAAAAATATGCTCATACTGCACTCTTCTGTGAACAAAGGAGATACATATGCTTCCATAAGGAGATCTTGTATAAAGTAGTCGAGGCACTCATTAAAAGTCTTTAAATAAGCAGTCACCCAGCAAATATATCTCGAGTGTCTGTGTGCTCATGGCAGGTCCAATGGGAAATACACAAGTCCGTGTATTCTTCCTGCCTTCAGGGAGTGCCCAGTGTCCTCCCAAGTAAAATGCTACTCTGGTAAGCTGTAAAAGGCTTTTGCGATGGTCTAGCCAATATGTAAAGTGATATTTTCCCACCAAAGTCCAAATGTGATTTAAAGAGCCCCTTTGTATTCAGCTTTGTAATCTCCACATGGTTGCTTTCTTAGAAAATGCTCTGATGAATATCTAGAGCACACTGTATGGACTTGAACGCTTTGTGGTTGGGGCAGATACTTAATCTCTCTGTACTTCACATGTAAAATGGGGATTATAACAATACTTGCTTGTATTGCCATGAGACTGAAAAAAGATTGAAAAAAGAAGACTCAGTCTGGAGGTAATAAATCCTGTCAATATTAATTGTTTTAACCATTGTGATTATCATCGTCATATCATCACTGGAACTTTCCAAAGAGATTTGTTAATGGCTAGAGTTGAATGGGAATAAAAATAGACTTTTTTCCTCCTTTTTTTTTTCAGTAGTATTTCACCAGGGAAACTAGTGACTCTCTATTTTAGTATCTTAAAAGAGAGCACTAGTACTGGACATTATAACTGCATTCACTCCAAATTGAAAAAACAAAAACCCTACAGTTCACTTCAATAAATAATCACTGAGCATGAGAATATGTTAGGTATACTCAATGTTAGGCTGTTGGGCATGGGCATATGAAGATAAAATACATCCCACTCTCAAAGATTTTAGAGTTCGATGGGGAGTGCAGCAAGTAAGGGCATTCAGTGCCCTTACTTCAGAGCGCAGTGACCAGCGCTCACAGAGCCATCACAGGATGCTACATGAGCAGATTGGAAGTGGGCCTGTCCCAGTCTGGAGGGGAAGGGAAGCATCTGTGAAGTCTTCTTAGGAGAATTATGCATGAGTTGAGTCCTCAAAGATGAGTTATACTTAGAAAAAGAAGGAGTTGTAAGAACAAAGCAGGGAGGCTTGCGTGGGTATTGTGTTTGGAGGGAACTATAAGTAGTTTTGAGTATCTGGACTAAAGTATGTTGTGTGGCAGACTTGGAAGGAAAAGATGCTATAAATGTAAGCAGGTTCCAGGTCATCAAAGATCTTCAATCAGACTAAGAAGGACCAGCCTGGGTTTGATGACTGATGAGAATCACCACTCAGATCATGTTCAGTTTAGCTTTTTGCTTCAATTTACCACCAATATCAGGAAATGATTCGTGCAAAGTGCTCTTGATGAGGAAACAAGTGAGAAACTAGCCTCTGGTCCAAGACCTATGCAAAACTGATAGGTCTGTGGGCTACGGAGTAAAACATGCTGCTGCTGCTAAGCCACTTCAGTCGTGTCCGACTCTGTGAGACCCCCGTAGCCGAAAAACGACGGAGGCTGCTAGCTTTTATCATGTTGGGCTGGAGGGGAGAGGAGGTCCCCACTCAAGTGTTTATTTACTCCCGTGTAAAGCAATCCTAACTGAAATCTGATTACATTCTTTAGGTTTCCATTTATTACTGAGTTGTCAGAGTTGAAGATTGGCCAGGGCCTAACATAGCCTTCTATGCCAAGTCAAGTAATTTGGACTCGATCTAAAAAATAATTTGGAGTAATCAGCAGTTTTAAGTATAAAAACAGTACGATTCCTTACATTTTAGAAATCGCCCCAGTGTCAGCATGTTTTCCAGACACCATTTTAATGTACAGAAGGAAGATGCTGAAGGCTACAAGCACAGTGGAAAGACTTCTCTGAGTCTTGAAAGAGAAGATGAGAACTTGAATTAAGTTAACTGCAGTGGTTGCGGATTGTAGGTGATCCTGAGAAAGACATTTCTGAGATATTATCAGGACTCATGACTGATGGACTGTATGAGAGCAAATGATGAACCCAAGTTTTGGGTTATTTCTAAGCTTTGGAATATACTGGAAATTCCAATCCCTATAAGGTTAATCATTTAGAATCAGCACTACTTTTTGGAGGTACTTTGGAACTAGATCCCACAGCCTGCTTTGGACTGTACCATCTTTCTCTTAAGGATGCTCCAGCAGCAGGTCATGGGGGTTATACCAGTTTTACATCTCACTTTCATGGACTGTGAGAAAGCAGTACTATAATACCTGATTATATTCTATATTTTATATCACTCTTTCTCTGTACCAGTCTCCTTTCTTCATTCTCTGCCTTTTACCAATCTCCTTGATCATGAAGCAGAACACATCTTCTTGTGTATATACATAAATATGTATGTTTGTAAGAATATGACATAAACTCATAACAAAGACTTGAGCACACTTGAAAATCATCAGAGTACAAATATATATGGAAAAATTATATTCCAATATCTATGCTGAAAGAACCTCAGTCATGCACATAATAATTGATCAACTAGGTTTCTTCCTTACACAGAGTTATATGCTTCCATATAATTCACGTTCAGCATGAAATTTCATAACAGAACTTTCAAAATTATTGAACTCTTTTCTTTTCTTATTTTGACATCAATTTTTCTTCTGGTGAGATTTAGGAAGGAATGGGAGCTCAGGCTCAGGTTAAGAAAAAGCAGACCAGCTTTGTCTGTAAATATTCTGATTTTATAGGTCTGGAATAAGACTTAGAAAATTCTGTTAAGAAAACTTCTCTGATCTTTGTAGTGTGCATCCAGATTTGGAAAGACCTGTTTCCGGGAAAAATTTCAGATTCTTGTTGTGGCGTATGTGGTCCTCTGTCCTCTGAGCTTTTCCTGCTTGCTCATCCCCATTTCCCCACTCAGGCTGCTCTTCCCTGCTCCCAAATAGCCTGCAGTTCTCCAAACACATCAGACTGAGTTGTGCCTACCCGTCGTGCCTGCTAGCATAATTCAAGAATCCAGGTTAATAATTATTATTAACCTTTTTGTTTTCTCTTCCCTTCTTTAAGGACTTGAATAACAGCATGTGAGCACTTTGTATCAGGATCAGAAATGTGCCCTTTGAAAGTTGCCTGCAGGTTGCACCTGTTACGTGAAGACTCCTGGCAAAATTTAGTGCTCAGGAGACATGTTTGAGGAAAAACATCTTAGTAGTAAATAAAAAAAATATATTTATACAGTGGAAAAATTCAGCTCCTACCCCTAAGGGAAAATGTTGAGCAAAAAGGGGAGCTAAAAGCCTCAGTGTGATACAGCTGTAAGGACTCTTGGTTTTGGTGGGAAAGAGATGTTCTGACAAGTCAAGGGTGGCTTCAGACTGACAGAAAGAATACAGAGTCCTGAATTTCAAAGAGCTCCTTGAGGGCCTTGAAGCAGCAGACTAAATTCTGATCCTGGAGCAGAGGCGCTTAGCCCTATCTATAGCTTGTTTTAGGCCTCCCCTGATGGCTCAGAGGGTAAAGAATCTACCTGCAATGCAAGGAGATACAGGAGACTTGGGTTTGATCCCTGGGTTAGGAAGATCCCTGGGAGGAGGAAATGGCAACCCACTTCACTATTTTTGCCTGAAAAAATCTCAAGGACAGAGGAGGAACCTGGTGAGCTACCGTCCAAAGGGTAGCAAATTGTTTAAGATGACAGTATACACAAGAGACCCTTGTTTCTGTGTCATAAGCAGCAGCACTAGAAAATGTTCAAATGACACATGAACCAAGGGGTCTCTAACTTCTTCTGAAATAAACTCCTGTGGGCTCAAACCCAGAAGTCAACACCCAAACGAGCTATGTGTCCTTGTGCGTGGTGTCATGCCCTGAAAAAAATGTAATAAATTTTTCAATGGAGTCAAATTTCCTAGTACGTTACCTGTATCACTATAGATTTTTATTGTGTGGAAATGTATCTTCCTCCCATTTCATTTTGTGCCACTTAATGAGGTTTTATTGCTTTAATTATATGAGAAACCTCCTCCACCCAATTAAGTCAAACATGAGAGTTTGCAGAAGAAATCCAAATTCCTCTTTGATCCTAAGTAATTCATTTGTCTATTTTAAGGGAAGGAAACATTTCAGCAGCACTGCTGAAAAGAATTGACAATGGGATAGAATTTCTTCTAATTTTAAAAAAGAGAAGTACTTTTCCCACTGAAAATACAGATTCTTATAAATATGAGATCTAACTGATGGAGCCACATTATATAAAGCCATGTACATAAATATGGACACCAAGCTCACATTAATATTCCTTTAAGACATATTCTTTTGTGTTTTCATAAATGACCTAACTGAAGAATAAGGGGCTTTTGCTTTGGGGGTCATATGTTTCATATTAAATTTGAGTAGCATCCTATTATGTTTACCCATGAGTTTCAGTAGCTGCCCTTAAGTTCATTTTGACAGAGCAATACAACTATAGCCTCCACCTAGTGGAGGAAAGCTATTTGGTGAAGAAAAACTATTAGAAGGTACAGTGCTATCAATGGATTTCAATTGGTAAAATCAATAAAAGGTTATTTTTAGCTAACTCAGAACTACAGAAATGGCGTGTAGAGTCCTAAGGGGTAGGATAAGGATGAGGAAGTTTTCCCATTTCCTTACAGATCAAAATATGGAGAAGCATTTCTTTTGCCAGTACAACACTCCAGTTAGCTTTTCATAATTGAAACCATTCACCTTTATTATGGCTTCCTGGTGGCTCAGCTTGTAAAAAAACCACCTGCAATGCAGGAGACCTGGGTTCCATCCCTGGGTTGGGAAGGAGGCTATGGAGGATTCCCTGGTGGCTCAAATGGTAAAGAATCTGCCTGCAATGCAGGAGACCCAGGTTCAATCCCTGGGTCGGGAAGATCGCCTGGAGAAGGGAGTGGCAACCCAATCCAGTATTCTTGCCTGGAGAATTCCATGCGCAGAGGAACCTGGCGGGATACAGTCCATGGGAGCGCGAAGAGTTGGACATGACTGAACAACTAACACATACCACAAGCAGGCTATGTGATCTTATAGAAAACCCTGACGCTCAACACAATTGGTCTTAGTCACAGATTTGTAACTGAGATCTACGCCTTACACCTTGCCCCTGTAAAATGAAGACAATGAAGTTCCCTTCATTATGGGGTGGGAAGGACTCCAAGTCAGTACTGAGGATGCCATCACTGCTTTCTCTGACTGGCAGTCAGTGTGAAATGCAAGTGTGTTTGAATATTTCTTCTGTTTGCTCTAATGCTGGTCTTCCAGCTTTCCCCATGGATATATCACCTCCAGACGGCCCTGTGCTAGGCTGTGCTTAGTCTCTCAGTCATGTCTGGCTCTTTGTGGCCCCATGGACTGTAGCCCGCCAGGCTCCTCTGTCCATGGGGATTCTCCAGGCAAGAATACTGGAGTGGGTTGCCATACCCTCCTCCAGAGGATCTTCCCGACCCACAGATCAAACCCAGGTCTCCCACATTGCAGGCGGATTCCTACTGTCTGAACCACCAGGGAAGTCCATGAATACTGGATAGGCTACTCCTTCTCCAGGAGATCTTCCTGACCCAGGAATGGAACCGGGGCCTCCCGCCTTGCAGGCATATTCTTTAGCAGCTGAGCTACCAAGCAAGCCCCCAGACTGCCCCACTACTCCCATTTTCCATGAGCATCTAACTCAGATGGTTCTGACCTGAATAATTTTACTTTTGGGGAAAAAGTTTGATTTTCCTTTAAAGATTTTTGAATTGTTAATGTACGGTCCCATGTTTGTCCTTGCATCTCAGAGCTTGCCATATATTATTGCTTTCTTAGAAGCTAAACATTCTCAGGCACTGAACTCTTTCATTTCATTTTTATTTAACCTTCTTAAATATGTATGCTCAGATTGGTATTAAAATAGATTTGTGATAGATTATATTTTCAAAGACCCAATCACTAGAGAGATACAGAAGGCAACTAAATTAAAAAGTGACAAATTTAAGGCTGATATAAATCAAGTGGGTGACTGAAGATAGACTTCAATTCTCAGATCAGTAAATAAGGGATCAGAAAAAAAATCTGTCTTTTTGTTTACTTATTTATTTCAGTTTTTCTTTGAACAGACTTGAAATATTAAATACCCATAAGCCCTAATTAGTGGAAAGAACATTGATTTTTGTAGTCTGACTGATCTGAGTTTGCATCTCAGAGTTTGCTGTTTATTAGCAATGAGACTCAGACAATCAACACATACTAAATCTCATTCCTGTGACTGGTGAAAGAAGGATAATAGAAGGCAGTGAAATTTAATGTGTCTTTGTTCTGTTTGGAGTCAGCCTTGATTCAAACCTATTTACACTTGTAAACCCTGTAACTCTGTTTATACTCCTAAGCCTTTCTCTTTAGTACTTCCCACTCTCTTCTTTTTCTTTTTCCATTTTTATGGAGGTATAATTGATATACAGCACTGAGTAATTTTAAGGTGTACAGCATAGTGATTTGACTTATGTACATCATGAAATGATTACCACAATAAGTTTAGTGAATGTTCATGCTCACCATATCATGTGAATAGAAAATTAAAGAAAAAGAAGTTTTTTTCTTGTAATGAGAAGTCTTAGGATTTACTCTCTTAACAACTGTCATATGTAATGCACAGCAGTGTTAATTATATTTGTCATATTGTACACTGTATTCCCAGTACTTATTTATCTTATAACTAAGTTTGCACCTTTGACTACCTTACTCCAATTTCTTCTCTCCCTACCCCTGCCTCTGGAAACCACAAATCTGACATCTATTTTTATAAGTCTCTTTGTTTGTTTTTGTAGTATAAATAATCTATGAAACTATGTTAGTTCTTGGTACACAAGATACTGATTAGAATTTCTATACATTTCAAAGTGATCACCACAATAAGTACAGTTACCATCTGTGACTTTCAATTCAGTTCAGTCGCTCAGTTGTGTCTGACTCTTTGCAACCCCATGGAATGCATCACTCTAGGCTTCCCTGTCCATCACCAACTCCTGGAGCTTGCTCAAAGTCATGTCCATTGATTCGGGCATGCCATCCAACCATCTCATCTTCTGTTGTCCTCTCCTATTCTTGCGTTCAATCTTTCCCAGCATCAGGGTCTTTTCCAATGAGTCAGTTCTTTGCATCAGGTGGCCAAAGTATTGGAGTTTCAGTTTCAACATCAGTCCTTCTAATGAAAACCCAGGACTGGTCTCCTTTAGGATGGATTGGTTGGATCTCCTTGCAGTCCAAGGGACTCCCAAGAGTCTTCTCCAACACCATGATTCAAAAACATCAATTCTCACACGCTCAGCTTTCTTTTGGTCCAACTCTCACATCCATACATGACCACTGGAAAAACCATAGCTTTGACTAGATGGACATTTGTTGGCAAAGTAATGTCTCTGAATTTCTAATATGCTGTCTAGGTTGGTTATAGCTTTTCTTCCAAGGAGCAAGCATCTTTTAATTTCATGGCTGCAGTCACCATCTGCAGTGATTTTGGAGCCCCCAAAATAAGGTCTCTCACTGTTTCCATTCTTTCTCTATCTATTGGCCATGATCTGTCACCATAGATATTACATAATTATTAATATTGACTATATTCTTCACATTCTACACTTTATATTTGTGACTCATTTATCTTTTTAACTGTAAGTTTGTACCTTTTAATCTCCCTCACATATTTCCTCCTCCCTGGCAATAATCTGTTTGTTCTCTTTTCTATGACTCTGTTTCTGTGTAGATATATCTATTCACTTTTTTTGTTTGTTTCTTCAGATTCCTCGAATAACTGAAAACATACAGTTTTTGTCCTTCTCTGTATGACTTACTTCAGTTAGCATAATACCCTGTAGATCTATCTATGAAGACACAAATGGCAAGAGTTCATTCTTTTTGTGGATGAATGATAGTCCATTGTATACATGTATCTTCGTCTTACATTCATATGTTGATAAGCACCGAGGTTTCTTCTGTACATTGGCTATTCCAAATAATGCTGCAATGAACGCAACAGTTCACGTACCTTTTTGAATTAGTGATTTTGCTCTCTTTGGATAAATACTCAGGAGAAGAATTGCTGGATGATACCTTAGTTCTATTTCTAATTTTTTGAGGCATCTCCATACTGTTTTACATAGTGACAGTGCCAGTTTATGTTCCCAGCAACAGTGCACGAGGGTTCCCTTTTCTCCACATCCTTGTCAACACTTGCTGTTTGTTACCTTTTGAGAACAGCTATTCTGACAGGTGTAAGGTGATATCTCATTGTGCTTTTGATTTGCATTTCCTTGACTGCGAATAATGTTTAGCATCTTTCCATGTGCCTGTTGGCCTTAAGTATTTCTGCTTTGGAAACCTGTCTGCTCAGTTCCTCTGACAATTTTCATTTGGATTGCTTATTTTGTTTTGTTTTTTTTTGATGTTAAATTGTGTGAGTTCTTTGTATATTTTGTACATTAGCCTCTTATCAGGTATATCATTTGCAAATATGTTCTGTCACTCAGTAGGCTTCCTTTTCAAATTGTTGTTAGTTCCCTTAACTGTGGAAAGGCTTTTTAGTTTGATGTTGTCCCATTTATTTATTTCTGTATTTGATCCATTTGCCTGAGGAAGGGAAATATCCAAAAGAAAAATATTTCTAAGACCAGTGTCAAAGAGAATAATACCGTGTTTTCTTCTAGAAGTTTTAAATTTGGGGGTATTACATTTAAGTCTTCAATATATAGAGAGTTTATTTTTGTATGTGTTATGACGAAGTCTAGTTTGATTCTTTTGCATGTAGCTGGCCAGTATTCCCAATACCATTTATTGAAGAGGCCGACTTTTCTCCATTATACATTCTTGTCTCCTTTGTTGTAGATTAATGGCCCCTGAAAGTTTATTTCTAAGCTCTCTGTTCAGTTCCACTGATCTATGTATTTGTTTTTGTGCCAGTATCTTACTGTTTTGATAATTGTAGTTTTGTAGTATAGTTTAACTTAGGTAGCATGATATATCCAGCTTTGTTCTACTTTTTTGAGATTTCTTGTTCTACTTCCTACTATTATGTTTCCATACAAATTTTAAAATTATTCATTCCAGTTTTCTGAAAAATACCATTGGTATTTTGATAGGGATTGCATTGACTCTATAGTCTGCCTGTAGTCTCTGTGTACTGACCAGACAAGTATATAGAGAGGGTGTGTGTGGCCATAGTAGGTGGCAGGTAGGAAATTAAAAAACTTTGGAATGTTGCTTATCTTTTTATTATTTTCTATTGCAAATACTTTCCCTGCTTTTCTCACTAAAACTTATAGAGAGGTGTAGGGATAGAAATAGAGATGACTGGGTTGAACATTGGGAATCATTGAAAAATATGGTCTATAGATGATAATCAGATTTTAAAAAGAAGCTTGTATTTGATACAGGTGTTGTATGAATCAGGGAAATACGTTTGGAAGAAAGAAAAGAATACAGTATAATAATATTTTAAGAAGACTAATTAGGCAGCCAGTGGCATTTGTTTTACCACTCATGACTTCAGTAAAATTAAACAGAATAGATGGTGTTACCTCAATCTAATTTGTCTTAAATATCTTTCTGGTAACTCTCTTAGATCAAATTCAAGCAGAAAAAATTAAAGAAAATAAAAAGTCAATCTTTTACTTTCAGCATAAATCTTTTCTCATAAAATATCATGAATTCATTTTATATCACATTGTAGTCTAATTTTTTGGTAGTACTTTCAGGCAGGCAACTCAGGTTGCATACCTAGAAAAGAGGCAAGGTGTATTTCAGATGATTATGGAGTTTATGTAGTGCACAAAGTAACTTCTTCAAATAAAAAGTGTATATATGTGTGTGGGAAGGGTGAGAAAGAGACAGAGATTGGAGGTATAGAGGGAGAGAAGGAAAACATGCATCACTGTTTCTTCTGAAAATTCAGACAGTTAATGACTTAACAGGGAATAGAGTTTCAGACTTGAGAAAACCAATATAACTCATCCAATATATCCTTTTATATGCATTATTAAATGTCTATATAACTGAATTTTAGAATCTTTGTTCATATTTTACAACACATTCAATGCAAAGTAGAGAGAAGAGTTTGTTAAGTGAGTTAGCAAATCTAATTGCATTAAAATTTGTAGTTGATATCAGAAGATAATTCTCCTTTCACAGGTCGTATTTAACAACTGTATTCATCGGCACATCAGAAACTGAACCCAGATAGCTTTCTTTATAAATGTGATCTGGAGATACCGTTATGAAAAGGAACTTTAAATCCCTTAATCATTAGTTAATGTTCAGATAGTAAATCGCTGCTCTGAGCTTTTGGGGTCTTGGCAATCAAAATACTAAGTGCAAACAACAGCATTCTCTGTGCCCAGAACTGCCTAGCAACCATTCCATACTGAGAAGAGTACTGAAGACACATTTATCGGTAATATTGGTCAGGTTGAGTTAGGTAAAAACATTTTAATGAAACTAGAGATTATATTGCAATAGGAATTTCTTGGGAAACCTGAAGTTAGGTGCAGTATAAGGTCTGTTGAAAAGTAAATAGAACTGCTGTAATATCATCTGAATTTTAGTTTTACTTCAACATTTATGTTACATATTTTTGGGAACTTGTGATCAATAGAACTAGGTTTAAACTAAACCTTCTCACCTACTAGCAGTGTGAACCCTGATTATATTACCTCCCCATTTTGAATTTGTTTGTTCCTTAAGAGGAAGACCTATAGGCCAGGGCAATGATAAGCATAAAATAAAGCATTTTTAGAAGTACTAAAACAGTATCTGTTACATAATAGCATCTTAGTAAATGAATTAAATAGAATAAATAACAGAAACATCTGAATAAAGAATGAATCAGTAAAATAAGTCTCTTGTAATGAAGATTGATAAAGTGCCAGGTTCCCTTATTTCATGACTGTGCTTCTTATACCACTAAAGAGCCTCACAGAGAATTTAAAAGAGAACAATCTTTTAGGAAGACCTCCTGGATCCTCCAAAGTTCTTAATCCCACTTTTGTGATCTCATTGAATCAATTTGCATTTATATAATTTATCAAATGTTGTATATATTTGTTTATGTTAGTTGCCTCTTCCATTAAAATACCAAGCAAAGGTGTTACTAAATATTTGTGGAGTAAAATATCTTATGGGTCTAATCATTGGACATGGTTTGAATCATATAGTGGGAAATAACTGAATATTTGCTGGAGTACCAGCTCACAGGCAAATAGTAATTAATTGAATGAATAAAGATTTTTGTGTATTTAACTCAAGTATATTAGAATATGAACAACAAAATATCTAGCTTTATCTAATGAAAATATATAGAAACTTAAATCTGCAGAATATATGGAACTTCTGCAAAATTATCTCATTAATTTCAAATGATTGGGCGCATTCAAGCCACATTATGTGACCACATCAAAATTAGTTAAAAAATAACAACACAATGTAACCAGAAAAAAAGCAGTTTTCTTTAAAAAATTAAGAAAAACTTTATCTTATGAGTAAAAATAATAATGTTAAGTTAGAATATATTTATAATAATAATGCAAAATCTATATATACATGTGTTTGTTATACAACCCAAGTAATACTCAGAGTATAAAGCCTTATTATTCTTATTATAAAAGAAGAAAGTTTGAAATGAATTAGGTAAGCATCTTACCTAAGGAGTTTAAAAGTAATAGAAAAAAGAAATAATAAATGTAAGATCTCATACTAATATTTATTTCCTCTGTCTGAATTGTTTATAAACTTTAAAGAAATTAAATCATTGGTTAAAAATCTTCACCCATAGCAAATTCAAGAACAAGTTTAATTTTAATGGAGAGTTCTACTAAACTTTCAAAAAAAATTCTAACATTAAACACTCAAAAGTGAAAAAGAAGGAATTTTGTAAAATATTATAATAATTATAATTTATTTGATACATTCAAAACTGTATATAATTTATATATTATATGGCACAATAATAAACATTTTTGAACATATCTTTGGATCTAAAACCTTTCAATGTTCCAGTAGTGTTGCCACTGAGAGCTCCTTCTATATCCTGTCCTGCTGCCTCTCCCAGAGGTAAATAATACCCTGAATTTTGTATTTTTTATAAGAAATTGAGGCATTTAATAAAATACACAGACATTTTGACAAGTAATTACATATATGTAAATAGAATAAAGTATCATTCCATTGTGCCCAATAATTATACCAAGTGTATCAAATACTCTTCTTCCACCAGGACAACCTCTTGTTTTCTGATTTCTATTACTACAGGTTAGTTTTGTCTGCTGTTGACCTTTATATCGATGGACTTTGAGAGCATGTATTTATGTGTGTGTGTATGTTTCTTTTGAGATTCATGCATGGTATGGTAGTAGTTCGTTTCTTTTTCTTGCTAAGCAGTATCCCAGTGTATAAATATATCACTATTCGTTCATCCATTGTCCTGTTGATGGAATCCCAGACTATTCTTAGTTTGAGGTTTTTATGACTAAAAATGATATGAACATCCTTATACACAGCTTTTTATGGACATATTTTAACATTACTTGTGTAAATATTTTGAAGTCTAATTGCTGTACCGATGAGTATGTGTATCTTCTTTGCAAGAAGCGTTTAAACAGTTTTCCAAAGTACTTGTACCATTTTACATCCACATTAGTAATTTATGAGCATTTCAGTTACTCTGCTTGCAATGGAATTTTGCTTGTTGCCAGTCTTCTGAATTTCAGCCATTCAAGTGTGTGTAAAGTGGTATCCCATTGGAGTTTTAATTTGTGTTTCCCTGATAAACAATAAGTTGAACAGCTTTTCAAGTGCTTGAATGATTTTCAAAAGAATTTCTGAGAGATAATTTTGCTTACTTTTAAAGGAAATTAAAAAAATTAATCCTGAGTGTTTTTGAATTAAAAAGATGGCTTCTACTTTGTCATTACTTTCTTAGCTATCATCAGATTTCTGAGTATATGAACATTCTTTCTCCTCTCTTAAAAATGAAGAAATCTCACAGAAATATATACATGATTCAGGTCAAAATGTGAGGAAAACTTCACATGCAAACACAAGGTGTTAATAAACTTTAAATTGTGGCTCCCTCATCTGACCAAACAAATACTGCCCAGAACAATACTTAAGGTATGTTGAGAAATAAAATTATAAATTCCAACACAGGTCCAAACTATTAGGTCAAACTAATAGGTCTAAACCATTATATAGGTCCAACAGAAGCTGGAATTTATAGGTTCAAACTATCCTGCCAAGAGCTTGATAACAACACCCAGTTATGTGATTTGAAATATTTTGTAAACAAACAGAATGCCATATAACTGCTTATCTCCAAATACAAATTGATGAGTGAGATTATAAATTCACTTAAATTGAATAGAGCTCTTGTTTCTTGGGTTATTGACACCAGAAAGGCCTATATAAATTTAAAATGCAAGAATTTATAAATTTCCAGAAGCAGAAAAAACAAAACAACTGTAAATACTTGTTGGACTATAACTCAAGGGAGGAAAAAGAAAACTTTAAAATATAATGACCTTGATTTCTAGGTTAAAAGATAAGAAGCACAATAAGTTCACTGATATCAGAAAACTAGCTAGGAAAAAGAAAAAAAACCCTAAGAACTCCTTTACTTCTAAATATACTTTAAAGGTGAAATCTGAATAAAGTTTACAATTAACATAACCCATCAACATTAACTACTTAATATTGATAACTGAACCAAGGCTGTATAAGCTGTTACTTTAGGGGAAAATAAAGGAAAGATGTCAGTACAGGAACTCTGTAGAATACTAGTTGTACCTTTTCTATAACTATTCCAAAATTATAAGTTTATTTAAAATTATGTATTTAAAGATAGATAAGGGATATGTGGCAAAATATTAGTAATTGATAAATCTAGGTGACAGGTATATATGGATGTTTATTGGCCAATTTTTTAAACTTTTCTGTAGATTTTAAAATTATCAAAATAAAGTGCTAAAAGAAAAGAATTATATTATGAAAAGCAAAGGAGAAAAGTTAAAATTTTTTATTTAAACATACTAAATCTTGAGAACAGTTAAGACTATTTCTGATTCAGATGAATCTTTGGACAATTTATACTGGTTTTAATAATTTTGATTTAAAATAATATATGCTGTCTGATTTTATCATAATATGAGAAAAATGATATTGACATGCTTTATTTTATTTAGCAGTGTTTTAGTTTATAAATGACATAAAAACTCTTCATAAAAAACCTTAATTCTGGAATTTTTAATTCCCTAAACTGATTTTCAGGGTAAATAACTTAATATTGTTTCCATAGAATGGTTAGGCAAAATTTGCATATATGAGTAAATTAAATTATAATAATAGTATTATCCAAAAATATTATTTAAGCTGTTTATCATACTACAAATCAGTAAGATTAATTATTCCAAATACACTATCTGGATAAAAAATTTTGTACAATAAAAATTGGCTAGGGATTTCCAGGTGATTCAGTGGTAAAGAATCTGTGAGCTAATGCAGGAGAACAGAAGAGATACGAGTTCGATCCCTGGGTCGGGAAGATACCTTGGAGTAGGAAATGGCAACCCACTCCAATATTCTTGCCTGGACAATCCGATGAACAGGGGAGCCAGCGGGCTACACTCCATAGGGTTGCAAAGAGTAGGATGCAACTGAGCATACATCAGTTAGTAAGCTGAAAAAGATATAAAATATCATATCTTAGTGTACACGTTTACTAGTCATCTTCACAAAGGTAAAAGCAACAGCAATAATAGCTGTTTCATGATTCAGTCAGGTGTTGCCATAATAACGCTGCTTATCTAACTATCTCCAGACCCAGTGGATTAAAGGAATATTTATTTCGTTGCTCATATGTCTGCAGGTAGTCTGTAGATTAGTTAGGTTAAGCTGGACCCGCAGTTCTGTGATTCAGGCCTCAGGTTCCAGGCTTCCTGAAACACCTGTATTTGTTCTAAGGTATAGTGTGTTCTAAGGTATAGTGTGTTGTGGAGGAGGCAATGGCACCCCACTCCAGTACTCTTGCCTGGAAAATCCCATGGATGGAGGAGCCTGGTAGGCTGCAGTCCATGGGATTGCTGAGAGTTGGACACGACTCAGTGACTTCACTTTCACTTTTCACTTTCATGCATTGGAGAAGGAAATGGCAACCCACTCCAGTGTTCTTGCCTGGAGAATCCCAGGGGCGGGGGAGCCTGGTGGGCTGCTGTCTATGGGGTCGCACAGAGTCGGACACAACTGAAGCGACTTAGCAGCAGCAGCAGCAGCAGCAGCATAGTGTGTTGAGTGTCAGCTATGTGGGACATGATTCTCTGATGCATGATCTCTGGAGTGTTAATGCATGTCCCAACATGAAAGGACATTTCCAGCCAAAGCTCCCCCCGTAGGGTTTCCCAGGTGGCGCTAGTGGTAAGGAACACACCTGCTATGCAGGAGAAAAAAGATGCAGGTTTGATCTCTGGGTTAGGAAGACCCGCTGGAGAAGGAAATGGCTACCCACTGCAGTATTCTTGCCTGGAGAATCCCATGGACAGAGGAGCCTGGGGGGCTACAGTCTGTGGGGCTGCACAGAGGCGGACACGACTGAAGCAACTTAGCACACTCGCACGCTCGCCTCCTGTACTCCGACATCCCAACAGTCAAAGCCAGGGATGTGGCCATTCCCAATCAAAGCGCAAAGAAATACACTTCGCTCACCACAAGGCCATGGCAAATGTGTGGAAGTAATCACAACACGTCAGTGAATAATTGGGAACAGTAATTTCCTCTCCTTTATGCGGATGTGTATACTGGAGTACAGCTATTTCTGGGACGCTGCTATTTAGTATGCTTGTATGTAATGGACAGTGTTCAGTTTATTCCCCAGTACTTTTTGGCATATGGCATAAGTTAGTAATTGCAGATAACAATTGAAACTAATATTGGTGGTTGAAGGCTCTAATAAATTCAAAAGTTAAAAAGAAATATGTGTGTACAGAAGATAATGGGTTTGACTTTTGTCCATGAAGGGAAGAGAGGGTAAGTAAACAAAATGGTTAGGCAAAATGTGAAAGACAATAGACAAATTGAGGTTCTACAGTGAAACTGAGAATATATCTGAGGTAAAGTCAACCCTATTTATCTTCAGTATCTGCAAGAGTGATTTCAAAAGCGAACAATGAGCTTTAGTTTTGACAAAGTTGGCCAGTGTTACGAGTTTATTTTAAAGAAAGTTTTGGTTTCCACACACAACTGTTGTCATTGTTCAATCCCTGTATCATTCTTCCTCCTGTCGCCAGCCTCTGGGTGACTTATCATCCCTACTGATTCCTTTAATCCTGACTACACCTCCACATATGGGCCCCTCATTTAATTCTTTACAATTTAAATCCTTGGAGGGTAACATCTGTTTCCTGCTGGGACCTTGACAGTTATGTATGTTATGTATCTCTTTGTTTTGTTTTAGTTTTGCCACATTTTAATGTTTAGATTTTGCTTTGTATCCTTCTATCATAGTTGTTTAGAGTAAGGGGAAAAGCTCAAGTGTAATCTTATGATGTCATCTATTAAATAAAAAAAATGACGTCCTCAGTGATTACTTTGGAACACGTATCTATTTAATCAAATATTTCTCTATGGCTTTTTTCAATCTGACATTCAGAAGACTGAAGCTGAAATAAAAATAAACATATTAAAGATGATTTACTTTATTTTTTTTAGAAGAAACAAACCAACAAAACTCCTTAACTTCCTTGCAACTTACGATCCTGTAGAGAATGTTCTACCTTACTTTATCTGTTTTTTTGACACCCACTGATTCCCTCTTCTCTGGTACAACCTGGTATCTGATAAGAGGACCCGTGGAAATACTCTGAGCTTGGATGAAAAGAGAGATCACACTTGGGTTTGCAACTTTAGACATTTTATGATGAGTTTCAGACTTAAAGCTAGACTGATATTAGGCATCAGTGTCTGTGGTGAAGGAAATATTTCTGCATTTGATAGAAGACACTTTGATAGCCCTTCATCTTTTTGCTTTGAAGCAAGAAAAATGAAATCCTTAAAGTAAAGGAACTATTTCTCAGGATCATTCCTATCTGTCAATCAGTATGAAGGACTAATGAACAACCACTAATTTTGACAAATTAAAGTGGGGCATACAAAACATCATGACTTTAAACCTGGGTGCAAATTCAACCTGAATAATGAGGTTATAGAGAGGATGTGAGGTTATAGAGAGGCTATAGAGAGAATGCTCAAACTACTGCACAGTTGCACTCATCTCACACGCTAGCAAAGTAATGCTCAAAATTCTCCAAGCCAGGCTTCAGCAATATGTGAACCGTGAACTTCCAGATGTTCAAGCTGGTTTTAGAAAAGGCAGAGGAACCAGAGATCAAATTGCCAACATCCACTGGATCTAGAAAAAGCAAGAGAGTTCCAGAAAAACATCTATTTCTGCTTTATTGACTAAGCCAAAGGCTTTGAATGTGTGGATCACAATAAACTGTGGAAAATTCTGAAAGAGATGGGGATACCAGACCACCTGACCTGCCTCTTGAGAAACCTATATGCAGGTCAGGAAGCAACAGTTAGAACCGGACATGGAACAACAGACTGGTTCCAAATAGGAAAAGAAGTACGTCAAGGCTGTATATTGTCACCCTGCTTATTTAACTTCTATGCAGAGTACATCATGAGAAACGCTGGGCTGGAAGAAGCACAAGCTGGAATCAAGATTGTCAGGAGAAATATGAATAACTTCAGATATGTAGATGACACCACCTTTATGGCAGAAAGTGAAGAGGAACTAAAAAGCCTCTTGATGAAAGTGAAAAAGGAGAGTGAGAAAGTTGGCCTAAAGCTCAACATTCAGAAAACGAAGATCATGGCATCTGGTCCCATCACTTCATGGGAAATAGATGGGGCAACACTGGAAACAGTGTCAGACTTTATTTTTCGGGGCTCCAAAATCACTGCAGGTGGTGACTGCAGCCATGAAATTAAAAGACGCTTACTCCTTGGAAGAAAAGTTATGACCAATCTGGATAGCATATTCAAAAGCAGAGACATTACTTTGCCAACAAAGGTCCATCTAGTCAAGCCTATGGTTTTTCCAGTGGTCATGTATGGATGTGAGAGTTGGACTGTGAAGAAAGCTGAGCACCGAAAAACTGATGCTTTTGAACTGTGGTGTTGGAGAAGACTTTTGAGCGTCCCTTGGACTGCAAGGCAATCCAACCAGTCCATCCTAAAGGAGATCAGTCCTGGGTGTTCTTTGGAAAGAATGATGTTGAAGCTGACACTGCAGTACTTTGGCCACCTCATATGAAGAGTTGACTCATTGGAAAAGACTCTGATGCTAGGAGGGGTTGGGGGCAGGAGGAGAAGTGGACGACAGAGGATGAGATGGCTGGATGGCATCACTGACTTGATGGACATGAGTCTGAGTGAACTCCGGGAGTTGGTGATGGACAGGGAGGCCTGGCGTGCTGCAATTCATAGGGTCGCAAAGAGTCGGACACGACTGAGTGACTAAGCTGAACTGAGAGAGGATGTGACTGCAGGTTGACCTGTGACCTGTACCCATGTAATGAGGGGCTCCCACCCCCTCCCTGGAATGGATGTTCTGCCCATGATTCCCATAATGGGAGTGGGTTTTTAAGACTCAGCCTTCAGCGAGCTACGAGTGCTGAGTCCATCTGGAGGAATATATGGCTGAATCAAGTTAAGGCTGCTGTATAAACTTTTAAGATTCTAGCAGATGGATGAGGAGGTCTACTTGTCTTGTGGCAGAGACAAGCCTGGTAAGTAAGTTTCCTTTGCTTATTAGAACCACTGCCTCCCAAACTGGAGTGGCTGCCTTTTTCTTCCCTCACTCCTTGTCCTCTGTGTTTGAGGGCCAGTTTGTGAACAGCATTATTTCACCTTTCCCCATCTCTTTTTTTGCAGAGTAATGCCTACTTTCCCCTGCTATGTCATGTAGGAAGGGATCAAAGAACATTTTGGCTAACCCTATTAACTACAGAAGACTTTTATGAAGCTAGGCGGAATAGAGCTTAAGAATCTGCTGTCTCCTAACTACCTTCAGCCCGCCCTCATTCCTTGCTACCTAGTAACCTTGAACAAGGGCTTAAACATGCGTGGTTTCAGTTTTTTCATCATCAAAAGGAGTTTACATGTGCCCCGTACCCAGCTCATTGCCTGGCTAATAGGAGGTACTCAGTAAGTATTATTATTTTCTTATTACAGAAATCACATTTTTGACTGATATTATCAAAACAAAGTAAAGAGTCCTTAAAAGATAATATTGAGAATTCCTGAATAAAATAACCTAAAGAAGAAATATTTAGGGAATAAGAAGATATTGCATTTTGGTTTTAATGTAATTATTTTTTCTCCTTTAAGATTTCATTGTGCTGATTTAAAACTGAGCTCACCTTGATTAAATTCTTACAAAGTGATTTACCTGTCCCCCAAATGCCTAGACGTAAGCCTGCACAGGGCAGTCAACAAGAGGGGAAGACCGTTTTACTTTAGTAAAATACTTTCATTCTTATGTTTACTATTCCAGTCCTCTGGGTAATAGAATTATAATATTTATCCACCTCATAGAGATGTGGACAAAGTTATTGATTCATTTCTTCTTAGAAATACATATTAAAATATAAGTTCTTAAAATTATTTATTATAAGAAAACCAGTCTCTCCTGCTGCAAACAAACAACAGGATAGATTTTCCTGCATATCTTGACAGTGATTTTGGGGTTCTCATGAATTTTGAAAGCTTATGAATAAAGCGAAGGGTGTAATCCTAGCAGTAAGTAGGACGTTTATGATGAAGGCTGACATCTGGATGGATGGCAGTAAGTTTCGAGAACATTCCTGCAGAGGTGAGGGAGAACACTGTGTGGGAGGAGCCAGCTCAGCTGTCTCAGGGTGCCATGGATAGACCATCTTGAGTATCACCAAAGTCCTGGATTCTACCATATATATTTCATGTATTCAGTTCAGTTCAGTTCAGTCGCTCAGTTGTGTCCGACTTTTTGAGACCTTATGAATCGCAGCACACCAGGCCTCCATGTCCATCACCAACTCCCGGAGTTCACTCAAACTCACAACTGTCGAGTCGGTGATGCCATCCAGCCATCTCACCCTCTGTCATCCCCTTCTCCTCCTGCCCCCAATCCCTCCCAGCATCAGAGTCCCTTCCAATGAGTCAACTCTTCGCATGAGGTGGCCAAAGTACTGGAGCTTCAGCTTTAGCATTATTCCTTCCAAAGAAATCCCAGGGCTGATCTCCTTTAGGATGGACTGGTTGGATCTCCTTGCAGTCCAAGGGACGCTCAAAAGTCTTCTCCAACACCACAGTTAAAAAGCATCAATTCTTCAGTGCTCAGCTTTCTTCACAGTCCTACTCTGACATCCATATATGACCACTGGAAAAACTTATATGCAGAGTACATCATGAGAAACGCTGGGCTGGAAGAAGCACAAGCTGGAATCAAGATTGCTGGGAGAAATACCAATAACCTCAGATATGCAGATGACACCACCCTTATGGCAGAAAGTGAAGAGGAACTAAAAAGCCTCTTGATGAAAGTGAAAGAGGAGAGTGAAAAAGTTGGCTTAAAGCTCAACATTCAGAAAACGAAGATCATGGCATCTGGTCCCATCACTTCATGGGAAATAGATGGGGAAACAGTGTCAGACTTTATTTTTTTGGGCTCCAAAATCACTGCAGATGGTGACTGTAGCCATGAAATTAAAAATTTCATATATTAACCATGATAAAAAGCCCCTTGGGGACTTTAATTTTCAAGTCTGATAAATTAAATCTCTCCCCTTCAAGTAGAACAGTTTTAGTACTATTCTGTGATGCTCAGTTGCTTCAGTGGTGTCTGACTGTTTGCAGTCCTATGGACTGTAGCCAGCCAGACTTCTCTGTACCTGGGATTTCCCAGGCAAGAATAGTGGAGTGGGTTGTCATGCCCTCCTCCAGGAGATCTTCCTGACCTCAGGATTGAAACCGCATCTCCTGTGTCTCCTGCATTGCAAGGGGATTCTTTACCCACTGAACCATGTGAGAAGCCGCTGGTAATACTATGAATAATAATAAAACTAACAGCAGCAAAAATAACTATTAAAAGTAATAACAGCTTAATCCATTGCCCTTGTTGCCAAGAAATTTGTTGTAACCAGTGTACTTGTTCCCTGATCTTATGTAATTGAATTTCTACTTCTTCAGAGGCATTATCCATGTACAAAAGGTGATATTTGCTATTGCATAAATGGCTCCTTTTTCAGCAAGTAATCAAGGGCTATGCAATTGTCCAAAACTATTTTAGCCAGTGGGGCTTCCCACGTGGCTCAGTGGGTAAAGAATCTGCTTGAGATGAGACAATACGGGTTCAATTTTCTGCTCAGGAAGATCCCCTGGAGGACGGCACGGCAACCTACTCAAGTATTCTTGCCTGGAGAATCCCATGGACAGAGGAGCCTGGTGGGCTACAGTCCATGAAGTTGCAAAGAATCATATGTAACTGAAGTGACTGAGTTAATACACACACACGTGTATTTTAGCCAGTGAGTCAAGTGACTGTTGTTGAACTGCTGTTGTTTTGGCTGTGGCATCAGCTAGCTTTCTTAACTTTAGGGAAAGATTTCCAATTATGTGTTCTTGGCACTTACTCTGACCCAAAAGAGAGAGGCTCTGTCAATGGAGTCGAACCCAGAGTCAAGTATGTCTCTGGGTTGTTTTTGTCTGATTTTGTGGCTCAGGATTGGAAAGGTAACAGTCATGGAGGCCAGTAAAATTTTAAGGGTCTGTAGATCACACAGGGCTTCCCCGGTGACGCCAGTGGTAAAGAACTCGCCTGCCAATACCGGAGACAAAAGAGGCATGGACCTGATCCCTGAGTCTGGAAGATCCCCTGAAGAAGGTCATGGTAACCCACTCCAGTGTTCTTGTCTGGAGAATCCTATGGACAGAGGAACTGGGCAGGCTACAGTCCATGGCGTCACAGAGTCATACATGACTGAAGTGACTTAGCGTGTACGCATACACGCAGATCACACAAGCAGTTTTATCCTGATTAACTTCCCTTGTGTCCCTTTCTTTACACGAAGCTGGAGATAGAGTTCCTCAAGGCTGAATATTAACCAGACAGATAAATGAACCAGAGAGTCTCTAACATCATGAACAAATCAGTTTTTAACATTGCATCCATCAGTCTGAAAGATTATTCCCTACCCCTCAATCCCTCACTGCCCCACCACCCACCCTGCTAAGCAATGGCCTGAGAGACACAGGTGATGCCATCTTTCCAGGTCAATGCCAGAGTAAAGGGAAGAAAGGGAAGAATAAAGAGTTTTATGTGTAGCCAAACTATGAAGTCTTGATACAGGATCTTGGAAGGAAGTAGTCTACCTCTATCGAATAGATCTATTCCTACTCAACTTTGGAGAGCTCTACCTTCTTACAACACTCAGTGTCAGATGGAGCCTTTTTCAGCTGTGAGATGTGTATCTAAGGTCCAAGTCCCTAAAGCTTGGTTACTATCTGAGTAGTGAGGAGGACACAATATAGTCCCCTCTAAGGAGATTCAAGAGCAATCTTTGTTCTTAGTGACTGAAATGTTTAGAGATTTGTAGCTAGGTATTTGAGGAAACTAGAATAATTCAGGTATACAAAAGGCCCTCAAGCACAATTAACAGGGTTAGAATCTAATACAGAGAAAGTTGTGATTATAGTTTCTCTTTTCAAAACTGCCCCCATTTTTATCAAAGATAATGACAGCCAAATTAATTTATTTGCATTAAATATATTTGTATAAGTCCAGCAAGAATAGTGATTAGCCATATAAGCTCTTTTAAGACTGCTTAGAGAACTTTTCATAAGGAATCTCAAATTGAGCTCTTAACAAGCTCTCAAGACCAGGAAGCCAAGTCCAAGTAGTTTTTTAAAGCTGCCTGATCATATTTGAGTCTATGCATGTCTCTGTCATATGTGGTATTCCAGTCAAAGCATTGTTAACATAGGCAATATTTCTAATTGCCCTGATACAAGAATAGATTTTTATTGAATTCATGTAAATAAATAACTATGCTGTTGTGAAAAGAATGCTCAAAATTTCCAAGTTTTGGAGGTATCAGGTAGAGGAATAAAAACAAATATTTTTTCTTTGTCTAGAAAGAAACAAAGTAAAAGTCTCTCAGTCCTGTCAGACTCTTTGTGACCCCATGGACAGTAACCCACCAGGCTCCTTTGTCCATGGACTTCTCCGAGCAGGAATACTGGAGTGGATTGCCCTTCCCTTCTCCCGAACTTTTCCCAATCCATGGAGTAAACCTGTATCTCCTGTATTGCAGGCAGATTTGTGATGGTGATGCAGCCATGAAATTAAAAGATGCTTACTCCTTGGAAGAAAAGTTATGACCAACCTAGATAGCATATTCAAAAGCAGAGACATTACTTTGCCATCTAAGGTCCGTCTAGACAAGGCTATGGTTTTTCCTGTGGTCGCGTATGGATGTGAGAGTTGGACTGTGAAGAAGGCTGAGCGCCGAAGAACTGATGCTTTTGAACTGTGGTGTTGGAGAAGACTCTTGAGAGTCCCTTGGACTGCAAGGAGATCCAACCAGTCCATTCTGAAGGAGATCAGCCCTGGGATTTCTTTGGAAGGAATGATGCTAAAGCTGAAGCTCCAGTACTTTGGCCACCTCATGTGAAGAGTTGACTCATTGGAAAAGACTCTGATGCTGGGAGGGATTGGGGGCAGGAGAAGAAGGGGACGACAGAGGATGAGATGGCTGGATGGTGTCACCGACTCGATGGATGTGAGTCTGATTGAACTCCGGGAGATGGTGATGGACAGGGAGGCCTGGCGTGCTGCGATTCATGGGGTCGCAAAGAGTCGGACATGACTGAGCGACTGAACTGAACTGAACTGAACTGAAATGAGCCACAAGGGAAGCTCTTTATCTTTGTCTACATAATGTATATTTTACCAAATTGCTGTAATTCATAGATAGTGTAAAAGAAAAGTTTTCCTTAAATATTAAATATGAAAAAATAAAGCATTAAGGAACCAGTATGCTTTCAAACAAAAAGTCATAAAAATTATAATCATCCTCAGTTAATTTAGTCCCATGTAATTAATACTTGTTCTGCTCAAATTCAGTTTTTCCATTAGTTCTGGAAGTTCTTAGTTCAGTTTTATGACCTGAAAGTTATCAAAAGCCTATTCTTGTCAAAAGTCCTTTCCTTAAATTTCCTTGACAATGAAGTACTTTTGCAGGAATATTTTTGTAAAAGCACCAGAATAAAACAATACCTTTCTATAAATGATGAAAGACTAAAAATGGCAATGGTTAAAGATCTGATGAGAGTTCATTATATTGCAAATGGCAAGGTAATTTGGTTATTTCTGTGATACACATTTAAGATAGTAACTAGAAGTATGACTGATAACATCACACCAGGATTTATCAGAATTTTAAGAATTTTTCTACAGTTTATAGAAGATCTATATTAATAACATACACTCAGTCACCAATGCTTTTTCATAGAAAAATTTCTTGGGATGGCATAAAACCTTTACTAACACAATCAAATATCTTATTTCTCTGTAAAAGCAGCAAAAAGTGGATAAACCTGTGTTCAATATTGAATTGAACAAAGTGTTTAACCTATTGGAAATTATTTAGATATTCAATGACTTGAGCTTAAGATTTAACTTGGACTTAAAACATTAAAATACATTATTATTATTATGATAAAAGCCTCATGTTTAAAACATTCTATTTCTACCTCTGTGTACTCTACAGCGTGCTTATCACCAAAATTTAGTTTCCATTTGTTACCATTCAGTTGACCCAATTACCTGGCCCTCATCTCTCCCCATCTGGTACCCACTACTTTGTTCTCTATATCTGGGTGTTTCTAATGGTTTCATTTGATTTGTTCATTTATTTTGTTTGTTTCTCTGCCTTTTATATTCCACGTAAGTGAAAGTCAATGGTTTTTGTCTTTGTCTGACTTATTTCTCTTAGCATCTATATTGTTGCAAATGGCAAGATTCCATCCTTTTAATGGCTAAAGCCTGGTAGGCTGCAGTTCCTGGGGTGCTGCGAGTCAACATGACTGAGCGGCTTCACTTTCACTTTTCACTTTCATGCATTGGAGAAGGAAATGGCAACCCACTCCAGTGTTCTTGCCTGGAGAATCCCAGGGACAGGGGAGCCTGGTGGGCTGCCGTCTATGGGATCGCACAGAGTCGGACATGACTGAAGCGGCTCAGCAGCAGCAGCAGCAGTATAGGTAAGAAAGCCTTCTTAAGTGACCAATGCAAAGAAATAGAGGAAGACAATACAATGGGAAAGACTAGAGATCTCTTCAAGAAAATTGGATTTACCAAGGGAACATTTCATGCAAGATAGGCACAATAAAAATGGCAAGGACTTAACAGAAGCAGAAGAGATTAAGAAAAGGTGGCAAAAATACACAGAAGTGTACAACAAAGCTCTTAATGACCCAGTTAACCACAATAATGTGGTCACTCACTTAGAGCCAGACATTCTGGAGTGTGAAATCAAGTGGGCCTTAGCAAGCATTACCATGAATATAGCTGGTGGAGGTGATGGAATTCCAGTTGAGCTATTTCAAGTCTTAAAAGATGATGCTGTTAAAATGCTGCACTCAATATGCCAGCAAGTTTAGAAAACTCAGGACTGGAAAAGATCAGTTTTCATTCCAATCCCAAAGAAAACCAATGCCAAAGAATGTTTAAATTAACATACAGTTGTACTCATTTACCTTACCATGCCAGCAATATTTTGCTCAAAATCCTTCAAAGTAGGCTTCAGCAGTATGTGAACCAAGAACTTCCAGATGTACAATCTGGAAAAGGCAGGGATTTAGAAAAGACAGGGAACCAGAGATCAAATTGTCCACATACGCTAAATCATAGAAAAAACAAAGGAACTACAAACACACACACACACACACACACACACGCACACACACACACACAAACCCATCTACTTCTGCTTCATTGACTATGCTAAAGTACTAGACTGTGTGAATTACAACAAACTGTGTAATATTCTTAAAGAGATGGGCATACCAGACCACCATGTCTGCCTCCTGAGAAACCTGTATGCAGGTCAAGAAGCAACAGTTAGAACTGGACATAAAACAATGGACTGAGTCAAAATTGGGAAGGAGTACATCAAGGCTGTATATTGTCACCCTGCTTATTTAACTTACATGTAGAGTGCATGTGAAATGCTGGGTTAGATGAATCACAAGCTGGGGTCAAGATTGCCAGGAGAAATATCAACAACTTCAGATATGCAGATGATACCACTTTAATGGCCAAAAATGAAGAGGAACTAAAGAGCCTCTTGATGAAGGAGAAAGAGGAGAGTGAAAATGTTGGTTTAAAATTCAACATTCAAAATTAAGATCATGGCATCTGGTCCTATCACTTCATGGCAAATAGATCAGGAAAATGTGCAACAGTGTCAGATTTCATTTTCTTGGGCTCTCAAATCAATGCAGACGGTGACTACAACCACAAAATTAAAAGACACTTGCTTCTTGGAAAAATAGCTGTGTAAAACGTAGGCAGTGTTTTAAAAAGCAGGGACATCACTTTGAGACAAAGTTCCATTATAGTCAAAGCAATGATTTTTCCAGTAGTCATGTATAGATGTGAGAGTTGGACCATAAAGAAGGCTGAACACCAAAGAATTTATGCTTTTCAACTGTGGTGCTGGAGAAGACTCTTGAGAGTCCCTTGGACTGCAAGGAGATCAAACCAGACAATCCTAAAGAAAATCAATCCTGAATATTCATTGGAAGGGCTGATGCTGAAGCTGAAGCTCCAATACTTTGGCCACCTGATGCAAAGAACTGACTCATTGGAAAAGACCCTGATGCTTGGAAAAATCGAGGCAAGCAGAGATCAGGGCAACAGAAGGATGAGATATTTGGATGGCATCACTGACTCAATGGACATGAGTTTGAGGAAACAGAGATAATGATGAACAGAGAAGCCTGATGTGCTGCAGTTCATGGAGTCACAAGGAGTCAGACAAGACTTCGCAGCTGAACAAGTATTCCATTGTGCATCTACTACATGATCTTTCTCTGCTCATCTGTTAATGGTAACTAGGGCTTTCCCCCCGATTTTGGCTGTTGTAAATAATGCCATGATGAACGTAGGGTTCCATATATCTTTTGGAATTGATGTTTTTGTATTCTTCATATAAATACCTCAAAGTGGAATAAATAGGTCATATGGTCATTCTTTCAACTGATAATTTTTTGAGGACCCTCCATACTGTTTTCCACAGTGGCTCACCCAGTTTATAATCCCACCAACAGTGCATGAGCGCTCCCTTTTACCACATCCTCTCCAGCATTCGTTATTTGTTGTCTTTTCAATAAAAACCATTCTAACAAGTGTGAGTTTATATTCATAGTGGTTTTGATTTACATTCCCCTAGTCTTAGTGATATTGAATATCTTTTCATGTGCCTATTGGCCATCTGTATATCTTCTTTGGAAGAATGTCTACTCAGATTCCCTGCCATTTTTTTTTTAAATCAAGTTGACTTTTTTGTTTAATTGAATGAGTTTAAAGAAAGCATTTTGGATATTAGCCAAAAATTATTGAATATATAGTTTGCAAACATCTTCACAAATTCAGCAGGTGGCTTTTTTGTTTTGATGACAGTTTCTGTCACTGTGCAAAAACTTTTAAGTTTGGTATAGTCCCACTTTATTTTTCCTTTTGTTTCCCTTGCCTTTGTAGTCAGAGCTATAAAACATTGCTAAAATGGAAATCATAAGGTTACTTCCTATGGTTTCTTCTTAAGTTTAATTGTCTTAGATCTTTCATTAAAATCTTTAATCTATTTTTATTTAATTTTTATGTATGTTGTAAGATAGTGGTCTAGTTTCATTATTCTGCATTTGGCTGTCCAGTTTCCCAACACCTATTTATTGGAGAGACTGTCCATTTCTCTTCATATGTTCTTTGCTCCTTTGTTGTTGAAGAATTGTCCATATACGTGTGGGTTTATTTCTGGGCTCTCAGTTCTGTTCCATTGATCTATGTGTCCGATTTTGTACCAGGACCATAAGGTTTTGATTATTGTAACTGTTAGTATACTTTGGAATTGGGAACTGTGATACCTGCAGCTTTGTCCTTCTTTTTCAAGATTGTTTTGGCTATTTAGGGGTTTTGATGATTCCATAGAAATTTTGGAATCATTTATTTTAGTTCTGTGAAATATGCCTTAAGCATCAATAGGGATAGATAGTGCATCGGGTCTGTACATTGCTTTGGGTAATATGGACTTTTTTTTAAAGTAAGATTCATTTAAAAAATAGTTTGTTTATTTATTTATAGCTGTGCTGGGTATTCACTGTTGCGTGGGCTTTTCTCTAGTTTCAGCACATGGGAGTTACTCTGTGCAGGGTGTGGACTTATTTTGGTGGCTTCTCTTATTGTTGAGCAAGGGCTCTAGGATGTGCAGGCTTCCGTAGTAAGAGCAAGTGGCCTCAGGATTTGCAAAGCAGAGGCTCTGGAGCACAGACTCAATAGTTGTGGTGCATGGGCTTAGTTGCCATCCAGCATGTGGGGTCTTCCTGACCCAAGGACTGAACTTGTGTCTCCTGCATTGGCAGATGGAGTATTCACTGCTGAGCCACTAGGGAAGCCCCAGTATGGATAGTTTAAACAATATCAATTCTTTCAATCCATAAGCACAGAATATCTTTCCATTTTTGTATATCTTCTTCAATTTCTCAGGTGGGTACCCCAATGGTTCTAGGGATTGTTTAGTCCTTAGGGATTTGTCTCCTCTGGGTCTTACTTCAGACTCAAAACATTAAAGTAATGTTAATCTTTAAAACAAAAGGTAAGTGATTTAACTAGAAAAGTTGAGTTTATTCAGAAAGTACAGAGAAATTGCAAATTGGGACATGCAAACTATGGCAAAGCATAAGCAAGTCCACAGAACAAAGGAACAAAGGAAGGACACATTCTTTTATAGAGGAAAGGAGGAAGTCGAGAGGGACTGTTTTGAATGAAAGTTCATTGGAGGAGAGCAAGAGTTTGGGGTTGTGGTTACTTATTGACTGAGTTCTGTCAACTTATTATTGACTGGGTTTTTGTTGGACAAGGAAAAAAAATCTTCTTCTTGCTGAAATATGTAAAGTGAGCTGCAGTGAATGGTACATATGTGAGAGATCCCTCTACAAGGCTTCTTGGCTTTATTTTAAATGAAAATTTAAATCTTATTCTGGTAAGGTATTTTAATACAGAAGGATATTTTTGAGTGATGCATTTAAGAAAGGAAGAATTCTCTTCTGTAGATTTGTGAATGTGATCAGCTGAATTATTTGAATGAGACTTCTCCAACTTTAAGTTGTTCCTCACCTTTATTTTGTGTAAATGTAGCACATTAAGAGATATTTCTAGCCTAAGACACAAAAGACCTTGAATAGCCAATAGCAATCTTGAGAAAGAAAATCAGAGCTGGAGGAATCAGGATTCCTGGCTTTAAACTATACTACAAAGCTATAGTCATCAAAATAGTATGTTACTGGCACAAAAATGGAAATACAGATCTTTGGAACAGGATAGAAACTCAGAAATAAACCCACGCACTGATGGCCAATTAATTTGTGGCAGAGGAGGCATGACTATACAACATTGGAAAGACAGTCTCTTCAACACATGGTGCTGGGAAAACTGAACAGCTACATGTAAAAAAATGAAATTAAATCATTCTTCAAGACCATACACAAAAATAAACTCAAAATGACCTGAATGTGAGTCCAGACACTATAAAAACTCCTAGAGGACAACACAGGCAGAACACCCTCTGACATAAATTGCAGCAATACCTTTTTGAACTGTCTCCCAGAAAAATGGAAACAAAAACAAATGGAACCTCAGTTCAGTTCAGTTCAGTTCAGTCACTCAGTCGTGTCCGACTCTTTGTGACCCCATGAATCGCAGCACGTCAGGCCTCTCTGTCCATCACCAACTCCCGGGGTTCACTCAGACTAGTGTGCATCGAGTCAGTGATGCCATCCAGCCATCTCACCCTCTGTCATCCCCTTCTCCTCCTGCCCCCAATCCCTCCCGGCATCAAAGTCTTTTCCAGTGAGTCAACTCTTCTCATGAGGTGGCCAAAGTATTGGAGTTTCAGCTTCAGCATCATTCCTTCCAAAGTAATCCCAGGGCTGACCTCCTTCAGAATGGACTGGTTGGATCTCCTTGCAGTCCAAGGGACTCTCAAGAGTCTTCTCCAACACCACAGTTCAAAAGCATCAATTCTTCGGCGCTCAGCCTTCTTCACAGTCCAACTCTCACATCCATACATGACCACTGGAAAAACCATAGCCTTGACTAGACGGACCTTAGTTGGCAAGTAATGTCTCTGCTTTTGAATATACTATCTAGGTTGGTCATAACTTTTCTTCCAAGGAGTAAGTGTCTTTTAATTTCATGGCTGCAGTCACCATCTGCGGTGATTTTGGGGCCCCCCAAAATAAAGTCTGACACTGTTTCCACTGTTTCCCCATCTATTTGCCATGAAGTGATGGGACCAGATGCCATGATCTTCGTTTTCTGAATGTTGAGCTTTAAGCCACGTTTTTCACTCTCCTCTTTTACTTTCATCAGGAGACTTTTTAGTTCCTCTTCACTTTCTGCCATAAGGGTGGTGTCCTACTTAAATTCAAAAGATTTCTCACAGCAAAAGAAAAAAAAAAAGAAACAATAAACAAAATGAAAAGACAACTCATAGATTGGGAGAAAATATTTGTAACTGATGTGACTGACAAGGGTTTAGTCTCCAAAATTTACAAACAGTTCACAATGCCTAACAGCATCCAAACAAACAATTCATTCAAAAAATGGTCAGAAGACCTAAATAAACATTTCTCCAAAGAAGATATACAGATGCCCAAGAGGCACATGAAAAGATGTTCAGCATTGCTAATTATTAGAGAAATACAAATCAAAACTACAATGAGATACCACCTCACATCTACCAGAATGGCTATTATCAAAAAATTAACAAACAATAAATGCTGGAGAAGGTGTGGAGAGAAGGGAACCCACAAATACTGTTGATGGGAATGTAAATTGGTATGGTTCCTATGGAGAACAGTATGGAGGTTCCTTTAAAAACTAAAAATAGAGTTACCATATGACCCTGAAATCCCACTCCTGGGCAGGTATCTGGAGAAAAGTACGGTTCTAAAGGTTACATGCACCCCAGTCTTTATTGTAGCACTGTTTACAATAGCCAAGACATGGAAGCAACCTAAATGTCCATCAACAGATGAATGGATAAAGAAATGTGTTACACGTATATAATGGAATATTATGCAGCCAATAAAAGAATGAAATAATGCCATTTGTAGCAACATGGATGGACCTAGAGAGTGTCACAATGAGTGAAGTAAGTCAGACAGAGAAGGAGAAATATCATGACATCCCTTATCTCTGGAATCTAAAAGAAATGATAGAAATCACCTTACAAAGCAGAAAGAGATTCTCAGACTTAGAGAATGAACTTGTTGCTCTAGGGGAGGATGGGGGGAAGAGATAGTCAGAGAGTTTAGGATGAACATGTACACACTGCTATGTTTAAAATGGATAGCCAACAAGGACCTACTGTATAGCACTTGAAACTCCGCTCAATGTTGTGTGATGACCTGGACTGGAGGGGGAATTTGGGGGAGAATTGATACATGTGTATGTGTGACTGTCTCTTAGCTATTCACCTGAAACTGTCACAGCATTGTTTGTAATTTTCTATACCCCAACACAAAATAGAAAGTTTAAAAAAAGAGAAAATTTTAAACTGAAAAAGGAGAGAGATTTCTAGCCTATATGAATAAAAGGACTCACTTGAGCTGTGTTAAATGAGAATTTGCAAACTTGCAACCTACTTTAGCTTTAAACAAAACTGAGATGTGTTTTGTGCATTTCATTGAAGAATATTAATTTGCACTTTTATTTCCCCAAGGCCAGAACAAATGCATACTGTGTATCTTCTCATCCAAATAGGAAAATTTTCCACAGGGAAGTTTTGGTTTGCTTTGTTATTAAGGCATCATTTTAAAGTGATCATGGATATTTGTCATCTAAAGCTTGAGACTAGCTTTAGATCAGGAGAATGTAGTCATACGTGTGCTGGAACCTGCTTGTACCAGTTCCTGAGAGCTAGATATGCCCAGGTCTTCCCAACTTTGTATCTAGTGACATTGCATAGACAGCTTGAAATTTGGCAAAGGCGGGAATAGTTACACCCTGGAAATCAGTGAATGCTGTAAATCAGAACTTTCCTCATCCCTTTACCACTCAATTTATCAGACCATTACTGATAAAATCAGCTAAAGGCATACAATACGCCGCGACAGTCACCTTCAGCTTATTTCCTGCACCCTGCATCTTACAGAGCTTCCTACACATAGTAACCATACTTTTGACAGAAAAGGGAATTAAGACCTTCTTTAAAACATTCTTGCTTTACTGGTGAGAGAATGGATGTTTAGAAAGGTTAGTCAATTTACTCAGCATCACACAATTGGTTTCAAGGTTGGAGCTAGAATCATCCTTATGACACTATTTGGTGCGTGTGTATGTGTGTGCTCAGTAATGTCTGACACTGGGTGACCCCATGAACTGTAGAACAATGTTCTAATCATTCAGATTTGCAAGGTACCCCTACAGTTGTGTGGACTCGACTGTAGCATCCCAAACAAAGCTTTAAATATATTTGGCTCCAAAATCTATATTCAAGCTATTTGCTATGGAAAATTGTAAACAAGCTATTGAGAATTTTTGTTTGTTTGTTTCATTGGCAATTTTAAGTCTTTTGAGAGCTGAAGAGCTCCAAGTTAATTTTTATCAGTACTTGTGTACACATACAGACTCAAATATTCCTAAATGTTCCCTAAATGTCTCTTCAATTTCTTTGTTTTTTAAACTCACATGATTTATTGAATCTAATGATAAAAGAGAGCGATGAAGTTGATCTGATCATTGAACATCTTAATGTTTAAATGAATTATTTAAAAGATATAAAATATCTAAGACCAGAAAGACACATTTGTAAGTATATATAAAAATAAAGACAAAATACAAACAAAGTACTCTCAGAATCTTGGACTCAGTACTAAAAATAATTTTGATAATAACATCAGTTCAGTTCAGTTCAGTCATTCAGTCGTGTCCGACTCTTTGCGACCCCATGAATTGCAGCATGCCAGGCCTCCCTGTCCATCACCAACTCCCAGATTTTCACTCAGACTCACATCCATCGAGTCGGTGATGCCATCCAGCCATCTCACCCTCTGTTGTCCCCTTCTCTTCCTGCCCCCATTCCCTCCCAGCATCAGAATCTTTTCCAATGAGTCAGCTCTTCGCATGAGGTGGCCAAAGTACTGGAGCTTCAGCTTTAGCATCATTCCTTCCAAAGAACACCCAGGGCTGATCTCCTTCAGAATGGACTGGTTGGATCTCCTTGAAGTCCAGGGGACTCTCAGGAGTCTTCTCCAACAGCACAGTTCAAAAGCATCAATTCTTTGGCGCTCAGCTTTCTTCACAGTCCAACTCTCATATCCATATATGACCACATCAGTACAACTTAATTAGTGATTTGCAACTTGGTAATTATTGGATTTAATTGAGTGTCAGGACAGTCTATAACTTAATGTACCAACATTGTTAGCACACTTCAGTGTTTCTGAGTGTTTTACAGATTATGGAGACTCTTTCAGCTTGATATGTGAATGTTAATTTTCATAACAGGGATATGGAAAGCATAGCATTAGTTGGGAGAAGGCTCCCTGAAGAGAGTTTGTTCTTATCTCTGGATGAATTTGGGAAGCCGGTGTTGGTGTCTCCTGCCCTTCCACAGTGAAGTTTTGAGATGCAAATGCTTCTAAGTATCTATCAGGAAAAACATTCATATTGTTCGCTGGCTTTGCAAAGAATTCTATGAATTCCCTGAAGGTAAAGGTAAAGGAAAAGTCAATTAATTTTCATATGGTATCTTTTATGTGCATCATTGTACCATCCATTTAAATATCTGGTTGCATTTATTTAGTCTTCACAGTTTGAAAAATACTTTTAATATTACCTGCCTCTGATCTGTCTGACTTACCTTTGTGATCTGCTCCAGCAAAGTTCTTAACCTCTTAAGCCTCAGAGTTATTGCTAGTGGATTCTATAGTTAATTGAGTAAGTCAATGTATGAAATAGTAGATTGTTAATTTTATTTATTTTGCAAATCCTTATTATTCAGTTTGCTTCCTTAGATTTATCAGTATTTACCCACAGTATTCTATAGAATATCGACATCTTCTATTGGAAGCTTCCTTGGGCAAAAACTTATAATCAAAGAAAGAAAAGAAGTATTTATATGAAGATAAAATATTATGTAAACTTTTTGCAACTGGCCTATGAAATGAACATGTAGAATTCTATGTGTAAATGGCCAGTTTTCCCTTTGAGTGTTCAGATTTTGAGTTTCTTTTTTGTGGGTGAAACATGTGGCTGTAGTTTTCCAACACTGATTTGAAGGCTTTTGTCTGGACACAAAAATCAGTAAAAACATATATTGTAGTTTGACTTGAAGTTTTCATCAAGTGAGCTGATGAGAAGGCAGGTGGTTACAATGAAGCAAGACAAGCCTTCGATTGCTGCAGGCATGACTCACTATGAAATGCAAGTGAGCAATATATGAAAGCAGCAGAGGATTGAAAGGAGGGAATAATTTCATATTTCAACACAAAAGATTGCCTGGGATTTTTCCTGTTCAAAAGGTGAAATATGACCTTCTGTCCTGGCTCATAAACAAACCTATTCAACATTTTTCAGCATGCCTGTTCTTTCCTACATTGTTGAAAATATATCCCACAGACTCCAGAGAACACAGCAAGCTTAAGCCTGACAAATACCCTAATCCCTCCCCATCCATTTGAGAAGAACCTGAGATCCCAAAGTTCTACTCTTGCAACTGAAGCAGTTTTCAAAACCCAACTGAAAACAACTGGATTTTTTTTACAAGAAAAATAGAAGTTGAACTTCGTGAGACACGGTCACAGAAGTGGGCTTTCATGCTCTAAATATGCCTGAGAAACTGTGAGGCAGAGAGTAGGAATATAAGTACCTGTGGTGAATTGAGTTATATTTTAGAATGTCAAGCCATTGAATTCTTTGTGTGCTTAAAACCTTTTATAATGAATAAGTTAGGTGATTAGGGAAATACACTCTCTGAATGATCTTTATAATCTCATTGACCTTTGGAGATTTATGGGTGCATCACCTTTGTTCTTCTCAAGTGCTCAGTGGTAAAGAAATTGCCTGTTAATGCAGGAGAATCAGGAGATGCAGGTTCTATCCCTAGGTTGGAAAGATCTCCTGGAGTAAGAAATGGCAACCCATTCCAGTATTCTTGCCTGGAAAATTCTATGAACAGAGGAGCCTAACAGTCCATGGAGTTGCAAAGAGTCAGACAAGACTGAGTGACTCAGAACGCACATTTGTTCTGTAGAAATTCTTGTGTGGTATGGCATAGGATAGTGTTTCAAGGCAAGGGCTTTGGAGCTAGAAAACCTGCACTCACGTGTGGATTTATCACTTAGTTGTGACACCTTGGGAAAATTTGGTAATTTGCTTGTGTCCTGGTTTCTTCATGGATAAAATTAGAATCATAACAGTAACTGCCTTTGTAAGGTTATTCGCCAGGATTGCATGAAGTAATGGTTTAAAGTTCCCAGCACAGGCCATTGCATCTACGAAGCACTTTGCATGTTAGTTCTTGTTACAAAGCTGTTCTGTTAGTTAGAGGAAGAAACCACTACTGAGACATGTCCTGGCATCCTGGTTCTGCCAGATGCTATCCAAATTGTCAAGGCAATTAACCTCTTTGGGTTTAGAATTCTCATCTGGCACATGAAAGGATTTATTGGATATAGCTTATATGACCAATATAATTGTAGGGTGATAATCATTAATATTTATTGGTTACTATTATAAGCAATTCACACACACTAATTTATTTAATTTTTGTAACAACCCTATGAGATAAGGATTATTTTTTAATGCCTATTTTATAGATGAAGAAATTAAAATGTAGAGAAATTAGGTAAGTTAGCACATAGCTAGTAAGTGGCAGAGCTGGGATTAAGTGGTTTAAAAAGTAGAATATATAATATGACCCCATTTTGGGGAAAAGAAGCATACATATCTATAGTTGCATTTTACATATCTAAGCTGTTATATGTATGCACACAAATACACACGCACATGCACACAGTGTCCACAAGAAAATTTAAAGAGCTTCACTTAGTATAAATATTTTATTGAGTGAGAAACATATTCCTGGTGAACAAGGAAACTTTAAACCTGAAAGTGGTATGAAGCTCAGAGGCCATGATATTATAGGATGGCTTATAAAGAGAATAGCAAATAGAGATCATTGGAACAGGCCTTGGAACAGGCCTTGGAAACAGAGATCCTTCTGTCTTCTTTGAGTTTGCACCCAAGTACTGCATTTCGGACTCTTTTGTTGACTATGAGGGCTACTTCTTCTAAGGGATTCTTGCCCGCAGTAGTAGATATAATGGTCATCTGAATTAAATTCACCCATTCTCGTCCATTTTAGTTCACTGATTCCTAAAATGTTGATGTTCACTCTTGCCGTCTCCTGTTTGACCACTTCCTATTTACCTTGATTCATGGCCCTAACATTCCAAGTTCCCATGCAATATTGTTCTTTACAGCATCAGACTCTACTTCCATCACCAGTCACATCCACAGCTGAGTGTTCTTTTTGCTTTAACTCAGCCTCTTCATTCTTTCTGGAGCTATGTCTCTACTCTTCTCCAGCATATTGGCCACCTAACGACCTAGGGAGTTCATCTTTCAGTGTCCTATCTTTTTGCCTTTTCATACTGTTCATGGGGTTCTCAAGACAAGAATACTGATGTGGTTTGCCATTCCCTTCTCCAGTGGACCATGTTTTGGCGGAACTCACCAGCGTGACCCATCGTCTTGGGTGGCTCTATCTACATGGCATGGCTCATAGTTTCACTGAATTAGACAAGTCTGTGATCCTTGTGCTCAGTTTGGTTAGTTTTTTGTGATTGTGGTTTTCATTCTGTCTGTCCTCTGATGGATGAGGATAAAAGGCTTGTGAAAGCTTCCTGATGGGAGGAACTGGCTGTAGGGGAATCTAGATGTTGCTCTGATGGGCAGGACCATGTTCAGTAAATCTTTAATCCAGTTTTCTGCTGATGGGTAGGGCTGTGTTCTCTCCCTGTAGTTTGGTCTGATGCCAAATTATGGTAGGGGTAAAGGCAGTAATGGCGACCTCCATCAAAAGGACTTATGCTAGCATGCCATTGCTCCTGGGATGTGGCATTCAGTGCCTGTGACTCCTCAGCAGGCCACTGTTGACCCATGACTCTGTGGGAGACCCCTGGACACTCACAGGCAATCTGGCTCAGTCTCTTGTGGGGTCACTGCTCCTTTCTTCTGGGTCCTGGTGCACACAAGGTGCCCTCCAACAGTCTGTTTCCCCAGTCCTGTGGAAGTTCTGTAATCAGATCTCACTGACCTTCAAATTCCCTGGGGCTTCTCAGTTCCTCTGCTGGATCCTCAGGTTGGGAAATCTGTTGTGGGCCCTAGGACTTTTGCAACACTGCGAAAATTTCTTTGGTATAATTGTCCTCCAGCTTGTGGGTCGTCTGCTCAGTGGCTCTATGGTGGGGCTAATGGTGACCTCCTCCAAGAGGATTTATGCCACACAGAGCTCCTCCCAGGTCTGCTACAACCAGAGCTCCTATCCCCTGCGGCAGGCCACTGCTGACCCATGCCTCCTCAGGAGACGCTGAGACACTCAAAGGCATGTCCGACTCAGTCTTTTGTGGGGTCCCTGGGTCCTGGTGCACACGAGGTTTTGTTTGAGCCCTCCAAGGGTCTCTGACGAGTATGGGGTTTGACTCTAAATGTGATTTTGTCCCTCCCACTATCTTCATGGTGCTTCTTCTTTTCTTTGCCCTTGGACATGGGGTATCTGTTTTTGGTGAGATCCAGCATCCTCCTGTCCATGGCTGTTCAGCAATTAGTTGTGGTTTAGGAGTTCTCACAAGAGACCTGATTCAAAGAGCCAACTCATTAGAAAAGGCCCTGATGCTGGGAAAGATTGAAGGCAGGAGGAGAAGGGGATGACAGAGGACAAGATGATTGGATGGCATCACTGATTCAATGGACATGAGTTTGAGTAAGCTCTGGGAGTTGGTGAGGGACAGGGAAGCCTAGTGTGTTGCAGTCTGTGGGGTCATGAAGAGTCGGGCATGACTGAGTGACTGAACAGATAAAGAGAATGACGAAGTTGTTTCCCTTTTACAATGATTTATTATTTCAATGGAGGTTTCAAGATAGCAGGGAATTGATTCAAAGAGATTACTTTACATCACGTTAAGAAGACAACTTAGGTTTTATTTATGACTATCAGGGGCATTGATAAGGAATAACCTAAGTTAAATTTTACTTAACACTCATGGAATAAGCAACATTAAATTTTGTTTGTATGGCTTAACTCGTTTTGTCTTCTCAGGGGTTTTCAAGCTGGTTCTCCATTTTAATAATTCGCTCCTTTGGTCATTCTCTCAGTGAGCTGTTACTGTTGAATACGGCTGTTCAGGTGGTTGCTAGGACGGAGGGTCTTATAGCCATTATTACCAAGGGGTGTTCTTCAGATTGTCAAAATGTTAAGAGGAACTATATCCAGCAGGTGAAATCCAGGGCAACCTTACATTTCCTCATTTTGCTTGATGATGTTTCTAACCCTTGTAATATTATAAATATGTTATTTGAATAATGAATACATTTTATGCCTTAATAAATATATGGGTTGGACCAGATGAAATTTCAGATTCCACCTTTCAATAATGTTCTGTGATTCTTCATACTAAATAAATACAGCAAGAAGGAGATTTTGTGTAGTGAGGTGGACAGTGCCGTCCCCACCGTTTGTCTCCGAGAAATTTCAGGGACACACATATGTGGGGAGTACCACCATTGCCTGTGCCGCCAGCAGCAGGGGAACCACTGATACATATGGAAGCTCTGCTCCTCTGCTGTGACCTGTGCAACCCGAGGCTCACTCTGGCTCCATTGTACTGGTTTCCAAAGCAGCAGTGCAGTGACAGAAAGGCCTAAGGGATGCAGTTTGCATGGTGTGTTTGGGACCATCATTATTCAGGGGCACGCAATTCCTTTCCATGTGAATAGCAAGATACAATTATATTTAGATAATTTGAATGTTTCTATTAAAATGATTGCTAATTAAAGTACTCAAGAAGATGGGGAGAGAGGAAACAGGGATTAACTGCTGGAGCCTGGTGCTATTAGAGTGAATGTTTGAGATGTTGTCACTCTGCAACCCCCAACAGACAAGTCACGATTGTGTGTAGGGCTTGGCAAACAAGAATACCAAATCTGTTCTCAAAATAATTGCTTATATGATATTAAAAAAAAAATCAAAGTAACTGTGGAAAAAATCAGAAACTTCTTGTAATCTCTAAGATTTACTTTATAGTTTAGTACTAGTCTTGGTTTAAATGCATATGGGGTAATGTTCTCTTTATAGTATTTAGGGTTTCTAGAGGTCTTAAAGGAACCCCTAGCATCATTACCCAAGTGATTAAAATGACTGTTGGAAACAGAGAATACAGAATAGTGGCTGGATGAGCAGAAAATGGGGTGTTGCATATAAGTTGATGGCTGAGATGTTTACTTAAGTAAAAATCACTGATTATTGATCACTGTACATAGCTCTTTGCCAAAAGGCCCTTTACTTTTTCTTATAGGCCCCACTCCTTGTTTCTGGGATGGGAAAAATAAATGTAGCTGAAAGTAAGATTTCTGTATCTATAACTAAAGAAACCTTGAAGTTTTTCTCCTTCAGAACTGAGTGAAGAGGGAAAACATTTCTCATCTGGATTAAAGTTATTTTACTATTCAGTTATCATTTTAAGTGCTCCTATGACTCTCTTCTTTTCCATCAGAGGATAATCTAACCTAGAAGAGGCAAAGGGGCTTGTCTCAGATTGTTTTAGAGAAAAAAGTATGCATCCTAATTATATACTTGAAACACAAAGCATTCCTCTTTATTAACTAAATGAATTAATTTTACATTTGTGTATGCAAAAATTAAACTTTTTCCCATCTGAATGATGGTTGGTCTTTGCATTTTGTGTATCATCTGCTCCAGTCCTTTAACGAAAGAAGCATGAGGTATCTGTTTCTTTTTTAGAAAAAAAAAAGACGTAAGAGTCAAGAGACCTTTTGAAGTAGGATTCTAAGGAAGAAAAGAATGCTTAGGTTAGAAGGAAAGGAGTTGGATTCAGTTTTTCTCTTGCCTTCCTCTTGCCTAATAGGTAGGAAGCCAAAAATCAAGGAGCAAGTCACAGCAGCAAGTTGCCATTTTAAAAGACAAAAGGAGTATGTGCTAGGAGAAACAGGCTTGGTATAGAAGATCTAGATTATGAAAAAAGCTGGCAAAACACTCAACAAATGTTTAAGGGTTAGTAAATGACGACAGAAATGGGATCAGTTAACGTTGTTTTAATCTGTACCTTGATGAATGACTTGTAAACATTTTGGAGGAGGAGACCCTGCTCAGTGCTCCCCTGTGTGCTCCCAGGCCCCTGAGCTCCACTTATTTTCACTCCTTGGAACAGCAGCTGCATCAGCGTCAGGAAGCATGAGAGTCTTGCTTGTTGGAGAGTGTCCTCTAGTCGCTGCATCCTAACCCACCAGGATTTAGAAAGAATAAATTAAAAACTGCTTTAGAGGGAGATTTAAAAATTGACAGAGCAAAGCCAGTTAAGGTAAATGGACTTGCTCTGTCAGTGATGCGGTGATTGTTTATTTCATGAAGGAACTAAGCCCGGGCGAGGCAGTATCAAGGCCCCAGGTCTTGGCGTTGTAGATAAAAGTGTTGAGGTCTCAGTCCTTGATTGTTAGCAAACCTCTGACACTCCCCTGGTGAAAACACAGCTTCTGAAAATTTTGAAAAAATATCAGCAAATAACTCATTCACTCAATAAGTATTTGTGAGTACTTTCTACATGCCAAGTAAACCAGTTTTCTCTAATAAAAGATAAGGAAAAATAAGTGAGATTAATCTGTCTCCAAATATGGGGGGTTGTGCATTGTTCCTTCTGTCTAATTTTGAGAAGTATCTCTGACTGGACTTTTTAAAATATGTCCAATTGATGCCTTCCTGATTAAAGTATAAATAGAGGACAATTTTTCTCAATTCTTGACTTTGATATAACACAGAAATCCCTAAGCCTCAAGTTTTTTCAAGTATACGTTGTTTACTGTGAATATATTTGTGATTTTCTTCTAAGAAACTGAAAAATTCAGTGAAAAAGAAAGTGTACCAGAAATGGGATGCTCTGCAGTTGGTTCACAAAGTAAGATTAATGACACCATGTCGTTGGTGATGACAAGGCCATGTGGAGCAGTCACGGGAGATTGGGTTGTAACCATCTGTTTTCCATGTGATGTCTTAATAAACACCGCCACCTACACTGAGGTGTTATTACAGTCAGCCTCCTGGGTATTTGTAGATCAGGGCACTTGGGCACAAGGAGGGAATTGTTGCATACCACATGGAACGTTTGTGGCCTGTATTAAAACAGTAATCCCATTTTAAGGTTTTTATTTTTGCATTTAATTGCAAAGAATATTCAGTGAAGGGACACTAGGAATGGAAAGTTAGGAAGATAGCTTAGAAAGAAGTAAAACAGAATTCAGAAAAAATAAGGCAGAAAAAATATCTCCAATATTTGACAAAGAATTGAATAGAGAAAATCCTGGTTATGTATTATACTTAACATGAATGGTATAATAAAAATAATAAGGAGCTTCTATGGTTATTTTCTAGTTAAAACTGTCTACTTATGACAAGCAATATATATATATTAGTATTATCATATCATGTATTTATTCAATAAATATTCATGATATTTATGGGAACTTACCATATGCCAGGTACACCAGTTTTTTCTAGTAAAAGACATCTTATTTCCTCTAAATAACAAGTCATATATATATATACACACACACACCTATGCATATATATATACATATGTATATATGTATACACTTCTCAGCTCTTCATTCATATCATATGATTTTATTTGTTTTCACTGCTATTAATTTTATTATTTTTTAACTTGAAGTATAATTGATTTCTGTTTCAGGGGTATAGCAAAATGACTCGGTTTTATAGATACACACACACACGCACACACAAATATATATGTCCTCTTCAGATTCTTTTCCATTATAGGTTATTATAAGATATTGGATATAATTTCCTGTGCTATACAGTAGATCCTTATTTTCTTTATTTTATGTGTAATAGTGTGTATCTGTTAATCTCAAATTCCTAACTTATGTCTCCCCTCATTTCCCCTTTGGCAACCACAAATTTGTTTTCTGTATCTATGAGTCTATTTCTGTTTTGCAAACAGGTTAATATGTATCATTTTTTTAGGTTCCATGTATAAGTGATATCATGTGATATTCGCCTTTCTCTGACTTGACTTAGCACTACAATGTCTAGGTCCATTCTTGTTACTGCAAATGATGTTTCCTTAAATACAGAGAACTCTATGACAGTTTTGCTTTAGCTGCAGATTAGAAGGGAAAAGCTCAGGGGGAAGAAAAGGAAAGGAGCTTCCTAGAGGGAGAGTAGTAAGTGAGAGCAATAGACTGACAAAAAGGAAGAGAAAAACAATTAAAATAGTCACAATAAAGAAAAAGAACTCAATCTTGACCCATTTAGTTGAGGGGTAATGATCTTACATACTTCAAGGGTAGTAGTAATTTTTCAGTGCCCATATCATAACTGCAGCTTGTAACAATGACTTTTAACTACCAGAGATATTATTATCTTTGTTTAGTAAGACACGAAATGTTTAATAATCTTAGCAATATTTCCCGCTAAAATTGTGAAGAAAAATTAAAACCTTGACTCTACTATTTGTGAAATTTTCTTTTTGAGAAACATGTTATCTTTGTGCAAGATAAGTGATTTTTTAATTATATAATTATTAATCATTGAAACAAACTCAAAAACTGTTCTTTTGTCGCCTGTCATTCTTCCAGATTAAATGACTTTTAGATGCCATAAATTCAGATTTGATTTTGCTAGCACACAAAGGGCAGGTCTCTTTTTGGAGTTTATCTTAGGAAAATGCTGTGCTTGTTAGATCCTTGTGAGGACCAAAAGTATTGCCTGTCATCCAGTAAATAAAGATTGTTACCTGCCATCAAGCCATCAGCCACTGCAGCTGCCCCTAGGGGGAATTCAGGATTGAGGAAAACAAGAGACTGGCCCTGGATAGTTAAGACGCATATCAAAGGAATAGTTCGGTGAGCCCAGACTCTTGCATCTTCCCATACAGAGAAAAGCACTCAAATTATTAACTTGAGATGTCAGGTTGTGTGTGTGTGTGTGTGTGTGTGTGTGTGTGTGATAAGCAGTAATCTTTTGATATTTGACTACTCTTTTTTTTCTTTCAAAAGCTTCTATATATTCTGGCTCCCTCCTTACCCCTTTGAAACAGTTTCTTGGAGCTGTCTGAGAGAATCTCTCAGGCTATAAAGTGAAGTCACTCAGTCATGTCCGACTCTGCAACCCCGTGGACTGTAGCCTACCAGGATCCTCTCTCCATGGGATTCTCCAGGCAAGAGTACTGGAGTGGGTTGCCATTTCCTTCTCCAGGGGATCTTCCCGACCTGTCGGGAAGTCCTCAGTAAGGTCCCCAATAAAAACATAACTAGCACTTTTAGATTGTGCGTTGTTTTTTTTTTTTTTCCTCCAGTCAACACTGGATTTGGAGATGTTGCAGTTTCATGCAAGCGGCCGATGACATTTATCTCTTTCTGTTCTAAAAGTCCATTTCAAACGGGGAGTGCAGGGTAAGGCCAGTGAGAAGCGGAAATTCTGCTGTATCACTTCCGGTGTTTATGTATGTGTGTGCTTAGCCACTCAGTCGTGTCCGACTCTTTGCGACCCCATAGACCGTAGCCCGCCAGGCTCTTCTGTCCATGGGGATTCTCCAAGCAAGAATAAGATTGGGTTGCCATTTCCTCTTGCAGGGGACCTTCCCAACCTATGGACTGAACCCAGGTCTTCTGCATTGCAGGCAGATTCTTTAGTCTGAGGCACCAGGGAAGCCCACCGATGTTTATAGACATCCTGTATTCCTTGTAAGCCACCTTGCTCTCAGCAACTGCATATTTTTGCATCTCCGTCATTTTTCTACTCAATCTAATATCTTTTGGTCTCTGCGCTAATTTGATACAGTGCTCTTACAATGCTTCAAATTCAGTGTTTTAAAGGACACACGAAAGTAACGCATGTCCCAATAAGAAAATGCTAAATTCTTTGCTGCCTCTCTGGGCCTTGTGTTCTACATTTCTTTACAGGCAAGAAAACAGAGCCTAAAGCACGAAGCTCATTTAGGAGACTGAGAATGAAGCATCTTTCTTGATTAACAGTTGACTAATTATGAGTTACTGTTATGCCTGGAGGGAAATAGCCACTGCTTTAGCTTTTATAAACTCTGAAATGTATAAGTGCCTTTTTGAAAAACCTCATCCAAATTCCAATGAAATCTCCTCCTGTATTAGTCACTGCCCAGATTTTTCAAGTGGGAAAAGGCAAAAGCAAACCATCTGGAAAAAAATTCAGTGAGTGCCCTGAGGCTTTGAGATAAACTGGAAATAGATCCACACCCTCCTATCCTTGTGCAACACAAAGACCTTGATGCTGGGAAAGATCGAAAGCAGGAGGAGAAGGGGACGACAGAGGATGAGATGGTTGGATGGCATCACGGATTCCATGGACATGAGTTTGGGTGGACTCTGGGAGTTGGTGATGGACAGGGAGACCTGGCCTGCTGCAGTCCATGGGGTTGCAAAGAGTCGAACACAACTGAGCAACTGAACTGAACTGAATTGATCCTTGTGCATGATACACAGAGGAAAAAGAAAACAATTAAAATATTTTGAGCCCTTTTCTGTTGAAAATTCAGCTTGTATTCTAAGTTCATAAGGCACAGTTAATACTAGGAAATTCTGTGTGTGTGTTTTCTTTTCCCATGTAGTTTCTTGAAGGACTCTGGAAGTAAACTAGCTTCCTTTGCTGTTTGTGTTGTCACAAATACTTTCTTAGAAAGATAAGCTACAGGTCCTTTTGAGAAATGGATAGCCACCTTATTAGCATTTACACAGAGGCTTCTGCAAGTATATTGGCAACCTCAGCTAAAAATCTGACTTTGGTGCTGAAAGCAGTGCTATCAAGACCTATGGAATTGCTGCAGCTTTTGCTAAGATTTTAGACCCTTCTGTTTATTATTTTCACCTTTTTCTTTTAGAATACAATTCATAGTACTTGTAGTGAAAGTGAATGTCGCTCAGTCCTGTGTGACTCTTTCCGACCCCGTGGACTATACAGTCCCTGGAATTCTCCTGGCCAGAATACTGGAGTGGGTAGCCTTTCCCTTCTCCAGGGGATTTTCCCAACCCAGGGATCGAACCCAGGTCTCCCACATTGCGGGCAGATTCTTTACCAGCTGAGCCACAAGGGAAGCCCAAGAATACTGGAGTGGGTAGGCAATTCCTTCTCCAGTGAATCTTCCCAACCCAGGAACTGAACTGGGGTCTCCTGCATTGCAGGTGGATTCTTTACCAACTGAGCTATCAGGGAAGCCTATAGCACTTGTAGAGCATTATAATATTAATCCTCTCTAAACACACAGACCTGATCCTATTAAAAATAATTCTCAAATTCAAAATGTCAGGAAAGCCTGCTTGCCATTCTCTGTAAAAAACTTATTTCAATAAACAAAATTCATTGTGCTTTCCTATGTATAATTCAAAGTACCTCATTTTTGGTATTTTTAAAAACCATATTTGGGCATATTGTGAAGCAAAGATGCTAATGCTTTAGCATCCCTAAAATCTGAAATAATTTCCAAAAAAAGTTGAAATATTCTTATTGTTTTGGTGTTCTAAGGAATAACCAATGAAAGCTACAATTCCAATTTTATTTTAAAATTGTTGGAAATACTTGTGTGATGTTGAGTACCAAAAACTATGAAAACATCTTGATTACTTTCATTACAATAGTTTGTAATAAAAGGCCATGAGTTTTATTTTTAAATGCATGGTTTTAAATTCTGAAGTGTTAGAAGATATAATTCAATATCAAGTAATACAAACAGGCCATTTTAATAATTGTTTTTAACAAATTATTTAGTTTCAAAAAATGATTGGGCATAAAATGTTCTTCCTTGAATCTTACAAACATAAAATGCAGATAGAACTTCATGTTTTTAAAAAGTGAGCAAAAGTAAATCAATGGTGATGAAAATCATGAAAAATAAGATATTTGTCTTTATTATGTTATTCCATATTTTAGAGAATATCCTTAGCTCTGAGTCAACTGTTTATTAAAACAATTATAATTGTCATGAAGTGTTTAAGTAGGTATTACCTGTTCGTGTATGTATGTGTATGACCTGTAATAGAAACTTTGTGTCTGTGCCTCTGAGCTCACATTGTAACAGAAATAAGAACAAATTCAAGATGATCATTTATTTTCCCCCAATAATATATTTAACCCAGTGCTGTAAACTGTTAAAGCTTATAAAAATAAAGAGTTCTGTGGTGAAACACATTTTGGAAATGCTGTGTAAGATTTTAACTTGTCCTTTAAAGGTTCTCGGTTCTATTGATGTGTTAATGTGAACTCTGGATCTACAACAGAATGATCATTTATCAAATTCATTTGACAATTTTATTAGTCAGGGGGTCTCCAGAGTAACAGAATCAAAAGGAGATATCTATCAGATTATTTTGAAAGATTGGTTCACACATGTATGAAGACTGAGAAGTCCCGCCAGCTACTGCTTGCAAGCTGAAGGTGCAGGAAAACTGATGATGTAGTTCTGGTCCAAATCCAAAGACCTGAGAACCAGAGGAGCCAAGAGTGGAAATCATTAAAAGTAATTGTGGAGTATCCCAGGGCCCATGAACCAGGGGATACAAATACAGGTCTAAATCGGAAGGCCTGAGAACCAGAAATGCCAGTGTCTGAGGGCAAGAGAAATTGGGTGTTCAGCTCAAGTAGAGAGTGAATTTGCCCTTCCTGTTTCATTTTGTTCTATTCATCCAACCCTCTCCTTGGGTTGGATGATGCTCACTTGCATTGGTGATTGGAGGTCTTCTTTACTCATATTGTGGATTCAATTGCTGATCTCTTCTCCCAACACCCTTATAGACATATGCAGAAAAAAATATATTTTACCAGCTATCTGATGTTTCTCAGCCCATTCAAGCTGACACATAAAATAAACCATCACAACCTTAGAACTCTCTTCTCATGATGTATTCATGGGATTCCCTGGATGTTCAGGTTGCTGGCATATACAATATATATATATATATATATATATATATATATATATATATATATATATATATATATATATATATATTGGAGAAGGCAATGGCACCCCACTCCAGTACTCTTGCCTGGAAAATCCCATGGACAGAGGAGCCTGGAAGGCTGAAGTCCATGGGGTCGCTAGGAGTCGGACACGACTGAGCGACTTCCCTTTCACTTTTCACTTTCACGCGTTGGAGAAGAAAATGGCAACCCACTCCAGTGTTCTTGCCTGGAGAATCCCAGGGACGGGGGAGCCTGGTGGGCTGCCATCTCTGGGGTCGCACAGAGTCGGACATGACTGAAGCGACTTAGCCGCAGCAGCAGCATATATATATATATACACATATGTATATACACTTGATTGTTGAACAATGCAGAGATTAGGGACAACAACCCTCACACAGTTGAAAGTCTGAGTATAAATTTATAGTCAGCTTTCCATATCTTCAGTTCCACAGTGGTGAATTCACAGTGGTGAATTCAATTATTGGAATGTACAGTAGTACAGTATGTGAAAAAAATTTCTGTGTTACTAGACTTGCACAGTTCAAACCTAGGTTGTTCGGGGATCAACTGTATGTAGGAGCTAAACTTTGCCATTAAAATGGTAGAAGTATTTCAATGATGACATTTTTAGGTAATGAACTTTAAAAACATATAGCTCTCTCATTTTTAATATGGTATTTTTGTTTTATTTTATGTCATAAGATGCCTTTTCTTTTAACAATTGTTGGTCACTTATTAAAATTTTGATCCTTTAAACTTGACTTAGGTGTCAAAGTATGTTTCCCTATAAATTAATAGTGTAACTCATGATGACTATTAATTACTCCAAGACCAAAAGAATAATGTATTGAGCTAGCAAAAGACCTATTGCTGTTAGAAAGAATACCAATCTGACTGATTCTTAGTGAAAAATGGGACCTTCTACAGCAACAAGACATAGCTAATAGCTCTAAGAACTGAGATGATGTGTGCCAACCTGACTTCATTCCAATAAATATTTGCTCTGAAAAGATAAGATTGCAAATCAGTAAATATTTTTTTACTATTTGCTTTAGGAAAATCACGTAAATTATTTTTTTCTGAGATAACAATCTGCCTATCTGGGTAAATAGCTCATTTATCAAATGGCAATTTACTTTTAAAGGCTTCCTTAAAGAACTTCATTCACTGCACCCACCAACCCCAAACTATTACAAACTTTGCCCATTCCCATTTTATTCCTCTCCCTGGAAAACCTTGAAAGACCCACCTTAAAATCACTTGAGCTCAGAAAACAAAACTCTGTGTCTTCCCTTCCAGCTCCTCTCTTCTGAGACACAGCTGACATGGTATTCTGCTTTTCTATAGTGAGTTCTAATAACTTTGTTGTTGTTTTTTAGTCACTGAGTTGTATCCGATTCTTTTGCGACCCCAAGGACTGTAGCCCACCAGGCTCCTCTGTCCATGGGATTTCCCAGGCAAGAATATTGGAGTCAGTTGCCATTTGCTTCTCCACAGGACCTTCCTGACCCAGGTATTGAACCCACACTGCGTGCATTACCAGACAGATTCTCTACCTCTGAGCTACCAGGGAAGCCCTCTAATATCTTTAGCTTGATTAATTCTTTGCTTGGTGATATTTTGAAGAATTCAACAGTAGTACCTCAAAATATGGGAAATTAAGACTATTTTGAGAATTTTTAGATCCTGAGTTAGGGTGATTTTAGGGATTGGGCAGTTTACATAGTAATAATTTTATATTAGGCTTCCTAGGTGGTATAGTGTTAAATAATCTGTCTGCCAATACAGGAGCCGCAGGTGTGATCCCTGGGTCAGGAAGATCCTGGGGAGAAGGAAATGGCAACCCACTCCAGTATTCTTGCCTGGGAAATCCCATGAACAAAGGAGCCTGGCGGGCTACTGTCCAGGGGGTCACAAAATAACCGGATATGACTCAGCAACTGAGCACACACACGTACGCAGCTTTATTTTGGTGAGAGCAGCACAGCAAGGTTTTGAAGCAAATCTTGAGACAGAAACTGCTAGTCTTAATTCATATGCTTTCTTTCATTAGCATACAGTCATATGTTTTAAGAACAAATGCATTTCATTGAGCAGGCAGGTAATTATTTTTAACTTGGCCCCAGTGTTCATATAGTGACAGAGAAGTATTCATATAGGGACAGAAAAGTATTTTCATCCTTGTGTTTAAAAAAGGACTGAAAATTATCTTGGTTTTAGGTCTCACTGATGCAGATAGAGAATGCACATGTATTTGTTCATTGAAATAACACATCACAAGAGCATTTAAAACAGGTTGAATTAAAATAAAATAGCTAGCTTAGCTATATTCTATGTGACAATAATACTGTAACTTTGAGACTGTTTTCTACTGAACAGAAATCATGTAAATTCTGTCAAATGAAAGAAAAGTGCACAATATAAGAGCTGTAAATTGTCTTACTGAGGACTGTAGCTGTGAGACAGCCTTTCAGATAGCTTTGAGAAACTGCTCTGAAAAGGTGAGGGGTGGCCAGTATATTTGTGATTTTGGCTCAAGGGGATGTGCCATCTGGCATACTCTGTAGTAGAAGATTACTGATAGTTAATGCAGCAGATATCTCAGTTAATGAGTTCATGTAATGATTTTTTTCTGATACGAAGATGCAATAATCTGGATTGATAAAAGAAATTCTTTTCTGAGATATAACAAACTCCAGGAGTTGGTGATGGACAAGAAAGCCTAGTGTGCTGCAGTCCACGGAGTCTCAAAGAAGTTGGACACAACTGAGCGACTGAACTGAACTGAACTGAACTATCGAAGGCCCTGTTTTACCTGTTTACCGAAGCACAGAGTGTGTCATTTTGATCTCCACCCTGAATTCCTTTCGCGTGTACTGTAGGTCAGTGACTGCAGTGGCTAATGACTTAATCCTTGTAGAACTGGATATCGGCAGCATTCTTTGTTTTACACGTCATTATAACTGATTTTTAAATCCATATATAAATAGCAATTTAAACAAAGATACATTAGCCCAGATAACCTAATAGTCCTTGTTGCGCCTTTTTAACAAGGGTTCCAGTAGAACATTAAAAGGTTATGCCATCTCGATTTATTTCAAGTTTTAGATAATTTCTAAAATACTGATGATACGTCATTGCAAAAGAAATAAATCCTCTCATTTAACTATCCATGCTACAAAGCCAAGTGCTCTGTCTCATTAAAGGTTTTCAACTGCTGTGCATAGTAAACACTTTAAAAATTCCTGCTGAATTGCCTTCCATTCAGCCTCTAAAATTCTGTGTTCCTATGTATTTAAATGTGGCCCTGTTAAGTCTGAGGTTTGACTCAAGGTATTTACTATGCTGCTGCTAAGTCACTTCAGTTGTGTCCAACTCTGTGCGACCCCACAGATGGCAGCCCACCAGGCTCCTCTGTCCCTGGGATTCTCCAGGCAAAAACACTGGAGTGGGTTGCCATGCATGCATGCATGCTAAGTCGCTTCAGCTGTGTGCATCCCTATGGACAGCAGCCTACCAGGCTCCTCTGTCCATGGGATTCTCTAGGCAAGAATACTGGAGGGGGTTGCCATTTCCTTCTCTAAGACATTTACTGTATACTACCTCATTTCATGCTTTGCTTTTCCTCTTCCTAGTGACTGCCATTATAGTTAATCAGAAAGCTTTAGTTCAGCAAGTTAAGGAGAGATGAATGAAAGCTATTGCTGCCTAAATGAGGTAATCTTCATAATTTTATCTGAATAACTAAAATATAGTTTTAAATAAGGATGACTATAATTTAAGGGAACAGTCACCTAAATATTTTAAATTGAGAAGATACACTCATAGTTTTATTTTTTTCAGGGGTTAACCATCCCTGAGATGTATACAAAGTATATGATATGGCTAACAACAATTAAACAAATTAGAAAGAGGGTGAAGCAATAGAGGTGAAAATGAATTGAAGCAGGAAAAATTTGTCTTGGATAGGATTTTGATGTATAATATCAGTCTGAAGAAAACAAATATAAAAACTTGAGAGTGACTCTGAGCATGGGATGTCTGCATATGATGGGGGTAGGAGGGGAATATTGGGAAAAATTGGAGAAAGTGGTGAGAAAACATACCTGGAGAGAATTGTATGTTTCAAACCAATGAAAGTTTGGAGAAGTAAGTGAAACTGCTTTTTCATGAATGAAAAAGCCAGAATGAGAAACTTGAATTGATTTTCTGAGTACTGAAAATAGGACTGTCATATATTAGAAAACTAAACTGAACACAGGGTTCAGGACACAGAAGAAAGAGAGCCTGAATTTAAATTGACCAGTTGAAAAGTCACTGTAATAACTCAGACAAGAAGCTATGAGAGTTTGGATTAAAATGAAAGGATGCATCTTAGACAGTTTGATGGATATGTTTATAGAATTTGATGACTGATTGGATATAAAAAATGAAAAGTATATAAGAATCAAAGTTAAATCTAGGACTTTTAATGTTCATCTCTGAAATGAGCAGTTGGGACTGTGGAATGAGGATGGAATTGTAGATCTAGCTTAGACATAGTAGTTTCGTGCTTTGGAACATTCAAATTGTGAATGGATGCTGAGGTGGAGAGAGAGAAGGCTCAAATTTGACAAAGAAATCAGAGCTTAAGATAAGAGACTTGAGAATCAGGCATCATTCAACCTGTGGATGTGGGTGATATTTCTCATGGATAGCACAGAAAAGTAAGAGCCAATGGTAAATTTCGAGGCCACAAGAAAGATGGAGGATCAAGAGCAGATATTAGTTTATTATAAGGAAGAACAGGAGAAAGAGTACTGAGGAAAGAATATTAGATTTTGTGAGAATACAGCCTTTCTTGGCCTTAGAAGTTTCACTTAGGGAAAGTAGATTGCACGTGAGTTAATAAGAAATGGAAAGGTGAGAGAAAACAGCACTATGTATAGATAGAAACAATGCATTCAAGAAATCTGACAGAGAAATCAGAGAAATGCCAGAGCATGGATATGCATGTGGGAGATGATGCTAAATGCAAGCCTAGGAAAAGACGTAAACAAGGAAACTGCAAAAAAGAAGATGGTTGAAGGAGTGCATTAAATTAGAGAAAGAGTGAGTTCCCTCAGCAATAAGGAAAGAGTAGGACCTGGATAGTAGAGTTAATTTGAGATACAAAGTATTATTTCTCAAACTATTGGAAAGGTAAGAGTTGAGGTCAGTTCATTTCAGTTGCTCAGTCGTGTCCAACTCTTTGCGACCCCACGAACCACAGCACGCCAGGCCTCCCTGTCCATCACCAACTCCCGGAGTTCACCCAAACTCATGCCCATTGAGTTGGTGATGCCATACAACTATCTCATCCTCTGTTGTCCCATTCTTCTCCTGCCCTCAATCTTTCCCAGCATCAGGGTCTTTTAAAATGAGTCAGCTCTTTGCATCAGGTGGCCAAAGTATTGGGTTTCAGCTTCAGCATCAGTCCTTCCAATGAACACTCAGGACTGATCTCCTTTAGGATGGACTGGTTGGAACTCCTTGCAGTCCAAGGGACTCTCAAGAGTCTTCTCCAACACCACAGTTCAAAACCATCAATTCTTCGGTGCTCAGCTTTCTTTATAGTCCAACTCTCACATCCATACATGACCACTGGAAAAACCATAGCGAACCTTTGATTACAAACTAATGTCTCTGCTTTTCAATATACTATCTAGGTTGGTCATAACTTTCCTTCCAAGGAGTAAACATCTTTTAATTTCATGGCTGCAGTCACCATCTGCAGTGATTTTGGAGGCCAAATAAATAAAGTCAGCTACTGTTTCCCCATCTATCTGCCATGAAGTGATGGGACCGGATGCCATGATCTTCATTTTCTGAATGGTGAGCTTTAAGCCAACTTTTTCACTCTCCTCTTTCACTTTCATCAAGAGGCTCTTTAGTTCTTCTTCACTTTCTGCCATAAGGGTGGTGTCATCTGCATATCTAAGGTGATTGATATTTCTCCCAGCAATCTTGATTCCAGCTTATGCTTCTTCCAGCCCAGCCTTTCTCATGATGTATTCTGCATAGAAGTTAAATAAGCAGGGTGACAATATATAGCCTCGACGTGCTCCTTTTCCTATTTGGAACCAGTCTGTTGTTCCATGTCCAGTTCTAACTGTTGCTTCCTGACTTGCATACAGGTTTCTCAAGAGGCAGGTCAGGTGGTCTGTTATTCCCATTTCTTTCAGAATTTTCCACAGTTTATTGTGATCCACACAGTCAAAGGCTTTAGCACAGTCAATAAAACAGAAATAGATGTTTTTCTGGAACTCTCTTGCTTTTTCCATGATCTAGAAGATATTGGCAATTTGATCTCTGGTTCCTCTGCCTTTTCTAAAACCAGTTGAACATCTGGAAGTTCACAGTTCATATATTGCTGAAGCCTGGCTTGGAGAATTTTGAGCATTAATTTACTCAAAAGTGAGATGAGCGCAATTGTGCAGTAGGTTGAGCAACCTTTCTTTGAGATTGGAATGAAAACTGACCTTTTCCAGTCCTGTGGCCACTGCTGAGTTTTCCAAATTTGTTGACATATTGAGTGCAGCACTTTCATAGTATCATCTTTTAGGATTTGAAATAGCTCAACTGGAATTCCATCACCTCCACTAGCTTTGTCTGTAGTGATGCTTCCTAAGGCCCACTTGACTTCACATTTCAGGATGTCTGGCTCTAGGTGAGTGATCACACCATCGTGATTATCTGGGTTGTGAAGATCTTTTTTGTACAGTTCTTCTGTGTATTCTTGCCACCTCTTCTTAATATCTTCTGCTTCCGTTAGGTCCGTATAATTTCTGTCCCTTATTGAAGGTAAGAAGATCTATACAAATTTATATGTTGATGATATATACTATTTGTATGATATTGGAGAAAAAATTATGTAGATTGCACTTAGGTAAGACAGGATATGTACTTCAGAGTGATGCAATATTTGGGGGATAAAAGGAGGTGTGGAAGAAAAGAGGGTTTTTTTTTAACATATATTTGAATATATTTAGTAAATATATTTAGCATATCAGTGTAGAGAGGTGACCTGATGCCCTTTCTTCCTGCTCATTGCTATAGGGAGCTGGCAGTTCTTGGTGAAAAGCTACAGAGCTTTGTTTTATGAGCATAGAGGTCTTTGGGACAGGAAGGGGTCAAGACTTGGAGTATTGATACTTTGGTATAAAGTGAAAAGTTATCAAAAAGTTTGAATAAATCAGGAATCTCTCAACAAGGTTGTATGGTGAAAAAAGTACAAGACAGAAAGAGGAACAGTGGGCTGGTCCTAAACTGAAAGTTTGGAGACTGACCGTCTCTTAGGTGGTTACACTGGAACCTGCTTTTACCCAGCTGTCCTGCTGGCCACCTTATGTCCTAAGAAGGAACCATGCAAATAAGGAAGTAAAAATCCAAGTTACAAAGACCTATGACACTGGGCTAGATCTATGGGACACTTGCTATTGAGCATAAGATTGAAGACAAGTGTATCCTTCTTAGCACCTGAGAGAACACTACAAGACCAGCAGTTGTACTGAAAGGGCCTTGCACCAAACTGCTGGACTGTCCTAGACTTAGCAGCATACCAGCCCTACTCTTCACAAGGATTAGAGCGCCATTGTGAGAAACTGAGGTAGGCCAGCAGGGGGCACTGCTCAAATGTCAGGTCTGACAGAGCTGGGTCGCAATGTGTACATCTGATTTAGTAAAATGGGTAATAAGCCCTAGAAGAATATGTTCATATGGTTAATTTGGGGGGATGTTTTTATGAATCCTTGGATAGAAACTCAGCAAAAGATTGTTCCTCCTGCCAGTTTGGACATACGAAGCTGAGTTTCTATAAATGGAACATCAGAACACTTGTGACTTGCTTTCCTAACTCATCTTGGAGAAATGGAATAGCTATAGAAGAGTTTGTACTGCTACAACAAAAACTTTGTTATGTATGCCTAATGTTTAGAACACAAGATTTGTTTTGACAGATTATACTTAGGTTCTGGCTCTAGTATAAACTAAAAAGCTGTGTGATGTTTTGTGAATTATTTAAACTCCATGAGAGACTACATAAGAAGAATAATACCTACTCTGAGATATTTTAGTAAGTAATACAGATAAAGGATATAGGTCAGTGTCTGATTCAATGTCTGGAAGTGTGATTGTCATGATGGCAATTATTGCTATGGTTAATTCTAACCATGTCAGTCATCCACCATACTGGGTGAATTTCTGTTTCGGAGAGCTTGCAAATTTGGGGATTGAATAGGTAACTTTTGTTTATGTTCATTAATTAAAAAACATGTCCCGATCAGGGGTTAGTGCTTTAGTCAGTGTTGGGTGAGGGAGTCCTTCTTTCCCACCCTTGATGGTCTCCTTACGTGTGGAAAGATCTTCAACAGTAGAATTCTGGCCTCTCTCCACTCTCTTTCTTTATAGAGGATGATTTGGTGAATTAATCTGATGAGTGAGTTTGGTATGCATATTTCCCCCATTTGTGTTCACTGGGATGTGAGCTGCCAGGGAGGATCACGCGTTTCCATCTCCTCATCCATGCCGCATGTACACTCTGCAGGGAGCCCTGCAAGTGAGGAGGTCAGTCAGGATCAGAGCTGGAGGCCTGAGTGAACAGGTCTATCTTGTTCTGGACATAACTCACTTGTTAATACATTTAAACCACATTTTTCACTTTTTCTTGCTCATAGATATTTTAATTTCCTCTTGTAAATATTCAGGTGGTTATTTATCAAAGATCCATATATTTTGGAAATTGGGAAATTTTGAAAAAGCTACCAGGGAGAGAGAAGCCTAGGGTTATGAAAATATCCCAGCCATCCATGTTTCTCCTGAGGGAAAGCACTTTATACCTAACTGTGTGTCTTGTGTAATAGCAGCTCCAGCTCCAGCCAAGGGCAATATTAACACTGATGATTGCCAGCATTTTAGGATGTGCAAAGTAGGTCCACAACAGGTTATGTCTTTGGCCAGTTAACCATATTTGGTTTGAAGAGGCACAGTAAGGAAAATCATGTTAAGTGAGTTAATTAGCAATTGTTTTACATGCAGCATCTCCAATTTCTGTAAAAATCCTGCAGATTAAATACTATGGATCCCATTTTGCATATGTGAAAGTTAAGACTTTGAAAGGTTAAATAATTTTAACAGATTGGTAGGTTTTAAAATTAGGATTTTTTTCAACTGAGACCAAACTTGTATTCCAAAGTTCATGTTCTTTCTATTGTATCATTCTTTCTCTTTAAGACTAATATATTGTGAATTCAAGTCCTATTCTACTTTTATTATTTTCCTTAAAATATTGAATTGGTTTGCATATTAGTGACATCTGTTTACTTTAGTCTGATAGCACCTACAGAGTTATTGCAGTTCCGTTTCTAATTTTAACCTCAAAGAATGGAAACATAGGATGCTTAAATAGCTTCCTTTCCTCAACTATTAACTCTGCACTGCATAGACCACTCTGCTGAGCACACCAGGTCTGAGGACTGAGAGAACTTTAAATCCTATATCCTGGAAAAGCTTATTTTATTTTAACCTGCTAGTGTCATTCACGCAGTTAGCAGCATGACTAAGTGCAGAGGACTGTTTTAACGGATACAGTTGGTCCTTAATAAGGTGGGACATGTGTGCAAGAGAGAGGAATTATTTTCTAAGAGAATTATCAAGAGAGGTTTATGAACTAATGCCCCACAAATAAAATTTGGGATGAATATGTGTCTGCATGGGGTTAGTTTCTTGAAAGTAGTGTACACTGCACACAACATTGTTCTGAGAGCTAAATGTAAACTGCACATGAAAAATAAAAAAAAATGATATTTAACCTTTTTCTTTAGCCTTGCAAAACGCTATCACTTTTGCTCTATTTCTGCCATCTTATAGAAAATGAATGAAATGTAACTCTCCAGCTTTGGTGAAATATTTTGAAATATTTGCCAAGGAGAAATCTGATAGGCTGATCATCCTTGCTCTTATAAAATTAGTTTTGCAAATAGTAGTAACTTTTACTGTTTAACTTGGATAGCTTTGTCTGGGGGAGGTAGTCTGAAATAACTTATGAAACAGGCTTATGGCATAGGAATGATTTTTCATTGCAAGGGCATGATTGTTTCCTTTTCTTGAAAAATAGAACTGCATCTTCAGCAAGATGAACTGAACACCTGGTAGCTAAGGTGTACCTGAGGTGCAGGTAAAGAATCTGCCTGCAATGTAGGAGACCCCAGTTTGATTCCTGGGTTGGGAAGATCCCCTGGAGAAGGAATAGGCTACCCACTCCAGTATTCTTGGGCTTCCCTGGTGGCTCAGATGGTAAAGAATCCACCTGCAATGTGGGAGACCTGGGTTTGATCCCTGGGTTGGAAAGATCCCTGGGTAGGGAAGATCCCCTGGAGGAGGGCATGGTAACCCATTGCAGTATTCTTGCCTGGAGAATCCCCATGGACAGAGGAGCCTGGCAGGCTACAGTCCACAGAGTTGCAAAGAATCCGACATGACTAAGCGACTAACACACAGAGAGGCAGTGGAGCATCGCTTCTGAACGGACAGGCCATGGCTCAGTTCAGGCGCCAGCCCCTCATTAATGACTGTGCAGCCTCAGGCTCCTTCAGTTCTGTGACTCTCATCCCTCACCAGTAAAGTGGAAACAGTGATATTACCTATCTGATATATCTACATATGTAACTATCATCAACAATAATTCAAACAGTTTTTAAGACCTCAGACCACATGGTAATGATTCAGATCCTGTTGGATATGATAGTGGCTGTTGTCCACATCGTTCAACATTACAGTTGAAACTATGTTATAATTTGTCAAGCTTTTAAAGAAAACCAAAAAAAAACTGGGTATCACTCAAAGTAATCATAAACATTTACCAGTTTATCATGATTGCCATTCTTAAGCAAAATCCTTGGTTAGAATCTACTTTCTTAAATTCTGTCTATTTTTTATTGATATATGGTTAATTTACAACATTGTGTTAGTTTCAGATGTCCAGCACAGCAATTCAGTGATCATTCCTGTGTGTGTATATATGTGTGTGTGTGTGTGTGTGTGTGTAGAGACAGAGATAGATATACGTATGTGTGTGTGTATATATATATTATTTTTCAGATTCTTTTCCCTTACAGGACATTACAAAATATTGAATATAGTTCCCTGTGCTACATAGTAGGTCCTTTTTATATATCTCATATATAGTAGTGTATATATGTTACTCCCAACCTCCTAATTTATTCCTTCTCACACCCCCCTTTGGTAACTACTGGTTTGTTTCCTAAGTCTGTGAGTCTATTACAGTTTAGTAAATAAGTTTGCTTGTGGCTTTTTTTTCTTAGATCCCACACATAAGTGACTTCAGACGGTGTCTGCCCTTCTCTGTCTGACTTACTTCACGTAGAGGACAATCTCCAGGTCCATCCATGCAGCTACTGTTTCATGCTTTTTATGAGTAATATTCCCTTGCATACATGTACTGCATTTTTTTAATCCATTCATCCGTGGATGGACATTTAGGTTGCTTCCATGTCTTGGCTATTTTAAACAGTGCTGCAGTGAACATCAGGGTACACGTACCTTTTCCAATTATAGTTTTCTGTGGATTTAAGCCCAGCAGTGGGACTGATAGATCATATGGTAGCTCTATTTTTAGCTTTTTAAGAAACTTCCATACTCTTCTCTGGGCTTCCCTGGTAGCTCAGCTGGTAAAGAATCCACCTGCAATGCAGGAGACCCTGGTTCGATTCCTGGGTTGGGAAGATCCCCTGGCGGAGGGCGTGGCATCCCACTTCAGTATTCTTGCCTGGAGAATCCCCATGGACAGAGGAGCTTGGCGGGCTACGGTACCTAGGGTCACAAAGAGTCGGACATGACAGAGAAACTAAGCATAGCATGAAGTGAAGTGAAGTGAAAGTCACTCAGTCATGTCCGACTCTTTGCGACCCCCATTGACTATATAATCCATGGAATTCTCCAGGCCAGAATACTGGAGTGGGTAGCCTTTCCCTTCTCCAAGGGATCTTCTCAACCCAGGGATCGAACCCAGGGGTCCCACATTGCAGGCAGATTCTTTACCAGCTGAGCCACAAGGGAAGGCTTACTGTTCTCCATAGTGAGAGAACACTATGTGCTAATTTACATTCTCACCAACAGTGTAAGAAGCTTCCCTTTTTTCCACTCCCTCTCTATTTATTGTTTATAGACTTTTTGATGATGGCCATTCTGGCCAGTGTGAGGTGATACCTCATTGTAGTTTTGATTTCTATTTCTCTAATAATTAGCAATATTTAACATCTTTTCATGTGCTTTTTGGTGATCTGCATGTCCTTGGAGAGATGTCTATTTAGATCTTCTTCCCATTGTTTGATTGAGGTGTTTTGTTTTGTTTTTATTGAGTTTATGAGCTATTTGTATATTTTGGAGATTAACCCCTTGTCACTTGCATCATTTGCAAATATTTTCTCCCAATTTGAGGGCTGTGTTTTTATTTTATGGTTTCCTTGGCTATGCAAATGCTTTTAAGTTTAATTAGGCTCCACTTGTTTATTTTTGTCTTTATTTCCATCACTCTAGGAGATGCATTCAAAAATATATTGCTGTGATTTATGTCAAAGAGTATATGGTGCCTGAGTTTTCCTCTGAGTTTTATAGTATCCCGTCTTACATTTAGATCTTTAATTCATTTTGAATCAATTTTTGTGTATGGTGTTAGAGAATGTTCTAAATTCATTCTATTGTAATAGAATTTACTTTTATTAACCACAAAAATACCTGGTATTTGGATGTCTCTACCTAACAGAAGGAAATAATTTCATTTGAATCAAAATCACAGCTTTCTGCTTTTTTCTTTCCCAAATGTATAATAGACCTTATGGTGGAATATGGTGATGCTACTTAAAAGACAAAATTCTAGGACCGTTTTCTCTAGCACAGGTTTCTTGGCTCCTTTGCTTGTTGGAAGATGAGTGAAAGACAGTGCTGTTTTCCCACCTTAGCTTTGTCATCTTTAGCTTGAAATTTGCAGTGGAGAAATTCACTGGAACCCACTCATTTGTACTGCCCTCAATGTCTGGATCTGAATTTAACAGTGGGGCTCTGAGAGGCTTTGCCAGTTCACACAGTCAACTGGGGCAGAGCTAAGGTTGGGGCATAGCCCTCCTGACTCTCAATCTAGTGTTTGTGTGTGCACGCGTGCTCATTTTCTCAGTTGTATTGGACTCTGCAATCCTGCTTACCATAGCCCTCTGGTCTCCACTGTCTGTGGAATTTTCCAGGTAGGAATATAGGAGTGGGTTGCCATTTCCTCCTCCAGGGGATCTTCCCGGACCCAAGGACTGAACCCATATCTCTTGCCAGTGCAGGCAGGCTCTTTACCCCTGAGCCACCTGGGAAGCCCACTAATTACCTGGAAGATAGCTGTCATTCTGCTTCCAGATTTGGCCTAGGTACTAACTTTTCTGTTAAAATGAAACAAGCCAAAACCGAAACTTTATCTTTGTTACAGAGTATTTTTCCTCCCATCGCCTCTTTCTTTAGACCGTTGTTTCCTGGATGAGAATGTGAGTGGAGATGTAGGTCTTGAAAGTAGAGAAACTAGCTGCTCTTCCAAAAATCTGGAAGCTGGGAATTTTAGGGATGCTAGTGTAAGTGTGTGCTATGGCTCTGAGAGAGTGGTTGCATAGATTTAGGTTCTTCCCTGTTCCTGATAAGATCCTTTAGAATATTGGTTTTCATCCATTCTTTTCCTTTGCTATAGCAATCTTTTAAATCCTTAATCATTAGAAATTTTCCCAGCCCAGTCTAATTAATTAAGAGAAGTTTGTGTGCATATGTTTGAAAAGAGAGGAAAGTTTAATATTCAAAGAATACAACTAGGGCCGTTGGATCCACATGTATTTTTAAAGGAAAAGTATTTTATGAAAAGGACCTCTGGTCATCCTAGCCTTAATCATTTTTATTTTGTAAATGTTAGTTCTTTACAGTCTGTGAAAAAATGAATTGGCAAAAGCACATTACTCCAAGTTAATGAAAATATGGAACTCAACTTTGAATTACTGGGACAGTTAGTTGAATTTCCTCAGCAATACTCTGAGTCAAAGCTGAAGGGCATCATTTGCTAGTTCTGGTTTATAAAGTCTCTTCCTCATAATGTCTTCCTTCAAGAAGGGAAGCTACTCAAAATGAAAAGGAGGGGAGAATATTGAGTAGAAATAATGATTCATTGCCACAACTCCCAGCAATAGAATAATCCATTCACAGGGTTCACAGTCATCTGTTTTTCTATGCCATTATGCTAATGAAATCACTGCTGTTTACTGCCTGGGGAGTAGGGCCTTTCAACGCCTGTAAGAAAGAAACGCTGTTTGAAAGCTGGCTTCTTGGTTAGAATGCCAAAATGTTTTGTGACTTGCTCTAGTTCCCCAAACCTAGTAGTAGAAAGGACTGCATTCATATTCTAAACTTTAAGCAAGTGTGCTTCTCTTAGGGAGGGACCCTGTCCTTCCTGGGAGTGTGTCACTGGGATGAGATCTGAAGGCGTTTGCCTCACTGTTGCTGTCAGGCAAAACAGACTTGATCAGTAATTTGTCCCTGTTGACTCTGGCTCATTTAAAACAGACAAGTACAAATAAGCAGATATAATGCTGTTTTTGCATCTTTAAGAGAATTTATTATGTTTTGAATTCACTCTCTTGACTTCAAACTTTCCAAGAAGCTTTGGGTCAAGAGAGTAACTACCTCTTCTCTCGGTTATTTTTGGTCTGCAAATTGAGACTTTTGAAATTAATTCTAAAAGCAGTCGATTAAAAAAAATGTTGGAAAATAAAATAATCTCTGGGGATATCACATGTAACTGTACTAACGTAGGATTGTCTTGCTTAGATGTTTTGTTCAATCATTTTATTTCTAATGCTGGTATGATAGGGGATAACATAGTCTATGTTCTGGTCCTTTGGAGTTGATGGATGAGGTACTTGGCCTCACTACTTTGAATGTTGATGACTATGGTAATTCATTTTTTGTTTCTCTAATAATGTATATTATTATTGCCCCAGCTGAGCTTCCTAATAAGAAATCAATCTGTTGTCATTGAGATATTTGAAAATTTCATCTACATGAGTGATGGGATTCACTTTCAGAGTACGATGCAATCTTTCCAAAATAAATAAAGAGGATTAGAACACAAAATAAAAGACCAGAGCAAACATTGTGTTTCTCAGACAATGCTGGCTGGAGCTGAGCAAAGAATTCTGGTTTCCCTGAGTTCCAAACCAGCAGAAACAATTCCCCAGAGAGAATCACTATCTCCAATCAGAACTGAAAAAGAGTAACTAATACAATGAAATCATTAGGGATTAAATGGTAGCTCAACTAATCTCTTTCCTTTTAGGCTGAATACATTCATTTTCTAGCGAATGGAAAATGGGTCCTAAAAATAGAATTTTAGTGTGGTGTTTTTCACTTAAAATCATTTTAAGCCTAGTCATAGTTCCAGATGGTAAAAATGAAAATCACTCAACTCACGATAGAGGTTATACTTAAATTGATAGCTGGGAATTTACCAGGATTTTGTTGTATTCTGGAAATTCAGAATGTTTAAGGACCTCTAATATGTCTGACTATGATTCAGAGGTTTAGTAAATAGACCTGATATAACTATACTATGACAAAAGTAATTTTATACATGGCATTCATTGTCAAGTGGCACAAGTATGAAAGATGTCAGCCACATCAACACTTCAGTTCAGTTCAGTTCAGTCGCTCAGTCATGTCGACTCTTTGTGACCCCATGAATCACAACACACCAGGCCTCCCTGTCCATCACCAACTCCCGGAGTTCACTCAGACTCACGTCACTGATGCCATCCAACCATCTCATCCTCTGTCATCCCCTTCTCCTCCTGCCCCCAATCCCTCCCAGCATCAGAGTCTTTTCCAATGAGTCAACTCTTCGCATGAGGTGGCCAAAGTACTGGAGCTTCAGCTTTAGCATCATTCCTTCCAAAGAAATCCGAGGGCTGATCTCCTTTAGAATGGACTGGTTGGATCTCCTTGCAGTCCAAGGGACTCTCAAGAGTCTTCTCCAACACCACAGTTCAAAAGCATCAGTTCTTCGGCGCTCAGCTTTCTTCACAGTCCAACTCTCACATCCATACATGACCATAGGAAAAACCATAGCCTTGACTAGACGGACCTTTGTTGACAAAGTAATATCTCTGCTTTTGAATATGCTATCTAGGTTGGTCATAACTCTCCTTCCAAGGAGTAAGCGTCTTTTAATTTCATGGCTGCAATCACCATCTGCAGTGATTTTGGAGCCCCCCAAAATAAAGTCTGACACTGTTTCCACTGTTTCTCCATCTATTTGCCATGAAGTGATGGGACCAGATGCCATGATCTTCGTTTTCTGAATGTTGAGCTTTAAGCCAACTTTTTCACTCTCCTCTTTCACTTTCATCAAGAGGCTTTTTAGTTCCTCTTCAGTTTCTGCCATAAGGGTGGTGTCATCTGCATATCTGAGGTTATTGATATTTCTCCCAGCAGTCTTGATTCCAGCTTATGCTTCTTCCAGGCCAGCATTTCTCATGATGTACTCTGCATATAAGTTCAATAAGCAGGGTGACAATATACAGCCTTAACGTACTCCTTTTCCTATTTGGAACCAGTCGTTGTTCCATGTCCAGTTCTAACTGTTGCTTCCTGACCTGCATATAGGTTTCTCAAGAGGCAGGTCAGGTGGTCTGTATTCCCATCTCTTTCATAATTATCCACAGTTTATTGTGGTCCACACAGTCAAAGGCTTTTGCATAGTCAATAAAGCAGAAATAGATGTTTTTCTGAAACTCTCTTTCTTTTTTGATGATCCAGCGGATGTTGGCAATTTGATCTTTGGTTCCTCTGCCTTTTCTAAAACCAGCTTGAACATCTGGAAGTTCATGGTTCACATGTTGCTGAAGCCTGGCTTAGAGAATTTTGAACATTACTTTACTAGCGTGTGAGATGAGTGCAATTGTGCGGTAGTTTGAGCATTCTTTGGCATTGCCTTTTTGGGATTGGAGCGAAAACTGACCTTTCTCAGTCCTGTGGCCACTTGGTCACCCATAATTCAAGTGGATTATATGGCAGCATAATAATTTTTTCATTCATGCCTGCTGGAGTAGATTCATTCTTTCTGAAACTATTTGTAACAAAGTAACAAAAGATAGAAATACTGACCATTTCCATAGGGATGTTACTTCTTAGTCTATTTCTGTGGACCTTTGCTACAGGGCTGATTAAAATATATGGAATTTTGTGGTTCTTGCTATTTGCTGAAAATCAGTATGACATAGTGGTGCATCTCAAATTGCAATAGTTTTTCTTGTTGTTTTATTTTTAAACTCTTTATTTAGTATTGGGATATAGTCAAATAACAATGTTGTGATAGTTTCAGGTGAAAAGTTAAAGGACTCAGCTATACATACACGTGTATCCATTCTCCCTGAGACCTCCCTCCTCTCAAGGCTGCCATATAACATTGAGCAAAGTTCCCTGTGCTACACAGTAGGTCCTTGTTGGTTATCCATTTTAAATACATCAGAGAGTACAAATTGCAGTAGTTTACCTAATCTTTTTTTAGGACTTTCTTGGGAACTGACATGTGTCTAAATTTCCCACAATTACTTATCATTCCAAGACGTATAAAGGCATCCAGTGAATTACTTTGTGGATTGCTTTCAGTCAAAATATAATTTTCCTCCACAGGAAGAAGTTTGATTTCATTGAACTAAGTAAATATTTACACAGAGGTAGTAAATACATGGCAGGTATTTTCCAGATGCTTAAGATACCACCTAGGTGTCGGTAGTCCTTGCGAACTTACTAGAGTATAGAAAAGTGTGGGGACAAAACACTTTTGTGTCTCAGAATAGATGTCTTTGAGGGGTTTGCAGAGGCTCACAGAATCTGAGATATCTTTGAACTACGGGATTTCTAGCTTTATAAAATATGGGATATTATGTTCCCTTTCTGAGCCTCACATCTATGTGCAAAGTGGAGATAACACTTAATGTTAAATGGTGGTTCTGGGGATTAAACTGAACATATATAAAGCTCTCAGTGTAGTAAATGGCAGAAAAGATACCCTATGAAAAGTGTTTATTCCTGTTATTACTCTAATGTGCTTAGGAAGATCGTATTCATCTAGAAACACTTGGAATTTAGGAAAAAAGCATGATGATTTTGATTCACTTGGAAGTCTTCAGGCTTACTGAGATCATGAAAGATCTGAGGGGCAGAAAGGACCCTGGCAGCAGCCCAAATCCCTTACAAGAAGAAATGAGGATGAAGGTTTCCTAAACTCTTTTGGAGAGTGAATCACTGAATAGGGAGACCCGTACTGAGTCAGAGAAGATGCAAAGCGCTGTGTTCCCCTTAGGAAGATTCACTGAAGAAGCTTTGCTGATACCAAATGGAAAAGTGTATCCTCTGCTGCTCAGCCACATCCTGGGGACTCATGCATCAAGCATTCAGTGTGCAAATACACATTTACTGTATGAGTACTACGTACTGGGTTTCCCAGGTGGTGCAGTGGTAAAGAATCTGCCTGCCAACCCAAGAGATGAAAAAGATGCAGGTTTGACTCTCTTGGGCCTGGAAGATCCCCTGGAGTAGGAAATAGTACCCTACTCTGGTATTCTTACCTGATAAATCCCATGGACAGAGGAAACTGGCAGGTTCAGTCCTCAGAGTCATAAAGAGTTGACTCAGTACATGACTGAGGTACTGAGCATGCATGTGCATTAGTGCACACACACACACACACACACACACACACAGTGGGTACTGGGATGAAAATAAAGAAGTGAAAAAGTGATTGATATTCTCATGGAACTTACATTGTTGTAGAGGGAAAAAGACACTAAATGTGGTCTCTAAATAAAGTATGAGGCATATAGTTAGTGCTTACTGAAAGTTGCTGAGTCATGTCTGACTCTATGACCCCATGGACTAAACAGTCCATGGAATTCTCCAGGACAGAATACTGGAGTGGGTAGCTTTTCCCTTCCCCAGGGGATCTTCCCAATCCAGGGATCGAAGCTAGGTCTCCCACATTGCAGGCAGATTCTTTACCAGCTGAGCCACCAGGGAAGCCCAAGAATACTGGAGTGGGTAGCCTTTCCCTTCTCCAGAGGATCTTTCCAACCCAGGAATTGAACTGGGGTCTCCTGCATTGCAGATGGATTCTTTACTAACTGAGCTATCAGGGAAGCCATGAGGCATGAAAGAAGATGAGAAGAGCCAGTGAGGAGAATAAATCTAAGAAGTGCTATTGATTGCAGCTTTCAATGGAATGGCCAGGGTAAGCTTCAGTAAGGATGTCTCCTGCGAGCAAATATTTGGAGGAAATACAGGAATGAGCAAGGCAGAAAATCAAAGTAAAGGGGATTGGAGGGAAGGGAGGCAGGCCTGGTGTGAAGACTCTAAGTTGGGAGCATGTTAGTGTGTTTGAGGAGCAGGGTTGAAGATGAACAGGCTAGAGCAGAATCAGCAAACCGAAGAGAATTGGGACAGATAGGAATCCTGGTCACACGGGATTGTGAAGGCCTTCATAAGAAATTGGCATTTACTCCCACTCGTGTGCAAAGCCTGTGGCGGGTTGATCAGATGAGCATCATGGTTTGATTTGATTTCTTGTTAATCCTTGAGCTAACTACTGGGTAACAGTAGACTTTAGGGGCAGGAGGAGGGTACACAAGGAGGTTAAAAGAGCAGTAGTAAGGAGCTCTTTTAGGAAATCATCCACTACAGTGGCCAGTCTATCTTGTCCATCAGTATTCTATGGATCAGGCCCTTCAAGGTCAGCAGGAAGCCTGTTCTGATGGAGCTAGGGAGTGGTGACCTGCAGGAAGCCCAGCAGCCATCCTGTTTGGAGTTCTGGTGGGCCACCCTGAACAGCAACGTAGCAGTGCTTCCAGCACTAAACAGCCACTGTTTGGTTGGCACTGGGGAACAAAGCAGCCATAGCTGCGGTGCACAGAAGCACTGGTACACCCTCCAAGGGTGCACAGAAGCGCTGGTACACCCTCCAAGGGTGCACAGAAGCGCTGGTGGTAAAGTGGTAAAGAGTCTGCCTGCCAGTGCAGGAGACACAGATATTCCTGGGTCAGGAATATCCCCTGGAGGAGGAAATGGCAACCCTCTCCAGTATTCTTGCCCAGAGAATCCCACAGACAGAGGAGCCATGGGGTCGCAAAAGAGTCGGACATGACTTAGCAACTAAACTACATTCTTCCCCCAGCTCCCCTCCCATCCAGGCTGCCACATAACATTGAGCAGAGTTCCCTGTGCTACACAGAAGGATGGTTATCCATTTTATTTTTTATTTTTTATTTATTTATTTTTTATTTTTTTAAGTTTTTTATTTTTTTAATTTTAAAATCTTTAATTCTTACATGTGTTCCCAAACATGAACCCCCCTCCCACCTCCCTCCCCATAACATCTCTGTGGGTCATCCCCATGCACCAGCCCCAAGCATGCTGTATCCTGCGTCAGACATAGACTAGCGATTCAATTCTTACATGATAGTATACATGATAGAATGCCATTCTCCCATATCATCCCACCCTCTCCCTCTCCCTCTGAGTCCAAAAGTCCGTTATACCCAGCTGCGTCTTTTTTCCTGTCTTGCATACAGGGTCGTCATTGCCATCTTTCTAAATTCCATATATATGTGTTAGTATACTGTATTGGTGTTTTTCTTTCTGGCTTACTTTAAATACAGCAGTGTGTACATGTCCATTCAAAAGTCCCTAACTACCTCTTCCTTCCAACCTTCCTCCTGACAACCATGAGTCCGTTCGCTAAGTCTGGGAGTCCATTTCTGCTTTGTAAGCAAGTTCATTTGTCTAATTTCTTTTTAGATTCCACACATAAGGAAAGCCACGCGATATTTCTCCTTCTCTGTCTAACTTACTTCATTCGTGTGACATCCTCTAGGCCCATCCATGCCATTGCTATGGCATGATTTCATTCTTTTTCATCTCTGAGTAATACTCCATTGTTTCTATGTACCACATCATATTCATATTTAAAAAAGAAACAATGACTGAAGTGGTAAGACTGTTGATATTATTGTTCAATTTTTCTTTGATTATTATGTTTATAAATAAATTTAAAGTCAATTGGTTGGATGACATCATTATCAAAACCATCTATATAACATCACCCTTTTCTCCACCAAAGCTGTTTTTTATCCTTTTAATCCTGTTTTTATCCTCTTTAGCAGTATAAAAGTGGATCCAAGCAGTGGAAATGTGCAAGTTGTTCAGCTGATGGACAAAATACTACATATATGTTACTGCATTCTCAAACTCAATATTGGCCAGTAGGATGGCCTAGTTAAGGGATTAATGTGATATGTGTCAAAAGAATTTTGGTCCCCCAAATACCTGTAATTTAATATTAAGGCTTAAGTTGATAGATGTGTTCCATTGTTTAAGGAGTAGACCCACATGAATGTAAATATCTGGGAAAATAATGCTTAAAGAATTTTTGGTCATTTGAATGTTAGTATAAGTCATTTGGGTAAAGGAGAAAGAGCGCTTGAGGATTCCTGGGGTGGAAGTGGGTTTAAGAGAGGACATGTTTAGGAGAAAGTGACAAGGAGGGGAGAGGAGAGAAGACTAAGTGTTATTAACACTTCCCATGCTCTCCCTGGAGTTCACTCTGCTTCCAAGAGTGAGTTTTCTGTCAGGGTTGCAGTTGGGACCTGGAAAGGTGCTCCCACCATGCTCATTTGGTGAGAATGTGGTCGGGGATTTAAGATACGGATACAGCTGTGATCAGGGGTGAAGACTGCCATGTCCAAGCTGCCTCATAGTCTCTGGGATTCCTGAGCCAGTCATACATCTATTGAAGGATTAGGACTTCACATTTCAGATGGCATTTGCAGTCGTAATATGAAGCCAGGATCACAGCACAGTGGTTAAGAGAATACTTCAGTTCAGTTTCAGTTCAGTTGCTCAGTCGTGTCTGACTCTTTGTGACCCCATGAACTGCAACACACCATGCCTCCTTGTCTATCACAAACTCCTGAAGTCTACTCAAACTCATTTCCATTGAGTCGGTGATGCCATCCAACCATCTCATCCTCAGCGTCAGAGGATAAGAGAATAGTGCTGCTGTTGCTTCTAAGCAACACAACTTCAGTTGTGTCTGGCTCTGTACGACCCCATAGACAGCAGCCCACCAGGCTTCCCTATCCCTGGGATTCTCCAGGCAAGAACACTGGAGTGGGTTGCCATTTCCTTCTCCAATGCAAGAAAGTGAAAAGTGAAAGTGACGTCGCTCAGTCGTGTCTGACTCTTGGCGACCCCATGGACTGAAGCCCGCCAGGTTCCTCCGTCCATGGGATTTTCCAGGCAAAAGAATACTGGAGTGGGGTGCCATTGCCTTCTCTGTAAGAGAATACTAGGAGAATATTAAGATCAAATGTTGATCTTAATATTTTGTTGATCTTAAGATCAAATGTTTGATCAAATATTAAGATAAAAAGAATAGGTCTTTTAATACTGTTTTCTGCTATAGATTATGAATCTACAGATCTCAGCCCTTCATTCTCATAACAGAAGAAGTAGCTTAGGTATTAATTACAAGGTTTTGACAATGCATTACTACCCAGTTTCAAAACAGTCCAAATGGTTTTCTTCTGATGATAGTTAATCTGTACTTTCTTCTAAATGATGAACATTTTACTATTAAACAGAAGCAATATGTTTTATTTACTTGGAAGAAGTTTATGCTTACCTGGTTAGTTAATTTTGTAAATTAACTAACAAACTGACTCCTGTTTGAAGTAATCAAAAATGAGACTCAGGCAGAACTCACATACTGATGAGCCTTAATAGTTGCGTTCCTTGTTCAGAGAAAGTGAGTGAGTGAGTCTGTGTAAGAGAGAAAGCATGCACACCCACATGCATGCCTAAGTGTGGCTACTAGGGAGAGAAAACAACATAGCTATAATATGTAGTAACATTTTTAGGTGTTTACCATGTGCCAGACGTTGTTAGGTAGGTACCATTATTTTTCCTGTTTCATAGCTTATGAAACTGAACAGTTAAATCATGAGTGTTTCTTTTTAACTATAGAAAAGGAGAGACTAAAATATGGGAAATTAGAAGGGAAAGGATGCAGAAATTCTGTCATTTTTTTTATCCTTTCCAGAGTGATGTTTAAGCATGACAAAATGAAAGCAGATTTTCTGGGAGCGGTAACCCTTCCGATGGCCAATATTGCAAAATTAGGTGAGCAATAGGCTTATCAGGTGACACTAGTGGTAAAGAATTCACCTGCCAGTTCAGGAGAAGCAAGAGGTGTGGATTTAATCCCTGGGCCAGGAGGATCCCCTGGAGTAGAAAACAGCAGCCCATTGCAGCATCCTTGCCTGGAAAGTTCCACGGACAGTGGAACCTGGCAGACTACATACAGCCCATGGGGTTGCAAAGAGTTGGCGATGACTGAATATCCACAGGTGAGCTATACAAGAACTTTGAATTGCAAGCTGACCTCTTCATTTTATTTGAATGTCACTGAAAATAGTTTGATAGTTGTTTATTTCCTTTGTAATAGATGGTATTATTGTGAGATGACATTGAAATCTGTACCAACTGAGAATGTTCTTTATATTCATGATATTTTTAATAGAAATAGACCAGAAAGGGTCTGAAATAAGCGACGTTGCTTTCATAGGCAAAAGAGCAACTTGTATTAATGTAGAGCTACACCAAAAAAACTATATCCCCAGACTTTGTTCAAGGTCCAAAATGGGATGTTTGGTGAATAAATTTTGCTATTTATTATCAAAGAAGCAAGTACCTAATCAGTTTGATTCCATTTCACATATACAACACATAGCATGCAAACATACACACATCTGTGAGAAAGATTATACCACAAAAATATTATACTAAGTGGTTATTTCTGAGTGGTGTATTGATTTTTTTCTTCCTCTTGACTGACTTTTTGAAACAGTTCACAAAAACGCAGCCCCCATTTGCAGTAAGAAAATGTAGCCAATCTAACCAATGCTTATCACACTGCCATTGAGTACCTGCTTGCAGATCTTTGTAAAAGATACAATCATATATTAGAGAGGCTCCTGCCCTTTAGAAATTCTTTACTGAGGAAATAGACACAAAATATGAACTACTCCAGTGTCTCAGATACTGATTTCTTGATAAAAAGCAATCTCTGAGAACAGTATTATTCAGGGGAGACTACAAAGAGAAAGGAGAGATCAGACTGGCATTAAAAGATAGGTCCAAAAAAAAAAAAAAATAGGTCCAATCCAAGGGGACGTGTGAGGAGACAAGAAATTTCTGTTGGATGTAACGGCTTCCATAAAAACATAGAGGTCACAAAGTATATTTATCTGAAGCTCAGGTATGGGATTCGTGGTGAAGAGAAACAGTAAGATTATTCCCCACTGTGGCGGTCTTTGACTATCGGGTTCCTATCTTCTCAGAGCAGCTTCTAACTAGCCCATTTAGAGATGCACAGAAGCATCTTAAAGCAATCCTAAAGTTTCGGAAGAGAGATTCCAGGCCCCATCTTCCCGTGTGTTTTGAAATTTGCCCTTCATCCTGTCTTTTTGTTATGCCTGTTTGGTTTTAGTGTCTTGATTTCAAATTTTCTGCCTCGTTCTCATCTATAATTTCTTCCAGATACTGTTCCTTGAGAAAGCTGTGGTACATATACACAATGGAGTATTACTCAGCCATAAAAAAGAATTCATTTGAATCAGTTCTGATGAGATGGATGAAACCGGAGCCGATTATACAGAGTGAAGTAAGCCAGAAAGAAAAACACCAATACAGTATACTAACATATATATGGAATTTAGAAGGATGGCAATGACGACCCTGTATGCAAGACAGGAAAAAAGACACAGATGTGTATAACAGACTTTTGGACTCAGAGGGAGAGGGAGAGGGTGGGATGATTTGGGAGAATGGCATTCTAACATGTATACTATCATGTAAGAATTGAATCACCAGTCTATGTCTGACTCAGGATACAGCATGCTTGGGGCTGGTGCATGGGGATGACCCACAGAGATGTTATGGGGAGGGAGGTGGGAGGGGGGTTCATGTTTGGGAACACATGTAAGAATTAAAGATTTTAAAATTAAAAAAATAAAAAACTAAAAAAAAAAAAAAAAAGAAACCACTTCTAGGCACCACAGGTTAACAATGCCATGCCCTCAAGACTACAACTTATGCATACCAGCTGAAGCTTCATTTTGTCCTAGCATGCCAAATGAAGTAATAAGAAAGAAATAAAGAAAATATATTTACCAGTTTTGTTGTTGTTGTTATGTAACAAAATTCCCCAGGGCTTTGTTGTTCGGTCACTAAGTTATGTCTGACTCTCTGTGACCCCATGGACTGCAGCACACCAGGCTTCCCTGTCCTTCGCTATCTCCCAGAGTTTCCTCAAACTCATGTCCATTGAGTCAGTGATGCTATCTAGCTATCTCATCCTTTGTCATCCCCTTCTCCTCCTGCCTTCAATCTTTCCCAGTATCAGGGTCTTTCTCAATTCAGCTCTTCCTATCAGGTGGCCAGCGTATTGGAGATTCAGCTTCAGCATCTGTCCTTCCAGTGAACATTCAGGGTTGATTTCCTTTAGGATAGACTGGTTTGATCTCCTTGCTGTTTGAAACAACAAATATTTATTATGACACCAGTTTCTGGGAGTTAAGAACCTGGAGTACCTTAGCTACCTAGGTGGGTATGGCTCAGGTCTCTTAGGCTACAGGTGTTGGCTTGTCTCCAAAAACTTTGATGAGAGCTGGAGGATCTGCTTTTAAACTCATTCAAGTGGTCATTGCCAGGGGCTTCATTTCCTTGCTGTTTTCATCATGCTGCTCACAAGTTGACTTTACCTCAAACAAACGTTTGTTCAATTATAAGTAACCAATAAGTTATTTCCAGTGAATTTTTGAAAGATTAGGATCCACTTGTGTAATAATATATATTTTCAAATATACTTCCCATAAGAAATAATGGTGTCATAATTATTTCTGCCACATATTTGTAGCCTAGAACTCTTTGATCAAAATGAGTCTCCATATGAAGTCAAATTTTCCTTTAATATTTGTAAAAATACTGTTCAGGGTCTTATTCCACACCTCACTGGAAGGCAGACATCTTTTCTATGGTTTTTAGAAATTTTCAGGGTCTCCTGCATTGCAGGTAAAGAATCCGCCTGCAATGCAGGAGACCTGGGTTTGATCCTTGGGTTGGGAAGATCCCCTGGAGAAGGGAAAGGCTACCCACTCCAGTATTCTAGCCTGGAGAATTCCACGGACTGTTTAGTCCACGGGGTCATAAAGAGCCGGACATGACTGAGCGATTTTCACTTTCACTTTTCCTGCATCCCAATGAAATTCCCAATTCCCACCTCAATCTGATTAGCATGTCCTGTGATATGATCTCTGCATCGAAGATTAGCACAAACATGAACTACAAGTTGTTTTCTGTGACTCCCCCGGAGCATATAGGATAAGCAATATGCAACAAGCAGTTTTGGGGATGTTATTTAGTGGGAGCAGGTAAAGAGGTGCTTCTGGAGAGGTTTGATACCATCCATCACACAGCTGAGAAAACAATTTAAGATATAACATTTCTCATAAAAGATTCCATAGGGATTTGTACTACTAGGAATCCTCTGACCACAACACCCTATCATGTTGCTGAGCCTATTTTATTTCCGACTGTGGCACCCTTCCCACTTCTACCTTACCTATTATTATTTTTTTTAATGTTCTTCTTGACATTCACCCCCCTCCTTCCAACACATCATATTCATTTTTCTTCTGTTCTATATTCTCCTTCAAGACAATGCAAGGAAGACTTCTTTTATACCCAAAGCAGCCACCAAGTTGTTTTTCTAAACAAAAGGCCATTTTTTTCTCATATGAATAGCATTCCCTAGTATGCTAAAATCCAATACAATCTACATTTGTATTACAGATCAAATTTTGTTCATTCTCAAATGGAATATAAAAACATAAAATATTAAAATCAATAAAATTTATTTTAAAATAAATAAAATTGCACCATTATGTCTGACACCAGTACTTAAATGCTATTATTTTATTTTATTGATAATAATGTATTTAAACTACTCAAGTTCATTCAGGCATAGCACTTTACACATTGTACCTCATCTATTTGATAAGAATAAACCTTTCTAACAGTTGTCAGCTCATGTAATTGCAAGTACCTAACTACTTTTCCTATTTTGAATAATCATGTATTGTTACTTTAAATATAATGTAAGTCTTACAAAATAAGATGACTTGCAGGAAAATGTCATAGAACAGGTTTTTATTATTTGTTTAAGTAATTCTTTTAAATATACAGTCACCTGCTAACATATAGCATTTATTCATAAATTTCCTGTTCAAAATACTTCATCCATATGAATTAATTTATTTCCATAAGCACCTGAGTGAAACAAATGAGAAATATCCTCTTTTCCAGAAGGGAGTATGAAACAGAGATAAACTGCTTAATATCATACAGAGGGAGAAGTGAGACTAAGATATAAGCAAGACTTACTGCTATATTCTACCGTTGCTTTTATAATCTATATAGTTTTTCTCCTGAAGTAAAAGAGAAGTTTCATCTAGAGAATACACTTTTTCTCCAAGACAGCAATGTTGGCTTCACTCGGTGTTCCTTACTTGAATCTTTTTGGTGATATTGCTTATTCCCAACCTTCACGTTGCCTGCGTTGTATTAATGTGAAAAAGAGTGAGTTTTACATTCTCATGCCAAGATATCTGTGCAGATAAGCATAAAATAGCAAAAGGCAAACTTATTTATATCTTAAAGCTTTCAAAAGCATCATGGGGACTCCCCATGTATCAAGAGTTCACCAAACCAGAGGAGCCCCAAACGAGGAGGGCCCTAGGGCCAGGCTTTCATAGCTATGCTGCTACAGAGTAAGTTTTGTGTCACTGAAAATTCTCTCTCATTCAAGTTTAGATAATTTTCTAACTATCAAAATTTAATTTTTATTGTGCAAGTGACTTAAGTGAAAGGAAAGCTTATAATCCTTTTACTCTGATAGCTAATAACTGATGATTGTTTTGAATGTTTGGTATACTTTTTATATCGTAGGTAGGATTGCCTCACTCTTCTCTTCGGAACCCTCTGATGACTCTTCATTCCACTCAGAATAAAGTGTATGCTGTTATCACAGCCCGTGGAGCCCCCACAGCTCTCCCTCTGCCTCCTTTATTCCAGCTGCACAGGCCTTCTTGACTTTCCTTAGAAACGGGGCGCACCTGTTCTCTCCCTCTTGCTTTGGGCCTGAGTGCTTGTTTTCCCCTCCGCGTGATTTTCCAGCGACTGGCTGGCTTTTCTTTACTCTGACCTCTCCAAAGTAAGCCTGCTTTAAATACATCCTGCCAAGTTTCTTGACAGAAAGCTTCTGATAAATAGTCCTTACTTTCACATTTACTCTCATGTCTGAAGATAGTATATTGAAAAGCAGAGACATTACTTTGGCAACAAAGGTCCATCTAGTCAAGGCTATGGAATTTCCAGTAGTCATGTATGGATGTGAGAGTTGGACTGTGAAGAAAGCTGAGCATCGAATAATTGATGCTTTTGAACTGTGGTGTTGGAGAAGACTCTTGGAGGCCCTTGGACTGCAAGGAGATCCAACCAGTCCATTCTGAAGGAGATCAGCCCTGGGATTTCTTTGGAAGGAATGATGCTAAAGCTGAAACTCCAGTACTTTGGCCACCTCATGTGAAGAGTTGACTCATTGGAAACGACTCTGATGCTGGGAGGGATTGGGGGCAGGAGGAAAAGGGGATGACAGAGGATGAGATGGCTGGATGGCATCACTTACTCGATGGACATGAGTTTGAGTGAACTCTGGGAGATGGTGATGGACAGGGAGGCCTGGTGTGCTGCGATTCATGGAGTCACAAAGAGTTGGACACGACTGAGCAACTGAATTGAACTCATGTCTGAATGTCTAATTGTAAGGCTATAGGTTCTTAGTGTGAACATTCATCTGGAAAGTATAGCATTCCCATCTAGCACGGAAAATTATATCATTCTTAAAATGCAAAAAGGCATCCAAATTCTATGAACTATTTTCTCTGTAAGACATCTTTTGACATTTTTGTCATAAAAGTACTGTAAGGGATTTTCTAGTTTGTCTCCAAATTTTATGAAACATTTGCTACTGGATCAATCAGTCTTCACTTACAGATCAGAGAGTTTGTCAAGCTACTATTTGTGTTCGAGTGAAGAAGGAGTACATCAAGGCTGTATATTGTCACCCTGCTTATTTAACTTCTATGCAGAGTACATCATGAGAAACGCTGGGCTGGAAGAAGCACAAGCTGGAATCAAGTTTACCAAGAGAAATATCAATCACCTCAGATACGCAGACGACACCACCCTTATGGCAGAAAGTGAAGAGGAACTAAAAAGCCTCTTGATGAAAGTGAAAGAGGAGAGTGAAAAAGTTGGCTTAAAGCTCAACATTCAGAAAACGAAGATCATGGCATCTGGGAAGTGGCATCCCACTTCATGGGAAATAGATGGGGAAACAGTGGAAACAGTGTCAGACTTTATTTTTTTGGGCTCCAAAATCACTGCAGATGGTGACTTCAGCCATGAAATTAAAAGACACTTACTCCTTGGAAGAAAAGTTATGACCAACCTAGATAGCATATTGACAAGCAGAGACATTACTTTGCCAACAAAGGTCCGTCTAGTCAAGGCTATGGTTTTTCCAGTGGTCATGTATGGATGTGAGAGTTGGACTAGGAAGAAAGCTGAGTGCCAAAGAATTGATGATTTTGAACTGTGGTGTTGGAGAAGACTCTTGAGAATCCCTTGGACTGCAAGGAGATCCAACCAGTCCATTCTAAAGGAGATCAGCCTTAGGTGTTCTTTGGAAGGAATGATGCTAAAGCTGACACTCCAGTACTTTGGCCACCTCATGCGAACAGTTGACTCATTGGAAAAGACTCTGATACTGGGAGGGATTGGGGGCAGGAGGAAAAGGGGATGACAGAGGATGAGATGGCTGGATGGCATCACGGACTCGATGGACATGAGTTTGAGTGAACTCTGGGAGATGGTGATGGACAGGGAGGCCTGGTGTGCTGCGATTCATGGAGTCACAAAGAGTTGGACACGACTGAGCAACTGAACTGAGCTGAACTGAACTGAAGAAATAAAAGCCATAATTCTGCCTTCAATGTCTGTTCTTTCAAGTTACTATCTCTTTGGAGACATAACATAATAAAATTAAACAGTCAAGCAACCTGCTGCCTTTCCCTGTGGATCCCAGCATCAGTGATAAATAATGTCCCAGTATTCTTAAAGGTTGACCTTCTCTCTGAACATCTATGAGGAATAAAATTCACCTGTGCTTAGGCATTCAAGTGTTTGGGGCTAAAACTTTTTGGTACAGATTTAATGACCTTTGGTAAAAATTTATTAATCTGAATGTTTACTTCCAGATATTGTGGTTCAATTCTATTAGTATATGATATTTTGAGAATGGGAATTCAACATGGTAAAAATAGGAATATCAATTACCACATAGTCTAATGATACTACACATGGTATGTATATGTGGGCAAATGACTAGCACAGATACTTACACAGTTTGAGTTTGCAGTAATGATACCTTCTTATTTATTCTTACACATCCCTAGTGAAACTGTAGGTGAAACCATTTCAAATAACGTGATGCTGCTCTGCCCTTTTCCTGAAATGACTGTTGCAATAGGCCCATTAGCACCACAGGTATTTATATTTTGCTTTTCAAAGGACAGGCTCAGGAAATGTGTGCCTAGAGTGCACTGAATGAAATTCTACTGAGCCGTATCTTCAGCATGTTTGAGAATGTCAGTTACAATGTGACGGATTTAATTGTTCAGCAAAGTGGAAATGCTTGCTTGGTTAATAATGTCTCTTTAAAGCAGGGTCAGATTGTTGTGAAATATTTCCAGGAAATGCACCCTTAGAAACAGAAGGGAAATTCTGATGCTATTAATTAATTAGAGAAGGAGTTATCACCTTTAATATCTTGAGGAATTAATCCATTGCTGTTATTATAGATTCTCAACTTTTGTTTTTCCCATTGGAACCTTTAATCAGATCCTAGATATATCAGTAAACTGAGATTAAGAAGATGGGCTCAGACAGCCAGACTCAGTGATAACTCTGTTATGGTTTTCTCTGAAGAGCTGAAAAGTGGAAATATTGGTATTTATTGGGTCATGCAGATAATGATGCCAGGAATCTATTCTATAATTCATAGGTTACAAATTAAATAAAACTATATCTGAAACAGTGGAGCAGAGCATTATAAAAGATGGCAGTGGTAACCAAATCCCTCTTCTTTGGGAACCTAGGAATCTCACTGTCTTAGACTTTTCTTTTGGACAGATCTTCCTCTAAAACCAAAGGAATGATTCTTTCTCTAGCAAACAGTTGTAGTTGATTTTAATAGTGCTGCTTATATTTACTTTATATAAAATCATTTGCTTAGTAAAGTGTAATTGACTTAAAAATGAGTTTTGAATTGAAGACTTGCATCCAATCGGATTTCTGTTACTTCATAATATATAAGACATCTGTCTGTGATTTGATATGACCCTGGAGTGAGAATACTGCAGAGATTTTGGAGGTCTTACGATTGTGCTGAATGGCCAAGCAGAAGGTATGATCATTAGGTAACTGAATGGCAAATCCAATTGGACAAACATCTATATCGTAGTTTCACCATCATCCCTAGGCATGAGTTGATGCACAGCATGAGTGAAGTTTAGCAATGCAATGACAGAGATGGGAGGGTGAAACGAAAGACTCGAGGAAAGTCCTGGAGCTATTTCCGTGAAATTTTATCATTTGCTCAAGGGTTTCATTTATGTGATCCTCACGTCATTCATTGAATTAAGGCTCTTAAAGAGATTGGCCAGCTCCACATCTTGTGCAAGCATCTCACTCAGTCTAAGAAACTACAAAGTTTCCTAGATTTGCCTAGTGGGACGCACTGTGGTGACTCATGATCCCAGTTGACCTTTAACCCATAGCTGTCTCTCAACCAGATATTCCATTTGAATTCACAATGCTAAGAAAATGAATAATATTTAGTATTTCAACTTTCTTTCCTCAAAAGACAGAATGGGCTGTAGATATGTTTTAGGATGTTTCCAACTGCAAGTAATAGAAAATATATGTAATGATAAGGAAACTATAAGGAAAATCTCTTATAATACGGAAGGTTTAGGATATGGCATTTTTAATGTCATTTAAGCTAGCATGTAATGACAGTATCAAGATCCAGGGTTTCCCCCCCAATTTTTCTTTCCTCTGTCACTTTTAGCATGTCACCTTCTTCCTTCATGGTTGCAAAGCAGCTGCATCAGCTCAGGGATAATATCCTGCACAATATTTAAAGGCCGGGAGAAAAGACAGTGCATCCTGTTTTGTTTTGTTTTTCAAAGAGCAAGGAAGGTTTCCCCAGAAGCCTCTCAGCATCTATACTGAAATACCTCATTCAACAGAATTGCTCTTTTCTTCTAGATGTAAACTAGAACTAGAGAAAAAAAAAAATGGGTATAACTGGCTTAGATTAACCAAGGGGCCCAGAATCCACTGATACTGATCTCATCCTTTAGAAAGTGAAGACTGTTTTGGCAGAAATATAGGATGAATGGATATTGTATAGGCTTACAGGTGGCATTTTCCTTTGTCCTCAGCTTAACAAGAATACAGTGAAGGCACTGGCACTTATTGACAATTAGGTCAGGTCATTATTTTGAGAGCTGTCCTGTGCATTGTAGGATATTTAGCAGTCAGTACCCCTGGCCTCTATTCAATTAATGCCCATAGCAACACCCAGCTTATGAAACCAAGTTGTATCCTCATATAGGTGAGGGGAGGGGGTTCAAAAATCACCTCCCACTGAGAATGTAAATTGTGCAGCCACTATGGAGAACAACATGGAGAGACCTTCAAAAACTAAAAATAGAGCTGCTATGTGATCAGCAGTCCTACTCCTGGGCATATATCTGGAAGAGATTAAAACTCTAATATGAAAACCTGTGTGCACCTCAGTGATCATAGGAGCATTACTTACAATAGCCAAAACGTGGATGCAACCTAAATGTCTTTTGGAGAAGATGAACTGTATATATACAGTGGAATATCACTAAGCCATAAAAAGAATGAAATAATGCCATTTTCAGTGACATGGATGCAACCAGAGATTGTCATATAAGTGAAGTAAGTCAGACAGAGAAAGACAAATATCATTTGATATCACTTATTTGTGGAATCTAAAAAAAATGATACAAATGAACTCCTTACAAAATAGAAGTAGACTCACAAACATAGAAAAGAAACTTATTAAAGGGGAAAGGAGGTAGGAGTAAATTAAGCTGAGATTAACAGCTACAAACTAACATATATAAGAAAACAACAAGGACCTACTGTATAGCACAGGGAACTATATTCAGTATCTTGCAATAACCTATCATGGAAAAGAATATGAAAAAGATATACACACACATAACAGAATCACTTTGCTGTATAACGAAACACCATAAAGGAACTATATTTCAATTTTTTTAAGTGACAAAAAATTACCTCCCACTGAGATGCACTGATGTAGTGGATAGGCATGAGAGAGGGAAATTTCTAATCAATAGACTATAGCGGATTATTTTAGGCTTGACCACGGGTCTGTGAACTTAATTATATGCTGGGCTAGTTTTGCTTGAGTGATTTGAGGCCAAGCATGCCTTTTGTCTCCTCCTGAAGGCTTCTACAAAATGTAAGGGCCTTGCTGGTCACAGATTTGCAGCTTTCTTGGACTCTCCATCTGATGACCTACAAGCCCTCCTGTGTGTGGAAATCCTCCTGGTAGTGATCAAAGTCAGGGAAGGTGCTGATTCAGGGTTTAGTGGGAAAAAAGCAGAGGCTGAAATCACTATTTTGGTGAGAAAACCATACTTTGCGTGGGAATGTGAAGCGAGTTGTTTTGATGGAATTCCATTTGGCCTGCTTATCTTACAGATGTCCTAGTACTTGATGAATTCTCCTAGTAAATGGTGTAAATGCTGTAGAAGGGCTAAGAACCTTGAACTAAGGACCTTGAAGAATGGTCCTCAGAAATCAGGGCACAACCTAAAGCCCTTGGTTTGAGAGCCACTAACTGGAATTGGTAGAGTTTAAAAATTCACATTTCTTGATCTGAAGGTGAAAATAGTCTCTGTATTAGATAAATTGAATAGCTAAAATTTCCAGTTATTTAAAGAGTGTTACTTCAAACTAAAGTAATTCTGAGTACTTGGGATCCTCTCTCTCTTCATTATATTTTCTCTCTCATTTCAGGAGAAGAAAGTGATTTAAACTTTACAAGATGATGGCAAATTTGAAAGAGAGACAGTCAGGGGATAGAAATAAGCAAAGATATCCCTGGAGGGGAAATAAAATGGAGAAAAGGAAGTGAGGTACCAAAACAAACAAACAAAAAGAATAGTCAGGAGGAAGCAGGGAAGACATATGCATAGAGAGATACACAGCAAAATATCAGTGGTACCATCCTGTGCATAATTTATTCAGTTAATTCACAGATTTTTAAAAATGTTGGTATTTATATTTTAGAAATGATAACCCACTACATGTTTTGTGCATTGACAGTTGAGTTGATTGCTCTGGATCTTAACATTCAATTCCGTATGGCATAGTGGATGGGAGTAGGAGTGTGAAGCAGTCTCATCATCACTTGACAGCTGTGTGACATTGAGAAATTATTAAATTACATAACAACCCTGTGCCTCAAATCCTTTTCAGTGAGGCTGCTAATAGAACCTAGTTCACTGGGCAGCTGTGGGCATTTTCTGAGTTATATCAGAGTAAATTACTCTTCATGTTGGCTGGCATAGAGAGACTATTTAACAACTGTTGTTGCTATTCAATTCTTTTTTCTTGATTTCCCTTTATCCAGTTTTCTAAATTTAATCACTAAATTGAACCCTGTAAGAAGATCAGCCCTGGGATTTCTTTGGAAGGAATGATGCTGAAGCTGAAACTCCAGTACTTTGGCCACCTCATGCGAAGAGTTGACTCATTGGAAAAGACTCTGATGCTGGGAGGGATTGGGGACAGGAGGAGAAGGAGACGACCGAGGATGAGATGGCTGGATGGCATCACTGACTCGACGGACATGAATCTGAGTGAACTCTGGGAGTTGGTGATGGACAGGGAGGCCTGGCATGCTGCGATTCATGGGGTTGCAAAGAGTCAGACATGACTGAGCGACTGAACTGAACTGAACTGAACTGAACTGAAAGTTGTCAGCATTTTCCCCACTAACTGGACACATACTTAGTGCTTCTCAGTCTAGTTCAAAGAAGTGGAGAGCAATATTGTAGTGAAAATGTCTAGATGGTGAACACTGAAAAGCTGCAGGATCCACAAAGATTACACTTTGGGATAATCAGATGACTGCTGCTGCTGCTGCTGCTAAGTTGCTTCAGTCGTGTCTGACTCTGCAACCCCATAGATGGTAGCCCACCAGGCTCCCCTGTCCCTGGGATTCTCCAGGGAAGAACTCTGGAGTGGGTTGCCATTTCCTTCTCCAATGCATGAAAGTGAAAAGTGAAAGGGAAGTCGCTCAGTCGTGTCCGACTCTTCGCGACCCCATGGACTGCAGCCCACCAGGCTCCTCCATCCATGGGATTTTCCAGGCAAGAGTACTGGAGTGGGGTGCCATTGCCTTCTCCGAATCAGATGACTAAATACCAGTTTGTGAAGAGATCACAGAAGCTCAAGAAGAGAAAACAAAATTCTGCTAATTATTTTGATAATTGAAACTTTGACTTTGCTCAATTATGGAAGAGTTCATATATACAAAATTATATAATGATGGGATATATGTCTGTGTATATATATTCATAAAACCTAGTAAAACAGGCCTCCATGCACTCACAATACCTTTTTGAAAAATGAAACATGCACTCCTGTTCAAGACCACTCTGTGCCTCTTATTACCTTTTGTGTCTATCATTCTGTTGCTTTTCTTTGTGATTCCCCTGTGGCTTAATGGTAAAGAATCTACCTGCCAATGCTCGAGACACAGGAGACACAGTTTCAATCCCTGGGTTAGGAAAACCCCCTGAAGGAGGAAATGGTAACCCACTCCAATACTCTTGCTGGGAAAATCCCATGGAAATGTACAATACATTAATAATCTCTAAGCAACACAATTGTTTGGTTGTACTTTTATTTGAACTTCATATAATAGTATCTAGATGTCCTCTATATTTTTCTGAAACTTGATTTTTATTAAAAATCAACATTATAAGCATTATGTTTTTGATATTCATCCAGGTGAGCATATAGAGATGTAGTTCATTTATTACCTTTGCCATAAATATTTGTTTAACTTACATTCAATGGACATTTCAATTGTTTCTAGTTGTTTGCTTTCCCACAGATGCTGCAATGCACCTGTCTTTTGGAGCATATGGGCCAAAAATTTCAGAGAATTATGGGGTCAAAGTAATCTTGTGGTTACAAGATAATGTCAGTAGTTTTCCAAAGTGAATATGCTAATTTATACTCCCACCAGTAGTATATAAAAGATTCACTTAGTTTGTATTTTTGCCAACCCTTGATATTGTGAGACTTTTAAAATTTTATAAATATGAGGTATGACATGCTGTCTTATTTGGGTTTTCTCTGCAGTAAATTTGAGCGTTTGTTTTAAATTGGACTTTCTTCCTTTTTTTCCCCCTGTAAAATGCCTCTTTCTATATTTCCCCCATCTTAAATCACACTGTTAGCCTTCTTATTGGTTTATATGATATGTTTTTACATTTGGGAGGCTAATGCCTTGCCAGTTATATTGTGTGGTAGATATCTTCACCCAAATTTTGACTTGCTTTTGATATGGCTTACGATATCTATGGTTGATAGGTGTATTGGTTCCAATTTTCCACTCTGCTATAATATGGTGATAGGTTCACAGCCTTTGTCCCTGTAGCCATGGGTCCTCACTCCAGTGGGAGTATAACACCCAATGAGATATGAGCAGATTTGATGCAAGTAGAGGCATTAACTCTGCAAGTAGAGGTCCAGTTTCTGGCCATCTTATGTTCCTGCCATACTCAATAAGAATAGTGTGCCCTAGTTTAGCTTCTGGTCCAAAGAAGATAGCTGGAGCAACTGCAGCTCAATCCCAAGTCTGGAACCAAGCCCAACTGACATGAAGCTTATATCTGCAGACCCAGGCACAAGAAAAAGAGTGCTTATAGTTATAAGACATTTGATTTGGCATGATTTATTACACCTCATTATTACAACAGCTGAGTCAGAACTAATGGGCAAGGTCCTTAATTTAACATGATTGATCATTCTTTTCCTCTAGAGTTTGCATATTTTGTCTTGTTTAAATTTCATTTCTTCCAAAATCATAAACATGTTCTTTGCATGTTGTTCAGAAACATATTTTCTGTCCCAAAGTTATCAAGATAATCTACTACACGTGCATTTAAGCCTGTTTGTAACTAGGAATTGATTTTGTGTTGTGTGTGAAATAGGGTTCAGTTTCGCTTGTTTTTTCACCTGAGTACTGCAGTCACTTCAGCACCATGTACCCGTTCTCTGCTGATATACAATGCTGTCTTGTTTCCACATAGAGTTTTCATACCTATGCCAATGTCACATTGTCTTAATTCCTGGAGCTCTTCAGTATGTCTTGGCATTGGGTAAGGCAAGTCTTACCTTCTTCCTATTATAGGAAGTTTTTAGCTATATTTCTTCCTTTGTTTATCATATGCATATTATAATTAGCTTGTAAAATTCTTGAAAACCCAAATTACTACTGGATCTATAGATAAATTTGGAAATGTTGGAGGACTTTGCAACATTGTTTCATAATCCAAAATAATCATCTATTTTTGTCTATGTTTTATTTAATACCTCTTATAAAGTTTTATAATTTAATTCATCATGGTCTTGAATCTTTTTAAAAAGAATTATTCTGGCTTACTTTTAACATTATCACTATTTTGCAGGTATTCTTTAAAAATGACATTTTCTAAGTGTTTGTAGATATTGTGTAGAAATGCAACTGAGTTGTGTATTATATAAAGGATTTTTTTCCTCAGCAACCAGATTAAAATCCACTATTGAATCTAATAATTTATCTGAATAATATTTTGAGTTTTCTAGTTAGAAAATTATGGGCTTGCCAGGTGGTGCTAGTGGTAAAGAACCCACGTGCCAATATTGTATGGGATAATTATTGGATTTTTAAAAATTCCTTTACAATACATACATTTCTTCCTTTTTATTTTTCTCCATTGTTGCCCTCAGAGGGTCCTCTAGTACAATGTTGAACAACAGTAAGAGAGTGGACTTATTCTTTATTCATTAATTTAAATGAAATGGTTTTAATCTTTCACCACTTAATATGATATATGCTTAGGGTTTTGTTTTTGTATTTCTATCAGTTTAAAGAAGGCTCCCTACATGGTTAATGAATTTTGTTAAATGCTTTTTCTGCGTCTATTGAGATGACTATATAGTTCCTCTCTTTCTATTCGTTAATGTGGTGAAGTACATTAATAGATTTTTTTTCTAATGCTAATCCAAACTTTCATTCTTGAGATAAATGCAGTTTGGTCATGTCATAGTGCATAATGTGTGTGTGTGTGTGTGTGTGTGTGTGTGTGTGTATACACGCACATGCTTCCAGATACATGGCCAGGTTTATTTTATCTTGTTTCCACTACTGGTTTATACATTTTCTTCCTTATACTGTCCTCTAGCTTTTTTATCACAAATTTTTAATGTTAGCCTAACCAAATAAGTGGGGTGTTTTTCCTCTTTCATATTCCAAGAAGAATTTGTAAAAAATCAGGATTATTTGTTCCTTGAGTGAGTGGCAAAATACATTTTTAAGAGTCATTTGGACATCTTGTTTTTATGAAAATACTTTAAAATATTGACTTACTATCTTCAAATGTTACTGGATTACTCATATTTTCTATTTTGTTCTTTTAATAAATTGTAATTTTCTGAGCATCTGTCCGTATCATGCTAGTTTTAAAATCAGCTACCTTAAAACATTTTATAAAAACTCAATTATATCCTCAACTTGTTGAACAGATTTTTTGGTTTTCATAACTGTAATGTTTCCTCTAGAATGACTTTGACTTATTTGATTTTGTAAGTTTTATATTTTTTACGTATTTTATATTTGTTTGCTCTCTCATTAATTTCCCCCTAGGAACTGTTTTTACATATGTCTGCTATAACGTCATTTAACTGATGTTTATAGTTCATGTGAAAGTCTGAAAATCTTAATTCCTTACCTGAAATATTCAGGCCATTCACATTTAACTGTGATCCTTAATGTGTTTGTACTTATTTCTATTATTTCATCTTAGACTTCCTATTTTTATTGCATGTTTTATTTTTTTCTTACAAAACTCATTTTGCATTAATGATATTTTCCCATTATTAAAATTTTCTTTCTATTTGCTTGAAAGTTACACAGTATCTCAAATATTTTTATGGATTATAGAAATTATGATGCTCAAACTTAATTTGTAAAGGAATAACAGACCATCTTATCTGCCTCCTGAGAAACCTGTATGCAGGTCAAGAAATAACAGAATCGGAAATAGAACAATGGACTGGTTCAAAATTGGGAAAGGATTACATCAAGGCTGTATATTGTCACCCTGCTTATTTAACATCTTTGCAGAATATATCAAGAGAAATACCAGGCTGGATGAAGCACAAGCTGGAATCAAGATTGCCAGGAGAAATATCAATAACCTCAGATATGCAGATGATACCACCCTCATGGCAGAAAGCAAAGAGAAACTAAAGAGCCTCCTGATGAAAGTGAAAGAGGACAGTCGAAAAGCTGGCTTAAAATTCAACATTCAAAAAACAAAGATCAAGGCATCCAATCCCATCATTTCATGGCAAATAGATAGGGAAAAAGTAGAAACAGTGGCAGATTTTATTTTCTTGGTCTCCAAAATCACTGTGGAGAGTGACTGCAGCTATGAAATTAAGACACTTGCTCCTTGGAAGAAAACCTATGACAAACCTAGACAACATATTAAAAAGCAGAGAAATCGCTTTGCCGACAGAAGTCCATGTAGTCAAAGCTATGGTTTTTATAGTAGTTATGTGTGGATATGAGAGTTGGACCATAAAGAAGGCTGAACCTCAGAAAACTGATACTTCTAAGTTGTGATGCCAGAGAAGACTCTTGAGAGTCCCTTGGTAAGCAAGAATATAAAACCAGTCAATCCTAAAGGAAATCAACTCTGAATATATATTGGAAGGATTGATACTGAAGCTCTAATACTTTGGCCACCCGATTGGAAAAGACCCTGATACTGGGAAAGATTGAGGGCAAGAGGAGAAGGGGATGACAGAGGATGAGATAGCTGGATGGCATCACTGACTCAATGCACATGAGTTTGAGCAAACTCAGGAAGAAAGTGAAGGACAGGGAAGCCTGGCATGCTGAGTCCATGGAGTTGCAAGGAGTCTGACACAACTTAGCAACTGAACAACAGCAGCAATTTTCAGTTCATCTGGGTAAATACCAAGGAGTGTCATTGCTGGATCATATGCTTAGTTTTATCAGAAACTACCAAGCTGTCTTCCAGTGTCTCACTATTTTGCATTCCTCCGAGCAATGAATGGAAGGTCTTGTTGCTCTACATGCTCACCAGCATTTGATATTCTCAGTGTTTTGGATTTTGGCCATTCTGATAATGTGTACTGTTATCTTATTGTGTTTTTTTTTCTAATTATTTTTTATTGGAAGATAATTGCTTTACAGAGTTTTGTTGTTTTCTGTCAAACCTCAACATTAATCATCATAGGTATACATATATCCCCTCCCTTTTGAACCTGCCTCCCATCTCTCTACCCATCCCACCCTTCTAGATGATACAGAGCCCCTGTTTGAGTTTCCTGAGCCATACAGCAATTCCCGTTGGCTATCTATTTAACATCAGTTCAGTTCAGTTCAGTAGCTCAAACCTGTCTGACTCTTTGCGACCCCATGAATCACAGCACGCCACGCCTCTCTGTCCATCACCAACTCCCGGAGTTCACTCAGATTCACGTCCATAGAGTCAGTGATGCCATCCAGCCATTTCATCCTCTGTCGTCCCCTTCTCCTCCTGCCCCCAATCCCTCCCAGCATCACAGTTGTTTCCAATGAGTTAACTCGTCGCATGAGGTGGCCAAAGTACTGGAGTTTCAGCTTTAGCATCAGTCCTTCCAAAGAAATCTCAGGGCTGATCTCCGCCAGAATGGACTGGTTGGATCTCCTTGCAGTCCAAGGGACTCTCAAGAGTCTTCTCCAACACCACAGTTCAAAACAAGATATGGTAATGTAAATTTCCATATTACTCATTCCATACATCTTACCCTCTCCTCCCCTCTCCCCATGTCCATAAGTCTATTCTCTATGTTTGTTTCTCCATTACTGCCCTGGAAATAAATTTGTAGGTACCATTTTTCTAGATTTCATATATACACATTAGAATATGATATTTATCTTTCTCTTTCTGACTTACTTCACTCTGTATAATAGGTTCATCCACCTTATTAGAACTGACTCAAATGTTTTCATTTTTGTGGCTAAGTAATATTCCATTGTGTATATGTACCACAACTTCTTTATCCATTCATCTGTCGATGGACATCTAGCTTGCTTCCATATTCTAGCTATTGTAAATAGTGCTGCAGTGAACAATGGGATACACATGTCTTTTTCAATTTTGGTTTCGTCAGGGTATATGCCTAGGAGTGGGATTGCTGGGTCATATGGTGGTTTTGTTCCTAGTTTTTTAAAGAATCTCCATACTGTCTTCCATAGTGGCTGTTATCAATTTACATTCCCACCAACAGTACAAGAACATTCTCTTTTCTCCACACCCTCTCCAGCATTTATTGTTTATAGACTTTTTGATGATGGCCATTCTGACTGGTGTGAGGTGATATCCCATTGTAGTTTTGATTTGCATTTCTCTAATAATGAGTGCTTTTGAGCATTTTTCATGTGTTTCTTGTCCATCTGCATGTCTTCTTTGGAGAAATGTCTATCTAGGTCTTTTAGCCATTTTTTGACTGGGTTGTTTGTTTTTCTGGTATTAGTCATAGGAGCTGCTTGTATATTTTGGAAATTAATCTTTTGTCACCTGTCTCATTCTCTATTATTTTCTCCCATTCTGAAGGTTATTTTTTCACCTTGTTCATAGTTTTTTTGCTGTGTGAAAGCTTTTAAGTTTAATCAGGTCCCAATTGTTTACTTTTGGTTTTATTTTGGTTACTCTAGGAGGTGGGTCATAGAGGATCTTGCTTTGATTTATGTCATTGAGTGTTCTGCCTGTGTTTTCCTCCAAGAGTTTTATAGTTTCTGGTCTTACATTTAGGTCTTTAATCCATTTTGAGTTTGTCTTTGTGTATAGTGTTAGGAAGTGGTCTAATTTCATTCTTTTACATGTCCAATTTTCCCAGCACCATTTATTGAAGAGGCTATCTTTGTTCCATTATATATTCTTGCCTTCTCTGTCAAAAATAAGGTAATCATAGGTGCATGGGTTTATTTCTGGGCTTTCTATCTTGTACCATTGGTCTGTATTTCTGTTTTTGTGCCAGTAACATACTGTCTTGCTGACTGTAGCTTTGTAGTATAATCTGAAGTTAGGAAAGTTGATTCCTCCAGCTCCATTCTTCTTTGTCAAGACTCCTTTGGCTGTAGGGTCTTCTGTGTTTCCATATGAATTGTGAAATTTTTTGTTCTAGTTCTGTGAAAAATGTCATTGGTAATTTGATAGGGATCACACTGAATCTGTAGATTGCATTTGGTAGTATAGTCATTTTCACAATATTGATTCTTCCTATCCAGGAACATGGAATATCTCTCCATCTTTTTATGTCATTTTTTATTTCTTTCATCAGTGTCTTATAATTTTCTGTGTGCGGTTCTTTTGTCTCCTTAGGTAAGTTTATTCCTAGATATTTAATTCTTTTTGTTGCAATGGTGAATGGGATTGATTCCTTAATTTCTCTTTCTCATTTTTCATTGTTGGTATATAGAAATGCAGATGATTTCTGTGTGTTGATTTTTGTATCCTGCAACTTTGCTAAATTCACTGATTAGCTCTAGTAATTTTCTAATACTATCCTTAGGGTTTTCTATGCACAGTATCATGTCATCTGCAAACAGTGACAGCTTTACTTATTCTTTTCCAGTCTGGATTCCTTTTATTTCTTTTTCTTCTCTGATTGCTGTAGCTAGGACTTCCAGAACTATGTTGAATAATAGTGGGGAAAGAGGACACCCTTGTCTTGTTCCTGGTATTAGGGGGAATGCTGTCATTTTTTCACAATTGAGCATAATGTTTGCTGTAGGCTTATCATATCTGGCCTTTACTATGTTGAGGTAAGTTCTTTCTATGCCCATTTTTTGAAGAGTTTTAATCATAAATGAGTGCTGAATTTTGTAGAAGGCATTTTCTGTATCTATTGAGATGACCATATGGTTTTTGTCTTTCAATTTGTTAATACAGTGTGTCACATTGATTGATATATGTATATTGAATAATCTTTGCCTACCTGGAATAAACCCAACTTGATCATGGTATATGAGCTTTTTGATGTGTTGCTGAATTCTGTTTGCTAAAATTCTGTTGAGGATTTTTGCATCTATGTTCATCAGTGATATTGCCCTGTAGTTTTCTTTTTTTGTGTTATCTCTGTCTGGTTTTGGTATTAGGGTGATGGTGACCTCGTAGAATGAGTTTGGAAGTGTTCCTTCCTCTGCAATTTTTTGAAAGAGTTTTTTAGAAGGATAGGCATTAGCTCGTCTCGAAATGTTTGATAGAATTCTCCTGTGAAGCCATCTGCTCCTAAGGTTTTATTTTTGGGGAGATTTTTGATCACAGCTTCAATTTCAGTGCTTGTAATTAGGTTGTTCATAATTTCTATTTCTTCCTGGTTCAGTCTTGAAAGATTGAACTTTTCTAGGAATCTGTCCATTTTTTCCAGGTTATCCATTTTATTGCCATATAGTCATTCATAATAGTCTCTTTTAATCCTTTGTAGTTCTGCATTGTCTGTTGTAAACTTAACTTTTTCATTTATAATTTTGTTGATTTGATTCTTCTCTCTTTTATTCTTGATGAGTCTGGCTAAATGTTTGTCAATTTTGTATATCTTCTCAAAGAACCAACTTTTAGTTTTATTAATCTTTGCTACTGGTTCTTTAATTTCTTTTACATTTATTTCTGCTCAGATCTTTATGATTTCTTTCCTTCTTCTACTTATCTTGGGGTTTTCTTTTTTTCTTCTTTTTCCAGTTGTTTTAGGTGTAAAGTTAGGTTGTTTATTCAATGTTTTTCTTATTTCTTGAGGTAGGATTGTAGTCCTAAAAACTTCCCTCTTTAGAACTGCTTTTGCTGTATCCCATAGGTTTTGAGTTGTGTTTTCATTGTCATTTCTTTCTAGAAATTTTTTTATTTTACCTTTGATTTCTTCAGTAACCTATTGGTTATTTAAAAATATGTTGTTTAATCTCCATGTGTTCATGTTTCTTACAGTTCTTTTTTCTTGTAATTGATATCTAGTCTCATAGCATTGTGCTAAGAGAAGATGCTTGATATGATTTCAATTTTCTTAAATTCACTGAGGTATGATTTGTGACCCAAGATGTGGTCTATCCTGGAGAATGTTCCATGAGCACTTGAGCAGAAGGTGTATTCTTCTGCATTTGGATGGAATGTCCTGAAGATATCAATGAGATACATCTCATCTAATGTGTCATTTAAGACTTGAGCTTCCTTATTAATTTTCGGTTTTTATGATCTGTCCATTGGTGTGAGTGGGGTGTTGAAGTCTCCTACTATTATTGTGTTACTGTCAATTTCTCCTTTTATGTCTGTTAGTGTTTGTCTTATGTATTGAGGTGCTCCTATGTTGAGTGCATAGATATTTACAGTTGTTATGTCTTCCTCTTGGATTGATCCCTTGATCATTATGTAGTGTTCTTCCTTATCTCTTGTAATCTTTTTTATTTTAAGGTCTATTTTGTCTGATATGAGAATTGCTACTCTAGCTTTCTTTTGCTTCCCATTTGCATAGAATATATTTTTCCATCCTCTCACTTTCAGTCTGTATGTGTCTTTAGGTCTGAAGTGGGTTTCTTGTAGAGATATATGTATATGGGTCTTGTTTTTGTATCTATTCAGCCAGTCTGTGTCTTTTGGTTGTCATTAAAATGCATTTAATCCATTTACATTTAAAGTAATTACTGATATATGTGTTCCTATTGCCATTTTCTTAATTGTTTGGGGTTGATTTTGTAGATTTTATTTTATTCTCTTGTATTTATTTATTGACTATATAAGTCCCTTTAACATTTGTTGTTGGAGAAGGAAATGGCAACCCACTCCAGTGTTCTTGCTTGGAGAATCCCAGGGATGGGGGAGCCTGGTGGGCTGCTGTCTATGGGGTCGCACAGAGTGGGACACGACTAAAGCAACTTAGCAGCAGCAGCAGCAACGTTTGTTGTAAAGCTGACTTGGTGGTCCTGAATTCTCTTAACTTTTGCTTGTCTGAAAAGCTTTTTATTTCTCCATCAATTTTGAATGACATCCTTGATGGGTACAGTAATCTTGGTTGCAGGTTTTTCCCTTTCAGTACTTTAAATATATCCTGCCATTCCCTTCTGGCATGCAGAGTTTCTGCTGAAAGATCAGCTGTTAAGCCTATGGGGGATTTCCCTTGTATATTTCTTCTTGCTTTTCCTTTGCTGCTTTTAATATTATTTCTTTGTGTTTAGTCTTTGTTAGCTTGGTTAGTATGTGTCTTTGTGTGTCTTGGTGTGTTTCTCCTTGGGATTATCCTGTATGGGACTCTTTGGGCCTCTTGGACTTGATTGACTATTTCCTTTTCCATATTGGGGAAATTTTCAACTACAATATCTTCAAAAAATTTCTCATACCCTTTCTTTTTCTCTTCTTCTTCTGGGACCCCTATAATTAGAATGTTGGCATGTTTGACACACTTTCAGAGGTCTCTGAGACTGTCCTCAGTTCCTTTCATTCCTTTTATCTTATTCTGTTCTTCAGAAGTTATTTTTACCTTTTTATCTTCAAGCTCACTGATTCATCCTTCTGCTTCAGATATTCTGCTATTGATTCCTTCTAGAGTGTTTTTAATCTCAGTAATTGTGTTGTTTGTCTCTGTCTGTTTATTCTTTAATTATTCTAGGCCTTTGTTAATTGATTCTTACATTTTCTCCATTTTGTTCTCAAGGCTTTTGATCATCTTTACTATCATTATTCTGAGTTCTTTTTCAGGTAGTTTGCCTATTTCATTTATTTGGACTTTGGTGTTTCTAGTTTGTTCCTTCATTTGAGTAGTATTTCTCTGCCTTTCATTAGTACTTTTTAAAACTTATTGTGTCTGAGGTCTCCTTTTCCCAGTCTTCAAGTTAAAATTCTCTCTTCCTTTTGGTTTTTGCCCTCCTAAGTTTGGTCCAGTGGTTTGTGTAAGCTTTCTGTAGGGTGAGATTTGTACTGAGTATTTTGTTTGTTTGTTTGTTTTACCTCTGATGGACAAGACTGAGTGAGGTGGTAATCTTGTCTGCTAATGGCTGGGTTTGTATTTTTGTTTTGTATATTGTTTAGTCCTGCACAAGGTGCTACTAGTGGTTGGGTGATGCCAGGTCTTGTATTCAAATGGCTTGCTTTGTGTGAGTTCTCACTATTTGATACTCCCTAAATAGGAATAGGAAAAGGAATATGTCAAGGCTGTATATTGTCACCCTGCTTATTTAACTTCTATGCAGAGTACATCATGAGAAAAGCTGGACTGGAAGAAGCACAAGCTGGAGTCAAGATTGCCAGGAGAAATATCAATAACCTCAGATATGCAAATAACACCACTCTTATGGCAAAAAGTGAAGAGGAACTAAAAAGCCTCTTGATAAAAGTGAAAGAGGTGAGTTAAAAAGTTGGCTTAAAGCTCAATATTCAGAAAACTAAGATCATGGCATCTAGTCCCATGACTTCATGGGAAATAGATGGAGAAACAGTGGAAACAGTGTCAGACTTTATTTTGGGGGGCTCCAGAATCACTGCAGATGGTGATTGCAGCCATGAACTTAAAAGACACTTACTCCTTGGAAGGAAAGTTATGACCAACCCAGATAGCATATTCAAAAGCAGAGACATTACTTTGCCAACAAAGGTCTGTCTGGTCAAGGCTATGGTTTTTCCAGTGGTCTTGTATGGATGTGAGAGTTGGACTATGAAGAAAGCTGAGCACCAAAGAACTGATGCTTTTGAACTGTGGTATTGGAGAAGACTCTTGAGTCCCTTGGACTGCAAGGAGATCCAGCCAGTCCATTCTGAAGGAGATCAGCCCTGGGATTTCTTTGGAAGGAATGATGCTAAAGCTGAAACTGCAGTACTTTGGCCACCTCATGCGAAGAGTTGGCTCATTGGAAAAGACTGTGATGCTGGGAGGGATTGGGGGCAGGAGGAGAAGGGGACGACAGAGGATGAGATGGGTGATGGCATTACCAACTCGATGGACATGAGTTTGGGAGGACTTCGGGAGTTGGTGATGGACAGGGAGTCCTGGCATGCTGCGATTCATGGGGTCGCAAAGAGTCAGACACGACTGAGTGACTGGACTGAAGTAAACTGGAAGCTAGGTCTCTGGTAGTCTAGGATCTTGGAGTCAGTGCTCCCACTCCAAAGGCTCAGGGCTTGATCTCTGGTCAGGAACAAAGATTTCACAAGTGGTTTTTAATGGCATTAAGTGAGATTAAAACAAATACCTCAAAATGAGAAACCAGAGATTAATCCCAGACAAATGTCAGTTACAAAATTAGGCAAATAATCAAAATAATGGAATATATACATATACATATACACCGATAAGCAAAATCAAAATAGTCCAACAAAAATAAAGTAGAGGGGAGACGGGATAAAGATGGCGGAGGAATAGGACGGGAAGACCACTTTCTCCCTCACAAATTCCTCAAAAGAACATTTCAACGCCGAGCAAACTCCACAAAACAACTTCTGTAGGCTGGCAGAAGTCATCAGGCAACCAGAAAAGCAGACCATTGTCTTCAAAAACAGGTAGGAAAAAATATAAAAGACGAAAAAGGAGACAAAGGAGGTGGGGAGGGAGCTCCGTCCCGGGAAGGGAAGCCCATCCCGGGAAGGGAATTTTAAGAAGAGAGGTTTCCAAACACCACGGAACACTCTCCCTGCCGAGTCAGTGGCGAGTCTTGGAAACACAGAGGGCAACATAACAGGAAGGAAAAATAAAGAAATAATTAAAACCAAGAGATTACAAGCCCAACAGTAACTCCCCCAGCGGAAAAGCAGCACAGATGCCTGCATCCGCCATTGGGAAGTGGGGGCAGGGCAGGGATGCACGGGAGGTGCGGGCTGCAGTGCTTTGTAAGAATCGGGCAGGAACGCCCCACACGCAACCAGAACGATCTAACTTGCGCTAGCAAACCAGACTGTGGGATAGCTACCGCACGAAAAGCTCGAACATAAGACACCGCCAGGACCGAGCACAGAACAAAGGACGGAACAGAAAAAGCTGGCTGCAGACCATCCCCCGCCGGGGACAGGCAGCCAGAGCCGTAAGGACTGGAAAGGGGCAATTGCAGACCTGGAGAGACTTTACTTACCTAACTGCAAGCAGGCCTCTTTGCTAAGACTTCTGGGGGTGCTGGACACTCACAATCTGCCTCACGGGGGATGCCAGCGGTCCACCCAGAAAGCTGAGCAGCAGCGGCAGAAAAGGTGACACGCCGCGGCGATCGCGCTCACCAAACTCCTGAGCTACTCGGACCTGGGAAGGGCACAAAACGCAGTCCCAGCCGAATCTGTGCCTCTGAGGGCGGCCTGAGCACCGAACCTGAGCGGCTTGGACCGGGGAAGTGCACACAGCCTAGGGCCGGCCCCAGACGGTTCCCGGATGAGCATCGTAGAGCCGGAGCGGTTTGTGCGCCGCGAGAAGGGACAGGTCAGGCGGGGCTGAGACACTGTGCACACGACAGTGCTATTTGTTTGCAGCATCCCCCCTCCCCACAGCGCGACTGAACTAGTGAGCCTAAAAAACCAGCAAACAGAAGAAGTTAAACAGAGGGAACGACCTTGGAAGTGATCCCACATGGCCCAAAACATCAGAGAAGGGCCAGATATATTTTTAATAATTTTAAAATCATTCCTTTTTTTTTCTTTTTTTTCTTCTTTTTTTCTAACTTTTTTTTAAATTGTTAAGTCTTCTATTTCTCCTCTAAATTTTATTTCTATAACCTACTATTACTTTTTTTTTTTTTAAGGCAAACACCATATATAGCCTTTGGATGGTTGTTGGTGGTTTTTTGTTTTTTTGTTTTGTTTTGTTTTGTTTTGTTTGTTTGTTTGTTTTTTTAATAATTCTTGTTTTTTTTTCTTTCTTCCTTTTTCCTTCTGCTTCTTTTCTTTAATATTGTATTTTTTAAAATCCAACCTCTACTCTAGATTTTTAATCTTTGCTCTTAGGTTTCTGTTGTCTATTTTGTACATTTAAAAACCCAAACTTCACTACCCAAGTTTACCTGAGAGCGAGATTACTGGCTTGACCACTCTCTCCTCCTTTGGACTCTCCTTTTTCTCCACCAGGTGGCCTCTGTCTCTTTTCTCCCCCATCTCTTCTCTATCCAACTCTGTGAATCTCTGTGTGTTCCAGACGGTGGAGAACACCTAAGGAACTGGTTACTGGCAGGATTTGTCTCTCTCCTTCTCATTCCTCTCTCTTATCCTCCTGGTCACCTCTGTCTACTTCCTCCCTCTCTTCTTCCCCGTATAACTCCGTAAATACCTCTGAGCGGTCCAGACTATAGAGCACACATAAGGAAGTGACTACTGGCTAGCTTGCTCTCTCCTCTTTTGATCTCACCGCATCTCATTCCAGTTACCTCTAACTACCTCCTCCATCTTCTCTTCTCCTTGTAACTCAGTGAACCTCTCTGAGTGTCCCTCAATGCGGAGAAACTTTTCATCTTTAACCTAGATGTTTTATCATCGGTGCTGTATAGATGGAGAAGTCTAGAGGCTACTGTAAAAACAAAACTGAAAACCAGAAGCAGGAGGCTTAAATCCAAAGCCTGAAAACATTAGAGAACTCTTGAATTCAGGGAACATTAAGCAATAGGAGCTCATCAAATGCCTTCATACCTACACTGAAACCAAGCTCCACCCAAGGGCCAACAAGTTCCAAAACAAGACGTACCACTCAAATTCTCCAGCAACACAGGAACACTCCCCTGAGCTTCAATATACAGGCAGCTCAAAATTATTCCAAAACCCTTGATGTCTCATAACCCATTACTGGTCACTCCACTGCACTCCAGAGAGAAGAAACCCAGCTCCACCCACCAGAACTCCAACACAAGCCTCCCTAACCAGGAAACCTTGACAAGCCACTGATAGAACCCCACCCACAGTGAGGAAGCTCCATAATAAAGAGAACTCCACAAACTACCAGAATATAAAAAGGCCACCCCAAACGCAGCAATATAACCAAGATGAAGAGACAGAGGAATACTCAGCAGGTAAAGGAACAGGAGAGTTGCCCACCAAACCAAACAAAAGAGGAAGAAGTAGGGAATCTACCTGAGAAGGAATTCCAAATATTGATAGTGAAAATGATCCAAAATCTTGAAATCAAAATAGAAACACAGATAAATAGTCTAGAGACAAGGATTGAGAAGATGCAAGAAAGGTTTAACAAGGACCTAGAAGAAATAAAAAAGAGTCAAAATATAATGAATAACGCAATAAATGATATCAGAAACACTCTGGAGGCAACAAATAGTAGAATAACGGAGGCAGAAGATAGGATTAGTGAAATAGAAGATAGAATGGTAGAAATAAATGAATCAGAGAGGAAACAAGAAAAACGAATTAAAAGAAATGAGGACAATCTCAGAGACCTCCAGGACAATATGAAACGCTCCAACATTCGAATTATAGGAGTCCCAGAAGAAGAAGACAAAAAGAAAGATCACGAGAAAATCCTTGAGGAGATAATAGTTGAAAACTTCCCTAAAATGGGGAAGGAAATAATCACCCAAGTCCAAGAAACACAGAGAGTTCCTAATAAGATAAACCCAAGGCGAAACACCCCAAGACACATATTAATCAAATTAACAAAGATCAAACACAAAGAACAAATATTAAAAGCAGCAAGGGAAAAACAACAAATAACACAGAAGGGGATTCCCATAAGGATAACAGCTGATCTTTCAATAGAAACTCTTCAGGCCAGGAGGGAATGGCAAGACATACTTAAAGTGATGAAAGACAATAACCTACATCCCAGATTACTGTACCCAGCAAGGATCTCATTCAAATATGAAGGAGAAATCAAAAGCTTTACAGACAAGCAAAAGCTGAGAGAATTCAGCACCACCAAACCAGCTCTCCAACAAATTCTAAAGGATATTCTCTAGACAGGAAAAGGGTGTATAAACCCGAACCCAAAACAATAAAGTAAATGATAACGGGATCATACTTAACAATAATTACCTTAAATGTAAATGGGTTGAACGCCCCAACCAAAAGGCAAAGACTGGCCGAATGGATACAAAAACAAGACCCCTCTATATGCTGCTTACAAGAGACCCACCTCAAAACAAGGGACACATACAGACTGAAAGTGAAGGGCTGGAAAAAGATATACCACGCAAATAGAGACCAAAAGAAAGCAGGAGTGGCAATACTCATATCCGATAAAATAGACTTTAAAACGAAGGCTGTGAAAAGAGACAAAGAAGGCCACTACATAATGATCAAAGGATCAATCCAAGAGGAAGATATAACAATTATAAATATATATGCACCCAACATAGGAGCACCGCAATATGTAAGACAAATGCTAACAAGTATGAAAGGGGAAATCAACAATAACACAATAATAGTGGGAGACTTTAATACCCCACTCACACCTATGGACAGGTCAACTAAACAGAAAATTAACAAAGAAATGCTAACTTTAAATGATACATTAGATCAATTAGACCTAATTGATATCTATAGGACAGTTCACCCCAAAACAAAGAATTTCACCTTTTTTTCAAGTGCTCATGGAACCTTCTCCAGGATAGATCACATCCTGGGCCATAAATCTAAACTTGATAAATTCAAAAAAATCGAAATCATTCCAAGCATCTTTTCTGACCATAATGCATTAAGATTAGATCTCAATTACAGGAGAAAAACTACTAAAAATTCCAACATATGGAGGTTGAACAACACACTTCTGAATAACCAACAACTCACAGAAGAAATCAAAAAAGAAATCAAAATATGCATAGAAACTAATGAAAATGAAAACACAACAACCCAAAACCTGTGGGACACTATAAAAGCAGTGCTAAGAGGAAAGTTCATAGCAATACAGGCATACCTCAAGAAACAAGAAAAAAGTCAAATAAATAACCTAACTCTACAACTAAAGCAACTAGAAAAGGAAGAATTGGAGAACCCCAGAGTTAGTAGAAGGAAAGAAATCTTAAGAATTAGGGCAGAAATAAATGGAAAAGAAACAAAAGAGACCATAGCAAAAATCAACAAAGCCAAAAGCTGATTCTTTGAAAGGATAAATAAAATTGACAAACCACTAGCCAGACTCATCAAGAAGCAAAGAGAGAAAAATCAAATCAATAAAATTAGAAATGAAAATGGAGAGATCACAACAGACAACACAGAAATACAAAGGATCATAAGAGACTACTATCAGCAGTTGTATGCCAATAAAATGGACAACGTGGAAGAAATGGACAAATTCTTAGAAAAGTACAATTTTCCAAAACTGAACCAGGAAGAAATAGAAAATCTTAACAGACCCATCACAAGCACGGAAATTGAAACTGTAATCAGAAATCTTCCAGCAAACAAAAGCCCAGGTCCAGACGGCTTCACAGCTGAATTCCACCAAAAATTTCGAGAAGAGCTAACACCTATCCTACTCAAACTCTTCCAGAAAATTGCAGAGGAAGGGAAACTTCCAAACTCATTCTATGAGGCCACCATCACCCTAATACCAAAACCTGACAAAGATGTCACAAAAAAAGAAAACTACAGGCCAATATCACTGATGAACATAGATGCAAAAATCCTCAACAAAATTCTAGCAATCAGAATCCAACAACACATTACAAAGATCATACACCATGACCAAGTGGGCTTTATCCCAGGGATGCAAGGATTCTTCAATATCCGCAAATCAATCAATGTAATTCACCACATTAACAAATTGAAAAATAAAAACCATATGATTATCTCAATAGATCCAGAGAAGGCCTTTGACAAAATTCAACATCCATTTATGATAAAAACTCTCCAGAAAGCAGGAATAGAAGGAACATACCTCAACATAATAAAAGCTATATATGACAAACCCACAGCAAACATTATCCTCAATGGTGAAAAATTGAAAGCATTTCCCCTAAAGTCAGGAACAAGACAAGGGTGTCCACTTTCACCGCTACTATTCAACATAGTTCTGGAAGTTTTGGTCACAGCAATCAGAGCAGAAAAAGAAATAAAAGGAATCCAAATTGGAAAAGAAGAAGTAAAACTCTCACTGTTTGCAGATGACATGATCCTCTACATGGAAAACCCTAAAGACTCCACCAGAAAATTACTAGAGCTCATCAATGAATATAGTAAAGTTGCAGGATATAAAATCAACACACAGAAATCCCTTGCATTCCTATACACCAATAATGAGAAAGTAGAAAAAGAAATTAAGGAAACAATTCCATTCACCATTGCAACGAAAAGAATAAAATACTTAGGAATATATCTACCCAAAGAAACTAAAGACCTATATATAGAAAACTATAAAATACTGATGAAAGAAATCAAAGAGGACACTAAAGATGGAGAAATATACCATGTTCGTGGATCGGAAGAATCAATATAGTGAAAATGAGTATACTACCCAAAGCAATTTACAAATTCAATGCAATCCCTATCAAGCTACCAGCCATATTTTTCACAGAACTAGAACAAATAATTTCAAGATTTGTATGGAAATACAAAAAACCTCGAATTGCCAAAACAATCTTGAGAAAGAAGAATGGAACTGGAGGAATCAACTTGCCTGACTTCAGGCTCTACTACAAAGCCACAGTCATCAAAACAGTACGGTACTGGCACAAAGACAGACATATAGATCAATGGAACAAAATAGAAAGCCCAGAGATAAATCCACACACATATGGGCACCTTATCTTTGACAAAGGAGGCAAGAATATACAATGGAGTAAAGACAATCTCTTTAACAAGTGGTGCTGGGAAAACTGGTCAACCACTTGTAAAAGAATGAAACTAGATCACTTTCTAACACTGCACACAAAAATAAACTCAAAATGGATTAAAGATCTAAATGTAAGACCAGAAACTATAAAACTCCTAGAGGAGAACATAGGCAAAACACTCTCTGACATAAATCACAGCAGGATCCTCTATGATCCACCTCCCAGAATGCTAGAAATAAAAGCAAAAATAAACAAATGGGATCTAATTAAAATTAAAAGCTTCTGCGCAACAAAGGAAAATATCAGCAAGGTGAAAAGACAGCCTTCTGAATGGGAGAAAATAATAGCAAATGAAGCAACTGACAAACAACTAATCTCAAAAATATACAAGCAACTTATGCAGCTCAATTCCAGAAAAATAAACCACCCAATCAAAAAATGGGCCAAAGAACTAAATAGACATTTCTCCAAAGAAGACATACGGATGGCTAACAAACACATGAAAAGATGCTCAACATCACTCATTATCAGAGAAATGCAAATCAAAACCACAATGAGGTACCACTTCACACCAGTCAGAATGGCTGCGATCCAAAAATCTGCAAGCAATAAATGCTGGAGAGGGTGTGGAGAAAAGGGAACCCTCCTACACTGTTGGTGGGAATGCAAACTAGTACAGCCACTATGGAGAACAGTGTGGAGATTCCTTAAAAAATTGCAAATAGAACTCCCTTATGACCCAGCAATCCCACTGCTGGGCATACACACCAAGGAAACCAGAATTGAAAGAGACACATGTACCCCAATGTTCATCGCAGCACTGTTTATAATAGCCAGGACATGGAAACAACCTAGATGTCCATCAGCAGATGAATGGATAAGAAAGCTGTGGTACATATACACAATGGAGTATTACTCAGCCATTAAAAAGAATACATTTGAATCAGTTCTGATGAGATGGATGAAACTGGAGCCGATTATACAGAGTGAAGTAAGCCAGAAAGAAAAACACCAATACAGTATACTAACACATATATATGGAATTTAGAAAGATGGCAATGACGACCCTGTATGCAAGACAGGAAAAAAAGACGCAGCTGTGTATAACGGACTTTTGGACTCAGAGGGAGAGGGAGAGGGTGGGATGATTTGGGAGAATGGCATTCTATCATGTATACTATCAAGTAAGAATTGAATCGCTAGTCTACGTCTGACGCAGGATACAGCATGCTTGGGGCTGGTGCATGGGGATGACCCACAGAGATGTTATGGGGAGGGAGGTGGGAGGGGGGGTTCATGTTTGGGAACACATGTAAGAATTAAAGATTTTAAAATTAAAAAATAAATAAATAAATAAAATAAAATAAATAAAGTAGAGTAGATTGACCCAGAGAACAGAGGAAATAAAAAATTTTATTTACCAGTTAAGAACAAAACTAACTAAAGCACAAACTGCAAAACAAAATGAAAGCAAGGTGCCGAGTGGGGAATAAAGCAATGAAAACAAAACTAACAAATATGTTGGAAAGAAAGGAAAGATAAAAAAGAAAGAAAGGATAGATATGCAATATTAAATAGAGGTAGATGAAAAGATTCATATCCAGTAAAGATTAACTGCCAGGGGAAAATAACAGTAGGAAAGGCAAAAAAGGAATAAATGTAGAAGTAATATAGTAGGCTTAAAAAAATTAAAATTATAAAAGAGAGAAAAGAAAAAAAAAAGGAAAACTTTGCAGAACTGCAAAGGCCCTATGTAGAGACACAGGTTTATAACAACAATAAAAAGTGTGACTGAATATACACATACACATATGCACTCATAAATAAAATCAAAAGAATCCAAAGAAAAATAAAATTCAATAGATTGACCAGATGAACAAAGGAAACCAAAAGTTATATCTACCAGTTAAGAACAAAACTAATGAAAGTACAAACTGGAAAACAAAACTAAAGCAAGGTGACAAATGGGAATAAAGCAATGAAAGCAAAATTAACAAATATGTTGAGAGGAAAGGAAAGAAAGAAAGGACATGCAAAGTTAAGTAGACGTAGATAAAGAAGATTTATATACATTGAAGATTAACTGCAAGAGGGAAAGAACAGTAGGAAAAGCAAACAAAGGAATAAATGCAGAAAAAATAATAATAGATTTTAAAACTTAAAAATTAATATTAAAAAAAGAGAGAGAGAAAAAGGAAAACTCCACAGAACTGCAAAAGCCCAATGTAGAGGCAGAGGTTTATAACAACAATAAAAAATGTGACTGAGAAAAAAAAAAGCTCATAAGCTTTATTGGATTTCATTGTGCCAATAAAATCGATAACTACAACAGAGGGGATAAAACAAAGGAAAAAAGAATCCAAAAGAATCTACAGAATAAGTCAAAACATAAGAATAATAAATGTTTTTCTTGAGTCACTGCTGTCAGAGTCCTTTCCCTCGCTGGGAGTTACAGTCTACGCCACCTCCCAACGATGCCCTCCAACACTGTGCCGATCTCTGGACCTGCTGTGGGAGCAGCTCAGATTCTAACCTGGTCATACTCCTGTGTGTTCTTGCCTCCATTGTCCACGGCTACCAGAACAAGTGTGTTTTCTATTGTGGGTGCTCTCAATGTCCTTTTATATATTCCATAGACACAGAGTCTGCCTAGTTGATCATGTGGATTTAATCTGCAGCTTGTAGAGCTGGTGGGAAGGTTTTGGGTCTTCTTCCTTAGCCGCACTGCCCTTGGGTTTCAATTGTGGTTTTATTTCCACCTTTGCATGTGGGTCATCCCTAGAGTTTGCTCCTCAGGGCTGCCCCGGAGGGCTTGGGTTTGCTCCTGTGAGGGCCAGATGTGGAGGTGGTGCAGCTGCTTGGGTCGCAGGGGTTCTAGCAGCACCAGGTACTCAGGGGAGTTGTGGCTAGGGCAGCAGGAAATATAGAGCTCTAGGAGGGTATGGCGGAGAAGGCAATGGCACCCCACTCCAGTACTCTTGCCTGGAAAATCCGATGAACGAAGGAGCCTGGTAGGCTGCAGTCCATGGGGTCGCTAAGAGTCGGATACGACTGAGCGACTTCCCTTTCACTTTTCACTTTCATGCATTGGAGAAGGAAATAGCAACCCACTCCAGTGTTCTTGCCTGGAGAATCCCAGAGACGGGGGAGCCTGGTGGGCTGCCGTCTCTGGGGTCGCACAGAGTCAGACATGACTGAAGTGACTTAGCAGTAGCAGGAGGGTATGGCAACCAGTATTGGCCAATATGCTTCAGTATTCTTGCCTGGAGACTCCCTCCTGACAGAGAAGCCTGGCAGGCCACAGTCTACAGGGTTGCAAAGAGTTGGACATGACTGAAGCGACCCTGCACACATAGACGCAAGACTTTTTTTGCCTGTGGCAGCTCTGCCCCAGTGAAAGTTGAGCATGAAGGTGGCACAGCTGCTTGGCTTGCGGGGACCCTGGCGGCACCAAGTGTGGAGGGACACGGACTGCCTCAGGTGCAGGAGTTATGGCCCCATCAGAGTCTTTTTACAAGCCTCTTGTAGCTGGTGATCAGAAGGCCCGTTTGGCCAGCCTTTCTCTGTAGCTCCAACCATTCAGGAACTTAGAGGGCTCCCTTGCCTGGCATCCTTCTCTATTGTTCGGCGCATCAGGCAGATAGAGAGGCCCCCCTGGCTGAGGTCCTACCCTGTAGATCGACGTGTCAGGCACTTAAAGAGGCACCCTGGGTGGGGTCCTACTCTGTAGTTCGGTGGGTCAGGCATGTAATGCACCAGCCTCTCTATTGTTCAGCTGCAGGTGCTGGCATGTGGGGAGAGAGAGCCTATGGTGATGGCTCCACCCCTCTACGTGTGACTCAGCAATATCGCCTTGCTTCCATGGCTGCCCGGCTTTCTTACACAGGCATTTCCCACCACAATCTCCCCCCTCACATCCCCTTGATCCCTCTCCCCTCAGTCAACAGCAGCCCTCACCTGCGTCCCTGTCCAGGGTATGTATGGTTGCAGCAAGGACTATCTGATTGTCTATCTGACTATTCTGATTCCATTTAGGCTGCCACAGATCAGCTGTTTCACTCTTAGCCTTAAATGTTTTTCCTCTGATTCAGAGAATTGTCATGATGTGCAGATTGAACCCCTGCTTCAGTTCCCCCACCCACTGAGGGCAGGTCCAGTCCCACTTTTTCCCCTAGTTCCTTCGTCCTACTGAGTTTTGCATGGGTCTATATATTCTTTTCCACTGGTCAGGTACTCCTGTCCACTCTCAGCTGGTGTTCTGCATGCACTCTGTGTCTGAAGGTGTATTCCTGATGTATCTGTAGAGAGAGAGGTACTCACCATCCACCTACTCCTCCACAATCTTGTTCTCTCCCCTTATTGTGTTTTATTTTCTATTTTTCTGATGACATAGGATGTGAGGCATCTTTTCATATGCTTATTTACCATCTGTATGTCTTCTTTTATGAGGTGTCCATTCATGTCTTTAGCCCATTTTTTAAATTAATCCTGCAATACAGAAATGGTATTTTATTTTTATATCTCTAGAAACCAGTGCAGCATCCAGCATAGAATAAGTTCTTAAGAAATATGTGTCAAAAGAATAAGAATGAGCAATAAAAACTCATTTAACACTTAAATATATTTTCTAATAATTGTACCCCCATGATGGAAGCACATCCTAATTAAAGTATATAGTTAACATGACACTGTTTCTCAGTTGCCCAATATGTAAAACAAGGAGGTTAGATGAGTATCTATCTACTGTTTTCGCTTCTTACATTGTGCCATTTTCTAACAACTTTTCAATGAGAAACTACCAATCATATCATCAAAGCAACAGGTTAAACAATAATCCAGAAGGATGGTTGCCTCTTGGCTGAGTCAACAAATGCTATCTTCCTACATGTTAAATGTACAACAACTGTCTAATTCCAGTTTTTCAAGGGTACCTTCAAGTCGAAGATCAATAAGGAACATTCAGAAGTCTAGACCATTCTAAAAAAATAGGACCATGTACATTTTTGAATCCTAGCTTCATACTATTAGTGGTTTAATGCTGAGCCAATATTATAAGTTTTGTGTCATTGCCTGAAAGTTACAACAAATGTAACCCACAGCATAACGCTGGAGTCATATTTACTCGGAGTCAATATCGACTGCAAGTCCTTGACCTGGACTCCATGGGCTTGGAGTCATGTTGCCCGGACACAAATCACTTCTCCTCCAGTTACTCAGCATGCTGTGCTGTGCTGTGCTTAGTCGCTCCGTTGTGTCTGACTCTGCAGCCCGCCAGCCTCCTCTGTCACTGGGGATTCTCCAGGCAATAATGGAGTGGGTTGCCATGCCCTCCTCCAGGGCATCTTTCCAACCCTGGGATCAAACCCAGGTCTTCCACATTGCAGGTGGGTTCCTTTCTGTCTGAGCCACCAGGGAAGCCATATTATTGACTTAGCACTATCTAAATTATTTTCTTGTTTACTTAACTTTCAGTTAAGGAGGTTTTCAAGATGAGAGGATCTCCTTCCATCTGCCTTCACAGAGCAACCCCCTCACTGGACCACCAGATGTCACTGTTTCTGACAGTTTCCAACTTCTTGACCATCTTAAGATGACATGCTGTTTCAAAGGAAAGGTGTGTTAAGTTTCAAGGAGAGGAAATGTTTTAATGCTATGGAATTTTCAATAAAATTTCCCAAAAGCCATATACAACCGTTTTAAAAATATGTTTTCATGTAGTACTCAAGGAGTGCATGTTACACTTGCCACTTCTGAGATGAAGCTGATGATAATGAGGATCTGACAATGACTTCTAAATGGATCATTTTGGATTTATTCATTAAACCATTCAACAAAAGCCACTTTCATCAGTGGCCATGTTTAAAATACTTAATAGAAAACTAAGTTAAGTTGAAAGTGGATATCACCACTAGCTGGGCTTCCCTGGTGGCACAGATGGTAAAGAATCCACCTGCAATGGGGAAGACCTGGGTTCAATCCCTTGGTTGGGAAGATCCCCTGGAGGAGGACATGGGAACTCACTCCAGTATTCTTGCCTGGGAGAATCCCGACGGACAGAGGTGCCTGGCAGGCTACACTCCATGGGTCGCAAAGAGTAATGATTGGGTAACTAACCACAGCACAGCACAGTATCACCACTAGATAGAGGCTAATGACAGATAAGAGTTACAAAAGGTTCAAATCTATATAAGAGTGACAAATATTTAATCAAGGAGAAACATTATGTTATGAAAGGACAGCAAAGGAAAAGACATCTGTTGATAGGGGATTAAGAAGAATAATATGGAGGAGAAATATTCTCATGAGATCTTAAAGAACAATTAGTATTTGACACAGGAAAACAGGCTGGGGATGATTTTTATGTGCAAAGATATTTTTACTTAAAATAGTAAGAGGTTCACTTAATCTCATGTAGGACATATAATAGAAAGTGATAAGAAAAAAAAAAAAAAAAAACAGTGAAACTATACGTTGGGATTTGATTGAGTACCAGGGAATAAGCTTTAGAAGAGTAGCAAAAATAAAGTGAACACTAGAGATTTGTATAGAGTGTTTGAATCCTGGTTTAGGCTTTGAACTTTTTAAACTTAGACCAAACACCTCCTACCCCTTTCTGAAAAAGAGAGAGAGACAGAGAAGTAGAGAAAGGCAGTGGTGGTGGGTTTCTTGAGCTGCATACAGTTTTTTTGATTGATAAACCTGGACAAATAGCACTGTTGGGAAAGTTGAAAAGGTTGAGGATAATTCACTGTATGGCACTCAGAACCTGTAAGCTGTTAATCCATTTTAATCTGTAGATGATAGTTCTGTTATCAGAAATCATATTTTTATTTTGAGTGGAAAGTGAGAGACAAATCAAAGATGTGCAAGAACAGATTCTCTCTTTTTCCCTGAAAGCATGTGGAGACCTGCCTTGGGACAGACACCTTGGGTCTGTGGTTGAACCAGGCATTTGTGTAAGTGGAGCAAGTGGCCCTGTAGACTTGTGATACATTCTCAGAGGTGCTTAAGTATTTGTTGAGATGCTTAACCTGCAATGGTCAGTCTTAAGCCATAGATACCCCTTTCATGTTTCCACAGAAGGTTCTCCAGTAGAGAACACTCCCATTTTAGTAATTAGGCTCTTTACCGCTTTCACAAACTCAGAAAATGTTGCCTGTTTTGAGAATTTTCAGAAGCCTGCTCTTTTTGTTTTTAACAATGAAAACCAATTCATTATTGCTTTCTCTTTAGGGAGATCTTATGGTTACATATTTTGTCTCTTCAATTAAAAAAATAATTATAGATCATGTGAACCAAACAGTCCTAACAGAGGCTGGAAAAGAGAAAATCTTCACAGTTCTTTTTGGAATAGTATGGCTGCTCTCACACTGCCTTTAGTATCTTGCAATGATTCACTTTACCTTTGTCCTGAAAGACAGAGTTTTGCCTTCATTTCAGAGACTATTCTGGAATATTGTAACTGAACTACTAACTCATTTTTTTCTCTCTCTGGGATATTTCTCCTCACAGACTAAATTTTCTTTTCTGAGTTTCATATCTACCTCTTTTTCCTTGAACAAGCTAAATAATTCATTTCATCCCCATTTCAGCTTTTTATAACACATAACCTGTTATTCTACTCCCAATTTGCTCTGCTTTAACCAAACTGCCCACCTTTAGGAGTTTGAATCTTCCTTTACTTTCCTCATCATTTTACTCTTAATTTGGTTACTTGTGCCACTGTAATATCTACAGTGGAAAAGGCACAAAGAGTTTCCAAGTTTGAAAATTACTTTTGTGGCTATTGTTGCTAAGGCAACCACTTCGCTGTATCCTTGTTTTATTTAGCACATAGAGTCCTTTATGAGCTAGATTTTGAAGAATCACTGTTAGATTTCTTGTCTCCTTATCTTTTTCTTTTAGAAAGCTGGACATCAAGTCTCAAGAAGAAGTTAAGGAAATCAGTAACTTCCCTGAACATCAACTTTGAATATGCAGAGCTTATGAAACACCCAGAGGTAAGTGAAGACACTTGCTAGTGAAATACTTGGAATAAGAGCTGGGGAACTCATGTTTTTCTCACTGAATTTTTGCATGAGCCTAAAGGAGCTAACCTTTATGAATATTAGTTAAGCTTCATTTTTCAACTTAAAAAATGGTGGTGGCCCATCTCACCAAATTATTCTTTATAACCATATCCATTTTTTTTGCCATGATAGCAGAATATTCTTCATAAATATGCTTATTTTTTACTATACTTTAGAAAATGTTACACAATTATGAAAATGCTATACAATTATATATTTGTATATTTATATTAACATGCTACACACATTCATTTAAAATTTACCTTGCATGGTTTTTAGTTACTTCAGTTAACTGCCCAGATGCTGGTTTGGCTTTTTTTCCTGTCAGATTCTTTCAGAGAAAACCACAGAAATCTAAGAACATGTATCTAACATTTGAAAAAAAAAAACCGGTGTTTGTTGATTGCAGTGACTTCTTAAGAAACAAATCACTACTTTCAGCCTTTAGCTGCCCAGATTTTTATATATCTGCTTCAAAGAGCCAGAGGCAGACAAGATTAAAGACAAATGAAATAAGCCTCCTTCAGTTATCCCTAAACGTGTGTAACTGTTCCCCACGGACAGGTGGCTACTTGTGGTGTGGAAGTTCCTTCTGGCATCTTCATTGCACATCGGTTTGCATGCTCAGTGGGCAGGGGTGGGGGGTATTTCTGCTCACTGAATCTATCTGTTTTTGCACAGATGAATATTTAGATAAACTGGCAGGTCCTTGTTAAAGCTGCATGCTCAGCCGCCCAGTAATGTCTGACTTTTTGTGACCCCATGGCCTGCCAGGTTCCTCTGTCAATGGGATTTTCCCACAAAGAATGCTAGAGCGGGTTGCCATTTTCTTCTCCAGGGGATCTTCCTGACCCAGGGATCAAACCCAGTCTCCTGTGTCTCCTACATTGCAGGCAGATTCTTGGCTGTTGAGCCACCTGGAAAGCCCATTAAAACTACAAAGGAGTTGATATTGGTCCATTCTAACCTTTCTTCAATTCATCTGTGACACGCCTGTCCACCCTCTTTACACCACCTACTGCCAACCTCTCTCCCACCACCCACAAAACAGGGACCCACAAACTTTACTTGTCATACTGTCAACTATTATATTGTACAATTACAATAGCGTATTTGCCTTCCTTTAAATTTTTACTTTTCAATTCCAGAAAAATTTCATTTCACTTGCTACTTTGAACTTGGTCCTGTATGAGCCTTTCATATCTATTAACATATCAGTGAGATTGTGAAAAATGGTTTATCTACATTTTTTTTTAAATCACTTTTCTGAAATCTTTTTTAGAGGCTAGCATATGTATGCACCCACACAAACAGTTTTCCCCTTCTCTTCCCACCCCTACTCTGAAATTTGAGAATCTATTACGTTTGGGTGATTTGTGGGAAAAGGCAGCTTCTAATTACTTTTGCTTTAGTTTTCTTTGAAGTTGCACAGGGGTGCATAATGTTCTCTGAGTGTCTTCCCACTCCTGATCCCCAACCATTCCCAGGGAGTGATAAAACCCAGATATGGTTGTGCATAGCTCATTTCCCAGGGAGTTTTAAACCCCAGATATGGTTGTGCATAGCTCTTTCCCCAGAGCTGATAGATACATAGGGATGTGTCTCAGCATCTAGTCTTTAAGGGTTTTACCTGACTTTGTCTTTCTGTTACCTCTTAACCTCCTTGTTCCTTAATGTACACCAGCTCCCCTTCCTTCCATCCTTTGTGGAGACATCTAGCAGCATTTACTACGGTTGTGCCTCAGGCACTGTTGAGCATTGGCATGATGACAGAAAAGAAAATTTGGTCCCAGGCTTAATGAAACTAACAGTATAATTGGAGAGAGGGACATAAATAGGTATTTGCAATGTGTTGTACAACAATAGGGCTAAGTTCAGAGGATTATAGAAGCTGCCTAATTCATGGAAAGTGAATTAGAACTAGCCAGGAAACATGGGGACTTGGTCAGAAATGACCTGTGAAGAGGGAACAGCAGATGCAAAGGCCCAGGGGTGAGCTGATGGTAGCCAGTGGGGAACTGGTGGGAGCAAGAGGTATTTCTCTATGCCAGGCTTTTCTTTCCACCAATTTTAATACAGTTATAAATTCTACATGCAAAATTATTTTCAAGGTGGAGTATTCATGGGGCATAGTTACTTCTTCACCCTCAATAACTCGCTTTCTCCAACTGAAGTTGTTATAAAATAATCATCAACTAGAGAGGCTCTTTTGTTTTGGGTTGTTCTTATTCCAGTGCTGTGGGTATAAATGTGGATAGCTGAAATAAGGAAGTGAGATGTGGACTATGAGTTATCAAATTGAATCTGTACGAGTAAAGTATAGAGAGAATCCATAAAACGCAATTCTGAAATTAATCAGTCCATCGGAGGGCTTTATAATGATAAAAGCCAGCATTTGCATTATTTAAGCATTATTATTGGCAGATGGACCACAATGTGCTTCAAACAGGACTCACCCTGATAGAGAATAAGATTAATCAGTTATTGAAATAGTAAGGGTTGCACTAGAGCAGAGCAAATGAAAATAAATCTCGAGAGAAACCAAATGGGTATTAAATGGGCCAATACCATAAGTGAATCCTCCCCCTTCTCAATCCCCAAATGCAAATGGAAAGTTGTTTTAAGGCAGAGTCTAATCTCTTTTGCATCTGTTCTGTAAAGCCTTGCGTTAGACAGATATTTTGCTACAGAACTGGCACTCAAATAGGTTCAGGAAAATGAAAATCTAGCAGTGAAACTGAATCAAAGAATTATGAAATTTGGTAATCATTTTTCCCCATTTTTGTGTTTTTTTAATGTCAATTTCCTGATTTTGAGGAAGAACAACAGCAGTAAAGCCACACAGTTGTCATTAATAGAAAATGCTACATTCTTTCAAGGCCTTGTTCTCAATATAGTGTACTGGAAACCTATGAAAAAGGAACACAGATCCTGAAAAACAGAGTACCTGAGTACCAGATCCCTATCCTTGACTAAGCACAGACCATAGTGTGCAGTCCCAAAGGCAAAAGCTATGTACACAAGTTGAAGTAAGATGGGATTAACATTTAACATTCCATTGCTAGAGGGAACATTAGTCCAAACCCCAATTTAGTTTCCTAGAAAGCTAGGCTAAACCATGTGAAAACATCTTGTTGCTTTGACATAGATGCCTTTTACTTAAAACCAATTTTCTTCAAAAGAACTTTGTATCTCACTTAAGCTCCTTCTGAATCTTGATTCTTCACATTGTAACTGTGAGGAAGCTGGTCTAGAAAGATGAAATCAGTAGCAAGAGGAAGCCTGAAGAAATGCAAAGGAGCTGGGACAGAGATGCTAGGACTTATCTCACATATTACTTTCTTGTAAGATATCGGCACTGTACCCTTCTGGAAGGAAGAGCATTCAAAGACCAGAAAGACACGTTTATCCTTGTCCAGGTTTGCTTATATCTATAGTACCTTTGTCCACAAAGTACCCTCAGTTCCTAACTGTGACCACCCTCAGGGCAAGAAGCAAAGCAAATCCTTGTCTCTGTCCCTTCAAGACTATTGGAGTATAAGATGAGGATTTAGAAATTAGTGGTTATCAAAATTTCTGTGACCTGTTTAGGTTTGCATAAAAACTAGCATTGACTCAGCATCTTGTGTGGGGGCCTATGCGCCAGACTTCCCCACCTCCTTACTTCTGGTTCTCAAGATGTCAGAATTGGAAAGGACGTGAAAAGGTAGAAAGGTAGTCTAGCTAATGAAATGCCTAGACCCCTTTTACTGCATTCTTGCAAGGTGGTTACCGTTTCTCCTTAAATACTTCTTGAAGAGTGAATGAAGCCAGGAACGGTGAAATAGAAAGGACATTTCCTGGTACTATATAGCAGGCCTTGTGCTGAATGATGTATGTATTCTACCATTTAAAACTTGAATAAGTTCTGTGAGTCTCTGTTGCAGTCAATAAGAATCAACATATAAGAAAAGTTCAGTTTGCTGAGAAGTACAAGTATAAACAGTCATGCTTGGATTAGATATCCAGTCTTTCTAGACCCCAAAGCTCATTCTTTTTACACAGCAACTTTTACATTTTAATCTAGGGAACACTCATACTTGACATATTTAAAGGTATTATTGAAAAGGGGTGATGAAGCAATTTAGGGAAACACTGGGTTGAATGATGTGAATACATTCTTTTTACTGCACATGAAGTTCACAGTCTTTAATGTGTTGATGTTCTCTGTTTCTTTCACATGTGATAAAAACTTTCCAGATTTATTGACATGTTATGCAACCTTCAGAATGGCCCTATGATCATGTACTGTTACCCCATTTTACATATGCAGGAACAGGGTGGGTTGTTTTGCTTTTAGTCACCCAGTTGGTGATGGTAAAGCTGTGATTTTGAATCTGGAGCGTAAGACTCAGAAGTCTGAACTCTTACCCAGTACACAGTACTGGTCCTCTCTATGGCATTTGATGTGTCCTTAGCTTACCTGTCAAAAGCAACCTGAGGAACTACTGTTCCTTAAGCCAGCTCCAGTGCCCAGTGCAATTCCAGAGAAATCTTCAAGGATAGGAAATGTACCAGTGTATCCAATAAAATCCATATAGGCTAACAGCGACTGTGAGGTAGATACTCATTAATATTTGATCAAGTAATTGACCATTCTGGCCATAAATTACGCTAATAGCTATATTTTCAAAAGTTAAAACTATTATGGTAAACATTAAAGAGAGAAAATTTAATGTAATTATTATTTAAGGAAGTAAAATTTTCACTAGTAGCTTATTCTTTGTGATTAAGAACTTATTAACAGTGAAGGCAAGCCCTGATTTGTTTGAAACTTTTAAAACTTTATTTTTTGGTTTAAAAAGTGATAGTTCATTTGATAAAGTTAAAGCAAGCCATTCCTATTTCTACAATCTAAAGGCAACCATTTCAAATCCACTGTTATTTAAAACATAGTTAATTACATTATTACAGCAGTAATTATATATAAACATATATAATTACATGGCAATTATTATTGAGCTCATGCTAGGTACAAAGCACAATGGAAGCAATTTTCAGAAAATCTCTATGAAGTTGATATTTTATGTTTGTTTTGCAAATGAGGTGCCAGGCTGAAGATTTCTATGTTTTGTTTTTAAAAATGAGAAAGAAGAAGAGCTGGAATCAAATCTAGATATCTTTGAGAGAATGCTTAAATTTGTCTACCTAAGGAAAATTCATGGCCTAAATGAAGTAATAATAGTGGATGAAGTGTGTATGTGTGTGTGTATATAATATGTATGTATATATACACACATATATATACATGTCTGTGTACACACATATATAAAAGAATAGACATCTACATGTACATAAAATATGTATATATACACACAAATGTATAAACACGTATTTGTACACACACATATATAAAAGAATACATATATATATGTATACACAAAATAACAGCTTACAGGATCGTTACTAGGACCTATTAAAAGGTCTGGTGCTGGTGATGAAAAGAGAAAGGAGTTGAACTTAACTGAGGATAAGGGAGTATGTTTATGAATGGAGAATTCTAAATTTAGTTCTAAATACAATATGTTTGTTTTTGTGGCTTCTATGAAATTTACTGATGGAGATATTTGGTGGTCAATTAAAATGTAAATCTGGATTTAGAGGTTTCTTGGGACATTCTCAGAATATAGACAGTGGGTAAGACCATAAATTTAATTGCATCATGAGAAATTAGGGAAGAGGAATGAATGTTGTACTCTAGCAAGAAAGAAGTCATTAGATATTATACTTTCTTAAAGATTTATTGACATATAGTTCTATAGATAGATAGTGCACAAAGAGATGTTTGTGACAGGTATGTGGTTCTGCTACATAATTATGCTACATACTTCTTTATTCACAAAAATATGCTAAGGGAAGAAGTCATATGTTGTTTTTATCCTCATACCAAATAAAACTTCAATGAATGCATAAAAGACAAAATCTCAATATCTTTATTTACAACAATATATATATAATCAAAGTAAAAAGATAGGTCTATAGTTACAGAAACCATGAAAAGCAAATATGACTTTTAAAAAATTTTCCACCAACACTGGAGTGAGATGAACCAAAAGAAAGAGGAACCTAACATACAATATTTTTAGTGTGAAATGCAAATGATAAAACAGTTGCACAACCTCTGCTTGAGTGTAGCCTAATCTCAACACAGTAGCCAGGAGTGATGCATTTAAAATTTAAGTAAGATCTTCTCACTCATCTTAAATCCTTTAGTGGCTCTTCTGGCTTTATCCAGAGTAAAAGCCAAAGTCTTTACATCCACCTCTAAAGCCTCACCTGAATAGACACCAATCAATCCACTACCTTCCTTTCTATCTCTCCTTGCTAAGTGTGCTCTAGCTACAGGCTGGTGGGCTACTGTGGAAAATGCCAGGCATGTTTCTTCCTCTGGACCTCTCCACAGCTGTTCTCTCTGGCTGCAGTGCTCTTCTTTTTAAGTATCTGCTTAGCTACCTCCCTCATACCTCCAAAGCATTGCTCAAATATCACTTTTTTCTTTTTTTAATAAATTAGGGCAAGGTCTACCCAGACTATCCTATTTAATATTGCCATCTGCTCCCTCCCACCTATGCCAACCTGAATCCCCCTTACCTTGCTCAACTTTTTAATCCCTAAACTGTATCTTCTAATATACTAGGTAATTTATGTAATCAGCAAATCAAAGAATCAGCAACTTTAAAATATACCAGTATTTTAAGTAGGAAAAAAAGCTGCCAATCAAATCATGATATGCCATCAACTGTTATATGTACCCAGATATTACAGTCATTAAAAATGTGAAAAAATTTCTATCTCAGACTTAACAAAATGCATATTTATTATTTTTTATTATGCCTCACATTTTTTTCCATCTCCCTATGCTGGGATACAAGATTGTAGGAGCAAAGATCTTTATATGTTCTCTTTACTGAAAGTCTCCAGGTGCTTAGAACAGTGCTTGGCAAGTTATAGGTTCTCAATAAGTGTTTATAAAATTGTTAAATTTGTCATTTAGAGAGAGATCACCCTGGACTAAGTAAAGATTAATCAGAGGTATAATGGAAGTCATCCAGGGATTATAAACTGGGAATAAAGTGGCTCAAATACATATATTACCTCTGGATGAAGAATAGGTTCATGACTTTGGATGGCCACCTTATAAGACTGGGGAGGAGCATGCCATTGTAGACAGGAGCATGTTATGTGCATTAGTTATTACTGTGTACCAAGTTGCCCCCAAACTTAACAACTTAAAATAACACACATGTATTGTCTCATAACTTCTGTGAGTTAGGAATGTGAGCACAGCTTAGCCGGGCCTTTGTTTTGGGTCAAGGTATTACCTGTCCAATTAAAATAAATAAATTTATATTAAAAAAAGGTATTGCCTGATCATGTTGCTGTTGCTACTAAGTCAGACAATGTCTCTTCAGTTGGGTCTGACTCTTTGTGACCCTATGGACTGCAGCCCCCTACCAGGTTCCTCTATCCATAGGATTCTCCAGGCAAGAATAGAGGAGTGTGTTGCCATACCCTCCTCCTGGGATCCTCCCAATCCAGGGATTGAACCTGTGTCTCATGTCTCCTGCATTGGCAGGCAAGGTTCTTTACTACTAGCACCACATGGGAAGCCCTCGCTTGACCATAGTCATCTCAAAGCTTGACTGGGGAGGAACATGCTCTCAAGATTATGCGACTGTTGGCAGGATTCGGTTTCTCATGGGTCACTGGGCTGATAACCTTAACTAATACTTTGCTAGTTATTGGCCAGAGGTCCTCCCTCAAGTGGGCCTTTAGGGTATAGCACCTTGCTTTATTGAAGTGTGCAAATCAAGAAGACAATAGAAAGAATCTGACAATCCTGAGATTACAATCTTCAGGAATATAATCATAGAAATGACATACAGTCACCTTTGCCATATTCTCTTGGTTGAAGAGAGTCCTTATACTTAAGGGGGAGGATTATACAAGGACATGAATAGTAGGAGGTGAAAATCATTGGGGACCATCTTAGAAGTCTGCTGACAACATTATGTGAAAGCATCTGGAATTGAATGTTTAAGAAGGGTATGTTTGTCTATGGAGGACCTGAGGAGTATGCTTTAGTAGACACATCCCAGAGTGCATATTAAGTGATGTTCTTAAGTGGGAACTCCGATCTCTCACTTTCGTTCACAATGGTGGGTTTCTGATCATAATACCTCTCTGACCACAGCTGATGGGATAGAAGGTAGACGTCTTGACTCAAGACAGTTAAATTCTACTCCATAATTTTTGACTTTGGACTAACAGACTCTAGTTCAGTATTGCTTGGAGAGATGCTATAATCTTGGGAACTGTGACTTGATCTTATCTGTCACACAAAATGAGAAGCCAGAAAAAAAGATTTGCAGAGAAGAAAGGACAAAGATGTTTAGAGAACTACCGAAACAAAAATAGAATGTCTGATGGATATTCTGTTCACATTTCCAGGCATTCTATAATAAGCTTTCACAACCCCCTTCTATTTTGTTGTAAATTTCCACTTCCTTTTTAACTAAAACAAGCTCAAGTTGGTTTTGCAACTTGCAGCCAGAGTTCTTACTAATTATCTCTTTTTGAAGACCTTCAAAGTACCCTTGTTACTGTGACCGTGAATGTGACATATTATGGTGACGTCTTGTAATAAAGATGTAAGGAAAGCTTAAAGAGAAGCAAAGAAGGCCTTGAGCCTTCAGTCCAAATTACAGAATGATTTAAATTTTTGGCAGAGCAGCTTTTATTTCACTCTCTCAATCTTTATAAGATTTTAAAAGAAAGCATATCATGTAGGGATATGTTTATAACATCCCCTGTGGAACTAAAGAGGCAGGAGTTTGAATGGTGAGAGTTGTCTCAAAGCACATCTAAAGCACAGTGGCATCGGTCTAGTCATTTCTCATTCATGGTAATGCCATTGTTTACTCCAAAACCTGAAACAAAAGGAAAATAGCAAGCTATAGCCCTAGACTCTTAAAATATGGGCTAAACCAACAAAATGATTTTATTATGGTTGAATGCTATTTGTAAGTAGAGCTTTTTTTCTGTTTTGCTGCAGTGCAGAAGAAAAAAATCACAGCATATTCTAGGAATCTGGAAATACCTAGACTATAAAAGAATGAGTAATAAATGAAGCGTTGTCTGCATTGCACTTCTTCCATTTAAGTTGTTTAATCAGCCTCTAATCTTATTCCAAGATACCATTAAACACCCATTCACCTCTTAATGCTGTACTGAGCCAAGGGCTGAGTTTGGACCCTTTTTAGTGAAATGTCGTTTCTCTTTCCTTTCTTTCTTGTCTTGGCTTGAACAGGACTTATATACGTGGCTCCTGTTTCATGCTCAGTTTCCGTAATGCACAGTGATACCTCACTCCACATGCAGTAAGCCTAGTGACTTCTTAGTGTATGGTCACTGCGTAGGATGGACTTGCTTTCTTATTGTTGGCTTGAAGGAGACCGCCTCAACAGGTGAGAGTACATGCCAAGCTAAAGGTTTGGGTGGACTCTGGGAGTTGGTGATGGACAGGGAAGCCTGGCATGCTGCGGTTCATGGGGTCACAAAGAGTCGGACACGACTGAGCGACTGAACTGAACTGAACTGAAAGTAAAATATTAAAATAGGGGATAAAACCCCCATGTAGAATACCTTCAGAACTCAGGGAGTGAGTTATGTTAGAGGACTTTCCCCTTTGTTCACGTTCTCAGCTAGGACAAAAGCATTGTCCTTGTTTGCTGGAGGAACTCTGCCAAGCCAAGAGTGGTAATTTGAGGTAACAGATCTTTCACTAACTGTATGTTCCTGAGCAAGGACAAAGGTTTCATAAGAAAAATCTCTGGGCTTGATTCACTGATGATTGATGTAATCACGCTTGTGGGGAAAACAGGCCATCTGTGAGTGGCATCCGCTGGGGTGCGTAGGTGTGAGTGGGTTGCACACAAGCCTCCTGGGCAAATTCTGCCAAGCTGTCTTCAGCTCAGAGACTAAATAAAGATGAGAAACTTCCATGCGACATTGAGATAGAGCCATTGTAAGACCGGAAAATACTGTCAGCTTCATCACAAATCAGAATTGTTATGAAACATAGAAATACCTCTATAATACAGCAATGCCTTGAAGCATTTGATGAAAGTCTGTAAATTCACAATTTCCTCTCAACTTCCAATGCTGCCACCTTAGTTTCAGATAATTTCATGTACCTACCACTGTAGATGTTCATGTGTCCACCACTATAGATGTTCATGTGTCCACCGCTGTAGACATTCATGTGTCCATTGCTGCAGACGTTCTCACAGTTGTGCCTAACTGCAGTTTCCAGTATTTCTCACTCAGATTGCAAGGTTCTGCCAGATTAGTCACCATTTATGAGAACTATTTCACAATTCAGGGCAACAGTTTACTTACAAAGAAAGTTGATGGCATTAGACACAAGGCTCTTCTTGTGTTAACCCCCGCCCATTTCTCCTCCTTTTACTTCACTTTCTTTTTCTTCACTTGTTCATTTCTCCCTTCTCTTCCCCAGTATAGATAAACACACTCTATTAACTTTATAAAATCTGGAAAAAAAAAAATCTGAGTTCTAAAAGACATCTGGCCTGGAGGGTTTTAGATGATAGATTTAGGACCTGTACACATTTTACTATAAATTACTACTATTTCTAAAGCTGTCACTGCTTTCTCTTCTCCATTAACATGTTACATTTTTGTCCAAATGTCCTTCTCAAAAACTCTTTGTACTTTCTTTTCAGAAAAATTTGTTTGAAAATTAATAGCCTTCCCTCCCCCCAGAAACTTAAACTATAATTCTACAATGTTCTCACAAAGTAAGAAATAAAAATGAAAACCTCTGGCCCCTCTACCCAGTGCTATTCACCAGAATAATTACTATACCGATTTGAGGTTTAGCATTTTCTTTGTGTTTGCACAAGTGGTATGTGCCCATGCATTATGTATGCTCTAAAATATCCATACATTTATGAAAGTGAAATCATAACTTTGAAAATACCTTTTTTGATTTGACATTCTATTATAATCATCTTGGGGCTTCCCAGGTGGCTCAGATGGTAAAGAATCCACATTCCAATGCAGGAGATGCAGGTTCGATTCCTGGGTTGGGAAGATCCCCTGGAGGAGGAATTAGCAAAGTATTCTTGCCTGGAAAATTCCATTGATAGAGGAGCCTGGCAGGCTACAGTCCATGGGGTCACAAAGAGTCAGCCATGACTGAACAATTAAATAGCAGCGGCAGCAGCAGCAGTGTGATCATCTTTTTTAGCTTACTACCAACAGACCTACTCAGTTCTTTTTCAAGACAGCCCAGTATTCTAATACCGCATTTGTGGCATAATTTATTTCATTGTTTCCCCATGGATAAACAAAATAAACTGCATAAACAACCTTAAACATATATTTTTTACTGATGAGGAAAGATTTATAAATGTAAACCTGCTTAGTCAGAGATACTTAAATTTTAAATGTTAATTAAATACTAATTTTAAACTGAATTTCAAAAGATTATATCTATTTATATGCTCACAAACAGTGAATTAAAGGGCCTGCCACTTTGCCAGAGCTTGATGTTATAAAACTTTTTATCTCTTGCCTATCTGATAAGTGGAAGATGCCTCATCCTTATTTATATTTGCATTTTCATGATTAGTGCTCTGGTAGACCATATATAAATATATATATATATATATATATATATATATATATATATATTCTTTTTTTCCTGCTTCTATCTTCTTCCTCTTCCTCATTTTTCTTGAATTTCTGGTTTCTTTTTCAGGACTTCCTTTTTCACTTCTTTTTCTTATTAATTTTTAAGAACATATTGTAAAGTACAAATGTCAACTCTTATCTGTCATTTATGAAATGAAATTCCTGTAGATTTTCTATGACCTGTTAGCATTTTTATGTTCATTATGGATACTTTCTTGTGACTAATACAGTCAAATCTCTCTATTTTCCACTCTTTATGGTATATAGGTATTCTGTTTTATTTAGAAACACCATTTCTGTTCAAACATACATGTAGTTTTTCTCCAATATTTTTCAAGTAGTTTTAATTTTATTTTTTAATTTATATATTTAATTTCTCTTGAGTTTGACTTTTTCAAAACTAAATGATGATTTAGTTTTCAAAACAGCAAATGTGCCTGCTCAGTCATTTCAGCTGTGTCTGACTCTTTGCGACGCTGTGGACTGTAGCCTGCCTGGCTCCTCTGTCCATGGGATTCTCCAGGGAGGAATATTGGAGTGGGTTGCCATGCCTTCCTCTCGGAGATCTTCCCAACTCAGAGACTGAACCTACATCTGTGTCTCCTGCATTGCAGGCAGATTCTTTACCACTGAGCCACTGTTAAACAATCAGACTTCAACAGGTGAACTAATCTAGACACAGACCTTACACCCTTCACAAAAATTAACTCAAAATGAGTCATAGACCTAAATATAAAACACAAAACTATAAAACTCCAAAAATATACCACTGGAAAAAATCTAGAAGACTTTGAGTGTGGTAATGACTTCTTACCAACCTAGACAGCATATTAAAAAGCAGAGACATTACTTTGCCTACAAGGGTCCATCTAGTCAAAGCTATGGTTTCTCCAGTGGTCATGTATGGATGTGAGAGCTAGACCATAAAGAAAGCTAAGTGCAGAAGAATTGATGCTCTTGAACTGTGGTGTTGGAGAAGACTCCTGAGAGTTCTTTGGACTGCAAGGAGATCCAACCAGTCCATCCTAAAGGAAATCAGTCCTGAATATTCATTGGAAGGACTGATGCTGAAGCTGAAACTCCAACACTTTGGCCACCTGAAGTGAAGAACCGATTCATTTCAAAAGATCCTAATGCTGGGAAAGATTGAAGGCGGGAGGAGAAGGAGACAACAGAGGATAAGATGGTTGGATGGCATCACCAACTCAATGGATATGAATTGGAGTAAACTCTGGGAGTTGGTGATGGACAGGGAGGCCTGGCGTGCTGCAGTCCATAGTGTTGCAAAGAATTGGACATGACTGAGTGATTGAACTGACTGAACTGAATGACTTCTTAGATATGCCATCAGATAGAACCCATGAAATAAATACTGATAAGCTGAACTTTATTAAAATTAAAAACTTTTGATCTGCGAAAAACAGTGTCAAGAGAATGGGAAGATAAGTCACACACTAGGAGACCATACCTGCAAAAGATATATCTAATAAAGGACTGCTATCAAAAATATACTAAGAGTTGTTAAACTCAACATAAAACAGCCCAATTAAAATACAGAAAAAAATGATATGAACAGACACTTTACCAAAGAACATACAGGGATTGCCAATGAGCATATGGAAAAAGATACTTTACATTCTGTGTCATCAGGAAAGTGAAAATTAAAGCAACAATGAGATACTACTACACACATATTAGAATGGCCAAAATTGAAAACACTTAAGATACCAAATTCTGGCAAGGATGTGGAACAATAGAAACCCTCATTCCTGGTGGGAATGCAAAATGATACAGCCATTTTGGAAGACAGTTCAGCAGATTCTTAACAAAATTAACATTAACCAAGTGATCCAGCAATCTCATGCCTTGGTATGTGTCTGAAGGAGTCAAAAACTCTATGCCCACACAAAACCTACCATGAATGTTTATAGCAGCTTTAGTCATAAATACCAAAACTTGGAAGCAACAAAGATGTCCTTCAGTAGGTAAATGGACAAATTTCAGACAAGGGATTATTGTTCAGTGGTAAAAAGAAATGAGCTATTAAGTAATGAAAAAACATGGAAGAATCTTAAATGCTTATTGCTAAGTGAAAGAAGCCAGTCTGAAAAGACCACATACTGTATGATATCAACTATGTGACATTCTGGAAAATGCAAAATTATAGAGACAGGAAGAATGTCAGTGGCTGTCAGAGGTTAGAGGAGGAATAAATAGATGCACCACAAAGGATTTTTAAGGCAGTGAAAATACTCTGTATGATACCATCATGAAGACTCATGTTATTTTAGATTGTTCAAATTCATGGAATGTATAGCAACAAAAATGAACTTTCATGTAAACTGTGGGTGATTATGATGTGTCAATGTAGGTTCATCAATAGTAACAAATCTATCAGCCTTGAAGGGAATGCTGACAATGCAAGAGGCTATGCATATATGGGAACAGGAGGTATATGGGAAATTTCTGTACTTTCCTCTTAATTTTACTGTGAATCTAAAACAACTCTTTGTTTTTTTAAGTCTTAATAAAAACAAGTATGCTATGAAAGGAGAACCTGGGACATTCATTCATTTACTCAGCATGCAGGCATTAGATGAATGAGTACTATGTGTCAGACAGAGAATAAAGTGCACAATAACAATCTTTGCTATAAAACATCTTACTGTCTAGCAAGGTTCAGAGAATTAGTGCACACAGAAATGGTATAGTCCAATGAGTGCTATTCCATCAAAGGTGAATTCTGGGAAAATTACCAATTTATTTGTGGGATGCTATTTCCTCAAACCATTTTGAGTAATTTTCTTCTGAAACTTCTTTAGAGCCTTTGACACCTTGTACACATTTTTAGTGGGATAGATTTACAGTTTTAGAATGAATGAATGAAATGACTTTTCAAAATAGTCAACTAATTCTCTATTATTAATTTTCTTTTAAATTATTATGCTCAGACTATAGATTTTTTCATGCTTTCTGTTTATTTTCCCTTTATATATTCCCAGACTGTGCTATTGGTATCATGCAACTTCAGATTTTCTACAAATTCTTGAAGAGTTCAATCATCTTATGAAACTTACATCTTATGTCAATTATATCTCAATAAGGCTTTAAAAAATATGGATGGATTATCTCCTTTTTTGGTGTGAAATATCCCTCTGTCTCCCTTTTAAGGCTTTACTTGTTTTGTGCATATTAATTATTATTGTATGCCAACAACCATGGATTCAAACAAGTGCCGACCAAAAATATTTGGAAAAAAAGTCTCCAGAAAGTTCCAAAAAGCAAAACTTGAATTTACTGATTGCCAGCAACTATTTATGTACCATTTATATTGTAATAGGTGTTATCAGTGGTCTAGAGATGACTTAAAATATATGTAATGAACAAGGTAGAGATTGTTGTCTTCAAAATACTGCCTAGATAATAGGGGCAACTTGGGAAAGGAATATATGGGAACTTTCTATATTATCTTTGCAAGTTTTTTGTCAATGTAAAATTATCCTAAAATTAATGTTTGTTTAATTAAACAGAAAAAATAAAGTATATGGGAGGATGTATATAAGTTATGTGCAAATACTATACCATTTTATATAAAGGACTTGACCACCCACAGATTTTGATATCTGTGAGGGATCCTGCAACCAGTTCCCCAAGGATATTGAGGGATGACTCAATACAGTATAATATATTGCTTTATATTTGTTTTAAAAATAGCCATAGCTAACCTTTACACTTTTTAGTTAGCTATAGAGTTGCCATCTTTTAATTGGAGGTTTTGGCCCATGGGGATTTTTTAATCTATATATCTATTGAGATTGTTATCTGCAGTTTTATATTGTGCTTTATATTTGATGTATTTTTCTCTTGTATCTTTTCTTCATTCCCTTTGTTTCTCCTTTGTTCCCTTTGTTTCTTGCAAGCATGCTAAGTCACTTCAGTCATGTCTGACTCTTTGTGACACTCTGGACTATAGCCCTCCAGGCTTCACTGTCTATGGATTCTCCAGGCAAGAATACTGGAGTAGGTTGCCATGCCCTCCTCCAGGGGATCTTCCCAACCCAGGGATTGAACTTGCATCTCTTATGTCTCCTGCATAGGCAGGCAGATTCTTCACTACCACCACCACCTGGGAAACTCTTTCTCCTCTTACAGTTGGGTTAGTTTTACAAAATATTTTCATTTTTTTTACCGGTTACCTCTAACTTTTATAATATAAATATTTAAATTGATATTTTCCTACCCAAATCCAAAGTTTATCTATATCCTCTTCCTGAATGAAAAGAATATTGCTATTACCTTAGCAATAAAGCTTGGGGACTTTAAATTGAGATATCCCTGAAGAAACATCTCAGCTTCCAGGTTTTTTTTTGACACTAACTGAAATTGGGTGGCTGTTGCAGCTGCACCTCAGTCCAGCTTCTCCCTCTGCCCAAATTCCCCTTTCCTTGCTTCCTCATAGCAGTCTGCAGAAAGTTTCCTGAACACAAATCATACCAACTAGAATGCGCTCCTGGAGGAGCTAACCCACAACACTCAGGTTGTCCTCTGAGCAGTTTTATACAGTTTATAGTGGTTTTAAAACAATGGGCAGACGAGATGGTTAGATCATATCACTGACTCAATGGACATGAATCTGAGCAAACTCCAAGAGAGAGTGAAGAACAGGGAAGCCTGATGTGCTGCAGTCCATGGGATCACAAAGAATTGGACACAACTTATCAACTGAACAATGAATAATGGTTTTCACCTATCTGAGCATAAGTGGAGTCTTTACATAATTAACTGTCCCTCAGTTTGATTTGGGCTCCCTGGTGGCTCAGATGGTAAAGTGTCTGCCTACAACGCGGTAGACCAGGGTTCAGTCCCTGGGTCAGGAAAATCCCCTGGAGAAGAAAATGGCATTGATTTGACATAAATTCTCCCTTCAGATTTGATGGTCTTACAGCATGAACAAAAAAACAGTAAAAGTCCAATTTAAATCGCCAAATGTCTAAGAGATTGTTTAAAGATTAAGTTCATTTTTGTGTTTAACATTATTTACAGAGATTTCATGTTCTGCACAAAGTACACATAACAAGGGCAAATCAGCAATGATACAAAGTGAAATAATTTGATTTCCAATAATAACAGATGGTGGCCACCTGCTGTTTGTGTTAAATAAGGATCATGTTCAGTAATGCTATCATTTACGAAATGAGAGATAGTTCCCCATTTTCCACAATATGCAGAATAAGCATAAATGAATAAAGACATGACAGGTTTGGTGATTAAAAGAATGGCAAAGTTCCAAATTCACTACCTTAGTAAAGTCATTATAGGTTGTCGCTTTGCATCCTAGTGGTACAGGGTCAGTCAGTATAGATTAAACATGGCTATTTATAGTTACTGTCTTTTTGACATAAGGACTACCTAGTGGGACAATACCTGCTTGCCTTTACTAAAGAAAATGTAAAAGAATAGGCATAAAAACATACTGAAAATTAAAAAGTAGATTAAATATTATTTTACTACATTACTTAGTCCAGCACCAGTTGTAACTAAGATGTCAGAATAATGGATGCTTAATTCTCCATAACCTAAAAAAAGTCTTCTAAACCTAAGTAAATTATTTCTGAAATAAACCTGAATTATTATGCAAATATAATATGAATCTGAATTAATTCCAAAGGAAGCTATGAATTGAGTGACAAGAATACTGGACTTTGAGATTCTATTTACCAAAGATATAGTACTGTTCCGCATAGGCAAGTTACTTAACATCCCGGACACTAAATTTCTTCACTGTAAAATATGTGATACCTAAATTATGGTGTTATTTTAGTGGATCTAGTAAAATTTAATAAAAATATTTCTTCCTAGAACAAACTGGGTGCCTAGAAAATACTTGTTTAAATAGCAACATTATTTAAAATAAGAAAATATTTATTTATTACCAACTTTCTTCCAAAACAAGAGTGTACTTTACAGTGATGCATAAAATATGACAAAAGAGAATACAGTGGATCAGAGGCGATAGAAACTTTAAACAACCGGGTAGAAAAAAGAGGACTCAAGATAAGACTATAGTGATAATTACAAGGGCCTATTGGAGACCTCAAATTTAGCTCTTTCTGGAACTCACATACAAAAGTAGATATCATTCGGTACACAGATCTTTGCTCAGTAACAGTAATGATTACCCGTTCTTGGTATTAAGAGCTGGCAGAGATTTCTCTTGAGATTCTTCATAAAGAGGACAATGTTGGAAGTAATAAACAGCCTCCTCAGTGGTATCATTAAAACAGATGCAGAGACAACAACTTTATAGAACAGTTTCTAGGTGGGTTCCTTTCATTACTCCAAGGAGTAACTCAGTAAACAAACTTCTGTGGAGGTCAAGCCGAGGGCAAGGCTATTAAGTCTCGCTTATTTTCTGAAGGGCGCTTAGAAATATAGGGGCAAAGGAAGCAATTGCATTCTAGGTAACTAGATATGTTTTAGAATATCTGAAAGCAGGAAGGGCCTGTGCCCATCATGTCAGTTATCTTGAACACTGTTTTTCTCACAAAGAAATTTTAAACAGGTGAAAACAGAAGTCAGCTTAAATTGTAATCCTTGGAAAATGCAACATTCTTTGCATTCTTAGTATTCTTTGCTACTCGTTCTTCTCATTTAACAAATGTTTGAGCACTGATTAAGAGCCACATGTTGTACCGGGGATACACACTTCAGTATTGTAGTTCTGAAAACTATGTTAATGTGTATGTATATGTCTACACCTGACTCTACATCTGCATTCATAGCTGGCCTATTTCTATTTCTATACATCTCCCCCAACACACAGATACCCAGAAATATCAAGTGTTGGTGTCTGTCATCATCAAATTTAATATAGATAAAGAGGCAGTGGCAATTGAGCTTCATAAATTTATGAAATTATCAGCCTGTACTGTATTAACATTCTTATAAGGATCTGTAAATAGTGTGACTGGCTTCCCAGGTGGCTCAGTGGTAAAGAACTGCCTGCCAGTGCAGGGGTCGCGGGAGACACAGGTTTGATCCCTGGGTAGGAAAGATCCCTTGAAGAAGGAAATGGCAACCCACTTGAATATTCTTGCCTGGGAAATCCCATGGATAGAGGAGCCTGGAGGGCTACAGTCCATATATCGCAAAGAGTCGAACACAACTGAGTGATTGAGCACCAAACAGTTTAACAGAATATGTGCATCAATGGAAAGTTATTGTATTTGGTACAAAGAAGAGAGATGGCTACTGTTTCTTTCCCTTGCAGTATTATCAAAATTCATCCCACCATTCTAGACAGATAGTTCCTGAAGGTCAATTAAACATGCAAAATTTTAAGAAGTGACTTTCTAGGAAGTGAAGCTTATCCCATTAATTTATAATGAAAATGAATTCCCTTAGATGTAAACATTTATAAAATGGAATAGATGTGTTATGTGGACAACATTAAACATGTGAAAATCTCTAATGACTGGTTTCAGCAATATCTGCCAAGACCACTGAGGTGAGTTGATGTTTTATCCTCATCTATGTTGTGTAAAAATGATGAAATTTTTTATACTTTGTCTACCTTAAGTCTGTTGTCTTATTTTTTACTCCTATCATACGAGTCTAATTATAGCCCCTATTAGATGGGAAGTCAGTCCAGCCATTTAAAAACCATACAAAATGATTTAAGAAGATCTGAGAGAGTATGGAAGAGGCTCCCTTATGAGGGCTGCATGTGTTTAGTGCATAGATTCAGTTGCATCAATTTTAACTATTCAAAATAAAATTCTGTGTTTTTTCACTTGATGGCTTCACACAGATAGTTGGATGTATTGGTTAAAAGACATTTGGATAAATTAAGCTCTATCGTAGTCATACTGAATTTGGTAATAAGGAGTTCATGATCTGAGCCACAGTCAGCTCCTGGTCTTGTTTTTGTTGACTGTATAGAGCTTCTCCATCTTTGGCTGCAAAGAATATAATCAATCTGATTTTGGTGTTGACCATCTGGTGATGTCCATGTGTAGACTCTTCTCTTGTGTTGTTGAAAGAGAGTGTTTGCTATGACCAGTGCATTTTCTTGGCAAAACTCTATTAGCCTTTGCCCTGCTTCATTCCGCATTCCAAGGCCACATTTGCCTGTTACTCCAGGTGTTTCTTGACTTCCTACTTTTGCATTCCAGTCCCCTATAATGAAAAGGACATCTTTTTTGGGTGTTAGTTCTAAAAGGTCTTGTAGGTCTTCATAAAACCATTCAACTTCAGCTTCTGCAGTGTTACTGGTGGGGGCATAGACTTGGATAACTGTGATATTGAATGGTTTGCCTTGGAGACGAACAGAGATCATTCTGTCATTTTTGAGATTGCATCCAAGTACTGCATTTCGGACTCTTTTGTTGACCATGATGGCTACTCCATTTCTTCTGAGGGATTTCTGCCTGCAGTAGTAGATATACTGGTCATCTGAGTTAAATTCACCCATTCTAGTCCATTTTAGTTCGCTGATTCCTAGAATGTCGATTTTCACTCTTGCCATCTCTTGTTTGACCACGTCCAATTTGCCTTGATTCATGGACCTAACATTCCAGGTTTCTATGCAATATAACTCTTTACAGCATCAGACCTTGCTTCTACCACCACTAACATCCACAGCTGGGTATTGTTTTTGCTTTGGCTTCATCCCTTCATTCTTTCTGGAGTTATTTCTCCACTGACCTCCAGTAGCATATTGGGAACCTACTGACCTGGGGAGTTCCTCTTTCAGTATCCTATCATTTTGCCATTTCATACTGTTCATAGGGTTCTCAAGGCAAGAATACTGAAGTGGTTTGCCATTCCCTTCTCCAGTGGACCACATTCTGTCAGATGTCAAAGATGGAGAAGCTCTATACAGTCAACAAAAACAAGACCAGGAGCTGACTGTGGCTCAGATCATGAACTCCTTATTACCAAATTCAGACTCAAATTGAAGAAAGTAGGGAAAACCGCTAGACCATTCAGGTATGACCTAAATCAAATCCCTTATGATTATACAGTGGAAGTGAGAAATAGATTTATGGGCCTAGATCTGATAGATAGAGTGCCTAATGAACTAGGGAATGAGGTTTGTGACATTGTACAGGAGACAGGGATCAAGACCATCCCCATGGAAAAGAAATGCAAAAAAGCAAAATGGCTGTCTGGGGAGGCCTTACAAATAGCTGTGAAAAGAAGAGAGGTGAAAAGCAAAGGAGAAAAGAAAAGATATAAGCATCTGAATGCAGAGTTCCAGAGAATAGCAAGAAGAGACAAGAAAGATTTCTTCAGCAATCAATCCAAAGAAATAGAGGAAAACAAGAGAATGGGAAAGACTAGAGATCTCTTCAAGAAAATTAGAGATACCAAGGGAGCATTTCATGCAAAGATGGGCTCAATAAAGGACAGAAATGGTCTGGACCTAACAGAAGCAGAAGATATTAAGAAGAGGTGGCAAGAATACACAGAAGAACTGTACAAAAAAGGTCTTCACGACCCAGATAATCATGATGGTGTGATCACTAATCTAGAGCCAGACATCCTGGAATGTGAAGACAAGTGGGCCTTGGAAAGCATCACTATGAACAAAGCTAGTGGACGTGATCACATTCCAGCTGAGCTGTTTCAAATCCTGAAAGATGATGCTGTGAAAGTGCTGCACTCCATATGCCAGCAAATTTGGAAAACTCAGCAGTGGCCACAGGACTGGAAAAGGTCAGTTTTCATTTCAATCCCAAAGAAAGGCAATGCCAAACAATGCTCAAACTACCGCACAATTGCACTCATCTCACATGCTAGTAAAGTAATGCTCAAAATTCTCCAAGCCAGACTTCAGCAATATATGAACCGTGAACTTCCTGATGTTCAAGCTGGTTTTAGAAAAGGCAGAGGAACCAGAGATCAAATCACGAACATCTGTTGGATCATCGAAAAAGCAAGAGGGTTCCAGAAAAACATCTATTTCTGCTTCATTGACTATGCCAAAGCCTTTGACTGTTTGGATCACAAGAAACTGGAAAATTCTGAAAGAGATGCAAATACCAGACTACCTGACGTGCCTCTTGAGAAATCTGTATGCAGGTCAGGAAGCAACAGTTAGAACTGGACATGGAACAACAGACTGGTTCCAAATAGGAAAAGGAGTACGTCAAGGCTGTCTATTGTCACCCTGCTTATTTAACTTCTATGCAGAGTACATCATGAGAAACGCTGGACTGGAAGAAGCACAAGCTGGAATCAAGATTGCTGGGAGAAATATCAATCACCTCAGATATGCAGATGACACCACCCTTATGGCAGAAAGTGAAGAGGAACTAAAAAGCCTCTTGATGAAAGTGAAAGAGGAGAGTGAGAAAGTTGGCCTAAAGCTCCACATTCAGAAAACGAAGATCATGGCATCCGGTCCCATCACTTCATGGAAAACAGATGGGGAAACAGTGGAAACAGTGTCAGACTTTATTTTTGGGGGCTCCAAAATCACTACAGATGGTGATTGCAGCCATGAAATTAAAAGACGCTTACTCCTTGGAAGAAAAGTTATGACCAACCTAGATAGTATATTCAAAAGCAAAGACATTACTTTGCCAACTAAGGTCCATCTAGTCAAGGCTATGATTTTTCCAGTGGTCATGTATGGATGTGAGAGTTGGACTGTGAAGAAATCTGAGCACCAAAGAATTGATGCTTTTGAACTGTGGTGTTGGGGAAGACTCTTGAGGGTCCCTTGGACTGCAAGGAGATCCAACCAGTCCATTCTGAAGGAGATCAGCCCTGGGATTTCTTTGGAAGGAATGATGCTGAAGCTGAAACTCCAGTACTTTGGCCACCTCATGTGAAGAGTTGACTCATTGGAAAAGACTCTGATGCTGGGAGGGATTGAGGGCAGGAGGAGAAGGGGACGACCCAGGATGAGATGGCTGGATGGCATCACTGACTCGGTGGACGTGAGTCTGAGTGAAGTCCGGGAGTTGGTGATGGACAGGGAGGCCTGGCGTGCTGCGATTCATGGGGTCACAAAGAGTCGGACATGACTGAGCGACTGAACTGAACTGATAGTCATACTTCCATTTTTTTTTTTATTGAACTTAGATTCCTGCTACTTATTTTGCCAAGGAATAAAACAAGTAAACTAATAGAACTTTTTAAGGAATAGAAGTCACTAAGGGAGATAAAGATTCTTAAGGTAGTAATAATAATGATAATAATAATAGTTACCATAATTATATTGAAGTCAATAATGGTAGCTTGGTGGCTAGCATGTACCAGGCACAATGCAAAGCACTTTATCTGTTAAAGTTCATTTTCAGTTCAGTTCATTTGCTCAGTCGTGTCTGACTCTTTTCACCCCCATGGTGTGCAGCACACCAGGCTTCCCTGTCCATCATCAACTCCCAGAGCTTGCTCAAACTCATGTCCCTCAAGTCGGTGATGACATCCAACTATCTCATCCTCTGTCATCCCCTTCTCCTCCTGCCTTCAATCTTTCCCAGCATCAGGGTCTTTAATCCTCCACAAATACACAGGGTTGAAACCATTTGTCTTAAAATGTCTTTAGAGTGCCCCCATTTTAAAGAATGAGAACCATTTTATTCAGTATAAAATTCTAGGGGCAAGTTGTACTGTTTTACTGACAGTAAATATATAAATATCACTTTAAAGATGATTGATGTGTCTTATTTTCCATTTAAAAGAATGAATACACCTGGCTTCTTTCATTTGGTACAATGTGAGATTCATATATCTTTCCACATGTATTAGTAACTTACTTTTATTGATGAATAATGTTTCATAATAAGAATATGCTACAAATTGTTTGCTTTATCATTCATTCTGTTGCTTGATAGGCATTTGAGTAGGTTTTAGCATCTAGCTAATATAAGTAAAATTTTTATGAACATTCTCATGCAATTCTGTTAATGGATATAGGTTTTCATTTCTCTGTGCCAATACCTAGTAATACAGTTGATGAGTTCCAGAGGAGGTGTGGGCTTCCCTGCTGGCTCAGTGGTAAAGAATCCACCTGCCAATGCATGAGACACAGGTTTAATTCTTGGATCAGAAGATCCCCTGAAGAATGAAATGGCAACCCACTCCAATATTCTTGCCTGGGAAATCACATGGACAGAGGAGCCTGACAGGCTGCAGTCCATGGGCTCACAAAAGAGTCAGACACGACTTAGTGACTAAATAACAATAAGGGTGGGTTTATGTTTTACATTAAAAAACAAACTGTTGGAATGTTCCGAAGATGGCGGAGGAATAAGACGGGGAGATCACTTTCTCCCCCACAAATTCATCAAAAGAACATTTCAACGCTGAGTAAATTCTACAAAACAACTTCTGAATGCTGGCAGAGGACATCAGGCACCCAGAAAAGCAGATCATTGTCTTCAAAAACAGGTAGGAAAAATATAAAAGACAAAAAAAGAGACAAAGGAGGTAGGAAGGGAGCTCCATCCTGGAAAGGGAGTCCCATCCCGGGAAGGGAGTCTTAAACAGAGAGATTTCCAAACACCAGGAAACACTCTCACTGCCGAGTCTGTGGCGAGCCTTGGAAGCACAGAGGGCAACATAACAGAGAAGAAAAATAAATAATTAAAACCACAGATTATGAGCCCAGCGGTAACTCCCCCAGCAGAGAAGCAGTGCAGATGCTTGCATCCACCACTAGCAAGTGGGGGCTGGGCAGGGAGGCACAGGCTGCAGTGCTTTTTTAAGAATCAGCCAGAATGCCCCGAATGTAACCAGAGTGAACTAACTTGGGCTAGCATACCAGACTGTGGGATAGCTACCACATGAAAAGCTCTAACATAAGACACTGCCAGGACCGCGCACAGAACAAAGGATGGAACAGAAATAGCCAGCTGTAGACCATCCCCCACCGGTGACAGGCAGCCAAAGCCATAAGGGCTGGAAGGGGGCAATCACAGCCCCAGAGAGACTTTACCTACCAAACTGCAAGCAGGCTTCTTTGCTAACTAAGACTTATTGGGGTTCTGGACAGTCACCATCTGCCTGACAAGGGGCACTCCAGCAGTACACCCAGAAAACTGAGCAGCAGGGAAAGGCGATAAGTCGCAGCACCCGCGCTTGCCAAACTCCTGAGCTACTCGGTCCTGGGAAGGGCACAAAACGCAGGCCCAACCGAATCTGCGCCTCTGAGGACTACCTGAGAGCCGAGCCTGAGCGGCTTAGACCGGGGAGGTGCATGCAGCCTAGGGCCAGCCTCAGACAGTTCCCAGTGGAGCAACATAGAGCCTGAGTGGTGTGTACCGCAAGCAGGGGCAGGCCCAGCGGGGCTGAGACACTGCAAGCACAAGCCAGTGTCATTTGTTTGCAGCATCCCTCCCTCCCCACAGCGCAACTGAACAAGTGAGCCTAAAAAAAAAAAAAAAGTGTTCCCCACCACCCTCCTTGTGTCAGGGTGGAAATTAGACACTGAAGAGACCAGCAAACAGAAGAAGCTAAACAGAGGGAACCTCCTTGGAAGTGACCCCACACTGCCCACAACACCAGAGAAAGTCCCAGAAATATCTTTACTATTTTTACGACCATTCTCTCTTTTTGTTGTTGTTGTTGATGTTGTTGTTTGATTGTTTTTTCTTTTCTTTTTCTTCTCCTTTTTTTTTAACTTTTTAAATTTTTTAAGTCCTCTATTTCTCCTTTAACTTTAATTTTTATAACCTACTGTCACTTTTCAAAAAAAAAAGACCCTATTTTTAAAGCAAACACCATATATATTTTTTGTGTGTGGTTGTTGTTGTTGTTTTTTAATAATTCTCATGACTTTGTCTTTTTCTTTCTTCTTATTCTTCTTTTCTTTAATATTGTATTTTTGAAAATCCAACCTCTACTCTAGATTTTTAATCTTTGCTTTTTGGTATTTGTTGTCAATTTTGTACATTTAAAAACCCAATCTTCAGTACCCAATTTTACCTGAGAGCGAGATTACTGGCTTGACCACTCTCTCCTCCTTTGGACTCTCCTTTTTCTCCACCAGGTTGTCTCTGTCTCCTCCCTCCCCCTTCTCTTCTCTACCCAACTCTGTGAATCTCTGTGTGTTCTAGACGATGGAGAACACTTAGGGAACTGGTTACTGGCTGGATCTGTCTCTCTCCTTTTCATTTCCCGCTTTTATCCTCCTGGCCACCTCTGTCTACTTCCTCCCTCTCCTCTTCCCTGTATAACTCCGTGAACATCTCTGAGGGGTCCAGACTGAGGAGAGCACATAAGGAAGTGATTGCTGGCTAGCTTGCTCTCTCCTCTCTTGATCCCACCTCATCTCATTCCACTCACCTCTAACTACCCCCTCCCTCTTCTCTTCTCTTCTCCAGGTAACTCAGTGAACCTCTCTGCATGTCCCTCAATGTGGAGAAACTTTTCATCTTTAACCTAGATGTTTTATCATCAGTGCTGTATAGATGGAGAAGTCTTGAGGCTACTGTAAAAATAAAACTAAAAACCAGAAGCAGGAGGCTTAAGTCCAAATCCTGAGAACATCAGAGAACTCCTGAATCCAGGGAACATTAATCGATAGGAGCTCATCAAACACTTCCATACCTACACTGAAACCAAGCACCACCCAAGGGCCAAAAAGTTCCAGAGCAAGACATACCATGCAAGTTCTCCAGCAACACAGGAATACACCCCTGAACTTCAATATACAGGCAGCTCAAGTTACTCCAAAACCATAGACATCTCATAACTCATTACTGGACACTTCATTGCACTCCAGAGAGAAGAAATTCAGCTCTACCTACCAGAACTCTGACACAAGCTTCCCTAACCAAGAAACCTTGACAAGCCACTGATACAACCCCACCTACAGTGAGGAAACTCCATAATAAAGAGAACTCCACAAATTCCCAGAATACAGAAAGGCCACCCCAAATGCAGCAATATAACCAAGATGAAGAGACAGAGGAATACCCAGCAGGTAAAGGAACAGGAGAAATGCCCACCAAACCAAAAAAAAAAAAAAAAAAAAAAGAGGAAGGGATAGGGAATCTACCTGAGAAAGATTTCCAAATAATGATAGTGAAAATGATCCAAAATCTTGAAATCAAAATGGAATCACAGATAAATAGCCTGGAGACAAGGATTGAGAAGATGCAAGAAAGGTTTAACAAGGACCTAGAAGAAGAGTCAATATATAATGAATAACACAATAAATGAGATCAGAAACACTCTGGAGGCAACAAATAGTAGAATATCGGAGGCAGAAGATAGGATTAGTGAAATGGAAGATAGGATGGTAGAAATAAGTGAATCAGAGAGGAAAAAAGAAAAATGAATTAAAAGAAATGAAGACAATCTCAGAGACCTCCAGGACAACATGAAATGCTCCAACATTCGAATTATAGGAGTCCCAGAAGAAGAAGTCAAAAAGAAAAAGCATGAGAAAATACTTGAGGAGATAATAGTTGAAAACTTCCCTAAAATGGGGAAGCAAATAATCACCCAAGTCCAAGAAACACAGAGAGTTCCAAACAAGATAAATCCAAGGCGAAACACCCCAAGACACATATTAATCAAATTAACAAAGATCAAACACAAAGAACAAGTATTAAAAGCAGCAAGGGAAAAACAACAAATAACACAGAAGGGGATTCCCATAAGGATAACAGCTGATCTTTCAGTAGAAACGCTTCAGGCCAGGAGGGAATGGCAAGACATACTTAAAGTGATGAAAGAAAATAACCTACAGCCCAGATTACTGTACCCAGCAAGGATCTCATTCAAATATGAAGGAGAAATCAAAAGCTTTACAGACAAGCAAAAGCTGAGAGAATTCAGCACCACCAAACCAGCTCTCCAACAAATGCTAAAGGATATTCTCTAGACAGGAAACACAAAAAGGGCATATAAACCCAAACCCAAAACAATAATGGTAACGGGATCATACTTATCAATAATCACCTTAAATGTAAATGGGTTGAATGCCCCAACCAAAAGGCAAAGACTGGTTGAATGGATGCAAAAACAAGACCCCTATATATGCTGCCTACAAGAGACCCACCTCAAAACAAGCGACACATACAGACTGAAAGTGAAGGGCTGGAAAAAGATATTCCATGCAAATAGAGACCAAAAGAAAGCAGGAGTAGCAATACTCATATCCGATAAAATAAACTTTAAAACAAAGGCTTTGAAAAGAGACAAAGAAGGCCACTACATAATGATTAAAGGATCAATCCAAGAAGAAGATATAACAATTATAAATATATATGCACCCAACATAGGAGCACCGCAATATGTAAGACAAATGCTAACAAGTATGAAAGGGGAAATTAACAATAACACAATAATAGTGGGAGACTTTAATACCCCACTCACACCTATGGATAGATCAACTAAACAGAAAATTAACAAAGAAATACAAACTTTAAATGACACAATAGACCAGTTAGACCTAATTGATATCTATAGGACATTTCACCCCAAAACAATGAGTTTCACCTTTTTCTCAAGTGCTCACAGAACCTTCTCCAGGATAGATCACATCCTGGGCCATAAATCTAACCTTGATAAATTCAAAAATATTGAAATCATTCCAAGCATCTTTTCTGACCATAATACATTAAGATTAGATCTCAATTACAGGAGAAAAACTATTAAAAATGTCAACATATGGAGGCTAAACAACACGCTTCTGAATAACCAACAACTCACAGAAGAAATCAAAAAAGAAATCAAAATATGCATAGAAACTAATGAAAATGAAAACACAACAACCCAAAACCTGTGGGACACTATAAAAGCAGTGCTAAGAGGAAAGTTCATAGCAATACAGGCATACCTCAAGAAACAAGAAAAAAGTCAAATAAATAACCTAACTCTACACCTAAAGCAACAAGAAAAGGAAGAAATGGAGAACCCCAGAGTTAGTAGAAGGAAAGAAATCTTAAAAATTAGGGCAGAAATAAATGGAAAAGAAACAAAAGAGACCATAGCAAAAATCAACAAAGCCAAAAGCTCGTTCTTTGAAAGGATAAATAAAATTGACAAACCATTAGCCAGACTCATCAAGAAACAAAGAGAGAAAAATCAAATCAATAAAATTAGAAATGAAAATGGAGAGATCACAACAGACAACACAGAAATACAAAGGATCATAAGAGACTACTATCAGCAATTATATGCCAATAAAATGGACAACGTGGAAGACATGGACAAATTCTTAGAAAAGTACAACTTTCCAAAACTGAACCAGGAAGAAATAGAAAATCTTAACAGACCCATCACAAGCACAGAAATGGAAACTGTAATCAGAAATCTTCCAGCAAACAAAAGCCCAGGTCCAGATGGCTTCACAGCTGAATTCTACCAAAAATTTCGAGAAGAGCTAACACCTATCCTACTCAAACTCTTCCAGAAAATTGCAGAGGAAGGGAAACTTCCAAACTCATTCTATGAGGCCACCATCACCCTAATACCAAAACCTGACAAAGATGCCACAAAAAAAGAAAACTATAGGCCAATATCACTGATGAACATAGATGCAAAAATCCTTAACAAAATCTAGCAATCAGAATCCAACAACACATTACAAAGAGCATACACCATGACCAAGTGGGCTTTATCCCAGGGATGCAAGGATTCTTCAATATCCGCAAATCAATCAATGTAATTCACCACATTAACAAATTGAAAAGGAAAAGCCGTATGATTATCTCAATAGATGCAGAGAAGGCCTTTGACAAAATTCAACATCCATTTATGATAAAAAAAAAAAAATCCCTCCAGAAAGCAGGAATAGAAGGAACATACCTCAACATAATAAAAGCTATATATGACAAACCCACAGCAAACATTATCCTCAATGGTGAAAAATTGAAAGCATTTCCCCTAAAGTCAGGAACAAGACAAGGGTGCCCACTTTCACCGCTGCTATTCAACATAGTTCTGGAAGTTTTGGTCACAGCAATCAGAGCAGAAAAAGAAATAAAAAGAATCAAAATTGGAAAAGAAGAAGTAAAACTCTCACTGTTTGCAGATGACATGATCCTCTATATAGAAAACCCTAAAGACTCCACCAGAAAATTACTAGAGCTCATCAATGAATATAGTAAAGTTGCAGGATATAAAATCAACACACAGAAATCCCTTGCATTCCTATACACTAATAATGAGAAAGTAGAAAAAGAAATTAAGGAATTCCATTCACCATTGCAACGAAAAGAATAAAATACTTAGGAATATACCTACCTAAAGAAACTAAAGGCCTATATATAGAAAATTATAAAACACTGATGAAAGAAATCAAAGAGGACACTAATAGATGGAGAAATATACCATGTTCATGGATTGGAAGAATCAATATAGTGAAAATGAGTATACTACCCAAAGCAATCTACAGATTCAATGCAATCCCTATCAAGCTACCAGCAGTATTTTTCACAGAGGTAGAACAAATAATTTCGCAATTTGTATGGAAATACAAAAAACCTCGAATAGCCAAAGCAATCTTGAGAAAGAAGAATGGAACTGGAGGAATCAACTTGCCTGACTTCAGGCTCTACTACAAAGCCACAGTCATCAAGACAGTATGGTACTGGTACAGACAGTATGGTGCAGACAGAAATATAGATTAATGGAACAAAATAGAAAGCCCAGAGATAAATGCACACACCTATGGACACCTTATCTTTGACAAAGGAGGCAAGAATATACAATGCAATAAAGACAATCTCTTTAACAAGTGGTGCTGGGAAAACTGGTCAACCACTTGTAAAAGAATGAAACCAGATCACTTTCTAACACCACACACAAAAATAAACTCAAAATGGATTAAAGATCTAAACGTAAGATCAGAAACTATAAAACTCCTAGAGGAGAACATAGGTAAAACACTCTGCGACATAAATGACAGCAGGATCCTCTATGATCCACCTCTCAGAATACTGGAAATAAAAGCAAAAATAAACAAATGGGATCTAATTAAAATTAAAAGCTTCTGTGCAACAAAGGAGACTATAAGCAAGGTGAAAAGACAGCCTTCTGAATGGGAGAAAATAATAGCAAATGAAGCAACTGACAAACAACTAATCTCAAAAATATACAAGCAACTTATGCAGCTCAACTCCAGAAAAATAAATGACCCAATCAAAAAATGGGCCAAAGACCTAAATAGACATTTCTCCAAAGAAGACATACGGATGGCTAACAGACACATGAAAAGATGCTCAACATCACTCATTATCAGAGAAATGCAAATCAAGACCACAACGAGGTACCATTTCACACCAGTCAGAATGGCAGCGATCCAAAAGTCTACAAGCAATAAATGTTGGAGAGGGTGTGGAGAAATGGGAACCCTCTTACACTGCTGGTGGGAATGCAAACTAGTACAACCACTATGGAGAACAGTGTGGAGATTCCTTAAAAAAATTGCAAATAGAACTGTCTTATGACCCAGCAATCCCACTGCTGGGCATAAACACTGAGGAAACCAGAATTGAAAGAGACACATGTACCCCAATGTTCATCGCAGCACTGTTTATAATAGCCAGGACAACCTAGATGTCCATCAGCAGATGAATGGATAAGAAAGCTGTGGTACATATACACAATGGAGTATTACTCAGCCATTAAAAAGAATACATTTGAATCAGTTCTGATGAGATGGATGAAACTGGAGCCGCCTATACAGAGTGAAGTAAGCCAGAAAGAAAAACACCAATACAGTATACTAACACATATATATGGAATTTAGGAAGATGGAAATGATAACCCTGTATGCGAGACAGCAAAAGAGACACAGATGTGCAGAGCGGACTTTTGGACTCTGAGGGAGAGGGAGAGGGTGGGATGATTGGGAGAATGGCATTGAAACATGTATACTATCATGTAAGAAATGAATCGCCAGTCTATGTCCAATACAGGATACAGGATGCTTGGGGCTGGTGCACGGGGCTGATCCAGAGAGATGATATGGGGTGGGAGGTGGGAGGGGGGTTCAGGATTGGGAACTCATGTACACCTGTGGCTGATTCATGTCAATGTATGGCAAAACCAATACAGTATTGTAAAGCAAAATAAAGTAAAAATAAAATTTTTTTTAATGAAAAAAAAAAAACTGTTGATACTTTTCTCAAAGAGATCATACCATTTTACATTCCTATCAGTGTATAAATTTCAACTGCCATATATCCTCACCAATATTTAGAACCATCAATCTTTCATTTTAGCCACTCTACTGAATATGTGTTGGTGTTTCATTGTTTTTAATTTCATTTATCTGATGACTTACACTGTAGATATACTTTCATGTGCTTTTGCTGGGCTCTGCTCAGTCACCTCAGTTGTATCTGACTCTTTGTGACCTATGGACTGTAGCCTGCCAGGCTCCTCTGTCCATTGGATTCCATGGTATTTTTAGATAAAAACTGAGGGAATTTATTGCCAGCATATATTCTTTATTCTTAGAATGTCAAGGAAATTTACTGATTTTTTAATATCTCTTTTAGGATGTTTGTTTAAATATCTTGCCCTCTTTTAGTTTTGTTGATTGTTTCTTTTTTATTATTAAATGGTGAGAATTTTTTTTAATGGTTTCTATTGATTGGCTGAATTTTTAATTTGGATGAAATTATTTATCATTTTCTTCCTTTAGGATTGGTGATTTCTGTGTCCTTTTTAAGAATTTGCCTATGTTCAGGTCATGAAGATATTCTCTGATTCCTGTCTTCTAGTAGGTTTACAGTTTGGACTTATGGTTAGTTTTTTTTAGGTCTAGGTCCATAATCCATTTCGAATCATTTTTTATATAATGTAAGGTAGACGTTAAAGTTCGCTTTTTTCCCATACAGATACCCAGTTGTATCAGCAACATTTATTGAGACCTCTCTTTCCATTGCTTCGGTTTCTGTCAAATGTCAATTGAACATATAAGTGAGGATCTATTTCTGGAGTCTCTTTTCTGTTTCATTGATCAAATTTTCTGTTCTCATGCCAATATCGTTATGCAGTTTTGATTATTATAAATTTATACTAAGCAGCATTTTACCTAGAGTCAGAAGCCATTACACATAACATGTAAGGCTCTTTCAACAATAAAATTCCATTTACCTCTTTCTTTTGTCCTGTTATCATTTCTTCTAAGGGATTCTTGCCCACAATAGTGGATATAATACTTATCTGAGTTAGATTCACCCATTCCAGTCCATTTTAGTTCACTGATTCCTAAAATGTTATTCACTCTTGCCATCTTCTGTTTAACCACTTCCAATTTACCTTGATTCATGGACCTAAATTCCAGATACCTATGCAATACTGTTATTTACAGCCTCAGACTTGACTTCCATCACCAGTCATATCTTGGGTGCAGTCGCAAAAATGACAGAATGATCTCCGTTTATTTCCAAGGCAATCCATTCAATACCACAGTAATCCAAGTCAATGCACAACCAATGCTGAGGACATTGAAGTTGAATGGTTCTAAGAAGATCTACAAGACCTTCTAGAACTAACACTCCAAAAAAGATGTCCTTTTCATTATAGGAGACTGGAATGCAAAAACAGGAAGTTAAGAGATACCTGGAGTAACAGGCAAATTTGGCCTTGGAGTATAAAATGAAGCAAGGCAAAGGCTAACAGAGTTTTGCCAAGAGAATACACTGGTCATAGCAAACACCCTCTTCCAACAACAAAAGAGGAGACTACACACATGGGCATCACCAGGCAGTCAATACCAAAATGAGACTGATTATTTTCTTTGCAGCCAAAGATTGAAAAGCTCTATACAGTCAGCAGAAACAAGACTGGGAGCTGACTGTGGGTCAGATCATGAACTCCTTATTGCCAAATTCAGACTTAAATTCAAGAAAGTAGGGGAATCCACTAGACCATTCAGGTATATGAATAAAAATCCTAAATAAAATCCCGTATGATTATACAGTGGAGGTGAGAGATAGATTCAAGGCATTAGATCTGATAGAGTCCCTGAAGAACTATGGAGAGAATCATGACATTGTACAGGAGGCATTGATCAAAACCATTCCCAAGAAAAAGAAATGCAAAAAGGCAAAATGGCTGTCTGAGGAGGCCTTACAAATAGCTGAGAAAAGAAGAGAAGATAAAGGCATGGAGAAAAGGAAAAATGTACCCACTTGAATGCAGAGTTCCAAAGAATAGCAAAGAGAGATAAGAAAGCCTTCCTCAGTGATCAGTGCAAACAAACAAAGGAAAACAATAGAATGGGAAAGACTAGAGATCTCTTCAAGAAAATTAGAGATACCAAGGGAAATTTTCAGGCAAAGATGGGCACAATACAGGGCAGAAATTGTGTGGACCTAACAGAAGGAGAAGAGATTAAGAAGAGGTGGCAACAATACACAGAAGAACTGTACAAAAAATCTTCATGAACCAGCTAATCATGATGATGTGATCACTCCCCTAGAGCCAGACACCATGGAGTCAAAGTCAGGTGGGCCTTAGAAAGCATCACTACAAACAAAGCTAGTGGAGGTGATGGAATTCCAGTGGAGCTGTTTCAAATCCTAGAAGATGATACTGTGAAAGTGCTGCACTCAACGTGCCAGCAAATTTGGAAAACTCAGCAGTGGCCACAGGACTGGAAAAGGTCAGTTTTCATTCCAATCCCAAAGAAAGGCAATGCCAAAGAATGTTCAAACTACCGCACAATTGCACTTATCTCACATGCTAATAAAGTAATGCTCAAAATTCTCCAAGCCAGGCTTCAACAGTATGTGAACTGTGAACTTCTAGATGTTCAAGTTGGATTTAGAAAAGGCAGAGGAACCAGAGATCAAATTGTCAACATCCGTTGGATCATAGAAAAGGCAACAAAGTTCCAGAAAAAGCATCTACCTCTGCTTTATTGACTACACCAAAGGCTTTGACTGTGTGGATCACAAAAAACTGTGGAAAATTCTTCAGGATATGAGAATACCAGGCACCTTACCTGCCTCCTGAGAAATCTGTATGCAGGTCAAGAAGCAAGTTAGAGCTGGACATGGACAACAGACTGGTTCTAAATAGGGAAAGGAGTACATCAAGGCTGTGTATTGTCACCGTGCTTATTTAGCTTATATGCAGAGTACATCATGCAAAATGCCAGGCTGGATGAAGCATAAGCTGGAATCTGGATTGCCAGGAGAAATATCAATAACCTCAGATATGCAGATGACACCACCCTTATGGTTGAAAGTGAACAAGAACTAAAGAGCCTCTTGATGAAAGTGAAAGAGGAGAGTGAAAAAGTTGACTTAAAGCTCAACATTCAAAAGACTAAGATCATGGTATTTGGCCCCATCACTTCATGGCAAATAGATGGGGAAACAGTGGAAAGTGTCAGACTTTATTTTAGGGGGCTCCAAAATCACTGCAGATGGTGACCGCAGCAATGAAATTAAAAGACTCTTGCTCCTTGGAAGAAAAGCACAGACATTAATTACTTTGCCAGCAAAGGTCTGTCTAGTCAAAGCTACGGTTTTTCTAAGAGTTGTGTATGGATGTGAGAGTTGGACCAAAAGAAAGCTGAGCACCGAAGAATTGATGCTTTTGAACTGTAGTGCTGGAGAAGACCCTCAACAGTCCCTTGGACTGCAAGGAGATCCAACCAGTCAATCCTAAAGGAATCAGTCCTGAGTATTAGTTGGAAGGATTGATACAGAAGCTGAAACTCCAATAATTTTGCCACCTGATGCAAAGAACTGACTCCTTGGAAAAGACCCTGATGCTGAGAAAGACTAAAGGCAGGAGAAGAGGATGACAGACGATGAGATGGTTGGATGGCATCATTGACTCGATGGACATGAGTTTTAGCAAGTTCCGCGAGTTGATGACGGACAGGGAAGCCTGGCATGCTGCAGTCCATGGGGTCACAAAGAGTCAGACACGACTGAACGACTGAATGACTGTACCGAACCGAACTGTTGTCATATATATTACATCATTATGTTTAAGCCCCACAATTCAGTGATAATTTTATTTTTAAAAAGCATGTGTCCTGTAATGAATAAGGAAATTAAAAAATAGTTCAGTTCTCTATATTTCCTCAGGTACCATCTCATATACTCTTTATTCCTTCCCATAAATGTGACTTGCGGCCTTGCTTCATTTTCTTTCAGCCTGTAGAATTTTCCTTGACATTTTAGAGAATATATGCTGGCAATAATTCCCTCAATTTTTATCTAAAATTACCTTTATTTTGCCAATATTTTTGAAATATATTTTGCTAGATATATAATCCTGGCATAACAGTTTTATTTTCTGTGAACATATACAATTATTCCATTATTAGCCCTGTTCTCACTAATGTAATGTGTCATTATTTGCTGCTATTATCATAATTATCTTTTTGTCTGGTTTTTAGTAGTTCTGTTGTGTTCTACTCATGTATGATTAATTTTTTTACTTATTCTTGGAGTTTACTTTGTTTCTTGGGTATTTATGATTATATTTCTTGGACTAAATATGAATAATTTAGATAGTTATTTCTTTGATATTATTTCTATCCTATTTTCTCTCTCTTCTTTTTTTCTGAGATTCTAGTTATTCATAAATTAGTGTGCTTGATATTACTAATATTAGGATTTGTTATTTTTGGTTTGAATATTTTTCTCTGAGTTCTTTAGATTGAATATTTTCTTGATCACTCCTCTGATGATTTACTATATCATCTTTAATCTGCCAGTAAGTCATCCATTATATTTTTTTATTTAAATGTTGTACATTTTAGTTCTTTAATTTTCACTTAGTTCTTTTTTATAGTTTTCATTTTCTGCTAATATTTCTCATTCATTCTTTTTTTACAAAAATATTTTCTTGAACATATAATGCCTGCTAATTCCAACACCTGCATAATCTCTAGGTTATTTTCTAGTGACTATTTTTAATTACATGCCTTGTTTTCCTCTTCTATTCACATTTCTCTGCAAAAAGTTTAACTTACATTCTAGAAATTGGGGATCTTCTGTACAGACACTAGATTTAGTTATCTTCCTCTAAGGAGTGTTTGTTTTTGTTCTAGCCGGTATATTTACTGGACTCAAATTCCAAACTGAATCTCTTGTGTAAAGGGCAACAGAAGAAATTTCTACTATTCTTTCAGCCTTCTAGATGACACTTTTCCCTGTGATCTCTGGATTCTTTCTGTTTCCCTCAAGGGCATTCCAGGTGTCAGCCAAGGATTTTGCAAAAGTGTACTTAAAGAGTTTGGGTCTTCCCCTTCTGCGGTTTATTCATTTTAAACCTTTTTCTCTAACAACTCTGAATTCCATACTCTGACTCTTTGAGATAGTAAAGCTGTGGTTCTCTGCTCTTGTATTCTAGCTACCCCATGCCACACTCTCATGAGAAAAGGATTTTTTTTAATGTAAATATATTGTATATATTCCAGAGTGGATAATTGTTACTGTGAGAGGTTCCATCCAATACAACATCTATCTTATTTGAAGCAGAAATTCTCACTTTGTGTGTGACCTCTGAATACATTTATTTATTTATTCTTTGCCTATTCAGAAACACATTTTTAAAGTACTCATTTTTATATTGGCAGAAGTTTTATAATGTCCAGAATATTCTGAAAATAAAAGTTTCTAAACTACTTTTAGCTTGATAATATGGTATGGCAGTATTATAATGTATTTATCTCAGGAAAAAATGAAATTTCTATAAAGCATTCCTATAACTTGATTTGAACATTACTGTGTTCTAGAGTGAGCACCAAGGTAAACTATTTGTGAAGCAGACATCCAACTAAATGTTGAAGGTGTTTCAGAGTAAGTTCTCCCTAACATTGCAGTTCCTACCTTATAGCCCCTTCATGATCTAGAGACAAAAACCTTTCTATAAATACTGACTAACAGTAATAATGGAAACTTTAAACTTGTAAAATGGTAGACATCTGTGGAAAAGTATGCTTTCTACTTACTTTTAGATATAAGAACAAAATATACTGTGATTATTCACAACAAATGAGTTTAACACTGAATTTCTGAAACTTGAAACCCAGTTTTATTTTAAAGCAGATTGTAGGAACAAATCTAAGAGATATCAGTAGTTAAAAATTGAAAAGACCAAATCCTTTGAGTGCCACTTTAATCCCAGATCAAACGAGGACTGCTGGTCCAAGAACTATAATCGATTTCATTTAAACACATCAGAGCAGTCTCGTGATTATTTCCATACTTCGCTGAAGAAGGAGGGAATGTGTAGAACATAAATGTTCTTCTTAGAGCTAATTGTACCATGCCCAGATTGAATCAGCATTTCCAACAATTTCTGTATTTCTTTTCCACATTTTTAAATACTCTTTATCCCCCAGGGCTAGAGTTACCCAGCATAACTCGTCTTACTTTACTGCAAGAATACATCTACTGTTGCATAGGAAAAGAATTCTCCTCACAACAGCACTACTCATTTACATGCTCCCTTGTTCTGGAAAGAGTTGTGTGGTAGCTTGGTGTTAAGGGGACATTGCAGCCATGTAACAGGAGCGTAGGTGTAGTGACACAATCTGGGTTGCAGACCTCAGAGCACATGGGGTGGGAGGTTGCTTAGCAATGGCAGATCAACACTGGAACGGGGCAGGACACCTCCTCCCATTCCCCTTCTCCTGACACCCTTCAAGAGCCACAATGGGGCTGTCAAAGTCCAAGCACTGTTCACCAGTCTGAAGAAGGAGCATCAGTGCCGCGTTGTCAGGAAAACCAAGCTGTTTCCTCTGGAGCTGACTCAGATACTGTAAGCTCCTTTAGAAAATGAGAGCTCAACTCTCACCTGTCACTCAGTAAGAATGGTTTCTTCAAATTCTGTCAGTCAGGAGTGATGTCAGGAATGCGAACTCAGCCCTTTCTCTGCCCTGTGTGGTTATGAGACAGATGTGGAGGGAGGTCTGTGAACAAGGCAGCTCTGTGCAGAGCTGTGAATTAGAAGCTCATCTTCAGAACAGTTTCCTCAAGCTCCCAACACTGTATTCCAGTGTTCTCCCTGGCAAAGCCCAACTCAGGCTTATTTCCCACCCTGTCAAAACTGACCTTGATCATTTCCCAATTCCTGGAGCCCCTCTCCCGTCCCTGTTCTCTACATAAGGCTGATTAACCTGTTTGGAAAAAAAAATTTTTCCCCATAGTGGCACTATTTATAAAAACAAAAACATAGAAATGATCCAAGTGCCCATCAACAGATGACTAGCTTAAGAAGATGTGGTATATATAATATACATATATATATTATAGAATATCACTCAGCCATAGCAAAGAATGAAATGTTGCCATTTGCAGCAACATGGATGAACCTAGAGATTATCATACTAAGTTTAAGTAAGTCAGACAGAGAAAGACAAATATTATATGATATTACTTACATGTAAAATCTAAAAAATAATGTAAATGAATCTGTTTACAAAACAGAAACAGACTTATAGAAAACTAACAAGGTTACCAAAGGGGACAAGCAACAGGGGAGGGATAAATTAGGAGTATGAGATTAACACAAACTACTACACATAAAACAAGTAAATAACAAACATTCACTATATAGTTCAGTGAACTATACTCAATATCTTATAATAACCCATAATGAAAAATAATCTGAAAAAGTATATATATAACTGAATCACCCTGCTCTATATCCAAAAATAACACAGCATTGTAAATCAATCACATCTCAATTAAAAACTATGTTAGTTTAGCACCATCATTATCATTTTAATTCTCATGAGTTAAATATCATGTATATTTGCAAAAAAAGTATTTTGAGCCTGTCATTTTTGGTATCTTAACCGTAAGATTTGTGTGTGTTTGGGGTCCAATGTGAATTGTTCATGGCCCTAAAGGGACTAAGGCAAACACACATGGTCCTCCCTCCCTTTCTCATAACCCTCCTCTTTTTTTTATTTTTTAAATTGAATTATAGCTGATTTGCAATGTTGTGTTAACTTCTGCTGTCACTAAAATGATTCAATTATACATGTATTTTGGTTTTTGTATTATTTCCCACTATGGTTTGTCACAGACTCTTCAGTAAAGTTGTTTATAAAATTATTATTCAGTACAGTTGTTTAGAAAATTATTAATAAAGATTTATGTTCATGGTTATATAAGCATTGAAGGGAACTTAGAGCCTCTTTATGTTCACAGTCTCATTTTACAGATTAGAGACCTTGTCTGCACATGACCATGTAATTACATGAGAGGAGAGGGCAATAGGTTATGTTTATTACAATTACTATGAAATCATATGTAATTAAACAATTAGTTGAAATTGAAAAATGGCAGGTAGTGAGAGTTATTACTAGGGAAAACTGATAGAATAGCTATCCAGAGACCTCTCTCATACCTGATATATTTTTTTGGTTATTATGTCAATACAGACTGTTCTCAGCTTGCAGAATCTCATTCCTGCAAGTATCAAACAACTGTTTGATAAATTCAGAGCTTACAGAAGACTCAAGTGGAAAGCTGAGTGTCAGTGTATTAATTAATAAAGAGAAACATAACTGTCAAGTAGACTGAGAAGAATCACTGATGTTGTAAAGAGTACAATATAGCTGAAATTAATAACAGTAATAATAAAATTTAAAAATTAATAGAACATTATATGCCAGGCACTGATTGATATACTTTAGAAGACACGTCATCTAAGCTTCTCAACAATGTTATAAAGTAGATACTGTCATTGTTCCCACTCCAGAAATAAGGAAGTCAAGAAACTTGACCATCACCATAAAGCTAGTAAATGGTATAGTTGGGTTGTGAACCCAAGTAATCTGGTTTTACCCACTCTTCAATAGTGCCTTAATAATGGTTCAGTAAACACAAAGGGAGAACATATGTTTAGATACCTGATTTACATTTTTGGTTGTTGGGATAAGGAACAAACCAACCCTAGTCTGTTCTCCACCTGGAGAGATTTTGCCATGCTCCCAGGAAGGGGGCCATTTGGCAACATATGCAGGCATTTTGTGTTATCACGACTGGAAGATGGGCTACTACTGGAATCTAGTAGGAAGAGTCCTGGAATTGTGTTAAACATCCTGCAAAGCACAGGATATCTGCCAACAAAAAAAGAATTACCCAGTCTAAAATGTCAGTAGTCCTGGAGGTGAGAAACAATAGTATAAGGCAGTGGGAGCTGTATCCAATTCCACAATGGAAATCGTGTCCCATTGGGTCATTCTTGCGGGGTTCTTGGGTCCAGGTGCTCTGTTATTTATAGCACCACGCTTGGATGTGCATTTCAAATTTTCCTTTCTGAGTTGCATTTTTCTGTATTCTAAAATGGTTAATTCCCAATATATTCAACAATTTGTCTCATTAGATGTGATTTAAAAAATTGTGTGCCCTTTCCATTACCTCCCAAAGTTATTTGCAACTCTAATACTGAAACTATCAAAATTAGATACAAATACTGAATCCATCTACATGTTTCATGTGATTTAAGCCAGAGTTCTGTTTTCATAAGCAAAGGCCACATTTTTTTCACTGGGATTGAAAACAAAACTAAGAATGATCATGAGCACCTTCAGTTCAGTTCAGTTCAGTTCAGTCGCTCATTCGTGTCCGACTCTTTGCAACCCCATGAATCGCAGCATGCCAGGCCTCCCTGTCCATCACCAACTCCCAGAGTTCACTCAGACTCGCATCCATCGAGTCAGTGATGCCATCCAGCCATCTCATCCTCTGTCATCCGCTTCTCCTCCTGCCCCCAATCCCTCCCAACATCAGAGTCTTATCCAATGAGTCAACTCTTCTCATGAGGTGGCCAAAGTACTGGAGTTTCAGCTTCAGCATCATTCCTTCCAAAGAAATCCCAGGGCTGATCTCCTTCAGAATGGACTAGTTGGATCTCCTGGCAGTCCGAGGGACTCTCAAGAGTCTTCTCCAACACCACAGTTCTTACTAACATTTAACCTAGGATATTTCACTCATGTAATCTATTCCATGTTACTTTTTCTTATCCAGACTGCAGATAAGCCTTTCTGATTAACTCAGAGCCAAATCCCAGAGTGTTTCTAAATATCATTTCTTGAAATTGGAAGAGTCTCTAGCGTGAAACAGAGCTATCATGGTCTGGGGATTTCTGCCTCTGACCCAGAACTATGACATGAAAAAGAAATATACAAATTTGGGGTTGTTGTTTTTTTTTTTTTAATCCTTTTATATACCAAAGTATGAATTCTTCTGACAAAGCTGCTAACTTTCACTACTCTTGTGTTGTTGAAAGAGGGTGTTTATAACCAGTGCATTTTCTTGGCAAAACTCTGCTAGCCTTTGCCCTGCTTCATTTTGTACTTTAAAGCCAAATTTGCCTGTTACTCCCAATATCTCTTGACATCCGACTTTTGCATTCCAGTCCCCTATAATGAAAGGGACATCTTTTTTTTTGGAGTGAACCATTCAACTTTAGCATCTTTAGCATTGCTGGTTGGGGCATAGACTTGGATTACTGTGATACTGAATGGATTGCCTTGGAAACGAACAGAGAGTATTCTGTCATTTTTGAGATTGCATCCAAGTACTGCATTTCTGACTCTTTTGTTGACTATGATGGCTACTCATTTCTTCTAAGGGATTCTTACCCACAGTAGTAGATATAATGTTCATCTGAGTTAAATTCACCAATCCAATACATTTTCTCTTCTCTTCTCTTCAACACACAAGAGAAGACACTACACATGGACATCACATGTCAATACCAAATCAGATTGATTTTATTATTTGCAACCAAAGATGGAGATGCTCTATACAGTCAGCAAAAACAAGACTGGGAGCTGACTGTGGGTCAGATCATGAACTCCTTATTTCCAAATTCAATTTCAAGACAGTAGTGGAAACCTCTAGACCATTCAGGAATGACCTAAATCAAATGCTTATGATTATACAGTGGAAGTGACAAATAGATTCAAGGGATTAGGTCTGATAGAGTGCCTGAAGAACTATGGACGGAGGTTCATGACATTGTACAAGAGGCAGTGATCAAGATCATTCCCAAGAAAAAGAAATGCAAAAAGGCAAAATAGTTGTCTGAGGAGGCCTTACAAATAGCTATGAAAAGAAGACAAGTGAAAGGCAAAGGAGAAAAGAAAGGATATATCAATTTGAATGCAGAGTACCAAAGAACAGCAAGGAGAGATAAGAAAGCCTTACTCAGCGATCAATGCAAAGAAGTAGAGGAAATTAATAGAATGGGAAAGACTAGAGAGCTCTTCAAGAAAATTGATACCAAGGGAACATTTCATGCAAGTTCAGTTCAGTCACTTAGTCATATCTGACTCTTCAATTCCATGGACTGCAATACACCAGCCTTCCCTGTCCATTACCAACTCCCAGAGCTTACTCAAACTCATGTCCATCTAGTCAGTGATGCCATCCAACCATCTCTTCCTCTTCATCCCCTTCTCCTCCCGCCTTCAATATTCCCCAGCATCATGCAAAGATGGGCACAATAAAAGACAGAAATGGTTTGGACCTAACAGAAGCAGAAGAGATTAAGAAGAGGTGACAAGAATACACAGAAGAACTGTACAAAAAAGATCTTCATGACCCAGATAACCATGATGGTGTGACCACTCACCTAGAGCCAGACATCCTGGAGTCCAAAGTTAAGTGGGCCTTAGGAAGCATCACTGTGAACAAAGCTAGTGGAAGTGATGTAATTCCAGTGGAGCTATTTCAAATCCTAAAAGATGATGCTGTGAAAGTGCTGCACTCAATATGCCAGCAAATTTGGAAAACTCAGCAGTGGCCACAAGACTGGAAAAGGTCAGTTTTCATTCCAATCCCAAAGAAAGGTAATGCCAAAGCATGTTCAAACTACTGCACACTTGCACTCATCTCACATGCTAATAAAGTAATGCTCAAAATAACAGTATTTGAACCATGAACTTCTAGATGTTTAAGTTGGATTTAGAAAAGGCAGAGGAACCAGAGATCAAATTTCCAACAACCTTTGGATCATAAACAAAACAAGAGAGTTCCAGAGAAACATCTATTTCTGCTTTATTGACTACGCCAAAGCCTTTGACTGTGTGGATCACAAGAAACTGTGAAAAATTTTTAAAGAGATGGGAATACCAAACCACCTTACCTGTCTCCTGAGAAATCTGTATGCAGGTCAAGAAGCAACAATTAGAACTGGACATGGACAACAGACTGGTTCCAAATAGGGAAAGGAGTACATCAAGGCTGTATATTGTCACTGTGCTTATTTAATTATATGCAAAGTACATCATGTGAAATGCCTGGCTGGATGAAGCACAAGCTGGATTCAGGATTGCTGGGAGAAATATCAATAATCTCAGATATGCAGATGATACCACCCTTATGGCAGAAAGTGAAGAAGAACTAAAGAGCCTCTTGATGAAAGTGAAAGAAGAGAGTGAAAAAGTTGGCTTACAACTCAACATTCAGACGACTAAGATCATGGCATCTGGTCCCATCACTTCATGGGAAATAGATGGGGAAACAGTGGAAACAGTGTCAGACTTTATTTCGGGGGGGCTCCAAAATCACTGCAGATGGTGACTGCAGCCGTGAAAGTAAAAGACACTTACTCCTTGAATGGAAAGCTATGACCAACCTAGACAACATATTAAAAAGCAGGGACATTACCTTGCCAACAAAGGTCCATCTAGTCAAAGCTATGGTTTTTCCAGTAGTGTTATATGAGTATAAGAGTTGGACCATAAAGAAAGCTGAGTGCTGAAGATTTGATGCTTTTGAACTGTAGTGTTGGAGAAGACTCTTGAGAGTCCCTGAACTGCAAAGAGATCCAACTAGTCAATCCTAAAGAAAATCAGTCTTGAATATTCATTGGAAGGACTGATGCTGAAACTCCAATAATTTGCCCACCTGATGCAAAGAACTGGCTCCTTGGAAAAGACCCTGATGCTGAGAAAGATTGAAGGCAGGAGGGGAAGGAGATGGCAGAGGATGAGATGGTTGGATAGCATCACCGACTCAATGGACATGAGTTTTAGCAAGCTCCGGGAGTTAGTGATGGACAGGGAAGCCTGGAATGCTGCAGTGCATGGGGTCACAAACAGTCAGACAAAACTGTGTGACTGAACTGAACTTTCCTAGCAAATACAAGCTTGTTACCAAGTTTGTTATGGGTTTTGTTTAAGTGGAACTTGGGTGTCAAGGCTGTTTGACTTATATACTGGTTTACAATATCATAGCCTTACATTTGTATAATATGTTTATGTTTCTTAAGTTCTATTTTATTTCATTTCTATGATAATCCTTGCAAATAGGTATGAATTATCATCTGTATTTTAATATGTTTTCCTTATAAGCATATTTAAAGAACTCAGAAATACAAGAGGAAAACATAACACCAATCAGAGATATCACATTAGCTACTGGTTACATATGCAATGTGTGTGACAGTGTGTTAGTTGCTTAGTCATGTCTGACTCTTTGAGACCCAATGAATTGTAACCCACGGGGCTTCCCTGGGCTTTCCTGGTGGCTCAGACAGTAAAGAATCTGCCTGCAATGCGGGAGACCCAGGTTCAATCCCTGGGTCGGGATGATCCCCTGGAGAAGGGAATGGCAACATACTGCAGTATTCTTGCCTGGAGAATTCCATGGACAGGGGAGCCTGGCGGGCTACAGTCCATGTGGTCGCAAAGAGTCAGACATGACTGAGCGACTAACACACACACATGCACACAGGCTCCTCTGTCCATGGACTTCTCCAGGCAAGAATACTGCAGTGTGTTGCCATTCCCCTCTCCAGAGGCTTCCTTCCATTCCCTTCTCCAGGGGCTTCCAGCAACTAACTTTTCCACATATGCAATACTTTGTATTTTCAGCAAAAGATGTGTAATTATAACACATCTTTACTTAATAATACACAGTCTCTTTCCTATGTCAATATTACTTTTCTATTCAATTTATTGAATAGATGTTTAGTATCCTATTGTAGGGACTTACTTATATTGATTTAGCCAATCCCTTAATGAAGAACAGTTGATTTTTGGTACAGCTTGTCTTTCATTTAAAGAAATGTAATTATGAACCAATACTTTATGCATACATTTTTATGTATTTGTCTTGTTTCTTCGGTTTCTTATTAAAATTAAGACCATGTTACCAAATTGCACTGAGAAAAGCCCTAATCAAGAGTCTTAGATGGTTTTGGTTCATTTCTTTATTCCCTTTTTAATACTAGAAATTATTAATTGTGTAAATATTGGCCAATTGATATTTCCTCTTACTTATCTTTTCCTTAATAATGTTGAACAACACTTCTTTTTTTATAGGCAGTCTACACTTACACTTTTTGAAATTAACTTCTGCCGTGGCCAGCACAAGCAAGAGTTGCACCTGCACAGGGAGAGAACGGAGTGTCCCCGCTAAGAAAAATAAGAGAGAGAGACAAAAGATGGGGTTGAGAGGATCAGACCACAAATGGCTGATGCCTTTCTTTATTAGGCTACAATATTTATAGGCTAAAATACGTGACTTAAGACATGCACAGGATTATTTTTTAACCTCAGGATACAATCACCAGACCCTTACCATTGTGTACAGAGCACTATAAGATTATCTATCTTACATGTTGCAGAAACAAGACATCTTGGGGCCTTAAGGGCTATAAAAATTCTTGAGGGTGGCAGGACAGGGAGCTTAGGAACATGCCTAAGGCTCTGCATACCTGCCGAGCAGCTCCCAAGACTTAACCCTTCACGGGCAGTCCCCCGCAGCTCCCCTCTCTTTATTTTTTAAAAGCTCCATAAGATGTCGGTGTTTTCACATGTAAAAATTCTTTAACAATACTACGAATAAAACAAGGAGCCAAACAAATCACGATAAGTACAACAGTCAAAACCACGCCCACAGCAATTATGCTTTGCCACAGTGAATGCAGGCTAGGGAAGTTAGAAAATAAATTTTGTAAAAAATTGTTGACAGTATCAGCTATATTTAAAGTAGCCTTAGGAGAATTTTCAATATTAAGGATTTCATTATGTAATTGCAATAGATCTAGAGAAACATTAGTATTAAACCAAATTCCTTGTAGATGTTTCTTCACCTTATCCCACGGAAAGTCAGATGCATTATAGGCCTTTTTAGTAACACAAATCCATTTATAATTAGCATGACATTGAATTTTCATACGAAAGTTAATGCTCTGAACTTGTTCCCCTAGAACTCTAACCACATCATATAAAGCTGATAATCTATCTTCTATTTTTCTATCTATATCTTCTTGTGTTCCCATTACTTTAGTAACGTTATATGACAAGGAATCTACAGTATGAGCAGCTTGAATGGATTGTGCTAGAGATACAGAAGCGGTAACAGCAATTGCTATAAGGGTGATTAAAGATACTATACCCAGAACAATCAGGCTTACACTTCTTTCAGTGCGGCTAAGAGCCGTGTTAATGCGTTGTAGCAATTCTAAAGCAGTCTCATCATACCAAGCTTTAGTTATTTTAACTGGTAACATTACAAAAGCAGGTTGTTTTACTATTATAACTTGTTCTCCTTTTGCAACACCTCTTATGCAATTGGTAAGTATGCAATTAGAACAATTTAAATGATAAATATTCAATGACAATGTTATTTCTATATGGCCTTGTATCAACATGAATGGGTAAGGGACACAAGCTCGGGGATATAAAAACCCCGTAACTCCTACATTACCATATTTACTCCCACTGATATTGGGTTGCAAATATAGACTATTACCATGACCAAAGGCAGCCAAAAGTTTCCACAGTTCTGTTTGATATACATTAGCAGTGTTTACAGAGAGAATGGGTGGATGCTGTCCTCGATATTCAGGAAAATCAGGTTTTCCCCCAGGTGCCCAATCCCACAAAAAGGTGGTATTTGCATTGTTGATGTTGTACACCGACGCAACCCGGGCTCGACATAAAGTCCAAGGAGTGTCTATTCCTATGCGGATGCTTAGATGTTTGTCACAAAACGGAATGTCGAGAGGTCCAGTTCCGTCACGGTGCGATCTTTTTCCGGTTTTTTCATCTATGCCAGAAATAGTCACTCGAGGATAGGATATATCAGCTGACACCTGTATACAGTGAGGATGTTGTAATTGATAAGAAAAGCACATAGGATATTGCGTAGTAAGACCATAAAAGGAGATATTGGCTTGCTGAGGGGAAATATGAGTGTCTGATTTTCCTCCTAAAAGACTTGTGTCGTTGACATAGACAGGTACTATTTCTTTATCCCATCCTAATGATTGAATCATAGGCGGGTCAGGAATGTATGCCCAAAAAGCCATAGCCTCTCGTTTTGTATCTGTAGCCTCTCCGGGATCCAGCGCGGCGCTTCGGCATCCTATAGTATCTAAGAGTATCCTGATAAGGCTCGAAGTCCTGATAAGGCTCATCAGGTCCCTGTCGGACTTTTGAAAGATCTTCTGTCTTAGTACTGGAGCTAGGGAGTTTTTTCCATGCCTGTCGGGCTGCATTTGATATTTGTGCATATGCACCAGGTAAGAAATTAAGTTGAGTATTAGTAGCCTGGAAAGCACCTTCACCAATCAACATTTCATAGGAGGTTTGTATACCTTGCTGCCGATTAACATCGGCTATACGAGCACACTGTTCAAAATATTCAGATTTCCACAATAAATAATCTCCCCCCGAAAGACAAGCTCTAGCTATTTGTTTCCAATCATTTGGGGGTAGATTCTGAGTACCCAAATTTTCTATCATAGCAACAGTGAATGGAGCGGTAGGACCGTATTGTGAGCAAGCAATCTTTAACTCTTTTAATTGTTTGAAAGGCAGCACTTCATAGAAACGCTCGTTGTTATGTTCAAAGACAGGAAAAGCAAGAGAAAAATCGGAGACAACCTCACCAAGTCGTTGTGCTTGTCTTAATGCCTTTCGTAGCGGAGACACAATTTCAGATGGCGGAGGAGGAGGAGGCCCCGGAGGGGGATCAAGACCCGCAACAACAGAAGGAGCATAGGCAGGGGGAAGAGGCGGAGCAGAAGGGGATTTTAAATTGTTATTAGGAAACTTAATTCCTGAGTTCTGTAAAGCAACAGTGAGGTTTTTTAAACATTCAACCAAATCATCTTTAGATGTTGACGCCCCCTTTTCTTGTGCTAAAAAACCCCAATCTTCTTGATGGTATTTAGCAGCTCCTTCGTCTAATTCCGCCTCATCTGTGGAGGAAAGTGAATCATCATTATCCGAAGGACGCGATAAGTTACAAAATGGAGGGTCACCTTCAATTCCCTCGGGAACAGCATACTTGGGCTCCGAATCAGGAACATGAAGAGGATTTTCTTCCTGTTTTAAAAAATTTCCTAAACGTTTTAATTCATCATTATCAAAGTCCAAGCAATCACGAATTAGTGTCCAAAAAGATAAAGTTTCTACAGGAACCTTTTCAGGGCCATGTAAAGTATAATGAGTCCGAATTTGTTCCCCTACCTTCTTCCACGTCTCTAAACTTACTGTGCCTTCTCTGGGGAACCAAGGGCAAACTTCTTCAATAAATGAAAGAAAATTGATTAATTTAGGTTTGGAAATAGTAATTCCCTGGTGTTTTAACATTACAGATAACATATGTGCAAACAATTGACGACTATGCGTCTGTCCCATATTTATACTCTCAACTATATACCTTACTACTCCTCCTTAATTTAAATCACTTGTATACTTATATACTCACTCTTTTCAGCTTAATAAGAGTAGTGGCGAGGAAAACTGTTGAGCTGCCCCACGTTGGGCACCACCTGCCGCGGCCAGCACAAGCAAGAGTTGCACCTGCACAGGGAGAGAACGGAGTGTCCCCGCTAAGAAAAATAAGAGAGAGAGACAAAAGATGGGGTTGAGAGGATCAGACCACTAATGGCTGATGTCTTTCTTTATTAGGCTACAATATTTATAGGCTAAAATACGTGACTTAAGACATGCACAGGATTATTTTTTAACCTCAGGACACAATCACCAGACCCTTACCATTGTGTACAGAGCACTATAAGATTATCTATCTTACATGTTGCAGAAACAAGACATCTTGGAGCCTTAAGGGCTATAAAAATTCTTGAGGGTGGTGGGACAGGGAGCTTAGGAACATGCCTAAGGCTCTGCATACCTGCCGAGCAGCTCCCAAGACTTAACCCTTCACGGGCAGTCCCCCGCAAACTTCCTAATCATTCCCAAATTTCTTCAGGTTTTTCTTTCCCATTAATTTGATTTGTTTTCTTGACCGGTTTACAGGAGTTCTTTGTATCTTGCTGTGCTATGCTTAGCTGCTCAGTCATATCTAACTCTTTGTGACCCCATGGACTGTAGCCTGCCAGGCTCTTCTGTCCATGGGGATTCTCCAAGCAAGAATACTGGGGTGGGTTTCCATTCCCTCCTCCAGGGGATCTTTCCAACCCAGGGATCGAACCCAGGTCTCCTGCACTGCAGGCAGATTTTTACTGTCTGAGCCACCTGAGAAACCCAAGAATACAGGAGTGGATAGCCTATGCCTTCTCTAGGGGAATCTTCCTGACCCAGGAGTTGAACTGGGGTCTCCAGCATTGCAGGTGGATTCTTTACCAGCTGAGCTACCAGGGAAGCCCCTTTATATCTTAGGAATAGTAAAATCTTTCTTATTACATGTTGCTAATGACATCTTTGTCTTATAGAAAATAAATTTTAAAAAAAAGAGAGAGAGAGAAAACAAGTAAGGTTTGAGGGAGTTAACTTAAATGTCCAAGGTACAAGTGTCAAAATCATGACTAAATGCTAGATCTGATGCTGTGTTTTTTTTTTAATTCACCTTTGTCATTGCCTTTCTTAAATGAAACAATTAGAAATACAGTAGCTGCAAGAATAATTGCATTTTGAGGATGAATTCCTCCTGAGATATTTTTAGAGTGATTACTAGAATAATTATATGCTGCCCTATGGGAAACTAATATTTCTTGCATTCTCCTAAAGTCCATGTGCCTGATATAATTCCTGACACATAGTAGACATCCTATAAATATTTGTGAATGGACGAATTAGTATGCTGTATCCTGTGGTTTTAGTGATAAAAGACACAGTCTCAGCATTCAAAGAACTCCCAGTCTTGCGGAGGTGACAGATGAAAGATAGACAAAATGATCCAATATGGGATGAATGTTATCATGGAAATGAGCATAGAGTCAATATGATACCTAAGTGAATGTTAAAAATAATTGACAATGACTCTCAAATGCCCTTCTGCAAATATATTAGCTAAGAGCACACTGTCTTACAATGTGACATTTTTCTTTAGAGAAAAGTAATGAAGTAATAAAAAGCACAGAGTCTTTAGAGTCAGATATAGCTGAACTTAAGGTCTAGCTGTACTACTTTCTATCTGAATACGATCCCTTCTGTGAACCTGAACATTTTTACCTATTGACATCAATTTGTTGTTTAGTCACTAAGTCGTGTCTGACTCTTTTGTCACCCATGGACTGTAGCACACTAGGCTCCTCTGCCCATGGGATTTCCCAGGCAAGAATACAGGAGAGGGTTGTCATTTCCTTCTCCAGAGAATCTTCCTGCCCCTGGAACTGAATCAGTGTCTCCTGCATTGGCAGGCAGCTTCTTTACCACTGAACCACCAGGGAAGCCCTTGATATCACTAGCAATGTCTATATCCTAGGTTATTAGGAGGACTAAATGACAATATATTCAAATGGCTTAGCTCTTAGAAAATGCTCTAGAGACACTGATTCTTTCACCTGTTCCTCAAACAAATACACACCAAGGAAACCAGAATTGAAGGAGACACGTGTACCCCAATGTTCATTCCAGCACTGTTTATAATAGCCAGGACATGGAAGCAACCTATGTGTCCATCAGCAGATGAATGGATAAGAAAGCTGTGGTACATATACACAATGGAGTATTACTCAGCCATTAAAAAGAACACATTTGACTCAGTTTTAATGAGGTGGATGAAACTGGAGCCAATTATACAGAGTGAAGTAAGCCAGAAAGAAAAACACCAATACAATATACTAGGAAGAAGCACAAGCTAGAATCAAGATTGCCGGGAGAAATATCAATCACCTCAGATATGCAGATGACACCACCCTTATGGCAGAAAGTGAAGAGGAACTCAAAAGCCTCTTGATGAAAGTGAAAGAGGAGAGTGAAAAAGTTGGCTTAAAGCTCAACATTCAGAAAACAAAGATCATGGCATCTGGTCCCATCACTTCATGGGAAATAGATGGAGAAACAGTGGAAACAGTGTCAGACTTTATTTTGGGGGGCTCCAAAATCACTGCAGATGGTGACTGCAGCCATGAAATTATAAGACGCTTACTCCTTGGAAGGAAAGTTATGACCAACCTAGATAGCATATTCAAAAGCAGAGACATTACTTTGTCAACAAAGGTCCCTCTAGTCGAGGCTATGGTTTTTCCTGTGGTCATGTATGGATGTGAGAGTTGGACTGTGAAGAAAGCTGAGCACCAAACAATTGATGCTTTTGAACTGTGGTGCTGGAGAAGACTCTTGAGAGTCCCTTAGACTGCAAGGAGATCCAACCAGTCCATCCTAAAGGAGATCAGCCCTGGGATTTCTTTGGAAGGAATGATGCTGAAGCTGAAACTCCAGTACTTTGGCCACCTCATGTGAAGAGTTGACTCATTGGAGAAGACTCTGATGCTGGGAGGGATTGGGGGCAGGAGGAGAAGGGGACGACAGAGGATGAGATGGCTGGATGGCATCACTGACTCGATGGACGTGAGTCTGAGTGAACTCCGGGAGTTGGTGATGGACAAGGAGGCCTGGCATGCTGCAATTCATGGGGTCGCAAAGAGTCGGACACGACTGAGCAACTGAACTGAACTGAACACATATATATGGAATTTAGAAAGATGGTAACTATGACCCTGTACGTGAGACAGCAAAAGAGACACAGATGTATAGAACAGTCTTTTGGACTCTGTGGGAGAGGGAGAGGGTGGGATGATTTAGGAGAATGGCGTTGAAACATGTATAATATCATATAAGAAACAAATCGCCAGTCTAGGTTCGATGCAGGATACAGGATGCTTGGGGCTGGTGCACTGGAATGACCCACAGAGATGGTATGGGGAGGGAGGTGGGAGGGGGGTTCAAGATTGGGAACACGTGTACACCTGTGGCAGATTCATGTTGATGTATGGCAAAACCAATACAGTATTGTAAAGTAAAATAAAGTAAAATTAAAAAAAATTACCCATTTGAATGGTTATCTGCTGCTTTATGTCAAAGTTTTTACCTTTTAAAAAACCGTTACGAGTTCATTATCTTATATTGGTCTCTTAGCAGAACTTTGGACAGTCTGCAACAGACTTTTACCATGAGACTTCTGTCTTGCACAGAACAATTTAGAGATGCAAAGTATGTACTAAGAGTTTAAATTCTTCAAAAATATAAATAGTCTATGACTTTGATGTTCCCAAGAATGTAGAAAGCATTAAATAATAATATAAAATACTGAAACGTTGTTTAATGAAAGCTATGCTAATGCTGAAGAGATGGATTTCAATAAAGATTACCTTATATTACATTGCTTGTTCTTAAAAATCATAACCTGACTTTAAAGTGGTTGATTGAGATATATTCTTTTTTTTAAAAAATGCAGCTTTAAAACTGGTACATTTATTTCTAAAACATGAGTGCATTTCTGTAGCCACCAAAACAAACATTATTAACGTAGTAATTCATTGTTCTCCTTCATCTCTAGGAAAAGGAGAATCACAAAGCCTTCTGACTGACCCACTGCTTGCTGAACACAGCATGCAATTAAGGTACAAATGGATACAACAAATTATGCTATTTATTTGTTTATACTTCTCATTCCAGACAAGATTTTAGACAGCTTACTGTTCATTATGATAGAGAATGCCTAGGAACAATTCAATCTTAGTTTGTTCAGCCTGTTTAGAATGTGAGCTCTGGGAGGAAGAGGCCATCCTCCTGAGGTGCCATGTATATGCTAGTAGATGCTCAAGAGGAAGATTTCATCAGCAAAGATTGGGAATGTTTGAGTATTAGCCACTCAGTTGTGTCTGACTCTTTGCAACCACCTGGGCTGTCCGTGGAATTCTCCAGACAAGAATACTGGAGTGGATTGCCATTCCAGAAATATTGGGTAAGAGAAGCAAAAATTTAGACTAAAAACAAATATCTTTGATATTCAAGAGCTGTGTGACTTTTAAATTTTATTCTTGTAAGAGCCATGGCACACTCCACCCTCTGCTAATTGACGTTATATGTTCCTGTTTCCTCTCTAGCAGGTATTAGGCATGTTGTATTGGGTTCAGAGGAGAAGGAAATGGCAACCCACTCCAATATTCTTGCCTGGAGAATCCCAGGGACAGAGCAGCCTAGTGGGCTGCTGTCTATGGGGTCACACAGAGTCGGACACGACTGAAGTGACTTAGCAGCAGCAGCAGCAGCAGCATTGGGTTCAGATGTGGTTGTCTTTTTGACTCTGTGGCATAATGAGCTACCTTCTGGTGGAGGGTGAGGCCCTCTGAAAAAACTAGAGGGTTTTATTATCAATCACTAAGGAAAGAGGCCAGTTTCAGACTTGGATGGCTAACTTGGACAGGAGGGAGTAGAGAGACCAGACAGGTGACACCAGAACACCCTCTGTTCTGGATCACTCCCTCGGGGTCTAGATAGCAGGAGAGTGGAGGGCCAGGCTGGACATACATCGTGATGGGCTCTCGGAACCTCAGGTCATAAACTTACAGACAGATCCTATTTACTCATATACGAGTCTCTCAGTTTATTTCTTCCCTCTTTATTTTTCCCTAAGATGAATCTTCTTGATTTGGGTACACTATGCAGAACACTTAACCACTGGCAATTCACAGAAGCTTGTTTGCGTTGAAATCTCATGTATATCCTGCCATGGGAGTGTGACAAGACGGCCCTTGGAGGCCTATGTTCACATTTCCCAGTTATTCTAACTTCACAAGGAGCTGGTAGCCTTCCTCCTCTGGTACCTGATAGCAACTGATATCTAACTAATAAGATCGCTTCTTATTTTTATCACTTTTCCAGGAAAATTTGGACAACTTTTATCTATTTCATCAATTACGTATGCTTCATGCTGTCAATCAAAAGAGAAATTTCAATAATGTTACTTTTAGCAAGTATACTGAGTGTTTCTAAAATCACTAGTTGACTAATTTAATGGTAGAATAAAGATGATTTTAAGGAAAAACTATCCCTGGAAGAAAAACTATGACCAACTTAGACAGCATATTAAAAAGCAGAGACATTACTTTGCCAGTAAAGGTCTGTCTAGTCAAAGCTACGGTTTTCCCAGTGGTCATGTATGGATGTGAGAGTTGGACCATAAAGAAAGCTGAGCACCGAAGAACTGATGCTTTAGAACTGCGGTGCTGGAGAAGACTCTTGAGAGTCCCTTAGACTGCAAGGAGATCAAACCAATCAATACTAAAGGAAATCAGTACTGAATATTCATTGGAAGGACTGGTGCTGAAGCTGAAACTCCAATACTTTGACCACCTGATGTGAAGAACTGACTCGTTAGAAAAGACCCTGGGATCCTGCGAAAGATTGAAGGCAGGAGGAGAAGGGGATGACAGAGGATGAGATGGTTGGATGGCATCACCGACTCGATGCACATGAGTTTTAGCAAGCCCTGAGAGTTGCTGATGGACAGGGAAGCCTGGCATGCTGTAGTGCATGGGGTCACAAAGAGTCAGACATGACTGAGCGGCTGAACTAAACGGATAATCTTTTAATTTAAATTGAACTAGTCTAATCAAATATTCCATATTCAATGTTTTGTTAAGCTACAGAAGCCTGATTCTTCAGATTATCTGCTTTTTTACTAGAGGAGAATTATTTTGGATTTCTTTCCCTAATACGGTGTGATTAAAGAGCGACCACAGGACCTAGAGCTAAAGACATATTTCTACAATTGTATTTTCAAATATAAAAATACGGCAGGCTATCTTTTCTCGCCTCTGAAATATTTTTCCTCATGAAATTCCATTTTATGGTTCAGACTAATTTAATTGACAATCGCCTCAACGCCTCACATTTGTGAAGACTGTGCTGATATTTATGAAACAAGATAATATTATGAAACTTTCCTTCAAAAACAAGTTAGAAACTTCTTATGATTCTTTTATTTGAAGGCAACAAAACACATTCCTCTCATGATATAAAATGAAAAAACTCAATTACTGAAGCAAATGACAAGGTTTTCTCTATAATTCTGATAAAGAGTTTCAGAAGTAGAAATAGAATATAACATTTCTTTTTCTTGAGCTGTTACCAACAAACAGTACAAAGAAATATAAAAAAGTGATAAATCATAATGCAATCATTCAAAACAGTGCAGAGACTGTTTATCCATATGTAAATTTTCCTCTCTCATTCAGAGTCAAAAGCTGCAATATGAAAATTATCTTTTCCTCGTATTTTATTTGTTTTTCTTGCATCTCACCTTGAATCCCTTTTTCATGAGTTAAAAAGGGTATATAGGAATGGAAAGGGGACTTCCCTTGTGTCTCAGCAGTAAGGAATCTTCCTGCAATGCAGAAGACCCAGGTTCCATCCCTGGGTGGGGAATATCCCCTGGAGAAAAAATGGCAACCCACTCCAGTATTCTTGCCTGGGAAATCCCATGAACAGAGGAGCCTGGCAGGCTACAGTCCACGGGGTCACAAAAGAGTCAGACATGACGTAGTGACTAAACAAAATAAAGAATGGGAAAAAGAAAAAACAACAAATTTCACTACATAGCAATTGTCTTATCTAGGTACTAACAAGAGTTAGTTAGTAGCTAGTAGTGATAGTATTAGTAGTAGTTAGTAGTAGTTAGTTAGCAGTGTTGCAAAAACTTCTAAAAACTTTGCAAGAGAAACTCTTGAAAGTCAAGTACAAAGAGAAATACAGCCCAAAATTAAGAGCTCAGTGACCTGGAGGACAGTATCAAGTTGTCTGCATATATGCAGTTTGAGTCCAAGGAGAAGAAGTGGGAAAAAGGGAGTCAGAAAAGTGTATCTGTAGAAACAATGAAAAGCTGGAACTAAATTTCTAAAGTTTATGAAATCTATAAACCCACAGATCCAAGAAACTCACCAAACATCAAGAAGAGTATCTTTTAGTGGTAAAAAGAAAAAATTTAAAACATCCAGAAAAAATGGTATACTACATGTAGAAGCATAAAGGAAATAACGACCACAGACGTCACATCAGAAACCATGCAAGTCAGAAACAATATCCTTCAAGCCCTGAAGGAAACTGTCAGATCATAATTCTATTCCTACAGTATCCTACAAACCTTAATAGTTTTACCACATGATCCATCAATCATGATGCTAGATATAAATGTTTGACTCAACCCCATTGAGTCAAACATTTGTATCAACATAAAAACCTGCTCACCAGTACTTAATAGCAGCTTTATTCATAAGCACCTAAGCCTGGAAGAAACCCAGATGCTCTTTAATAGATGAATGGATAACCAAACTGTGATACATCCAGTGGAATGCTATTTATAGCTATTGGAGGGATTGGGGGCAGGAGGAAAAGGGGACAACAGAGGATGAGATGGCTGGATGGCATCACGGACTTGATGGATGTGAGTTTGAGTGAACTCCTGGAGTTGGTGATGGACAGGGAGGTCTGGCGTGTTGCGATTCACGGGGTCACAAAGCGTCGGACACGACTGAGTGACTGAACTGAACTGAACTGATTTAGACAAAAAGAAATAATTTATCAAACCATGGAAGAAACTTAAATGCATATTGTTAAGTGAAAAAAGCCAATCTAAAAGGCTACATACTGAATTATTGCAACTACATGATATTCTGAAAAAGGCAGAACTATAAAGACAGTGAAATGATCAGTGTTTGGTAGGTGTTTTATGAGTAGGGTGGGCTTCCCTTGTGGCTCAGATGGTAATATGTCTGTCTACAATGCGGGAGACACAGGGTCAATCCCTGAGTCAGGAAGATCCTCTGGAGAAGGAAATGGCAACCCACTCCAGTACTCTTGCCTGGAAAATCCTATGGACGGAGGAGCTGGGTAGGCTAGAGTCTATGGGGTTGCAAAGAGCAGGAGATGACTGAGTGACTTCAATTCACTTATGAGTAGGGGAGGGTAGACTAAGGATGAATAGGTAACTAAGCAAAAAGGATTTTTAGGATGGGGAAACTGTTCTGTGTGACACTATAATGGCAGATACAAAACATTATGCACTTGTTAAAACCCATAAAACTGTATAACATAGAAGTGGCCCTTTATGCTGGCTCTTTATGTAAATTATGGACTTGGGGAGTGATAGCATATCAATATTGCTTTATTAGTTGTAATAAGTATGCCACTAATGCAAACTGTTAATATTAAGGAAAGCTGTATATTTTGGGAAGTATATATGAAAATTCTCCATACAATATGTTTTTACTTTAAATACATTTCAAAACTACATGCAAATGAAATTTCTAGGTTAACTGCACTAGAATGGAAAAGATAAGGATAATGACTCCCTTTAAATTTTCATAGTACTTTTCCATAAACCCACTGGAATTTGATTTCTATGTATAATTTGATTATAGGCCCCAAATCTTTGAAAATCATTTATCTGTTAGATTTTTCTATGATAAAACTTTTTGGTGATCTATACTTTACAAAAAATTTTAAAAAACACAAAATAAGAAACTTCTATTCTTTGAAAGATTCTATAAAGAAAATGAAAAGCAATTTGCAAAGATTTTTTAGTCTGATAGGTGTATAAGAGAAACTGAGGTGTAGTCTCAGACTTAAGTAATGGCTGGATGAAAACATGAGGCCCAGCACAATGAGCTTTAACCTTCAAGTGTGGAAAGCAGGGGCACTCTAGCTATTAGAAAGTGTGATGATTTATGTAGATATAGACAAAGACTTAGGAAAACACTATCCAGTACTCCATCACCCTTTTGATTAAACTGAGTTCTAGCTTTTTATAAATAACAATAGTAAATTCAACAATATAAATCATAAACAATAAATAATAAATAGGAAAAGGAGTACGTCAAGGCTGTATATTGTCACCCTGCTTATTTAACTTCTGTGCAGAGTACATCATGAGAAATGCTGGGCTGGAGGAAACACAAGCTGGAATCAAGATTGCTGGGAGAAATATCAATCACCTCAGATATGCAGATGACACCACCCTTATGGCAGAAAGTGAAGAGGAACTAAAAAGCCTCTTGATGAAAGTGAAGGATTAGAGTGAAAAAGTTGGCTTAAAGCTCAACATTCCGAAAACGAAGATCATGGCATCTGGTCCCATCACTTCATGGGAAATAGATGGAGAAACAGTGGAAACAGTGTCAGACTTTATTTTGGGGGGCTTCAAAATCACTGCAGATGGTGACTGCAGCCATGAAATTAAAAGACACTTACTCCTTGGAAGGAAAGTTATGACCAACCTAGATAGCATATTCGAAAGCAGAGACATTACTTTGCCAACAAAGGTCCGTCTAGTCAAGGCTATGGTTTTTCCAGTGGTCATGTATGGATGTGAGAGTTGGACTGTGAAGAAAGCTGAGCGCTGAAGAATTGGTGCTTTCGAACTGTGCTGTTGGAGAAGACTCTTGCAAGTCCCTTGGACTGCAAGGAGATCCAACCAGTCCATTCTAAAGGAGATCAGCCCTGGGTGTTCTTTGGAAGGACTGATGCTAAAGCTGAAACTCCAGTACTTTGGCCACCTCATGTGAAGAGTTGACTCATTGGAAAAACTCTGATGCTGGGATAGATTGGGGGCAGGAGGAGAAGGGGGCAAAAGAGGATGACATCGTTGGATGGCATCACCGACTCAATGGATGTGAGTTTGAGTGAACTCTGGGAGTTGGTGATGGACAAGGAGGCCTGGCGTGCTGCAATTCATGGAGTCACAAAAAGTCAGACACGGCTGAGCGACTGAACTGAACTGAACTGAACCTGTATAGTTACTTGAAACAGGTACTATTCTAATTATTTAAATGCATGCTTGCCTTAACCAATTTTATTCCTATAATTTTATAAAATACCCACTATATCATTGCACCTATTTTGTGGATGAGAAATGGAACTTTATTGTAAATTAGAATAGAAAGTTTGAATTAACATATACACACTACTGTATATAAAATAGGTAACCAACAAGACCTACTGTACAGTGTAGGGAACTATACTCAGTATTTTGTAATATATTATAATGGAAAAGAATCTAAATCACTGTACACCTAAAACTACCTTGATACTGTAAATCATCATCTTTAGAGATGTTCGATAACGTGTCTAAGAAAAACATTGATAAAAGTAGTAGAGCTGTCTTTCAAGACTAGGATGGCTGAGCCTGAACCCACTGTCTCTAAATGACAGTGCATTGCTACCATTTCTTACCTTAAATGATCAGGCTTGCTCACTTGAGACACTGGTTGAAATAGAGAGTTTATTTTTAAATTTTTATTTTATACTGCTGCTGCTGCTGCTGCTGCTAAGTCACTTCAGTCATGTCCGACTCTGTGCGACCCCATACACAGCAGCCCATGAGGCTCCCCTGTCCCTGGGATTCTCCAGGCAAGAACAGTGGAGTGGGTTGCCATTTCCTTCTCCAGTGCATGAAAGTGAAAAGTGAAAGTGAAGTTGCTCAGTCGTATCCAACTCTTAGCGACCCCATGGACTGCGGCCCACCAGGCTCCTCCATCCATGGGATTTTCCAGGCAAGAGTACTGGAGTGGGGTGCCATTGTCTTCTCTATATTTACTAAAACAGTTGATTTACAATGTTGTGTTAATTTCAGGTGTACAACAAAATATTTCAGTTACACATTTCAGTTCAGTTCAGTTCAGTTCAGTTACTCAGTCATGTCCGACTCTTTGTGACCCCATGGACTGCAGCACGCCAGACCTCCCTGTCCGTCACCAACTCCTGAAGCTTGCTAAAACTCATGTCCATTGAGTCAGTGATGCCATCCAACCATCTCATCCTCTGTCGTCCCCTTCTCCTCCTGCCCTCAATCTTTCCCAGCATCAGGATCTTTTCCAAGGAGTAGGTTCTTCGCATTAGGTGGCCAAAGTATTGGAGTTTCAGCTTCAGCATCAGTCCTTCCAACGACTATTCAGTACTGATTTCCTTTAGGATTGACTGGTTTGATCTCCTTGCAGTCCAAGGGACTCTCAAAAGTCTTCTCCAGCACCATAGTTCAAAAGCATCAGTTCTTCGGCACTCAGCTTTCTTCATAGTCCAACTGTCACATCCATACATGACTACTGGAAAAACCATAGCTTTGACCATACAGATCTTTGTCGGCAAAGTAATGTCTCTACTTTTTAATATACTGTCTAGGTTGGTCATAGCTTTTCTTCCAAGGAGCAAGCATCTTTTAATTTCATGGCTGTAATCAACATCTGCAGTGATTTTGGAGCCCAGAAAAATAAAGTGTGTTACTGTTTCCATTGTTTTCCCATCTATTTGCCATGAAGTGATGGGACCAGATGTCATGATCTTCATTTTTTGACTGTTGAGGTTTACACCAGCCTTTTCACTGTCCTCTCTCACTTGCATCAAGAAGCTCTTCAGTTCCTCTTCACTTTCTGCCATAAGAGTGGTGTCATATGCATATCTGAGGTTATTGATATTTCTCCCAGCAATCTTGATTCCAGCTTGTGCTTCATCCAGCCTGGCATTTGTCATGATGTACTCTGCATAGAAGTTAAGTAAGCATGGTAACAATATACAGCCTTGATATATCCTTTCACAATTTGGAACCAGTCTGTTGTTCCATGTCCAGGTCTAACTGTTGCTTCTTGACCTGCATACAGATTTCTCAGGAGGCAGGTAAGGTGGTTTGGTATTCTCACCTCCTTAAGAATTTTCCTCAGTTTGTTGGGATCCACACAGTCAACGGCTTTGGGGGTAGTCAGTAAAGCAGAAGTAGATGTTTTTCTGGATCTCTTGCTTTTTCTATGACCCAAAGGTTGTTGGCAATTTGATCTCTGGTTCCTCTGCCTTTTCTAAATCCAGCTTGAACACCTGGCAGTTATACATTTGCATGTATCTATTCTTTTTCAAGTTCTTTTCCCATTTAGGTTATTAGAGAGTATTGAATAGAGTTCTCTGTGCTATACAGTAGTCCTTGTTGGTTATCTATTTTAAGTGTATCTGTCTGTACAATCCTAAAGCCCAGTTTATCCCTTCCCCTACTCTTCCCCACTGGTAGCCATAAATTTGTCCTCTAAGTTTGCGAGTCTGTTTCTGTTTTGTAAATAAGTTTATCTGTATCATTTTTTTAAGATTCTGCATATAAGCAGTATCATGTGATATTTGTCTTCTCTGACCTTACTGCACTTATTAAGATAATCTCCAGGTCCATCCATGTTGCTGGAAATGGCATTACTTCATTCTTTTAATGGCTCAGTAATATGCTATTGTGTATATGTACCCCATCTTCTTTAGCAATTCATCGTTAGGCAATGGCAACCCACTCCAGTGTTCTTGCCTAGAGAGTCCCAGGGACGGGGGAGCCTGGTGGGCTACCGTTTATGGGGTCACACAGAGTCAGACACAACTGAAGTGACTTAGCAGCAGCAGCAGCAGTACATCTTTCATTCATGTACGTGTCTTGGCTATTGTAAACAGCACTGAAATGAACATTTGGGAGCGTGTATCTTTTAGAAAAGTGTTTTTCTCCAAATATATGCCCAGGAGTATTATTGCAGGATCATATGGTAGCTCTATTTTCAGTTTCTTAAGGAACCTCAATACTATTTATCATAGTGGCTATACCAATTTACATTCCTACCAACAGTGTAGGAGGGTAACCTTTCCTCCACACCACCAGTATTTATTGTTGGTAGGTTTTTTGATGATGGCCATTCTGACTGGTGTGAGGTTATAGCTCCTTGTAATTTTGATTTGCATTTCTTTAATAATTTGTGATATTGAGTATATTTCATGTGCCTCTTCACCATCTGTATGTCTTCTTGGGAGAAATGCCTATTTAGATCTGTCAATTCTTGATTAGGTTTTTTGTTTTTTTAATATTGAACCACATGAGCTGTTTGGATTCTTTGGAGACTATCCCTCATGAGTTGCTTCACTTGCAAATATTCCTACCATTGTGTGGGTTGTCTTCCCATTTTGTTTATGGTTTCCTTTGCTATGCAAAAATTTTCGAGTTTAATTAGGCCCAATTTATTTTTGTTTTTATTTACAATACACTCTAGGAGATGGTTTCAGTGTATCTCCCCTCTGATGCACTCTTGCAACACCTACTGTCTTACTTGGGTTTCTCTTACCTTGGATGTGGGGTATCTCTTCTCAGCTGCTTGTGAATGTGCTGCACTCAATGTGCCAGCAAATTTGGAAAACCCAGCAGTGGCCACAGGACTGGAAAAGGTCAGTTTTCATTCCAGTCCCAAAAAAAGGCAATGCCAAACAATGCTCAAACTACCACACAATTGCACTCATCTCACACGGTAGTAAAGTAATGGTCAAAATTCTCCAAGCCAGGCTTCAGCAATATGTGAACCATGAACTTTCAGATGTTCAAGCTGGTTTTAGAAAAGGCAGAGGAACCAGAGATCAAATTGCCAACATCTGATGGATCATGGAAGAAGCAAGAGAGTTCCAGAAAAACATCTATTTCTGCTTTATTGACTATGCCAAAGCCTTTGACTGTGTGGATCACAATAAACTGTGGAAAATTCTTCAAGAGGTGGGAATACCAGACCACCTGACCTGCCTCTTAAGAAACCTATATGTAGGTCAGGAAGCAACAGTTAGAACTGGACATGGAACAACAGACTGGTTCCAAATAGGAAAAGGAGTACATCAAGGCTGTATATTGTCATCCTGCTTATTTAACTCCTATGCAGAGTACATCAAGAGAAATGCTGGGCTGGAGGAAGCACAAGCTGGAATCAAGATTGCTGGGAGAAATATCAATAACTGCAGATATGCAGATGACACCACCCTTATGGCAGAAAGTGAAGAGGAACTAAAAAGCCTCTTGAAGAAAGTGAAAAAGGAGAGTGAAAAAGTTGGCTTAAAGCTCAACATTCAGAAAACAAAGATCATGGCATCTGGTCCCATCACTTCATGGGCAATAGATGGGGAAACAGTGGAAACCGTGTCAGACTTTATTTTGGGGGGCTTCAAAATCACTGCAGATGGTGACTGCAGCCATGAAATTAAAAGGCGCTTACTCCTTGGAAGAAAACTAATGACCAACCTAGATAGCATATTCGAAAGCAGAGACATTACTTTGCCAACAAAGGTCTGTCTAGTCAAGGCTATGGTTTTTCCAGTAGTCATGTATGGATGTGAGAGTTGGCCTGTGAAGAAAGCTGAGTGCTGAGGAATTGATGCTTTGGAACTGTGGTGTTGGAGAAGACTCTTGAGAGTCCCTTGGACTGCAAGGAGATCCAACCAGTCCATCCTAAAGGAGATCAGCCCTGGGATTTCTTTGGAAGGACTGATGCTAAAGCTGAAACTCCAGTACTTTGGCCACCTCATGCGAAGGGTTGACTCATTGGAGAAGACTCTGATGCTGGGAGGGATTGGGGGCAGGAGGAGAAGGGGGCGATAGAGGATGAGATGGCTGGATGGCATCACTGACTCGATGGACATGAGGCTGAGTGAACTCTGGGTGTTGGTGATGGACAGGGAAGCCTGGCGTGCTGCGATTCATGGGGTCGCAGAGTCGGACATGACTGAGCGACTGAACTGAACTGAACTAGGAGATGGATTGAAAAAGATGTTTCTTCAATTTATATCGAAGAGTATTTCTGCCTATATTTTCCTCTCAGAGTTTATAGTATCTGGTCTCGCATTTAACGAGGTCTCTCTTTAATTCATTTTGATTTTATTCTCATGTTGTAAAAATAATGTTCTAAAGTCATTTTTTTACATGTTGCTGTCCAGTTTTTCCAGGATCATTTATTGAAGAGACTGTCTTTTCTCCACTGTATAGTCTTGCCTCTTTTGTAGTAGATTAATTGATCGTAGGTACACAGGTTTATTTCTGGGCTTTTCAGTCATATTCTATTGATCTGTATTTCTGTTTTTGTGTCAGTACCATACTATCTTGATGACAGCAGCTTCATAGTATAACTGTGGCTTTTAAGTCAGGGAGCCTGATTCTTCCAGCTCTGTTTTTCTTTCTCAAGATTGCATTGACTGCTCAGGGTCTTTTATTTTGCCATGCAAAATGTTTTTGTTCTAGTTCTGTGAAAAATGCCATTGGTAATTTGATAGGGACACAACAAACACCCATTAATTGTTTTGGGAAAGTGTGTTCAGGATTGCTTTTGGTTTTCCTTTTTAATCCTGGTTCTTAAGCAAGGATTTCCTCTAAAGCATCATTGGTTAGAAAGTGTTAACTGATTGATTGGGCAGTTTTCTCACATGCACACAGTGAGCAATATGCAGTGAAGACTTGGGGACTTGTTACAGAATCCTGGAATTGTTTTTCTGTGCAACTCTCTCCGCTTCAGTATTCCACTCTACAAATGTGATCACGCTGGCCACCATGGACTGAAGTTCAGTTTCTGAATATCATTCTTTCCTATATTTTGTCTACTTTTAGTTGTTCCAAGTAGAAGTATAAATCCATTTTCTGTCCAGAACCACTAATATTTTTATTTTGTTTTTTTTCTGAATGCGTTGGCATATTCCATTGACTACAATTGGGAAGGGCATTGTTTTATTATAAATGCTACACTGGAGTAAGCAAAGAACATTGTGGAATCTGGATTAAGAGTATGTGTGGGGCTAGGTGGAGAGAGGATAAGAGATAGATAGACTAGTCAGATAGAAAGATAGATAGATAGGTGAAATACTTTCTCAATGGAGAATATTTCTTTAACGGTTAAAATTTTTTTCCCATCTTGATTAGGTCTGATAGTGTTAGAAAAACAATAAACAAGAAAGCTTGGTAAACATACAGCACATTAGGAGAGAAATCAGGGAAAGGAAACCGACAATGCAGAGGGCAGGTGGAGTGGTAGACGTGTTATAATTTAAACAGAATGACCAAAGATATCAATGAAATAACATTTGAGTGATGTCCTGAAAAAAGGTGCATGGGGTGCATTTTGCCATGCAGTAGCATTTTAATTTTTATGCAGTCAAAATTATCAATCTGGTTTCATTTCATCTTTAAAAAGGTCTTCTCTACTCTGAATTTTTTTTAAAGTCTTCCATAACATTTTCTAAGAATTTGATGACATTTTCTATCCCAGTCTTTGAATGTGATAACATTTAACTTATCTGAAATTAATATTGAAGAAAGTTATGGAGACACAGATGCAATAGTTTTATTTTCCCAAATATTCAATTAGTTTATTCAGCACCGAAATGTTATGTATGAAACAACCCTAATTTTCTGAGTGGCAAGTTATCTTTTCATAAAATACATAATGACTTAGATCTACTTCTGGTTTTCCTTTAATAGCTCGTTTATCTGCCCATGATATGAGTGTGCATGTTTAGGCATCTCCTCAGCTTACTACCACTAATCACCTAACATTTTCCCACAGATATCTTGCTGATTTTTCCAAATATAACACAATAAATGGCATATAAATACCAAAAAAAAAAGCGTTAACTGATACTTCTAGATGACACTCTAGATCCAAAGGTATAAAACTAGGTAGCTTTATCAGATTACTAAAATAAAATTTAGTATTGAGACATATACAATCAGACACATTGTATTTAAGGTCTATTTCAATTATCTTTGATTGTTCTGGCTTTGTAAATTTCCATCACCTATAATTTTATGATATATCATGATAATTCATAACACAAAGGGTCCCAAAGTTGATAGTAATTGGTTTGCCACTAATGAAGATTGAATGTATTTACTTGGTTTTCTCCAGACTGATAATAAAAAGTAGAATAATAACTACTGTGAATAAGGTCCTAATAAACAAGAGACTTGGCAACTTTCTGTGTGAGTAGTTGAATTAAAAAAATTTTTTTTGCAGTGCTTAGCAAATAATTAGATTTTATTAGATCCATCAAAATCTTGATTGCCTAGAAGGATTATTGGACAAACTTGCATATTATTTACTTTGTAAAGAATATTTTATCTGTTTTCTAATTAGAAAAAGTAACAATTTCAACAAAATTTTCAGTTCAGAGGTAATGAAAAAACTCATTTTAAAAATCCTTTAATTAAAAAAAATTGCTATATATCTTCCATAAAATTACTTTTCCCTTAACTTTCATTGTTTCTAATTATGCTGAAAATGAAATTTTCCATTTCTCCTACCTTCATTTGCTTGCTCATTCACTCTATTGTGTCCAACTCTTTAAGGGCCCATGAACTGTAGCCCACAAGGCTCCTCTGTCCATGGAATTTTCCAGCAAGGATGCTGGAGTGGGTTGCCATTTCCTCCACCAGGGGATCTTCCCAACCCAGAGATCGAACCTGCATCTCTTGTGCCTCTTGCATTAGCAGGCAGATTCTTTACCACTCTGCCACCTGGAAAGCTTCACACCTTCACTAAGAGGCATCTTTTAAGGTTCAGTCAGATAACATCTCCAGGTAGCTTAGATATCAAATCATATGCATGAAATACTGATATAATCAAGGTGTCAGAAAACCTAAGCAAATGAAACCTGTATGATTTTAAGCATTTGGAAACTGTTATATTTCTGGATTCTTAAAAGCCCTGGCCTTAACTTCCTCTCCCTTATTTGCTGCCCTCTGTCCAGGAGCAGATATATGAAGTGAAACCCAAATCCACCCATTTTTTTCAGGATTCTTTTTCTTACCAGTTCATTGTCTTTTCCAGCCATGTTACCTGCTTTTATCTGTAAACCCTGGTTAGTTAATTTCTGAAAGAAATTACATTATCTTCCCTGAGTATTTATCACCATGAATTTTTTGTCTGCCCTGATTTCATGCCTTCATTCTGATATGTGGTGGCCTCAGCCTGGATTTACTCTTCTTTTCGACTCCTACATCCTATATTTCTGTCTGCAGCTTGACTTTCCCCCTTCTTCCCCTCTTCTGTTGGATGGTCATAGTAATTAACTACATGCTTATGACTTTTTCTATTCCTCTGCACATAGGATCTGTGTTTGCCCAAATTCTGAACCTTTGCTTCTGTTTCAGCCACTGAGCTTCTCACTCTTTCTTGCTGGCTTCCTTTCTTGGATGCTCCCTTTGCCGTTACTCGCTGTCTCTCTGCTCTTAGAAATTACATTTTTTGAGAGATCCTAGCAAAATATTTAATGGGATAAAAGGAGGGTTGAAAGTAAGAATTATCATGGATAAAAGAACTGTCTGATTTTGAAAAGTGAAACTTTGTGACTTTGGAAGACAATGATGCCAGTTGAAATTATACTCATTTTCACCCCACCTGGAAGCCCCAGATTCCTGATCATGTCCCATGGTAGCAAAACACATACTTGGGAAATACAAGAACTTATGAGGAAAATCAGCAGTAAAGGATCAGACATCATATATGAAAACTTTCAGAATATTAAAATATTTATATTCATTAAAAGATAACCTGCTAAATTAAATAATGGTGACATTTTATGCATATAAGATGACAAAAACTGCAAAATTACTTTCCATACCTTCTCTCTTATCTTCTAAAAAATCCAAGGATTTATTCTCCTGAAGTCTATGTATGCTCATCATAAAATTCTATTTTTATGTTGTTTTTATCTTACATTGAAAGATTCCATTATTTTTCCTATATCTTTTTTCTAGATATTCAGTGCTTGTGCCAGCCCTGATCATCATAAATTGCCTTTATCAATAGTCCAATGATTCCCTCTTTAAGCCAGTTTTACTGTTTCTTATTATGAATTTATCTTCCAATTCAACAGTATAATCCTTACCTTCATTTTGTGATCATACCCTCAAATAAAATTCTCAGTAGATGGATTAACTTCCTACCTTATTATACTTCTGCATGATTCTGGACTGTAATAACCTACTTGTAGACTGTTATTTTCAAAACGTGATTTATCTTGCTTTCTCTAGACTCTCCCTGGGGCTTCTCTCTGCTGTCACATGTTCTGTTTCCCACTGCCTCCATGACTGCTGAGACATTCACACGTCTTCTCTACCAAGACTCCAAGACCTTCCTTCCTCATTGTTATCTCTACCCTGATGCAAGTCTCTTCCCAGCGAATGCTTAAGCACCGCCCAGTGTCTTCAAATCACCCTAGATACAGCCTGTGGCAGTGAAGGAACACAGGCTCCACCCAGAGGGAAGACAGGATGAAAAATGAGTCACCCTCTCAGATTTCCACATGCGCTGGATCCTCAGATAGGAGCTGAGGCTGGTTTTCATCATATTTCAGTGATGTGGTAATGGTGATGAGAGAAGAGGACAAATTCAACTTTTGTTAAGAGGGTCATCTGACAGAACTTAGTGACAGTTTCAGTGGGGCAGAGGGAGAAGTTGAGGATGACTCGGGTTTCTGGTTTGGGGAAGTGGGTGGCTCACCATTTTTCATATGGACTGTTGCAATGACTTCCTAATTAGTTTTGACCTCTTGTAGCTTTGTATTATCTCCCTATATTGTTACATCTCCTCTCTGGATTGAACCTTTCCATGACTTCATATTAACTGCAGGATCAGTTCAGTTCAGCTCAGTTCAGTCGCTCAGTTGTGTCCGACTCTTTGCAACCCCATGAATCACAGCACGCCAGGCCTCCCTGTCCATCACCAACTCCCAGGGTTCACTCAGATTCACGTCCATCGAGTCAGTGATGCCATCCAGCCATCTCATCCTCTGTCGTCCCCTTCTCCTCCTGCCCCCAATCCCTCTCAGCATCAGAGTCTTTTCCAGTGAGTCAACTCTTCACATGGGGTGGCCAAAGTACTGGGGTTTCAGCTTTAGCATCATTCCTTCCAAAGAAATCCCAGGGCTGATCTCCTTTAGGATGGACTGGTTGGATCTCCTTGCAGTCCAAGGGACTCTCAAGAGTCTTCTCCAACACCACAGTTCAAAAGCATCAATTCTTCAGCGCTCAGCTTTCTTCACAGTCCAACTCTCACATCCATACATGACTACTGGAAAAACCATAGCCTTGACTAGATGGACCTTTGTTGGCAAAGTAATGTCTCTGCTTTTGAATATGCTATCTAGGTTGGTCATAACTTTTCTCCCAAGGAGTAAGCAGGATAAGGTCTATCAAATTTGCAGTGTCTGAGTTTCCCCACAGTCCTATCCTCAACTCAATGTCCTATCACACATGCAGTATCATGCTCTGACCAGCCCTGTTAACTATACACTCACATCTCTTCTGTCTTTGAAGGTGACATTCTGTCGGTCTGGAATGTCCTTACCACTATCACTGCCTAGAAAAGTCCTGACCATCTTTCAATGTCTAGCTGATGTACCACCTTTCATATAGAAGTGGAGTCTTCACTGTGCTCTAAAATCACTATGTCTAAGCAACATATATTTCCACCATTATGAGGCAATGTAATTCATAAAATAAATTTCTAATCTTTTTCTACAAAGGAAATTGTGGACAATTTTTAGGTCTGCTAGTGAGGTGCTATCTTTTACTAATGATTTCAAATATATACTTTTATGACTGGTCCAAAATCCTCAAAAACTAAGCAATGTATAGTTTAATGTATGAGTAAAATTTAGAGACATTTAAAATAATTGTGTTTTGGATGTTTTCTAAAGAGCACAGGAATAGAGACACTGATGTGGGGCAGGGGATATTCTCTGGATATTTTAAAGAGAAGCCTCCAGAGGAGACTGGTAGAACACTGACTTTGTTTTGTGTGGCTAGATTGAGAAGTAGTTGGATTAATTTACACTTGCACAATGTAAAGTAAAGCAAAAAATTCATGTCCAAGAAAGACATGAAGCAAAAATTTATGTCCAAGAAAAGCAAGCAAAGAATTAAGAAGAACAATGAAGGGCAGAATTTGCAACTGAGATGAAAATTGGAGCAAGTGGCTTTAAAAGTGAAAGTGAAAGTAGCTCAGTAGTGCCTGACTCTTTGAGACTTCCAGGCCAGAATACTGGAGTGGGTAGCCTTTCCCTTCTCCAGGGAATCTTCCCAACCCAGGGACGGAACTCAGGTCTCCTGCATTGCAGGAGGATTCTTAACCAGCTGAGCAACAAGGGAAGCCCAAGAATACTGGAGTGGGTAGCCTATCCCTTCTCCAGCGGATCTTCCCGACCCAGAAAGCAAACCAGGGTCTCCTGCATTGCAGGTGGATTCTTTACCAACTGAGCTATCAGGGAAGCCCTATACAAATATAAAAACCTGAGTTTGTGCTATGAGACACTCCCTGGAACTTTTGGCAAAGGAGACCCATTTATGGCCAGTCTGTGGCCCTGTTCAGGGGTACAACCGATTAGGCTATTCTATGATCCTGCAGTTAGTATCAGGTTAAGGTGACACTTCTCTGGATCTTGTTGCAGGTAGTATGCTTCATTTCTAATGGCAAAGTATGCTCTTACCACTATGATTTTCAGTCAGTTTCGCATATGTGTACATATAAGTACAGAGGGAGCGAGAGAGACAGACACAGGGAGAGATTGACTGATTGAAAGGAATCAGCTCATGCAGTTAACAAGAGCTGGCAAGTCTGGAATCTGTAGGGCAGGCCCACAAGGTAGAAGCTCTCCAGCTTCAGTTCTGCTAGAGTCTTGAGACAGAATTTCTTCTTCTTTGGGAAACCTCAGTAATTGCCTGTAAATTCTGCTAACTAATTGGATGAGATCCATCCACATCATTGAGGATAATTTCCTTTTCTTAAATTCAGTTAATGTAGATGTCAACAGTATATATGGAATACCTTCACCAGCACCTATATGAGTGTTCAATTAGATAACTGGTAGCCTACCTAAGTTAACACATTAAACCATCACAGTTCACCCTTCATCAATTTTGCACCCATACACATATCCTTAAACCAATACCATCTCCAATTAGAATAACACAGTCGTACACCTGCCTAACACGAAAAAGTTCAGTTCAGTCTCTCAGCTGTGCCCAACTCTTTGCGACCCCATGGACTGCAGCACGTCAGGCCTCCCTGTCCATCACCATCTCCTGGAGTTTACTCAAACTCATGCCCATTGAGTCGGTGATGCCATTCAACCATCTCATCCTCTGTTATCCCTTTCTCTTCCCACCTTCAATCTTTCCCAGCATCAGGGTCTTTTCAGATGAGTCAGCCCTTCGCATCAGGTGGCAAACATGAAAAAACTATCCTAAATATAGCACCACACAAACACTTTTTCTCTATAAAATGATATAAACTCCTTGGGTGGGGTTTCTTCTCAGTATCTTGTCACTTAATGCTATGATTAATACATCTTGCATTATATGGTAAGGCACAAGAGAGGAAAGAAAACAGCCTAAAATATATGTATCAATACTGGGTAAGATCTCAGATTCATTAAGTCTGATTTAGCAATCCAATGCTTTGTGTGAGCTCAAATATTAATCTTAATCTGTGGTCAGACATGGTATTTCTTTTCTTCATTTGTTAGGTAAGGAAATAAAACATAAGACTCTATTGTCAGGTTTCTTTCAAAGGTAGTTTGCATATTACATATCAAACAGGAAACTGCAGTCAGTTAAAACGTATAGCAGTAAATAGTAAGTCTGTCTCCAGAAATTAAACAGAACTCAGCCTCATGAGATGTGTAAAAGAAACAGACAATAACAACTAAGGATACAACAGTGGGCAAGACGGATTTGGTCTTGTGAAGTTTTGCCAAGAGAATGGGAGTAGAGAGCTTTTGGGAGCTCATACAGATAAAGAGAAGGCTTGTGAGTCATGGAGGCAAATTAAATTTTGTTAGTATCACAACCATTGTTTTTAAGTCTGACTCTTACTGACTGTATTTTCTCTTTGGTAATCCCTTGGAGTTTATACAGCTACTCAGAATACTCCAGAATTTTTCAGAGGTGAGGAATATAAGAGTTTATTCTAACCCTATGTGCAAGACAGCAAAAGAGACACAGATGTATAGAACAGGTTTTTGGACTCTGTGGGAGAGGGAGAGGGTGGGATGATTTGAGAGAATGGCATTGAAACATGTGTAATATCATATATGAGACGAATCACCAGTCCAGGTTCAATGCATGATACTGGATGCTTGGGGCTGGTGCACTGGGATGACCCAGAGGGATGGTACGAGGAGGGAGGTGGGAGGGGGTTCAGGATGGGGAACATGTGTATACCTGTGGTGGATTCATGTTGATGTATGGCAAAACCGATACAATATTGTAAAGTAATTAACCTCCAATTAAAATAAATAGATTCATATTAAAAAAAAAAAAAAAAAAAACAGTGAAAAGAAACAGGACAGACATCTCCTGGGGAATGAAGCAAGTGGGAGGCTGACAGCCTTCCCTTCCCCCAGTAGGGCTGCCTTTATTTAAAGTTGGTAGCACAGGTGGATTCGATATCTCATTTTTAAAAAAAAGAGTTTATTCACACTTAGACTGGAGATGTTTAGAGAATATCACTTACCTTGAGACTCAGGGTGACAGGGGGCAGTGACTGTCACAGTAAGAAGCAACTCATGTTCAGAAATATAATTAAATTAGGTTATGCTCTTAGCATGCAGTGGACACGTTCAGGTGAGACATATCGGAGGAATGTTACCAGAAACAGTGTCTTCTGAGGCCGGTTTTTAAAGAGGTATATGTATTCCTGAAAGGAAGGGAATATTTAAAGGCCCGAAGCCATCACGAATGTGATAAAAGGTCACTTCATTGCCTATAAAATGTAATCCCCACTGTTAAGACACATTATAGCCTAGATACCATGATGTATTTTTCAATGTAGATCTGATCTTTATTTTTAAATTAATAATACATGGTAGCAATGCTGGAGAGCTGATCTATTATTTATGTATCTCTTTCAAAGAGTGATTCATGCATTATATATTCAGACAGAAAACTCCTTTTATTTTATCTGAAGTTAGTTTTCAATAGAAAATATACTAAGATGTTATTGTATAACCTGCAATGGAAAACAGGTATGCTAAAATTCACAATTCTCCCAGATATATGCATGCTCTGCATACTAATTTTTTAACCATGCATACTGATAGTTAATGGCAGTTAAGTGGCCTAGATTGAGTTTTTCTTAGTGTTAAAGATTTTATTAAAGATAAGAGGCCGTTTCATGTGTTAATTTAGAGCTAGAAACAAAAATTAAGGAAGAAATAAAGATGGGTTTTTTAAAAACCTTATTTCCCGAAGTTACTTGTGTACTTTTCCAGCCAAAGCTAATATGATTACCCGAACACTGTGCATTTGTAAAAAAAATGTTGTAACAAGATATTCTATAAAAGTTCAATTCAAATTATGTTTTCTCGCACTTAAAATGTGAACTACTTCACCCAATTTTGTCAATACACAAAGAAAGCATCTGCCAGGCTCTTCAATAACTTATAACTTTCATGTAGCACTATTATTAACTTCTCTTCTTATCAAGTCTCCTCAGTAACAATAGAAGTTCAATTAAATTGGGAACAAACATAAAACTGAAAACTGGAGTAAAACAGTGGGGAAAGGATGCTGAGAGAGAAAGGAACTTAGCAAGTACTAATCTTCAAGCGCCTGAAACTACATCATTCAGTCAACACTTTGGGCAAGTTATTATTCTAAGCACTCAGGATACATCCTTGAACAAAACAACATCTACCTGTCTCAGAGCTTGCATTCTATTTCCATATAACTGAAACTTTTAATAACAACAAAAACCAGAAGAAAATGGGAAACCTTTAATTCTAATATAAGTAGTAGGACAATGTTGAGAGTCTTTTGTATTCATTGTAATCACTTTATTGAACAGAGGCTTTTCAGAAAGTGCTATATATTAAATATCTTGAATTTCCTCTACAAATTGAAGAAGCCTTATTTTGGTTGACATTTTCAGTAAGTAAGCTCTTCGTTTAACACTGTGTCTACAATACCAAATATCAAATCGAAAACTGAAGTATTCAATCAGTTGAGAGATTTCTTAGACTCAAACTAAAAACAAGAGAAATAGTTTCCTTCATTATTTTAAGCTAGAATGGATCAGTTGGTAAATTACCATTTGGGTTGTAGAAGAAGCCCTATATGACATTAAAAAAAATAAAGATTTTTTTTTACAAATATATTTCCGTTTTCATTAATTTATTTTTCCATATGATCAGAGAGTGAGTTAGCCTTCTGATGTTTCATAGGGAAAAAAAATGTCTCTTTAAAAAAATATCTTCATGTTTAAGATCTGTGCCATTTCATTCTTTGAGCAGGTCTTAATCTGTATCTAAATTATTCAATCAAAATAACATTTACCCTTAATTACTGAAGTAATATATGCTCAAATCAGAAAATTAAGAAAATGCTGAAAAGCAGAGAAAACTGAATGCTCAGCGTTTCGGTGTTTTTTTCTATCATTTTTTGTCATATAGCATATATAATTTCATATTATATCATATAGCACATATAGTTTCAAATTCTAATTTACTTTCTTCCTTTTTCCTTAGCAATCACAAATCTTCCTATGTCAATAAATATTCATCTGTTTGTGGCACTTAGATTTTTGCAAAAGTATAAAAATGCATTGAAATGTATAAAAATGTTGTAGATACTTCTGTTTATTTTCTAAGGGTTCAGTTCAGTTCAGTCGCTCAGTCGTGTCCGACTTTGTGACCCCATGAATCGCAGCACGCCAGGCCTCCCTGTCCATCACCATCTCCCGGAGTTCACCCAGACTCATGTCCATCGAGTCAGTGATGCCATCCAGCCATCTCATCCTGGGTCGTCCCCTTCTCCTCTTGTCCCCAATCTCTCCCAGCATCAGAGTCTTTTCCAATGAGTCAACTCTTCGCATGAGGTGGCCAAAGTACTGGAGCTTCAGCTTTAGCATCATTCCTTCCAAAGAAATCCCAGGGTTGATCTCCTTCAGAATGGACTGGTTGGATCTCCTTGCAGTCCAAGAGACCCTCAAGAGACCCAATGCCACAGCTCAAAAGCATCAATTCTTTGGTGCTCAGCTTTCTTCACAGTCCAACTCTCACATCCATACATGACCACAGGAAAAACCATAGCCTTGATTAGACGGACCTTAGTCGGCAAGTAATGTCTCTGCTTTTGAACATACAATCTAGGTTGGTCATAAGTTTTCTTCCAAGGAGTAAGCGTCTTTTAATTTCATGGCTGCAGTCACCATCTGCAGTGATTATGGAGCCCCAAAAAATAAAGTCTAACACTGTTTCTACTGTTTCCCCATCTATTTCCCATGAAGTGATGGGACCAGATGCCATGATCTTCGTTTTCTGAATGGTGAGCTTTAAGCCAACTTGTTCACTCTAATCCTTCACTTTCATCAAGAGGCTTTTTAGCTCCTCTTCACTTTCTGCCATAAGGGTGGTGTCATCTGCATATCTGAGGTTATTGATATTTCTCCTGGCAATCTTGATTCCAGCTTGTGTTTCTTCCAGTCCAGCGTTTCTAAGGGTAAATGGCTAAAATTGAGAGACTGCAGATGAGTGGTTTGCTCAGTGATGAGGGTTTCATGTGCGTGTGTGTGTACGTGTGTATGTTCCCATTTTATTCTCCAGAAAACCATCCATTGCTTCACCCGCCTCTTTATCCCCCCAGGACTGTGACTCTGCAATGTCTTTCTATACCTTCAAAACTTGGGTCAAGTTTTTTTCTACTCACATCATTTAACATTATCGTGCTTTCCCTCTCTCAAAGGAAAAAGAAGCCATTAGGAAACTCCGTCAACTTCACTTCCTCATCTGCAAAGTTATTTATTTATTGCTTATCAATTTTCCTGCTTGCTGAGAAGAGTGTTCACTGTGGGTGATTTTTCCATATGTTCTAAACCCCATCACCATGGTATCATATCTGAGTCCATGTGTCAGCATTTATCAAGAAATTTGTTTCTTTATCTACCTGATTGCATTTCTTGGCAAAATGTTTTTCTCATAATGTTTTTACTGTTATTCAATATTGATTCAATTTCTACTGATTTTCCATTTAAATTCCTGAAATTAGTCATCTATATTCTCTAATTTTTTCTTTATCACTTATGCTAATTTTTTATCAAATAGATAAATAATCTATTATACTTGTTTTTTGAGTGAACTAATGTTTGGTTTGGAAAGCTTTCCTTTCATAATTTTGTATTTTGCTTTGATTGATTTCTGTTCTTAGCATTGTTATTTTCTGTTTTAAATATTCTTTGAATTTAATTTGCTGTTTTGTTTCTTGAAAAAGATGTTTGAATTACTAAATTTCAGTTTTTGTTTATTTCTAATATTTAGAAATTAAAGTTTTAGCTGCATCCTATAAGTTTTGATATATCATATTATTACTTCCTTTCCATTTAAAATATTTTCTAATTACTTTTGTGGTTCTTTGCTTACCTATGTGTTACTTACATGCGTGTTGCTAAATTTCTCCCAAATTTGGGGAGTTTACTCTACTTACTGTCTCTCATTCATTTTATAGCTCAACTCCACTGCCATCAGAGAAAAGCCTCTGAATTATGTAAATCCGTTGATAATTTTAAAAATTTGTTTCATGGCCAGCACATGCTCCATTTTGGAAAATGATCCATGTGGGTTTGAAAAGACAGTGTGATCTGCAGCTCCTTGGTTTATACTGGATTTATGTAAATTAGGTCAAAATTGTGTTTCTGTTAATTGCATTTTTCAAAAATTTTATATTCTTAGTAACTTTTGATTTGCTTGTGCCATCAGTAACAAGAGATTGTGCTCAAATTTCTTGTGTTTGTGGATTTGACAATGTCTCCTGCCTATTTTGCTTTATATTTTTTTCTTTGAAGCTAGAAAACTCCACACAAACAAATTAAAGATTGTTATATCTTCCTGCTCAACTGATCCTATTATCATTGTGAAATATCTTTCTTGATCTTGTATAGTGCTTCTTCCTTTTAAGGCAACTTTGCTAGATAGTGCATGCAAGCTCAGTTACTCAGTTGTGTCCAACTCTTTGTGACCCCATGATGACAGCCTGCCAGGCTCCCCTGTCTATGGGATTCTCTAGGCAAGAATACTGGGACTGGGTTGCCATGCCCTCCTCCAGGAAATCTTCCCAACCCAGAGATCGAACCAGCATCTCCTGCATCTCCTTCATTGCAGGAGGATTATTTACCAGTGAGCCACCAGGGAAGCCTGGTAGATATTAGAACTATAGATTGAGTGCTTTCCTTTTGTTAGTACTCGCATGGTATTTATATTTCCATCTTTTTATTTTCAATCTGCCTGTGTCCTCAAACATGAAGTAAATTTGTTGTAATTAGCAAAATGTTGTTATTTTGAGATCCTTCTGTGTTAGTCATTCAGTCGTGTCCAACTCTTTGCCACCCCATGGGCTGTAGCCGGCCAGGCTCCTCTCTCCATGGGATTTCCCAGGCAAGAATACTGGAATGGGTTGTCAGTCCCTTCTCGGGGATCTTGACAACCCAGGGATCAAACTCAGGTCTTCCACAATGCAGGCAGATTCTTTACCATCTGAGCCACCCAGGAAGCAGTCTAGCAATTTGTTTCATTGGGCTATTACACAATTTACATTTAGCTACAATTTAAAGCACATTCATTTGTGTTTAAATCTAAATTTTTATTTCTTACTTTTTGCATCTGTTTTTAAAATTAATTAAAAAATATTCTATTTCGTCCCCTTATTTGGTTTACAGCTAAGCATGCTACATAGTTTTTGCTATTTTATTAGTGCAATCTGGGGTAATCAAACTATGGCACATGGCTGAAGTCTATGTGAAGTCCATATCCGTCATAGTCCATCATAAATTAGTATTATCACTCCATGGACAAGGCAAGGTTGTCAGAACATTTTAATCCTACTTATCTTCTCTTGTTTCTTGTATTTATAAGTTTTATTTCCATACATATTTGAAACTCCAAGATATTACAATTGCTATTTTACATATTCATTTAGATTTACGTAAATAATTATACTGTCTGATCATTTTTATTTACCATCTTTCATTGCTGTAGTTTTATCTAGGCTAATTTTATTTCTCCCTATAGAACTCTCTTTGTATATATATTTATTATATATACGGATCTACTGGTGAGAAAACTAGTTTTTTCTTTTCCTTTTTTACCTGAAAATATATTTATTTGCCTTTATTTTGAATGATATTTTTGTTGATTATATTGTTCTGGACTGACAAAAATGTTCTATTAGCATTTAAAAAATAATATTTCATTATCATGAAGCTTCCATAGTTTCTGTTATATAATCAGCTGTTGAAATACAGTTGTTGTTTTGAAAATTTGTGTCTTTTTTTCCCCTCAGATGCTTTTGTGTTTTGTTTCAAGCAGTTTTTCCCATAATGTGGCTCTGAGTAATTTTTTCTTTGTTTTTCATGATTGATTTATATAAGTTCTTGAATTTGTGATTTGATGTTTTTCATTTGTTTTTGGAAATTCTCAACCATCATTATCTCCTCAAATATTGTTTCTTCTTTCCTCTCTTTTGTCATTTCCTGGGACTCCAGTGACTTTTAGGAAGTGTTATTATCTCTATGTCATTTCTGCTCCTTTATTCTGCTTATATTTCAGTCAATTTCCTAATAACTTTTCTTCTTCCTGTTTGCTGAAACCTTAATAGTTAAATCTATTTATTAATTTTAGATAATTTTGAATTTTAGGATTTAATATTTTTCAGCTTTAACATTTTTTAACATTTCTAAAGATTTATTTTATAGACATTTGGCTATTTTGAGGAAAAATTTTATTTATTAATTTTTAAAACATATTAATTACAGGTAGTTAATGATCCAACTCTATAACTCAAAAATGAGATTAATCATGCATGTTTCATATTGCCTCATGTGTATTGTCTATGTGTGTTTTCTCTTGGTTTTGGACATCCATTCTTATTTCTTGATGAGATTGTCAAACTTTATTAACTACATGGCATTGTTTATGAAAAATTGTAGAGATTCTGCTTGACACTATCTTCCAATGGATAGAATTTAGTATTTTTTTTAATGGTCAAACTGAGTAAAGTCAGCTTACCTTGAGATTCTTTCCTTCTTCAGAGCCTGAACTCTAATTTTTGACTCCTCAGCACTTGGAGACCGCAAGAATTACTGCTTAAAGTTTTGCCACTTAGTAGCCAAACCACCACATTCAGAAAACTAAGATCATGGCATCCAGTCCCATCACTTCATGGCAAATAGATGGGGAAACAGTGGAAACAGTGGCTGACTTTTTTGGGGGGGGGCTCCAAAATCACTTCAAATGGTGACTGCAGCCATGAAATCAAAAGACACTTACTCCTTGGAAGAAGTTATGACCAACCTAGACAGCATATTAAAAAACAGAGACATTACTTTGCCAACAAAGGTGAAGGCTATGGTTTTTCAAGTAGTCACGTAGGGATGTGAGAGTTGGATTATACAGAAAGTTGAGCGCCGAAGAATTGATGGTTTTGAACTGTGGTGTTGGAGAAGACCCTTGAGAGTCCCTTGGACTGCAAGGAGATCCAACCAGCCCATCCTAAAGGAGATCAGTCCTGGGTGTTCATTGGAAGGACTGATGTTGAAGCTGAAACTCCAATACTTTAGCCACTTGATGTGAAGCGCTGACTCATTTGCAAAGACCCTGATGCTGGGAAAGATTGAAGGCAGGAGGAGAAGGGGATGACAGTGGATAAGATTGTTGAATAGCATCACCAACTCAATGGACGTGAGTTTGGGTAGGCTCCGGGACTTGGTGATGGACAGGGAGGCCTAGCATGCTGCAGTCCATGGGGTCGCAAAGAGTCAGACATGACTGAGCGACTGAACTGAACCGAACCGAACCACTTTCTGCTTGATTTCCGAACATAAAGTTCTGTGCATTCACAGTTTAGGAATTTGCAAATGTATCTAGGAAAAATTGTGATCTGTCTGTTGGGTTCATTTTTCTGTGACTTGATTTTTCTGAAATTTTAGCCAGCAATCTTAGTGACCTTGATAACCTTGAATTTTGAATTCTCTTTCCCCAAGCCCAGTGAGACTGAGCTGCAAGCCCTAACCTACTTCCTGCTGTTCTATAGGATGAAAATAAGCCACTCCCCAAGAGAGTGTGCATCTTGACATCTAATATAAAGCTTATTCTCTCATGATTTCCCATTCTCCTAAGGATTTGGTTTCCCCTGTCCATGTAGTGTTATTCTTCGATGTCTTGCGGAAGCGGGGAAAAGAAAGAAAGGGAAAAAAAAAAAACTCAGCTTTTAAAATTCTTAATTAAATTTGCAGTTGTAATTAGTCAGGGGTGGGGGTTAGTTTTATTCAGGCACTGTGACATGGCCAGAGGTGGTATTCCTACTTCAGTAACTTTTACTTTAAAACTTCATCACTTCTGCTTTTCTGAGGTCTGTTTTCTTGCTCTTTTTCTTACTCATTACCTTGAAAGTTCTCTTCATCAATTTGCATTCTTTCTTGTATATTTTCAAGGCTGTGCATTTCTTTTGAGCTTCACTTCAGCTATATTCCACAGCTTGTGGTTTCCAGTTTGTATCACCCACTTCTACGTGCCCCTAAACCACTTCCCTGAGTGTTTTGGAATTTCCCTTTAGATTTCTTATTTAAAGTAAGATTTTGTAAGAAAAGTTGTATTGTTTCAAAATTTCTAGATGCTAGAGAATTTTTATTTCTGGCTTTGTTAATAATTTTCAATCCCAGGTAATAAACATATTATTTACGTTTTGGAAATTGTTGAGGTTCTTTTTTAGCCTAAGATATGAGTTTTAATGAATTTTTTCACGACACTTGAAAAGAAAGTGCATTCTCTGTTTTCAGATTCCTCTTCCCCACCTCCTGGCCCATCTCTCTGTCTCTCTTTATTTCTCTGTCTGTCTCATTGACCGGTTTCTGGCCTGAGTTCAACATTGTTATGATCCTTAGTTTCATTTTGTTTGTTCTTCTACTTTGCCCAGTATTTTATTTTTAATCTTTTCAAATCAGATTTTTTTCATTGCTTCTCATAAGTAGCTCACAATTTTGTTTTTCATTGTATTATTTTACTTTAAATAAGTTAGGCCACTTACTATCATGGATATTTTAGAGAAATTTGAGTTTAATTTGGCATATTATTCTATGCTATGCCTTCTGCTTATATAACTTTGTTTTTTAAAACTCTTTCACTCTGCAGTGATTTGCATTGTTTCCTCTGAAAAATAACTTTTTATTTTATCTATAAGTTTATATATTACTCATATACACTACATATTTAGACTGCATTACTGTTGTATTATTAATAATGGTAACATTTCCATGTCCTCTCTTCTTGATTCTCTCACAATCTAACAAATTGAATTTACTATGTTATTTTTGCTTTTATCTACCTTTGTGCTACATATTTATGTTTTTAAAATCAACAGTAAATGATAGTATTGACTTCCAGGTACTATAAATTAGGATATAGTTTCATGCACATACATGCTAAGAACAAACACATGTTACTTCTTGCCACTGGACTTTTTCTGATTTCTTGGCAAACTCTGGCTGTCAGAAGTGAGTGCTTTTATTTTGAAAAATATTTGTTTATTGCATTTATATTCAGACAGTTTTTCTGTGTATAGCATTCTTGGGTCAAAATTAAATATATAACATCTTTGTATTCTTGTGTTTAATACTGCTGAGGAAAAATGTAAAGGCAGCCTAATATTTCCACCTCTTTTTTTACATGTATTAAACTTTAAAGGAGTACTTCTATCTTTGAAGTTTAGAAACTTTATTGCAATGTATCTAATGGTTTTTTTAATTGAAGTATAGCTGATTTACAGGGTTGTATACATTTCTACTGTACAGCAAAATGATTCTGTTTTGAATCATTTTTTTATGTTTAAATAAAATATTTAAATTATTTTTTATACTTTTTATACATTTCCATCATGGTTTATCATAGGATATGAATATAGTTATCTGTGCTATACAGTGGACCCTGGTGTTTATCCATCCCATACATATTAGCTTAGCCTCCCACTTCATCCCTCCTCCCATCCCTCTCCCCCCGCTTGGCAACCACAAATCTGTTCTCTGTGTCTGTGAGTCTGTTTCTGTTCTGTAGATAGGTTCATTTGTGTCATATTTTAGATTCCACACAGAAGTGATATCATATGGTATCTGTCCTCTTTCTGACTTACTTCACACAGTATGATGATAAACAAATGGGATGTAATGAAACTTACAAGCTTTTGCACAGCAAAGGAAACCACAAAAAAAGAAAAAAGACAGCCTGCAGAATGGGAGAAAATATTTGCAAATGATGTGACCAACAAGGGCAGAATTTCAAAAATATGTGAATGGCTCATGCAGCTTAACAGCAAAACAAACAACCTAACTGAAAACTAGGCAGAAGAAATAGACATTTCTCCAAAGAAGAAATGCAAATGACCAATAGGGACATAAAAAGATGCTTGACATCACTAATTATTAGAGAAATGCAAATCAAAGCTATAATGAAATATCACCTCATACCAGTCGGAAAGGCTTCCATTAAGAAGCCTACAAACAATAAATGCTGGAGAGGGTGTGGAGAAAGGGGAACCCTCCTACACTGTTAATGGGGATGTAAATTGGTACAACCACTATGGAGACCAGCATGGAGGTTCCTTAAGAAACTAAAAGTAGAGCTACCATATGATCCAGCCATCCTATTCCTAGGCATATATACAGAGAAAAAACATGAAAAAGATACATGTACCCCAATGCATGTATGTGTGTTGTTCATTGCAACACGATTCGCATTCACTATTCATATATACCACATTTTCTTTAGCCACTCATCTGTTGATGGACATTTAGGTTGTTTCCATGTCTTGCCTCTGTGTGTGTGTGTGTGTGTGTGTGTGTGATGGAATATAGCTTAGCCATTAAATTAACATATTAATGCCAGTTACAGCAACATGGATGAATACAACTACAATATATCTAGGTTTAATTATTCTTACGTATGGTATGCCATTTCAACATTAGCTCCAATACTTCTTTGATATCGAAAATTTTTATTCAGTGGAATCTATTTTTTTGTTTATTTACTTTGGAACTCTGAGTATTTTTCTTCTGGCTTTCCTAGCTAAATGTTTCCTTCTGTATTTTAACCTTTCATTTCCATTCTTTTCAGCTTCTTTTTTACTTATTTGTATTCTCTGTGTACCTTACATATATTCAGCACTTTTAATTTTTATAGTGCTTCTAATTTTACTTTTATTTCAATTATGATTTAGTTTTTTCCTTTTACTTCTTTCCTTAGCTTTGATAATCTACGTTTTATTTTTTACTTATTTGTTAGTATCTTTTCTGAGGTCTTGTGTCCATGTTTTATGTTCCTAATTAATCACTACATTGAGATTCTGGAATAGTAATTCCAAGATATTTTGTTTCAATTTTCATTGTTTCTTGGCAATATTTTTCTGATGAGTTTTCATTATCTGTCTTGTTTTCTGTTCCTTTCCTCCTGTTTTGCTCATTATTTTTGTATGTATTCATCCTTATAGAGGTAATTTTTCTCATTCATATATTTGAGGAATTTCGCCTGGGAAACTACCTGTGGTTGGTTCGGATTAATGGTTACTTTACACATGATATAAAAGTAATCTTTATTTCTCCCAATCCAATACATAGGAGCTATTTTGGCAGAACTTTTTATAGTACAAAAGTCCTATCTGCTCCTTCTCCTATTTACCATGTAGACAGACTGTTCCTTCTCAATAGGATTTTCTAGCTAATTCTCTGTTTGACCCTATGTTCTCTGCTTTTCAAATATATGACATATTCATGTCAGGGAAATTATTGTTACCAAATTTTGGTCCTATGTCCAACAGTTGCAAACAAGAGTAGTCTGCATTAAGTTCAGTTCAGTTCAGTTCAGTCGCACAATCATGTCCGACTCTTTGCGACCCCATGGATCGCAGCACGCCAGGCCTCCCTGTCCATCACCAACTCTTGGAGTTCACTCAAACTCACGCCCATCGAGTCGGTGATGCCATCCATTCATCTCATCCTCTGTCATCCCTTTCTCCTCCTGCCCCCAATCCCTCCCAGCATCAGAGTCTTTTCCAATGAGTCAACTCTTCGCATGAGGTGGCCCAAGTACTGGAGTGTCAGCTTCAGCATCATTCCTTCCAAAGAACACCCAGGGCTGATCTCCTTTAGAATGGACTGGTTGGATCTCCTTGCAGTCCAAGGGACTCTCAAGAGTCTTCTCCAACACCGCAGTTCAAAAGCACCAATTCTTCAGTGCTCAGCCTTCTCCACAGTCCAACTCTCATATCAATACACGACCACTGGAAAAACCATAGCCTTGACTAGACAGAACTTTGTCGGCAAAGTAATGTCTCTGCTTTTTAATATGCTATCTAGGTTGGTCATAACTTTCCTTCCAAGGAGTAAGCGTCTTTTAATTTCATGGCTGCAGTCACCATCTGCAGTGATTTTGGAGCCCCAAAAAATAAAGTCTGACACTGTTTCCCCATCTATTTGCCATGAAGTGATGGGACCGGATGCCATGATCTTCATTTTCTGAATGTTGAGCTTTAAGCCAACTTTTTCATTCTCCTCTTTCAGTTTCATCAAGAGCCTTTTTAGTTCCTCTTCACTTTCTACCATAAAGGTGGTGTCATCGGCATATCTGAGGTTATTGATATTTCTCTTGACAATCTTGATTCCAGCTTGTGCTTCTTCCAGGCCAGCGTTTCTCATGATGTACACTGCATAGAAGTTAAATAAGCAGGGTGACAATATACAGCTTTGATATACTCCTTTTCTATTTGGAACCAGGCTGTTATTCCATGTCCAGTTCTAACTGTTGCTTCCTGACCTGCATATAGGTTTCTCAAGAGGCAGGTCAGGTGGTCTGGTATTCCCATCTCTTTCAGAATTTTCCACAGTTTCTTGTGATCCACACAGTCGAAGGCTTTGGCATAGTCAATAAAGCAGAAATAAATGTTTTTCTGGAACTCTTGCTTTTTCCATGATCCAGCAGATGTTGGCAATTTGATCTCTGGTTCCTCTGCCTTTTCTAAAACCAGCTTGAATATCAGGAAGTTCATGGTTCACATATTGCTGAAGCCTGGCTTGGAGAATTTTGAGCATTACTTTACTAGCGTGTGAGATGAGTGCAATTGTGCAGTAGTTTGAGCATTCTTTGGCATTGCCTTTCTTTGGGATTGGAATGAAAACTGACCTTTTCCAGTCCTGTGGCCACTGCTGAGTTTTACAAATTTGCTGGCATATTGAGTGCAGCACTTTCACAGCATCATCTTTTAGGATTTGAAACAGCTCAACTGGACTTCCATCACCTCCACTAGTTTTGTTTGTAGTGATGCTTTCTAAGGCCCACTTGACTTCATATTCCAGGATGTCTGGCTCTAGGTGAGTGATCACACCATTGTGATTATCTGGGTCATGAAGATCTTTTTTGTACAGTTCTTCTGTGTATTCTTGCCACCTCTTCTTAATATCTTCTGCTTCTGTTAGGTGTATACCATTTCTGTCCTTTATAGAGCCCATCTTTGCATGAAATGTTCCCTTCGTGTCTCTAATTTTCTTGAAGATATGTCTAGTCTTTCCCATTCTGTTGTTTGCCTCTATTTCTTCGCATTGATCACTGAGGAAGGCTTTGTTATCTCTTCTTGCTATTCTTTGGAACTCTGCATTCAGATGCTTATATCTTTCCTTGTCTCCTTTGCTTTTCGCTTCTCTTCTTTTCACGACTATTTGTAAGGCCTCCCCAGAAAGCCCTTTGGCTTTTTTGCATTTCTTTTCCATGAGCATGGTCTTGATCCCTTTCTCCTATATAATGTCACGAACCTCCATCCATAGTTCATCAGGCACTCTATCTATCAGATCTAGTCCCTTAAATTTATTTCTCACTTCCACTGTATACTCATAAGGGATTTGAGTTAGGTCATACCTGAATGGTATAGTGGTTTTCCCTACTTTCTTCAATTTGAGTCTGAATTTGGCAATAAGGAGCTCATGATCTGAGCCACAGTCAGCTCCCGGTCTTGTTTTTTCTGACTGTATAGAGCTTCTCCATCTTTGGCTGCAAAGAATATTATCAATCTGATTTCGGTGTTGACCATCTGGTGATGTCCATGTGTAGAGTCTTCTCTTGTGTTGTTGGAAGAGGGTGTTTGCTATGACCAGTGATTTCTCTTGGCAAAACTCTATTAGCCTTCCCCTGCTTCATTCTGTATTCCAAGGCCAAATTTGCCTGTTACTCCAGGTGTTTCTTGACTTCTTACTTTTGCATTCCAGTCCCCTATAATGAAAAGGACATCTTTTTTGGGTGTTAGCTCTAAAATGTCTTGTAGGTCTTCATAGAACTGTTCAACTTCAGTTTCGTCAGCATTACTGGTTGGGGCATAGACTTGGATTATTGTGATATTGAATGATTTGCCTTGAAAATGAACAGAGATCATTCAGTCTGTGTTCAGTGTACTCTTCTTACCTTAAAAATAATATCTTATGGTTTTCTGGCAACCAACTGCAGTAAGTACCCCATTTCTACCTTTCTCTCCAAAGCTTATTTGTGGTTTGGGTTTTTACTGACACTTAATTTATTTAAAACTGGGCTTTGCCTGTTTCTTACTTTCCTTGATTCATTGGTTTTTATGTAATTGGAGAAGGGGACATTTAACTTTTCATCATCAGTTTCAGATTGGATGGCTGAGCTGCATTTCAATCTTTGATACTAAGAACATAAAGGAAGTATAGAAAACTCCTGTTTCAAGCATCTCATTTTGCAGAAGGTGAAATTCAGGCTAAAGTAAAATGACTCCAAAGGCAATACCAAACCTATTATAAACAGTGAAATAAAAATCCATCCCATATCTCTTAATTGTCAACCTAATGCCATTTAAGCTGCACAAACTATTCCATTTCAAAACTTCTAGTGAAACATGTCTCAAAGCAAGTAACTTGTGAGCAAGTTAGGAAAATATTTGCAAAAATTGGAACTATGGATGAATTTTCTCAGTAAGCAAGGGACAACTTTCTTCTAACATTTCCACTAGAATAGGAGAAAAAAAAAGATATTTTGATGTAGGTTCAAATTAAATATTAAGGTAGTTTTAGGGATTAATGGTGTAATGATATAAGTTTTGTAGATGATGGTGGAGTTATATTCCTATTGAATACTGTGGTGGTCAGTGCACCAAGCATGCCTGATTCTGTACTGCTGTGTTATCATTCTTTTTCGGGAGTTATGTGAGGAAAGCAAAATCAAGGGCACTTAATGATTTTCTGACACTTAGCTTGATATACACATAGATTTATTCTGGACTTGTGGGCTACTGTGTGCTTTGGAATGAAACCTCATTTTTGTTTCTAAACCCAAGTTTTAATTTATTAACTCATCAGTCTACATTTTTGCTGGATGCAGTTCTGTGCACGGGTTAGAGAGTGACTGGAAAAAAAAAAAGACAAAGTCTTAGCCTTCATAGCGCTAATACTTTGATATAGGAGATAGACAATAATCATATTTATAGGTAAATAGATTGAGAGCCAGATAACTGATTTTTGCCATGAAAGATGAAGTCCTGAGTGAACGTGGCTTCTTCATGTCCCTTCTGTTCCTTAGTTCTTGTTTAGTCGCTAAGTCCTCTCTGACTGTCTTGTGACCCCCTGGACTGCAGCCTGCCAGGCTCCTCTGTCCACAGGATTTTCCAGGCAAGAGTACTGGAATGGGTGGCCATTTCCTTCTCCAGGGGATCTTCCCGACCCAGGGATCGAACCCACGTCTCCTGCGTTGGCAGGCAGATTCTTCACCACTAAGCCACCAGGGAAGCCTCATGTTACTTAGAGCTGTGCCCATGTTTGAAGAACTCTAGGAGTTTTAAGGGAATAGGTCTAAGGATTACAGAATTGCAGGCTCACCTGTATACAATTTCAGGTTGGAGGTAGGTGGTATTTTAACACTTAAATGTCTACCTTATTAGCATAACATGAACTTCATCTTGTCCCATGGCTATATAATTTAAATTTTATTTCATAATGTATTTGTATGCCATCAGATCCGATTAAGCTACCAGTTCATTTAGACTTCCATGAAGCACCACAGAGAGTGACAGGGGTGGGAACAACAGTATTATAGAAAAAAAGAACCTTCTGTAGTGACATTTGAGTTGAAATGTAATTGATGAGAAAATGAAGGCTTGCAAAGACTTCAGCGTAGAGCGTGGGAATAACAGGCTTGACATGTTTGAGGCATAGAAAGGAGGATAGAGTGCTGAAAGATTAAATTTTGGTGACGGGCAGGAATCAAATCATAGAGACCTTGAAGGCCTGGAAGGACTAGGGATTTTACTCTCACTGTTATAGGACGCAATTGGTGGTTTTTCGTTTGCTTGTTTAGTAAAAGAGTAACAGGTTGGTTTATGTTTAGCTGCTGCATAGAGGATTAATTATAAAGGACAGGATGGAAGCAGGAAGATCAGTTACGAGCCTTTTGTAGTAATTCAGGCTGGTCTTCATGGGATAGCAGTGGACGTGGAGCAGTGTAGATACATACTGAATATTCACCGGTTTCAAAATATCTGAAAACATAGGGGAAGCATTGAATTATTTTTATTATACATTTTTCAGGTTAGTGGTTGTATTTATGACTTTAAAGTAAGTTTTTCACCTGAAAATTTCTCTAGAGGTTGAAGAAAATGGTTATCCAATGAGGGAAATTTGGCTCTGGCTTGAACTCTTTCTTCCACAAGCCCCCACCCTTAGCTCCTGCTGCAGGTGGTCCACCCATAGCCTTTTATTCTGGGGTCTACTGTTTCATGGGACTCTCTCCTGAGAATGATTGGAAAGATGGTTCAGTGTTACTCAGATTCACGTTGACTACCCAACTTCTGCGAAATTTTAGATATGCTTGTATGAAAAACAGTGTTCAGGAGGCCTCCTTGCCGCCTCTACTCCACTCTGTAATTCTGATCCCATTTTTTCTCTACTTCACAGCTGAGCGGTACGCATCTCTCTGTAGTTGAATTATTGTTCAGTTGCCCAATTCTTTGCAATCCATGGACTGCAGCCTGCCAGAATTCCCTGTCCTTCACTATCTCCCGGAGTAGGTGGGATGGTGAGCCAAACTTCAGAGATGAGATAGACATTTACTTTGACCTACTAGAGGGTGAAAATAATCAGGGTTTTCACTTAATTTCTGGTGGGAGATGCAGCCCATGGGAAAAAGTAAGGGGAGGAAATGCAACGAGGTTCCCTTTGAGCTCTCTTTTACTGACTGTCGTGATAGTGAGGTGGTAGTGAAGATCGCTTTTGGGTGTGAGGCTAGTTCCTTGCCCACGCACACCTTAAAAAGCTGAACAGGGCTTCTTTCTCAGTGTGCAGTCATTAATTCAACAAATATTTACTGAGTATCTACTTTATTTCAGGTACTACAGCAGGCACTAAGGTCAGAGAAATGAAAAGACAACCAGAGCCAACTGCCCTCAGTGTCTTAAAACATCAACTGCTTTACAGTATAAACCTTAATGTCTTATAATATTTCTACATGAAATCAGATGTTTTAACTTTTTAATGATTGTATATGCTTATGTGGGTTAATTGGAATATGAAAATGAATTATTTCTTGTTCAGTGATTCCATTTTCTAGTTATCTATAATCATATTTACCCTATTTATTCAGCTTAACTTCTCCTCTTTTATCCCGTTTCTTTGGCCAGTACAAACTTTATCATCTTTGGAATGGAATTTTAACTCGGAACATCGAATAAATGATGACTGTGATCTTCTTATACATGGAAACTTTCTCATTTTCTAGGTCAGTCCCCTGGAAGCCTATGCCATATTTTAGATTAGACTGTGAATTAAATACCAGGCTTAAATGACTCCACTCTGTCAATAATCAGTTATGTTATTTTTTTGTGCCTGCATCATGTGAAGATCTTTCTGAAAGTGTTTGATTTATTTATTGCTATATAAACAAACCTACCCAGATCTTAGTGGCTTAAAATTTGTTATTTCTCACTATTTTGCAATCTGAGCTGGACTTTGGTGGGTGGTTCTTCTGTTCCAAGAGGTGACTGCTCTTGCTTGACTATCCAGAATGATTTCTTTACTCATGTGTCTCACATCCACTGTGATGGATGGAATAACTTAGGGATTGGCTGGATATTTCTTTTATCCACATATTCTGTCAGAGTAGTTGGATCTCTTTAAGTAATAGCTCTGAGTTCCAAGAGAGAGCATTACAATACAAACCCTAATGCCCCATCAGCAAGTCCCTATTAAGCCTCTGTTTGTATTTTGCTTGTCAGTGTTCCACTGGTCAAGGATAGTCAAGTGGTCTGTCTCTGAGTCAATGTGGAAAGGAACTAGGTGAACACATGTGTACCAAGTGGGCTGGTGCATTAGTGGGTCATAACAATATAATAGCTGTGGGCTTCTCTGGGGCTCAGTCAGTAAAGAATCTGCCTGCAGTGCAGGAGACCCAGGTTTGATCCCTGGGTCAGAAAGATCCCCTGGAGAAGGAAATGGCAACCCACTCCAGTATTCTTGCCTGGGAAATCCCATGGACAGAGGAGCGTGGCAGGCTACAGTCCAAGGGGTTGCAAGAGTCAGACGTGACTTAGTGACTAAACCACCAGTATAAAAGTTACCACAGGTTTCCTTTGGCCTCTGATGATTCATTTCCCCCTAACATCAAAAATATATTCAGCCCTTTCTAAGAATCACAATGTCAAGACATAGGCTTGAAACTTAGGCTTAATATTCATAATATCATCATCTAGACTGAGCCCAAGTGTGGCTGAGGCTCCTGGTGTGAAATACTTCACGCGCAACTTTTTAAGCAACTTGTCTTTATTTTTAATTTAATTTTTAATTAGAGGAAAATTGCTTTACAATGTTGTGTTGGTTTCTGCCATACAACAGTGCAAAGCAGCCATACTGAATACAGAATATTATAAACTAAAAATTAAGTTACCTGCTCCTTCTACCCATCCCCAACTCCAACCCCAGCATACAATGATGAGATAGGAGCAGGATAATTTAAATTAATAATTCTCTTCAAGAGTGGGGGTGGTATGTGTATAACACAGTAGTCACTGCTGCTGCTGCTGCTAAGTCGCTTCAGTTGTGCGATCCCATAGACGGCAGCCCACCAGGCTCCTCCATCCCTGGGATTCTCCAGGCAAGAACACGGGAGTGGGTGGCCATTTCCTTCTTCAATGCATGAAAGTGAAAAGTGAAAGTGAAGTCGCTCAGTCGTGTCCAACTCTTCGCGACCCCATGGACTGCAGCCTACCAGGCTCCTCCATCCATGGGATCTTCCAAGCAAGAGTACTGGAGTGGGGTGCTATTGCCTTCTCCGATAGTAGTCACTGCTTCATAGCAATTTTGGAACCCACCTGGGTAAATATTTTCAGTTCCCTCTCCTCTGAGATTGATGGCTCAGACAGTAAAAAATCCACCTGCAATGTAAGAGAACCAAGTTTGATCCTTTGGTTAGGAGAATCCCCTGGAAAAGGAAGTGCTACCCACTCCAGTTTTCTTGCCAGGCGAATTCCATGGTCAAAGAAGCCTGGTGGGTTATAGTCCATGGGGTTACAGAGTCAGACATGACTGAACAACTAACAGAACACATTTCTTTCATATCCAAGGAACAAGTAACAAGCTTCTGATGAAAACATGTAATGTTTAAATCAGTGTGTCAAGACTCTTGAGAGTCCCTTGGACTGCAAAGGGATCAAACCAGTCAATCCTAAAAAAAATCAGTCCTGAATATTCTTTGGAAGGACTGAGGCTGAAGCTGAAGCTCTAACACTTTGGCCACCTGATGCAAAGAACTGACCCCTTAGAAAAGACCCTGATGCTGGGAAAGATTGAAGGCAAGAGGAGAAGGGGATGACAGAGGATGAGATGGTTGGATGGCATCACTGACTCTATGGACATGAGTCTGAATAAGCTCCAGGAGTTGGTTATGAACAGGGAAGCCTGGTGTGCTGCAGTCCATGGGGTCGTAAAGAGTCGGACATGACTGAGCAACTGAACTGAGCGGAATCATTAAGTGGGTTTCCCTGTGACTCAGACAGTAAATAATCTGCCCGAAATGCAGGATACCTGTGTTCAATCCTGGGGTTGGGAAGATCCCCTGGAGGAGGGCATAGTAACCCACTCCTGCATTCTTGCCTGGAGAATTCCCATGGACAAAAGAGCCTGGTGGACTACAATCCATGGGTTCAAAAAGAGTCAGATATGACTGAACAACTAAACACAGCCCAGGAGAATCATTACCATGAAAACTTTGTAGGATGCTGCAGGGTTCTTCCTTCTGGGGATCTCTTTCATTCAGTGGGTTTCAAATGTATGAAATGGCTCAAGCCTGAAAGCTATTTTTCTTCAATATAGTTTGAACAATGTATAGATTGAACAATATCTTTGTTGTCTGCTTAGTTATTTTGTTCCAGGTGCTTTGTGTTCTATTAGTCATCTTCATAGGTCTGTGAGGATCAGGCTCCCCTGTTTGTCATGACAATCTTGCTGCTAATTACATTTTTTGTGTCCATTATATTTCTGGTAATCAAAATACTGAATTGATTATTTGGGGACTTTATCATCCCATTTACTACCTGGGATCCTCCTTATGTAAAAGCCCTGGCCTTCAGAGGACAATTGCTACTGAGCTTGTCCATTTAGAATTTCAGAGTCCATTTCTTCACAATTACAGCCCTGATGTTGGCATAGCAAACTTGCTGGGATTGAGAATTCAAACTTCTCTGGAGTTCTGCTACTCATAAAATTAAGTCTTGGCCCTCATCCTTAGCTTCCCTGACCTTCAGGTAGAGCAGATGAGACTTTGTTCTTTATATGCGGCCTAGGAGACTTTGTCTTTCACAATTTGATTTATATTCATCATTCATCACCCTCAGCTTTTGCTTTCTTCTTTCAATGCACCAAATGGCTCTTTCTGTAGTTATTCCGTTTCATAGTCCTCATCATTACTATTTTCCTCAAACTTTTCATGTGCCTGAGCACCTATCCTTTCCACTGACCTACCTTTCCAGTTCACAACTGAAATAAACTTAGGAACTATACTGAAACCACACGCTAGAAGCTCTCAGTGCCTGTGATGATGTTCTCAGACCTAGATTGAGATCCAGCTCCAAATATCACTTTTCAGTCAGCTTCTTAGGGTCATTCCTGGTACCAACTGTCACAAGTTCTCTGGGGAATACATTCTGATATTTGTACGCAGAATCTTTGTTGAGAAATTGTTTCAGGAACAACACATGCATGAGATAAGGGAAGTAGGACTTGACAAAGGGAGATGCTGAGCAGAGAAGCAGTTGCAACAGAGACCTCAGGGCATATTATACTTTGGTGAGTTCTTATGCTGAGTGTAGTGCAGTGTGTTCATTGCTCAGTTGTGTCTGACTCTTTGCATCCCAGTGGAGTGTAGCCCACGAAGTTCTTCTGTCCATGGGATTCTCTAGACAAGCGTACTGGAATGGATTGCCATTCCCTTCTCCAGGGGATCTTCCCGACCCAGGGATCGAACCCAGGCCTCCTGCACTGCAGGCAGACTCCTTCCTGTCTGAGCCACCAGGGAAGCTCTTGTGCCGAACAGCCCTTCAAAATGATTCAACTTGGGTAAGCAGTCCAGCACTTGCCCTTCCACACTGAACTTCCACTGGAGCTGCTGTACTCCTGGATACAGGTTGACTTGCAGGGAAGGTGAGTAACCTTGATCAAGGCAGCTTCTTTTTGTGAAGGATAGACAAGATGAGAGAACACAGTTGTGAGCTGTCCCTAGCTAATTCCTCCAGGAATTGAGAGTTGAGTGTCATAGAACTAAGAAGTGCATGCCGCCGCACACAGTAACTAAGCCAACTGCTGGAGTCACTAGGCTCTTCAAGCTGATCTTTTATGCTTGTATGCATGTTCATTGCCTCAGTCATGTCTGACTCTTTGTGACCCCATGGACTGTAGTGGAGTGGGTTGCCATTTCCTTCAGGGGCTCATCCCAACCCAAGGATGGAAACCGCATCCACCACATCTTCTGCACTGGCAGGCGGATTCTTTACTACTGAGCTACATGGGACACCCACATCCCTTCTTAACTCTTTCTGAGAACAATATCTAACTTTTCCAGGGGAAGTGGTTTTCTCAAGTCCAATCATGTGCACCATCTTCTGAAATATCTAACTCCTCCTATAGCTGTTGTTTGTAGTCTCAAAGATGAACATTTGATGAGCAAGATGAATCAGCATACTCCATGCATCCTTCCTTAACTGCAAACATTAGCTCTTGAATTAATTTAGATCAATTAAAGTGCTTCTTTATTAATTTTTAATAATAGTTTTATTGAGATGTAAGTCATATACCATAAAATTCGCCCTTTTAAAGCATATAATTCAGTCATTGCTAGTATATTCAGAGTCCTACAATGACCTCCACTGTCTAGTTTTAGGTTCCCTGGTGGCTCAGCTGGGAAAGAATTTGACTGCAATCTGGGAGACCTGGGTTTGATCCCTGGGTTGGGAAGATCCCCTGGAGAAGGGAAAGGCTACCCACTCCAGTACTCTGGCCTGGAGAATTCCATGAACTGTATAGTCCATATACTTGCAAAGAGGTGGACATGACTGAGTGACTTTCACTTTCACTTTCTAATTTTATGTTCTGATTTTTGCTTACTGATTTCACTAATTTTACTCTCTAATTTTAGAATATTTTAATTACCCTAAAAAAGAAACCCTGGACTGAGCATTCACTCTCCATCTGCTGCTAACCTCAGCCTCTTCACAAATTACTTTTTGTCCCTGATGATTTGCCTACTCTGAACGTTTCATATAAATATAACGATATAGTATGTGGTCTTTGGTGAGTGGCTTCTTTAACTTGACCTATGTTTCCATGTTGTAGTATATAGAACTTCATTCTTTATATTGCAGGATAATGTCCCATTGTATGTTATACTGCATGTTTTTTAACCCATTCAACAGCTAATGGACATGTGGGTTGTTTCCATGTGTTAACTCTTATGGATAATGCTGCTGTGAAGATTCACACCTCATAATTTTCTAAACTTGATACCACAGAGAGCAACTCACTACCCTACTCATTTTGTCTCAGCTTGGCCTGTTTTCAACATTTCCAGGCAGCTATTCTAGAATAGGGGCTTCCCAGGTGGTGCCACAGGACTCGAAAAGGTCAGTTTTCATTCCAATACCAGAGAAAGGCAATGCCGAAGAATGTACAAACTATAGCAAAATTGCACTCATTTCACACACTAGCAAGCTAATGTTCAAAATTCTCCAAGAGAGGCTTCAACAGTACACGAACCGAGAACTTCCAAAAGTTCAAGTTAAATTTAGAAAAAGCAGAGGAACCAGAGATCAAATTGCTAACATACATTGGATCATAGAAAAAAAAAACAAAAGAATTCCAGAAAAACATCTAATTCTGTTTCACTGACTAGACTAAAGCCTATGACTGAGTGGAATACACCAAACTGTGGAAAATTCTTAAAGAAATGGGAATACTAGACCACCTTACCTGCCTCATGAGAAATCTGTATTCAGATCAAGAAGCAACAGTTAGAACTGGACATGGAACGATGGACTGGTTCAAAACTGGGAAAAGAGTATGTCAAGGCTGTATATTGTCACCCTGCTTATCTAACTTATATGCAGAGTACATCATGTGAAATGCCAGGCTAGATGAAGCACAAGCTGGAATCAAGATTGCCAGGAGAAATATCAATAATCTCAGATATGCAGATAACACCACCCTTATGGCAGAAAGCGAAGAACTAAAGAGCCTCTTGATGAAGGTGAAAGAGGACAGTGAAAAAGTTGATTTAAAACTCAACATTCAAAAAACAAAGATCATGGAATTTGGTCCCATCACTCCATGGCAAATAGATGGGAAAACAGTGAGAGACTTTATTTTCTTGGGCTCCAAAAATCACTGCACATGGTGACTGCAGCCATGAAATTAAAAGAGACTTGTTCCATGGAAGAAAAGCGATGACAAACCTAGACAGCGTATTGAAAAGCACAAACATTACTTTGCCAACAAAGGTCCGTCTAGTCAAAGCTTTGGTTTTTCCAGTAGTCATGTACGAATGTGAGAGTTGGACCACAAAGAAGGTTGAATGCCGGAGAACTGATGCTTTTGGACTGTGGAGAAGACTCCTGAGAGTCCCTTGGACTGCAAAGGGATCAAACCAGTCAATCTGAAGGGAAATCAATCCTGAATATCCATTAGAAGGACTGATGCTGAAGCTGAAGCTCCAATACTTTGGCCACCTGATGTGAAGATCCGACTCACTAGAAAAGGCCCTGATGCTGGGAAAGATTGAAGGCAGGAAAAGGGTAAGACAGAGGATGAAATGGTTGGATGGCATCACTGACTCAATGGACATGAGTTTGAGCAAGCTCCAGGAAGTGGGAAGGACAAGGAAGCATAGTGTGCTGCAGTCCATGGGGTCACAGATAGTTGTACATGACTGAGGGGCTGAACAACAGGTGGTACTATTGGTAAAGAACCCACCTGCCAAAGCAGAAACATAAAGAGATATGGGCTGGATCCCCGGGTTGGGAAGATCCCCTGGAGGAGGGCACAGCAACCCACTTCTGTATTCTTGCCCAGAGAATTCTATGGACAGAGGAGGTTGGCAGGCTACAGTCTTAGGGTCACAAAGAGTTGGACATGACTGAAGTGAGTTAGCATGCACAGCACTGCATTCTAGAATAACAGAAAGGAAGTGGAGGGGGAGAGAACAGTCCTTTATTTCAGTTTTCCACAAAGCCTAGGTACACTACTCTTCTTCCCACAGTTTGGTCACAGGATCTGTTAAAATGTCCCACTTTACATAACTTGGTTTGGGCTAGGAATCTACCATGTGCATACAAAAGAGTTCAGCCTAATGCATGACCTCCGATAACACTCTGAACAATGCTACCAGCAGTGAAGCTGTTTAAATAATAAAAGTCCAAAGTTTAGGCATAACTCACAGCTGCTTCTTCATTGTACCTCCTTTATCTCTGTGGAAATAATGCCCAATCTTAAAGATCCAAACTCCAAAACTTACTTTGCTCAGAAGGCTCCCCAATATTTAATCACCTCTTCCATTTCAGGCTTAAACAATTTGTTCTGCACCTTTATTTACGGTTTGTGACTTCTGTGCTCAGTATGTCTGACTCTTTGCAATCCCATGGACTGAAGCCCACCAGGCTCCTCTGTCCATGGGATTCTCTAGGCAATACTGGAGTGGGTTGCCATGCCCTCCTTGAAGGGATCTTCCCTAGCCAGGGATTGAACCTGTGTCTCTTGCATCTTCTGCATTGGAGACAGGTTCTTTGCCACTGAGTCACCTGGGAAGCCTATTTAGGGTTATATTTATGTGAATTAAATTACCATTGGTTTACATATCTGCCTTCTTCATTAGGCATTAAGATTTTTGAGACCTGGGACTCTTTTTGTTCAACTTTGTGTTTCTAATATTTCTCACAGTGATTAATTCAACAAACACAAATTTTTACATATGAGTCACCTATTCTATTCTTAAAACTATGATAGTCCTGGGGATAGAAAAACGAATAAGATCCTTTGAGAGGCTTACATTTTATTATAGGAAAACCATATTAAAATCAGTAAGAATAAACTGTATGAGTGCTGTTATGAAAAAAATAAGAATAAGCACAGGGCACAGGAAGTCACAAGAATGTGTAGTCAATTCTGCTCCGATCATAAAATCAAATTTATAGGTGAATCCACTCTTGAGCCCAAGGAGGGAATTCCCTTTAGCTTCTGACAAACAGATGTAATGGGTAAATGAGGATTAATCTCCACTGCAGTTGAGTTCACTAAGGAGCCTATGTCAGAGTCACAATGTGGCCACAAGTGGTCAACTGATTTATATTGTGATTTCTTGTTCACTGGGACACATATCAGACAGTAGATCTCTTCTCCCTTTGTGTCTGAATAGGAATTAGGGAGCTAGACCTCTTCCAGGGAATAGGAAGCATCCTAAGAAAGTCCTACTAGACCATTCTTACTGGTTATGCTTGTCTGGGAAGGAACCACCACACCCTTGGGTAACATGTACTTCTGCAAAGGGCCAAAAAATAAAAGGCTTACTTCACATGTAGCTTCTCTCTTTCTTCTTTAAGGCAGTATTTTTGATGAAAAAAGAAGTTGGTGGCAAGATAAATTGCATTCCACCAGTTAGTCACTGAAATCAGATCCCTTTTAACCAAATATGAAAGGTATATAAGGGGAAACTATCAATACAGTTGGTAACTGTCCACTTCATTCAGAATTTCAAGAGAAAACTAAAAAACAGTTACCACTTGCTAATGGTATTATAATAATGAATAAGTTTCAGTAAAGATTTAGAAAAAAGTGACATATTTAGCTCTATGGTACAATAGCTTTACTGATCATTATCATTTTTTGCTTGTTTTAGTGTAGATTGGAATTCACTTGTGAAAATAGTTTCATTGTACCAAGGAGCCCTTGCCTTTTCCTAAACTGAGATTTTACTTTAGAGATTGTATTTTAATTATTTAAAATTCGTCAGGCATATGGATAATTAATCCCTGGGAGAGTTTTCCTCACTATTACACTAAGCTAGCTTTCCTATGCCCTGTCCTAATCTGTTTAATATCCCAAATAACCCAGGGCCTGTTCTATAATAATATTATACTTTCTGTATTATAATGTTGGAATACTCTATACTTTATTACAATTTCTATTATTTGTTTTATGGAAAACATTCTAAGAACAGAAAGTATGACACATAGTAGGTACTTAATATACAGCTGCTGACTGACTGGATAATAATCCATTATGATTGCTTTGAATAGTCACTTTATTTTCAAATTCCTCAGTGCTAGTTCATGGCAAGTATTCATTGTGTCTATAAAACAAGATTCTTTTATTTTTAAGTTAATTTTTGTTACCTGTTAATTATTAGACTATTAAGATCATTTTATGAATTATATATTTTAACATACAAAATGTCCATCTTTTATGTATCCTGATTAGAATATTATACACATAGAAAATGCTCAGTATGTATTTAGAGTAAAAATAGCTTTCACTTATAATCTTAAATTTTTAAATTTATTTTCTTCTATTTCAGTTACTTTCAATATTACTTTCAGTAATTTTCAAAATAAAAGGCAGATTTTTTTTTCAGTAGGAAACAAATGTAAGAAAACTTATGCAAAATATTTGCAGTGTCACAGGACTAAATATATTTCTTAGATTCCCTCATCAAAATTTTTCAAAGTGCTCTCCCACTCACATCTCTAGCCACTAGACAAATGGCTCACACCCCTAACTTTCTCACACCCCTAACTTCCTCTGTTTCTGTGGCTGACCAGGAAGCCTCTAGGGAGGTAGCTATACCAGTGAGTTAAATTCATCTTTTTTACAATATAGTTTTCAACATCCCTCTCTTATATATATTTGACCTGGATTCACAAAAGAAAATCAGCCCTTCATAATAAATGTCTTTTTCCTTCAAAAGCATACATGATGGTTTTTATTCCGTCAAAGCTTAATGAAGAAATATTTTTCATTCATCCCAATAAGAATGGCCTGAGATTTCCGCCATCTAATCTTGAAGGCTCAGGATCCATGAACTCTATATGAGGTCGAGCAAGAGAATGTAGAGCCTGTGACATTGAGGCCCCTCTGTCCTGAAATCTCAGATAACTCATGAGGGCAGAAGTCTAGGATGTTCTCTTCAAAAGATGAATTGGGACCACACAACTGGTCTCTCAGAACGTGGAATTGCACTGGTCATAGGAAAGCAGCAAATGAACTCTCAGAAGCTCTATATGAGCTAATACTCTCTTGATATTAGTTTCACATCACCAACATTTCTCTTACTGTTAGTAGTTCATAACATATTTATTATTCTACAGTTCAGAAGGTCAGAAATTTAGTCATTCTCACTGGGCTAAAAAGTCAGGTATCAACAGGGCTGGTTTCTTCTGGAGGCTCTGGAGAGGAATGTGTTTCCTTGTCTTTGCCCACTTCTAGAGGAGGCCTTGTTTTTGGAAAATGATAAGTCAATTTTTGGTGAGAATTCTCACCGTAAGATGCCATTTTCTGTTCTGCTACCCATTTTTAGCTCTTTGTAGAGTCTGTTATACTAACTGCTTTTTCTTCTCTGAATGGGTTTCCTCAAAAAATGTCTGCATTCTCTTCTCTTCTGAACTGTTAACAGGCTATTCACTGCCCTTTGAAATTATATGGCAGATGTGGAAAATCCTTTCTGGATGTTCTTCCAATTTTTGGATAGTTTCAGGGGTACAGTTCTTAAACACTGCCCGAAGCACCCTAATAGCCAGTTACACCACTGTCTCAAACATTATCTTTGCTTCTCTTCCTGTTGAAATTTGCTTCCAACCACTTCCTGTTGTTGTCTTCTAGTTCCAAACTCCCAATTTCAATGTTTTTTTACTATGGTTTATTTATAAGGGAAGCTGCTCTAATAATCACATTACTTTCAAGAAATAATATCCTTGATGTATCCAATGGTCCAGAGATATTTTCAATTATTGTAGAACTGTTTAGTATTACTTTATCCTATATAGTTAAGTCACTTGCTCAGTCCTGTCCGACTGACTCTTTGCGACCCTGTAGACTGTAGCCCACCAGGCTCCTCCGTCCATGGGATTCTCCAGGCAAGAATACTGGACTGGGTTGCCATTTCCTTCTCCAGAGGATCTTTCTGACCCGGGGATCGAGCCCAGGTCTCCCACATTGCAGGCAGACGCTTTAACCTCTGAGCCACCAGGGAAGCCCTTAACTCTCCACAAAAACTGAAGCAGAATGTCTAGAAGGCAGACTTTATGGAAGCAAGGGCTGCATCTTTTCATCACTACATGTCCAGTGCCTAGCACTGCATTTTGGGGTTAGCATTGGAGAAGGAAATGGCAACACACTCCAGGGTTCTTGCCTGGAGAATCCCAGGGACGGGGGAGCCTGGTGGGCTGCTGTCTATGGGGTTGCACAGAGTAGGACACGACTGAAGTGACTTAGCAGCAGCAGCAGTAAGCACTTACTATAATCTCTTTGAATGAACTAATAGATAAATGAATAATGAAAATGTGAAGAGCAATGTCTGCTTTTATCAATCCTGTAGATTGAAGCTAACAGGTTTAGCTATTGAGAGACCTCTGGTGAGTTAAGTGCTAAGGAAAACATTATGTAGGATACAGGGTAACGCTGAAAACTTTATCTAATCAATAATTTTGGCTAAACACAGAAGCAAATTATCAGAGTTTTAATAAAAAAGTCAAAACAGCCAAAATGAGAAATAGAGAATTTTATATTTCTTGACACTTAAAATTTTTGTTGTATTGTTTGTTAAAACTCAGATATAACAATCAAGCTCCATTCTAGCAAACTTACTTTCGCTTGTTAACATAGGCAGGGGTGGCTGGGTGGGGGGATTGTCAGCTACTGTATAAGCAGAAAGCTTGGTGAGTTCCCTAAGTGATTCTCAACTGAATAGAAAAGTGAAGATTCAGCACATCTGCTCAGCCACTAGAGAACAGAGGCAAGTACATAATGCAAATAGCCCTTCAGGAAGGAATATCAAAGAGCTACCACAACCACCAATTAACAGTGAAATGTTACTCCATAGGGACTTAGCAAATTAATGTGAAAAGGAGTTGAATATTCTTTAATATATGTTTATTTAGAAGAAGATAATTTTTTCCCTGTTAATGAATTATCTCCGAACACTCAATTTATCACCTTAGGTTGATATTAGTTTTCTATTGCTACTCTAACAAACTACCACAAACTTAGTAGCTCAAAACACATTTATTGTTCTACAGGTCAGAAATTAAAAATCAGTCCCACTGGGCTAAAAGCCAGGTTTCAGCAGGGCTGGTTTCTCCTGGAGGTTTTGGAGGGGAATGTGTTTCCTTGTCTTTGCCTGCTTCTAGAGGAGGCCTACATTCTTTGGCTTGTGGCCCCCACCCCCCACATTATTCAAAGCATATTACTCCAATCTCTGCTTCCTCATCAGGTCTCTTCTCTGACTTTCCTGCTTCCATCTTATAAATACCCTGTTATTATATTGACTTACCTGGATAATCCACGTGACTCTTCCCATCTCAGTATCTTTAACATAATTCCACCTTCCATGTAATGTTAGGTAATAAATATCTAACATCTTTAGATCTTTAGGACATCTTAGGGGGCCCATCACACAGTTAGGTTAATATGAAAGAATTCAGCTAAATGTGAGGAAGGAAAAGAAAATGAAGAAAGTCTCTCAGTAACAATAGCAGGGAAAGTACCATTCCTAGGAAATGCCTTCAAACATTCCTAGTATTTGGTCTAGTTTTGAGATAGAAAATAAGACACTCTATGAGAATACTTATGGCTCAGCTGGTAAGGAATCCACCTGAATGCAGGGGACCTGGGTTCGATTCCTGGGATGGGAAGATCCCCTGAAGAAGGGAAAGGCTACCCACTTCTGTATTCTGACCTGGAGAATTCCATGCACTTATAGTCCATAGAGTCTGAAAGAGTCAGACAGGACTGAGCGACTTTCACTTTCACTTTCACTTTCTTTCATGAGAATAATATAATATATGCCTAAAGATCTGGACATTTTCTTTAAGAGGAAAATTCTCTGATAATAATAGCTATGAAGAAACAATGTACTCTTTCACTTTTATGATATCTTGCTGCTTTAGGAAAGAACCAGTTTTTGTTGTTGTTTTTTTTTTAAGCGATCCAGAATCTAAAAGTAGCAATGAAACCAGCAGAATTAGCAAAAGCATCCAGTCTGCAAGGGCACAAGGAATCAGCCATGCAGCTGCAACAGGGCAACAGGGCCTCAGCCATCCAGTTATTGGAATATAGAGTCAGCATGAGGCTCATAATCTCTACTGAGTGGGGTAATCATACTGAAGCTGTCAATAGGCTGTTAAAAAGAATACAAGGGAAGAAGTCAATGGATCCAAGAGTTTGATATATTGAGAAACTAGAAACCAACTGTGGATAGCATTTTTTGTCATTCTGTAACAGGGGAAAAATCAGAAACCTGTGATTACACGCTGCTGGTCGCATTCTGCCTGAAAAAGCATCTCCGTGTGAGGATTACGAAGTGCCTCTTGTCTGAGAACAAATGTGAACCAAGAGATTAACCCAGCATTTTAGACTGTATCATTTCCTTAGGGGAGAAGGTTGAGGGAAAATAAAGTCAACTGTGACTAAAGATTATCTGGCACCGAGAAGACCAAAACGAATGAAAACATTTCTAAAATATCTTTTCATATGCATAGGCAAAGGTAGAATACATGTAAGACTTTGTTCACGATCTTTCTGTGTGTGATCTCCACACATTTTCTTTTCTTTGTGAAAGCAATGTCTACATATTCTCAACCGAATAGTGCCAGTATTATAATGAATTATGAGTTCAATTCAAACCTGTTTTGAAGGAGATAGATGTTCATTTTTATGAGATTTTTGCTCTGTGGAAAGAAGAGGAAGAAAACAGAAGCAATTTTTTGATATATATATATATATATATATATATGTATAACCTTGCCTATGACATCCATGCAATCTTTAGCAATAACTATGCGACCTTAAAAGGAAGAGAAGGCTTATACTAAGAGGGAAGCCTATGGGGTCAGATTTGGGATTGAATTCCAGTTCTACTTAAAACTTTTAAAATCCAGATTCTTCATTTGTAATATGTGGCTAAAGCCACATTGGTCTGAGAACCAAATCACATGAACATTGTGAATTACATGGTGCTTGGCACACATAATACTTAAAACAGAGTAGCTGTTAATAGCAATATGAATTAAACAAGAGTGAACAAATAAGAGGCTAAACTGTTACATCAAAATCTTTGAACAAGAGTTGTGTTCTCATTCAGTACCTGAAACAAAAACAAAGCTAGAATAATTTTTGAACTTTATAGATTTTTAAGCTTTTCTAACACAAAGTCTTATTCAATAAAGTAACCTAATATAAACAGCTCCGAATTTTAGACACATTTTTGTTTTCATTTTTCCACTTACCAGGATCATTCTGATAAAGTTGTAGAAGTATCTGAAAATACTTAATTATCCTATGTAATATAAATATTGTTATTAGATGAGACAGTGTCATAAAACTGTAGAGCTGGCAGAGTCCTGAGTATAATTATTTCAATTTCCTCATTTAGCTGGGATTATGCAAGGCTCAGAAATAACAGAATTGCTCCAGCTGCCCAGATAGTGAGGGGGAAAGTCAAGATGGCAGCCACAGCCTTCTGACTTCCAGTCTAGGGCTCTTCATACAAGAAGGCTATGAGATATGTGACAGATACAATTTGCTATCTGAAGATTAACCTTGTGAACAAGTCTTCGTGTGCAAGGAGGGAATGAGCATTGTGTATTTGCATAGAGAAAACTGGGATGCTTTTGAAGAGATGGACCCTTAACTGGCAAGCAGGAGTTAGAAGGTGTTCATCACTTTCCCCTCAGAATCTTGGTCAAAGCATCTTTTGTGAAGATGCATCAGTGAGAACACTGTCTACCCAATGGATTGGTTTAAGAAGATTTATGCTTTCCTGAGAACTGAATTTCTGAAAATATTGACCAAGAGTTTATATACTCTTTAATCCAAACTCTCTGTTTTTACCTTATTGTACTGTGGTCTCTTGGTAAAAAGGCACTTGTAGAAGACAATAAATTTGCCAATATGATATTATTTCATAAATTAAATAAACTCTTCTGCTCCATTATTTCAAATACCGGAAATTAACTTAAAGTTAACAATGAGGTTAAGGGAACAATTGGAATATATATTGAATGTATATATATAAATGTATCTATAATAGCTTTCAAATTTGCTGACATATTTCTCCCACTTTACTTCATCATAATACAAAATGTAAAACAAATTCAGCTATGTGAAAGAACAAAGTTTTGATACTTGATTTGTATGCCATTCCTAAAACAGACTTTATGAGATCAAAATCAAATAGTTGGTCTACAAATATAAATAGTTGGTATATAAGCCTCCTTTCTAGGTTACTTTTATAAAAAGACAGAGGGGGACATTTAGGCATGAACAATTACCAACTCTTCAAATTGATCTTCAAAAATATCTTTAACTTCAGAAGGTAAATTACTAATTTAGAAATCCCTGAGAGAAGAAGGGATGTTTATTTTAAGGCTCTGGGGAAACTCTTGAGTATTTCAGTCTTTAGGGCAAACAAACAAACAAAAGGACCAATTTAGATCCATGTCTATTTTGTTTTTTAACTAGGCCCAGTTTTGAGCAGGAGTAGGAAATGTATAATACATAATTTATGGATCTAACCTAAAATGTTTGGGCAAAATGCAATATCAAAGCAAACAAACAAGCCCCCCAAACCCAAAACAAACCAAAAAATTCCAACTGTATATCTCTATCTACAGTATTACCTATACCTTTACTGACCCATCCATATCTGTAGGTCTGCTGGATGGCATCACCGATTCAAAGGAGATGAACTTAGGTAGACTCTGGGAGATAAAGGGAGAGAGGGAGTCCTGGCTTGCTGCATGCAGTCCATGGGGTGGCAAAGAGTCAGACACGACTGAGCTACTGAACAACTCTCTCTCTTTTCCAGTACGTGTCTAGTTCTGGTAACCCTATTTCTTCCAGGAAGAAGGGGCATCGCAGAAGCCCTTGAATGGGACAAGAAAGTCGACAGGAACAGGTAACCTCGCTCTAAAAATGTCCTGAGTGAAAAGGTGAGGAGGGAACAGGCCCGAATAGTGTTGCCGCTGCTGCTGCTAAGTCGCTTCAGTCGTGTCCGACTCTGTGCGACCCCATAGATGGCAGCCCACCAGGCTCCCCCGTCCCTGGGATTCTCCAGGCAAGAACACTGGAGTGGGTTGCCATTTCCTTCTCCAATGCATGAAAGTGAAAAGTGAAAGGGAAGTCGCTCAGTCGTGTCCGACTCTTAGCGACCCCATGGACTGCAGCCTACCAGGCTCCTCCGTCCATGGGATTTGCCAGGCAAGAGTACTGGAGTGGGGTGCCATTGCCTTCTCCGCCGAAGAGTGTTAGGAGAAACCAAAGTGGCCTAAAAAGGAGACCAGCGCGAGCCCGTGAGCAGTTTCACTTCCGCAGGGAGCCCAGCGCGGCGAGCCCTCGCCCTGCGGCCCGCGCCCAGGGACTGCGTTTCCGGGACCTCGGCCGCAGCCGCCGCGGTGGGAAGCGGGCTGAGGACAGCGAGGCTTGGAGACCAGGTCGAGGAGAACCTCAGATCGGGAGAGTCCGGGCTCGGCGGGCACGCGTCCAGGCGCCTGGGCTTCAGCGGCCGCGATGCTGCCAGCAGCGCCAGCCTGGGCGCGCGGGAGTTGCGAGCAGCCTGCAGGCGGCCCAGCGCCCCCAGGTGGGTGCGCGCGCGGTCGGGAGGCGGGAGGAGACCGGCCGGCCCCGGGGTCCCGCGGAGACCGTGCTCCTCGCGGTGCGGGACCAGGCTGCCGCTCTGCCCGCTTCTGCCGCGGGCTTCTTGGCTGGGGGAACCCGGACGCGAGGAGGTGGAAGCGCTCTTGAGGTCTGGGCAGCGTGCCACCGCCAGTGCTGCAACTTCTAAGTAGCTGGCACTTTCCAGAGCACCTGAAACAGCCTCCTCTAGTATCCAAAATCACCTTGAAATGTGTTTTACAGTTACACATCAGCCTAAAAATTCTGTCAACATGTTACAGCAAAACTGCCCGTTTACCTGCCGGGGCTTCCCAAATCCAAACCGGTAAATGGCCTGTGACCTGCTAGTCAGACAGATTACTTTCTGTAGAAAGCCCTGGAAACAGCTTTTCCTAACGCAAAAGGAAGAGCAGTCAATTCGGCTCAACACATAAATGCATTTACGGGTCAAATGGAAGTGAAGGCACTTGTTTTCACTTCTTTTTGAAATACGTCAAATGCATTTGTGAATTGTATAATGATTATAAAGTGTTCAGTTTTGAAAATTAAAAAGAAAAAGGCTTCACTTGCATATTAAGAGTACTGGAGATGTACACACTGACATAAGCGATAAAAAATCTGAGTGAAATTCTATTGACTTGCTGAATGGAGTTTCTCATAGCTTACTAGCATTTTAAAAAATTAAATTATGGTTTTAGCTATGGCAAGTGTGTTTTTTCATATATGAGTTTCAAAATACTGCTTTTTAGTTAAAATAGGAAGTGTACTTGTGGCAGTGGAAATGACAAGAAAAGAATTGATATCTTAATATGTTAACTTTCTGTGTAGTGAACACTGACATTCTGAAAGCTACGGTCTGATGGACTGCATCTTGGCTTGCTTCAGTAAATAAACCTTTGAACCTTCAGCAGGTTAGCTCTTTTGTAATTTTGGTTGAACAATTTTGTTAAATAGAATCAGCTACAATTTGTTTCAAACTTCTAAATTGAGCAGTTTAGACAAAACATGACTATTATTTCACTTAATGCTCAAGTAATGCTTTGAGGTGTTTGGTAGTATGAATAATGCTGGAGTGATGTAAATTACCTTTTGTCTCATTCTGAGTCTCCCTGTTCCTCCTGTGCATTTCCCCTCATCTCTTTTGGTCCTTCCAGTACAATATTATTTTACTTGATTCATTTACCTCCTTATTTGGCTCAGCTAATGACACTTCTAACGAGCTCTCTTTTGTTATTAACCCATGCCATTCCTAGATGTGGATAGTCTTCTAAAAGAAGTAGTTCTGAATTATCTCTCTCTCTCTCTCTTTTTTTTTTTAAACAAAAACCTTTTTGTGTGACCTCTCTCTCTGCTTTGGGCAGGTGTCTCTGTCGCGTCATAGACTTTGGCTTAATGTGACACGTTAAGGGTTAGTTACTCCAACTGCCTCACTTTAGATATGAGAAAACTGAGACTCAACGAGTGAGTTGCCCGCAGTTCCATGACCAATAAGTATCTGAAGATCTCATTCATCATTTCACCAACAGTCTTTTACCTATCCATCCCCAAGAGTTGTGTAGTAAAATGACTGTAAAATGGGCAAACAAAAGTGGTAAATAACAGTTTTGTGCCTATGAAGATATATTTCCAGCAGTTGGTGTATGTTGTATTTGTAATGACAACATTGTATAAACTTCCATCAGAGTGTTCAACTTGTCCTTTAGTGGAAGAAGGAAAAATACGATACCCAGAACTAAGACAGTGTGAAAATGATGCACAGTGGATGAAAATTCCATTTAGACTCTCTTTTCTGGTTTATGAGTAACTAGATCCTGTCTACTAATGTCCAAAAGAGAAGTTCCTTCTTTGTTTTATTCCAAAACTAATGATTGTTTAAATCTAATTTTGACTGATACCTTCAATAAAGACTGTTTACTAAAGCATAGAATATTCTCTACTTCATAGTTTCTGTATTTCTTATTAATATTATTTGAGGCCTCTGATGACAAAGATGAATTGTTAGGTTAAAAGCAGAGAGCATCTGTCCTGTCTCACCATATGCTAGATGCTTGTACATAGTTTGTGAGGAATAGTTTGTCTAAGCATTGTGTCTAAAGCTCTTGAGGATTTGAAGCTTTTCCCTCCAACTACAATCTTCCAGCATAGTCAGTGATCTAGATTTCTCCTACCATGGAGATTCCTTTATTTAACTCTGCTGACTGATAAAACTTTCTTCAGACAAGCTGGAAAGGTTCTGATAGGCTTATTTATGTTGAGATTTTAAAGTGAGGTGCTCTCTCAGGGCCTTCTTAATATGGAATGATTGTATAATATTTAATTGCTTAGGATTTCAGGCATACAGCAGCATATTGGGCATAGGAACCTTTTCTTGCCATGTCTTTCTGAACACGTGCTATAGGTGATCATGATCCTGTCCTACTTACGATGGCCTCAGCTCAGACTGGAGAAGGCAATGGCAACCCACTCCAGAACTCTTGCCTGGAAAATCCCATGGATGGAGGGGCCTGGTAGTGCAGTCCATGGGGACGTGAAGAGTTGGCACAACTAAGCGACTTCACTTTACCTTTTCACTTTCATGCATTGGAGAAGGAAATGGCAACTCACTCCAGTACTCTTGCCTGGAGAATCCCAGGGACGGGGGTGCCTGGTGAGCTGCCGTCTATGGGGTCGCACAGAGTTGGACATGACTGAAGTGACTTAGCAGCAGCAGCAGCTCAGACTGCTTCAAATCCAGTCCAGCTTCATTGCTTATCTGCTTTGTGATCTTGGATAAATAAATCAATCTATCATTATATCAATTTGTCCAGTTACAAAGTAAATGTGGATGGAACAATAGCATTTATTTGCAAGAATGTTTTTGAGGATTAAAGGAGAAAATGCATGTGAAGTGCTTTTCAAGGTGCCATAGCAAATAGTAATTGCTTAATACATGTTGGCTATTGTTTTACTCCTTTGGTCATTGATTGATAGTGTAATATTCGCATGTGAAAAGTAAAATTCTTGTTGAGAAACTACCTCATGCTGACTTGGGGAAAAACTTAAAAGGATGAAGCCATCAAACTCCCACATCAAAAAAGACTGGGGAATGTGGCTTCCTATAGAAAGACATTGTCATAATCTTGGGGAAATAGTGTGGTTAATAGTTCCGGGAGGAGGAAAAAAAAAGAAAAAAAAAAAAAGATTGATTAAAAGGGTTTAAATTAGAGCAGTTACAAGAAAGAATAAAATGGGAATTTAATGGGACAAAATGAGAGCTATATTATTTCAGAATTATTTCTCCATATCACAGAGAATCAATTATGACCCAATTAAGGCAAAAAAAAAAAAGAAAAAAAGAAGCATCAAATGTAAAATTGTGGAATATTTCATCAAATTATAAGAAGATAGAAGATCTGTTTTACCAAAATATTTACTGCTGGGCTGAAAAACAAATCTAATGTAAAGAATATCATTCCTGTCAAATATAAATCACATGTTTTAAGAAATTAAATGGCTGCTACCTGACCATCAGGGCTCTCTTGGTGGCTCAGATGGTAGAGAAGCTGCCTGCCAATACAAGAAGCCTGGCTGTGATCCCTGGGTTGGGAAGATCCCCTGGAGAAGGGAATGGCAACCCACTCCAGTATTCTTGCCTGGAGAATCCCATGGACAGAGGAGACTGGTGGGCTACAGTCCATGGGGTCACTAAGCAACTTTCACTCACTACCTGATCATCTAAGGTACAGTTGCTATTTTATTACTTTCTATATATATATATATTATAGAATATCTTAGAATAATTTTGGAGACATCTATGAAATAAGAATAGGAAGGACAAATATTCTAGAAGTTATTATTTAAAAATGAGTTGTTATATGGTCTTATAATTCTTTCCTATTTGAAATATAAAGACGGTATCTATGTTTTACTGCAGATACTAAAATAGTTCAGGTGGTGAAGATAACAGATATTGTATGGAATTATACCCTCCAGTATTTATTTTTCACTCAGAAATGTAATAAGCCTTTTAGACCTTTACCATTAGGTATAAATTTCTTTGCTGCTTCCAAATGCTCCTGATTGAGATAATCTAGAAAGATTACTTCTCTTTGTAATCATGAGAAGTAATTCATTATTACCTTGTGGTATTTTGTAAGATTTTCTTTGTATCTAGTTCAAGTTTTGCTTTATCATATGAACTATGTGTCATATTTCCTTTTCTTTTAAGCTTTATATTAGTAATTCTCATTGCTTCATTTTTATGTGTTCCATTTAATAAGGAAGACATACTGAAAAGCACAAGACATTCTTAACGTGGAATTTCATTTGCCTAATTTTTTTTTTAAGTTTTTTATTTTTTTTAATTTTAAAATCTTTAATTCTTACATGTGTTCCCAAACATGAACCCCCCTCCCACCTCCCTCCCCATAACATCTCTGTGGGTCATCCCCATGCACCAGCCCCAAGCATGCTGTATCCTGCGTCAGACATAGACTAGCGATTCAATTCTTACATGATAGTATACATGATAGAATGCCATTCTGTTTGGTCATGATCTAGGTTGAGGTGTCAACCTCATCCTTCAGTCAGGATCAATGGTCTCATTCCCTTTTTTTTCATATTTATCTGTAGGATCATGTCTAACTTTCAGAAGAACAATATAGTTTCAGACTACTTGAAATGTTGGCCTTTTAGTAGCTATCATGTATTATGTTTCTGCTTTGAATTTATGTGATTGGGATATCACATTACTTTGATAGGTGAGCATGTCAGAAGATTAGCACCTAATTTGGACAAGAAGTTATGTTGTTTCATATAATCATATGAAAACATTTAATAATTCATTGTGGCCTTTCATTTCCTAACAGTTTTCTAAACTGTTGAAGTCTGTTTTTAAGGGATGGGGTGCAGGGTGGAGAAACATCAACATGCAGAAACATATCACATCAAAGTGGTAGGATTCTATAAAATCATGGCACTGGAATGACAAATTTTAGCGTACTTCTTGTGACTGTATGAAGAATCCTTAAAATGTACACATTTTCTGCATTGGCCAATCACATTTTATTTAGATTTAGAAGACCAGTGTAATTAAGAAATCTCAGGAGACAACTACAGCTTTAATGTAATTCGTGAACTATTGGGTCCCTATTGGAGCCAGTCCGTTGACTGCTTAATGGCCAGTGATGTGTGTTGTCTGGCATTTAAAGATTTGTTGGATTCAACAAAGCCCTTCTTTCCTTCCAAACAATAGATAATGAGACTGTTAGCAGTGGAAGGTCAATGTTCGGTAACATACAATAGAGAATGACAACTAGTTGACTCATGTGGAAGATGAATAATTAGAAAAAAGACTAGAAGAGAAAATTAAGGAGGACTGAAAGACAGAGGGAAGAGTCTTGGTTTCTCACTCTCCGTTTCCAAGTCATGTAAGACCCCGCTGCACTTGTTGTTCTGATATTGTCTGTTCATGAAATGCCTGTGACATCCTGCAATGACTTTTTCTTTATATGAACTAGCTTGAATGAGTTTCTTTTCTTTTTTTTTTTTGGAGGGAAAAAAAGAGTTTGGGTTAGAATACTTTTATTTCTCAAACACTGCCATTCCTGTTCCTGTAAGCTTCTCCTCTTTTAGAAAATTGCTGTTATTGTTAAAGCGATGTCTTCTAAGAATCTTCCACTGAAAGTTCAAAATCATCAGAATTAGATCTATTCCTTTTATGTGATAAAAAAAAAAAAAGAGTGCCTTGTGAGGAAGTCTGGTGGTCCTCTAGATAAAAATTTTTGGAGTTTTCTAGCTTTATGGTGCATATTTGAAGAACTTGAAGTCTCATTAGTTGGTGAGGAAATAACTCATTCAAAGGTTAATACTATGAGTTAAGCTCTATTAAGAAGTCTAGAGTTTTGACTTATGTAGTTATAAAATTATAACAATTATAAAATTTAACAATAGAATTTTTATGCTTTGTTAATACAGTGATTTTACTTATATGAAAAGTTTATAGCATGCTGTTTCTGACAAACTTTTAAAATGTGTTTAAATTGAGGCACACAAATACGATGCTTATGACATTTATCTTATTAAAAAAGAAAGAGGAATTATAAAATTCCTCCAGCATAATTTACAAGCTATTATCTCAATCCTCCTGGCAGATGATAAAAAACAGCATCACTGACAGGCCATTGTGAACACTTTATCCACACTATCAGTGGATTGATATCAATCTGAAGCAGTGTAATCAGCATTTTACTTCAGAGATTGGTCCTTGATTAAGATCTTTTGTAGTAATCGAGTAGAAAGTTTAGTATCCTCATTAGGTTACAGATGATATATTATTAATAGTGTTAATGATCACCTTGGAAACAAGGTTAGAATTCAGTGTGCTCTTACCAAATTGGAGAGATAGACACAAATTAATGAAGTTCAGGTGTGATCAATTAAGTGTAATGATGTAAGCGAAGGAAGGAGACTCAGTGACAGAACGTTTTTCAGATTTTAACAAGGTTACAGTCAGTCTTAAAATGAGCAAGGGGAGAGTTGCAGAAGAAGAAGCTGGAAAAGTAAACTGAAACTAAATTACCTAAACCTAAAGGAAAAGTCCCCTCAGTATGAGTAGATACTGAAGAATTTTAAAGCAGAAGCATAACATGACTAGATTTTTGTTTTTAGAAGATCACGTGAAAGGTTATTCTTCTTCTAAATCACCTTCTGAATCAATGAAGGTGAAAATAAAAAGAGTTTATGATCTGAAAAAAATAAAAGATCTTGTGAGGTGCTTTTGGTACAGTTAATTAGAAGAGGTCAACAATGGATGTTTTTGAACAATTAGGAATTTATCCAAAAGTAAAATAAAGGGAGAAATGGACGTGTTTATTGAGAACTATATACTTTTTGTGCTATAGTAGTAGATACCGAGTCTGAGGGGGAAAGAGATGTGAAGAGTCAATGGTAGGTTTGTGGCCTGGAAAACTGGGAAGGTCATAAAATTATCATTTACTCCAATGGAAAAGACTGAAGGACCAGGAAGAAATGGCAAGGGCATGAGAACATTCCATTTCAATTTTGCATGTGTTAGATTTGGGCTAGATGAGAAATACTCAGGTAGCAATGTCAGATAAGCATTTGATGTTATGATATGGAGCTCAGAAAGGGAGTTCAGGCTAGAGATATAAAATTGGGAAAAATACCTTGGCTCAGCTAGTAAAGAGTCTCTCTGCCAATGCAGGAGATGTGTATTTGATCCCTTGGTTGGGAAGATCCCCTGGAGAAGGAAATGGCAACCTGCTCCAGTATTCTTGCCTGGGAAATCCCATGGACAGAGGAGCCTAGTGGGCTACAGTCCATGGAGTTACAAACAGTTAGACACGACTGAGCGCACAGGTATGTGCAGTCTTTAAAATTGTATCAGTAAATAAGATAGCAGAAAAGAAGTGTTTAGAGTGGAAAGAAAAGCTGACCCAGGGTAAAGAACCACATAAAGTAAAATTTACATATTGATAGAGACAGAGGAGTTACCCTATATGATTGAGGAGAGGCCGAAAAGAGAAGGAGGAAAATAGTATAATGGCAAGAATTCAAGAATGAGGTGTTTTGGGGAGGCAGGAGTGGTGAACTGATTGAAATTCTTTAAATAGTTCAGGCAAATTGAAGACTGAAATTTAACTGATGAATTTGACATGAAACTTAGTGATGACTGTAGGGAGAGAGGTTAAGTAGCTTTAGGAGAGGGGATGAGAGTTGAAGGGTGAAGGTAGATGAGGATGTGGATACCATGTAGACATCTTTTGAAAGCTTGGCTCCAGAATGTAGAAAGAAAGTAGCCATTGCAGGAGATGTGGGTTAAAGAAAGGGTTTTGTGTATTTGTTTTTTGTTTTAAGATCTGTGCTAGAGTGATGGTTTATTTGTACTCAAAAGCTGATAGCACTACACCAAAGGAGATTTTTTCCTGGGAAAAGATTCAGAGATAAGTTCCATAAATTTCATTATGAACACATTTTAATGTAGATATTTTCTTATGTGTTTAAATATTCTGTTTCATCCTTTCCCTTCCTTCTTTCCGTCTCATCTTCCATGATTCTGGAGTGCCTCTCTTCTCCCTCTCCTCCCCTCCCCTCCTTCATTCCCTTTCCCCCTCCCCATCTCCTTCTCTCTATAGGCATGAATGTTAATGGGAAATAAGGAATATTTACTTGCATTGAACCTTTATTTCCATGGTGGATTATTCTGTAGTTTTGCTTGTATTGATCATCCCTTCCTTTTTATCCAAATCTGAATCAGTGCATCGCTATTACAGTCATGTCTTTGCATATGCTTCAGCTTGTAGCCCCTCTTTTTCCAGCAGAGCTGCTTGATTAAACTCCAACCCTGAATAAGTCTATCCAACTGTATTCTTCCTGTTTGAATCCAGGTAACTGAATGTTGCTAAGTGAAAACACATTTGAGCAAGTTGGAATAGTTATAAATTTGGGCAGTTCCTGTTACATACTACTTGTGTCATAGAAGATTTTGATTATAAATGACAGTGAGTTGAAAATTGTATTCTCTGAATGCAGGTTTGTTCTATGATGTCAGATCAGTGAACTCTTCCATACTTTCTGTCTGTTGATGGGCAAAAAACACTATACTGTGCTGCCTGACACTGTATCAACTAGACATGTGGCTCTTGGGCACTTGAAATACAGCTGGTTCAAATTGAGATGTGCTGTAAATGTAAAAACACTCACTAGTTTTCAAGGATTTAAAATAGAATGTAAAATCTTTCAGTAACTTTAATATTGATTTATACATTTTACTGGATTGAATAAAATATATTGCTATAATTTCACCTATTTCTTTTTATTTGTTGTTACAGAGCTGTTAAAAAATTAAAATTACATATGAGATTTGCACTTGTGATTTATATTGTATTTTCTGTTGGATAGCACTGCTCTAAGTTTTCAAAAAATCCCAATGAAATCTGTTGAAGGTTTGATTTCTTTCTTATGAAATATTGTTATATAAATATTACCAATATCTGACACGAACAATGCTAACATAATTCACAATTCCTCCAATAGTTTAAAGAGACCCTCTCCCCATTCATGCTTACCCACAGAGGTATTTTAATAATGACATTATAGTATTACTTAAATGTTTAAATCATAGAGTAATACTAAAATAGTGAAAATGCTAAAATTTACCTACCATTTTTCATATCATTTACTCATATTTCTATTCTATCTTTTACCTTAATAACTTGTGAGGTCACATTATATATTGAAGATTTAAACTTCATCTTATCATCACAGGTATTTTTCTTAGTCTACTGTAATCTTTCTAAGTGATTTTGATTATGCTGTTTGTTGCCACTGAATACATTTTAATGCTCATTTTTTCAAATACACTTATATTTTCTTTCAAAGTTCTGTTCCCTGTCTTGGCTAGGGGAGTCTTAAAAATCCCTAAGTGACCATTGTAATTTTCTGTATTTTTTTCTAAGATTTTAATTTTTATAGTTGCATGTAGTATGCTTGAGATTTATTTTTGTGTATAGCATGAGGCTAAAATCCAACTTACGTTTTTCTTTCTTAATATGGGCAACTAATTGAGAAAAACATTTATTAAATGAATCCTGCCCTTGTAAGTGAATCGAAATACCACCATTGCCATACAGCAAAGTTTCATGTATCTGGGAATTTGCATTCTGAATTCTCTGTTCCACTAATGTTTTTGTTTATTCCCAAGCCAATTTCTGCTAAGGAAAGTTCTCCCAAGAAATCGCCTTTTCCATAATATTTTTTTTGGCTATTAATAGATATTTATTATTCTCTTTTTCCACTTGCATTTAAAGATGATTTTGTCCACTTCTCCTTCCCATGAAATAATTGGGATGCTGTGTAACACATAGTTTAGAAGCATTTAATAGAAAGCCATCTACCAGTTTTAATCAGAAAGAACTTTAAGTTAGGGAATTAAGTGTAATTATAGTTGCTCAGTCATGTCAGACTCTTGGTGACCTTATGGACTGTAACCTGCCAGGCTTCTCTGTACATGGGATTCTCCAGGCAAGAATATTGGAGTGAGTTGCCATGCCCTCCTCCAGGGGATCTTCCTGACTCAGGGACTGAACTTGAGTCTCTTGTGTCTCCTGCATTGCAGGCAGATTTTTTACCATTAGCGCCAATCAATATTAAATGCTATTAACTATTCTGTTGGATTAATATGGATAGAAAATTCTGTGTCCAAAAGGTCCAAGGTTTCAGAATAAGTATATAGTAACTTGGGTTATTTAATTCAGTTGACAAAGTTGGAAACTTTCAACTCACTCATATTGCAGTTACATGAAGACTGAACTTTCCTGATATGCTTCTGTGAAAAAATGTTGCAAGATATTACTTTCTATATTTGAGATGTCTTTCCAGATAATATTTTATCACAAAATTAGTTCATTAATTGAGTTGAATCATTAATTGGAAAAATGTGACCTTTGCACTGAAATTATGAGATAGAAAATATTTAATATTTTATCAGTATTAAACTGAATAAGATGTTAAAATGAAAAAAAAAAAGCATAATTCCTTTTTAAAAAGAACTTGATAGATCTTTGGATACATATATAGAGTTTCAGTTTAAAATTTATCAAAAATTTTGTTTGTTTTATAGACCAAACTAATCTCCTAATCTCTTACATGTTTCCTATACATTTTTCCAGCTTTACGTTGTTAAAATTTATCATGTTATTTGACAAGATAACTTAGGCTGCAAGTTGTGTTACCCTTTGTGAGTTCATTATCTGTACTGATATCTGTAGCTTATCTGTGTCAACTCAGATATAGGGTCTATCACTTGTGTGACTTTGAGCTGATTACTTATGTAGGATCCAATTCTTTTATATCTGGAGTGGGTAACACACCTATTTTATAGCCTCGTGATGATTAAATATAATTCTGTGTGTAGAGTACCTAGAGCATTCATAACAGGTGCTTAGCAAATGGCCAATATTACATTCAGCATAAGCTGCATTCAACTTGCACTTTTATTAGAAGGAATGTGTTTACATGGCTCATTCTCGCATTTCGGGTGTCGCATACATATGAATCTCAGGACTGAGAGCCTCATATAAATGTTCTTTCAGTTCTCCTGTTTAATTTTTCTCAACACTACATTAAACAGTATAATAATATCTCAAACACATGTTTCTCTAGGTTTTCACTCCAAACTGAAAGTGAAGAAACCTGTGATCTGTTATGAAAATAAATGCTATGGTTCTATATATGAATACAATGTAGTCTTCAGGGAAAATAGTTAATGGGTAAAGAACATTTTTCTCATTTTGAGAATTTAATTCTGTTTAAGCATCATATTTTTAAAAATAAAAATGTAGTAAACTTTCATTTCTTTATTCTTGAAGGAGACTTCGTTCATAGCTATACCATATAGTATACTTCCTGCCCTCCCAGCCCTATGAAGACAGAAGAACATGCAGAAAAGCTGTAGTGTAGTTGACTCAGTCTCTGAACTTTTGCAATGAAGGCATTTCTTATATCATCATGTAATTAAATAATAGTTGATATAGTTGCGCAGGCAATGTTTTAGCGATATATTTGAAATTGTTTAAATTATGTCTGAGCAGTGTATTCCTTATAGGGTATAAATCTATACAGTGTTTCACCTAGACATCTAAGGGTGAGCAGAATAACAGAAAGGATCCCCAAAGCAAATTTCTAGTTCTGAGTAACCCACAGTTTCTGTAATTATGGAAAGAAAAGGACAGCTTTTCTATTACTCTTATGAAGGCCAGCCTTCTGAGAATCCAGCAGTTAACACCCATTTCATTTCTGCTCTCCTTATGAAAACGTAGAAGAATCATTAGAAAGTATGTTCCCATGTAGTATTTTATTGTATGACCTCTTAGAATAATTCTCTGATCTGATGCATATAAAAATCTAGACTCTGAACGCCTCATTCTGAATTCAAAGCCGAGCAGAGTCACCTAGCAGTTAGTCATAGGACCTTAAGTTACTCTGTGACAAGAGCTCTCTGTGCCTCACAATGAAATGAGGAAGGAGCGTGCAGTAGTACTTGAAGCGGGCGCGCACTCTGTAACTGATGACTGCCATGGTTGCTGCAAGGCAGGTAGGCCAGCAGCCGCGTGGGACGTTATGAAGGGTGACCCACACTTTTCTTACCTGATGGTCAATGCCTCAAAAATCTAAAGAGTTCATACTTTCGAGCTTCGTTCCTTTAATACTGTGTTGCCCCTGTTATTCCGTACCATATATATTCCTTGGGAAAAAAAGGTGTTCTGTGGTGATATAAGTTTTGATATATATATCATACACATGATATATATGTATAGGTATAAATATGATATATGTATGATATATATATATCATATATATATATTAGGTCATTAAAATAGCCTGAGAAATTATGCAACTAACAGTGTCTGTTCAATTTCCTTGAAGCCATTGTCTCATAAATGTTTTTAACCATGGTATGCTTTGTTATCACAACACTGGAAGAGAAGTAAGTTCTTTTGCACAAAAATTATCATCCCTGTTAAATGGCAATTTCTTGAGATTCCTGAGTTCTTTCAACCAGAAATTGATGGCACTCTTTTTAGTTTTTTTTCTTCAGTTCTGTTCATCCCATTGGGTAAATAAAGTTCTCACTCTGCTGTTGACCACATTTGAAATGAGCGGAAGGGAAGGAGGCTTATCATAGAAATAAAAGTGGAGGGGGCTATAGATAGGGAAATGGCATTGGCAGGCTAAGTAGGGCACAGACAATTTGCTGATTTTTAAAATTCTCTTATGATTATTTCTGACTTTTCTGGTGGGACTTTTATTATGGGATGTGCCAGAGAAAATGAGGAAATGTGGGGATGAAATGGAACTGGGAAAGAACCTAGGGAATTCTAAGATAAGAGTATTTTGGAGTGTTGTGTTTATGATGTTGATATTCAGATAGCATGTGTACATCTTAACTGAGCAAATAACTTAAAAGATATTTTCACATGTTAAATGTATAAACCTGCCACTGTCTCAGTAATCGTGTATGCTATGTAAATGGCCTCACATTGTTGAATTATTGGGATTTCATTCATTAGAAGATTCTAAAATTAAGAACAACTTGACAGATGTTTTTCATGTTAGAAATGTTTGTCAATGAAGCACATGTTTGATGCAAATATATGGGCTAATAAGAGTCACTCTGATAAATTATTGCTGAAATATTTTTCTACCTAAAACAACAGAAACTGATATAAATGCAAATAACTTAGAGAATGAGTTTTATGTCTTAGAGATGGACTAACTTAGTAGGTCACATAGAAAGCAACGTTAATATGACAATGACTGCTATTACTCAAATAGATTGGATGCTATTTAAAGCCTCTGGCATCCATTCAACAGAGAGAAGCACATTAATAGATGCTTCCTGATGAGCTAGTACAAAGTGTGACATTAGAGTTGCTGACTAAGTTTATGCAAGAGAATAAATAAAGGTGAAGCCATTTCTAAATGCCCTGTTTATGAATATCCTTGGAGTTCTATATCTACCCTTAGTTAACCAGCCTGGGATTTCCAAGTTCTTTCTTAATTGTTTGGTTTGCACATGAACTGCCTTTGATTATGAAAAATGTTTAAAACTCACAGAACCTTTTACACAAAGATAATTTTAAGGCAGTTCTCAGTATTATGTTAATGTTTAAATCTGATAACAAATACATTAGTTATTTTTACTAAGATTTCTATAACCTTTTAATATAACTTAGAGTATTTAGTTAATTAAAATATCTTTTGGGGTAAATAGAAAAAGTATTATTATTGTCTAAAAGTTTATGAAATTTAATATCCTGCATTTATGTATAGACGATTAAATCACTTTCTTTATTATCCTTTTTTCTAAAATAATACATACCCATAGTTGAAAATATGTACCAGGGTTAAAAAAGTAGAAAAAAGAGATATATGTACTTCTAATTTTTGTTTTTCTATGTTTACTTCTAATACTTTTACTTGTTTAGCATTGTTGCTTTAATACATTTACTATTTGCATACACATTTAAAAATTACATTTGTATGGCTATTTGGTGATGTCGCATTTGTAAATATTTCTGCTGTGCTCTTGCCTCATTTAAATATATTGCACAATGTTTTAAAACAAAAGGAAACAAAAAGAAGGAAATCCACAGTGATTTATTGGATAGAAGAACAGATCATCCTCCAGACAAGATTATTTTTATTACTTTAAATAATTATTTTAGTTAAGTAATTAAAAATGAATTATTTTTATTAACTTGCTGTTGCTGCTAAGTCACTTCATTCGTATCCGACTCTGTGCGACCCCATAGACGGCAGCCTACCAGACTCCCTGTCCCTGGGATTCTCCAGGCAAGGACACTGGAGTGGGTTGCCATTTTAAAGAAAGACAAATTCGGTATGATTTAACTTATACAGAAGACAAAACAAATTGCCCAATGTAACAAAGCCAAAACAAAGTCTTAGATACAAAGAACAAACACTGGTTGCCATAGAGAAAGAGGGAGAGGGGAGAGGGAGAGTGAGTGGTGAGAGAGACTATGAGGTGCGAGCTTTCAGACAAAATAAATGAGTCACGGGGGGCAGGGTGAAATGTCCAACAAGGGGAATATAGTCAATAATATTGTAATAAATTTGTATTTTAACAGATGGTAACTAGACTTATCATGGTGATTGTAATTTACAAAAGTGTCACATCATTATGTTGTGCACCTGAAAGTGACACAGTGTTGTAGGTCAATTATACTTCAGTTAAAAATAGTATATGTATACTGTCTTGGCCAGTTTAAGTATACAATTCAGTGTTGTTCCTGTAGTGACCATGTTACTTTCAGTGACTTCATGGTGACATGTAGTCACCATGCTGTACATTGCCTAAGTTTCAACTCTCATTTAAATTATAATTATAAATGAGAATTATAATTTAACTTTCGTTTAAATAAAGCGTGAGTCTCTTTCCCAAATATTTTTGTTAATATTTCGTAAGTTATGTTGCCACTGTTTTCAACGTTTTCCAATGCTTATGTCACTTTGATCCCTTGAGTGTATCATGATACAGTGGAAAGAGTACAGTTTTACTATTTGGAAAGGGTTCTATAGCCAAGCAAGTCCCTAGTGTTGTCTCCCATATTGTTTTTTAAAGATTGATGATGTAAATTAACACTTACAAGATGCTTATTGGCCCTGCAACAATAAAGAGTTAACTTTATTAACTCTTCTAAGCCTTATTGTGGATGGTTTTCATGGTAGAAAATTTGGGAAATATAAGGAAGAAACATAAACTTCCATTTCATTGTACTGCCCAGACTTCGTCTTGTTTACATGTTGGTGTTGTATACATTTTTTTTTTTTACCTGTAAGTATGTATATAACATTTTTAAAGGCAAAATTGGACCTAACTGATGGACCTAAAATAATAAAGAAAGAAAATAATAAGTTTTTAAGAACATAAAAAATTTTTGTACCAATTGATTTGAAGTCATCTGACAGGACAGGATCAAATCCTGGCTTTGTCATTAATGGACCTTCATTTTTACAAGCCATGCAACCTCTCTGATACCCAGGAGGCATTATGCATATTGATGGTAACATCAATTATTCAAGAGAATGATAAGTTCATACTAGTAATTCAATTAGTACCTCTTATCTTAAAAAAAAAAAACTACAGAAATTAAAATTGCTTTCTCTAGGCACTTGGAATTGAGGATATTTGTCAAGAAAAGGGTGGACTAATGCCTCTCTCTACATTCCTGTGTAGGAGTAATTACCCTTCCTTCATTTATCCTGCCATCTCCTGTGCTAGGCTCCAGGGATATACACAAAGTTGGCTCTAGCTCTCAGGGACTGTATTTAAGTGAAATAGGTGGGACAAGCTGAGTAGTTCTACTTCTTTTTATTTTCACTCTAATTCAACATCAGGTGACTAAAAATCCCTTGGCCTGCCAAGATCTGAATAATTCAATCATGAGAACTAGTTAGCAGGCTGAGCAGCAGCTAAAAATGTTTTCTCTGATGATTGGGGGTGACTCCTGATGCGAAACTGCTATTCCAGAATGTCACCACTCATTTTAGAATGCAGTCATGAGTACAGTCTCTTGGGACAGAGTTTTGCAAATTTTATTCACTAAGACCTTCCAAAGCAAAGAAATAGAAGAAAACAATAAAATGGGAAAGACTAGAGATCTCTTCAAGAAAATTAGAGATACCAAGGGAACATTTCATGCAAAGATGGGCTCGATAAAGGACAGAAATGATATGGACCTAACAGAAGCAGAAGATATTAAGAAGAAGTGGCAAGAATACACAGAAGAACTGTACAAAAAAGATCTTTACGACCAAAATAATCACAATGGTGTGATCACCAATCTAGAGCCAGACATCCTGGAGTGTGAAGTCAAGTGGGCCTTAGAAAGCATCACTACGAACAAAGCTAGTGGGGGTGATGGACTTCCAGTTGAGCTATTTCAAATCCTGAAAGGTGATGCTGTTAAAGTGCTACTCTCAATATGCCAGCAAATTTGGAAAACTCAGCAGTGGCCACAGGACTGAAAAAGGTCATTTTTCATTCCAATTCCAAAGAAAGGCAATGCCAAAGAATGCTCAAACTACCGCACAATTGCACTCTTCTCACATGCCAGTAAAGTAATGCTCAAAATTCTCCAAGCCAGGCTTCAGCAATACGTGAACTGTGAACTTCCAGATGTTCAAGCCGGTTTTAGAAAAGGCAGAGGAACCAGGGATCAAATTGCCAACATCCACTGGATCATCGAAAAAGCGAGAGAGTTCCAGAGAAACATCTATTTCTACCTTATTGACTATGCCAAAGCCTTTGACTGTGTGGATCACAATAAACTGTGGAAAATTCTGAAAGAGATGGGAATACCAGACCACCTGCCTTTTGAGAAACCTATATGCAGGTCAGGAAGCAACAGTTAGAACTGGACATGGAACAACAGACTGGTTCCAAATAGGAAAAGGAGAACATCAAGGCTATATATTGTCACCCAGCTTATTGAACTTCTATACAGAGTACATCATGAGAAACTCTGGGCTGGAAGAAGCACAAGCTGGAATCAAGATTGCTGGGAGAGATATCAATAACTGCAGATATGCAGATGACACCACCCTTATGGCAGAAACTGAAGAGGAGCTAAAAAGCCTCTTGATGAAAGGGAAAGAGGAGAGTGAAAAAGTTGGCTTAAAGCTCAACATTCAGAAAACGAAGATCATGGCATCTGGTCCCATCACTTCATGGGAAGTAGATGGGGAAACAGTGGAAAGAGTGTCAGACTTTATTTTGGGGGGCTCCAAAATCACTGCAGATGGTGACTGTAGCCATTAAATTAAAAGATGCTTACTCCTTGGAAGGAAAGTTATGACCAACCTAGATAGCATATTCAAAAGCAGAGACATTACTTTGCCAACAAAGGTCCATCTAGTCAAGGCTATGGTTTTTCCTGTGGTCATGTATGGATGTGAGAGTTGGACTGTGAAGAAAGCTGAGTGCTGAGGAATTGATGCTCTTGAAGTGTGGTGTTGGAGAAGACTCTTGAGAGTCCCTTGGACTACAAGGAGATCCAACCAGTCCATTCTGAAGGAGATCAGTCCTGGGTGTTCTTTGAAAGGAATGATCCTGAAGTTGAAACTCCAGTACTTTGGCCACCTCATGTGAAGAGCTGACTCATTGGAAAAGACTCTGATGCTGGGAGGGATTGGGGGCAGGAGGAGAAGGGGACGACAGAGGATGAGATGGCTGGATGGCATCACCGACTTGATGGATGTGAGTTTGAGTGAACTCTGGGAGTTGGTGATGGACAGGGAGGCCTGGCGTGCTGTGGTTCATGGGCTCGCAAAGAGTCACACACGACTGAGCGACTAAACTGAACTGAGGTGAAGACCTTCCCCAGTTTTTGACTATACTGCCCATCATCTTGTTTAAGTAAATGTTTCCTTTTGGCTAATTTTTTTTTTAGCTTAAATATGATACATTTAAAAAGATTATATCGCTACCATAAATAAAAAATCATTACCTCTTGCCATTAGTAGATGGTGACCATACAAATACACAGATTGAAAATCAAATAATTTTGAAAAAAAGCAGCTAAGGACAAGCTCTGGGCCTCTGGGTCACTCTGTCTTTGATAGTGGTGGAGTTCTTGAAGTTGCGGGAGCTCCAAACTGGAATATAGGCCTTGAAGGAGTCAGGACTGGAGAAGTGTTCTGAAGGGAGTGACATTCCCTCTATGACTTCCAGTCCCTGTGTCCCAGGAATTGGCATCCTACCTCTGGCAAATGCCCTCTTGAAAGGCATATTTCACGTTCCAGATGTTTGAAAGGAAGTTTTTTTTTAGAGCTGACAGGTGTCAGGCACTGTGATAAATGCTCAACATACTTTATCTCATTTAATTTTCACAACTACCAATTTCATAAGTTCTATTATCCGAATGTTACAAGTAGGTAATCTAGTTTTAGAGATGTTAATTATTTGCCCAATTGGATTCCATGACAGCCTGACTCCAAAGCTTGACATTTTGGCCACTGTATGCCTCTCTGTAGTGAACTCACTTCTTTCTCACACAAACTCAGATATACATCCACGTCAAGCAGGTATCCCTCCCACGTGAGCATTTCCTTTTTTAAATCAATAAAATAGCCGTATGTACAGAAAGTCATTTTAATAGAATAATATACAACATAAAAGATACCGTTACTTATTAGTAGATTGACTTAGAAACATTCTTAATAAGTGATAGAATAGACAACCACAGTTTCCAACTGATAATCATAAAAATTTAGAGAGTTTTGCTACTTTTGAGGTCCTTAGAGATGAATGAAGTAATAGGAAGTGAAATATCTACAATGAAATGCTAGAAAAAATGTCTTTCATAAAGGCCATTAGGGTATTTAAAATCATCAAAGCTGTAATACAGATGTGATTAAAATATACTGTAAAATGCCTGCAATAGAGTAGTTTAAGAATGCAAGGCTAATAATTTGCATCTGCCTAATACTTTGCATTCTCAAAGGAATTTTCAAACCCCTACTAATTGACTCTTAGAAAATTCTTCTAACATATCATTTACTTTGACTCAATGAGAAATGTAAACAATGATCATTGAAGCTGTTTAATCAAGGTTATCCTGCAAATACTGTGTGAGGAGAAGCAGAGAGTGTTCTTGCTTGTATATCTATCTGTTTTATGTCAGAAGGCTGTAGGAAGAGGAGAGAAGGAACCAGAGCTGAAAGCAGTGTTCATATGTTGTGGTGGACACAGTAATGGTTCTCTAAGATTGTTGTTTTTTAGTTTCTCAGTCATGTTCAACTCTTTTGAGATCCAGTGGACTGTAGCCCACCAGGAATCCCTCTCTGTCCATAGGATTTTCCAGGTGAGAGTAGCCATTTCCTTCTCCAGGCGGTCTTCCCAACACAGGGACTGAGCCCATGTCTCCTGCATTGACAGGCAGAGTCCTTACCACTGAGCTCCCCGAAGATATCTACATCCTAATCTCTGCACCTGAGAATATGTTCAGTTCAGTGGGTTAGTCATGTCTGACTCTTTGCGACCCCATGGACTGCAGCATGCCAGGCTTACCGGTCCATCACCGGTTCAAACTCATGTACATCAAGTCAGTGATGCCATCTGTCTTCCCTTTCTCCTCCTCCTCCTTCTATGACAAAGAAAAGGATTAAAAGTTACGGATGAAATTAAGATTGCTAAACAGTTCACCTTGAGATGGGGAGAGTATCATGGATTATCCAGGTAGATCCAAAAGAGGGAGGCAGCATTCTCATGCTGCTGGAGACACGGTTGCATGAGGAGGACTCAGCCGGATGTTGCTGGCTGGAAGATGCGGCAATGGGGCATGAGCCAAGAACTCTAGAGGGCTTCAAGAAGCTGGAAAATGCAAGCAATGAATTCTTCCTTAAGGCTTCCAGAAGGAGCATGGTCCTGTTTATGTCTTGACTTTAGCCTAGTGAGACTCATTTCACGCTTATAACTTCCAGTACTGTAAGACAATAAATTTCTGTTGCTTTTAAGTCACTGTTTGCAGTAACTTTTTATAACAATAGAAAAGCAGTACAGACTTCTAAACATGTGTGGACTCAGAATAGCATGAATGTGGCAAATAAGACCCCATCCTTCAAAAATTCATACACCATCAGCCTAGTTAAAACACTGGCTGTAACCACAGGAAGAAAACAACCATCATAAAATACGTCATGGTTATCTTTAAGTAGACATCGTTGGTAATGTATATACTTATTCATTATTGGAACATCTCTCTGGAATTCATTGTTGTTTTAATAGCAACACAAAAAAAGAAAGTCCCATTATTGTTTGACCATATTTGTTGGTTTTACCAGCTTAATAATCCTTGTCAGTAACGCTACCTGCTGCTGCTGCGATTATAATTTTTAATAGTACAGATGTGTGAACTTTTGCAAGCTGTTTACTTTCTTAGTGCCTCATCACCACAACTGGAAAATAGGATAAGAACATTTGTTCACAGGGGTGCTATGAGGTTAAAAGAAATTAGTGCTTGTCAAACTCTAGAATAGTCGTTGGCACATATTAGGCACTCGCTACATCTTTGTAGCCTTAATTATAATTATTATTGTCATTGTCATCATCACTGCCAACACATCAATGACTGCTGGAAGCCAGGCCTGAACCCAGCACACAGGCTTAGTATTTTATCCCTAGGAATTTGGGTTCAGTTTCTGCACATTTTCAGGTAAAGAAACAGAAATAACCAAGATACAACCTAACCAGGTTGAAGAACTTCAAAAAGATGGAGTGAGGACTGTTCCTGAAATATTTGTCTAAAGTTCTGCTAAGCCTGGTGCTAGATGGCTTCTGCTTTCATTACTTAAAGCTCGATTCCGTCCTAACCATTCAGAGGACGACGACATTCTGAAAGACAACTGATTTAGATATGCACTCCCTGGAAAAGGTCATTAGTATTATTTTATGCTCCCCCTTTGTTTTAATATCTGAGAACATGAACTATTTTTTAACCCTGGAAGGGAATTATTTTGAGGCCATTTTCTCCTACCGGTAAAAATTGGATTGACATCAGGTTAGTCTGCCATGAAAGGAATGATATGGGATTGTTTTTAGGTGTGTTTTCTTATAAAATGTAGAACATTTAAAAACTGTAGGATAGTGTAAGAAGAAAATCACAGTGTATCATAGCCCTTCACTAAAAAGTATTGATAATATTTGTCTGGAATTGTGAGTTCGTGTGTACATTCGTAAAGCAGTTCACATTTTAATACATGGTTCTATATGTTCACTGTGGTTTGCCTGTTAATTCATGATACATTTTTAGATTTTTTAACATGAAACAGAGATTTTGTAAAATTTATATATTTTCGATGTGTAGGTTCAGTTCTGCATTTTGTTATATTTATAGATTTATTGACATTTTATTCCCAAGATTGTATTTGTAATTAACCCTAGGATAAACAAGACTATTAAACCACAGGTCTTAGTGAGATAGTAAAATAAACTACCTTGTGTTAAGATAATTTGTAAAAATGCATTAGATTTTTCTAGTATTTAAGTCCCTTTACGGGTAAGAATTGTGCTCCATAATCTTTATATTTTCTAAAGTCTGAATAACTGTTTTTTATGATAATCATTACATGATTTTCAAGTAAACACATGAAAAATATAAATGATTAGGGAATTGATATTGAGGTATTTTTAATCAACATTATGATAATTATGGACATTTATGATAAATTATCATGTTGAATTTCCAAACATCCAATCTAAACATTGAAGTGATGAGTGAGAACTAAGAAATGTTAGAGTAAGTGAGAATCAGGATGATACAAAGGTAAGGCCAATGGCCTCTTAAATATGACTGTCCAGAAGTATTGAGAATTTCCAGTAAATTAAGATACTGTCCATCTCTGTCTGTATTTTCAAGTATCTGTTGCTGATTTTCAACTTTGCTAACAATTTTAAGCTACATCAAGATGTAGGAATGCCTCAAGTTCAAGTAGTAAAAATTTTAAATACTAATAGTGTGTTACTTGTACATGCTTAGAGAAAAAAATATAAGGGAAAATGCAGCGTTTGGATAGCTATCCCTTTCCAACATACTTAAGTATAAGTAATTGAGCAATTAGAGTCAAAAATAAAATAGATTACTAAAATTGTTTAAGATTAAATATAAAACATTTATTTTCATACATTCTTGATAACAGCTCTGTCTTTAACACTTTTATATGATATAGAGCTTCAGTTTTTAATGGACAGTATCCTGTACACTTTAATAAGAGAGAAGAAATACAAAACAATTGTAATAATTCTTTCTGTTCTTCACATTCTGAAGTCATCTTCTTTGTCTAGACATTCATATTTTTATAAGAATTTGTACATAGATTTTATAAACTTCCAAATGTCAGATATTAATTAACGTAGCCCCATCACAATTCCCATTGCTTTATTATTTTAGTTTAGAAAACAGTTTAGAATTCAGTCTTGTACAAAATATTCAATCAGTTCAGTTGCTCAGTCGTGTCCGACTCATTGTGATCCCGTGGACTGCAGTATGCCAGGCTTCCCTGTCCATCAACAACTCCCAGAGCTTGCTAAAACACAGGTCCATCCAGTCGGTGATGCCATCCAACCATTTCATCCTCTGCTGTCCCCTTCTCCTCCTGCCTTCAATCTTTCCCAGGATCAGGGTCTTTTCCAAGGAGTCTGTTCTTCTCATCAGGTGGCCAAAGTGTTAGAGCTTCAGCTTCAGCATCAGTCCTTCAAATGACTATTCAGGAGTGATTTACTTTAGGATTAACTGGTTGGATCTTCTTACAATCCAAGGGACTCTCAAGAGTCTTCTCCAACACCACAGTTCAAAAGCATCAATTCTTTGGCGCTCAGCTTTCTTTATGGTCCAACTCTCACATCCATACATGACTACAGGAAAAACCATAACTTTGACTAGGTGGACCTTTGTCAGTAAAGTAATGTCCCTGCTTTTTAATACGCTGCTTAGGTTTGTCATAGCATTTCTTCCAAGGAGCAAGCATCTTTTAATTTCATGGCTGCAGTCACCATCTGCAATGATTTTACAGTCCAAGAAAATAAAGTCTGCCACTGTTTCCATTGTTTCCCCATCTATTTACCATGAAGCGATGGGACCAGATGCCATGATCTTTGTTTTCTGAATGTTGAATTTTTTTTTCTTTTATTTTTAAATTTATATTGGTTTTGCCATACATTGACATGAATCCACCACAGGTGTACATGCATTCCCAAACATGAACCCCCCTCCCACCTCCCTCCCCATAACATCTCTCTGGGTCATCACTGTGCACCAGCCCCAAGCATGCTGTATCCTGCGTCGGACATAGACTGGCGATTCGATTCTTACATGATAGTATACATGTTACAATGCCATTCTCCCAAATCATCCCACCCTCTCCCTCTCCCTCTGAGTCCAAAAGTCCATTATACACATCTGTGTCTCTTTTGCTGTCTTGCATACACGGTCGTCATTGCCATCTTTCTAAATTCCATATATATGTGTTAGTATACTATATTGGTGTTTTTCTTTCTGGCTTACTTCACTCTGTATAGGCGGCTCCAGTTTCATCCATCTCATCAGAACTGATTCAAATGTATTCTTTTTAATGGCTGAGTAATACTCCATTGTGTATATGTACCACAGCTTTCTTATCCATTCATCTGCTGATGGACATCTAGGTTGTCCTGGCTATTATAAACAGTGCTGCGATGAACATTGGGGTACATGTGTCTCTTTCAATTCTGGTTTCCTCAGTGTTTATGCCCAGCAGTGGGATTGCTGGGTCATAAGACAGTTCTATTTGCAATTTTTTAAGGAATCTCCACACTGTTCTCCATAGTGGTTGTACTAGTTTGCATTCCCACCAACAGTGTAGGAGGGTTCCCATTTCTCCACACCCTCTCCAACATTTATTGCTTGTAGACTTTTGGATCGCTGCCATTCTGACTGGTGTGAAGTGGTACCTCATTGTGGTTTTGATTTGCATTTCTCTGATAATGAGTGATGTTGAGCATCTTTTCATGTGTCTGTTAGCCATCCGTATGTCTTCTTTGGAGAAATGTGTATTTAGTTCTTTGGCCCATTTTTTGATTGGGTGGTTTATTTTTCTGGAATTGAGCTGCATAAGTTGCTTGTATATTTTTGAGATTAGTTGTTTGTCAGTTGCTTCATTTGCTATTATTATCTCCCATTCAGAAGGCTGTCTTTTTACCTTGCTTATAGTTTCCTTTGTTGTGCAGAAGCTTTTAATTTTAATTAGATCCCATTTGTTTATTTTTGCTTTTATTTCCAGCATTCTGGGAGGTGGATCATAGAGGATCCTGCTGTGATTTATGTCGGAGAGTGTTTTGCCTATATTCTCCTCTAGGAGTTTTATAGTTTCTGGAATTTTAAGCCTGTTTTTTCACTCTCCTCTTTCACCCTCATCAAGAGGCTCTTCAGTTCCTCTTTGCTTTCTGCCATAAGGGTGGTATCATCTGCATATCTGAAGTTATTGATATTTCTCCCAGCAATCTTGATTCCAGCTTGTGCCTCATCCAGCCCAGCATTTCTCATGATGTACTTTGCATATAAGTTAAGTAAGCAGGGTGACAACATACAGCCTTGACATACTCCTTTCCCAATCTGAAACCAGTCTGTTGTTCCATGTCCAATTCTAACTGTTGCTTCTTGTCCTGCATAGAGATTTCCCAGGAGGCAGGTAAGGTGATCTGGTATTCCCATCTTTTTAAGAATTTTCCACAGTTTGTTGTGATACACACAGTCAAAGACTTTGCCATAGTCAATAAAACAGAATTAGATTTTTTTTTTTTTTGGAACTCTCTTGCTATTTCAATGATCCAGCAGATGTTGGCAATTTGATCTCTGGTTCATCTGCTTTTTCTAAATCCACCTTGAACATCTGGAAGTTCACGGTTCACATACTGTTGAAGCTTGGCTTGGAGAATTTTGAGCATTACTTTGCTAACATGTGAGATGAGTGCAATTGTGCAGTAGTTTGAACATTCTTTGGCATTGCCTTTCTTTGGGATTGGAATGCAAACTGACCTTTTCCAGTCCTGTGGCCACTGCTGAGTTTTCCAAATTTGCTGGCATATTGAGAGCAGCACTTTAACAGCATCACCTTTTAGGACTTGAAATAACTCAACTGGAGTTTCATTACTTCCACTAGCTTTTCTTGTAGTGATGCTTCCTAAGACCCACTTGACTTCACATTCCAGAATGTCTGACTCTAGGTGAGTGATCACAACATCATGGTTATCTGGGTCATGAAGATCTTTTTTGTATAGTTCTTCTTGTCACCTCTTTTTAATATCTTTTCCTTCTGTTATGCCCATACCATTTCTGTCCTTTTTTGTGCCAATCTTTGCATGAAATATTCCCTTGGTGTCTCTGATTTTCTTGAAGAGATCTCATCTTTCCCATTCTATTGTTTTCTTCTATTTCTTTGCATTGATCATTGAGGAAGGCTTTCTTATCTCTCCTTGCTTTTCTTTGGAACTCTGCATTCAGATGGGTATATATTTCCTTTTATCCTTTACCTTTAGCTTCTCTTCTTTTTCAGCTATTTGTAAGGCCTCTTCGGACAACCATTTCACCTTTTTGCAATTCATTTCTTTTTCTCAAGTTGTCAAACTTGAGTGAAGTGAAGAAGTACCCCAGTGTTTAGTTATCTGATGGGTGATTCTTTCCTAGGCACTGATTCTAGGAAATTCTAATTTTTTCAAGCTGCCAAAGTGATTCTGAGGCCAGTGGGCCCTTGACTACATGATAAGAAAAGAGCAAAGTCATAGTGGGACCATGAAGCTGACCTCAAGTGTTAATGGAATTGAGAAGTTTTATAGAGGCATCTGGTGTTTTAATCACTTGCTGTTGTGTGATCTCTATACAGAACTCATGTGTACTCTGAGCACAGGTCCCAAGAGGCCTCAGGTTGCTTCTACAAGTGGTAGGATAAACACTTTGCTAGGTCTGCTATTTCCCTTCTGGTGAAGAATAGCTACAAAACATCAGGAAAGGGTGGAGAGTTACATGCCTGCTGGTATTGGTTTTAACGAATGGGCAGAAATTCATCCGCTTCTTTGTTTTAGCATGTGCATGCATCTTCTAGTATATTGCCATTTCTAAGATATTTTACAATGCCCACAGAAGAATGTGAATCTTCTAAAGGTGCATTCTTAGTTATATTCATATATTGTGACCTCATATGTAATTCTGCACATAACAAAACCATTGAAAGATGTTAGTGTCTAAGTGATAATCAAACTCTTGCTGATATAATTAAATTGTGATTCCACTAAAAACTGAGGACATGGAGTATATTTATCATGTCTTTGGTTTACATACTTTAGTAATAGCATTCATTTTCACAAAAGGAATTTAGGAAGAAAAATATAAACTACTTGGTCATTGTTCTCAATCCATCCATGGTTAGCCATGCACTCCTCTTTTCTCTACCATTGCCACCACCTTGTTTTTTGAGAAAAGAGGGAGACAAAGAAATAAGGGAATGCCAACATGGTTTTCTCCTTCTCAGAGCTAGGACAGTTGAATTAGATTTGCTAGTGAAACTGAAGTTAATTCTCTTTTTAATCTGATCAACTGATCACGTGCTTTCTGTTCACTGGAAAGCCCAAGAAGGGGACTGCAATTTATTTCATTTTCTCAGTAATAGTGCCTTCAGGGTGCTTCAATACCCAAACCAGAGTTGGCAGTAGATGGTGTGAACTTTACCCTATCTCTGGGACTCACTATTGGTGTGACCTTGGGCAGTTCTCTCAAACTTTCTAACTTGTGTCTTCTCAAGCTTAAAATTTTGTTTTTGACTAATGTTGAATTAAAATATTTTTCTTAGAACTGTAACCCTGTGAATAGTAAAAAACAAAACAAAACTTCATAATATTCATATGAATGCATTTCTTATATTATTATGACTGACTGGAATTCCAGTGTATGTTACTTTGAAATTTGTCACATTTACAATCAAGTGTTCAGTTGGTACCTAATTAGATACACGGCTCCACTATAGCTGAATTGAAGATACCCTGGCTTGGTCAATGAATTCTTTCCAGCTCAGATTCAAGCAAGATGAGCTTTTATTCAGTTGTTTAAATGGGAATGGAGAAGGAGGACTCATGCTGTAAAGGTAGCTTCTCCCCTAAGGGAGGGGAAGAAGAGTATTTTAAGGGGTAGAAGGCAGACAGGTCATCAGGGCTTTAGGAAAAGCGTGGAAATTTCCTGGGGTAGCTGGGGGCAGCTGGGCATGCATAGGCTTCCAGGTTCCTTTGTACAGGCAGACATTGTGCTCAGGAGAGCACAAAACCCGCTTTGGGCTGAGATCGTAGCATGGTAATGAAGCAAAGATAACTTTAGGTCATCTCGAGCTTTCACGTGCGTAGGCAGGTCCTGTGTGCATCAGAGTTGGTTTGGGGTGGTTGACTGCTGTCTATCTCTCAAAATGCAGCTGCAGAGCATATCTGCCAGACACCAGGTAGCTTTGAAACAAACACAGAGGTAAATCAGGGTAAGTGTCCTTCAGCTCTCAGGAGTTGGTATGGAAACACAGAGATAAATCAAGACAGGAAAAGTGGTGATTTGAGCCTAATTTTCCCACTATCTTGGATCTAGCCAGTTCAGTCTGGTTTTGTCACTGATCTTTGTGGCATCCATTGGTAAAACAGATCTATCCTATATGGCTAAAGACAGTTTCTGTGCCGGGGCCTGAGCTACATAGCATTAGTGACAAAGCCACTTTTCAGTAAAAACCTCAGGGACTTGTATTGAGGATGGAGGTGGGGATGGAACAGTAAATATCCTTCGTCCATGCGTAAGTTGTTAAGCAGTTGAGATATAGGAGAAAAGAATAAAGATATTGTCTTTATTATTTATAAAGTTGGCATTGGCTAATGTAGTGTCTGTCTAACTTGCTTTTAGATAAGCCACAAAGAATATAAGGGCATCACTGCATGGAAGAAAGTAACTTACAGGCACATGTTCCCAGATATATTTCCTTAATTAGTAACCTAGTCTAGGTTAATGAAATGAGCATATTCTTTTCTTTTTCTTCTTTTACTTGAAGTAGATCCATAGTTTAAGCCTTTTCTTCAAAGTAAAGTGGACAATTAGATACTGCCCAAAGTTCTACCAACTGGGAAAATTTCCATTCCCCGTTCTCTTCTGGGAACAACTGTGAGTGGGCTGAAATGCAGCGATCACTCACCTTGGACTAGTGCCAGTATATTTTCAGACACAAGTCATGTAGTAATTTGTTTTATCTTACTTACTATATTGGTGGTGGTGATGGGGATGGGGTTGAACAGTTCCAGAGACTTATATTTTTCACTTCCTAAATAATATCCTCAATCTCTGTAAGGATTCTGCCATTTGCTGCATATATGTATTGCCCACATACATCCCTGGCTTAAAAAAAAAAAAAAAAAATCCCGCAGAATAGCTCTGTAGGTCCACTGAAATTGTGATTAGATATATCCCCAAGCAAGATGTTGTTTATTATTACATCTGACTTCCTCAAGTTCCCTTTTACCAGTGTGCTATTGTGGCATTTGGGCTCCAAAAAATGATGGTACACATGGCTGCAAGTCTCTGGGGGAATGCTTTGGAAAGATTTCTTGTGTTGAAAGCATAGAGGAATCTTTCTCAAAGAAATTTGGGCTTCCCTAAGTCAAAAGGGTCTGAGACTGTAAACCAGATAGGAGGTTGTGAATCTCCACTATTGCAGCTTAGGTCAGTTTCTGCACCAAACCTAGAGTTGTTTTGTTTAAAAAGGTGAAACTGAAGCTTCATAGGCTGTGCATATATTTCATTCCTAAGGACCTTCAGATCGATTAGTTTCCATAACAGATCCCTGCAGTGGAAAACACTTTGATTACTTAAATTGCCAGTAATGATGAAGTGTTGCCATTTATTCTCTACCAGTCCAGACTTCATTATTCCCCAACTGACATCAAAAACTTCAGGTCAGCAGCCCAGTTGTCATCATTGTCTCTGGGCTACAGAGGACAGACATCACAGAGCTTTTCATGAGTGAATGTTTTAATGCTCACTGGAGGAAATGTCAGAGTACTCTAGAGCAAGGGTCAGCTCACTACAGCCAGCAAGCGGAATCCAGCTGGTGGGCTGTCTGTGTATAGCCTGTAAGGTAAGAATAGTTTTTCCATTTTAAAGGGCTATAAGAAAGAAAAAAGTAAAGCAGGAGGAGTAAAAGAAGGAAGGGAGGGAGGGAGGAAGAAAGAGAGAGGAAGAAAAAGGTAAAAGAGGAAGAAAAGGAAAAAAAAAGGAACAAAGAACAATAATGAATATATTGTGCATGTCCCACACAGCCTAGAGTATTATCTAGCCCTTTACCAAAAAAAAAAAAAAAAAAAAAAACACCTTGCATGCTGACCTCCTCTCTTCATCATACTAGGCAAATTCTAGCATTGTAGTCACATTGATTGTAAGCCACCATGGAGTCCAAGCTTTGATTATGCATCATGCTGCTGCTGCTGCTGCTGCTAAGTCGCTTCAGTCGTGTCCGACTTTGTGCGACCCCAGAGAGGGCAGCCCACCAGGCTCCCCCGTCCCTGGGATTCTCCAGGCAAGAACACTGGCGTGGGTGGATTGCCATTTCCTTCTCCAATGCATGAAAATGAAAGTGAAGTTGCTCAGTCGTGTCCAACTCAGCGACCCCATGGACTGCAACCCACCAGGCTCCTTTGCCCATGGGATTTTCCGGGCAAGAGTACTGGGGTGGGTTGCCATCATAAATGCCGCTCAGGTACCTGAGATAAGACATCACATTCTGCCTCCTATATGAGTGTAACTATTTTGATGAATTCAGTTGGATTTAACCCTCTATTTTGCCCTCCTTGGTCTAATAACTTTTAAAATCCATTCCATAATACTTTCCAGGCTCTTGCTGATATATATTGGCAAGGTCCTGTAATAATTTCTACATTTGAAATAGTTTCTCTAGAATATTCCTTTCACTTATGGGATCTAACTTTAGTTATTAGTATTAGAGGCAGTCAGTGAGGGATGTTGGCATGGATACTGAGAAAAGTTGACATCACTGATGGGGCAGTTGCCTCAAAAGCTCTTGAAAACTTTTAATTTGATTCAATTCCATTTTTATTTACTTATTCTTACAAGGAGCACAGATTCCCTTGGGTGAAAAAGATGCAGGGATATTTGGGAACTAAAATTTTTAGCCTCATCTCTGCCCTAGTGTTTCTAGATCTCAAGTCTTAAGATTCCACAACTTTCTAAATAGAGCTTTTATATTAGTTTATGATTCTTGGAGGATTTTGCCTACTACTGGAATTGTAGCTCTGTCTTTGTGTGAATGCTTGCTCTCTAGAACAGAGAAGTCATAATACCAACCTGCTCCATCTCTGTAATCCCTGTTGCCACCGTAGACATTTGATCTCCCAAAACTTTCTCCTCCACTGACAATCCGTCCCATTATACTACTATGCCATTATGGTGCTCCTGTGTGCCCTACATTGCCAGTGTACTATTTTCCCTTAATGAGAGGTTGCTTATGTTCTCCACAATTATTGAGATCAACCCAATTCTAAAATCCATTTTATAGAGTCTATTTCCTGGACCACCCCTGATACCTGTATTTATTAGGATCCCAGCAAGAAACAGATGCCACTGTCAAATAATTCAACTGAAAAAATTTATTATGATGTGCAGGATGAAGAACCCAAAGAGGGTTAGTGAACCGTTTGAAGACTAAGAACAAATCTTTCACTAGGCCAGTGAGGGAAGTGGAGAAAAGATGGTTGCAAGAGATGCATGAAAATTGAAATCACAGAAGAATCATAGAAGAAAAAACAGCTCTGCCAAAATTAGAATGGGGGAGTGAGTGACAGGACCAATAAATAACCCTATCGTTCCTCTCTTTCCCCTTCTGGTGTTCCATTGGAGTGGGCTTGGGAGCCTGGGTGATGAAATCCATAGGGAAGGACTCAGTCCTCAGAGATCACAAAAAATATTCAGGTCCTAAGGAACTCATTTTTAAGTGTGAGTTGGAGAAATGAGAAACACCGAAGATATTGTATGAGCTGATACTACTCCCATATTTAATTGATTCTGATAATGTGTTTTGTTTTAGGTGAGTCCAATTCTCTGGAATCAGAATTCATCTTAAAATTTGCAGTATATCATATTTTATTTGATCACAGTATTCTTTTCTTAAAGGAATATCAAATAATGGGCTGTCTCATGGTCGATGTTGTCCAATTCAGTCATCTAGAGAGTAATGGCAATAAAAGGAGGGAAGGGATATGGACATTGCAGAAATAGGATTCCATCAATTTTTACTGAGTAAGTTTGAAACATTTTAAAACCTCACAGATCTAGTACCTTTTATGTTTATAATTTTAAATAAACTCTTAGGAATTTGCATTAGCAATAAAGAGTGATAGAGATGGGAGTTGAATGAGATTTGCAGTTTATATATGAGGGGATAGGAGGTCTTCGCAAAATAATCCTAGAACAATTAACACCATGCTTTCCTTACAGAAAAATTTCTCTTTCAAGGTTGTTCTGTGAAGCATAAAAGCATTTATTTGCATCTTAAAAGGAAAAAGAAAGGGGATGGTTCTGCATTTTTTGGTGGTAGCTGTTCCTCCCCATGCTGAAAAGTATTATCTTAAAGTGATATGTTGGTACCTTGCTGTATTTGAAAAGAAAAACTAAATTAACAACTATGTTTATAGAGGTTTCTCCTGAAGAAGATGCTAAGAAATGGGCATGAGAGCAAGTAGTTTAAAGATTAGCCCGTGAAGCACTAGTAAGAGAATTGGGAATGTGAGACAAGAAAGGGAGAAAAGCAAATCCTGTTTATATTAATAAGCAGAATAATGTGATGGGCAAGCCTAATTCAGTATCACTGGGAACCTTCTCATTACTGTGTAGAACAAACCTAAGAACTGTTGCACTGAAGGATGGGGAAGCTGACCTATTTACACACTGACTTACATCCCTCGTTTACTGAGGGTTGCCCCCAGCCCTCTGTGCTCTAACTCTTCCAAGCTGCTGAGCGGGCACACAGAAGCTCTCTCAGATGCAGAGGAAGTCTTGAGGCACAGTAGAGGTTGCAAGTGGTCAGTGTGGTTAACAACTGAACATCAGCCTGAAGCTCCTGGGCCAGGAAGGTGTGGGATGCTACACAGAAATACACAGAAAATGCCTGGTACTTTTGAAAGTCAAAGTGAAGTTGCTCAGTCCTGTCCGACTCTTTGCGACCCCATAGATGGTAGCCTACCTGACTCCGTGGGTCCATGGGATTTTCCAGGCAAGAATACTAGAGTGGGCTGCCACTTCCTTCTCCAGGGGATCTTCCCAACCCAGGGATTGAACCCAGGTCTCCTACATTGCATACAAACGCTTCACCCTCTGAGCCACTAGGGAAGCTTTAGGCCACTATTAATAAGTAAAATTAACCAACTTTTGTGGAGGAGAAATATGAGTGATAGTGTATTTTGCTACCTTACTGCCTTTGGAAAATCCTTAGTTTTGTTCCCCTGTTGTACTAGAGTACAAATTAGAGTATAAGACCAGTTCAGTTACCTATATAATTTGAATAATGATATATAAATTTTTGTATGATTAGATCAAGATTAATGTTCATGTTATCTCTAATAAGTGCATGATGGCTCTAAGTTATTTCTTTGTATATCTTTTGTTTTCTTCTGCACTTTGGTTACAGTTAGGAAACTATAATATTGAAAAGATGCATCATTCAGTCTTTCTCCATTATACACAAACATGGGTAAGAGATGAGATCTTACTCAAAAAGAGGAAAATCTGCCATTTGAAGCTGTGCATATATAATAGGAAATATTTAGATTCATGATGAGTCTCTTCCTTTTGGCAATATGTAGTCTAATTTAATCTCATAGCAAAAGCAATTATCAATATCAATTATTACTACAAATTTTCTTCAGACTTAAAGATGTGTTCAGTATTTTGTAAGAGAAATAAAAAAGGCATCATTATGGAATCTTAAGGAACACTTTATAATAAATTTAAGTCTATTTTGTTCCTACCATTGTAGTATAAGCTGGCATTTACTTTATGTTGCTAGACCTGAGATTTACATTTTAAATAATTTATTTGCAGACCATAATTGCTTCTTTAGTAAGTAGCACTTTCCCTTTATCTTGGTGACACTTTACAGGAATGAACATTCTGTGTTTCTATATTTCAGGTTCATCCTTTATGGTTTCATTTCACAGCCTATAAAATTTGGCCAACATTAATAACAATAACTCTCTTTAAATGGGCAGAATAATGATTTAGGTTTGATATAGTTCAAGTGCATAAAACAAAGTTCATTTCAAGGCTAGTAGGCTCCTCTTGAGAAATCATAGAGAACTGTTGTTGAGTCTGCAATTCAATTGTTACTCAAGGATAGGCTTTTTTCTAGAATAAGGAAAAAGAAAGTCATGGCTGTGAAAGGCCTTTTAATTAACTTTTGTATTTTGACTCAACACAATTTTATACAAAAAGATTGGAAGATAACTTAAAGACCATTTACTATCTTCCAGCCATGACAAGTTAATCAATGTGATCAACAGTAAAACAAAAATAACAAGGCCAACTCCATACAGTTTTATGAATAGTAAATGAAGTAATGCATGTTAAATGCTTAGAAACATAACTGGTTCATGAAACATCTCAATAAATAATATTTGATAAAATTAAAGAGTAAAAGCCTGAAATAATGAAATCCATAGGAAAGAGAGGGATTTAATGCTATTCTTAGTTTCTGAAAATTGGCAAACAGAGGTTACTAAGTATAAGTCAAATATAAATTTTAAAGGAAGGCACAATTTTAGCTTAAGAAAAAAATGGCCTCTAAGTGTTGAGAGAAACTTCCTGTCTAATTTCCCTGGGAAATTTTGAAAGATCGGTTATGATTGTCTCTAGAATTGATTTTCTATGGTTATCTCCCTATGGTAGTGTGATATCCAACCATGTAATGGGGCAATATTCATTCTGTGCTCTAATACATCCTTATAGCGTGATCTATAATTTCAGTGACCTAAGTTTTAGTCAGGAAAGAAGTTATGTACATTCTTCACAGACATCCATACTCCTGTAGTGTTGGTTTATTTCCTCTTTTTTCTTTAATAGGAAACCAGGCTCCCAGTGAATTTCACATACTTTCCATATTTGATTTTAACTCACAATCTGCTTAATAGACACTAATCTAGCTCATTGCACTACAGAGAATCTATTTTAACCTTTTAAATAATTATTGTGTCCTCTGCTATTAGAGGTTAAAAGTGCAGACTGTAGAGTCAGACCGCCTGTGCTGGAATCCTAATTCCAAACTCGAATTTAGTTTTCTCATCTGTAAAATAAGATAAGAATAATATTAAATAGGGTAAATTTAGAAGATTAAGTGAAATAACATATGTAAAACAGCAAGAGTCCTAGTTTATACTAAGTGCTTGATAATTTGTTATTAGTTTTATTTTTACTCTAATTATTCCAGAACTAAATAGCAACTTTCTCTGGCTATGTGTAAGATAGGAAAATTCTTCCCTTACTGTTCCTCAAATATAGAAATGCTGAATTATAACACTATGTTTGTGTTTGTTTAATAAATATTTATTTAGCATCGAGGCTGGGTGAAACACTACATAGAGAAAAGCAAAATTATGCTGATGATTCATATAGAACTTGTGTATGATTCCCATATGTTTTCTGCCAGATGTTTTTTTTCTCATTCTGTGATATAAATGTATTTTAAAATATATTTACATACATTTGTTGAATATCTGTTCAAGAAATTATGCTATGCTTTGTGTAGGAATCTGTGAATTGAATGAGGCAGCATCTTCCTTGGAGATGCTATTTATATCATGAGGAAAGACATAGATAAATCAATAAAGACACAATAATTCTCAAAGTCATTGTGTTATTAATTGTAATTTCAATGGTGTAGAAAATGCATATTATATCCAGAGGGGGAAAAATATTTATGGAATACAGCAGTTTTGGTGTTTTGTTCTTTGTACTTAATATCTTAACAAACTAATTTTTAAAAATCATTGCATTGTTTTATAAAGAAATACAATTTTACTACAAAAATATTAGTGATATGGAAGAGTAACATAAAAGAAGTCATATGTCTCTCAAAATTTACCTCTCATGTACAACTGTGGGTTGCTCACAGCCAATAGAATTATGCTGCATTTTGAGTTAGATGGGCAGGAATACTTAAAAGTGAGAACATAATCTATATGCTATTTTTAAATAAAATAATTTTAAATGACATGAAGTAATATAAAGTAAAATCAAAGAACATTAATTATCAGATAATGTTTTTTACTCAGAACACTGTCAATGTCATTTACTATTAAGAAAACTGAAGTTACAAAAAATAGTGAAATAATTGAGTCACTTTATATTCAAATTAGTATTAAATGACTGAATTCTATGAAAGATGACGTTAATACTTTATACGTTCATCTCCTCAAATGCTCACTTTTTCCATTCTATGGTCACTTCTATCTCATCAAGATTTTTAACCTTTGCATTCTGCAGTGCTATCCTAATCCTTATGATACTTAGTCTTTGACCTATATGTACATGTATTCAAGTTACCATGTGTTCTTTTTCCAAAGTTCTTACATTTCCATTTTGCTTACTTTTGTTCTATTTGCTGGCTGGATTTTCTTCTTTATTTAAATTTTGACTATAGTTACATTTGAATATTGAATAATGATAAAATATCTCTAATAAAAACCAGCAATTCTTTGCTCTTCCCCTTGCCAGAAACAATTTAATCCCCTCCTTATTCAGTACAGTGCAGCCACTCAGTCATGTCCGACTCTTTGCGACCCCGTGGGCTGCAGCATGCCATGCTTCCCTGTCCATCACCAACTCCCAGAGCTTGCTCAAACTCATGTCCATCTAGTTGGTGATGCCATCCAACCATCTCTTCCTCTGTCGTCCCCTTCTCCTCCTGCCTTCAATCTTTCCCAGCATCAGGGTCTTTTCCAGTGAGTCAGTTCTTTGCATCAGGTGGCCAAAGTATTGGAGTTTCAGCTTTAGCATCAGTTCTTCCCATGAATATTCAAGACTGATTTCCTTTAGGATTGACTGGTTGGATCTTCTTACAGTCCAAGGGACTTTTAAGAGTCTTCTCCAGCACCAGAGTTCAAAAGCATCAATTCTTCAGTGCTCAGCTTTCTTTATGTTTCAACTCTCACATCCATACATAACTACTGGAAAAACCATAGCTTTGACTAGATGAACCTTGGTCAGCAATGTCTCTGCTTTTTAATATGCTGCCTAGGTTGCTCACAGCTTTTTTTCCAAGGAGCAAGCGTCTTTAATTTAATGGCTACAGTCACCATCTGCAGTGATTTTGGAGCCCCTCAAAATAAAGTCTGTTACTGTTTCCACTATTTCCCCATCTGTTTGCCATGAAGTGATGGGATCCGATGCCATGATCTTCATATTTTGAATGTTGTGTTTTAGGCCAACTTTTTCTCTTTCTTCATTCACTTTCATCAAGAGGCTCTTTTGTTCTTCTTTGCTTTCTGCCATAAGGGTGGTGTCATCTGCATATCTGAAGTTATTGATATTTCTCTCGGAAATGTTGATTCCAGCTTGTGCCTCATCCAACCCAGCATTTCTCATGATGTACTTTGCATAGAAGTTAAATAAGCAGGGTGACAACATACAGACTTGACATACTCCTTTCCCTATTTGGAACCAGTCTGTTGTTCCATGTCCTGTTCTCCCAGTTGCTTCTTATCCTGCAAAGAGAAGAAGAAGTAGAAGAAGTCGCTTCAGTCGTGTCCGACTCTGTGTGACCCCGTAGGCGGCAGCCCAACAGGCTCCCCCATCCCTGGGATTCTCCAGGCAAGAACACTGGAGTGTGTTGCCATTTCTCCAATGCATGAAAGAGAAAAGTGAAAGTGAAGTTGCTCAGTTGTGAGGTGGTCTGGTATTCCCATCTCTTTAAGAATTTTTCACAGTTCATTGTGATCCACACAGTCAAAGGCTTTGGCGTAGTCAATAAAGCAGAAGTCCCCGTTTTTCAGAAACTCTCTTGCTTTTTCAGTGATCCAATGGATTTTGGCAATTTGATCTCTGGTTCATCTGCCTTTTCTAAATCCAGCTTGAGTATCTGCAAGTTCACGGTTCTTGTACTGTTGAAGCCTGGCTTGGAAAATTTTGAGCATTACTTTGCTAGTGTGTGAGATGAGTGCAGTTATGCAGTAATTTGAACATTCTTGGCATTGCCTTTCTTTGGGATTGGAATGAAAACTGACCTTTTCCAGTCCTGTGGCCACTGCTGAATTTTTCAGATTTGCTGGCTTATTGAGTGCAGTACTTTCACAGCATCATCTTTTAGGATTTGAAATAGCTCAACTGGAATTCCATCACCTCCACTAGCTTTGTTCGTAGTGATGCTTCCTAAGGCCCACTTGACTTCATATTCCAGAATGTCTGGCTCTAGGTGAGTGATCACACCATCGTCTTTATCTGGATTGTGAAGATCTTTTTTGTACAGTTCTTCTGTGTATTCTTGCCACCTCTTCTTAATATCTTCTGTTTCTGTTGGGTCCATACCATTTCTGTCCTTTATATGCCCATCTTTGCATGAAATGTTCCCTTGGTTCCCTTGGTATCTCTAATTTTCTTGAAGAGATCTCTAGTCTTTCCCATTCTATTGTTTTCCTCTATTTGTTTGCATTGATCACTGAGGAAGGCTTTCTTGTCTCTCTTTGCTATTCTTTAGAACTCTGCATTCAAATGGGTATATCTTTCCTTTTCTCCTTTGCCTTTAGCTTCTCTTCTTTTCTCAGCTATTTGTAAGGCCTCCTCAGACTACCATTTTGCCCTTTTGCATTTCTTTTTCTTGGGGATGCTCTTGCTCACTGCTTCCTATACAATGCCACGAACCTCCATCCATAGTTCTTCAGGCACTCTGTATATCAGATCTAATCCTTTGAGTCTCATCCCCTCCTAGGAACCTTAAGAACCTCTGTCAGTCTTCCAAATTCTATTGTTACTCTATTTCATGTTTCCTCTATTATTTCTTAGTTTACTAATTCTATTACCTATTTTTTTCCAATAATATGCTAGATAAGGATTTCAATCTATTAGCCTTTAAGAGTCTTTCCTTATTCCCCAGTGTATTTAAATCACAACTTGAAGCTAAACCATTAGACATATTTTACATTATTATGATTGTTTAGTCCATTTTAGGCTGCTTTAATAGAATACCATAGACATGGTGGCATGAACAGCGAACATTTATTTCTCATAGTTCTGTGAGCTAGAAGTCCAAAGTCAGAGCACCAGCAGGTCAAATCCTGGTGAGGTCCCTCTGCTGGGTTACAGATTGCTGGTGTCTTTCTGTGGTCTCACAGGGCACGAGGGGCAAGGGAGCTCCCTGGAACCTCCTTTATAAGTGTTCTAATTTCATTCATGAGGGCTCCATTCTCATGACCTCATCACCTCCTATTGGTCCACCTTCTAATTCCATCACACTAAGGACTATTGTTTCAATATATGACTGTAGGGGGAGGACAAAAATATTCAGTTCATAACAATGATTATATGCACATTTATACTATTAATCCAAATAGTACATAATGATCCTGCTTTCTTTTTTGTTTTGTTTTGCTCTGCTTTTCTGCTATTAATTTTACTTTCTTTTGTAGTTTGCAGGTAAAAGATTGTAATATATCTATCTTTAATTTTTTCAAAATGTCCAATCAGAATTTTCAAACCATTAGCATTTTTCCTCAAATTTTCAAATACATGATACAATCTTACAATTGTTTTATTTTCTTTGGATCTCCCTCCTGAAATCCTCCATTCTTCTATTATAAGTCCCTATGCCTCTTAAACAGCTGCCGTCCTGAAACTCTTTTTCTCTTGGTATTTTAATTTACTTTTTTATTGTAATATAACTTACATTTCCAGTCTAAGATATATAGATGAATAGATTTTTATGTAAGTGTACTTTGTGTAACAACCACTCAGATCAAGATATAGAACATTTTCACAACCCCAGCATGTTCCCTCTTATCTGCTTCCATTCATTAATCCTACCTCAAATGTTTTGATCTGTATCATGGTGGGTTTCTTTTTTTCTGTTTTTTAACTTCATATAAACACTGTCATTCAGTATATACTTGTTTTTTCTTTCATTCAACATTAGGTCTTTGGATTCATCCATTCATGTTAGCAGTGATTCACTTTTATTGCTGTACAATATTCTACAGTATGAAGATACTATAAAATATTTTTGTAAGAGCTGTCTTATAATTTATCATAATGTGGCCTTGAAACTGCTCTGTAAAAAATATATCAACCTGATATTTTTCTCCTCCTGGATGACTTGCTTTTCTTTCCTGGATATATAAAGAGGTTTTATAATAATCATTAAACCAAGAGAAATTTAATCACGATATGTTTCCTCTAATAATTTTTCCATGAAACTGGTTTCTTTTTCTTCCATATTTTAAAGATTTTAAAACTATATTTAAATTTTTTAATATGTCCTTTGTTCTCTTCTATTTCAGGTTTTTGGAGTATCTTTATATTCAATGTTTTCCTTTTTTGGCTCTTATCCATATATATCAGATTTTTCATCAGTTCTTTAATTTTGTTCTCTCTTTTTGTGTTTACTATGAAAATTTAAAGCTTTACTTTGAGGCCAGAGATAAAATATTATCTATGTCTAATCTAGTCAGTGCTTTTTCTGATTTATTATCTGAGCAATGGTACTGCTTTTGGCTTTTGATCTTTTTATCTATTTATTATACCCGTTCAAATGATTCTTTTAAAAATATCAAATCAAATCATTTTGACCTTAGGTTTTATTTAATTAATTTTTTAATACTCTGAAGAACTTTTCTTGTGTTTTTCTTCCCTGCTTATCATTTCTCCTAGTTTTTTCCTGTTGTGCTGCTTTCATTATTATGATGATCATATTATTATTGTTCATGTTGTTGCCATCATCTCTTTCAATAACTATGAGTTCGTATTGCTAATCCTTTCATCTTGCTCATGATTCTCTTAGCTCATTTTAGACTTTGTATTTGCTTAAGATTGTCTGGGTAAATTATCCTTAAGTTCTCTTCCCTACTGGCCACTTTTTATTTTTCCATGCAAGCTATAGTTTGAGAGAGAATGTCTGCATTCCAGTCAGTTGTTAGGGCGTGAGAGAAAAGAGAAGGAAGATCTGTCAGTGTGACTCACATTGGAGGTGGTGGATTATAGTCTCTAATGAGACCCTTTCTGCAGGACCCCTCCCAGTGCTCAGGGATGCTCTTGATTTCCTGTACAATTTGGCTGGCTTCGCTGCCTCACCTTGAGTCCTGACTTCTTCAGGATTCAGCCTTTCTTGCTTCTGCAGACGTCCCTGACGAGTTTCCAATTAGGGAAGAGATTCATGACCACCCTGCCAGTTTGGTGGTTTATAAGTTTTCCCATCAGTTCTGGTTTTAGGGTAGGAGATAGATAAGGGCTAGCATTGCCTCCCTAGAACCTCCGATTTATTTCATCAACATTAACTTTTTGGTTTCTGACATAATACTCCCTTTGTTTTTTATTATTGAATTTTTTATTTTTTTATTTTATTAGTTTTCTGGGCATGGAAATTCTATAATCTGCCTTGATGTACCCATCTTTACATGGAAGAAGTATTTTCAAGTCCTCCAACATATATTCTCTTATTTCTTCTCAGAATAATCTGATTCATGAGGTAGGGCTTATTTTTAAAAAAAAACAAACCTTCATTTAGTTGGTGAAGAAACAATGACTGAAAGGAATTAAGTAGGTAAATCTAGTTAAAATTACACGGTTACTGGTAGAGCCATGCTTGGTAGCCCAGCATCCCTAATCCCTCAGAACAGTCTTTTCATTCTATCTCAAGGCCTCTCATTTACTTCAGTTGAGCTTTCTAGATTCACACTTGTGCCAGGAGTACAGTGTACACTTGCATAAAGCATGAACTCTGTGTTGCATCTGAAGAATTATTTTAATCCCATAGGGTTACTTTGGGGATACTACAAATTATATTATTGGTCTCTGGTGTAAACAAATTAAGGGCTTCCCAGGTGGCACTAGTGGTAAAGAACCTGCCTGACAATGCAGGAAATTAAGAGAAGCAGGTTTAAACCCAGGGTTGGGAAGATCCCCTGGAGGAGGGCATGGCAACTCACTCTAGTATTCTTGCCTGGAGAATCCCGTAGACAGAGAAGCCTGGTGGGCTGTGGTCCATAGGGTCGCAAAGAGTTGGACACGACTGAAGCGACTTTGCATGCACACACGTAAGCAAATTAACATATTCCATAAGAAGTACGTTTAATTCTTCAAGAACTGATAATATAATCAGTTTTTAGCCTGTCAATATAAGAAAATTAATACATTATTTTCTCTTTTCCAGAAAATGCAAAAGACATCATCATGATATATGAAGGAGATGCTGAGGAATGGGCTCTGTACTTGAGCGAAGTTTTCTCACATGTTGTGAAAATGGAAGCAACCCTTTTATATTGCTTGGAGAATTGCTCTCTTCGGGATTTGGAATTGATGAATTTAAGCTCCTACAAGTGTAAACTTTTGATATTATCAAATAGCCTGCTTGAAAACCTATCTCCAAAGAAAGGTCAATTTCTGAAAAACATACTTTTTTCACCAGAAAGTGTGGTCACTCTGCTGTGTGGGATGAAGAGTTCAGATCAACTCTACAAATTATTAAATATCTCTAGAAGCAGATGGGAGATCTCAACGGAGCAGGGGCCTGAAGAATACATCTCTGTAATTGAGAGTATCATATTTGGAGGTAGCGTTGCCAAATCATATTTGTTTTTCTTTTTTAATTTTTTTAATTAAAACTTTGAAAGGTTTTTTTGAACCAATGAATATTTGACAGTGGAACTAACGAAAAAAAAAAAAAGGAAATCCAACTTTATTTAACAGTGTATTATATGTCCTCAAAATTCATGAAGATTCTTAATTTTAGCTTTATTCCAGACAATGTTTGGCAGTGGTTCAAAAAATGGTTTATAAACATATTCCTTAGGGCAGCTTGCAGGAGATTATACTTTGTAGAACAAATGCTAGGTTATATATTAGTTTTTCTTTTAGTTTTCCTTTTTCTTTTTTTTGGGGGGAGGGGGCTCTTTTCCGCAAGACATAGATTCAATATTCTTCTTATTTCAGGCATAATTTCTTGGCTTCTGTCTTTAAATGTTTGCTCTATCTTATTATTATGATTTTCTTTTTCAGAGATTCCTTTTATATGTGTGTTTGATTTATTTTATCTTAATATACAGTTTCTAATTCTCTTTGATTATTAATATCAGTTTATTAATACTTAACTTGTATTCATCATTTCAGTCTTTGCTACGTTCTTATATTTTCTGTACTCTCTCTTCCCTTGTATTATTTCAAATTTTTTCTTCATTTTTATATTGCTTTACTTCTTTCATTTTAACCTTTGATTGAACACAGGAAGTTTGCAATGAATTTCTTGTTCTTATCTTCTTCTTAACATCTTGATTTCTCCACTGTATAATTGTTTCAAAACGGTGATCATAATTTATTACATTTCAAAAATTCATGGAAAAATGCTTGGTCACAACTTTCTACTTTTATGGCAATGAGATTTTAGTATGTGATTCTTTATGTGCTGGTTTGCTCTTTCTCTCATAGTTACCTTCCTACGGATCCTGTGCTGGACCATGTGTCTAGGTTTTCTTTTGTATCACTGAGCAAAGTGAGTTTTTCTTGGTCTAGCCAATGGACATAGAGAATATGGGTTTTGTTGTTTGTTCTTCCCCACCCCCACAATGAAAGACTTTACTTTGTTTTCACAGACATAGACTGCTTTCTACAGATTTGTCTTTTCTGTATAGTTCTTCATTTAGCCTCACCTTTTCTGCTTTTTGGAACCAAACCACTTCTACCTGAAACTATTGCATCATGTCTACAATATAGAAAGGCATGACCTCTAGACTTAGAGAAAGCTATGTTTATTAGCTCTTTTTGAAATCTGATTTTGGAACCATTCTATTGACCTGGAGGTCTAAGAGATCACTGTTTGCTATTTTCAGTGAATAGGACATTTGCATAATTGTTTCTCATTCTCTATGTTTTGGGATGATTTGCAGCAATAAAAAGGGGGAAATGTTGACCCTACGCTATTATTTTCAAACTGGCAGTCCTCTAATATCTAATAATCTGTCACTTTTTATTTTTGTTTACTATTTCCCAAGTATCTTTAGTATTTTTAGTTGAAAAGGAAAAATGTTGCAATTGGAAATGATAAAATATTTATTACGGTAAAATACACATAAGAACATAAGATACAGGTAAGTTTATGCTCATTGTCTCCTCTGATACAGAGGAACACTAAAAATTGGGACAAAATTTTGAGTGGTTTTCCACACCCATTATTTTCACTTCCTTGAAGAATTCAAGTTGTATTGGCCACTTATATTATGATATCACTATTATGTAAAAATACTTGGGCATACCTCATTGTTGTTTATTTGTTTTGTTTTATGAAGAGTACCGTTGAGTGGCTATATTTTCAAATTGTATTCCCATTGATATTTGATAGGAAATAATCTTATAGCTTATGGACAACACAGGACTATTTTTGAAGACATTGTTAGCTCTCACCTTCCCATATTCAGTTTTTACACTGATTTCTTATAATAGCTTCAGTTGAGTTCAGTCGCTCAGTTGTAGACTCTTTGTGACCCCATGAACCGCAGCATGCCAGGCCTCCCTATCCATCACCAACTCCTGGAGTTCACCCAAATTCATGTCCATTGAGTCGGTGATGCCATCCAACCATCTCATCCTCTGTTGCCCCTTCTCATCCTGCCCTCAATCTTTCCCAGCATCAGGGTCTTTTTAAATGAGTCAACTCTTTGCATCAGGTGGCCAAAGTATTGGAGTTTCAGCTTCAACATCAGTCCTTCCAATAAACATCTAGGACTGATCTCCTCCAGGATAGACTGGTTGAATCTCCTTGCAGTCCAAGGGACTCTCAACACCACAGCTCAAAAACATAAATTCTTGGCATTCAGCTTTCTTTATAGTCGAACTCTCGCATCCATTCATGACTACTGGAAAAACCATAGCCTTGACTAGATGGACCTTTGTTGACAATGTCTCTGCTTTTTAACATGCTGTCTAGGTTGGCCATAACTTTCCTTCCAAGGAGTAAGCGTCTTTTAATTTCATGGCTGCAGTCACCATCTGCAGTGATTTTGGAGCCCAAAAGAAATAAAGTCATCCACTGTTTCCCCATCTATTTGCCATGAAGTGATGGGACCAGATGCCATGATCTTAGTTTTCTGAATGTTGAGCTTTAAGCCAACTTTTTCACTCTCCTCTTTCACTTTCATCAAGAGGCTTTTTAGCTCCTCTTCACTTTCTGCCATAAGGGTGGTGTCATCTGCATATCTGATATTATTGATATTTCTCCTGGCAATCTTGATTCCAGCTTGTGCTTCTTGCAGCCCAGCATTTCTCATGATATGCTCTGCATATAAGTTAAGTAAGCAGGGTGACAGTATACAGCCTTGATGTATTGCTTTTCCTATTTGGAACCAGTCTGTTGTTCCATGTCCCATTCTATAATAGCTTTCTGCTAAGTCACTTCAGTCGTGTCCAACTCTGTGTGACCACCTAGATGGCAGCCCACCAGGCTCCCCCGTCCCTGGGATTCTCCAGGCAAGAACACTGGAGTGGGTTGCCATCTCTCCTTCTCCAATGCATGAAAGTGAAAAGTGAAAGTGGAGTCACTCAGTCGTGTCCGACCCTCAGCGACCCCAGGGACTGCAGCCTTCCAGGCTCCTCTGTCCATGGGATCTTCCAGGCAAGAGTACTGGAATGGGGTGCCATTGCCTTCTCCGTATAATAGCTTAGATGTACCTAAAAAATAGTAAATATAATAATATTGTGTGAAACAAAATTCAAAGGTAAATTTGTCTGAAACTGTAAGCATGCAATCAAAATACAGATCGATAAGCATTGGCTAATCATGCCTAAAATAACTTTATGTGTTGGCTGAGTCACTTGAAAAAATTGGCATTAATTGCTGTGGTCTATGCAATAATAATTTGTTTTAGTAAATCGCTTGAATGTTGTGCTAAATTATTTTTGTGTTATCTGTTGCCATTTGTGTTGAACACATAAAGTCTGTTTTTTAAAAAAACGGGTAATTAGTATGAAAGATGTGGAATTCAATTTTAGTGTCCTTTTTCTATTCCCCTTCTGTGCCACAGAGAATTATACAGGAAGAAAGGAAACTTATTATTCAGGAACATTATATGATAAAGAGAATAATAAAAAAGCCAAAAAAGTCTTGGAAATAATTACATGTTGTAATATACTCACAAAAGAAAGACAAATCAGAGGAAATTTTATAAAACTTAATGAAAGAGAAAGATATTTTATAATTAATCAAGACTCTGGAAAATTTTATTGTTAAAATTATGAAAAAATATGCAGTAATTCATGTGCAATGTGAGTGTTTTATTTCTATTTAACAAATGAAGAAATAATTTCCTGTCTCCTTCATTCACCAACTGGGAATAATACAAACCTGTGTATGTTTTCTACCTTTCTGTATGTAGTGTAACCAATTTGACCATATATTTTCCCTTTTCTGTCTTCTGTTTGTTTATTTTTGGATCTTCACCTTGTTTTCTTCTTCTAATCTTTTCACATGTATAGGTTTCATACAGCATAGTTTATATATAATATGAATTATCTGATCTCAAATCTATATAAAATCAACTAACTTTTCTGAGTGTTACCATTATGTATTTTACTGCTTATGAATCCTTCCCTTAAAAGAGTGTACCAGTTCCAGTGATCCCAGCTCATCTACTGGGTCACCTTCCTCTCTCTTTCTTCTTATATCTTTTAAGCATTCTGGCTTGTTATCAACAGTTGAGTCAGCTCTCTCTAACTTTTATTTTATCATATTTTATATTTATATGAAAATATGATGTTCATATTTATTTCATATTTATCATACTTTCTTTATTGTTGAATTGTACATGTAATAGTAATGGTAGAGCTGCTAATACTTTCAGGAACAACTTTAACATTTTAATTTGTTTTCATATTACCAAACCAAGGATTTCAGATATTTAACTTTGATAACGTAAAATAGGAATCATTAAATTATGAACAGCAATGTAACAGTAAAGTTGTTGGAGAAACAAAACAGGAAAAATGACAATGCCGCAATACATTGAAATAAATCATACAGAAGCATGTTTTTCTTTCCCCTCATCTGAGCTATGTATTGCTGTAAAAGCTCTGATTTGTTGGTCAGTGAGGTCTCATGGCCTTCAGATGAAGTCCATCCATTTTACATGGCCTTCCAGCTCCTCAAAAGCATGGCAGTAACATAGATGTTCTGGAGAAGGCAATGGCACCCCACTCCAGTACTCTGGTCTGGAAAATCCCATGGACGGAGGAGGCTGGTGGGCTGCAGTTCATGGGGTCGCTAACAGCTGGACACGAGACCAACTTCACTTTCACTTTTCACTTTCATGCATTGGAGAAGGAAATGGCAACCCACTCCAGTGTTCTTGCCTGGAGAATCCCAGGGACGGGGGAGCCTGGTGGGCTGCCATGTTATGGGGTCACACAGGGTCGGACACGACTCAAGTGACTTAGCAGCAGCAGCAGCAGCAGCATCAGTAGCAACATAGATGTTCAGGCCATTTCTGTCATTACCATTAGTATCGGTGTGTGCTGTGCACTAGGATAATTGCATCACTTTCCATTTCTGGAAACACAGTCTCCCATTTCTGTCTTAAAACCATTGCTCCTATGCTGCCTTCTTTATGTGGAGTAACTTTCCCCATATTTTTGGTTGAAATCCTAGCCATCCTTCAAGATTCATTGAAAAGCTGCTTTATTAATGAATTCGTCTCAGATCTTTTCTACTTGAAAATATGCTCATCTCTAATTCTATTAAATTTTTATTATTGCTTATTTATAACTCTCATTATATTCTTTGTAATTGTTTTGACAATTTCTCCTCATTATTTTCTGTTTCAAAAATGTAATGCTGCTTTCTTTCCAAAATATTTCAGCATTTTGAATATCGGAAAAAATCGTAGAAGAATACAAATTGTGTTTCTAAGTTTATAAATGTTTACTGGTGCAGTCAAGTTTCACTTTGTTAATGATGAACGGGGTTATTGTGGTATTTCTGTCAAGATTACAAAATTGAAATTTGAAAGAGTAAAGGTGGCAGTGTAGGAAAATCTTAAATTACCTTTTCCCATGGATCAAGCACATCTATTAATACAACTGTATTTGAAATAGTTCCCTAAGAAAGGGACCTGAAAACTGGACGAAGAACAAAGGGTAAAAGACCCATACGGTTGGCTCAACAGGGAATATGTCCAAGAAAACTATAGAACTGTAGGAAATAGAAACCTGCTTATAAAGGGCTCCCACACAACACACTTGATATGAAAACCAGTGCAGAAATACCAGATTGGAAAGCATATGGTCCATAGGAGAGGGGACCCACTTACTAATCTTGAAGCATCTGAAGCATCTGCCAGGGAGGCAGGAACCAGTTGAGATGCTCCCCAGAGACTAAGACACTGGCAGGAGACGTTTTTGTGTGGGGTGGTCTCAGGCTACCTTCCTAATGCTGTCACTGGTAGTTGCCATTTTTTAAATCCTCCCTCCAATCTGTCACCACAGTGGGCATACCCTACTGAGAGCCACGCCTACTCCTGTGCCTCAGCTGAACCTTGAAGCCAGGCCAGAGCTATCTCTGCCCACCATTGTGCTATGGCAGTTGGGCTGTGCCACAGCAAGATATATATATTAGTAGATATATATATTGAACATTCCATTCAAAAGCATCAGAATAAACATTTTTTTCAAGAGCACATAGAGCAGTCTCAAGAATAGATTACATGTTAGGTCATAAAGTTTCTATAAGTTAAAGTAGAATGAAATCATATCAAGCATCTTCTCCAATCATAATGGTAGGAAACTAGAAATCAATCATAAGAAAAAATGAAAAAAAAAAAACCACACAAAAACCTGGAGCATAAACAACATGCTATTGAACAATCAATGGGTCATCAAAGATATCAAAGGAGATTATGGCATGTCTCCTAGAGATAAATAAAAACATAAATAGAATATATAAAAATCAATGGGGTGCAGCAAAAATGCTTCTAAGCAGGAAGTCCACAGCAATATAGGCCTACATCAGGAAGCAAGAAGAATCCCCAATAAATAATCTAACTTTACAAAAGGAATCAGAAAAAATAGCAAATAAAACCCAAAATTAGTAGAAGGAAGAAAATAATATCAGAGAAATGTATTAGAGACCAAAAACAATAGAAAATATCAATGAAACTAAGAACTAGTTCTTTGAAATAACAAGCAAAATCAACAAATATTAGATAGACTAACCAGGAAAGAGAAAAATAACATATAAATAAAATCAGAAATGAAAGAGAAGTTAGAAGATCCACAAAGGATCCACAAATGATCCATGAGGCTACCACAGTTATATGCCAACAAATTGAACAACATAAAAGAAATGGATAAATTACTAGAAACATGCAATCTTTCAAGACTAAATCAGAAGGAAATAGAAAATCTAAGTAGACTGATTATTAGTAAGGAAGTTGAAACTATATAAAAAAGCCCAGGAGCAATATGTTTCACCAAAGTCACCAATACTGATGAATTCTGTAAAACATTCAAAGAAGATTTAGTACCTATCCATTTTGAACTCTTCTAAAAATTTTTAGGGGAACGTTCAAAAGACAATTTACAAAGCCAGCATTACTCTGACACCAAAACCAGACAATGACACCACAAAAAAAGAGAAAATTACAGGCCAATATCCTTAATGAATATGGATACAAAAATCATCAACAAAACATTAGCAAAATTAATCCAACAATACACTAAAATGATGATACACCATGATCAAGAGGGATTTATTCCAGAAATGCAAAGATGGTCCAATATCTGTCTGGTCCAACATCTAAATTATCCAACATGACACATTACATTAACAAAATGAAGGATAAAATTTACATGATCATTTCGATAGGTGCGGAAAAACCGTTTGACAAAGTTCAAAATATATTTATGATAAAAATTCTAAACAAAGTGGGTTGAGAGAGATCATACCTCAATATAATAAAGGTCATACATGACAAACTTTTAGTAGCATCACACTCAACGGTGAGGAACAAAATAAGTATGCCTCTCTTGCCACTTTTATTCAACATAGTTTTGGAAATTCTAGCCTCAGATTTAGGCAAGAAAAAGAAAAGTTATTCAAATAAGAAAGGGAGAAGCAAAACTGTCACTGTTTGCTGATCACATAATGCTGTATGTCGGAGAAGGCAACGGCACCCCACTCCAGCACTCTTGCCTGGAAAGTCCCATGGACAGAAGAGCCTGGTAGGCTGCAGTCCATGGGGTCGCTAAGAGTCAGCATGACTGAGCGACTTCACTTTCGCTTTTCACTTTCATGCATTGGAGAAGGCAATGGCACCCCACTCCAGTGTTCTTACCTGGAGAATCCCAGAGACAGAGGACCCTAGTGGGCTGCCATCTATGGGGTCGCACAGAGTCAGACACGACTGAAGCGACTTAGCAGTAACAGTAGCAATGCTGTATGTAGAAAACCCTAAGAAGTCCACCAAAAAACTGCTAGAACTAACTATTTAATTTGGTAAATTTCCAAAACATGAAATCAACATACATATATCTGTGATTTTTCTATACACTAATAAAGAAATATCAGAAAGAAAAATTAAGAAAACCATCCCACTTACAATTTCATCATAAGAATAAAATACTCAATATTTTAAATTTAACCAAGGAGGTGAAAGACCTGTACACTGAAAACTGTAAACTGGTCAACCACTTGTAAAAGAATGAAACTAGATCACTTTCTAACACCGCACACAAAAATAAACTCAAAATGGATTAAAGATCTAAATGTAAGACCAGAAACTATAAAACTCCTAGAGGAGAACATAGGCAAAACACTCTCAGACATAAATCACAGCAGGATCCTCTATGATCCACCTCCCAGAATGCTGGAAATAAAAGCAAAAATAAACAAATGGGATCTAATTAAAATTAAAAGCTTCTGCACAACAAACGAAAATATAAGCAAGGTGAAAAGACAGCCTTCTGAATGGGAGAAAATAATAACAAATGAAGCAACTGACAAACAACTAATCTCAAAAATATACAAGCAACTTATGCAGCTCAATTCCAGAAAAATAAACCACCCAATCAAAAAATGGGCCAAAGAACTAAATAGACATTTCTCCAAAGAAGACATACGGATGGCTAACAGACACATGAAAAGATGCTCAACATCACTCATTATCAGAGAAATGCAAATCAAAACCACAATGAGGTACCACTTCACACCAGTCAGAATGGCTGCGATCCAAAAATCTGCAAGCAATAAATGCTGGAGAGGGTGTGGAGAAAAGGGAACCCTCCTACACTGTTGGTGGGAATGCAAACTAGTACAGCCACTATGGAGAACAGTGTGGAGATTCCTTAAAAAATTGCAAATAGAACTCCCTTATGACCCAGCAATCCCACTGCTGGGCATACACACCGAGGAAACCAGAATTGAAAGAGACACATGTACCCCAATGTTCATCGCAGCACTGTTTATAATAGCCAGGACATGGAAACAACCTAGATGTCCATCAGCAGATGAATGGATAAGAAAGCTGTGGTACATATACACAATGGAGTATTACTCAGCCATTAAAAAGAATACCTTTGAATCAGTTCTGATGAGATGGACGAAACTGGAGCCGATTATACAGAGTGAAGTAAGCCAGAAAGAAAAACACCAATACAGTATACTAACACATATATATGGAATTTAGAAAGATGGCAATGACGACCCTGTATGCAAGACAGGAAAAAAGACGCAGCTGTGTATAACGGACTTTTGGACTCAGAGGGAGAGGGAGAGGGAGGGATGATATGGGAGAATGGCATTCTATCATGTATACTATCATGTAAGAATTGAATCGCTAGTCTATGTCTGACGCAGGATACAGCATGCTTGGGGCTGGTGCATGGGGATGACCCACAGAGATGTTATGGGGAGGGAGGTGGGAGGGGGGTTCATGTTTGGAAACACATGTAAGAATTAAAGATTTTAAATTTTTAAAAAAAAAAGACACTAATGAAGGAAATTAAGGAATAAATATATGAAACTATGTTCTTTGCATACAGATTGAAACAATTAATTTTGTAAAAATGTGTGTACTACCCAAAGCAATCTACAGATGGATTACCATCCCTATCAAAGTACCATATGATATATTTCACAGAACTAGAACAAATAATTCTAAAATTTGGATGGCACTGCTAAACATTACAGATAGTTCAAACAATATTGACAAAGAAAAACAAAGCTAGACATATTACACGGGCTGACATCAAACTATATTACAAAGCTCTAATAATAAAGTCAGTGTGGTTCTGGCTCAAAATAGGCACAGATCAATAAAACAGAATTGAGACCTCAGAAATAAACCTACATGTATAGGACAGTTAATTTTTGGTAAGGAGCAAAGAGCATACAATGGAGAAAGGATAGGTGACTCGGTGGTGAAGAATACACCTGCCAATGTAGGAGACACAGGTTTGATTCCTGAGCTGGGAAGACCCTCTGGAGTAGGAACTGGCAACCCCCTCCAGTATTTTTGCCTGGTAAAATCCCATGGACAGAGAAGCCTAGACGGCTACAGTCCATGATGTCACATGGTGTCACAAAGAGTCAGACACAACCGAGTGACCGAGCACACAGGTAGTAGGTAGCATTGCACACTGTTCATTTCTCTGAATTTTAAATTGTGAGATGATATGCAAGAGAACATCCCTGTTAGGAAGTATTTAGGAGTAATGGGGCGTGATGTCAACTGGCATGCATATGTACAACACACACATACACAGACAGATACACTATTTACAAAGATCTGTGTGTGTGTGTGTGTGTGTGTGTGTGTGTGTGTGTGTGATTATTGGCTAAATATCCTGAGTTATCTCCTATAGATATCTGTGGTTCTAAGAGATGAACAAAAGCAAAGTATGCACATTCTAAGAGATGGATAAAAAGCAAAATAAACTGATAGTTGTGCATCTCTGAGAGGTGGTGGCTTTTGAAAGAGGACATAGTTCAGTGCATGCACTGTGAAGCTAGACCTAATTACCCTGTAGGCAGCATTCATGGAGCTTCCACATGTCTGTTTTGTATGTAACAATATAGCATTTTATTGCCATTCTTACTGTGGGATGGGGTTGAGGGAGTCATCTGGGATGGGAAATCATCTGGCATAAAAAGTCGTGTTTCCTCTGCATAGTTTACTGACTTTTTTCTTCTACATGTTTTAGCCCTTTATGTCAAATACCATGTCTTATGTCTTATACTCTGGTTTGTTGTATGCTGTGTGTCTTAGAAAAATTGAGTAGTTCAAAACCATAAAATGATGTTTAGAAATAACAAACTCACGTTGAGTTTCTCCCCTAGATTTTCTGTGTAAGGTAAATGTTTAAAGGGGAAACTTACTGTTGTCAATTAAGCTGATATTAAATAAATGTATTTCCCACAAAAACCCTATTACATGCCTCTGAGCCCAGGATAGTAGGCATAGGGAAGAGCTGACTTAATAATACTGTCCACCTGATATTATTGTGATGATTCAGTTATTTAATACATTTACAGTGCTTACAAGAACTCCTAGCAAAGAGTCTATGCTCAATAAACATAAGCTAGTTTTATTACTTTTCTGTGTATTGATTAAATGAGAGGAAGAAAGAAAGGAATGGGGGGAGGGAGAAATAGAGAGAGGGAAAAAGACAAAAGTAGAGAGGGGAAATAAGGGACGAGGAGAGGGGAGGCCACATCTGAGAGTGAGGGAGAGAGGCAGGAACTCTAGGACTGCAAATAGAGGCCAAGGTGTTATTGATTGGGCTAGAAAGAGAGATCAAAGATGTGAATGAAAAGTTCAAGGCTGAAAGAGTGTCAAGGAAAGAAGTGAGTCAAATATCAGGTAAACAGTAAAAAATCTAGGAGAGGTCAGAGTTCAGGAAACAGGAAAACAGGTGGGAATTGAAGTAAGAAAAAACAGGAAAAGAATTGATTTAAGTCACTAAGGCTGATAACAAAAAATAGCTTCATTTATTTTGGAATTTACACCTACTCCTTGGGTGGCCCCAAGCCAATCAGCAGGTGAGGGCCTGAAGGCTTTGGACTAGCTCAGAAAAAAATACCTTCAGGGAATAGAAAGGAGATCCGAGAGTTTCTGTTTCTGTAGCTTGTCAAATAACAGTGTGATTTTCTCCCTAGATACATGTGGTTAATTTGGACAGAAGGATAAGTACGCTAAAAGCAAGCAGGAATTCTGTTTTCTCGTGGTTCTAGTTGTTCATTTTCACAGTGTGATGTGTTTGGGCTTTCTCTAATATGATGAATGAATTAGAAGCACACTCCTGATTTCTTAAGTGTTTGTAGTTTTCAAAGTTTATTTATTTATTTTTGGTAAGAAGTTACAAATGTTAAATTAAATATACTGATTTTATGAAGTTAAAGGGAATCTTTTCAAATTGTTTCATTAAGTGAAGGGAGCCTTCCTACATTGATCCAACTTTGTGTATTAGCAAGAGGAATAAATGCGCATCATTATTCTCTGTGGTGCTCTCTCTGTCTCTATCAGACTGTTCAGAGTAGTGCAGAGAGGACTGCCCAAAATGAGAGATACCTGGCTCCTTCTAGTTCCAGTGAGTAAAATCTCTGGAACTGAGTCATGAAAGAACAAGTGGCAGCGGCTATAGAAATAAACATTAAATGAGTTCCCCTGTGGCTAGAAGCTTAAGAACCACTGATCGGAACTAATTGTCTAATGAATATAATCTTTATTGATGAATAATTAAGCATCACTCAAAAAATTAGAAATAGTGGCTTTGTGAAATTTAAATCAGTATCTCTCCTATGTTGTTTGAAATAGTTGGAATGCACCTCAATTTATCTATCAATTGTATTGTCCACATATTAATAAATAGTGACTATTTGCAGAGGTTTGGGGTTTGGGTTTTGTTTAATTAATGCAATTGCAAATGTTGTTCTACGAATATTATTTTGTACAAGTCTGCTGGTCCACAAGTTCTGGTTTGGGGGCATATGTTCTGGAAGAAAGTTGTGCTCATAGGATTTATGCATATAAAAAGTAATGCAAGTTGTCTCCCCAGGGCAGTTGTATCAACTTACCTGATAGAAATGTAAGTTCTCAATGCTTCCCCATCCTCTTCAATACTTGGTACACTCAGTTTTTAATTTTCAATTTAATAAATGTGAAATTGTATTTCATCATAGATTTAACTTGCATATCCTAGTTACTAATTAGCGTTTTCTCATATATTTGCACATGCATATATTCATAGATTACAATCTCTAATTTTATTCTGTGAAATGCTTCTTCATGGTTTTTACTCATTCTTCCTTTGGTTTATTGGATACTTTAAAAATATTTGGTTATATAGTTTACAAATATCTCCTATGAGTTTGAGTCTGAGATTTTTAAGTTTATAACTTTATTTTTGATACTTTTGATAAACAAACTTTCACCGTAGTTAAGTGTATCAGTATTTTTCTTTTAGCTTACTGTTTTTCAGTTCAGTTCAGTTGCTCAGTTGTGTCTGACTCTTTGCGACCCCATGAATTGCAGCACGCCAGGCCTCCCTGTCCATCACCAGCTCCCGGAGTTCACTCAAACTCATGTCCATCGAGTCGGTGATGCTATCCAGCCATCTCATCCTCTGTCGTCCCCTTCTCCTCCTGCCCTCGATCCCTCCCAACATCAGAGTCGTTTCCAATGAGTCAACTCTTCACATGAGGTGGCCAAAGTACTGGAGTGTCAGCTTTAGCATCAGTCTTTCCAAAGAACACCCAGGACTGATCTCCTTCAGAATAGACTGGTTGGATCTCCTTGCAGTCCAAGGGACTCTCAAGAGTCTTCTCCAACACCACAGTTCAAAAGCATCAATTCTTTGGCACTCAGCTTTCTTCACAGTCCAACTCCCACATCCATACATGACCACTGCAAAAACCATAGCTTTGACTAGATGGACCTTTGTTGACAAAGTAATGTCTCTGCTTTTGAATATGCTATCTAGGTTGGTCATAACTTTCCTTCCAAGGAGTAAGTGTCTTTTAATTTCATGCTGCAATCACCATCTGCAGTGATTTTGGAGCCCCCCAAAAAAAGTCTGACACTGTTTCCACTGTTTCCCCATCTATTTCCCATGAAGTGATGGGACCAGATGCCATAATCTTCGTTTTCTGAATGTTGAGCTTTAAGCCAACTTTTTCACTCTCCTCTTTCACCTTCATCCAGAAGCTTTTTAGTTCTTCTTCACTTTCTGCCATAAGGGTGGTGTTATCTACATATCTGAGGTTATTGATATTTCTCCCAGCAATCTTGATTCCAGCTTGTGTTTCTTCCAGCCCAGCGTTTCTCATGATGTACTCTGCATATATGTTAAATAAGCAAGGTGACAATATACAGCCTTGATGTACTCCTTTTCCTATTTGGAACCAGTCTGTTGTTCCATGTCCAGTTCTAGCTGACCTGCATATAGGTTTCTCAAGAGGCAGGTCAGGTGGTCTGTATTCCCATCTCTTTCAGAATTTTCCACAGTTTATTGTGATCCACACAGTCAAAGGCTTTGGCATAGTCAATAAAGCAGAAATAGATGTTTTTCTGGAACTCTCTTGCTTTTTCCATGATCCATCAGATGTTGGCAATTTAATCTCTGGTTCCTCTGCATTTTGTAAAACCAGCTTGAACATCAGGAAGTTCGCAGTTCACATATTGCTGAAGCCTGGCTTGGAGAATTTTGAGCATTACTTTACTGAGATGAGTGCAATTGTGCAGTAGTTTGAGCATTCTTTGGCATTGCCTTTCTTTATTATATCCTAAGAAATCTTTACCTCTTTGGTCATACAGATATCTTCTGAAAACTGGAAACTTTTGACTTTCTTATTAAATCTGACATCCATCTCCATCTGGAATTAATTCTGTGTGCAATGTGAGGTTGGACACCAGATTATTTTTTCCATTATGAATTAATTATCTGTTCTTTGAATGTTTCAGTTGAATATATTTAAGGGTTCTGCAGTCATTCAGGTTTTGAGTCATTTTTGTTGTTTTATTTTTCCGAGAATTTGCTGATTTCACTGTTTTTGAAGTTTACCATTATAAAATTGTTCATAAAAATCCTTTATTTTTAAGTGTCCACTCTATATAAAATTTGTGATCTCTTTATTGCTAAGATCATTTATTGATGTTTGTCTCCTTTTGTTTTATATCAATTAATCTTCCCAAAAGTTTGTCAATTTCATTTTCCTTTCAAAGGAAAGGAAAAATCTTTTAAATTTAAAAATTATTTTCTATTCTGTATTTTTATATTTTAGTTATTTTTATATTATACATAATATTTCTTTTTTCTGTTTCATTCAGTTTTAAAAATACTTAGCTCATGAATAGCTAATCTCTATATTTTTCCTTTCTACGAAGACATTTAAGGCTATAATTTCTCTTCAAGTACTTACTCATTTATACCCAACAGGTTCTCATAATGCTTTTTATTTTTATGAAAAGTCCTATATGTTTTCTAATCTTATTTTGATTTATTTAGAAATATTATAAATAGAAGTGAAAGTGAAGTTGCTCAGTCTTGTGTGACTCTTTGTGACCCCATGGACTGTAGCTTACCAGGCTCCTCTGTCCATGGGATTTTCCAGGCAAGGGTACTGGAGTACCTTGCCATTTCCTTCTCCAGATTATCTTCCCAACCCAGAGACTGAACCCAGGTCTCCCACATTGCAGGTGGACGCTTTACCATCTGAGCCACGAGGGAAGCCAAAAACAGAAATATGAGCTTTAATTTATTAGTACTTTTTCTGTTAGAGGATAGTTGCTTTACAATGTGTTGGTTTCTGCCATTCATCGTCAACCAGTCATAAGCATACATATGTCCTGTCCTGCTGGAACCTCCCTCCCACTCACCCCACTCCATCCCACCCCTCTAGGTTATTCACAGAGCACAGAGTTGAGCTCCCTGTGGTATACAGCCACTTTCTACTAGCTCTTTATTTTACATATGGTAATGTATATATTTCAGTGCTATTCTCTCGATTCATGTCCCCCCTTATCCTTCCCCTTCTGTGTCCACAATTTTAATTTATCTTCTGTCATTCACTTCCGAATTGTGTCATCAGAGAATGTGGTCTCTATTATTCAGATAGTTTTAAATTTATTGAGTTCTATTCAGGGTCTTGTATTTGACTAATTTTTTAGAAAAATCCATGTGTGGTCGAAAAGAAAGCTCATCTCTATATTTGGTATGCACTGTAATTTGTGGCCATTGGACCAAATTTGTTATCTGTATGGTATAACTTTTTACATTCTTTTATTTTGAGCTATCTTTATATATGTGCTCTATCTTTATATACTCAGTGTATATTTCATAAGTGGTGCCTCACTGGATTTTAAAAACTCAGTGGTAGAATCATACTCTTTTAATATATAATAATACATTTATATTGATTTTGATATCTGGTGCATATGGATTGAACTTTACCATCTTATTTATTGCTTTCATTTTGTTCCATTTTTTTAATGTTTCTCTTTTCTTTCATCTTTTTTGCCTGTTCTTGGCTTGAGTCCCTCTCATTTTATTTGCATGCTACTTTATTCTTTCATAATATTCTAGAAATTTCTAGATATATACTTAACAAGTAAATTATTAATAATTACTTTTAGCTATTAACAATTATATTTATTATATTTGCACTGAAAAATAAAAGCACCATTTATAATGTTTTAATTTATAATCATCTCCTTTCCAACTTTTCAAGATGATTATTCATTCTTAGTTTTTCCATATTTTTGATGTTTATAGAATCAATGTTTGTTTAACTTAAACCATTGATTTATAATTTTCTTTGTATGCCATTCTTTCTTGCATATTAAACTCTCTCCCTATCATTTTTTCCTCCCATGAAGTATATCTTTAAAGATTCTCTTTAGTGAGCTCTGTTGGTAATAAACCATCTCAGTTTCAGTTTGTGCAAAAATGTCAGATTTGCATCATTGTTGAAGATAGTCTCACTGGATAGAGAAGTTCAGTTATTTTTTGTCAGTCCTTGAAAATATTATTCTACTGTCATTTCACATCCATTTTGCTGTTGAGAAGTTGGCTACTTAACCACCACTTGTCTGTTTTCAGTCTATTTTTCTCAATAACCAACTGTTAAGATCTTCTTCTTGTATGAATTTCTTCAGTTTTAAACTGATGTGTCTAGATGTTACCTTTTTAATTTCTCCTGTGTGTGATTATTTGAGCTTCTTAGATCTGAGACTCCGTGTCTTTTCATAATCTGATAAAGCATTGATACCTTTGAGTGTCTTCCCTCTTCTCTGCCCCTCCAGTTGTCTCCTGCAACCTGATTAAGCACATGCATGGCCTTCTCATTCTCTGTGTATCTCTTTCAAACCTGCCCTCACTTGGCTCCTCTTGCTTCTTTCTACTTAATTTCTTCAGATTTATCTTTTAGATTACAGCTTCTTCAGCTTTTCTCAGCTGCCTTTGAATCTTCATTGAGTTTTTAATTTCAGTTATCAGATGCAATTATATTTTTCATTTCTTAGAGTTCCATTTGGGTGTTTGACCATAGCCAGGCCCATCTTAATAGTCTTTGATTTCTTTACAACTTCATTTTCTTTTTAAAATGTCTTTAATTATATTGACACTTATTTATATTTTTTCTGAAAATAGTAATATGTGGATTGCTGGCCTTATTCCTTAAGACTTTTGTTCTTTCAATATCTTTTTCATTGTAACTGATGTAACATGGAACTCTATATAACTCCACTGAGGCTTGATTTTAATGTACTTTGCTTGAAAACAAACAAACAAACAAAGATTTAAGTCTGCTTCTGCCAGGAAGTTGAATTTCCACCTGGGATTACTTTAAACTAAATTTTTGGCTTGCAGTTTTTTGGCAGTTTTTAAGGTTGGCCCTGTGTAGGTCCAACAACCAAGTGAATGCTTTTAGTTTAGGAAATCTCAAGAAATAATATTTCTACTTTTCTGTTTCACCCAGAACAAGGCTGAAAAAGAAGATTGAGCATCTCAACTTAAGAGAAGGTTCCCTTTCTTTGCTCGTGCCTTGATTTTATCACCTTTGCAATGAGTATGGTATTCCTTAGAACCTAGGACCACCAAGGATGGGCAGAAAAACTCAGAGGAAATATGGGTTCCAATATATTCCCTTAACACTATAAATCTGTGCTTATACATTGCTCTGGCTTCTGAGAAATTTTCTATGTGACATTCAGCCATTCATGAATGAAATATTATTGTTATTTGTAGTATTTTAGATTTTCTATACAGAGATTGATAGAGATTGAATCTTTAATCTGTTATATCTCTATAAATAGATTACTTGAAACACTATTTAAAATTGAGAAAAAAATTATTAGTTACGAGTATAACAAGGAGTGTGAACAGTTACAAATTTCAACTAATTAAGATTTCTAGCATGCATCTTGAGACATGTCCTCCAGGAACCTTTGAACCAAATACCTAAACTTGCTTTTTTTCTTTGGTTTTCACTTACATGTTTCATTTTCATTGTCCAAATGCACCCATTAAATAAAAAATCTATAAAGTTTTAGGGAATTGATAGTGAGAAAATTTTAGACATTCAATTTAAGAGGAAAAAATGTTTTTAGTGATTCTAAAATGCTGCAAATAAAAATTCTTTCAAACAATTCCAGTAAAACAGGAAGTTGTACTTAAATATGTGAGATAGGGATGACTTAGAAACAGTTGAGATTTAATCAGTTTTCAAAATAAGCCATACAGGTTTCTTTAACTGAAAAATAAGAAGACTGTGTTCTACTTTTCCCATCATATGTCAGTTAACAAAGATAATAAGTAGGCACATGTTATTATTAGAAAAGATGTCATTAATTAATTTTCATGTTTTGTTGGCATATATGATACTATATTAGGTAGTTGAATTCAGGGTCATATCAAAGAAAATACTAATTTTTATCATGGACTTCAAGATGTAAGAAAACTTGCTGATTTATGTTAATAACAGTAGCACATTAGAGATAAGTTTGTTGTGACAATTAATTAAATTGAAACATTTGAATTATGGTTCCTTTGCAAATTCCTACCCTGGGGATACCTTTTGTGGGGACTTCTTTTGTTAGAAACTATGGTGTTCTGTATTCCCAGTAATAAACCCCCTGGAAAGCATGTGCTTTCCATATAAACTGTGCTTCTATATGCTGGCCTTCGGTCAGATGTGGTTAGGGGAAATGTGGCTCAAAATCTCCTTCTGGCTTCACTGGTTTTCTTTCTTCTAATGCCTTCTCCTTCAATTTAGTGAGTCATAAAGTGGTTCAGACAGAAGAAGCCATATTATGAAATGAATGTACAGCTGTAAAAGAATGTTGTAGACAAATCCATAAACTCTTATATTACAAATAGGTTACATAACTAGTAACAGTGCAGCTCTTTGCCTCAGTCGACTACAACTTTTCAGTTAATTGCAATGGTTAGCAAATGGAAACCTTTTATAGGGTTTTCGCAGGGTGATTGTTGTTCAGCCATTTAAACATTCCATCCAGATCATTTCTGATCAGCTGTATTGTTGCCTAGTTGCTTACTAGCTTAGAAAGAAAGACTTTAACTCTTGTCTAGTCACATATTTTTAACAATGTCTGTTATTCATAAATGTAGTGTCACAAAGATGACTTGAGAAAGGCTCAATTACTTGTTTTCATTTCTTTAAACTCTCCCACTTAGGGAGTATGGACTCTGAAGCTAGGGCATATCTGTTTCACTGAGAACACACCATGTAGCTTTGAATGACAATAATTCATGTGTCATCGATTTTGTGTAATGAGGCTAAAACACAGACTGAACTAGATGCACTCTGAACGGCTTTCTCATGCTTTCTCTTGTGGAGTTCGAATTTTACTGCTTGGGACTACTTTCAATTGTGGTTAACATATCAGGCTAGGGTGCTAGAAGGGTTATTCTGGCAGTCTGGTACACAAGTAATGGCTGCATGACTGGGCAAGAGGATACTGCCGTGGTACAGGAGAGAAATGATGAAGGGCTGAATTAAGGAATTAATGGAGAGATGGATCCTAGAGGACAAATTAGCAAGCTACTTAAAGGATAAAATAATACTTCTTAAGGACAAATTGGATGTATGGACATTTCAGCAACAATAGGAAGGTAAGAGTGTTGCTCAGATTTCTGTCTTGGCCCTTGTGGCTCTCCCCAAATGGGGCTTAAAACATTTTCTCTTATGTATAATATGATTATTAAACATTTTGATCTCAAGAAACTTTATATTCTTAAAAACATTTGATGATCCCAAAGAGCTTTTATGTTAGTTAAATTTATTCACTTTTATTATGTCAGAAGTTAAAATGTAGAATTAAGAATCTGATTCATTTTAAAATAGTAAATTCATTCCTGATAAACATAAATAATGTTTCTATGTAAAAGAGATGTATTTTAAAAAACAAAAAATTAGTGAGAGAAGTGGTACTGCTTGACATTCTTGCAAAACTCTAATGTCTAGTGTAATAGAAGTCAGATTATCATGTTGGCTTTGGCAACATGCTGTATGTGAAAAAAGTTCTGTCTCTGATTTGTAGTTAGAAAAGAGAGGAGTTACTCTTAATACTACCCTCAAACTTGACAAGTGATAGTTTCTTAAAGCTTAGCTGCAATGTGGCATCTAAAAATATATCAGTAGACTTTTTGTACTCTGCTAAATATACTCAGTTCTTTTGGCCTGTCTTGCACTTTTAATGTCTCTTCTATCCATGGGTGATTTTATAACATTATACATTGGTCATGTAGAAAATATTTATTTCCTTAGATACAGGTCTTCTAAGTATTGATGTATTTCATTATAGAGCATCCCCCAATCACATTCATTAATATTACCATTGATCTAATTAGAAAAGTATTATGTATTGGGAAGGTCTCAAGCTCATGGTTTGGGTATAAGTTTTTTAATGTTCTATTTTTTGCTTGAAGTACAATTTTTTTTTGCTCAATGTACAAATTTCTAATTGTCAACAAACATTGTCAACGAGTTTTCCTTGAAATGACAACTTCATTCACTTTCAAGAAAGTGTCTGCCGGTGGTCAAGTCTGAGTAACCACAGTTTATCTGTTAGTTTTTCTTTCAAGTACAACTATTGTTTCATTGGGAAGTGGGGGGAGCTTATTGCCTATTTTCAGCAGCAAATCAAAGAATTGCACAGACACTTGTCCCTGAGATGATTACTAAACTTGAGTAGGTAGCAGAAGCACAGTATGCGCATTTTGCCATGTAGAATTTTAAAAAGACGTACTGAGCTTTCTCTTTCTCGCCAAGTGGAGTAATAATGATCCAGTACAGCTAAACAAAATAGACAGTATATATAAAGCATCCATTTTCTGATACTGGACATGACGCCATTCAGGAATATCAGCACTGAGAGGGGAGACAGCAAGGTTAGTTCTATTATTTTCCCAGCTTACTACCTGGAGAGAGTTTCCATGACACCAGAGGGGAAAGGGTGACCTAAGTGGAGTCATTGGTTACCCAAAGTTCAGGAGATGGAGATGGGAGTACCAGAGGCTGAGGCATCATGAGTTTGCCAGGCACAGTGCTGAAGCAGAGAGAGCTGCACAGAGAGGAGCTATGGAGAACTGCAGAGTGTTGTTCATCTTCAGCTGAAAACCAAACAAAACATGCCAGCAAGGAAACTACTCAAAACCAAAGGAAGAAGCATCCTGAGGGAGCAGAGGAACCTCTCAGGAGTTCACACAGACATGGGAATAGTTTGTGTATCCACCTCCAGGAGTGGAAAAAACCTTATAGGTAAAGAAATCTCTGGGAGGATACTTAGCAAAGTATCACCTGGCCAGTAAGGGCAAAATCAGCCCTAAATGAAAAACAGTTTTGGTCATGCATAACAAAATTTAAAAGCAGATTTTGAAATATTAAATTGTTATCAAGTAATGTAACTGCATCCTAGAACAAAATTCAAGTATATTTATAGGGATAAAGCACCCATGATAAAGACTGTAATGTCGAACAGCAAACAAAAATTCTCCAGCTTTCCAGAAAGTGGGGAAACTTTACATGCAATCAAAGATTTGTATCTGGAATATATGGAGAATTCTCAAAACACAATAATAAGAAAACAACCCAATGAAAAAAACTGGGCAAAAGATTTAAGTAGGTACTTGACCAAACGAGATATCTGGATTGCAAGCAAACACATAAAAAGATGCTGCAAGTCGTTAATCATTGTGGCACAAACCACACTGCTATTTTCCAAAGTGGTTATACCAGTTTACATTCTCGCAAGCAGTGTTGAGGGTTCCAATTGCTCATCACCCTTACCAACACTTGGTCAGTCTTTCAATTTCAGCCATTCCGATGGTTATGTAGTGGTATCTTATTGTGTGTTTTTTTCTTATAAGAAATTAACGTTTATTTTAAGTACAAGTGCATGGTGGTTTATCACACAGTTTGGTGCCACTGCCTTTATTATTCATGCTTAGGCAACATTTGTCTTACTATCCGTTACTTTTCCCCCAACATAGACAAACTACATTTTAGTATTATTATGAAAATTGTTTTCACCTCATGGACCCTTTGAATCACTGTTCTAGTCTGCACTTTCCCCCTAGACTTCACATTGTTTATTTATGTTACACATTCAGATCTTATTTAAAAGCATAACTACTACCCATAGCATCTTAGGGCTATCACACAGCCCTCTCTGTCTCCCACATTCAGTGAACTTCTCTGCCTTAGAAATGTCTCTGCTTTCCCACTGCCCATTCCCATCAGCCTGGATTATCGTCTTCTCTTTTACACCTGCTGCTGGTAGCCCATCTCCTCAGTCTTTCTAGAATTCACACTTGATTATGGGACTCTACATTACCTACAGAATAAAGTCAGAATGCCTTAGAGTAACTGACAAGGCTGCTCAAAATCATATATTAGGTAACTTTTAAAAAATTAGTAGCATGGTTTAAAACACCTACAGTGCTTGTCCTCTAATTTAGACAATAATTAATTCTAACAGTAAATGTATAATGATAGCAGTACGTTTAGGACAAAGGCCAATAGAACTGTTTTTATAGTTCTAGAATGTATTACAGTTGGAAAACTTATTAGCTGACAACGTTTAGATTCAGAGATTGGATATCTGCTTTTATGCATTCTCCAAGAAGGTAATAGTTCATTATAACTTCAGAATTCCAATTAAAATGATGGATTGTTTAAGAAGAACACTACTCACAAAGTCTGAATTATAAATGTGAGTTCAGGTATGTGATGCTCTATATACACAAGGGTTTTATTTTGGCTCAAAAACTTCTGTGACTTCCATGATTTAATAAAGTTGCTGAAATTATTTTTTGAGGCTGCAAAGACTAAGGTTTCAAGGTGTTTTCCTCAATTTATGATCCATATTGGACTTTTCTTTGAAGAAATTAATCTTTTTTATTTTAATCAATTGATCTTCTAGAATTCTATTTTTCATTTTTTATTATATTTTGTTTTGTTTTCTAAATATCATTTTTTGTAATTCTTATATATCTTGAAGAATGAAACTCGAACACCAAATTGTTCAGTTCAGTTCACTTCAGTTGAGTCACTCAGTCGTGTCCAACTCTTTGCGAACCCATGAACCACAGCACGCTAGGCCTCCCTGTCCATCATCAATTCCCACAGTCCACCCAAACCCATGTCCATCAAGTCGATGATGCCATCCAACCATCTCATCCTCTGTCATCCCTTTCTCCTCCTGCCCTCAATCCTTCTCAGCATCAGGGTCTTTTCCACTGAGTCAGCTCTTCACATGAGGTGGCCAAAGTATTGGAGTTTCAGCCTCAACATCAGTCCTTCCAATGATCACCCAGGACTGATCTCCTTTAGGATGGACTGGTTGGATCTCCTTGCAGTCCAAGGGACTTGCAAGAGTCTTCTCCAACACCACAGTTCCAAAGCATCAATTCTTTGGTTCTCAGCTTTCTTTATAGTCCAGCTCTCATATCAATACATGACCACTGGAAAAACCATAGCCTTGACTAGATGGACCTTTGTTGGCAAAGTAATGTCTCTGCTTTTTAATGTGCTGTCTAGGTTGGTCATAACTTTCCTTCCAAGGAGTAAGCATGTTTTAATTTCATTGCTGCATTTGCCATCTGCAGTGATTTGGGAGCCCAGAAAAGTAAAGTCAGCCACTGTTTCCACCGTTTCCCCATCTATTTGCCATGAGGCGATGGGACCAGATGCCATAATCTTAGTTTTCTGAATGTTGAGCTTTAAGCCAACATTTTCACTCTCCTCTTTCCACTTTCATCAAGAGGGTTTTTAGTTCCTCTTCACTTCCTGCCATAAGGGTGGTGTCATCTACATATCTGAAAGAGATGGGCATACCAGACCACCTGACCTGCCTCTTGAGAAACCTGTGTGCAGGTCAGGAAGCAACAGTTAGAACTGGACATGGAACAACAGACTGGTCCCAAATAGGAAAAAGGAGTACATCAAGGCTGTATACTGTCACCTTGCTTATTAAACTTATACGCAGAACACAACATGAGAAACATCTGAGGTGATTCTCTCGGCAATCTTGATTACAGCTTGTGCTTCCTCCAGCCCAGCATTTCTCATGATGTGCTCTGTGTATAAGTTTAAAAGCAGGGTGACAATATACAACCTTGATGAACTCCTTCCCCTATTTGGAACCAGTCTGTTGTTCCATGTCCAGTTCTAACTGTTGCTTCCTGACCCACACACAGGTTTCTCAAGAGGCAAGTCAGGTGGTCTGGTATGCCCATCTCTTTCAGAATTTTCCAGTTTATTGTGATCCACACAGTCAAAGGCTTTGGCATAGTCAATAAAGCAGAAATAGATGTTTTTCTGGAACTCCCTTGCTTTTTCAGTGATCCATCAGATGTTGGCAATTTGATCTCTGGTTCCTCTGCCTTTTAACCAGCTTGAGCATCTGGAAGTTCACGTATTGCTGAAGCCTGGCTTGGAAAATTTTGAGCATTACTTTACTAGCGTGTGAGATGAGTGCAATTGTGTGGTAGTTTGAGCATTCTTTGGCATTGCCTTTCTTTGGGATTGGAATGAAAACGGACCTTTCCAGTCCTGTGGCCACTGCTGAGTTTTCCAAATTTGCTGGCGTATTGAGCATAGCACTTTCACAGCATCATCTTTCAGGATTTGAAATAGCTCAACTGGAATTCCATCACCTCCACTAGCTTTGTTCAGATCCATAGAACTCCATTCTCAAGTGATAATGGAGACACCCTCATCAAATTTGAAAGGAAATATTACCTATGAGTTGTGTTTGACTTAAACACCCCTTCCTCTAGCTGGTAACCAACCATTTACTAGTTGCAATAATATTTTTTCTAGACACAGAATTTAAACTTTATTTTCTTAACATCAGTGACATTTTCTCATTCACACTGAGGTTTATTCTGGAAGATAATAAAACATAAGATCATATCAGATCAACAAACAGCTTGATACAGACTTGTGCCTTTAACACTGATTAACCATATGTTTATATTTTACTTAGGAAATAGGACAAAAGGCCCTTATATTTTAATTTTTAATTCTTCACTGAGAAACACAATAGACAGTTTATATTGAGAAATAAGTAAAGATTTTAAAAGTCAGACATTTTATGTTACCACCAAATAGGAGATCACTTAGGAGATTTATAATTTTCACTTTAACTTTGCATGAGACATTTCAAATTACTTTTTACTAATGTCTTAATATTCCTGTATATTGGAAGACTTTATTGTTTTTAATTCCCATTTACAAATTGCATAATAGCAAAGTTGGAATTACATTTGTTCCAAAGAACTATATTTATCCATTAAATTTTTATGGTCGTACTACTTACTAGGCAATTATGTGCTTCTTTTGAATTGTAATAGGAATGTTGGGAACAAGTGGAAATCGACACAGTTCTTACTCTTAAATTCATCCTGTATCTGCATTTTGTTTTTAATCTTAATAGTATTATAGTGCTAGAAAATGGATATAAATAATGCTCATTAATCTCTTTAATAGTTTCCCATATGAAGAAGCTTAGCTTTTATTCAACTTTTCCTTTTATTCAAGTACCTCAACAGGAATTCTCTTTGACTAACATTATGGTAATTTGGTAATTGAGAACATGAATTTTCAACTCTACTAAAATGCCTCCCAACACTCTAATAAATGCTCTATCATTCCTGTCTCTAGTCTGAAGCTTCTTAAGCACGGGGGATTTTCTCAGTCATTATTCCATTAGTCACAATGATTAGAACCATACACAATTTTCTTATTCAACTGGCCAAGTTCTTTACAACTCATTGAAATTCTTTTAAAATATGAGAAAATATGATTTATATCTAATTTTTAATTGTCAGTATTTCAAAAATGTTTAGAATTTAGAAAGAGCTTACAATTGGTGGGTTTTTTTCTACTTTCTTTATTAGGAAAGATACTATATAATTTCAGATATTTAATTTTATAGTTTATGTGATCTTAAATATATGAAACCAGCTTTGAACTACGGATAAGAATTTTAAAATCCAAAGAAATATATTTTTAAAAATCTAAATTTTTCTCTAATTATGAAAATAAGATATGCTCATTATAAAAATTCTGAATTGTACAAAAAATATGAAAGAAGCCAGAAATAAAGGTCACTCAGAATGACAATACCTTGAGGCAATGACTGTGAACATTTTGACAGTTTCATTCCAAAGATAAATTCTTATAATGTAGAATACAAGCTGTTTAATTGTTGAGAGAGTGCTTGTATGTAGAATCACTTTAAAACAAAACTGTAGTTTATGGTAGAGAAAAAGACCAGAATGTCAAATTTTGCATTTGGATCTGGAATGATATGTTAAGTGTTCCAAGGAAAAATGAAAATCTTACCAAAATTGATGTCATACTGTAATAAAAGATTCTAATATGGAATAAATACCTCAAAACAAACAAAATATTAATGTATGGAAGCATAGATTTAAATGATAATGATAATCTTAGTTATATACAATTGTACAAAATATTGATGTAGGGGGAAGCAAAAATAAGCCATAAACAGATGAGCTATTCGAAAATGAAAAAAGATATAAATATATAACAGATTTAAATATATGATGGGGATATAAATATATGATGAAGATTGTATTTCCTATAAAGGATTATTTTAAAAACCCTCTTTTTCTAAAGAAATCATAGACTCGTTCTAGAGTTCTAGAGTTAAAAGTGGTCTCAAATAATATCTTGTCCAACACTGTCATTTGACAGATGAGACTCTGAGACATTAAATTGTTTATGCAGGATCCATAGTATCCATGTGGGCAGGAGTCTGGGAAAAATCCACATTGAGTCCGGATGCTGGCTCCTCCCTTTGAATTCCAGTTCTCCCATGGTGCTTGTGCTTGCATGAGGAAGCATATAACTTCACTTCCATTATTTGTTCTTGACTGATCCATTCTTTTGTACCTTACATTTTAAAAATACTTCTTGTCTAATATTTAATGAATTTCTGTGAGTTACAAATTTCTATGTGTCAAACACTGTTATAAGAACGTAATGCACATTTTTATTTAATTCACACAAAAAGTCTGGATACTTAGTGCTATTGTGATTTTTAAGTAAAAATACAAGCATGGGAGGGAAGGCAACTAGGAAATGACGGAGCTGGAATGTGAATCAGATACATCTAGCACCCAATTTAAAATAAATAACTACCAAACAGATTTTTGTTTGATGTGTAAAAATTATTTTTAAGGTTCTTTGGGAGTACCAGCTCATTTTTACCTTCTTAGATGTACAGATACTCTTAAGTCTAATCAGAGTGTTGTTAAAACCTGAGGTGGCAATAATTGGAGTGAGCTTTGCTGATAAATACTGTTACAGGCAGAATCCTCTTCTCTATCACCTATAGTTTCAATTGTGGGAAGATTTTAAGATTTCATAAAACAATTCCACATTCTATATTTAACAGAAGGGTCACACGTGAATGTATTTTACATCTTAGGCCCTGTGACTTAATTTACATGAACAAACTTGCAATATATTTTATTTGAAGACAATATTATCTAGTCTTTTGAATTCAGTAACTTTCTTATGCTAAGTGAACTTCAGAAAGTTTTCCCATCTGGAATAGTATGCTGCTACTAAGTTGCTTCAGTTGTGTCCGACTCTGTGCGAACCCATAGATGGCAGCCCACCAGGCTCCCCCGTCCCTGGGATTCTCCAGGCAAGAACACTGGAGTGGGTTGCCATTTCCTTCTCCAATGGATGAAAGTGAAAAGTGAAAGTGAAGTTGCTCAGTCGTGTCCAACTCTTAGCGACCCCATGGACTGCAGCCTACCAGGCTCCTCCGTCCATGGGATTTTCCAGTCAAGAGTACTGGAGTGGGGTGCCATTGCCTTCTCCAATAGCAGTACTTAAAAACGTTTAAAGTAGATAAGTTTCTGAATATTCCACTTGAAACATTTTCATTTTAGGCATCATATTTCAAAATTGCAGCCAAGAAAATTATCTACTTTTCCTGTGTATCATCTTTCCAATGCATATCATTTTTATTGGTCTCATTTCATTATTATAAGTTTTGTTTTCATGTTTCCTTGTCAATGTTACTTCCCTATTTTGTACTTTTCATGACAAATACTCTATGATATTAATTTTGATTAACATAAAATGATACCCAGAGTGTTCTTCTTCAACAGTATTTTAGTCATAAAGAGATTATTCTGATCTTCATCAGTGTAGACACATTTTTCATATTAGCCTTTTGATCTCAAGGATATATTTTCATGCTGTTAATTAAAACATTAGAATCAAGCATTTTACCAATTTTCCCTTTATTGTTAACATTTAGATATTAGTAATTTTTTTTCCTCTACAATCCTGAAATATTTAGATATTAGGAGTGCTTTTTCCATAACCCCCTAAATTAATATACTCTTTGTCTATTTCCCTAATTCCCATGCAAGTCAGTGCCATATCTGTGTAATTTATTTTTCCTCATTATTTGACTTTGAGTAATCTTCTTTGAATTATGTGTATTGGCTATAAGGCACAATTGCCTTATTTGGAACACATCTTTTTTTCCCTTTGGCTTGGCTCAGTTACCACTAAATAATAGTTTTAGCCAACCGACATTTATTGAACTTCTAATGTGGCAGGCTCTTGGTGGATACTTAGAGTTGAGGTAGAAACAAAGATCACCCAGCTTTGCTATCAAGAGCTCACTAATGAAAGAGAAAGGAAAACAAATAATATGTAAATAATGTGATCCATGTGACACCTTTCTCTTTTTTTTTTTTTCTGACCACACCACACAGCTTGTGGGTCCTTAGTTGCCTGACCAGGGATTGAACTCGAGCTCTCAGCAGTGAAAACATATGAGTTCTAATCACTGGACTCCCAGGGAATTCCTGTATTTGACACTTTCTAATGAAGTATGATGCTAAAGCTGAAACTCCAGTACTTTGGCCACCTCATGCAAAGAGTTGACTCATTGGAAAAGACTCTGATGCTGGGAGGGACTGGGGGCAGGAGGAGAAGGGGATGACAGAGGATGAAATGGTTGGATGGCATCACTGACTCGATGGATGTGAGTCTGAGTGAACTCTGGGAGTTGGTGATGGACAGGGAGGCCTGGCGTGCTGCGATTCATGGGGTTGCAAAGAGTCAGACATGACTGAGCAACTGAACTGAACTGAACTGAACTGAATGAAGTATATAGTACAGAGCTGTAATCATGGATAATTTGGAAAAAGTCTTCTACCAGGAGCAACCATTGATAGGAGTGTTGAAAATTAATTAGGAGGATAAATGAGACTAGGCACAGCAGGCAAAGGAAAAGCGCATCTATGAATGCATTTGAAAGATGATGGTTATGTTCAGGGACTGGGAGATTGGAATGGCTACAGTGGGCGTACAGCATCCTCACAAATGAATCAAGTGAAGTACTCATTAGGCTCTTCTTCACTCTTAACAGAAGCAGGCCTACCAATGAGGCCAACTTGCTAGAGCGCTTTTTGTGTGAAACTGGGGACCAGCATGACGTATGTGGACAAGCTAGACTGTACCTCTGTGGCCATCAGCAAACGGTTTGGAGTTGGATACTCCTGGATTGGAGTTCAGCTCTGTGAACTATGGCAGTTTAACTTTTTCAAAACTCCATTTCTTTATCAGTGAAGTGAGAAAATAATACTATGTATTTTAAGACAATTGTGAGTATTAAAAGCATTTATGTGTAAAAATTTCTACCTAGGGTTAAAAAAAAAAAGTGAAAAGTGTTAGTTCCTCAGTCATGTCCAACTCTTTGTGATCCTATGGACTCTAGCCCGCCAGGATCCTCTGTCCATGGAGTTCTTCAGGCAAGAAGACTGGAGTGGGTTGCCATTTCCTCCTCCAGGGGATCTTCGTGACCCAGGGATCAAATCAGTGTCTCCCACATTACAAAAATCTCTAGCTAGGGTATTTGAGACTTAATCTGAACTCAATACATGTTACCTCTTGTTTTATCCCAACCTGAAAAGCTTCTTTTAGGATCTTATCTATTAATAAAGTGAGCCCCAGGAGAAACTTTCCTAGACTTAAATGCAGTCATCTTTCTTATTAGTATATCTCACTGAATAAAAGGGAAAAAGAAAACAAAACCAGAACTTACTGCTTCCCTAAAAGTGTACAGAGGTGTATAGACTCAGCTTCTACTATTTTTATTTAAATTAAAAAGGATGATCCTTATATACACTATTTCTGAGAGAATGAAAGTATTCTTTAAAGGTTGCTTTTATGTGAAAGCAAGCAATTTCAAAGTCATTTTGTCTAGTCACATGAAAATAGAAAACCAAAACCTATAACACATGCTAAAATTACTTACATTTTATTTAATTTGGAAATTAAAATAAAATCCTCAGGAACAGAGTCCCTGGTATTTTGTGGAAATAGTCTTGGATATCAGTTTCAAATGTTGATTACTATTTAAAATGCATAAAATACTGGTGGACATTAAAAAAAAATACCAAGGACAGTCTGCTGTCCAAGTTGATGTTCTACTCTAGATGACTGTAAAGAATTTGCAGATACTTGAAGGAAAAATGTTAGAACTGTATCTGCTCCTTCAAATCTAATTTGGACTGAGAAGAATCATCATTACCTACTGATAATGATTCCACATGTTTGGCACTATAAAAAAAGTCATTTTCTCCGGCAGTGAGAGTCAGTCCAACAACATACAAACCACCCCTGGGAATTCTTTCTAATATAAAACATTCTTGTGAGATAATTCAGTGAGCAGCAAGACTGGTAAACATATACTCTCACACGTAAATTGCCCTTTCTTTGTAAATTAAGGATTCTAACTAGAACATCAATTTCATGTCAAATGGAGTGTAATCTTATGCTATCATAAGAATTAATGCCTTAGACATTTTCACTGGAGTTTTGGGCCATATGTTGTTTTTAACAACTTTGAAAACTGTGTCTTTGATTCTATAAGATTATTCTCATGATTAATGGACTATCATATCCAGGGATTTAACTCTGGGTGGGATACTGCATAGAGATTATAGGTCCCTGAAATCTGACTAGCTATTCCTCTTTGCTCTCTGTGTGTTCATCCATGTCTGACTCATTTTGACCCCTTGCACTGTAACCCACCAGACTCCTTCCTCTGTCCATTGGATTTCCCAGGCAAGAATACTGGAGTGGGTTGCCGTTTCCTCCTCCAGGGGATATTCTGGACCCAGGGATTGAACCTGCATTTCCTGTATCTCCTGCATTGGCAGGCAGAGGCTTTACCACTTAGCCACCTGGGAAGCCCTGTCTTCATCAGTAACTACCTCTGTCACCTTGGAAGTGTCCTCTCTGAAGGAGATAGCAAGCCAGACTCCACCACTTACATTACTGTGATCCCTCAGTGCATAAAGGAGGAGGATGCCCCCTCAGATAATGATAGTGGCATCTGTATGAGCCCTGACTCCTCTCTGGGCTCTCCCCATCATAGCCCCTCCATCTCCAAGGGCTCTCCAAATAAAAGCCTGCCATCTCCAGGTACCCTCAGTGTCTCTTCCCGCCCCAAACCCTACGACCCTCCTGGAGAGAAGATGGTAGCAGCAAAGTAAAGGGTGAGAAGCTGGACAAGAAGCTGAAGAAAATGGAGCAGAACGAGACAGCAGCCACTAGGTACTGCCAGAAGAAGAGGGCAGAACAGGAGGCCCTCACTGGTGAATGTAAAGAGCTAGGAAAGAAAAATGAGGCTCTGAAAGAGAAGGCAGATTCCTTGGCCAAGGAGATCCAGTATCTTAAAGATCTGATAGAAGAGGTTCACAAGGCAAGGGAGAAGAAAAGGGTCCCCTAGTTAGGGTAGTCAGGATTATGTGCACTTGTATATAGAAGGCTGAAGCTGTGTTTTAATAAATTATTTTGTAGTGGGGAAAAAAAGCTATTTCTTGCTCACAGCCTATTTTCCACATTTGAAACATCACCTCCCTCCCTATCTCCTGGAACTCCCCATCAGCCTTCCTGGCTTTAATTTTCTTCCTAGCATCTGCTACACTCCATATTTTAAACCTCTTTTTTTTTTTTTTTGCCTCCACCTCTTTAGCTTGCAAGTCCTGGGAAGAAAGATTCACTTCACCTCAGCTCTTTGTAGATCACCTGGTACATAACTGGTGCTTACTGAATGTTTATTCAAAGAATCAGTAAAATGAGGTTAATATTAACACCTACTTCATAGAGTTGTAGACATTTCAATACATTGTGTATTAATGTATGCAAAACACCAACAACAGTACTTAGTACATAGTAAATGTCCAGTAGTTTTAGCTGTTATTAATACTCTCAAAGAAGTTTGTTAATAAAATCGTAGGTAGTAATTCTAGAGCAGATCTTTATTTGAAATTCTTTTCCTTTTAGTCAATGAACTTGTAGCATTGTAGCATCCCTTTTCATTTGCTAAACTAGAAGACATCATCACTAAAAACTTCCCAGCTTCCTGAGGGTAACTTGTGGTTGACTTTGCTACATTGGGAGGGGAAAGATGGGGACTTTATCCACTTACTAGAATAATGTAGTCACTCACTGAAGATTGAACAGAAACTCAAGCCCAGGGCCAAGGGCATGGGATTTGAAGTGAAAGATAATATTAATAATCTTATATTAATTAATACAATTAATTAATAATCTTATATTAATTTCTAATGCTTTTATTATTTACTTAAATTATTCATTCATGAGAGCTCAAAAAAGTTATTGTATTGTTATTTAAATTTAATTAGTTCATATGTGCAGTCTTTTTTTCTTATTCTTTCCAAGGGCAGTGATCTTGCATTAGGCATTCCAGAAGGATCCTGTTCTTGTCCCACCAGTATCTTCCCTTCTTTCGTTTTGGCCATTGAGTCATTTACCAAGTCTAGTGACTCTGTTGGCTGCTGAGCCATTGAGAAGATCAAATTAGCCATATGTGCCTTGTTCTTGCTTCTCGGTATCTATCACTCTTTATTCTCTTGAAACACTAGGATTTTTGCTATGTGTAAATAACCTGTAATAAGTGAAAACAAGTGAAAGTGTTAGTTGCTCAGTCATGTCTGACTCTTTGCAACCCCGTGGACTGTAGCCTGCCAGACTCCTCAGTCCATGGGATTCTCCAGGCAAGAATACTGGAGTTCGGCAGCCATTCCCTTCTCCAAGGGATCTTCTCAACCCAGAGATTGAACCTAAGTCTCCCACACTGCAGGCAAAGTCTTTACTGCTGAGGCACCAGGGAAGCCCACCTGTATAACACCAAAAATAGAAACATTAAAATTAACATTAATATGGATGGTTCCCTGAGTCTCAAAGGGAAGACCATAATAGACAGATTCCTCACTTTTTCACTCTTGGTCCATTTCCTCTAATCTCATTTTCTTCAAGAATTTCCAATTAAAATATTAATTCATTCATTGTAAAAATAATTTTTAAGCACCTATCATGAGTTCAACAACAAACAAGATAATTAATTCTTCAATCTCATAGAGACCGAAGAAAAGACTGATTGAGCATTGTTTCCAGTGACTAGAGTAGTCTCTCTTTCTCCTCCTCATCATTTTACATTTAAAGCCTTCTTCTGAGAAGGCCAACCTGAATGCCTGGTCCTCAGTGGTCTTTATCTAACAACTAACATGTGGTATTGGTGTCAGTGTTCCTAGCTAGGTAAAGAAGCTATACAAAGTAATGTCTCCCTGATTAAATTATTAAAGCTTCTTAGGAGGAAAACAAATTCTCATAATTTTCTAAACAATATTGAAATTTCAAGGACCAGAAGAGTCTTATCATTTATTTTGCAAAATTTAAGATTTTGCTATTAAATTTACTACTTAGGGCTTTATTACATTATTCCTGGGTTAACTGTATCTACATTTAATTTTTTTAACCCTGTTTGATAAGAAGTAATATGGCTTAGTGGTAAAGAACCTGCCTGCCAATGCAGAAGTCATTGGTTCTATCCCTGGATTGAGAAGATACCCTGGAGAAGGAACCGGCAATCCACTTCAATGTTTTTGCTTGGGAAATCCCAAGGACAGAGGAGCCTGGCAGGCTATGGTCCATAGCGTGGCAAAGTCAAACACAGTCAAACACAAGTTGCTAAATTAGCAACTAAACAATTTTCTTCACAGCTTTGAAACATTAGAAGAGGAATAAAATATTCTGTTTGGCTGAACAACTTATGGTAGAAAAATAGTTTCTGGCTCGCAGAACTTTAAAACTATATACAAATAGTTTTAAATGGTTGACAGAAATTCAGTAATCCAGCATTGAAAAGGGATTATAATTTTAAGTGTGTATTCAAAATAAAATGCAGTGTATGTGAAAATTTTGATTGCAAAGAGCTGTTGGCATAGAAAGGGTTATTATTTCACAGTCCCATTTTAGTTTTTCAAAAATATGCGTTTGTATTCTTAAAAAAAAAAGGACTGTAAATTATATATATCAAAAGTTAGGGAGGGTTATCTCTAGGAAATAATATTATAGGTGATTTTATTTTCTTCTTTTTCTTTGTGTGTTCTAAATTATACATTGTTGCTGTTCAGTCACTCAGTGGTGTCTGACTCTGCAACCTGATGGTATGCAGCATGCCAGGCCTCCCTGTCCCTCACCATCTCCCAGAGTTTGCTCAAGTTCATGTTCTGTTGCATTGGTGATGCTTTCCAGCCATCTCATCCTCTGATGCCCTCTTCTCCTTCTGCCTTCAATCTTTCCCAGCATCAGGGACTTTTCCAATGAGTCAGCTGTTTGCATCAGATGACCAAAATACTGGAGCTTCAGCTTTGGCATCAGTCTTTCCGGTGAATATTCAGGGTGATCTCCCGTAAGATTGACTGATTTAATCTCTTTGCTGTCCAAGGGACTGTCAGGAGTCTTCTCCAGCACCACAGTTTGAAGGCATCAATCCTTTGCCATTCTACCTTCTTTACGGTCCAGCTCTCACAAGCGTACATGACCACTAGGAAGGCCATAGCCTTGACTACACAGACTTGTGTCTGCAGAGTAATGCCTCTGGTTTTCAGCACACTGTCTAGGTTTGTTATTGATTTCCTACCAATAAGCAGTCTGATTTCATGGCTGCAGTCCCTGTCCGCAGTGATTTTGGAGCCCAAGAAGAGGAAATCTGTCACTAACTTCTGCCTCTTCCCCTGCTATTTGCCATGCAGTACTGGTGCTGGATGCCATGATCTTAGATTTGTTAATATTTTTTAATATTTATTTATGATTAAAGTCATAAGCTGGCTTTTTCACTCTCCTTCACCCTCATCAAGTTCCTCTTCATTTTCGGCCATTAGAGTGGTATCGTCCACATACCTGAGGTTGGTGATGTTTCTCTCGCCTATCTTGATTCCAGCTTGTAAACTCATGCAGCCTGACACTTCTCATGATGTGCGGAGTATATAGCTTAAACAAACAGGGTGACAGCGGGCAGCCCTGTCCTACTGTTTTCTCTATCTTGAACCAATCAGTTGTTCCATACAGGGTTCTCACTGTTGCTTCTTGACCTGCATATAAGTTTCTCAGGAGACAGGTAAGATGGTCTGGTATTTCCATCTCTGTAAGAGCTTTCCACAGCTTGTCATGATCCACACAGTCAAAGGCTTTAGGATCACTGCCTTGGCATGGCGAAGGGGCTTGCGTAACTCAATGAAGTTGTGAGCCATGCCATGCAGGGCCACCCAAGACTGCCAGGTCAAAGCAGAGAGTTCTGACCAAACCCTGAACCACTGAAGGGGGGAATGGCAAACCACCCCAGTATACCTGCCATGAGAACCTCATGAACTGTATAAAAGGCCAAAAATTATACATAATGAATATTTATTACTTATGTAAAAATACATAAATTTGATTATGAAAAATAGAATTGCTGCTGTCCTCTTACCTAGTGGAAATGATGAATAATTTTTGTTGATATTCCTTTTGGTCTGATTTTTGGAAAAGTAATATTTGTGTTGTTTGGAATGTGTTCTCAGTCACACAGTCGTGTCTGACCCTGCTGTCCCATGGACTGTAGCCCACCAGGCTTCTCTGTCCATGAAATTTTCCCGGCAAGAATATTGGCCTGCTCTGCTATTTCCTACTCCAGGGAATCTTCCTGACCCAGGAATCAAACACGCATCTCTTGTGTCTCCTGCGTTGGCAGGCGGATTCTTTACCACTGAGCCACCTGGGAAGCCCATATTATAAAGGATGAAGAAGAAAATTTTGAAAATAACTTTTACTCCTACCTCTCAAAAATAATCACTGTTAAAATAACAGTAATTTTTTTCTTGCTGTATTATATATATGTACATACACATATATGGCAGTATACTTATAGATCTGTATCATTTATGCATATGTAAAGGAGTGCGTCAAGGCTGTATATTGTCACCCTGCTTATTTAACTTATATGCAGAGTACATCATGAGAAACCTGGGCTGGAGGAAGCACAGGCTGGAATCAAGATTGCCAGGAGAAATATCAATCATCTCAGATATGCAGATGACACCACCCTTATGGCAGAAAGTGAAGAGGAACTAAAGAGCCTCTTGATGAAAGTGAAAGAGGAGAGTGAAAAAGTTGGCTTAAAGCTCAACATCCAGAAAACTAAGATCATGGCATCCAGTCCATCACTTCATGGCAGATAGATGGGAAAATAGTGGAAACAGTGTCAGACTTTATTTTTCTGGGCTCCAAAATCACTGCAGATGGTGACTGCAGCCATGAAATTAAAAGATGCTTACTCCCTGGAAGGAAAGTTATGACCAACCTAGATAGCATATTCAAAAGCAGAGACATTACTTTGCCAACAAAGGTCCGTCTAGTCAAAGCTATGGTTTTTCCAGTGGTTATGTATGGATGTGAGAGTTGGACTATAAAGAAAGCTGAGTGCTGAAGAATTGATGGTTTTGAACTGTGGTGTTGGAGAAGACTCTTGAGAGTCCCTTGAACTGCAAGGAGATTCAACCAGTACCTTCTAAAGGAGATCAGCCCTGGGTGTTCATTGGAAGGCCTGATGTTGAAGCTGAAACTCCAATACTTTGGCCACCTGATGCGAAGAGCTGACTCAGTGGAAAAGACCCTGATGCTGGGAAAGACTGAGGGCAGGAAGAGAAGGGGATGACAGAGGATGCGATGGTTGGATGGCATCATCAACTCGATGAACATGGGTTTGGGTGGACTCCGGGAGTTGGTGATGGACAGGAAGGCCTGGTGTGTTGCAGTTCATGGGTTCACAAAGGGTCAGACATGACTGAGCAACTGAACTGAACTGAACTGATGATACATAAATATGTGCATATATCTACACACATGTACATATATATGCTTTTATATTCAGTGAACATCATAACAAAAATATCTCATTCATTTGGAATGCTTCTCAAACCATACATTTCATGAATTTCTATTCAGATTAATCTGTTTTTTCTTTTACTTATTTCTAAGAAAAGACTAACAGAAAGAAACTGGTAAATTGTTGAATTTATCTTGGTTAAGTATACTTTATCATGTACTAGGTATTTCAGTGTAATATTTTCTAAGACCACAAAAAGTCATTTCCCTACTCATGAATTGTAAATCCCTTGTATTATTTAGCATCTAAACCTGCAATGATCAATTTATATACAAAGTTTTCTTGTAAACTAGACTTTAAAAATACAGCAACCAGAATAGATAGAGTCAATACTTTATAGTGTCATTCATTAAAGGCAGTAATCAAAAGTCTGATGGTCAGTTTTTGTTTGCAATCTTATTCAGTAAATCTGGATTTTATTTCATTCTGGATACTCTGCTGAAAGGGATTATCATTGATACGTGTTAAACTTCTTCAGAGAGGATGTAATTAGGGTTTATTTCATTAACTGGCATTTTAATTCTTTCATCTAAGTGTTTCATTTATCCAGGTGCAGGAAATAACAGTCGATAGCATTGTTGTTGTTGTTGTTTAGTCACAAAGTTATGTCCAACTGTTTTTGACCCCATGGACTGTGTAGCCCCCTAGGCTTCTCTGTCCTTGGGATGTCCCAGGCAAGACCACTGCAGTGGGTTGCCACTTCCTTCTCCAGGCGATCTTCCTGACCCGGGAATTAAACCCTGGTCTCCTGTTTGGCAGGCAGATTCTTTATCACTGAGCCACCTGGGAAGCCCGTCGATAGAATAGGTTATGCTAATATTACCTTAGCAACTCTCAGGAAAAGGATAAACAATGAAAATGTATAGGAGAGCAGAGGCAAGTTTAGTGCTCTCTAAGCTTTGGTGATTTTCTCTAACTTTGTCCTGTTCCCACCTTTAGGGTTGCGCTGATTGAAATACAGATGTACTTCCCTAAAACAGCCAGCCAAAGCGTGTGATAGATAGAACAAAATACTGTTCTTCAGATACAAGCTACAACTCCACTCATCCCCCAAATAAAAAACCAGGCATGGATTTATTTAATCATAAATCAAGCAACAAATGTTTACACTGCTATGCATATGAATACACATCTTATCACTATGTCTACTCACATAAATATTGAGCATCTGCTGTGTTAAAGGGGGCTTCCAGTGTGGCTCAGCTGGTAAAGAATCCACCTGCAATGTTGGAGACCTGGGTTTGATCCCTGGGTTGGGAAGATCCCCTGGAGAAGGGAAAGGCTACCCACTCCAGTATTCTGTCCTGGAGAATTCCATGGACTGTATAGTCCTTGGGATCACAAAGAGTCAGATATGACTGAGCGGGCCCTATTGTATGTACCAGAAATAGAAAGGGGTAAAAAGGACTAATTACTTGACCTCAAACAGTTGCATTCTAGATGGATACACAAGAAACAAGGAAAAAAATAAATACATGATATGATTTCAGTTAGTGGCTCATGCTTTGTTAATGTTATGGAACAGTATCACACCAAGGTATGAATTGTTAATGTACATCATTTCTCAAACTTCAGTGTGCATTCAAATCATTTGGGATCCTTTTAAAATGCAGATTATTCAGTAGCTCTAGGATGGTGGCTAGAAGCACGCATGTCTAATAAACTGCTGGGCTGAAGACAACAGTCTTGAGTTGCAAGATATAATATCATTTTTGTATAGTTAGTTTGACTAAAAGGTGGGTAATGTATCTTAAAGGAAGAGTGGGTAATGGGTGATGGGCTATGAGAAGGGGAAAAGATAGGAAAAAGGAGAAAGTATAATAAACAGAATAGAACAGAAATGCAGATAAAAATAGAACACACAGGCTACCAAAAACAGCATCTCCTTCCATATTCTCTGTCTTAGAACTATTCCTGCTTGTTACGGACTAAAATAAAAAAACTAAAGTCCTAAGAGTAAAATTAAATATATTACTGATGCCTATGTTTGCAAGAACTGGTAGAGTTTGTGCAGTTTCAGTGCCAGGATAAATGTGCATATTTAAATAATGTAGATTTATCGTTTTATTATTGGAAACCCATATTTACTTGGTTATATTGAGTATGGCTGTTTTTATATATATTTGTTAGGTAAGAAGTTTTATTATGATCATTATTATTTTTCCCTGGACATAGCCTTGAATGAAATAGTCCTTATTTTGTGTCTTTTATAATGCCCCACAGACAGCAAAGATTAAGATACCTGAGGACTAGACTAAAAGGTTGGTAAAATTACATCTTTTTGTGCAGTTTATTTGTTTCCTTTACCTCTTGGAAAAATACCTGTTTACTTCCCTGAGTGATAGGGAATGTTATAGTCTTTGGTATGACGTTAAAACTCCAGAAGAGCATGCTAGAATCTGTACTGCCTTAAGCATACTTAATGGTATCAGCTACATTATGATTAAATAATCGTTTACTAAGTTATAAATCTGTCCAAAAAATGATGTTCAGTGTTGAAATTCCAGGAATATGTTGCAGTGCTTTCTGAATCATAGTTAGCTGTACAAACTTAGAAAGATGGATTTATGATCTTTTGAAAATAAAAAATTGCTTTTATTCAATTTGATATCAGAAATTAGAAAAAGAAGGAGACTAATATTGAGTGCCTATCCTAGGCTTGACACACAATACATTTTATTAAATGTAATCAAAACAATCCAACAAGGAAGTCATTTACCCCATTAAACAATTGAAGAAATTGAAGCTTGTCTTCCAAGGTTGCATGAGAAGACAGGAAGCTTTTTTTTAAGCCGCAGACATATGTCTTCTATATTATTGCTTGCCTCTCTCTCTGTTCCAGAAATATTTATGATGAAAACTGAAACCTTGCTTTGTCTTTGACCTATTGATAGATTTGAAGGGTCGTTGGGTAATGAGGAATAACTTCTTTTTTCATCAGATGGTTATAATGAAAGCAGTTCAAGTATGATAGCAATAAAGGCTTCTATCTTTTTTCAGTCTCCACTGAGTTTTGCTAATTACCAGAAAACCTGTCCTTATTCCAAATGAGGATTTAATCAATTGACAAATAAAAACAAAAGATAAAAATACTACACTAAAAGTTACTTTTTTGAAAAAACAATATTAGAAAGTTTCTATTTTGAAAAGCATTTGGTATGTTTTAAAAATTAAACATATAATGATCTTTTGCAACTTAATTCATAAGGAAGTTTATTTTCTGATGCTTAACTATTTTATTGTTTTGCTAAGTTTACAGTGTAATATTGGATGCTAAAAAATTACACACAATTATCTTGCCTTAGGATATCTGTAATTTTCCTCTAGGATTATATGTATTTTAAAAGAGTAAAGACAAGTTAATTTCAGTTAATAGTTTTGACGATTGCTTAGATTACCTGAGCATTAGGTGATTTGTGGTAAGCTGGTTTATTTCATATATTATCTGAATAGCAGTGTTTCCTCCCCATTTTTCCATCATCATACATAAAGAAAATAATCTTTTCTGTAATTTCATTTGCATGTTGTAGAGTAGGGGTAAAGACATTTGCTCGATCTGTAATCTTGATCATTTTATTCCTGTATTTGAGGAATGTATAGAGTTCAATCTATAAAACAAATATATTTTCATTATAGAAAGTCAGAATAATTATTAAGTATATTAGATATTAAAAATAACTTCTATTATTAGTTATGTATTAAATAAAATTGCTCATGACTCCATCAATCAGCAATAACCTCTAGGTATCTTGGATTTATATAGCTAGTCTATTCGTATGCTTTCAAAAATTTGTCTTGAGTTTCTACTGCATAGTTCTGAATATGTATACATATTAAAAGACTTTATTTTTTAGAGCAGTTTTAGATTTACAGCAACTGAGAGGGAGATACAGAGATTTCCCATATAGTCTCTGCCCTGTCACCCCCAATGACATATATAGCCACTCCCATTATCATCATTAACCACAGTGGTACATCTTTTTTGCCATTTAAGAATGAACCTACATTAACATACCATAATCCTTCAAAGTCCATAGTTTACCTTAGGGTATACTGTTGGTATTGTACAATCTAAGGGTTTGGACAAATGTATAATGATATGCATCCATCATTAATGGTATCATGGAGTATTTTTACTGCATTCCTCTCCCTTCTATTCCAGACCCCTGGCAATCCCAGATCTTTTTACTGTCTCTACAGTTTTGCTCTTTCCAGAATGTCATATAGTGGGAATCATACTATGTATGGCCTTTTCAGAGTGGCTTATTTCACTTAGTAATAACCATTTAAGGTTTTTCCCCCACGTTTTGTCATTGTTTGATAGCTTACTTTACTTATTAGTGCTGAATATTTCCTTGTATGGGTGAACCACAGCTTATTCATTCACCTACTGTAGAACATCTTGATTGCTCCCAAGTTTGGGCAATTATGAATAAAGCTGCTATAAATATCTGTATGTAGATTCTTGTGTGGACATAAGTTTTCCAGTTCATTTGAATAAATACCAAGGAGTGCATTTGTTAAACTGAATGATAAGAATATGTTTAGTTTTGTCAGAAACCACCAAAATGTCTTCCAAAATAGTTGTACCATTTGCATTTCCACCAGTGATTGATGAGAGTTCTTGTTCCAAATTCTTGGTAGCATTTGATATTGTCAGTGTTCCAAATTCTAATAGGTATATAATAGGTGTATAGAGCTATTTCATTGTTATTTTAATTTGCATTTCCCTGATGACATACAAGTGGATCATCTTTTCATATGCCTATTTTCTACCTATATATCTTCTTTGGTGAGGTATTTAAAAACGTTGATTTTAAATTGATTTGGTTGTTTTCTTAATTGTTGAATTTGAGTTCTTTATAAATTTGGGAAAACAGTCCTTTTCTAAATGTATCTTTTGCAAATATCTTCTCCAAATCTATGGCTTATCTTCTAATTCTCTAGACATTGTCTTTTGCAGACATGTTTTTTCATTTTAATGAAGTCCAGCTTATGAATTATTTATTTCATGGATCATAACTTCAGTGTTGAATCTAAAAATGCGTCATCATACCCAAAGTCATCTAGGTTTTCTCTTCTGTTATTAATGTCATCTAGTTTTATAATTTTATATACATTTATGTCTAGGATCCATTTTTAGTTAATTTTTGTGATTGTTGTAAGGTTTGTATCTTGATGCCTTTTTTTTTTTGCATGTGACTATTTAGTCATTCCATCACCAATTGTTGAAGTGACTTTTTTTTTGCCGCATTGTATTGTTTTTCTCCCTTGCTTAAAGATTAGTTAACTATGTGATTCTACTTTTTGGCTCTTTATTGTGTTCCACTGAACTGTTTGATTATTCTTTTTCAAGACCACACTGTCTTGATCACTGTAGCTTTATCATAAGTATTGAAGTAGTGTAGTGTCAGTCTTCCAACATTGTTCTTCACCTTCAATATTAAGCCTCCTACTCTGGATCTCTTCCCTCTCCATATAAACTTTAGAATCAGTTTGTCCATATCTGTAATTTTCTGATATTTTTATTGTGATTGAATTGAATCTATAGAGCAAATTGGGATGAACAGACATCTTGACACTATTGAGTTTGTCCATCCATGAACGTAGCAGTCCACGGGGTCGCTAAGAGTCGGACATGACTGAACGACTTTCACTTTTCACTTTCATGCCTTGGAGAAGGAAATGACAACCCACTCCAGTGTTCTTGCCTGGAGAATCCCAGGGACGGGGGAGCCCGGTGGGCTGCCGTCTATGGGGTCACACAGATTTGGACACGACTGAAGTGACTTAGCAGCAGCAGTTCTTATTTGATTTTGGTTATCAGAGTTTTGTGATTTTTATCATATTGATATTATACATATTTTGTTAGATTTATACCTAAGTATTTCACTTTGAGGAGGGACAAAGAAAAAGCTAGAGGGACTATTGTAAGTGGTATTCCATTTTTAACTTCTAATTCCACTTGTTTATGGTTAGTAAGACATTTTCCTCAGGAAAAAATATTCAAAAATTTATTATCAGTGGACCTGCCTGAAAGAAAAGTTAAAAGAAGTTTTTTAGTGAGAAGAAAAGTAATATAGATCAGAAGTTCAGATCTGTAGCATCAAAGAAGGAATAACTGAAGATAAAATTTAAATATATATATATATTTCCTACTTGTGATTGATCTAGAAGATAATAGTTTGTTCAAAATAATATCAACAATATATTTAATAATGTGGGCTGCCGTCTATGGGGTCGCACAGAGTCGGACATGACTGAAGTGGCTTAGCAGCAGCAACAGCAGCTTATATAATATATGATATCAATTTTACATACATTTGCTTGTGTATTTATATAGTGAAAGTGAAAGTGAAAGTGAAGTCGTGTCCGACTCTTCACGACCCTGTGGACCTATGTAGCCTACCAGGCTTCTCTGTCCATGGGATTCTCCAGGCAAGAATACCAGAGTGGGTTACCATTTCCTTCTCCAGGGGATCTTCCCAACCCAGGGATCGAACTCGGGTCTCCTGCATCAGAGGCAGACGCTTTAACCTCTGAGCCACCAGGGAAGCCCTAATGACATAAATGAAAGCAGTAATATAAAGTATAGGAGGGAGGAGTAATCATTTTATTATTATACGGTACTAAAACCATCTATAAAGTGGTACAGTGTTATTTGAAAGTGGACTTGGATTAGTTGTAAATGCATATTGCAAGCTCTAAGATAACACCACTAAAAATGTTTTTGAGTATGACTGATATGCTAAATAAAAAAGAAGAAAAATGGAATCATATAAAATGTTCAATAAAAGACAATGGCAGAAAAACAGAAGAGAAAACTGGAACAAAAAACAGGGTAACAAAAACAGAAAACAAATGCTTTTTCCCTGGTCTCTTCAAATTGTACTCCCTTCCTTTTGGTATGTATGCCTTGTAATTTTTCTTGATAACTAGACATAATGTGGGCTTCCCAGTGGCACTAGTGGTAAAGAACCCATCTGCTGGTGCAGGAGACATAAGAGACACGGGTTCGATCCCTGAGTTGAGAAGATACCCTGTAGGAGGGCATGGCAGCCCACTCCAGTATTCTTGCCTGGAGAATCCCATGGGCAGAGGGCAGGCTACAGCCATAGATTTGGGAAGAGTAGGATACAACTGAAGGGACATAGCACACAGAGCACAAACGTGATATACTCTGTAAAAAGAGCTGTTGCAAATAGACCTTTAGTAATGCAGTGGTGAGGTGTGGGGAGGAGGCTTTCTAGAGTCCTGGGATTTAGGTCTCAGTCCTTTAGTAAGCCTATGCCTGTCAACTGTGAACCTCACAAGAGTTTCTCCATTTATCCCCTTTAGGTGAAAGGGGATGGTTATAGTGGGCTACAGTTAGTTGTTTCCCTTCCTGTGGTCAGTTCAACTCCGAAAATACCTTAGTAGATTAGGCTGTGATTAAGTAGTTTTTCCTGAGGGCAGTCCTTGTTAAGAAGACTAGAGTGCTCTGGAGTATTTAAGGTTGTTTCCATTTCCTTAGGAATACTGTTCCCCAATATTTGCTGTGGGAATCTGGTCAAGCTCCTAGAGCTAAACCTCAAAATAATGTGTCCCCTCCAACCTTTTAGCTGAACCCTCTTGGAGACTTTAACTCTCAGACTTGTCCTCTGTTGAGTATCCAGCAATTTGTTAATTGCACCTCAGAAGCCACGGCCACGAGCATCACAACCAGAGAGGAGCCTCCACTTGCACAACTGGAGAAAAGCTGGTGCTGCAATGAATACCCAGCACAGCCAGACATAAACAAACAAAAAATTAATCAAAGAAGACTTGTCGAATTTTTAGTCTGTTCAGCTTTCTGTTTGTTAGGATAGAGTGGTGACATCCAAAGCTCCTTAAATATGGAACCCGAAACAGGTAGTCCTATACTTCTTATTTTACTAAAATGAGAACCTACAAAATTGACAGTTTTGTAACTTGAATTTTTTCACTTATGTCATAAACTTGTTCTTTACTGTTAAATGTTCTTTGATAGAATTTTAATTAGTGACAATATCTTTTATCACATCAGATATTTTTATCTGGTCTGTTATTGCTTAGACTGCTCCTAATTATCCGCATTATAAACAGATCTTCTGTGAGCATTCATAGAGATAAATATTTTGCACATCTATGATTATGTTCTCAGAGTAAAGAAAATAGCTCTTCCTAACCTAATTCCACAGATGAATTAGCAGAAAATATCCTAGATACTGCTACAGTGGAACAGCATATACCTCTTAAGATACATTAAATAAAATCAGTTCTCTTGTTCTTTCATCAATTCATAAAGTGATCAAGCCAGTTCTATACAACCTTTCACTGTTTGGGGGTGTGTATGAAAGAGCATGAGAGAGAAAGAGAGAATGAGGTGCTTATGGAAGTGCCTTAAATTGTTAGAGAAATAAAGGCTGTTTTTCATGCCATTTCAAGCAAGACTGGTACTGGGAGAATCTGGAAATCCCAGGTGCTTTTGTACTTTTATTTTGTAAATTTCTTAAGACAGGAAAAAAAAAAAAAAAGAAAACCAACACTCCTTCTTAGGTGCAGCATGGGGACAGCTCCTCTCCAGAGGACATCATTCTTTTACTCTGCTTCTCTGCTGGGAATGGTGACTTCATTTTTGAGATAAAATGACACCAAAATTCTAGCCACCTTCATCTATATATAGATCTTCATCTGTACCGCCTTTGACTCTTCTTCCTTGTCATCTTGTCAATTTCCTTTTGCCAGAGGAACTTGGAACACACCTGTGCTTGAACTATTATTTATTTTTTTGTCTGGTAGCAATGAAGTGAAGGCTACCATGGTGAACCATGGGGCATCTTAGTAACATTGTATTAAGAAAAGACTTACTGTAGGATTTAGGATTGTATTGTGATTTGAGGAAGGGTTCATGGAAGCAGGGCTTTGCTATTGTTTGCTTGCTGTCAAAAAGTGGGTGTAATTTTATGATTTGCATAATTAATGACTCTTACTGAGAAGCTGGGTAACCAGCTCTCCCAGCAACTGAGGAGTTTCTGGGGCACAGTGTTTTCAGCACACAACCTCCCCCAAATCCCAAGCAAACTGAAAGAAGTTGGTTACCTTACCTGGAAGGTCAAAATGAAAAGAGGCTGAGGCTAGACTTGGTAAGGAAGTAAAGTCACTCACAGGAGCCAGGATTCAGGATATCTGGTTCCTTTTGTGGTTTGGATGATGTTCATGTTTTTGCCTGGATTCAGACATGATTACAAAGTAGCCTGATCTCTGACTGGATCCATCATGGTGGCAGCGTGGTCTAGTGGTGGTGATTTTCTGTGAGGTTGTTGGTGTTCAACAGGACAGGAGGCCACTGCCTAGCAACAGCAAGCCCTTCAGAAGGTATCAGGACAATTTCTAGCTGTCAGGAGCTGTTTACCTTTCCTCCAGTACCCTTCTTCGGGGATTTGAGGGGTACTTTTGTGGTTGGCCAAAGACAGACGACAATTGTGAGTGTCTGTTGTGAGAGCCTTGGTTTCAGTCATATTGGTTCTGTGCCCTAAAGAAATGCTTTGGACTTTGGACAATAAAGATATTGTCCATCTCTCTTCACACAACTCTTTTCTTCAATAAAGTTTTTTAAATGGTTAAGACCAAATGCTGAATTACTGTTACATTTTAAACAATCAAATACTTTTCTCCTTCTTATATTCAAAATTCACATTAGCATATTTTAGTGTTCTTAATAGTAAATACCATAAAGAAAACCATATCATTTAATTGAAGACTCTTTTTTCACAGGACACATTAGCGTTTTGATGAACACTAATATTTCACTATTAAACCAGCATTTCATAGAAATATTAGTTTATTTTGTGATTGTCTCCTAGTTATGCCTATTGTTTTTAAAAATTGGAAATATACATAAAGGGTAAATAATTGTTCTGAGTTAAATTGTTCTGATTTTAAATGGATAAATTTTCTTATTTACAGTCATTGAAAGGAGATAGTTTCATGTTTTTCAGATTTTCTGTTTTAATATAAAGTGGTATTTGGATTTTTTGGGGGAAAATATTTACCTAGTAGATGAAAATATGTATTTGATTTAGTTTAATAGCTAAGGTTATAATACTAGTTAAATTATGAGGCATCATTTTAATTATTAACATTGGTTCAATTATTTTGACTATCTTAAACTCAGTTTGGTTGTCCCATATAATAATTAAATCACCTGTTCAGCAATTAGTTTTCATAACAATGGAGGAACTTAATATGGCCTTAGCTGTATTATGGGCTTCCCTGGTGGCTCAGAGGTTAAAGTGTCGGCCTGCAATGCGGGAGACCTGGGTTCGATCCCTGGGTTGGGAAGATTCCCTGGAGAAGGAAATGGCAACCCACTCCAGTATTCTTGCCTGGAGAATCTCATGGACAGAGGGGCCTGCTGGGCTACAGTCCATGGGTCGCAAATAGTCAGACACAACTGAGCGACTCTTGGTATTAGTAGCTGTATCATAATCCATGTTAATGAACTTTCCTTTAGGTTCTGCGGACTACCTGGAGATCACTGTTCCACCAGACCTAAGAAAGGAACAATCTGGGCAAACCAATGAGAGAAAGGAAGCTGGAGAGTTCTTAGAAGCTTCAGGAAGCACCATACCACAGGCAGTGGTGCTTCCTGCTGAGATTCCATGTGAGGTCAGTAAAGACACCTTGTTACTGTTGTAATGGATACTGCATTTCACTAAAATGTAACTAACACTAGAAGCTCCAATATAGAGGTATTTTTGTTTACTCTGTTCTTGGCTGTCCTCAGAATGGCAGAACAATGTCTGGCAGTTAGTAGGCATTTGATATGTATTTGTTGAGTAATAAAATATTGAAACATACATGAAAGCACCATGTTATTAGATGTTACTTGATATGTTGCAATGCAGAAGGCAATGGCACCCCACTCCAGCACTCTTGCCTGGAAAATCCCATGGACGGAGGAGTCTGGTAGGCTGCAGTCTATAGGGTCGCAAAGAGTCAGACACGACTGAGCGACTTCACTTTCACTTTTCACTTTCATGCATTGGAGAAAGAAATGGCAACCCACTCCAGTGTTCTTGCCTGGAGAATCCCAGGGACGGGGGAGCCTGGTGTGCTGCCGTCTATGGGGTCGCACAGAGTTGGGCACGACTGAAGCGAGTTAGCTGCAGCTAGCTGCTGATACGTTGCAAACAGATTTACAATTGCTATATATGTGTGTGTGTGTGTGTGTGTGTATCAAACTGTTCAAAGCAAAGTTGGATTCATATTAACCAGATCAAGGATTTTATTTTCATGAAAGGAAATATGTTCTTGAATAGAATTTGAAAATACTTTAGGACCACCTATCTTCAATTATAAAGCATGTGTCAAAAGCCTACATTATGAAGTGGAAATATCATAACAGCTAGAAGAGCTGGTATGAGAATAAAAATATAATGTTAGAGCAAGTAGATTTCTCAGGAGGTGTTATGTGATACATGTTGCTGACATTTCTTCTTCCTAAGTCTTCACTGGACTGAACCACTAAAATAAGCCATGCTAGAGCTTGACCAAAATTGGGGCTAGGTTTTGGAGAAGACTCTTGAGAGTCCCTTGGACTGCAAGGAGATACAACAAGTCCATTCTAAAGGAGATCAGCCCTAGGTTTTCTTTGGAAGGACTGATGCTAAAGCTGAAACTCCAATACTTTGGCTACCTCATTCGAAGAGTTGACTCATTGGAAAAGACTCTGATGCTGGGAGGGATTGGGGCCAGGAGGAGAAGGGGACGACAGAGGATGAGATGGCTGGATGGTGTCACCAACTCGATGGACGTGAGTCTGAGTGAACTCCGAGTGTTGGTGACGGACAGGGAGGCCTGGCGTGCTGCAATTCATGGGGTCGCAAAGAGTTGGACACGACTGAGCGACTGAACTGAACTGAACTGAATCTCTAGAAACTAAAAGATGTTGGCCCTCAACATCTGCAGTGTACTTGAGCAGAAAGAGCCAAAGATACAGGAGAAGCTTGAGCGTTGCATGAGAGGGTCCTTCAGGTCGAAGCCAGTATTTAGGTTACAGGAGCAGCACTTGTCTGCTTGCTGGACCGTGCTTAGTCACTCAGTCATGTCCAATTCTTTGTAACTCCATGGACTGTAGCCCACCAGGCTCCTTTGTCCATGGGGATTCTCCAGGCAAGAATACTGGAGTGGATTGCCATGCCCTTCTCCAGGGGATCTTCCCAACCAAGGGATCAAACCCAGGTCTCCCGCATTGCAGGAGGCAGATTCTTTACCATCTGAGCCACCAGGGAAGCCTGAGAATACTGGAGTGAATCCCTTCTTCAAGGGACCTCCCCAACCCAGGAATCAAACCAGGGTCTCCTGCACTGCAGGCGGATTCTTTTCCAGCTGAGCTACCAGGGAAGCTTACTTGTCTGCTTACTGGGAGGCATATTTGGGGAGAGAATCCTCTGATCCTGCTGGTTCCAGCAGCCCTGGCAGAAGCAGAATGTTCTGTGCAATTTTGAAAAGCTTATTTCCCTCATCTCCAGACCTCATGCACAAGCAGGAGAATTGCCAACAATTTAAGTTACTGTGTTATCAGTGCCAGAGGAACAAAAACTTCTTTGGCACTCCCTTAGAGACCCCAGGAACCAGAACTGTACAGGTTGGAGGGAACCGAGACAGAGGAATCAGGCAAAGAAATATTACAGCCTACTTGAGGAAGAAAGCCCAGCCAAACAATCAGAACCAGTGGCTCCTATTGAGAAATAATGGAAGAGACAGAAATCAGTAGAAGAGACTATAAAAGGGAAATGAGGACTATTCTCAAGTAGGTAAAGTCAAAGTAAGAAAAAAAAAAAAAAACCCTCTGGAACTAAAAATTGCTCACGAAGAATTATGCAATGAGTCTAACTAGCTGCTTTTAAAAATATCTGCAACAGTAAAATTTGAACAATATAAAACCTTTCCATTATTAAATTGCAGAGACATCAAAATCCAAAAATTAAATCCCACTGCCCTCCAGGTAGAAATCACACACTCAGGTGGTTGGGGAGGACCAGGGTTCTTTCCATAGCAGAATTGTGGACTGTCTTTTATTTATTGACATGGATATAATTCTATCAGAATCTTTGAAGGGTCTGAATTAAATTTCAATCCCAAATCTTTCTTGGGAGCCCCACTTTTTAAACAATCCTAAGATTTGAAAGATCATATAAGACTATTTTAGCACCAGCCAGCTTCCCAAGTGGCAATTCAGGAGATATAAGAGACACAGGTTCAACCCCTGGGTCAGAAAGATCCCCTGGAGGAGTGTTCGACAACCCAGTCCAGTATTTTTGCCTGGAGAATCCCGTGGATTGAGAAGCCTGGAGTGCTACAGCCCATAAGGTCGCAAAAAGTTGGACATAACTGAAACGACTTAGCATGTACACACTAAAAAATTGAAACAGACTGATCCATGGACCAAAAATAGTCACCCAAGTCAAAATCTTGTATTCTTAGAACCTAGATCTTAGTAGAGTCTAAATTCATGTCCCAGTTTTCATGCACCACAAGAAAGATGAGTGAAAATCATGTTTCATATTTACCAGGAACCTGCATCTCTTATGTCTTCTGCATTGGGAGGTGGGTTCTTTTACCACTAGCAGCACCTGGGAAGCCCAGGATAGCATTCAGTCTATACCAGTTGTCTGAAAGCACAATCTTTACAGTTACTCATTTCTGAGAAGTCTTCAAGTTACTGGGTAAATGGAATCCACTTAAATGTATAGCTTTCTCTCTCCAGAAATGATATTTGAGACTTCTTTGCCATTGTATAAAATCTAGAAATTTATGAGACTGTCATTGCCAGGCACCAGGTCATATTTGAGATGTGCTTCTCCCAGTATCTTCAAATTCTATGAATTTCCCCTTAAACTTTAAAGTTTCCAGCATGCCATTGTTGAGTCGACTGATTCAGTCTATTGGTATCATCTTCATTCTTTCTGATGAACAGGGAATTAGTTTAGGTCTCTCCTGCTGTCTCCTGCTGCAGAATGGCTGGCGTCTGTAGACCTGCCGCAAGCCAAGTGCTCTCCCTGAGCCCTCCTCTGCTCTGGAGAAGTGGCGTTTATTGATGTAACTGAGGCTGCAGGTGAGCCTTCTGCGGCTTTTGACCCCTGGAACCTGGCCCTTTTGATTCCTTCTGCCTAGTCATCTTTCCCAGCATTGTTCCTTTCCTGGACCTTGAAATTTGTGCCACTTTAAAAACAGCAGAAAAACATTTTTTTTCTTTTGACAGGATTGTGTGTGTGTGTGTGTGTGTGTGTGTGTGTGTGTGTGCACGCGCACTAGTGAAGATGTGCCTCCAGTGTTCTATTTATATAAGTTATTCTCTGTCTTTTTAAGAAACACCTAAATGGGTCTTAACAGTTTAAATCTGCTTAATTCAGCCTCTTCTTTTCCCTTTTCTAACATTAGCAACCTTTGTTCTGTTTTAGTGTTTGTTAAGCTTTTTGTTGTTTTTTATGGGCCAAGATACTTGCTTTTCTAGCATATTCCTCTTGATTTTGTCTTGTATAGGGTAACATATCGTGAGAGATATGAAATCAGTGAGTTCTAAGTCTTCCAAACAAGTCCATTGTTCAAAGTAATCTTACCCAATTTTGTTCCTGATGAATTATCCACTTGGGAGGCATTCTCCCATTGAAATAACATCTAAACCAGAACTGAACCTGGTCTGTTATTTGCTAGCTTCTCTTCCCTTTGCTGTGTATTTACCCCACAGTCCTAATTTCATTAATTTCTCAGGAAAAATCCCTCAGAACAATGATTCTCATCTGGGAATGATTTGGCTGTCTCTCCCAAGGAGATATCTGGCAAAGTCTATAGACAATTTTGTCATAACTGGGGGTTGCTCCTGGCATCTGCTGAGTAGAAGCCAGGGATGCTAGTAAAAATCCCACAGTGCACAGGGCATTCCCCACAGCAGTGACTTCTCTGGTCCCAAAATGTCAGTAGTGTCAAGGTTAAATCCTGCACCAGAGGATAGAAAATACATTCATGCCTCTCAGTAATAGGTCACCTTCAAATCACCCTAGGAATGGCATTCAAGGAGGCAGTGCTCTTCTTCAGAGGCTTGTCTGCAGCCTGGGCAGTTCTGTGATCACTTGTTAGAGGTGTGCTATGCTGTGCTAAGTTGCTTCAGTTGTGTCCGACTCTTTGCCACCCCATGGACTGTAGCCCACCAGGCTCCTCTGTCCATGGAGTTCTCCAGGCAAGAATATTGGAGTGGGTTGCCACAAGAATACTGGAGTGGGAAAGGGATCTTCCCAGCCCAGGGATCAAACCCACTTCTCTTACATCTCCTGCATTGGCTGGAGGGTTCTTTACCACTCGCGCTACCTGGGAAGCCCTTCCTGTTAGAGAGGCATCATGTCTAAGCAGTAATCCAGTCACTGGATGATTTTTTAATGGATTTGACCTGAAGCTTTAAGAGGGATCCTTTGAGTGTTTTCCTCTATGGCCCTTTCAGAAATACTGTGATTTGCTCTAAATGCCTCCTGCCTCTCCTGGAGCCCCAATCATGGGTCAGTAATGGCCTCTCTAGTGCTTCTTCCATCCTAAAGAGCAGCTAAGAGGAGCTTATTTTTATCTTGTCTTATCTGTGTAGGCAGGACTTCAATATGGCATTTTCCCTTCCTTTTGGTAGAATCTGCTGTAATCTCAGCTTTCGTCCACCCTGAACCTTTTACTTCCTTTCATATAGTTATATATATTTCTTTATGTTTATGTTATTCTTCCATAGCTACTGTTCAGATAAGACTGGTTACTTGTTGATTTTTGAGCAAATTTAATTCTTAAACTTATAGTACCACCACACACACACACACACAAAAACCTTTTAATGGGCTTTATCCGCAATTATAGCTATATTAATTCCATTGACTTGTTTTTCTGAGTCCTAGAACATGGCACATCCCCTGGTAAAGACCTTCATTTTATTTGACCTTCACTGATGTATATGTCTGTGTCTGCAACCATATGAGTCTCCAAACCCAAATCTGTTCAGATCACAGATTGTATAACCAGTGAATCTAGAGAAACTCTGAGAATATATATGCAGGACTCTTAGCAGGGCCCATGGGGAAGCTACAAAAACCTCTGAGATTAGCGCCTTCCTGTTCACTCCTTGGCACTGAATACAGTTTAAAACGATACACAGAAACTAACAGCACTACCCACTGATTTCTGACATCAAATCACACATTAGATCTTGATAACCTACCTTAACTTAAAGTCAGGTCCTATGATTTAATTGAAACATAACAGTAAAAACAGCAAAAAATTATTGTGTGTGTCACTGCCTAAAATGTCGATGTTGTGAACATTACCCCTTCAGTGGTTAAGGTTACAATGACAAAAAGGTGTTTTTTTTCCTTTTAATCAAGTGTTTCTCAAATTAAGCAGCATATCTGACACTGTTTCCAGTGTTTCCCCATCTATTTCCCATGAAGTGATGGGACCAGATGCCATGATCTTCGTTTTCTGAATGTTGAGCTTTAGGCCAACTTTCTCACTCTCCTCTTTCACTTTCATCAAGAGGCTTTTTAGTTCCTCTTCACTTTCTGCCATAAGGGTGGTGTCATCTGCATATCTGAGTTGATTGATACTTCTCCTGGCAATCTTGATTCCAGCTTGTGCTTCTTCCAGCCCAGCATTTCTCATGATGTACTCTGCATATAAGTTAAATAAGCAGGGTGACAATATACAGCCTTGACGTACTCCTTGATTCATGGGGTCACAAAGAGTTGGACACGACTGAGCGACTGAACTGAGCTGAACTGAGGGATGACTTGGGGAGGTTTTACAAAGTAAAAATGTCTGAATCCTGCTGTTAGAGATTCAGATATAAATAGTTTGAGTTTTGGCCTGGACATTAAAAGCTTCCCAGGTGATTCTCCAAGGTGAGAATTAGCAGCCAAATTTGGAACCATTGCCATGACCTAATCCTTGCTCTGCTGTCATAGGTCAGGTCAGGGTCAGCTTCAGGGACTTGCATAGTGCTGGCTTAATAAGGCCCATGCCCGTGCAACTGTGCTTGTAGAGTTAGTTCCTATTAATTATGGATATATGAAAAGAGCCATTGGTCTGGATGCACAAGTCAAAGTAAGCTGATACGATCCACGAGGATCAAAATCCTTTGTTACATGTGCTTAATGATTCATTAAAGTCTAGAAGGGCACCCACCCCGAGACAATCTAGAAACTCCACTACCGATGTGTTGTACTGCAAAGTTCCAGCCCTTTTAGTGAGGTCTCAAGGTTTGTTTTCAATGCAGCAAATCTAGAGAGTTTGGGAGTGATTATTATTATAACTCTTTCTCAATTTGAATGCTCAGAGCCAGATAAGGTGTAAACAAAGAAGTTAGATTGAGAGCAAAATAGTATCTTCTGATAAAACTGAATTTATGACCATTTGAGTGTCCTAATATTTCCTCCATTAAATTAAATATGTCCATGTAATTGTAGCTTTAATTAAGATATCCATAATAATTAAGGCTTCCCCAATGACTCAGACAATTAAGAATCTGCCTGCAATGCAGGAGCCTCGGGTTCAGTCCCTGGGTCTGAAAGATCCCCTGGAGAAGGGAATGGCAACCTGCTCTAGTATTCTTGCCTGAGAATTCCATGGACAGAGGAGCCTGGTGAGCTACAGTCCCTGGGGCTGCAAAAAGTTAGACATGACTGAGCAACTAACACTTTCACTATTTTCACTTTCATAATAATGAAAAACAGGGCTGGATTAGTGCAGGCCTTCCCTCCTCAGCAGCCCCCTTTGAGCATGGAGATGCAAGAAGCAGATGAAGCTGTGAGTCCTGAGAGGGATAAGGAATAATGCTTGCTCAATGTAAAAAAAAAAAAAAAAGTCATATTTTTATAGGCTTATTCCATCTCAATTTGAAAATACATATAGATTGCCTCTTCAATTTTTTTTTTAAGATTTTTTTTTTATTTGGACCACTTTTAAAGTCTATTAAATTTGTTACAGTATTGCTTGTATTTTTGTTTTTTGGCTGCAAGTCACGTGGGATCCTAACTCCCCAACCCACACCCCCTGCATTGGAAGGTGAAGTCTTAACCTAGAACCACTAGGGAGTTCCCCAGAGTACCTCTTATGTACCTAATTCTTACAAGATGCCAAAATAATATAAAAAATAAAAATATCTTCAGGGTGTTTAAAATCTGTCTGGGAAGCCTCAATACAGACATTAAAAACTTATTAACACCAGAGGGCATGACTTAGAAAGGTTCAGATGATGAGTACACGTGTGAAATGTTTTATGATCCCTTTGGAAGCTGTACGTGAAACCTGAGATGGACCTTGGTGAACAGGATGAGTATGAGGAAGTGGAGGGAGAGTAGGAACTCAAGAGCATGCCAACATTATGTGCAAATAGGAGCGGCTTCCTAATAAGCAGGGCCCAGTGTGAAATGAAAAGGTAGAGACCCCAGTTCTAATTATTAAGCATTTCAAGGTGTGATAGCAGAACATTAAAACAAGTGTAGGTTCTGTGCATCTTCAGAGATTACATGCCCTTGGAGCTTGTCCCAATTACAAATGAGGTGTCAGTGCCTCCTTGGGGTGGTCAGTGTGCTGATTTTTTGTTTAGCTCTCTTCTCTGAGGATGGTTGAAAGGTGGGAGAGAATCTGGTGCATAAGAAGCAGCTCATGGAAGCACCCGGCTTCCCAGGTGGCACCAGTGGTAAAGAATCCGCCTGCCAGTGCAGGAGACTTAAGACACATGGGTTCGATCCCTGGGTCGGGAAGATCCCCTGGAGGAGGAAATGGCAGCCCACTGAAGTATTCTTGCTGGAGATGGACAGAGGAGCCTGGCAGGCCACAGTCCCTAGGATCGCAGAGTCAGACATGATTACAGTGACTTAGCGCAGCACGGCATGTGAGCACCCACGAATGAGGATGAGTTGCTGGCTGAATATACACCAGGAGAGGATGCTCGGGATTATTAAATTTGGAAGGCGAGAGGTCAGAGTTTTACAGGAAGGGATGAACAAATAGAAGAAAACACCAAAGGACTTTGAAGCTGGATTAGAGCCAGAGTGAAAATGGGAAGTTATTAAAGCTGCAAAGTAAGGAGACGGATGTGAGCAAGTGAGGGACTAAGGCCTTGGAAGTGTGGTCTCTGAAGAGGAAGTGGCAGGCGTGAGGACCGGAAGGAGCTCCAGTTGCTGACCTCAGACTCAGATGAAGTAGTGCATGAGGAGGCATCGGCAGAGAAACAGAAGCATTTCCCAGAGGTTGGATGTGTGAAGCCAGAGCAGAAGGGGGACTCATGGGATCTTTTCTCAAAGTGCAATTTAATTGATGTAGAGAAATTTAGTTCAGAATATCCTGTGGACAAATACTTGGGAGCGCTAGACTCTGCTGGAAAAATGCCAGAGGTGGATGTGTGTCAGCTGAAATGATTTTTTTTAACATCAACATATTTGTAAAAACCCCATAGTACAGAGCATTAAAAATGTAAGTTTTATTCGTGGGTGATTTATGCTTAGGGAAATAATATTTAAATAAGAGAACTTTGAAATTAATGACTTTTGGGTAAACACAGTTTTATAAGAGCATATAAATGGGATTCCTGTTTATTTTGTGAAAGACTAAAATTCAGTTTGACTTTGAAGAAAGCCTTTGAAATGTGATATCTGAGATAATCATAAAATATATTTGATTTTAGTTATTTTGAAGGTTAAAACAGCATCATGTAAACAATAGTACAGAGTTTAATTTAAATAATTCTGATTGATTTTCAGAATGTAAATCTTTATATTCATTACTCTTGTCTTAAAATAGAAATTTAATGGCCTTCCATATTGGTTTTTGAGGTATGTGTGTGTGTGTGTGTGTGTGTGTGTGTGTGTTTTGGTGAGGATTAAAGGAAATGGCTTTATATAAAAAGTGATTAGCCAGTATAAAATACATGAATGCATCCTCAGTCAGTCATGTCTAACTCTTTGTGATTTCATGGACTGTAGCCCACTAGGCTCCTCTGTCCCTGGAATTTGCCAGGCAAGTATACTGGAGTGGGATGTCATTTTCTCCTCCAGGGAATCTTCCTGATCCAGGGATTGAACCCATGTCTCTTACATCTCCTGAATTGGCAGGTGGATTCTTTACCACTGTTCCACCTGGAAAACCCAGTATAAAACAGATGCTCAAAAGATGTTTATCCCTTCCTTTTCTCTGTATTAAATCCAATCTTCTTATCCTTTGTTTTCTCTCAGGGTTTTTTTTCAAAAAGGTTTTTCAATAACCCCTTATATCTTTGTAGTTGTTGTTCAGTCGCTAAGTCACGTCCAACCCTTTGCAACCCCCCAGGCTGCATCACACCAGGCTTCTCTGTCCTTCACTGTCTCATGGAGTTTGTTCAAACTCATATCCATTGAGTTTGTGATGCCATCCAACAATCTCATCCTCTGTCATCCCCTTCTTTTCCTGTCCTCAATCTTTCCCTCATCAGGGTCTCTTCCAATAAGTCAGCTCTTCCCATCAGGTGGCCAAAGTATTGGCGCTTCAATTTCAGCATCAATCCTTCCAGTGAATATTCAGAGTTAGTTTCCTTTAGGATTGACTGGTTTGGTCTCCTTGCTGTCCAAGGGACTCTCAAGAGTCTTATCCAGCATCACAGTTCATAAACATCAATTCTTCAGTGCTCAGCTTTCTTTATGGTCCAACTCTCACATCCATACATGACTATTGAAAAAACCATAGCTTTGACTATATATGGACCTTTGTCAGCAAAGTGATGGCTCTGCTTTTTAATACACTGGCTAGGTTTGTCATAGCTTTTCTTCCAAGCAGTAAGTGTCTTTTAATTTCATGGCTGCAGTCACTCTGTGCAGTGATTCTGGAGCCCGAGAAAATAAAATCTGTCACAGTTTCCATTTCTTCCCCATCTATCTGCCATGAAGTGATGGGACCAGATGCTATGATCTTAGTTTTTTGAATGTTGAATTTTAAGCCAGATATTTCACTCTCCTCTTTTATTTTCATCAAGATGCTCTTTAGTTCCTCCTTGCTTTCTGCCATTAGGGTGGTAGCATCTGCATATCTGAGATTGTTGGTATTTCTCGTGGGAATCTTGATTCCAGCTTCTGTTTCATCCAGTTCAGCATTTCACATGATGTATTCTGCATATAAGTTAAATCAGCAGGGTAATGATATACAGCCTTGACATACTCTTTTTTCAGTTTTGAACCAGTCATTCCATGTCCGGTTATAACTGTTTCTTCTTGACCTGCATATAGGTTTCTCTGGAAGTGGGAAAGGTAGTCTGGTATTCCCATTGCTAAGAATTTCCCACAGTTTGTTGTGATCCACACAGTCAATGTTTTTAGTACAGACAATGAAGCAGAAATATTTTTTCTAGAATTCTATTGCTTTTTCTGTGATCCAACAGATGTTGGCAATTTGAATCTTATATACATAGATTTGGGCTTCCCTAGCTTTTCCACCTTAATAAAATCTTGAAACTTTTAGATTTATAACCTGTAGTCAACCCAACAGCCTTCACTGGTATTCATCATAAAGAGTAACAAAAGAATCTCTTATTGGTAAGATTAACAATACACTTGACCCTTGAACAATAGACGTTTTGAATTGCATGGGTCCACTTATACATGGATTTTTCTCAGTAGTAAATACCCCAGTACAACATGATCTGCAGTTGGTTGAATCAGGATACTGCTGTTGCAGAGGGTGTGCTATCAATCTTCTATGGATGTTCCACTATGCAGAGGGCCAGTAGGTGCTTCTAACAGTTATGTTGTTCAAGGGTCAACTGTATTAGACATCTAAACCAATTAATCATATTTAAAGTATAAGAGGTCTTAAAGCTAAACGTGTTCAATCCTCTTATTTATAGATAAATACACCAAGTCCTAGAAAGGTGAAGGAAAGGGATTTGGGGATGGGGGGGAAGAATTTGTTTAGCAGTTGAATTACATTCCCTGCATAGAACCTCTCACACAGGGAAGAGGTGAAAGGAAAAGGGAGCAACTATGAACTCAGTCGATTCATTTGCAAAATATGGTGCTGGGGAAAAATAAATATTCGATAGACATAAGTTGATAAACTTAAAATCTTGTGAGGCTCACCTTTACATATTTCATTAATGAGTATGGCTGAAACTGTGGACACGATGGTGGTGGTGGCTTAGTTAGTCCCTAAGTTGTGTCCTACATTTGCAACTCCATGGACAGTAGCCCATCATGCTCCTCTGTCTGTGGGATTTCCCAGGCAAGAATACTGAGGTGGATTGCCATTTCCTCCTTCAAGGGATCTGTCCCACCAAGAAATTGAACCCGGGTCTCTTGCCTGGCAGATGAGTTGTTTACACTAATTACATGTTGGACCTTTACACTAATAAGTGTATTTGGTTGGTTAATGAAAACTTTTCAAATGCCTAATTGAGTTATATTTTTCATCATATAGAATCCTGGTGAAATATTTATTATTTTGAGAGATGAAGTAACCAGTGATGCTGTGGAGGTTGAATTTACATCAAATAGTAAATGCATTAGAACACAGCCAGCCCTCTGGAATAAAAGTGTCTGGAGTATGAAAGCTTTAGGTAAGAAATTGTTTTATGCTTTAATAAATATAAAACATCATTCTGAGTCTCTTTCAATAAATTTCTGGTGAATGGTTTCACTTCTCTACAGAAACTAATATTGTTCTGCAGGTGTTTCCTGTGTTTAGCTTTCACACATCCAAGGCTGTTATTATTAATCTGAGTTTGCAAAAGCATGAATGTGTGAATTATGAGAAATTAGCCTATGTACCATGTGGTGAAATGACAGGCAGTAATATCATGTACTTTTAACTGTATCAGCAAAGAGCACTTTAAATGTTAGCTATTAAATTAAGGAATTAAAATCATTCGCTTTATTGTAACAGGATGAGCAAACATTTGGATTTTTATTTGTAATTTTTGTTTGTTTGATTTTGTTTCTGCCATGCCCCTGAGTATGTTTTTGCTTGTTTGGAAGCATAGTTCTTTTTCACTATTTTATCATCTTGGTACCATACCTATATACAATCTCCCCTCTTTTCCTTTTTAAAATTATGAACCTAACCATTTATTATCCAAGTTTGCTTCAACATGATAAATCGTATCAGATTTAAAATTGCAGGTAAAATATACAGACTTGTCTTGATAATTGTACTAAGATCAAAATCCAATATATTAATTTCTGAATGTTTTGATATAAATGTAGGACTTGCTGGTTTTTTAAATCTATGGTGTCCTTTTACAATCAGAGAATAAAACTTTATAAATGTGAATTTAAGTAAAGTACAAAGATATTCAATCTTATTATGAATTCGAAAATGTAGTAAAAAATTAAAGAGTATGTCAAACGCATCCAGAGCTTTTTTGTTTTCTTTTTAGAATATAACTAGTGAAATCCATTTACAGAGCATTTACAAATCTTTTCTGTTGTGTTGTATGAAGTATGTGTCCCTTCTGTGGATATCCTCACACAGCTTAGATCAGAGTTGGATTATAGAAAGGGAAGACTCTATAAACATCTTAGACACTGCTTCCTGTCATGGACAAGGACATGCAGAAGTGAAGTGAGAAAGAATTCTGTTTCTTTTGCTTTTCTTCCAAAGCCTCTTACTTCCTTATGTCATATTTTTTAAATGATTTAATGAACAGTAATTTATAATTAGTTTAGAAGTTAAGCTAAATCTAGTTAGACTAAAATCACTACAGAAAAATCAGTATTGCAAATTAAGAAGTACTGAGATAATACTTCCCAAATACCAAATCAAAATGTCAAATAAAATTATTCACATTAAGATTTTATGTTCAGTTTACCTAGTAGCTAAGAGCAGTGGAAAGAATTAAATGTCAAATTTCAGATGTTTTTCAGAAAAATAGAAAACTGTTATTCCATAATTTCTAAGATATATGAGACTATAATATTATCTATGTGATTGAACAACTAATTTATAGTAAAAATAAATAAAGTATTATTTACCAGTTATGCTAATTAAACCTCTCCAACTCTTTTTTTTTCAACCAGTGTATTCTGTAAGTTAATGATAGATTGTCTTACAAAATGTTGCCTGTTATGTAACAATATATAGGATAGTTCCATGAATAAGTATGGGACTATGGATGGGACATGGCTCAGCAGAAATGGCCCCAGAGTCTTACTTTCTCTGCCTTATGGTACTGTTTCTTAAAAATTTTTGAACCCTAGCAAGAACTACATTTTACGTTACGATGCAGGATGTATGCATGAATACATAATGAAAATAAAGGTTTTAAAAGCAATATTTAGACTAATGGTTTCAGCCATGACATGTAAAGAGCTTGAAAGTTGCCACTCCCATTCTTACAACAAGAAAAACCTGAACAAACTGAAAATCAGTGACTTTTCTTGAACTTGCTGGAGAACTGAAGTTGGAGGGCAAACAACCGTTATAACATGTGGAGAGAAAGGTAAATCTAGAGTGACATCTAAGATCCACTTACCTGGAGCCGAAGTCTCTGGAGCCATAATCTGGTAAGAACACCTAAATAGTAATTCTCGTGAACTGCTGAAGGCTAAGTGTGAACTAGCTTGAAAGTAAGAAACCCCTGGAGGCTGCCATCTTGTGTATGCTGTGTGCTCAGTCACGTCCGACTCTTTGTGACCCTGTGGACCGTAGCCCTCCCGGCTCCTCTGTCCATGGGATTTTCAAGGCAAAAATGCTGGAGTGGGTTGCCATTCCCATCTCCAGGGGGTCTTCCCAACCCAGGGATCAAACCTGAGTCTCCTGAGTCTCCTGCATTGATAGGTGAATGGATTCTTTACCACTGAGTTGTCTTATGAGGCACCTATAATTTTGTGGAATTTATCTCCAGGAATCCCATCAGATTCACACAGTGAAGATCTGAGAAAGATCTGGAAGATTCTGCTGGGTCAGAGGAAGCATAATCAAGGGGAAATACTCTCCATGTATTCTCCATAATGAAGGTCTACTTTTCAGGGGGAAACACTTCCCCAGAGTCTCATCCTACCTGAGGGAGGGAGCCCCCTCTAGCCTTTCTGTCTCATTTAAGGGGGGAGAAAGAAAGCTATGGCATGGCAGAAATGCTAGTGGAGGTCACAGCAAAAGACACAGGCCCACTCAAAGACTGAGAATCACAAGATTAAAGTGCTCCCCCCCGCCCAACATGGCGATTACCACAGCAGTGCAATGACAGTGGGCTGCATCTTGAAAGTATGCAGATGCAGTGTCTTTCTGAGGAGCAGTACTTAGGGACGCACAAGACCAAGAGAGAAGACAAGGACGAGAGAGGAAGTCGATGACTTTGCACCGACAGCTACAGCAACCAGTAGATACAGTCCAACTCCTAGATAGATTACTCTCACTACACCCTTACCTATTTTACTTCGTATACCCCAAACAAATAGCCCTGGTGGCTCAGTCAGTAAAAAATCTGCCTGCAATAGGGCAGACCCAGGTTCAGTCCCTGGGTTGGGAAGATCCCCTGGAGAGGGAAATGGCAACCCACTCCAGTATTCTTGCCTGGGGAATCCCGTGGACAGAGAAGCCTGGTGGGCTGCAGTCCATAGGGTCACAAGGAGTTGGACACGACTGAGCGACTTCAACTTCACTTTTCACCCCAAACAACATATCTGCTTTTCGACAAGAAATTACAAGATATGCCAGAAAGCAAGGAAAAAACCGTCCAGAGCGATAAAATGCACATCAGACCAGACAAGTGTGACGCTTGTTGGACAAGTGTGACACAGATGTTGGAATTATCAGACAGGAAATTTTATACAGCTATGATTAAAATGTTACGAGCTGTAATGGAAAAGTAAACAACATGCAAGAACATATGGGTACTGTAAGTAGAGAGAAACATATTTTTTCATTTTTTTTCACTGTTATTCAGAACCTCCTAAACTCATGTCATGATGAACTAGAGGGTCACAAACCATAGCTGGAGAAACTAAGTTTTGCAGCTGCACCAGGCAATATGGTAGCCACTGGCCACATCTGGTTATTTAAACTTTATTATAATTAAATAAAGTTTAGAATTCAGTTGCACTAAGCATATGTCAGGTGCTTCATTGGAACATATCCATCATCTCGGGAGGTTTGATTGGACAGCACTGACTGTACACTGGAGTTCCCTTTTCTCTACACCAGCTACAGAGTAAGAGGGAGTACCCAGTGTGCTCTTGCAGGCTACCTATCTGTGCAGAATCTGCAGTGAAGTTAAGGAAATACTTAACGGGTGCCCAGAAGAGCTGTTTTTATTCTGTATTGAGCCATTTACTGGGAAACTTTAGACACGTCTCTTGATCTTTCTGTGCTCAGTTTTCTAACTGATAAAACAACTTCTGTACTTGTATTTTAAGTACTCATGTACACGATGTTTGGAGATAAGGGAGATAATATATGAGACACCACTGAGACATCCAGCTGAGGAACAAAGTATTAGTCTCTCCCTCTAGCAAATCTCATAAACTTGAGTGGCTTTAAAACTTCCTTCTCTGCCTTTTGGGAGAGAATTGAAGTGTCTTTCTCTATAAATACTGTACTCCTCATATTGGCCACTCCCTCCTCCTGTGTTCACATCCCTTGATATAAAATTTGTCCCCTTTTACTCTTGGGCAACCATGCTCAGGAGCACTCCCGGTTCTGAATATCTCACATATAACTCCTGTACCTACTGATGACTTCCAGGGCAGGAAATGATCTCAGTTAGTATCTCATACCATCTAATACTAGTGTAAACATCTTTAAGATTTTAAATTTTTCTTGTTCTGCTTCTTTGAATACCAAATTAAAATGGAGGATCTAACCCTGAAGTGGAAACATACCAGGGACGCTTCTCTACTCTCAGGGTTCTTTTGAAGAATACTGATGTTTCAAATTCAGGAGATGGCCTCTCTCTGTTGGTCTCTTTCCACTCTAGAAAAAGTGCTCATGTGACTTCACTTTCTAAAAAGCACACCTTCATAATGATGTCCACAGATTCATCTCTGACAGGTATTGTTTTGTATTACAGGAATTCGAAGCTTCTATAGTCCCCTTTTGCCAAAACTTATAAAAATACATGTGAAGGCTTTAAATGAGAAATATTAAATAATTTTAACTCAGAAAGAAGAAAGTATTCCTCTGGTACCTGCATCTCAGGCATAAAATTATTTTACACAGCAGGGGGACAATCAATTAAAAGTTGAAAGGAATGTAAAATGTATCCACAAAGAGAATTTCTTGATTAATTAAGAAGCCAAGTTCTGGATAATGTAAATTATAATTTCATATTTAATTTAAAAAACAAGGAAATACTTTAGGATGTGCTAAGTATGCTGAACATACTTAGAAAAAGAACTGTTAAGAAATTATTCTAAATATCATACTTCAGGAAGATGGTTTTAACATGTATTAAATTGGTAGTAATTTTTAGGTGTGACTAAGATTTTGAAGCCACCAATATTTATTTAATAATAATTTCCGATCAAAAGTGTTATGTTTATTTCTGTTCCTATAGAAACTTTATGTGGATTGATTCAAAGCTTACTATGTTGTAAAGTGCTAGATTTGGTTAATAAAGGAACACAACTTCTCAGACAAAGAAAAACAGAAAGCAAAAAGCTATTAAGTTAATGGATTTGTGAAATATATATATTTTATGGAAATAGTGAATATAGTTCTGATATTCAGAAATACCTTTGGATTATATTTCCCATAAATTAGTTTGTTCCTCCCCTGGAAAGATGTGTGTGTGTGTGTGTGTGTGTGTGTGTGTGTGTGTGTGTGTGTGTGTTGGTCACTTAGTAGAATCTGACTTCTTGTGACTCCATGGACAGTAGCCCGCCAGGCTCCTCCATCCATGGAATTCTCCAGGCCAGAACGCTGGAGTGGTTAGCCTTTCCCTTCTCCAAGGATCTTCCTGACCCAGGAAGACCTGGGTCTCCTGCATTGCAGGCAGAATCTTTACCATCTGAGCCACTAGGGAAGCCCCCACCTGGAAGGATAGACCACTTAAATAGTGGAGACAGAGAGGGTTGTCAGAGATTCTTGAATGGCCTAAAACTTGATATTTAAAATTTAAATACAGTTCGTTTTTAACCATTGCTCCTCTGTATTTTATTATATATCTATGTCTGATGGAGGTAGGGAGTTCCATCTTTTCCTTCCGTGTCCTTTTTCATCTTCATAACTGACTCTCATATGCTTCCTTAGTTTGGTGATCTTGACCTGCATTTGTGTGTAATTCTGGTGTTAAATGTCACTTGTGTGTAATTCTGGTGTTAAATGTCACTTGCCTACTTTGTCTAGATAGTAAAGAATAGAACTCACTTTCCCTCTCTTCTGTTGAGTCTTTAAATTAACTGGTTTTTATTTTTACTGAATAGCTATACAAAGTAGACATCACAGTGACCACAGAGTTGTGGTCAGGAAAAAGCCAATTCAATTAATATGTTACTAAGGAGGGTCTTTCTACCAGAGGAAGCCATAAAAGTTCATCCTGATTTATCAGTGGAAATAGTAATTAGTTCATCCTGATTTATCAGTGGAAATAGTAATTAGGTCTTGGTTGAATAAATGACATTCAATAGATATGAAAGTGTATACAGCAAAAGAGTGCGTCAAGGCTGTATATTGTCACCCTGCTTATTTAACTTATATGCAGAGTACATCATGAGAAACGCTGGAGTGGAAGAAACACAAGCTGGAATGAAGATTGCCGGGAGAAATATCAATAACCTCAGATATGCAGATGACACCACCCTTATGGCAGAAAGTGAAGAGGAACTAAAAAGCCTCTTGATGAAAGTGAAAGAGGAGAGTGAAAAAGTTGGCTTAAAGCTCAACATTCAGAAAACGAAGATCATGGCATCTGGTCCCACCACTTCATGGGAAATAGATGGGGAAACAGTGGAAACAGTGTCAGACTGTTTTTTTGGGCTCCAAAATCACTGCAGATGGTGATTGCAGCCATGAAATTAAAAGACGCTTACTCCTTGGAAGGAAAGTTATGACCAAACTCAGTTCAGTTCATTTCAGTCGCTCAGTCATGTCCGACTTTTTGTGACCCCATGAATCGCAGCACGCCAGACCTCCCTGTCCATCACCAACTCCCGGAGTTCACTCAGACTCACAGCAATCGAGTCCGTGATGCCATCCAGCCATCTCATCCTCGGTCGTCCCCTTCTCCTCCTGCCCCCAATCCCTCCCAGCATCAGAGTCTTTTCCAATGAGTCCTCTTTGCATGAGGTGACCAAAGTATTGGAGTTTCAGCTTTAGCATCAGTCCTTCCAAAGAAATCCCAGGACTGATCTCCTACAGAATGGACTAGCTGGATCTCCTTGCAGTCCAAGGGACTCTCAAGAGTCTTCTCCAACACCACAGTTCAAAAGCATCAATTCTTCGGTGCTCAGCTTTCTTCACAGTCCAACTCTCACATCCATACATGACCACGGGGAAAACCATAGCCTTGACTAGACGGACCTTAGTCAGCAAAGTAATGTCTCTGCTTTTCAGTATGCTATCTCAGTTGCTGTATATTTGTTGATGTGTTACAGCAGAATTTACAATGCAGTGTATCAATCAGTCACTTTGAACAGCTTGTTCACAAAAGGCTGAATGGTTGGTATAAATGGCACTTAAGTAACAGGGTACTAAACCTTCCCTTCCTGAGGGTTTTTCACTGTAATCAGTTGAATAAAAGATTTTGTAATTTCAATCAACTCTACTCTTTCTTTTACCAAACTATTTTAAGAAACTTTCCAAAAATTAATGGGAACTTTCTTTTTCAGATTAGTAACAAATGCCTAACTTTTAATGAATAACGTTACTGTTCTAAATTCTGAAATATTCATAGAAATGATTATCAGTTCAGTTCAATCACCCAGTCATCTCTGACTCTTTGCGACCCCATGAATCACAGCATGCCAGGCCTCCCTGTCCATCACCAACTCCCGGAGTTCACTCAGACTCATGTCCATCAAGTCAGTGATGCCATCCAGCCATTTCATCCTCTGTCGTCCCCTTCTCCTCCTGCCCCCAATCCCTCCCAGCATCAGAGAGTCTTTTCCAGTGAGTCAACTCTTCACATGAGGTGGCCAAAGTACTGGAGTTTCAGCTTTAGCATCATTCTTTCCAAAGAAATCCCAGGGCTGATCTCCTTCAGAATGGACTGGTTGGGTCTCCTTGCAGTCCAAGGGACTCTCAAGAGTCTTCTCCAACACCACAATTCAAAACCATCAATTCTTCAGTGCTCAGTCTTCTTCACAGCCTTCTTCCAACTCTCACATCCGTACATGACCACAGGAAAAACCATAGCCTTGACTAGACAGACCTTAGTCAGCAAAGTAATGTCTCTGCTTTTGAGTATGCTATCTAGGTTAGTCATAACTTTCCTTCCAAGGAGTAAGCGTCTTTTAATTTCATGGCTGCAATCACCATCTGCAGTGTTTTTGGAGCCCCCAAAAATAAAGTCAGCCACTGTTTCCACTGTTTCCCCATCTATTTCCCATGAAGTGGTGGGACCGGATGCCATGATCTTCGTTTTCTGAATGTTGAGCTTTAAGCCAACTTATTCGCTCTCCACTTTTACTTTCATCAAGAGGCTTTTTAGTTCCTCTTCACTTTCTGCCATAAGGGTGGTGTCATCTGCATATCTGAGGTGATTGATATTTCTCCCGGCCATCTTCATTCCAGCTTGTGTTTCTTCCAGTCCAGCATTTCTCATGATGTACTCTGCATAGAAGTTAAATAAGCAGGATGACAATATACAGCCTCAATGTACTCCTTTTCCTATTTGGAACCAGTCTGTTGTTCCATGTCCAGTTCTAACTGTTGCTTCCTGACCTGCATACAGATTTCTCAAGAGACAGGTCAGGTGGTCTGGTATTCCCATCTCTTTCAGAATTTTCCACAGTTTCTTGTGATCCACACAGTCAAAGGCTTTGGTGTAGCCAATAAAGCAGAAACAGATGTTTTCCTGGAACTCTCTTACTTTTTCCATGATCCAGCGGATGTTGGCAATTTGATCTCTGGTTCCTCTGCCTTTTCTAAAACCAGCTTGAACATCAGGAAGTTCATGGTTCACATATTGCTGAAGCCTGGCTTGGAGAATTTTGAGCATTACTTTACTAGCATGTGAGATGAGTGCAATTGTGCGGTAGTTTGAGCATTCTTTGGCATTGCCTTTCTTTGGAATTGGAATGAAAACTGACCTTTTCCAGTTCTGTGGCCACTGCCGAGTTTTCCAAATTTGCTGGCAAGAAATGATTATAGATTACTCAAAAATAATGGAGGTTAGAGGGTAAGGAGAAAAGATTTGTTGCTTTGCTTTTATTATAATTTTAATGTATGTTTTTATCTGTTAAGTTTTTTTGAACAATTAAGTGCAAAAGTATACATTTTGTTTTGTGATTTCTAACTGCTAAGGATAAAAAAGAAAACAATTTCATGTTAAAAGTTAGTAAAATTGTTATGAATTCTTAAAACCTCACTTCATATTCTCTAAGAAATGTAATAATATGGTACATTTGTTTATATACTCAGCTCCTCTCATTTGTGTTTTACAGATTTTCCTGCTGGCTCTGTCAATGTTGATGTCTACTGTGATGGAATCATTAAGGCCACAGCAGAGATTAAATACTATACAACCCAGAAGGCTATGAAATGCCTGTTGGGAGCTGCAGGTCCACGAGATGATGTGTACCAGGTAAGCTGCTCTTTCCATGAAGTCTGTAATAAGCCAAAGAGCTAACATAGAATAAATGAATACATACTTTAGTATAAAGTCTGAATGCTGGTTGAATAAGATGAATTATTGATCAATAGGAAAGAAAGAAATTGACCTCTGTGATGCAGAAATGTAGATAAATTGGTTAGTATAAGTCAAGTCATTTCACGTGATGTCACAACAGGTTATCCATTACAAAGTATTAAGGCTACTCTGATGGGCTCATTTTAAAGCTGTTACAGACCAGAAAAAGACAAAAGGATTAAAGAGAACTCTTAAACAATGAATTTTCTCTTTAGCTAGATGTGGGTAATACAAAATAAAATTTTGAAGTTAAGGATTCAGACAAGTCAAGAATACCATCAAAACAGAAGTGTGTGGTGTTAACCTGGAAATTGTTATTTTCATGAGGATGTTTCCAAGCTCGGTGTATTTTTTTTCCTAGTTTCATTTATCACTCTTTTCTGACAGTGAGAGTAATTCTTTAAATTAATAACATTTATTTGAAATTCCAGAAAAGCTAAACTTTTCTGGAAACTCTACAAAGAGGAGTTTTCAGGTTTTTTTCACTGGTGTGACATAGTGGTACTTGGCAGTGATGACTTGCTGTGGAGTTTACAGTCCTGTCCAGGGCCCTTAGTTTGGACATTTTCCAGTGAATAGTAGATACTGTGAGTGCCCTGCCCTGATGGACTGAGAAGGTAAAATGTGCATTTTGATTCATTGTAAGCCATTTGTTTAATTTCTGCATTTTTTTGCTGCTGTTGTCGTTGTTACATGATCCACTTTTAGTAGAAAGCTTGCTTAGTGTGGAACTTCTTTATATGCTTATTACATCAAATCTTCACTGAAAAAAACTGTCATTTCATTCAACAGCTATTTGATAATTAGAATTACAACCTTGCTTAATTACCTTGGTTTTTCTGGGGGAAGGAGGAGGTAGACCAGAGGAAAGGTGAAGAAAAAGGTAGTTGAACTGCACATGTCATCTTTAGATTTACCACAAAACACTCCCTTAGGTTTGTAACAAAACCATCAGTGATAATGATGTTGACAGGTTGTCAGGAAGCCTTACTGTTTAAACTAGTTTCAATTGGTGGCTTTGTTATTTGTTTTGTGTGACACATTTTTTCCTATTAGTATTCTCCTTTTATGAATGATATATTTTAGAACAATGGAAAAGGTTAAAATATCCTAGAGAATCGAGAGTAAAATACCATTTGTCAAAATGAGGAGCCTGAGGACATTTGACAAAATGTCTATATTGTAATTGCAAAGCAAAAATAAAAGTAACGGCTTGAAATACAGATATTTTTTCATTTTCCTGTGATGTCTACCTTATTCTACTTTAAAAACTTTATCCATTGCAAAATGACTAATGAAGTGTTATATTGCATTATAAGGTATTCAGTCAGCATAGAAGTAAAGTAGTCCCCAAAACACATTTTTCTGTTGACTTTGCCTTTGGGGAGCAAAAAAAATATTTAGTGTATAATGAAAATGGGATGTAATTTATGACTCAAACAGTTTTTCAGAATGTTTCAGATACCCAAGTCATGATTTCTTCTGTAGCTTTGAATGAACACAAACTTTTTTTGAGTAGTTTTTTGATAACTAGAAAAATAATCTGTTTCATTTCTACCGTCAGTGTCAGAAATGAGAGGTGAGGAAGGGTTCTCTCCACTGAGCCCTGGTGCCTAGTGAAAGGGGGATTGCAGGCAGTCACAGCTTGATTCAGGTTTTCACTCTTGGGAGACACTTTAAACCTGAGGTTTAAGTCCTGGGGCTTCCCTGGTGGTGCAGAGGTTAAAGCGTCTGCCTGCAGTGTGGGAGACCTGGGTTCAATCCCTGGGTCGGGAAGATCCCCTGGAGAAGGAAATGGCAATCCACTCCAGTATTCTTGCCTGGAGAATCCCATGGACGGAAGAGTTTGGTGGGCTACAGCCCATGGGTCGCAAAGAGTCGGACACGACTAAGCGACATCACTTTCACTTTTCTGAGTCCTGAGAGGTAGAATGATTCTAGGTTGGTGACAGTAGACTACAGCTTGACAAGAAACATTAAGAGATTTGGATTAATATATACAACTGAAGATATTTTAGAGTTTGCGCTGTTGTCATAAGAGGACCAATAAATGTTGTGGATTTAAATGAAACAAATTCTGAGACTGAGATTTCAGACCAGACCAAGCAACACCATCACCGTCCTGACGGAAGGGAAGTCTGCGTGTCACTCAGTTTCCTTTACATCTTGGACTAATGGGTTTCATCTCATCCGTTGGCATCCGGACTGTGTGAGGTGTCCCTACCATGAATTTGCTGAGATGGTAAAAATCAGACTCCACCCTTGATTAAAAAGAAGGAACTGCAGGGACACAGAGGAACCTTGGTGTGCTTTAGGGTCACTTGGCCTCAGAGGACGTGTCCCAACCCACACTGTGTTTCTCCTTGTGGACTTTTGATTGCTCATTTTGACATTTCGCTTTACTGTCATGTAAGTTATATTCTGAAAGTTGTAAAAAGTTATGCTTTTCCTCTCCAGCATACAACACTGCTATTTCTTTCCTATGCTTCTCAACTGCTTAAACTGGGAAATTTGTGTATGTCGCAGATAGTCCACTGACCATCTCTACTTAAGAACAACATACATTGGAAGTTTTTACCACAGTTATTGTATATCTGTGAGGACATATACCAGCAGATTTATGGGTTGTGTGTGTTTTTTTAATATTCTACCCACTTAGCTGAAATGGTATACTAAAAGAGCTATCCTGAGTTTTCTTGTAAATGTTAATGGCAGAAGTGATTTAAGTAATCCTTAAAGTTAGTAATTAGATACTTCCTGTAATCATTTCAAAGCTCTTGGGCATTTAATAACATGAATATTCTGGAAATTTGAGGGAAGGAACAGTAATGAGAAATCTATGGATTTTAGTTTTCAGTAATCCTCAAATTTGTGGTAAGTGACTTTCTATTATCATTTAAAAACTGTAGGGCATATAGCAAAATGATCGTTCTGTGAATTTGAGGAAAGAAATGATAAAGAGAAATTTTATTTTCCTAGTTTATTTTGAAGATGTCTATTAGGCTTCAGAAGACTTTAGCTAAACCAGCTTATTACCTAACTGCTTCCTAAATCATTTTGTATTTTTTTGCATAAATACTAAACCCCAGCATATAGCCTCATAAAGGGACAATTTCCAGACCAGCACCTAGAACAGTGAATTCAGATGAAAAAATCCAAAGCCCTATTTGGGAAGATAATTAGAATTCAAGTATTAGTGTTAGAAAAACTAGTAACTCCTATTTAACTGAGATAATTAAAGCCTTTGAGACTTCCATCTTATTTACAAAATTATCTAGGGGCAACAATAAATTTAACTAGATATAGGAACAACTAGATATAAAAACCAAACTAGGTCAGAATGCTAAACTATAATAGCAATTATTGATCAAAGCATTAGGCTCATGTTTATCAAGAGCGTTTTTGGAATAGTACCAAATAATTTTTATTAGTTGTAGTTCTTATTGATTAAAAGGTATATTGCATTGAATATGTTTATCATCTTGCATGTTTTACTTTATACCTATTGAAATCTTATTTTCGTCTTTGTGTTAGGTGCACTTCATTGCCACTTTTTATTAAACTATATGTATTATCCCATCTTTGCATGAAATGTTCCCTTCGTGTCTCTAATTTTCTTGAAGAGATCTCTAGTCTTTCCCATTCTGTTGTTTTCCTCTATTTCTTTGCATTGATTGCTGAGGAAGGCTTTCTTATCTCTTCTTGCTCTTCTTTGGAACTCTGCATTCAGATGCTTATATCTTTCCTTTTCTCCTTTGCTTCTCGCCTCTCTTCTTTTCACAGCTATTGGTAAGGCCTCCCCAGACAGCCATTTTGCTTTTTTGCATTCCTTTTCCATGGGGATGGTCTTGATCCTTGTCTCCTGTACAATGTCACAAACCTCATTCCATAGTTCATCAGGCACTCTTATCTATCAGATCTAGGCCCTTAAATCTATTTCTCACTTCCACTGTATAATCATAAGGGATTTGATTTAGGTCATACCTGAATGGTCTAGTGGTTTTCCCTACTTTCTTCAATTTGAGTCTGAATTTGGTAATAAGGAGCTCATGATCTGAGCCACAGTCAGCTCCTGGTCTTGTTTTTATTGACTGTTTAGAGCTTCTCCATCTGTGGCTGCAAAGAATATAATCAATCTGATTTCGGTGTTGACCATCTGGTGATGTCCATGTGTAGAGTCTTCCCTTGTGTTGTTGGAAGAGGGTGTTTGCTATGACCAGTGCATTTTCTTGGCAAAACTCTATTAGTCTTTGCCCTGCTTCATTCCTCATTCCAAGGCCAAATTTGCCTGTTACTCCAGGTGTTTCTTGACTTCCTACTTTTGCATTCCAGTCCCCTATAATGAAAAGGACATCTTTTGGGGGTGTTAGTTCTAAAAGGTCTTGTAGGTCTTCATAAAACCATTCAACTTCAGCTTCTTCAGTGTTACTGGTTGGGGCATAGACTTGGATAACTGTGATACTGAATGGTTTGCCTTGGAGACAAACAGAGATCATTCTGTCATTTTTGAGGTTGCATCCAAGTACTGCATTTCGGACTCTTTTGTTGACCATGATGGCTACTCCATTTCTTCTGAGGGATGGTGATGGACAGGGAGGCCTGGCATGCTGCGATTCATGGGGTCACAAAGAGTCAGACACGACTGAGCAACTGAACTGAACTGAACTGATTATCCAATCTTTGGTTTACTGCCTACAAATATTTAATGCACTGTGAAGCCAGATAGGGTTGAAATGGAGGACATGGATTAAGAGAACTCTCACATCGTGAGGAATTTCCCAGGTTTTTTTTCATTAGTTCCTTTACAGGTTGGTTTCTTCATTAAGTTAAAGCTTAATGTTAGTGGTTATCTCCCTTACAGAGGTCTTCAGAAGATTCTTCCTACTGAAAGAAACTGGGAACTTCAGGCCTCTTAACTTTTCTTAAAAAAAAAAAAAAGTCCTTGCCTCTCTCAAAAGGTTGATAAACACACAAGCCTTCAGGGTCCTACATCTTTTCCAACACTGACTCCTCCACAGCTTGCCTCCTTGTCCCCTTAATTCCCCCCATTATTCCTGTGTTCTAGCCACCCAGGATGGGGCCCTCTTTAAACACACAGTAAGCCATTTACCCTCCACTGCCTCATCTTTCAGGCACGGCACTGTGGTTTTCATCTTTGCATACTCAGTTTCTTCGCGTAGTTATAGATCCTGATGCATGTGACACAACTGATACTTAAGGGTTTAAAAAAATGAGAAAAGAGTGATACGTGTTTTCCTAGTGGTATTTAAAAAAATAAGTGAAAACCTATAAGTATACAAATAAGAAAGAAATGAAATCTTCCCTTTTAAAAATTATACTGCTATTTATTTATAAAATTGAATAAATGAATCTGATGCTTATGAAAGTAAGGGACTCTCAGAGGTTCACAATACTAGGCAAATTTGTACTACAGACTTTCCTTCGCATCCTACCTCAGCCATGAACTCCATGTACATATACTTCATCGTTTTTGTTCAGTCCCTAAGTCGTGTCCGACACTTTGCAACCCCGTGAGCTGCAGTACATCAAGCTTCCCAAATATACTTCATTACTGAGTTTTAATGGCTGTAAAATTTTTGATTCCGATCTTGCCTTTCTTATGAACATTAAGGAGAGGTTTATTACTCAAAAATGCCTAAGGTCTTACCTCTCTCAAAAGGCTGCTAATTATCTTTCCTTTTTCCTACTGGACTGTGGCAGTGTGGTTTAAGAGAAATAGTTCTAGATAGGGTAGGAGCAGGAGTTGGATTCTTTTATTAAGTGATCACTTCATGAGCGCTCATTTTCCCTAGTGCTAAAGGAATTCCCTCCTGTGAACAGTGAAGAAATTTAAGTATATGATCTCCAAGGTCATTTCCAGCTCAAATATTCCATAATTGTAAGTCAAGAAAAAAAAATGCTTGTTTAGATTGAGAGCTATGACCATTCTCCATTGAAGAGGATTGACTTGCAAATATATGGGCTTTCCATATAGCCTTTATTTCCATTTTATTTGCACTGATTCTTAATTCTACTCCCAGAGAAGAAGGAAGTGATTTGAGTTTCATGTACCTTTGATCAGTTTTATTACTTGTTTTGTATTTCTGAGCAGAGATTTGGACTGTAGCCCCCCAGGCTCCACTGTCCATGGGATTCTCCAGGCAAAAATTCTGGAGTGGGTTGCCATCTCCTTCTCCAGGGGTTCTTCCCAAGCCAGGGAGAGAACCTGCGCCTCCTGTGTCTCCTGCATTGCAGGCTTTTGAAAGATTCTTTACCCACTGAGCTATCAGGAAGAAAACGATCAGAGATTTTTAATCAGACAAAGAATAGTCAAAATGCAATTTGAAGATGTATTTCTGGATTCATTTTTCATATTGTTTGTTCTCCCAATTGGAATGGACCAATAAGAGTAAAACAAATCTTTTGAAGTTTAGATGTGACATTTCCTAACGGTTAATTGATGCCTGATTAGGATACCTCAGACTCAATGATTATACTCACCTCAGTTACAAATCATTGACTCAAACAAGAACACACAGCTAGTACACTCATCCATTTATTTAGAGAAAAACAAGTAAATCCGTTAGCTTTAATGGTAGATACAGCCACTGTTATAAGAAAAAAACTATTTCTGAGCACAGAAATAGCCAGTGACATAACTATACTGTTGTTTCTCTACAATTCTTGATCTTATATGCCATCTTAGTCCATTTTCATAGTTATTGGTCCCATATGTTTTAGTCTATGTTTAGCTGCTATTTAGAATATATTTTGTTAATGACTTCTTAATTTATAGTTTCTGCTCACTTGACGAAAATAAATACTTCCTCAGTGCTTTATTTCTCCCAAACTAAAGTGTCTCTCTTGCACCTTACATCCGCTTTCTTCTTGTCAAGCTGGGGCTGGCTTTGACTGCCCTCTGCAGCGGATGTCTGTGTGCTGGTGTAAATGCTGTCTATAGCAACCCCATCCAAGCACAGCCTTCTGCTTTTACTGTCTAGTTCTTTAGAGCATTCAGATCTTCAATCATAGCGAGCATTTTCAAACAACCCTAAAAAGCAAAGCACAAGTCAAGCACTGTTAACAAGGTTCCTTCATAGCTTTATTCATATAAATAAAAGGTAGGAACAAACCCCAAATATTCCATACTTCTTTGGAAATTAGAAGACTAAAAAACCTTGTGGCCAAAATGTGTTTTTTTGCATTTACTAAAAGTCATTGTACATTCTTGTGGTTCTCTTTATTAAATAGTATTAACAATAAGATAAAGAAATAAAGTGGAATATAATTTGGGAAGTATAAATTGTGTTTAGCATTCATGAAATATGCTTCTACATTAAACTGTATCAGGACATAGGAAATTAAGTAAAATAAGTCTTTGATAAGGAGAATTAAACTTCTAAGAACTTATTATTTTTCAGAGATCAGCCATTTAGTTTTATCAACCTTATTAAGTATCAACACACAAACAAATATAAATCAGTTATGCACAAGTCCCTCCCAATAAATCTGATGAACATTTAAAAAATGTAACTTGACTTTTCAGCAGCAATTAACACCATTGAACAAACTTACTGTCTTGATTTAATTTTTCTCCTAACTTCCAGGAAGACATGTGTTCCTGGTTTTCTTCTTACACCCTTTGCCTTTCATTCTCAATATCCTTTGCAATCTCTTCATTATAGATCTATAAAATAAAATTTTAAATCCATCCAGTTTTGATTCTTAGCCACCCTTATTTTTTGATGAATATTTCCTCTGCAATTTATCTCATTGGCTTATGAGATATACACCAACTGTGGATTTCCGCCTATCTCTCACTGTTCTCTAACCCATGAAATGCATCATAGTCAATCTATTTTAAAAACCAGAAACACAGGAGTCTCCTCATACCTTGCACTCCCTCACCCTAAAAATTCAATCCATTATTAAGCCATATCAGTTTTACTTACTAAATATTGCTCACTTCTCTATGCATCTCTCTAGTTTTCACACTTTAGTGGACCTTTTCCTCTTGCCTACATTGCTAGACTCATCTCCTAACTGGTTCCCAACTGTAGGTTTTGCACACACCCTACTTATCTGAAGTCCCTGGTCTGTGAGGGTATTTTAAGAATAATGATGTCAACATACAATTCTCTTGCTCAAATACTTCAATAGATTCCAGTTATTAAATGGATTAAAAAAACCTTTAGCATGAAAAATATGGCCTTGATGTCACTGTCCCCTCTCACCTTCCAACTTAATCTTTTTAATAAAATAATTTATTTTTAGTTGGAGGATAATTGCTTTACAATATTGTGTTGGTTTCTGCCATATATCAACATTAACCAGCCTTAGGTATATGTCTGTCCCCTCCCGCTGGAGCCCCCTACCCCTCTAAGTTGTCACAGAGCACCAGATTTGAGCTCCCTGCATCATATAGTACCTTTCTACTAGCTGCCTGGTTTCACATATGGTAATATATACGCTGCAGTGCCTCTGTCTCAATTTCTCCCACCTCTCCTTCCCTCTCTCTGTCCACAAGTCTGCTGTCTATGTCTGCGTCTCCACTGATGCGTGCAGATAGGTTTATCGGTACCATCTTTCTAAATTCCCTATATATGTGTTAATATGAGATATTTGTCTTTCTCTTCCTGACTTACTTCACTCTGTATAATAGGCTCTAGGTTCATCCACCTCATTAGAACTGAATCAAATGTGTTTCTTTTTATGGCTGAATAATATTCCATGCCCTGGCTATTGTAAATAGTGCTGCAATGAACACCGGAGTGTATGTGCCTTCTTCAGTTATGGTATCCTCAGGATATATGCCCAGTAGTGAGGTTGCTGGGTCATATATAGTTTTATTCCTAGTTTTTAAAGTAATCTCCACATTGTCTTCCATAGTGGCTGTATAAATTACATTCCCCCCAACAGTGCAGGAGGATTTCCTTTTCTCCACACCCTCTCCAGCATGGATTGTTGTAGATTTTTTGACAATGGCCATTCTGACTGGTGTGAGGTGATACCTCATTGTAGTTTTGATTTACATTTCTCTAATAATGAGTGATGTTGAGCATCTTTTCATATGTTTGTTAGTCATCTGTATATCTTCTTTGGAGAAATGTCTGTTTAGGTCTTCTGCCCACTTTTTGATTGGGTTGTTTTTCTGGTATTGAGCTGAATGAGCTGCTTGTGGATTTTGGAAATTAATCCTTTGTCAGTTGTTTCATTTGCTATTATTTTCTCCCATTCTGAGGATTATCTTTTCATCTTGTTTGTAGTTTCCTTCACTGTGCAAAAGTTTTTAAGTAGGTCCCATCTTAATCTTCTGCTTCTGCTTTCCAGGACCTCTGATCTGCTTTACTTTTAGTTAATTTCCTACCTCAGGGCCTTTATATGTGCTCCTCTGTAACTGAAACCCTCTCTCTATCACCCTTTCTGATAAGTATCTTCATCTAGTTAGTTTTAACTCCAATTTTTAATCCAGCACCTCTTCCTCAGCGGAGCCTTCCTTGATCCATACATCTCCCTATGTATCTCTTTGTAATACTATAATTTGACATTTCTGGTGTGATATTTTTCAAATTATCTTTCACTATCTGTCTCTCATTAAACTCCAAAGTCAATAAAGGTGGGGATGCTATCTATTTAGTTCCCTGTTTCATATCCAAAATCAAGTACACTGCTAGATACATGGCTGCTCAATGTGTATTTTGTTGGATGAAAGAATATACATTAAATTTCCCACCCAACCTCATGTGATCCATCAATCAGAGGTCCTGGCTTCCTGATAGCACAGACACAGGCCATTTTGAGAAGGTTATTGGGCTATCGGCTAAGGCAGTGCTGCTTTTGGCTGAAGTTAAAAGAGCAGGGCAAAAAAAAAAAAAGGACAACAAAGGAAAAAATCAAATGAATATAAAATGATGAGACTAATTCTATTGTTTGTTTTGGAAGCTAGCATCTAAAACAATTCAAGAGAATAATTCCCAAAATTTTTCAAGAAATCATGGCCTCATTTAGATAAGGATTTTTTGAAAGACATTTCTTTGAATGGTCTAATGCAATATTTGTTCCAAAGCTCCCCTCAGAATGGGAGAAAATAACTGCAAACAAAACAACTGACACAGAATTAATCTCCAGAATATATAAGCATTTGATATAGCTCAGTGTCAGGAAAACAAGCAGCCCAATCAAAAAGAGGGCAGAAGACCTAAACAGATATTTCTCCTAAGTTATACAAATGACCAATAAACACATGAAAAGATGCTCAACATCACTCATTATTAGAGAAATGCAAATCAAAACTACATTGAGGTATCACCTCACACCAATCAGAATGGCCATCATCAAAAAATCTACAAATAAATGCTGGAAAGGGTGTGGAGAACAGGGAACACTCCTACACTGTTAGTGGATATATAAACTGAAATAACCATTATGCAGAATAGTATGGAGATTTCTTTAAAAAACTAGGATTAAATGTACCATATGACCCAGCAACCCCACTACTGGGCATATATCCTGAGAAAACCACAATTCTAAAAGACACGTGTACCCCAGTGTTCATTGCAGCATTATTTACAATAGCCAGGGCATGGAAGCAACCTAGATGTTCATTGACAGATGATAAAGAAAATGTGGTACATATGTTAAAATGGTATATTACTCAGCCATAAAAAAGAATGAATTTGAGTCAGTTCTAGCGAGGTAGATGAACATAGGTCCTGCTATATAGAGTGAAGTAAGTCAGAAACAGAAAAACAATTATAGTATATTAACACATATATATGGAATATAGAAAAATGATACTGATGAACCTATTTGCAAGGAAGGAATGGAGACGCAGATGTAAAGAATGGACTAGTGGACACAGTCGGGGCAGGGAGGGAGTGGGACGAATGGAGAAAGTAGCATCAATATATTTACACTATTGTGTGTAAAATGGATTGTTAGTGAGAAGTTGCTGTATAACACAGGGAGCTGTCTGGTGCTCTGTGATGACCTAGAGGGGTGGATGTGGGGAAGGGAGGGATGCTCATGTGCGAGGGGATATACATGTAATTATGACAGAAACCAACAAAACATTGTAAAGGACGTCAGGAGGGAGGGGACCTATGTATACCTATGGCTGATTCATATTGATGTTTGACAGAAAACAACAAAATTCTGTAAAGCAATTATTCAATTAAAAACTAAATAAATGTTTAAAAACACCCTTATTTTGTTTCACATGCATATTTCATGCATATACCTGCATGCTAAGTCGTTTCAGTTGTGTCTGAATCTTTGCAAAACTGTGGACTGTATCCCACCAGGCTCCTTTGTCAGTGAGATTCTCCAGACAAGAATACTGGAATGGGTTGCCATGCCCTTCTCCAAGGAATCTTCCCAACCCAGGGATGAAACCCACATCTCTTACATCTCTTGCACTGGCAGGCGGGCTCTTTGCCACTAACACCATCTGGGAAGCCCATATTTAACAGTAGTAAGGTCTGACTAATGTCCGTCTAGTCAAGGCTATAGTTTTTCCAGTGGTCACGTATGGATGTGAGAGTTGGACTGTTAAGAAGGCTGAGCACTGAAGAATTGATGCTTTTGAACTGTGTTGTTGGAGAAGACTCTTGAGAGTCCCTTGGACTGCAAGGAGACCCAACCAGTCCATTCTGAAGGAGATCAGCCCTGGGATTTCTTTGGAAGGAATGATGCTGAAGCTGAAACTCCAGTACTTTGGCCACCTTGCGAAGAGTTGACAAACTGGAAAAGACTCTGATGCTGGGAGGGATTGGGGGCAGGAGGAGAAGGGGACGACAGAGGATGAGATGGCTGGATGGCATCACTGACTCGATCAACGTGAGTCTGAGTGAACTCCGGGAGTTGGTGATGGACAGGGAAGCCTGGCGTGCTGCGATTCATGGGGTCACAAAGAGTCGGACACAACTGAGAGACTGAACTGAACTGAAGGTGTTACAGAATGATTGCTAAAGGGATGTAAGGGTGAGAAAAGACATGGTTCTTATGGTTATTCTAACAAATGCCTGCCATAGAAAACTTTGTTATTTCATTTCTTTTTTGTTTCATCATTAATGTCATTAAATATCTTCATTCAAAAGTCTGTTCAAGTTTGATCAAATTAAAGTTTTGGGACTTTTTTGACCTTATGTGAGGGAGGGGTCAAGTCAAAAAATTCAACACAAATTCAATCAATGGTCTAGAAGAGTGCTGTTGTTTTGACTTTTATCAGATTGCCTTCACATAATTATGATGTTTATACATTTCTCATGACTGATGGAGATGACAGAAACTGCTAATTGTTCACTAATATTTCTTTTTCCTTTCTTGTATGGTAATATAACTGGCACATGACCACCCAGGTAATTATTACACTTGCTGACTCCCTTGCAGCTAGGTGTAGTCATATAACTAATTGATGGCCAATGGCATGTCAATGGAAGTGATTTGTGCAAATTTCTGATCATGTTCTTAAAAGAAGGATGCAGTCATGCTCTCCCCATTACTCACTTTTTCCTGTGACTGACTGCAGTGCTAACAAGGGAATGATTTTTGAACCATCCAAAACCATGAAAATGATACACAGCAGTGAAACAAAATAGAGCCTGAATACCATAATCAAGGAGCCAGGACAGCAGCCCCAGACTGCCTCATTCCAGATGTTTATATTAAAGAGAAATGGGCTTCTATCTTGCTTTAGCCTCTGACATTTTGGATATCTGTACTACAGTATAAAACCTACATTCTAACTAATTTTAAAGATAAGCATTACTCAGTTTAAAAAGAGAAACTAAATTATTTGTTCAGACTTATTTCCCCAAGCTAGCCTTTGCACTTAATTTGTTCAGTCAGTGCAAAGGCTAGTTTGGGGAGTGAACTCTCCTCATGAATAGATGTGCAATCTTCTAAATCACAGTGATTGTATTTCATGTCTTATAGCTAAGGGCTCACATCAAAGTATTTATTTAAACTCCTAAGTAATTCTGTTGGGTAAGTATTATTAAGGTCCACAACTAATGAGTCCTGAAGCAGGCATTTCAACTCAGATCTCACAATATATTTCCTTCCTGGTATAATTGCTTTCAAGTTATTTAAAGATATTCTACAGCTACATGAATACCTAATCAATAGTAAATACAAAATATTTGAAGGAGGTGTTAAATTGCATTGTTTAATACTCGTAACACTTATTTTTGCATATGTGGTCATGACGTTGAAATTCTTAGAACTGACTCACTTAAAACTTAGAAAAATTAATTTGACAAAGGAAAATATCTCTTTTATCTTAGCCCAATTTACTTGTTTATTCTTTTACATTAAGTGCTTGAAGTTGAATACTTATAAAGTAAAAAAGCAAAAGGCTTTTTATAAACAGAAAATATTTGTTCTGTTCTCTGTCATTCTCTCTACAAGCTGTAGGAGGAAATTTTGTTTAAGATATGTAAACTGTGTATCAGATTTTCCTTTAAATGTCTATTTTGGCTGGCTTTCATAGCACGCATTATGAACAATGGAATAAACGAAGTGAATCTTATTTTCTTTTACTAGTGAAACTTAAGGAAACATAAAAATTTGTTATAAGAAAAACAAGATGTTTTTAGTTCAACCATTGCTTTTCTTTTTAGATACCTGAAAGTAAAACGCTGCAAATGATATATTTTGTCTCCTATTTTGAACATTTTTAGCCTTCCTATGATTATTTCACTGAAATCATTTCTCTTGTTAAGATTCTTTACTACTACTGTATTTCTCTACCAGATTTTAAAAAATAACTTAGTATTCTGTAGTCAAACTTAGAGGTTTATTCATTCAACATCATTATTTTAAAACCTTTTTCCTTGCCTCTTGTCAGCTATTAAATATGGGAAGATTAGATTTTTGTATTTTTAACCACCCTTCTAGTTAGATATGGGCTTCGCAAGCGGCTAAATGGTAAAAGAAAAAAAAATGCCTACCAATGCAGGAGATGCAGGTTTGATCCCTGGGACAGGAAGATCCCCTGGAGGAAGAAATGGCAATCCACTCCAGTATTCTTGCCTGGGAAACCCCATAGACAGAGGAGCCTGGCGGGCTACAGTCCATGGGGTCGCAAAGAGTCGGACAATACTGAGCCACTAACACTTTCATTTTGCTTTGCGTTACATAACTATAACTTTCATCCTTTCTCTTCACTTCTAAACAGGACCTTTAGAAAATCCAGAAAGGCTTGAACCACTTTATTTTTTGAGATAGGCAGATTATTGAAAAATGAAGAAATAGAATAAATCATTTTTTTCAACCCAATCATTTAATTTCTGTGACTTCATATTGGCAGTCTATCTAATTTACTTGGAAATCATTTCAAAAGTCTTTAGTAGATATTTTTGTTCCGTAATCCTCTCTCCACCCCATGGATTTTGTTCATTGGCCTACTTTCTCAGCTTTAATCATCTAGGTCACAAGTCAGTTTAATCCCAGCCATTGCTTCACAAAACACAGTTTAAAAGAAATGGTAGCTTTTGCAGTCCATTATGTCATTGGTAGTACAAGACCAATAGCTCCTCCCAAAATGTTCAGATTAGGGAAATAAAGTTGATATATAATTATTTTATATCTACAGGTGAAAAAATAGGTCAAGATGAATATTCACCCTCACTTTGACACAGAAGTATAATAATCTCATTTCTGACCCTTAAATTGAAGAATCTGATTCATCATTTTATCTCATTTATTAAAATAAAGCATATATTTTAACAGAATTTATTATTGAAACAAATTACAGTGTTATCATTGACTTCCTATAAAACTCTTCTAAAATTAGTCAATTTTCAAGTAAATTAGCTCATCCAAAAAGAGTGAGTGAAAATTGCTCAGTCGTGTCCAACTTTTTGCGACCCCATGGACTCTACAGCCCATGGAATTCTCCAGGCCAGAATACTGGAGTGGGTAGCTTTTCCCTTCTACAGGGGATCTTTCCAACCCAGGGATCAAACCCAGGTCTCCCACATTGCAGGCAGATTATTTACCAGCTGAGTCACAAGGAAGCCCAACCAAAAGCAAAGACTTATTTCTTGCATTCATTTTTCTATTATTCTAATAACTGGCTTTTTTCCAAGTCCCTAATATTTTATATTATTATTTTTAAAAAGTTGTATTATTAAAGGTTACCCAGTATTTATCCCAGTCAATAATTTTTATTATCTTGCACTAAGTAAGTTTCTGTGTAAATAATTAAACTAACAAAACATTTCATTTTCATTTGAAAACAGAGTGACATTGACGAACTTGATCATATTCTCACATCCACATTCAAACATGAGATACCATACTATGAATTCCAATCTCTCCAAACTGAAATCTGCCCTCAAAAGGAATGTGAGTATTTTCCAACTGCATCAATTATTCTTTTTGTCACATTTCACTCTACGTAATAAATATTATAGCAAGGAGTATAGAATTGCTGATGAAATGTTTTCAAAAACTCCCATCGCTTGGTGAGAGAGCTGGTTTTTATTCCAAGGAGATATTTGGATAATGAATGAGGAAAATTGTTCATCATAGCATTATTTATAATTACCAAAAATGAAAATAACTCAGTCCTTTAAAGATAGGTCATTGATCAAATAAATTTTGGTACATACGTTAATGCAACCATCATAAACAAATTGTATTTTAAACTGATTTGCTGACTGGAGTGATGCTTTGATTTATACTTAATCAAATACAAGTAGGATATATAGCAGGAGATGGAGTGTGAGCCTGTTTTAAGAGGTACGTATGTTTAATAGCATATGTTTGTGTGTATATATATATAAATGCACACTGCATATATATGTGTACATATACATATATAAATCAATAGTCTGGACAGATATGCATCTGCTAACAGTTATGCATGGGTTCTGCTCTCTCAGGGATTACATTTTTTCATTTTGCTAAATCTTTGTTTTCTACAGTGACTGCATATTATTTTTATCATAGAAATATACATATGCGTATATATAAAGGAAAATATATTATGATAAAAGATTGTACTTCTAAATTTATCACAAGCTTAGCAGCATGCATTGTTTATTGCTTATTCCTGTGTTTTCGGTTGACACACTGTTTCTAATACAGTTTTATGCTCAGTATGTGCCGAACACAATGATGGAGATGTAATGGTGAGTAAGACAGGCATGGCTTCAGGACGTGAGAGGTCTCCTATAGGTATACTGTAGGGCTGATGAGCAGAGGTTTTCTTCGGTAGAGTTTCTGTGCTATTTGAAATAGTTTTATCATCAGGCTGTCAGGCCTGAGGGAAGCAGGAAGAAAAGAGTAGAAGCCTTAAGGCACAACTGATTATGATTCACCCAGATGTGCTAGAACATGCACTATGTGTGGTAAGGTCACCTTGCAGGAAAAGAGCAATGGTAGGCTGCTTTTGAATAAGTAATCTTATGAGAGTAATGCACACTTATCGTTATTTCCCACATACATTTTAACAATATACAGTTCACTTATAAAAGTTAGACATTAGGTTGGGACAGAAAAGGAACATGACATGATCCCTTACTTAAGATACTCATCGTTTAACTGGGAAAACAAGATATTATGTATGTAATCATAGAAAGGAAAAATGTGCTACACTTCACAAAACTGATTACATTGACAATAGAATTTTAAAGAAAAGCTACAGTATTTTTCAAGCTGTGTTTCCTAAAGGAAATAGGATTTTACCTAGATCTTAAATGATGTGTCTCAATGAGAAAAGAAAAAGGAAACAGGAATTCTCAGGAAAAGAAAGTGTATGTAAAGGTATGAAGACGAAACGGTGACACAATTTTTACAAATTCCCTCAGCATTATATTCAAGTTTGTGAAATGAGAATTGTGGAATTGGAGAGGATAGGATGGCTTTGGTCTCTCATTTATAGATAAGGAATTCTAGGTAAGTTTGAAAATGCTTCTTAGTGCCTCATTCATGTTGAAGTATCTGAATTTTAGAGTTGGAAATGATGGAATAGACTTGGTCCTTTATTTTTTTTAGGAAAAGCATTCTTTATAGTTTAAATGGAAGCCCTGACAATATGGATCTGATTCAATAGGTACAGGGAATAGTTAAGCTTCTGCTTTTTAAACAAACTTCCAGGTAAAACTGATGCTGCTGGTTCTCAGACCTTGAGTATCAAGGGTTTAGAGCAGTGGTTCTGAAACTTGGTGCATATTGTAATTAGCTACAAAGCCTTCAGAACACCCTATGCCCAAGCCACACCCCCAAATTAATAAAGAATCTTTGAGTGGATTCCAGCTATCAGTACTTTTTCAAGTTTTCCAGGTAATTCCAGTGGGCATCCAAGTTCATCAGTCTCAATTGTTTCACTGTATCAATATTGCAGACCTGCCAAATAATTCATCTTCATATTGATCTTTGACACTGACAAAATATTACTCTTTATTAAACTTTCTAATTTATTAATTAGAAAGTTAATAGCATTTGAAAACTTTGAGCCATTATTAGACTAATGATTATTTTGTATTTGGAAAAATATTTTTATGAAACGATTGCATTTTTGAAAAGAAGTTAAATATAGTCTAGGATAGTTCAATATAATCTAGGTAATTCATTCAAAAACCATATTGTTGGTTATTGCTAGGTGGCAGAGCTATTAAACCTATAACAGAAGCAAGCATAACGTAACATTAGGCTCTAATCCCTAGTGGAAGTACAAAATAACAATACAAATTGCATAATAAAATATACAACATAGACTTGAATATCGCTGAACTCATGTTTTGCTTGCCTCATTGACCCTATAATCTTGACTCAGTATCAGCTTCAAAATATCTGATCATTAAGACCTTGAACCTACAATTTCATAATGTTCAGGATGAAAGGATTATAAGATTTGAGAAGCCTTTTATACATGGAATGGAATTAATGATACATTGTTGAAGAACTTCTATAGAAACAATACTAGAAATATATGTAGCATAGTTCTACATAGAAAGAAATGTTTTCACAAATTAGAAATTACTAATCTTACTCCCTGAAAAGAAAATTAGGAACGGAAAGATGCAATATCAAAGGTATTTTGCAAAAAATATTTTTAAATGTTTTCCCCAAACATGAATTTTACAATGCCTGAAGTTCTGTGTACCTCTTTCAGTTCAGTTCAGTTGCTCAGTTGTGTCTGACTCTGCGACCCCACGAACCGCAGCACGCCAGGTCTCCCTATCCGTCACCAACTGCTGGAGTCTACCCAAAACCATGTCCATTGAGTCGGTGATGCCATCCAACCATCTTATCCTCTGTCATCCCCTTCTCCTCCTGCCCTCAATCTTTCCCAGCATCAGGGTCTTCTCAAACGAGTCATCTCTTCGAATCAGGTGGCCAAAGTATTGGAGTTACAGCTTCAACATCAGTCCATCCAATGAACACCCAGGACTGATCTCCTTTAGGATGGACTGGTTGGATCTCCTTGCAGTCCAAGGGACTCTCAAGAGTCTTCTCCAACACCACAGTTCAAAAGCATCAATTCTTTGGCACTCAGCTTTGTTCACAGTCCAACTCTCACATCCATACATGACTACTGGAAAAACCATAGCCTTGACTAGACAGACCTTTGTTGACAAAGTAATGTCTCTGCTTTTGGATATGCTATCTAGGTTGGTCACAACTCTCCTTCCAAGGAATAAGCGTCTTTTAATTTCTACCTCTTTACTTTTCATTTTAAATCACCTGAATAGAATATAGGGGCAATGAAGAAATCAGTGCAAAATAAAAGAAATTGGGGAGACTATTCCTCATTCTTATATCAGAAGTAAAGGTGATAAGAAAATAATTGTAGTCATGTAAACACTTCAAAGTAGTTACAAATGCATCACTGCTAAAATAAAAAAAAGGAAATTAGGAACAGATTTATACATAACACATTATCAAAACGTGTAGTGATTGAGTAAACTGGAGTTTTGGCATGTAAATTGCCTGTAATAATATAGATTCTTCCAGTTCATTTTTTTGATAACACAGCCTCCAAGTATAAGTTTTTTCATATATCCTCCCAAGGATATCTTTTGCACATTCTCAAGTAAATTTCATGAGCTGATGGTTTTGTTGTTGTTGCTCACTCAGTCGTGTCCAACTCTTTGCAACACTGTGGACTGCAGGACACCAGGCTTCCCTGTTGTTCACTATCTCCTAGAGTTTGCTCAGACTCATGTCTATTGAGTTTATGATACCATCCAACTATCTCATCCTCTGTCATTCACTTCTCCTCCTTCCCTCAGTCTTTCCCAGCCTCAGGGTATTTTCCAATGAACCAACAGTTTGCATAAGGTGGTCCAAGTATTGGTGCTTCAGCTTCAGCCTCAGTCCTTCCAATGAGTGTTCAGGGTTGATTTATTTCCTTTAGGATTGATTGATTTGATCTCCTTGCTGTCCAAGGGACTCTCAAGAGTCTTCTCCAGCACCACAGTTCAAAAGCATCAATTGTTAGGCACTCAGCCTTCCTTATGGTCCAGCTTTCACATCTATACATGACTATTTTTGTGTATCATTACTAAAAACAAAAATAAACCCTCATGAATTCTTAGAAGTTTAACACACTCTGCTTTATACTAGGCACTCTTCTAGATGCTGAGGGAAGATAGAGGAATGTCAGATAAATAAATAAAACCCATACACTCAGAGTGGACCCAAGAAGAAGAGAAAATAAAATCACAAAAATCAGTATCACTAATATAGTGTGTTTTTCTCTACTAATAAGAGCTAATGCTTGCATATTATGTACTCTGTGTTAAGAATAATTCTAAGAACCTCTCTTACTTTATATCATTTAATTCCTCTCAACAAACCCATGGTAGGTACTATTTTCAAACGTGATTTACTGATGAGTCATTGAGAGTGTCTATCATTTGCTCAAATGGTGGTAGAGCTGAGGTGAATCCAGTCAGCCAGCAGAGGTTATTAACCACTCCTCGGCCACTGGCTCCCTATCTGCTGTGACGAGCTCTGGCTCTCTTAGGCACAGGAGCCCCAGCGAAAGAGGGACAGTTGGAGTTAGCTTCTCAGCAGATGACCTTGCTGAAGAGGAAAGGTTATGAATTATTTGTGCAGAATTATTTAAATTTATGGCTTTAATGATTAATTTATAAAGGCAAGTTTGAAATTATCTCAGCTACTCTTTATGGTATTTTTTGCAATCCCCAAAACATAGTGATTTTTGTTTCATAGCACATTTTTTCTTTAAATCACCACTTTTACCTCTGAGGACGAATGCTGTCCTTTAGGAGGGAGCCCTGTCTATTTTGTTCATGAATTTATTCCTAGTGCCTGAGAGAGTCTCTAGTACTCAGTAAATATTTACTGTGTTAATTTGTTGATGGCAGTGAAGCTAACCATAGATTAAAATCAATAAAAGCGTGGTAAGCATTAGATACTCTTGCCTGGAAAATCCCGTGGACGGAGGAGCCTGGTAGGCTACAGTTCATGGAGTCGTGAAGAATTGGACACGACTGAGTGACTTCACTTTTACTTTTCACTTTCATGCATTGGAGAAGGAAATGGCAACCCACTCCAGTGTTCTTGCCTCGAGAATCCCAGGGACAGGGGAGCTTGGTGGGCTTCCGTCTATGTGGTCGTGCAGAGTCAGACACGACTGAAGCGACTTAGCAGCAGCAGCAAGCATTAGGTATCAGACTAGTATTATTTGAGCTTCAAAAATAAGCTCTTGTTTATAGAAATATAAGGCAGCTTATCTGGCTTTCCAGGTGGGGCTAGTGGTAAAGAAACGACCTGCGAATGCAGGGAGACATAAGAGATGTGGGTTCGATGCCTGGGTTTGGGAGATCCCCTGGAGGAGGGCATGGCAACCCAATCCAGTATTCTTACCTGGAGAATCCCATGGACAGAGGAGCTTGGCAAGCTGCAGTCCATAGGGTCACACAGAGTTGGACACAACTAAAGCAACTTAGCCCACAAACAAGGCAGCTATTTAGAATATCACTTTCTTTTCTTTTCCTTTGTTTTCTTTCATCTTCTATCTCTTATCTATGGCATCTGCCATTACCAGAATGAAAAATTGGCACATGAGCCTTCTGAATGTGCTGCACTGAACTATACCGTGGCTCATGATCAGTCGTGTCCAACCCTTTGCAACCCCGTGGGCTGTAGCCCTCCAGGCTCCTCTGTCAAGGGGATTTACAAGGCAGGAGTACTGCAGTGGATTGCCATTCTCTTCTCCTGAACTATCTGTGTTCAAATGATTGAGACACATCTGTTCATCTTCTCTGAGCTGACACACAAAAAATGTAGGTTTTTCAAGGTCAAACGTAATACGTTTAAATATGTAAGTTTATCACAGGGTTAGAGAAAAACATAAATGCAATCCATTAGTAACTGGTAACAAGAAATAGTCTCTGTAATATTCACTCATTTTGTTAAGAAAAATGCACACGTGGGTTAGCCTTGATTACACACACATACACACACACACAGCAGAAAGGGTTTTTTTCGTTTTTTAAATTACAGATTGAACAAATTAATCCTTAAGGAACTCCCTGTTACTTTTGCAGCTGTTGTACAATGATAATTTTCAAACCTGGAGTTTCTATCCTCTGAAATGCTTGACAGGTCCAGAAATCCCCCAGACAGCCCAACTACTAACCTATCTGGAAACAATATTCATGAAGGGACTCCTTTGCTCTCTGGGTTTTGCCTTTACTAAATAATTACAGAATATCTTTTTAGTGTTACTGCAGGTGTGAATATTCACTGCATTCAGAACTTGTGTTTTGTTTTTTTTTTTTTTTTGTCTTGTTATAGTTTTCCAGAATCACTGCAGTCATTTCCCTCACTGAATTAGGATTCTCCAGCAAAACGGGATCAAGGGTGTGTACTAAGAGAGAGACAGTAAAAGGTTTACTTTAGGGAACTGACTCGTGATTGTGAGGCTAGCAATTCTGAAATCGGCAGGGCCGGCCAACAAGCTGAAACTTCCAGCAGAAGTTGATGGTACAGCCTTGAGTCTGAAGGCAGTCTGTAAACTGAATTCCTTCCTCCTTGGTAAACCTCAGTCTTTTCTCCTAGGGCCTTCAACTGATTGGATGAGATTTGCCCACAATATGGAGGGTAATCTGCCTTAAAGTCCCATATGTAAATATTAATCACACCTAAAAAATACTTTCACAGTAACCTCAAGACTGATGTTTGAGAAACAACTACCCACAATAACCAAGACAGTTGACTCATAAAATTAACCATCACACTCACCATCCTTCTACTGTTCAGAGGTCAGCATCTCTAAAAAGACTGTAGTTTACCCACACATATTTAGGGATCCTCCAACAATCTGTTTGAAAAATCTTGGTCAATAGATTTGCAAAGCAGCTGTATCCAGTTGATAGAAGAATTTCTCAGAATATCCTATCCTGGTTTAGACAATAAGGATGTGTTGGTAGTGTGGTAATAGCTGTCATTTGGGTCATATGCATAATATTAACTCTTGGTCAAGGAAAAATAGATATTGCTGAGAGTGTTAAGACATGCTGAATTATGGAGTTATTACCACTTTCTTGTTTCATGAGAGTGGCTTTTGGTTTAACACCATTTGTTTAGTGTAGTAAGTGAAATAATTGCCTCCTAATGGTATTCACTGGAGCAGGAAATGGCAACCCACTCTGTTCTTCTTCCCTGGGAAATTCCATGAACAGAGGAGCCTGGGGGGCTACAGTTCATGGGGTCACCAAAGAGTTGAACATGACTTAGCAACTAAACAACAACAGCAATAACAAAGATATTCACATCCTGGTCCCTAGATCTGTGAATCTGTTACCTTAAATGGCAAAAGAAACTCTGGGACCCTATTTCAGAATACTTCCTCTTCCACAAAAAACAAAAAACTGTTCTGTGGTGATTATTAATCTTTAGTGATACAGGAGCTAAGCTTATAACCAATATGCTCCATTCAAAGACACATTTATCTAATATACTTTAATGCCATATAATTGTATTGCCAGCAGCTACCCCATCAATACTCCCACTTGGACTTTTCCATGACAATGAAATGTTACCTTCTTTAATGAATACCCCTTCTCGTCTACCTCATAAGTTTGTAGCCGTAAACCTGAATGTTATCTTAAATCCAGCTCTTTCCTTCGGAGCCTGAACAGCCTTTTCTTTTGAATGTCTGATATCCCAGTCCTTGTGCATTTTTACTGCCCCTCTCTAATTCATTTAGGCCATCAGTTATTCCTCCTTCTTTCTGAAAAAGCTTCCTAGCAGGTTCCTCTAAAATATTTTACCTTTCTTTCCAGCCATCCTACATGTAGATGCTTCCCTAATCATTCTCATATTTAATTTATATTCTGCCCATCCACTACATATGATGATATTCCCAAAGCTCTAACCAGCCCCTTTATTGCCCAGACAAATTTCCAAGATTACTTTCCTGCCTTAATTCACTTTTATTATCAAAATTATTTAAAGAATAAATCAGGTTCTCAAGACTATAAGAAGTCCTCAAGATATACCAAATGCTCCTAACAAAATCTCACACATTTGTCAGATATGTTGATTTACTACTTGGTAGCACACATTCTTTGGCTTTCTGTGTGAAACCCATACAAAGGACAGTGGGCAGCTTTCTATCTGGAAGGCATGACCTGAAGGTAGAGTAACTAGACATTTGATCCCAACCCAGCCTATCTTGGGAGAAGGAAATGGCAACCCACTCCAGCGTTCTTGCCTGGAGAATCCCAGGGACGGCAGAGCCTGGTGGGCTGCCGTCTATGGGGTCGCACAGAGTCGGACACGACTGAAGCGACTTAGCATCAGCAGCAGCAGCCTATCTTGTTTCCATACTCTTCGTGTTCCAAGTTTCCTGGATCTTTCTAGACTCTTCCTTGGCTTCTTTCTAGGTTCTTGGTCCCTTTGCTGTTCAGACTCAGAAGCAAATATATTGGTAATTTTCAAAAGGTATTTTTTAAATGAACATAGGAACAAAATACAGTCGCACATGCATATAAATAAAGTTTCTAGAGAGATAACAAACTGCACCAAAGAACTTTAATATCCCACTATTTCCGTATGGTATCAAGATTCTAGAAATATAATAATCTCAGTAATATTATCTTTTGCCTGCAGTTCTAAATAGGTTATGTCTACTCTTTCAACAGGATAGGAAGAGTGACGCCTCATATGTTGCATATGTGCTCCTCCAAAGCAATCAGATTCATAAACCCAGTCATGCTTTGTCTTATAGATCCATAGAAACAGTAACATTTCATCTGACTCCAAACCCTATGATGAAAGCAATAGGAATGGAAATCATCACCTTTATTCAACTTTGCAAATATCATCCTTACCACTTTAGTTGGTATCTGATTAGCATCCAGGGAAAATTACCCGAAAACCATCTGTGGCATGGCCTCTAGCCCAGAAGAGTATCCTAAGTCCTACAATTCTGACCCCAAACTTATAATTTTATGAATGAAGAAATAGAGGTCCAGGGAAATGAAAGAACTTTAATAAGTACTACAGGTTTAGTGGCTGAGCTGAAATTAGAAGGCAGATCCCCTGACTTTTTATCTTCTCTGGTGTGTGCTTCATTGTTTTGTCCATCACACATTGAGGGAATAAAGATTTACTATTTCAGATAATGATTTAAGAGAACAGAGGATTACATGCATGCACTTCCAGTTTGCGTATGCATCTTACTTTAAAAAATTTTAAAGCGAAACCTGGGCATATTCCCATTTTATTATTCTTGGAAGCTAGGTTAATCTTTTGAAAGCTTTGGTTTGAGAACTTCAATATAATTATTGGCCATCTTTTATAGGGATTATCTTGAACTGTTAGAAATGGCTCAGCCTAAATAAATATGTGACTTGATTTCTTTACTAGGTTCCAGGTCATCTCCTTATTTCCAAAGCTAATGAAATTGAATTTTTGTTGGAAAATTCCTCTACCAGACATTTAATTCTGTTCCTCTGAAATTACCATTTGAAAGACATTGATTGAAACAACTGAAAACTGAACATTTGTCAGGAAAAAAAGTTAAAAGCAATTTGCCCACACCCTAGTATGAGTTATGGCTTTTTTTTAACTTATACCTTGAAGGAGAAAAAGTGGAAGCAGTGACAGATTTTATTTTCTTGGGCTCCAAAATCACTACTGACAGTGCCTGCGGCCATGAAATTAAAAGACTCTTGATCCGTGGAAGGAAAGCTATGACAAACCTAGATTGCTTATTAAAAAGCAAAGTCATCACTTTGCCAAAAAAGGTCCATTTAGTCAAAGCTATGGTTTTTCTGGTAGTCATGTATGGATGTGAAGTGAAAGTTGCTCAGTTGTGTCTGATTCTTTGCAATCCCATGGACTGTATAGTCGGACAGTCGGAATTCTCCAGGCCAGAATACGGGAATCGGTAACCATTCCGTTCTCCAGGGGATCTTTCCAACCCAGGGATCGAACCCAGGTCTTCCCCACTGCAGGTGGATTCTTTACCAGCTGAGCCACCAGAGAAGCCCAAGAATATTGGAGTAGGTAGCCTATCATTCTGCAGCAGATCTTTCCGACCTAGGAATTGAATCGGGGTCTCTTGCATTGCAGGTGGGTTCTTTACCAGCTGAGCTCCCAGGGAAGCCCATATGTATGTGAGATGGACTATAAAGAAGACTGAGCACTGAAGAATTGATGCTTTTGAGCTGTGATGCTGGAGATGACTCTTGAGAGTCCCTTAGACTGCAAGGAGATTAAACCAGTCAATCCTAAAGGAAATCAACACTGATTATTCATTGGAAGGACTGATGCTGAAGCTCAAGCTCCAATACTCTGGCCTCCTGATGTGAAGAGCCGACTCATTGGAAACGACCCTAATGTTGGGAAAGATTGAAGGCAAAAAGGAGAGAGGAGTGGCAGAGGATAAAATGGTTACACAGAATCACCTAAATGGACATGAATTTGAGTGAACTCTGGAAGATAGGGAAGAACAGAGAAGCCTGGCCTGCTGCTGTCCGTGGGGTCACAGAGTTGGACATGACTTAGCAAATGAACAACAATAGAACAAACAAAGAATCTTGATTAAATGAAAATTGCCATGAAATGAAATAGGTGTATATTACAGATTAAGTACACTCTAAAAGTTTTTTTTTTAATATCTCCTTACAGAATCTATTATTTTAATCTAATAGGTGAGATTAACAAACTATTTACAAAACAAATGCTGTGAATTTAAGAAATGATAAGCTTAAGGTCTTTAGGTCTCCTAGGACTTTGGCTTCTGATTAAGATGTACAACAACATAAGAGTCTACTATTCTTACTGTGATAGGAAGAACAAGCAAGATGATCTTCAAAATCACAGTAGCCTTTTTAAATGCAGCAGAAAATGAATGTCAAAAGAAATCTGAACAAACTAAGTTCCAGGAAAGAACAAGTCCTTCATGATAGAGAAGCAACTCATAACTTCCTTCATCCCTTACAGAAGAAAAAGACAATAACTCACTATAGATGAGGAGTAAAGAAAAACCAGCTGAATATTTAGCAAATATTTAATGGCTGTACTTAAGCTAGTGTGATGAATGAAAATCCCAAAGAGCCCCTGTTACAGAGTGGGTCTACATCACCCACTAACTCTTTTGTAGACTGTCTTAAGTGCACAAAGCTAGTATATCAATACTGGAGGTGGGCAGTAGGTCAAGAAAGACCCTTAAAATACCTGAGGACCACTTGTTCAGTCTCTCAGTTGTGTCTGACTCTTTGAGAGCCCATGGACTGCAACACGCCAGGCTCCTCTGTCCTTCCCTATTTCCCAGAGTTCACTCAAATTCATGTCCATTAAGTCAGAGAAGCTGTCTAACCATCTCATCCTCTGCCACCCCCTTCTCCTTTTGCTTTCACTTTTTCCAACCATCTTTTCCAACGGATCTTTCCAATTGGATCTTTTCCAATGAATTGGCTCTTTGCATCTGGTGGCCAGAGTATCGGAGCTTGAGCTTCGGCATCAGTCCTTCCAATGAGTATTCAGGGTTGATTTCCTTTAGGATTGATTGATTGGTTTGATCTCCTTGCAGTCTAAAGGACTTTCAAGAGTATTCTCTAGCACTGCAGTTCAAAAGCATCAATTCTTCGGTGCCCAGCCTTCTTTATGGTCCAACTCTCACATCTCTGCATGACTACTAGAAAAACCATAACTTTGACTAGACGGGCCTCTGTCAGCAAAGTGATGTCCCTGTTTTTTAATATGCTGTCTAGGTTTGTCATAACTTTCCTTCCAAGGGGCAAGTGCCTTTTAATTTCATGGCTGCAGTTGCCATCCGTGCTGATTTTGGAATCCAAGAAAATAAAGTCTGTCACTGCTTCCACTTTTTCCCCTTCTATTTGCCATGAAGTGATGGGACTGGATGCTATGACCTTAGTTTTCTGAATGCTGCATTTTAAGCCAGCTTTTTCACTCTCCTCTTTCACCCTCATCAAGAGACTCCTCAGTTCCTCTTTACTTTCTGTCATTACAGTGTTATCATCTGGATATCTGAGGTTGTTGATATTTCTCCTGGCAATCTTGATTTTAGCTTGTGATTCATCCAGTCTGGCATTTCACATGATGTACTGTACATATATGCCAAATAAATGGGGTGACAATATATAGCGTTGACATACTTCTTTTCCAGTTTGGAACCAGTCAGCTTTTCCATGTCTGATTCTCACTGTTGCTTTTTGACTTGTATACAGGTTTCTCAGGAGACAGGTAAGGTGGTCTGGTATTCTCATCTCTACGAATTTTCTACAGTTTGTTGTGATCTACATAATCAAAGGCTTTGGCGTAGTCAATGAAGCAGAAGTCAGTGTTTTTCTAGAATTCCCTTGTTTTCTCTGTGATCCAATGAATGTTGGCAGTTTGATCTCTGGTTTCTCTGCCTTTTCTAAGTCCTTCTTGTACATCTGGAAGTTCTCAGTTCTTGGACCACTAGTGGCTGCTGAAGAGCAGGAGTGGGACAGAGTTGATGAAACAAATTCCATCAAAGCTTTCATTGTATGGAAAGCAGCAGCAAACAGATTCTAAATATAGAGAGTTGTAAAAGTGGAATAATATCCCCTATTTGAGATAGTAAGGAATCTACCTTAACTGGGTGCATACAGAGGCTGCACAAAATCTGAGTGAGATATTCTGATGTGAAAACTTCTGGAAGCAGAACTTGAGAGGAAAAAGAACCATCCAGTTACCCAAAGGCTGACAACCAGTCTGTAGAGCAACAGAGACTTCTTGAATCTCACCAAAGCTTAGATACTAAGCTGTGCAAGAAAGTTATGGTTCTGCCCTCAAAGTATTTGAAGCCAGTGGTTAACTAAATCTAAGTGAAGTCACGAAAAAATAACCAAGTTCAGCTCATCTACAGATTAGTTTGAGTTAGCTTTCAAGTCTAGTTGTCTGACTGAAGAAAAGGTGTGCCTTTTCCTGGGGTAGATATTATTTACTTTGATCCTTTAGTACATTGTTCAGCACCATATATAAAATTACAAGAAATACAAAGAAGGAATTAGAGGTGACCTGTGGTCAAGAGAAGATAGTCATTAGAGGCAAACATAGAAATGCTTCAGATGTTGAAATGATCAAATAGGAACATTAACATAATTATGATATGTATGTTACAGAATCTATTGTAAAATGGTACAAATGCATGAAGACATGGAAATTTCATCAAAGCAATGGAAATTATCATTTAAAAAAGGAAATTCTAGAAACATATAATATCAGAAAATTTTTTGGATATTCAGTTCAGTTCAGTTCAGTTGCTCGGTCATGTCCGACTCTTTGCAACCCCATGAATCGCAGCACGCCAGGCCTCCCTGTCCATAACCAACTCCCGGAGTTCACTCAGACTCATGTCCATCGAGTCGATGGGCATAACTGTATATAAAAAAGAAAAGAATCAGTTTACTTGAAGACAGGCAAAATAAATTATTCAAACTGAAAAAGATGAAAAATCCAGAGTCTAAGTAAAGCCTTAAAAGAAGAACAAACTCAGCTCATCTCAGTTTTGACTCGAGGTCTATGGGATAATACTACATATCAAGCATATGTGTAATTGAATTCTCAGAGTAAAGAGAGAATGAGCAGAAAAATATTTGAACAACTAAAGGCTGGGGAATGATCTAAAATTGATGAATGGCATTAAACCATAGATTCAAAAATCCCTGTAACCCCTAGCAGAATATATACAAATTTTATACCTACCTACCCCAGAGTTAAACTGATAAAAATCAAAGATAAAGAGAAAATCTTAGAAGTATCTGGGGTGGGTATTGAGGTGGGGATGTGTATATTGAGGAAAGACATGCCATACAGGAAAGCAATAAGAATTATACCTGACTTCTCATCAGAAATAGAGAAGAGAATGGAATGCATCATTCCTTCCAAAGAAATCCCAGGGCTGATCGCCTTCAGAATGGACTGGTTGGATCTCCTTGCAGTCCAAGGGACTCTCAAGAGTCTTCTCCAACACCACAGTTCAAAACCATCAATTCTTCGGCCCTCAGCCTTCTTCACAGTCCAACTCTCACATCCATACATGACTGCTGGAAAAATGAGTGAACCCCGGGAGATGGTGATGGGCAGGGAGGCCTGGCATCCTGCGATTCATGGGGCTGCAAAGAGTCAGACACGACTGAGTGACTGAACTGAACTAAACTGAACTGACTAAACAGACCTTAGTCGGCAAAGTAATGTCTCTGCTTTTGAATATGCTATCTAGGTTGGTCATAACTTTCCTTCCAAGGAGTAAGCATCTTTTAATTTCATGGCTGCAATCACCATCTGCAGTGATTTTGGAGCCAAAAAAAATAAAGTCTGACACTGTTTCCACTGTTCGCCCATCTATTTCCCATGAAGTGATGGGACCGGATGCCATGATCTTTGTTTTCTGAATGTTGAGCTTTAAGCCAACTTTTTCACTCTCCTCTTTCCCTTTCATCAAGAGGCTTTTTAGTTCCTCTTCACTTTCTGCCATAAGGGTGGTGTCATCTGCATATCTGAGGTGATTGATATTTCTGCCAGCAATCTTGATTCCAGCTTGTGCTTCCTCCAGTCCAGCGTTTCTCATGATGTACTCTGCATATAAGTTAAATAAGCATGGTGACAGTATACAGCCTTGACCTACTCCTTTTCCTATTTGGAACCAGTCTGTTGTTCCATGTCCAGTTCTAACTGTTGCTTCCTGACCTGCATACAAATTCCTCAAGAGGAATGTCAGGTGGTCTGGTATTCCCATCTCTCTCAGAATTTTCCACAGTTTATTGTGATCCACATAGTCAAAGGCTTTGGCATAGTCAATAAAGTAGAAATAGATGTTTCTCTGGAACTCTCTTGCTTTTTCCATGATCCAGTGGATGTTGGCAATTTGATCTCTGGTTCCTCTGCCTTTTCTAAAACCAGCTTGAACATCAGGAAGTTCATGGGTCACGTATTGCTGAAGTCTGGCTTGGAGAATTTTGAGCACTACTTTACTAATGTGTGAGATGAGTGCAATTGTGCAGTAGTTTGAGCATTCTTTGGCATTGCCTTTCCTTGGGATTGGAATGAAAACTGACCTTTTCCAGTCCTGTGACCACTGCTGAGTCTTCCAAATTTGCTGGCGTGTTGAGTGCAGCACTTTCACAGCATCATCTTTCAAGATTTGAAATAGCTCAACAAGTATTCCATCACCTCCACTAGCTTTGTTCATAGTGATGCTTTCTAAGGCCTGCTTGACTTCACATTCCAGGATGTCTGGCTCTAGATTAGTGATCACACCATCGTTATTATCTGTGTCGTGAAGATTTTTTTTGTACAGTTCTTCCATGTATTCTTGCCACCTCTTCTTAATATCTTCTGCTTCTGTTAGGTCCATACCATTTCTGTCCTTTATCGAGCCCATCTTTGCATGAAATGTTCCTTTGGTATGTCTAATTTTCTTGAAGAGATCTCTAGTCTTTCCCATTCTGTTGTTTTCCTCTATTTTCTTTGCATTGATCACTGAAGAAGGCTTTCTTATCTCTTCTTGCTCTTCTTTGGAACTCTGCATTCAGATGCTTATATCTTTCCTTTTCTCCTTTGCTTTTCAATTCTCTTCTTTCCACAGCTATTTAGACAGCCATTTTGCTGTTTTGCATTTCTTTTCCATGGAGATGGTCTTGATCCCTGTCTCCTGTACAGTGTCACGAACCTCATTCCATAGTTCATCAGGCACTCTATCTATCAGATCTAGGCCCTTAAATCTATTTCTCACTTCCACTGTATAATCATAAGGGATTTGATTTAGGTCATACCTGAATGGTCTAGCGGTTTTCCCTACTTTCTTCAATTTGAGTCTGAGTTTGGCAATAAGGAGCTCATGATCCGAGCCACAGTCAGCTCCTGGTCTTGTTTTTGTTGAGTGTATAGAGCTTCTCCATCTGTGGCTGCAAAAAATATCATCAATCTGATTTTGGTGTTGACCATCTGGTGATGTCCATGTGTAGAGTCTTCCCTTGTGTTGTTGGAAGAGGGTGTTTGCTATGACCAGTGCATTTTCTTGGCAAAACTCTGTTAGTCTTTGCCCTGCTTCATTCTGCATTCCAAGGCCAAATTTGCCTGTTACTCCACGTGTTTCTTGACTTCCTACTTTTGCATTCCAGTCCCCTATAATGAAAAGGACATCTTTTTTGGGTGTTAGTTCTAAAAGGTCTTGTAGGTCTTCATAGAATCGTTCAGCTTCAGCTTCTTCAGCATTACTGGTTGAGGCATAGACTTGTCAAATCTCCTGAAACTCATGATCAGTGAAATTACACTTCTATAATTTTTCAAAAGCAATCAAAACATAAATATCCAGAAGCAAAAACATTAGTAATCATGTGGTCTAGAATAAAATTAAGCACTGAAGAGCAAGGGATAGATTGCTATAATCTCCTGAGTCACTGATACATTCTTTGATCAGCACTCATTCTCTGACGGCTGCTCAGGTGGCTCAGTAATAAAGAATCCACCTACCAATGTAGGTGACTTAAGAGACACAGGTTCGATCTCTGGGTTGGGAAAATCCCCTGGAGTAGGAAATGGCAACCCACTCCAGTAGTCTTGCCTGGAGAACCCCATGGACAGAGGAGCCTGGTGGGCTACAGTCTATGGGGCCACAAAGAGTCGGACATGACTTAGCAACTGACCGTGCATGTGTGCATTCTCTACACTGAGTGAATGCCCAGGAGAGAGGATAGGCTCGCCCAACAAGGTTTGTTGCTTTGTTTGAGATAAATAACTTTCTTATCTTACACTGTTACAGATGTGCTTGTATGGTACACAGAGCAATTCATTCTTGTCTCAAATTCTTATAGTAATCAAATCAAGGTAATATATAAAAAGTATGATTTTATAAAAAGCATGATACCAGAAAACCCAAACTATTTCTTAGCATAATTATACCTTTATTGACATGAATACCTTTATTCATACATAAATATAATATGTATACTAATATATTAATATAAACACATACATTAAGTATATTTAACTTAATGTCCTGAAAAATAATGCTAGAGGCCATGATCTAATTTGTATTAAAACAACTAATATTACTCCTACCAAATATTTTAATTCTTTGAAATGTCAACTCTGCCATATATTAATTTAAAAAAAAACCTAAAATTAGAAATTTTCCAATTATTGGTCATGTACCTTAGCAAGCTGAGCATTTCTTACATGATGAAACTAAGCAGCAGAAATAACCCCATCGAAGACCATGAAAGGGATGGCTGTAATGATCACATTGGGGCAGGTTTCAAACAGATCCACCATTTAAAAAGTGGAGTCAGTCTCTTAGAATGATAACTAGTTGGAATAGTGAAAAGAATTTGTGATCATAAGACTGGGGCAAAGGTGAGTTAGGACAAGGGAGCTTTAAACCATTTGATGCAAAAGAGAGAAAGAAAAGGAAACTAAGACTCTTGTGGGCACTTTTTAGAATATGTTGTCATTTAATTACGTCAATAGCCCTACAAACTTGGATGCTGAAATACTGAGATGCTGAAATACAGCTAGGTTCAGATACTGAGTGGCTTGCTGGAACTTCACGCAGTGAACATATGGCAAAGCCAGCTCATTCTAAGCCCACATTTTCATAATGATCATATTCTGTATAGCCCAAGGGATATGAAGATCAGGTAATTTAGAGGAAATACATTTCACCTCAACAGAAGTAAAAATGTCTAATGATCAGTGTTGTCTAATCAAGAAACAGGTGCCTTAGAAAGTAAAAAACGCTCGATCATTAGGGCTATGCATGCAGTACGGGGAAGACCATCTCTTAGAGACTGCAGGAAGGCAATTCTCTTACTGGGTAGGAAACCGGAAAGATGACTTCCAAAGCTTTTTCAAGTCTATAACTTCACAAAGCCTTCTAGTAGGTTAGTGGGTTTTCGGCTACAACTAAAAATGAAATAAAGAAATGGAAAATAAAGGAACCAGACTACAAGCCTGTAGTCCCGTTTAGTATATGCAGCATAATCTTAAATCAGCAGAACTTCTTCTTTTTATGTGCTGGAAAACATGGTTCAGAATATCAAAACTGTCAAGAAATGAGCCTTGAAAAACCATGTATGCTTGGTCACTGTCCTTTTTATTCTTCCTGGTGTAGAAAAAGAGAGATTCTTAATAAAGTTTATCGTAGTTGTTTCTAACACTATATCATCTTAAACTTGAGAAATTTACAAACAGGTTAAAAGGTGAATGTATTTGTATACTGATTAAACACTTACTTAATGAAAATAATATTTTGTGCTGCAATAACTGTGATTCAAAAGTATACCAGAATAGCAATGTGCAGGAACAATGCATAAGGCTTTGACTAGCAAGTCATGATGGTATAAGAGAAGAAGATGACCAAGACCATGTAAAAATCTGACATAATGCAAATATTTTTCTTTAAAAACTTTGGTTTAATTATAGCAGAAGATTATTTCATAGCTTATTTAAATAAAAATAAATAGAAAATTGCATCTTAACTCCTTTTTAAGAAAATACATTATTTTTAGTTTGAAAACTGCTACCTACCTTGAACAGTTTCAGCTATTATAAGCTCATCTTTATAAAATATTTGATAATTTTTTATTCACTGCACACCATATAAGAAGGGATCAGTGCTTTTGTCATTGAAATTCAATCATAGATCTACCTATAGCCATTTAGTTCTAATGCATTTTGAAGGATAAAATATTTCCTTACCAGAAGTCTTTAACATGTCCTAAAGGTTTTTGTTTTGTTGTGTTTCCTGGTTAAACATACAAACCAAAAAACTAAATATTTTATTTAGCCCTCAAACACCCACACACCCAAGTGAACTGAAAGCACCAAGTTTAGATCCCCTCTCTCTTCCTTTTTTTTTTTTTTTTGGTCTACAAAAAGGCAAAGAGATAAATGAGGCCAGATTCATAATTTTCCAAAACATTATGAGGTGGCTGTTTTCACTGCTTCAGAATTTTGCTGAAAGATAATTGACTTCTGCTTTGACGGTTTTGTTTCTGTTACTATAAATCTTCACATCGCTTGCTTCTAATAATGCCACAGCTATTAAAGTGAGGTTATGTGTAATTTCTATGACACAGTTTTTCTAGCAAAGTGTGAAAGTATAGAATAATAATAAACCATCACTCATCAGTTTGTGTTTGTGTGTGTGTTATCATTGGGGTAGCAGTTTGCATTCATCATTTTATAGTTATGCATAATTAATACATGTCTTCTAACTAATAGTTAATATGTAATTAGGAAATTCAAACTCCAAAACATTGACATGAAACCTGTAAATTCCTAATGGAAAATTCCACATTGAAGATTTTTATAAAAGTGCCTACCAGTATTTGCTATTGCAGTTACTTTTTGAAAGAAAAAACTCAGGCAGAAATCTAACATAACCCCTCCTGGAATTTCATGTTCATTTCAACTTCAAACAAAAACAAAGTAGGCATGGAAGTAGAAAACACAAAAAAAAGATCTTATAGAGGAATTTATTTGTTATTTAAGTATTTGATTAATACTGAAATGCATTGAAAAGGAGTTTTTACAAGGTAATGTTTTTGTTTTGTTCTACATTTGAGATTGATATGCCTTTCTAAATTAAACTTACGCACAAGCAAGGGAGAAGCACTAATGCTTGTGAGAATATTGATGTTTGCTTGATTTAAGATGAGGAACAGAAAGGGAAGAGTCTACACTGCTAAACCATTGATGGTTTCTTATTTGCAAAATCACTCTAAAAGTCAGCAAAGCTTTGTGGGAATTATTTTTAAGAATAGATTGTGCTCAACTTTCTCTTATATGGTTCCAAATGTGATGAAAAAAATTATTCTGTTTTGCTTATTTCAGATTCTTATTTCAAAGAACTTCCAACTCTTCTCCACTGTGCAGCAAAATTTGGGTTAAAGAACTTGGCTGTTCATTTGCTTCAATGTTCAGGAGCAACCAGGGCATCTAAGATAAAAAATTTGGAAGGTTCAGATCCAGCACATATTGCTGAGAGGCATGGTCACAAAGAACTCAAGAAAATCTTTGAAGACTTTTCAGTAAGTTGTTTTTTTTCCATTTTATCTCAAAAACTGTTTTTATAAAATTAGTGTGTGTTTGTACATGTACATTGCTCTTTTAACAGTGATGCTACTATACGGCTAGTTTGTAGTGTCTGTTGGTTCTGAGTCATTGGTTGTCTTAAGTGTTTTGCAAGATTAGTCCATTTGTTTTAATATTGCCATGAACCAGCTCTGATTCCATACTCCCACCCCTAAATAACCCTTTTTGAAACTTATCTGGCCTTTCTGACTTCCAAATAACCTGTTCAGTATTGGAAAGGAGTTGATACAAAGGAAATGAAGACCCATTACTTTTCGTCTTTTGTTCAAAAGTCTTAAGTAAGACATTATTAGGCCCATGAAATAAGTACTCATTAGGTTAAAGGAATACATTTTTATAACCATTCAAAAAGTCTATCCAATAAAAAGCTAACTCATGTTAAGTTTCTTTCTGGTATGTGACTCCTTTTCTCTCTCTGTTAAGTCCCAGTTGCTTTTTGTATAACTTGAGCTTGAAGTCCTAAATTTTAGAACACCCTTTGAAGGATATTAGCTTTGTAAGAATGACGGCAAAGGACAATTCTTTTTGCAGTTTTTTTATTTTTATTTTTTAATGGGAGGAAAATTGCCTTACAAAGTGTTGTGTTGGTTTATGCCGTCCAGCAATGCGAATCACCACAGTTTTACATATATCACCTCCCTCTTGAGCCTCCCTCCCCGCCCCCTCCAGCCTACCCCTCTGGATCATCACAGAGCTCCAGGCTGGGCCCCCTGTGTTATTCAGCAGCTTCCCACCAGCTATCTGTTTTACACCTGATGATGTATACATGTCTATGCTACTTTCTTCGTTTACAAGGGACAATTTTGAAGGAGAGGATAATACCTTAGTACATAAAACACACTTTGTGTTTCCATAGTCAAATTTAGAAAAGCAATTATTTTCTGTTTGTAACAAAGGTGTGTACATTTTGCTTGAGAAAATGAATTATAATACTTCTGATGGCTCTTAGGAAATATAGTAGTCAATTACCGTGTTGGTGAATATGTCAAAATTTGTCTTTGGTTTCTCAAAAGATAAATAATTTTATTGCCAGTGAACAGTTAATAGAGAACATTGAAATGCTTCTGGTCATTTTAGCATATATTCTGATTATTAGATTAAGTCACTATAATGTTGGACTAATGAAAATCATCAGTATTTCTTATTGCCAGAGGACAAAATGATAACCAATCTAACTTTTTTCCCCACTTTTAAGAATAACAAATGGTCATTGAAGAGTATTGGTATCATCTACTATCTGGATTTATAATAAGATATCTTTTGCTTGTAAAAGAATACAGAAATTAATACAAAAATATATACAGAAATTAATAAACTACTTTTTAATCTTATATGTCCTTCAAATGAGTAATAAGCATAACTTTTACTCCTGGAAAGGTTTTATATAGTGATTGTCACATATCTGGTGAGTATAGTTATTTTAGTCATTATCCACTGTGTATAGTCATTGACCAATGCAACATGCCAGGTAAGTCAATGAGTCAATTCAGTTCAACCTTGTACACTGACACACGGTACTATTGTTCATTACATCCTGGGTACTCAATTCTACACAACTTTATATTCAAAATTCTAACCACTGTTGGACTTAAAATTCCTCTTGAAAGTTTTCAACATCCAGGGTTACTTTCTAAGATAAATTGACTTTCAAAGGGTTATCCATCCACTCCTGGTTCTCCAGTGAGGACTCAACTTTAACAGATGCAGCCCCGTGCACACGACATATGCTTCGTAAATAATATGGTACTAAATAATAACAACAGCAGGTATGAAAGCTAGTATGAGGGTAGGATTCAGTGGACGTGGAAAATGAATTTTCTCTTGCACATCCTCTGGGTATTTATACCTTTGCTTCTGCAATAATAGCACTGATATTTTATTGACATCATTGTCTTTAGGTGACTTAGTATTTACTCTTTCACTGTGGCTGCATTATTCAGGGTTATACTTGATAATTATTCTATTAAATTTGACAAACTCTTTTTTGTATTCTGTCTTTTTGTTAGTAGTTTGCATTTTGCCTGTATGTCTATAGTAGACATTGCCATTATAGCTAGGATGGAGCAATTATTTTTCAAATGTATGTTTTGCTGTTACTATAGCTGAAGGAAGTGCCTGTAGTTGTTGTAAGGGACAGCATTTTTATAAGCACATTTTATGGCTATGAATAGTTTTAGGTACAGTAATTTTGCAAGATACCAAAGGTTCTTTTGTAAATGTGTGGTTAAGGAAATAAGAATGTATGAATTAGCTTGTGACATGCATGGTAAAGGGTGTTTCCTATTGATTTTTTCTTCTAATATTCTTCTGATGACCAGTTTTATTTAAAATAAATCCAATAATCTTATCTGCTTGTTGAAAGTATGTCAGATAAACACATGATGAAATTTTATACTCTAAGTTATAATAGCTATGTCTTTTTAAGAGTATATCTAAACTTAATAGAGAAAATGTGCAATCTATTTGCATTGCTAAAATGCTTTATTGTTTCTTTCATAATATTTATACAGCTTCAATGTTATAATCACATTCTGATAGATCTCAGAGTTGTCGCATATGCATTCAAATGTTCCATGAGCTATTTTTCAGAATTGTTTAAAGAAATAGCTGTTCTTTCAGTTTGAGGTTTATAATCCACCAATTGACCATACTTCTGCACTGCAGAAATATATATTTTTAAATTCAAACGTACCCCCAACTGATTTACTGATTTCTTCAATTATTCCTAATCCTCCATCAGTGAAACACTGTTCATTTTAGAATCTCAGAAGGTATTACAACACAGTGAGTTTGGTCATGACTGAATAAAATTGGAAGAAGAAAAAGCCAATCATGATTTTTAAAAATCAAGGAAAAAAAAAAAGAGACTCCTTAGCAAACATTCATAAACAAAGAAGTGCCATCCATATCTCTAAGATATGTTAGCTAGATGAAGAAGAAGGAAGGAGGAAGCAGAGAAGGGGCCTCAGATCACTTTCCTGACATTTCTTCATGTCACTTTTTACTTTGAAAGGTTAATAATTTATACACAATCTATGAGCAGAGCCTTTCATTATTAATAGGTAGCTTAAAGAATCCTCCTGCTAATGCAGGAAATGCAGGTTTGATCCCTGGGTTGGGAAGATCCCCTGGAGACAGAAAGAGCAACCCTCTCCAGTATTTTTGCCTAGGAAATCCCATGGACAGAGGAGCCTGGCAGGGGACAGTGCTTGGGGATCACAAAAAGAGTCGGACACGACTTAGCAACTAAAGAACAACTATGTGAGACTTGGCACTTCATGCTTCGCTAGCTATCTAATTAATACCTACACTTGTTTTATGCTTGCTGTACTATTTTAGATAAAAACCATAGATTTCTATAACTCATAAAGTCTTTTAAATAAACTACTCAATTTTCAGTTTCTAACAATGCCTTCTGAGATAATTAATGTGAAAAGTGGATGGACAGAGGTAAATGATTAGTATTTAAATCCACAATTGTGTGTGAACCACAGTTTGCTTCAAAGGACTTGAGAAAATCTAACTATTTCAGATATCAAGTAGCAATCCTGACAACTAATTCCATCCTCTAAAAACTTATCTTTTAAGTAAAAAATAACAGAAATTTTGAAACTAAACTGAAACTTGGCTACAGATTGTGAGATACTTTGTGATTTCAGAGAAAGTGCACAGCAAAAATTAGAATATGTTTTAAGCAAAATAAGTGATACTTCTTTGTGTTATCCTCAGTAGGTTACCCTATTTATCCCCATCAGTTTAAACATTTTACAACATGATTACCTCGTGTATAAATAGAGGAATACATCCTCCTCTGTGGGTTTGCTGTGGAATCGGAGAGCCAACAGACATTTGTTGTTGTTCATTTGCTGAGTCATGTCCAGCTCTTTGCAACCCCATGGACTGCAGCACCGCAGGCTTCCTTGTCCTTCACTATCTCCCAGAGTTTGCTCAAACTCATGTCCATTGAGTCGATGATACCATCCAACCATCTCATCTCTGTCACCCTCTTCTCCTCATGCCCCCAATCTTTCCAGCACCAGGTTCTTTTCTAATGAGCTGGCTCTTCACATCAGGTAGCCAAAGTTTTCGAACTTCAACTTCAGCATCAATCCTTCCAATGTATATTCAGGGTTGATTTCTTTTAGGATCGACTGGTTTGATCTCCTTGCTGTCCAAGGAACTCTCAAGAGTCTTCTCCAGCACCACAGTCTGAAAGCATCAGTTCTTAAGTGCTCAGCCTTCTTTATGGTTCAACTCTCACATCTGTACAGTATTCAGATAGCATCTTTTTTCTCCACCATAGTGTTCAATCACATAGTTTGGTGCATATATAAATAAGATCTTAATGATACATCATGTTCATGAAAATTTCAGAAATAGAAAATCCATTTTCCTTGTAGTTTCTCCAGTAGACTTTTCAAGAAGACTCCTAACTGAATGTTTCTCTTGCTTACATCTGTGATGGGACTCTTGTGACATCCTCCTGTCACTGACATAGCCTGACACTGCTATTTACACCTGTGGACAGTGGACTAGTGTGGGCTACTCTGTCTGTTTGTGTGTGCACTTGCTCCAGAAAGAGAGAGAGATGAAGATTGATTCTGTTGCCCTCTAGTGTCTGCCTGGTAGACAGTGACTCTGATCCTTTTCAAATGGTCAAGGGTTTGGAATGAAAGTACAAAGAGGTAAATTTTGAAGTGCCTGAAGTATCCATCCCTAATATAGCACAATGATTGACTGACTGGTGTAGGAAAGTAGGTTTTATGCTTAGCCCAGTGAACATTCATTCCTTTTGGCCCATTATTTCTCTCAATCTTGGCTTTGCTTATTTGATATCTTATATACTGTTTTGTTCTCTAGTGGATTATTACATATAATTTAGAACACACTGCTGCTGCTGCTGCTAATTCCCTCTAAATGGCAGCATATCCTGCTCTACTTATATAATTTTTCTTCCTTATAAGTCTAGAAGTTGATGAGGGGAATGGACTCCTCTCTCCTCCCAACATCAGCTGCAGGGGAAATGCTCAACATGTATTTATTCATTGATGGGAAAAAAAGGCAAGTATCAAATTTAAGGACTTGTTTGATATCACTGACCCAGTAATATCCTTAACTGGATCCCATGTTTTTAAAAATATGTTGCTCATATTCTTTCTATATTCAGGATTTTTTCAAGTTTAGGTTTAGAGTATTCATAGACAAATAACATAGCTGCTATCTTCGGTATTTATTTTTAATAGGCCAGCCTGCAGTGAATTTTAGAATTCTGGCCTTTGTTCAATATTGATGTTCTGTTAGAACTGAAGGAGGTGGAACCAGTCACATAACTGCACTTGACTGCATGCATTACAAATTCATGTCTCAGTTATGCTTTTGGAGCTACTTAGCAATCTCTTTCTAAAATCGCATTAAATGCACCACAGTGGAGCATTACAGATTTTTATTCTTCCCTAAGTCCTCAAACTCAGTTTTGATGCCCTAACTGTGCAATTCTAAACATCCTATTAAACTCCCTCAACTCCTTCGTCTTCTTTGTCAAATTTTTATCTTTCTTCTAGTCCTATGGTCTTGGGATTCAGCCAGGTTCAATTTGAATCCTAACTTCATCAAATACCACATTTCCATCCTTGGACAACCTCTTTGTTTTCTCTCAGCTTCAGTTTCTTTATCTGCAAATAGGAAAGATAATTCCTTACAGGGTGTTTAGGACTGGATGACATTAACGTGAACACAGTAAAGGCATAGTAGATCCGCAGTACATGATATTGCATTCACTTTATTTTCTTTTGATTTATTGTTATTCATATCAACTTGAGACCTCACCATCAATCATAACATCTCTCTTCATCCTTAATCTCTCCCATTATGTTGACTCTTCCCTAAACAAACATGTTCGAATATATACACATTCCCATCAGCCCTGCTTTCTCTTTGAACCCTTTTTTTAAGTCCAAGAACTAACTGAAAGAATGACTTTTCATTTCACTTATTTCTTTCCTCCTAACAACCCAAGCTTTGCATTCAGCCCAGTACTAAAGCTGCTCTGTCAAAGGCCATGAGTAATCTACCATAGATCAGATCCATTGGATTGCTCTCAAACTTTGGCACTGGCTTCCCTAACCCTGTCTTTTTCCTAAATCTCCACTGATCCTTTCCAACTTCCTGCTCTTACCCCACCAGCTGTGGTTCTTTCTACACAGTCTTCTCTCATGATTGATAGTCATTGTCTTTAGCCTGGACCTTCCTCCTGAATTAAGGTTCCAATTTTAGTTTTCAAACTGAATGTATACACATAGATATGTTACAGGCCTCTAGATCTCAACACACCCAAATGTTCCTTTTCTTTCATCCTGGCAAATGGCATAATTATCTGCAGTATTGAGTTGGTGAAAATTTGAAAGTCATTTTCAACTCCTAATTAGATAGTCACGAATGCATATACTATTTTCCATTTTTCAGATGAGGAAATAGATTTGTAGAGATGAAGTACCTTGTCCCAAAGTCACTCTGCTAAAAATATGTCTGACATAACCCTGAACCCATTCAGAGCCTCCCTCTTCCTCACACTACCCTGATTCAGCTATCAATTCGGTTAACTTAACAGTTGCACTTACACGTCATCTATCACATCTGTTCCTTCCTTTTCATTCTCTCTGTGGCTCTCTTGGTTTATACCTTATCTCCCTTTTGATCAGCTGTGCTGAAAAAGCCCCCAGGGAGGTCTTCCTTCTCAGTTTTGGCCTCAGATCATGCCATATCAGGCTGCACGCTCAGGACCCACCATGGCTTAGCCCAGCTCACTATTGTAGACATATCTTTAATTGTGCATACTCCTCAGACACCAAAGTCCATTTGTCCTTCCTTCATTTAATTATTAAAAGTTATTCCCTTTACCTAAACATTCCTTCCTCCTAAATAAAATATCCTGATCTCCTAAGCATGCCAAAATCTCAATTCAAACCAGCTATTCCAGGAAACTTTCATTAAAAATGGCTGTAGGTATCTACCTCCCCTATTATACATTCAATTTCCATCACAAACTTTAGCCTAATTTAGGAATATTATGTGCTAGAGGCTTAGGGCCTATGCTCAAGAGCTCCCTAAATACTGGCTCTGCTGCTTTCCAGCCGTGTGCCCTGACTAAGGGTTTCCCAGGTGTTCAGTGATAAAGAATCTGCCTGCCAAGGGAGGAGACACAGGTTGGATCCCTGGGTCTGGAAGATCCCTTGGAGTAGGAAATACAGCCCAGTCCAGTATTGTTGCCTGGGAAATCTCATGGACAGAGGAGCCTGGTGGGCTACAGTCCATGGGCTCGCAGTGGGTCAGACACAAGCCTCACGAGTCATACACACACCGCACGTGCCCTAAGTAACTCATTTCATCTCTCCTTGCTTAGGTTTCCTCACTTCTGAAATGGAGATAAACACCTGTTTTGGTACCATTGTTATGATAAACATAAGTACATATGAAACACTGGAATACCTGATACATAATAAGCACTCTATAAAACTTGTCTGTAATTATGTATTATTTGTCCACTATTCCGTTTCTGAGAACCCATTCCTCCATGGGACTTTTTACAGTTTGAAGTAAGCACTGGTGAATAGCTATTTATTTGTATTTTCTTGTTGCTTTTTATGTCTGTCTCTCCAATAGATTATGGATTCCATGAGGGCAAGATAGTTTTACCTCTTCACCACAGTTCTTTAATATCTAACTAACACAATTTTTGGCAAACACTATGTGTTCACTGCATAAGCATTGAATGAATTGATCAAGTAGTGTTGATTACATTAACTTTTCAGTTCCTGGAGGCAAGTGTCATGCTCTGTTTATTCCATATTCCCCATAGCATCTAGCCTAATGTCTTCCAGGTTGTAGATAATAAATGTTTATTGATTAATAACAATAATAATGACTCTCATCCTAAAGAAAAAAAATGTAAGTGTTATTTGGATGTTTGTCCAAGATGAGAAATAAATATTTTCTTATAGTTCTTTATGAGAAGAGACTATGGGGAAGTAAAATTTGGATACAAAAAACATTAAACCAGAAAAAATTCTTGTAGTTTCCAGAAACTTACCATTAGTAAAAGATACATTTAAAGCTGTTCATTATTACAATGGAGAAGGAAATGGCAGCCCACTCCAGTATTCTTGCCTAGAAAATCCCAGGGATGGAGGAGACTGATGGGCTGCCATCTATGGGGTCGCACGGAGTGGGACACGACTGAAGCAACTTAGCAACAGCAGCAGCAGCAGCATTATTACAGTGCCAAGTGGTTTTAATCTTGGCAAATATTCCAATGTTTTAGTGTCAATACCCACACTTAATCTTCTTGAATCTCTCTTCAAATCCTCCACAAACAACTTTTATCCTTTAAGAACTAGATTCAGGCCAACACAATACATTAAAACTTTATCCACCATATTTATCATTATTTATCTAAACATCTAGAGATATTTTGTGATATTATTTTTATACTGTTCTTACTAAAATGTATTTTCTTAGAAATAGATTTGCCAGTTTTCTAATTTGTAAAATATCTGTCGTAGCAACAGTAGGCATTTACATGGCAAGGACTATGATAAATTATGCAATAAATTTATCTTGATAAATTATATGCTTCTTATTTTATTGCAAATGACAAGACAAGGAAAGAGAGAATGTACTTCTCTTGTGAGTATCAGAGAACTAAACAGTTCCATTTTATGTTTATTATTGTCTATTCAATAAGTGTGTAGTTAATGAACAATTACTAAGCATGAGGATAACATTAACAACAGATAACAGAATAATATTATTTTCAGAAAAAATTGCATTTTTTGACCAGTAGCATAATTGTTGAGGATTCCCCGGTTGCAAGATCAGAATGGAAGTAATTTTTACTTTTCTTGATTGGGAACATTCACCATGAAATTGTAAATTGGCTCTTCATATGAAGTGTACTGATTTAAGTAAGTTGCTTGAGATTAGTGGCCTTTTTCCTATAATGTATCCTGAAACGTGACTCAGCTCAAGCTCATTCTTTTTGTTCCATATAGATCTGACTCAAGAAAGGAAAGGAAAGAAGATAAAACAAGCTCGCCTTTATTGAATGCTTCTGTATCAAGCATTATGTTTGGTGATTCCATCTTAGAACAGTATACTAATCTGTATGAGTTTGACATTTTTGCTCTCATGTTACAGATCAGGAGGAGAATGTGCACTAACCTGATGGAACTGTATTTCTCACCTAAGCCCAACTAAGCTCCATTTAATGATTTTTTTTAAGTACTGCATATCTCCTTCTTCCTTAAAATCAAATGCTACCAATGCATTATCTTTTAATTTTCATCTTTTGTATTTATATTCTGATAGTACACAAGTATATTGATAACTCTGCTGAGCTTCATATTTTAAAAAATGATAGTGGGCATTGGAGCCTAGGAACCAAAGAGGAGAGAAAGCTGTCCCTATCTGAACAGAGTTAAACTCAAGTGATTTTAAATGTTTCTGTTTAACTATTTTAATTTTTGAAAGCAGTCTTTGGTAACATATATGAAGACTTTTTTCTCAAAGCAATTATGTAAGAAGTAAATAGATATTTATCCTGAATTATAGCATATTGTATTTAAGTGAAACAATGGTCTCATGGAGTAGCATGTAGTCATTTCTCGTTGGAGTTAGAAGACTTGTCTAGAAGAAAACAGTTATGGGATTTGTAAGGAAATACACGAATTCAACTCCTGGTTAAAATTACATCTTTATATAACAGAGATGGGGTATTTGCTTTGTAAAGGGAAAAGTCGTGCAATGATCTCACTCCCTAAATCATGAATGCTTAACGCTGAAGCCCTGTGGCGGCAGTGTACTCAATGAACAAAGTACCTCCAGCAAAACAAAGTCTCACTGATGCTCTTGACAAATAAAGTGATAGCTAGTGTCCCAGAACGTGATGAACTAGATGAACATAAAAATGTCCAAAACATCTTCATAAATATTGAAAGACCCTGAAATGGAAGGCAAGATCATAATTGGAAAAGTTGAAATCACAGAAAATTTTTCCAAAGAAGATAAATCATGAACAGAATTTTAAATATGAAATATTTAATGGAGAAACATGAAGGATGCACCTGGGTGAAAGGAATGGAGTGTACATTTGTGGGGAGAAGGCAGAGCACATGTAACCTCTGAGTTCTTGGACCAGAAAACAGAGTCATTTTACGTGTTTTTTTTTTGTTGTTGAATACATATTATCCTTTGACTTGTGTGCAGGAATGACCGAGGTAGGACCATAGACTTATTTTTTAAAAATTTAATATTTAGTATGAAAATTTAATAAAATATATAGTAAGAAATACTGTTTTTAGAGCTTATATACACATTCACGGTAGATATTTAAAAATCCAAGCAATAGGATATTTTTACTAAAAATAAGAGTGAAAAATGTGATGAAATAAATCAAGATATTTTTCATTCTTTTATCTGCTCTTTTTGTGGAATGACTTTTTCTTCTGAATGTTTGTCATTATTTGTCACTTCAAGGGAGAGAAAGAATAACAGAGTAGGAAGGAAAAATGATTGCAATTTAGTAGTATCTTTGATTTTATGCAGATTATCATAAGGCACCTTGTGAGACATATAGACACACACCCCAACTGAGAGAGAAACATCAGTTGCCATTTAAAGGAATTATTAAAGGAATTCCCTGGTGGTCCAGTGGGTGGGACTTGGAGCTTTCATTTCCCAGGGTCTAGGTTCAATCCCTCGTCGGGGGAACTAACAGTCTGCAAGCCATGTGATGCAGCCAGGAAAACAAAACAAACAAATAAGGAATTATTGTTATAGTCTAAATTTTTATTAGTAATAATAAAGTAAAATTTTTGAAAAGATTTTTGTTGAATTTTATAACTAGTATCTAGTAGTAATCAAGGTAACTGAACAGATGCTAAAGATCTATTTGGTTTCTCCTCCCATATGATATAGATATGTTTCTAAGAACTTATTCAGTTCTTAGTCTTTATTCTTTATTTTTATGTTTAGCTTCAATATATTATACAAACAAGTTGATATTCTAGGAAAAAAATATGTGAATATATGTCCATTTTAATTTCTGAGAAATGGCAGACTTTTTTTTTCTTTTGTAAAATAATTAGGATATGAATATCACTTAAAATCAACATCCACATTTTTAAGCTCTCACTAGATCAGGAATTTCTTATTAGTGGATTGCTTATCTATGCCAAGCTGATTTTCCCCTTTATAAACATCAGTTTCATTATACTTAGATCCTGTTCAACTTTTTATAAATCTGTGTCTAGGCATACAATTTGAGTAAAGAATACATAAGGCAAAATTCCATACGAATTTAAAACTGAATACCTTTCTTTTACATAATGTTCATAAACCAACAGTAATACAGAAGTAAATAAATTTTATATTTGGTAGCTTCCAAGGAGAAGATGCATCTGTTTATATTTTCATTTTAATTTAAAAATAATACATAGTTATTTTAGAATATTTGGAAAACACAGAGAAATATAGAGGTTATTTATAACTCTGCTGCTGCTGCTGCTAAGTCGCTTCAGTCGTGTCCAACTCTGCAACCCCATAGATGGCAGCCCACCAGGCTCCCCCATCCCTGGGATTCTCCAGGCAAGAATACTGGAGTGGGTTGCCATTTCCTTCTCCAATGCATGAAAGTGAAAAGTGAAAGGGAAGTCGCTCAGTCATGTTCGACTCTTAGCGACCTCATGGACTGCAGCCTACCAGGCTCCTCCGTCCATGGGATTTTCCAGGCAAGAGTACTGGAGTGGGGTGCCATTGGCCTTCTGTGATTTATAACTCTGCCTTCTAGAAATAACCTCTTTACACATATGTTTCCTTAAGTAATTCAAAACCCATTATTTAGCTAGAGCGCCCATATTCTAATTATTCCTAGAATTTTTAAAGTAAGAGATTTCTTACATCTTTCCTAAAGGTGCATACATAACTCCATGCTATGTCTTCTTTTTTAATGCTTGCAGGATGTAGCATCCTCCTCCAGCTTTCCTAGTTCCCAGATAGTGTTGACTTTTCCTCTAGATTCTCACGCAAACATCATTCACAGAGACCTCTGTGCCAATACCAATTCTCACTATAGGTTTAGGGGCAGAGAAGGAGTTTCACTGTAGCAGTGACCCTGGTCCTAATCTTTATCCATAATAATCAGCATTTTTTCCTCCAATACTGCCCCACACAGACCTTCCTTCTCTGCTCTTGCATACTCATAGGAGTTTGGTCATCTTCTTTCATTCCTGTCTATTTTTGTCTTTAAACTATCAATTTTCTTCTTTAAACAATTTATCAGAAAGCCTTCTTTATCCTCAAGAATAAATTTGATATCAGCTATTGGGATATATATTTTTCTATATTTTATTCTTTCAAATTTGTTGTATTGCAGAAACATTTTATGTTCTGCTGTTTTAATTTCAGATTATATTCAACACTTTTACTTATTATTACATACTCCTTGAAAACCCGATAGCCTATTTTTTTAGTAGAAATATAATATGAGATGAATCCTTTGGAGATAAACTCAAGAGGTTGCTACTTGAATTGTTTGCCTTCACTTGCTTAAAATGTTTGTCAGAAAGAAATCAATGTAAACTCCAAGAACTGTGCCAAAAAGGCGACATGGCCTTACCTGAAAACTGTAAGAGGTTTTGAACAAGTTAGAAACCCCAAATGTTTGCTCATCAGGTGCAAAAGAACAGATTTTAGTATATCAGGCCTACAGCACCAAGGGCAGCCCCAAGATTAGCTATGAGTGCTGAAAGTGGCTTTTGGAAGCAGGAAGTGGCTGAATATCCCTCCTTGAGAACAGAATACTCACCCCATCTGAGTCTAGCAGCTCTGCTTTGGACCTTCTAGAATTCTGACTTTAGGAGAGTAGGAGTTCTCCTTCATGAAAATTTGCTGCCCTACTTTGGATTTAATATCCTTCTTACAAGGCTGATGCTTACTTCAAAGGAGTTATCCCTGACTGATGGGCAAAAAGGAAAGACTTGTGCCATTTAAGAGCACTTAGCAGTCCTGTTTATTTAATCACACAATGTACTGCTTTGAGCCTAGACAAGCATCCCATGGACAGAGGAGCCTAGTGGGCTGCAGTCCATAGGATCACAGAGTCGGACATGACTGAAGTGACTTAGCATGCACGCACCACAAGGAGAGATTTCACCTTATATCAATACTTACTTGATGCTGATTCAATATGAAAATTGATTCAAAAGTGGAAAATTCAGTCAAAATGAGTTGCTTGATACACACAATACCAAATTTTACTAGTTTTTCATTAAAATTTTGTGTGAATGCCTTGGGTTTTAGAGACTGAAAATATACAAGAACAAAAATTTTCACTGTTTTGATTTTAGCAGTTACCACAAACATGCCCATTAAGCTCCAAAATCAGAAGGAAGAAAAAAAAAAGAGGAAGAATAGAGAGGCAGGTGAGAGAAAGAAACAGACGTTTGTAGAATAGAAGAAATGGGTAAGGCAACTGTCTGTGTTTTTACCTACTTTGTTACTCTGAGAAAATACTTGATTTTTAATTAAGTGTTTCTTTAGACGTTTTTCAGGAAAGACGTTTCTCCTGGTTAGTAAGCCCGATGTATCTCACTGCTTAAAATAGTTTTTCCCTGAAATGGTGTTAGTTTGGCTTGACAGAGTCAAGCAAAAACCCCATTTGTAATTCTCAGTAAGAACTATTCACAGATGTCACAGCTGCTGTTGTTTTTTTTTTCACTGTGTTGCTACATAATGAATGATGAATGATTCATATTTTCATAAAGTTCCTAGAAAAGCTAACAGTATCTGTATACTTTTTCTTCATATACACATAGGCTATAACCCTAAAAAAAAAGTTCCCTGAGTTTTTATCCCTTATTCTGGTTCCATACAGGAGACAGAGGTCACGAGGGTCAGGGCTATACCCAGATGGTCTCCATGGCCATATGCTTTGGGGAGGGGGGAGTGGGGAGGGAGACGGGAGGGGCAGGGATTGGAGCAAACACCCTGGGAAAAGCAAGGTGAGTAAAGTATGTGAATAGTCTTTGAGTGTTTTTTTTTTTTTTCCAACTCAAAAACAGGTAATTATGTTATCAGTAGTACCACCCCAAATGAAATGAGCTCTTATTAAACTCCAAGAAAGCAAAGACTTTATAATACAAATACAGTACATGTTTTATGTTTCCATCTTTTTGAAAAGATACAACATAGTATTTCCATGAGTCAGGTTTTCCACATCAAATATGCTATATTTTCATAAGAAAGTGGTACATAAGTTTCTCATAATATAAAAATATTCATCCTCCTTATTCCAAGGTCTGTTTCGTCTTCTCTGTTTCATAATTATGAAGTAAATCTTTTACCCTGGTTGTATAATCAGCATTTTTTAAATGCTTTGTTGTTTAAACATTACTTTAAGAATTAATAATTCTTTGGCTAAACCTTGAAGGGCACTTTGTCCTAGTAATAGCTGAACCCTGAGAAGTCATGCCGCATCACCCCAGGCAGAGGAAAGTCTTACCCTTTTGAGATGCCATAATATCATTCCTGAATGACATTGATTTTGCAATATTTGTTTGAATATTTATGTAGCCTCAATTTTTGGAAAGTATTCTTTATATCCACTAGAAGCCCCTCAGTCTACAATTTAAGCCCTTTTCCCACTCTCCTAATTTCATACTTTATGGAAAACAGCTGGGATAGCAAATTCAGCCGCAACAAATGCATATTTTGGAATATTTCTTTAGAATAGTATCTCTGCTCTCATCTTCATTGCTACAAATACCACAGCTGCTTAGAATGCAGTCATGGTCTGTGAGAGCAAACATATTATTTTGATTACCTGTTGGTTCCATACAGAGTGATTTTAATGCTTATTAAGTTAAAATTAATTGAGTACCCACAGGTATTTTCAATTCAATACCCAAGGCAATTCATGAAATAGAGGGGAATGGTATATATGTGTTACAGTTCTTCTTGAATAGAGACAATTAAAGTCATTAAAATTTTTTCAAGGTTGAAACAGTACCTCATTCTAAACAGATAATTCATTCTATTTAACATATTTGCTTTAGACACTGGTGGTCTTTAAGATCCTGACAAAGTTCATACTGCTGCATGTGGTGGCTCAGTGGTCTTTAGAGTCCCATAGAGCCCTAGCTTTTTATAATCCTTAGACTTCTGATTTCTCAGAAACCTTCTGAACTTCAGTTCTTTTGTTTTCCTCTGGCTTCTTTCAAACCAATTAGCTTGTGTAGAACAGAATAGTCTAGAGCTGTCACTTGCATGCCTGCTGGTCAAAAGGAAATGCAGTTTCAGTGAGTACAAAATTAATCACAAATGTTAATTAGAGCAATCAGTATTGACATCGTAGCTTTAGAGAGTGGACCTCATGAAATAAACACAATGGCATTATGCTTTCAGAATAAAGCATACAAAGGCAAATTGATTAAAATTTCATTGGAAAAATACACTTTTGGAAATTCTTTTCTATTAATTGGCTTGAATTTCCGTCATTCTTGATGCTTGAGGATAGAAAAGGGTGTTTAATATAACTCAGTGTAAACTGAGTATTTACAGGGCATAACCATCGTGGCATGGTTTCTACTTTAAATTTATATAAAGATCTCTCCAAGGTCAGATTACATATCAGAAAAATGCAGAACTAAATATATAAATATTTTTAAGGAATATTCATCAAGTATCCAAGCTCTGAGCCAAGCAATATGATTTTTTCTTCTCTCCTTATATAGCAACCTCTTCCTTGTAATATATATGGATGTGAGAAATTAAAGATTATGTCTGACTTATTTTGTTTCCAAAAATATAATAGACGGTACCAGTTGAAAGCTAAATTTTTGGACTTGTTTTTTAAGTAAGTTAATCACCTCTTACTTGACCAGAAAAGCAGTTATTGTTATTCGGCTCTAGGTCATGTCTGACTCTTTGTGACCCCGTGAACTGCAACACACCAGGCTTCCCTGTCCTTCAGCATCTCCCAGAGTTTGTTCAAACTCATGTCCGTTGAGTCAGGATGCCCATTCAACCGTCTCATCCTCTGTCGTCCCCTTCTCCTCCTGCCATCAGCTTTCCCAGCATCAAGGTCTTTTCCAAAGAGTCACTCTTCACATCAGGTGACCAAAATATTGGAGTTTCAGTTTCAGCATCAGTCCTTCCAATGAATATCCAGGACTGATTTCCTTTAGGATTGACTGGCTGGATCTGCTTGCAGTCCAAGGGACTTTCAAGAGTTTTCTCTAACACCACAGTTCAAAAACATTAGTTCTTCGGTACTCAGATTTCTTTATGGTCCAACCCTCACATCCATTCATGACAACTGGAAAAACCATAGCTTTGGCTAGACAGACCTTTGTTGGCAAAGTAATGTCTCTGCTTTCAATATGCTATCTAGATTTGTCATAACTTGTCTTCCAAGAGGCAAGCGTCTTTTAATTTCATGGCTGCAGTCACCATCTGCAGTGATTTTGCAGTCCAAGAAAATAAATCTCTCACTGTTTCCATTGTTTTCCCATCTATTTGCCATGAAATGATGGGACTGGATGTCATGATCTTCCTTTTTTGAATGTTGATCTTTAAGCCAGCTTTTTCATTGTCCTCTTTCATTTTCATCAAGAGGCTTTTTAGTTCCTCTTTGCTTCCTGCCATAAGGGAGATGTCATCTGCATATCTGAGGTTATTGATAATTCTCCCGGCAATCTTGGTTCCAGCTGGTGCTTCATCCAGCCTGGCATTTCACATGATATACCCTGCATGTAAGTTAATAAGCAGGGTGACAATGTACAGCCTTGACGTACTTTGTTCCCAATTTGTAACCAGTCCATTGTTCCATGTCCAGTTCTAACTGTTGCTTCTTGATATGCATACAGATTTCCCAGGAGGCAGGTCAGATGGTCAGGTATTCCCATCTGTTTAAGAATTTTTCGGTTTGTTGTGATCCACAACAAAGGCTTTTGCCATGGTCAATAAAACAGAAGTAGATGTTTTTCTGGAACTCTCTTGCTTTTTCAATGTTCCAACAGATGTTTGCAATTTGATCTCTGGTTCCTCTGCCTTTTCTAATCCAGCTTGAACAACTGGAAGTTTGTGGTTCATGTACTGTTGAAGCCTGGCTGGGAGAATTTTGAACATTACCTTGCTAGCATGTGAGATGAGTGTAATTTTGTGGTAGTTTGAGCATTATTTGCCATTCCCTTTCTTGGGGATTGGAATGAAAACTGACCTTTTCCAGTCCTGTGGCCATTGCTGAGTTTTCCAAATTTGCTGGCATATTGAGTGCAGCACTTTCACAGCATCATGTTTTAGGATTTGAAACAGCACAGCTGGAATTCCATCCAGTAACTTTGCTCATAGTGATGCTTCCTAAGGCCCACTTGACTTCGGACTCCAGGAAGTCTGGCTCTAGGTGAGTGATCACACCATCATGATTATCTAGGTCATGAAGATCTTTTTTGTATAGTTCTTCTGTGTATTCTTGCCACCTCTTCTTAATATCTTCTGCTTCTGTTAGGTCCATACCATTTCTGTCCTTTATTGTGCCCATCTTTGCATGAAATGTTCCTTTGGTATCTCTAATTTTCTTGAAGAGATCTCTAGTCTTTCCCGTTCTATTTTTGTCCTCTATTTCTTTGCACTGATCCCACTGAGGAAGACTTTTTTATCTTTCCTTGCTATTCTTTGGAACTTTACATTCAGATAAGTCTATCTTTCCTTTTCTCCTTGCCTTTAGCTTCTCTTCTTTTCTCAGCTATTTTTAAGGCCCCCTCAGACAACCATGTTGCCTTTTTGCTTTTCTTTTTCTTGGTAATGGTCTTGATCACCACCTCCTCTACAGTGTCACAAACCTCTGTCCATAGTTCTTCAGGCACTCTTTCTATCAGATCTAGTCCCTTGAATCTATTTGTCACTTCCACTGTATAATCAGAAGGGATTTGATTTAGGTCATACCTGAATGGTCTAGTGGTTTTCCCTACTTTCTTCAATTTCAGTCTGAATTTGCCAATAAGAAGTTCATGATCTGAGCCAGAGTCACCTCCTGGTCTTGCTTTTGCTGACTGTAAGCTTCTCCATCTTCGGCTACAAAGAATATAATCAGTCTGATTTTGGTATTGACCATCTGGTGATGTCCATGTATAGAGTCCTTTTTCGTGTTATTGGAAGAGGGTGTTTGCTATGACCAGTGCATTCTCTTGCTAAACTCTGTTAGCCCTTGCCCTACTTCATTTTGTACTCCAAGGCCAAATTTGCCTGTTACTCCAGGTATCTCTTAATTTTTTACTTTTGCACTCCAGTCCCCTTTGATGAAAAGGACATCTTTTTTTGCTGTTAGTTCTAGAAGGTCTTATAGGTCTTCATAGAAGTGTTCAACTTCAGCTTCTTCAGCCATTACTTGTGAGGCCATAGACTTGGATTACTGTGATATTGAATGGTTTGTCTTGGAAATGAACAGAGATCATTCTGTCATTTTGGAGATTGCATCCAAGTACTGCATTTTGGACTCCCTTGTTGACTACGAGGGCTATTCCATTTCTTCTAAGAGATGAAATAAGTATGCCACTTATGTTTATATCTTAGCATAGCATAGTATTTTATAGAAGAGGCAACAGATCTGCTGTTTCTTTGGTTGTGGGATGTAAAATAAATTGAGTAACTACTGATATCTCCAAGGATTATGATAGAAATAATGGAAGCAATGAATTGTTGTTGTATTGAGATGAAGAAGACTTTGTGATGAATTGGTTTGCTGGAGAAGATTGGGAGTTTGTTTTAGAGCACAATAAATTTAAAGTGCCTATTAGTTATTCCAAAGTTTAAAAGTTAAGGTGATAGATGATACCAGCAGAAAAGTCCAAGAATGAGCAGCCTTTGAGGTGGGAAAAGACATCAGAAATCTATTGTCCTGAAAGTCAAATGAAAGAATAATTTGACAGTGATTAGCTGTGTCAAGTGCTACTTACAAGTCAACTAAGATAAGGACCGAGAATCAGCCTTTGGATTTAGAGGTGTAGCTGTCATTTGTGTGAAGTACATTGAGGGAAAGGACATCAGAGGTGTGGGAGAGGTGAGAAAGCCTTGGCATGAATCTTAGAGGGAAGGAGAAGTGGAGTTGGGGAGTGAGTATGCAGCAATCCTTAGGGCTATAAAGACCAAGAGAGAAAAGGTACTGTAGCTAGTATAGAGCATGGGGTCTTTGTTGTTCATTATTTCAAAGATGGTAAAAATTACATGTTTCTAAGTTTATGAGAGTGACTAATAGAAAAATTAACAGTTCTGAAAAAGAGAAAGCACAGGCCAAACACTCTTGTATGTGTTAAACAGGACAAGAAAGATGCAATATGAATAGGTGTGAATGTATATGTATATATGTATATTTATATAGTTCTTCTTCAAAATTAATCATAATAAAACATCCATTAAATACAAAAAAGATTGAACAGTGATTTCTTGGGAGGAGAGAGAGATTAAGATAAAAAAATTTCTAGTAAAGCAAATCCCTGTGATACTTTGGGAAAAACTTCGATGAATGTTTCACTCTCACTTAGTTTGTTCCAAATATGTCTCATTCACTGTTTGTGGAAACAAGAGTGAAGCCTGCTTCTATATCAGACACAGGTTTCCTGACAAGTGGTTAGGGATCCTTGATGAAAATCTTTTGGGGGAGGAGACAACGTAGCTCTGAGGGGTATGAGTTCTTGAATGGGAAGTAGACTGTCATGGGAAAAATTCAGAGCATTTTTGTGTGTCAGACACTAATATCCACTCACAGTGACAAATCTTATAATCAGATCCTTGATCGGAGCCCATGACTGAGATTTCAGCCTAAGCAAGCACGTTTCTCCCTTTATTAGTGTTTAATTTGCTTTTCTCAGGACTGCCGAGTCTACTTATTCAAATCTGGCTCTCACTAAAACATCAGTAAGCCAATTAATCCATTTCCTTAATGAGAACTCTCTATTACAAGAATGAGTAACGGCATAAATTTATATTGAATCTATCAATCTTGCATTTGGTGGGGAGAATGCCAATTATCCAAGCAATCTGGTTCATTACTGCGGCATTGGACTGCTTTGCTGAACAAGCCTGCTGCTCGATTACAATAGCGGTGGGGATGGAGGGCTTGGGATTGATTGTGTTGAGGGCCTATTATATAATAGGATGGCCTGGAAGCTCTGGGCACATTCCCATTTTCCCTACCTGTCTCTGAGGACCTGCCACTTATTTTACATTTTGGGAAACTGAGACTCATAAGTTGGAAAGTTAGTGAACTGAGAGGCCAGAATTTTCATCCAGTGGCCTCTGAAAAAGATGTCTAGCCATAAAATTACTAAGAAACCTACTAAAGGATCCCACTACATGAATTCTGTCATGATTAAAATGATTATTTTCAATTTCATCATAGATTTAAGTATGGGTCAGCACGAAGGGAGCCAGGATGATCCAAATTTAATAATAAATACTCAGAAGTAAGCCAGGTTCTCACCTCTCGGCTCCTTAGACGTTCTTTCCTTGACATTACAACCTCATGTCCAGACCATGTTCCTAAACAGAATGTCAACCTCATCACTATATTATTATTATTATTCGTACTTTTATTTCTATCTGAAATCTACTTTATCAACTATCATAATATTGTAAGGTTCAAAAAAATGTATGCAGGGTCTTTGGAATTTGTAAAGCTTTAGCAATGCTTTCTGTATTACTATATTATTATCATTTAAAAATTTCTGCATGAACATATTTTAATATTTTAATGACTTTGTTAGGGAATTATTTTAACAGTTAGTCTTTTCTAACTAAAAAAAATACACATGTGGCACATGAATATTCTGTATGATGATTTTTCTTCTTTCCTTGTTAAGATATAGCTTCTGAAGTACATACAGGAAATAACAGTCATCAAATTTATTCTTGCTTTATTTTCTACCACTATCCTTTGATCTTTTCTTGAACTATTTTATCACTATGGTATTATCAAAAAATCTCACGAGTTGTGTGATGGTTAACTAGACCAGACATTGGGTTGCCTAGATATTTGATCAAACAGCAAATGGGTGTTTCTGAGAGGGTGTTTTTGAGTGAGATTAACATTTGAATCATTAGGCTGAGTAGGTTGCTCTCCCTGCTGTGAGGGGCCTCAGACAATCAGTTGAAGGCCTGAGTAGCAGAGAAAGACTGATCTGCCTTTTAACTGAGACACCAGCTTTCTCCTGCCTATGGACTCATATTGAAACGTCAGTTCTATTTGGGCCACAAGCCTGCCAGCCTTCAAACTGGAACCATACCATTGGCTCTCCTGGTTTTCAGGTCTTTGGTATCTAACTATGTTAATTTTAACTCTTTCTATATGTATATGTATTTTTTTCTGAATACCTCAGTGGTACAAGATGAAGAAATAATCTGAGTGCTAGGTTAATCCTGTCATTTTATCATTTTCTGTTAGGCTATAACCAGGTACTGAGTCCTTAGCAAAGCAAGAGAGGGCTGGAGTGCTAGACATGAAGTGATAGATGTACAGAACCCAGAAGGCAGAAAGAGAGAAGCAGACAGGTGGGCCTCAGGCAAAGCAATAAGATCCATAACAATTCTAAAGTAGCTAACTAAAATTGTTCTGGGAAAATATCATGGAAAATGGTCAGGACTTTTAAAAGAAAATGCAGTTTGTTTAAGATCTTTGGAGGTTTTCAGGTACCTCCTAGGAGACATTTGGGAAAGTAGGGGATCCTATTTTAATGCCCAGAGAGTTTTACTGACTGTGAGTTGATGGATGAAGAACGAGCCTGTCCAAAATACCAGCGGAAGTTTTAAGAAATACTAGCAAAAGATTTTTAGCTAATCATACTCTAACCTCCGTAGACATAGAATTCAGCTGTTTTCCATATTCTCTTTGATTTCCTATGTGATATGGCCATCATTTTAAATTGAATTGATAAGGAGAATATTAAATTGAATTGAAATGATGGCTGTATCACATGATGTTTTTATAAGTGAGTGTACATGTCTGTGTATGTTTCTTGTTAAAAGATACATGGGAGAATCTTAAAAAATTTTATGAGTTTATTTGGTCAAAAGTAAATTTCAGTCAGGTAACACCAAAGCAAGGATGCTTAGGAACACTCCTGTGACAGGAGCTGGAGGAAACACTTTTACAGAGAAAAGGCAAGGAAATTACTGACTGACTATAGCTTAACAACCAGTTGCTTTGATGTGATTGGTTGTCCTTGGGCTTTGATTGCGTATCCTTGAGGCATCTACAGGGTTAGGGTTTGGTTTACCAAAAGTAGGCCACCGTGGTATTGGAGCCACCTCTGTGTAATGGCCTCTTTGTCTAATTAATTAAACTGTATATATGTGTTCATAAAATTTCTCTCAGGTCCTCTGACAATGAAGTCAGAATTTGGACTTTTATATAGGAACTTTTTTACAGTTTCAGATTAGTTGTACTTTTGTAATTCCATTTCCTTAAATATTTACATAGGAAATGTTTTAATAAATTGCAGTATGTCAGAAAGTGGAGGGCTGTCATTTTGAAAGATACACCCCCCACCACAATCACTGCCATAAAAGCACAGCTTCAGTAGCCTCTGAATGTAAAACTGAAGGTGAAATGACAGCTGATGGTGTAAGACTGTCATCCACTAAATGGCCATTTCCTACTTTAATGAGCTCTCTCCCATGCCAGTAATGTTTTTATATTCCTGAAAGAAGAAATATGGTGAGACCACCCACTCTTCCAGGAAATATATACATGTACTAGAGGAGATAGAATATAAAGTTGTTTCTTTTTCAAAGAGTTAAGCCCACTCCTTAAATGTAGATAATAGACTTAGTGGATGGGCAAAATTTGTAGATTAAGACTCTGAAGCTGTGTGATAAGGATAATCATTGAAATAGATCTGATAAAGGTATTTCTATAGAGCTGTCTGATATTATTGTCTTTTTCCTGTGATTTTGAAATGACTTATAATGTAGAGATACCATGATATAATCTGGAGAATATACATTGAAAAATATTCTTGCCTCCACAATTTATGCTGTGAATTAATTATACTGTAAACTCTGCTCCCTTCAAATACAAGTGTGAGTTCTAGACACACTGGTATCATGAATAATTGGCAAATGCAGTGATGTGAAATGTATCAAAAACAATGGCTCACCGTGGGCTTAGGGCTATAGAAAGGGAGATCATTTGAAGAAACTAATGGAAACAAGATTTAAAGTTTTATTTATGTTGAAGTAACAGATAGCATATTCAGAGGAGAGTCAGATAAGAAGAAAAAAAAAAAGAGTTAAGCATGAGGGTACCCACCAAGAGTATTATTTTTTCAGAGAAAACAAGTCAGTGGAAGAAAAACATATTTAAAAAGTTCAAGGTGATATGTGGCTTTAGCATCATGTAGCATCTCTGACCTAATACAAAATGTTGTTAAATCTATACTTTAACAAGAAAGGCACTTATTTCCCGAGGCAGCACTTCTCACTGCTGTGTTGCAACCTCTTCTCAAGTATATCACCAAATTTTGAGCCACATGTATTTTTAAAAAATAGCTTAGCGTATGTGATGTTATAGTGAAGTCACTCAGTCGTGTCCAGCTCTTTGCAATCCCATGGACTGTAGCCCACCAGGCTCCTCTGTCCATGGGATTTTTCAGGCAAGAGTACTGGAGTGGGTTGCCATTTCCTTCTCCAGGAGATCTTCCCGACCCAGGAATCAAACCCAGGTCCCCCGCATTGTAGGTAGACGGTTTACCATCTGCTCCACCAGGGATATAAATGTTATAGTGATGACTGTCAAAGAGAATACTGATCCACATAGTGCAACGTAATATAGAGACAAAAACAGCTGACTTGAAAGTAAGAGTAAAGAAGTAGCATCAAGCGTGTACCAGTAGAAGTTCAGACATTTATTGACAGAGTGACAATTCTTTCCCATCAGCTCAGTGGGGAGTTGGTTAGGGAAGGAAACAGTTTTACTTATGACAGTGCTGAAAGGTCCCCAAATGAACAGTACCACGACTGTGAATACTTTTATAAACTCTGTGAGATACTGTCAATCTGCAGTCAGGATTCTCCTATAATTATTGCTGGCTTGTTTAGAGTGATTTGGGCCTTTTTATCCATTCCAGTTTGCTGCCAAAAATGCTGGTGTCTGAAAACGTGTTTCAGTGAAACCACATAAATATTGTGAATTATGCCTTAGGTCCTGGATGCTACAGCAAGCTGCCCAGTGTAAATATGAAACCAAAGGCAAAGGCAAAGGCAAAGTCATGGGCACAGAGATGGGATCTCTTTTTGCTAGAAAGAAGGCCAAGCATACATTAATATTAACTATGGTGGAGCTTCCAGAATGAATTATAAAAACCTTCAAAAATCTGCTGAAATGGCTTTAGAGTCAACAAAGGAGACTGTTGCCTGCAACTTACTTGTTTAAAATGGGTCTCTGAATATCTCTCTACCCAGTAGTAACTAGATGAGTAAACTGAGCTGTGTATTTATTTGATATGCTTATAATAGGAAACCGACAGCTGGGAGGAGTAAGGGGAAATAACTTGTTGGCTCTACTCTTTGAAGGAGAAACTCTTGATCTCTTTGATGGAAATGAAAGACAGTTCTGAGCAATGAGAGCCTCCATCAGCTGCATTCCAAATGAATCCTAGAAATCAGAGCTACCCCCTTTGTTTTAGGTTTATGAAGAGATTTTTAAATGTCACTCCTGTCAAAACAAGACAATCAAAGATTAAGAAGGCTTCCTGATTGATGTGATCCGTGGCCTTATGATCATAGTTTAAAAGTGACCAAACAAAACAAAACCACTAACTCACCTACAAACTTTAGAATGATTCACTGATAAGTTGAAGATTCTTTATGCAGCATTGTAAAAGGGACTACTGTCCTTGCACTGATGTTATAAGATCATTTTAAAACAACTTTTCTGGGGGAACCTTTTCCAAATTTCATACATATTTATCAATACCATAGTTCTTCATTGACCGCTTATTTTATGAGCATGTTTACCTACCCTTTTCATAATCAGGACCATGGCTAACTCCCTCACCTTCTTTGGGAACTTGGAATTAACAAAATGTCATCTCAATAAAGGCTGCTTGGATTACTCTACTTAAAATTACCAACTGCACTCTTCCTTCACCTGGTACTCCAATTCCCCTTTATTCTGCTCAGTTTGCCCCTTTTCTATAGCACTTATCGTTTTCTGAAGTTCTGCATAGCAGTATTTATTTTCTGCCTCCATTATTCTCCTTCCCCCACTAAGAATATAAATACTATGAGGACAGAGATCTTTGTTTTCTTTTCTTGCATTTTTAAAAAAGAAAAAAAAAAACTTCCTAAAGTTGGAAAAAAGCATATTATCTAAATTAGCATATTAAAATTGGACACCCACGCTGAAATTCTAAAAGCAAAGCAATGAAAAACTTATAAGAAAAGTTTTTAAGGACTCAGTCAGGAAAACAGCTGTGTCAGAAAATTGCCTTGTGGATGTAAATTGAAATCTAAATCTTCTGTGAGCTGTTAATTTTCTGCAAAATACATTTGGCTCATTAGTGGGGCAGTGGGACTACCCATTAGCTGAGTGGAAAGAAATATACCATCAGTGCCCTAACCCAAGGCTCACAGTCTAATTTTTAAGAAGGTATCTATTTGAATTTTTAATCACTTCATGGCAAATAGATGGGGAAAAACTGGAAACAGTGACAGACTTAATTTTCTTGGGCTCCAAAATCACTGTGGACGGTGACTGCAGCCAAGAAATTGAAAGACTCTTGCTCCTTGGAGGAAAAGCTATGACAAACCCCAGTCAGCATATTTGAAAACAGAGACATCACTTTGCTGACAGACATGTGTAGTCAAAGCTATGTTTTTTCTAGTACTCATGTACGGATGTGAGAGTTGGACCATAAAGAAAGCTGAGCACCAAAGAACTGATGCCTTCAAACTGTGGTGCTGGAGAAGACTCTTGAGTGTCCCTTGGGAAGCAAGGAAAACAAACCAGTCAATCCTAAAGGAAATTAACCACCGAATTTTAGTTGGAAGGACTGAGGCTGAAGCTCCAATAGTTTAGCCACCTGATGTAAAGAGACGACTCATTGGAAAAGACTTTGATGCTGGGAAAGATTGAGGGCAGGAGGAGATGGGAAGACAGAGGATGAGATAGTTGGGTGACATCATTGACTCAGTGGACATAAGTTTAAGCAAACTCTGGGAGATGGTGAGGGACAGGGTAACATGTTGTGCTGCAGTCTATGGTGTCACAAAGAGTCAAACTTGGCTTAGCAACTGAACAACAACAAAATCAAAATAAAAGAGTAAGGGAGAGTTGAGAGAAAAAGGTTCTTCCTTGAATTCAACACATTTATCATTCAATTTATCATCAAATGTTGTTGAAAATTTCATATATATGTAACAATTGATAGAACCTGTCATAATTCCCTCAAGTAATTTGTTTATGCATGCCTTTAGGGAATAAATGAAATGTGCAACAACCCTCTCACTTCAGTCATATTAAGAAGTTTAATTACCAGGAAAAAAAAAAAAAAACAACTGACAGCACGTTTATCAGTCATGATTAGTGAATGGTAGGTAACTCTTGGGGAACCTATGTCCATGAGACCCATTCCCTGTGTTGACTAATGACATTATATTCCAAAGCTAGTCTGTGAAATCTTTGCATGCAGAGTCTGAATATGCTCTCTCTTCATACTGCCATGTTTTATGAAAATTACATACAGCATCTTATAGTCCCCAAAATACAACACCCATCTCTCCTACTTCCAGCAGTAACATGGCTAAGTTTCCTTTATCCTCTGTTCCTGAAAATGAGTCCAAACGGTAGGTGCCACTCACCTTCCCCTCTACCTGAGATATATTCTTTCCTGAAATACTATGGAATGAAACCTTAATTTTTTTTGCTGAAATCTCCCTTCTTTCAATATTTTGAATGGTTGTATTTTTTTGTGCCTTGACAGGAGCAACTTTCCTTCCCAAATGGGTTCTACAAAATTCTCTGTCCCTACTCAAAATCTCTATTCTTGCTATCTTTTCTGTTTTGAAATATTGCTTTTTGTCATAAGGCATTGTGATTTGAGGTGGTGTCAAGTAAATCTTATATTAATCTCAAAACTAGCTTCTGACTACCTATAACAAAACAGTCTAAAATGTAATAATGATTTCTTAAAATGCATGCAGTTTTCCTTACTAGTTGTGCTAAGGTAATTAACAACAACTATAGCAGCAGACAGACTCCAGTGTCTTATGGCATAATACAGCATGTGATATATATCACTTGTTCAACATGGGCTGGCAGGATTTGAAGAAGAGGATCTGCTCCACACAATAACTCAGAACCTAGGCTAATGGAAGCTGTGCTTCAGTCATATCTGACTCTTTGCAACCCATGGCCTGCCAGGCCCCTCCATCTATAGGGATTCTCCAAGCAAGAATACTGGAGTGGGTTGCCATGCAGGTAATGGATGCAATACCATCTTATACCAACAGCCTTGGAAATACGGCTTCTGATATTACAATGACAGGGGAATAGAGAGATGGAGGGTTAGAGACCTGGAGTCTTAACTCTCTGCCCAGACGTGACTGACATCACTTCATCTGAACAATCATTGACTAAAACCAGTCACATGGCCCCAACCCAATTACAAGGGATTCTGAGAAATGAAGTTGAACGCATGGAATATTTGGTGAGAACTGTCTCTGCCACAGATGTTTTGCCCATTAACTATTGGCACAAACTTAAGATAAACCAAGCTTTGAACTTAACATAATTTTAATAAAAATGCATTTTTAATCTGTGTAGGAATTGTGACAGCATAATCAAAGACAAAATAAATTGCATAAATATAAAAGAAACTTTCAAAAATAACACTAAAACTACTGAAATTGATCTCCTCTGACAAGTTTCTCTGGTGCTACTCCAATATTCTCTAAATGACACAATTAAGTGCAGGAGCAAATTCAGCTCTTAGCTTCCCTATTGACCATCAGATGGGCCCATAAACCAAACTGTTAATACCCAGAGCTCATTTTTCTGTTGTCAACTCTCTCTAATTTATTTTTTCGATTATTGCCCCTAAGAGAAAAATTCTTTCAACTTTTCCTCCCCTGCACATTATTATGAGGCATTTACTTATTTCTCTAGATAAATGAATGTAATTACAATGATTAATGTTTTGTACATTAAACATTACAACAGAAGGGACTTTTCCCTTCACTTTTGCAAATAGAAAAAAACATTATTTGTAAAGTCATTGTGTTAATTAAAAAATAACCTTTATATTTTAGAATACCTTCAGATTTTAAAAAAAAGTTATGAAGATGGCACAGTCTTTCCATATACTCCCCACTCAATGTTCCCTGTTATTAGCATGGTACATTGTATGGTACATTTGTCCCAATTAGTAAATCAATATGATATATTACCATCCACAAAATGATATACTTTATTAAGACTTTCAGATTCCCTTAGTTTCTACCTAATGTCCTTTTTCTGTTCCAAGATCTCATCCAGGGTATTACATCGTGTTTAGTTGTCATGTCTCTTTGGGCTCCTCTTGGCTGTGACGGTTTCTCAGTTTGCTTGTTTTTGATGACTTCTCAGTGTTACGGATTCCTGGTCACGTGTTTCGTAGACTGTCCCTCAGGAGGGACTTGGCCAATGTTTCTCTCAGGGTTAGGCAGAGGATATGGGTTTAGGCAAGAAAGACTACAGAGATGCAGTGCCAGTCTCCTCACATCCCGTCACATTGAAAGGTTGTGGCTGAGCCATGAAAGACGCCAGGATTCTTGGCCTCCAGGTAAGAGGAATTCAATCTGGGGCCAGTGATGAGACTTGATCGCTCAGAACTTTTGTGTAATAAAGTTTTATTAAAGTATAAAAGACATAGAGAAAGCTTCTGACATAGACATCAGAAGGGGACAGAAAGAGAGCCCCCTGCTAGTCTTTAGCAGGAAGTTATGTATCTACTAGCAGGCTGCTAATTAGAGAGAGGAAATGTCTCAAAACTCAGAGAGGGGCACCAGGACCCTCACCCACAACATGCATTTTAAGATAACACTGGCACAAAGTGAGTCATCAGTTCAGTTCAGTTCAGTCGCTCAGTCGTGTCCAACTCTTTGCGACCCCATGAATCGCAGCACGCCAGGCCTCCCTGTCCATCACCAACTCCCGGACTTCACTCAGACTCATGTCCACCGAGTCAGTGATGCCATCCAGCCATCTCATCCTCTGTCGTCCCCTTCTCCTCCTGCTCCCAATCCCTCCCAGCATCAGAGTCTTTTCCAATGAGTCAACTCTTCGCATGAGGTGGCCAAAGTACTGGAGCTTCAGCTTTAGCATCATTCCTTCCAAAGAAATCCCAGGGCTGATCTCCTTCAGAATGGACTGGTTGGCTCTCCTTGCAGTCCAAGGGACGCTCAAGAGTCTTCTCCAACACCACAGTTCAAAAGCATCAATTCTTTGGCGCTCAGCCTTCTTCACAGTCCAACTCTCACATCCATATATGACCACAGGAAAAACCATAGCCTTGACTAGACGGACCTTAGTCGGCAAAGTAATGTCTCTGCTTTTGAATATGCTATCTATGTTGGTCATAACTTTTCTTCCAAGGAGTAAGCATCTTTTAATTTCATGGCTGCAGTCACCATCTGCAGTGATTTTGGAGCCCAGAAAATAAAGTCTGACACTGTTTCCACTGTTTCCCCATCTATTTCCTAAAAGTGATGAGACCAGATGCCATAATCTTCGTTTTCTGAATGTTGAGCTTTAAGCCACCTTTTTCACTCTCCTCTTTCACTTTCGTCCAGAGGCTTTTTAGTTCTTCTTCACTTTCTGCCATAAGAGTGGTGTCATCTGCATATCTGAGGTGATTGATATTTCTCCCAGCAATCTTGATTCCAGCTTGTGTTTCTTCCAGTCCAGCATTGCTCATGATGTACTCTGCATATAAGTTAAATAAGCAGGGTCATAATATACAGCCTTGATGTACTCCTTTTCCTATTTGGAACCAGTCTGTTGTTCCATGTCCAGTTCTAACTGTTGCTTCCTGACCTGCATACAGATTTCTCAAGAGGCAGGTGAGGTGGTCTGGTATTCCCATCTCTTTCAAAATTTTCCACAGTTTATTGTGAGCCACACAGTCAAAGGCTTTGGCATAGTCAATAAAGCAGAAACAGATGTTTTTCTGGAACTCTCTTGCTTTTTCGATGATCCAGAGGATGTTGGCAATTTGATCTCTGGTTCCTCTGCCTTTTCTGAAGCCAGCTTGAACATCAGGAAGTTCACGATTCACATATTGCTGAAGCCTGGCTTGGAGAATTTTGAGCATTACTTTACTAGCATGTGAGATGAGTGCAACTGTGCGGTAGCTTGAGCATTCTTTGGCATTACTTTTCTTTGGGATTGGAATGAAAGAGTCTTAGGCAGAACCAAACAGACTTCAAGAAAGCGTCTAGGGTAAATACATAGTTCATTAACATAGCTTAAGAAAAACATTTCCATAAGAAAAACGCATTGGTTAGCTCAAAGTTTGAGAAAAGTTAAGTTCAGGTGGAACCAGGTATTGCCCAGGCAACACAGAATTTTAAAAGAAACCTCCTTCTAATTTTGTATAGAGAAAGGAAAAAATCTGACACTTGTAGTTTGTTTCCTTTTGCCTCTTAAGAGAGAAAAAATGTCTGACATTGCAGCCTACTTCTTCCATTTGAGGGCCCCTAGCCTTCCAGCCTGTTACCCTCTCAACATCAGTGGTACAGACTGCCAACAGGACTTGCTGGAGCTGTTACCCTTGATCACCTGGCTGGGGTAGTGTTTGCCAAGATTCTCTGCTGTCAAGTACCCCCCCACACACACCCCAACTCCTACATCATACTGTCCTCTGTGGAAAGAAGTCACCATACACAACCCCCACTTAAGGGGTAGAGATTGATGCTTCAGTCCTTGCCAAGGCCTCAACCCCAGTTAGGGTCATAGTGCTGTGGTAGATCACCCCAGGGGAATGCTAGTTGTCTACACGTTACCTCCTTGAGGGTTAAGTATTCACGTGAAGCATCATAATCCTTCTGCACAGGAGGACTTCCTGTTCTCCCCCATTTCATTACTTGATACAGTCATTTGTATCAGTATGGACTCATGGCTGTTTATTTTATACTTTGGGCTATAATCCAACACTTTTTTTTTTTAAATCCAGATTATTCTAACTGGTTGTCGGGAGCTATTTCAGTTGGTTTCTTTGCCCTTTTGATACACACATCAGGTTTTGTTTTGTTTTTAACACTGCTTTGTGGCATTATGTTTTATATTATTCTGTGTGTTTTCTGTTCTTGTCCTAATGTGAGTTGTTTCTCAAGGCACTCTGGTTTCTTTCATTGGAGAATGGTCCTAGAAATTGATATCTGGGCAACCCATTCCTACTGGATTAGCATTCCTTCTAGCTCTCTCAGCTGACAAAGCCAAGAAAGATATGTTCATTTAGTTTTGACTCAGGTCATTTTCGGGTTTACAGGCATTCACAAAAGTTTGTGTCTAGAATAAAAGACTTTTCTTTCTTATCTGAATTACTTTGATATTTGTAGAAACAAGAGGATAAAGAACTGCCAGTTCTGAAAAATAAATGTGAAAGCCTTGTCCTAGAAGGCTGTGTCCATCATTCATCAAAAATATAAAGTAGGACTTTGGAACTATATATATAAAGCCAGCATTCAAAGGGTGAAAAGTATGATAACCATATATATATATATGTATATACATATATACACACACACACATATACATGTAGTAATATATATGTATAGATTACTATGCATGTATGTTATATATTGGCACCCCACTCCAGTACTCTTGCCTGGAAAATCCCATGGATGGAGGAGCCTGGTAGGCTGCAGTCCATGGGGTCCCTAAGAGTCAGACACTACTGAGCGACTTCACTTTCACTTTTCACTTTTCACTTTCATGCATTGGAGAAGGAAATGGCAACCCACTCCAGTGTTCTCGCCTGGAGAATCCCGGGGACGGGGGAGCCTGGTGGGCTTCCATCTATGGGGTCACACAGAGTTGGACACAACTGAAGCAACTTAGCAGGTAGCAGCAGCATACACATTTGATAAAGGTGATACAGATATATATCTCAAGAATATATTTGATAAAGGTGATAGTAGAAAGTTTGCTTTCTAATAAAAATAAGCTTCAAATTTTATTTCAAATTTTTCATTTTGACAGTTGAGTTAATACTGCTATTAGTTCCCCAGTGTTTCTTTGAAGTTGTTTTTCTTCCTTACTTTTTTGTATGGACCCTCCTGATGATTCACTTGTGGGGTGGCTGAGACTCTGCGCCATGAAAGTGGAATAATGGATATGACTCTTACTGTACTATTTTGAGCCTGTCCAGTAATTGGACTTCATGTGAGAGTAAGAGCAGGACTTTTTTTTATCATGAGGCATGCCCAAGAGCCAAAGACAGAACAGGAAGGATGAACACTGATGCACAAGTCAGCAGGGCTGAAACATCTGGGTGACTACCAGCTTCAGCATTTTCATTTTTCTGGCATTACTAAAATTGGCAACCAAGGGCTCTATTCAGTCTAATTGATTCTGCAGCTGCATCACCCAAAGTCATTCCATAAAATTTTTCTCCCTACATAGCCTGAGAGCCTGTCTTAATGCACACAGGAAGTTCTCTGCCACCAGGCAAGCCTATCACCATAGTGGGAAATACCTCTAATAAATCATGCAAAAGGATGTATTAGTAGCCTGTGGTGAGCATCTTGAGCCTGTCCTTCCTCAGGGAACTCAAGAGTCCCAGCATCCTCTGTAGGCTAGTGTATGCTAACGATTGAGTTGGAAAGCTGGAATTGAGAAAATAACATAAAGAAATGAAACAACCATGCACACATCTCAACATTGCTCTCTTACAGAAAATAAATGTGCCAGCTGAAAGGAATTCTGAAATTGTTTTACATTCCAAAGCTAAGTCACTGCATGGAGAAAAGTTGAGCTCTTTCTTTAAAAATATGGGTCCTAAACAATTTATAATTCCCATTCTTATAATTCCATAATTTAGGGTAAGTGTTCATATAAAGTCAGGCTTTGTAGCTAATTATGTACACAGACCTGGGAGATAAAATGCAGAGAGGTATAAAAGGGAAAAGGCAGGCAAAATGGAAATGTGTCATTTTTAAGCACTTGAGATTCTACTAAAAAGAAATTACTTCTGTCAACAAACATTTTACCCATTGTGGTACTAGATACTGTGGCATACCTTAAAGATGTAAATATTAATGAAATGCACTCTGTCTTGAGTGATGTGACCATCTGACATGTTTATACTATGTGGGATCAGTATTGGTATTTGGGATGTCATCCAGACACTCTCAAGTATCATCCAGCCTATTAGTTGTTTTCCCATGAACCAGCAGGAGTTAGCCAAGAGAAGTAAAGAATGGACATTCTAGGCATAAAGAGTAGGATGAGCAGAGGCTACAAGTGAGAGGTTTCTTTGAAATCTTTATGATTTCTTTGAAAAACTGAAAGTATCTTTAAAAACAAAGCAAATATGTGGCATGTGATAGAATTTGCAGGAAAAAAAGGCTAGACAAGGAATTTAAAGTCAGTCTTCCTAATAGATTAATACCTAGTCCTTGTGACAGTGAAGGCTGTTAAAGGTACTTGGGCAGGAGAGTGATAGTCATCAGGATTTAGAAAGAACATTCTGGCCACACTGTGAGAATGTGTTGTAAGGGAAATCAGATGCAAAGGAACCAATTAGATGAGTGAGGAGGAGGCTGAATAGAGATAATAACAGAGGGAAAGATGGGAAGTGGTCCAATTACAAAACCCTAAGGTGGGAGGGCGAGGGGTCATGGTGCCTACATTGATATGGAGATTGAGGGGGCAAAAAGTTTCTGTCCTAAGTACCTAGATAAATAGTGGGGTGTGTTGAATGAATGAAAAAGACATTCTGGGAGGGAAGTATGGGTTCAGTCTGAGACACGGACAGGATGAGTTTAAGTGCCTGTTTCATATTCAAATTTAGATCCTTTTAAAGTTTGATGCCCAGATCTAGATCTGCTGCTGCTGCTAAGCAGATTCAGGCGAAAGGTCTGGACTGCAAGTTGTTGTGTAGTGGAGGTAGTGAAGAATTTAGTGGGAATCAGAAAGGTGACCTTTACAAAGCACATTTTAAAACAATTAATAGAAAAAACATAAAATATTTTATAGCATAGTGATTAAATGCTCAAGCCCCGAAGCTTTACTACCTGGTTTTCTAGGTATTAAATACTATTTGGTAGATTTTATGTTTGAGAAAGTTAATTAATTTCTTTGAGCTTTAGTGTCCTCTGTAAAATAAGGATAATAGTAAAGAGGATTAAGTAAATTAATATTTGCCTTAAATTGTGCCTGGTATTTGTTGATAACCAATAAATGTGTGTGTGAGCATGTGTGTGCATAGACCCTAACTTATCTGAGACTTCTCAATATGCTGGATTCCCTTATATGGTCAATGTGTCAATTAACAAATTTTAGTGTGTGGAATATTGGTTTAAAACCACGTAAGAAGCATAAGAGATGATACTTGCCAGGAAATTCACTATTTACAAGGGTTGCAAAAGAACAGAAGAATAGTGGATAGTGGTGCGTTTACCCCAGCCTTCCTTCTCACCCTCAGCTTTAGCCGCATCAGACTGTCCTTCGCTTCACTAGTGCTGTGGTCTCCGTTTCCGCAGGTAGGGGCTTAGAACCTTTGCAACTGGTTCCTAGGATATTTGACAACCCCATATACTTGACCAACTTCCACCATCCATATCTCAGTTTAAACATCACTGTCTCTGACTCTAGACTTAAATTCCCTGTTGTGTTTCCCAGAGTCTTGTATTCATCTCAGACCTCTTTAGTTATTCATGGAGATTTAAGAACTCTAGAGAAGGCAAAGAATTCAGTGTGAATGAGAGGGACCAGGAAGAAGCCAGTGTAGACAAAAAAAATGAAAGAATTTCAAATCAGTTCCCAGATATTTTCTTAAAAGATATTTTCTTAAAAGATCCAAATAATGTGGCAAACTTGTAGATGGAAAGAATCTTGTGAGAGTTCTCAAAAGGCTGATTTATTATACCCCTCCTTTAAGGGCTGTGCTGTTGATACGTGTACTAAGAACCTTTCACATTTTGATTAAATCAAAAATAGTTTTGGAAAATTTAATAAATATAATACTATGATGGATCATGACTAAACTTGCCTCATTCATAATTTAAAACTATTTTATTATGGCCACATAGATTTAACTCAGATTGACTTTGGAAGTTCATGTCTGTTACTGGTAATCATCTTTTTCTATCATTGTGGGAGGGGCACATATTTCTTGCATCCCTACTATGTCACAGGTGCAGTGTCATCCACAAAGTATTGATATGCCATTTTATTCACCATTCAAAACAACCTGAAGAGGTATTATTATCTCAATTTTCCAGGCGAAACTCACATCTTTACTTAAATGATGATAGCATTTATACTGAAAAGATGAATTCTTTCAAGTCAAAATGATTTAGTGAACCATGAATCAAAAGAATTCGTGAATCAACAACAACAAAAAGACAGCTAGAAATAATTATATTTCTATAATTAGAAATTATATTTCTATAATTAGAGTGAGTTATATGGGCTCAATATCCTTACCAAAAGAACACTTTGTGTCATCACTTTTGCAGTTTTTGAGGACTCCTTGTACCTTCTATGTCTGGCCTTGTTCTAGGTCTTGTGAGGAATATCAAGTAGCAGCAATTAGAGGACAGATGTAAAGCACCTCATACTGTTATAAACTTATTTGGTAGCTCATCATTCAGACATGAGCGGGACAGCATTTTATTATGTGCGTCTCATTCTTTTTTCTAACTAGGAAACAGACACATTTGGCACTTGGGAGCTTGTGTGTTATTTCTGTCTCCCCCACCTAGTTGAAGTTTGTGAGTTTGGAAAAGAAATAAGGCATGTTGAAAAGAGCACAGGAAAATATACTAAAGCCTTTAAAGAATAGACATTAGTTTTCTTGGCCTGCTGCATGATAACACAATGCCCATCTGCTGAGGAGGGAGGAAGTATCTCATGAAGACTAAGAAAAAAACATTTAAAGCAGGTACATCCAGCGTCAGCTCAAAACTCCTGTAATCTGATGTGTGTGGGGGAAGGAAAAAAAGTAACATAAAACACTAAAACTGAACGTTTGAGATGTTAAAGGGCAGTACATTTTGGATATTTCAGTGTAAGAATATTCTGAGCAAGAATACAGCAATCTAGTCAAGTAAGTGACCGCATCCCTGTATTTTGTCTCCTTTACCTTTCCTGTACTCGTGGCATCCTCTCATTAGTTGATACCTTTGTGTCTGGCTACCTCCCATTACCTGTCAAGCTCTGCCATTCAGGAGTGACACTGAGGACCTTAGGTGTGGCGTTTATTTCTCATGGTAAACATCAGTGGTAGAAGAGGTGTCCAGTGATTTTCAAACGAGTCTGATGGGCTCTTTACAGAGTTAATGTGATGTTAGGTCTATAGAGACTTAGAATGTGCTAGCAGAATGCATAAGACAGATGTTTTAATAATGCAAAGTCGAAGATACGTGTAGAATTCTACCACATCAGCTGAAAACAATGGAAAAGATTTTCGTCTTACTAGATAGTATGCACAAATGGAGGGTTTCCTTGGTGGCTCAGTGGTAGAGAATCCACCTGCCAATGAAGGGGATGTGGGTTCAGCCCCTGGGTCAGGAAGATCCCCTGGAGAAGGAAATGGCAACCCACTCCAGTATTAATGCCTGGGAAATTTCATGGACAGAGGAGCCTGGCGGGCTACAGTGCATAGGGTTGCAAAGAGTTGGACACGACTGAGCAAGTGAGCATGCATGTAGATACTCTGAAAGATTTGTTAAGTTGCATTAATTAAGCCTATGTTTGAGGAAAACATTCAAGTCAGGCAGAGGAGTTTCTTGATCTGTGTTTCAACATAGAAGAAGAAAGAAAGGTTAGGTACTCTGCTTGGAATTGTTGCTCTGATATTACTAGACAACAAAATACACGGACTTTTATTTCCATCTCCTCTGACATGAAGCTTATTCAAACTAGGAAAGTCAAAGCAACATAAAGGATTTGAAGACATAGAAGGGATTAAAAACTACCTCACTCTTTAAAGTGAATCCAAGTCTGCAGGTTCAGGCATATGTATGACTTGCTAGATCATTAAGACTAAGAGATCGCTCTTGGTGATGTTTGAGAAAACAGAAATTGGAGCAGTGCCAACGTTGGCAATTATCTTGATTTTCCAAAAGTAACCTCACATCTTGGAATAACAAATACAGTATGAATCCTCAGTGATATTTTAGAGGGCCATGTGATTTATGAATATTTAAGAGAGAAAAGACATTTACTACTAAAGCCACTATTCTCCGTAATATCAGGGATGCAAAGTAATGAACATTCTTTTTTTGATAAACTTAATACTTTAGCAAAATTCTTTACATTGGGCATTTCATTCCATGGCTACATCTTGTACAAGACAGAGAAGCAAGCTCTGAAAAGTGAAAATAGGTAGATTCTTCACTAGTCAAATAGCATTCTCAAGTGTGGGTGAATGGATTGATACTGGCTTGGAGATCTTGTAGTGGATTGCTAGACATCTTGTTACTTAGCTCTGTCCTAGCCAATCTTCCTTTCTTCACTTACTTCAGTAGATACCCAAATTCCTGATTGCTGGTTTTTCAACTGGCATACAGCTAAGGAAAAAAAAATTAATATTTATAAGAAAACCTGTTTTGGAGGCAATTTGCCCAGAGAAGTTGACTTCTTAATGTCACATATGTTCTATGTGGGATAATTTATTTTCTTACACTCGAAAAAATTTTTTAAAAGAAAGGCAGGGGCTTTTAACCTTCTCCACTCCACATGGTTTTCCAGGGAAGTGAAGGAAAAGCCCTTTACTGATGTGAAAATACCATCCTCTGGCTGAGGACTGAATTCATCCAGTTTGTTGTCAATTTGACAGGCATTTGTTTTTGCTAAAATGTGTCCTAACCTCAGGATCTCAGTAACCTCTGAATGTTGGTTTTACTATGTTAGTATAGTTTTGCTATTCATTCAAAGTAGAGGTATTCAAATGCAAAAAAAGAAAAAAAAACAATAGCAGCAGTGAAAGGGAGGAGGTTCATGGTTGAAGATGCTGTTTATATATACCACATATTGTATTCTTCAAACGATTCAAGAGTGATAACCCTCCATCTCGTAAGAGATTAATTAGTGTGTGAACCCTTGGGTGCCCATGAAAGTCTGGAAATAGGAAACTTAACTGAAGAGTACATTTAATTGAATTTTTAAAAGATGTCTGTCAGGTTCAAAAAGAAACACAGATGCTTGAAGTCTGATTCATGAAAGCTCTAGGTGTCATTATTTTGCATTGTCTGTCCAGGTACATTTTATATAGATTTAGTGTTTGCAAATTTGTTCCTTATGATTCACTAGTTCAACTCAAAAATGCTGAAAATGTAAATAATAAATTAAATCTATGCAGATACAAGAAAAGACATATAATTTTGCTTAACATCTATTCTTCTGAATAATTCCACTGAACTTTGGTCTCACAAATCTTTACCTTTTACCCTTGCCAAATAACGTGATATTACTATCAGAATTTCAAGTTTTCTCATGTTTCCTTGTCATTTTCCTTCACGACAACAAAAGAATCAATGATATAAACTATTTTTTAGAATATTATTCCTTCCTTTCTGATAGCCATTGAAAATATCATGCTGCTGCTGCTGCTAAGTCGCTTTGGTCGTGTCCGACTCTGTGCGACCCCAGAGACGGCAGCCCACTAGGCTCCGCCGTCCCTGGGATTCTCCAGGCAACAATACTGGAGTGGGTTGCCATTTCCTTCTCCAATGCATGAAAGTGAAAAGTGAAAGTGAAGTCGCTCAGTCGTGCCCGACTCTTAGCGACCCCATGGACTGCAGCCTACCAGGCTCCTCCATCCATGGGATTTTCCAGGCAAGAGTACTGGAGTGGGTTGCCATTGCCTTCTCCGAAAATACCATGGGACTAATAAAAATTCAGTCAGTAATATTGGTCCTGTTTTTATTTAAAATTTTTATATTTTGTCTATCATAGATTTTTTCATTATTTTTCATTCTTGAATTATGCAATTAAAATATTATGTATTTTTATTTCTGAGTTTTTTGGTGCCTGCTTATATTTTGCACTCAAGGCAAGTGCCTCACTCTCCTCACCCTGGTCCTGGCCCCGGCACTAAGGCTCGGGATCATGCTTATGATCGGTCAGCTGACAGGTCAGTGGGGAGCTGCCTTGTTCAGGATGTGGATGGCTTGGCCGTGCTCATGTCATCTCATATGTTTCTTTTATCTCCCCAGTAGACTAGATGGATCATATTCTCAGGCTGACCTGGGCTTATCCTTTTGGTGAACACAGAGAAGTGACATATAATACAGAAACACACAAGCTCTTTTTTTAGTCTCTGCTTGCACTGACCCCTGGCCAAACCAAGTCACAAGAGCAGAAGTAGTGTGGGAGGGAACTACAGGGTTATAAGTTACAAGGCAAAGGACATGCATACAGAGAGGCCATTCATTAAAACCATAATGTAATCAATCTAACATACTCTCTAAACTTTTATTTCCTCAAATACATTCTTTACCAGTAGAGCGTACTACATAAAATTGTTGGGGGCACTGAATGAGACATTTCATGTAAAGCTCTTAGTATATTTCCTGGCACATAGTAAGCTTTAAAGGATAGCTATTATTTTAATATGCCTTTGACAATGTGTTACACTCTGAATTAACATTTTAAACAACAGAGAATAGAATTATCCCAGGGCTTCCCAGTTGGCGCTAGTGATAAAACACCCACATGCCAATTTAGGAAACAGAAGAGACTCGGGTTCTGTCCTGCGTGGGGAAGATCCTCTGGAGGAGGGCATGTGGGTGCCCTCTCCAATATTCTTGCCTGGAAAATTCCATGGACAGAGGAGCCCTGCAGGCGCGCACATGAACGCCTGGGGGCAAAGAACACATTTTCCGTTTTCTTATCTAATTAACAGAAGCAATAAATACATAAGACCAGTATGTAGAATTTAAACTATAGCATATATGAATATGTTTATCATTGTGTTCCACACCCAAGCACTCATTGCTATTTGAAATTGAGGCTGAATTTCTTTATCAAGAAGTACACATGGCTTACTACAGTGTAATTATGGGTGAAAATAAGGAGCGGTAATATGCCACAATTGATGCTTTTGAACTGTGGTGTTGGAGAAGACTCTTGAGAGTCCCTTGGACTGCAAGGAGATCCAACCAGTCCATTCTGAAGGAGATCAGCCCTGGGATTTCTTTGGAAGGAATGATGCTGAAGCTGAAACTCCAGTACTTTGGCCACCTCATGTGAAGAGTTGACTCACTGGAAAAGACTCTGATGCTGGGAGGGATTGGGGGCAGGGGGAGAAGGGGATGACCGAGGATGAGATGGCTGGATGGCATCACTGACTCGATGGATGTGAGTCTGAGTGAACTCCTGAAGTTGGTGATGGACAGGGAGGCCTGGTGTACTGCGATTCATGGGGTTGCAAAGAGTCGGACACGACTGAGCGACTGAACTGAACTGAACTGAACTGAAAATGCCACATGAGTTACGTGGAATTGAATGGTCTCTAGAGAATCTGTTAATTTAACCATGGACTTGCCAGGTGGTGCTAGTGATAAAGAACCTGCCTGACAATGCAAGAGAAACTAGAAACATGGCTTCAGTCCCTGGGTTAGGAAGATACCCTGGAGGAGCAAATGGCAATCCACTCCAGTATTCTTGTCTGGAGAATCACATGGACAGAGGAGCCTGGCAGGCTGTAGTCCATGGGGTCGCAGAGTCGGACACGACTGAAGTGACCTAGTACGCAGCACACATGTGCAGGGACACCTAATAAATGGACACCTAATAAACTTAATTTAGTTTAAGGAAGTAAAGTGTATGTGTGTGTGCCTGCATGGGTGTGACCCTAAGAAATATTTTTCCCAGTGTTACTGGGATTGCTGGGTGCCTTGCCTCTGGATAAGCTTACTGATAGAGGAAGGTGATGAAAGATGTCACTAGTTGGACCCACTGGTAAACATTTTTCATTATTCTGTTTCTAGTTTCTTTTACTAATAACTCTAAAATATGTAGAGGCAATGAGTATTAAATTTAAGGAAGATGATTTTTATCATGTGCACTGTGGGTAAATGTTTGAAGAGCAGAATAAGAGGTAATGGATGCATATTAAAAACTATGTTTTTTAATTTAATTCTCGAGTCTCTGCAAATTTAAAGAGAAACTGAAACCTAAACAAACAGATAAAATCATTGAGACTGGAAATTGTCCAGTGAGTCCTCTTGTCATTTGGAATATCACCCGTCGCTCTGCTTCAGTTAAGGAGGACACCTCTGTCCTATTCATAAGCCTGTCTTTGAAAACCAGCTATTTCAAATGTATTTAGTTACAGCATCATATTGGGAAAAATCCAAGTCAAATTTAAAGTTAAAAAATACTAAGTCTACACCCCCAAGGTGGGCTGCACAGATTTTAGTGACTTCCTTCTAAAAACTTCAGTGTGAAGTAGAGGTTAATTAGAGTCGCTTTACAGTGGAGAAATCTAACTAACATCCAGCTAGGTGATCAGGATAACATTGACTTTGGTGAGTCCTGCTGAAGGCCTGTACCACTGATGTGATGTGATGTGTTGAGATTGACCCTGCACCTACGTGCTCTTCTTCCCTCAAACCTATAAGCTCTGTCTAATCATAAGATAAACATCAGACAAGTCCCTCTTGCCATCATTGAGAAAACCACCTGACCAGTAATTCTTATCACTGAGGAGTCATCAAAAACTGGGAAAGTTTGAGAAACGGTTACAGCTGGAAAGAGCTTTAGGAGCCATGAAACTAAATGAAATGTAGTATCCTGGATAGGGTCTTGGAACAGAAAAAGGACATTAGGCAAAACCTAAGGAAATCTGGATACAATGTGGACTTTAGTTAATAGTAACATGTCAGTATTGGTTCACTGAGCTAGTGAGTCAGAGTCGCTCATTCATGTCTGATTCTTTGGGACCCCATGGGCTATAGCCTGCAGGCTTCTCTGTCCTTGGAATTCTCCAGACAAGAACACTGGAGTGGGTTTTCTTCTCCATTTTCTTCTCCAGGGGATCTTCCCAACCTAGGGATCAAACACAAGTCTCCTGCTTGCAGGCAGATTCTTTACCATCTGAGTCACAAAGGAAGCCTATTAATAAGAGACATTTCTAAGTATAAAGACAGGTTAACTTAAAAAATATCAGCACATACATGCTTGACTTTATCTTATAATCTATAGAAAACACAGTAGAATATGTAATGAATCCATACACCTTTTCCAAAGAAATATCCAAGACAGAAGTAGCCAAGACAAATGTACCGTACTAAGTCAGATCTTAACCATGAGAAACTGGATGTCGAGTACATACTAACTGTACTGGTTTCCCACTTTTTCTTTAAATCTAAAACTGCTTAAAAATGAAGAGATTATTTTAAAAGACTGATTCTAACTTACACTTTGCTTAAGAACTCAGAGGGTTTTTTAACAAAATATAAAAGAATGACTTTTTAGAAAAACGCAAGTAATTTTTAGTATTTTTATTGTACTTACCGAGGACTGTTTTCCTAAACTTCAACCCAAACGCCAATTTACAAGAAGTTAGAGATAATTAGAAGCAGTTGCTTTAACAGTTAACACCTCAAGTTAGAGTATTTTATAACTTTTTTCTTAATATTTGCATTATTATTCTACAGTTTGTTGACCAAAATCTGAAGGACTTTTATTTTACTGTTTGAGATTTAAAAGATCTTAATTTTGAATATCCTTTTGTAAGAAACACAAATCCTTAGATTTACTCACTTATTTAAATCAGACATAGACTATGGGGAGAAATGAAACAAAAATGATGGTTTTAACACTTTTCATATTGTTTTTGCTGCGATAATCTCAAGTACAAAAAGATACCTGGAGTTCTTCCACTCTTTCAATTTGGAGACTAAGGATAATTACTAAATTGCATACAAAGCAATAGAAGAGAAAACTTAAAATATTTGCTGGGATTTTCCTTTGGCAATCTAGCCAAAATGAAATAACTATTAAAGCAAATGATTTTTTTTTTTTTTTTTGCTGTTGTTTTTAGTTTTTATTCTGAGACCTTTCACACTTATCAGACAAAAGAATCATAAGTGTATGCTCATCAACAGAAGAATATGAAACTTGTATTAGCGCTTCTGAGCTCAGCCATAGCAAGAGGATGGCCATGTGCTCTTTTAGTATATTTCCCTCTAGAACAAAGTGAGTACCTGATGGATACTTTTTAATAACTGTCTAGTTTCTTAGCCATCGATTCATGGCTTTAATCTATTACAGAAAAAAATAAATGATCCAAAGTTCTACTGTACATTTCATCTGGGTATGCATGCCGTTGTATGTGTGCTGATAGGTAACAGTAATGCTACTTACTGTGGTTATCTGTATTTATCTTCAGAGTGCAGTTTCCTGAGAATAAGAGCCATCTCATGTATACAGTATATTCCAACTGCTCTTAGTGAAAAATAAGACTTGAGCAAAAAGGGCATTTATATTTAGTAATTCTACAGTAATTATAATGAAAATGGTAATGATAACAAAAATAACTATCATTTACTGAGTGCTTAATATATGCTTATAATTTGGTAAAACATCCATAATGAGGGTTTCCCAGGTGGTTCAGTGATAAAGAATCCTCCTGCCAATGCAGGAGACGCAGGAGACACTGGTTCAATTCCTGAGTCGGGAAGATACACTGAAGGAGGAAATGGCAACATGTGCCAGTATTCTTGCCTGGCAAATCTCATGGACAGAGGAGCCTGGCAGGCTACAGTCCATAGGGTACAAAGAGGCAGACATGGTTTAGAGACTAAACCACCATCATTACCATAATATTATAGGTCTGAAGACAGAAATTTGTCTGTTTGGGTTACAGTTCTGTCCCCAGTATCTAAAACATAAGCACATAAATATTTGCCAGATAAATTAACCTCAGGCCCAGGTTACAGCAAATTAAGGAGGCTGTTTTGTGTTGGACATATTAGCATAAGTGGAATGCATGTGTGTATGCTCAGTTGCTAAGTCATGTCTGACTCTTTGTGACCCCATGGACTGTAGCCCACCAAGCTCCTCTGTCCATGGGATTTTCCAGGCAAGAATACTGGAGTTGGTTGCCATTCCCTCCTCCAGGGGATCTTCCCCACCCAAGGATCAGACCCGAGTCTCCTATATCTCCTGTCTTGGCAGGCAGATTCTTTACTGCTGAGTCACCTGGGAAGTTTGTAAGTGGCATAAGATCTGTTAATAAACCTTTTCAGTTAAGGCAGATTTCCAAATCCATAGCCTGATGATGTCAGTCCTGTATCCCTCTCACATTCTTGCATTGCCATGTCTCATTCATGCCAGGTGATATTTTTGAAATACTTAAATAAATCATTTTTCTAGCTTTTTATCTTATTTCTTAATGAATTGACAGCAAAGAAAAACACAAAAATCCTTAAACTAATGATTAACGATCAGTGAGTGGCTGGGGAAGAACTTTTGCCTATATGCACACCAATAGAGGACACATAACGTTTATTTCATCAGGTGAGATGGAGAGGTTGGAAGTGAGTTAGGGTTGGTCAAGGTTAGTTACTACACCACAGCTTAGATGACAGAAATAAAATGAAACAAATTTTGTTACCTGAAGTTTTACTATGTGTAAGAACCCTGGGAGTAATACAATAGTGTTCTTTCATCCATAAAGTTGATGTTATTAAGATGAGAACAAAGGTAGCATGAAATAATGGGTGAATAGGGATTGAAATGTTCCCATCTGTTTTTTGCCATCTCTTGTCATATTTATAGAAAATGCCTTGTGCAGAACACTTAATCTTGAAAGAGTGAACAATGAGAAACCTGCCCACAATTACAGCATCTCTGTTCTTGCTCAGTGAATATCAAGATCACAGTATGGCAGGATTGCATGGGGAGAATAGACTGATTAGACGAGATCTGTAGAACAAATGATCATAGCACTTTGAGGTTTTGCAACAGACTTACTAGCCTGCATTATTCTTTGCTTTCTGAACCCTTTCACACACACAAAAAAAGCCTAGTGTTCTGAGCTAAAGCAGATTAAGTATGCCAGCACCTACCCTTCTCCTAACACACCTTCCTCCCTCCCTTCTTGATGCAGACACTCAATATCTGATAGTTCACTTTCATATGAATTTGTAAGTTGCAACTTTTTAAAAAGTAGAGAGATTGCCTTGTGTTTTTTTGAATGACAAAATCGTACATTTGTTGAGCCTCATATTTCTCTGTTCTCTTGTACCTCTTGCCTCCTTATTTATGTCCTACAGCTGCTAGAACAAATTATCATAAACTGTGTAGCTTAAAACAACATAAATTTATTCTCTCACAGTCCCAGAAGCTAGATGTATGAAATCAAAATGTCAGCAAGGTTGATTCCTTCTCCAGGCTATAAGGGATAATCTCTTCCATGCCTCTCTCTGAGCTTCTGGTGGGTATGGGCATTCTTGTTGTTCCTCAGGGTCCCATGAAGTTCTCCTTGTGTGTATCTCTATGCTCTTTGTCATCACACGGCCCTTTTAAAAGAATGTCAGTCGATGAATCTAGGGTACATCCTTCCTAATCCAGCATGAACTCATTTTAACTCGATTACTTCTGCAAGTACCCCATTTCTGAACATGGTCATGTTCACAGGCACCAGGAGTTAGGACTGAAACATATCTTTCGGTGGGGAGACAGTTCAACTGACAGCATCCTCCCCATGAAACCTCACTTTAAGGAAATAATGAAGATGATTTTTACCTTCCAGCAAAGTTAGGGTTCATTTATGTGGTCTTGCTCTCTTCTCCATATTCTACCCACAGTGAGAATATCAAGTTCAAACGAAGCCCTTGGTTAACATTACTATGCCTGGAAAAGGTGGTGGTAAATGCCAAGGTTGGGCTACCCAGGTTCAGTTCAGTTCAGTCGCTCAGTTGTGTCCAACTCTTTGCAACCCCATGAATTGCAGCACATCAGGCCTCCCTGTCCATCACCAACTCCCGGCGTTCACTCAAACTCACATCCATTGAGTCGGTGATGCCATCCAGCCATCTCATCCTCTGTCGTCCCCTTCTCCTCCTGCTCCTAATCCCTCCCAGCATCAGAGTCTTTTCCAATGAGTCAACTCTTCGTATGAGGTGGCCAAAGTATTGGAGTTTCAGCTTTAGCATCAGTCTTTCCAAAGAACACCCAGGGCTGATCTCCTTTAGAATGGACTGGTTGGATCTCCTTGCAGTCCAAGGGACTCTCAAGAGTCTTCTCCAACACCACAGTTCAAAAGCATCAATTCTTTGGCGCTCAGCTTTCTTCACAGTCCAACTCTCACATCCATACATGACCACTGGAAAAACCATAGCCTTGACTAGATGAACCTTTGTTGGCAAAGTAACATCTCTGCTTTTGAATATGCTGTCTAGGTTGGTCATAACTTTCCTTCCAAGGAGTAAGCTTCTTTTAATTTCATGGCTGCAATCACCATCTGCAGTGATTTTGGAGCCCCAAAAAATAAAGTCTGACACGGTTTCTCCTGTTTCCCCATCTATTTCCCATGAAGTGATGGGACCAGGTGCCATGATCTTAGTTTTCTGAATGTTGCTCAGGTGGCTCAGTGGTAAAGAATCTGCATGCAAGTGCAGGAGACCCAAGAGACGAGGATTCGATCCCTGGGTTGGGAAGATCCCCTGGAGAAAATGGCAAGCCAGTCCAATATTCTTGCCTGGAAAATTCTGTGGACAGAGGAGCCTGACGAGCTACAGTCCATGGGGTCACAAAGAGTCGGACATGACTGAGCAACTGAGCATGAGCACATAAACTCCAAGGTTACAGAAATCTTTTGTCAAGGGATCAAACTAAGAAGGATTGAGAGTGGGAAGAAACTGAGTAAGCGTTTGGAGGGCTGATGTGTTGACAAAAGAAATACCAAGATAGTGGAGGGGAGAAGGAGATACCTATGAGTGTAAATCCACTGAGTTTTGTGAATATTTCTGAGTTGATTGTCGCCATAATCCACCAAACATGCCATCAGTTTTCTGAGAAGAATGTTTAAAAACCACAGGCAATTATTTGAAATGTAATAGAAGCATTTTATTTAAGGCCACACACATTAAAATCACAAAGGGAGGGAATCTTGTGTTTCATCAATAAGGAATCTCCCACTGCTAGATGGCACAGCAGTTTTGAGCGCCCCCTCTCCCCAAATTCTAAATTTGTGTTTGTTTTCCGTGGAGAGTCTCATGGGATTTTGAGAGTCAAACATTCTAACTGTGTGATGGGTATGAGTTGAATTAATTAATGAAAAAAAAAATAAACCTTTCTTAACAAGGGCTTCGGAAAAGGCAATGGCAACTCACTCCAGTACTTTTGCCTGGCCAATCCCGTGGACAGAGCAGCCTGGTAGGCTGCAGTCCATGGGGTCGCTAAGAGTCAGACAAGACTGGGCAACTTCACTTTCACTTTTCACTTTTATGCACTGGAGAAGGAAATGGCAACCCACTCCAGTGTCCTTGCCTGGAGAATCCCAGGGACGGGGGAGCCTGGTGGGCTGCCGTCTATGGGGTCACACAGAGTCAGACACGACTGAAGCGTGTTAGCAGCAGCAACAAGGCCTTATGTTAATACATTGGCTCCATGGGTACTCCACGAGTATAAGCTGTGTGGTCAGTCCTCATTTGTAGCTATAGTGACAGTGATCCAGGAAGATGACAGACAAGCTCCTGCACATACAGGTGCCTTAGACGGAAGGGGCAGCTGGAAATGGCATCAACATCAGCACTGACAGAGGCTCCATGGTTAACACAGGAACACATATCTTTTTGACACAACCATTTTTACTGATAGACCGTACTTTCAAATAGATTGTTGAAAAGATTGATTCTAGATGTAGATAAGAAAAAATTTCTATCAGCTCTAGGACTAGGTCTCTTCCTGTTTCTCAGTGTTACTGACATCAACTAGGTTTTCATTTCCTAGTGCCATACAGATGCCCTCCTCTCTATCAGTAATTCCAGCATGTAACCAGAGCCATGGTTTCTTTACCTTTCATAGTGTGTTTTTGTTGTTGTTTTGTTTTACTGCTTCAGTTGTTATTCTATTATACGAAACAAGAAAAATGGTGCCCTGTATGTTGTTCTGCCATCAGCCTCCTGAAGGGTGATGCAGCATGGTTATGTAACAGGAATTTGATACTTGGTTTCTTATTGAGAGAAAATTGTCTCTTTCCAGGTCCTTTCCTTAGTTAAAGTTATGTAAGATCATTGACATTTTTGAGTTCTAAAACTTCTCCTCTTAGAAATGACATATAAGAAGCTATATTTAAGGCAAAATGAGCTAGAAAATGATTGAATAATAGCTTTATGATTAATAGTCTGTGTTTATGTCCCAGTTCCATAAATTAACTGAAGAGGTTTCCTGAAACAAAGTGCAAAGTAACTTGATCTGTCAAATGGACATCATAGTGCCTATTTCATATCTCATTGTATGAATTAAATGAGATCATTGGTGTAAATTGTTGATCACGGAGTCTGAAGAGTGAATGTTCTATAACTGTTAATCCAAGAATAAAACTAGAATATTTCCAAAATAAGTATTTTAAAAATAATTTCTGTGGGGTTTTTAAAATACTCTCCATTTCATTAAAAATAATATTGAATATTTTAAGATATAATTTTCTATGTGATAATTTGGGAATGCAAAGTCCAACAAATATAATCTGGGGAGTCAAAATTAGTAACACTTTTCTAATATGCAAACTGATACAACTGGAAATGATTTTCTTTGCAAGGAACATGTTCCCTGTGGCTGGAATGTTTATGCAAAAGTGGAAGGGCCTGCTCAGGAGTCCTTTGTAGATGGAAGGCAGAACTAAGTGACCTCTGCTTCCCTTCCTGCCGCTGTCCTGGATTCCAAGGAAACCAGGCCTATTATCTTGATTCTTAATCATCTTTGCCTTCAGAACATCCTACGTATTCAGGCAAGTTTTATACCACCTTATTTTCACTTTGTTTTTTGTTTTTCTTTTTAAGTACAATTTGAAAACCCAGAGCAGAGGATTGAACGAAATGGTCCTCACTCACATCTAGGACATCCTAGACATCATCTCATTTGGGCAGTTTGGACAAACCCCTTAGTAACACTCCCACCACTAAAAGTGCATCAAACTGCTCAGTATTATATAACAACCTAAATGGGAAAAGAATTTGAAAAAGAATAGATACATTTATATGTATAACTGAACCACTCTGCTGTACATTTGAATCTGTCACATTGTTAATAAACTATACCCCAGTAGAAAATTAAAAATTAAGAAAAAAAAGCACATCATTTATCACTCCAAAATCACTGCTGATGGTGACTGCAGCCATGACATTAAAAGACACTTGCTCCTTGGAAGGAAAGCTATGACAAACCTAGACAGTGTATTAAAAAGCAGAGACATCACTTTGCCAACAAAAGTCTGTATAGTTAAAGCTGTAGTTTTTCCAATAGTCATATGCGGATGTGAGAAAGAAAGAAAGTGAAATCACTCAGTCAGGTCCGACTCTTTGCGACCCTCCTTCATCCATGGGATTTTCCGGGCAAGAGTACTGGAGTGGGTTGCCATTTCCTTCTCCAATGGATGTGGGAGTTGGACCATAAAGAAGGCTGAGCACCGAAGAATTGATGCTTTCAAACTATGGTACTGGAGAAGACTCTTGAGAGTCCCTTGGACAGCAGGGAGATCAAACCAGTCAATCTTAAAGGAAATTAACCCTGACTATTCTTTGGAAGGACTGAGGCTGAAGCTCCAATACTTTGGCCACCTGATGCAAAGAGCTGACTCTTTGGAAAAGACCCTAATGCTGAGAAAGATTGAGGGCAGGAGGAGAAGGAGCCAGCAGAGGATAAGATGGTTGGATGGCATCACCAACTCAATGGAAATGAGTTTGAGCAAACTCCAGGAGATGGTGAAGAACAGGGAAGCCTGTTGTGATGCAGTCAATGGGGTCACAATAGGTTGGACATCACTGAGCTACTGAACCATAAGTTGGTCACAGCCTGGAATGTAGTGCTTTTTGAAGACCAAGTCCAGCCTTGGAGAAGTGCCAGCCCAACCCAGAAGCTGAAGTACTCTGCTTATTCAGAGAACAAACCAAAAACCATTCCAGCATTCATCACTCCTGTTCAGTCTCCACCTTGCTCTGTCTTACTCCAAATGTAGAACAAGGAGAATGATGAAATCTGCGCCCTTGAAATTTATCGGGAAATTGGCCAATATCATTTTCATCTTGCAAGAAGAGTTTTGTGGAAAAGAGAAACCTCAGAGTCCTCACAGTACAATTGTAAATTTGACAGTTATAGGGGATGCCTATGAGTTGCTCCATTTAACAGCAGGTCCTTTGCAAAACCCAGTTCTCCTGATATCTTTGTCTTTCCAGACCCTATTGCTGCTCAGTAAGAAAGAGCATTTCCCATCATCTCCTTCAAATGTCCCATGACCTCTTTTTTCCCTATGATGACATGGCTAGTGAGTTTGTTCCCTCCCATCAGTTATGAGCTTAATTTCACCAAAAACCATATCTACTAATGAGAAGATAAATACAGACTCTTCTTTAACTCTTTATTGTTATATTCAGAGTAAGAAATGTCTTCGATGAAATGCTGTATCTCTGCATTTTACCTTTCTTTATTAAGCAGCATAACTACCTTGGTCTGCCATGTTCATCCTCTTCCTCCTTCACTATCATGACCACTCTTTTGGAGTTCTATTGATTGGAAGGATTACCACGTTGAAATTAGCTATATTCCTACAGTCCCAGAGTCCTGCTACCTACCATTAAAGCAGATTCTTTCTTCTAATAAATAATAAGAAGTGATTATAAGTGGTTATTATAATAATAAATAATATGTGTGATTATTCAGAGACTAATGGACACCAACTGGATGTCTCTTCTCCAAGGATGCAACCAATTGGGCAATGCACAGCCCTTTCTCCCTGTGGTTTGTGAGTTTCACATGACTCACTGACTGAGGGGCAGCTTACACATCAAAAAGAATGTTGCAGAACTCACCCTTAGAACTTAGAAGGGAGGTTCTTGGAATGTTGTCCTTTAATTTTCTCAACCTTTTGAGATTACGTGGAAATTCTGAAAGTATTTGAACTTTCCATTTAAAGTTAGAATCTTTTTTTCTCTTCTCATTTTACTTAATGTATTAATCTTTGTGTTTGAAGATCTTGGTGCTATACGCATAATTAGAAACACAGATTTTGAAACCAAGACTTCTTTCTCCACTTTGTCCACATGGAAGCTATCCTTAGATTTTGCTATATAGGCATCAGTGTTTGTTGATATTTACCATTTACCTTTTATCTGATAGGTGCTATGCACTAGGCTATTTGACTTATTGAATCCTCACAATAAAATCCACTACAAAAAACCCCACTACCATCCTCATTTTTTATAGATTTTTTTAAAATTAAAACTCAGAGTTGCTAAGTAGTTTCCTAAAATGAGCTTGCAAGTTAAATAACTGAGATTTAAAAACAAGATTAAAACTAAGACCCTTTTTACTAAGTGATGCTTAAAACACTGTCTTCTTCTTTTTGCTTTACAGACTGTCCCCAATACATTTTTGCTTAAAATATTTCTCACTGTTTCTGATAGTTGTATGCCAGCTTGGCCCATCTGGTACTATTTTCCCAGAATTTCACAGCACTGCCTTTCTATTCAAAGATATACTTTAACATTCCCTTAAAACAGCTCTTACGTTCCCCTTGCAATGGTCACTCTACCATGGTCATCTTGCTGCAAAGCACATTCTTATGAGCTGAGCATCTGGGCATGAGTATGTCAGCAGGAAGCCAAGAAACTGTGTGGATAACGGCTATGGGTATCCATCCTCTGCACCCGCTCAGCTCAGCAGAGTTCTGAGGCGGCAAGCACTGCCTCACTGCTGGCACAGTGGCTGCATTCCAGAACTCTAGTGGTAGACTGAATGGCAGTGCAGGTATTTTGAGAAATTCTTAAACCTTAGCTAGCTGAGGATATATACGATCAAAGAGTCTGTGAGAGGACTTTGCACTGTGTTGATAATTTAATTTTGATGTATAAAAACTCATGAATTGTCTTGTAAAATCAGCATTCCCCTCTAGATTCATAATTAGGGTGCAGAAAATTGAAGGCACATGCTGTACAGAAGATAAACCTTATGTCCAGCTACAGATATTTACTTTCAATACTAAGAGCTATTACTATTCTGCTTTCTAGAGAGAAGACTTCTGATGTTTTGATTTATACAGACCAGCAAAATGGAGATAGGGCATCTTTTGAGAATTTGAAAAATCAACTATAGCAGGAAAATGGCCAGAATGCCAAGGCAAGGTTAAAAGTTTAAGGAGAAATGAAAATACCCGTCAAAAGGTCATCTCAAGGCATTTCTCCAATATATTTGTCCATATTATCTGCAAGCACCCCTTTAACGTTAAAAGGAATGGCTCTGCTCCTTACATACCTGAAAAGTTCAACATGGACTTAAAGTCAACAGACAGAAGTTGAGTTCTGCCTCTTCTATTAACAAGCCCTTTGACCCTAGGCAAGTCACCCCTCAGAGACTTAGTTTCATCACCTGCGAGATGGAGCGATTTATCTGGATGATCACTAAAGATGTTTTTACTCTCTTATCTCAGCCTTTCTGACTAGACAGGGAAGAGAAGAGGAGGTACATTGATCAAATGCTTGAAGATGTGAAGGGTAAATCATGATGCCCCTTCTTATATCCTTTCCCTAGTTTTTGATTACCTGTTTAGGATTATATTGAAAAAGTTATTTGCCAGTAAATGTAAAAATGTAAATAGAAGTATTGAGTGGAGGCTATCCATAATGGAGTTAATATCTTTTATTATTAACAGCAGTGTCTTGAGCATTCTGTATTCAGGATACAATATTTAATGAGCTTTGGTTAGGTGGATGTGCCTGTTTAATAAAATGGTGACAATGACATGGCTTTTGTGAGAACACAAAGTGAGCATAGCCGCGTCCAGACTCTTAGGTTGTCAGGTCACCTTGTTATGATGAGGGTCTTCTTACTGACTTATTACTGCTCAGGGGAAGTCTCCCACACATCAGGCATGAAGTCCCAACTCTGAGAGGACAGACAGACTCATTTTCCTGGTGACTTAAATCATATGTGTCTTAGTCACTCCTTTTATTCATCTAAGAAAATTTCTCCTCCTCTCAGAATCTCCTTAATCCCCTTCATAGTCACCTTCTCCCTGCCTTTTTTATGATCACATTAGTTTCACTGTCTGAACTCTTTCTCTAAAATAGGTTATTTTGAAGAAAATCTAAAGCAAATAAATGACTTTTTAAGTCAGTTTGCTTTAGGTGAAAACAGAAACCAAAGGCTTCAGATGGATTAGAAAAATGCATCTCGTTTCATTTATAATCTTCACTAGAGAGAGAAAGTAAATACAGCCCCTGTGGTGCAATTTATTATATTGTCATCCCCTGCCTTCTCCTGCATCTCTCAGCTCCATCCAACTGGGCCCCTTAAGAATGTGAAGCCATTTACCCTGCTAAGTGGTAGACTGAAGTGTCTGTTGAACAAATTGGAAGATTGTCTAGGCGGGCCTACAGGTGCCTCTTGATGTAAGTTCAGTCGCCAGGAATCATTTCACTGTCCTTGCTGTTTCATTTACTTCTAATTCAATTCACTGCTGATGCCTCACTGATGAAATAATTAGGTGGTTATGGAACAAGTGGAGATGTAAGTCAAATATATAATTGGGGGGCTATCACCCACTCTCTTGTAGTCTTTCTTCTCTTATCCCTCAGTCCCCTAGATGTCTCCTCAAAGGTTATCAGTAATTCCAGTGTCGGTCACTTTGCTCAGGCCCGTGTCATGCAGCTTTCTAGTAGACGCATTGTTGACCCTCCCTAGACTTGCTTGTCAACCAGCGGCAAGTTTTCCTCCTTTGTCTCTGGGTCTCTTACTCCGTGTTCTTTCCTGCCCCTTCTTCTTACCTAAGTACGCATGTATTGCCACTGTTTTGTCTTTGGACAATATTTCTTTTCTGCTTTCTCCACCACCACAGGAATACTGTCCACTATGATTCAATGCTCATCTTTAGGTAGCTGACCCCAAATACTTGTCTCTTTCAAACTCTCCAGTGACCTTCTCTTCCAATTGCCTGCGTAATGAATTCATCAATATGAGCTGTTTACATTTAAAAAATTAGTTCACCTTCTCTACCAAACCAAGTTCCCACTCTTATTTCCCTCTTTCTTTTAATAACTCCACCATTTTCTCAGTTATCTGAAGTTAAGTGAATACCGTTGGACTGTCTTTGATTCTTTTCTTTACACCAGCTTTGACCAATTAAAAATGTGATATAAACAACATTCTGCAATGTTCCTTTTTCAGCTTGAATATATGGCCAATATTTTCTATACCAATATTTTCTTTTTTGATGAATATGTAGTATACCAGAGCACCAGTATATGTTACTTTCTTTAACCTCCTGTTAGTTATATCATTTTTCATCTTTTTTTATAAGTAATGCTACAATTAAGTGATAATGATATGTTTATGTGGAACTGCTGTCATATCTAAAAGTATGAACATTTAAATTATGAGAAAATTGTAAAATTTACCCTCAAAACATACAAATGTGCCCTGTTCCAACAATGGCTTTGTTATCCATACTGTCTCTAGTGATCTGAAATATAATTTTACTTTCCAGTGTACATGTTAGTCTCTTTTGGATTTATACACCCATTGATCTCTGTTGAGACTTTGGGTAGTGCCATACAATCCTACTAATTATAGCTTTAAAGCATTTCTTATCTGCTTAGGCATATAATCCCATGTTGTTCTTTCTTTTCAAAATCCCCATGGCTGTTTTCTAAGAATTATAAGGCCTCCTGTACTTACAGCTATCAATTGATATTTTGACTTACCTATGTTAAATTTATGCATTTTTGTATGTCCACATTTTTTAATCTTTCCACTTAGAAGTAGGACATTTATTTTTCCAGTTATTTGATTTTTCTTATCACCTTTCATTGAAGTTTTATAATTTACTCCATTTAGGCCATGGATTCTTATTATTAGACTCACATCTAGCAATACTGTTATTTATACAGTGAAGGTTTTATTATATTTTCTAACTAAAGGGTGGTTTCTGATGCCATTTGTTTAATCAAAGTTTTGCCATAAAAGCTATCTTGTTTATTCATTAATTCTCTTAGGCTTCTGTATTTTTCATCAAAAGATTCTGTGTATTTTAATTTATTTTACTATGAGATCTATTACTTCTCAAACCATAAACACAATGGTGACACTGATGATTTTCATCTTGGAAGAAGCAAATCTCCAATGAAACCAGTTATCTGGAGCCTGTTCTCATATCCTTTACTGAATTGACTCCCCCACATTCTTCCATCCACCTGTTTTGTCCTTGTCCCCACATCTCCATTTCAGTCTGCCAAAAGTGTGTCCATGTTTCAAGGTCTTTCTCTCCCATAATTCGTTCCCCATGTTTTTAACCTCACACCAGTTTCTCCTCCTCTGAAATCTCATCCTATGTTGACAGCTCCTGTAGCTGTGCAGGAGTTAGAGGCGGGGCTATCTTTTGTCACCTCCGTATCTTCTGTAGCATCTAGTGCTGCTTTCTCATATGCTGTTAGCTCAATAGACATGTTCTTATTCAGTCTTAATACAATAAGTGTCTGGAACCTAGAATCTTAGCCTGGAGGGCTCCATTATCTATTCATCCCCTTGCTGTACCATAAATCATGGATGGACCAAAGTTTGGTGGGCCATCCATCACTGATGGGGTAATTAGATGATGAGGTCAACGGAACACAGGCTTCTTATATACTCATAAAAACTGCTATTTGATTTATTCCTGATGAATAGTCTTTCCACCTTACCTTAAAAACACACTATTACAGCCTCATAGAAACAAAACATTCTCAAAAAATCTTAACTGATCTATAGAACTAGGGTTGTAATTGCTTTCTTTTCTGGCTGTTAAAATGTTCTGCTTTGGGGAAAAATGTTCATTTTATTTTTACAATTTAATTTTATATTTTATAGGTACATAATGTTATTTTATATTGCAATTTTAACTAGTATGTACCTTGGAGTTCAATTATGAAACTTATAAAATCCATTTATATTAAAAGCTATAACAGGGTATCATTTTTCACAAAGACTCTGCATTAAATGACTTCCTTACTGAAACAGTTTTTGTTTTTTTTCCCTCTTCCTTAGGGATACAGAAGCTCAATTATTTTTTCTATTAGAGATGATATTAAGTTAAAATAAATATAAAAGAAGCATTCTAATGAAAAAAATAGATAGACAAAATACTGACCTATTTCTATTTATAATATTTGAACATCCATCTGCCTTTTAATCTGCTTTTTTTACTTAAAACACAACAAAGCATTTTCGATCTAAAACAGCAGGCTCTTTGAAATCCAGAAGGAACTAATAGCCTTTCCCACTATCCATTGCAGTGTTTCTGCAATGCATAACCATCTAAATAAAAAGCAGAGCCACAAAATATACAACCAGCCACAGATTATACAAACAGCCAGGTCTGGATTCAGGCAAATATGACAGGTAGTGCTATATCCTCAGATGATAGCCAAGCTGTTTCCTCTCAGTGAAATGGCACAATACCACAAGAATAAGATTTTCTTAAGATTTTCAAGAGAGTGTCAGGCTAGTTTTATATGCCAGCCTGTTCCTCATTCAAAACCGTCCCCTAGCTAAGACACTGGAACACCAGGTACATTTCCCTGTGAAGTCAAATATTATGCCTGTAAAGCAACAATCTTTATGGTTATGAACCCCGAGTCCTAGCAAGTGATTCCTATCACATCATGATGTTGTGGATCTTCTCTGCAAAACTGCAGCTACTCATTTTGGTTGGACACTCATGGAGATAGACACTCATGGAGATAGATAGTTGGGCACCCCCTGAGCTTTCTGATTCTCTCCCAGTGTTGTCATATAAGTTCCAATAATTTCCAGCTATTATATGAAACTGATATGACCTTTCTTCAAGATTTTTCATTTTATCTTAAAGCAATAGTGTAAGACATGCTGGAATAATGCACTTGGAACGGATTCATAGCCTAATGATATTCAGGAAGGTTTGGTAGACTTCTTACTGCAAAAGTTAGTGTCTGTTCGTTTTGTGGTATGCTGTTTAATCAACCCAAATGAAATGGTAAACGCAAAAGTTTTGCTCTTCCTAACATGAGTTTGTGATCACATATGGATGTGAGAGTTGGACTGTGAAGAAGGCTGAGCGCCGAAGAATTGATGCTTTTGAACTGTGGTGTTGGAGAAGACTCTTGAGAGTCCCTTGGACTGCAAGGAGAGCCAACCAGTCCATTCTGAAGGAGATCAGTCCTGGGATTTCTTTGGAAGGACTGATGCTAAAGCTGAAACTCCAGTACTTTGGCCACCTCATGCGAAGAGTTGACTCATTGGAAAAGACTCTGATGCTGGGAGGGATTGGGGGCAGGAGGGGAAGGGGACGACCGAGGATGCGATGGCTGGATGGCATCACTGACTGGATGGACATGAGTCTGAGTGAACTCCGGGAGTTGGTGATGGACAGGGAGGCCTGGCATGCTGCGATTCATGGGGTCACAAAGAGTTGGACACGACTGAGTGACTAAACTGAACTGAACATGAGTTTATTTTTCTTACTTTTTCCTTCTTCTATTAAAATGGCAATGATTAAAATTCATACTTCCTGAAAATTATGAGATGCCAATCAAGAAGCAATTTTATTTTTAGTCAAACCACTTCAAGGAGGCTGTTCAACATAGTACCTGTAACCATTCACTGAATAAGTTACTCCACTTTCCCTTTTTCTAACAATTTTTTTGTGTTACTTTTCTTTTTAACAGAACAGTGGTCATGATATAGGGAAATTTTTTTAAAGATGTGCTTGAGTTTGATTTTAGGAAATGTTTATTAGTCTTCCTTTTAATTCCAGGAATCAAGGCAAGAGCTTGTTACTTAGAAAAGTAATAATTGGACCACAAGTATGTTATTTAAATAATAATAATAGTAATGATAGATTATTCAAGGGGGCTCTGATAAGACATCATGGAAAGTGGCTAATGTAGAATGTGGTTAATGCAATTCTTTGGCTTTTTAAAGCTTCTATAAAGTGGATAGGAGAAAAAACAAGCAGTTTTTCACTTGAATATCAAGGGTTTAGTTATTTTTATTCAATGATATTTCATTAGGTCTTTGATTTGAAAATAGATTGGAACCTCAGGTGACCTCAGACATACTTAACACTGTCAACCACACCTTACCTTGTGTCTTGGCTCCCAAAGCCAGAATATTACGTGAAAATATCTTTAAAGATAAGAAGTACTGACTATTAGCCAAGATGCGGGACTTGAAAGATTGGGGCCCAAGCCCCAGGTTCACCTCCCAAAACAGTATAGCTTAGATTGACATTGAGAACACCTGGGCTTCAGTACACTTGCATGCTAAGTCACTTCAGTCATGTCTGACTCTTTGCGACCCTATGGACTATATAGCCTACCAGGCTCCTCTGTCCATAGAATTCTCCAGGCAAGAATACTGGGGTGGGTTGCCATGCCCTCCTTCAGGGGATATTCCAGACCCGGGGACTGAACCCACGTCTCTTATGTCTACTGCGTTGGCAGGGGTTTCTTTACCACTAGCACCATCTGGGAAGCCCATTATATTCCAATTAATGTGCTACCGAATACACACAACTTTTCTAGGACAAACTTCCTCCAAATCAGAATCACAGAACTTGTGACAAGGAAAACAAACATTTGCCAAGTCCCAGACATGAACCAAAGAACAATCTAGATGCTGTTACTCAATTTAGTCCAATTCATTAAACATTAATTGAGCACATACAGTATTCTAGACAATATGCTTGCTGCTAGGAAGAACTAAGTGGGTGGGATTGAAATGTTGCCATCAAAGAGATCACAGTTGAAATGAGATTCGTAATTTTAATGAAGCAGTTACTGTAGGGCACATACTATGTTAAGTACTTTACATACATTAAAACATAATTTATTCTTACAAGTCATATGAAGTAGGTGCTATTACATTACTCATTTTATAAATGAGAAAACCAAGACACAGAGAGTCTAAGGAAATTGAGAACGGTATTCAGCAATTTAGAACCAGGATTCATGTCCAAGATTATGGCTTGAGAATTCACATTTACAATCACTTCACTGTCTCTAGAAAACTAGTTACAGCTCAATGGTGTCTGTTAATATGGTCTAGAAAACTTAAAAAAGGCACAGATCTGCACGGGGCTTCCCTGATAGCTCGGTTGGTAAAGAATCCGCTTGCAATGCAGAAGACCCTGGTTCGATTCCTGGGTTGGGAAGATCCCCTGGAGAAGGGAACGGCTACTCACTCCAGTATTCTGGCCTGGAGAATTCCATGGACTGTATAGTCCATGGGGTCGCAAAGAGTTGGACACAACTGAGCGACTTTCACACTCACACTCACCCAGAGCTGCATAGAGGCGGGAATGATAGGTTTACTCAAACCGAGGCTGGGGTATAAAGTGAGAATTCAGAGAAAATAACATTAAATCCAGTAAATCCACAAGATCTTTATAGTTACCCTTGTTTTTTTTTTTTTTTACTGAACAAGTTGTTATTACTCTGAAAGCTTTACAGTCACATAGCTCACATATAAAAGAACCAAGCTTCATATCTCAGGTTGTCTGAATTCCAGTCTCATGTCTTCTGGCTTAAACCTTAACTTAATTACTACTCATGAGGAAAGAACCAAGCTGAGATAGTAAGCATGAAAAGTAACTGAGGAGATAAAGGAAAGAGCCTTGTTGGGAGAAGTGAACTTAAAATTAAACAGTCATTTGTTTCTTTTCTTTTAGAAACAAAGAGCTTTTAGGATGATTCAAAATAAAATATGAAAGCATAAAACTTAGCTGTTTTCAAGCAACCGATTGCAGACACATAGCATTTGAGAAACCAGGAGATGGGAGGAAGTTGGTGGTGGCCTGGCCTGGAAGGAAGAAGGGCGCTGGAAAGCCAGGAAAGCATGTTAGTCTCTGAAGGAGAAAAGAAACTCACACAATCTTTGAAACAACAACTTCATGTCAGTGTAAGATACGCAAATATTAAGGAGAAATCCCCATACAAGACTCTATAGGGGAGAAGGTGGTGACATCAATAATTCATTGGGAATTATGTGAAAAGATATGTTGCAGGAAGGGGGACCCCTTCTAGGGCCTGAAACTGGGCTCTTTGTTGCAGGAAGAAGGACCCCTTCCAGGGCTCAAAACTGGGCTCTTGTCTAACACTCGGGAATGAATTGTCCGAGGAGACACATCTGCTGACAAAACAACAGATTTTATTGGGAAAGGGCACCCGGGTGGAGAGCAGTAGGGTAAGGGAACCCAGGAAAACAGCTCTGTCACATGGCTTGCAGTCTCAGGTTTTATGGGGATGGGATTAGTTTCTGGGTTGTCTTTAGCCAATCATTGTGACTCAGAGTCCTTCCTGGTGGTGCACGCCTTGTTGGAGGTGGTCGGACATGTAGTGTCTCCTTTTGACCTTTCCCGAACTCTTCTGGTTGGTGGAGGTTTATTAGTTCAGTGTTCCTTACCAGGACCTCCTGTTGTAAAGCAACTCATGCAAATGTTTACTATGGTGCCTGGCCAGGGTGGGCGGTTTCAATCAGTGTGCTTCCCCTAAGAGATATATTTACAGTGATTCAAATTACTGGCATGAAGCAATTTGCTTTAACCTTTGGGGGTGAAATGGTACATGACAAATGTTAAAATAAGCATACTGGGAAGCTAAAAAATTTCTGGGAGTCATTTGCAGAGAAACCTATACCAGGATGATTCAATTTAGGCATGAGACATAAAGAACATTGCTCTGTGTCTGCAGAAATGGCAATGTAATATTACAGACTCTCCCAAGGAAGGTCTGAATGGATTTGGATTTGTGTAGAAACAGTCAGGTGTGAAGTGGAATGGTGCAGAAAAGTTGCTTTTTTTCCCTAAGTGGACAAAATGTACCATCCCAAGCAGACTGCAGAGTGTACCAGCATGTAGAAAGTATCCAGTCCAGTGCTCTGCAACTTTGCAGAGCCCAGTGTGACAGGATGCCCCAGGGAAAAGCAAACAGAGAAGCAGCACGTTGAGGAGGAGGTGGGGTGGGGGGTGCTTATGCTTCGGAAGAACAAAAAGTACAGGGCATTGCTGAAGAAGAAAATGAGGCCAATTTGAATATGAATTGGAAAGTTTTTAAATTGCAGAAGATTACAGAGGAAAGAAATAAAAATCCATAAGGATTCTTCCCTCACATAGCTTGAAAATGCTAGAACATTTCGTATGTAGGAGGTAGAAAGAGGAAGATTTAAACCGATAAAACTCTTACCTACGAGAAAGAAAAGAGGAAAAACTGACTGCAAAATAATGAAAGAATCTTTTGAAAAGGATGTGATGCTAAAATGCGATTGAGAACGGAAACACCCAAAGGTGATGGCAGCAATACAGTGTGGGTGAGAAATCATGCCCCCTTGCCCGGATGTGTGTGACTGGTGATGGTCTCTGAAAACAAAGAAACTTGTTCTGAGATAATGTCTGAGATTAGAGTTCATCAGGAGAGTCACTGCTACCGCAGGGTGTTCTCAGTGTGCTTAGGATTGACTTCAGTTTTATCTTTATCTTGTATTTGATAAAGATTAGATACTCACCTCCTCTGGAAATGGAGTCCAAATACAAAGAACAGGGTCAGACCAGGGTCCTAAACTATACCCTTCTCTCTACTTGACCTTGAGAAGTCGAAAGCCAAAAACCTGGAAAAAAAATTAAACTAGAAAGTTAAGTCATCTGAAATATATATGGAGTTTGTATTTTATATTTCCTATTATAAATGAAATTGGAAGGAAATCGTATTGTTGGTTAATGAAAGTACTTAGACAACTAGTTATGAATTAATTTAAAAGTTGACATAATGAAAGGCATATTGATGAAAATGAAGTTTCACATGTTACTTGATTAATATGAGTAGCTAAATGTATCACAATAAATGTTCTGTGAGCTAAGAAAATTCTAGTTAGGTTATTGAAAGTTAGCAATTTCATAGCAACACGCTGATTTCCATTCCAGATACTGTAAAATACATCCAGATTCCTGAAAGTTTTCTCTTACTAACATTTCACTAAGGCAGATAGCCAGTTGAATAGGAAAAAAATCACTCTCGCTAAATTTGGTGCTCAAATTTCTTTGAGCTAAGAGTGGATAGAGTCTAGAGAATTATATTTTGAATGAAAGAGACTAACCACTGTTACCGTGGATGGACTAGAAACAAATCTTCCTTAGTGGGTAGATTAAGCAGGGAGAGACTGGTGATAGATCCCCTTTCCACATCAGCAGACTGTAGGTAAGGACCATTTCAAATTTCCTCTGTCATGCTAATCTTCAGATAAATATAATCAGAGGTCAGCAAAATGCATCATTTCTCTAAGCCATCATGAAAGGAATGTATATTTAAGGCCAGTTATTTGTATAGAATAGTTTTTAGATGCTAAAATAGCTTCAATAAGATGAATTCTTTGCCTTAGTAGTATTCTAGGTCTGGAATAGAAATAGAGAAGGGTGGTTTTAAGTAAGATTGTACAGGAATATATTGAGCCCCGTCTTTTAAGTCAGAGAATCTTGAGTTTTAAAGGATTTTACTAGTTATGTGACCTTGGGTAAATGAATCCATCCTTCTCAGTCTCCATTTCTCTACTTAGTTCCTGCCCTTCCCCTCACTGGCTCTCCTCTGAATTCATGCTGCAGTCAAGCACTTTTGTGAGGACTGGAGGAACTGGCATGTACTAGGAAGTCAATAAACAGCTGCTGTTACTCTTGATACTGTTCTAGTAGAGGAATAGAGAAGTTAAGTAAAGTAATAAAGTAACAGAGTTTTAAGATTATGGATTTTTAGATTATGGAGTTTTAGGGTTATGGAGACAGTTTTAGAAGAGTTGAGGAAAGAAAATTTGGCAACCGTATAGTGAAATATGGCTAGACTATTTAGGAATTACCTATAAGAATCAGAAGTGGGGAAATAAAAAGTGAGAGTGGAAAATTTTCAGAAATGAGCTGTCCCAACCTTATCATTTTATCATGCCTTTGTCCCATTGCTACGACAAACTCTGAGGCAAGGGACAGCAGCGACAACCAAACAAACCTGGAAATGAAACCTTGTTCGCCTCATATTAGATGAATATTGACTTTGCGAAAGTCATCTTGGCCTGTGCAGCTTGACATTTTAATTAATTAGAGAATGGAAAAGGAAGGGACGAGGTCAGCACATTCATTGTATTGAATCTCCACCTCACGTGTTTGCACAGCCTTCAGCCAGTCTCCACAGCCCTCACTTGGGAAATTTCTCATGACCCCACCTTAATCCCCAGACAGACAAGGTTGGCTTAGAGAAAAGCAAACTGCTGGTAAGGGAAAATCAGTCAAATCTGGTTGTCCCTTCCTCGGGTTCAACCTAGAGTGATTGAGAGGAAGGAAATAGGATTTTCTTAAGACTTTGTTTTGTCTATGATTACTTAAAAATTTTTTGCATCATATTATTCTGCACATCAGCCCCCACTAACTGGCTCATAGCTTGCCCCTACGTGTGCCCCAGCTCACAAGTGTGCAGTGAAGCTGCCAGATGATGGGTGATCAGGTGGAAAGTTGAGGTGAACCCTTCATGCCATGTGGTATAGACTGTACTTAACAGTGTTACTCAGAAACCTTGAACTTACTCAGTATTCAGAGGACTACTCTCTCTGTACAATAAATAATGGTGAAAGACAATAAAGTAAATTAAATGGAATGGGTCACTGAGAGATATGTTGTATCTTTCACACACATGCACACAAAATGCAAGTGGTTCCTCCAAATATTCTATTAAGCAAAATGTGTCAAAAACAGAAAAAAAAAAAAGTTAAAATAATATCTATTTTGTAAAAATTCTAATACAACATCAAGGACATGTAAAACTAATCAGCCAAAACTCAGGTTTAAAAATAGTAAGACCAACTTGGCTAGTGTCTTCTTATCTAAAACTCTCTTAGGTTTTTACTTTATTTATAGAAATACTTAGTCTTCAGAAATTTTACAGAGCAAATTTCATTATGATCTTCATTTCAAAGAATTGGAAACCAGTTTATATTGACTCGCTCAAAGCTATATGGTTAATAATTTACATAGTTGAAATTTAAACATGACGAAGTCCAGAGCTTGCTTAATCACTAAAATCTACTGGCTTAGCTGTTAAACTCTTCTGCCTGAGATATTTATCCAGGGAGTAGATGATCAGTTCACAGACTGTTTCATGCTGTGGAAATTCTAAGGAGTGCTAAATTCTCCTGTAGTGATGGAATGTACTCATTATGCATTACTTTCATTAAAAGTTGGGTTCGTTCACTCTTTTTTGTATTACGCAAAAATCCCCAGGGTTACATTATAATCTTGTTCACTTGCAGTTCAGTTCAGTTCAGTTCAGTCGCTCAGTCATGTCCGACTCTTTGTGACCCCATGAGTCGCAGCACGCCAGGCCTCCCTGTCCATCACCAATTCCCGGAGTTCACTCAGACTCACGTCCATCGAGTCAGTGATGCTATCCAGCCATCTCATCCTCGATCGTCCCCTTCTCCCCCTGCCCCCAATCCCTCCCAGCATCAGAGTCTTTTCCAATGAGTCAACTCTTTGCATGAGGTGGCCAAAGTACTGGAGTTTCAGCTTCAGCTCATTCCCTCCAAACATATCCCAGGACTGATCTCCTTCAGAATGGCTTTGCTAATTGAACTCAATTCCTGGTGGAGGGTAGGTTCTCTTTCGTCTTAATGAGAGAAAGAATGCATATGTTAAATGAATTTTTAATAAATATTCCTATTTATAAATGTTAAATACTTTGCTTCCTTTCCATGTAATGACCATGATTTATGCTGAAAGATCTGACTGGGGAGAATTTAACTGAAACAAACTAAACAAACTATTTGTTCCCTCTCCTATTTCTCTAAGGGCTTCCCCGGTGGCTCAGTTGGTAAAGAATCTGCTTGCAAAGGGGGAGACCTGGGTTTCATCCCTGGGTTGGGAAGATCCCCTGGAGAAGGGAATGGCTAGTCACGCCAGTATTCTGCCCTGGAGAATTACGTGAACTGTATAGTCCATGGGGTCACAAAGAGTTGGATATGACTGAGCAACTTTGACTTTCTACTGCTTTATCTTGGAGCAGAATTAGCTGTTAGTGCCTTTCATTCTTCTCTACTTTAAATATTCCCCTGTGAAAGTATAAATATATTTCTAAACATCTTGCTCAGTCCAAAACAAATTTCTGACATACTGGGTAAGAAGCAGCGGGGTGAGTTATAGTGTTCATAATACCTCCAGCTTTTTCATCAGCTTAGTCACTGTAGACAATGAAGGTTTATCTCATTTCACCACTGAATTCTGAGCTTGAAAAGAGGTTTGTCGACAATGGACAGATAATAGCAAACTTCCACTGCAACAAATGATTGTGTGATCTCAAATAGTTTGTGTACAGTAATGGATTTTGTTAGGAATGTTATGTGACACTCCATCTATATACTTTAAACTGTGTATCTCATGTTACATCTTATAAAATTCTAGACCATCTGTGGTAGTGCCGACTTTTTCATTTATGAGAGCTTTACCTTGAGAACATAGCTTTCTAAAAACTGAAACATTCAGAAAGACAACTGGGGTGGAGTTCGGGGATGGGGAAATCTGTTTTATTCTAATCCCACTTTCATGGATGTTAATGAAAAATTCTTTGAAATACATATAAGGAAATGCTAACCTCACAGTTTCTTTCATAACAATGGCAGTGTCCATCCAAGATTATTTAAATACAGTATACAGATGGGTTTTGAGATAACATTTAGATTGTCATTAAACAAGTTTAGCTATTTTCTCTTTCATTCGAATTGGGAACAAGTGATAACAAAATACTCATCTGACTAAGTCCATCAGATCCCAGATTAAAGATAAGTTCTTCTTGAAAGTCTAGACTATGTCATGTTTGCCTTAAAGGCCTACTGACCCTTACATTTGCTCTGGTATTGCAGCCATTAGTTGATTAGAGAGCATTAGAGCGTGAGACGTGCAGGTAGACCACTGTTCCCCAGAACTTGACTTTGCCTCTTCCTGCTTATTGTCCAGAGGCACTTCTCTGTCTCACTTTGTCGTCTGTAAGATGGCAATGTTAATAATAGAACCTCCGTCTTAAAATTATTGTGAGGACTAAGTAAGTTAAATGGGCTTCCCTGGTGGCTCAGATGGTAAAGAATCCGCCTACAATGCCGGAAACCTGGGTTCCATCCATAGATTGGGAAGATCCCCTGGAGGAGGGCATGGCAACCCACTCCAGGATTCTTGCCTGGAGCATCCCCATGGAAGAGGAGCCTGGCAGGCTACAGTCTGTGGGGTCGCAAAGAGTTAGACATGACTGAGCGACTAAGCACACACACACACAGGTAAGTTCATACATTAAAAGTACTTTTACTAGTGGCTGGCAATAACACTCAAATGTTACATATGATTGTTATCATTTCATTTATTTGCTGACTTTTAGGCTCTAAGCTCCATGAAGACCATTTTTCTTTTTGCCTCTATCCTTAGAAACCGGCAGAGGTCTAGATGTGGCAAATGATTAATCACTATTTTTATTAAATTCATAAAGGAATGTGCAGGCCTTGCTATAATGAGAGTGGAACTGATGACTGATTATAGCCACTAATGGTGTTTGATAACTTCTATTCTTTCTCTTTGCCAATTTCATTGTTAAGAGATGCTATTCTTCTTTGTAGGCCTCTCTCCAGAAAGTCTTTTCTTAAAGACATTTTTACATGATATGTCTCCCCCAAACAAGGAAAAGAATCGGGGTAGACATTAATTTATTCAGTAAATAATTTTTCAGTACCTGGTATGTATATAAACTAGCACTGAAGGGCATTTAAAGAAACATCTCAGGTACTCAGAGTGTCCAAAGGTCTCAAGTATCTGTGGTCATAAACGGTGAATTCGAGATACTGCTCTTCACTGTCTCTTTTCCGTATTATAATGCTGAATCTTTTCAGTATTCTAAGTACAGCATGGCTGTCTCTGGATTTATACTTCAGTGCCATGGGGAAAATCAATAGTGATAACACAAGAGGCTGAGAATGGGGTTATGTTTCTCCATTTTCTAAACTAATCTTCTAAGTCTGATATCTTCCTGCAAACTGGGAAAATACTGAATTATCTAGGGTTTAGATTAAGGCTGGCAAAGAATATAAAAAAATAATATATAAAAAGATGGCTGAGGGTATTTTATTTTAGTCACCTTAATGAAATATATAATTTAGTGAGTATGTGTAGATTTGGCATCCTGATATTTTCTTTAATTTTCCAGCCAAAGTAAAGTGTTGATTTGGCAGTTTTCTCCTTTAAGTGTTAATATTTCTTAAAATGGAAAATTCGGGTAAGAAATAATTCAGTTTTATTCCCTTCATCTATCTGCCAATAAACATCACATATTAATTGTCAACTACAAATTTTATTTGCTCCTCACTAGACTGCCAGATGTTTGGTATGAATATAAAAATTTTGTCTCTGAGTTTTATTCAGTTTTATAACAAATGTTTTGAGAAGCTTATTCTTTAACAGTAATGTTGTTAATAAAATACACTGTCTATAAGCTTAGTAAAAACAGGCTTTTTTCATGGGTGCAGTTTTTTAAAGATTTAGTAGTATCCGAGTTTTTATATGCAACCTGAATCTTACATACTGGAATATTCAGGGTAGGATTATTTTATAGGATGCAATATTTAACTTATTTCTATTATAATAATAAAACTGACTATGAGTCAGGAAATATTATGAATCAGAAAGTCAGATTATCTTAATGTTGTGAAAATCATCAGAACTTTGTGTACTTAATCAGGATTGGTCCATCTAGTCAAAGATGGAGAGAGTCTGAATTCTAAGTGCTCCAATAGATTGTCTCTAATATGAGACAATGCCAAACTCCCTATGGCTTAAAACCAGACTAATTTACACTCTATGTTGAGTGCAGTTTAGGCTGTCAAGGGCCTCTGCTCAGCAAAGTCACTAAGGAATCCAGGCTGGCAGACTCCATCACAACTCATATCTCCATACTTGCTGCCTCTGGAGGAAAGGAATGTGGTGAATCACACACTGGCTCTTAACACTTCCTGACAAAGCAACCACATAGCCAAGCCTAACTGGAGGAGGAAAAAGAGAAGCATAGTCCTGCTTTATGATGTGCCCAAAAGAAGAAGCTTCAGCATATTTTGAACGGCCCTTATGATTAAAATTAGCCCTAAAATTGTCCCTGTCACTGGTTTCTTAAGTGCTATCATTTGCATCTTCTGATATATACTTTATTGTTACTTATAAAATTGATACACTTCTGTGCTATGGCTCATTCTTCTACATTCAGTTCAGTTCAGTTCAGTCGCTCAGTCATGTCTGACTCTTTGCGACCCCATGAATTGCAGCACACCAGGCCTCCCTGTCCATTACCAACTCCCGGAGTTCACTCAAACTCATGTGCATTGAGTCGGTGATGCCACCCAGCCATCTCATCCTCTGTCGTCCCCTTCTCCTCCTGCCCCCAATCCCTCCCAGCCTCAGGGTCCTTTCCAATGAGTCAACTCTTCGCATGAGGTGGCCAAAGTATTGGAGTTTTAGCCTCAGCATCAGTCCTTCCAATGAACACCCAGGACTGATCTCCTTTAGGATGGACTGGTTGGATCTCCTTGCAGTCCAAGGGACTCTCAAGAGTCTTCTCCAACACCACAGTTCAAAAGCATCAATTCTTCGGTGTGCAGCTTTCTTCACAGTCCAACTCTCACATCCATACATGACCACTGGAAAAACCATAGCCTTGACTAGATGGACCTTTGTTGGCAAAGTAATATCTCTGCTTTTGAATATGCTATCTAGGTTGGTCATAACTTTCCTTCCAAGGAGTAAGCGTCTTCTAATTTCATTACTGCAATCACCATCTGCAGTGATTTTGGAGCCCCAAAAATAAAGTCTGACACTGTTTCCACTGTAAATGAGTTTGAGGAGCAGGATCACAGTTCTTAAGAACATAATGGAGTAGTTCCTCTCATTTCTTTTTTCCATGTATTTTCTGACCTCATATCAATAAGATCACATGAATTGTCATACTGAGTCAGATCCTTGGTCATTTCAGCCAAAAATCTTATCCCTGGTAAAAATGAGTCACTTCTATCATTTCTCTATTGTTCTTAAAGAAAAGTGATAAAACTATTATAAGATTTGCTCTTTTAAAAATTAATGACTCTGTTTAAAGTGCATAAAGATGAATAGGCACTTCCCATAAAGCCAAATATTTCTTTCTTGAATTCCAATGAATCCCAATGAAAAATACAAAGTATTAAAATTTAGTTTTGCAGAAATATTGCTAGTACAGTTTTGAAAGTTAGAAAAAATTAAAATAGGTACCTTTGAATGAAAATAAAACAGCAAAACTCTAGTGACTCCATTTATCCAGTTTTGTAATTCAATGTCAAAAAAAAAAATTGATAGAGTTAGTTTTCTGGATCACGTTTTAAAACAGAAAATCTCTCTAAGGCCACAGTCATTTCACAAATGAGAAAACTAAGACCCAAGAAATAGTCTGCTGAACAGGATAGACCAATCCTGCCTTCTTAACAACTGAGTTCTAGGGGATAAAGATATCAAACTAAGAAGCCTACAACTATGAATACATACAATGACATATATGATGTGCCTGGAATGTAACGAGTACTCAATATTATTGTTAGTCCTTTTAGACAGTCCTTTTTTCTGGCTTTTTTCCCATTATTTTTATTCCCAAGTATTCTTGACATACGGGATTCCCAGCTGGCTAATTGGTAAAAAATCCACTTGCCAAAGCAAGAGACATAGGATTGATCCTTTGGTTGGGTAGATCCCCTGGAGAAGGAAATGACAACCCGCTCAGGTATTCTTGCCTGGGAAGTCCCGTGGACAGAGGAGCCTTGCTGGCTACAGTCCATGCTCCATGGGGTCTCAAAACAGTCTGCTATGACTTAGCAACTAAACAACAAAAGCGAGACACTTGACATATAAACATTTAGCCCGCTGTAAGGTACTTCCAGATCTGTAGAACTTTCAGGGCAGTTAGAAAGTTCTTTTGATTATATTTGTAAAATATACTGAAAGAACTTAGATATTAATGAGCATTATTTGTCACAGTTTACTCTATTTCCAATTTTTAAAAAAAGTATAATGGCTTGACAATGAAAATGTCATTATGTTTCATTAATTTTCTTATTTAATGGCCCAAAACATTTCTCCTCAAAATATCTTTTCTATTGAAATAGAGACTTCAATGCAATATATTCCTTGGAAACACTAAAATTTATGTTACATCTAATTGACATCACCAGATCTCTGAAGTTGAGATACTATGGTATTTGTTTTTATCAGTGTGATGAATCATTGTTCCTTTAAGGTTTAGCTTTCTTTCTTAATGCAAACTTGGTAGATATCCTTTGGGAAAAAGGCTGTTGGATAATTATGTTTGGAATAACACATGTGTTTTGCATCTAGTTATTTTTCTAGTGAATTGTCAAAGAGTATAGGACATGCAGAAAGAATCAGTAATGAAACTGTTGGGCACAATCAGTTTTGTAAAATGGAAACTCAATATACCTGTGAAATATAGGAAAAAATACATTGTTTGCAAAATAACAACTGACGTAAAATCTTATTCTTTGAAAATAATGGCAGCATTGTTATATTACTGCAGCAAAGCCTTTTTAAGGGGAAAAAAATGACTGCCTCTGGAAGCATTTAAAATTGTATAGCATTGGTTTGGGGCCATATAAAATTAATTTGTATAAATGATTTCAAAGGAAACCAATAAAACTATGGATATAATCCAAAACAAGAAAGAACAGTAAACAACCCTTTATTGTTCTGTGTAGGAAAACTACCTGGCCTTATATTGAAATGCTCCAAATGACTCACACTGCTATTAAATGTTTACTTTTCATAGGGTCAATTATCAGCATTTTTAAAGAATAAATTGCTTTCAGAAAGACCTATAAACCGAGAGAATATCATAAAGTCTTAATACATAATGTGAAATTTGTGATTTCAGTTAGGTCATTAACACAAAATATCAACTGTCTATGATTTTGCCACCTTCTTAGGGGCTTCTAGTTTATATATTTACATGTAGATATAAATATAAATTATATAAATATATAAAGAAATAGATGAATTTTGATAGAGATTACCAGACTGCTCTCTATACTTAGTGAAGTAGTTTACTCCATTATAGGTCTGTGTAGAAATGTAGCTATGACTTATCAAACTTTTAGAATTTTGCCACTTTCATAGAAGTAGAGGAATATTTTACTTCTTTTGTTATAAATGTGGTTAAACATCTTTTCATATGTTATAAAATAATTTGCATGACTTTTTCTGTAAACACTGTTAATATTCTTTGCCCTTTTAGCTGTTGTGATTTTTGGCTTGTTAGTCTTTTCCTTCTCCATTTTGAGTAGTCATCTAGATTTTGGGGAAATTAGTACTTTGTCTCTAATATAAATTGTAAAAGTTTTTCCCAGTTTCTCCTTTGTCATTTAATTCATTTTTTGTATTTATTGAGATGGTCAGTTTCTATTCTTCATTTGTTATTGTAGTATATCATCTTTATTGATTTGTGGGTATTGACCATCCTTATATCCCAGGAATAAATTTCACTTGAAAACCAGTAAAGAAACATTGTATTTAGACTACATATTATATCAGGTGGACTTAACAGAACATTGTAAACAACAAGAGCAGACTATATTTTCTTCTCAACTTCATATGAAACATCCTCCAAGATAAATTAGATCACAAAACAAGCCTTAACAAATTTAGGAACATTGAAATCATACTGAGCATCTTCTCTGACCGCAGTGGTGTGAAATAAGTAATCAATGACAAGAAAAGAAGTGGAAAATTTACAAATGTCTGGAGGTTATATACCACATTCCCAAACAACCAATGGATCAAAGAAGAAATCAAAAGGGGAATAAAAAAATATATTCAGACAAGTGAAAATGGAAACAGAACATGCCAAAACTTATGGCATACAGCTAAAGCAATTATAAGAGGGAATTTTATAGTGATAAGTACCTACATTAATAGAAAAGAAAGATCTCAAGTAAACAATGTAACTTTACATCTGAAAGAACTAGAAAAAAACAACAATTTAAGCCTAAAGTTAATGGAAAGAAAGAATTAATATAGATCAGGTAGAAATAATTGAAGTAGAAAGTAGGAAGATAATAGAAAAGATCAACAAAATTAAGCTTTTTTAAAGATAAATTGTCAATTTTTTACTAGATTAATAAAAAAACACTCAAGTAAATAAAATCAGAAATAAAAAAGGAGATATTACAACTGACATCATAGAAATACTAGAGACAATAAGGAAACTACTTTGAACAATTATATACCAAAAATTTAGATAACCTAGAAGAAATGGATACATTTCTAAAAATATACAGCCTACCAATACTGAATCATGAAGAAACAGAAAATCCAATAGACCAATTGCTATTAAGGAGGTTGAATCAGCAATCGAAAAACTGTCTAGGAATGATGGCTTTACACGTGAAAATTGTGCCAAACATTTTTTAAAAATTAGTATCAATTCTTCCAAAACACAGACAAGGAAAAATCACTTCCAAACTCATTTATGAGGCCCACATTACCGTGACACCAAAGGAAGACAAGGATACTATAAGAAAAGAAAATTATAGGTCAATGTCCCTGATGAGCACTGATACAAATATTCTCAACAAAATATTAGAAAATCAAATTCAACAATACATTAAAAGGACTTTCCTAAATTATTTTTATGTTTTGTGTTATATTGTACTCGATTCTCATGAATTTTTCAAGTGTAAAATATATCATTCTTAAATGGTAATAGTTTCCACCCTTCTTTCCAATTTCTGTATATTCAATTTTATTCTCATTAATTGTAATTATTAACTCAGTGCAGTGTTAACAGTCATGATCCTGGATATCCTTGCTTATTTCCATCTCTAGTGAAAATACCTTTATTATTTTCCCCATTGAATTTGATACTGTCTTTGGGACTGAAATAATTATATTTATCAGGTTATATCTTGTGGTGTTTTGTCAAGAATGCATATTCAATTTTATCAAATACCTTTTTAGTATCAGTGGACAGAAGCATGTTATTTTTCTCTTTAGTTAGTGTAATAAATGAATGAATTTAATATCATTGAACTACTTTTGTGTTCCTGGATTAAATCTCTCTTGGTCATGATACAGTCTTATAAAGTACTACTGGAGTCTAGTTGAGATATTGTATTATTTTAATATTGACTGCAGATGGTGACTGCAGCCATGAAATTAAAAGACACTTACTCCTCGGAAAGAAAGTTATGACCAACCTAGACAGCATATTAAAAGCAGAGACATTACTTTGCCAACAAAGGTCTGTCTAGTCCAGGCTATGATTTTTTCAGTAGTCATGTATGGATGTGAGAGTTGGACTATAAAGAAAGCTGAGTGCCGAAGAATTGATGCTTTTGAACTGTGGTGTTGAAGAAGACTCTTGAGAGTCCCTTGGACTGCAAGGAGATCTACCAGTCCATCCTAAAGGAAATCAGTCCTAAGTGTTCATTGGAAGGACTGATGTTGAAGCTGAAACTCTAATATTTTGGCCACCTGATGTGAAGAGCTGACTCATTTGAAAAGACCCTGATGTTGGGAAAGATTGAAGATGGGAGGAGAAGGGACAGCAGAGAATGAGATGATTGGATGGCATCACTGACTCAATGGATATGAGTTTGGGTAAACTCCAAGAGTTGGTGATGGACAGGGAGGCCTGGCATGCTGTGGTTCATGGGGTTGCAAAGAGTCGGACACGACTGAGCAACTGAACTGAACTGAACTGAATATTGAAATTCATGAATATAAATGTTGCATAGTGTATATTTGTGTAGTCATTTTTAATTTGGGTATTCATCGTTTAAATAGAATTTGGAAATATTTCCCTTTTTCATATGCTCTGGCATATTTAATCAACACTAGATTTGTATTTTTAAATATTTATCCTGATATATGGCAGAGTTTTTGGTGAAAGCATCTTCATATGTTAAAAGGCTCTGTTTTCCTTATGATCATTTCTTTTGATGTATTTTCTTAATTATCATATTACTTCTTTTGTTTAAACTTGACATGAGTCCAGTTTTCCAATAAAATCTTCATCTAATTGCAAAGAGATCACAGTTGTTCTACAGACTAGGCAAGTTTCAGCTGTCACAAACTAAGACTGAAAGCATGGCTATTCTGTACACATCTGGGTGTACTCCAGTCCACCCCCATTCTGCTTTTTTAAACTAGGTATAGTCAGGGATGATGAGGAGTGTAGTTCTGCTACTTCTCAGTTCTTCAGTGTACCTCCTATTACAGAAAAGGCATTTGACCTTCAGGATGGGCCTCTCACCTTGAGGAAGCATACTTGTCTTGTTATTCCCTGAGATCTGCTGCAGCTGGAGTCCCTCCAAATGGTCCTCCACCTCCTTCACCTGCCTTTTGGTGGCATCTATATGAACTCAGTACCTTTAGCTACCTTTTATGTTTATGGTATCTTTCTTCTAGTTTAATTAACAATAGAGTTAATTAATTTTTTTCCTTGTTATTTTTGGATGATTTGCAGGAAAACAGGGAAATTGATGAGCTACACAGCCATGAAGCAGAAGACCAAAGTATATTTTTTAAAGATAAGATTTTATCAACTCATGTGACATTGATGGTCTATGACACTGGGCAGTTTTCTTTTAGAAATAAAAATTATTAGACCACTTAGGTACTTGAAATTGCTTCAATTTGTGAAGTCTAATAAGAATTGCTTTTCTATCTATTGTGCTATATATCACACCTATGGAATACTTCAGCCAAATTGGTACACCTTTATTGGTACACCTTTATTTGTACACCTTAACAGATATGATTTATTTAGGTGCTCAATTACCTTTAGCAGAAGTTGTGAGTGATCAATAACTTTATAAAGCAATTCTTTACTCAACAAAGTACTTACTACATATTCATAAAATATGGAGTTTGTATCCCACATTTGGATTATGTTTTACTATACCTGATTTTTTTCTAGTGTTTCAAGAATATATCATTACTATGTAAAGAGAGAAGCAGTTTTATTATATTGTGTTATGTTGACAAATATATTCAGTGGATATAATCAAGAAGTATAATTTAAGAATACCTCCCAAGCAATACAACAAATTAAATAGATTTTATATAGTCAGTAAATTTATTCTAGCATTATTTGTATTTGTAAGCATGAAACTTCATCAGAATTATGTAGAGGCTTTCCCCTCAAATTAATCTTAAGTAATGAAAACTAGTAACTGGATATTTCTCTGAGTGATTTCTAAAGATTTTATTTTTCTTTGACTGTATTCTCTTCCAAGACACACTGTAGATATTCTGCAGCAAATTGTGATTTGGCTCCACACATTAGGATGTATTTTTCTTCTTGTTCCTAACTAGTAATAGTAACGTCACTGAACTATCTTAAAAATTTCTGCACATCAAGTGCAAAACCAAGTTATAGATAATCTGAAGTTTGAATTTTGGGGGGGGGGTAAATATGCATTTACCACCAATTTTCAAATATGGTATTTACATTTAACCATTTTATATGTTAGGATAAACTACATAAAATGTCTGAAAATCTTAAACAAGTCATTAGTAATTTAGTATAATGTTCAAAAAGTTTGGACTTGGCAGCCATACTGCCTGGATTTAAATATTGTCTCTATCACTTAGTAACTGTTGTGATTTTGTAAATTATTAAATCTAATTTCCTTATACATAAAATGATACTTTCCACAATTTATTAAAAACAAATTCAAAGAACTGTGTACTGAGTTAAAATATATATAATACTTGCAATAGTGCCTGACACAGAGTAGTAGCTACTACAATTTCAGGACACTGCCTCTAGATAATTGGAGGCTTCCTGTTATAACAAGTCCAAATTATGAATACCTGGTTTATTATCTGAAGCATAGCCTAATCTTCACAAATATTTAAAAACTAGCCATGAGATTAAAGGAAATAGATCTGATTAAATACTTCTAACAAAAGGGATTTTTGGAAGAAGGAAAGAAAAAAGCTCTAGATATGTAACACCGAAGGAAATTATTTAGCTTGAAGCATTAGACTTGTCAGTGCTTCAAAGCTTCCCCACATTATCTTATTCACTTCCAATATTATTTTAATTCATTTGCCAACAAGTAATCCAAATATCATATTGGACATAATTATTGTTTTGGCACAGGCATAAGAGAGAAGAGAAGTACTCAAAGGATAGTATAAAAGCCTGAAGTACTTGAGAATTAAAATTACACAGCTAGTCATATGTATGTTTCCAGTGTATTAAATCATGGTTACATTCACAAAAGATAGGAAAGGGGAATGTATAGAGATAGCAAGCCATCCTGACATCAGATATGAAGCACATCCAGTCTCACTAAGCAGAGAATTTCATTTATGTTACAAAAACCCTAGATATCCATGTCATAATTTTACTGAAATGTTGTGTCCCACTTAGAGAGTCAAATCCCAAAAGAACAAAAAAGATCTGAGAATAGTTGAAAAAATAGGAATTTAAAAAATTGAAAATCTTTAGACAAGAGGTCCTAAAGATGAAAGGTAAGGATTATGATAGTTAGCCTACAAAGTTGAAGTCAAGAGCCATGTCTTTTAAAACTACAGTGGAATTTTATGAAAATGACACCAAGCAATTGTTCTCTCTGTATGTAAGATAGCTAATCCCAGCTTCAGGGCCACTAGCTTATCAGGAATGACTCTGTGATGGAATTTCCTTATCCAAAAAGCAGGGAACAGTTTTAGTTTATCACTGACCTCTCAGAATTATTGTACACATAGGATAAAAACCCTCCTGCAATGCTGGAGATGTGGGTTTGATCCCTGGGTTGGAAGATCCCTTGGAGGAGGGAATGGCTACCCACTTCAGTATTCTTGCCAGGAGAATCCCATGGACAGAGAAGCTTGCAGGCTACAATCCATAGGGTTGCAAAGAGTTAGACATGACTAAGGCAACTGAGAACACATGCATTGGATAGCTATGGAATATTATTATTACTTTGATTGGTAGTTTTATAGAATAACAATAATTCTTAAGAAACCAATCTTTAAAGCAATTTCAAACAGATCTAAGAACAAACTTGCTAATTATCACTGTGCTAAATATGAAAAGTAGACTCTAGAGTGAGGACTAACTGCCATTTCATTCTCAGAGATCTTTAAAAACACAAAGAAACTACCCTCCTGAGTTATTTTAAATTTCTGTCTACATAATAAATAGGAGGGTGGAAGTGTGAACAATATACTTTGAACATCTTAATAGCTATGAAATCATATGATCATGAATGTGGCTTGAAAATGATAGCTACTAGGGCAGATGACAATCTATAACATCATTGATCTGTTGAGGAAGATTTGCCCACATACACAAGCCAACAATTTCTTTGTTTTTTGTTTTTTGAAGTTTGTTAACAATTATTATTACTGAATTGGCACAGCAGAAATGCATGGTGTTGGAGAAAAGGAGTTAAATTTTAACTTGTGAGCTGGAAATGCGTGTTGCTCACTGGTGTTACTGCGGTCATAACTGCTTTATTAGCTGACTTTGCCATGTACTGCAAAAGTGTTTTTAAACTGTTACATGTCAGAATATTGGCATGTGAAATCATGTGTTTCCATTAATGTTTATTATCAGTACAGAGTATCTTCCAATATAAAAGTTAAATGAAGTAAATTGTTAAATAATTTTGTTCAACAAACAGTAGATTTCATGGTCTAACAGTAATTATAATAGCATTTACTTTCCCAGTAAATATTAGTATATTTTATTCATTTCTTAAAGGCATATATCTGTTCAGATTATGAAAGATTTAAGACAGCTTGCTAAAAGTCAAGAAAATGTTCAAGCATCAAAGAGTATATCTAAAAGCATGAATTCATTTATCCCTTCATTTACTCGCTCATTCAATGAAAATTTGTTTAATATCTACCAATCACTAAGATTGGAAGTTAGGGGTGCAGAGGTGAATAAAGTATGATCCGTCCCTTCAAGAAACTTGAAACTCTTTGTACCACAGACCCATAAACAAATGATTTAAGATGCTCCAATAAATGTATGCATAAGAGATGAGGTATATGAGAAGGTCTCAAATAAATGTATGTATAAAGGGCTATGGGACCCCTGAAGCAGATGTTTAAGACATTCAAGATGCACATGTTCTCTGAATAGCTAAAACAATCCTGAGAAAGAAAAACAGAGTTGGAAGAATCAGGCTCCCTGACTTCATACTATACTACAAAGCTATAGTAATCAAAACAGTATGATACTGGCAAAAAAGAAAAATAGAGATCAATCCAAAAGGATAGAAAGCCCAGAAATAAACCCACACACCTGTAGTCAATTAATCTATGATAAAGGAGGTAAAACTATACCATGGAGGAAAGATAGTCTCTTTAATAAGTGATGCTGGGAAAACTGGACAACTACATGTAAAAAAAATGAAATTAGAACACTCCCTAACAGCATACACAAAAATAAGATCAAAATGGATTAAAGACCTAAATATAAAACTGGACACTATAAAACTCTTAAAAGGAAATGGTAGGCAGAACACTCTTTCACATAAATTACAGTAGTATCTTTTTTGGTCCACCTCCTAAAATAATGAAAATAAAAACTAAAATAATCAGACTTCCTTGGTGGCTCATTGGTAAAGAATCCGCCTGCAGTGCAAGAGACATGAGAGACACAGGTTCAATCCATGGGTCAGGAAAATCCCTGGAGAAGGAGATGGCAACCCACTCCAGTATTCTCGCCTAGAGAATCCCATGGACAGAGGAGCCTGGCAGGCTACAGTCCATGGGATCACAAAGAGTCGGACATGTCTGAGTGATTAACACAAACAAATGGGGCCTAATTAAACTTAAAAGCTTTTGCACAGCAAAGGAAATCATAAAGAAAATTAAAAGACAACCCACAGAATGGGAGAAAATATTTGCAAATAAAGCGACCAATAAGGGATTAATCTCCAAAATGTACAAACAGCTAATGTAGCTCTATGTCAAAAAGCAAACAACCCAATCAAAAAATTGGCAGAAGATCTAAATAGATATTTCTTCAAAGAAGACATACAAATGGCCCCAAAACACATGAAAAGATGCTGAACATCACTAATTATCAGACAAATGCATCAAAACTACAATGAGGTTTCACCTCACACTGGTCAGAATGTCCATCATCAAAAAATCTACAATCCGTACTGGAGAGGGTGTGGAGAAAAAGGAATCTTCCTATACTGTTGGTAGGAATGGAAATCGGTTTGATTATGGAGAACAGTATGGAGGTTCCTTTAAAAAATTAAAAATAGAGCTACCGTATGATCCAGCAATCCCAATCTTGGGCATGTATCTGCAGAAAACCATAATTCAAAAAGATGCATACACCCTAATATTCATTGCAGTACTATTTACAAAAGCCAAGACATGGAAGCAACCTAAGTGTCCACAGATGGAAGAGCAGCAGACGTGGGGCTAGAGCCAGGCTTCCTGATGCTTGGTCTAAATAACACTGTCTCTTTGGAAGTATGGCTGTGTATCTTCAGAGACCAAATTTATCTTCAGCTCTCACTTATCCAGCCCTTATAAGGAATTAGTTAAATGGGTAATCAGTTCAGCAGTTAACTGTAGCAAACACTTACAGCATTTACTAATATTTACAAAGTGATGTGTGTATTATATTTATATATATACACACATATGTATACATAATCCTCATAAAACTATGAAGAGGGTATTAACATTATGTCCCCACTTATAAATGAGGAAACTGAGTCATAGAAAGGATAAATTACTCCCTTAAGGTCATGCTGCTAGTGAGTGGCAGAGCCAGGATTCAAACCCAGGCTCCATGGTCTCTACACTGAGTCTACTGACTATTGGTTTTCCCATGAACTTACATATTGACTTAAAAGTATACAAATGCTAAAATATTTCATACCAATAAAGCTTATGTCTTATGAATTATTCTCTCTCAGTGGCCTTGGGGTCTTTGTACAGTCAGTCCCTGTTATTTTTCCAAGTAATTCTTAGCACTTCCTAAGCCTTTCTGATCACTGCACATATTAAAAATAGAACAGAAACCATATTCTGCCCCTGTTGCTCTTTAATTTGAATCTGATATAGGTTTATGGGAGTCATTAGACCTCTTTTCCAAAAGTTTACAGTCTTTCTTCTGGACAGATGGTAGTATTATTTTTACCCACTCCTTTGAAGTCAGGTACAGATGCCTGGAGAAGACTCTTGAGAGTCCCTTGGACTGCAAGGAGATCTAGCCAGTCCATCCTGGGGGAGATCAGTCCTGGGTGTTCATTGGAAGGACTGATGCTAAAGCTGAAACTCCAATACTTTGGCCACCTCTTGTGAAGAGTTGACTCCCTGGAGAAGACTCTGATGCTGGGAGGGATTGGGGGCAGGAGGAGAAGGGGATGACAGAGGATGAGATGGCAGGATGGCATCACTGATTCGAAAGACATGAGTCTGAGTGAACCCCGGGAGTTGGTGATGGACAGGGAGGCCTGGCATGCTGCAATTCATGGGGTCACAAAGAGTCAGACACAACTGAGCGACTGAACTGAACTGAACTGAACTGAACTGATAGATGCCAAGTTTGGTTGATCAATGAAGTGTGAGTAGCAGTGATGTGTGTTGTCTCTGGGAGAAAGCCTGAAGAGCCAGTGCAAGATTCTCCATAATCCCTCCCCACTGTGGAGTTGATCATGGAGGCAGACACTGAGATAACCCCAAAATGATTGTGTAGAGCAGAGGTCACCTGGCAACTCATAGTGAACACATAGGGTGACCAACAAATAAACATTTCTTGAGTTAAGCTCCTGAGATCTTTTGATTACTACAAGTTTATCCTGACTCTTTCAAGGTTTAGTTACCATTAGAAATACTTCATATAGTTTATGTATTTATCTAAAACAGTTTTAGAATAGTTAGCAAATTACGTGGCATCGTTTGACTCAACTTTTATGCTTGGTGAGTTTTCCCAACATATGTTTTCTATAAATGTGAAGCGTGAAAACACTCCCTAGGAGTTAAGACAGCTTTCAAAGGCCTAATTAGGACTGAAATAGCCTATGCTTTCACTTCCAGAGATGTTCCCTGAGATACAAAGTCATGCATAATTACACATATGATAGTGCCATTAATGTTGGATTTCTGTTATTGTTCTTTTTGAGTTGCTCTGAATGTTTTGTTCACTCCTCTCACTTATTTTCAGACGGCTAAACATAGGGTGCTCCAGTAAAGCACTTTTCAGAGTGTTTTAATAAAACTTGCTGATGTTTTCAACTACATTTGTTTCCCACTATTATACTAGCTGTTGACTATAGATATGGTACAAAAAATATTTTCATCACATCCTCCAAGAACCATATTTTGACAAGCCTTTGGAGGACTCTTTCAGGAACTGCATCAGTTGTTGACTCATTCCAGCTTGGATCCTTCTTGAACTTTTTATAAATGGTCAAACCCTTGATTATTCAAACTCATGGAAGGAAACAGCACTATCCATAAATTCAAAACCAGAACTGATCCAAAAGGCATTAATATTTGGCTCTGGAGATAATTATATAACATTTTGTGAAAGCAGCCTCTTTATCTGCCCAGTTCTTTAGCTCCTGACCTTCCCTGGACATTTATTAATCGAGCATTGAGTGGGACCCAGCAATGACCTGGAGATGGGAAAGGCCACTTGTCCCTGATATTTGCCACCTTTTGTCTCCAGAGTTGATGTGTCTATTACGAGGTTGTCAGATTTCTCCATGTGTGCTCTGTATGCATCTACCCAGAAGATGCAGCTTCTGGAAAGACTGGCCTTTCCGGTTGTCAGAAGCATCCTATCTGTTACAAAGAAGCCATTCTAAATTCAGATTTTATTATGTTTCTGTCAAATTTATCCTGTCAGATAATTTCTTTCTTTCTTTTTTTTTTTTTTTTTTGGTTTTGATTGCTTATTGTTTGTATTTGTTTTCTTTTTAAATTTGTAAGTGCAGTAAACCCACAGTAAACTTGATGTAGGCCAAATAAAAGTATTAAAAGGAGAACCTTCCAAATCTTAAATGATAACTCTCTTTCTCTCTTTTAAACTATGGTGCTTTCTACTGCATCACACAGTGTTTTTAAGCTAATGGGTAGTTGAATGCATTAGCATTTAATGAACATAATAAAAAGTATTAGAGTAGAATATTATATGAACACCCTAAAGTAGTGTTTCTTTAGAATCACTGTAGGATTCTAAAGTGATTCTGCACATCTGAATCATGTAAAATGCTTTAAAAATATAGATTCCTGGGCCTCGTTTACACAGGCTTTAGTTAAACTGGTCCAAAATGGTACCTGGTAAATCAGTATTTTAAAAATTCCCTTAAATAATTCTCATGTACAGCTAAGGTTGAGAGCCATTGCTCAGAGCCATCTCTAGGACAGAATTGCTCCCCATTTCTCACATTCATAGTGTGTTTTGAATGTGTTTTGTATCCTCACAGTTTCCAATAAGGGAGATTTTATTATTTCTTGTGTAATATAGGGATTCATTTCCCCTTGCCTTCATGCTTAATTGTTTTCCAAGGCATTGAACTGTTTGGAAAAAAATCACAGTTTAATGATCCTAAAGTTACGAAATAAAATTCTGATGATTTAAATGACTTTCTAAAATAACATTTACCAGTGCCTATCAGGTAAAGAATTCAAGAAACACATCTATAGACAACACTGCTGCTGCTGCTGCTGCTGCTGCTGCTGCTGCTGCTGCTGCTGCTGAGTCACTTCAGTCATGTCCGACTCTGTGCGACCCCATAGATGGCAGCCCACCAGGATCCCCTGTCTCTGGGATTCTCCAGGCAAGAACACTGGAGTAGGCTGCCATTTACTTCTCCAATGCATGAAAGTAAAAAATCAAAGTGAAGTCGCTCAGTCGTGTCCAACTCTTAGCGACCTCATGGACTGTAGCCTACCAGGCTCCTCCGTCCATGGGATTTTCCCAGGCAAGAGTACTGGAGTGGGGTGCCATTGCCTTCTCCATAGACAACACAGTTAGGTTTCAGTTAGGTTTATTACTTGCTGCAGCAAGAGACTGCCCCTCACTGGAACAGTGAAGAAGGCATCTCAAAAGAGATAATATAGGAAAAAGATAATTCCAGGGTTCAATCTTGGCAGAATTCTGACAGTGTTGATCAGAATTTGCAAACTGGGGAGTTGTTGAAAGTGTCAGTGGTCTTATCTTTGGAATTCATCTTTGGGGTGAGTTTCTTTAGATCAGTTTGTCGATAGTCTCATTTTGTGATATAAACATTTGGATAAACTGGTGTTAAGAGTTTGAAATTCCATACTTTATGATGGACATTGCAGTTCTGATTTGGTCCAATTTATCTCTTTTTTAAATTTGTGAATTTTAAGGCTCAGTTCAGCTGAATTACTTTCACATGATAAGATTCATGGGAACAATAGTTTACCATCATAAACTGAGTAATTAATGCTTAGCTATCTATAACAATAAATCAATGATATATTCTAAATAAAAATAAAATATATGAGTCTTTATAATCTATTTAATAGAGTTTTTAGTCTTATTGATTTTCATACCAAGCAAAATATTGTTTGCTCAATAACAAAATCCACCAAGATAAGTTACCTTATCTTGTTATTTCTAACACGTGTATTGATACAGTTCTGGGTGACATCAGGGTTGGGGTTTGCAATTCTTGAGATATTCACAGAAAAATATCCAAGGGATTGTGCCTCACTGGGAGTGTGTTTCCTACTAACTAACTCTATAATGCAGAGAAATGATATAGATTTAGAAGAAAAAAATGTAATAAATATTTTTTTGTTTGTTTTTGGAAATTTAGTATGGAAATTCAGGCCATATCCCTACACATAAAATGACAGGGCCAAATTTAGGGGTCATTTCAAATAACTTATTTGTATCCATCTCCTACTGACTAATGATGTATTTTCTATAAAATGATAAACATGAAATTCGAATGGAGCACTATAATATAAAAACTTAAGTGTGAAACACACTGCAGGCACTTTTCCTGTCTTCTCAGCAGTGTGACTTTGGAGTTCAGGATGGAACTCTGAATGGGCCACAACTTACTACTGTGTAATGTTAGGACAGTGCCTGTGGTTTCAAATTTACATTTTTATTTTAAAAACTCCCATATACATTCTCCTAACTTTCCAACTTATTAACGTCATTAAAATAACATAACATTAAAATATTCAAATCAGGAAAGTGATATTGATACAGTATTATTAAATAACCTAAAGAACATATTCCATTTTTGTCAATTGCTACTAATATATTCCTTCTTTTGAGCCAGGATCCAACCTGGAATCACAGAATACATTTAGTTGTTATGTGACGGTCCTTAATCTGGGACAATTTTCCTTTTCCTTTCATGACTGACACTTTTGAATACAGTTACTTTGTATAAAATCTCTTTGTTTGGGGCTGTCTGATTTTTTTCCTTGTGATTAAACTTAGATTACTTATTTTTGGTAAAAATGCAGGGCAGTGACTTTACGCCTCCTGCAGTGCCATGTACAAGAGACCTGATGTTGTTTATTCTCATTACTGTTGATGCTAACTTTGATCAGTTGAACAAGGTGGAGTCTGCTGCAGTTTTCTACTCTGAAAGTGTTACTTTTTCCAACAAAGTAAATTTTAAATGATGACACAGGCTCTTTCTCCCTCCTTTATTTTTCCTCGTCTTCCCAAATCTGATGTGAAATGGTGATAGTGGAAAAATTTGAGAGCTGCTAATAAGCTGGTGAATTCCCTTTATTATTTTTCCTGCCTAGTCTATATCTTTTAGAATAGTGAATTTCTCTGAATAAAAGACTCATCTTTATAGGAAAGTCTTTATGAATATGGTCTTTTACAAATTGTCCTGGGTAGTTTAGCCTAAGCGCACATTCAGTTCAGTTCAGCTCAGTTGCTCAGCCATGGCTGACTCTTTGTGACCCAGTGGACTGCAGCATGCCAGGCCTCCCTGTCCATCAGCAACTCCCAGAGTTTACTCAAACTCATGTGCATTGAGTCAGTGATGACATCCAACCATCTCATCCTCTGCTGTCATAACCTTTTCCTCCTGCCTTCAATCTTTACCAGCATAAGGGTCTTTTCAAATGAGTCAGCTCCTCACATCAGGTGGCCAAAGTATTGGAGTTTCACCTTCATCATCAGTCCTTCCAATGAATATTCAGGACTGATCTCCTTTAGGATGGACTGGTTGGCTCTCCTTGCAGTCCAAGGGACTCTCAAGAGTCTTCTCCAACACCACAGTTCAAAAGCATCAAGTATACAGCACTCAGCTTTCTTTACAGTCCAACTCTCACATCCATACATGACCACAGGAAAAACCATAGCCTTGACTAGATGGGCCTTTGTTGGCAAAGTAATGTCTCTGCTTTTGAATACGCTATCTAGGTTGGTCATAACTTTCCTTCCAAGGAGTAAGCGTCTTTTAATTTCATGGCTACAGTCACCATCTGCAGTGATTTTGGAGCCCCCCAAAATAAAGTTTGACACTGTTTCCACTGTTTCCCCATCTATTTCCCATGAAGTGATGGGACCAGATGCCATGATCTTCGTTTTCTGAATTTGAGCTTTATGCCAACTTTTTCACTCTCCTCTTTCCCTTTCATCAAGAGGCTTTTTAGTTCTTCTTCACTTTCTGCCATAAGGGTGGTGTCATCTGCATATCTGAGGTTATTGATATTTCTCCCGGCAGTCTTGATTCCAGCTTGTGCTTCTTCCTGCCCAGCGTTTCTCATGATGTACTCTGCATATAAGTTAAATAAGCAGGGTGACAATATACAGCCTTGACGTACTCCTTTTCCTATTTGGAACCAGTCTGTTGTTCCATGTCCAGTTCTAACTGTTGCTTCCTGACCTGCATACAGATTTCTCAAGAGGCTGGTCAGAATTCTCATCTCTTTCAGAATTTTCCACAGTTTATTGTGATCCACACAGTCAAAGGCTTTGGCATAGTCAATAAAGCAGAAATAGATGTTTTTCTGGAACTCTCTTGCTTTTTCAAGGATTCAGCGGATGTTGGCAGTTTGATCTCTGGTTCCTCTGCCTTTTCTAAAACCAGCTTGAACATCAGGAAGTTCACAGCTCACGTATTGCTGAAGCCTGGCTTGGACAATTTTGAGCACATTTGAAGTCACATTAGCACTTTCTTAAAATGTTGGTCTTAAATAAATGTTGGTCCCATACGCAGCAGCAGCCAGTGTGAAAGAAAAAGAAAAAAAAAGAAAATTTCATTCTGCTCCATTCTGAAACTTAAAGCTCTCAGAATAAAATTGAAATTATATTTCTTTCTGGCTATTTTGTTACAAAAAAAAAAAAATCTAAAAGAAAATTGCATACTGTGTGGCATAGAAATGTATTATAAATTCCTTGTATTTACCCTTTTCCCTGGTTTTCTTTTTCAACTGAAGGAGCACATGCTTAATCTCCACCCATTCTACATTTCTTGAATAATTTAAAGACAGTACCTGGAAAGCAGAATCACTTAGAATCTAATATACATTTGGCAGTACAGATGAAGGATTCAGGCTTTTTACTTGGACAACTTGAGTATGACTGAGCCTGATCCAAGGTTCACAGAGGCCAGAGCAGTGATTTCACACTGTCCAAAAATGAGCAGTTAATGGCACTTAGGCTGGCTGCAACCAGAATACAGCCTGACAAGAGGAAAAGCCACATGCTTTGCAGCTATGAAGCATGTTGTGGAAGAATGCCTATGGGGAGCAGAATGGGCTGGACCTCTGTCTTGTAGTCAGCATCATAGGCAAGGAGCAGGAGAGGGATAAGGGAGCCACAGGTGTGTCAGACAGTCAGCATATGAGATGCTGAGCCTGGAGCTCGCTCTGCTTAATTAACAAGGGGAAAAAATGGTCAACAGACTTTTAGACCAAAGACTAAAGGTTGCCTGCCATCTTCCTATAAATCATTCCATTTTTGTGTTAGTACCTTATTTGGGACTAAAAATGTTGTAAAATTTAAGAGTTTTGATTTAAATATTTCAAAACAATAATGAATTATGTTCCCTCCATGCATATATTTTAGCAGTGCTTTCATACTTAATGTTTTGCTTAATCCTTCCAGCACTTATGTGAGTTAAGTATACTTGCCCCCTCCTTCCTTTTAAAGATGAGGAGCTGTCTTGGAGAAAACATAAATGGCTTCCATCAGATGACATAACAAAAAATATTGGTGCCAGGAAAAATGAAACTTATCATTATTTTGCTCACATATTTTAGCTATGAAGGTATTTTTATTTAACTAAAGGAGGTTAGAAATGCTGAGTTCTAGTAAATTTTGATGACTTACATTTGGGGCTTATTTTAAAAGCTTAAATACTAATTCAAGATATCTCATCCCATAAAAAGAAAAGATAATTAGCAATTTCATTCATATGAGAAACTGTTAAGTCTGTGGATACCAAAATTTGGCTAACTTCTTTGTCAAGAAATTGAATTGTCTGTACAATTCAAAAGTGAACTTTTTAAAAATCTTTAAGCATGTATAATTTTAATAATATTGTCATTGACAGAAAATATTTGAAATTCATAACAATTGATCATATATATATATCATATATACATATATATATATATATATATATATACACACACAAAATTTACTTCAACAATAGATAATGAAGTGAAAGTCATTCTGTCATGTCTGACTCTTTGTGATCCCATTCATTATCTAGTCAATGGAATTCTCCAGGCCAGAATACTGAGGTGGGTAGCCTTTCCCTTCTCCAGGGGATCTTCCCAACCCAGGAATTGAACTGGGGTCTCCTGCATTACAGGCATATTCTTTACCACCTGAGCTATCAGGGAAGTCCCAATAGATAATGAGATGGTAACCAATTCCCCATATCCTCAAAGGGCAAAATACTACTGATATTATCTACCAGTTAAAGAAGTTTATCTTTTCTAATTGTTATTTGTTATGGGATTTAAATTATCTCTTGCCCAGTCCTCCATCTAATTGTAATTAACTATTTCTGTTAGAAAGACTGAATACATCCTTGCCAAAGAACTTGATGCAGTAAAACAACCCCGTAACATTTCTGTGTTCTTATCATGAGACTGGATAAATCAAAGGTCAACTTCCTCAGTATGACATCATTTAGCCAACTCATATTTCAGGTCTGTCTGAAGTCCATTTCACATATGTAGATACACAATTATGCATTTTTTCCCTTTAATGCCAACCAATCTGTGCAAGATTATCCCATTTTAATTTAATGGGACAAGATGACTCTAAGCTATAAACCAAGATAAGAGAGAAGTCAAAACTACAAATAGATTAATAGTATCTTCTGTGAGTCCATGGGTAGGATGCAAAATTTAGCCTACAAATCTATTTTTAAAAGGTTAAGAGTATGTGTGATGTGATTGTAAGACATTAGATTAAGCCAGAAAAAGTGAAAGTGAAAGTCTCTCAGTCATGTCTGATTCTTTGTGACCCCATGGACTATATAGTCCGTGGAATTCTCCAGACCAGAATACTGGAGTTGGTAGCCTTTTCCCTCTCCAGGGGAAGCCAGAATAGGTGTCAAATCTAATATGTACAAACATTAGAAGCAGAGCAAGGCAAACCAACGAGTTTGATGTTGACAGGCCAACTTTGGAAAATGAGGCAGCCCATCCAGATAACATCACCAGAGCATAACTTGTTTGGGAAGAGCTCATCTCTACTCATACCTGAAAGTCCATCTCCGAGAATAATAAAGGCACAGCCATCTGAAGCTGGCAAAGAAAAGCAGTGATCAGATGGGCTCTAAATTGCTTAGTGGTTGAGTAGGAATGGAGAAAGACAACGATATCTGGATTTGAGGGTGCTGAGAAAGGCAAATAAATAGAAGTGACTGACCATGGGGTCTGGATTGTTTGACGATTGCAATTGTAATCATCATAGGACCAACAAGGGGCTTCCCTGGTGGCTCAGTGGTAAAGATTCTGCTTGTCAATGCAGGAGATGTGGGTTCAGTCCCTGGATCGGGAAGAGCCCCTGGAGGAGGAAATGTCAATCCACTCCATTCTTCTTGCCTGGGAAATCCCCATGGACAGCAGAGAGTGGCCGGCTATAGTTCATGGGGTTGCAAAGAGTCAGACACGAGTTAGCACACATGCAAGACCAACAAAATGGAGAGAAAAGAGAAATTGAAGAATTCGAAGTACAGGCAAGATAGAAACTGTTCAAAATTATGGAGACAGTGAAAGAATCAGGATGCCAGGAGTTAGGAAGGAGGGAGGGGGGAATAGGTGGAATTTTAGGGTGGCAAAATTACTCTGAAGGATACTATAATGATGGATACATGACATCACACATTTGTTCAGATCTGTAGAAGGTACAATGTAAGAGTGAGCCTTAATGTAAACTATAGACTTGGTTGATAATGATGTGTCAATATAGGTTCATCAGCTGTAATGAATGTGCCACTCTGGTGAAGGGTGTTGATAATGGGGCAAGGTATGTGTATGTGAGGGGAGGGGATATATGGGCAGTCTTGTGCCTTTTGCTCAATATTTCTGGGAACCTAAAACTGCCCTAAAAAATGAAGTTTATTTAAAAAAAAAAGAGAGAGAGAGAGAGAGTTAAAAGACAATGAGAGAACATGGCTTGAACATGGGATTTCAGAGTTTGAGATGAAGGATAAGGATGAAGATAGGCAGAGATGGCCAGAGGAGACATGGCTAACCAAGTTATCATAATTTTGGTATAATGTGGTGATGGATTGAATGGCCCACCCCCATCCTGCCACTTCTAACCTTTTCCAGTGCACAGAGTGATTGCTTTAAAAGGCAAAAGCAGCAGAGCATCCAAAAGCATGGCACCTCTACGTTTCACTTTACATCGGTTCTAACTGTATGATTTTCTGATTACGTATCCTTGGGAAAGCTTCCAGAATCAGATCCATACACTCTTTAGCCCCAGACTATAATAATTAATAACTGCCTTTGTGAAAAAGCAAATGTTTGAGTATGACGTTAGAGAATATCAGCATATAATCAGAGAGTGGCCTAGGAACTGCTGTGATTTACAGGAGAAATGCAATTACTTTTCTTGTTCAACTCATGAAAGACAAAACAAAGGAACAAACAAAAGTGGTATTCTTTGGCTCTGGCAGCAAATGAACATGAAAGACTTTATGTTTATAGATTTTCCTCACATTTGTGGTTTAGTCACTAAGTTATGTCCGACTCTTTGCAACCCCATGGACTCCAGCATGCCAGGCTTCCCTGTCCTTCACTATCTCCCTGAGTTTGCTGCAACTCACGTCCATTGAGTCAGTGATGCCATCTAATGATTTCATCCTCTGCCACCCACTTCTCTTCTTACCCTCAGTCTTTCAAAGCATCAGTTCTTTTCCAATGAGTCATCAGCTCTTCACATCAGGTGGCCAAAGTGTTGGAGCTTCAGTTTCAGCATCAGTCCTTCCAATGAATCTTCAGTGTTGATTTCCTTTAGGAATGACTGGTTTGATCTCCTTGCCGTCCAGGGGACTCTCTTCTCCAGCACCACATTTCGAAAGCTTTCGTATACTGACCACTTGATACAAGGTGTCATGCCAGGAGTTTTCCTATATTAGGCTGTTAATCTTTATTGCAACCATTAGGTAAATAATATCCTCATTTTGTATATGAGAACATAAAGGGTTAGGATGGTCTTATAACTTGCCAAAGCCTTCCAGCCAGTGGGATGTGAATCTGCTTGCTAGGCTCCAAAACCCATGTCCCGAGTCCCCTTGCTCTCCCAGCTTTCCTAAGCGTGTGCCTGTGAGAACCTCCTCATTTGCCTCTTGAAAGAAAATAAATCTAGAGTGAGTGATTACAACACTTTTTGCCACTGTGATTGCTTACAATTTAAACTGTGAATGACTTTAAAAATTGCCAGCAGGCATGCCCACACAGTGTCCCAAACAAGCTCTTTATTTTTCCTAGTCAGGTAAATTGTTTCTTGGTTTTGTTTTGCTTTGATTGTCTTTTACCTTGTGCATTTTTAGATCTCATGTCTAAGGGTTTAAAGAAGGACAGAGAGAAAAGCTGAAAATGTCTTCTGCTGTATCCCACAGGAGTATCATGTCCTTGACACTGTTATTAAAAATGAGCCATGGGAAATGGTTTTATTGGCCCATGGACAAGTGACCATGTGGAATTCTTAACTCATACAGGCTTCAACCAGGCTCTTAGGCCTCTTGAGACTTTCCAAACATTCCACAAGTGCTTTATACAAACCAGTTCCATGTATAGCTAGAAAAAGGGAAAGAAAAAATACCTGCCAAGTAGGACTTTTCAAAGATCAGTGAAGATGCGTTTGTTTGTGTACATTGCCTGTATGTGTCTGGTTGGGTCATCTTTCTATTCAATAAAACAAGTTTTTGAAGGCTATACAGAGAATAGTTTGCCACAAAATCCTCACCAACACTAAAGAGTGTGCAAAATTTTGTCTGAAGTCTGAGAGCGACTAAACAAGACCCTTTTCCAGTGCCCCTTGGTTCATATAGGCACAAGGCAACATGAAAGGTTTGGGAACCAGATATGGTGACCACCTACAATGGACTCTCAAACAAATTATAACTGAAGAAGGAGGGTTACAATATAATGAAGCTGAAGGTGATGGTGAAGTCACTCAGTCGTGTCCGACTCTTTGTGACCCCGTGGACCGTAACCTACTAGGCTTCTCCATCCATGGGATTCTCCAGGCAAGAATACTGGAGTGGATTGCCATTTCCTTCTCCAGGGGATCTTCCCCACCCAGGGATCAAACCCAGGTCTCCCGCATTGGAGGCAGACGCTTTAACCTCTGAGCCACCAGGGAAGCTATTTGTCAACAAATCCTCCCTTCCACCAAAATTTAAAATGATGACATGGGAAGTGAGGACGCATGTATTTCTTTTGTTCAACCAAGAATATCTTAGATTTCATGATTTTAAATTCAAATTTTTTTACCATTATCTTATTAGTCTTTTTGTAGAACTTAAAAGACTTTAAAGTCATATGCATAATGGCCATGCGTATGACTAATATGCATGTTCTAATACAGAAACTGTATTAGAACAGAGCATAGCAGCATTATTCAGGATTTGTTTTTCTTTTTACGTATCTCTTTTGAGGATGACTCACTCTGCACATTACTCTTCCCCACCTGGCTTCTGGTGAAACATTTAAATTGCAAATAAAGAGCAAGATGGTACATTTTTAAAGTCCAGAACATATGCAGAATGACCTGCTAGACATCAAAAGGTGATGGAAATAAATGTCTGTAATTTAAGATTCAAGCATGTTTTTTATTTTATGACAAAATATGAACCTATTCTTTTCCCCAAGTACTCGGATCCCCAGTAAATGGTATTTAGGGAAATAACAACACTTCATACAGTTGAGGAGCAGTTGCCCCAGTTTGCCTAGAAATGAGATGTGCCCTCGGGTTCAGGACTTTCTGTGCTGAAAACCGGACAGGCTCAGGTTTCTCACCCTATAGTCAGCCCAAACCTGTATGGTGGTACAAATCCACCCTCAGAAAGCGCCGTTCATTCCTCCAAGTGGCTAATATGAGCCACTTGCAAAGACCTAGTTTTTAGGGAGTCTTGTAGATTATTTTATATCCTTCTAGATCGCAATTTTTATGGAATCTGTTATCTGAGAATCTAGTCATCGAGTCTGCAAAGAAAAAGCCCCTATATGTAGTATGCCCTTCTGAATGCTCTGGGTATGAAAAATATGGAAGTAACTGAAACAGAACGGACCCTAAAACAATTGGGGAAAGTTTTGCATAGTCTTCTAATACTTTTTGATTTGTCTTACCAGGAGTAGCAATCATGTTTTTTTTTTTTCAGGCAATTTACTTTATTCTCTCTTAAATTACTAGCCTACTGAATCCCTATAAACCCTTCCAGTTTTCTGATTCTAGAATTCTCTATAACAGAAAGCAATAGGAAGAGAGGACTACAGCTGAGAGAGTAAATGTGGCAAAGTGGGACATGGGGCTGTAGAGCTTTCAAGGCCTGAGGTTTTTAAATGCATTGCCAAAGCTGATCCAGCATATTTCGTTCCCAGCATTAATAATTACTTGGCACTAAAGAAACACTTGCTGATAGAGCATTTTATGGTATGGTGTTTTATTATCTCTGTCTTGGAAAATGGTGGCCAGTGATAATCTAATAGAGAGGAGAAACTCACTTCATTAATTTATTATAGACCAGAATCCTAGGCAGGGTGTTTGATTACAAGCAATATTCTTTATTTCTGCCAAATTAAAAAGCTGGCACAACCCAGGATATGATGTAAAGCTTTTGGTTAAATGCCTTCTGGATTCTGTTTTCTAACAGATCCATCAAGAACCTGCAGCTTAAGCTTGAGTTGTTTTCAACCATTTTTATATTTACTTGGTTTTCTCTCAATTTACTGTACTTAACAAACTCATAGTGGTTTGTTAGATATTAGATAGTTAGGTATTAGATAGTTTTGTCTTTACCAACATGGTACTATGGAGCCAAATGCTGCTAATCGTTGTCTGTGACCTTGGTCACAGCACAAAATCATCCCAGACACCCGATTTCTTTATCTGTGAGATAGAAAGGTTGGACTAAGGTTTCTTCCAGCTTTAATATTTTATGGTTCATGTTTATGAAAAGTTGTGGATAAATACGTATGAAAGAAAATGTCTTTCCAAACTATTAAAGAGATATATTTTAATTTTGTTAAATTCCAGTTAAAGATTGAGTTATTTTATTTCAGTTTGCTGTAAAGCCTAGGGAGTGTTGTGATAGATGATGCAGAAATGCTTACGCAGTTCATATCCTATTCCTGATGGAATCTCGGGGGGATTTCTATAAAAACTGGGATTCACTCGTAACAGGACCTTTGACTTTTGGATTGGGTTGTCCATTATGCCGCTTGCTGCGCTTTATCCTTTACGACAATTTTGCCCTCTGCCTGCTTGCAGTTATTTGTTTTCTTAATGAATTGGTAGAATCTATGATTTTTTTAATATTGCGCATCCATCTTTTTTTAAAAAAGCAAGAGGATGTGTGCTACATACTGTTGCACACTGTTCATGACAATAGACTCAAGGAAACGGCGCATTACCCCTGAGAGACGCCTTGGACAGCAGTTCGTCCAACTCCTTCATTTTGTAGAACAGGAAAATGCCCAGCTCATCGCTGGCGAAACATAGAGCCTGTACCTACTTTGTGTTTTCATTATGTCACCCATGAATTCTCTCTCATTCTCAGGTGTATGTGTCTTCTGATATTTTTAATTCTTTTGACTTCATAATGATAGTCAAACTAGAAGAAACAAAGTTCTGAAAGTATTTTGTTATATGAAAGTTTTATGTGGACACAGTTAAAAAGCCAAAATAGTTCTTTTGTTGTGCCTTCTGCTCTTTCCGCTTGCAACTGTGATGCCCTAGAAGCACCGTATTCATTTCTTTGAGCTAGTCTTTTTTGTTTGCATTTTCATTTCTAGATAAATATTTACACTATTAGCCCTTGATTATTACATATCCTCTCTTGACTAGTACTATAGAATATGAGAATTTAACTCAATTTAATGCATGTCTCCATCCAAACTTACCTTTCTTCCCTCTCCACCCTTCCCCATATTCTCAGTATAGTTATAGTATTCATTGTGGTTATGTTATATTCTGCTCACTCCAGTGTACTTGCCTGGAGAATTCCATGGGCAGAGGAGCCTGGCAGGCTACAGTCCACGTGGTTGCGAAGAGTTGGATACCACTAAGCTTCTAACTTGCCTGGAGAATCCCAGGGCTGGGGGAGCCTGGTGGGCACTGTCTATGGGGTCGCACAGAGTCGGACATGACTGAAGCGACTTAGCAGCAGCAGCAGCAGCAAGCTTCTAACACTAGCTCTTACATTTTGTAATTATTTAAACAATATTTGCAGCTGAACCATCCAGAGAGCAATTACTACATTTCATATCTATTCAAAATTTCCTCTCTGGAGTTAGTGTGACCTAGTTTTCATTGCTGTTGTTTGCTCACTTACTAGCCTGCATCCCTATCACTGATTCATGCCCAAACCCTCTGACATAAATGTAAGTCTCAACTCAATATATTCAAAATCATCAGATAATCTATCAGTTTGATCTGTTACTGAGCCATTCTGTTTTAATATGTTCTGAGAACCCTCCAAACCCATTCACATTCTCCCAGCTTTGCTATCCTTGGGTTCTCATTAGCTCTCACATTCGAATTCTCTTTTTCCTTGATCTCATATCTTCTTGTTTCATATTTTAAAAAGCACATTCTTTGAGAAAAGGTGCATGGAATGTACAGTATTTTGACAATCACAGAGCTGAAAGTATCTATTGATGTATTTCAAGCTCACCCTTACTTAATAAGATAGCTAGATATAAAAATCTAGTTTGCAAATTATTTTATCCTAGAAATTTTAAGAAGCTGCAACATTATCTTCTAGTTTCCAGTGTTGTCCCAAATTTCATTGTGAGATGCCACGGTTTATTCATCACTTTTACTGGACTCTCCATGGAACACTGTCAGTACCAAAACTCTTGACTTTCAGTTTAGAGCTATTTTGCTGAATTCATTTTTGTAAAGTTCTCTAACTGACTAACCAGAACTGTATCTCATAACAATGGCAGACATGTACTTTTTCAAGCCTCTGCGTGTGTCTGTCTGCTTATTCACTAAATTTACTTCCTATGTACGCTATAGTGAATTACTGCAAACTTGGTGGTTTCAAACAACACAGATTTATCTTCTTATTGTTCTGGAGGTCAGAAGTCTGAAATAAGTTTCACTGGGCTAAAGTCAAGGTTTTGGCAGGGCTGTTTTTTGTTTTTTCCTTTGGGCTCCAGAGGATAAGCTGTTTCCTTGTCTTTTGCACTTTCTAGAGGTTGCCTCCACCCTTGCTTTTCTTGGCTCATGCTCCCTTTCTCCATCTTAAAGCTAGCAGTGTAGCCTCTTTAAACCTTTCAATAATTCTACTTTCATATCACCTTCCCCCTTGTAAGTACCTTATTGATTTTATCGTACCTACCCAGATAATCCAGGAAAACCTCCCAAGTTCCAGATATTTAATTTAATCAAATCTGTAAAGTCCTTTTGCCATAAAAGGTGACAGTAGTCATAGGTTCTATGGATTAGGACATGGAGGGCATTAGAAAATCAATGATCAACTTACTATGCACAGCATTGGCCACAACTGATTCCATTTCTGAACTTAGTATCAACAGTGAAATAGACATTCGCTCATTCCTCTGATTCCATTCACTGGTTCCGTTCACACTGATTCCATTCACTGATTCCATTCACACTCATTCACTGATTCCATTTCTGAACTTAGTATCGACAGTGTAATAGACATTCACTCATTCCTCTGTATTGAGAGGAACTGCAGAATAAAATGGCAAAGGCATCGATATAACATAGAGTTGGGCCCACTTGTATAATTAATCAATGGCATATGATCATGTCTACATTTATTTAGATCTTTTATGATATATTTAAATAAAGACATAATTTTTACCATGAAGTCCTTGCACATGTTTTGTTAGATGTATTCCTAAATGCTCAATATTTTGATGGTATTTAAATGGTATCTAATCTTTTTTTCATTTTTTCTTTATCAGTGGCAGGTATAAATGTAATTGGTCATTTTATCAATTTTGCATGCAGTAATTTTCTAAACATTCTTATTAATCTCAAATTTTTAATTTTTTCTTGCTTTGTTTTGCTGAGATCAACAGTCAGTATTAAATGAAGCAGTGATAGCAAAAAGACATGTTTTGTGCAATTGTATTTCAAACTTGTGTGATGTTTTCTATAGGTTTTTATTAGTATTGATATGTTTTGTCAGTTTATAACCATTTTCTTTATTCCTAATTTGCTAAGCAAAAGTATTTCTTTTAAGATTAGATTCATCTGAGATATAGAATCCAGTTGTTTATATTTTGATAAGTAAAGTCATCCACTAGCAAAAAGTTCTTACTATAGTCTATCTAAAGTTTTGTTATCTTACTTACACATATATCTTGAGGTTTATATAATTTTGTTTTAAATCACAGTCTTCCAAGACTTTATGAATCACTCACTAAATGTTCTCTTTAGTTAAAGTGAGGCTCAAAATGGATTGTTAACTATGTCTACCACTGACAAATAGGAAGTAACAACTTCTAATAATACCTTTATTCCATTTACCAACTTAAAAAACTATATTATGAAAGAATCTTGGAGTGTTTTGGTTCCCATTTAGAATATTCACAGCAGTGGCCTGCCAAGGCTGAAGTTTCCTAACAAAGTTCACACAAAAGACTATGAATATAGTATATTCCACATTTAGAAAGGAACAGAAGCTTATCTAATTCAGGTGAGTTCCCCCTCCTCCAGAGAAGTTGGAAATCAATAAAGCATTGATGCTTCAGCAAGCAGTTTTTAAATTCCCTGGATATATAGCTACTCTTCCAAGATAACTCCACTAGAGTTTAGATTTGTTCTTTTATTTATTGTTCATTCATTTAGGAAATATCTTTCTAAAATGTACTTGCATTATGGATGGTGTACACTCTGAGATGCAACAGCAAGCATGACAATGCAGTTTCTGGATGTTAAGCAGTTTATGATTTAGTGGGTAAAACAAATATATAAACAACTATAACATAGAACCAGTGCTACTATAGAACTGGATATGGGAAGCTATGGGAATGCAAAAGAGTTTCATTATCTTAGTCTTGGGGAAGAAGAAAAAATGTTTTCATTTTCCCAGGGTACCTAAACAATGAGGAATAGCGAGCCAGACAAGAAGCAGGAAAAGCCCTTTATATAGTGGGACTAGAATGTGCAAAGACTCAGAAATGAAAGAAATAATATTTCTAGAAAAATTACTCAGATAACCAGAGGCTGACACAAGTGGAAATAATCCTGAACAGGCAAATCAACAAAGGACTTTATAAACTGGGTAAATCATAGAATGTATTATCCAAACTACTATGCTTTCAAAAGTGAAAAAGAGGATACTAATAATTATGCCATAAATAAATAAATTGAAAATTGCAACAAATTAGGACTATTCCAGGCAAGCCAAGACATGTGGCCTTCTTTGTAAGCGATGCAAAATTCTCTTATCCTGAAGCTACTGAAGAATCATTGAAGGGTCTTAAGTAAGAGGGTAGGGAGGTGACATAGATTTTCATTTGACAAAAATTATTCTTCTGTGTGTGTTAGTTGCTTAGTCGTGTCCATCTCTTGGTGACCCCATGGCAGCCCACCAGGCTCCTCTGTCCGTGGAATTCTCTAGGCAAGAATACTGGAGTGGGTAACCATTCCCTTCTCCAGGGGATCCTCCCGACCCAGAGACTGAATCCAGGTCTCCCACCTGAAAGGCAGATTCTTTACCATCTGAGCCACCAGGAAAGCCCTGTAGTATGGATCACCCGTGGGTGAAGGAAGTAGAAATGTGCCAAAGGAAGAGAAATAGAGAAGAAACAGATATGTGTGGCTTTACTTCAGGTAAGCAAGGAGAGTTCCTCTGCATGCAATCATGAAGGTGGTAAACAGCTGGTAAATTTTTTGAATATTTAGGAAGTAAAATTAACAAAAGTTTTGGATTGAGCATTTGAAGGACTTAGTAGTGAAAAAGGAAGTTGCAAACACAAGCACAGTGTCCATGTTTCTGCCTGTGCAAACTGATTGGACTATAGGTTCTAACACACAGGGGAGCAGCCATGGAAAATGTTGTTCATAAGAACCTGCACGTATTTTGTTTACAAATTATTGTGGATTAGGGTAGTTGGGGAAGAGGTGTTGTTGCAAAGTGTTTGTGTGTGTGTGTGTGTGTGTGTGTGTGTCTATGTGTGTTCATTTGCTCAGACATGTCCAATTCTTTGCAACTCCATGGACTATAGTCCACCAGGCTCCTCTGTCCATGGAATTCTCCAGGCAAAAATATTGGAGTGGGTTGCCATGCCCTCCTCCAGGGGATCTTCCTGACCCAGGGATCGAACTCTCGTTTCTTGCATCTCCTGCACTGGCAGGTGGATTCTTTATGACTAGTGCCATCTACAAAGCCCTCCAAAGTTAGAGTAGCCCTAAATGATCTTCTGAGCCGTCCCAGTGAATGGCTGCATTTGATGCTGGAACAGAAATACCAGAGTCAGTGGGTGGAAAGCCCAACCCCTGTAGAACACCCAGTGAAGGCATGAATGAGCCCTGGAGCAGCTGATTTCTAAAATATCAAAGGAGCAACCCTGAAGTCTGTGTGAATAAAGCAACACGTCCATTCCCTAGACACAGACAAGGGAGAGGCCACATAATCTGAGTGAGAGCTTGAACAATGAGTAGTGAAGTCCCTTTAAAAAACTCAAGGTTTTTCTTTTGTTGCCTCTTCCTTCTTAAAGGCTCCAGATAATAACAGAGGTGAAAGATTAAAGAAGTTTTAAGAAACCATAACAACAAGAAAGAATTAAAAGTCAGAATGAGGATGGCAGTCAACCACAGATGATCACTGTCAGTCTCCAGGGAGGAGGGTACAGGCTATAAAGAGTATAAACCTCATAAACACAAGGTCTATGACCAGAGTGGTTTGGAAGCCAAGACCTGGGAGGATAAAACAGGAACCAACAGGGATGAAAACTGGGCTGCATTCTTCATGAAATCCAACTGGATGATAGGGTATCACTAGCTAAGTCTGTCACAAAGCCCTGGAAACAAATTTGGAAGCTCAGCGATTTTATCTGAGTAATGGAATCAGAACACCAAAACCAAGGGCGATGCCCCTTGCTTCATTCCTTTATGCTTGCTTTACAGTCCATCTCTCAGAAGCCCTACTCTTCAGAGCGAAAATATGGCATTTGGGCTGCCTATCTCGCAAGTCCTCTGTTTGTGTGTTTGTTTGTTTTTCTTCCGCTTCACACATTAGGACGGTATGAGCAGTGCTAGCAGCATCAACTCTTTCCAAAATTCTTCCTCAATTCATTTCCTGTAGTACTTCTGCTTTTTCTGTGTGTATAATCCTATCCTCATCTATTTTCACTTATGCGTTTTCGGAACTTTACACCTTTCATGAATATATTACTTAATATGCCTCCAGCCTAAGTGTGCTGCAGTCCATGGGATCACAAAAAGTCAGACATGACTGAGCGACTGAACTGAACTGAACTGAAATGATATGCCTCATAGTAGTTAAAGACATCCCTGATTCTGCTAGCTGAAAGACTTACTGTTTTGCTGTTTTGTTTTTTTTGGTTTTGTTTTTTAACAACAGCAGGTAGACAAAATCAGTGTGCATGAAAGACTTAGCTTTTAAATCCCACTCTAATACTTATATTTGGTCTTGGGCTAGTAACTTAATCTCTCAGTAACTTGGTTTTTTCCTCAATGAAAAAGGAGATAATAATAGTACCATACATAATAAATTAAACAGTTTTAAGAACACACGATGACATATGAAAAGCACATAATACACCGCCTACCACATAACATAGACCCCAAAATGTTAGCATCTGTTATTACTGCTGTTACCTTTGCAATCTTGTGTGAATGACAATATTAATACAAATACGTGTTTTATTATGTGTATGTTTATACGCATACACATAAAGCGACTTTTAAAGGTTAAGTGACTGGTTCAAGGTTATACATCACTAACTTATAGAGCTTCAGTACATGATTTTGACCTCAGATTCAGTGTCTTTCTGGGCAAACCTGAATACAACATTCAAAGAAATTTCAGGGAAAATATTCAGACCTTCTCTCGGATTGAACCTGAGGGTGTAACGCTACTAACAAGGGCCATGCTCTTGCTTTTACTATCTATGGTGGACAGGTCCCTGGACCCTTTCTAGTTACTCCTCATATTTGCTCTCTAATCCTTAAAATTGAAAAGAGCACACTCAGTTGACCACTTAGGCACATGTATATGTGTTGTCCTGGCTATACATTATTTTGCAACAATCTACCCCAAAACCTGGTGGATTAGGATCATAATAAAGATTGATTTTGCTCATAAAGCTGAAATTTGGGCAAGGCTCAGTAGGAAAACTTTGCTCCCAAAAGTTTGCTCATCTTTGCTCCAATAATTTCAGTTGGAATAACTCAAAAGAGGATTGGAGAATACATGTTGAAAAATGGCTCAATCCCATGGCTGGCAATTGGCGCTCTGAACCGAGAGGTCTACTGGGCTGGGAGCTGAGGTCTGTTCCTCTCCAGATGGGTAAGGATCTCCATGTTTCACAGGCTGCTTCACTGAGTTCAAGAGTGTGCATCCTGAGAGAAAGTCATGCAAGAGCTGTGTCATTCTCACGGCTGACTTCAGAAGCCATACAGAGGCTCTTCTGTGCTACTCCTTACTCCAGGAGATCACAGAGGTCCACCCCCTTTTAAGAATAGAGAACATATGCACTTATGGTGATGGAGTGACAGGCCCGGCAAGAGCATGATGTGGAGTAGGAAAAACGGGGGGGGGGGGGGGGGGGGGATATATATGCACATTAATGTCTATGCTTCATACTCAAGTATATATTTCATAGCTATATGTGTACAAATATGTGTGACCTATTTGAGCTATGTAAAATAAACAATCTCACTCTGACAGTATGTCCCTTTTTAAAAATAGTCGCTCAGTCGTGTCTGACTCTTTGTGACCCCATGGACTATAGCCTGCCAGGCTCCTCTGTCCATGGGATTTTTCCAGGCAAGAATACTGGAGCGGATTGCCATTTTCGTCTCCAGGGGATCTTCCTGACCCAGGGATCGAACCCAGATCTCCTGCATTGCAAGCAGATTCTTTACTGTTCGAGCTACAGGAAGACCTTTTTAAAAAGAATTGTATGTTTATTAATCTATAGGGCTTCCCAAATTGCTCCAGTAATAAAGAATCTGTCTGCCAGTGCATGAGATACAAGACATGTGGATTCAGTCCCTGGGTCAGAAAGATTCCCTGGAGTAAGAAATGGCAACCCACTCCCATATTCTTGCCTGGAAAATCCCATGGACAGAGGAGCCTGGTGGGCTGTACTCCATGGGGCACAAAGAGTCAGACACAACTGAGGGACTGAACAAACACACACACGCAAACTAACACCTCGAAACAAACCCTCCTCCCCAGCTACCCCAGTCCACACTAATTTGTACATAAAACACAGTGCTGCTGCTAAGTCGCTTCAGTCGTGTCCTACTCTGTGTGACCCCATAGATGGCAGCCCACCAGGCTCCCCCGTCCCTGGGATTCTCCAGGCAAGAACACTGGAGTGGGTTGCCATTTCCTTCTCCAAAGCATGAAAGTGAAAAGTGAAAGTGAAGTCGCTCAGTCGTGTCCGACCCTCTGCGACCCCATGGACTGCAGCCCACCAGGCTCCTCCTTCCATGCGATTCTCCAGGCAAGAGTACTGGAGTGGGGTGCCATTGCCTTCTCCGAAAACACAGTGCAGGTTCTTGTAAACATTTGTCTGTCCTCCACTAGAATGAAGTTCCACAGAGGCAGGAACTTCATAATATTTTATTTATTGCTGTATCATTATTCTGAACACTGCCTGGCCTGGCACATTAAGTAGGCACTCAGTTTGTTTGTTGAGTGGATGAACACATGAATGGATCCCGCCTCCAGTGTGCAGGGCCATAAATTCACCAGCATAGATACTGGTTCTCAGGCTGGCCACTGAGGCACATCTGTTTAAAGAAAGGTTGGTGTTGGTCTCTTCCAGAGATAACACACTTGGCAAAGGACAAAGAAAGAATATTACTGAAGCTCCTGACACCTGCATTTGCAACCCCATGGAAAATATAACTCTGTAATCACTTTTTCTGTGCATTTTATTTCTCTTTCATAAACCAGCCATTGCCAGAAGCTTCAGCAGAGGGATTTTTTGGATGGCAGCTGTGAAGTATTAAGAAAAAGGCAGTGACAGATATAAGGGTTTTATTTGCCTTCCACAAGATGCAATGTGTGAAGTCTCATAAAGTCATAGTTAATAAGTTGCCTGTTTTGCCTGGAGGTATTTTTGGTAGCTCATAATAGTATTTATTTCCAAAAGTATATCTTTTGGCACATTAAGGGTCAAGTAAAAATAACGTGAAAAGACCTTGTTTGGCTTTTGAAAAATTAAAGCCCTCAAAGCATAGAAAGCAATAAAAGATTATTAATGTGCCTTTTGTCAGGTATGAGATACGTTATGATGAATTCCTTGTGACAAGTATCTCCTAGCCTTGGTTGTAAACAACTTACATCGGCTGCTAATTGTGATCTCCAGCTGGACCCTTGACACTCTGAGGTGCTTCCTCGATAGGCATTGTAGTTGTGATGAAACACTACCTAATAGTTAGAGTTAGGGAACAAAGATTAAATTCATGAATAACATTATGTTTCTCTGGTACAGAATTTTTTAAAATCTTAAATTTTGATTTAAAGTGCCAAAAAACACAAAATGCTAAAAATAAGATATTCAACACTATCAGAGAATGTCAAATACCTTTTTACTCAAGATCTGTACAGACGTCATTAAGATATTTTTTGTTTGTTTAGCACTGCAGCATAGCAGTGAATTTATGAATTCTCTTCTTCTTTTCTGTTAATATCAACATCAGTGTTATATAACCGTATGATATACAACCTAGACATTAATAAAATAAACGCATATGGAAAGAAGATACTACTTGTTAACCAGTATTAGAACATGATCTTTCAGACCATTTTCATGAAGTGGTTATGGATTTGAATTATCACTTCCAAAAGAAATCTGTGAACTGGTAAAGAAATAAGAGAATATCCTTTCAAGTTATCTTTGAAAACATTATTCTCCAATGTAGTTCTAGTGGACATGGTGTGGGAGAACCGCTAAGAACGATGGAAAGATCTGGTGGGCAGTGCTAGATTTGGAAAATTAACACCTTTGGCTGAAACACCAGTAAAGGATTTCACTACTAACATCAGCAACATTATCATCAGCGCGATGTGTGTGTTTGTGAGGTGCTCAGTCATGTCCACCTCTTTGCAGCCCTATGGACTGTAGCCAACCAGGTCTCCTATATTACAGGCAGATTCTTTACCGTCTGAGCCACTAGGGAAGCCCCATCTATCTTGTGTATATTAATACATTTACTCATCACAAGAATCCTCTGAGGCAGATAATGTTAGTAACCCATTTTACAAATGAGCAGATTGAGGGAGAGAAAAATGAAGTGTTTGACCAGTGTCACAAGGCTACAAGAAGATGTAGTCAAGATTTGGACCTAGCTGTTGTTTCCTGTGTCCATGCTCTTAACCACGTTGCTCTGCTGCTTCAAAAAAGCACAGCACTGCCTCTAAAGAAAATATAAAGTTCTAATTCATCAAGTGATCGGATAATGAAAGTTTGGAATGCCATCAGGGATTGGGGTACAGGAACTGAACTCCAATTGGAGACTTAACATGTGCCTAGTAGTAATAGTATTTAATCTATGACAGGAAATAGCTCATCTAACCCTTGAAACAACCCAAAGTAGTAGGTGCTTGATTTATAGATAAAAGCTAGCTCTGAGAAAGACTCAGTAACTTGTTCATAGTCAATAATCAGGAGCCACTGTGAATTTAGGCTATCTCATGCTAAATCTGTGCTTGTATTCACTGTCTTCATGGGTCTCCATGCTGGATGCAGAGTAGAGTCCTCAGCAGAGCCTTTCATGAACACTACAGCCTGGGTCCCATTTCTGATTATTCTAATTAGTTGGTCTTGGGTGGGGCCTAGAAATAGGGAGTTTATGAAAGCTCCCCCTGGGAATTTAATGCGCATCGAGAGCCAAGATCACTACACTATTTGATATTGTTCCTCATCTTAGTTATCTTTCATCTCAACCTCCTAAAATGCAATAATCTAGGTTATCCTTTCCAGGATGGGGTAAGGTATGAAAAGAACACTTCCGTGGTTGAAAATTTCCAATGCTTTCTTATATAGGTTTACTGTATAAGACCTGTACATTAGATGTGAAATGGAGTTCTTTACCCAGCCACATATAACAAGGTGTCTGAGTAGGATGTCATAATTTTAAATTCACTTTTTCCTGATTTTCCTGACAGGTAATCTTCCCAGAACATATGATCTATTTAAATTGCCTTCTGAACTGTATTTTTATCTTTAGTACACTTGGCCCACACATCCTCTGATTCACAAAAGGATAATATAGGGGTCACCTGAAATCATGCTGCTTTACGTTTGGTTAAAGAAAGTGTCTCACCAAACTAGAGTTTAGATAACAGTATTCTTGCTTGGAGAATCCCAGGGATGGGGGAGCCTGGTGGGCTGCCATCTATGGGGTTGCACAGAGTCGGACACGACTGAAGAGACTTAGCAGCAGTAGTAGCAGCAGAGATTTGTTAACTCATCATATGAAAGCCTGTCATTCTGTGGTTTTATTTATTTATTTTTAAAAGTCGAGGGAAAAGAAAAAAACATTGAGCTAATAGGCAAGTCTGAAAAAAATAAGAATGAAGAAATACAACCCCTAAAATATAAAACCTGACATCTGTTTATCATGTGTTAACTATTTGATGAAGTGGTCACAGTTTGTGTGACTGCATAAAAGTAATTAAAAGAAACAAGCACAAATCCAACATCTCTGTTTTAGACCTGTCTGTATAGGCTTTGCACTGGAAGGGTTGATAACGCTTACAGAGATGGTCAAACAGAAGTTGGTACTGTGTTCCAGAGATAAACCAGTGTCCAGTGGCTGAGTGCTTTGGCTTATCTGTGAAATGTGGCTAAAGACTCAGGAAGCACAAAAGAAAGCATGGATATAAAATCTGCTGTGGTAATGGGGGCCAGGGAAGCAAGGTAATCTGAAACCATAATTTTAAGTAAATTGTAATCTTCCTATCGCAAAATGTACTATCATAAAACAAATATAACTATAATGTATGGAATTTCACTTTCATTTATCTTTTTATTACATCTATCAAAAGGCAGGTTAAGTCTACCTGATAAAAATGTTTCTCCATTGGAAAGAGTTACACTTTCTTGAAAATTCAATTGCTGGTAAATAAACAGTAAAATATAGACTTTTCTATCTTTAGGAATATATCAGAGTTATGTTTTAATGATTTTGAAGTCATAGAGGTCATCTTTCATCCTAAACTGTATAATAGAATTTAATTGATTACTAAGTTTTTTGGATTAACTCCATAATTTTCTCCTATTCACATTCTCTAGAAAATAGACTATTAGTCAGAGATAGAGCCTCTGAATTTCAGCTTCATTTTTACTACCAACATAAATTTTTAAACTTCACTATCATTTATAGAACTTTGATCTGTAGTCAGACATGATTTCTTCATTGAGTAAAGAGTTTCATTTCCAAAACTATATTATTTTCACTCCATCTCTTTTAGTGTCATATTTACTTGGTACAAATAGTTTTAATAAAAAGCAACATATTCATAATATAAAGAACACTTGACAAGGATCCACAGGATATAAACCCCCCCAGTTCCCGGGTTATCCTGGATTTGAATCTCTGCTTTATACACTCTGAGCTGTGGACAAGCCACCATCTCTTCATCTGTCTTCACTTAAGTGTCCTTGTGCCTGACTTACAGTGTTGATATGAAGATGGTGATATATGTGAAACTGCTTTGAAAATCATTAATTACTTTATAAATGTAGACACTGTAATCAAAACCTTCCTAAATCATGACATCTGCATCTCATTCTTTGGCAGCAAGATAGAGGGAAGTGCTTTTAGTTATGTATCACGTGCATCTCAAGAGTTGTGGATAAAACCCTGATTAGAAGAAACTGGCTTCATCTAGTGCCCTTGAACAACCATTTAAAAACTTCTATGCCTCTCTTATCCCATTTGTAATAACTATATACATTCCCCGAGGTGGATTTAGAAGGAATAAGAGCCACACACACTTTTGTTCTGTGCTACCAAGGAGACATAGACCATTAAGTTATCAAACGATATCACTGTGCAACCCATATGTTCTTACTTCTACCATTTTCATCTTACAACAGGTTTTTTTATTTTTTCCCTCTGAAAGATTGGGCCTAAAGCAAGATTCTCTGATTAGAACATATCTCCATTCATCTCATTTTTCATTTCTCAGAACACAAGAAATGTTTATTAGATATTTTCACTGTATTTGTATCCAAGCCAAATGTGAAAACAGAGCTGTCTCCTGCTTCTCAAAGGCAGGAGAGAAAATGAAAAGGGAAGCCTGGGAGTATCTTTGCTGGATTGCGTGTGTTTTCTCCCCATATCTATCCCTGACCCCACTGTCCCCATTAGCACTCTTCTAGCAGCATCTATGGGCTTCCAAGGTGGTGCAGTGGTAAAAAAAATCCGCCTGCCAATGCAGGAGACGCGAGATGCAAATTGATTCTGGGGTTGGAAAGATCTCCTGGAGTAGGAAATGGCAACCTGTTCCAATATTCTTGCCTGGAAAATTCCATGGACAGAGGAGCCTGGCAGGCTACAGTCAGCAGAGTCTCATAGAGCTGGACACAGCTCAGCATACACACACATATTGGCATCTCTACAGCCGTGATATGGTTTAATGATGTCTGTGTGTACTTTCAAAGGTCATTATTGCCGTTTTGACCATCTCTTCTGTGGGGACTGAGTGGGCCTTCTGTTTTCTCATAACTCAGACAATAGCCAAGACAGTACTCAGCATATGCTTTACAGGCCAACTGGACAGACAGCCTGGCTCCCCACTACCTAGCCTGAGGGCCAGAAATACTGAGGAGACAGAACTGGGCAACTAGGGATTCTGTGCACCCTGTAAACAGACATTTGTTGCTCTTACCAGCTAGTCAAGCAGGATGATCCAGTGTTTCGCAACACAACCTGTGCTTTCCCAAGTCCACATTTAATTATGTCACTTTGCTCATGATGCCCAGCCCCCAGTTTTAAATATTTTAATCATCTTTCAAAGGTATCTCCAATGCCAGCCACAGCCCTGAAATTTGTGCATTTCTTCCAAAATTTTGTCAGCTATTTGTCCTATGATGGAGCTTCCCTACTGGCTCAATGGTAAAGAACCCATCTGCAATGCAGAGGACACAAGTCCAGTCCCTGGATCAGGAAGAGCCCCTGGAGTAGGAAATGGCAACTCACTCCAGTATTCTTGCCTGGGAAATCCCATGGACAGAGTCCATGAGATCACAAAAGAGTTGGACACGACTTAGCAACTGAGCATGCATGCATCTGTTCTGTGAATTTCTATGACTCTTGATTCATTGCCATCTTAGGTGATGACACATTCTTTCTTATAGACACTTATTTATTTTCCTATTGTTTGAGCCCTCTAATAAGAGACATTAGCTGTTACTTAACCCCACTGTAAGTTTTTTTTGACTCATTAAGTGAGGATTACAACAGTAAACCTATCTCATAAAATCATTTTGAGGCTGAAATAAATTAACATGATACAGAACTTAGACGAGTGTCTGTGTGTGTGTGTGTGTGTGTGTGTGTGTGTGTGTGTGTGTGTATGTGGGGGGGGGCGGTGGATGTGCTTAGTCACTCAGTCATGTCTGACTCTTTGGGACCCTTTTGGACTGTAGCCCACCAGACCAGTACTGCTGTGGCTGCTGCTAAGTCGCTTCAGTCATGTCCGACTCTATGCGACCCCATAGACAGCAGCCCACCAGGCTCCGCTGTCCCTGGGAGTCTCCAGGCAAGAACACTGGAGTGGGTTGCCATTTTCTTCTCCAATGCAGGAAAGTGAAAAGTGAAAGTGAAGTCGCTCAGTCGTGTCCGACTCTTCGCGACCCCATGGACTGCAGCCTACCAAGCTCCTCCGTCCATGGGATTTTCCAGGCAAGAGTACTGGAGTGGGGTGCCATTGCCTTCTCCGGACCAGGGCTAGTACATTGTAAATATTGTATAAGTTATTATTTTTAATAATAATGCCATTGTACCTATCATATGTATTATGAATATGTGTGTGGATATTTTCTGTTTTTTTTTAAACTTAACTTATCCTTCATTATACTCCCAGCCTAGCCTAGTTTCTAATATTTAGTAAGTTCTGAATAAATGTTTTTAAATAAGTAAATAAAAAAATACAGTCCCATTGCCATTGCTGCAATCTCTAGCGATAGAATTTTGCCTAAACTGAATTGACATTGCTTTAGTTTGATGAATTTCTAAGCTATTCAGTGGTTTAGTGAGGAATATATCTTTATAAAACTTCCAAATGTCCTCAAATACAGGGTATAATATGTAATTTTTTATTCATTCACTTAGTTCAGCTGTTAATTTTTTATTCATTTGCTTAGTTCAACTGTTCATAAATGCTAATCTCAGTTAAAGTACCTCAATCCTTATCTTACTATTTTAATTACATGATCCATAACAATGTAAAGTGATTCAAATATCTAAACAGAATATTTATAGTTAGAAAGCTAGTTGACCTAGGGATTCAACCATTGTTAATATTTGTATGTGCTAACATGGAACAACAGACTGGTTCCAAACAGGAAAAGGAGTACATCAAGGCTGTATATTGTCACCCTGCTTATTTAACTTATATGCAGAATACGTCATGAGAAACGCTGGGCTGGAAGAAGCACAAGCTAGAATCAAGATTGCCAGGAGAAATATCAATAACCTCAGATATGCAGATGATACCACCCTTATGGAAGAAAGTGAAGAGGAACTAAAAAGCCTCTTGATGAAAGTGAAAGAGGAGAGTGAAAAAGTTGGCTTAAAGCTCAACATTCAGAAAACGAAGATCATGGCATCTGGTCCCATCACTTCATGGGAAATAGATGGGGAAACAGTGGAAACAGTGTCAGACTTTATTTTCGGGGGCTCCAAAATCACTGCAGATGGTGATTGCAGCCATGAAATTAAAAGACGCTTACTCCTTGGAAGAAAAGTTATGACCAACCTAGACAGCATATTCAAAAGCAGAGACATTACTTTGCCGACTAAGGTCCGTCTAGTCAAGGCTGTGGTTTTTCCAGTGGTCATGTATGGATGTGAGAGTTGGACTGTAAAGAAAACTGAGCACTGAAGAATTGATGCTTTTGAACTATGGTGTTGGAGAAGACTCTTGAGAGTCCCTTGGATTGCAAGGAGATCCAATTAGTGCATTCTTTTTTTTTTTTTTAATTTTATATTATGTGTATTTTATTTTTTATTTTTATTTTTTTTTAACTTCTTATTTTTACTTTATTTTACTTTATAATACTGTATTGGTTTTGCCATACATTGACATGAATCCACCACGGGTATACATGCGATCCCAAACATGAACCCCCCTCCCACCTCCCTTCCCACAACATCCCTCCGGGTCATCCCCGTGCACCAGCCCCAAGCATGCTATATCCTGCGTCGGACATAGACTGGTGATTCGACTCTTACATGATAGAAGGAGATCAGCCCTGGGATTTCTTTCGAAGGAATGATGCTAAAGCTGAAACTCCAGTACTTTGGCCACCTAATAATGCGAAGAGTTGACTCATTGGAGAAGACTCTGATGCTGGGAGGGATTGAGGGCAGGAGGAGAAGGGGACGACAGAGGATGAGACGGCTGGCTGGCATCACTGACTCGATGGACATGAGTCTGAGTGAACTCCGGGAGTTGGTGATGGATAGGGAGGCCTGGCGTGCTGCGATTCATGGGGTCGCAAAGAGTCGGACATGACTGAGTGACTGAACTGAACTGAGCTGAACCCCCCAGAGTCCATAGTTCACCTTATTATTCACTCTTGGGGTCATACACTCTGTGTGTTTAGGCAAAAGTGTTAATAACCTATACACAAGATTTTCATTGCCAAGTATTATTCATTGCCCTAAAAATCTGTGTTCCGATAGTCCGGTTCAAGATGGTGGAGTAGAAGGATGTACACTCATCTCCTCCTGCAAGAACACCAAAATCACAACTAGTTGTTAAGCAACCATCAGCTGGAGAACAGTGGAACCCAGTTCTAATGAGGTGGATGAAACTGGAGCCGATTATACAGAGTGAAGTAAGCCAGAAAGAAAAACACCAGTACAGTATACTAACACATATATATGGAATTTAGAAAGATGGTAATGATAACCCTGTATGCAAGACAGCAAAAGAGACACAGATGTATAGAACGGACTTTTGGACTCTGTGGGAGAGGGAGAGGGTGGGATGATTTGGGAGAATGGCATTGAAACATGTATACTATCATGCAAGAAACGAATCGCCAGTCTAGGTTCGATACAGGATACAGGATGCTTGGGGCTGGTGCACTGGGATGACCCAGAGAGATGATATGGGGAGGGAGGTTGAAGGGGGGTTCAGGATTGGGAACTCATGTATACCCATGGTGGATTCATGTCAATGTATGGCAAAACCAATACAGTATTGTAAAGTAAAATAAAGTAAAATTTAAAAAAAATTAAAAGATACCCTATGTCCAAAGACAAAGAAGCCACAGTGAGATGGTAGGAGGGGCGCAAACATGATAAAATCAAATCCCATACCCGCTGAATGAGCAACCTGCAAACTGGACAGCAATAATATCAAAGTTCTCCCACTGCTGTGAAGGTTCTGGGCCCCATGTGAGGCTTATCAGTTTGGGGATCCTGCAAAGGGATTGGGAATCCTCAGGGAATCTAATTATCTCATTGTTGTTTTAATTTGCATTTCCCTAATACCATATGGGAAAGATGTGGATCATTTTTCCGTACGCCTATTTGCCACATGTGTATCTTCTTTGCTGTGGTGTCTGATAAGATCTTTGGCCCATTTGTTAATCAGTTTATTTTCTTGTTGAATTTTAAAAGTTCTTCATATACTTTGTTAACAGACCTTTATCAGAATTTATCTTTTGCAGATATTCTGTCTTAATCTGTGGCTTGTCTCCTGTTTGTCTTGAGTTTGTCTTTTTCAAAGCAGGTTTTATTTTAATAACATTCAGGTTATCAACTGTTTCTTTCATGGATCTTGCTTTGGTGTTCTATCTAAAAAGACATCACCAGAACCAAAATCGTCTAAGTTTTTCCCATTATTGTCTGTGAGTTTTGTAATTTTGCTCTTAGGTCTATGATCTATTTTGGGTTAACTTTTGTAAAGGGTATAAAGTCTGTGTCTAGACTGATGTTTCACATGTGGATGTCCACTTGTTTCAACACCATTGGTTGAAGAGACTCTCTTGGTTCCATTGTATTGCCTTTGTTGTTCTGTCAAAGATAAATTGACCGTACGTATAGAGGAATTTCTTTTTAATTTAAGGAGCTATTTTAAACTTTATATGTTCTGTTGCGAAACCCTTGTGCAGGCAAATGCCATGGCCTGCTATTTGGAAATGAATAACTGTCTAAATTAAGAACCAGAAAAATCTTTCTCAGAAGATATGGAAAGCTGAAGATAAATTTCATTAAACTAATTTATCTAAACTTCATGTAAGATTACACACTCATGAAGTTACTTCTAGATGAAAATGGATATCAGACACACCCTGATTTCCATTAGACTAGCCCTGGTTTCCTTTAGGCTATGAATATGAAGATTAGGAATTATTTTCACAAGCAACTGAAATCTGCCAAACAAATCACTTGAAGCGTGAAAATGCTAAGCTACTGCCTTACAAGATGCTTGCACTTCTCAGTGGCAGAATGAAGTGGGATGAAGCTCTTTTTACAGTAATTTTAGAATAGAAGCAGCAGCACCTTTAGTGTTTTGGTTGGGGCCCCCACAAAATAAAATTTATTTCACTATTACAAGTTAAAAGCGTTCAGATTTCTGGACTAAAGAAAATGGTGTTTTTCTCCCAAAGTGAACTTACTGGTTTTATTGATTCTCTTCTGTTTTGATTTTACATGCCAGTGTAGGGGAAATATGTTTCTTTAATATATAACAATGTTGTTTTTCCTACCACAAACGTTTTCCATTTTATTTTTACCTTAAATGCACTGCAGATTTACTTTCAATAGGTTTGTTCTATTATTAAATTATCAAATCTAGTATAACTTTTGGTTGTTTTGGTACATAAACATATATATTTGTCTGTTTCTTTGATCTATATTTAGGTAAGATCTAAGTATCCATCCTGCCAATGTACTTACTCATCAAAACTAAGTGGGAAAGGTAAAGGTCTGATAACTTATTTGAATGGAAGCTAGTAAATTGAGATGGGGTAAAAATGACTTTTAATAAGAAAAATTATTTATTGAGGATACATATGTGTCTCACAGATTTCTGTGATTAAGAGATACTGCTCTGCTACTAAATGATATTGATGGTTTTGCTAGTTCCATTCCACAATTTAAATGTAAAACTGTAAAATGGAAATACTTAAGAGTATTATGGTGTGTTGCCACATCAAAAAAATATAAATCTATATATTTATAATTAGTAATAACAGCTTTGTCTCTAGTAACTTTTCCCCAAAAGAAGAGCCTCTTCTGAATTTTACCTGCCTTCAAACTGAAGGTTTGAGGCTAGAAATTTTATTTGCTCTTCTACTGTGTCTTCATTAATTTATGATTCATCTTTTCTGACTGTTGATCCTTCATATTTTAAATTCTCTGATCAATAGGATTGACTCTTCTAATTCTGTATGTCAAAGCTAGAAATTATTCCAGCCTTACAAACACCTATTGGGGACAGATTAGCTACAGTATAAGTTTTAAGAACCTTTCTATTTAATTTGTTCAAAGAACACTTATTTTCTGATAATATAAACTTAGAGGTCTTTTGTCTTGTTTGTCAAATAACACTTATTATCTAACAACTGAAGAGTATAATCTTTGGGGGAAATTGCTGTGTCTCTAAGGGGTGTCTTATGTTTGCTTCTGGCTTAGATTTCAGAAACCACTTGCTTTTCTGTTTTTAGATAAATGACATGTGCAACAACTGTGATGATGACAAAGCTCACCTTTTATTACTCAGCTTGGATTTTTCCATTTGGTTCTCTTTGACCCTCACTCAAATTATCAAAAGCTCAGAAAAAAAGGGGAAAAAAAAAGATGGCTGTTAGCAATAGTCATCATAAATATAAACCTGGCTACCTCTTCACTGACTCCAATCTGTCAACTTGGAAACATGTAAATGTATCCATTATTTAGCTTCTATTTAGTTTTGCTCCAAATTAAAGCATGTTTTTAAAACATTTTATATAATTGGAGTATTCAAAACACCATAATGATTTCTATTTCTGACATACTGGTATTTTGTGTTTCCTTTACAGAAGTTTACATTTTTTAAACTTAGGATTTTGAAACTAAAACTGATTTCAAGGTTTTATAATTGTCAGTGGCAAAGCTTTACATTTATATCTGGTATATGCTTTTGTTTTTATTATACGAATAGAAAAAAGACCTGCAATAATGCACTCTTTCAGTAACATCTTTAACTCATTGTTTGAAAAACAAGTCTTGAGTATTGTCCTGTAACCCTTTCTCACATCATAGTTCCTAAAAGGAAATTCTGTATATATAATGCCCTCCATTCTTCACTCCCATATTACTCCCCAAGATTCAATCTGGGATGAAATCACACAGTTCTATTGTAGTTTCCCTACCCAGGGTCACCAATGATCTTGATTTAAAATGTTTAGAAACTGTTTTCAGAACTTTTCTTTGTTACCCTTGGTGAAGCAAGGATTACTTGAAATTCTCTGTCTTTGGCCATTCAAGCTGCTCTAACAAAAATATCATAAGCTGGGTGGCTTATAAACAACAAACGCATATTTCTCATAGTTCAAGAGGCTGGGAAGTCCAAAATCATGGTGTCATCAGATCTGGTATCTGGTGAGGGTCCTCCTCCTGGTTCATGCATAGCGATCTTCTCACTGTGTCCTCATATGATGGAAGGGATAAGGAATCTTTGTGAGGTCTCTTTTATCAGGGCACTAATCCCATTTATCAGAGCCCCATCCTCATGATCTTATTACTTTCCAAAAACCTCCACCCCCAATACAATCACTTTGAGGGTTAGGATTTTGACATATGAATTTTGAAGGGACACAAATATTGAATCTAAAGTATAGTCTCTCCTGATTTTTCTTCCTCCCTCCAGGTTTTTCCCTTTGCTTCTGTGAATAGTTATTCTAGTATCCTTTGCTGAATCCTAGAATCTAGACCCCAGAAAAATTTGGAGCAAATTACTTGTTTAGAAATCATGATAGAGATATAAATTAAAGACATTGCAGTGGATAAGATCTCCCAGACAGGATACGTTCTATAAGAATAGAAGGACAAGTGTAGAAACCAGGAAAAGCCAGTTTATAACGAGGGCTGGGCAGTGCAGACCATAGATTATATTTAATATTTTTTATTGAAGTATAGCTGATTTACAATGTTGTGCCAATCTCTGCTGTAAAGTGACTCAGTTATGCATAAATACACATTCTTTTTCATATTCTTTCCCTTTATGGTTTATAACAGGATATTGAATATAGTTCCCTGTGCTATACAATAGAACCTTGTTTATCCATCCTATATATAGTAGCTTGAATCTGCTAACCCCATACTCCCAGTCCTTCTCTCAGCCACCCTCCTCCCCCTTAGCAACCACAAGTCTGTTCTCTATGCATAGACCACATTTACAAACAAACTTGGTTGGATAAATATCCAAATTATTACAGTTTTATTATGACACATAGTTTCAGCATTGTATCATTGTACGAACAAGAGAATAAACTAGTTGTTCAGGTTCCTTTCAGACTTTGGATTCCATAATTGTAAATGACAATAACATTTTTACTTTTACAGCTACAACCTTAAGCAAGGAATGGATTTTAGTTGTATCATTCACATTTTGGTGAAAGATGGCTGAATTCAAACCATGCATGAAGCGAAAGTCAGAGTGTTAGTAGCTCAGTTGTGTCTGACTCTTTGTGACCCCATGGACTGTAGCTCCCCAGGCTCCTCTGTCCATGGGATTTTCCAGGCAAGAATACTGGAGTGGGTAGCCATTCCCTTCTCCAGGAGATCTTCATGACCCAGGGATCAAATCCAGGCTTCCTGCGTTGCAGGTGGATTCCTTACCTTCTGAGAAACCAAGGAAACCCTGGTTCAGTAAAGGTGCTGCTACCTCACAAATGCAATCACAACTGTGATGGATTAGAAGCAAGTATTATCATATAGGGCTGGAATGTGGTTAAAAGGGTCAGGTGCCCAAGCTTGAAATTCACAACTGTAGTTAGAACTGATGGATCTAAGACCAGAAGCTGTTAGCCCTGTGTGTCACCCCTTAGGGAGACTGGCTGGAGGTGACCTCAAGGTGTGAGGAAAGCTTAGACTTCAAAATCCACTCTCTGTCCTCTGCACCACATAACAAAGTATCAAAGTGCTTAGATGTCAGAATGCCATCGTACTTTTGAGCCATCCTTGATTTTACCAGTTATTAATATGTCATTAGATATAACACATTTTTCCAAAGTAAATATGATGTAAGTGTAAAGAATTCTAGAAAGACACAATTTTTTTCAGTGTAAATAAGTAAAAATCCTTTCATTCCTGAGAAAACAATTGCTTCCTATATAGCCTGATTATACAAAATACCAGTTTGACATAATAATTATGAAAGAAGTGCTCAATCAAATTTGGCTATTTTTTGTATTTGGAAGCCATTTCCTTCAAGACACTTTTAGGCTTTTGTGTTTGTGTATATAAATGCCATAAAGCTTAAGTTATATTGTAAAAATTATTCCATTAGGTTTCAACCACAGTACACACACGCACACACACACACAGACATAAACCCCTATCAAGCTGCCCACAGTCTCTTTATTAAGAGACTGATTTTCAGCTTGTGGTGTCTAGGTTTGTAAATAGGATAAAGGAAATTTCACATAAATCCTGAAATCTTTGAAAAGCATTCCTGTTACTCAACTAGTAAAAACTCCCTTGGTGTGATTTTAATATTATAGATTTTTAAAAATAGATTCTTAATCTACTTTGTGAAATATAGAGGTCAGGCTAGCTGAAAACAAAAAATGGCCATATCAACAATGCTTTTAATACTGAGCATACAGACATCAACCAACTTGTCAATCTCTGTAGTAAAGTTACATGACTTTTTACATTAGCATTTAATTGAGCCCACAAAGGAGAAAATATGATTTAAATAGAAAAGAATGTGAAACACATGTTATATGTATATGAAAAACAGAGTCACTTTTCTATACACCAGGAACTAACTCAACATTGCAAATCAACTAATACTTCAATAAAAAAAGAAAATGAGCTTCTGCATCAAGCTCACTATAAAAACATTAAAGAGATTTTTTAGTTTCAAGATTTCAGTGGAAATCAAAGACTGCTGCTTCTGGCTTCCCCAGTGGCTCAGTGGTAAAGAATCTGCCTGCAGTACAGAAGACTTGCAAAGCTGCTGGTTCCATCCCTGAGTTGGGAAGATCCCTCGAGTAGGAAACGGCAGCCCACTCTAGTATTTTTGGCTGGGAGATCCCATGTACAGAGGAACCTGGCAGGCTACAGTCCATGGGGTTGCAAAGAGTCAGACATGACTGATTAAACAACAACAACAACAAATAAAATAAATTTCATTGAGCTCTCATTGGCCAAAGTGGGTAACAAACCAGATTGATGAAGTCATGATGCAAGTCAAATACCCTTGCACACCAAGTCTGTTATAAGTTTAATGATGATTTAATGTGGACACTTCTAAATTTTAAAGGGACATACCAAGTATAGAGCAATGGCCTAATCATTTCCATCAGTTTTTTTAAATAAAAAAGCATAAAGTGTTTGAATAATCACTTGGATTTCCTGGTAAAAAAATGTGATCTATGTTAATGCAACCAAGCTCCATCTCTTTCTCAACGTGCGTTTGTACAAATAGAACAGTCACTGGAGTTACTTAGTTTTCTCTACAACCACCAATGTGTTCCAGTAATTTAGACTCCTTCAGATATTATAAGCAAAGGCTAGCAATTCCAGTTTCCAGGTGGCTCAGTGGTAAAAGAATCTGCCTGCCAGTGCAGGAGATGCGGGAGACATGGGTTTGATCCCTGGGTCAGGAGGATCCTCTGGAGAAAGATATGGCAACTTACTCCAGTATCCTTGCCTAGAGAATCCCACAGATAGAGGACCCTGATGGGCTACAGTCCATAGGGCTACAAAGATTTGGACACAACTTAACAACTGAGCACAGCAATTCCTGAGAAAATAAAGCAGGTTCCTATGCTTTCTCAATAATTCCCACTTCTAATTGTAGTGAAACTGATTTATGAAAGAGGAACATAAATTCCTTTACTCCGTTTCCTTTTTATTTTGAAAGAAACTTCTTTAAAATTTCACTGTCTTTCACTGTATTTTAGTCCCTGATGTAATTATTTTTTGAACTGGTAAAAGATACAGAAATGTTCAAAGGAAGCAAAATTTATGGTTTCTAAATGAAATAGTTCGATTCAGTTTTATTCAGGAGTTATCTGTTGTAAAAATTTCATATTTATTGCTGTGAATCTTAAAAGTATTGCAAGAAGTTCCATTTAAAATATATTTGGTGATTGCAGCCATGAAATTAAAAGACATTTACTCCTTGGAAGGAAAGTTTTGACCAACCTAGAGGGCATATTCAAAAGCAGAGACATTACTTTGCCAACAAAGGTCCGTCTAGTCAAGGCTATGGTTTTTCCAGTAGTCATGTATGGATGTGAGAGTTGGACTGTGAAGAAAGCTGAGCACCGAAGAATTGATGCTTTTGAACTGTGGCATTGGAGAACTGTGTGCAAGGAGATCCAACCAGTCCATCCTAAAGGAGATTAGTCCTGGGTGTTCTTTGGAAGAAATGATGCTAAAGCTGAAACTCCAGTACTTTGGTCACCTCATGCAAAGAGTTGACTCATTGGAAAAGACTCTGATGCTGGGAGGGAATGAGGACAGGAGGAAAAGGGGACGACAGGATGACAGGTGATGGACAGGGAGGCCTCAGTTCAGTTCAGTTCAGTTCAGTTCAGTTGCTCAGTCGTGTCTGACTCTTTGCGACCCCATGAATCGCAGCACACCAGGCCTCCCTGTCCATCACGAACCCCTGGAGTTCACTCAAACTCACGTCCATTGAGTCGGTGATGCCATCCAGCCATCTCATCCTCTGTCGTCCCCTTCTCCTCCTGCCCCCAATCCCTCCCAGCATCAGAGTCTTTTCCAATGAGTCAACTCTTCTCACGAGGTGGCCAAAGTACTGGAGTTTCAGCTTTAGCATCATTCCTTCCAAAGAAATCCCAGGCCTGATCTCCTTCAGAATGGACTGGTTGGATCTCCTGGCTTGCTGCAATTCATGGGGTCGCAAAGAGTCGGACACGACTGAGCGACTGAACTGAACTGAACTGATGAATGTTACATTGTTCTAGTTACACTTTTTTAATACCATGTTTCATTGAAAAAATTATAGATGGCCCAAATATAATAGCTAAGATATATAATATGATCAAAGTATTTAAATTAAAATTTAAAAACTAATTCTTATTTTTGCAGGTATCAGTTCTCCATTTGGTATATTAAAAATACAGATTTATTAAGATTAATGCATGTCATTGAAAATTAAACTCCTTTATTTCAGATCCAAGAAGTTAGCAGAGATAATGCGCAAGAAAATCACTATGAAGAGAGTATCACCTCATTTTCTACATGTTCTCCTAGTAAGTGCTCCGCTGTGTTACATATATACATAACACTTAAATTAAGTTATTTATAACTGGTAAAGTCAAACTGAAGAGAGTGTGGAAAAACACGAAGACCAGTGGAAGACATTCAATTAATGGTATGACTTTAAGCATATCATCTGGTAGAAATATTACTACATTATCGTGCTAATTTAAATAGTTCTAACAAGTTCAGTGTTTAATAATCAAACCAGCAGTTTTTCCTACCCAAAAAAAAGTACACTAGTCAATTTAATATAAATGTTCTGTGATAACTATGTTTTTTCGATTTTTTTAAACAAAGTCACATTATTTTCAGACCTTAGTTTTCCCCGATAAGAAATGAGAAGTTTGCACTAGTTCTCTCTAAGGTCCCTGCTAGCTGTAATAGAATGTAGTTCTATATATAATGATTGAAGACTATTTCAGAATCTTCCTCCATGTACATAATTCTACCCATCATGCCTGAGTCCATTGGTTCACAACTGCTTGCTCACTGGGCTAGTCTGGTGGGCATCTCCCACTCAACATTTCTAAATCTGAAAGCCCCCAGTCATGCCCAGATCTACTCTACCTGCTGACATTGCCATGTCAAGAAATGAAGATTTCTTCCTTGTTCAATTCAGTCCCAAAACTTGGAGTCACCCTTTTTTACTTTCTCTCCTATCCCACTTCCAATGTACTTCCACTAAAATGATAGTACTGTGAACTCTGCCTTCACAATACAGCCAGTATTTCCTTACCCTATCACTGTTATTTATCCACACTGTCCACTCTGGCATCAACTCTCCCTGGATTGTCGCAATAACACAGTGGCTCTTAATGGAGCACTATTTTCTACTCCCAACAGAGAATGCATGTCAATGAATGGAGATTTTGTTGTGGTCATGAGTTGAGAAGGGAGTTTTGCTAAAAATTCTGCTAAATATTCTGCAATACACAGGACATGCCCCAGGAAACACAGGATTATCTTCTCTAAAACGCCAGTAGTACTCTGTTAAAAAACCTTGAAACAGCTGCCTTCCCATTTGCCCCTAATATTCTGTACTTTATGAAGGAACTATTCACACTTATGTTCCAAATTCTCCTGTTCTTACCACAAGTTGTTTGCACTTTGAACAGTTCACAGTTGATGTTCCACAAAACTGCCTGCCAGTTTTTCAATTGATGGGATGACTTGCAAATCAAATAATATTAAATACAATTCCTTAGCTAGCATACTTTGGCAAAATCAGTAAACTCTTCAAACACTAGGGCAGAACACAAAATCATGCTAAATGATAATGTAATCAATCAGTGCACTAAATTTTAAAGTTATACATTTTATTATCATTTTAATGATTTATTCTCATTTTAGTGTTAAAGAAAGTGATGTAAATGCCATCACTGATAATGACCATGTATTTATTATGACATTTGATTCTCAGAAGTACTACCTATAATAAGAAGACATTATTTCAGTTATTGGTACAGAACAACCTCATTTCTACAGACTGTTGGGACCTGAAACTGTCACCGATATGAAATTCTGTGTGATTGGACTCAGGCCTCTGACTCTTTCCTTAGAGAAGTGAAACATAGAACACCCTAAGTCAGCAAATTTCCATTGGTATCATTTCTGTGACGTTTCCTAAAACCCACTGACCCACCACGTAAGACTCTTAGGGCTGTATTCCAGGTTGGGGCATATTTGACAAGGACTAAGGAGACCCTGGTGGCTCAGAGGTTAAAGCATCTGCCTCCAATGCGGGAGACCCGGGTTCAATCCCTGGGTCGGGAAGATCCCCTGGAGAAGGAAATGGCAACCCACTCCAGTATTCTTGCCTGGAGAATCCCGTGGACAGTGGAGCCTGGTAGGCTACAGTCCACAGGGTCACAGAGTCAGACGCGACTGAGCGACTTCACTTTCTTTCACAAGGAGACCCTGTTGCTTAGACAGTGTTTCCATAAAACAGGATACATAAACTGAGCATGGTAACATAAAGGCAGCTGTAAGGGATTGCGTATAGCATGAACGTGATTCTAAGTTGATGGTCAATTTGCCCAGACAGGAACAGCAGAGTCCTTTTGCTAGCCTGAGCAATGATTTCTTTTCAGCCACTCCATCATTTACTCCATCAGCATATCTAGAAACTACTTTATTTCAGGCTGTGTTTGGGGTTAGAGGCAGAAAGATGAATGAGGTCTGTGCAGAGATCTGTGCAAGAACGAAACACCGTCTGCTCTGCCCCAGCTGATAGTTAAGGAATCTTGGTTGCAGTTCTAATACTGGCAGCTAGACCTTTTTTCTTTCCCACATGAAAAATGAGAGAAATTAAAAATAAAATTCATGTAGAAATACGTAGTACCATCATGGACATGATTTTCCCACATGACTGATTTTTTTCTCCTGTTGCTAAAAAATGTCTACCGTGTAACTCTTCAATTAAAAAAAAAATTCCTCTTTGTCTGTACTCTGCCATTTGTCTTCTTTAGCTGTGTTTTAGTTTAACAAAACTTTGAAACAACAGTTATTTGCTTTTCTATTGCACTCATGACCCCAATTTGCCCTTTCCCTCCAGTATAGATTCCAAAGTTCATTTCAAATTTTTATGAATACTTTATTTAGAGCAGAATTTCTATAAAGAAAATATCAACCACAAGTTTTAAGATTTAAAGTTATTGCATTATATATTTCTATTTTCTTCCTGAGTAGCTATAGAGCATTTACTGTGTACAGTGTAAACACAAATAATGGAATCATGATTCTCAGAGTAGAGGAAATTTGCCTGAATCATTTGGTTAAATTTCAAGATAGAATAGATTTTTTTGGTGAGAGAACTGAGCCTTAACAATATTTACCTACTCAGCTCAGTGCTCTGTGATGACCTAGAAGGATGGGACAAGGGGGTGGGAGGGAGGCTCAGGAGTGAGGGGATATGTATACATTTATAGCTTATTCACAGGTGCTCTACAGCAGAAACCAGCACAACATTGTAAAGCATTATCCTCTAATTAAATTTTTTTTAATTTTAAAAAGTAGAAATTTTTTTTAAAGTAGAAAAAATGTTTACCTATTGTTGGTAATTTAGATGCCTTCCCAGTGGAAAAATAGCAACACTTTATCAAATAGTATTTTTAAGAATTAAGATGTCATCTGGTGATAAATGTTAAAGAATAACTAAATAAGAATCACAGACTCATTTGATCACAGTATTTATAAGCAAGACAAGATTTTTGTTCCTTGTCTTTACCTTTTCCATCACTTACTTATTACTTGTTAGGTTGGTTATATTGTTGTCTACTAAAAATATGGTAATGCAGTCATATACTGAATCTGCTCAAACAATAACTTTAGAGAATTGGAATATTATTATATATATAATATGAGAATATTACATATTATTATTGTGTATGAGAGTGTCATGAACTGAAGTAGCGGGATGTAATGGAGCTCTCTCGGTAAATATTTTAAAAGCTCAATAATGGCTATTCACCAAAACTACACGTTTGTTAGCTTTCCCCTGTATCAGTTCATAAAAGTTTAATTAATATTACCACCCCTTCTGTACCAAGTTGCGAAACATTAACTGCCTCCAGATGGAGTGTTTAAATGAAATCCTACAATCTTTGTCATAAACAGCCGTACAGAGCCCAGCTCTCCACCATAAAAGCTGGCCTTACAGGCAGAAGGCAGAAGAAGCCAAAGGGAATGAAATGGCAGAGGAAGAAAAAGAGCATGAATCAGGCATGGCGGCAGAGCGCAGCCCTCCAGAGGTTGACAGTGAAAGTGAGAACCAGTACGATGACTTGTATGTGTTCATTCCTGGAGACAACCCTGAAGATAATTCCCAAGAGCCCCTCGTGTGCCCCAGACCACCTCTCCCCCCACCACGACCTGTAACCACTGCCTTCCAACCAGAAAAACCTCACTTCCCAGTACAAGGTAAGTTTAAGTTTAAAACAACTTTGAAACTTTGACAGGCTTACACAGCATATAGTACAGCAGTGGTGAAGCTATACAAAGATCACCATTTAAAACCAAGGGGAACTTTCCTCCTGTTCTTTAATAGCTAAGATCTGAGAAATCAGCTAAGAGGTACCTGCCACTAACTCCCTTCCTCCCTCCCTCCCTCCCTCCCTCCTTTCCTCCTTTAGTCCTTCTCTCTCTGCCTTTCCTTACCCCTCACTCCTCTTCTTCCCCTCTCCCTCCCTCTCTTTCTTTTTCCTTCCAGGCAAGAAGTCTCATTACAAAGCTTTCTGTAAGTAAAGAAATAAAATTTGGAAGGAGTTTGTCACTCTTCACATAAAACGAACCTCAAGCGTCATGTGGAAAAGTAAATGACAACTTTGGGTTTTAAAAATACTCTTAGTTTTCTGGCAAAAGAGAAAGGCTAATGTGTTACAGATTTGAAAATGAGCTTGGGCACAGTCGCTCAGTGGGGAGCTGCAGGGGAAGCAAGTGGTAAAGGGTTTATCACACCGTGCATTGAGACCAAAGTCTAAAAGCACTCTGTCTCGCTAAGTGGAAGACCAATTGAAAGACTGTGATAGCATTGTTCCCAGATGCGGGAACGAAGCTGTGTAGCAGCAGAGGTGGGAGTGCGAGTGGGGGTGAAGGGCAGGAAGCATCCCCAGGAGCTTCCACGGCAGGCTTCTCTTCCTGGAATGTTCCACAGCCTGGCAGACTCTTCTGCTCACTCCTACAGTCACTAATTACCACCCACTTTACTGATCACTCTTTCGTGTTTACTTTCCAAATTCATAAAATATTCTTACAAAGAAAATTTAATAAGGATGAAAGAAGCATCTATTATTAAAGCCCCATTTGTCACTCTACTTGAGTTGTCAATCCTAGAAGGCTGTAAAGTCTTTAAAGACTATTTTTAAAAAGTGAATTTTGAAACCATGAAATTCAGCATTTGTGTTCTTGAAGGCATTATCTCTATAAAGGTTCAAGTTAATCAACATAAACCCTTACTAAGATTATGTACTTTATAAGAGATGCAAAGTACTTCATAATGAAAAGTATGGGAAACCTAGTGGGTACTTTCTTGATTCACTCATGCAACAAACACATATTGATTACCTACTATGTGCTGAGCTCTTGTAGACTGCTGAGATAGATCAAGGATGTAGGTATATCAATATTGGGGGTGGAGGGAGAGATGTAAATTAGTATGTGCTTGCTTGTGTGCATGCCCAGTCACTCGGTCATGTCTGACTCTTTGCAACCCCACTGAATATAGCCCTGACAACAAAGTTTTGGTGTATTTTTCTCACTTTTATAGATGTGAGTAGTTTTATGTAGTTATTAAAATCAGTTATTAAGAAAACAAGGTTGTCTTATCTCAGGTTAAAGCTATTAAAGGAGTTAATTTTTAGCTACTTTTTAAAAGGAGCTAAATAATTTAAATAAAATTTTAAATCCTGTTTTTTTCTAATGTGCATTTCCATATATGGTATGTTGGTTAGGAGGTTAAAAATTATTCCACAGAGAGTAATTTTCACCAGATACCTAGGACCACAAGTATAATATTGGCTAATGTATCTTCTGAAAAGTACTAAATATAAAAAGCAACATCATACAAAAACTCACTCCTGTTATTTAAAAACAATATTATTACATTTTCAATGCAGTGTTACTTTTAATTACAGTGGGAAATGGCAGCCCTTTCCAGTATTCATGCCTGGAAATCCCATGGAGAGAGAGCCTGGCAGGCTACATACAGTCCCTGGGTTTGCAGAGTCGAACACAATGGAGTGACTGAGCACAATTTTAATATCATGTTTTTTCATGGGGCTAATATTGGAAGTGAATTAAAAGTAAAATGCCAGTATTTTTTCTTAAAATTCTTTGATTGAGGTCTTTGAAGGTAAGACTAGAAGCTCCCACTTATTTTTCGCTGGAGACTGTATATGTTCTTTGACTTTAGCTAATGATAGCTTCAGGAATTGTTCTGTACAAGTTTTTTCCTGCCTTCAAACCACTGATAAAGAGAAGCCACGTCATGAATGCCCCAAGCATCAAATTCCTTATGATGGATTCATGAACATATTCATTGGAGAAAACAGTCACATAGAACACTTTTCAGTTTATAACTGACATCCTGTCTCTTTGTATCTTCACAGCAAACTTTCAAGGCAACCATCATTATGATCCCCCTTTGATTTGGGCTTCCCTGATAGCTCAGCTGGTAAAGAATCCACCTGCAATGCAGGACTGAGTGACTTTCACTTTGACTTAGATCCAAGACCCTAGAGCTTGTAATTAGAATGTGTCAAATTCTTCCATGGACAGGTTTCCTGGGCTTTTAAGATTCTTATCTTTGTTCTACATTCTTCCCCAATTATTTGGAAAATTGGATTATAGGAGTGATATATTTTAATCATTATTTACTAGTGTACAGTCTGAGTTGAGAAAACTTAGATCCAACTCCAACATGATAAGTATAATCTGATATACTGAGAAATGAAAAGCGAAATGTTTTCTTTCTAGCACAAGACCAACTTTAGAAAGAGTTGAGAAAAGAGGTAGGTGGAGAAACAAAGAGAGTTAACAGCTCAGGAAATCAGTTCATAAAAGTAAGATAGTTGACACATTCTGCTAAAAATGAAACACTGTACATGTGTTTCCCACACACTTAATCTGGTTTCACCTAGGATACTGTCAGTGAGACAGAAGTCATGAAGTCAGAATCTCAAAACCATATTCTTCACAAAGGAAAAGGAAAGTCTTGGAGATTTTAAAGTTAATGCCAGGCATGTTAACATTCATACTTCTTGGGTTAAACTAACTGAAATAAGCTAAAACTCGGCAGGCAGGTGATCTCGGGCTCTCCTTTGGTTTCTCCTCATAAGCCTACCCAAAATAATTGCTGAATCTTCTTATAATAATACCTTTTTATTCTGCTCGTAACCATTTGTCTTTGTCCCTACCTCCTAAGTTTTCCCACTAAAATATCCATTAAGTAAGCTAAAAAATTTTGATCAGATTCTTACTAAACAGAAAGGAGACTAATTCTTCCTTAGTTCATGAGCATGAATCTCAGAACAACATAGAGAATTGACAGTTTTTCAGTCAATAACTGAAATAATCTCCATTTTTATTGTTTTCATTAATACTTTAACACCTGTCAAAAGGACACATTTAAAAGATTTTTCTCATCGTCTGGCAGAGAGAGCCATCAAAATTCTCTTCAACTTATTAATTGATTACAGTATATAGTATCTTTGTCTTCAAAATAAACTGCTGCTAGAATATTTTAATATGTTCTTATAAAAATATGTAAAGATTTTTCTGAATATGAAAACCATAAAAGACTACTGAATAAAGACTCTTTATTAACCATAAAGTATTAATTCTTGGAAAATTAATCTTCAAGCCATTGATTTTCTATGCCATCTTTTATTTCATGAACCCTACTTTCAATATCCTTTATCAAGGAATGAGGTTCATGTTGGCATATAGAAATCAAGAGAGCCAGACTGAGACTTAGTATAAGAAGCTAAACAATGGTGCTTTTGGCTATTCCCCTCTGTCGTTTTCAGAGAAATCGATTTTAGACAAAATACCTGGTTCAATCCCTATAAAAGGTAAAATGACTTCAAATTTTTTTTTCTTTTAATTTGAGAACACTAGGCTTGAGAAACACAAGCTTTCAAAGTATTTGATATTTGAGGCTTAGTTTTATGATTTGATTTCCTGATGTTAAATCATTCATAATCTATGTGGAAAGTAGTTATATGCCTATTTGTATGTTATCAAAGAATGCCATGTCTTTAACAAACTTATTCTAAGAAGTTAACAATTACAGACTGAAGGAGAATATGTTAGTAAATTACATGATTCACTTTTCTCGTTTGGGAATTTATAGAGTAATATACAAATTATTTGGGGGGTGGAAATTCAAACAACTGACAAATGGACACCAATAATATTGTATAAAATATAAATAATTACCATTCAAATATTTTATAAGCAGGGAAATTGTTGGAAGGCCAAATGGAGAGAAGTCAAAGTTGGTGTGATTTCAGTGCAAGATATGAAACAGGAAGTGATTCCGAAGAAGAAAAGAAAGAAGATGAAAAGGATCGGGAAGAGGAGGAAGACCCATACACTTTTGCTGAGATTGATGACAGTGAATATGACACAATACTGGCCAATAGGAGTATAAAGAAAAAAAGTGGAAGTCGTTCATTCATTATGAACAGACCTCCTGCCCCCACACCACGACCCACAAATATCCCTCCAAAAGAGGAAACTACACCTTACATAGCGCAAGGTAATTTGTTTTATTATTGCTGTTACTGTTTGTTTGTGTATGTGTTTTTGGAGAATGTCCTGTCTTTTGGTAGGATCTAAAACCTCAAAGATTAAAAGTATGTTTTAGAGTCATAGTTAAGTTGTATTGGCCCATTTTTTAATTTAAACACACAACGGATAAAGAAAATAAGGACAATGTGTGGGGTTCTGGTTTGTAATTGTTCATTAAGAAGGATAGTTTTGACTATGAAACCATAGTATGTGCAAAGAAATACTGTTTGGTGCTTCTCCCATAATTCTATGAGAGGAAGCTCAATTTTCATGAATAACGTGCACCACAAGAAAAACGTAGACACTTTACTTTTGCCCCTCTTCCATTCACAATAACTTTAAAAAATCTAAACAATTTTGAATACTAGAATCTTAGATATGCAATGCAAGTGTCTTTGATAACTCTACTTCACCCCCAATGATTAAGATTCACTTCATCCATGATAGAATTTTTGCTTCATTTTAGATTTCAATTCTTTGTCATTCTCAGTTAAATCTAAATATAAAAAACATAAAAAATCCTTAGAGCTTTCTTATATCTATAACCCCAATAAGATGTGTTGACTTTGCTATTATTTCCTAACATTCTTGTGCACTCTGGTTTGGCGCATTCCATGAGTCACTGGTGTCTAAGACATGACTTTTATTCATCAGTGTGTCACAGACACATGTACTTAACCCCACTTTTGGGCTTAGATACCACCCTGCTGCTGCTGCTGCTGCTGACTTTGCTATTATTTCCTAACATTCTTGTGCACTCTGGTTTGGCGCATTCCATGAGTCACTGGTATCTAAGACATGACTTTTATTCATCAGTGTATCATAGACGCATGTACTTAACCCCACTTTTGGGGTTAGATACCACCCTAGGGACTGAAAATGTGAAGTAAACCATTGTTTCCATCCTTGAGGTGTTCTAAGCAACAGCTATCCAAATAAATATATAGTACAATTTGACCTTTTATTAGAGATTTTTGAATAAAATATTTGGGATTAATCAAAATGTTTGGGTGACAACTAAAGATGAGAGGCAATATATTATACATTCAAATAATCTAAACGAACTACACAAGCAGAACATTTAAATATATACCACAGATTCGCTCAAGAAGAACACAGTTATTCATCTGTGATCAGTATGTGCAAAAGAAACCATTCTATTGTGTAAGTAGTATGTACTGAGAGATTTGTATGACAAAATTGAGCACGTTTTTCCATTATAGTTTATACCTACTTAACAGTGATGTGCTGATAATGTTTAAGACACTATTAAAAAAATGGAAACCAATAACAAATTAATAAAGATTTCAGCTAAAATAAAATGTCAGCTGGAACAATTATTAGATTATTAAGGCAAGGGATAAGTTGTAATTAGAATTTTTCACATTGTCTAACATAGTCGCTTTAGGATATTACATACAGGCCTTCATATCAGCAGATTCCACATCTAAGGATTCAACCAACTGCACCTCAAAAATATTCAATAAGAGAAAATTCCAGAAAGTACCACAAAGCAAAGCTTGAGTTTGCCTCCAGGGCAACTGCTTACATAGCATTTATATTGTATTTTCAGCTAATTACATAGCATTTACATTGTATTAGGTATTATAAGTAATCTAGAGGTGATTCGCAGTAGACAAGAGAATGTACATAGGTTATAGACAAATACTGTAGCACTTCATAAAAGAGACTTGAAAAGTGAAAGTGTGAGTCTCTCAGTCGTGTCCAACTCTTTGCAACCCCACGGACTGTTGCAAGAGGCTCCTCTGTCCGTGGAATTCTCCAAGCAAGGATACTAGCCAGGGTAGCCATTCCCTTCTCCAGGGGACCTTCCCAAGCCAGAGATCGAACCCCAGTCTTCTGCATTGTAGGAAGACTTTACCATCTGAGCTGCTAGGGAAGCCCAAAAGAGACTTGAGCATCTGCAGATTTTGGTATGGAGGAAGGAGGTCACGGAACTAATTTCCTGTAGAACCTGAGGGACAATGTACTAGCTCTTTGACAAAGTTGTTAAATCCCAATACATTTTTTTTTTTTTAAAGAGAGAAGATAGACATAATTTAATGAAAGGATTTGGTTATATCCTAGATATTTCCGAACAGGTATATCATCTTCTGCATCTCAGTCTTTAGGGAGTTCTCAGGACCACAAAGACCATGTTGTGTTTCTCTACTTTTGGCCCTTTATCTTCTCGCCCTTCTGTCAACTGTCATATTCTTGTTTTCCATGAATTCATTCTTGTGTTCTATTTTTTCTGTATCATTCATTTCTCTTTGTTTACTGGTAGTGGGGGCAATGAAGTTTAATTTCTTTGTCATGGCTTCTGTCTCACTTTGCTTTGATTCTAATTTATAAATTTCTGTGATATTGATTTCTCTTTAGCTCTCATATCATCTGTATTATCTTTGCCTGTTGTTTGTCGGTTTGGCCTGGAACTCTTGATACCTCCATGAGCCAGGTGGCTCTTCCTTACTGTGCTTTCATGTTGAAGAATGAGGCACCAAAGCCTAGATGGAAGCTTTCCCTGCTCACTTGCAGACTGCGCTGTAGGGCAGTGACGTAACCAGCCTTTTCACTGAATTATCCCAAAGTGTAAGTTTTGGTAGATCTAGTCTCCTGTTTTTCAATATCTAGAATAAATTCCAGCTAATTGTAACCTAATTTATATACCTGCTTACCAGTGCTCTGAGATCAGAGTCTGGGAAGGAGATGGAAATCTCACCACTCAGCACGCGCTATTGAACTTGCTCTCCCCGTATTCAGTCCAGCGTCTGAAACTCCTTCCACCCACTGCGCCTGTTGTGCCGTGGTCCTTCACTTTCCCCAAGAACAAACTGCTCATCCTAGAGGACTGCCTTGTTTCACTGAAGAATGGATTAGAAGCAATGCCTGCTTTAGACTGCCAACCAAGCTCCATGTTCTATAAGAGCGTTGGGATGGTTCTCCTTCTCACTCATAGCTTTATTAATTATATAAAGTTTTATTAAGAATCAGATGATAAATTCTTTCTGTGTATTAATAATTCAAATCCCCTACATAACCATGGTACAATTTGTCTTTTATACAGACACACAGGAACTTTAAAGAATCTTAAAAATCTTAAGTTTCTAAGAAATTTAAAGGCTATTTATCTCACCTACTCATCCCAAGTCCAACACCTATCAATATTTATAGGAAATCTTTCATTCAATTACATAATCAAATTTGTTCTCACAGCATTTGTGTTATATGCAGACAGGGATCACTGTTATGTGATTTATTTTGGTTTTGTTTTGCACTTAAGTACATACGAGCAAGTATGATTATTTTCCCTATATTTCAAAGCAGTAGCAAAAACTGAACTATAAATGAGGTCATCAAAGTCCCTTTCCATTATTTCTTCCCTTTCTCTTTTCCTGGGATATACTTGCTGGCCTCTTCCTTTTACGCTGTTGATTGTTGATCGTATTGTTCTCACATTAGGAAAACATTACCTCATCATCCAGTTCTTTTTCGATGTTCTTTGCATTCCATGGGATAAATGTCTTTCATCACGGCTTCCTTTTTTCTTTCCTAGCTCAGGCAACTCTATTAAATAGAATATCCACCATTTCCCGGAAGGCCATCCATTCAATTTGAAGAATATTAGTTTGCTCTAGTTCTTGCCAGAGCACAGAAGCAATAGCATAATGTTGGCACATCCGGGGTATGTTAAAGTAGCCAAAAGAGAAGGCTGTGGAGTGGGGGATGGAAGAAGAATGCAGATGCCCAACTTACTGTCTCAAAAACTCAAGAAAGTAATAGCAAAGTGACTAGGCAAATAAACCAGAGAGATACAGGAAAATCATGTTGGCTTCTGTGGGGTAATAGAATGTGTGTGTGTGTGTGTGTGTGTGTGTGTGTGTGTGTGTGTTTAGTTGCTTAGTCATGTCTGACTCTTTGCCCAGGAATTGAACTCACGTCCCCTGCATCTCCTGCACTGCAGGCAGATTCTTTACCACCGAGCCACTGAGGAGGCCCCATCCAAGTGATTAGAAGCTTGAAATTTTCACTCTCTAGAGAAGGGAGAAGGACCGAAAGTGGACGAAGGATCAGTCATGACTGTGTGGGGAGGCCTCCATAAGTGCTGATATTACGGGTTTTCAGGAGCTTCCAGGTTGACAAACACATAGAAAGGGTGACATGCCCCCAGATGCCCCACAGACTCTCTTGTGCCAGAGACTCCCAGACTTTGTGCTATATATCTCTTTATCTGCCTGTTCATCTGTATCCTTTATCATATTCTTCAATAAACTGGGAAATAAGTGTTTCCCTGAGTTCTGTGAGCTACTCCAGCATTTTAATAGAACCGGAGGGAGGTTGTAAGAGTCTCCAATCTGTAACCAAATCAGACAGAAGTTGTAGGAAACCTCGGGACTGGCACCTGCAGTAGAACGGAAGCAGGCTTGTGGGCCTGAGCTCTTAATCTGTTGATCTGACACAATGTCCAGGTAGATAGTCTCAGAATTGAATTAGAATGATGGAAGTTGTGGTATATTCATACAGGGTTGTAGGACTTGGTGGGGGGGAAAGCCCACACATTTGGTGACCAGAAGTGTCTGAAATGAAGGGTGAGAGTGGTGTGAGATGGAGGAGACACACAGGAGGAAAGTTGGGTTTTCCCAATACTGCTTTGAAGGTAGGATTCAGATTCACCTGATATTACCTAAGCAAAAAACTTCATATATCTGACATTCAAATTCCTCATTGTAAGTTGGGAGCAGAAATAATATGTACCTTAAGGATTGTTTGGACTTCCCAGGTGTCTCAAGTGGTAAAGAAGCCACCTGCCAATGCAGAGATGCAAGAGACATGGGTTCGATCCATGGATCAGGAAGATCTCCCGGTGGGGGGGTGGGGGGTGGGGGGCGGGCTTGGAAACCTACTCTAGTAATTTTCCCTGGAGAATCCCATGGACAGAGGAGCCTGACAGACTGGGGTCACAAAGAGTCAGACACAACTTAACTGACGGAGCACAGAAGCAAGTACAAATAAATGACAAAAGTGACAAGAATCACATCAATGTGGGTAGAACAGGAGACATCGCTAGCACTACAGAGGATGATCAGAAGAATATACCAATGTACTAATTTCTAAATTTCCCGTTTTATACTAAGCATGCTAAGTACTCCTGTTTGAAGAGGGGAGCCCATACATAATGGGACAAACTTCTAGAATATTCACTTACAACTAAGCATTCCAACTTCTTTCATGCAGCATAACGTATCAGTCAGAAAATCTATTTCCACCGTCACCACTATCCCGTCCACAGAAATGTAGCTTATTAATACAAAATTGAATCCATGGTTCGTTTTATCAAGAGATATGTTCCTGGGTTTTTAAAATTCTATTCTTATTATACTAAACCTAATTTTATGTTAACAACCAAAAAAGAATAACTCATTTTTCTTAATGAAAATTTTTAGAGTCTGCCTGCTTCTAAATGCCGTATTCTTTCCATCTTTTGCGCCCTATAACATTGAAAAGGATCAGATTCATTAAGCTTCAAGAATATAGAGGAATTGACAAGGATTTACAATCCTTAGTGACAGAATTCTTGATTTAAGACTAATCAAGGAAACAAAGTGAGATCTTTTCATAGTATAGATAGATTGGTAATAGAACTGTATCCATAAATCATGCAAAGAGATGACTGCCTATTGTGGAAAATTTTTCAATGTCAATGAACAATTTCCCATTTTCCCCTCACACAATTAATAAAACCAAGATCATTCTTCAGAGTCTGTGTTGCTGATTTGGGGTAGAATATAATTTCCCTTTCAATTCTCAATTGCTACTGAGTTGCCCTTGGCATTTTACAGTGCAACAAAGTTGTATATGACCTTTTTGAGAGCTACTCAGCTACTGGGACCCTAAAATGTCAAGTACAACTCAGTTGCTCAGAAATTTTCCACTTGCAATTCACTTGTACTTGAAATTGATCACGTCCAATGCAATTGAAATGCAAGCAGAGAAGAAAAAAAAAAAAGCCTTGTAAAATCACTCAGGAAAATTAATCCATATCATTGTATATGTGACAGAATGGAATGGCTTCTATCTCATTGTTATTATTCAGTCACTAAGTTATGTCTGGCTGTTTGAACCCCATGGACTGTGGCACACCAGGCTTCCCTGTCCTTCATCAACTTGGAGCTTGCTCAAACTCATGTCCACTGAGTCGGTGATGCCATCCAACCATCTCATCCTCTGCTATCCTCTTCCCCTCCTGCCCTCAGTTTTTCCTGTCATGAGAGTCTTTTCCAGTGAATAGGTTCTTTGAATCAGGTGGCCAAAGTATTGGAGCTTCAGCTTTAGCATTATTATCTATCCTCATTAGTGAAGAGATAAGGGCACATGTATTAAAGTAAGCCTTAGATCAAGTGCCTTGCATTCTATTCTCTGACCCAGTGACTTTGTCCCAAACTTAATCTTCAGGACTTACTATATCACAGGTGTTCTCAGGATAGAAGGACATATGTATCATTTGTAAGATATGGATAGGGTTCTGGTGCAGCTCTGCAAAAGAACAGTTGTTCAAGCTGTGCTTACACGGAGAATTCTGGTCTTTACCTCTTAAAGTACAATACTCTTGTGTACCTGAAGAATCCCTTTAGTCATGTCCGACTCTTTGCGCCCCTATGGACTATAGCCTGACAGGCTCCTCTGTCCATGGGGGTTCTCCAGGCAAGAATACTGGAGTGGGTTGCCATGCCCTCCCCCAGGGGGATCTTCCCAACACAGGGATCAAATCTGTGTCTCTTTATACTAGAATCTCTGTTAAATTTGTATTTTAATAAGAAGTCCGATTGACCTAGAGTAGTAGTTCTTAACTGGTGGTGATTTGCCTTCCAGGAGACATTTGGAGACATTTGGCAATATTTAGAGACATTTTTGATTGTCATGGCTAAGACATAGATGTTACTAGCATATATGCCAGGCCACAAAATGTGTCTCAACAATTTTAAGAGGATAGAAATTATATCGAGCATTTTTTCCAACCACAGTGGTATGAAAGTAGAAATCAATTACAGGGGAGAAACAGGAAAAACACAAACATATGGAGGCTAAGCAACATGCTACTAAAAAAATACAACGTGTTAATGAAGAAGTCAGAAAATAAAATGCAATGAAAATAAAAACACAACTTTCCAAAATCTACGGGATGCAGCAAATGCAGTTCTAAGAGGGAAGTTTATAGCAATACAGATCTACCATAAGAAACAAGAAAATCTCAAATAACCCTGTCCTTTTGAAATTTTCAGTCTGCATTTTTGTAGTTTGAACCTTATTGGCAGAACTAGTATTTAATGTTTATTCAGAGTGAGAGTGACCTGGTCTTACTAGTTACTTATTCAGTTCAGTTCAGTTCAGTTGCTCAGTCATGTCCGACTCTTTGCGACCCCATTAGGACAGCAATATATCCTGATATAAAGCAAAAAAAGAAAAAGAAAAAAAGAAGCCAGAGAACCAAAAGGTAAACTCATCACAGCTTCTAGTGGATGGCGGCAACTTCCTAACAACCCAAACCACTTCTCTTTGCTTTTCATTTTTTCTTTTGGCCTTGCAACTTGTGGGATCTTAGTTCCTCAACCAGGGATAAAAAAAAAAAAAAATCAATGTCCCTAACCACTGGACCACCGGGGAAGTCCCCAAACCACTTCCCTTTGACACAAAAGAAAAATTACTAGGGACATCACTAATGTCTACACTAATATCCTTTTTTATTGAATACAGATGTTCAAAAAGTAAAGTCAAATAGTGAGCCCACATGAAATCCTATGGGAAGAAATTAGCCCCCAGTGCTCTGTAAGCAGTAGGTATTCAGTAAATGTTGCCTGCCTGGTTCAAGAGGAAGACAGACCTGCCTGCCCAGTAGTGGAGTGGAGACTTCGCTAAACACTCATTATAATGGACTCAAGCTCTAATGCCACAGAATTCCATAAACCAACTGCTGTCATTCTCTGAATGTCCAAACTCCCTTAATAAGAAACATTTCAAGAACAGAAACATTCTTATTTGCATCAAAAAGGATAAATATGCAAATCAAAGCAGTTTGTATTCTACCTAAATAAAAATTAAGTTCCTTAGAAGTAGAAAATGTAATTTATAGTGAGATTTCCTGGTTTGGGAGAAGATTTTTATGGGAACACATCTATCAGACTTAAAATTTCTATTATAAACTGGAAAGAAAATTAATGTTTTCTCCTTAAGAAGCCAAAGCATTCATTGATATTTCCATTGAATTAGAATTTCTGTACTATTTTCCTTCATGTAGATATGTACTTCGCAACTTCCCATCACCACCAATCTCCCAAGTATGCCATAATCACCTCTGTGACTTCACGTGTGCTGCCTGACCATTTGTAGATCTTCACCATCCTCTTCTCCCCCCAAAATCCTGCAACTCCTGGCTCTATGTCTGCCAGTCAGTAAACTGCTTTCAGATGAAAGACCTTCATATCACGTGGCTGATGGGACTATTTCTGTTTGTGACCATGCCACCCCTCACACTCCTATTCAAATGTGGTGACGTGCGTTCGATAAATTTGTTGAAATTGGCAACCCACAACTATTGCTAACAGAATGAAATGGTGCTTTTAAGCTGACAGGAGTGCTCAATCTATCTTGATCCATTTGCAAAGAGGCTGCATCTCTTCCCTGAGCTTCGATTTGATTCGTTAGTATGACTACTTACAGGGTTAGAACGTTCTGTTCCTTGCCTTTGCTGGCTAGACAGGAGCTGTTTACATTGCTTGTCTTTACCTCACTCTGCCTTTTTGTCATCAACATGCTCAGGGTACAGACTGGGGAACAAGGCAGGCAGAGTAGGGCTGTGGAGGTTGCATTATGGCCCCTGCCCTTCCTGCCTGTTTCTCATCTCTGTCCTCTCGTCAGTGGGCACTAATGACACGTTTGACTCTTGCTTAAAATAAGACACCAAAAATGGAGGACAGAATGAAAACTGACCGTGTCTTGTTTACCTTCGCATCCTTAGGACCTAGCACAGCACTTAGCTACATGGTTACCAATCTAATGAGTGTTGGCAGAGTGATTAATAAATGCTACTATACTAAGGATCTGAAGCACAATACCAATCTGTATATTTCATATCAAATCCCTGGTTTCAGGAACTATCAACAGTGATAGGTATACAGCTCCAAACATTTCATTTCACACTTCTAATGGGCATGGAACATCAAGGGCTTTGTGGTTTATAATTCATTTCCTTATGAATGCACTTGGCTATTGCACAGACTTTCCATTACCTTAGCCACTTATAAAATAATTCCAAATAAGCTTTATCAGATTTTCAAAGAAGGGCAGCCCTGGAAGAATCTGTTTGCTTGAAATAGGCCACTAATGAGGTTGACATGAAGAATGTTCTTGCAGAAGCAACCTGGAAAGACAAATAGTGCAAGTGAATTCGTTATATTTCACCTTCTCCTCCTCCTCTGCTCTTCTGATAGTTCTGCTTTGCTTAACATTTTGAATATTTAATACTATGCAAATTTTTCCCATTCAGTATCATTTCTATTCTAGAGAAAATTTTACTGAAGTCATTCTATCAACATTTAAAATAAATGGGTTGGTATTTGGGGCATTTGCATTGTTTGAGATTATTTTGAGCCTCAAAAATTGTTTTTCTTCCTTTATGGATTTTTTTAATGTTTAAAGGTAGTGAAAGATACTAATAATGCATTCATTATTCTTTCTCCTTAAATTCCAATTTTAGGTAGGAAGAGAAAAATAAGGTTTCACTCAGTCAGAGAATCATCAAAATTGACGTTATGTCATAATTGCCTTGACAGCATCGTTTGAACACTGACGCAATAAAATACTGTCAAGAATAATATTCTCCAAGATTTCAAACACATGGGGACAGGGCCACCTCCATATATTACAAAAAACTAACATTAGTCTGTGACTTAACTTTCTATTGTTTCTGTTCATCTAAACCTCCACTAAAAAGAATTGCTTCCTCAAAACCATGCATTTTATTTAAATTCATGTGCACTTAAGAATTTATCCAGGAATTGTTTGGCCTGATGGGCTTGGGAAAAAAGAATTGGTAGCGTTTTAGCATGTCAGAACTGAGTAAGACCCTAGAGATCATCTCATCTTAGCCTTAACTTCATTGGCAAAGGAAATAAAGGCCCGAGGGAAAAAGTCATTTTCCCATGTCATGCATGTTGTTAATATTAAGATAAAGCTACACTCCTTCCACTGTTCCAAGTTGATTACCATTCTGGTATTTAGATTTTTTTTCAGTTACTGTATGTTTAGAACAGACTTTCATCTTACCACAAATCCTGTTGTATAAAAATAATACTTTCATATCTGAACCTGAGTGATCCATACTCAATGTTTGGTTCTCCCTATAACATGAATTTTCTAGTTGTCTCCTATAAACGTTATGCATTTTATGCTTAAAATGCATAAAGCTTTCTAGGACCAAGATTTTGTTGGCAGACATAATTTAAATGTTTCAGTTAATGTTTACTGCAAAAAGAAAGATTAACAAATTCTGGAATTTATATCTTTTCCTAAGGCTAATAGAGCATGTGTCCTTGGTATGAGTGTTTGTATTGGTCGTCCTTTGGGTGGGTTGGCTCTTTCTTCAGGAAACAAGTTAATATAAGTATCTTCCCAAGATAAACTCATATTCAAAAACACCTCCTAACTTTCATCGCAACGAGAAATGGTGTGTTCGGAAATATGTTAATTGCTAATTGAGCTCTTGTAAGGAAATGAGGTTTGTCTGTAGGTGGAAGGAGGGAAGCAGTTGTAGTGGATGGAGCCAGAGATGAGTTAGGAGGGAATTTTAAGGGAGATTAGACAGACAGAGGGTCTTCACAGTGGCTCAGTGGTAAAGAATCCGCCTGCCAACGTAGATGTGGATTCATTCGATCCCTGAATCGGGAAGATCTCCTGGAGAAGGGAACAGCTACCCGTTCCAGTAGTCTTGCCTGGAAAATCCCGTGGACAGAGGAGCCTAGCAGGCTACAGTCCATGGGGTTGCAGACAGTCAAACACAGCTTAGCAACTAAACAACAATACTATGGAGCATGACTTAGTGCCTGTCCTTCTCTTAAAGAGTTCTGTGATCAGCACACTCATCATCATCCTCCTCAGAGCATCCTATCCTCTGCTCCAGTCCTACACCCCATTTCACGATGTTATAGCTACAATAGCTGCTTAAATGTCAACATTAAATACACTGCTGTAACTTCTCAATCTAGGAACTGAGACTGTTTACCTGTTTAACATTTCCTATATTTCACAAAGTCTGAATATTTATTGTCAGCAAAATGTATTTCAACAAAATATAAGGTGATTTTTAACAAATTAATGCCAAAAGCTGGAAAAAGTAATTCTATTTACCAGTACTCTATCAGAGCTTCACAGTTTATCAGAGTTCTTAAAGCTTATCAACAAATGTGCATTTTATTGGACAAATTTGTTTTCTGACTTTATCTTTGGATGCAGATGTTTATCCATTTTAATGATTCCATATTACAGCTATTTTTTGCCTGAGATAGTCTCAGTTCCTGTCTTAACAATATTGGTGAAAAGACCCAGAGTGTCTACATGTTATTCAAATTTCAAAAGTGTTTTATTTTTTCAAGACTTTTAGAACTGGCCAATGAAAAAAATCAAGCACCGCTTGTAAAAAAATGCTTTTATTATCCTAAAATATATTCATATACCGTATATCCATCAGTATATTTTATTTGAGAAAAAATGTAAGCCACAAATCCCAGAACTTGCCAGTAAGTTATATTTAGCATGTTTTCCAAATACTAACTTGAAGCAGAAAATTGATTTGCACCCAAAAATGTTATTTCATGTGTGTAATTTCTCTTAAACACATCATACACTGAAACTATATTTGCTTCTCCTATTTGAAGGAAGACAGTAGGGCAGGGTACCCTTTCTATTGACAACAGCTGGCAAAGTATATATGCATAATAAATAATAGTTGATTTGATATGGTTTAGGGAACATTCTTGGGGCTTCCCAGGTAGCACTAGTGGTAAAGAACCGACCTGCCAATGCATGACACATAAGGAATGTGGGTTCAGTCCCTGAGTCAGGAAGATCCCCTGGAGGACCCCAGTATGCTTGCCTGGAGAATCCCCATGGACAGAAGAGCCTGGTGGGCTACAGTCCATAGGGTCACAAAGAGTCAGACACGACTGAAGTGACTTAGCATGCACACACAAAGGGAACTTCCTTAAATTTGAAAAAGTGCTATCTGAATTCCTCACAGATATGACCTTGATATTAGATCAGTTTAAAGAATACTAAAATCAAAGAAGCCAAAATACTGCTGGGATGCATCTCCCAAGCAGAGTGGTCAAGCGCCATCCATCCAGTTGGAACATGCTGGGAGCCACCATGGGAGATCCCACCCATGACAAGGTCATGTGGAAGAGAACTGTTAAGCAAGGCTTCAGAACTCAAGGGGCTCCCTAGGCTTTCTCAAGCATCTACCCCAAAACCAGAATCTGTCTGTTTTACTGTATCATGACTTTCGCCAACTCCTCTGACATTAACAGGGGGCTAACCCTGACCACCTTTCACTGGAGAAAATCAACTTAGGGCTGGAAGTGTGAAGTCTTAACCACTGGACCACAGGAAAGTCCAACCCTAAGGTTCTTTTTAATCCTCTCTCTAGGGCTTCTTCTTTGCTGGTTTTCTTTTGACAGAACATACTTATTTTACAGTTTCTTTCAGAGTGTTTCATCACATTTAGTTCTCGATATGCTGTTTTGCTGACTTTGTCTCACTGTGCTTTGTTTCCTTGTGTGATTTCTAATTCTTTTTCTTTTTTGGAGAATAGTTGACGTGCAATATTCTGTAAGTTACAGGTGTTCAACATAGTGATTCACAGTTTTCAAAGATTAGACTCCATTGATAGGTAATAAAATATCAGTTATATTCCCTGAACAGTATGTCCTCAGTTGTGGATTATGGAAGACGAGAGGCAGCAGTGCTGTGAAGAACCACACAATAGATTGAAGTGCAAGGCTTGAGAGTTCAACTCACATCTCCACCGACAACAGTTCTGGCATCGTTTCGATATTATGTAGCCCTTTTAAATGTTAGTTATTTCCACCTTCCTCATCTGTAAATATATGACATTGGCCTCTTGCAGTTCCCCAACTCTGTAGTTTAGCCTACCCATTAAAAATAAATGGGACTCTGGGATGTTCAGTTTCTAGAGTCAAGCTCTAAAGGCTATAGACTTTTTCATTAACAAATGCCAGAAGCTATACAGAACTTTGTGGGTACTCAATAAATATTAAACAATCAATCTTATCTTTCATCTGCAAAATGGGGTAATGCTGGCTTGTCTCACAGAATTCTGTGCGAGAAATAATAAATGAGAACAAAGCACTTTTCAGATAATGAAGTAATTCGAATAAGCTGCTTTAATAGGTCTGAGGTCTAGCTAGATGATGCAAGAATAAAGTGTCTTTTTTAGTATTACATCTGTGAAATACAGCAGTCTTTTCATCTGTTTAAGAAGGAACAATCTATTATCCTTGCTTATCACCAAAAAGTCAGCATGAGTAATTTCTATACAAATGGAATTTTTCACGTGATTTCACCATTAATTACTTTTAACAAAATGCAGCTTTTATCTTTACCTGATATCAAAATGGAATCATATCTTGATTTAAACAGTTTAATGGTGCGTGCCATCAGTATTATACTACTCTGAGCAAAGAAGAGGCTTTTTGAAATGACTGATAAGCTGCACAAATGAGAAAATTGTAAATCTAATAATCCTCCTACTAAAAAAATAATACAATTCAGGAATTGTTACTAAGGAAAATGAAGTACTGCATCCTACTTTCCTAGAGTCTTCTACAGGTTGTTCTTTTTAATGTTTCTGTTCAATAAATAATATGTGTTCTATTTTTTACAGTGTTTCAACAAAAGGCTGCCAGAAGACAATCTGATAGTGACAAGTTCCATGGTCCTAGGAAACAAGGTATTGATATGAACTTTAGCTTTTGAAATCATCTTTAAGTAAGAGTTAAAGAAGTTTTATGAATACTGACTCAAGTCTTCTGACGTAGAAGTAAATAGCTGTGCACTTGATTAATTTTACTCTTAAGTCACTATCTTACCCAAAGTAGCTTTTCCATAAAAAGATTAATGCAAGAATATTCTTTTAGTTAATAAAAGCAAATTATTTTAATTAACAAAAGGAAAGAAATTCACAAAGGCCTTATGAGGATATTTGTGGTGATGTTGATGATGCTGTTTGTTATCACAGCTCTAGGAGGGTCAAGTAAGACAAATTCTCTCACACACCTCAGAGACCTTTAGAGAGAAGTCTCTAGAGCTTAACTTGGTAGGAGGGGCAGATGACTGATTCCCCAGAGGAGACCAGCATGGGATTTCTGTGCTCTGCATTGAACTCCACTCCAAGATTGTACCCTTTTCTCACGGTTCTCTTGCCTTAGGCACTGGATCCAACGTTTTTTGTTTTTTATGTTTTTCCTTTAAATAATTATTTATTTGTAATGCAGAAAAGAAATACACATTGTCGCTACACAGGCATCTGACACAGGAGGAATGTTTTCCTCTGGTTCCATAGGAGCTGGCTGCTTCCAGTCTTCTCTGATACACTAGGTTCCTTTTGAAAGGAGAGACTCTAGCAGGTGATTTATAATAATATTTTTCTGATAATAAGCCCTTGGTTAAGATTCAGAAATGCAGAACATAAAAGGTGGCAGAAATGGAGGTAGTGCTGGACTCTTTGATAATCAAAGAACACGTATTGATGCTTTTAACCTCAACCCACTTCTGAAATAACGTCACTCCAAAGTCAGTTCAGTTCAGTCGCTCAGTTGTGTCTGACTCTTTGTGACCCCATGGACCGCAGCATGCCAGGCTTCCTTGTCCATCACCAACTCCCAGAGCTTATTCAAACTCATCCATTGAGTAGGTGACACCATTCAACCATCTCATCCTCCATCATCTCCTTCTCCTCCTTCCTTCGATCTTTCCCAGCATCAGGTTCTTTTCCAATGAGACAGTTCTTAGCATCAGGTGGCCTAAGTATTGGAGCTTCAGCTTCAGCATCAGTCCTTCCAATGAATATTCAGTACTAATTTCCTTTAGGATTGAATGGTTGGATCTCTTTGCAGCCCAAGGGACTCTCAAGAGTCTTCTCCAACACCACAGCTCAAAAGCATCAATTCTTCGACACTCAACTTTCTTTATAGTCTAATTCTCACATCCATACATGACTACTCAAAAAACTGTAGCTTTTGTTAGATGGACTTTTGTTGGCAAAATAATGTCTCTCCTTTTTAATATGCTGTCTAGATTGGTCATAGCTTTTCTTCCAAGGAGCAAGCATTTTTTAATTTCATGGCTGCAGTCACCATCTGCAGTGATTTTGGAGCCCCCAAAAAATAAAGTCTGTCACTGTTTCCATGGTTTCCCCATCTATTTGCCATGAAGTGATGGGACCAGATGCTGCGATCTTAGTTTTCTGAATGTTGAGCTTTAAGCCAACTTTTTCACTCTCCTATATCACTTTCATCAAGAGGCTCTTCAGTTCCTCTTTGCTTTCTTCCATAAGGGTGGTGTCATCTGCATATCTGAGGTTATTGATATTTCTCCCGGCAATCTTGATTCCAACTTGTGCTTCATCCACCCTGGCATTTCTCATGATGTACTCTGCATAGAAGTTAAATAAGCAGGGTGACAATCTATAGCTTTGACACACTCCTTTCCCAATTTGGAACTAGTCTGTTGTTCCATGTCCAGTTCTTACTGTTGCTTCTTGACCTGAGTACAGATTTCTCAGGAGGCAGATCAGGTGGTCTGGTATTCCCATCTGTTTCAGAATTTTCCACTATCTGTTGGGATCCACACAGTCAAAGGCTTTGGCATAGTCAATAAAGCAGAAATAGATGTTTTTCTGGAACTCTTTTGCTTTTTTGATGATCCAACATATGTTGGGAATTTGATCTCTGGTTCCTCTGCCTTTTCTAAATCCAGCTTGAACATCTGGAATTTCACAGTTCACTACTGTTGAAGCCTGGCTTGGTGGATTTTGAGCATTACTTTGTTAGCATGTGAGATGAGTGCAATTGTGCAATATTTTGAACATTATTTGGCATTGCCTTTCTTTGGGGTTGAAATGAAAACTGACCTTTTCCATTCCTGTGGCCACTGCTGAGTTTTCCAAATTTGTTGGCATATTGAGTGCAGCACTTTCACAGCATCATCTTTTAGGATTTGAAACAGCTCAAGTGGAATTCAATCACCTCCAGTAGCTTTGTTCATAGTGATGCTTCCTAAGGCCCACTTGACTTCACATTCCAGGATGTCTGGCCCTAGGTGAGTGATCACACTATTGTGGTTATCTGGGTCTTGAAGTTTTTTTTTGTTTAGTTCTTCTATGTATCCTTGCCACCTCTTCTTAATATCTTCTGCTTCTGTTAGGTCCATACCATTTTTGTCCATTACTGAGCCCATCTTTGCATGAAATGTTCCCTTGGTATCTCTGATTTTCTTGAAGAGATCTCTCGTCTTTCCCATTCTATTGTTTTCCTCTGTTTCTTTGCATTGATCACTGAGGAAGCCTTTCTTATCTCTCCTTGCTATTCTTTGGAACTCTGCATTCAAATGGATATATCTTTCCTTTTCTCCTTTGCCTTTAGCTTCTCTTCTTTTCTCAGCTATTTGTAAGGCCTCCAAGTAATGTTACCTTAAAATTGTTACCTGTAAATCACTGAGAGAGACATTAAAATAAAGCTGGAAGTTATTCTACCAGCGGCCACTAACCACTTCCATAGTCTCTTTTTGTTCCATTATGTAAATGGCGAGGTACTGGTTGCACCAACTTCTAACACCTGTTGACCTGTTGAATACATAACCTCAGTGGACTTCTCCTGGGATGCCCTGGATCATCCTCCAAAGAGAGGTGTGTCCTTAAATGAATAATCTTCACCCATCACTTCAAGTGGCTTTTCTCATGACAGTGACATTGTGCTTGTATCGTTCTTCCAACAAGTACATGGCATTTGAATGCAGCGCATGATGAGCCTGAACTTCCAGTCTCCCACAAATCACTTGGATATACTGCTCATAAATTCATATGCAAAAAACTCCTTACTGGGCAGTTTTTTATATCTAATGATTTCTTATTTTGAAGGGAGAGAAATATCTTTTTAAGTCTACTGTTATCCTCCCACTGTGCCTTTAGCTCTCTTAAGAAATAGTTGCAGAACTCCATGTGAGAGCATTGTATAGCTTGGATCAAACAGTTATTGAAGAATTAAAGTAGAGAAGATTATTCCTATCTGGACTCCTCCACACATCTCATAGAACTCTGGAAAGAATAAAGAGAGGGGATACTTTGAGCTCTTTGGGAGAAAGTTCCCATGAAGCATTTTTAGCAAATTATTCAATTATCATACTTCAATTAAATCATGTTAGAATTAAGGGGATGATGTGAAGAAGGCCACAGGAGATGGAAGAAGGTAACAAGTGGCAAGTGTAATGAAGGGATCTCAGAATGCCTGATGTATTATCCTCTGGTTGTCCACAGAGAGCAATATAAGGAAAGGCTGCTGATGTTTTGGAAGGCTGTATGAAATCTATTATTATTCTACCATAAGTATAGAAGAGTAATCCCTTGTTTACTCAGAAGAAAAGGGGCAGAGGGAATGATGAAAGGAAACAAGAACCTAAGTTATAAAATATTTTATTGGGTTAACATCTGTCCATATCCTGTTACTTAATTTGCTTCCTCAAGATCAATGATAACTTGATTTATTTTTTAATTCTTGGGGATTAGGATACTGAAAATTTTAATTGAATTTTTGTGTGAACTTTTCTGTCTAGATATTTCAATCCAATTATTGATGATATTTTTGATTAGTCAACTTAAAGCAGTTCCTTTCTCAGTTCCTTTAACTGTGGACATCAGTAATTCAGCAGAATGGAAGAGAATATTGTTCTGTTTTCAAGGATAGAGGAACATTACATCTTACAAAATGTAAAGGAAAAAAGCAAAGCTTTCCTGGTGACTGCAATCTGAAATCAGAATCTAGAGAAAAAAACAAGAATAACTGGGAAGGGGGACTTCCCTGGCAGTCCAGTGGTTGAGACTTCACCTTTCAATGTAGGGGGTGCAAGTTTCATCCCTGGCAGGGAAGCTAGGATCCCACATGCCTCTCCACCAAGAAACAAAAACATAAAATAGGCACAATATCATAACAAATTAAACAAAGATTTTTTTAAAAAAGAACAGTTGGAAAGAAATTTTTAAAAATCAAATACCTAATGGACTTACTCTGTCCAACCATTCTTCTCTAAACTTTTTCAGATATTTATGACCATCCAGACCATAGGACATACTTAGCAACCAAAACTGCTTATGCCTAAATTAATGAATACTCTTCAAATATCCTGGGATTTCATGGTGTAATAGGAAAAGTAATACATACTTCACCAATGATAAACTATTTGGTAGAGAACAACAACAAAAAAAAAGGCCCTTGTGTGAAGTGTTTGTCAGAGTCAAGATTTTTTGAAGAGACTGGACAGGTTCTCTAAAGGTTAAGGAAATTATTCAATTATTTCAGTATATATTATTTTTTTACTGAAAGGAAAGGAATTATGAGAGCCAACTATTTTTCCATTGCAAGTACAGACGTTTCAGATGCCCTATGTTGAAGACTGCCAAGGGATTGCCAGGAAGTTTCGTTGTTGCTAAGTCAAGGAATTTTCCTGAGGAAAAGGAAAAAAATTAATTGGCACCATTTCCATGGAAACTAAACAGATTTCTTCAACTCAGTTTTCACATTTTCAAAAAAAAAATAAGAAAAATGCTGAGGACTTTGGATCACAGATTAGCAGTTTCCATCAAAATTCAGTCTTAAAGTCAGTTTTTCCAAATTACTTTTAAAATTAGAAAAATTTTAAATCAATACCAGAGCGTTGTCCCCAGAATATGCTGCCACCACCCACTTCCCAAAATTGAATGCCACAGAGTGGTCAAAGGTTTGCTCCTCAACGTGGCTAACCAGAGAACTGAATTTTGGCAGTGGGTTTGGAATCAATCAGAGTTTTGATGTGTGAGTCTTATTAACTAAGCTCATGGAGGACTGACTTATAATTCTCAACTCCAATCTATTAAATCTATAATATGGGAAGCTTCCTTCCAATTGACAAGAATGCTTGCATTCATTAGACACTTGCCAAATAGTGAAGTTTCTATAAAACATAATTAGTGATTAGAAGACTAGCAGGTGATCATGATCAAGTCAGAGGGTGCTGGAGGAATACAAGAGCTTCAGGGACATGGAAATATCTGGTTTATTTTTCCTGCCTCACAAAATAATATAAGAGTCTGGGGTAAAGATTGTTCATGTCTCCCAGACCTGTTACAACTTTTTTCCCAATTGTATCTTTTTTCATGGGCTATACCAAGGGGCCTTTTTCTATCTTCACCAGAATCATCCCATTTTATTAGCATAGTCAGACCTCAAAGATGATGCATGGCAATTGATGAGGTTTAGCATTCTTAGCATCCTTAACTGCCCCTCTGGGCATGGCCACAGATATGTCCAGTCACACTGTGAAATAATAATAACCTCATCAAGCGTGTGTTGTTGCTGTCATGCTTGGAAGGCAAACCATATTTTTGAGGGATGGGGGTAGTAGGTAGGAGGGAGGAGGATCATATCCACCCTAACCAGCTGCCTATCCAAGTAACTCTCAGTCATAGGTGAGCATACGAATTTTTTGTAGGGCTTCTAGAATTTGATTGCCTATGTCCTACCTTAGACATGGACAACAAGTGGAAACCATGAGAACAGCCATGTGCTATAATAATAATCACTTCGAACCAACACAAAAAAACACAAAATCTAACCAAAAGGAACTGTTTCTCAGTCTATACTGTGGTCAAACCTGGCCTCTAAATGTATTATATTTAAGAAATAATGTGCACAATGTAATTTCAACTTTTTGTCATGATTAAACCTTTCAATTTTTGTCATGTTTAAACCATGTTTTAATCTGTCTCATGTAAAAATTCAAATCTCCAACCACTCCCTATTGTATTACTATATCATTGGCACAGATGACTTTTTTTTTAATTTAATTTTCATTTTTTAACTTTACAATACTGTACTGATTTTGCCATACATCAACATGAATTCGCCACGGGTGTACATAAGTTCCCAATCCTGAACCCCCCTCCCACCTCCCTCCCCATACCATCCCTCTGGGTTATCCCAGTGCACCAGCCCCAAGCATCCTGTATCCTGCATCGAACCTAGACTGGCGATTAATTTCTTATATGATAGTATACATGTTTCAGTGCCATTCTCCCAAATCATCCCACCCTCTCCCTCTCCCACAGAGTCAAAAAGTCTGTTCTGTACATCTGCATCTCTTTTGCTGTCTCACATACAGGGTTATCATTACCATCTTTCTAAATTCCGTATATATGTGTTAGTATACTGTATTGGTGTTTTTCTTTCTGGCTTACTTCACTCTGTATAATTGACTCTAGTTTTATCCACCTCATTAGAACTGATTCAAATGTATTCTTTTTGATGGCTGTGTATATGTATCACAGCTTTCTTATCCATTCATCTGCTAATGGACATCTAGGTTGCTTCCATGCCCTGGCTATTATAAACAGTGCTGCGATGAACATTGGGGTACACGTGTCTCTTTCAATTCTAGTTTCCTTGCTGTGTATCCCCAGCAGTGGGATTGCTGGGTCATAAGACAGCTCTATTTCCAGTTTTTTAAGGAATCTCCACACTGTTCTCCATAGTGGTTGTACTAGTTTGCATTCCCACCAACAGTGTAAGAGGGTTCCCTTTTCTCCACACCGTCTCCAACATTTATTGCTTGTAGACTTTTGAATTGCAGCCATTCTGACTGGTGTGAAATGGTACCTCATTGTGATCTTGATTTGCATTTCTCTGATAATGTGTGATGTTGAGCATCTTTTCATGTGTTTGTTAGCCATCTGTATGTCTTCTTTGGAGAAATGTCTTTGGCCCATTTTTTGATTGGGTCATTTATTTTTCTGGATTTGAGCTGCATAAGTTGCTTGTATATTTTTGAGATTAGTTGTTTGTCAGTTGCTTCATTTGCTATTATTTTCTCCCACTCAGAAAGCTGTCTTTTCACCTTGCTCATAGTTTCCTTTGTTGTGCAAAAGCTTTTAATTTTAATTAGGTCCCATTTGTTTATTTTTGCTTTTGTTTCCAGTATTCTGGGAGGTGGGTCATAGAGGATCCTGCTGTGATTTATGTCAGAGAGTGTTTTGCCTATGTTCTCCTCTAGGAGTTTTATAGTTTCTGGTCTTACATTTAGATCTTTAATCCATTTTGAGTTTATTTTTGTGTATGGTGTTAGAAAGTGTTCTAGTTTCATTCTTTTACAAGTGGTTGACCAGTTTTCCCAGCACCATTTGTTAAAGAGACTGTCTTTTCTCCATTGTATATTCTTGCCTCCTTTGTCAAAGATAAGGTGTCCATAGGTGTGTGGATTTATCTCTGGGCTTTCTATTTTGTTCCATTGATCTATATTTCTGTCTTTGCACCAGTACCATACTGTCTTGATGACTGTGGCTTTGTAGTAGAGCCTGAAGTCAGGCAGGTTGATTCCAGTTCCATTCTTCTTTCTCAAGATTGCTTTGGCTATTTGAGGTTTTTTGTATTTACATACAAATTGTGAAATTATTTGTTCTAGCTCTGTGAAAAATACCGCTGGTAGCCTGATAGGGATTGCATTGACTCTGTAGATTGCTTTCGCTAGTATACTCATTTTCACTATATTGATTCTTCCAATCCATGAACATGGTATATTTCTCCATCTATTAGTGTCCTCTTTGATTTCTTTCACCAGCATTTTATAGTTTTCTATATATAGGTCTTTAGTTTCTTTAGGTAGATATATTCCTAAGTATTTTATTCTTTTCGTTGCAATGATGAATGGAATTGTTTCCTTAATTTCTTTTTCTACTTTCTCATTATTAATGTATAGGAATGCAAAGGATTTCTGTGTGTTGATTTTATATCCTGCAACTTTACTATATTCATTGATTAGCTCTAGTAATTTTCTGGTGGAGTCTTTAGGGTTTTCTATGTAGAGGATCATGTCATCTGCAAACAGTGAGAGTTTTACTTCTTCTTTTCCAATTTGGATTCCTTTTATTTCTTTTTCTGCTCTGATTGCTGTGGCCAAAACTTCCAGAATGATGTTGAATAGTAGTGATGAAAGTGGGCACCCTTGTCTTGTTCCTGACTTTAGGGGAAATACTTTCAATTTTTCACCATTGAGGATAATGTTTGCTGTGGGTTTGTCATATATAGCTTTTATTATGTTGAGGTATGCTCCTTCTATTCCTGCTTTCTGGAGAGTTTTTATCATAAATGAATGTTGAATTTTGTCAAAGGCTTTCTCTGCATCTATTGAGATAATCAGATGGCTTTTATTTTTCAATTTGTTAATGTGGTGAATTACATTGATTGATTTGCGGATATTGAAGAATCCTTGCATCCCTGGGATAAAGCCCACTTGGTCATGGTATATGATCTTTTTAATGTGTTGTTGGATTCTGATTGCTAGAATTTTGTTAAGGATTTTTGCATCTATGTTCATCAGTGATATTGGCCTGTAGTTTTCTTTATTTGTGGCATCTTTGTCAGGTTTTGGTATTAGGGTGATGGTGGCCTCATAGAATGAGTTTGGAAGTTTACCTTTCTCTGCAATTTTCTGGAAGAGTTTGAGTAGGATCGGCATTGGCTCTTCTCTAAATTTTTGGTAGAATTCAGCTGTGAAGCCGTCTGGACCTGGGCTTTTGTTTGCTGGAAGATTTCTGATTACAGTTTCAATTTCTGTGCTTGTGATGGGTCTGTTAAGATTTTCTATTTCTTCCTGGTTCAGTTTTGGAATATTGTACTTTTCTAAGAATTTGTCCATTTCTTCCACATTGTCTATTATATTGGCATATAACTGCTGATAGTAGTCTCTTATGATCTTTTGTATTTCTGTGTTGTCTGTTGTGCTCTCTCCATTTTCATTTCTAATTTTATTGATTTGATTTTCCTCCCTTTGTTTCTTGATGAGTCTGGCTAATGGTTTGTCATTTTTATTTATCCTTTCAAAGAACCAGCTTTTGGCTTTGTTGATTTTTGCTATGGTCACTTTTGTTTCTTTTGCATTTATTTCTGCCCTAATTTTTAAGATTTCTTTCCTCTACCAACCCTGGGGTTCTCCATTTCTTCCTTTTCAAGTTGCTTTAGGTGTAAAGTTAGGTTATTTATTTGACTTTTTTCTTGTTTCTTGAGGTATGCCACAGATGACTTTTGATATTATCATTTGTCATCATGCTTTCCATATTGTTTTCTTATACCTGAGATACATTTCTCTAAACTCATAATTCTGTCAGAACTGGGAAAATAAGATGTATCATGAGAATCATGCTATCAACAAAAACCTAAAAGGAAAAATATTGATAATGAAGACTATTCAGATGTGTTTAACAAGCAGGCACTAAATCTTCTCTGCTCAATAACTCTATCTGGCACCCGTAAGCTTTGGAGTTTGCAACTTGTAATATAATCTCTACCCACTGATTCTTCAATGCAGACTGAAAAATCATTATTGGCTGGTCTTTTCATGGAGTGTGCATGCTCTTGGGAAAGATATAGTCAGGGAATCCATCTTTATGAGCTTTCTAAGTTCCCAGTGCTATAGCAGTTCGATGAATGTTAAATAATAGAATTTTCTGTAAGTAGGAGACCTGGGGAAATGCAGATGGTATTACCCGTATGTGGGAAAAAGAGAATACTGGTCCCTGAGCTATTTTCATCAGGCTGCTTTTGTCAATACTTGATATATTAAAAAGAAAAGGGGAAATTATCAAAATATGGTTATGTGTACTCCGCAGAAGAATAATGGCTTCAATTCTCTTTTTCAGTATAACGTACATTTCTATTTGTTATGTTGTTTATGGAAGTTTTTTTTTTGGTTAAAGTCATACCTGGAAAAACTTGTGTAATAGCTGAGGTCTTATCTAAAATGGTGATGTGTCAACAGCCCACAGTGGCCTTCCAGAAATGCTTCTGAAGGAAAGGCGTCAAAATGATGCAATTCTTAATAACAATAAAAACAAAGACTTTAAAAAAACTAATAGTGAAAAAAAATGCTAATAATAAAAAAAAATGATACTAATCCAATTAATTTTAAGGTTGAACAAAGGAGATTGAAACAAATAAAATCAGTAGTTCACCTTCTGACCCCCAGTTATCACTCTATTTGTTGCTGTTGTTCAGTCACTACGTTATGTTTCTTTGTGAGTCTATGTGCAGCCCATGGACTGCAGCACGTCAGGTTCACCTGTCCTTCACGATCTGAAATTTGCTTAAACTCATGTCCACTGAGTCAGTGATACTATCTAACCATCTCATCCTCTGTCACCCCCTTTCCCTTTTGCCTTCAATCTTTCCCAGTATCACAAGTGCTAGTTTTTGAAAGTTCTCCCCACTCTAGCTCTGGTCTTTCCATACACATACAGAGAAAGTAGTTCTCTTAAGTAGAAAGCAGCCTGAGATCCTACAATAAAGAAAGCTGTGTGATGGAAAGATGGGATGGGCAAGAACTACTGTTTGTTCAGGAAGTCAGTTGCTTGTAGACCTATCAGAACATATTGCCAAAGAATCACGCTCCCCCCATAAGTAACAAAGTTACACTAGACAAAACCACTAAGGCCTGGAATTTTGAGTTGTGAATTGCACCTGCCAAAGTCCTGTGTAGTCCTGAAGCAGAAAACAAAATTTGATATGAACACAAGGAATGGAAACAAAGGATAAACAACCACCAAGTCTCTTGTTGAACAAGATTTGATAGATGTGTTCTCTTTTAAGAAGATTGAAGAAGAGGGTATATAAATAATATAATAACTTCAAAATCCATGTCAAAGGAAAGGAAGAATTTCATCATGAAGACTCAGATTAATTATACTTTGATAAATGATTTATTTAATGAGTGAGGTTGTATCTTCCCAAGAACCATCAAGCTATCAGAAGAAAAATAATGTGAAATATTCATGCATGCCCCTTACACCTCAACTAATGACTGGTAATTGTCTAAGTCTGAAACATTTTACAAATATTTTAACTTTTTAGAAGATAACTGAAAAGAAGTGTGAGTTATTTTGAATTTTCATTTATTAAATTAAGCTAAACTATTCAGCTTTCAGGATCAGTGCTAGATGGTTGTTGAGTCACTAAGACGTGTCCGACTCTTTACAATCCCATGAACTACAGCACACCAAGCTTTCCTGTCCTTCACTATTTCTCAGAATTTGCTCATGTCCATTGAGTCAGTGATGCCATCCACCCATCTCATCGTCTACCGCTGTCTTCTCCTCCTGTCCAGAATCAGGGTCTTTTCCAATGAGTTGGCTCTTCCCATCAGGCGGCCAAAGTATTTTAGCTTCATCATCAGTCCTTCCAGTGAATACTCGGGGTTGATTTCCTTTAGAATTGACTGGTTTGATCTCCTTGAAGTCCAAAGGACTCTCTAGAGTCTTCTCCAACACCACAATTAAGAAGCATCAATTCTTCAGCAGTCAGGTACTCAGCCTTCTTTGTGGTCCAGCTGTCACTGGGAAAACCATAGGTTTGACTGTACAGATGAAGAAACAATCCCAAAATAATGGCGAAATATCTTAACTTAGATTTTCTGTTTTAAAAATAAAAGTCAGTTTTAAAACTTAGAAAATGGTGTAACAAGAATTTGACATAATGAACTACATGATTTATTGGGAAAAGATCACAACCTAAGAAGTTTATATTTAGTTTGCTAGTTTGTTAGCTTGCCAATTAGATTGTTAGTTGTTTAGTTTGTTCATGTAAGAAGAAAATAAATATATTTTTTGGATATCCAAGATTTTTTTAAAAGATAGCATTTCTATGTCATCATCAAAATATTCCCCAAAATATCTTCTAAATAAAGGAATGACAGTAAAATTAAAAGCTCGAACAGAAGTTATAGAGTTAAAGAATTCGTGGTGAATAATGAATTCAATAAAACATGGAATTAAGTGTAAATAATTATTAACCTTTGTAACAACCCTGTAAGTAAAGGTATTAGACAAACTGAAGTTTACAGGGTGGGGTAAGACAGAGCTGAAATTTGTACCTCTGCTTGTTTGGTTCTAAATACCATTCTATATATTTTCTTTTATAACAGATGTTGGTTCAAATTTGGATAAAAGAAAAATCAAACTACATCTTGCTTTTAAAATATATACTGCATAAATATACTAAAGAAAACAAAAGTTGAAAATTTATGGTCAGTAATGATTGCTTACAGAAACAGAAACAAAGGAATTATTTTCAATCTTAATTTTAGAAAAAATATAATTCAAGGCAAAAGTATTAGACAAAGAATATGACTTCATTTATTTAAATGCTGAAATCCAAATAAAGGCTTGTCATCCAAATAAAAGCATTCTTTAATGAGGCAAATATTAAAACATTATAATATTTAAATAAAATGTGGTAGAATAAAACAACCTGACAAAACCCACAATAGTAGTGACATGTTAGAAATACTTTGAATCTTTGATAAAATAGTAAAAATGCAAAAAAAAAAAAAAAAATAGAATAGAAAAAATTAAGATAATGTCAGTTTGTGCTTAATAGAATATATGCTTTTCAGGCTCTTTAATTGACAATATGCTGTATGAGTTTTTTAAAATTCATTAAAAATGTGACCTATTCAACCCACTTTCTGATCTCAATATGTTAAGCAAAGGCAACATTATAGCCATAATCTTTAGTTAGTAACAATTAAAGGAAAGCAAAGGAAGTAAACACTAAGAAAAAAACTGTAATAAAACCAATGAAATAAATCTAGTAAAAGTTGAAAATTAATAGAACTTGAAGAATTCACCGATATGAAATGTTGACTAAATCTAAAAGTTTATTTTTAAAGGGGTAAATTAGCAAATCCTCTGGCAAATCTAGCCAAGAGAACACACCAATAAGAAAACCAGTCATGAGAAAATGTCAATATAAAGAATCAGAGGAAATGTTTATTTTCTTGTGTCTAAAAATATATGACTTTTCAACGAGAAAGGCTAATTAACAGAATTATGTCAGATGATAATGATGTGTCAGTACAGATTTATCAATGGCAACAAATATCCCACTCTGGTGGGTGATTTTGATAATGGCAGAGGCTATACATACGTGGGACTGGAGATGTGTGTCGATCTCTGATCCTTCTACTCAATTTGACTGTGACCCTAAAATTACCCTAAATAATAGAGTATATTACTACAACAAAGTCAACTCAATAAAAAAATTATGTCAAGTGATGAATAGAATTTTTTAAATACTACACAACAAATAGCTAAGGAATGTTTTATAAATTTTAACTCAAAAGATTACCAAGTTTTGCCACTGAGTTATTTCAAACTCAAGTAAAACAGAATTTTCATATTTTATGAATCATCCCATCATCACTGACTCAATGGACATGAGTTTGAGTAAACTCTGTGAGATAGTGAAGGACAGAGAGCCTGGCCTGCTGCAGTCCATGGGGTCATGAAGAGTTAGACACAACGTAGCAACTGAACGATAGCAACAATATTAGTTTGCAGACATCATAAAAGAAAAAAAAAAGTATTCACTATACACTGAAAACAAAAAGTTCCTGCTAAATAGGGCCAGGATACCATTTTCTCACATGTATAGATTAAACAGACTAAATCGTTCCTAAAATAATTTATAAATTTAAGGAAATACCAGTCATTTTGAAAGGACTTTTTTCCTATGCAGAGAGACACAACAGTTTGGAATAATGCATTTAAATTTATAAAGCTGATAAATAAATAAGAGCTGAAATGAGGTTACCATTTAGGGGAAAAAAGGAGATTTAGGCATCACCATTTCCCATGTGTGTTAAGGTCTACTACTTATGCAATGCAAAGCTATAGTATCTAGTGTTACCTTGGCATAAGAATCCCCTAACTGTGAAAGAATGGTTTAGATTATAAAATTACTAAAAGTTTTTGTGCTTTTTTTTCACTGACATATGTACAATATTGATATGGTTAACACTTTACCATATATGCAATTTTGCATCCTGCTTTTGTACTTGTCCTTGTATAATAAGCACACTCTTTGTTGCACGTGGTCTTTTAAAGTATTGATATTATTTTAATGACTACCTAATACTTATTAAGTAAATACTTCATATTTTAAATTCTTTGGCATTGACCAGTCAAGTTGTTTGCTTTCAATTTTTCAGGGAAAAATGTTCTTCTAGCCAGTCCCTTGGAAATAGAAAGAATTTTTATGAAAAGCTTAATTTGCTTTCTTACCCAATCTCTAGGTTCATATGTCCACCAGATGAATTGCTTGATGTTTATTTGACCAAAACTTGATCAGAAGGAAAATCTTATAAAGAAAAATTGATCTGAAAGGAACAAAACTTTAGAAACTGTAGTTTGTCTTGAAGCTTTTACAATGAGAGAACAGGAGTCTGTCTATATGTACAAATAGTCTGACAAATGCTTTTCAATGAAGATTATGTTACACTCATACTATTATGTTATCATTTCATACTAACTCCTAAAAATAAACTAATAATAAATATAAATTCGAGGAGGAAGGAAAAACCTTTACATCCCCCATAAAATAATGAACTAAATGCAATAAAACAATCTATCAAAAATTATAGGTTGCATGTTTTGGTGTGATTAGTTTGCCCATTGGAAGAAAGGTGGTAAAATGCCTAATCATTTTTCTCTGCAACTTTGTCATACCTAATTTATCATGACAATTGTTTTTAATATTTTTAATGTGAAAAAGAAAGAGGAAGAAGCGGATGTTGGTAAAATTAGTCTAGTTGTACAGCTCATTTTCAGGACTCAATCTGTCTAGAATTTTGTCTCTCCTAAATTGTGTTCTTTTGTTCTGTCTGCACCACCATGCAAAACTGAATCCTGCCTCCTCAAGAAAAAGTCATCTTGCTTATATTTTAGTAGCTAACATTTGAAATATGAAGAGAAAATTGAAATGAATGTTAATAAAAGAATTCAATATTTTTGAATTCAGTTAAACCTGCGCGTATAGCGAAACTGAAGCTGGGACCATTTTCTGGGAAGACATGGCTTGAGATAACTTCTATAAAAGCAGAAAATCCAGCTGCACGGGTTTTTGAGATAAAAATGGATTCACACTTAGGCAAAGGGATGACAGAAGTGAGGTGCTAGTTAAATGGCATAACTGTTAAATGACGAAGCTAAACCTCCGCACTCTGGCAGGAACGACACATAGAATTCTGCTGCAGAGGGTACTCACGAATTGAATTGGAGCGTGGAGGCCTATAAAAAGCAAGTGGTATAAGAAGCAAGAGCTCAATTCTTATGTGTGCTTTTGGCTGCTAGCTGACTTTTGCTTCTCCAGTTCCCTGAGATTGCACGCTCCACCATCCCTGAAGGAAAAACTTTACAGTATGGAATCTGTTGGCATCTTGTTAGTCCTGGGGAAATATGACTTCTGAAGACAAAAGATAAGCCAAGGAAACTCCCACGGGAATCAGAATGATTGGCCATGGAGCAGTTTTATGTGCTTGTGAATCTTTACAGAAAGGAACCCTCTCTGTGCCCCCTTCCTGAGAGTCACTGCTGGAGTCTCAAAACTGACAGAGACATGAGAGGCCATTCCAAGACTGCCTCACAGCTCAAGTTCCCATCAAATACTTAAAACTGCTACCAAGAACTTGAACCTCTCATTTCTAAACTAACCCATCCTATCAATGAATCTTTAATACTATAGAATTTGAAATGATGCCCCCCCACACACTGTTTCCCAAATATTCATCAATCTGGTCTGGGTACAATCTAAACGATCTACTTCTTACTTTATTTTTTGTTTATTTGCCACTCTCTTTTATGTAAGACCAAGGTACATTAGCAGGGGAGAGCTGTGTACACAGAGAGAGCCCCAAGTTACAGGTTCCAGTCCTTAATCAGCAGCAGGAAGTTATTCTCACCAGCCCTAATCAGTTTCAGCAGAATTACTGTTACTTCCTTAGAGTGATAATCTCAGAGAATATCTATTTTACTATCAATAGTTCATAATTTATTTTATTTATAGTGTAGTGATCTAATTCTTTCTTGAAAACGAGTCCCCAGTAATGAGCAGTTTCTCCAGGGATATACCTAACTTACTCACCTCCAACCTGCCTGCAGCTTGGTGGGACTATCTCTTCTCTCCTTCTAGACTCTGGGCATATTTGGATTTTATAGCACATAAGATGTGTGCTGCCTTGTCTTATGCAGTAAGTATGGACATAATAGAAATATGTAAATGAGAAAGTACAAAACTCAAATGAGTTCTGCAGCCAGGCAGGGAATACAGGGGTGATGTCATCCAAGGACTTAGAGGGAGTAACAGAGATCAGGAGAGTAGAGAGTCCCTACAAGCATGCGCTTCATTTATGGCTTGAAGCACTGTGTGGAATAAATAGAATGCTGACTTCACCTGTGGTCTGCAGTTTGCTCTCAGTGTGCCTCAGGCCAGTGTCCTCTGTGGTATTTGTAGCCACATGTGAAACATCAGCAGAGAAGGCAATGGCATCCCACTCCAGTACTCTTGCCTGGAAAATCCACGGACGGAGGAGCCTGGTAGGCTGCAGTCCATGGGGTCGCTAAGAGTCAGACACGACTGAGCGACTTCACTTTCACTTTTCACTTTCATGCATTGGAGAAGGAAATGGCAACCCACTCCAGTGTTCTTGCCTGGACAATCCCAGGGACAGGGTAAACCTAGTGGGCTGCCGTCTATGAGGTCGCACAGAGTCGGACATGACTGATGTGACTTAGCAGCAGCAGCAGCAGTGAAACATCAGACCACCTACTGTTCTCATTGTGCCAGACAACTAATACATTTGTTGTTGTTATTGTCGTTAGGTTCAGTCGCTTAGCCTTGTCTGACTATTTACAACCTGCTGGACAGCTCCCCTGTCCTCCACTATTTCCTGGAGTTTGCTCATGTCCATTGAGTCAGTGATGCCATCCAACCATCTCATCCTCTGTCGTCCCCTTCTCCTGCCCTCAATCTTTCCCAGCATCAGGAGCTTTTCCAATGATTCGGCTCTTCATAGTATTAGAACTTCAGCCTCAGCACCAATCCTTCCAATGAATATCAGGTTTGATTTCCTTTAACTAATAGATGGCATGCTTCAAAATAAACTCTTTTGAAAAGGAAGCAGTTCACCACTACAAAACAACCAGTAACTATTTATTTAAAATCTTTCAGGAATAAATTTTCAAATGATCCTAAACCTCTTGCGACATTAGGATGTTGGTTGAAATCTCTTTTCTCAAAACTAGAGAGATTATGTTTATTCCACAAATATTTATTAGTAATAATAATATGACCTTTTACTTAGCTTTCTATGCGGCAAGCCCAATGCTAAGTATTTTGTGCACATGTGTGCTGTGTGCTGTGCTGTGCTTAGTCACCCAGTTGTGTCCAGCTCTTTGTGACCCCATGGACTGTAGCCCACCAGGACCCTCTGCTCATGGAATTCTCCAGGCAAGAATACTGAAGTGGGTTGCCATTCCCTTCTCCAGGGGATCTTCCTGACCCTGAATCAAACCAGGGTCTCCTACACTGAGGACAGATTCTTTACCCGCTGAGCTACCAGGGAAGCATAATTTAAAGTAATTCCCCCAAAGGACCATGAAACTGGCACTGCCCACAACTAGTGCAGAGCAAAACTTTGGTTGTTGCTCTTTCTCTCCTCATCCCTTTATGTTTTCAGTGATGAGACACCTTCTTTTCACCTGTAACTCTAGGTCTGAGGCATGACAGTTTTTAAAAGTGCATTAAAAAATTTGTTCTGGTTTGTTCTGTAACTGCCTATAGACTAGCTGGAACGAGAAACTCAAACTGCTTCATTTTTTTAAGTGTTTTTTTTTCCCCCCTAGTTGCCATTAAAACACTTCTCATGAAAACACCCTTCTCTCATATCGTAGACAGAGGTCGGATGGAGAGTCAGACCTTCTCCACCGTAAGGAACTGCCTCACTGCGGGACAGGAGGAACTCATCCTGCTGCAAGAGAAAGTCAAGAATGGGAAACTCTCTATGGATGAAGCCCTGGAGAAGTTTAAACACTGGCAGATGGGAAAGACTGGCCTGGAGATAATTCAGCAGGTAATACAGATCCCATTCTACTGTGGAACGTTCCTTCCCTTGCAGAGTCCTAGCCTTTTTGTAAATATTTAGTCTTAACAAAAAATACAGGTAATTGTTCTTTCTTTCATTTTTAACTAACCAGAAAAAGAGGCTTTAAATTACCGATTAAAAGTTTAGCAATACCCAGGTTTCATGTTTACAAACAACTGATGAACTCATTGCTAAGACTGAGTGTATCATAGCTAATATCTAATCAACATATAAGGCTGTCCTTAGTAAAGTGAAGGTTTTATGAATCTCATTGCTGAAATTAAGGTGAAGCATCTTTACACTACGTGCTTAGAATTCTAAAGAATGTATTATTTAGACCAGACATAAAGGGAACAAGAAAATGATTAAAATCTTATCAGACAATAGTCCTGAATAAATTTAATGTTTTATATTCCCCGTTACCTTTGGAAAAATAAATATATATGCATCAGAATTTGCATATGTATAAATATATACATATATAAATAGATATGATTTGCATATAGATCAGTCAAGATTTACAGGGAAATTATGCCAAGAGTATTAAATTCAGATAAGCTTGTCTTCTATAAAAATAATTTACATCCTGAAGGGGGATTGGAGTAGGTAGTTCCAAGAGGAGAATGAAAAAATTGTATACTATACATGTAATATAATATACAGCCCGTGACAGTCCTCAGTGAGGGGATTCAAGACGGTATTCTATCTACCCAACAGGCTGTACCACTCACAAAATATCTCACCACTTTTTTTCTTCTCCTCATATAAAGCCCCCGTACCTCAGCCAGTTCTCAGGCAGCCATTTCATTAGCTACGTTAGGCCCAAATATCAATAATTATTAATAGCCTAATATGCTACCTTTCCTAAGGGATCATTTTTCCTTTAAAATAGTGCTTAAGAAGACATTTTTTAAACAGCAGAGAAATGAATCAGAATAGTGGTTCAAGTGATATGGCATATAGACAGGAGATTGTTTAGGTAAGGGGACTTCCCCAACACATATGTGGTCACACACCTTGTTAGAAGTCACCTGTCTCGCAGGATAGCTCTTGTTGCAGTTTGGTGGCTGGACCTGGTCAAGTTTTGCAGTGTGAAGCAGGGGCAGTTGTTTTGCAAACACATGTTAAGAACGCTAATTGTGGAGTTTTGTAGTGACAGAACTACAGCACACACACTGTTGCCGTCACCATCAAGCATCCCTCTCATCCTGAAGTGGGTAAAGTGTGCCCAAGTACTGAACTGCAAATCACTCTCCTGGCAATGCTAGAAAATAAGTTTATATAAGTTTGGTTGAGATAAGTCAATTGTACTTTATCCTCCTTAGACCTTTCTGTAATAAAGTTTACAATTTAAAGTGATCCAATCTAAATACCTTCTTGTTAGTGATTTCACTAGTTGCTTTATCAAACCCTTGGTTGTTTCTATTTTATTTGTGTATTTATATTCAGTTGTTATTGTTGTTCAGCCACTCAGTCGTGTCCAACTCTTTGCGACCTCATGGACTGCAGCATGCCAGGCTTCCCTGTCCTTCACCATCTCCAAGAGCTTGCTCAAACTCATGTCCATTGAGTTGGTGATGCCATCCAACCATCTCATCCTCTGTCATCCCCTTCTCCTCCGTCTTTCCTAGCATCAGCATCTTTTCCAATGAGTCGACTCTTTATATCAGGTGGCCAAAGTATTGGAGCTTCAGCTTCAGCATCAGTCTTTTCAATTAATATTCAGGATTGATTTCCTTTAGGATTGACTGGTTTGACTTCCTTGCAGTCCAAGGGACTCTCAAGAGTCTTCTACAACACCACAGTCCAAAAGCATTAATTCTTTGGTGCTCAGCCTTTTTTAAGGTCCAGCTCTCACATCCAAACATGACTACTGGAAAAATCATAGCTTTGACTATTCAGGCCTTTGTCTGCAAAGTAATGTTCTGCTTATTAATACACTAACTAGGTTTGTCACAGCTTTTCTTCCAAGGATCAAGTGTTTTTTAATTTCATGGCAGCCATCACCATCTGCAGTGATTTTGGAGCCAAAGAAAATAAAGCTTTCACTGTTTCCATTGTTTCCCTATCTATATGCCATGAAGTGATGGGACCAGATGCCATGATCTTAGTTTTTTGAATGTTCAGTTTTAAACCAACTTTTTCACTCTCCTCTTTTACCTTAATCAAGAGGCTCTTTAGTTCCTCTTCACTTTCTGCCATAAGGGTGGTATCATATGCATATCTGAGGTTATTGATATTTCTCCCGGCAATCTTGATTCCAGCTTGGGCTTCATCCAGCCCGGCATTTCACATGATGTGCTCTGCATATAAGTTAAATAAACAGGGTGACAGTATACTGCCTTGATGCACTCCTTTCCCAGTTTTGAACCAATTTGTTTTTCCATGTTTGGTTTTAACTGTTGCTTCTTGACCTGCATACAGATTTCTCAGGAGGTAGGTATGGTGCTCTGGTATTCCCATCTCTTTCAGAATTTTCCACAGTTTTTTGTGATTCACACAGTTAAAGGCTTTAGCCTAATCAGTAAAGCAGAAGTAGATGTTTTCCTGGAACTCTTAATTTTTCTATGATCCAGTGGATGTTGGCAGTTTGATCTCTGGTTCCTCTGCCCTTTCTAAGTCCAGTGTGTACATCTGGAAGTTCCTGGTTCATGTACTGTTGAAGCATAGCTTGGAGGATTTTGAGCATGACCTTACTAGCATGTGAAATGAGTGTAATTGTGCAGTAGTTTGAACATTCTTTGGCATTGCCCTTCTTTGGGATTGGAATGAAAACTGACCTTTTCCAGTCCTGTGCCCACTGCTGAGTTTTCCAGATTTGCTGGCATATTGAGTGTAGCACTTTAACAGTGTCATCTTTTAGGATTTGAAATAGCTCAGCTGGAATTCTATCACCTCCACTAGCTTTGTTTGTAGCGATGCTTTCTAAGGCCCATTTGACTTCACATTCCAGGATGCCTGGCTCCAGGTAAGTGATCATACCATCACAGTTATCTGAGTCATTAAGATCTTTTTTGTATATTTATTTTCAGTATCATTTTAGAAAGAATTAAAGGTGGTCTAAGGGGTTTACCGGATGACTCAGTGGTAAAGAATCCTCCTGCTAATGCAAGGGAACTGGGTTCAATCCCTGGGTCAGAAGGATTCCCTGGAGAAGGAAATGTCAACCTGCTCCTTGACTAGGAAAGTATTCTTGCTTGGGAAATCCCATGGCTAGAGAAGCTTAATGTGCTACAGTCCAGGGAGTTGCAAAGAGTTAGACATGACTTAGGGACTAAACACAACAGTACTCAATTGCTTCAAGACTGATGGGGCTTATCTAATACATAGGAACAATGGAATAATGAATACAGTAAGCACTTATGCAAAACAAAACCAAAAGGTAACCTGTAGATGAAAGAACAAACCATAAAACTACTTTCCATAAAAGCCCAAAGCTTGTGACTCTGACTGAGTACGAGGATTTATTCAGTTCTTTTCCCTTTCCTTCCCAACCTTCCTGATATAATTGACTTAGAACATTGTCTAAATGTAAATTGTACAGTGGATTAATTTTATATGCTGCAAAATGATGACCACCATAGCATTAGCTAATGAAAGGTTGTTGCTGAATCACGCAAAGACGCTGGGATTCTTGGCCTCCAGAGAAGAATTCAATCCAGGGCCAGAGACGAGGCTTGATCACTCAGAGCTTTTGTGTAATAAAGTTTTATTAAAGTATAAAGGAGATAGAGAAAGCTTCTGACATAGACATCAGAAGGGGGTAGAAAGAGTACCCACTTGCTAGTGTTAACAATGGAGTAATATGCTCTCCAATGAATCCAAAGAATGTATGGAGGTTGTAAAGATCTCACTAGACCTACTCCCATAATTTACATTTTAAGATAACAGAATTAGCCAGAAGGTTTAATCCAGAGACTGTCCTCAGGCAGGATACATAATCCTAAGGAATGTAGAGGGGAAAAAGAAGTTTGTCCTTTTCTCCTCCTTGAGAATTCCAGACCCCTCTCTCCTTGGGGACCCCTAGACTTATCAACCTGCCTAGGAAATGACTCTCTCACTAACACCTCCATCATGTCACAAAATTAACATTTCTGTGTGACAAGAACATACAATATTAACTCTCTTAGCAACTTTCAAGTTGCTATCTATAATATATATGTAATACGGTACTGTTAAATAGTCATCTTGCTGTACACTGGATTCCCAGAACTTTTTCATCTTGTAACTGGGAGTTTGTACCCTTTGACCAACATCAGCATCTCTGAATTTCTTCCACTCCTCAGTCCCCAATAACCACCATTCAATTCTGTTTCTATGAATTGGCTTTTTTAAGAGTTCACATATAAGTATGATCACACAGTATTTGTCTTTGCCTATCTGACTTATTTCACTTGGCATAATGCCCTCAGAGTCTATCCATGTTGCCAAAAATGGTAGGATTTCCTTCTTTCTCATGGGTGAATAGTATTACCTCGTGTATATATATATATATATATATATATATACACACACACATATACAGACATATATATCACATGTTCTTTATCCATTCCTAGACACTTAGGTGGTTTCCATATCTTGGCTAATGCAATGAATGTGGAAGTGCAGCTGTTTCGTTGAGATCATGATTTCATTTCTTTGGATAAATACCCAGAAGTAGGAATGCTGAATCATATGATGGTACTATTTTTAATGTTTTGAGGAAGTTCCATACCGATTTCCATAATGGCTGCACCGATTTACATTTCCACCAACTCTGCACAAGGCTTCTTTTTTCTCCATAACCTCATTTGTTACCCCTTGTCCTTTGATGATAATCATTCTAACAGTTCTGAGGTAAGATCCTGTTGTGGGTTTGATTTGCATTTCCCTGAAGATTAGTGATGCTGAGAACTTTTTCATTTATCTGTTGGCCATTTTAATGTCTTCTTTGAGAAATGTCTGTTCAGTTCTTCTGACCATTTTTTAATCAGATTATTTGGGACATTTTTGTCATTAAGTTGTGTGAGTTCTTTATATATTTCAAATATCAACTCCTGATCATATATATGATTTGCAAATATTTTCCCTCAGTCCACAGGGTGACTTTTCATTTTGTTGGTTGTCCCTTTTGTTATGCAAATGCTTTTTAGTCTGATGCAGTCCCAGTTTTTATTTTTGCTTTTGTTGCCTGTGCTTTTTCAGCTATATCCAAAGTATCATTGCCAAGATGAATGTGAGAAAGACTTTTCCCTGTGTTTTTTCAATCAGTCCTTAAGGGCCTGAACAAAAGTCATGTCTGCGTGTCTGCTTAGTCACTCAGTCATGTCTGACTCTTTGCAACCCTATGAACTGTAGCCCACCAGGCTCCTCTGTCTGTGGAATTCTCCAGGCAAGAATACTGGAGTGGGTTGCCATTTCCTCCTCCAGGGGATCTTCCAGATCCAGGGATCGAACCCCTGTCTCCTGAATTGCAGGCAGATTCTTGGCCCACTGAGCCATTGGGGACAAAAGTCAGAACATCAAAAAATGAATGTTCTCCCTATTTTCCCAATACACACTGACCATACACTTTTCAATCTTACTCTTGTAGTTTACAAAAAATATTCATTTTAATCCCAAAGATGACTCTATCAGAGGGGGCCGTGAAATTATATTCTTACTAACAGAGAGGTATTATCCCAGGAAAATAAGAGGGAAAATGGCACAAGCATAGATTTATTAGTAGAAGAGTTTCTAGAATAATGAAGACCCAGGTAGAATCCCTGGAGTTGAAGGTGAGATGACTAAAAAAAACCTTGCCTTTAGCTCCCCTCTCTCCTGCTCACAATCACCGAGTTCCTAAAGAAGAATGTTTGCTCCACTCATAGGAGAGGATCTTTAAGGCAATGAATACAACTCTATTTTAAGAAAAGTTGTTTCTAGGTTTGCAGGGCAGCCCTTAAGAAAAGTGCTACTCTTAAATTCTCTTCTAAAAGCACATTTATTGGTACTCCCTTTGGCAGGACATACACTAAAATTAGAACAATACAGAGAAGATTAGCACGGCCCCTGCACAGGATGATATGCAAATTCATGAAGCAGTCCACATTTTTTAAAAAATAAATAAAAGCAGATATATTGAGCATTAGCTTGTTTTACCTTTCAGTTAAAAAGGTAATAGATGTTCAGTATAGAACATTTGGAAAGCAAAGAAAGATCACAAATGAGTTAAAAATGGAAATCCAGTTATGTATCGTTTGCTCCTGAGTCCCTGGTTCTTAGAAGGACCTGCTAGGAAAGCATGTACCCTGCAGAGGCTAGAGATGGGCTCAGGCAGCAACAAACCATTGTTATGTTGGCCTTCTGCTTTGAGGCACCGATAGCCAGTGTAGATGCCTCAGGTGTTCGTTTGGGAAAGAAGCTCCCAGAAGAATTGGGCTCTGGGTTCCCACCCTGGCTGTACATCTTCTGTGTGATTTAGGAAAGTTACTTAATCTTCTATAACTCAGTTTCCATATCGGTAAAAGGAGATGATGATGTTTTTTATCCACCTCGTGAAGTTGTGAGGATTAAGTAAAACAATACATGTGAAGTAGCAAGAATGGTGGCTGGAACACTAAGTACCACATTAGCACTAAGTTGTAGTGGTTTTACTGGTCGTACTAGTTTAAGTTTCCATCTCAATTCATGACAAATTCATGAACCTTGACTTCTCTTTCCTGGTTGTCTCCTCATTAAGGAAAAACTACGCCAACTACGAGATTGCATTGTTGGAAAAAGGCCAGAAGAAGAAAATGTCTACAGTAAGTAAAATTTGTCTGCTCTTCAAAAATAATAGAGTGATGAAGTGGAAAAAGCAAGAATGGTGAAATAAAACAGGCCTGAGTTCAAATTTATATCCAGTCACTTCCCAGCTGCTTAAATTGGAGACTGTCTTACTCTTTGGTACTCAGGGCCCTTGTCTGCAAAACAAGAATAATCAGACATATACCTGGAAGTGGTTGTACAAGTTAACACATAAAATACTTTTCACCTTCTCTGGCCCATAATGTAAATGCTAGTTACTTCCTTTCCTTTGATTTCCATATAAGTTGCAAATAAGATAATTATGCTTTAGTTTTGTGTGTGTGTGTATAAGTCTCAATAACGGGGTATTAAATTGTTAAAGAGTCACACTTTTTTTTAATAAGGTAGAATATTCTCAATATAGTCAATTCTCACAGTTGTCCACATGTGGATCATTTTAAATTATAAATCTCATGTTGCCTTCCCCTGAAGCTAGCATGCTTCTTCTCAACACAGATTCCCCTTGCTAATAATTAGCAGTTGCTCCCAGGGGGGAAAAACACTCATTTTAATGTTAACACAAACATTATTAAGATGGTAAATCTTCTCCAAAGATAAACAACGCATTCCAAAATTGAAAATAAATTATGTTGTCATTCTCTGACCACCCTATCCCCAAGTCCCTACCCCTGCACAGATAATTAAAAACTGACAACTACTAGGAAAGTTTGAAAGCCTCCATCTCTTCTATTTTCAATAATACTGCATAACTTTTAGATAGTACTTCATGCTGAAATTCGCTATGTTAAAATTCATTTTCTTTTTATATTACTGGCTTGTTATCTATTTCTTCATAGAGAATTCTTTAAGCTCTCTTAGAAATGTTTTCTAAAACTTAAATATGCTTTCTAAAATAATTAAGGTCCCAAACACAAAACTAATTTACAAATAACTGAGTTCTACAAACCTACATTCTAATGTGGAATAAGAGTAAAATTTTTTAAATGTATAAAAGTATAAAATATATAAATAATTTCACTAAGGAACATTAAATAGTAGTAGTAGCTAATATTTATTGTCTTATCTACTATGCACAAAATCATCCCATTAATAACCCTTTGAGATAGGCATTAGTCCCAATTTATAATAGGGAAACAGAATCTGAGAAACTAAGAAACCTCTAAACACACAGATTAGAGATTACAGTCTATGTCTATTGGAATCCAAAGTTAACACTCTTAATCATTGGTGTTTTAATTAGGAATCAACTAGTTCTTCTTTCAGCTAAAATGGAATAAGCAGTACCAGACAAACCCTCCCACTGTAAGGATACAAATAATAGGCAAAAAAATATGAAGCAACTGATTTCAGGGAGTAAATGATAGGCAGACTTAGACTGTAATCCCAGAGAAAAACAAAATATGTGAGATGTCGCTCACCATTACCCACAAGATGATTTTCTGACTAGAGTCTGTGCAAAGCAGTCAAACTGAGGTAGCAAAGATAAGAGTTCAGGGCAGCCAGAGTCCCACTCCAGTACCCTTGCCTGGAAAATCCCATGGACGGAGGAGCCTGGAAGGCTGCAGTCCATGGGGTCGCACAGAGTCGGACACGACTGAGCGACTTCACTTTCACTTTTCACTTTCATGCATTGGAGAAGGAAATGGCAACCCACTCCAGCGTTCTTGCCTGGAGAATCCCAGGGACGGGGGAGCCTGGTGGGCTGCCGCCTATGAGGTCGCACAGACTCGGACATGACTGAAGTGACTTAGCAGCAGAGCTGCTGGAATGTGTGTGGTAAGTCACTGAAGAGGAGGCAACCACGAAGAGAGGAAGCCTCAGAGGGAGGGAGGGGCTCCACAAGTCTGGCTGAGAGATGAGCTGTACATGTGCAGACAAGGCCAGTCAAAGCATGTAAGATAGCAGCTTTTAGTGCTGTGAAGGCAGAACAGAGACATTGAAGGTTGGGCAAAGCCAAGGAAAAGCCAAACTGGGGATGTTTCTTTGAGTTCTGCCCTGCCAGAGAGGAAAGGTCTCCTAACACTTTGTTAAAATGCCTGGCATCCTGCTGTGACACCCAAGAGATGTAAAGAGTAAGGACCATGACTTAGAGTAAGACCTACTCTAGACTTGCCCCAGCGAAGCCTAGAACCAAACCCCTGCAAGAGCCCGGTGGAAAATGGAACTCGTAGGCTTAGTCCTGCTGTTGTTGTTTAGCGGCTAAGTCGTGTCTGACTCTTTTGCCACCTCCATGGACGGGGGCTTGCCAGGTGCCAGTCCATGGGATTTCTTAGGCAAGAATGCTGGAGTGAGCTGCCATTTCCTTCTCTAGGGGATCTTCCCAACCCAGGAATCAAATCCACATCTCCTGCATAGCAAGCAGAGTTTTTTCACTGCTGAATCATTAGGGAAGTTCTATTAAGAGTCTTAGCAAACATCTTGAGCTTTGTATAGGTTGACACTGAGAAAAAGCAGAAAACCAAGCCTACCACAGGTTCATGACAGTACTCAAACTGCCTGGTAAAACAAGAACCTATATTCATCAAAGGAATATAGAATATGAATATAGAATCCAGAATATGCTACAGATTATCTTTAAAATCCAGTATTCAGGGTTTTTTTTTTAATGAGGTACAAATAAAAATAAAATGTGATTCACAGAAAAGAAAAAAGAAAGCATCAATAAAAACTGAACCTGAGATAGTCTTATTGTTGACCTTAACAAAATTAATGAAAAATATGGTTTTAAAGAGTGAATAAATATGAAATTTCAACAGGATAATTGAAACTATATAGAAGAACCAGATGGAAATTTATAGAAATTAAAATTACAATAAAACAAATGATAAATTATCAGAAGAACTTATCAGCATATTGAATATAGCAAAAGTAAGAGTTAATCAACTTAAAGACAGATCAGTAGAAATTATCCAATATGATGAAAAAGGAGATAAAAAAACTTAAAAATGAATGGAGCCTCAGAGACACATAAGACATAACACAGTCTAGCATGCACGTAGTCAGAGTCCCAGAGGAAAAACTAGTGAGTTTGGGCAAAACATTTTAAAATAAACAATGGTCAGATATTTTCCAAATTCAACGTAAACTACCTTCATACTGTTCCAAGAACTTAAAAAACACTCCAGTTAGCCTGTTAAGCCAAACTATATTTGAGCGCTGGTAGTCAAGCTACTTCAAGTCAAGGTAAATTCCTGATAGCAGCCAGAGAAAAAGACATATATCAAGAGAAAAGCATAAATGTATTCCATATTCACTAATTTCTTGTCAGAAACATGGAGGACTAAAGACGGTGCAATAATATCTTTGAAAGTGCTAAAATAAAAACAAATGACCACTTAGAATTGTATATCCAGGAAAAATAACCTTCAAAAATTTGTTGAAATTGAGACATTTTCAGATAATTGAAATCAGAGAATTCATAGACAGGAAAATTGCAATGTAAGAAATGCTAAAGAATGCCATACAAGGTGTATGAATTGTACTGTATGTAATTATTTCTGAATAAGGTTATTTTTTAAAATACTCGAATAGCTCAGGCTAAAAGAATATCAAGGCTGAGTAGGAAGCTATTATTAAGCATCAAATATATCTAAAATCGTGATAATGTGGGACAAACATCGGAAGGAAAAAAAGACATAGTTTCACACTTAGTGATACAAGTAATAAAAGACAGTTACATACTTAGTGGCCGGAGGTATTTTTTAAAATCAGACTGTGAAACTTCATAGTCATCTCAAGACAAGAAGTAGTCAACCGATAAGAAGAAATGACCCTAAGATAAACATGGAGCAAAACTCAGTAGAATGTGCTTCTTTTTTTTTTTTTGTCTTGTAGATAAGCTCACCATTGTGCACCATCCAAATGGTAAGTGGTGTTTATTAAAGAATTTAGGACTAAAACAAAACCCAGAACAAACCAACTTTTGTATTAATGTAAACCTAATGTGATTAGGCTGGTCAGTGTAAAAACTCACAGAGATTTTATATTTATATGTAAGGCAATTTGATATCCAAAATAAATGTGAGGTGATTCTAGAATAGCAATGCTAGAGGCATTGTGATATGGTAAAAGAAGCATGCACTTTGAACTCTGACTTGGCTCTTCAAACTTAACTAGCTGTGACCTTTGACAAGTCACTTAAACTCTTTACACCTCAGTTCCCTCATATGTAAAATATAGATAAGAATTCTATCATGGGGAATTGCTATAATGACTGATGATAACTGATGTAAATGGCGCTAACTTGGTAAGTGGGAAACGTTGATAGAGGAAGTGAACTTAGAATAAAACTTAATAGTTGGAAGGGTTCACTTTAGTGTAATAAGAGAGAAATGTGTGCAGAAAGAGAGGATCTGCAGGCCAGTAGGGGTGTTGTCTAAAGAGCTGTGAGCTCTGCCTCCAGCCTGAAGCACAGCACTGACCGTGGGAAGTGCAGAAGCAGGAGAACAGAGGTGTGTGGCTGGATGGAAAGTCAGAAACTTGTGATAGAAGCAGGAAGTGGCATGGGCCACGATGCAGTGGTAGGAGCAAACTTATAAAAAAGTGTGCTTTGCAGTTACCTGATCCTGGTAAATGGGGAAGAGAAGAAGGCAAAATCAAACGGAGGTTGTTATTCATGGTGTTGGATAGTTTCTGAGCTCATCAACTCCTCAATATGTGGGTATGAGAAATTAATAATACATATTAATACAAATTAATACATAATTGCCAAGGATGCCTTTTCAATATGCACATTTTATCTCTTTAGTGTTTTTTATCTTTACCCATATCCTACTCTTTGCATATATATTTTTTAAATGCTAAATAAAGGAATTACTAAATTTGTGAATGAATAAAGCGTTAGTAACAGCGTTTGTATTTCTAGGTAAGGAAAGTGCCCACAGTGAAAGTATGTTACATAACATACCCTTTGGCAGTAAGGTGGGTTGTGTTTATCTTCATTTTTATAAAATACAAACAAAGAACTTATTTGTTGAGAAAGAACATGAAAGCCTTCTATCCTGACTATGTTTTGAAACATTCCAACAGATATGAACTAAATAGGTTACATAAGCATTTGTGTGCAAAATACATGAGCAGTAATTTTAAAAACATAACTGTTTGTAAAAAAGCAAAGAAAGAACTTAAAGGAGAAAGGCACTGAAGCTAACATGTGCACAAACGTGTACAGACCAAATAAATTGTAGAGAAGTTATAAACACATCTTCTTTAGCAAAAGGAATATGATGAGTCTATTTGAACCACAGTTTATACAATCCTTAAAATCTAGTTTTGGGAAAAAATATAATGTGAAAATATTGTTCATATAAATATGTGTTGCTTCACATTGTAGTGTTAACTGAAAGTAAATTGCTAATGAGAAGCTAAAAATAACCCTAAAGAAAGAAGGTGCAAATGGAAAAGTCAAGACCAGTTCAAGACAATATCCTTGATGTCCCGACCACACACTTTTCTTCATAAAAAATTGCTCTATTCCAATTGTCCATATATGTGATGTAGGAAGTTTGCACTATTACCCGTTGTGTGGCAGCTGGATTTCTTGCTAAAATCCTGAATTAGGGCCCATTATAAACTAGTTTTTGTTTACCAAATTTTGATAACCCTTTAAGTTCTCCCATCCTTCAATATATCATAACATACAAGTTATGTTAATACATTAACATAAAAGTCATTCACTCTTAAGAACTGCTTGAAGTAGTTCTTTGCATTTCTGGATCATTCTGTGGCCCACCGGTGAGCTATAGACCTAATGGGTCTGTAGTGCATAGACTCGTGAGACACATTTGACTGTCGCAGAATTGTGAAGTACCATCTAGCTTTATGAAAATATCTTTGTCAAGCAAAGTTCCTTCTACAAGATCTGAAGGACTATTTTAAGAGCAAGCTTTTGGGTAAGAGGAAAATAATATAAATTCCCAACACTTATTCTCCCTCGAAAAGGAAATAAAATTTGAACTCAAGGACATTGACGTGGTTGAACTTGACAATGATTCTTTCCTTTTAAGATGGGAGACTATCTTGCCAGTTGCCTCTACAAAGCTGTTCTCCCGTGACTGCGAAAGGCTGCTATGACTTTGTCAGGTTTCTTTGTTCAGCCTTAAAATGGAAAAATGCTAATTCTGTGTATTTTTTCCTTAGCTTCCTGCTCGACCCCAGATGGAAAAAGATTTTGGTTTCTGTTGCAGGAAAGATCACTAAAGATGGTAAAATATCAGCTATATATCAACCATATTTTTTAGAAAACCTAAAGCAAGCTTATTAGGAACTTGAAAGATCATTTGTCTAACAAATGGAATACCTTAAATATTTCATTGTCTTCTCCTGAAAGGATAAACATATGTATTTTTCAAGCTAAAGGTGATTGTTCCGTAGAAAGATTTATGTGTAGGGGTGATTTTATGCTAGCTAATCAATTTTAGTTGATGATCCATTATTCGCTAATACATGTCCTGTGATCTTATTTTCAGGTTATTATAATGAAACCCAAGAATCTGCAGACACTTTCTGGGTGAAGCGAGCTTGCATTTGGATTGCCTGCTGTCTTAGGATAAATCTATGCTATGAAAGCAGAAGCAAGTTTTGAGTTTCAGAATGTTATTGCCACACTTTATTGGCATTGTACCTGCTTCAAATGAGTATATCAAGATTAAGTTTGAATGCTATAGAGCAGTTGCATTCTTTGAAAATTCTTGCATTTTACCTGGCACTTTGCTTATGAAGCGGGTATTTCCCATTTTTAAAATTAAAAACAAGAGCAGAGAATTTAAATGCTCTGTAGCAAAGTTATTGGGCCTATTTAAGGGGCCAACCTTATAGTTTACTCCTCCTACACTGAGAATAAACATAAAAAAATACAAATTTGTTTTATACATATTGGCTTTTCCAGTGGATAATCTATTTTCTGAATTTCTCACGTTCAAAACTCTAATTGTTATTATCAGATCATGCTTACAATAACCTTCCATTTTTCAGAGCCTGTTTGCATATAACCTTGAGAATATTATTTTTTAACTTTCTATATCTCAGATTAATATACATTTTCACAACCTATATTTTCTATTAAAAGGCCTACAATTTCATCAACCAAATTCTTAGAAGCAATTTATGAGCTTAAAATAGAATGCAGTTTCACCATTCTATGATTTCTGCCCACAGTTGCTACAAATAAAATGAATGTTTAAAGCTGTCTGACTTTTCAAAACAAATGTATGAAATTAACCTCTGAAGTCTTTTGCTTACTAGTTTACAGAGAGAAGTCCACCAAATTTCTTTAATAATTTTACTGTGTAGGGCTCATAAAATAAACACACAAATTATTTTTTTCTAGCTTCTAAACAGTGAGTGATAGGAATATCCAATATTGTAAAGTAATTAGCCTGCAATTAAAATAAATCAATTAATTTTTAAAATACATGCATACTATATATACTTAATACATACAATAATGGAAATTTTAAATACATGTAACCACCATTCCTAATGTGGTTTATAAGGGGAAAAAATGCAATTCAATAAACAATTTAGGATTTAAAAAATAGTAATAAAGTGATTCTGCAAAACACTGCCTGTAAGTTTCTTGTGACCATTAACACTCTCAAACTCAAGTTTTAAAAAAGAATATAGTTGTTTGATCAATCCCTAATAGAAGGTGATTTTTGATTATGACATCTGGAAATTTGGTCCATAGTTTCACATTTAAATTTTCAAGAAATGGAATGCTCCCATTTGGTGCTTCAGGTGGTAAAGAATCTGCCTGCAATGTGGGAGACCTGGGTTCGATCCGTAGGTTCAGAAGATCCCCTGGAGAAGGGAACCGCTATCCACTCCAGTATTCTGACCTGGAGAATTCCAAGGACAGAGGAGCCTGGCAGGCTGCAGTCCATGGGTTCACAGTGAGTCGGACACAACTGAGCAACTTTCATTTTCATTTCTGTGGATTGTCCCACCCAAAGAGTCAGGAAAAGCAATAGGAAAATTGACTACTTTTCTGTAATTTTCTAAATCTTTAAAATTTAAGTGTGTCTATTATCTCTATTGGACTTCCCCAATAGCTCAGCAGGTGAAAAATCCTCCTGCAATGCTGGAGACACGGGCTCAATCCCTGAATTGGAGAGATGCCCTGGAGGAGGAAATGGCAACCCACTCCAGTATTCGTGCCTGGGAAATTCCATGGACAGAGGAGCCTGGTGGGCTATAGTCCGTAGGGTCGCAAAGAGTTGGACGCAACTGAGTACTAACATGCTGTGTATCTCTAACATGAGAATTGCCATTCAGGCCTGTGACTACTACGTACAGTTCTACTGTTGACTTTATTCTTATTAAAAATGTGAAATCCATTAACAGGTAAAATGGCAACTCTTCTAATTACAAAGGGCTTAGATCATTTCTTCAGTTCAGTTCAGTCGCTTAGTCGTGTCCAACTCTTTGCGACCCCATGAATCGCAGCACACCAGGCCTCCCTGTCCATCACCAACTCCCGGAGTTCACTCAGACTCACGTCCATCGAGTCCATGATGCCATCCAGCCATCTCATCCTGGGTCATCCCCTTCTCCTCCCGCCCCCAATCCCTCCCAGCATCAGAGTCTTTTCCAATGAGTCAACTCTTCGCATGAGGTGGCCAAAGTACTGGAGTTTCAGCTTTAGCATCATTCCTTCCAAAGAAATCCCAGGGTTGATCTCCTTCAGAATGGACTTGTTGGATCTCCTTGCAGTCCAAGGGACTCTCAAGCGTCTTCTCCAACACCACAGTTCAAAAGCATCAATTCTTCGGCGCTCAGCCTTCTTCACAGTCCAACTCTCACATCCATATATGACCACAGGAAAAACCATAGCCTTGACTAGACGGACCTTAGTCAGCAAAGTAATGTCTCTGCTTTTGAATATACTATCTAGGTTGGTCATAACTTTTCTTCCAAGGAGTAAGTGTCTTTTAATTTCATGGCTGCAGTCACCATCTGCAGTGATTTTGGAGCCCCCAAAAATAAAGTCTGACACTGTTTCCACTGTTCTTACCTGAGACTCTATTAAGGGTGGAAGTGGGAGGTAAAGTATGAATGTTATTCAGTCCTTTAACACAGAAAGAAATCTAAAGTCAGGACCTGTAAGTCTACTTTCTGAACTGGGCTAATTTAGAATAAAATGATAGGGAAAATACCTTTAATCATCTCTTCCCTAGAGTTCTGGCCCTTGAAATTTTTTGACTTTGTCATCACAAAGAAAGGGAGAAAAAGAAACCTAAAAATAACTGAGGTCCCCACTATGCCTCCTAAGCCACGGCTCCTGCCCTGCTTGACCTTTTGGGGCTTCCCAAGTGGCGTTTGTGGTAAAGAATCCACCTACCAGTGCAGAAGACACAAGAGACTCGGGTTCGATCCCTAGGTTGGGAAGATCCCCTGGAGGAGGAAGTGGCAACAACTCCAGTATTCCTGCCTGGAAAATTCTATGGACAGAGGAGCCTGGCGGGCTGCAGTCCATACGATCACAAAAGTTGCACACACCTGAGCACAGAGGGCAGAAGAGAGTTTAGAATCGGGATCAGAAAGGAGTTCACAACATGCCTATTGCATGGAAGGAAGAGATGAAAAGTGGAGAAATGCCAAAGCAGAGGAAGGGTAATCCAAATTTAGGAATGATCCTGACTGAATATGTCCAGAAGGAGGCTTCTTTTTTTTTTTTGGCTGCACAGGCTCTTCATTGGCACTTGGTCTTCCCCTAGTTGTGACGTGCAGCCTTAGTAGCCCTGAAGCATATGTGATCTTAGTTCCTTACCTGGGGATCCAACCCACATCCCCAGCTTTGGAAGGTGGATTCTTAACCACTAGATCATCAGGGAAGTTCCAGGGGCTATATTTATAATTTCTGGGCTTTCTCCCTAACATACAGAATACTCTCCATCAAATCTGAGCCACATTACAGAAGCTTTTCTAGTGGTGGAAGAGATCGAATGTCAAGATCTGGACTAGAAGACTAGGAAGATATGAACTTTCTTTGGCGATTTCAGGCATTTAAGAGCCCTAGTCACTACCAGGAAGGGAAGACCTGTATGGGAAATCTGATGATTTGTGCTGATTCTGGAAGCCTGAGCAATCTGTAGGTAATATACCCTAGCTTTCCCATCATCCCTTCCTCAGTTTGGATTCATTCCTAAGCCGTTGCTCTTAACGTACACGAGAACTAGCCCCCTCCTCAAGTTTTTAAATTTATTCAACTCCAACTTCTAGAGAAATTTGGATTGGAATTAAATGTTATCATAAGAATTTTACATTTAATATTCATTTATTTTCTACTTAATTTTTTAGTTCAAAAAAGCATCATCTAGACAAGGGCTTCTCACCTGAGGCATTTGGCAATATCTGGAGACATTGTCATTGCTGTGACTGTGGAGAAGATGCTCTTGGCATCTAGGGTGTTGAGACAATGAGCCCTAATAAATATGTTATAATCCACAAGACAAAAAATTATCTAGAATATCAACAGTGCGAGACTGGGAAACTCTGATCTACACTATAAAGTAAAATGGGATCAACACTTAAAAGAATGTTGTTAAAAGTAAAAACAGTTAATTTTATATGGAATTTTCTGGAAGTGGAACCCCCCATGATAGTATAAATCAGTGTTTTTATTTTGAAGTACATATGGCATAACTTGAATGGACCGTTAAAAACTCAAAAAAAATGGATGACTCTAATACATTTTCATAAATCAAACAGAGTATTCTACCAGTGGAGACTCCAGTTTTTAGAAAAGAAGGCTGTTCTCATGAATATGATCTTGTACCTTGAGTCATGATTATATCCTATTCGTGCTCTTAAGTGTTTGCTCACCTGAGTTCCTTCTTATAATGCTCAGGAGGTCTGATTTTAATAACTTGGACTTCCCTGAATTTTTATGCTTAGAAAAGCATATTGCTTTTCTAAATTGGTAAATTTTTAAGAAAGTGGTCTGCTCCTGAACCTGAGCTAGTAGCTCTCAGCCAGTTAACACAGGGCTGATAGGAGACCCCAGTTGCTGTCTTTCTGTAACTGTACCTGCCAACCATATTTGTTGGTCTGCCTTGTTTTGTGGGGCTGACATTTAAGGCAAGGACTGCCACACAAAAAAACACTTGGAACTTCTCCAGTGGTTCAACGGTTAGGACTCCCCACTTCCGCTGCTCGGGGCACGGGTTCAGCCCCTCATCAGGGAGATCCTGGAGATCTCACAAGCTGCGCAGTGGGGCCAATAAATAAATAGGCCTCAAGTTTATAAATTACAGCATATGATTTCCTCAGTATTCTTACCTTCAAAATGTAAATTCTTACATAATTTCACAGGTATTAAATGACTTCCTGTACTTACATGCATTCAAAAGTGTGAGCTTTCGGACTGATCTAGTTTTCATATAGCCTCAGCTATATCCCAGCTATGTAAACGATGCCAGTTTTTCAGTTTCCCAGGGCCCTATTTAATCATTAGTAAAGTGGGGTTATCAATACCAACATCAGCACAGGTGGTTTGAGAATTAAAAGTAAAAAAATAAAACTTTATCATCCAAAGAAGACACTTTTAATGGTAAAATGAAGTATTGCTAGTGATTATGATTTTAAAAAAGCAGGCATAAACTTGGACTACCTTCAGCAAAAGCTGAGATATATCATCACTCTTCTTAAATGAGATGTAGGTGCTTAGTACATTTTTGGTTCCAAATGAATGCTCAGTGAAGATAGCTGGCAAAAGATAATCCTTTTTGAAATGTGAATACAGTGTGATACACTAGGCTAACTTGTTGTCTGACTGGCTCTTAGGCGCAGGATTATAGCATATGATTCAAATCCATATCATTATCTAGAAAACCAATGATTAAAAAAATATTGACTGACCATCTGGATCACCCATAACCCTCAGCAGCCTCAAGTAGAAAGTCTATCAGTGGTACAGTACTGTGGTACATACTGTATTTTCCAAACTGTGTTACCAGGAACTCATGAATATTCAATTAAAAGGGTTTCTATGATCCAGTGAGGTGGGAAAGTGCTATGCATTTTTGTCTCTTTTAGAAGAGCATATTAGACATCCAAGTATTGAAGACTAATCCTGCAGTAAAGAAATCCATACAGTTTAAAAAACACTGGCTTACATTTTATGTATACGTAAGCTGGTCTCATTTTCCACTTAATGGGAGAAGGAAAACTGGCTGAAAGATGCTTGCTGTAATATGCTGAGATGGAATCTGAAACCAGGGTTCAATGGGAAACTGAAGATCAGTGATTATCAAGATCAATCAGCGATGTTTGCCATGGGGAATGGTGGGGGATGGTAAGAGTTGTGAGTATATACATGAGACTTATTTGGCACTCAGTATTTGCACTTGGTTAGCAAAAAGCTACTTCCTTGGTGGCTCAGATGGTAAAGAATCTGCCTGCAATGCAGGAGACCTGGATTGGGAAGATTCCCTGGAGAAGGAGCGGCTGCCCACTCCTGGAGTATACTTGACTGGAGAATTCCATGGAAAGGAGCCTGGCGGGCTACAATCCATGGGGTTGCAAAGAGTCAGATGCACTGAGTGCCTAAAGCTTTCACAGCACTAGCATACAGCAAAAGATTAAGTCCTGAATTTTGCAAATGATAAAAGTTGGTTTCAGTCAGAATAAAGATCTCTTGTCTTCAAATAAATGAATTAGTGAACAGATTTCTGAATACAGCACTGTAGTTCCTATTATATGATTCTTGGTATATCGTCAAATCAACACTAAATTTTGTTCCAGTCAGAACTAAGGTAAGACCACTCAGACATGTTATGCAGTGAAGTGTATCAAACGGTAAAACAATTTCTGAGTCCATGGAAATGAGTGGGATAGTTTTGCTCAATTTGCTTTCTGTTGCAATAGGTGATCCTTGGAGAGAGAAATTATCCTTAGCAAATTAACCAACAATGTCCGATGGATTATTTCCTTATTTCTCAAAGTAGGGGTGGACATGTCAACTGTGATAAAAAGTGTTACAGTTTTGCCTCTAGTACTTTCTCTTTTCTTCACTTGAGAAAAAGAAAGACAAGGGATGTGGGAAGGTGTAAGCTGAGGCTGTGTTCATGCCTGGTACTCAGTGAAAGCATCTGCAGTCACTAAGGAGCCTTAAGCATCCTTGCAGGACACTGACGTTTGTCATAATGTTGCAAAATGAGATGTTTTGTAACTCAGACATGGCAAGTTCTGCCCAGTACCTCCCAGATATTCTGCATTAGCAGACATGCAGAATCCCAGCAGAAGACTTGTTACTAAGATTGACATTGAAGAGCATAAGAACCTTACTTATGATCACCATATGTTTTCTTCACCTTGACTTCCAAATGTTATAGTACTATGACTATATTTAATTTTGTAAGAACACTTATATAAGATCTGCCCTGTTAACAAATTCTTAAGTATATAATACATTGTTATTAACTAGGTACAATGTTGTACAGCAGACCTCTAGAGCTCATTTTTAGTGAAATGTTTATACACCTTTGCAACTGGATTTTGGTCTCAGGTTATCTTTCAGGGTTTAACAAAACAACTCATCTATATCCATGAGAACTATTTGCTTCATCACCTTCTTGAAAAGCATAATAGAAAAGCAAGCATTATGCTTTCCTGTAGAATAAGCTAGTTCTTCAGTCAGAAAAGCAAATGTTCATTAAGGTTCTGCTTATGTTTCAGCCTCTGAAATGGAAATGAAACAGCAGAATTCTTTGGAATGTGGCAGATAAATATTTCCCAAAAACATCTTTTAAAACCGCAATAGAGTAGCAATAGTTTAAGACCAGAGAGAAGAGCAAGTCTAAAAGCCCTGTGGCATGAGGGAACAAAGAGCATCTGAGAAGCTAAAACCCTCAGGATGCCCAGGGCACAGACAGCAAAGGGATCACAGACTATGGTAAGATTAGATCGTGCAGGGCAATAGTAAGCATTCTGTTTTTTCCAGAAAACAATGGAAATCATTAGTGGGTATTCAGCAAAGAAGATGAGACATTTGCATTTTGAAATGAACACCTCAGCCACACTAGGGACAACTGGAGAGAATATAACAAACCAGATAGAAATGAATTGTTCAAGAACAAAGCCTCCTATTTGTTGCTAGTGTTGAAGCTACATGTGTTCTATGCTATGCAATGAATTACCAAAAACTTAGTAGCTTAAAATAAAACATTTGTGAGACAGTTTTGATGGGTCCTGAACCTGGCCATAGCTTAGTGGGGCCCTCTGTTTAGGATCCCACAGGGATACCAAGGAGAGGTAAACCAGGCTGAATTTTCATCTGGAGGGTCAAATGGGAAATAGTCTGCTTTCAGGTTGCCCTGCTAACAGAGCACAGTTCCTTGTGGCTGATTGACCGAGGGCACCTGATTATTCTGGTTGGAGGCCACCCTCATGTCCTAGAGACCTCATGCAAGTACTTGCCACGTGTTGCTGTTTTTCAGTTGCCCAGTCCTGTCCAACTCTTTGTGACCCCATGGACTGCAGCACGCCAGCCTTCCCTGTCCTTCACTATCTCCTGGAGTTTGCTCAAACTTGTGCCCATCCAGTTAGCGATGCCATCCAACTAACACATCCTCTGTCACCCACTTCTCCTCCTGCCTTCAATCTTTCCCAGAATCAGGAAGTTTTCCAATGAGTTAGTAGTTTGCATCAGGAGGCCAAAGTATTGGAGCTTCAGCTTTAGCATCAGTCCTTCCAGTGACTATTCAGGGTTGATTTCCTTTAGGATTGACTGGTTTGATTTTCTTGCAGTCCAAGGGACTCTCAAGAGTCTTCTTGCCACACGGATGTCATCAATGTAACTGCATACTCCATCAAGCCCACAAGAGCCTCTCATTTCAGGAGGGCACAGCCCCTCATTTACAGCTTTTACCTGAGAGAGACAGGCTCACCCAAGATATGTATTTTTATTATCTGAAGTTGAACTGATTTGGGACCATTAATTACATCTGACAAAACTTTTCGCTTTCCCATATTCTGCCATGTAGGAAGAAGTCAAAATTCCTACCTACACACATTGGGGGAAATAATTAACACCAAGTGTGGCCACCAGGGGGCAGGAATCACAGAGCTGCCTTAGAATTAACGTTCACCACACCACAGTCAAACATGACTGAAGTGACTTAGCAGCAGCAGCAGCAGCACACCACCAAATGCTTACATTTAATATAACAAACTATTGAAAGCTAGTTCCAGGCACCAGTGGGACCTTCCCACACAGACCTGATCTTTGCATGTTAATAAGAACAATACTGAGAGAAGACTCCTTGCCTTGAGATATTCATAATGCTTCTCCATAAATGTGTGTTAGTCGCTCAGTTGTGTCCAACTCTTTGTAACCCCGTGGATTGTAGCCTGCCAGGCTCCTCTGGCCAATTCTCCAAGGAAGAATACTTGAGTGGATAGTCATTCCCTTCTCCAGGGGATCTGCCCAACCCAGGGATCAAACCCAGGTCTCCTACATTGCAGGCAAATTACCATCTGAGCCACCAGGGAAGCCCGATGCTTCTCCATACTAAGATTTATTCCATTTCTTCTATCATCCACCAAGAAATGACTGCCCTGTGTTCCTTTGATATGTTTCAGGAAATTGTGATATCTCCCTTAGTATTTCCTGGTTCTTTTGCCAACTGCATCTGTTTTTACTTTTGTGTTAACCCAGTGTTTTCCCCCAACATCACAGTCCCTTAGTACAGCTATACATTTGGCATCGAAAACCAAGAGAGGGGAGCCCAAAGAGAGGTGTGAATGATATTCTATCAGTATGACTTTCTTGAACTCTGCAAGTTTCCAATAGATTTGCCTATGTGGGATTCCTCTGAATTATGCAGACTCAACATGGTATCCAACACTGTTCACAATGACACTCAAAACAACCAAAAATTTGAGAAAACTAAAATTTCATCTTCTAATTTTTAAATCACTCATTACTTTCCTGTAATCAAAGTAGCACTTTAAACCCTATTTAAGGTGCTCAGTACAATTTTTTAGAGCAGCAGTGAAAAGCCATTGGAATATTTCAAGCAGAGAAGTTCATTCTGACTGCAGAATGAAGAACGGATTATAGAGAGGCAAGAGCAGAGTCATGGGGCTACTGTGTTATTCACAAAGCAATGGTGGCTTGGATTAGGGTGGTAACTCAGGTGATAAATAGGTTTGTTTTTATACATATTTTGGTAGTAGTGTCAACAGCGTTTGTTATTGGGTTTGATATGGAAGTAAGAAAAAATATATATGAGTAAGCGTAGAAATTTTTTACTTGAACAGTTGGGGATGTTGGAGAAGGCAGATGGGGGGAAGGTTTGGTGGATTATATGGTACTGGTCAAGCCAATTCATCTAACTCTGGAGACTTCCTTGGTGGTCCAGTAGTTAAGACTCCATGCTTCCCATGCAGAGGGCAAGGGTTTGCTCCCTCGTCAGGGAAACTTGATCCCACAGGCCACAAGGCACGGTCAAGAAAGAGAAATCTAATTCTCAGTTTCCTTGTGAAATGGAACCAAGAGAAGTAGCATCTCATTGGGTAGTTTTGAAGATTAAATAAATAATACTTGTGAAACACTGAAACTTGGTAAATGCTCAACAAGCCTTGAATTATCGTCATCTTTAGTCAGTACTTACCTTGAAATACAATGAGTAAGTAAAGCTGAATTCAGTATCATTAGGGATATTACAGTTGAGGTGATAATAGTTCTCTTTGTGATAAGTATGGAAGTTAAAATTTTATTTTATAATAATTTTTGGATTATGTGTCTAAAGTCCTTTAATCCGTAGGGATCTGTATCACATTTTGACAGTTAAGCTTTCGACACTTATTAAGTTACCTGTGAATTTAGAATAGTTTGAGGAAAGGTTCCTAATATTTTTGTTCATCTCATTAAAAAAAAAAAAAAAAAACCTACTGAATGCTATTCTGAGTCTTCAAAATAAACTAAGGGTGTAGGATAGGGATTCAGAGTCCATTTTCATCCCTTTCTAAGAAGACGCTGTATTTAAGATCCTGGGAGTCTGTCGCTTCCATTTGTCAGGCTCTCCAGCAGGAAGAAGCTCCATGTGATATATGTTCCACCAGTGAGACAGTCTCAGGGGAGATATGGACGATGCAGATGAGAGAGAGAGCATCTCCCTCTCCAGCTGTGGAGGCTGGCCAAGAAGTCGGACTCCCGGTATTGGTGTTGGTGGCCGATGGGATCTGTATTCGAGGGTCTGGTCACCAGCTTCGAGACTGAGGCACTAGCAGTGGCATCAGTGATGGTAACAAGCACAACCGCTTCCTGACTTCTGGGTCTTAGGGACAGTAGTGTTAACCTCAGCCAACTTTAGCTCTTTGAAAGACATTATAACCTATTCATTCCTTGTCTTAAATTCCTTTTTGATTTAAATATCTAGAATGGCTTCTGTTCCCTAAATGGAACTCTGACTGGAATACCGAGTTACATCGAGTCAAATTTAACCATTTCACTAGTTTTTATATAACATTTTTCTTGACTACAGTTTCCAATTTATCGACCCTGTTGCCCAATTTTCATTTCAGTCACTCAATTCACATTTTAGGTTCTTATTTGGTGTTCATTAAATAAATAAATGTTATGAGGTCATCATATGGGTTATCTGATTCGTAAAATAATAACTTATTCCTCCTCCAGCCGTCAAATCAATCTAATACAATATTATCAAATTACTCAGAAATTTACAATTAATATAAAATCCTTTTGAACTTTATATAATCTAAGCATGTCTATAACACCTTAGAGCATAATTTTAGTAAATTTAATTGCCAGTATTACCACAAGTGCAACCAAATTTTTATTCATTGACTACCTAGTTATGGAATTTATATTTCTCTTTATTTCTTAAGAATATTTAGTTAAATCAAATGACCTTCATTAAACTCATTTTTCATCAAAATCTAAAAATACCAAGTTACACATTCAGGAAGAATTTCACTTACATCTATAATCAAGGCATCAGCATTAAATGATTCACTGGTTAGTTCTTCTTTTGTTAGTTCCCTTTACATAAAAATTTTAGATTGTGTTGAATATGATTATTTCCTCTTTAAATATGTTCAAACCCTCATTATTCATAACCTTATAATCAGACTTTAACCATACTTTGAAGGTCCAGATTGCAGAAAAACAAACTTTAGAAAGCCTGGCACCAAATGAAACATTTATTAGATCTGTGGCTGGATCTGATTTTAAAAATAGTGGATACACAAAGGTAAAAATACAAGTTTTTAAAAAGTCAATGATTTAAATACTAATGGGTGACCCAGATTAGTTCAAGTCTCAGTATCATCTGCTCAGATCTATTTTCCTTCCCAGGCTGTGAGACTGAGCAAAGTAAAGGGATCCTGACACCAGCACTTAAAGGAGAGCCCTGTCCATCAAACGCAGTGGTCCACAGAGGAAACTCGGGATAGCTTTTTGATCCATTTTATTTACCTTGGAACTAAATACCAGGATTTTCTTGAGATCAGGGGCCATTATAGATTTGATAAAGAAACAACAGAAAGCTGGAAATAAGCTCTTCTTGAAACGATGACAGTCACCCAACAGTCCCTGCACACCGTGGTTTGATGTCCTTGGAGGAAAGGGCATGACCTTATCAGTGTTACCAGTAAAATATGACTCTGATCTTTTGGCACAACATTTTACATCTTTGTTCTCCACAGAGAGGGGATAGTGCCAGACTGGGCACTGTGTTCATCATCTCCTACTGAAAATGCATTTAACTTCTGCCTTTAAGCTGTCTGTATTCTTCTTTAACCAGCAAAATACCCTCTCTCACACAGATTTACTACATGAAGAATCCTTTGATCTTCACTAAATCTGTCCATTATGGAAGGGTTTTTTTGGATTGTTCTCAATTTTACCCATACAAATTTACCCACCCAGTACTTGCTAGGCATGGTGGTACAATGGAATATTAATATTTGACCAATATTAGCATTAGATTTTTAACATATTTTTGAAAACAGTTTCCTTCTGCTAGTATCAGCCACCAACACAAGGCACAGATAACACACTCATAGTTGGTAATTTTTAAATGGAATACATGTACACCCATAGTGGATTCATGTTGATGTACGGCAAAACCAATACAATATAGTAAAGTAAAAAAATAAAATAAAATAAAAAAATAAATGGCACTTTATCAATTGCCCATTCTCCATAAAAAAAGACTGCATAGAAAACAACCATAAAGCCCCCTATCATGCACTATGAACCTTACTAAACTCAAAAGTGTGTAGGTGGCTCTGCTGATCTCTACAGGCTTTGCTCACATATCTGGGGGTCAGCTGCCTGCCCTAATCTAGGATGGCCTGGGCTAGCACTTCACAGCGTGGCTCCTCCCTGAGTGTTGTCTACCTGCAGCATAGCCCTAGCACAGGCTTAGAGCAACTGCGGGAGGCAGGAGAGAGATGACAGTTGCGTGAGTACTTTTCCTGTTGTATCAAGCTTCTGCTGTTGCCACGTTTATAGCATGCCACTGGCCAGAGTAAGTCACATGGCAGACTCACAGTCAATACAGGAGAGAATAAAAAATTAAATGGTAAAGGACAAAGAAAGAAGATGAAAAACACTAAATCAAAAGGATCCACGCACCCCAATGTTCAATGCAGCATTATTTACAATAGCCAAGATGCAGAAACAAACCAAACGTCCATTGACAGAGAAATGGGTAAAGAAGACGTGGTACTTATATACAATGGAGTATTAGCCGTCAAAAATGAAAGGTTGCCATTTGCAATGATGTGGATGGACCTAGATGATATTATGCTTAGTGGAGTGAGTCAGACAGAGATAGACAAATACTATATTCTATCACTTACACATGGAATCTAAAAAATAAATGAATAAAATAAAACAGAAACATAGTCACAGATACAGAGAACAAACTAATGGTTCCCAGTGAGCAGAGGGAATGGGAGAGGGACAAGATAGGTGTAGGGCATTGGCAGGTACAAACTATTATGTTTAAAACAAATAAACTACCAGAATACATTGTATAGCTCAGCAAATATAGCTAATATTTTATAATAACCTTCAATGGAGAATAATCTATAAACTATCAAGTCACTATGTTATATACTTGAAACTAATATTGTAAATCAACTATAATTTTTGAAAAGAGGTGAATATATGGAGGGGTGAAAAAAAACAGGCTTCTTAATACAATAAGTCTCCCAGAGATACTTCTTAACATCAGTTTATCACATGAAAATGTACACAAAACCAAAAAGGAAAGTTGTATTATTAAAGTCGCAAAACCCAAACTAAAATGATAAGGACACATTGGGAGCAACATTGATACTTGTATCTCTAATGTTAAACACATTCAAATCTATAGGAAAGCACCAAAATTCCAATGGTAAGTTCTCAAAGGACAGCAACACAGAGGTCATGTAAGTAATGCAAGTTGTGAAGAAATACACAGAACTAATGTTTATCCTCATTTGTGATCAAAGACATCAATTAAAGCAAAGCTAAGGTAGAATTTACAATTCGTATATTGCCCGCCCCCCCATAAAAAGCTTAATCTTTCTTATTTATGAACTTCAGGATCTTTCTAATCCCTAAGAAATGGAGCATTTTAATTTGGTGCCATAGATCTTTCCTCCAGTCAGCAAACATTTGTTCTGTTGGGCTCTCCAATACCTGAATTTCCCACCCCTCTTCCTATTAGGACTGCCATCATTCTTTTTAGAAAATTTCCCAATTGACTATATTTTTCACAAGAAAATTCCAGTTTTATCGCGTCCACTGCAGCCTCCCAATTCATGAGCCAAGTGTGGCAGATTCTTCCTCAATTTGCCCTTGGCACAGTTCCCTACATTCTCTCCACCACTCATTCCAGGGCTGCAGATTCAACAGTTGAGGTCAAAGTAATCCTCATACACGACAGAGGTCAAACTGTTCTTATGGCATGACCCTGGCTGCAATTCTGCCTGCTCATCCCTCAGAGGACCCCTACTTCCTGTCCTTTCTGCTAGTTCGGTCCTCTAGGTCCCATTTATTATGTCATTTCCCAAGCTCTGAGATGGAGATAAATACCCACAATAAATATCCGTTGGCTCAGATGGCTGGGGTTGTTTTTGTGCTCATAACCAACACTCTAGTCTGGAGAAATCGAAATACAGAGATTCCAGTTGGATGTATCCCCCTAAAAGACACAGTGTTCTGATCTCCAGGGAGTGGGACCTGATTTGGAAAATGTCTTTGCAGAAGTTATCAAGATAAGATGAGGTCCTACTGGCATAGGGTGGGCCCTTAATCCAAAAGACTGATGTCCTTTCAGAAAGAGGGGAGACCCTCCTCTGCACAGGGAGAGAATGCTCTGTGAAGACACATGCAATCGAGGGAAGAGCAGTCATGCTGCAGCTCCAAGCCCAGAGCTGCCGAGGATCCCTGCCAAACCTCCAAAGATAGGGGGAGGCAAGGAGGCATCTCCGAGAGGTTTCCAAGGGAACGTGGCCCCAGCAACACCCTCATCTCAAGCTTCTGACCTTCAGAATTCTGAGACAATGCTTTTCTGCTGATTTAAGTCCCCAGTCTGTGGTGCTGTGTTACAGCATCGCTGGGAAATATATGATTTCACTTGTTACCAATGATCATTATGAACCACTTATCATGGAAACATACATTACCATATGGAAAATAGACAGCCAATGGGAATTTTCTGTATGACTCAGGAAACGCAAACCAGGGTTGGGGAACAACCTAGAAGGGTGAGGTCGGGAGGGAGGTGGGAGAGAAGTTCACGTGGGAGAGGATATGGGTCAACCTATGACAGATTCATGATGATGTGTGGTAGAAACCAGTGCTATACTGTAAAGCAATTATCCTTCAATTAAAACTGAACAAATTTTTAAAAAATTATTAACCACTTATAAGAAGCTAATTATATATCTGTAGCATAAATCTTTTCCTAGATAACTCCTTGTATGATGTTTTTCATCCACCAATCCCAAACTTTTGCATATACTAAACATAAAAATAAGAACCCAGTTAGTAGATAGGACCACACAAATGAACAGGAAGCACAAGACAGAGTGAGATTACCCTAAGAAACTAAGGATTTTCTACATTATCCTCTTCTTCTCAACACTTTACTTACCTCGTTATCAACTAATGAATAAAAATGTCCCTCCGATCATCAGTCAGGTGACTTTTCGATTATGTTCACTCACTACGTTGTGTCTGACTCTTTGCAACCCCATGCACTGCAGCACGCCAGGCTTCCCTGTCCTTCACTATCTTCCGAAGTTTGCTCAAATTCATGTCCACGGAGTTGGTGATGCTATCAAACTTTTTGAATACCATATAAATATTTACCAAAATAAATTGAGTGTTTGACAGACCAAGAGTCATGTACTATGTAGTAGCACAAGGGTCCTAGGAGATCTGGATTTTCACCAAACCAAAGCATCTTATTTCATCATAACCAAAGCATCACCTACCCTGAAATGATTATGAATAGGAAAAGTAGGTATGACATGTCTTCAGTTATATTCATGTTCAATGTCCTATAAAATGATTAAGATAAATGAGATGGAAGGACATTAAAACAGAATGGACATGGAGATACTCACTGAGTATGACCAGAGGTCTTAAACCCTGACTGTGTTACCAGTTGACTAGACAGCAGTCAGGGTAATTAAAGTGAGCAATGATAAGATTTTTAAATTTTCTTAAAGTTTTATTATATTTGACAGAGTTCAATTTGCCTGCAGTTTACTGGGCAAACACAAATGTGTGTTATAGGTATAACACTGGCTTTTTTATTTTCTGCTGAGATTTTCATTATATATTAGCTTCTTAGTCATTTCAAAATTCCTCGAATTTCTTTCTGATGCTGTCATTTCTTTTAGCAACTGGATAGAAGCAGCTGAAAGTATTTCTTGGTCTTAAATTAGAGTTGGCCATGACAAATGTTCCTGCAAAAATATAGGATGAATCCCACACATTTATCACGGCATCTGGGCCATGTTTGTTTCTGTAGGACAGAGGAGAGGGTAGAAAGGATTCTTATGTTGGTAAACTGAAAGTCTAAGAATTACACTTGCCATCTGGGATTGCTTTGACAAAGATACAGGCCTGTTCTTCCCACTTAATTACCAGAATGAAGTATCATCCTGCAAAGACAATGATCTTCATGATCAAGACTTAAGGAAAGCCAATAAGAAAAAAATACTTTGATTTAAATGTGGTTGGATTTTTTTACTGTGACATTCAACAAGCTTCTCAAGTTTTGAGCAAAAATTTCATGCACACATTTAGCCTATACAAACAAGAAGTTACATAAACCCCACATAATTAAAGCAATTTATATGGGGCATAAACTTCATGATGTTTTACAGTCAACTTGTAAGTAAAGAAGTCAACTAACAGAAATAACTTCTCTCAGCAAAAACACTTCTGTGGTTTGCAGAGTTCCAAAATACCAGTCTTTAAATATGTACTATTCCACCAAGTGCCGAAAGAACAACAAACTAAATAGAGCAAAATATGGCCTCAATTTAGAGATTTTGGTAAGGAAGGAAAATGAAGACCTATTTTTATATGTGCTATCATAAAGAATCAACTTAATTTCTCCAGCACTGTAATTTCATTAACTCCATTAGGGAATACAATTTCAAATAAAAAGCTTAGGTTCACCTAAAACTATTGACCAATTAACTCAATGCTAATACTTCTGGTATTAAATCTACTGCATTCCAGATATACTCAAACTTTTCCACTGCAGGATCTTCCTTGTTTTATAATAGAAATGGTGCACTTTTCAGGTCAGATGGGCAATTAAGAAGCATGCTAAGTGGCTGCCTGAGGTCATAACTGGAACAAGGACTCAGAAATGCTGCCCCTTATGGAAATAACACTAATTCGGGTTCCTTCCTATTAGCTGCGTATCTGAGTAAACCTTAGCAGTAGACCCACAGTAGAGCCCCTTATTGAGCTGATGTCCACCAGCAATATCTCAGGGAACATGCTGTCAATCCCCAAGATTGCTTTGACAGAATTATTACAACAGTGAACATTTGCCCTGAGCACCAACTTGACACAATCCTTTGACAAGCAGTTTCACTCATGCAGTGAAGAGAACATACATACATGATTCTTGCCTAATTGACTTAGTGGTAGCTTAATTTAGAAATGATATGGATAAAAGCTAGTAGTAGTATCAATTAATTTTCTGATTCTGCATCTCGTAACAGATAACCAACTGCTTTTCAAAATCAAGTCTCAAAAACATTTTTTAAAATTAACTGTACTTTTTCGATGCCAATTGTGAGGACACTGATCATCTTAAGGCTCACAATACTTTATTTTAAAATGAGAATTTTCATCTTCGGAAAGTATCCTTAACTCTTCTTAGGAGAGTGGCCAAGTTATTTGGAGGAAATCCTGGGTCTACACAATTGAGGCTTCCCCATGGCTCTGCGGGTAAAAAAATCCATCTGCAATGCAGGAGCCACAGAAGACACAAGTTCAATCTCTGCATCAGGAAGATCCTCTGGAGGAGGAAATGGCAACCCACTCCAGTATTCTTGCCTAGAGAATTCCATGGAAAGAGGGGCCTGGCAGGGTATAGTCCATAAGGTCAAAGAGAGTTGGACACAACTCAGCATGTCAACAACAACAATGTTACTATGTGCTAGCAAAAAAAATATCAGAAATAGCATATATTTTACACCACTTCAGTTATGGCATGCAGAGTAGTTACGACGCTCTGGCAAATTTTCTTTAAGTCATGCTCCTCATGGAAACAAAACAGCCCAAATGAGCAGAGCCATTTGAGTACATTAGCCAATTGCAGAATAATAAATGGAGGAAGCTTAATGAAACATTTGCTAAAACTGTCAGGCCTCAACATAAAACTGGAAAGTCTGAAACTAGCAAAAATGCCTGAGAAAATATATAAAATTGCTAGGTTAGCGCCGAAGAATTGATGCTTTTGAACTGTGGTGTTGGAGAAGACTCTTGAGAGTCCCTTGGACTGCAAGGAGATCCAACCAGTCCATTCTGAAGGAGATCAGCCCTGGGATTTCTTTGGAAGGAATGATGCTAAAGCTGAAACTCCAGTACTTTGGCCACCTCATGCGAAGAGTTGACTCTTTGGAAGAGACTCTGATGCTGGAAGGGATTGGGGGCAGGAGGTAAAGGGGATGACAGAAGATGAGATGGCTGGACGGCATCACCAACTCCATGGACATGAGTTTGAGTGAACTCTGGGAGATGGTGATGGACAGGGAGGCCTGGCGTGCTGCGATTCATGGGGTCGCAAAGAGTCAGACACGACTGAGCGACTGAACTGAACTGAACTGAATAAGGAGTCAGGCCTATAATTACAGTGTGTTAGCCACAGGTGGGGGAAGGGGCTAATGGTGAGGTCCTCCTTCAAAACAGAACCTGCTGCAAAGAGCATGAGGTGCTGAGAGCTCAGACTCCCAGCTAAGGCATTCACACTGAGGCCATGCTGCCTGGACCCTCCACCCCACCACCTGCCCCCACCACCATTCCAGGCTGCTCCGAGCTGGCAGGTGGGGAACTGCAAGCCACCACATGTAACCAGTGCAGGAATATTTTAACAAACAGCTTTGGCTTTGGATGGCCCAGCATCCTCACCGAGACTTTCTGGGAGTGGCACGGCAGCCTTCCTCTCTTTCAGCCTAATGATCCTCCTTGTTTTTTCACAAGTGTTGGGCATGCAATGCAGTCTCCATCCTCTCACCTCAGTTCTCCCCTTTATTTTTCACAGGCAATCCCTTCCCCTCCCCCTCCCCCACCCCTCCCTCGCCATAACTCGCTTGCATTTCTGATTCCATCACTGTGTCCACTTACTGGAGGATCTGAACTGATGCCAACAAATATATAAATTAATGTTTGTTCTGGCTTATCCTGCTGAGAGACAGAACAATAGCTGAAAATTTTTATTGAATTGTAACCATGGAGAAAAAATACCAACAGCTCTCCCCTTTACTGAAGCATATAACCATTTCCAAAGTCTTGTTTCTTTTTCAAGTGGTTGCTTCCCCTTAACCATTTCAAATAGAACCTTCCCTTTTCTTTTCCTTCCTACTGTACCCGTTACTGCATCTCTCTGTCTAGCTCAAAGTAAAATATATTCTGTTGATATCGATGTAGAAGTTATATGGATGAGGTGCAAATATACTTTTTCTAATAGACTTAAGCAATTAATACTTAAGAATAACTGTTCACACTAGATACACACTAGATTGTAAATGGCCATGCTTTCGTGTTTTGTGCTTTTCAGTACAGGGAGAAAGAGGTAAGTATACATTTAGAAGTGAAGTTAGCTCAATATAGGAACATTAAGTCTGAAATTAGCAAATAATCTTGGCTTCAGAGGTGGTTAATGCCCCAAAGCTAAGTCATCTGATCACAACTATCAAATAAAGTCTGCATTAGGACTCATTCAGGACTGTAAATTTGCTTTTGGAAAGGACATTTGGAGGCAGTTCAATACTTCGTTAGCAATTATTTTTCAAGCTTCCATTCATTCCAGGTTTGTCTACATGATCAACCTCCCTTTCCCGCATGATCCATGACTCTAAATTATCCATTTGCATCACTTCCGTATAAACTCTTATTTTCTTTGTAAACAGAATGGAAACCGTAGGCTAATCAGACCCCCCATGATGCTGTGGACATGGAAGATGACTTTTTATTAGAAGGTTGAGTGGGAGGATAGTGAACAAGTGTCTGCTCCATCCCCTGAGTGCCATCTGCATTTGAGGGCACAGACAGTGCCCACCCGGAGAGCTCTCCTGCCCACAGAGACGCCCACACACTGCACCACCGACAGCTATGTGAGGATGAGACGCTAAAGCTGAGCAAAACACGGAACTGCACATATCGGTCATCAGAAGATGCTGAGTAAGCCCCCAAGCAGCCAAAATATGAGGCTCATTTTAAGTTTTAAAATCAGCTAACTCCTCTGGCAAAAATGAGTTTTTCTGTTTTAAAGCCTACAGAATCTCTAATTCCCAATCTGTTCAGAGACTTACCTCCCTTTACAAACTAACAAAAATAGATATGCCACCAACCTCTGAAACTCAGAAGAAGAAATAGAAATTGCCGCTTTAGAGTTTCTTTGCAACTCAACATCTTGCATTAGATATGAGGAAGCAAGTCACATTTTCTATCCTTTGAGAAAGGAAGAGAAACAAGGTGCTCTCTGGAGTTGATCTGAGTGAGAAATCCCACCTTTCCTGACTCTAAAACACAAAGGGTGTCCCTGACAGAGAAGTGAAAAGCCTGAGGGAAATTGATTGGAGATGTGTGTGAGTGTCAGGGATTGGGGGTTGGGGGGACAGACAGAAAAGAAAGACAAAAAATAGAAAGGAATGGGAAATGAATAAATGTAAGTTAAATCCATGCTTGTTTTCTACTACTCCTGAAGTGACATAAAAACACATTTTGTTGGTTGTTGTTGAGTCCCTCAGTCATGTCCAATTCTTTTCGACCCCATGGACTGTAGCAATCAGGCTCTTCTGTCCATTGGATTTCCTAGGCAAGAATGATGAAGTGGGTTGCCATTTCCTACTCAAGAGTATCTTCCTTACCCAGGGATCAGAACTGCATCTCCTGCAAGCCCTCTGCATTGCAGGAGGATTCTTTGCCACTGAACCACCAAGGAAGCGCAAACGCACATTTCAGTTCAGTCACTCGTCATGTTCAACTCTTTGTGACCTCATAGACTGCAGCACACCAGGCTGTCCATCATCAACTCCCGAGCCTGCTCAAACTCATGTCCATCGAATTGGTGATGCCATCCAACCATCTCATCCTCTGTCCCCCCCCTTCTCCTCGCGCCTTCAATCTTTCCCAGCATCAGGAAAAAGCACATTCAGACCATGTTAAAAAAAAAAAAAAAAACACTTTTACTTATAACCATCTTACTTATAAAATGATTCCAACATGCTAATAAATGTTAGTAGATTTATCTGTGACTTTCGACTATTCTTGTTTTAATCATTATATTGTCTAGTGTTTATTTCTTCAGAAGACTGCTGAAATACATACCAGAAAAATATTATCTTCCTTTTGGTTGAGGTGGGGTGGGGAATTGTCCAGAAATAAAGTCAGTGTTCAACTCCTTATTCTGTATTAACAGATCTGCAATTAGAGCTCAGAACCTCTTTTTGGATTCAGATATAGTCATACGATGACTGAATAGAAAACCAAACATTAGTGACAATCATGAGCTACTTGGTTAATAGAGCAACTTTGCCCTGTGTGCGGCCTCAGTCCCTCATGCAAATTGACTGCTGGTGGCTGCTCCTCTTATTTACTGCCTCTGTCTGCCCATCAACAGTGAAGACAGTTGGTCCCCAGCTAAGATCTCTGCAACCTAAGACAGTACAGAGATGAATACTGATGTAAAGCTAAAAGCTTTATAGAAATTATCATTCCAGTATTCAGTTCTTTTATTTTTCTAAATTGTTAACATATCAGAACTGAAAACTATCCTCTTCACTTAATTTGAATCTATGCTAGATGATAATAAAATGAATTGCTTTCTGAAAAATCATACTTGGTAAGATGGTGAACAATCATTTTCTATTTGGGGGAATCAGAGGGATAGTTCAATCTCTCATATGGTTTCTTCCCACCTGCTTCATAAGTCCAAACTCTTCTTATCACCTACAGCCTGGCCAGTTCTCCATATAAGTTTATGATTACATCCTTAATAAGATCTGCATTGCTAGTACCACAAGAGTCACTATAAAGCATTCCATAAATAATTTTGAGTACAAATAGATAATCAGAAGCCTGGGAGAACCCACATATGTTAACCGGATACCAGACTTCAGACCCTTTCTCATTAGTTCAGTGGCAAAAATTGATTCATCCAAGCAATTATTAATATCTAAAATACCTGAACAATTACAAATTAGTGATTATTTGAATTACTTGAAGATTATTATGAATGTTATTAACAATTGTAATTTATCATCGTCAATTCTATAGATTCTAAAAGAAAGAGGTTCCAGTAGAAACACATCAAGAAGGATGGGGATGTGAATGATATAGGAGCCATAAACTTTGAGAAACAAACCATCAGAAACAGGACATATGATGTAAGAAAGAAACATCAACATTGGGAGGATTTTAAAGACACATCACATCCATTTCACATGTCCACCTAAGTCTCGTTATTGCTAATCTTCTATGCTCATCACCAGTTTTAAGGTCAAGTGCTTCAAGTATATTTTCCTGAGATGGGCTGATATAGAACCACTTTGCATTCTTTGTCTTTTGTTTTAAAGAGATTGTAGGTTGAAAAGTAAAAAGTCTTTATCCTTGATTTTAAATGGATTAAATTGCATGTGAGAATAGAGTGTACTGTTTCCTCCTCCTATGTTTTCATAATTGGTGCCCAAAATCAAAATAGAAATGGTGACACATTCATAGGACAAGTTGATATATTGTGTTCAGAATTCTTGCTATAACACAAAGTGACAGATGACAAAAAAAAATAATATTGAGATTTGTTAAATAGAAACCTAACATTAAGAAGTCATTAAATTATTCTACTCAACTCATCAAGTAATGCAATTGAAATTCACTCCTAGTCTAATATACTACATCTGTGAATAAAATGTGTTACTCAGGTGATGTCTTATACTACCTAGTGCAAATTTAATGCTTCTCCTGATGTAATTGTAAAATCTGTTTATAATTTTATTTTGCTTGTTTATTTACTCAACATGCATTTATTGAGAACTTACTTTGTTCCAGGATTGGATATACAGTAATGGACCAAACTGACAAATTCTTCACCCTAGAGATCCTTACATTCTCCTCCTGGGAGATAGACAATTTTAAAAAATAATCTATAATAACTTTAAGCTAAGTGGAGATAGATACTTTGGCCACCTCATGCAAAGAGTTGAATCATGGGAAAAGACTCTGATGCTGGGAGGGATTGGGGGCAGGAGGAGAAGGGGATGACAGAGGATGAGATGGCTGGATGGCATCACCGACTCGAGGGACATGAGTTTGGGTGAACTCCAGGAGTTGGCGATGGACAGGGAGGCCTGGCGTGCTGCAGTTCATGGGGTTGCAGGGAAGTCAGACGCGACTGAGCGACTGAACTGAACTGAACTGAAGTGGAGATAAGAACTATAAAGAAACACAAATCAGAGGAAGGAAACAAATCACAAATTGCCATTTTATATATTGTAGTCAAGGGAGGAAAAATGATCAAAGATGGAATAGCATGAAGGGCCAAGCCCTCTACTGACACAGATAAAGAACCTTCCAGACCCAGGAAATTGCATGTCCAAAGGTTTAAATTTGGGAATATGCTTAAGTGTTTAATGAAAACCAGGTGTGCTTAAAGTAGAATGTTTGAGGGGGAGATTATAGAAATGTCAAAGAAATATTTGAAGGACAAATCACCGAGAGCCTTAAAAGTCATGATAGGGACTTCCCTGGCAGTCCAATGATGAGAAATTTGCACTTCCACTGCAGGGTGCCTGGGTTCGATCCCTGGTCAGGGACTAAGATTCTGTATGCTGTGCAGTGTGGTGAAAGAAAAAGAAAAAAAGTCATGATATAAGTGTTAGGTAGGTAGAACAGGGAAAAGAAGTCCAAAATGGTGGTGGCCACAGACAAGGAAGGGAAAAGCCCACGAAAATGAAACAGAAGAAGGTCCGAGGACCGGAGTGAGGACCTCAGGTAGAGCAAACAACACTCCTGGCCGGCCCAATTTACATAGGACAGGCCCAGGGAGAGAGAAACATATAAATAGAGGAGCCAGAGCCAGAGCCAGCTCTCTCTCTTTCTCCCGGGTGCTGGGGCGCTCTTCTCCTCATGTCTTTAGATCGACGTGCCCTCACGCCTCAAAGATGGATTTTCCTGCCATCTTCTAAATAAAATAGAGCTGTAACACTGAGCTGTAACACTGATTTGTCTAAGAGCTATAACACGGTCCATTCGAGACCTGAGAGCTATAACACCGTCTATCCAAGACCTGAGAGCTGTGACTCGCCGAGGGGGCTTTAATGTCCGTCACTCCAAATCTTTGTTGTGACAAGACCGAGAACCGAGGAACATGCACTCGCGTGACGTAAGGAATACAATAGTAATTAAGGTTTCTATGTTTTAGAAGACGTATAGAGCAAATTTCGATGAGGACTTTTAGCTGCTGCAGTGATCAATGTTCTTTGCACTTTAAGAGTTGACATTTGACTCTTAACATTGTAAAGAGCTATAGCAGAAGAAAGGGGAGTAGAATGGAAAAGTTAGGAAGGGGGAATATGTTTGGATTCATGGTAGAATACAGGCTTCCCTGGTGGCTCAGATGGTAAAGAATCCACCTGCAATATGGGAGACCTGGGTTTGATCCCTGGATTGGGAAGATCCCACAGAGAAGGGAATGGCTACCCACTCCAGTGTTCTTGCCTAGAGAATCCATGGACAGAGGAGCCTGGTGGACTACAATCTATCGGTTCACAGAGTGAGACAAGACTGGGCAACTAAGCACAGACATAGTAGAAGATACTTTCCTCACCGTTGTGCAGAGTGACCCACCTCATTGTTAGGAAAGGTGGCCATGTGACAGATTTTCTCCACATGCTAGAATCTGGTCTTACTGAGTTCAGGTTCTAGGGACTTTTTCTACTAAGAAACAGAGTTTTACAATCTAGTCAGCATAGATTAAGAACATCGGTTGTGTCCTGTTAGACACATAACATCTATACATTATAAGCAATCATGTCTTAATGATGCCAGGAATTACAACATTGGTTAAAGCAGAAAGTGAATTGAAACCTCCTTCTTGGATGATGAATTAAGATGATGAACACAGAAGAAGAAAATGTGTTTTCCTATTGTACAATATTTTTCAGGTTCTCGTCACTTCTGCAAGTGACCCCTGCTTCTTAATCCAATTTGGATGGTCCAATCATTTTCCTCATTAATCCATTGTGGAGAGCTTCAGTAACAATATTAAATGTACATGAACCAAACACTTTACCAGTACTGAGAAATCTTGCTTATAGACTACTTAAGATATAGGTTTTGCTGATGGAAAATAAGAATCTGTCCCATATATGACCCAATCTATACACTGAGATTGAGAGAGAAGCCTGAGACCAATAATTTGCGCACCTGATTTGGAAAGCGAGCCCATCAGTTGAAACCAAACTTCATCTGCCAGTAATAAGGTGTTTGCCAGTTATCAAGTATAAATATCTAATCAACGTAATAATGTGCTTTCTTTGGACAATGCTCTCCCTCAACCAAATTCCAAATGGACAGTCAGTTGCGAGATCTAATGAAGCTACAGTCCTGAGGGCAAGCTAAGTTTGGAGATATTAATTTCAGACTGAATGGGCCCAAGGCACCCACTCCGAGCAACAAAGTCAGCTTTCCACACATCTCAGGGGGTGCCACGCGTTTCCACGCTGGCCATACCTTTCCACATTTCCTCCAAATGTTGTTCTCCTACAGATAGAGTTTGCACTGCATAACCCTGCCCCATCCCTGGCTACAATTTATTGGACCAAATTACCACCTTGTGGTAATAAGAGAGACAACTTATCGACTCAACAGGAGGCCATTAGGATGTCTTCAGACTTTTGAACAGAGACACAAAGTTGGAATGTGATTCCAGCGCTAGAATGAAAGTCCAAGAGCCTCCTAGAACTACCCTGAATTCTTCCTGTGGCCTTATGCTTCAATATTTCCTTGAATTTCACAAGCTACTATAGGATTCTTGGTTTTATTTGTTTAATATGAGAGGAATTGCTGTGGTTTGAAGCCACAAAGCCACATGGACAATGTCACCATGGAAACACTATGGACATCTTTGGTAGTATCACTCATTGATTCAATGGTGTAAACCTAGCACCTTCTGTGTGCCAAGCACTGTTCCATGTGTTCATGATACAGAGGAAAACCAGACAGAACAATCAATCACTTTCACAGAGCTTATGTTCTGGAATTCTTCCACAGCAGCTCTTTTCTTGACATTTTGTCCAGATGACTACATAAAAGCCTGATTCTTGTTTCCATGGTGTTTATGCCTAAATATCAACAATTCAAGGATGACAGAATATCATTAAGCAGATGTATCTGTCTTCCTTAATATTCTCCATAATACCTAGCAGGGGACTCACTAATTTAGCAGTCTGCTTATAAGCATGTGTTTTGATGTCAAGCTAGACTCAACTTCATGTCGTAGCTCAATATTTACAAACAATGTGACCTGTGTTTGAAACCAACTTTCAAACGTATACACAAATGACATCAATTCATCCTGTAAGAGTGAAGTAAATTAACCTCTGTAAAGCACTTACCACACGTTTGACGCAAATTCAATAATCAGTAATTTGTAGCTAATACAAGTACAAAGAACAGCATAAATGATTCTTGAAGTGAAAGGAGGCATACAGGATGGCCCCTCATTATTGCCCATCATTCCTGCTGAGAGAGTATGGTTCTTTTTGAGCACATCCCCCAAGGTTGAAACGTTCCAGACAAGGAGGCAAGGCTCAGGGAGGAAGTCTTCCAGGGGAGCTGGTTTTCTGAGTGCTCACTTCTCCTGCCGGCTCTGCAGCCCCCTGGTGCCTTTACACTCTTGTTTCCACGTGAATGTGTCATCTGGGCAGAGGAACTGACCACATGGTCTGCCATCATCTCACAGTGGAACACAGGTTTCTCCTCTTCAGTACTATTGACATTTTAAGCCAGGTGATGTGATGAGGGCTGTCCTGTGCATGTCAGGATATTCAGCAGCATCTGACTGGCCTCTACTGGCTAGATGCCCATAGCATCCCAATTCTAATAACCAAAAATTGCTTCTGGACATTACCCAATGTCCCTTTGGAGGATAAAATCACCCCCAGATGAGAATAACTGGATCATCAGGGTGAAGGGTCATCTCAGCAGCCAATCACTTGGAGTCTAAACGTAATGCGGATGCTTCAGAGTTGAGAAATGCAGCTTCTTTCAAGGCTGGATTAGGAAAAGTGGTTCATTTATATGGCTGGTTCTAGAACCAGTGGGAAATGAGACCCAAATGTATCACAAATTTTAACATTCTTATGCCTATATAGACAATTGTTTAAAGACCAAAGAGAGGGGCTCAGAGTGCATGGATGCCCAAAGAGACTCACACAAACTGCTCATAACTGCACTGAGGGAGGAAACCTTTCAGCTGTTAACACAGTTCTGCAAGTATTCCTCCAAAGGGATGCACCGTTTTTGGTTTTGTCTATTTGCATTTTTTTCAAAACAGTTTTACCACCCTATGGAGGACGCCAAATTAAGCAAGATGCCTGGATAACATTTTAGTGATTGAAGAAGTGATTTGCTTTCACCCACAAAGGCTTACAGCAGCTTGCAAGGTTGGCTATAGGATAAGTCTTAGAGGTTTAGAGACCTGTGCTCTCTGCCACAGCTGATTTGATACCTCAAGGCTGCTGTCATTGACCTGTTTTACTCAGGCTTCTTTTCCCATACTTCCCATTCTTTTCCCTTCTTACCCAGGCTTCTTTTCTTGAACACTCCTACTGTCAGAACATATAGATTTAAATATTAGAGGAGACTCATCACAAAACTAAATTAAAAGTGGTCCATCAGTGGCTCTCTGGTTTAAAATGGGGTTATTAGTGTTTTTCGAAGAGTGCCAAGTATCCCTTCACACCTGTCAGGACAAGCAAATTGTCTATATAGTCAGAAAGGCACTTTTCTGTGTGTGACTATAAAGTCTTATACAATCCCTCTCCCCAGGTCTCCATGGCTGTGATGGAGTCTGATGTATTCCAATCATGTCACAAACACATTACTGTCCCTTCTGAATCAGAACTTCCTGGCTAAGTTTTCTGGAGCTGCCTGCCAGAGTCCATCTCAGCTAACATCCTCAGGACACACTTGGATCTCTTAATGATGTAGTCTCCATAAGGAAAGAGTGTATCATATGCTGCCAGGAAGTGAAGGAGAGAAACTGTTCTCTTGCCCATCTCTGACATACCTAATCGGGCAAGCGGCCAAAGCTTGCTTAAAGTGAGTCCAATAACCTAGTGTTATTCTTCAGATTTTTTTATAGCTCAGAAGCTTGATGTATTTTCCCCAACTCCTAGCTTAATATCTGTTTTCTATTAAAACAAAGGGAAATATATCTTTTGATTTTACAAGTTCCCAACAGTGCTAACTTTGAATATTTCCTTCTATGTGTGGGATGGCAGGACAAGCTGTGTTCCAGTTCTTTATTATTCCTGACTTCCAAAGAGCTGAAATTGGTTCAGAGCCTCTTTTTTTAATATGACTGGCAAGTGAGGTAAGGTTGCAAGGAGAAACCTTATTTGTTATAGAAAAGAAACAGAAAATGTATATAAAGGAATAAGTGTAAAATTGTACAATAAGCACTATATCATTATTCTAACATATCTAATCACGTGGATAGTCAAGTATATGTTAAGTGCCTACATATGAATGAGTTCCGTTCCGTGAGCATGTTCATAAATCCAATTTGTTCCTAACTCCGATAAAATTAGCCTAGGTACTCAACGGGGTTCCCTCATAGCTCAGTCGGTAAAGAATTTGCCTGCAATACAGGAGATCTTCGTTCGATCCCTGGGTCGGGAAGATCCCCTGGAGAAGAGAATGGCAACCCACTCCAGCATTCTTGCCTAGAGAATCCCATAGACAGAGGAGTCTGGCGGGCTGCAGTCTATGGGGCTGCAAGAGTCAGACGTGACTGAGAGACTCAGCCACCACCAGTTCCTCACATAACACAGCTGGCTATGTACTACTGTAATAGGCTTATAATACTTTTCACACAAATTATGCATAAAAAATGCAGAAAATGAAGAAAAAAATTTCAGTCTTACAGTAAGTGCCTTGAAAAATGCAGTACAACATTTGGCATACAAGGGCTGGCATTGAGTGAACAGGCAAGAAGAGTTACTTACTTAAACAGGGAGAGAAGTTGGGAGATGGCAGAGCTGAAGTTGTGTCTGACTCTTTGCAACCCCATGGACTGTAGCCCACCAGGCTCCTCTGTCCATGGGATTCTCCAGGCAAGAGTACTGGTGTGGAGTGCCATTTCCTACTCCAGGGGGATCTTCCCGACCCAGGGATCGAACCCATGTCTCTTTTTTCTTCTGCACTGGCAGGCAGGTTCTTCACCACTAGCACCAACTGGCAAGCCCCGGGCTGAAGGATCTTCAGCAATAGAAGTTGGAGGGCAAGCTGCAATTTCACTCATGCCTGAGGTTGATAAAACACACCTTGGCATCTTTCAGAGTTGAAGGTTATGTAGGAGTCTTAGTGTACTTCCTTCCAATCAGTTTGACAGTAAACAGTGCCAATGATATGAAAAGATTTACTTTTCCCTGAAATTTCTCAAAACTATAGAGTATTTGACTTCCCTGGTGGCTCAGACAGTAAAGCATCTGCTTACATTGCAGGAGACCTGGGTTTGATCCCTGGGTCGGGAAGATCCTCTGGAGAAGGGAATGGCAGCCCACTCCAGTACTCTTGCCTGGAAAATCCCACAGACAGAGGAGCGTGATGGGCTACAGTCCATGGGGTTGCAAAGAGTCAGACACGACTAAGCGACTTCACTTTACTTTATAGAGTATTTAGAGGAAAAGATGAGGTACTTAGATATTTAGATTAAAAAAAAAACTATAACCAAGAACTATTTCTAAAAGAACAATTGGCAGATTAATTTCCTTGAGTTTTCCGTCTCTCTTCTACATTTGAGGGAACAGAATTTCAGGCAACCTGAAGCCAATGTATTCTCGGTCTCTACATCTAACTTCAGGACCATAGTAAAATAATATTGCTTTGTTCTCATCTCAGGATACCCACCTTGGCCACACTCACAGGAAAAGTTATAAAATCAAAGCCTAAGGAATATGACTTTGATTACCTATTCTTCTCAGTTATTGAGAGCATCCAGTTAAGAAAATAAAAATTAGGAGTCAAATCTAACCCATATTGAGATCAGATGTCCGCATTCTGTACTACAGCTGCTGCTGCTGCTGCTAAGTCGCTTCAGTCGTGTCCGACTCTGTGCGATCACATAGATGGCAGCCCACCAGGCCCCGCTGTCCCTGGGATTCTCCAGGCAAGAACACTGCAGTGGGTTGCCATTTCCTTCTTCAATGCATGAAAGTGAAAAGTGAAAGTGAAGTTGCTCAGTCGTGTCCGACTTTTAGCGACCCCATGGACTGCAGCCTACCAGGCTCCTCTGTACATGGGATTTTCCAGGCAAGAGTACTGGAGTGGGGTGCCACTGCCTTCTAGGTCACTACATCAAAAATGCTTGTCCAGGTAAAATGAGGATCAGATGAAAAGACGTGAGTAGTTGCATAAAAATCCTCCATTGTCGGTGGAAAAACAACCCCAGGGCATGTCCACAGACAGATATTAGCAGATCCAGCCCCTGGCAAAGAGGAAAATGTGTTGAGTGAGACACCTTGAAATGACTTAGCCAATGAGAATAATACAATCCATAGAATGCAAATATCACTTACAGTGTGAGGTGATTGTTTTTCTGAGTGACTATATGAAACATTACCTGTCATAAGACACTTGGTGAATCAGAGGCAAGAGAAATGTCAGCTGAATCCCAGGTTCAGCTCTCTTCTATGGCACCAAATGGAATCTTCTGACTCCATCCCCCAGACCTCACTAGTTGTGCCAACAACAAAAAAAATCATTTGTTCTGCTATTGCAACCACAGTTGTAACTCATTCTCTTTATTTACATATAACACACTTACTAAATATGAGATATAGGAAAAGAAAGACACAACAGCACTGTATTTTGCTATTATCTAAAACATTGCTCTATTTTTTAAAGGCTTAAGGATTCCTTTATCATGGCTTTCACATAACCTAAATGACAAAATCTTCTGTAAATGACATTCCAATCACTTCTCCAAACTTATTCCTGACTTAGTTCTAGAAGAGGAAATACATTAAAATACTTTGAATAAAAAAGTTATTTTCTTTTTTGAGTCTCCTTCAACTGGAAGAAGCAAAATGTTCTTCCATGACTTGACAGCCACCCCATCCATATCAGAGTCAACTGGATTTCATGATATATTAAACTCTGGCCTTTTTCTTTTCTGATGACATGTGGCATTAGGCTTTGAATTCTGGACAATTGTTATCTCTTCTACATTGAAACACTCCTTGATCAACTGTTCCATTTCGAAGGCTGACATATTTCAGGTAGAAAAAAATGACTATTTTATTTATACTGCCCAAGTAGTCACTCTATTCTATAATCTCCAAGAATTCTCCTGTATTCAACTTATTTCCTTGAGCTCATTCACAGAGCATTGAACATATATTTACTGAACCCCTGGGAGTCAGCTGCTGTCTTACCTAACAGGGATACTATACACACAAGACCAGACTCCTTCTTCCCAACAGCTGTCTAGGAAGACAAAGAAAGCAAAGGGAATTGCAATGCACCATGACCCATTATATTCTAGAACTCAGTGACGCGGATCAGCACGCTCTGGGAAGTAATTATACTTCGCTTCATTTCTGTCTTCTTTACAGTTTAGCACTGTCCAATAGAGATGTCTGCAATGATGGAATTGTCTATAGCTTCATTGTCCAGTACAGTAGCCACTAGTCACATGGGACTATAAAGCACTTGAAATGTAATTAGTGTGACAGAGAAATTGGTTTTTAATTTTATTTCATGTTAACTGATTTAAAACAGCCTGCTATGGCAAGTGACTACCATGTTCAACAGTGTATGAATAGACAGAGATCCATGGTGCTAAATACAAACCATATTATCTGATTTAGCTATAAATTAGTCTTTGAGCTATAGAGATCCCAGGGAACTATTCATTACAAGTACTGTGTAATAATGGGGGAAAATGCATCAGATGGTTCAGTCAGATCGAAGGCAGCTTCCTCTCGGGATCAAATCTATATATGTGTTTCTGGTAGCAATCCATAAGGTGGTTATATAAGATCAAAGGCATAATTATTTTATTAGATTAGCAATGTTAAGGAAAGAGAATCTAGAAAATACAGAAAGTAAATGAATAGTCTTGCTTTATGTTTGCACATGATTCCTGCCCTTCTACCTCCAGCCCAATGGTCAACTGATGCAAGTCTGAATTCACTCAAAATTATTGAGCAAGGAAATGTTTGATTTAGAGAACTGTTAAATGTGCTCTGAAAATAAAAACACAGATTTGGGCACTGTATTTCAGTGTTTAAACTCCTCATAGCAAAGGTGCTGACCGACATGGTACCAAGGAATAAAGACTATAAAGGCAATGAATCAGCACAGGAAAGACAGGTGACGTTGCATTAGATTGCAGGGGAGGTAATGAGAGGCGTTTAAGGTAGGTCTCAATGTGAATCCTAGCTCTGATGTTTATCGCTGTGTGCCCTTGGGATATTTCCTTCAGTGTGCTCATCTGTAAAGTGAGGGTAATAACATCTGCCTCACAGATTGTTGAGAGAACCATAAATAATGTGCTCCAAATTCCTGATGCATCTCAAGAACCGGCAGTTATTATGATGATGACAGGTACATAACTGTAAGAATTACAGTCACAACAGCAAGTACCAATTGAATGCCATCAAGCCACTATTAAGTTTAGGACACAAGAACCTCTTTTTTTATAAGTGAACAACTATAAATAAAATGGAGTTCTGTCCCAAACCAGCAGGAGATTCACACATGTACAGTTACAAGGATACCAAAGAAACAGATCTCTCATCCATAAGTCTTACCTGTTATGGTCAAAATTCCTTTTCCCTGCAGTAATACTCTCTCAGAGTCAATGCGGAATGTGTAAGATATTCAAGAGAAAAATGGAAAGTGAATGGCTAATCAAAGAACTGAAACAGTACTTTTTTACTTGAAACTCAAATCATATGTATTATTAATATTTAGAGAGTATAATTTAACCTCAGAAAAAATTATCTAGGAAGAGAGTTGTTCTAGAATCAGCATTTGAACTCTCCCCGCTTCTGCCCCAGCATCTTACCCATTTGATTCTGCTACTATCGGCTGCCTTTCTAGCCTGTTATCAGACATTAAGGAGCAATATTAGAAAAGCAGTTAACAGGACAAATGGATGATAAATGCAAACTTCTGTTGACAAAGACAGAGAGGCTTAGAACCCTGCCCACAGCTCTGTTAGCAATCTTTCTTCTTTCAAATGTGGCTCTTACATTTATTTTACTAACAGTGAGATTATTTCAGTAGTAACTAGGAGATGGCAATTTGCAGGGGGAAAATAATGAGCAAATAGTGCCTCTAAACCATGTCCTTTGTACAGGCATTCTGCACTCTAACACACAGCAATTAACATCACAGTTGTGCCAAATTATTAAATTAATCTCAAAGCAATTTGTGTTAATGCTCTTCCTCTCTCTCCCCTTGCCTTCTCTCTACTTACACACATATAAATACAAGTAATTAGGCAAGTTTTTGAAAGTCGTAGGTAAATAAAATTCCTTCTTAAAAAAAATAAAATTTGAAACTAAAGGCTATATTTGTAAGGCCTCCTCAGACAGCCATTTTGCTTTTTTGCATTTCTTTTCCATGGGGATGGTCTTGATCCCTGTCTCCTGTACAATGTCATGAACCTCAGTCTATAGTTCATCAGGCATTCTGTTTATCAGATCTAGTCCCTTAAATCTATTTCTCACTTTCGCTGTATGATTATAAGGGATTTGATTTAGGTCATACCTGAATGGTCTAGTGGTTTTCTCCACTTTCTTCAATTTAAGTCTGAATTTGGCAATAAAGAGTTCATGATCTGAGCCACAGTCAGCTCCCAGTCTTGTTTTTGCTGACTGTATACAGCTTCTCTATCTTTGGCTGCAAAGAATATAATCAAACTGATTTCAGTGTTGACCATCTGGTACATGTGTAGAGTCTTCTCTTGTGTTGTTGGAAGAGGGTGTTTGCTATGACCAGTGCATTCTCTTGGCAAAACTCCATTAGCCTTTGCCCTGCTTCATTCTGTATTCCAAGGCCAAATTTGCCTGTTACTCCAGGTGTTTCCTGACTTCCTATTTTTGCATTCCAGTCCCCTATAATGAAAAGGATATCTTTTTGGGATGTTAGTTCTAAAAGGTCTTGTAGGTCTTCATTGAACCAGTTCTATGAAGTTGAGCTTCATAGAACCAGCTCAGATGAAGTTCAACTTCAGCTTCTTCAGCGTTACTGGTTGGGGCATAGGCTTGGATTACCGTGATATTGAATGGTTTGCCTTGGAAACAAACAGAGATCATTCTGTCGCTTTTGAGATTCCATCCAAGTACTGCATTTTGGACTCTTTTGTTGACCATGATGGCTATTCCATTTCTTCTAAGGGATTCCTGCCCGCAGTAGTAGATATAATATTCATCTGAGTTAAATTCACCCATTCCAGTCCATTTTAGTTTGCTTATTCCTAGAATGCCGACGTTTACTCTTGCCATCTCCTGTTTGACCATTTCCAATTTGACTTGATTCATGGACCTGATGTTCCAAGTTCCTATGCAACTCTTCAAATGAGGTGGCCAAAGTATTGGAGTTTCAGCTTCAGCATCACCCCTTCCAATGAACACCCAGGACTGATCTCCTTTAGAATGGACTGGTTGGATCTCCTTGCAGTCCAAGGGACTCTCAAGAGTCTTCTCTAACACCACAGTTCAAAAGCATCAATTCTTTGGCGCTCAGCTTTCTTCACAGTCCAACTATACATCCATACATGACCACTGGAAAAACCATAGCCTTGACTAGACAGACCTTTGTTGGCAAAATAATATTTCTGGTTTTCAATATGCTATCCTAGGTTGGTCATAACTTTCCTTCCAAAGAGTAAGCTTCTTTTAATTTCATGGCTGCAATCACCATCTGCAGTGATTTTGGAGCCCCCAAAAAATAAACTCTGACACTGTTTCCATTGTTTCCCCGTCTATTTCCCATGAAGTGATGGGACCAGATGCCATGATCTTCGTTTTCTGAATGTTGAGCTTTAAGCCAACCTTTTCACTCTCCTCTTTCACTTTAAACAAGAGGCTTTTTAGTTCCTCTTCACTTTCTGCCATAAAGGTGGTGTCATCTGCATATCTGAGGTTACTGATATTTCTCCCAGCAATCTTGATTCAAGCTTGTGCTTCTTCCAGCCCAGCATTTCTCATGATGTACTCTGCATATAAGTTAAATAAGCAGGGTGACAATATACAGCTTTGACATACTCTTTTTCCTGTTTGGAACTAGTCTGTTGTTCCATGTCCAGTTCTAACTGTTGCTTCCTGACCTGCATATAGGTTTCTCAAAAGGCAGGTCAGGTGGTCTAGTATTCCCATCTCTTTCAGAATTTTCCACAGTTTATTGTGATCCACACAGTCAAAGGCTTTGACATAGTCAATAAAGCAGAAATAGATGTTTTTCTGGAACTCTCTTCCTTTTCCCATAATCCAGCAAATGTTGGCAATGTGATCTCTGGTTCCTCTGCCTTTTCTAAAGCCAGCTTAAACATTTGAAAATTCGTGGTTCATGTATTGCTGAAGCCTGGCTTGGAGAATTTTGAGCATTACTTTACTAGTGTGTGAGATGAGTGCAATTGTGCAGTAGTTTGAGCATTCTTTGGCATTGTCTTTCTTTGGAATTGGAATGAAAACTGACCTTTTCCAGTCCTGTGGCCACTGCTGAGTTTTCCAAATTTGCTGGCATATTGAGTGCAGCACTTTCATAGCATCATCTTTCAGGATTTGAAATAGTTGAACTGGAATTCCATCACCTCCACTAGCTTTGTTTGTAGCGATGCTTTCTAAGGCCCACTTGACTGTCTATTCAAGGCTATGGTTTTTTCAGTGGTCATGTATGGATGTGAGAGTTGAACTGTGAAGAAAGCTGAGCGCCAAAGAATTGATGCTTTTGAACTGTGGTGTTAGAGAAGACTCTTGAGAGTCCCTTGGACTGCAAGGAGATCCAACCGGTCCATTCTAAAGGAGATCAGTCCCGGGTGTTCATTGGAAGGACTGATGCTGAAGCTGAAACTCCAATACTTTGGCCACCTCATGCGAAGAGTTGACTCATTGGAAAAGACCCTTATGCTGAGAAGGACTGGGGGCAGGAGGAGAAGGGGACGACAGAGAATGAGATGGCTGGATGGCACCACCGACTCAATGGACATGAGTCTGAGTGAACTCCAGGAGTTGGTGATGGACAGGGAGGCCTGGAGTGCCTCATGACGTGCCTCCCTCATGGGGCCGCAAGGAGTCAGACACAACTGAGTGACTGAACTGAACTGAACTGAACTGAAAGGCGATATATTGTGAGTACTAATCAGTTAAGTAGGAAAATTTGTCATAATGTCTATATAGATAAAAATACAGAGTAACATGGTGTTTTAAGAAATATCTTGAGTTAAACAACCTGGAAGTAGATTCTGCCTTAGCTTCACTATTTCTTAGCTAAGCTATCTTGGACAAGTTATACAAGTGTTTTAAACTTCAAATTCCTCATCTTATAAAGATGGAAATTACATTAGCAGCTATTTCATGAAGTTGTTGTAATGGTTATAAAGCCATGTATGTAACTATTATGTATAGAATATATAAACAAGGTCCTCCCATATAGTACAGGGAACTTTATTCAGTATCCTGTGATAAATCATGATAGAACAGAATATGAAAAAGAATATGCAACTGAATACTTTACTATACCCCAGAAATTGACACATTGTAAATCAACTATACTTCAAAATAACAAATTAAAAAAAAAACTATAAAACTCTTTGTACAGAGTCTAACATAATAAGGATCAGCAAATGGATAGGTATCTTTGTTAAATATATATAATCATTGTTTCTCAGGTGGTTTTAAGCAAATAATGAAAAATCATTCACACAGGTTAATATGTTTGGCATTATGTTTATGCAGCCAATCACATCTTCTTTTATTGTTCAACATATAAAATAATGTCAAACAGAATCAACAATTTTAAAAAATCCACATCTAAACACATTATCATAAATTATAAGAACATCAGAAACAAAGTGAAAATTATATAAACTATACCCTAGAGAGAAAGAACAGATAACCATAAAGAGAACAATAAAAATTGGTGTCACATGTCCAGGACATTGGAAGCAAGGAGACAATGAAGTAACATTTTTACACTTGTAAAAACATAATATTTGAACTTAGGATATATTCTGCTAAAATATTAATTTCAAAATGAAAGTGATGTAAAAATATGTTCAGACATAGAACTCAGATTTACTACACAAAAAAACACTCTTAAAATGTTCTCGAACAAAGTACTCATGTAAAAAAGAGAAAGCAATGTAAAAATACTTTCACAAGAAATGAGAAACAAGTGTGAATAAAGAAATTAAGACCTTTTTGAGGTGTAATATAAATAAGCAATTACCAAACAAGTGTCAGAAGACCAATTATACATCAATTGAAAGAAATACCAAAGCACATCCAAAAAGAAGAAATATTCATAAAAACCAGAATCAATGTCTAAATGGAGAATTCTGTGGTGGTACAATGGTTAAGCCTTGGTGCCTTCACCACTAGGGGCCTGAGTTCGATCCCTGGTCAGGGAGATAAGATCCCACAAGCAGCACAGCATAGCCAAAAAAAAAGTCTAAATGATACCAACATAAAAAAACTAAGAAAAACCTGAGGATGGAAACAGAACAAAGGCAATGATACCATTCCAAGGACATGCCTCCTTTGGGGAAAAAAAGAATAGTGTATTGACCTTTAACCTTAGGAAAAACCACTCAGAGAATAAACAGAATATATAACTTTCAACTTCAACCAAGAAAAATTCACCTGTTCAATGAAATGTAGGGATAAAAAAATGATAAATATACAAGTTAAACTTTCAAATTAAGTTAGAAACACAGATTATAAAATAAGAAACAGTAACATGTTATCTGTAATACAAAATTTTAAAGGAAAAGAATATTAAAAGGTTTAAAATAAAGAGGTGATATTTTAGACAAATTTGAACCAAAGGACAGTCATGGAAGCAATATTAAAACCATACAGAAGACAGACAGCACCAGAAGGACCATTATATACCTGAGGAAGTAAGAGTAAATCTAAATATAATTGTATGTTCTATATATTACATACTTATATATATTTATAATATCTTATAAACTATATAGTATAATATATAACATATAATGTGGCTTCCCAGGTGGCATTAGTGATAAAGAACTCACTTGCCAATACAGGAGACAGAGATGCAGGTTTGATCCCTGGGTCAGGAAGATCCCCTGGAGGAAGGCACGGCACTCCACTCCAGTATTCTTCCCTGAAAAATCCCTTGGACAGAGGAGTCTGGTGGGCTACAGCCCATGGAGTTGCAGAGTTGGACATGACTGAAGTGACTGACCATGCACACATAATTTATAATATTATTGTATATCGCATATAAGTATATTTATCCATATCTATACACTCAGTGGAGTCATTACATCTCCAAAAGGAGAAAATTCACATATAACTTAATTGGTCAGAATTTTTCTATGATCTAAAAAGAAAACAAAAATATAAAGCTGAGATTTCATCCTTGATTATTCCTGTCCCCAAACATTATGCAAATATCTCTTTGAGATTTATTTCCTTTCAGAAGAGGAAACAAGAATGCTCACTGTCACCTCTACTGTTCAACACTGGTCTGGAGAATAAGTAAAAGAAGCATTAGTTTTGGAAAAGAAGAGATAAGACTGGAATTATTTGCTGATGATATTATCATTTGTAAAGACAAGCAAACAAAAGTCCACAAACTACTAGACATAGTTAAGGCTGACATAAAAGGTTTTTTGGTACAAGATCAGCTTAGAAAATAATTCTCTCTACACCAGAAATAACAAAACATTTAAATAGAGACAGAGATTATAAAATAAAATTAACCTAATAAAGAAGGTAGACAGTTTTGATGAAGAAAAAGCAAATATCTTTATGAAGCAATATAAAAAAGCATCTGAGTAAATGGAGAAACATTCCATTGGCCTTGGTTGAAACAATTTGTTATTCAGTTCAGTTCAGTTGCTCAGTCGTGTCTGACTCTTTGAGACCCCATGAATCACAGCACGCCAGGCTTCCCTGTCCATCGTCAACTCCCAGAGTTCACTCAGACTCACGTCCATCGAGTCAGTGATGCCATCCAGCCATCTCGTCCTCTGTCATCCCCTTCTCCTCCTGCCCCCAATCCTTCCCAGCATCAGAGTCTTTTCCAATGAGTCAACTCTTCGCATGAGGTGGCCAAAGTACTGGAGTTTCAGCTTTAGCATCATTCCTTCCAAAGAAATCCCAGGACTGATCTCCTTCAGAATTGACTGGTTGGATCTGCTTGCGGTCCAAGGGACTCTCAAGAGTCTTCTCCAACACCACAGTTCAAAAGCATCAGTTCTTTGGCTATTTCCCTCAATTAATCTTTAAAGATGTTACACTCAAAATAAATTCCAGCAAGCTATTTGTAAAATTTGACAAATTGAGCCTAAAAGTTACTGGGAAGAGCAAAGGCCCATGAACAGGTGAACAGTTTTGTAAAAGAAGCACAGAGAAGAACTCATTAGTGACAGACCATAGAATCTTGAGGCCTGGCTGTCTCTTTTTGGTTATGTCTCCAAGCAAATTGCTCAGCTTCCTAAGCCTTGGTTTTCTCATATATATGATGAGTGTAATAATACAGCCTTTCTCAGTGGACTAGCGTAAGGATTAAATGAAATAATGTAGGTAAAGTTCCTGAAATGTAGTAAGCATTCAATAAATTTAAGCCATTGTTAATATTATATTGATGCATAGTTATTTTTGTGTCTTACCTTCCTTGCTACACCAGAATTGTTTAGCTATGAGCATTGAGAACTACGTATTTTTTTCTTCTGGAGTAAATAGCCCTTACCTATGGAGCCTCTTTTTTTACTTTACAAAAGGAGAAAAAGAAGACTGCTTTGTCTTTACTTACGGTAAGAAAATGAAACTCAGGGACGTTCTCTTCTTTTCTAGCCTTTAGAATATAATCTCAAAATGACGAAAAACAAAGAAAACAAAGCATGCCAGTAGAGACTTTACTGGGACTGGGTGATGTATGGCAGAAATATTGAACCCAAACTCTAAACAGACTGCCCCTCTTCGAATCCAGTATACTGATTTAGAAAGAGGCAACACAACTCAGTTAATAGGAAAATTCTATAAGCTTAATAACAAATTGGAAATTTTAAGGCCTAATAACTTACTAAAATATTCATAACAAGTCATTTCCCTTTTGTCTCTCACTTTATCTGTAAAATGGGAATAACAAAAAGTTCTTGCTTCCCAGCACAAACTCCTCAAAAGATTAATGAAGATGACAGTGCTGTACAAATGCTTCTTTAAAAACAGAGATAAGTGGTGGTGGAACAAAAGTCTGGCAGAGTTCCCAGTGTTCTCTGGGGTCAAATGGATTGCATATTGAAAAATTATCATCAGTGTTTCAAAGAAGCCGCACCACCAGCAATTAACATCAAAATAGCACAGATTTCTGTTCTCCCCTCATTGGTCAACTGCCTCATTCCTACCCATTGGCAAAAACCGCTTATGTCTTGAATGATAAGTTTTTCCTACATACAGATGGATCCAGGAGAAAAGAGTATGCCCTTGAAAAATAGAAATCATATTGAAACAAGTGGATCCCATCTGCTAAAAAATAAATATCATGGAGAAAAGAAACTGTACTCATTTGAATAACCACCAGGCATCATGAAAATTGAGCAAAGTAATCCAGCTTGATCTTTTCAGTGATTGCTCTGACAGCCTGCATTTCAGGCTGTTTCTAGAGTTTTATAAAATGTATATTTGAAGTGATGACCTAGGGGGTAGAATCAGGCACTGAACATGTGCAGGGCAGTGCCAAGATTTCACAGCCTGAACACTGGCAGTGACACTGAAGAACCACTACTGATAGGCATTCAGGGTTCTCAGGGCCAGGTGCTCCCATTTGTACTCCTGTGAATAAGGTGATAACCAAGGGAAGCACACAGGTCCAGAGGGGAGCAAGCAAAGGCAGGTACAGTTCAGTGGTAGAGCATGTTGGTGATGGACAGGGAGGCCTGGCGTGCTGCGATTCATGGGGTCACAAAGAGTCAGACACGACTGAACAACTGAACTGAACTGAACTGAGAGCAAATGAGAAGCAGAATTAAAGGCTTTTGGTGGAGGATGGAACATTAGCCTGGACAATTCTAATCTTGAGACGGGTGAGGAAATCCAGGGATGTAAATGAGTTTATGAATTGCAGCCACAAGGACTGTCTTATAGCAAGAGAAGCCTTTTTAGGGATCAAGGTGGTCTTGGCTCCTTCAGTTCAGTTCAGTTCATTCACTCAGTCATGTCCGAATTTTTGCAACCTCATGGACTGTAGCACGCCAGGCTTCCCTGTCCATCACCAATTCCTGGAGCTTGCTCAAACTCATGTCCATTGAGTCAATGATGCCATCCAACCATCTCATCCCCTGTTGTCCCCTCCTCCTCCTGCCTTCAATCTTTCCCAGCATCAGGGTCTTTTCCAAGGGGTCAGTGCTTCCCATTAGGTGGCCAAAGTATTGGAACTTCAGCTTCAGCATGAGTCCTTCCAATGAATATTCAGGACTGATTTTCTTTAGGATTGACTGATTGGATCTCCTTGCAGTCCAAAGGACTCTCAAAAGTCTTCCCCAACACCACAGTTCAAAAGCATCAACTCTTTAGTGCTCAGCTTCCTTTATGGTCCAACTCTCACATCCATACATGACCACTGGAAAAACCATAGCTTTGGCTAGATGGATCTTTGTTGGCAAAGTCATGTCTCTGCTTTTTAATATGCTGTCTAGGTTGGTCATAACTTTTCTTCCAAGGAGCAAGCGTCTTTTGATTTCATGGCTGCAATCACCATCTGCAGTGATTTTGGAGCCCAAGAAAAATAAAGTCCATCACTGTTTCTATTGTTCTCCATCTACTTGCCATGAACTGATGGGACCAGATACCATGATCTTAGCTTTTTGAAAGCTGAGTTTTACACCAGCTTTTTCACTCTCTTCTTTTATTTTCATCAAGAGGCTTTTCAGTTCCTCTTCACTTTCTGCCATAAGAGTGGTGTCATCTGCATATCTGAGGTTATTGACATTTCTCCCAGTAATCTTGATTCCAACTTGTGCTATATCCAGCCCAGCATTTCTCATGATGTTCTCTGCATATAAATGAAATAAGCAGGGTGATAATATACAGCCTTGATGTACTCCTGTGAATAAGGTGATATTTGGAACCAGTCTGTTGTTCCATCTGGTTCTAACTGTTGCTTCTTGACCTGCATATGGATTTCTCAGGAGGCAGGTAAGGTGGTCTGGTATTCCCATATCTATAAGAATTTTCCACAGTTTATTGTGATCCACACAGTCAAAGTCTTTGGCATAGTCAATAAGGCAGAAGTAGATGGTTTTCTGGAACTCTCTTGCTTTTTTGATGATCCAGTGGATGTTGGCAATTTGATCTCTGGTTCCTCTGCCTTTTCTAAATCCAGCTTGAACATCTGGAAGTTCTTGGTTCACATACTGTTGAAGCCTGGCTTGGAGAATTTTTAGCATTACTTTACCAGCATGTGAGATGAGGACAATTGTGCAGTAGTTTGAATATCATTTGGTATTGCCTTTCTTTGGGATTGGAATGAAAACTGACTTTTCCATTCCTGTGGCCACTGCTGAGTTTTCCAAATTTGCTGGCATATTAGGTACAGCAGTTTCACAGCATCATCTTTTAGAACCTAAAAGAGCTCAGCTGGAATTCTATCACCTCCACTAGCTTTGTTTGCAGTGATGCTTCCTAAGGCCCACCTGACTTCAGACTCCAGGATGTCTGCCTCTAGGCGAGTGATCACACCATCATGGTTATCTGGGTCATGAAGATCTTTTTCGTATAGTTATTCTGTGTATTCTTGCCACTTCTTAATATCTTCTGTTTCTATTATGTTCATATCATTTCTGTCCTTTATTGTGCCCATCTTTGCATGAAATGTCCCCTTGATATCTCTAATTTTCTTGAAGAGATCTCTAGTCTTTCCCATTTTATTGTTTTCCTCTATTTCTTTGCATTGATCACTGAAGAAGGCTTTCTTATCTCTCCTTGCTATTCTTTGGAAGTCTTCATTCAGATCTGTACATCTTTCTTTTTCTGCTTGCCTTTAGCTTCTCTTCTTTTCTCAGCTATTTGTAAGGCCTCTTCAGACAACCATTTTGCCTTTTTGCATTTGTTTTCCTTAGGGATGGTCCTGATCACTGCCTCTTGTACAATGTCATGAGCCTCCGTCCATAGTTCTTGGCTCCTTAGCAGAATTTGTACGATTTCTCTGATCTTCTCCAGCTCCAGCCTGAACACTAGGCCAGGCCCTAAGGTGGTGGTGGTTGTTTTTTAGTCGCTAAATCCAGTGCAACTCTCTGTGACCAATGAACTGTAGCCTACCAGGTTCCTCTGTCCATGGAATTATTCAGGCAAGAATGCTGGAGTGGGTTGCTATTTCCTTCTCAAGGGGATCTTCCCAACTTTGTATAGTTTCTCTAATCCTTTCCAGCTCCAGCCCAAACCACAGCCTGAGTGACAGCCCAGGCCCTAAGGAGCAACCTCTTATTCTATGAACAGGCTCTTTCTAGGGTCTGGGACTCTGTGCCTGTTTTCACTTCTGCTTAGAATTGCCCCAACCCTTCCATCTCTGACCAGCCTCTACTTGTCTTCTCTCTACTAAACACTAGTTTCCAGGCTGCCTGCCATGCCCCCTGCTCATCCCTCATGAGTAGAGCCTTTCTGTCTACTTCCATAAGGCCATGTGTTACTTACACACCACGTATTCCTCACTCTTTATTACCTGTGCATGTGGTTTCCCCAAGATGATCTGCATGATCTAAGAGCTTAAAGGTCAAGCTGCTCTTTCCAAAGTATTAATTGTATCTCACACATATAAATGCTCAATAAATAACTGCTGAGCTTGTTTGGGGGTACCAGCAGAAGCTCAAGAGAAAAAAAAAGAGGGAGATAGAGAGTAGGGCTGCATGCCTGACAGAGACAGAGAGAAGATCATTTGAATCAGAAGAAGATCTAGAAAGAAGTTAGTTATTCAAGATATGTATACATTTTGTTGTTGTTATTTTTAAAAGGTAAATTTTTCACACTTAAAAGTAAGTAAATAAATAAACTGATGAATGTTCAATGTCAGTAAGACAAGAGGGCATGTTCAAGTTCTGAAACTGGATCAGTGGTCTTTGAATGCTCCCTAGGACATGGAAAAACTGTGTGTCCCCAATCAAGATAGTCTTCTTTCCTGTAAAGAGAAACATAGAGTTGCTGCACAGTTTATGGTGAGCACTAGTAGAAGGCAATCCATGGGAAAAAAATTAGTTTACACATAGTTAGCTGATACATGGCACAGTGCATGCGTGAGTGCTCAGCTGTGTCTGACTTTTTGTGACCCCATGGTCTGTAGCCCACCAGGAACCTCTGTCCATGAAATTTTCCAGGCATGAATACTGGAACAGGTGCCATTTCCTACTCCAGGGTATGTTCCTGACCCAAGGATTGACCCTGAGTCACCTGCATTGGCAGGTGTATTCTCTACCTGGCAAACTGCATGGCACAGTATATGGGAGCTTTTTTGATAGCAATATTATTACAGATAGCTAAAGTTGAATTTAAGCATATTTCTCTACAGGCAGTGTTCATTTAAGTCATAAAATATAATGGTTACCATAAATACATGGACCTGCTTTAAGTTTTCCTTAAGGGTATTTATTCAGCAGGTTTAGGCTTTTTAATTTCATAACAATAATCTCTTCTCTGGTTTCAATTAACAACAACAAGCTACAGTGAGTCTTGTTTAAAGCAAAAACATACAAAATAGGGCAAAAGGGTAGGGTAAACAGAGGAACTGGATCCCCCATGGGGAGAAAAACCCAAAGAAATCTGGATTTTGAAGTGTATGTCCATGTTCATAGTACTCAGTGTCTTCAAACTCCTTTTTTAAGATTTAAAGACAATTTTTTTATCATGTGATAAAAGTGGCAGTTTCTTAGCATAGAATTTAAGATTAAATTTAGAAATGGGAAGAGGTGTGTAACAAAGACAGCAATTTAAAATGACAGCCTCAAGGAAGGTCAAAGTGGAATTCTCATGGCATATTCTACCCAAGTTAGAACAGTTACCACCTGACTTAAGAGCTCTTTTTTCTACCAGTATTCAAGGAAGGGAAATACACTTTCCAAGGACAAATTTCCTGGCCAGTTTGTTTCAAAAGTTTTATGTTGGGATTTGCAGTTGAAGACAATTGAGATTTTTGCTTAAATTCACTTGGGCTTTTGTTACTGCTATTTTTATAATAACTATTGCTGCTTTGTTTTAGGAAAACCTGCCCCTAACCTGTCTTGACAAATTATGTTCTATCAGAAAGTTTGGGAGAGTTCCCTGCTGTTCTAGTAGCTAAGACTCCAAGTTTCCAATGTAAGGCCCCTGGGTTCAACCCCTGGTCAGGGAACTAGATCCCATATTCCACAATTAAAGGACCCAGTACACTGCCACTAAGGCCTGGTATGCCAAGTAAATAAACAAATATTTTTAAAAAGAACCAAGAAAGTCTGCAATTATATCAAGAATATCATGTGGACCTCAGTGGCTGTTATATGAACAAATGATTACTTAACAGGTATGATTTTTCCATTACAACAATTATAAATGATAGGCCAATGGGGTCGCACAGAGTCGGACACGACTGAAGCGACTTAGCAGCACCAGCAGCAGCAAAGAACAGAAATATAAACTATAAGCATTTATAAGATTTGTCATCAACTGGGCTGGGTGGCAGGGTCTCATTTAGTATGGGAGAAGATGAGTTCTTTGGAGAAAAAACATTCCAGCATTATCGTGCAGAATTCATTAAACCTTCACAAAAGATAGGTGATGATTGGGAATGGAGAGCTTCAAAGGACTTTTCTAATGGCTACATATGCAAAACACATTTTCAAGTTAAAAGTGGAACTGCAATGTCACATCAAGGAACATCTGTCCATGTACAGATATTTCTTCCTGTGGAGGAGGCTTTAGATTCCGCGCCCCCACCTCGGTTACATTTTGATGTAACCGAGACCACCACAGCAGCCAAAGTGATTAGATATGAATATCATGTCATATATTCCTGCAGCTGCCGAGTGCCTGTGCTTTGCTTTAGGGCAAGATTTTTAGATGGAAGAACTTTAGCTCTGAAGGACATCTGGGAAGGAATTCATGAGTGCTATAAGATGCGGCTGCTGCAGGGACCATGGGACACTATTACCCAATAGGAGTATCTGATACTTGGACCAAATGCAATCTACAGATTCAATGCGATCCCTACCAAATTACCAATGACCTTTTTCACAGAACTAGAGCAAAAAATTTCACAATTCATCAGTTCAGCCGCTCAATCATGTCCAACTCTTTGCAACCCCATGAATTGCAGCACGCCAGGCCTCCCTGCCCATCACCAACTCCCAGAGTTCACTCAAACTCATGTCCATCGAGTCAGGGATGCCATCCAGCCATCTCATCCTCTGTCATCCCCTTCTCCTCCTGTGCCCAATCCCTCCCAGCATCAGGGTCTTTTCCAATGAGTCAGCTCTTCACATGAGGTGGCCAAAGTATTGGAGTTTCAGCTTTAGCATCATTCCTTCCAAAGAACACCCAGGACTGATCTCCTTTAGAATAGGCTGGTTGGATCATATGGAAACCCAAAAGACCTCACAGCCAAAGCAGTCTTGAGAAAGAAGAATGGAGCTGGAGGAATCAACCTTCCTGACTTCAGATTATACTGCAAAGCTACAGTCATCATGACAGTATGGTACTGGCACAAAACCAGAAATATAGACCAATGGAACAAGATAGAAAGCCCAGAAATAAACCCATGCACCTAGGGGTACCTTATCTTTGACAAAGGAGGCAAGAATATACAATGGGGCAGAGAGACAGCCTCTTCAATAAATGGTGCTGGGAAAACTGGATAGCTACTTGTAAAAGAATGAAATTAGAACACTTCCTAACACCATACACAAAGGTAAACTCAAAATGGATTAAAAACCTAAATGTAAGACCAGAAACTGTAAACCTCTTAGAGGAAAATATAGGCAGAACACTCAATGACATAAATCAAAGCAAAATCCTCTATGACCCACCTCCTAGAGTAATGGAAATAAAAAGAAAAGTAAACAAGTGGGACCTGATTAAACTTAAAAGCTTTGCACAGCAAAGGAAACTATAAGCAAAGGGAAAAGACAACCCTCAGAATGGAGAAAGCAATAGCAAATGAAACAACTGACAAAGGATTAATTTCCAAAATATACAAGCTGCTCATACAACTCAATACCGTAAAAACAAACAACCCAATCAAAAAGTGGGAAAAAGGCTAAACAGACACTCCTCCAAAGAATACATACAGATGGCTAACAAACATATAAAAAGATGTCCAACATTGCTCATTATTAGAGAAATGCAAATCAAAACTACAACAAGATATCACCTCACACCGGTCAGAATAGCCATCATCAAAAAGTCTACAAACAGTAAATGCTGGAGAGGGTGTGGAGAAAAGGGAACCCTCTTACACTGTTGGTGGGAATGCAAACTAGTACAGCCACTATGGAGAACAGTGTGGAGATTCCTTAAAAAACTGCAAATAGAACTGCCTTATGACCCAGCAATCCCACTGCTGGGCGTACACACCGAGGAAACCAGAATTAAAAGAGACACGTGTACCCCAGTGTTCATTGCAGCACTGTTTATAATAGCCAGGACATGGAAGCAACCTAGATGTCCATCAGAAGGTGAATGGATAAGAAAGCTGTGGTACATATACACAATGGAGTATTACTCAGCCATTAAAAAGAATACATTTGAATCAGTTCTAATGAGGTAGATGAAACTGGAGCTGATTATACAGAGTGAAGTAAGCCAGAAAGAAAAACACCAATACAGTATACTAACACATATATATGGAATTTAGAAAGATGGTAATGATGACCCTGTATGCGAGACAGCAAAAGAGACACAGATGTATAGAACAGACTTTTGGACTCTGTGGGAGAGGGAGAGGGTGGGATGATTTGGGAGAATGGCATTGAAACATGTATACTATCATGTAAGAAATGAATCGCCAGTCTAGGTTCGATACAGGATACAGGATGCTTAGGGCTGGTGCACTGGGATGACCCAGAGAGATGATATGGGGAGGGAGGTTGGAGGGGGGTTCAGGATTGGGAACTCATGTACACCTATGGTGGATTCATGTCAATGTATGGCAAAACCAATACAGTATTGTAAAGTAAAATTTTTAAAAAATTTTTTTAAAAAGTCTACAAACAATAAATGCTGGAGAGGGTGTGCAGAAAAGGAAACACTCTTGCACTGTTGGTGGGAATGTAAATTGATACAGCCACTAGGGAAGATGGTATGGTGATTCCTTAAAAAACTAGGGAAAAAAACACCATATGACCCAGCAACCCCACTCCTAGGATACACCCTAAGGAAACCAAAATTGAAAAAGCACATGTATCCTGTTGTTCATTGCAGCACTATTTACAATAACTAGAACATGAAAGCAACCTAGATGTCCATCAACAGATAAATGGATAAAAAAGTTGTGGTACATATACACAATGGAATATACTTATTACTCAGCCATAAAAAGGAACGCCTTTGAGTCAGTTCTAATGAGGTGGATGAACCTAGAACCTATTATACAGAGTGAAGTAGGTCAGAAAGAGAGAGAGAAACATCGTATTCTAACGCATATATACAGAATATAGAAAAATGGTCCTGAAGAATTTACTTACAGGGCAGCAGTGGAGAAACAGACATAGAGAATAGACTTATGGAAATGAGGAGAAGGTGAGAAGTATGGGAAGAGTAACATGGAAACTTACATTACCATATGTAAAATAGACAGCAAACAGGAATTTGCTGCATGATTAAGAAATTCAAACAAGGGCTCTGTATCAACCTAGAGGGGTGGGATGGGAAGGGAGATGGGAGGGAAGTTCAAAAGGGAGGGGATATATGTATACCTCTGCGGCAGAGGATGAGATGGCTGGATGGCATCACTGACTCGATGGACGTGAGTCTGAGTGAACTCCGGGAGTTGGTGATGGACAGGGAGGCCTGGCGTGCTGCGATTCACGGGGTCGCAAAGAGTCGGACACGGCTGAGTGACTGAACTGAACTGAACTGATGCTGATTAAGACTGAGGTTTGACAGAAAACAAAAAGTTCTGTAAAGCAATTATCCTTCAATTTAAAAAAAAAAATGATTTGTCATCATGATTAGAGGCACTCAGCACACAGGGGAGCCAAACCATCCTGGCTCATTAGATCTGCAAGACCAAGTGTGTCTTATGCCCTGTGGAATCCCCATTCAGTACTCTGTGCCCAGCACAGTGTTTATGCTCAGTGAATTGATCAAATGGGTTGCACTGAGTTGGCTCTAAATCTGGCTTTACAGCTTGTTAAAAGTTCTTGTCCAAGTTATTCAACTCCTCTGACCTTTGGTTTCTTTATGGGCAAAGTTAAAATAAGACCATCTATTCTATATCATCTTAGTGAAAATTAAGGTGGCACGTAAAGCAGTTAGTGCAATGTCCGCTACCATAAGTATTCAATAATTGATGCTATTTTCATTTTCATTCTTCCAGTTATCAAGAATTGATCAGGGAACATTTTGGAGCTTATTTTCAAGTCATCACAATAGGCAAATGAAATGTATTGACAGTTATGTACATGCAATTATAACCACCTCAGTAAGCTGAAATGGATAATCCTGGAATAAAATAAGAATCTGATGGCTGGAGGAGCTTTCTGAGTCTTGAACAGAAATGGGCTCTAACCACAATCCTAAGTCCTCCTTAACACATTTTCAGCAGTCATCTCACAGTTTTGATAAAGCTGCCTAATACCATTGATAAAGTCTGCTTTTTGTGGTAATACCTGTTAGGAAAAAGAAAAACTACAATAAATAAGCACCTCATGCATAAGATTAATAGAACGAGATCATGAATCTTTTATGAACACAGACCACTGTTCTACTCCTGGCTCCATTATGGGGTACTTTTAGACAAGTTAGGGCTTCCCAGGTGGTGCAAGCAGTAAAGAACCCACCTGCCCACACAGGAGATGTAAGAGACACAGTTTCTATCACTGGGTTGGGAAGATCCCGTAGAGAAGGGCATGGCAACCCACTCCAGTATTCTCGCCTGGAGAATCCCATGGACAGAGGAGCCTGGCAGGTTACAGTCCATAGGGTAGCAAAGAGTCAGATACGACCAAAGTGACTTAGAATGCACACACACATTCAGTTCAGTTCAGTTCAGCTGCTCAGTCGTGTCCCACTCTTTGCAACCCCATGAATCGCAGCACGCCAGGCCTCCCTGTCCATCACCATTTCCTGGAGTTCACTCAGAGTCGCGTCCATCAAGTCAGTGATGCCATCCAGCCATCTCATCCTCGGTCATCCCCTTCTCCTCCTGCCCCCAATCCCTCCCAGCATCAGAGTCTTTTCCAATGAGTCAACTCTTCACATGAGGTGGCCAAAGTACTGGAGTTTCAGCTTTAGCATCATTCCTTCCAAAGGAATCCCAGGGCTGATCTCCTTCAGAATGGACTGGTTGGATCTCCTTGCAGTCCAAGGGACTCTCAAGAGTCTTCTCCAACACCACAGTTCAAAAGCATCAATTCTTCGGCGCTCAGCCTTTTTCACAGTCCAACTCTCACATCCATACATGACCACTGGAAAAACCATAGCCTTGACTAGACGGACCTTAGTCGGCAAAGTAATGTCTCTGCTTTTGAAAATGCTATCTAGGTTGGTCATAACTTTTCTTCCAAGGAGTAAGCTTCTTTTAATTTCATGGCTGCAATCACCATCTGCAGTGATTTTGGAGCCCAAAAAATAAAGTCTGACACTGTTTCCACTGTTTCTCCATCTATTTCCCATGAAGTGATGGGACCGGATGCCATGTTCTTCGTTTTCTGAATGTTGAGCTTTAAGCCAACTTTTTCACTCTCCTCTTTTACTTTCATCAAGAGGCTTTTTAGTTCCTCTTCACTTTCTGCCATAAGGGTGGTGTCATCTGCATATCTGAGGTTATTGATATTTCTCCCGGCAATCTTGATTCCAGCTTGTGTTTCTTCCAGTCCAGCATTTCTCATGATGTACTCTGCATATAAGTTAAATAAGCAGGGTGACAATATACAGCCTTGACGTACTCCTTTCCCTATTTGGAACCAGTCTGTTGTTCCATGTCCAGTTCTAAGTGTTGCTTCCTGGCCTGCATACAGATTTCTCAAGAGGCAGGTCTGGTGGTCTGGTATTCCCATCTCTCAGATTTTTCCACAGTTTATTGTGATCCACACAGTCAGTGGCTTTGGCATAGTCAATAAGTTAATCTTTCTAAACCTCAAGTTCCCCACCTTTAAACTGAGAGTAATTGTTGCCCCAGATTGTTGAGAACAGAAGATGAAATAAGGTATGTAATACATGTACATAATGAGTGTCTCTGTGCCTGTCGGATAGTAAGCGCAAAATATTTGCCATCACCATCATCAAGATTAGGGGAAAAGAGTAGCTTTTTGTTGGCAAGACACTTTGATGTTACTTGTTTTTAGCTGAATCTAGACTGTTTAAAAATACCCAGATTCCCTGATTTTGTAGAAAAAGTCAAGAAGAAAGTGTGAGTATCTAGAACTAGGTTTATGCTACTTAGTTTTGTTTGGAAACTTAACCTTTACAATCCAAAAATGGAAGAGAGTTTACCATGTTTGCCTGTCTTAGAAGTCTTCTCCAGGATTGTCCAGAAATGTCCAAGGAGCAAGAACACAGCTCACTCTTAGACATAGTAGTCTACATGTACATGAGAGCTAATCCCAGGACATTATGCATTTTTTCATACACAAAGTGTTTTTCCATTATAAAATACTCACAAAACCAAAATATTACCACCTCAAAACTGAAATGGTAAAACAAATGGAAAAAGAAACCACCAGCAACAATAAACTAACCCCTTCGTACCCCACCATCTATTTCCACAGAATGAATCTCTGGTCCCCACAGCTCTTCTCTGCCAATTCTCCAGGACCCACCCCACCACCCCCAAATCCTGCTTCTCCCAAGTCTGTTCAATCAGCCTTTCCTCCTCCCTCCATCCCTACCCATTCCTTTTCACTGTCAGCCTGCATACCCATATGAGTGAGAAATTACATGGTAACTATCTTTTGAGATTTATCTTGATATTCAAGAAAGAAAAAAGAAAAATAACAGCATAAGCACAGAGAAAAAATAGCGGTGGAAATGGCAGCCAAGTTGCTGACAATATCACTGAGATTCAAGATCTGATTGGACAAGAATGAAGGAAACTGAAGGTCCTTAGAGGAATGAACTTTCAGTTCTAGAAAGAATTTTGGTTTAATCAACTCTGGAGAAGGAAGACCATATAGTATATACTGGGCAAAAGTTCATAGTCATATGTTATCATCTGAAAAGGGATATCACAGGGGAAATTCTTGGCAGTTCACTTTAAGTTTGGTTGGAAAAGTTCAAAGCCATTTGTTGCTTTCATAGCTGTATTTTTCCAAAGTCATTTCCTATTGATTCAACACACCAGGAAACCATGGCCGGGTTCGCCTTGCCAAATATGAGTTTCTACTTTGCTGACTGGACAGCATCCAAGAGCCACATTGTATTGGAGACAATAAGCACCTTACCTTTGAAAGGAACCTTTTGTGTAGGCCAGTAGGGAATGTCTCACAAATTTCTTATCAATTCTGGGATTGAATTATCACCTTCCATCCTACTCTGCAATTTAAGCTGTTGGTTGCCCCGGCATGGAGACAAGTTCTCTGCTCTGGGATAAGATGACCCAGTCCTGGTTACCTTGGGGGCCTTCCCAACAGATTCCCTTAAGGGATCCAGGATATTGGAAAACAAGTGTGTCAAAAACTATATACTTTAGAAACAGACCTTGGATGAGAGAATAACACAGAAGCCACCGATGCAATATTCAGACATACTTTTTGTAGCTTAGGATCCTTGATAGCATGGTATGGCAGGAGATTAATATAATAGAGGAACTGAATATGACCTTTAAAAGATTTCTGAGTCTTAGGATATTTATTTGTTACATGAGGATAATAATGATTGTCCTTTTCACAGTGTTGTTGTGAAGAAAAAAGAAATGTGTGTACGAAATCACTATGCAAAATAGACAAATGGAGATTATTTTGTTAGCCTGGAAAAAAACTGCACAGTTTGATTTTGCCAACAGGAAATTTGTCCTTTAGAGACTGAGTATTAGAGAATAAACGGCTTGTTCAAATGCATTTCCCCGGCTTGCTGCTTTTACAGGTAGGAAAGGAATGGCATGACTGTTTTCATTTTACTTTTATAAAACCAGGTAGATGGAGCTGAATGGACACTTAAATCTCCCACTGGGAGTACAGCAGAGCCCAATCAATCATTTGGAGGCTGTTAAAGGACAAGGCCAGACTAATGACTCAACTTATTTGACAACTGGCAAATGACAGACTGGCCAAAACCAAGACTTTGAAACATCAGAGAGGATCCAAAGTAAATCTTTGAGATAGCTCCAAATCCAGTCCCATCCATTACCAACCACACCTGCCTGCAGCTAGGGTATCTGCCTTATGCCAATGTTGTTGCCAGGAGTACTATGCTAGGAAAACAGGAACAGATTACAGAGAAAACATTACTGGAATGATGCAGAATGGTTGATGTTTTCCAAGGCAAGTTGATCAGCAATTACAGAATCCAGCTCTAAAATAACCCTCCCCATGCCACTTGACTCGTGTCTCTAGAAAAGCACTTGCATTTTCATGCAGAGTTGAGAATGAAGTACATAATTTCCATCCATGAACTTTACTAAGAAGAACTATGTACAGAACATCACTTAGTGCCAGGGTTACAAGGATGACTTTGCATCCTAGTGATGGAGATAGACTCTTCTTTTTTGACCACAGGACAGCAGCATTACGGGCAAAGTGCTATAGGAACCAAAACTGTAGAATTTTATTTTTCCCAGGATGTGAAAGGAAGGACAGGAGAGGCTTTGTAAAGAAAGTGCCATGAGCTGAGTCTTGAAAGATGAGCAGAAGTTAGCTAACAAACTAAGGGGAAATGAATCGTAGAGATATGGACCGTGCAAAGGCAGGAGAGAGCAGCTACACCCGAGAACTGAAGGTGGTGAGTATAGTGTGCAAAGGCTAGTGTAGCCCTATATTTCCAGTCATACCTCCCATGTTTCTCAGGAAGAAAAATGATTTTCTGAAATGCTGGGAGTGGTTGTGGTGGGAGTTGGGGTGAGGCAGTGAATGATTGATAGGTCAGACCTGAAGAATAATCAAATTAGGTTTTTCTGAAAGTGAAGTTTCTAAATACTAGTGTGTCTGTGGTGGCTGTTAGCAAGTGCAGGGCTATTAGAAGTGCCCCTGAGTTGGGGAGGACAAGACAGGTCTTGCGCTGGGAATAAGATGCTTAATCCTTTGAAACTTGCATAAAATATGTCTCTCCTATGACATTCCTTGTATCTCAGCTTCTACTTGTGTCTGCTCCTGCATTTGGAATGGGCCTCCCATTGTATTTGTGTTCATCCTCTGGTTAACACCACCTAAATCACTGTCGAAAATGAAAGCAAGTGATTCATCCAAGCATCAAGGCCATCCAAGTCGAGGGAATTCTAGGACTATGAATGATCTCTGTTTGTTTGATGGTAAGAACAATCTGTCCTTTTTATTCAAGTTGTCTATCGGCCATTGACACAGCAGTGATATTAGACTTAGAACTATATCCTAGAAAAGTGGTAAGAATAAAATTTTTAAAATTTAAATACAGTTTAGTTGTTGTATATGACCCTTGTTTCACCAAGATTGGGTAAAAATAGTGAAATGCATTATAAAGCAGAAATGAATTACTTCACAGAGGCCTCTAGAGCTATCTGATCTAGATTTCAAAAACATAAAATTATTAACACTGGAGCAAAATAACTTATTTCTAAATGATTTGTACCAGATTCTATGGGCTCCATCATATGTGATATTTATTAAGACCACACTGAATAAAAAGGTACAGATCAACCTAATATAACTGGTTAAAAACTAGCATCAGCATAAATGATGAATTTTTTATTTTATTTCTCAGAAAAATTGGATAGTTTTAGTTTTTTACATCAAAGAACATAAAGGTATAATGAGTTAAATTGCCTAAATCATTCTTTGTACATGTACAAAACCTTTAAAATTTTCCTAAGGAAAATAAATTTGAAGTTCAAAAAGACAATCTTTGGAATTTGAAAGAAAATAAAGCTGCTTTCATGTTCAGAAAGAACTGAGCTAATTATCGCTCCTAAAGGTGACATCATCCAATCTTGATAAGCAAATCTGACCACACTTTTACATCCAACTGAACCTGACTGACAGCTTGGAATGCCAAAATGATCGTTGTAGATTAGTGGAGAATTATATTGAAAAGAATTATAAAGCTGTATGTGGGCCCAGCAATGATTGTCATGGGCTGGGCGAAGGGCCACAGGCGTATATTTGTCATCCCTAAGCTGGCCCTAAGCTAGGCCATCCTGAGCTGACATTTCCCCTTGCCCACCTGTCTCTCAGTTAAGCCATTCTTTGGTTTTCTTTCTGAATTTGTCTGCTCATCAAATGCTAAGTCAGCACTGTTCGATTTTGAGTAAGTCCCCAAATGAAGCCAAATCTCTGGAGGACACAGAAGCTTAGGACATTTTAGAGCCTGATACAGTGTAGGCTGCTCTGTTGTGGTTGTTGTTGAATCACTACTTTGTTTAGCGGCTACGTCTTTTGCAATCGCATAGACTGTAACCTGCTAGGCTCCTCTGTTCATGGGATTTCCCACACAAGAATACTGAAGCAGGTTGCGATTTGCTTCTCCAGGGGATTTTCTTGACCCAGAGAGTGGCCATTAAAAGAAAATGTTGCCTTCTACCAAAGGTCAACCTTCCAACTCTGGAGTATCTTAGTAAGTACGTTACTCTGCTGTACCTATTGCAAGTACGGTACAGAGTGCAATGCACGTGACAATAGCTTATGATATGGAAATGATGTTAACAAGAATCTGCACTAAAAAACAATTAATAATTTGGAAGTAATTTGGTAAAGATAAAAGAAATTGATGGTCGCTAAATACCCTCAGTATTTTCAAGTGCTCTGTCTTGTTTAGCCCTTGCATCAGACCTCTGAGTAATGATAACAATCATTGCTGAGAACTTACTATATACCAGGTAGCTGTTTTAAGCCCTTTATTGTCATTAAGTCACTTACTTGTCACTTGGTTTTCACAACTCTACGCTATAGTTCTATTACTATCCCATTTTATAGCTGCCAAAACTGAGACACAAAAAATCTAAATAATTTTCCCAAGATTGTTCAACTAAGTGACAAAGCTGGGATATGAATGCAGGCAATCTTTTTGAACTATGGTGCTGGAGAAAACTCCTGAGAGTCCCTTGGACAGCAAGGAGATTGAATCAGTCAGTCTTGAGGGAAATCAACCCCAAATACTCGTTGGAAGGACCGATGCTGAAGCTGAAACTCCAGTATTTTGGTCATCCGGTGCAAATAGCCTACTCATGGGAAAAGGCCCTGATGCTGGGAAAGATTGAGGGCAGAAGAAGAGTGTGTCAGAGGATGAGATGGCTGAATGGCATCACCGATGCAATGCACATGAACTTGGGCGAACTTTGGGAGATGGTGACTGACAGGGAGGCCTAGCGTGATGCAGTCCATAGGGTCGCAAAGAGCCAGACATGACTGGGCAACTCAACAGCAACCATAATCCGAGGCCAGAGCCCACACTCTTAAGCAGCCACAGAGTCTATTTTTCCAGTGAAGATACTGAGGCTTAGAACAGTGAAGGAACTTGGAGAGCTAGTGAGAAGGCTAAGAATTAAAACTCAGATCTGCCTAACTCCAGCCTCCACGTTCAATAGACCACTCCACGCCGCTAAGCACAGAAATACAATTTTTATGAGTATTTAAATTATAAGATGCTTAAAGAGGGTGCAAACATCAATCTCTTCTGTTAAATTTCTTTCTTATTAAGCTTAATTCTACAACTAATCATATATAAAACAAGTGAGGAAACTCCCTTCTAGTTCACTAGACAATAGGCTTTATAGGCTAGAAGCCAAGCCCTGAGTGGATTTCTCTATTACCTGAGTCAATTAAGTGTGCCTCAGACAATAAAATGTCTAAGCAGGGGGGGAAAAAAAAGTTTCAAGAAAAATAAATACAATTGTTTTCCTGAAAAGAAGAGGATGCCTAGTAGAGGATGAAGGAACAGGGAAAGAGGCACAATGAAGCCCTTGATGGCTCCACCCGTTCACCTCCTGTACGGGGGAGGGAAATGACTAAGAACATTTTTGACTCAGTCTTTCAAACACAAATAAATACCAACTAGAATCTGAAAATACATGGAGGCAACAAAACAAACTAGGAATAAGCAAGCAAAATGGGCAGAATTGGACCAAGGATTATTTAGGTAAACTGAATATGTTCCGATTCACATAATAGCATCCTGATGTATAATTTTCTTATTCAGAAGCGTTTTTACAGCAGCCAAAATAGAAACGAAAGCATATTATTCTCTTACTGAGTGAGGCCAAGTTTCTATCAAGTTAAATCCTTTCTCATTGTATCGAGATTCTCAAGAATCCCAACGCAATGACATTTTCACATTCCTAAGCTATCATTTCTTTCCTGTGTAATCAATCTGTAATTCTTCCAAATTTTTAGCTTCATAAACAATCAATAAACAAACAACAACATAACTACCAGCAGTCAACTCTGAATTGCTGGCTATTGCAATGCTAGATTTTGTTAATCATATGTTGTGAGTGTAGAAATCAAGATTGAGTGTTTCAGTAGTCCAGCTTTCTAAGTGGAGCCTGTCATGTTTCAAGACTCGAGAACTATTCATAAAAGCAGAAACGCCAGCACTATCCAGGAAAGAAATGTGTGTAATGTCTCCCAGTGTTTTCACTGTCTATCAAGATTCAGAAGTGACCGTGACCAAACAACTATTTTAGAAATAAGAATACCTCCCAATCAAAATCACTGAATGTAACTGATCATTCTCCCCATGCATTTTAAAATGAAGATGTCATGAGGTCTGAGACATTGATCCTCATCTAAATAAACTGTTGGGGAAAAATTCTCAGCTTTCCCTTCTGCCCTGGTCTCCTGTTGGCAGTCAGCTTTCTCAGCTCACTTATATCAACATGCGGGCTTTACCATGGGCACACTGTGCTTTCAACTAAAACAAACCTCCACGAACTTTGAGTCTCTGTCCATCTCTTAGCTCAGATTCCTGAGTGACAAAAAATAATGGATTTAATACCTCCATCTCCAACCCTATAGGGGCTGGGTCTATGTCCTGCCTCTGGAGAAGCCAAAGATATAGCCTCTTTTTTCTAGGATAATTCCATCCTTTCTTTCTTTACCACTGACACCATTAAGAACTGAAAAACAAGACATTCTATTCCTGCCTTAGCTTCCATGAAACTCGGAGAGAAATTAAAGACCTAGATTATGATCATAAGGAAACCATAGAAAATTCCTACATTAGAAGTGTTTTCTCATACCAAGGTATCCCATATTAAAGGCAATCCAATGCAGACGGTGATAATATGGTTAAAATGTTATTGCATGCTTCTTGGACTTAGTAATAAGTATATGTTTTCTAGATATTCAGACATGTGAGTTATTAAATATGTGTTACTCATTTATTCATTCAGTGTTTTCATTCATTGGTATTTATTAATACTTTCTAAGGTGTAGGGTTACACAATGGACAAAGCCTATTCCTTGGCCTCATGAAACAGGTTCTAATGGGGACAGAGGGTAGCAAGATAAATAAGCAAATGATATAGTATGCTAGACTAATTTCCAAGAAAAGAAATAAAAGAGGGAAAGGGATATGAGTATTGGGGGAGGGGGAGTGATTTTAAAAAGGAGTATTCACTTTCATGCATTGGAGAAGGAAATGGCAACCCACTGCAGTGTTCTTGCCTGGAGAATCCCAGGGGCGGGGGAGCCTGGTGGGCTGCTGTCTATGGGGTCACACAGAGTCAGACACAACTGAAGTGACTTAGCAGCAGCAGCAGCAGCATGCTTTCTTCTAAGCATTCCTTAATTATAGAAATTTATAGCATAATATTTATAAAAATAAATCCTGTAACAAACTGGCCATTTATTCTTTCCTTCTTCATGGCATATGCTGTGGGAAATTTTGAAATACCACAGAGATCAAAGGTGGAAAATAGTTCTAAGGTGATAAACTTAAAGTTTATAAGCAGAAAGTTGCATGTTCCATATTGCTAAATAATTATGAAACCAAAAACTTTTTTTTTACCCAGTTAATCCCTGGATTCTACTAGAAAATAGTCTGTTGAAGCAACATAAAATGTCGGTTTGCAAGGGATGAACAACTAAGCCTAACTTTTTAAAGAGCTTTCAAGCTTTTGGCTAAGTCTATCTGCTCAAAGAATTTCGCCATTGAGTTCTAAATCTCCTCTCCTTTGATAGCTAAAACTGCAATCTGAATCTCTCTCTATACAGACTGTAAAAAACTGGAGAAATTCCCTCTAAATGTAGCCAGATTTCTTAAATACAAGACTTGTAGCAAATTGATGACTAGAACTTTACCTTTTGTCCTTGAATTGGAGCCAAGTCCTAGAACTGAAAATAAGGTGCTGAGTACCACATTTTCTAAAGAGAACTACCAAAAACAGGGGCCATGGAGCCCCCCTCAAGATTTTCCAGGCAATCACAGAAGTGCTGTGTATAGTCACCCAAGGCTTCAACCATCTTCTCCCAAGTCTGTAAAATCAAAGAGCTGGGAAAGGAAAGGAAGTCAGGTATAATCTAACTCTCTACTCATTACTGGATAATTCTAAATTCTGGGATGGGCTTTCCCAGGTGGCTCACTGATAAAGAATCTGCCTGTTCCATCCTTGGGTGGGGAAGACCCCCTGGAAAAGGAAAAGGCAACCCACTCCAGTATTTTTGCCTGGGAAATCCCATGGATAGAGATACCTGCCGGGCTACAGTCCAGGGAGTCAGTCATAACTCAGAGACCAAACAACAAACTCTGAGATGCGAAGATTTGATTGATTTGCCCAAGATCACACAGCTGGACTGTGATAAAGTTGGGACTAGATTGCAACTGGTCATCTCCCCATCTCACTGCTGCTGCTGCTGCTGCTAAGTCGCTTCAGTCGTGTCCGACTCTGTGTGACCCCAAAGATGGCAGCCCACCAGGCTCCGCCGTCCCTGGGATTCTCCAGGCAAGAACACTGGAGTGGGTTGCCATTTCCTTCTCCAATGCATGGAAGTGAAAAGTGAAAATGAAGTCACTCAGTCCTGTTTTTGCGACCCCATGGGCTGCAGCCTACCGGGCTCCTCCATCCATGGGATTTTCCAGGCAAGAGCACTGGAGTGAGTTTGCCATTGCCTTCTCCCCATCTCACTACTGCCTCCAAATCAGACCAGTCCTTTATGATACACTTAACCAAGTTAGGGCTTCCCATGTGGCTCTTTGGTAAAGAATCTGCCTGCTAATGCAGGAGACCTGGGTTCAAACCCTGGGTCAGGAAGATCCCCTGGAGAAAGGAATGGCTACCTACTCCAGTATTCTTGCCTGGATAATCCCATGGACAGAGGAGCCTGATGGGCTACAGTCCATGGGGTCACACAGAGTCAAACATCACTGAGCAACTAACACTTTCAACCAAAGTAAGCCAGCTAAGTCAAACAGCTTATGCTAAAGTTGATAGGTAAATTCCCATCCTTGAAACTCATTTACATTAGAAATCTTTACAACTTTCCTCAAGAGATATTAATCACAGATGTTCATATAGATTAAATGGCATTTAAAAATTGCCATTTTTTCCAGTTTTTTCCAAAATAAATTATAAGTGTCTTGTAGACAACTATTTTGAAAAGACAACTCATTTGGAAAGACCCTGATGCTGGGAAAGATTGAAGGCAGGAGGAGAAGGGGACAACAGAAGATGAGATGGTTGGATGGCATCACCAACTCAATGGGCATGAGTCTGAGTAAACTCCAGGAGTTGGTGATGGACAGGAAGGCCTGGCGTGCTGCAGTCCATGCGGTCGCAAAGAGTCGGACACAATGAGCACCTGAACTGAACTGAACTGAAACAACTATATACTTCACACCTCTCTTTGGTTTTCACTCACTCCATAATCTAACATTCCAGGATGGAAAATGCTCCCTAAAAGATTTAAATTGTTACCATTATTTTTCTTGACTGCAACAAAAACAAGTAATTGAGGCAACTGTGCCCTTTCTTAAGTGTGCAAAGAGGGGTCAGGAAGTGAAGAGTTTTGAAAGCTACTTGTCATGCTCCCATTACTACACTGATTACTGGAACAAAAAAGGCCAGCATGGAGCCACCCTCTGGGTTCTCATACACAAAATCATCAGGTTCCTTTCACCTTGTTTTTTTAAGGCTTTGAAACCAGATTTTGTCAAGCTCTGTGTAGTCTCAAATCCTTTACAGCGGGTACCAGAATAAATATATAAACTCCAGTAGATCCCCACAGCTAAAGAAGAGAAAGGTTTGAATTAGGGCTTTGCCTTAAATCAAAGGCTGCCTTGCTGTAATTACTGCCACAACCGAGATAAGAAAGTGCATCAACAGTTCTGTTAATATAAGCTTTGTGTCTCCTCCGATTGCCAACACCCTGGTCTAATTTCTCCTGAATTAAGGCTGTTTCAGATTTCTCTGTGACAGACTTGGAGTTACTATAGTTGCCATATATATAACAGTGCAGACTTCATTGACAGAATGCCCATATCAAACAGGAGCAGTCGAGGAAATTTTAGACAGGAATATACAATTATAAGTAATAAGTCAGAAATACACATAAGAATCCTTCAGAAGCAGCTTTGGCCAGAGACAATGGGTTTGTAAAAGAAAGAACAGCTTAAGAAGCTATAGTTGCTATAACATCAACTTAACAAGACTTGCTTTTCTAATAAAGGGCCTCATAGTTTAATAAGCTGGAAAATTACTGTTACACCCTAAAGGTAAAAGTTAAGATCAGAAGAGTTTAAAAGTTAATAATGGTGAAGGCCTTAATAACAATTTGCTCAGAAATGTTTTTGAGACTAAATTCAATACTGAAAATAACACCCAGTTAAGTGAGAAAAAAAATGTTATCCAACAAGAATAAGGGTTCACTGGGAAAGCATAAACAAGCAGTCTGTAAGGAGTATTTCAGTGCTCTAATCCATCCCAAGAAGGGCTTGTACAAACTGTAGAGGAAAGATCAGATCATTGCAAATATAAGGTTGAAGCAAAATTCTAGAGCTGCAATACCTGTACTCTAATGTAAAGGTAAGGCTATAAAGACCATTATCATAGAATTCATGGATCAATTTAGAATTCAGTAAGCAGACAGCATTCCTCCGGCACAACAACCCACTCCAGTATTCTTGCCTGGAGAATCCCATGGACAGGAGCCTGGTGAGTTGCAGAGTCAGACACAGCTTACGCACCTTGGCACACACACAAGCAGAAAACATTAACGGCCTGTGATACAACACCATGGGATTCATGATGGAAAGACTATAGAATAATTGTTTAAAAGTTACTTGCCTAAGAGAAATTTCAGTTTATGAGTTGGGAAATAAGAGAAGAATAAACATAAAAATGAATGTAGGTATACAAGTGCTGGAAACATGGAAACATACGTTCGATTACACTCTAGTTTGATGACTACTAAAGAAATCACACAGGAGAAATCCTTTCTTTCTTACTCTTTCTGTCTTTCTTATTATTTGTTCTATATAGCAAGATTTGCATAATTGAAGAGAAAGTGAGTGTCAGCGTGATGTGCTTGTGTAACACATTCTCCTTATGTATGGCAAACTAAACTTATTAGCTTGTCTTCAAAAACTGGAAATCTCAAAGCACATATGATTAAAGGGCACTCCCTTATTCCTACATCTCTTTAAAAATATCAGCGAAAACCTAAGAACCTGTGGAAACATGTTCCAAGACTCTCAGCTTTTTGACCCAGAAACAGGAGCTGAAAATGATGTTATTTTTTACTACATTTGGCCCACTGATAAGATTCTGATTTGGTAGAATTTGTTTCCAATTTTTGGAAAGACCTTTTTTTTTTTTTTTTTTCAGTTTTTTAAAATGTTAAGGCCCTTAGGTGGAAAATGCTCTCTCCAGCTTGCTATAGACACTACTGCTCCCAATTATTTACAGCTTGTCTAATTCTCTCACTTATTTTTCACCTGCCAGTCCCATGTCCATATATGAAATTATGATTCCTATCTTAGAGTTACTTCCTGTGCTCCAATTGTTTAACTCTATATACATATAAAAAGAACACACACATATGCACATACATATGAAAGATTTAGGAAAGGTAGCTGATTAAATTTTTGTATGATCTGTGTAATAGGTTCTTTTTTAAAAAAGCCAATACAATCTCAAGTTGCACTGAGAAATGTCCGATAGCCACATTTCTAAACCTGAATGAACAATGAATATAGATTTTGAATTCTAGATATTAAAAAAAGAACTTTGACAAATTAGAATATGACATGGATGTAAAAGATCTGTAAATCACATTTTAAGGGAACATTTGACTGAATTATGGCTAGGTAACCTTCAGAAAAAAATGTAGGAAAAACTGCCAAAAATTGCCATGAGGAAGAATATATGGATTTGTTATGGATTTGTTTTACCTTACTATATAGAAAGCAGAACTAGAACCAAATTTGGTTATAAGCATAGTAGGGTAAAGAAGATTAAAATTGCATTTGATGTAACTATGATTTTTTGAGCATTACAGCCATTCAATAATAAAGTTGGTAATCCTAGAGATGTTGCATTTTTCCCTATACAGATATTTTGATGAGAGGAGATACTGGGTGAGAGGTTACACTAATTCCGTACTTTATAGTTCTGTCCATCAGAATCACCTGAGAATCCTTTTTTTTTTAAATTTGATACTACTGGCCCCATTCCAAACATACTAAGTTAGAATAACTGGGACTAAAACCTGGAGTTCTCTATTTTAAATATTTCACCAAGATATATCTGACTGTGCAGCAAATTAGTGTTTGGGTCTCCAACTGCAGGATAATACATCTGTAAGACATGATTCTGTCATCTTGTTCAAATATAAAAATCTAGAATCATATAAAAGTCATTTGTTTCAGGATCTATAGTTCTAGAAAAAAACAGCTTCTTCTGTACATTTATTTGGATGACCTAGAAAGTCATGCCATCCCTTTGAAACCTCAACTGTAGAATTAAACTGTTGCTATAAATATTTATAAAACACTATCTTTCAACAAGTCTTTCCCCTACCAAGAGAGTAAATTCAATATCCTTAGGAGCATACTTTGAAAGAATGAATTGAACATGATCATACTTCTCTCTGCACATATAAATGCTGAAAAATTATTTGTGTCTCTGTTATACAATTCTAATCTTTCTATTATATTGCTTACATTTTATAAAGAGGAAGAACCTGCCTGAATCAAGAATGTAGGCATCCATATTTAAGGTAGTAGTCATGGGCCATTGGGATAGTTTCTTTCTCTGCATTTTTATGAGGCTTAAATACTTTTTTTGATGGAGATTAATGTTCCCTCTATAATTAAGTACAAACCAAGAATTCAATCACCTCCCCCATTATCAGTCTGTACTTAACTCATCACCAACTTTAGATGAACATGTTGATAAAGTGTCTACTGAATTAAGATTTCACTTTCAAAGAGCTCTTTTTCTACTTGCTGTTTACTACATGTGAATATAACTGACAACTTGAAGTTTTTTCCGTGTAGTTTACTTGTGCCAAACTGGCCAGTTATTACAGAGATGGACGAGTCTTTGGTTGTGACAAACAGTAAAAGAAGGAAAACAATTAAAAGTTCAATAAATCTTTGAACCAGGTGATTGCTAACATACTTTTCAGCTCTAAAAGTCTAAGGCTCTCTGATGTCTAAACAAACATATTGATTCTAACAATACAGCCTTTGGTAACTGACATAAAGAGCAAATAGGAAAAATAGCTTATGTTTGAGAGATAATAACTATGGCCACAAAACTGAATGTCTGGTCAGCCGAAAGATAAAAGAGAGAAAATGTGCAAATAAAAGGAGATAGGCTCTGGGAGTCCTTTTGTGAAAGACCCTGACTATTCAATCCTCATCTCTTCATTAAATGATTTATCTGACTGTTAAACCATGGAAACTAGAAGTATTTGGAGTCTACATACATATTAATTCAACCAAGTGGGTCCCACAAACATAAATAAATTGCCACAGACTGGCAAATAAATTACCTGAAAAACAGACATGATAAAGAACAGATGGATATAGATAGATAGTCAGTAGATCTCTGAAACGGCCCCCCAAAATGGTGGTCAAGTGTAACAGAGGTGTGGGTGGAATGAGTGAGTTTACAGCTTTCTACTCATAACACAATATTCCCATTTGTCTTACAAAAAGTGAAGAATGAGTAGGATACCCTTCATTTCACTAGCCCTTGTGTGTTTCTATGGCCTTCCAAATGAGCTAGATTTCTTGTTTGGGTCCCTTCCAGAAACCTCAGAAGACCTTCTCTCTAATAATAACATGGTTCCTCTAGGTTCCTCTTGCTTCCACCTCACCTGATCACATGGTTATATTCCTCTTTTTTTTTTTTCTTTCCCCACCTATTTATTTGATCATCTCAGTTCAGTTCAGTTGCTTAGCTGTGTCCAGCTCTTTGCAACCTTGGACTACAGCACACCAGGCTTCCCAAATGAGAGCTCTTTGCAGGGATTTTTATAGATTTTGAGATGCCATGAAAATCAGCTTCTGTAAGGTGACTCTGGAAAAGTTTTACATGCTAAATTGAGAAGGGAAAGGTTGTAGGAAGCAAAATCAATTAGGAAACCTTCACAATGGCCCAAGTGAGAGCAAATGAGGGCCTGGACAAAGTGAGGCAGTGGGCGCGGACAGGCGGAGTGAAGTGAGAGGAGGGAGAGCATGGAGAACGGTGCAAAGAGATGCTTCTCCCTCCACCTACCACCCTCTGGACCAGTCCAAGAAGTGCAACAGGGAGGAAAAACCATGCAGTCTGACAAATAAAGGTGTGGGTGGCCCTAGAACAACCTATTGAGATACTGAAATTGTGGTTCTTTCTCTATAATTTGCATTCTTTCCCATCCTACTCACAGTATTTAGATATTTGTTTTTGTTTTCTACAGCCATGTACATTTCTGTCACAGTAAGGTAGCATTGAAATTAAATGCCTTGCAAATTTTTCTTTGTCAAAGGAGGTTTTACTAGAACTGGCTACTCTCAGGAAAGTTATTATTACCCCGTTGTCCTCTTTCTGTAATTCCAATTTCTCCCTTTAATTTTTCTGATTCTTTTATGTGTGCTGCTTCCATCGCCTGCACAGTTGACAATGTATTTTTTTTCTCTTTCTTTTTTTTATTAGCTGAATTTTGTAGCAGGTTTATGAAACTTAACTCCCTGTGTAACTCAGATATGAAGAGAAAATGAAAGCTCTTTAGGGTTCTCTACTGAATCAGGTCTTCTGTTTTGGTTCCCTCCCCACTCCGTAACCAGACAACAAATTAACTAAATTCGGTTAAAATTTAATCTCATCTAATAGTGTTGGCTTCCCCTTTAAAATATGCAGTATTTCAAAAAATATCATTTAGTCCCTAAGCTAGCCCAGCTCCCTGCACTTCCTTCTGTGATGACATGTGGAGCATGGTGGTGGGTGTTGGGGGTGGGAATAAAGCTTTTGAGTCCTCCTGGAAAAATAATCAGAGTCTTCAGTACAATGTTCTCTGCTTCCCCAGGTCTCCATGGCAACACCCCTGGCTCCTGGGTGCTGTTTGCCCTGCTGCTATGCTGCATAGCTTCACTCTGTGTCAGCAGGACTCTGATTCAGTCTCCCCCAGCTCTAACAATGCCCAGCATTCTATCCTGGATAATTAACCGTGTCTCAACCCCGCTCCCATTGGCCACAGTTTTCTGCAAGAGGCCTAAAACCTCCTTTCAGTCCATGGTCCAGGTGGTCCCAGCCTCATACCACCTGAAGAATCACTTGGTGGCCCTCTGGCTGGCTCTCAGGTTAGTTTTTCGCTGCAGGTCCCTGGAGGTAGTTCAGGACCATCATACTGAAAGATCTCCCTCTTCTGACAATCAGGCAATGTAGCTTCAGCCAGGCCCAAGTTTGGTGCAAGATGAAGCTCAGAGGTAATTTCCTGTCCCTGGATAGGGAGCAGGGAGAAAAACTGCTGCCAGCCCTCCTTGCCTTCAGTGTTATCCTCAATAACCCGACTCCTTAGGAGCTGATGGGGTAGACAACCCAGTGCCACTGTGACGTTCATTAGATGCTTGATCTGTGATGAGTTATTGACTGGCTCTGTGTACCAGTTTCCTCTACAATAAAATGGGAATAAAATAGTAATTGACTTCACTACTTCACAGTGTCATTGTGAGGATTAAACAAACTGATATATTCATATACATAGAAGTTGCATATGCTCAGTCACTCAGTCATGTCTGACTCTTCGAAACCTCACGGACTGTAGCCCACCAGGCTCCTCTGTCCCTGGAATTCTCCAGGAAAGAATACTGGAGTGAGTTTCCATTTTCTCCTCCAAGGGATCTTCCAGACCCAGAGATGGAACCCCCAACTCTGTGTCTCCTGCATTGGCAGGCAGATTCTTTATCCCTAGAACCACCTGGGAAGCTCATAAATAGAGGGACATAGACCCAAAAGAATAAATACTATTTAGTAAGTTAACACTTTCCTTCTTACAAATCTTTGGGGATTAAAAAACAGAGGAAGGTTTTATTTCCTTCTTCATTCATATCCTCTTCCAGACTCCAGTCAATCCTAATGGCAAGTGTTACATCTTCTCTACACCATAGGAGAGCTCGAGAGACTGAATCATCCATACTTGGTTGTGGCAATGCTGAAGAGGAGATCGAGGAAACTGGGAAAGTTCTCTCTCAAGATAGAAGGCTAGAACTACAATCTTGCTGGATGATCTTATGACGGCATAATGGAGGCTCAGCATTCTCTTGGTCTCTCCTCAGTGTTCCTTCCTAATAAGTTATAATCTCTGCCCACCTACCCACTCCCATCTTCCAGGTAAATTGATGCTAAAGTAAGTTAGGTCAGAGGTCTCAAGAAGGAAAAGGAGAATAGCGCATTCAAAATTTTTAATGTTAGTCCCTTTCATTTATAGTCCAGCCTTAATGTCTGTATCTTAAAAGCTGAACAAGTAATGAGAATTATGTTCAAAGTTCTCTGATCTACCAAGTTTAGCGTTGGTACAGCATGCCCTTCAGTTTTAAATTCAATAAATGCAACCTCATCTGTTGCCAATAGTATGTGCCAAAATATGCATATGTTATAAACTAGCTCTTACCTTTTTCCTCTCAAGGTATTCTCTTTATGATTAAATAAGTTTCATCAAAAGTGACCTATTATGGACAAATTATCAAAGAACAGCAAATGAGCTCAACAGACACCATATACTATGACTATTTAACACTTGCTAAAAGTAATAAAGCTAACTGTGATATTAAGTAGAAAGGAAACATTAAAAAATCCTCATATCCTTAATAAAACTCATGAGTAAATTGTAATGGGCAGTGAATAAACCCACACACCAACCACCACTATTAATTTACAGTGTTATGACTTGGCCATAGGTAGCAACAACCCCCTAAATTGAATTATGTTTGTCTAGAATATTGGTGATTGAACAGCAGTATGTGAGGGCTAAGTGTTAAATTATTACAGAATGTACATAACCAAAATACAGTATGTTCAGCATCTCTTTTAGGAAAGACAGCCCATGAAGTGTAGCTGGCCTACTTAGGTGTAGCTTATCCATCCATGAACCCCCAGGGTGCATTAAGCTGCATCATAACAGGCTATGCCAACCTCTGCCAACAGTCCCAGGTTCCATTTACTCAGAGTCAATAGGTTCAACCAGAATAGCTTGACATAATGGTGACAGTAATTGCCACCAAGGAGCAAATTTGGATTTATTCATTCAACACTATAGTGTGGAAACAATGAGTGACCTACAGAGCTTGGGGAGAAAAAAATGATCCAACAAAACCTTGAATTTGATGAAAATTTTGGAAAATAAGGATTTAAAAAGAGATGTTATGAAGTCTAGAGAAAAGGACGCTGAAGGGATATCACTTCAGTTCAGGTCAGTCACGCAGTCATGTCCGACTCTTTGCGACCCCATGAATCGCAGCACACCAGGCCTCCCTGTCCATCACCATCTCCTGGAGTTCACCCAAACTCACGTCCATCAAGTCCGTGATGCCATCCAGCCATCTCATCCTCTGTCATCCCCTTTTCCTCCTGTCCTCATTCCCTCCCAGCATCAGAGTCTTTTCCAATGAGTCAACTCTTCATATGAGGTGGCCAAAGTACTGGAGCTTCAGCTTTAGCATCATTCCCTCCAAAGAAATCCCAGGGCTGATCTCCTTCAGAATGGACTGGTTGGATCTCCTTGTAGTCCAAGGGACGCTCAAGAGTCTTCTCCAACACCACAGTTCAAAAGCATCAATTCTTTGGCGCTCAGCTTTCTTCACAGTCCAACTCTCACATCCATACATGACTACTGGAAAAACCATAGCCTTGACTAGATGGACCTTTGTTGGCAAAGTAATATCTCTGCTTTTGAACATGCTGTCTAGGTTGGTCATAACTTTTCTTCCAAGGAATAAGCATCTTTTAATTTCATGGCTACAATCACCATCTGCAGTGATTCTGGAGCCCCCCAAAATAAAGTCTGACACTGTTTCCACTGTTTCCCCATCTATTTCCCATGAAGTGATGGGACCAGATGCCATGATCTTCGTTTTCTGAATGTTGAGCTTTAAGCCAACTTTTTCACTCTCCTCTTTCACTTTTATCAAGAGGCTTCTTAGTTCTATATCAGCTATAAATTTCAGAGTAAACCCAAGCATTAGCTTTGGAACCACAAAAACCCAAACTTAAATTCTGGCATTTCTGCTTACCAGCTTTATAGGTTTGAGAAAATTACATAAAGTTGATGACCCACAACTTCCTCATCTGTAAAATAGAAATACCTGTGTTATTGGAAGATAAATAAAATAATGTCTGTGTAATGTCCCTGCTCCTATTATCCCAGCTTAGGGAGCGTCTCTCATATGCTAGACATATGAGGTCCTATTTGATCATCCTGGGAGGGGGCCCTGTGCCATGGGACAGAGGGTGGTGAAGCAACAAAGAGTGGTAGCACTGGCTGAGTGCTGATCCCTCTTCCAAGGAATTAGCTGGACAGGGCTCTTAGTCACTAGAGAAATGGAAATAAAACCACAATAAGACACCACCTTACACCTACTTGATGGATAAATTCTTTTCCAAAACCGACAATACCAAGAGAAACCAAGAATGCAAAGCAACCAAAATGCTCATAAACTGGTGGTGGAAATAAAATGCTATGTTTTTGAATTTTGTTAATAATTTGGAATTTTGGAATGTTCTTAATAAATTAAACTTACCCTATTGTATGACACACAAATTCTGCTTATACAGATTCATCTGTTTACTTAAACTATATAGATCAACAAAAATGACCTGTCTGCTAATGTTTATAACAGTTTCATTCATACTGGCCCAGAACTGAAAAGTACTCAAATGCCCATGAATCAGAAAAAGGATAAAAACATTGTGATGTGTCCATATGGTGCAATACTATCCCTCAAGAAAGAACTAACTGGTGATACATGCAACAGCATTGATGAATCTTGAAAGCAAGGAAAGCAAAGGAAGCCAGAGACAAAAAGTCACGTGCTGTATGATGCCACATATAAGTAAGTAAGTAAGTGAAGCCGCTCAGTCGTGTCCAACTCTGCGACCCCATGGACTGTAGCCTACCAGGCTTCTCCATCCATGGGATTCTCCAGGCAAGAATACTGGAGTGGGTTACCATTTCCTCCTCCAGGGGATCTTCCCAACCCAGGGATCGAACCCGGGTCTCCCGCATTGGAGGCAGACGCTTTAACCTCTGAGCCACCAGGGAAGATTCCATGTATATGACAGTCAAAAAAATGCAAAACGCAAAGTCTTAGGGACAGAAATCAGATAATTCGTTATCACATTCTGGAAGACTGAAGAAGGGATGTATGGCAGTGGGGCAAGAGGCATCTTCTAGGTATGATGGAAATGTGCTATATCTTAATTGTGGTAAGATTAATACACCACAATTATATGGTAGTATAATTAATATTCACTTATCAAAATGCACCAAACTCAAATTTTAAATTGTACAGTTTGGCCATATATATAAGCCTGATTTAAAAAAAAAAAAACTCATACCAAAATAAAACAAGTATAAATATGAGAGCTAGAAATAAATTAGATTTAGCTGTAGATTTAAACCTAAATTTTTGCAAAAATCTCAGTTTATGTCATGCTTTTCAGAGACTTACAGAAACTTGAAAAGGAAAAGGGTAAAAATATAGATAGAGAACTTTTAAACACTGGAAAGAGCACATATTAAATAATAAAATAAAAAGAGAAAATAAAGATAAGCATGGCCAATAACTGATTCTTGGAAAAGAACATAAAAATTCATAAATGTCTTGGGAGAGCAGGTTTCAGGGAGACTCAGCTGAGTGCTGTCAACCTCTAACACCCCCAGCAGCCAAGGAACAAGTGCTCTGGTCCCAGAGGGAGAAGCTGGGTGGTATGGCATGGTACCAACTGCAGATGATACATGTATGAATATCATAAACCTAATAAAACACATGGAAACTTTCAGCCCAGAAAATTATAAAATGTTACTGAAAGAAAGGTCTCAACTAATAAGAAAATATACCATGGATATGAATCAAAGGCTCAAATGTCAGAAAGATATTCAATCGCTCCAATTTGATATATAGATTTAATATAATCCTATAAAAATTTTAATACTGTGTATGTGGAATATTGCAAACCAGTAGTAAAACTTCCACAGAAATGTAAAAAGGTGAAAGGCTAAGCTCTTTGCAACCCCAAGGACTATAGCCCACCAGGCTCCTCTATCCATGGAATTTTCCAGGCAGAGTACTGGCATGGGTAGCCATTCCCTTCTCCAGGGGATGTTCCCGAGCCCAGGATCGAACCCAAGTCTCCTAAATTGCAGGCAGATTCTTTACTACCTGAGCGACCAGGGAAGCCCAAATTTAGCCAAGACATTTTTAAAGATGAAGAAATGGATGGGAGGATTTGCTCCATTGAATATTAGATACAGTAATTAAAACAGTAAGGTATTGGCATAAGAATAAGAACAATAGCTCAAAAGAATAGAAACTCTGGAAAGAAATTCTTCACAAATGGCCACGTGATTTCTGCAGATCTAGCACTTCACAACTCTTCCCTGGTGGCTCAGTGGTAAAGAACTCACTTGCCAATGCAGAAGACGCAAGTTCATTCCCTGGCTTGGGAAGATCCTCTAGAGCAGGAAATGGCAACCCACTCCAGTATGCTTGCCTGGGAAATTTCATGGACAGAGGATCCTGGCAGGCTACAGTCAGTGGGATCACAAAGAGTCAGACAGGACTTCGTGACTAAACAACAAAGCCCTTCACAACAGTGGAGAAAGAACACGTTTTCCCAGAAAACGGTTCTGAAACAATTAGATAGCCATATAAATGGCTATGGACCTAAAATGTAACTAGACTCTTACCTCACACCAGGCACAAAAACCAATTACAGTTGGATTATGTAGTTAAGTGTGAAAGACAAAGACAATAAATTTCTAAAAAGTAATAAGAGAATATCTTTACACTCTTAACTTTGGGAAAGACTCTTTAAAGAGGACACAAAAATCCTGAACCACAGAAAATACTGATCAATCTGACTGTATCAAAGTTCTTTGTCAAATGTCACCACTAACAGAGCAAAATGGCAAACCATAGACCCCTGTATTTTCAACACATAGAGTCAAAAGAGGACTCATGTCTTGAATTTATATCTTTTAAAAATGTTCTGAAAACCAGAAGAGAAACTCAAACTATTCAGTAGGAAAAAACACTCTTGAGATTGAACAAGCAATTTGTCAGAGCTTGTTCAAATAGCTAGTATACAACCCCACTGATAAGAATATCAATGCAAATTAAAATCACAAAGTGATATCCTTATGCTCCCATTATGAGATACTAGGGGAAAAAAATCTAATGACAATACCAAGTGTTGGAAAGCCTATGAAGCTACAGAGACTCTACTACTTGGAGTAAAACAGTTTATCATCAGCTTAAACTACAGAAATCCTATTACTCAGCAATTCTACTACTAGAAACGTATGCAACAGAAATGCATGCAGAAGGTACCAAGAACTGTGTACAAGAATGTTCATAACAGTAACATTTGTTTCAATCCACAATTAGATATAAACCATATGTCCATTAATAGTAAATGGACAAATGAGTTTTATATATATATATAGAATACTATATAAAAACAGGTATCTTTAGGTTACAAGATGAATAAGATCTTGACTGTAAGCAGGACCCTGCAAGCCTTCCCAGGGATAGACCTACCCCTACCTCTTCCCATATCCCCCACCTCTTATTTGTAGAAAAACTTTAGCCTCCTAGGCCTTCCCCAGGTTTCAAAGAGCAAATTTAACCAGAGAAGTGAAAAAGTATAGAAACAAAGGAAAGCAGTCAAGCAAGAAAAAATAATAATAGTTTAGTCATAAAACAAAGTCAAAGAATTCTAGTTCCTCCTGAAGGGCTATAGATAATATCCTGAGCTCTATTCTTGAGTTGTTTCGCAGATATACTAAAACTCTCACCATGTTGCAGGAGTTAACTGCATGCTGACCACAAGCACAGAGACCTCAGACCAGTTGAAGCCAGAGGTTGATGATGTCGATTCCCCAAATACCATCCAGTAACCTCACCACCAACCAAACAGAAGAATGTCCACAAGCTAATCAGACACCCTGTGCCTCTCTCCCTCATTTTACCTTTAAAAACCGCTCCCTGAAAACCATGAGGGAATTCAGGTCTTTACAACATGAGCTTCCCATTCTCCTCGCTTTGCCCTGTGATAACACTGTACTTTCCTTCACCACAACCCAGTGCGATGGATTGGCTTTGCTGCTCATCAGGTGAGCGGACTCAAGTCTGGTTCAGTAACAGTCTGAGAATCTAATGTATAGTTACTGTAGTTGATAATACTGCATTATACAATTGAAATTTGCTGAGAGAATAGAACTTAAATGTTCTCACACACACACAAAAAAAGGCAAATTTAAAAAATTTCCATATCCTGCAATACGGATGAATTTTACATTGAAGAAAAAAATTCAGCACAACAGAATTCATATTGGATTATTTTATTTGTATGAAGTTTACAAACAGGCAGGACAACACTCCAATGCATGAAAATGCGTGTGTAGGTAGTAAAGTGTAAAGAAACACACAGATGTGATGGCCATAAAGTCATGATAGTTTCTAACTTTGGAACAGAGAGGAGGAGCAGTAAGGAAGAGGGAGCACAGAGGGGATTACGGAGACTGGCAATTTTGTATGTTCTGATCTAAGTAGTTGTGTCATGAATGTTGATTTGAGAGTAAATCCACCCCTACTTCAAGGTTTTGTTCACCTTTATTTATCTACATTATGTTTTATAAGAAAACGTTAGGTTTTTATTTAAAGTATAGTTGGCTTACAATATAGTATTAGTTTCAAATATATAACATAGTGATTCAGTATTTCCCTAGATTATGCATCATACAAAATTATTATTTTATTGGCTGTATACCCTGTGTATACTACACTCCTGTGATTTATTTATTTTCTAGTGCAAGTAGTTTGTGCAAGAAAACATTTAAAGAAAATTATATGTCTTGGAAAAGAAATGAAAATTTCTCCTTACCTAAAGAAGTGGAAGTTCCTTCTTCCTTCCATAACAACCTTGCCAGTTTCAACTCCTGGGAACATCTGTTGGGTAATTCTTTCCTTAAGCATATGCCATATGCATATCTCAGGGTATATCACACCTTTTTAACCTTTAAAATTTTTTTAATTTTGCTTTTTTGCATTTTTCTTTTCATATTAATATGTGAACATTATCTCTTCGTTTCATATGTTGTTTACATATTCCCTTGTCAGTATATGTTTATTCACCTCATTTTTAAAGGGTGCATAGCATTCCATTGTATGGATATGCTGCCATAGTTTATTTAATCTTTCACTTATCCTAGTGGCTTAGATGGTAAAGCATCTGCCTGCAATGCGGGACACCCGGGTTCAATCCCTGGGTCAGGAAGATCCCCTGGAGAAGGAAATGGCAACCCACTCCAGTACTCTTGCCTGGAAAATTCCATGGACAGAGGAGCCTGGTAGGCTACAGTCCATGGAATCTCAGAGAGTTGAACATGACTGAACTACTTCACTTTCACTTTATTGAAGGGTATTTAGATTCCTGGGTCAGGAAGATCCGCTTGAGAAGGTATAGGCTATCACTCCAGTATTCTTGGGCTTCCCTGATGGCTCAGCTGGTAAAAAATTCTCCTGCAATGCAGGAGACTTGGGTTTGATCCCAGGATGGGAAGATCCCCTGGAGAAAGGAGAGGCTACCCACTCTAGTATTCTGGCCTAGAGAATTCCATGGACTATATAGTCCATGGGGTCACAAAGAGCTGGACACAACGGAGCAACTTTCACTTCACTTCACTTAAATTCATTCAAATTTTTTTCACTCCTCCAGACAAAATTTCACTGAATGTTCTTGGATATGTATTCATATCATTTTTTTTTAGTGAATCATTCTATTACTCTTACTGAGTCCATGAGATTTTTAGCTTTCACTTACTGTTCTCTCCAGCACAACTTGGCATAATTTTTGGAGATTCCAGTATCAGTGCATACACCCCTACCAACACTGTACCTTGCCTCTTGGTTCTTCCATCCCCCTGTCCTCCAAAGACTACATCTTTCCTAGCCTGGCCATTCTTTCCCACTGCATGCTTTGGAGTCTAGACTTTGTCTGAGCCAGGATAATCATCATACTCTCGGACCATCACACTGGCCTCCAACACTTTCTGGCTTCACCAAGTTCTAAGTTATGAATCCAGCCCCTCTCCATGTATCTCACTTACATGCTTGCCTTTCTTAAATTCCATAACTCATCATCAGAGCCCTCCCTTGCTTATGTCTACTTCTCTCTCCCTCCTTTCTCACTGTATTGTACTCATTTGGCAAAACCCAGACATGAAAACAGCCATATTTCCACCCATACGATGCCTGTCCTCATGTACTTCCTGTAAATTGAGGAATTATATAAATCAAGGCTAACTTGCTTTGTTTTAAATTGTCTAACAGAAAACAGGTCTTCCATAAGACAGGTTAGGCAGCAGCAACCCCTTGGTGTGGACCAGTTATCCTCCTTTATTTCTACACCTCATTCACGCTTCCAGCCTCCTAAGAAAACTACATCCCACCTTCTCTTCTCTCTCAAACCTCCACTCCCTAGGGCCTCCTCCATCCTCACTCTCAGCTGAAGAATGTGCTTCCTGTTTCACTGAAAAAATTAATCAGAAAAGAATTTCCAGAGGTGCCCACTCCACAATTATTCCTCTACCATCATCTGCACCCACATAGTCTGCCTTCCCACCCACTACCTCAGATAGATTGCCCTGCTCCTGTCTACAGGCAATCCCTCTTGTGCACTAGACCCATCGCCTGTCGCCTACACAGTCTCATCAGTTTGGCAATTCCTCCTCCTCTCTTTCTTCCATCATCAATTTTCTACTTGCCACCGTGACACTCCCACCAGTGTACAAACAAAAACTGCCATAACTTCTACCATCTAAAAATCATGGAAAAATACCTCTCCTTGACCTCACCTTCCAGTTGTCTCTCATGTAACTGCTCCTATAGCAGCCCCATGGACTGTTGCCCTCCAAGCTCCTTTGCCCATGGAATTTTCCAGGCAAGAATATTGGAGCAGGTTGCCATTTCCTCCTCCAGGGCATCTTCCCAACCCAGGGATCAAACCCGCATCTCTTGGCTCTCCTGCATTGGCAGTGCCACCTGGGAAGCCCATATTATTACAAAGCCTTCTTTAAAGTTTTCCTGTATCTGCCGTCTCCAATTTACTCCCATTTTTGTCTTGAACCTACTGTAATATAACAAGCCTTTAACCTTCTATCACCTTACCACTCAAAACTGCTCTCATGAAAGATACCAATGAACTCCTCTTTGACCAAATCACTGGCCAGATCCTTAACCAGTCAACCATGCTCCCTTGGAAAACATCCATCCTTTGCTTTCTAGAATAACCTATTCATGATTTTCCTTCAGCTTCACTAACTTCTGTTTTATGCATACTCCCCAAATCTAAACTTTGGAGACCTTGAGGACTTAATCTTTAACCATGTTCAGACCCTAGATTGTATATCTATCTATATCCATATTATATCCAAATAATATCTATATTATTTATCCATATTCATTGATATTTCTATTTCCCAAACTTATATAAATAGCCCAGATCTCTCTCTGGATCCCATATTCATATATCAACTTCTTACTAGATAGATCCATGGAAATGTCTAACATCTAATAAAAGTCTGAAGCAGAATTTCCTTTCAACCTGCCCCTCCCACTGATTGCTGCGTTTCAGTAAAGAGCACTTCTCATCCTTCCAGTTCCTCAGACAAAAAACCTTGGAGTCATCCTTCATTGGCAAAGTGATGCCTCCACTTTTTAATATGCTGTCTGGGTTTGTCATAGCTTTCCTTCCAAGGAGCAAGAGTCTTTTAATTTCGCAGCTGCAGTCACTGTCCTCAGTGATTATGGAGCTCAAGAAGATAAAAAGCGTCACTTCTTCCACTTTTGCCCCTTCTATTTGCCATGAAGTGAAGGTATCTGGTCCCAGCAAGATTATGCAACTACTCAAAACCTTCCAATTTACTTTCATTCCCCTCAGAGTAAAAACCTCATTCCTTACAATGTCCTATGAGATCTATGTCATCCACCTCCCTGCTTCCTCTCTGTCATCTATAATCTTTCTCTCCACTAATCATACTATCTTCTTTAGTGTTTACTAAGCAAAACATGCGCTTGCTTCTCCCCCTGCCTAGAAACCTCTTACCACTTACTGCTATGTTTAGCCTTCACTTCCTTCAAGTATTTACTCAGTTACCTAATTGAAGAGGAATTTTGGAACTACCCTACTTAAAATAACTTTATCCTTCCCTCCACTTCCTTGATTATACATACTCCACAAAACATGTCACTATAAGTTTGTGTGTGTGTGTGTATTTGTGAATATATAATATATACACATAAAATTTATTATATTAATTCTCCATCTTTGTACTCTGGAATGTAAACCATGTGAATACCGAAGTTTTGTATATCTTGTTCGTAGTTCTATAATCTACAACAGTGCTTAGCAATAGTTGAGGCCCCAAAGGCATTAGTTGAATGAAATAAAGTACACATTCATATTTTTAACAGATACACAGTCATCATTTAAAAGACAAATTCTGTTTTACTTTGGCATTTCAATAAAGCCTGCTCCTGCATTTTGATTCTTTTCGTTTAGATTTAAGAAGAAAAAAATTTTTTATTATTTTCTAGAGTGAGCAGTTTAATGAATGTCCTCTGTGTAACTGATTCATTTTAAAGCCGTATTATTTCCTCTGTCTAATCATTGACAGGGACAGGAAGTAGAATTAATGGCTAATCTTTCAGGATTCCCCTGAAGCATTATTGCATGAGGTAGGAGAGGTTTTTTCTTACTAGGACACATTTTCGTGTTCTAGTGTATATTTAGACACTGAATCCCTTTTGAACTAATGGGAGGTCTGTGGGCCAAACATTTATAGGGAACAAAAGGAAATGGCACGCTAAAAGCAAGCTGTGAAGAAAGGTCTTCCAGCTTGCTGTTACCTAATCTGTCACATCAAAGACTTATTTTAACGTTTCTATTAGATTAAATGAACAGAAAAATACCACACTGGGTATTCTTCCCATATTTTGCTCAACTTTCTATGAATGCTGCCTCTTCATTTGAGTCATGTATTGGGGTAAGAAAAAAAAAGTGTGGGGTATAATTTTTTCACCTAAATCAGAACTATCCTCCTACACTTAATGACTAATTGCAAAGGAATCAAAAATTTTTTAATTGCTGACACAATTTCAGTAAAGCTTGGAGCTGTAAATTGTCAGTAAATAACTATGTTTTATTTTCAATGAAAAATGGCATTTGGTCACATTGGTTGTAATTTGGTTTGGTTTCTTGCTTCCCTTTGTTTTTTGGGAGACCTAGAAATTTATTCTAATGTTGGGCATTTTCTTAACTTTTTTTTTTGACTGAGCAGAATGTGGTATTTTAGTTCCCCAACCAGGGATCAAACCCACATCCCCTGCAGCAGAAGCACAAACTGGACTGCCAGGAAAGTCCTTCTTAACTTTGAAACATACTTAGTAGTGGATGTACTAATATGTGTCCATGACATAGCCACACTTTTATTCTCCTCTGTTCTTTGCCACATTCTTACTTGTAAAGTAGACTATGGGAAGGAGTAAATTTCTTTATTCTTTTCTCCAGCCATTGATAACCAGCACTCTCTGCTGCAAGCTCCCTTCACTGCTCCAAGATAATAACTGAGGCATATCCCATACCTTTCTGACCTCTTTCAGCTTCAAAAGCAATTTCACTTGAGTAATAGTGATTCACTTTCAAGGAATAAAAAAATTCCATCCAGTCTAAATTAGAACTTCAAGCTGACTTTCATTCCAAAACTTCACCCTTTCCCATAGTAAAAATGTGATCGTTGGATAAGATAACTGCAATCACAAAGTCATCTTTATCTGTTTCTCCCCTTCCTTCCTCCATCTATACTGTCTCTCACTGAAGGTTCTCTCTAGCAGAGATTATAAAGCTTTTATTATGTCTTATGTAACAAGTACTTTGGCCACCTCATGCGAAGAGCTGACTCATTGAAAAAGACTCTGATGCTGGGAGGGATTGGGCGTAGGAGGAAAAGGGGACAACAGAGGATGAGATGGCTGGATGGCATCACGGACTCGATGGACGTGAGTCTGAGTGAACTTCGGGAGTTGGTGATGGACAGGGAGGTCTGGCGTGCTGCAATTCATGGGGTCGCAGAGTCAGACACGACTGAGCGACTGAACTGAACCGAACTGATGTAACAGGTGTGAATAGTTTGCCACAATAAATGCCCTCATGAGGCACATTTGGAACCAAAGGACCTCCAGCACATAAATTTTCACCATATGAGTGATACACGTCCAGTTAACTCATTGCAGCTGCCCTCAGTTCATGCCCTCTCAGCTGGACCTCTTGGCTTCTTAACCTGGGATTCTGTCTCCCTGGAACACTTCTTTCTTGGATAAGGGTTCAATGAGACAGCAGAAGTCCTTCCATGGCAGGTGCATGGACCATGGGAAATCTGTGCATTTTTAACCCATCAAATCATAGGATACCATTTGTTTGGACTTCCTTTTCTTTTCTCTGTTTGTTCTGTTATTGCAAGTTGTTCCAGGCTGGAAACTGGCAGAAGGAAAACACCATTTTCTTTGTTTACATATGTCTCTGCTCTAGAAGACTCGTCAAGGTCTCTAAAGAATCTTCCTGCCAGATTTCAGGCTGGTGGAAACGTTAAGAAAGCTTTAAGTTTTCTACAGTTATGCAAGCATTCACCTAGGAAGTAAGATTCTAGTATCTCCTACTTCTGCGATCTCTCAACTGGCTTATTCAACTGGCTTGAGATAGGTGCCAGAATCCCCACTTCCCACTCACTTCTTTGGGAGAGGAGAGAAAATGCCATCGTTCTCTTAACCCACTGACACATCTGTTTTAACTATTTTCTCTCCAATCACTCTTCAAAGTTCCCATTCTTAGTCCCTGGAAAGGTTCTGCTATCTCTCAGTAACTTAGTTACAGATGTGGTAAAGCATCTCTCCTTAACATGTGAATGTACCTACCTTTCTCGGGTTTATGACCTCAGTTAAAGTTCTGAGACACCAAAAAAATCCTAGTCAACATCCTATGTCACCCGTCTAGCTATTGCAGAGTCTGTCATTCTGTCTTAAAGTCAAAAGCATTGTGCAGTAGTCTGACTAATGGCTCCCAAGGTGTCCAAAGTCTTACCCTAGAACCCCTAAATGTGTTGCCTTAAAAGGCAAAGGAAACTTTGCAGATGTGATTAAATTGAGAATCTTGAATGGTATTATCCTGCATTATCCAAGTAAGCCTTAGACGTCATCACAAATGTGTTTATAACAGGGAGGAAGAAGGAGATTTGACTTCAAAAGTAGATGTGATGGTAGATGCCAGAGGTTGGAGTCATTCAAAAAACTCTCAGGAATCAGGAAATGCAAAGCGAGCATGTATGAGCACAGGTATATGTATATGTATATAAAATCAGGCCCTTATTTTTATTTTGCAGTATCACATTGATATTTTATAATAAAATACTTCCTCTGAACAGATGAATAAATAAAATACTTCCTCTGAACAGATGAATAAAGGTACCCCAGAGTCTTGAATAAACATAAACATAATAACTGGTGGTTCCATTACAATCATGTAAACACTAGGATGCATTTCTGCCAACATGAATCAATTAAATTAGAATGGAGGTCAAAAGATCCCATATTAAACTCCTTTACCTTTCTGTTTCTTCCCTCACTATACTTTAATTACATAAAGTAGAATTCCAAGAAGATGACTGCCAGTAAAATTTTATTATCAACCTTACTTGATGTCCCCTTGTTAAATAGCTTCTAACATGAAATATGTATTCATTATCTAGATTCTATTTTATTAAAGATTGATCTTGAAAAAGGTTTCATATTCTTATAACTCTCCATCTTTGGTAATTTCACATGCATTTGACATTTTATTAAAAAGTAGCCAATTTCATTTCTTGATGATTCACTGAGTCTTCAGATCAAACATCCCTTTGTAAGGATTCATTTATTATACTAACTTATGGCCCCATACATATCACCATACACACCCAAACTCATGCAAACAATTAATGAATAAAAACAGTCTCCTTGGCCATCCACTCTCAGTACACTCCCTCTGGGCCTATGGGCGAGTCTGGCAAAAGGCAAAACTCTAATGTAGAGCTCACACCACTCCTGTTCTGTGCTCCTTCTTGATTTTCTCCCATCTTCACCCACCTCTCCCACCCATTCTGACTTCCTACCAAAAAGATGCTCTATCTTCTTTCTATACCTCTCTGTGCTTAGCTAAATGAAATACCTAGCCCTCCAAATCATATGATGTAGATTCCTACTGCTATTGACATTTGAAGTGCGAACTCTTTAAAGAGTAATAAAATCCAACACTCAATATTATTAGGCCTCCAAATGTGGCACTCCGGCAATGTGACAAAAACATTGCAGGGCTCTTAAAATACTGGCATAGAGCTCTGCCTTCTCATCTACTCATAAAGCTGACTCTTCCAATTGTACCTAGAGCAATAGTAGAACAAAACACCATGTCCAATGCCCAATTTTCACAAAGAGAGATGGGGAAAGAGGATAATTACCTTCTCATCTATTCCCTCAAATGTAATAATCTCTGCCACCTACAATCTTACCTTTACATATCAAAAAGTCTAGTCCCGTGACCTTTTTTAAGGATGCAGAGTTTAGATTAACATCCTTAAAAATGTACACACAGTGCACAACCATCAAAAGAGTAGAGACAGATTTATTCTCTACCTTTTCAACATAGACTGGAAGACCAAGCCTGGAAAAAGTACCCATGATGAAAATTTGTGAAAAAGCCTGGCAGCTACATTAGCTTTTGCTGAGAATTACAAAACTGAATCAAGAGAGATGGCAAAGGCAAAAGAAAATTTAGATTTCAAGTCAGGAAGGACTGATCTAACATCTTTTAACACAAAACTTGTGGGACAATTTTCCTCAGCCAACCATAGCAACCAGCAAAGCTTCCTGAATAATTAAAGTGGGGTGTTAAGGTGAACATTGCCTACTAGACTTGCATATTAACATGAATGAATCTAGTTTGTTTCGGAAGCAGGAATCTTCCAGAACTTTTATATCCTGCATTAGAAGTATGTACTTAATTCATTTTTCACTGCTCTTTCCTTCATTATGTATTTTATAGAAAATTTTGATGTTAAAAGCCAGTTTTATTCTGTTTACCAAATACAACTACAGTTGAGAGACCCTTTGGACTGCGAGGAGATCAAATCAGTTAATCCTAAAGGAAATCAATCCTGAATATTCATTGGAAGGACTGATGATGAAGCTGAAGTTCCAATACTTTGGCCACCTGATGCAAAGAGCCAACTCATTACAAAAGACCTCAATGCTGGGAAAGATTGAAGGCAGGAAGAGAAAGGGACGACAGTGGACAAGATGGTTGGATGACAACACCAACACAACGGACACGAGTCTGAGCAAGCTCCAGCAGATGGTAAAGGACAGGGAAGCCTGGCATGCTGCAGGCCACGGAGCTGCAAAGAGTCGGACACAGCTGAGCGACAGAACAACAACACAGCTGCTAAAGAAGTACCAAAGCACCAGAAAGATCCTCCACAACAGAGCCAAGGGAGTGGGGTTATTTCTTCATCTCAAAAACTGGGCTTTTCTCAAGGGGGTTGGGAATCCAAACTCCTTAAGGATTTTGTTGACTGAATATAGTTTTTTCACATCTATGTACTACCACTATTTCATAAATGTTTGTAGTTTTATCAACAGACATCCTGGTAAAAAAAAAAAAAAAAAAAAAAAACCTCCCATACCCCAGTTTTGAAAGTTTTTACCTCTTGGCTCATTTTCTCTTTGTTATTATTTTCTATGCATATCTATCAGTGGTTCTCAACTTTGACTGTGAACTAGATTTCATGAGGAACATTTTAAAAACACTAGTACTTAAGTCCCACTTCCAGAAATTCTGGATTAATTTGTCTGAGATGTAGCCTAGATGCTCATATTTTCTGAAGCTCTCCAGGTGATTTTAATATGCACTCAGAGCCAAGAAGTGCTAAGGTAGACAGTCCCCTCTATCCTGGACTTTCCATTCCTAACTTGCCCTCCCCCTGATATGACCTCCTCCACCTCACTTTAGCCACTGGACTCTAATGGCCACACAGAAGATCTTACCAGTATCTTCAGTCCTCCATAATGTCAATTTTAAGCATACTACTGTTTCTTCTATTTTCTTTTTCAAATGTTCTCTGAGCCCACTTTCGCCTTCACTCCACTAAACCTCACTTCCTCATATCCTCAGTCCCCTTCCTTCCCATCTTGAGTTTCATGGTTCATTATTACAATCATTCTTCTGCATAAGCCATAACTCTTTTGTCCTTTGTTTGTTTATACCCTGAAAAAAACCCTAGTACTGGATAAATCCGGTCTCCCATATTACCCTGTATCTAGTGTGCTAGACAAAACAAAACTATGATGACTGGTCTCACTTCAAATCCTTGACTATCAACCGCAAATGAGTCCTTAGACCTTTCTAGTAATCTAATCATATTTCCCTTTCCAACTCACTTTTCTGTATTCCAGATCACTTTTATGATGACTTTCCAGATGACTTCTACCCTCTTCAAACTTCTAATACCATTTCCATTTTCTTCACTCTCAAGTAATGACTCTGCCTCTCCCTTTATTAATAAATTAGAAGTCATCAGAAAATGAACTTCCACCAGCTTCTACCACAAAGCCCTCTTACACCCTGCTTTGCCTACATATATTACATTGATAATACAGCATCAAAACCATAATAATCATCAAGGTAAGTCTACACAGACTGTTGAGGGAAAGTTTAAGAAGAAAACAGGGCAGTCAAGTACAGGAAAACTCAGCCTCTATAGTAGAAATAAACAAGGATGTATATACCACATTGATTGACTTAAATGTTTATTGATTAGCTCTCGTGTTCCAGTCAGTATTCTTAACAAGTCCTTAGGTATCTAATCCTCCTGTTCATGTGTCTCTTAACACTAACCTTAAGCAGATTTCCCGTGTATAATTTAGATTGAGAGGGGCTCTATCTGAGACAGTCTTGTGCAAACCTAAGTTTAGGGTGGACCCATTCAAAAGAGTTTGCATTTGCTTCTGCCAACCGCTCTTGGACTAGCTGAGCATCTTGTTTATCTTATACTTTTCAGCTCGGTGACTCTTATACTATGCAGTGAGTGTAAATTCAAGCTTCACACACATGTGGCCGAAACTTGACTACAAATTATAAACAGATTTTTTTCCACAAAAGAACTAAATAGAAACATATAAGCTTTCTTATTATCTCCCATCTTCGCAGGTAGATTTTTTTTTTTTCTTGCACATACTTCTACCAGGGATGCAGCTTTGGAAGAGGCCTCAGTTTCTACTTTGTGTTGTTAAAATCCAAGTTCTAATTCCCTACCTCATATGGCCATTAAATTCAAGTCTTCTAGTCACTTTGGCACCACAATATTAGTTCTATGATAGTTCAATCTTTGTTTTGGCCATGTGGTTGTCACTATTTCCTATATAGTCAGCTATGCATTCCAAACGATGTTTGCTATATCTGAATCACAATTTGTAGTTGTTTGTTGTAGGCAGGTTTTCAAGTCACACATGAAAGTAAAATTGAAAATAAAATAAATGATCATATGTGTATGATTGCATGTTATTAGAATCTTCCTTGCAATCTCCTCCAATATCCTTTCATTTCCAGTTTTTCAATATCATATTGTTTGTACTATTCGGTAATGTGTTTTATGTAAGTTCATGTGAGTTAAAAGTGTGATTATTTTTAATTTTTGCTAATTCAAAAAAGATAATCAAATCACTTTTGAAAGCACTTTCCTAAGTATATTTACATGTTATTAGCACCTTCAATTCTCATAACTCTGTGAGATGAGTGCTGTTACTACCTTCTATTTTGAATACAAGGAAATTGGCACACAAAATGATGAGATTATTTGCTCAAGGTTTCGCAGTAAGGGTTTTAGCTGAGAATTTTACCTAATAATTTTGATTTCAGCCACTGACCTAAGAACAACTATTTCTATCTTGTAAATTAAATAACTATAAAAATTAGAGGTATTCAGGAGTGTGAGAAAAAAATTTCTTTGGGATTTCAGAGGAGGAAACAATCAGTTTAAGTTTGAAGAAAGGATCAGGAACAGAAAATTAGTCTCCATATGGTAGCAATTAAAAAGCAACTTAAGACATAGACTGAGAGAAATGAACATACTGATTTCAAGGGAGGGGAATGAATTGGGAGATGGGGACTGATGTATGTATACTATTGATACAATGTAAAAAATAGATAACCAATTAGAACCTACAGTATAGAGCAGGGGACTCAGTACTCTGTGGTGACCTAAATGTGAAGGAAATCCAGAAAAGAGGGGATATATGTAATCAATGGCTGATTCACTTTGCTGTATAACAGAAACTTACACAACTTTGTAAAGCAATTGTACTCCAGTAAATAGTAATTTTAAAATAATTAAAATTTAAAAGATTTTTTAAAATATAAAATAATAAATTAAAACTTAATAGAATATCTCAGATTCATTCTAAGTTTCCTGAGTATAGCCAGCTCTAAACAAGTATTTGTTAATGAATGTATTTGCCTCTGTATTTCTGTTTCTCAGTATTTCTAATTAGTCTTTGGCACTAACTGTCCACAGGGTAGGTGTTTAATAATCTTTTGGATAAACTGAACTACAGTTTCTTTTCCTTGAGAATGTACCTCCTGGACAGTGAGGTGAGAGCAATCTAGAAATAGTTTCTAGGGACACTTGTGGGAATCCAACCAAAGGCTTAGAGTTTTAACTGTCATGAACTATCAAAAAAAGAAGATAATTGTGTATTTGTTGATTTTGTGGCTGTCAACATTATATACTAGAACAAACACAAAAGCCTATCCTATTTACCTATTACTAATAGGAACACAAAAAAGAAGAACTGTACAAAAATGATCTTCACTACCTGGATAATCCCGATGATGAGATCACTCACCTAGAGCCAGACATCCTGGAATGTGAAGTCAAGTGGACCTTAGAAAGCATCACTACGAGCAAAGCTAGAGGAGGTGATGGAATTCCTATTGAGCTATTTCAAATCCTGAAAGATGATGCTGTCAAAGTGCTGCACTCAATATGCCAGCAAATTTGGAAGACTCAGCAGTGGCCACAGGACTGGAAAAGGTCAGTTTTCATTCCAATCCCAAAGAAAGGCATTGCCAAAGAATGCTCAAACGACGGCACAATTGCACTCATCGCACATGCTAGTAAATTAATGCTCAAAATTCTCCAGGCCAGGCTTCAGCAATACGTGAACCGTGAACTTCCTGATGTTCAAGCTGGTTTTAGAAAAGGCAGAGGAACCAGAGAGCAAATTGCCAACATCCGCTGGATCATGGAAAAAGCAAGAGAGTTCCAGAAAAACATCTATGTCTGCTTTATTGACTGTGCCAAAGCCTTTGACTGTGTGGATCACAATAAACTGTGGAAAATTCTGAGAGAGATGGGAATACCAGACCACCTGGCCTGCCTCTTGCGAAACCTATATGCAGGTCAGGAAGCAACAGTTAGAACTGGACATGGAACAACAGACTGGTTCCAAATAGGAAAAGGAGTATGTCAAGGCTGTATATCGTCACTCTGCTTATTTAACGTGTATGCAGAATACATCATGAGAAACGCTGGACTGGAAGAAATGCTGGACTGGAAGAAACACAAGCTGGAATCAAGATTGCCGAGAGAAATATCAATAACCTCAGATATGCAGATGACACCACCCTTATGGCAGAAAGTGAAGAGGAACTAAAAAGTCTCTTGATGAAAGTGAAGGAAGAGAGTGGAAAGTCTGGCTTAAAGCTCAACATTCAGAAAACGAAGATCATGGCATCTGGTCCCATCACTTCATGGGAAATAGATGGGGAAACAGTGGAAACAGTGCCAGACTTTATTTTTTGGGGGCTCCAGAATCACTGCAGATGGTGACTGCAGCCATGAAATTAAAAGACGCTTACTCCTTGGAAGAAAAGCTATGACCAACCTAGATAGCATATTCAAAAGCAGAGACATTACTTTGCCAACTTAGGTCCATCTAGTCAAGGCTATGGTTTTTCCAGTAGTCATGTATGGATGTGATAGTTGGACTGTGAGGAAGGCTGAGCACCAAAATTGATGCGTTTGAACTGTGGTGTTGGAGAAGACTCTTGAGAGTCCCTTGGACTGCAAGGAGATCCAACCAGTCCATTCTGAAGGAGATCAGCCCTGGGTGTTCTTTGGAAGGAATGATGCTAAAGCAGAAACTCTAGTACTTTGGCCACCTCATGCGAAGAGTTGACTCATTGGAAAAGACTCTGATGCTGGGAGGGATTGGGGGCAGGAGAAGAAGGGGACGACAGAGGATGAGATGGCTGGATGGCATCACCAACTCAATGGACGTGAATTTGAGTGAACTCTGGGAGTTGGTGATGGACAGGGAGGTCTGGCATGCTGCGATTCATGGAGTCTCAAAGAGTCAGACATGACTGAGCAACTGAACTGAACTGAATTGAATAGGAACTCAAGTTTAAGACATTATCTTCTTTTTTAAAATTTTTACTGGCAATTAAAATTTTCAGGCTCTTAAAGATCATTACACAATAGATTTATGCAAAACTAACTTTGATGTTAGTTTGGAGCTTCAGAACTTACTCTTCCAGGTAAAAATACTTATTTCTCTATGAAAGTCTCAGCCTCTATTTCTGATCATCAGTATCCCTTCTGACCATTTGATTTATTTCAATATTGGTAAAATTATTCAAGCTAATATTTTTCAGAACGTTGGAAGTTAAAATAGGTTACTTCCCTCAAAATGTCTCATTCTTATTTTAAAGACAATAATCTGACTTTAACCTTTATTTAAAATTTTCATTGAGAAAATTTGAACTACTTATCCCAATGATATTATCCAACATTTATTTGAGAAGTTAAATTCATCCTCTTAACAATCATATAAAGTAGATACTATTACTATAATTCTCCCCATATTGTATATAAGGAAATTTAAAAAGAGAAGTTATCTTAATGTGTCCAAGTTTAAACAACCAGTAAATAGTGAGCCTGCAGATGAACCCAGATAGCTCCAAAGATACATATAATGTCTATGCCCAGCCCAGAATCAACTGTAAGATTACAATTGTGTCATCCCTTATCCATTTTTTGCTTTTGCAGTTTCAGTTATCTGCTATCAACCCCAGTCCAAAAATGTTAAATGGAAAATTCCAGAAATAAACTATTCATAAGCTTTAAATTGCATGCCAAGCTAAGTAGTGTGATAAAATCTTGCAACATCTGGCTCAGTCCTGCATAGATCATGGAACATCCCTCTGACCAATATCCCGCAGGTTAATCACTTAGCAGCCATCTTGGTTATCAGATTATCTGTTGTGGTATCACAGTGCTTTTGGTCAAATCACCTTTCTTTTACCTAATAATGGCTCCAAAGACCCAGGTGAGTGATATGGGCAATTCGGATTTGCCAAAGAAACCACAAGTGCTTTTCTTTTTAACCTAAAAAGGCGAAAGTTTTCAACTTAATAAGGAAAGGGGGAGGCGGGGAATGTATGCTGAGGTTGCTAAGCTCTACAGTATGAATAAATCTTTAGTCTGTGAAATTGTGACAAAGCAAAAAGAAATTCATGCTAGTCTTGCTTTCACACCTCAAACTGCAAAGGTTAAAGCAGCAGTGTGATGAGTGCTTAGTTAAGTTGGAAAAGGCGTTATATTTGTGCCATGAGATATGTGAGAGAAAGATCCCACTCACATAACTTTTATTACAGTATATTATTATCATTGTTTTACTTTATTATTGATTAGAGTTGTCAATTTCTTAAGTTGTTAATATGAATGTTGAGGAAAAAACATAATTTACATAGGGTTCATTACTATCCATGATGTCAGGCATCCACTGCAGGTCTTGGAACATATCCTCTATGAATAAGGGGGCACCACTGTAACATGTGAAGTGACAATGAGGTGTTAGCTGTTCAGTCGTGTCCGACTCTTTGCAAACCCATGGACAGTAGCCCACCAGGCTCCTCTGTCCATAGAATTCCAGGCAAGAATACTGGAGAGGGTTGCCATTCCCTTCTCCACCGGATCTTTCCAACCCAGGGATCAATCCCAGGTCTCCCACATTGAAAGCAGATTCTTTACCATCTGAGCCACTGTGGATGTGTACCAAAGGCCAATTGGTACCTGCACCCTTGCTATTTTAAAAGATAGGATGACAGTAGCTGTGGAAAGCCTCTTTTAGAAATGCTACCTGCCACTTTACTCAAGTATCTAGAAAAATATTGTCATCTCTATTATGGAGATGCTAAATCTGGCTGAGCAGTTGCTTTCTCTGATTCCAAGTATGACTCCAAAGATGAATTTGGGTTAGAGAGTCAGATCCCAAATGAAAAGGGTAGATATTGAAGCCTGTGCTAAATAAACAAGAGAGCCACAGGAATGCATAAACACAAGAGCCAAGATCATAATGACTGCCTTTGCTGTGGGTTCATCACACATACCTTGCTTAAAAATGCGGAGAAAATCCTAAACTGAAGGAAGAGCAACAGACGTGCCTTCAGTTCAGTTCAGTTCAGTCGCTCAGTTGTGTCCGACTCTTTGAGACCCCATGAATCGCAGCACGCCAGGCCTCCCTGTCCATCACCAACTCCTGGAGTTTGTTGGAGATTGGGAGTGAAATAACACAAAGACACACACACAAGAGACGGACAAAGACACAACTCCGGCCGGAGGAAAAAGAACTGAGCAAGTAAGCTTGCGGTTTACTTTTATATAGCCCCCTGGGCAGAATTCCAGACTGTATGACTAAGCCTTCTCAGTATAGCGCATGTGCATAAATGTTATCATACAGCAAAAGGGAGTGAAATTCCTGCTTTCTGCAGAGTCTGTCCAGAGCCCTTTCTTCCTCCTTATCACAGGAAGGGAATGTTCCCTCGTTTGCGAGGGACCATTAAACTCAAGGCTGTGTCCAGTCTCCTTGGCAGAACATCTTGTTTGCAAGCACGCTCAGCCCAAGCAGAGAGTCCCGTTTGCAGGCACATCTCCACTTTCCCTATTGTGGCCGCATTAACTTCCTTCTGGAGTTCACTCAGACTCACGTCCATAGAGTCAGTGATGCCATCCAGCCATCTCATACTCTGTTGTCCCCTTCTCCTCCTACCCCAATCCCTCCTAGCATCAGAGTCTTTCCCTATGACTCAACACTTCGCATGAGGTGGCAAAAGTACTAGAGTTTCAGCTTTAGCATCATACCTTTCAAAGAAATCCCAGGGCTGATCTCCTTCAGAATGGACTGGTTGGATCTCCTTGCAGTCCAAGGGACTCTCAAGAGTCTTCTCCAACACCACAGTTCAAAAGCATAATTTCTTTGGCGCTCAGCCTTCCTCACAGTCCAACTATCACATCCATACATGACCACTGGAAAAACCATACCCTTGACTAGACGGACCTAAGTTGGCAAAGCAATATCTCTGCTTTTGAATATGCTATCTAGGTTGGTCATAGCTTTTCTTCCAAGGAGTAAGCGTCTTTTAATTTCATGGCTGCAGTCACCATCTGCAGTGATTCTGGAGCCCCCAAAAAATAAAGTCTGGCACTGTTTCCACTGTTTCCCCATCTATTTCCCATGAAGTGATGGGACTAGATGCCATGATCTTCGTTTTCTGAATGTTGAGCTTTAAGCCAAACTTATCACTCTCTTCCTTCACTTTCATCAAGAGGCTTTTTAGTTCCTCTTCACTTTCTGCCATAAGGGTGGTGTCATCTGCATATCTGAGGTTATTGATATTTCTCTCGGCAATCTTGATTCCAGCTTGTGTTTCTTCCAGTCCAGCATTTCTCATGATGTATTCTGCATATAAATTAAATAAGCAGGGTGACAATATACAGCCTTGATGTACTCCTTTTCCTATTTGGAACCAGTCTGTTGTTCCATGTCCAGTTCTAACTGTTGCTTCCTGACCTGCATATAGGTTTTGCAAGAGGCAGGTCAGGTGGTCTGGTATTCCCATCTCTCTCAGAATTTTCCACAGTTTATTGTGATCCACACAGTCAAAGGCTTTGGCACAGTCAATAAAGCAGACATAGATGTTTTTCTGGAACTCTCTTGCTTTTTCCATGATCCAGCGGATGTTGGCAATTTGCTCTCTGGTTCCTCTGCCTTTTCTAAAACCAGCTTGAACATCAGGAAGTTCACGGTTCACGTATTGCTGAAGCCTGGCCTGGAGAATTTTGAGCATTAATTTACTAGCATGTGCGATGAGTGCAATTGTGCCGTCGTTTGAGCATTCTTTGGCATTGCCTTTCTTTGGGATTGGAATGAAAACTGACCTTTTCCAGTCCTGTGGCCCTGCTGAGTCTTCCAAATTTGCTGGCATATTGAGTGCAGCACTTTGACAGCATCATCTTTCAGGATTTGAAATAGCTCAATAGGAATTCCATCACCTCCTCTAGCTTTGCTCGTAGTGATGCTTTCTAAGGCCCACTTGACTTCACATTCCAGGATGTCTGGCTCTAGATGAGTGATGATCACACCATCATGATTATCTGGGTAGTAAAGATCTTTTTTGTACAGTTTTTCTGTGTATTCTTGCCACCTCTTCTTAATATCTTCTGCTTCTGTTAGGTCCATACCATTTCTGTCCTTTATCGAGCCCACATTTGCATGAAATGTTCCCTTGGCATCTCTGATTTTCTTGAAGAGATATATAGTCTTTGCCATTCTGTTCTTTTACTCTATTTCTTTGCATTGATTGCTAAAGAAGGCTTTCTTATCTCTTCTTGCTATTCTTTGGAACTCTGCATTCAGATGCTTATATCTTTCCTTTTCTCCTTTGCTTTTCACCTCTCTTCTTTTCACAGCTAATTTGTAAGGCCTCCCCAGACAGCCATTTTGCTTTTTTGCATTTCTTTTCCATGGGGATGATCTTGATCTCTGTCTCGTGTACAGTGTCATGAACCTCATTCCATAGTTCATCAGGTACTCTATCTATCAGATCTAGGCCCTTAAATCTATTTCTCACTTCCACTGTATAATCATAAGGGATTTGAGTTAGGTCATACCTGAATGGTCTAGTGGTTTTCCCTACTTTCTTCAAATTAAATCTGAATTTGGTAATAAGGAGTTCATGATCTGAGCCACAGTCAGCTCCCGGTCTTGTTTTTGTTGACTGTATAGAGCTTCTCCATCTTTGGCTGCAGAGTATATAATCAATCTGATTTCGGTGTTGACCATCTGGTGATGTCCATGTGTAGAGTCTTCTCTTGTGTTGTTGGAAGAGGGTGTTTGCTATGACCAGTGCATTTTCTTGACAAAACTCTATTTGTCTTTGCCCTGCTTCATTCTGCATTCCAAGGCCAAATTTGCCTGTTACTCCAGGTGTTTCTTGACTTCCTACTTTGTATTCCAGTCCCCTATAATGAAAAGGACATCTTTTTTGGGTGTTAGTTCTAAAAGGTCTTGTAGGTCTTCATAGAACCATTCAACTTCAGCTTCTTCAGCATTACTGGTTGGGGCATAGACTTGGGTTACTGTGATATCGAATGGCTTGTCTTGGAAACGAACAGAGATCATTCTGTCATTTTTGAGATTGCATCCAAGTACTGCATTTTGGACTCTTTTGTTGACCATGATGGCTACTCCATTTCTTCTGAGGGATTCCTGCCCACAGTAGTAGATATAATGGTCATCTGAGTTAAATTCACCCATCCCAGTCCATTTTAGTTCTCTGATTCCTATAATGTCAACGTTCACTCTTGCCGTCTCTTGTTTGACCACTTCCAATTTGCCTTGATACATGGACCTGATGGTCCAGGTTCCTATGCAATATTGCTCTTTACAACATCAGACCTTGCTTCTATCATCAGTCACATTCACAACTGGGTATTGTTTTTGCTTTGGCCCCATCCCTTCATTCTTTCTGGAGTTATTTCTCCACTCTTCTCCAGTAGCGTGTTGGGCATCTACTGACCTGGGGAGTTCCTCTTTCAGTATCCTATCATTTTGCCTTTTCATACTGTTTATGGGGTTCTCAAGGCAAGAATACTGAAGTGGTTTGCCATTCCCTTCTCTAGTGAACCACATTTTGTCAGACCTCTCCACCATGACCCACCTGTCTTGGGTTGCCCCGCAGGCATGGCTTGGTTTCATTGAGTTAGACAAGGCTGTGGTCTTAGTGTGATTAGGTAGACTAGTTTTCTGTGAGTATGCCCTCAGTGTGTCTGCCCTCTGATGCCCTCTTGCAACACCTACCATCTTACTTGGGTTTCTCTTACTTGAGCATGGGGTATCTCTTCACTTCTGCTCCAGCAAAGCACAGCCGCTGCTCCTTACCTTGGACAAAGGGTATCTCCTCACTGCCGCCCTTCCTGACCTTCAACATTTGATAGCTCCTCTAGGCCCTTCTGTGCCTGTGCAGCCACGGCTCCTTGGATGTGGGGTTGCTCCTCCTGGCCACCACCCCTGGCCTCAGGCGTGGGGTTGCTCCTCCCAGTTGGTGCCCCAGCCTCAGGCACGGGGTGGCTCCTCCTGGCCGCTGCACCTGGCCTCGGACTCCAGGTGGCTCCTCCCAGCCACCCCTGACCGAGGACGTGGGGTAACTCCTCTTGGCTGCTGCCCCTGACCGCAGACGTGGTGTAACTCCTCTTGGCCGTCGCCCTCGGGCATGGGGTCCTCCCAGCTTCTGCCCCTGACCTCGGACGTGGGGTAGCTTCTCTTGGCTGCGCCTAGTGCGCCAGTCGCAGCCACCATGCCTAGTGCCTTAAAAGAGTCATTTTTCTCTCTCCCTTCTAATTGCTCTTTCAAAGGTATCATTCTGAATATTAAGACCTTCTGTACTTCAGTTTTATTTACTTTTTATTTGTTGCTGTTTCTATTCATAAAAGAAATTTTTAGTGGTGTTTTGTTTCAGAAAGCTCAAGGGATTTTCTTCCTCTCTTTTGATGGATCTTTCTGGAAAAGAGCCAAAACATAGTTAACACCATCACTGAGGACAAGCTATGCCTTCTCATCAATATTCTGAGAACATTAGGGTTGGTATGGGAGGTCCAGTGTGCAAGCCCTAGCGATTAATTTTAAATACTTTTGTTTAAAAAAAAAAAAAAAACAACTCCCTGAAGAAAGCTTTGTGAAAGATAGCTAAAGAATAGCAAAGAAAATTTTTTTTAGAATATCTTAAACAGAAATCCCCAGGAGGATGCCATAGGAAGGAAAAACTTAATCAGAACTAGCAGCTAAAAATACAAAACTTTGTAGCAGAAAAGAAACCCTGGAGATACAGTTCATCATATCAATGGAAGCAGGAACTTTGCCACAATCTCTACCTGGGCTGCACATTTCACTTTCCCCATATTCATGGGAAATCAAGTTGACAATGAAATCAAAAGCAGTCTTCTCTATGATTAAAAATAATTTCAGAGTATCAAATTTAACCTAATGATATCACTGTGGTCTGGAATTATCTAGATATTTGGGAGGTATATAAAGGAGTGAATAAATATTGTAGGTTGTCAATTGACTGCTTATAGAATCAGGGTCTAACACTTAAGCTTCTTATTCAAACCACTAGAGATAAGTATTGATATAGTCTGATAAAGGCTGAAGTAAATGCAACCTAAATCCACGCAGATCAGCATCTACCTTGACCAGAAACAGATCCAAGACTTTTTTCTGGATTTAGCCAGCCATGGAAAATAATAAAATTCTGCTATAAATTTCAAAGTCAGGTGACTTTCTTTTCTTCTTAAGAAATGAAACACCTTCGAAAATGTAACTGAAGAAAGATTTTTACATTAAAGTGCATTTATCCAGGAATCTGTAAGGTATATAAAGGGTATGATAAATGTATTGAGATTTGCCTACATGAAGATCAGCAAGTTCTTCAGACTTGTGGTAGCCAAGAAGGAGGAGGAGGGGTGGAGACGGGATGGAATAGGAGTTTGGGGTTAGCAGATGCAGACTATTATATATAGGCTGGGTAAACAACAAGATCCTACTGTACAGCACAGGAACAATATTCAATATCCTGTAATAAATCATAATGGAAAAGAATATATATATATGTACATATATTACTGAATCAGTTTACAGCAGAAATTAATACAACACCATAAATCAACTATACTTCAATAAAAATTAAAAACAAAGAACAGCAAGTTCCTCAATTTTTGTACATCATGCTTCTGAGTATGGTGCTACTTGTTGCAAAACAACTTTCACCAATACCATCTAGATCATGAGGTCCTGAAAACAGTTTCTAAACCAAGGTGATAGCTGTTAAGGTATTGAGACGTGATGAATACTGGATATATTTTAAAGGCAGAGTCACAGAAGCTCCTGCGACAGAGGGACCATGAGATGTAAGGATGAAAAAAGAATTCAAGGGCAACTCCAAGACTTTTTGTCAGAAGAACGTGAAATTATGGAGTTGACATCAACCAAGATAAGAAACATGGAACGACAGACTGGTTCCAAATAGGAAAAGGAGTACATCAAGGCTGTATATTGTCACCCTGCTTATTTAACTTATATGCAGAGTACATCATGAGAAACGCTGGGCTGGAAGAAGCACAAGCTGAAATCAAGATTGCCAGGAGAAATATCAATCACCTCAGATATGCAGATGACACCACCCTTATGGCAGAAAGTGAAGAGGAACTAAAAAGCCTCTTGATGAAAGTGAAGGAGGAGGGCGAAAAAGTTGGCTTAAAGCTCAACATTCAGAAAACGAAGATCATGGTATCTGGTCCCATCACTTCGTGGGAAATAGATGGGGAAACAGTGGAAACCGTGTCAGACTTTATTTTTTTGGGCTCCAAAACCACTGCAGATGGTGACTGCAGCCATGAAATTAAAAGACGCTTACTCCTTGGAAGAAAAGTTATGACCAACCTAGATAGCATATTCAAAAGCAGAGATATTACCTTGCCAACAAAAGTCCGTCTAGTAAAGGCTATGGTTTTTCCTGTGGTCATATATGGATGTGAGAATTGGACTATAAAGAAAACTGAGTGCCAAAGAATTGATGCTTTTGAACTGTGGTGTTGGAGAAGACTCTTGAGAGTCCCTTGGACTGCAAGGAGATCCAACCAGTCCATCCTAAAGGAGATCAGCCCTGGGTGTTCATTGGAAGGACTGATGCTAAAGCTGAAAATCCAATACTTTGGCCATCTCATGTGAAGAGTTGACTTATTGAAAAAACCCTAATGCTGGGAAGGATTGGGGGCAGGAGGAGAAGGGGACGACAGAGGATAAGATGACTGGATGGCATCACTGACTCGATGGACATGGGTTTAGGTAAACTCCGGGAGTTGGTGATGGACAGGGAGGCCTGGTGTGCTGTGATTCTCAAAGAGTCAGACACGACTGAGTGACTGAACTGAACTGAACTGAACTGAAGAGAAGAAAAACCACAAATGGAACAGGTTTGGGTGAGAAGAGCAGGAATTCAGTTTTTAATATGTTGACATTGAAATGCTTGTTAGACTTTCAAGTAAAGATGTAGCGGAGGCAGCTGAATATACAAGTCTGAAATTTGAGAGGTCTAGGCCTGGAGATAAAAGTATGAAAATTGTCAGCGCATGAGTGATACTTAAAACCTTAAGAGTCAATGACGTTGTCAAGGAGTATAGATGCCAAAGAGAAAAGGTCAAAGAAATTTCAAGGGCATTCTAATATTGCCTGTTCAGGATAAATGGGCATATAGCAAGGGAAATTGAGAAGAAGTAGCCCATGAAACAGAAGGAAATCATGAGGATGTGAAGTCCTAGAAGCCAGGTGGAAACTTGGTCATAAAGGAGAAGTAGCCCATCCATGAACCAAAGTTGCTCTTAGGTCGAGTTAAGAACTGGGAACTCTCCATCGTATTTTGCAACGTGGAAATTACCAATGATGAAATCAATTTGAAAAACAGAAGAAAAACCTTAACAATTAAAACGCTGTTGGATTTCACAAGAGCAATAGGCAGAATAATGACCCCCCTGCCCCCAAAGATGTCCTGTCCTAATAAGAGACTCAATTCCTAGGTAGGTTGATAAGAAGTCCAGGGTCCCTAAGGAGGAGAAAGGGGTCTGGGGCTCTTGAGGAGGAGATAGGGGTCCAGAATTCTCAAGGAGAAGGAAAGGACAATTGTCTTTTTTTTTTTTTCTCTACCTTCCTTAGTCTTAGTCACATAAAACATTTTTTTTTCTTTAAGCCTGGCACTGATAATTACACAAAAATTCAGTTTAAACTCTGTACTAATGATTATATAATAACAATATATCCAGCTTGAGGACAGTTTCTCCTTCCTGAAAACCTTCTGACTAACCCTGGTATGTTAAAATGTGACTTATGGGGGTGGGTCTGGTAAGATCTTTCTATTGTAAAGTTCTAATCCTGTTATCTTAAAATGTAAACTATGGGAGTGGGTCTGGTAAGATCTTTACAACCTTGAGACATTCTTTTGATTTACTGTAGTAACTAATTTAAAAAATATATAGCTCCCTTGCTAAAACCAGCAAGCAGGGCACTCTCTGACCCCTTCTGATGTCTATATCAGAAGCTTTCTCTGCCCCTTTTCACTGTAACAAAACTTCTGCCACGTAAGAACCCTGAATGGCCAAGCCTGGTGTCTGATGCAAAACCTAAATCTTCTTCTGAGATCAGGAATCCAACATGTAAGGGAATCACTAATCCCTGGAATCTATCAGTATGTTTAATTCCCATGGCAAATGGGAATTAAAGTTGCAAATGGAATTAAATTTACAAATAAGCTTACTTAAAGAATAGGGTGGCTATCATGGACTATTCAATGGGCCCAGTGGAAACAAGGGTTCTCAAAAGTGGGGCAGGGAGGCAGAAGAGGAGGTCGGAGTGATGCAATGGTCTCTCCCCACCATTGATAGCTTTGAGGAAGAGGGCCACAAGTCAAGAAATGTCAATGACTTCCAGAAGCTGGAAAATGCAAAAACAAATGGATTTTCTCTTAGAGCCCTTGAAAAAAAGATCACAGCCCTGCCAACAGCTTGATTTTAGCCCAGTCAAGGCTCTTGTCAGACTTCTGACCTACAGAACTGTAAAATAATAAACTTGGGCTGTGTTAAGCCACTGAGTCACAGGATTTAAAGTCTCATGGCTGTCACAGCGATATATCTCACTGGAGTACAAGCGAAACGTGTCGCAATGCAAGAAAGGAAAAATGTGCAAATAATGGCAGAAGCCTTGAAATAACCAAACTGGACAAGGTGAAGGAGCAACAGAGAATCCTTGAAACAGAAGGCAATACAGGCATAAGGCAAGCATCAAATTCCATGTAAGTCTTCTCAGGAGAGTTCAGTCTCCTTTTTCTGTATCAGACAATATAGAAAATACAGAGAATACAATTTCCCCTGTACCAAAGAATCAGATTATCACCTGCCAGTTGCCCAAATCATCAACTCTGGCATCAGCTTCACCTTCTCCTCTTAGAGCATCTGATCAAGCATCACCTCCTGTCACCCTGACACCCTCATCTCTCCCCAGTCTCTCAGGTATTCATCTGGACTGGACCATCTCCATCTCTTACCTGCTTTACTGCAAAGCTTCCTGACTTCTGTCCTGGCCCCTAGTCTTCTCCTTTCCAGGTCACTCTTCAAACTTCTCCCAAAATGACTTTCTTAAAGCTCAGATAGAACCACATATCCCCTAGTTAAGTCCTCCAGGGGCTTCCAGGCCTTCTTCATGCAATTCAAACTCCAGTAGTTCAGTTCAGTTCAGTACAGTTACTCAGTCATGTCCGACTCTTTGCAACTCCACGAACCGCAGCACACCAGGCCTCCCTGTCCATCACCAACTCCTGGAGTTCACTCAAACTCATGTCCATTGAGTCAGTGATGCCATCCAACCATCTCATCCTCTGTTGTCCCCTTCTCCTCCTGCCCTCAATCTTTCCCAGCATCAGGGCTTTTCAGATGAGTCAGCATTCGCATCAGGTGGCCAAAGTATTGGAGTTTCAGCTTCAACATCAGTCCTTCCAATGAACACCCAGGGCTGATCTCCTTTAGGATGGACTGGTTGGATCTCCTTGCAGTCCAAGGGACTCTCAATAGTCTTCTCCAACACCACAGTTACAAAGCATCAATTCTTCAGCACTCAGCTTTCTTTATAGTCCCCAACTCTCACATCCATACATGATTAGTGGGAAAATAATAGTCTTGACTAGCTGTACCCTTGCTGGCAAAGGAATATCTCTGCTTTTTAATATGCTGTATAGGTTGGTCATAACTTTTCTTCCAAGGAGTAGGCATCTTTTAATTTCATGGCTACAGTCACCATCTGCAGTGATTCTGGAGCCCAAAAAAATAGCCACCGTTTCCACTGTTTCCCCATCTATTTCCCATGAAGTGATGGGACCAGATGCCATGATCTTCATTTTCGGAATGTTGAGCTTTAAGCCAAACTTTTCACTCTCCACTTTCACTTTCATCAAGAGGCTTTTTAGCTCCTTTTCACTTTCTGCCATAACAGTGGTGTCATCTGCATATCTGAGGTTATTGATATTTCTCCCGGCAGTCTTGATTTCAGCTTCTCCTTCATCCAGTCCAGCATTTCTCATGATGTACTCTGCACATAAGTTGAACAAGCAAGGTGACAATATACAGCCTTGACGTACTCCTTTTCCTTTTGGAACCAGTCTTGTTTCATATACGGTTCTATCCATTGCTTCCTGACCTGCATACAGATTTCTCAAGACGCAGGTCAGGTAGTCTGGTATTCCCATCTCTTTCAGATTTTTCCACAGTTCACTGTGATCCACACAGTCAAAGGCTTTGGCATAGTCATAAAGAAGAAATAGATATTTTTTCTGGAACTCTCTTGCTTTTTCCACGATCCAGCGGATGTTGGCAATTTGATCTCTGGTTCCTCTGCCTTTTCTAAAACCACCTTGAACATCAGGAATTTCGTGGTTCACATATTGCTGAAGCCTGGCTTGGAGAATTTTGAGCATTACTTTACTAGCATGTGAGTGCAATTGTGTGGTAGTTTGAGCATTCTTTGACATTGCCTTTCTTTGGGATTGGAATGAAAACTGACCTTTTCCAGTCCTGCAGCCACTGCTGAGTTTTCCAAATTTGCTGGCATATTGAGTGCAGCACTTTCACAGCATTATCTTTCAGGATTTGAAATAGCTCAACTGGAATTTTATCACCTCCAGTAGCTTTGATCATAGTGATGCTTTCTAAGGCCCACTTGACTTCACATTCTAGGATGTGTGGCTCTAGGTGAGTGATCATACCATCGTGGATGTCTGGGTCATGAAGATCTTTTTTATATATTTGTTCTGTGTATTCTTGCTGCCTCTTCTTAATATCTTCTGCTTCTGTAGGTCCATACTATTTCTGTCCTTTATTGTGCCCATCTTTGCATGAAATGTTCCCTTGGTATCTCTTATTTTCTTGAAGAGAATTCTAATCTTTCCCATTCTATTGTTTTTCTCTACTTCTTTTCACTGGTCACTGAGGAAGACTTTCTTATCTCTCCTTGCTATTCTTTGGAACTCTGCGTTCAAATGTGTATATCTTTCCTTTTCCCCTTTGCTTTTGCTTCTCTTCTCTGCTTTTGTAAGGCCTCCCCAGACAGCCATTTTACTTTTTTGCATTTCTTTTTCTAAGGGATGGTCTTGATCCTTGTCTCCTATACAATGTCATGAACCTCCATCCATAGTTCATCAGGCACTCTGTCTATCAGATCTAATCCCTTAGATCTATTTCTCATTTTTACTCTATAATCATAAGGGATTTGATTTAGGTCAGATGATGCTGTGAAAGTGCTGCACTCAATATGCCAGCAAATTTGGAAAACTCAGCAGTAGCCACAGGACTGGAAAAGGTCAGTTTTCATTCCAATCCCAAAGAAAGGCAATGTCAAAGAATGCTCAAACTACCACACAATTGCACTCATCGCACATGCTAGTAAATTAATGCTCAAAATTCTCCAAGCCAGGCTTCAGCAATACGTGAACTGTTAACTCCCTGATGTTCAAGCTGCTTTTAGAAAAGGCAGAGGAACCAGAGGTCAAATTGCCAACATCCGCTGGATCATCAAAAAAGCAAGAGAGTTCCAGAAAAACATCTATTTCTGCCTTATTGACTATGCCAAAGTCTTTGACTGTGTGGATCACAATAAACTGTGGAAAAATCTGAAAGAGATGGGAATACCAGACCACCTAGGCCTGCTTCTTGAGAAATCTGTATGCAGGTCAGGAAGCAACAGTTAGAACTGGATATGGAACAACAGACTGGTTGCAAGTAGGAGAAAGAGTACGTCAAGGCTGTATATTGTCACCCTGCTTATTTAATTTATATGCAGAGTACATCATGAGAAATGCTGGACTGGAAGAAACACAAGCTGGAATCAAGATTGTTGGGAGAAATATCAGTCACCTCAGATATGCAGATGACACCACCCTTATGGCAGAAAGTGAAGAGGAACTAAAAAGCCTCTTGATGAAAGTGAAAGAGGAGAATGAAAAAGTTGGCTTAAAGCTCAACATTCAGAAATGAAGATCATGGCATCTGGTCCTATCACTTCATGGGAAATAGATGGGGAAACAGTAGAAACAGTGTCAGACTTTATTTTTTGGGGCTCCAAAATCACTGCAGATGGTACCTGCAGCCATGAAATTAAAAGACATTTACTCCTTGGAAGGAAAGTTATGACCAACCTAGATAGCACATTCAAAAGCAGAGACATTACTTTGCCGAGTAAAGTCCGTCTAGTCAAGGCTATGGTTTTTCCTGTGGTCATGTATGGATGTGAGAGTTGGACTGTGAAGAAGGCTGAGCGCTAAAGAATTGATGCATTTGAACTGTGGTGTTGGGGAAGACTCTTGAGGGTCCCTTGGACTGCAAGGAGATCCAACCAGTCCATTCTGAAGGAGATCAGCCCTGGGATTTCTTTGGAAGGAATGATGCTAAAGCTGAAACTCCAGTACTTTGGCCACCTCATGCGAAGAGCTGACTCATTGGAAAAGACTCTGATGTTGGGAGGGATTGGGGGCAGGAGGAGAAGGGGATGACAGAGGATGAGATGGCTGGATGGCATCACGGACTCGATGGACGTGAGTCTGGGTGAACCCCGGGAGGTGATGTTGGACAGGGAAGCCTGGCATGCTGCGATTCATGGGGTCGCGGAGAGTCGGACACGACTGAGCGACTGAACTGAACTGAACTGAATGGTCTAGTGGTTTTCCCTTCTTTACTCAATTTAAGTCTGAATTTGCCTTAAGGAGTTCATGATCTGAGCCACAGTCAGCTCCTGGTCTTGTTTTTGCTGACTATATAGAGCTTCTCCATCTTTGACTGCAAAGAATATAATCAATCTGATTTCAGTATTGGCCATCTGGTGATGTCCATGTGTAGAGTCTTCTCTTGAGTTGTTGGAAGAGGGTGTTTGCTATGACCAGTGCATTCTCTTGGCAAAACTCTGTTAGCCTTTGCCCTGCTTCATTCCGTACTCCAAATTTTCCTGTTACTCCAGGTGTTTCCTGACTTCCTATTTGCGTTCCAGGCCCTTGTAATGAAAAGGACATCTTTTGGGGTTGTTGGTTCTAAAAGGTCTTGTAAGTCTTCATAAAACCGTTCAACTTCAGCTTCTTCAGCGTTACTGGTCAGGGCATGGACTTGGATTACTCTGATATTGAATGGTTTGCCTTGGAAACGAACAGAGATAATTCTGTCATTTTAGAGTTTGCATACAAGTACTGCTTTTTGGATTCTTTCATTGACTATGATGGCTACTCGATTTCTTCCAAGTGATTTGTGCCTGCAGTAGTAGACATAATGGTCATCTGAGTTAAATTCACCCATTCCAGTCCATTTTAGTTCACTGATTCCTAGAATGTCAATGTTCTCTCTTGCCATCTCCTGCTTGACCACTTCCAATTCATGGACCTAACATTCCAGGTTCCTATGCAATATTGCTCTTTACAGCATCAGACCTTTGCTTCCATCACCAGTCACATCCACAACTGGGTGTTTTTTGTTTGTTTGTTTGTTTTTTTGCTTTGGCTCTGTCTCTTCAATCTTTCTGGAGTTATTTCTCCACTGATCTCCAGTAGCATATTGGGCACCTACCAACATGGGGAGTTCATCTTTCAGTGTCCTTTTTTTTTTTTTTTTTTTGCCTTTTCATACTGTTCATGGGGTTCTGAAGGCAAGAATACTGAAGTGGTTTGCCATTCCCTTCTCCACTGGACCACATTTTGTCAGACCTCTCCACCATGACCTGCCCGTCTTGGGTGGCCCTACGCAGCATGGCTTAGTGTCATTGAATTAGACAAGGCTGTGGTCCATATGATTAGATTGGTTAGTTTTCTGTGATTGTGGTTTCAGTCTGTCCTCATCTGATGCCCTCTCTCAGCGCCTACCATCTTACTGGGGTTTCTCTTACCTTGGACGTGTGGTATCTTTTCACGGCTGCTCCAACAAAGCTCAGCCACTGCTCCTTACCTTGGACGCCGGGTATCTCTTCTCCGCCTCTCACCTCTCCAGGACCACGCAGCCACCGCTTGCCACTCCAGTAGCTTTACCCTCTCCAACAAACAAAATCGGAGTCCGTCAACTGTAGAAGTTTGCCGGTTCTTTTGTCTCAACTGCCAAGCACTGGGGGCAGTAGTGCCACTTCCGGGAATCTTGAAGGAAAGAACCTCATGACAACAAATGTTCCCGGCAGCTACTAGTGTCTTGCCCCAGTTTTCCCTGACAGGCCGGCTAGCCACGAGTAGCAAGGCTCCTGGCTGGCTAAGCCAGACTGTTACCAAGTCCAAGCTCTCTCTGCTCGCTGCATGATAAGCCAATGAATCCAAGAGACGAGGTGTCGAGGCAAGGAAGAGAGTTTAATTGGGGAGCTGGCAGGCCAAGAAGATGGCAGGTTAGCGCCTCAAAATAACCGTCAAATTCTCACCGTGGATTATCAAGTAGTTCTAATAATATTCTCTTTTCTCTCTTCTTCCTCCAACCTACTGCCCTTTTCCTGAATTATAATGAATTCCATATGATTGCTGGGATCCACCATAATTTTTCTAGCCACTAATCCTCGCATAGTTTTCTCTGCTTGGAATACACTTCTTTATGTTCCAACTTCCCTCAATGGCATTTACCTGGCTAGTCACATGCATCCTTCATATCTCAGTGAACAACAGCATTTTTTCCAGGCAGCCTTCCCAGATCTTAGATATCAAGTTGAATGACCCTCCTATGGACTCAGCAAATATCCAAAACTATATATCATATTGTAATTGCTTTTTCATTTTCCTATGTCCACACTAGAATGTTAATTCCTTGAATAGACAGACTTCATTCTAATTAAAGTTAATTATTGCACCAAGAAAAATTCCTGACATATAGTTCACTTTTGATAAATAGTTTTCAAATGAGAAGTAAAAAATATGTAACATATATTTGGAAAGATCTCTGATTAAATGTTGATATTGTTTGCTAGGATGAAGCAACCAAAATTTAGCCTAACAAGCCAACACTGTTAGAAACTTTGTAGTTAATTATCTCCAGCAGAATGTCAAGTGCACAGAACTTACCTTTTTCAAATGGGCTTCAGCAATATTAAACAATAATCATAAGATTTCTTGCTGTCCTCAGTAAATAGGGCTAAAATGCTAGTCATATCAGTAAGAGAACTTCAGAATTTCTCCCCTCTTCCCAATTCTGCTGAGGGTTTAACTCAAAAGTTCCTCTTTCCGCTTCCACCATGTCTCTAGGCTTAATCTAACTCATGAGTGGACACAAGACGCTGACTATACCTTTGAGTCTAACAGATTTGGCTTCCAGACTCTTCTGTTGTCACAAATAATATGTCTTGTCTTTTACCATCTTGATTGTGTTAACCAATAGGAATAGCTTGATCTGGCTTCTCGTTAAGTATCCTTTGTAAAGTAAAAAAACTAGGTGGTTTTTTTTTTCCCCCCATTTCTGTAGCCATAAATGCTCATGGTATTGAGATATTTGGAAGTTTAATCATTTTATTGTAGAAAACATTTTCAGATGAACAGGATACTGAAATAATGACTAGTCCCTGACAGTAATCTTTCTCTCCCATTACCAGTACAGATGCAGCAAAGCAGTGGAAATTTTGCAATTATGCAGTGTAAACATTCTTAGATATTGGACAACATTGTGAAGGACCAAAGTGGTGATCAATCTCAGTAAGTACTGTTTAGAATAGCTTTTGTTTCGCCAGCTCCAAAAAACAGAATGTGCCATCTATGACTTTACATTTTAGCACTAAGACATACTTTTGAAATAAGTGCTCATTGCTGCTGGAAATTCATAATTATTCTCCAAACATATATTGCCCATTGTGTACTCTCATTCTTTTTTATGTGGTTTTTAATCGTAAAACAGGGGAAGTTTTCTGTTCCTGCTGTCTGGAACAAAAGTACATTATATTCAGTAGTTTGCAACCTAAAAACAAAAAACTAAGCAGAACAAAATCGAATTTATGGGAAAAATCTACCAGTATTTTGAACAAGCAGTCATGTAATAAAAGACTCATTGAATTATAGTTTCTCTGTCCTTCGTAAGGAATGAGTCAACTTTTCTGCGAAACAGGTGAGATAATTTCTCTGTGATTCAACATACATTTTCATCATCCTGTCACAGCTGACAGCTCTTTTCTGACAGATCTGGTTCTGAGCAAGTTAATCAAAATTCCACTTCCTGGATTATGATATTTTGTATTGTTTCATTAAGTTTTGCAGAAGTTTTTCCATGTGAAACATTCTCTTGAAAATTATCTTGTGAGTTTTCTTTTCCATCAGCAAGTCATATTAAGACTGCTAAGCAGAGTCACTGCTGGAACAAATCATTAATTGGAAGGTAAAACCTTGAGATGTCTACCTCTGATTCCAGGATATTTGAAATTGCTTTGATTCTGAATAATTAATTCAATATCAAAAAAAAAGCACAGTCATAACTATCATTTGACAACTACCATGTTGAGTCTATGTTTCCATGGAGATACATACCATTATTTGATTCTCTTGCCTAACAATCATCATTTTAAAATCTAATCTGAGCATCTGTGTCTTTGGATCAACCAGTTTTATGCATTTACATTTATTTTAATTCCTGATACATTTGGATTTATTACTGACAGACTATTTTACACCCTTAGTTACCATGTTTCCTTGCTTCCCACCTTCTCCTTGCCATTGGATGAACAAACTATTCTTTTGCTGATTTATTTCTGTACTTGTGGTAGTTGCCACTAATTTATTGATGACACATATCTGTTTACTTTTTCCTATCATTTTTAAGCCTATCCATAGCTAGATTGTTCCCTTTTGTAATGTCAGGAACTAGCTCACACTGCAAATTTGTGTGAATTAGAGAAAGGCAACCTGCCCTGAGAAAAAGAAATTAAATTAGCCTGGGGGTGTTTCTGGAGCCCTGGCAGGCAGCAGCCCTATCTCCTTGGATACACACTAGTGCTCCCCTCCTCCTCTGGGTAGCTCAGGGGGCCCACTCAGCTTAGATCTCACTTCCATCCCAGCCATTAGCTAGTCAGTGATGTGAGGACCAGAACTCAGGCTCTAGTTAGCTCTCTGAGATGTTTCTGTAGTGTAAATGATGCCTCTCCTGTGTGATGCCATTAAGCAGCACAGACTCGTGACCCTCCATGCCACAGTGTTGCCAGAACAAGACAGGTGGTGCTAGTGGTAAAGAACCAACCTGCCAATGCAGGAGACACAGGAGACACAGGTTCTATCCCTGGGTCAGGAAGGTCCCCTGAAGGAGGGCATGGCAACCCGCTTGAGTATTCTCGCCTAGAGAATCCCATGGACAGAGGAGCCTGGCTGGCTACAGTCCATAGGGTTGCAAAGAGCTGGACATGTCTGAAGCGACTTAGCACTCACACAGCACGAAAAATGTGGAAGCTTTGGCGTACACTTACCACCTCTGGCCCCTCCACAGCAATGCAGCCATCATATAAGATGCTCTAGATCTGGATTGTCTGGGATATATTTCGGTTTGTTTTCATCTTTCATTGTTTAAACAGTGAAGCTTACCAAGATAGTTACTCTGTTAGCTTCCCTTATCTCAAACTATTCTAGATTTATTTCTCTTCTTGCTTGAATTCTCTGTCCTAGAGCAGGAGTTAGCAAACTTCTCTATAAAGGATCAGATAGCAAATGTCTTAGGCTTGTAGACCATGCCACCTATTGTAATTGCTCAGCTCTGCCATCACAGCAGGAAAAAAGCCATAGATGATGCATAGTGAATGTATGACACTGAATTCAGTGAAACGTTATTCACAAAAACATGTGGTATACAGTTTACAATCAATTTTGACCCAAGGCCCAGAGTTTTCTGATTCTTTTCCTAGAGTATTTTCAAAAAGGCTCATTGTGTGTTAAATCTTCTGAAGCATTATATATGTCAAGTTTTTTTTTTTCTGTGCATTTAAATAATCTGGCTGGAAAAATTCTATATTCAAATGTCTTTTTATTCAATACTCTAGAAGTAGTTTTCTATTATTCAACATTGATATTGCACAATTTGATAACAACAAAATCCTTGTGAGATGGAGAGGATCTTCTTTTAATCTCTAAAAGCTATTAGAATATTTTCTTAGATTTAGTTTTTCTTACATTTTACCATCATATGCATGGGTATAAATTATCAGTTTTCTATTCCATTTCCAACTGCATGAAATCTGTCAATTCAAGCATGAATATCTTTCCTTAGTTTAAGGAAATCTTAATCATTATTTTTTAATCATTTCCTTCTCTTTACTGATTGCCTTGCCATCTGAACACCTCTTATTCAAATTTTGATGTCACTTCTATTTTCCTTAATTCTTAATTTTTTGTTATAAGGTCCTCCTCTTTATCTCTTTCTGATGCCTTTTTTAAAGTGTTATATATTTTTTTAGTGGAAAGATAGTTGCTTTACAGAATTTTACTGGTTTCTGCCAAATATCAACATGAATCAGCCATAGGTATACATACATCTTTCCTTTTCTCCTTTGCCATTAGCTTCTCTTCTTTTCTCAGCTGTTTGTAAGCCTTCATTAGACAACCATTTTGCCTTTTTGCATTTCTTTTCCTTGGGGATGATCTTGATGAATGCCTCCTACACAATGTCACAAACCTCCATCCGTAGTTCATCAGGCACTCTGTCTATCAGATCTAATCCCTTGGACCTATTTCTCACTTGCACTGTATCATCATAAGAGATTTGATTTAGGTCATACCTGAACGGCCCAGTGGTTTTTCCTACTTTCTTCAACTTTAGCCTGAATTTGGCAATAAGGAGTTCATGATCTGAGCCAAGATCTCCCAGTCTTGTTTTTGCTGGCTGTATAGAGCTTCTCCATCTTTGGCTGCAAAGATTATAATCAATCTGATTTCAGTATTGACCATCTGGCGATGTCCATGAATAGAGTCTTCTCTTGTGTTGTTTAAAGAGGGTGTTTGCTATGACCAGTGCATTCTCTTAGCAAAACTCTGTTAGTCTTTGACCTGCTTCACTTTTTACTCCAAGGCCAAATTTGCCTGTTACTCCATGTAGTTCTTGATTACCTACTTTCGCATTCCAGTCCCCTCTAATGAAAAGGACATCTTTGGGGGTGCTTGTTCTAGAAGGTCTTGTAGGTCTTCATAGAACCATTCAACTTCAGCTTCTTCAGCATTAATGGTTGGGGCATAGACTTGGATTACTGTGACACTGAATGATTTGCCTTGGAAATGAACAGAGATCATTCTGTCGTTTTGGAGATTGCATCCAAGTACTGCATTTCAAACTCTTTTGTTGACTATGATGGCTATTCCATTTCTTCTAAGGGATCCGTGCCCACAGTAGTAAATATAATGGTCATCTGAGTTAAATTCACCCATTCCAGTCACTATTTCCTAAAATGTAGATATTCACTCTTGCCATCTCTTGTTTGACCACTTCCAATTTTCCTTGATTCATGGACTTAACATTCCAGGTTCCTAGGCAATATTGCTCTTTACAGCTTTGGACTTTACTTCCGTCACCTGCCACACCCACAACTGGGTGTTGTTTTTGCTTTGGGTCCATCTCTTCATTCTTTCCGGAGTTATTTCTCCATTCTTATCCAGTAGCATATTGGGCACCTATCAACCTGGGCCATTCATCTTTCAGTGTCATACCTTTTTGTCTTTTCATATTGTTCATGGGGTTCTCAAGGCAAGAATAATGAAGTGGTTTGCCGTTCCCTTCTCCAGTGGACAATTTTTTGTCAGAACTCTCCAACAAAGGAGAAAAGGAAAAAAGAAGAAAAGGAAAGATATATCCATCTGAATGCAGAGTTCCAAAGAATAGCAAGGAGAGATAAGAAAGCCTTCCTCAGCTATCAATGCAAAGAAATAGAGGCAAACAACAGAATGGGAAAGATTAGAGATCTCTTCAAGAAAATTAGAGATACCAAGGAAACATTTCATGCAAAGATGAGCACAATAAAGGACATAAATGGTATGGACCTAACAGAAGCAGAAGATATTAAGAAGAGGCAGCAAGAATACACAGGACAAATATACAAAAAAGATCTTCATAACCCAGATATCCACGATGGTGTGATCACTCATCTAGAGCCAGACATCCTGGAATGTGAAGTCAAGAGGGCCTTAGGAAGCATCACTATGAACAAAGCTAGTGGAGGTGATAAAATTTCAGCTGAGCTATTTCAAATCCTAAAAGATGATGCTGTGAAAGTGCTGCACTCAATATGCCAGCAAATTTGGAAAACTCAGCAGTGGCCACAGGACTAGAAAAGGTCAGTTTTCATTTCAATCACAAAGAAAGGCAATGCCAAAGAATGCTCAAACTACCGCACAATTGCATCCATCTCACACACTAGTAAAGTAATGCTCAAAATTCTCCAAGCCAGACTTCAGCAATACATGAACCATGAACTTCCAGATGTTCAAGCTGGTTTGAGAAAAGGCAGAGGAACCAGAGTTCAAATTGCCAACATCCGCTGGATCATGGAAAAAGCAAGAGAGTTCCAGAAAAACATCTATTTCTGCTTTATTGACTACATCAAAGACTTTGAATGTGTGGATCACAATAAACTGTGGAATATTCTGAAAGATGGGAATACCAGACCACCTGACCTGCCTCTTGAGAAACCTATATGCAGGTCAGGAAGCAGCAGTTCGAACTGGACATGGAAAACAGACTGGTTCCAAATAGGAAAAGGAGTACATCAAGGCTGTATATTGTCACCCTGCTTATTTAACTTATATGCAGAGTACATCATGAGAAACGCTAGGCTGGAAGAAGCAGAAATTGGAATCAAGATTGCCAGGAGAAATATCAATAACCTCAGATATGCAGATGACACCACTGTTATGGCAGAAAGTGAAGAGGAACTAAAAATCCTCTTGATGAAAGTGAAAGAGGAGAGTGAAAAAGTTGGCTTAAAGCTCAACATTCAGAAAACAAAGATCATGGCATCTGATCCCATCACTTCATGAGAAATAGATGGGGAAACTATTTTGGGGGGCTTCAAAATCACTGTAGATGGTGATTGCAGCCATGAAATTAAAAGATGCTTACTCCTTGGAAGGAAAGTTACAACCAACCTAGACAGCTTATTAAAAAACAGAGACGTTACCTTGCCAACAAAGGTCCGTCTAGTCGAGGCTATGGTTTTTCCAGTGGTCATGTACAGATGTGAGAGTTGGACTATAAAGAAAACCGAGTGCCAAAGAATTGATGCTTTTGAACTGTGGTGTTGGAGAAGACTCTTGAGAGTCCCTTGGACTGCAAGGAGATCCATCCAGTCCATTCTGAAGGAAATCACTGCTGAAATATTCATTGGAAGGACTGATGTTGAAGTTGCAGCTCCAATACTTTGGCCACCTGATGCGAAGAGCTGGCTATTTTGAAAACACCTTGATCCTGGGAAATATTGAGGGCAGGAGGAAAAGGGGATGACAGAGGATGAGATAGTTGGATGGCATCACCGACCTAATGGACATGAGTTTGGGTAAACTCCCAGAGTTGGTGATGGACAGGGAGGGCTGGCATGCTGCAGTTCATGGGATCACAAAGAGTCGGATATGACTGAGCAACTGAACTGAACTGAACTGAACCACCCTTATGGCAGAAAACAAGGAAGAACTAAACAGCTTCTTGATGAAAGTGAAAGAAGAGAGTGAAATGTTCACTTAAAACTCAACATTCAGAAAACTAAGATCATGGCATCTGGTGCCATTACTTCATGGCAAATAGATGGGGCAACAGTGGAAACAATGACAGACTTTATTTTGGGGGGCTCCAAAATCACTGCAGATGGTGACTGCAGCCATGAAATTAAAAGACGCTTGCTCCTTGGAAGGAAAGTTATGACCAACCTAGACAGCATATTAAAAAGCAGAGACATTACTTTACCAACAAAGGTCCATCTTGGCAAAGCTATGTTTTTTCCATTAGTCACGTATGGATGTGAGAGTTGGATTATTAAGAAAGCTGAGTGTCAAAGAATTGATGCTTTTGAACTGTGGTGTTGGAGAAGATTCTTGAGAGTCCCTTGGACTGCAAAGAGATCCAACCAGTCCATCCTAAAGGAAATCAGTACTGAATATTCATTGGAAGGACTGATGCTAAAACTGAAACTCCAACACTTTGGCCACCTGATGGGAAAAACCAACTCTTTGGAAAAGACCCTAATGCTGGGAAAGATTGAAGGTGGGAGGAGAAAGGGATGACAGAGGATGAGATGGTTGGATGACATCACCGATGGGATGGACATGAGTTTGAATAGGCTCCAAGAGCTGGTAACAGACAGGGAAGCCTGGCATGCTGCAGTCCATGGGGTCTCAAATGTTAGACACGACTGAGCAACTAAACTGACTGACTAATCCATACCTCCCCTCCCTCTTGATCCCCTCTTCCATCTCCCACCCCTCTGCGTTGTTGCAGACCCCTTGGCTGAGTTCCCTGAGTCACACAGCAAATTCCCATTTTTCCTGATGCCTTTTGAGTAAGATCCTGAACCTCCTCTTCCAGCTCTCTCATTTATTTTCCTTTGTATCCATTTAGCTACTCAATCCTAGGTCAAATGCTTTATTTAAACTGTCATATTCTTCATACTAGGTATTTCCAGTTGAATTGTATACATGAATGTTTTCCATTTCGTATGTCCAGTTTCCTAGTGAGCCCTTATTTAGTGAAAAATTTGGAGAGGCAGTGAAGAGATTTATGCCCCAGGCATAGAATGACAAAAGAACAACCAAAAAAGAATGTGATTTGTATGTAAGGTGATCATGTATCCTGGTTTGCTGGGAATAGTTTAAAATTGTAGTCTTGACTTAATCATTAATAGCTCCTCTTATCACTCTCATCTATGTCCCAGTTTGGACAATAAATTCTATGGGCCGTCTATGCAGTCACTCTGCTTACATGTGACAACTCAAGCTGTCACCTAGGAAGGGAGCTTTTTGGCCCTCTGGCTTCTCTCACTGACTCATCAGAATCAGTGTGGCTGATAAGTACGTCAATCCTCATCCTCAACATCACATCTGGTCTATCCAGTTTCCTTGGAAGGAACTCCAAGATGCTCAGGAAGCCCAGCATCAGACTGAACAGGGAACAATCATGAAGTTCACTGTTGGACTTGCTCTCTCTTCCCAGCCTTTCCCATCACCCTCAGCAAAGGGAAGGGAAGGGAGGGGAGTGACAGGAAGCCCATCAGTGAATTCTCTACAAATGTAATTATTCATGTTTTCAAAATTCTAGACGGTAAATGTGGACACATTTTGTTTTAAAAAGAATGCTGTTCTCAGGTTTCAACCTTTGCATGGATTCAATGATAATTAACTGATTTCTTCTTTCTGTCTATTTAGTGCTCTCAGTAACCCCCCAAATTTTTTCTTTCTCCCCTTGACTTACTGTTAGAAACCAGTCTACACATTCTCTCATAAGAACTTAGGTATAAATATTTAATTTTCAATGAACGGCTGAAGTCATGCATACTTACCTACAAATTGTTTTACTCTCTCATCTCCATTGGCCCTGCTAGAGGTTTCTCTCAAATTTACTTAGCTCTACTTTAGCTTCCTCCTTCCTTGGAGCTTGCTAGAAAGCACCGCACAATGCATGGTTTTTGACAGAGCAGAATGCCTGTGACTCTACAGCACACCCAGTGATAAGGATCATCAGTTGATGGGTCAACAAAACAAAGCCTTGTATTTGAGATGCAAGAAGCACCTGGAGGATTTCCCTGGTGACTCAGTGGTAGAGAGTCTGCCTGCCAATACAGGAGACATGAGTTGTATCCCTGATTCAGGAAGATCCCACATGCTGTGGAGCAACTAAGCCCCAGCACCACAACTGTTGAGCCCGTGCTCTCGAGCCTATGCTCTGCAGCAGGAGAAGCTGCCACAGTGAGAAGCCTGGGCGCTGCAGCCGGAGAGCAGTACCTGCTCGCTGCAACTAGAGAAATGCCCACACAACAAAGACCTAGCACTGCCATAAGTAAATAAATAAAGCTGAAAAAAAAGAGAAGCGCCAAGAGAGGCGGAAACATAGAGGACTCGGGTATCCTATAAGATGCGCTGCTGCTGCCGCTGCTAAGTCGCTTCAGTCGTGTACGACTCTGTGCGACCCCATAGACCGCAGCCCTCCAGGCTCCGCCCTCCCTGGGATTCTGCAGGCAAGAACACTGGAGTGGGTTGCCATTTCCTTCTCCAATGCATGAAAGTGAGAAGTGAAACTGAAATCACTCAGTCGTGCCCAACTCTTCGCGACCCCATGGACTGCAGCCCACCAGGCTCCTCCATCCATGGGACTTTCCAGGCAAGAGTACTGGAGTGGGGTGCCATCGCCTTCTCCCACAAGCCTTTTTTAAGAAAACATACCACAATACTATCAATTTTAACTACAAAATAAAACAGTATTATATTATTATAATAATTGTCCAAATTTACAGTCATTCAACTTATGAAATTATTGCAGTTACTCACCAGAGTAACTGCACACCAGTGAGTATTTCTCTGAGCAGAAGGAGTGCCATTTTAACTCCCTCTTCAAAAGAAAGACTTCAGGGAAATGACCAACCAAAAGATCTGAGGCCAACTGGCTTTTAAAGCATTGAATTGATTCTAACCAATATGAAAGGGAAGCGACCGAAGAAATTCAAAGCTCCCTTGAAAAGAAAGGGCAGGGAATAAATAAAGAAAAATTTTTAATGAATAAGTAAACAAAGAAATATTCAGCCTAATTTTAGTGAAAGGGAAATAAATTTTTTCTTAATTCTTAGCATACTAGTATTATGTAAATTGATATTTTTGTCATTATTTACAATATGTAAAATCTGTCATTCTCAAGCACTTCAGATTAGATTATCTTCTCTCCAAAATGGTTTTAAAGATGAAAATAAATGAACCCAGTGAGTTAACACAGTCTATTTTGGGCCTGATATTCTATCCATTTTTCATAAAATACAATTCAACTTTCACAAGGTGATAACAAACAGCCCTTAGTAACACTGGACACGGTGCCAGCCCAGCAGGCTGCATCTCCTACAGGAGAAAACCTAAGCATCAGAAGTTAAAACTGTAATAAATTACTATTAAAGCCAAAAAAGAAATGATTACACAAACTTTGGAAAAGTCTGGGAGACTTAAATCATCTAATCCATCTAGATTTGTTTGTTTTTTTTTCCTACACCTCTCTTTTAGAGTGTTTCTTTTCTGCAGTTCCTTAGAGAAAGGCCAAAGCAAAACTTAAATTCAGAATAGAATTTTCTCAATTTAAGGCAAAGCTAAAAAAAGGGTTTGAAACTAAGAGAAAGTATTTGCTCTCATTTCAATAATTGTCTGTAGTACACTTATCATGCCTAAGACTCCAGGCAAGGCATCATAAAGGGTAAAAATATGTACTGAATATGACACTGTCTTCTATGAACTCTTGTCTGAGGGGAACAGAGTCATGTATAAAAATTCTACTTCATACATAAAAAGTTGATAGAATATTATGGGTATAAAAAGGGAGAAATAAAAGTTTCTTAAAAGTGGTAGTAGCAAAGTGAAACTTAAAAGATAAGCCATTTTCATCAACCAAATGTGAACCTGACGTTCAATTAAAACACAAATCTGGCACACGTGGGTCACAGAAAATATTAAGATTAGAACATGTTGGTGTTTTCCAGCAGAAGATTCTAGAGGAGGTAATTTTTTCCTAATACCTAGGCCCATACAATAGACAGATATGAACTGAAAAAAATTACTTAGATAATAATCATTTTGTTCATTTTGATCAAATAACCCCACTTCCTACTTTATACTTTAAAGCAGTAGATAAGAGCAAATGGAAAGTATTTTATATTATAACTTCTAAGGATGAAGTAATTTGGTGCATTGTTTAAGCCAATAGGATTTAGAATTAAAACTGAGTTCAAATCCTTTCTATAACATGAGCTATTTGATTTTGGAAAGATGACTAAAGACATTTTATGTTCCAATTTTCCAGTCTATTAAAAAAAGACTGCTTCGTAGTCTTGTTGTAAATATAAAAGCAATAATACATGCAATCTTCTCATCCCTACTTTATAATTAAAATTTGTTCCCCTCCCCAAACACATGTTTTATTACAATGTTTACTGAGTTATCTGTTTGTGTTCATATCCTGATTGTATCTTCTATTTACTTTCAGTTTATTGCTTAAAGACTCTGATGCTGGGAGGGGTTGGGGGCAGGAGGAGAAGGGGAAGACAGAGGATGAGATGGCTGGATGGCATCACTGACTCGACGGATGTGAGTCTGAGTGAACTCCGGGAGTTGGTGATGGACAGGGAGGCCTGGCATGCTGCGATTCATGGGGTCGCAAAGAGTCGGACATGACTGAACTGAACTGAACTGAACTGAATGCCATGGCCAAATATATATCATAAATACATGTTGGTCACCTCGATGACCAGCTACATTATTTCTTAGCAATCACATCATGGTACCTTATTCATTAACTCTGAGAATCAGTAATGTGGGCATTGAAGAGAGTTAAATATTAATATAAGCTTCCTAGGTGGAGCTAGTGATAAAGAACCCACCTGCCAATGCAGGAGATGTTAAGAAGCACAGGTTCAATCTCTGGGTCAGGAAGATCCCCTGGAGGAGAGCACAGCAAACCACTCCAGTATTCTTGCCTGGAGAATCTCAAGGAGAGGAGTCTGGCGGGCTACCATCCAGAGTCACAAAGAGTTGGACATGACTAAAACAATATAGTACACACACACACATATGTTAATATGTGAGTATAAATTAACTTCAGAATGGTTTAATGGAGAAAAATCTATACTGCAAAAAAAAAAAAAAGAGTTTTGATAAAGGCAGAAATGGAAGTAAGGATGGAGAAGAGTGGGACCCACAAATAGCACTTCAACCTGACCTCCAAAAGGACCAGCAGGACTTCTTCCAAGTTCCAGAGCAACTGACAGTGAGGTCAGTGAGGTCTTTTATCCTCTTCCAGTCTATCTCTGGGCCAGGCCTTAGCAGATAGGAAAAAGTTACACAGACGGCTCCCAAATCTAGTTTCATTTTAAGTATTTGTCATTTGTATGACCTTGAACAAATCCTCCTGTGCCTCAGTGTTCTCCTTTGTGATACTGATGTAGTAAAGCCAAGGATGCCTGTCAAACGGGATCAAATGGGTCAGCGAACATAAAACTCCTTAGAAATCTGGGAAGAGTAATACACATGTCAGTCATGATTGCCATCCCCACTGTCTCTCTTGCTATTTGCAAAAGCAGAGGAGGGAGCAGCTTTTGATAGATAATACATACCTGCTACTAGCTTTGAAGCTGTAAAGATCGTGTGTGCAAGACAAGCTTTCTTTGACCAAGGTAGATTCAGGGTTGCATACTGGACACAGAGCACCACCTTACCAGCTATGCTTATGCAGTTCACTTACACAATCCTAGGGACAATTTGAAGACTTCCTGGATGAACACAAATTTCACTGATTGGCTGGACCACCTGTTTCCGTGACAAATCTAGAGCCATTCCACACTCATCCACCTCCTGTTCCCATTCACTGTAACATCTCATTAACAGCAAGAGACAGAAAGTTTTATGAAGTAGAAGCATTTTGATTAACTAAGGCATAATTTAAATAGAAGTTTTTGGCTTTTTTGTGTGTGTCTCCAGAGTTTTTTATATGTTACAGTAAACTCACAGTTCTTTCCTCTAAAGGTGAATGGAGGAAAGCAGACACTTTTTGTAAAATTCCTTTTAAGAATTCTGAGAAAACATTGCCCCATGCATCCTTTGCCATATTTTATGAACAGACATCTCTAGTCAACATTTAGTTCACCTTGTTCTCTCAGAAGAGAAATGGATGTTCTAAGTTCTCATTTGCCACACACGCATCTTCACGACCATGTCACACTCTTCCCTCTACACAATTTAGCGTCAACCAACATCTGGTTTTGGAGGGTGGGGAACCTAAAGGTGGGGGGAGAATCAGAGCCACACCGAGACTGGTAGGCCGGGGTTCTGGGCAAGCTCACAGCAATCCTGTGAGGTAGTAGTGTTTTCCCCATTTTTCCATTTGACATTGAGGCTCAGAATATTCAGTTAACTGACAGTGTTGCTAGGTATGTAAGTGACAGAGCCTGGATCCAAACACACGCAAGCGTGTCTTGACCACACAGATTTGATCACATCCTTGGTGGCTGCACTCTCAATATTGCATCATCACAATTTTGAAGGCATATAAACATTTCTTAGTTTGAGTTCCCCCAGAAATCAGAACCTGAAACAAAGATTTGGGAGAAGGTAGTTTATTTAGGAGCTGAGCCCAGGAAACAGGAGCAGAAGTGGAAAGAGTAAGACATGGATTCCTCCAAGAAGGATTCTTGATTCTACCAGGGCCTCTGAGAAGCATACAGAATGCCTTCTGGAATCATCCAACTGATAATGCGAGACTGGAGCATTTATGCTCTACTCCCCCTCTCCCACTCTCATTGGCTGAGAGTTGCCTCTGGCCATTTAACTCTCCCACGATTTCTGTCTGCTCTTGCACACAACGTAAGAAGCTCCTAGAGTGTCAGAGAAGACCCTGGAGGAAACAACAGGACGATCCAAAACTGGCCTCCAGGTGGAGGTTGGCTGCATTGAGTTGAGACTGAACTTCCAGGGACCTGCCCACCACAGCTGCTGCTGAAATCAGAGCACCCAGAGATGGCGGTGCAGCACCAGAGGTGTCAGCTGCTCCCTTAATCTAGGAGATTTTACAACTTGCTCAAGTAACTATTGGGTTAGCCTTGTGACTTACACCCTCACGTCTGACATGAACAGACCTTAATTATAGTTGAAGAGCAGCACTGTCACAACACGCACAGTTGATTCAGCCGTAGTTTCTCTGGAGCAGTGATCATGGTCCAAGCACGGGCTCTGAGAGCCAGGATCCACTCCTAGTTTCGTCACTAGAAAGTCTGCACGTATAAGTCATTTAAGCTCAATGGGCTTCAATTTTCTCACCTGTGAAATGGACATAACAAAATCCATCTCATTGTTTAATATAATGTTACATAAAATAATATATGTAAAGCACTTGGAAGAGGGCCTGGATAAAGCAGGTACTCAAAAGGGTAGATAGAATTTTATAAACAATTTGCAATTGCCAACATTTCCATCTCCTCTCATAGGAGGAGGTGAGTACATTAAAAGCATTCCATGTCTTCCCATTCATGATTATAATATGCTAACCAAATGCTCAACACAAAATAACTATAAATCCAAAAACCAAACACCATGGTGACAGGAATTTTCACCACTCCAAACCCAACGTTTTCTTAGCACTTTGTCTCAAACTAATGAAAAGCATTCGGTGGCATTCCTCTCACATACAAACTAAAGCTAAAGGGAAAGATTTCAAAGGTTCATATCTCCACTTGGTAAAAATTCTTTGGTGCAATAACAGCTGGTTAGAGACGTGGGAAAAGCAACCTGAACAGGAGCTAAGTAGCTTCTGGTCTCCATGGTAACAGCGTTTCATACTCTGACCCTTGTAATCACCTAATTCCCTTAGGATAAAGAAAGGAGCAAGGAGACAAAAGTGCTAAGACAAAAAAAAAAAAAAAGTCACCATTTGTGCAATGGATGATAAGTCAGCAAGCATGGCCAGGAAGTGATTCTAACCACCTATAGTTATGTGACATTTCCCTAGAATTATTTTTTTAGTGAGAGTGATAGGTTAATATTGATCAAGCACAGGTTAATTTAAATTACTCATTCCCCCCACCTAGGATGCCATAGCCCTTATGGCACCCTGGGGATAAGGGACAGTTGGCAGACAAGCCACAATTCATAGCAGGATAATTAATTGGTCTTCTTAGGAGTGAAATTCATGAGACTTTTCTTCTTACCATAAGGCTTTGCTTGATTTCTAGGAAAGATACTGAACATCTTTTGAGTGACCAGAGTAGCATCTCAAAGCCAAGCCCATGGAACCCTGCCTCAGGATCCCTGGGGACAATGTCACAGCACAGATTCCCTCTAGCAGAGCCAGACTGGAGTGGAGCCAAGGAAGCTGCCTTGAACGACAGCCTCAGGACATACTTCTGCACCCTACACTTGGAAACCACTCATGCAGATCTTGGGATTTACTCAAAAATCTAAGGAGCTAACTTTCCTTCACTCTGCTGTTTATGTTGGCATTCAAAAGATCATTTATAAATGTGACAGATTCTACTTTTCTACAGATGACCTACAGAGATAATCCAGTTTTGAAACCGAAAAAAAAAAAAAAAAAAAACATAGGGAATTGAAAGGAAACAAATATCTATTTTGGAAAAAAAATGGCTATAAATTCACAACAAGTGTAACCTTTGGTTTCACTCATTTTATTTCATTCCCTATATCACCTCACCCCTTATAGTAATGCCCATCTAATTAGCATAAAGAATATCTTTCACTTTTTATAAGATAGAATTCTTATGTTAAAAGACAGAACCCTAATGCTTCAAATCATTGATTTATTCAGCCTTTCTGAAAAGCTATGCAAATTACATTTGGAGGCCCATCCAGTTGTATCATACATTCAGAAATTCAAATGTTTACCAAGCACCTTTTAAGTACAAGGTGGTGCTCAATGTGCTGGAGTCAAGGAAGTCAAAAATCCCTGCCATCATAGAGTTTACATTCTAGAAAGAAAGACGGACAATAAAAGTGAAGTCAAATAGCTGCCATGTCAGATAGTGACAAGAGTGCTACCAAAAAATATAAAGCTGGGAATGACATCTGCTAAGTCGCTTCAGTTGTGTCTGACTCTGTGCGACCCCATAGACGGCAGCCCACCAGGCTCCGCCCTCCCTGGGATTCTCCAGGCAAGAACGCTGGAGTGGGTTGCCATTTCCCTCTCCAATACATGAAAGTGAAAAGTGAAAGTGAAGTCACTCAGTCGTGTCCGACTCTTAGTGACTCCATGGACTGCAGCCTACCAGGCTCCTCCGTCCATGAGATTTTCCAGGCAAGAGTATTGGAGTGGGGTGCCATTGCCTTCTCCAAGGAATGACATGGTTGCAGGTTTTAATAACTGATTTATAAGAAGATCTTAAAACAGAAGATGACAATTGAGTAAAATATGAACATAATGAGGGAGCAAATCTTACACATACTGATGGAAATAGTCAAGGCAGAAGAAATTTCAAGTGCAAGTGCCCTGAGGCAGAAGCATTCTTAACCTGTCAGAAGAATGTCCCCAAGTCCCTTGTGTCTGGAAGGGAGTGGAAGATGGAGAGAGTAGCGGGAGATGAGCTGAGACATAATCATTCGGGCAGAGGGGGCACATATCACGACCTTTGACTTTCATTCCAAATAAAATGGGAAGATCCTATCAGAAGATCTTGCACAGAAAAATTACATGAGCTGGTTTAGATTTAAAAGGATCATTCTGGCATCTGATTGAAAACAGGCTGTACAAGAGACAATGACAGAAAAAAAGAAACCAGGTAGAAGGCATTCCAGGATTTCAGGAGTGAAATGATACTGACTAAGACTAGAATGACAGTTGTGATGGCAAAAGAAATAGTAAGATTCTGGAAAACTTTTCAAGGCAGAACGAAAAAGATTTGTGGAAGAATCAGATGTGGACTCAAGAAAGAGAAAAATCATGGTTCTCTATCTGGGAAACTGAAAAGATAGAGCTGCCTCTTACTAGGTGTGGAAGACTGAGAAGCAGGTGTTGAGACATGGTAGTATTAAATCATCTGCTAGACATCCAGGTGGCAATGCCAAGTAGACAGTTGTATCAAACAATCTGAAATGCAAAAGAGATACCTGAGCTGGAGGTATAAATGTGTGAATCACCAAGCTAGATGATATTCCCTAAGGAGTGAATGTAAATAGAAAAAGGAAGTTTGGTGTCTAAATACGGGTGCGCTTTAACATTTAAAGATCAGAACTGAATAGGAACCATCAGAGGGACTGAGAAGGAGTGACTGATGAGGTAGTAGGAGTATCCTTGAAGCCAAGTGGTGAACACATTTCAAAGAGGTGGGAATAATCAACAATGTCAAATGCTCAGAGATCAGTACCATGAGGACTGGGAGTTGATATGAATGATGATATGCCCTAGAGCAGTTAGATGTACTTGTGATATTAAAACCCTGATTTTATTGAATTCAGGAGAGAACAGGAAAAGAGGAATTGGAGAGGATCAAGAGAAAAGATTCAAGTCTTTACCTAGTGGAAGATCTTGAAAAGTGACTTTTTCCAACTCTTTCTTCCTTTCTTTTTTAAAATATGAAACTTTAAAGAAATATTTGCAATCTAAGAAAACATTTGCGTAGAAAGGGTCAGTTTGATTACAAAGGACAGGAGGGAAGAGTTGCTGAGCAGTGTCCTTGAATAGAGGCCATGGGGTGAGGTCTAGTAGGAAAGTAATGGAGGTATTAGAAGTTTTTTTCTTTCGTAAAAAATTATTCATATACAACATTAGGAGAGAAAGCTGATGCACATAGCTGTGTAGACGTGGTTGTGACAGCTTATGGAAGTCCTTGCTGTCAGCTTTTTTTCTCAATGAAACAGGAAATAAGCTCATCTATAAGAAGTGGGGGAGGTGAACGGCTTTGGAAGTTTGAGGAGAAGGAGAAGGAGAAGGATGAGAACTTGCTGTGGTCCTGGAACCTAGAAAGAAATGGACTTGGGAAATATGATGACTGCTAGTGGCATAAGGGTCACCTTGATGAAAGCAAAGGGGGCTAGTCAGCCACTGTGGCCTAAATACTGAGAAAAAGTATAAGTTTAAGAGTCCAATAAAAAAAAAAAATCTGAACTAGCCATCATAAAAAGATTTCCAATTCACTTTAGCAATTTCTCTTTTAATCTTGACAAAAGTCACTTTGAGTATTTCTCATTTTTTCTCGGCAGTGCTGAGTCATGACTATTACCCCTGCCTGCTAGATGTGAATCTTGAAGGGTTTGTTGCTAAATCTATTGGTCTTTCACTTTATAAGACAGTGAGGTATATTTTTAAAATACCTCATTCATTCCAGCCTCCATACTTTATTCTATAGTATAAAAATCTTTTGATGTGTGATTTAGGCTAACATCTTGGTGGCTCAGATGGTAAAGCATCTGCCTGCAATGTGGGAGACCCGGGTTCAATCCCTGGGTTGAGAAGATCCTTTGGAGAAGGAAATAGCAACCCACTCCAGTACCCTTGCCTGGAAAATCCCATGGACGGAGGATCCTGGTATGCTATAGTCCATGAGGTTGCAAAGAGTCGGACACAACTGGGCAACTTCACTTTCCTTTCCTTTCCTTTCTTTCTAAGTTTACTCCTACCGAAACTATGCTAAATGCAAATCAAAATAAATCATTCTCAGTCTCGAGCTTTTGAAGTCTTTGATATTTATACCAAAGAAAGGATGATAACAAAATTTCTCAAAGCTGAATTAATTTTAGTTCAAAACCATATGGCATATTTCATATAATGTACTAATGGCAAAAGAAATCAAACCCAGATTAAGCAAGAAAGGATTTTACAGCTCAGTCAGGATATTTTATATGAATCATATAATTATATGAACTATAGGAATGCCTGTAGTCAGTCCTGCTTCTTCACGAATCATGCGTTTTCATTCATGGCTTCTGTTAACACTCTGCTTCACATCTTGCTGTATTTGCCATTCACCCATTGGTTTCTGGGCAGTGGCTCAAGGAAGCTGAGAGAGGTATAGGCTGGCATTTAGAAAAAATCAAGACTCGTAGCCACACTGATTTCGAGTATACCACCTGCCATCACAGACGCAACCAATTCTTCCTCATCTTATCCATAGTGATACATCAGGTATCTCTTACAATTTTTTTGAAATGTAAAATTGGTAAGAAAAGTTAATGTCAATGCCCATTTTATAAGACTTAAGCATATTGTTTTTACATTTTAAGATATCTTACAAGCTTATATTCAAGTGAATAGGCTTGTTTATGGCCTATTTTAGTCACATGTGTAAGTCATTTGATAATAGGTATTCATAGTTCCCCTAATTATAGCATGTCTCCATGGAAACATTTTGCTACTCCATTAATATGATGCCATTTCAGGGACCGCCTGTGTCTCTTTTGTTGATCCTTTGATCAACTGACTGATTGATTAAAAGACTTGGTCTATGAGCTATAATGGTAAGTAAATATTTCTAAGCATATACTAGCTTCATAATTAATATTATTCCATATTTGCCTTTAAAAAATCTCTTCAGGATCCATCCACCAATTAACCAAAGAATCAGAATACTGTGAAGTGAGAAGAATTTTTAACAGATGTAAGAGGAAAAAAAATTTTTACCAGAGTTGATAACTTCAACTTGCCAAAACCAACTTTGGCACATACCATAGCTTGCCTGTTCAACAGTCATTCACTCTCCTTTGCTCCAGTAAAAACTAAACTGGGTCCATCCTTCTTCAAGAAGCCGTAGCCACAGAAGAATCTGAACTCTCCAGACCCAGAATAAGTTCCTTATTTTTTGTCCTCTGAGACTGTGCAAAAAATAAGAGGACAAAGCTTCTGAAATCAGAGGTTAATTGTTCTTCATGCAGAAATTAATTGAATAGAACTGATAAAAGACAACCTGGATCACTTTGACACTCGGCTTCAAGAGGGTCAAGATCCAATTACTTGGGAAAATGTTATAATTCCAGGTCAGGATTCTTGAAGAATTGATAAAGGAAATGTTCATGTTAGTGAGAAAGGTGAGAAATTTTTCTTAATTCCTTTTCAAAGCATTATCTTTGAAAATTATCCTTTATTGAATGTTATTTTTATAATAAGATAAACATACTGAACTGAAAAAATTACATGGTTAACTCAAATAATAAGTCACTATGCTGTCTTGCAAAACCAGCAGAGACAGGACGACCTTACTGTTGACAACCACGCCTCGCCATCATTTTGAGCCATTTCACTTGAGAATTAAAACTCCAGTTTAAAAATATTGTGAAAATATAGACTAGAAATTCCCTTTTAGTCTTAATCAGTCACATTGGAGTCTTTTTTAAATAGGATAATCTAAATTTTATACAGCTGGAAAAGTCAACTCTTTCTACTGTCCTCTATCTTTTATTTTCAAATTCACCATGATTATGTCTGTGTAAGTGAGGGGTGGGACAGTTATACATCCTCATGATGTGTGGACGACCCCAAGTCACATGCACTACAAGATGTTTGGCATCCATCTGGGAAATTCTAGGCTCCTGTCCTCCTTAGCTCTGTGTCTTCATTGCCTGCAGTGCTCAATAAATATTCTGCTGAATTAATGGATGAATGAATGTGAACTAAAAAGAAATCAGAGCTACCATTAGATACGAGTTCCCTTTATGCCTCACATCATACCCAATTACTGTACTTAACTATTTATTAACGTTCACTGTACTTGATGTTTCGCCCGCTCCAAAATGATTCTGTCAATAATGACCATTAAATTCTCAATTCAGTACCTAGATTTATAATCACGTTAAATTTACCAGTGTTTCAAGAATTTTCTTGAGACTCTTGTAACAACTTTATATGGCCCTACCTGTCTATATGTGATCTGGCATCATTTCACCATAGGCCATTTTACCTACATTCAGTAAATAAAATGATGGTTCTTTACAACTCATAAGAAAGATGAATTTACCCATCATTCTGTTTTCAAGGAGCTGGGAACAAAAGATGTGACAAAAAGGTCAGAAAAAGAATTGATCGTATTGACCGTGCTCTGTAACCCAGTAGCCACACAAACCCAGGTGGTAAGATGATCACAGACCTCTGGTGACAGGACTGATTATCTTAAAGAGTAATCTACCAAAGAAGAACAGTTCATCTCGTTCAGTGGAGGAAAATGTCGGAGTTTAATAGCCATCATTTTTATCATGTCTGTAGCCTAGCATACAGAGAAAAAAAATATGAAGCTTAAATCCAGGTGATCATTTATTTCTGGTGGACACATTATTAAATAAGCTCTTAATTTCAATTTGAATAAATTAACACTTCCCTCCTGGACCAATACTATCCCTGTTCACTTTTGAAGGCATGTGGTATGGAATGGGGGCAGGGAATAGTGGTGAAGGGAGGGAGAGGCTCTCAGTCACCAACTGATAACTACTCCCACCTTTTGCACTGATTATAAACAGGCTTTAGAGCCCGATTGTCTCTTGGAGTTAAGGAATTTACCATTAAAGTATGGAGGATTATTCTTCATCTTTTCATAGTGTTCTTGTCTTGTCCAGGAAAGAATACTGGAGTGGGTTGTCATTTTCACCTCGAGCCAACTCCAGGTGATGGTGCAGGACAGAGGAGCCCAGCATGCTGCAGTTCATGGGGTTGCAGAGTTGGGCACGACTTAGCAACTGAACAACAACAACTCTTCATCTTAGAGAAAAATATGTATTTCTTGGCTTGGTTATAGACTTAGAGGCAACTGGAATGCCCACTCTTTGCAGTAGTCTAATGACTGCTGCCCTTCTAAAGCTCCATGGATATATATGTAACCTAGAAAATAGTACAGACGAACTTATTTGTAAAGCAGAAAGAGACAAAGACATAGAGAAAAAAAAAAAACTGTATGAACACCAAGGGTGGAGAGTAAGGGTATGGTAAATTGGGAGATTTGGATTAACATATCTATGCTACTAAGTATAAAATAGATAACTAATGAGAACCTACTGTATATCATGGGGGGGAGGAAGAAGGCACAATCTCTTTGTAGGTCATATATTAACCTTAAAATTGCATTCCAATATATAGTAGATGTAGGCAAATACTGTTTGATTCCATTTATATAAAGTGTCTAGAATAGTCAAATTCATAGAATCGGAGAGTACATTGGTAGATGTCAGGAGCTGGGGGGGTGGGAGTGTGGTGAGGGGGAAGAGGAGTTAGTGTTTAATTGGGACAGAGTTTTAGTTTAGGAAGGTGAAAAATTCAGGAGATGACTGATGGTGAGATTTGCACAATGTGAATGTTCTTAGTGCTACTGAACTGTGCAGTTAAATATGATTAAAATAGTATGTTATACATTAAATGACTTTCACTGCAATAAAAACACATGTGAAACTAAATAAACAACAGTTTAAAAAATAAAAAATATAAATCTTCCTGGAAGCCCACTGGACCAGAAAAAAAGACAGGCAAAGGGGGTCCCCAGAATCAGCAGTAATGGAACAAGAATTGGTTAAGTCTTCTACATGGCAATTCAGTGTTTTTAATGTAATTATACCTAATAATCTCATCTTCAACTTTCTTAAAGCTACCTGCTAATACTTTAGAGCAAGTTTAGCAATATAAATTAGCAGGAAGAAAATAAGAGAACCAGTATGGCATGTGAGACAGCGGGGCAAATTCAGGAATGAAATCCATCTGAGTACAAAACCCAGGTTCCCCATTTTTGTTGTGTCTACAAGAATCAGTCCTGGGTATTCTTTGGAAGGACTGATGCTAAAGCTGAAACTCCAGTACTTTGGCCACCTCATGCAAAGAGTTGTCTCACTGGAAAAGACTCTGATGCTATATATATTAAACATTCTGAGCGCTCACAGTTGCTAAGTACTCAAGAACGAGTACTTATTATTAAACTGCTACAAATAATCATCTATATTCCCATCTCACAAATAAGTACTATCAATGCTTTAGCATGTGATCTTTAGCTTAATTTTCTATGTGTGTACTTCCCATATTTTTATTCAATAATGAGATCATATTATACATAATGCCTGCAGCTTACTTTCTTAAGACAATCTTTCCACGTCAACAAAGTTTCACAACACTATTTCCAGTACCTCACAATATTCCCTTCTGTGTCTCTACAATCATTTCTTTCTCTGATCACTTTATTGCTAAGCATTTAGGATGGGCACAAATTTTTACCATGATAAACAATGCTGTTATTGTTGCACATAAATACTTCGATATAATCCTCCTTGGGTTAAATTCCTAGGAGTGAAAACACTGGGTGAAAATGTAAATGCCCTTTTTTAGATATTCTGACACAGTATGACAAATTCTCTCCCAGAAAATCCTCTTACCAAGAGGATACACAAGATTCACTTTTTATGAAACTATCTACAACACTAGATATTGTCATTTTATTTTCAAAGAGAAAAGGCATTGCCAATATGATAGGAGTGAGAAAGTGGTTCATTGCTGTGACCATAAAATAAAAGCACTTTGAAGGTTAATTAAAATCTCTTAATTACTATTTTAATTAAGCTTTTTCTAGAGAAGGAATCAACAAATATGACCAACACAATTAATCTAACACACCATCTATTTCTGTACATCCCACAAGCTAAGACTGGTTTTCACAGATGAATATTTGCAATTAATTTGGTGATAAGGAATGCTACCTTGAACTCCAATTAAGCAAAATGTTATTGGAAAAAAATCAATTTTTCTCATTAGCCAACTTGTATTACAAAAAGTTATATGTACTCAATAACCTTTAGTATTGCATTTTGAATTTTGTAAAAAAAAAATTTCTTGAATATTTGTTTGTTCTCATGTTATCTAAGCATGTAATATTCTCAGTGTTGCACCTTGAGGCACAAAGTGCAAAATACTATCTGGCTGTTTACAGAAAAATTTGTCAACCTCTCATTTGTTCAGGGTCTTCTGAGGTGGCTCAGTGGTAAAAAACCTGCCTGCTAACACAGTAAGTGTGGGTTTGATCCCTGGGTCAGGAAGATCTCCTGGAGGAGGAAATGGCAACCCACTCCGGTATTCTTACTTCAGAGATCCCAGGAGGAGCCTGGTGCGCTAACAGTTCATGAAGTCACAAAGAGTCAGACACAACAGACTATGCGCACACACATCCAAAGCGCTCACTAAAAGTACAAGTACATGCACGCTAAGTCACGTCAGACTCTTCGTGACCCTATGGACTGTAGCCCGCCAGGCTCTTGTGTCCGTGGAATTCTCCAGGCAAGAGTACTGGAGTGGCTTGCCATGCCCTCCTCCAGGGGACCTTCCCGATCCACGGACCGAACTCGCATCTGCAGCCTATGTCTCCTGAGGCTCCTGCATTTCAGGCGGCTTATTAACCACTGAGCCACCAGGAAAGCCCCATTTACTCCCTGTCAGTGCTTTGCAAACTTACAGTTTTCAGGTTTTCCAGAGGTGATTTTGGGAGGAAAGGGAAGGCAAGAGAGGACAAGCCCCCCCACTTCAATGGTTTCTATTGCCTTTGTTCCCACATCTGGGTCCAAATAATATTTCATGTAAAAATTAACCTTAGTGTTTTGCAAAAATGTCTGAAAATTGCTTCTGAGTATGGAACAGGGCTTCACTTAAGCCACAGGCAGCTTCTCTGTACTTTCTTCTGGGGCCTGTTGACAGGAGACAGTTCCCCATAGGCCCCAGCCCACCTGCTTTCAAATCAAACTGCTCCATTTTTAAAAAGGTCCATCAGCAGATGAACGGATAAGAAAGCTGTGGTACATATACACAATGGAATATTACTCAGCCATTAAAAAGAATACATTTGAATCAGTTCTAATGAGGTAGATGAAACTGGAGCTGATTATACAGAGTGAAGTAAGCCAGAAAGAAAAACACCAATACAGTATACTAACACATATATATGAAATTTAGAAAGACGGTAACGATAACCCTGTATGCGAGACAGCAAAACAGACACAGATGTATAGAACAGACTTTTGGACTCTGTGCAAGAGGGAGAGGGTGAGATGATTTGGGAGAATGGCACTGAAACATGTATACTATCATATAAGAAATGAATCGCCAGTCTAGGCTCCATGCAGGATACAGGGTGCTTGGGGCTGGTGCACTGGGATGACCCAGAGAGATGGTACAGGGAGGGAAGTGGGAGAGGGGGTCAGGATTGGGAACACGTGTACACCCGTGGCAGATTCATGTTGATGTATGGCAAAACCAATACAATATTGTAAGTAAAAAATAAATAATTTTTAAAAAATAAATAAATAAAAGGTTGTATTTCTGACTGATGAAAATAACTAATGATCAATGTCAATCAATCTAAATTAGTATTAGTAACATTTTCTCCTTTCTGGTTCTGGTCTGGTGTGATTTCTGGTAGGGCCGAGTTCCAGTCCTCCCTTCTCTGGAGGCCCAGGGAAAAGTCCCATAATGCCTGGGCATCTGTAGGTCATCCCTTTCGTCCCCTCCCCTCCCACCTCCTCCCCCTTCTTCTTTCAACCTGGCTTCCTTTCCTGCCTTGAAATGTTTGATGTTAGTACTTGGATTCTTGTATTTAAGGGCTTCCCTGGTGGTGCAGAGGTTAAAGTGTCTGCCTGCAATGTGGGAAACCTGGGTTCGATCCCTGGGTTGGGAATATCCCCTGAAGAAGGAAATGGCAACTCACTTCAGTATCCTTGCCTGGAGAATCCCATGGACGGAGGAGCTTGGTAGGCTACAGTCCATGGGTCGCAAAGAGTCGGACACGACTGAGCAACTTCACTTTCACTTTTCTCCTTTCAGGAGGAAACTAATGTTGAATCATGGAAACTATTTTGCACTTAAAACTGTTAAGCAATCAGGGATTAAGGACCTACATACTGAATTATGAATAGTTCAAGCCTTGTAAACTTGTAGTGAAATGGGAATAAAAACACATTAGAAGTGTTCAAGAGGGAATTCCTCGTTGAGATAACAGTGTTAAGCTGCCACACAGATTTTCCCATTCCAGTATCTAATCAAGTATTCCTTTATGTATTGAAGTGACAGGCAGGCCTTCTCATGTATGAAAGAAGTTGTACAATACAACACTGGTATATTGCAATTGTAAACTGTATATTGAAATAGAATTGATAAAATAACAACAAATTATGTACTGCATCCTTGTAGAGAACTTAGAAATGGCAGAAAACTTGATCCAATAGTGATTAGCAGTGACTCTAGCAGTGATTAGCAGTGATTCCACTTAAGCCTAGAATTTCTATAAGAAAGTGACTCTAGTAGTGATTAGCAGTGATTCCACTTAAGCCTAGAATTTCTATAAGAAAAAGTGTGAAGCTCTTTGTAGAAGAGATAGAAATATTTATTTTAAGTCTTGTTTACAAAAATAAGGAAGTGAGAGCTAGGAGAGCTTCAGTTTTTAATCTGTGGATCTGGTAATATCTAAAATTAAAACACAGAGTTAAATAATACTAGGGAACAAACTGTTAAGCAACTATTCCCACAGCAAGGGAGGCAAGAAAGAATATACAAGGAGCAAATACACATAGAACAGAAAGTATAATCCTGACTGTCTTTCAGTTTTCTGAGCCATTAGTGGGTTGTGAGAGTAAGCTTACATTGAAGCTGTTTCTTCTGTCTGTGGCAAAATGTAATGAAATGGTTAGGAGTGAAAAACTAAACACAGGAATAAAAACTGGGTTCTTTTTCCATTAACTGTGACTTTCTTGATGATTGGGCATTTCCAGAAGGTTTAACATAATTGCCTCTTCCTGAAGCTTGGTTAGATACGTCCTGACACATTCCCACACGCATAGCTTTTCTACCCTTGGGTTCAGTTTGGCAGAGAAATGCTTTCAAATAAGCAAGAAAGAAAATAGTGTGTTCTTTACTAGGTTCTTGCTATTGAAATTCAACAACAAAATAACGTTATCAATACCATAACAGGAACTCTGGCCACTAGAATTTAAAGGTATATGATCAGTTTATATCAAAGTTATCTTCATTCTGGAATCAGGTAAGTCTAGACAATGAGAATATAATCAGTAAAATTACCAAAAGAGTAACCATGATAATGGCAATGATAACTAGCGTTTGGTACTTACTGTGTAGCAGGCCATGAACAGGTCACAAGAAACAGATGCCTTATTGTAACTCCATTGTATTAACTACTTCAAGGTAATGGCACCAATGAGATAAGGCCATTATTTTCACCATTTTATAGGTGCAGTTTAGCAGATTGACATGCTCTTGGAACTAGTCACTGTGGACCTGGATTTGAACCTGAGCTTCTTTATCCCAGAGCCATCCATGATGGTGCTCATCCATAACATTTTTTTACCATTGCCACCCCATGGACTGCAGCCCACCAGGTTCCTCTGTCCTCTACTATCTCCTGAAGTTTGCTTAAATTCATGTCCATTGAGTCTATGATTCTGTTTAACCATCTTATCCTCTACCACCTCCTTCTCCTCCTGCCTTCAATCTTTCCCAGCATCAGGATCTTTTCCAGTGAATCGGCTTTTCACATTAGGTGGCCAAAGTATTAGAGCTTCAGCTTCAGCATCAGTCCTTCCAATGAATATTCAGAGTTGATTTCTTTTAAGATTGACTGGTTGATCTCCTTGCACTCCAAGAGACTCTAAAGAGTCTTCTCCAGCACCACAGTTTGAAAGCATTGATTCTTCAGCACTCAGCCTTCTTAATGGTTCAGCTCTCACATCTGTACAGAACTACTAGAAAAACCATAGCTTTGACTATATGGACATACTGAACAAGACAGGCTTTTAAAAAATAGAAATTGCTGAAAATGGAGGTGACTAATACAAAAAAAGAAAAATAGGTGGTTACCACTACAAAGGGTGCATTTGAACTCTAGTATCTTCAAACGCCTTTAGAAAAAAACCCAGAAATCTGAGCTCCATATCAATATCTGGACATTGGACCAGTAGACGAAGAGGGCAACGATCCTCAGATCTGGCCTAGGTGGAAAAGATGGCCATGAGAAAGGACAACAGTGAGGGACCTTAGAGTTCCTCCCAAATGCTAACACAGCCACAGCATTGTCAGTAGGCACTGGGATAATGGACAGATGTAAGAATCACAAAAAATGAATGAAAGTAGTCAAAAGTGTTTCTAAGCGACCCAAATAAGAATTATCAAATATGAAAAAATACTATGTGGTTTGATAATATGAGGAGAAACGGGGGCAAGAAGAGTTACGCTGGCTTCTCTACTGCAGGACTGCTAGAGTCTTTGATATACACAAGTGAATCTCCATGGGATGACTACCGTACGCAGCATTTCTTAAACCTTTTGAACACAGCATTCTTTCTTCTTAGAAAAAGATGTTAACATTTTGTAGATTACCTTTGTTTCCATAGAACACAGTTTGAATGAATTAATCAGCCTTTATTCTTTCTCTGTGGTGAAATTATCAAGAGCGCATTGCTGGGGGGAGGACTTGTGCTTTGTGTCCCAGGTATTCACATCCACACACACTTACACGTAAAACAGTAAGTCAGCAAGACCAGGCTGCCTTATCGGATGTGCTACAATGTGTTCCACATGCAGGACTATTAAAACTGGAGTTTCTTTAACTAGCTGAGTTGGGAAGCGGAGATTAACTGTAGACAATGTGTGTGTATTCTTTCTGCTGTCTATGGAGAGAAGGATCCTCACATTTATCAGAGAGTCAAAGAATTCCAGGATCTAAAAACATGTAAGAACCAACTGTACTTTGCACAATAAGAAGAATCTTTACAAATACAAAGGTGATATCAACACTGAATCCCAGGAGGGTGGAGATCAAGACAGCACAACAGGAAGACACTGGGCTCACCTTCTCTCATGAACACAGGGGAAACTACAGTTTGCATATATCACAACTATCGTTGAAAACAACCCGGGGACCAGCAGAACAGCTCTTCTGTAATCAAGTCTGTAAAGAAAGATCCGCATGGAGTCTGGTAGGAATGGAGGAGAAGCAATCTGGTCAAGACCCACATCCCACCAAGGAATCCAGGAGAGGAAAGGGAGACCACAAGCTCAGGGACCCTCTCAAAGCAAGGGATTCAAGCCACTTATCAGTCACCCCCATCCTGGGGTCTGACACTAGGAAGATGAATCCACTTAGCTGGCTTGAAAGCCAGTGGAGCTCACTGGAGAGTTGTAAGAAGTCAAGACTCTGCTCTTGGAGTGTGCACACACAGACTTGCTTACTCCCAGTCACGACACAGAGGCAGAAGAGTGAGAACTACCTGGAGCTCTGGACAGCTTGCCAGGACTGCCACAGTGCTCCCCCCATGCCCCCACCCCCCACCCCACCCACACAGGACTCCTCCAGCTCCACTGAGGCGGAGGCTGCCACTGCCAATGAGACTGCATGCTTGGAGAGAGCAGAACTAGCCGGGACACCCAGCTCTGCCTCTGATCACCGAAGAGGAATCCATTGCTGGCGGGCCCCTACCTGTGCACAGTCGAGAGAAGCAAAATCAGCTCCTGGGAGGAGCTTATCATCCCAAGTGAGTGCGTCACGGCACACATTTGGGAGGGAGTGAAGCCAACCCTTCTGACTCCAACCCAGCCTCTAACTGACAGGAAAACTGAAATCGGCACAGAAGTGCAGCCCCCAAACCTCAGGCTCTGGGGATCCCCCAAACCAAGACAAATTGCCATCACACCCAGGGGAAACCCCATTCCCTCGGAGCTCCTGCTTCCCTCCCTTAGGCCCCACTTCAGGCTGTGACAATAGCTGAGCAGAGGAGAAGCTCTGGCTTGCACCTGGCTCTGGCCTCAGCCCCTCCAGTTCTAGCCGTGCCTTCCACCAAGGCAGTAGCTGCCACACGCCCATGGGAAGACACAACCTGTGCTCCCCTCACACCCAGCCCTCCCGTCGCAGCCACTGGCACACACAGACTGCACAGGGATGTTCCCACACAAGGACACACCTTCAAGACGGGGATAGGTAACTGTTTCACATAATTTCATGGAGATGGAGAAAGTTAAATAAAGTGAGAAGACACTTTGTTTCAAACTTTGATGAGCAAAAGTGCTATATTATTATTCTAACACTGAGTCATACTTCCTCTATCAGAGACAGTATAGGAAAGGAAACAATCTGTAGCATTTTGACTAATGTGTGTCTGAAAACCAGCACAAATTACAAAGAAATGGGAAATAATCAAAGAAGAATTAAAATCAAAGCAAAGTCCTCTGTCAGGCAAGCTCAAGATGACAATTAAGTCATTTCATGAATCCATCTGAATCCAGGCAGGAATTCCACTGATCTTAAGTACCTGTTACAAAACACCAACATTTTAATTGAAAATATTACTTAAATCTTTATCTTCCAAAATAATATTAGTAGTATTCCTGATATACACATATATTTTCAAAATAAGCAAATCTATTGTAAAAGAGAAACCTAAGAAATACCCTCAATTAATTTTAAAAAATTTTTGTTAATAATAATTGTTATTTATTAATAATAGCTCTATGGTCTTGTTACCATGAAATAGAAACTATTCATTATCCCTAGGAGATATTCAGAGAATGAAAGAGGTAAAAAGGTACAAGTTGAATATCTGCTACTTACCTGACATATTTCATGCAGGCTGCTTTTAACCCTGTGAGCTAGAAATTATTATACCTGTTTTATAGATAAGGAAACTGAGGTTCAGAGAGGTATAACCAAGCTCTTAGAGCAAATAGATATTAGAGGTAGGATTAAAAGTCTGGTCTCTCTGATTCCAAAATCTGTTCTCCTTCAACACATCTATTTCTACAATTTAAAAAAACTAAATAATTAAAAATTGATAAACTAAAAAACAACTATAGAGAAATGTTTTTAGCGATATAAGATCAAATCTAAAAGTTTAAGTAGGAAATAAGCTCATAGCAATTTTTCATCACAAAATATTTCTATAGTTATCCCAGAAAGGTTTTTTTAATAATTATTCCCATACCCATAGGAAAATTTCCTTCAAAAGGAAAAATCATTTTAACAGAAGTACCACTTTGTAAGTGGCGATGTAAGTAAAATAAATAATATAACCTATAATTTAAAATAGCAGAAGCATTTAATGGCTAATATTTATTGATTGACTGACAATGGACCAGCACTGAAAAAATACGTGTTATATTTAATAAAATACCCCTTGCTCAGCATTACCTATTTTTATACTGATCTTGAAATAGCAATGGCAAGTTCTATATTTTAAAACCAGGTTGAAGAATGATCTAGTTTTTTTGCCCCCTCTGAGTCCTTTTAAGAAAGTTTTTACCTTCACTAGTTCTGTGAGGATAACTCAGAGATCATTTCAGTTCAATAAATAACCCATTCAGGGAAGACACTTCCCATTCTCTATTCATCAGCAGAGAAATACCACCTTCGAAAATACCTTTCCCTGAATATCCACCCACCATCATTTCTTGGATGAATGAGTAAATGAGATTCCATACCAGCATCCTGGAGTAGAAACTCCAAGGTGTTGTCAGGGGCTCATACAAGCCCATGACCCACAGTGCAAATGGAAGCGGTGCAGCCAATTTGGATTTCCACCTGGAAATCAAGGACTGGATAGCTTCTGTGAGTGTTAAGAATTATCCTCCTCCCCCAAGTCCATATCCCATTCCCCGGAAGAGGTGTCAGTTGAGCAGCTTAAAGATATAGGGAAGCCCCATGAAGGTGCAGCGTGGGTGGGGATGAGGGGTTGTGGAGTTGGAGGGGGGATGTGGAGTTGGAGGGGCGGTTCCAGGAATCTTAACCCAGTCAGCAGAAGGCAGGGAGACCCAGTGCCAATGCAGAAACAGCTGGCATGGGAAACAGGGCTGGCCAAGGACAAGCAGTTCCAGAGGGCCAGCTTTCCCACCCACCACCCACCTCCAAGTCCAGGAAACCCCACCCTCTTCCATTTCCAGCCCCACTGGCATTAAGCATCTTCCTTTCCTCTCTTCCTCTTAGAAACTACTCCTGTCTTCTCAACCTCATGGAAGCTTCTCCCCCTCCAAAGCAGAGACTGCAAACGGCAACATTTCCTCAGTTTTAGAGGTTCCAGTCCCCAAGAGTCAAGTCCAGAGCATCAGTCGGAAACACCTTCTTCTCCTTCTGCCCTGCAACAATCAGGCACCCTCTGAAGCACCATACCTCAAAATCATAAAACAATGAAAAACTAACCAACCGATCTGTATGGCTTTTCTCATAAAATTTAGCTATTTAAATTCCATGACAAGAGTCATGTCTGGGCTGGGCTCTCACTGGTGACAAGAGTTGGATGACACCCTTCCTTCTGGTTTTCACAGAAGCAGGAAATCTTGGTAGAAAAAAAATGATTTAGCCTTCTTTTTCTCTTGAACCTTTTGTGTGTGTTATGTGTGGTGAGAACCATGAATATCATGAGCTCCATCCTCTCAACAAATGTTTAAGTGTACAACACAATATTGTTAACAGTAGATACAATGTTGCATGGCAGATTTTTAAAGCTTATTCCTCTTGCTTAACTGAAACTTTATGCCCTCTGATGAGCTACATATCTTCTCTCCCTCTGGGCCCTGGCAACCACCACTCCAGTCTGATTCTACAATTTTGACTCTGTTTACATGCTTCTAGATTAAATGCATGTGTGTGTGTGTGTGTGTGTGTGTGCACTCAGTTGCTCAGTCATGTCTGACCCTGCAATACTATGGACTGCAGCCCACCAGGCTCCTCTGTCCATGGGATTTTCCAGGCAAGAATACTGGAGTGTTCCCATTTGCAACATTTCCTTCTCCAGGGGATCTTCCTGACCCAGGGACTGAAACTGCATTTCTTGCATCTCCTGCACTGGGAAGCTTTTAGATAAATGAAATCATGCAGAAATAGATAACAGTAAGCGCTTGGAGAAATTTGGGCTTTTGTACACTATTTTTGGGAATGCAATGGTGCCGGTAAGGAAGGAAAGGTAAGGAAAACAAGAAATTCCTTCAAAAAAATTAAAAATAGAACTACTGTGATCTAGCAATCCCACTTCTAGATATTTATCTAAAAGAACTGAAATCAAGATCTTGTTCTTAGTAACATTGTTCATAATAGCCAAGATATGAAAGCAACCTAAATATCCATCAATGAGTGAATGGATAAAGAAAATGCACTGCATTTTTTACAATGAAATATTATTCAGCATTGAAAAATGAAGGAAACTCTGCAATCTGTGATATCTTAGATGAGCTTCTGGAGGACACTGCTAAGTGAAATAATCCTGTCAGAGATGACAAATGCTACATGATTCCTCTTGAGCTTAGGCATATAGAGAGACATCCAGGAGACTGTGAAGGAGGGTGGCCTTCATGCAGAGTTGGACACTGGTATTTGGATTACAGAAGGGAACACAGGGAGAGTTGGTATCGAAAGCAACTCGAAGAGTTTGCATAACTAGAAAAAGTGATTACTATGCATATCAGGAAGTCCAAGGAAGTGGGACTCTAAGGAGGAGGTTTGCTAGTTCAGCTACTGAGAATGTTATCTTATATAATGGTTCCACTTTCTACCTTGTATCCTCAGCACATCACCTTGGTCTTCATGTTATTTCCTCTCAAGGTAACTGTTTTCACTTGGCTGGGGCTGTCATAACAAAGTACCACCCGCTAGGGGGCTGAAACAATAAGAATGTATGGTCTCCCAGTTCTCAAGGCTACAAGCGCAAGATCTAGGTGTGTGCAGCACTAGTTCTTTCTAAGGGCTGTGGGGAAAATCTGTTTCATGTCTCTTTCCTAGCTTCTGGTGGTTTGATGACAATCTTTAGCATTCCTTGTCTTGTGGAAGCTTCACCACAATCTCTGCATTCATCTTTTCATGGCATTCTTCCTGCGTGTACATCTGTGCCCATATTCCCCCTTTTCATAAGAATACTAGTCATACTAAATTAGGAACCCACTCTTCTCCAGTATGACCTCATTTTAACTAATTTCATTTGCAATGATCCTGTTTTAAAATAAGATCACATTCTGAGGTACTGGGGATTAGGACTCCAACGGGTCTTTTTTTGCTGGAGGAGAGGAAGGACACAATTTGACTTGTAACTAGCCAAAACGGCTGCTGCAGACATCACATCTACCTGTAATGTCTCAGGGAAGTAAAGGGTATCTCTTCTTTCTATGACTTCCCAGCACATGCTATCCTAACTCAGGTATCAGAAACAGTGTCATACGCCTGACCAATCACTGGTGAGGGGGGTTTGAATTATGGGGGTTTGGAGAATACAGAGAATACAACCACTAACTTGACTGATAGACAAGGGAAGAAACATCACAAGGTCTCAAGCATCTCAGTTATTATGCTCTCCTAAAATTTTCTGTCCTCTAAATTGTGAGCTTTTCTTTTTTTCTACTCGCATTTATTAGCTGTTTTTTTTTAAAATAAATGTTCACTGAAGAAAACTGAGAAAGTTTTAAAAAAATAAGTCTTGAATAATTCATATCCCACCAGCTGAGATTTCTTCTTCTAAAACACTAGTATATATATATATATATATATATGCATGTTTATCACAGAAAATTGAGAAAATGTTAATATTTTACCAAGAACCAATTTAAAACAGCTCATAATCCCACAGAGGCACTTGCTACTAATACGATGGAAAGCATGTTCCCATCTGTATATGCTGTGTTCAGTCACTCAGTCGTGTCCGACTCTTTGCAGACGGTAGCCCGCCAGGCTCCTCTGCCCATGGAACTTTCCAGGCAAGAATACTGGAGTGGATTGCTTTGTCCCTACTCCAGGGGAGCTTCTTTACCCAGGGATCAAAGGTTTATCTCTTGCAGCTCCTGCATTGGCAAGCGAGCTCTTTACCATCAGTGCCAGCTGGGAACCCTGTATACATATATAGATATACTATATGTGTGTGTATGCTATACACACATTCATAAAGAAAAATTGGGACTACAGAGGGAATACTGCTGAGTAGCCTGATTTTTTTCAGTTAGTATTAATTTACTTGTTTGCAGGTCTTTCTCTATATCAGTAACTATCATGTTATCTAAAAACCTTCCACCTCCAATATACTCACACTATGCAGGGGTATACTGTATGCCTTCTCAGTTGCTAAGTTGTGTCTGACACGTTGCAACCCCGTGGACCCTGCCACGGTCCTCTCTCCAAGGGATTTCCCAGGCAAGAACACTGGAGTGGGTGGCCATTTCCTTCTCCAGGAGACTGTCTGACCTAGGATTCGAACCCAAATCTCCCATGTCTCCTGCACTGACAGGCAGATTCTTTACCACTGAGCCACCTGTGAAGCCCACAGTGGTGTAAATGATACCAAAACATATTTACTTGGGTCAAGGGAAATCCATTAACTAGATACAGTGTAAATGATAGCAGTGTATTGATACCAAGAATATCATCCTGGTGATCCCCAAAGCATCATTTAGTAAATTTAATTGCAACACTGATCCATCTCAAGTCACAGATGGAAGATCGTGATTCAAGTGATGAGAATGGAGAAAAGGTAAAGTCAGAAAGGGATTAGACTTATTCACTAAAAGTAGAAAGGAATTAGATTTAGTCACTAAAACCAAAGTCAAATAGTCAAACACAACCTCCTCTGTGAAGATTTGTCTGACCGATTCCCACTCCAACCTAAAGAGAATTCTCCCACTTGTGCTCAGTTACTATTTGCCTGCATATTTGTCTGTCTGTGTCCTCTATCATAACACCTACAAGTGTGGTATCACTGGTTTTTACATGACTATTCCCTTATGATCCTTCTGAGAGCAGACATGAGTTGACTCATCTTTGTAACTTCTGGGCTTCACATGTATGTTGTACTAAACAAATAAATGAGTTCATTCATTCACAGGAGAACAAGCTCAGAATTTTTCTCGTTCCCTGCAGTGGTCTGCCTTTTAAAGGAGTTATAGTTTGAATGCTTAATTTTTGAAGTTTTATTTGGAAAAAAGTGAAATGTAATTATTCCAGCACTAACCTGGATATTATGCTTAAGTATTAGTGATGCATGTGCCTAAAAAAGCCAGGTGTCTATAAAAATCAAGTACTAATTTGACAACCAGGTGATGGTTGCTAAGAAACTGTATTGTTCTGTGAACACATGGTGTATGAAGTATGGCCTAGATTCATATCCTACATAAAACATCTTCCTTGGAGTTATCTAAAAAGTCTGATTTTGCATGGCTTGTCAAGGCATGTAAGTTATTCTTTCTGCTCTCCTGCTATTAAAAATCATGGTTCTATACATAGAGTATTATTTCAGCACCATGATCTGTTCCGGACCCCAAGTTGTTAGGTTACAGACTGAGGCCCTCTTCAACTCAAAGCATTTCAGTAGCATCAGATGGGACCCTCAAGTCACCGCTGAGGACCAACCATCACTTCAAAAATTAAACATCTACAATGTTTTTGTATTCCAAAGTGAAACGAGTTGGAGTTTATCTGCAAGTTTTATGGGACTTGTGTTCACTACTAGTGGAACATCGGGAGATTTTGCTATACTCTACCCCAAATAGGAGGGCTTCCCAGATGATGCAGTGGAAAAGAACCCACCTGCCAATGCAGAGACGCAGGAGTCGCAGGTTTGACCCGCGACTTACCGACCCCTTACTGGGTCAGTAAGATCCCCTGGAACAGGAAATGACACCCCATTCCATTATTCTTGCCTGGAAAATTCCATAGATAGAGGAGCCTGGTGGGCTACAGTCCGTGGGGTCTCAGAGCTGGACACGACTGAGCATATCCCAAATAGGAAGTTGTCTCCAAATCTTGACAAGGGAGGTGGCAGATGTGGGATGGCTGTCCAAAAAGTAACCTATCAACTATACTAAATTTAAGAGGTAGAAATCATGCTTAAACTAAATATATCAATGTTTAACTGCTGTATTAGAATGTTTGTATAGCACAAGGGCCTACATTCAATATTCGATAATAAACCATAATGGAAAAACATATGAAAAAAGAATACATAAGATTGGTCAGGTGGCCCAGTATAATTAAAATGGTTACAGTGTCAAGGAATTAACCTGAAAGAAGTCACGAGAATTCTTAAAAGAAGCAGTTCCCTGAACTGGCTGTGTCAGGACCGTCTTGAGTAAGTTCCCCCAGTGAACCAGATGCAAGCCTGTCTTTACCTGACACAACCACTGGTCTACCCAATATTCATTCTTTGCTTCTTCTTAGAAACAGAAGCCTGTGTTGGTATACCCAGCTGAAAAAGCACCCTTTCCCAGCTGCCCGGGCAAGTTGGCGCAGCCTGCAACTAAATCCGGTACATGAATGTAAGTGGCGATGATTGTATATTACTTCTGAGAAAGCACCTTTAAGGAAGATAAAGAGCTGGTTGTGGATATTTTGCCTTCTACCCTTCCCTCCTTTCTGCTATGTGGGATTTAGACTTTAAAGTGGGATCTCTCTTGCAAACACTTTAAAACATGAAGTAATCTTAGTCAGAAGCCAAAGATTACAAATCAAAGGAGCCCAGGTTCCCAAAGACCATGGACCAGCCATGCCAGCCCTGCACCACTTCTTCCACTCTGTCTTTATAGAAAAAAAAAAAAAAAAAAAAGACAAGCTAACATGTTAGCACAGCCATTATTCTACACCATCAAATCTTAAACACAACAGTGGTGGCATTTTCTTGGCCTTACCCCAGATGCCAACTGATGATTTTCCTCTTTTTTCCCTTGTTTTATGATTATTTTTTTAATCTATGGGGATATAGTTGCTTTACAATGATGTTAGTCTCTGCTGTACTAGGACGTAAATCGGCTGTATGCATACATATAGCCCCTCCCTCTTGGGTCTCCCTCCCCCCAGCCATCCCACCCATCTAGGTCACCACAGGGCACCGAACTGAGTTCCCAGTGCTATACAGATTCCCATGTTTCCTTTTCACGCAGCTGTAAGTTCCTCAACAATGCACCTGGTGGCTAGTGATTTCAGCACATCCTTCAGAAGTGTTCAGACAAGGCGAGGGAGGTGGTGGGGCGGGGGGGAGAGGGTGGGGGAGTGAGGGGAGGAAGCAATGCCTGTCTTAGGATTAGTGAAATAGGTATTAGGAATTTTCAGTTTACCCAACTGCCTTGCGTGCTTAGTTGCTTCTGTCGTGTCTGATTCTTTGCAACCCCGTGGACTGTAGCCTGCCAGGCTTCTCTGTCCATGGGATTCTCCAGGCAAGAATGCTGGAGTGGGTTACCACTTCCTCCTCCAGGGGATCTTCCTGACCCAGGGATCAAACCCGTCTCTTATGTGTCCTGCATTGACAGGCAGGTTCTTCACCTCTGGCACCACCTGGGAAGCCCAGCTGCCTTAGCTCGCCTGAAATTTTACTAGTAAAGATGCTGATTATGAGATACGGAAGTTGGGAGCCTTTGGTACACAGACTGACCGTGAGAGAACGCTTTGTGCACACTCGGCACAGAAAGCAAGCTAAGGGCAATGCAATCTTACATGAGTATGGCAGCCCACAACTGCGGGAAGGCAGAGTGTCAGTGAGAAAGCAGCTGTAGCAACATCGATATTAAGGAATTTATCACAGTTAGAACCTCTTGTACTGTGCGTGGTGGTAGTGGTTTAGTTGCTAAGTCATGTCTGACTCTTGTGACCCCACGGACTGTAGCCCACCAGGCTCCTCTGGGTGATGGACCTTAAATAAATACAAAGGAATCTGGAAATCATGGTAAAAAACCAACCTATTGCTAAAAGACAACATAAGCCCCAAAGGAAGACAATGCCAATCAGAGCCTGGAGGACAGATTTGCAGTTAATGTTCCCCTGGCACGGACCATCAATAATTAGTTCTGTTACTACACCTACACTAATTTTCTGGTAAACTCATAGAGTGGTTTTGATTCTTCCCAATTTATTCATTTTTTAAGACCTTAAGCTCTTAGGTAAAGAAACCCCTTTAGATGTTGGGTTGGTAGGCTGGAAACACTGAGCATCTGGAGGACTTAATGAAACGCTACCTAGGCTGGAGCCTCCCGTTGGCTCTGCTGAGCAATGCTGTAGCTATGGACCTGGCAGGGTTAGGCTCCTCTCTACCTTCCATGAGAATGTTATTTTCCTTCCCTTACCAGTGGAAGTGATAGAGGTCTGAATATGGCCTGAATGTTTATGTTTCCCCCAAAACACACATGTTGACATTCTAATCCCCAATGATGATGATATGGAAAGTAAGGGTGTGGGAAAATACTTAGATCATAAGGTCGGGGGAGCATGGATGGGAATAGCACACTCATAAAGGAGGCTCCAGAGAGATACTTTGGCCCTCCGCCATCTGGGGACACAGCAAGCAGGTGCCATCTATAAAGCAGACACCACACATGCCTGAGCATTGATCTTGGACTTCCAGCCTCCAGAACTGTAAGAAATAGATTTTTGCTGGTTATAACCTATTCAGTGTGTGGTATTTGCTATAGCAAGTCTAAACAGACTAAGACAGGGGCTGATTCAGGACTCAAAAAATGCCAAATTAGTAATCAATTGTTATAAAGTTCAATAATATAAAAATAAAAGTATACACGCCCATACAATGCATTGAAATCATTTTTGGTTTGTCATAATAGCATCTTTAAAGCCTGAAATTATAGAACATTCAATTTGCATAATGAATGTCTCAGTATAAGGTATGTTGACTGACAGGTTTATATTTTGTTATCTAGGATAATTTAAATTTAATCATGGTTTCCCCTATCCTCCCTTCTACCTGGAACCATAGCCTCTAATAAGTAGCAATTTCTATTTTGAGGGTTGTCATACCCTATCACCTCTGTTCTCCTAATATTTGAGAAAAATGGCCAAAAGACCAATACATAGAGAGACAAACACAGAGTACCCAAACAGTCCACATACATTTGGATCAACACCAGATGAGTTTGTTAAACTATCTTGTTTTAATAACATGTTGCAGCTTAAAAAAATTTTTTTTAATTGGAGTATAATTGCTTTACAATGTTGTTAGTTTCTGCTCTACAATAACGTGAATCAGCCATAAGTATACATAAAACCCCTCCTCTAAGACCTCCCTCCCCACTCACCGTCCCACCTCTCTACATTATCACAGCACTGAGATGAGCTCCCTGGGCTATATATATATACAGCACCTTCCCACTAGCTATCTACTCCGCACGTGCTAGTGTATATATGGGCTTCTCAGGTAGTGCTAGTCGTAAAGAACCCACCTGCCAGACATGCAAGAACAGAGGTTCAATTCCTGGGTCAGGAAGATCCCCTGGAACAGGATATGGCAACTCACTCCAGTATTCTTGCCTGGAGAGTCCCGTGGACAGAGGAAACTGACGGGCTACAGCCCATGGGGTCACAAAGGGCTGGACACAACTAAAGCAACTGAGCATGCACGCATGCAGTGTATAGATACCATTTTGTTATTTGTTGTTTAGTTGCGGAGTTGTGTCCAATTCTTTGTGACCCCATGGACCGTAGCCCACCAGGCTCCTCTGTCCATAGGATTTCCAAAGCAAGAATACGGGGGCGGATTGCCATTTTCTTCTCCAGGAGATCTTCCTGATCCATGTCTCCCACTTGGCAAGTGGATTCTTTACCAGTGAGACACCTGGGAAGCCAGTGACCCAGCAATCCCACTCGTGGGCATATACCCTGAGAAAACCATGATTCAAAAAGACACATGTACCCCAAGGTTCACTGCAGCATTATTTACAATGGAAGACATGGAAGCAACCTAGATGTCCACTGACAGATGAATGGGTAAAGAAGATGTGGTATGTACACACAATGGAATATTACTCAGCCAGAAAAAGGAATGACATTGGGTCATTTTGGTGATGCGGATGAACTTAGAGTCTGTCATACCGAGTGAAGTAAGTCAGAAAGAGAAAAACAGATATTGCATATTAACACATATATAAGGAAATCTAGAAAAATAATACTGATAAATCTATTTGTAGAGCAGGAATAGAGACAAAGACATAGAGGACACATACATACTACCATGTTGTAGCTTCTTAAACAGTGTCTCAACCCAGACATACAGCTGTGCTTTGAAAAGGTAAAGATTATTTCCTAAGATTGAATGTAAACAGGTGAAATGATAAACATAGACTCTATGTATACTGATTTCAATGAACAATGATTAATCTTTATAGTATTTATTTGCTGAATAGCTTTGAAATAAACATACCTATTTCTCCTCCTTGTAATACCAGGTACATGAAAATCACTCAAAAACTATCCATTAAAATGAATAATGAATGACACAATACAAGGTTTCAAAGGTGTTTACTATTTGGTCAAACAATATTTTTAAATTGTCAGAGGAAAATGTACATTAACATACGTGCTAAACATTCATCACTCCTGCACTATCGCTATGTGACACAATTTTACAGCCTGTGGGACAGTGTGATTCCCGAGGTCATTGTTGGCTTCTGTCAAATATTTTTCTCAGTTAAATGGTCTTCCCTTAAGTGATTTGGGAGTGAGATTAGGGCTAGGATGTTCAATTATAGACCAAACTTCTATATCTACTAAATGAATAAACAGGCTCTATCTTTTATAAAAGGTAGAAAAATAATCATGCTGCGTGGGATTTTTTTTTTTTTTGCAAAATATACCATATAGGAAAAACACAGGCTGAATACAAAAGAAATATTTTCTGTCTCTTGGACACCCATAAAAAACATATATCTTAGTCTCTGACATGCAGCCATTCAGCTGTTATTTTGCATTTACTTAAAACATCCTCTGCTAAATAGTTATGTTCATTTTTAAAAGTAAATTGCTTAAAATTACATTCAATTTCTTTCTGTAAACCAACATTTCTTCACCTTGACAAAGGAAATACACTGGATACTGCCGATGAGCTGTCATCAGCTTTACATTACACTTAGAGGGAAAAAAAAATCTGAGTCTGAAATTAGAGTTAACAAAATTTTACTGATTTCCTATTATTTCAAGATGGGTTTCAAAGCCATCCTACAAGTCCCTATCTGTAACATAAAAACAAAACCAAAGCTACGAGCAATCTTTCTCTCCTGGATTCATTAAGGCCTTGGAATCATTTATATCTGTGTTTTGTACATTTTGATTCTCTTTCACATTTTTATGTACTTGCTTGTGAAAGCACCAGAACAAATTAATTGAAAGAAACCACTCTGAAACTACTTGAACATTTGATCTGACCATAGAGATTTAAAGGCTTATACAGCCTAGTTTATATTTTCCTCTGGATTTTGGTGTCGAAATGATTATAGAATGTATGTTTCTTGCTTTGTGATGGTTTTTTAATATGCGTGAAACATTTAAAAAAGTCAGCATTTACCAAAGATCTCATGTATCAGGGTTTTCAGACTGGAACCAAAAGCTTTTTAAAGCATTTTTAACAACAAATGATGGTCTGTTTCACAGATCCTGACACCAATAATCAGTTTTCCTGACATACAGCTAAAAACAAAATTATCTTTTAACTAAATAGGATCAGCTTAAAAATCCCTCTGGAGCTGTTTTTATTTATTAAATGCTTTCATTAACACCACCATCTTTCACTTCTTATTACTCCAATTCGATTTCTCCTGCATACAAAGTAATGAGCAGGATGGCTGTGAATCCAGTTAACATCCCAGCATTCTGAATCATGAAGAAGGTGAAATCGGTTTTTCTTCCAGTTACCTTTTCTCTCAGCATATCGTTCATCTCTGGAAACTAGAGGAAAGATATATTGTTAGATAACTGTTGCCATCTTGTGGTCAAACATAAAACAGTTATCACAGATTCCTGCGGGGGTGGGAGGGGGTGAGCGTTTCTGTCCGTGGTTTAAATGTTTTAGTACAGACAGCATAACAGCAAAAGGCAGCGTAATCAGATATCAACAAGAGTAGGAAAACTGTGTTCCCCGGGTTAGTCAATCAGCGGCTTGAGATTAACCTCATTTTATGCCTCCTCTCCCTCTCTTCCTTGCTCTCCCTGCTCCAACCACATCATTCGGACCTCAAATGTATCCAGCCTCTTTCCATCCTCAAAATCTTCACGCCTACCAAAACCTCTTTTCCCTGGTCTTTCAACGAGCTAAATCTTTGAGGTTTCCACTTTCTTACTTTCATAGGAAGGCTTCTCTTAGGCCTTCCTAACTTAGACACCCCTATTATCATCTTGCATCACATATACTGTTTTTCCGTTCATTTCAGTTTTTATTTGTATTTATGTAATCATGTGTGTGGTTTTGTTTGTTGAATTACAGGTTCCCCTCTCTGTAGACAAAAAACCGTGCCTTTCTGCTCCCTCCACCATCTACAATGCCTTCCCAATTTCCAAGCCTGATATAAAAATATCAATCGATAATAGCTGATTAAATATGCTTTTAGAAACCACTATATAGTTAATTCTGGTTCTCTTCCATTTGTTTCCACTTGCTTGTTCTATCCCTCACAAAATCATAAGGTTTTTTAAATAAATGGTGCTGTCTTTGAATTGAAGACTATAACAATCTCATGGCGGTGAAAGCAATTAAAACCCCAAGTTCTGTACTTAAAATCCACTCTTTCTCAACACAAAAATTCTACTGAAAAGGCTCATGAAGAGATCTGTAAATGGCATCTTTTCGAAACACATTTCCAAGTGATTTGCTATGTACACAGTGGTACAATGTGCCAAAGCATTCAGGAGACCTCCAGAGTCTGCGGTCACTCCATTTGCTGATTTGAGAAAACTGTTACAAGGATACAATGGATGAAATTTGTAAAGCCATTCCGAAAAAAGCAAAGCTGCCATAAGTATATATAGCATCATTTATTCATATTATTTCTTTAAACTGAATAACTCTAATAGATTCTGTTCTTATATTTTAAAAGAAAAGAAGTGATGACCTAAATACATTATGAGGCACTAAATTCTGTGAAGGAAAACATAAATGCAGTGATGGTTCTAAGAGATGAAATCCTTGTGCTTATAAGGGTCTGCACAGAACAATGAACAGAGTTAAGAATGCAGATGGAGGAAATTAAATTAGTAAATTATATATGTAAAAACACATTCAGTTCCAAATGCAAAGGAAACATTCCTTGATTTGCATCCATTTAGCACATTTTCATTTTCTAGAAAGCCATCCATGATTTATTTGAAAATGCACGGAACCACTGATATTCTCTCCCTTACACACACACAAAGACACACACAGAAACAGCATAAACATAAACACAGATATAAATATATACTGACCCAAGTAACTATCGTTCAACTTTAACTTATCAAATTTACTTTAACTCAAAAAATTCTCACTGTTTAGAACTTCGAAGTAACAGAAAGCTATTTACTTTATTCAACAAGTCATCTCCTTTCAAATATGACATCTTCTTGAAAAGGGGGTGAAAAGTCCTTCGGAGCCATACCATAGCAGTATACAAGCTTTACCCACAAGGAAAAACACTGGGAAGATATCTCTACTTCAGCAAAAATAAGTCAGGTTGTCCTCTAGCAATGAGATCCTACCTAGATCAAAGAATTGAGGAGAATCACTGTCAAATCACTATTAGTACAAACCACTCAAAAAGAGTGGACCTGGAATATTTTAAATGACAACAGAAAGGCCATCCACACTGAGGAAAGCAAAAGGTCACCCTTAGAGAAGGAAATGGCAACCCACTCCAGTGTTCTTGCCTGGAGAATCCCAGGGACGGGGAAGCCTGGAGGGCTGCCCTCTATGGAGTCACGCAGAGTCGGACACAACTGAAGTGACTTAGCAGCAGCAGCAGTCAATTCATAACCCAGATGTTTATTTCCAAGTTTAAAATACAACAAAATCTTTAAATTTCTTACCATGTCTGCCAGAGAAATATAGAGGAACATGCCTCCAGCAAGGGCAAAGATAATATTTGGAGCAAAATTATTGCCCACCAAGATGCCAAAAGCTAGCCCAACATAGCAGGAACACGCAGAAAGGAAATTGAATAACAAGGCTTGTCGAGTGCTCATTCCTGCATTGAGAAGGATCACAAAGTCCCCTAGAAGAAGAAGAACACATTAAGTCAATAGTCTTTCTTTTTTTAAAATTACTTTTTACTGGAGTATAGCTGCTTTACAATGTTGTGTTAGTTTCTACTGTGCAGCAAACAGCCATTCTCTCTTTTAGATTTCCTTCCCATTTTGGTCACCACAGAGCACCAAGCAGAGTTCCCTGAGCTACACAGCAGGTTCTCACTAGTTATCTGTTTTATACACAGTGTCAATAGTAGTGAAAGCAAAAGGTGGAGAGGGTGGCAGAAGATGAGATGGTTGGATGGCATCACCAGAACTGACTCATTGGAAAATACCCTGATGCTGGGAAAGACTGAAGGTGAGCGGAGAAGGGGACGACAGAGGACGATGAGATGGTTGGATGCCATCACCGACTCAATGGACATGAGTTTGGGTAAATTCCGGGAGTTGGTGATGGACAGGAAGGCCTGGCGTGCTGCAGTCCATGGGGTTGCAAACAGTCAGTCATGACAGCTATTGAACAACAACAATCAATAGAATATATATATATATATGTATCTATATATATATATAAATCTCCCAATTCATTCCACCCCACCTCTTCCCCCGTCACTGGTGTTCACACATTTATTCTCTACTTAAATAGTTTGAGTAGATTTGTTTTCTACTTAAATACTTTTTTCTCTTTTTGAATGAAATAAAAGATAATAACCAATGTCTAAAAAGGCTCCTTCACTTCAAGACATCAGCAGGAATTTTAAGAGTGTGTCATCTGAAACATCTCCCTCCCCTTAAACCAAGAAGTTAACAGACTTGGAGGACGTGAGTAGAACTCCTTACCTAACTCATGAGGGAACTCCTCGCACAGGATGGCTATGGAGGTGCTGAGTCCCTGCAGAAGAGACAAGGTGCAGGAGGCCCCGATGGCCAGGCCATCGATGAAATTGTGGAGGGCATCACTGAGCGTTATCATCCAGGCGATCGTCCCTATTTCTGAGAGCTTCGGCCCCTTCAAACAAGTACACGAGCTTGACTCTTTTTTTCCATCCTGTAAAATAACAGAAAATCAATCCACAGGATAACCGACACGTCTTGAAAGTCCAAGCAATACAGAGAAGTAGATGTATTATGTGTAGAGAGAGACAAATGTTTCCAACAGAAAGTCTTTCATAGTGGATAGGAACCACTAATCATAAAAAATGGAGGCAAAAAACTTGGAGAAAGGAAAGGAAGAGACTGACAGGCCTTGAACAAACCACTTAAAAGACATTTTACTCTAGTTTCCCTTCGAACAATCCTTTTGACTTGTATGAACAAATTCTTCCTACTCCCTTCCTAAAATGTAATATTAATAGACATTAACCTAAGAATTTGATTTATTCATACACTTTAAAGTAAAAGAAGTTTTTCAAAGACTGAATTTAAATTATTTTTCATGTTATAATTTGAATGTGAAATCCACATTTAAAGCATGATAACATCAAGGAGTATGTATTCTAATCTATCCTGTGCCAACCCTTCAACTGTGAGCAAGTAATCTGAGCTTTAGTGTCTTTGACCATGAAGTGAAGAGAATGCACTAAGTTATTCATTTATTTTTCAATGACTTAGTAAGTTTCCACTGTGTTCCAGGTAGAGTTCTGGGTGTTTAGGCTATAATAACGTGGTCCCTACAAGCTCTAAATTTCAATGATTCTCTTAACAAATTACATGAAGTATGATTAAAACAGGCTTGTCTTTACACAACACTTCTTTCCACCATGAAACAACAGAAAATCCTAGAGCAGATTCTTTGTAAGAATTTTAATTTCCATAACAAATTTTTTCAAACAGAATTTAAATTTCCATAAAATTTACAAAATTGTATAAAATCAAATGACAGATGCCAACTGAAGCCTATTCCAGAAACTGTGGGAAAAGATAATAAAATGCAAATTCATTTTTAAGTAGGGAAGCAATTTGCAATTAACTGGAGACCATTCTATTCCTAATTCTCCTCCCCTCAACTCTACCTCAGCAACTAATCAACATATTTATTGAACATCTGCAATTTATATAACAGTCTGTTGAATGCAATGGGAAGTGCACAGAAGTGGAAAACACAGGTTGTATCTCCAAGAAGCCTATTTACCTTGGAGAAACAAGATGTAAAGTATATGACTGACTCTAAAAATTGGGCAACATATATCAGCTGCAAAGGGCTTCCTTCAGAGCGATCATCTCAGAGGTGGTGCTTTTTCTCTGATGTCACTTAACTGCTCAAAACACTTTGGGGACTGTTCTTTCAAAGCTGACTTCCAGTCTTGCCCCGTAATTTTCACTGTTTCATTAGTGGCAAGTCTTCATCTTTGAGGGATGTTTTGTTTGTGCACGCCTGCCTGCTCAGCTGCTTCAGTCATGTCCGACTCTTCGTGACCCCACGGACTGTAGCCCGCCAGGCTCCTCTGTCCATGGGATTCTGCAGGCAAGAACACTGGAGTGGGTTGCCATGCCCTCCTCCAGGGGGTTTTCCAGGCCCAGGGATCTAACCCATGTCTCCTGTGGGTCCTGCATTGCAGGTGGATTCTTTACCACTGAGCTACCAGCAATGTGCAAGGGGAACGAACATCCCCTTCTCTCAAAAACACAGGAAGCAACATTAATCTCCTTTTACTTTAAAAGGCAGTTCTTATCAGCATAAAAAGAATTCCTTCTGGTTTTAAAATGTGGTCTTTTCACTGTACAGTGTTAAAACATAAACTGAAGCAAATTAAATAATTTAAGAGTTCATTCAAGCGAGAATGGATTCCAAGCTAGCAGTGTCAAACCGGGAGTAGTTAGGAGCACTCTGGGGATGGGAAGCTCAGGGAGACACATTTATGGAGAAAAGATGGAAGCAAAGCAAGGAAATTATTGGTTGACTACAGCTCAATGCCTAGTTGGATGTTAGGAACTGACTGTCCTTAGGTTTTGATTTTATAACTTTGAGGCATTTACAGGCTTTGCTTTTGGATTGCTTACATATGACATTTGAGCCACCTCAGCTTGTGTCCTTATTTAATTAATTCAATAGTTGATATATCTTAAATGCACCATGTAATAAACAACAATGACTTCAGTTCAGTTCAGTTCAGTCCAGTTGCTCAGTCATGTCTGACTTTTTGCGACGCCATGGATTGCAGCCCACCAGGCCTCCCTGTCAATCATCAACACCTGGAGTTTACACAAACTCATGTCCATTGAGTTGGTGATGCCATCCAACCATCTCATCCTCTGTCGTCCCCTTCTCCTCCCTTCTTCAGTCTTTTCCAGATTCAGGGTCTTTTCCAGTGAGTCAGTTCTTCACATCAGGTGGCCAAAGTATTGGAGTTTCAGCTTCAACATCAGTCCTTCCAATGAATATTCAGGACTGATTTCCTTTAGGTTGGACTGGTTGTATCTCCCTTGCAGTCCAAGGGACTCTCAAGAGTTTTCTCAAACATCACAATTCAAAAGCATCAATTCTTCGGTGCTCAGCTTTCTTTATAGTCCAACTCTCACATCCATATATGACCACAGGAAAAACCATAGCCTTGACTAGAGAGACCTTTGTTGGCAAAGTAATGTCTCTGCTCTTTAATATGCTGTCTAGGTTGGTCATAACTTTCTTCCAAGGAGTAAGCGTCTTTTAATTTCATGGCTGCAATCACCATCTGCAGTGATTTTGAATCCCCCCAAATAAAGTCTGTCATTGTTTCCACTGTTTCCCCATCTATTTGACATGAAATGATGGGACCAGATGCCATGATCTTAGTTTTATGAACGCTGAGTTTTAAGCCAACTTTTTCACTCTCTTCTTTCATCAAGAAGCTCTTTAGTTCCTCTTCACTTTCTGCCATAAGGGTGGTGTCATCTGCATATCTGAGGTTATTGATATTTCTTCTGGTAGTCTTCATTCCAGCTTGTGCTCCATCCAGCCCAGCATTTCTCATGATGTACTCTGCATATAAGTTAAATAAGTAGGGTGACAATATACAGCCTTGACGTACTCCTTTCCCTATCTGGAACCAGTCTGTTGTTCCATGTCCAGTTCTAACTGTTGCTTCCTGACCTGCATACAGATTTCTCAGGAGGCAAGTCAGGTGCTCTGGTATTCCCATCTCTTTCAGAATTTTCCACAGTTTATTGTGATCCACACAGCCACAGGCTTTGGTTTAGTCAATAAAGCAGTAGTAGATGTTTTTCTTGAACTCTCTCACTTTTTCAATAATCCAATGGATGTTACCAATTTGATCTCTGGTTCCTCTGCCTTTTCTAAATCCAGCTTGAACATCTGGAAGTTCATGGTTCGTGTACTGTTGAAGCCTGGCTTGGAGAATTTTGAGCATTACTTTACTAGCGTGAGATGAGTGCAATTGTGCAGTAGTTTGAGCATTCTTTGGCCTTGCCTTTCTTTGGGATTGGCGGCTGCACAGCACTGGAGCAGCCGAGGAGATACCCCATGTCCAAGGGCAAAGGAGAAGCTCCAGAAGGATGGTAGGAGGGGTGAATTCATGTTTAGAATCAAACCCCATTCCCACCAGAGACACTCAGAGGGCACAAACAAATCTTGTGCGTGCCAGGACCCAGGAACCCCACAGAGACTGAGACAGAACTGTGTTTGAGTGTCTCCTGAGGAGACAGGGGTCAGCAGTGGAGTGCTTCAGGGGCAGGGGCTCTGGGTGCAGCAGACCTGGGAATGGCATAAGCCCTCTTGGAGGAGGTCGTCATTACCCCACCACAGAGCTGCCAGAACTTACACAGGACTGGGAAATAGAATCTTGGAGGGCACAAACAGAATCTTGTGTGCACCAGGACCCAGGAGAAAGGGGCAATGACCCCAGAAGAGACTGACCCAGACTTGCCCGTGAATGTCCAGGAGTCTCCAGTGGAGGCGTGGATAAGTGGTGGTTTGCTGCAGGGTTGGAGGCACTGACTGTAGCAGTGCATGCATGGGATCTTTTGAAGGAGGTCACCATTATCTTCATTACCTTCAACATAGTTTGACCCCAGGTAAATAGCAGGGAGGGAACAACAGCTCTACCCATCAACAGAAAATTGGATTAAAGATTTACTGAGCATGGCCCCATTCTATTGTATTGTATTAATTACAACAGAGAAAGGCATGTGTCAAGGCTGTATACTGTCTCCCTGCTTATTTAACTTATATCATGAGAAACACTGGGCTAGATGAAGCACAAGCTGGAATCAAGATAGCAGGGAGAAATGTCAATAACCTCAGATATGCAGATGACACCACCCTTATGGCAGAAAGTGAAGAAGAACTTGAAGAGCCTCTTGATGAAAGTGAAAGAAGAGAGTGAAAAAGTTGGCTTAAAACTCAATGTTGAGAAAACTAAGATCATAGCATCTGGTCCCATCATTTCATAGCAAATTATTTTGGGGGGATTCAAAATCACTGCAGATGGTGACTGTAGCCATGAAATTAAAAGACGCTTACTTCTTGGAAGAAAAGTTATGACCAACCTAGACAGCATATTAAAAAGCAGAGACATTACTTTGCCAACAAAGGTCTCTCTAGTCAAGGCTATGGTTTTTCCTGTAATCATGTATGGATGTGAGAGTTGGACTATAAAGAAAACTGAGGGCAGAAGAATTGATGCTTTTGAACTGTGGTGTTTGAGAAGACTCTTGAGAGTCCCTTGGACTACAAGGAGATCCAACCAGTCCATCCCAAAGGAAATCAGTCCTGAATATTCATTGGAAGGACTGATGTTGAAGCTGAAACTCCAATACTTTGGCCACCTGATGTGAAGAATTGACTCATTGGAAAAGACCTTGATGCTGGGAAAGACTGAAGGAGGGAGGAGCAGGGGACAACAGAGGATGAGATGGTTGGATGGTATCATTGACTCGATAGACATGAGTTTGAGTAAACTCCGGGAGTTGGTGATGGACAGGGAGGGCTGGCATGCCGCAATCCATGGGATCGCAAAGAGTCAGACATGACTGAGCGACTGAACTGAATTGAACTGAGCATGGCCCCGCCCATCAGAACAAGACCCAGTTTCCCCCTCAGTCAGTCTCTCCCATCAGGAAGTTTCCATAGGCCTCTTATCCTTCTCCATCAGAGGGCAGACAGAATGAAAACCACAATCACAGAAAACTAACCAATCTGATCACATGGACCACACCCTTGTCTAACTCAATGAAGCTATGAGCCATGCCATGTAGGGCCACCCAAGACGGACAGGTCATTGTGGAGAGTTCTGACAATGACTTAGTACATGTCAAATGGGTGGCTTGGGTGAAAAGTCCCAGATTAGGAAACAATTACTGACAAAGAGAAACAAAGGCAATCACGAGAAAAGCCATAGAAAAAGTGACCTTGGCTTTGCAAAAACTTACTACCAAGATACACTTCAAAAGACTAGTTGTTTTTCTTTTCCAACTTGGTTTACCTAATCACATATTTATAATTTCCTTATTTACTTGTGATGACTTAGGGAAAAGCTAGCTAGACCAAGTCTTGACTACCTGACATTTTGTACACAGCCTGTATACAAATTCCTTTAATTCTGAAAAACAAATTAATATATCAGGCATAGTTCTTTTACCTCTGAATACAGATATTGCTATGTTTATTATACTTCCTTTAATCTTATAATCTTAGGTCTCAAATAACACTGTTGGCTAGATTAACTCTTATACGTTTTTAAAAGTCTTAGAAGAAATGAAAGCAGGCAAACATTCGCAAACAGTTCTTTTTTAATTCACCTGAACAAAGTCACTGAGCAGAGAGAACACTAGAGTCAAGTCTTTGTTAAATTAGGAATATTCTCTTTCCCGTTATTTTTTTGTCTTTCTTTGGTCTTGTTGCTTGTTTGCTTTCTTCCTTGTTTGACTTGTACACTAAATACGAGGTTATTTCTAACCTCAGTCATGATAAGGCAATGCAATCTAGTGAAAAGACCACTGGTCTGAAATCCAAGAGAACTAAGGTCTTGCTTGGCTCTGACAAGAATTATAGTGTCATCACCAGCAAGGTGCATAAAATTGCTCACCTAAATTGTTAATGAAAATGAAGTCAAAGCAAAGCACAGACTAATCAGAAGGAGGGGAGAAATAATAGCATGAACAAAGTTATGAGGGGGAAGGGAGACTGAGTACAATCCCAACTTAAGTATGGAGGGGAAGAAGAAAAAGTAAAATAAAAAAGCACTAAGAAATCATAATGAAGAAAGCAACTGGGCTTATTGCAGAACAGTTTGAAGTTAAATAAGGCAGTTAAAGAAAGTTAATGAAGACCAAAAAAAGAGACAAAGAGGCGGGTGTGAGAGGAGGAGGAAGAGAAAGACAGGAAGAAGAAGGAGTGGCATATGTTGGGAGGAGCTGCTGCTGCTGCTGCTAAGTCGCTTCAGTCGTGTCCGACTCTGTGCGACCCCACAGACGGCAGCGCACCAGGCTCCCCCGTCCCTGGGATTCTCCAGGCAAGAACACTGGAGTGGGTTGCCATTTCCTTCTCCAATGCAGGAAAGTGAACAGTGAAAGTGAAGTCACTCAGTCGTGTCCGACTCCTAGCAACCCCATGGACTGCAGCCCACCAGGCTCCTCCGTCCATGGGATTTTCCAGGCAAGAGTACTGGAGTGGGGTGCCATCGCCTTCTCCATGGGAGGAGCAGGAAGAGCTTTCAAAAGAGGAAGATAAGTAGGATGAGGAAAAGGAGAAGAAAAAGGAGAGGGTGGAGAAGAACAAGAAGGAGGGCAGAGAGGAGGAGGAAGATTAGGCAAAAAAAGAAAGAACTTGGTTATCCTGCATAGGACATGGATCATATAAATATGGCTTATACCTGCAATGAAACACTATGCAGAGTAGCAGAGATGATGAATATCTGTATTTTTCCAAAACATAGCATTGAGGTAAAGTATATTTATATTTACACATAACAACATGCCTAGTAGGCACCTTTTGTAAAAAATTAGTATTATAATCTCATGATGGTTTGAGTGCAACTTGAAAAGATACATATAAAAATGCTAATCATGGTTCTTCCTTGAGGACAGTACTATAGGTAATCCTTGGGTTTCTTCTTTTGTCTTTTATGGGTGTTCTGGATTTTTTGCATTATGTTATTACAATACTCAGAAAACAAAACATTAAAGCCATGGGATGAGAACCAGCAAGAGGCAAAAGTGAACCTGTAATGACTCAGGAGTTATCACCAGCAAACAAGGTAAAGCTGGAGAAGCAGGCTGCCTTCCAGGTTTAGTCTGCATTTAAGAGGGTGTATGGTCCCACTGAGTGAAATCCTTTTTTGTTAAATTAATGGCTGCAAAGATCAGCATGAACACTATCAGAATTCACTCTGCATTGGGGGAGGCAATGTGAGCCATGATTAATAAAAATGTTTTTTATGGTTTGTTATCTTCTATTTTACTGATAAGAAGGTAAAAGCAAGCAACCACTGCAGTTAAAGTTAAATTTCAAATTCCATATACCATGCTGAAAGAATTTTACAGAGCAAGAATTCTGGTTATTAAAAAAAAAGCACCAAGTCAAAAAGGAAAGTAGAAACGCTCCAAACACCATAATTAAGATGGCAAAAGGAAGTACAAATAAACAAAAGCTGAAAATTATATGCAAAGCTAAACATAAAATCTATACCCATAAAAGAGAAACTGACATAACATAAAAACTATAAAATATTATTTTAAGAGGCCACAAATAAAGAGAGGTGAGAGTTAAAGAAGAGGCACTGAATGCAAGCTAGCTTAATGATTCAAGGGAATGGGCTTTGGCACAAAATGGGTGTGAGTTTAAGTAATGGCTCTGCTACTTAATAGATCCATGTCCTTTGGAAAGTTACTTGGATCTTAGCTAATGCAGTAAGGCAAGAAAAGTAAATAAAAGGTATATACATATTGGGAAGAAATAAATAAAACTGTCTTTGTTGGCAAATGGACATGACTGTCTATGTAGAAAATGCTAAAGGATCAACAAAAAAGCTCCTAAAACATAATAAGCAAGTCTGGCAAGGTTACAGGATGCGGGTTAACATATAAAAATCAGTTGCTTTCCAATATGCCAGCAATGAACAAGTAGAATTTGAAATTAAAATCATAATAGCATGTATATTAGTACCCCCTAAAATTAACTACTCAGATATAAATCTAACAAAATAGGTGGAAGACCTATATGAGGAAAGGCACAAAACTATGATGAAAGAAATCAAAGAAGAATTATTCCATTCATGCATTAGAAGACAATGAATAGTTGTCAAAATGTTAGTCCTTTCCAAGTTGAACAACAGACTCAGTGCAATCCCAATCAAAATCTCAGAATGTTATTTTGTCGACATTTTTTTTATTCTAAATCTATATGAAAATGAAAAATTCCTAGAATAGCTAACACAACATTGAAGGAAAGAAAGAAGTTAGATAACTGACACTATCTGACTTCAAGACTTACTATGAAGCTACAGTAATCAAGATGGTGCAGTATTGATGAAATAATACATAAATAGATCAATGGAACAGAATAGAGAGCCTAGAAATAGAAACATATAAACATGGTCTACTTATCTTGGACCAAGAAGCAAAAGCAATACAATGGAGGAAGTCTTTTCTTATATTCTTTGGCTTGTCTTCTCATTCTGTTGGCATTGTGTTTTGCAAGAAGGTTTAAATGGTACTGAAATAAGTGGATATCCATATTAAAAAAAAAAAAAAAGAGTCTAGACACAGACTTGACACCCTTCACAAAAAAATGAACTCAAAAGGGATCATAGACCTAACTATAAATGCCAAACTCTAAAACTCCTAGATGATAAGATGGGAGAAAACCTAGATGACCCTGAGTACGGCCATGGCTTTTTAGATACAACACCAAAAGCATAATCCATGAAAGAAAGAATTGGTAGCCTGGACTTTATTAAAATTTAAACCTTCTTGCAAAAGACAATGCCAATAGAATGAAAAGACAAGCCACAGAATGTGAGAAAACATTTGCCAAAGACAAATATCTGGTATCTGATAAAGACTTAAGCAAAATATACAATAAGAAAACAATCAATTAAAAAATGAGCTAAAGACCTTTACAGACACTTCATCAAAGAAGACTTACAGATGGCAAATAAGGGTATGAAAAGATGCTCCATATCATATGTCATCAGGGAAAAGCAAATTGAAACAAGATAACACTACACACCTATTAGAATGGCCAAACTCATTAACACTGACACCACCAAATACAGGCAAGGATTTGGAGCAGCAGGAACACTCATTCATTGCCAGTGGGAATGTAAAATGGTACAGACACTTTGGAAGACAGTTTGGCAATTTCTTACAAAACTAAACATATTCTTCCCATACAATTCAGCAATGATGCTCCTTGATATTCACCCAGAGAAGCTGGAAACTTATGTCCACATAAAGACCTGTACACAGATGTTTACAGTATTTTTTTTCCTAATTGCGAAAACTTGGAAGCAACTAAGATATCCTTAATTAAGTGAATGGATAAATAAACTATGAAACATCCAGACAACAGAATCTTATTAAAGTCCCCCAGCCTCCAAATGAGCTCTCAAGCCATGAAAAGACATGGATGACTCTTAAATGTACATTACTAAATACAAGAAGCCAAATCTGAAAAGGCTACATAGTGTATGATTGTAACTATATGACTTTCTGAAAAAGGCAAAACTATATATGGAGACAATAAAAAGATTAGTGGTTGCCAGTTGGGGGAAAAAAGAGATGGATATGTGAAGCACAGAGAACTTTAGGGCAGTGGACATGCTTTATATGATGCTACAATGATGGATACATTACACATTTGTTCAAACCCAAGGAATGTGGAAAACCAAGAGTGAAATGGAAACAATGGACTTTGGTGATTATGATCATGTCCATGGATGTTCACCAGTTGTAACAAATGTACTGATCTGGTGGGGGATGTTGATAATGGGGGAGGTTACACAAGTGTGGAGACAGGGAATATATGGGAAATCTCTGTACTTTCCTCTCAACTTTGCTATGAACCTAAAACTGCTCTTAAAAAAAAAAAACAAAAAACTTGGAATTGATTTTAGATTCCTTATCTGTAGAATAGAGAAAATAATACTACCCACTCCATAGGATTAAATGATGATTAAATGACATGTCTGTAAACTAAGTATGCCACAAATGGGTATTATTGCCACATAGATCATTTTATCTAACAAAGTACAGAGGAATTAAGCATTACTAAAAGGAAGAGAAACAAAAACTGCCTGAGAAAAGTGTGCATGACAAAAAACTGCTCACATATGATCCTTAAATAAATTCTCCTGCATACTGATCAAGATGATTGGAGAAAATGGGAGAAAAAGTAAATCTATGCAAAAAAGGAGCTTTGGAAAAGTGAGCGGGTGCAGCGACATATTAAAAAGAAACAAGGAGCGACTCCCCCAGGGCTCCAGTGGTTAAGAGTCTGCCTTGCAATGCAGGGGACTCAGGTTTAATCTCTGGTCAGGGAACCAAGATCTCACACGCCTCGGAGCTACTGAGCCTGTGCACAAAAGATCCACTTATGGCAACTAAGACCCAACACAGACAAACAAATAAATACTAAAAAACAAAAAAGGAAAAAAGAAAAATTAACAAGGAAGTGTGAGCTTGGACATAAATATACTCTACTGAACTTTCAACTACTAAGAGTCAGGAGGTTAATTAGCCAGAAGGTAAAATCCACTGTAAAAAGTCTGCAGTCTGAGTTAACAAGTTTATCTAAATCAGACAACTGACTGCCAATAGGAAGAAAGGCATCTCTAAGATGTAAAGCAGTATCTTGCATAGTTAGCGTTTCAGTTTACAAAGCGCTTTCATATATTAGTGTCTTTGTTTTCTTTTGACCTTTACCACATCCTCATGAGTAAAACAGAACAAATATAGCATCCTAATTTTAGAGACAAGGAGAATGACAATCCAAGAATATAAATTACTTGCTCAACATCACACAGAAGGTGTTGGGATTAAGTTCCTTAATTATTTACCGAACACCTATTTTAGAGCAGGCAGGAACCCTGCAAGGAACCGAGAACTGAAACATAAATAAAAAGAACCTGCATGTTGTTGGAATTCATAGTCCCCAAAGGAACATCCAAGATTCAAACTTCAGGGCTGTGATGATTAATTGCCATTAGCCCTTTCAGAATGACTTCCCACCCTCTCACCCTGCTCTCTGTCCTGAAGCTGTTGCTTTTGGCTTTTGGGCCATTGCTACAGGCTTCCTGTCCTCTGGTTTCCATTTAAGATGGACAACTAGGAAGCCTTACAGGGAATTCAGGGGGAGAAAGAAAGGAGAAATCAAGATCTTTATTCCTTTGATACCCCTTTGTGCGGTCGACTCAAGCCATCAATGACCGTCAAATGGAGAACACAGCTCGTCTCAAGACAACTCTATTCCTAGAAGCTCCTTCCTCTCCCTCCTTTGGGTCCAGGGGTGGTAATAATTTAGCCATTACTGGTCCCTGGTTCAGGCACTACTCTACTACCCAACTCGCACCTTATAAATCAATCTTCCTGAAATTATTCTACTTTGAGTGGTCTGTTTCCTATTGGATCCTGATAGAATCACTGGTGCTGGAAATGGCCATAAAAAAACAGGCCTCAAAATGGAATATAATTGGGGTTTTCATATATTCAAAGTATGGGAAATGGAACAGTGGTCACCCACGGGTAGGCTGCATTTTTCGCTGAAACCCAGGACATGAAAGGGCTCTGCAAGATCTGGGCTGTGCTCTAAGTTTTCCTGCCATTTGGTTCTTACGACCCAGCAGACTAAGTGTTATTAGAAAAGTCTGTGGCAGAGAGAGATGCTGAAAGGAGCCTTCTGGCAAGCCCTGGTCAGAGAATTCACAGCACAGGTCCCTAAGATGTTAGGGTAAAGCCATGCCCTCTTTTGCCATTAACTATTCTTTATCTATCCCTGGTGGCTCAGATGGTAAAGCGTCTGCCTACAATGCGGGAGCCCTGGGTTCGATCCCTGGTTTGGGAAGATCCCCTGGAGAAGGAAATGGCAACCCACTCCAGTACTCTTGCCTGGAAAATCCCATGGATGGAGGAGTCTGGTAGGCTACAGTCGATGGAGTCGCAAAGAGTCGGACATGACTGAGCGACTTCACTTTCACTTCCTTTCCATTCTTTATCTCAAGGCTTCCCAGGTGGCACTAGTGGTAAGGAAACCACCTGTCAGTGCAGGAGACATAAGAGATGCAGGTTCTATCCTTCGGTTGGGAAGATCCCCTGGAGGAGGGCGTGGCAACCCATTTCAGTATTCTTGTCTGGAGAATCCTCATGGACAGAGGAGCCTGGCGGGCTACAGTTCACAGAGTCACAAAGAGTCGGACACAACTGAAGCAACTGAGCATGCACACACACAATTTTTATCGCAAAAGCTGTGACTTGCTTGCTCCTACGTCCTTGGAGACACTTACCTCGTACCCATGGGACATCAAGTGAGTGAGAGGTCATACGCAACATGAACCAGAAGTTATCTGATCCAACAAGCCATAAATTCAGTTGCCCACACCAGCATTCCATTATCAAATTTATAAACAAAAACAAGCCCATACCAGCCTTGAAGATACAAGCAAATTACAATGGCAGTTGATTCAGACCTTCATAACCTAAGCCTAATACTGCATCTCTTTTTCCTCAACAACAGTAAGGCTACATGGGGCGTTTCCTATGGCCAGTTAACTGTGAATAGTGTTCCAGCACCAACCAGCTATAGAATCTTACTCACAATGAACTTAAAATATAGATAAAGATAAATCCTCCAAGTGGGCAGAACTTTTAAGTGTGATGTTGAACTTCACGTAGAAGTAATGGCCTGAGATATAGGTCTACACTAACTCATGAGGGAGAGCTCAAAGAGTGGGCCAGGTGAACAGAGACTTTCAAAAGACAAAACTGGAAACTGGTGGCAGAGATCTGGGGAAAAACATATAGACGGACCACTTGTAAAAGTTACAGAATGTGAAGACCATTCTTTTCTGTTGAATCTCATAAGAGGCTACCACTGAGGATGGTCTCAATAATAAGCACAAAAGAAGACTGTAAATATCATTTTGGGCATCTTTCATCAGCCATCCCAGTGTCTGCTTTATGGCCTATACACAAAAAAGTCAGATTAGTGGGGATGGAGACCATTCATGGGGGATTTCAAAATGCTCTAACACAAATTTGGAGAGAAAGAGGAGAGGGGGACCAGGGTATTTATTCCCTGGGCTCCCTCCTTGGGGGGGTAACTTAGGCTGGCTATGACCCTAATGAAAGATCCCTGGTCCACTGAACAGTGGCTTTCTGTACAACACTAGTTCCCTCCAAGTTCTAGTAAACTTCTTCCTCCCCCTTCCCTTTGGACATAAGATTGCTAACAGTTCCACCATTTCAAGTTCCAAGTTTATTGCACTTTCCCCTGTGGTTAACCCACACCTTGCCCCGAATTTTTAAATTGCCCATTTTCTATTTTGTATCTTTCCTTGAAAATACCATCTCTTCTGGAAAGGATGATTGATTCAAACTCATCTGCTCATTCCCCATACAGCAATCCCTGACTCTGTATATACTATTAAATATATTTCAACAGAAAAACTTGCAAAAAGGATTAAATAGACACAAAGATATAAAGAGTTAAAGGCACTATTCTGCTGCTGCTGCTTAGTCACATCAGTCATGTCAGACTCTGTGTGGCCCTATGGACTGTAGCCCACCAGGCTCCTCTGTCCATGGGATTCTCCAGGCAAGAATACTGGGGAGGGTTACCATGCCCTCCTTCAGGGGATCTTCCCCACCCAGGGATCGAACTTGGGTCCCCTGCATTGCAGACAGATTCTTTACCACTGAGGCACCAGTGAAGCCCTAAAGGCAATATACAATAAAAAATTTCAATAGATTTTGTCTTTATAACTATATTTTCAAGTGATTTCAATGGACTTTATAGCTGATGGTTCCTTTATCCTTCCTCTAGCCCTAAAAAGTCAGTCTCGGCTCACAAAAACCAAAATCAAACTTCACAGAAGAAAGGAGAAATTATTTTTATTCTTTAATGCCTATAACCAAATATAATTCAAATGTACTTAGTCTCTAGTCCTTTGGTTTCAGGAAAAACCTCCATAACCATTTTCAAAACTCTCCTTGCAATGAAAATAACCATTAACAAGAAAATAACAATTTCCAGAAACCTTGAAAATGGTTTCCTTTCCCTCTGCCTCTTCTGTGAAATTAGACTGAAGTTGTTTAGCTCCTTAGGAGTTGAAATAATAGTTTCTCATTTTCAGCTGGGGACCATATATCACTTTACTATCCTACAAAAATAATTTAAGAGAAATCTGAGGGGTTTTCAAGAAATTATGCTCCTATTTTGCCAATGAAACTTAAAGTATATAGTAATTAAGTATTTACAGTTTCCTAATGGACCACTTACGCCACTCTGAAAGGAAGCCTACTGTTTCTACAGACCAGGAGGGCATTAATACTCTGATACATTCGGGAAGCAGAACACCATTTCTTATAAAAAGCCGGCATAATGTACTCCCCATCCCACACAACCCTCATTATTACTGAGAAGTCTTAAAGGGACTCAGAAGGCACTAGGAAATTGGTTAAGTTTTCATGTAAGCTGGAGAAATTTGTTGCTGCGCTCTTGAAAAATGAAGTTCCCCAAAGGCAGGGATACCGACATTGCTCAGTATGAAGTCCTACAGAATAGTTCAGATGAGGAGACATGGGAGGGGTGGGATGTGGTAGGGGAACCACCACCACGCAGCAGCTGCCTGTGGTGTAATTACCATCTGACATGAACTATGTGAAATGAACTGAAATACAGAAGATCCCACCCAGTGCACTGCAAGTGACTGACTGCCCAGGCCTGCAAAAGATGAGGGTGGGCTGTCTGATCTGCAGAGAACTAGAAGCGCAAGTTCCTTAGGGCAAGAAGCTCAGGACAGTGGTAAGAGGCCAGGGATGACAGCTGACGACGAGGACAAGAGCAAGCGCCAGCTGCAGTCACTGCAACAGAAGGAGCGGTGATGAGCATAGTGGAGGTGTTAAGAGACAGGCAGCCTGCCAGTAGTGAAGCCAGTGAGCAACAAAGGGTCAACCCTGTCCTCTGAGACAGCAACCAGTCCCTGGTCTCTAGTAAAACGGAGCATCGTCACTTAGTATGTGGAGAGTGAGGGGTGAGAATTACACAGTACACAGGGGATGGGGTACCAGGACCTCCTTTCCTCTTAAAGATATAAATATGATTCTCTGAGGATTCGCTTACCAGTTAAAGAAAAGAAGAATTTTATTGACATACAGTTGATTTACAATGTTGTGTTAATTTCCGCTGTATGGGAAAGTGACTCTGTCATATATACATGTATAGTCTTTTTTTAAAAACAAAGATGTAATTTTATTGGCTTTGTTTCCACTCGTTGTTTGTTTGCTTTTTGTTGTTGGGTTTCATTGTTTTTATTTTTTATTTTCTGGCTGTGCCACTTGTCATGTGGGATGAAACCCACACCCACTCCATTAAAAGCTCAGAATCTTAACCACTGGACCACTAGGGAAGTCCCATATACAATATTTCTTTATAGTCAAGAAAAGAAATTTCCTACTGAGGAACTGAGCATGAAAGACATAGGGTGTACTCAGGGAGCACAGAAGAGTAATAACGATATAGCAGTAGTGGAAGTGAAAGTCACTCAGTCATGTCCAACTCTCTGCGACCTCATTGACTGAACGGTCCATGGGATTCTCCAGGCCAGAATGCTGGAGTGGGTAGCCTTTTCCTTCTCCAGGGCATCTTCTCAACTCAGGGATCGAACCCAGGCCTCCTGCACTGTAGGCAGATTCTTTACCAGCTGAGCCACCAGGGAAGCCCAAGAACACGGGAGTGGGCAGCCTATCCTTTCTCCAGCGGATCTTCCTGACCCGGGTATCAAACTGGGGTCTCCTGCATTGCAGGCACATTCTTTACCAACTGAGCTCTCAGGGAAGCCCAGTAGTAGTAGTACAAGTCATTTAATCATCACAATAACCTTAAGAGGTTATTGGTCCCACTTTATAAATGAGGAAAGTGAAGCATAAAGAGATTAAGTAATGCTCAGAGTCATACCTCTAGAAAAGAGCAGAGACAGTATTTAAACTTCTATGCCAAACAAGCTATGCCTATGATCTCCAGGAAAGGTGGGGTTTTACTTCCTCTTAGTCATGCCTGTTCATCCAGTAGGCAGCACTACAAGCATTCTGAACACTTAGTGTCTGAATAGATGAAGGTGAAGTAATAGTAAAAGTACATTTCTTCTCACGACAAATTCACAGACCATTGCCATATGCAGCATCTATTCCAGTCTCTCCAAAGAGCAAACATAATGGGCATTTATACAATGTGGGAAAGGTTTGCATAGCAAAATGCTCCTTAATCAATTCCGAACTGGTTCATCTACATTAAAAAGAAAAAAAAACTCAGAAAGTGCAGAAGTGTTTTTGTTGTTCTTTGTTTTCTTACCAATTCTTTAATGTCATGGAGCCAGATCAAAAGCTCCTGGCAGACAAGGATGTTGTCTGCATTTCAGCCCCAAATGTAACACAGCTGAGACTTCCCTGGTGGTCCAACGGTTAGGAATCTGCACTTCCACTGTAGGGGGCCCGGATTTGATCCCTGGTCAGGGAACTAAGATAAGATCCCACATGCCTGTTGCACTGTGCATCCAAAAATTAATTGAATATATATATGGAGGTGTTCAATAAATTTTTAAAAATAAATCAGGGGGAGAGGGGACTTGTTTTGCTCAACTGAATGGACTGACAGAATGCCAAAATCACACTTTAGTCAGCAGATGTCAGCACCTCTATAGCCATTCCAGTGGCCACCAGAGGACTGAAGGCTTTAATTAGCAGCTATTTTGCATCTAATTCAAGGATAGTTACACGGTTTTAAGAAGATTGTTGGAGGAAAGTGAAAGTGAAGTCGCTCAGTCGTGTCCGACTCTTTGCGACCCGTGGACTGTAGCCCACCAAGCTCCTCCGTCCATGGGATTCTCCAGGCAAGAATACTGGAGTGAGTTGCCATTTCCTTCTCCAGGGGATCTTCTCGACCCAGGGATCGAACTCAGGTCTCCCACATTGCAGGCAGACGCTTTAACCTCTGCACCACCAGGGAAGCCCTTAAATACAAGAATACAGTCTCTCAGAAAACCTCCTATAGAGACACAGAACTTCAGATCCAAGTACTAATATCAAAGATTTCAAGGGAGGAAAGGAAGCCAGGTTGAAAGAAGGGGGAGGAGGTGGGAGAGGGGGGCGAAAGGGGTGGCCTTACAGACGTCTCCTGCCACCTACAGATGCCCAGGCGTTATGGGACTTTTCCCTGGGCCTCCAGAGAAGGGAGGCCTGGAACTCGGCCCTACCAGAAATCAGACCAGACCAGAACCAGAATTTGAGTTCTCTGCCAAGAGGAGGTGATCAGTCTCCAATCCTCAGCTCAGGCTGAGGGCCCTTCGACCAGATTCCTACTGGGGGACTAGAAAAACAGGGAAGGATAGGAAGGGTTAAGGAGAGGAAAGAGAGAGGGAAGGGGAGAGAGGTCAATAAAGTCTTTTGTTCCTTACAGATCGGGGCACTCTGGCCAGTTGTCTGCGTCAGGAGACCAGGGACAAAAGGGTCCCAGTTGCGGCTGCTGGGTCTGGTCCATTGGCAGGCAAGCTGGCCCCTGAGTACCCTGAGTGGTCAGAATGTTGGAGGAAAGGAGCCTGGAAATCATAGTAGCAACAAAAGCAACCAACACCACCGAGTGCTTACCATTTGAAAGGTACTCTTCTAAATGCCTTGAGAAGAGTCCCTCTAACATCCAATCACAGATGAAATCATGTGGGCGGCAGAGGTAAGGCCAGGACCAAGATCCACCTCACTGGAGATGGAAAAGCCACTGAACCAAGATGATCTGACTCTTAAGCCCACGCAATAGAAGGCAGAAAAGGCTGCTCAGAAGGACTGAGTTTTTCCAGATAAGAAACTTTGAGTTCAGTAATTTATTGCTACAATAATGGGTTATTTTATTGCTATTGCCAGTTTCCATCCTGAAAGGTACCAGATTCAAGTACCTCTGGTTCTGAGTAGAATACACTAAGCTGATGTGCTGAGGCTTGCTAACACTTCAGAACACTTAAAAATAATACCTCCAATCATTGAGGGGATAAAACACCATCCTCCAGCTTTCAAATCTACTCCATATAATCTTTTGTTTACAGACTGAAGTACAGAGGGGAGAAAGATACGGGGAGAAAGATACAGTTTTCTGACTGCCCCTTCCTGAATTTGTTACATTTAGTAAAATGTAATTTTAGATCTAGGTGCTTATTTGAGATGGTCAATACTTATTTAAATAGAACACAGTAACACTTCTGACCTTCTTCCAATTCCTAAAACCAACCAAACTCTTTCCCACCCTGGAGATTTTGCACTTTCTGTTTCCACAGCCCTGAGCTTCTTCTCCCTGATCTTTGCATGCATAGCTGCTTCCTATAGTCTGTATTTTAGCTTAAATATGTCCCTGACCACTCAAACTGCATGCAGACATCATCACATCACCACATTTTAATTCCCTGCACAGCATCTATAATCCTATAAGGTTAGGCTGTGTGCACACAGAGTGCCAGAGATCAGACACATTTTCTAATTTGCCACAATATCTCCAGGGTATGGAACAGAGAGCGGCACTGGGCGTGTGATCACAGGATACATGAGTGAATGACAGAACGAAAAACTGAATCCCATCCTCCTGCCCATTAACACAGCCTCACTGATTTGGCCTATAGACCAGGATATCATTCAGAACATGAAACGTTACCCCAAAAGAAGGCTCATTTTAAGACTGCCTTTATTATTTTAAGATATAAGTTAAGTGACTGAAAGTTTGGTCAAAGTCACAAAAACTACAAAGAATCAAGAGAAATTTTCTGCAAAAATGACACCCTCCCAGTAAAGAATTTTTGCAGTTTTACTTTCCAAATGTAAAACGGTCTCTCGATTTGCTTTTTTTACAACCTAGAAAACTACTGATGATCCCTCACTTCAGTTTTTCTGATATGTATTTTACAACCTAATAATAAGAGATGAACTAGAAAGCATCAAGCCAGACGCATGGCTTACTAACACTTCAAAAGTAATCTTTCCTGGTGCCTTCTGAGCTATTGAATTCTTTTTTTTAATCTGACTTCACTGAGTTGCTGTAAAGGTTTAATAAAGTCATGCTCATTAGCAATTTGATAATCTTAAGTAAAAGTGTCAGTAAAGTTTGTTCTTTTTTTTTTTTTTTACTTTTAATGCTCTGATACTTGATGTCAGAAATAAAAAGCAAACAGAATAATTTTAAAAAGAAATGGGGTCATGTACACTCTGCTATATTAAAATGGAGAATCAACAAGGACCTACTGTATAGCACATGAAACTCTACTCAGTGTTGTGAGGCAGTCTGGATGGGAGTGAGGTTTGGGGGAGAATGGATACATGTATATGTATGGCTGAGTCTCTTCACTGTCCCCCTGACCACAACATTGTTAATCAGTGATACCCCAACACAAAATAAAAAGTTTAAGGCTTGAAAAAAAATACCAATGGAATAATCAAGTTTTAATATTAAAAAAAGAAAGAAATGGAGGCTTACACATTAAGATCTCTCCTTTTGATTGATAAAAACTCAAACTTATAACAGATCTGGATATGTTGGGCCACTGATCAACATAGCAAGCAAAGTTAGATAGGAGAAAGTCACAACTTAACTAACAGAAATGAGTTATTAACCTAATTGCACTGAAATGCTCAAAAAGGGACTAAAATCCCCTATCTAAAAAGCAAGTACACCGGAAAATCAAATCTAACCTCCCATCAACGGTCTGACTGTAACCTGATGGTACATTTACTAACAGCAAATACTTAATTTGGTCTTAAATACCTTCAATTATTTTTATTCACTAAGATAACCAGTGAAGTATTGATAGCTATAAAAGTGCTATGTGTGATCAGGACATTTGCCTCAGACATAAAACTGGATAGGAAAAGATAAGCAGATAAATACCTAAAGGGATGTGTGTGTGTATGTGTGTGTGTGTGCGCGCGCGTGCGCGTGTGTAACAATCTGCTGATGTTCTGCTGCGGACTGTAGCAGTATCAAACTCAAAAAACATCTTCGCAAGACCACAGTTCATTTGCAAGATACTTCAGCCTTGTGATCTTTCTAATTTAGAATTCTTGTTTTTGAAATATACAGAATAAATATAACACGGAATAATAGAATATAGAATAAATTTTACCTCCCCAAGAGCTTCTACTCAGGACATGACTTTTACTCATTACACTAAAACATCCCATACTTTGGCAAATTTTCCATCATGCAATCCACTGAGTAAAACTTACTCACCAGGTCTTGATCCAGTATTCCCAAACTGCAAGATGTAGCATGTAAAGAACACAGCACCACATAAATATTTTTAAATGAGCAAACAGGAGATATAAAGAGGCCTATTTTGGCAAGTTCAGTGTTTATGATATGGATATCTTTTATAACTCAACCTTAAAAAAATTTGAAAAAGCTGATATTAAAGACACACTGGCAACAGAATATATATTTACATTTTTTCCATTGCTTATGCTGCCTTGCATAATAAAATTAAGCAAGGACACAATAAAACTAAGCAACTCTTTCTGATGCCCAGAATAATTTACTTGAACCTCTTATTTTTTTCTCATTTTTCAAAAGAAAAATGTATTGGCATTCATTCTCAATTTTTTAATCAATCAGGGTGCACGACAAAGCAACACGGCAATTCTTCATTATACTAATGGGGGAAACATTAACTTGACATCAAGCCTAATTGAGTAAAATGTCACTAATTCTTCTCAATAAGGACAAGTCCTGCTTGATTAGTGAAAGCAATTTAGTATAGGACATGTTTAGATAAGTACACTTCTATTGCTTCCAAGAATTCACACTAACAAACAAAATCCACAGCCAGCATGAGGTGTGGCAGAAGGCCTTCAGAAAACCCACCATGTTGTATGGGTAAGATTAACAGGGCATCTCAATTCCATAATAACAACTTGGTGTTTCTTTAAAGAACTTGAAAACTTTAGGTGCATCTTCCTAACAAATTATTTCAAAAGCAATTTTGATAGAGGATACCCAAAGTACTCTATGGGGAAGGGAATGACTACCCACTCCAGTATTCTGGAGTGGAGAATTCCATGGACTGTATGTCAGTCCATTGGGTCGCAAAGAGTCGGACACAACTGAGGGACTTTCACTTTCACCTTCAAGTACTCTCCAACCCAGTCTAAAAGGAAAATACAACAAATCATACGTTATTAGTTATGATATATAAGTAGAATCGAAATTAATGAGGTTTCACTCTGCCGGCAATCCTCAAGTTGTACTGCAGAAGTTCCCTTGTAAGTTCATTGTTAGAAATCAGAATGGACTAGAGCAATGTTCCCATTAGGAAGGTCATGTCATGCATATATACAGAAGGAACAGGAGGTTACAGATCAAGACTCCAGGAGGGGATCTCATCATAACTTTGCCATTTATTGTCTGTGTGACTTATTTAACTGAGTCTTAATTAAATCTGTAAACAGACTTAACACCTATTTCACAGGATTGTTGTAGGGATTAAACATAATAGCTGTTAAGGTACCTACTACAGCACTCTCTACTTTCACCCCTGGGCATTTATTTTCTTTATCAAGTATTCTCAATCATTACTCTGTGCTAGGGCAGTGCAAACAAAGACTTTATCAAGGAGAGTACGATATCCTGAAGACCTATGAGACGTCTTCTATTTACACCTGGAAACCTAGCTCCATCTCACCCCAGCCCCCGGCTGTTTCCTTCTGTATTCCTCTGCAGTGCCGCTGAGGACAGAATTGCCTACTAAGTGGGACTTTGTGCACCAAAGTCTCTTCTAATGTACCTGGACACTGAGAAGTTTGGTCTAAAGGGAAAACAAATAACCTCTGAGTTCAACTGCCTTCATATCCTTTATTCAGACCTGCTATTTGGTTTTGTTTTCTGCAAACATCCATGAAAACCTTGTTCTCAACTATTCTGGAAAACTTCATAAACGTAACTCTTGACTGTAAATTGTTCCTATACTAAAGCAATCCATCAATTCTGAACCTTCACAATGTACCCCACCATAACTTCACAGAAAACCCACGGCATAAAATGCTTTCCTCCTTCCCGCTGATTTGTGCTTATAAACCTGACCAGAGCCCACAAACTTTATACCAACGCTCCTACTCGAAATCAAAAGTTGCCTAATTATTCTGCGATTGAAATAGAGAACTTTGTGGCTTTGAGGCCACACACAAGGCTGGCTGCTGTTGCTCTCCATCCCCACACCTTCTCAGCAAGATGGTAGCATGGTAGTGCTAGTAATAAAATGTTACTTCACAGCTACGCTTCTTCATTACTTTTTAAATATTTGATTTAGTTCTCACCATAATCCTTATTGGGAGAGACACTGGCCAATTTAAAGATGAAAAGAAAATTAGTTTTAGGAAAGTACAGTAACCCAACTAGTTGTGAGTCAAAATTTCAACTCCGATCTATCTGGCTCAAGTTCTTTTTTAAAAAACGTTTTTATGAAAATATAGTTGATTTACAGTGATGTATTCATTTTAGGTATATAGCAAAGTAATTCAGCTACATATTATATACATATAGATATTCTTTTTCAGAATCTTTTCCACTATAGGTTATTACAAGATATTGAATATGGTCCTCCATGCTATATACAGTAGGTCCTTGCTGTTTATCTATTTTATATATAGTAGTGTATACCTGTCAACCCCAAATTCCCAATTTATCCCTCTCCTTTGGCAACCATAAATTTGTTTTCTACGTCTCTGAGTCTATTTCTGCTTTGTAAATAAGTTCATTTACATCACTTTTTTAGATTTCACATATAAGTGATATTGAACGCTATTTGTCTTTCTCTCTCTGACTTACTTCCCTTAGAATGATAATCTCCAGGTTCATCCACGCTGCTGCACATGGCATTATTTTGGCTCAAGTTCTTTTGACAAAGCAAAGTTGCTCTAATTTTCATGTTACTAATCAATGATACCTAGAGAATAATACTGTAGAGTTCGTAAATGACGCCATTTTTGCCAGAAAATATTATCTACCCACTGCACTTTAAGACGTCTCAATTTTAGAAGAAAAAAAATTAAGTATAGATTATCCATACTTGTTTATAGTACAGAAAAAGAAAAAAAATTCCAATAAAATTCAACATTGAGAAAAATACTTAGTAAATTCTGAATATGAGAGAACTTTCTTGATCGAATTAATGGTATCTATTAAAAGAAAAAAAACAGAGCCAGCCACCTTCCAAACTTAAAAGTGTGCCCATCAAAGTCAGAAACAAGACAAAACACCAGCTATCACTACTTCTACTCAATAGTATCCTGTGAATCCTTGCCAATGTAACAAGAAAAAGAGTTATAACAATTATAAAGAAAAAAACTTGCTTATTTACTCACTGACATCTACATAGGAAATCCAAAAGAGCAAACAAATAAAACACAAAGAATTATAGAAGACTTCAGCAATACTGCAGGATTAAAATCAATACACTGAATTCAATTTACTTCTACATAATAATTAGAAAATAGAGTAGGAAACGATACCATTTATAATGCTCACAGAGCTACAAAGTAATTAGGGATAAATCTAACAGAACACTTTAAAGACATTTCTACAGAATATTACAACACAAAGAAAATCTGAAATCTCACAAAAATGTTAGCTGTCCTTCAACTTATCTCTAAGTCCAATGCAATGTCAATGAAAATCCCCAAAATGATATTGACATGAAAGAACAAAAATAATTTTCACTGAAAACAAGAAGGTAAAGAGCCTTGTCTTAGGACATTCAATGTTCACTATGAATTATAATAATGCATTGAGATAATAAGGTTGAAGTTTGTTAATAGACAGATGAAAGACAAATCAAAGTCTAGATATAAGCACATTGATATACAGAAACTTGACATATGGCAGCAATAAGATGTGCTCTTCAATAACAGAAGCTAGATTAACTGCTTATCTATCCAGAAAGAAAAAAACTGGGTCCTTTACTTATACACAAAAATAAATTCCACATGGAATATTAAACTTAAAACTTTTTGAAAAAAAAATACAGAAGACTATCTTCTTTACTTTGGCAAAGGGAACCTGTTTTAAACAAAATACAGAAAGTAAAAATCTTGAATGAAAGTCTTGATATATTTTACTACATTTAAGTTAAAACTTGAAAAAATTCAATTTAAATGACATGAAAAAAGAAGTCATAGACTTTGAGAATATATTTGTAATCCATTTAATCAATGAAGATTAGCATCCAAAATATATACAAAACTCCTCCAAATGACAAAGACTATCCTTGACTAAGCTTTAGCCAGGATCCTCTGAGCCCAGTTCTCAACTAGACCTCACTCTCAGGCTTCTTTGCCCCAGTGTACAGAGTCCAGTTGTAGCAGGGATCATGCTAAGTCAGTTTAGTAAGAATCTCTGTATTCTTGATATCTGATCATCTTGGTCTGCCTTTAGCAAGATTCTGTCAAATTGGTTTAACAAGGATCCTTCTTGGAACTCTCCAGTGGTCCAATGATTAAAACTCTGTACTTCCACTATAGGGCACATGGGTTCCATCTCTGGTCAGGGAAGTTCTTCCTGCAGCTCAGTGCAGCCAAAAAAAAGAAAAAGGATCCCTCCTACTCTGAATGTCTCCACTTAGTAATTCTCTATCCACTGACTGCCTCACTCTGCTTGTTAGACATAAATCCTCAGCTGTCTCTGTTATATTCCAAGTTGAGCCCCACCTCTCTACTCTATAGCAAGAGTTGACCCCTACTTCTATAATCTTAAAGCATTCCTTGCCATTTTAACAAGTCTGAGAATAATATTTCTGCAAGACAAATCAATAAGAAAAGATGATAAGCAACTCAACTAAAAATGTGAGACAGATGAACAAGAAACACAAAAGGAAACTTATGACCAATAAGCATATAAAGAGATGCTCAACTTCGCTAGTGATCAGAAATAAACAGAGGCTAATCACAGAAAGACACCATTACAAAGTCATTAAATAAGCAATAGGTATTTTTTTAAAGTCTGAAATGTCCAACAATCACTAAAGAAAGCAATTCTCCAATTGTGGAGAAAATGTGAATTCTCCTCTGATGCTGATGAGAGTGTAAATAAGTATAACAGTCTGGAGAGTGATTTGTTGTTATTCAGTAAAATTACATATGGACATACCCGATGACCCATTTCTTACAAGTCCAGCTATATACCCCAACCTTTCTCACAGAAGTTCTATGAGACAAGCCCTAGTACCTTAAGGCATCCATAGTATATAAGTAAATTATTTTGTTTGCTGTACACTTTTCCATATATATATATATATATATATATATATATATATATATGTTTTGCCTCTTGATGAAAGTGAAAGAGGAGAGTGAAAACATTGGCTTAAAGCTCAACATTCAGAAAATGAAGATCATGGCATCTGGTCCCATCACTTCATGGGAAATAGATGGGGAAACAGTGGAAACAGTGTCAGACTTTATTTTGGGGGGGCTCCAAAATCACTGCAGTTGGTGACTGCAGCCATGAAATTAAAAGACGCTTACTCCTTGGAAGAAAAGTTATGACCAACCTAGATAGCATATTCAAAAGCAGAGACATTACTTTGCTGACTAAGGTCCACCTAGTCAAGGCTATGGTTTTTCCTGTGGTCATGTACGGATGTTGAGAGTTGGACTGTGAAGAAGGCTGAGCACCAAAGAATTGATGCTTTTGAACTGTGGTGTTGGAGAAGACTCTTGAGAGTCCCTTGGACTGCAAGGAGATCCAACCAGTACATTCTAAAGGAAATCAGCCCTGGGTGTTCTTTGGAAGGAATGATGCTAAAGCTGAAACTCCAGTACTTTGGCCACCTCATGTGAAGGGTTGACTCATTGGAAAAGACTCTGATGCTGGGAGGGATTGAGGACAGGAGGAGAAGTGGACGACAGAGGATGAGATGGCTGGATGGCATCACCAACTCGATGGACGTGAGTCTGAGTGAACTCCAGGAGATGGTGATGGACAGGGAGGCCTGGCGTGCTGCGATTCATGGGGTCGCAAACAGTCGGACACGACTGAGCGACTGAACTGATGTTTTGCCTCAGTAAAAATGTTTTCATTTAGAGAAAATTGAATCATCTTTCCTCCTCCCCTCCTTCCTCCATCATTCTTTCTGACTGTTTCATTTCTGTTAATCACACTATAATTTTTCCCTGAAGCACAGGCTTATGTACTCACTTTTGATCTTTCAGCCCCAGGAGACCAACTCTTGCGAAGACAGAACAACGCTAACCAGAACTCTTATCAAATGTCTTTCCCTCCTTCCCACCAACATCAAACAGATCTTCTGTTTTCTCTTTTGCTCTGCACTTTATAAATCGAACTGGAAACCAAGCAATTTTTGGCATCTTATCCTGATAACTCACAAAAGGTTTCTGTCCACTATGAGGAGTACTCACTCATTTCAGTGAATTTTTAAAGATTCTTTGGCAAAAAGTATATGGGATAGAAATTAGTCAGGATTTCTCTGACAATTTCTAGGGCAGTTGAGAAGTCTTCTCTGGGAATGTCTTATTTTTTAATATCTTTTCTGTCTTTTCCTTTTTTAGATTAAAAAAATGTTAAATATTTTATAATATGAATTATTCAACAGAAATTAAATTGTGTGTATCTATTTACAAAGGCAAAAGAAAGCCTAAAGGTCTGTAAATTATACCCAGAAATCAAAACATTTTAATCATGTTTGCATGGACCTGAAAGTACACACAAATGGATTAAAATTAAAAACTCTACAAAAATATTAACCATTAATATATAAATGTTTATCACATGATTAACTAAAACATTACCTTTTTATTTGACTATAATAGCAGTCCCTGACTGAGACCCTTGAGCAACTGCTTGTCCTTCAAACAGATTACACAGTGTGGATTTGGGTACATTGGAGTTTCCCTGGTTGCTCAGATAGTAAAAAATCTGCCTGCAATGTGGGAGACGCAGGTGCTATCCCTGGGTTAGGAAGGTCCTATGGAGAAGGGAATAGCACCCCCTCTAGTATTCCTGCCTGGAGAATCCCACGGACAGAGGAGCCTGGCAGGCTACAGTCCGTGGGGTCGCAGAGTCCGATACAACTGAGCGACTAATACTTTCACTGTGGGCACATTACAAGACACTTTCATATACATTATTATTTGATTCTCCCAGCTGGCCTCAGAGTTGGCAGGACCAACTCATTCTTTATGAATGTTCTGTGTCAATGGTGATACTATCTCTCCCTGTGTAAGAACAGGGATGTCTTAGCTGGCCAAATGACTGGCTAATTTAAGGAACAACAGATAACCCTACGGCCCTCCCCACACTGGACATCAACTAAAATGCTTCTGCCAAATTTTTGTATCTGAGATATTGTTTTATCTAAAGAGCAAGAATGGTCCTTCATGGATAGTTTGCCTTTCTGGAAAGTCGCTTCAGTTGACATTTCAAACCTCTCTATTTTAGCTCTGATTTAGCTTAGATTCTATGTACTACCTCTAATCTTGTGACCTTATTCACTGGCACTCTATCTTATCTTTTGAATGACAAATTTTACATTTTATATCACTAAATTTTTCATCTTTAGAATTTATCTGTATAAAATGTCTGTATCAGATTTTAAAAGTTAACAGCACTTAACTTCAACTCAATTCAATCTTTAAAGATTTTATGCACCACAACTATTTCAATAACATGACAACCAAATGTCTTCCCTACATAATTAAGGTGTCATTTTAATGTCCTTTCAAATGAACTGAATGTGTCAGAGTATGACAGATATAACTGGACAAATAAGTGTGTAGCTGAACAACTCTGAAAGAATATGCAGTGCAAAAACTGGTAATATGATTCAAGGGGCATGGTATGTTGGACTTTAAAGTTTTATTCCAGTGAATGAATAAATAAACTTGAATGTTTCAAGTTTTCTTAGTCTATCAGACAGAAGTCAACAGCATATATTCAGAAAGCTGTCATTCTTAACAAAAAGCCTTCAAGTTTTAAAAGTCAAAATTTAATTTCCAGGAAAGTCACTCAAATTTTTAAAACAGTAAATAATCAAGATGACAAAGCATGGAGTTTTATATGTTTTTACCTTCTCTGTCCCACTAAAAAACTACAGACAGATTCAAAAGCCTTCATAGCTTAATATACGAAGCCCTCTTCTAAACTATGATCTGTAAATATTAATAATTATGCACATAGCTTCAAAAGTTAATCCCAGAGGAATGTAAATTGAAGTGAAAAGATTTAATAAGATCACTATGATTAAAAAGTAAGGAAAGAAAAGAAAAAAAACTTGGTGAATGAAAGAGAGAGAGAAATATATACTGATTATGTGTGTGTAACATCAGACACATTGTTACATAGTTGGCCCATAATAAATAATTTTCACAAAAAATTATGAAGAATTTTGCTCCTCATTTAACAGATGAGTTAACACAGACTCAGAGATGTTAACTGCTGCTGCTGCTGCTGCTGCTGCTGCTAAGTCGCTTCAGTCGTGTCCGACTCTGTGTGACCCCATAGACGGCAGCCCATCAGGCTCCCCTGTCCCTGGGATTCTCCAGGCAAGAACACTGGAGTGGGTTGCCATTTCCTTCTCCAGTGCATGAAAGTGAAAAGTGAAAGGGAAGTCGCTCAGTCGTGTCCAACTCTTAGCGACCCCATAGACTACAGCCCACCAGGCTCCTCCGCCCATGGGATTTTCCAGGCAAGAGTACTGGAGTGCGTTGCCATTGCCTTCTTCCAAGATGTTAACTAACTTTCCCCAAATCACACAAGACTGGCCTCGTGCAACTCCAAAGCCCTTGCTTCCTCCCCCAAGTTGTCCTGCAGAGAAAAGGAGATTCTGAGAAAACATCAAGAAAGTAGTAGCTAAAATGGGACAAGAAGAAAAGTATCATGTCACAGAAACCATTTAATGAGTAATTCCAAGAGGAAGGAAATCCTGTGAAAAATCTGCCTTTCTGTTCCTAACATTTAGCCAATAAAGGGTACTCAAATGCATGCTGAACTACAGGAATGCTTCAGAAAAGACATGAAGGAATGTGAAGAATATAGTCTGTTGCCTAGAAAAATCACTTGTATCATTCCAGAGAGAAATTTCAGAGATTATGGAGTAAACTGTACACAAATATTTGAGGGGGCTTCCCAGGTGGCTCAGCGGTAAAGAATCCACCTGCCAAGCAGGAGATGTGGGTTCGATCCTCAGGTTGGGAAGATCCCTTGGAGAAAGGAATGGAAACCCACTGCAGTATTCTTGCCTGGAGAATTCCATGGACAGAGGAGCCTGGCGGCTACAGTCCATGGAGTCACAAAGAGTCAGACATGACTGAGCAACTTAGCATGTACACAGGCTTAAAAAAGAGAAAGGATACAAGTTCTGACACAAAAAGGAAGGTGGAGAGTGTATGAGGATATGGACGAGGACACAGAGCCAGGAAGTAACAGATGAAGTGAGACAGCAAAGTTCACAGAGTTTCCAAATAATTTTCACAGTCTGATCACTAAAGGAAGAAAAGTTTGGGTTGAGAATTCTGTGAAGTAATGAAAACTTTTTTGCAACAGTTATTTCTGAAAATGTGAGAAAGCGTTCCCTAAAGATGAATGAAAGCAAGTTAGTATTAGTCAAACATGGGCTACACTCAGAGTGGATTCAGGTACAAATTTTCATGACTTTGAAAAGACACTGTCTAGCTACCGCCTGATAAAAGTCTGCAAGGAGCAAGGAAGCATGGAGATGGATCCAATGAGGAAACTAAAGCCACGAACAACCAAGGTGCACTCAGAATTCCTCCTCACGGTTGTGTAAGGACATCATTTGTGTCTAATTCAACCAACTCTTTTGTAAGAATCTGTCAACCAAGACCAACGAGAACCAGTTCTTACATAATTTCATACACTTATCATTTTCCATTCTAACTAACTGCTAGTATAACCCCATAAAAGAAAATAACTGATTTCTGTTTTTAATGATGCTCAAAAATATATGATATAATATAGTAAACAGGTCTCCGGTGCAGTATGACAAACTAGACACATATTTTTCTCTGCTGCTGCTAAGTCGCTTCAGTCGTGTCCGACTCTGTGCGACCCCAGAGAGGGCAGCCCACCAGGCTCTGCCACCCCTGGGATTCTCCAGGCAAGAACACTGGAGTGGGTTGCCATTTCCTTCTCCAATGCATGAAAGTGAAAAGTGAAAATGAAGTCGCTCAGTTGTGTCCGACTCCTAGCAACCTCATGGACTGCAGCCCATCAGGCTCCTCCGTCCATGGGATTTGCCAGGCAAGAGTACTGGAGTGGGTTGCTATTGCCTTCTCCAATAGTCCCTCTTAAGATTTCCTAAAATTAAAGACTAAAAAAAGACATAAAGTCACAAGGAATGAAAGAATGGAAGATGAGAGCACAGAGATATTTATTTTGGAGGATGAAAAAGAGGAGGACAAGATCTGACTCTACAGAGGAGAAAAGTCGAAAGAAACAAATTGAGACAGGGCCCCAAACCTCAGAAGCATTGGGGAACTGAGGCACCAAGCAAGCACCTCTGAAGGCGGCAGAGGAAGGATGGAAGTAAAAACAAGGGGGAAAGATGGGGTGCACTGGGAGACTGGGACTGACATATATACACTATTGCTACTATGCATAAAATAGATAACTGATAAGAACTGACTTTATAGCACATGAAACTCTACTCAAAGCTCTGTGGTGACCTAAACGGGAAGGAAATCCAAAAAAAAAAGAGGGTATATAAGTAAACGTATAAATTCACTTTGCTGCACAGCAGAAACACAACATTGTAAGGCAACTATACTCCAATAAAAATCAGTTTTAAAAAAAGAAATTTGTTGTTAATTTAGGGAGCACTTAAAGCATCAGATGACTGCTCCCAAGTCAATTCAGCAAGGAAACCACTTCAAATGAAGACTAGAGATTTACCCTCTGGGAAAACTGAACCAGAAAAGCCCTCAGTTCTAGGACACAAAGCAAACTGAAGGCTGGAGTGAAGTATGGGACTGAATCAAGGGTATCAGGTCAGATATTCACAGGGTCTCAGCCCCCTTTCCTCACCCACCCTCCTTCCCAATATTCCTGGTCAGCCAGGAATAGACACCATCCTCCTATCTCCAGGTAAGAACAAAGAAACACCCCCCATACTAGAGGAAAAAGAGCAGGAAGCAAGCCCCACACATACATACAGAGCTTCTGATTTTTGTACTTAAAAAAGGATGCGTTCCACTTTTGTGTAAAATATTTCTGTATACTACAGAATATTTCAGTTATGTTAGAGTTGGACTGTGAAGAAGGCTGAGCACCGAAGAATTGATACTTTTGAACTGTGGTGTTGGAGAAGACTCTTGAGAGTCCCTTGGACTGCAAGGAGATCCAACCAGTCCATCCTAAAGGAGATCAGCCCTGGGATTTCTTTGGAAGGACTGATGCTAAAGCTGATGCTAAAGCAGTACTTTGGCTACCTCATGCAAAGAGTTGACTCATTGGAAAAGACTCTGATGCTGGGAGGGATTGGGGGCAGGAGGAGAAGGGGACGACAGAGGATGAGATGGCTGGATGGCATCACGGACTCGATGGACGTGAGTCTGAGTGAACTCCGGGAGTTGGTGATGGACAGGGAGGCCTGGCGTGCTGCGATTCATGGGGTCGCAAGGAGTCGGACACGACTGAGCGACTGAACTGATGGAAGGGCAGAAAGTGTGTCTGTTCTGTCCCATTGATGTATCTCAGTACTCAGAATAAGGCCAAGTATACATTAATAAATACTTGAATGAATGAACTATATTTAAAATCTGTTGGATTTTCATGGAGACCCAAGCACCTCAAAAATGTTGTATTTGTAGAGTATCATGTCCTATCCATCACTGACAAAGTCCCTAATTATCACCACACTTTGCAGCTAAATTCTACATCATTACACTTCAATTTTCAACATAAAACTCACAATAGTCAACTTTTTTAAATGGCTGATATTAATTTTTCTTCTGCGGGAAGAATAAATGGCTTCTAGCATTTATATTTAATAGCATCTCCTATTTAATAGCATCTCTTCTTAAACGAAAGCACAGGAGGTTTCATTTAGAAAAGAGTGATGACAGACCACTGTAGGAATGGACTAGGTGCGCCCCCTAGTGGCTTGAAGCGCTAACACTCCCCAAAGTGCCTGACATGCTTGAGCAATCTGGTAAACACAGTCCTTCCAAAGCTGTAGAGTCAGGGGGAAAAGACCCACCTGGCTGCAAACATACAGCAGTGACTTCTCCCCACCTTTGTGCAGTAGTCAGAGAGAGGAACAGAGCAAGTGTCAGGGAGTGAAATGGGAAATGGTACTTAGGGGCAGTAACTCAACAACGAGAAATGGCCTCCTGCTCTCCTCTTCTTCCCTCGTAACTGCCCCCTTATTATGTCTCTATAGTTCCCCCAGAACACAAACGCTCCTACACACCCACAGCAGCACACACACACACCACACACGCTACAGAGCTAACATTTACCGAGACTGAAGCAAGGGTACTAAGGAAGTTTCACACCATTTGTCTACATATTCAAAAGTTATTATCAAGCTAACAAACTGTTAAATATCTTGTACCCTCCAACTGTGATAAATAGTCTCCATGGCAACAAAATTTTTTAAAAATACATGTAAAGCTATAGTTTTCATATGAGTGAAGATAGAAAAAATAGCAAAGGCAACCAAACTTAAACATGATAGTATTTCTGAGTATTCTGTGATGAATCAAAATTGTCCAGATGAGTATTGATAAAGATATCCCTAAGTCATGCATTTTAATTATTCTTTAACATTTCATTTGCTCTTCCTATATTCCATAAAAAACATGAATCATGTCGTTATAATCCAGATTGTTACATAACCTGTGTTCTTTGGATAATAATGTCAAATTAAACTACTTTTCTTAACTCGTGCTTATTATCTTCAATTTGGAATAACTTCACTCCATCAAAACAGTAAAAACAGGAATCATCAACAAAATTCTTGGGACAATACTTGGACATCGAAATAAACGATGAATTTTACACGCCATGTTCAATCACTGAGGTGGGGGTCACCTACATTGAATATATTCTTATCATATAAAAGATTAGAAAATAGCCTAACTTTATTATCAAAATAAGTATGACTCACATATCTTTATCTGTTGTCTCTTAAAGCAATATCTGGACCCTGATAGTATTTTTAAATTTTGCTTCTTTCCATTTTTTAATGCAATGTGAAGGGAAAACTGAAAATAACAGTATGCAGCTCAATTTGTTTGAATCTCTCTTCACTAGAGTTTATACCTACAACCAAAATGGCCAGAAAGTAGTCCCCAGAGGAAACGAGCTTCGGGACTTTTTATGGGCTCACGTCGAGGCCTGGTTCATGGCAGTCATCTGGCATGTTCCTTCTCTGCTTGACGTGCACTTTTCATTTCTAGAAGTAGATTTCCAGACACCCAAATTTATTCTGCTCTCTCACAAGACGTAGCTTACCCAGGCTGACAAGTCCACAGTTGTTTCTGTTCAGAGTACTCAAAGAACTGTGCCACTGGTCTCCAGAATTGATGTTGGGAAACTCGGCGCCATTCAGCTTCCAGCTCCCTTGTATGGGACCGATTTGGTTCTTATCAAAGCTTTTGGAACATTCTTTTCCCAGATATTTGCATGGCTGTTTCTTCTTTCTCATCCAATTCTCTGCTGACCTCTTAAGGGACTGTTCCTGATCAAAGAAGCCTCCACATGCCACGCCCACATCACCCACGATTTTCATCAAATCCATGCAAATTTGATGAAAACTATTTCATTTTCATCAAAATAGTTAGTGCCACCTGATACTCTCTTCTATTTATTTATGGCAGTGCTGGATGTTTGTCGCTGGGCGTGGGCTTCCTCCAGTTGCAGCAAGCAGCGGCTGCTCTCAGTTGCTGTGGTCGGGCTGTTCACTGAGGTGGCGTCTCTTGTTGCAGAGCATTGGCTCTGGAGTGCGTGAGCTTCAGTAATCAAGGCTCATGAGCTTTTAGACCATGGGCTCAGTAGTTGTGGCTCAGGGGCTTAGTTGCTCCCCAGCACGTGGGATCTTCGCTACCAGGGATCAAACGCAAGTCTCCTGCATTGGCAGGCAGATTCTTAACCACCAGGGAAGTCCCCCTCATATTTTCTTGTTTATTCTTTTCTATATTGTCTATTTCTGCTGAATATAAGTTTCACAAGAATTTGTCTGCTTCTAAATCCCCAGTGCCTAGGATAGTGAACAGGTACTTAATCAGCATTTACTGGATAAATGAATGAAAGCCTATATATTAGCACTGGCACCAGAAGTAGAGAAAGTATGGACTTTTGATTGGTATTTCTAAGTTATGTAAAACAGGATCATGTCTAGGACCACACCTGTCACAATGCTTGTGCTGACCGCAAACGTGTCTTCTGACCATTGTGAATTATAAATTAGGAGCCCTAGGACTTTAAAACTAAAGTAAAACTTTGAGCAGTTCAATTTTATTTGCCCTCAGAAAGCAGTGACCTTGGGCCAAATTACCTTCTTCCCCCTACAAAAATTAATATTTATTAAGAATTAATGTTATCGTCTTGATTCTAGCAGAGCAGGGACAAGATGAAGGTAATCCAGCAAGGCATATAAGAGAGCAAGCTTCAGCATCAGACGGCCTCAGTTCTGATAGAAGCTTCATCCTCAGGAGCTATGTGTCCTTGGGTTTATTTAACCTCTCTGAGCCACAGTCTCCTAATTATAAGAGTGCTTGTCTCCTGGGCTGTTATGAGGATCAAATAAGATCATTTATCTAAAGTTCTAGGCATAGTCCTTGAACATTTAGTAAATGTTAGCTTAAATTATTATAAGAAATTATCTATTTGAACATTTACATATTCTTTGCAAAGTCTTGCCTGAAAGCATCATTCATTAAGTTGCATGAAATAATTTCCTCTCTTAGCTTAGTGTTCACACAAAACTGCCTCTTGAAACACACTTGAGATTTTCCTTAATCAGGTGGGAAGAAGTATAAGACCAATCATGCTTTCTTTCCGGAAGGAAATTCAGGTCATCTGCACTAATAAAACCTCTTCCAAATATCTTTTTTCCTGCTTATTTTTCTCAGCTGACTTCCTTTTGATTTTGTTTTTAATTGTCTCTTTTAATATTGTGTTTAACTTTGTAGCTTGTGGATCTGCCATTTATGAACTGAGAGACCCTGGAGAGGTTATTTAGCCTCTAATGCTCTACTTTCTTAATTTGTCAAATGAAATAGACACCGACGACACCAGCATCCCAGTCTCCTTTTATAATAACCTCTCGTCTGCTGCATTCATACTCCCTTGGGGTCATACAAAGGGCCCAATCCTCTAAGCACGGAGATGAGTCTAAAAGCGAACATTAATTCAAGATGGACCAAGGAGACACCTGCCAGAGATTTCGTATTCAGGACTGAAAGAGGCAGGTCAATTCCATCCAGTAGCTGAAATTATAAAACATAAATCTCAGGAGTTGCTAGTGGCTATGTTTCCCATTTATGAAGGAGCTGGTCCACCATGAAAAAGAAGAATGACTCTCAGGAGAGAGGAGAAGGAGAGGGAGTCCTAATGATTCTAATGGTTCCAGGGATGTAGCTTGGCTGTCCCACTATCTTCCCAATAAATTCTCCTTTTTGCACACATCATTTGGGTATGAGGTCCAAATAGTTCTAACACAGAGAAAATAAACTCTCCTTTTAGTTCTAATAGTTACAACATGCAGTCCTAATACATAGAAAATAATCCTACTTTTAATAGGTATTAAGGAAAATGAATGAGATATAGTAAGTGCCTGGTCTATTGTGTATGTGTGTGTCCTCGGTAGAGCATGACTCTTTGAGACCCTATGGACCGTAGCCTACCAAGATCCTCTGTCCATGCAATTTTCCAGGCAAGAATACTGGAAAGGGTTGCCACTGCCTACTCCAGGGGATCTTCCCAACCCAGGGATCGAACCTACATCTCTTGTGTCTCTTGCACTGGCAGGAGAAATCTTTACCACTAGCTCCACCTGGCCTATTACCCGGCATATAATTCTTGCTCAAGAAATGAAACTTATTAACATTATTTAGAAAATTGAAATACAAATTCTAAGTCAATTAATAAACACAGAAATTTTTTTTTAATTTTTTGGCCGCACCATGTGGCATGTGAGACCTGAGGTCTCTGATCAGGGATTGAACCCATGGCCCCTGCATTGGAAGGGCAGAGTCTTAGCCACTGGGCCACAAAGGAAGTCCCTAAACACAATTTTCTTAGCTTGCAAGTCTTCTTTCAATTTCAAAATCACTCTGAAGGATTCTTTGGTTTGGGATCTTGAAAGAATTGCAAAATAAGAGAAATGCTCTAAATTAATTTTGCTACACATTATTGTGTACATCTAAGTAGTTCTTACACAGTTAAACAGTCTTAGAGAATAGGAAAGCCTCTGACCCAGAAACTCACAATTTCATGCTTAATTCATGTGTTTGTAGTAAATACATGGAGGGAAAGTAGGAAAAGTAACAGACTTGCACTCTACGTTTCCCACACATACAGGAAAAAGCCTGACACATTTAAATGGGCAAAATACTAATGCACTGCAGGCTTCTCAGAGTGTAAGTGACGCCGTAGAGAGAATGGCAATACCTGCAGAGATACCACACTGACATTATCAAAATGGATGTGTCCATTGGGCTCTGTGACAGCTGGATTTGCATAACATGTCACACCATTGATGGCAGGTAATGTTTTAGGTTGATGAGTTTTTTCTTGAGGAGGGCCAAAGTCATTATTTCCAAAGTGGGTGTGATCATTCTACATGGAAAAACAAGAGAGGAAAATGTTATAAGAAGAAACAAAGATTGTTCATGCAGGCAAGAGAATTAAATGGTTTTTATCTATAAGAGAAAAATGTAGTATAATCTTTTCAGATTAAAAAAAATTTCTCTCCCTTTAAATGTATCCTCATTTATTAGATTCTGTTGTGGGTTGTTTTTTTTTTTTTTTTTCATGTTTTAGAGTACATATACCTTCTCATGTTCATGAATATGAGAGGAAACAAATTATGTGCAGCTGTCATTAGACATTAAATGGTTAGTATTTACTCCAAATTCTACAATAAGAATTAAGTGTTCCTCTTATACTTATCAATATATTGATTCTTTTCTTTCTACTCATATTCACAAGTCTAATAACTGAACTGTTCACATAATTGTAAGAATAAAATTCCTGCCTTTACATGCCTATATAAAGTAACTTTAGAGGGTAAAACATCAAACATTTAAAATAAAGTCCATTTACCTGACCATACGTCTTCAATAACATCTTTAGTGTTCTTTCAAAAAAGAAAAGTATGTAAAATCCGCCAAACACAGCAACTGCCTTCTCAACATAGTTGTTAACTTTAGGATTGAATCCAAATGCCTACGGGAGAAAAAAAGGCTTACGGTTAAGATCAAATAATTTAATTTAATTCAGTGTATAATTTTCACCACAGTTCTAAGTCCATCCTTCACATCCAAGTAATACTGGAAAATTTACCTGCCAAAAATCTGAAATTTGGATAATCAAGCTATAAAAGATGGCATCGAAGTCTTATAACCAGAGGAATCTCTATAAAGCCCCCAGAGTACCTTATAGTTTCCTAGCTATAAAATCTTCAGCAATATTTGCCCCCCAAAAGTAAACTTTTCATAGTGAAAAAGCAGTACTGATTCCTATATTTATAAGATAACATTAGCTATAGGTCATAAAGACACATGAGACATTGATTACCCACTTTTCCTAAAAGTGATATATTTTTCCCTCATATCCAGAGTCGAATTTTTAAAGCAAATATGGCAGCTCATTTGGATTACTGTTTTCACAAGAGATCTTCTTGAATGTAGAGGATCCTAGTAAGTCCTACAGAGATAAATTAACAACTGAGCTCCAGAATAAAGAAGAAAAAATTTAAGATACCAGGCACACAGACACACAGACACACATACACACACACAATGATAATGAAATAATGCATCATTTAAAGAACATAGAGCAAGAGCTAGAGTTTGAAATTATAGAGCCAAGAAGTTCTAAGCAGATAAGAATTACAAACTTCGAAGACACCTGGGTTCTTGTTCTACATTTGTCTCTGCGGGGGAGACCTCATGTCACATTTTCATTTCAGTAGCTTCTCTGGACCTATTTATACAGTGCAAAAATGACATAAAATACCTGCTCCATATACCTAACACAGAGGGTATGAAACTAAAATAACAAAGGGGAAGTAATTTTGCCACAAAAGGAATAATTATGTAAATTGGGGTTATTATTAAACAGATAGATTCTTTAGTGTTTACATAATTATCTGAGCACATCCATCCATAATTCCCTAATTATCACAGAAAGGCAAAAAAAAAATCTTTAAGTGCTACTGAAGAAGTGTCTTATTTTCCCAGTAGACATTTTTATGTATTATTACATTTTCAATAAAAGAGAAAACTTCAAAATCATAAAGGTACAATCCTCAGTTCACAAACAATATCAGTTTAATTTAATTTGACCCACAAATCAGATGAGTTAATATATATGCTATATTAAATATGGCCCATGAATAATATTACATGTAATGTTTTTATTCAGAAAGTCTGAACTCTAATCCTTGCTTTGTTACTGATTGTAAGTGATTTAATCTCCTTGGACTTTAATTTTTGCAATTGAGGGTTTGAGGTACCTGTTCTCCTAGGTCCCTTCTAGATATAATAATAATACTACGACTTTAAGAAGTTACATCCCCACTTTCATAGAGTTGTAATTTTCTAAAAGTTATGAGCTGAAGGTGGTGCCATTTTCTCTCTGTTTGGAGCTCCACCTTTGTGTGTACATGGGCTGGAGTAATATCATCCACGTGGGTATGGATTCTCTAGTTCTCCTCTGTGGCTCCTTCCTATTCATGTCTTTCTCTCCTTCCCATCTCTCTTCCTCGATTCATTCTCCTCCCTCTGCCTCGCTTCCCTATATGACCACATTATAGATTTGAAGTAAAATGCATATATCATGTGCTGGTCATCTCTGGGCAATGGCATCTGTAACACATTTTCATTAAAGGGAAAAATAAGCTGCTATTTATTTATCGGCCCTCAATTGATTTTTATCCACAGTCAAAAAAAAAAAAAGAAATGAAAAGGTTTGTCAACCTTTTTCTAATATGTCCTCTGATCTACAGCGGTCATAAACATATGAAGGAATTTTGTTGTATATGTTTAGTAAATCAGATACTGTGTGCTCTCCAGAAATAAATAAATAATAAGTACAGAAAATCAAATTTGCTGAATGTGCGACAGAATGGAGTTGTTAAGGCCCTCCAAGGTGTCCCAGGCCTGTCTGAGCACGTCCTGGTGGCTAGCCACTCAGAAGATCAATTTTCTCCCTGACACTGACTTCCCCAGAGTTTGGGACAAGCTTTTCCATTTGCTGTGATTCAGCTTTTTCTTATCCAAAACACTATAAACCAGACCATAAACTGCTGCAAGAATTATGGAGGCTTAAAATGTACAAAGTGCTGAAACATTTAAAAGCAACAATTATTCACAGAAAGAAACAGCCCAACCTCCTTACCTCTGGTATAAGTTGGAAAATTGCATTTGAAAATAGAGTCCCGATGGCCAGCCCCACAAAATAGGTCAGAATCTTAGGGAAATAAGATTTCTTTATCAATGGAGTCAAAACCAATCCGAGGAGAGAAGCCAGATTAATAATTGTCACTGACAGGAATCCGTATCCCCAAACTGTGGGTGAGAGGGAAAGAGTGGAAAATAATCAGCGCAAAGGAGCAAACGACATCTTACTGTACATTAAGCCTGAAATGTATTTCTTCTTTAAAGGCTTTTCAAGGAGAAGGTATGGGGGAATGAGTGCAAGATAGGGGTGGAGATGGGTGGGAGTGGTTAGCTTCAAGATGACCATAGTTGCTGACACTGAGCTGGTCATAATCACTCATCTGCAGGCACCTGTGGACAGCACCTCCTTGCGGGAGGTGGCACCTCAGCCCCCTGCCCAGGCCTCCAGGGAGCCCCAGGGTAGTGAGCACTCAGGAAGGGAGCATATGGCAGCGGGGGAGAGTGGATACCTTGCACAACTCCCCCCACTGGGCTCAGACAAAGGTGAAAATATGCTATACACATAGATGGGGGTGCATTCTTCATATCTCCATCCCCAGGGCAAGACACCCTAGTGATGCTTAATAAATATTACTTAGAATGAAATGATTGGATGGCATCCTAAGGTCTTTAGCCAATGGTATGCATGACCTTTGGGCCTCAATATCTCCTCGGTTATCTTAGAGGAGATGGAAGACAAAATGGGAATGTGAGGAACAGCCTGTGTGAGGACAAGCTGAGATAGAAGTTAGCCCCTGGAAGTGTCTGACACTGGCTTTGCCCATGGCCTCACTCCCGGCGTGCAAAGGACAGTGTGAAAGATTAGAAAGCTGCCTCTGAATTGTCACTTCTTTAAAATGTCCAGAAAACATTTTTAAATGTTGGGGTGTTTTTTTTTTGTTGACACTATCGTTGGGGTACATGTTGGCGAGTGTTTGTCATGTGCCATGTACCATGCTAACTGACTAGCCTGTATTAACTCATTTTATCCTCACAAATCCCTGTGAGGTTAGTCCTATTACCTCCTTCATGCAGTTGGAAAAACCAAGGCATGTGGAGTTTATTTGAATTTATTTAAATTGCCTGAGTCATGTGAATAGAATGAGATTTCAAACCCAGCCCAGTCCCAGGACCCACATTCCTTAGCAATATGCTTTATTACTCCTTGGAGGTGATCTAATTTTTAAAAAGCTCAAGAGACTCAACAAAACAGTGAATGTTTTATATTGTGCTTCCTGCATACAGGATTGCTCACCATTAATCTAATGACTCTAACTACAAATAAACAGTCCTAGCAAACAGAGCCTAGAATGTAGACCAAAAGGTGGTTTCTGCCAACAAGGGGCTTGAACCATTGGCTTGGGGAGGCTAGCAGGAACACATATACACAAAGCAAAACAAGGTAGCTTGTGCTGAGCACCATATGAAAAGGACAGATAATAAATGCTACAATGTTACCACAAAGATCATCACAGCACCCACCATGCCTTTATCTTCTACAGATACTTTCCTATCAGTCCCAGACTCCTGACCATCCCTGCAGAGTTATCTCACCAGACTCCAAAGATCCACCTTGTTCCCATTTGTTACCTTATCGCCTAATGCAATACTACCCACGCCCCTCAGCACTTCCACTTAGAGAAAGTTCTCAACCCCACCTCTTCCTCCAGAGTATAATCTGTGTGGGTAGCCCTTAGCACAAACATCCTTCTATCCCATCACTCGCCTACATGTGTTCATTCTTTCGATAAATATTTACAATCTAATCAGGTAGACAAGATATATACACATTGAAACTAAACTCAAAAAATCAAAATGTAGAGAATTTTTGGAGTATCAAATAGAGGCAAAGCCACTACACGCATTAAACTCATCAGCTTCCCCCTGAGATATCCTATTTCACTACCCTTGTCCACTGTTTCTATAAACAGCAGAAGCATCAGGATCGATTTCAATTTCTCACTCCCTACAGTCAATTCCAAACACAATCAGCAGCCAAACTCAATCAGTTCTGCTTGAGATATTTCACTCATTTCTCCATCGCATTGCCTGTGCCTTGAGTTCCGGCTCTTGTCATCTCCCAGTCTTCATGGGCTGCCTTATGAGAGCCTTCCGTCTAGTCTTCCTCTCCCTACTTGACACAGCCACCAAACTCGTGATCTGAAAACAGATTCCGATCACCTTGTGTTCCTATTTGCAACTGCCCTTCATATAAACTGCAACACAACCTCGACAGTCTTGTTTATTTCCCCTTTATCAACGTGGCTTTCATGCAGACACAATGTTTTCCATATACAGAATATCTTTGCACTGTGGTTCTTTACCTAGAAACACCTTTCTGTCTTCATTGCCTGACAAACTCACACACGGCTCTCCAAATCAATGACAAGACCTCCTCTCCTCCATGAAGCCTTTCTGGCTCCTCCAGGCAGCAATCTCTTGCTCATCAAGTTTCCCAGAGCTCTCTGAAGATATCTGGGTCATTTGCCATTTCTTGCGTGCCACTATCATTTTATCACTTATATATTTGTCTGCTTCCCAGGTGGCACTAGTGGTAAAGAACCCACCTGCCAATGCAGGAGACCTAAGAGACACAGGATCGATCCCTGGGTCAGGAAGATCCCCTGGAGGAGGACATGGCAACCCACTCCCGTATCCTTGCCTGGAGAATCCCGCGGACAGAGGAGCGTGGAGGACTACAGTCCATGGGGTCACAAAGAGTCGGACACGACTGAAGCAACTTAGCACACATGTATGCATATTTGTCTACCAATTATAAGATTTTCAAGGACAGGGGCTACGTTTTATTCATCCTCAGAGCCTAGAATGTTGCCCAGCAAATAGCACACATACCTCGATGAATTAATGAACGCCATATTTTCAAGGCACAGCCTAGACCTCTGCCAAAAAACACCAGTTCATTTGCTGGTCCAATGTTTCTAACCTTCCTTACTATCACTGTGCACATTTATTGAACCACCTGGGGAACGGTGGGAGTGTGAACCATTACACTCCTGGCACACGGCATAGCTTTCCCTTCATGTTGTTAGGGCATTACTCAAGCGGAAAGAGATCTGTTCATCCACTCAACTTGAGCACCAAAGAACGAATTAATATCAAAATATTCCTTGAACCTCTCCGTCTACACATGGGACTCCCTTTAATGGTCTGTTTCAGAGAAAATCCTTTCTCTCTGCTTCTCAGTGAACTCTGAAGGATTATTAATACATTTTCAAGGAATATTAGTAACAACAGCTAACATTTACAAATGCCCACGATGTGTTAAGACTGTTCTAAGAATGTCACCTTTTCAAACTCATCTAATTCTTTTATTTCATAGAGTTTTTAAAAGGATAAAATTAAACCATTTAACCCAGTCCTTAACGTCTTAAATAAATGTAGTTTTTTTTTTTAATTTAGTAAGTAGACATGATATAAATTTTAGTTCACCTGGCTCACTGTTCTACAACAAAACAGGAGTCAGGAGCCCTGGGCTCTCATCCCACCTTAGGTATTGTACCTGAAGGAAGCCATTTAACCCCACTGGAGCACACACTTATGTCACCAGTTGTATTACAGAGTTGGACAATGTGATTTTCAGGGATACTATTAAGGGTAAGATACTATTATTCTTATCTGTTATTTGAATTGAATGGCATTCTGTAACTAAAAAAAAAAAAAATGAGGCAACTTTGGACCATTAACTTACTGCTAAAATGTAATTAATCTCCTAGAGAATTTAATTCACCATCAGTTTATGGCACTCATCAATATGAGTTTATAAAGCACATGAAAGGCAATTGCAAAATCACAAAATATGAGGTCTCAGATTACACGAAACTCTTTTATCTGTTCACTGAAATATCAGAGTAAATACACTCATAAAATCCTGGTATCATGACTCTTTCAGTTCAGTTCAGTTCAGTTCAGTCGCTCAGTCGTGTCCAACTCTCTGAGAACCCATGGACTGCAGCACATCAGGCTTCCCTGTCCATCATCAACTCCTGGAGTTCACTCAAACTCATGTCCATAGAGTCAGTGATGCCATCCAACCATCTCATCCTCTTCCATCCCCTTCTCCTCCCACCTTCAATCTTTCCCAGCATCAGAGTCTTTACAAATGAGTCATGACTCTTTGGCTTGCTTTTATTTTGGTTTTTCATTCCCTTGAATGAGCTTAAAATTGTCTCTACATTAAGTAAACTGTTATATAAAGAATCCAGGGCATTTCATTATTTAAAAAATCATTTCTTTGTTAGAAAAGAATAGTCTTACATGGAGGCCAAGGAATGGAGTCAACCTCTGAGCACGTGTATAAGAAGAGCGAAGGCACACTCTTCCTACTTTCTGCCAGGCACTGTTCTAGGTACTTGCATATGTTAACTCACTTACTATTTCTAACAATTCTATAAGGAAAGTACTATTACTATCTCCATTTTACAGATGAAGCACAGAGACAGGCTGTGTAATCTTGAGCAAATGATTCTGAACTGTATCTCAGTTTCCTAGGCTGTAGAATGGGAATAGCTGTTCCTTCATCATTTAGTTGCCCAAAGATGAACTGAGTTAACACATAAAAGAATTTGGAAAAGTAGCTGTTACAGTAAGCACTTCATAAAAGTTGGCTATGATCATTATTTTTGCCTTGTTATCCCTGTTACTCATATATACACAAAGGAATCCAAAAGTTGCTAAAAATAGGTACTTCCTTTGTTGAGGCTTCCCTTTTCTTCTCCATTTTAACTCTATGTTCCCTATCTCTTTATGTCCTCTATCTATATCCACATTAGATGTGCTCACTCAGACCAGTGGCTCCAAAGACCACTAGGATGACATCTCCAGCCTCAACCTAGTCTCTGGATGTGTGAATCCACTGTCTACTGGACATCATGCCTTGTGGGTCTACATCCACAGCTCACACTAATCACATCAAAAATACACTCACCACTCGCTTCCTCCACAACAAAATGCTCCCCAGTCTTGTCCACCCCAGGATACAGGTGCAACCATTTATACAGTTTCTCTGGCTCAAATTTCATTCATCTTTCCCTCTCACACATCCAATGCAGAGGGCAAACCACATTAGTACCATCTCCAAAGTCCACCCTGAGTGCCCACATGCTTTGACGATCAGTCATCTGACTCTTTGTGACCTCATGGACTGGGATGTTTTCCTGGTGAGAATACTGGAGTGGGCTGCCATTTCCTCCTCCAGGGGAGCTTGACGACCTAGGGATCAAACCCACGTCTCCTGCATCCCTGCATTGCAGGCCAATTATTTACTGCTGAGCCATCGAGGCATTGGGGAAGCCTCACTGAAATCCATCCTGAATCTGACCATATCTCCTCACTTCTCCTCTCCCACCTTAGACCAAGCCCTCATCAGGCTAAGCCCCCCACCCCCGATCCATTTCCTTGCTTCTACTCTTGCCCCATAACAACTTATTCTTCAAACTGCAAGTAGAATAATCTTTTACAAATCCAAATAAAATCATATCACCCTCTTGTTTAGAACCCTAAAGTGTCTTCATACTACATTCAGAACAAAATTCAATTTACCACACCCTACAAGCCCTCCCTATCTGGCCCCTGGCTACCATCTCCTTCTATTCTGCTTCCTGCTCACTGTACCCAGACACGCATGCTTTCTCACTGATGTATAAGCACATGCCAAGATCATCCCCAAGCTTATGCTGGTATTTCCTGGACCAAGAATTCTGCCCCCCAGAGAAGATCTAGCCATAGCCCTCTCCCTCCCCTCAGTAATCCTTAATAAACAGAAAATAAAGGAACAAAACAAAAGAGAATTAAAATACTCACATGGGCCAGGTAACAATCGGAGAATACCATGAAATTGTAGGGTTGGCAAACAGCCCCTCAACAGTTGGTTTATCTCACTCATGAAAGAATTCTTCCACACATTTAATTAAGTATGTGAACTATATAGTAAGAATATACTCGCTTATATTTTAAATTTTCTTTACAATTGTTTTTTACTGCAATAATCTATGGCAACACTAGTATAGGCACTTAAAATAGTCAGTGGCATATTCTCTCATTTTTGCAAATCAAAGCAGCAATAACTCAGTACCTTAAGATTTAATTTAGAATCATACTAGCTCCCTTTTCCCCTTACTGACAGTGATAGATAAATTGACAAGTTTTAAAATAATATGATAAGCACAAGGTAATAGAAAAGGATCAGTTACGACCCAAATAGTGAATGCAAATAGTGTAATGTGCCATCCAATGTACACAGCATAAAACGTACATTGTTTAAAACTAGACTAAATTTTATAAAATTTTCAACTGGTACCAAGTAAAATGTTGACTCCATAAATAGAACAGCATAACTTTTGAGGCATAAATGAGTTCTAGCTATGCTTACTCTGAAAGATTTCCAGAATATAAATTGGTTTTTGTTTGTTGGGTTTTTCTTTTTTAACCAAGGGATTCTGTGCAGATTGATTCAGAGCAATAAAGCAGAAGTATCTTGATTTCATTTCAGACTAGCCCACAGAATTTTCCAACAAATGAGAAAAAAAAACTTCCAACATACCCTCTGAAAGACTTGGTTTGGTTTTGTGTTTGAGCCTTTCCTTGCAAGGGTGAAAGTTCAGTTGCTGTAAGACTGCTGGACAGATGACAGAGAAGTTTGAGCTGGTGATCTGTGTAGCATTTGAAAACCCATGAAGGGAAAAGATCTCTTCAGCTGATAAACACTGAAACAGAAGAAACAAAGTACACATATACATGTCAACACAGCCAAGTCTGCAAACAAAAACACCATAAAGAGACACAAACTATCTTCTCCAGACACTCAACATTACTTTCTATACACAGTTCAGTTCGGTTCAGTTCAGCCGCTCAGTCGTGTCGACTCTTTGCAACCCCATGAATCACAGCTCGCCAGGCCTCCCTGTCCATCACCAACTCCCGGAGTTCACTCAGACTCACGTCCATCGAGTCGGTGGTGCCATCCAGCCATCTCATCCTCTGTTGTTCCCTTCTCCTCCTGCCCCCAATCCCTCCCAGCATCAGAGTCTTTTCCAATGAGTCAACTCTTCGCATGAGTTGGCCAAAGTACTGGAGTTTCAGCTTTAGCATCATTCCTTCCAAAGAAAACCCAGGGCTGATCTTCAGAATGGACTGGTTGGATCTCCTTGCAGTCCAAGGGACTCTCAAGAGTCTTCTCCAACACCACAGTTCAAAACAAGCCTACTGTAAAAATGTATAGATTTCTATAATTGTGAAGCAAATCACACCTCTTTAATGCTAGAAACTAGAAAAATGGCCAAAAAATTTTTTCGTGATCAACTGTCTATCTATAGCAGCCAAAATATAAGAAGTTTGGGGATTTCCAGGATTTAAAAAATGTTAACAGTGAACCAATTCACACAAAGAGCTCTAAAACAACTTTATATCCTCAGTCTTCCATCTCTGTTTTTCTTTAGTTCAAATAGGTATTTCATAGAGGCTATTGAAGTGGCTCAGTACAGCATTTCTTATAGACAAACACACCTGGTTCCCTTATAATTTCATGATTAAGAAATTCATGCACCCTAGACTAAAATAATAAGAATCTTAATACGTAAAAGTTGTTTTAAAACATGTCTTTAGAACAAATTATTGTTTGCTAAAATATTATTCTCAGTGATGGTGGGTAGCTTTGCTATATCATAGAAAGTTTTGAAAATGGTGCGAGGCTGTTGATAAATTCATTTAACTATTAATAAGGAATAGAACCTGCATTACAAAAAAATTCTCTTCAGAAATAACTTTTTAAAGTATCAGTTTACTCAGGTATAGTTTTAACTCTAAACTTTCTTCTATATACTTGCATTATTAAGATGAATATAAAAGAAATTAAATGTGTTACTACTGCTAATAAATGTTGTAAGAATTACAGAGCATTAAAAATACCCATTCACTCAAATAAAAAAATTATATCTCTAATAAGTGCAAAGAACATTTCTTCACATACTTCAGCCAATATTTCAGCCCCACTAAGACTTTAGCTTCGTTCTCTGGACTGGATTGTGTCCTCCCCAGATATATACATTGAAGCCCTTCGTTGCTGTTTAGTCGCTCAGTCGTGTCGACTCTTTGCAACCCTATGGCCTGCAACCCACCAGGCTCCTCTGTCCATGGGATTTTCCAGGCAAAATTACTGGAGTGGGGTTCTTCCCGACCCAAGGATCGAACCAGTCTCTCAGGGTCTCCTGCACTGCAGGTGAATTCATTACCACTGAGCCGCTGGGGAAGTCCTGCTAAAGTCCTAACCCTCTACAAAATGTATGAAGTTGCCAAATGCTAAGACTCCAATTGCCTTAAAAATGCACACTCAGACAACTTTTAATGCTGAAATATGTACCTAAAGTTGTTCTTCATTCAAGCCAAACTCTCCTTTGGTTCATAACAGTGAGAACGGTGTGCCATCCCTAGAAGAGGTGATAACACACTCAATGCTCTGTTAATAGTCTTTCCTAAGGTCAAGAATAGGGAATAACGAACTAATGGAGGGAGAAAAACAGCTTGATGGCCAACCGGGGGAGAGAAAGCAGGTATAGTTTATTCATTACCATGAAGACATCTAGCAGTATAATTGCAAGGCTCAAACATTACAGAGTCCAGGGAACTCCCTGGCAGGCCTGTGGTTAGGATTCCACACTTTCAATTGTCTAGGGCCTGGTTTCAATCCCTCTTTAGGGAACTAAGATTTGGCAAGCTACAAGGCGTGGCCCAAAAAAAAATACAGAGTCCATGTGACTCAGTTGCCCCATTGCATGATTCCAGAAATAAATAGGTGTAGAAGTAGAAACACAAAGCTGCACTGTTTCCCTGCAAGGAAATGCCTCCAAAATAGGAGGAAAAGGGGAAGTTGTGCATAGATAATGTGCAAAGTCTTCTCAGAATTCACAGTCTAAGACTTCCTAAAACTTGATGACTGCTAAACAGTTCCTTTTAGACTCAACTGTGACGCATTCATGGATCAGGAAATCCACTTACAATATCAGAGTCAGCATTTTGTAAGTAAGAAAACACAATATCATAGAAACTGTGGAGTGTATCACATAAAACAAGAATAAGTATTGCTTAGTCAAACTTTCCCTTCAGCTACACTTTCTACATACCAGACACATGGATACTGGACCACAATATAAAGTTCATTTCTTACTATAAATGGCAGTCAAGAGTTTTAAAGTCACTGTCCTTATGGATGCCAGACTGTCCATTGTAAATCATTAAAGACACTCTCCTACATACAGTTTTTTAAAAAATGCAGTCAAGAATATAAATCAATATTGTAAGACAGCTGAGAGTCTTGATCTGTGCTGAAAGAACAAAAAGGTAGTGAGACAACAAAACTCAAGCTTTGCTTTATGATTTTAGAATGAGGACTACTAACAGTGTGACAAAACTGAATTAATGGCAGGCCTGCTTCATTTAAAGTGGCTATCTATTTCAGAAAACAGTGACTGCCAGAAAAGGTGGGGGGCGGGGTGGGGGGAGTAGGTGTAGGGGATTAAGAGATACAAACCTCCAGTTATAAAATAAATAAGCCATAGAGTTGTAATATACAGCATAAGGAACATGATCAATAATATTGTCATAATTTTATGTGGGGATAGATGGTTACTACTTATCACTTCATAACGCCTGCAAATTTCTTATCACCAAAACTAACATAATCTAATATAATCTAACATCATATAATCACCTAAAACTAACATAATATTGTATGTCAACTATATTTTAACTTTCAAAAATAAAAATAAAGGAGTTATGAGTGAAAATTAATTGATTTAGTTTAATTAAATATTAGGTTGGTGCAAAAGTAATTGCAATTTTTGCACTGTTGAAATTTGACATTTGATACTGGAATACATTCTTAAATAAATATGGTTATGTTATATAACATTTTAATGCACATTTCTCACTTTATGTTTTTTTGCCAATGACTTATGGCTTGCTGTTCATTTTGTATTTATTTTAGACTATGGAAATGATGTTAGACAAAAAACAAATTCAGGTCATTTTCTTATTCGAGTTCAGAAATGGGTAATAAAGCAGCAGAGACAACTCGCAACATTACCAAAGCCTTTGGCCCAAGGACTGCTAATGAACAGACAGTGCAGTGGTGGTTCAAGAAGTTTTGCAAATGAGATGAGAGCCTGGAAGATGAGGACCACAGCAGCTGGCCGTCAGAAGTTGACAACCACCAACTGAAAGCAATCATTAAAGCTGATCCTCTCACAACTATACAAGAAGCTGCCAAAGAACTCAATGTTGACCATTCTATAGTCGTTTGACATTTGAAGCAAACTGGAAAGATGAAAAAGCTCGATAAGTGGATGCCTCACGAGCTGTCTGAAAATCAAAAAAATCATCATTTTTGAAGTGTCATCTTCTCATATTCTATGCAACAACAGCAAATCATTTCTCGATCAGACTGTGACATGCAATGAAAAGTGGATTGTATGTGATAACCAGTGACCACCAGCTCAGTGGTTGGACAAGAAGCAGCTCCAAAGCACTTCCCAAAGCCAAACTTGCACCAAAAGAAGGTCATGGTCACTGTGGTGGTCTGCTACCCGTCTGATCCACCACAGCTTTCTGAACACTGGTAAAAAACCATTACATCTGAGACGTATGCTCAGCAAGTAAATGAGATGCACCAAAAACTGTAACGCATGCATTCAGCACTGATCAACAGAAAGGGCCCAATTCTTCTCCATGACAACATCTGACCGTACATTGGGCAACCAACACTTCAAAAGTTGAACGAATTGGGCTACAAAGTTTTGCCTCATCTACCGTATTCACCTGACCTCTGGCCAACTGACTACCACTTCTTCCAGCATCTCTACAACTTTTTGCAGAGAAAATGCTTCCACAAACAGCAAGAGGCAGAATATGTTTTCCCAGAGTCAGTCAAATCCCAGAGCATGGATTTTTATGCTACAGGAATAAACAAACTTATTTCTCATTGGCAAAAATGTGTTGATTGAATGATTCTTACTTTGATTAATAAAGATGTGTTTGAGATTAGTTATAGCGATTTAGAATTCACAGTCCAAAACCACAATTACGTTTGCACCAATCTAATAGCTACCAGCAAGTGGAATGCAAACCGCTTTATACTGCACCTTATTTGGTTTTAAACAATACGGATTTTTATGGTGCTCTGAAATAACAAAGTTGAACCTGACACAAAGAAAGCAGTTGTCTAAGAAAGGGCAGTGCTTTCCAGAGGAGAGATAAACAGGATGAGCGCCCAGCGCCTGGGCAGAACAGAGTGACAACAGAACCGGCAGAACCACTGAGGAAGTTCAAACATCCTCTCAAACACACCCCTTCTCCTCCAAAATAAACAATGAACTATAAAACTGGTGTGACCAACAGGGGCTCCTCAGAAAACAGCTCAGGGTGATTAACCTGAAGAGTATCTGCTTCCGTGTGCTTTCACGGGCTCCTTCACATTTCCGTACTGGCTGTTCTTTCCACCCATTTGCTCTTACAACACTGCTATTCTCAAGACTGCCACTCTGAGGTCTGCTGTGGCCCTTTGAGCTTTGTGCAAAAAAAGCTGCAGACTGCAACCAGCAGCCGTGCTAAGGCACAGTGGGCTGGGCTGACTTTTTCCTAAAGGCGTTTTCTACATGTTGAGTTAAACTCCTACCTGCGTTAAGGCAATCTCAAAGAGGTCTTATACACACAAAGTACCAAATACCTGGTAGAGGTCAAGGGACTTAGATGCATCTCCTTAATGAGACCCCAAATTATATTCAAAATCATTTTAGCAGATAGTTCCATACATTTCTCCTTCTGCTTCCTCCACTCCACCTTCCACCAGTGCTGACTAGTGAGAAGTTGCTTTGTTTCTCTTCTAGACCTATCTTCGTAGGGATTCTGGGGACCGGTCCAAAGAGAGGACAGGGGAAGGGTGAATGATTAGGGCAAGTTCCTCTCTCAACATTTCACACAGTGGAAATCTGCTTATACTAAGGTGCCAAGGAGTTAGGCAAGACTTGAGATTACACAGCTCAGATAAATAAACAGACTCCTCCTTGACTAAACTTCAGTCAGGTTCTTCTAAGTCCTCTGGACTTCCCTGTAGCTCAAACGGTAAAGAATCTGCCTGTGAGGCAGGAGACCAGCATTGGGAAGTTCCTCTGGAGAAGGGAATGGCAATCTACTCCAGTATTCTTGCCTAGAAAATTCCACGGACAGAGAAGCCTGGTGGGCTACAATCTGTGGGGTGGCAGAGAGTCGGACATGACTGAGCGACTCACACAGTCCGCCCAGTCTAAGTCCTCTAGGCTGCAGCTTTGCATCCATCCTTGTATGGCTGGCGCTGCCCAGTTTTAGCAAGAATGCTGCTAAATATGTTTACAGAGAACCCCCTGTCCTTACCATGTAACATTATCCGAATATCCTCAATATCTGGTGAAATTCCTCCTTCCTCACCCTAATATCTGATTAACCTGGCTTTAGCAGAAACCCTGTTGGGTCTGTTTAGTCAAAACCCCTCTCTGCCTCTGCTGTTTCCTCTCAGTAGTTTCCCATCCATTGATCCCCATGCTGCTCTTGGCTATAAATCCCCACTTGTCTATGATGTATTCAGAACTGAGAAGAACACTGTTCTATACCAAGGTACTTTTCCCCTATTGCAATAGTTCTTGAATAAAATCTGTTTTTATTACCTTACTATCAGACTTTTTTTTTAACAATACCAAACTATATATAATAACTGTACTACACATCACAGAAATTTCTTTCCTTCAATCAACAAGCATTTATTGCTTCATAAATTCTGGGTATTACAGTGATGGGAGAAGCTGAAGGTGGAGGGACACTGGAGGGTGACAAGAAAGAAATGGTACAAAGAAAAATAAGTCATCATACTTTCCATCAGGAAACTTAAATAATTTCGGCAGCAATAATTCAGATACACCAGTATCTCTAAAACCAGAGAGAAAATGATTAATGATAAAGAACTATGAGAGTTCATACAAAGCAGAAATAATATGCAGAGGAAATAGTCAAAAACAACCCTGAGGTCAGAACTCCAGGAAGTAGAAATAGAATGTTGCTACTTGTGGGATTAGAGAACCTAGGAACAGAAAGGTATCAGAAGGGTGGTGGCAAGTTTCATTTTAGACATTTAAAGTTGCAATGCCTGTTTGTGGGACACCACATGGAAATGATGAATGAGCTTTCTCTGGGAAAGATAGAGGCCAGAGATCAAGATGTGACTGTCTTCTGTAAAGAGGTAACAGCTAAGTGGGACTAGAGGAGATCGTCACAGAGAGAGTACAGAAAGGAGAGAAAAGCTTTGAGAATACATATATGGTTTGTGCAAAAGCAGGAAAGGAAGTCCATGAATAAGATAGAGCAGTTCAGTTCAGTTCAGTCCCTCAGTCGTGTCCAACTCTTTGCAACCCCATGGACTGCAGCATACCAGGCCTCCCTGTCCATCACCAACTCCTGGAGTTTACTCAAACTCTTGTCCACTGAATTGGTGATGCCATCCAACCATTCATTCTCTGTAGTCCCCTTCTCCTCCTGCCTTCAATCTTTCCCAGCATCAGGATCTTTTCAAATGAGTCTGTTCTTCGCATCAGGTGGCCGAAGTATTGGAGTTTCAGCTTCAGCATCAGTCCTTCCAATGATTATTCAGGACTGATTTCTTTAGGATGGACTGGTTGGATCTCCTTGCAGTCCAAGAGACTCTCAAGAGTCTTCTCCAACAACACAGTTCAAAAGCATCAATTCTTCGATGCTCATCTTTCTTTATAGTCCAATTCTCACATCCATACATGACTACTGGAAAAACCATAGCTTTGACTAGCTGGACCTTTGTTGGCAAAGTAATGTCTCTGCTTTTTAATATGCTGTCTAGGTTGGTCATAACTTTTCTTCCAAGGAGCAAGCATCTTTTAATTTCACGGCTGCAGTCACTATCTATAGTGATTTTGGGGCCCCAAACAGTAAAGCCTGTCACTGTTTTTCCACTGTTCCCACAGTGGAAACAATGGAAGTGGCAGACAGAGCAAGATAAGCCCAAAACACAAGAAATAATTAAGGCCAGTGAATTGCTTTTGCCTGTCTGAGATTCCTTCTCCATTAGCAAGGAACAGCTCACCTGCCTGGGATGGGAGCCTCCCTCTACGTGATGTAGCTGTGACTGACCAGGAAACATAGGACCCAGACTTGTCCACTCTCTGGTGGAGCCACTGAAGAAATTTTCTTCCACTAGGATTGCTATGGTGGCAAAGTGGCCAAAGGGACTGCCTATGGGTCCCTTTGGCCATTTTCCCATCATGTGAATGAAGGTGAACTAATAAGCAGAGAAAGGTAGGTATCCAATACAAGCACTAGTCTCCTGGATACATCTGCGCCTAAAGCTGGTTCTGCCTCCCTTGACTTCTTGGTTACCTAAGTCAAAGAATTTCTTTTTTGACTTAAACTAATTTCACTTAAGTTTCTTTTACTTACAAATTAAAGACTCCTAATTGATACTCAAAGTAATTATTTAAAAGACACTTTGGGGACTTCCCTGGTGGTCCAGCTGTTAAGACACTCAACTTCCACTGCAGGGGGCACAGGTTTGATCCCTGGTTGGGGAACTAAGATCCCATGTACTTTAGGATGTGGCCAAAAAAATAGATAAAAATCAATGCCAAAAAAAAAAAAAAAAATCCATGATAAACAAAAAAAATCAAAAACATAAGATACTTTTAAAGCTAGCAAAGGAAAACTCCTGGTACATCAGAACCTGACTGAAAGCAAAAAAAAATTAAAAAATAAGCTTCTCCTTTCTTCTTCCTTTTCCCAACACATGGGTTCTCTTCTCTACTTGGCTGTTTAGTCAAACGGCATCCACTAAATAATACAAAGCAATAGGACCATCTGATCCTGCACACATTAAGCCTAGGCTTTCACGTTACACCAAAAATGAAACATCATCCCATTCAGGAGTCACCCCAGAGGTGGTTTCAGATTCTGTTTTTGCACAGACTGTGATTCTGTGGAAGCTGAGCAGCTCACATTCTGAACAAGGACTGTGCTATGGGCGTAGCTGAGCTCTCAAATCAAGGAGAGTCAGGGCCTCCTAACACATTTAGACTCAGTGATGATCAAAACTAGAATGCAACATCAAGTTCAGTCAGTTATTCCAGGCTGTCAAGTAACTGAGCCACACAAACTTTAAATTTCATTACAAAGTCCCAAAGGGACCCAGAGGTAGAACTGGGGTTAGAATTCAAGTCTGAAAGAGCCCTATCCACCTTCTTTTCTTACCAACTTCTCCACCCTGCCCTGCTCTGTGACAGCTGTCGTTTTTCAGTAAAAACTACAGCTAGCCTTCTGGAATTTGCCACATATACAGCTGAGAGGAAAGTCGTGTAATCTCTCTCCCCATTCCCCAGATGAATGACAGATCTCTTGTTTGAAGAGATGCCACAGGTAAGAGGCTGAATAAGAATCCATGCAAACTCTGAATCTATTCTGCTCTCATAAAAGCCACTTCCACTTCTCCCTCACTTTCATTTATTCATTTATCAGTCACAGGTTGATCAAATTCCTCTGGGCCAAGCATTCTGGTAGGTGCTGAGAATAAGACATGGTTCCATCTTCAATAAGCTCACCATTCAGTAAACAAAACTATGGGCTTCCCTGGTGGCTCAGAGAGTAAAGAAAATGCCTGCAGTGTAGGAGAGCTGTGTTCGATCCCTAGGTCGGGAAGATCCCTGGAGAAGGGAATGGCAACCCACTCCAGTATTCTTGCCTGGAGAATTCCATGGACAGAGGAGCCTGACAGGCTACAGTCCATGGGATCGCAAAAAGTCGGAGACGACTGAGTGACTAACACTTTCACTTTCACAGATAACTATAACAATTAATTGCTCTAAATTGATATAATAATAAAGACACATGCAAAGTCTTGTGAGGGAGGAGGTCAGGGAAGGCTTCTTGGAGGAGCAGATACATGTGCTGTATCTGAAATGTTAGCTCAATGCTTCTGATGGCTGGAAGATAAGACCTGGGTCAAAAAAACTCACCTAAAGCAGAACTCAGTAATATAAGTAACTATGTGATTACTTGACAAACGAATTTCATAAAGAATAGTTATTATAGGAATTCTGGCCAGTACATAAAAGCTATATGCTTAAGATAAATGTATAATCTATTTTAATCCCCACATCAACTATCATAGTAAAGTAGATTTTAAGAGAAATCTGGGATATAGAAATCATGTCTTAGAAAGGTAAATTGTCCAAGATTAAACAACCTAAAATTCAAGCCAACGCCTTCCTGTGTCTCCTATGTTTAGGTGGGCTGAACGAACACAAACAATGAAAGAAAGAACTATTTAGACCCATCAAGGAATGTATTTACACACTTATCAATAGTGTATAAATGTGACTTACAGTGACTTGAATCATCAAGCTAAATTACTCTTAGACCATATTTAGCATCCTATCCCAAAAGAAGGACTTCCCTGGTGGCTCAGACGGTAAAAGCGTCTGCCTACAATGTGGGAGACCCAGGTTCGATTCCTGGGTCGGGAAGATCCCCTGGAGAAGGAAATGGCAACCCACTCCAGTACTCTTGCCTGGAAAATCCCATGGACGGAGGAGCCTGGTGGGCTGCAGTCCATGGGGTCACAGAGTCGGAAAGAGAGACCTCAAAAATAAACATCAGCCAAATTCAAACATCAGTCAAGTTTTCTTACCATGATGAGAATTAAGAGGGAAATGGGAGCGGGTCATGACTTTTGCCCTTCCAATAAGCCTTCCTTATTGTCCATCAGCCTCCAAGAAGCTCATCACCCCAAACACCAAGTGCGGCTGGGCAGGTGCAGCAGCCACACTGAAGAGGCAGCCAGCCCTGACCGGGCACAGCACCCTCCACCACCTGCCCGCGGCTGCTGACGCAGTCATGACACACCCCTGCGACACGATCGTCAAACCTAGAATATCCAGAAGTGGATGTTCTTTGCTTTGCTTCCCTATCACTGCTTTAAACCCAGTATTCTTACAGTTCAAGCAGAGAAGTCAGCTTATTGATTCACCCACCTAAGCTACCATCGTATGACATAAGACGGGAAGACCAGGAACACTGGTCTCAGATTGTTAGGAATGTATCAGGAAGAAGAAAAGATGAAGATCTAAAATAAATATTTAATGGGAAAGAAACCTCTGGAATCCTTGAGCACATATCTATCTTAGTACTGTATTAACTATTGCTATTACTAACAATATTAATACCGTGTGACTGACACACAGCAAGGATCAGCAAACACTTGTTGAATAAATGTAGTAAATGAATGAATTAACCCCTCACCTGTCTTCACAGCAGTTTTTAAAACCAATTGCCAAACTGGTTTTTCATAGTAACTTAAACAAAATTATACAAAAAGCAAAAGAAGTATAGAAGATGAAGTACACACAACAATGTTTCGAATATTATGGCAACTGGCCAAAGATCCCAAGCGGACAATGTAAACATGTCAAGTTTAAAAAGGTGATTTGAGTTGAACAATTGGGAGGCCATTTCTGACCTTGAAAACAGTGAACGGTTCAATTAACTTTCCCCTTCAGGGGTGCCCGCACAAGAGCCGGGAACTGGTGATTCAAATGCTCCATGCTGGTAGTGGAGGCTCTAAAGTGGGGGCAACTGCAGGCGTCACTTCCAGGTTTGCTTATGACGCAACAGTGGATCTGCCCAACCGCAGTTACAAGGAGCTCCTATCACTTCCAAGCCGCCGTGATATTGCCCAACGTGTGTATGTGCTCAGTCACCCTCTACCAATCTTCTCTTGAACTTTTTCCCTCTCTTAATTTCCTCTTTAAAGTTGAGTCACGATTATTTCACCATGATAAAAGAGTTGTCTACATTTTGAGAGGAGAACGTTCTGGAAGGGTGATCTTCTAAGGTGTTAAGTGGCTAATCAAGTGATCCCAGCTCTGTTGCCCCAAGATTTGTTCTTCTATTTTTCCCTGTTGGTTTTCCTACTGAAGCCATGATGGTACTGGAGCACTCCCCTCCCATGATGTACACATGTGTGTGCACGCTCAGTGGCACTCTCAAAGCTCTTCCTTAAGAGAAGACAAAAAGACCCTTTCCTGGATGTATTATTTAAAGGAGAAAGAGGCAGTAAAGAATCCGCCTTCAATGCAGGATACCCTGGGGAAGGTTCAATGCAGGTTCAATCCCTGGGGAAGATGCCCTGAAGAAGGAAATGGCAATCCTTTCCAGCACTCTTGCCTGGAGAACCCCATGGACAGAGCAGCCTGGTGGGCTACAGTCCATGGATCAGCAAAGAGTCAGACACGATTGAGTGACTAACACTGTCACTTTTCACTTCAAGGGGAAAAAACAGATTACTACAAAACAATGTGTATAAAATGATACCACTGCAAAAAAAATAATAATAATAGTAATACCACTGCTATAAACCAAGTTAAATAAAATCCAGAGATACATGCCTCAAAATGTTAACATTTTTTATCTCTGGGTGCTGAAATTATGGGCGATTTTTTTGTTTTTCCTTTCTGCTTCTCTATGTTTGCCAACGTTTTAGACAACATGCACGTATTCCAATTTCAATGAGGAAAATAAAGTCAAATCATTGGGGTTTTTTAATCTTTTTCCAGATTCCTCCAAATACAGTTAAGACATGCTGATATTTTTTCCTTTCTTTCTTTTAATTTTTACTAAAGCAAAAGAAATTTTAAAAGCTTTGATACACTCTTTAAAAGAGGCTTACAAAATTTTCTGACTTGACCACGGCTACCTACAAGTTTCTCAGCCATGCCCCACTCTCCATGGAGTTTCTCAAGGTTCTCTCACCTAAAAGCCCAGTGTAGTGTCAGAGCACAAATAACCTGGATTCTTGACTTTCTAATCCTGACCTGCCTCCAGGGGTAAGGAGGTGGTTCCCTAGGCCTCCTCCTGTTTGTTGTTAGGAATAAAAGGTCTTTTCAGTTCAGTTCAGCTCAGTTCAGTTGCTCAGTCATGTCCAACTCTTTGCGACCCCCTGGACTATTGCATGCCAGGCCTCCCTGTCCATCACCAACTCCCAGAGTTCACTCAAACTCATGTCCACTGAGTCAGTGATGCCATCCAACCATCTCATCCTCTGTCGTCCCCTTCTCCTCCCACCTTCAATCTTTCCCCGCATCAGGGTCTTTTCCAGTGACTCAATTCTTCGCATGAAGTGGCCAAAGTATTAGAGTTTCAGCTTCAGCATCAGTCCTTCCAATGAATATTCAGGACTGATTTCCTTTAGGATGAACTGGTTTGATCTTCTTGCAGCCCAAGGGACTCTCAAGAGTCTTCTCTAACACCACAGTTGAAAAGGATCAATTCTTTAGCACTCAACTCTCACATCCATACATGACCACTGGAAAAACCACAGCTTTGACTAGACGGAGCTTTGTTGGCAAAGTAATTAATGTCTCTGCTTTTTAATATGCTGTCTAGGTTGGTCATAACTTTTCTTCCAAAGAGCAAGCATCTTTTAATTTCATGGCTGCAGTCACCATTTGCAGTGATTTTGGAGCCCCAAAAAATAAAGTCAGCCACTGTTTCCACTGTTTCCCCATCTATTTGCCACAAAGTAATGAGACCAGATGCCATCATCTTAGTTTTCTGAATGCTGAGCTTTAAGTCAACTTTTTCACTCTCTTCTTTGACTTTCATCAAGAGGCTCTTTAGTTCTCCTTCACTTTCTGCCATAAGGGTGGTGTCATCTGCATATCTGAGGTTATTGATATTTCTCCCATCAATCTTGATATATTAAATAAATATTTAATTTTTCTTAACATTAACTTCTATGATGGCAAATATCAATAGCTATAAACTACACATACTTTAGTATATTGGCGTCTTCATGAATTTTTAAGACCATAAAGGATCCTGAGACCAAACGTTTTGGTCTTGGGCATAAGAACAACAGACAGGCCTTTACATGCCACTTAACTGACAAGTTGGGAATTTCAAACCAATCTTACTCCATCAGTCTCTTATCCTGTTTATCTTTACCCCTCTCCCACACACAAGACTATCTCTACTGAAATGTTGGCATTATCACTCTTCTGCTCAAACTAAGCCCCTTCATACACACCAAAACCAACCAAACAAACACTTTTCCTTCTGCCAAGAGTCTAAAGAGCTAAGACTGAAGAATTATCTGTCTCCAACCTTCCTTGCTCCCTTTGCCCTCCTCCAAAAGCATACTTAAACTCTCTGTTTTAACCAAGCAGTTCTAATGTCATGCGTCTCACTTTCACTGTGACTTTGCCTGCCCTAAGATCCCTACTTAGAATTCTGAGATACCTGCTCTCAAAGGATCCAGCTTCTAGCTGTTCTACATTCGACCCCCCCACTGCCTCTGCTTAACATCTCTATGCTCTCCAGACTCCTCCACTCATAGAATTTACACCTTCAGTGCTTATTGCGTGCTTCCTTGTATTACCATCTGTTCATGAAAATGAATATCTCTTTAATAAGATCATGAACATCTAGAGAGGACGGATGTGTTATTTCTTATCTTCCTCAACTTCTAGCAAAGCTTCAGACACAGAAGACACTCAGCTTGTAACAATCACTGACATGATAGACTAAGAAAGTGAAGTGAATGAAAGATCAGAGACTAATACATAGTGTCTGAATATTAATTCTGAGAAATACAAAGTGATAACCTGAGACATTTACCAGGAATTCTGAAGACTTAGATTTTTCTAGACATAAGTTGCTTTGCTCATTCTTTGAAACTTTCCCAGCATCATCTCCGTAGGGACTTGATAACCACAAGTAAACTAATATTGACACCAGAGTTTATAGGTTGTCCTAAAAATTATAGCTATGGGCTATGGAGAAAATCTGAGTCTAAATTATGACCCAAAAACTCTAGAAATTTTGAAAATTGGAAGGAATAAAGACTTTATTATTTCCTTCTACTGATACGGCACATGAGTGAATTTTAACCTAGTTTCTTTTCTACTATTTTTTATCAATTTGTCTGCATCAAATAAATGGATTGCTGGTTTATGTTTAACTAAATGAGACATCTAGGTTGACTGAAATAATTTTAAAAACTATATTGGCAGAAAATTTATTGTAAAAAGCTGAAGTTATCCATTCATTTAATAAATATTACCTGAATACCAACTATATGCTAGACATTATGGTTGTTACTAGGTTATGCTAGTAACTAGGTTAGATATCAATAACCTCATATACACAGATGACACTACCCATATGGCAGAAAGTGAAGAGGAACCGAAAAGCCTCTTGATGAAAGTGAAAGACAGTGAAAAAGCTAGCTTAAAATTCAACCTTCAAAAACTAAAATCATGGCATCCGGTCCCATCACTTCTTGGCAAATAGATGGGGAAACAATGGAAACAGTGATAGATTATATTTTCCTGGGCTCCAAAATCACTGCACATGGTGACTGCAGCCATGAAATTAAAAGACGCTTGCTCATTGGAAGAAAATTTATGGCCAACCTAGACAGCATATTAAAAAGCAGAGACATTACTTGCCAACAAAGGTCTGTCTAGCCAAGGATATGGTTTTTCCAGTAGTCATGTATGGATGTGAGAGCTGGACTATCAAGAAAGCTGAGTGCTGAAGAACTGATGCTTTTGAACTGTGGTGTTGGGGAAGACTCTTGAGAGTCCCTTGGGCTGCAAGAAGATCAAACCAGTCCATCCTAAAGGAAATCAGTCCTGAATATTCATTGGAAGGACTGATGCTGAAGCTGAAGCTCCAATGCTTTGACCACCTGATGCAAAGAACTGACTCACTGGAAAAGACCCCTATGCTGGGAAAGATTGAAGGGTCCCAGAAGGGGATGACAGAGGATGAGATGGTTGGATGGCATCACCGACTCTATGGACATGAGTTTGAGCAAGCTCTGGGAGTCAATGATGGACAGGGAAGCCTGGCGTGTTATAGTCCAAAGAGGTCGCAAAGAGTTGGACATGAATGAGCGACTGAACTGAACTGAACTGATGCTAATTACAGGAATACAGAAAGTAACTGAAGGATTTCCCTGGCAGTCAAATGGTTAAGACTTCACCTTCCAATGCAGGGGGTGCAGGGCCAGTCGATGGGAGGAGCTAAGACCCCACATCCTTGCAGCCAAAAAAAAAAAAAATGACATAAAGAAGAAGCAGTGTTGCAACGAATTCAATAAAGACTTTAAAATTGGTCCACATCAACAACAACAACAAAATCTTTTAAAAAAAGAAAATGACTGAGATAAACCCAGTCCCCAGCCTCACAATAGATCTCAAAAACTAGTACAGGTTCAGATTTTAAAAATAGTAATAAGTTATTACTGTATGGCCTGATAAGTATTAAGGTAGATCTATTTGTGAGAAGGAGACAGAATAACTAACCTCCCCTAAAGTAACAGGACTGTCCAAGTCTTCCTGGAGAAAACAACATCTAAGATGAGATGTGAAGAAAAAAGAAATAAGGTTGGAGACATACAAGAGGTAAGTGTAGGTACTATAGGGCCTTAAATATCAGGCAAGGAGCTTAGATTTATTCTTACAGTAATTATAAGCCATCTAAGGATGGTGAAATGATCCAATCTGCATACTTGAGATATAAATCTGGTAGCAATATGAAAGATAGGACATGGCGCAGCACGGAACGCAGTGGGCAGCAGCCTGCCGGGCACAAACACAATGCAAGATACAGTATCTAATTTCATCTCACAACAATCCCATTAAGCAGGTAAAACTCTTCTCTTTATACAAAAGAGCACACTGGAATTTAGAGATATTAAATAAGCAATGTTTAAGTTACTGTGACAGGACTTATGTGCATTTAACATGGGAAGTAGGGAGAGAGAGGCATCAAGAATAACATCCAGTTTTTTCATCTTAGTCAGTGGAGTGGACGGTGGTGCTGATCACTGAGACGGATTACCAGAAGGTGTGGGTGGAGAAAGGATGGAGTTGATGAGTTCCATTTGGGACAGGTTTAGACCTGCTGAGTTGGGGAGGGGAGAGAGTTAGATATTAATTGGCAACAGGATGTACAAGCTGAACATCAAGAGAGAAATGTGGACCAAGCCAACCTATGCAAAAAGCATCCACAGAGAGGTGATAACTGCAGCCAGAGGAGCGACTGAGGTTGCCCAGAGGAGTGTGCAAAAGCAAAAGGAAGAGGCCTTGCGACAGAGCCCTGAGGTACATCAATATTTAAAGGATGAGCAGATGACATAAACTGAAAAGAAACAGCCAAAGAGGTAAAACATTCAAACCAAGGAAGGCACAGCTGCGGGCAAGGAGAGTGTGGGTTTCAAGGAGGAAGTGTTCAACATCATCAACATTAACAGAGGTAAAGCCTGAGACCCTCCCATTGTATTTAGTAATAAGACATTCTGGGTGACATCCTTTAGAGCAATTTTAAGCAAGTGTTGGGGAAGCAGCCTACAATGTGCTGAGGAGTGTCTGGAAGGTAAGAAAATGGAGTAGGCTCCCTATATTACCACTGCCCAAGTTACATATAGAAACTAAGGCACGAGGACCATGGGATATTCAGGGGATTTATAGCATAAGAGCCACACTACAGCAACACCTGCCTAAAACCAGAACAATGGAGAAGAACTGAGGATTCAAAATTGGCGCCTCTGTTCTCCCAGACAAATCTGGGCACGTGGCAATGTCTACCAGATGACTTATTTGTGCCTCAGTTTCTGGGGAAACTGCTATGTTCTAATTCTTTCACAATACTGCTTGGAATATCAAATGTCAATGATCACGAAATAATATTCAAAGGTCAGGTTGAAAAATAGCTTGTGAAGGAATTAACAATCACGTTTTAGCACTAGACCTGACTACTGCAAGCAGTTCAGCAGGGGAAAACAATAATAATAATATTTTTCTTGCTTTACTGAAAAAAAAAAAAAAATCACACTGTTTCCAGTGGCTTCAAAAAACCGGCATCAGTTCTACCTTGACACCTAGGTACTTGGATAATATATGAGGCACTAAGGATTTTGGAAAACAAACCTGGATTATACTCTTCCGTATCAGAAGCAACAGTGGAGAGAGCATGGGTTTTGAAGTTGAGTCACTCTGGAGTGGAATCCTCACTCTGCCATTTCTGAACTGTGAGGCTGAGGGAGGTGTCTCAGCGAGACTGGGTTTCTTTATGGAATACCTAGAGTACTTACCTGGTGAGATTAAGAGGCTTATTGGGACAGTACATAAGAAGGTATAATGCCTGACACATGACAAGTACTCCGTAAGTGTTAACTACCTCTACTACCAGGACTTGCTTCCTCTGCTAGAGTGAAGGCCCTAACTGAACATTTACTTAAATGGCATTCATCCCAAGATTAGAGACTTTCTAGTCCAGTGTCTAGACTTTCTCACTAATATGTGTAAGAAAAGTAACCAAAGGATATACCTGAATTCTGAGATCCTTTTTCCTAAAGAAAACTGCAGAGCATCATGATTTGCTACTCAAACTCAAGTACCTGATATCATCAATAGGATGCCTCCCTTAATAGAAGGGTCCATGTGTTTTCTAGCATATATGTTCAATAGTCATTTATAGCGGGGTGTGTGACCCAAATCAGAATCACACTCCTAATTTTACCTCTCCTTTGAAGTTTGGCCTAACTTCTCTTTCCCTGTCCCTGAAGAGAAATGTCCCGCACTTATCACTGTGAGACCACAATGGCTCCTATTCTCTTACCTACTTTCCAACTGAAAAGGTCAACTGAGTCTGGAGAACCCCGGATACTTCTGGCTTGCAAAACCCATATGGAGGTCTTGAACTTAAAAACACAATTACATCCATTTCTACAAGTATAACGTGGACTTCCAATCATTCACATTTCAGTACTGATGTAAACTTTGGACAAAAATTATAAAACAAAAATTACAAAAATAAATTATAAAACCCCTAAATAAAGCCTCTGAAGCCCCCTGGAAAAGAGGGAATGTTTACAATTTCAATGTCTATTGAAATACTCAAATTATGTCATTAGTCTCTAATGTTTACAGTTTCAGGAGTTTATTACCACTGTTTGATGACAAGGAAGACGAGGCAAATAGTAAAGTCTTTCTCAAGAGGAGAATCACCATGGAAACTAACACCAAATTCACTGGACTGATGTAGTTCTCACTGAACTTTTTATTTCATTAATCCCTGCCCTCTTCTTATAGCAGTGCTTTCTTCTAAGTTGACTGATCCTAAGGTGCCCCGGCCTCCAGTGAAAGACAATTTTGTTAAAGATAGTTCAGTTCAGTTCAGTCGCTCACTCGTGTCCAACTCTTTGCAACCCCATGAATTGCAGCATGCCAGGCCTCCCTGTCCATCACCATCTCCCAGAGCCGGAGTTCACTCAAACTCACGTCCATCGAGTTGGTGATGCCATCCAGCCATCTCATCCTCTGCCCTCCCCTTCTTCTCCTGCCCCTAATCCCTCCCAGCATCAGAGTCGTTTCCAATGAGTCAACTCTTCGCATGAGGTGGCCAAAGTACTGGAGTTTCAGCTTTAGCATCATTCCTTCCAAAGAACACCCAGGACTGATCTCCTTTAGGATGGACTGGTTGGATCTCCTTGCAGTCCAAGGGACTCTCAAGAGTCTTCTCCAACACCACAGTTCAAAACCATCAATTCTTCAATGCTCAGCTTTCTTCACAGTCCAACTCTCACATCCATACATGATCCCTAGAAAAACCACAGCCCTGACTAGATGGACCTTTGTTGGCAAAGTAATGTCTCTGCTTTTGAATATGCTGTCTAGGTTGGTCATAACTTTCCTTCCAAGGAGTAAGCATCTTTTAATTTCATGGCTGTAATCACCATCTGCAGTGATTCTGGAGCCCCCAAAAATAAAGTCTGACACTGTTTCCACTGTTTCCCCATCTATTTCTAATGAAGTGTTGGGACCAGATGCCATGATCTTCGTTTTCTGAATGTTGAGCTTTAAGCCAACTTTTTCACTCTCCGCTTTCACTTTCATCAAGAGGCTTTTTAGTTCCTCTTCACTTTCTGCCATAAGGGTGGTGTCATCTGCATATCTGAGGTTATTGATATTTCTTCCGGTAATCTTGATTCCAGCTTGTGCTTCTTCCAGCCCAGTGTTTCTCATGATGTGCTCTGCATATAAGTTAAATAAGCAGGGTGACAATATACAGCCTTGACATACTCTTTCTCCTACTTGCAACCAGTCTTGTTCCATGTCCAGTTCTAACTGTTGCTTCCTGACCTGCAAATAGGTTTCGCAAGAGGCAGGTCAGGTGGTCTGGTATTCCCATCTCTTTCAGAATTTTCCACAGTTTCTTGTGATCCACATAGTCAAAGGCTTTGGCATAGTCAATAAAGCAGAAATAGATGTTTTTCTGGAACTCTCTTGCTTTTTCCATGATCCAGCGGATGTTGGCAATTGGATCTCTGGTTCCTCTGCCTTTTCGAAAACCAGCTTGAACATCTGGAAGTTCACGGTTCACGTATTGCTGAAGCCTGGCTTGGAGAAGATTGAGCATTACTTTACTAGCGTGTGAGATGAATGCAATTGTGCGGTCGTTTGAGCATTCTTTGGCATTGCCTTTCTTTGGCGTTGGAATGAAAACTGACCTTTTCCAGTCCTGCAGCCACTGCTGAGTTTTCCAAATTTGCTGGCATATTGAGTGTAGCACTTTCACAGCATCATCTTTAAGCTATTAAAAAGCCTAACATAGTAACATAGTATATCAACTAACATAGTATTATAATGAAAATAACTATACATTGAGCACATAATTTGAGCCAGGCTAAGTATTTCACATGCATTGTCTTTTTACTTGCTATTTGAAGTAATACAGGAAAATACAGCTTCTTTATTTGATTTACTACACATAATACACTAAATATAGAAGTGCCTAAAATATCATGAATGCTCAGTAATTATTATTATTGTTCGTATATCTTAGTTCACAACTACCCTATTATAAGTTTTCATTCTTTCAGGTCACAGATGTGAAAACTGAAGATTAACGAGGTTAAGTCACTTGGCTGTGATTCCCCAGCTAATAAGTGACAGAATTAGAATTTCAGCCCAGGCCTGGTTTAACTACCAAGACTAAATTGTTAACCATTTTGTTGTACTCTATTCTATAGTTAGAGACCTAAGAAACCCACTGAATGTATCGATGACAAGTGTATTATTTTTGAACTAGGTTCACAGAAATAAAGCCTTAGAGGCCTTATCAAGGTTTGCCTGAGTTTTTTACTCTATTCAGTTAAGTATAAATAAAGTAAGGTACTAAATATTTGGACTTGGAAGGCATAATACTACTTTTCAGGTTAACACCTTTGATCTAGAATTCACAGATTTTTGTTTTTGTTCTCCTTAAACCTCAGGCCAAGAAAAACAACAGAGGATCTTTGGAAGGATATGAAAACCAAATTAAACAAGGCTCCATTCTGAAGATTTTCTATGTTCCGAAATTCCATCATCACAAAGGTAATTCAGTGATAGTTTCATTTCTTTATAAAATAAATCTCAAGACTCGGCAAATCCATTTGGCTCCTGAGACAGACACTGGGAACAGTTGGAGAATAAATTAGTTTCAATATTCAATTACAAACAAGAATCTACCATCACCTGGAACTGGAGATGGGAACACTGTCTGAAACCTACAAGTTTCTTAGGTTTTATAGAGTTTAGTAACAATCTTTTTTTTTTTAACAAATTGCATTGTAAATGATCCTAATATTAACTGTGCGCACTTAGTAATATGGACAGTCCCTTGAGGAAATGCCACTCTGAATCCAAGTAACTGGCAAACTCTTATTACCAACCGCATTAGACTAACCCTCACTGCAAGTTGCTTTGCTTTTCCCTAAGAAACGTCAATCCTTCTTAACTTCAGGCCTATTTCCCATGCCTATTTATATTCCTATTTTCTCCCCCAACCCCATTGATTGTTGTCGTTCAGTTGCTTACTCGTGTCTGACTCTTTACGACCCCATGGATTGCAGCACGCCAGCCTTTCCTGTTCTTCACAATCTCCTGGAGTTTGCTCAAACTCATATCCATTGAGTCAGTGATGCCATCCAACCATCTCATCCTCTGTCGTCCCCTTCTCCTGCCTTCAATCTTTTCTGGCAGCAGGGTCTTTTCCAGTGAGTCTGCTTTCTGCATCAGGTGGCCAAAGCATTGGAGTTTCAGCTTCAGCATCAGTCCTTCCAATGAATATTCAAGGTTGATTTCCTTTAGTATTGACTGGTTTGATATCCTTGCTGTCCAAGGGACTCTTTCAAGAGTCTTCTTCCTCAAGCCCCTACTACCAGCAAAAGAAATAGAACCTCGAGGATTCAAATGTATACTGAATGTAAAGAAAAAATTCTTAAGCTGCAGTCATAGTTGAAAAGCCATGGGTTTTTATGATGGGGAAATGAAGACTTTGCCCCTCAACATTTCCCAAGGTGGGCATCCTCAAGAAACAGAAATATGGTGTGAACCATGGAAAGCACAAAAACTCAAAATCTCCCACTCAGCTACTCCACTTTGAACATCTCTAAAGGGAGATGAAGATCTACCTCATTAAGGGGGAAAGTTTACTAGCCCTCTCTTCATAACTGTGTTAGAGTTCAAACTCTCACCTTAGCGGCAACGAGAGTCCAAGAGTTAGGAATTCTGTTAAAATACTCTGCTCTTCCCTCATTGCTTCAACTCATTCCCTAGCACGGACGCACCATCCTCTTTCTCCAGTATTATGCAGTCAGCAACACAGCTGCTCCACAAGCATGAAAAAGGAGGACTTGCAGGATTAAGAGGAGCAAACTACAATGTATAATATGTTATCAGGATGTATTGTACAATGTATGGAACATAACCAATATTTTATAACTATAAATGAAGTATAATTTTTAAAAGCTGTGAATCACTATATTGTACACCAGTAACATATAGCATTGTACATCAATAAAAAAAGAAAAAAGATGATTAATTAATAAGCATAAAAAAGAAATATCTGCCAGAGAGAATATGGCACAATTTTTTTTAAAAAAGAACATATACTCTAAACTGCCAGAAGAGAGAGTAAATTCATTGGTAGAATTCTTCTGGAGTAAAAGTGAGAACAAGACTGAAAAAATTAACACTAGACATGAGTATTCCTCCCATACCCACAGTCTATCCACAGAAGAAAGAAGTTGATTAATATGCTGTTCTCCAGGAAAACTTTGAAACTCAGAATAAGGAGAACTATTATTGCCAAAATATTTTCTCCAAGAAAAATTCAACATATAAGAAAGAAATAAAATAAATTTTCCTTCTATTAGAGAATTTTCCTTCTATTAGGAACCCACTGGAAAATCCATCTTGTGATTAATAGCACAGACATTTTGTACTAGCGGATGTTCATCAAATAAGTATTTTAAAAGCCAAACCAAACAAGCAAAATTCTCCAAAAAAAAAGAGAACTGACTGAGTAGTAACTCCTTCACGAGGTGTTTCCCAAAAGGCTCCCTCACTCTTTTCAGCAATTAGAGCATGCTACCAAAAGTGTTCATTTGGCAATTAATCACACACAGTCTTGTGATATGCTTGGTAATATTTCTTTCAGTGATTATTTAACTACTGCAGTTTTGCCTTACATATTCCCCACAACTTCCCACCTATTTCTTAGATTAAAAGCTCTCTGAGGACAAGGACCCATCATCATCATTATAATTTTTTTGCCCTTAAAGTGACTAAGCAATATAGCTAGATAAGTAATTGATGGTTAGACCAAAATCTGAGGTAACAGTTGCCCTGGCTAGAGACAGTATGATTTTCTAAAGTAAAATTCAAAAAACCCACTATTTTATGTGTTGTCAACTACAAACTGACACTTGCCAAGGGCATTGCCAGCGGCTGAACAACAAGGACTTTTGCCACCTGCATCTGCAGAGGTTGAACCCTGCGCTGCTGCAGCTGCTGACCTTCAGCACCCCCTGAGGAAGCTCAGGCTGGAGTGGGGCACTCTGTGCTCCAGGCACTCTGCTGGAATATAGTCAAATATTTTCAGAAACTGATTTCATAAGCCAATCTTTGCATCTCCTCCTATCTAAAAAAGTACTAAATCCCTTCATGATGACATCAGCTCCTAATAACTAGCAGAAAACCTTTTGTAAAACGAGCGCATAATTGCATTGAACTCCTCCTTCACCAAAATATTATCTATTGACCTTCCCACACTGCCTCTTTGGAGCAGTCTCCCAGAACTAACTGAGGTGCTCTCTCCGTGGTTGCAGTCCTCATTTTGCTCCAAATAAAACTTAACTCGCAGCTCTCAAGTTGTACATCTTTTTTAGTCGACAGGATTTAGGATTGTCTGCGGTTCTACCACTTACTGTTTGATTTTCGTTGAGTTACATAGTCTCTCGGAACCACATATTTCTCCTGTGTAAAGTTAATAATGGTATCGTTATCATAGGATTGTTGTGATCTTGAAATGTGTTAATACAAATAAATTGGTTAGGAGTATGTCATACAGAAAAAGAAAAAAAAAACCAATAAATCCTTAGATATAATTATTTATGTTATGTACACAAGAGTCTGTGTGACTCCTAGGGTAGTGGGTAAACATGCAAATTTGGGAGTTAGATATGGAAAGAATGAAGGATATTTCCTCATATGGATTACCATCATCCCTGGCAAGGGAGCAAACTAAAGCTCTTGACATCATGGTCAAGTGAGCTATGAATGTCTCTCACTTTCTCAAAACCTTTTGGAAACAATGATCACACGGTACACAGTCAAGTTAAATAGAATGATATAATAAATCAGAGTAAATCCATTGTCTTAAAGGAAAAGACACCAAAGACGTAAGTACAACCACACCCTTCCATCCTGCCATTCCAAACAGTTTTTCACCTGAAAGTCATTCCTAGGACATTGATCCCATCATTTTTCAGAACATAAAAGAAAGAAAGAAAAAAAAGGGCAACAACAGATGCTTTCTCTCATTCATCTACAATTGGTGCTTCCCAGCATGTCCTTCATCTAATGCACTGTTACCCGCTCGCATACCAGGAAAAAGTACAATAAATGACAACAAGTTATGCATACAGCATGCATGTAATAACCACACACACACTCCTGTGTTTGCTACAAACCACCAGCCTGTCCCCACTGAAATAAGCCAACAGTTACCTCCCTGTCTCTTCCTCTGGCATCCTTGGGCCATAAATTAATGAAAGGAAAGGTCTAATAATAGTTGCATGACCAGTACAGACAAAAGGCTGCAGTAGAAAATAACTGTCGTTGGGACTTTTTTCCTACTCCTCAGTCATGGCTGTTCTCCTAAGAGAAGGCAGAGCCTTTATGCTACCTCCTGACGGCCTCTCCAGGTTCAAGCGATCATTACAGCTCCTACAAACCACTGCAGTTTCCTCCTTAGCTCCTGTCTCGACCCACTCTGACACATTCCACACATTCATGCAGAAGAATTTTCTAAAAACACAAGTCCGATCCCATTCCACTTTTGTTTAAAATTCTTTAATCAAATATATCATTCTATTATACATTATAGTCATACGTGCACTATGTCATACATCTACCTAGAAACTAGCTCACTAGGCTCCCCCATCCCTGGGCTTCTCCAGGCAAGAACACTGGAGTGGGTTGCCATTTCCTTCTCCAATGCATGAGAGTGAAAAGTCAAAGTGAAGTCGTTCAGTCGTGCCAGACTCTTAGCGACCCCAGGCACTGCAGCCCACCAGGCTCCTCCGTCCATGGGATTTTCTAGGCAAGAGTGCTGGAGTGGGGTGCCATTGCCTTCTCCGGCAGGCTCAAACTGCCTTACTCATATTAAGCAATCTTCACTCATTCATTCAAAAATATATATAATGGGAAATTCCATGGCGGTCCAGTGTTTAGGACATGGAGCTTTCACTGCTGAGGGCCCAGGTTCAATCCCTGGTTAGGGAACTAAGACCCCACCTGGCTCAGCTAAAAAAAAAATAGGTATATATATATATATATAATATACATATATATTATATATATATATAAAAAAATATATATATACACATATAATGAATATGTGTTGTGTACCAGGCATTACACTAGCCTCTGAAGAGATGAGTCAGATCATTCCCTTCAATTTATTCAAAATCATATCAGAGGAGGGGAGGACATTCAACCATGTGAACAGAAAATTAAAATATATATAAATTATTTACATATTATACTACAATTTCAATATATGTTATGATTGCAGAGGTACCAATTAATATAGGGGCTTCTACTAAACCCCTGAAACAGGCTACAAAAGGCTTCTTGGAAGAAGTAATATCTAAACTGATACCTAAAACATAAGCAAATGTGTATGCAGAACCAGGAACTACTGGCAGTCTATGAAGACTGGAGTAGTAGCAAAGGACAAGACTTGGGAAATATACAAGAACCAGATCATAAAAAGACTTCAGCCACTTTTAAGTGTTCAAAGTTTGTCTTGAAGGTATTTAACTGAGCAGTATGGTTAGGTTTGTACTTTTAAAGACCACTCTAATTAGAGCATAGTAGTTATTCAAAATATTTCTACAACACATGAATAGCTGTCTCATCAGCATCATGAAAAAATTTCAAGAATTCAAAAAAAGAGAAATCGGCAAATCAACAGTGGCTGTGCAGTCCTAGAAATATTTTATGGAAGAGTGTAGCTGGGTTTTTAAAAGTGTAAGATTTCGAGAGGGTAATTCAAGGAAATGAAGGACAACCCAGCTGGGAACAGGAAAGGGTGCAAGGAAGATAATGAGGTCAAAAGTGCTTGAATAAAAATATATGGTGAAGTTGTAGAAGAGTAACTAGTTTAATGTAGGAAGTGCTAGGTCTGGGCAGGTTAGGTTGATATCTCAGGGTTAACCTTGCTGTGCAGAGCCTCAAATGCCAGACTCCAGATTTAGACTTCACCAGCCAAGAGAAATCATGGAGGAGAACTGAAAGAAGAGAGGCATACTCCAAGTATTGCTTTATGAAGATTGACTATGAATTGAAAGATGTTTTAAAACAACCTGTGAATGAAAAAAAAAAAAGATGCAGGAGCTATGCTGCAAGATTTGTATCAAATGAAAAACTGGTTAGGAGAGAGAAGCAAAAGTCAAAGGCAGAGAGATGGTGGGAAACAAAGGCTGCCTCAAAGGCCAACCTGCCACACCCACACCCACACCCCCATCACCCCCACTAACCCTCCCCAGGAGACTGATTTAAACAGAAACATTTCCTGCAGCTGAGTGTGATAATTTAGAAATGAGGGGTTTTGAAGGAGAAATAAAGAGAAAGACCACTTGGAGAATGAGAAAGGACTATCAGAACAAACAAAAGGTGGCACTGAGCCCATTCTTAAATCCCCTCAATTAATCACCCAGGGTATTCACTCAGTTTGGGCTTCCCTTTGTATTCTACACTTCTTAACCAAAAGGCCAAGAAGCTATCCCTTTGTATTCTGGAAACTCCCTCAGATAGAGCAGACCTACACTTTGTCTTAGGCCCCAGAGACCCATTTAGATAAAAGAGCTCCTTCCTCTCAATAGTTTGGCCTACTTCTTCTACCTGCTCTTTGTACCCTCAAAAACCATGAGAAGCAAAACAGTAAACTCAATCATTCTATTGTCTCCAGTTTGAACTCAGGTCACTTTGATCTCCCAGAGCAACAAGCTAATTTAATAGTACTTGCTGCTGCTGCTGCTAAGTCGCTTTAGTTGTGTCCGACTCTGTGCAACCCCATAGACGGCAGCCCGCCAGGCTCCGATGTCCCTGGGATTCTCCAGGCAAAAACACTGGAGTAGGGTTACCATTTCCTTCTCCAATGCATGAAAGTGAAACGTGAAAGTGAAGTCGCTCAGTCGTGTCTGACTTCGAGACCCCGTAGACTGTAGCCTACCACGCTCCTCCATCCATGGGATTTTCCAGGCAAGAGTACTGGAGTGGGGTGCCATTTTCTTCTCCTAATAGTATTTAGGGATACTGAAAAAATATTAGAAAACCGGAACTGTTTAAATTTTTAGCAGTCTGCAGAAAAACTGGCTTAAGCTCTCATCCAAAGGAACAATGTCATTTGTAAATAGACCTCATACAAGATTCAATAAATCCCTGGTCCAAAGAAATAAACTCTATCTTTTCAACTGTCTTCAAAGTCAGAAAATCATGTTTTTCCCATATATTATTATTCTACTTTGTTGCAGGTGAGGAAACTGAAGTTACCTTCTTTACGGTATGGAGATATTAACAGCCCTAAATTTTGCTCCAAACTGGATAGTCTCCTGCTGGAGCAGACGTAAATGACAGCAAATTAACAGATTCTTCTGGAATGGCATTTCATTTAACTGACCATTAACTGATGATGGTTGTTATCAGCAGAACTTTTTTAGAATATCAAACAGATGTTTGCTAGGTCTGATCAAGTGATAAATTTTCCTTGGCTTCCCTTTGTTTCCAAAGTAATTAGGGGCTTTTTCTCATCTCTTTTTGATGTCCACAGAGGCCATAATGAGTGTAGTTAAATATGCAAACAGAAGAATGAAAAACAAGGTGTCAACATACATCATGTTGTTGTATAATTTACCTATATTATAATTTACCTATTGAGGTACCTACTTACTCATAAACTGGGAATCATATTGCTAACAAACTTAAGCAACTTCCTAAATTATTTAGGTATATTTTCCACTGTCTTTGCCAAGGTGTGGCTCAGGGGTCTTTTGTCCCTTTATAATTCATCAACACCTCCAAACACTGCAAGATAAGGAGATAATTTAAGTCAAAACAATGTGTAGGCTACAGATATGCAGCTGCAAGTCAAGTCCCCAGGCATCTTTCCAAGCAGATGACCGACCACTCCTGCTCCTATCTAGAAATACTTTAGTCAGCTCAGCTGTTTCCCTTGATTGAAGAGGCTGCAACTAGATGGAAAATACCTATGAAGTTAGTTGTTAGCCTTATTTTCTAAAACACCAATATAATATGAAGTCATTTCAGCTTTTCCAATGTATCATTTCTTAGCCATTACATTCTGGCATGTAATGCCATGCAAGAATCGGATAGAGAGTTTACTAAAGAACTTGTATAAGAGGACCATAAAACCCTTCTAGATCAAAGGACATGCACTCTGATACCTCATGGCATCAGAATCTTATACTTCTTAGGTACTGCATGTTTTAATTGAGGTAAGATATTTCTAACAAAATGAATGCCAAACTATAAGGTTATCAACAAAAAATTTATCTGGTTAAAGGGGCCTCCCTGGTGGTAAAGAATCTGCCTGCAATGTGGGAGACCTAGGTTCGATCCCTGCGTGGGAAGATCCCCTGGAGAAGGGAAGGGCTACCCACTCCTGTATTTATTCTTGCCTGGAGAATCCCATGGACAGAGAAGCCTGGCGGGCTACAGTCCATAGGGTCACAAGACTCGGACACGACTTAGCAACTAAACCACCACCACCACCCACTCCAGTATTCTGGCCTGGAGAATTCCATGAACTGTATAGTCCATGGGGTCACAAAGACACGACTGAGCGACTTTCACTTCACTATCTGATTAATACTTCCCTAATCGTAATCGAAGGCCAGATACATTGGGAAACTCTAGATTATCAAGAGTAGAGTAACAGTATAACATTCCCAAACATTTTGGACCACAAAACTTTTTGTAACTCAAACTAACATCACCCAGAAGTGACAAACAGTACCGAAAGTACTGAATACTGCCATTCATCATCAGTTATCACTGGAACCACAGCAGAAGGGGGGGGGGGGGGGGGGGGTAGGGAACAATCAAAGCACTGAGTTAACAGGGTTTTAAAAAGGAGAGGGGATTTTTGGGAAGGATGCTAAAAGCACACTTTGCTTATTTCACAATTTTAAGAAATAATCATAAGCTATTTATTATGGAAATATCGAAGACTCTCTAATACCCTTTTTGAAGTTTACTGACAGGTATGGTCTTAACTGTGCCTAGGTAACTTAGGGTGATCCTTAAATCTTAGGAATTACCAAACGCCTAAACAATGCTGTGTATCTGTACTCAGATAGGTTTTGGTTTTTTTTTCTTTTTATTTGAATGAATGAATGAATATTAGAACCAAACCTTTGACCTGATAGATGAATAAAAACTATGGCTTTAAACCCAGTTCCATCACCAGTTGATGTGTGATCTTGGTCTCAGGGCCCCCTCGGCCTCCTGGTCTCTATACAATAAGCCCTTCAGCCCTAAGTGCCTCCTGTAACTTACAGGGGAAAGACAGAACTACATTATACCTTGCTAGCAGCTGTTACCCACCAAGCAGCTGTTAACGGGGCTGCCTGTAAGCCACTATCTCTGCCAGGAAGACTTCAGTACTCCATTCCTATCTCAAACGCATCTCTCAAGGTGCTTCCCGCACTCAACTACTTCATAAACTTGTGCATGAAATCTTATAACCACAAGCGTCCGACGGCTCAACTCATCAGGCATAAAACTGCAGTTTCTGGTTGCCTTGTCACCGCCAGCCCTTTGACCTCGGCTAGAAAGTCAGATTCAGTAAAAAAAAATCAGGACCCGCCTCACACTTGAGAGACAAAACCAAGTTCTTTCTCCTGCGCTCGTCCCCTTTAATCAACGTTCAAGTACAAATGGACGTCTCCGGACACCCCGGCGTTTGGGGAAGGGCGGCCCGGCCCTACCTGGTTGAAGTGCAGCTGTCCCGGCTCGGGGGCGCCCTCCACGGGGGCGGTTCCCAGCCGCTCCAACAGGCGCCCGAGCTGCGCCGCCGACAGGCTCCTGTTGGCGCCGAACACGCTCAGCACATCCTCGCTGAAGGCGAGCCCGGGCACCTCCGCCTCCCCTCCGAGGCCAGCGGCCGCCAACAGCAGGAGCCCAGCCACCGCTCGACCCGGGGCCATCCTGGCCGCGGTTGCCCCTCACGGGCCCAAAACGGACTGGAGCGCACAGGGACGTGCCGGGCGCAGCCGCGTCGGTGCCCAAGGACGCCGGTCAGGCGTCGGCGCCGGTCCGGGTCAGCGGTGGCGCGGGGCGCCCCTGGTCCTCCGGCGCCTTCGAAATAGCAGCAGCCCGCGACCTGCCGGGCATTGAAGTGGCGGTGCAGCCCGGGGGGTGGGAGCGATAGACAGAGCGGGCCCCCGGGCCTCCTGGAGAGCCTGAGATAAAAAGGACAAAGGGGGACAGAGATAAAGGCCACCTGGCTACCCGCCGGTCGGCCTCGGGGGCACTGCGAGGCCGGAGCCCTCGGACGCCCCGCCGGGCTTGGGGCCAACTGCTCCGGAGCGGAGTTTGCAGACATTCCAGGATTAGCTTGTAGTGTGATGCCACATGCTCCTTCCGGATCTAAAGCCCGTCACTTTTTAGGAAGAAAACTACAGTGGCTACAGAACCCCACCTCCCCTTCCTTTCTTTCTGATTAATTCCATCTGCAGACTTAGAAGGGGTGAGGCGTGCAGTCCCCGGGCAGCTGCAGGAAATGGCCCCTTCGGAGTCCCGGGGTTTGACCGTCTAAACGGGACCCTCCCTCTCCCAGATCTCCCAGATCTTTGGCAAGCAGAGAAGTAGGTGAGCTGACCTGCTAACCTCTCACCTCGCCTGCGTATTTCGGCGTCTGTTTTTGTCCACGTAAGTCAGTCCCTGTCTCTCACCTTCTTTCTTTCCTCCACACCCTCCCTCCCCCTCTCTCAAGACTATCCCTGGCGAGTCCGATGTAAAAACTCTGAGCTCCGGCCCCGCGCTCTTTACAAATAACCGGAGGAGGAGGGCCCTGTCCCCGCCTCCCCGCAGCACGTGGTGACACGCTCACCGGCCTGGACTCCCGCGCGCGTCCACGCCGGGGCGCACAGCCGCTGCCCTCGCCTCTTGGCGGGCGGGGCGCACTCCTACCCGCAGCGGCGCCGGCTCCCCACCCTCACCGTCGGGGAGTTACCTGAATGCCACCTCCTGGTCGATCTCTCTCGCCTCCTTTCTGACCTTGGTGATCTCTTTGTTACCTTGTTGAAACCAGCTTCCTGAAATGGAGCCTGGAACCCTCAGCATTTTCTAAGAGATTAGCCGGAACTGCTTTTTTGTCTTACTTCTTAAAGTCAAGAGAAAAAGGAAACCCAATCTGGAGCGGCGGTGGCGAGCTCAGAGCCGGCACTGCTCTACCCGGCCCTTCCTGACGCCGCACGGGATATCCGCAGATCAGAGTGAATTGTTTGTTTGTTCAGATGAGAGTTCAAGAAAACCCGACTTAGGTGTAAGGTCAACAAGTTTGTGCAAAGTGAACGCGATGTTTGAGGGCAAAGGTTGTTTCTGGTAGCTACCACTGTCCAGAAATAAACTGAAACCACGATTCACTGTGACAGAAAGACGGAAAGAGGAATTCAGAGTGCTGTTCTTGTATTTCACGGGGGAGAGTGCACGGCTTCCTAAAACTGCACATTTTAAAAGAGGCACTAAATCCAGACAAGGGGCAGGCTATCTCATTTCCCACGAGGAACTTGGTGGAAGAAAGAGACATGGAGAGAAAATTCCAGAAGGATGAGGATCTAGGGGGACATATCTGCAGGACTGTCCCTATGGAGAAAGTTTTGTTGTTGTTTAGTCACTAAAGTTGTGTCCAACTCTTTTGTGACCCCATGAGCTGTAGCCCACCAGGCTCTTCTATCCCTGGGCTTCCCAGGCAAGAGTCCTGAATAGGTTGCCATTGCCTGTTCCAGGGGATCTTCCCCAGGGATCAGAACTGCATCTCCTGCTTTGCAAGCATATTCTTTACCACTGAGCCACCAGGGAAGCCCAGGAAGAAGGTTTGCCTGTGTTCTAACCACAGAGCATGGAAGGCAGCAGTAAGAGGAAAAAGTTACCAAGAGGAAGATTTCTGCAGAAAATAAGGCACAACTGCTTTGGGAGGTAGTGATTTCCACGTGATTGAAAGTGATTCAGACTCATGGGTATGTAGTAGGATTCCTGCCTTGGAGGAATATCAACCAAATGATCTTAATGGTGTGTCCCTTCCAATTATGAAATCTGTGTGTTTGCTGTTACTAATTTACAGAATTACATTGGTGCCAAAGGCCAAATATTTCACCAAGGGCCAGAAGTAGGTTCATATTACACTTAAGTTCTTAAATTACACAGCTGACGGGGACACTTCAAGATTTTTCTTGGATCCTTACATATAGTTTGTTGCCCGTTTTTCCTTTTGACCCCAATAACTCAAGGTGATTCTTGGAAATCATTGAATGTTCTAAATGATTCACCTAAACCCAGCAAGTTGTTCATTCCTATTCGAACTGCAGCATTGATAAGATGTTGAACTTTCCACAAACGTGAATGGGTTTCAAGTAATACAAATTTTATATTGTGGATTTTTAAAATAAAATTTTATTCATCAGCTATTTGGCTCTCTCTCTCTCTCTCTCTCTCTCTATATATATATATATATATATACACATATACATACATTTTGCTTGGATGGGCTGGATGAAGCACAAGCTAGAATCAAGATTGCCGGGAGAAATATCAATAACCCCACATATGCAGATGACACCACCTTATAGCAGAAAGCAAAGAAGAACTAAAGAGCCTCTTGATGGAAGTGAAAGAGGAGAGTGAAAAATTTGGCTTAAAGCTCAACATTCAGAAAACTAAGATCATAGCATCCAGTCCCATCATTTCATGGCAAATAGATGGGGAAACAATGGAAACAGTGGCAGACTTTATTTTGGGGGCTCCAAAATCACTGCAGATGGTGATTGCAGCCATGAAATTAAAAGACGCTTACTCCTTGGAAGAAAAGTTATGACCAACCGGACAACATTAAAAAGCAGAGACATTACTTTGCCAACAAAGGTCTGTCTAGTCAAGGCTATGGTTTTTCCAGTAGTCATGTATGGATGTGAGAGTTGGACTGTGAAGAAAGCTGAGCGCTGAAGAATTGATGCTTTTGAACTGTGATGTTGGAGAAGACTCTTAAGAGTCCCTTGGACTGCAAGAAGATCCAACCAGTCCATCCTAAAGGAAATCAGTCCTGAATATACATTGGAAGAACTGACGTTGAAGCTGGAACTCCAATACTCTGGCCACCTGATGCGAAGAACTGACTCATTGGAAAAGACTCTAATGCTGGGAAAGATTGAAGGTGGGACGAGAAGGGGACAACAGAGGATGAGATGGCTGTATGGCATCACCGAGTCTGAGTAAACTCCGGGAGTTGGTGATGGACAGGGAAGTCTGGCATGCTGTGGTCCATGGGGTCACAAAGAGTCGGACACGACTGAGCAACTGAACTGAACTGAACTGATATACATTTTGCCAAACCATCAGTCTTACATGATGATAAATAGTAAGATAAATAATCAACCTGCTTGGCATCTTTATCCAAAACAGTTAACATAATGTAAGCATGCTATAAAACAGAGTATTCAAAAAATGTTACTAACAACCAAATTGGTGAGGCTAATTTCTAGATCTAATGAAATAAATAGTCACCAAAATACTACTTAATGTTTTAGGGCCTAAAATTTAGCATTATATGAACAATATCATTATTGAAGAAAAAAAACCTCCAATTTAAAATATAAGGTATAATGTAAAAACTAATTTTTCTCAGAAATGTGCTGTAAAGCTCAAATAATTTTAAATGATAATAATGAAGAGAGAGTGCCAAGAACACTGGCCAGGATGTAGAAAATTGTCTGGGAAACCTGGGAGAGTCATTTGATGCTCCTCTGTCCATGGAATCCTCCAGGCAAGAATACAGGAGTCGGTTGCCATTTCCTACTCCAGAGGATCTTCCTGACCCAGGGATCAAACCCAAGTCTCTGGCATTGTAGGCAGATTCTTTACCATCTGAGCCACCAGGGAAGCCCCATTTGACCTCACTGGGTCTCAGTTCCCTCATCTATGAAACAATAAAATTGGGCTAGAAGCACAAATACTCACTCCATCTTTTTCATTTCTAAATGTCTAATTTAGAAGTCATCTATCGGGGCGGGTGGGGGGGGGGGGGCAGGGCGGGGGGGACATGAAACACCTAGAAGAGAAATAAAAGTTCCATCCTCCAATGAAAAGGGCATCTAACTTCAAATCTTATTAAATTTTTCTTAGGCCAAATCTTGTTACTATTGCAGAAGAAGCACATTGACCACTTTTAAACTTTTCCGTGCATTCCTTTCCCTCTAGAAGGCCTAATGAGCAAACCTGGGAAATGGTATGTCCTTTTCCTTCTTTCCCCTCCTTTCTCTTCTTCTGGAGAAGGAATTGGTAACCCACTCAAGTACTTTTGCCTGGGAAATCTCATGGACGGAGGGGCATAGTGGACTACAGTCCATGCGGTTGCAAAGAGTCGGACACGGACTGAGCAACTTCACTTTCACTTTCTCTTCTTCTCTCTTCCAGTCCTAAAGAAGTCATCCTCAGGAGCATAGCATAATAAATAATATCTGTATGGAGGGCAGTCACAGTGGCCCAAAGAAGAGTGTTGGAACTCAAACAAGGGAAGAAGGGTATCCTAGTGGGAGGGAAATTCAGCTTGTGCATTTAGAGCCCAAGCAGGGTGACAAGGTGTCAAGATTGGGGGAGGAAACTAGAAATCAGAGGATGCCTTCCTAAGGTGGTAAGAGTATATTCAAGTACCCCCACACAGTATGTCAGCACCCAAATATGATGAGTGAAGCATCCTTTCCAGTATGATTCATCAGAGTCCAAGCTGGAAAGGAGGGCTTTGACAAAAAGCAGTGGCATGGTGTGAGGTATCAAGATCAGAGCAAGAGTTATACAGCACCCTTGGTCCGAGTCTAAGAGAAAGAGAAGCTGTCGAGTGTAGAGTCAGAGCCTGGGTGGGTGAGAAGGGCATTCCTGTACAGAATGGCTGAGGTGGACAAGGGTGAGGAGGGAGAGCCTGCCAAGCAGCCACACCAGGGTACCAGGGTCTGTGCAGTGAAGAGGGCAGCCTGACGTGGGAGATGTGATAGTGTGATTTATAATCAGTTCAGTCACTCAGTCATGTGTGACTCTTTAAGACACCATGGACTGCAGCACACCAGGCTTCCCTGTCCATCACCAACTCCTGGAGCTTGCCCAAACTCATGTCCATTGAGTTGGTGATGCCATCCCACCGTCTTATCCTCTGTCTTCCCCTTCTTCTCCTGCCTTCTATCTTTCCTCATGGGTCTTTTCCAGTGAGTCAGTTCTTCGCATCAGGTGGCCAAAGTGTTGGAGCTTCAGCTTCAGCATCAGACCTTCCATTGAATACTCAGGACTGATTTCCTTTATGATTGACTGGTTTGATCTCCTTGCAGTCCAAGGGACTCACAAGAGTCTTCTCCAACACCATCATTCAAAAGCATCAATTCTTTGGTGCTCAGCTTTCTTTATAGTCCAACTCTCACATCAATACATGATCACTGGAAAAGCCATAGCTTTGACTAGACAGACTTTTGTTGGTAAAGTAATGTGTATGCTTTTTAATATGCTGTCTGGGCTGGTTATAGCTTTTCTTCCAAGGACCAAGCGTCTTTTAATTTCATGACTGCAGTCAACATCTGCAGTGATTTTGGAGCCCAAGAAAAGAAAGTCTATCACTGTTTCCATTGTTTCCCCATCTATTTGCCATGAAGTGATGGGACCAGATGCCATGATCTTAGATTTTTGAATGTTGAGTTTTAAGCCAGCTTTTTCACTCTCCTCTTTCACTTTCATCAATAGGCTCTTTAGTTCCTCTTTGCTTTCTGCCATAAGGGTGGTGTCAGCTGCACATCTGTCTGAGGTTATTAATATTTCTCCCTGCAATCTAGATTCCAGCTTGTGCTTCTTCCAGCCTGGCATTTTGCATGATGTACTCTGCATAAAAGTAAATAAGCAAGGTGACAATATACAGCCTTGACATGATGTATAATAAGGAAAACATATTTGTCTTAATTTCTGTTTCTGGCACCAAGTTCCTAAAACGCTTGGAATTTCCTAGGTGATGCAAGTGTTAAAAAGGTGACTTTTGGACCCCACCTAAGGATGAGAAGAAAACCAGCCATGTGATGAGAGGGTTTGCACTTTCAATTTCACCCACTTAACTTCTTGGGAGAGGAGAGCAGCTGGAGGTTGACTCAGTCACTAATAGTAAGTGGTTAAATCAATCATGCCTACGTAAAGAAGCCTTTGTAAAAATCCAAAGGATTGGATTGGGAGAGACTGCAGGTTGTTAAACACGAGAAGATTCACGAAGAGTGGTGCATTCAGAGTAGGGGAAATGTTCTCTTGAGTTCTGTGAGTCATTAGAACCTCTGATCTATAACCAGTTTATCGGAAGTACAGGGGGCAACCTGAACTTTGTGACTGACATGGGGGGGGGGGTGACTGTCTTGTCTTGTAAGACTGAGCCTTAAACTGTGGGTTCTGACACTCTCTCTAGGTCGATAGTGTTAGCATGGAGTTGAATTGGAGGACACAGTGGTGTCTGAGAATGAACTGGGTACATGTGAAAACCCACCTCCCATTTTGAAATTTGGAATTTCAGAATTGTGGCAGAAGAATCCAAGAAGGAGGGATTCAGAGGGGAAAGAGATGGCATCTCAAATAGATCAGTTATGTAAAAAGAAATCCATTAAATAAATATATTAAAGATAATAGCAACCAGTTTTCTCACTATCAGAGAAGGAACTTGCAAACATCAAGATAGAGAAAACTAGGATGAGCCCAGGATGAGGTGTTGGAGATGTCAGCGTTAATTTGTGGTTTTCAGTATATAAACAAATCAAAACAGATATCGTTGTAAATAATCCCTAGCTCCGTCCATCAGGAGGGGCTGGAAATGGTGATGCCCTAATAACAATAAGCAGACCCAAGGCCCTGAGCTTCGCTTCTAAAAACTATTCCCACCAGTAGAAATCAGAGCTCCTTAGGAAAAGGAGTTGGTTCCAGGACTGAGCAGGCCAAGACCAAGATAAACCTAGAATCTTTTGCTATGCCTGAGAACAAGAAAATGGTCCCCAAATGTAGGAAATACACCAAAAGCATGGAACATGGGCGCAGCAACACACACTCAAATGGATGGGTGCAGGAGAGGAATCTCTGAACTGTACTTGCAACTTTTCTTTAAGCTTGTAATTGTATCAAATTGTTAAAAATAATAATAATAAAATAGTAAGTATGAATAAGGAAAGGAGAACATTCCTGCAACAAATTACACAAAAATTAATAGTAAAATTTGATAAAATCCCAACTTGGTAATATCCGATAAAATTAACAAATTCACTCAATACATATTTATAGCCTCTGCATCGCAGTCCCTAATATCTGGGAAAAGAAAAGTGAAAACATGCATTTTGTTTTACCTTTACGAAGCCTGAGACTTCCCTGGTGGCTCAGACGGTAAAGCGTCTGTCTGCAATGCAGGAGACGCAGGTTTGATCCCTGGGATGAGAAGATCCCCTGGAGAAGGAAATGGCAGCCCATTCCAGTACTCTTGCCTGGAAAAGTCCATGGACAGAGGAGTCTGGTAGGCCACAGTCCATGGAGTTGCAAAGAGTCCGACATGACTGAGGGACTTCATTTTCACTTTTCTGTGCTATGCTGTGCTTAAAAAAAAAAAAAAAAAAAAAGAAGCCTGTAGTTAAGGTTAGACAGAAAGGAGATGGTTAGTGTTATGGAGATGTTAAAAGTTGCAGAGGAGAGAGACTGGAGGACTGATACTGAGTAAATAATTCACAGAGCAGGGAACACTTGAGCTTGAAAGATCAGTAGAGGTTTGACAGACAGGGAGTGGAAGCACATTCCAGGACGAAGAAATGCAAAGTAAAAAGCTCCAAGAAACCTGAAGAGCAAGGAGAACTGAAAGAGGGCCTTTGGACCTGAAGAGTCTAGAGTAGGAACTCAAAGTTTCAGGGGATCAAAGATGTCTTTAGTGATGCTCCAAAAGATTCCTTATGGTCATCTGTGGTAAGAGTTCTCCTCAGTGAATTTAAACCTTCTATTTCCTGTGTTATGAGCATCAAATATTATTCCTTCCTTATTGTTACAAACATGCCACACATAAAATTCTCAAATGGGAGCAAGATAATGACTCTGTCCAGATTGACTATTCAACCATCAATGCCACAGGAAATGTAGGTAGTAGTCAGATTTCTGCAAGTTTTCTCTGAACTTAACTCTTAGTCTATAAAATGGGAATTAATATCTGCTCAATCTATGTCACTGAATGTGAAAATCAGATATGGTAAGGTGTGTGAAAACCCTTTATATACTTAGACTGTTGGTATTATTATAAGCTTTTTAAAATGGTAAGGTAATCTGACCTGTGTAACCAGCCTAGTGAACTGCTTTTGGGAAATGGACAAAAACAACTGTGAGCCTTGAAACAAAGACTATATTATACCTAACTAAATTCTTAAGGTTTTTTTTCCCCCCAAGGAAAGTAAAGTGCTAATCAGAAATGGAAAGAATCATAGGTATCATTGACTCTAATCTAGTCATTTTCAAGTGGAGAAAGAAAACCTCAGGAGAGTTGAGGCACATGGTTAAGTATTATAACAATCAGCCTAAGCCCGACTCTTTTCATTTTACCACCAAAAGCAAACACCAGGCAATGTTTGGAGAGCGTTACCCATGTGACTTTAATTTGAATAAGCAAATGAAACTGGAAATTATATCAGCCTATGTTCTTCCTAGCTCTGCTTCCTTCTAATGGACCAATATCCCCGGGCCTTTTGCTCCCATTTAGCTTAGTGCATTTACCGTGACCTCACCATGGTTTGTGTGCTTATAATTAATTCCATACAATTTTTTGAAGATATTCCTAGACTTTTGGGAAAATGTATATGCACACTCACAGAAAGATGCTGAGTAAATTAATAAAAAAAGTTAAGAGCAGAATGCGCTGTGAAACAATATGAACAACAGTGTGTGTGTTTCTGTGTGCAGGTGTGTGTGTTTACACTTACAACATCAAACATCTGCAGGTTTATGCACCAAGCTGTTTACGTCTTCCTCTTCAACAGTAGGTTTGAGAAGCAGGGGATTCTGAAGGAAGAATAACACCTTTCTCTGGAGGGAAGAACGAGAGAAATGTATCTTTTTTTTTTTTTTCTTTTTTGCAGTATTATTGGGTTTGCTTTAGTTTTTACCTCTTTTTTATTGAATTAAAATTGCCTTACAGTGTTATGTTGGTTTCTGCTGTCCAACAAAATGAATCTGCTCCATGTATACATATATACCTTCTTTTTGGACCTCCCTCCCCCCATCCCCCACCCCCGGCCCATTCAGGTCACCACAGAGCACCAAGCTGAGCTCCCTGCACTAGACAGCAGCTTCCTACTAGCTATCTGTTTCACACACGGCAGTGTACGTATGTCAGTCCCAGTCTCCCAGTTCATTCCTTCCCCTGTCCCTGCCCATGTCCACCCACCCATTTTTCTATGTCTGCCTCTCTATTCTTGCCCTGTAAATGGATTCATCTGTACCATTTTTCTAGATTCCATGTGCATGTGTTAATATACAGTGTTTATCTTTTTCTCTGTACACTTCTATAGAGTTTGAATTTTTCAAAAGTTGTGCTTCACTCATAATTAAAAGAATAAAAACTGTCAACATGTAGAACTTTAGGCAGCCTCTAATGTAGGGACTCAGGGAGTTAGAACCAATATGCCTCTGTGAGCCCAGGGAGGAGAATCCTGAGTGGCAGATGTGCAGATGCCCTGCTGTGGGGTTGGCATGCTTCATCATCACAAAGCTAACAAAAATAGCATGGGCTTACAACAATAGCCCTGAACGGCATCCATCTTGGTATTTGATGGGTAATGGATTCAGCTGAACATCAGGCACGAATAATTCTCCTTGGACCCAGGGCTCCCCATATCTCAATTCTCCCAACACTTGAGAGTCAGGGGCCCAATGCTGGAGTGAAATGGAGCTGTAGGAAGTAGGATCATGTGAAAACAGTTCTGAATTTTGTTTTCAAGATAAGATCTTAGTACAAAGTCTAGCCTCAGGCAAATTTTTGGAATGAAACTTTGAAAAGGACCTCTGAGTTCCCAATCTCTTAATAACTGGACTCCCATCCTCTTCCCTTGCCCTCCCTTCCTTCAGATATTCTGTTTTCCACTCACATCAAATATCTCTGTTAAAATATCAAAGATTAAGAATTAAAAAGTGATAGCTGACCCAGGCATTATTTGCAAAATTTTGTATGCCAATGGTATCACTGGCTTACCTGGTTCACAAAGCATTTTTAACTTAAGAAGAGTTCAGAAGAGCCTATTGGAAGTGAAAAAGGAAACAGAGCAAGTGTTCTCTCTTCAGTGTATGTTGGCACTGTGCTAAACTGCTTCAATCATGTCCAACTCTTTGCGATGCTATGGACTGTAGCCCACCAGGCTCGTCTGTCCATGGGATTCTCCGGGCAAGAATACTGGAGTGAGTTGCCATTCCCTTCTCCAGAGGATCTTTCCGACCCAGGGACTGAACCCATGTCTTTTTGTCTCCTACAGTGGCAGGCAGGTTCTTTCCCACTAGCACCACCTGGAAGCCCAGTGCGTGCACTATGAGGAGCTTAAATCTACATAAGAATCCTGTTGACCAGTTTCACTTCTAGTCTTTTCCCCAAGGCTCATTCAGACCACATTCTTGGTGCAGAAGTACTCTCACTATAGGAAGCATTCATCTATGAGGAGCTCCTCTGACAATGGGGATTCTCCAGGCAAGAATACTGGAGTGGTTTGCTAACAATCAAAAGAAAAGTGGGAAGGGGAAGAAGACCTTCTTTGTCTTTCTTGAGTAGATATCATGTCTCCATTATAAGTTCCTCCTCCAAGTCGAGAAGGGGGGTTTTCTTTTCCTTAAAAGGTCAAGCTAGATCTACAAATCGTTGTTTTTTGTTTTTTAATGTGTGCAGAAGCATGTCCTGGGATCACTGACTTACTGAGCTCACTGGGCAGTATGTGAGTCTCATGCCTCCATTGTTTTATGGTTTAGGGGCATGTCTCATGCTTCTGTTGCAAGTTTTTGTGGCTAAGCAACCTGCTTGGTTTTGTGGTTGAACAAACCTGCTCTCTTAAATAATCATTAACTTACAGGGGTCTCCCGTGTGTTTCATACTTACAATCCCCTAGTTGGTATGCTAAGTCACTTCGGTTGTATCTGACTATTTGAGACCCAATGAACCATAGCCCACCAGGCTCCTCTGTCCATGGGGTTTTCCAGGCAAGAATACTGGAATGGGTTGCCATGCCCTCCTCCAGGGGATCTTCCCTGTGCAGGAATCAAAACTGCCTCTCTTATACCTCCTGCATTGGCAGGCAGATTCTTCACCACTAGTGCCATCTGGGAAGGCCCCCTCTCCCACCAGTGGAATTACCTGTTTAGTCACCTACTTTCTGTCTTTACTCTGTCCCTATCAGAGTTGTATGGTCTCCTGGGGGTGCATCATAAGCTAACTCACCCAAGGTCTCTTGGCAGCTCAGTGCTGAGGGATGAACAATGAAACAAGAATCAGAAAACTTGAGTTCTCATTTTAATTGAAACCATGCGAACAACTTTGTCATCTGGGTGGCTTAAGCCCCTTAGTTCTTCTGGTACTTCACTGGGGTGTTTTGATAGTTCACCGAGATAAACATTAAAGCAGTTTACAGTCAACAAAGCCAAGGAACACTAAAATTTCAAACCAGCCAAACCAGACTGAGACGTCATTTTGAGCACAGTTGACAGCATTGTGACAACCACTTGTTTGTCTGACACATGTAACAGTATCAAACAGGCCAGGTAGCTCATCTTCTATAGACTGGAAAATTACTTGTCTGTAGGACATGGTCCAGAGAGCCCATTTTCAAAAACACTTTTTTTTTTTTTAACTTGGATGGAATTTGTCATTTAATCATAGAAACGTTAATTTTTTCAGTGTGATTTCTTATTCAGATGCTTTTTTTTGGTATGTTTCAGAAGGAGGAAATTACTCTTGGCGCTCAATGAAAAATCAAGCTTTGGTATCTGTGGCTTTATACTTAATATGATCCATTCTTATGGGAAAGTCTTAAAGTACATAAAAGTACTTGGAATAAAAATGGACACAAATATAAAGTAAAAGCAGGATAGATGTTACAAGTAAAGATACTGATTTGAAAACAACATACTCTAATGCCCTGGGAATTGTAGAGAACTGTTCAGCTTGAATTGGGTTGGCCAAAATGTTCGAGTTTTTCTGTAACATCTTCCATAACATCAATATTTGTGAAGGAAGAAATATTCCTCAGACATAAAGTCTGATGCCACTGAGAAAATGATGGATTTACTAATGTCCATGGTTTTTTATGTTCCATGCACAAGCTCTAGAAATGCCTCATCTGGTACCTGTGTATTTCTTAAAGTCTATGGACAACTAATAAACCTTGGGTGTCTTCTAGGAACCCAGCCTACTTCTTAATCCAAGTTGCCCAAAACATATTGGTACTGTCTTACAAGTGAAAAATGGACTTTCCACTGCAGTTTGGGAACTAAATTAGATATGAAAAAAATTCACATTAAAAGAAGCTTAAATATTTACCCAGGCAAAAACACTATGAGTCTTTCTACAGTTGATACAAGCAGGAATAAGTAGGTGCTTTATTCCAAAGTCCCAGGATGATTGCCTAGGTTTCTGTCATCTAAAAAGAAGAGAAAGAATTGCTATAATGGAGTTAATTCCAGGAAAATACAGCATTCAGATGAATTTTCTTTATTTTTTTATTATCTGTCATTTCCAAACTTGAGGGAAGTAAAAAGAAAGAAGAAGGATAGAAGGAAATGCTCTAAAGTGGCCTGAATTTGATGTGTCACATACTGAATTAGGCTTCCTCGTGGCTCAGTGGTCGGAGAAGGCAATGGCACTCCACTCCAGTACTCTTGCCTGGAGGGTCCCACGGGTGGAGGAGCCTGGTAGGCTGCAGTCCATGGGGTCGCTACGAGTTGGAGACACTGAACGACTTCACTTTCACTTTTCACTTTCACGCATTGGAGAAGGAAATGGCAACCCACTCCAGTGTTCTTGCCTGGAGAATCCCACGGATGGGGGAGCCTGGTGGGCTGCTGTCTCCGGGGTCACACAGAGTCAGACACGACTGAAGTGACTTAGCAGCAGCAGTGGCTCACTGGTAAAAATCTGCCCTCAGTGCAGGAGACACAGGTTCAATCCCTGGGTCAGGAAGATCCCCTGGAGGAGGAAATGGCAACCCACTGCAGGATTCTTGCCTGGAAAATTCCATGGACACAGGAGTTGGCAGGTAATGGGGTCACAAAGCGTCACACTTGACTGAGCAGCAGCAACACACTGGAATCAGTTCATATTTTCTTTGACATTTCCCATTAGTTTTATCTTTGAAAATGAAATTGCAGCTCCAAATTGTAATTTCCAAACTAACTTGAGGGTTTCTTATACATCTGAGCTCTCATCCTCTTACTGTAGTTGTTCTTTAAATACAGTTTTCATTGTCTTAAATGTCATGAAAAAAATGTTGCTGATAAAGTCTTAATTTTTTAAAATGAGGTTAAATTCATTTTTGTAAGAAACTAAATAATAATAATAATGCATAAAGAAAAGAGTTAATGCCCAAAATTAGCTTGATAATCTCTGGATGATCAAAAATGTGAAATTTTTATAATGTTTTATATTTTCTAAATCTTCTGAAAAATGATTTCACAATCAAGTTGTTACTATTAATTTTAAAACAACAATGACAATAAAATTAAGTTAGAACGCTAAGTAGAATGAGGATACAAACAGCTTTTCATTGAAAACCAGTGGTAAAATGTGGTGAGACTTTCTTGCTCTCAATTTCATGCTTGTGGGATTTCCTTTAATTTGAGGACAGAACCTTGCTTTTTCCTAGTCTCTATGGTTAATTACAGAGTCACAGTAAGAACAAGAATTAAGTCAGCAAGCTCAATATCTAGTAGGGGAAAAAAAGTCCCCCAAGGCCAGAATTTTTATGCTCCATGAAACTTTCCAAGTGCAATTATACTCTCCTACATAAAAGGCAGCTTAAAACCTTAAAATACAAATGATTAAAATACAGTAAATAGTGAAAAACATGCTGGGTAGCTACCACTTTGCAAGATTTTATCTAAAACATTGCATAGGATTAATAATTATTTTAGAAGATTTTAATCTAAAATATTAGATATGCCAGCAAATTTGGAAAAGTCAGCAGTGGCCACAGGACTGGAAAAGGTCCATTATCATTCCAATCCCAAAGAAAGACAATGCCAAAGAATGCTCAAAGTACTGGACAATTGCACTCATCTCACACGCTAGTAAAGTAATGCTCAAACTTCTCCAAGCCAGGCTTCAGCAATAGGTGAACCGTGAACTTCCAGATGTTCAAGCTGGTTTTAGAAAAGGCAGAGGCACCAGAGATCAAATTGCCAACATCTGCTGGATCATCGACAAAGCAAGAGAGTTCCAGAAAAACATCTATTTCTGCTTCATTGACTATGCCAAAGCCTTTGACTGTGTGGATCACAATAAACTGTGGAAAATTCTGAAAGAAATGGGAATACCAGACCACCTGACCTGTCTCTTGAGAAACCTATATGCAGGTCAGGAAGCAACAGTTAGAACTGGACATGGAACAACAGACTGGTTCCAAATAGGAAAAGGAGTACATCAAGGCTGCATATTGTCACCCTACTTATTTAACTCCTATGCAGAGTACATCATGAGAAATGCTGGGCTGGAAGAAGCACAACCTGGAATCAAGATTGCCAGGAGAAATATCAGTAACCTCAGATATGCAGATGATACCACCCTTATGGCAGAAAGTGAAGAGGAACTAAAAAGCCTCTTGATGAAAGTGAAAGTGGAGAGTGAAAAAGTTGTTAAAGCTCAACATTCAGAAAATGAAGATCATGGCATCTGGTCCCATCACCTCACGGCAAATTGGGGAAACAGTGGAAACAGTGTCAGATTTTATGTTTGGGGGCTTCAAAATCACTGCAGATGGTGATTGCAGCCATGAAATTAAAAGACACTTACTCCTTGGAAGGAAAGTTATAACCAACCTAGATAGCATATTTAAAAGTAGAGACATTACCTTGCCAACAAAGGTCTGTCTAGTCAAGGCTATGGTTTTTCCAGTAGTCATGTATGGATGTGAGAGTTGGACTGTGAAGAAAGTTGAGTGCTGAAGAATTGATGCTTTTGAACTGTGGTGTTGGAGAAGACTCTTGAGAGTCCCTTGGACTGCAAGGAGATCCAACCAGTCCATCCTAAAGAAGATCAGTCCTGGGTGTTCATTGGAAGGACTGATGCTAAAGCTGAAACTCCAGTACTTTGGCCACTTCATGTGAAGAGTTGACTCATTGGAAAAGACTCTGATATTGGGAGGGATTGGGGACAGGAGGAGAAGAGGACAGGACTACAGAGGATGAGATGGTTGGAATGCATCACCGACTCGATGGACATGAGTTTGGGTAAACTCCGGGAGTTGGTGGTGGACAGGGAGGCCTGCCGTGCTGCAATTCATGGAATCACAAAGAGTCAGACACGACTGAGTGACTGAACTGAACTGAACTGAATCTAAAATATTACTAAATAAATACTAAAGCACCTAAATAAAACTAAAAATTTAAGCTAAAAGAAAATTATCTAAGATATCCAAAATAGGAACAAGTGACTTCTCTCAGTTATTTCTCCCTAGTTAATCCACTGAAAGTTAATACAATGCAAGTTTTGGTCAACATTATGTGTAAGTTTTCAATCTTTCAATTTAGAATTTTTTCTATTAGGTTCCTGCCTATTTTATTCATCAACATTTTTTGATTCTAGGAAATGAATTTTTAAGGAAGGCTTGGAAAACTCTTAGGACAAACTTGGAGCCAAGATAAACTTATCACCCAGACAATTCAGACAGAAAGTTGTAGCTCATATAAACTCTAGTGTCCTTTCTACTCCTTTATCTTGAGAGAGGTTCTTAACGCTCTGTACTGGCCAACATTGGAGAGTAGGATTAGCAAAATGACTGGGATTAGAAAAGAAGGTGTGTGTGTAACATTACCATCCTCATGCCCTGCACCACCTGGCTGTGCCACAGATTTCAAAATTAAAGAATGGGGTAGGGAGTCATCAAAGATCAGATCAAATCAAAACTGCTTCTAGTGTATGTTCAAAGATGCCTGGCTTTCAAGATTATTCAGTTCAGTTCAGTTCAGTCACTCAGTTGTGTCCAACTCTTTACGACCCCATGAACCGCAGTATGCCAGGCCTCCCTGTCCATCACCCACTCCCGGAGTCCACCCAAACCCATGTCCATTGTGTCAGTGATGCCATCCAACCATCTCATCCTCTGTCGTCCCCTTCTCCTCCTGCTCTCCATCTTTCCCAGCATCAGGGTCTTTTCAAATGAGTCAGCTCTCCACATCAGGTGGCCAAAGTATTGGAATTTCAGCTTCAACATCAGTCTCTCCAATGAGCACCAAGGACTGATCTCCTTTAGGATGGACTGGTTGGATCTCCTTGCAGTCCAACGGACTCTCAAGAGTCTTCTCCAACACCACAGTTCAAAAGCATCAATTCTGCTGTGCTCAGCTTTCTCTATAGTCCAGCTTCCACATCCATGCATGACCACTGGAAAAACCGTAGCCTTGACTAGATGGACCTTTGTTGGCAAAGTAATGTCTCTGCTTTTTAATATGTTGTCTAGGTTGGTCATAACTTTCCTTCCAAGGAGCAAGCATCTTTTAATTTCATGGCTGCAGTCACCATCTGCAGTGATTTTGGAGCCCAGGAAAATAGTCTGACACTGTTTCCCCATCTATTTCCCACGAAGTTATGGGACCAGATGCCATGATCTTAGTTTTCTGAATGTTGAGCTTTAAGCCAGATTTTTCACTCTCTTCTTTCACTTTCATCAAGAGGCTCTTTAGTTCTTCACTTTCTGCCATAAGGGTGGTGTTATCTGCATATCTGAGGTTATTGATATTTCTCCTGGCAATCTTGATTCCAGCTTGTGCTTCCTCCAGCCCAGTGTTTCTCATGATGTACTCTCCATATAAGTTAAATTAGAGAACATTTATATTACTGTCATTTTTTTTAATCTAACACTCTGCTGACACTATCGGATTCAATATTTATAACTGAAGGTCCAGTGCCATCAACAAAAATAATATCTGCAATTACTCTCTCTATTCCACACTGACTATAAAAACAGGATCTCTTTGGGGACAATTTGGTCTATAGGGTAGGTCTGGGGAAAGCCTACAACAAAGATAACAGCATTCTTGCTTTATCATCTAGATTAATATGTAGTTGTCTAAATGCCATCATTTTCTTACAGATGTTATTTTCTTCATATAACCTTTACTATCTGATATTTTAATTCTAGCAGGTAAACATTTGGAACATTAATTCATTGCCTTAATCAGACAAGAAAGTTTTACATACAGTTTATATTCTTAAATATTATAGAAGTGAAGATAAATCAAAGGCAGGTTAAATACAGAAAAGTAAACCAGCTTTTTAAATATTGACTCATTTGTAACAAAAGTAACATTAAAATAAAAAATATTATACATTTTAAATTTGTAATCTTCTTTTGATACAAATACTTATAAGAATGGTAAAGACTACTACCTACTAACAAATTGATTTTTATTTGAGAAACTAAGACATAAAGACAATGCCTCCTGGACTGGGCTTCTGGTCAAGAAGCTGCAGTGTTTGATCAGCACATAAAGTCAGTTATGAGGAACCCAAGTGTGCTTGTTCACAGTGCATTTCTACTTACAACTCTTATAGCTGTTAACATGGGTTTGATTTATTTGTTTTATTTGTTACCTATTTGGGAGGGTTGGCATTCCTTTTATCATCCTAGATTCTTCTTAATAGCTAATTATTATTAAATATATATATATATATATATATATATATATATGACAAAGAAGTTGTATGGAGTGCCCTAAAAGTTTTAAATGACAATAAAGAGATTTTGTTTGGTTTGGTCTTAGGTCTCTTTGTCCTGTTATTGCTAACACAAAACTGATTATTGATAAACAGTGGTATTAGTTAAATCACTTAGTTTAGGTAAATATTCACTAATTGATCTTTAATCTATACTCTATATTTTAATCTATTCAAAAATCTATATTTTAATCTATTAAAATTTTTTCAACTATTCTTCTCAGCTTTGTACTGATTGCATTGCAGCATTCAAAGGACCTATTGACAATGTGCTATTAGCTAACCTCTAGACTACCATGAGAGGATATTTAATACTTTAAACGTTAATGGTATGTAGAAAAAGAAATTCTTTTGCCAGAAAATTTCTTTGTCAAATGTTATGAGGATTAAAGTAAATGATATATGTAAAGTACCTAGCATAAAGACATAGGAATATGTTTGGGTGCATGTGTGTGTTTCAAGCACCACAACTACTTTCACATGGACTGCTGCTGCTAAGTCGCTTCAGTCGTGTCCAAGTCTGTGCGACCCCAGAGACGACAGCCCACTAGGCTCCCCCATCCCTGGGATTCTCCAGGCAAGAACACTGGAGTGGGTTGCCATTGCCTTCTCCAATGCATGCAAGTGAAAAGTGAAAGTGAAAGTGAAGTCGTGCCCGACTCCTAGCGACCCCGTGGACTGCAGCCCACCAGGCTCCTCTGTCCATGGGATTTTCCAGGCAAGAGTATGGAGTAGGTTGCCATTGCCTTCTCACATGGACTACAATTCCCTAAAACAACACTAATTGTGATTATTATATTGATTCGAAGTTCAAGTCAGAAACATTTGTTTCTTTTTTCACTGAGAAAATATAAATACTCAAAGGAAATTTCTTTTCCTGCCATCAAATCTGTAGTCCACCCTCACCTGAATTCCTAAACTCTTCTCTCCTGTTAGAGCAAATGAACTTTTCATCCTTTTTTTCCAAGACCAGCCTCCACTGGTACAGTGGTTCCCATCCTCTCTTGCTTACTCAAGGTCTTTGTTCCCACAATTATACCTTCTCTCTCCTACAATGCCATCAGTTTTTCTCTCTGTGCTACAGCATTCCCAAGAACAGAAAACATTGTTTCTAATGTCTGAAAAGATCCTTTCCTACTATGTATTTCTCAGGAAATCAGTATATTTTGTATAGGTTGTATCATATTCCTCAGGAAAAGGTATGTTGAAGTCCTCCTAATTCTCAGTAACTCAGGATGTGATCTTGTTTGAAAATAAGGTCATTGCAGATGTAATTTAACTGGAGATGGGTGGGTCCCAATCTGATATGATTGGCATCCTTCCTTGAAGGTGGACATGTGAAGACACAGAGAAGAACATCATGGGACAATGAAGGCTGATAGTGGAGATAAGCAGCAGCAAGCCAAGGAATGTCAAAGATTATCAGCAAACTACCAGAAGCTGGGAAGATGAAAGGACAATTCCCCCTCAAGGTTTCAGAGGGAGTGTAGCCCCACCAACAACTTGTTTTCAGACTTCTAGCTTCCAGAACTGCATGCGGGACAATAAATGTTTGTTGTCTCAGCCACCCAATTTGTGGTACTTCATTATGGCAGCCCTAGAAACTAATATATCATTTGCTCATTGCACTAAGTTATTCCTAATAAGCAGAAAATATTATCTCTTATCACTTAACAATTCCCTTGACCCTAAAGCTAGCACTCTATTCCTTTGCTTCATTTTTATAGCAAATATCTTTTAACAGTTACTTTTAACTGTTGTCATCACTCACCCCACTCCCCCTTTCTCTAACGGTCATATTCTGGTCAGGACCCTCACCCCTTCCACTAGTCCCCAAAACCACTTTTGTCAAAGTAACTTATTGTACCTTATTTTTCTTCGAAACAAATAATGTTTATTTCTTAATTTTGCTACTTCCCATCTTCCTCACTGAAATATAAGTTCCAAAAAGACAAAGAATTGATGTATTTTTTCACTACAGTGCCTTTTCACTACAGTGTATTTTTCACTACAGTGCAGGTCCTGGCACTTGGCAGGTTCTTAATGGAATTTTGTGGAACCATGCAATTCACTTGCTTTTAGATTATTAATTACATGTGATACATAAAATTTCCATTTGGATATAAGCACTCTATTTATGGATGCTATAAATTTTACAAGTATTTTGTTAAAACTTTTCAAGTATTTAAAGATTATCAATAAAAAAGGTTTTTATGTTTTGTAAGCATACAGAACATAATTTTTAATGTTTTATCCTAATATTTATCCCAAGGTAAACTGTTATGTCTTTATTTTATTTTATACTTTCCAAAGCTATCAGAAGATAATAATCTTCATATTCAGCCTATGTATTAAGGAAAGGGTTTTTTTTTTTTTAACTTTTATCTTGCACATTTAGAAATGAAATGATTTGAAAACCAAAAGTCCTTCCTGTGATATCTAAGTGGGTAAATGATAAAATGCAAACTTTGGTAAAAGCTTTTCACTATCACATAAGTTTAATTCTTGTATCACCAACTCTATCTTATAATTCTATTGACATTTAAGATTATTATCTTAATATATTAAATGAAAAAATAACTTCCTGCTGGATATAAAGGCAATTTACAGATGAGGAATATTAAATCAGAGATATTATGCAAATGATACAATGAATGAATATTCCTTGCTTAGTTCAAGGCTCTGAGGAGCAGCAGAAGTTTTACACAATGAATTGAGTTGAAAGAGAAAATTAGGCAGCACTATTAAATGTGCTTATAGAATGCATTATCTAAACATGAACAAGAATATGATCACATTGGTCCATGATGTGACAGTACACAGTAATAAAACATCCATATCCACATAAACTTGTCTTTCCATTTTTCCATTGCTCTCCTTATCAGTAGTAAACAGTAGCTCAACAGCCAGATAAGGCAGCATATTAAACACATTGAAACTTTGCTAACTGCTGATATTGGGGCTACATTGTTTTACTTCTTGTCAAGTCCTCCATAGAAGAAGAGCACTATGTATTTTATTCAAGCTATTTTTAGGAATAGAGTAACATAATAATATTATTTAATCATCCATGTATGGACACAATAACAAAAATTGTATGAAAACTGTTTTATCTATGAAATAAACTCCTTGACAAATATGTCAGTGTTCTGATTTCAAGAAGAAAATGGATTCCAGAAATTTCAAGACCAAAAATTATACTAGACTGAACATAAAAATATTTATAAAAATACATCTACCTGCTGTTTTGTGGAATCTTATTTCAACCCTTTGTTTAACTCAAACTATCTTCTCTTCCCCCAAACTCTGCTTTCCCAACACTCCTCCTTACTTTCCAATCATTTTTCCCACCACTTCTCCCCCACATCCTGGACAAATGGAAGCGCTGTCTCTGCACTTACCTAAGGCCAGTCCTGTACATGAACTATGAATCCTTTCCTCTTCCTCCACCTCAGTCATTGCTCACCTATCGCCTCCTCTCTCTCCTCTACCCCCAGCTCATCTTCCTTGTTGGTTCTTCCCAGTAGCACTGAAACCCATCCATTTACGCCATGCTCCACTGGAGCTACTGCACTATGTCACTCCTCTCAGCCATAGTTTTGCAACTTCTCTTCAATGATCAACTCATGGGCTCAGCGACCTCATAGCTTCTCTCTTTTGCTGTGTCTCTGAGCAGCCTTTAGCATTGGCTGCTTACTCTTTTCTGGAAACAATCCAACCCCCTTCTTGTATGAAGCCACACTCTCCTGGTCTCCTCCTACTTTTCTAAACTCCTTATCAGTCTGTTTTGTTAGTATTAAAGGTTAGTCCTGTTTGTGCTTGTGTTAATTCCGTTAAATGATAGTATCCCTTCAAATCCTGTTCAAGAACCTTTCCTTCTTATTCCTGCTTCTTAAACAAGCTTATCTGTTCCCTTCCTGTCTATTACTACCTATTGTATGAGATGAATTGTGTCCTGTCAAAATTCATGTGCTGAAGTCCTAACCCCAGTACCTCAGAATAAGACTACATGTGGCGAATGCATAGGGTCTTTTAAAAGGTAATTCAGGAAACAGAAAGAGAAATTAAGGAAACAATTCCATTCACCATTGCAATGAAAAGAATAAAATACTTAGGAATATATCTACCTAAAGAAACTAAAGACCTATATATAGAAAACTATAAAACACTGATAAAAGAAATCGAAGATGACACAAATAGATGGAGAATATACCATGTTCACGGATTGGAAGAATCAATATAGTGAAAATGAGGATACTACCCAAAGCAATCTATAGATTCAATGCAATCCCTATCAACCTACTAATGGTACTTTTTCAGAGAACTAGAACAAATAATTTCACAATTTGTATAGAAATACAAAAAAACCTCAAATAGCCAAAGCAATCTTGAGAAAGAAGAATGGAACTGGAGGAATCAACCTGCCTGACTTCAGACTATACTATAAAGCTACAGTCATCAAGACAGTATGGTACTGGCACAAAGACAGAAATATAGATCAATGGAACAAAAGAGAAAGCCCAGCGATAAATCCACGCACCTATGGGCACCTTATTTTCAACAAAAGAGGTAAGAATATACAATGGAGAAAAGACAATCTCTTTAATAAGTGGTCCTGGGGAAACTGGTCAACCACTTGTAAAAGAATGAAACTCAAACTCTGTGGGAGAAAGCGAGGGTGGGATGATTTGAGAGAATAGCATTGAATCATGTATATTATCATATGTGAAGCAGATCACCAGTCCAGGTTCAATGCATGAGACAGTGCGCTCAGGGCTAGTGCACTGGGATGACCCTGAGGGATGGGATGGGGAGGTAGGTGAGAGGGGAGTTCAGGATGGGGGACACATGTACACCCATGCCTGATTCATGTCAGTGTATGGCAAAAACCATACAACATTGTAAAGTAATTAGCCTCCAATAAAATAATTTACAAAAAAAAAAAAGGTAATTCAAATGAGATCACAAGGGTGGACAGAAAACAACATAACTGATGTTCTTATAAAAAGAGGAGACTCTGGCACAGATAGACACAAAGGAAAGACCATGTGAAGATGCAGGGAGAGGATGGTCAAAGAGAGAAGCCACACAAGAAATCATCTCTGTTGACGCTGTGGTCTTGGACTTCTAACTTCCAGACCTATGAGAGTTCTGTCGTTTCAGCCCCTCAGTCTGTAGAATCTGGCTTTGGCAGCTTAGCAAACTAATACAAGACCTGTGAATTGGCCGACAGCTCCTAAATTCACTGGGCTTTCCTGGTGACTCAGATTGTAAAGAATCTGCCTGCAATGCAGGAGACCTGGCTTTGATCCCTGGCACAGGAAGATTCCCATTACTGTGGTATCAGGTCTAACCACAAAATTATATCCTACTGCCTACTGAGTCTCGCCACACAGATGTCTCAAAAATATTTCAAGAACTATATGCTGTTGCATCTAGTTGCCTGAACATGAAACATCTTCACCGTAGTAGACTCTACTTGAGCTCCAAGTCAAATCTGCTGATCCCACCTCTAACTCCAGTTTCACCTCAAGCAGTTCTCTCAGATTTTCTGCCTCAGGGTTTTATCCAAATTTCTAAGAACTTGTTCAGCAGCTATGAGTTAATGTCCCTGGAGTCAACAAACTAAAGAGATAGGAGAATTGGGGACTAAAGGCCCAGTCTCCAGTTTTCCAGAGAGACCCTGCTGCAAGATTTCAGTATGGTTCCTCACAGGATCCCCCCACAAGATTGTGCTCCAGTTTCTGCAGCAATGAAGAGCTCAGTGGTGCACACTTGATTGATTTTCCTCCTTCCTAAAATCAGCTTTTCTCCTTTCCTGACTAGGTCTCTCCATTTCCTCACTCTTTCTTTCTAGGATCTCCTCTAAATTAAACTTCCTGAACCCCAGTCCTTGTCTCAGACTTGTGTGTAGAGGAACTCACACTAAGACTGTCAATGTCATTCTCTTAGATCTCTCCTTTATCCATTTTATCTGGCCACCAATTATTAAATTCTGGTGATTCTACCATGGCTTTCAGGTCAGCCTACTCTCCCGGAATAAAAGCCCATTGCCTTTATTCTGGGTTCGGGCCATCATCAGCTATGATCTGGACAATGCTACAGTCTTCTAACTAACCTCCTTGCCTTGTGAATCACCCCTCACCAAATGGTTCTCCAGGGGAATGTCAGTGTGTGATTTCTAAATGGACTATCTGATCCTACTTACTCATAAAATCCTTCAAACATTTCCCATAATCTCTAACGTAATGTACTTAACATGATTTGCAAGGTCTTTTAGACTTAGTTTTCATCCCTAGTCTCATCTCTCATTTCTCACTTAAGCTAGTCTGATTAAGCTACTTTTAGATCTCTAACTAGCCATGCGATCTGTCACCCCAGGGCCTTTGCATGCTCTGCTCCTGCCTCTTGAAATGTCCTTCTCCACTCCCCATACCACTATCACTCATCTTTACCCTTCCTAGTTTAGTCAGTATTTACTCTTGAAAACATCTGATGTTTATTTTTTTTTGGTGAGTTGCCTCTCCTATGTGTTTTTAAAATATGTTATGCTATATTTTCATTGCCTGTTTATATATTCAGATCATACACTCAGTTACACTATTTGAGGGCTTTTTTCCCCCTGGGTATGAAGTACATCACATATTTTAGGTATTCAATAAATACTGGTAAAATAAATTAATTAATAAATACAAGTAACATTGTTAAATAATGTTATAAAATATTTTTAATAACAAAAAACTGGCAAACAAGTTTTCAGATCATATAGAAAGTGTTGAAGCAAACCACAAGGAAGATTAATAAATAGAAACTCTATAAAAATCTAGGACAAAAGTTCTATCTTCAGAAATCTTTGACACCGTTATTGCTGTAACTGTGGATACATGCCTACTCAGATTCTTTTAATCTATTACTTAGAAAGCAATTTGAAAAGTTTGTAGGAGAAAGAAATGGCAGCCCACTCCAGTATTCTTGCCTGGAAAATCCCAGGGATCACGGAGCCTGGTAGGCTGCAGTCCATGGGGTCGCAAAGAGTGGAACACGACTGAGTGACTTCACTTTCACTATTCTAAAAAATCTAATACATAATTTTCAGCGATGTTGGGTTTATTCTTTGCTAATTAAAAAAAAAAGAAAAGTTTGTAATACAAAGCAGGCATTTTCAAATGGAAATTTAAATCAATCCTGCAGATTAGTGAATTTTTAAATAACTTTAAATGACATGGCTTTAATTTATGACCTCACCCAATGAAACAATAATGTGCTGAACAGGACTAGCCTTTCAGTAGAGCTGCTGCTGCTGCTAAGTTGCTTCAGTCGTGTCCAACTCTGTGCAACCCCAGAAATGGCAGCCAACTACACTCCTCTGTCCCTGGGATTCTCCAGGCAAGAATACTGGAGTGGATTGCCATTTCCTTCTCCAATGCATGAAAGTGAAAAGTGAAAAGTGAAAGTGAAGTCACTTAGTTGTCCTCAACTCTTAGTGACCCCATGGACTGCAACCTACCAGTCTCCTCCGTCCATGGGATTTTCCAGGCAAGAGTACTGGAGTGGGTTGCCATTGCCTTCTCCACAGTAAAGCTGAGAAAGAAGTAAAATCTGTTTCAGGCCTTGGACTCCATGACTTATTCTCTTGATGCTTCCACCTCAAGTCTTGCTCTAAAATCAGCAGCCTTCTGTGTCTGTTCACCACTCTGTCCCTTGGTAAATGTAAGAATCTTGGCAGGATGTCCTGCTGAACTGCCCTTTCCAGCTATCAACCTTCTAAACATCATATAATTATCACCACTCCCCGTCTCTTGGCCTTGCTGGACAAAACAATGCCAGCACTTGAAACCATGAGTAGGAATTTCCAGTCAGCTAAAATGGAGAGGCAGTTTTCTTGGCAACTACCAGTCACTCTGGGTAAGTGGTTCCCATCCAGAAGCATCAAAAAGCCCTTCCTAGCAGGTACCCTATTATCAGGGCATCATTGCAGCCACATAATCCAGCTAAAGTTCTCTGCCGGAGACAAAGCTTTATTTCTCGTCAGCCTCTTAACAATAATGCTTAGTTTCTCTCAAGAGAGAGACAGGGCACCGCTGAAAAACCCTCAGTTGTACATATACTGCCATCACTATTTGAAAAAACTGCTATAGTAATCCATTTCTTAAAAACACTATATTTGAGACTGTTCAATTATTTTGATCCTCAATTTAGCAGGCAATAACTTAGTCACCAAAACTAAGTGCAGAGTTGATTCTAAGGGGTAGTTAATGATATCATACAAATTTCAAAACTACAATTCTTTCATTTATTCAACAAAAGTTTTTTAAGAGTGCCTTTTTTGTGCCTGCCAGGCACTTTTCTATGTACTGAAGGATTGCCTGTTTAAAAAAAAAAAAGAGCAAAATACTTACTTTCTCAGAGTTCATATTTTACAAGAGGAAGAATGAAATAACACATATAATTCATTTTTAAAAACACTCATATAATGAGTCATGGTATAGTTATTAAATATCATCTTCCCCCAAAATAAAATTTTGACGATCTGAAAATATATATACATAATGGTAAGTGGGGGAAAAACAAAGATACAAAACTATATACACTATATTTATATATATATAAATACCAAAGTTTTTAAATAATACAGGCATATATAGACATAGATATAGCTTCTAGATACGGCTAGATACAGATTAGGTTTTTATAAAGTATAAATATACACTAACAGTTACTAGTGTTATCTTTGGCATGAAATTACCAACAATATTTATTTTTTATATTTCTGATATTTTCTAAAATCTCATAATGAATACTCTTTTAATAGTAGCAAATGAATATAATGAATATTTTTAAATGCAAAAATATAGATCAAGATGAAACTTTATTCATAATTGTTAAAAGTTGGAGGCAACCAAGATGCCCTTCAGTACATGAGTGGATAAATAAACTGTGGTCGATCTATACAATGGAATACTGTTCAGTAATAAAAAGGAATGATCTATCAAGCAATAGAAGTCATAGATGAAACTTCAGTACATACTGATATATGAAAGAGGCCCTAATCTGAAAAGGCTACATATTTTATGATTCCAATTATATGATATTCTGGAAAGGGTAAAATAGTCTGGAGACAGTAAAAAGATCAGTGGTTACCAGTGACTCAGGTAGAAGGAAAGATGAATAGGCAGAGCACAGAGGATTTTTAGGGCAATGAAATTGTATTGCATGATACCTCTAACGGTGGATACATGTCATTGAAAAGTGAAAGTGAAGTTGCTTAGTCATGTCCAACTCTTTGACCCCATGGACTGTAGCCAACCAGTCTCCTCCATCCATGGAGTTTTCCAGGCAAGAGTACCGGAGTGGGTCCCCTCCTTCTCCAGAGGATCTCCCCAACCCAAGGATCAAACCCAGGTCTCCCGCATTGCAGACAGACGCTTTACTGCTTTACTGTCTGAGCTACCAGGGAAGCCCAAACATGTCATTACATGTTGTCAAAACCCATAGAATTTGCAACACAAGTAGTTAACCTTTATGCAACCTGTGGCTTTTAGTTAATAATAATGAACCAATATTGACTTATCATTGTAACAAATGCACCCCACATTAAGGATAGAGAAAACTGGGGGAATGGGAGGGGAATTATGGAAATCTCTGTAATTTCCATTCATTTTTCTGTAAGCTATTTTTTTAAGATATAGTCTATAATGAACTTCATTTTGACCTTCCAGTGTACAAAACCCTATATAAAATAATGGTTCCCAGATCTTGGAACTTCAGAGGCCTGTAAAATTTCCCAAAAAGAGTCAGGAAGAGACAAAGAGTTTTCCACTTTCCTTCGCCAAATAAACACATTAAATCTACATGTGTATATGAAATACACACACACTCACTCTTTCCATAATATCCCTTACAAGGGAAGGATGTTTTATCACTCAGAATGTAATTTTTCTTTAAATGCAATAAATTTCACCTTATGAAAAACCCACTCCATTTTGTGACTTCTCTGATTTCACTGTGCCCTTGTGAACACCTGACCCACATGTGTTGGGAATCCTTGGTATATGACCCAACGTTTTATCCAACTACAATCCAGGAATGGAGAGGAATATGGTACAAAAATCAAGACTCTGCAGTCTGGACTTCTGTAGGATGGAGAATCCATCTCCTGAAGTCAGTTATTATTGAGCAGTTGGCTGGTTGCATGTTCTCCACTGTTCTTTCTCATTCGTCATGATTGTGAAATCATGCAAAATGTTCAAATGCTAATGTCTTACAGACAGTGAATTAGCAGTCATTTGATTTGTTCTTGTCCTTAAAGTTCTCACATCTATGCCTGTGAAACAGAACAAAAAGCGTATCTTCACAGAAGAAATCTTCTGATAAAACCTTTAGACTATGGTTCACTGCAGAATCAATGAAGTGATGATCACATAGTGCCAGAGGAGGCAGGTGTTTTACTCACCAGTGACCTCAAGTAGGTACTCACTGCTCCTCGACAAGAAGAGGCTCAGAACTTTCAGATCCAGTCCCATGGTCCACTACTTCTTCCACAAGCTCTCATCTCTGGCCCAGGCCAGCACATCACAAGGTGTGATTTAGCTAGAATTTACCTCTATCTCGGACAGGGAGTAGCAAGTGAGGAGCATCTGCATTGAGGGACAGGAATCACACCCACCTGTTAGTTATGAGTCATTTTACACAATTATAGGAAATGGCAAAGTTTTCTTCAGGGCACAACCTGCAGGGATATTTCTGATCCCACCATCCAGCTAAATTCTTTTGCTACTAGAGTCAGGCAAGTGGCGAGCATGAACACGTGCTCAGTTGTGTCCAACTCTTTGGCGACTACATGGACCATAGCCCATATCTATGGGCTATAGAGCCAGGCTCCTCTGTCCATGATACTTACCAGGCAAGAATACTGGAGTGGGTTGCCATTTCCTACTCCAGAGGATCAGCCCAACCTAGGGATTGAACCTGCATCTCTTGTATTTCCTGCATTAGCAGGCAGATTCTTTACCACTGGTGCCACCCAAGGCAAGTGTGGACTTCTGGAGTTATGCGAGCCTTTAATGGCAAACTCACACACAGCCTTCCCCTCTTCTTCAATCTCAAGGCAGTGAGGACAAATCCACTTTCTTTCTCTCACACTCACAACAGTGACGGAGTTGGGCTTCTCCTCAGCACTTGATTGCTATTCTGGGAAGAAAGCAGTGTGGCCATATCCATTCATCTGACTCCTTCTCTGTAGACTGACAAAAAGAAAATGGATGACCTCATCTGGCCATTCCAGTTCCACAGAATTTACTCCAAATTAAAGAGAAGGTTCAGTTACAAATTGTGAGGATCAAGTTGCAGGTAATACTTAATGCCTCTATGAAGCAAGAGAAAACTGATCTTTGCTTTAGGCATCCTTTCAAAAACAGGGAGCGTCATGCAACTGGTAAAAGAGATCAGATGGGCTATGATATAGTCTAATGCGCCCATTGTGTTCTATTTAAATTATTTGACTTCACTCACTGACCACTGTCTCTGCTTAGTTAATGTCTCAGACTTGGGGGTAAAATGGCCATATTCTACATACTGACAAACTGACCTGGTACATAATAACCATGCAATGTTAATAAATGAGCCTCAGCCCAGACAACTCACGGAAGTACAGAACATGCCAACACAGCAAAATTCCAGCTGGCAATCTGGGACTCTCACAGCAAACTAGAACAAGTCCTTCCTTCTCCATACTCACTAATGTAGGCTTATGCCCTAAGTCACTTTCCTGATATGATTATTTTTTTTCAGTCTTCAGAACCACCAGGAAAACACCAGTTGCTTGACTCCTCTGTACTCCTAACAAAATTACTGAAGATCTTTGAGCCGGCTTTCTTAATTCCCTCTGCATTGATTTGTTCCAACAGATAATTCTAGTGGGACTGAGTTTTGGCAACAAAAGACAGAGGACCCAGACTAGGCATCTTGCCTAAACCTGAGGACCAGAGTCACTTTTATTATAGCATTGACACATCTTGCTTTAAAAAAAGGTAAACCCCATACTCTCCCACCTTTCCTATTCTGATAATCCCAAACCTCCCCCTTTCTGGTCTTCTGTCTTCCAGATATACTAGTTAATATCTTATCTACATTGCTAAGAATGATGTGTTAATGTCCTGTTTGCCAATCCCAGCTTAACCTCCTTTCCAAATTCTTCTTCTTTCAGAGAATGCACTGCTCAGGTCTTATCATAGCAGTAAACATTAATTTTACTTTGTATTTATTGTAGTAACCTCTAGGTAAAATGGTAAAGTAAGTTTTCTTTCTCAGAACCTCTCTCAACTTTGGTCCCAGGCGCACACTTCAGATTTCCATGTTTTCTCTATTCTTCCCTCTAATATAATTAACTTTCCAGAAAATAAATCATTCACTCTATGATATAGGATTGGCAAAACTTATCCCCTCTCCAAAGATGTTCGCTTTAACAGAGAACCAAAATCTCAGTTTCCAGCTCTAGAAATACAACATCTGTAAGAGGTCTTAGGGAAAGATACCTTTAAATCATACCCTTTAGGACAGAGTATTCACATTGGCCATAACATCCTACTTCATGAGTTAATATCAGTTTTTTTTAATCAGATAAAAGAGAAGCAAATAAAAATATCAAGGTCAGAATCACTTACAGTAAAGGTAAATAATGTTTCTTAGAATTTTCATTCCTGTTATACATATGTATGTATAACATGTATGTGTGTATGCTGCTGCTGCTAAGTCACTTCAGTCGTGTCCAACTCTGTGTGACCCCAGAGACGGCAGCCCACCAGGCTCCCCCATCCCTGGGATTCTCCAGGCAAGAATACTGGAGTGGGTTGCCATTTCCTTCTCCAATGCATGAAAGTGAAAAGTGAAAGGGAAGTTGCTCAGTCATGTTGTATGTGTATATAATTATATATAAAAAGTATAAAGGCATTTTTATAGTGTTCATCACCAAAAAATGGAATTAACATGTCTGGCTTACACCTTTAACAGGTGCTTCTGAAACTATCAGTTGCATAAAACCAACATTTTTCAATTTCCAGTCTCAGACCAACACTTAAAAAAAAATACAATAAAAAGAAATAACTAGCAGAATGATGTTAACACACATAAAACTACACTGTTACATTCCTATCTTCCTATCTTAACCATCTTTTCTCAATTGCTGTATTTATTTCATAATAGGCTGGTTAAGAAACAGTTTGAGGGCTGGCGCTGGCCTACAGCCTACACTTTGGAGAGCACCGCTTTAGGATACACATTCCTCAGGTGGGGAGCATGTTTTGGTCACCTGTGCACCTCCTCGGGTAGCACAGAGTGGGCACAGTTAGCACAGACTGATTGCTGGTTAAGTTGAGTCAATTAACCTATTAACAGATGGCAGCTTTAGCAGTAAATAACTCATTTACCCAGTGAAAAGACTATTTTTTTGCATTCAGAACTCAGGCAATAGAAACTGGCTAAGATCAGCTCATCCTAATCAGTAGTCTATGGCAGACATGGTTCATAATGACGATGTTAATTATTCTTCTACATTAAATGGCAATCATGCTTTTTTTTTCCGTATCAGCAGTTTACAACTTACCTTCATTAATTAGAATGGCATCACTTACAAAGTAAATAACATATGATCAAAACAAAGCCAAAATTAGAGATAGAACCATTTTAGCTCTAAAATGACCAAGAACTTCAGTGTTGAACTTTGATACACGATTCACAGATAATTTACAGAAAGTAGTTAGTGGTGTTGCTAAGACTAGCTCTATTTTTTAGAGCAGACGGGAATTTGAAAAATATTTTTTAAGGTTCCCTTCCTTGAGATGCAGATAAGTATGTAAGTTGCTACCAGAAGTCTTTATAAGGAAGAGATTGAGAGATGTCTGAGACGTGAAGTCTAAAACTGGGCTAGGGCAACACTGGAGATTCCATTAAACCTTTTAATTATTGCATAGCACATATAGAATAATGATTTCAAATCTCAACAAAACTATCAGCTAGCCTAAAGAGAGGACATCTAAAAGGTCCTGGGGAAAGGATTTTCCAGACTTACGTGTGTTCCTAATCGTAGCTGAGGCTTGAAAAAAATGTATGCTGAATTTACTTTATTCCCTTTTTGCCAGTGGAGTGTAAACAAAGATGCCTATGGTGTCCCTCTTTAAAGACATGGAACAGAGATATGCTAGCTGTAAATGAGTCACCCAGTCTGGATGGGAGCTACAGCCACAGTGCCCAGATTAGGGCCGTGACCCCATGTCCTAGAATGTCTGGCCACCAAAGGACAGCCTTGTCATGGAAGCATGGTACTTTTTTTTTTTTTGAAGGTGAAGTTATTCTACTTCTTTCATAAAAGAAATAAAGTAAGATTATGTGAGTCAGATCAACATTAGAGCCTCACATATTAACTCTTAATCAGGTAACGCTATGATTTCAACTTTCTTTTATCCTACAATATAATACTCTGTAAGAAAGGATGTGTGAAGTAAAATGGCTACTCAAAAAATTTTTTATATAAAGACAGAATTTTCCATAAAGATGGTGACTTAATGTGTATCATGTCATAGTACAGACATACAGTGGTCATTTGTCTTGCTTTACAGAAAACATACTGTGTAGAAAATGAGAAGTGCTAGTTGTATTAGCCAAAATACAATTATTCACCAACATTTTTATTGTGCCAGTTTGTTTCTCCCATCACACATGCATACACATACACACAAACACACAATTAAATCACACAATATAAAACTTGACAAAACAGCCCTTCCTTTTGAATACTAGTACAATTGCTAGCATTCCAGGTAAGAGAATTTTTCAAAATGTTTTACAAATTCCCTCCTACTACACATTTATAAAACTAATCACTCACCTTCAGAGGATATTATGGATCCAATTCCAATATTTTACTTAATAACAGGTGAGTAAAGAGCACAAATCAAAACTTTATCCTGTCATTCCTCTCTGAACCATGGTACTAGGTAACCCAATAGGTGAAAGAAGCATCTCAATAAAAATACTTGAGCTAATAAAAATACTTTAGCCAAATGATAGAGCATCAGCCTTTTTGTGACCCACAACAAATGATTTGAGGCAATTAGTGTCAAGGTCTGCTAAAAGTCAGAAACACAGTCAGATATAACGGGTCCATTGAACTAAATCTGAGTCTGACCAAGCTCCTGGATCCAGCTGCCAATGTTCAGGAAATATGGAGGGTAAACATGTTGAACTTCACCATGAGGATGCAATCAAAAAAGTCCAGGCTGCAAGACACTTTAGTGAAATAGCCTAGGTTCTTCAACAAACTATAAGGCAGAGACGAGAATGGAGGATAAACCTGTAGATTAAAAGAGACAAAAGATATCAGTTTTTAATAGGCAAAATCAACTACAGTATGATAATACATACTTAAGTGACAAAATCAAAAAGAGGGAAGTGATTACCTTTGGAGAGAGCGGCAGGGGTATGGGACAGGTCACCTGGAGGGCTTTCTGGAGTTGTTGGCATAACTTTATATTTTGACACAGGTAGTAGTTAAAACAGTATTTGGCTTATAATAATTCAGAGTTATACTATTCTTTTGTGTGGTTTTTCTGGATCTGCATTTTATTTTACAATAAAAAAAGGAAAAATATATAAACCTTGTGATAGGAAAAAAGAACAGATCTGTTTGACACCTCATCACTCACTTGGAAAATAGCACAGAAGCTCACAGGAATATCTTCCTGCATGATTTACAAGTATTACCTTCTCTAAAATGAAGGACTCTTTCCCGTAAGTAGTGCTTGAGTTTTAAATTCCTCACATATTTCCAAAGTACACAGCTGAAACTAGCCCTGTGGTTAGCTATCACATCTGAGTCAGATATCAGCCTTACGAGCAATAAAAAATCACACAAATATTTTACAGAAAGTCTAGGTAAAACCTGCCCCTAGTTTCTGGCTATCAGCTATGATAATGGCTTCCCAGCTTGTGTTCCTGACCTCTTAAAATCCTCTCCACATTGCAGTAAGTATGCTTATTTTTTAAAACTAAATGAGAATGGTATGAGCACTTAAGGAAAAAGCCAAGTGTTTCTTCGAGGTGTAAAGCTACACCTCGTCTATGACCCATCAATTTCATTCCCAGGGATTTGCTCAAGAGAAATGAAATGCACCCTGTGCCCATGGGTGCAGGACTCACAGGTGCAGAGGGTTGACTGTTGTATACCATTGTGCCTAAGGGTCTTGAGAATCCATGGATTTTGGAATCCACAGGGCTCCTTGACCCAATGTCCAGAGATACAAGGGGACAGCTATATATAATTACAAAAACATCTGTACATAAATTCTCTTCACAACTTTATTCATAATTGTCAAACATTCAAGACAACCCATCGTAAATTGTGGGATAACAATAGAATACAACCCCAAAATAAAAAGGAATACGTTACTGATACATGTAACATGGATGAATTTCAAAGACTCTCTTCAATGAAAGACAGTTTACACAAAAGAGCACATACTGTATGAAAATATACATAATATATGAAAACTTCTACAACAGGCTACACTACTCTCTAGTGGAAAAATTGAATATAGTAGTTTTCTCCGGGACAGTGGGTATGAATATTAACTGGAAAAAACCACAAGGTTCTAGTGTGATGGTAGAAGCCTATATTTCAATAGGGATTTGAGGTACACAGATGAAAGAATTTGTTGATGTCAGCAATGTATGTATTTCATTATATGTAAAATTTCCATCAAAATAAAAGGAACCAAATTCTGTCATCTGGGTCTATTTCCTTTGTCTTCCACTGCTAACTGATATAACTATGCCTAATGTCTTTTTGCAGTAAAAGGTTGAGGCGTTCTTCAACAAAGTTTTCAGTACTGTATGTAATCCTATCTTTTTGCAAGATTTGGAATTTCACTTTGCAAATGACTTGCCTTTTATCCTGGCATCCAAAAATTAGTCAGAGGGTGGTAGAGAAGGCAATCTGCTGGCTTCAAAATCTGTTAAAGGAAGGAATGTGTAAGGGGAGATTAGTTGTAAGTAGAAAGTCATCAGTAAACATTTTCATGTTAAGAGGACTTTTGCTCCTCTATGCAAATTTGTAACTATACTTGGGGGACCCCCCTTAATGAAAACTTGGAGAGCAAGCAAGAACTCCCTACATGCTTATCCCAAGTTCCTTTAGTGAATGTTATTAAGACTAATTGATCCACTTGGCAGAACGTTGAATCATGATTCTATTTGAGCAAGCAAAACTATTAATCTCCTTTAATACATGTATCTTTTATTATCAAATAATTGCAACTCTTTATTCAAAGTCTACTGATTTATGTGTTTGTATCATCTAAAAAACACCTTCACAGAAACATTAGAAAATTGTTTGACCAAATATCTGGGTATAGTGCCCTAACAAAGTTGACACATATAATTAATCATCACTGTTATCACATGAAATGTAATGAAATTTAATACTGTTTGGAGGATCAAAGGAACTTACCTTGAGTGTTAGTTAAGCTTCAATAGAAATCCACCTCCTAAAATTGTGTTATCTTAGATAACAGGTTTCTGATTTCTTAGCCTCTAACAATATAAAGTTTGCTCTCCTTAGTGAGATTATTGTGAGCATTAAATGAGTTAATTAATAGTGTTTAACATATCATTGACTGCTGAATATGTATTATCATCGTGACTTTACTTTGACTGCTGAATATGTATATCAAAATTTCTTCATCTTTATTTTATAATTGAGTTACTAAGTAATATAATAAATTTTTTGTCTGTTTTCCCCTCAAATCACGTTAACAAATGAGCTTGCATTCTTTAAGCTCGTTTACTAGAAGAAATATTATAGTATATAAAACTATCTGTTAAATTGGCTGCCTGTTTTCTTTTAGGCCCCAAACTTCAAAGAATAGGGGTTCCCTGGTGGCTCAGACAGTAAAGAATCTGCCTGCAATGCAGGAGACCTGGGCTTGATCCCCTGGAGAAGGGAATGGCAACCCACTCCAGTGTTCTTGCCTGGAGAATTCCATGGACAGAGGAGCCTGGCAGGCTATAGTCCATGGAGTCACAAAGAGTTGGACATGACTGAGTGACTAGCGCTTTCTATTAAGAAGTGAACTTATTAAGTATAACTGGTTTTATATGTGTCACTCCACCATTCATACCCTACCCGTGTTTGGATCTACCTAGTTTGGAACAACTTTAACCAGGATGAACATTATGAAAATTGAGCAATCCATCAACCATTCCTCTTAAGAATGTTTCTATTTTTAAACTGAGGTCATAGAACCACCATTGTTTCACAATAGGATCATCTGTCTAGAAAGGTTAACTATTAAAAGCAAAGATATAACTCTGTTGAAAAATGATGTGATTTACAACAGCGATCTATGCTGTTAAGTAATAATCTTCACCATTTTGGAACTTTACATAGGTGAAATTAGGGTTATTTAATTAAGTAAAGGAGAAATATCAATAACCTCAGATATGCAGATGACACCACCCTTATGGCAGAAAGTGAAGAGGAACTAAAAAGCCTCTTGATGAAAGTGAAAGAGGAGAGTGAAAAAGTTGGCTTAAAGCTCAACATTCAGAAAACGAAAATCATGGCATCCGGTCCCATCACTTCATGGGAAATAGATGGGGAAACAGTGGAAACAGTGTCACTGCAGATGGTGACTGCAGCCATGAAATTAAAAGATGCTTACTCCTTGGAAGAAAAGTTATGACCAACCTAGATAGCATATTGAAAAGCAGAGACGTTACTTTGCCAACAAAGGTCCGTCTAGTCAAGGCTATGGTTTTTCCAGTAGTCATGTATGGATGTGAGAGTTGGACTGTGAAGAAGGCTGAGAGCCGAAGAATTGATGCTTTTGAACTGTGGTGTTGGAGAAGACTCTTGAGAGTCCCTTGGACTGCAAGGAGATCCAACCAGTCCATTCTGAAGGAGATCAGCCCTGGGATTTCTTTGGAAGGAATGATGCTAAAGCTGAAACTCCAGTACTTTGGCCACCTCATGCAAAAAGTTGACTCACTGGGAAAGACTCTGATGCTGGGAGGGATTGGGGGCAGGAGGAGAAGGGGACGACAGAGGATGAGATGGCTGGGTAGCATCACTGACTTGATGGGCGTGAATCTGAGTGAACTGCGGGAGTTGGTGGTGGACAGGGAGGCCTGGCGTGCTGCGATTCATGGGGTCGCAAAGAGTCGGACACGACTAAGTGACTGGACTGAACTGAACTGAACATGGTAATAATATATCTTATCAATAGATGCTAAAATTGATAGGTGAAGGTGGGATAAGGAATGGGAAGGTGGATTCAGATTTTACCTGATCTCAAGGTGTCACCCCACAAATATTTATTAATTAAAATGAAAAAAAGCAATACTATAATAGAAAAACCAGACAGATCCGTTGTGAAAAAGTGATCAATGTTAACTCCATCAGAAATGGGACAATTAGCCACAGTGTGTCACCTAATAGGGTACAAGGACAATTACTTGCCATAGAATTACTGTTTTGCCTTGTTCATGTATAAAATATTTCTGTACACGAATGGTGTCAATTACACATTTGTCCAAGTATCATTGAGCATTTTAGAGGTAAAAAGATAAGGAAATTAAGTGACACTTTCATATGAATTTTTCTCATTTTTAAAAATGTGGGCTGTGTGTGCTTAGTTGCTCAGTCACATGTGATCTTTGCAACCCCCATGGACTGTAGCCCACCAGCCGCCTCTGTCCATGGGATTCTCCAGACAAGTACACTGGAGTGGGTTGCCATGGCCTCCCCCAGGAGATCTTCCCAACCCAGGAATCGAACCCATGTCTCCCGCATTGCAGGCAGATTCTTGACCATCTGAGCCACCAGGGAAGCCATTTTAAAAATAATATGTGGTTATCATAGAAAATTAGGAAAATACAGATAAGCATAAAGAAGAAAAGAATCACCAAATCTCTCTCAATTCCCACACTGCAGAACCTTAAATTAGAAGTTGCAAATAAAAGACCCAAGGTACAAAATATATCAGATATAAAATTGAGTTATGAGACAAACCACCAAAATGAAATTTCAAAGGGAATATTCAAGAATTACATACACACTGGGCCTTCTTCCTGGATCAAAAAGAGTTGAAGTGGAGAGAAACATGTGAGGAAGTTTCCTTTGGGAAGAGCTTCTCAGACAAAGGTCACAGTGAGTCCATTAGCAAAGGTCACTGTTCAGAGCCCTGGCTTAAATCACTTTCTATATCCTCAGGCATATTGAAGGCCTTCAGGTAATCATGACCCATAATTATGTCCTCAAAACCAAATCCCTGGGTTTAGTAAACTTCCCCAGTTGAATAACCTGTCTGAGCCAGACTGAAAAATGATAACTACCTGTCAGTGACAGCTACTCAGATGCTCACTATTTCATGAGTTTGTTTCTGTAATGTTCAGTCTTCATGGAGGTAAACTGTATACTCTCTGGTATAGGATTTTGCTTAGTTTGTTGTGTTTTATTTGGTTTTGTTTTCGTACTGTGCAACATGGGGAAAGAGACGAAGAGTAAGCAAAGCCTCTTTCCTTGATTTTTTTTTCACTTTATTTATTTATTTTTTTGGAGGCTAAGTACTATATAATATTGTATTAGTTTTGTCATATATTGACATGAATCTGCCACGGGTGTACATGTGTTCCCCATCCTGAGCTCCCCACCCACCTCCTTCCCCATCCCATCCCTCTGGTTCATCCCAGTGTACCAGCCCTGAGCACCTTGTATCATGCCTCAAACCTTCACTGGTGATCCGTTTCACATATGATAATATACATGTTTCAATACCATTTTCCCAAACCATCCCACCCTCGCCCTCTCCCACAGAGTCCAAAAGACTGTTCTATACATCTGTGTCTCTTTTGCTGTCTCGCATACAGGGTTATCGTTACCGTCTTTCTAAATTCCATATATATGTGTTAGTATACTGTATTGGTGTTTTTCTTTCTGGCTTACTTCACTCTGTATAATAGACTCTAGTTTTATCCACCTCATTAGAACTGATTCAAATGTATTCTTTTTAATGGCTGAGTAATACTCCAAAATCACTGCAGATGGTGATTGCAGCCATGAAATTAAAAGACGCTTACTCCTTGGAAGAAAAGTTATGACCAACCTAGATAGTATATTCAAAAGCAGAGACATTACTTTGCCGACTAAGGTCCGTCTAGTCAAGACTATGGTTTTTCCAGTAGTCATGTATGGATGTGAGAGTTGGACTGTGAAGAAGGCTGAGCACTGAAGAATTGATGCTTTTGAACTGTGGTGTTGGAGAAGACTCTTGAGAGTCCCTTGGACTGCAAAGAGATCCAACCAGTCCATTCTAAAGGAGATCAGCCCTGGGATTTCTTTGGAAGGAATGATGCTAAAGCTGAAACTCCAGTACTTTGGCCACCTCACGCGAAGAGTTGACTCATTGAAAAAGACTCTGATGCTGGGAGGGATTGGGGGCAGGAGGAGAAGGGGACGACAGAAGATGAGATGGCTGGATAGCATCACTGACTTGATGGATGTGGGTGTGAGTGAACTCCGGGAGATGGTGATGGACAAGGAGGCCTGGTGTGCTGCGATTCATGGGGTCGCAAAGAGTCGGACACGACTGAGCAACTGAACTGAACTGAATACTCCATTGTGTATATGTACCACAGCTTTCTTATCCATTCATCTGCTGATGGACATCTAGGTTGCTTCCATGTCCTGGCTATTATAAACAGTGCTGCAATGAACACTGGGGTACACGTGTCTCTTTCAATTCTGGTTTCATCAGTGTGTATGCCCAACAGTCATAAGGCACTGTCATAAGGCAGTTCTATTTCCAGTTTTTTAAGGAATCTCCACACTCTTCTCCATAGTGGCTGTACTAGTTTGCATTCCCACCAACAGCGTAAGAGGGTTCCCTTTTCTCCACACCCTCTCCAGCATTTATTGCTTGTAGAATTTTGGATCTCAGCCATTTGGACTGGTGTGAAATGGTACTTTGTTGTGGTTTTGATTTGCATTTCTCTGATAATGAGTGATGTTGAGCATCTTTTCATGTGTTTGTTAACCATCTGTATGTCTTCTTTGGAGAAATGTCTATTTAGTTCTTTGGCCCATTTTTTTATTGGGTCGTTTATTTTTCTGGAATTGAGCTGCATGAGCTACTTGTATATTTTTGAGATTAATTCTTTTTCAGTTGCTTCATTTGCTATTATTTTCTCCCATTGTGAAGGCTGTCTTTTCACCTTGCTTATAGTTTCCTTTATTATGCAAAAGCTTTTAATTTTATTTAGGTGCCATTTGTTTATTTTTGCTTTTATTTCCAATATTCTGGGAAGTGGGTCATAGAGGATCCTGCTGTGATTTATGTTGGAGAGTGTTTTGCCTATATTTTCCTCTAGGAGTTTTATAGTTTCTGGCCTTACATTTAGATCTTTAATCCATTTTGAGTTTATTTTTGTGTATGGTGTTAGAAAGTGTTCTAGTTTCATCTTTGTACAAGTCATTGACCAGTTTTCCCAGCACCACTTGTTAAAAAGATTGTCTTTTCTCCATTTTATATTCTTGCCTCCTTTGTTGAAGATAAGGTGCCCATAGGTGTGTGGACTTATCTCTGGGCTTTCTCTTTTGTTCCATTGATCTATATTTCTGTCTTTGTGCCAGTACCATACTGTCTTGATGACTGTAGCTTTGTAGTATAGTCTGAAGTCAGGCAGGTTGATTCCTCCAGTTCCATTCTTCTTTCTCAAGATTGCTTTGGCTATTTGAGATTTTTTGTATTTCCATACAAATTGTGAAGTTGTTTGTTCTAGGTCTGTGAAAAATACATGGACACGGTATATTTCACCATCTATTTGTGTCCTCTTTGATTTCTTTCACCAGTGTTTTATAGTTTTCTATATGTAGGTCTTTTGTTTCTTTAGGTAGACATATTCCTAAGTATTTTATTCTTTTCGTTGCAATGCTGAATGAAATTGTTTCCTTAATTTCTCTTTCTATTTTCTCATTATTAGTGTATAGGAATGCAAGGGATTTCTGTGTGTTGATTTTATATCCTGCAACTTTAGTATATTCATGAATCAGCTGTAGTAATTTTCTGGTGGAGTCTTTAGGGTTTTCCATGTAGAGGGTCATGTCATCTGCAAACAGTGAGAGTTTTACTTCTTTACCAATCTGGATTCCTTTTACTTCTTTTTCTGTTCTGATTGCTGTGACCAAAACTTCCAAATCTATGTGGAATAGTAGTGGTGAGAGTGGGCACCCTTATCTTGTTCCTGACTTTAGGGGAAATGTTTTCAATTTTTCACCATTGAGGATAATGTTTGCTGTGGGTTTGTCACATATAGCTTTTATTATGTTGAGTTATGTTCCTTCTATTCCTGCTTTCTGGAGGGTTTTATCATAAATGAATGCTGAATTTTGTCAAAGGCTTTCTCTGCTTCTATTGAGATAATTGTATGGTTTTTATATTTCAATTTGTTAATGTGGTGTATTACATTGATTGATTTGTGGATATTGAAGAATTCTTGTATCCCTAGGATAAAGCCCACTTGGTCATGATGTATGATCTTTAGAATATGTTGTTGGATTCTGATTGCTAGAATTTTGTTAAGGATTTTTGCATCTATGTTAATCAGCAATATTGGCCTGTAGTTTTCTTTTTTTGTGGCATCTTTGTCAGGTTTTGGTATTAGGGTGATGGCCTCATAGAATGAGTTTCAAAGTTTCCCTTCCTCTGCAGTTTTCTGGATGAGTTTGAGTAGGATAGATGTTAGCTCTTCTCTAAATTTTTGGTTGGATTCAGCTGTGAAGCAATCTGGTCCTGAGCTTTTGTTTGCTGGAAGATTTCTGGTTACAGTTTCAATTTCCGTGCTTGTGATGGGTCTGTTAAGATTTTCTATTTCTTCCTGGTTCAGTTTTGGAAAGTTGTACTTTTCTAAGAATTTGTCCATGTCTTCCACGTTGTCCATTTTATTGGCATATAGTTGCTGATAGTAGTCTCTTATGATCCTTTGTATTTCTGTGTTGTCTGTTGTGATCTCTCCATTTTCATTTCTAATTTTGTTGATTTGATTTTTCTCCCTTTGTTTCTTGATGAGTCTGGCTAATGGTTTGTCAATTTTATTCAGCTTCTCAAAGAACCAGCTTTTGGTTTTGTTGATTTTGCTATGGTCTCTTTTGTTTCTTTTGCATTTATTTCTGCCCTAATTTTTAAGATTTCTTTCCTTTTACTAACCTTGGGGATCTTCATTTCTTCCTTTTCTAGTTCCTTTAGGTGTAGAGTTAGGTTATTTATTTGACTTTTTTCTTGTTTCTTGAGGTAAGCCTGTATTGCTATGAACCTTCCCCTTAGCACTGCTTTTACAGTGTCCCATAGGAGAAGGCAATGGCATCCCACTCCAGTACTCTTGCCTGGAAAATCCAATGGATGGAGGAGCCTGATGGGCTGCAGTCCATGGGGTTGCTAAGAGTCGGACACGACTGAGCGACTTCACTTTCACTTTTCACTTTCATGCATTGGAGAAGGAAATGGCAACCCACTCCAGTGTTCTTGCCTGCAGAATCCCAGGGACGGGGGAGCCTGGTGGGCTGCCGTCTATGGGGTCGCACAGAGTCAGACATGTCTGAAGCGACTTAGCAGCAGCAGCATAGGTTTTGGGTTGTTGTGTTTTCATTTTCATTCATTCCTATGCATATTTTAATTTCTTTTTAGATTTCTTCTGTTATTTGTTGGTTATTCAGCAGTGTGTTGTTCAGCCTCCATATGTTGGAATTTTTGATAGTTTTTCTTGTATAATTGACATCTAATCTTACTGCATTGTGGTCAGAAAAGATGCTTGGAATGATTTCAATTTTTTTGAATTTACCAAGGCTAGATTTATGGCCCAGGATGTGATCTATCCTGGAGAAGGTTCCATGTGCACTTGAGAAAAAGGTGAAATTCATTCTTTTGGGGGTGAAATGTCCTATAGATATCAATTAGGTCTATTGTATCATTTAAAGTTTGTGTTTTCCTTGTTAATTTTCTGTTTAGTTGATCTGTCCATAGGTGTGAGTGGGGTATTAAAGTCTCCCATTATTATTGTGTTACTGTTAATTTCCCCTTTCATACTTGTTAGCATTTGTCTTACATATTGTGGTGCTCCTATGTTGGGTGCATATATATTTATAATTGTTAAATCTTCTTCTTGGATTGATCCTTTGATCATTATGTAGTGTCCTTCTTTGTCTCTTTTCACAGCTTTTGTTTTAAAGTCTATTTTATCTGATATGAGTATTGCTACTCCTGCTTTCTTTTGGTCTCTATTTGCATGGAATATCTTTTTCCAGCCCTTCACTTTCAGTCTGTATGTGTCCCCTGTTTCGAGGTGGGTCTCTTGTAGACAACATATATAGGGGTCTTGTTTTTGTATCCATTCAGCCAGTCTTTGTCTTTTGGTTGGGGCATCAACCCATTTACATTTAAGGTAATTATTGATAAGTATGATCCCATTGCCATTTACTTGATTGTTTTGGGTTCGAGTTTATAGACCCTTTCTCTGTTTCCTGTCTAGGGAAGATCCTTTAGCATTTCTGGAGAGCTGATTTGGTGGTGCTGAATTCTCTCAGCTTTTGCTTGTCTGTAAAGCTTTTGATTTCTCCTTCATATTTGAATGAGATAACTTGCTGGGTACAGTAATCTGGGCTGTAGGTTATTTTCTTTGATCACTTTACATATGTCTTGCCATTCCCTCCTGGCCTGAAGAGCTTTTATTGAAAGATCAGCTGTTATCCTTATCGGAATCCCCTTGTGTGTTACTTCTTGTTTTTCCCTAGCTGCTTTTAATATTTGTTCTTTGTGTTTGATCTTTGTTAATTTGATTAATATGTGTCTTGGGGTGTTTTGCCTTGGGTTTATCCTGTTTGGGACTCTCTGGGTTTTTTGGACTTGGGTAACTATTTCTTTCCCCATTTTAGGGAAATTTTTAACTATTATCTCCTCAAATATTTTCTCATGGCCTTTCTTTTTGTCTTCTTCTTCTGGGACTTCTATGATTCAAATGTTGGGGCATTTAACATTGTCCTAGAGGTCTCTGAGGTTGTCCTCATTTCTTTTAATTCTTTTTTCTTTTTTCCTCTCTTTTTCATTTATTCCTACCATTCTATCTTCTACCTCACTTCTCCTATCTTCTGCCTCCGTTATTCTACTGTTGGTTCCCTCCAGAGTGTTTTTTTTTAATCTCATTTATTGCATTATTCATTATATATTGGCTCTTTTTCATTTCTTCTAGGTCCTTGTTAAACATTTCTTACATCTTGATCCTTGTCTCCAGGCTATTTATCTGTAACTCCATTTTGTTTTCAAGATTTTGGATCATTTTCACTATCATTATTTGGAATTCTTTATCAGGTAGATTCCCTATCTCTTCCTCTTTTGGGGGAGGGGGGCGGTAGTGGGAATTTATCCTGTTCTTTTACCTGCTATATATTTTTCTGCCTTTTCATCTTGTTTATATTGCTGTGTTTGGGGTGGTCTTTCCATATTTTGGCAGTTTGTGGTTCTTCTTTATTATGGAGGTTCCTCACTGTGGGTGGGGTTGGACAGGTGGCTTGTCGAGGTTTCCTGGTCAGGGAAGCTTGTGTCGGTGTTCTGGTGGGTGGGGCTGGATCTCGTCTTTCTGGAGTGCACTGAAATGTCCAGTAATGAGTTTTGAGATGTCAGTGGGTTTCGTATGACTTTTGGCAGCCTGTATATTGAAGCTCAGGGCTATGTTCTTATGTTGCTGGAGAATTTGCATGGTATGTCTTTCTCTGGAATTTGTTGGCTCTTGGGTGGTGCTTGGTTTCAGTGTATGTATGGAGGCATTTGATGAGCTCCTATCGATTAATGTTCCCTGGAGTCAGGAGTTCTCTGGTGTTCTCAGGATATGGACTTAAGCCTCCTGCCTCTGGTTTTCAGTCTTATTCTTACAGTAGCCTCAAGACTTCTCCATCTATACAGCACCAATGATCAAACATCTAGGTTAATGATGAAAAGTTTCTCCACAGTGAGGGACACCTGGAGAGGTACACAGAGTTACATGGAGAAGAGAAGAGGGAGGAGGGAGACAGAGGTGGCCAGGAGGAGAAGACAGGGAAACAAAATGGGAGAGAGCAAGCTAGCCAGTAATCACTTCCCTATGTGCTCTCCACAGTCTGGATCCCTTAGAGATGTTCATGGAGTTATACAGAGAAGAGAAGAGGGAGGAAGGAGACAGAGGTGGCCAGGAGGATAAAAGGGGGAATCAAAAGGAGAGAGACTGATCCAGCCAGTAATCAGGTCCCTAGGTGTTCTCCACAACCTGGAACACACAAAGAGATTTACAGAGTTGGGTAGAGAAGAGAAGGAGGAGGGAAGAGATAGAGGTGACCTGGTGGAGAAAAAGGAGAGTCCAAAGGGGAGAGAGCAATCCAGCCAGTAATCTCACTCCCAAGTAAAAATGGGTACTGAAAATTGGATTCTTAAAGGTACAAAATTGATAACAAATACCAAAAATGAAAATTAAAGGAGTAACAGAGGACTTAAAGATAAAAGATTGTTTTAAAATTTAAAAAATGATAATAGTAAAAATATATCTAGGACTTTCTCTGGTGTTGTGGACAGTGTGCAGTCAGTTCATTTTCAGATAGTTCCTTGATCCGGCTTACACTTCTCAAGATCTATAGGCCCCTTCCTATATAGTCGGTGCTAACTGCAGGGTTTTAATCTATTGCACCTATCACTTCCAAAGCAGTTCCCTCTGTTCGTTTTGGCTTCTTCTGTTTGCTGGCCTTTCAGTGTCTAATTTCTACCCTGACGCAAGGGGGCGGTGGTGGTCACTTTTTTAGGCTCACTTGTTCAATCATGCTGTGGGGAGGGGAGGACACTAAAAATAAATTTCACTGGCATCTGTGGGGGGTGCTCCCAGTGTCTCAGCCACACTGGGTTTGCTCCTGCTCACAGCATGTGTGCTTTCCCAGTCTGCCCGGAACTGTGATGCTGGCTGTGGGTTGAGTGTACTTTCCAGGTCTAAGCCATTCAGGTTCAGGTTCTCGGGGACTCCACATAGATGTAGACTTGAATGGGCCTGTGTTTTGTGCCCTTCCCCGGTCCGAGCAGCTCAGGTGACCCAGTGCTTGACAAGCATGGTCGCTGTGACTTATCACCTCCCCTGTCCCTGCCGCTCGGTTTTCTAGGTGTACAACTGGCGCGCCTTCTCGGGTGTGCCGTGCCGTGTGTCTCTCCTGGGGAGCTGATCTGTGGCTGCAACCCTCCCGGCAGATGTCGACAGTGCAGAATCCCAAGGAGTCTTGGTTAGCAATGAAGCCTGCTTGCAGTTTGGTAAATGATGCCTCTCTGGGGCCGCAATTGCCTCCTTCCGGCTCTGGCTGCCCTTGCCTGCCTGTCTCTGGCGGGGGATGGGTGGGTCCACAGCGGGCTAGCTCTGCTCAGTGCTTTGTTCTGTGAGCGGGCCTGGTGGTGTGTTAGGTTTGGGCTTTTCACAGGATAGCTATCCCACAGTCTGGGTTGCTATCTCTAGTTAGTTTCCTCAGATTGCCCTCAGGGCATTCAGACCTGGTCCTTATTCTAAGCAATGCAGCCGCTAAGCAACGCAGCCCGTGCCTCCCTGTCCAGTCCCCGCTTGCTAGGGGCGGATGCAAGCATCTGTGCTGCTTCTCCACTGGGAGTTGCCTTTAGGCACGTAATCTGTGGGTTTTAATTATTTATTTATTTTTCCTACCGGTTATGTTGCCCTCTGAGGTTCCAAGGCTCACCACGACTTGCCAGTGAGAGTGTTTCCTGGTGTTTGGAAACCTCTCTTTTTTAAGACTCCCTTCCCTGGATGGAGCTCCATCCCTACCTCTTTTGTCTCTCTTTTTATCTTTTATATTTTTTCCTACCTCCTTTTGAAGACATTGGGCTGCCTTTCTGGGTGCCTGATGTCCTCTGCCAGCATTCAGAAGTTGTTTTGTGGAATTTGCTTGGCGTTCATATGTTCTTTTGATGAATTTTTGGGGGAGAAAGTGGTCTCCCCATCCTATTCCTCTGTCATCTTATGACTGCTCCCCCCCCCCCCGCCCCCCGCCACCTTTCCTTGATTTAGCAGGACTGACAGACCTCTGACAGAACTCTGAGCTGGAGTCTACATTAGTGTGCTGGCAAACACCAGGGAAATTTTGTGTTTTATAAAACTCAGCTGTCATTCTGTCTGCTCATGCCCTGTGTTTTCCATTCGGTAAATGGGAACTGACATAGTCGCCTACAAGAAGCAAAGAAAGAAGCAAGAGTCTTTATTGAAAGCTTCTCTGGAAAGGTTCAGCTTCTAAGTCACTCTCCAGTATAAATTTCTGGCATATATATGCAGTACATTTAACTATTCAACACCTAAACCAGGGTTCATTACCTGCCTTGCCTTTCTTTAACTATTAATTAATTTTCTTTCTAGTTTGACTATAGTTCAAAGTTCTCCTCAAAGAGAAGATCAGTCAACACATCACCTCAGAATGATCAGGTCTAGACTACTGGGAAGATATGGTCAAAGGCCTTTTAGAGATTAGATACACATCATCATTATTGGTTGCTAGGTTACCCCACTGACCCAGAGGAAGCTTGCCTTATTACCATTTCCCTAGAAAATTTGTCCTTCAAATCAAAAACCTTGCCACATCAGTAAGACTCTGGCCTCCAAGTTTGTGGTCTTTATGATGAAACTTTCATCTCCCAGCAGCCTGTTGAGGTCTTGTCCTGCAACGCTCAGCTTATTCTGAATTCTCCAATGAAGAGGCTTTTCACATCAGCCACTTTCTGCTTCTCTTTGAACCCCATGAAAAGGCCCTCAGCCTACCCCTTTATATATTGAACATGGTACCACAGATTCCATTTTATGTATGTTTCTTTCCCTAATCCTCAATTTTTAGGTTTCCTGTTATATCTATTCCCAAAGTACTATAAAAAAAAAATGGAAACTGATTGTCCCATAAATAAATGAAAACTAACTGATCCAGAGCTGAACATCTTGTCCAAGATTGATTGATCAGTGGGCTACCGCACCAACATGTGCATTTTATTACAAACACTCCTATCTCACAAATGTGTGTACACACGCACACAGACACATGCATATATCTTAAAGATGGAAATAATCTTGACAAAGGCGAGGTGTTGGCACTTGAAGTTAAGGTCAAGAGGACTGACATCTGAAAAATACCTGCAGTGCACCAGCATTACAAATGGCATGCAGTTCTTGAATCCTCATGACGACACTAGGAGACAGAGCAGCATTATCAAGGCCAGGCTGTGCGACAAGAATAGGCTGTCGAGTCCAGTAAGTCTGCTTTGAATCTTTACACCCTTTCTCGATGCAATTTGTAACCCAGTCATGACTGCAGCACTTTGCCCTTAGCTTCCCGTCGATTCATGGCCCTGGAGTCTCTCAAAACACTTGTACATTACCTACATTTTAAATCTATCACTGGATATGGATATGGATAAACACTGTCCATTGAACAAAATATCACTCTAACAAAAAGAATGAATCTATATTTTACAGCAGGGCATTAGGGACAATAAGCCTCTAAGTTGGTGATGGACAGGGAAGCCTGGCACACAGCTGTCCATGGGGTTGCAAAGAGTCGGACATGACTGAGTGACTGAACTGAACTGAAGTCACTACTGAGCATTACAGATTATCCTTGAATAAAAGAATATTTGTTAAAAGTCTTAGAATAAAAACCTTTTCTATCCTTTCATCACCGACACAATGGACATGAGTTTGAGTAAACTCCAGGATCTGGTGATGGACAGGGAGGCCTGGCGTGCTGTGGTCCATGGGGTTGCAAGGAGTTGGACACGAGTGAGTGACTGAACTGAACTGAACTGATCCTTTCATAAACTGGTTCATTTTTCTCATTACATGTTTCCTTTTTTTTTCTTCTTAAACCATTTAAGTTTAGAGAAATGTAATAGATGTTTACTAAAAAGGTCTGGACCATATTCAGAACTTGTGCAAGCCTCAAAATTCTTAGTTTATTCAGTATGTGGAGTTCCACTATTGCTTAATTGCCACACCCTTTTCAAATTCTTCAGAGATCTGCAAATCTGAAGCCAATCAGAGATGGGTAATTTATTTTATTCAGCCCCAAGTGCCCCAAATAAAATTTTTTCCTTCTTGGAAAATTCACTTTAGGCCAGGTCAACACAATAATCAATACCCAACACACACATGCTTGACAGGCACCCAAAATCTAACAATTTGCTTTACCAGACAGGCCTCCTGCTTCCCCTTCTAGTTCCCAGAAGTCTCTGCATAAACTGTGATGTCTGTCTCCTCAAAACAGAAAAGGCACCACTTGTAGGACTTCCCTGGTGCCCAGTGGCTAAAACTCTGTGTTCCCAATGAAAAGGACTTCCACATGCCGCAACTAAGACCCAACACAGACAAATAAATTAATTAATTTTTTAAAAGAAGCATCACTTGTAAAAGATAACACAAGCCTGACTTTACCTAGTGGGAAATTAACATAATCAATGTTTTAGAGCTAAATCCCAATTTGGAGACATATGTGGCAATTAAAACACAAAGATTGACACAAATGTCACTTGTCCTCACAATTCTCAATACTCTTCCTTCTCCCTCTCCACCACCCCTCTCTTCCCTCCCTTGCACCCACAGTCCCTTCACTTCATGCCCACACAGATGTAGCAACCAGATCTGCAGTATCAAATCAACTCTTAGAACACTGAGACTCATAGACATGAAATGAGCTGTCCAAGGTCAACTATGTAGGTAGTTAGAGAATCAAGGTTTAAACCCTGATCAAATCTTTTGCTCATGGATTAAAAAGGAGAGAAAGAAGGAAGGAAGGAAGGGAGGAAGGGACAGGAAGTCTGTTCTGTGTCTGGACACACGTAGAACCATGTTGTTCCAAGTTAGAGAAGCAAGTGCTGGTTACTTACAAAACACCAGCAAATTTCCCATGCTCTTTTTACATTCTCTCTGCATTGGTCTTGGCCCCTGGGGTGTAAAAACCTCACTCATCCATCATCCACCAGTCAATTGTTATGATAAAGAAAAATATTAGCCCACAGTGGAGGTGATATTTAGTCTGAGTCTTAAAAAAAATGAGTCAATATTTATGAGGCAATTGGGAGAAAGACATTACAGACATAACACTTTCAGTTGGTAAAGCACCTTCTGAATGTTATTGCATTTAATACTAAGAAAAGGAAGAGAAAAAAATCTCATTATGAGATATATGAGATTGTTATTATTATCCCCATTTTAAAGATTAGGGAACTGAGGATTAGGCTGGATGAGTTAACACACTTCACATCCTCATGACACACTCATGTGTATGTGGAACACATTGGAGAGGAAAAACTCTTTTTATAGTGTTAAAAATGATCAAAGATCATTTAGGTAATCAAACAAATTTTAACATTTCATGAAGCAAGCAGTCTCCGTTCCCAAGGGTCCAGAGAACTGCACAATGGAGCAGAAGACAAGAAACTTTTATAGGATAAAAAACAAGGAACAAGGAAGAAAAAAATAGTAAGTGAATAAGAAAAGAGGAAATAAATAATCTATAGAATCCAGAGTTAGCTTGGCATTTGGGGACTGGCTAACTGCATTTACTATGCTTCTGCTCAAGTGGAGCATTTACAGGCACAAAAAGTTTTCTAAGTTGTGATGTGCTGACTAGGCACCCCAGCTGGGAGTAGTTCTATCTTGAGCCTAAAAATGTATTTCAATGATAAGGTCATATGGGTGAATCCCTCAATTTGGTGGGACTGGTGTCCTCATAAGAAGAGAGAGACAGACACCAGAGTTACAAGGCACAGAGAAAAGGCATATAAAGACACAACAAGAAGGCAGCCATTTACAAGCCAGGAAGAGAGGTCTCATCAGAAAACAACCCTGACAACTCCTTAATCTTGGGCTCTCAGCCTCTGTAACTGATAGTGAATACATTTCTGTTGTTTAATCCACCCAGTCTGTGGTATTTTGTTATGGTAGTCCTGCTGCTGCCACTGCTGCTGCTAAGTCACTTCAGTCGTGCCCGACTTTGTGCGACCCCATAGACAGCAGCCTACTAGCTCCTCTGTCCCTGGGATTCTCCAGGCAAGAATACTGGAGTGGATTGCCATTTCCTTCTCCAATGCATGCATGCATGCTAAGTCACTTCAGTCATGTCCGACTCTGTATGACCCCACGGACAGCAGCCCACCAGGCTCCTCTGTCCCCCGGATTCTCCAGGCAAGAATACTGGAGTGGGTTGCCATTTCCTTCTCCAATGGTAGTCCTAGAAGACTAAAATCCTAACAGTACCCAAAGCTAGCCTAGGACATGGAGCATCAGATCAACTGCAGATGCATGATCCAAGGAGAAACCAGAGTAGGCAACAGTGACTCTCCTTGGCCCCGACCCTGGGGTATGGTCCTATTACTAGAGTTTATAGCAAAACTTTGGAAGACAACTGGTGAATAAAGCTGGTGGCAGCTCGGTTATTTAACTTGTATATATTGAGCTCCCACAATGAGTTAGATATGAGGAATCCAGGGTATATTTGGATGAGATGTACAGGTAAACAAACAAATGCGATGCCATGGAAGAGGGGCTGTAATGAAGGCAGAGTGGATAGAACATGGAATGGGACCAGGATCATCTGGTTTTGAATCCAGCTCTACTGTTTACTCTAACATTATGAACTGGAAATATTAAATTACCTAGCCTCTCTGTCTAAGCCTAGATTTTCTCATCTATAAAATGAGTTTGATATACACATGGCATTGGAGAAGGCAATGGCACCCACTCCAGTACTTCTGCCTGGAAAATCCCATGGACGGAGGAGCCTGGTAGGCTGCAAACCATGGGGTTGCTAAGAGTCGGACACGACTGAGCAGCTTCACTTTCACTTTTCACTTTCATGCACTGGAGAAGGAAATGGCAACCCGCTCCAGTGTTCTTGCCTGGAGAATCCCAGGGACAGGGGAGCCTGGTGGGCTGCCGTCTATGAGGTCAGACAGAGTCGGACATGACTGAAGTGACTTAGCAGCAGCAGCAGCAGCAGCATACACATGGCATAACACTACTGAGAGAATAAATGAGCTATTTTATGTAGAGCCCATTTAAAGTATGTGACACATAGTAGATACTCAATAAAGTATCTATATTATTATTTTAATTACGTACAAAGTCTACTGAAGGCGATCATAAAAGGATTATCACCATTACATAGACATATCAAGGAAGATTTGCTAGAGAGAGAGCAATATTTAAAAAGAATCTTGAAAAATGAGAAGGCGTTTACTTGGCTCAAAGGGAAAATATATTTGTAAATGCAGTTCAGGTCCAGGTAAAGGTAAGAAGAAATTTTAAAACTACAATTGAAAGTTCAGGGAATTGTATTTAATTTAACCCAGTTGACCTAGAGGTTAAGGGGATAGTGAATTAGGATATGATACTAACTGCATGTGATAGGAGGCTTCCCAGGTGGTGCTAGTGGTAAAGAACCCACCTGCCAATGCAGGAGATGTAAGAGACACAGTTTCGATCCCTGGGTCAGGAAGATCCCATGGAGGTGGGCACAGCAACCCACTCTAGTATTCTTACCTGGAGGATCCCATGGAGAAAGGAGCCTGGCAGGCTACAGTCCATAGCATCACAGAGAGTTGGACATGACTGAAGCAACTTAGCACACAGGCACACTTTGTGTGGTAGAGACACAAAGTAACAGTGACTTAAAGCTGATTTGCCAACAAAGGTCCGTCTAGTCAAGGCTATGGTTTTTCCTGTGGTCATATATGGATGTGAGAGTTGGACTGTGAAGAAAGCTGAGTGCTGAAGAATTGATGCTTGTGAACTGTGGTGTTGGAGAAGACTCTTGAGAGTCCCTTGGACTGCAAGGAGATCCAACCAGTCCATTCTAAAGGAGATCAGCCCTGGGATTTCTTTGAAAGGAATGATGCTGAAGCTGAAACTCCAGTACTTTGGCCACCTCATGCAAAGAGTTGACTCATTGGAAAAGACTCTGATGCTGGGAGGGATTGGGGGCAGGAGGAGAAGGGGACGACAGAGGATGAGATGGCTCGATAGCATCACTGACTCGATGGACGCAAATCTGAGTAAACTCCGGGAGTTGGTTATGGACAGGGAGGCCTGGCGTGCTGCGATTCATGGGGTCACAAAGAGTCGAACACGACTGAGCGACTGAACTGAACTGAACTGAACTGAACTGAAAGCTGATAGTTTATTCCTCTCTCACATAAAAGTCTGAACAGGTATGGTAACTCTACTCTGTAGAATCATCAAGGTATCTAGTTATTCTTATCTTTATCTTCGTCTGCAACATCCACATTCCAATCAGTGGAAAGACAAACAGAGGGAAGAGGAAAGAATCCCCATTACTTTGAAGAACAGAAACTCGGCGGACTTCCCTGGTGGTCCAGTGGTTAAGACTCTGCCTTTCAGTGCACGGGGTTCAGGTTCCATCCCTGGTTGGAAAACTAAGATTCTACGTGCCATGGGACGCAGCCAAAAAGTGAAAAAATAAAATAAAGAACAGAAACTCAAAGTTGCACACATGCCTTCTAATCATATCTTCTTAACCAAAAATTAGTCATGTGAACATACATACCAAGGGGCAAGGGAACCCAGAAAATGTGATTTGTGTTGAGAAACGACTTTCCTATGCCAAAATCTTCCTTGAAAAATATTATGCTTTGGATCTGAAACTGCTCACAGTTCACTGTAAGAACTATGTTTATCATCAGTATTTCTGAGGAGGTTGGTTATTTTCAATACACCACAAAGTGTCTGCCACTAACGCTGGCAGACCAGTTCCCCCCAAACTGGCTTCTTTCAACATGACTAGAGCTTGTCTCTGATGTGTACACTCAGTAGCCTGCCCCTGTGTGATCTCCAATCTCACGCTTACTGTAAGGAGAGGAGGATTTTATCTCATTTGAACTTGAGTGAGAAGAGTAAGTTCCAGACTGGGTGTCTGAACAAAAATGGACTCCCCACTGAAGAGAAACACAATGCCTTTGGGCTAAGAGATCCTTTCAAATGTTCTTCTAAGGTCAAGAGTTTATCATGCTATGGTTTTGTATCCAATTTATGGGGCCTTGAAATTATAATTTTAAACAGATGAAGTACATTAAGATAGATAATTTACTTGTACCATAATTAACTTGTAAAACCTGTCTCAACTAAGAGATGCTGATTTCTAAAAATCAGGTTTTCAAACTGGAGAAAATGACTTTGCCCATAAAAAGCTGTGTCAGATTTCATCAAATAAAGTCAAGAATCCAAAAGCTATAAAGTCAAGAATCTATAAAGCTAAATATAGCAACAACTACATTATTTATTTCTCAAAGAAAAATGCCCCAAAAGTCTTTAAGTTGTGACAGAAAATCAATTAATAAATGAAAGAATTATCCTAATTTAATTGCAATGCAGAACGTCATCTAATGATAATGAAGTAGGTAATTGAGCCTAATGGTACTATCATTAATTAAAGAAATGTTTAATCTAGTATACTCAAGACCCTGTGTCCTGTGTAGTTGCTGCTGCACTGTGTTGTGGTTAGTCTGTTAGTCGCGTCTGACTCTGTGACCCTTTGGACCACAGCCTGCCAGGTTCCTCGGTCCATGGAATTTCTCAGGCAAAAATACTGGAGTGGGCTGTCATTTCCTCATCCCGACCCAGGGATTGAAACTGCATCTCCTATGGTAGGTACTATGAAGAGTAAAAGATTTTTTAAAAGTATGTGACTGTATACCATTTTCTCTGTACCAAGAAAATACTGTTTTTTCTTTTTCATAACAGAATGTAGGCCTATCTACCTAACTTGATGGCTTTTGATCTGTTTGCTCCTGTGAATCACCTAACAAAATGAACATTTCAAATTAAAAAGTAAAAGAAAGAAAACTTTAAAATATATACACCAACACCCAGGTCACACAATGAAAACAGACTTCCTGTAAATGGAGCCCAGCAACCCAAGTGATTCTTGTGTTCAGCCCTGGTAGGGAACCAGGGCCCTAACAGGACTGAGCTCCTTGAGAGAAAAAAGCATGTCCTCATCTCAGCTCCTGACACATACTCAAACTTTCTATAAGTCGCCAGATGGATGGATGGACAAGCACATGAAAAGCTAGTGTTTCCTGCCCTGAAGGTACTTATTATCAAGTAAGAAAAATATAACTTGTACACAGATAGTTGTGTAAATTACAAGCCAGTAGATGTGGCATGATTGCCACTGTATTTCAAAACAGAGATTCTGATCTCAAAGAAAGCCCAGTTAAATGCATATAATGGAGCACTTTCATTTAAGAGCCAAACAAGAAAGGCTTCAGTTATGCTGCTGATTAACATCTAATTTTTGAAAAGAAGGGAGTCATTTCGCAGATTGTATCATTTAAAATAAATAAAAAAGAAAATAACAATGAGGTCAAGCAAAGACTAAATCTTGGAAGTGAATTTCAAGGCTCCCTTAAGCCTTGTCCCCATATCAGCTTCCCTAGGCAGACTAAATGTTTGGTTTGATTTAGTTTGGTTTGGTTTTAGGATAACTTTCCTCCCCAGTTATGATTATTTCCAGGTCACCTGACTACTATACTCTCTTTTAATCTACAAGCAGTGCTTTCATCCAGCTAGATAATCTAGTATCAGGATATTAATCCTTCTAAGGCCCTCAGCCAGCATCATTCTGAACTAACTACCACGCCCAATTAAGTGTCACTTAGCATCAAAACTGAATCCTTTGATGCCAAACACTACTCACAAGGGACTGTGCAAATTAAATGACTCATCTTAAACAACTGGAGCATTTATAATCTATAAACTTCCCAATGGAAATTAAATGAACAGATAAACTATGGAAGCAAACGATATTTAGGCAAAAGTCTTGCCATCCAGTCAACTTGTGTATTTATGTTTGATGAGGAAAGAGAAAATTCTTACCACTTTCTTGGGGAGGACATTTTCAGAACAATTTGAAACTTTTTTCAGCATAAAATTGCATAACAGTTAACTCAAAAACATCTCTAGTACAATAGAAAACAAAAGTGATATTCAACCAAATGCATCAGGCAGATAAAATTCAGGCACAGAAATGGAAAAGCTGGTTTAGAGTTACAATGCTATTATTTCCTAAGAGGCAGATTATATCTCCCATGTTTCTCAACTTTTGGAAAGTGGGGTACTAAGTTTCCAGGGTTCTCTTTTTCTTGAGAGTGAGACAAGCCTGGGAAGTGTTCTAACTCCATTCTGACTCCTGACATGCAAGAACCAAGAGTGAAGGCCTGAAACCACACAGGAGCACTTTGGATGCAAGCATCGGTGCAATATCCTAAGAAGCAGAGCTGACACCTGCCCTTTTTATACCTTCATCATCACATGTGCCAACACTTGAGCCAGGCACACACAGAACTTTGGTCAATAGCAAAGCAACACTACTCATCTACTTGACCTTGCCTCCCTTTCCAGGAGTCTAATCTTTGCTGCTTCTCCTCCTTATTCACTGATTTCACAATCTTTGTTGATTTTTTTTTCTCCTTTCTCAAATATTTAACTTTCTTTCCATTTACCTCTTCTATGGCTTCTCAAAAAATGAGTCTCTAGCCCATCTTCTCTCCCTCTTTAGACTCAGATCGAAGCCTCCAGCTGCCTCCTGAATATCTTCACTTGAATAGCCAAGTATCCGAAACAAAACTTGGTGTTATCTTACTCACCAAATATGCTCTTCATTCCTCTTCTTCCATCTCAGACTCAGGATCTTACTGTCCATCAGGCGTTCTGTGCTGATGAGTAGCTGAGTGGTCTTGATTCCTCCTTAAATCCCTATTGCAGAATTAACCTCTGTCCCCTCTTTTGATCTAGTCACTTGGTGCTCACACATTCTCATCTAGGCTAATACAACCATCTCCTAACTGGTCTCGCTGCTGCTTGTCTTTCCACCACTCTTGAGACCATCCTGCTGGGTTTATCTTCTTAAAGTACAATAGATCTGATTTTGTCACGATTCTACTTCTGAATGTTTGCTGACTCTTCCTTTCCTGTGGGATTAAGTCCAAAAACCAGAAAGGGCATACAAAGGCCTTCCAATTATGACCCCAACCACTTCTCTAGCTTCACTCTGATATGCCTCTCTACATTCTCAAATGAATCTCTCTTTATCTCCCAAATTGACCATGTTCTTCCTACTTTTTGCATGTGTTATGCCCTCTGCATGAAATGTCTGGCCTTCCCCCACTCTACCTCTACCCCAACCTGGAGAAAAACTTCTATTTTCTCAATAGAAAATAATAATAATAGATCAAATGTCACCTGGCTAGAAAGGCTTCCCTGAGTTTTTCAAAGCCTAAAACTAAGATCATGGCATCTGGTCCCATCACTTCATGGCAAACAGGAGGGGAAAAGTGGAAACAGTGACAGATTTTATTTTCTTGGGCTCTGAAATCACAGCAGACAGTGACTTCTGTCATTAAATTAAAAGATGTTTGCTCTTTGGAAGGAAAGATATGACAAGTCTAGACAGCATATGGAAAAACACAGACATCACTTTGCCAACCAAGGTCCATCTAGTCAAAGCTATTGTTTTTCTGGTAGTCATGCATGGATGGGAGAGTTGGAGCATTAAAAGGCTGAGCATCAAAGAACTGATGCTTTCAAATTGAGGAGCTGGAGAAGACTCTTGAGAGTCCCTTGGACAGCGAAGAGATCACAGCAGTTAATCCTGAAGGAAATCAATCCTGAATATTCATTGGAAGGACTGAAGCTGAAGTTGAATATTTCAGCCACCTGATGTGAAGAGCTGACTCATTGGAAAAGACCCTATTGCTGGGAAAGATTGAAGACAGGAGATAAAAGGGACAACAGAGGATGAGATGGTTTAATGGCATCACCATCTCAATGGACATGAGTTTGAGCAAATGCAGGGAGATAGTGAAGGACAGGGAAGCCTGGCGTGATGCAGTCCATGGGGTTGCAAAGAGTCGGACACGACTTAGCAACTGAACAACAACAACCCACCCCACATCTGACTAGGCCAGACACATAATTTCAAGAATCTAGGAGGCATTGACTAGAAGGAAACTCCCTGCAACAGATAGGAACCCTATCTAACTGGCTCAACAGCATCTAATACTTTGCCCAGTAGAGAGTCACTGTTCAACATATATTTTAATAAGTGAATCTCATACCTTCAGGTTTTAGAAGACAGAGACAAATAAATAAATAAACAGTGTTGAAACAAAGTATTGCAGGGAGGGAGAATATTAGGAAATGAGACCAAAAAAAATCATGAAAGCAAAAAATCTAGGCAGAGGGGAAAACTGGGCTTGAAGTCTTTCAGGGAGACCTCCTAGAAGACCAAATAAGAGATAAGGTTCAAAGGTTCAGGTGTGGACAGAGAGGGAGTGGTTATAGGTGCTAATCCAGTGTGAACACCCAGACAGGTTGATCTTCTCCCCCTGATGGCACATGGTTCACTTACAAGCAGTGCCTTGTGTTGCAATTTATCTGTTCACATACCTGAAACACCCACCAGACAGTGTGTTCTTTGAAGGCAGCCACGCTACCTTATTCACTGTTGTATCTGAGCACCTGGTACCATGGCCACCACTTAGTCATGGTTTTACTATAATTCTCGCTGCTTTATAAAAGCTTAGGTATAATAAATGATTGTGCAGGGCCTGAATCTCACTGTTGTAAACACTAACGCAAGTAGACTCAGGGGTGGAGAATCCAATAGTAGTACTGCATTGGGTGAGATCAAGGAAGTCATGACACCTGAGAAGGTTGCTTTTCTTAGCTTTATTTTTAGGGCAATAACCATAAACTTTGTGACCCAGGCCTATTTCTACCTCAGTTCCAGGGAAGTTTTCACTTCTAGAAGAACTGATTAACAGCATCAGCTAAATAAAGTGCCTAATAAAGAATTCTTGCCATGATTTTTCAAGGTCTTCTCTGATGGGTGACTTTGACACTTATAATCTCTGCTGGCACTCTATCAGTCTTGTCTGGTTAGACTCAGAATACAGTCAGCTCTATTTTTAATAGAGCAACTGTTAAAGGAGCAAAACAAATTATCAGCCGATTAGCTTTTCCATATTCTACTTTGATAAAATGCAAATATGAATTTCTCAAATAAACATTTCATAGTATAACTCAGGGAGTGACCACAAATTCTGTATCCATCTTCCCATAGAGAGGTGAGAACATGTGCCCTTCCCCTGATCTTATTGGGCTTGTGAGTCTGTCCACCAACAGGGTAGAGAGCACATAATACCATATGATTTCTTCTTTCTTTTAACTGAAAAATTTTAGAGATATCACCTTTGGCATTTAAACTAAGCAAAATATTCACTAAAGAAGTTGGTTAACAATTCAGGTAGTTTAAAATTTTTTTGTCTGTGCTGTGTTTTTCATTAAAAATATTTTAATAATTTTTGAAGGCATGTGGGAAGGATGAAGGAGCTAAATTACTATTTCAGGGTCTCTGATTACTGCATTTTTGTTCAGTTCAGTGGTAAGGTAAGATTTATAAGTGTATATATATATATATATATATATGTATAATTGAATCACTTTGCTATATAACACCTGAAACTAAGACAACATTGTAAATCAACTATAATTCAATAAAAAATTTTAAGTAAAAAAATAAAAGATTTATAAGAGAAATTACATTTTAGAAAATCAAGGTGATAAAAGTAATATTCAGCCTGGGATCATACCATTCAAGAAAAAGAAAGATTTTAAAAAGTTTATAAAAGTCAAGATAATAAAATTATATTCATAATATCCTACTCATAGTAGGAAATACTTAGTATAAACATAAAAATAATCCTTACCATTTATTCAACACCTATCATTTGCCAGGCAATCATGCTTTAATGTCATGATTTCTAATTCTAAAAACTATTCTTAGGAAGACAATTAAGTTGTTTTTTTGAAACAGAAAAAGAAAATAAAGCTCATTAAAGTTTAATGATTCATCTAAGGCCAAACAGCTAATAGATGTTAGAACTGGTGTTTGAATGCAAGTTTTTCTTCCATACCACACAGCACCTACCATAAAGAAAATCAGCTGAATAAACTTCTCTTATTATTTTATCCAAATTTCATTTGTAAAGTCCCTGATACAGTCTATTATTCTGATATGGCAATATCTATCTTTCATAGTATTAATAATTAATTAAGAAAATCCATCATGTTCTTACCCTGTGTTTGGAAAACAGTGTTATCACAAATAATAAGCTATTCTTGTCCTCAGTTCCAACAATTTAGAACCTGTTACTCAAAACAAGAAGCCCTTGGATTCAAATATAAAACACATACAGTATTGTAAAGTAAAATAAAGTAAAAATAAAAATTTTTTTTAAAAAAAGGAAAAAAAAACCCCACAGTATTCTATTTAGACATTCTTCAAGATGGTTGGACGGCATCACTAATTCAGTGGATATGAGTTTGAGCAAGCTCCAGGAGACGGTGAAGGACAGGGAAGCCTGGTGTTCTGCAGTCCATTGGGTCGCAAAGAGTCGGGCACAACTGAGCGACTGAACAACAACAAATTCAATTTTGCCACAATTACAAAGATCCAAAACTCCATTTCTGAGCCATTTCTGCATAATAAAAATCTAGTCTGCATTTGTCCTTAACAGAGAGAATATTAAACTAAGAAGCCCCGAAGACGTCAGAGTTTCGACAAAATTCAACATGATGGTGGAGCCCACACAGACAAAGGAAACAAAGCCAGGCCCTTCCACACAGCCATACATCCTCAGGATGATTTCATTTAAACTCAGTGTCTCTTCATGCCACACATATTCCCCAATGTCTACTAGATGAAATACCACAATTGCCATGGGGTCTACTTTCCTGCAGTCTTGTGTAGACTTCACTGCCACCTCAAAACCCAAAGGGATGTCTGCCATGGAGTAAACCAAGACTTCCTGGTACTGAGAAATATTTTCAGTGATTCCTCCAAGTCCAGATTTCACAAGGTTCCCATACAATAAGGAATGTTCTGCTCCAGGCCTTATCCACACTTTATATTTGGCATAGGGTGCTAGGGAATCCAGAATTATTCTGTTAAAACTTGTAGGTCTTGCATGTCCTCAAAGACACCAGCTGTGCCATTGGAGATACTGGCAGCCAACTTCAAGATTATCTCATTCACGTACTACACTTGGTCCTTGTGTAGCCTGAAATGAAGTGCCATAAAGCCTGTCGACCATAGCTGAAGTCTCCCCGATGTATTCTACTATCTTCTCAAATACTACATGGGTCTACTCGTCAATCAGTACTCTCCTTAGTGTCCAGAAGGAAAAGAGAGTCCAAGTCTAGGTCTGTAGATAGAATAGAGCACCTGAATTCAAGACCCATGGAGTTTCATATGTGCTAGTTGGTTTGTGAATGAATGAGCATGTAGAAATGTGTAAAAGGATATGCACCAGGTTGTTAATATTTGTTGCTTGTGAGGATCCAGGAGATGAGGAGGACCTAGGTGGCAGGGAGAGGAGGTGACAAAAAATATTCAATGTTCTTTTTTTCTCTTTATGCTGTTTCACTTTCACTAAACACATATTGCTTTTGCAATTTTTGAAGAGAAATTAAAGGGGAAATGTTGGGGGTTTTTTTTTCAAGCCTTAGAACATGCCAACTTTCTTTTTCCTTTATCCCCACAGCCTCCCACAGTGATGTCTGTTGATCTACTTCTAGAATTCTATACGCTGCAGCACATGAGTTAAATTAGAAGTGCTAATAAGGAAAGTGTGAGGTCATTGGCAGAGGAAAGGAGCCATTTTAAGTGACTAAGTATGATTCATTATACACAGGTTCAGTCACAGAGAACCTCTAGAAAGCAAAGTTTTTGTGCATAGCTAGTAAGTGGAAATTTAGAAGGCTTCTGGGTATTTATTTTAATTATCCACCTTTCTTGGAGGTTATGTGGAAAAATCTGATATTTACAGTTTGTTAAGTGTTAGACAAACACCTAGTTAACAGCAGTCTCATTAAGACTGTTAGTTGAAAGAGACTAAGCTCAACAATATAACCAAAGTATAATTCCCCTTGCTGGAAAAAAAAAGACAAACCTGAAAAAAGAAATATTCTGTGATAGTTCTGGCCTCAATACACAATATTCCTTCCATGTAATAATCAGAAAGAGTTCATTTAAGGTCAGTTGTCTCTAAACACAAATTTGTATTTCTGGCAGATGTCCTCCAAAGGTTTAATTGGTTTATATCCAACAACTCTAAACAGCATGTCAGTCATTTTTATTAGTATGCAGTGCATTTCACAAGTCATTTTCCCCAAAAGGGTCACTAGAAAGCTGTTAAATTCAGACATTTCACAAATGGATTTATGAAATTTTCCTATGGGTATTTCTACTTTGAAAATTTTCCAGGTTAAAATTGTCAAAGTCATGGTCTAAAGTGTAGAACTTTGGAACTTTGCTTATTGATTTGCCCTTATCCTGGAGCAGACTCAGAATTGTTTTCTGAGAAAAATCTTTATACTTTCCACAGTGCTCTCAGACCTCCTCTCTGCAGAGGTAGGCCAATGCCAACTCAATACAAAGTCTAAGTTAGGCACCTGAATTTTCGTAAGAGGACATTCTCTTATGTCTCTTTACTCAGATGATTTTTAAAATATATATATTTTGAAGTATATGAGTTTTTAAAATATATGTATTTCAACTAGTAACACTAAATAATTACTCCAAAACATTTGTCAAATAATCAGATAACCACCACTGGCCAACTTTTGTCAAAAATCAAAGTGCACGATAAGTGAAGTAAATCAAAAAGAGAAAGACAAATACATGATATCACTTATTTGTGAAATCTAAAATATGACACCAATGAACTGATCTATGAAGCAGAAATAGACTCACAGATGTAGAGAATAGACTTGTGGCATCCAAGGGAGCAAGGAAGGAGTGGGGACAGGGGCTGGGAGTTTGGAGTTAGTAGTTGCAAACTATTACATGTAGAATGGATGGTCAGCAGGGTCCTACTTTACAGCACAGAGAACTATATTCAGTGTCCTGGGATAAACCATAATGGAAAAGAATATTAAAAATAATGTGTGTGTGTGTGTATACATATGTCACTTTGCTGTATAGCAGAAATTAACACAATATTTTAGATCAACTATGCTTTGATTTAAAAAAAAGTCAAAGTACAAGAAATAATATCCATGAAGGACAAATTAAAGGACATGAAGTTCACCCAGCCCAATAAATAATTACAATATTAATCCCCAGACCAATCTAGACATTAAGAGAGCTTATTTCATTGTTTTGATTTTTTTGTACTGCCCACTTACAGAGAATTGCGTTTGCTACATTGTACTTTGGCTTTATGCTCTCAATTTACATTGAAGGGCACTATAGAAACAAAACTAGTTATTTTTATTTTAAGACTATTGTTGATAATATTTTCCTTTCCATCATTCCTTGTCACATTCCTAAGAATTCCATGTTCTATTCTTAAGCATTCAAAATATTAAATTGGAGGAGAAAATTTTCTCAAATTTCATAGCCATAAAAACATTAGTTTATTAAGTTTTATCCACATTTATTATTTTTATTACTATTATCATTAGGACAGTATTTCTCTATGTGATAATATCATCCTTTTAGTTTTGGCTAATCAGAAGTTCAGAACTAAGTATAAATATGTAGTCATCTTTTTTAAGAGTTTTGTGGGAACTTGTGGCATATATTTCTGTGTATTATTAACTTTTTTCTTTAGTTATATCTCATCATTTTGTTTGTAAATACATCTTTAATCTTCATGTTATTATACTTGTGCAATCCAGTAAGCTATCTCAAATATTTTTGAAAGAAAGTAGGTTATAATTCTTTCCTTGTAGCTTATCTGGTAAAGAATCCACCTGCAATGCAGGGAACCCTAGTCTGATTCCTGGGTTGGGACATTCCCCTGGAGAAGGGATAGGCTACTCACTCCAGTATTCTTGGGCTTCCCTGGTGATAAAGAATAGGCCTGCAATGTGGGAAACCTGGGTTCAATCCCTGAGTTGGGAAGATCCCGTGGAGGAGAGCATGGCAACCCACTCCAGTGTTCTTGCCTGGAGAATCCCCATGGACAGAGGAGCCCAGTAGGCTACAGTCCATGAGGTCACAAACAGTTGGACATGACTGAGCGACTAAGCTCAGCACAGATTATAATTTAATAAGTAACCATAATCCTGTGACTCGAAAACTTTCTAAAGAGTCTATGGGTGGTAGGATTTGGTAAGAGGCAGAATAGAGAATGCTGGTAAAGACACTGCTGGGTTGTTTATAACAGAAATTCCTGAAGGTATCACATGTTTTTAAATAAATGAAAAATTGCTGACATCCATGATCTGGTTTATATAAAAATTATAATGTAGGATCTTAATCTTAAAAAGAAACCAATTTACAGTTTTAGAAAAATGTTTCTGTTGAAACATTTATTTTGAATAATAGTTACAAAATATTCTGAAAACCCTAGTATTGGCTTGCTCAGAATTGTTAAGTTTCATTACCAGAAATGTGACAAAGAAACATTAATCCTAAATGTGTTTCTAAACTATAGAAAGGAGAAGCGGAGATGTATAGTCGAGTTGCAAATTTCATTCACACTGTATGTATCTGTTATTTTGCCTCAGTTTAAAATGGTTTTGTTGCCCAGGGCCACTGAATATGATACGAACAAATGGAAAGGTATTCTGTGCTCATAGACTGGAAATATGAATATTGTTAAAAATGACCATACTACCCAAGGCAATCTACAGATTCGGTCCAATTCCTATCAAAACACCAGGGGCATTTTTTATAGAACTAGGACCTGCAGACCTAAAAATTGTATTATAACACAGAAGGTCTCAAATAGTGAAAAGGATCTTAAGAAAGAAGAACAAAGCTGAAGGTATCACACTCCCTAATTCTAAACTATACTGCAAAATTGCAGTTACCAAAACAATATGGTACTGCCATAAAAACAGACACATAAATCAATGGAATGGAATAGAGAGTCCAGAAACGAATCCACATTTACATGGTCAATTGCTGCTGCTGCTGCTGCTGCTGCTGCTAAGTCGCTTCAGTCGTGTCTGACTCTGTGCGACCCCATAGACGGCAGCCCACCAGGCTCCCCCGTCCCTGGGATTCTCCAGGCAAGAACACTGGAGTGGGTTGCCATTTCCTTCTCCAATACATGAAAGTGAAAAGTGAAAGGGAAGTCGCTCAGTCGTGTCCAACTCTTAGCAACCCCATGGACTGCAGCCTACCAGGCTCCTCAGTCCATGGGATTTGCCAGGCAAGAGTACTGGAATGGGGTGCCATCATCTTCTCTGACAATTAGTCTACAACAAAAGAAGTAAGGATATACAATGGGGAAAAGACAGCCTCTTCAGTAAATCCAGTTGGGAAAACTGGACAGCTACATGCAAAAGAACAAAACTGGATTACTTTCTCTAACCATATATAAAAATTAATTCAAAATGTTTTAAAGACCTAAAGGTAAGAGCTGGAGTCATAAAACTTCTAGAAGAAAACATAAGCAAAATACTCTTTGACATAAATTGTACCAATATATTTTTTTCAATCTGTCTCCTCAGATAAGAGGAACAAAAGCAAAAATAATCGAATGTTACGTCATCAAACTTGAAAACATTTGCACAGACAGAGGAGACAATCAACGAAATGAAAGGGCAACCAACTGAATGAAAGAAGATATTTGCAAATCTTATTTTTGATAAGGGGCCAATATCCAAAATTACAAAGAACTCATACAATAACAACAAAAAATAAACAACGAGATTTTTTAAATGGGCAGAGAGCCTAAACAGGCATTTTTCCAAAGAAGACATGCAGGTGACCAACTGACATGTGAAAAGATGCTTATCACTAATCATCAGAGAAATGCAAATTAGAACTACAGTGAAATGTCACCTCACACCTGTCAGAATGGCTCTTATCGAAAGAGACAAGAAATAATGAGTGTTGGTGAGGATGTGGAGAAAAAAAATTCCTTATGCATTGTTGGTGGGAATGTAAATTGGTTCAGTCGCTATGGAAAACATTATGGGGGTTCCTCAAAAAATTAAAAATAGAATTAGCATGTTATCCAAAATACCATCCCTGGGTATTTTTCCAAAGAAAACAAAAACAGTAGCTCGGAAAGATAAATGCAGCCCTATGTTCATTGCAGCATTATTTACAATAACCAAGGTTATGGAAGCAACTACAGTATCTCTCTATAGATGAATGGATAAAGCAGATGTGAGATATATATGTGATAAGGACAAAAGCATTTGCAGCTACATGGATGGACAAAGAGGGTATTATGCTTAGAGAACTGTCAGACAAAGGAAGGTAAATACTATATGATTTCACTTATATGTGGAGTCTAAAAAATAAAACATGAACAAACATAGTAAATAAAACAGACTCATAGTACAGAGAACAAATAGGTGTTGTTGGGGAGGGAAGGGAATGAGTAAAATAGATGAGGGGTTTATGAGATACAAACTACCAGTTACAAAATAAATGAATCACAAGGGTGAAATGTATAACAAGGGGAATATAGTCAATAATACTGTAATAATTGTGTATGGTGTAATATTGTAATATACTGTAATATTGTATTATACTGTAATATTGTATATTGTGTATGGTGCTGGAAGGTAACTAGACTTATGGTGATTATTTGTAGTGTATAAAAATATTGAATCACTACATTCTAGTGAAACTAATATAAATGAAACTAATATAATAGTGTAAGTCAATTATACTAATAAATCCAGAAACTAGGAGGAAAAACTGTTTTTTCTGCCTTGGAGACCCTATCATAAAAATAAAACCTGCACCAAAATCCACCAAACTTGTCATATCTGCACCTGATTTGAATTATGTAAAAGTGATGTTCAAGCAATCTTTACTGAAATTTTAGAAGAAAACAAAGGAAAGGAAAATAAAAGACAACATATACTTCTTGTGATATAATAAGAAAAATACACCACCAACTTTTAACAATACTAAATTAATACTGAGATGGCAAACATTATCATATGGTTTTTTGAACTATGTTGATTTTTAAAAACCATTTAGCTTTTTGTTAATAAAAAAAATGCCACAGAAGGAAACAATGTATGAACTGGAACTTCAGAAAAACACAATCATGTAGAATTGAAAGTACTTATGACTAGTTTGCTGAAAATTTTAAGGATGAAATCAGCCTCAGAAAATAAATAACACTTAAAATAACTAATAAAGCTCTAAGAAATTTATCTTGTGTCACATCTCCTTAAACTAGATATAATGAAATTTCAATGCTTTGAGTATCAGTTTGTGCTAATACTCAGTGAAAGAAATATTTTAAATTTTCCATTAACAAGATACTCCATATTTCACATGCGTGCTCAGTCGTGTCCAATTCTTGGTGACCCCATGGACTAAAAGCACGCCAGGCTCCTCCATCCATGGAATTTTCCAGGCAAGAATACTAGAGTGGGATGCCATTTCCTACTCCAGGGGATCTTCCTGACCCAGGGATCAAACCCACGTCTCTGGCATCTCCTGCATTGGCAGGTGGATTCTTTACCACTAGCGCCACCTGAGAAGCCCATATTATAGTATTCGATAATTTTTCACTTCTAGAGTTTAGTAAGAATTTAAACTTAGAGGGAAAAACCATTACATGCCTGAAGAAAGATATCAAACTGTCCAAGATCATTGAGCTTAGGCAGATATTTACACTGGATTAACCTTTGAAGTGGTGAGACAATAGCACATCCCAGCTACATTCTATTGAAGCCTTTCATATCACTTAAACAGATTATTTTATTTGATTCTTATAATAGCCCTGTTAGATAATTAAGGTAAAGATTATTATTCTCATTTTTAAGATGGGGAAAACTGATATATGTGGTAATTAAATCTCTGGGGTCCAAAATTAAAGGAATGATTTAAGCAGTCAAGTGTGTTAGTCACTCAGTCAAGTCTGACTCTCTGTGACCTCATGGACTGCAGCCCACCAGGCTCCTCTGTCCATGGAATTCTCCAGGCAAGAATATTGGAGTGAGTTGCCATTTCCTTCTCCAGTGTTATGTATCAGTTCAGTTCAGTCACTCAGTTGTGTCAGACTCTTTGCGACCCTGTGGACTGCAGCACGCCAGGCTTCCCTGTCCATCACCAACTCCTGGAGCTTGCTCAAACTCATGTCCATCGCATTGGTGATGCCATCCAACAATCTCATTCTCTGTCATCCCCTTCTCCTCCTGCCTTCAATGTTTCCCAGCATCAGGGTCTTTTCCAATGAGTCTGTTCTTCACATCAGGTGGCCAAAGTATTGCAGTTTCAGCTTCAACATCAGTACTTCCAATGAATATTCAGGGTTGATTTCCTTTACGATGGACTTGTTGGCCCTCCTTGCAGTCCAACGGACTCTCAGGAGTCTTCTCCAATACCACAGTTCAAAAGCATCAATTCTTTGGCACTCAGCTTTGGCACTTCTGGCTTCTTCAACTCTCACATGCATACATGACTACTGGAAGAACCATAGCTTTTAAAGCAGAATACATATAACAGTATTTATTGAGCAGCTTTCGTAGCTACAGTTTTTCTACTTTTCTGTTGGTGCTAAAAGGCAGTCTAAAATCTTAACCAAAAGGTGAAAGTAATTTGCTGCCTGAAAAATGTATCTCTATATCTAATAATAGATAATAGAAAAACCTTTTCTTCTTCTATGAAATAATATTGAACTACTTGATCGGAGATCATGACCATGCAGGATAATGAATAGATTCAGGACAAATTTCATCTGAGCTGCAGAGTCTTGGCTCACAGAAGTTTTACCTTAAAAAAGCCAGATATTTCCACCACCTCTTGAAATCAGAAAAATTGGCCACACTTGATTGTACGTGGTAACTATCAAATGTGGCTTCTCTAGTGGCTCAGGGGTGGCTCTCCTGCCTGCCAATGCAGGAGACACAGGAGATACAGGTTCAATCCTTGGGTTGGAAAGATCCTCTGGAGAAGGAAATAGAACCCACTTCAATATTCTTGCCTGGGAAAGCCCATGGACAGAGGAGCCTGGTGGGCAACATGTAGTCCATAGGGGTCACAAGAGTTGAGCACGACTTAATAATAAAGCACAACTACGACAACTAAATGGAGTTAAGCCCAGGTTTCCCCTTTTGCGAAAGCATGTACTTCTCAATTTTCCATAACCACACCACTCCATATTACTTACCGAAGATGTTTCACTAATCTGCATTATTTATTGCATGAATCCTGTACGTGTTTTACTTGATGACCCCTATTTAATATCACCCATTTTAGCTCATCCATCCAGTCACTCATTCATTTTATTCAACAAGCATTTACTAAACATAGCTTAAAAGGAAAAGATGACTAAAACAAAGCCCAGGAGCACCATGATCTCATCATTTGATGAGCACTGTTTGCTATCTAGTCACTAAGCTGTGTCCGTCTCTTTGCAACCCCATGGACTGTAGCTGACCAGACTCCTCTGTCCATGGGATTTCCCAGGCAAGAATACTGGAGTGGACTGCCATTTCCTTCTCCAGGGGATCTTCCCAACTCAGAGATCAAACCTGCATCTCCTGCTTGGCAGGTGGGTTCTTTACCACTGAGCCACCTGGTGAGGATGCATATACATAAACACATTATTACTACACATGCCATGGGACTCAGTCTTTGGACCTATTCTCCTCTATCTTTGTTCATTCACTTAGTATTCTCACTCAGTCTCACAGCTTTAAAAACCATCTCGATGCTGATGTGCATCTCAGTCTGGCCCTGAATTCCAGTCTCATCTAGCTGAATGTCTAATCAATAACTTCACTCAGAAATCTAATAGTCATTCAAACTCCATATGTCCAAAACTGAATCATAATTTTAGCCTATAAAGCCTCTGTCGTTCCTGTCTCAAAGAATAAAAATCCCATTATTCTAGTTCCTGAGGCCAAAACCTTGAATTCATTTCATTTCTTCCCCTTCTCATCCATTCCATCAGCAAATCGTGTTAGCCCAGAGAATGAAGACTTCAAGTCTTCATGAAGCAACACCTGAGGATGAATAGGACTTAGCTGGATGAAAGAGGAAGTGAAGTGCCTTCCAGACATAGGGGACCACATGAGCACAGGCATAGAAGAGAGAGATAACAGGACATCTAGTAGGAACACCAAGTAATTAGGTGAAACCGAAGGGTAATGGGAAGAGAGAGGCTGGAGATGGTTGTAGAGAGATAGGTAGGTTTTGGACATGGAAGGCCTTGTTTCCCATTTATCCTATCACCACACAATGCTATGTCATCAAAGCATTTTAGGCAGGTAGGACACTGATACATAAAGCCAGAGGATCAGGACCTGAACTGAAGCAGCAATAATATGCATTCAAATTTGGTAGGGTGGGAGATTGGTCCAATTTAGGAGAGCAAATAAAACAGTGAAGATGACTCTCATAATATGGCCCATGAATGGAGAATACTGGAGAAGTGGATTAGGGAAAGAAGATAATAAGTCAGCATGCAGAAATGTTGAATTTGACAGCCCATGGAGCATCCATGGAAATGACTTAAGGAGCCGCATTCGAAGCTTAGGAGATATAGGCTGGAGATGTGAGTTTGAAAATCATCGGTGAATAAATGGTAGTTAAAACTATGCCAACTTCGGTAACTATGTCTCCTTAGCCAAGTGCCTTAATCTCTCAGTGCCTCAGTTTTCTAGTCTGTAAAGTGGTTATCACACTTACTTTATACAGTCGTTTTGAAAGTTACTTAAGAAAATTATTATACTTGCATTTAATTAGGACTTGATGTATGTTACTAGCTTAAACTAAATCAATTACTAAGATTACCCTGGAAGACCATGTAGAATGCTGGTTATTAACCTTATGGAAAGACATGAATACCTTTAAGAAGGCTTCCTCACTAAACAGTTACACATAACCAAATACCCAAAATTCTACACACCATTTCAGAAGGTTTGTGGACCCCTGAAGAACCCAAGGCTTAAAAGTTCTTGATGCAGAGTTAGAAGAGAAAAAAATTGAGAATCAAACAAAGGAAAAATCAACATTTAAGAAATGAGCAGATTAAGAGAAGAACAGAAGGGATTACAAGAAAGCTGCAAAGAAAACATGGGATGGTTTCAAGAAGGAGGCAGCAATAAATTCCCTCAAATTTGTCAAATAGGTCCAATAAGAGTTAAAATGATCATTGGGGTATTTTGTCTCTTTGTTTTTGAAGGATCGGAAGGACTTTAGGTTTATGGGCCCAGGATGAGAGCCAATAGAAAGATTAAGGTGGAAGATGGGATGTGTGTGGGAATGATTGAAGAAGTGATGTTCATTCAGTGGAGACTGGGAAGGAAGAAGAGTCCAAGGACTCCAGGAGAGGGTTTGGCTTTGAGCAAGAAGAGGAGTGTTGAGGTCCTTTAATGGACTGGAACCTGATGGTCCAGAGTTGGTGATAAGAAAGTGAAAGAGAGAAAGAGAGAGAGAGAAAGCAAGCAAGAAAGAAAGACATGGGGACCCAAGCTCTGATGGAGCAAGGGTATTTTATTAGCAGAAATGCAGGCTTATATATCTTAAGATGATTACTCAGCTATTACACAGGATGAAATTTTATCAACAGCCACAATATGGATAGACTAATACATAGAAGGTCACTGATGCTGAAAAGAGTCACTGCATATCTCATCCTATGACCTCAGTCCTGAGAACTGCGTGCAGCTCTACTCGTTCTCAGAACAGTAACTGATAAGGAACAGAGAATCCATGAGAAACAGGAAACAGCATGCAGGAATCCTCCTATTAAATGTTCCCTGACAATTCCCCCTTATTTATTATATTTGTAAAAAGGGTCTTGACTAATTGAGTTTGTTTAGTTTTAACAATTTTTGCATAAAGGCAATGGTAAACAGCAAATATAATTGTAACAAAAGGAAGGGGAACACAGCTTGTATGAAATATGATTGACTGTAATGAAAGAAATAGTTACTATGACTACAATTGGTCTCTATGAAATGTCCAGTCCAAGCTCTAGCTTCTTTGGTGTTCACAGCAAGTTTCTAGATGTCTCATTGTTTAGGCCCAATCTGTTTATCGAGGACGATTCAAGGACAACGGGGTGTCATTCCACCATCAAGCCAGCCAAGAAGTCTTTTGTCTTGGTAATATTCCATCATAGTATTAGTAACTTTTCACACTAGAGTAGCATAGTCATACATAGTACTGTTAATATCATCTGAGAAGTTAGATAACCACATACCATGGGGTCCCCAATTGACAACTGTATGATTAGCCATAAACATTAATTTTCCTGGTTTTGGAAATCCTGATTTTGGATTTTGGTCCCTTTTGATACCCTGTTCATGTCTAACTGTCTACCTATTTCCCTTCTCAGGCATTTGGGAACCCAGTCTCAGGGGAAAAGGGGCAATGACTGCTCTGGCTTCTTCAGGTTGTACAGGGGTGTTGTGGGGTTTTGGGTTTCCTTTGCCTGCTCTCTGTCAGGGTGCATTAACAGAGGGAGATAAGAGTCTATGGAATGATAAGGTGACTCATTTCATCATTGTCTAGGTGTTGGTCAGGGAATATTCTTGTCATACTACCATTTGGAGATTTGTTGTATTCTGGAAGAAACAAACTTAATAAGAAAGTTAAAGGTACATGGCCCAAAGATTAATAGAAGTAGAAAAGCTGCTCAGGGGCTACCAGAAGAGCCAGGACCAGACATTGGTTCATGACGTTAGTGTTTCTCTAGGTGTGAGAAGATGCAAGAATTTGGACTCATAAAATCTTTACCTGAAAACATCTGACTATCTGAAGGCTGGTTCTTCTGGGCTTTTCCCAGAGCACAGAGTGCCTTATTTCTGATCTCCACCCTGAACTCCTTTCAGGGGGTATTGAAGGTCAGCAGCTTGCAGTGGTCATGATGTAATCTTTGTAGAGGCAGCTAGCAAGTACCAACTTCCAGTCAGCAAGATCCCTTTATAGCCACATATTTGACCACATTTGGGGGGCATTTCATGGCCATTGTGTCCCACGGTGCTGGGAAGGCTCATTCCCAAGTCTAGGGAAGATTCCACTGATAGGCCACTCCGTGGGCTGTTATTGGACCAGGACTTGCAAGTAGCAAAAGTCTCTGGACCACTGTCTTACTAGCCTCTTGGTCCAGGAAAATATTCACTCTTGTTGCTTCTTCGCATATCTACAGTTACATTATTACAATCATTGATCTCATATGGAACTGCATATCAGCATTATGTCACAGGTTCAGTCACATATTTGTTAATGTAAGAAATTCTTCCAAAACAAGTGACATAGAAAACAATATAGCTATCGCTAGCAGTTATTAGTAAAGTCATAAGTCTTAAGAAACTTGTATCATGCCTAAAACTCTTTTCTACTTGCCACAAACCATTTTTACAATTTCTGTATTCATCACTTAATTTGTCCATTCATAGAACAGCCATCTATAAGCCATACTTATTTTTCTCTTAATAAAATGTACCACATATAGAACTTTTTTCTTGGGTTTCACTTTCCACAAACCTTTTTTACACTTTCTGTATTCATCATTTTATTTGTCCATTCATAGAATAGCCATTTATAAGCCATAATTCCTTTTTCTGTTAATAAAACGTAATTCCATATATTATACCTTTTTTACTGAAAATATGCATCTTACTTTCTTTCAGAAACCATGAACTGTTGTTTAGTTCATTTATGAAAAACCTCAGCAATATTATCCAGAGACAAAGACATACATATATATCCAGACAGACAGAGATCTCATAGCTTTCTGCTTTAAGATTTAAAAGGTCTGTTTGTCACCCCCCCCCTTTTTTTTTTTTGGATTGAAGTTATACTAATCTGTCTAAGGCTGACATTGCAGGCAAAGTGGGTTGTCTATTTCAATAACGTGATAAGAGTTAATTACAGGCTTTTGCCTAGGCATGTTTTTGTTATATCAAGATTGGAGCTGTTGGGTCAGGAAGTCCTGTGGAAGAATGAAGAGAAGGGAGTAACAAATAATTTTAGAGGTAAATCTAGTCTGATGCGAGTAAGAAACTGTTTTTGTAATTTATTTTGCACTAAATAGAGTTCCTCTTGAGAAAGTGAATGAGGGCTATTTAAATTAGGATCTCCTTTCATTAACTTTTTTAAGGTCTGTTAAGAGATGCCATGGCATCTGGTCCCATCACTTCATGGGAAATAGATGGGGAAACAATGTCAGACTTTATTTTAGGGGGCTCCAAAATCACTTCAGATGGCGACTGCAGCCATGAAATTAAAAGACACTTACTCCTTGGAAGGAAAGTTATGACCAACCTAGACAGCAAATTCAAAAGCAGAGACATTACTTTGCCAACAAAGGTCCGTCTAGTCAAGGCTATGGTTTTTCCAGTGGTCATGTATGGATGTGAGAGTTGGACTGTGAAGAAAGCTGAGTGCTGAAGAATTGATGCTTTGGAACTGTGGTGTTGGAGAAGACTCTTGAGAGTCCCTTGGACTGCAAGGAGATCCAACCAGTCAATTCTGAAAGAGATCAGCCCTGGGATTTCTTTGGAGGGAATGATGCTCCAATAATTTGGCCACCTCATGTGAAGAGTTGACTCATTGGAAAAGACCCTGATGGTGGGAGGGATTGGGGGCAGGAGAAGGGGACGACAGAGGATGAGATGGCTGGATGGCATCACTGACTCGATGGACGTGAGTCTGAGTGAACTCCGGGAGTTGGTGATGGACAGAGAGGCCTGGCATGCTGCGATTCATGGGGTTGCAAAGAGTCGAACACGACTGAGCGACTGAACTGAACTGAACTGAAGAGATGCCATTTGTTAGATTTCTTTTTTATAACCAAAATAGAATTCCAAGGAGAGCGAGCAAGTCTAGCAAAGGAGAGACTTTTGGATTTGTGCCCACTGGCAGAGGAGGAGCACTTGGAACAGCCGGGGTAGGATTAAGAGGAAAGTTCTGAAATATTTTATGTTGTTCTAATTGGGCCTTTTGTAAATTTCATCATTCATATTCATATTCATTCGTTCTCGGAATAGGAACTGATAAGGAACAGAGAATCCTTGAGAAATAGAAAACAGCACGCAGAAATCCTCCTGTTAAATGTTCCCTAACAGAGGAGTACATTGTTCTTGGAGTAAGAGGAAAGGAAGGAGGGAAATGCTTATATATTAGCAAGTATGAGTACAGCTATCAGTTGACAGATGATCTCTGACAGTTACAGATGATCACAGCTTTCTCAGCTAAGTAAGGCTTGGAGAACACTGAGGCAAATGTTGAGAAGAATGACGGTAGAATAGTACTTAGGAATAGAGACCAAAAGGGATGGCGAAGAAATCTAATCAAACAAGTAAAAAACTCTTGCTCCGTGATAAACTGTAAGAACTTATTTCTTGTAAACCTTTAAAATCTTAATCATTATTATCAGAACATAGCAAAAAATATGTTGGCGATTAGTCTTCCTGTTTCACTAGCAATAGTATTTTGATAGGATCATTATAATTATCTCTTTACCCAGTAATATATTAGGCTTATAAAACTGCAAAAGCTATAGTAGACATGGGTGTATATGCATATGATGGTTAGATACGTAAATACATAGATATTACATGATACTAAGTACCAAAATTTTATCTGATGTTTTCATGTGCTTAGGGTACAATAGCCAGGGGTTATGTTTTTAAACCTTGATTTGTTTCATCCTTCTCTTCCTTGTGTAACCATAAAGAAAGTCAGCTTATTAGACCAATTTCTTCAAGAATCTGCCTTTTATAGGTAATAGAATGAATTTCATTTCCCATTGCTACTACTACAAAATTTGATGGCATCAAAAAAAAAAAAAAAAAGGACCAGAAGTATGTTCATATAATAAATTACAAAAATTTTCATAGTATCATTCTCGATTTTTTTTGGACCCAAACCGTGTGTCACTATATAATGAACCATTATATCAGGCAGATGTTTTTGTTAGGAGGTAGGCTTTTCCCACTAGATTAATGCTTCAAGCAGAAGTTACCTTCACGCCTAACACCATTCTTTCTAAATACAAAGAGCCCTTGTTATCAGATAGTTTCACTGGACTTGTTTTTCTTTCTTCTTTTGGATGATGTGGAAAATGTGTTGCATATTGTCTTTTACTAATGTTTTAAACCTCTCTCCCTATGTTGAAATTGGTTTGGATTACATTTATGTGGCTAAAGGGGAGAATAGAGAGGAAAAGAAATCTAGTGTGAACTATTTAAAGCTTTAAATCTTCGAAAACCAGAAATTAAATCTGAAGTTTAGGTTTCTCATCACTTATGAGAGTTTAGTTCCAAAAATATGCCAGATTTTCTTAGAAAATATAACATTGATAATCTGGAAAAGGCAATGTATTTGTCACATTTAACAAACGCTTATTCATAGAGATAGAACTAATCCATAAATTGAAATTTGTGGCTTTAATATACTTGTCCATAGTGCCACCAAGCGGTTCTATCAGTTTAAAAATATATATTTCTAAGCATAGTTATTCTTAGAGTTAGACACTAGGTGGCAGTGGATTTCCTTTTAAAGAGGCTTTGAGAACTAAGTGGCTTCCCTGTTGGCCCAGTTGGTAATGAATCTGCTGCAATGCAGGAGATCCCGGTTTGATTCCTGGGTCGGGAAGATCCCCTGGAGAAGGAATATACCCTGAAGAAGGAATAGGCTACCCACTCCAGTGTTCTTGGACTTTCCTTGTGGTTCAGCCGGTAAAGAATCTTCCTGCAATGCAGGAGACCTGGGTTTGATCCCTGGGTTGGGAAGAACCCCTGGAGAAGGGAAATGCTACCCACCCCAGTATTCTGGCCTGGAGAATACCATGGACTCTATAGTCCATGGGGTCGCAAAGAGTCAGATGTGACTTTCACTTCACTTCTTTTGTGCCATTATGAATAATGCTAAGAACATCCATGTAAAAATTGTGTGAGCACATGCCTAATTTCTCTTGGGTTTATACCTGGGAGTAGAAATGCTGGGTCATGTAGTAAAGCTGTGTTTAACATTTTGAGGAACTGCCAAACTTTTCCATGGTGGCTGCATCATTTTACAATCTAATTTAAATTTTTTGAAGTTTCTGCTTTCTCTCCTTCCTCCATAATGCTTCTTATGCTTTTTTCCTTCTTTTCCCCAGACTGGCTATCACAATGCCCTATCCCCTGGGTAGCCCAAATAATTTCATTTATGGTAGTTTTCAGCTCCAGAATTTTTAAAAATAATGTTTATCTTTTTTACTGATATTTCTTATTTGTGAGATGTTCTCATATTTCCATTTATTCTTTAGAAGCAGTTTTCTTGGTTCTTTGGACATATGTATAATATCTGCTTTAAACTCTTTAGTTAACTTCTATATACTTTATTATACTTTTAATCATCATTTCATTCTCAAAAAAAGGCAAAATATTGAAATAACCGCTTGTTTCCTATGTTAATATGCCCAACCTAGTCAACAGAATCTCACCAATTTTCTCTTTGCTTCTTCTTATGTTTAGAACACAAGAAACTGTATATATAGTTACTAAGTAGGATTTAGAGGCAGGAAAAAACATGAGAAATCTGTGCTGCCATTTTGGGTAGAAAAAAGAATTAAATTATTGAATGAAGTTAATTAAACCTAAATTATCCCTTCCCCACCCTTATTCTAACTCAGCCCTGGTAGGTGATTCCCCCAACAGCAGGCGGGAGGACCAGGCCCCAACACAGACACAGCCTCCTGTATGTGGCAGAGCCTCAAATACAGCACACGTTATGAGAGTCTGGGCACTGCTGCTGGGCCTTGGAGGCCTCAGCAGGCTTCCCTGTCACTAAGTTTAGCACAAGAGAGGACATTCCAGGCAGATCCTCCCCACTGGGCAACACTGTAAGGGCAGGCAATGAAAAGGGATAGTGGCAAAAACACAGACCCACATTATAGCTTTCCCTGAATCCCCTGGATTGAATAAGGCCCAGGGTTCCTATGCGATGCAGAGATGACAATTTATCAATGTTGAACTTCTTGTCATCACTCAGAAATGGAGAGAAGAACCAGATAGAAAATGGGAAAACACAGCATTTTAAAATACTAAGTGGAGGCAGAGCAGAGTCAGTCCTTCACAGAGATGACAATGCTTGCAAACTATGACGTCCACTTCTGAAACCCAGCTTGACCTACATGCCAGCGCCTAAGTGCTTGTGCAGTGTCTCAGAACCCACCACCCACAAGCACAGGCCAGCGTCTCCTAGTTTATTCAGACTAAGAGATGAAGACCCAGCAGAGGAGGAGAATCCTTTCTTCCAACCAGTGTCAGTCCATTTCCAGTCTGAAAACCTCCTCTGCCCAGGAGGACTGACTGTCATCTTACCACCTCTTTGACAGGAGAGGAGTCCACCCACAGGGTGTGGCCTGCCAGCCTCCACAAAGCCTCACAATAAAACTGACTAACCACCTTTGTTCACCTTTATTCACACAGAAGACATACAAAACCAGTATATAAATGTGTGCTTTTTTATATTACAAAATCATGTTGATACTATGCGACACAGCACGATGATTACAAAATGTCTTCCTTTTCAGATGAACACTTCTTGTCCTGATCTTTAGTTTATCTGACGGTGGTTCTGGGGAACAGCAGTGGAAAGAGAAAATAAAGCTTCCGTTCCCCTCTCCAGCACTGTTGAAAACTGTGTTTTCAAGTTTGTCAGTTTCTGGAGGTGTGTTCAGATCTTGGAATCAATGCTTCTTGAATTTAACACAGAAATACAGGCCAGTATCCTGGAAATATAACAGCTCCCATTGACTGACTAAGCCTTGGAAGCTTATGACAAAACGACTTTGATCTCCCCAGGCATGCCAGGATCTTCCCAGAGAGTGGCCTTCCCACAAATAGAGGTCGGTTACTATTTCCTTTGGGTAATTTGAACACTGCACTCTAAAAGATGCCCTGTTCTCAGGATTCAGGTACTAAAGCCTTTTGTGAACTTGGGGAGTGGTTGTATTACTTCTGTGAGTTCTGGCTTAATTATAACAATTATTTTGTTCATCTATACAAAATGTCAAATGTCATCTATCTGCTTAATCAGCATTTCAGGAAATCAAAAGCCATTGCCTTTGTCAGACTGACCTGATGAAACATCTTGGAGGCATTCCTCAGTACTAATTAAAATAATAGACATTGTCACACGGTGCAATTATTTTCCAGAAAACAGCTGACGTGTACACACTATGCTTGGCGAAAATCCTGGCCAGTTTCGCAAGAATGTTTATTCCAGACTGAGATCATCTCTAAAAAAAGAGAGAGACAGACAGACAGAGGAAACAGGGATGAAAGATTGATGGAAAGAAGGAAGAAAGGAAGGAGGATTTCTTAATAATCAAGAGAGAATTTTAGATTTAAAGTTGCCCTTCACATTCTGACTGTATACCTACATAATTCTATAATAAAACTTTGTTAATTACAGAAAGGACATTTTAGTACAAATAAATTTTATTAATAGCTTGAAAATCTATGAAGTTCAAAGAGTTATCAATATATCACTTTTTTTACTTTTTTATTGATGTGCCGTTGATTTACAATATTATATTAGTTTCAGGTGTGCAATATAATGATTCAATATCTTTACAGATTATACTCCATTTAAAGGTATTATAAAATATTGACTATATTCTCTGTGCTATGCATTATATCCTTGTATCTTATTTATCTTATACATAGTAGTTTTGACTCTTAATCACATACTTGCCACTCCCCATCCTTCCCCCCACTGCTGTTAACCACATTTGTTCTTCATATTGGTGATTTTGCTTCTGTTTGTTTGTTCATTTGCTTTATGTAATTTATTTTAAATTCAAAATACAACATTTTGCTATTTATATTTAAACAAAAATGTGTAAAGCTTAAAAACCTTAGGAAGCATAACATGAAATCATGAAAATAATTACATATAGAATAAATTGTCTGAGAGGTGAAACATTTCATTTTTACCAGAGAGATTCATTAATTTAAAATGTTCTAACCTCAAATTCACATTGAAGAATCAGAGCATTGCATTTTTTTCAGACTTTAATAATTTCTACAGTTAACATAAGTGACTTTAAGGAAGATTAATCAAAAATCAAGCTATATTCAGAAGGTTCACGGAAGGGAAAATACAGAGTGAACATTTGCAAATAAAGACAAGCATTATGGAAATGAAGAGTCATGATGTACTCCATTCCAGTTTTGCAGATGTGTAGAACACATCTGTGAATCATTCACTTAGCCTTCAAACTGTATGATCATTCACACACTCAGAAAATGCTGGGCATTATCAAGTTTGGAGGAAGCCAGTGCTGACATGTTGATCCCTTATCTGGGAAGAAGGAATTATAAAGTTTTCTTTCTTTCAGACTTAATTTGCTCCTGATTTCTGAGTCTTACTAAAAGGCAAGGAGGATAAATTGTTTTTCCTGCACTTTTGATTCAGTCTGGAACTTTTACTGAAAAAGAAATTTTTGTTTTATTCTTGCCAGTCGTCTAAGAAGGAAGGTTTATTTTGAGATTAAAATGTATTAGCTGGTAATGATTTGGTTTAATGAAAATATTGGGATTTGGGGTTCTGAAGGGAAAGAATTTATAGCTTTTTTCAAAATTTATTGTAGTCCCCATAATATCATTATTAAAACATAGCCTCCTTTTTGTTTATCTGCATTGTTTTTCTGGATGTTGGCTTGTAGAGAACTGTATTTGAGTAGAACTTGTATTTGAGTAGAACTTTAAGATTTCATGTAAAGATTGCTCTAAATTCTCATTCAACAAACCATGTACAAGAAATTCAGAGACAATGTTGAATAGTTAGACAAAATTGTGGGTTACCTGAATTTCCCACTTTATAGTTTCTCTTTGAGAAAGCTTTTAAATGGACAGGGAAGAGGTATTACTATCCATATAAAGGTATTTAGTAGGTTATAAAATAAGCTTTTCTTTTGTGAGTTTCTAATCAATATGACCATAATTGCTCATGGGAACTCTCCTTTAGAACTAAGTAAAATAAAATATTATTGACATCATGGCATTTTCTTTTTGCCGTATTTTCATTGTCTGTGTCTGTGTGTGTGTTCAGTTGTGTCTGACTCTTTGTAATCCCTTGGGCTGTGGCCCACCAGGCTCTTCTGTCTGTGGAATTTTCCAGGCAAGAATACTGGAATGGGTTGCCATTTCCTCCTTCAGGAAATCTTCCTGACCCAGGGATGGAACCTGTGTCTCTTGCATCCCCTGCATTGGCAAGTGGATTCTTTACCTCTGTGCCACTGGGGAAGCCATATTTTACATTTTTTTCTATGTAAGATATTTTCATTTTACATAGAAAAAATTATTTCCATTACATTAACTGCAGTTTAAATAATTTTTTTTGAAAATCAGCTTTATTTTATTACTATTTTTATTTTTAATATAAATTTATTTATTTTAATTGGAGGCTAATTACATTACAATATTGTATTGGTTTTGCCATACATCAACATGAATCCGCCACGGGTGTACACATGTTCCTCATCCTGAACCCCCCTCCCACCTCCCTCCCTATACCATCCCTCTGGGTCATCCCAGTGCACCAGCCCCAAGCATCCTGTATCCTGTATTGAACCTGGACCTGCGATTCGTTTCATATATATTATACATGTTTCATTGCCATTCTCCCAAATCATCCCACCCTCTCCTTCTCCCAGAGTCCAAAAGACTGTTCTATACATCTGTGTCTCTTTTGCTATCTTGCATACAGGGTTATCGTTACCATCTTTCTAAATTCCATATATATGTATGTGTTAGTATACTGTATTGGTGTTTTTCTTTCTGGCTTACTTCACTCTGTATAATAGGCTCCAGTTTCATCCACCTCATTAGAACTGATTCAAATGTATTCTTTTTAATTGCTGAGTAATATTCCATTGTGTATATGTACCACAATTTCTTATCCATTCATCTGCTGATGGACATCTAGGTTGCTTCCATGTCCTGGCTATTATAAACAGTGCTGCAATGGACATTGGGGTACACATGTCTCTTTCAATTCTGGTTTCCTTTGTGTGTATGCCCAGCAGTGGGATTGCTGGGTCATAAGGCAGTTCTATTTCCAGTTTTTTAAGGAATCTCCACACTGTTCTCCATAGTGGCTGTACTAGTTTGCATTCCCATTAACAGTGTAAGAGGATTCCCTTTTCTCCATACCCTCTCCAGCGTTTATTGCTTGTAGACTTTTGGATCGCAGCCATTCTGACTGGCATAAAACTGTACCTCATTGTGGTTTTGATTTGCATGTCTCTGATACTGAGTGATGTTGAGCATCTTTTCATGTGTTTGTTAGCCATCTCTATGTCTTCTTGGAGAAATGTCTATTTAGTTCTTTGGCCCATTTTTTGATTGGGTCGTTTATTTTTCTGGAATTGAGCTGCATGAGCTGCTTGTATATTTTTGAGTTTAGTTTTTTGTCAGTTGCTTCATTTGCTATTATTTTCTCCCATCCCGAAGGCTGTCTTTTCTCCCATCCAGAAGGCTGTCTTTTCACCTGCTTATACTTTCCTTTGTTGTGCAAAAGCTTTTAATTTTATTTAGGTGCCATTTGTTTATTTTTGCTTTTATTTCCAATATTCTGGGAGGTGGGTCATAGAGGATCCTGCTGTGATGTATGTCGGAGAGTGTTTTGCCTACGTTCTCCTCGGGGAGTTTTATAGTTTCTGGCCTTGCATTTAGATATTTAATCCATTTTGAGTTTATTTTTGTGTTAGAAAGTGTTCAAGTTTCATTCTGTTACAAGTGGTTGACCAGTTTTCCCAGCACCACTTGTTAAAGAGATTGTCTTTTCTCCATTGCATATTCTTGCCTCCTTTGTCAAAGATAAGGTGTTCATAGGTGCATGGATTTATCTCTGGGCTTTCCCTTTTGTTCCATTGATCTATATTTCTGTCTTTGTGCCAGTACCACACTATCTTGATGACTGTAGCTTGGTAGTATAGTCTGAAGTCAGGCAGGTTGATTCCTCCAGTTCCATTCTTCTTTCTCAAGATTTCTTTGGCTACTCGAGGTTTTTTTGTATTTCCATACTTATTGTGAAATTATTTGTTCTAGCTCTGTGAAAAATACAGTTGGTAGCTTGATAAGGATTGCATTGAATCTATAGATTGCTTTGGGTAGTTCCTCATTTTCACTATATTGATTCTTCCAATCCATGAACGTGGTATATTTCTCCATCTATTAGTGTTCTCTTTGATTTCTTTCACCAGCGTTTTATAGTTTTCTATATGTGGGTCTTTAGTTTCTTTAGGTAGATATATTCCTAAGCATTTTATTCTTTTCGTTCCAATGGTGAATGGAATTGTTTCCTTAATTTCTCTTTCTATTTTCTCATTGTTAGTGTATAGGAATGCAAGGGATTTCTGTGTGTTGATTTTATATCCTGCAACTTTACTATATTTATGAATCAGCTGTAGTAATTTTCTGGTGGAGTCTTTAGGGTTTTCTATGTAGAGGATCATGTCATCGGCAAACAGTGAGAGCTTTACTTCTTTTCCAATCTGGATTCCTTTTATTTCTTTTTCTGCTCTGATGGCTGTGGCCAAAACTTCCAAAACTATGTGGAATAGTAGTGGTGAGAGTGGGCACCCTTATCTTGTTCCTGACTTTAGGGGAAATGCTTTCAATTTTTCACCATTGAGGATAATGTTTGCTGTGGGTTTGTCATATATAGCTTTTATTATGTTGAAGTATGTTCCTTCTATTCCTGCTTTCTGGAGAGTTTTTATCATAAATGGATGTTGAATTTTGTCAAAGGCTTCCTATGCACCTATTGAGATGATCACATGGCTTTTACTTTTCAATGTGTTAATGTGGTGTATTACATTGATTGATTTGCAGATATTGAAGAATCCTTGCATCCCTGGGATAAAGCCCACTTGGTCATGGTGTATGATCTTTTTAATGTGTTGTTGGATTCTGATTGCTAGGATTTTGTTAAGGATTTTTGCATTTGTGCTCATCAGTGATATTGGCCTGTAGTTTTCTTTTTTTGTGACATCTTTGTCAGGTTTTGGTATTAGGGTGATGGTGGCCTCATAGAATGAGTTTGGAAGTTTACCTTCCTCTGCAATTTTCTGGAAGAGTTTGAGTAGGATAGGTGTTGGCTCGTCTCTAAATTTTTGGTGGAATTCAGCTGTGAAGCCATCTGGACCTGGGCTTTTGTTTGCTGGAAGATTTCTGATTACAGTTTCAATTTCTGTGCTTGTGATGGGTCTGTTAAGATTTTCTATTTCTTCCTGGTTCAGTTTTGGAAAATTGTACTTTTCTAAGAATTTGTCCATGTCTTCCATGCTGTCCATTTTATTGGCATATAACTGCTGATAGTAGTCTCTTATGATCCTTTGTATTTCTGTGTTTTCTGTTGTGATCTCTCCATTTTCATTTCTAATTTTATTGATTTGATTTTTCTCTGTTTGTTTCTTGATGAGTCTGGCTAATGGCTTGTCAATTTTATTCAGCTTCTCAAAGAACCAGCTTTTGGTTTTGTTGATTTTGCTATGGTCTCTTTTGTTTCTTTTACATTTATATCTGCCCTAGTTTTTAAGATTTCTTTCCTTCTACTAACCCTGTGGTTCTTCATTTCTTCCTTTTCTAGTTACTTTAGGTGTAGAGTTAGGTTATTTATTTGACATTTTTCTTGTTTCTTGAGGTATGCCTATATTGCTATGAATCTTCCCCTTAGCATTGCTGTTACAGTGTCCCACAGGTTTTGGGTTGTTGTGTTTTCATTTTCATTCGTTTCTATGCATATTTTGATTTCTTTTTTGATTTCTTCTATGATTTGTTGGTTAGTCAGCAGCGTGTTGTTCAGTAAATCAATCAATTACAACTAGACTTTTATTAAGCTTTTTCTTTTTTTTTTTTTCACTGTGCTTTGTGCAGGATGTTAGTTCTTTGACTAAGGATCAAACCCATGCTCCCTGGAGCATGGAGTTTTAACTACTGGACCACAGGGAAGTCCCCTTTATCATCATTTTAGCCCTGTTATAGTTAAAAAGAAAAAATATCTATGAAGATATACTTTTGATTGAATAGTTTTAAATAATGTGAATTTTTCCATCTAACCATCCTCTTCTTTACGAGTGTGTTTCATCAAATTTTCTTGTAAATTTTCATGTGTTTCTTGTTTGCACCAGAGAGGTTAACCCACTTATATTCTTTGAGAAAGTATTAATGAGGGGTAGGAGAACTGGGTGAAGAAAGTCAAAAAGAAAAAGAAGAAATTTAATGCTAAAAACCTATTTGAAATCACAGCTCAGTGGCCTATCTCGATGGATAGAAAATAAAATTATTGACAGTATTAAATAATATTAAGGAGAAAAAATATAAAATGGTGTTTTTAAGACAAAGCAATAGACTGTAACTGCAGAATGTTTATATGCACAGATAAATTATTTTAAATAATAAAAAATGGTTTAATATTTTTTTAAAAATTGATAAAATCAGAAAGGATCAGTATTACAGATGCAAAGTTAATATTACAAATTTAGTCCTTCGATCCAACATTTCCTGAACTCCCTATTACATGTCACATGCTTTCTTAGCTGCTGGAGGTGCAAGAGGAATAAGATGCTCTGACCTCAGGAGGTGAGGGCTTCCCAAATGATGCTAGCTATAAAGACCCTGCCTGCCAATGCAGGAGATGTGGAAGACGTGGGTTCAATCTCTGAGTTCAGGAAGATCCCCTGAAGAAAGGAATGGCAACCCACACCAGTATTCTTGCCTGGAGAATTCCATGGCCAGAGGAGCCTGGAGGGCTACAGTCCATGGGGTTGCACTGACTCGAACATGACTGACCCAACAGCACCCCTGCACAGGATGTGACGATTTACAGAGAAGACATAAGCAATCAGAATACAGTGTGATCTCTGTGATTGTGAAAGGACAGCAGTTGGAACTCTTTCATTGCAAGTGATTGAAAACATAATTCAAACTGGCTTACTCATCTCACATGCTAGTAAAGTAATGCTCAAAATTCTCCAAGCCAGACTTCAGCAATACGTGAACCATGAAATCCCTGATGTTCAAGCTGGTTTTAGAAAAGGCAGAGGAACCAGAGATCAAATTGCCAACATCCACTGGATCATGGAAAAAGCAAGAGATTTCCAGAAAAACATCTATTTCTGCTTTTTGACTATGCCAAAGCCTTTGACTGTGTGGATCACAAGAAACTGTGGAAAATTCTGAAAGAGATGGGAATACCAGCCCGCCTGACCTGCCTCTTGAGAAATCTGTATTTAGGTCAGGAAGCAACAGTTAGAACTGGACATGGAACAGCAGACTGGTTCCAAATAGGAAAAGGAGTACGTCAAGGCTGTATATTGTCACCCTGCTTATTGAACTTATATGCAGAGTACATCATGAGAAACGCTGGACTGGAAGAAACACAAGCTGGAATCAACATTGCTGGGAGAAATATCAATAACCTCAGATATGCAGATGACACCACCCTTATGGCAGAAAGTGAAGAGGAGCTAAAAAGCCTCTTGATGAAAGGGAAAGAGGAGAGTGAAAAAGTTGGCTTAAAGCTCAACATTCAGAAAACGAAGATCATGGCCTCTGGTCCCATCACTTCATGGGAAATGATGAGGAAACAGTGTCAGACTTTATTTTTTGGGGCTCCAAAATCACTGCAGATGGTGACGGCAGCCATGAAATTAAAAGACGCTTACTCCTTGGAAGAAAAGTTATGACCAACCTAGATAGTATATTAAAAAGCAGAGACATTACTTTGCTGACTAAGGTCCACCTAGTCAAGGCTATGGTTTTCCCTGTGGTCATGTATGGATGTGAGAGTTGGACTGTGAGGAAAGCTGAGCACTGAAGAATTGATGCGTTTGAACTGTTGTGTTGGAGAAGACGCTTGAGAGTCCCTTGGACTGCAAGGAGATCCAACCAATCCATTCTGAAGGAGATCAACCCTGGGATTTCTTTGGAAGGACTGATGCTAAAGCTGAAGCTCCAGTACTTTGGACACCTCATGCAAAGAGTTGACTCATTGGAAAAGACTCTGATGCTGGGAGGGATTGGGGGCAGGAGGAGAAGGGGACAACCCAGGATGAGATGGCTGGATGGCATCACGGACTCGATGGACATGAGTCTGAGTGAACTCTGGGAGATGGTGATGGACAGGGAGGCCTGGTGTGCTGCGATTCATGGGGTCGCAAAGAGTCGGACACGACTGAGGGACTGAACTGAACTAAGCAATAAAGTGAGTGAAGTCGCTCAGTTGTGTCCAACTCTTTGTGACCCCATGGACTGTAGCCTACCAGGCTCCTCTGTACATGGGATTTTCCAGGCAACAGTACTGGAGTGGATTGCTATTTCCTTCTCCAGGGGATCTTCCCGACCCAGAGATCGAGCCCGACTCTCCCACATCGTAGAGAGATGCTTTATCATCTGAGCCACCAGGGAAGTCAAGGAATTTAATTGGTTCACATAACCAAAATTGAAAGAGACAGAGTGGTCCATAGAGCTGACACATAGCACATTCCAATTAGAGGTGAAGTGATGTCACCAGGACTGGCATGTGCTCCTCTCTTAATCCTCTTCTGCTGCTGCTGCTAAGTCACTTCAGTCGTGGGTGACTCTGTGTGACCCCATAGATGGCAACCCACCAGGCTCCGCCATCCCTGGGATTCTCCAGACAAGAGGACGGGAGTGGGTTGCCATTTCCTTCTCCAATGTATGAAAGTGAAAAGTGAAAGTGAAGTCACTCAGTCGTGTCCGACTCTTCGCAACCCCATGGACGGCAGCCTACCAGGCTCTACGTCCATGGGATTTCCCATGCAAGAGTACTGGAATGGGGTGCCATTGCCTTCTCCACTTAACCCTCTTCCACCCTGCATTCTTCCACCCTGCATTTGTTCTCAGGCTCTAGTGATGGCTCCTGGTGATTCCCAGTTCATGTTTTACTATGAATTCTTTAGGTAAAGTGGCTTTTTATTACCCAGTATTAATGAAAGAGTAAGATTTGTGAATTTAATAAGGTATCTGTATTTTGTCTTTCTCTCCTTCCCTATTGGTCCTGTACTCCTGCTTCCTGGGGTCATATTTCTGAGTAAACTTCATGTACATAAGCCTTCATCTTAGGCTCTGGTTTGAAGAGACTCAGGCTATTAGCCCAGCACACATTGACCCTAACTGCCTCTGACCCTTTACAGTAGACTTCCAACTACTATGATTCCTTCTACTTCATAGTCATTGTCCTTTGGTCACAGGCAAACCTAAGGGCAGAAACCTAACAGCCAGGTTGGACCACTAAGAATCTTCCCCAGGAGTTTGAAAATGGATTGAGAGAAAGTTGTTCCCTCGATGTGGCAAACTGTACCTAATGAAGCTTAGTGGTTTCCTTCCTTCCTGTGGTGTGCTGGAGCACACTTGCAAGAGCTGATAGTTAATTTTGCCCAGCAGCCTGTTGAGACCTGGAAATTTGCCATGGTGAGCACATTTCATTATAAAAGTCAGCAGTTTTATAATCTGGCCTTTATTGTCCCACAGAGCCAGTTTACCATCACACTACTGCTTCCTTCCTTATGTTTTCTAACATTTGAGAAATATTCTTAAGGATCCAATTAGAGGTGAAGAAATACAGACCAAGCATCAGAGGTCAGGCAAAAGCAAGTAATCCCCAAACAAAGAATGTTGATAACTTGTGTTGGGAAACACAATTTTCAGCTGAGTGCTCTCCTGAAATGAAGACCCCTACTCCCACAGAGCAGCTCCACTTGATATTCTCACCCATTAGCAGGCTTAGAGCTAAACTGGCCTACAGAGACAACCCTTGGCCTGGCCTAGTTATTACCAGGAGACACAGGGCAGGTGGCGACACAGGTCCACAAATTAACAAGCAACAAGAGAGACGGGCGACAATGCCGCCCACATTCTGAAGCTGTGACCTCAGCGTATGTGTCATTGGTCGATATCACCAGTAAGATAAACCAGTCCTCCTCCTGTAAGGAATAACATGCCACAGGAATAAAACAAAGGATAAAACTGTTTCCTCCAGTATTGCTCCCTTCTGAGGAGGAAAGGAGAGAGGGGTCTGTTCCACAATAAGAAGGTGAGCAGCCGTGCTGCAGCTGTGGTTTCTGCAGTGAGGTCTGAGGAACAGAGGAAGCCACAGCTCACAAGAAGATGGAGCCTAGGATGGAGAGCACTGAAGCTTTAGGCTCTTGCTGACTCAGTTCCTTTGGGAGATCTGGCAGATAAACCTCCTAGTATGACACAGATAACAATATCTTGTTAATGTTGGCCACTACTTACTTATTAATGCCAGCCTGCTACTTCAAAGATTATGTTTTAAAATTTAGTCACCACCCACTAGTAAATATTTAGGCTCTTTTCAGTTCTCTACTCTAGCAAATACGGATAGACAGAGTTAAAGAAAAATTATCTGACACTTGTTAGAGCAGTAAGGACAAATTTATCAAGACACTTGCAATAGTGAAGGCCTTGTGCTCAATTCTGAATACAGTAAGGACAAGTGGGGATTTATGGCTGAGAAGCAGGGTGAGGGGTTGATGGATGGAAAAAATGCTAAGAGGAGACTTCAAGGGTAGGGGCATTCTTGCTAAACTCATCTAACAGATTTTTCCCTAAAGGCAGGTCAAGGGATTATACATCAAAGTTAGGGGGTGCAGAATCTGATCAGACATCACACATGATTAGATATCAAGGATGAGGCAATTCTTGTCAAACAAGGCTGGACAGGAAGTTGACCTGCCATGTCCTTGGCCATGGAAGGCCAGGGTCAAAGCTTGGTTGAGAACAGGGTTCAGGGGAGCCTGACTGAAGCTTGATCAAAAAAGAGAGCATTTAGGAGACAGGGGAGAGAGAATTTGTTTATTAAAACAAATTCCCAATAATGCACTTCAGTCAAAATACATGAATTTTTATGGTTCTTGTTACACATTATCAATGGCTCTTTGAAAGAATTACGCTTACAACTACGTGCTCATTTCTCAAAATTTTTAACAGCATTTTCTTTTGATCAATTCTTAATATACGTAAATATCTAAAATTCTTCAATCATCCTGGAAAAAAAATCTATGGACAATCATCTCATTTTGTATTTTATTACTAAAATTTAATGTTTTTCCTTGTTAAACCTGCCTTTTGGAGTTGTGGTTGACATCTCTATGACATCTTTATGACAGCAATCATATTTTCTTTTTTTCTGAAGTACACACTGGAATTTATTTCAGATGAGATGGTTTCTACTTTCCAACCACTTATTCCATTAAATTCTTGCCTGGAGAATCCCAGGGACGGGGGAGCCTGGTGGGCTGCCCTCTATGGGGTCGCACAGAGTCGGACACAACTGAAGTGACTTAGTAGCAGCAGCAGCAGCATTCCATTAAAATCTAGATCACTTCTACACACAAAGAATAGCCTCTTAGTATCAATATTTGCATGACTTTTTTCTCTCTGAGTCAATCAGGAACAAGGTAACTTCTCAGCCACAGTCCATTGTTCAAGGGGGTTTTCTGCCCACTTAATTAAACCATTCACTAAGTATTTACTCAGTTATGTTCTTCGTTGAGCTCTCTTCCCATATGCCTTACATGTAAATCACCTTGAACCAACATAGAGGATGCAGGTTTAGTAAGAGTTCTTAGTATCTTTATAGGATATAACATCTTTGAATCTTCTCTGTTAGAAAATACAAACAGTTGGGTGCACTAATGACCATGCATTCTACCTACACAGACAAAACCAGCATTCCATTAGAGGGTTCCACTGGGAAGTTCTGCAGGATGGAAGAACAAGGTACCCTGTGCTTTTACTGAAATACCTCCGCATTATCTCCTCACAGCTGAGAACTACTGACTGGGACAAAGGACATGTGACTCATCGAAAAAGCTAATGACAGTAGGTTACATTTATTGAACCCTGTCAATATACTGTGCTGTTTTAAGTCCTTTTCATGTGCTTAAATTCAATGAATTCAGTTCAAAATTAAATCAGTTAATGACCTCTAAACCTATGAAATTAGGGTCATTAGTATCCCACTGTACAATTATGGAAACTGAGGAACCAAGTGATTCAAAATATTGCCCATAGTCACATAACAAGAGGCAAAATTGAGATTCAAGCCAGGCCTGATTCCAGACATTAAGCTCTTGGATGTCCAACTCAACAGATAATTTTCCTCAGTGATACTAATATATATGTTCATTGACTTTATTTAGACCTTTAAAAACAAATTCATGAATTCATCCCAATTGGTTCAGGTACTTCCACTAGTTTAGAATCCAATGTCTAAAATTTTTTGTTTGAGAAACTCTAAACACTTTAATTGGAGAAGGCAATGGCACCCCAATCCAGTCCTCTTGCCCAGAAAATCCTATGGATGGAGGAGCCTGGTGGGCTGCAGTCCATGGGGTCGTGAAGAGTCAGACACAACTGAGTGACTCCACTTTCACTTTTCACCTTCGTGCATTGGAGAAGAAAATGGCAACCCACTCCAGTGGTCTTGCCTGGAGAATCCCAGGGATGGCAGAGCCTGGTGGGCTGCCGTCTATGGGGTCACACAGAGTCAGACACGACTGAAGCGACTTAGCAGCAGCAGCAGCAGCAAACGCTTTAATTCTTTAAGCTTCAATGTTATCTTAGGATTTGTTTACAAATTCAGCCATACATTTTGTAATTCTTAGATGTCAGGAAAATCCAGTCAGCTGTTCCTAGACTGAAGCACTCTCATTTGCTATGATGCTCTAACATAGCAGCTCTGCCATCCCTTTTTCATGTAATTCTTGGGCATTCCTCAATATCTTTATATGTTTTTCTTAAGATGCATTGACTAGAGCCACAAAAAGTATTATAGACTTATACGTTAAAGGGATTTGTTGAAATGCAGGGGAGCTTTATTTTGTTTTTTATGTGTCTTTGATGATGAATCTTCTTGACCTTCTTGGCAATGGGGATGCATTTTAGCTCTTCTTGGAAATCCCTGTCTCCAAGGTCATAATGAAACATGTAGAATTGTGGTGCAGCAGAAAGAACTCTAGGTAGGCAGCTCACATCCAACTTCTTGCTTTGATCATTTGTAGAAGTGTAATTGGGGGAACTAGGTACAGTTGACCCTCAAACTGTGCAGTGGATTGGGGTGCCAACCCCCCAGGCACTCAGAAATTGATGAAAAATTTATAGCCACCCTGCCCTCCCTATCCTCCGTTCAGTTGTCTCTGTGGTTCTGCATAAGCAAATTCGCCACGCTCAGGTTGTATAGTCCTGTGTATCTACTATGGGGAAAAAAGATCTGTATAAGTGGACCCACACAGTTCTAACTCATGTTGTCCAAGGGTGGTGGTTGTTCAGTCACTCAGTCATATCTGACTCTTTGTGACCTGCAGCACACCAGGCTTCCCTGTCCTTCACTATCTCCTGGAGTTTGTTCAACCTCATGTCCATTGAGTCGATGATGCCATCCAACCATCTCATCCTCTGTTATCCTCTTCTCTTCATGTCCTCAGTCTTTCCCAGGATCCAAGCATCGGTTCTTCACATCAGGTGGCCAAAGTATTGGAGCTTCAGCTTTAGCATCAGTCCTTCCAATGAATATTCAAGGTTGATTTCCTTTAGATTGATTGGTTTGATCTCCTTGCTATCCAAGGAACTCTCAAGAGTCTTCTCCAGCACCGCAGTTTGAAAGCATCAATTCTTCAGTGCTCAACTTTCTTTATGGTTCAACTCTTGCATCTATACATGCCTACAAGAAAAACCATAGCTTTGACTAGACAAGCATTTGTTGGCAAAGTGATGTCTCTGCTTTTTAAAACACTGTCTAGGTTTGTCATAACTTTTCTTCGAAGGAGCAAACTTCTTTTAATTTCATGGCTACAGTCACCATCCACAGTGATTTTGTCAATCTGCCCATTTAACTAGGATCTTACATGTGCGCTTAGTCACTCAGTCATGTCAGACTCTGTGACCGCATGGACTGTAGCCCGCCCGGCTCCTCTGTCCATGGAATTTTCCAGGCAAGAATACTGGAGTGGGTTTCCATTTCCTTCTCCAGGAAATCTTCGTGACCCAGGGATTGAACCATGTCTTTTGTGTCTCCTACCTTGGCAGGTGGATTCTTTACCACTTCACCACCTGGGAAGTCCTGTTCAAGGTGCTGCTGCTGCTGCTAAGTCACTTCAGTCATGCCCGACTCTGTGTGACCCCAGAGATGGCAGCCCAGAGCTGTATTATAATCTCAACTTCCTTTCTCATGAAATGGGACAATTGAGGAGCAACTTTATTATGGTGATTAAGAGCTCATATATTAGAGCCAAACCACCTGGTTCAAAACCTAGACTGGTTCCCTGTGAGCATGACCTTGGGCAACGTACTCCACCCTCCTGTGTCTTAGTTTTCTCATATGGAAATGAAAATGATAACAGTCATACCTACTTTCAAGCATCAAATGGTTATCACAAACATCAGATATATGTAAACAACTTTGATCCTAGAACATCATCTAGGCCAATATATGCTAGTTACTGTTAATCACAGAATATTTTAAGGATTAAGTAGGAATAGGTAATGCCTGAACTGTTATCAAGCACCTAGACATTATTTCATTCCTGTCCTCAGCTGCATTGAGCACTTACCACATGCAAGGTATCATAGGAGGCTGCATGCCGACTAGCAAAAAAAATCAACAAGTCACTGTCCTCGCTAATCATGTTCCATGAGAAAATGAAACAATACACGATAAAATGAAAACTAGCATTTATTGGAAACCTACTATTGTGCTGGCCATCCTCTAGGCCAGGGAAGTATATACCTTAAAGACTAGTCGCTGTCCTCACAGCGCTCTCAATCTAGAATAACAAAGAGCATGTTATTTTCATTAAAACAGAGCTCAAACCTTTGCATTTAAAAAGTGATCACAGGTCTGAGGAGACTTGTGATGTCACAAGACTTGGATCTGTCTGCCTCCAAAGTCCCAGGCTCTTTCCAGGATCCTGTTTAAAACTGCTGACAAACACATAATTTCTCCAAAAAGTGACTCGTACCAGGACAAGACCTATGCATGTGTTGGCAATTTAATGTTGCCAAATGGATTCTCTTTCTCTGATCACAGACCCCAGACATTCGTATGGCGAACGTCTTTGCTCAGGCAAAGGATTGCCTCACCCAAGCATATCTGCACCTGGCACTGACCCAAGCTGCTTTGTATGCTAAAGCTAACTTTGAAACTACATGTTTAAGATAAGCATCTCATTAAATTGAAAAGTAAAATAATAACTATTGTGACTGCTTCCTTATGCTAAAAATCTTAACAACTCTAGGCAAACTAAAAACAGCCAAAGTTGTCTTCTAATAAAAACTAAGCTGTTGAGTTAATGAAGTGAAAAGCAAATAACAATTAAATTAACAAGTAAAAAGTCCAACCCCCTCTGAAATTGGTACATGTAACTTCAGGAAAAAAAAATTTGAAGACCTGACTTGTGATAATTGTTTTCTCTTTCAGGAGTTGTTACAAATATTTTGTTGCGGGAAGTCTTCCCTTAAATTTGTGCTAGTCTGCAGCACACTGAACAAACATTATTTTAAAAGAAGAAAGCTGTTTAAGTTGCTCTATTTTAATAGACAACCATGAGTTCATTAATGTAAAGTTTTCAATCAGATGGCCCTAAAAGGGAGTTTCCCTTATAGAAAGCCCCCCTGATTCACAATTCAGGAGAAGGACTTCACACAGTTTCTAAACTTGAGCAACTCTTAGACAAGAAAGAGGGAAATTAAGATGTGAAAACTTATTTTGCATAAAACTCAACTAGAAAGCAGTGTAAAGTCCTGTCATAGAATGATTTTATTTAGGTAAACAGAGACGTATGGAAGAAAAGGGATTCTATAGCTACGTGGAAACAATAATGGGGAGTAAAGTGCTTTAAAAGCATTGCTTCCTGGACTCTAATATACATACATCTGAAGCACCTAAGGAATCTTGTTAAAATGCAAATTCTGTTAAAATGCAAGGTCTGAGGTGGAGTCTGAGATTCAGTGCCTCTCTCAAGCTCCTCAGGTGTTGCCATCCATCCTGATCACCCAAGCACACCTCGACCCACAACGTGTACAGAATCTGCTTATTGTAAAGGCCATATCCTCTGTTAAGTTTAAACAGAATCTTATAAATTAATCTGAAAAGTTCAGTGTGTGTGTGCTCAGTTGTGCACGACTCTTTGTGACCCCATGGACTATAGCCCTGCTGGGCCTTCTGTCCATGGGATTATCCAGGCAAGAATACTGGAGTGAGATGCCATTTACTCCAGGGGGTCTTCCCAACGCTGGAATCGAACCCTCATCTCTTGTGTCTCCTGAATTGGCAAGTGGATTCTTTATCACTGCGCCACCTGGGAAGCTAAGAGTTCAGGTGCTTGTACAGATAAAAAGTTAGGAAGTAACTATTTATTCAGTCACCATTATTGAGTTTTCTACATCCCAGGTCTTACGGTTATTGTTGTTCAGTCACTAAATTGTGTCCAACTCTTTTGCGACCCCAGGGACTATAGCCCACCAGGCTCCTCTGTCCATAGGATTTTTCAGGCAAGAATACTGGAGTGGGTTGCCATTTCCTACTGCAGGGAACTTACCCGACCCAAGGATCAAACACACATCTCACCCACTGAAGGCAGATTCTTTAACACGGAGCCACCTGGGAAGCCCCAGCCCTTAGGGCAGGTCCTGGGAATTCAACAGTAACTAAATCAAGTGCCTTTAAATATATTTCAGGAGACTGAATACAAAAGCAGATATAAGCATCCAGTCATCCTTATTAAGTCAGACATTAAAGAGATAGCAAAATTGTAAAATAATGCCACTTTTCTCACCAAATGTTGCTTTGTTTGGAAAATATACTTATTTTACATAAATGTTATTTATGTTACTGTGTAATAGGTTCATTTTTTAAATAAATAAATATGTTCTTAAAATTTTAAGGGTCTTTGATAAATCTACTTTTGACTCTTCCCCAGAAAGAACAAAAGGAATGTGGATTAAAAGACTTTTCATCAATCAATAAATAAATGACCTTTCATAATTCACAAGTCAAAATGAATCTGTCCTGGTCCTTGTGTTAACTTTTTGTTGACATAATATTTTTAGGAATCCTGCCAGATTGTTTAGATGTCGGATGTTGAAAATAACTGGCAGTTTAATGCCATGAACTAGGATTGCTCTGTTTTGTATGAACTAGTAATAGAAATTGCAAGGTGTTTGTATGCATGGCACAGTTTACTAGCAACTACATTATGGCAAGTTTGATAGATCATATCCATTAAAATTAAAGCAAATAAGTATAGTTATGTGGCAAGAAAATTTTTTACCTTAGTTTGGATTAATATGTGCAAGTGCTCCAGATTAAAGTCCTAGCTTCTGCCTCAAATTTCTCTGTACAGTATAAACAATAGGAAGGCTTGTACTCATCAAAGGCTTCGCTGTTCTTTCATAAGCATCAGGTACTATGGCTGCTGCACGTTAAATGGCAAAATAGAACCACCAAGTAGGTTTTCAAATTCCATCAGGTTGAACATGTTGGAACGATGACCTACTCAAACTCCTTCTGTTCTATCACAAGCAGCCAAAACTGGATGACTCTAAGCAAGAAGAGAATGGGCGGGTAAAGGGGCCATGTCTGAGGAGTGTAGAGGCAAACAGCATGGGAACCAAGGGCAAATCTTTGCTCACCAGGTTTCACCTCTTCAAAAGCTGCCAGCAGGTGGCAGCAGTCGTCACAGCTGGTTGGATTGTACGAATTAAAGCGGTTTCCCAAAGGGAACCTGTGCTGCTGCATTAGATTTAGAAGGGCAGGGTGGTAATAAGGGTAAAGTGACAGCAGTCTGTTTAGACTAAACAGGCTTGAGGACAATACGATAACGTAATTTTGTACTCAAAAGTGAAACAAACGTGGTGTCATACATTTTTTTTTTTAATTAGTTGATTCATTTATTCTCAGCTGCTCTGGGTCTTCATTGCTTCCCGCAAGCTTTCTCGAGTTGCGGGGAGTGAGGACTACCCTTTGTTGCGGTGCGTGTGTTTCTCGTTTCAGCGGCCTCTCTTGTTGAGGAGCAACAAGGCTCTAGGCGCCAGGGCTTCAGTAGCTGCAGCCCACGGGCTCAGTAGTTGCGGTTCACTGGCTCTAGGCATGCAGGCTTGGTAGCTGTGGCCGGCCCATGGGTTTTGTTGCTCTGTGGCCTGTGGCATCTTCCCCGACCAGGGATCGATCGCATGTCCCCTGCATTGGCAGGTGGATTCTTTACTGCTGAGCCACCAAGGAAGCTCTCCTGGTTTTTTTTTTTAACTGAAGTATAGCTGATTTACAATGTTGCAGGTGTATAGCAAACTGATTAATTTATAAGTATATTTATGTCAGATTATTTTCCATTATAGGTTATTACAAGATAGTCAATATAGTTCCCTGTGCTATAGTGGAGAAGGCAATGGCACTCCACTCCAGTACTCTTGCCTGGAAAATCCCATAGAGGAGCCTGGTGGGCTGCAGTCATGGAGTCGCGAAGAGTCGGACACGACTGAGTGACTTCCCTTTCACTTTTCACTTTCATGCATTGGAGAAGGAAATGGCAACCCACTCCAGTGTTCTTGCCTGGAGAATCTCAGGGACAGGGGAGCCTGGTGGGCTGCCGTCTATGGGGTCTCACAGAGTCGGACACGACTAAAGCGACTTAGCAGCAGCAGCAGCAGCGCTATAGAGTTGGTCCTTATATATCTAGTTCATAAATGTGTGTGTGTGATAAATCACTTAGTTGTGTCCGACTCTTTGCAACCCCATGGACTGTAGCCTGCCAGGCTCCTCTGCCCATGCAATTTCCCAGGCAAGAATACTGTAGTCGTTGCCATTTCCTTCTCCAGGGGATTTTCCCCACCCAGGGACTGAACCTGGGTCTCCTGTATGGCAGGTGGATTCTTTACCATCTGAGCCACCAGAGAAAGCCAGTTTATATATAGTAGTGTGTATATGTGAAGAAGGAAATGGCAACCCACTCCAGTGTTCTTGGCTGGAGAATCCCAGCGACGGTGGAGCCCGATGGGCTGCCGTCTGTGGGGTCGCACAGAGTTGGACACGACTGAAGAGACTTAGCAGGAGCAGCAGCAGCAGTGTGTATATGTTCGGAGAAGGCAATGGCACCCCACTCCAGTACTCTTGCCTGGAAAATCTCATGGACGAAGGAGCCTGATGGGCTGCAGTCCATGGGATCTCAAAGAGTCGGACACGACTGAGCGACTTCCCTTTCACTTTTCATTTTCATACATTGGAGAAGGAAATGGCAACCCACTCCAGTGTTCTTGCCTGGAGAATCCCAGGGACAGGGTTGCCTGCTGGGCTGCCGTCTATGGGGTTGCACAGAGTCAGACACTACTGAAGCAACTTGGCAGCAGCAGCAGCAGTGTGTATATGTTAATCCCAGATTCCCAATTTATCCCTACCCTCCACTGTCCCGTTGGTAGCCAAAAGTTTGTTTTCTATGTCTGTGAGCCTATTTCTGTTTTGTAAGTTCATTTGTGTCTTTTTTTTTTAGATTCCACATATAAATGATATGTGGAAAGATTCTTATCTTTCATAGGGTGTTCTTTTAGCAAAAATCTTGGCTAGTGGGAATAAACAGAAATTGTTGCAATTTTCAAAGGAAAGGAAGAGGGACCCAGGTAGAGAATAGATTTCAATTGAAAGACGTATGACTAAAGCGTAGTTCCAGAACTGTCTCCATGAACAATTTGTTTCACACATTATATTTGTAGAGGTTTCCCTTTGTGCCAAGCACAAAGGGAAACACCTAAATGTTAATTTCCTTTTCCTAATTTAGTCTCACTACCACAGGAGATCTACTCCAGAACACCGTTCCTTCACCAGCCTTTAGGAACTCTATTTTTGCTTCTCATGCTATTCCCATAGGAAAATCATTACAAATATAATGACCATGAACGTCTGGGAAACAGTAGCAGACAAACCTGGAAGACAGTCAGTAATGAAGTGCTTCTTGCTGAGCATGGTTTCAAGCCAACAATAACTCTACAGAACAATCACATTTATAATAATCATAAATGTAATTATACTAGTTGCCACAGCCCCAGATCAATGTTCAATTTTAAAGGCTTCTGTTATCATTAATTGGCCTCTTACACTTCTATACAGCAAGATATTCACCATATGTATCCTTGCTTTAATTTCTGAACAGAGTAACTTAGAAGAGAGAAATTCTTTCTCAGCTTAAAAAAGAGACTTGTGTTTATCTTGTTGAGATACACAATTAAGACTTGAGGACATGTAGATTAGGGCCCTACTATTCTTCCCCTTATCATCTACCTTACCATCTATGTGTAATATTTTTATTCTAATAAAATAGACATCAAAACTTTAAAGACTAAAATTTATTCTGGGTTAATGTCTCCCTTTTTTGCAACTTATGAATCCTTCATCTAGAGTGAACTAAAAATGAACAAACAAGTGAATCATTCATGGTTTGGAATGACTCAGAATTCTGAAGAATAGACAGGTTAATTACTATATATTACTTCCCAGAACAAAAATGTGCAAGTTTGTGACCCAAATGGCTTTATAAAAATCCACCAAATTCTACTGACACTAAGGTTTCAAAAGGGAACTTTTGAGCTAGAGGGGAAATGTAGAGATAATGCAATCCAACATTTTCACATGGCAGATGAGACAGTTTAAAAAGTGTAATCAAGAATATTTATATTTTTAAATTTGAAGGATGTAATTTTGGAGTACTCATGACTATATATATGTATGTATATATATGAAATTAAAGTAATTAGTTTTGAAGCCTTCCTTCTTTTAGGACAAAAAGCCTTTGTTGCTAACCATGTAAACTATGAATTCCAAGTAGCCATGTGTTTCATTACATGAAATGGCTGTTTCATGAGATCCTATCTGGCTCAACCTGGCATACATTTAACAATAACAAGCTTACAAAGAGATAATACTAACATCAATGTACCTATGTAGTTTGAAAAGAGAATAAAATGCTTAGAGTGGTACAAGTATTTGGAAAAGCAAGGAGAAAAATATGGAAATGGAATAATACATGTTTGTGGCAACAGAAGTGCAAGTAGAACCCTCCTATGTCACTTATTAGAAATTAAATACTGATTCTAGTTATTAGATATTCAATATTAGAGATAGGGATGGCATTTTTCACATAATCAGAACAAATAATTCTAAAATTAGTATGAAAGCACAAAAGACCACAGATAGCGAAACAATCTTAAGAAAGAAGAACAAAGTTGGAGGTACCATGCTCCCTGATTTCAAACTATACTACATCAGTATGATACTGATGCAAAACCAGACACATGGATCAAAGGAACAGAGTACAGAGCCCAGAAAAGAACCCACACTTATATGGACAACTGATCTATGACAAAGGAGGCAAGGATGTACCGTGGGGAAAAGATAGCCTCTTCAGTTAACGGTATTAGGGAAACTGGACAGCCACACACAAGAAAATCAGACTAGATTATATGCACTATATACAAAAATAAACTAAAATGGATTAAAAACGTAAATGAAAGCCTTGAAACCATATAAGAAAACCTATAAGAAAACATTAGCAGTATGCTCTTTGACATCAGTCTTCGCAATATGTTTTTGGATCTGGATCCTCAGGCAAGGGCTTCCCTGGTAACTCAGCTGATAAAAAATCTGCCTGCAATGCTGGAGACCCTGGGTTGATTCCTGGGTTGGGAAGTTCCCCTAGAGAAGGTAATTGTTACCCAACCCAGTACTCTTGGGCTTCCTTGGTGGCTCAGACAGTAGACAATCTGCCTGGAATGCAGGAGACACAGATTGGATCCCTGGGTCAGGAAGATCCCCTGGAGAAGGAAATGGCAACAACTACAATATTCTTGCCTGGGAAATCCCATGGACAGAGGAGTCTGGTGAGCTACAGTCCACGGGGTCGCAAAGAGTCAGACACGACATAGCGAGTAGGCTGCTAGAGATGTAATGCATAACATGGTAAATACAATTAACACTGCTGTATGTTACATATGAATGTTGTTAGGAGAATAAATCCTAACAGTTCTCATCACAAGAAAAATTTTTTCTTTTATTTTGTATCCATGAAAGCGGATAGACGTTCACTGAATGTATCATGGTAATCATTTCATGATGTATGTAAGACAAACCATTATGCTGTACACCTTAAACTTATCCAGTGCTGTATATCAATTATATCTCAATAAAACTAGAAGGAAAAAAGAAATTAGAGGGAAAAAAAAGTACTTGTGTGTTCTGTGGGTCACCAGAAGGAAGCTGAAGAGAGAATTTTTCTGGACTTTAAGAGGCAATTTCAATTTGCCTAATATGCTTCTTCCCAACTTTCCATTAACATACCCATGAATATAGTTGATTTTGTTTATAAACTCAAAGGAGTTCTGCAAACACAGATGATCTTATTTCCCCCAAACGAGGGGTGCAATTTTTCCCTAAAGATAGTGAAGGGAGATGGGTTGCACTAGATAGCAAACTCACCCTCTGAACCCAAACCAAACATTCCTGAAGGGGATGGGGGTGTACTTCTGCTTCATACTCAAGCTAACTCCACCTCTCTTCAAAATATAGTAGCAGAACATGTGCCCATTCCTCATACCCATCAACGCAGAGTTGTCTGACACCCTCCTGCACAGGCTAGACCACAGTGAGAGAGCGGACCCCAAAGTGAGATACAAAAATACACATATTTAAGATAAAATGTATTTGTATGTTTTAAGGTATAATGTCTGTAAAAGGACAATTAGCATTTTCACATTATTAGTTAGCTTTTTCTCTTTAGAGATACAGGACTTTCACCTTAGCATTCCCTAGTAACTATTTTGCTGGGTTACCAAAAAAAAAAAAAAAAGACTTGGAGTAATAACAGCTTCAACCCAACATAGAATTTTATGGTAAGACAATAAACAGGTTTGTAAGTCAGTCACATCATAAGATTTTACATCCAAAAATACAAAGTTCTGAACCTGGGGGAAAAGGAGGAGAAAGAAAGGTAAAAGGAGCAAGATTATATTTATAAATATTGTCCTATAGCTAATAAATTGAATGCAAAAGCACAAAGAACCCTGGAAATCAAAATTGGATGTATTTCTAAAAATAGAGATAAATGTTAAACTAGCTCCGTGAGCCCCAGTTTCATGAACAAAGACTGAATTTGGGGTTGGGGACTGGAACTGAAGAAGAGAAGTTCTGCTTTCCCAAGCTCCTTTCAGCACGTCCCACAAGTGGGATAGAAAGTGAGTTTAAATTTTAGTCACAAACTCAAAGGTATCAGAAATCCAACCTGCTTTATTTTTACACAAATCAACTTCATGTTTATTTCAAGTTCCCATTCCACCAGGAGCCAGGTTGTTTATTGTAGCACCAAGGTAAGAGGCAGGGTATCTGCTCTTCAGTGTCAACCATCCACAGGAGTAACCAGCTGAGACATCTATCATCCAACCTGGTCCTTAGGGCTTGATCATCATCAGTCCAAACAAAATGCCACTGAGATGTCACCCCATTCTACGGTAAGGGCGCTCTGGTCACTTTCTATGATCCCTGTCATCCTGGACTCATTGATCAGTCTTTCCTTTTCTCGGCTGTTGCCAGTTCCCAGAACTCTGCTTATAAGGCAGTATCCAAGGGCCCTGTACAGACGATGTACAGCTCCTCCACTTGTCCTCCCTCTCTTTCCAACTGTAGAAATATTTTTCTGTCCTCTATGGAGTTGGAGAAATACTGTCAGTGCCCAGATATCTTCTCTATATCTTAATATTTCTCTAAACACTCTAAGCTTTTCAAAGATAAGTTACAGAACCGTAAGAAATAAATTGCTTCTTTTTACACTGAGTCAAGTAATGCAAAGTGGTCTAGACCTTTGAAAGATTAACCAAAGAAAGAAAATGACAGAAAGTATGGGTCAGATGGAGGAACTGCCTCTAAAATCATATCCCCTTAGTACTAACATTTCCATTTTTTGTTCACTTTAGATTCTTTTTTATCCCTTTATCACTGGTGAAAGATTTCTAATTTCCATGTGGGACTTTGTATATCCTTAATCTTTTAAAGTTAATTTCTAGGATAGCTACATTTTAGAGGATGCTTTCTTTAAAAGTAATGTTTCAAGGACTGAAATGAGGTTGTTGTATAACTAGTAAATTATCTATTTTTAAATGTGTACAATCCATCTCATTTCCAAAGATTATGCACTATTAATCTATTATTAATTATATTATTCAAATTCTCTTATTCTTTAAATGCCTGAACTATGTTGTTAAGAATCTTTTCAATACAAAAAACAGAAACCCAATTCAAACTAGCATAATGCATTAAGAGAACTGGTTGGCTAATATAATTGGGATTTCTAAAATATAAACTTCTTTAGCAAAGGCTGGGTCTAGGGGTTGCAGTGATGGAATTGGTACTGTATTTCTTCATCCCTTGGCTTTGCTTGCCTGTTTTCATTTGTCAGGCCAGCTCTATCCACGTGGCAACAAGATAGCTCCTGGGAAGCTTATTGGTCCCTGCATGCTGTAATCACAGGAACAGAGACTCTTTTTTTCTCCCAGCACCGTCAAGACAAGATAAAGGACTCTGATTCAGTTTAGGTAAGTTGCCCACTTAGGCCCAGTCTTTAAGTCACACAGATAAACCACTCTGATCAATCAGTTTAGGTCACACATCATCTCAACTGGGATTTCACAGAGGCAAATCTGAGTCAGTAATTGCTTTGAGAGTAATTTATTAAGGACATGCTTCAGAGAGAACAGTAACAGTGGGGAAAGCCATATGGGAAGAGGAAGAACCCAACAATACCCAAAGCTTGATAAGCAAGCCCAAGATAAATTACACCTCAAAGTTTTTCCTCCTCCAATGAAGGAGTCAAAGTCTAGAGAGGCCGTGGAGTGTTCAGGCACTTTCAGCTCTCCATGTGGACGAGGCAGCTCCAGTGCCCAGAAGCCCTTCTCTGAGGGGCAAAGCTTTAGCCACTAAGCTCATAAAAGCTGGGGAAGGGCTCACAGAACTGGTTTCACAAAAAAAGGCAGAGCAAGCCAAAAGAACCTGAGTGGGGCATCAGGCATTTGCTAAATGTGCCCAGTCCTGTGATAGCCAAGATATGGCCTCTTGACCAACACCACCAAAACAATCTGACCAGTGTGGGCAGTTCCCAAAAGAAATGATGTGGGGCAGACACAATAAGTGACCATGCTATCTCACAAAGCCTGAGATAGCATTCAATTTCCCTGCAACTATAGTAGTTCTGTATATTCCTTTTTCTCCTAATAACTTTTGACATCAATGTTAATCCTATTTTAGCCCACAGAGGATTAAGATTTTTATAACCTGGTTGTGCAGTGTAGTGCTCATGATAAAAAATGACCTTCTTTTTAACCTTTTAATATTTTGACCATTGATGGCTACATCATCTGAAATTAATTATATTGCTTTTTTTCAGTTCGCCTTATGAATCTTCGTTTATCCTCTTACTAAAATTTATGTTTTGGCGTTAGAAATACTCCTTGGGAAAAGCACAGAGATACTGTTTTAATCTCCTTATTTGGCAAAACTTTATTTTAATTGGGGAGCATAACTCATTTAAGTTTGTTATCAGAATTAATATATTTCATATATCATTTTAAACTATCTTGGGTTGTATGTATTTTTTAGGCTTTTGTACCACTTCCTCTCTTTTCTGTCATTTGCTGTTTGGGTTGATTTTATCTTCTACAGATTTGGAAGGTTTCAGAGCCTGGTGGGCTGCAGTCTCTGGGGTTACACAGAGTCGGACACGACTGAAGCAACTTAGCAGCAGCAGCAGCAGCAGCAGCAGCAATCATGTTGTAAGTTCTACTGATATTCGCTATCTAAAAGTCCTTTTCTATTCTTTACTTCTTTTCACTTACATTTTTAAAAATTAACTATTTCTTAACCTTCTCCAAGTTCACATTCTTCTAACTGAAGTTTTTATTTGTATTATCTGGACACTTAGTCTCACATTATTGTGATTTATTTTTATATTATTTTTATATAATTTTTACATTAATTTTCTTTTAAGAAAAGCTTCTTACATTTGCATTCACTTTTTAATGACCAAACATATAACAATTATTTAAACTTAGTGTGATGGTTTAGTTTATGTGTCAACTTGACTGGATAACAGGGTGCCCACTTATTTGGTTAAATTATTCTAGGCAGGTCTGTGAGGGTGCTTTAGATAAAATTAATATCTGAATCAGTAGACTGAGTAAAGCAGGGTATTGTCACCAATGCAGATAAGCCTCAACCAATGCACTAAAGACCTGAGCAAAGCAAAACGGTTAAGGGAAACTTCGCTCTCTATCTGACTGTCTTCAAACTGGGACATCAGTCTTCTCCTGCCTTAGGACTCAGACAGGGACTACGAGTTACACCATCAGAGTTCCTGCTTCTCAGGCCTTCACACTCAGGCAGGAACCATGCCATTGGCTTTCCTAGGTCTCCAGCTCTGACTGCAAGTCTTGGGACTTCTCAGCCTTCATAGTCGCATGAACCAGTTCCCCACGATATACAGATACATTGTATGTATACATGATATACAGATACATCATGATATACAATGTATCTGTATATCATGGGGAATACAACATATGTTATTGGCTTCCACCCACCCCCAGAATGTTTCTCTAACACATTTGGTCCCCCTATCTCTTTAGGCTAATTTGCATTCTCTTTTTCAGTTTTATGTTGCTATTTCATAGAAACTAACTTTCTTGGCATTTTAATGACTCTGTTTAAAAATTTTCCAAACTTTCTCCTGGTTCTGGTAGTAAATCATTTTGAAAATATTCAACCCTTCTGATTCTTCAAGAGAAAAACAAATGGCTTCTTCTTGTCTTTATTTTCCTAAAAGCACATATTAGGGGCCTTGCTAGTGGTCTAGTGGTTAATCTGCCTGCCATTGCAGGGGATATAGGTTTTATCCCTGGGCTGGGAAGATACCACATGCCGCAGAGCAGCTGAGCCCTTTGCACCACAGCTTGTGAGCCTGTGCTCCTCAAGGAAGAGTAGCCCTTGCTCAGTGCAACTAGAAAAAGCCCGTAGGCCAGGAACAAAGACCCAGTGCCACCAAAAATAACATAGATAAATAAATCCTTTTTTTAAAAACACACATAATTTTTTTTCTTTTCCCTCTCTAATTCCATTGAAAGAGGAAATGTAATTTTCACTAGTCATTATAAAGGCCAATTGTCAGAGTCCTACTCGTTGATAATCCTACCTCAGTTTCTCCTTTGGGGTTAATCAAATTCCCTTCTTGGGGTGTTTCTGGGAAGCTGCTTGATATGCAAATGTACTGTTTTTATTTTCTTATTTTACGGGTCTAAGTCAGGTCCTTCAGAGTACCAATTTCATTGACCCTCTAATCCCAGAGAACACACACAATCCACAGCTCACTGCTCTCCCACTATCTACCCTAACTACACTCATTTCCTTTCAGGACTACATTTCTCTGTGTACAATAAACCAGTATTATTCTCGCTGCTCCTCTGCCTGTAACAATCACCAGAACTGCACATATCCTGTCTCATTGTTTCCAAATGGACATGTAAAGGTTGCAGTTTCAGACTGGATGTATAAAGACAGGTACCAATGGGACAGGAAGGAGGTTGGGATCACGGTGGGAACAATGCTCCGAATGCCTCAAAAACAGCACCTGGGTTATAGAGGAACAGTCTTTTCCAACTTTTATCCATTGATATAGAACCTTTTTTTTTTTTTCTTTTGAGAGTGGAGCAGATGGTACTTTCGAGACAGTAGGTTTATTCCATCTCGAGAAAGAAAAAGAATAAAAAAGAGACAAAACAAAATCATCCACTTGACCATGAATTCTGAGCATGACTAAATGACTGTCTCTTTGAATAACCTTTAAAAAGCTGTCAGTTTTAGTTTTCATCTTTATGAGTTTTCATCCTTTTTTCTATCTCTTTTTAAATGTTTCTGTGAGGAATTGAGAGAATTACTGAAACAGGACCTGCTAGTCAGATGTCATTTAAATTTAAAACTCTAGTTCAATATTTAAGGCTTTCCTGAAAAATTAATTTACTGTGTTTCTTCTTCTCCTTATTATTGTTGTTTGTTGAAGAGCAATATTAATACCTACTGCTTATTGAGTTTTATTATCAGGCAGGCGCAATGGCAGGCACTTTAGATATCTAGTTCTCATGACACCATAATTACCACTAATCTCACTTTTCATAAAGAAATTGAAGTTCAGTGAGTATTGCCCAAAGCTCACTGTTAACATCTTATAACACAAAGTTTCATAGTCAGATGGCTTTGACTCCAAGCTCCATCCTCTTTCTTTAATTCACAATGCCTCATCTAGCAGAGGATCCTATGGTTATACGAACACAGCCACCTCTACAAAAACTGGACTTTTTCCTGAATGTAAATTTTAGCATAAATAGTATAAAATTTTACAAATGGCCCACACAAATTGCGAACAAAGCTCACTAGTAAGATATATATGGGGGAAAAAATGAGAAATCAATTGATGGTACAACCAATTAAGGTAAATCAACACAAAATTTTTGATCTGGCAGTAATGGCTGCATAGAGAAATGTTTGACTTAAGTCTGTGATGCTGGTTCTGATGGTAGAGATAGTACTTTTTTAACATATCACGTCATTAAATGAGTTATTTCCTGTGTTCGCTTCCTTCCTTCAGAAGGATTTAAGCTTGTTGATAAAAAGATGCTAATTGTTTGAGAGAGTACAGCTTACTATTCACGTACATTCAATTAAAGCCCAGATTTAGAGTTATTGGGAATAAGTTACTGAGTCATCTCAGCAAAACCATAAAATAGATTATTCTTTAAAACAGCTGATTTTTTTAAAAGCAGCTTTTAAACTCCTTACTACTTCTTTATTATTAGTTTTTAAAATCTTAACTCTAAAGTATTGTTGTAAAACTTTGAATTCCATCTTCAAATATTCCATTAGTGCTTTGTAAGGCAGGGGCGGGGGGATTGGAAATAAATATTCCACTTAAAATGAGTACAAACATATGTTGTTCTGAGTTACAGTTGCTTACAGTGTAGCAGATCTTCAGAGATTAAGGATCTTGACTAGTTAAAACCTCTTATTTTACCCACGGCAAACTGTAATCCAAAGGAGTCAAATAAAAGTATCAAAAATAAAACTGGGATATCATTACAGACTCTGAAGACATCAAAAGGGGATAAGGACACAACTCTACATACATATATTTGACAACTTGATGAAATAGATCAACTCCTTGAAAAATGCAAATTACCTCAATTCACCTACCATGAAAACAGATAGTTTGAATATCTGTATAATTATTAATGAAAAACTTTCAAAAGAGAAATCTCCAATCCCAAAGAATTTCTCTGGAGACTTCTACCAAAAGTTGAAAGAAGAAATAACATCAATGTTACACATCCCCCCCCCCCCCCAGAAAATAGAAGAGGAATACTTTGTAATCTATTTTAAGAATCTAGTATTACCCTGGTACAAAAAAAAACAGACAAAAACAGTACAAAAAGGGAAAACTCTTTTTCATGAATGTAGAGAAGAAAATTTTACTGAAAAGATTCAGCAATATCTAAAGAGAGTTATATACCATCACAAAATGGGATTTATCCCTGGGATCCAAGTCTTCTTCAATATTTAAAAATCAATCAATGTAATCCACAATATAAAACTAAAGAAGAAAAATCACATGAATATCAACTGGTGCAGCAAATGCATTGGGAGGGGCTTTCCTGGTGGCTCAGTGGTAAAGAACCTGCCAGCCGGTGCAGGAGACACGGGTTTGATCCCTGATCCAGGAAGATGCCACATGCTGTATAGCTCTAGGGCCTTCGAGCCACTACTGAGCTCACATGCTGCAAGTACTGAAAACCGCGTGCCAGTGCCTTGAACCCGTGCTCTGCAACAGGGGAAGCTGCCACAATGAGAAGGCAGAGCCTTGCCAAGAGAGGAGCGTCTGCTCACAGCAACCGGAGAGAAGCCTGTGTAGCAACGAAAACCCAGCCCTGCCAAAAGGAAAATAAATACATAAAATTTTAAAAAGCACTTGGAAAAATCCAACACCCATTAATGGCTTTTTAAAAACTCTCTGAAAAAAATAGGAATACAGAGAAGTTCCTCACAGTGTCAATCAAGAGAGTGATCAGTTAGTGTTCATCAGTGAGTGTTAATCAGTTAGTGATCAAGAGTGTCAATAGGAAACCTACAACTACCTTGATACTTGGTGAAAGATTAAATGCCTTCCTCCTAAGAGCAGGAGCAAGGCAAAGATCCCTCTCTCAGCACTTTTATTCAACACAGTGCTTCAAGATCTAGCTGGTGCAATAGTTCGAAAACAAATAAAACGCAGGCCAAAAGGAAGAAATAAAATTGTCCCCATTTGCAGGTGACAGGATTGTTTACATAGAGAATTCAAATGAATCTACAAAACACTCCTAGCACTAAAAATGGAATTAGTAAAGCTGCAGGATACAAGACGTACTTTTAAAAGCCAACTGTATTTATAAATACTAGCAATGAACACATGGACATTGAAATTAAAAATATAGTACCTTCTAAATCACTCGAAAAAGTGAAACACTTAGGTGTTAATCTAAAAAAATACATACAGGGCATGTATTCCTGAAACCAAAATGCTGGTGAAACAAATCGAAAAGCTATAAGTAAAAAGATATATCATGTTCATGGATTGGAATTCAATTGTATGTCAATTAACCCCAAATTAATATACAGGTTTAAAGTAATTCCTATCAAAATGTAAGCAAAAATTATCCTACAATATAATGAAAAGACAAGGAACTGAAATAGCAAAAATAAAAGGACAAAATATTGTCCTTTTAAAAATAACAAAATAAAAGTAAAAAAAAACATATGTGGAAAGACAAAAGAATTAGAATAGTGAAAATAATTTTGAAAAAGAAGAATAAAGTGGGAAGAACCGGTCTACACAATTTCAAGGTATTTTATAGCTAAAGTAACTAAGATGATGAATTATTGGCAGTAGTGTAAGCACACAAGTCAGTGGAACAGAGAACCCAGAAATAAATTCACAGATATACATCCAGCTGATTTTTGACAAAGGTGTGCAAGCAATTCAATAGAGGATAGACAGTCTTTTCAATAAATGGTGCGGGAACAATTTGACATGTACAAGCACAAAATGAACCTTGCCTTAAGTTAAAAATTAACTCAATATGGATCATGGACTTAAGTGTAAAATGTAAACTGTAAACTTTTTTTAAACATAGGTGAAAATCTTTGGGGATCCGAGAATAAGCAATGAGGTCTTAGACTTGACACCAAGAGCACAGTCTATGAAAGGAAAAAATAATACATTAGACTTCACTAAAATTAAACCCTTTTGTTCTGTAAGACTCACTTAAGAATGCCTGGAAAAATATATTTGCAGAACACAAAGGCAACAAAAGATGACTGACTAGAATATATAAAGAACTCTCAAATCTCTAAGTAAGCAAACAATCCAGTTAGAAAATAGACAAAAACATGAACAGGAACTCAACCAAAGAGGGTAGACAGATAGTAAGTAGGTATAATTTGAAAATACATTCAATTTCATTAGCTCTTAAAAATCTGTATAAACTGAAACCACAATGAAATATTGCAACACACCTATGAAAATGGCTAAAACAAAAAATTGTGACAACATCAAATGCTGGTGAGGGTGTGAAGAAGTTGGATCACTCAGGTATTACTGGATGGAATGTAAAACGTACAGTCACTCTGGAAAGCAGTTCAGCAGTTTCTTAAAAAGTCAAACGTGCAACTACCAGATGACCTAGTAATTACATTTGTGGGCATTTATTCCAGAGAAATGAAAATTTACTCTCACACAAATACTTATACAAGAATGTTTATAGAAGTTTTATTTGCAACAACCAAAAAGTAGAAGCAATGAGTAAACAAGCTGGAACATCCACACCATAGAATACTACTCAGCAAAATAAAGAAATGAATGATGGATACACACAACCACCTGTGTAGTTCTCCAGGAAATTAGGCTGAGTGGAAAAAAGTAATTCCAAAAGGTTACATACTGTATGATTTCATTTATATAATGTCCTTGATGTAAGGACATTATAGAAATGGAGAGCAAATTAGTAGTTCCCAGGGACGGTGGAGCCTGGTGGGCTGCCGTCTATGGGATCGCACAGAGTTGGACACCACTGAAGTGACTTAGCAGCAGCAGCAGGGGTTAAGAAGATATGGAGGAAGGAGAGAAGTGGATGTGGCTATTAAAGAGGAATATGAGGGATCCATATGATGGAAATGTTCTATATCTTGACTGTATAATTACTATAATTTTGTAATATTGTACTATAGTTTTGCAAAACATTACCATTGGGAGAAGCTGGTTTAATAAGTACATAAGATCTCCATATATTCTTTTTTACAACTCCATGTGAATCTTCAGTTTTCTCAGAATAGGAAGTCAAATTTTTTAAAGAAGGATAATAAGGAAGTATTATAAACAACTTTATGATTATAAATTTAACAACTTAGGTGAAATGGCAAATTCTTTGCAAGACACTAAGTATCAAAGTGTAATAAATAACCTGAAGAATTCTCCATCAATTAAAGAAATTGGATATGTAGTTTAAAGTCTTCCTAAATGAGAATTCTAGGTCCAGAAGTCTTGACTGATAAAGTTTATTAAGCATTAAAAGAAGTACCAATTCTACACAAATATACAAAAAAAGAGAAGGGAATGTTTTTCAACTCATTCTAAACTGGTGTCATTGTCCTGAGCGAGAACCAGACAAGAAGACACTACAAGAAAAGAAAAAAACTATATACCAATATGGCTAATAAGCATAGATGCAAATATCCTATATAAAATTTTAGCAAATTGAATTTAGTATATATAAACAAGATAATATAAAATAACTGAAATTCAAATGGAGGTTCATTTAACATTCAAAAATCAATCAATGTATTTCAATATATTACTAAACTAAAAAAGAAAAAATCACCATCTCTATTGATTCAGAAAAAGCATTTGATAAAACCCAATATTTATTCATGCTATAAAATATGCTCAGCAAAGTTGGAATAGAAAGGAACTTTCTTAAGATGTATTAGAGGATATCTGGAAAACCTATAGCAAACATCAGAAGTTGTAAAGGCAGTTCAGTGGAGGAAGTAATCTTTTCAATGAATGATCCTGGAAAAATTGGGTATCCATATATATTTTTTAAAAGGACTATATGTGTAACTTAAATAACAGATATAAAATTAAGGCTTCACACTACTAAAGTTCTGGAAGAAAACAAATGAAAGTCTAAGTCTGACTTAATCAGAGAGTTCTTTGATATAACACTGAAGCCACAATACAGTAAATGAATAAATAAATAAGACTTCAACACAATTATAAACTTTTGCTGTTCAACAGATGAAAAGATAAGCTTCCAAGTCTAGAAAGAAAGAAAACATGTATCTGATAATAGACTTTTATCTGGAATATAAAACAAATTCATAATTCAATAATAAAAAGCAACACAGTAAAAATGGACAGACTATTTGAACATTCATTACATCAAATGAAAAATAAGCATATGATAAGATACACTTTATAATTAGACATTAGAGTAATGCAAAGTAAATTTTAATGAGATAGTACCACACATAACATTTAGAATAGTTAAAACTAAAAAGACCAAATTTATACCAAATGTTGCAAGAGTATTATTGAACTAGAATTCTCATAAGCTGCTGATGGGAATTTAAAATAATATAACTTTTTTTGGAGAACAGTTTGCAGCTTCTTAAAACTTTATACATATGCCAAACATATGCTCTAGCCATTTCATTCCTGGGTATTCACACATGAAAACAAAAACTATGTGTATATATTTACACACGTAGTTATATACAATGTTTTAGCAACTTCATTTGTATAGCCCCAGACTGGAAGCAACCCAAATATCCATCAACAGAGGAGTGAATAAATAAGTTATGGTATATCCATACAACAGAATCCTACTCAACTATAAAGGGAAATTAACTACTAATAAACAAAACAACATGGATAAATCTGAAACATGGATAAATCATGACCACTTGATTGTGGTGATGACTGTATAGTATATACATATGTCAAAATTTATCAAATTGTATACTTTAAATATATGTGGTTTAGGTGCCTATGCAGTTAGTTGTGTCTAATGCTTCGTGACTCTTCGGACTGTAGCCCGCCAGGCTCCTCTGTCTATGGGGTTTTCCAGGCAAGAACACTGGAGCAGGTTGCCATTTCCTTCTCCAGGGGATCTTCCTGACCCAGGGACAGCACCTGCATCTTCTGTGTCTCCTGCACTGCAGGCAGATTCTTTGTGGGTTAAGCCATCAGGAAAGCCCATGTGTGATTTTACTGTATATCAATTATAACTCAGTAAAGCCATTAACAAAGAAACATTTGCATTACCTAACTCTGGACAATGAGAATTAAAGAAAAACTTGCTGAAAGCTTCTGAGAAAATTATTTGATCTTAAGGAGCTATAAGATGTTTCTCTTTCACCCTCCCCCTCCCCACCCCCACCTCGATGGCTCAATGTGAAAAAGAAAGTATGTTGTCGATATTATAGCTGGAAGCCATCATTTGACCAAGAAGAAAGTCAGCGTGAGGAAATTGCTAACCCAGAGACAGAAAAGCAGAAACAAATGCTTCTGAGAGGAACGGAAAAAAAATCGTGATTGCATTAAATCTGAAGTCCTTACCTAAGGATTTTCAACTACATGACCTAACAATATTCCATAATTGGTAAATTAGTTTTAGTCAGGATTCTATATCTTGCAATGAAAAACATCCTAACCAGGATAAGCATATTCTCATTTGAGAACCATATTAGCAATTAATAACAATGCAATCAGATGGAATTCTATTCTTGGTATTTAATTAAATTACCTATATATTTTAATAACCCTCAATATATGTGTATCTATTGTGTGTAAGGTTTATAGGCCCTACAATATAGGAGATATCAGGTGTTTATATCCTCCCATCATAACTTTTTCCTCCTTTTGACAACAGCACTCCAATTTTCCCTTAGCAAACTGCTTCTCTGGTGCTCTTAGTTCACATTTTTCAGGTGAGATAAGTCCTCCTTGTCACTAACAGGAGTCATGTGATTCAAATGCATTGTGAGAAAGACCGGCATCTGAGTCCAAGTCCCCAAATTTCACCTCTCAACGCCCTCTCTCAACTACTTCTCCTAAGAAAAAATTGGAGCAGGTAAGTGGGAACACCTGAATAGGGTCCTTGAGGTCATAGGCTCCAGGGTCTCAGAAAGGAAAGACACTCTCTTTCACCTGTTTGTTCTTGTTTTTCCTTTGTTTAATCACCAAGTCGTGTCCAACTCTTTATCAACCCTATGGACTGTAGCTCACCAGGCTCCTCTTTCAGTTCAGTTCAGTTGCTCAGTCGTGTCCAACTCTTTGCAACCCCATAAATCGCAGCACGCCAGGACTCCCTGTCCATCATCAACTCCCGGAGTTCATTCAGACTCACCTCCATCGAGTCAGTGATGCCATCCAGCCATCTCATCCTGGGTCGTCCCCTTCTCCTCCTGTCCCCAATCTCTCCCAGCATCAGAGTCTTTTCCAATGAGTCAACTCTTCGCATGAGGTGGCCAAAGTACTGGAGTTTCAGCTTTAGCATCATTCCTTCCAAAGAAATCCCAGGGTTGATCTCATTCAGAATAGACAGGTTGGATTTCCTTGCAGTCCAAGGGACTCTCAAGAGTCTTCTCCAACACCACAGTTCAAAAACATAAATTCTTCGGCGCTCAGCCTTCTTCACAGTCCAACTCTCACATCCATACATGACTACTGGAAAAACCATAGCCTTGACTAGATGGACCTTTTTAGGCAAAGTAATGTCTCTGCTTTTTAATATACTAGCTAGATTGGTTATAACTTTTCTTCCAAGGAGTAAGCATCTTTTAATTTCATGGCTGCAATCACCATCTGCGGTGATTTTGGAGCCCAAAAAAATAAAGTCTGACATTGTTTCCACTGTTTCCCCATCTATTTCCCATGAAGTGATGGGACCAGATGCTATGATCTTCGTTTTCTGAATGTTGAGCTTTAAGCCAACTTTTTCACTCTCCTCTTTCCCTTTCATCAAGAGGCTTTTTAGTTCCTCTTCACTTTCTGCCATAAGGGTGGTGTCATCTGCATATCTGAGGTTGTTGATATTTCTCCCAGCAATCTTGATTCCAGCTTTTGCTTCTTCCAGCCCAGTGTTTCTCATGATGTACTCTGCATATAAGTTAAATAAGCAGGGCGACAATATACAGCCTTGACCTACTCCTTTTCCTATTTGGAACCAGTCTGTTGTTCCATGTCCAGTTCTAACTGTTGCTTGCTGACCTGCATATAGGTTTCTCAAGAGGCAGGTCAGGCGGGCTGGTATTCCCATCTCTTTCAGAATTTTCCACAGTTTCTTGTGATCCACACAGTCAGAGGCTTTGTCATAGTCAATAAAGCAGAAATAGATGTTTTTCTGGAACTCTCTTGCTTTTTGGATGATCCAGCAGATGTTGGCAATTTGATCTCTGGTTCCTCTGCCTTTTCTAAAACCAGCTTGAACATCTGGAAGTTCACGGTTCACATATTGCTGAAGCCTGGCTTGGAGAATTTTGAGCATTACTTTACTAGTGTGTGAGATGAGTGCAATTGTGCAGTCGTTTGAGCATTCTTTGGCATTGCCTTTCTTTGGGATTGGAATGGAAACTGACCTTTTCCAGTCCTGTGGCCACTGCTGAGTTTTCCAAATTTGCTGGCATATTGAGTGCAGCACTTTCACAGCATCGTCTTTCAGGATTTGAAATAGCTCCACTGGAATTCCATCACCTCCACTAGCTTTGTTCGTAGTGATGCTTTCTAAGGCCCACTTGACTTCACATTCCAGGATGTCTGGCTCTAGGTGAGTGATCATACCATCGTGATTATCTTTACGGCATGCATAAAGACAAGTTCCCAGTTTCATGGTTTCCAATGAAAGACTGTAGCATGAAACCGGTGAGTCCCTCTAGGAAACAGCTACACATTTCCAAAGCTTCAGCTAGATGTTAACAGATGGCCAGTGGGTTCACCACCAGCCCACAAGAGCGGAAGCTTTTCCCTTTGTCAATCTGCCACTGTACAAAAGACCCTAATCATTTGACCCGTCAAATAGGTCAGTTCATGCAGAGCCTGAGGACTGAGCAGGAAATGGAAAATAAGATCTTGCCCTAGTAGTACCAGCAAGCCAGAGGAGAAAAACCAAGATAATGCTTCAAACAGGTGTTTCGTTGAAATAGAACTGTTGAAAGAGTCAGGTGAAATTTTTTAAAGTAATAAATTATTGAAGATATAATTAAAGGTTAAAAGATTAACAATTAAATACAGGATAGATGCCATAACTCGAGCAGAAAATCACTTTAAAATGTATAATAGCTACATGTTGCTGTTCCTGATTGAAGTAACCAAAATGAAATAAGTGATGGAAATAACAGTGATATGCTGGCTAACATATTTTAAAAATCAATGCATTGCTGAAGTTTTGTGAAAGTCAGAAGCTCATACATTTCTTAAACTGAAAGCAGGAGGGAACAGCTGAAGAATTGCCTGTCTAGTCATTGTCCCTGTATAAAAAGAGAAGAATTCTCTCCTGAGAATTAATAACCACTTACACTGTAGGTAGTCGGTGGTCAAGAATACTTGAGTAGGGAATTTTAAGTGTTACCATGTTAATAGAAACAAATAACTCTTTGGAGTACTCAGCTTCAATTCAGCCTTCAAAGAATTTATTAAAATAAAATTTCAAGAAATATAATTTATTATTTAAAACTCAGTTGTATTTAATATCATAGGAGATATAATTGAACAGAGAATTTGTGAACTTGAAGATAAATTTAAAGATATTACCCAGAATTCAATTCAAAGATAAAGAAATACTGAGTTACAGCAATTAGAATAGTAAAATCTAACACATGCTTAATTAAATTTTCCAAAAGAAGAGACTAGAGAAAATGGAGGAGAGACAACGTTGCAAAAGATAATGGGGTCAGAATTTTCTAGAATTATTGAAAGATATTAAATATTTACTCAGATATTAAATCCTGTGATCCAGGAAGTGCTATTTAAAAAACAAAAACAAACAAAATCCAAGTGAGGCATATAAAAGCAGACCGCAGCTACATCTGTCACAAGGAAACTGGAAAAAACAAAGAGGCCAGAAAAGCAGCAATTAGACTGATCCAAGCTGACTTCTGAAAAAGCAAGAATGAAATAAAAGTGGAATAACATCTGTAATGTAAAGAGAACGTGACTCCTAATCTAAATTACATAGGCAGTGAAATAGTCTCTTAAGACAATGACAAAATACAAATGCTGCTAAGTCGCTTCAGTCGTATCCGACTCTGTGCGACCCCAGAGACAGCAGCCCACCAGGCTCCCCTGTCCCTGGGATTCTCCAGGCAAGAGCACTGGAGTGGGTTGCCATTTCCTTGTCCAATGCATGAAAGTGAAAAGTGAAAGGGAAGTCACTCAGTCGTGTCCGACTCTTAGCAACCCCACGGACTGAAGCCTACCAGGCTCCTCTGTCCATGGGATTTTCCAGGCAAGAGTACTGGAGTGGGGTGCCATCGCCTTCTCCGCAAAATACAAATATTTACCATCAAATGGTAATAAAGGTAATTCTGATTTATATGATTTGCTACTTGAGTATAGCCAAATGAGAAAAAGAATGACTCAAATTGGCAGTGGTACTAACTTAGAACTGTATCTCCATTCCAGAAGTTGAAGAACCAGTGTTGCTATTTTATAAGGTGGCATTTGAGCAGAGGCTTGAAGGAAGGGAGGGGAGTGAACCATGTGGATATCCAAGGCTGTTCCAAGCATGGAAAAGAGCATTTGCGTAAGCTCTGGGGCAGCAGGGGAGTCTGCTTGAGGTGTTCAAGGAGCAAGCAGACAGCCTTTCCTGGACCAGTGAGAGTAACCAGCGGAGTTGTAGGGGATGATCTCTGTAAGGATTCTGGTTATTTGTGCTGAGTCACCAAAGAAGCCACTGGAAATTTTCAACTGAGATAAGACGTGATCTAACCAGGTAGATAAAAAGCTTTAGAAACAATTTAGGTTCAAATCACCAAAAATTGTTCTTCTATGGACTAATGTAATCTGGTATTCAGGAGGCCTTCTGCTGATCCAGTTTGATGTAAGAATAGAATTGAAAATGGAGTAAACAGCACCCATGTGCTACAGAGTAGACGCTCTTCCCTGTTTATAATTTCCTTCTAACAAGCTTTAAAAAAGAACTAGATTGCTGAGTGCCTAAGGTCACACTCTATGACAAGGATGGTAATGTGTTCTTTACAGCATTTCCATCCTATAAACAGGCAATGCATCATGCTATGCCCCACAGCCTCTCTTTGTCCCTGTCAGGATGGATTAGCTACAGAAGGAGCTTACATGCACCTTTAGAAACTGACCAGTTAAATTTTTTTATTTAAAAAATATTTATTTATTTGCTTATTTGGCTGTACTGGGTCCTAGTTGCAGTATTTGGGGCCTTTGCTGCATGTGAGATCTTTCAGTTGCAGCAGGTGAACTCCTAGGTGCAGCCTGGGAACTCCCAGTTGCAGTATGGGATCCAGTTCCCTGACCAGGGCTCAAATCTGGGCCCCCTGTACTGGAGGCTTGGAGTCTCAACCATTGGACCACGAGGGAAGTCCCTAAATTCTTTTAAAATAGTAGTTGTTTTGGATTTGCATTTTGTCACTCTGCACTTGCTCTCCAGTTCCACTCTCTACTTCTTGCCATCCTACTTTGTGATTCTGGCTTCCAGTGGGCTTCTCTTAATGGGAACCACTGGAGGCGTAAATGGTGGAGAGAGGGGTGGGGTAATGTACTCTCCTGGCCATGAGGGGACCTGTCTAGCTCATTTCTCTAGTGAAGTGCCCTGCCCTTTTCTAAAACTCCTCCTGTAGCTGCAAGCTCTTCTTTGGTTCCAGGCACTGCTCTCCCTCCATGCCCCTTCAGGCCTGGGAGTGTAAAGAATCCCTGTTCTTGTTAGCCCTGGGATGCCATTCTTTGTTGGTTTCCCTTAACTCTGCTCCCACCCCTGAAAGTAATTCCTTCAGCAAAGTCTTGTTAATGACTTGTTGATGGTGCCATCTGTTTTCTGTCCATACAAATTGCTATATAGAATAAGTTCAACTAGTTATATTTATTAACATTGCTTTTCCTTTTATATACTTTGCACTTTATGACAAATTTTGAAATTTTCACATTTTTTAAAATTTAAAATTAAACATTGACTCAAAAACCATTTACTTGATATCATACAATTCAATACAATGAAGTAAATGCAATGACCCAGGAACTAGAGAAGCAAATAAGAGGAGTATCTTAGGCAACTTTGGGGTTCAGAAAAGATTCCACTGAGAAAGTGAGTAGGACTTGATCACCACACAGCCTAGGGCTGCCCTTTTCTACTCAAGAATTGGGGGTCTCACTGCCCTATAACTTCAGGACCACCAGGGTTAGCTGCTCATAGTCTCACTCCAACCTCTCTTCAAGGTTGCCCTACTTTAGCAGTTCTAATGACATCTACCTATGACCATGTGGGCACACATAGTCAGAAAAATTTAGATGTTAAGATTATGTAAGTGCTGCTATAACAATTTCTTTAATGAAAAGAATGTAATTCTAAAGCATACTGAATCTAAAACTTAAAAATAATTGTGAAATTGTCAACAGAGAAGCAGCATTGTTTGAATCTGTAATTCAACAAGTCCTGACACTGTTGTTGTTGTTGTTTTAAGTATTGCTGCCAAAGTGATGAATGTTGATCTATTATAATGGGTATTATTATGACAATATCTTTCAGATTCCTATAAAAACTTGTCAGGAGATATACGTATTCAAAGGCATATTTATCCTATTAAAGATATATATATGTGTGTGTGTGTGTATATATATGCATCAGATCGTTACTTATGAGTAGCTCTGACAGCCAGATATAGAACCTTCCAGAAGACAGAAACCCCTTCCATATAAACAAGTAATTGGCAGCAGTCTCAAATCAGCCAATCTGATTTTATTCAAACCAATTTTGTTGGCTTCCAGGTGTCCTGACCAATCACCTTGGTTCACTGGAGACTGAGGGGTTCCTGAACAAAGTGCTTTCTGTGCTAAAACCAAGATGGTACTGGGCAAACTGGGATACTTTGTTTCCTCTAGTTCTGTGTCCTCATGAAGGTCAGTAGAAGATATTTCTGTTTTGGGTTGAATTGTGTCTCCTGCCCACTCCTGCCCGTAATTTGTATGTTGATGTCTTAACCTCCAGTAGCTCAGAATGTGACTGTGTTTGGGAAAGTCTTTAAAGAGCCAACTAAGTTTAAATGAGGTAGCTGGAGTGGGCCCTGATCCAATATGACTGGTGTTCGTGCAATAAGCAGAGATTAGAACAGACGTACTAAGGGACCCATGTGTAGACACAGCGAAAAAAAGTTCTCTCTAAACCAAGGAGAGGGGCCTTAGAAAGAATCAACCCAGCTGGTACCTTACTCTTGGATTTGTAGCCTCCAGAATCAGGAGAAAAACTAATTTCTATTGTTTAAGGAACATATTATATGGCAGCCCTAACTGAAATCACAGTCTCTAATAGTTATTTTTGACTGTGAATTTTGACTGACAGTTAGAGCCTAATCTCCCCTTCCTGAGAGTTTCTCTTCTCAGGCTTCCTCCTCACTGTTCACACAGGAAGACCTGTCCCCAGAAATTCCTTCACCTAGACTATGACCTCCACACTTCCCACTTCCCTTTTCTTCTAGCTCCTGTTCCTTCATACTCCCCCCTTTTTTTTTATTAACTCCATAACTCATTAAACTATTTATCAACCCTTCCAAACTTCCTTTAACCCTGGCACTTCATAAGTATTAGTCACATACGTGAAAAATGACACTAGCTTCTCTTTCCTCCTTTCTTTCTTCTCACTCCAAATTCTTCTGCATTTATTGTTTTCCTGTCTCCATTTCCCACTCCCTCGTCAGCCCCCTATAACCTGGTTCCTGGCTCTCATGATTATACTGAAACTTTAAAGTAACCTAGACTGCAGCCATGGGTATCAGTGCCATTTTGAAAATATTATAATGAGGTCTCCTTTCCTTCCAAACAAAGTACAAGGTGGTTTCTTTCCTTAGCTGCGTAAGCATTCCCTGAAGCCATGCTTGGAATTTCATAATTTCCCAGTAAACAGTTTCTTCTTAGTCTGACCTTTTAGGAACTGTCTGCAGTATCTTACACTGTTGAACACTCTCTGACCCTTGAAACTCTCTCTTCTCTGGTTTTCCAAGCCTTCTTCCTACCTTCAGCGGCACCTGCGGAGTCTTCAAGTGTCTCTGTCTTTCTCTCCTCTTGCTTGCTATACACACACACCCCCACACACACCAACTCCAAAAATAGTTGCTCATCAGATTTCTGTTCTTGGTTCTCTTCTCTTCCAGCTCTCTTTGGTCACTAATGTTTTAGAAACACACTCATGACAACCACCACCACATCTTTGTAGTTGTCTCTTGATTTAGACCACCAATCCTATGTCTCTCAGAGCACTGGGCTTGAATTTCCAATTGAATGTTAGTCACTGCCACATGGTCTCATAGAGCCTATTATGATTAACATGACGAAAACTGAACTCATGTTTCCACAGATTCTTTCTCAGTTATGATGTTACCATTCTAATTACTCAGACTAGAAAACTCAGAGCTATCTCAGTTTTTCTCCCACTTGACCTGCATGTATTATCTGTAAGCACATCCTATTGACCCTAGCTTCTAAAATCTCTTAAATCCTTCTCCTTTTCATTACCTTGGATAGTTTAGTGCAGCGATTAAGAGCATGGATATCAGCAGCAAATCAACTGAATTTGAATCCTGATTCCCCTACTACTACCTAGGTATGAAACCTTAGGAAAATTATTTGATTTTTAGACTGTAAAAATAGGCATAAAAGGAACCTATTTCATATGATTGTTTGAGTTAAATAAGTTAATACGTGTGTGTGTGTGCTAAGTCATTTGAGTTGTGTTCAACTCTTTGCAACCCTACGGACTGTAGCCTGCCAGGCTCCTCTGTTCATAAGATTCTCCAGGCAAGAATACTGGAGTGGGTTGCCATGGCCTCCTCCAGGGGATCTTCCTGACTCTGGGATCGAACCCGAGTCTCCTCTGTCTCCTGCACTACAGGTGGATTCTTTACCCACTGAACCACCTGGGAAGCCCTCCCTAATACATGTGTAGCAAGGATTAATTGGGTGCTCACCCAACCTATTTCCTTTTCCTAAATACCCAGCAAAACTATTTCCTGGGTCCCTTGCGTTAAAGCGGGGCCATGGAATGTGAGCAGAAGCGTTGTGTCACTTTCAATCAAAGGGAGCTGAAAGAAGACATACATTTCCTATGCTCCTTCTCTTCCTTCTCTGAGGCAAAAATTGGAAGCAACACATAATAATGGAGGAGTTAGATGATGGGAGGATTCTGAAGGGTTGAGTCCTGTCTGGAGGAGAGCTGCCCCTGTGTGCCACCACCCAGGGGCTTCTGCAGTAGATTGTGAGTGAGAGAGAAGTGACATTTTAAAGTTTTACTGCGCTGAATCCCTGAGATTTTGTTTTTTTTTTTTTTTTAAAAATCTGATAGTCTTATTCATCCCAAACATCACGTAAATATGCTGGAAACAATGCCACAAATAATAAGCACTTGTTCTGCTGCTACGATAGGAGGTTGAGTCCAAATCATCTTTCACTTAGATTATGAGAGGATCTCATAAAATAACTTTCTAGCCTGAGTAGTTTGTTTATTTAAGATATATTGTGCCATGGAAGTCTTTGTTTTGCCCAGTTACATTGTTGGTAAATTCCAAATGATTAATGTACAGAAGCAAAAGACTATTGTGTTCCCCATAAAGAGGTAAAGCAGTGATACTCCATTCCTTCTTTACTGCCTCAAAGAGAAGGATCTATGATGCCAGGACTTCTACAGCCTACTTTCCACAATTCGTCACTTCTCTCCCACCACCTGCATCTTAGCCTCCTAAAAGCAGAGGTCAAGGTGCCTTGGGTCCAAACCCTGACTCTCCCACATTTTCTCCTTTTCAGGTCTCTCCATGTCTGGGATATACTCTTATGACCAATTCTTTGGTGAAACAATGTGTATAACATTTTAAGGAAAAGAATAATTAATCTTTAAAGACATTTACTATTTATGGAACAGATTTTATGCGCTGTGAATGTGCTTTAGAAAGGTGATGTTAGAGCTGAAGGAAAGTTGTTATGGTTGGTCCCAAGGTCACCGCAGAGATTCACTCCAGACCCAAACAAATGGATCTCTACTCCTCTGCCAAACACTCCATCAAGAAGACTCTTTTCGTTTTCTTTAATGTTGAGTTTTTAAAAGTTTGGTTGTGCTGGGTCTTAGTCGAGGCACATGGGATCTTCAATCTTTAGTTGTGGTATGTGGGACCTAGTGCCCTGATCAGGAAGGGAACCCTACAGCCTTCCACCCTCCTCCCCCTCTTCCCCGCCCCTTTGGGAGGACGGAGTCTTAGCCACTGGACCACCAGGAAAGTCCCAAGAAGATTCTTATAACCTGAGAGGGCAGGAGGGAAGGCAAGGAGGGGGCTCCAAGGGAATATTGCTGGGGCAATTTAATGCCATAGCAACGCTTGGCCTGGTGGTTCCCTGATTCGTGATGTTTTAAAGTTCAATTTACACGGTTATCACTGAATTCAGTAATGAGATAATTAGCTCTAAACTATTTCAGCTCAGTTTCTTGTTTGTCAGTTGAGGGGAACTAATCTACCCCAAGGGATTCCCTGCCCGCACGTAGCACAGTGCCTGGCACGTAAAGCTCAAAAGCTAGTGAATGGTGATCACTGGGAGGCCCCTCTGTGACTTCTATCATCGATCTCTCCAGAAAAAAAAAAAAAGAGACAAATTTCCCATTTGTTGGATCAGTATTTCTTTATGAGCTGTGAACCAAAACCATTTCTACCATCATCACTATAATTCCACCCACAGTGATTATCATAAAGGCCTGACTATGCCCTGTAATTGGAAGTTCTGAATAACTGTCAAAACCAGGAGATTTGAGACCTCACCCAAAACCAATAGGTGTTCAGACTTTCCTGGACAGAAATCAGTTAGTTATGTTCTAGACATCCCAGTTTAGTCTGTGAAGAGGTTTGAGAGTAACTGAGAGCACTTAAATGGAATATACCGATGCGATTTATTTTTATACACAGCATGCTTGGCCCCATGCCGACCCATCATCCCCTCCAGATGCTGGGGCCTGTCCTCAGGGGCTCTGGACCGCTCAACTCTGGACAGCCGCACGGCCGCCGTCTCCGCGCCTCCCGCTTCTCGGGAAGACTCGGCCCCGCAGGCGCTTGCAGGGGGCGTCCCCGTCCGCTTCTGCCCTCGGGGCTCCGGGAGCGCCGGCGGGGAACCGCGGCGTCCCGCCCGCCGAGCGCGCGCCCCTCGCCTGCGCCCCGCAGCGGCTCAGGGGGCGCGCGCCGAGCGCGCAGGCGGGGCCGGGCCGGGGTCGCACGGCCCCACAGGAGTGCGGGCTTTCCCCACCCCCGGCGGCGACCCCACCTCCCGCCCCCGCGCCTTGCGCGCGTGTGTCCGTCTGTCTGTCTGCTCTTTCGACGTCAGTGGGAATTTCCAGCCAGGAAGTGAGAGAGTGAGCGAGAGAGAAAGAGAGAGAAGTGCACCCGCGAGCCGGGGCAGGAAGAGGAGGTTTCGCCACCGGAGCGGCCCGGCGACGCGCTGACAGCTTCCCCTGCCCTTCCCGTCGGTCGGGCCTCGCCGCCGCCGCCGCCCTCGGCCTGCGCCCAGTCGCCGGCCCGGCCCCGAGCGCCCAGCGCAGCCCAGGCCGGAGCCGCCGCGGCCGGGAAGGCGGCGACGCCGCGGCCCCGCAGCCCCGCGCCCGGCGTTCCCTCCTCCCGCGCTGCGGACATGGCGCGGCGCTGACTGGCCCGGCGAGACCGCGCGCCTGCCTGCCGGCCCGGACCCAAGCCGACCCGCCCGGTGCCCGGACCCGCTCCGGCTCCGGCCGGCCGCCGCCTCTCCCTTCCCCGGCCCCCAGGCCCGCGCCGCCCCGGAGCGGGAGCCCCAGGCGCAGGGAGGCCGAGCGCGGACCTGCCAGCAGGGTAAGCCGAACTCGGGCAGGCGGGGGCCGCGCCGGCCCGGCTCCCGCCAGCCGCCCGCCCCGCACCCCTCCGGCCCCGCTCGGACTTCCTCATTCCTGCGCGAACCGTCCGGCTAGAGCGTAGGGGAAGGTTGACGGTGCTGGAGGGGCTCATGGGCTCGGCGAGCCGGGGGCCAGGCACATCCGGGCCGAGCACGGGCCGGTCGGCCGGAGGGCCGCGGCTGCTCGCCCGGGCAGTTCCCTCTCTGTCCCTCCGCCGGGCGGGAACGGGAAGCGGAGGGGAGCTCGGGGAAACTTTTGTTTATACCCACCCTCACTCCCTGCCGGCGGGTGGCTTGAGGATTAGGGTGCGCTTGGGCGCGGAGGAGAGAGGGGGAAGGTGGTTGGTGCAGTGCCGAACCAGATTTCACCTAAGGGCGTTTCATGAAATGAAAGCAGAAGTGCATGTCAGTCCTTTCGGCTGGGAAAGCCCTCCCCGCTCCCCCAGATTGACCGGACAGCCTTATTCCAGAACTCCTACTTCCTAAAGAAGCCCCCAGTTCCCTCACACTCTCTCGCACACCACCCCACCCCCAACCAGGATAGAATATATTCACCTACTATAGGACCTGTGTGTACCTTTCAAAAAATAAGGAGGGCCTAGTACTGATCCTACAGGGACTAGCATTTGAAAGCGAAATACCCACTTAGGACACTTTTGAGACAGTCTGATTATGTAAAACACCTGGACCATGTGTTGTGCATAACTTCTAAAACAAAAATGATATAAGCAAAGCTATTGCGACATTTTAAAATAATAAATTTTAAAAAATAGCTGAGTTTTCGTATACAATTTTGATGAAGTCAAAATATTATCTTTCTCGTCTTCAGAACTTGTCGGTAGACGCGCTGTTCTGAGCATACAGATGACTGCAGTAGACCGTGTATCTGGAAATGCAGAGTATTTTAACCAATAGAGTAAATGTTCATATTGTGTTCTTTTAGTCTATAGGTTGAACAGTAATGAAATTACCGGGAGTGTTGTATGAGAATCAGTGCTAGGTAAAATTTCTCATTAATTTACTGTAGTAAATTAGGAGAGTTGCTTGTAGGATGATTGGTTGGTTGGTTGACCGTGTTGATTATCAAGATTTAAGATCTTTTCGTGGACTTTGTTAAGTAGGGTTTTTTAGCATTGCAGCTAACTAAATAACTATATTTAACTTAAGGGTTTTGTTATAAAGCCCGTAATCTGTGAAAATGACTATGGTATTACTAAAACATTTAATAACTCTGGCATAGAAATGGCTCCTCTACAAACTAGTGATCTTTAGTAAACACTGAAGCTTAGGATTGAGGTAGTCAGTGCTTATTTTTCTGGCAAAATACCTCAATTGAATATTCCTGAGTAGTTTAAATTGCATTTGTGTTTGCTAGAACTTTTAAAAGGGGATCTGATTAAAATAAAGCCCTCAGCTGAAGCATGTTGTTATCCTGATTTTAACATTGTGCTTTCTAGAGATGAGTCCTTTTACTGTTTGATGCGCTAAAGAAATCATATAAATAACTTAAAGCAAAGCATTTTTTTGAGCTTATGAACTGCAGAAGATAGGAAATAAAGAGATTGATTTATCATGTAATTAAATTGCTAAAGTGAGAGGAAATAAAGCAAACAGAGATCTCCTGAATTTACTTATCTGTATTGACATACCTGCAACTCCTCAAAGCCCTCTGGAGCTTATTTAGATAAAATGTCTTCCTAAGCCACGGCCTACTGGGCAAATGTGAACACAAAGAAAGACTCATTATGTGTAGATTTAATGCTGGCAGTGAAATACTGCTTGCTGTGAACAGAAAACCACTTCTAACTTTGAAAGACTTTTTCAGGAAAATGCCCTAATCCAATTAGGGGTTGGTGGCATTTGAAAATCTGTTATCTTTGTTTTAAACTTTCAATTTTATCTTATGTCCTGCAGCTGGCATTTACATGGGCTGAATAAACGCCCCTGTTTTTCAAACTCGTTAGTAAATACTGGAGTTTAGGTACAAAAATAGTTGTTCCCCTTTGTAAGCACTCCTTTGATCTTTGCACTTCCTTCTTCTACCTCTTAAACAAGATCATCTGTAATGACTGATTTGCCCTTAATGAAAGCTCAGTTGGTCTGAAATAGGCAGAACTTCAGATTTAGTGATCACAGTCCTCATATTTCTCTTGTTAGGTTCCTTGGAACAAATTGACACTAGTTGAGAAACTGGTATCTATGGAGCTTGTTTTTACTACTGCTTTCAGACTTCCAGATAACTGATGAAGAAAGTTACTACCTTAACTTAACTTTCAGGGATTGCTCATTGTGGTAGATGGAAGGCCTTGATAAGGAATTGGCAGCTACAGGAATCTTGGACTATCATTCAATCAGCAAGCCCTTATTTTTACCTAATTTATGAGAGGTATTCCCCTGTTCAGAGGAGGTGAAAGTTCTGGCTTCTGGGGGAAGTGGTTACTTCATAACCTTCAATTAGTTTGAACTTGGGAGAAGTAAGAACAGTAGTTGATATTTTGAAACAATACATTTAAAAAATGATATCTGACTTTCTGTATAAATTTTTTATAAAGTAGTCAAAATATCTTTTTTCAGAACTTATTAGTAGAAGTGCTGTTCTGAGCACAGAAATGACTGCTGTAGAAAGTGTATGTGGAAATGCAGAGTAGTTTAACCAGTAAGAGGGAATATTCAGGTTATACTCTTCTAGTCTACTATTAACTAGGAGTGGATGCTTAAGAATCAATGGCTATGCAAAATTTTTATTTCCCTTTTAGTAGGGAGGTTGTTTTGTTTGGCTGATTGGTTTTCTGTTTATACGATAAGTCATATAAAGGTGGCATGATTTATGTTTTAAGAAGAGAAGGAGGAAGGGAAAGAACAGAATTTTCAAGCTAGGAGACACTTTTAAACGTGCTGCCGCTGTATCTATATTTGTTCTATTCAGAGTTAATTGACGGCTGCTTCTTGGTGACCAGAAAACCACACTGAAGCAGTTTACCCTGCGTTCTGGGAATGACTTCTCATTTGCTGTCTTGTATCTCCCATAAATACTAAATTCCCCTAGAGTATTCTTAGAGGTGAGCAAATAAGTCATCAGAAATATACCCAGTTGACCCTGTCACTGCTTAGGAGACTGAGAGTTTTTAAGACAGAGGCATTCATTCATGTTCAGAGAGAAAAGTTGGGACTTGCGACATAGTTTATCAAGTCAGTTTAGTTCCTTGAGCATGATTTTTGTTTTTTCCTTTTAAATCAAAAAAGATTAATATTTGCAACCAGATAATCTAGGGGAGTTAGTAGTTAAGATAATATTACCAAGACACTTATCTTGGCAATATTTCATTAATTAGTATCCAGTGCTTCTCTGTTAGATGAAAAAAAGTAACATTCTTTGCACAATGATGACATTGTTTCATACCTTTGGTGTCTGTTGTTTTAGAGAGGGGTCCTGAATGCAAATTAATATGCTTTCATATTTTCAGGTGAAGTTGGTAGACCTACTCTTGAACATCAACTAACAGCTTAGAAAATAAGTTGTGAAGTGAGATCTTATTGCTTGACTAAAATTAAACCTAAGCAGTTTTACACAACAGTGATACACAGTATGATTTGTTGAAGAGTATAGACTCTTCAAGATTGTAGATTATGGGTGAAAATATTTGTTACATTTAGAATATTAATCCTAAAAAAATCATTGTATTTTAAATTTTTAACATTGTATTTTAAATTTTAAAAATAAATTAGTTTTTTATTATTCTCATATTTTTTACAGTAACTAATCAATTTAATTATCAGTAGTACAAGTTTCAGCTGCATTACTTTCTTGCCTATTTGATATTATAATAATGAAACAGATGGTTTAATTCCCCATTACAGATTGGCTTTTTACTTTTCATTTACATCTCATCATTAGGCCAAAAATCTTACAACCAGCTTTTATTCTGACCCATATGGGGTACTTTTTAATAAATTATTGTTCTAGTGAATTTCAGATGCTCTTTGAATATGAATGTGGTATTTAAGAAGCAAGAATTAGTTTTTTACTTCTTCCCAGAATGCAAGGTAAAATAGTATAATTTTTGTTCTTTGCAGAAAATGGCTGTCTTTTTTTTAAAGCAAACAAAACAGAGCAAAACTTATGGGATTCTTTCATTCAACAAATAGTTGTTGAGTGCTTTCTATGTACCAGTAAGTGCAAAGTGTCAGATACTTGCCAGTATAGATTGGATATAATTTCTTTTTAGTTGGAACTATGGAATTTTGATTTTCTCAGATAGTTATTTTCCTCTCCTTTTTAACGAGTAAGACATAAAGAATTTTACAAAAGCTCCATCAGTCAGAATTTTTTTTTTTTCCATAACTTCTGGGCATAAACAACACACACAGCTAAAATGTTGTCACAGTCTTGACTGTAGGAGTCAAAAATTATATGGACAGTTCAAACATTTCCTACTGGAAAATAAAACTTTGAGTTTTTCTTAGATTTAAGCCTTTGGATACATGAGATTCATTGCATTAGTGCTTGTACATGAAATTTTTAGTTTTTTGCTAACTTGGACTAAAAAAAACCAAAACCTATGTCAAGTTAAGCATTCATCTATAGTAAGAGTTTAATTAACATTAAGGAAATAATTGCTAAAATGAACTTTGTCAAAATAATTATTTTACAAAATTATCATTTTTATTATTACTACTTATTGTGTAGTTTTACTAAACACATCAAACTATATTTCAGTGTCAGGGCAAATGTATCCTTCATTTTTATCTCCAGAAATCAATTCTAATGATATTAAGCATGAAAGAATAAAAATTAAAAGTGATGACAGATTCCCTAATCTATTCATTGGTTCTAGGTTCAAGCCTGCAGTTCATTTGAACAGTGAAAATAAATTGCTTAATTGTCTTGGAAAATATGTCTTCCAAGACAAGAATTTTAGGAATGGAGAAAATGACTTTTTTTTTTAGTGTTTTAACCTGAATCCCTGACTCATGTTTTATTGATGTTTTAAGAACTTTGTCTGTTAGTTCTTAACTTAGGTGTAGGTTTGTTTTCTAAATTAACCATTTATTGGTGTTTGATCATTAAGACTTACAAAGAATGTATTTTTCTTTAAATGGGGGCTAGGTGTGGTCCTATGGAGAAGGCAATGGCACCCCACTCCAGTACTCTTGCCTGGAAAATCCCATGGACGGAGGAGCCTGGTGGGCTACAGTCCATGGGGTCGCTACGAGTCGGAGACGACTGAGCGACTTCACTTTGACTTTTCACTTTTATGCATTGGAGAAGGAAATGGCAACCCACTCCAGTATTCTTGCCTGGAGAATCCCAGGGACGGTGGAGCCTGGTGGGCTGCCGTCTATGGGGTCGCACAGAGTCGGACACGAGTGAAGCGACAGTAGTAGTAGTAGTAGATGTGGTCCTGAGATCAGAGGAAAAGAATCCCTAAAAATGTACAGCATCTGGTGTGATGCTGTTGATATAATATAAGTACCTGTGTGACTTACAAAGTTAGAGACAATATGGAAGGATGGAAGGCAGATGAGTGGCTGTTCATATAGAGCACATTTAAAGTAGAGAGGAGAAAACATGAAGTTAATAGAAGTTAAATTTAATATTGAAAAATTTGGCCAAAACAAAGGATAAGGAAAGCATAGATAAAGTTTTGGGGAGAATCCTCTATGAAATTAGATCTTGAGCTTTATTTTTTACTTAAATGTGAAAAATAAAAATAATCTAGAAAGTGAATCAGAATTCCAGAGAAAAGGATAAATTCTATACATTATGGATGAGAAGAGAAAGGTCAGAATGAAAGGAAGAAGGGAAAGGTTGTCCTTGAATAGAACTTTTTTGTAGATATTTCGCTGTGGCTTATCCTCCTTTTGATTAATTGAAATCAATGGTCATTTCTCCCACATTCTGAAGTCAGTTGTGTTAAGCAGACCTCAGTACATGTGGGACGTTAAAAGCAAAAGCATGGTTTTTGACAACAGTTAATTGTACTTCCTTGCTCCTGTGCTATATCATACCATTCATTTGGTATAACGCCTTTATGATTTCTCCATGTGTTTACCCAGTTTCCCATTTTAGACATTTAACTAAATGTAGCAAGCACAGTGGTCATGTATGGATGTGAAAGTTGGACTGTGAAGAAAGCTGAGTGCTAAAGAATTGATGCTTTTGAACTGTGGTGTTGGAGAAGACTCTTGAGAGTCCCTTGGACTGCAAGGAGATCCAACCAGTCCATTCTGAAGGAGATCAGCCCTGGGATTTCTTTGGAAGAATGATGCTGAAGCTGAAACTCCAATACTTTGGCCACCTCATGCAGAGTTGACTCATTGGAAAAGACTCTGATTCTGGGAGGGATTGGGGGCAGGAGGAGAAGGGGATGACAGAGGATGAGGTGGCTGGATGGCATCACGGACTTGATGGACGAGAGTCTGAGTGAACTCCGGGAGTTGGTGATGGACAGGGAGATTCATGGGGTCGCAAAGAGTCGGACATGACTGAGCAACTGAACTGAACAAGCACAGCTTGGAACATTTTAGTATTTCCTGACTATTTTAAAACATTGCCTTATCAGTCATTTACCTTGAAGTTCTTTTCCATGATGGGCAGGGAAAGTTTCCAGTTTCTCTTAGAAAATCTACCATGATGGTCAAATAGGAATTAGTCCAAGTTAAAATAGATTCATAATGGGGGTGGTGCCACTTGGGGAGCAAGTGGCAGTTGTGCTATTCTTACTAAGTATGTGTTAAACTGAAGGAGTCCATTCATTCAAGGCAGGCCACAGAAAATAATTTTATTGCTAAGGGACTTAAGTATCATTACATGGTTGTCCTCATCAATATGCCAATATCAAATTTATCATCATTTCCACCCACCAAATTGCTTTTCTCAGCACGTTAGGGAATGCAGTTGTTGGCCCAGTATGGCCCACTCAGTAGCTTTCCCATGCCAGAAATCTAGGAACCCATTCTTCATGAACACTCACTTATTTCTTCCAGTACCTCACCAAATTCTATCAATTCAGACTCCTCTCCTCTCCGGAATCCATCCCTTCCTCACTGAATCTCTAGCTTTCATTTTTGCATTGTCTCTTGATGCATAATCTCCTGCTTCTAGTCCATCCTTCATTTCAGGATAAAAGTCAGCTTTCTAAAGGGCGAGTCTCATCATATCTCAATCTTTGTATTTCTGAAATGAATCTCCATTGTCTTCACAAGCTGATTCCTGCACCCCTCACCTGAAAACCCTACTCCTCCTCCGTCCTCTGTTTCTCAAATCATCCAGATCACTTTTCAGTTCTTGTCCACCATGTTTGCTCACTTTGGATGCCTCTGCATATGCATTCGCTGGGTGAGGAGTACCCTTTCCTTCCTAGCCACTGTACTCGCTACGTAGGCTTCAGGCATCATGTACACATCACCATTTCTCTGTCCCTTCTCTATCCATTCTCCCTGACCTCCCTATAAAGTCTTTGGTGCTCCCAGTCCATGGACTCTTGACTTCCTATACTTTCTAGGCAGAAGATATCTTGACAGCAGGGATTTCATCTTGCTTTTTATTTGCACAGCACCCGCTAAGTTTGCCGTTTGAATAAGTAAATAACTAGCCAAATATTGGTAGACTGCTATTGACAAGCTGTGTGATTTGGGGCAAATTAATTTCTCTGGGCCTCATTTTTTCTCTTCAAAAGAAAAAAAAAAAGGTTAGACTAAGCATCTCCTCCCTCAAATTATTTTTTTCTTGTAATAGTACTGTCGGAAGATTTCCAGTTTTCTTGCTTTATTGAGATAGGTCAACTTAAGGAAGATGAATGTGAGAAGGTACAAAGACAATTCTTGATTATCATATGAGGATAATATGAGGAGCTCTCTATTTTTGTATTCTGAGTTATCATTTCTGGTCCCAGTCCAGCTTCTTCCTGACATTCAGGTTTTCTGGAGTTGCATCTTTTTGTCGTTAATTATTCTTTACTCAATGTTCATATCGCCAAAGAAATTGAAGGCAAATGTGACACAGAAATTGAATGTAAAGTTCAGTGTTTTGATTCTGAATTGGTTCAAGGTCTCACTAATTATAGCTATATTTGGAGGAAGAAGGCAGGTAAGTGGTAGTTGTATGAGCTGAGTCCTCATCTTTCATAGCAAGAACACAATGTCTGAACTTCATCAACTAAGAAAAAAGGTATAAGCATGGTGTTTGGAGATATGAAAAGAACACCCAGGAAAACCAAAAAGAGGAAGTTAAGAGCGTTGAAAAGTGAATCACTCTGAAAAAGAACCTTTGCGTTTTGTATAAGCTCTTCCACTTGTGTGATGTAGAATTTCTTTTTAACCATTAATTCTTTTGAATATATGTTGAGTCCTTCCTATGTGCCAGGTACACTGGGAATGTAATGTTGAACAAGACAAATACATGACTCCATGGAGCTTATTAGATCATGTAATGTTTTCATTAAAAAAATTTTTTTATAATAGCTTTTTAGAAATGGGAAAATCACATAACTAAGAAACTGCCCAAACCACAAAAGTATGGATTTAATGAATTATCTCAAAGTGAACACATTTAATGTTAAATAGAACATTACCAGCACCCAAAAGCCCGCTTTCTGCTCTTTCTTAGTCAAGATTCCTACCCTTCACTCTCATTTAAAAGGTTTCATTAATGACTGTTGGATTACATATATGTTGATTCCATGACTCATTCATCCACATACGGTTGAGAGTTGACTGAATGATTTCATTAATTCCAGGTGCTAACAGTGAGATTCACAAAAGTTGCATTCTTTTATGGTTAAAAGCCCTATAGGCAGTTCATTTTAGATTTTCCTCACTAAACAAAATATATAAATAAAAACATAAAGCAAATCACATTTTCACACTAATTTGTCATTTATGAGTTTGAGTAAATATTTTGTTTATTGCCATGTATTCACGATCACTGACAGAGACATGAGAGAAAGAAATATTTGCATCAGATCTTTTCAGACATAGAAGAGAGGGTGGTTAACCTTTTTCCCCTCTGCTCACTTTATACACTGGCATCTGCATATATTGAAGGGTTTATCTACGGGAGTGGTCATTGTGAAAAGGCCTTCATATCAAGACTCTAGAAGTGAACAGTCCCCTGTATAAGGCCTGATTTTTGTGCCTGCAAGTCATTATATGTATGTATGATTTTTTTCTTTGAGGAAACCATTTTCTCCCTCTAGGGATATGCAAAGAAGCATGTATTGCTGGTTCACATGATGAATCCTTGTCTCTTAAAACATAAGGGACACATTTTTATTGATATTGGAGAATTAGTAAAAAATGAAAATCCAAACTAAAGTTATCAGATTTAAGAGAATGTGATCAGTTTCTCTATATTTGATCAAAAGAATATTTTTAATGTCTTAGGAATTCCCTGGCAGTCCAGTGGTTAGGGCTCCATGCTTCCACTGCAGGGGGGCACAAGTTTGATCCCTTGTCTCACTAGTTGTGGAGCTAAGATCCCACATGCCACACAGCATGGCCAAAAAAATAAAAACATTAATCTCTAATTCGTAATCTGTGAAGTCTTCTCCTCCTCATTTTGCAAATATAAATACTCCATAATAGTACTCAAGACAAAGGCCATACATGAAATTGAAATTTGGTCATACTCTATTTTTATTATAATTTTAGTTTTTTAGAGCAGTTTAAAGTTTACAGAAAAATTGAGGGGAAAAACAGGGATATACCATATACTGCCTGTCCCACACATGCATGGCTTCCCCCATAATCAGTGTTTCCTACCACAGCAGTGTATTTGTTGCAACTGATGAACCAACATTAACATATCACAATCACACAAAGTCCAAAGTTTACATTATGGTTCATTCTTGGTGTGTGCATTCTGTGGGTTTGGACAGGTGTATAATTACAAGTGTCCATCGTCATGGTATCATACAAGAGTATATATTTCACTGTCCTAGGAAGCCTCTGTGCTCTGTAGAGGCATGCATCCTCCACCCCCATCATACTCTAGTTTCAGGGAGGAAGAAATCTGTAGAGATAGAAATGTGGGAGCAAAAAGTGCAGAACAAAGTCCAGCAAGTCAAATCCCTTTTTGATGCCACTTGTACGAAAGACCTTAAACTTTGAGTAAGTATATTCAGTTGGTTTTAATGTGGAAATGGCAGCAATATTTCATGAGTGACTTCACTTATAACATGAAAGGTTTTAGATAATTTATGATAATTTTTAGAGAACTTCCCTAGCTATCCAAATTTATTTTCGCCAGATTTTATCCTGCTATAGTGCAAACAAAAAGAAATGTTACTAGAATGGAATCTGCCATTTGATATGTGCTTAGTCACTCAGTTGTGTCTGACACTTTTGCAACCCCATGGCCTGTAGCCCACCAGGCTCCTCTGTCCATGGGGGTTCTCCAGGCAAGAATACTGGAGTGGGTTGCCATGCCCTCCTCCAGCCATTTGATATACCTGACATTTAATTATAATATTCAAACATGTCCAAAACATTTTTGATCCTATGCATTTCAGTCATTTATGATTAAGAAAACACCATAGGCAAAGATTTGTTTCTTACAGAAGGCGTTGGAATTCATTCTAATCATTTCTCTCAGAAAATGCTTGTCCCCCATGATTGCAGTGGACAAGATACAGTGAGAATTTAGATGCTTCTTTCATACAGGGGAATGAGGTTGTATTTACTATGCTTATTGATTCTAAGGCACACCTCCGATATAACATCTTGAGTTAATCATATATATTTGAGGATTTTCTAGATATCTTTCTGTTCTTAGTTTTTAACTTAATTTCATTGTGTTCGAATAATATATTTTGTGTGCTTTTGCTTCTTTGAAATTTACCGAGACTTGTTTTATGATCAAGCATATAATTTATCAAGACTTGTTTTATGATCCAGCATATAGTCTTGGAGAAGGCAATGGCGCCCCACTCCAGTACTCTTGCCTGGAAAATCCCATGGACGGAGAAGCCTGGTGGGCTGCAGTCCATGGGGTCGCGAAGAGTCAGACATGACTGAGCGACTTCACTTTCATTTTTCACTTTCATGCATTGGAGAAGGAAATGGCAACCCACTCCAGTGTTCTTGCCTGGAGAATCCCAGGGACGGGGGAGCCTGGTGGGCTGCCGTCTATGGGGTCGCACAGAGTCAGACACGACTGAAGCGACTTAGCAGCAGCAGCAGCATATAGTCTCTCTTGGTGACTGTTCTGTGTGCACTTAAATGGGTATTCTGCAGTCATTTGTTGAATATTCTATACAGTATATGCATTTAGGTTAATTCAGCTCAAGATGGAGTTCCTAAATTTTCTACGAAAATTACTGATGTTCTCTTGATTTGCTTTTATCAGTTACGGAGAGAAGAGTGTTAAAAATCTTAACTATAATTGTAGGTATTTCCACTTCCTTTAGTTCTGCCACTTTTTACTTCATGTATCTTGAAGCTCTGTGAATATGTGCATATACCTTACAATATTATTTCCCAATGATGATCTGACTCTTCATTTTATGAAATATTCCTCTTCGTCCCTGGTAGTCATTCTTCTCTTGAAGTCTACCGTATATGATATTTTAATACAACCTGCCTTCTTGCATTTAGTATTTCCATGGTGTAGCTGGCATAACTTTCCATCTTTGCACTTTTAAACTCAGTCTTTATTATTGAAATGTAATTCTTTTTAATTTTTTTAAGTTGGAGGGTAATTGCTTTTGCCATACAACAACATGAATCAGCCAGAAGTACATGTATGTCTCCTCCCTCCTGAACCTGCCCCCACCCGTCACTCCAGCGCAGCCCTCTAGGTTGTCACAGAGCGCCAGGTTGAGTTCCCTGTGCCTGTACAGCAGCTTCCCGTTAGCTGTCTGTTTTACACATGGTAGTGTATATATGTTGGTGCTCTCAAGTCATCCCACCAGCCCCTTCCCCCACTGTGTCCAACGTCTGTTCTCTGTGTCTGCATCCTACTTCTGTCCTGCACCTAAGTTCATCAGTACCGTTTTTCTACATCCCATATTTATGTGTTAATACACGACATTTGTTTTTCTCTTTTTGACTTACTTCACTGTGTATAACAGGCTCTAGGTTCATCCACCTCACTAGAACTGACTCAAATGCATTCCTTTTTATGGCTGAGTAGTTCCATTCTGGTATACATGTACTACAACTTCTTTATACATTCATCTGCTGGTGGACATCTAAGTTGCTTCCATGTCCTAGCTGTTGTAAAGCATGCTGCTGTAATTCTTATGCAAACTTATACCTGAGTCTTGCTTTTGTGTCCAGCAGACAATCTCTGTTTTTGTATGGTTGACTCTAGTCTATTTCTATTTAATGTAATTTTTGATATGGTTGGGCTTAAGCCTATTGTCGCGGTTAATTGTTATCCATCTGTGCCATCTGTTCTTTATTCTCTTTTTCCTCCTTTCCTACCATCTTTTGAATAAATCAGGGTTACTTTTAAAGTTCCATTTTTATCTCCTTCATTGGCTATTTTTCAAGTGGATGCTTTAGGGATTATAAGATGCATGCTTGAGTCTACTGTGAAGAAGTACTATAACATGTCACATATAATGTAAGAATTTGATAGTGGTTTACTTCCATTTGTCCCTCTTCCCTTCTATGTTGTTACACGGCTTACTTCTGCAAAGGTTATAAACCCCAAAATGTAGTGCTGCTTTTGAGTAACAAACAAGAAAAAAGTCTCATCCTTACGCACCTATTATGCGCGTCTGGTGATTTTTATTCTCTCATGTAGGTCCAGGTTTCTATCTGGCACCATTTCCCCTCAGCATGAAGAACTTTCTTTAGCATATCTCTTAGCGGACCTGCTGACAACAGATTTTCTCAGCTCTTGTTTATTTGAAAAATGTCAATTTCACTTTTTATTTTTAAAGGATATTTTTGCTGAATGTAGAATTTTTCACTGATTTGGTTTTTTCCTTTCAGCACTTTCGTTATTGTCTCTGATGAGAAGTCAGCTATCATACTTACCCTTGTTCCTTCTTGTCCCTGTATACTCTTAGGATTTTTTGTATCATTAGTTGTTAACAGTTTGGCTATAATATGACTGACCATGGTTTTGTCCATGGTTTTATCCAACATGGGGTTTTTTGAGATTCTTGAATTGTGGATTCATTTTTTTTAAATCAAGTTTGCAAAGCTCTCCACCATTATTCCAATATTTTTTCTCTCTTTTTTTCTCATTCTGGGACTCTAAATTACATATATATAAGACCACTTCACGTTGTCTCATAAGTCAGTGAAAGTGTTTTTTTCTGCTTTTTTCCCTCTGCTTCACTTTGACTAGTTTTTTATTGACCATTATTCAAGTTTATTGATTCTTCCTTCTACATTGCTCAATATTCTAATTCCACTTAGTGAAATTTCATTTCAGTTTAGGATTTTATTGATCGTTTTTCTGTTTTAATAGTTTTAATTTCTGTGCCGAGGTCTCCTGTTTATCCACTGTATCCATGTTTCCCTTTACATTCTTGAACGTACTGCTATTGGCAGTTTTAAAGGCATTGGCTGCTAATTTCATCATTTTTGTCATTTTTCCTTCTGAGTCATATTTTCCTACTTTGCATATTTTGTCATTTTTTGTCGTACATTGCCAACACCACATTGTAGAGAGTATGGATCTTTGTTTTCATTTAAAGGTTGTTGAATTTTGTTGTAACAGACAATAAATTTGCTCATGGATCACTGGGTTTTATTAAGATGAGTTTAGAGTAACTCTTATTCTAGGATATGTCCCTTACTCTCATTGCATGGTCTTATGAGGTCACAGGTGAATGTTAGATTGTTAAATGATATCTCTTTACCCTAGATGATTGGAGCTTCAGAGTCTCTCAGAAGTTCCAGGAACTTCTGGAATCTCAGTTCAGCTTATTCTTGTTCCCCTTGTCTGGATTTGGATCTCCAGCAGCTGGTTTCTAGTAGACTTTGCAGAATCTTGTCCTGCACTCGCACAGTTTAGTATTTGGCCGATGCCCAGAAGTGACTCCTATGCAGATTTATGAGCCTCTTTCTCTGTGTATCTCTCCTTTCTGAAACTCTCCCCAGTGAGATTGCTGCCCTCTGTTTGAGCTCTATTTCCTCATGTCATAGTTTGGAACACACCCTCAGTCAAACCATGAATTTGGAGCACACCTCAAGTGTTTCCATTCTCTTACAGTATATTGTCTTATACTGTCTCTTGTCCAGTGTCTTAAATTATTGCTTTAGGTATTTTGTGTAGCTTTTACATTTGATTATGGCAACAGGGGAAAGTTTAGTAATTGTTTCTCTGTCATGACTGAAACCAAATGTTCACATTTGGACAAATCTGAAATTGCATTGTTTATTTCCATTAATGCAAAATTTATTTTTTAAAATATTTATTTACTAATTTGGCAATACAAAGAAGCAGAACTCTCATCTATTTTTGTTGTTGTTGTTGTTTAGTCACTAAGGCATGTTCAACTCTTGCAACCCCTTGCACTATAGCCCGCCAGGCTCCTCTGACCATGGGATTTCCCAGGCAAAAATACTGGAGTGGGTTGCCATTTCCTTCTCCAGGGGATCTTTTCAACCCAGGGATCAAACCCTCTTCTCCTGCATTGACAGGTGGATTCTTTTACCACTGAGCCACTAGGGAAGCCCATATCTATTTTAGGTATCTATTAAAAAAGAAATAGAATAGTATGTTGTCAAATGTGAAGTAATCAATACACAGACGTATTATAGCCCTTAAACGTGCACTGTAGCGCTGTAGGTTACAGGGGAAATACAGGGTTTCTTGGCAAAGGTTGTATTTGAGTAGAAGCTTGAGAAGTGGGTAATATTTAAGTAGGAAAGGAGGTATTTTAGGATGCAGGGCATACTGTGAATGAATAACACAAGATAAAAATGATCAAGGCATTTAAAATTTTTTTGGTAATTTTTTGGCTGTGCTAGGTCTTCGTTGCTCTGCGGGCTTTCTCTAGTTGCATTGAGCTGGGGGCGACTCTTCAATGCTGTGCAAGGGCTGCTCATTGCAGTGGCTTCTCTTATTGTGGAGCAGGGGCTCTAGGGCACATGGGCTTCAGGAGCTGAGTTGTGGCTCCCAGGCTCTAGAGCACAGGCTCAATAGTTGTGGCGCACGGGCTTGGTTACTCCAAGGCATGTGGGATCTTCCTGACCAGGGATCAAACGCATATTGCCAGCACTGGAAGGTGATTCTTTACCACTGAGCCACCAGGGACACCCAACAAGGCATTCAAAAAAAAATTTACTTATTTTTAATTGATTGATGGTTGTTCTACAATATTGCTTTGATTTCTGTCATACATCAACATGAATTAACTATAGGTGTACATATCCAGCAAGGCATTTTTGAATGATCAGTCTGCCTCTCATAGAAGGTTTTGGTTAGGATGTAGGGAAAACCCTCAATCACTCAGCATATTATATGATAAGCATTACCTTTTAAGCATTAAGAATCTGTTAAGGTGATGCTTATAGTGTGATATGGTGAATGGCTGACTACTTTCGGCTTTGTCTTTTAAGAAATAAGGCAATAATGTGAAAGATGCTTAAGGAAGAAAAAACACCACAATAAAGGACAATAATGGAGGCTATCATTGTCATTCAGAGATGAGGTGGTGAAAGTTTAACTGGAATGTAACAGTGAAAGGAATGTGGAAAGGAGGGGCAGATGCAGGAAATAATACAGAAAAAAAATCAACAGAAATTGATTATTAACTAGATATGTGTGAGATAGGCAGAGGGAAAAGGAGAAAAAGTTGATTGATTTTTGCCCCTGAGTGCGTGAGAGAATGATACATTGGTGAAAACTGGAAAGTCAAGCAATGGGGCTCATTACCCTCAGTTCAGTTCAGTTCAGTGGCTCAGTCATGTCCGACTCTTTGCGACCCCATTAATCACAGTATGCCAGGCCTCCCTGTCCATCACCAACTCCCGGAGTTCACTCAGACTCACGTCCACCGAATTGGTGATGCCATCCAGCCATCTCATCCTCTGTTGTCCCCTTCTCCTCCTGCCCCCAGTCCCTCTCAGCATCAGAGTCTTTTCCAATGAGTCAACTCTTTGCATGAGGTGGCCAAAGTACTGGGGTTTCAGCTTTAGCATCATTCCTTCCAAAGAACACCCAGGGCTGATCTTCAGAATGGACTGGTTGGATCTCCTTGCAGTCCAAGGGACTCTCAAGAGTCTTCTCCAACACAACAGTTCAAAAGCATCAATTCTTCCGCACTCAGCTTTCTTCACAGTCCAACTCTCACATCCATACATGACCACTGGAAAACCCATAGCCTTGACTAGGTGGACCTTAGTCGGCAAAGCAACGTCTCTGCTTTTGAATATGCCCTCTAGGTTGGTCATAACTTTTCTTCCAAGGAGTAAGCGTCTTTTAATTTCATGGCTGCAGTCACCATCTGCAGTGAGTTTGGAGCCCCCCAAAATAAAGTCTGACACCGTTTCCACTGTTTCCCCATCTATTTCCCATGAAGTGATGGGACCAGATGCCATGGTCTTCGTTTTCTGAATGTTGAGCTTTATGCCAACTTTTTCACTCTCCACTTTCACTTTCATCAAGAGGCTTTTTAGTTCCTCTTCACTTTCTGCCATAAGGGTGGTGTCATCTGCATATCAGAGCTTACTGATATTTCTCCTGGCAATCTTGATTCCAGCTTGTGCTTCTTCCAGCCCAGCATTTCTCATGATGTGCTCTGCATATAAGTTAAATAAGCAGGGTGACACTATACAGCCTTGACATACTCCTTTTCCTATTTGGAACCAGTCTGTTGTTCCATGCCCAGTTCTAACTGTTGCTTGCTGACCTGCATATAGGTTTCTCAAGGGGCAGGTCAGGTGGTCTGGTATTCCCAACTCTTTCAGAATTTTCCACAGTTTATTGTGATCCACACAGTCAAAGGCGTTGACATAGTCAATAAAGCAGAAGTAGATGTTTTTCTGGAACTCTCTTGCTTTTTCCATGTTCCAGTGGATGTTGGCAATTTGATCTCTGGTTCCTCTGCCTTTTCTAAAACCAGCTTGAACATCTGGAAGTTCACAGTTCACATACTGCTGAAGCCTGGCTTGGAGAATTTTGAGCATTACTTTACTAACATGTGAGATGAGTGCAATTGTGCAGTCGTTTGAGCTTTCTTTGGCATTGCCTTTCTTTGGAATTGGAATGAAAACTGACCTTTTCTAGTCCTGTGGCCACTGCTGAGTTCTCCAAATTTGCTGGCATATTGAGTGCAGCACTTTCACAGCATCATCTTTCAGGATTTGAAACAGCGCAACTGGAATTTCATCACCTTCACTAGCTTTGTTCGTAGTGATGCTTTCTAAGGCCTACTTGACTTCACATTCCAGGATGTCTAGCTCTAGGTGAATGATCACACCATCGTAATTATCTGGGTCATGAAGATCTTTTTTGTACAGTTCTTCTGTGTATTCTTGCCACCTCTTCTTAATATCTTCTGCTTCTATTAGTTCTATACTATTTCTGTCCTTTATCGAGCCCATCTTTGCATGAAATGTTCCCTTGGTATCTCTAATTTTCTTGAAGAGATCTCTAGTCTTTCCCGTTCTGTTGTTTTCCTCTATTTCTTTGCATTGATCACTGAGGAAGGCTTTCTTATCTCTTCTTGCTATTCTTTGGAACTCTGCATTCAGATGCTTATATCTTTCCTTTTCTCCTTTGCTTTTTGCTTCTCTTCTTTTCACAGCTATTTGTAAGGCCTCCTCAGACAGCCATTTTGGTTTTTTGCATTTCTTTTCCATGGGGATGGTCTTGATCCCTGTCTCCTGTACAATGTCACGAACCTCTGTCCATAGTTCATCAGGCACTCTATCTATCAGATCTAGGCCCTTGAATCTATTTCTCACTTCCACTGTATAATCATAAGGTCGTACCTGAATGGTCTAGTGGTTTTCCCTACTTTCTTCAATTTAAGTCTGAATTTGGCCATTGCCTTCTCCCAGCCATACCCTAGGAATGACAAATTTGGTGTTAAGTAGTAGAGAGTTCAGAGAAGGCAATGGCATCCCACTCCAGTACTCTTGCCTGGAAAATCCCATGGACAGAGGAGCCTGGTAGGCTACAGTCCATGGGGTCGCTAAGAGTCAGACATGACTGAGCGACCACTTTCACTTTTCGCTTCCATGCATTGGAAAAGGAAATGGCAGCCCACTTAAGTGTTCTTGCCTGGACAGTCCCAGTGATGGCAGAGCCTTGTGGGTTTGTCTATGGGGTCGGACAGAGTTGGGCACGACTGAAGCAACTTAGCAGTAGCAGCAGCAGTAGAGAGTTAGGCTTCCCCAGTGGCTGAGCAATAAAGAATCCACTTGCCAATGCAGAGGATGTGGATTTGATCCCTGGGTCGGAAAAATCCCCTGGAGAAGAAAAGGGAAACCCACTCTAGTATTCATTCTTGCCTGAAAATCCCATGCACAGAGGAGCCTGGTGGGCTACAGTCCATGGGGTTGCAATAGAGTCAGACACGACTTAGCAACTAAATAACAAGAAGTAGAGAGTTAAAAGGATTAAAAACATTATTAATTTGTTTTATAATGGGTTCAGTCCCTTTTTTGGGAAGATCCCCTGGAGGAGAGCATGGCAACCCACTCCAATATTCTTGCCTGGAGAATCCCATGAACAGAGGAGCCTGGTAGGCTCTACTCCATGGGGTTGCAAAGAGTCAGACACAACTGACATGACTTGGCACATAATGGTATCTGTTTAAAGCTAGCAGCAGTTTACTAATATTTATATTTTGAAGGTTTCAACAGTACTAATTTTATTTCTGTTTATACTCTGTTGGTTTTGCCTATTGTCCTTGTTTCTTTTGTTCACTTGGAAACTGAATAGGCCAGCAAGTAAAATGAGTACAAAGGGGGTGGTCTAAATAAGACCCTAACAAAGTGTAACTACCAAATTACCAAGATAATCTACCTAACCGATGCCCCACATGCTCCATTTCCCGTGACCTTATGCTGCATTGCTTTTGCCTGCCCTCCAACTTACTAAACTGTTGCATTAGTTAGCCTTTGCTGCATAAAAACAAAATATTACCACAAAGCTAAGATACAAGCATTTGCTATTGGTCTCAGTCAGTGAGGCTGTCCAGGTCATCTGCGGATCTCTGGAAACTTTGGCTGCTCTGCTGGTGCTTGTGTGGTCTAGGGGTCCGCAGCCTGCATGTCCCCTCACTGCTCCCTGTGTGGTCTCTTGTCCTGCACTGGGAGGGCCCATGCTTACTCACAGGGCAGCTGTGTTTAAAGAGGGCAGGATGGTCATTGCAAGGCCTTGAAGTCTGCATTTACAGCTCACACTTCTGTCTACTCTGTCAGTCAGAGTAAGTAATAGGCCTACCAAGATTCAAAGGATGGAGAAATAGATTTTTCTTTTTGTCAAATGGAGTTGCAAAGAATTTTTGGTCATTGCTTTCAATCTGCCACAACTGTCAGCTCTGTGAGTACAAGCACTGCATCATTCTTGTGTACTTTGGTGTTTTTGGCAACTGACACATAGTAGGCCTGAATATTTTTTTAATAAATGACTAAATTAATGTAGGGAGGAAGCATTCAAGGAGCATTTCAATGGACCTTAATTTTATACTTTCATCATACCATTAGTGAGAAGGGTGTTTTCTATGGGCATGTTTCAGAGAGAATCTCTTTATTCTCCTTCTAGCCTTTGAACTTGATCAAAGAAGATGTTTAAAGCAAAACAAAGCAAAAGACAAATACCATTTACATTAATGTTGTCTGGTATTTTTACCTTTACTTTTGTCTCGGAAGAACTCTCTAAAGTACTGTGTCTTGTCACAATCCTGTTCTAGCCTTCAGGCTATACTAAGGGTAGACTGCCTCCAACCTGAACATTTGGGAGACCTGGAGCTAAGATGCTGCATTAAAGTTGTGAGACCAGGAGGAAAATTACTTCTCCTGCTTAGAAAATGATTGAATCATGGTGGAGTCATTAGCTGGCATTACTCTGTCCATCTAAGGGGATGCCTTCCTCTCTACAAACCTCAGTATTCCCATCTGGGACAGTATTTCTCAGAATTATTTTGAGAGTTACGTGAAATATGTGAAGCACTAGCTCTCATCCCTTACTCATGACAGGTACTCAGTAAAGTTGAGTTCTTCCTTCATGTGAAGCAGCTCACTGTCATGACACAATGCCATGCATATGGGTTTCTCATCCTTGGCACAGTTGACGTTTGGGGTTGGATATTTCTTTATTGTGAAGGGCTGTCGTGTACATTAGAGGATGTTCAGCAGCATTTCTAATATCTACTCACTAGATACCAATAGGACCACCTGCCAGTTGTGATGGATGAAAATGTCTGCAGCTATTGCCAAATATCCCTGCAGGCAAAATGCAAACATTTTTTTCAGCAGTGATACGGATCGGGAGGGAATGTGGCAGTATATCCGTAAATGTAGGATGGGAAAAAAATAAAAACACTTGTTTCTTCTCAGAGTGCCTAAAACTTTTACCGCCTGTTATTCCCATCATTTTTTATGAACATATTGTCTACTGCGCTACATAAAATGGCTAGCATTTGCTATGTGTCACTGACTGTACTAGTAGGCTGTGCAGGCAGTAATAGTTGAATGTTGTGTCACACTGGCATTCCGTTGCGAACGAGGACCTTATCTTATACCACCTCCAAGCATAATGCATTTGTACTTACTAGGTAGCTATTCTGCATGTTAATTGGTCACATTGCATCTAACTCAAACAGTAGGGAGCTGAAAATGAAATGGAGGAGTGGAAAAACATAGAAAATGAGTTTATATTTTCTGAAAATGTCAGTTCAGTTCAGTCACTCAGTCATATCTGACTCTGCAACCCCATGGACTGCAGCACGCCAGGCTTCCCTGTCCATCACCAACTCCCGGAGCTCACTCAAACTCCTGCCCATTGAGTCAGTGATGCTGTCCAACCATCTCTTCCTCTGTTGTCCCCTTCTCCTCCCGCCTTCAATCTTTCCCAGCATCAGGGTCTTTTCAAATGAGTCAGTTCTTCACATCAGGTGGCCAAAGTATTGGAGCTTCAGCTTCAGCATCAGTCCTTCCAATGAATATTCAGGACTGATTTCCTTTAGGATGGACTGGTTGGATCTCCTTGCAGTCCAAGGGACTCTCGAGTCTTCTCCAACACCACAGTTCAGAAGTATCAGTTCTTCAGTGCTCAGCTTTCTTTATAGTCCAACCCTCACATCCATACATGACTACTGGAAAAACCATAGCTTTGAGTAGGTGGACCTTTATTGGCAAAGTAATGTCTCTGCTTTTTAATATGCTGTCTAATTTTGTCATAGCTTTTCTCCCAAGGAGCAAGTGTCTTTTAATTTCATTCGTACTTACTAGGAAGTTGTACTTACTAGGTAGCTATTCTACATGTTAATTGGTCCCATTGCACCTAATTCAAACAGTGAGTGAGTGAGTGAGTGAGTGAAGTCGCTCAGTCATGTCTGACTCTGCGACCCTGTGAACTGTAGCCTACCAAGCTCCTCTGTCCACGGGATTCTCCAAGCAAGAGTACTGGAGTGGGTTGCCATTTCCTTCTCCAGGGGATCTTCCTGACCCAGGGATAGAACCCAGGTCTCCCGCATTGCAGGCAGACGCTTTAACCTCTGAGCCAGTAGGGAGCTAAAAATGAAATGGAGGAGTAGAAAAGCAGAAAATGAGTTTATACAAATCTAGATGTGGTAGGACACAAATATTTATTCTTTTTCAAAAACTCAAAAAATCAGCTATTCTGAGAAAAGTAAACTCACCACTAACTTTCATCTTCACTATCAATATATGGTCAGAAGATATAAATAAATAGCCCCTTTAAAGTTAATTTTTTTCTATTTATTATGAAGAAGAGTCCAGTAGTACTTAGTTTTTGATTCATTCATGTTTTATGTTTTATTCATTGTAATCATTAATTGTTAAAGATGCCAGAGTTAAACTTTAAATTCAGGACAGGGTTTTGTTTTCCTGGTTTTTTTTTTGCTATTAAAATATGCGTTTCCAACTACATAATGAAGTTAGAAAATTAAAACAGAAATTTATACTTAAGGAGTAAAAGTCTCTACATTGCTATGTATGGGTCTGAATTATCATTTTAGCAATCATGTAACGTGTAACTGGATGAATGTAGCTTAGTTATAATTAACGATCTCCTATCAAAGGACATTTAAATTGTTTACAGTTCTTTGCTGCAGCTCAGATGGTAAAAAACCTGCCTGCAATGCGGGAGACCTGGGTTCAATCCCTGAGTTGGGAAGATCCCCTGGAGAGGGGAATGGCAACCCACTCCAGTATTCTGGCCTGGAGAATTCCATGGGCTGTACAGTCCATGGGGTCACAAACAGACATGACTGAGTGACTTTCACTTTCACTTCACTTCATAGTCTTGTAATTTTTTTTCACACTTGCCCATATAATTCTTTAGTACACATTTCTGAAAGTGGAATTGCAGAGTGAATGTTGTTATTCAGTCGCTAAGTCCTGTTGGACTCTGGACTGCAGCCCCCAGTGGGTGATGCTGTCTGAGCATCTCATCCTCTGCTGCCCTCTTCTCCTTTGCCTTCGGTTTTTCCCTGCATCAGGGTCTTTTTTCAGTGAGTCGGCTCTTTGTATCAGGTGGCCAAATTATTGGAGCTTCAGCATCAGTCCTTCCAATGAATATTCAGGGTACCTCTGATTTCCTGTAGGATGGACTAGTTTGATCTCCTTGCAGTCCAAAGAGCACTCAAGAGTCTTCTCCAGCACGACAATATGAAAGCATCAATTAATTCTTCGGCGCTCAGCCTTTTTTATGGTCCAACACTCACATCCATACATGACTACTGGAAAAAACCATAGCTTTGACCATATGGACCTTTGTTGACAAAATGATATCTTTGTTTTTTCATACACTGTCTGGGTTTGCCATAGCTTTTCTTCTAAGAAGCAAGCGTCTTCTAACTCTATGGCTGCAGTCACAGTCCACAGTGATTTTTGAGCCCAAGACAAGAAAATCTGTCGCTGCCTTTACTTTTTCCCCTTCTATTTGCGATGAAGTGATGGGACTGGATGCCATAATCTTAGTTTTTATAATGTTGAGTTTGAAGCCAGCTTTTTCACTGTCCTGTTTCGCCCTCATTAAGAGGCTCTTTAGTTCCTCACTTTCTGCTATTAGAGTGGTATTATCTGCATATCTGAGGTTGTTGGTGTTTCTTCCTGCAATCTTAATTACAGCTTGTGCTTCATCCAGCCTGGCATTTTGCATGGTGTACTCTGCATATAAGTTAAATAAACAGGGTGACAGTATACAGCCTTTTCATACTTCTTTCCCAAGTTTGAACCAGGCAGCTGTTCCATGTAAGGTTCTAACTGTTGCTTCTTGACCTTCATACAGGTCTGTGGCATGGATAGACACTCTTATTTGAATATTTCACATTATATGTAGTACATATATAATGTTTCATATATGTAGTATTATATCTTGCAGCATGTTTCCTCCAAAAAATCCCTCCATGAAAAGAAGCTCCAGTATATTCTTTCTTTTTATTAATTAAGCATCCAACAGAGAGATGATGAAAAGTCACTCTTTTTCTTGTAATTTCATCCAAGATGAGGTACTAAAATTACATCTCAATGGTGTCTATTATGACTGAAAATAAATTTGAAAGTGGAGTCACTTTCTGTCTCTGATTCCCAACCACATCTTCTGAATGGCATCGAAGATTCCGTTTTTCAAACTGCAGATTGTGAAGTCATTTTAATGGATGTGAAAAATTGTCATTAATTTTTAATTAAATCAAATAGAATGTATTTTCTTACAGTGGGCTCTGGTCAAGGAGTGTGAATATATCTGATCCTGGAAAATCCCCCTGGTTACAAGGAAGGGAGTGCCACCAACTCTACCCTTAATGATCCAACCCTGTACCTTGGTTTTGCAACCCTCACTAGGAACTCCTTGTGCTAGCCTCTGATTCGGTGGTGGAATTGTCAGAGATGTGCAGAAAATAATCCATTAGGCCTTTCATGCAGAACTCACCACATATTCAGAACTTAACCAGTTATAACATTAGCCTCTCATGTGAGAAATACGAGCAGTTCACCGGGGGAGATATTATATTTATTGCTAACCAGCTACATTTTCTATTTCCCTTTCCATGGTGTGAAAATGTTCCTGAAAGCTCGCTGTTGAGGGAGAGAGATGCAGTTTAGGCCCATCTTCTCACAGTCAGTTCAGTGTCTCCCTTTCTGTTTCAGAGTCCGTCCTCAAAAGCACAGAACTGTGTGCAAAGGGAAAGTGAGAGGAAGGGCTGGGGGAGCAGGAAGGAAGTAGGGACTTTCCCTGGTCTTTCCTAATCCTTCAGTTCCAAAGGCTTAGTTGGTATTTCAGAATTTTGAAATAAAACCTGCTCTTACAATTAATGCAAATATTACTCAGTGATTCATCCTTTCCAAATAATTCTTGGTTTCATTTGACATTTTATTTTTAAATCATGAATTAACATTGACATCACTCCCAGGATACTGTTAACTCAGCTCTTCATAGGGAACTGTCTTACAAAGGCCAAGTTCAGATTTTAACCATCATCCATATCTCTTGGGCTGCTTTTGGGCTTTTAAAACTATGATCTTTTGGTACAGGTTCGTACATAAATCATAGGGAGGATATTGGAGGGAGGACTCTTATGTAATTGGGTGTTTTTCCCAGTGATTTGATTTAGAGATCTTTGAGATTTTCACTACAGTGGTGATCATGATAATAACCCTGCGTCATTTCTAATCAAGTAGATTTAGTTGCATTTTTAGAATTAGGGTCAGGCCCACCTTACATTAAATCAAAGGTCAGGAAACCATCCACAGGTTTAAATATATATGTAAAATCAGTGTAATCGAGATTCTGAACAGGTTTTGTCAGTTTAACAAACCAGCAGCCTCCTTTTGCTTTTGAAGACTGTGGGCTAAGATTAGAGGATTCAGGTGATGAGCCCACATTAAAGGCAAAAAAAAAAAATTGGTCTTAATATTTTTCTTGGAAGCTAAGGCTTCTGTGGTGTTCTGAGAATAAGAATTTTTCACATGGAATGTTGTAACCAGTGTTAGCCGTGTGTTTCAGTGTAAGGCTATTTGCAATCATTCTTTTCTTTTTAATATTTATTGAAACTCTTGGTTGCGCTGGGCTTCCCTTGTAGCTCAACTGGTAAAGAATCCGCTTGCAGTGCGAGAGACCTGGCTGGGTGCGATCCCTGGGTTGGCAAGATCCCCTGGAGAAGGGAATGGCTACTCACTCCAGTATTCTGGCCTGGAGAATTCCACGGACTGTGTGGTCCATGGGGTTGCAAAGAGTTGGACACGACTGAGCGACTTTCACATACTTGGTTGCTCTGGGTCTTGGTTGCAGGATCTTTAGTTGTGACATGAGGGATCTTTTAGTTGTGCTATGTGGGATTTAGTTCCCTGATGAGGGATTGAACTTGGGCCCCTACACTGGAGCATGAAATATTAACCTCTGGACCACCAGGAAAGTCCCTAGTATTCTTTATGTAACTGAAAATCATCTTACTGAATCTTTAATTTGAATATGTATGGAACTCCATATTAAAACTTCCCCACTTACGAAAAGAGTTCTGATGTAGGTGACTTGTTCTTTGAATAAGCATTTGTTAGCTAACTAACATATTCCGAGCAGAATTCTATTTCTTTCAAAGGTCCATCCCCCATCACAATCTCTCATATTGCAGATAAGGAAACATAGGACATGGTAGGTTAGTTATATATCCACAGTCACACACCCAGCAGTGGCAAAACTCTTGAATTTCAAATGACTTAATTCTTCACTGTATCAGGTCAATTTTCCTCCTTTTAGCTGGCCTTAATCAACTACAGCTGTTTGTAATTTGTTAGTTTCTTGTTTTCAACAAATATTTTTCCTGCAAATCTGTAGGAGTTCTTGCTGTGTAGAACTCAGAGCTGCTCTTTCGCCTTTGTTGAAGTTGGGCGTGTTCTGCATCCCACAAGGAGCCCTCCAGTGCCTCCCCGACCCCTGCCTAGTCACAGAGTGCTGTAGTAGGAGAGGATCTCATTGGAGATTGGAGTCCTCTTTCGGGGATTTTGGATCGTTGAATGATATATTCATTAGAGTGCAGGCCAAACCATTTTAACAAAGAGACCTGACAGTAGACTGGGTTAAGCAACAGGGGAGCTGATTTCTTTTCTCACATCACCATCATTCAGCTGCCGTTCATCATTATGTAGGTGGCAGAAGCCACAGTGGGAAAGAGAAGAAACAAAAACACGGAGGAAGGATGTCAAGAGCTTTAAGCCCAGACCTGGAAATGGCACACAGTAAATAGTTCTGACATGCCACTGGCAAGCGTTTCTTCAGATGACCGTCCCTAACTCCACAGGCATATGGGGTGTACTCTGAGCGTGTTTCCAGCTACAAGTCTATTACTGTGGGAAAGGAGAGGACAGATTCTAGTGGGCTGCAGACAGCTTTAGGGCAGCCCCCATCTCAAGTGCCCTTGAATGTTTTATAGACTTCATGAAGAAAAAGAGAAAAATTAGCCTCAAATTAATACTTACTTTCAACTGTGTATTTTTAAATCTAATTTTTTCAGGGAATATATGTAAAATTTGATCTAAGTAAATTTAACTACAGTTAACTAAAGTTAACCTATACATGTTTAAAATAATGATGAGTACTTCTTACGGAAATCCAAAATGATGTGTGATTTTAAACACTTTTTTTATCTGGTCATGTGGCTCTTCATTTTTGTCAGGACCTTTGGGTAATAGAAGATGTCTAGGGCCTTTGATGTATTGACATCTGGCTGGGTTGAGTAAATCTGAGACTCTAGCCTTGATAATAACGGCTCCTGTGTTCATGCCTTTTGATTGCACACTTCATATCAATGTTTCTGTGCTGCTCTGACAGTGAGAGGAAGTGGCCTGAAACAGCAGAGAGTTCTAGAGGACAGCGCACTGCACACTGCAGCTGTCCTTCCCTCGTGCTGTACAAAGCACTGACCGGCCCCCCAACAGCCAGATGACTCCCTCTGAGTTTCTCAACTCAAGTGGCATGTAGAAAGTGGGGAGATAGTTCCAGGACCATGACAGAATTCATGAAGGGTTGGAAAATAACCTACACAAAGAGCTCAGTGAATCTTTGAAGTCTGGATGGTAACAAAAAGAAATGGCCTCTAAGAAATCTAATGGCATGATTTCTGTACCGAGGATGAAGGCTAGCTGTACCAAACTCCAGGACACTGTTGTGAGGTTGACATAAGGGTTGTGGGTTATGCGTAAGTGGTAATTCCTTGATTATGCAATCTTTCTACTGTTAGACTTAGATTCCCAAGAGGAACTACACAGTATTTCCTCCTAAGGTCTTTAAAAAAAGGTGGGGTGTGGGGGGAGGTTATATTTGGTCTTACTGAAATAATACAGTTTACTCCTTCGTAGTGGAATTTTTAAGGTTTATTCCAGTCTTAACAGTTCGGTTTTGTATTCTTTTGATGCACAGCTCCAGAATGGCAGAAGACGACCCATATTTGGGAGGACATGAACAAGTAAGTAGTATAATAATCTTGCTAATAATTTTTACAACAACAGTATAAACAACAGTCACTATCAGGAAAACTCTTAAAAGAGGTAAAAATTACTTTAAAATTGTTTTTCTTGTCTATTTACAGAAGGTCTTAGAGCATTTACATAAGGTCTTCGAGGACATGCCATGTAAAACAACAGTATCCCTGCTGTCACGCTCTTGTAGCATAAAAGTTATACATGCTACTGGTCAAATGATAGCTACTATGTTAGTTTGTTGGGGCTGCTGTAACATTACCACAAACTGGGTGACTTAAGACAACAGATACATATTCCCTCTCAGTTCTGGAGGCAAGCAATTCGAAAGCAAGATGACGACAGGACTGGTTAGTTCTGGAAGTTCTGACGGAGAACCTGTGCTTCTCTCCTAGCTTCTGGTGGTTACTGGAAGTCCTTGGCATTCCTTGGCTTGGAGCTGCTCCTCTCCAGCACATTCCTTCTTCTCTTTGTCTCCTCGGTATGGAGATACCCAAACCTCCCCGCTCTTTTCTCTTATAAAAGTATCAGGCACTCGATCGAGAGCCCATTCTTCAGGATGACCTCATCTCAACTTGATCACATCTACAAAGACCCTGTTTTTAAGTAAGGTCACATTCACAGGTATTAGGAGTTAGGACTTGAACATATCATTTTGAGGGGAGGCCAAAGTATTTATTTAAAACTCATCTAATGAGGAGGCAGATTGGTATAGTGAAAAGGAGTTAGAATTCAAAGATCTTAACTAAGTGCTGACTGCTCTTAAAACTTGAGGAATCACTTAGCACCCCCACCCCACCCCATACAGGGGTGTTTAAAAGACTTAATGGGCAATAAATGTGCTTTGGGGACATGGAACTGTTCATTATAATTATATTAGCAATTATAAAGGGATACTAGTGTCCTTTTTTTTTTCTCCTAATATCATAACTTGAAAAATTTCAATTTCAAGCCTATAAAAATGTTGAATAGTCCAGCTAATTTTTATTGGTTGTTAATATTTTGCTCTATACATATATATGTGTGTGTACATACACACAAATTTATGTATAGTGTGTGTGTATGTGTGTGTATATATATGTAGTGAACCATTTGGAAGCAATTTTCAGACTCTAGGGTAATTGCAATGGCAATATTAAGGGCATTTAAAATAGTGCCATTTATTCACTCATGATCTACTTATTGAGACATCACTATGTACCAGAACATTGGCTAAGGAAGGATACAAAAATGTGACACATTTCAGGACGCTGCCATTTTTCTAGTAGGAGGGACAGAGACATGACTAGTTTCCCTGTGGTAATGAACACTGTAGTAGTAGTCTGCGTGCAACAGGACACAGATGTCGAGAGGGAAGAAGGGCATGGTTATGCAGGCGTTCCAAAGGCAGTCTGTGTAAGCAGATATTTGAAATGTGTAGTTTGCTAGGCTAGGCAAAGAGAGGGAGCAGTGGGTACCAGGACATCTGGTCCAAATTTCATAATCATTTCACACTTTAGCCACATAAAAAAAAAACGTATTTCCCAAATTCATGCATGTGAAGAATCAGTCAGAAAGCCAAAAGTGAAATGTTTTTTGAGGGACCTAGTTTTACTTCTTTAAATAAAATACTTACGTCACACTCATCACTCCTCATAATGTTCTCATTGATTTAGAAAGAACGAGTATGCGTTGCTCTTCATATCAAGATGCTGCTTTTGAATTTTATTGTATAAATGATACAGATTAATCTAGCAGCATTGTCTCTGATTACAGCATGACAAACATTTGGCTACTCATATGATCAAAAACCTGTGCTTTACCTTTCACTTTTAATATGCTGTCTCTAACAAAGGCAAACACTAACCAGCATTAGGGTTGGTTGGCTTGGTTTTAAATCATGCTTTCCTGTCTATGCACAGGAAATCCTATCAGCAAGAGACGGTCCTTTATGCCACACAAGAGTAAAACCTGCTGAAAATTGTAATTTCGAAAGCTTTTCTTTGTGGGCATTTTTGTCAGCACCAGAGGTGGGGACATGTTCTGATATTTCCATTTTTAAAGAGAGAGGTCCTTGAAGTTTGAGTCCCCCCCCCCCTTGTCTCAAGATTAATAATTTATATTTCCTGAAGTTTATATGTCTTCAGTGAGATCCTCAGTATTTTAATGTGTTCGGGGGTTTACTCCCCACCCCTGACCTAATGCACGTGTAAGCTGCAGCAGACACCCCTGCTTTGCTCTTCTTGTCTGAAGTGGGGCTGTGCTCTCCTGAGATCAGAGTTTTGCCCTTTAACCAGCCATTTCCTGCAGGACCACAGGAAAGGTTTTTGTTCTGCTAGATCATCTTTTCTGCTCTGAGACTGGTAAATTCTCGCTGTAAGATGGGGCCCATTTTTATAACAACACGTTTTTTCATTCCTTTATTTCCCTTTCAGCAAACAGTGAATAGTGTAGATGAACTTTACTCCTGAGCATTGATGTGAAACACATTTATTGTTCCTCAATTGAAAATTTGCATACCTCACGACTGGATCTGAAGCGTTCTTTGTTTAAACACTGTTTTTAAGTCTTGATTTTAACTAGACATACTATTGATAGATTCTTAGGTATCCAAGAATGTCCAATAATATACTAGTAAAGAAAAGGAGTAAAATATTGGTGTTTATTTTTAATGCCTGATCCAGCACATTTACTAACTAACTAGTGTATTATAAAAACTGAAGTGTGTTTGATTTCTGTGCTGTCCACAGACATTTCATAGATGACTTAATTTAGATTGAAATACGAAACTCAGAAATACAAATTTTAAATCCTGAATGAACTAAGTAGGAAGGAAATGTTACTCTTGGGATAAGTCATTTTTAGTAACATTTCAAGATAGATTATAATTCAATCACAATATGTTGTTTACCCACTGTAGTGATTTTCTGGTGCTCCTGTAACCAATTGCCACAAATTTAGCAACTTAAAAAACACAAATTAATTCTCTTACAGTCTAGAGGTCAGAAGTCCATAATCAAGGTTTGGCAGAGCTGTATTCCTTCTGAAAGTTTTCCTTACCTTTTGGAACATCTGGAGGCTGCTTGCCTTTTTTGGCCTGTGACCCAACCCCTTCCATCACTTTAGCCTCCTATTTCCATTGTTACATCTCCTACCATTCAGTTTGATCTCTTGCATCCCTCTATCAGGCCCATCCTGGATAATTCAGACTAATCTTCCCATCTCTGTATTTATTTGTAAAATCCCTTTTGCTATAGGAGACAGCATTCCAGGTTCTAGGGGTTGGGATGTGGGTGTCCTTGGGGGAGCTGTTATTCAGCATATCAAACCCACTAAATTCCAGGTATTTTCATTATACTAGGTAAATAAAGATGAAAAAAAAAAAAAAGATGAGGGAGCTCAGTGCTCAGTTAATCTGCTTTTTGGACTAAGTTATATTCTGAATTTTTCTATAAATTGTTCCAAGGCTCTCACTGTCTGAATCTTTCAGGATTTGCAATTGGATGCTAGAGGAGGAGTTTATTCACCATTATAAAAGAAATACAGATTTCTAGGATTATATTCTCATGTTTATATTTCTAAAAGAGTATAAGCTTTAAATCATTTATTCAACAAATATTTAAGTACCTACTCAAACATACACTGGACCCTGCAGATATACTAGTAAGCACACTACACTAGGTCCTTATCTCCATGGACTGTACACCTGGGTTGTTCTTCTGAAATCCCTTTGTCACACAACCATAGCCCAACCCCATGTAAAGTTCTATACACACGAGAACTTAGTTAGGTTTCCTGAGCATATTTTTAAAATTCTGCTTTGAAATATTTTCAGGTTTTTGATTTTAGTTTTTGTTCCTATAATTAAGTTTTAGGTTTTTCAAGTTTTTAATACAGTGGTGGGAAAGTAATGATTTGAAATATTTAAATTTTCCTTTTTGTAGATGTTTCATCTGGATCCTCTGAATCATACAATGTTTAGTCCAGAATTATTTCAACCGGAGATGCCACTACCAACAGGTAAGAAAATTCTTTATCTCTTGCCTATCATTTTGCTTTTGCTTTTTCTAAAGTTTAATTTTTTATACACTCTTTTATGAAGTTAGTGAGTTACCCAGAAAGGAAATGGTGATTTATGTTTTAAAAGTCAGTTTTCAGTATACTTTTTTGGACTACATTTGCACAAACATGTTTGATTCCAGTTACCCATTGTATCGGAGAAGGCAATGGCAACCCACTCCAATACTCTTGCCTGGAAAATCCCATGGACAGAGGAGCCTGGTAGGCTGTGGTCTGTGGGGTTGCTAAGAATTGGACATGACTGAGTGACTTGACTTTCACTTTTCACTTTCATGCATTGGAGAAGGAAATGGCAACCCACTCCAGTGTTCTTGCCTGGAGAATCCCAGGGTTGGGGGGAGCCTGGTGGGCTGCCATCTATGGGGTCACATGGAGTCAGACAGAAGTGAAGCGACTTAGCAGCAGCAGCAACCCATTGTATACTGATAATTGTTGCTAATATCTGCTAGCACAGCTCAAAAGGAACTTTTTTACTGTGTGGGATTTTTTTTCCTTTCACCGAATCTTGTTATCTCTGGGGTCTTTGTAACTCCTGTTTCCTTTGCCCCAGGCACATGAGGCAGTCTCAACTCTCAGATGTATTCCCAGAACACTTACTTGAGTACCTATTGTGTGCCAGCTAGTATACCACACACCGGGAACACAAATTGTACAAAAGTCATAAAAATCATCTTAGTAGAAAAATTATCTTTTTAAAAAACTTCTTACTTTATGTTCTGACCAGTTGGATAAACTCATGATAATCATCTATCCTCTTAACATGACTGTTAATTAGCCCCATCAACAAGTTGATTTATTTTTTAAAATGAATGATTTTTTAAAAATCAGTCTCTGTTTTTATTGCTTTTTATGTAAGCTTGCTGTGATAGCTCTTTTTATGTATTCCTCACATCACCAGAGGGACTTAACAGATGTTCAAAAGCTGTGTGAGTAAATTTTGGAAGTTGTATAAAAGAGAGTTTTGTAATTACTGAAGTACATCAGACATTCTATTTACCATGGACTTGCTTATCCTCAATGGGAGACTTTGTGCAATTTGTATCATTGTCATTTAAAATTGCTGTTGTTACTTTGTACTTACTGTTCATTTTTTAAATCAGGTGTTTTTTTGCATTTTTATATCTATTATTTCTAGAAGTTCATGCAAGGGGGAAAAATAAATCTGCTAAATCTTCAGCTTCATTAGCTTCACTAAGTATATTGCTGAGGCCTTTCTTTACTCCACAGATCATAGCTGAGATGTCCTCAAGTGTTGTCCAAAATAAGCTCTAGATCAGCTTCCTGTGAACAACTAAATGTCTTGGTAGCTTCTGTGTTTTCTGTGAACTTCTTATTCTGGGGATCAAAGTCTTTTTCTTGGTTTTGATGCTTTATTGAAAACATAAAAGTTACTGCCTTCAGGAAACATATACTTCTCCATTTAATGGCTTATAGATGCCAAACAGTGTCCTGATGCAAAAGATTTCCTAATGTTTTTATTTCATCAAATTTATGGAGATAGAAATAAGGTTATCAAAAGAACCAGCTCAGTAAATATTCTGTAGTCAAAGTTTCATGTTGTAGGAATTGTTTAGCCATAACATTAGAAAAAGGCTTCCCAGGTGGCAGTCGGTGTAAAGAACTTGCCTGCCAATGCTGGTTCGATCCCTGGATCAGGAAGATCCCCTAGAGGAAGGCATGGCAACCCACTCCAGTATTCTTGCCTGGTTAATCCCATGAATAGAGGAGCCTGGCGGGCTACAGTCCATGGAATTGCAAAGAATCAGACATGACTGAAGCAACTTGGCATGCATACAACATTAGAAAAACTTATACAATTATACCTCAAAATTGTATTTTCCAGTTATTACCTCATCGTTTTTTATTGTCACATACACGTTTCCTCTGCATTGCAATGGCATAGTTCAGATTTTTATAAACCAAGATTTGTGGATGTTTTATTCACATTTTAAAGGAATAGAGAGGTTATCTAAACCAGTATTAACTTGTAATTTTCATATGAACTGTTTTATCTTCTCTATTTCTTGAAATCTAAAACCATGCTACTTGTTTAAAACTCTACGAGTTATGGCACAACTGCTAGGTCTATAACATCATGCTGTAATTTAAATTACTCGACACAGTAGGATGTCAATTCATGGCATGGAAATGCAGCCAAAGAAAATTGGCATTAAAGCAAATATTTGCATAGCAAATCTCATTTTCTAGTTGATTTAACGTTTGAGTGTATTTCCTGAAAGAGAAAAATGGTCCCTTTTCACTAATAGAATTACCAGGCCTTAGTATTTCATGTATTTAGAAGAAATTAAACCATACAGCAAAAATAATAACAAAATTTCAAGTATTTTTCGAAGAGTTACTAAGAAGTGAGAGACTTGAAGTCTGATATAAATGTGCTCCAATTCCTCTGTATTTTCCATGATATCCAAATGTTGCTTCATTTTTTTTTTTTGCTTAAGTATATTTGATTTACAATGTTGTGTTAATTTCTGCTGTACAGCAAAGTGATTCAGTTATACATATGTATACATTTTTTCATATTCTTTTCCATTTTGGTTTATCACAGGATATTGAATGTAGTCCCCTATGCTATATAGTAGGACCTTGTTGTCAAATGCTGCTTTCTTAAAGACTTTTCTTCTTCATATGTTCATTTAGTTTTCTAGAGAGAATGTTTATGAGTAGATTTGTTGAAACGTTGTATAGACCTTATTAATGTGAAAATATTTATGTTTCTAATCAGTTTTATCTCCTTAGAAATTAAATTCTAGTCATTTTTTGGAATTTTAAAGTTCTAACAGTTTCTTTTCTAAAAAATAGTTGAATATGTCCAGGAACTAATTTCAGCCAAAAAAAGGAAGATAATTTACCTAAATTATATAGCATTGGTCAGTCCCTACCCTTTTTCTTTTCTTGTGTATGTTTCAGTTCAAATTCAGTTGTTTTTCAACTGACTTCCTTGTAAACTTCTTGAATAATAACAGGAAATAATTATACCTTAGTTTCCTACAGTTCTCTGCCTTATCCTGATTCATCATAGCACTGAAAATAAAAATAAATCCTCTCAAGTTATAGTTTATTTTTAATTTCAACCTGAAAGTTTAGCTCTTCTTTGTAAATTTATTTATCTAAAATAATAAGTCTTGAACTTCTGGCCTAGAGACAGTGAAGATTGAAATGGACACAGAAGCATCCTCCTAGAATTTTTTTAGTACCATTTAAATTTACATTCAAACAAGTGAGAAACACCATGAGCCTTTGTGTATCACAGAGTCTATGGGTTATTATACTTTTGACATGACATACAAACCAGCTGGGAAGCTTAGGGACTTTATCATATTGAATAAATTTGTATTTATACTGTCAGAGGTTTTGATTTTCCTTTGAGTTTAGTCAGGCTATCATTAAGCTTCTAGTAATCTTCGTTCTTATTAGTTGGTATACATCCATCTAAATTATTTTCAGAATTTTATAAAATGCTTATTTTGGAACAGAGTTTATATGAAAGTACAATATTCAAAAATTTTACACAGACATCAAAAGCTATGAGTTAATAAGAAGAATCTACCATGTCTGATGGACCAAATTAAACATGGGAGAGAGGAGGAACAAGCTAGCCAGCGAGGGAATGAGGGCAGCACTTGAGGATTCAGGTATTGCCCGGGAACCCAAACTTGGTGTAAGGAAAAGCGGAGAGCCTGAGATCATCATCTGTGTGTTTCACACGTGTAGGTTGCCGGCTCAGTCTCTTGTAATTTCATATTAGGCACATTTTCTTGTGAATGGAAGTCAGTGTGATGATGTGATGGCAAAAGAAAATTTCACAGTGACCGGGAAGTGGTTGCTGCTTTTAACTGGTATTTGTGTCATTATTAAAAATGCTTTGTTAGTAGACGTGATTGTGAAGGTTGTTGACGTCTTAATTCTTGCCAGACGTCATGCCTTTTGTTGCGTTCTGCAAGGTGCCATCATCACTGAACAGACGTATAGATGGTATGGTTCTCTCTGATGGTGTAAAACTGTTACTAAATAAGGATAAATTTAATATTCAAAAGAAGATATGCCTTGTGGAATTATACCTGAAACATTTATTTGAAGCCTCTGTTTAAAAACATAATTTTCATGTATACTATCATGTAAGAATTGAATCGCTAGTCTATGTCTGACGCAGGATACAGCATGCTTGGGGCTGATGCATGGGGATGACCCACAGAGATGTTATGGGGAGGGAGGTGGGAGGGGGGTTCATGTTTGGGAACACATGTAAGAATTAAAGATTTTAAAATTAAAAAAAATAAAAAAAATTAAAAAAAAAAACATAATTTTCAATTTTTTTACTTGCTTTGTATATATATACATATATATATTTCTTTTTTCTTTTTTTTTTTTTTTACCAAATTTGAGAAGCCTCACAGTTTCTTTTGGTTTCTGTTTGTTGTTTTGTTTTTAGCAGATGGCCCATACCTTCAAATATTAGAGCAACCTAAACAGGTAAGAAGATAAAAGGGGTGGGACTTTCTCTTTAATTGTTAGATCCATAAGTCTTAATAATACCTCCAGCACTGAATAAAATAGTAAATGAATTGTACAAAGGAAGTAGCTTATCTGGAAGATCAACAACCTGCCAAATTATGTAACAACTTTATCATCCGCTTTCCTTTTCTCTTAGTCATTGTTCAGAGTGTCCTGAACCTCAGTACATAGTTCTATAAAACTTAAGTATCGATCCATGGTATCCCATGATCTCCAACACTTTGACTTATCAGCCACTCCTAGAAGAGATATAGGTTATCTCCACTCGTTTTCATGTGTGAGGAAATACACATACACACAATTCACATACACTGAGTCAGGTGCTTCCACTATGTCCCTGCACATCAGTACTTCTGAGTCTTTCTCCATCCTTAGGAGCTACCGCCTTTGCTATTTGGAACATGTAACCTAAGATACTAAAAGTACCAATGGAGTATAGATAAAGTCCTAAAATAGACAGTCAAGTTCTCTCGGGTATTAACTTTAGATCTAGCCTCATTTGGAGTCAGGAGAGGAGCATTTTTTTTTATCAGGCCCTTCCCTGGCGGCTCAGACAGTAAAGAACGTGCCTGCAATGTGGGAGACTAGGGTTTGATCCCTGGGTCAGAAAGATCCCCTGGAGGAGGGTATGGCAGTCCACTCCAGTATTCTTGCCTGGAGATTTCCATGGACAGAGGAGCCTGGTGGGCTACAGTCTGTGTGGTCGCTGGGATTTCACTTTCCTCTTACTACTGTTATTTATAGAGGATACCTGGGAATTGAAATGGCTTCCTTACCATGTCCCTGTGGGTAAATAAATATTTATTGGAAATTGGATGGGACCAGTGCTATGAAAGAGGCGGGAAGAGACTCTAATATCTTCCCATAGTCATTAGGGGATGAAGTAATGGTATAGTCCTCTGCAGAATGAGGACAAAGTTAGCAGATCTCTGACTGGATATGCATATTTTCACAAACGTGTGAGACTGAGGATGCGTGTGCCTGCTTTCTTGCAGCTATATCACCCAGTACTTTTCCTAAATGGTTTTAGTAGCTCAGGCTAGTAAGCGTAACATTTTTGTATTATGTAACACTTAACAAATACTAACTAGGTCAAGATCTTCAAGTATGCATGTGGTTACTGTAATCATGGTATTACATATGTATTTGGGTTTTGGTCAGAATATAAAGGATATCAGTATCTTATCTATGACCAAATAGACTACACTTATGAGGTTGACCTTTGATAAAAGTTTTTGGTGTGGGGACTGGAATACCATATGAGACTTTGGGACATTGTTTTCATGGCTCACAGGTGACACACCCTGACTCCACAGGCTGCCGACATGACTTTGCTTTATGTCCATTCCCAATTCCCTATCAGTGAGTTCTCACAGGAGGCCACCAGTTTTCTCAAAGGACGCTCCCAGTGGAAGTTTATCCCCTAACATCCTGTGCAGTGTTACCTGGCCTCCTGGGAAATTTCCAGATAATCCGTGAAACCAAGAAATCAGCTAAAATTTATTTGCATACTAGGCAAAATGTGTTTTTCAAATATTCATTTTCATAAGCATAGCACTACCATAAGGTTTTTAAAATGAAGTTTCTTACTATGGGTCAATAGTCATAAGGAAAAATTGACATTTATGATTTATCTGAAGGATGAGTTATGTAGTTTCAAAATTTAATTCACTGTTCGTGGATATGTTAAAGCTTATCTGAGTAAATCAATGTGCTTGCTTACCAAACTGTAATATTGTGATGTCTGACTCCAGTGAAAGTAAGAAGGTTGTATTGAAGTCAGACTTTCTGACCGGATGGATGGAGCCTTGCCTTTGAGGTTGATGACTCATTTTAAGCAAGTGGAGTTACTGAGATGAATGGCTGTGGATTGGTAAACCTTTAATCTCAAAATTTTAGAATCTGAAATGCATCCAGACTATGCATTTGAAGACATCCTAGTTTCCTTTAAAAAAAAAAAAGAATTTTCTATCTTCAGGTTATAAATTCCTTTGCATAGAAGTTTAGATACTTTTATCCAACTATGAATGATATATGTTGTTTTTCAAATGATAAGCAAGGTATTAAGACAGGTCTCTTTACTCATATTTTACTGAACACCACTCCCAATAAGATATAATAATAGAATAAGTATATATTTCTCCAACTGTCCTAAAGTAACTTTATGATTAAAGATAATGAATGACTTTATTGTTTTTAAAATAAAATCTAGAAAAATTTTCTTTTTTCTTTGGAGTCTCTGCCACAATTTTCCCTAGCTTTGACAGAGATGAGTCATAGCATAGACTACTACTAATCTTTAGGATAGCTAGTTCTGTTGCATATTATTAAGTGCTAATTATCTAATATTGTTTAAAAGCTGAAGTTGTGTTTAAACCGATTAGCAGTCGAGTAAATCCCTATTTTATGGTTAGCCAGTTATGGAAGCTGACTGTTGCTTTTTCATGCTTTTAGAAATTTCATTTAATTATTGAAAATACACTAACAGCCTTTGACTATAAAAGGTATAGGGCTGAATTTGTAACTTATTTTTTAGTTCAATTTTTTGAGAAGCAAAACAAGGAGCTGCTGCTGCTGCTGCTAAGTCGCTTCAGTCGTGTCCAACTCTGTGCGACCCCATAGACGGCAGCCCACCAGGCTCCCAAAACAAGGAGAGTCACCTTCAGATCACTAATCTTACCTCAGAAGGCTTTCCAGGTGTTGATGTTTGGGGTCACCTAAGGACCCCTTTTCAAGAGTTTTTTTAGGTCCCACTTTAATGAGTTTGGAGAAGGCAATGGCAACCCACTCTAGTACTCCTGCCTGGAAAATCCCATGGATGGAGGAGCCTGGTAGGCTGCAGTCCATGGGGTCGCAAAGTCGGACACAACTGAGCGACTTCACTTTCACTTTTCACTTTCATGCACTGGAGAAGGAAATGGCAACCCACTTCAGTGTTCTTGCCTGGAGAATCCCAGGGATGGGGAAGCCTGGTGGGCTGCCATCTATGGGGTCGCACAGAGTCAGACACGACTGAAGCGACTTAGCAGTAGCAGCAGCAGTTAATGAGTTGATCATATACCCCAGACCCACGTGTGACATAAGGTAGCTTCCTCCCCTAGGGAATTTACGTCTGGTCTCACTGGTCCCATAAAAGATACTTTAGACTGGTCCTCTTTGGAATTTAGAAAAGTCTCACAGAATTTAGAAACAATTCCAGGTGCTTTCCCTGAACCTCTCAGGCTGTTTTTCAAGACCCTACGGGGCATAGTGAAATGAAGTACAGTCTAAGGAGGGCAGAAATTTTACATTGATCCATTAGCTCAAAGCCGTCAAAACCTGTATATTCACTGAGCTCCACTATCCAGTGTGCAAGATAGAAAGCCCCCACTAACAAGTAGTGGTGTGCGGAACTTCTGAGGGCCTAAGGATCTAGCACTGTTTATATGAAGTCAGTCCCACAATAAAATAAATGAAAGGTGAGAATGTTCCTTGAAGTATATTAACATATTCTTTTCGTTAAAGGGTGTATTTGAGAAACAGAAGACCATCTGGTCAAGAGACTGTATAAACTACTAACACTACCACAAATTGTTTGATATCTTTATAAAGCTGAGTCTTTCAGGAAAAATGTTGAAATCTCCCTTCATATGATGATGAGAGCCATTCTCATAAATGTCCTTGTTTTATTTTTGGTATGCAAATATGCACAATTACAACTGTTAGCTTCTTAAGTCATAAAATGTTAAAACTGGAATAGACCTTGAATATGGTCTGATTTTCTTACTTGAATAAAAAAAAAATACATGGAACTCATATGTTTATCAGCCCACATAGTAAGGGCTTCTTGCTAATTCCTAGTTGATATTACTGTGTCCATAAAAATTCTTGAGTTAATATATAAAGGGACTCTCTGGGTTTGGATTCTTTCAGGTCAATTAATATATCCAGCTTGAACTTGATAGTATTAACAATCTTAAATCGAAACTTCTTACCATTTGAACTGTTGAGAGTTACTGATCAGATGTGCAGGCTTGCATAGGCGGTGTTCTGTAACCCTGATGGGGTATATTTAACAAGACATTTCTGTATTCCCTCCTGAACCAACTGTCATCAGAGTAGGTAAGAGTCAGAGAAGCTTAACTTTGAGTCATATGGCCAGTTTCAGAGCTTGGCAGAAGCGATGTGAGATGAGGAAACTCTGATGCAGGCAAGCTGTAGCATGTCGAGTCCTTAGGCCTAAAGTCTGCAGCAGTTTACTCTCCACATAGCACAGGAGGAGAGCTTCTGCAGGGCCAGGGACCTGGCTTTTAAGCCACAGCTCAGGGCCCAAATATCAGTTAACACCGATATTCATGATAAGGTTATGGGGAGAAGTGGTTCTCACATACAGTCCTCTTTCACAGATTGTGTCTCCTCTAATACACACAAGAATATAAAATTTGGGTGTAATTTTGTCCCCGTAAGTTTTTAGTAAGTATTCCTCAAACTTGCTCACCTTGTGTTCACCTTTGCAGAGAGGATTTCGTTTCCGTTATGTGTGTGAAGGCCCCTCCCATGGAGGACTCCCTGGTGCGTCTAGTGAAAAGAACAAGAAGTCCTACCCTCAGGTCAAAGTAAGTTTGTGATGTCTTGCCGTGTGAATTCGGGAAGATTTGGTGTCCTCAGAGCAAAAGAAAGGAATGCTTTAAATAACTACTGTATGCCTCTGCTTATAAGCTGAAATGTTCACATGATTATTTATAATATTTATGTAGAAATGTGTCTTGTAGCAATAGAAGTGACAGATTCTAAAACTGTTAATATTTCCATTTAGTACAAATTATCTCAACATTAACAAAACTTTTATTATTTCTTGGTTATCTTAAAAATTTGTTTAGTTGTATACTTCCTAAGACTTGTAAAATGCTTTGAGAGAGTGCTCAATTTCAGCTCTTAAGAGATCTAGCAAAAAAAACAAGACTCAGATGACTGAGTGTGTGGATTATATAGTAGAATACCTCAGATCATGAATTCTGATCCAGACTCTGCTACCAGCTGTGTGCCTTTGACTGAGTTATCCAACACTTCTGAACCTCAGTACCTGGATGTGCAAAATGCAGACTTGTTAAGGACCTGCGCTTTGTAGTCTTCTAAAGACTGAATGAGAAAATGTATCTCAGTGGTCCGAAAGGGCCTCTGCTTGAGCAACTATTCGTCTGCACGTGATGGTCCTTGGAACATACTGCTTCATGACATGCTGTGGTGGGCTTAGCTGAGCTTTTTCTGCTTCTTCAGGTTCTTTTTCTTTCTTTGTATTTAATTGAGAATATCATCCGCTGAGGTAGCTTGAGTTTTTTATTTTTGTAATGTGATGTCATGTTTCATAGACTGATTGCTCACGGTTTTACAGGTAAACCAGTCAAATATTGCAGTTTCATCTTTTGTAAACATTTTCATTTGTACAAGACAGACCCTTAGTAAAATTGTGATATCAAAGAAATTGGTCTTTGGTTTTGCCAGCTTTGCATTTTGTTTCCTCCGTCTCCTCATAGCCCACTTCTAGGCCCAGGCCTTTCTAATTTCTTACCTCTGGTCCAAAACAAAACCCTTGATTCTTTACCTCTTGAGTAATATTGTAGTATTAGTCCTATCCATTGTGTTTGCATTTTAAGTCTCCTATCCGAGCTCTTGTGTGGAATGAAAGATGTGTTTCCTGTTCAGGATTATTAGTCAAGATAAATACGGGTTTAGCCACAGATTTATGGTCTCTGGTCCTTTAGAATCTGAATGAGGAAATAAGAACAGCAATAAAACAAGGGGATTAGCATTTATTAAGCACCAAGATTTGCCAAGTGCTTTACATACATTTCCTCCTTGGAAGGAAAGTTATGACTGAACTAGACAGCATATTAAAAAGCAGACATTACTTTGTCAACAAAGGTCTGTCTAGTCAAGGCTATGGTTTTTCCAGTGGTCATGTATGGATGTGAGAGTTGGACTGTAAAGAAAGCTGAGTGCAGAAGAATTGATGCTTTTGAACTGTGGTGTTGAAGAAGACTCTTGAGAGTCCCTTGGACTGCAAGGAGATCCAACCAGTCCATCCTAAAGAAGATCAGTCCTGGGTGTTCATTGGAAGGACTGATGCTAAGGCTGAAACTCCAATATTTTGGCCACCTGATGCGAAGAGCTGACTCATTTGAAAAGACCCTGATGCTGGGAAAGATTGAGGCTGGGAGGAGAAGGGGACGACAGAGGATGAGATGGTTGGATGGCATCAGCGACGCAATGGACATGAGTTTGGGTAAACTCTGGGAGTTGGTGATGGACAGGGAGGCCTGGAGTGCTGCGGTTCATAGGGTCACAAAGACTCGAACATGACTGAGTGACTGAACTGAACTGAAACTTACATACATTATCTTTTCTATCCTCATAACAGCCCTGGTAGGTAAAAAGTCTTAATACCTGTGAGGAAACCGAGGCTTTTAAAAGGAAGCCTTGCGGTCCTCACAGGACTGGTGGCTTGTCGTCCTGCAGCAGACTCTTGCTCATTGAACTGTCACGTGGAACATGTGCATTTGGGAGACTGGAAGCAGAGACCTAGGGAACAGGACATGGGAGGATGGCAGTAAGAGAAGACACAGAATTATAACTCTGGGCAACAAGAGAGAGGAGCTCAGGAATAGTGGGTACTCAGATATCAGGGAGTCAAATCCAATACATGTTTTTAACACGTGTCTGTGTGTCCTGTATAGAAATACTGATGTGTTCATATGTATGATACATATTATGGGCATTGACACTGATTACGATTGTAGTTACTGAATTAGCATTAAGAGTAAAACTGGGAGTTTTTTTCTGGACTGTCTCTGTACAAACAAATATAAATTACAATATTGTCAAGTGTTGACTTGTATTGCGCTAGTCTTTTGTAACTAAGTAACAGTTCTTGATAATAAAAGATACATAGTAGTAACTTTGTTATAGATTTGTTGCCCAGTGGAAAAACTTTATATATACTATTATGCTCAGCCTTCATACATCCTTCTCATGTAGTGGTTGATGCCTCACATTTACAAAATAGTCTAGAAATAAAACAACCTAGTGGATATTCGAGTTCTTCTCAAATCATAGTTTATATATCAAGGAGTTTAATACTTATTAGGAAATCTAGATATGTAAACAGCTAATACTAAGGAAGTCAAAATATAAATGTGTATGATTAGTCATTATTGACCTTCAGCTGCAGCTTCACTATTTCACCCAATTTTTTTTAAATTCACTAATTCAACATTTATTTATTAAGCATTTAACCCAATTGTAAGAAAACATAGAGCAGTTCAGAGAGTGTGTTACAAACTATCATTGTTCTCTTAGCCTGTCATCATTCACTGAAAGTTTGTAATAGTTAAAGGAAGAAATCTTATTTATCATAGAAACTCTTAATCAGAAGAGCTGATACGGGGAGAAGAGAGAGTCAATCACAAGGTAGTTTTTCCAGAGCTCTTCTTCCAATATCACTTTTAATAATCTTTTTTACAGAGGATAGTTAAGGGTGAACTTTTGGTTTACAAAGGGATATAAATCCCTCCTACATGTAAACTTTAGGCAAAGGAAGGAATTGCTCTGTGTGTGTCTTTATCAGGAGGATCGTCACAATCATACATGTGTCTGCAGCAGTTCACTAAGCATCCGCTCCATGTGAGGCTGCAAGAGAAGTTGCGTGACAGATACAGCTCAATCAGGGTTTCTCACACTCATCACTACTAATGTTTTGGGTGGGAAGACTTCATGCTTTGGAAGGTTTTCTAGTTCATTGGAGGGTATTCGGCAGCATCCCTGACTTATACTCACTAGATGCCAATAGCAGCGCTATAGTTGTGACAACCAAACAATGTCTCCAGACATTGCCATATGTCCTGGGGGCGGGGTGGGGCAGAATCACCCTGCTTGAGCACCACTGATCTAGATGCAAAGTCTAATCAGCCTTAATCCTTCTTCTTTGCATACTTTTCTGCTATATAGGACAGTAGCTCATAGGTTATATGAGAGGACTTCCCTGGTGGCTCAGATGGTAAAGCGCCTGTCTACAATGCAGGAGACCCGGGTTCTTGCCGAAGTCTATTATTTTGCAAACATATATACTTTTCCTGATTATTAGATGTTTATTTTCAAGATGATGATGATGGTGACTCTATAATTTCTTCTAGAATGTCTGAGTTAGTGTGCCTGGATATTAAGGAGAAAGAGAGAAAAGAGAAGAAATATCCTATGGTAACTGCATACCCAACATAGGAGTTCTGTTGGTTCTCTGTTGTAAACTGTTACAGAAGAGAAAGTGAAAGTGGAGATGGTGTCAGTCAAGGTTGTAAACCTGTGTAGCCGCTGTGTGAGAGCAATGAGAACGTCTGTGCAGTGGTCCTCAGCCTCCCTTCCCATAGAGGCAGGTGTAATGGACAGTGCCCCCACACTCTTCCCCAAATCCCATTTCTGCAGGAACTTCAGAGGGAGAGCATTTACATTTATAGGAAGGAAATGATACTTCTGAAATTTACATATGATACATGTTTATTAAAGTATATTTGTTCAGGCTGAAGAGTGGAATGTTCAAGGCTCTGCCTTTTCCTCCTCTGCAGCTTCTTAGCTTCCTCTCTCTCCTCCAGCCTCATTCTTTCTCTTCTCATCATGCCTCTGGGAAACATACCACGTCCTGGAGAGGCCCCTGGAACACTGGTGGTTCTCATGCCCTCGGTCTTACATAGGAGCAGTGAAGTGCTGACGGCCAGCCCCAAAGCTCTGGGGACTGGCTGTGGTTTGGGGGCTGCAGACCCCTAGCTGTGCTTTATAGAACTTGTAAACATATAACCTGCTTGGGTCTGTCTCTTGCTGATTGTCCAAATATGGTACCTAAAGTTAAACCATTTTAAAACCAACTCTAAGAGTCTACTCCAGTTCTCCATTTGCTACTGGAATTTTGTCCCATGCTTAAAACCCCATTTTCAATAAGCTGGGTATAGGCTGGGCTTAGACACACTCTTACTATGTTGAGATTATTTCTAGGATTAGGGCTATTGAGCCATCTGGTGTTCTGCATGTTTCTTTCATGTCAGAGGATGCCATTTAGCTTATTTAGCTTTCAAGAGTTTTCACATTCTTTTTAAAACATTGTTTTAATTATAAAAAATTCCATGTGTATAGAACATTTAAAAATTGATGTAAAGAACACCATATGCCACTGCCTGATTTAATAGCGACAGTCATCACTCAGTATCCTGGAGGATTGTTTCTAGGATCCCCACAGATGCCATAATTCATGGATGCTCAAGTTCCTTTTATAAAATGCAGCAGTATTTGCATATAATCTATGCACATCCTTCTGTATGCTTTAAACCATCTCCAGATTATTTTAATGCCTCATACAATGTAAATACTATATAAATAGTTACCAGTGTGCAGCAAATTTATTTTACTTTTTGGAACTTTCTGGAATTTAAAACATATTTTTTCCATCTGCAGTTAGTTGAATAACGAATGTGGAACCCGAGGATACAGAGGGCCAACTGTATTAACATTTTACCATATTTGCTTCTGATCTCTTGCTAAAATAAAACATAGTTATTGCTGAAGCCCCACCCATTGATCACTTTTCCCTGTTCTTCATAGGTAAATCACTGCTGCTCTGAACTTTCCATCTCTGATAGAAATTTTTTCTGGTTTTAACTCAAATTTTCTATTATACCTGGTGGGGTTTTTTTTTTTTTTTTTCCAGGACAAATAAGAGTTAAGACTGGGATCCATTGAAGATTAGTGTTCACTTTAATTCTATTAGAGGCTCCCTTGGTGGTTCAGATGGTTAAGAATCTGCCTGCAATGTGGTAGACCCAGGTTCCATCCCTGGCGGGGGGAAGATCCCCTGGAGAAGGTAATGGCAACCCACTCCAGTATTCTTGCCTGGAGAATTCCATGGACAGAGGAGCCTGGTGGGCTACAGTTCTTGGGGTTGCAAAGGGTTGGACATGACTGAGTGACTAACACTTTGACTTTGATTCTATTGATTTCTTCTTTATTATTCAGATAAAATTTATCCATTGACAATGTGGAATTTATTCTGACTCCTGCAGGAAGAAAATAATAATATTCAGAGGAAATCTAGGGAAAATATGCAGACTAACTTGCATAAATATGTAAAAATAAAGATGCAGAAACATGTATCTTGCCCCCTTTAAGGGAAAGCTTTCCTGTTGTTAAACATTTAATAATCTATTTTACAGTCCTACCAAGCTCTCCTTTAAAGTTTCCTCAGTTCTGATTTCATTGTGGAGCTCCAAATGGGAGAGGCTGGCAGAAAAGCACAAGTGCCTTCCTCGAGGCCAAGCCTGTCACTGCCTGTTTTTGACTCAGCAAGGAGTGCCAGGGAAGGCTCATTTCCCTCTTTCCCGAAAGTTATTCATGAGATTTTTTTTTTTTTTTTTTTTATTAACCAAACTACCTTCCTCTTCACAGAGGTGGAAAGTTGCCAAGAGGAACAGCCCCACGGGGCTTCAGAAACCCTCACTGATTCTCTTCCAGAGTGGCCAGAAAGCCCCCATCCTCAGCCGATGTGACATCCTCCAGCTTGGCCTACTCCAACCAGAAAGCTGTCAGTGACCTTGGTTCTAAAATACGAGTAGCTGACCAGTCGGTATTCTTATTTTCTCTTTAGTTATAAATATCAAATGCAGTGGACTACAACTTGAAACACAGCTGATGTAAGTGTAACTATTTTTAATCAAATGTTTTCTGAAAGCTGGTTCTCACATATGTTTTCTTTCCGGAGTGTTTCAGGTTAAACAGAAGGCAAGTATTGAAATGTTTAGATCAACAACAGACAATGTTTATTGTCTCCCTGACCCCCATGATTTTTTTTTTTTCTTCTTAAGTCTCCACTCTAAGTGCCTCTCACTTTAAAATCCTAAATGTTAAGTTTCTGTCAAGGTCAGATGAAGACTGGCTGATCTCTTGTGGCATTTAGGGATATCACGTATCCTTGTGTAATCTCCCTTTCCTTTGTATGGACTTGTCTGGTTTAGGAGGCTTGCCATTTTAAGTATCTCTTTATAGTGCTAGTTTTGAATAATTTAATCTGACTCAGTTACTAAAAACAACAGGGACAAGGATCACCAATAGTCAGTTAGGTTTGCACATAAAACCTCCTTCAAAGCATTTATTAAAATATCCATCAGTATCCCTAAGCTGTTCACTACTTGCGTATGTTAAAAAGGAAAAATGACCGTATCCCCTAGACCAAGAGCCCTGTGCTCTGTATATTGAAGAAAAGCACTTTGTAACCTGGATCCCTTTTACTGGTTTCAGAGGGATTTGGAGCTTCTTAATTTATATGCAGAAATTTATTGGGTTTAAAAACCCCAAATGAACCTTTTTGGCCAACCCTCTGTGTGTGTGTGTGTGTGTGTGTGTGTGTGTGTGTGTGTGTGTGTGTGTGTGTGTGTGTACACACACACATTTCTGGGGAGATAAATATAACTTTCCATCAGATTTTCAAATGGAAGGATTCAAATACAGTTAAGAACCAGTGCTGCAGAGTACATATCACTTTAGCTTTCTGACAGTGGTTGATTTTAAAAATTGCTAATAAAAAAGATATATAGGCTGTCTTAAATATTTTTTTTTATTTTTGTACTTTTTAAAAAGTACATTTTTGTATTTTTACCTATTCTTAGTGAGTGAAAACAATTAAGGCTGGTCAACACAAGACCCAGGAAAGCCTCCCTTCACTTTGGGTATCAGGTGGAGAAGTGAGGAGACACAGCAGCAGTCGCCCTAAACGGGAGTAGGCTTCACTGCTTTTCCTTTCTTGCTCTTCCACAGGGATGCTGATTAAGCATGAAGTTAACCATTAGTGGTTGAAGCCAAAAGAGAGAAAACAGTTCATTTAACAAATATTTATTGAGCACTCTGTGTCAAGTCCTGTCTTGGCAAGCAGACAAAACTCCTTCCATGTGTAACCATAACCTAGACTTCTAGATATTTTTCTTTCAAAAGTTTTTCACTGGGCCTCCAGAACAAAATATTACCGTGCAGAATGTGTTTTAAAACAGCCCTCTAAATTTATGGTATGTAGTCATAGTCTACATTATAAACTAGAGAAAGCTACTCATGAGAAGAAACTTCTAGCACAAATCATAGCTGTGAAACGTAACTATTAGGAGTACAGTAAAAATGTAACTATTAACCTAATAGGCTTATTGAATTTACAGACAGTGTGAACCTTAAGCTCTGTTTTGGTCCATCACCCCTTGGTGACCTTCCTTAGTTGACTATTCCCATTTTTCTCTCATCCACTTTTCCTTAAATACATGGTTGTTCCTGGGACCATTATTTAATCAGAAGCAAATCTCGGATGGCTTTTTCCAGCCCCAGGGGCTGAAGATTAGATAGCCTTTTTTCATTACATTTAAGAATTCAGCTCTCATCAGGTCACATACTGGTAATTCTTCCTGATAAGGAAAGAACGTACAGAAGTACTATGGCCCCCAAAGGTGTAACACCTCCTCCTCCACAGACAAGCCAAGTTTCAACTTGTCAGCAGATCTAGAGCTGAGGCTGTGAACTACCCTGCTGTCACGACCTCTCACCCGCCAGGTGGATTTCAGACCAGAGTCCTCTAGTCTCCATTTGCCTCGCTGAGCTCTCGTGTGGGTGGACTGCAGACTTTCACAGATAATGCCTCTCACCCTTAGGTCCGCATCCACCCAGAAGAACGACAGTAAGGATGGCTTGCTGTGCTTATTTACGTCATCTCATTTAGTCATCACAGCCCACTGCAGTAGGTTCTGTGATCCTTATTTGATAAATGAGGAAGCCAAAGTCCACAGAAGTTAAAAAGCTTACCCTGGTCTGACGCGTGGAGCCCAAGATTTCAGTTCAGGTAGTGTGATTTAATAGTCCAGACTCTTCACCATCATGGGAATACTATTAATTATAGGGGTTCTTTAAATCTGTGGTTCTCAACCATGGATATGCATCAGAATCATCCAAGAATATTTTAACTGCAGAGATGTCAGGGGCCCACTCCACTCATGCTAAATCACTGTGGGTCCATCAGTATGATAATTCTGTGATAATTTCTAAGGACTCATGTCATATAATGACAAGATATAACAACAGGTGAATGAATAGGTAAACATGGTGTAACCATGGAATAGAATACTGTTTAAAAAATTATGAGGATTACACAACATGGGAAATACTTGAGACCTATTGTTAAGGAAAAAATCAGAATTCTAAATTAAAAATATCACTGAAGTGATTTAACTCAGTGAATGGGTTAAAGTTAAGATTAGAGACAGGAGAAAGAATTACCAAATTTAAAAATAGAACTGAAGTAATTTCCTGGATTGTAGCACTGAGAGAAGGAAAACTTGAAAGAAAGGGTGAGATACAGATTACAAAGAAAGAGTAAAGCTGTCTAATTGAAGTCCTGAAGGGAGATAAGAAAGCTGCACATTTCTGGTTCTGCACCTAGAGGTTCTCGTCTAGGGTAAAGTTCAGGCAGCTTATGGACCATACTTTTAGGTGTTTTTTAAGTATTGGCTCTGAAGTCAGTCAGTTCATAGCTGAAAAGATGTTGATTCCTAGCCTTGCCATCTACTGACAATGTTATTGGTATTTAACTTGGCCAAGCCTCAGTTTCTTCATTTGTAAAGCTGAGATAAGTAATACCTGCTTCATAGGATATAAGTATGAATTGAGTTGTTTAGTGTATGGCACAGAGTAAACACTTAAAAGTGATCGTTAGCTTCTATATTTTGTATTCCAAAATACATTAATTTGAGTATTGAACGACAGTTTTGTTGATTGGTTTATGGAACCATGGAGCTACACAAAAGCTTCACCAGTCCACTAATTTATTTTCAGCACAACTTCACTAATTAATATTGCTTCCACTCTATTTATGCCATGTCCTTCTTTCTAAAGTTAGGAAGGTGGGAGATCGAAAACAGATGCTATGTCAAAAGCTTGCTTTTAAATGTTATGCATGATTTCTTATGAAAATGTTGATCGGTAGCAAGAGGCCAGAAAGGAATTTATCAAATTCTTTTTAGGTTCTTTAACTGTGTTCTCTTAGGCATTATGCATCTGATAATTTGCACAAGTATTGTTTTAGTTTCCTAGAGCTGGCATAACAAATTATCACAAATTAGGTGGTTTAAAGCAATAGACATTTACTCTCTCACAGTTCTGGAAGCTAGAAGTCCAAAATCAAGTTGTCGGCAGGGCCAGGCTGCCTCTGAGGGCTCTGTGGAAGAAGTCTTCCTTGCCTCTGTAGCTTCTGGTGGTTGCTGGCAATCCTTGACATTCTTTGGCTTGTAGCGGTATCATTCCAGTTTCTGCCTCTGTCTTCCCCAGACTTCCCCTTTGTCTTTCTGTGTCTGAATCTCCTTTTCTCCCATAAAGACAACAGTCATTGTGTTTAGGGCCCACCGTAATCCAGTCTTATCTCATCTTAATTAATTATGTCTGTGAAGACCCCATTTCCAAATAAGAACACATTCTGAGGTTCTGGGTAGACTTGAATTTAGGGAGGATAATATTCAACCCATTACAAGTGTCTTATGGCATTAAGCTTGTAAAGCAGTGGCTCTGAAAGTCTGGGATAATGACCATTTTAGGCCCAGTATGCACTGGGAGAGATACTCACATGTATCTGTGGTATCTCTTGCGTGCACGGCTTCAGTCGTGTCTGCCTCTTGGCAATCCTATGGACTGTGGAGCATATCCGGTTCCTCTGTCCATGGGATTCTCCAGGCACGAATGCAGGAGTGGGTTGCCATTCCCTTCTCCAGGGGATCTTCCCAACCCGGGGATCAAACCCACATCTCTTATGTCTCCCACAGTTACAACTAGTACCACCTGGGATCATTATTATTAAAAATCTTTCAAGTTGCAAGGTTTGCCAGTAGTTTGAATATTTTCTAACAATAGTTCCTGTGATCTCTCTCCATTGAGTAAATGGTGGACCTTAAATACAGTTGTGCCCTAGTAAATGCTTAATGATTGACTGTCCAGGAAAAAAAAGCAAATTGAAACAAAACCCTGATTTGTAGTATTTGTTAATTTTCTTGATGTAAATACTTACAGTGTGATCACTTTCAAGCTATCAACATAAAGTCAACTGGTTTGCAAATTTTCTGAAAATTTAACAGTTCTTGTGAGTTGGTCAAGCCAATTCTAGCATACCACTGCAAGATTTCATAAGCAAAGCAGATATGAGATCACATCCTGGATATTGACCTAATGAGCAATAGTCATATCGAGAGAAGATAATAAATCGCTTCATGTAAGGTTCTTTATTCATGTGTTAGTTACATAATACCTAGGGACTTTGCAGAATCTGAGTAAACCCATTGAGTTGCTATATGACATCTGTCGTATGGTAGTTAAATAGAGCTGTGGTTTAGTGAGCAAAATAACATACTTGAAAGCAAAAGCTAGATTTTACTTTAGATTATATGATTTACAGATAGTGTGGCCTCCAACAAGTCACATAATCTCGTCAGACTTTATTTTCCTCATTTATAAAATGAAAATAAAAAATACCTACTTTGCATAAATATGAATTGTATTAGGGTTAAGTGATTGTCATAAATAGCACCTAGCCCGGTCGTGGCACATCTATAGCATTAAATGTTCATTCGGGACATTTTATATTTTTAAGAATAAATATGATTGCTAGCGCCATGAAGGGAGGAGATTTTTTTTTTCCTGTTGTGTTTACTGCTGTATGTTCAGCACCTGGAATAATATGTAGTATATAGTAGGTAGCCAGTAATTATCTGTATACTACATGAATCGTCAATGCGCAGGAGATGCTAGAATTATCTTTCCCAGACTATCACTAGTACTATCATAATTCTGCTAAAGAAGAGACAAATAGTCTATTATATAGACATAATAGTCACAGGTTGTTATTGGAATACAGTCTTCAACCAGCCTTCACAGCTCGCCTCCGCCTGCTGTTCCGTCTTGTTCTTCCTGTCTCACCAGCCTGCTTTTCCTTTTCCTCCCCCATTCACCTGACTTTGGAATCCCGCGTCCCATGTCCCAGTCAGTGAGTTGGAACACTAGAACTTAGACCCTGGGCATGACACCAGACTTCGAGGTTGAAATGGGGCTTTATCTGCCTCAGTTTCTCTATTGGAATCTTTCCATGGCTGTGAGAGAAAAATCAACGAAAACTAAGCAGCAGATGTTAACTTACTTGTTTAAAAAGTTGGAAAGTCCAAAGGAAAAGCTAGCTAGCTTCAAAGCCCACTGGATTCAGAGCTGACACTGTCATTTGGCTTCTCTCTGCTGCTCAGCTCTGACTTCTGTTATTCAGATTTCCCTCTTCATCTCTGCAAGGCGGCCACAGCAGCTGTCTCAGGCTCACCTTGTTAGGGCACCAGGTCCTACAGCAGAAAGTGTGCTTTCCTGGAAGCTGAAACAGGTTTAAGGGGTCCCAGGTCAAAGGTTTCTAGGCCCTCATGGTCTGCCTTGTTTCATAGCCCATCCCTGGAGGTCACACCTGGGACAGAGAGTGTGAGGCAAGGTGATTGCGTTAATAACCATTTGCAGCCTCCACCCTCTGGATCTGGCAGCAGAGTTAGCTGCACCTCAGACATGTAGACAAGGTGGGAGGTGGATCCCCAAGCACAACATATGAGTACTGGTAAACTCCAAAGGGGGAACCAAAATAACAAATAGCAATCATTTCTCCCCGCCGTGAGCAAACTGAGACATCTAAACCTCCTTTATTCCGGAAATTGTGTGATCGAGTGTGCTCCCTCACTGGAGAATATCTAGCCTGTGTGCCATTCCTGTTGTTTCATTTTTTAAGTGAGAAGTTTTTTATTTATTCAAAAGTGTCACATAGAAATTAATAGAAATTCAAATAATACAAAGATACATAGAGTGAAAAGTAAGCGTCCCTTCTTGCTATGATCCCTCTCCTCCCCAGAGAGAAGCACTGCTTTGAATTTCTTTGGGTGAGCTTCCAAAAATATTCCATGCATACGCAAGTCTATGCGTATGTATGTTTATGTGTGTAAGCATGATGTGTATCCGAACATTTGTAAACTATACAACATATTCATCTATACACATGCTTATATTCTGTTAATCTATAAAACACTCTGCCTCTTGCTTTTCTCACTTAATGAGCTTGGTAGGACATTCCTCAGCAGCTTATAGATGTCTAGGAAAGTGATATAGTAAAATGATTAGTAGCCGACTCTAGAGCATGCTGCCTTGGGTTCAGATCCAAATCTGCCCCTTATTAGTTGTTTAATCTTGGACAACTTGGTTAACCTCTCTGCATCTGTAACAAGGGGAGGTGGAGAGTCCTTGCCTCCCAGGGTTGTTGGAAAGATTAAGATGAGTTCGTGTATGTAAAGAGCAGTGCCCAACGCATGGTAAGTGCTCTGTGAATGTCAGCTGTGGGAACCAACCTCATTCTTGGTAAGGCGTTCCATTCATCATACACTGCTTCTCACGCTGCCTTTGTGCATGTACCATCTTTTGTAGTCTCTGAATCTGTCTGCTTTCCTTTCTCCTGGTAAAGACAAGCTCAAAAAGCCTACCTGCCCTGATAATCCTACTTGATCCTGATTTTCCCCTGACTCCAGGGTCTTTCTATTTTTTAAATGTATTTTGTTATTAACTTGACTTTTAATAGCCATGAAGTTTTTTCTGAGAGTGTTCTTTATGAATTGTGGGGATGTTTTGTCCTGAATTTAATTTTATCTCTTTGGAATGTTATTTCAGCTCCTTGTCATGTAATTTATTTCTTATGTAGTTTTCTGACACATTTATCAGCAATCACTCTTTCAGAAGTCTGCCTGATTTGCCCTCACTTCTCCAGCTGAGTTAGTTGACCTGAGTGTTCCTCCTTAATCAGCCTGTGAAATCTTTGAATGCATCCACCACTGTTCCTCATATTCATTTACTTACTTGCTTACATGCCTGTCTCCCCACCTCTAGACCTTATTTCTTGAGGACAGGCACCACGTCTTATTTCTTCATGATATTCTTCTATTGGGAGATGTACAACAAATATTTACTGAATTAAACTGGGTTCTGTTTCGTTCTTTGGGTAGTCCATTGTTGCTCCCTGATTAGAAGCTTAATTAGAAATAGAAATTTAAATAGAAAGTTAGCTTGTTTAGTTAAAAAACGTTTAGTTAAAACTTGACCAAGAAGGGTTTCTTTCTCCATTGCCTCCATCTTATCCCTTTATGTAATGTAGATATGCTGATGACTCTAAATTCTTTTATCTAGCCTAGACTTCTACTCTGAAATCTAGGCTCCAGGCTTAGATGCTTGATTGACATCATTTGGATATCTGATAGTGAACAAACTGAATTCTGAATCTTCCCTACCAATCTGCTGCTGCTGCTAAGTTGCTTCAGTCATGTCTGACTCTGGGCGACCCCAGAGACGGCAGCCCACCAGGCTCCCCTGTCCCTGGGATTCTCCAGGCAAGAACACTGGAGTGGGTTGCCATTTTCTTCTCCAGTGCATAAAAGTGAAAAGTGAAAGTGAAGTCGATCAGTCGTGTCCGATTCTTATCGACCCCATGGACTGCAGCCCACCAGGCTCCTCCATGCATGGGATTTTCCAGGCAAGAGTACTGGAGTGGGGTGCCATCGCCTTCTCCACCCTACCAATCTACTCCTCCTAATATCTCTCCTTTCTCAGGAAGTGGCAGCTCTATCCTTCCAGTTGCTCAGGTCAGAAACCTTGGAGTTATCCTGAACTACTCTAACCCATTGGGTCATCCTGTTGGCTGTGCCTTCAAAACTTACCTAGAGTCTAATCACTTGTTACCACTGTAGCCACCCTGTACAAGCTACCATCCTTAACATCTCTTCCCAGTGGTCTTAGCTTCCATGGATGATTCTTTGGTGAATCGATTGTTATCAGTAGTTGATGATTACAAATTTGTGATTGTATATTTATATCACTTTGTTTCATTTTTGTTATAGAAATTTTGTCAGCTGAAATTCTCTGTTTAAAAAGAAATTGTGTTTAAAAAAAACAAAAACAATCTCCCTTCTTCACATTCCTTTAAAAACTTTACTTAGTTTCTAGATACTCATGGATTTTGTTGTTGTTGTTGTTGTTTTGCAGTGTATTATAAGCCACTCCTGTCATTATTTATTTTGATGTTAGAATTGCCTGACTCTTAGCCAGTAGGAGTCTTTCATGCTAGCTTCTATATCCTTTTAACATGTCTCCGCTCGATTTTGAATATTTCCTTATTTATGAAGTAATATGATACTCTCAGTTCATCCTGTACTTTTTCTGCCCCAGTCCTGTAATCAGCCATCTCTCCAAGAAGCCCTGGTTCCTTTTATTGGAGAAATTTCTTCCAGTCTGTTTCATTAGGCAGAGCTCGAAAACTGTGTTTTTGTTTGTTTGTTTTTAATCTTGAATTCATACTAATACCTTTAAATTCCAGTCTGACATTGCGGGCTTCTTCCCTTCTTCCTCTGCTCCATATTTGTATTGCCTTTCTCCAATAATGAAAACCCTAGCTGCCAATGATATCTGCATACCCACGCAGTTTGCTCAGCCCTTTGATGCATACAGAATAGCTTCAGAATCGCTATACCAATATCAGTTCTAACTATGAACTTACTAAATATACAGTTTTTTTTTTTGAATAGTTCTTCTGACCTTCAAATATATTCAAGAGAGGGTAGTCAGTCAGAGTAATATGTTCAGAAACTATTAGGATAATTTTTTCCTTCTATGTAGCTACAGTGCCATTAGAAATATAGTTAGTTAAATTTTTTGTTTTTGTTCAGTTTCAGGGATTTCCCATCTTACTGATTTAATTTTATTTTTTCAATATCAATATTTATCAGTCTCATATTTAAATAAGATTAACTAGACCCTGTAGAAGTCATTATAACGTCATTGTGTTATTACTTTTTAAAATAGTAACAAAGAAAAGGGATCGGTCAGAGCCTTGATTTAAATTGTACTCTGGATTGTTAGTTCAGAAACCTGAATGCATCTAAGCCTAGGACATTCCATCTATAGATTTTACAGCCGCCTTGACCTTCCCCCTTCCCTCATATTCGTGGAGCACATGTCCTGTGCCAGGCACGGTGCTGAGCTCTGTGGCCACATGCTCCAATGTGGTCATCTCTGCCGCCGGACCGATGTGAACAGGCAGGGAGCGGTTCATACAGGCACATATAAGATGATGACACAAATGTTACTCGGGACTTGCTGGAGGAGCGCCTCCTCAAAGGGCGTTCCGCAGTGTGTGTGGGTGTGTGTGTGTATGTGTGTAGGGGTGTGTGTGTGTGTAGGGGTGGGTATGTGTGTGTAGGGGTGGGTGTGTGTGTACAGGTGTGTGTGTAGGTGTGTAGGGCTAAGGGGCCTCCTCAAACGGTGTTCCACTGTGTGTGTGTGTGTGTGTGTGTGTGTGTGTGTAGGTGTGTAGAGCTAAGGGGCCTCCTCAAAGGTTGTTCTGCAGTGTGTGTGTGTGTGTGTGTGTGTGTGTAGGTAGGTAGGTAGGTGTGTAGGGCTAGGGGGCCTCCTCAAAGGATGTTCTGCAGTGTGTGTGTGTGTGTGTGTGTGTGTGTGTAGGTGTGTAGGGCTAAGGGGCCTCCTCAAAGGATGTTCTGCAGTGTGTGTGTGTGTGTGTCTGTGTGTGTGTGTGTGTCTGTGTGTGTGTGTAGGTAGGTGTGTAGGGCTAGGGGGCCTCATCGAAGGATGTTCTGCTGTGTGTGTGTGTGTCTGTGTGTGTAGGTGTGTAGGGCTACACACTGTAGGGGAAGTGCACCTTTGCTTTGAGATCACCTCCTGGCTAGGTAGTCTCAACTTCTGTTTTTGACAGAATGCCCATGGCATTTGAAAGATGTTTTCAAACTAGAGACCAGAGAGCTAGGTAGCCATTTCAGGCACCTTAGTAAGAACAAATCACACCAGATATATCTCACTGTTTTCTTTGGCAGGGTTTCTGGGATGGTGTAATACTGAGATGTTGGAGATCTCTGGTTTGGTACTTAGGGGTTAACAGTATTTCTTATGTTGGTGACGTCAACCTGGAGGGATATTTCTGGCCTCAGGGATCTTTCTGCAGCTACTTCAGTGTATTTTATCATTGTCTTCAATGGATGTTTTATCAAATTTGCAGTGACATGGAGTGATAGATAAATAATTTAAGTTCAAATTCATTTTGAAAAGCTGAGGCAAAGAGCTACATTCTTTTTTAATATAAAATTTATTACTTTTGAGTTTTAAAATTCAGAAATATATTTCAGCATCCATATCTCCATCAAAACAAGGCCTAACTTTCTTTTTGTTGTCATACCTCTTTTTTAAAAAAATTATTTTTAATTGAAGGATAATTGCTTTATAATATTGTGTTGGTTTCTGCCATACATCAACATGAACATCATTAGGAATACATATGTCCCCTCCCTCTTGGCCCACCTACCCCATCCCACTGAGCACCAGTTTGAGCTCCCTGAGTCATACAGCAAATTCCCACTGGCTGTCTGTTTTACATGTGGTTTATATGTTTCCATGTTACTCTCTCCATTCATCCCACCCTCTCCTTGGGCTAACTTCTTAGGCAATTAGGCTATTCTAAAAAGCTGAATGCCTCCAGAAAACAAACTACTACAAGTACAGGGTGGGAGGGATATACATGCAAAGAAATCTAGACGTTTTAGTTAATTCAACATGAGCCGACAATGTGGTGTGACAGCCAAACAGGTAATGCTATGAAGGGTAAGTATTTAAGACCAGACAGTGATCTCACTCCTGTGCCAGGGAAACTGTGTACCCTGCTTTGCGCCACCATTGTAGAGAAATACAAACCAACTTGAATGTGTTCAGAGCAGAATGGTGACCGAACCAAAACCTTCCTCAAAGTAAGGCAGTCACTGACCATGAGAATACTTATAGCCTGGAAAATTTGGTTGTCTTCAAGTATTTGCACAGCTGTCATAGGAGAGAAGGATGAGGTATGTCCCGTCTGTCCCAAGAAGATGCGATAAAAAGCACTGGGAGGAGCCCTGGGAGAGAGAGGGTTCAGCTGTTACTGAGAGTCAGAGCTGCGTGAGGATGGAATGTATAGCCTCAGGATGAAGCTCATTATCACTGGACTGGTTCAAAAACAAGCTAAAATACTACAGAGCAAGGAAGCACCTTATGTTAAGATGCTTAATGAGAAGTAGATTCCTTTTTTATACCTTTCAAGAGAGTTTTTACTTAATAAATTGTACTTCATGATAAGGGAAAAATGAAGATTTGATTATAGGGAAGTTATAATTTTTTGGCAAATCTATAAAAGTAATAGAAATTAATTGCTTGCAGAACATTTTGTCTAAGTATAAAAGTATATGATTTATTTCATATACTTTGTGTTTTAGTCTGCATAGGCTGAACAGTATAAAGTTATCGCATGGGAGGGTTTTTAGCAGGTTTAAAGTACAATCATTTTTCCAGATTGCTGGCTGATGTTATCCTCAACCATGTTAGAAATTTTGGTGTTTCTCCCTTCCTCCTTTTGCTTACATCATAGTATGTAGATGGTACAATATGTTGGTTAACCTCAGTCTGACACTTATATCGCGTTTTCTCTTTTGCCCCATTAGTGTCTGGGATGTAAATTAACCAATAAAGTGACAACAAGAAATCAGACAGAGAAAATTTCCCATTTCTACTCACTTGTAATTCTCCTAATTTTGTAGGGGTTTTCCACAGGAAATCACAGAAGAATAGCTGAAATGCTTTATCTTATGTACTTTTCTTCTGAAGGAGCAGTTAATTGTCTTGTTCGCAGAGTGGTCTAAATTCTCGTACCAGGCAGCTGTGTTTACTATAGTACAAATTAAATTCTCTGCTAAATGATGTCTCTAAGTACTTTCAATCATTAAGAGCCAAATTATTTAGCAACTTCTCTACCCAGTGGATTTCAGTGAAGGTGATATGATGGGTTTTCTAAGCAAGAAAAATACAACATGAGGATATTTATATGCCTTTAAACAGAAAGAAATCAGTGATATTTAATTCCAGGTAAATTTGAATATCACAGAGTCAGAGGATACTCTTAATTATCTCAAATTAGGTTTGTATCAAAGACAGTGTGCTGAGAGACTTTTGGCTATTTTAGAAGACTGTTTAGAACTTACGTTAATAATTTTTGTCTTCAAAGAATAAATCCCCCAAGTAAAATCTTCATTTTGCACATACTTCAGCCATACCTTACATGTTATCTAATCCTCCTAGTTATTTTTATGTAGTTTGTAAGAATTAAAAAAAAAAAAAAACTTTTGTAGATTAAAATTTTTCATTGTCTTTGTTTGGCTTGTATATTTCTCTCCCACCCACTACTTGTGTAATCTAAGCATTTTTGACCTATGCTCAGGAAAGTCAGTCCTTTATTATCAGGATTTAACTACCCAGGGCAGTGCCCTCCTTGGATTTACTGAAACTAAATGCTTTGATTACTCAATTTCAGTTTTAATGAGAAAAGTTGAAATCTTTGCCTAACATAAAGGTTTTTCTTTGTCTCTAAATTTTGATTTTCATGCTATCAGAGGCCCCATTACAACAGGTAATTTGAGTGTTGATTGTATGTTTTCTCAGTTTGTAATTGTGTTAAATGTATCTAAAATGTTCACAGTTTTACAAATTAAGCTTACCATTAATTAGGGTCCTTCCAACTCAGAAATTCTGTGGTTTTAAGCTTTTATTTTTTTGAAATATGTTTGAAATATTTCAGTTAGAAAATGTGATCTTTGCTTGTTGTCCTGTGTGTCCTCTCCTATATATATATATATGTATATATGACTAGGAATCATAGAATTTTAGAGCTGGAAGATGTATTAAATGTTATCTTGTGATTCTACACATGAAGAGTTCAGAAGCCCAAAGAGGCTAGGGGACTAACACAAGGTCATAGCAGTAACTGGCAGCTGGAACTCTGGCCACTTACTGGAGCACTAAAAATTAACTCACATGTTTTTAATCTGAAAATGTTCAGACTTCTGGAGAATATTCTTCTACAAATTTAATAATTTGAGGTATTCTTTTACAAATTTAAGAATGTTGAGTCATTTATATTAAGCACAATTTATTAGTAAATTCTATAAACAGTACTGTCATGCCTGTTGTTTTCTCCAAACCTGGAATCACACTTGAAAATAAATTACAACTTGGGGTAGGTTAAAGAGTCTGGATTTTACACTCCTGGGGTGTTTTTCAGTGACTTAGAAGCATAAACTGATGCTGCCAAGTTAGGCCCGTTTTCAAGTGGAAGGATTGCTGATGGGGAAAGTTCCCCTCGTGCAGCTGCCCTGGCAGTCGAGCTGAGATGATGAATATGAGATCAGCTCTCCAGATTACCTGGGACCTATGGCCAAGACAGCACTTCCCTCCTCCTGGCCTTGTGTCTAATTTACCTGGAACCAGCCCCTGATGGTTGTCTTCTGCCCATCCTGCCGCCTTGGCCAAACCCCAGCACCGTTGTTGAATTGTATGGCAGGGTTAAATCCTCACTGCGAATTGAATGTATAAAAATTAAAGATGTTTTTGGGCTTCCCATGTAGGGCAGTGGTAAAGAATCTGCCTACCAGTGCAGGAGACACAAAAGACATGAGTTTGATCCCTGAGTCAGGAACATCCATTGGAGAAGGGAATGGCTACCCACTTCAGTATTCTTGACTGTCCATGGGAAGTCCCATGGTCCCATGGACAGAGGAGCCTGGCGGCCTATGGCCTATGGCCCATAGCATGCATGTACGTATGTGTGTGCGTATGCTATATATATATATATATATATATATATAGCATATAGTCTGTATATGGAAGTTAGTTTTCTCAGGGGAGTACAAGTACTTCAAAAAATAATCCTCTTAGAAATAAAAATAGTTTCAGGGTTAGGTCTTCCTGATTGTGGTTTCAAGCCAAGAAGTCAGAAGAATTTCCAAGTTAATCGACTCCACGCACTCACTTTTTGCTAGGGATTTTTAGAAACTTCTCAGGGTAATTCCTCACAGTTGTAGTAGAGAGATGAACTGTGTCATGTGACTATAACCCTTCAGCAGATCTTAAGGCAGGATGGCCTGGTGGGCTCTGCTGTCAGCATCCTTACCTAGTATGGCCTGGGAGGTGTCAACCACTTGGCGTTCCCTCTTCTTCAGAGCAGCCTGGAGCCAGTGATGTGTTCAGTCATGAATTCTTTGAGCAAATACTGATTAGTTTCATCCTGGGGGTTGGGGAAATAGAAGAACCTGACAATGCCTTGATCCTAAAAAACCAGTCAGTTTAATGGAGGACCTAAGATATGGCCTTAAATATCTGAAATATGATAATATTGTTTTATTCACCATTATATAACTAGCACCTATAGCTGCCGTGAAGGAACTGCTGAATAAAGCAGTATTTTTCAGATGAAAGAGTGAATGACCTCATAGCCTTAAGGTTGAAGAGTGGGCTAGTTGGAGTGGGCAGAGAAGACTTCAAGGCAGAGATTACACTTGGGGCAGGATCCTGAGGGAAAGGTAGAAATTTGAAAATGTGAATCTAATTAGGGAAAATAGCAGAGGCAGAAAAGTGAGTGGCAAAGGCTCAAAAAGAGACATCTCTGAAGTTGGAAGGGAATGGTGAATAGTTCTGCTGGAATGAAGAGTAACATGAAAGAGAAAGATGGGGATGAGGCTAGAGGTAAGATTGGACCAAACTGTGCAAGGCTCAGGAATTTAAACCACATTTTGTAGAAAGTGGGGAAATTGTACAAGTTTTAATATAGAAATGGTTTGCTATAATGAGCACTGTGCTTTAGGAATGTAAATCTGGTAGAAGTCTCCTGAGGGGTTGGAAGGGAAAGGCACAGCGACACCACTTGGGAAGAACTGCAGTGATTCCTCATGAGTTAAACTCTGATTCAGGGTGAGATAGATAAACTAGAGCAATGAGGAGAGAGGGAAGGGGCAGAAACCAGAGATTTTCGAGCGAGCCACCTGGCTGAATCAGTTAATTCAGTAACTTATTAAATCTAGAAGACAGCAGATGATAGGAGAATTTTGGTGCAGTTGCTTAGAAGGTGGTGGTTTCACTTAATAGGAGGTGGAGTAGGTTTCAGAAGGAAGGCCATTCACGGGTCTTCAGTTGTGGTCAAATTGATTATAAGTTATGGACAGGAAGATGCCCTGCAAGCAGCTGGAAATGTTATAGGTGTTGAAAAAGGAACGGCACATGGGAATAAAACTGAGGAGTCATCTGCATGGAGTAGGTAACTAGATCTAGGAGACTAACATAACCATGTGAAGAGAGTGATTATGGTAAAGATTAGAGATGGACCAACGGCATATCTCTGACAGATCTCCTTGTGAGGAGGAAGAATGCTTTAGCAGAAGTGTCTAATGCAGTGAGAAGGGAACATTTTGAGGAGAGAAGGTAACCCTTCAGAGAAGTCAAGTGGGATGAAGAACAAGAAATGGCTGATGAGTTTGGAAACATGGAGTAAATCATGACCTTTAGGCACTTATTTATTTGAGGCATAAAAGGATTAATTGCAAAGGTAATACTACTATGTGGAAGACCTGGGTTGGGAAGATCCTCTGGAGAAGGAAATGGCAACCCACTCTAGTACTGTTGCCTGGAGAATTCCATGGACCAGAGGAGCCTGGTAGGCTACAGTCCATGGAGTCGCAAAGAGCTGGACACGACTGAGCAACTTCACTTTCACTTTTCAAAGGTACTGCAGATTAAGTTGGAGTTTCAGCATTGGTGATTAGAGCTTTTCTTGTATACTTGATAAGAAAAAAAAAGAGAATGGCACTCAAGCAGGGAACAGTACTTTTTAAGAACATGTCTTATTGAATTATGGAGAAGATCAAATGAAAGAATGGTTCTGTATTTCTTGCTGTAGGGCCTGGCCCATAGATTTCAGTAAATGCTAGCCTGTACAGTTGTCATCATCATTATCAGGAAATGCATTGTTCAGAATTAAGGGAGAAGAAAGTATATGGTTTGTGGACTAAGAGTAAGGGTCCTTTGGAGAGGGAAGAAGAAGCATGATTTAAGGAGATCTTAAATAAGTATGGTGTTAAGTGCAAAAGCAGAGTGGTTAAAACCTAGAAAAGGGAACAGACCTACGTTTCTCTGAATTGGGAGCAGATAAGGAAAGTAATAGGGACATTTTGCTCCTGGGTGACAGACAGTGAGGAGAAGAGAGGTTGGAGAGCCTGCCATGCAATGCTGTCCACCTTCTCGTTAAATTCAGAGGAAGTCTCCACTGCAGATGTCTGCTTATGGCGTGAAGGGACAGAGTCAGGGTCACTCTTAAACGCTCTGCATCTGTTGGGAATCAGGTGCTGCATTAGATGCTGTAAACTGCTTCCTTTAATCCTTGTGAAAATTCAGATATTAGGGATTTGTATTCACGTTTTACAGATGAGAAAACACGTCAAAAGGTCAAGTAATGTACCCAGGATGGCATAGCTAGGAGAGGGAGGAGCCAGGATTCAAAGCCCTGTCCTTCAGACTCCAGAGCCTGTGCTCTTCATTGAAAGGGAGCCCACTGGTTTGCTGTCTTGTAGATGCGGACCTGCACAGCTTTACAATAAGGTTCTGTAGGCTGGTTATTCCTGTCAGTCACCACAGTGAATATCAAAGAAAGGCTTTTCTTAATTTGGGGAGTGCATGACTGTAAAACTGGGGTGAACCAGAAATGTGAATTCTGGACCCCTGAGTGCCCTAGTATGGCGCGGAATAGAGTGTGTGAGTTTTGACTCCTCAGTACACCAGGTGCCAGCAGTTAGGGTGGGAGGAGGGGTGTCCAGGAGGGTGTGCTGGACTGTAAGAAGAGTGCTGCTACCTTGATTTTCCAACAAGAGGATCAAAGAGTTACCTTCCCTTCTCTTTCCCACAGCTGCCCGTCCCTGCGCCTCAGCAGTCAGAGTCCTGTGACCACACTGCAGGCCCAGAACCCACACCCCAACACCTTTCTATCTACTTAGGCTAATGTTCTGTCCTGATGTAAATAGTCACATTCTCATTTAAATAGCCTAATGAGAGGGTGCACCAGGATCTAGCCAATTTTGGGGGAAGAGATAAAATAGAATATAGTTTCCCAATTTCCATCTGTCACCTAACACACTCTTGTTTTAATATCTCACCTTCCATAGATAACATTTTAGGCCTCTTATTTAATCATGAATTCACTAAAGAATTATTTATTGAATTCCCACAATATAATAAACGTTATTGTAGGCACTGGGGATGTGGCACGGAAGAAACCATTGTCCCCACTCTCACACGGCCTCTGTTCTAATGGGGAAGTTAGGCAGTAGTCATGTAAGATGTATATTATATTAAATGGTAATTAGTACAGAGGGAAATGTAAAGCAGGGGAAGCAGCAAGGAATTCAGGAATGGGAGTGATAGAAGTTTAGATAAGGGTAGGGTGAGCCATGGAAGCTTGCCAGAGAATGGCATTTCTGCAAATCCTGAAAAGTAAGAGACCGCGCAAGTATACAGCGAAGGAGTGTTCTAGGCAGAGGAGACAGCGAGTGCAGAAGCTCTCAGGTGGAAGCTGAGCTGGCAGCAGGTTATGTGACTGCCCAGAAGTAGTAACAAACAAGAGCAAAGAGGAAGTGGCTTCACATGGCCCAAGGACTGTGCGCTGTTGTAAAGACTTGGGCTTTTCAGATGGAAAGCCTTTAGAGGGTCTGGGCCTTTTTTTTTTTTTTTTTTTAATTTCTTGCCATGGAAAAATTTAATCATATATACACAAAAGACTGTAATGAGTCCTGTTGACGACTCATTCAGCTTCAACAGTTTTCACTTTTGGAGAACTTTGAGCAGAGGTGTGTCAGGATTTGGCATGACCTGACTTGAACAGGATCACCCAGAAGAACAGGCCGTGGGGAAGTGGGGGAGGCACAGGAAACATAGGAGCAAAAACTTAGGAAACTAATCATAGTGGGCTGCTGCTGCTGCTGCTAAGTCGCTTCAGTCGTGTCCAACTCTGCGCGGCCCTGTAGACGGCAGCCCGCCAGGCTCCCCCGAGTGGGCTAGTCCTCCATGAAACCAGGGAATAGTGGAGACAGAAGGAAGTGGTTAGTTTGGGGATATCTCTTAAAGATCTGACTGCTGCTGCTAAGTCGCTTCAGTCATGTCTGACTCTGTGACTAGATACCATGTATTTTATGCTTTGTTCAAAAAAAGAATTTGACACTGTACATAGTGCAGCAACAAGGGTAAGGAGATGTAGAAAAAAATGATACCCAAAGACTACTATTTTAAATTTTATTTCCTATTTAGGAATAAAGCAAATTTAAAGCAGAGCCAGCTTCCCCAAAAAACTGGCCTATAAATGAAAACACATTTGAGACACAGTTCATCCATAAATTAAAAACTTTCTATTCTTCTCATATTATTTTGTAACCATGGTTAATTGGGCCATGGAAAGGGTAAACATTTATTTGTAATTTATTAATGAGGTAGTGACACCTATTGAGGTACAAATCCCCAACCATTTCTGGAGTTAGCAAGTGTCTGGATTTCCAAGTATGATTTATAACAACTATATTTGATGTAATGAAACTGAAAATTCAAATAAAACAAACAAGAAACAAGATGTCAAAGTATGACCCAAAGAAACCCCCTCAAACTTTCTGAGTTTTGAATAGTGATTTTATTCTACTTCCCTTTGTAGTTGATGAAGCCGTCTTTGCCCATTTTGTTGTGTTTAATGGCCCAGTTTGCCCTTCTAATCTCAGGCAAACATCTAAGGGATGTATGCTGGTCAAACAAGTAGGGCAAATAAAAAAGGTGAACGAATGTGAATGAATTAATGCAAATCCAGTAGCACCACTCAGAAAACAGCCGTGTCATCAACAGTGAGTGGGGCAGAGAGGGTATTTTCACATCATTCAATCTTATACGAACACTGCAGCTACATTCAGGAGAATCAGGATGAATTCCAAGGACCTCTGGGTCTTGACTCTCTGACCTTAGGTTATGTCACTCGTTAATCTCTCTAAATTTCTGTTTTCTTATCTGCAAAATGGGGATGATAGTGCCCAAGTCTGTTTACTTCATGAGGTCTTTGGGAAACCCAGGAGAGAAGCAGCCCCTTTTTATTAAAAAAAAAGAGAGAGAGAGATTGGTGCTTCCATGGGACCTGCCGTATGCCAGACACTGTGTAGTTCTCAGAAGAGCCCTCTGAGGGAGGTCCCATTATTGGCTCATTTGTAGGCGCTTTCCGCTCAGAGAGGTTATTTAACTTGAGTAACCCCACAGAGCTGGAAGAAGAAAGAGCTGGGATTTGGTCCCAGATTGGATCAATGTGAAACCCCCTGGCTTGAAAAGAAGGAACTAACTTTACTAAGCATCTTCCTACTCTGTGCCAGAAACTATTAGATATGGTTCTGTACTATCTGTTTGATGAAGTCTACTCTGTACTTCCTGTGTCATCAACATAGGATAAGTAATAAGGAACAAAAAAATCTGACTATTTTGCATTACTAAGAGGCGGTAATTATGAAAACAATATTCTTTTCTTTCCTCCTCCTGTTCTTCTTCTTCTCCCCTTCCTTTGCCCTCCTTCTCCTTTTTCTTGTTTGTAATATGACTTGCACTCGAACAGAGGAGAATCAGTATGTGGTTTAGTAATGTCTGTGGCATGATTTTGTTTATGAAGAAAGGCTTACAAGGGGACAAGTGCACTTCTGCCATCTCACAGCTGTCTCTGAGAGCTTCTTTCCCACAGTACACACCAACAAAACCAAAACAGGTTTTTCAGGGATAACTGTTGGGTAGCAACACTGTGCTACACAGAGAGATATAAAACACTGGGCTCACTGGACATATACAGAAGAAAAAGCAATTAAGCCAAGTGGAAGCCAGTGTAATGGAAAATATGAATGGGCTTTGGAGGTGGACAGACCCAAGTTCAAAGGGCTGCCCAATCACCCCAGTTACAGGAATGGCGGCAGCTTATGTCACCCTAATGGGGCTCAGTTCCCGCGGCTGTGGAATGCGGTAGCACTACTGACCCCACGGGGCTGAAGTGAAAATTGGACGAGTTGACAAGCCCCCTTCGCTTCCATAAAAACAGAAAGTGAGGAAGTATAGAGGTATGTGCTCTGGGAACAAACAAGCGAGGTGAAACAGTAATTCTTCAGTTGCCAATAGATTTTACCATCTTCTTACTGCAATAAGCGATGTTTTCCTGCCCCATTCCATCACATTCCCCAATAAAGGACAGTAGTAGAATCTTGTGGGCTAAAGTGGTGGAATCATGGAAGATTCAGATTTCGGCTGGACCTTGGAAGAATGGGTGATTCTAGAGAGAAAAGAGAAGGAAGGGACATCCTGTGTGATGGGAACCACGTGGAGGAAGCCCTGAGGAGTGGTAGCAATTATGACTGAGGAGCTGAGGGGCAGACTCTCATCCCAGAGCTTTCCTATGTGCCCTTCTTCCTGCCAGGAATGCTCTTCTCAACCCCTGCCCACCCCATCCCTTGTTACATTCTTACTCTTCTTTCAGAGTTTGGCCCTTACTACACCCTCTCACCAGGTCAAATCTCTGTTCCTTTGGAAGTGTTTCATAGTTATGCATTTACATTTATTTGTGAGAGTTTTTAATTCGTATCGGTCCTACTCTTTAGCTTCCGTAAGAACAGGGGTTGTGTCTGTTTTTACTCAACTGTGTATCTCCCCCTCCCTGACCTACTGCAGTACATGGAACATAGAAGGGGCTTAATAAATGCTCACTGAAACAATATATACATTTTGGCTATTGGTGAGGTAATAGGCTGGATAGGAGATAGGGTATACTTTTGAGACTGCTAATCCTATTAGGTGCCAAGCTCTTAACTCATTTAATCCTTAAAAAGCAATCCTATGAAATCAGATGTATTGTTACTTTCCTTTTAAAGATGGAGAAGCTGATGTCCAGAGACCTTAACCATCCTTTCCCACTGGCCCAGCTAATAAGTGACAGCAGAGGGATTTTGAGCACAGCAGCCTTGCTTCAGAGCTCTTGGATTTAACCGCATTGCTCTGCTGCTTTAGCAGTAGAGGCCAAAGTTAGATACACGAGACAAGTCAGGGTAGATTTCTCTTTTAGAAGTGTGGAATTTTCCCTCTTCCTCCTCTCCCTCAAGTATCATCATTATCACCACTTCATGAGAAAAACTCAGAAAAGAACTACATCATGTGTGACATCTCACATTCATGTTGACTCTACATTCTGCCAAAGTGATAGGTCCAAATTAACTCAGTCCATAAACTGGACCTTTTAAAATCTGATTCTTAGAAACGTGTAGACCATGTACCTTAATCGCTGTTAAAGAACCAGTATGTACTTTTCCAGAGCATGACAGAGTTAGTTGCTTTAAATGAAAGGGGGTGATTTGACTAAGTTGGGTATTATCTGAGACCCTTGGTTTCTGTTTCTTACTCAAAAAGCAGATCTAGCCTGTGGCCATCAGTATGTATTGAGTCATAAAGCTTCTGGAAGAAAAGCTTGATTTCATCAAGGAAACCGAGGACTCCTGAGTACCTCCAAGAATGATAGCTGTTACTACAATAACATAGTTATTACTTTAAAAAAGCCCAACAAAATGTGTCACTCTGGGAAAAAAGACTTAGCCTAGAAATAGAAGTAGCCTGAATTGGTCATTTATTCAAGCCACCTGCCTTTAAACAGAATTTTTAAAAAATCACCTCACAGCAGTTGTACTATTTAAAGACCTCTGGGTAGAGGAATACATCACAATAATAAGATAGTGGTTAACTCTTGGATACTGCTGTTACATACTAGGCAGAGATCTTAAAGATTTTCATATGTGTCAATGTATTTAATCTTCATAGCAAACCTGTGAGGTCCAATTATTATCCTCATTTTACAGATGAGGAGCTGGATGCTGCCCAAGGTCACAGGGCTTGCAGATAGTGGCACTGTCTTCAAACCTAGCTAGTCTGTTCATCAAGTACATGCTCTTGGAAGCTTTCCTCTAATTGAAATCTTAACTTGTATTTAAGCCATTCGTGTTTATTAAAAGCCTGCTATACTCAGACTCTTTGAAAAATAACCCATCCTTTCTGGCAGATACAGGTGCTTTCTATAAACTTAATTTTCAAGGGAACTACTATGCAAAGAAGTAGCAGACTGAATAAAAAGAATCAGATTCTCCCCAGAACAAATGGATTTCTGAGTCAGTTGAAATAGCTGTCAGTCACTGTGGCATTTTATGAAGTATTCCCTCCCCTAAGGTGGAATTCCGTTGTCTTCATGTGCCACAGAGCCTGAAAATAGTATTTTTTGTGTGTCCCCACACTTCAGCTCTCTTCTTTCAGTTGGCATTTTGGAAAGTCCACAAAACCCAGGGCCCTCCCTGTCATTGCCTTGTGGTCTGTGTAAAAAACCAGATGATGCCATGCTGGCTTGAGCTCTTTCAAATGGATCAAACAGCGCATTAGTCATTGGCAAATTTTTCAGGCCCTTTACCTCAGAGACTACCCAGTTCCTCATTCTTGCCACCCTTCAATCATGAAGTAACAGCAAGAAAAAGATGTGAGTACTTTTTGAGGACACCTCCCACCTCTTTCCTTCAGTGCCCATGACTGATTCCTTCATCATGGTAATGCTGAAGACATCCAAAGTGATAGGGCTTAAAAAAATTTTTTTTTTAAATTATGAGAGTATGATAACATGTTTACAGGAGACTTGGAAAATACACAGCAAAGTTACATGTAGTTCCACTATATATTGCAATTATTTTTTAAGTAAATAAATTAAGATTTTTTTAGTTGGAGTTTTAATATCAAACTCTCAAAAATTAATAGGATGAATATACAGAGAAGTAGAAGGTTATAGTAGGCCTGAAAAGCACTACGAATTCAACATAATTAAGATTTATACAACTTTTCACACAACGGCAGGATACAAATTCTATTCAAGTTCCCTTAGACTATAAACTAGGAGACCCAGGAACACATCCAGAGATATAAGACCAGGTGCAAACAGTTGATGGCCTAATGGTACTGAAATCATACAGAGTCTGTTCTTTTATCACTGTGGCATTATATTAGAAATGAATATCAAAAGATATTTGTAAATAATCCCCATATTTTCTAGTGCAATTTGACTTTTACCAAGAGAGATATTTGACTTAGCTATTGAAAGCCTCAATAAAGGTAGAAGATTGAAAAAAAAAAACAGAGGGTGATTGCAGAGATGAAAGATTTAAATGAGAAATTAATATCAAAATTAGAAATTTATATCAAAGATATGTTTAAAATCCCATGTATTTGGAAATGAAATGTCCACTTTTAAAGGATAGATGTATCTAAGAAGCCAAAACAAGGAAATAGAAAATATTTGTAATAGAATAAAGATGAAAAGAGAATTTACCAGGATTTGTTGCATGCAGCTGAAGCTGCTCAAGGCAATTAAATAGAATGTGGAGTCTTGAATAAGGTATGAAAACAAATAATGGGACACTAGCCTAAAATTTTGTGAAATTTGAACAAAATCCGTGCTTTAGATTGAGGGCAGGAGGAGAAGAGGCAATAGAGGATGAGATGGTTGAATGGCATCACTGACTCAATGGGCATGGGGTTGAGCAAACTCCAGAAGATAGTGAAGGACAGGAAAGCCTGGCGTGCTGCAGTCCATGGGGTTGCAAAGAGTTGTGGACATGACTTAGAGAGTGAACAACAAAAGTTAATAATACTGTATCACATGTTAATTTCATGGTTTTTTTTCTTTTACAGCGTAGTATTTCTTTATATTCTCAGAACTGGAGTAGAGGTTTTAGCCTCATTCAGATTTTTTTAAGATCAGTAAGATAATAAACTTTCCAGACTTTTAGCAGTAATACTAGATGCTAAAATACCTGGAAGTTTATTGAAGTTTTGAGTGAATGTAAATTAGAATGTGTCGTTGTATTTGAACTAAGTTGTGATTGGGCTTTAATTGCTAGATTCCTTCTGTGTCCTGCTTAAGTGGCAAGCCTACCTGATTTCACCCAAGTGAAGCGTTTCGTCATGCCTTACACTGTTGCATTCCTGTGCTCAGTGCACTTAAAAGTGAAATTACATGGTCTATTTAATGCTCTTTCACTGTTCGTTTACTGCTGAAGAAGTCCCTGTGGAATATGCCATCATAACAAAGGCTGATTTCAGATGTCGATACCAAGACACAGAACTGGCATCAGCAACCCAGGGAGTATGTAGGGACAGCAGCCAACTTTGGAGCAAACCCAGAACTCTTCATTCCCTCTATTGCCCCCAGGGTACTTTCTACCTGTTATAAAAGGGAAAGCACTAAGTTCATAATTGGTTTTATGCCCAGGGGGCTTATTTAAGTGCTTACCTGTTGAAATTATTTATTTGTGCTTCAAGGGGGTAAAAACCTAATTAATCCTAAACATGCTTTGTGATTAGCTTGCTCTGCAAGGACTGGAGGCCATTCTCGCAGATCGCCTTGCTCCTTGGAAAGGGTTGCAAAGCAAGATTTGCAACACTTCTGAGCCAGGGTTCAGGCAGACAGGCCCTGTCTTTCCAGTGGAGCTACACTACAGACCCACAGGCAATCTGACCTTTGCTTAGAAAGGGAACTTCTTTCTCCCAGAAGCGTCTGGGGCATAATCCCAGCTCTAATCAACTTTTCCTCAACCCTGCAATGGGAGATTAGATTGGGGAAAAAAATCTGTACTGAAAAACTCCTAACAAAATCATGCCTCAAAGGAATGTAAATCTATGAGATGGTATTTATAGTAGAAATAGATGATTTGAAAAGGATTTGGTCCTTTTCCAAGAAATTTTACTAGCAAGTATAGGTTCTTCCTCAAGTTTATATCAGAAAGACATCATTCAAGGACCCATGGCCACATGAGATTTGTGTCTCCTTAGCTTTTCATCTGAGCTAAGGGCTGCTTGTGCAGATTAAAATATTTCCAATAATTGCATAGTTGGGAGATCCTCACTTTCAGTCATATGCTTCCTCAAGAAGAGATAATATGAGTTAAAGAGATGGAGTGACCAGCTCTTCTCAACGTTAGACTGAAAGTCTTACACCCCAGGAAATGTTCTTGGTCCCAGGCAAACCAGGATGGCTGATCACCCTTTGAGGAAACAGAACGCATTTCCAAGTTTAGGTGAATTTATCCCAGGATTCTGACTTATAATATTCAAGAATGTAAAAATAAGGTCATTGATGTTTTCTGTTAGTATGATTTTAGTGTTGTGGTTGTCTCAAGGAAAGAATATGTGATCTACTGTAGGAGGCTGGAGGACCAGCTAGAGGAGAAATGGTGCCCAAGCTCTTGTTACTTAAAATGTCATCATCTCCATAGGATGTCCTTTCTGTTACTGTTGTCATCATTTTAAAGGTACAACAATGAAAATACAAATTACTTTAAATGGAGAAATCTGATTTTATAAAACAAGAGCTTAAACCGGTGTCAGATCTAAGGATTTGTACTTAGGGAGCACACTTTTTTTAAATTAAAGAAACAGATCACTGCAGGCCATGGGCTTGGGTGTCTGTGGCCAACCCTTGTGGCCTGGTCCCTGGGTAAGACTCTCTCCTGCCTCATCTCATGGCAGGTTAGGAAGGACTCTTTCCATGCAACTCTTTCCTTCTCTTGATTTCCATCCGTCAGTCACTCCCAGTACCGTTTTCATTGATCTTGGACTCAGCATTTATGACCTAAAATGCAGTGCGGGTGCAGATGAAAACGTGTTCTTGGTTAATAGGAAGAGGGTGCTTAATGGCTACACAGCATCCTCTGAGATGTGCTCTTCCTTTCAGCTTTAACAAGACATATGTATTTTAAATGGTCTGCTTCTTGAAGAGTATCTTTCACATCCAAAACAAATACCACTCGTGTTTTATTTCCATCCCATCATTTGTTCATCACATATGTTTTCACAACCAAGCTGTGGCTGTATACGTACAGATAGGCTAATTTGATATCATACTTTTTCTACTTCCTAGCTTGTCTTAGCGTTTTCCCATGTTGTGATATAGTCAGATATGCTAACTTTGAAATGTGCTTCTTATATAGATCTGCAACTATGTGGGACCTGCAAAAGTTATTGTTCAGTTGGTCACAAATGGAAAAAACATCCACCTGCATGCACACAGCCTGGTGGGAAAACATTGTGAGGATGGCGTCTGCACTGTGACAGCCGGGCCCAAGGACATGGTGGTCGGGTAAGTGAGGGTGTGTGTTGTTGTAGAAGGGAGGAGCAGATCGAACATGGCACCTGCGGACTTGGACTGGACAGGCCTTTTTCGTTAGGGGTCTTTTCAAGACCCTCAGAGAGTCTTAGAATATGAAAATTTGAGCTGTCACTTGCACTCTAGGAGTAAGCTGCCCACTTGTCTGAGACTTTCCTGAGACATTTCACTTTATACCTGTTGTCCTGGCCTAATTATTTATAGCACCCTTTTTCATTCTCAGAAGTATCCCAGATTGGATGATGAATTATACAGTCAGTTGACCTATGAGGCATTTGTGCCACTTTTAGCAGTATTTTCCTTCTAGAAATAAAGATATGGACAAATTAGAAGAAAACTAGCTATAGCGGAAATCAGTACTTTATGGATGATTTCATACCCTTGATGATTCGTTTAATGAACTATTGACTATAGATTTGCATTGTGAACATTTTGTGCAAACAGTGGGTTTTATTTCAGTTCTGTGCTGCTATAAAAAGTAGGCCCAGAAATGATATGACACATAAGAACTTAATTTCCAAAATATACGAACAACTCATTCAACTCAACGTCAAAGAAAGCAAACAACCTGATTGAAAAGATGGGCAGAAGACCTGATAGTTCTCCAAAGAAGACATGCAGATGGCCAACAAGCGTCTGAAAAGATGCTTGATCTGGCTAATTATCAGGGAAATGCAAAGCAGAACCACAATGAAGTACTACGTGTACCTACAGAATGGCTATCATCAAAAAGAATACAAAACACAAATGCTGGTGAGGATGTGGGGAAAAGGGTGAGAAGGTAAGTTGGTACAGTCACTGTGGAAAACAATATGGAAGTTTATCAAAAAACTAAAACTAGAACTGCCATATGACCCAGCAATTCCACCCCTGGGTTCTGTAAAAACAAAACACTAATTCAAAAAGAAACATGTATCCCGGGGTTCATGGCAGCATTATTTATGATTGCTAAGATATGGAAACAACGTAACTATCCATCAGCAGATGAGTGGACTGTGAAGATGTGCTGTGTACACACACATGCACACACAATGGAATGCTACCCAGCCATAAAAAAGGGTGAACTTTTACCATTTGCATCAACATGGATAGACCTGGAAGGTATTATGCTAAGTGAAGTAAGTCAGACAAAGAAAGACAAAGACTGTATGGTATCACTCATATGCGGAATCTAAAAAATAAACTAGTAAGTACGACGGAGAAGGCAATGACACCCCACTCCAGTACTCTTACCTGGAAAATCCCATGGACAGAGGAGCCTGGTGGGCTGCAGTCCATGGGGTTGCTAAGAGTCAGACATGACTGAGCGACTTCACTTTCCCTTTTCACTTCATGCATTGGAGAAGGAAATGGCAACCCACTCCAGAGTTCTTGCCTGGAGAATCCCAGGGACAAGGGAGCCTGGTGGGCTGCCATCTGTGGTGTTGCACAGAGTTGGACACGACTGAAGCGACTTAGCAGCAGCAGCAGCAGCAGCAGCAATAAGTACAATGACAAAAAAACAGACTCACAGTTATAAGAGAACAAATAAGTGGTTATCAGTGGGGAGAAGGAAGACAAGAGGGAGGGACAGGATAGGGGTAGGTATAAAATAAGCTACAAGGATATATTGTAAAACATGGGGAGCATAACCAGTATTTTATAATAACTGTAAGTGAGGGCTTCCCTTAAGGCTCAGATGGTAAAAAGTCCACCTGCAATGTGGGAGATCTGGGTTCAGTCTCTGGGTTGGGAAGATCCCTTGGAGGAGGGCATGGCAATCCACTCCAGTATTCTTGCCTGGAGAATCCCACAGACAGAGGAGCCTGGTGGGCTACAGTCCATGGGGTCACACAGAGTCAGACATGACTGAGCAGCTAACACACAACACACACACAACCTTAAAAAAATTTTAATCACTATAGTGTAGACCTATAACACATAATATTGCAACCATACTTCAATTTTTTGGAAAAGTGTGCACAACCAAGAATTACAAATTTGCTTTGGCTTTCAATAGACTTGAAATGTAAATACAAAGTGACATATCCACTTAAGGTTGGTCAGACAGATAAAACAAGCCATTTTTTTCTTTTTTAAAACAGTCTTCTGGTGGGATCTTTCCAGACCATATATTGAACCTGTGTCTCCTGCATTGGCACGGAGATTTTTTATACTGAGCCACTTAGCGAAGCCTTGAAACAAGCCATTTTTAATGAATGAAGTATTACAGAAATAAATTCAATTTCAAAAGAAATTTTTAATTCAATTTGTGTAATTTCCAGGAATATCTTTCAGGGCTTCCTGATACTGGTTTAAATAGTTTATGTTAAAATCCCATTTAATCTTGACTATTCACTCAAAAGAAAAGAATTGTTTAAATGAACTGTAATTAAGCTCATGGTAACATTTCAGGCTTTGAATTCCGATCAGGTTTCAAGTTGGTTGGTATTGGGGAGGTTGAGCTTTCATGTTCCTGGGTATTTCTTTGTTTGACTGTTAAAATTTTCAAGTGTGAAAAACCTAGAGAGAGAGCTTTCTTTTAAGTCACTAAAATCTGATTCTTTTGATGTCAGGGAAAAAAAAGACTCTAGATTGGAGGAAGGAGCCTAAATTGATTTGAAAAATTCAACTGTGCTTTAAATGAACTTGTTTCAACATCCTCTTAAAAGACTGGTCCGTTTCCTGTAGTGTGTCACAGTTGGTTCATGGTCTGTTTGGAATACCCTTACAGTTCCTGACTGACCTCTGGAGAGCTTTGAAACGCAGGGTAAATGTCAGAGTTTCAGACAGATCGGTCACTTAGTATCTCTGCAAATTTACTCCAATAGGCTATTGTCAGTTTGAAGTGTTTATTCTCTTTGGTCCTGTTTAATCTGGGTGATAATCATATGCTTCAGAGGAAATTATAGATGAAGTTCCCTACTAATAATGTTTGTTATTATAAATATTCCAGTATGTTGTCTGTAATTTGGTGTTTCTGTGGTTTGCCTTAGTAGTCTTTGAGGATTTTAGAAGAAACTAATACTTATTTAATTTGGGTCCTACAGCAGCAGTCAAAGTAAATTCTCTGTCTCCAAGCGAAGTGAGGAAATGCATTACTTACTCTCTTTTAGTGCTGGCATAGCGGGTTTGATAGTTGGAAGAATTCATTCAACAAACAGTTTGAGCATCTGAACTTATAAATATGGTCATAGAGATGTCTGGTCATAGCTCTGCAGGATTTTTTTTAATACTGTGCAGTTTTACTAAAAATGTAATCAAGAGCAAATTCCCATTGGCTATCTGTTTTACATGTGGTATTATGTTTCCATGTTGCTCTTTCCATACAGCTCACCCTCTGCCTCCTCCTCGCCCCCTGTGTCCATAAGTCTGTTCTCTATGTCTGTTTCTCCATTGCTGCCCTAAAAGTAAATCCATCAGTATCATCTTTCTAGATTACATATATATGCATTAGGATACAGTATTTATCTTTCTCTTTCTGACTCAGACAGGGGCTCTGTAACCATCTGGAGGGGTGGGGCAGGGAGGGAGATGGGAGGGAGGTTCAAAAGGGAGGGGACATATGCATACCTCTGGCTGATACTTGTTGATGTTTGACAGAAACAACAAAATTCTGTAAAGCAATTATCCTTCAATTAAAAAATAAGTAAATTTAAAAAAATGTAATCAAGAGGATGCTATGAGAGTTACGTTAGATTAGGGTGGTGGTGGTGTTCAGTCACTCAGTTGTGTCCGATCCTTTGCGACCCCATGGAGTGCAACATGCCAGGCCTCCCTGTCCATCATCAACTCCTGGAGTTTACTCAGACTCATGTCCATTGAGTCGGTGATGCTATCCAACCATCTCATCCTCTGTTATCCCCTTCTCCTGCCTTCAATCTTTCCCAGCATCAAGGTCTTTTTTAATGAGTCAGCTCTTCACACCAGGTGGCCAAAGTATTGGAGCTTCAGCTTCAGCATCAGTCCTTCCAATGACTATTCAAAGTTGATTTCCTTTGGGATTGACTGATTTGATCTCCTTGCAGTCCAACAGACTCTCAAGAGTCTTTCTCCAGCACCATAATCCAAAACCATCAATTCTTTGGCTCTCAGACTTCTTTATGGTCCAACTCTTACATCCATACATGACTACTGGAAAAACCATAGCTTTCACTATACAGACCTTTGTAGGCAAGGTAATGTCTCTGCTTTTCAATACACTGTCTGGGTTTGTCATAGCTTTTCTTCCAAGGAGCAAGCGTCTTTTGATTTCATGGCTGCGATTGCCATCTGCAATGACTTTAGAGCCCAAGAAAATAAAGTCTGTCACTGTTTTCATTGTTTCCCCATCTATTTGTCATGAGGTGATGGGACCAGATGCCATGATGTTAGTTTTTTGAATGTTGAGTTTAAGCCAGCTTTTTCAGTCTCCTCTTTCTCCTTCATCAAGAGGCTCTTTAATTTCCTCTTCGCTTTCTCCCTTAAGGGTGGTGTCTTCTGCATATCTGAGGTTATTAACGTTTCTTCTGGCAATCTTGATTCCAGCTTGTGCTTCATCCAGCCCAGCATTTCAAATGATGTACTCCACATATAAGTTAAACAGGGTGACAATATACAGCCTTGACGTACTCCTTTCCCAATTTTGAAAACTCCTTTCCCCATTTTGAAACAGTCCATTGTTCTATGTTCCATGTAGATTCGGTAGCCTTTCCTGTTCAGCGTGCTGTGAAACCTTGGTACTCCTTTCATAATTTGACTTTTAACAGAGCAACTTTTGCCTAGAGTGTTTCCCAGAATACAGTGTTTCCTTCATGATTCATTTGTCTCGCTTATTTTTTGTTAAGTTTCTAATATGAGAACCTGTCACATTTTAGTAGAAAGAGTCTCATGCTAGTGGTCTGGAAACCAGAGTTCTGTTTGCAGTTCTGTCACTTTCAACTGCAGGACTAGGGGTAATATGCATGACCTCTTGGGGACATTAATTTCTTCTCTTATGCAGTCTGAGAGTTAGGCCACAGAATCTACCTCCAGGCGCTTAACATCCAAGTTCTATACTGAACATTAGGTAGTCTTATGAAATAACATGAGCCGACTTGCACATGAGTATTTAAAGGATGTCATCGATTATTCTTATTTAGTTCTAACTTGTAGGTAAGACTAGCACATAGGGAAATTTAGGAAGATAGCCAGAGTTACTCCTCAGACTTGTCAATACTAGAAATGAAACCCTGATAAGCTGTTTCCAGTGGAACAGTTTAGGTTAAAAGGATAGATTCATAAGCAGGGCATCAATCCAACATAATCAAAAAAGACATATGGAAAATGACCCTGGGAGGATAAATAACCTTTATTACCAAAACCAAATTATCAAAGTCAAAAGAATGACCTTTCCTTGGAGTGTTTCTCTTAACTCTCAGCCTGAGTTCTCAATAAAATTTAATTTCTATGTTCAAAGGTATTTTGTTATCTATATTAAAATATTCATGTTTTAGATAACTAAGTCATATTATACATTTGATTGCTGTAATGTGGAGGGGTGAGTAACTTTTTAAACTAACTTTAATTTTGACTTTTTGTCAATATTTCCTACTCCTTTAGTCAGCCCTTAGTGCTTATCCTCATAAAAATAATCTTAGTTTGGTGTTTTATTTTCAGTCTTAAATATCAGCAGTTCATTTCAACAACATTTTCATTCTCTGAAATATGCATTCAGTGGAAACTGTTACTTCACTTTGCTTTAAGCCACCTTCCTCACCAATAATCACCACACCCTCTGCTTGCTTCCTGGCAGCCCTGATTTAGAGAGATGTGAAGTTTTTTTCTTTTTTTTTTAAACTAATATTTCCAGCATATACCAATGGCAAGCTCTCAAAGTAGATATATAGATATAAAACGCAGAAGAGAAATGAGGCGAAGTAAGGCAGACCACATTAAACTGCTGTTTTTGTAGATCCAGAAACAGTTGACTTGGCTGGTTCGTATGGTTCAACCTTAATACACAGAAACGGAGCTATTTGGAGAAAATGGACAAGATCTGGACTGCGATTGGTAGTATCCAGTTTCCAAGCTTGGGTGTGTATTGTGAGTTGAATTGGGCTGCTTTTAAGTCTCTGGCCTGCTGTGACATCATTTTAGAGGAAGAAAGGCCAGATGGAGGAGCTACTTTAGAATCCCAGTGCAAGGACTTGGGGATTTGATCCTAGCGAGAGGGCAGAGGCAGTTCCCAGATGATTATAATGATAGAAATGTCTGGCATAGTGCAGATTTCAAACTTGCCTGCTAAATAAAGTCACCTTTGATCACTTTTTACTGATGCCAAGCCCTGTGTCCAGAGATTCTGATCTCATTGCCTCGTCATCGTGCAGAGCAGTGGTTCACAAACTTTAGGGGCCATCAGAATCACCTGGAGGGTTTGCTGAAACATAGATGGCTGAGGCTCACCCCTCAGAGTTTCTGGTTCAGTAGGCTTGGGATAAGGCCCAGGAATAAGCACTTTAATAAATTCTCAGGTAATGCTGCTGGTCTAGAGAGTACACTTTGAAAGCCATTTATGTATGGCGTTTTGACTAAGAGGCAGGATTGTGGTTCCAGTCCAATTAGCAGAAAGATAACCTTTCTTCATTAAATTTTTGAAATTAAATATTGTAACATTCACTTTTTAAAGTGTACAGTTCTAATTTTGATAAATACTAGTATAATCACAGTCAAGGTAGAGAATAGTTTCATCACCTCCTGAAAATCACTGTGTGACCTTTTAGAGTCAAATTCTTCTCCAGCTCTAGGCCCTGGCAACCTCTGGTCTGTTTTCTACCCCTATAATTTTGCCTTTTCCATGATGACATACAAATGCAATAATACAGTGTGTAGCCTTTTTGAATCTGGCCTATTTCACATAGCATAATGTATTTCAGATTCCTCTAGGTTGCTGTGTACATCAGTAGTTTATTCTTTTTAATTATTAGGTAGCATTACATTGTTGTGTTGGTATATCAGTTTGTTTATCTACCTGTTGAAGAATATTTGGTTTGTTTCTAGTTTTTCAGAACAAAGCCACTTTTGTGTGTGAACAGAAGTTGTAATTTTTCTTGGCTTGGGCAAATACTGAGGAATGGAATTGTAGGGACTTGTGCTAAGAGTTCACGTATCTTGAGAAACTGCCAAATTGCTTTCCAAAGTGACTGTACCCTTTTATGTTCTCATTTGTTAACATTTATGATCCTCTCAGTTTTTTCTCGGAGAAGGCAATGGCACCCCACTCCAGTACTCTTGCCTGGAAAATCCCATGGACGGACGAGCCTGGTAGGCTGCAGTCCATGGGGTCGCTAAGAGTCGGACACAACTGAGCGACTTCCCTTTCACTTTTCACTTTCATGCATTGGAGAAGGAAATGGCAACCCACTCCAGTGTTCTTGCCTGGAGAATCCCAGGGACAGAGGAGCCTAGCGGGCTGCCGTCTATGGTGTCGCACAGAGTTGGACACGGCTGAAGCGACTTAGCAGTAGCAGTAGCAGCAGTAGCAGTTTTTTCTGTTTCATGAGCTAATAATAATAATATCTGATCTCATTTTTGTTTTGCATTTTATTATAGAAATTTCCAAACATATACAAAAGTAGAAAGATTAGCATGATGAGCCTTCATTGTACCCATCACTCACCTTCAACAATTAATTATTACATGGCCAGTCTTGATTTAAATACATTCTTACCTAGGTAGCTTCGTTATTGATGTCTGATTGGGTTCCACTGTGGTAAGGAAGTATTTGGTATGAGTTGACTCCTTTTAAATGTGTTGAAGCTTGTTTTTTGGATGGAATATGGTCTGTCTTGGTATATGTGTTCCTTGTGCACTTAAAAAGAGTGTTTAGCATGATCACATTGAATGCATGTTCTATAAATATCAATTAGGTTGTTTGTTCAAGGCTTTTGTTTCTTTACTAATTTTCTCTCTACTGTTCTATCAATTATTAAGAGTATTGGAATCTCTGACTATATTCATAGATGCATCTGTTTCCCTTTTCAGTTCTATAAGATTGTGCTTTTTATGTTGTGAAGCTCTTTTATTCGATGTATTAATGTTTAGGATTCTTATGTCCTCTTAAGAATCAATCCCTTTATCATTATGAAATTACCTTTTTTATTCCTGGTAATATTCTTTGCTCTGAAATCTACCTTGACTGAGACTAACATAGTTACTTCAGCTTTCTTTTGAATAATGTTACCTTGAAACATTTTCCCCATCTGCTCAGTTTAGTGTTTTTGTGTCTTTATATTAAAAATAAATTTGCACTACATATAGTTGGGTGTTTTTATTCAGTCTGACACTCTCTGTCTTTCAGTGGGTGTTAAGTGATTTTTATTTAATATGATTACTGATATGGCTGTGTTTAAATCTACCATCTTGCTGTTTGTTTTCTGCTTATCACATCTTTTCTTTGTTCTTTTTTTCCTCTTTTTCTGCCTCTTAGATTACTTGATTATTTGTTATTTCATTTATCTCCTTTTAGGTTTATACCTATTTGTATTTGTTAGCAATCTTTTTATGTTTATACTATACATCTTTAACTTATCGTAGTCTACCTTCAAAAAGCACTATACCTCTTTACTTACAGCATGTTAGCAGTATACTTTCATCTTCCCTCTTTCGGCCTTCTTGCTATTATGTCATATGTTTTATATCTGCGTATGTTATTGATATAAATCCCACCATATATTGTTTTTTATTTTTGCTTTAAATTATCAATTACCTTTTAAAGAAACTTTTAAATAAGGAAAAAAATATTTTATACTTAGCCATGTATTGACTTTTTTTCAAACTTTTTTTTTTTTAACTACTGGTGTGCTGCTAAATTCTTTCAATTTGTACATCTTAAAGTCTTTATTTTGCCTTTGTTTTTCAAAGATATTTTTGAGGAGGTAGAATTATAGGGTTTTCTTGCATGTCCTTAAAGGACACTGCTCCACTGTTTCCTGGCTTTCCTTGCTTCCAAAAAGTCTCCTGTCATTATTACATCTTTATTCCTCCGTAAATCATGTGTCAGGGTTTTTCTCTATCAGCTAGTTTTCAGCAGTTTGATTATGTTAAGCTTTAGTGTCATATTCTTCGTGTTTCTTGTTCTTTGTGGTTTATTGAGATTCTTGAATCTCTGGGTTTCAATTTTTACTGAATTTTAAAACTTTTCAGCCATTATTTTTTAAATACTTTTCCCATACACTGCTGTTTTTTTCTCCTCTTCTATAACATCAGTCTCATGTATTTGGCCATTTAAAATTGTACCGCAGCTATGAATGATCTGTTCTTTTTCACTTTTTTTCTGTTTCATTTCAGATAGTTCTATTACTGTGTCCTCAAGGTCACTAAACATTTTGTCTATGGTGTCTAAATTGTTCTTAATTTCATCTAGTGTATTTTTCTTCCCAAACACTGTAATTTTCATCTCTACAGGCTTTGGGGGGGAATCTTGCAGATATTTTTGAGCATTGGGATAAAGTTAAATTTGAGACTAATTTGGCCCTTTCTAGACTTACTTTTAAGCCTTTTTGAGGGAGACCAGAGCAGACTTTAATCTAGGGTTAACTTGAAACCATTACTAAGGCGATGTCTTTCTAACTGTCCACTCTAATCCTTCATGCTTCACGAGATTTCTTGGACGATTCTAGCCCTGCGTGTGCTCCAGGAGGAGCTGCATCTCTGCTTTGATCGTTCCTTTCCCAGCCTTGGGTCATGTCCTTGCACTCGTGCTCTAGGTGTCTCTCTGTGTGGGATCCTTTCCTCACTGATGTCTGCCCATGAATTCTACCCTCGTTGGTCTCCTGTCTCCTCAACTCAGGGAGATCAGCAGGCTCTATTTAAGCTGCCCCTCCCTATGCTGCAGCCTGGAAGCTCTCTCTAGATATTAGCGCAGCATAATTTGAAGACTCACCTTCTTTGTCTTCCTTTCCTCTAGGTTCTCTGTCCTAAGCCATCTATTGTCCAGGGTATGAAAACTATTTTTTGTTGTTTAGAGTGAGAAGCTTAAATGGTCTTTGTTGCTCTACTGTAACCTAAAGCAGAAGACTGACTTCTGTATTATTTCATTTGTTACCAGAGTAAATCCATTATTCATGTAATAATCCTGGAGAAGGAAATGGCAACCCACTCCAGTATTCTTGCCTAGAAGATTCCATGGACAGAGGAACCTAGCTGGCTACAGTCTATGGGGTCGCAAATAGACACGACTGAGTGACTCAGTTCAGTTAAGTTGCTCAGTCGTGTCCGACTCTTTGCGACCCCATGAATCTCAGCACGCCAGGCCTCCCTGTCCATCACCATCTCCCAGAGTTCACTCAGACTCACATCCATCAAGTCCGTGATGCCATCCAGCCATCTCATCCTCAGTTGTCCCCTTCTCCTCCTGCCCCCAATCCCTCCCAGCATCAGGGTCCTTTCCAATGAGTCAACTCTTTGCATGAGGTGGCCAAAGTACTGGAGCTTCAGCTTTAGCATCATTCCTTCCAAAGAAATCCCAGGGTTGATCTCCTTCAGAATGGACTGGTTGGATCTCCTTGCAGTCCAAGGGACTCTCAAGAGTCTTCTCCAACACCACAGTTCAAAAGCATCAGTTCTTCGGCGCTCAGCCTTCTTCACAGTCCAACTCTCACATCCATACATGACCACTGGAAAAACCATAGCCTTGACTAGACGGACCTTAGTCGGCAAAATGATGTCTCTGCTTTTGAATATACTGTCTAGGTTGGTCATAACTTTTCTTCCAAGGAGTAGGCGTCTTTTAATTTCATGGCTGCAGTCACCATCTGCAGTGATTTTGGAGCCCTAAAAAATAAAGTCTGACACTGTTTCCACCGTTTCCCCATCTATTTCCCATTAAGTGATGGGACCAGATGCCATGATCTTCGTTTTCTGAATGTTGAGCTTTAAGCCAACTTTTTCACGCTCCTCTTTCACTTTCATCAAGAGGCTTTTTAGCTCCTCTTCACTTTCTGCCATAAGGGTGGTGTCATCTGCATATCTGAGGTTATTGATATTTCTCCCAGCAATCTTGATTCCAGCTTGTGTTTCTTCCAGCCCAGGATTTCTCATGATGCACTCTGCATAGAAGTTAAATAAGCAGGGTGACAATATACAGCCTTGACGTACTCCTTTTCCTATTTGGAACCAGTCTGTTGTTCCATGTCCAGTTCTAACTGTTGCTTCCTGACCTGCATACAGATTTCTCAAGAGGCAGGTCAGGTGATCTGGTATTCCCATCTCTTTCAGAATTTTCCAGTTTATTGGGATCCACAGTCAAAGGTTTTGGCATAGTCAATAAAGCAGAAATAGATGTTTTTCTGGAACTCTCTTTCTATTTCCATGATCCAGCGGATGTTGGCAATTTGATTTCTGGTTCCTCTGTTCTTGCTAAAACCAGCTTGAACATCAGGGAGTTCACGACTGAGTGACTTAACACTTCATGTAGTAACAATGATGTCTTATCCACAGGGATTAAATTAGATAATATACATGAAAAGCCCTTTATAGACGGTGAAGTGTAAAGTGCTACACTATCTTTGTCACTGCTGTTGCCTTGGCATTAGCCTTGTTTTGCTGTCGTTATAGACGTCCTGAATAGTAGTAAGGACTAGCAGGCCAGAATATGGAGGTGCTTTTTCTGAGAATCTGACTGTTCCTCCTCACTTACCAGTTTATCATAGTGCATATTTTTCTGTGCTGGATTAATTCCTGCATTTACTCATCCAACAGACATTTATTAAATACCCAGTGTCAAGCACTGTTCTTGGCACCAGATACCTCTGCTCTCCAGGAGGTTATATTTTGTATTTTCTTTTCTCTGTGTGTCTCCGCTGTCCTACATTTTTTCATCACTGTGTGGACCCCTGTCTCATTTCGTATCTGAGCCTCTGTCTGAGTGCTCATCTCATTCTGCCTTTACCTCATGTATTTTCTTTGTCTAGTTTGTCTGGCCTTCCAACATTATCTTATTCTTTATTTCATTTGATCCAGTTGTCATAATATTTCTATCTTTCCTTTACTAATATTTTTTTTTCCTTCCAAGTAAAAGCCAGAGAAAAAGAAGGGCCCTTACAGAAGCTTACAAGACTTTAAAAGATCTGTGCCCCGCTTATTTCTTTGAACTTCTCACATACAGCTATATGTGCTGATGACTGCTTGCCTGTCTTAACTCCAGCCACAGTGGCCTCCTTGCCGTTGTTGTCTCGTTGGCCAGCCATGGTCCTACTTCAGGGTCTCTGCACTTACTGTTCCTTCCATCTTCGACATGCTTTTTCTGCATATCCATGTCCCAACCCACATTTCCTTGAAGTCTTGGCTCAGTTGACATCTTTTCAGTGAGGCCCTTTCTGGCCTCTCCCTATTTAAAAAAATATTTTTTTAATTTTTAGAAATATTTATTTTTAGAAATACCGATTTTGCTATGTCCAGTCTTAGTTGCAACATGTGAACTCTTAGTTAGGCATGTGGGATCTAGTTCCCTGACTAGGGATAGAACCTGAGCCCCTGCATTTCTAACTCAAAGAGTCCTAGCCACCAGACCACCAGGGATGTCCTGTCTCCAAAATTATAAGTGTTATGCCTTCTACTTCTACCCTTCCTGTTTCCCATTCCTTCTTCATGTTTCTTGGTAACACTTTTTACCTTTTAAATTATAAACTTACTTGTTTGTTTTCTCTCTGTTGTTGCCCTGTTTTCTCTCTGTTGTTACAGCAACATATGAACTCTATGAAGTTAGGGATTCCTTGACTGTTGCCAGAAGCACCCAGGACACTGCCTGGCACTAGGGAGCAAAATAAATATTTGTTGAGTGAGTCTCCTTGGTACAGTTTGGTTTTTTTTTTAACTTGTTATATTAGATTTAATGAACACACTTCTTTGTTTCATGTACTTTATTTTAAAAAGTGAATTACTTGCTGGAACACTTCATATGTTTTCTTAAAAATCCCTTGAATTGCTTTAATGAGCATATTTTGTTCTATAGATATGTAACCTTTGTCATATAAAAGCTTCTCTACCCCTGATTACAGGTGAACCTCAAGACTGAGTGCATGTGGAGAGTAGACATTCTAGTGATCATAAATAATTCCAACCTTAGAGATAGCCCAGAAGGAGATGGGGTTCTAGGTAGACTTTAAATCCCATCAAGGCCCTAGGATGATCCACAAGGGAAAAATAATCTTCCAAATATAGTATTTCACATATTATTTTTTTAAAGTTTGTAAAGTTAGTATATCTGGAATTAAAATTTCCTTTTATACAACTCTCCTAGAAAATACTTTAAAATGAGTCTAGGTGAAACTTTCTTATTAAGGTATGTATACCCATAATTTGCAAGTCTAATAAGCTTTGAAAACCAGAAGATTTTTCGAAGTTTACCACAGCCTGATTTGGTGGCAAAACCCAGCCTGACCTGACGTGCAGCTGGTGGTAGTATGACTGAGGGTCTGTGCCTATTTTCTCAATCCGCTTTGTTAAAGTAAAACAGGACTCTAGTCTCTGTCTGCCTAACTTTTGGTTGTTGTTGCCGTTACTGTTTTTCCTCCAGCTTTGCAAACCTGGGTATACTTCATGTGACAAAGAAAAAAGTATTTGAAACACTGGAAGCAAGAATGACAGACGCCTGTATAAGGGGCTATAATCCCGGGCTTTTGGTGCATCCTGATCTTGCCTATTTGCAGGCAGAAGGTGGAGGAGACCGGCAGCTCACAGGTGAGTGTCCCTCCCAGCCTTGGTCCTTTGAGAGCTCTGGTTCTCCCCCTGGGTGTAGACCTGGAGCTCATCTCACCCTCAGTCTGTGCCCCAGGCTGCTCCCACCCTGTCACCACTCAGAAACCTCTGATGGCATCTTGCTACTTCTAGAATAACCTCTGTACTGCCATAGCCGAGCATATCAAGCCTGACTCCAGCCCCCTTTCCAGCTTTATCTCAGGTTCCACCTGGTACCCACCTCCTCCCATCACCTCCTCAAACACTGATGCACTCCTGCCTCTACCTAAAATACCACCTTTCCCTCTACAGCCTGTCAAAACCAGTTCAGAATTCAAGATTCAAAGAACGCCTCCTTTGTTATAACTCCTCCAGCTCACCTGATCATGAGGAATCTTCCTTTCTTTGTGCTCTCAGGCACATTATAAGCTATCCTCTATCATAAAGAAATGCTATGATTTTATATTTTCCTGCCGTTGCTTGTGTTTTTTCTTTCAACCCCAGGCTTTGTCCCTCAACACGTGCCATTTTGCTTCTCTGTGTTGTCCTTCCATCGAGCCATCCTGCCACCAGTTCATACTCAGGTGCCCCAAAAGCAGGCATCCTCTTCCCATCACCACGTTCTGTCTTCTGATACTCGTCCTCGAAACCTCCACGCCATCTTTGAGGCCCCTCCTCACCTCTGCTGCCTCTCTACCCAGTGTGTGACCGGCTCCTCTGTGCTCTGTGGGGTTCCGTTCCTCATGGCAATTTTTTGTTGCTCTCTCTGTCCCTTGCTACTTCTAATCTGGTTTATGTCCTCTGACCAGACGGATCTTACTACAGCCTGCACATCACCACTATTCAGGGTCTCCCTGTTGCCTACAAAATCCAAATTCCGGACCCTGGCATCTTAGGCATCCCGAGAGCTGGCCCCAGTCTGCATTTCCAACTGTCTCCCACAACACTCCTTCTTGTCAAATCGAACCGCTCCATACAAGCACCATGATTTCTCTCTTCCTCTCCTTGGCACATTCTTTCTCTTCCTGGGATGTCTTTATTCATTCTCTTCCTGAGTTCAAGTTCTACTATCCTTTCAAGATTCAGGGCAATGACTCTTCTGCTCCAAAGCCTCTGGATTCTCCCCTCCTTTGAGGTTTTGTATCACTTAAACTGTAGCTCTTTTGTAGTACGCTTCACTTGAATTATCACCTCTTGTGATATTATAAGTTACGTACAGTCATGTCCGTCAACAAGAAAGCTCCATCAGGGGGAAAGGAGCCAAACGCAGTTGAGTTACTCGGCTCCTTAACTGCACGTTTTGAGTCCTACTTGCTACTGTGCTGGGAGCTATGGGACGAATACAGCTTTGGGGATATTTAATATCCTTTGTAAATATTTTATTTATTTTTTAATTGGTGGAAAATTTCTTTACAGTTTTGTGTTGGTTTCTGCCATACACCAGTGCAGATCAGTCATGATTATGTACATAATCCCCTCCCTTCTGAGCCTGTCTCCCCTCCCTCCACCCTCACCCCTCTAGATTGTCACAGAGCACCAGGCTGGGCTCCCTGTGTTCTTTAGCAACTTCCCACTATCTGTTTTACCCATGATAGTGTATATATATTTATCAGTGCTGAAATGTTTAATTTCACGTTCCTCAACACAACTGAGGCATAGTCAGCTTACTCCTCTCTATTTCCATCACACCCTTTGTGTCTTGGGAGAGGTCAGGGGATAATAGGAAAGGAATGAGGTCATTTGTCACATACAGGACAGTTTTCACTGTGATCCAGAGACAATGCAAGCCTTCTTCTGGTGCCTTTATGTTTGGATGACATAGATAATTCTTAAAATTTTATTAGCAATATGAAGAATTTCAAAAGAGAAAAATGACTTTTACTTTAAGTTGACGTTCTTAATTGGGGCTTTATAAAAGCACTCAATCTAAAATGTTCATACTTAACGCCTTTCCCTGGACATGAACACCCTGTCTTGTCTGGTCCTAGATCGGGAAAAAGAAATCATCCGCCAGGCAGCTCTTCAGCAGACGAAGGAGATGGACCTCAGCGTGGTACGGCTCATGTTTACAGCTTTCCTTCCAGACAGCACCGGCTGCTTCACGAGGCGTCTGGAACCCGTGGTGTCGGACGCCATCTATGACAGCAGTGAGTACTCGGCTGCTGACCTGAGGCAGCTTGCTGCAAAGTCAGGAGCAGACTTCCAGCCCCTTCCTGGCAGTTACTGCCTAGCTCTGATTCCTGGGCAAGTAACTTAATCCCTTGGAGCCTCACGTTTATCATCTGCAAGATAAGAATACAGAAATCTAGCTTTAAAAGTTGATGTCGAGATTAAAAGTGAAATATGGTGAGGTGCTCAAAAATCTCCTTCCTTGTGTTTGTTATAGTCTTTTACATGCAATGCCAAATTTCTTGTTATTTATGAATTCTTTGTAATGAGGATATATTGCTGGTGCTCTTAGATGGGAAAAATAGTTGGGGCTCTGAAGAGAAGTTAATAAAAGAAAACTCTTATACTTACCCATTTTCATTCTTACTTGTTACAGCTTTATCCATTTAGGAACTTCAGGTTAACTAAATGAGCAGTACAGATATTTTGATGTTTTGTGGCTTCAAAATTCTATTTCCATCTGTAGTTCCTGGAGTTTTTGAAGAGTTTTACAGTGGTCTTTGGCATTTGCCATGCAGATTTCTTATTTGGTATGCATGGGATTTATTAAACAGATAGATATTTCCAAACTGTCTGTAAGGGCAGTATTTAGACTCATTAAAAGGTCATAGAGTTTAGTCTAAGTAGAAAACTCCATGCCCCAAGTACAGCAACTAACTGATTTCTCTAATTTAAACAGGTTTAAAGGGAAGTGAAAACTTTATAAAGTATTGTAGGCTCCTATACCAAAGATCACTTTAAAATGCAGCTGTTAGAGTGAGAAAAAAAGGAAGCTTTTATACTATTACCACACAAAACTTTTATGTCTTAACCACACAAAATTCTAATTTAGGAAAAGGAAATATAATATCTTCATTTTTCTTTTCTATAGAATAAAAATTAATAGTTTTAGAATACTGTACTTTTCCTAAATTTCTAGGACTCTTGTAAATGGTATATCAGTACCATGGATGTAAGTTTGGGGTTAAAGTCTTGACCTAACTGAAATTCCACACATCCTTTAGCTTGGAACTTCCTGAAACATCAGAAAAGTTCTTTCTCTTTCTCTATTAATGTCTCTTACTGTGTTCGTGGGAGAAATGAATACTGCTCCTTTCTGCCTTATCTATTTTGGGGATAATGAATGAGCCATGCCCAAGCAGTGCTCTGAGGATTTTCAGAAGGCACTTTTAATCCATATTTTTGTAATGGCAATATGAGTGAAAGCATCTATTTGAACTTTCTTTTGGTTAAGTTTGCTTTGGTTAAGGTCCCTCACAGGAGGTCAGCATGTGAAGCTGAGGATAAATCATGACGTTTGTTGTTTTTCTCCTGTGAACAGAAGCCCCCAATGCATCTAACTTGAAAATAGTAAGAATGGACAGGACAGCTGGATGTGTAACTGGAGGGGAAGAGATTTATCTTCTCTGTGACAAGGTTCAGAAAGGTAAATACATGCTCTGATCTCAAGATGTGAAGTGTAATTCTGAGTGTGTTTGTGAGTCACTTTTTGGCAGGGAGCCCAGTAACATCTCTCTTCTGGCATAGAACTCCTTTTAAAAATTTATACATTTCATCTCTTCCAAAATTAAGTTGTCCATAGTTATTTTTTAACCCAACTAATTCATTTAAAATTTTCAACAAAAGTGAAGTGAAAGTCAAAGTCACTTAGTCATGTCCGACTCTTTGCAATCCCGTAAACTATACAGTCCATGGAATTCTCTAGGCCAGAATACTGGAGTGGGTAGCCTTTCCCTTCTCCAGGGGATCTTCCCAACCCAGGGATTGAACCCAGGTCTCCCTTATTGTAAGAGAAATAAGAAAATAGTGATCATTGTAATCAGTGATATTTCAGTGCTTTTATGCTTTAAACTTTGATATGTGAACTTTAAATAAATGAGTACTAGCCCATGCTTCTCACACACACGCATGATAAATGTTTTACATAGTGTAAAATTGTTAATTTTTTTCTCTTACAGTGCTTTGTTGCAACACTGAGAGTTTCTCTGGATATCTTCACATGACACTATGATGTCATTTAAGAAAAAGAAAGAATAAGGGCCATAAGAAAAGTCTCAGAGCATATTTCTGTCATAATTTTCACTTTCAGAAAAGGTCTTGGCATTTATCTCTCACTAGATATGGCATAAGATTTATAAGTTAGGAAAAGCAGAAGGAGATTGTTATTTTCTCAAGCTTTACTCATTTTTAAAATAAAACCATGAAAGGTATACCATAATAAAGATACACTCACTACAAGCAGTTACCCAGCTGCTTACTCTGATGAGCATTTTCAGAGTAAGCAGCTGTATAACTGGAAACTTACCTCCTATTTAAAGAACTATGGCTTTAAAAAAAGAAAATTGTCCTTTGAGGCCAAATGCTCTGAGATTAAAAGTCAGAAAAAATGAGATCAGATTTTAAGATAAAGGTGTATATCTTTGTCCCCAAAATGTTTACACTTTCTCTGCAGATTCTGGTATCAGCTTTCTTTTAACCAATTCTATCCAAGTAATTATGCATTTCTAGATTCCTGGGTGTGCATACTATGAGTAAACACAATCTAAGTACCTTTATTTGTAAATGTGACTCTAAGTCATCATCATTACATTGAAATGGCTAATTAAGAGAAGTTTTATACCCAGCTTAAAGAATCTGAATAACTAGGTCTAGGGTAGTCCTATGAATGTCTTACCCAACCCTAATATTTCTAAAATTCTATTTAAATAGAAATATACATTTAGTTTTTGCAAGTCAATAATGTATACTCCTCCCTGTGAATTAGGAAGTGAAGCCAGGGAGATGCCAACCTGAGTTATATTGTCATATTTCTGCAGGAGTAGAATCCATGACTGAAGTGTGAAATTAAGACATTCTAATTTAACCCAAAGGGTCTAGACCAACACATAATTTAGCAGTTTCTCAACAGGGACTACTAGAATATTGTAGAGAGGTAGCATAGTAGGATGTTTAAGAGTCTGGGGTCTGAACCTTCAGTGTCCGTGTTCAAATCCTGGTCTCTCCCCTTACTAACTGTTCAGCCTTAGATAAGTTACTTAATCTCTTTGAACTCCAGTTTCTCTTCCGCAGAATGAGGATATTAATAGTACATTTGCATCACAGAGTTGAAGATGAAATCAGTTAATATATGCATATAAAATCACTTAGAACAGTGTCTACCAAATAGTAAACTTTATATAAGTTAAATATTATTATGTAAATCTGCATCAAGGTGAACCGTCTTTTGGGATTCTGATATTCTTCACTATCTTTCATGTTCCTGGGGAGTGAATTGGTTTAGGGTTGGAGAAGTGGGAAAGTCGAAGATTGATTAAGAGAAAACTCAGATTGAATAGGTAAATCTAGAATTCTGTCCTTGTAAATGAAACTTGGGGCCCATTACTATGGTGACAAAAAAATTTTACTCAAAATTTTAAATAAATTCAGAAGTCTATTTTATATGAATTACTTTCAAAAAAAGGTTAAGTACATAGTAGGTAGACTCTTGAACCAGCTTTATTTTTCATCACATTTACGAATGCTATTATAATGTGTGAAATTATACACCTGAACGTGACTGTTTACAGATGACATCCAGATTCGATTTTATGAAGAGGAGGAAAATGGTGGAATTTGGGAAGGATTTGGAGATTTTTCCCCCACAGATGTTCATAGACAAGTAAGTGGATGATGATGGTACGGAAGATGATACTATGTTTTCTGCTTTGTTGAAATTCAGTACTTGGATCCCAAGGATAAAAAAGGAAAAATGATAAGTATTTCTTTAACTTTCATCAAAGAGCACTATGTCTTGGAGTTGTTCCAGAAAAGTTACCTAGAATTATTGGTAAAGCTCTGTCAGGATCTGATCGCTTAGATGCAAGGCTGTGACCCTCAAATCCTTAAGTAGACATGTGTTATGTATTTCACCAGTCTGTTCAGACTAATAACAAAATATCATAGACTGAGTGAATAAAACAAAAGCAGTTTTTTGCTTATGGTTCTGGAGCCCATAAGTCCCAGATCAAGGTCTGACAGGGTTGGCTCCTGATGAGGGCTCTCTCCCGAGTTGGCAGACAGCCACCTTCCTGTTATGTCCTAACATGGCAGAGAGAGAAGAAGCTCTCTGGTGTCGTGTCTTTTTATTTTTCTCTTTCTTTTGCTGCTTCTCCTTTTAAGACCACTAATCCTATCTAATCAGGACCTTACCTTTATGACATCATTTAACCTTACTTATTTCCATAAAGGCCCTGTCTCCAAATACAGCCACACTGTTGGGGCTTCACCATACGACTTTGGGAGAAACACAATTAGTCTGTAATGGTATTCTCCCAGAGTAACCTGAGGAGACTTGTTAAAAGGGTATTCTAATGAAAAGTGTTGACAGGAGGAGTCTTCTAGTTGAGGCTGATATCATCATGATAAATTAAGATCTCCCAGGAACATTTGACTATATAACAAAGAGATGAAAATGCTGAATCCTCAGCTTAACAATTACTCTGAGTGATTGAGGAATACAGTTTTCACACACACACAAAATGGAAAAAATCCAAGTGTCCATGTCCATCAGCTAGTGGCCAGTTAAGTAAATGTGAGGGGATATTGTACAGTTATTAAGAAAGCATGAATACTCTACAGACTAACATGGAAAGGTCTCAAAGATACAACACTGAAATTTTTTAAAAGATAGATAGGAAACAAAGTGTATATAAAAAAAAAAAATTCCATGTTCATGTTTACATAGCATAAAGAAACTCTGGAAGGTTCTGTGCGTAACTGTTAGATTAAACATTAATTTTGTGGATGAAATACAACTAAATCTGACTATTCTTATACTAGCAGATATCAAGGAGGCTGTCTTAGTGGTGTTACAGATGCCCTGTGTGTGTCTAGAGCCTTGCATCCCCACCTCACAGTTGCTGACCCAGTCACAGTGTCTCCCTTAAGGGTTTAGTTTTTTGCTGTGGTTGTTGGCTGGCCATCCTCCTCTCTCTCCTTCCATTATGTCTTTATGATATTGCTGTACATAATCTTGGAGGCTTTTAAGGCTAATTTGGAAAGAGGGTATATGCAATATATTTTATTCACATGGTTATTTACACTGAAAGACATTTGAAACTTTAGACAAGTGAACTAATGAGGATTTGCAGTACATTGGCATAATCTTATATTTCAATTTCACATTGGCAATATAATAAAAATATATGGGTATAGAATTCCAAGGTTGTAACTTTCTCTAGGGTGTTGTAGTTTTTTTTTTAAGACACTGTGTCTAAGCATTGGTCATAAAGAATGTGTTTAATGAGTACCACTGCTGTAAAAGAAATGTAGTCCTACTCCAACATTTGTATCTTTGTATCCTGCAGTTTGCCATTGTCTTCAAAACTCCAAAGTATAAAGATGTCAACATTACAAAACCAGCCTCTGTGTTCGTCCAGCTTCGGAGGAAATCTGATTTGGAAACCAGCGAACCAAAACCTTTCCTCTACTATCCTGAAATCAAAGGTAACTCGGTTATTTAAACACTTGCACTTGTTCCAGCAAGAGGACAGGCTGTTGAGAAAAGGTCAGGCAGTCACCTCCTTTGACCAGCCTCCTAGTAACTGGTCCTTGGGTCCATGGTACTTGTTTTTAGAGAAGAAAGAAGTAATATATGATTTTAGGGTCATAGAATTAAGTCTAGCCTTTTAAAATAATGTTATTTCCACCGAGTTTTATATGAGGTTGAGCATTTAAAATTTCTCTTTGAATTTGAGAATCTATCATTTATTGAATAACTTGGGGGTTAGGCAGTTGAGATGAAAACGTAAGCCTTGCTGTATAGGAGAATCAGCCACTGGCCTCACTGAGTCACCGAAGACTCAGCCACCATGCAGTGCAGAGCTATAAAAATGGTAAGGCAGCTCTCTATTCCTCACAAAGGATGCCTCAAGAAGGAGAGAAAATAGTCTCCTTAAACTGCTATAAAGCAAATTATTATTTTGGTAATTCCGAAAGTAAAACAGCCATGAAAACATAGGATAATGCCAAGGAGAGAGAACCCTAGATTCTGAAGAAGCCAGAAGAAGAAAGCTTCAAGGTCATGAAAGTTGGGCATGTCTCTCAGTAGTTGAGTGTGCCACCGAGAAGGAAAGGGTTTCCCTGGCTTAGGAACAGTTAGTGTATATTCAGAGAAAAGTGAGGCTAAGGTGCACCCAGATGGACTCCTGAAGGAAGGCAGGAAGGCAGGGCCAGGCTCTGGGGTGCTGTGATTGGAGCCTACAGAATTGTACTTTGAAATGGGCAAGGGGAAGGACCAGGCCAGTTTAGATTTACAATGATGCCTCTGCCTTCTCTACATAGACCCTGAAGACACTGTCTGGGCAGCAGTGAGTCAGAAGAATAATGCAAGAATCCAAGTAAGAAAGGGAGAGGTTAGTGAAGGTCTTAGTCAGTGATGATGTCAGGAGGACCCAGCTGTTGGTTGGGGTAAAAAGTGAAGGAGAAAATCAGGAGTCATGGATGGTTCTAGGAATCCTCGCCTGGGAAGATTGTGATGTGGATGAATTGATGAAGGATCAGTGGAGCAGAAGTAGATTTGGGTGGGCAAAGGCAGAGGTCAGTTTAAACCATGTTGCATTTTAGGTTCCTGTGGCAGATTCCAAATAGGCCATTCAAAAGACAGGACTGGAATCCAAGCGAGCAGAATGGGAAATTCAGCCATGAGAATCCTCTCAAAATGAGTATAACAGGCCCCACGAGTATTTGTTAACCTGGAGTCCACTGACTCCTCTGCAGGGCCATGGCAAGAAAAGTACTTTAAAACAACTGGGTTTCTTTGTAATCCTATTCTGTATTTTAATACTGAAAATTATGATCCTAAGAAGAGATCCAGGCTGCAAAAGAAGCTGTGGCACAAACAAAATTAGCAGGCCTGGACTAGGGGAAGTGAGAGTGGGGAGGGCCGAGGCACCCAGGCCCCGGCTGAGGCTGGAAGCCGCAAGGTGCAGCGCAGCAGTGCACCGGCCTGCTGACCCTGTGATAGCAGCATGTGGTGGCTGACCTTCTAAGAGGGCTTGCTTCTCCTAGAATTCATGCTGTGGCGGGACCATTTAGAAAATGGCTCCGTGCATTCTTGTTTCTTTTCTGAGCTTGTGACACTGCCACAGATGGGTCAGGTTCATAGTGCATTTTGTTGATGGTTTGAAGACACTGTCAGCAGAGAAGACTTTTTTATCTCCACGTAAAATTTCGTGTGAAAATCCAGTGTATAAAGCTGAGCAGCTCTGTGTAAAATGAGGTGGCAAGCCCTGCCCACTTGGCTTCCCCAGGAGTGGTCACCTCTTGTCACTTCCCCGCTCTGGATTAACATCCTTCTATAAAAGTAGACACAAAACAGAAACAGGGCAAATTTTTTGGAGTTCCTGAGGGGAAAAAAGAATAGGTTTCTTCCCTTACAGCATGCTCAAATTAATGCCAATTTTTCCAGTACAGAGAATTAGTTAAATAAAGGCAACTCAGATTACCTACCCATATATGAGCCTAGAAATATTCAAAGCTGAACTTGGTTTCTAGGCTGCCTGAGTCTTTTTCCCAGTGGTATCTGTGCATGGATACAGCAGGGGCACATCAGACTATTACTCTCATTGCTACTCTATTATAGTAGGAGCTATCTTGGGTTGGGGGTCTCCTGAAAGTTCAAAACTTCACCTCTATGCGAGAAGCACTTACCTTCCAGGCTATCACTGACTAGAAACCCCATCTATACAAGTAGCATAAAAAGAACCACCTGGAAAAATAAGAGTTAATAGTTGAGCTCCACAGAGAGAATGGCCAGCATGTACTGGGATTGAGTTGTGAAATTCTGTGCGTGGTCTAAGTCACTTGAGTCGTTTTCGACTCTTTAAGACCCCATGACTGTAGCCCGCCAGGCTCTTCTGTCCATGGAATTCTGCAGGCAAGAATACTGGAGTGGGTTGCCACGCCCTCCTCCAGGGGATCTTCCCAGCCGAGGGATTGAACCCATATCTCTTGTGTCTCCTGAATTGGCAGGTGGGTTCTTTACCACTACCACCACCTGGGAAGCCCTGTTGTGAGATTAGAACTGTTTTATTGAAGATAACAAATTACCTTAGTCTATAATACCTTCTGAATTATAAAATCCCAGGTTGAAATAATCACAGGGGGAAATAATCACACCAGACCTGTGACTGGCCAGAAAAGTAGCAGGCCATTTAGCATCAGAGTAACTGTATGGAAATGAATCCAGCTGTACAACCCAAAGAATCACTGTCTTCATTTCTCAGAAGTCATTGAACATACCTTCCACTGCTCCCAGCTCCTGGAGTCACTGCCTATCTCATTACCTCATTTTATATTCTTCACTTATTTTTATCAATATGTAAAATTATCTTACCTATTAATCTATGTGTCTGTTATTTGTACTTCTAGTAGGAAGAATGTTCTTGAGATCACAGATTTGGTCTTTCATATTTATTGCTGCATCTCAAACAATATATGTCACACAGAAGATGTTTATTAAATATCTGAGACCTAAGCTACTGATTGACCCACTAATTTGCCATCCTTATCCAAAACACTAGTAACTTGTTGGGTGCCACCAAGCAGGACAATAGACAAAGCTGTATGTAATACTTCTCGTTGCAGAGAATCATCCAGCCCTGAACTCCGCATCCTTTATGGCCACTGACATTGTGTCTCATTAAAGTGTCAAGCAGATGGTTGGGTCCAAGGAAACAATCAAAATAAGCAAGAGAGGGATGGTTGGCAAGGGAAGAAGATAGTTGAGGAGCCGTTGTACAAAAGCAAAGAAAGACCAAAATGACTTCTCAGTCTGAAAAGATGGGGATTAGGAAGAAATAGGATCGTAACCTTTCAGTTACGAAAGGTATGGTCAGGATAAATGCAGACATCTTTCTTTACTAGCAAACTAGGACCCGGAAAGCAAGAATGAGGTACTTTTAAGGCACATGCACAGCAAAAGGTGGTAGAGGCTAAAAGTTGTACCGACACTTTGTGAACTAAGCTGTTACCTTAAGCCATCCTTTATTACAGGAAGTGAGGATGTGAAAAGTGATGACATAATGGACTGCTCAGTAGGCCTCGTATCTGATCTTCACTCTGCCCTGACCTCTACAAGTCCCTTAACATCCTAGCTTCGGCTTCCTCTTCTGTAAAGAAGAGCTTGTATTGAGCCCTTTTAAAATAGGTTGATGTTTCATAGTACCTCCCATGGTCCACCGTCAAAAACAGACCATAAGATTGAGTGAACCCAGCGTGAAAGTCCCCATGTTCAAGTCCATGGAAATTCAGACGGCAGGTTCTTTTATTTTAAAAAAGCTTGTTGTGGAGTTTCTTGTCCTTGACATCTTAATGACTGTAGGATAGTTAATATTTTTTAAATTGACTCTTAAAAATTCCCATTTTACAATGATGTAACCTGTGACTGTCCCTGTTGAATACATAGCAAATACCAAATGATCTTTTTGCTAGAAAACATGTCAGTGTATATTTATTTCTGAAGATGAATGTGTTGTCTGGTTTGCTCTTGTATTTCATATTACTGATGAACAAATATCTCATGTAAGATCAACAGTTTATAGGATGAGTAATAATTCTGTTAGTCATGATACAAATAAATTTTGTAAATCTGTCCAAAACCTTTTAATAAGGAAATTGTTCAAGTTTCTCCACTTTGAAGTCACCCTTTTCTAGCAGAAGCATGTTTTCGTCAAAGTTGACCCATGCTGGCTTTTGTTTTCCTGAGTCTGGACAGGATTTGTTTTTAAAAGATGATCTTTTAAGTATACCTTGCTACCCTACTTTCCCCTGCTTCGTCTTTCAACTGCCCTTAGATGTTCACGAGATAATCAGTAAACAACAGTATTCTTCCTAGCCCTGAGATGGCTGAAACAACCACAGAATTAGAAATTTTGAAGATCTTTCTGAACATAAACAACTACCAGAACTGACCGAAGAACCAGAAATAGGACAATTGTAAAGTATTGCGCTGCTGACTGAAAAAAAAAAAAAGAATACCCTATTAAACAAAACCCGAAAGGCTTCTTTCACTCCTTTGTTTCAAAAGAGAGAAGGCAGGAAAAAAAAAAAAAAATATGTATATATATATATATATATAGATATATATAGTGGGAAAATCAGAGAAGGTAAAAAAAGGGAAACAGAAAGAAGAAACAAGAATGCAGTGATAGACCACAAAGGCGCTTGCAGAACTCAGGGGCCATGGGGCTGGTGAGGAGCGAGAGAGAAACAGAGCAATCACACAAGGAGTGAGGCGGGAAGGGCTAAAGAGCATCTAGACCTGGACAGTCAGAAACCTCAGCGGGCATCACTGTATTTTAGTCAAGCAGTGGTCTTAAACTTTTTCGCCTCACGTATTTCATGAGTCACCAGCGGCGACAGATCCCTCTCTTGTTGTCTTTCTGGATCCACCCATTTTTATTCTCGTGGTGACCACCAAGGAGCAGCTGCTGTCACTTTCTGTGCGTGCTGTCTCTGCTTCTCTCCTATGCACCGGTGCCAGACTGATCTTCCTAAAACACCACCCTGTCCACAGTGTCCCCAGTTCAGAAACAGTGCATGGCTCTCCTGCCTGTAAATTAAATCCCTTAGGTTCAGAGTCCAGGTGCTTGACAGTGTGGTCCCAATCAGCCCCGATTCTCACCAATTCCTTGTAGAAAACTTCCACGTCAGCTAAACTGATGCCCTGTGTTCTCATAAGCGTGCAGCGTACATTGGTTCCTTTGTTTCTTTCTCTGTGCATCCCCTCCCCAGAGCATCTTCCCTTTGCCCCCTCCTAATGGGAGGTTGATTCTGGAAGCCTTTCCTGAATTTCCAGTTCATGGGTCCTCCCTCGAAGTCTTCCCATAAACTCCTGGAACCCTAGTTGGCACCATGAATTTAACATACATAGTATTATCGTGTCCTCTCTGTCTTTCCCCTAAACCTTAAAATTATATTGGAGGATTCTTGACAGCAAGGACATGATGTCATACTTCTCTTTATCCACAGCACTTAGCTCACTGTAGATGCATAATAAATGTTAGCCGATTAGTAACAGTTGTTTTGTATGACCATGTGAAAATGTTGTAATGTTGTAATGTAATGCAGTAATGTTTTTCTCATTCAGTTTTTTCAATATCTTCATCTTTTTTGGGGAGTCTAGTGTCTCACTAACTTGAATGACATGGGGCACTTAATCTATTCCAGAGAGAATTGGGTGTGTACTGTTCTGTGGTCTCTCTGAGGCTAGTTCTTGGTCTTCGTATCCATTGGAATAAATATAATGCTTCTTGAAATTTGGCATCTCTTCCTCCTTGGGTGTTTTCTGTTTCCCTTTAAGATGTTTAAAAATACCATCAGAATCAATATTCTTTCTGTGGCTAGTAGTGGAACTGAATCAATCTCTTCTCCTTTGGTTTCTCTTCCTTTAAATACAGATAAAGAAGAAGTGCAAAGGAAACGACAGAAGCTCATGCCCAATTTCTCGGACAGTTTTGGCGGTGGTAGCGGTGCTGGAGCCGGAGGCGGGGGCATGTTTGGCAGCGGTGGTGGAGGTGGGGGTGCTGGAAGTACCGGCCCAGGTATGAACCGAGGCTGTTCTTTCACATCAGAGACGGTGGATTTCCTTCTAGATTTCCTTGTCTATGCATTGAGTATTTGTGACATTATTGAACATGATTGTTATTGTTTAGGGTCTAAGTCATGTCCGACTCTTGTATGACCCTATGGACTGTAGCCCGCAAGGCTCCTCTGTCCATGGGATTCAACCCAATGGGGTTGCCATTTCCTTCTCCAGGGGATCTTCCCGACCCAGGGATTGAACCCATGTCTCCTGCATTGGCAGGCAGATTTCGTTACTGCTGAACCACCAGGGAACTCCACTGAACATGATGTATTAACATTCATTAAACTTTCCTAGGACTTCCCTGGCAGTCCAGTGGGACTGGCCCTGCAGGAGGCATGGGTTTGACCCTTGGTCGGAGTAAAATCCTGCATGCAGTGCAGCATGGCCAAAAAAGAAAAATTTCCCAGTAAGCTTTTTTCAAAGAAACACATGTTGAATTTATAGTATGTAGATTGGTTCAGTTCAGTTCACTTGCTGAGTGGTGTCTAACTCTTTGTGAATATGTAGATAGATAATACCAAAAACTGTAAGAAGAAAAAAAAGTCATGAAGTCAGTTATCCAAAGAATACCTCTTAACATTTTGGTATGTTACCACCTCATGTTTTTTTGAGAGGCAGAGGAGGCGGATACGGTTGTCTTGGTATTCTTTGGAAACATTGAAAAGGTTTCATTTTATATTTATGCTATACTGCGGAGAAGGCGATGGCACCCCACTCTAGTACTCTTGCCTGGAAAATCCCATGGACGGAGGAGCCTGGTGGGCTGCAGTCCATGGGGTCGCAAAAAGTCGGACACAACTGAGTGACTTCCCTTTCACTTTTCACTTTCATACATTGGAGAAGGAAATGGCAACCCACTCCAGTGTTCTTGCCTGGAGAATCCCAGAGATGGGGGAGCCTGGTGGGCTGCCGTCTATGGGGTCACACAGAGTCAGACACGACTGAAGTGACTTAGCAGAGATAGAAAGGTTGAAAACATATAAAGTTCTGCCATTATAGATTAGCTATTTATTTTTTTTTGTATATATATTATATATTTATACATTTCTCCAAGCATAGCTGTGTTCCTCATTGTATATATTATTTTAATCCATTTAGTCATATGACCTATTCATTATTCTCACATGATTGTGTATACAGTTATGTATGCTGTTTTTTCCTAACAGTTTAACATAAGCATTCTCCATGGTTATATAAATTTTACATAAGCATAATTTTTAAGCATCATTTTAATGATTCATAATACTTCATCAAGTGAACAAACCATAGTATAACTTACTTGAACATTGTTTCCTATTTTTTTTATATAAAATGCACTGAACTCCTCTATCTACATTGCTTTTCTTTTATTCCAGTTTATTTCTGTAAATTAAATTCTTTGAAGTAAAATTACTAAGTCACAGAGTATGACTGATGCCCACTGCCACCCCAAAGAGTTTTACCAGCTTATGCCTCCACCAAAAGATGCAGGAGAGTGACCAGTGGGGGCGTGTTTCTGTTGAGGAGTCAGTAGATGTATTTGGGTTGGTTCAGTTTTTTCTCTCCAGAGGTTAGTTCACCGTCTTCTGTGTCCACCAGTCTGAGTCTGGGTGGTATCCCCTCGCCATTAGGCTCTCCCCACCATGCAGGAGTGGGAGGCCTCAGATATGAACTCCTGCACACTGCCCAGAGCCTGGCTTCTGGCCAGAATGGAATGTTCATGATCCCACGACCCCCCGTGACACGTCTTACTAACTCACAACAGAAGCGACATGTCAGGCGCACGGAAGCCTGTGCTCACCTGATGGGGGGACACTAAGGTCTGCTGAGGCTTTTTTTTTTTAATTGTCATGAGGTTTCATTTGTTACATCTGCCATTTCAGGGTATGGCTTCCCCCACTATGGATTCCCCACGTATGGTGGAATTACCTTCCATCCTGGAACCACTAAATCTAATGCTGGGATGAAGCATGGTAAGTAGCACTTTTTTTTTTTTTCCAATCATTACTTACACAACATTATCTTGAAAAAAACTGATAAATGCAAATAAGTTAAGACAATAACTTCTTTCCCCAAAACTATTATTTCCTGTGGAGAGTAGAAATTATATTCCTGATGCTTGAAAAAAACTGATAAATGCAAATAAGTTAAGACAATAACTTCTTTCCCCAAAACTATTATTTCCTGTGGAGAGTAGAAATTATATTCCTGATGCTCTATTTATATTTATATATTTACTTTGTACATGGCATGAACAGGGGAAAGAAAAGAACATTAGAAAGGGGCATAAACAGACTTACCTAAACAACAAACATAAAGTCACCAAACTTACCGATTCTCCTTGTTTATCAAATACTACACTTTGGAAGACATTTAGAATTTTATAGGGGAAAAAAAAAAAAGAATTTTATAGGGATGGTCTTTTCTCATCAAATGTACCCTCTAATTAGCAGTTGTTCATGTGTTCATGCTTCACGTTACCTGTCCATTCCAGTGTTGTTGCTGTTCATTTGCCCAGTCATGTCAGACTCTTTGCAACCCCATTAACTACAGCACACCAGGCCTCCTTGTCCCTCACCATCTCCCAAAATTTGCCCAAGTTCTTGTCGATTGCATTGGTGATGCCATCCAGCCATCGCATCTTCTGACACCCTCTTCTTCTGCCCTCAATCTTTCCCAGCATCAGAGCCTTTTCCAGTGAGTTGGCTGTTTGCATCAGATGACCAAAATACTGTAGTTTCAACTTCAACATCAGTCCCTCCAACAAGTATTCAGGGTTGATTTCCCGTAAGATTGACTGGTTGATCTCCTTGCAGTCCAAGGGAATCTCAGGAGTCTTCTGCAGCATCACAGATCAAAGGCATCAATTCTTTGATGTACAATTTCAGTGTACCTATTGAAAAAAGACTACAAAAAGGTCTTTTCATGTGTTCAACACCTGTTGAACATGTCAGATGCTTTTACATGTTTTAATCATCTTCTTGATTCCACTGTAAAGAAAATATTAGTTTCTCCATTTTATAGAGAGAGCACATCAAGGTTCACAGATGACCATTCACTCACTGAAGGTACCTATTTGTTAGTGGCAGAACCAGAATTTGAACCAGGTCTGCCTGTAAAACCTCAGTGCTCTCAAAGTAGCTGTCAGAGAGTATAGTAGGACCTGAATGAGGATGATCAGAAACTGCACAGGATAGCTCCCACAGTGAAGGATGTGAATTTAGACCACATCTTCATAGTTTGCTTGAGCACGGGATGGGGAAAATAGCTGCTCTGCTTTCAAGAATTTTAAAAATGCCACTTCCTTGTAATTCCTAGAAGAGCTTTACTTCATTTTCCTCCTTTCCAAATAAACAGGATAAGATGTACATTTTTAGAAATGTAAAAACATGTTTTTTAAGCTCTTAAAGTTCTCATCACAAGAAAAGAATTTGTAACTATATGCTGATAGATGTTAAACTAGACTTACTGTAATGATCATTTTGCAACATATACAAATATTGAGTCATTATATTGTATATGTAAAATTATTACAATGTTATATGTCAATTACACCTCAATTTAAAAAAAGTTTTCTGGAAGTGACTTTAAAATAGCTTCAAACTGGGTTACTTATGACTTTTAAACAATTTTTACCCATTATGATTTAGTCTCTGCAATACTGTGTTAAAGGGTTCAATGATTTGCACTCAGAAGCTATATAGCCAAGAGGCAACCAGGTATAATACAAAGAATGGCTCTTAAGTCTTTGCACTGAAGGCTATACAAAGTTTCTTTCTTCAGGAAAATAAGAATGAAAATAAACAAACAAAAAAAACAAATAGCTCCCTAGGTCCCACAATTTCAATAGAAAATAACATCAACAGTTAGTGAAATTGTAGGTGTTAACATATCCTGGAAAACAGATCATTTGAAAAGGAATTTTAAATTAACTGTTTTTCTTTTCCCCTTGCAGTAAACCTGCCTCTACCTTTGGCTGACCTTTGCTGAAACAGTGAATTATAACTGAATAGATTTTACTGAGAAAAGGCTGATTTTTTTTTTTTTTTTGGCTTTTATCTTAGGAACCATAGACACCCCATCTAAAAATGACCCTGAAAGTTGTGGCAAGAGTGACGACAGAGAGGTTGTAAATCTCTCCGAGCAAGTAACAGAAACCACAGAACAAGATGGAGCATCCTGCACGGGGGGCACTGCCGCTAACCTGACGTGCTCGGTAGGAGTAAGAGAAGAGAACTGCAGCTTCCAGGGTGAGCGAGCTCGTGCAGGACGGAGGACCGCGTGGCACTGGCTGGCGAGGGCTGAGTCAGGTCTGGGTGGAGAACCTGTTTCCAGAAGACAGGTTTATCTTCTGTCGACCTGAAGACTAAAGATGACACGTCCACATCTGGTTCTGTGTGCTCTCCGGAGCCCTGTATGCCTTTTGAAAAGCCCGCCGGGTCACTTTATTCACTCTGGGGTTTCCATTTGCCCAGTGTTATCTCTGGCAATAAAGTACAGACATTTACATATGCTTCTCCAGTTATGTCATGCAGTTTTAGGGTATCAGGAGAGATAATCTAGATCACTTCCACCGCAGACAATAGAGAGCAGTTTGCCTAATTTTGACAGTCTCCCTTCTCTGACTGTAGCTTGACTTGTCACACTGAGGTGGAACTGCCTGAAAATAGGAACTTTTCCCTTTGTGCTACTGCCTTCTTTGGAGAATTAGGATTAGGAGGGACAGTGCCTATTTGGAGCCAGTACCCATTAGGGTATGAGTCACGACTCTAGGTCATCCCAGATTATGCTTGGAAGACTTTTTCTGTGAGAGAAAGATAGTGAATAAGTAGAATTGGGGGCTAATAGGGTTTCTGCTGCATATTCTTTTGTTCTTAAATGTACACACCGTGCTTAGCTAGGGGGCCATAATAAACAGGCCACACACAGGATTTGGCCTGCAAGCCACAAGTTTCCTCCCACTGACCTTCAGGAAACGAAGTTTACAAGAACACCAGTGGCTGTAAAGCAACTAGACCCCAATAAAAATTAATAAAACAAAGTCACAGACGATAAAAATAAAGACCTAACACACAAACACCAGTGGCTCATAGAGAGTCTGTCTGTCTGTGGCAGAGACTGGTTTTTGACACTTCCTGCCCAACAAGAGAGTCATTTAAGATTCCAGTGAAGGATTATTTCCCCAAGAGATTGATTATTTACAATCGTGGCAAAATCCAGTGAGCATTATTTGGAGATTGATTATTCCCCTTAAAATAACAGACATTTCTGAATTTCTTTTCCCCAAAAAAATTGTAGACAGATTTTTTTGAGATCAACCTCTATATTTGTCAGTGAGCCAACATCCACTTGTGCTTTTTGCAGTGAACACAGTCCAAAAGCACTGAAAGGTGTGTGTGTGCACGTGCTCGCTCAGTCACATCTGACTCTTTGCAACCCCATAGACTGTAGCCTGCCAGGCTCCTCTGCCCATGGGATTCTCCAGGAAAAAGTACTAGAGTGGATAGCCATTTCCACTGCCAGGGAATCTTCCTGGCCAAGGGATCGAACTTGTGTCTCCTGGGTTGGCAGGTGGATTCTACCACTCGGACTACCAGGGAAGCCCCTGAAAGGAGCATTTTCCGCTAAAGCAATGTGTCTCAGGGTCTCAGAATGCTGATGCTGACGGTGTTAGCCTCAAGCATGCCATTCCTGTAGAGCAAGTACAGGAAGCTCAACTGTGACTGTGATCATTGCTTTGCAGATAACCTCTTTCTGGAGAAGGCGATGCAGCTGGCCAAGCAGCACGCCAATGCCCTCTTTGACTATGCAGTGACAGGAGACGTGAAGATGCTGCTGGCCGTCCAGCGCCATCTCACTGCCGTGCAGGACGAGAACGGGGACAGGTAAGTCAGGACTTCTGTAAACAAGGCGTTTTAAAGGGACAAAGAGAAGAGAATTGTGTGCATGCTGGCTAGAGGTGAGACAAATTGATTGAAGTCACTGAATCCTGCTACTGAAGCATTCCCTCGAGAAAAAGAATGCACCAGTAAGGCTGAGTGGTGTGATCTGCTTCTCTATCCTGTGGTTCCCACCTGTTGAGTTCTAAAATAGCTGGTTACTCATCCAAGAGTACAACACTCTGGGTTAGAAAACTAAGATGTGGGTGGGAAATGGTACTTTTTGAAAAGCCCTGCTTCATTTGTTGGAAGAAGATTTAGAATAATATCTAATAAACATTTTGTTTATTGGAATAATGTAATAAAGTTTGGTCTTACCACATGTCTAAAGTGCTTATTATCCCCACTGCATACCTGTGGTAACAGTAATCTCAAGGAAAAGCCCAACGGAGACCAGCACAAGAGCAGCAATGACAAAATGATTAAGAGGCCATCGTCATTCTCTCCTGGTGGACAGCTCCTTCTCTACTGCCTGTGTTAATGGCCACCAGTCTGTGACTGGACCAGACTCTTCTGCTCTCACCCACATGGTGTGGGAGTCCGCCATTCCACAACCATGCTTCCCCCTTCTGGTGTCGCAGGGCTCATAAGCGCAGGGACACCTGGCTTTTTTCTAAAACAGTTCTCCTCATCCTTTCACTGAGACTTCTAAAATAATCTCAAAAGCCTATAAAAATAGCATGCGACAGCAGCTCTCAAGTCCAAGTCCAGTGGTTTGCTTAAAACCTTCCCCAAAATAGCATCAACAGTGAGAAATCCTTCTCTCTGGAAGAGCTCTTGGGTGCTGTGTCTTAAACCTAGTTTAAACACTGAAGCAAATGCTTTAGGAAAGTGCCAACCTCAGGGTTTCAGAGAGAGACCTTTGTTCTCATTCCTTGCAGTGTAACCAAGGATGTGGTGTAACCACTGGCCTTGTTATACAGTATGGGAGGAACCAGCACAGCCGCCGCTGTGTAATGTCATCAACAGCAGAACGTGTCTTACAGGGTTAAATAATCCAGTTAGCATTCAGTAGCATATAACCACAAGAGAAAGCAGTTAACCAGGACAGGACAGCAGTACTTCAGATGACATTCTTAGGGACCAGCTGATGAGCCTAAGAAAGGTGAGCGCATGTTAAGTTAGAAAGGGACCTCGGGTGTCTGAAGGGAGGACTGTGCAAAGGGATACAGGCACACGCATTCAAGTGGGGGCATTGAGGCGAAGGTATGAACGGATGTGAGGACCTGGAAGTATATGGAGAGGCTGGGGACGGAGCCTTCCCTGCCCAGGCAGGAAGTGAATCCTTAGAGCCCCCTCCCAGGTCCCCAAACACTCTCATGCAAGCATGCCCTCCCTCTGGACTCCCCGCAGCTGGAAGCCAGACAGGTGAGACTGGGGAGGCCAAGGAAGAGTCCTCATTAAGAGTGCAGACAGGAATAGCGTTGAGCCTTCACAGCTCAGGTCCCTTGTTTTCACTGAGCTTTCTGTATTCGGCTATTAATCTGAATCCTGTGGCCATTAGTCATCACAGAAAATACAATGAAAAAAAAAATTCTGGTACTGGGGAAATTCCCATAAGGGTGTGAAAATTTATGGGGGAGGGGGAATGTACTTCTGCTATGAAATGCTGAGCTACACATGGAAATTTTTAGGCAGTTTTTGAAGTACGACCTTTTTCTTGGTATACATACATCACGTCTGCATCAGACTTCAGGACCTTTTCATCCATCTTCTTTCAGTCCTAGGTTTCAAAAGACAGTACTGAAACCCTGAGATAATTCATTTAAAAATCTCTCTCAAATAATGATGTCACTATGTCGGTATTAATCCCACGTAATACACACTTGCTACTGCCAAGAAAGTGGCCTGAGGAAAATGCCCCCTGCCATGTTTAGAGAAAATGCAGCCTGCGCTCAAATCGCGTATGTGCTGCACCAGGGGATCCTCCGGGTGTGCGCTGCACCGGGATCTGTCCATACCTTGGAGGGGTCATCATCCTGGATGTCCACCACCACCCCACAGAGCAGCGCACGCGTGCCCCTGAAGCAGGAGACCTTAAGGAATTGAGGGATGGCTTTGGAGCAAGACAGTCATGGACGTGATATATGACCTGGATTGAGTTCTCTTATACCCATAAGTCTCAGTTTCATCACCAAAAATAAGGATAATATTACCTACCTTGTAAGACTGATTAATATGATAATGTATGTCAAATGCTTAGTGTAGTCTGATATTAAAAGCTCTAAACAGTAGCCATTTTTTATTCTTGTGTCATTTCCAATTAATTTTAATAGTAATTTTTTTTAACAAACAAATTTTGTTTCTAGGAGTGATGCTTGGCACCTGCCAATATTTTCAGCCTCATTACTGTAAGCCCTCAGTTTGTTCGGTCATCCTTATTTTAGTGTCTAAATTGTGTGCCAGGGCTGTAAGGCTGACCCAGAGAGAACCAGCCTCCAAGAGGCTCAGAAGACAGAGAGAGAGGACGTACAGAAAACTGTAGTTGCTCAACCAAGCAGAAAACTTGAGCGGGGGACAGCTTGCTCTGCCTTGGAAACAGAAAGTCTTCTCCAAGGATGTGAGTTTTGGACTGGCGCATGAAGGATAAAGAGGCACTGTTGAGGCAGACAAGAGGAGCAAAACCATTCCAGGCAGAGGAGAGAATTCAGGAGAGAAATACAATCACATTGTTCCTCTGGAGGTTTGCTTCAAGGCTTCTTCCTATGGTTACGAGTCTAACTCCACTCTCCCCTCTTGGGATCTAGGAAGTTCTTCAAGAGCCACCACTTTGTATTTTGGAAGAGGGGGCAGGGCTGGGTGAGATAACTACATTTTTCTGAACAAATCCTAGTTCAGGCATTTAACTCATCATCTGTGTGTCTGGGTAAGTCAGGGAAAAGTTAGAGAAGAAAATGCCCTGAAACCATAGCACAGAGGCAGGGCTAGGATTTGAACTTGGAGACTTCTCTGCCTCAAAGTCCAGGCTTCTTTACACATCAAGGAGTCTGAACTGAGCCCCCAGAGACCAGGCAGGCTCTGTAAGTGAGCAGGCAGTAACACACCCACCTCGGGTTCAGGATGTTTCATAGATTCCAGACACGTGCGCACCAAAGGAAACTAGGTAGGAGAGCCAAATTCAGTTTACAAATCTAATCCTATCATGGGAACCTGTTTTCTTTCTTTTTCCATTAACACTTTAGCTGATTATTGCCACTATATTTTTATTCCAGTGTCTTACACTTGGCAATCATCCACCTTCATAATCAGCTTGTGAGAGATCTGCTGGAAGTCACATCTGGCTTGATTTCTGATGAAATTATCAACATGAGAAATGATCTCTACCAGGTAAGCAGAAATATCTAGGAGACGACTGAAGAAAAAGCCATGGTGTGTACCTGTGCTTGTGTGTATATTAATGGTAACATATAATGTTAACAGCAAAAATGAAACAGTGTATCTCTGTACGTAATAGCAAAAAAGCCCATTACATAGGAATGTTCTTTTATGAATGAGGACCCTTTGATCTATGGGTATAATAGCAGTCACCCCACAGTGAAATTCAGCATCCTGCCGAGAGACTGCAAACTTGAAGCTTCAGAAACTTGCCAAAGCAGACAGTCTACTGCAGGATAAATACATCACCCGTGTCAAGAAAAAATAGAATTGAAAAAAACTTTTCAGTTTGAAAGGCCAGTGATTTACAAGAAGTCTGAAGTGTGCTGAACAGGTTGACAGCATCTAGATTAAATGGTTGTCGAATGAAGGGGTGCTGAGTCAAGAATAAAGAAAACTAAAAAGTTTGCTTGAGAAGGAACAAGTGTCTTTCAAAAAACAGAAAATTCAAAATACAAAATAATAATAATAACGCTCAAGGTGAAGTAAACAGGGAACACTAAAGAGATTTGCCCAAATCGGATTCACACAGAAATTAGGTAGACTTAAAAGCAGGCTGAGGAACTCTTGTTACAGAGGTCGTCAAGTATCTCAGAGTAGAGCTGACTGGAGACCCAGTGAGGCTGCCTGGTGGGTACACGCAAATTTCAGGGGAGGAAAGGAGACTGCGGGTGTCAGAAGCAAAGCTGGGATGCTGGTGTAGGGAGCCGGCAGACCCCGGCCAGCCTCCCAGGCCAAGGGGCCACGCTGGGAGGAGGTGAGTGGGGTCTGCGCCCTCCCTCTCCCCCTGGTGCTCTCCCTTCCCGCTGCCTTTCCCCGGCCCCACCAGCCTTCTCTGCAGCCTCCTGGTCTTGTGCCCTTCTCAGACTTTCTGTTTTCTCCCTCCCTTCAAGACTCAAAATGACTTCCCAGTCCTCCTGGGCCTCCACAGCATGCCCAGATGCCTGACTCAAGCCTATCCCTCCCTCTAAAAATACAGACACCCACCATGTACAGTTATTTATACAGTAAAGGTGCTTGTTCCAGTTCTTAATTTTTAAAGCAGTGATGTGAGTCGTTTTCTAAAAGCAATAGCACTGAAATGTTTACATGTAGCTCCCAGTAGATCTTTATCTGTGAATCGATGGATCAGGTTGATCTGTGTCTCCTGATAAGGGAAAGTAAGTTTCCCATTGGATATTAAGGCATTAGGCCACGTCTTTGGCTGTCACGCTTAAGATCGAAGGGAAAATGAAGCTGGGGAATTCTTCACTGACTCATAACTAGGAATGAGGTCTAATTTTAGGTATGTATTTAAAGGATAGCTTCTTCACATTTTCATACCAGTTTGGGTGTTGCTGGTATTTGGAAAGTCACTTGGCCCATAAAGCTTGAGTCTCTCAGGCTTTAGGACCAACTCTTCCTTTCACCGTCACAAGTATACAGATAAAACTGGAAACGGGACCTTGCACTTCTCAGTCCCCCTTTCAAAGAGTGCTTAAGTTCAGTGCCTGTATGTCAGATTCAAGGAATTGTTTTTCTGTTTATAAATAGGACCTGCAAAGGACACTGCACAGCAGGCTTAGTAGTTGTGATTTATTATGTGCCAAACTCCTCACTGTATCATTCGGGTACACCTATTGAGACTCTCCACTGTGCTGGGGACAGAACTCTGAAACCACCCCCTTTGATGCTTCCATGCCTTCTGATGTGGGGACTCTTGGGGGCATGCAGGTCCACTTCCCGCACCCGTTTACCATCATTGTCATTAATGGGCAATGATTTGGGACCCCCTGGCTGGCCTTTAAGGTGTCAAACACATGCCCAGTGGTGACTTTTATTTGGGAACTAGAAACCCACTAATATTTAAACTTTCATTTTTCTGTTGTAAAAGTTCTCTGTTAGCTATTCTTGATGGGAAATTATACAGTTCCCTAAGTAATTTGGATTATTTGGCAATTGTCTGAAACATGCTCCCAAAATACCTTTCACTAATCTTAGTACATTTCTGTGGCCATCTGTCGTGATCAAATCTCTCTTCCACCCACCCTCTAGAGAAAGCCACACTCAAAATAATATAAGTACATAGGGTTAAGATTTTTCTGAAAATATTTCTGAAATCTTTTCCTTTTCAACTATTTTCTCCCATTCCTCTGCTTGCAACATAAACAACCACTCTAGCTTGATACCAATTTTATTTGCATATGTTCCTATAAAACCTGAGTGTGGGGTTTGTGCATGTATTTCTTGTTTTTAATTATCATATATATGTTTGCAGTTTTTAAAATAGTATGTAAGGATATGCATTAGAGAATCAAAGTTACCCTGCCTAGCAGCATACAAGTTCTCAGTCCCACTCCCAAATATAAGTATTTCCCTAGGTATTTGCTACCTTAACATATATACTTTAAAGTAGACAGATATTTTAATATACCTTTTCAAAATGTATTTTTAATTGGAGGGTAATTGCTTTACAATGTTGTGTTGGTTTCTCATGTATAAGAGCGAGTCATCCATGAGTATACATGTGGCCCCTCCGGCCCAGCCTTCTACATTGTCAGAGCACCAGGCGGAGCTCCGTTACACCACAGCTTCCCAGTAGCCATGGTTTACACATGGTGGTATGTGTGTTTCAGTACTGCTCTATTCATCCCACCCTCTCCTTTCCCTGCCGTGTCCACAACTCTGCTCTCTGTTTGGGTCTCTATTCCTGCCCTGCAAAGAGCTTCATCGTTACCATTGTTCTGGATTGCACATGGATGCATTAATATACAATATTTGTTTTTCTCTTTCTGATTTCACTCTGTACAACAGGCTCTAGGTTCATCCATCTCACTAGAACTGACTCAAATGTGATCCTTTTTATGGCTGAGTAATAGTCCATTGTATATATGTACCACAACTTCTTTACTCATTCATCTGTTGCTGGATATCTAGGCTGTTTCCGTGTCCTAGCTATGGTAAATAGTGCTGCAGTGAACATCGGAGTACATGTGTCTCCACAGTGACTGTATCAGTTACATTCCCCCAACAGTGCAGGAGCGTTCCCTTTTCTCCACACCCTCTCCAGCACTTACTATTTGTAAATTTTTTTGGAGTACATGTGTCTCCATAGTGGCTGTATCAGTTACATTCCCCCAACAGTGCAGGAATGTTCCCTTTTCTCCACACCCTCTCCAGCACTTATTGTTTGTAGATTTTTTGATGATGGCCATTCTGACCAGTACAAGGCAGTACCTCATTGTAGTTTTGATTTGCGAGTGATGTTGAGCATCTTTTCATGTTTGTTGGCCATCTGTCTGTCTGCTTTGGAGAAATGTCTGTTTAGGTCTTTTGCCCGTTTTTTGATTGGGTTGTTTTTCTGGTATTGAGCTGCATGAGCTGCTTGTGTATTTTGAAGACTAGTCCTTTGTCAGCTGTTTCATTTGCAATTAGTTTCTCCCATTGAGGGTTGTCTTTTCATCTTATTTATAGTTTCCTTTGCTGTGCAAAAGCTTTTAAGTTTAATTAGGTCCCACTTGTTTATTTTTGTTTTTATTTCCAGTATTCTGGGAGGTGGGTCAAAGAGGATCTTGCTGTGATGTATGTCAAAGAGTGTTTGGCCTGTGTTTTCCTCTAAGAATTTAATAGTTTCTGGCCTTACATTTGAGTTTGTTTTTGTGTATGGTGTTAGGAAAGTTTATTCTTACATTATACATACTGCTTCTGCTTTGCAAAAATCTTCCTTAAATTTTTAATTTTAGATTCATAGGTGGTTGCAAAAAATGTACGAGGAGGTTGCATGTACCCTTTACCTGGTTTCCCCAGTGATAACATCTTGTATAACTCTAGTCCAGTATCAAAGCCAGGAAATTGATATAATCCACAGATCTCACTTGGGTTTTGCCAGTTTTACTTGTACTCAGGTGTGTGTTCATACAGTTCTTCGTGCATGTATTTTTAAGTTGCATGGGTGGCTTTGTCCTACGTGTCACGATCTCTCTGCCTTCACTGTTTGTGGAATTTATCCATGCACCTCTGTATACAACTAGCTCATTGCTTCTACCCCTGAAGAGGATCCTGTTGTGTACATCTTCGATCTATTCCGTATCTGTTTCCCAACAGTTGACTCTTAGCCAGCCTCTCACTTCCTACCTCCAGACAGTACCTCAGTGAAGAGTCTCACTCACATGCCCTTGTGGATTTGTGTCCCTCAGGCAGGAATTGGGTTGCTGGGGTATTTGTTTACTTGGCTCTGCAAAATGTCTGCCTAAGTCCACATGCCAGCAAGCATGGTATTAAAAGTTCCTAGATTCCTACATTGAATAATTACTTAAGATGTAATCCTGGGGTTTAGGATCTAAAATATCATAGAAAACCTTCCATAGGACCACAGAGAGAAAAAAAAGAAAACTTACCATTAGTAAAAAAAAAAAAAGTTTATTAAGAGATTTTGTATGATATGAAAATTATATTGAAACTACAGATAATGTTAAATCTCCGAATGGTATAATGTGATTTCAGGTCTTTTTTCCAATCTCATTCTCTTTCCTTTCCTCATCTCCCCAAATGACATACCTGATTACTAAACACAGTTTATTTTTTATTTTGAGAGGAAGGCTCATGGCTATAATGTCTAAAGTTCTAAGGACATGATTCATCTCAAGCCAGGCTATAGTTCTAAAGGATGAAACAAAAAGGGGGGTGGGGGGTAGAAAAAAAAGAGAGTAGAAATTTTGGGGAAAAAAATCCTGTTTTGTTTCTGTTATATTAAATAATCACTGTAATGACGCAGCACAGTATCTTTCATCCCATTCTCACCTCGTGTGCCCAACAAGGATGTTGGTGGTCCACCTGCCGTCACCACTACAGCCAGAAACTGCTTACTGAGAAGGAAAGTGTAGGCAAATTGTCCTTAGAGAGACTGGATTTCACAGGCTGCTGTGAAATAGACTGATCTGTATAAAAATATACTGCTCTTCTGGCAGTGACCTAAGTTCTTTGAAAGATACTTTCTTGAGTGTGTTTGTCTTATTCATCTCGAAAATGCAGTTTTCAAAACATCTCATTTGCATTCACTGAGGTGCCGCTTTGTGGGCAGGATCATCAAATGGACTACTTATGCACCTGTTACGTGTCAGCAGCTTGGCTCATTTGTCCATCTGAGCCTTCTTTGTGAGGTGCCTCTCTCATTCTCTTATGCCTTTGAGAATCCTTTTATAAAGTGTGGTGGCAGAATCCTGTTGGTTGGTCTCATGGATCTTGTCCCTGGAACAATATTTTTTAATTTCCCAATTTTTTTTGCATGTCGTTATAGAACAACAGTATCTTTGTCAATTGGTTTCTGCTGGGTAGTTTGTTTAAACATTTTAAGTAAAACCATAAGTTGATTTGGTTCGTTAACATATGATTTCTAAGCTGAAGGTAAGACTCCTACTAGAAATTCAAGAAAACCAAATTTACTAATCGGAGTTAACTGTCAAAAATCAATTAACTGCAGCCAGAAACAAAGCTATTAAGAATTGTAAAAAATAAAAACTTTTTAAAAAATAAAAAGAATTGTAAATATAAAAAGTAGTTTTGATAACTGACTAAATGTCAGTCCAGTGTGTATATATCATTAGCATATGATATGGAATGGAGAGTAATTCATTTGCACAGGTGAGAACTTAATCTGGGAATGAGAAATGGGCCCTCAGTATGATTCCACCTGTCGCAGTCACAGCTAAGCCAGTGGATTACACATGTCTGTGCCACTGACCAGTGTCACCTCCTGCCTCTCCTCCACTCCCTAGACACCCCTGCACTTGGCAGTGATCACCAGACAGGAAGCTGTGGTGGAAGACTTGCTGAGGGCCGGCGCTGACCTGAGCCTCCTGGACCGCTTGGGTAACTCTGTTTTGCACCTCGCTGCCAAAGAAGGACATGATAAAATTCTTGGTATTTTACTCAAGCACAAGAAGGCAGCACAACTTATTGACCACCCCAACGGGGAAGGTAAGAGACAATCACACATCGTGGTGTAACCTCTGTCTGCTTTCCAAACAATAAGTAGCTACCAGATAAATGTGCCTATTTGATCTGCACCCCAAAGTGCTTTCCTTAACCACTAGGAATTCATCATCTCTCATGGAAATTTCCATTGCTGGCTGCAGCTAATTCCTTTAAAGATGATCTGAAATAGTCAGTAGGAGGGAAAAGCGAGACCTGAGCAAACACCATGCTGGATATGTAGAAAAAGTATTAGCTGCTCAGTCATGTCTGACTATCTGCGATCCCATGGACTGTAGCCCGCCAGGCTACACATTCTCTAGGCAAGATACTGGAGTGGGTTATCATTCCTTTCTCCTGACCCAGGGATCAAACCTGCGTCTCCTGCATTGCAGGCAGATTCTTTACCATCTGAGCCACCAGGGAAGCCCCCTCAATATGTAGAAAGCATCCTTTATTCAGAGAATGTTTATGTGCTCTCATTGTCTCTAGAACACAAAAGGAGTCTGGGGTTTACATGCAGGACAGCTGACTTACAGCACCTATAAAGACTGGAGTGGAGACCCATGCTGACCCCCAACAGCCTTCCCTCCCCGTGACCATCCCTGTGCTTGGGCCGTAGGTCTGAATGCCATACATGTAGCCATGATGAGCAACAGCTTGCCGTGTCTGCTGCTGCTGATGGCCGCGGGGGCCGACGTCAACGCCCAGGAGCGGAAGTCGGGGCGAACAGCCCTGCACCTGGCTGTGGAGCATGACAACATCTCCTTGGCTGGCTGCCTGCTCCTGGAGGTGAGGGATGCACTTACCTGCCTTCTCATTCAATTCTCAAAGGGTATTTGGGAAAATCTTTTCAAAGAACAACTTGGCTAACAGCTCATCTCCCTACCGTCGGCTCTACCTGTGTAGTATCTACTGGAGGCTTCAGAATAGCCGCTCGGGCCCTCCAGTATTCCCCTGCCCGGCATCTCTGGGGATCTCTGCACTGGCAGAGCCTGCCTAGAATACAGCTGGGCCTCTAGCATGACCTGGAGAGCCACGCAGGCAGGGGAGGTGGGGACAGAAGGGCGAGAGGACCTTGAGCTAACCCTTTTCTGTGTGGGTGGATTTTAGGGTGATGCCCACGTGGACAGCACCACTTATGACGGAACTACACCCCTGCACATAGCAGCTGGGAGGGGGTCCACCAGGCTGGCGGCTCTTCTCAAAGCAGCAGGTAAGGCAGCCTGGTAGTCAGCCCTAGAAAATGTCATCAGGAAGGCAAACCCAGACCGCTAGAGCAGCCAGGCCGCCTCCTTAACCTACGGACGTGCTGCAGAAAGGCACAAATAAATAAAAGTGGCTGCAAATCCCACTTAGCAGCCATGAAGCCTCTGTTTGTATTAGTACCCTGGGTGCCATGCTGATGGTCATGTTAGTTTTTACTCACCTGTTTTGGATTTGGAGTAAGTTGAGTCCCATGACAGGAGATCCTAAGGTTGAACTGAATTCCTTGTAGAATTTGGAGCAGTATCAACCTTAAGGTCCCATCACAGGTCCTCAGAAGGAAGCGTTTATTGGTATAATAAAGCATTTGAAGACTTCCGTTTGTAAGAAAGGTCTCTGAGAAGCCAAAATGATAGGGACAAACACATGGGCCATGTGTCAAGTACTGTCATGTACCAAACCCTAAAAATTGCTAGCTTCTGTTGGGCTAGGTACTTCACACTGTCTCATTTAATCTTACTTAATCTGCAGTGACCCTTTGAGACAAATCCCATTACTATTCCCATTTTATAGCCAAGGAAACAGACTGGTGAGACTTTTGCATCCCAGTTCCTGGGCCCCAGTAAGGGGCAGAGCTTGAGTCACATCTTGTCACCTTGAACTTCCAGACTCTTCTCTCTCTGTTTCTCTCCCCTGCTTTGCTCAAGGATGTAGAGTGTTATTCCAATTCAACCCTTTCATCCTGTGAGATAAAGGAAAATTATTCCTGCTCATCTTTGAATCTCCACTGCCTTATACATTTAGAACCTCAAAAATGTTTAATTGTAATTGGTATCTCAAGCCTGTCCTGGCATATTTGATTTACTTAACAAGGTTATTGTTTTTAGAAAATAAATGCCTCACCAATTCAAGAAAATAGCAGATTAAATACCTTCTTTAAAAAAAAAAAAAAACTGAGACTAGGAAAAATATAAGAACCTTTTCTTTGGCACCATATTTTTCTGACATCATATCCCAAATAAGCAGCAGCCTTCTCTTTTCTCCTTTGTCAAGCTGAACATTCCCATGAACAAGAGACGATGATTGCAGTGCTTATGGTTAGTCTGGGGAGTCACTGGTTATGATAATGAAATGCCTTCAGACGAGAAGCTATGACCTTTCAATAACTACACATCCTACCAGAAGGTCTTCTTGGTGTTTTGCATTTAAGGATCAGTGCCATAACCCAGGAATAAAACAGAACAGGTTGGCACTAGACAGAAAGCAGCTTTGCTCTTTTGAGCAAGCAGGTGAGGACACAGAAACACGAGGTTCCAGGCATCAAGTTGAACACATGGGGCCTTAAGCCTAAGGGTGTGCCCTTGTTTAGTTGCTAAGTCATGTCCAACTCTGTGTGACCTCATGGACTGTAACCCACCAGGCTCCTCTGTCCGTGGGATTTCCCAGGCAAGAACACTGGAGTGGGCTGCCATTTCCTTTTCCAGGGGGTCTTCCCGACCCAGGGTTGGAACCTTGTCTCCTGAGCCACCAGGTAGCCCCTATAAACCACCGTCCTCAGTCCTCAGGTTAAAGGTGCATCGCTCACAACTATCCTATGGGGTCAAATGTGAGTGTCAGTCCAAGTCTGTGTTTTTGAAAGTATCCTTGGCTATACAAAGCTATCATTGGTCACCTTTACAGTCAAGATATATCAGAATTTAAAAGCAGGTTTCTGGATATTTCAGTGGAAATGTGTTTTATATATTCATAGAATCTGACCCCTGTGGGCAGTGAGGAGCCGAGAAGATGTGGGTTTTACCTAATGCTGTGTGACTTGGCTCCGCAGGAGCAGATCCCCTGGTGGAGAACTTCGAGCCTCTGTACGACCTGGATGACTCCTGGGATGAGGATGGAGAGGATGAAGGGGTCGTACCGGGAACCACTCCTCTGGACATGGCCTCCAGCTGGCAGGTGAGCCCCGCTCCGCCAGCGTGCTGGCTGCCTCTGAGGCGGCAAGTGGTCTTCCTCAGTCTTTATTCCCCGAAGCCCGCACCTGGTATTTTTAAAAGACAGGCTGCTTGTCACGAGCTGTATTTATCTTGAAAAGCCTATCCGCTAAAGATCTAGGTCAGCAGAGTTCTGAACATAAAAGCGTATGCCTAATCAGATCAGAGTTAGATGAGAGAAACTCAGAATTCACAAAGCGTGTTGCCCATTCTGAACTCACACCAGAATCCTTCCCATCTGAGTTTCTGAAGCCAGGATGCACGGCATGGTTGGCCTGAACTTCGGTAAGTAACTGCTGAACATGAGACGAAACGGGGATTCTTCTGGGGGTTTTCATCAGTGGAAACAGAACAGACTTAAAGCCTTCCTCAGAACTCTGCTGACCCAAGATCTGAAGGTGAAAACGGTTACCAGGTCCTTGGGCCCAGGGAGGGGAGCCACAGGAGGAGGTGGGCAGCGCACATCTCCAGCCCAACTAACTGAACTCCTGAGGGGCAGGCGCTGCTCCCTGGCAAAAACCGCCTCCCCAGGGCCCGTGTGGCGTGAGCTGAGTAACCCTGCGGAGAGCCCACTACATTGAGCGCCTGGTCTTCCCAGAAGCCTCACCACAGAACACAAAGATAAGCCACTGGGTGACCCGGCGTGGTCCTCACCCGGGCCAGTCAGCCAAGTGACTGCAGGGAATGCAGGAAAGCTTCCATAGCTATGGAGGTTTCTTTTTCCTTTACACATTAACTTTTATTGGGGGTATAGTTGATACACAGTGTTGTGTTAGTTTCAGCAAACTGAATCTGTTACACATATGTCCACTTTTTTAGATTCTTTGCCCATATGGTTCATTACAAAGTATTGAGTAGACTTCCCTGTGCTATATAGTCGGTTCTTATTATCTGTTATCCCAAGACTTTTTTGCCCCTCAGTTAAAAGGTGAATGGTGGCACGAGGCTATCCTCAAGCCTTGTGAGCATTTGTACACCTCAATCTGCTGCTGCTGCTGCTAAGTCGCTTCAGTCGTGTCCGACTCTGTGCGACCCCACAGATGGCAGCCTACCAGGCTCCCCCGTCCTGGGATTCTCCAGGCAAGAACACTGGAGTGGGTTTCCATTTCCTTCTCCAGTACATGAAGGTGAAAAGTGAAAGTGAAGTCGCTCAATCGTGTCCGACTCTTAGCGACCCCATGGACTGCAGCCCCCTAGGCTCCTCCGTCTATGGGATTTTCCAGGCAAGAGTACTGGAGTGGGTTGCTATTGCCTTCTCCGTCAATCTGAGCAAGCTTAAAAAACTGCTTCTCATGAGTCTTATTACCAGGAAAGGGGGGCAGCCAGACAGTACAGCTTCACAGCACGACTTGGGTTCAGTTCTTGCTCTAACTCTCAGGGAAACGTCATTTACCATCGACTCTGACCAGCACGTGGCTGCTTGGGTGGCCTGGACCTCCTTTGTCCCTCGAAAGGGCTGTGGCCTGCTTCTTTGTGAGGCTGGGTGGGGTCTTCCTATGTGGCTCAGACAGCGCTTGTAGGGCACAGCCTCCTGGGCCCAGAGCCCCAGAGGGCAAACAAGTCTGCAGGCCAGGGCACCGACGCCCCTTCCCACTCCATCTTAGGGGGGTACAAGCCCCTCCTGAGGAAGACGGGCTGAGCTCCTTACCGCAAAGCAGCTGATTTCCCTGGTGGTCCCTGTAACATCCCCGTGTTTTTCTTCCCAACAGGTATTTGACATATTAAATGGGAAACCCTATGAGCCAGAGTTTACGCCTGATGATTTGCTGGCACAAGGTGAGCTGTGGGAGGACCAGGTGCCCTGAGCCAGTGTCACCTTCATCCTGACCCTGAAACGGCTGACCCTGAGGGAGAGCCGGCGTTACCCAGACTCTGCTGTGAAAGGCGGGGGCTTCTCTCAGAAGCGGGGGGTCCTGCCACGGAGAAGGTCCAGCTGTGATCTGCCACAGCGTGGGCTGTTCTTGCTCACCTGGGTGGCTGCTGACTCCGGTGCAAGAGCGCGACTGCTTCCCTGGGGTGGGAGGGGGAGCTGTGTGGCCGTGACCCATCCCTGTGAGAGTCTCTGATCAGTTAGGATGGTCATGTTTCTTCTTGATCTCCTTTAGGAGACATGAAGCAGCTGACTGAAGATGCAAAGCTGCAGCTCTACAAGCTGCTAGAAATTCCTGATCCAGACAAAAACTGGGCTACTCTGGCACAGAAATTAGGTCTGGGGATACTGAACAACGCCTTCCGGCTGAGTCCCGCTCCCTCCAAAACCCTCATGGACAACTACGAGGTAACGTGTCACTTACGTTGTCACTGTAGTTCAGTCGCTAAGTCACGTCCAACTCTGCGACCCCCTTGGCTGTTTACCTGACTGTGTTAACATTACCGGCCAGAGCACAGCCCCTTCCCCTCTCCCTTAACTCTGAGCAATCAAATCTTAGTCACTCCCCATGTCCTGGGAGGGTGACCCAGGCCAGGAGGAAACCCACCTTGGTTGTATTCAGATACTTTGAGGTGTGCTGCAAAAATGCTACTTGGAGGGTCAGGATGGTCACAGAACGCCGCTCTCCTGAACAAGAGACTGTGGCCCACATCCGTGCCCTCCTCTACCCCAGCACAGCCCTTGGTCTCATGTGAGCACATCCCGGAAGCAGCTCTCTGTGAGGTCACTCCTAGCAGAGCCGTTACCTGGTGATGCTTCTAATTTCTAAAATAAGTGCTGAAAAACCGCGGGGTGAAGTTACTTTCCATTGAAAATTCCATCATTGCTCATCTCTCAGCGGTCTTCAGAGCTTCAGGGAGACTGTAGGTTTCACTCTGGAGCTTTACTGCCTCGGCAGTCTCTCTGCTCACTATGAAGTGCTTCTCTGTGATTTCCTGAGTGGTCTCTGAGCTGAAACAGGAAACTTGATTCAAACACCATGTTGAGGCTCCCTGCTTGCTTTTTAGAGGCTCTCCACCAGACCTTCCATGCCCCCTGGCTGTCTCAGTGGAGGAGGCAGCCTGGCAGGGGGACAGGGTGTGGTGTCGAGTTTACAGCCTGCCTGCTTATTTCCTGCACAGGCTGGAACATAGAAGCACACTCTTCCTTCATTTCTCAGGTCTCCGGGGGCACCATAAAGGAGCTGGTGGAGGCCCTGAGACAGATGGGCTACACCGAGGCCATTGACGTGATCCAGGCAGCCTTCTGCACCGCAGACACCAGCCCGGCCAAGACCACCTCCCAAGCTCACTCGCTGCCGTTCGCCCCCACCTCCACAAGGCCACAAATAGGTAACGAAAAACAGACAGAAAGCAGTTGAGACGTGCTTCTGGTCTCTGGGGGTGTGGCCTGTCCTTCTCACCATCACTCCTGAACACGCTGTCCCCGCGTCCGTGTCCCTCTCGGACCCCGGGTGCGTCATCCCCCTCTCCCGCCGCTACTGCTCAGGGAGGGGCTGTCCCCAGCACAGTCACCTTGACACACGAGTTACTAAGGTCCGCAACAGACAAAAACACCACGATACGGGTGGTGAAGGTAAGCTCAGTTTCTCTCACTTCTTAAATTTATGAGCGGGATGAGCAGGCCAATGTCTGTGGAACCAGGACTAAGCGCCCCAGACTGTGGGCTAACACCCCGATGTTTCCATCAGCTGCTCAGCGTCCTCCCTCCAGGGGTCCCCTCATTCCTGCTCCCTCAGCTGCCTCCCCCCGCCAACCTCCACAACACTGACCTGTCACCCTGCCTAAACACATAAGCACAAGAGTCCTCCATCTCCCAAAACCTCCATCTCGGCTTCTCCTTCCAAACTGCCAGCACATCTTCCTGCTCCTTACTCACTCAGTGTCCTCGCCTCACTGCACTGAGAACACAGAAAGAGCTGGAACTCAGGTTTTGCACCAGCAAACCCCCCAGCCCACCCCTCTCCTGTCCAGACACTCCTCTGACTCTTGCCTCTCTCACGTGTCAGCCTTTTCTCCTTCCCGACCGGATCCCCTGGCAAGTAGGTGTGGTTCCCCTCATCTTTTCAAAGTAAACAGAAAACAAACACTCCCTTGATCCCCAGCTGCAGACTAATTTCTCTGATTCAACCAAGCTTCCTCGAAGTCTGTAGCTATTCTTCACACCGCATGACGTCCTTCCTTGACCCTCTGTGGTCAGTTCCACCTGCCGCTGCGGCAGGAATCCTCTCACCACGAGGACCCGCGTCCACTCAGATCTGCTCACCACCCTCCTCAGCTGCCCCCGGGGCACAGGTGACCACCGCCTCCTGCTTCAGGCCACCTGCCCCTGGACTTCTCCACGCCATGCCCACCCCCACCTTGTCTCAGCCTCCAGAGCCCCCTCCTCACGGCACAGGGCTCGGACCCCCTCACGCCCAGACCCAGCACTGCCACGGCGCTCGTGGGCAAGGCAGGGCTCCGGGAGGCCGCGACGCCGTGAACACTCCCTGGTCCCAGCACCTCCCAGCGTTCCCTCCAGCCTCCTCCTCTCTCTGACCACCACCCTCGACCTGCGCCCCCATTTCTTACCTCATTTCTGCGGCAGCTCCCAGCTGGTTTCCAGTTTCCAGGCTGTCACTCTGTCAGCACCTCCAGTCCATTCTCTACACACAGGGAGCGTGATTCCCTTTAAAAGTGCCGTGGCTCTGGTTGTGTGCGCTCCTGTTCAGGCATCCACTCAGCCAGTCTCCGCTGAGCGCATCCTGCCTGCCCAGCACTGTTGCGGGCGGTGGCGGCCCGGGCTTGTCTGTCCTCTTTCCTACATGGTGTTCACACGCCCCCTCCCGCCCCCTGCCCTGTGTTCCTTCCGCTCCCCCAGCTCGCTGCACTGATCCAGGCCCAGGGCCTGTGAGCCTTCTCTTCCCCTTCCCCGCACAGGTCCTTACTTGGCAGGCTCCTTCTTGCCATGCGTTTCAACACCAGTGTCTCCTCGTCGGGGTGGCCATCCTAAGGGAGTGAGGACAGGTGTTACACACCCTTTAGAAGAGAGCAGGGTACCCCCAGAAAACCACCTTCATCTCCTGTCTCATGACCTGATGCTCCTTCCACACTAAGAAGTAGGTAAACACTTCTATTTTAGAAAGCATCAAGGCCTCATTTTATAGTTATTTGTAAAATACCTCACAGTTCCTAGCACACGACAGAAACCCATAAAGACCGATCGGTTGAATAAATCCATCAGTAACCATGGCCTTGTCACTGCCATGAAGGTCTTACTGTTTCAGTGCTGGAATTTAACATACAAGAAGGAGCCCTCGGACTCGGGTATGGTAGACTTCTGTTTTCCCTGGTCACTCTCTCCGGACGGGAAATCATTCACACTCTTCAGCTCCCTAGAGACACTTCTCAAAGGGAAATCAGACCTACCTGCCTAGTAGAAGCGCATTTTCACTTTTTGGGTTGTTTTTTTTTCCTACCAAAATGTTCTTGAGGCAGTGTATGGTGTCGAATAGCATGTGCAGCCCAGAGGCTCATTTTTAGCTCCTACTTCTGTCACCAATTTATTTTGCTTACATTCAGCAATTTCCTCTGCTATACAATAGGCAGTAGGTGGAAAAATACGCCTAATTTCTAAGAAAAAAAGTACACTTTGAGTCAAGAAAATGCAGAAAGGATTCTGACAAACACAAGGCTAGATTGTAAGAAAGAGAGGCGAAAACACTTGGCTGATTCTGATGGTTTCACAGCCTTTGTATCGCTCGGTGTCTTCTGCCCCACCCCACTGTGTGGGTTGTGGGGTTGAGCGGAGGCCCACGACGCAGCCCACGAGCCTGCCTGACGCACGGGGAGCCCCGCTGGGGTGGAGGCACCCCGCAGGCCGGCCTGGCCACGTCGGGTGCAGCCCCGTGACCCGTGCTTTCTCTCTGCAGACGAGCTCCGGGACGACAGCATCTGTGACAGCGGTGTGGAGACCTCCTTCCGCAAACTCAGCCTCGCCGAGTCTCTGACCAGCGGCACCTCCTTGCTAACTCTTAACAAAGTGCCCCATGAGTACGGGCAGGAAGGACCTATCGAAGGCAAAATTTAGCCCGCTGGCAGTTTCCAACACCGAGGAAACCGAAGCTCGGAGACTCCGCCGTGTCGCCCGGAGAAAGGAGGCGCACTCAAGGGTGCTCCGAGGAACACAGGCCGGCCTGGAGCACAATAGAGCTCCAGGCCTTTTAAACGTGGATTTCTTCTTTGGCTCTGAAGTGAATTTTGGCTCAGCTGATGGCTGGGCGGATGCCCCGCTGGGGGTGCAGTGGCTTGTCGAGCTTTGCCAGCTGCCTTCTGCTGCCATTGCTGCTGCCCCTCCGCTGCCTGCCCTCTCTCATTACAAGCTGTCACCCCCCCCCCCCCCCCCCCCCCGCCTGCCTTCTGGCTGTCCACAGCACAGGTGTGCACTCAGATCAAGGCTTATGGAAAGGGATGCCACCTTGCACCTTGGTATGATTTTAAAAGACTCACTGCGACTCCCCTGGGGGGGCCCAGTGGTTAGAACCTGGCGCTTCCACTGCAGGGGCACAAGTTCCATCCCTTCTTGGGGAACTGTTGATAAGATCCTGCAAGCCAGGTGGCAAGAGAAAGGAAAAAAAGCTCACTGCTTTTTCTAATTGTGTCTGTGATTTGCAAAAGGAACATGTACATGGCAATATTTAAACATGATTACAATCAATGCTGAAAATGGTATTTCCTCCCTTTTCTGCATTTTGCTATTGTAAATATGTTTTTTAGATCAAATACTTTTAAAGGAAAAAATGTTGGATTTATAAATGCTATTTTTTATTTTACTTTTATAATAAAAGGAAAAGCAAATTAATGGCCTCATCTTGTTTGATCTCTATAAATACTTTTCTAAGATTATTCTTTGTAATCACAGGATCACTCCACAGCCTGGTTCTCAGATTCACAGCTCGCTCTAGAATCAAGTTTTTGATCCAGAAATGAATAACAACAGAAATTATCAAAAGTGTTTCAACTGGAGATGAAAGCTTTCGGTTTGTCAAATCCTTGCTAGGCTAATTTTATGTAGGCCATATCACCTCATCTTCCTCCACGTCAAGCACTGTTCTTCAAGCCTCTGTGTTCCCCATGCCTCTTGTGATGAAGTCCTGAGACGTTAGCACAACAGAGGCTCTGCGACAGGAAGACTTCCAGCGCGAATTTACCTTATATCTTCTGGATCTCAGATCTGCTGAACAACCCGCTGCAGCTTCTGTAGCCCTTGCTGTCTCACTTTGCACTTTTATGCCATGGAAATGCTTCTTTTCTTCAACGTCGTGAACCAACCTCTTCTGGCTTCAGACTTATTTTCTGCAGCTTGCCTCACGTCTCTCGTCTTCATAGAATTGGAGAGTTAGGGCCTCGCTCTGGAACAGACTCTGGCTTAAGGAAATACTGTGGCTAGTTTGCTCGTCTATCCAGACCACTACAACTTTCTCCACATCTTAATAAGGTTCTTTTCACTCTCATCATTTGGGTGTTTGCTGGAGCAGCATTTCTCATTTCCTTCAAGACCCCTCTGCATTCACAATTTGGCTAGCTGGTGCAAAAGGCCTAGCTTCCAGTCTGCCTTGGCTTTTGATGTGCCTTCCTAAGTTTGATCATTTCTACCTTTTGATTTAAAAGGAGAGGCGTAACTTTTCACTTAAACACCTACAGGCCACTAAAGGGTTCTTAATTGGCCTGATTTCAGTATTGTTGTGTCCCAGGGAATAGACAAGCCCTAGAAGAGAGAGTGACAGGGAACGGCCGTTTGCCGGAGCAGTCGGCGCACACACACACCATTTATCGAAGTTTACCAACTTGTATGGGTCGTGTGCAAAGCAGGAAACCCAGGTTCGATCCCTGGGCAGGGAAGATCCCCTGGAGAAGGGAATGGCAACCCACTCCAGCATTCTTCCCATTGGCTATAGGGCATGGAATCAGAGTCAGATACAACTGAGTGACTGACCAACCAGCAGCACCACTGACTTGTAAGGACGTGGTTTGTGACACTTCAAGACAATTACAATAGTAACATCAAAGATCACTGACTACCATACCAAATATAGTAATAATGGAAAAGTTCACAATATTTCAAGAATTACCAAATTGTGACAGAGACATGAAGTGAACAAATACTGCTGTAAAAATGGCACTTGATAGACTTGCTCCACACAGGGCTGCCACAAACCTTCAGTTTGTAAAAAAAAAAGAAAGGAAATGCAATATTAGCAAAGCACAATAAAGAAAAGTACAATCAAATGAGGTATGCCTATATTCCAGTTTTGGGAAATTATTTTTCTAAAATAAAAATAGCTCTGAGTCTCCTTAACTCTCCAACACCAAGCATATGCCTCCATTCCTCCCCCAGTTCCATGCCCCTGTGACAGATAGTTCTTTTCCAAGTGGCTGTGACAAGGTCACCAGTTTTGCCGTATCATGCCGACACTCCTGAGAGGCGAGGCCTGTGTTCTGAGGGGCGAGGCCAACGTTGCTTCCCTGCATGTCTAGCCAGGCCTGTGACAAGGGCAGAAGTGATGGTAAGTGACTCCTGAGGTTAGGTAAGAAAATGCAATACAGCTTCTTCCCAGAATCTCAGGTCAGGTCTCGTCCTGGTGGAAGCCAGTTAGCACGCATGCTCTGAGGGAGCCAAGTGGCCATGTGGGGAAACCACCAACAGAAATGGCAAGACGTGTGCAGGAGTGAAGCTTTGAGAGGATCCCAGCCATCAATCAACCCTGAATATTCACTGGAAGGGCTGATGCTGAAGCTGAAGTTCCAATACTTGGGCCACCTAATGCGAAGAGCTGACAACTCACTAGAAAAGACCCTGATGCTGGGAAAGATTGAGGGCAGGAGGAGAAGAGGGCGACAGAGGATGAGATGGCTGGATGGCATCACCGACTCAATGGACATGAGTTTGGGTGGACTCCGGAAGCTGGTGATGGACAGGGAGGCCCGGCATGCTGCGGTCCATGGGGTCACAAAGAGTCGGACTCTGTTGATGCAAATGACTGAGCAAAAGCAGCAGCAGTGGAGCCTTCACGCTGCCTCAGGCAATGCTGCCCGGAAGCGTCCAGCCCCAGAGGCAGATTCACGAGTAAATGAAGCAACAAGCTGATGTTTTAAGCCTTAGGTGTGAGGTGCTTTTTACTGTTCCAACAATTCCCGTACCAGGAGGTCACGTTAAAGAAAAGCTGACTCCAGGAGGAACAACGAAGAAACACGCTGGAAGTGAAAACAGCATTTCCCTTCTTTAACAAGAAGCCCTATTTCTGTTCCGTTCCTTTCTCTCCTCCCAAATCACAGTGGTGTCTTGAGTGTGCGTGCTTGGACAAAAGGCCACCAGTGCCGCCTGTGCCTCTGAGGAAGGCGCGTGTCTCGTTCTGGCGCGGCAGATGGGGGTAAACAGCAGAAGGAATGCAGCAGACAGGTGGGGAGCTACAGTGGGCCTGAAATAAACCTTCCCCAAAGCCCGTCTCTCAGCAGGAAGCCATTCAAAAATAGCTTCCTTAGAGGCTTCGTCATCTTCTCAGCCTTCTACACTCTGCAAGCACAACCCAGATTTTTTCAGGATCTGCAGTCTTTGTCTTTTGGCAGCAGAAAGCCAGGCTGCTGCCCGTTCACCCGCCTGAGTCCCCTGTGGTACTTGGATGTGGTGAAGCTGTTCTTGGCACCACCATGGAGAATAGCCCCCACAAACCCGCCTTCTGCTTCTTAGCCAGAATAAAGAGGCAAAGGAGACAAGCAGATTTGAGCATCTGTGATGTGTCACCCCCTTTGCTGTAACGAATTCTAGTCATAATTCTCAAGACATCCCTATGGGTTCATATTTAACCCCAATTTTACAATGAACAGATAATCTGAATATTAACTACTCACCCCAAATTCAAATCCAGGTATATCTGATTCCACAGGTTATTCTTTAGCCATGTCTGAGTCTGAAGTCTTTTGAAGTCCTATATTTAAAAAAGAAAGGAAAAAATACTTACAAATATGTATAAAAACAATGGAATCATAATGTCATACCCCAGCCAACATGCAAAATGAACCCAGAGCACCCCTAAAAAGATACGTTGATTAAATGTTCACATGATTTCATTCGCCCCATAATAATAGGCTAAACTGCTTAAATGTGAATTATTCATTGGTGGGAGGTCCCTGGGTTGCTTATCTTTCTCCTCATTTTGTGAGTTCTTGGGGACCTTTCTTTCTGAACTGTGCTTTCCCAGGTAATGGATTTAAGGAGGCGTTGGAGTCAAAAGAAGGTGTAACTAAAATTCTTTCATTCTCTCAAGGCTGGACAATATCTTGAAGATCACCTAAGTAAATTATCCAAATGGCCATCTTTTTAAAATCCCTACGATGTGATAGCACCTCCTTCCTATAATCCTCAATATGGCTGCTGCTGCACTTCAACACCAATTCCCAAGGCTACATGTTCCCAACCATTGGTTTTCTAGGTTCACCCGTTAGCACAGGGGTTGGGGGAGATACTGAGGAAGGGCTCATCTTAACCCGAAAGCAACATCCCCATCTCCTTCCTAAGCCCCAGCCCCTGCATCCCCGCCCCCCCATCACCACCCGGGCCCTAGCACCAGGGGGCACGTTACCGTTCCCACTGGTGGGGATGTACACACTCATATGCTCATGGACCACTGGGCAAGTCAGCCCAATGCCAACGCAGCCCTTGGCTGTCTTCTCCTTCCCAGTTTTGCTCTGGGAAGGTCAAAGCCATCTCTTGGCCCTGACTGCTTTCCTGCCTTGCCAAAAGCACATCTTGAATGATGATCCACACAGGCACACAGCAAATGCGCTGGGGGCCATTGTGGTTCTGAAAGGCAAAGAGACTCCAAGTTTAAAATTTCAAGGAAGAATGTGTAGTACACCTGAAACTAATACAACATTGTAAATCAACTACACTCCAATAAAAATTAACAAAGAAAGAAGTGTGGGCAGTAAGTCACATGCGCCCACACGTCCACCCCCCTTCAACAGAAGCAGCTGTGCTGGACCAGGGAAGACCCGCCCTTGCTCCCTCCATCACCAGAAGGTTGGCCCTTTCTTCAAGTCATGCAGTAACGTTGTTTCGGTCCTCATCACTCCCTGCTACTGTGCCGTTTAAGAGCTCATCTGACTTCGCTCCCAGCAATCAGCTACTCTGGGGGCTTTGTGCCAAGTTTCCATAGATCCATAGCAATTCAATTACGATGAAAAATCATTGAGATGCCACCCGTTTGCCAAGGTAGCAACAAGGAAGGGAAATGAAATAGACTGAAAAACAGCAGGAAGGGTCACCCTGCAGGTCTGACCCTGGAGATGAGCCTCTTGGACGCCCTGCCTCTGAGCCCCGGAGCCAGAGGAGCTTCAACAAAGCTGCTCTGTTCTTTCTTCCGCGATCCCTCCCTCCTCCCCGCTTTCTCTCTCTATTCATCCTTCTTTCTGCCTCCCTCCCTCCCTCCTCTCTCTCTCTCAGCAAAGCCTCCAGCACTCCAGGGCACTGGCAGTCGGTTCTATGAAGGCTGGACAGGGGACGGGGTGAGAGCAGAGGGCCGCAAGCCCTCCCTGCCTTACTCTGGGGAAGCCTCCAGGAAACCAGCATCCTGACCCAGGATCCCCCTCCAGCCGCCACCAGCTTCATTTCCTGTGCACAAGAGGCCTCTGCTGGAAGAAACAGAACTTTGCATGATCACCCAACAGCTGGCACGCCTCCTGCTACTCAACTTTTTTTGCGTCAGTAAAACTGGAAAGAGGCTTACCAAAAGAAGGAGATTTAGAAACGTCTTCAGCTTACTGCCTGTTGATTTCTCCTCCAGTTCGGGTCACAGAAGTCTTATGATTACTTTCCCTTGGTAGAGGAGACTTGAACTGTTCTTTTTCTTTCGTCCCCCAGGCCTGATCATTCTTTGAGGAATAATTATCTTAAGCCAGCATTTATGACTCACTTACCCATCCTAGGCATTGTACATCCTTTATTTTTTGTAATCATCACAACTCTATAAAACAGTAATTACTGCTAACCTCGTCTTAAAGATAAGGAAACCGAGGTTTAGAAGTTAAGTGGTCTGTCCAAGTTCAGTACACGTTAGAGCCAGACTCGCATCCTGAAGGTTTAACTTCAGAGCAAGAGCCCACACTGCCCTGCCCATAGGCCCACCTACGCCTCACCCCCAAGCTCTCCTTTGTCCACAAGAATGCTTTTGATGATAAAATCAGAACACCTGACTACAAGTGGATTCAACAAACAGGGGCTTTCTTTTTTTTTAAAAATAATATCATAGTAAGATCAGAGTTCTACATTTTACATGGAATCTTGTCTTTTTTAATTTAGTAAGTAATTCAACTTTGTAAAAAACATTGCGTGGGCCTGCAAAATCATCTGCTGGCCATGTACAACTTGTGCATGGCCCAAACCACACTTCCTGCAATTGTACCTTCAAGATGATCAGGCGGGGTGATGAGCTGCCAGTTCTGAGGAGGAATCAAGGTATTGACATCTCTTCTCTTCCAGGTGCCACTTTCACCCCCTCACTCCCTCGGGCTCCCCTCCTCAATGATGCTGTTCCCAATGCCTGAGCAGGTGCCCATTTTGCCCACCTCCAAAGGCTTTCTTTGATGACTTAACATAGAGGCAATGATAATGATAAAAACACTTGTTGACTAGCTATTGTGTGCTCTCAGTATCTATACATCATCTCGTTTAGCCCTCACAATTAACCCAAGTAGTCTGATTATTATTACCCCATGTGTACAGAAAGACCCAGTAACTTACATGCAACGTCAAACAGTCCACTAACTGTAGATCTGGAACTCAAACATATGTACGTGTAATTTCAGAGCCCATAACCTTTAAATGTTGCATCAACTAGGATGCTTTTGATTAAAACTCAGAATACCTGACTACAGCTAGATTAAACAAATAGGCCTTATACTTTTTAATAAGACCAGAGTGAGATGATTACAAGGCTAGTTCAACATCTCAGACATTCCCTCTGTGTCAACCGTATTCACTCGGACTTCCCTGGTGGTCCAGAGGTTGAGAGTCCGCCTACCAATGTGGGCGACAGGGGTTCAGTCCCTGGCCCTGGAGTATTCGACATGCCACAGGGTAGCTAAGCCGACGCACCACAACTACTAAAGCCCGTACACTCTAGAGCCCGTGCTCTGCAAAAAGAGAAGCCACCACAATGAGAAGCCCGCACACCACAACTAGAGAAGAGCCCTTGCTTGCCGTAATCAGAGAAAGCCCGGGCACAGCAAAAGACACCCCATGCAGCCAACAATAAATAAATAAACATTTTAAAAATATTATTTCCTCAAGGACACAAAAAGGTTGCAGAAGCTCCAAGTATCAGGTCCTCACACAGCAGCTTCTCAGTTTCAGCAACAGCCAAGGATTCCTGCACAGGTCTCTTTCTTATCAGCCAGGAAACCTTGCCCGCCCCAACCCCCCCAAGCCCCACAATAAGGATCACTTTATGTTTCATTTGCCAGAATTAAGTCATATGCCTAACCCTAGGTGAATCACTGGCAAAGGAGAATAGGATTAGTATAGCCAGTTATGACTCAGTCCCTGGGGCCACCTCTATTAGTAGAGAAGAGGACGCAGCTGTAGAATGGCCTGCCAATAATGTCTGCTCCAACCACAGGGAACATGTGAACTGTCTCTCAGGATCCAGTAAATTTTACAAAAGCCATAACAAGTAACCATAACAGAATAAGAACAAGAGGGTTGTTCCCACATACATTACGAGACAGGAATGAGTAGTAGCTTTCAACCAGAAATTTCCATGATCCCGACATCCCATTTCCCCAGATTTCTAGGCCACTTTGGTGGTGGTGTCATCCTTTGTACTCACTTATTGCATACATGGCACAAGCTGGTGCTCAATAATCCTGTGCAAATACTGAAGCCTGACCTAAGGAATTCAGCTGCATCACTGTTGCAAACTTTTTTTTTTCCCATGGCAGGATTCAGTAACCCACGTCTAAAGAGGAGAGACAGTTATAAAACTTGATAATACAGTGATGTGATGCCCTTATTTCTGCAAAGCCTGTTCCCTGTTTGGCCCCAATTCAAGGGCTGAGAGATGTCATGGCAGCCAAGCTCCCTTCAGCTTATTGATCACAAACTTAAGAGACCCGCCTAATGGACCACCTAGTCCTGTGTTTTTTCCTTCCTTGTGCATTAATTACAGTGACAATCTTGTAAGACTCCTTTCTCAACTGACATTTTTCTCATTTTTTAAAATTTGCTTTTTAAAAAATTTTTATTTATTTAATTGGAGGATAATCATTTTATAATATTCTGATGGTTTGTGCCACACACCAATACGAATTGGCCATAGGCAGACGTGTCCCCTCCTTCCTGAACCCCCTCCCTCCCTTCCCACCCCACCCCTTCAGGTTGTCACAGATCACGGGCTTAGGGTGCCCTGCGTCATACATCAAAATCCCACAGGCTATCTGTTTTACATACAGTAATATAGAAGTTTCAATGCTATTATGACAAACTTTCAAAAAACTTTCCTTAAGTATGGAACAAGATGGCCTTATCCAACATGCTCCTCCATCAGGGTCGTGTTAACCTTAAATGAATTGTCACCAGCTGAAATGACCTTATCTGTTTACTTGCTTCTTGTCTGTCCCCCTTTACAAGGACAGTCCATGACAGCCCAGACTTTCCTGCTTTTTTCATTGCAATATCCCTGAGGACAAGGTCAATGCCTGCTCAGTGTTTCTTAATAAGGGCTTGGTAAATGAATGAACTGAAGGAGGGCATGGCAACCCACTCCAGTATTCTTGCCTGGAGAATTCCCAAGGACAGAGGAGCCTGGTGGGTGGATACATTCTTAAGTTAAACAGTCTTTACAGTCAGGATATAAATGTGTCTTAACAGTGGTTTGGTCTGTGGCTTTAACAGTTTTGTACCACATCACTCTGGTACCTTCCAATAAGTCAATTAGAAAACAGGCTATCTTCTCTTCACTTGAAAATGTTACAAAATGCCGTTTCTGCCTAAAGCTTTTAAATTTATGCTCTTACTGAACTGATAAGACTGTGTGAAAACTGTCAAGGCAGACTCGGGAATATTTTGAAATGCATTGAATTTCCCACACAAACAATGCTGCCTTACCAAGTTGGAGGATAAGTTTCAAATCTGGGAGCCAGAGATAGTCTCAGAGAATATTCTGTCTCAAGTCAGTGTCAGTTTAGGAATGCTTGGGAAATATATCTATTTCTCCTGAAGTCCAGTACACTTTCATTCCAATAGAAAACAAACTCTTCCTATTTCTTTTCCAAAGCCCAGTAAGAGGGAAAAAAAAAAAAAAAAAACTGAGAAGAGTTACAGTGAGTGTGATTGAGGAAATTACCATTTTCTTCACTTTAAAATGGGAAGATGGAACCCCATGAGCTGACTGCTCTCCACCTCGCTCCCTGGAATGTGCTCTGTAACCAGAGCAGAAGGATCTGAGCCTGGTCTTCCCATTCCATTAACACTTGCAAATCCACCAACAGAAGAGGCTTCTCAGAGATCCAAAGCCCAGAGTAAGTACCTCCAATTCTATTTCAGCAAATGTGGCAAAACAAATCTACTAAAATGGTAGAAACAACTGACCTCAGTGCTGCACATGAACTGTGGAAGAACACTGTGGACGTAGCTATTCTCTTACAGAAATGGTATGTATACACATTCCAGCACATTCCTCTCCTCTTATAAACCACTGTCAGCAAATATTTATGTCTATTCATTCATTTATTCTTCCTTGATAAATTCATTCATTTCTGATATCATCCCCCTATTTTCTTAAAAAAAATTTTTTTTAAGACATTTGCCTTGAGAGAGGGATTAAGATGGTGAAGTGGGGGGACCTGGAGCTTACCTCCTCCAACAAACACATCAAAAATATATCTACGTGTGGAACTCACAGAAAACTGGGAACTGGCTGAAGAAATCCTTTACAACCAAAGCTGCTAGAAAAATTTCCATGTAACTGGGCAGGACAGAAAGGAGCATCAGGCCAGGACGTGTGCTCCCGGGAGATCTGTTGGGAGGAGAAGGCACACGTGGCTGGACCGCTGCCCTGAGGAGTGAGCGGGTTGGCTCACTACCTGCGCATCCCAGTCCTGGGCTCCTGCACGGAGGAGACAAGCTCTCTCGCCCATCAGGAAATGTGCTGAGACAGACAGAAGGGCTGGAGCAGCCTAGACTTTACTCGTGAGGAATGCACGCATGTGCAGACCTGCTTGCGATCAGGGCAGAGAGAGCCTTGGCCTGGAGGCTGCCACCTCACCACACATCCCAGTATGAAGGGTCAGACGACATGCCCACTCCATACCACAGCCTGGCATGTGATCTGGGCAAAGATTGAGTCTAGATACACAGAGACAGGCTAGGGAGCCTGCAGCGTGAGCCAGGTAGAATCACCGAGACCACCGTCAGCCCGCACTCCGGGGTGACGGGCGCAGCTACGACAGAGCAGCAGCTACGCTCTGAATCTTGGGCAGACAGGCCCAAGGAGCACGCAGGAGTCGTTTCCCACAGAGAGCACCCTGGTTCCACCCACTTCACCCCGTGGCTTAGCACTAGACCCGGGGCGGACAGGTCCAGGGAGAAGTCTGCCACAGGGGCAGCCCTCAGGTAGAACACACTCACCTCAATTCCATTCCTGTAGACGGAACCCCCCGACTCCCAGCCCCAGTTTACTCCTCAGCACAGCCTAGCGCTAGACCTGGGACAAACGCAACAGAGAAGGAGAGGTGACCTTGGGTCACTTTTAAACAGAACCATGGATGCCTGCACAGGCGGTACGTGGGGCCCCTGTGAGCACACAGGCCTTGCTGCAGCAGGCATCTTCAGGGCAGGGCACACACAGGGGAGCCTCAGGGAACCAAGCCTCAGGGCTTTGATTCCAACAATCATTATATGCCAATAAACTGAACAACCTAGAAGAAATGGACAAGTTTCTAGAAACTTCAGTTCAGTTCAGTTGCTCAGTCATGTCCGACTCTTTGCAACCCCATGAATCGCAGCTCGCCAGGCCTCCCTGTCCATCACCAACTCCCAGAGTTCACTCAGACTCACGTCCATCGAGTCAGGGATGCCATCCAGCCATCTCATCCTCTGTCGTCCCCTTCTCCTCCTGCCCCCAATCCCTCCCAGCATCAGAGTCTTTTCCAATGAGTCACCTCTTCGCATGAGGTAGCCGAAGTACTGGAGTTTCAGCTTTAGCATCATTCCTTCCAAAGAAATCCCAGGGCTGATCTCCTTCGGGTCTAGAAACTTACATCCTGCCAAAACCGAGTCAAAAATAATTTGAACACACTGATAACTAGAAGTGAAACAATCTGTAATTTAAAAAACAAAACAAAAAACCCCATCCCTCCAAACAAAAGTCCAGTGCCGGACAGCTTTACTGTGGTATCCTACCAAATAAACAAAGAAAAACTTATACCTATCCTACTCAAACTGTTCCAAAAATCTGAAGAGGAAGGTTCTTGTTGTTCAGTTGCTCAGTCGTGTCCAACACTTTGTGACCCCATGGACTCCACTATGCCAGGCTTCCCTGTCCTTTACTATCTCCTAGAGGTTGCTCAAACTCATGTTCATTGAATCACTTATGCCATCCAACCATCTCATTATCTTGGCCCCTTTTCCTCCTGCCTTCTATCTTTCCCAGCATTAGGGTCTTTTCCAATGAGTCAGTTCTTTGCATCAGGTAACCAAAGTATTGGAGCTTCAGCATCAGTCTTTCCAAAGAATATTCAGGACTGATTTCCTTTAGGATTGACTGGTTTGATCTCCTTGCAGTCCACGGGATTCTTAAGAGTCTTCTGTAGCACCACAGTTCAAAAACATCAGTTCTTCAGTGCTCGACCTTCTTTATGGTCCAACTCTCACATCCATACATGACTATTGGAAAAACCACAGCTTAGACTATACGGACTTTTGTTGGCAAAGTGATGTATCTGCTTTTTAAAACGCTGTCTAGGTTTGTCACAGCTTTTTTCCAAGGAGCAAGTGTCTTTTAATTTTATGGCTGCAGTCACCATCTGCAGCGGTTTTGGAACCCAAGAAAATAAAGTGTCACTGTTTAGAACACTCCCAAATTCATTCTGTGAAGGCTACTATCACCATGATACCAAAACCAAAGACATTACAAAAAGAAAACTAAAGCCAATATCTTTGAGGAATATAGACACAAAAATCCGCCACAAAATATCAGCAAACCAAGTCCAACAATACATACGAAGGATCATAAACCATGATCAAGTTGGATTTGACAAAATTCAACATCCATCCCTGATAAAAAAAAACTTTCACCAAAGTAGGAGGGGAGAAATTTCAACATAATAAAAGCCATTTACAACAATCCCAGAGCCATCATAATATTTAACGGTGAAAACCTGAGAGCCTTCCCACTAAGTTCAGGGACAAGACAAGGATATCTACTCTTACCACTACTATTTAGCAAAATAAGGTAAGCCCTAGCTATATCAATCAGACAAGGGAAAAAAAAAGGGCATCAAAATTGGAAGGGAAGAGGTAAAATTGTCACTATTTGTAGGTCACATAATACTCTATGTTGTTGTTCAATTGCTCAGTCATGTCCAACTCCCTGCAACCCCATGGACTGCACAATGCCAGGCTTCCCTGTCCTTCACCATCTCCCAGAGCTTGCTCAAACTCATGTCCATTGAGTCAGTGATGCCATACTCTATGTAGAGAACCCTAAATTCTTCTCACAAAGACTATTAAATGAACTCAGCAAGGTAGCAGGATACAAGATTAACATACAGAAATCTGTTGCATTTCTTCACACTAATAACGAAATATTAGAAAGAGAAAGTTAAAAAAAATACCATTTAATATCCTGTCATAATATCAAAAAAAATCAAAATCCAAAATACCTAGGAATAAACTTAATCAAGGATGTAAAAAACCTATACACTGAAAATTATAAAATATTGATAATGAAAACTGATGGTGATTCAAATACATGGAAAGATAATCCATGATCTTGGATTGGAGGAATTAATACTGTTAAAATGGCCATACTACCCAAAGCAATCTACAAATTTAATGCAATCCCTATCAAAATACTCATGATATTTTTCACAGAATTAGAAGAAGAAATCCTAAAATTTATATGGAATCACAAGAGATCCTGAATTGTCAAAACAATCCTGAAGGAAAAAAAAGCTGAAGGCATAACCCTTCTGCACTCCATACTCTACTACAAAGCTACAAAACAGCATGGATTTGCCACAAAAACAGACATACAGGTCAATGGAATAGAACAGACAGCCCATAAATAAATCCATGCACCTATAGTCAACTAATCTATTAACACAAAAGGAGTAATAATATAAAACGGAGAAAAGAATGTCTTCAAAAAGTGGCGTTGGAAAGCTGGAAAGCTACATATAAATCAATTAAAATTAGAACACATCCTCACACCATATACAAAAATAAAATCATTTAAAGATCTAAATATAAGACATAATACCATAAAACATGTAGAAAGGAACTAAGATTGGTCCCCTAAGCAAGGCAAAAGAAATAAAAGCAAAAATGAACAAACGGAACCTAGTGAAACTTAGATTTTGCAAAGGAAATGAACAAAATGAAAAGATAACCCACTTAATAGGAGAAAATATTTGCAAGTAATATGACCAATAACTGGCTAATATACAAAATATATAAACAGCCCACACAACTCAATATCAAATAACTGTCCAACCAAAAACAAGACCTAAACAGACATTTCTCCAAAGAAGACATACAGATGCCAAAAACCACACACACACACACACACAAATGCTCCACATCACTAAGTATCAGAGAAAGGCAAATCAAAACTACAATGAGATTCTCACTTCACACAGGTCAGAATGGCCATCATTAAAAAGTCTACAAATAACAAATGCTGGAGAGCATGTGGAGAAGAGGGACCCCTCCTACATTTTTGGTGGAAACATAAATTGGTCCAGCCACTATGAAAAAAAATATGGAGATTTATTTTAAAAACTAAAACTAGAGTTGCCATACGATCCAACAAATTTTACTCCTGGGCATATATCTGGCAAAAACTCTTAACTGAAAAGATGCACTCACCCCAATGTTCACAGCAGCACTATTTACAATAGCTAAGACATGGAAGCAACCTAAATGCATATTGACAGGTGCACAGATAAAGATGTGGTATGTTTATACTGGGTTGGCCAAATGTTCACTCAGGTTTTCCTACAACATCTTACAGAAAAACCCGAATGAACTTCTTGGCTAACCAGATACAATTAAATATTACTTGATCATAAAAAAGAATGAAATAATGCCATTTGAAGCAACATGGATTGACCCAGAGATTATCACACTTAGTGAAGTAAGCCAGAGAAAGACAAACATTATATCCTACTACTTCTTCTGGCATCTTAAAAAAATAATTGAATCTATGTACAAAACAGGAACAGACTCACAGACATAGAAAACAAACTTGTGGTTAGCAAAGGGGGATAGGAGAGGGAAGGACAAAGCAGGATGTGGGATTAACAGATACACATTGTTATATATAAAACAGTTAAGCAACAAGGATTTACTGTATAGCACAAGGAATTATATTTAATATCTTATAATAATCTATAGCAGAAAATAATTAAGTATATATATGTGTGTGTCAATTACTTTGTAGTACACCTGAAACTAATGCAATATTGCATTAACTATATGTCAAAGTAAAAAAAGAAAGAAAGAAAGAATCTGCCTTTATTTGCTTCATTTTTACCCTTGCTTCACGTACTAACTGGGTGATAACGATGTTTTAAAAGTACAACCATCACTTAGCATTTATTTTGTTCCAGACCATATCTGTTTAATCTTTACAACTACCTTTGAAGGTCAGAGATAATCATCTCCACCTAACAGATGAGAGAACTAAAATCTAGAAGAACAAGTGGTTGCCCAAGGTCACAGAGCCAATAAGCCTCAGAACCTGGATTCCAACTCAAGGCAGTGTGGCTGGAAGCCCCGCCCTCTCTAGACAACAGGGTCGCACCCAAGACGGTGCCTCCATTCACAGAGCCTTCACTAAGTGTCCGTACTAGGCCAAGCCCTTGAGCCACAGTTTAAATTTATTCTTCAAAACACACTTACAAGGTGAGGGTAATTATTCCTATTTCACCACAAGAGGACCGAACATCGAGGTTAAATTACTTGAGTAAGGCTACAGAGCCAGAAAGGGCAGAATTGCAATGTAAATTCTGCCCATCAGCTTCAAAGCCCAACTCACAGGGCACCTGGAACAGGAAAATGCTCCCGTTAATGGAGAGGAGGGTGCCCCCTGCCCACCCAGGAACAGTGACAAGAACGTGATATAATATTTACCAAGTAAGAATCTTCTGGGTTACAGTCCTAAGTCCCAGTCTTTCATACAGCTTAAAAGCTGTATGAAATATATATTATATATATATGAAAAGCTGTATATAAATATACATTTTGAAATAACACATAAAACGAGGGAACTCTTAGATAATGAAGGAGAGGAGTGGGTTGTCTGCATTTATTTTCTTCTTAGTCTCTGAAGCATGGCCGAAAGTTTCTTAGCTTTAAAACCAAAATATTACCTATTTAGTCTTGATTCTAAAGCCAAACTCTCACCTCCAGTAAATTCCATAACCAATTACTTGATTCTTCTTCTAGAAGACCCTTCAAATATCCTGGTCTAGATTCTTTAAACTCTCCCAGTTTATCAAGTGGACTAAAACTCTGACCAGAGCTAAATGGAAATTAATGCCTTGCATGATACTGGGCACAACTGAGTGTTCATGGAATGGGGAAATAAGTCACAGACGGAACACCAAATGGTCAATGCAATTTATATAATCTAAAATTTTTATATATTTCAAATTTACAGAAAAGTTGCAAAAGCAGAACAAAAAAATTCATATACACCTTTACTCAAATTGACTACTTATTAACATTGTGCCCCTTGCTTCACTATCAATGTAATTTTATAAACAGGATGATGAGAACAAAATGATTTCATAAGCAATTATAATTAATCAGTGTTTTTTAAAATGGTTCAATCTCAAGTTAAAGGCAATATCACTTTGTTGCCAGGCTCATCACATGCAAATCAAACCATAGCCTTGAACTGGAAAGTTCACTGGACTTAACCAAATCTGAGGCCCATACTTAATACAGGTGACCACTTATGTCAGGACACCCGAAAGTTTCCAACGTGATCAAGGTGATGTCCATTTCAATGCGAGTTTTTTTCCCCAAAGAAGAATCACTAATTGCCTTTGAAAAAATAAATTATTATTGTTAAAACAAAATTTTATTTAAAAAAAACTCACGAATGAAAAAAGACTCTTACTCAAAAAGTAATCGAATGGCAACAGTCAATCCCACCAAACTTTCCAGCATCAACAACCAATACGGCTACCATCCAGACATCTCTTTCTGTTGCAACATCTGCCTCTGGAAATAATGACAAAGCAGTTTCATTTCAATCGTTTGGTTATTTCTCAAAGCTAACCCGAGGGGCCTACATGCCCTCACAACCTTCCACACATGATTCCACAGATACCACAATGGTCATTACTGTGATTCCTTTAAGGGCTACCTGGGAGTATACCTGTAATTCTCTTAAAGGGCTACCTGGTCATGTTCCTGTGATTCCCTTAAAGGACTGCACGTAGACAGGACCTCCTTTGGGGGTAGGAGAGACAGTTCGGTTAGAACTGATTCATGTGGTGCAAAAGGTGCGAAAGGAAGAGCTAAAGACAGAGCCCTGGTGCAGACGGAACAGCACCCAGGCACAGCTTTGTTGACGACATCTCCTGAATATACACAGCCTTCCCTGGGAGAACCGAGTGGCTAACTAGACACCTGACAGCAAGCAGATGCATTTCCTGGCTTCTTCAATTTGTTTTTAGTTGCCTTCAGCTCTCAAAAATACAACCTGGATTCCCTCAGTAAGTATCAGCCAGTGAAGTCACATGAAAAGATTGCTCCAATTCACTCTTGCTGGTGGGTTTCCAAGGGTAAAAGAATACAGTCCGTGTCTTCTCAGTCATGAGGAAACCATTGTCACTGAATCTCCCTGGGATGCTTCCTACATCCAACCAAACAAAGGGAGCAACAGCTGAGGTTTTCAGATCAAAAACAAATGTGTTCCCTTGCTGCGAGATGGTGGCCTGAAAGAAAAAGATAAATGAAGTGAAGATGGAGAGCAGAGCTCTCTGTTCTACGTGGCTAACACAGAGTGTACTGCCTTCAACTTTGGTTCTATTACTGCTAAAGTCATATATTCCATGCACTGTGTCAGATGCTAAAAAAAAAAAAAACACATGGAAATTTACTGAAGGCTGTGGAAAATCACCAAATTGTAATCTCAAATCAGGGTAGAAATATGTGATCTCCTAAGATTCGGGAGAATATTTCACAGGAAGCTCAGAGCTTTGTAGCTATGTATTTTTTCCTCAGGGTCTTATCAAGAGAGGCACATTTCTGCAGCAGGACTGGTGATTTTAATGACTTGCTCCGGATCTGTCCGGAGCTGACTGTGGAGCACAGCCCTGGCACCCACCTTTTGGTCTTATGGGGAGACCCTGTGGTCCAGACAGCAGCCAGCCAGGCGTCTCCAGAAGCTATCCCACAAGAGCTGGTGCTCTCAATGCATCGTGGGTAAAGTCACTTTATTAACACCTCAAACATGTGTGAATCCCACAAAGTATAGCAAAAGAGAGTGCAGCGTAAGTCTTGTCACCCATCAGCCTCTTGGCACAGGCTGAGTGAGGACAGCTGCCCCCTGGAAGGTGGAGTTTGTGAGCCTCTCTCACTGTGAGTACACAGCTGAGTGCCTGGTAATCAGGCCATGCATTGGTCACAAACAGAACTCTTCAACATGCATACATGCCACGCCATGGGCTTGACATTATAGGCGACGTGTGACAGAGGGCAAATTTTACTATATATAACTTAGCCTGCTACATCACGCAGGGCTCTGCATTATCAACAAGAAATCCCACATTGGTAGGCCTTCCCTAGAGGCTTAGCCAGTAAAGAATCTGTCTGCAGTGCAGGAGACCTGGGTTCCATGCCTGGGTCGGGAAGATTCCCTGGAGAAGAAGATGGCAACCGACTCCAGTATTCTTGCCTGGAGAATCCCCATGGACAGAGGAACCTGGAGGGCTATAGTCGTTGGGGTGACAAAGAGTCGGATGTGACTTAACGACTCTATCACCCCCACCATCACTACTTTAGTAGAAACAAGAAATTTAGAGAGAGCGACCTAATATACTTTAAGTTTCTTTTCTTGCTTCTACCAAAGTAGTGATGGTGTCAAATTCCCAAATCATGTTGCCCCTCATTCCAATGAAGACCCCAAAGCAGTCACAGGCACACAGTTCACGTGGCTGGCCCTGGCCACTACCAAGGCTGCAGGAAGGCCTCAGCTACTCTGTTTCAAGGCCAAGGCCAGAAGGGACATTGGCACCCACTCACTCTTGTTGGTGCCTTCTTCTAATTGGAAATCTCACTTCTGCATTACCTGACAGCAGAGCATGGAGCTCAAGCTTATCCTCTGGCTCAAGGTCCCTGGAGATGCCCTAGGGGATAGAGTTAATGCCTGGCTATGTTAACCCTGTGACAATGTGAACTATCATTACTATTATCGTTGCTACTGTTATTACATCTCTTTAGGATGTAATAAGGATCCCTTTAGGATGCGAAGTATCACTGAAATACAACTGAGATAGGACAGAGAAAGAAGGCCTGCTCCTTTCCCACTCCCAGCTGTCTCAAGGTAATGGAGACCTAGATGAGAAAAGAAGAGATTTCAAAATCTTGTCTAGAGACTACAAAATTGTCCAGTAATAGTTTTGTACTTTTTTCTGGAAAGAAGCGATGTAAATGTATGTCATTTCCTTCATATCTGCTCTACAAATAAGTTAGATTTCATTAAGGGAACATTTTACTATTAACTAGGAAGGAAGCTATGTTTTCATTTCAAGGACTGAGTTTTGATATTTCTAAACCAAATGTAAAAAAATCCTCTCAAGTCTTTTCAGTGAAGTCTAAAATAAACTTATAATTGGTTAAAAATAGAGAATGAAACTTTCTAGAAACATATTTTCAATCACCATGTGGGGGTGGGGGAAGGAAGGCAAGGTTTTCAATCAACTAGATAGATTCCATATTTTCTGGCTACACAATTTTTACAACACAGCCTATCCTGATCATCCTTTTTTTTTTTTTTTTCTTGACAATGATAAAGAGATCTGGTGATTAAGCAACTTGAAAGTAATAAATCAGACTGGAGAGTGAAAGTTTTTTACATTTATAGACTCTCCTTAAAAATGAAAAATTTAAGGTGCTTTTAGTATGGCTGAGTCCCTTTGCTGTCCACCTGAAACCATCACAACATTGTTAATCGGGTATACTCGAATATAAAATTTAAAAGTTAAAAAAAAGAGACACGGAGAAGATTTAAATGTATGTTATTAAGTAAAAAAATCAGCCAATCTGAAAGAACTACATACTGTATGGTTCCAACGATATGACATTCTGGAAAAAATAAAAATATGTAAACTGCCAAAAGATCAGTGTTTCCTAGGGACTGAGGGGAGGGAAAGATAAAGGAAGGCTTTCCAGGTGGCTCAGCAGTAAAGAACCTCCCCGCCAATGCAGGAGACATGGGTTGGATCCCTGGGTCGGGAAGATCCCCTGGAGAAGGGAATGGCAACCCACTTCAGTATTCTTGCCTGGTGAATCCCACGGACAGAGGAGCCTGGTGGGGTTGCAAAGAGTCAGACACGACTGAGGGACTGGGCACAAGCAAAGATAAAGGAGGCAGAAAGCAATGGACTGTCGAGCAGTGAAAGTACTCTGTATGATACGGTAACAGTTGTTACATGTCACTGTCATTTAGCCACTCAGTTATGAGGAAGAGTGGGTTGCCATTTCCCTCTCCAGGGAATCTTCCTAACCCAGGGATCAAACCCATGTCTCCGGCATGGCAGATGGATTCTTTACCACTGAGGCCCACATGTCACTGTACATTTGTCAAAACCCATAGAACACACAACAGAATGCGTGTGCCCTAGTGTAAATTATGAGCAGCGGCTACTCTCTGGTTGTGATGTGAGAGCCTCTCACTGCAGTGACCAGACCCCACTTGCTGCAACTACAGAAAAGCCCGTGCAGAAACAAAGACCCAGCCCAGCCAAACAATGAATAAATGAACAGCTAAAATTAAAAAAGTATTAAGTGAAAGTGTCAAAGCTATCACACATTTTTAATCAACTGTACTCCAATATAAAATAGAAAGTTAAAAAAAGAGAGAAGAAATCATTTGTTAAATTAAAAAAAAAAAAGAGTGCTTTTACTGGGCTCTGACACTTCCTGGCTACAGACTGAACAGTTACTTGGGCCCACTGAACAGGCTAGTGAATGTGTGCCCAGTCATGTTCAACTCTTTGTGACCCCATGGAGTGTAGCCTGCCAGGCTCCTCTGTTCATGGGATTCTTCAGGCAAGAATACTGGAGTGGGTTGCCATTTCCTTCTCCAGGGGATATTCCTGACTCAGGCATCAAACCCATGTCTCTTGTACCTCCTGCCTCAGCAGGCAGATTCTTTACCACTGAGCCACTTGAGAAGCCCCCAAACGGGCTTTCTCACTTACAAGTGCAGGTGGTAATACTTCAGGGCTGGTGCAGTAAAGCGCCCAGGTCAGAGCCTGGAACCCAGCTCAGGAGCAGTCAGTGAAAAGGACCCTGCTGCCCCGCCCTCCACTGCACCAGCCTGACAAGGAGAGGTGATGGAACCACCGGTGTCGCAGGCATCATAAACTTTGACAAATGCTAAATCTGAAAAAAAATTATTTGCTCTTTGTTTCCAGTGGGAAGGGGAATCAATCTTCCCCAGGTCCCAAATAAACTCAAGGGGAAATTTTGCAAAACTGCAGGACAGCCCTCAAAGCCACAGCAACCCCAGACCACTGGTGCTTACAGTGATATTTGCCTTGTGGAGCCCCTTGGCATTCTTCAGTGAGGACAGGAAGTGATAGTTGATTGGGCTCAAGAGTTCCCCGTCAGTTGACAGGTAAAAGGAAACCACACAGCTTTGTCGCGTACATCCGGGACATCCTTTTAACAACTCAGGCACTGGCTTACTATAGAGAACAACAGACTCCCCAGCTTTCATCACAAAAGGGTTCGTCAGCTCAGAGCATACGAGCTCCAGGGAACTCCAAGTGTGGACTCTCACCTGGGGAGAAACAAGACAGAGGAAAACCAGACATTTTTAGTTCCTAACTTTGTTTAGAGAATAAGAGTAGTAATAATGGAGGGAAGTCACAAGAACAGAACTGATTAAGAGACTGTGAAACCTGAGTTTAACCTCAGCTCTGCCAAGTACTAGTTATGTAACTAAGATGTGAATTCAACTGCTCAAAGTATCCATTTCTTTATACATAAAGTGAGAACAACAAATAATAAAAAGCAGTAACTTCACAGGCAGTTGTGAGAATTAAATAATCTGTGGAAGGCACAGGAGCTCAGACATTGTAATTATTCCAAAAACTTGACCTATTCTCAATGTCCTCCCGATAGTAGCCACCTAAGATTTCAAGTTTCCATCCTCTCTTTTTTACCTAACTTTGTTTCAAATACAACTTCACTTTCCCACATATACATTTTGTATAATTTTACTGATTTCCACTTTAATATACTGTTTTAAATGATTTCTTTTTATAAAGTTTAGGCTTTTTCCAGCTTCTCATGATTATAAATAATCTTTGATTTAAGTGTCATTTTACAGTTTACAATTCACACTCATCTAATTATTGTATTCACTATCCACAGAAATCCTCTAAAAAGGCACTTTGGTGTCATTTTACAGATGAGAAAACTGAACCAAGACATTAAGGTCATAGAATAAACAGCAGGATTTTGTCATGAATATAGATTTTCAGATTTTAAAAACAGCCCATTTTCTGCTACAGACATTAGAAACACTTTGAAACAAATTTCTCTTTTTTCCAAAAATAACAGAACCAAATAATGAAAAAAATCTAAAATTCTCCCTCTACCATAGAAAGAAAAAAAAGTCCAAGCAACTTACAGTGAGCATCATCTGATGGTCTGAGGGAAGGTCTGACACGCCATAGATGAAAAGCACATCTTTATCCTCAAAACCCACCGGTAACAGCGGGGCGAAGAAACGCCGAGCAAAGTAATGAAGCATTTTCCACTTTCCTCCATACTCTAGAAATAATCAGGTGGGTTAGGAGACAGGCAGGGTCAAGCAGTGAGAGTCACGTCCACATGGCCCAGGCGTGTGACCGGTCACATTCTGGGCGTTGAGCGTGGAAGAGAGCTGACAGCAGAAAGAACCCATTTTGTGGAGCGCAGGGAGCATTTTGGACATCGCCTCATGTCAGCCTCAAATCTGGAGGAGGCAGCCATTACCATCACACCCTTCCAATGAGGAAATGGAAGCTCAAGCAGTTAAGTCACACACGTGATTCCTGGCTGGCACTTGCTCATTTGCAGTTCTGCTTCCAGGAGATCACGGCACCAACGTTCCTTTTTCCTACTTACACATGAAAAAGGGAATCAGGAACATTGGCAGTGAACATCTGTTACAACTCTTCATTTATAAGAATTACTTACAGGAAGTACTATTGGAGAGGCTGGACAAGACGGTGGAGTAGGAAGACCCTGTGCTCACCTCCTCCCGTGAGCACACTACAATCACAGCTATTCAGAGCGCAACTCTCTAGGAGAAAGACAAAATCTAGCGGAAGAGATCATCGACCACTAAAGATATAAGAAGGGATCATAAGATGCGCAGGAGGGCATAAGTTACGTAGTCAAGACCCACACCTCAGGGGTGGGCGAACCACAAGTGTAAGAATAACTATACTTGCTCCTCAAGGAGTCTGAGTCCCCCACAGGGCTCCCCAGCCCATGGACCCTGCCCTGGGAAGACAAGTGCCTGGAAAGCTTGGCTTTGAAGGCCTGCAGGGATTAATTTCAGGAGTCACAGAGGGTTGGGGGAAACAGAGACACCACTCTTAGAGGGCACACACAAAATTTCACACCCTCTGGGACCCAGGGCAGAAGCGGTCATTTGAAAAGAGCCCAGGTCAGACTCATTTGCTGATCTTGGAGGGTCTCCTGAAGAGGCAAGAAGCAACTGGACTCACCTTGGAGGCAAAGACACTGGCAAGTGCCATTTTGGAATCCTCCTTCTAGAGAATTAGCACCAGGATCCAGCCCCACCCACCAACCTGTCTGCACCAGTGCTGGGACACCTCAGGCCAAGCAACTGGCTGGACAAGGACACAGCCTCACCCTGAGGCAGACAGGCTGCCTTAAGACCTCCTGGCCCAAGGCTCCTAAGGTCACAGTCCTGTTCACCAGAGGGCTCAGGCCCCAGTGCTATCAGCAGTGTACAAGCACTAGCCCCCCAGGGACATGCAGCCAAAATCTGGAGACCCACGTTCCAGCCACAAGCCAGCCAGAACCAGCCCCCAAATATTCTGGGCCTTGGCATCACTTACTGACCCCAGCTTCACCCAGCAAGGGGCAGACACCAGCCCCGGGACCACTGCAGCCCTGCAGCCTACCTTGCTGGGACATAACCAACACGGCAGATTGGCACCAGCCCAAGAGCAGACCAAAGCAGCTCTGAGAAACCTTAGAGTCCTCAGCCAGCTGCCTTGGGATCCAGCCCCCCTCAGTTAGCCGGTGGGTCAGCTGGTGCTGGCCCATTTGGGATACCCTAGAACCTGTGCCAGCCATATTAGGAACTGGCTCCAGATACCCGTAGGTGAAGACTAGACCCATGAGCCCCAGCCCTGCAACCACTCCCCTGAGAAGCCAGCTCTGACCATTCGTGAGCAAGCAGTAGTGCAGGATCCTCCAGGGTTCTGCAGCCAGCAGCCTCATGACCTGGCCCCACCAACAAGCACAGGGCAGGGCCTGGCAACCAACTGGGCCAAGGGCCAGCCACGTCTATCAGACCACGACAGTAGTGGGTCCACCGCACAGAAGGACCCATGCACCCCACATAGGGGTACCCCTAGAGCATATAGCACCAATGACCAGAGAGCAGTGAGCTGCTGGGACACACAGCATATCTCCTACAAAAGGCCACCTCTCCAAGGTCAGGAAATGTAACCAACCCATCAGATGCAGAGAAATAAAAAGAGCCAGTTAGGCAAAAGAAGGTAACCGAGGAACATGTTTCAAACAGAGGAAGGAGATAAAACCCCAGAAGAAGAACCAACTGAAGCGCAGATAGGCAAACTACTTGAGAAAGAGTTCAGGGTAATGATCACAACGATGATCAAAGAATATGGGAGAAGAATGGATGAACACAGTAAGAAGTTTAACATAGAGTTAGAAGATATGAAGAACTAAGCAGAGACGAAAAATACAACTGAAATGAAAAATACACTAGAAGAAATCAACAGTAGATTAAATGATACAGACAAATGGATCAGAGAGATGGAAGACAGAGTAGAGGAAATCACTGACGCTAAACAGAAAAAAAAAAAGAATAAAAAGAAAATAGAGTTTAAGAGATCTCTGGTACAACATCAAGGGCACGAATATTCACATTATATGGTCCCAGAAGAAGAGAGAAACAGACAGAGAACGTATTTGAAGACCCAATAGTTGAAAATTTCCTTAACTTGGGAAGAGATATAGACATTAGGTCCTGGAACATAGATAGGATCAACCCATAGAGGTCCACACCAAGATACACCATAATTAAAATGGCAAAAGTTAAAGTTAAAGAAGGAATATTAAAAAACAAGGGAAAAGCAACAAGGTATATACAAAGGAACTCCAGTGAGGCCATCCGCTGACTTCCAGCAGCTCTGCAGGCCAGATGGGAGTGTACAATAAATTTTAAGTGATGAAAGGGGAAAACCTACAACAAGAATACTCTACTCAGCAAGACTTTCATTCAGATTTGATAAAGAAGCCCCAAGGTTTGCAGAGAAGCAAAAGCTAAAAGAGGTTGGACACCAGCAAACCAGCTTCATAAGAAATGGTAAAGGGATTTCTCTAAGTGAAAAAGAAAAGGCTACAAACAGAAACATGAAAATTATGAAAGGAAAAAGCTCATTAATAAAAGCAAATATTAGGTAGTAAATCAACCATTTTCAAAGCTATCAGGAAAGTTGAAAGAGAAAAGCGGTAAAAATCATCTATAGCCATCATTAGTTAAGAGATACACAAAAAGATGCAAAATATGAAACTAAAAACAATAATCATGACAACGTGGGGGAGTAAAAATGCAGGTTGTTAAAAACGTTTGAAATTAAGAGATCATCAACTTAAAATAATCACACAAACTGCATTACACTATATGTAGATTGCTATATATAAGCTGCATGGTAATCACAAACCAGAAATCTACAATTGATAAACATCAAAAATAAGGGAATCCAAACATAACTAAAGATAGTCATCAAATCAACAGGGAAGGGAAGAGGACAGGAACTAAAACTACAAAAATAACCTTCAAACAATGAACAAAATAGAAGTACATACCTATCAGTAATTAAATGTTAATGGACTAAATGCTCCAATCAAAACATGCAGAGTGGCTGAATGGACACAAGAACAAAACCCATATATATGCTACCTCTAGGAGACACTTCAGATCTAAAGACATACACAGAACTGAAAGTGAGGGGATTGAAAAAAACGTATTCCATGCAAATATAAATCAGAAAAAGCCAGGACGCCAATATTTATTAATATATCAGACCAGACAGACATTAAAACAAAGATGTGATAAGTGACAAAGAAGGATGTGATATGATGATTAAGGGATAAATCTAAGAATATGTAACAACTGTAAAAGGATATGTACCTATATATAAAAGAGTGCTATATACATAAAGCAAATATTAACAGACATAAAGGGAGAAATTGACAGTAACATAATAAGAGTAGGGGAATTTAACACCCCACTCATATCAGTGGACAGATCATCCAGATAGAAAATCAGTCAGGAAACACATTAGATTAAATGGACGGATACAGAATATTCCATCCAAATCAGCAGAATACATATTTGATACAAATGTACAAGGAACATTTTCTAGGATGAACCACATGGTGTACCACAAAACAATATTCAATAAATTTAAGAAAAATGAAACCATATCAAGCATGTTTTTCAACCACAATCCTACCAGACTCTTAGAACTCAACCACAAGGGAAAAAAAAAAAAAAAACTGCAAAAAACACTAACATGGAAGCTAAGCAACATGTTACTAAACAATCAATGGGTCACCAAAGAAACTCAAAGGATCATCAAAATACTTGGAAACAAATGAGAACAAAAACACAATGACCCAAAATCCACTGGATGCAGCGAAAGCAGTTCTAAGAGGGAAATTTTAGTGACACAAACTTAGCTTAGAAAACAAGAAAAATTACAAATAAACAACCTGACCCTACACCTAAAGGAACTTAGAAAAAGAACAGCAGGGACTTCCCTGGTGGTCCAGTGGCTAAGACTCTGTGCTTCCAATGCAGGAAGCCCAGGTTCAATCCCTGGACTGGGAACTAGATCCCACTTGCCTCAATTAAGATCCAGAGTAACCAAAATAATAAATAAATATTAAAAAAAAAAAAAGAACAGCAAACAAAACCCAAACTTAGTAGAGGGAAAAATGTAATAGAGACTTTAAAAACTAGAAATGATCAATGAAACCAAGATCTGGTTCTTTGAAAAGATAAAACTGATAAAATTACAGCCAGACTTATCATCAAAAAAAGAGGTCTAATCAATAAAGTCAGAAATGAAAGAGACACTACAACTAAAACTAAAGATTTACAAAGCACAAGAGACTAGTATGAACATCTCTACACCAACAAATTGGACAAGCTAGAAGAAATGGATAAATTCCTGGAAACATATAACCTTCTAAGACTGAATCACGAAAAGATTTAAAAAAATATATATATCTGAACAGATCAATTACTTCTAAGGAGACTGAATCAATAACCAAAAATCTCCAAAAAACAAAAGTCCAGGACCAGATGGCTTCACTGGTGAATTTTACCAAACATTCAAAGAAAAATTAATACAAATCCTTCTCATTTTCTTCCAGAAAATGAAAGAAGAAGGAATCCTTCTGAACTCATCCATGTGGCCAGCATCAACGTGATTCCAAAACCAGGGGAAAAACCTTATGATCATCTCCATGTATGCAGAAAAGTTTCTGAAACAATTCAACATCCACTTATGATTAAAACAAAAACAAACAACTTCACAAAGTGGGTGTAGAGGGAACATGCTTCAACATAACAAAGGCTATATATAAGCAGACAGCTAACACCATACTCAGCAGTGAAAAACTCAAAGCACTTCCTCTAAGATCAACAAGACAAGGATGCCCAGTTTTATTCAACACAATACTGAAAGTTCTAGCCACAGCAGACAAAAAGAAAAAGAATTCAAACTGAAAAGGAAGGAAAACTGTGACTGTTTGCAGATGACGTGATTAAGAAAATCCTAAAGACAGTATTAAAATCTAGTAGAGCTCATCAATGACCTTGGTAAAGATGAAGAATACAAAACTGACCTACAGAAATTTGTTGAATTTCTATATACCAACAACAAACTATAAGAGAGAGATTAAGGATGCAACCCCATCTACCTTCACATCAAAAAGAATAAAACGTAAGTCAAAGTGTTAAGTCGCCCAGTTGTGTCTGACTCTTTGTGACCCCATAGTCTGGCCATGGGATTCTCCAGAACAGAATACTAGAGTGCGTTGCCATTCCCTTTTCCAGGGAATCTTCCTGGCCCAGGGATCGAACCTGGGTGTCTTGCATTGCAGGCAGATTCTTTACCATCTGAGCTATCAGGGAAGCCACATCAAAAAGATTAAAATACCCAGGAATAAATCTAAGGAGGGAAAAGACCTGTACCCAGAAAACTATAAGACACTGATGAAGCCAACTGCAGACAACACAAACAAATGCAGAGATAGTCTGCTCAGGGACAGGACTCACGCTGTTAGAATGGCCATCTACTCAAGGCAATCTGCAGAGTCAATGCGATCGTATCAAAATACTACCGGCATATTTCACAAAGCTACAACAAATATTCCTAAAATTTGTATGGAAACACAAAAGACATATCAAGATTGACGGGAAAAATATCAATAACCTCAGATATACAGATGACACTACCCTTATGGCAGAAAGTGAAGAGGAGCTAAAAAGCCTCTTGATGAAAGTGAAAGAGGAGAGTGAAAAAGTTGGCTTGAAGCTCAACATTCAGAAAATGAAGATCGTGGCATCTGGTCCCATCACTTCATGGGAAATAGATGGAGAAACAGTGGAAACAGTGTCAGACTTTATTTTGGGGGCTCCAAAATCAGTGCAGATGGTGACTGCAGCCATGAAATTAAAAGACGCTTACTCCTTGGAAGGAAAGTTATGACCAACCTAGATAGCATTTTCAAAAGCAGAGACATTACTTTTCCAACAAAGGTCCGTCTAGTCAAGGCTATGGTTTTTCCAGTGGTCATGTATGGATGTGAGAGTTGGACTGTGAAGAAAGCTGAGTGTCGAAGAATTGATGCTTTTGAACTGTGGTGTTGGAGAAGACTCTTGAGAGTCCCTTAGACTGCAAGGAGATCCAGCCGGCCCATTCTAAAGGAGATCAGTCCTGGGTGTTCTTTGGAAGGAATGATGCTAAAGCTGAAACTCCAGTACTTTGGCCACATCATGTGAAAGTTGACTCATTGGAAAAGACTGGGAGGGATTGGGAGCAGGAGGAAAAGGGGATGACAGAGGATGAGAGGGCTCGATGGCAATTACAGACTTGATGGACGTGAGTGTGAGTGAACTCCGGAAGTTGGTGATGGACAGGGAGGCCTGGCGTGCTGCAATTCATGGGGTTGCAAAGAGTCGGACACGACTGAGCAACTGAATTGAACCGAACATCATACTCTTATACCCTTTTGGAAAAACACAGAGTCATTTAAGGGAAGAGTTATTAGCCCGAGCTCTCCCATTTCCTGAACTGAACTCAACTTTAGAAGACACCACCTCATTCACAGACATGAAGCAGGGTCAGGCTCCTATTGTCTCTGAACAATATCTCTCTGTCCAGTTTAAGCATCCCAGAGAGGCTATTTTGCTAGCATCTACCCCTGCTGCTGCTGCTGCTAAGTCGCTTCAGTCGTGTCCAACTCTGTACGACGCCATAGATGGCAGTCCACCAGGCTCCCCCGTCCCTGGGATTCTCCAGGCAAGAACACTGGAGTGGGTTGCCATTTCCTTCTCCAAGGCATGAAAGTGAAAAGTGAAAGTGAAGTCACTCAGTTGTGTCCGACTCTTCGCAACTCCATGGACTGGAGCCTACCAGGCTCCTCTGTCCATGGGATTTTCCAGGTGAGGGTACTAGAGTGGTTTGCCATTGCCTTCTCCGATCTACCCCATCCTCATTTAATACCCTTTCTCTGGTTGATGTTGATAAAGAGGCTGATATGGGAAACCTGACCAAGATTGCAGTTCCCTGCAGGAGACGATGAGCATTGACTGAAACATGTGGGGAAGAAACCCCATGATCTGCGTTCACGGCTCAAGAGCCTCACCCAGCGAAACCACCCTTTTATTTTATGACTTTGCCTCATTTTCGACCCAAAACTTTTGTTCATATCATTAACTGAACTTGGCTTCAATCACCTCTGGTGATTCATTACTACGCCTTAATTTTTTTAATGCACCAAAATAGACGAAATAATTCAAACTGCAAGTACCATGTCAGCCATCTCACCTGTTGCTCAACTAAACAGGTCCAACTGACAACCCTTCCTACTTGTACTTCTGACTCATCTCCCTTTCCCCTCAAGAGACCAACAGGGCAAAATAAAGATGATCGGGTGAACTTAGAAGGGAAATCAGTAGTAAAGGGACATTTTTAACACTTAGCTGGGTCAGACTTTCCCACAGTTGAATTCTCCTAAACAGAAGAAGAGGTGTTTATGTCAATCTCCTTTTGTCCTGGGAAGTCCTCTTAATTCAAAATTCTAAGCAACAATTAGAAGACACGTGGCTGAGAGCAGGGCTTCCCAGGTGGCACTAATGGTAAAGAACCCACCTGCCCATGCAGGAGATGTAAGAGACACGGGTTCGATCCCTGGGTAGGGAAGATGCCCTGCAGGAGGGCATGGCAACCCACTCCAGGATTCTTGTCTGGAGAATCCCACGGACAGAGGAGCCTGGCAGGCTACAATCTATAGTGCCATACAGAGTTGGACATGAGTGAAGCAACTGAGCACGCACACACGTGGCTGAGATGTTCATGCACGAACCTATCCCCTCGTTTGCCTGCTTTTGTGACCGCACAGAACAGCACTCACAGTGAGGCTGCCTCTTGGGCTCCCCAAAGATTGTGAAGGTGGGAGAGGTGGCCAAAGGTCAGAGGCTGGCAGCTGAACAGCCTCTCCCCTGAGGAGTCCTGCTTGGGTTCACTGGACCCTCCAGCTCTAGCTCTGTGCTGTCTCAGCGCCTCTCCCCACAGGTTTGGCTTCTTTTCTCACACACAAACAATGCTAAAACACTCACCTAGAGAAGACCAGGAAGGAGCCTGCCAGATGTCATTCAGCTGCCAATAAAGCGCCCCCATGGTGTGCCCTTTTCCATCCACTATCTCATTGCGACTGCGACGGTAGAATTCAGTTTCTGTTTTGACACACTGGGCCTGCATCACCTGATTCAGGGGAAAATGGTAAAGCACAGGTGTTTTCAGATGAACTCATCTATGGAACAGAAGCAGACTCACAGATACAGAGAACCAACCTGTGGCTGCCAAGGGGCGGGGGTAGGGCTGAATTGGGAGTTTGGAGTTAGTAGATGCAAACGATTACATTTAGAATGGATTTAAAAACAAAAAAAAGCCCTACTGTATAGCACAGGGGGCTTCCCTGGTTGCTCAGACAGTAAAGAACCTGCTTGTAATGCAGGGGACCCAAGTTCAATCCCTGGGTCACGAAGGTCTGCTGGAGAAGGGAATACCTACCCACATCAGTATTCTTGCCTGGAGAATTCCATGGACAGAGGAGCCCAGCAGGCTACAGTCCAATAGAGTCACAAAGAGTTGGACACAACTGAGCAACTAACACAACAATAACAAGTACAGGGAACTATATTCAATATCCTGTGATAAGTCATACCAAACTATGGAAAAACATATATATGTATAACTGAATGACTCTGCTATACAGCAGATACCCACAACATTGTAAATCAACTACAACTCGATTAAAAAAAATTATTCAAAAAAAGAGAAGCTTAATCCATTGCCAGACAAAAACAAAACCTACACAGGTGTTTTTGTTTGAGGTAGGCTGTCTCGATCTGAGAAAATAAGAGGCTTGAAAAAATTGGGGAATTTAATTGGCATTCTATATACCATTATTATACTAGATCTGGGACCAACCCTATGAGAAGCTGTCATTTATAATGGCTCAGTTTGGGGGGCGGAGAAGGCAATGGCACCCCACTCCAGTACTCTGGCCTGGAGAGTCCCATGGACGGAGGAGCCCGGTAGGCTGCAGTCCACGGGGTCGCTAAGAGTCGGACACAACTGAGCAACTTCACTTTCACTTTTCACTTTCATGCATTGGAGAAGGAAATGGCAACCCACTCCAGTGTTCTTGCCTGGAGAATCCCAGGGACGGGGGAGCCTGGTGGGCTGCCGTCCATGGGGTCACACAGAGTCGGACACGACTGAAGCAACATAGCACCATAGCAGCAGGTTTGGGGGGAAGCATGGTGTTTGGTTTATCATAACAATGGGTAATCATGGAAATAAGATGGTGTAAAAGTTCTCTGCCACTGATAGTGGGGGCAATGACAGAAAACAAAACAGAAAAAACGGAGCAAATGCTTTATGTAGTCAGACACTAAGTTTCAGGCAGTGAGCAGTTTTACTAACACGTTTGTGGCTATTGGGAAAGGCTAGCCACTCCAGTATTCTGGCCTGGAGAATTCCATGGACGGTATAGTCCATAGAGTCACAAAGAGTCGGACACAACTGAGCAACTTTCACTTTCACTTTGTGACTATTGAGAAAATACTTTATTTTTTAAAAAAAAATCTGTAGGAAAAAAAACTTTATTATGACTGATATTGTCAAATTCCTAACCCCTTTTCTGCTAGTCAAGCAACTGTTTTTATATCATGACTTTGATAATGTAAAACTTATGAGTGCAAGTCCTTCGTCAGAGCAGAACAGATGGTAACACTGCAACAGAGAGATGAGTAAATTTAGTTCTTGTTTAAGAGGCACAAAGAGCTTCATATAGAACCCCTAATTACTGTCATCATCACTGAAAACCCAGTCTCCTTTACTGCTGCTGTTACGGACACTGCAAGTATCACATCCCTTAGCTTGGAGCTGCAGTTCGGACGGGCCCACAATGAGAAGGTCAGCAGGCTCAGAGGCGAGGTCACCAAGGAGAGCCTGGAGAGAGAGAGCTTCGAGGAAAAGGACAGTCTTAGAGTAGGGCCTGGGATTTCACAGAAGAGGAAAAAGAGGGACGCACATGTGGCCACTGGAAGACTAAGCTCAGAGGCCTTCCTAAAAAATGAGAAAAGCTCCAGTGAGGGTAACACCCTTAGACAGAAGAGGGCTGGCTAGGGAGGAAGTCACAGATGAAGTTAGAATTTACATGAGGCACAGCTGTATCAGAGGCCTTCCTAAAAAATGAGAAAAGCTCCAGTGAGGGTAACACCCTTAGACAGAGGAGGGCTGGCTAGGGAGGAAGTCACAGATGAAGTCAGAATTTACATGAGGCAGAGCTGTAACACTCCAGAAGCGTAAAGCAAAGAGAAACCCAATGGCTATTCAATAAATATCTAATAAGTACCTACATTACATGTTACATGCTGCTAATGGTAACCCACTCACCCAGCAAAAAGAAGCAGCCCACCCTCCTGGAGCTTACTGACTTGTATAGGAGACAGGCCTTACCCAAAGAATCACACAACTATATGGAAACTTTGAACAGTCATGAAGGCTAAGAAAGAGAGGTACACGATCTTAGGAGCCTGAACAGGAGGGGAAATGGGTCTAGCTGAGCAGTGGAATTGGCCTCACAGGAGAAAGAAAAAGAAAGGGGGCAGAATTCTGCAGCCGGAGGGGACAGGCATGATGAAAGGAGGACGCACAGCAAAGAACTGAAAGACGGCAAGGCAGCCTGAGCCCAGAAAGCTGGGAGCAATGGAAGCAAGCCTGGCGGGGTGCAGGGGCCAGAGCTGGGAAGGTTTGGAACGCATCCTAAAGGCCAATGGAAGTCACAGAAAGCTTTTAAGCTAAAGCGTGAAGTGATCAGACCTGCATTTCCAGCAGGTGACTCTGATCACTGAAAGCAGTCAAGAGACTAGAGGAGATTAGGGAGATCATTTAGAAATCTATTACCAGCTTCTAGGCAAGAGATGATACTGGCTGTGAGCAGATAAAGAAAGGCCTTTCCCATTCAGGAAGCAGACCATTGGGAGCACAGCGATGATAACAGGCAAAGAACACTCCAAAGAGAGTAAGAATCTCACAAAGAGAAGGGGGAGGGTGCCAGCTCAAAAGGACCACAGGATAGTACCTAAGCATATCAGTCTATCACTAAGTCAAGGAGTGAAATAGAAAAATAGGCTGAAGGGCTATGGTCTATGACAGTCAAGTTATTCTGCAATTATGAGCTAGGCTGGGACCTGGGACCCTTTACTGGAGTACTGGCTCCTGAACAAATGTCTTCTCAAGCAGCAGACTACAAAGAAACAATAAGGGACTAAAACCTACCTCACACATGCACAGTTGGGGCAAATCGTGAACAATAAGATACAAAAAGGCCACCAACCAATTATCATTTCTGAGATGCTGGGAGGAAAAGCAGGGTACCACACATGATCTCTGCACACAGCACCACCACGGGGGTGGGCAGACCACCTAAACGATGCCTCCCGCCCAACTCACCAATCGGCCTCCATCCTCACCCACATTTTCAGAGCCAGGGAATCAAGGGCACCTGTTCCTGTTTTCCCCTCCCTCATGCTGCAGCACAAATCCCAACAGAGCCTTGCCTGAATTCTCATCCGACCCCATCAATTTCTAGTGATTAAAGCGTCCATACCCAGGTGAATAACAGCTAGACTCAGGATGTCTGTACAAGTTCCTTATAAAAAATAAGGATCTTATCTGAGCTAAACTAAAGAAGACAGAGAGTTACCTACATCGAGGCCTGGAAAGCTAGGCACAGAGAAATCAAGTTCCTTCATTAAATGTTCACGTTTGTTGAGTTATCAGAATCACTGTTGCAGAAAAATTTTTAGAAAGGTCAGTGAAAATAAAGCAGGCAAATGAAATCTCAGTAGAAACAGGGCCGCACCAATTATAATCCATGCCCACTACAGATCTCACATCATCACATCAGCATGGAGAGCAATCTTGGTATTTGTTTTTAAACTTTGATAATATCTTACTTGGACCCCCAAATAATGTCCCCACCAACCAAGTGAAAATTGTTCCCCTGGGCACAAAATCAAGCCAGTCCCTGCCGTGCAGCATGCACACCCGAGGCTCTGAAAGGGCAGTTTCTTGTTCTCCTCCTGAGATTCCTGAGCAATTGTCAGAGGCTTTATGGACGGTGTGTGAAGGGGTCATGGGAAAACATAAGGAAGGCTTCATCACACCAAAGAGTAATACGTAGAGAGAGGCAGTCCGGTCACCAGACAGTCCAGAAGTTCTGGCCTAGCCCCAACAGGCTGAGCGCAAGCATCAAATGGCAACCATGGATACTTTGCTTTGGGTGCTGGCCTACAATTCTGGAACCCCCAGGACCTGAAGTATCTTCAAAGTTGGGGCCATTCCTGATACACCAAGGGAGCCAAAGAACCTGCAATATTCTGCTATGGGACTTCATTCCACATGGACTCATGAGCAGAAGAGAAGGAGGGGTGCCATTCAAGAAGTTTGGGACTAGAATCTCTTTCCTTGCATCCAGGTTTATAAAACAGGGTGAACAGGAGAAGAGTGAAAACCAGAATTTTGAGGTGGGAAACAAAACATCAGTGTATACGAGTAGGAAATCAGGTCATCTCTTTCAGGCAAAAATACAAGCTTTGAAGACAAAGCCATACTCATTGAGACAGTCATGCTCATGCTTAGTTAGACCTAATCCAAAGGACGATTAGATGCTTTACTGATGGCTTTGGTAGAGGTGACGTGCATTTTCTTCAAGGTGAATTTAAGCTTCTTTTCAGCGGGGGAGGGGGAATACAAAGAGCAACAACAATTTTTTTTTATAACAATCCAAATTCCTTCCTGATCTTTGTTAACATGTATTGTAACTCATTATATTGTAACATATTGTAACATATATTGTAATACTTTGGCCACCTGATGTGAAGAACTGACTCACTGGAAAAGACCCTGATGCTGGGAAAGATTGAAGGTGGGAGGAGAAGGGGACAATGGGGGATGAGATGGTTGGATGGCATCACCGACTCGATGGACATGAGTTTGAGTAAGCTCTGGGAGTTAGTGATGGACAGGGAAGCCTGGCCTGCTGCAGCCCATGGGGTCGCAGAGAGTCTGACATGACTAAGCGACTGAACTGAACTGATTGTAACTCATATGCATTTACAGTTTTGTATCCTACTCAGTTAATTTTCATCTATGTACACTTCCATGATACACACTGGCATTTTCTATATATCTCTGTGCTTTAAAGGGTTATATAGTTATAGCTTGAGGAATCATTCTCCAGTGATTAATAGGCATTTGAATGGTTTGCAGCTTTTTCTTTAAATACAAGAATTAAGAACATTTTATATTCAAATTAATCTCTTTGCTTCTTTTGTCTCTCTTGTCAATATATGACAATATAATGTCATATAACATGTCACTATATGACAAAATAATATGACAATACAATGTCGATATAATGTGTCAATATATGACACATTTTAAAGTCCTGGTTGCATGTTGCTCTATTATGTTCCAATTGAAAGATTGCCATAAGCTGGCAGCCTGCAGTCAGGGCTCAGCCCACACAGGTTTTAACTGGCTCACAGAGCAGGTACTTCTTGTGTCTCACTGTTGTCGGTATTATAGTTTAGTGTCTTAAGTCAGGGCCTGTATGCTCCATTTTGCCATAATCCCCAATATTCACACTCTCATCCATTTAAGTTACCTGCCGGGCTCCTACAAACATTTGAGTTTTCAGTCCCTAAATTACTCCAACTCTCAGAATCAGCTGCAAAATATATTTACTTCTGTATATCTAACCATTTCCGAGCTGTCATTTACCTTGTCTGGCTTAATAGGTAAGCATTAGCAATCCTTTTATACTTAGAAAAAAATTTTAATGCAAGCAGACTCCGAAGCCTTGCTAGGAATGAAAGGAAAAGAGCACTGAGCAAGCCCTACCTCCTGGCCGATCACACCAGAACTTGATGCGAGAGTGACAGCCTAGGCTCTTCCGGGCCCCGGGTTCCGTCGTGTGCACCCTGGAGCACCCTCCACAGACAGCTGGTGCCATGCCTGGAGCACGGATCTGGGTTTACCCATACCAGCAGGTGCCAGTTAGGGCTAATGAATGACACCTTTGTTCATAAAAATGCCGAAGACCATTGCCCACTGTCCCTCTTAAAGGGAAAATGTACAATCCTATTTGCCTGGAGAAAAATCACTGCAACTGCCTCTTTCCCTTCAAAAATTGTACCCATATTTATACATTCGTGCATTTTTCTCCTAAAGAAAATAATCTTTACATATAAGAAGGATAAATGCTTAGTCATTTCGCAGGTTACTCAGTCCCACTGTTAGCAGACAAATCTTATTTTAGTTTTAGAAATATGCCTATTTTCAGCAGCTCGCTTGATTACACTTGTGAAATCGTTCTCCACAGAGAAACACGGCATGGGGAAAAGGAATGGGACCAGGACACCAAGACCTAGGTTCCAATTTCAGCTATGCCACTGTGAAAAAGGTTGCTGTGTATAAAACCCCGTTCTCCCCTTCCTCCAGATTGGTAGGGTTATACCTGGGTTACACGCTCAGAACCATACCTCTGCCTTTGGAACTAGGAGTAGCCATGTGATAGGTTCTCCTGATACAACGGTCTTTATATACTGTATCTACTTAAAAATATCTTGACAACAACAATCTTCTTATAAAGCCACTTTTAAACTGGATATAACTCATGCCACACAACTTACTCTTTTACGGTTTACAATTCATTGGCTTTTAGTATAGTCACACGTTGTGCAAATCTCACTGCTACATAATTTCAGAATATTTTCATTATCCTCCCCCACAAAACTCTGTGCTGGTTAATACAGGTGTTATTCCCGTATTATACTGCTCATTCTTCCCTCTCCTCTGCTTCTGGAAACCACTCATCCAGCCTAAAGTTCCCAAGGTTCACCCACGTTGGACTAGGTACCAGTACTTCAAACCTTTTTATTCTGCTGGATACTATTTCATTGCATGGATATGCCACACTTTGTATATCCACTTATTGGTAAACATTTAGACTGTTTTAACTTTTCGGCTATTATGAACTTTGAGGCAGAGCTTTTTGGGTGAATAAGGTTTTCCATTTTGTTGGATACATCCCTACAAGTAGAATGTCTGTGTCCTATGGTAATTGTTTTAACTTTTGGGACACTGAGAAACTTTTTTACAGTAGCTGTACCATTTTATTAATGCATCCCCACTAGCAAACCATTTGAGGTTTCTAATTTCTCTAATGGTTATAACTTCATGTGTGAATCTGACTGGGTTAGGGGATGCCTACTCAGGTCACAAAGGGTCGGACTGAGTGCACACACACACAGAGACACACACACACAGCTGTAAACACTATTTTCCATAGACGAAGCAGCTCGTCCTCACGAATGTGGGTGTGTCATCACAGGCGGCTGATGGCCTGAACAGAACAAAAGAGTAGAGGAAGGTGCTGTCTCTCTTGAGCTGAGGCAGTTTCTCCAACTCTCCAACACTGGAGTTGCTGGTGATTGGACGCTGAGACTCCAGGTCTTACCGCAACGGCGCCTCAGTTCTCAGACCTCAAGCTGAATTATACCATAGGCTTTCCTGGTTTTCCTTCATGCAGATGGCAGACTGCAAGACTTCTTGGCCTCCGTAATCATCTGAGGCAATTCCTGTAATAAATTTCCTCTTTTATATATATATATGTGCTAAGTCGCTTCAGTTCTGTCCAACTCTTTGCGACGACATGGACCCACCAGGCTCCTCTGCCCATGGGATTCTCCAGGCAAGAGTACTGTCGAGGGCTGCCATGCCCTCCACCCGGGGATCCTCGTGACCCAGGGATCAGACTCAGGTCTCTTATGTCTCCTGCATTGGCAGGTGGGTTCTTTACCAGTAGGGCCACCTGGGAAGCCTCTATCTATCTATCTCTACGTATCATATTTGGTCTGTTTCTCTAGAAACACTGACCAATATACTTAACTAATATTTGTCTCTTTTTTCTTTTTTTAAAAATTACAGATATCCTAGTGGATATGAGCGGTATCTCATGTGGTTTTGATTTGCATTTTCCAATGGCACCCCACTCCAGTACTCTTGCCTGGAGGATCCCATGGGCAGAGGAGCCTGGTGGGCTGCAGTCCATCGGGTCACTAAGAGTCAGACACGATTGAGCGACTTCACTTTCACTTTTCACTTTCATGCATTGGAGAAGGAAATGGCAACCCACTCCAGTGTTCTTGCCTGGAGAATCCCAGGGACGGGGGAGCCTGGTGGGCTGCCGTCTCTGGGGTCGCACAGAGTCGGACACGACTGAAGCGACTTAGCAACAGCAGCAGCAGCAGTGACATACTGTGCATCTTCTCATGTACCTACTGGTCATGTTCACTGGACAAATGTCTATGCAAATATTTCACTCATTTGTATATTAGGTTGTCTTCTTCATTACTGTGTTGTAAGAGTTCTTAATATGTTCTGAACATTAGACCCTTATTAGATACATGACTTGTAAATTTTCCCTCCCATTTCATGGATTATCTTTTCATTTCTATGATAGTATCCTCTGACACACAAGTTTTTAATTTTGACGAAGTCCAATTTAATTTTTTCTTCAGTTGCTTCTGCTTTGATGTTATATCTAAGAAACTGTTACATAATCAAAATTCACAAAGATTTATGCATATATTTTCTTCTAAGAGTTTCATACATTTGGATCTTTAATCCATTTTAAGTTCATTTTTGTATATGGTGTGAGGTAGAAGTCTAAATTCATTCTTTGACATGTGGTTATTCAGTTATTCCAGCACCATTTGTTCAAAGCACTATTCTTTCTCCGTTTTATCATCTTAGCATCCTTGTAGAAAATCAATTGACCATAGATGTGCTGATTTTTGGACTCTCAAGTCTATTTAATCAATCTATATGTGTTCGTCCTTTGTCAGTACCATAGTGCCTTGATTGCAACGGTTTTGTAGTAAGTTCTAAAAGCAGGAAGTGTGTCTTCCAAGTTTGTTCTTTTTCAAGATTGTTTTGACTATTCTGAGTGCCTTGCATTTATATATAAATCTTAGTATCACTGTGCCTATTTTTCCAAAGTTGGTAGCATAAATTTTGATAGGAGTTATGCTAAATCTGTAGATCAGTTTGTGGAGTTCTTAACAGTATTAAGTCTACCAATCCATTAACACAAAATATCCTTCCATTTCCTTAATTTCCATCACTAATATTTTATAGTTTTCAGTGTGCAAGTCTTATATCTCTTCAGTTAAATATATTCCAAAGTATTTTATTCTTTCTGATACTATTGTAGACGGTATTGTTCAGTTAACTTCACTTTCAAACTGCTTACTGCTTAAAATACAACTGATATTTGTATATTGATACTATATCCTGCAGAGTGGCTAAATTAATTTACTGGTTCTAGTAGATTTCAGGTAGTTTTTATGGTTTTCTATATATAAGATCATGCATCTGCAGATACAGTTTTTACTTCTTTCTTTCCAATGTGGATGCCTTTATTTCATTTTCTGGCCTAATTGTGCTGACTAGATCTCCAGTACAATGTTGAACAGAAGGGACAAGGGAAAGCTTCTTTGTCTTGTTCCTCATTTTAGGGAGAAAGCATTCTTTCCTCCACTATTAAATTTGATATTAGCTACGGGTTCTTCATAGATGGCTCTTTCTCAGGTTGAGGGAGCTCCTTTCTATTCCTAGTTTGTTGAATTTTTTATCATGAAAGGGTGTTACATTTTGTCGAGTGCTTTTTCTTCACCTATTGAGATTATCATTATATAGTTGTTTTTTCTTCCTTCTATTAACATAGTGTATTATATTGGTTGACTTTCATATGTTGAACAAGTCTTCCATTCCTGAGATAAATCTCACTTATGACATATTAACCTTTTCTATGTTGCTGGATTTGAATTGCCACTATTTTGTTGATTTTTTTTTCTGTCTATACTCATCTCTAGTGTTAGTCGCTCAGTCATGTCTGACTCTTTGCAATCTCATGGACTCTATGTAGCCTGCCAAGTTCCTCTGTCCATGGAATTCTCCAGGCAAGAATACTGGAGTGGGTGGCCATTTCCTTCTCCAGGGGATCTTCCTGACCCAGGGATCCATCCCTGCATTGCAAGCAGATTCTTCACCATCTGAGCCACCAGAGAAGCCCATAAGGGTACTCACTGGCATGCACTTTTCTTGGTATGTCTTTGTCCAGTTTTGGTATCAGGAGAACAATGTCTTCACAGAAAGAGTTTAGGAAGTGACTTTGCCTCTTCTATTTTGGGGGAAATTTTTGTGAAGGGTTGTGTTAATTCTTCCTTATGTATTTTTTAGAATTCACTTGTGAAGCCATCTTTAAGAGAAGCCCTTTAAGTACTAACTCAACTTCTTTAGTTGTTAAAGGTCTAGTCACAGTTTTTTCTTAAGTAAGTTTTTATAGTTTGTATATTTCTATGGATTTGCCCATTTCATTTAGGATATAAGACTTGTTGTCATACAGCTGTTTATAATATTCCATTATCACCCCCCCTTTTTTTCTTCTCCAGTAAGGTTAATAGTAATGTTCCCTCTTTCATTCCTGATTTAGTAAATTGAGTCTTCTCTCCCATCTTTGTGACCAAGCTAGCTAAATGTTTTTCAATTTTATTGATCTTTTCAAACAATTAACTTTTGATTTTGTTCCTTTTCTCTATTGTTCCAATAAGGACTTTTTTAATGTGCTAAATTTCTGATGTCTGCTTTACTTAACTGCTGAAAATTTGACATGATAATTCAACTAAACATCTCAGTAGTTACAAAATTTCCCGTATCTCAGCTGTAGAGAGATTTGATAGTGTAGTTTAAAAAGCAGAAACCCTGCTTCATTCATTGCCCTGAAAACTTGGGAAAAATACTTAACTGTTCTGAGCCTCTGTTTCCTCATGTGTAAAAGGAAAACAGTAACAGAGATGTCTGGAGACGTTGTTCAAATTACATGAGAAGGTATACAAAGCAGCTTATGCCTCAGGGCCAAGTATTTCAGTAGACATGCAAAGAAGATTGTTAAATTACATGATGCATATAAATACAACATACTAGTGTGTAATACGCGGTTAGTAATCTTACCTTCATTCCCTTTCTTTACCCACCCTACCCCTAACTTTAAAGTTCAGCATGTTCTGGATCCCCATACCACATTCGCTTACGAAAAAGGAAACTGTTTCAGAGTAGCAGGTATCATCAACCCCTGGACCTACCGCATAGGCTGTTTTTTACCCCCACCTTTGTTCTTATGATCAAGTCACTTGCAACGTAGTAGATAAAATGGATCCCTAAAGTACATCCCCAAACTTCTAGCCCTCATTACATGCTCAATAAATACGTGAAGAATAAACAAAAACACTAGAGGGGGCTATCAGCTAAGGGGTTAGTGAAGACAGTCCACAGGCCAGCTTCCTCCCTAGCTGGCTAGCAAGAAACCATGGTGGTCGAATAAGTCACCTAACAGATTTGTTAGTGTAGACAGTCCCCAGACTAAGCAGCGAGGTCTGTGTGACACAGCTTAAGAGAGTGTGCCTAGGTGTGTAGGTTATTTGGAATACAACAGGTTAAAGTAGGAGAATGAAAAGTAGGGCAAGATTATTTTGGAACATTAAAAGAATTAAAGAGGTAAGAGCCTAAGGGATGCCTTTGTGGTTGCAAGATAAAGAGAAGCCAGGGAAGGATCTAAATGTAAAGAAACTTATTGCACAGCTTTCTCAGCCAAGAGTTTTCTGAAAGTTGTATACAAAATAAATTCCTTAATAGAATGTCTTAAAAATTGGCATGCAGGCAAGTACCCTGGTTCTTCAGAACAGTATAACGGATTATGAGAATAAGATCAAGAGGTGGGAGCGGGAACAGAGAAAATGGACAAAAGAAAGATTTCCTTCTTGTACCTAAAGATGACTGTTCTAATATGAAAATGATAAGGAAAGAGAAACTTGTTAACAACATTTCCTAACATTTTCTGTCTATACTCAGTCAAGAAAGTCCAACACTAAGGACAAACAAAAAAAAAATCATAATTCTGATTTCTTTCATCTCAGATCCATCAAGTGTCAGAAAGTCTCAAGGTAGAACCAACAAGCCCAATTCCCAGCCAATGCCTGATAGGAAGCTCATACTTACAGGATCAGACAAAAGTCATCACCAAGAAGAACCACCAACACATAATCCCACTGGTGGCTCAGTGGTAAAGAATCCACCTGCCAATTCAGGAGAGACTGGAGACGTGGGTTTGATCCCTGGGTCAGAAAGATCCTCTGAAGAAGGGAATGGCTACACACTCAAGTATTCTTGCCTGGAAAATTCCATGGACAGAGGAGCCTGGCAGGCTATCCATGGGGTCACAAGGAGTCAGACACAACTGAATGACTGAAAACACACTCACACCCCAGCCCCCAACTGTGTACCTCCAATGTTCATGAGTTTGGAAATAATTATTTCTGTTAGTTCTTTGAATGTGTTTTGAGGAAACAGAATAAAGTAACCACAATAAAATGAACAGCTGGGAGGGGGAAAGCCAGCATGAAAACAACAGCTGAAAAGGTTCACACATAACACACATGCACAGGAATAGGGACCATCCTATTTCAAATATCAAAACTGAGATAGTTTTATAGAACATTGGCTATGAGAAATTAATAAGGATGAACTACGCCGCTTTAAAAGGGACAAATATCTGTACCACAACTTCTTTATCCATTCATCCATCAATAGTCACCTAGGTTGCTTCCAGGTCCTAGCTATTGTATATAATGCTACGATGAACACTGGGGTACATGTGTCTTTTTGAATTATGCTTTTCTGGGTAAGTCAGAAAGAGAAAAACAAATATCATATATTAACACATATATATGGAATCTAAAAAAATGTTCCTGATGAACATATTTGGAGGGCAAGAATAGAGACGCAGACAGAGAACAGACTTGTGGAAACAGTGCAGGAGAGTGTGGGACGAACTGACAAAGCAGCGTTGAAACGTGCATCACCATGTGTGCAACAGACGGCTGGTGGGGAGCTGCCGTGGAACACCGGGAGCGCAAGCAGTGCTCTGACAGCCCAGAGGAGAGCGATGAGGGCGAGGGCCGCAAGGCAGGGAACACGTGTATACTTCACGGCTGATCACACTGATGTACGGCAGAGACCCACACAACACTGAAAGCAATTATCCTCTAATTAAAAATGTTTACAAAAGGAGAGGGTATATATGTATACTTACAGCTGATTCACGTTGTTGAACAGCAGAAACTCACGCAACATTGTAATTATCCTCCAATTAAATAAACAAAACTATCACCAAAAAAGGGACAAATATCAACAGAATCCTTAAACTCGTGTTCATGAAGTAAGTTTATAAATTACATATCACATAAGCAAAACTTCTTGAACTGATAACAGTTGAAAAGTTAAACTTCTCTTCATCAGTTTGTTCCAAAAAAGAGTATTGTTTTGGCTGACAGTTTTCTGTTTCAACTTCCATCCAGGGTTTTGTGTTTTTATACAGGAGAAAACTGATGAGAATAAGCTTGAATAAAAATTGGAACATTCTTAGATGCTGACATGCAAAAATTAAAATGTTTAATACATTACTTCAGATCAACTCATATGATTGTGATTAGGTTCTTCCCTTCTCTCTCAGAACTTGAAACAAGTTTAGCAGAAATATCAGATAAATAAGCAGTTGCTTTCAAATAGTCTTACATGGTTCATTCACAGGTTCATAAAGTAAAATAGGCAAATGTAAATATTAAGATGAAAATATTGTCTATGTATACCCGTGGCAGAGTCATGTCAATGTATGACAAAACAAATACAATCTTGTAAAGTAATTAGCCTCCAATTAAAATAAATATATATTAAAAAAAATATTGTCTAAAATCCAGGTTGTTCTTTTCTTTAGGAGTTAAACATAACACGGATGTAGAGAGCAGACATGCAGAAGTGGGTGGGAAGAAGGGGGTGGTGGGATGAACCAGGAGATTAGGTTTGACATTTATACACTGCTACTGCTAAGTAGCTTCAGTCGTGTCCGACTCTGTGCGACCCCACAGTGTGTGTAAAACAGCTAGCTAGTGGGAACCTGCTGTATAGTACAGAGAGCTCAGCTTGGTGCTTTGTGACGACCTAGAGGGGTAGGATGAAGGGGGAGGGAGGTTCACGAGGGAAGGGATATATGTATACACACAGCTGATTCACTTCATTGTACAGCAGAGACTAACAGCATAAACCAATTATACTCCAAAAAGAGTCAAACATAAATTTATCACATAACTCAGCAAGTTTACTCATATGTTTCTACTCAAGATAAATGAAAATATAGGTACAAAGATGTGTATGCAAATATTCATATTAGTATCACTCAGAATAGTTAAAAATGGAAAATAACCCAAATGTATATCAACTGATGAATGGACAAATAAAACATGATCTCCATACAACAGGCTATTATTCAGCAAGAAAGAGAAATGAAGTACAGATACACGCTATAACATGGAAGAACTTCAAAAACATCATGCTCGGTGAAAGAAGCCACGTACCAAAGAGAGGTATTATACGGTTCCAGCTATACGAAATGTTGAGAAAATAAAATCTACAAAGACAGAAAGCAAATTAATGTTTGCTGAAGACTGGAAGTGAGAAAGGAGAGTGATCACAAATGGGTAAGATGGATCTTTCTGGAGTGTCAGAAATGTTCTAAAATTGGATTATGGTGATGGTCACATGACTTAACAAATATACTAAAAATCACTTAACTGTACACTTAAAACAAGTGAACTTTATGGTATGTCAATTTATATCTCAACAGAGCCATTGGGAAAAAAATCTAGTAAGGTGCATAATATAATATGAACAGATTTTCAGCGTATAACTCGGTGAATTTTAACATATGTATACACCCATGTAACCAACACCCAGAGAAAGACACAAAACTTTTTTAGCATTCCAGAAAGTTTCCTTGTACCCTTTCCTAATCATAAGGCACCAACTTCCTCCACAAGAGTAGTTACCACTAATTTGCTGTATATCACCTTGATTCATTGTCCACAGTGAAATTTCAATGTTTCTTCTGCTCAACATAACCTCTGTGAGATTTATCTGAGTTGAAGCTGGTATCAGTAGTTTATTCTTTTTTTATTGCTGAGAAGCCCTGATACCTCAGTTAGTAAAGAATCCGCCTGCACTGCAGGAGACCCCGATTTGATTCCTGGGTCGGGAAGATCCCCTGAAGAAGGGAAAGGCTACCCACTCCAGTATTCTGACCTGAAGAATTCCATGGACTGTGTAATCCATGAGGTCACAAAGAGTCGGACACAAGTGAGCGACTTTCATTCCACTGTATAAATATTTCACAATTTGTTTGTAAGTTCTTCTGTTAAAGAACATTTTGGTTGTTTCCAGTTTGGGGGAATTATGAATAAACATGTAATGAACATTATTTTAGATGTCTGTGACAGACATATGCACTTGTTTTTCTTGGGTACACAACTATAAGCAGAAATGCTGATTCAAGGAGGAAGCAAATGTTTAGCTTGGGTACAAACTGCCTCAAAATTTCCAAAACTGTTTAGACAAATTTCCAGTCCTACCAACAATGTCTGAAAGTTCCAGCTGTCCCACCTCCTCACCAACAGTTGGTATTGTCAATCTTTCTAACTTTAGCCATTGTGCTAAAATTACATTGTGTACACAGTGTGTAGGAGTATCCTGGCATGGCTCTAATTTGCATCTCCTTAATTAAGAATGAAATTGAGCGCATTTGCATATACTTTCTGACCATCTGGTTATCTTGAAGTGCCTGATCAAGAACTGTGTCCATTTTTAACAGGTTACCTTTTTCTTATTGCTTTACAGAAGTGCTTTATTCTAAATATAAATCCTTTATCAGATATATGTACTGTAAACATTGTTCCCCAATCTGTGGCTTGCATTTTGTCTCTCTTGATGGTGGCTTTAATACACAAGTGTATAATTTTAACGAAGTCCAATTTATCATTATTTTCCTTCATAGTGTTTTTTATGTTCTGTTTAAGAAACTGTTTGCCTATGCCAAGGTCATGAAGATAATCTACGGTCTCTGCTAGAAGCTTTACGGTACTACTTTTCCCAGTTGAGTGATCATTAATTAATTTTTGTATATGGGGGTCGTAGCTCATTTGTTTCCCATAAAGGTGGCCACTTGATACAGTACTGTTTGTTGATAAGACTATCTTTTCCCACAGATTACAGTGGCATATTGCACCATTAGTCAGATGGCTGTATCGTACATGAGTCTGTTTTTGGTCTCTCCTGTGTTCCATTTTCCCATTTTATCCTTGGCAACTGCTGCTGCTGCTGCTAAGTCGCTTCAGTCGTGTCCGACTCTGTGCGACCCCAGAGACGGCAGCCCACCAGGCTCCCCCGTCCCTGGGATTTTCCAGGCGAGAACACCGGAGTACTTTAGACTTAATTATGGAACCTTGATAGTAATCTTGGACTAGGGAATATTTGAATACACAATTTGTTCTGTGAGCTGTTCTTGTAAGAAAGACAAATGCCAAAATTTTTACTATTTCAGGTTTTACCTGTCATCATATCTCTATTTTGAAGAAGATATATTTTTTTTTTAAATCAGCAAGATGAAAAACCCTGAATATTTTTCATCACAAAAGGCTTACAAACTCTACAGGATCTCTTACGTTAACTGCAGGTAGCTGTTGAAGCCCAGAATGAAAATGGCTTACCTGAGTAAGATAAAGAGTGTCTTTGAACCTGCGTAGTTGATCTGCACTGTTTGGGAGCTTGAAGTGAAGTTCAATCTGCTGAAGCATTTCACTGTTACCATTAATCAAATGTTGCCGATGAAGTGCAAAGCTGCTTTCATAAGACCAGTCCTCTTCTGAGGAAACCTTTCGAGTAAAGAATAAGAGATTCAAACTGGGAAGTTAGAGGAGTGAAACTACCCTTTTCCAAATTCCTGGCAAACTTGAAAATGATACACACTGGAAAAGAGCTCTGGGACCAACCTCACATTTTAGGCATCATATTTGTTATTAGTGCAAGACTAGCCCTATTCTATTTGGTATTTCAATCAAAAGCCTTCTCTCATCAAAACGTTTGGGTTTTTTTGGAATATTCTTTATGTACATTTTAAAATGTCATCTCATCAAAGCATAGAAACTGTCAAAACTGAATAATAAACTGAAAATAACATTCTTTTAAAACTGTCAATTCTTTAACAATAATAAAATATCACCAGTAAGATGATAATTGCTTAGCATATACTCATTTGTTTCTCACCAAATATATTATTTGATACACACACATTTAATTTTGATATAGTTGAAGATACAAACCAAACAATGATACTTTTTTCCCCTAATAATAAAACTTTTTTTTTAACTTATAGAATCTTTCTTTTCCTTTGAGAAGCTATCATCAGATCAAGTAAAAAGACAAAAACAAATACCACACATTAGTAATGTACCTTTTACGGAAAAAAAAAGCAATAGTTCTGGCTTCTAGGCCTGTGATTTAATGAACTGTTAGCATGTGACAAAGATGTAAGACAACTGGTGGCTACATCTGAAAACATCAGAGCTTAATTTTAATCCAAGCTACACAGAGACTGAAAAAACATGTTCTGCTCCACCCTGAAAAAACCCTGCAATTTAGAATACTTAATAATCCCCATTCATCAGATGACTTATGATTCCCAGTGATCATGCAATGCACAGACCAATCCACTTAAAAAGGAAACAATTATTCTTTAGGAATTTATTTATACCAAAATACATGCAATGTACACTGGCCATACTTAAGGAGGGTGTTTTTCCAAATTGAATTAATTTTTGGAAAATGTTACCACCAGGCAGTTTAGAGAACACTCATTATTCCTATTACTTATTTGAGACAGAGGTATTAGCATTTACAGTCATCCTGTACACATTTGAGATGCACAAGCCTTTACCAGCAGTAGCTTTTCCTTCTTTTTATACTTCCTCCTTTTCAAAGGCAGAAATTTCTCCAGGCCTTTCAGCCCTCTGACTGCTAATAATCTGAATATATTCCATAATCATAAATCTGATCTGTTATGTGGGAAGCTTTCTAGCTTCTGGTGGCTATGCTTTGAAATTCTTGTACATTTCATCTGTAACGATGCTACAGCCAGAAAACAAGCCTTTACTGCCTCAGTTTCTGTGGGTCAGGAATCCAGGCTCAGCCTAGCACGGTACCTCTGCCTCTTCCAGAGGCTGCCTTCATCTCGAGGCTCCACTGGGATGGAGGTGGGGAATACGGCCTGGAGGACTGATTGATCTATCTGACTGGTATTCTAAAGTTCTGAGCACATGGTGGATAAGTAGTTACTTATTCAGTGAATATCCAGAGTAGCGGTTCTCAATTCTAGCTGCACATCAGAACCCTAGGAGAGTTAAAATAAGGAAAGAAAAGCTCACCCGACACCTTAGAACAAGTGAATCCAAGTTTGGGGCAGCGGGGCATAGGCTAGGCGTTAGTTTTTTAAAAACGAAACAAACCAAAGAAAAACATCTGAGAGTGATTCTAATGTATATTCAGGGTCTACATCTAGGGCAAAAGTGTCAGATAAGCCTCTAATGGCTTTCAAAATATTAACTCACTTAATCATAACAACCCTAGGAGTAAGTACTATTATCACCCTGTTTTACAGAATGAGAAAACCAGGCACAGAAAGATTAAGTTACTTGCTCAAGATCCAAAGCTAGTTAGTGTAGTCTAGCTCCAACTTTCATTTAAACCATATGGCTAGCGTTGACTGTATGAATAGTAACAAGAGCTTACATTTTAAGAGCTCATCACTATGTATCAAGAACTGCGCTGTGTTTCAGTGTATTAATTTAGTGTTTACACACAATTACACAGCACGCATGCAAATCTGAATGTGCGCACACACACAAAACAAACACTCCTTGAAGTATCTACTACCATTAACCCCAATTTACAGATGAGAACATTGAAATTCAAAAAGAATGATCTGTTCAAGGCAATATACCAGTATAGACGTTCTAATATACAAATGCTCATCAGTTTATTACAAAACCCAGGATTAGATCTGAGAGAGTGCCTGAAGAACTATGGATGGAGGTTCGTAACACTGTACAGGAGGCCATGATCAAAACCATCCCCAAGGAAAAGAAATGCAAAAAAGGTAAAATGGTTGTCTGAGGAGGCCTTACAAATAGCTGAGAAAAGAAGAGACGTGAAAGGGAAAGGAGAAAAGGAAAGATACCTCCATCTGAATGTAGAGTTCCAAAGAACAGTGAGGAGAGATAAGATAGCTTTCCTAAGTGATCAATGCAAACAAACAGAAAAAAATAGACTGGAAAAGACTAGAGATCTCTTCAAGAAAATTAGAGATACCAAGGGAACATTTCATGCAAGTTCAGTTCAGTCGCTCAGTCATGGCCAACTCTTTGCAAACCCATGGACTGCAGCACAGCAGGCTTCCCGGTCCATCACCAACTCCCAGAGCTTGCTCAGACTCATGCCCATCGAGTTAGTGATGCCATCCAACCATCTCATCCTCTGTCATCCCCTTCTCCTTCTGCCTTCAATATTTCCCAGCATCAGGGTCTTTTCCAGTGAGTCAGTTCTTCGCATCAGGTGGCCAAAGTATTGGATCTTCAGCATCAGTCCTTCCAATGAATATTCAGGACTGATTTCCTTTAGGATTGACTGATTTGAGGACAGAGGATGAGATGGTTGGATGGCATCATTGACTCGAAGGACATGAGTTTAAGTAAGCTCCGGGAGTTGGTAATGGACAGGGAAGCCTGGTGTGCTGCAGTCCATGGGGTCGCAAAGACTGGACATGACTGAGCAACTGAACTGATCTGATCTGATCTCCTTGCAGTCCAAGGGACTCTCATCCGTGGCGGATTCATGTTGATGTATGGCAAAACCAATACAATATTGTAAAGTAATTAGCCTCCAATTAAAATAAATAAATTTAATTTTTTTTAAAAAAAGAGTCTTCTCCAACACCACAGTTCAAAAGCCTCAATTCTTCGGTGCTCAGCTTCCTCTATAGTCTCATGTGCATACATAACTACTGGAAAAACCATAGCTTTGACTAGACAGACCTTTGTTGGCAGAGTAATATCTTTGCTTTCTAATATGCTGTCTAGGTTGGTCATAGTTTTTCTTCCAAAGAGCAAGCATCTTTTAATTTCATGGCTGCAATCACCATCTGCAGTGATTTTGGAGCCCCCCAAAATAAAGTCTCCCACTGTTTCCATTGTTTCCCCATCTATTTGCCATAAATTGATGCGACCTGATGCCATGATCTTAGTTTTCTGAATGTTGAGTTTTAAGCCAACTTTTCCACTCTTCTCTTTCACTTTCATCAAGAGGCTTTTTAGTTCCTCTTCACTTTCTGCCATAAGAGTGGTGTCATCTGCATATCTGAAGTTATTGATATTTCTCCTGGCAATCTTGATTCCACCTTGTGCTTCATCCAGCCTGGCATTTCTCATGATGTACTCTACATATAAGCTAAATAGGCAGGATGACAATATACAGCCTTGACGTACTCCTTTCCCGATCTGGAACCAGTCTGTTGTTTCATGTCCAGTTCTAACTGTTACTTCTTGACCTGCATACAGGTTTTTCAGGAGGCAGGTTCTCTTTCAGAATTTTTCACAGTCCATTGTGATTCACACAAAGGCTTTGGTGTAGTCAATAAAGCAGGAGTAGATGTTTTTCTGGAATTCTCTTGCTTTTTTGATGATTCAGTGTATGTTGGCAATTTGATCTCTGGTTCCTCTGCCTTTCCTAAATCCAGCTTGAACATCTGGAAGTTCACGGTTCACATACTGTGGAAGCCTGGCTTGGAGAATTTTGAGCATTACTTTGCTAGAGTGTGAAATGAGTGCAGTTGGGTGGTAGTTTGAACATTGTTTGGCATTGCCCTTCTTTGAGATTATAATGAAAACTGACCTTTTCCAGTCCTGTGGCCACTACTGAGTTTTTCAAATTTGCTGACATATTGAGTGCAGCACTTTCACAGCATCAAGTTTTTTCATGCAAAGACGGGCACAATAAAGGACAGAAATGGTATGGACCTAACAGAAGCAGAAAATATTAAGAAGAGATGGCAAGAATACACAGAAGAAGTATATAAAAAAAGACCTTAATGACCCAGATAACCACAATGGTGTGATGACTCACCTAGAGACAGACATCTTGGAGTGAGAAATCAAATGGGCCTTAGGAAGCATCACTACAAATAAAGCTAGTGGAGGTGATGAAATTCCAACTATTTCAAACATGGAAACTTACATTACCATGGGGTGGGGGAGGTGGGGGGGACAATGGTGGGGCTGCTGAGAACAGCTGCCACCCAGACCTCACTGCCTTGTACAGCATCGTGGCTGTGTTCCCCAGGCCCCTGGCAGCTCAGAATGCCTCCCTTCACTTCAACAAACTTAGAGTGGCCAAAAAGAACTATGACCTGAGGATCCTAGAGCAAGCCAGATCCCAATAAATGGAAAAGAGAAGGGACAAGCATGGCAGTGGTCGGGGCAAGGTGGAGGGGGTCGAGGGGCCCTGTCAGACCACAGACAGAGGCAGAAAGTAAGATAAGGTCCACAGACAGACACTGAACTGGAGCCTAAGACAGTGGGGATGAAGATGGAAACAGACACACCAGCACTGGACTTTTTCCCACTGCCCTGCCAAGGGTCCCTCCTTTTCCCTGGTTGGCCCACGTCTGCTTCCCTCTCTTTTCTGTCCTCTTCTACCATTTTTTATCTCTTCTCTCACCATGACATTAATTCATATTTTGGATTCATAGGGGAGGGTCCCATACTCCCCCATTCTCGTATTTCCCTTACCATTCCAAGCTTCCTTTTCTTTTTTGGTCTTTATAAATATATTTATATGGACCGAATTAAGAAAAATTGATTTCCCCTCTCATCCTATCTTATCTCCCCAAACCCCACAGAGCTTGAACTTGGGCCTCCTTCCACACCCCCAGAACACTCGTATATTGTTTGAGGTTTGTGCTGCCTTAACAGACACAGTACTTAGTTTCACATACAGATGTTTGCTGGGTGTATTCACTGTAACTTTTTTATTTAATCTGATTTTTTGTTTCTTGGTGGGTTCTTTGGGAGGCGGTTGATTTTGTTTTTAAATATAAAAAAATTTTCTGTCGTTGGAAAAAAAAAAAGGAATGCTACAACATAATAACATCAGACAAAGATTTATTTACTCATTTCTCTTACTATAGCAAACTATCCAGTTCTGAGTATCCATAGATAATAAAAACAGTTATAGGACACATAGAAAGTAGTAAGTGAAAGTAATTTTTGCATATTTCACATAACAAATAAGGCTTAAGTAATCACTGGCTTCCCATTAAATTTTTAAATGCTCTTGAAAGAATGTAAATAAAAGCAATATGAAAAAGTTATAATCTACAAAATGATGACTATAACAGTTTAGTGCCCCAAAAGTTAAGGATAACTTTTCTATTATCTTCTTCCTAAACTTCTGTTTAAACAAGAAGTAGATTTCATTTGACTTTCTGAACCATGGTGATGAAGTGGCATATGCCCATAGTCTACACTTCTGAATCCCTGGAAAATCAAAGATGGCTTACCTTTTCTAACGTACTGAAGGAAGGCCAGGACTGATATCCATACTCAGATACAAATCGAGCTTTGGGGAAAGTTCTCCAATTCCAGCAGTCACTCATATAATCATAAAAATGTACGTCCCCATAATTCAGGTCATAGGGGTTTGGAGAGAGCCAACCTTCTGCAGTGGTTTTCGCCCCATTTGTAGGACTGGATATGATAAAAGGACGAGTCTGGTCTCCCTGAATTCAGAAATAAAATGGTTTAAAAGATAATATTTTAACCCAGTAAAGTGCAGATCACTTACTTCTTTAAAAGTATTATCAGGTCCCCGAAATGCCAAGTTGTTGTCATTTAGTCAAGTAGCTAATAGAAAAATGATAGAGCCACCTACATTATTCTGCATTTGACAGCCACCAGCACATTTCTGCTCTGTGCCAATCCTCCATATCTCTTTTTTGTTTCAATTTAGCTGCACAGAATCTTAGTTGCGGTATTCAGGCTCTAATTCTCTGACCAAGCATTGAATCCAGGCCTCCCTCGAGCTCAGAGTCTTAACCACGGGACACCAAGGAAGTCCCCCTTCATAACCTTTCATAATACTGCTGCTGCTGCCAAGTCGCTTGCTTCAGTCGTGTCCGACCCTGTGCGACCGCATAGACAGCAGCCCACCAGGTTCCCCCATCCTTGGGATTCTCCAGGCAAGAACACTGGAGTGGGTTGCCATGTCCTTCTCCAGTGCATGAAAGTGAAAAGTGAAAGTGAAGTCGCTCAGTCGTGTCCGACCCTTAGCGACCCCATGGACTGCAGCCTACCAGGCTCCTCCGTCCATGGGAGTTTCCAGGCAAGAGTACTGGAGTGGGGTGCCACTGCCTTCTCCGTTTCATAATGAATTATAACTTATACCTCACAGCAGCTGTTCCTAATCTTTTCCAATCATGTCTTACCTATACCTGACCTTCCCCATCATGGGTAGTATACAGTCTGCTACAGAATTCTGGCACTAGTGACATTTTGAGCCTAATAAGTTTTTGTTTTGTGTGTGTATGCTGTGAGTGGGGGAGGTGTTATATCAATACACTCTAAGATGTTGAGCAGCACACCTGACCTCTACCTACTAGACACTAGCAATACCTAAACCCCATTCCCCCCTAAAAATTCTACAGACATTGCCAAATGTTCTCCTGTATCTTGGGAACAAAATCACTTCCACTTGAGAAGCAAAGGTCTAATGGTTTAGAATGGGCTATCAATTGCTTCTTAGCCTTTTGCTATAAGTAAGTGTAGAATGGAATACGGAATCAGAGGAACATGAGTTTAAATCTCAAATTAGAATCATATTGTTTTGGGACAGGTCTAAGCCTCAGTTGTCCTATCTGTAAAAAGGGGATAATAAATAGTACTTCTGTCATTGGGCTATTGTAAAATGGTAAACAAAACAAACAAACAAAAAAAGGAAATGCATGGAAAAGATGGCTAAGGGTCCACTGAAATTCATGTTTCCATTTCTGTAATTTGGAGCTGCCTGTAGGAAATTGTGATGGCACAGGAGCAGCCTAGAGGAGCTACCCCACACCCGAGGTCGGGGCGGGGGCTGAGAGGAGCTACCCCACATCCAAGGAGCAGTGGCTGGGCGGGGTCAGGAGGGCCGAGAGGAGCTACTGCACGTTCAAGGTCAGGAGGGGCGGCCCTGAGGAGATACCCCACGTCCAAGATAAGAGAAACCCAAGTAGGATGGTAGGTGCTGCGAGAGGGCTTCAGAGGACAGAAACCATAATCACAGAAAACTAGCCAATCTGATCACACGGACCACTGCCTTGTCTAACTCAATGAAACTAAGCCATGCCCTGTGGGACCACCCAGGACGGGTGGGTCATGGTGGAGAGGTCTGACAGAATGTGGTCCACTGGAGAAGTATTCTTGCCTTGAGAACCCCATGAACAGTATGAAAAGGCAAAATGATAGGATACTGAAAGAGGAACTCCCCAGATCGGTAGGTGCCAAATATGCTACTGGAGATCACTGGAGAAATAACTCCAGAAAGAATGAAGGGATGGAGCCAAAGCAAAAACAATACCCAGTTGTGGATGTGACTGGTGATAGAAGCAAGGTCCGATGCTGTAAAGAGCAATATTGCATAGGAACCTGGAATGTCAGGTCCATGAATCAAGGCAAATTGGAAGTGGTCAAACAGGAGACAGCAAGAGTGAACATCACCATTCTAGGAATCAGAGAACTAAAATGGACTGGAATGGGTGAATTTAACTCAGATGACCATTATATCTACTACTGCGGGCAGGAATCCCTCAGGAGAAAGGGAGTAGCCATCATGGTCAACAAGAGTCTGAAATGCAGTACTTGGATGCAGTCTCAGAAATGACAGAATGATCTCTGTTCGTCTCCAAGGCAAACCATTCAATATTACAGTTATCCAAGTCTATGCCCCAACCAGTAACACTGAAGAAGCTGAAGTTGAATGGTTTGATGAAGACCTACAAGACCTTTTAGAACTAACACCCCCAAAAGATGTCCTTTTCATTATAGGGGACTGGAATGCAAAAGTAGGAAGTCAAGAAACACCTACAGTAACAGGCAAATTTGGCCTTGGAGTACAGAATGAAGCAGGGCAAAGGCTAATCGAGTTTTGCCAAGAGAACACACTGGTCATAGCAAACACCCTCTTCCAACAACACAAGAGAAGACTCTACACATGGACATCACTAGATGATTGACACCGAAATCAGATTGATTATATTCTTTCCAGCCAAAGATGGAGAAGCTCCATACAGTCAGCAAAAACAAGACGGGGAGCTGACTGTGGCTCCAATCATTAACTCCTTATTGCCAAATTCAGACTTAAATTGAAGAAAGTAGGGAAAACCACTAGACCATTCAGGTATCACCTAAATCAAATCCCTTATGATTATACAGTGGAAGTGAGAAATAGATTTAAGGGACTAGATCTGATAGACAGAGTGCCTGATGAACTATGGATGGAGGTTCATGACACTGTACAGGAAACAGGGATCAAGACCATCCCCATGGAAAAGAAATGCGAAAAAGCAAAAATGGCTGTCTGGGGAGGCCTTATAAATAGCTGTGGAAAGAAGAGAAGCAAAAAGCAAAGGAGAAAAGGAAAGATATAAGCATCTGAATGCAGAGTTCCAAAGAATAGCAAAGAGAGATAAGAAAGCCTTCCTCAGCGATCAATGCAAAGAAATAGAGGAAAACAATAAAAAATGGGAAAGACAAGAGATCTCTTCAAGAAAATTAGAGATACCAAGGGAACATTTCATGCAAAGATGGGCTCGATAAAGGACAGAAATGGTATGGACCTAAGAGAAGCAGAAGATATTAAGAAGAGGTGGCAAGAATACACAGAACTGTACAAAAAAGAGCTTCACGACCCAGATAATCACAATGGTGTGATCACTCATCTAGAGCCAGACATCCTGGAATGTGAAGTCAAGTGGGTCTTAGAAAGCATCACTATGAACAAAGCTAGTGGAGGTGATGGAATTCCAGTGGAGCTATTTCAAATCCTGAAAGATGATGCTGTGAGAGTGCTGCACTCAATATGCCAGCAAATTTGGAGAACTCAGCAGTGGCCACATGACTGGAAAAGGTCAGTTTTCATTCCAATCCCAAAGAAAGGCAATGTCAAAGAATGCTCAAACTACCTCACAATTGCACTCATCTCACATGCTAGTAAAGTAATGCTCAAAATTCTCCAAGCCAGACTTCAGCAGTACATGAATCATGAACTTCCAGATGTTCAAGCTGGTTTTAGAAAAGGCAGAGGAACCAGGGCTCAAATTGCCAACATCTGCTGGATCATCCGAAAAGCAAGAAAGTTCCAGAAAAACATCTTATTTCTGCTTTATTGACTATGCCAAAGCCTTTGACTGTGTGGATCACAATAAACTGTGGAAAATTCTGAAAGAGATGGGAATACCAGACCACCTGTCCTGCCCCTTGAGAAATCTGTATGCAGGTCAGGAAGCAACAGTTAGAACTGGACGTGGAACAACAGACTGGTTCCAAATAGGAAAAGGAGTACGTCAAGGCTGTATAGTGTCACCCTGCTTATTTAATTTATATGCAGAGTACATCATGAGAAACGCTGGACTGGAAGAAGCACAAGCTGGAATCAAGATTGCCGGGAGAAATATCAATAACCTCAGATATGCAGATGACACCACCCTCATGGCAGAAAGTGAAGAGGAACTCAAAGGCCTCTTGATGAAAGTGAAAGAGGAGAGTGAAAAAGTTGGCTTAAACCTCAACATTCAGAAAACTAAGATCACGGCATCTGGTCCCATCACTTCATGGCAAATAGATGGAGAAACAGTGGAAACAGTGTCAGCCTTTATTTTGGGGGGCTCCAAAATCACTGCGGATGGTGATTGCAGCCATGAAATTAAAAGACGCTTATTCTCTGGAAGGAAAGTTACAACCAACCTAGACAGCATAGTAAAAAGCAGAGACATTACTTTGCCAACAAAGGTCCATCTAGTCAAGGCTATGGTTTTTCCAGTAGTCATGTATGGATGCAAGAGTTGGACTGTGAAGAAAGTGAATGCCGAAGAATTGATGCTTTTGACCTGTGGTGTTGGAGAAGACTCTTGAGAGTCCCTTGGACTGCAAGGAGATCCAACCAGTCCATCCTAAAGGAGATCAGTCCTGGGTGTTCATTGGAAGGAATGATGCCAAAGCTGAAACTCCAATACTTTGGCCACCTCATGTGAAGAGTTGACTCATTGGAAAAGACCCTGATGCTGGGAGGGATTGGGGGCAGGAGGAGAAGGGGACGACAGAGGGTGAGATGGCTGGATAGCATCACTGACTCGATGCACATGAGTTTGGGTGAACTCCGGAAGTTGGTGATGGACAGGGAGGCCTGGCATGCTGCGACTCATGGGGTCGCAAAGAGTCAGACACAACTGAGCAACTGAACTGTAGGAAGTGGCTTTCTAACCTATTCAAAGTCTGTGAGACTACATTCTCATTCTCTTCCCCAGTTCACATGCAAAGGCCAAGGAGATGGTGGAGATAGAAGGAGTCTTGGTCTTGAAAAACAGGAGAGCTCCCTGCCCATTAGAAACAGCCATTCTGCAGTGTTACTGAGTCAAAAAGAAACTTTTATTACATAAACCACTAAAATGCTGCAGTTTGTTATAGCCGCCAGGATATAATTATTTAATCCAGTGTCTAGAGCTCAAAATGTTTTAATTATTGTCTCACTTAATGAATTGACCTATTTCAGTGAGAAGAATCATTCACTTAGCAAGTCTCTCTTAAATGTTTACTGCGAGTCAGGCTGTTTTCAGCAAGAAAGAGAGAATCTATGGCAATGTCAAGTATGAACGCATCAAATCTCTGCTGAGCATTTACCATGCACCAGGCATGTAGTTTTTGCAATATACTGGAGGGTCAGCAAGGACCAAAACAGACATGCTGACTGCCCTCTTTTTTAAGAGTAGGCTGAGGGGGCGGTCCTAAGACGGCAGAGGAATAGGACGGGGAGACCACTTTCTCCCCCACAAATTCATCTAAAGATCATTTGAACGCTGAGAAAATTCCACGAAACAACTTCTGAATGCTGGTGGAGGACACCAGGCACCCAGAAAGGAAGCCCATTGTCTTCAAAAAGTTGTAGGGCAAAATATAAAAGAGAAAAAGAGAGACAAAAGAGTTAGGGATGGAGACCCGTCCCAGGGAGGGAGTCATAAAATAGGAGAAGTTTCCAAACACCAGGAAACCCTCTCACTGGCAGGTCTGTGGGGAGTTTTGGAATATCAGAGGGCAACACAACCAGGAGGAAAAAAATAAATAAATAAAACCCACAGATTATGCACCTAACCACAACTCCCAGTGGAGAAGTAGCCCAGATGCTCGCATCCGCCACCAGCAAGCAGGGGCTGAACAGGGAGGCGCTGTCTGCATTGCTTAGGGTAAGGACTGGGCCTGAATGCCCTGAGGACAATCTGAGGGAGCTAAGGTGAGATAGCAACCCAGATAGCCAGAGAGAGAGGAAAAAAAAAAAAGAAAGAAAGAGAGAGAGAGAACTTTCCCGCGAAAAGCTCTAACCTAAGGCACTGCCGCTCACAGAACAAAGGAGGAGAGCTAGCCGCCGCGGACCAGCCCATCCCCCAGGAGAGGCAGGGAGGCAGGTGGGCTACAGCCAGAGCCGGAGGCAAGAGGCAAATCGGCCCCAGAGAGGGCATCCTCTACTGCGAGCAGGCTCCCAGTTGCTAACCAAGTCTTCCTGGGATCCTGGACGGTTGACATCCACCAGAGGGGGTGCAACCATAGATCGGCTCCCCAGAGGAGACACACCGCACACCTGAGACAGCGCTCCCACTGCGCACCCAGGAAGCCCGAGAGGCTGGGATGGGGGAGGTGATAAGATGCACCGCCCACCCGGGGACTGTGCGATCACCAAGCACTGATCTCCTGAGCTGCTCAGACCTGGGAAGGGCACAAAACGCAGCCCCAACTGAGTCTGTCTTTGTGGAGTACCCGAGAACCTGAACCTGAGCGGCTTGGACCTGGGAAGTGCACACAACCCAGGGCCCACTTTAGAAAGTTCCCCTGCTGAGCAACCTGGAGCCTGAGCAGCGTAGACCAGGAAAACACACACGCCATGAGCGGGGGCAAACCCAGTATGGCCCAGACACTGTGAGCACTCCCTACACACACCAGTGATATTTGTTTGCAGTGTTCCTCCCTCCCCGCAGCACAGTTGAACAAGTGAGCCTAAATAAATGACCACCTTTGCATCCTTGTGTTGGGGCGGAAATTAGACACTGATGAGACTTGCAAACAGAGGAAGTCAAAATAAACAAAGAAGAGGGAACTGCTTTGGAAATGACAGGTGCAAGAGATTAAAACCCTGTAGTTAGCATTGACTACACTGGAAGAGGCCTATAGACCTTGAGAACAAGTATAAGCTGGAACAAGGAACTGTCTGAAACTGAACTGACCCCACACTGCCCTCAACAGCGCCAGAGAAATTCCTAGATATATTTTACCATTATCATTAAAAAAAATTTTTTTTTAAGTTCTTTATCACTCCTTTAATTTTCATTTTTAAAACTTACCATTATCTTGAAAAAAAGGGCCCTATTTCTAAAGCAAATTTCATATATATATATTTTATAATTTTTGCAATTTTTTTTAATATTGTATTTTTTAGAGTCTAACCTCTACTCTAGATTTTTAATCTTTGCTTTTTGGTATTTGTTATCAATTTTGTACCTTTAAGAATCCAATCTTCAGTACCTATTTTTACTTAGGAGTGTGATTATTGGCTTGATTGCTCTCTCCCCTTTTGACTCTCCTTTTTCTCCCCCAGGTCACTTCTATCTCCTCCCTCCCCCTTCTCTTCTCTGCTTAACTCTGTGAATCTCTTTGGGTGTTCCAGAACATGGAGAACACCTAGGAAACTGATTACTGGCTAGACTGGTCTCTCTCCTTGTGACTCCCCCTCCTCTCCTCCTGGTCACCTTTATCTCCTTCTTCCCTCTTCTCTTCTCTGTGTAACTCCGTGAACCTCTCTGAGTGTTCCAGACTGTGGAGAGCAAACAGGGAATTGATTACTGACTAGGTTGCTCTCTCCCCTTTTGAATCCCCCTTGTCTCCTGCTGGTCACCTCTATTTCCCTCCTCCCTCTTCTCTTCTCCATGTAACTCTGTGAACCTCTCTGGGTGTCCCTCATTATGGAGAATCTTTTCACAATTAACCTAGATGTTTTATCATTGGTGCTGATGGAGAACTCTTGAGGCTACTGTAAGCAGAAGACTGTAAAACAGAGGCATAAAGCTTAAATCCAAAACTTGAGAACACCAGAGAACTCCTGCCTCCAAGAAACACTAATTGACAAGAGCTCAGCCAAAAGCCTCCATATCTACACTGAAACTAAGCTCCACCCAAGAGCCAAAAAGTTGCAGAGCAAGACATACCAAGCTAATTCTCCAACAACACAGGAACATAACCCTGAGTATTAAAATACAGGCGGCCAAAAGTCACAACAAACCCACAGACACCTCAGAACTCACTACTGGACACTTCATTGCACTCCAGAGAGAAGAGATCCAGCTCCACCCACCAGAACATCGACACAAGCTTCCCTAACCAGGAAATCTTGACAAGCCACTTGTCCAACCCCATCCACAGGGAGGAAACGCCACAATAAAGAGGAACCACAAAATTCCAGCATACAGAAAGGCCACCCCAAACACAGCAATATAAACAAGATGAAAAGCAGAGAAATATTCAGTAGGTAAAGGAACATGATAAAAGCCCACCAAACCAAACAAAAGAGGAGGAGATAGGGAGTCTACCTGAAAAGGAATTCAGAATAGTGATAGTAAAAATGATCCAAAATCTTGAAAACAAAATGGAGTTACAGATAAATAGTCTGGAGGCAAGGATTGAGAAGATGCAAGAAAAGTTTAACAAGGACCTAGAAGAAATAAAAAAGAGTCAATATATAATGAATAATGCAATAACTGAGATCAAAAGCACTCTGGAGGGAACCAACAGTAGAATAACTGAGGCAGAAGATAGGATAAGTGATGTGGAAGATAGAATGGTAGAAATAAATGAAGCAGAGAGGAAAAAAAGAAAAAAGAATGAAAAGAAATGAGGACTAGGTCAGAGACCTCTGGGACAATGTTAAACGCCCCAACATTCAAATTATAGGAGTCCCAGAAGAAGATGACAAAAAGAAAGACCATGAGAAAATACCTGAGGAGATAATAGTTAAAAACTTCCCTAAAATGGGGAAGCAAATAATCACCCAAGTCCAAGAAACCCAGAGTCCCAAACAGGATAAACCCAAGGCGAAACACCCCAAGACACATATTAATCAAATTAACAAAGATCAAACACAAAGAACAAATATTAAAAGCAGCAAGGGAAAAACAACAAATAACACACAAGGGGATTCCCATAAGGATAACAGCTGATCTTTCAACAGAAACTCTTCAGGCCAGGAGGGAATGGCAGGACATACTTAAAGTGATGAAAGAAAATAACCTACAGCCAAGATTACTGTACCCAGCAAGGATCTCATTCAAATATGAAGGAGAAATCAAAAGCTCTACAGACAAGAAAAAGCTGAGAGAATTCGGCACCACCAAACCAGCTCTCCCACAAATGCTAAAGGATCTTCTCTAGACAGGAAACACAGAAAAGGTTTATAAACTCGAACTCAAAACAACAAAGTAAATGGCAATGGGATCAAACTTATCAATAATTACCTTAAATCAATAATTACCTTAAATATAAATGGGTTGAACACCCCAACCAAAAGACAAAGACTGGCTGAACGGATACAAAAACAAGACCCCTATAGATGCTGTCTACAAGAGACCCACCTCAAAACAAGGGACACATACAGACTGAAAGTGAAGGGCTGGAAGAAGATATTTCATGCAAATGGAGACCAAAAGAAAGCAGCAGTAACAATACTCATATCAGATAAAATAGACTTTGAAATAAAGGCCATGAAAAGAGACAAAGAAGGACACTACATAATGATCAAAGATCAATCCAAGAAGAAGATATAACAATTATAAATATATATGCACCCAACATGAGAGCACTGCAATATGTAAGGCAAATGTTAACAAGTATGAATGGGGAAATTAACAGTAACACAATAATTGTGGGAGACTTTAATACCCCATTCACACCTATGGATAGATCAACCAAACAGAAAATTAGCAAGGAAACACAAACTTTAAATGATACAATGGACCAGTTAGACCTAATTGATATCTATAGCACATTTCACCCCAAAACAATTAATTTCACCTTTTTCTCAAGTGCACATGGAACCTTCTCCAGGTTAGATCACATCTTGGACCATAAATCTAGCCTTGGTAAATTAAAAATTTGAAATCATCTCAAGCATATTTTCTGATCACAATGCAGTAAGATTAGATGTCAACTACAGGAAAAAAAACTATTAAAAATACAAACATAGGGAGGCTAAACAACACACTTGAATAACCAACAAATCACAGAAGAAATTAAAATATGCATAGAAACAAATGAAAATGAAAACACAACAACCCAAAACCTATGGGATTCAGTAAAAGCAGTGCTAAGGGGAAGGTTCATAGCAGTACAAGCATACCTCAAGAAACAGGAGAAAAATCAAATAAATAACCTAACTCTATACCTAAAGCAACTAGAAAAGGAAGAACTGAAGAACCCCAGGGTTAGTAGAAGGAAAAGAAATCATAAAAATTATGGCAGAAATAAATGCAAAAGAAACAAAGGAGACCATAGCAAAAATCAAAAACTAAAAGCTGGTTCTTTGAGAAGATAAATAAAGTAGATAAACCATTAGGCAGATTCATCAAGGAAAAAAGGGAGAAGAATCAAATCAACAAAATTAGAAAGGAAAATGGAGAAATCACAACAGACAACACAGAAATACAAAGGATCCTAAGAGACTACTATTAGTAACTATATGCCAATAAAATGGACAACTTGGAAGAAATGGACAAATTCTTAGAAAAGTATAACTTTCCAAAACTGAACCAGGAAGAAATAGAAAATTTTAACAGATGGATCACAAGCATGGAAATTGAAACTGTAATCAGAAATCTTCCAACAAACAAAAGCCCAGGACCAGATGGCTTCACAGCTGAATTCTACCAAAAGTTTAGAGAAGAGCTAACACCTATCCTACTCAAACTCTTCCAGAAAATTGCAGAGAAAGGTAAACTTCCAAACTCATTCTATGAGGCCACCATCACCCTAATACCAAAACCAGACAAAGATGCCACAAAAAAAGAAAACTACAGGCCAATATCACTGATGAACATAGATGAAAAAGTCCTTAACAAAATTTCAACAAACAGAATCCAACAACATATTAAAAAGATCATACATCATGACCAAGTGGGCTTTATCCCAGGGATGCAAGGATTCTTCAATATTTGCAAATCAATCAGTGTGACACACCACATTAACAAATTGAAAGATAAAAACCATATGATTATCTCAACAGATGCAGAGAAAGCCTTTGACAAAATCCAACATCCATTTATGATAAAAATCCTCCAAGAAGTAGGCATAGAAGTAGGTCATAGAAGTCAGGAACAAGACAAGGATGCCCACTCTCACCACTACTATTCAACATAGATTTTCAAGTTTAGCCACAGCAATCAGAGAAGAGAAAGAAATAAAAGGAATCCAGATTGGAAAAGAAGTAGAACTCTCACTGTTTGGAGATGACATGATCCTCTACATAGAAAACCCTAAAGACTCCACCAGAAAATTACTAGAGCTAGCCATGAAATTAAAAGACGCTTACTCCTTGGAAGAAAAGTAATGACCAACCTAGACAGCATGTTGAAAAGCGGAGACATTACTTTGCCAACAAAGGTCCAGCTAGTCAAGGCTATGGTTTTTCCAGTGGTCATGTATGGATGTGAGAGTTCGACTACAAAGAAAGCTGAGCACCGAAGAATTGATGCTTTTGAACTGTGGTGTTGGAGAAGAGTCTTGAGAGTCCCTTGGACTGCAAGGAGATCCAACCAGTCCATTCTAAAGGAGATCAGTCCTGGGTGTTCATTGGAAGGTATGATGCTAAAGCTGAAATTCCAATATTTTGGCCACCTCATGCGAACAGTTGACTCATTGGAAAAGACCCTGATGCTGGGAGCGATTGGGGGTAGGAGGAGAAGGGGACGACAGAGGATGAGATGGCTGGATGGCCTCACCGGCTCAATGGACATGAGTTTGGGTGGACTCCGGCAGTTGGTGTTGGACAGGGCGGCCTGGCGAGCTGCAGCTCATGAGGTTGCAAAGAGTCAGACATGACTGAGTGACTGAATGGAACTGAATAATTATGTTTAGATAACATTTTTAATACTGAATATAAATGTTATGAGACCCAACATCCATTCTCCTATTACTACAGTCCCCTCGTCTTTCTTTGTGAACCTCATCTACTTGATTCAATTTTGAAAAACAAATTTGGCTGCTCTAGGAATGAGTTAACCCAATTCTACTCCTGGGCAACAGGTGGTAGTTTAATTGCTCAGTTGTGTCTGACTCTTCGTGACCCCTTGGACTGTAAACTTCCAGGCTCCTCTGACCATGTGGTTTTCCAGGCAAGAATACTGGAGTGGGTTGCCATTTCCTTCTCCAGTGCATCTTCCCGACCCAGGGATTGAACCTGCATCTCTTGTGTCTCCTGCATTGCAGGCAGATTCTTTACTCACTGAGCTATCAGGGACCAATTTTACTTGGGAATATAAATTATAAAATCCTACCAAAATCTTAGCAAATCAAATTCAGCAGGGAAAAAGAACAAGATATTATAACTAAATAGAGCTTGAATTATGACTAGCTTATCATTAGAAAATTAATTCACAGTAGTCACTATATTGGGGCTTCCCAGGAGGCACTATTGGTAAAGAAACTGCCTGCTAATGCAGGAGACATGAGAGATGCAGCTTTGATCCCTGGGTCGGGAAGATCCCCTGGAGGAAGGCATGGCAACCCACTCCAGTACTCTTGCCTAGAGAATCCCATGGACAGAGGAGCCTGGTGGGCTACAGTCCACAGGGTCCCAAAGAGTTGGACACGACTGAGGTAACTTCGCACATGCACAGTCACTATATTAGTACCTTAAAGAACTAAAAGGCGGGGGGAGGGAAAGAAGCAGTGTGTCAATAAGTCATCTAATGCAGACATTCTCAGCTTTGGGGATCCATGAATAGGCTCCAAAGAGTTCATGACAGCCTGTGATTAAAGTGCAATATTGGTGTACATGTGGTAAGTTTCACAGACAGGTTAATTCTCAAAGAAGTCAATTCATGAATCCTTTCATATGTTGCAGCATTACCAGGCTGCACTAAAAAAAAAAAAGTACAGAAAAATACACATCAATATTCAAACTGTTGCGTTTTTAAAACAGATTCTTAAAATTCTACTTCATTAAAATGCATGACAGTGCTTCCCTGATGGCTCAATGGTGGAGCGCCTGTCTGCCAGTGTGAGGGACATGGGTTTCATCCCTGATCTGGGAAGATCTTACCTACCTCGGAGCAACTAAGCCTGTGCACCACGAGTACTAAGCCTGTGGTCTAGAGCCTGAGGATCGCAAATGCTGAGCCCACATGCCCTGGATCATGTGCTCAGCAACAAAAGAAGCCACCACACTGAGAAACCTGTGCACCCCAAGGAAGAGTAGCCCCCACTTTCCACAACTAGAGAAAGCCCGCACAGCAAAGGCCCAGCACAGCCAATAATAAGTAAACAATTTTAAAAAAAAGCATGACAGGCACACCATTTTTACTAGGAACCTAGAGGTTATCATACTAAATGGAGTAAGTCAGAAAGAGAGAAACAAATATCATTATATCATTAATATGAGGGATCTAAAATACAAATGGATATATCTATGAAACAGAAACAGACTCACAGATATAGAGAGTAGACTTGTGGTTGCCAAGCGGGAGGGGAGGTAGGTGAGGAAAGGAACAGGAGTTTGAGATTAGCAATTATATATAGGATGGATAAACAATAATGTCCTACTGCATAACATGAGAATTGTATTCAAGATCCTATGACAATCCATATGGAAGAGAATATGAAAAGTCATATATATTATAGATATAACTGAGTTGTCTTGATACACGGAAGAAATCAACACAACATTGTAAACCACTATACGTCAATAATATTTTTTAAAATATCCAACAAGTGGAAATAAGACAAATGCCCATCAACTAATGTATAAACAAATATGGGATACCCATATAATAAAATGCTATTTGACAATAAAAAAGGAATGAAGTACTGATACATGCTATAACATGGATGAAACTAAAATATTTTGCTAAGTGAAAGGAGCCAGCCACAAAAGACTACCTATTGTGTGACTTTACTTATACGAAACATCCAGAATAGGCACCTCCATAGGGAAAGAAAGCAGATTAACATTTGCTTGGGAGAAGGCGGAGCAGAAATCAGGAATCAGTGTTAACAGATACAGTATATTTTAGATAGCGATGATAGTTGCAAATACTGAAAATATACTAAAAACTACAGTGGATTTCTTGTTATGTGATAAAAAGCAAAACCTTTCTGCCAGTGACATGGAGCGTATGGAAGAATTGAGTTTCATTGTTCTGAGCCATGGAAATTTGGGGTTGCTGTGTTATCACAGAATACATTAGCCTACTTTAATAATGTAGCCAATAAATAGACATTTCCTCTATCTACCTACAAATTAAGTCAGAAAACCCATGCCCTCTCAAAATCTCTAGAAAAATTCCATCATCCTACATGGCCTCTGTATCAAAGCGAACTTGGTTGGATATGAATCTCTATATGTGACCGAACATTACTATTTGAAAGTGTCATGAAACTCAGTGAGGGCCTTAAAACCTTAAAGTACACAGTAGATATTGGAATATAAATCTGCAAATATTTGTCAAATGTTTCCAAACATTTGGTTTTATTTTCTATGATTTTACTTTGTCCTCATCTTAGACAACAAAAAAGGGAAGATTAAATGCTGGGTAATTGCATTCTTATATGTCAAAAAAATTTCTTTTGCTATTTTGAAAATTAAACATCATTCAAAGAATTATAATGCCCTTTATACTAGTGTATAAGCATCAGTACATCACATTTAAAGTGAATTAAACAATGATCCAACTTAAAATTACACAGGGTGGTAGAGGATATATTGTATATATATCTGCCAAATCACTTTATCATAAAGTGATTTCCAAATGCATCATTTCTTCTACTTTCAAAAATCCTATCCATCAAAAAGTTCTATTATCACATCTTTCATTCAGATTTTCCTGATTATTATCATGGACGTTTTGTTAATTGTGTGACGTTACATGTGATCATTCTATGTCTTATTTTTTTCCTTTTAAAGCTCACAGGAAGATTTCTTCTTAGACTGTATGTAAGTAGTCAAGGACCTTAGGCTTACAGAAATTGTATCTTAGAAAACCAATATCATGTCTCAGATTTTGAATGTCTTGAAATATCCCTGCCAGTGTTATAATTGTCATTCCCACCAAATATTGGGATTCTCTATATTTTCCATTGCTAATCTACTAATTGTTGTGGTAGTCATTCGGTGGCAAAGCAAATCTAATGGGATATTTAAGTATATAAATTTTTTAAAAAGGCAGGACAGGCCCCCCATTTTTACTACAATTGAAGGTTTGGGGCAACTGTGCCTCCAGCAAGTCTATCGGTGCCATTTCCCAACAGCATCTGCCCATTTTGTATCTGTGTCACCTTTTGGTAATTTATACAATAACTCCAACTTTTAAACTATTATTATGCTTGTTATAGTGATCTGTAATCAGTCATCTTTGATGTTATTGCTGTAATTGTTTTGGGACACCACGAACCCCACCCACGTAAGATGGCAAACGTAATCCTTAAGTGTGGTGGGTGTTCTGACTCTCCACTGGCCAGCCATTCCCCTCTGAGGGACTGAAGAAACCAGCCATTCTCTTCAGGCCTCCCTGTTCCCTGAGATACAACAATATTGAAATTAGGCCAAGTAAGTGTTCAAGTGAAATCAACAGAACATGCCTCTCCTTTAAATCAAACGCTAGAAATGATTCAAGTTAGCGAGGAAGGCATATCAAAATCCAAGATAGGCCAAATGTCAGGCCTCTTTTCACCTGAGGCCTATTCACTTCTATTCACCAACCAAGCTGTGAATGCAAAGGAAAACTTCTTGAAGAAAATTAAAAGTGCTACTTCAGTGAAAACATGAATGATAAGAAAATGAAACAGTCTTATTGCTGATATGGAGAAGTTCTGGAGAGATCAAAACAGCCACATACTCTCTTAAGCCAAAGCCTATTCCAGAGCTGGGCCCTAATTCTCTTCTATTCTATGAAGGCTGATAGTGAGAGAGGTGAGGAAGCTGCAGAAGAAGAGCCTGAAGCCAGCAGAGGTTGGTTCATGAGACTTAAGGAAAGGAACCATTTCCATAACATAAGAGTGCAAAGTGAGGCAACAAGTGCTTGATGTAGAAGCTGCAGCAAGTTATCTAGATCTAGCTAAGATCATTTTAAAAAGTGGCTACATTAAACAACAAATGCTCAAGGTAGATGAAACAGCCTTCTACTGGAAGGAAATGCCATCTGAAACTTTAACAGCTAGAGAGCAGAAGTTAATGCTGGCTTCAAAGCTTCAAGAGACAAGACGACTCTTTTGTTGGGAGCTACTGTACCTGGTGGCTTTAAGTTGAAACCAGTGGGTGATGCAGTGGTAAAGAATCTGCCTGCCGATGCAGGAGACACAAGAGTCTCAAGTTGGGAAGATCCCCTGGAGTAGGAAATGGCAACCCACTCCAGCGTTCTTGCCTGGAAATTTCCATGGACAGAGGAGCCTGGTGGGCTACAGTCCATAGTGTCACAAAGGGTCAGACACGACTGAGCACACACTTGCACGCGCACACACAAACACAATGCTCACTTACCATTCCAAAAATCTGAGGTCCCTTTAGGATGACATTCAATCTACTGTATGCTGTGCCCTATCAACGGCACAACAAAGTGTGGATGATAGCACATCTGTTTACAACATGGTTTCCTGAATATGTTAAGCCCACTGTTGAGGCCCACTGCCAGGAAAGAAAGATTCCTACTCACTGACAACACACCTGGCCACCCAAGCGCTCTGATGGAGATGTGCAGTGAGATTAGTGTTGTCTTCATGCCTGCTAATACAACACCCATTCTGCAGCCATGGATCAAGAAGTAATTTTGACTTTCAAGTCTTCTTATTTAGGAAATACCCTTTGTAAGGCTAGAGATGGAAATTCTTCAGACAGATCTGGGTAAACTCAATTGAAAACCCTCTGGGAAGGATTCATCATTCTAGATGACATGAAAGAACATATACAAATCATGGGAAGAAGTCAAAATGTCAACATTCCTATGAGAGTTTGGAGGAAGTTGATTCCAGCCCTCATGAAGGACTCGGGTTTAAGACTTCAGTGGAGGAAGGAACTGCAGATGTGGTGGAAATAGCAAGAGAATCAGAATTAGAAGTGGAGCCTCAAGATGTGACGGAATGGCTTCAATCTTGTGATAAAACGTAAGCGGACAAGGAGTTGCTTCCTGTGGATGAGCAAAGAAGTTGGTTTCTTGAGCTGGAACCTACTCCTAGTGAAGATGCTATAGAGACAATTGAAATGATAACAAAGGATTCAGAATATCACATAAGCTTAGATGATAAAGCAATGGCAGAGTTTCAGAGGATTGATTCCAATTTTGAAAGTTTTACTTGTGGGTAAAATGCTATCAAACAGCCTTATGTGCTGTGGAAAAACAATTCCTAAAAGGCAGAAATCAATTGATGTGGCAAACTTGATTGTTTCATTTTCAAAAATTGCCACAATCACACAATCTTCAGCAACCACCATCCTGATTAGCTGGCAGTTATCAACATCAAGGCAAGACCCTCCACCCGCAAAGAAATTACAGCTTGCTGAAGGCCCAGGTGATTGTTATCATTTTTTTTACCAAGAACGTATTGTTTTATTAAGTTCTGTACATTGATTCTTAAGACATAATGCTATGGCACACTTCATAGAGCACTGTATGAACATAACTTTTACAGGCACTAGGAAACCAAAAATTCATGTGACTAGGTTTACTGCAGCACTCTCTTTATTGTGGTATAGGGAAACAAATCCACAGTATCTCTGAGCTATGTCTGAACTTTTTTCTTCTTTGAAGATTTTATTACTTCTAGCACGGCAAGCATGAGCACAGCATTGTATCGGTTCTTTCTCCCCAACATCCCAGTTCCTACTGGGATGACACAGAAGGATTCATTGAGTGCTACACATGTACTAAGCTGTGTTACACTGAGTTTGGGGACTCCACTGCTTTTTTAAAAATTGTTTTTGGTCACACTGAGAGGCATATAGAATCTCAGCTCCCCAGCCAGGGATCCAACATGCAGCCCCTGCACTGGAAGCATGGAATCTTAATGATTGGACCACCAGGGAAGTCCATGAACTTACTTCTAAGACGATCGTTCGGATGTTTTTCACGTACAGTGTCACGTAGTCCTTGATGTAGGTATGCAAGTAGCCGGGCTTTGTATCATACCAACCCATCATTAGTGCCGCTTCATTTTCATTATTCCCACTCCATGTGATGATGGAGGGATGAGATTTCAGTCTCCGGACCTAAAATTGAAGCAAACATAAAACAATTTTCAAATGCTCAACATTAAAAGGCTCAGAGTTATAATTATTCATAAAATTATAGCCATTGCCTTTCTGCCTGTGTATTTTTACATGTCAGAAAACTCATCAGAAAATGAGCAGTAATGTTACATGTGGGAAGACATTTTAAGAAACCTCTGACATTCTTTTTATCTGCATTTTATAAACATTGATAAAACACGGTTCTTCTCCTCTTTTATAAAAACTGATGAAAATATAATCCCTGTTACTAAAAGAGAAAAATAAATCAACTCATGATTATCTGACTCACCACAAAAAGGTTCTAAGAAATACAAAGGGCAAGAGACATTACATTACAGAGGTTAGTTTCTCAAAAGCAAGTTGGAGTTTTTGAGGAAGAAACAAATAAGACAGAACAAGCACTACTGCTGAGAGAGGGACCGAAGTCCCACACAGTCTGCAGCAAGATCAGAAAACCATCAGGACAGGCAGAGAGGGCTTTACAAAGCAAGTGAGTACCACAAGAGATGCTGGAATTTACAAAGACATGAACATTCTAAAGGAAAAAAGATTAAGACATCAAGAGTCTGTCCTCTGAAATAACTACGTCATATCTTAAGACTGTAGCCACTTGATGGGAAGAGCTGACTCATCGGAAAAGACCCTGATGCTGGGAGGGATTGGGGGCAGGAGGAGAAGGGAACGATAGAGGATGAGATGGCTGGATGGTATCGTTGACTCAACGTACATGAGTTTGAGCAAACTCTGGGAGATGGTGAAGGACAGGGAAGTCTACCATGCTACAGTCCATGGGGTTGCAAAGTGTTGGACGTGACTTAGTGGATGAACAGCAATGTCTTAAGAAATCAACTAAGGTTAAGTCACTGAATATATCTAAATACAGAAAGAGAAATTGAGGAATCTGTAAACCCTTCATGATCTGGGCTCACTGTAGGCCAGCCCTTCCTAGAGGTGAAAGGATTCAGTTCTTCTGACCCACTGGAAAATAAGCCCAGCAGAAGAGGGCAATTAAATCTCTTTGAGAACAACAGAGTGAGTCAATGGTCAAGAGAAATTCTTTTGGAACATGTTTTAGCAATATAACCTCATTGGTATTCATAGCTTCTCTTGCACTGGAATGGATGATTACATGATGGGTTTCGGATGATGTTCTCACTGTGGTCTCCACTCAATATGCTAAGTAATCCACATGTGAAACAGAGATGTATTAAGAATACTTTAAAGAGATATATATCATTTAAAAAATGAAAGTTTGTGTTTTTTCTAAACTAGTCTTATAAACAGTATTTCCCTGTTTGCCTCTGGAAATACTGTTTATAAGGTAGCTTCCCTGATAACTCAGTTAGTAAAGAATCTGCCTGCAATGCAGGAGACCCCGGTTCGATTCCTGAGTCAGAAAGATTGCTGGAGAAGGGATGGGCTACCCACTCCAGTATTCTTGGGCTTCCCTGGTGGCTCAGCTGGTAAAGAATCCACCTGAAATGCAAGAGACCTGGGTTCGATCCCTGGGTTGAGAAGATCCCCAGGAGAAGGGAAAGGCTACCCACTCCAGTATTCTGGCCTGGAGAATACCATGGACTGAATAGTCCATGGGGTCACAAAGAGTCAGACACAACTGAGCAATTTTCACTTTCACTTTTCATATACAGGCAAAAGAGGGCTATGACCAACTGTGACAGGCATGCTTTTGATACTGATGAAAATACAAATACTGAAGAGACAAAAAACTTCAGTGACTCTATGCTACACACACCCTTCAAACTGACCTAGAATTTTATGGTGAGCTTTACTTTAAAATTTTAATAAACGCTGCACAAAAAGTTCTCTTTAATAATACATAAAAGAACTGAAAACGCTTAGATATATTTTAATTATGTGAAAGAAAATTAAAAATAAAACTGAAATGTTTACAACCTACATAACTACAGTTAATATTTTAAAAGTTATTCATTCATCCATCCACCTATACATTGGATGAATAATACAGCTGGGTCATGGGGGAACTTGCCTTAAGCCTCAGGGAGATTACAACCTTGATGGAGTGACAAAACATTGAACAAGTAATTTCAAGTGTGATGTATGTCACAAAGGGAAAATGACCTAACCTAGACTTGCAGACATAGAAAGTTTCTTCCCAGAGAGTCATGCCCAAGGTAAGACGAGTCAGAAAAAGAACAATTGAGATTATCACAGGGGAGGGTAATAGGCAAGGCATTCCAGGTCAGGGAAAGTACAGGGAATATGGTATCTAACGAGGCTGGGGAGACAGGCAGAGACAAGACAGAGCGTGGTGAGGATCTTTAACTGTATCTAGAGGGCTCTGAGTAAGGGATGATTCAATGCTCACTTGCTAAGCTTAAGAAAAAACAGACACAGAAAACAAACTATGACACAGTGAATTATTATTACAAGGCAATCACACTTGCAACATCATCCAGACTAAGGAAACTCCACCACACCCCAGGCGCCCTCACGTACCCCTTCCTAATCATAGTCCTTCTTTCCTTCCAAAAGTAACCACCAACTTGAGTGTCATAATACTTTTTGCATTTCTTTTGGTTTTCCCCACAAATATACATTCACAGACACCAATAATGAACTTACAGGTTTTAACATACTCGGTGGATTTCAATCCACTGACATTCTTATCCTTACTGAATTTCAAATTGTCCCACTTTTGGTCGCTCAGTCTCATCAACGTTCTTTTCACATTTCTTTAATAGCTTCCTTGTTATTTGTATGCCAAAATATTCCAGCATCATCTAGTATATCTCCTGTTCCAGACCTGGAACCAGCCATTTCTCTAAGAACCCTTCTCTCAGCTGGAAAGACTATTTCAATACAAGGATGCTCAATCTGACTAGGCTGTTCACTGTTTTTAAGATTTTTCAGTGAATAGAGTTAGGACACAATCATTTCTTTTCATTTATAGATCTATAAATATAAGGTATTTATATGTGGAATGCAACAGAAATCAAGGAGTTAAGAATCGAAATTTTTGGCCTGAGGAATTCAAAGACTGGTATTGCCATTTATTGAGGTGGGGAACCCAGCAAGAAAAGCAAATCTGGGGAAGGTAATATAAGTTTGGTTTAGACATGTTGCATTTGAGATTCCTATTACACTTCCAGGTAGGGGTACCAAGCAGGGAGCTGGATAATAAGAACCAGGAATCCAGCAGAGAACTCAGGGCCAGGAATAAATCTGACAGTCATCCACCAATAAGTGGAATTAGAACCAAGAGACTGACTCCTTGAGCGATTCTATCCAATCACCTGGCTGATTTTTTTTTCCCCATGGGATTTAATAAAGAGAACAAAAAGAAACAAAGAGAAGAAATTAAACACAGCATTGTAAATCAGCTATACTTCAATGGAATTTAAAACAAGAAAAACAAGGACAGGTTTAACAAAAGGCAAAACTGAAACTTAAGGCTTTACTTCTTCTTGGAATGTTACGTAATGACATACCTGGTGAGTGACTTCTTCTCTCACGGAGTCCATGAAATCCTCATCGGTTGGGTAAAGTGCACAGGCAAACATAAAATCCTGCCAAATCTAGCAAATCAAATGAGAGGCAATACAGTACTTCCATAGATTTCACTGCACAGAAGGAAATTCTTTGTCCTAAACCTTGGGCATTATCTTTCATGTAAACGAAAATCAACTTAGCCTGATGTGTGTGACCATTTTAGCAGCACAAGGCGTGACACACTAGGAAAGGCACTTTACAAAATCGCCAGAACTGTAGGGAAACCTGAGAAGAGAAGATGTTAGGTGGGCAGAAAAGTTAAAAAAAAGGAATTCAAATAAGGAAATACTGCTTGTGTTGTGGAGAATATGAAATTCAGTAAACATTTCTCCCAACCTCTCCTCATTTCTAATTCATTCTAATTTTCACCAGGAATTTGGTTTTGAGAAATGGCCCAGACTGTTAAGAAACGTACTTTAAAAAAAAAAAAATCAAAGAATTAACTTTTCATGGCCACAAGGATCACTTTATGGACATTTTAGAGAGGAAACCATGTAAGTGCAACTGGGTTTCCCAGGTGGCGCTAGTGGTAAAGAATTCAGCTGCTCATGCAGGAGATGGTAAGAGAAATGGGTTCGATCCCTGGGTTGGGAGGATCCCCTGGAGTAAGAAATTGCAACATACTCCAGTATTCTTGCCTGGAGAATCCCAGGGACAGAGGAGCTTGGTGGACTACAGTCCACAGGTTGCAAAGTACCAGGCAGGACTCAGGATGCGCCCTTCAGGGAGGCCACAAGGAGCATGGTTTAGAGCACAGCACCATATCTGTTGGCCTGAGTCAGAACTTCAGTTCCACCATCTACCCACTGTGTGAGTTTGGGAAAGTTAACCTCTCCACATGCCAGTAAAAGGGGGATAGAGAACAGCAGTAATTACCTCATATGATGGGCATGAAGATGAAATAAAATAATAAATGCAGAGCACTGAGAACAATGTCCGGAATATTACAGAATATTGACACATCATGACCATCGGCATTATCAATATTATTAAAATTACTACTCTTCTACGAAGTGCTTTATATTTTAGAACCGTAAGACTCGAATTAAAAGAACATATTTCCTTTGCTTAACCCTCACCAATGCAAACTATGTTCAGAGGTACTTAATGACAGTATTAAGCACATCTTTTAAAATGTAATCATTTTCTTCTCTCTAGGTCTTGTTAGATCTCCTTAAAGTTAAATTTTTTTAATATTTTACTTTCCTTTCTATGCTTAACCTCTTATCACAAAGAGAGTTACAAAGAAAATACAGATATATGCTTAGATATAACCAATATGCAGAATGTCTATTATTTTAAAATAATCAAATAAGTATGATATTTGCTATCAATTATGGCTCTGGGTTTGCTAGATGGCATTTATTTCTCTGCCAAAAAAAAAAAAAGTGGAACATCATTCTTGGCTCTGAGAAAAGAAGGAATGGGCTATGATACCACTTATATGTGGAATCTAAAGTATGACACAAATGAATTTATGAAAGAGAAACACAGACATAGAAAACAAACTTATGGTTATCAAAGGGGAAGGAGGTGGGGAGGGATAAATTAGGAGTTTAGGATTAGCAAATACAAACTATTACATATCAAATAGATAACAAGGACCTACTGCATAACAAAGGGAACTTTATTCAATATCCTGTAATAAACCGTAATGGAAAAGAATACACATATAAATGTATAACTGAATCACTTTGTTGTATACCTGAAACTAGCACAATATTGTAAATAAACTACACCACAACAACAAAAAAACAAAGGAATGGGCAATATCACCCACTTAGAACACTGGAGGTCAAACTGAGGATATGGTAACATATCAACAAAATGGTGAGCTGTCAGCTACGTACCATTATTCCTAGTTCATCACAGAGTTCGTAGAATTCATCCTGCTCATAAATTCCTCCTCCCCAAACCCGGAGAGCATTCATGTTAGCATCCACAACAGACTGCAAAAGGAGCCGTAACCTACAGAAAAAATTTTTAAAACAAATGCTAATTTAAATTCTTGGGAACATTAAAAAAAAGAACAAAATTTTAAGAAATATGCTGTGGTTGATAAACATATTTCAAATAACTGTTAGAAGAACACATTTTAATTATGATGGTTTGGATACAATGCACCGTGAAGAAAATGAGACAAAATTATATACACATTAACTGTAATTGTAATTGACTTCCCTTATAGCTCAGATCGTAGAGAATCCATTTACAATGCAGGACATCCAGGTTTAAGCCTTGGGTTGGGAAGATATCCTGGATAAGGGAATGGCATCCCACTCCAGTATTCTTGTCTGGAGAATTCCATGGACAGAGGCTCCTGCAGGCTACAGTCCATGCGGTCACAATGAGTTGGACATGACTGAGCAACTAACACTTTCACTTTACTTTCTAACTGTAACCACATAAAAATAAACGTAGAAAAATTACGAGTAATATCCTTTCTCTGCCTTCTCAATTTTCAGTCACGCTATTACACTATTTTTAAAATTAAACTTTTGTCTTAAAGTTATTCCTGTTGTAAACCTTAGAAACTGTGTGTTCATTTTATATAGCCATTTCAAACTGTAAGACAAAAATCAGAGTTTGAACATTAGTTTCTAAACAGTGGAAACAGTGTCAGACTTTATTTTTGGTGGCTCCAAAATCACCGCAGATGGTGACTGCAGCCATGAAATTAAAAGACGCTTACTCCTTGGAAGAAAAGTTATGACCAACCTAGATAGCATATTCAAAAGCAGGGACATTACTTTGCCAACTAAGGTCCATCTAGTCAAGGCTATGGTTTTTCCAGTGGTCATGTATGGATGTGAGAGTTGGACTGTGAAGAAGGCTGAGCGCCGAAGAATTGATGCTTTTGAACTGTGGTGTTGGAGAAGACTCTTGAGAGTCCCTTGGACTGCAAGGAGATCCAACCCGTCTATTCTGAAGGAGATCAACCCTGGGATTTCTTTGGAAGGAATGATGCTGAAGCTGAAACTCCAGTACTTTGGCCACCTCATGCGAAATGCGATGAGTTGACTCATTGGAAAAGACTCTGATGCTGGGAGGGATTGGAGGCAGGAGGAGAATGGGACGACTGAGGATGGGATGGCTGGATGGCATCACAGACTCGATGGACATGAGTCTGAGTGAACTCTGGGAGATGGTGATGGACAGGGAGGCCTGGCGTGCTGCGATTCATGGGGTCGCAGAGTCGGACAAGACTGAGCAACTGAACTGAACTGAACTGAACTCACCCTCATCCTTTTTTTTTTTAAAATAATTCCTCCAGTCCAGTACCCCCTTATCTACTAAATTTCCTTCTTGCTCTAATTCTTATTTACATCACCTTCAGGAAAGCTGAGAAATTTGCATCCACCTTGACAGCATGTACCTTCCATTTCCAGAACAGCACCCAGAAGGGAAGGAAAAAGTCCAATAACAGGAAGACCATGGGCCCAGAGCACTGTGCTCCTAGCAAAGGCGCCCATGGCAGGTTCACTAACTGACCCGGTTGTGCTATATAGTTGCCACCAAAACCTACCGGGAGCGGAGTGAAAGTGTTAGTCGCTCAGTCGTGTCTGACTCTTTGCAACCCCATGGACTGTAGCCCACCAGGCTCCTCTGTCCATGGGATTCTCCAGGCAAGAATATTGAAGTGGGTTGCCATTTCCTACTGCAGGAGAGCTTCCCAGGTGGTGCTAGTGGAAAGAACCCTCTGCCAATGCAAGAGATGAAAGAGACAATCCCTGGGTTCAATCCCTGGGTTAGAAAGATCCTCTGGAGAAGGCCATTGCAGTCCATTTCAGTATTCTTGCCTGGAGAATTCCATGGACAGAGGAGCCTGGGGTGCTACAGTCCATGGGGTCACAAAGAGACTGAAGCGACTTAGCATGCATGCACTCCAGGGGGTCTTCCCAATGCAGGGATCAAACCTGGGCCTCTTGCATTGCAGGTAAATGCATCTGAGCCACCAGGGTGGACAGGAGACAGCAAATTTTCCATGCCCTATCTGGAGAATGATTTTATTTTCATATGAAATTCAAAAATATTACACATTTTAAAGTAAAAGTATATTACTATAAATACAACTTTTGGCAAAATTTGAGTTTACATATACCAACCACATCTACATTCTAAACATAATATACCTCAATGCATATTTGTATAATATAAATAAGTCCATCAATTCATGGCAAATAGATGGGGAAACAGTGGAAACAGTGGCAGACTTTATTTTGGGGGGCTCTAAAATCACAAGGACTTCCCTTGTGGCTCAGACAGCAAAGTGTCTGCCTACAATGCGGGAGACCTGGGTTCAATCCCTGGGTTGGTAAGATCCTCTGGAAAAGGAAATGGCAACTCACTCCAGTACTCTTGCCTGGAAAATCCCATGGATGGAGGAGCCTGGTAGGCTACAGTCCATGGGGTCGCAAAGAGTCAAACACAACTGAGCGACTTCACTTCACTTCAAAATCACTGCAGATGTGATTGCAGCCATGAAATTAAAAGACGCTTACTCTTGGAAGGAAAGTTATGACCAACCTAGACAGCATATTAAAAAACAGAGACATTACTTTGCCAACAAAGGTCCAGCTAGTCAAAGCTATGGTTTTTTTCTAGTAGTCATGTATGGATGTGAGAGTTGGACTATAAAGAAAGCTGAGCGCCAAAGAATTGATGGTTTTGAACTGTGATGTTGGAGAACACTCTTGAGAGTCCCTTGGACTGCAAGATCCAACCAGTCCATTCTAAAGGAGATCAGTCCTGGGTGTTCACTGGAAGGGCTGATGTAGAAGCTGAAACTCCAATACTTTGGCCACCTGATGCAAAGAGCTGACTCATTGGAAAAGACCCTGATGCTGGGAAAGATTGAGGGCAGGAGGAGAAGGGGACGACAGAGGATGAGATGGCTGGATGGCATCACCGGCTCAATGGACATGAGTTTGGGTGGACTCTGGGAGTTGGTGATGGACAGGGAGGCCTGGCGTGCTGCAGTCCAGGGGTCACAGAGTCAGACACGACCCAGCGACTAAACTGAAGTGAACTGAAATGTGTTTATTTTCACCTAACAAAGCTTATTTTTACTATTACAAAGATTGCAGTTTATAAATCTAATCAGGAAATATTTTCTTGTTAACTTCTATTCTCAGAGCTTCAGAAAAATGCTTTGAAGATTTCTTTAGTTCTTTTCATTAAAGTATAATAAACGTGAAGAATGTGTAAATATCTTAGCATGAAGAAGTAAATAGTTTTGATAAAGCATTGCGTTACCAAATTTACCTTTTACCATTTTTTTGGTAAAGCATACCAAACAAACAAACAAACAAAACCCATGGTATTCTTAAAAAACTTTTTTTTAAGTCAACATTAATCATTTTTTTTACAGAGGCTAACTATCCAAGATGCACATAGCCATTTTCTTGTTCCTCTACAAACAATTTATAAAAATTAGATAGTTTCCACAGTCTCAAATAGTTTAGCTGTAAGATGGCCTATAGCTCATAAGAATGAAATGACTTAAAATTTTTTTCCATTCTAGAGTTTTCATCATCCTAGAATTATATGTTACCTCTTGGTTCCTTCCACCCGAACAACAACAAAAAAAATTAAAATGAGTAGCTCTTAAGCTCTATGGGATTGATAATAATAAGAGGAACAAGAAATAAAAGATGATAACTTACATGTCAGAGGTTACTCTATCCTGGAATGAATCTGCAGGGATCCAATTCGAGCCTTTCAGAAATATGGGCAGTCCATTAATTTTGAAGTAGAAACTCAGACCAGGAGAATTTTGTATGGGCTCTTCTACAAGTTCCACTGTCCTAAAATAAACCTATTGTTAACAGAATTAAATAATGAATATAAAATTTAAAACATAAGCATATGCCAAAACCAAACTATATTATTTACTATAGCCTTAAAAAAATGAGAGTTTTTTTTTAAAGTAAACTTCCGAGCAGTTTATATGAACATAATTTAGTGTTAATTTTCTATCCATCTGAAGCACTTAATGTGAAAGAGCATTTTTAAGAAAATATATATATAAATTATTGCCAGATTCTGTTATTTCTCTTTGAAAAGAAAAACACAAAAACCATTAAAGAGTGACAATATATTGTAGTTTTTCCCATGAAGTAGCATTTGCAATAATGTCAAAAAATATATATTTGAGATAACATTTCAAAATTAAAAGAAAAATTGATACTACTTCATAAAAGTGGGGGAGAAAATTCACCACTTAAGCAGATACACCTTTGAAAAACACATTCTCATTTCAGTGCTGCTAAAATCTGCCAAAATGTGCACCTTAGAATCAAAGAAAGACAGCACAGGGTATTTCATTATTTAACAAGTTTCCATCTTTGGAGCTCAATATTATAAAAACCATTTTGTTTAATGGACAATTTAATCCTAACTAATTATCCATCAAACTCAGTGTCTGAGAGAGCACAAGTAGAGAGACTGGAAATGTGAGTGATGTTTCAACTGGAAGAAGGGACGGAAGCACAAAGTCCAGTGTCATCATTGCTGCATGAGAAGAAGCTAAGATCTTTGTCCCAGAGACAGTCCAGCCAGGTTTCTCCACAGTTAAGCATGAGCAGCAAACTAGAAAAGACTGCATTCTTATCCAAATCTTCATTCTTTCCAGCCATAAACTGGATCAAGGAATGCAGGAGATAGTTCCATACCAGTAAAACCTCATCTTGAAAACAAGATTATGTGTTTCTTCTCTAACTAAAAATAATTAATAGGTCAGCTTATTTCACATAGTAAAAGTGCCCACTGTTCTTCCACTTTCTGACGCTTACCCTAATTGATATGACATAACAAAAGATACCAGAGTTAACTTTGTAAGAAGACACAGAACAAGGCCTTGATGAGGATGATCTTGACATAGAATTACCACATCTGCTTTAGGATGCAAAGATGTTCTTTTAAAAAATGGTTATTTTCAGAGGTAACTTTAAAACATCTTGATGGTAGTTTCAAACATCTAGAACAACAGCTATTTAAGTGTGACTAAGGAACTGGCAACCCACTCCAGTGTTCTTGCCTGGAGAATCCCAGGGACGGGGGATCCTGGTGGGCTGCCATCTATGGGGTTGCACAGAGTCGGACACGACTGAAGCAACTCAGCAGCAGCAGCAGGGGACCATACGGGATCCCTGGGAACCTTTCAAGGCGATCTCTGAGTTCAAAACTATCTTCACAGTAAAGCTAAAACATTATGTGCCTTTTTCACTCTTACTCTTTTGAGGGGACAGTGGAATTTCCCAGAAGCTACAAAATGTGTGACGACATCATTCTGACAGCTAATGGAATGCGTGTTTGTATATTCTGGTGTGTTCTATAGCAGAAGTTGAGGGTATAAAGAGGTGCGTTTTCAGAGATTAGCTCAATGTGTTCTTAGTACTACTCTGTTCTTACCAGCAGTTGGTGGTTATTCCTGCTATAATCTCTGTAGCCTCATTACTGTTCAATAAATTCTTATTTTTAAAGCCAAAGTTTTCCCTGCAACTTATACAGAAACACAAAAGGACGAGGTACCTTTTGTTAACTTGTTCAAGTAATAGTTTTTAAATTTTCAAATAAAAAGAAATTTTGATTTTTGAGACTCATTTAATGATATTTCATCTCATTCTAGAAGAAAACTTATTTATAATGTTTTTCCTAATTTTTATCTTAAATTATTGTCTTAAAACGGGACTAGAAGATTAACATTCTCACCTACCACCACACTGCCTACATTTAAAAGTGCTGGAAAAAATAAAACTGACTTATCAGAGAGTCTTCTGACTCAAGTAAGGAAGGAATCTACTCCAAGGAAACTGGGAAAAATAATAAATAAGAAACGAGATTGTGATGAAAGCCATATTCCCTTCAACTTTATAGATGTTGATAATTTATCTTACAGTGCATTATGCAATTGGAGAAGGAAATGGCAACCCACTCCAGTACCCTTGGCTGGAGAACTCCATGGACAGAAGAGCCTGGCAGGCTACAGTCCATGGAGCTGCAAAGAGCTGGACACAACTGAAGCGACTTAGCACGCACACATTATGCAACAGAACATTTAAATAATAATAATATTTATGGTGCCAGTTACACTGTAGTATCAGTTTGAGACCAATCAATCTAAGTATAAAGAAAAAGAAATTGAATATTTTAAACTTAGAAGCGATAAGCTCTTCTAAAGGCTAATACATTCTTTACTACACTGTAGTACACTGAAAAATATTATAATATGACATAAACAAACTAGAAATGAAAAAAGCCACTAGTACATCTCATCAGATTGGTTATCACACTGCATTTGCTAGAGAAGCACACATGCTAAGAGGATTTTACAGAGGGTAACACTGCTGGTGCCTTGGCAGAAATCAAGGCAGCGTCTCCAGGTTGTGCTGGTAGTCATATTCCTCACCTTCATGCATTTATTGGTGTGAGAAGCCAGTTTCACTTAAGGACGTCCTTGATACAGCAACAAAAAATCATTAATTCTATTAAATCCCAATCTTGAATACACATCATTGTAGTAGTCTGTGTGATGAAAAGATGAAATGGGAACTATGCATAAAGCATCATGCAGGATGGATGTCTTGAGGAAAAGCATCTGGGCCGCAGTTTGAGTTGTAAGCTGAATTAGCCATCTGGTTCATAAAGCTTTATTTTAACTTGAAAGAACCACCAGACAAACTACGTTTATTCAGATTGGTGACTTGCTAGACATTTTCTTGAAAATGACTAACTGAGCCTTGTCATTTCAAGGCAAATAATAGTTAAAAATTAGGATTTAGGAAAACTTGTACCCCCTACCAAGAGCTTGAGAACTTCCCAATACTTGAAAACATTGCAGAAGTTATTGACTGAGATATTACCAAATGTGAATGTGATTTTATATACTGAAATGGTTTAACATCTGGAAACATTTAAAAATCTCCAGACATCAACATTTTTCAAATAACCCATGCATTATATTACAATATCATACATGCATAAAAGACCCATCACAACGCAAGCCCAGAAATAAACTCATGCGCCCATGGTCAGTTACTCTTCGACAAAAGAAGGCAAGAATATACAATGGGAAAAAGTCTCTTCAGCAAGTGGTGCTGGGAAAGCTGTAAATCAGTGCCCGTAAACCAGTGAAGTTAGAACACACCCTGGCACAATACACAAAAATAAACTCAAAATGGCTTAAAGACCTAAACAGAAGACCTAACACCATAAAACTCCTAGCAGAGAACACAGGCAAAACATCCTTTGACACAAATCATACCAAAATTCTCTTAGGCTGGTCTCCCAAGGCAATGGAAATAAAAGCTAAAATAAACAAATGGGATCTAATCAAATTTACAACTTTTTGCATAGCAAAGGAAACCACAACCATAAACAAAACAAAAAGAACCTATGGACTGGGGGGGAAAAATGTTTGCAAATCATGTGACTGACAAGGGATTAATCTCCAAAATTTACCAACAGCTCAGGCTTCCAGGGCTTCCCTGGTGGCTCAGATGCTAAAGCGTCAGCCTGCGATGCGGGAGACCTGGGTTCAATCCCTGGGTTGGGAAGATCCCCTAGAAAAAGAAATGGCAACCCACTCCAGTACTCTTGCCTGGAAAATCCCATGGACAGAGAAGCCTGGTAGGCTACAGTCCATGGGGTCGCAAAGAGTCAGACACACTGAGCGACTTCACTTAGTACTTCATGCCGCTCAATATAAAAAAACCAAGTAACCCAATCAAAAGATAGCCAGAAGACCTAAATAGGCATTTCTCCAAAGAACAGATACAGATGGCCAACAGGCACAGGAAAAGATGCTCAACGGTGCTAATTATTAGAGAAGTGCAAATCAAAACTACGATAAGATAACACCTCATGTCAGTCAGAATGGTCATTGTTAAAAAGTCTAAAAATAACATGCTAGAGAGGGTATGGGGAAAGGGAACTCTCCTACACTGTTGGTGGGAGAGTAAGTTGATGCAGTCACTATGGAAAATAGTATAGAGTTGCCATATGAGCCAGCAATCCCATTCCTAGTGATATATCCAAATAAAACTATAATTCAAAACGATACATGCAACTCTGTGTTCCTAACAGCATTATTCACAATAGCCAAGATACAGAAACACCCTAAATGTCCAACAGAGAAATGGACACAGTGGATGTGGTATATATACAATATGGAATACTACTGGAATGAAAAAAGCTACTCACTGATGCAGTGAGTCTGTTTCATAGATAAGTTCATTTGCATCACATTTAAGATTCCACATACAAGTGATATCGCATGGTATTTGTCTTTCTGACTTACTTCATTTAGTATGATAATCTCTATGTCTATCCATGTTGCTTAGTACTTCATGCAGCTCAAACAAGGCTCCAGTTCTTGGTGAAAATGGTTGGGACGGTCAACCTCACTATTTTGATTTCTTCAGGCAATGTAAGATCAGCATTTCTTGTTGCTTCTCCTGGCACTCCTCTTCAAATTTGGGAGTTTTCTTTTCCTATGTAAATGTTCATTTCTTCAGTTTGTTTTTGCAAAATAGCCTTCAAATTTTTTAAGAGTTTTAAAAGCTTGGAATTTCACCGTACATTGTTTAAAGCATATATATTTGTATCTGATTAACATCATCTAAAATTCTACACTAAGGACAGAAAAAAATTCAGAAGAGAAAAGCCACACTTAGCAGAGGACACAAATGAGCTGATTCATACATATCCACATTTTCTTTGACTCACATGGGACTTCAAAGCCGAGATTAACTTATCAAAATTCAGCCTTCTGGTGCCCTAGCTTCATAACGAGCATTCTTTTTGTCGAGGAAAGACTTTCTGCAGCTTTTGTCAATGATGCATTGAGATTAAAAAGAATGAATAAAAGTTTTCCAAATTTCCAGAAAACTTCACAGATGAAGAGATATTTCTGGGCTTTCCTGATGGCTCAGTGGTAAAGACTCCACCTGCCAATGCAGGAGATGTGGGTTTTGGTCCAGGAAGATCCCCCATGCCTCAAAGCAACTAAGCCTGTGAGCCACAACTACTGAACCGGTGCTCTAGAGCTGCAAGCCACAACTACTGCAGCCTGCGTGCCCTAGAGCCTGTGCTCCCCAACAGGAGAAGCCACCACAATCAGGAGCCCACACCCTGCAGCTAGAAAGGAGCCCCTGTTTGCGAGGACTCGAGAAAAGCCGATGCAGCAATGAAGACCCAGCACAGACAAAAATTAGTAATTTTTTTAAAAAAGAGATGTTTCCAGAAGAGCCAATTCTGCAAGTTGCAAAGAATGATTTTCAGGAGGCAGAAGTAAACTTTGGGATTAATCTCCTTGATTTTTGTATGAACTCCACTGTTGATACTGGCCACACATGCAGTACTCTTATGGAGCTAACCACGACGGAGGGTTATAAAAAACGATCCAGATGTTTTAAGATACCTGTGAGTACAGCAGCAGTCTTTCCATAAATAGAAGACTATTTCTTTATTTCAACTCTATCACCTTCTCTATGGACATAGCTGATTAATTCACACATTTGATCTCTGTATGGAGCATCTGGAGTGCTACCAAAAAGAATTCCAAGTTACTTTGGGGTTTTTTTTAAAAACTGCCACCACTGATGTCACGTTTTATTTTGATTCCTTAGTTTTAAAACAATTATCTAGTAAAAAAAAATTTCAATTCTAAAGATATTAAAATTAGTAAAACATCTCTCTCATACGCACTCAGTCGCTTCAGTCATGTCCGACCCTTTGGGACCCTGTGGACTATAGTCCACCCGGCTCCTCTGTCCATGGGATTCTTAAGGCAAGAATCCTGGAGTGGGTTGCCATTCCCTTCTCCAAGGGATCTTTCTGACCCAGGGATCAAACCCACGTCTCTTTTGTCTCCTGCATTGCAGGCAGATTCTTTATCCAACGAGTCACCTGGGAAGCCAACATTTCATATATGAACCCAAATATGCACTTACCAAGCAAAATATTATATATGACACATCAGATTTCACACTTTTCTCTACTTCAAGTTTTTTTTTTAAGAAAAGACTTAAGTTTTTCAGAACAGTTTAAGACTCACAGCAAAACTGAGAGGAAGGCACAAAGCTTATCCCTTGATCCCATACATGAATATCTACCCCCATTATCAGCATCCTCCACCACAGTGGCACATTTGTTACAACTGATCAACCCATACTGATACCTCATAACCAGCCAAAGTCTATAGTTTACATTAGGGTTCACTCACAATGTTGTACATTCTATGAGTTTGGACAAATGCATAATGGATGTATCCATCACTATTATGGTATTAGACAGAGTGGTTTCCCTGTACCAAAAAGCCTCTGTGCTTTACCTATTCATCTCTCCCTCTACCTCCCAACCTGTAGCAATACCACTGATCTTTTAACTGTCTCCATAGTTCTGTCTTTTCCAGAATATCACATAATTGGAGTCATTTCAGATTAGCTTCTTTCACTTAGTAACATGACTCTCATTCTAAGGTTCCTCTTGAAATAACTTGCTTGACAGACTTTATAATATCCCAACACTTACTTTAATTTTTGTAATTTAAAGTACTCATTAATTTTGCCTCATATTATCTCCTGTCATACTAAAACTATTTGCTCCAAAGTTACTCCTTTTAACAACAAATTTCAGACAAGATATTCTTTCCTATCCAAAAGAAATACAGTCAGCACTTTCCCTTCCCCACAATGCCTGCATTCTTTTTAAGACCCAGTACATCTCTGCTACATGGGCTACAACCAAAATCTGTAACTTCCCCAAGGCATTCTGAATGAGACTGTGCTGCTGTCTTGTGACCTGTCCAGTAAACATAAAAATTAAAATGCACATGTCTAATGTCGATGGAAGACAAGCAAGAAAGACTTAAGCCTAACAATATGGATTTCAATGAGATACTTTAAAAATATGAAAATATTTTTGCATAAAGCAAGCCCAGGATAACAATGAAACCATCAGGAAACATGAACAATAGAGAGCTGATAAGGGAGGGCCGGAGAGACGGAGATGAGGGAAAAATTCCTCTCTCACACAGTACTGAGTGTTAACAAGCATGTGAGCATGCTGAGTAAAGGTGAAATACAAACACTGTGGAATACAGTTTAGCACTCTCTGTAAAAGCTATACCCACGCATACCCTAGCATTCAGCAATCTCACTGCCAGCAGAAATTCTGGTGGGGGAATATGTGCTCCGAGGGTCATACAGTAATGTTCATAGCAACATTATTCAGAAAAGCCAAAAATGGAAACTACCAAATCTCAACAGCAGAAAGTGTAACACAATGAAATATTACAAAACAGTGTAAGTAAACAAACTAGGGTTACACACCACAACGTATCTAAATGTCACAAATATAATGTTGAGCCAAGTTAGCCAGTCACAAAAGCATACAAATGATTTAGTTCCATGGAAACAAAACTGAAAACCAGGCAAAAATAAATTATAGTGTTAGAAGCCAGTTGTGGATCCACAGAAAGGAAAGAGGGTAGTAATTAGGGAAGCTGGCAAGAGCCGGGAGCCTCTGAGGTGCTGGTAATGCTCTTGTTCCTTGGTCAGGATGACAGCTAGATGAGTGTTCAACTTCTGATCATTCATTAAGCATTTTACTTCTGTTCCGTTTCTTTTCTCTTGTGTTACACTCTGCAATAAATAAACACAAACCCCAGTCTGACACATTCCCACCAAATAAAGGCTGGAAAGAACTCAGACTAAGAGACTCCTGCCAGGAAACAGATTATGATGGCAAGTAGCAGTCACATCTCTTCACTTGCTAAAATACTGGCAAGTTTGAAAACATTAAGAAATTTGGGACTGGCAAGAAACTGAATTCCCTGGAAGAACTATTCTAGATGGAAACAAAGGTGAATTAGGTATCAGCTCTCTTAACCAAATTTGGCAATAATTTGTACTTTTAATCTATATTTCAGATGCCAATATTGATTTCTGAAATTTGCAAAACAGCTCAAATTTTTACATCATTCTGATTTCCTCTTGTGAGCAATTATGGAAGTGTAGGAAGGCATTAAGAGATAATTCAATTCAACTTCTACCACCCCAGTCAAATGGTCATAAATAAACACTCTTTAAAGTTCCCTGCAAATGAGTTTGGAGTTGCTCTTTAGTTACTCATTCTAGCATAAACAGCCTTGACTCTGGTACAGCCTCTCCTGGGAGTAACCTCGACCTCAAACACTCCACTTCAAGCTCTCGTCTTCCCTCAGGTCGGTCCTACTACAGCTGAATGAAAAAATACCATAAATAACAAAGAATCATCTCGCCTTCCAGTTACATTATCTCTTTCCTTTATCCTTTCCTCCTCTAATCACCTTCACAGCTCTCTTCTGAATCTCCTAAGGAGCAAAATTACAAAACTGATTAAAGTGTTATTGTTATGATTTGAATGAGCTAAATAAAATAGTACCTTGACTCCTATGTGACACAGAATTATCATTCCCCTAACATTTCAGAATAAGAAGATAACTTCAAAAATCACAGAAGAGAAATATACTGAGTTTTGGATTCAAGTCTCACCTAAACTTTAAAGTATTGCTCAAATATAAATATAATTAGCATGTATAAAATCAGGGTAGGCAGAGGGTTCAGAAAACGATTTTAAACCTACCACATACCTATAGTGAAAGTGAAGTCGCTCAGTCGTGTCCAGCTCTCTGCGACCCCATGGACGGTAGCCTACCAGGATCCTCTGTCCATGGGATTTTCCAGGCAAGAGTACTGGAGTGGGTTGCTGTTTCCTTCTCCAGGGGATCTTCCCAACCCAGGGATCAAACCCGGGTCTCCCGCATTGTAGCCAGACGCTTTACTGTCTCAGCCACCAGGGAAGTCCGTACCACATACCTATAATGGCTTGCAAAACACCACCAAACCAGCCTAAAATGTCACCATCAGAAATCAGTAGTTCTAGGATAGAAAACACAGAGATATGCCCATGTACCTTATGGTCAATTATTCTATGACAAAGGAGAAAAGACTAAATGATATTGGAAAGACAGTCTCTTTGACAAATGGTGCTGGGAAAACTTGACAGCCACATGTAAAAAAGTGAAATTAGATCATTCCTTAACTCCATACACAAAAATAAGCTCAAAATGGATTAAAGACCTAAATGTGAGACCAGACAAAATAAAACTCCAAGAGGAAAACATAGGTAGAATACTGACATAAATCACAGCAACATCTTTTTTGATCCATCTCCCAGAATAATGGAAATAAAGGCAAAAATAAACAAATGAGACCTACTTAAACTCAAAAGCTCTTGCACATGAAAGGAAACAATAATCAAAATAAAAAGACAACCCAGATTGGGAGAAAATATTTGCAAATGATGTGACCAATAAGGGATTAGTCTCCAAAATTTACAAACAGCTTATGATGCTTAATAGCATCAAAACAACCCACTCAAAAAAAAAAAAAAAAAAAAAAGGCAGAATACCTGAATAGACTTTTCTCCAAAGAGGACATGCAGATAGCCAATAGACACATGAGAAGATGTTCAACATTGCTAAATGCAAACCAAAACGAAATGCTAAACGCAAATGCAAAATGAGATATCACCTCACATGGGTCAGAATGGCTATCATCAAAAAAATCTACAAACAGCAAACGCTCAAGAGGGTGTGGAGAGAAGGAACCCTCCTGCACTGCTGGCAGGAATGCAAACTGATACAGCCACTATGGTGAACAATATAGAGGTTCCTTCAAAAACTAAAAATAGAGCTGCCATATGACTCTGCAATCCCACTCTTGGGCATTATCTGGAGAAAAACATGGCCCGAAGAGAGATACGCACCCCAATGTTGATTGCAACACTGTTTACAGTAGCCAAGACATGGAAGCAGTCTAAATGTCTACCAACAGAGGGATGGACAGAGGAGATACTGTGCATATATGCAGAAGGAAATGGCAACCCCCTCCAGCGTTCCTGCTTGGGAAATTCCACAGACAGAGGAGCCTGGCAAGCTACAGCCCATGGGGGCACAAAGGGTCAGACGCAACTGAGTGACTAACCAACCACAGCACACTCAGGAGACACACCATCGCAAGTTTAGCTGCGTAATGATCAAGGGGTGAACGTGTCCAGGTAAGCAGGTGGAGGAAGAGAAAGGAGAGCAGCCTTTTCATGCCCCTGCCCTGTCACTACCCATCTCTCTTCCCCAAAGGTAACAATTAACCCGGGTGCTATCATATGACAGATTTTTTTTTTAAGGTAAACTTTCATTTTCTTAAATTCAACATAATTTATTGGGCAATCATAATATGCCTTGTGCTGAGGAGACAGGTCGTGAAACAGGAGTCCTGCTCGTGGAGCTCACACTCTGCTGAGAAAAACAGAGCAATTCAGTAAATCAGTAGTTACAAGTGTTCACTGTGCTGAGTGTTATGAGAGCAGAGGAATGAGGCTACGGGAGCTGACATCAGGGCACCCTGGAAACCAGTCACTGGGCTTCAGGATACAGTAAGGGGAAAGGGCAAACAGTACAAATGTCCTATGGATCAATAAATGGTTATGTTGTCAGAGTGCCAATTAGGGCTTTGCTTTCAGCTGTATAAACATTAGGGCCACTTCATTCTTCCCGAAGTTAAGAAGTATATGGGATGTGCAGAGGGGAATATACTCTCACTGGAGCTGACTCCAAGTTACCAAACTGTGTAGGAGGCTCCAGCTAACTGAGAGGAAAGACACGTGAAGTGAACATACTGAAAACATTGCAAAATAAAAATTCTCTCTACAAGAGAAAAAAATAAAGATATAGTACATATAAACAGCGGAATTACTCAGCCATTAAAAGAGAATGAAATAATGCCATTTGCAGCAACATGTATGGACCCAGAGAGTGGCATACTGAGTGAAGAAAGTCAGACAGAGGAGAAATACCATACAACATCCCTTATATGTGGAATCTAGAAAGAAATGTTACAAATGAACTTACTTACAAAACAGAAACAGACTCGCAGACTTAGAAAATGAACTTAGGGTTGCCAGGGAAGGGATAGTTAGGGGCTTTGGGAAGGTCATGCACACACTGCTATATTTAAAACACATAACCAACAAAGACCTATTGTACAGCAAATGGAACTCTGCTCATTGTTATGTGCCAGCCTGCATGGGAGAGGGGTTTGGGATAGAATGGAAACATGGATATGTATGGCTGAGTCCCTCTGCTGTTCACCTGAAAATACCACAACATTGTTAATCAGCTATATCTCATTATGAAATGTTTTTGGTGTTAAAAAATTAAAATTAAAAAAAGAAATCAATAATTCTTTCAAAGTGAAGATACTGTGACTCTCAGAAAAGAGACACACAGTTTTCAACCCCAGTGCTGCCTCACAGTCCTATCACAGTGCCTTAGCTCTCTCCAGCCTTTTCTTCAGTCTTCGCTTTCCTCAAATATCTAGCTTGGCCTCCATTACTTGAGTAACTTAAGTAGTTCATCCCCTGACGATGGCTAAAATGATCTATATTCTGTTGACTTTCTGCATCTTTAACTTAGATCTAATTCTTAAACTCTAGACACACATAATGAAGTGCTCATCAAATATTATTGTGGGGATATCCCTCAATCATTCCACACAAAACACCTGTAACACAGAAATAATTTTCATTTCATCTCATCTTCCAAATGTGTTCTTCATTCTGAGTCTTTAACACAGAACTGCCACCTGACAGGGGCACAAACCAGCAAATTAAGAATCATTCATAAATCATCCTCTCCTATCTCTATACATCATTAAGCCTCCTAAATTTCTCTCAAATTTTACCTCCTAATCTCTCTCAAATCTAACTCCTCAGCAGTAGTCATTTTGTGCCTGAGTTACCACCATAATCTTCTGACTGGCCTCCTAATCCTGTCATTCTTCCAATCTTATCTACATAATCTACATAAAACAAGTATGATCACTGCTGTCCCCTTCAGTTCAGTTCAGTTCAGTCGCTCAGTCGTGTCCGACTCTTTGCGACCCCATGAATCGCAGCACGCCAGTCCTCCCTGTCCATCACCAACTCCCGGAGTTCACCCAGACTCATGTCCATCGAGTCAGTGACGCCATCCAGCCATCTCATCCTCTGTTGTCCCCTTCTCCTCCTGCCCCCAATCCCTCCCAGCATCAGAGTCTTTTCCAATGAGTCTACTCTTTGCATGAGGTGGCCAAAGTACTGGGGCTTCAGCTTTAGCATCATTCCTTCCAAAGAAATCCCAGGGCTGATCTCCTTCAGAATGGACTGGTTGGATCTCCTTGCAGTCCAAGGGACTCTCAAGAGTCTTCTCCAATACCACAGTTCAAAAGCATCAATTCTTCGGTACTCAGCTTTCTTCACAATCCAACTGTCACATCCATACATGACCACTGGAAAAACCATAGCCTTGACTAGATGGACCTTTGTTGGCAAAGTAATGTCTCTGCTTTTGAATATGCTATCTAGGTTGGTCATAAGTTTTCTTCCAAGGAGTAAGGGTCTTTTAATTTCATGGCTGCAATCACCATCCACAGTGATTTTGGAGCCCCCAAAAATAAAGGCTGACACTGTTTCCACTGTTTCCCATGAAGTGATGGGACCAGATGCCATGATCTTCGTTTTCTGAATGTTGAGCTTTAAGCCAACTTTTTCACTCTCCTCTTTCACTTTCCTCAAGAGGCTTTTTAGTTCTCTTCACTTTCTGCCATAAGGGTGGTGTTATCTGCATATCTGAGGTTATTGATATTTCTCCCAGCAATCTTGATTCCACCTTGTGCTTCTTCCAGCCCAGCGTTTCTCATGATGTACTCTGCATAGAAGTTAAATAAGCAGGGTGACAATATACAGCCTTGATGTACTCCTTTTCCTATTTGGAACCAGTCTGTTGTTCCATGTCCAGATCTAACTGCTGCTTCCTGACCTGCATACAGATTTCTCCAGAGGCAGGTCAGGTGGTCTGGTATTCCCATCTCTTTCAGAATTTTCCAGAGTTTATTGTGATCCACACAGTCAAAGGTTTTGGCATAGTCAATAAAGCAGAAATAGATGTTTTTCTGGAACTCTCTTGCTTTTTTGATGATACAACAGATGTTGGCAATTTGATCTCTGGTTCGTCTGCCTTTTCTAGAACCAGCTTGAACATCAGGAAGTTCATGGTTCACGTATTGCTGAAGCCTGGCTTGGAGAACTTTGAGCATTACTTTACTAGCGTGTGAGATGAGTGCAATTGTGCAGTCGTTTGAGCATTCTTTGGCTCTCCCCTTAAAACCCTTCAGAAATCCCCAGTGTCCTCAGGACAGTCTAATTCCTTCACATGGCTTACTAGGCTCCATGGAATCTTGCCCAAGCCTACCTTTACAATATCATCCTGTTCTACCTCAGACTCAAACAGCCACACTGAAATTTCTTTCACCTCCACAAACACACACTATTCCTTCAAGACGCTGGGTTTGACACACTCTTGCCCTCTGCCTCCTTGCTGTACTGCACAGTTGAATTCTACTGTTCCCTCAGGGCACAGATCACCTTCTCTGCAAGTCTGTCCATGGTGGCCCTGCCCTGTGCTCACACAGTGCTCTATATTTCTCCAGAGTGCGTATCATACTTTATTGCAATTGCTTGTTCAAATATTTAATTTCCCAGCTGAATTATTAGTTTTACTAAAATTTCAGAAAGAAATGGACAGGGTGTCTTAATCACTGCTCTATCGTCAGAGCCTATCAAAGTGGCAGGAACACAGTAGATGATCCCTAAGTATTGAGTGAATGAATGAGCTTCAAAAATACTCTACAGGCGAACAGGCACATTGCACAAACATGCATTAACACAAGGAGTGAGGCACTACTTATTTCTTTACTCCTGTAGCTCATCAATTGAAAGAGTGGCATCTTTATATTAATAAACAATAATGCAACCATTTTAGCCTGAACTGAAATAGACTTATATCCAACACACAACAACTCAGAAGTTCCTTTTCTTTTTCTCTGGTAAGGTGGAATGACTCATTATTTTCTACCCTTTCATAAAGATAACTCACAAGAAACTCAACATGGGAGAGCACACATGTCTTCTGTCAAGACAGTTAGAATGAGAGGGAAAAGTCTTGGCTCTTTAGGTAACTCTAGGACATGCTTCCTGTAGATATTATGGACACACACACACACACTCACAGTGCCTCAAAAAATACAGAGCATAACTAAACAACCACAAAACAGAAAACGAGCTCCTGAAAGGTAGAGCTCCAAACTGAGCTTGGTGTCTGGCCCACAGAAGAGGTAATACATGTTGATGTATAACACCAATACAATATTGTAAAGTAATTAGCCTCCAATTAAAATAAATAAATTTATATTTTAAAAAAAAGGGAGGTGACACCAGAGGACAACCACAGCCAGTGCCAGTCGCAAACACCAAAGGCTGACGTCAGGGGAAGAGAAAAGCTATGGAAGTAATTAACACCACTTACTATACACTATCCCAAGCCACACTGAAGTTACCTCATCTTTATTGTCCCAGCATACATGCATGACAATGGCATTTGAAGGACAATAAGTAGTCTGAAGCTAATAAATACCAAGCAATCCTTAGTCCTGGCAGGACCTAGTCATTTCTTTAGACCAAAGTCAAATTGCGTCCTTCAATATCCTCTATCTGAGGTTACCATATGACTTATTTAAAGATTTGGAGGCAAAATAGATGGTTAGTCCTTCAGAGGAAAACACTTTTATTGCATTTTTTATTTATTTATTTTTAATTGAACGATAATTGCTTTACAATAATGGTTTGATCTCTGCCATACATCAGTATGAATTAGCCATAGGTGCATTTTGCTTTCAATTCCGGTCCCAGGTATATTTGGAGCAGGGGAGGATTGGTCCTTCTCGAGAGGTTCTTCAACAGCATTACTTTAAAGTACAAGGGCTGTTTTTCCCCACTGTCTTCTCTAGACAGCTCCATTCCCAATCTGGACTCAATTTTCGAATGTTTAAAGTAACATGAAGATGCAGTTTTATGCATAATGACTTAGAAGTTTTAATCCCAAAGCAGAACTGAAACATGTTGTTTTGGAGGAGGGATCCTGAAGTTCACCTATCATTTTGTCAGTCAGCATCTGAGAGGTTTGCTTTGCAACTGAAGATGGAGAAGCTTTATACAGTCAGCAAAAACAAGACCGGGAGTTGACTGTGGCTCAGATCATGAACCCCTTATTGCAAACTTCAAACTGATATTGAAGAAAGTAGGGAAAACCAATAGGCCGTTAAGGTATGACCTAAGTCAAGTCCCTTATGATTATACAGTGGAAGTGACAAACAAATTCAAAGGATTAGATCTGATAGACAGAGTGCCTGAAGAACTCTGGATGGAGGTTTGTGACATTGTACTGGAGGAAGTGATCAAACCCATCCCCAAGAAAAAGAAATGTAAAAAGGCAAAATGGCTGTCTGAGTAAGTGTTAAAAATAGCTGGAAAAAGAAGAGAAGCTTTTCTTTTTTGATTCCAGGTAAAAAGGAAAGATATACCCATTTGAATGCAGAGTTCCAAAGAATATCAAGGAGAGATAAGAAAGCCTTCCTCAGTGATCAATGCAAAGAAATAGAGAAAAACAATAGAAGGGGAAAGACTAGAGATCTCAAGAAAATTAGAGCTACCAAGGGAACATTTTATGCAAAGATGGGCACAATAAAGGATACATATCATAAGGACCTACAGGAAGCAGAAGATATTAAGAAGAGGTGGCAAGAATACACACAAGAACTAAACAAAACAGATATTAATGACCCAGATAACCACAATGGTGTGATCACTCACCATGAGTGAGACATCCTGGAATGTGAAATCAAATGGGCCTTAGGAAGCGTTACTACGAACAAAGCTAGTGGAGGTGATGGAATTCCAGTTGAACTATTTCAAATCCTAAAAGATGATGCTGTGAAAGTGCTGCACTCAATACACCAGCAAATTTGGAAGACTCAACAGTGGCCACAAGATTGGAAAAGGTCAGTTTTCATTTCAATTGCAAAGAAAAGCAATGTCAAAGAATGTTCAAATTACTACACAATTGCACTCATCTCACACACTAGCAAAGTAAGGCTCAAAATTCTCCAAGCCAGGCTTCAACCATAGGTGAACCATGAACTACCAAATGTTCAAGGTGGGTTTAGAAAAGGCAGAGGAACCAGAGATCAAATTGCCAACATCCGTTGTATCATCAAAAAAGCAAGAGAATTCCAGAAAAAAAATCCACTCTGCTTCACTGACTACAGTAAAGCCTTTAACTGTGTGGATCACAACAAACTGTGGAAAATTCTTAAAGAGATGCAATACCAGACCACCTTACCTAACTCCTGAGAAACGTGTATGCAGGTCAAGAAGCAACACTTAGAACCAGACATGGAATAACAGACTGGTTCCAAACTGGGAAAGGAGGAGGTCAAGGCTGTATATTGTCACCCTGCTTATTTAACTTATATGCAGAGTACGTCATGAGAAACGCTGGGCTGGATGAAGCACAAACTGGAATCAAGATTGCCCGGAGAAATATCAATAACCTCAGATATGCAGATGACACCACCCTTATGGCAGAAAGTATAGAGGAACTAAAGAGCCTCTTGATGAGGGTGAAAGCGGAGAGTGAAAAAGTTGGCTTAAAACTCAACATTCAAAAAACGAAGATCATGGCATCCAGTCCCATCACTTCGTGGCAAATAGATGGGGAAACAATGGAAACAGTGAGAGACTTTACTTTTTTGGACTCCAAAATCACTGCAGATGGTGACTGCAGCCATGAAATTATAAGACTCTTGCCTCTTGGAAGAAAAGCTATAACAAATCTATACAGCGTATTAAAAAGCAGAGACATTACTTTGCTGACAAAGGTCCATATGGTCAATGCTGTGGTTTTCCAGTGGTCATGTATGGATGTGAGAGTTGGACTATAAAGAAGGCTGAATACCGAAGAACTGATGCTTTTGAACTGTGGTGTTGGAGAAGACTCTTGAGAGTCCCTTGGACTGCAAGGAGATCAAACCCAGTCAATCCTAAAGGAAATCAGTTCTGAACATTCATTGGAAGGACTGATGCTGAAGCTAAAGCTCCAATACATTGGACAGCCGATGCGAAGATCTGACTCATTGGAAAAGACCACGATGCTGAGAAATATTGAAGGCAGGAGGAGAAGGGGATGACAGAGGATGAGATGGTTGGACGGCGTCACTGACTCAATGGACATGACTTTGAGCAAGCTCTGGGAGAGGGAATCCTGGCATGCGGCAGTCCATGGGGTCGCAAACAGTCAGACACGACTGAGCAACTGAGAAGCTCAGAGAGGCTTGAGGATACAAAGCACATTGTCAGAGAGGGGTGGACTGATGAAACTACATTTGACGGTCAGAAGCTTAATCCCCTCCTGCCACTAGACTCTTTGAATGATAACAACCAGTTTTATATTCCCCAGACACAAGACTGGAGAATGTCCTCACTGGCAAAGCTAAACACACAGATACAGATACACAGACACACACACACAGAAGATCTATACACACATGGGCATCACCACATGATAAAGCTGAATGTCCACCTGAATACTGAACACTGAGGCTCACACAGGTCTTCTCATCTGCATTTTTGTGATTTAATCTTCAGAATGAATCCATATCAAGAATAACTGACACTCCAGGAAAGTCTCTAATATAAAAGAGCCTAAAACAAGTAAAGAAATAAAGGAATCTGGAAAACAAAAATACAAAGAGAACTTCAAAACTAATAATTAAAATTCTCAGAGCAATAAGAAGATACTATAACCGTGAAATATAAATATGATGCATTTTTTAAATATCAAAACTGTTTAGAAATAGTTAAAGTGATAACAAAATATATGTAATTTTAAAACATAAGATAATCCTACTGTATAGCACAGGGAACTCTGCTCAACGTTATGTGGCAGCACGGAAGGAAGGGGAGTTGGGGGGAGAGTGAATACATGTATATGTATGGTTGAGTCCCTCTGCTGTCTACCTGAAATTATCACAACATTGTTAATCAGCTATACTCCAACTTAAAATGAGAAGTTTTAAAAAATTAAGATAAAATCAAGTAAATTTCCCAGAACACAGAATAAGACAAGATGGGATAAAGAAGGGGATATCTAAGAATAATTCTCACTCTAGGAGGTCCATTCTGATTAATAGCTGTACCAGAAATATAAAACAAAACCAGACTGAGTTTCAGGATCAGAAGAGCCCACAAGACAACCAGCACAACAAAAACAAAAATCCACTCATTTTCGAATTTTCAAATATTAGATAATCAAAGATAACAAAATCCTAAAAGCTTCCAGAAGTAAACACAAACAGATCTATATAAGAAAACAGAGATTAGAATGTAATTGCACTTTATCTACAACACATTCTCAGGAATCTACTGAAGAAAGTGTTTTAACATAAGTGGAAGGTCAAAAAAAAAAAAAAAAAGAGAGAGAGAGAAAGAAACATGGGTCTAAAGAATCAGGATTCTATTTTTAATCCAAGAGAAAGATGAAGGAAATACTCAGAACTCCTAGAAGACAGATGAAGGGAATTTCTAGAATGATAATAAAAGGAAGTTGCAGTTAAATAGAAGGTCTAGACAGTAAACAAGCAAGATCAGGGAGACGAGAAAATGGCTCTAGGAGACAGAGTTTCAAAATATAACAAAATTTAAAAAAAAAATAATAATAATAATAAACAACAAATAGATTACCAGTGAGTGTGACTAAATTTAAAAGGTACATTCGAGAGTTTGTATATGATTTAAAGGAAGTAAAAAAGAAAAAACAAAAACTGGAAACATGAGGCAACTATTTACTGTTAGGAAAACAGAAAATTGCACAAGAAAGAAAATATAATTTCAGGACACCATGTGGTTCAAGTTTGAAGAGAGTTTTCATAACATAATAGTATAAACACTGAAAACTGAGTTAACAAAAAATGGGCATATGACTACATTGGGAGGGAGACGGAGGCAAGATGGTATATTGGGGGCCAAGGGGGGGGTCATCAGAGAGAATCATATAGGTTCCTCATCCTCTAGGTCTGAAGTCCATAGATAACATACCAAACTGAAAAATTAGGAAATACTGGCAGAAGCAGGTTATTTGAGGAAATGAAAGTAATCCGCAGAATATACAAGTAAAAGTTAAAAAGTATTGATTCTGAGGAGTAGAAAACAGAAATAGAAAGGGTTGGATGGACAAGGGATTCTATTTTTCACATGAAACTTATAGTTAATATTTGAGCTGTAAAATTATATATGGCTTCCCTGTGACTCAGCAATAAAGAACCCACCTGCCAATGCAGGAGACATGGGTTCGATCCCTGCGTCGGGAACATCCCCTGGAAAAACAAATGGCAACCCACTCCAGTATTCTTGCCTGGAGAACATCATGGACAGAGGAGTCTGGCGGGCTACAGTCCAAGGGGTTGCACTGAGTAAGCAACAACAATAAAATTACATATACCTATTATGTTGGCATAAAGCACAATTTAAAGCACAGCAGAATATAAAGAAAATAACGTGCACTGTCTGGCCCATTAAAAAGACAAATACACATATATTAGAAGCTTTTAAATGCATATGACTATTACTAGCAACTATCTCCAAGTGGTGGGGTTACAGAAGTTTTGTTGTTTTCTTCTGTTTCTATAAAGATCTGTATTGCTATTTTAACAAAAAAAATATACTTTTTTCACAAAATATCTTAAAGTATTTGCTTACCTTAGCTGATTTTTCAAAACGTAAGCCTCCATCCAGCTCAAAAGTAACTGTCATGTTGTACCCAGTCTGGTTTCCATGTCCATGAGGCCACCAAGTTTCTACAATAACAGCCTTTTAAAGAATAATATTAAGTTCGTCTAAGTAATCTGTGGCATATTTTCAGCAAAATAATACAGTAATTCAGAGCATCACAGCAACTTCTCATAGTCAAGCACAGAGCAATATCAATCTCCCTCCCTGTTTCATGTCAAATTATACCAATCCATAGATAACATTTAAAAACCACGACATGCTAGGAGCTTAGCATGGATTAATTTATATCAAAAGGGAGGAGAAAGAACGAAAAGAACAAAATAATGTGGGCATTCAGAAAAACAAGTCTTCCCATCCCAACACTCAGTTCAGTTCAGTCACTCAGTCGTGTCCGACTGCGACCCCATGAATCGCAGCACGCCAGGCCTCCCTGTCTATCACCAACTCCCGGAGTCCACCCAAACCCATGTCCATTGAGTTGGTGGTGCCATCCAACCATCTCATCCTCATTCCAACACTCAGTTGACATTTATTCTACATTCTTAACATTTAGAATTGGACTTTGAGGTGAACTCTTCTTTCAAGCCCACGACTAGAAAAGCGTTTTGAGTTCTTACTTTATCTGAACAGTTACTGAATGCTGATTTGCTCCATCCTTTTCAGCTCACAATTGTCAATTGCAAGAAAAGAAAATGAAAAAGACAAAGTAAAATCCAGTCCACTTCTACTCATGAAAGATTATAAGCTGAGAATTAGAATTCTGTATTCAGAATAAGCACCAATATTCAAAATAGTTTACCAGTATCAAAAATAATCACAGCATTCAAATATGATGGTTAGGATGCATTTTGGATTTAAGATACTGAAAATACTGCAGAAAAAATAAACTATAACACACCTGACTTCTTGAGAGGAGAGGATGCCAAATTAATCACATAACCTCCATTTTATTATTCTTAAAATTGGAAGAAATCATTCCTTAGCTAGCACACACAAAAAAATATATGAGGTTAAAAGTAAAGGAGAAAATGGAAAAGGCACATTTTCCCTTAACTTTCAGTTCCTTTTTTCTAAGCATTTCTTTTGAACAATATTGCTTTCCATCTTGTAGCCTCTCAGAAAGTGCTCGCATTCACCTTGTCGATTTTCACGCAGAGCTTAACAGTCCTTTCCCCATGTTCAAGTTCAATGTTGTTTGTCTGCTGTATGTTTAATTCAGGGATGGCTACAGTTGCTTCACCAGAAACCAGCTTTGAACTGACAACATCAAAAGAAGACTCTATTTTAAGATTCCATGTCTCCATATAGTTATCTAAGGTATAAAAAGAAAAAATATATATATTATGTAGAATTCATTGAAAAAAGACCAAAGCAGCTTCTAAACTGTAAGTGCTCCACAAATGCAATCATGATCAAGAGTCCAGTGAAAACTGTTTTAATGTTTAATCTTTCATTCTAAAGAAGAATAACCAAAGTTATATTTTTTGTATATACTTCTACTCAAAACTATTACAATCGTAAGTCACAAAAACTTTATAAACAAGGCATAAGCAGAAAATTTTAAGTGAAAAGATAGTATAAATCCTTCAAGATTGATAAACTCTTGCTTTTTCCTTTTTATAAAGTAAAAATACTAAGGGTTTTTAAGCCATATAATAAGTTATAAACTTAGTTGTATTAGAATTAATCAGATGTGCAAAAAATAAAGATGTATTTTAAACGTAGATTATTAATCCAAGAAATAGAACCATCTATATGCCATGTACTTTGCTAAGTGATAGGACTTAAATAGCAACCAGGGTAAACAAACATGGCCCCTGCACCTATGAGCTAAGAGAATAATGGGATATGGATAAGCACAAAAGTGTGATAATACAAGAACGGGAGAACTAAAAGGTTATTCAGAAAAGTATTCACATTCCCTTTACCACATTTTAATCATTTTTAAATGGAAGCACGCACTCCAATCTGACCCAAAGCTATTTATTTTCTAAAATATCCCTAAATCTTTGACACTTGCCTCACCTTTAGCTCCTAATTATATTGCCTCTGGCTTCCCTTGTGTGCATACTAAGTCATATCAGTCATGTCTGACTCTGTGCAACCCTATGGACTGTAGCCCACCAGGCTCCTCTGTCCATGGGATTCTCTAGACAAGAATACTGGGGTGGGTGGTCACGCCCTTCTCCAGGGCATCTTCCAACCCAGGGACTGAACCCACATCTCTTACATCTCCTGCACTGGCAGGCACGTACTTTACCACTAGTGCCACCTGGGAAGCCCTTCAGTTCAGTTCAGTCACTCAGTCGTATCCGACGCTTTGCGACCCCATGAATCGCAGCACGCCAGGCCTCCCTGTCCATCACCAACTCCCGGAGTTCACTCAGACTCACGTCCATCGAGTCCATGATGCCATCCAGCCATCTCATCCTTGGTCGTCCCCTTCTCCTCCTGCCCCCAATCCCTCCCACCATCAGAGTCTTTTCCAATGAGTCAACACTTTGCATGAGGTGGCCAAAGTACTGGGGTTTCAGCTTTAGCATCATTCCTTCCAAAGAAATCCCAGGATTGATCTCCTTCAGAATGGACTGGTTGGATCTCCTTGCAGTCCAAGGGACTCTCAAGAGTCTTCTCCAACACCACAGTTCAAAAGCATCAATTGTTCGGTGCTCAGCCTTCTTCACAGTCCAACTCTCACATCCATACATGACCACAGGAAAAACCATAGCCTTGACTAGACGGACCTTAGTCGGCAAAGTAATGTCTCTGCTTTTGAATATGCTATCTAGGTTGGTCATAACTTTCCTTCCAAGGAGTAAGTGTCTTTTAATTTCATGGCTGCAGTCACCATCTGCAGTGATTTTGGAGCCCAAAAAAATAAAGTCTGACACTGTTTCCACTGTTTCCCCATCTATTTCCCATGAAGTGATGGGACCGGATGCCATGATCTTCGTTTTCTGAATGTTGAGCTTTAAGCCAACTTTTTCACTCTCCTCTTTCACTTTCATCGAGAGGCTTTTTAGTTCCTCTTCACTTTCTGCCAGTAAGAAAGCCCTTACTATCTCTTATTTCAAGAAATAACATTTACTAAGAACATATTATGACCTAGGCATTGCATTATGACCCCAACATGTATTAACTTATTTAAGCATCACACTATTGCTATAAGGTAAATTCCACTATTATCATGTTATAAATGAGAAACCCGATTCAGAGAAGTTAAATAACTTACCCAAGGTCCCACAGCTAGTAAGCAGCACAACTTGGGTGTGAACCAAGACAGTCTAAAACTAGAGACTGCACACTTAACCTTTAAATGTGGCCACTCTCACCCAGATAATTTCACCCAAACCATATCTTAGTGGTGTTCAGGATTTCTACAGTGGGGAGAGGGTTTTATTATATAGAAGAACATGATGGCAAGCTATGCCAGACATCAAATATGTCCTCTAGCTGAGTCTTTGACCAAAACAGCACACATTTGCAAAACTGCTGAAGTGTGCTGCCAGATCACCTAGCCTGCTTTCTGATGTGTTTCATTTCTCCAGACCACAGGCTGCCAAACTGCAGTCTGTGGGCCAAACCTGGACTACCTCCTGTTTCTACAGATAAAATTCCACTGGAACACAGCTGCTATGGGTTGAATTGTATCATTTCTCCCACCCAAACTCCATGTGTTGAAGCTCTAACCCTTAATGTGATTCTATCTGGAGACAGGGTCTTTCAGGAGGTAATTACATTAAATGAGTTCATAAGGGTGGGGGTCCTATTCTGATAGGAAGGTAGCCTTACAAGAGGAGAAAAAGAGCAATTTCTCTCTCTCCCTCTCCCTCCCTCCCTCTTTCCCTGCCTCCCCCGCTTCATGGGGTGAGAGCACCCCCTTCCCTTTTGCTGTCTCTCTCCCCCTCCATCTCCCTCCCCTCCCGTCTCCCCCTCCATCTCCCTCCCCCTCCCTGTCTCCCTCCCCGTCTCTCTCCCCCTCCATCTCCCTCCCCTCCCCTGTCTCTCCCTCCATCTCCCCCCTCCCTCTCCCCCACCACCACATGAGAACATAACTAGGAAGTTTACCATCTACAAGCCAGGGAGCAGGCTGTCGCCACAAACCAAATTGGCCAGTACCTTCATCTTTGACTTTTCCAGCTTCCAGAAGCATGAGAAATCAATTTCTGTGGCTGAAGCTGCTGAGTCTTCAGTATTTTGTTCCAGCACCCCAGACAGCACCCATGCTCGCTGCTCACAAACTGCTCTCAGTTGCCTTCGTGCCACAAAGGCAGAGTTGAGTAAAAGCAACAAAGGCCACATGAACCTAAACACTAAAATATTCACTACCTGACCCTTTACAGAAAAGCTTGCTGCTCTCTATCCTAAAATATATCCCCGCAAATGCCATTCTAACCTTTCTTTAACATGTGTAATGACAAAAACTCCCGCCTCCCTTTTTTGAGGCCTTGACTAGTAGTGAAGCACAAGCTGGAATCAAGATTGCCAGGAGAAATATCAATAACCTCAGATACGCAGATGACACCACCCTTATGGCAGAAAGCAGAGAGGAACCAAAGGGTCTCTTGATGAAAGTGAAAGAGGAGAGTGAAAAAGCTGGCTTAAAATTCAACATTCAGAAAACGAAGATCATGGCATCTGGTCCCATCACCTCATGGGAAATAGATGGGGAAACAATGGAAACAGTGAGAGACTTTACTTTTTTGGCCTCCAAAATCACTGCAGATGGTGACTGCAGTGATGAAATTAAAAGATTGCTTGCTCTTTGGAAGAAAAGCTATGACCAATGTATACAGCATATTAAAAAGCAAAGACATTACTTCACCAACAAACGTCCACTGAGTCAAAGCTATGGTTTTTCCAGTGGTCACATACGGATGTGAGAGTCGGACTATAAAGAAGGCTGAACACTGAAGAACTGTGCTTTTGAACTGTGCTTTTGAACTGTGGTGTTGAAGACTCGAGAGTCCCTTGGACTACAAGGAGATCCAACCAGACTATCCTAAAGGAGATCACTCCTGAATTTTCACTGGAAGGACTGATGCTGAAGCTGAAACTCCAATACTTTGGCCACCTCACGCGAAGAGCTGACTCACTGGAAAAGACCCTGATGCAGGGTAGTATTGGGGGCAGGAGGAGAAGGGAACGACAGAGGATGAAATGGTTGGATGGCATCACCAACTCAATGGACGTGAGTTGAGTAAGCTCTGGGAGTTGGTGATGGACAGCGAAGCCTGGCGTGCTGCAGTCCATGGGGTTGCAAAGAGTCAGACACGACTGAGCAACTGAACTGACTGACTGACTAGTGGAGTCATTCTCTACACTGATCTCAAATCCACTTTTCCTTCCACCTACAGGTTTTAGTTCTGGTCTCTAGGCCCCTCCTACCAATCAATAACCACTAAGGTCAAGCAGGCTCTTCAGCTGTTTTCTATCACTTCTTCAACAGAGAATCTGCTGCTTGTAACTGCTTCCAGCTGTAACAGTAACTCCCAAAGGTTACTGGCAAAATTGCCCAGTGTCTACTGCTTCTAACACAGAAAGTTCTAAAATAAACCAACATGCCTCTGAAGCTCATCCCATTATTTTCCTTGAGTGCCACGAAATGAAAAAACTAAGGCTGAGAAATTAAAAACCCAACATGAAGAGTTACAAGCCTCTCGTCATTACCAAACTCTACACCAACACATTTTGCTCTCTCATCTTCCAAATGGAGTACCACCCGTCCCACCAGAAGTCATGGAAAATTTCAGCAGTTTAGGTTCACAGAGCACACTTAAACAATAATTTTCTGTTATCACCCGGTCTCTTCTTTCCACTGGCTAATTTTATAATGTATAATCTTACATCTAGTTAAGGAACGTTCCCTCTTATAAATCAAGACCCATTTCTAGAGCACAACTTTCTAGCATATCTCTTGTAACTAACAAATTATCCTTCCCTATAGAATACCTATCACCCCCAGCTCTCCTGAATCTGAATGCAAGATCATTTCAAAACTGGACAAAGTACTAGATGGAATAAAGAAGAAAGGTTAGTACATGATTCAAAATCCCCTCCCAGGTCTCCTTCTCAGTTACATCAAGTTTTACATCCTTCCTCACCCTGACTAATCAACCCTGGGCCCAAACAGGACAGGAACTCATCATCCGAACAGGGTGGAGAACAAGCCAGCATGCCCGCTCTCTACAACCAAGGTCTTCCCTGGCCTGCAGCCTCAGCAGTGTCCTAGCGGATGTTCCGTTCCCCGCACAACACACTGCAGTTAACAGTTTGCTCCACACAAACTCAAGCAGGCAGGCGACCCAAGACATGGCAGAGAACACGTTTCTGGCCAGTGAATCATTCTCAAGTTCTTCAAAGGCTGATTCAGTGTGAGGTTTCTAAAAACAACGAACCAACCAAATCAGCATGAGTCTGACTTGAACAGGAATTTGCAGAAAGGGTAACCAGCCACACAGCCCAGATTAATGTACGCTGCTGCTGCATACAAGCAATCTTCAGGACAACTCCAGTGCGTGCAGTTGTGGCCGATACACTAGACTTTGAAGCTGTTTATGGGATTTCCTTGATGGTCCAATGGTTAAGAATCCAACTTGCAATGCAGAGAATGTGGGTTCAATCCCTGGTTAGGGAAATAAAATCTCACATGCCACAGAGCAACTAAGACCGTGAGCTGCAACTACTGAACCTTTGTGCTCCGGAGCCCACGTGCCACAACTTGAGAGTCCACAACAAAGACCCCCCATGTCGCAACTAAGACCTGCTGCAGCCAAGTATATATAGCTATATATATATATACTTAAAAGTCTAAAATGTGCCAGCTCCTTTTACACTCCCACGTAGTACACTTTTTTGTCAAGATGTGGTCAGGGAAAAAAAAGCTTTATTGGGTTGTCTAAGAGAAAAAAAAGAAAACAAGTCATGGAAATAGAAAAATAGGAAGATGGCTGAATTACCTTAATTCAAACAGACAGAGGAGTCTAGTGACAGTCCATGGGTCGCAAAGAGTCAGACATGACTCAGCAACTGAGCACACACACAAGTGCGTCTATAAGGACCAGAAAGACACTCTCAGAACTACACCTGAAGCCTTGCTTCAACTGATTGTAATTAAGTATCAACATCTTCATTTAATCATGTATCTAGCTTCAAAAAACCTGAGTTCTTCCACACATAAGCCCTCACTGGGTTATAATGAGTGCTGTAATTTACAAACATGGGGAAAGAACCTGTGAAATGTTAGAGGCAGAGGAGACACGGTGATCTACTAGTCACTTTGCAGACGTGGTATCTGAGGCCTTGACTGCAGAATTAGCTCAAAGTTCCTGAGCCAGTGGACAGGACGAGGGCCCAGGTTTCCTGACCCCAGTGCTCTCCATCTTGCATGCCTCTCCCACAGAGGTGCCTATCAAAGAGAAGCATACTAGCACCCTAGCACGCACACACAGAAAGGAACTGAACAATGAGGAAAAACAAAAGCAAATGTGCTTTTTGCCCTTCAGAGTCCTAAGTCCTAATAGTAAATATGTGACATGGGAAAAAAAGCACTTCAGGGTGTACAATAGAATGTTAGCCTCTGAATATGAGAGTCTTTGTTAAAAAAAAAAAAGGAAAAACACTGAAATCTACAAACATAAAGACTGTGTCTGACCCTCCACCAAGTGCATAATTACATGGTGCCCAGATCCTGTATTTGTCAGAATACCATCTTTGTAATCTAAACTACGTGACAAAGGCATGACGCTAGTTATGTGGGCATTTCTGCTGAACAGTGGAAATATACTTCTTGAATAATTACTGTCTGTGAATCTTGACAGGCACTATAAATTACACTCCAAACACAAAGAGCAAAAATGTTGGATCTACCCAAAGAAACAAAATATACGCAAAAGGCCTGGGTTAAGAATACAGGATGGCATCTGGGAGGGTTAAGAACCAGTAGGGACATGGAAGCACACTCAGGTTAGCATGGGATGGATCGGCAAACGTTGGTAGATTGCTTATGTAACATGAAAAAGATGCTTAATCTCACTGAGGAGGAAGCTCTTCAAAGATGGCTGCATTCGTTAGCCCTGCTGAGCTCCTCCCAGCTTCTCTCCACCTGTGAGGTGCATCTTGCATCTTTCATAGCTGATGCAGAGCTGCAGTGAACAGGTAGTCTTGTGCACCTGAAGGAACACCAGTGACAACAAGCCTCAGAATGTTTAACTTCAGACACAGGATATTTTCCCGTCCTTCTGCTGGAATTACAGGACAGACTTCAGTAGCTGCTTTTCCAAGAGCTATACAGCTTGTATTCCCCAAAAAGCAGGCTTACGTAGTTACAGTAGCTGTTTTCCCCTTCTTTGCCAAGCAGCAAGATCTCCTTGCCTACTCAGCAGGACAAAATCCTCAAAGATGATATCAAGACAAAACAGGCACAAAGCAACATCTTCCCCCACCCCAACACCAAACAAGGATAAACTGGTAAGTTCTAGAGAAGAAAAAAAATTGACTTACCTAACAAAAATCAGAGTAGGTTATTCAAACAACCTACCTACCCATAAATATATTTTCAAGGCTGAATACTGTCATTTTATGGGTAATGAAAAGTGATTCAAAATGAACGCAAGAAAACGCATGCTTGCATTCGAAAATGTGTGCTTTAAACCAGGCACTAAGCAAGCCTGACAGGTTTCTCAGCTTGGTCAGTGGTAAAGAATTCACCTGCCAGTGCATGAGATGTGGGTTTGATCCCTGGGTCAGGAAGATCCACTGGAAAAGAAAATGGCAACCCACGCCAGTAGTATTGCCTGAGAAATCCCATGGACAGGGGAGCTTGGCAGGCTACACAGCCCATGGGGTGGCAAACAGTGGGACACAACTTATCTACTAAACAACAACAGAGCAAGATGGACGAATCTTTGCTACACTGTAATATTATATGCTCTGTAGAAAGCTGTAAGCAAAGGGCAGCAGTGACCTTCGATACAGGCCTCTGTTAGGCAGGCTAGAGCCTAACTAGGAGCTGGGCCCACTCCTCCAATGCAAAGGCTAGGTCTTCAAGAAAGAAGAGATGGGGTGCGTTAGGCTGAGGCAACAAGTAAATGTGGATAGGGTCGGGAAGACAGTGTCTCTGAGGAATGGAAGTGCCCAAGCACAGGTCAAAGACCCACAGTTCACCTCAGCTCCAGAGGAAGATTTACACGTGCAAAAAAAAATCTCTGCACTATTTTTTTCTAACTGTGGTAACAAAAGATTAAACAATGAAGTGTTTCATGAGAACATTATATATTTGGACTTAAAATGTCTACATAACCTTATGGAAAGTTCATAAAAGCAAACAACCATCCCTCCCTAATAAATTTTAGGGCCTAATAGTCGGGAAGATCCCCTGGAGAAGGAAATAGCAACCCACTCCAGTATTCTTGCCTGGAGAATCCCATGGACGGAGGAGCTTGGTGGGCTACAGTCCACAGGTCGCAAAGAGTCGGACACGACTGAGCGACTTCACTTCACTTCATGAACAATTTACATCAGGTCACAAATATGAGATGATCAATATATGAATATATGTCTCTGTCTCTCTCACACACAAATATATGTATTCAAATAAATATTTTCTAACAAAGTTTTAAAGAAAATCATATCAATACATCAGTATCTCTTAAAACCTAGATAAATAAGAGCCTAAGAGACAATGAGAGCAACTCTTGTTTCCCTTTGACCTCAGTGTTTTTTTAAATACAAATTTGTTTTTATTACCTTAAACATTAAGAATACTTGAAAATCATTTAGGAAGCCGAGGGAAATCAAACAAATGACCAAAGGATATTGAAAAGTGCACTATGATAAAAAAATTAAGAATGTAGAAAGAGACAAATATATATATGTGTGTATATATATATATACATAAAGAAAATTAATTAACAAAAATTTCAAGTTAATTTTTAAAGTCTAATAGCTTTTTTCTGTCATACTTGATACAATTAAATTGGAGAACTATGGTTGGTGATTTTATCTTTAAGGGTAAGCACACTAATTTTAAATAAAGAAATAAATTGAATATTTGGAAAAGCAAAAAGTTATTTTCATCTAGCCGCAACAGGCAGAAAGCAGAAAGTGCCACAAAGTCAAAGTAGTTTAGCCTTTCATAATAAATTGACTGAAATTACTAGATATTAGATTAGTTTATTTGCTTTCTTCCCTATTATAGAGACAATATAAGCTCAATATATACATTTATAAGAATTAACTATAAACTATCTGTAGTATTAGTATATAGAGTATATAATTAGTATACAGATTAGTCACTGCTTGCATTAGTTTTGATTAATTTCATTTCACACTTCAATTTTAAAAACGAATACGGTATTTGATTTTAAATAAAAATGATGTGTATATACTTTAGATTCTGAATTACTCCTGTTAAAAAATGTTTGGTAACTCTCACAATCCTGCTTCAAAGTGTGTACAGAATAAATGCAAGAAGTATCCAAAATATATTAGTTTATTCTCTATTATTTTTCAACTTTTAAATTTCTATTGATTTCAGCGATGATTGCTATCTTCCAAATACAAACTGAAAAAAAAAATTCTGGAAAAACTCCTAATGGAAGTTTCTCTCCTAATGCTTTATAAGTTTATGCTTCCATTTTCTCTATTACATCAAGCAACCAAATTGAAGTCTATTAAATTTATCAAAAACATAAGAATTACTGCTTAATATGCATAGGACACATCTTCTGAACAGGAAACATATTTTTCTCTTTGTTAAGTACAAAATATATTGTAGTCATAAGACATCAAAAATGTACTTGATATGGATAATTAATTACAGTGAGTCTAAGTTAAGTTTTAAGCATCACTTAAATTGATTTAATTCAAATAAAATTCATCCTAGTCACTAATGGCTAAAAAACTGAACCTTAATGACTCACAATCAGAAAGAAATATTTAGGTTCATATTCAAGCTTTTAAATTAAACTAGAGCAGTGCTATTCAAATTTTTTCAGATATCAGAATACCAGAACTCAGAGCAATTTTTCTAACCACCCAAATGCTGATTAAACTTTAAAACTATTGAATAAATAACTTTTGGGAAAATCAGGCCCCCTCTTACAGTAGGTTTATTATATATACCTGACAAAAATTATGGATGGGGGTTGGGGAGAGTGAACCATTATGTATTTGATTTTATAGCAAGGCTCAGTTTGGGTTGAGTCTCTGAAGAATAGTTTGAGAAACACTAAACTAGAAAGCTCTAAATAGCCACATTTATTTGTACAATTTACATCAGGGCCTCTAATGCCTTTTTGACATTTAATAATGCCAGCAGCACCTAATAGCCTCCGCAATTATCAACTGTCTCTGATGTGCTTTCATCTTCTGCCTTCAGAAAACACAGATTTGGCTCCATGTGGAGCAATCTAGGGTCAATGGGCCCTAAGACACCAGAATTCTTGATGTCGCATCACGTCCTTGGATATAAACGACGTCCAGTTAGGCCTGCAGTGAACTGGACTGAGCATCATGAGCTACCATTTAAAATCCCATTTGCCTCCACCTTCACCCTGACTTTTATAACTTCTCAAATCTTCTGATCTCTGATTTTCCAAACTACTGGGGTTGCCATCCTGAAGACTGCAACACAATCTAATTTGGTTTGATCATTGTTTATCTCTCCCCTCCACACCACAACAAACTTGCAGTGTCAGTAAACACATTATATTTCTTTTCTAAGCCAAACATACACAGTGCTGAGCAAAGAGCTCAACAAATATTTGACCAGCACTCAACCAATTTGTTGACATCTGTGAGATTTCTGAGGTTTTTTTCAATGCTCTTTTCAAAAGAAAAAGCAGTATTCTTTACCTTACCAGAGTTTCTTTAATGCCTTGTTTGCCTTCCAGTTTACTTTCAACTCTGAACAAGGCTGGTATATCAGGGCCTTCAGAGGAGAAAATGTGCAGTGATAGAAAGTCAGCCCAGTGATTTAAGCAAACCAAGAACTCAGCACCATGGAGTTCTGAAAGTGACTACAGGGGCAGCAAAAAGGAGTGCAAGCCAGCAGACTAAACCTGGTGAGCTATAGTCTGTGGGGTCACAGAGTCAGACATGACTGAGTGACTCACACAGTATCATTGATGTCCTTATCAGAAGAGGAAATTTGGACAACAATAATGGTGTATGAAAGAATACATAGCTAGGGAAAGAAAGAATTAAGAAAGAATACATAGCGAGGAAAAACAGAGTTCCTTCCTTCCATCTTTCCTTCCCTCCTCGCTTCCCTCTCTTCTCCTTCCTTTCTTTCTTCCTCTCTTTTTCTTTTATTTTTCAGAATATATGAAAAGGTAGCTGCCCACCTACTTACCTGTTTATATATTGGGTTGGCCAAAAAGTTCGTTTGGGTTTTTCCATGGAAAATAAATTTTCATGACAGATCAGTTTGTATATATTTTTCACTTTTCTAAACTTAATATGCCATAAAAATTTTTTAAAAAGTAAGTCTCTGAAAAGTACACTTGTTCCTCATTAACCACAACAGATTGGTTCCACGACCTGCTGGAGGACCAGGACCAAAATCCAGGACCAAAATCTACTGATGCTCAAAGTCAGCCCTCCATATCTACAGTTCTGAATCATAGATTCAACAGACCTTAGATCATTCAGGCCTGTAGTATTCATTAAAACAAACTCATTAAAACATATGAGTGGACCTGCACAGTTCAAACCCATGTTGTTCAAAGGTCAACTGTATATTTGTATATTCAAATTATAAAGCCAACGTTCATAATACAGAGGAGGCTCAGAAAAGAAAAACAAAAAATCACACCTCTTAGCTTACCATAGATGGGGGTAAACATGAAGTAGTTCAGATGACAAATATTATAAGCTTCAATTCTAACATCTTTCCATATGCCCTGGGTAGGAAAAGAAGGTCCCCAGTCCCAACTAAAGGAACACTGCATCTGTAATTTCAAGGGAAAAAAAGAAGAAAGATTCTAATTGCCATGAGACTTAAACATTATGAAAAACCTTTTCTTTTAAAATAGTACGTATATATTGGTTTGCCAGGGCTGCCATAACAAAATACCACAAACTGGGTGACTTAAACAACAGAAATTAAGTTTTGCACAGTTCAAGGGGTGAGGAAGTACAAGATCAAGGTGCTGGCAGGTTTGGTTTCCTGGGCTTACAGTTGGCCGCCTTCTCACAGTGCCCTTAACAGCCTCTTCTGTGAACACACATACACACCGTTAATGTTGTCCAAATTTCCTCTTCTGATAAGGACATCAATGATACTGTGTGAGTTGCTCAGTCATGTCCGACTCTTTGCGACCCCATGGACTATAGCCCACCAGGCTTCTCTGTCCATGGAATTCTCCAGGCAAGAATACTGGAGTGGATTGCTATTCCCCTCTCCAGAGGAACTTCCCAACCCAGGGATCGAACCCTGGTCTCCTGCATGGCAGGCAGATTCTTTACTGTCTGAGCTACAGGGAACGATACTGGATTAGGACTAATCCTAATGGTCTCATTTAACTTAATCACCTCTTTAAAGTTCTCACCTCCAAACAGGGAGACATTTTGATCTTATCGAGGGTCAGCACTTCAATATATAAATTTGGGGGGCGGGGGCACAGAATTCAGTCCATGATAGAGTGCGTGTGTCCCATTCATGGCATCTAAAATGACCCACAATGTACCGCTCCTGGTATTCACAGCCTAGTGTAACCCCTTCCCTTGAGTATGACATGACCTAATGAATCACTTTTAACCAGAAGAATACAGCAGCGATGAGAGCATGTCCAAAAGTAGGTTATAGAAGACTGTACCTTCTCTCTTAGGCGCTCACTCAGCTCTCTCTTGGCCAAGAGAGAAGTTGGCTGCCATGCTGTGAGGCAATTCTGGAAGAGGCCCACATGAGTGAGCCTGGAGGCCCATCTCCGGCCCACCAATAAGCACATGGTGGAGCTGAGGCAGGCCTCACCCAGGCTGAAAATGACTGCAGCCCTGGTCCAGAGTTTGTCAGTAACCTCATGACTGACCTTAAGCCAGAAGTACCCAGCTAAGACACACCTGCATTCCTGACAGAAACTGTGATAACAAATGTTGTTTTAAGCTGATAAGTTTTGGAATAATTGTTACACAGCAATAGATAACTTAATACAATAACTAATCTATCAACCTAGGCAACATAGTTAAATTTGGTAAAAAAGTTCTAAGACTATAAAATCTAATTATGTACATTTATCCTTCAAAAGCATATTACACTGAAGAAACACAATAGATAATCTTTATATTTCTTCAAAATATCTCTGAACCTACTACTATTCAGTTCAGTTCAGTTCAGTCGCTCAGTCATGTCCGACTCTTTGCGACCCCATGAACTGCAGCACACCAGGCCTCCCTGTCCATCACCAACTCCTGGAGTTCACTCAAACTCATGTCCATCGAGTCGGTGATGCCACCCAACCATCTCATCCTCTATCGTCCCCTTTTCCTCCTGCCCCCAGTCCCTCCCAGCATCAGAGTCTTTTCCAATGAGTCAACTCTAAGCATGAGGTAGCCAAAGTATTGGAGCTTCAGCTTTAGCATCAGTCCTTCCAATGAACACCCAGGACTGATCTCCTTTAGAATGGACTGGTTGGATCTCCTTGCAGTCCAGGGGACTCTCAAGAGTCTTCTCCAACACCACAGTTCAAAACCATCAATTCTTCAGCGCTCAGCTTTCTTCACAGTCCAACCTTCACATCCATACATGACCACTGGAAAAACCATAGCCTTGACTAGACGGACCTTTGTTGGCAAAGTAATGTCTCTGCTCTTCAATATGCTGTCTAGGTTGGTCATAACTTTCCTTCTAACTATAAAAAATGAGGAAACATACTGAAAGATAAAAATACGCATAAACAGACTTAAGAAACTCTGGCTAGACTTGCAAACCCCTATTTCCTCCAGGATGAATTCAGAAATCCTAGGTTCTGAACTTACATCCCAGAAATAATAAGTTCAGAATTTAGACACCTATTGCAATTACCCTTCAATTAAAAATAAATAAATTTTTGAAAGTAGAAAAAAACAAAACAGCAAGAAAAATGAAAAAAAAAAAAAACCCTCAACATTCAAAAACTAAAATCATGGCATCCAGTCTCATCACTTAATAAAAAAAGGAAAAAAAAAAGACTTAAGACATTGACACAGGTAACCAAAGCAGAATTTTTCTAACTTCCACTTCATAAAAGAAAAGAAAAAAATTTCCAAAACACAGTCAATTAAAATGTGTGAGGTTGAGTTATGCTCTTAAAAGAGAACAAGCACCACAGGAAGTACTGAGATCTTCCTGAAGGGAGCACTTGCAGAATAGAGCCTAAGGATCTGGCCACACTATTCTCATTTAAGCATTTGATATTATTTTCCAAAGTTCTGTACTTATCTGTAACAGAGAAAATTCAGTTTCCATTACAGAGAAAAACAAAGAACTAAAACCATTTCACAGCATCTGTATCCGCATAAAATCAGGACTTAAAGATCACATGTTCAAAATGAAGACCATCTTGGGGATAGTTACTGTAGGGCTTTTAAGTTCAGATATGTAATTTTATTAGGGATACAGAGAAAGAGGAGGGCAAAAATATTCAACATCTTCTAAGGCAGATTATTTTCCCCAGCAAGGGTTACAAATCACTCTAATTCATATAATCTCTCCAAATAAAAGTTTTCACTTATTCAAAAATATTTGTGCAGTGCTCTCTCTGTTTCAGCCTGGGAGTATATTAACATACCAGACAGAAACAGTCCTTCTGCCTACAGCACTCACAGTATATAGCAAGAGATTCAGGCATTGAACAAATAGTCACAAAGGAAAATAAAGGAAACTAATTGAACCAACAGTCATAAAGGAAATACCCAGGGAACATATAACGGTGTCAAGACAAGTTCCCCGGAATAATAGTGACTTAAATAGAGACTTGAAAGGTGAGTACCACTTGTCCAGTGTGTTTAGGGGAGGGGGAGTGAAGGCACGCTTTCAGAAGGAACAGCATGTATGAAGTCCTCAAGATGCTAGAGAACATGGTGCATTCCAGGAAATGAAAACAGTGGGAAGAGACAAGCAGAAGACTAGAACAGTGGGCACGTGGGCCAAACTTAGCAAAGAACTTTGGGCTTTAGCCTAAAAGCAATGATAAACTGTTGAAGAGTTTCAAGGGGGGCAGGTGGGGGTCCCACGATGATTTTTATCTAAAAGGAACACTCTGGCTGTTCCTTGGGCAAATTAATTGGAGTGAGGCAAATGAGGTCACTGGGTACCAGTTGCGCAACCAGAGCAACACCTGATGCAAGAAATGGTAACAGATGGAACCCAAGTGTGGGAGTAGAGATGAAGCATGAGCAGATTCAGTAACTACTAAAAAGGTAACATCCGCATCATCAAAAAGACTTCTGAATCTCTTTTTAAAAAGAGACAGAGAGGTATCAAAAATAACTCAGGTTTCTGGCTTGAGCAACTGCTGCAAATGGTGCTCCATTCAATGAGACAGAGAGCCCTGGGAGCAGGGTTCAGATCCCAAGTGCAGTGTTGGCCACAATGAGCTGTAGGCTCCCATGGGATGTATAGACAATGGAATATTAGTCAGCCTTAAAAAAGGAAGGAAATTCTGGCACATGCTACAATATAGATGAAGCTTGCAGACATTATATTGATATCTGAGTATGATATGACCCAATGAATCACTTTTAACTTACAGAATAGAGCAGCGATGAGAGCACATCCAAAATTAGGTTATAAAAGATTGTTTAAGTGAACTAAGTCAGTCACAAATAGACAAATATTGTATGATTCTATCAGTATGAACTATCTAGAGGATTAAAACTCTTAGAATCTGAAAGATGGTGATTGCCAGGGGCTGAGAGTTGGGGGAAAGTGGGGAGTTGTTTTTTTAATGAGTACAGAGTTTGCTTTGCAAGATGAAACAGTTCTACAGACTGATTTCACACAATGTGAATATATTTAATATTACTGAATGTACACCTAAAAGAATTAAGATGGTAAATATTGTGCTATGTGTATTTGACCACAATTAAACTTTTTTAAAATAAAAATAAAATTAAAAACTAAGTGTGACATAATATACTAATTCATCCCTGTATTAGTCATCTAGATTGAGAACAGACTCAAAGGAAATTAATCACCTGTGGCTTTGTTATCTTTTGTTAGATGTTATGAGAACCTGGCAGGAAAATATCACACATCAACAAATGCATGAACAGTTGCAGAAGGCTAGTAACAACTATTGCTCGTAAATATGAACCTACAGTCTGATGTAAAGCTTGATAAACTTAAGTGCTTTTAAAAAAATTGAAAAGGGGGAATTCCCTGGCAGTCCAGTAGTCAGCATTCTGGCCTTCCACTGCAAGGGGCATGGGTTTGATCCCTGGTCAGGACACAAAGATCCTGCAAGCCTCGTGGTACAGCCAAAATAAAAATTGTAAAGGTGCATTATCAGTCACCTATGTTTCTTCTTTTTCCAATGTTATCTAAGTTCTTAGGTACTCCTCAAGAAGGGAACCTAGAAAGAAATGTTCTCCTCAAAAATTCATATAACTTTTGGTTCTTACTTCTAATTTTCACTATAAATCCCACTAAGGGGCAAGAGAAAGATGCCCATCTTCTGAAATAGAACTGGAGTCTTCAAACAAGCATTTCATATACCATCATCCCATCCTTAAGGCCAAAGCCCCTCCACTGTGAGACCTTTACCTTGCGAATAAAGTTGACATGGCATTCACCATCCTGCACGGGTGGAGGGCAGTTGGGGGGCACCCAGTAGGCAGTGTGACGTTCACTTCTCTGGTTCGCATATATCACTGGTGACTGGAAACGCACCTCAATGATGTTCATTGCTTTGACTGTATGTGTAATATCAAAGCTCTAAATTAAACAGAAAGAACAAATATGAAAGCATCCTCATGTATAAAATTTTAGACATAGGCAGAATGTATGAAAGATGCATAAAATAATTGATATCTTTAGGTCTAGCCTTTTTGCTGAAGAAAGAACTTCTCCAAGATAGTATAACTTCAGTTCAGTTCAGTTGCTCAGTCATGTTTGACTCTTTCTGACTCTTTGTGACCCCATGGACTGCAGCACGCCAGGCTTCACTGTCCATCACTGACTCCCGGAGCTTACTCAAACTCCAGTCCGTCAAGTCGGTGATGCCATCCAACCATCTCATCCTCTGTCATCCCCTTCTCCTCCTGCTTTCAATGTTTCCCAGCATCAGGGTCTTTTCCAATGAGTCAACTCTTCGCATGAAGTGGCCAAAGTATTGGAGTTTCAGCTTTAGCATTAGTCCTTCCAATGAATACCCAGGACTGATCTCCTTTAGAATGGACTGATTGGATCTCCTTGTAGTCCAAGGAACTCTCAAGAGTCTTCTCCAACACCACAGTTCAAAAGCATCAATTCTTTGGCACTCAGACTTCTTCACAGTCCAACCTTCACATCCATACATGACCACTGGAAAAACCACAGCCTTGACTAGATGGACCTTTGTTGGCAAAGTAATGTCTCTGCTTTTGAATATGCTATCTAGGTTGGTCATAACTTTCCTTCCAAGGAGCAAGCATCTTTTAATTTCATGGCTACAGTCACCATCTGCAGTGATTTTCGAGCCCAAGAAAATAAAGGCTGACATTGTTTCCACTGTTTCCCCATCTATTTCCCATGAAGTGATGGGACTGGATGCCATGATCTTCGTTTTCTGAATATTGAGCTTTAAGCCAACTTTTTCACTCTCCTCTTTCACTTTCATCAAGAGGCTCTTTAGTTCCTCTCCACTTTCTGCCATAAGCGTGCTGTCATCTGCATACCTGAGGTTACTGATATTTCTCCCAGCAATCTTGATTCCACCTTGTGCTTCATCCAGCCTGGCATTTCTCATGATGTACTCTTCATATAAGCTAAATAAGCAGGATGACACTATACAGCCTTGACGTACTCCTTTTCCTATTTGGAACCAGTCTGTTGTTCCACGTCCAGTTCTAACTGTTGCTTCCTGACCTGCACACAGGTTTCTCAAGAGGCAGGTCAGGTGGTCTGGTATTCCCATCTCTTTCGGAATTGTCCACAGTTTGTTGTGATCCACACAATCAAAGGATTTGATGTAGTCAATAAAGCAGAAGTAGATGTTTCTCTGGAACTCTCTTGCTTTTTCTATGATCCAGCGGATGTCGGCAATTTGACTGCTGGTTCCTCTGCCTTTTCTAAATCCAGCTTGTATAACTTAGTTGCCAACTTTTAGTGATAACTGATCACATTCTCCTACCCGGACGTAGATTTCTAGGTTTTCTCCTGCTATTTTTACTGAGAGGTGATGGTCCTAGGCCAACAGTGCAAACAGAGACTATGTTTAGTCCTGGAAAGTCTGCTCTTGCTATTTACATATGGCTTTGAGTTGCCAAGTATTTCCTAGATACTTCATACTGACCTGACCCTCTGGTATGCATAGCATGTATTTCTAAGTCATAAGTTATTTTTGTTTTGAAAAGTCTACCCTTGACAGGGAAGGGAGATCAGGATACAGTCTCTTCAGGTAACACTTCCAGAAAGGAAGGAACACTTCCTTTTTAAAATGGCTTGTCAGCTGTCATTTCCCTCGAAACTCTGGATTCCAAACAACAGAGAAGGGAACAGCATTTTCAAACATTTCCTATGTGCCAAAAACTAGACCAATCATTTCATACAATTAACGCATTAAATCCTCACAATAATTTTATAGGGCTTGAGTGTCTTCATCATTCAACAAATATGGCAACTGAGAGATAAAGTAACTTACCCATTGCATCAAAGGACTTGTTCTCACTCGTGATAACAATGAACACAAATACAAACAGTGGTTCTTTTTAACCTGATGTCATTATGTACTTACATATCTTCTGAACATGTTGTCTGTTTTGCCAATGGGAACACTGTTGAGCAGGACTACTGCAACTGTATCGATGCCCTCAAAAACCAAATTTACTTTATTCCATTCGCTAAAAAAAGAGATTTTTAAAACAAGATGAATAAAACATTAACTTAGATAACTAATCTTTTTTTATTGAGAATGAAAGGAATAAATATTTCAGAGAAAATATACATTCTTGGAAGGCAATTTTCAATAAAATTTTCAGAAATATTGCTTTAATATATTTTTATGTTGAGTGATCCAGTTTAACTTTCCTGATAATATTTCAATCGTTATCAAATCATGACCATGACTTCTAATTTCCAAGCATTGACTTTTTCCCTAGAACTTCAAAAAGTTCTTATTTGAATCAAGTTCAATATTGATAACAGACACAAAACATTTTCACAAACTATTACATTTACTGACAGTAAGAGGATATATTAACCAACTAGCAAGTATCTATGAGTAAATATTATGTGCCCAGTACTCTGCTAAGCCTTACAGAGAACTAAAACAGTCTCTGAATTTAAGGAATCTGAAATCTGTTTAGCATTCAAGTCTAAAACACACGAAACAAAGAGAAAGCTTTCAATCTCTTCTACTTTGTGATATAGTCTTGATGAATAGACTACAAGTGATATCAGAGTTTATGTTATAAGAAAGGACTTCAAGAAGGAAATAAGAGTTTAAAGAACAAAATAAATAAAATGTGGCATATCCATACAATAAAATAGTATTCAGCAATAAAAAGAAATGAAGTACTGGTGGACATGACAACACAGATGAGCTTGAAAACATCATTATGCTAAGTGAAATTAGCCAGTCACAATGGAGGTATATATTGTACACGTCCATTTCTTTGAGATTTCCAGAAGAGAAAAATGCGTAGAGATAAAAAATAAATAAGCAGTTGCCTAGGACTGGGAGAGGAATAGGGGGATGGGGATGCAGGAAGTGGTACGGGATTTGCAACAGCAAACAGCATTTTCACAGACAAGCAGAGAAGGTTAAATTTGATCTGCCAATCAAAAGGAAGACACTCTCATTCTTAAGCGAGAATATCATGGTGAAATAAACATTTGGGGGCTTTCCTGGAGGTCGAGTGGTTAAGAATTCGCCTAACTGGTTCAATCCCTGGTCTAGGAAGATCCCATATGCCCCGGGGCGTCTAAGCCCGTGTACCACAACTGCTGAAGCCCAGGGCCCGTGATCTGCAACAAAAGAAGCCTGGCAATGAGGAGCCTGCACACCCAACTAGAGAGTAACTCCCACAGCAACAACGAAAGCCTGAGCACAGCAACAGAGACCCAGAGCAGCCAAAAAATGGAATCAATAAGAATTTGGAAGAGCTGAATCTAATGTTTCTACATACAGAAGACTAGAGAATACAAAGATAAAGCGAGAAATCTTAATAGGTAGCACAGGCCTAATGCCAGGTATTAAGGCCTAGGCAAAGATATAAAAGCCAGGCAGGTATAAAGGCCTAGGCAACGGTGGAAACTTAGAAATGAGGAGGCAGGGGCTGAATCAAGAGAAATGATGGGCAAAAATTAACAGGACTCAGAAACAGGCCAAATTCAGGAAGATGAAGAAAAGATATGATAAGCCAAAAACTCCTTGGGCATGGGAGATTGGGAAGATGATATTATATTAAGAGAAACAATGAGGTGGTTGGAATTTAACGCAAGCTTTAAGTCAGACAGTCTACTGGTTAACTAAATGTTGAGTTCAGGATGAAAGAGGACCCCCTATTGGAGATATTTTTAAGTATTAGCTGGAAATAAGAGTCTGGAACACTGTAACCCCATGATATTGAGCACTATTTTCTGGCTTTATTTCTCTTTTAAGAAGCTAGTGATTAATTATGCCCCACCCCCCAAAAAAAAGGTCATATTAAAAGGACAGAGGAGTTTTTTTTTAACAATAATGATGGTAGATATTAATATAATTAGGTTGAAGCTTCCAAGGTGGCTCAGTGGTAAAGAATCTGTCTGCCAATGCAGGAGATGCAGGTTCAGCCTATAGGTCAGGAAGATCCCCTGGAGTAGGGAATAGCCACTCACTCCAGTATTCTTGCCTGGAAAATTCCACGGACAGAGGATCCTGGCAGGCTACAGTCCATGGCATTGCAAAGAGATGGACACGACTGAGCAACTCAGCACATGCACACATAATTGGGCTACATTCTGCTACATAGGACATTACTGAAAATTATACCATACCTTTCCTCATGTCCTCATGATATAATATAAGGCCAATGCCACAGTTTCTGTGGCTGGTTAACAGTATATCAAACAAATGATGTATATCTAAGCCTATTTGACAATATTGTAAATATATACACTTTATGGATTACTGGGAGAGCAGGGAAAAGTAAAGGCAGGTAAAAGAACCAAGTCTAGGTGATGCCATTATAACCACTGGAAAAAAATGACTGAATAAGAGACAATTCTGTGACTGATGATCAGTAGCACAATCCTCATACACAAATCAAAACATAAAGCATATTGTCACTTTTAGAGTTCAGGCTTTAGTATGATAATGTAATCTAAACAAACAAAAGATTACTGCAAACAGAAAAAGAAGTTCAAATAATAATAATAATAAATGAATAAACAGACATAGATATAAATATAGATATACACACATATGTACCTCATATCAGAGTGGAGTTTAAAATTCTTGATATAGGTCCAGTTATCCAAGGCGATCCATCTGTAGTCAAGGTTATTAAATCTGTAGTAAGGATCCTGTTGATAAAAAATATAGTAGGTGATTAAATATGCAAAAATAATTAATTAAATAAACTAGTAATGATAGTTATTTATTATCTAAAAATCATTGAACTCTTGGCCTAGGATTGCAAGCATTTCATATGCTGGCCCATCCCATCCTCAAGGCTAAAGCTCCGTCTGTTTAAGAGACCATTACCTTTCAAACAAAGTTCCCATGTCATTAGCATCCTAAAACTACTAAAAATATTTTTAAATGTAAAAGTCTAACAAGATACCTGAGATGAAAGCACAATGAGCTGTAACTATTACAGTTTCCTTAGGGCTTCCCTGTTGGCTCAGATGGCAAAGAATCTGCCTGCAGTACCAGAGACCTGAATTCAATCCGTGGGTCAGGAAGATCCCCTGGAGTAGGGCACGGCAACACACTCCAGTATTCTTACCTGGAGAATCCCACGGACAGAGGAGCCTGGTGGGCTACAGTCCATGGTGTTGCAAAGAGTCAGACATGACTAAAGGACTAACACACACATAGTTTCATTATCAAAGAAATACGTGGAGGTGTGGAGATGAAGACTGGGTTCTCCACACATGTGGAGATGAAGATGGGGTTCCCCTGTTAAAACCAAACACAGAGCCTGCAAGGTCACAGCAGAAAATGGATGGCAGCACGCTCAATGGTGTGACGCCATCAGGCACTCACTGCTCTCTGCTTCTCACTTTGCATTTTGCTGCCACTATCCCAGCTGGCTTACCCGGGGGGATGCTTCCTCTCTGTTGCCCAAAGATCAGCCAAACTCCCCACTCCTTGGATTTACTCTGCATTTACGAAGTTATTTTTCACTCAGCTTTACTGTAAGTGTGTGCATGCTAGGTCGCTTCAGCCATGTCCAACTCTTTGCAACCCTATGGACTGTAGCCCACTAGGCTGCTCTGTCCACTGGATTCTCCAGGCGACAATACTGGAGTGGGCTGTCATGCCCTCCTCCAGGGGATATTCCCAACCCAGGGATCGAACCCGTGTCTCTTACCTCTTACATCTTCTGCACTGGCAGGTGGGTTCTTCACCACTAGCACCACCTGGGCAGCCCTCAGCTTTACTATGCTATGCTTAGTCGGTCAGTCGTATCCGACTCTTTGTGACCGCATGGACTGTAGCCCGTCAGGCTCCTCTGTCTATGGGGATTCTCCAGGCAAGAATACTGGTGTGGGTTGCCATTCCCTCCTCCAGGGGATCTTCCCAACCCAGGGGTCAAACCCAGGTCTTTCACATTGCAGGTGGATTCTTTACCATCTGAGCCACCAGGAAAGCCCAAAAATACTGGAATGGGTCACCTATCCCTTCTCAAATTGGGGTCTCCTGCATTGCAGATGGATTCTTTACCATCCGAGCCATCAGGAAGTCCTCAGCTTTACTAAGTGAGCACAAAAAGTATCTCTCCAGAGAACATGCAGGCAGCATAGATACTGGCAAACTCACAGGCTTCATATTTCTTGTACTAGCCTAGACCAGGTCTGCAAACTACAACCCATAGGCCTACTGCAGCTCACTATCTGTTTTTGGGTGGCCAGTGAACTAAGAATGGACATGTATCAGTAAAGTTTTACAGGAGCACAGACAGGTCCATTCCTTTGTAAATTACATACAGCATTTTCCACGCTATAATAGCAGAGCGGAGTAGACATGACGGAGACCAAATGACGCCTAAAATAGTATTAATAATATCTGGCCCTTCATCAGCCTCTGCCTTGGGTGACTGGCCTGCTGGGTGTTCACAGATGCTATTCTTTCTGAGGGTCCAGCCCCAATTCCTCCTGTCCATAATACTTACGTCTTTCTTCCCTTTCTCCTTTTCTACCCTTTACCTTCCTGATGAGGGCTCCCAGGCAGGAGGCAGAATGGTACAAGAAGCTTTTCAGTTCATCTGTCTGTGAACAACACCACAGCTACACAGAGGGACACCGGGCAGGCTCAGAGGGCTTCTCATCTCTGACTGGGCCAGGGCCAAGGGCGATTTCCTCAGGAACTCCAAGGTGAGAGGGAAAAGCCAGCTTTATCTACGTTCCACAGAGGTAAGGGCTGACCACTGACAACAGCCAGTTGGGCACCTGCCCAGGGCACAAAATGTAAGAGGCACTATAACATCACTGGGTGTGTATCAAGACGGAAAGAAAACTGTCAACCAGAAACTGCTCCTGACTGGAAGAAACATTTTGATATCACAGGGGCGATCAGCAGTTGACCAGATTTAACAACAACCAATAATCACCAAACTGACTTTTAAGGCCTGGTTAACCTGTGAGCTTTTTATTCTGCTAAATGGGGTGCGCCAGGCCCAGCCCACTTGCTTGCTTTTCTTCTCTTCCCCCACACATGGTGCCCAGCACTTTCCACTGAACTAACGTGAAGTAAATAGTTAAGGACACAGGTTTGAAGGGGCACCTAAATATAAGCCTGCCCATGTATCTCCACCCTGCCCTATTTATAACTCTACACTATGGACTCAATCCAATATAGTTAAAAATATCAGGAGAAGGAAGCTGTGAAGGCTAATGTAGTTGCAACACTTCAACTTGTTAAAGTTCAGCCTGCTAACATCCTAAGGGATGGCTGCCAGGGCAAAAGACTGCTTCCTATCTCCCAGATCCTTGAAGGAACCGGGATATTGAGCTCCAGGGGCTAATCGCTTAAGATAAATTTTTTCTAGAAAAGAAAATTTTAGATGTTAAATATTTCCTATTTCTTGAAACAAGCAAATCTGGAAAGGCTAGAGACTCAGTTCTGTTCAGTGCAGTTCAGTCACTCAGTGGTGTCTGACTCTTTGCGACCCCATGAACCGCAGCATGCCAGGCCTCCCTGTCCATCACCATCTCCCGGAGCCGGAGTTCACTCAAACTCATGTCCATTGAGTCAGTGATGCCATCCAGCCATCTCATCCTCTATTGTCCCCTTCTCCTCCTGCCCCCAGTCCCTCCCAGCATCAGAGTCTTTTCAAATGAGTCAGCTCTTCGCATCAGGTGGCCAAAGTATTGGAGTTTCACCTTCAACATCAGTCCTTCGAATGAACACCCAGGATTGGTCTCCTTTAGGATGGACTGGTTGGATCTCCTTGCAGTCCAAGGGACTCTCAAGAGTCTTCTCCAACACCACAGTTCAAAACCGTCAATTCTTCAGCGCTCAGCTTTCCTCACAGTCCAACTCTCACATCCATACATGACCACAGGAAAAACCATAGCCTTGACTAGACGGACCTTTGTTGACAACGTTTGTCATAACTTTCCTTCCAAGGAGTAAGTGTCTTTTAATTTCATGGCTGCAGTCACCATCTGCAGTGATTCTGGAGCCCCCAAATATAAAGTCTATCTCTGTTTCCATTGTTTCCCCATCTATTTGCCACAAAGTGATGGGACTGGATGCCATGATCTTAGTTTTTTGAATGTTGAGTTTTAAGCCAACTTTTTCACTCTCCTCTTTCACCCTCATCAAGAGGCTCTTTAGTTCCTCTATACTTTCTGCCATAAGGGTGGTGTCATCTGCATATCTGAGGTTATTGATATTTCTCCCAGCAATCTTGATTCCAGCTTGTGCTTCCTCCAGCCCAGCATTTCTCATGATGTACTCTTCATATAAGTTAAATAAGCAGGGTGACACTATACAGCCTTGACGTACTCCTTTTCCTTTTTGGAACCAGTCTGTTGTTCCATGTCCAGTTCTAACTGTTGCTTCCTGACCTGCATACAGATTTCTCAAGAGGCAGGTCAGGTGGTCTGGTATTCCCATCTCTTTCAGAATTTTCCAGAGTTTATTGTGATCCACACAGTCAAAGGCTTTGGCATATAAAGTAGAAACAGATGTTTTTCTGGAACTCTCTTGCTTTTTCCATGATCCAGTGGATGCTGGCAATTTGATCTCTGGTTCCTCTGCCTTTTTTAAAACCAGCTTGAACATCAGGGAGTTCACGGTTCACGTATTGCTGAAGCCTGGCTTGGAGAATTTTGAGCATTACTTTACTAACATGTGAGATGAGTGCAATTGTGAGGTAGTTTGAGCATTCATTGGCGTTGTCTTTCTTTGGGATTGGAATGAAAACTGACCTTTTCCAGTTCTGTGGCCACTGCTGAGTTTTCCAAATTTGCTGGCATATTGAGTGCAGCACTTTCACAGCATCATCTTTCATTTGAAAGAGCTCAACTGGAATTCCATCACCTCCACTAGCTTTGTTCGTAGTGATGCTTCCTAAGGCACACTTGACTTCACATTCCAGGATGTCTGGCTCTAGGTGAGTGAGCACACCATAGTGATTATTTGGGTTGTGAAGATCTTTTTTGTACAATTCTTCTGTGTATTCTTGCCACCTCTTCTTAATATCTTCTGCTTCTGTTAGGTCCCTACCATTTCTGTCCTTTATTGTGCCCATCTTTGCATGAAATGTTCCCTTGGTATCTCTGATTTTGTTGAAGAGATCTCTAGTCTTTCCCATTCTGTTGTTTTCCTCTATTTCTTTGCATTGATCGCTGAGGAAGGCGTTCTTATCTCTCCTTGCTATTCTTTGGAACTCTGCATTGAAATGGGTATATCTTTTCTTTTCTCCTTTGCTTTTCGCTTCCCTTCTTTTCACAGCTATTCATAAGGCCTCCTCAGACAGCCATTTTGCTTTTTTGCATTTCTTTTTCTTGGGGATGGTCTTGATCCCTGTCTCCTATACAATGTCATAAACCTCCGTCCATAGTTCATCAGGCACTCTGGCTACAGACTATATGATGCCAATTATATGACGTTCTGGAAAGGCAACGCTATGGAGACACTAAAAGCATCAGTTTCCACCAGAGATAAAGGAGGAGAGAAGGATGAATAGGTAGAGAACAGAGGATCTTTAGGGCAGTGAAACTATTCTAAATGATACTATGATGGTGGGCACACATCATTATATATTTGTCAAAATCCATAGAATGAGTGGTAATATAAACTATGGATTCCAGGAATAACAATGTGTCACTGTAAGGTTCACTGATGGTAACAAATGTACCACTCTGACAGGAGGTGTTGGTAGTAGGGCAGCTGTTCATGTGTGGGGGACATATGGGAACTGTCTGTGTTTTCCATTTAATTTTGCAGAGAACCTAAAATTGCTCCCCCCCTAAAAAAAAAAATACATAAAACCTATTAAAAAACTACTCTAAGGGCAAACACCTTACTCTCTCTAAAATAAAAGTTGTGGAGGCTCACATTACATTTATAATAGATATTGCATATGCTAAGCAACCACCTTAATTTGGTTCCGGAGCAGTCTGATCTCCTCTGCTCCTATTAAAATTGTCAGTCTTGTTTAAAGCAAACAGCAGCTCAGCATTACCTCTGATGAGTAAGGACCCATGTAAGTAACGAGTTGTTAAAACAAAGCCATGAACCCTTAAAACAGTAAGAGTATCACTTGTTGACCATTTACTTTATATTAGCCTCCAAGATGGAGAAGGCAAGGGCACCCCACTCCAGTACTCTTGCCTGGAAAATCCCACAGACAGAGGAGCCTGGTAGGCTGCAGTCCATGGGGTTGCACAGTCCATGGGGTTGCACACAACTGAGCGACTTCACTTTCACTTTTCACTTTCATGCATTGGAGAAGGAAATGGCAACCCACTCCAGTGTTCTTGCCTGGAGAATCCCAGGGACGGGGGAGCCTGGTGAGCTGCCGTCTTTGGGGTCACACAGAGTCGGACACGACTGAAGCGACTGAGCAGCAGCAGCAGCCTCCAAGATAGTCACTCATTTACTCTAATCCTCATAACAAAGATGTGCAGTAAATACCATTTTATAGCGGAAGAAACAAAAGCTCCAAAGGGTGAACTGTCTTTCCTGAGGTCCCATGACAAAGCAGAAGTACATCCAGGGATGAAATAAACTTAGGCCAACACCAAAGTCTGCATTTTTTCAACTGAACTACAGGGCTTCATTCCCAATTTACCCACTTTTATGCCATCTGGTACCAACCATTGTATCTGGTACCTACCCTTTTTGGTACTGTATGTGTATTTACAATATATTTTCAACATGTGCTTCTGCTCAGTTGCTCAGTCGTGTACAACTCTTTGCAATCAATATATTTTCTTATGTTTTTAAGTGTAGATTTGAGTAGGAAAATCTTTATAATGGAGTCTATGCAGTTATTAAAATTTTTTGAAGACTATATTTATAGACATGTATAGATACAAAGAGATATTCATCATATATTTTAAATGAAGTAGTTTACAAAACCATCTCAGGGATTGACTTTGTATTTTATATTTCTCTGCATCATTTTTGTACAATAAGTATTGAACATTTATTTTTCTTTTAAAAAGAATTTTAAAGTAGAGAGTAAGAAAATTGTATCAATATATGAGAACTCTGTGCATGATAAAAGTATTGTTTTATTAGTGGACAAAAGAGAAACTGTTCAAATCATGGGATATAAAAAATTGCTTAATTATTTGAAAAAACTCAAATGGATCAAAATTTTGAATACAAACATACAAAAGAGGAAAAATAAAAATACTAAAAGGAAAACATACAGGTAAATATTTATTTAATTAGGAGAGAGAAAATTACTTACAAAGCATAATACCAAGACAGCAACAATCATAAAAGAAAAAACTTTATAAGATTTCAACATATAAAACTTTAAAACATCTATATAATAAACTATATCATTAATACATGGAAATTTTTGAAAATACATAAAAAGAGATCTAACAAATCTATATTTTAAAAGACAGTCAATAGAAAAATAGATTAAAAATAAGAATAAGTAATCCCGAATCACAAATAACATAAACATATAAAAATTATTAACCTCACTAGAAAGTAAATTGTTTCTATTTTTGTTTTTTAAATCTAGCACTTAAAATAAGCACTCTAATAAAGTCACGACAGGAGCATAAAACCAGTACAACTTTTATGGAGAACAATTTAGATGTATATAGTAAAAGAAAAAAAATGCATATTCTCTTCAATCAGCAATTACACTTCTAAAAATTTGTCTAAGAAAATAGGAATGTATACTAACTAAAATTTAGCTAAAAAATTTCCCCATCATTGCAGAATAAAATCCAAAGTTTTTCGCAATGGCCTATGAGTCCTTCATGATCTACCCTAGAGGCCTACTTTGAACTTATCCACCTGCCCTGGAGGTCACAGGGTTATAGCCACACTTGCCTTTTGGCTATTTCTGGAGCTCACCAAGCATGTTCCTGTCTCAAGGCCTCTCCTCTCCCCACTGCCATCTTTTCTTCCTTTTTTTTTTGCTGGAAGTGCACTTTGGCTTAAACTGATCTCCTCAGAAGATCTTTATCAAAATGGCTATCTTTAACCACTTTTTAAAAAACAGACCTTTTCCAATCAGCCTTCATTCTCTCTTCCTTTAACCTGCTTTATTTTTTTCAGTGTACCAGCTGTCACTATATTATCTATTAATATCTGTTTATTATTTATCTCCTCCACTAGGATATCTATTGGGACAAAAACTGTTTTCTTCACCACTTGATTCTGAGAGTCAACTCCTCGGTAGGTTGATAAGAAGTCCAGGGTCCTCCAGGAGAGGAAAGGGGTCCAGAGTCCTGGAGAAGGAGCAAGGGGTCTGGGGCTCTCAAGGAGAAAAAGACAAACTTATTTTCTACATTGCTTTGTTTTAGTCAGTGTAACAATGTGTCTTGCTCGAGGACATGTTTCTCCTTAACAAGAAGGTTTTCTGACTAACCTTGTTATCTTAAGACTTTGTGGGAGTGGGTCTGGTAAGACCTTTCTATTGTTAGTTCTAATCTTGTTAATTTAAGATATATATTGTGGGAGTGGGTGGTGTGGGGCTCTCTAGAAGATAGGGGTCTGGAGTTCTCAAGAAGGAGAAAAGGACAAACATTTTTTTCTATAAGTCCAGAGCAGATGATTGAACAACAAAGCAATTCATCTTGCTCAAGGATATGTTTTCCCTTAAACTCTACCAATGATTATATGACAATAATGTATCCTTCTTGAGGACTTTCCTCCTTCTTGAGAACCTTCTGACTAATCCTGTCATCTTAAAAATGTATATTATGAAAAAAAAATGTATATTATGGGAGTGGGTCTGATACGATCTTTCTATTGTTAGTTCTAATCCTGTTATCTTAAAAGTATATTGTAGGAGTTGGTCTACAACCTTGAAAAATTCTTTTGGTTTACTGTAATGACCAAGTGAAAAAAGTATATAACTCCCTTTCTAAGACTAGCCAGTAGGGCACTCTCAGTCCCCTTCTGATGTTTGTGTCAGAGGTTTTCTCTGTCCCTTTTTCACTCTGCTACACAAAAGCTCCTGAGTGATCAAGCTTGGTCCCTGGTCCCGAAGCTAAATCTTCTTCGGAGATCATGAATCCATGGTTCACCATAAGCTACCAATTCCAAGCACCTAGAATAATGGAGGTACCAAATAAATATTTATGAGATAATTAGGTGAATGACTTCAAGAAGGTATGTTCAAGTTCTCACATAAACACCATATGTAGGCCAGCATCTGCTCTAAGCTATAGAATATTTTCTGAGGTCATCACCAAAAATGGATGTTATAACAAAGCAGGTAGAATAACATCATATTACTCAACATGATACTTGATGTAGGTTATTATCAATAGTCCTGGAGTTCCCCAATAGCCAAAAGCTCCCCATCTCTCATCTATCATTTAAGACCTACATTTGCCTTGTTGTTGTTTAGTCACTAAGTTGTGTCTGACTCTTTTGCCACCCCAAGGATTGCAGCTCACCAGGCTCCTCTGTCCATGGGATCCTCCAGGCAAGAAAACTGCAGTGGGTAGCCATTTCCTTCTCCAGGGGACCTTTCCAACCCAGTGTCTCCTGCCCTGTGGACGGATTCTTTACCACTGAGCCATTCACGGAAGCCCACATCTACCTTATTGAAACTTAAAGTTTTCCTAAGAATTTATTAACAGATCTAACAGACATTGTAAATTGTTCCCATGAGGAAAAGTCAGTTGTTTCAATCTATGAGCACATCGTTCACTTTAACGAGTAATAACATGTTTCTTGGTATGCAGCCCTGTAACATGGATCAGTATGCTGATTTACTACAGCCACTAGTGATTTCCCATTGCCTTATTTTAATCAGGAAAATGAGGCAGGAGAGACACTGCAATATAAGCACAAGCATCCTCACAGTATGAGTTAGTGAAACCTTAGGGTACCAAGGTCCATGTCATAAGCAGTTTGTTAACTAAAAATAGTTTAAATACTTAAGTTTGAGAATGACTTACTAAAAAAAAAATAAACAGGACCATGTCAGTGACATTTACATTTGTTTCTTTTCTGATACACATTCTTGAAAAAGAGCTAATGATACCAGATCAGAAATCTGCATAACCTGTCAACTGTCCTGTCATTTCAGTAAACTTTGAATTATATTCCTGACAGTTAACTCCAGTGCTTTAAAAATACATGATTTTTCAAACCACCAGGGGAAGTGTCATACAATAACAGAAGGCCTTGAAGTCAGGCCAGGCTGATTTAGAATTCCCTTTCTGCCACTCAAAGTTGCTGTGTGATCTTGGGTACATTCTCTAACTTCTCTGGGCTCCATAACTCATATCATCCATAACATGCAGACTTATTCTTTAGAGTGTCAGAAACGGAATTCTAACCCAGCCTGGCCTGACTTTATAGCCTCCTATACGGTGTGACACTTACCCTGGAGTTTTCAGGAGGATCAGAAACAATGTGTGCCAACCACTTATTAAGGACAGCTTGTCCCAGGCAAAGCCATTAAAGACGTGCAGCAGATGGAAGGGAAAAACAGTGGGAAGTGGCAATCTGTTTGCAAACCTCTACCCACAGGCAGCCGAACAGGAAAACGTCCTCCATAAGTCTATAAACTGAAGCATCTATTGGAACACACACACCACATCACATGCACTGCAAGGAAACAGCATCTTTCTTCATATCCCACCAACCAGCCTTAGCAGTTATTTAGCCTTTACACTAGCACTGACAATCCTAACCTTACACTTGTGGGTCTCTTCTCCTCAGCCTATGTACTGCTGTATCAATTCCAAATCTGACCCTAGAAGCCAAAATGAAAAACTAAGGCATCATTGAATATAGTTAACACTTCCTTGGCAAAACACTATCGTCCCCTGCAGTGTTCGGGTAGTTGAAACACTTATCCCCCGCCTTAGGCACCGTCAGTGACATGTCCTTTCAAATCCACGCTTCAGCGGAGAACCATGGCAATAACATTGCCAGTATAACTGTCTGAAGCTCCGCTTTCCTGAGTTACTGCGGCCCCAGTGTGAGGGTGGCTCAGTCTCCATCTAGCCCGGACCCCAGCGGTGCTCTTCGCCAAGAGTAGATACATTGCCTCGCCACCCTGCCCCCGCCTCACGCCCAACCCCCTGGAGACCACAAGAAGCAAAGCGGAAGTTAGTGCCAAACCCAGGAGAACACCGCCGGGCTAGGGGGCGGCCAGGCTGTTCCTGGGCCCCTCTCACCGCGCAAGGGACCTGGGCGCAGATTCCTGGCGCGGCGGCCGCACACAGTACCTTGATGATCCTCTTGTTGAACAAGGCGCTGTGCACGCAACCGGGAACCGCCGCGGGCAGCTGCAGCGAACCGTTCCCGTTGTGGATCTTCCAGTTTCCCCGCAAGCTGATGCTGACCGCCTCGGTAGCGAAGCCCGCACCGCACGGCGCAAAAAGCAGGAGCAGGCGGAGGAGCATGGTGTTGGCCGGTACCCGACACACGCACAGGGCAAGAAACCGAGGGATGCGGTGGGCAGCGGAAGCCACCCTCGGCTTGAGCTCTGGATGTCCCCGCCCCCGGTCCCGCCCCCGCCCCCGCCCCCGATTCCCGGTCACGCCCCCAGGTCAGCTGAGCTATAGGCAACTCAGCGGATCTCCAGGTCCGCCGGCGGGGTGGCAGCGCGGAAATCGCGCGGTTTGACGGAAGCCTGCGGTTGTGAGAGCGGGAGCCGCTGCACCTGTGCTCCGCTCCGGGCTCGGATAGCTCTGGGCTCGGACTGCCGCGGTCTGCGTCCTCCTCTGCGCTTATTCCAACTGCTTCGGCGTCTGAACGGAAGGCGAGAGCCATGCACGGTAATTGGGACACACGAATCCCTGGGCGCAAAGTGGCGCGCAGCCTCGGGGAGCTCAGGGACAGACAGTAGTGTGAGGAGAATACAGCCAGAGACGCTCCAAAGAACAGAAAACCAAGACACCCCATCACTTCAGTTTCCCCCAGTTTCCCCAGACCCTCGTCCGTGCCGCAGGGGTCTCCCCGGCGCGGGTAACGCGCATCTTTTGCTGCTCTACAGGTTGGTCTCAAGAATAGTCTGCGCAGTAAACAAGTATAAATACTAAAGTACCTATTCGTAGGGTTGTTGTGAGAGCTGAGAAAATTCGTGTACAGCGTGCAACATAGGGCCCAGCCAGAGAAAATAAAGCACGTTGGCCTGATGTTCGTGGACTACAACCTTCTGTTTTGTAAAGTCACGCAGAGGAGGTTCCTGACGTTCGGGAAACCTGAACTAAAATGCACAGGCAAATTTAAAATCCTCTGTCGCTCACTAGCTGTGGGACTCAGGCAAGCCACGAAATTTCTAATACCCCTGTTCTTTGAACTCGAAAATGGAGACAGTACTCTTTTTTCCGGGTTGTGATCAGCATACAATGAGTTAACATATTTGGCTGTCCTAGGAATGCCAAGGTACCCAAAAAATACCACAGGTTTATGTCAAGTCTCATGGCGGTGCAGTTTACCTGAGTCCCAGTTTTGCAACTGGATGTAACTGTGATCTGGGAAGTTAAGAAGGAATTTCACATTGCATAAAATAGACTGACATATGACTGTGTTGATGTTATCTGCCTTACTCCTATATTTAAGCAAAAGTCTTTGAAGAGAAGTTCTCCCTTCATCATATCCAACCTTTGTTTTGCCTTATGATGGCCTTGGAGTTGCCTGATTTTGTAGACACAGGACGGTATTTTATTTTTTTACAGTCAGCGTTTTCAAAAGCCTAGCATCTTGGCTTTTAGGGACATTTGGATTATCCAGCCCAAGCCTCTGTCTTTACAGCTGAGGGAACAAGGTCCAAAGAAGTCAGGTGACCGCCTGTCAGACGGTTAGAAAGGACCCAAACTCACTTTTCCCAGCTCTCATCTCCTTGCAGTGGGGCCCATTGATGTTAAGGGGGAAAAGCTCTGGCTGGTTCAAAGGCTTCTTCACTCCAGAAGCATTTTTACTTCTAATAGGAACGGAGCTCTAAACTCAAATTATATTCCCTGATTCATGACATTAAATGGCCAGCCCTAGTCTGTTCAGAACTGATAACAAGACTTCTGGCAGCAAGGGTGACAAAGGGGTGTTTGTTTTTGTTTGTAAATCCCAGAGAGCCCATTAAGCCAAGTCAAAGGAAAATCCATCTCATCCCTGTGAATATGTTTGGATATATTCTGTTATTCTATTACAAGCATTTTAGGGCATCTACTTAAAAAATAAGAATAGAGACTTAGCATTCCTCCTTTCAGCCCAAGACACAAATATGACATCATTAGGATTACTTCACTTTGAAAACACATTGATCCAAATTCATATAATGTACACCACCATGAGTGAACTGTAAAACTAATGTAAGCTTTAGACTTTGGGTGATAATAATGTGTCAAGCTTGGTTCATGGATGATAACAAATGTACCATTGTAGTGGGGGATGTTGATAATGGGGTAGGCTGTGCATGTGTGGGGACAGGGCATATATGGGATGTCTGTATTTTCTATTCAGTTTTGATTTAATATAAAATTGCTTCATATATATATATATATATATATATATACACACACATACTATATATCCATGGGTCAAAGACATAAAAGACTTTCAGTTACTGTTTTATCATGTCAGGAGCTTAAAAGTCATCACTGTATCCTTAAAAACAAGTAAAAAGCTGAACAAACTGAAAATCACCAGCTTTTGTTAGATCCGTCAGAGACTTCAGGGCAAACTGCTGCCCCCGAAATTGGAGAGAAAGACAGGTGTTTACAGAGAATCACAACTTACCAGAGCAGAAACCCATGAGCAGAAAACTCTGTGAAAAGCAGCACTAGGGAAGGAAAATCTAAACTCTAATTACTGAGTTGCTGGAGGCTCAGTGTGGACAAATCTGAGAGTTTAAAAACTCCACAGGAACTCAGCCTTTGTGGGTCTCCTAGGATTTTGTGTTTTGCTTCCAGATCTATCAGTTGTCACATTGAAGATTCTCGGGTATTTCCCTCAAACTTCCAGCAGGGGGACAGGGGAAAGGAACTTGTGAAAGACGTGAAGCATTCTGAAGGGCTACCTCAAGAGAAATTATTTTATCAGAGCCTTACCTGATGGAGTTTTATCAGAGCTTAACACAGAAGAAGGGAAATACCCCCTAGCCTTCTTGCCCTAGCTAAGGGGCTGTAAAAAACACGAGAAACACTTAGGAAATTCACAGCCCAGGGCTCAAGTTCACTAAAAGACTAAGGCCTAATCACAGGACTATAAAAAGCTTCCTCTATAGGCTTCCTCTCTCCTCATGCCCTCCCGCTAAATCACTGAAGGCCTCTTTGCCACTGTTCCTTTCACCCCATACATCATGTATGGCTTTCAACAAAAAAATTACAAGGCAAAAACAGAGCAAGCCCTTGAACCAGACTCATGTATAGCAGGGATGTTCAGTTGTCAGGACAAGAATTTAAAATATTAGGCCAGCATTGGCCTAATACCAACACCAGACAAAGACCTTACAGTAAAGAGAACTACAGACCAATATCCCTCATGAACATAAATGAAAGCATCCCTAACAAAACATTAGCAACCGGAACCTAACAATATATTTTTAAAGTGTGTGTATGTGTATATATATATATATATATATATATATACCATAAACAAGCAGGATTTACTCTGGGTATGCATGGCTGGCTCAACATTCAATTAATGTAATTCATTACAGTAATAGGTTAAAAAATAAAAATCACAGAATCTTATCAATAGATCAAAAAAAAATAACTTGACAAAATCCAAAACCATTCATGATAAAAACTCTACACACATTAGAAATAAAGGGAACTTATTCATCTTGATAAAGAACTAACATTATACTAAATCATGAGAAACTAGAAGTTTTTCTGCTTAGATTAGGAATAAGGCAAGAATGACTCTTCTTGTCACTCCTTTCCAACTTCATATTGGAAGTCATAACTAATGTAATCAGAAAAGAAAAGGAAATAAATAGTATACAGTCTAGGAAGATATAAAACTACCTTGGTGGATGACATGATTGCCTGTGTAGAAAATCAATAACAATAACAAAACTGGAAATAATAAATAAGCAATGTATAGCAAGGTTGCTGCTGCTGCTGCTAAGTCACTTCAGTCGTGTCTGACTCTGTGTGATCCCATAGACGGCAGCCCACCAGGCTCCCCCATCCCTGGGATTCTCCAGGCAAGAACACTGGAGTGGGTTGCCATTTCCTTCTCCAATGCATGCAAGTGAAAAGTGAAAGTGAAGTCGCTCATTGTGTCCGACCCTCAGTGACCCCATGGACTGCAGCCTTCCAGGCTCCTCCATCCATGGGAGTTTCCAGGCAAGAGTACTGGAGTGGGGTGCCATTGCCTTCTCTGATAGCAAGGTTACAGGATATACAAGGATATTGGATACAATATCAAGGTTACAGGATATAATATGCAAAAGTCTATTATTTTCCTAGGTACCAACAAGGAACAATAGGATTTGAAATTAAAAATGTAACACTATTTACATTAGCACCCCTCAAAATAAAATAGTTAAGTATGGGACCTCCCTAGGGGTCCAGTGGCTAAGACTCCTTGCTCCAAAGCAGGAGGTCTTGGTTCGATCCCTGGTCAGGGAACTAGATCCCACATGTTGCAACTAAGAGTTTACATGACTTGCTGAAGAGTTTCTTTGCCACAGCTAAAAATCCCACGTGCTGCAATTATGACCCAGTGCAACCAAACAAAAATAAGTATTATAAACAAATTCCTCAAAAATTAAGAAACACTTAAGTATAAATATAACAAAAATGTGTAAAATCTGTATGAGGAAAACTACAAAACTCTGGTGAAAATAATCAAAGAGGAACTAAATAAATGGAGAGATGCTCCATGTTCATGAATAGGAAGACTCAATATTGTCAAGATGTCAGTTCTTCCCAGCATGATCTATAGTCAATGTGATCCCAATCAAAATCCCAGCCAGCTATCTTGAGGATTCTGACAGACTGATTCTAAAGCTTATAAGAGAGGTGAAAGACCCAGAATAACCCACACAGTATTGAAGAAGAACAAAGTTGGAGGATTACCGCTACCCTGAGGGACTCTGCTGAACTAGGAGAACTGAGCCGTTAGGTGTCAGAACAGCCGATTAAAGCAAGGGGCCTGGCTGAAAGTAACAGTGAAGCTGTTAATCACTTATATGCAAGGGGCTAAACCTGGAGAAGATGCCAACTCACTCCTGCCTCATTCCCCCATAAAATGGCATACCAGTCAAGGATCAGGTGGATCAGCACAGATGTGGTGGTTGTCTCACATAGAGGGAGGCCTGAACAAAAGGCACTGGATGTTTTATGGGCCCTGAATAGGGGAGGGGAGAGAGGGGGAAGGGCTAGGAGCAGAAAATTGCTGGGTACTGAGTTTGAGTAGGAATAAATCCCTGCAAGGTTTCCCACTTCTCCTCCGCAATAAGGAGATATTAGCACAGTCACCTGAACAAGACCTCTGGCTAAGGCCTCAGATAAAGAGAAGTTGGAAGGAAGTCACTGAAACTAGGACTGTAAATATGCGAGGAGCATAAACAGTCAGAGGGGCAATAATAGGTCCTCACTGTGACTGTATACCAAGGCTAGTTGGGGGGGACTCCTTTCCCTCATGAAACCCGTCAAGTAAAGTCTTTGTAATTGCCTGTGGGCACGCCTGAAAAACCATACTTATATCTTGTGGTCCATTAGGTGTGATAGTGGTAGAGATATCCATGGAGGATATATTCAGTTTGGGGCAAGCTCTAGTAGAAGAGTGACAGTGTAGACAACTTATATTCTGGACCAAGGCTGTATACTTCACCATAAAGAACTGATCTGGTTGGAAAAAATAGGTGCAGCTGTACTGCTGGATCTTAATAGAGACTAAACATCTGACCATAGTACACCAAATGACTCTGCAGCCTGACCTGAGGATTTTCAGATGAGTTCAGTTCAGTCACTCAGTCGTGTCCGACTCTTTGCGACCCCATGAACCGCAGCACGCCAGGCTTCCCTGTCCATCACCATCTCCTGGAAACACCCAAATCCATGTCCATTGAGTCAGTGATGCCATCCAACCATCTCATCCTCTGTCGTCCCCTTCTCCTCCTGCCCTCAATCTTTCCCAGCATCAGGGTCTTTTCAAATGAGTCAGCTCTTCGCATCAGGTGGCCAAAGTATTGGAGTTTCAGCTTCAGCATCAGTCCTTCCAATGACCACCCAGGAATGATCTCCTTTAGGATGGACTGGTTGGAGCTCCTTGCAGTCTAAGGGACTCCCAAGAGTCTTCTCCAACACCACATATCAAAAGCATCAATTCTTCAGTGCTCAGCTTTCTTTACAGTCCAACTCTCACATCCATACATGACTACTGGAAAAACCATAGCCTTGACTAGATGGACCTTTGTTGGCAAAGTAATGTCTGTGCTTTTTAATATGCTCTCTCAGTTCAGTTCAGTTCAGTCGCTCAGTAGTGTTCGACTCTTTGCGACCCAAAGAATCCCAGCACGCCAGGCCTCCCTGTCCATCACCAACTCCTGAAGTTCACTCAGGCTCACATCCATCGAGTCAGTGATGCCATCCAGCAATCTCATCCTCTGTCATCACGCCATCTCATCCTCTGTCATCCCCTTCTCCTCCTGCCCCCAATCCCTCCCAGCATCAGACGCTTTTCCAATCAGTCAACTCTTCGCATTTCACATGAGGTGGCCAAAGTACTGGAGCTTCAGCTTTAGCATCATTCCTTCCAAAGAAATCCTAGGGCTGATCTCCTTCAGAATGGACTGGTTGGATCTCCTTGCAGTCCAAGGGACTCTCAAGAGTCTTCTCCAACACAACAGCTCAAAAGCATCAATTCTTCGGTGCTCAGCCTTCTTCACAGTCCAACTCTCACATCCATACATGACCACAGGAAAAACCATAGCCTTGACTAGACGGACCTTAGTTGGCAAAGTAATGTCTCTGCTTTTGAATATGCTATCTAGGTTGGTCATAACTTTTCTTCCAAGGAGTAAGCGTCTTTTAATTTCATGGCTGCAGTCACCATCTGCAGTGATTTTGGAACCCCCAAAATAAAGTCTGACACTGTTTCCACTGTGTCCCCATCTATTTCCCATGAAGTGATGGGACCAGATGCTATGATCTTCGTTTTCTGAATGTTGAGCTTTAAGCCAACTTTTTCACTCTCCTCTTTCACTTTCATCAAGAGGCTTTTTAGTTCCTCTTCACTTTCTGCCATAAGGGTGGTGTCATCTGCATATCTGAAGTTAGTGATATTTCTCCTGGCAATCTTGATTCCAGCTTGTGCTTCTTCCAGCCCAGCGTTTCTCATGATGTACTCTGCATATAAGTTAAATAAGCAGACTGACAATATACAGCCTTGACGTACTCCTTTTCCTATTTGGAACCAGTCTGTTGTTCCACGTCCAGTTCTAACTGTTGCTTCCTGACCTGCATACAGATTTCTCAAGAGGCAGGTCAGGTGGTCTGGTATGTGCATCTCTTTCAGAATTTTCCAGAGTTTATTGTGATCCACACAGTCAAAGGCTTCGGCATAGTCAATAAAGCAGAAATAGATGTTTTTCTGGAACTCTCTTGCTTTTTCCATGATCCAGCAGATGTTGGAAATTTGATCTCTGGTTCCTCTGCCTTTTCTAAAACCAGCTTGAACATCAGGGAGTTCACAGTTCACGTATTGCTGAAGCCTGGCTTGGAGAATTTTGAGCATTACTTTACTAGTGTGTGAGATGAGTGCAACTGTGCAGTCGTTTGAGCATTCTTTGGCATTGCCTTTCTTTGGAATTGGAATGAAAACTGAACTTTTCCAGTCCTGTGGCCACTGCTGAGTTTTCCAAATTTGCTGGCATAGTGAGTGCAGCACTTTCACAGCATCATCTTTCAGGATTTGAAAGAGCTCAACTGGAATTCCATCACCTCCACTAGCTTTGTTCGTAGTGATGCTTCCTAAGGCCCACTTAACTTCCCATTCCAGGATATCTGGCTCTAGATGAGTGATCATACCATCGTGATTATCTGGGTCATGAAGATCTTTTTTGTAGAGTTCTTCTGTGTATTCTTGCTACCTCTTCTTAATATCTTCTGATTCTCTTAGATCCATTCCATTTCTGTCCTTTATTGTGCCCATCTTTGCATGAAATGTTCCCTTGGTATCTCTAATTTTCTTGAAGAGATCTCTAGTCTTTCCCATTCTATTCTTTTCCTCTATTTCTTTGCATTGATCGCGAAGAAGGCTTTCTATCTCTTCTTGGTATTCTTTGGAACTCTGCATTCAGATGCTTATATCTTTCCTTTTCTCCTTTGCTTTTTGCCTCTCTTCTTTTCACAGCTATTTGTAAAGCCTCCCCAGACAGCCATTTTGCTTTTTTGCATTTCTTTTCCATGGGGATGGTCTTGATCCCTGGCTCCTGTACCATGTCACAAACCTCATTCCGTAGTTCATCAGGCACTCTATCAGATCTAGGCCCTTAAATCTATTTCTCACTTCCACTGTATAATCATAAGGGATTTGATTTAAGTCATACCTGAATGGTCTAGCGGTTTTCCCTACTTTCTTCAATTTAAGTCTGGATTTGGTAATAAGGAGTTCATGATCTGAGCCACAGTCAGCTCCTGGTCTTGTTTTTGTTGACTGTATAGAGCTTCTCCATCTTTGGCTGCAAAGAATATAATCAATCTGATTTTGGTGTTGACCGTCTGGTGATGTCCATGTGTAGAGTCTTCTCTTGTGTTGTTCGAAGAGGGTGTTTACTATGACTGGTGCATTTACTTGGCAAAACTCTATTAGTCTTTGCCCTGCTTCATTCCACATTCCAAGGCCAAATTTTCCTGTTACTCCAGGTGTTTCTTGAGTTCCTACTTTCGCATTCCAGTCCCCTATAATGAAAAGGACATCTTTTTGGGGTGTTAGTTCTACAAGGTCTTGTAGGTCTTCATAGAACCATTCAACTTCAGCTTCTTCAGGGTTACTGGTTGGGGCATAGACTTGGATAACTGTGATATTGAATGGTTTGCCTTGGAGACGAACAGATATCATTCTGTTGTTTTTGAGATTGCATCCAAGTACTGCATTTCGGACTCTTGTTGACCATGATGGCTACTCCATTTCTTCTGAGGGATTCCTGCCCGCAGTAGTAGATATAATGGTCATCTGAGTTAAATTCACCCATTCTAGTCCATTTTAGTTCTCTGATTCCTAGAGTGTCGACGTTCACTCTTACCGTCTCTTGTTTGACCACTTCCAATTTGCCTTGATTCATGGACCTGACATTCCAGGTTCCTATGCAATATTGCTCTTTACAGCATCAGACGTTGCTTCTATCACCAGTCACATCCACAGCTGGGTATTGTTTTTGCTTTGGCTCCGTCTCTTCATTCTTTCTGGAGTTATTTCTCCACTCATCTCCAGTAGCGTGTTGGGCACTTACTGACCTGGGGAGTTCCTCTTTCAGTATCCTATCATTTTGCCTTTTCATACTGTTCATGGGGTTCTCAAGGCAAGAATACCAAAGTGGTTTGCCATTCCCTTCTCCAGTGGACCACATTCTGTCAGCCCTCTCCACCATGACGCGCCTGTCTTGGGTTGCCCCGCGGGCATGGCTTAGTTTCATTGAGTTAGAAAATGCTGGTTTTAGAAAAGGCAGAGGAACCAGAGATCAAATTTCCAACATCTGCTGGATCATGGAAAAAGCAAGAGAGTTCCAGAAAAACATCTATTTCTGCTTTATTGACTATGCCGAAGCCTTTGACTGTGTGGATCACAATAAACTCTGGAAAATTCTGAAAGAGATGCACATACCAGACCACCTGACCTGCCTCTTGAGAAATCTGTATGCAGGTCAGGAAGCAACAGTTAGAACTGGACGTGGAACAACAGACTGGTTCCAAATAGGAAAAGGAGTACGTCAAGGCTGTATATTGTCAGTCTGCTTATTTAACTTATATGCAGAGTACATCATGAGAAACGCTGGGCTGGAAGAAGCACAAGCTGGAATCAAGATTGCCAGGAGAAATATCACTAACTTCAGATATGCAGATGACACCACCCTTATGGCAGAAAGTGAAGAGGAACTAAAAAGCCTCTTGATGAAAGTGAAAGAGGAGAGTGAAAAAGTTGGCTTAAAGCTCAACATTCAGAAAACGAAGATCATAGCATCTGGTCCCATCACTTCATGGGAAATAGATGGGGACACAGTAGAAACAGTGTCAGACTTTATTTTTGTGGAGCTCGAAAATCACTGCAGATGGTGACTGCAGCCATGAAATTAAAAGACGCTTACTCCTTGGAAGAAAAGTTATGACCAACCTAGATAGCATATTCAAAAGCAGAGACATTACTTTGCCAACTAAGGTCCGTCTAGTCAAGGCTATGGTTTTTCCTGTGGTCATGTATGGATGTGAGAGTTGGACTGTGAAGAAGGCTGAGCGCCAAAGAATTGATGCTTTTGAGCTGTTGTGTTGGAGAAGACTCTTGAGAGTCCCTTGGACTGCAAGGAGATCCAACCAGTCCATTCTGAAGGAGATCAGCCCTAGGATTTCTTTGGAAGGAATGATGCTAAAGCTGAAGCTCCAGTACTTTGGCCACCTCATGTGAAGAGTTGACTGATTGGAAAAGCGTCTGATGCTGGGAGGGATTGGGGGCAGGAGGAGAAGGGGATGACAGAGGATGAGATTGCTGGATGGCATCACTGACTTGATGGACGTGAGTCTGGGTGAACTCCGGGGTTGGTGATGGACAGGGAGGCTTGGCGTGCTGCGATTCATGGGGTTTCAAAGAGTCGGACACGACTGAGCAACTGAACTGAACTGAACTGTGGTTCTAGTGTGATTAGATTGACTAGTTTTCTGTGAGTATGGTTTCAGTGTGTCTGCTCTCTGATGCCCTCTTGCAACACCTACCATCTTACTTGGGTTTCTCTTACCTTGGGCCTGCGGTATCTCTTCACAGCTGCTCCAGCGAAGCACAGCAGCTGCTCCTTACCTTGGACAACGGTTATCTCCTCACCGCTGCCCTTCCTGACCTTCAGCGTGGTATAGCTTCTCTAGGCCCTCCTGTGCCCGCGCAGCCACAGCTCCTTGGACGTGCGGTTGCTCCTCCCAGCCGCCCCCACTGACCTCGGACACAGGATGGCTTCTCCTAGCTGCCCTTGGCCTCGGATGCGGGGTAGCTCCTCTCGGCTGTTCCTGCGCCGTCGCAGCCTGGCACTCTCGGCCGCTGCCCCTGACCTTGGACGTGGGGTAGCTCCTCTCACCCGTGCTTAGTGCACCGGTCTAGGTTGGTCATAACTTTCTGTCTAGGTTGGTCATAACTTTCCTTCCAAGGAGTAAGCGTCTTATAATTTCATGGCCGCAGTCACCATCTGCAGTGATTTTGGAGCCCAGAAAAATAGAGTCTGACACTGTTTCCACTGTTTCCCCATCTATTTGCCATGAAGTGATGGGACCGGATGCCATGATCTTCGTTTTCTGAATGTTGAGCTTTAAGCCAACTTTTTCACTCTCCTCTTTCACTTTCATCAGGAAGCTCTTTAGTTCTTCACTTTCTGCCATAAGGGTGGTGTCATCTGCATATCTGAAGTTAGTGATATTTCTCCTGGCAATCTTGATTCCAGCTTCTGCTTCCTGCAGCCCAGCATTTCTCATGATGTACTCTGCATATAAGTTAAATAAGCAGACTGACAATATACAGCCTTGATGTACTCCTTTTCCTGTTTGGAACCAGTCTGTTGTTCCATGTCCATTCGAACCGTTGCTTCCTGACCTGCATACAGGTTTCTTAAGAGGCAGGTCTGGTGGTCTGGTATTCCCGTCTCTTTCAGAATTTTCCAGAGTTTATTGTGATCCACACAGTCAAAGGCTTTGGCATAGTCAATAAATCAACCAAGCCATAAAGCTGGGTAGGGCTGCAGTGTTCCACTGTGTGTAGAAGTGATACAGCCATACTCAAAACAGAAATTACATGACTTGCACTGATGATGACACTAATGACCTCATGGGTGGTTCCTTATGCTTGACTGATAGGCCTGATACTTACCTGGGCTGATGCAATATGTGTTAGAGCTGGCCATAAAAGGACTGCTGCCACTTACAGTCCTACTTAGGAGTGGCCCTGAATGACACTGGTGAAGGGAAATCTGCCCAGTGTACAGACTTGTGAACTCTATGTTTATTTTTCACTTTGTGTGAAAGGAGAGGTGGTTTGAGGCATAGTTATATACTGACATTTGGGCATAGCCAAAAGTCTTGTTTGTTTCATCATGGCCTTAAGAAAATAAAACTAGAATACAGAGGATGTGGAGGTCTGGGTAGATAATATATACATGGACACTGACATTCACAGGAGAACATGTGCAGAGCGGGCTCTTGACAACTAGGTACACAGAAAGACAGTCCTATGAATTTTAGCTGGCCTCTCTGTTCACTGTTTCAGTACTTGATATTGGGCTCATGAAGAGACTGGCCCTTGTAACAGAGATGAAGTCTATGCATGAACCCAACAATACGGGCTTTCTCTCACCAAGGATATCTTACTGTCTCTTCTGATTGCCCAACCACCGGGTAGCAGAGACTAATTCTGAGCCCTAGATAAGGGTACTATTCCTTAGGAAAACCAAGCAGCCACCTGTTGGCACATTAATTACATTGGACCTCCTTGATTGGGGCATCAAATTGATGTACTGGAATTAACACAGATTCCGTATATGTTCTGCCTTAACTGCAGTATTTCCACTAATACCATCTGAGACTTTACAGAATTCTTTACCTCTTAAAATGATATCCCCGCAGCATTGCCTTAGAAAACAGGCATACCTGAGTAAAAGGAGATGTGAAGATGGGCAGGTGAACTCACGTCCTTGAGAATCACTTATTTTACCAAGTACCCTATCACAGGAGCAGACAACTTCCTGTCAAAAACTAACAAAAAACAGTGGAATGGCCTGTGGCAGTTTCAGCCTGAGGACAGACAGCACCTCAGGAGGTTGTAGCACTTTACTTCAGGATGTGGGATATGCACTGAACTATGGTCAGTGTGCTTCCCTGCTGGCTCAGTGGTAAAGAACCCGCCCGCCAATGCAGGAGACATGATTCGACCCCTGCATTGGAAAGATCCCCTGGGGAAGGAGATGGCAACCCACCCCAGCATTCTTGCCTGGAGAATCCCACGGACAAAGGAGCCTGGTGGGCTACAGTCCATGGGGTCGCAAAAGAGTCGGACACGACTTAGTGACTGAACAACGACAAAATGGTCAATGTATGGTGCTATGTCTCCCCAGAACTAGAATCCACAGGTATAAAAACCAGGATGTAAAAGCAGAGGTAGGCTCTCTCATCATCACTGTCAGTGACTCACTAATGGAATTTATTTCTCCTGTTCCTGAAACTGTTGACTCTGTTAGGTCAGAAGTCTTGGAAGGGTTGGAGAAGGATGCAGGCTTCCACCCATTTGGAAGTTGTGACTAATACTGTGGAGTCACTTGGGGTTTCTTGTTCTAGTGAACAAGCAGGTAAAGAATGAGCTAATGTACTGACTGGGGTAATGAACTGATTATCAGATGAAGCTAGAGTTGCTACAACCCAGTGAGAACAGAACCTAGGAGAGGCACTGGAACATCTCTTACTATTTCCATGTCTGTTAAATATCAATGGGAAATTACAGGTACCATAACCCAACAGAGACAAGACAACCCACCATGACAAGATCCTCAGTCGCCCTAGGATCCAAGGCCTAAACCAATCAGTCCCTTGGAGATCCTGGCTTCTGTCATCGTTTGTAATCTCCAGTGAGGCACCAAGACACAGAACATGGGATCAGGCTTCCCCAGCAATTACCCAAAGGGGTTTTTCCTTCTTCCTCTGTCTTAATTCCTTTTGCCTACACTCTTAACTATTCTGGGACTGTACCTCACAAAAATAAATAAATACATTTTAAAAGATGAGTAATTAAGGTATGCCTCAGTCACCAATTGCTAGAATACTCAGGTAAAGACAGTATTCTCTCTCAATTTATATTCATTAGGTTACTCAATCATTTTAGGGCTGTCCAATCAAAATGAGACATCCAGAGCAGTCCGATATAAATATTGTGTAATAATCCAAAGTAATTAAAAGATATCTGGAATCCGACTCTTTGCGACCCTGTGGACTGTAGCCCACCAGGCACCTCCGCCCATGGGATTCTCCAGGCAAGAATACTGGAGTGGGTTGCCATTTCCTTCTCCAGGGAATCTTCCCGGTGCAGGGACTGAACCCAGGTCTCATCTCCCGCATTGCAGGCAGACGCTTTAACCTCCGAGCCACCAGGGAAGCCCAATTAAAAAATATCTAGTAGTCACATTTTAAAAAGTAAAAAGAGAGCTTCCCTCGTGGTTCAGTGGTTAAGAATCTGCCTTGCAACGCAGGGGACACTGGTTTGATCCCTGGTCCAGGAAGATCCTACATGGCACGAGGCAACTAAGCTCGTGTGCCACAACTACTGAGCCTGGAGTCTGGAGCGCAAGAGCCACAGCTACCAAAGCGCATGTCCCTAAAGCCTGTGCTCGGCAACAAAAGAAGCCACTGCAAGGAGAAGCCCGCGCACCGCACCAGAGAGTAGCCCCTGCTCGCTACAGCTAAAGCCCATGCACAGCCGCAAAGACCCAGCGCAGTCAAAAATAAATGTAAATATTTTTAAAAAGTAAAAAAGGAAACAGGTGACATTTTCATAATCTTATATAAACTAATACAGTAAAATATTATTTTAACATATTCAATATGCTGTGATTATTGAGTATTTTACATTCTTTTTTCACACTCAGACTTCAAAATCTATCATAAATTTTATACTTACAGCGTATCTCACTTTGTAAAAAATATTTACTTTATTTATTTGACTGTGCCAGGTCTTAGTAGCATGCACCGCACAAGATCTGGTTCCCCAACCAGGGACTGAATCTGAGCCCCCTGCATTGGGAGTCTGGAATCTTAGCCACTGGACCCCCAGGGAAGTTCCTCACCCATCTCAGCTTTGATCTATATTCAATTTCATAAATTTTGCAGTGAAAAGATTCACATACCAAATTTGTTTTGGAATATTGGATGATAATTCTCTGATATTTCTGAACATATTGTGAATAGTGGCACTTGATTTTTTTTCTCCTAGACAATCTTTTCATAAAGGATGTTTGTATATCAAACAGCTCTGGAAGAACACCCATGTTCTAACTTGTGTAGTCAGAGAGCAAATTATTTCTTTTTCTTTTTGTTTTGCTTAGGCCCTCAATGAATTGGATGATGTCAGTTCAGTTCAGGGAGGACAGTCTGATTTACTGAGTCTACAGATTCAAATGCTGATTGCTTTTGCAAAGACCCTCATCAAATCACCCAGATATAATGTTTAACCAGTTACCTGGGCATCCTATGCCGCATAAAATTAACCATTACAGTGCACAGTTCAGTGAGTTTTGGCAAACATACATACTTGTGTAATCACACCCGGATTAAGATACAGAACATTTCATTCTAGAAAGTTCTCCCGTGCTTCTCTCCAAATTCTTCCCATTCCAGGTGATGGCTACTCCATTTCTAGAGCCATCGTTTAATTTTGTGTCTTCTTGGATGTCATGCAGATAGAATCACACACTGTTTTTCTTTTTTTTTAATTTCTTTTGATCAACACTGTTTTTCAGACTTATCCGTGTTACTCACCCTTATTCTTGAAGGATATTTTCCTTGGTATACAATTCTAGGGTGATAAATATTTCTTCTCAGCATATTGAAGTTAATATTACACTATCTTCTGTTTCCATTGTTGACAAATCTTCCATTTTTACTCTTCAGTCAATCTACCTGTTGATGTGTGTGTGTGTGTGCGCTCACACACACACTTTTATTTGCAGAGGAAATGGCAGCTCTGTATGGACCCCTGGACTGTAGGTGGGCTGTACACAGCCCTCCAGGCTGTTCAGGTGTGTAACCCTCCAGGCCACAAAAAGCAAACCATATAGGATCTTTGATTTCCATGTCAAGGGGACTGCAAAAAGTTTATCACCTGGCCAAGGCTGCAAGGTCACAGATGAAATTTCAGTTACTTTATTTTTAAAAATTTCTGGAAGTACTGCTTTTGGTTATTTTTCAAATATGATTTGTCATTTTTTATAGTCTCTTGCTCTTTATTCATGTTTGAAACTTTTATTTCTGGCACAACGGTTAAGAGGAAAGACTGGAATTTCATTACCTGGATTTAAATCCTAACTTCTGCCATTAACCTTGGGTAAGTCATTTATCCTCTTTGTTCTTCAGTTTCCTCATCTGTAAAGCAGAGATAATCATGTAAGAATATGTTTGTTAATAAGTATATAAATTTGTTGATAATAAACATGTGTAAGTAATAAGTATATGCTTGTAATGAGAATTAGAAGTTAAGAATTCAGAACAGTTCTTGGCACCTAAAAAGTATTACATGAGTGCTGGCTTCTGCTTTTTGTGGCTGATTATTTTGACAGGAAATTCATACAACATGAGATTAACTATTTAAAAATGTATAATTCAGTGGCATTTAGTGTGTTCACAATGGTGTACAATCATCACCTCTAAGTTCCAAGGTACTGTACTTTTATCATTCACAAGGGAGACCTCATACCCATTAAGCAGTCAGTCCTCATTCTTTTCCATGACCCCCACCCCGATCCGTGGCACACATAAATCTGACTTTTGTCAGATTTATTAATAAATTTAACTATTCTAGATATTCATAGAAATATAATCATACAATATATTTCCTTTTATGTCTGGCTTCTTTCATTTAGTGACATGTTTTTAAGATTCACCTATGTTGTAACATGTATCAGCACAACACTCCTTTTTATGGCTGAATAATGTCACTGGATGGGTATATCACAATTTGTTTATTCACTCATCTGTTGTTTCCATCTTTGACTATTGTGAATAATGCTGTGAACATTCATGTATAAATATTTATTTGAATATCTGTTTTTAATTCTTTTGGGTATATATTTGGAGTGGAATTGCTAGGTCATATGGTTATTCTGTTTAATTTTTTTAGAAATTAGCTAACTGCTTTCCATAGAAGCTCTATCATCTTACAGTCCCACCAGCAATGTACAAATGGCTCCAGAGTCTCCAAATCCTCAAGAACACTAATTTTCCATATTTAAAAAGTTATAGCTATCCCAGTGTGAAGTGGTACCTGATTATGGTTTTGATTTGCATTTCTCTAATAACCAATGATGTTGAGCATCTTTTACACATTTGCTGGCCACTTTTGTTTGGAGAACTCTTCTATTCAAATCTTTTGCCCATTTTTAAATTGGATTACTTACCTTTTGGTTGAGTTTTAAGGATTCTTTATGTATTCTGGATATTAGACACTTACCAGATATGTCATTTGCAAATACTTTCTCCTATCCTTTGTCTTTTTATTTTGATAGTATACTTTGATACACAGATGTTTAAAATTTTGGGCAAGTCCAATTTATCTATTCTTTTTCATTGCTTGTGCTTTTGGTATCATTTCTAAGAATTTATTGCTCAATCCAAACTGAAAAAAGGGTATTCCTTTTTTGTTCCAAGAGTTTTATGTAATTTTAGGTCTTTCACTAAGGACTTTGATCCATTTTGTTAATTTTTGTATATAATGTAAGGTAGGAGCCCAAATTTGTTTTTTTACATGTTAATATTCAGTTGTCTCAGCACCATTTGTTGAAGAGACTCTTCACTCCTCATGAGACTATTCACCATGAGTGGTCTTGGCATCCTGTTGACCACAAGATGTATATGAGTTTATTTCTGAATTCTCAATTATATTCCATTGTCCTATAAGTTTATCTTCATGCTAGTATCATACTGCTTTGATTTCTGTAGCTTTGTAATAAATTTTGAAATTAGGAAGTATGAGTCCTCTTTTTTTTTCACATTTTTTGTACTCCTTTGTAATTCCATTTCTGTAAAAACAATCACTGGGATTTTAATAGGGATTGCATTGAATCTGTAGATTGCTTTGGGGATCATTGCCATCTTAACAATAACAAATCTTATAATCCATGAACACAGATGTTGTTGTTGTTTAGTTGCTAAATCATGTCTGACTCTTTGTAACCCCCTGGACTGCAGCATGCCAGGCTTCCCTGTCTTTCAGTCTCCCAGGGTTTGCTCACATTCATGTGCATTGAGTTGGTGATGCTGTCAAACCATTTCATCCTCTGCCTTCTCCTTTTGACTTTAATCTTTCCCAGCATCAGTGTCTTTTCCAATGTGTCTGCTCTTCCCATCAGGTGACCAAAGTTTTGGAGCTTCAGCATCAGTCCTTCCAGTGAATATTCAGGGTTGATTTCCTATAGGATTGACTGGTTTGATCTTGATGCACAAGACTCTCAAGAGTCCTCTCCAGCACCACAATTCAAAAGCATCAATTCTTCTGCACTCAGCCTTCTTTATGCTCCAACTCTCACATCCATACATGAGGACTGGAAAAACCATAGCTTTGACTAGACTGACCTTTGTCGGCAAAGTAATGTCTCTGCTTTTTAATATGCTGTCTAGGTTGGTCATAGCTTTTCTTCCGAGGAGCAAGTGTCTTTTAATTTCATGGCTGCAGTCAACTATCTGCAGTGGTTTTGGAGCCCAAGAAAATAAAATGTCACTGCTTCCACTTTCCCCCCTTCCATTTGCCATGAAGTGATGGGACCAGATACCATGATCTTCGTTTATTAAATGTTGAGTTTTAAACAGCTTTTCACTTTCTTCTTACACCCTCAAGAGGCTCTTTAGTTCATCTTCACTTTCTGTCATTAGAGTGTTATCATCTTCATACCTATCATACCTATCTATCAAGGTTGTTGGTATTTCTCTTGTTGATCTTGATTCCAGCTTGTGCTTTATCCAGCTCAGCATTTCGCATGATGTGCTCTGCATGTAAGTTAAATAAACAGGGTGACAATATACAGCCTTTTCCTACGTACTCCTTTCCCAAGTTTGAATCAGTAGGTTGTTCCGTGTCTGGTTCTAATTGTTGCTTCTTGACCTGTATACCTGAACACTGGATGTCTTTCCATTTATTTAGGACTTTAATTTTTTTAGAAATATTTTGTAGTTTGCAGTATACAAGTTTTGCTGCTTCCTTGGTTAAATTTATTCCTAAGTATTTTATTGTTATAAATGGAATTATTTTATTAATTTCATTTTGTAATTCTTCATTGCTACTTATAGTAGAAATACAACTGGGTTTCCTGGTGGCTTAATGGTTAGGATTTCAGGCTTTCGCTGCCAAGGCCTAGGTTCCACCCCTGGTTGGGGAACTGAGATCATGCAAGCTGCGCAACTCAGAAAAAAAAAATACAACTAATTTGTGTTGATTTTGTATCCTATAATTTTGCTGAATTATTGGCTCTAATAATTTATATTTTTTCTGTCATCTGGAAAGGAAGAAAATTTTACTTTAAATTTGTATGATCTGATGTTTTTAATGTCTGAAACTTTTGCACATCAGTTCCTACTCATGGTGCAGTACTAAGTTCTGTTGTACTTTCTTTTCTGGTTTTTAACTGTGAGCTATTATTGAGTCCCTAGAGTATTTGTTTACTTCCACCAGCACCAGGTTGCTGATTTGGAACAACTTTAAAAAATGTTCTGCTTGGGTTTTCAGACTATCCACGTAGTAAGATTTAGAGCTGCAAATTTTCACAAAGTCAAACTATTATTATATATTCTAAGAGAATATTCTTCTGCCACAAAGAATGAAGATTCAAGACATGCAGACTCACCTGTCTGTATTTGGGTTTATCCTAATTGACACCACTCTTTGGATGTATTTTGGGCTTTGCCAGGGTCATGAAAATGAAAATATACTTCATTTGATTCTTCAAGTGTTCTCAAGATGCTAGCTAGTTTCTGATTATAGCCTGCTTCTTTTGGGTTCCTGGTTTCAATTTGGTTTGGGCTTGAGATTAATAACTTTTTTTTTAAGTGCTTCCCCCTCAGCATGTTTAGTTGCTTTTTCACGTTAAGAGTTGGTCAGTGTAATCATCTATACTGACAGAAATGGAAATGTCCAACCACTCACTGAGATACTTAAGAGTCAAGAAGCATCCATCAATTATAGCCTGCCAGGCTCCTCTGTCCATAAACATTTTCAGGCAATATTAGTTGGGTTAGTTTCCTTCTCCAGGGGATCCTCCCAACCCAGGGATCAAACCCACATCTTCTGCATTGCAGGTGGATTCTTCACCTGCTAAGCCATTGGGGAAGCCTCCATGTTAGGGTGGTTATTACCTAACACTGCCATGGTGCGCTCTACTGTGGCAGTGCTGTTGGTATTTTATGTAGAATAGTTGAGAAAAATCACTGATAGGTTGACATTTGAAACCTAACGATTAAGGAAGAGCGAGCCATATTTTATCTTTGATAATCCCAGGTAAAAGGGAAGAATGATGGCAAACAAGATCTTGAGGTAAGAAAAAGCCCACTGTGTTCAAGCCTCAGCAGAGGCCTGTGTGACTGAGCTGAGGAAGCTGGTGGGGAAGTTATTAGGGATGAAGTGGTGAGAAAAGTCACTTCCAGCCTGTAAACTGCTTTTAGGATTTGGCCTTTATTCTGAATGAGATGAGAAAACATTAGGTTTGGAGCACAGTGATGATGTGATCCAATGTGCTTTAAAAGGAATATGCCTGGTGTTGCATGGATGATAAATTGCTACGAAATGAAAAGGGAGACCACTTAGGTTTTTGCAATAACTCAAGAAACAGTATAGATTTAGACCACATAGACCATCATGGCAGCAGTGAAATGTGGTAAACAGGTAGATTCTGAAAAAAAATTTAGGTAGAACTGACAGAGATGTTTAATTTGCAAGTTTAAGAAACGATGCCTAGGTTTGGGGCAAGTGCAACTGAAATGTTTACACTTACAGAGGCCAAGAGGTAGAAATGTGTGTCTGTGTACAAAAGTCCATCATTCTTTAGAAAGTGAGGTGGATGATGAATAGGAAGCTACACAAGTGTTAAGAACAATGGCTGGTAATCATATGGTAATGTTTAACTGTTCTTAAGCAACTAGGGATATCAAAGTATTTCATTGTTTGGCCTTACTTGATAATATTCAAATCTGACAGGGTAAACAAGGAACCAAGTATACACAGAGGCTCAGACACTAGTATGTAAAAATGAAAAGTAGTTATTTCACAAAACCATTTTCTACAATACAGAAAAAAATTAAAGAGGGCTCTTAAAAAACACATTATTTCATCCAGGACGTCCACAACCTGGCAAGAGAGAATTAACAATGGAATGTTAAATAACATATTCCATGTAATAAAGCAACTATCAGGAACACTGTGTATCAGAATCATTTAAAATTTTTTTCAAAATGAGGCCAAGAAAGGAAATGAGTAGTTAGCAGGGTTGTAGAAAAGGATGTGTAACAGTGATTTACTGGGAACCTGGAGGTGGGGGTGGGGACAGCCAACAGTAAGCTTCCTAGCCTTTTGTGAACTTTTTCATCTTTTAACAGAATACTTCGGGAGTGGGAGAGGCTGTCACCTTTCAAAATTCTGGTCCAAATACTTTAACATTTATTTTTCCTTTACAGCAGGGGAGTACAAAAAGTTTTGTTACCTTACGGTATGTTTAGTATCTGTTCAATTCAGTGAAGACACCAAATACCCTTAATGTAACATCTTACCTTTCAACCCTCTCATTCTCCCAAAAGTTGCTTCAGCCAGAGTATGACCAGGGCTCAAATCCATGTTCAGCTATCTATCTAGCCAAGACTTAGCAGAAAACTAGCACCTGGTTACTTTTTAAACACTTCTTGGCTTTTAGTTGAATCACATTTCTCAGAATAAAGTCCTATCTGTTAAGACTGCTACTTAAAATTAGTTCATTCCAGGATATAAATAATACATTAAGTAAACGTAAATCAACCTATGGCATAATTCAAATATGAAGTATGTTAGAAATTTAACACTTGGGCATATATATGTTCTTACAGCCATGAAAGAAGAGTAAAATAATCATAGGGTCAAAGTATTACTGCTGAAGTCTATTACAAGGGAGAGCAAAGAAGAGACTTCCAAGACCACTTTAATGGCTTCTTCAAACAGGCCACTGTGTCATTTGTTTCCGAATCAGTAGGCCTGGAGTGGAATTTGATCATTTCCATTTCAAAGAACTTCTCAAATGATAGTGATATTACTCATCTTTGAGAATCCTAAATTCTTTATAGACCACAGTTTTTGTTACAACTGTAAGTTCAAAACAGAACTCACACACAACATTAAGTGTGAATTTCATGTTAGCTGGAATTACCAATTAAGACCAGAGTGTCTTTAAACACAGACTTTAATGGTAACAATTCTTTAAGCTCAGTTAACCTTAGCTATTACAAGTGTTATGCTGATGTCACTATTAGACAATATTTAGTGACTTGCACTGGGTTCCTCATAAAATAGAGACAAATTCACTTAAAACTATAAGCAACAATCATTTAACAGTTTTGTTACGCCAACACAAAACATGGCTAATCTGATCACTTCCAAAATCACTAACACAGGATGGTCAATATCTGAATTATGTCAACTAAACCATTAAAAAAAAAAAGTGAGTGTTTCACTACCCCTGAGACCACCAGTTAACTGTGGTTCATACTTTTTAAAAAATTGTGAGTACACCCACACAAGAAAGCCAAGTAGTTTCTTTTAAATCTGATTATCACATTGCAAACTTGCCCAGGAATGAGTCACTTAGAATGTAATTTTATCATTACGTCAACTGGACTATAATCCTCACAGGTTAAGATAAACAACATAATTTAAAACTGAATTATGCATTAAAAGATGTAAGAAACAGGAAGAACCAAAATCAATTTTTAATGTTAATAATCACTTCAGTGCTATACATGGCACTATTAGTATATATGGGGGAAAGGACAAATTCTTGGATTCTTTTGAAGGTTTCACTGCAGATGATCTCAAGTCCAGTGTTCATACATTCAAAAATGTTGGTTTTCCAGGTACTTTTCCTGTTCTGTTAAACCTGGAGAAGCCTTTATGGCTTGTTCCCTTAGAAGTGACATAGGAAATATAGAAAGCATCAAGTCAAAGATACAGAGAACTGGACACATCTATTAATCATTATCACAGTAGCTTCAGGAAGTCATCTCTATAAAAACTTAAGGGTTATCTGTAGCTAAAAAGGTCAATTTGAAAGCCAAGTAGAATCCAGCTCTGACAAATGTTTTATTCGTGGCTGGTTTTCAAGAAATGATATGCCTACTATAAAAGCTATTATTTTGAGGGAATCTTGTTAATTATCCTAAAAATAGAGCCAAAAAGTTTCTTACCTTGAGGAGGTATCTTACTTATTTGTATTTTGAATCCAACACAGTTTTAACAGTATAATATGTACCCTTGAGTTATTTTTAAAGCAAAGATAGAATGAAATATTCACTCATTGCAAAATGGTATAACTGGATTGATATTTCTCAATGAAATGCTTATTACAGAATTAACAAAGCCAAAACATTTTCGGAAGGCATGCATTTCACTTTCAGTTTAAAGAACCTTAATTCAATAAATCATGTCCAAACTACATATTAAAATGTTTATAAAAATCAAGCTTTAACATTTATTTTATATCTAGCTTTCCACATCTGTGTGCAGACAAGGAGTAAGATTGCACATAAGTGTAAGCAGTGCAAATATGTGTAAGTGGAGAAAAGTCACAGATGTGCTAGAAGTTGAATACAGGACCATAAGAAAGCAATGGACAAATCAAAGAAACTAGGAAAAAATAATAAAACTATAGGGTCAGAATTAGATAGGGTGAAGAATGATAATGCCCTTGTTACTACAGAAATTACGTAAGTGGCACAGACTGCACTTGTCAAACAAAAAATAATCCAATAGCATTGACTTTTATTCATTCATGTTAAGTCACCTGAAATGATATCTGTTGCATTTAAATGCTCATTAATGTAAATGGCTGAACAAATCCATTTTAATGGATATTCAATCCATTAAAAAAACTCAATATCCCACAGTCAGTCACTTCAACAGAGCCTCATGACAACTCCCACACCAAAACAGTATTTTATTTTGTAAATTTTGACCCATTATTACTCCCATGTTATGGTCTTTTCAGCTGTCAAGCGTACAAGGTGAAGAAAAAATTTAGTTAGATGGGGGCTGCACCTGGAAAATAAATTTCTTAAACTCCATATACATGTTTCAAATCTGCTGGGTCCCAAGTCCATCTATGAACTCCCAGGCTGCCAGTATCATGTGCAGCATACTAAAGCTACACTATCTGAATAGCTTATTAATTCTGCATAAATCAGGTCAACCGATGCGTCAACCTGTAACAGACTGCGTACTTTTAACTGAACATGGCAAAATATTCACTCTCTTGAACTTTACATCATCTCTGATGTCAAACAATGAGGCAAATCCCAACAGTATATACAAAAAACAGCTTTGCGTTTACAAAAGATTGTTTCCCATACTGATTAATCCAGGCAGCTAACTCATTGGTTTATGCAACTTTATTGAAGAAAAATAAATCAATTACTAGCAGAGCTATTAGTTGATCACTCATCCATTGACAACTTGCATCATTTATTCAGTGCTATATTAAACAGTGTATTGGAAGATAGATTAACTAATAGCTCCAAGCCTCCTAACAATTTAAATGAAAATTACAAAATGTTTTGAGACCCTATTTTGAAATACAAAGGGTGTTTGACTTCCAATTTCCATTCTCTGTAGAACAAGAACAGGTCATTCCTTTATTGACATGCATAAAATACATCACATTTTCTGTTCTGCTGATGCTATAAATTCAATACCAATTCTCCAGCCATATCAGTTATGAGCATAAAGTATATCATGTAACCTCAAATCTCTAACGGTGGAAGGCTTAAACAAGAATGGATGCTGCTAGAATAATGCTGCTTCCTTTGATGTGACAACTCAGCATCCATTTCCCTCCCTCTCAGATGATTCTTCAGCATGTTAGAGCAGTGAGGAATGGTTTTAGTCTCATAACCAAGTTAGAGTGAAGACATTGGCCACATAATACACATGCTCCATTTTTTTTTAAAAAATTCTGAATCTTGGGCAACTGTTCTCTTGTAACTACTTTACAGTTTCTAAAAGCAGTTATTGTCCAAAGCTGGAAGAACTTAAGTCTTCTCAGATGAGCATGTGAATGAATGGAGGGAGGTAAACAAAAATAAAATTAAAAAAGATGAGGTCTGATAGGGGAGCAGCCGGATAAGAAAATCAAAAAAGGAACAGTAATTTAAAGTTTATTCCAGCTATAATGCAGGTTATTCTGACTTTAAGGTAGCATCACATGGCATACTTCTGAGTCCATTCCCGAGATATTCTGTTGTACCTGTAAATAAAAAAGATGTTATTTAAAAATTTAAAATAATTCTTAATACTTAAAAGGTAAGGAAAGAGTATTTTACTTCTAGACTTATCATGGAGTCATCTTCAATGGCTACAATTAGGATAAAGCCAACAAGGAAGAAAAAGCACTGGTACTCAAAGCACTGTAGGAAACAAGATCCTTACGCTTCAATACAGTGTCCTAATCAAAGTAATACTTTAATAAACATATGGATAGGCTAGCAAAAATCAAAGACCTTTTTTCTCTCCTACTACTGAGCTAATGGTCTATTAGAAATTTTACAATTAGTATACATTCCAACAAATGTTAACCATTTTTTTACAATTTGCCATGGACCTATTATCAGAATAGTGCACTTATCTGTAGATCTATAGAAACTCCCATGAAAGCCAGACTGAGCAAACATTTTTATCTGAATCCTGGACTTCATGATAATTTACTTCACCCTGGATATTACCTAAAAGAAAATGCCTTTGAGACTTCAGTACAGGTAAATTAAGACACTGGGGAAGATGATAAAAAAGCAGTAATTTTCAAGAGGAGGTGGGCTGTGAATTATATGTGCTAATCAAAATCACCTGTTACTTTTAAAGGGTAGTGATTGGCAATTAACAAACCCCACTTGAGACCTGATGGATGAAACTAGTAAGGAGTACAAGTGGGGGCATCTTTGTTTAAAATGATCAACAGGTAATTCATACACAAGCAAGGATATTTACTACTGAGGAAGATCACTAATATTGATAAAATGCTATCAATTTCTCCCTGTATTACTACCATGCCATAGACTACTTACCAGAACAAAAATTATAGTGATAACCTTAAGAAAGGAATATCTAAAAGGACATAGGAGAACTGATTTATAGTTACAGTCTGACCTCTATAAAAATATTAACTTCGTTTCAAACCAAGAACTAAACATAGTTCAACCGTTTTTCTAACTTTAAGTTCTTTCTCTACCAATTCGTGGTTACCTCACTTAAGGATACCTCTCAGAAAGCCAGCACTTTAAAACAAAGGTTTCATTTAGCATACAGGTAGCCACAAAGAATAGCTGACACTAATGCATGCTTGTCAGTAATGAACATTTAGTACAGATAGTGAGGCTTAAAAAAGTGTTTATCCCTTACATTATTATCTCTTGGCAAAATTTTAACTAAGTCACCACATTCCATATAGTATTGAAGTTTAAAATATACCAATTTTAAAAGTTAAAATTTAAATACTATAGTAATTTGAAAAAGATACTGAGATTTTCATTTCTTACTGGTGCTATATAAACTCTGTTTCGCCATGCAAAAATACTCTCAAGCAATAATGACTGCTGGGTGTACTTTCACGCTAAACAAGAGATCAAGCAGTTAAGTGTACCGTTTTCAGAAACTGCCACATCAGTTACCTTTGGTTAGTTGATACAGTGCCTTAACGCATGCAGCACTCATGTGCTGGCAGTACCATGAATAAGCGCACCATATTGTGCAGATCCTCTTACCCTACAACATAGCGTATTTCTCTGTCCACTCTCTTGCTAACCTATTGTACCTAATTGAACAAGTATACTGAGCGTTAATTATAACATAAGGAAATTATAATGGTAAAGTTGTACATAAAGAATTCAATATATAAAATATTTAGACCAAATTTTTACAACAGTACCAATATTTCTCTCTTGTTTTAAATGTGATTGGGGTGAAGAAAAAATACCTTTCTTCCTCAAACTTAAAAGTGACAAACTGCTGAACATGTTAGAAAAAGAAAACATAACCTAGTAAATTAAAGAACAACAACAACAAAAAGCCAATCACATTTAAGTAACTAGCTTCTGCACATTTCAACTACCATCTTACCGGAAATAAGCATCAAGTCTCCTTGGCATCATGCCACAACTTACAGCAAAGTATATAATACTAACTCATTAAGAAAAGCCACTTTTTATGTTGTTTTCTCAAATTACTACATACTTACTTATCTCTGTCTGTTTTATAGATCCGTGCAATCTCTGGCACTAGGGGGTCATCTGGGTTTGGATCACATAGCAGTGAACAAATGGATAAAAGAACTAGAAGAAAACAAATGTCTGTTACCCACAACTGGGAATTTGGTTGAATAAAAGTATTTAAAAACAAGTATTATAATATAAACCTCAATCCTCAAAAGAGGATTAGTTTCTATCTCAATTTCCATAAGACAAAGCTTTACAAAGATTTTGACTCATACAAGACAAGTTCCTGGTAGTTAAGAGATCCTAAAAATAGATATTTGTTAGCTAGTTTACTGACTAGATACAAAAATCTGCCAAATTCAGAAGTTCTGAGATAGTGAAATGATACCGTATTTACTTATATTACTTTTTCTTTTGCTATGCCACGTTGAATGCGGGAACTCCTGACCAGGGACCGAACCTGTATCCTCTACAGTGAAGTGTGGAGTCCCATCCACTGGACCACCAGGGACTTCTCTCTATGAACCTTCTGAAATAGTCAAGTGGAGTTTCTTGGTAATGGCTGGAGGGAAGTGGGGGTGGTGGTGGGGACTTTGAATAAGAGTACAGCTATGCAATATATGCTTAGCTGTTTAGCTTGATAAAATAATCCATTTTCTGTCCTACTCTCGGGGGAGTTTCACAAAAACACCCAACTGCCCCAATGACTACAGGTTTTATCTCCCAGAATTTATAAGGTAGAGACCATATCCAAGAATTCTGGTTAAATTAAAAAAAAAAACACACAAAAACACCAAGATCTACTACTGAGTAGTTCTCCAGCTACAGCTCTCACTCTGACCTATTCAAAACATTAACTTAAAAGATGTAAAGCATCATTAGGAATATGTATCTAATTCATTGTGAATACGAATTATGTGCCACTGTGCAAAGTTTTATAAAAAGTTTATGACATAAAAGCTTAATGTGGTTATGACAATCCTTGAAGATAATAACAATACCATGAAAAAAAAAATACATTATCATAGAAAATAGAACTTTAAACTCAAGTGCAGGATCAGAAATAAAACTAAATCTGCATTTACAGAAACAGTGTTCAGTATTACAGTGCATTCCCAATGATGGTAAAACCAAACAAACCTGGAAAATAGTATTAAAGTCTTCTTCATACCAGGTGCCTGGTGTTAAGAGAAAAGAAAAGACCTGAAAAGAAACTTGAATGTATCCTGGGGGGTAAAAAATGGGCCTAAAATAATGCTGCACCTAAAAGAACGACAGCAGCATTTACCCAAATTGTCCCCACTCCCCACACAAAAGTGCTTCTGATTAATCAAAAAAAATTCTGGGAATGCTAGACAGTCCCTTCAAAGAGATTCAAATGCACTGTACAAAGACACAAAAGGCTTGATGTCCTGACTTAACAAATGAATGAACAAACAAAACCTGTTTCACTTTGCATTTACCACACTTCTAAAAATAAAACTTTTTGTAAAACACTATTAACTATTTCAGGAAATAATCTGGGGAATGCTACATTAAGTATTCAGCCAAAAAATGAGAATGCTTCAAGTTAGCTGCTATCCTCAAATATCTGAAATTCAGTCATAATTAGCAACATTAAAAACTCATTTTGTGTACTAAGGAATGCTAATAAGCCAGCATCAAAAACTGAATATCACTAAAAGGCAGACTTCCTTCTCATTAAGTAGCTGTGTGGTAGGTGATTTTTATTTATGGGGTAAAAGTGACATAAAAGCCACCAGAGTTGTTTGAAAGAGATGGAGAGATATTCCATCTGGAACATCAATGTGGAAACTAGACAACCTATTAAAAATGCCACAAAACAGATCGCTTTTAAAGTAGAAGAGCAGAATTTATCTGGAGACCTTTCCCAAGACTATGCATTTTAGACTATTATTAGATAGGAAACAACCTACCATGATACATGAAAACTAAAGGTTTCTTAAAAAGATTTTTTATCTAAAAAATAAGAAACACAGGAAAATGAAATCAGAATTTTCCCATAAGAAACCTCAAGTTCAAAAGCTCTTTTAACTTTAGGTATACCATTTTTGCTAAATGGCAACAAATGAGTGAGATGTACAAGTGGCTTGGGATTGAAAAATATACTAAGAAAGCTATTAAATGCTGCTATTGTTATTTGCAAATACTGCCCCCCTCCATCTGAATGTTAACTTCTTCCCACAAAATCTTTAATCAATACTAAGAGCAAAAAGGATGTAACTTCTTGTTCCTTTTCCCATCTTTATCAAAAAGCTGGCACTATAAAAATACTTAGGTAAGTCAGCTCAAAAATGAAACTCCTTTAACTATTAGAAAAATCAAAGCCGCTAGTATTTTACCTTTAGAAATAGTTAAAGCAGGAGACCACTGTGATCTTAGAATATCGAGACAAATGCTGCCATTACTGTTAATATTTGGATGATAAATTCTTGTTGTAAATGCAACCTAAAATTAAAAAACAACTTTATTTTTCCCAAATAAAAACAAGCATTGTAAACTTTGGCAAAAAATTATAGCTACACTTAAAATAGTTAAAAATTTTAAAAATCTAATAGCTAAAGTTATACACATAAAAATATCTATATTCTGACCAAGATCCTTCAGGGGCTTCTTTTTAATTAAAATGGAAAATATAACTATGTGGCAAAAATTTTATTATCAGTGATATGGTGGGTTGTTCTGAAGGTAAACTTTGGCCCTACCATAGCATGAGTATCAAAGGGGCAACTTGAAGGGAATTTAGGATTCACTAACAAATTAGAAACTTTCTGAGGTAGACCAAAGCATACAGACTAGCTCATTTAAGGTATCAAGGTACAAAAGCATGTATTAGAACCTCGATTTCCAACTGTACATAAAACACGCATTTGAATATCATAAAAGTATTTTCATTTAAAGTAACTGTCATATTGTACCTGTAACATAATTCTGAAGATAGTCTGTGTGTGCAAACTCAAAGGCCAAAATATATTGTAGTCTTAAATCCCAACACAAATAATGGTATATTTTTTAGCAACATGTGAAAACGCACAATGAAGGTTAGTATTTGGAAGGCTAGTATTTAAGACACTAGAGTTACTGATCCAAATCTGTATACGCACAATAAAGTGAGAAAAATGCTTCCACATGGTATAGTTGAGCCTTGCAACGTAAAGGATAAGGCAATTCTTAACTCCAGTTACAAAGTTCAAATCCAGGTTTAGCTCTTCTTTTAACTAAGGCTAACAGTCAGCATTCAACATCAGTGATTTAATTCAGTATATACATTCAAGCCCCAATTATTCTTGTTCATTATACACTCACAGTAGTTTAGCCTTAACTTATGCAGAACCCTAATGTCTAGGAATGTTCTATTCTTCTGAATAAAATACAAATCTTTACTCACAGACTTGGGGGTGGCGGGGAATACTTGCCTTAGGTGGTTTGAAGGGGTAGTCTGTAGGAAAATGAATTGTCAAAAAGAATACACCGCCTTGATATGGGCTGTCATTCTGTGAAAAGAAAAATATGCTTAACTCTGCTATTTAAAATGACTGCTAAATAATTCATGTTAACATTTATTTACTAAGCATTTCTCTAATATGAAGCAAAATTACCTATTTACACAAAAATAGTCTAAATTATTCCATGATAAAGTTCTTATTAGTGAAAAACCATAATATTTACTACAGAATAAGGAATCGTAATTTAGATCCTATTTTACATGAAGTCAAAGAATTTTAGAAAAACTATTCAGAAACACAAGGTTCTAGATCCTAGTTCTCATAAAGTACAGTTAACAATGAAGTCTACATAATAATGCATCTAATTATCATCTGAAAATAAAGCTTACATCTATTTGTTGAGCATTTCTTCTAATGACAGTCATATATACACAAACAACTTTGTACCTTAACAGGCTATTCTGGTCACTGGCAAACCAGAAATTTATCCCTTGTAGGTAAACGTAACTCCCTTCAATAGGGGAAGTAAAATAGAAACAAAAAGTTTCTACGAAGTTTAGTTCCCAATTGGCCCCTCAAAATTCTCATTTAATAAAACCATGACAGCTTTTTCTTCAAAATTACACCACAAAATTCTTTATAGTAAGTCAATACATAAAATTACTAGATTTGGAAAACCTGGGATGTTTGCTTTGCACACTTGAAACAGAAGATACAAAATTTCAAGCTACAGCAGTACTTTTTCTCCTTAAATGTTTTGCTCATTGTAATTTGAGTATGAAAAACTCCTCAGTAAATAAATATCATATAACATTAGTATGAAGTAACATTTGGGAGAAACTTACTAGTATTCCACATTTAATTTAACCAATACCAAGAAAAAGATGTAACTGTTGCCATTTCATGAGTAAATAAAATAGGACTTAAGCATACCAAAGGATGAAAAGAAGGTGATGTAGTCAAGGATTTTAAGGTCAAAGAGTTTTTTTAAAAAAATGGAATTACATAATTGCCCCTGGATATGCAGTCAACCTGGAAATACGTTTGAAAACCTGCAGTAATTGAATTATTATCAATACCCATTCCTCTCCATTTGAGTGAGGATGTATACAGTGCTATCATGAACCTTGTATTGTACTATGCCCACTCCTTATGCGAGGCAAATAACCTTCACAGGGCTGACACTGTAGTACAGCTCATTTAATCCCACCCCTCTGTAAAATTATTAAACATTAATTACTAACTCCATTCTACTTACTAGGTAGTGAAAGGGACACAGAATAATTTCTCATCTTGCTAAATCTACAGTCTGGTAGAGACATATAGTGAAATTTTATAGCTATTATGAAGAAATGAAAAAGGGTATATACCTGGGGTTTAAAGGAGAATGGTCAGTTTACTGATGATCAAGTTAAAAGATACATACTATTTAATGGGAGAGCGACTATTTAAATTGTCTTTCCTACTTCCAAGTCCCTCTGCTTCATAATGCCTACAAAACTCTAATTCAAGAAAATTAAGACTGCAAAATAGCATCTGCTAAGTACAGACAAATCAAAGACACAAGAATGTGATCCAAATTTATTAAATTAACATATCATTGTTAAATAATGACTATTAATTGGAAATAGATGCTTCAAATAGTATACACTTTTATAAAACAGGCTCATGGAAGATACGTTTTTACCGAGTACAGTTAACAATTTAAGGGTAAACTGTTTTAATGAAAACATGTTTTCATTAAGCTTTAATTTCAAAAATTCTGCTTAAGCTTTCATTCCAAGTTTCATACAATCAAGCACTACATCTGACTGCTTCTTAAAGGCAGTCTAACAATAGATTTAGTCAAAATCAAATTTCATCTCACTTGTTCAAGAAAAAAAACTTACAGAATGAAAATATTTCAATGTTACAAATTAACACCAAAACTCCAGCGAAGAGGAAAAACTGGTAAAAACCATACATGATTTAAAGGTAACCAAAATATGTCACCTAAAAACTAAGGCTCTACATTTGAATTTACCATAAATCAAACAAATATACCAAGAAAAACAAAAAGGAATACTTTGATAAACAAACCGAGCCAATCTTAAAATGAAGAATTCATAACAGATCTCTTCTTTAGAAACGTTCTACCCTAATTTTGCTACAATTAGTCCAAACTCCAAACTGCTCCTCCCTCAGTGTCTGTCTGTACTCTTCCCCTAAGGCAACTATGATATTCTGCTTCTATCTCCTGTCCCACACTTATTTTGGTAATTCTAGGATCTATCTTTAGTGTAGTTATTCCTTCTAAGACATATATTCAAATGCCTATTGAATATGTTCTACTCGGATGTCTCAAAAACTGAAACCACAATAGTCAAGCCACAAACTAGGATCTCATCATTGATTCTTTCCCATCTTCTCATAGTAGATACCAAATCTCAAAAATCCTTAATCAGTCTTCCGAACTGGATTCCTCTCCTTTGTATCCACTGCTTTAGCTCAAAATCTTACTAACTTTTGTCTATATTATGGAAATGGTTTACTACTGGTATTCCTTCCCTCCAATTTATGCCTCACCCTAATGCTGAAGTGGTCTTTTCAAGATAAAAGTTAACTCCGGCTTGAAATCAACCACAGCTTGCCAAGACTGAAGCTCAAATTCCTATGCTTTAATGATCTGGTTTCCAACAATCTAGTCTCATCCTTCACCTCCTCTCCAGAATACATTTCTTACTGCTCAGTAAATAATGCTTCACATTTCCTTTTTCTCATATTTCTTTCCCCTACCCTTGGAATATTCTCCCTTACCCACAGGATCCTACCTATACTGTAGGGTCCATCTTAGGCTTAAATGTTTTTTAAAAGGTAAATAATACAGTCCTCCCTTGAGTCCAAACTGCTGGCTGCCCTTTTAAAATACCTTGCTCTGTATAGTTATTATTATTCAAAAAAAATTTAACATTTAATTTTCCTCTTACACTATACAGCTCCTTAAAGAGTAAGGTACTAAAGGTGAGTTTTCATGTATTATTAGCCTTTGCCAAGAAAACGTAATAATAGTCGACATAAACTGAAAAATTCACCCCTGTATAACAATAAAACATTTCATAGGGACCAAATATTTTACTTCAGATAGTTTTTGTAGCCGATTCTGCTCAGGCTGCCAACAATTACATTATTCACATACACAGTATGTGAATAGCTATTTATCTTAGATTAGGTGGAATGGAAGTTAGTGTGGTTCTCAAAATAATTTCAAAATTCCTTGTAACAGCTCCATTTCCAATTTTAAAAAGCAAGCACAGAAATATCAGAAATAGGTAAGGAAATTAAGCTTCTTCTCACTGCACCAATTTGTTACAGAAATTTCCCTTAGTACAAAATAACCAACAAAATTTAAACACCACGTAACTAGCAATGGTCTGCCAATTCTTTCAAAGCTTTATTTTTTATCAGCATATCTGATCTAAAGTATCTTGTCTTCAGAAAGAATAAGGTAGCACACAGGTTTTAAGAATCATGCATTTTTGATCATCAAGAGCACTTCCTTACTATAATCCACCAAAATCCAATAGTAACTCTACTAACAAAATAAAATTATCTAATCAAACTGTGATGTTTTGTCACAAAGATGCAGTCAAAAGTCAAAGTAACATGGTTTGTTTCATTGATATACTTAATAGTAAGGGTAATTGTTAACCATGTACAAGCTGACATTGAAACTTAGGTGCTTACTTATGAAGCACAATTAAGATCTGCATTTTGGGTGAGTTTTTACAACTTTTGACTCATTCCTAAAATTGTCCAACAATAAGAATTAACTTCTGTAGAAAACCAGTAAATCTCAGAGGCTAATGTTACTAAAGCAGAACTATGCTATTATGGTATAAATATAATTTTTGCTCTTGTTAATCAGGGGTAGAGTTCTGAAAATAAAATATTTGTTTTTGAAAGAAGAAAATTGCTATCCTTTATATTAACAGGTTGCTGGAAAAAAAAATTAGCAAAGAATAGCCATAATCTGAAATATATATATGAAATAAATAAAAAATGTTTCCTGAAAATAAAAGCAAATTAAAACAGCCAAAAATTTTTTCAGGATAAGCAATCTCCTATTCTATGGAAGACTACTAATGAGCTCAATTATGCTTCACTTTGATTTATTAAAAGTGAACTTTTGGAAGGGAATAATAAAAAAGCAGTTTCAAAAAAACGTAACACTGGTTTAAAAGAACTGGTTTATTACACACACCATCCAATCACAAGTCTTGACTACCAATTCTTTCATGCTTTATTAGTACTGACAACTCATTTTCATGAGAGTATCTTAAAGCACCTCTGAATCAAAGATGAGTTTTATTTGGTTCAGATATGGCAAGGCATTGTATTGAATTCTGTGCTTTGAAAACTGGTGATCTATAACGGAAAAATTCTACAAGTTGCAAATTTAAGTGCTGAAGTGGACTTGGTAGAAACTGTTGGCAGATACACACATCTCATCTGAAAAAAAGGAAGCAGTTGCTAGTCCATCCTAAGCCTAGTCAGGAGGTTTTTATGCAAAGACTGTCAACTTTTAAAACATTGTGTGGGTCAGGAATTATCTGGTTGTTCAGTGGTAAGACACAGTACTTCCACTGCAGTGAGGCACGGGTTCAATCCCTAGCTGAGGAAATCATAAAATCCCACAAGTCATGCGGTGTGGATAAAAAATAAAACACTGTCAAACTGGGTCAGCCATGAGTCACATAAATATGTATATTTAAAGGGGGTGGGAAGCACAGAGCAGTGGCAGATCAGTTTTGTTACCCATTAGACAAAAGCAAGCACTTAAAACAGTAAAAATATACCTGGAGGTAACTGGAAACAATCCTGACTCTGTAGTTTTCATTAGGATAATCCAGACATACTTTAAACTATTAAAAATATCCCCTTCCATCTTATTTATAATCAGAACTGTTAAATAAACATGTGCTAATCCAACCCGCCCTCTGGCTAACTTTTCAAGGGTATTTCCTCTTTTATAATTATGAACTACTATTATCACACCTAGTACATTATTGCCATTTCTATTGAAATTAAAATACCAAAAGGGGTAAGAAAGCAGAAAATTCAGTAACAAACACACAACTCAGAACAAATCCTCATGTGCCTTCCAAGTTAAAAAAACGTTAAGTATTGTGCAAGATACAGTCTTACCCCAAGATGTTTTACTGCGCTCTAATTCTGTGAAATTCTTAGATGGTATCCATAATTCTGAATATTCAATTATCCAGCAATACAGTTTCTTATCTACCCAGGATAGAAAGGAATTTTGCTGTATTCAAAATATCACTTTCTACCTAAAAATATTCAAATTTTATATGAAACTAAAGTTCTAGAAAAACTCAAAATATCAAAATAATACAATTAAGCTAGATTTTAGGCAGTTACACATTCAGAGTCTGAGTAACACCATGATATGGTCAAAAAACTAATTGGCTCTGTAAATCAGGAAGCTCTGTGACAATACTTTACATTGCTATGAGGGAAAATTAGAAGAGGTATTTGACAGGTCACAGAAATGCTAAACATAGAACCCAGGGAATACTGTACTTAACAAATGACTAGTTTCTTTCAAAAGCAATACAATTATGGCATATCCCAAATAGAATTACAATGTAATGAAATAAAGCTATAAAGAGTTAGTTAAAAACTACAAACTAGATTAATGCTGTTTTTAATTAAATCTTTGCTTTTAATTATCAGTACTTACAGGTCCCATAATTGTGGCTTGCCAATGAAACACTAGAAAAAGAAAATACTCTTGTTATTGTCTAAAAATACACAAGCTTTTTTGAAACTAATGATAAAAATCAACTTGAAAATTACTTACTATCATCCCCAACTGGACCTGCAGAACATTGTGCTGGAGGGTCACGGGCCAAATCACTAAGTTCCTAAACCAAGACAGAAAATGCTGGGTCATAAGACCATAACAGAAAGAGTCATCTGCTTTGTTATTTTCACACCATTCTTTAAGGGACATATAATCACAATTTACATCAACAATACATTCCGTAAGAAAAGAAAACATAACCCACCCTAGCCCAGTTCCTGGGACACACTAGGCATAGTTATTTTATGGACGCATACCAGAACAATCATATTGGCTAAGGGTTCATGAAAGCACACACACACAGATATGAATTTTCATCACAGGCATACCTTGTTTTGTTGCATGTCATGGATACTGTGTGGGGGTTGGGAGGGTGCTTTGTTTTTTTAACAAACTGAAGGTTTGTGGCTATCTGGGCCCTTTTTTCTAACAGCACTTGCTCATTTTCTGTTTTTGAACCATGTTTTGATAATTTCTTGCACTATTTCAAACCCTCTGTCAGTTAAAAAAAAAAAAGATTACAACTTGCTCAAGGTTCAGATGATTAGTGTTTTTCAGTAATACAGTACATTTTTAAAGACATAATCCTTACTATACACTTAACAGACTACAGTAAACATAACTATGTGCAATGGGAAACCAAAAATAAAAAATGTGTGACTTGCTTTATTGTGATATTCGCTTTATTTTAGTCATCTGGAACCAAACTCTCATTATCTTCAAGGTGTGCCTGTATATGAACAAAAGCTGTTCTACAAAATGAAAATGTTGTAATCCGATACTTCCCTAGGTTAAGAACTTAGGGCCGTTTTCAACATTCACATTATTGCTGAACTTTCAGACCATCTCACAGGTTCTATCTTAATCACTATCTACTTTCTTAAATACTGTTCTTTCTGAACCACACTACCCAATGATCTCATTTTCTCCTTAAAATCTCTCATAGGGCTAGGTAAGTATCCTTTTTGGTTTGATCTCCTTATCCCTATACCCAACACCTTGTCTTTCACTCAACATTGAGTGTAACTCTGGAACAATCCATCTTTCTAGGTAGAAAAGTGGTTTGCACATAGCAAAATAGAGTTCCCACAATTCCATTTGACCTTAATTTCCAAAGTGTATCTGGCCCTTCCGTGACTTGTGTATAACCCATACGGATAATCTTGTAAGAAAACAAAGCTGCTTCTTTACAAGTTTTTAAAAAATTTATGATACAGCCTTATCTCTATATACCAGTACGTAAATTTCTACAGCATAGGGATTTATAGACCCTGTAAGATCCCCTGGAGGAGGAAATGGCAACTCACTCCAGTATTCCTGCCTGAGAAATTCCATGGACAGAGAAACCTGGCAAGCTACAGTCCATGGGGTCACAAGGAGTCGGACACGACTTAGTGACTGAACACATGAAACAATAATGGACTTCAAAGAAAAAGGCGGGGAGTACATTTTAGGAAGATAACGAGACATATTTGCCTTTACTACATGGTCAAAATAATGCATTTCAGAAAACAGTCAACTGTTTAGAAATGTGAGTTTAGATTCACTCCAGTTAAACAAAAAAGTATCAACACAGAATTGTCCTTAGGAGTGATCATTTTGCACTGTACATGTCAAATTATTGTGCTGTACATCTATTAAGTTATACAAAAAAGTGCCTTGACACACACTTTGCCAATTTGCTTCTGAAACTTAAACTACAACTACTTTTAAGTTTATCAAGATAGCCAAGGAATGCCAGGAGTCAATTTTAAGATGATGGACGAGAAGTTCAGATCAGACCTCTACGGTTGCCTATGTAAATTTACTTCATATGTTCAACCAATTTGAGAAAATTAACTCTAAACACTTTGATTCTGAAGGGTAGGAACCACAGAAGCTCTTGTCCCAGAGTTAAGCAAATAGCTAAAACAAGACAAAACAAAACACCCCACAAGTGAAGCTAATCACGGGAAGAGGAGCCTAGCGGGCTATACAGTCAGCTGCTCGAAGGGCCAGACACAACTGAGTACACGCGCACACGCCCCCCTTTAGCTTAGAACTGAGTCGCAGTTTTTTTGAGGAAAGTAAATAATGCTGGCAACTTGAACTAATCAACTATCCAGATGACTCTGTCATAGGCCAGATTAACTCCCATAAAGCATTTGCTGTAACTCCCATTAAGCACTGTAGTTAAGAACCGAGTATAGTCTGTCTGATATGAAGAGAATTTTTTTCCATGTCTCAAACTTCTGTAACAAGTTCTTTTAACTGGTTCAACGAAAAAAAGATAAATCAGAAACTTATGCAGTCTGATTTCCTCTTAAAGAACATAAGTGTCCAAAAAAGTCTATTTTAAGGTTAAAAATGTACCTATTCTGAACCACCCTCACTGCTTTCCTATATGACAATAAATTAACACAAATATGCTACTAAAACCAAATACAAACTTGTGCATACAACTCAAATGCTCAAATATAGCGACATGAAATAAGGACAAGGATTATGTTCCTCTCTCAACATGATCATAGTGGAGTCTCACTTTTAATCCAATTTAGACCCACTATGTCCTAGCGTTATTTCCTCACTCTAAAATAGAAATGCCTATTTTACAGAAGTTTTGAAGGGATGAATGAGATAAAAGTACTCTAGCACACTATCTGGTATTTAACGTATTAGGTACTTAGCAAGCAGACTACCCATCTGGAAGGCAAGATTTCTTGGATAGGTGCTCATTTATTAAACAAAATAAGTCTGCTTTATAAATAGTCTACATTATTACAGCCTTAGCTCATTTAAATCTTTTGCCTGTGTGATTATGCTTAGTTGTCTATAACATAATCATCTAGCAACTGTCTGGCTCACGCTACAATATACATTAGTAAAAACAGGTCAACAATTAAGGGACTATTTGTGGATGGGGTTTTAAAGAAACCATTTTACCAGACTGTGTGCGTGTGTGCTAAGTCACTTCAGTCGTGTCTGATTCTTTGTGACCCATGAACTGTAGCCTGCCAGGCTCCACTGTCCACGGGGATTCTCCAGGAAAGATACTGGAGTGAGCTGCCATTTCCTTCTCCAGGAGATCTTCTCGACCCAGAGGATCGAACCCACGGTTTCTTATGCCTCTTGCACTGGCAGTCAGATTCTTTACTGCTAGTGCCACCTGGGAAGCCCAGGTAGAATCGCACGAAATTGTTAATACTTGACCTTTTCTCAACTACAGAAACTGCAATTTCATGCAGTTCTATCTAAAAATGTCTAGTATGCATTTGAACTCAAATATTACTAACATTAGTTTCTTACAGAGATCTACCCCAAATCATGTACTTTTATGTACTTAAACACATTACTGAAGTGATGCTAAAAACCACTGCATAATAAAGGTCAGGAATCTACAGCTGACCTGGGATATATCTATATCTGGTTAAAAGTTGCACATTTTATGAAAAAAGCCTAAGAAGATATTTTGAAACAGTTTTCCTGCACAGGGACATCTTTGAATCACCAAGCCTTTATATGTTAGTATTCACTCCTTTAGAGTGAATAAACAATTTTAGGAAAAGTTCGCACTGAATTTCAGCTCTTCACTCCCATAATTTCAGGATAGTCTTCCCCTCAGATAATTTGTAAATGCCTTATTTTCCAAGTTCTCCATAACTAAGACACCTCTTAATACTCAAAGATCTATTATTTGGCCAATTAACTTATGTACCAAAATCTACTTTAAAGTAACATCCTAACTTTAAGGATCAAAATACCTTTTACATAAATACAAGGACTTACTTCAAAGATACCAAATAATTCTCATGATATTAAAACATAAAAATATCCGAGCAGTGAAAAAACATGAGAAAAGCTTAAGAAGTCAGATGCTCTTCTATGCAGCATTTTGTCAGATGCTCAAACCACCTTCCCTTTCTGGAAATGTTTTTCTCTTACTCTAAACGTATGATTGTAGTGTTGGGTGATTGTTAGTTACCATTAACCAACTATTCAGAAAGGATAATCATAGAATTTCATACCTTCAGCTTCAGTGGTTAGCTGAGAGTTGGAAATAACGCAAGCTAGAACCTGATCGTATCAGTCTGTCCCTCTATTCCTACCGTAGATTTTTCAAATTGAAGCTAAAAACTGGAAAGGTCATTTCCTTCCTTCTCTAATCAGGAGCTGTAGGGATGTGACCCAGAGCTATTGGCAAGCACAAGCCCTGAAATTACATGATGAATCCAAAGAAAAAGAGGCCACATTGGGCAGCAGAGATTAAAAAAAAACTAACTTGGCATACAAATACGCAATTTCAGTTCCTAAGGCTGTAGCTTGCTCTAATTCCTACAGTTACTGCTTTGATTGTTAACTACTCCAGTTTTCTCCTAACAAATCCAATAAGTAGGGTGACAAAAAAATAGAGATAACCATCTTAAGCAGAGTGCTACCTGGGCTCTACTACTATTATACACGTTTATCCCACGAAAAGACAATGTACTGCTTTAATCTGCCTGTAACATATGTAAGAAACATAAATGAAGCAAAGTTGAAAAACCAAACTAGAGAACCAGGAAGAAATCATGTGTCTTATCTAGTAAACAGCTAAACTTTCAGTGACAGAAGCTTAAGTGAAATCTATTTCTAAAATGAAAAGCATAATATTAGCACACTTCACCAAAGCATTTATTTATTTATATGGAGATTGCCTTTTTGGTGTCAAGCATATTACATCTGAAAATAACAAGATAGACCATGAATGCCTTCCCCCAATAGATTAATAGAAAGCAGACATAATATAAAAAAATTAAAAATTACATTTCAAACAATCTGAATACTTAAAAGGCATTCAACTGCTTTGTGAATTTTGAAACGGTTATCACTAACCTTGCCTGAGTTTAAACCAGTGACATTGAGCTCGGTCTTGATAGAGGGATAAGCATTCAAGATAGAGAAATTAAAATCCAGGGGAGTGAAAGAAAACAGGATGTTAAAAAACTCTCTTGCAGTTTGGTATACCAGACATACAATGGGGTACAGATAGCAGGTATGGCTAGAAAGGTTAACCAGGGCTGGATCTTTGGAGTCTTGAATACTATGGCAAAGACTATTCCACAGGCAATGGGAAGCCATTGACCACTTTCTGAGCAAGACAAATGGTTGAATTTTTTGATGTACTAGCGATAGTATACTAGAAATGACTTGACTTTCTAGATCCTTTTACCATACTCTTTCAGATTTTAAGTGTTGCAGATCTTTCATGTACTCCCCACATACCCTTCCCTTTCCCTGACAAGTGAGCAAGGCTATTGTACATTTTTTTGACCATCCTAAATTTGGTTTCTGTCGTTTCTTCACATTTTCATACACTCCTAGCCATGTACATGACATTATTTGTGACAAAGACAAGGAATTCTAATAATCTGATGAACTGCTGACCCTCTATCCCTAATACAGATGCCCACACAATAACCTTTACTTAACTTACGGGATTATCAAAGACCATCCTCACCCACCATACTGTAGGAATTCCTGCTACACAGGATAGATGAATAGATAACTACCTTAGGAACATAAACTTAAGTCACCAGGGGCGAAAATTATCTTAACACACTGATCACTTTACCTTTACTATCTTATGGAAATAGGTCTTCTATCCATTCTACATTAGTGCCCCTTTAAGAGGGGGAAGGAAAGACTGAATCAAATCAAATGTAAGGCATGTTGAGCTTCAGGACTGGTTGGAGAGCAAAGTAGTGTTATCTACTAGACAACCTAAAAAATAGGTCCAGAGATACATTTAAGGCTACTTTCTCAAGTGTCCCTGCACCAAAAGATGTATTTAAGTTAACGACTTTGACACGGTATTTTGCAAACTGGAGACAAAAATTTCAATCTCACCAACCCAACTGTTCATTTTACTCAAGGAATAAATGCCACAAATTAAACAAGACACAGAAAATTGGTGTTTTCTTGTTTCTCCTTATTCATCGTTGGTTTGTATCTCACTATACTCAGACTGAGCCTAGGTAACCCATTTTTCAAGTTATGTGGACTTTAAAATCAAGTAAGAAAACTATTTGTGGCACTGCAAAAACTATATTTATTAGATTTGAGAACAGTTTCCAATGTAGCATCTATTCAAAGAATTTTCAAAAGCTATTTTGTCTTTGTTCACCTTATAAAATGACTTTAGAAACTAAAGGTTTCACAGGCTTTAGAGACAAGCTCTTCGCTTCTTAGTAGTTTAAGAGGAACAGTGGCAAGAATCAGAAAGAACAGCTCATATATAGAACCAACAAAGTCTTCGTACTCTGACCATACCTCCCAATCATAGAGAAAAGCATTACTTAGGTGGGTTCTTTACCAACTATCAAGACCACTGAAATAGAAAATAAGGGGCAGGGGAGCACACTAGCTAAAGGCTCCATTCACCTTGAAAGGACACTAAGATGGATGAACAACATATTAACTACATGTGCTTACGTGTGTGTACTCAGTTGCCTTCAACTCTTTGCGACCCCATAGACCGCAGCCTGTCAGGCTCCTGTCTGTGGAATTTTCCAGGCAAGAAAACTGGAGTGGGTTGCCGTCTCCTACTCCAGGGGATCTTCCCGACCCAGCAATCGAACTGGCATCTCATGCATCTCCTGCATTGGCAGGCAGATTCTTTACCACTATGCCACCTGGGAAGCCCCTAATATAACTAGGGCACGATGCTGAAAACTGTATTGTCCATTAAAAAAAAAAAAAAGTTAGACACTTCTTTGCCATGATGTGCTCTTGTGGGGCAATCTTTTTTGAATATCATTTCTCTGAATTGCTTCTCCTGAGACCTCCTGAACACCTGGCAGTGTGAGAATCCAGGCCTTCTCCCACTGGGAGAATATGCTTCTCCTTCCCCTTAAAAGCCTAAATAGACCCATTAAAAAAAAAAAAAAAATCAATGAATTTTCTCTAAAAGCCAACCAACAGGTATAGTTTAAGCCAGTGAGTGTTTTCATCCGGAGGTACATGGTTAAACAGTAATGAGCCTGACCATTCTTTATGTGGGACTCAAAAGCCTACAGTTTATTTTGAGGAAGATCTTTGCTTCTATCATCACGGGACACAGTATTTTTGACAACTGACTATTAGAGGTAAAACATGAGAAGGATGAGAGATACTGGCTAAGAGCAGAAGTCTAAACATAATGCTAAATATTTGCTTTTTGTGTCTCTAGCTTATAAATTGAAAAAATAAGATTATGAATAATAAAATTATAGAGCAGACATATGGGTGGATGAGTTACTAGTAAGATCCAAAACCTCCAGTAACTATTATTTATGCATTCTGCTAAACACTCTTTTAATGACCACTACTACTTACTCATTAAAGCAACATAACCAAAGCCAACATTTACAAAAACAAAGTTCCTATTTAATGAATTCTGCTGTTGAGGTGTAACTTCCTAAATAACCTCTTCTAGTTTGTCTAGTTCCATCATTCTCTCAAGGACTTGGCAAAATTTAACTCAGATGACTACTGTGGTTAAGGTCAAGTACAATAATTATGATATTAAGTATAATAATTACCACCAAATTCCACAATCATGTTATTCCAATCTCTGCCATCCATTTTGCATCAAAGTCATAATGACTAAAGTAGCACAGACACATTTTGTATCATCAATTTGAGGAAAACTTAAAGTTCATTCCCTTAGTATAAGCTATTTCTTGTATTTTATTTAAGAGCCAATTTCTTTCAAAACTTTCACTTGAAGATTTGTATGACCATGGGAATCCACACAATAAAGACAGACCTTGCCTCTTAAACCTATACTGGCCAACATAAAATATTACCCTAGGAGATGGATAAGATAAGGGCATGATGTAGGAAGAAAAAAAATAAGTGCCTTAAGAAATTTTGAGATAAGAATCACCCTCAAAGAGGCTTTACAATCTAGCAAATATAAAGGTATATCCTCAGACCAATGATAAAGGTCAACATGCAGTATTAATTGCCCAACTAGTAAGACAAGAATTGCTCTAATTCTTATAAACATCAAGTCTGCTATGAAGTAAACAAAAAAATTTTAAACTTCAATGTTGTGAAATTTAAATACTATACGTAGAAACAAACAGTAAGGAAGAAAAACAAATACCTCAGAAATGCATGGCTACTGGAAGTGATTTCAAAATAAGGAAGTTTGGCAAAAAGATTTTGAGGTCTGAACAATTTCATATATGGAAGGAATAGCCCTTTTAAAAGTCAGTGTAGTTTGGGATTTGTAACTTCTGAGAAATTCTGAAAAGTTTCTTTTACTTTAAGGATTAAGAGATAAGTGCTGCATACATGTCTCATTACATCACTGACAAGAAATTAACTTCCTGTTTAGTTATGAGACAAGTATGCTTATTCATTCAGACAAAGTACAAAGTATGGCTTGAGTGAATAATACTTTAATTTTCTTTCTTTCAATCGCCATTAAAGTAACTCACTTAAGATTACTCAAAGCTATTCTTTTCTAAGCATTATCTCTAAATGGGGGTAAAGACACAGAACCAAATCTAGTTTCTAAGCTTTGAACTAAGAAAGCAAATAAGGCATTTTAAACATAGGGAAGACAAAATTAACAGCAGTCCACTAGTTGAAAACCTTCAGTTATATATTAGCCATGAAATTACAACAAGACTAGAATTAATGTGAAGTATTGCATGAACAAGTAACCAAGGAGTGGTAAAAAACAAGGAGATCCAAAGGTTAAAAACAACAAATTTAAACAAAGCTGGTTGGAGGGGTCTCTAAATGACACATTATGTTCAAAGTATAGTTGGAGATAAAAATCAGATGTTTGAGCAAGTATAAAACACTTCTTTGAACTTTTACCCTCCCCACATAACAGGGCCAAGGGTACCATTTTGAGACCAAACCTCATGTAACATAGACTGGCAAATAATAAACTCCCTAAACACATCCATTCTTAGTTACACTATACAACTGGATAGCAAAACTAGATTAAGAGCACAAAATTTCCAGTGAAATAAAATTAATTTAGTCAATACTAGCTTGTCTCTGGAAGGGGGGACTAAAGTAGTTATAAATGAAAAAACACACTCTTAAAACAATAACAAAATATAGTGGAGAAAGATATTTAGACAATCTAGCTTTAATAATGGATAAATCAGACATTTAAATAACAATTCCCCTTATCTTAAATAAATGTTTGTTGATTTATAGTAACTGAAAAGTTATACAGGGTGACAAATATCAATATATGTATTTATATGCTTGCTTCCTTCCCTCAGAACAGACAGTCCCACAGGTAATAACAGGTTTACCTGTATTTTGTCCGCTGGGACTAGACTACTGTGCCAAACATTAAGAGCTCAGTAAGATTAAATGATTATTTCTTATGTCTTAGGGCTTCCCAGGTGGTGCAGTGGTTAAGAATCTGCCTGCCAATGCAGGGACACCAGAGCCATGGGTTTGAACCTTGGGTCGGGAAGATCCTCTGGAAAAGGAAATGGCCATCCACTCCAGTATTCTTGCCTGGAAAATCCAGACAGAGCCGCCTGGTGGGCTATCATCCATGGGGTCACAAAGACACATGACCAAAAACACACACATTTCCCTGTTTATATCTGAGGCTTTTAACCAGAGGAGCCTTTAGAGTCACCTAGGGGACATTTCAAAATTATGCCTGATCCCAGAGAAATGATTCATGATTCAGTAAGTCTGCTAAGACCTCGTGTACTTATACTCTCTAAAAACTGTTTTTAACATTCTAATACATAAATGTAACCCATGTCAAAATCCACATACATAGTATGTAATAGAATGCAAAACCTAATTTAGGATTTGACTAACAACCTCAGTTCTAGGAACTTGGTGTCTGTTTTCTTTAATAAATAGATTATAGTGAAATGCTTTGGAAAATCCTCAAGAATTGAGGTATCAAAGGACACCTGAACCCGTGAGTTAACATACAATATGATAGAGATAAGCCAGTGATGCTTTTCCCCAGAGCTAAAGCAAGAGTATTCAACTTCCCTTTTAACTATCAGAATTAACACTGCAGAGGATCATGATGAAACCAAATCAAGTATCAGCTAACCTTATTCAAACAAGTAAAATAAAAACAGGTAATTTTATGATCAGCATTTCTCTCAACGAATGCCCTGCAAACTTAGATGGTTATAGACAAGCCTTGACACATGGCGTATACAGCCTGTACGTTCACTGGAAACCAGTTTATGATTCCCCTAGTGATTAGTCAGCAACCTGCATAGTAGTTCCCTTAGTCCTTGAAGATACTAACCAAAAAAGAAATTCACTTCTACTTCCACAACTTGTATTAGTTCAGATCTAAACTCAAGAATTAGCTATAACCTAAAGATAAATTCCAATTATCTACACGTTCAGTGAGGATAGGAGCAGTTATTTTAGGAAGCAAAATTAAATTTAGTAATTGAAATTGTTCAAAGTAGGAGTTCACAATGAGTTTAGGAGTCTGAATTCTTGAAGCAGACTAGTTTGAATTTCAGTCCCTTCCTAGCCATCTGAGCATAAGACAAGTAACTTACTCCATGCCCATTTCCTGATATGTAAAATGGAATGGTAAGAGCATCCATCTCATATGTTGTTGTGAGGACTCATAAAGGGCTTAGAAACTGTTTAATAGACAGTAGATGCTAAAACCTAGCTATTAGCAAAAAGATACATGCAAAAGAAACCTTTTTGAATACCAACCCCCTAAAAAGATAACATGAAAATGTAGTGGTTAAGAGCACACACTTTGGAGTCCAACAGCCTAGGTTCTAATCTTAACTTTGCCGTGCTATGACCCTACATGGATTTTTTAAATCTCTCTATGCCTCAGGTTTACTAATCTCAAAAATGGAGGTAACAATTATACCTACTTCCTTGGACTGTCTTAAAATTAAATGAGTTAATACAAGTGCTTCAAACAGTCCTGACACACTGCAAACACTCAAAGCATGAGCTTTTCAGGTTTGATTCATACTATATTTTATGTAAAGTTCTCTTTATACTTCCTCAAAATACATGGACAGTGGTTATTTTGTTTAATGAGAGCAGTAAAATTGCCTATGGCCCCCTAAAACACCAACAACCAACGTGGGAGTTTCCATTTTTTGCTTCTTGTTTAACAGCCTTGTAAGATCACATTGTGTCCAAACAAAGAATACAAGAGGAAAAATAAGAGTTGACTGATAAGGTTGCTTGGTCCAAGAAATAAAATTGTAACATAAGCTTCAAGAAAGAAATTTAAAAACTTAATCAAATGAACTACTATTGATTAAAAATATATCCAAAATAAGCATTTCAATAAAATATCAACAAAGGATACAGATCGATCAACATTTAGAATCTGGGCAGCTGTAGGAAAAAAAAAATTTAAAAATAAAAAAGGTGCCTAAAATAAAGAGCATCTCCCATTAGAGCTGTCCATTTGCTAAAATTGTTTGAATCTGAGTTTTTGGTTTTTTAAGTTTGATCATGTGATTCTGACACTAAATAGCTGAAAACCAAACCACAACACAACTTTTCTATAGACTGAATCAATAATGTCCCACAAAAAACATTTCTCCAATTTTGGAAAGGATTACGTCTAGTTTCTGTATTATACAGACCTTCTAAGTATTTATAAAAGGAGACAGTCTGGTATTGATGAAGAGTACTAGACTAGAAAAGTTCTTTAATAAAAGCTCTTGAAAATTAAAAAAAGTAATATTAAAGTTGCAGTAATAGTATGAGTACCAGGTGCTAGGGATCTGTTCAAAGCCACACATGAACTGATTTAATCCTAAAAAAAACAAACAAACCTTGGGGACTCTATTCATTTTGCTCCCTCATGCATCCTTAGTGTGATCTAGAATAGTGCCTGGTACATACTAAACACTCAATTATTCACAGCTCATACACAACACAGAGGCACACAGATAACAACTTGCTCAGTCTTAAAATTCTAACTGGAGCATTTTTTTGCTCCAAACTTCACACCCTTAACCATTATATTGCCTCTCTAGAGCTTTTAAATGATTAAAGTGGTGTCACAGCAGCTGGGTATCACCTGTAAAAGAAAAAAAACCAATGAGACCTTCCTTTAAAGTATTCTGTTCCACATGCATAAAAATCTATGGATCTGAAATCATTCCATATCTTAGTGGGCTGGATGAATTCCCATAGAAAAAAGGTGTTGACTTGCAATGAATGCTATGTTTTGTAATAACTATACTGCAAAACATAACTATGCTTCTCCAATGTGTTGCTGGCCTTCAAAGTGGTCACAGAAAGAGGTCTGATAATCCTTTTTACTTTAAGCCTTAACTCCTAAACTCCTTTCCCATTGTCTCAAAAATAAAAAATTTATATTTCACATATACCCACAATGACAATGATGGCCTGAAATAAAATTCACCATTTCAACATCAATACATTGAAGCTCTAAACTTTTATCTTTCATAAAACAGCAGTTTGCCAAATATATTCCAAAGTCACACATTAAATGTAAAATTAAGCAGAATCAGGTCTATTTTTAGTAAAGCCAAGTCCTAGCCATTCCTTCCATGTAAACTCTTTTAAAAGAAGTAACCTAGCAAAACCAAAGTTTGCAACCCACAACCTTCTGTCTCCTAGTTTTAGTAAGACTGAATTTACTCCACAGCATTTTTTTCAAATAAGCTGGAAATACTCCACCCTCCTTGATTGTGCAAGAACCAAACACATCACACACACACACGTTACAAAAAAGGGAAATAAAGTCTGAGAGTTTGAATATAGCTAAGTCTTAAGTAGGAGGTCTCAGAGCAGTGTAGAGTCTGATATAAAAGATAACATTAAACAGAGATATTATTTCACATTACAAGAAGAGATGCCGGAAAGAGCCTGAACCAGTTAAAGCAGCCGCCATCTTAAAATGCGGGATAGAAGTTAGAGCAAGAAAATGAGACTAAACTACCGGAGGTAGAGGTTCCGTTCACCCCCCCGAACCTCAAAAACACTATTTTTTTCAACTTGGAGCCACAGCTGAGCATCAAACCTCGTTGGCATATGGCGAAGCAATTTCCCCAAAGAATGTTATTAAATGGACAGAGGCAAAAACAGGCACTAGCCTCCTCGCGCTGCCATCTCACTCTTTACCCTCCCCCCTTCCCATGCCAAAGAAAAACGGAGCTTCCAGAAGGCTTTCACATCAGTTCCCGGTGTGCCTCTGATAAATAGCTTCGGGTGAAAAGCCCCGACTACAAAACATAGGAAGTGGCAACACTGTTGTCAGCCCATCTCCTCCCAACCCAACTTACGCTTGTGTAACCTGCCCAGAATCGACGATCACTTTCTGATTAGACTCACTACTCTTAGCTGCCGAGACTTCTACCCTGACCCCTTTATCAAGTTTGGGCCCTGCCGATTTCTTAGATTTTCTCTCCTCTGAGTTTCCCACGTTTCTTCCTCCAGAAGGCTCAGAGCCTTCACATAACAACAAAGTTTTCAAGCAATGAGAATAGGAATGCCATGACATCTGCGGGAGCGTCTCTGGCCAAGTCTGACTCCCAGAGGAGACTAACACTTCTTACAGAAGAACCGAGGCGCCTGAAATCACTCTCCATCCCGAATTTGCACCGATTCCATTGAAACATACTCAAGACACTTGGCCAGAAGCGTTCTGTTCTTTGCAAACTGCATTCTTCAAAAAGTATATCCGCATTCCCCATCCCCCAATGGAAGTAACCCAAGGAGGGATATTTCCATATTATACTGCCCCCCGTCAAGGCTTTCCACCAGGCTGAGCCTCCCTTTCATCCCACGACCCCATTCCCCTCAGCCCCAGGGATACCTTATTAATCCGTTTCAGCGCCATAGTCTGTGCTTTTCGTCTGGCTCCTCACTATCTCGGTGTGTGCTCGAAGGTCCGGCCAAAACTCTTGATTATCCCGGCGGCTGGGAACGATTGTCTCTTCGTCTCACACCGGCTCTGCCAGACACAGGCGCCTTTTGCAAAAACGGAGCAAATCAGCACTCGCACAGGCCCCGCAGAGACCCTGACGAATCCAAGTCCCTCAGAAACGGTCGCGATCCGAGGTGGGTGGGGTGGCAGAGCCACTGCCAGCCTCTATGCCGTGCTCCGGCCCGAAGAGGGGGCCAGGGTGACGGGAAGAGAGGAGGGGTGGCTACAAGTTTGACTTCCCGGCCTCTAGAAAGGAAGAGACCCGGGTGGGAAAGGAAGAGGAGGAGGAGAAAGGGGTGGGTGCGGGGCAGGGTCCGGGGCGCAGCAGAGGAGGAGCCGAGGCCTAGTCGGCGCTCTGCCGGCGTCAGTAGGGCAAAGAAAGGCAAGGGGGGAGGGGGGAACGGGAGACTCCGGACTGACGCCCGGCTCCTTTCGGTTTCTGCTCAAAGGTGCGCCCGGGAAGGGGAAGCAAACAGAGAGGCTTGAAGTGTGCCGCTGTCCCCGCAGCTAGAGCTGTTCTGTGTCGCCCCTGACGCCACCGTACACTCCGCCTTCCAGCGCGCTCCCGCGCGCGCCCGCCCAGCCACCGCCAGCCCCCACGCGCCCGAGCTGCCCCTGAGGCTCCGGCTTAGGCGTGAGGACGCGCCCATTCCCCCTCCCTCTTAAGCAGAAGAGGCCCCGGCTTCTCTAGCCTTCCCACCCTACCCCACCCAACAGGCTGGTCACTGAAGCCACCGAAGGCCTGCATTTCCCCTTACCCGGCCGGCCAGTGGGCCAGCCTCCCTTCCCTTCCCCTAGCCGCCCACACCCACGCGTACAGAGGGGCCGGGGCCTCCCTCACGCTGCGGCCTCGGCCTCCTCCCCGCGCGGCAGCTGGTGCCTCCCCGGCCCTACGGGGCTCACGCGCACGACACAGCCACAAGATGTCCGCTCTGACGGAACTACTGCCAGCTGCCACGCTCCGCCCCTCCCCCCTCCTCCTGCCTCTTCACCGCCGCGTATCAGTCCGCCAACGCCGCCGTCGCGAGCACAGGACGAATGTAAGGCTGAAGGCGGACGGTTTCCTCCCCACGACACGGGCCGAGCGTATCTGTGCCAACCCCTTTCTCCTTTTCGGAACAGCACCTTCTTATTAAACAGATCGGAGGTTGGACTTGGAGGGCGGGGGCCGGAGGCGGGTCATGGGCTGGGGGGGAAGGGTAGACGACCGGCGGAAACCCTCAGACTCAGAGAAGCATCGAGAACCGGAAGGAGACCATGGCAGGAAGGTAATGGAAACGGCAGCTGCGCGGTCGCGCCCCACGCCCCTCCCGAAAGTGTCCCCCGATTTCCTCACTTGGTATTGAGGAGGCGGATCTCGCGAGAACCTCGACGCTGGTTAACAGGAGCTGTAGCGCTGCAATGACTTAAGGGCAGTTTTGTGCACTCTTCCTGGTAGGGGCCCGCCCCCAAATCCACAAATTCTCGCGAGATGCCGATGGGCCACAGGCTCGAGCTGGGGCGGGCCGTCGACCGGGAAGCACCGCCCCTGAATGCTTATGCTGGTGGGAGGGAGAGGAAATGGAATTCCCCGGACTGGTAAGAGCGCGAGCCGACACATCCCTCTCTCACGCGCCCAATCAGGAATGTGCGGTGGGAGGAACTATGCGTTAATTACTGGGTACCTTTAGACTAGATTGAGTCTGCGTTTGAAGTTTCCTGTGGAGCAGGTGAGCGACATTGGCTCCCCTGCCGGCCAGGACTGATTAACCTCTGGGAGGAGTCGCCCCTCAAAATGGGAACAGTTATTTTAAATAGAAACTGGCAGGTCACTGATCAGCGCTCCCACGTGCGGAAAGTTAGTGCTGTTCTGACCCAGGGCCTAGAGGATCAACGCTGAGAAGAGAGTGCCGATTGACCAGTCCCCGAATTAGAGCAGCCTAGAAATTAAGCTCAATTGTGAATTATTAGGATGGAGAATAGGGATTGGGGCAGACTGTTTACTTGCCTTTGTAATCAATGGTCACCATCGCCAAGGTTTATGCATGGAAGTAGGCCTAATACCTTTTTCTTCTTGTTGCTCTGTTCCAATCCCTAGAGCCAGAAAGTTACAAAACTCATTCAAGAAATCAGAGTTTGGAGTCCGAGAAACTGAATACTTATTGAAAGTATCTGAAATATCCAGGGGGAGAAATGTAAGGTTTTATTCTGCCGGTGAAAACAAAGGACGGGTGGTTTTGCTTTCCAGTATATCATATCTCAGGCAAAGGGTAACAAGACTCTAATTTTTAAAAGGAATTGAAAGATAAACACGGACCTGCTTAAAGTTTTCTAACGCTCCTTAATGGTCTCACTTAGAGTATGAAGGTCTTTAAGAATTAAATGGATATAAAAATTTGTTTTCAATTTTTAAGTTTTAAAAAAGGAAAGCAGTAAGCTAGAGTATTAATAAAAACTTTTTCAGTTCAGTTCAGTCGCTCAGTGGTGTCCGACTCTTTGCGACCCCATGAATCGCAGCACGCCAGGCCTCCCTGTCCATCACCAACTCCGGGAGTTCACTCAGACTCACATCCATCGAGTCGGTGATGCCATCCAGCCATCTCATCCTCGGTCGTCCCCTTCTCCTCCTGCCCCCAATCCCTCCCAGCATCAGTCTTTTCCAATGAGTCACCTCTTCGCATGAGGTGGCCAAAGTACTGGAGTTTCAGCTTTAGCATTATTCCTTCAAATGTATATTATTCAAGTGATCATAATAGCATCACTAGAGCAATTAGTGAAACTGCTTTTCAAACTAGTATCTTCAATCACTAGGGAATTGTTCAAAAATGCTGATTTTGATTCAGTAGGCCAGGGTGGAGCCTGAGATTCTGTAATTCTAACACTGTCCTAGGTGATACAGATTACTCAGAGGACCACCCTGTGAGTTCCAGAGCACCGAAGTGCTTACCTCATGGCCTGCTGACACCTCTGCCCCCTCCCTCTTCCCTGAATAAAGCTTTCTTTTGTTCTCTCTTGTAACCAGTCTAATGTGGTAGATACAGAGGATTTGGCCATTGGAGTGAGAGAAGAAATCCAGGTTTGAGTTCTTGTTCCTTTGCTTCCTATTTGTGTGATATTGGTGAGGTTACTTGTCTCAGTTCCTTCAGCACTAAAGTAGGTGTAATAATAGCTGTCCTTTCTCACAGGGTTATTATGTGCTTCAGATGTCATAATGCATGTGAAAGGGCACTGTAGAGTACAGTGCTGTATAAATGTTATTAATTGCTCAAACATTAACTGGCCATAGGGTGAAACAAATCTATAACAATAAGTATACTTATGGAACATTTATAATGTACCAGGTACAGTGCTTATTAACCTCCTTTTACAAATAGACTGATGCACAGGGAGATTAAGTTACTGTCCCAAGGTCACAGAGCTGATAAATAGAAGTAGAATTTGAACCCATGCAGTTAATGCCAGAGTAAATTATTGAATGGAGTATTTATTGTCTCTTAATTTAGAAAGTGGAAGAGTAGAATGTTTTATATTTCTACTTTCAGTGTATCTGAAGCTACTTTTATTTAACTTATTTCTCCCTCTTATTTGTTTTGCTCTTTCAGAAGCCAAGGTACAAGGCAGGAAATATTCCTACCTACTCAGTGGGAACGCATGATATCCGAGAGGTCCATGAAGAAAAGTCCGAGAGAAGCTAATTTGTACTACCCTAATCTAAACAAACTTGGGTATGAAAATATAATGGACCATGTTAATGTTCTAAATTAACAGAGCACAGCAGACTGGGACGAATTTGTGGTCAGCTTTCTTATCTTTTCTGAGCCACAAACTACTTTAGTGGTCTGGTGAAACCATGGACTCTTACATTTATGCTTTTAAATGTATAAAACAGAATTCATAGCATTACAAAATAAAACAATTTGAAACAAAATCTCAAAATATTAAAGTAAAACAAACTTTTATTTATTTGTGTGTGCCAGGTCTTAATTGTGGCATGCAGAATTTTTACTTGGATCACACAAACTCCTAAATACAGTATGTGGGATCCAGCTACCTGATTAGGGATCAAACTGGGGCCCCTGTATTGGGAGCAGAGCCTGGACCTTCAGGGAAGTCCCAAGAAAAACAAACTTTTGATATGGGAATATATGTCCTTTATTATTAACACAGTAAGATCTAGTGACGGCTCTAATAAAGATCAAATTTTTGAGATAATAAACATAAAATTTCCAGAGTTTGCAACAGTTGTAATGTGATACAAAGCATCTGTGATTCCTGTTGGAGATACATATGTAGGTACAGCTGTTTGCTGCTTTCATTCATAATTGAAGGAAATGCTAATTTTCCCTTGAGAGATTTAGTGAATATAAAGATGTAATTTTTTTAATTCAATTTCACACACTCCCTGAATTCTATTCATTGACTTAATGTTAACAAATCCTTGGGTGGAATCAAACAGGCATATTCCTGTTGGTAAGCTTTTAAGAGATTGTGAAGTTTTAATATAGAAATATAATTGATATTCATAATAATAGTGATTTATTAAGAAAAAGTTTACCACTGGTATACTCCTGTTTAGAAGACATGGAAGCATGTTATAGGGTAGGAAATAAATTTATTCCATTTGTTTTATTTTTTGATGCCTACAGATGTATTCTTTGGGTTTCACAAGCATTCCAGATAATTTAGGTTTTACTGTATCACTCTTAATTATTACACGCCTTTACACATAAGTCATGGTGGACGAATTGCAAAATGAAAATAATAACCAAAGATGAAAGATATTAAAAGTAATATATATTTAAAATTCTTAATAATACTTAACAATTATTTGAAGTACTATGTGCTGGGTCCTTGAATTCTTTATCTCATCAAATCCCCATTGCACAGATGAAACATTCAAGGTCTTACAGTTACTAAGTAATAAAGCCAGGATTTAAACCTAGGCAGTCTGATCTCCAAGCTCTTTTTTTTTTTTAACTTAAAATATAGTTGAAAAGCTCTCACTCTCAGCTACTAAGGTGTTTATTTTTTTACCCTTCGACTGTTAGCCAACTTTAATTTGCCCACTAGTGTAACAAATACACATTCACTGCCTCAAAATGCTTTCACTGGTATATAGCTGATTTACAATGTTGTGTTATAAAAGGAATTTTCTAAATTCTCCCTTTGCTGTGATACTGCTTATATCCAACACTACCTTTAAAATAAGTGGGCTATCGGTTGAGGCTAGAATATAGTTTGTTTTATAGAATTTTTTATAATGGGATTTTGCTTAGAAGATGAAGAAATCCACTCATGTCTTTCCATGCCCTACAAACATACTTTCCTATCTGAAATTAAACCTCTGTATTATAATGGTGCTACTGTATTTTTTATATTGACTACTATCAGGGTTGTAGCCAGGAAATTACTGCATGTAAATAAATCCTAATATATGAAGTTCTAGATTATCCATGCTTAATGGAGAGAAGTGATTACGTAATCCCAAATTTATTTTTTATTTGGCATTAGAGTAAATTTATTGGCTGATTATGCTTTCTATTTGTATTTACACTAGCAAACATATTTCTACTCAGTTTTGTTAAGGTTAAAATTTAAAAGACCATGGCTTACTAGTATTTTGATGTTTTAGGAAGCAGTTTAGGAGTAGCTCAGATTTTAAAACACCATTCGCATATCTGGTAATATACAGAACCCACTTGACAGTTGCAGTTAACCTATTTGAGTTACAATGATGGAAATGTCCCCATCTGACAAAAAGAAAATAATCATTTTTTATATTGTAGTGTGCAATGTGCTAAAAAAGATTACAGGTTTATATATTGAAATAGTTACATTCAGAAATTAAACAAAAATACTGAAGAGTTGACACAATCTCTTCCTCCTTAATGAATATTATATTGAAATCTTTCTAATTATGATAGATCTGATTTTCTTGCAAGAAGTAGCATAAAACAGGAGAATATAAAGAATGAAGAAAATTAGCATAAAAATGGCAACAGAATAACTAATCTAAATTATGGAGTCCTAATATGAATTCGTCGGTGTAGCCACATTATTGTAATAATGTGAGTACAGGGGTTAGTTAAAATGTAGTTAACACAGACTAGTACATATACTTAACGTTATTAATACTATTAATATTACGTCTATATTTTCAGATCTTTGTAACTTTGTCACAGAATGTTTTTTTCCTTACTGAAGTATACTTGATTTACAGTGTTAGTTTATGGTGCACAGTAAAGTGATTCAGTTATACGTATACTTAGACACTCTTCTTCATCATGGTTTATTAGGTATTTGTCTTTAACTTCCTTAGTATGATGATCTCTAGGTCCATCCATGCTGCTGCAAATGGCATTATTCCATCCATTTTTACAACTGAAGAGTAACGCGCACATATACTACACCTTTATCCATTCATCTGTTGATGGACATTTAGGTTGCTTCCATATCTTGGCTATTGTAAACAGTGCTGCTGTGAACACTGAGTTGTATCTTTTCAAATTAGTTTTCTCTGAATATATGCCCAGCAGTGGGATTGCTGGATGATATGGCATGTCTATTTTTACCTTTCTGAGGAACCTCTATAATGTCTTCCAGCGGCTGCGTCAATTTGCATTCCTACCAGCAGGGCAGGAGGGTTCCCTTTTCTCTATACCCTCTGCAGCATTTGTTATTTGCAAATTTTTTAATGATGGCCATTCTGACTTATGTTGTCACAGTTTTATAGCTTGCTAAGGACACTGGCTCTAACACATTTTATGCCATTTTATTGATTAAATTATAAGTGTTATGGTCCAGATTTAATATAAAGTTATGCATATGTAAACTGGATGTTTCCACATTCTACTTGGAATAGGTAATATGGACCTCAACTCAAATGTTGATACTTTTTGCATAAAAATCAAATTAGACTTTATATCTTTCCAGTTCTGAATTTTATTTTCTAATCAAGACAAGTTAGTGTGGTTTAGGAGACTTATTTTCATGCTGAGAACATCGTTTGACCTTAAAATAAGATGGTTTTTGGCACATAATGAACCATGCCCAAATGTAAAGCTAAAAATTAAATTCGAGCACTTTGCATATAGAGTTGTATACATGAATCTTCAGAGTAGTATTCATAGCTGCCAAAAAGTGGAAACAGCCCAAATGTCCATCAGCTAATAAATGCATAAATAAAATATGGTGTATCAATATGATGGAATCTTATTAGTTACTAAGAAAGAACAAAACACTGATATTGCTACAACATGTATCTAGAAGCTTGAAAACATTCTGCTAAATGAAAAAAGGCAGACATGAAAGGCCATGTACTGTATGGTTCCATTCATATGAAATGACTATTAGATGACTAGGGGCAGGGAGAATGGGGAGTGGCAGCTTATGAGTATGTGGTCTTTTGGTGTTGGAGAAGACTCTTGAGAGTCCCTTGGACTGCAAGGAGATCCAACCAGTCCATTCTGAAGGAGATCAGTCCTGGCATTTCTTTGGAAGGAATGATGCTAAAGCTGAAACGCCAGTACTTTGGCCACCTCGTGAGAAGAGTTGACTCATTGGAAAAGACTTTGATGCTGGGAGGGATTGGGGGCAGGAGGAGAAGGGGACGACAGGATGAGATGACTGGATGGCATCACTGACTCGATGGATGTGAGTCGGAGTGAACTCTGGGAGTTGGTGATGGACAGGGAGGCCTGGTGTGCCTCGACTCATGGGGTCGCAGAGTCAGACACGACTGAGCGACTGAACTGATGAAAGTTAGATGATGATGATTACATAACTGTGAATATTCTGAAATTCACTAAACTGTACACTTTAAAAAGACTGGGCATTATGGTATGTGAATTACCTCAATGTAGATTTTTTTTAAAACTAATGAATTAGAACAAAAATATGAGATCAGTCTGAAATAAGAATATTCTTATTACTGAATATTTTCAGCATCTCACTTCTCAGGTTATTGATGATAAATGGCATCCTTGTAAAATGTAAAAAATTTTCATCCAGTAAGAGATTTTTCCTTCAATACAAACAACAATGTAATTTAGATCTGGTTTTAATATAATAATCATTTGCTGTCAGTCTTAAGTTTGGAGGTATTTTTATCAGTATTTGCATAAAACAGTGATTAACATTAATTTTAAATAGCATATTTTATTGAAAGTTAAAGTTCATGATTATGATCAGAAATAGAATACATCTGATTTTGGTATACTCTAAATATAGAAATCTTTCTTTAAAATTTCAAATAAAATCAAGTAGTTGAAAATTGGGGGTAAATCATCTAGATAAGAAATTTGAGGATTAGGTGCTATCAAATGACAAAATTAAAACAACTTAGTAATGAGTTTGATGTCCTTTATTCAAGGAGAAACAATCTATAGATTGAGGGTGTACGCAGTGGAACACTCTCCCTTCGCCAGGGATTTTAGGCAAGAGGGAGTTTTACAGATCATTAGAAGCAGCAACACCGAAACGGAGCCCGGTGGCCTCAGAGGGCAGGGGTTTTCTTTCTTTCTTTCTTTATTTTTAATTTTAAAATCTTTACTTCTTACATGTGTTCCCAAACATGAACCCCCCTCCCACCTCCCTCCCCATAACATCTCTGTGGGTCATCCCCATGCACCAGCCCCAAGCATGCTGTATCCTACGTCAGACATAGACTGGCAATTCAATTCTTACATGATAGTATACATGATAGAATGCCATTCTCCCAAATCATCCCACCCTCTCCCTCTCCCTCTGAGTCCAAAAGTCCGTTATACACACCTGTGTCTTTTTTCCTGTCATTGCCATCTTTCTAAATTCCATATATATGTGTTAGTGTACTGTATTGGTGTTTTTCTTTCTGGCTTACTTCACTCTGTATAATCGGCTCCAGTTTCATCCATCTCATCAGAACTGATTCAAATGAATTCTTTTTAACGGCTGAGTAATACTCCATTGTGTATATGTACCACAGCTTTCTTATCCATTCATCTGCTGATGGACATCTAGGTTGTTTCCATGTCCTGGCTATTATAAACAGTGCTGCGATGAACATTGGGGTACATGTGTCTCTTTCAATTCTGGTTTCCTCGGTGTGTATGCCCAGCAGTGGGATTGCTGGGTCATAAGGGAGTTCTATTTCCAGTTTTTTAAGGAATCTCCACACTGTTCTCCATAGTGGCTGTACTAGTTTGCATTCCCACCAACAGTGTAGGAGGGTTCCCTTTTCTCCACACCCTCTCCAGCATTTATTGCTTGCAGATTTTTGGATCGCAGCCATTCTGACTGGTGTGAAGTGGTACCTCATTGTGGTTTTGATTTGCATTTCTCTAATAATGAGTGATGTTGAGCATCTTTTCATGTGTTTGTTGGCCATCCGTATGTCTTCTTTGGAGAAATGTCTATTTAGTTCTTTGGCCCATTTTTTGATTGGGTCGTTTATTTTTCTGGAATTGAGCTGCATAAGTTGCTTGTATATTTTTGAGATTAGTTGTTTGTCAGTTGCTTCATTTGCTATTATTTTCTCCCATTCAGAAGGCTGTCTTTTCACCTTGCTTATATTTTCCTTTGTTGTGCAGAAGCTTTTAATTTTAATTAGATCCCATTTGTTTATTTTTGCTTTTATTTCCAGAATTCTGGGAGGTGGATCATAGAGGATCCTGCTGTGATTTATGTCTGAGAGTGTTTTGCCTATGTAAGGCCAGCAGGTCCTGTTTTCTAGGTCAGGTGAGCTATTTAAGCTGAGCTGGAAGTCTGTGGTTGGTGTATGTTGGGTTTCTAAGGTGTTCCATGTAAGTGCAGGCTGACTGACTAGGTTTGTGGCATGGGCTGAAGCCACTGGGGTGGCCGCTGTAATTTTGGGTTCCAAAATACAAATTAACTTTAAACGCACTTAACTAAAAGTAAGGAATTCAAATTAGAATTACTTCCCAACATTAATGACAGTGTTTCTTGTTTCAATAACAGTCTACAATCTAAACACAGATGTGTTGTAATTTAGAGCAAAATGATCATTTTACCCATACTGAATTTGATTATTTAAATATATAGGTGAGAATATATAAGACACTGATGATAAATGTAAAATTCTTCCATTAGAGAATTTTAAATTAGGTGTGATTATGGGAATGTTGTACTGTGTGGTTCTAAAGAATCGATATATATAGTATCTGAGTGGCTTAATGGAGCCACATATGGGAGGCTTTTAGTTTTTAATACTATCTAGTACCTGTTGATTTTTTTCATTGCAGGGAAGTAATGATTTAACACATGGCACAGTAAGAAAGAGTGAAACTTACTAAGAAACATTCTACTACATCTAAAAAATAAAAACTTTTAAGAATTTAGCTCATTTGATGTTGAAGTATGATAATTTCAGAGATATCCCATCATAAAATGTATTAAATCTCAATGATTAAGTAATAATGTGAATGGGCTTTATCATATATGCCCAGTAAGAACAGCATGATACCATGATACAGGTTCCCCATCTTACAAAAAGACCTATATAAGAAAGAACGTCATTGCTACAATGCTTGATCAATTCTCCAACATTAATTTAGACACGAAGGCCAAGAGTTAAGATATAACTAGATATTTGAAGGTTTATATGAATTTAGCCATTCCTTGTTTCTATTCTGCACAAATGGAGAGAAGGGGAAGATTACCCTGGAGTATTTTCAGGGTAGGGCTAAATGGGTACCCCTGGCTTGGACAGGGCTGTAATTAGGGACAAAAGGGATGGTTAAGGACACTGGAGACTAGATGGAGAGATTTACAGAAGTAGGAAGGAAACTCAAAGGTAGATGTCCCTTGAGGGAACTGGAAGTGAAGAGGCAACCTCTTCCTCTTCCTCTTCACTCAAGCGCTACAAGGTCTCCTACTCCAGCTGGAAGAACAGAATTCAGGGTGCCACTGTTACAGTGGTTCAGTTTTACATAACTTAGTTGCCTTTTTTTTGTATTAATACTTGCTTAAAAATCTGGTCACTATAACATGTTCATATATAATTGTTTTGCCTTCCCCCCAAAATTCCTTATTTACAGTTTTAAAAATGTGGAATTATAAAATGGGACTGCTTTTGAGGTGAGTTGTCAGTCAATGATACTTAGGATGTCCCTGGTGGTGCACTGGATAAGAATCTGCCTGCCAGTGCAGGGGACACGGGTTTGATCCCTGGTTCGGGAAGATTCCACGTGTCTCGGAGCAGTGAAGCCTGTGGCCAAAATTCCTGAGCCTGTGCTCTACAGCGCATGAACTGCAACTGCTGAGCTCACACGCTGCAATTGCTGAAGCCCACAGATTATAGCCGCTGCTCTGCCGCTAGAGAAGCCATCACAACGAGAAGCGGCACACTGCGATGAAGAGCAGCCCCACTCACGGCTACTGGAGAAAGCCCACACAAAGCAACAACCAGCTCAGCCAAAAATTAAAACATTCTTCAAAAAAAAAAAACAAACCTGATATTTGGGTCTGAGTAGGCTAGGTGGTGTCTTCAGATTTAGGCTGAAGGATGTTAATGTAACAGAGATTTGTTGATAATCACTACCATCTTAAGTGTTCATTTAAAAAAAAATATTGAGTGCCTGTTATGTGCTAGGCACTGAGCTAGATGTTGAAGATACACAGATGAAAGCCAGTTGTCACCTTTAGGAAAAATTTTTATGTAGGGAGCCCATTAACTATGAGATCACCAATAGGGTGTATACAATACTATAAGCACATATTTAGAGTAATATTGTGCTCACTTAGTCATGTCTGACCGGAGAAGGTGATGGCACCCCACTCCAGTACTCTCGCCTGGAAAATCCCATGGACGTGCTCCGTCCATGGGGTCGCTAAGAGTCGGACATGACTGAGCGACTTCACTTTCACTTTTCACTTGCATGCATTGGACAAGGAAATGACAACCCACTGCAGTGTTCTTGCCTGGAGAATCCCAGGGACGGGGGAGCCTGGTGGGCTTCTGTCTATGGGGTTGCACAGAGTCGGACACAACTGAAGTGACTTAGCAGAAGCAGTCATGTCTGACTCTTTGTGACCCCATGGATTGTAGCCCACCAGGCTCCTCTGTCTGTGGATTTTCCCAGGCAAGAATAATGAAGTAGGTTGCCATTTCCTTCTCCAGAGGATCTTCCTGACAGGGATTAAACCTGAGTCTCTTGTGTCTCCTGCAGTGGCAGGGAGATTCTTTACCACTGTGCCACCTGGGATTATAGAGTAATACTGATATACCCAATCCAGCTGGAGATGGGGAGGCTATCTTCAGAAGGGAGTTGTATTTAAACAAATAAAAAGAAGGTCATGCCAGGAGGAAAAAAAAAGCAATGCTCCTAGGCAGAGGGAACATTGTGCAAAACAATCAAGAGAACTTGGCCTGATAAGTTTTGGGAATTACAAGTTTCTAAAACTTTGGAAAGTAAGTTTCCAAGGTACTTTGGTAGTTTAGAAAGTACTTTGACTACAGGAAGAATAGTGATGGTGTGTGTAGGGGTGGGAGGGATGAATGAGCAAAGATGAAAAGAGACAAAACTTTGCCAAGACAAGCCTGGATATCTTGAGGGCCTTATAAGCCATGTTAATGAGCTCAGAGTTAATTGTGAAGGGTATGGGATGAGGGAATTAAATTTTTAGCATAAAGTCATGATCATATTTTAATCAGGAGAAGATAACTATGATAGTAATGTGAAAGATACAGCAAAAGTGTATGTTAGGATGGAGATTAGAGGTAAAGAGACCAATTGAGATGGTATTGAAATAATCTAGATGAGTTGTGATTATGAGAAAGACCTAAAATAGTTGTAATAATTGCTGTAAAGTGCTGCACTCAATATGCCAGCAAATTTGGAAAACTCAGCAGTGGCCACAGGACTGGAAAAAGTCAGTTTTCATTCCAATCCCAAAGAAAAGCAATGCCATAGAATGTTCAAACTACTGCACAATTGCACTCATCTCACACACTAGCAAAGAAATGCTCAAAATTCTCCAAGCCAGGCTTCCACAGTATGTGAACTGTGAACTTCCAGATGTTCAAGCTGGATTTAGAAAAGGCAGAGGAACCAGAGATCAAATTGCCAACATTCGTTGGATCATCAAAAAAGGAAGAGTGTTCCAGAAAAACATCTACATCTGCTTTATTGACTATGCCAAAGCCTTTGACTTTGTGGATCACAGCAAACTGTGGAAAATTCTTCAAGAGATGGGAATACCAGATCACCTTACCTGCCTCCTGAGAAATCCATATGCAGGTCAAGAAGCAACAGTCAGAACCAGACGTGGAACAACAGACTGATTCCAAATTGGGAAAGGAGTACGTCAGGGCTGTATACTGCCACCCTGCTTGTTTTAACTTATGCGAAATGCCAGGGTGGATGAAGCACAAGCTGGAATCAAGACTGCCAGAAATATCAATAACCTCAGATATGCAGATACACAGGACTTCCCTGGTGGCTCAGACAGTAAAGCGTCTGCCTACAATGCAGGAGACCTGGGTTCAATCCCTGGGTTGGGAAGATCTTCTGAAGAAGGAGATGGGAACCCACTCCAGTATTCTTGCCTGGAAAATCCCATGAATGGAGGAGCCTGGTAGGCTACAGTCCATGGGGTCGCAAAGAGTCAGACATGACTGAGCGAATTCACTCACTCATGCAGATGACACCACCCTTATGGCAGAAAGCAAAGAACTAAAGAGCCTCTTAATGAAAATGAAAGAGGAGAGTGAAAAAGTTGGCTTAAAACTCAACATTCAAAAAACTAAGATCATGGCATCTAGTCCCATCACTTGATGGGAAATAGATCGGGAAAGAATGGAAACAGTGAGATTCTTTATTTTCTTGGGCTCCAAAATCACTACAGATGGTGACAGCAGCCATGAAATTAAAAGACACTTGCTCCTTGAAAGAAAAGCTATGACCAACCTAGACAGCATATTAAAAAGCAGAGACATAACTTTGCTGACAAAGGTCCATCTAGTCAAAGCTATGGTTTTTCCAGTAGTCATTTATGAATGTGAGAGTAGCTGAGTGATGAAGAATCGATGCTTTTGAACTGTGGTGTTGGAGAAGACTCTTGAGAGTCCTGTGGATTGCAAGGAGATCCAACCAGTCCATCCTAAAGGAAATCAGACCGGAATATTCATTGGAAGGACTGATGCTGAAGCTGAAACTAACATTTGGCCACCTGATGCAAAGAACTCTCTCACTGGAAAAAGACCCTGATGCTGGGAAAGGCTGAAGTCAGGAGAAGGGGACGACAGAGGATGAGATGGTTGGATGGCATCACCAACTCAATGGACATTGAGTTTCAGCAAGCTCTGGGAGTTGGTGACAGGGAAGCCTGGAGTGCAGCAGGCCATGGTGTCTCAAAGAGTCAGATGCGACTGAGTGACTTAACTGAACTAAACTGCAGTAAAGACACATAGTACAGGGTATTTAATGGGTAGAGCTGACCTTAAGAAAAAATTTTTGAGGTTTCCCCTTCAGTTATTTATTAGAATGTAATAATAAAGTCATATATATATATATACATATACACACACACAAATATATGACAATGTATAATATAATAAAAACAAAATACTTGATATAAACTTTATGCTCTTGTTTACATATTAAATGTGGGAAAATGTAAACTAATAAAATTAATATGTGCTACTTGATTTTTATTCTTTACAAATTAAACCACCCCTTGAAACAAATATAGAGCTGACTGCTACAATTTAGGTTCTTTTATATTTGGCATAACTAACTGCTGTGTTCTATATATAGTGACCAGCTTTGTCTACTAGAAACTTTAGGAGACCTTGTTCATTCTTTCACTGATGTCATTTCACTGATGGCCAGAAATAAGCAACTGTGATCTATGTCTGTTCTCATTTGCCTAAAACAAAGTACTGTTTCATGGTACTAACAAGATCATAAACCTAACATGACACAGGCTCTGGAATCACATGGTAGTACTCAGTTTTAAGTGGGATCAAGGTGATCTGGATAATACTTTCTGTAGATTAATGAAATAAATCAACATGAGGAAAAGTATCTGGTAAAGAAGTCAAATACTCTAGTTTGAGAAACACTGATATAGAGGTTATAAGAATCCTTTTGTCACATACCTAATGTTGGATTTGTTGAGTTTAACCTTGTGACTTTTTCCTCCACAGATTCCAGTTTATTCATCTAAAAAATATTTGACCACCTACTCAAAATATCAAGTGTCACATGGTAGAGAAGTTTCATCTATACTAGAGATTCGAAATTTTTCAACTAAGATTTGTCACTGAGTGAAGTGGTGTTGGGAACTGAATGGTAATAGAAAAAGTGGAGAGCTTGGCCACGACTGGAAATTAGAAATAGGGTATTAGGTAAGAGGAACTCAGGATCAAAGGTGGTTTTTGTTGTTATTCAGTCACTAAGTCATGTCTGACTCTTTGTGACCCAATGGGCTGCAGCTAGACTTCCCTGTCCTTCACTATCTCCTGGAGTTTGCTCAGATTCTTGTCAATTGAATTGGTGATGCATCCAACCATCTCATCCTCTGTTGCCTCCATCTCCTCCTCCCCTCAGTCTTTCCCAGCATCAGGGTCTTTTCCAATGAGACAGAACAGAATGGCGAGATTAATTGATGGAGCCAGTTTCTTCACAAGACATGATAGGAGGTCAAACAGTATTTGACTCTTTGTAAAAGAGATAAATGTATCTGGGCTTCCCAGATGGTGCTAGTGGTAAAGAATCCACCTACCAAAGCAGCAGATGGAAGAGATGCGGGTTTGATCCCTGGGTCAGGAAGATCTTCTGGAAAAGGGAATGGCAACGACTCCAGTATTCTGGCCTGAAAAATCCCATGGACAGATGTATCTTTGGGGTTGCAAAGAGTTGGACAAGACTTAGCACTGCAAACCTATCAGGGACTAGAGGCAAGAAGATTAGAATGGGTAAAAATGAAGATAAATTTTAGGTGTGAGGAGGCGGGAGGTTGGCCTTTAATAATCAATGTTAGCTTTCTCGGTAAAATAGGAAGGAGAGCTAGCTATGTGGTGACTGAATTGGGCATGAGAAAAGGAGGTAAGTGTGGGATCACTGAAAAGGGAAACTAAAGAACTAACTGAAGAAAGGAAAAAAGGCCTCCTTAAGGGCCTAAGGTAGAAGATCATGAATTTGTTAGGGAAGTTTTCCATGTTGTTGTATAATTGTTTTTAAAGTGTAAAATCAACAGTTCTTCTCAAAAATTAATGTTCATTCCCATCTCAAGAAACTCAAATGACAGAATAAAACTTTTTATGCCAAATTGAGAAAGAGGGTATGTAGGAAGGAGGGAGAGGCAGTTTACATTTAATCAGAATTCATTTGGAGGATATTTACTGAACATCTACTATGCATCAAGCTCTGAGCTTGGCTTGTAAAATTTACATAGTTTTCATATTTTGTTTTATTTTTCCTCCCCAGAAGTCCTTAAGTCTGTAAAACTAAGGTGCCTGGGTTGAAATCTGAAGCCTTGTCCATTCAGATTATCACTTTCTTTCCATCTTCACTCCCCATTTCCACTCAAGATACCTCAGATGGTTCTGTGGGTATCCCTAATGTTCATTAAACATGGTCTGAAAAACCAAAGATCTAATGAATATTAATACTAAAGCCTCATTATATGTAAAACAAATAATGCAGGAGACGTGGGTTCGATCCCCAGATCAGCAAGATCCCCTGGATAAGGAAATGTCAACCCACTCCAGTATTCTTGCCTGGGAAGTCCCATGAACAGAGGAACCTGGCAGGTTACACAGTCCATGGGTCGCAAGAGTCAGACACGACTTAGTGACTAAACAACAAAAACAATATGAAGTTTATTAGAGATAAATGTAAAGACAGGCACTCAGATGAAGAGAATCTGGCCTAATAGCATGTGATAAAGACAACAGCAATATGCTTAGGGCTGCCCAAAGGACCTATACATTTTTACCATGAAAGATGTAACAAAGTTATGCACAACAAAGCAGTTTACTTTTTTTGATCATCTCTCCTGGTCATATGAGAGTAGATTGTGTTTTTTAATAGCTTTATTGAAATATAAACTAAGCTGCATATAAAGTGTGCAGTTTGGTAAGTTGACCTATGTATACACCTGTGAAATTATCACCAAAATCAAAATGATGAATGTATCCATCACTGCAAGGGTCCTTGTACTCCTGTGTAAACTCTCTTGCTCATTCTTCCTATCCCTCATCCACAGGAAACCACTGGTCTGTTTTCTGCCACTACTGATGAGTATTTTCTAGAATTTTATTTAAATACAGTCATAGAGTATGCCCTATTCTCTTCTCTGGCTTTTTACACTTGGCATAATTGTTTTGAGATTTATCTATGTTGTGTCTCTTAATAGTTCATTTTTTTTTAAAAGTTGCTGAGTAGTCATTCCATTTTATGGATATGCCACAATTATTTTATCCATTCACCTGTGGACATTTGGGTTGTTTCCAGTTTTTGTCTATTACAACTACAACTGCTATGAACATTCTTGTATGATTGTTCGTATGGACATTCTTGTATGATTGTTCGTATGGACGTGTGCTTTCATTTCTCTTGAGTAAATAGAAGTGGAATCGCTGGATCATATGGTAGGCATATGTTTAACTTTTTAAGAATCTGCTACACTTTCTCAGGTGACTATACCTTTTTACATTCCTTCCTGCTGTGTATGAGAGTTCCAATTCCTCCTGACTTCTTACGATTTGTCTTCAATCTTAGTCATTCTAATAGGTATGTAGTAGTATCTCATTGTCCTTTTAATTTGCATTTCCCTGGTGACTGACAATGTTCAGCATCCTTTCATGTGCTGCTCTGCCATTCACATACCTTCTTTGAAGAAATGTCTATTTGCATTTTTTGCCCACTGCTTGTTGGGTTCCTTTAGTCAGTATTTATTTACAGGCAACACAGATTAAACATTTACAGCAGCCAAGATTTTAAGAAGTAACCAAGTCACAACAAGGTTGCACATACGTGGAAGAATATGAAAAAGACTTTATTTTTATCAAGGACTTTACTTTGTGTGACAGTGGAATTTAAGGGTTCACTATATAAATCTGAGGATTAAATCTGTTTTAGCTTTAGCTAGCAGAACCACTTTAACTCATATTGGTCAGTCCTTGTCACTTTACAACTAAGAGCATCGACAACAGTGTGCTAGCGCTGGCTCACGCTGCCTTATGAGTGCTGATTTAGAAAGTTTTAAAGCCTACGGCTGATTCATGCTGACGTTTGGTAGAAACCAACACAATACTGTAAAGCAATTATCCTTCAGTTTAAAAATAAATGAATTAAAAAAAATAAAATTTTAAGAATTCTGCAGAATTTAAGCACAGCCATTATCAGAAATTTTATAAACTGAAAGTCTATAGTAAAATCCAATATTACTGAATAATAAATACTCAAAACTCGTTTTCTTAGTTATTTTACTATTTCATTATTATCCATGTTTTTATGATTATGTCTGTTGTGTGCACATGAGGGAAATCTTATATTCTGATAGTCTACACCTCTTTCCAACTCTGTGTTCAGTGATGTCCTGTGTTAGCTTGAAGTGAGAGTCACAGTGGGAGAACCCCACTGGAATTAGCAAACATCACAATCAGAACTTTTTTTTTAACCCTGGAGAGCCTAGTTGTTAAACTTACAGCATACTGGTAAAGACCCTTCAAACTACACTAACTTACTGTCCATAATGAATAATGAAGCTTCAGTTACATGGAGAGTTCACCTTTGTGAAACAATTCCTCAAGAACAGATCAATATTTTTGTTACCGAACAAAGCTTAGAACACCTATTTTCCTTGCTGCTCAGTTTTTGTCTTAAACTTCCAAGTTCCCTAAGGTTGAGAATGCCAAAGTTTGAGTAATGGGTAAGGAAGGGTGCTAATGTATTATTTTCGTGCTCTGAAATAAAAACATACATAAAATATTTTTTGTAGAATTACTACAAAGGATGTTAAATACAGAAAATTATAATGGGCAAAAAATAGGAAAGGTAAACAGCTCTGTATTACCAAATTTCTATTCATGTAGGAATAGAGGAAACTAGGCTAAAATGAGAAGGCGCAAACCATGATACAAGAGGAAGTCCAAACTTAACCAAGATTCTGGATGCCATCAGAAATTTAAAGTTACAGATTTGGTAACAGTACAGCAGTCTAGAGATGTCAAACTGGGCAGAAGAGGCAAATTCTTAAAGCACAAAAGATAATAAGTGACTGATACAGTTGAGTGTTCATTACAATTTATTTTTTTTAAAGTTCTAGAGGGAAAAATTGATCAACATATACACATTATACTATGTATAAAATAGGGCTTCCCAGGTGGTGCCAGTGGTAAAGAACATGCCTGCCAATGCAGGAGACAGATGCAGGTTCAATCCCTGCCTGGGTCAGGAAGATTCCCTTGGAGAGCATGGCAACCCATTCCACTATTCTTGCCTGGAGAATCCCATGGACAGAGGAGCCTGGCGGGCTACAGTCCATAGGGTTGCACAGAGTTAGACATGAGTGAAACAACTTAGCACGCATGCATACAACATGGGTGTATAAAATAGATAACTGATAAGGACCTACTGTATAGCCCAGGGAACTCAGTGCTGTGTAATGGCCTATATACGGGAAAAGAATCTAAAAAACAGTGAATATATGTATTTATATAACGGACTTACTTTGCAGTACAACTGAAGCTGACACAACATTATAAATCAGCTATACCCCAACTTAAAAAAAATATTAAGAGAAACGAAGGATTTCAGAAGGAAAAGAAACCATCTTAAATTTCAGGATCCACATGCAAAGCATATACATTTAAAATATGAAAGAAACATACACATGACTTTCAATAAGACATTTTTATGACTCACATGGAATTCAAATAGAGGTTAAAGAAACTGTTAGCCTGGATTATGGTGAGGCACTAGCATGACAACTTTGTAGAGTGAGGTACATAAAGAGTTACAGTTTGGTATTAAACTGAGAGGACCAAACAATCTTTAAACCAGTCAATGCCCTATCTAATCACTTTACCAATGAGTTGGACAAAATAAATCAAACTTTATCAAATTAGCTGGTAGGTACAAACTTTTTTTGAAGTTAAAAATGAAGAGGAATACAAATTCCCAGGGGAATAACTTCTTTCTCTCTCTAGGAACTTAAAAATTTATGAAGGACACTGAATGAAATGATCTCACATGAAAAATATCTAATAATACCTGAAACTAGTAAATGTAACCGACAACTACCTGCTGAACATTTCCACAATTAAGTAAATCACTATTTTTTCACTAACCCCTTTCCTGATTTCCAAATCAGCTCCTTTTCTAACTGACGTATTTAGATGAATGTATTTTATAGTCTCCAAGATTCAGTACTGGGACTAATTTTTTTTCTTTTACCTTTCTTTTATCAGTCTCTGTGTTGGGCCTTCAAATGCATACATTTTAATATACATTTTAAAATATTTTCATCATTATATTTGCATAACCACTCTGTGAGTAACGCAGAAGTTATACACATTTCATCATTCTGTTGAAGGGCCTACAAGGTGACTGGCATGTAAACAGGAAGCAGAGTAAGAAGTTAAATTACTTGCCTAAGTTGACAGGACCAGTAATTACAAGTCCTATGATCCTAATGTCAACATTCTTTTCATTACACTATGGTGCTTCTCATCAACTCATATTTGGTCCATTACTCTAGATTTCTAGTGATTTTCTCTGCCTTTACTCCTTACCTCTATCTTGCATATCAGTATCAGATAAAACTTAGCTTTTATTAAAAGATATCTCAATAAAGAAGCTGCCAATGGTTTCCTATTATACAGACAATAAAGATTGGAATCTTTGTTTCATACGTGAAATCTCTAATCATACTGGGCTTCTCTTGTTCCTTTGAACATAACATTTAACTTTCCTGAGACTGCCTTTGCTTTTAGCAGTGTTTCCCTTCTCTGAGTTACACATCCCTGAGTACAGGGACCTGAACATTTATTATATATATATGTATTATTTATATATAGTTTATAGACTAAGTATATGTGTAACTACTACCTTGTATGTTTTGATGGAGAGGGGGCAGGGAGCACTGGTAAAATTTTTGACATTAAAAAAAGTCTTCACAACCAAAATGTCCATCAGTGAATGAATGGTTAAAGAAGATGTGATATATATATATATACACTGGAATGCTATTCATCCATGAAAAGAATGAAATCTTGCCATTTGCAAACAACACGGTGGGACTTGGAGGGTACTACGCTCAGTAAAATGGGTCAGAGACAAATACTGTATGATCTCACGTATATGTTGAATATAAAAAATAAACTAGTGAATATAACAAGAAACGGACTCGCAGGTACAAAGAACAAACTAGTGGTTACCAAAGGGGACGGGGTGGGGGAAGGCGCAAAATAGGAGTAGAGGATCAAGAGATACAACTAGGCATAAAATAAATCAGTTACAAGGATGTATTGTACAGCACAGGGAATATGGTTATTTTATTTATAACCATAAATTGACTATAACCTTTAAAAATTGTGCATCATTATGTTGTATATCTGAAACTGATAATTGTGCATCAACTATACCACAATTAAAAAAGAAAAATGAGACCGCTGCAGTTCCACATCTGGTAATGAAGGACTGTGGTTTTGATCACGTTTCTGCTGAGAACTAGGAAAGCTGAGACAAAACAAAGAAATGTGTCTGTTTGAAGGCACTGGAAAGCTCTCAAAACTGTGAGGATTTCACAGCTAAGACCTAGTAGAGTCAGACAGGCTGGAGAGGCGCTTACAGCCTCTCTGCTGGAGGCATCTGTCTCTTCCAGAAGCAGCTAAGAACAAAGCCTTTTGCAAGGTTACAGACCTAGGTGGGGGTAGAAGAGAAAAACTAGAGTTGGGCTCACCAAGAAAGAGACAAGCACCTCAGTCTTTCTGTTGAGATTCTAACATGCTGCACCCTACAAGTCAGAGTGAACCAAAAATAGATTGGAATTGAATCATCTCTGTTCTCAACTAGATTGCAGTGATCTGAGGATGCTAATGGCCCTCGCTACCTAACAGAAGTAAAAAAAATCCTCTCTAGAAGAAAGTCATGCTATCCCAAGCCCTAAAATATCTCTACAATTGTTTATATACAATATCCAGCACACATAAAACAATAATCAGGTATATGAGATGACATGACAAGACAGAGAAGCAACCACAGAAACAGGACTCACGGGGATTATGAAATGAAGACTGGAAAACAGTGTAATTAGGGAGTTCCCTGGTGGTCCACTGGGTAGGACTCAGGGCTTTTACTGAGGTGGCCCAGGTTCAATCCCTGGTTGGGGAGAACTAAGACCCCACAAGACATGTGGCACAGCCCTCCCCAGAATTCCCCAAAATACTATGATTAATCTGTTCAGGAACTTAAAATATGAGTAAGAATGTGGAGAATGGAAACACAACCAAATGGAATTCTATTATTGAAAGATACAAGAAAAACCCAGTGAGTGGATTTAATAGCCAATTATACAGAGTCGAAGACAAAATTACAGAACTGGAAGAAAATTCAGAAGAAACTGCGGACAGATTAACAAAAAGACTAAAAGATGACAAATGGAAAAAACTTAGAAGGTAGGAGATACAGAATTTAAAAAAAAGTCCAATATAGGTATATAATTAAAACCCAGAAGGAGAAGCATGAGGGACTGTAACAAAGCAATACTGAAAGAGATGTCTCAAATAAACAAAAATCATCATGCTTTAGATTTAAGCAGCATTATAAACCTTTAAGGAAAAGGCAAAGAAAATAACACCTAAGCACTTCATATTAAAAGTGAACTATGCTAAAAGTGAAAAATGTTAACTGCTAATATTCAAAGAGGGGGCAATGTTGAGCATCCGTAGGTAAGAAAATTATTCTATCAAATGAATGACAATAAGACAGCTCCTTTGCAACCAAATGATGCTATCTTTAGAGTACTAAAAACAGAATTCAAATTCAGATAATATAACTTTCAAAAGTTAAGACACTATAAAGCTATTTTCAAACAAACAGAAACTGAAAATTGGGCTTCTCTGGTGCCTCAGCTGATAAAGAATCTACATTGCAGGAGACCTGGGTTCAGTCCCTCGGTTGGGAAGATCGACTGGAGAAGGGAACAGCTACCCACTCCAGTATTCTGGCCTGAAGAATTCCATGGACTGTATGGGGTCACAAAGAATCGGACACAACTGACAGACTTTCACTTTCACTTTTTTCACCTCTGCCTTGGAGGAAAGAGTAACCTTTGAGTAGAGAGAAATGTTCTCAGATGGAAGTTCTTAGATTTTGAAAGGGATGAAGAACAGTAAAGAAAATATATGGGTAAATCTCAACAAATAATTACTTTTACAAAACAATGCTGACTTATTGCAGAGAAGGCAATGGCAACCCACTCCAGTACTCTTGCCTGGAAAATCCCAGGGATGAAGGAGCCTGGTGGGCTGCCATCTATGGGGTCACACAGAGTCGGACACGACTGAAGCGACTTAGCAGCAGCAGCAGCAGCAGCTGACTTATTGTGTTTAAAACATACAGATTTTAACTTTAACAACACATTAATTGAGAAGAGGGGATAAAGTGGTCAAGGGTATTCACATTGTCCAGGAAGTGGATAAAGTACTAACGTATACTAGACTTATATATATACATATTTTTTTTAATTTGGCTGTGCTGGATCTTAGTTGCAGCATGTGAACTCTGTATCTGCATGCGAACTCCTAGTTTCACAAGTGGGATCTAATTCCCTGACCAGGGATCAAACCTGGGTCCCCAGCATTGCTCCTGTACCAGATCAGCATTGATAAGTGCTGTTATCATTGATCCTGTACAGCAGTGAAGTCTGTACCACTGGACTACCAGAGAAGTCCCTATACAAGACTTTTGGATGTCAAGGATGCACAGTCTAATTTCTAGAGCAACTAACCTATAGTAAAAAGACATGTAGGCCTCTTTGGTGGCTCAGCGGTAAAGAATCTGGCTGCCAGTGTAGGAGACGCAGGTTTGATCCCTGGGTCAGGAAGATCCCCTGGAAGGAAATGCCAACCCACTCCAGTATTCTTGCTTGTGAAATCCCATGGACAGAAGAGCCTGGTGGATTACAGTCCATGGGGCTACAAAAGAGTCAGACATGACTTAGCGACTAAACAACAGCAACAAAAAGACATAACTAAATGGAAAAGGGGAATAAGTATCACAAAGGATGAAGAAAGTAGAGAAAAAAGAGTGAAGAGCAGGGGAGACAAGGAACAGTAGGATAGCAGCTTTAAAGCCTCATGTATCAGTAATAACATTAAACTTAAATTGACTATCCCAATTAAAAGGTAAGACTGCTGCCTTGGATTTATAAAGATACACCTTTAACCTGTTTTCAAGAGGTAAATATTAGAATACAGAATAGTTTAGTGAAGAGATATGCAAAAACTAAAAGACTGGCTATGCTTATATCCAAGACACAATACAAGAGATATAAAGCTCATGTGTCAAAAGCCCTAACAGGAAACAAGTGATACACTCAGGATTGTTTGTTTTCAACAGAGGGACTAACTACAAATGTGTGTATAGGGTATAAGAGAATTACAAGGATAGTTCTATAATTCAGGGCTAACAACAGGGGAACTGGACCTCTCTTAAGCTCCAAGAGACAGAAGAAATTAACCAAAGTCTTGAGGGAAGAGAGAACTGTCAAAAGAGTTCGAGGTGAGAGACGCAATGATCTTTGGTCAAGGTACACATTCAGTTCAGGGCAACCTCTAATGGAGGGAGCCAAGGGGAATATAAGCACTTATCTCAACTCTTTTCCCCCATACACTCTCCTTCTATCAGCTACTGATCATGGGGTGGTATCAATTCAGTCACACTCTCATCTGAAGCCAAAAACATTATCCACCCCAGACTTCCTCATATATGGTAAGGGAGAAAAGAAATAAGTAACAAAACATGATTTATAGTTTCATTAAACCAGTATTTTAGCTGGTCATGAAGACTAGGTTCATGAGCATAGCTGCTTTCTATCACCACCCATCTAGGTTTCTCTCACTCCTTGCTTGCACCTAAGCTGAATGGAATTCTTTACCAGGTAAAAGTGAAGTCACTCAGTCATGTCCGACTCTGCGACCCCATAGACTGTGGCCCACCAGGCTCCTCCATCCATGGAATTTTCCAGGTAAGAGTACTGGAGTGGGTTGCCATTTCCTTCTCCAGGGGATCTTCCCGACCCAGGGATCAAACCCGGGTCTCCCGTATTGCAGGCAGATGCTTTACTGTCTGAGCCAGGTAGGGTGATCCAAACATTCATTCTTATAAGATGAAACCAAGTGGAGGTCCTTTTTGGGTTACCTTAGTTTTTTCATTGACTGTTGGCCAGGAGAATACTGGTGAATATCATACATTGCATGTAAAGTCCTACTCACTCCACTATGCAACAGCAATCAAAGTTCCCCTTTTTAAAAGGAATCTTTGTCAGTAGTGTTCCCCCGCACCACTCCCCCCATTGGTTAATGATAGGAAAAAGTCCTGCCAGCAGGCCATGTCCACTTCTAATTCACTGAAACCATGTTTCTTAGGAATCATTCCTCCCTTGAGTACTAAAACCTCCAAAGCACTAAGACTGATGCTTCAGGGACCAAAAAATTCCTCCAGTGGTTTACTAGGCATAATAAGAGAATGCAACACAAATGCATACATGTGAACACCAAAAGACATACACAACAATGTTCATAGAAGCTCTCCTAATAGCCAAAGAGTGGAAACATCTCTAATATCTATCAACAATAGAATGGATAAATAAGTGTGGTATAAAGTAGAATACTGAATACTGTATAGCAATGAAAATGAATGAATGTATGTTACCTGCTGCAGGTAACAACATGGATAAATCTTACAATGTTAGATAAAAGAAGCCAGAAACTAAACATACATTATGTATTCAACTTATATAAAGGTTAACTGCTATCAAACCTAATCTTTGGTGTTAGAATTCAGGATGGTGATTACCCTTGGGAAGGATGAAGAGTAATGACTAGGAAGGAACACAGTTATTGATGTGGGTGGTGACTATAGTTACCTTCATTTTGTGATGTCATGCTAAACAACTATATTTGTGTTTTTCTATACATATGTTTGGAGAAGGCAATGGCACCCCACTCCAGTACTCTTGCCTGGAAAATCCCATGGATGGAGGAGCCTGGTGGGCTGCAGTCCACGAGGTCGCGAAGAGTCTGACACGACTGAGCAACTTCACTATCACTTTTCACTTTCATGCATTGGAGAAGGAAATGGCAACCCACTCCAGTGTTCTTGCCTGGAGAATCCCAGGGACGGCGGAGCCTGGTGGGCTGCCGTCTATGGGATCACAGAGTCGGACACAACTAACGCGACTTAGCAGCAGCATACATATGTTATGCTTCCATTAAAAAGCTTATTTAAAAAAAAATACAACTGTCATCTTGCATATAATGTATAATTTCTCTGGATGCTTTTGTTTTTCTGTATTTTTCAGCTTGACTATAACATGCATAGGTGTGACTTTCACTGTAACTTTTCTGCTTGTGATTTACTGAGCTTTGTGGATTTATAGTTCTGTGCTTTTCACCAAACTTGGAAAACATGCCACCTGATTTTTTTTTTTTTTTACAAAATTAGTCATACTGAAAAATAGAGGGACTACTCTCATCTCCACTCTATACACCTTCTGGGGAAGGCAGCACCATATATTGATTATGGATTCTAAGCATATACTTCATTGTTTAGGCCAGCATCCCTAATTTGCAGGTTATTGTATCATAACTGGCCAGTTTTCCAATTTGTTCTGAGTTCTCGTCTAGCCTGTCAACTCATAAGCCAGTGACAACGAACCAGTATATACCCTTACCTCAGGCCATGTCTCCTAAAGTTATTCTCTATGGAAAGATTTCCCTTTACCATCATGTGTTAGGGCCACTAATGAGTGGTGGTTTTACTGACCATTCACATCCAGCTGTGGCCAGCTCACTGCAGATTCTTTCAAGAATGAACAGGACCCACACTTTTTTCTCTTCCATTAACTGGTCAGCAGGAACTCCTCCTGAAGCCAATTGATATGGGTTGGGGGAGAAATGCTGAAGGAGCAGGGTCAGGGACTACAGGAGTCTGAGTCACCTGCTCATTTAGTTTAGTTGTAGCCAGTTCCCAGTCTAACAGGGAGTGGACTGCTTCTGTGCTCATCCAGCTGTATGGTTTGGTGAATCAGATGACATCAGTTCACGACGGGTGGTTCGATTATTCATTCAGTCACTTGAGGTCCCATGGTCACGTGTTCCATCCTACCAGGTAGCAGGAGCAAATCTGGAGCTGCCTTTCAAAGAAACAAAACAAAATGTTGTTGGCTGAGGAAGATATGTCCTTATTCCCAAGCCGAAGGGTCTGTGTTGTAATTCCCCTATGGGAACTTACCTAAGCCTTCATTTAACGTCTCTTACCACGTGAACTTCCAGTACCAGTGGACCCCTGCCTAATCACAACCGCCCACCCTGCCCGGCTCAAAACTTGCAGTCTTACGGTTACCCAGAAAACAGGTTAGAGCAGGTCAGCCAAATGTGCTTTATTTTGTTGCCCCCAGAACCCCCCAAATTCTGCTACACCTTTTTTCCTTTCTCTTTGTTGTAGTGGTAGGAAACACAACTGCCCATCACTTATTTGAATGGATGCTCAAACACGTCTCCGGCCACTGCAACCCTAGAAACTTGGGGCAGTCCTGGGCTTATTGCTGCATCTTCTGGCAGGCATGTGTCTTATCAAATCATGCAGAATGCTTGCTACTCCTTTCTCATTAGGTTCATTTAACATAATTTCATTGCTACAATAGACTAGTATGATATTCTGTGGCACAGCGATATGGTCAAGGTCCCTTTACACCACAGGAACAAGAGGGATGTTGACACAGCCCTGAGACAAGACAGTTAGGGTTTACTGTTGTCCCTGTCATTTAAGTGCATATGCTTTTGACTTTCTTTACTGATTAGAAAGGAGGTGGGAGTGGGGGGCAGGGCACATTTCCAGATCAGTACCTATGTATCACGTCAAAGTCTATATTAATTTCTTCCAATGAAGATACCACAGCTGGAACAACAGCAGTTGCCCCCCACCTCCACCCCACACCTGATTAAGCTCTGCAATAATCCACTGTCATCTTTCACTACCCATCTGGTTTTTACCTTGTCATCTCCATGATCCATCTGGTGATCACACAGGGAATTTAAATGGGAATATGGTATCAGTTGCCATGCCAGCACGGGGGCTCTAATTCTGTACTGCTTTTCTTTTACTGTCTTGAGAGGGAGTGGTAACGATCAGTTCTGAACTTCTATCTAGTCCTACCTACCATAACAACACTCACTCCATTGGTCAGGAAATGAAAATGAAGATTGCTTCAGTTATTAAAATGTATTTATTCTTACCTCACATCTGGGGTTGGAGAAGTAACCAGTATGGCGCTCTCTGGCCTGTTAGCCAGACTCAGGCCAGGACTCCATCTGTCACTCGACTTTCTTGGGGCCCCCTATTCTAACCAATAAATAGCCACTGAAGAAGGATTAGGGCAATGATTCCCTAACTTGCTCGCCAGAATTACTGGGGGAGCTTAAGAAAGGCCTGTCTCTCACCCCCAGAAATTATGAGTTAACTGGCCTGGGGTGTATCCTTGGCTTTAGAATTCTAAGGTGCTCTTATGTCCAGACAAGTTTGGGGACCACTGGGTCTGGAGAAGATCAATGGTTATACCGCTGTGGCTGCATTGCAGGGTTCTTCCTTGAAGGGACCAAATCTCTCCCCATCGAGAAGTACCAAGTCTGTGACTCAGATGAGATGCTTCAAATTTAACTCCTCGGGTTCTCACTGGTCAAAACAGCAAGATCTTTAATTCTTCTGTAGGTTATCACTTGCCAGAGCAAGCTGCATACTCCTCTGATGGGGAAGCTATGTCAGGATTTGCCTGGAGGAACTGGGAGGTGGTGAGGGTAAATTCTGAGGACAGTAGGAATCAACTTATGAGAGAGCTGCCCCAAAGCTTCATTCTTATCTGCCCAACTGTCCCTATTCGATGTCTCAAGGCCCCACTCCTTTCTCATCAATCCTAACCTCAGTGTAAGAAAACTGAAGAACTGAGCATTTAACTGGTACTACAAATCTACTTAACTGCCCACTGTCCATAGGGTAGCACAGAGTTGGTCATAACTGAAGCAACTTAGCACACATGCACGCACACACAGCCCCAAAGTAGAAACAACTCAAATAGCTACAATAGAATGGACAGAGACAACCTATCCACAAGCGGAATATAACAATGAACATGAACAAACTAACTCTACAAGCAACTTAGATAAACCTTACAAATTTAATGGTTGAAATACACGTATAATTTCATTCATGTATGAGTCAAAACAGATCTACAGTTATAAGTTAGTATGAGTGGTTACATCTGGGGAAGAGGTTGGGCAGTATAATTACTGGGCTGTTACATAAAAGGTTTCTATGTAATATTCTATTTCTTGGGTGGTGGATACAGGGATATTTTTACTTATGATAGATACTGATTTTTGCAGTATGCTGTATTTCAGTTTTTTAAAAGGGTAGTCCTAATAAGACTGCGAACTACCAGTTATGCCTACTTGCCCCTCGCCATCAATTCAAACACTTCCTTGAAGGCCTGGTTCAGATTCCACAACTAACTTGAAGCCCAAGCACTTCAGCTAGAAATGACTTATCTTTCTGCTTGGTTTTCATTACATCTCCTGGGAGATAGTGTAATATAGGAGAAATGGTACAGGCCAAGGGGCTGGGGCTTTAATCTGTAAAGCAATAATAAGTAAGAGAGTGATGTGGTCATATCTGGACACCATGAATTTGCTTAACTATACTTATGTATATTTCTTTGACTATGTGGACAAACAAAAATTTACATATACGTGTAAGTATAAAACTGTCATATGCTTGTTACAATATTTGTTCCAGTGTATCATGCCTCTGTTGTTCGTGCCTCTTGGCAATGTGCCTTTGCCACTTTCACTATCAAAAGGTACTTTATTTCCCCACTTCTTGAATCTAGGCTAGCCTTCCTTGTGACTTACTTTGACCACCGAATGCAGCAGCTGTGACTTAGTGCAACTTCTGTGGATGGGGCCTAGAGAGGCTCTACAGCTTCTTTTGTCACCTTCTGGAACACTGCCCTGGGCCTCTATGCTGTGAATAAGTCTGGAATGAAAGACCATGTGAACAGAGCCACGTGAATGAGCCCAGAAGAAACGACAGAAAGACTTTCTAGTCAAAACACAGAATGGTGAGAAATAATAAATCATTCTTGACTTTCGCCATTAAATTTGTGGTTGACTTGTAGTGCAGGAAGATAATCTAGTCTGCTGTGGCAGAGACTGCTGTTGTCTCTTAATGTCCTTTTTTCTTCTCTTCCTTTAGTATTGCAACTCCCAAGTTTTGACTTAGTACTTTGCCACACAGGCAAGGACTATATTTCCTAGCCTCCCTTGGAGGTCTGGCCATGCAACTACATTTTGGCCAAAAGAGGAAATGATGGCTGCAACTTCTGTGACATGCCCTTAAAAAAAAGAGGTATACCGTTTTTCCATTTCCCATTCTCAGATACATCTTGGCAGGAGGTGAATCAACCATCTTAGACCATGAAATAGAAGCCACATATTGAGTATAGCAGATTAACAAGCTAGAATGAGGGTGGATCCCTAACACCTGATGCTGCTGTATCAATTGTGAACTGATTATCTCTGAAATGTTACAAGAGAAAAAAATAAACTTTCATCTTAAGTTATTATTATGTTGGCCTTTAAGCAACCAAACCTATATCCCAAGTAATACGTATTTTCCATTATTCCCCCATATAGTTATATACAAATACACATGTGTGTGTATATATATATACACATATCTACAAATATAAATATTTTGAGTGTAAACATACACACACACAAATATGTAAACATTTATGTGTGCTGCTGCTGCTGACTTATAGACTGGGATCACATTATACACACTTTTCTTCATCTCGCTTTTTCTCATTTAATAGTAGTATCTTGTGGAAATCACAATTCAATTCATACTGCTTTAATTTATTCCTTTCGTTGGATACAAAAACTAATTCACTCAACCATTTTCCTAATAATGAGCTTTCACTTCGCTACTTGTTTTTAGATACTATGGATGATGCTACAGTGAATATTCTTATAGACAGATCCTTACACGTTTTAAGGGCTTCCCTTGTAGCTCAGCTGGTGAAGAATCCGCCTGCAATGCAGAAGACCCTGGTTTGATTCCTGGGTTGGGAAGATCTGCTGCAGAAGGGATAGGATACCCACTTCAGCATTCTTGGATTCCCTGGTGGCTCAGCTGGCAAGAATCTGCCCACAATTCGGGAGACTTGGGTTTGATCCCTGGCTTGGGAAGATCCCCTGGAGAAGGGAATGGCTACCCACTCCAGTATTCTGGCCTAGACAATTCCATGGACTATATATCCATGCAGTCACAAAGAGTAGGACACAACTGAGTGACTTTCACTTACATATTTTATACCTATTGGACAGATTCCCAAGGAAGATATAGCTAGGACAAAAGATATTTCTAGTTTAAAACATTTTAATACAGGTTGCCAGACTGTTTTGCAAACAGGTTGAAAAAGTTCACATTTATACCAGTGTGCATGCATGCTAAGTCACTTCAGTCATGTCCTTCTCTTTTCAACCCTATGGACTGTGGCCCGCCAGGCTCCTCTGTCCATGGGGATTCTCCAGGCAAGAATACTGGAGTGGTTTGCCATTTCCTTCTCCAGTATTTATTTTTAAATTATAATCTTTGCCTAGTCAATGACTGCAAAAGTGGCATCTCAATACACACTCATAGATTCTATTATAGGATAGAAAGCCTTTTTTCCAAGTTCACGCTACCATGTCTCTAGGAATTTTCTATTAGGCGCTTGTGTATATTGTTTGTTTTAAGCAACACAAGTATTACAGAAAATGATCTTTAAAGTTTTACCAGTTGTTATTAATTTTAAAATACCAGTTTTGTTTCTCTAGTTTTGCTTTTATTTCCAGTTTGCTGCATTTCCTCTTCCTCTTAACGCTGTGGGTAAGGCAGGGCAGTTAAAACGTGGTTCCTCAAAAAAAGGGGGAAGTATAAAAATGCCAAACACCAAAATCAAAATCCTCTTTTAAAAAAGTTTTGTTTATCCTTAAAATTTTTTTAGCACATAAACTGACAGATTTAAATAATTTTTTTAAAAAGACTTGCTTAGTTGTTCATGTAATAATCATTGATTTGAGCCCAGGAGGGTAAGTCTCCTTTCAATCTATTCAAACATTATTAGGTATCCCATTAATTTCATCTTACGGTTCCAGTCTATCAATCTGCAATTCCTTTTACTTTTCTTTTACTTTGGGCTTATTTCCTTGATCACATGTCCTACTTCTTCTTGGTTTGTCATGTAAGTGGTACACATCCTTCATTAGTTTCTTTAGAAAGGATGTGTGAACTGCATATTTGAGACATTTTAGGATTGAAAATAATTTCTTTTAGCTTTGTATCTGAGTAACAGCATGGTCTGTACAAAACTCTAAATTATAAGTAATTTTCCTTCAGAATTTTGGAGCATTTCTCCATTACCCTTTTGCTTCCAGAGTTGTTACTGAGAAGTCTAACACATTCATCTCTGTATGCATCACATGAAATCTGTTTTTTCTGTCTATAAACTTGAACAATCTAGTCTTTGTCTCTCTACGTATCTTTACAGAGTAGAGAAAGGCAGGAGAAACACAGGAAAAAAGCTCCAGAAATCAGCATGGGGTCCCCTTCAGCATTTTATACTACAGCTCAGTTCAGTTCAGTCGCTCAGTCATGTCCGACTCTTTGTGACCACATGAATCGCAGCACGCCAGGCCTCCCTGTCCATCACCAACTCCCGGAGTTCACCCAAACTCATGTCCATCGAGTCAGTGATGCCATCCAGCCATTTCATCCTCTGTCATCCCCTTCTCCTCCTGCCCTCAATCCCTCCCAGCATCAGAGTCTTTTCCAATGAGTCAACTCTTCACATGAGGTGGCCAAAGTACTGGAGTTTCAGCTTCAGCATCATTCCTTCCAAAGAAATCCCAGGATTGATCTCCTTCAGAATGGACTGGATGGATCTCCTTGCAGTCCAAGGGACTCTCAAGAGTCTTCTCCAACACCACAGTTCAAAAGCATCAATTCTTCGGCACTCAGCCTTCTTCACAGTCCAACTCTCACATCCATACATGACCACAGGAAAAACCATAGCCTTGACTAGACGGACCTCAGTCGGCAAAGTAATGTCTCTGCTTTTCAATATGCTATCTAGGTTGGTCATAACTTTTCTTCCAAGGAGTAAGCGTCTTTTAATTTCATGGCTGCAATCACCATCTGCAGTGATTTTGGAGCCCCAAAAATAGAGTCTGACACTGTTTCCACCATTTCCCCATCTATTTCCCATGAAGTGATGGGACTGGATGCCATGATCTTCGTTTTCTTAGAATGTTGAGCTTTAAGCCAACTTTTTCACTCTCCTCTTTCACTTTCATCAAGAGGCTTTTTAGTTCCTCTTCACTTTCTGCCATGAGGGTGGTGTCATCTGCATATCTGAGGTTACTGATATTTCTCCCAGCAATCTTGATTCCAGCTTCTGTTTCTTCCAGTCCAGCGTTTCTCATGATGTACTCTGCATATAAGTTAAATAAGCAGGGTGACAATATACAGCCTTGACGTACTCCTTTTCCTATTTGGATCCAGTCTGTTGCTCCATGTCCAGTTCTAACTGTTGCTTCCTGACCTGTACACAGATTTCTCAAGAGGCAGGTCAGGTGGTCTGGCAAGAATACACAAAAGAACTGTACAAAAAGGATCTTCATGACCCAGATAATCACAATGGTGTGATCACTCATCTAGAGCCAGACATCCTGGAATGTGAAGTCAAGTGGGCCTTAGAAAGCATCACTACGAACAAAGCTAGTGAAGGTGATAAAATTCCAGTTGAGCTATTTCAAATCCTGAAAGATGATGCTGTGAAAGTGCTGCACTCAATATGCCAGCAAATTTGGAAAACTCAGCAGTGGCCACAGGACTGGAAAAGGTCAGTTTTCATTCCAATCCCAAAGAAAGGCAATGCCTAAAGAATGCTCAAACTACTGCACAATTGCACTCATCTCACACGCTAGTAAAGTAATGCTCAAAATTCTCCAAGCCAGGCTTCAGCAATACATGAACCATGAACTTCCTCATGTTCAAGCTGGTTTAACCAGAGATCAAATTGCCAGCATCTGCTGGATCATGGAAAAAGCAAGAGAGTTCCAGAAAAACATCTATTTCTGCTTTATTGACTATGCCAAAGCCTTTGACTGTGTGGATCACAATAAACTGTGGAAAATTCTGAAAGAGATGGGAATTTTATACTTAGAGCAATCTTAATTACCCACCCCCACCACAAGAGCCACATGTGATTAGCACTGGCACACTGCACTATCATACACACTGTGCAGCCCTAGAGCAACCACTGTAAAAAACAAAACAAGATGCAGGTACAAGAAAAAAAGATGTGTTGATGGTGATGTAAAAATGGTAATTATGATGAAGATAAATGCTAACACTATTGTGCACGTCTATGTGCCAGGGACTGTTTCAGTTGCCTTGTACATATTAACTCACTGAATTAGTATATACCATACAACCTTAAGAGGTAAGTATTATCTTCATTTTATAGGTTACATAATCTATCCTGGCACAGCCAGCATTCTAGTCCAAATAGTCTAGCTCCAGAATCTTCTGATCTTATCTATTATGCTATACTACATTCTGGTAGTAGATGCTAATCAGTTTTTGCTGTTTATTATACTGTTTTAATTGGAGAAGGCAATGGCACCCCACTCCAGTACTCTCGCCTGGAAAATCCCATGGACGGAGGAGCCTGGTAGGCTGCAGTCCATGGGGTCGCTAAGAGTCGGACACGACTGAGCGAATTCACTTTCACTTTTCACTTTCATGCACTGGAGAAGGAAATGGCAACCCACTCCAGTGTTCTTGCCTTGAGAATCCCAGGGACAGGGGAGCCTGATGGACTGCCGTCTATGGGGTTGCACAGAGTCGGACACAAGTGAAGCGACTTAGCAGTAGCGGCAGCATACTGTTTTAAAATATCTTTTCTTGACAAAATAAAAGGTTGGCAAACCCATGTTTACTTCCTTAATTTAAAAATGTATTGGTTGGTGAAATGTGAAAACCTGGAAATCACCAGTTTATAGGACCAGTAGAGAGAAAATGAAAATTTGAGGGAAGATAACTGATGGAACAAGATCTTAGAGGGTCAGTTCTAGAACATAGGGAGCTGGTAGACCTGAAGGACTGGGAAGATGCTAAGTACAGGAGGAGTTATAGCCACATTCAGAGATGATGGTGAGGAAAAAATCTCCAGTAACTAAAAATCAAGGTCATCTGAGCACAAAATAAGACTGGCAGTATCAACTTAGAAGGCTTAATAAGTAAATAATAAAGAATGGTGAAGATTTGGAGCAACTTTTGTGAGGAATGGGGAAAAAAAAAAAAAAAAGCCAGGAATGAACTGACAGCTAGAGAAATAGAAATGGTTTCAACACTAAATATATCGAAGAAGTCAAAGAATAGGTTAGAGGGAGTAACGGAGTGGACAATGTATAAACAAATATAGCAAGTTGTGGTTAGAAGACAAATTTAAGATCTCAAAGCCAGAATAAATGCTCGTTCATTGATGATGATGATGATGATACTGATGATAATAACCATTTATTAAGCACACACACTAAAAAATTAATTAAATCTAGTCATAACAACCATTACTATCAGCATATTACAGAAGAGAAACTGAGGTCCTAGTGAATTTTCAGTAACATTCAAGTTTTTCATAAAACTTAATAAAATGACTCTGAAATTCATATACAGTAGGAAAGAATCTGGCATTTCCAAGGAAATAGGTGAATATTAACCATTGTTAATATCTTGCTGGGTATTAACACTTATAATAAAGCTGTAGCAATTATGACAGTGTGATAATATAATAGAGGTCATACAAATTAACCAATGGAAAAGAAAAAACAGTCCATGGATGTGTGCAAATCTGATTTGAAATCAATGACATTACAAACTGTAAAAGAAAAGTCACACTATTTAATAGTTGCTGCTAGAACAATTAGTTGTTTATATATATAATAAATAAATTGGATCTCTACCTTATGCACAAAAACAGTAGATTGAGTTAAAAAAAGAATAAAATATGAAGAATAAAAGTTTACAACTTTTAGCAAAAAGATGAATATCTTTGTCATTCTGAGGTAGGAAATGACTTCTTTTCTTTAGGATAGGATTTCTTAAATCAGACACCCAAAACAAAAAATATACAGGAAAAGATGAATAAATCTGATTACATTCCAACTAAATTTCAATGCAAAAAAAGACACCATAACAAACGCCAGAGAAAAGGCATGGACTAGAAGATGACAGGCAACTAATACAACCTACAATGTATTATTATCCAGAAAACATAAATCAATGAAAAAGATGAGCAAAGCAATAGAAAAATGGACAAAGATGCCCAAAGATGTCCTGGAGGCATTTGGGATTAGTATTAGAGAATCTGGGCTGGAAATAGAGATTTGGGCTGTATCAGCTTACTTATCATATATAAATTTACAGAACTAGATGAGTTTCTAGGAAAGCATGTAAGGCAAGTAGAAATTTGGGCCTAGCTAGGACATAAAGCAAGCAAAGGATTACCAATCCTCATTCTTTCCCTATCCAACCTGGGGCTGTACAGCATGAGGGATCTCAGTTCCCCAACCAGAGATGGAACCCATTCCCCCTGCAGTGGAAGCACAGAGTCTCAACCACTGGACCGCCAGGGAAGTCTGCTCACTCAAATTCTTAATCCTAATCACTGCTTTAACCTTATCCACATACTATTTTAGCTGGCTTTTTCTGATCATAACTTTAAGTCTTTTAAAGATGAGGTCTAAGTATAAGAAATAAACACTTATAATAAAACCAGATTTTGGGAAGTCCCTGGTGGTGGTCCAGTGGTTAAGACTCCAACCTTCTGTAGGGGGTGCGGGTCTCATCTCTGGTTGGGGATCCCTCACACCATGTGACATGGCCAAATTAATTAATTTTAAAAACCCCATATTTTGTTGGGTATTACATCAGAAGATGATACTGGGGAAGATTAAGAGCAGGAGGAGAATGGGGCAACAGAGGATGAGATGGTTGGATGGCATCACCGGCTCAATGGAGATGAGTTTGAGCAAACTCCAGGAGATAGTGAAGGACAGGAAAGCCTGGTGTGTTGTAGTCCATGGGGTCACAGAGTTGGAGGTGACTTAGAAACTTAACAACAACATCAGAAGGTGGTCAGACAAGCCTGCCACTTCTGTTTGTAACAATTACCTTTAGCTCCTCTACTTTATGTTCTGCCAAGAAGGTAGGGTGGTAGAAATGAAGTGGAAATTAAAAAATAAGGCAAAACAGGACTTAAAATTTAAAGCAAAGGGAATGTAAGAAAATGTTCCCTAAAATGCACAATAAGGGTTTTTTTTAATTGGTGGGGTTAGGAACTATCTCCTTTTATACATTGTATATATACATATATATAATTATTTAATGGATCAGAAATAGCTAATGTATGTCTACACATCTTGAAATTTTAAGACAAAAGAAAAAAAAGTTTCATCCATATAGACTTCTATTCACTGCATTTCTTCTACTTGGATAGCAAAACAGCTATCCACTGCTCAAAGAAGTCAGTCACAAAAGAACTACATAGAGGATAATTTAACTACATAGAGGATAATTTCTTTTATATGATGTAAGAACATGTAAAGGAAGAATAGTGCTGGTGGTGGTAAGGGGATGTGATTAGTAGGGACAGAGAGAGACTCCATGGTGTGTTTGGTGTATTCTGTATATGTGGATCTGGGTGTTGGTTACATTGACTTGGTCATTTGGCACTTGAGCATTCTATTATATCCCTCTTAACTGAGGTATGTATCTCTTAATCCTTTAAAGAAAAACTTCTTAGAGGCCTTAGGAATCTCACTTAACACAGCCTGCTTTGCTCCTGTCAAGACAACAAAGCCTCTAAATAAGAAACGAATATTTAGCGGCCTCTCTAAGCTTTCTTCCCCTAATGGCCCCACTCCCGCAAACCACCCTGCCTCAACCACCTCCCAAAACAACAGTCAAGGCAGTTGAGCTCATCATTTTCAGGATAAACAAGCTCCAGGATCCTTCTTCCACTAAATCAAAAGTAAGCTCCCAGGAGTAAACTGAAAGGAATCTGAATGTAAACACCAACCTTTCAATCATCACTTCTATACTACCCTAGCTCATGAACATGAATCTGTATCTAAACATCTTGGTAGAAATTTCCATTATAATTCTACTTGGACAATTTTGACCAGGGTAAAATGACAGAAAATCAATTTATCTAGATTTCAATTAATTCTCTTACTGAGGGTTATTTTTTTAGTGAAGGACGATAACAAATATTAAACAGTCTAGAGAATGAAAAGTTGCTTTAAAAAAATTCCTTTTCACTTTAGGATGAAATACCAAGAGAAAAATTTTTTAAAACTTACATATTAACAATTGGTTGTTACATTTTAAGTCATACAAGGTGAAATACTGGCCCTTGTGCAGTTCATTGTTCTATGTTGTCCGTCAAGCAGGGTTCAGAAAGGAAATAAGGCTGGGTTATTATGGTACAAATACACAACGTGCAATCAGCAAGTGCATTACTTTGGATACTTTAAAAACATGAAACAAAGTCATGTCAAGGAAGGTGCTTCAAGGGACTGAAGCTATCTCCTTTCTATTTTTTCGGTGTTCCTAAATAAAAATTAAAGCTCTCCAAGGATACTTTAGTTTGCAGCAGAAGCCCTACAACATGAAATAAGGGAAACCCTAAATCTTCATATTCTTTCACCACTTTCCCAGTTTTAGTTAACCGGAAAAAAAAAATTTGATCTACAGAAGAAGAATTATCTACTGAAAATAGATATCTAACTAAGGACTCTAACGGATCTGGTCTGAGTCAAGGCCTCGGAGCAGTTTGGCACTAAACAGCCTAGGAGCAAGGTTGTGAGTAGCGCCTAGTTTAGGTATCTTCTTTCTTTAAAAAAAAAAAAAAAAGCCAGATTTGTAGAGGGGAGAGAGCGAAATTAGGCGCTGCGGGGTTCGGCGGAAAGGGTGCTCCAAGGAGAATTTGCAATTCTGGGGTCGTGGCCCGAGGTAAAAAGCGACGCCCGGAGAAACTCACTTTTGAAAGGCACCTTCCGGTTACACAGTACTCTCACGTGCTTTACCTCCTCGGACACAGTATCGTTTCTTGGGCCTCCGGACGTGAAAGGCCCATCGTGGAGGCCCTCTTCCACCTCAAGCCGCACAGACGGGCCTCGCTGCCCCACGGCCGCCCGCGCCCCTTCGGCCTCCGCGGGGCGCGCACGTCACCGGCCCGCTGCCAATCGGCGCCGGGCAGCTCACCTCTCCGCGCTGGGGCCCCCAGCCCCGCCCCGGCCTTGTCCCGGCAGAGAGCGCCGGTCGGCCGCTTCCGCTCTGGGCGCAGGCGCAGCAGCTCCGCCGGAGAGCCGCGGGAGTCGGGCGAGGAGCGGACGCCGCCGGCCAGGATGGTGCTGGAGAGCGTGGCCCGCATCGTAAAGGTGCAGCTCCCCGCGTATCTGAAGCGGCTTCCAGTGCCCGAGAGTATTACCGGGTTCGCCCGACTCACAGGTAATCCGAGCCTTCAGCGGGTCCCCATCCTTGCGAGCTTCCCCAGGCGGAGGGTGGGGGCGGGCATCTGAAAGTCCTCCGGCCGAGGGGCGGGGCGGAGCCTGGTGGGTGGCGCGTGACCTGGGATCCCACTCCAGTATTCTTGCCTGGAGAATCCCGTGGACAGAGGAGGCTGGTGAGCTACAGTCTGTGGTTTCGCAAGGGGTCGGACAGGACTGAGCACAGCACACCCCCACTACCATTCTCACTGCAGTCGCGGAGTAGGTGGGCACGCGCCGGCCCTGCATCCTCGGAGTGTATGTGAGGCCGCATCTTGGGACTTGGTGGCCCCCTGAGCTTATCTTCATGTCTGTCTGCAGTGTCTTTCCGTGTTGAGAGACCAGGTTTTTGCAGAGAAGGTGCTGAGTTGGGAACAGGCCCATTTTTTTCATCTCCGTCGCTCCCTGCAACGTTGCTGGTTTATTTTAAAGCAGGAAAAGTCGTTATCCAAGGCTTAAAGTCTCTGTGTATCAGGCCGTCCCAGCTCTTGGCTGAGTTTGACCCACATAGTGTGGGTGTCTGTGTGAGAGAGAAACACACATACACATGTATTTGGTGGTTTTATTTACTAACAAAATTAGACAATTCCAGTTCCATGGGGGAGTGTCAACCTGTTACGGGGTCATTTGAGGTCATCACCGTATCACGGGCCTGGAAGCAATTTAGTTTACTCGAGTTGGAGGAAAGATACTTTTGCTGGTATGACAGACCAAAAATTAGAAAGTGAAATTTACTGATGACATATAACATTTGCACTTAAGTTCCCTCCTTTACAAAATAGAACCCACAGCGCGGGATTTCATATCTAAAAGATGAACATTTCCAGAATGCTGCCAAAACTTGGAAGATTTTGTTGGGTTCTGAGCCTTACAATCCAAGTGAGATATGGGTAAGCCAGACTCAGGGACTGATTAGGATGATGGTGGGGGGAGGAGGGTGGGGAAGGAGGTTATTGATAAAGCAAACATTGAACTCATATGTTCTGACTGATTACCAGGGAATGTAAGCATGAGTTAAGATAATTTTGAGGTAAATAGGGCTGCTTCTGGAGCAGTTTAGACATCTATGGTAGCTGACTTAAAATGCAGTATTTGGAAGGCTGACAGGTAGAAGAAAAATAAGATGTATTTTGTGTAGACCAGAAGACAACTAGGGCCAAGTTAGTGATAGTTATTTGAACATGGATTTTAGTTGCATGTTAAAGGAATTCTTTTTTTTTTTTTTAATTAGAGAATACTTTACCTTAATAGGGTGCTTTGAGAGCTATCCCCTCTCAGAGATTTAAAAAACAAAAGGCGGTGTCTGATGGTGGATAGGCAAGATGTGGTAAACTACATCTAAGTCTAGTCTAAATCTAGAGATTCTTTAAATAATAATCACAGACATTTGCTTTGTTGACCAACGGATTATGAAAATTTAACATTTTTAGGTGTTAAAAGGTTTGACAGAAAGCATGTAATTGAATAGAAAGAGTGGTAACTGAGTAATAAACACTAAAAAACAATCTACACATAAATAGTAACAGAAAAGTAACAAGATGAAAAAGTTTTAAGATCAAGTGTTTGTAAACATCTTAGTTCTCTCTTGATTTTACTAGTTTATTCTGATAGATTACAGCAGTTATGTAAAATTTTGACTTTTTCTGCCCTTATTTTTTTACATCACAGTAGTAACCATTTCCCTGCAGCTGGAAGTTTTGAATGTTTTTAATATATATATTTTATTCATAATGTTCAGTGGGTAAGTAGCCCTATACCAATTATTTTTTCCCTCTTTAAATTATACCTTTAAATGTATTCATTAAATGGTAATAATACGTCAAAAGGATACAATCATTATGTGACATTTGCTCCCAGTTGCCAACTTACTTTCTTAATAATCTGTGTAAATTAACTGATAAGTTTTTAGCAGTCAAGAAAGAAAAAAAAAAAAATCCCCTTACTCCCATGCCAACCTGTGCATGCTAAGTCAACTCTTTGCCACGCTATGGACTGTAGCCTGCCAGGCTTCTCTGTCTGTGGGATTCTCCAGGCAAGAGTGGGTTGCCATTTCCTTCTCCAGGGGATCTTTCCAACACAGGGATCAAACCCAGGTTTCCTGCAGCTCCTACAGTGCAGGTAGATTCTTTACCCTGAGCCACGAGGGTGAACCCAGTTTAACCTTAATTATGTGTGTTGATTCTGATTGTGGCTGGTTTTATATTAAAGTTTTCCATAAATAGACTGTAGATGAAGGAGACTGGAAGGTATGATATTTGACTTAATGACGAAGACTTTCAAACTTTTTTTTTCCCTCTCAAGAAATTCTGTCCTATTAAGGCATTAAGGAAACTCAACCTAAACCTTTTCCCTCTTGAGTAAATAATATATAGTAGTTTCTTCTTTGACGCTCTTCAATACTTAATGTGAAGAATGATTCTCAGAAACAGACAACTCTGATAAATATCTTTATAGTGCATATTTAACCTGTCGCATTACAGTGTGTCTACATTTTAGTTCTCATTGTAATGTCCATTTGTTTAGGAAATGATGTTTGTAATAATTACTTTACAAAAAACGAGACAGTCTGCTTTGCACTGAACAATGATAATATAACAGTTGCAGAATCTATTTTGGAGCACTATGGAAGAAAAACTTCAATGACCAATTTCCTCTCTGAGCTGTGTCTCTTGATTAGATTGTATTAGCTAATGACATTTGGATGTCTTGAAGGAACTACTTTTAGAATCCATCTTAGACCTTTTTTTTTGTTGAAATAAAAACCTGGAAGATAACTTTTCAAAATAAATTATTTAAAATGTCTACCAGATCAAAAGTATTTTCATTTCTTCTCTATAATAATTAGAGCAAAAAAAAAGTTACAGTTCACATTATTGCTGCCTGTTTTTCCGTCCCTATTTAGATCGAGTGGTGTTGTAAAGCAATCGACTCTCTCATGATGACTCTGCATTCTTAGTAAACACTGGGAGATCCTTAATTACTGTACAGTATTTATAGACAGCCCTTACCTGTCAAAACAACTTTGCCAAAAACCTGTCTTTGTTTAGGTTACATTGTTGACAATGAGGCTTTTAAGGTAAATTAGTATAATACCCCCTTTGAAAGTATATTGTATTCAAATATATTAACCTTTAAAAAAGCTTTCCCTGTCATACAACCTTTTAAAATAGAATAACAAAAAGCTTCCCATTCAAAAATCAAAAAAGTTTACTTACAGATTGAAAAGCTAGTTGTGAAACTTAGAATGTACTAGTTCTTCCCCACTTAAAAAGCTAGTTTCTTTGAAATGTAATGGTTTAACTCTTAAAGCAATGAATCCTTGGACTGTAATATTTTTCCCAAAGTAAGACAAATATGTCAGAGCTGACACCTTCAAGAGGATTAGCTCTAGAAAGGACCAGTTTTAAGTAAAGAATTAAAGAAGTGGAACAGAATTGAAAACATATATCCACAGAAAGACTTATACAAGCATGTTCATAGCAGCCATATTCATAATAATCCCAAGTTGGAAGCAGCCCAGGTAACCACCATCAGGAGAGTGGATACACAAATTATGGTATATTCATGGAATGGAGTACTGATTAGTAATAAAAAAGAATGATTTACTGATTTACTGCATGAATCTCAAAAATTTTATAAAAAGCCTTTGTCTATAGGAATCAGTGGTGGGGAGATAGACTGGAAGGGGGCTGTGTGCTGTGCTTAGTCACTCAGTTGTGTCTGACCCTTTGTGACTCCATGGACTGTAGCCCGCCAGGCGCCTCTATCCATGGGGATTCTCCAGGCAAGAATGCTGGAGTGGGTTGCCATTTCCTCCTCTAGGGGATCTTCCCGACCCAGGGATCGAACCCAGGTCTCCCGCATGGTGGGTGACTTCTTTACAGTCTGAGCCACCAGGGAAGCCCAAGAAAATTTGAGTAGAGTGGGTAGCCTACCCCTTCTCCAGGGGAACTTCCCAACCCAGAAACTGAACTGGGGTCTCCAGCATTGGAGGCGGAGTTTTTACCAGCTGAGCCAGTAAAGCCCAAACCCACTCCAGTATTCTTGCCTGGAGAATCCCATGGACGGAGGAGCCTGGCAAGCTACAGTCCATAAGGTCCCAAAGAGTTGGACATGACTGAAGCAACTGGTTGGGATCAAATGCTTATGTCTCCTGCATTGGCAGGCAGGATCTTTACCACTAGCACCACTTTGGAAGCCCCTCAGTGGAGGCTACAACAGTGTCTTTAGTTGTCACAGCTCAGAGCTAAACACCTGAGATCTGTTTTTTTATTGTATGTAAATTTACCTCATTTTTTTTTAAAAAGAAATGGAACAAAAGATGAATTTTCTTAATAGGAAAGTGTAAGAAATGATTAAGTTCAAGCTAAAGAGTTGCATTTATTAACATGTAAATAATAAAGTTTATTTTTTAAAGATTAAAGAATTTTATTTCAGAAAACTTATTTTTGAGAATTTGGGAAAATATTTACATACTGTAAGTTGTAAAAGTTTTTTCCCCCCTTCCGAGGTAGACCAACTAAATTTAAAAGTCAGTGTAATGAAAAAGCTTTTATGGAGAACAATTTTGATGTCATTTAAAACATTTTCTTCCATGTAACCTCTCTGCAATTTAGAATTCCTCGTGTCATCTAGTATTTGTTGAGCACTTACTGTGGGACAGGCAATGTTCTAGATACTGGGACACTGTTCTGTTTATAGCAGTGAGTGGAAAAATTGATTATTAATTTCATTTTATTGGCCCTTTGGTCCTAAGTAGTCTTTAAGTGGTAATAGTAAAGCCATCCATTAAAAATATTTTATTTTCATTTTTCTATAGTTAGAAGTGAAGTCATTTCTATGTTTTACCCATATTGATACATTAGAAAATAATTATGAAATTATCAGCAATCAAGTTACCAGTGTTATTTTTATGGGATCATTATATGCAGCCTTTTGAAAAGGAAGAATAAACAGAGCAAAATAGAAATGAACAATGTTACCAACTCTTGACTGGTGGGATTACAAGTTATTTTAGTTTTTATACTTTTTAAAATTTTCAGATTTTATAAATTAAATGCTATTTCTGGTAATCCTTAAACAATTTTAGAATGTACTGTACAAAATACACATTAAACCTAACAATTAGTAGGTAGTAGATTTCCCTTTTGGAGAAGGCAATGGCACCCCACTCCAGTACTCTTGCCTGGAAAATCCCATGGACGGAGGAGCCTGGTAGGCTGCAGTCCATGGGGTTGCAAAGAGTCGGACACGACTGAGCGACTTCTTTCACTTTTCACTTTCATGCACTGGAGAAGGAAATGGCAACCCACTCCAGTGTTCTTGCCTGGAGAATCCCAGGGATGGCGAAGCCTGGTGGGCTGCCATCTCTGGGGTCGCATAGAGTTGGACACGACTGAAGCGACTTAGCAGCAGCAGCAGCAGATTTCCCTTTAAAGTACCTAATATATCTGCTGTAGCTCAATATATATCAAACAGGTTCATAAGAGATAGCCAATCTTAAATTTTTTAAAAAAATTTGTTTATTCTGTATTTCATATTTACCAAAAGTCAGCTCTAACATATAATTTAAATGATTTAATTGAGCTTTATAGGCTGTATTATTTTCCTTTATAATTTTTCCTGTACTTAAATTGAAGTTTGTCATCTTTAAAAGTAAATTTTCCTACATAACACTGTTGTTTAAATTATTTTGTTGTAGGAAATAATAGTACCTTTCATCACTGTATTACTACGATGTTTTACCAAGGAATTAAGTGTTGAAAGAGCAACATTTTCTGAAGTAAATTTTAAAACAGCATTCTATTTATTCCCTGAAATTTGTAGGTTAAGATAGGGAATGTTAAACTTAAGAATCTAAGTTAAGGTTATCATCTTTACATGTTCATTCTTTTAACTTTTTGACTTTGATTTACTCAACCTCTTGAGACTTTTAAATTTTGTAGTATACATAATAATACTTAATGTTATACTACATTCAAAAACATTTATTGAATAAGTACTGGTTCAAAATACTATACTGGATGTTGGGGCCAATAACAGTCTAAGACATTTATTGCCTGATCTGGAAGATAAGTGTAAATAAATAATTACAGTACAATGTGAGTGAGAAAGGGACTGACATTTACACTCTAAATGTCATTTATTCATTCATTAAGTCACTTAAATTCATTCATTCGTTAAGTCACTCATAAAACATTTATGAGGTTCTACTTTGTGCCAGGAAGTAGAGCTCCTTTTCCTATAGGATTATGGAGGAATCAACTTTGTAAACAGAGAACAGTAGTATGATAAAAGAAACTGAGGAAAAGGGGCTTGAAAGCAGAGGAAGGAGCGATTAATTTGCTTTGTGAAATTGAGAAAGATTTCCCTGGTGGCTCAGATGGTAAAGCGTCTGTCTACAATGCAGGAGACCTGGGTTCGATCCCTGGGTTGGAAAGATCCCCTGAAGAAGGAAATGGCAATCCACTCCAGTGCTATTGCCTGGAAAATCCCATGGATGGAGGAGCCTTGTAGGCTACAGTCCATGGGGTCCCAAAGAGTCAGACAGGACTGAGCGACTTCACTTTCATTTTCTGGAGGAAGCAGTATTTGACCCTAGTTTTAAAGGGTCCATATAAATGAGTCAGATAGACCACAAGTAGAAAGGCATGGCAGACAGAAGGAATCCCTTATGCAAAGGACACAGGAAACCTGCCACTAGGTAATCAGTAGCTTTGGCTGGCTCTAAGTACAAGAGGGATGGGATATTTGTGGGTGTTGAAACTGTCATAATAGCCTTCCCATGTCATAGACATGGTACTTTGTGGAACCTGTTGGTCTACAGCAGCACCATCCAAAAGCCTTTTTGTGATGATGGAAATGTTTTCTGTGCTGTCAAACATAGTAGCCACTAGCCACACATAATAGCTCTGGAGCTATTAAAATGTGACTAGTGTGTCTTAGAAACTAAGTTATGAATTCTACTTAACTTTATTTAAATAGCCACATGCATTAATCATGTTTTTTTATGTTCTATTTTTTATGATTGGACATCTTGGGGGCCTTGCTGGCCAGGGAGGTTTGCCCCCTCCCCGGACTGGCTGATGCCAAGAGATAGTAAACTACTTGCTTGTGAGCATACTTTTCATATGCAAACCAACCAATCCAAAGCCTACACTTCAAACACCTTTATCTAACTCTCACTTACCAAGCAGTATTTACCCTGCCCTAAATCACCCAACAGAGAAGGCGATGGCACCCCACTCCAGTACTCTTGCCGGGAAAATCCCATGGACGGAGGAGCCTGGTAGGCTACAGTCCATGGGGTCACAAAGAGTGGGACATGACTGAGCGACTTCCCTTTCACTTTTCACTTTCATGCATTGGAGAAGGAAATGGCAACCCACTCAAGTGTTCTTGCCTGGAGAATCCCAGGGACGGGGGAGCCTGGTGGGCTGCCGTCTGTGGGGTCACACAAAGTCGGATACGACTGAAGTGACTTTGCAGAAATCACCCAAGGCCAGATATGAGACAATTAAGGACCACCTCTATAGCCCAGAGCCCACTGAAATTATTCAGGCTAGCCAATACTAAACTGTTGACTGTGCCTTACCTTGCCTTTTCTGTAAACCACAATAAAGGCTTGTGCCCTTTTCGCTCACCTTGCTCCTGACCAAGCCTCATACTTACCTATATGGTCATAGGTGGCCTATTGTGCTCCCTCGTCTTGTGAATCGTAAGTAAACTTTTCTTTCAAGGTAGTTGTCTCCATGTCTGTCATCTTACCATATCTGATTATAACAAAATCCTGGGTCCAAACAAAACAGTATGGCTAGCGGTTACTGTCTTGGACAGCAAAGATCTATAGATAGACCCTTCACCCCAGGAAACAGTTCTTTGTCATTTTCAGAATGTTAATTCATTCAGAGTGTTTCTGTGGAGTGTCTCCACTTTTGTTAAGAGACTACAACAGATCAGCCTGATTGGCAAGATCTTACCCTTACAGAATTTTATTCTGGTGACTGAAAGATTATATTCCCAAAGATTTCTGCCATGTAGTATTGTCAGGTTGAGTCGGCAAAATGTTTTTTCAGAGGAGCTGCTTCCAGTCTTCATAATCTTAATAAAAACTACCATTCACTTTTATCTTCTCTGTGCCAAGCACTCTTGTAAGTGCTGCACATAATGTCAATAGGTTGTTTCATCTAAAGCTCATAACAAGCCTTTGGCATGGTGTTATATCAAAAATAGCTTCGTTTTTGAAGAGTTAGTATTAAGCCAGCCTTTTAATAGTTGAATAGTAAGAACAGTTATTTCTGGAGAGTAGTTTTACTGAGAGAAGAACAGATAAAATTTTGGCTCTGTTGAATTTCATTCATAGTGACTGAGAATAGCCTTTGTACTTAATTTCCTGGGCTAAACCTGCTTAAGCTCCAGTTTACCCACATGAAAAATGGGAATAATAATGGTGCCTACTAAATTCAGTTAACACAATGTTAACTGAGGTATTACAGTTGCACTCTTAGCATAATCAGTTCATTTATTATTAAGATTTATTAGCATGCCTTAGCATATGACCTTCAATTTTCCTTTTTCTCCGTTAAGCTATAGTGTTTATTAGCAAGGCGTCAGGTTAGCACTCAGTGAATGATGACAAGTGATAACTCTTAAGGTCAGAAGGGATTCCCTATGGAACCCAGCAGAGGCAGCGTACTAGCCAACATTTGATAAATGCATGCTGAAATAAAAATATTTTGGCTCCTTGGTGTGTTTCTCTGTGAAGACATAGGGAACATATCATTTATGTCACTTATATTCCCTGTCCCCCAATCAGTGCTGAGTACTACAAAAGGCTTTAATGAATACTTACGAAGTAAGATGTATCTAATAATGAGATTATTTAGTATGTGAAAATTTCACCTAGCTCTTTAAAATAGGTTTTACACAACACAACATTTAGATTTTTCTATAGGAATCACACTATGCCTTACCAAAAATGTAAAAATAAAAGCATTGAAGACATATTCTGTCTGAAATTATATATCAGTGGTAAATAGTTTATAGGAAATTCTGTTGTATGATTTTAGACATGGTGGAAATGTTTTCTAAACATATAAAATTGAGTTTTATTTATAATTATGGTGATTGTAATTCCTGAAATAAAACTAAACACAAATATACTAAGTGAAGATAATGAGATAGGGTATTGGATAGAGGATTTATTTCTGAAAACTTTGTTTTCCAGTTTCAAAAGTCTCAGGGCAGGCCACAAATAAAATAAAGTGGTCCTATTTACTGGTTCCTTGATATTTATTCACAGTTTTACAGATAAGGTAAGAAATTAAAGTGAGAAGTAAAGAATAAGCTGAAGGGTGAGACATGCTATTTAAGTTCTTTTTAATTTTTTTTTTAAATTTATTTACAGTAGGTCCTTTTTTGGGGGGGAATCAATGAAAGTTTATTAATTTATCATTAGCAATTGGAATAAGCAGTTATTTGGTATTTGTACCCAACAGGTATTGACCTAGGTAATTTACATGTATTATTTAATTTTAAAATATTTCTGTTTCATTTTTAACTAGACTACAGTAGGTCCTTGCTGGTCATCTGTTTTAAACATAGCAGTTGGTACATATCAGCCCCAAACTCCCAGTCCATCCCTATTTGAGTCCTTTTTCAGACTCTTAACAAATCTGTATTTTTAGTTTCAGAATGGCTTCGGTTATTGCCGTTCCTTGGCGTACTCGCACTACTTGGCTACCTTGCGGTTCGTCCGTTCCTCCCAAAGAAAAAGCAACAGAAGGATAGCTTGATTAATCTTAAAATACAAAAGGAAAATCCCAAAGTGGTGAATGAAATAAACATAGAAGATTTGTGCCTTACTAAAGCAGCTTATTGTAGGTGTTGGCGCTCTAAGACGGTAAGCTGTCCATTTATACATACACTAAAACTTGTGCAATTAACATGCTTTTGCTTCTTAAATCCTCAGTTTTGAGGTTCTGTGAGATGAGAGACTTTTCCAAAGTATTCAGCACTGAAAGTCTGTTCTAAATTAAAGTTTGCCTCTTCTGAGGCAATGTACTTCCTACATTAGAAAAGTTAGAGCACCACAGAAACTTAATTGAGCAAGTTACTTAATCCTTAATCACTCAGTTTTTTAAAATCTGATAATATCACAAATTTTTGAGGATTTAGTGAGATGATGTGTGTATAGTACAGTGCCTTCTATGTAGTATGAGCTAGTGAATGGCAGCTGTAGTTATGGATGATTTTGAATATGGAAATTAAAAAGGAATTTGGTAGATGCAACTAGATTATCATATGATGTGAATTAAGGCAGACAGAAAAATACCATATAATATCATATATGGAATCTAAAATAAGACACAGATGAACCTACTTATGAAACAGAAACAGAATCAAGGCAGAGAACAGACTGGTGATTGCCAAGGGGGGTGGGGTTGGGGAAGGGTAGAGTGGGAGGTTGGGGTTAACAGATAAAGATTTTATATATAGAATGGATAAATGACAAGGTCCTACTGTACAGCATAGAAAACTATTCAGTATCCTATGATAAACCATAATGGAAAATAATATTTTTTAAAAAAGAATGTATATATGTGTATAACTGAATCACTTTGCTATACAGCAGTATTTAAGACAATTTGTAAATCAATTATATTTCAATTAAGAACAAATAAATAGACAAGGAGGAGGAGTTTGGAATGATACATTGTAAGTAGTTGATGAGATCTGTTTTCTTCTGCTACTTTGGTTATACGCTATTTGAGACTAAGTACAATAATGTTAATCATAGCATCATTTATAATAACAAAATCTTAGAAACAATCTAGATATCTGATAATAGAGGAATGATTAAAGTATCGTATAAGAGTGCACATAGTAAATAGAGGAAAAAAAGATACCAAATTGTTAATTATTACTTAAGAGTAAGTTTTTAAAAATATATTTTAAAATGTTTTTTAAAGTATTATAATGTGCATGAGTTTTATAGTGAGAAAACATGAAAGAATTTAATTTGAATTTAAATTACATCCTTTAAAAATTTAAAATAATTGAAAAGGTGAGCTCAGAGTTAGAGCTGTATAAAAAATAGGAGCTTATTTAAGACTATCATATTGACTTGTATGGAATCATCCAAAGCTTTTAAAATCTGCCAAATAATGAAATATTTAAATGTTAGGTTTGCCATAATATTGGAAGGTAGTTAGCTATAGAATATATCTGTTGCTCAGAAAAGCTATCTAATAATGTGTTTTTTTCCTCCCAAAGTAATGGACTTTCTTTGTATGAGCATGTCAAAAATATTTCTACTTACTGACTCATTTGAAAAATAACATCTGCAATTTTTTCCTTTCTAGTTTCCTGCCTGTGATGGTTCACATAATAAGCACAATGAATTGACAGGAGATAATGTGGGTCCACTAATACTGAAGAAGAAAGAAGTGTAAGAGTAATGAATTAGGATGGAATTCAATTCTGTGCTGTAAAAAGTTATAACAATATTTTTGCATTCTTTGTTTATAGAAGATCTTTCAAATGGTGGTCTTAATTATTGCTACTGGTCGAATAATTATTTCTGCCAATTTATTTTCTTTTTACACTACTGTTTATATTTGATACTTTGTATATTCAAGCAGTCTTTGTATAGAAATTACAGTTCTTCATTCTGACTTCAAACAATTAATGTATCTTCCTACAAAAAAAAATCAACATTTTTAATTTTAATTAATTGAGAAAGTTTTGGCAATGAGTGCAAAGCTGTTTGAACATCAATATTTTCAACAGAATCTATACTTTAAAAATGTCTCCCTCCACTATTAAATATGTATATATTTAGTACCCTTCTGTTTTGATCATTTGCAGTGATTTTTTTCCCCCTTCCATATTTCATTCTTTTTAGATCAGTAAGAAAAATGTTGCTGTCAGAATTGCTTGAGTTTTCAAAGAGAAAAACTCTTTACTTTTTAAGTATTGTTCTCTATAAATGTGAATATCCGAATTTCAGAAAAAACAGGAACTGGGTATAAAAAGTTTCAACAAGGAAAAATTATTTACATTATAAATGACTTGTTTATAAAAGGTTTGTTTGTATCTGTTTACATGTGTTGTGTGTGTATATGTCACAGCCGTCTGACTTCGTGACAAAGTCAGGTAGGATGGCAAGAATCCTTAGAGCTAAACTCATGAGCTGCTGCAATTTGAAGGTCAGTTAAAAATAAAGTAAATCTGGTACGGCTGGGTCCCTTTGCTGTTCACCTGAAATTATCACAACATTGTTTGCTAATCGGCTGAACCCCAAAAGAAATAGTTTTAAAAAATCTGAATTTATATTAATATGATAATAGTTTAGTGTTCAAAATTGTATCTGTATAAACATTTTTCTCTTTATTACAGTGTAAACCAGTAAAACAAAATACAAAAGGTTTGCACAATAAACTTATTGGAGAATCTTTAAAACTTTTGTAGTTTTTTAGCCTGAGTCAATTTAATTTCATATTACAGTTCTTATATTAATAGCTATCCGTCAGTCCACTGTGCTTTCTTTATATATGAAGACGGTTCAGAAGGCAGTCATACTTAATTCTTCCAATAACCATCAAAGCTAATAGTTACTGTGCACTTATGTAACAACACTGCACTAAGCATGCTACCTGGATTTTTATGAATAGTTTATTGCATGTAATATCAAAGCTATTGATTTAGGTGATCTTGAGTTTCTTGTGAACAACAGCAGGAATTTTTAAGTTAGGATTAGAAATGTAGGTATGGTTTTGAGAAGTTTTATAAGGAGTATTTACAAAATTGTTGCTCTTCTGCTGTGAGTAGGAAGAAATACAACAGTGCTCTCACTTTTGGCATTTTTTTCCCTAAGACCTTTTTCTTCAACACCCTTCTGAGGCTTCAACTGTCAGATTAACCAGTTATTTTTCCACAGTTGATCACAAGACTTGGGGAAAACGCTCCTCACCGAGACTTTGCATAGCCTGGTCCCTAATGCTTTTCTAGAAAAGCGTTCACTGCAGATCAGAGCAACATGGTTTTGTACATGTTCCAGTAGTTGTCATTCTTAGATCTTACAAGAGAAGGTCAAATTTTCTCCAAATGTGGAGATTAGAATGAAACTACCAATGTTAAACTTGTTAGGTAGGAACATTTTAAAAAATTGAAAACTTTTTTCATCTCATAAAAGGTAATTCTAATACTCCAAAAATAAGGTTACACTCTTGAATAAGATTTTTTTCCTACCTACATTTTCAGTTGTTAAAATTGGTTAAAGAAAGAAATGACCATCAAAGCTAACGACCATTTCTTTCTTTAACCAATTTTAACAACTGAAAATGTGGAGAAGAAAAAAAAAGAAGAATACTCTTGAGTACGGTTTTTTCTCCCCACACTTGCACCCAAATATTTTCCCACATGTGCAGCTCCTTCAGAAGCCCTGGGCTGGTAGTAAGTTGTTATTTTAATTACCTCTTTACGTAAGCAGTGTTACCAGTTGCTATCACTTCTTTTTGTAAGTTCACAGAATTCTATCATGTCTGTCTTAAAAAATTGACATCTAATTGAAATCTAATTGCATGTAAATTGATACAATGGAGGATATGAAATACATATCTTGGGTTCCTATAACATTCTAGAAACAGCCATATTGTTACTGTCACATTATAATCATTTTGAGGACTGCTGCTCCCTACCCAGGGGACTAGTCAGTCATTGCCTTACTCAGACGTGAGCACCACCATTACATAAATAAGTCTCCAAAACTGTCGAGCAGGACTTGAGGTATTAGTGACTCATTCTTACAGGTAATTAAGCAAGTTACATTATGAAAAGCACATTACAATTCAGTTTTGAGTTCAGTGTTTCATATGATGATTCATTACATTGCATATGTATTTTGTAACCTAATTTGTTAATAAGTTTATGGCAAGCTAATTAAGCCAGCTGCTGATCTATATAGTTCTGTCTTCCTTACTGTAATCCTGCAGTCTTACATTAGAAACCTGCTATTACCTTGCAAAGAGAGTTTCAAATGTTTTTAAACAGGGTTCTTAAATTATGATAGATATTTTATTTACTACTTACCAGAAACATCTAACTGCCTTTACTTGTTTGGAATTCAGTTGTGGAGCATTACCAATCCTGAGAAGACCAGGAGAGCTCTTACTGAGGCTTATAGACTTCGTTTAGAAGTGCTCACAGATCCCCATCTTCAGCGTCTGCTTGTTCTTGTGCTGTCCTAAGTCACTCAGTCGTGTCTGACTCTTCGCAGCTCCATGGACTGGAGCCCACCGGGCTGCTCTGTCCATGGGATTCTCCTGGCAAGAATACTGGAGTGGGTTGCCATGCCTTCCTCCAGGGGATCTTCTGGATCCAGGTATCAAACTCACATTTCCCGCGCTGGCAGGCAGGTTCTTTACCACTAGCGCCACCTGGGAAGCCCCGGCTTGTTATTACTTCACCCCTAATTCTAACAAGTTTGTTTATCTGATTTCTGCTCCTGAACAAATCACAAGTATCGACAGGGTCCTTCTAGAGTCAGGTAAATAATAAAATGTGACAGCTGACAGCAGGGGAGGGAACCAATGTGAACAGTAAACGTGTAGCAACTTGAGAAAACTTAAAGTAGAGTCCTCCACAACACAGTGCCTAAGAGCATCACTGTGGTCCAATTGTACAAGTGATGTTTAATGATGAATTTGTATCAAGATGGTGGTCATCTGCATATCTGAGGTTATTGATATTTCTCCCGGCAATCTTGATTCCAGCTTGTGCTTCCTCCAGAACAGCGTTTCTCATGATATACTCTGTGTATAAGTTAAATAAGCAGGGTGACAATATACAGCCTTGACATACTCCGTTTCCTATTTGGAACCAGTCTGTTGTTCCATGTCCAGTTCTAACTGTTGCTTCCTGACCTGCATACAGATTTCTCAGGAGGCAGGTCAGGTGGTCTGATATTCCTATCTCTTTCAGAATTTTCCACAGTTTATTGTGATCAACACAGTCAAAGGCTTTGGCATAGTCAATAAAGCAGAAATAGATGTTTTTCTGGAACTCTCTCGCTTTTTCCATGATCCAGCAGATGTTGGCAACTGGGGAAACAGTGGAAACAGTGGCTGACTTTTATTTTTCTGGGCTCCAAAATCACTGCAAATGGTGATTACAGCCATGAAATTAAAAGACGCTTACTCCTTGGAAGGAAAGTTATGACCAACCTAGACAGCATATTAAAAACCAGAGACATTACTTTGTCAACAAAGGTCTGTCTAGTCAAGGCTATGGTTTTTCCAGTGGTCACGTGTGGATGTGAGAGTTGGACTGTAAAGAAAGCTAAGCGCCGAAGAATTGATGCTTTTGAACTGTGGTGTTGGAGAAGACTCTTGAGAGTCCCGTGGACTGCAAGGAGATCAGTCCTGGGTGTTCATTGGAAGGACTGATGTTGAAGCTGAAACTTGAATACTTTGGCCACCTGATGTGAAGATCTGACTCATTGGAAAAGACCCTGATGCTGGGAAAGATTGAGGGCAGGAGGAGAAGGGGACGACAGAGGATGAGATGTCTAGATGGCATCACTGACTCGATGGACATGAGTCCCCGGGAGTTGGTGATGGACAGGGAGGCCTGGCATGCTGTGGTTCATGGGGTCGCGAAGAGTCGGACACGACTGAGCAACTGAACTGGATTGAAGTAGTTTAAAGTATGTAAGAAGGTAGGATTTGTTTTGTTTGGTGATACCAATTTCCACTTCATATGGTTAAAAGCTGAGTGCTTAAAGTGGTATCCAGGTGGAAAGTTTATGCAGGAAATACCTTGACTCATTCCTTGATATTTAGAGGATTTCTCATAGGCAGTTTTTCATTCAGTTGAAACATTTTTCAGATTTAATGATTAATTCACTACATAATTTAATTTGCTAAAATATGAGAAAAACTAAAGGAAAAGTGATTTAAACCACATAAATCAAGTTAGATGACCTCCTGCACTTTAGGGAGGATGACAAGTCATGTTTAAAGTCATTCAGCTGTAGTTCCGTGACTGCCTTACTGACCACGCAGTCCCTGTGCACCAGAGAGAGGACTGTCCAAGACTCTCAGGGCTGTTGCTCTGTTTTAGCTATGCTGCATCATATGAGGTTATGGTTTAGTTGTCACAGTAACTTTTTACTGGAAGCTCATGGCATCACATTCAGAGAGGCATCCATTATCTTTTGCAGAAATCCAATTTGGAGGTTATCTTGAACCAAGCATTAGTTTTATATAAAAAGTAGACCATATTACTTACTAGCAATACCATTGTGCAATTTTCTACTAGGTTTATATATATACATATATATGTGTGTGTGTGTGTGTGTGTGTGTGTATTTTTTTTTTTTTTTGGCCATGTGGCATACAGGATCTTAGTTCCCTGACCAGGGATTGAACCCATGACCCTCACAGTGGAAGTACAGAGTTGTAACCACTGGACCTCCAGGGAATTCCACTTATGGTCTTGAAGGACACTGAAAATCTGTTCAGAGAGACATTATCTCTGTCAGAAAGACATCACTTTCTAAGTTTCCTTTGCTTTGAATCCTTGATTCTTGCTTACAAAAAGTATATTCTGTGACTCTGTTCTCTTAAAACACTGTTGTCAAATCAGCCACAATATTTACAAGTTACTGATGTCTATTATAAAGCTGTAATTTTCCAAAATAATATAGAAATGGAAAAAGAGTATTAAATTGCATAATTACAGAGATGAACCTTGTAATTGAAAATAAAAATGTCAACATTCACTAAATTCTCAAATTTCCTGTAATTTTCCGTTAGTATCCATCATAAATTCCTCTGCATTAATCACACTAAAGATAAGAATCAATAACATCCCTTCAATAAATTTAAGACAGAAGTACAGCGTCTTCAACAAGATGCTGCTGCCATGAAGTGAAATAAGATGAACGTAGAAGTACATTCACTTTAGAATTTTGCATGCAACTGTGTAGCAACACACTGAAAAATCTGCAGGAAATGGATAATTTTCTTTTTCTTTTTTTTTAATTTTATTTTTACTTTATTTTACTTTACAATACTGTATTGGTTTTGCCATACATTGACATGAATCCACCATGGGTGTATACAAGCTCCCAATCCTGAATCCCCCTCCCACCTCCCACCCATATCATCTCTCTGGATCATCCCCATGCACCAGCCCCAAGCATCCTGTGATAATTTTCTAGTAAAACATAAAAGATCAAAAGCGACCCAAGATAAAATTTTACATGTTAATAGACCAATTTTCAGATATGAATGAAAAAAGCGAATTTTAAAATCCTAATTTTAAAAGTTCTAGGGTTGCAAACTGAGCGACTTCACTTTCACTTTTTACTTTCATGCATTGGAGAAGGAAATGGCAACCCACTCCAGTGTTCTTGCCTGAAGAGTCCCAGGGACGGGGGAGCCTGGTGGGCTGCCGTCTATGGGGTTGCACAGAGTCGGACACGACTGAAGTGACTTAGCAGCAGTAGCAGCAGCAGGGTTGCAAAGGAGATGATTCTAATGTGATTTAAAGTATCCCAAATTTCTTCAAAAAGGAAAAACTCTTCAACTCATTTCATACTGCTGTTAAGTTGCTTCAGTCGTGTCCGACTCTGTGCGACCCCATAGACAGCAGCCCACCAGGCTCCTCTGTCCACAGGATTCTCTAGGCAAGAATACTAGAGTGGGCTGCCATTTCCTTCTCCAGTTCATACAGCTAGTATGATATTAATATAAAAACTTGGTAAAGGAACAGAAGGCCAAAAAAAAAAAAAGATCAACCTCATCTATACATATGGATGAAAATTCTAAATAAAAGTGTGCTGTGCTCAGTTGTGTCTGACTTTTTGCCACCCCATGGACTGTAGCCCACCTGGCTCCTCTGTCCATGGGAATTCTCCAGGCAAGAATACTGTAGAGGGTTGCCATGCCCTCCTCCAGGGGATCTTCCCAACCCAGGGATCAAACCCAGGTCTCCTGCACTGCAGGTGCATTCTTTACCAGCTGAGCTACTAGGGAAGCCCAGATAAAAGTGTAGCACTGTTAAAAAAAATCACTATGGCAAAAAGGGTTGTATTCTAGGAATTCAAGAGTGTTTTGATTTCAGCACATCTAATTAATACAATCTTGCCACTTCTTTTTAATCTCTTCTGCTTTTGTTAGGTTCTTAATGTTTCTGTTTTTTATTGTGCCCATCCTTGGGTGAAATGTTCCCTTGATACCTCCAGTTTTCTTAAAGAGATCTCTAATCGTTCCCATTCTATTGCTTTCCTCTATTTCTTTGCATTGTTCATTGAAGAAGGCCTTTTTTATCTCTCCTTGCTATTCTCTGGAACTCTGCATTCAGTTGGGTATATCTTTCCCCTTCTCCTTTGCTTTTTTGCTTGTCTTCTTTCCTCAGACAACTACTTGCCTTCTTGCACTTTTTCTTTGGGATGGTTTTCGTCACTCACTGCCTCCTGAACAATGTTATGAACCTCTGTCCATAGTTTTTCAAGTACTCTGTCTACCAGATCAAATCCTCAGAATCTATTTGTTCTAATGACTGGGATAACCAGGATAGTGTGGTCACTCACCTAGAGCCAGAGATCCTTGAGTGTGAAGTCAAATGGGCCTTAGGAAGCATTACTACAAACAAAGCTAGTGGAGGTGACAGAATTCCAGCTGAGCTATTTCAAATCCTAAAACATGATGCTGTGAAAGTACTGCACTCAATATGTCAGCAAATTTGAAAAATTGAGCAGTGTTCACAGGACTGGAAGAGATCAGTTTTCACTCCAATCCCAAAGGAGGACAGTGCCAAAGAATGTTAAAACTATCAGACAATTTTGCTCATTTTGCATGCTAGTAAGGTTATGCTCAAAATCCTTCAAGCTAGGCTTCAGCAGTATGTGAACCAAGAACTTCTAGGTATTGTATACAAGTTGGGTTTTGAAAAGGCAGAGGAACCAGAGATTGAATTGCCAACATACGCTGGATCATAGAGAAAGCAAGGGAGTTTTGGAAAAATACACAGTTTTGCATCATTGATTATTCTAAAGCCTTTGACTGTATGGATCACAACAAACTATGGAAAATTCTTAAAGAGATGGGAATACCAGGCCACCTTACCTGTCTCCTGAAATATCTGTATGCAGGTCAAGAAGCAACAGTTAGAATCTTACATGGAACGATGGACTGGTTCAAAATCAGGAAAGGAGTAAGTACATCAAGGCTGTATACTGTCATCCTGCTTATTTAATTTATATGCAGAGTACATCATGAGAAATCCTGGACTAGAGGAACACATAAGCTGGAATGAAGATTGCCAGGGAAGTATCAAGAAACTCAGACATGCAGATGATATCACTCTAATGGCAGAAAATGAAGAGGAACTAAAGAGCCTCTTGATGAGGGTAAAAGAGTGAAAAAGCTGGCTTAAAATTCAACATTCAAAAATGTAAGATCATGGCATCCAGTTCCATCACTTCACGGCAAATAGAAAGGGAAAACAGAGGAAGCAGTGACAGATTTTATTTTCTTGAGCCCCAAAATCCTGTGGATGGTGACTGCGGCCATAATTAAAAGACACTTGCTCCTTGGAAGGAAAGCTATAACAAACCTAGACAGCATATTAAAAAGCAGAGATATTACTTTGCTGATAAAGCTGGTTTCCTAGAAGTCATGAATGGTTGTTAGGGTTGGACCATAAAGAAAGCTGAGCACCAAAGAATTGATGCTTTTGAACTGTGGTGCTGGAGAAGACTCTTGAGAGTTCCCTGGACTGCAAGGAGTTTCAACCAGTCAATCCTAAAGGAAATCAACCTTGAATATTCATTGAAAGGACTGATGCTGAAGCTGGAGCTCCAATACTTCGGCCACCTGATGTGAAGAGCAGAATCCCTGGAAAAGACCCTGATGCTGGGAAAGACTGAAGGCAAAAGGAGAAAGGGGTGGCAGGGGATGAGATGGTTAGATACTATCACTGACTCAATGGATGTGAATTTGAGCAAACTCCAGGAGATAGTGAAGGTCACAGAAGCCTGGTATGCACAGTCCATGGAGTTGCAGAGAATCGGACCCAACTTAGCAACTGAACAACAATTAACAGAAACGGTTACCCAGATGATTAAAGAAACGAAAACATGATCATATTTGTTGTTGTTCAGTCACTCAGTCATGTCTGACTCTTTGAGACCCCATGGAGCCAGGTTTCCCTGTCCTTCACCAACTCGCAGAGCTTCCTCAAACTCATGTCCATTGAGTCGGTGATACCATCCAAACATCTCGTCCTCTACCATGCCCGTCTCCTGCCTTCAATCTTTCTTAGCATCAGTGTCTTTTCCAATGAGTTGGCTCTTTGCATCAGGTGGCCCTAGTACTGAAGCTTCAGCTCCATGATCATATCAATATATGGTGAAAGGCACATTACTAAGATTTAGTAGCCATTCCTAATGAAGATTCTTGAGTAAAACAGAAATTGAAGGAAACTGCTTAAAACAGTGAAGAGTACTTATGAAAACTGCAAGTATTTAAAATTATAAGCTGTTTCAATTAAAATTAACTGGCATGGTTACTGTCAATTATCATTAAAGAGTATTTTGGAGGATCCAGTAACTGTTGATATGATTTTATATGCCTAGGAAATGACAGAGCTTGGAAAAGACAGAATTAGAGAGGGATTTTGAGTAAAGTACTCGGAAATCAGATGAATACAAAATTTAATAGCAATAAGCACTCTGAAGTGCTAAAGGGAGAAATATTTCATTCATGATAGTGAAAAAGCCCAAAAAGGTAGGATAAATTTGCTCAGAAAGGTACAATACTTATAAGAAAAAAATAACCTATAAAAATGTTACTATAAGATACTGAACAAAATTTAAACATATTAGAAAACACTATTGTAAAAATACAAATCTCTTTAATTGACTAGAACACATTAGAATTATGAGTATTTTTAAATTGGATTAAACTATCTTAAGATTCATTTGGAATAGTCAGAAAATTCTACAAAAACAAACAATATGAGAGAAACTTTACTCACCAGATATCAGCATATACTACAGTCACTGGAATCAAGTCAATATGGTAAGAAAAATAACTGCATTAAATAAGAATAAACTAGATTGCTAGAAAAGAATTGAGGTGAAAATTTAACATATGATGAATATGTGCTTTAATTCACACAGAAAACAAGACTGGACTGCTAATTTTCATTAAAAGCTTTGATATGATATAAAGTTATTTTTAAAATAATTATTGGGAATTACCTGGCAGTCCAGGGGTGAGAACTTAGTGCTCTCACTGCCAGAGCCCCTAGTTCGACCCCTGGTTGGGGAACTAAGATCTCACAAGCCAGAGGGCATGGCCAAAAAAAAAAATTTTTTTTTTATTATTTTAGAAAGAGAGTTGGGGGTGGGGAAGAAGAAAAGAGACTAAAGATAGGGAAACCTACGTGGCAAAAATTAACAATTTTTTGTGACAAAGAGGTAAAGTCAAATATCAATTATACACAATAAACATGGAGGAAACAATGTAGGTTACAAAGAGTTAATATCTATATTAGTCTGGATTATGTAATATGTAATGATAACACGTATTATAGAGCACTTAAAAATGGGCCAAAAAAAAAATAAAGGCAAACAAAACCATGGGCAAATATAAAGATATAACCATAGAAGAATAAGTCCAGATGACCAAGATATATAAAATTAGGCTCAAACTCACTAGTGATCAGGAAAATACAAATGAAGCTCTAGAAGACTGTCATTTTATACCCCACTAGATAGGTAGTCACATGTAAAGAGGAGCAATACCCATCGCTGGTGGGAATTTCCCGAGAGGGACCAAGTATTCTCATATATGAGCAGTAAGAAATACAGATTGTGACAGTCCTTCGGGATGAAATATATTCTTTGTTACAGCAATCCTACAGAAATAAAATCAGTATATTTGTCCATATATATATTTTATTGCAACATTGATCTTAAGGGAAAATACATATTAGAGCTATATTAGTTGATGTAGTATTTCTATGCAGTAGTGATGAGATATATATTAACATATATATTATATACTCTTATTTTGGGTTGTATGTGTATGTATATATGTTTGCATATGATTTATAAGCATGAAGAAAAATGAAAATGATATATCAAAACAGAGGGATTACTTTACCAACAAAGGTCCGTCTAGTCAAAGTTATGGTTTTCCAATAGTCATTTATGGATGTGAGAGTTGGACAGTAAAGAAAGTTGAACACCGAAGAACTGATGCTTTTGAACTGTGGTGTTAGAGAAGATACTTGGGAGTCCCTTGGACTACAAGGAGATCCAACCAGTCAATCCTAAAGGAAATCAGTCCTGAATATTCATTGGAAGGACTGATGCTGAAGCTGAAGCTCCAATACTTTGGCCACCTGATGCAAAGAACTGACTCATTAAAAATGACCCTGATGCTGGGAAAGATTGAAGGTAGGAGGAGAAGGGGACAACGGAAGGTAAGATGGTTGGATGGCACAAGCGGCTCAATGGATGTGAGTTTGAGTAAGTTCTGGGAGTCGGTGATGGACAGGTGCTGCAGTCCATGGGGTTGCAGAGAATCAGACAGGACTGAGCGACTGAACTGAACTGAAAGTGGATGATATCATTTATCTAGAGAGGGTAGAAAAGATGAGAATTTGGGTGGGAAAGGGAAGAGGAGAGAGGAAAGAATAAGCAAACAGAAAAAAAAATTCCATGTATGAGATCCCATTTTCAAATTATATCAATTAAACATGTGCATATAAAATAAAGCTTTTAAAGTTTTAAAACATTAATTGGATTTAATATCATGAAGGTCATTTTATGACCTTACCCAGAGAAGTTTTGGGTACATGGAAGCAAGAATAAAGTAAAATTCTTACTAGAGCAGTTTGAATAATAAGTAAATAGTAAGATAGCAGACCATTATAAACAAACTTTGCAAAATAATATAATACTAATAAAAAAGTAAAATACAATAAACAATGATAAGCAAAAAAGGGATAAAGAAAGCTATCTTATGTTATGTTTATGAAGCAAAGGTGGCCTCTGTATATTGGCCCATGGGTGGTTTATTTCTTCAGAGCAGGTTGTGACCCATTAGCTCAAAAGCCACTGGCACCAAACCAAAAGTTCACCCGTCTACTTGTTTTAAACATAATCCAAACAAACAGAATTTTTAGCCATTTAGAGCTTGCCTGCTTTTTATAACCTGTGAAACTGTCCAAAATCTGCTTGCCACAGATGAAATAAGCCTTTGGGCAATAAAGACTCTAAGCTGCTTGCCTTGCTTTGGAACTCTCTAACTCAGAGACTCCTGACATGCTGCTGAGTAACATAATACATAAGCCCCCTAGACAAAAAACCTCTGTCTCTGATGCCTCTTTCCCCCAGTATGCTCGCCCTCCTTCCCTTCTTGATGGGGGCCTGATGCCTTAAAGCTCTGGGTGGTGCTAGGGCCTTTCCCAACTTGCAGACCTATCGAGTAGTGCCAAAACAGAGCTCGTGTGCAGCTACTGCCACCTCATGGCCATGTTATCTTTGCTCATCCCCAAAGTGCTCAAACTCACTCCCTTATACTGCTGCTGCTAAGTCACTTCAGTCGTGTCCGACTCTGTGCGACCCCATAGACAGCAGCCCACCAGGCTCCCCCGTCCCTGGGATTCTCCAGGCAAGAACACTGGAGTGGGTTTCCACTTCCTTCTCCAGTGCATGAAAGTGAAAAGTGAAAGTGAAGTTGCTCAGTCGTGTCCGACTCTTAGCGACCCCATGGACTGCAGCCCACCAGGCTCCTGCGTCCATGGGATTTTCCAGGGAAGAATACTGGAGTGGGGTACCATTGCCTTCTCTGTCCCTTATACTACATAACATAAAAGTAAAAATTCACCAGGAAGATACATCAGTTCAGAAACTGTAGACACCTGATAAAGCCTCAAAATAAATAAATCCAAAATGAATAAAATTACAAAGAATAATTGACAAGCTCACAAATACCGTGAGAGATTCTAACACATCACTTTCAGTAACTGACTAAATGGACAAAAAATTAGGAAGCCTATATAGATTTTATAGAACTCAAATCAGCAGTTAAAGAATACACATTGTTTTCAAGCATACTTAAAAATATTTACAAAAATTGAACAAATATTAGGCTTAAAGGAGAAGGCAATGGCACCCCACGCCAGTACTCTTGCCTGGAAAATCCCATGGACAGAGGAGCCTGGTGGGCTGCAGTCCATGGGGTCGCATAGAGTCGGACATGACTAAGCCACTTCACTTTCACTTTTCACTTCCATGCATTGGAGAAGGAAATGGCAACCCACTCCAGTGTTCTTGCCTGGAGAATCCCAGGGACGGGGGAGCCTGGTGGGCTGCCATCTCTGGGGTCACACAGAGTCGGACATGACTGAAGTGACTTAGCAGCAGCAGCAGCAGCAAAGGTATCAAACTATTAAAATGATATGGAGACCACAAAGTACTACTATTATCAATAATAAAATATTACCCAAAAGAGATTGTAAAATTTTAGAAATTAAAAATATTCTTCCAAATAATTCATGGAACTGAGAAGTAATTAAAATAAAAAATTAGAACATCTTTAAAATTGGGTGAAGATGAAAAGATTACATACCAATAGATATGTAATAGCTGAAGAAGTATTTAGAGGGAAAAAGCAGTACTTAGATGCAATCTCAAAAACAACAGAATGATCCCTGTTCATTTCCAAGGTAAACCACTCAGTATCACAGTAATCCACGTCTATGCCCCAGCCAGAAATGTTGAAAAAGCTGAAGTTGAATGGTTCTATGAAGACCTACAAAACCTTCTAGAACCAACACCCAAAAAAGACATCCTTTTCATTATCAGGTACTAGAGTGCAAAAGTAGGAAGCCAAGAGATACCTGGAATAACAGGCAAATTTCGCCTTGGAGTACAAAATGAAGCAGGGCAAAGAATAACAGAGTTTTGAAAAGAGAATGCACTGGTCATAGGAAAACCGTCTTCCAATAACACAAGAAAAGACTCTATATGCGGACATCACCAAATGGTCAATACCCAAATCAGACTGATTATATTCTTTGCAGTCAAAGATGGAGAAGCTGTATACAGTCGGCAAAAACAGGACCAGGAGCTGACTGTGGCACAGATCATGAACTCCTTATTGCCAAATTCAGACTTAAATTGAAGAAAGTAGGGAAAACCACTAGACAATTCAGGTATGACCTAAATCAAATCCCTTACGATTATACAGTGGAACTGACAAATAGATTCAAGGGATTCGATCTGAGAGATAGAGTGCCTGAAGAACTATGGACAGAGGTTTGTGATATTGTACATGAGGCAGTGATCAAGACCATCCCCAAGAAAAAGAAATGCAAAAAGGCAAAATGGTTGTCTGAGGAGGCCTTATAAATAGCTAAGAAAAGAAGAGACGTTAAAGGCAAAGGAGACAAGGAAAGATATACCCATTTGAATGTAGAGTTCAGCATGGAGAGATAAGAAAGTCTTCCTCAGTGATCAATGCAAAGAAATAGAGGAAAACAATAAAATGGGAAAGACTTAGAGATCTCTTCAAGAAAATTAGAGATACCAAGGGAACATTTCATGCAAAGATGGGTACAATAAAGGACAGAAATGGTATGGACCTAACAGAAGCAGAAGATATTAAGAACAGGTGGCAACAATACAAAGAAGAACTGTAGAAAAAATATCTCCATGACCCAGATAACCATGGTGGTGTGATCACTCACCTAGAGTGAGACATCCTGGAATGTGAGGGCAAGTGGCCCTTAGGAAGCATCACTATGAACAAAGCTAGTGGAGGTGATGGAATTCAGTTGAGCTATTTCAAATCCTGAAAGATGATGCTGTCAAAGTGCTGCATGCAATATGCCAGCAAATTTGGAAAACTCAGCAGTGGCCACAGGACTGGAAAAGGTCAGTTTTCATTCCAATCCCAAAGAAAGGCAATGCCAAAGAATGCTCAAACTACCGCACAATTGCACTCATCTTACATGCTAGCAAAATAGTGCTCAAAATTCTCCAAGCCAGGCTTCAAAAGTATGTGAACTGTAAACTTCCAGATCTCCAAGCTTAATTTAGAAAGGCAGAGGAACCAGAGATCAAATTGCCAACAGTCGTTGGATCATTGAAAAAGCAAGAGAATTCCAGAAAAACATCTACTTTTGCTTCATTGACTACGCCAAAGCCTTTGACTGTGTGGACCACAACGAACTGTGGAAAATTCTTCAGGAGATGGGAATACCAAACCACGTTACCTGCCTCCTGAGAAATCTGTATGCAGGTTAAGAAGCAACAATTAGAACTAGACATGGAACATCAGACTGATTCCAAATTGGGAAAGGAGTACGTCAAGGCTGTATATTGTCACCCTGCTTATTTAACTTCTATGCAGAGTACATCATGAGAAATGCTGGACTGGATGAAGCACAAGCTGGAATCAAGATTGCCAGGAGAAATATCAATAACATCAGATATGCAGATGACACCACCCTTATGGCAGAAAGAGAAGAAGAACTCAAGAGCCTCTTGATGAAAGTGAAAGAGGAGAGTGAAAAAGTTGGCTTAAAGCTCAACATTCTAAGAAAACTAAGATCATGGCATCCAGTCCCATCACTTCATGGCAAATAGATGGGGAAACAATGGAAACAGTGACAGACATTAGTTTTTTGGGCTCCAAGATCACTGCATATGGTGACTCCAGCCATGAAATTAAAAGATGCTTGCTCTTTGGAAGAAAGCTATGACCAATGCAGACAGCATACTAACAAACAGAGACATTACTTTGCCAACATAGGTCTGTCTAGTCAAAGCTATGTTTTTTTCCAGTGGTCATGTATGGATGTGAGAGTCGAACTATAAAGGAAGCTGAGTGCTGAAGAATTGATGCTTTTGAACTGTGGTGTTGAAGAAGACTCCTGAGAGTCTCTTGGACTGCAAGGAGATCCAAACAGCCAATCCTAAAGGAAGTCGGTCCTGAATATTCTTTGGATGGACTGATGTTGAAGGTGAAGCTCCAATACTTTGGCCACCTGATGCCAAATGCCTGATAGAAAAGACCCTGATTCTGGGAAAGATTGAAGGTGGGAGGATAAGGGGATGACAGAGGATGAGATGGTTGGATGGCATCACCGACTTGATGGACATGAGTTTGAGTAAGCTCCGTGAGTTGGTGATGGACAGGGAAGCCTGGTGTGCTATAGTCCATGGTGTGGCAAAGAGTTGGACACGACTGAGCTGCTGAACTGAACTTCACTTTCATGGGAAGGACAACAGCTTACACTGACAGTCTGTCCAGTCTATATTGGCTTTTCTACTCTATGTCATAAATTAATCCAAAGAAACCTGGGCCATCTGGACATTCTATAGAATATCATATATGTTTGCTTATTGATCAGTTCAAACAGTCTAACTAAGAAGTAGTAAATATGCTGGACATCTGTGACATATACATCCCTGAGAATAAGAAAAAACTCTTTAAAGATTAAGGGACCTGCCACATCAGTAACAATTTTAGGGGGAGCCAATAGTCTGGAGTAGGTTTAAAATAAAGGACAAATTATTGCACGTCACATTCCCACCACAAAGAAGGAAGTACAATACCTCACAGGCCTCTTTGAGTTTGGGAGGCAGCATATTCCATAGTTAGGAATACTGTAGGAAGTGCCTCAGACAAAAGAAACTATGTGGTCCGAATTATACTCCACCCAGAGGGCAGTACATATCCAATGACTACTTGACTGGAATTCATGTTAATTGTTGCCAACAGAATTTTAAGTAATATGCTGTTAGGGAAAGAAAAATAAAACTTGGAGACAAGCAGATACAGAGTGAAGGCTGTTGGTGAGAGGACAGAAAACCCTGATGATGCCGCCACTGAGGGCCACTGAAGTTCAGAGGGTTATCTGAGTAGAAAGCAGCTGAGAGAGCTGGATCTGAGGCCCAGACTGGGGCGCTGGCGCTAATGATATATCTGGACTTCAGTTTTTCCATCTGGAAGAGGAATGAGGTCAGACAAAACGACCATCACATGTCTTCCAGTTCCTGTACTCTGTCATTATAAAGGCCTCTGTAAAACATGCATACAGCACTGAGGGACAATGCTTTAAATCTGCAACTGGCTTACTAATGGAAGATTATTCTTCAACAGTGCTACATACAATTATCATAACCTAGAGAGTCCTACATGGTAAATAATTCTTATCTGTAAATTTCAGTTCACAGTAACTCATATGAAGAAGCACAGCAAAAACTTAATATTTAGCTTGTATTAAAAAATAATATGGCATTAACAACAATGCTCTTACCAATGGAGTATAATGTATAAATTAACAGTAGCAATAGTATTAAATGTAATAGTCATTCCTTCCCTGATACAACTGAACATCACCTCGTCCATTCCTTCATGAAAAGCATTTGTTTTCCTTGATCCACACACTCCTTCCATATGTCTTTCCTTCTGCAGTGGATGTTGGATTGAGTAGTATACACTGCTATACTCAAGATGCAAGCAGAGTAACATGCCAGAGTTATGTTCTGGATCTAAACAGTTCATCTCAAAATTCACAAGGAAAATAATCAAGTAAAGTACTAGGGGAAAAAAGGCATTGAGGGTAGCTGGCTCAACCAGATATTAAAACATACTATACATACGATAATTAAACAATACATTAAAAAGACATACACCATGATCAACTGGGATTTATTCCAGGGATGAAAGGATGGTTCAAAATCTGCAAATCAATCAAGGTGATATACCACATTAACAAACTGAAGAATAAAAATTATACGATCATCTCAATAAATGCAGAAAAGGGTTTTCACAAAACTCAATATTTAAGATAAAACTCTCCAGAAAGTGACAATAGAGGAAACATAACTCAATGTTAAAAATGCCATATATAGAGGAGCCTGGCAGGCCAAGTCCACAGAGTTGCAAAGAGTCAGACATGACTTAGTGACTAAACAACAACAACAATGATAAATCCATAGCTAATATCATACTTAAGAATGAAAAGTTGAGTTTGGGAATAGCAACAGACAGTACTACATATAAAATAGATAAACAACAAGGATCTAATAAATAGCACAGGGAACTACAATCATAGTATTGTAGTTAATAATCATAGGCTATTTTATAATAACCTATAAGGGAAATAAATGTATATACATATATATATACATTCTAATATAAATAAATATATATATACACACGCATGCATGTATGCTAAGTTGCTTCAGTCATGTCTGACTCTTTGTGAGACTGCAGCCTGCCAAACTTCTCTGTAATTTCTTAAATATAATAAATAAATATACATATATATATTATTTTCCCTTACAGGTTATTATAAAATATTGATTGTAGTTAAATAAATATAAACAGGACCTGGAGCTGAATGTGGCTCAGATCATGAGCTCCTTATTGTAAAATTCAGGCTTAAACTGAGGCCAGTAGGGAAAACCACTAGGCTCTTCAGGTATGACCTAAGTCAAATCTCTTATGATTATACAGTGGAGGTGAGGAATAGATTCAAGGGATTAGATCTGGTAGACATAGTCCCTGAAGAATTGTGGATGAAGGTTCATAACATTGTACAGGAGGCAATGACCAAAACCATCCCCAAGAAAAGAAATGCAAGAAGGCAAAGTGTTTGTCTGAGGAGGCCTTTCAAATAGCTGAGGAAAGAAGAGAAGCAAAAGGCAAAGGAGAAAAGGAAAGATAAACCCAACTGAATGCAGAATTCCAGAGAGTAACAAGGAGAGATAAGAAGGCCTTCTTAAATGAACAATGCAAAGAAATAGAGGGAAACAACAGGATGGGAAAGGCTAGAGATCTCTTTAAGAAAACCGGAGATATCAAGGGAACATTTCATGCAAGGATGGGCACGAAAAAGGACAAAAATGGTAAGGAAGAAGTAACAGAAGCAGAAGAGATTAAGAAGAGGTGGCAAGAATACATAGACAAACTATACAAAAAGGTCTTAGTGACCTGGATAACCATGATGGTGTGGTTACTCACCTAGAGCCAGACTTTCTGGAATGTGAAGTCAAGTGGGCCTTTGGAAGCATTACTATGAACTAAACTAGTAGAGGTGATAGAATTCCAGCTGAGCTATTTCAAATCCTAAAACATGATGCTGTGAAAGTGCTGCATTCAATATGTCAGCATATTTGGAAGACTCAGCAGTGGCCACAGGACTGGAAAAGGTCAACTTTCATTCCAATCCCAAATAATGGCAGTGCCAAACGATGTTCAAACTGCCGGACAATTTTGCTCATTTTGCATGCTAGTAAGGTTATGCTCAAAATCCTTCAAGCTAGGCTCCAGCTGTACATAAACTGAGAAGTTCCAGATGTACTGGGTTTTGAAAAGGCAGAGGAACCAGAGATCAAATTGCCAACATTCTTTGGCTCATAGAGAAAGCAAGGGAATTTCAGAAAAATATATAGTTTTGCTTCATTGACTATTCTAAAGCCTTGACTGTGTGGATCACAACAAACTGTGGTAAATTCTTGAAGAGATGGGAATACTAGGCCACCTTACCTGTCTCCTGAGAAACCTGTGTGAGAGTCAAGAAGCAACAGTTAGAATCTTACATGGAACAACAGACTGGTTCAAAATTGGGAAAGGAGTACATCAAGGCTGTATATTGTCACCCTGCTTATTTAATTTACATGCAGAGTACATCATGAAAAATGCCCGGCTGGATGAAACTGGAATGAAGATTGCCAGGGAAATATCCGCAAACTCAGACATGCAAATGATATCACTCTAATGGCAGAAAGTGAAGAGGAACCTTTTGACAATGGTAAATGAGGAGAGTGAAAAAGGTGGCTTGAAACTCAACATTTAAGAAACTAAGTTCATGGCATCTAGTGACATCACTTCATGGCAAATAGAAGCAGAAAATGTTGAAGCAGTGACTGATTTTACTTTCTTGGGCTCCAAAATCACTGTAGATGGTGTCTGCAGCCATGAAATTAAAGACACTCCTTGGAAGGAAAGCTATGACAAATCTAGACAGAATATTAAAAAGCAGAGACATCACTTTGCTGACAAAGGCCTGTATAGTCAAAGCTATGTTTTTTTCCAGGAGTCATGTACAGATGTGAGAGCTGGACTGAAAATAAGGCTGAGCACTAAGAATTTATGCTTTCGAATTGTGGTGCTGGAAGAGACTCTTGAGAGTCCCTTGGACGGCAAGATCAAACCAGTCAATTCTAAAGGAGATCAATGGGCATGAATCTGAACAAACTCCAAGAGACAGGAGGACAGGGGAGCTTGGCGTGCTGCAGTCCACGGGGTCGCAAAGAGTCTGACACGTCAGAATTAGTGACTGAACAACAGCTATATGTATAAATATACATATGTAAATAAAACAGAATTATTTTGCTATATACAGAAAACACAATATTGTAAATTAACTATATTTGTATTGTAAAAAAGTGGTGCCAGGAAAACTGGATAGCTACATTACTTTGCTGACTAAGGTCCGTCTAGTCAAGGCTATGGTTTTTCCTGTGGTCATGTATGGATGTGAGAGTTGGACTGTGAAGAATGCTGAGCCCCGAAGAATTGATGCTTTTGAACTGTGGTGTTGGAGAAGACTCTTGAGAGTCCCTTGGACTGCAAGGAGATCCAACCAGTCCATTCTGAAGGAGATCAGCCCTGGGATTTCTTTGGAAGGAATGATGCTAAAGCTGAAACTCCAGTACTTTGGCCACCTCATGTGAAGAGTTGAATCATTGGAAAAGACTCTGATGCTGGGAGGGATTGGGGGCAGGAGGAGAAGGGGACGACAGAGGATGAGATGGCTGGATGGCATCACTGACTTGATGGACGTGAGTCTGAGTGAAGTCCGGGAGTTGGTGGTGGACAGGGAGGCCTGGTGTGCTGCGATTCATGGGGTCGCAAAGAGTCGGACACGACTGAGTGACTGAACTGAACTGAACATGTAAAAAAATGAAATTAGAATATTTTTGCACAGCATGTACACAATAAATGAAAACTGATTAAAGACCTAAATATAAGGCCAGAACCGTAAAACCCCTAGAGGAAAACATAGGCAGAACATTCTTAACATAAATTGTAGGCGTGCTTTTCTGGATCTGTCTCCTATGGCAAAGGAAGCAAAAGCAAAAATAAATAAACGGGACCTAACTGAAAAGCTTTTGCACAGCAAAGGAAATGATTGATTAAACAAAAAGACAACCTATTGACTTGGAGAAAATACTTGCAAATGATATGACTGATAAGGGGTTAATATTAAAAATACATAAACAGCTCATGCAACATGTGGGCAGGAGACCTAAACAGACATTTTCCCAAAGATGTAGATGTAGATGGCCAAAAGGCACATGAAAATATGGTCAACATAACTAATCTCCAGAGAAATGCAAATCAAAACCACAGTGAAATATTACCTCATACCTGTCAGAACAGCTATCATAATAAAGACCACAAATAACACATGTTGAATAGGATATGGAGAAAAGAGAACGGATGTACATGGTTGGTGGGAAGGTAAATTGGTGCAGCCACTGTGGAAAACAGTATGGAGGCCCCTCAAAAATCTAAAAATAGAGCTATCGTACATATAACCCAGCAATTCCACTCCTGCGTATATACCTGAAGAAAACGAAAACACTAACTTGAACACTACCCCAGTGTTCACAGCAGCATTATTTATAACAGCCAAGATACAGAAGCAACCTAAGTGTCTACCAACAGATGAAGAGATAAAGAAAATGTACATACATGCAATGGGGTACTACTCAGCCATGAAAGAATGAAAATTTTCCACTTGCAACAACATGGATGGACCTGGATGGTATTATGCTACGAAGGCAGGAAGAGAAAGACAAATACTGTACATTATCATGTATATGTGGAATTAAAAAAATAAACCAGTGAATACAACAAGAAAGTAAGTAACAGACTCACAAAGAGCACAAACTAGTGGTTATCAGCGGGGAGAAGAAAGCAGAGAGGAGCAAGATAGGGATATGGGATTAAGAAGTTCAAACAACTATCTATAAAATAAATGTGCTACAAGGATTATTGTACAGCACAGTGAGCAACATTTTATAATCATTATAAATGGAGTGTTAGCTTTAAAGTTTTGAATCGCTATGCTGTATATCTGAAACAAATACTGTAAATCAACTGTGCCTGAATAATAAAAAAAAAGAAATGCTGGAAAACTATATTCCAAAGAAAAGAAAATGTAATATCTCTTAAAAACTCATTTTAATTTTTGTCCCTTTTCTTTTAAGACACTAAAGCTAACACCCTATCCATGGGATGTATGTAGGAATTTAGGGAGGCTACCCTTGGCAGTGGAAACAGTGTCAGACTTTATTTTTTTGGGCTCCAAAATCACTGCAGATGGTGACTGCAGCCATGAAATTAAAAGACACTTACTCCTTGGAAGGAAAGTTATGACCAACCTAGATAGCATATTAAAAAGCAGAGATATTACTTTGGCAACAAAGGTCCGTCTAGTCAAGGCTATGGTTTTTCCAGAGGTCATGTGTCATGTATGGATATGAGAATTGGACTGTGAAGAAAGGTGAGCACCGAAGAATTGCTGCTTTTTAACTGTGGTGCTGGAGAAGACTCTTGAGAGTCCCCTGGACTGCAAGGAGATCCAACCAGTCCATCCTAAAGGAAATCAGTCCTGAATATTCATTGGAAGGACTGATGCTGAAGCTGAAACTCCAATACTTTGGCCACCTCATGTGAAGAGTTGACTCATTGGAAAAGACTCTGATGCTGGGAGGGATTGGGGGCAGGAGAAGAAGGGGACGACAGAGGATGAGATGGCTGAATGGCATCACCGACTTGATGGACATGAGTTTGAGTGAACTCCGAGAGTTGGTGATGGACAGGGAGGCCTGGCGTGCTGTGATTCATGGGGTCGCAAAGAGTTGGACACGACTGAGTGACTGAACTGAACCCTTGGCAGAGTGGTGGGAGAATATTTCAGACAGCCCTCAGGATGTCAGGAGGAAATAAAAGCAACTTCTAGGGTCAAGAAGAGATAGAACAGGGCCCCCAAGGAGAGAAAGGAGGGAAGAATGCATCTTACAAGGTTAGAATTCAATGTAGGATGCAGTCCCAGCTCAGAACTATGGCAAAGACACTACCTGTGTCTCCTGTTTGACACAGAACTGTTTCCTCCACAAGCATAGATTTGAGTCAGAACAGCTGTGTCTTACCTCAGAGTCTTGCCCAGCAATGACCCAGCCATCATATTAAGGGGAACCTGCATGGTCAGTGCTCTGAGCCTTCACATGTCAAACTGTTTGGTCTCTAGGAAAGATGCTATCAAATCCCAAGTCCCACAGGTGGTGCCTAAGGAGACCACTAGGCACCAGAGGGATTGCCTGAGAGAAGACCCCTGCACTGGAACTTTGGGGCTGAACTGGGGTACTCTACAGTACCTGGAACTGGGGACAGAGGGAAGCAAACATCTTTGTTATGAAAGAGACCAAGGTGAGGTGAGGTGAGGTGAGGTGAGGTGAAGTCGCTCAGTCGTGTCCGACTCTTTGTGACCCCGTGGACTGTAACCTACTAGGCTTCTCCATCCATGGCATCCTCCAGGCAAGAATACTGGAGTGGATTGCCATTTCCTTCTCCAGGGGATCTTCCCGACCCAGGGATGGAACCCGGGTCTCCCGCATTGGAGGCAGACGCTTTAACCTCTGAGCCACGAGGGAAGCCCGAAAGAGACCAAACTGATATCAAAGGTCTTCATTACACGTGGAAAACTAGGATTTAAAAAATTCACGAAGTGAAGCCATATAAGAAGATGGAAAGAAATGAATATTTGTAATCTTTATATTTAAAAAGAAATGACAAATTATGAAAAAGTTTGTTTTAGCTTATATTTAGAGTAGGCTGCAAATACAACTCTTTTTAAACCCTTTGAACAAAGAATAAATCAAATGTTAAGTTGGCAGGCATAATTTTACTGAATAGATTGTTTAATTGTGTGATATAATGTCTTTGATTTTGCTTTTGACTTTCATGGCACAATCATTAAGAGGACATTTTTGCAAAAAAAAAAAAAGGCTATAAAACTACTAAAATATTTTGGCATTAGTAGATAAACAAATAAATCAATGGAGTAGAATAAAACTGCAGAAAAAGACTCATGTATATATGGAAATTTAACATTAATATATGATAAAAAAAAGAAGATATCCCAAGTCACAGGCAGAAAGGGGTATTTTAATAAATGGTACTTATTATGGTTGAATTGTGTCCCCTCAAGAGATGTGTTAAATCCTAACATTAAGTGTCTCAGAACATGACCTTATTTGGAAACAGGGTTATGGCAAATAAGAAAAGATTCATATATTCAACTGTATGAAAGAAAACTCTTTGGCTTAACAACAGCAAAATGCACCATTAGCAAAAGATTAAAAAAAAACACCTGGAAAAATATCTGTAATTTATATCACAGACAGTTGGTTATTTTCTCCATGTAAAGATCTTTTAAAATAGAAAAGAGCGTTTGCTCAGAGTCTGATGAATGGACACAGGAAATGAACAGATAGTTTACCAAAAAAAGAAAGGCAAACAGCCTTTGAACCTATGAAATGATGCCCATTCATAACCAGAGACTTAAAGTTATACTGAAATACCATCTGTCATTTAACAGATTGGCAAAAATCTCAAAGTTTGAAAATAAATGCTCTTGGTATGACCCCAGAAAAGATTGCCCAAGTGTGTGTGTGTGCGCGCGCGCACGCACACACACACACACACACACATGCATATATGCTTGTATTCATCATTGTGGGATTATTTATAATAGCAAAAAACTGGAAAGAACTACCATCAGTAGAGGGCTCCTTAAACCAATTATGACCGAGTCACAGTGCAGTTCTATTTAGCAGTAAATAGAAATGAGGATAATTTCTATGTACTGATGTGGGACAGAAAAGTATGCTGCCATTTGTATAATAAGAGGGAGATATATTTCAAAGATAAATACATATTTGTTTATATTTGATGAAATACTGGAAGAAGAAACCAAAAACTAAATAAATGAAATATAGTGGAATTCTTAAGGATAGGAAAAGAAGCAAGAGTTCTCTCAAAAAGCCTATTTAGACAGTTTTGACTTTTTAAACCATATATGTCAAAACTGTATTTAAATTTTGTTTAAAAGGAAATCTTAGAACAGGAAGCAAATGGAAATAAATGAATCAAAGTGTGTATATATATACACACCTATACATACACTTGCCTTCGGAGAAGGCGATGGCACCCAACTCTTTAGGAATTACATCAAATGATTTTAAAATACAGTACTCTTACTGAATATCTTTGATGAGATATAGTCCAGGAAAGGAACAAAATAAACTACAAAATATCTTAAACTTCATTCATGATTTTATTGTAAGTAATAATACTGGTATTGTAATTTTGAAAAATTTTAATAAGATGAAACTAATTAATATTATGTTAATATTATTAAAAATCAAGATATTCAGTATAAGAGAAAAAAGGTAAGTTAGGCAAAAGCCCTTATAAAGGTACATTTGAATTAGAAATATCAAACTGATCTCTTCTATAGCTTTATTTTTTTTAATGATTTGAAACTATGATGACAGGAAACATTAACATATCTAGTCATCTTATGGGACCTATGTCCTATGTATGCTAGCCACATGTGCAGGCATGCTAAGTCACTTCAGTCATGTCTGATTCTTTGCGACCCTATGGACTGTAGCCTACCAAGCTCCTCTGTCCATGGGATTCTCCAGGCAAGAAAACTGGGTTGCCATGCCCTCCTCCAGAGAATCTTCCCGATCCAGCAATAGAAGCTGAGTCTCTTGCACTGAAGGCAGATTCTTTACCATCTGAACCATGCCTGACTCAGGTCTATGTCCTAGAATTATATATATATATTTAATTTTTATTTTTACTCTATTTTACTGTACAATACTGTATTGGTTTTGCCATACATTGACATGAATCCGCCACGGGTGTACCTGAGTTCCCAATCATGAACCCCCCTCCCACCTCCCACCCCATATCATCTCTCTGGATCATCCCCATGCACCAGTCGCAAGCATCCTGTATCCTGTATCAAACACAGACTGGCGATCCGTTTCTTACATCATAGTATACATGTTTCAGTACCATTCTCCCAAATCATCCCACCTTCTCCCTCTCCCTCTCCCTCTGAGTCCAAAAGTCCGTTCTACACATCTGTGTCTCTTTTGCTGTCTCGCATACAGGGTCATCACTACCATCTTTCTAAATTCCATTAACCAGTATTGAAAGGATTTTGACTAAATATAACCAGTGCTATGAACTATATTCTAAAATCATCAATAATATTAAAAAACACTTTTATTCGATAGTTCATATTAAAAGTATAATGATTTCTAAAACATATATTCCTTAGCATTGTTTACTGTGGAGGTCTAGATGCAATGATACTCTAGTAATAGTGAACATCTTTGGTCTCCAGACTTTGTTTTTCAACATACCCATCCTCATGGAAAGATACCAGTGTCTTTTGGAGAATAGTTGATTCCAGGTCTGGAGTAGGGAAAATGCAATATAAATCTAGACAGATTGTTATGCTTGAAAGGAAGAAAGCATTCAAACATTATGGTACCATGTCTTAAGAGTGCAGAAACAAGTGTGAAGGGACCCAAGGACCATTATTTGGGACAATTTGAAAATAAAAAAATAATGATGGGGTGAATGAAACACACTGCATATTTAAAAATTGTGAGTTGACATGAAAAGAATACAGAGGACTTCTGGCTCTAGTGATGATGATATAGCAGCAAGTGCCAAACAATCATCAGCCACAACCTGCATCGAAAGGAAATCCAGAAAAGAGAGGATATACACATAGGTACAGCTTAAGGTCCGTCTAGTCAAGGCTGTGGTTTTCCAGTGGTCATGTATGGATGTGAAAGTTGGACTGTGAAGAAAGCTGAGTGCTGCAGAATTGTTGCTGTTGAATTGTGGTGTCGGAGAAGACTCTTGAGAGTCCCTTGGACTGCAAGGAGATCCAACCAGTCCATCCTAAAGGAAATCAGTCCTGGGTGTTCACTGGAAGGACTGACGTTGAAGTTGAAACTCCAATACTTTGGTCACCTGATGCGAAGAGCTGACTCATTGGAAAAGACTCTGGTACTGGGAAAGATTGAGGGCAGGAGGAGAAGGGGACAACAGAAGATGAGATGGTTGGATGGCATCACCGACTCAATGGACATGGGTTTGGGTGGACTCCTGGAGTTGGTGATGGACAGGGAGGTCTGGCATGCTGTGGTTCATGGGGTCGCAAAGAGTCGGACACAACTGAGCGACTGAACTGAACTGAACAGCTGATTCACTTCACTGTACAGTACAAGCTAACACAACATTGTAAATGTTATCATTGGATATCCCAATAAAAATTAAAACAAAAACAACAAAACCTCCCAAACACTCATCAGCCACAAACACACACAAAACTGGGAAAGAAATTAGCAAAATATAAAAACAAGTGAATGTTCTATAAAACCCTGGGAGAAATAATTTTCAGCAAAACACAAAATTTTAAGCATTCCTCTAATTTTATAATTTTTTTACTGTGAAATAGTTGCTTCTGTTTTAAATAACAGAATTGATGATGAAGCAAGGAAATGTAATTTGGATGAAAAAATTCTTTAAATTTAATAAAAATTCCTTAAACAGCAAAAAAAAAATTAATGAATAAATAAAAATACTGTAAATCTATAAGGAACAATATTCTTATATTTATTTATATAAACAATAATGTGTACATGGTTAACTGGTTGCAACTTTTAAATGACATTAATAAAGTAAGTTTTTATTTTTCTAAATAGAAAATTTTAAATTCAAATTATATATGAATATCTGCAAGATTGTCTTAAAAAGTAGAATGTTTTGGTCTAATGAACACATAAAACACATGATACACTAAATCTATAGAAAAACCTATAAATCAAAAAATGACAGTTTTCCCCTTAATTAAAAACATGTCCTCATTCTGAAAATGGTTTATTATATCTTTATTTTTTACTAAGGTCAACTTTCTATTTTAAAGTCTCATTTTCATATAAATATAAAATACTATCTTATGGATATATTTTCATTTTCTTACTAGTAAAAATGATATGCCCTCATGATTTAAACATTAATCAAAATACTGGTGCAGTTTACATTTTTAAAATGTTAATACTAGAATTACTTCCCTGGTGGCTCAGACGGTAAAGCGTCTGCCTACAATGCGGGAGATCTGGGTTCAATCCCTGGGTTGCGAAGATCTCCTGGAGAAGGAAATGGCAACCCACTGCAGTACTCTTGCCTGGAAAATCTCATGGACGGAGGAGCCTGGGAAGCTACAGTCCATGGGGTTACAAAGAGTCGGACACGACTGAGCAACTTCACTTCACTTCTTCACTAGAATTAAAATAGTTAAAAATGAGGCATGGAGTCATAAGTGTGCTAACATGCCAAAGTATAGAAGATGCTACTAGAACAGTAGCTATTATCTTCTCCCAAAATTATCTGGGTGTGTTTCCACTTTGGGCAGCTTTAGTGATATATTTTATGAAAAGTCTCAGTAGGAACAGATACATAGTTTTGGTTGCCTTAAATTACAGTTGCTTCACTTTGTAAATTTATGGGTAAATTTCATATTCTGTGCTATTTAATACCTTGCTTATATAGATGAGGGAGGAGGGAAACCAAAGTAATGTTTAGTCCCTATATTTGGCTTTTGCCAAAGAAATGTGAACAATTTCTTAAAGGTTATTTATAAAGGCTGTTTGAGAAGATTTTATATGATCCTTTAAATTTTAAAATGGAAAACCTTGAAAATCAATTGAAACTGTATGTTGATTGTGATGGGTTCTCTATATAGCAGACTTCCTTAGTTGCTACAGTTGAAAGATTATTCTGTATTACTGATGAAAAGAAAATCTCATGTGAAGAATGGTCCACTAATCTTTCATTTCTGCAGGCTGACTTCAACTTCTACATTGTTTATACTAACTGAAAAATCAACAGTTTATTTCCATTAGGATTTAATTTTATATCTGTAAATAAGTATTACACACAGTGTTTCATTTAAAAACTATTAAAACAGACTGTCGTTTTATGGGTCAGTTCAGTTAGTCAGGCTTCCGTGATAGCTCAGTTGGTAAAGAATCCGCCTGCAATGCGGGAGACCTGGGTTTGATCACTGGGTTGGGAAGATCCCCTGGAGAAGGGAACGGCTACCCGCTCCAGTATTCTGGCCTGGAGAATTCCATGGACTGTATAGTCCGTGGGATCTCAAAGAGTCGGACACAACTGAGCCACTTTCACTTTCAGTTTAGTCACAGTCCTGTCTGAGTCTCTGCAGCCCCATGGATTGCAGCACACCAGGTTTCCCTGTCCATCACTAACTCCCGGAGCTTCCTCAAACTCATGTCCATTGAGTCGGTGGTGCCATCCAACCATCTTGTCCTCTGTCATACACTTTTCTTCCTGCCTTCAATCATTCCCTGCATCAGGGTCTCTTCTAATAAGTTAGTTCTTTGCATCAGGTGGCCAATGTATTGGAGCTTCAGCTTCAGCATCAGTCCTTCCAATGAATATTCAGGACTGATTTCCTTTAGGATTGACTGGTTTGATCTCCTTGCAGTCCAAGGGACTCTCAAGAGTCTTCTCCAGCACCACAGTTCAAAGCATCAATTCTTTGGCACTCAGTTTTCATTATAGTCTGACTCTTCCATCCATACATGACTACTGGAAAAAACCATAGTTTTGACTAGATGGACCTTTGTTGGCAAAGTAATGTCTCTACTTTTTAATATGCTGTCTATGTTGGTCATAGCTTTTCTTCCAAGGAGCAAGTGTCTTCTAATTTCATGGCTGGAGTCACTATCTGCAGTGATTTTGGGGCCCAAGAAAATAAAGTCTGTCACTGTTTCCATTGTTTCCCCATTTATTTGCCATGAAGTGATGGGACCGGATGCAATAATCTTAGTTTTTGGAATGTTGAATTTTAAGTCAGCTTTTTCACTCTCCTCTTTTACCTTCATCAAGATGTTCTTCAGTTCCTCTTCACTTTCTGCCTTAAGGGTGGTTCATCTGCATATCTGAGGTTATTGATATTTCTTGTTGCAGTCTTGATTCCAGCTTGTGCTTCATTCAGCCTGGCATTTTGCATGATGTACTCTGCACAGACATTAAATCAGTAGGGTGACAATATATAGCCTTGATGTACTCCTTTCCCAATTTGGAACCAGTCCATTGTTCGATGTCTGATTCTAACTGCTACTTCTTGACCTGCGTACAGGCCAGGAGGCAGGTAAGGTGGTCTGGTATTCTCATCTCTTTAAGAATTTTCCACAATTTGTTGTGATCCACACAGTCAAAGGCTTTGGCGTAGTCAATGAAGAAGAAGTAGATGTTTTTCTGGAATTCTCTTGCTTTTTCAATGCTCCAACAGATGTTGGCAATTTGATCTCTGGTTCTTCTGCCTTTTCTAAATCCAGCTTGAACATCTGGAAGTTCCCAGTTCACGTACTGTTGAAGCCCAGCTTGGAGAATTTTGAGCACTACTTTGCTAGTGCATGAGATGAGCGCAATTGTCCATTTGTTTGAACTTTCTTTGGCTTTGACTTTCTTTGGGACTGGAATGAAAACTGACCTTTCCCCAGGTCATTTTAAGGGTACTGCAGAAGAAATGTAAGAGTATTGCAGAAGAAATGTAAGTCTAACTTTGATTCTTTTATTAATTCAATCGGTCACTAAAACTAGAAATTAAAATTCATTTAGTTGACCCACTTAAAGTTGCTTTGTTTTATTTTTGTCAATTCTTTTTCCTTTTTCTGATAATCTTTTCTAACTGAATTACTAACCTGATGAAGAGTTGTCCTATTTAGAGACTTATGCTATCTTATCTTTCCTACATTAAGTTCATTTAATTTTTATTGTTTTTAGTTTGTATTATGACAAACTAAAATAGTTTGTATTATATGTTGTAAATCCAACTTGACAGATTTCTTTAACTTTCCTAGGGTATTTATGCTTTGTTCTTGAAATACATAAATACTAAGAAGGTATTCTATTTTATATTATCTTTATTAAATTAACTTTGGGATAAAAAATCATAGGAATCTTCTGTAGTCAAATCATATATTTATTAAAGCTTTGCTTCTATGTACATTTTTCACATATGTGTACCTTTTAATTTTTCTCTTATGTAAGAGAATTCATTAAGAGAAGCAGGCAAGTGATGGCAAATCAACTTTTTAATGAAGTTCTAGTCCTGATAACTCCATTTTCACTTTGCTTTTATCATAGCGAGTGAGTACTTTAGGTCCCAGAATGCCAATAATTAGAGCTCCATTTGGAGCTGTGATCAAGATGGCTAAAAAGGCTACTGTCATCACATCCTTCGAATATGATTCCAAATGGGGTGCACTCATTCTTGCTTTTTCAAGAGCCAGAGGACCTAATACAGCCTATATTTAGAGGAGAAAAAGATGAGGCATAAAGAAAAATGCTAAATGGAGTTAACATATAGTAAAAATAAAGAGCTCTGTTAAAACAAATACCACCTAGTACTAGACTACTAGAAAAAAGACAAATGTTAAGGAATTTTGGTAAATGACTCATCAATTCTATGTTCTTCTTAGCAAATATATCTGGAAGGAAAGTGAAGTAGTGACAAACGGCTGATTTTGTGTTCTTATCATCTCAGCTTTCCCCTGTTTAAGTATCTTTTTTTGAGTGCTCACAATACTTTTGGAATCTTAGGAGTTCAGATGAACCAGAGTTTTGCATATTTGTCTTTACCATGAACCACTAGGTTCCTGGCTACAAAAAGACAATATAAAATGCTAAGATTTCTTATGGTTCTTTAGGATTTTGTCATCCATCTTCTCCTTGTTCTTCCTACTGGGAGCAGTGTGATATAGTAAAACTGAAAAGAGTTTTGGAATTTATAACTTGCCTAAAGTTGTAGGCAAGTAACTTGTTATTCAAAACAGGCAGCCTTGTCCCAAGGACCTGCTTTGCTTATCATGACATAGATTTGTGTTGCATGGAAACTCACAAGCTTCTGTTTTGGAGTAACAGTAGAGAAAAGAATTTTAGGAAATCAGAGAGCATAACTACAAAGTCTCCTTTTTCTCTTTCTCTCTTTCACTCATCATTCAGCATTAATTTTTGTAGGCATACAGAGCTTATTTACTGTATACCTACTGCATGCTAAGTGTTAAGTATTAGGGGAAAATAACAACAAAAACAAACAAACAAACACTTCTTATCCTTCCTATATATTCTAGTTGAGAGATTCAGTCATGCAAATTAAATATATAATTAAAAATAATACATATGCATTTATGTATGGTAGAGTGAGTGGCAGGGGTAGGAAAGATATATTTTAAAAAGAATCAATGTGTCTCTACTTTAAAATCCTAACACTTAGCTCTATAACATTCAGCAAAACGTAAAAATCCAGTTTTCAGAAATACTCTTATTTTAAATTTTGGGAAAACAGAAAAATGTTTTCATAAGTTTAGCAAGTATTTGTCATTAAAAGCACAATGTTTTAAAGATTATGTTACTTTTAATGAGTACTTATGATCAATCAAGCATTTAAAAAGACTAATAATAGCCCAAATTTTGTGACTAGTTTTTTTTTTTACTTAGAATTTTAAAAATCAACATTAAAAATAATTAGAATATCTTAATATACTCTTACCTGGACTGTAGCTTTTGGCATCCATGATAAAGCAATAAATATTTTCTCCTTAAAATTAAAACCAGCACAAGACATCAATACAAATGTAAACGAAATTCTCACCAATAATGCCAAACTCATGGTACCAACAAAAAGGCCTGCAACAGAAAAAGACGAACAGTATTTGGGAAGAAGTGGTTCTTTATGCCTAGAAACATAATTTGCAAAAGTGCTGAAAACATTTTTTAGGGCTACTGTCTCTCTATATCTGTATTAAGTAAAAATAATAATTATAAAAATACAAATGTGATTGAGGCTTCTATGTAAAGTACAAGAGATAATCTGATGATGGAGGTATGATGAAAAGTAAGATAAATTACATTTATTTAATTCTGAGCTAACAGGCTTTGAACTTTTACTATAAATGAAAGTATTTAGAAGGTGCTGCTGGTATCTAATATTTCCCTTCAGAAAAAAATTCTAATTTCTATTTCCTCAGATCACTCAGGGAAGATATTCAAGGTTGTCTTTGGTTACAAAGACCATACAGGGTAAAGGAAGAATAAATGCATATTACAACATGAGCTTCTAAAGGACCTTGTAGCATTCAAAGACATATTGTAAGTAAAAATAAAAATTACTCTGTTTTCTTAAATATTTTTAAATCTTACATTTTTGTGCCTCTAATCATTCTTACCAATAGCATTTGATTTAAGAGATGCAACAGATACTTCTGCTCCAACCAAACCAAAAAGAAGAGGTTGGAAAATATCCCACGCAGTTCCAATAATTTTTTGGACTCTAACCTGTAGAGAAGAGTAATACATTTTCAGTTATTGTGATGAATAAAAGTATTTGCATTTCAGACATGTAAAGGTTCTCAACATTTAATAAACTTAAGATATTTTATCTGTAGAAGAAATTTTAAAACAATAAAAATTAAACAAGTAGGTTAACTCTTTTATACGAACAGAATTTGATTAAAAGACATATACAACACAATAAAAATATTAGTTGGTAATTTTGTCACGGAACAAAAAAGATATTATTTGGCAATTTTATCCTTGGAGTTCCATACATGTTCTGATGGTGCAGTAAGAGTTTTATGTTTTGTTTGAAAGGCAACTGAGCAGGGATAGAACTATATCATGCCTGATGAGAACATATTCAAGCTCATTCAAATATTTTAGTTCTCAAAAGTGAGTTGGGGAAGAGCTCCACTCAGTTATTCTGGGACCAAATCCCATGAAAATGAATCCTGATATGTCCTAAACTACTAGGAAAAAAATTCTGGTAATCTGTTAGGCCTGCTTCCAAATGACCCATATTAAAAACATGAACCAAACCAAAATAGGTGATAGATTCTCACTGGTTGCCTCCCTGACTTCCCTTTCTGGGAAGGAATCCCTCCCATTGCTGCTTCCACAATTACATGGTTACAGGAAACACTCCCACTGACATAAAAGTACTCTGGCTCTTTTCCAGGAAGTCGGATGAGGAGATTTTAGTCTCAGTCTATGTTTATCCTTTTTCTTTTTTTCCCAAACAGGAGGAGATTCATGAAACATTCATATCCTTTGAAGCAAAAACTATTTTCATAACTACTCCCCTTATGACTCGGTTTTCTGGTTACTGCTTATAAAAGTAAGCTTGAAAAATGAAATAACAAAAGAAAACCAGTATTCTGTCTTCTTCACAGCACATTATCCTATTTGTTACTTATTTAACCTTTAAAATCTATTTATTCTTTACTCTTTGATTTTCTTTATCATGTAAAGAGATCAAGTAGTTTTCATTTTATTTGTAATTTATTATTAGTCATTTAATTTCCTCTATAATTATGACTTTATCAGAATACTAAACAGATTGGGAACTTCTTAAGCTGATTCTAAAATTTATCTAAAAAAGAATATGGACAGGAACAGTTAAGAAATACTCTAAAAATAGGTACAATAAGAGGGAATCTTCTATACTAGATTCTGAGACATAAAACCACAATGATTGAGAGTGCTATTGCATAGGAATAGGTGTTTAAAGAGACTTCAGAAGTAAATATATATATATATCAGTGAATTATTGGATTAATCAATAAATAATTTAACAAAATTGACTATGCAATTCACATGCATATATGTATGTATATATGTATGTCTATGAATATATATATATGTAAACAGATGCATGTACATCCTTACCTCACAACATTCACAAAAATAAATTCCAGATGAAGTAGAGAACTAAATGCAAAGCAAAACTACCAAAGTATTCAATCAGTTCAGTTCAGTCGCTCAGTCGTGTCCGACTCTGCGACCCCATGAATCACAGCACGCCAGGCCTCCCTGTCAATCACCAACTCCCAGAGTTCACTTAAACTCATGTCCATGGAGTCGGTGATGTCATCCAGCCATCTCATCCTCTGTCGTCTCCTTCTCCTCCTGCTCCCAAACCCTCCCAGCATCAGGGTCTTTTCCAATGAGTCAACTCTTCACATGAGGTGGCCAAAGTACTGAAGTTTCAACTGTAGCATCATTCCTTCCAAAGAAATCCCAGGGTTGATCTCCTTCAGAATGGACTGGTTGGATCTCCTTGCAGTCCAGGGGACTCTCAAGAGTCTTCTCCTACACCACAGTTCAAAAGCATCAATTCTTCAGCACTCAGCTTTCTTCACAGTCCAACTCTTATGTCCATACACGACCACTGGAAAAACCATAGCCTTGACTAGACGGACCTTTGTTGGCAAAGTAATGTCTCTGCTTTTCAATATGCTATCTAGGTTGGTCATAACTTTTCTTCTAAGGAATAAGCGTCTTTTAATTTCATAGCTGCAATCACCATCTGCAGTGATTTTGGAGCCCCCCAAAATAAAGTCTGACACTGTTTCCACTGTTTCCCCATCTATCTGCCATGAAGTGATGGGACCGGATGCCATAATCTTAGTTTTCTGAATGTTGAGCTTTAAGCCAACTTTTTCACTCTCCTCTTTCCCTTTCATCAAGAGGCTTTTTAGTTGCTCTTCACGTTCTGCCATAAGGGTGGTGTCATCTGTATATCTGAGGTTATTGATATTTCTCCTGGCAATCTTGATTCCAGCTTGTGTTTCTTCCACCCCAGCGTTTCTCATGATGTACTCTGCATATAAGTTAAATAAGCAGGGTGACAATATACAGCCTTGACGTACTCCTTTTCCTATTTGGAACCAGTCTGTTGTTCCATGTCCAGTTCTAACTGTTGCTGCCTGACCTGCATATAGGTTTCTCAAGAGGCAGGTCAGGTGGTCTGGTAGTCCCATCTCTTTCAGAATTTTCCACAGTTAATGTGGTCCACACAGTCAAAGGTTTTGGCATAGTCAATAAAGCAGAAATAGATGTTTTTCTGGAACTCTCTTGCTTTGTTGATGATCAGTGGATGTTGGCAGTTTGATCTCTGATTCCTCTGCCTTTTCTAAAACCAGCTTGAACATCTGGAAGTTCTCAGTTCATGTACTGCTGAAGTCTGGCTTGGAGAATTTTGAGCATTACTTTACTAGTGTGTGACATGAGTGCAATTTTGTGGTAGTTTGAGCATTCCTTGGCATTGCCTTTCTTTGGGATTGGAATGAAAACGGACCTTTTCCAGTCCTGTGGCCACTGCTGAGTTTTCCAAATTTGCTGGCATATTGAGTGCAGCACTTTCACAGCATCATCTTTCATTTGAAAGAGCTCAACTGGAATTCCATCACCTCCACTAGCTTTGTTCGTAGTGATGCTTCCTAAGGCCCACTTGACTTCACATTCCAGGATGTCTGGCTCTAGGTGAGTGATCACACCATCGTGATTATCTGGGTCATGAAGATCTTTTTTGTAGAGTTCTTCTGTGTATTCTTGCCACCTCTTCTTAATATTTTCTGCTTCTGTTAGGTCCATACCATTTCTGTCCTTTATCGAGCCCATCTTTGCATGAAATGTTCCCTTGGTATCTCTGATTTTCTTGAAGAGATCTCTAGTCTTTCCCATTCTGTTCTTTTCCTCTATTTCTTTGCATTGATTGCTGAAGAAGGCTTTCTTATCTTTCCTTGCTATTCTTTGGAATTCTGCATTCAGATGCTGATATCTTTCCTTTTCTCCTTTGCTTTTCACTTCTCTTCTCTTCACAGCTATTTGTAAGGCCTCCCCAGACAGCCATTTTGCTTTTTTGCATTTCTTTTCCATGGGGATGGTCTTGATCCCTGTCTCCTGTACAATGTCACGAACCTCTGCCCATAGTTCACCAGGCACTCTATCTATCAGATCTAGTCCCTTAAATCTATTTCTCACTTCCACTGTATAGTTATAAGGGATTTGATTTAGGTCATACCTGAATGGTCTAGTATATTAAATGATAATATATAAGATGATATAATGTTCATAACCTCATGATCTTGGGTGAAAAAGTCCTTCTTAAACAAGATAAAGACCCAAAACCAAAAAGAAAAAACTGACAGACTTGACTATAGGAAATTTTACTGCCATACAAAAGACATCATAAATGAAGATAAGCAAAAATTAAACACAACATGTAGATAACAAAGAATTAGTAGCCCTAACATAAAAAGAAACTCTATAAATTAGGAACAAAAAGGCAAATAAAGCAGTTAATAATGGGCAAAGAATATGAATAGGTGGTTATAAAAGAATATATGAATAGAAGCTTGTTGTCATTGTTTAGCCACTAAGTCATGTCTAACTCTTTTGTGACCCGTGGACTGTAACCTGACAGGCTGCCCTGTCCATGGGCTTTCCCAACAAAAACACTGGAGTGGGTTACCATTTTCTTCTCCGGGGGATCTTCTTGACCTAGGGACTGAATCTCTGTCTCCTGCATTGGCAGGTGGATTCTTCACCACTGAACCACCAGAGAAGTCTGAATAGAAGTTTCAGTCAGTTCAGTTCAGTTCAGTCGCTCAGTCTTGTCCAACTCTTTGCGACCCCATGAATCGCAGCATGCCAGGCCTCCCTGTCCATCACTATCTCCCGGAGTTCACTCAGACTCACGTCCATTGAGTCCGTGATGCCACCCAGCCATCTCATCCTCTGTCGTCCCCTTCTCCTACTGCCCCCAATCCCTCCCAGCATCAGAGTCTTTTCCAATGAGTCAACTCTTCGTATGAGGTGGCTGAAGTACTGGAGCTTCAGCTTTAGCATCATTCCTTCCAAAGAAATCCCAAAATAGAAGTTTACTTCACTACTAATCAGAGAAATATAAAGAATAACAATGTTATAAAGTTTCTTACCCATCAGGTTGTTAAGAAAATCATTGATAATATCCAAAATTGTTGATGGGTTTAGGTATTAAGGGACTCTCCTATACTGTTGGTAGTAAACAAAATAAATTGGTTGGTATAAATAAAATAATTGTTGGTATAAATAAAATCTTTTAAGGGATAATTTGGCAATGTGCTAAGTCACTTCAGTCATGTCCAACTGTTTGTGACCCTATGGACTATAGCCTGCCAGGCTCCTCTGTTCATGGGATTCTCCAGGTAAGAATACTAGAGTGGGCTGCCATTTCCTACTCCAGGAGATCTTCCTCACCCAAGAACTGAACCCACATGTCCAGTGTCTCCTGCCCTGGCAGGCAGGTTCTTTACCACTAGTGCTACGTGAAAAGCCTAATTTGGCAGTAATCACCAAAATAGAAATGTACCATTTTTAAATTCAGTCATTCCATTTCTAGAAATCTATTCCTACAGAAGTATTTATACATTTGCAAAACCACATATGAATAAGACTGTTCATGGTTGTGCTGTTTGTAATAACAAAAAATGGAAGTGATCTACATTAGAAGAGTGTTTAGAGGAAATGACCTGGGAAGGGGATTTGATATTTGGGGATGGTGAGGGAAAAGGAGTATTTCTCATTTTATTACATATGTGTACCTTCTTATTCTTAATTTTTTTTAAAAAATATAAATTTATTTATTTTAATTGGAGGTTAACTACAATATTGTATTGGTTTTGCCATACATCAACATAAATCCGCCACGGGTATACACATGTTCCCCATCCTGAAACCCCACCCACCTCCCTCCCCGTACCATCCCTCTGGGTCATCCCAGTGCACCAGCCCCAAGCATCCTGTATCATGCATCGAACCTGGACTGGCGATTCATTTCATATATGATATTATACATGTTTCAATGCCATTCTCCCAAATCATCCCACCCTTGCCCTCTCCCACAGAGTCCAAAAGACTGTTCTATACATCTGTGTCTCTTTTGCTGTCTCGCATACAGGGTTATCGTTACCATCTTTCTAAATTCCATATATATGCGTTAGTATACTGTATTGGTATTTTTCTTTCTGGCTTACTTCACTCTGTATAATAGGCTCCAGTTTCATCCACCTCATTAGAACGAATTCAAATGTATTCTTTTTAATGGCTGAGAAATACTCCATTGTGTACATGTATCATAGATTTCTTATCCATTCATCTGCTGATGGACATCTAGGTTGCTTCCATGTATAAACAGTGCTGTGATGAACACTGGAGTACATGTGTCTCTTTCAATTCTGGTTTCCTCAGTGTGTATGCCCAGTAGTGAGATTGCTGGGTCATAAGGCAGTTCTATTTGCAGTTTTTAAAGGAATCTTCACACTGTTCTCCATAGTGGCTGTACTAGTTTGCATTCCCACCAACAGTGTAAGAGGGTTCCCTTTTCTCCATACCCTCTCCAGCTTTTATTGCTTGTAGACTTTTGGATAGCAGCCATTCTGACTGGCGTGAAATGGTACCTCATTGTGGTTTTGATTTGCATTTCTCTGATACTGAGTGATGTTGAGCATTTTTCATGTGTTTGTTAGCCATCTGTAAAGACTCCACCAGAAAATTACTAGAGCTAATCAATGAATATAGTAAAGTTGCAGGATATAAAATCAACACACAGAAATGAGGGAGAAAAATAATGAGAAAATAGAAAGAGAAATTAAGGAAACAATTCCATTCACCATTGCAACGAAAATAATAAAATACTTAGGAATATATTTACCTAAAGAAACTAAAGACCTATATATAGAAAACTATAAAACATTGGTGAAAGAAATCAAACAGGACACTAATAGATGGAGAAATATACCATGTTCATGGATCAGAAGAATCAATAGTGCAAATGAGTATACTACCCAAAGCAATCTATAGATTCAATGCAATCCCTATCAAGCTACCAATAGTATTTTTCACAGAGCTAGAACAAATAATTTCACAATTTGTATGGAAATACAAAAAACCTCAAATAGCCAAAGCAATCTTGAGAAAGAAGAATGGAACTGGAGGAATCAACCTGCCTGACTTCAGGCTCTACTACAAAGCCACAGTCATCAAAACAGTATGGTACTGGCACAGAGACAGAAATATAGATCAATGGAACAAAACAGAAAGCCCAGAGATAAATCAATGCACCTATGGACACCTTATCTTTGACAAAGGAGGCAAGAATATACAATGGAGAAAAGATAGTCTCTTTAACAAGTGGTGCTGGGAAAACTGGTCAACCACTTGTAAAAGAATGAAACTAGAACTTTCTAACACCATACACAAAAATAAACTCAAAATGGATTAAAGATCTAAATGTAAGACCAGAAACTATAAAACTCCTAGAGGAGAACATAGGCAAAACACTCTCCGACATACATCACAGCAGGACCCATCTCCCATCTCCCAGAATATTGGAAATAAAAGCAAAAATAAGCAAATGGGATCTAATTAAACTTAAAAGCTTCTGCACAACAAAGTAAACCATAGGCAAGGTGAAAAGACAGCCTTCAGAATGGGAGAAAATAATAGCAAATGAAGCAACTGAGAAAGGACTAATCTCAAAAATATACACGCAACTCCTTCAGCTCAATTCCAGAAAAATAAACGACCCAATCAAAAAATGGGCCAAAGAACTAAACAGACATTATTCTTAATATTTTATGAGCATAGTTTCACATATTAATTGCATAATTAAAATAAAAGTTATATAATCAAATTGCATTAAACTTGGGAAAAAGACTAATGTGATCACTCAACTTCTGATTGCATTTTAGTGTATTTCCAGTTCCTTTTCTTGAGTATTTTATTTCCTTGATTGATTCATTCACCTTGAAGATACAAACTTATAGAACATCTTCCTAGAATTAATATTTCTTTTTTAGTTTTTTTCTGAATAGACATATTTTACTGAAGCATAGTTGACTTACAATGTTTCAGGTACACAGCAAGGTGATTCAGTTAGACATATACACATACATTATTTTTCAAATTATTTTCCATTATAGGTTATTACAAGATATTGACTATAGTTTCCTGTGCTATACAGTAAGCCTTTGTTGCATATCTATCTTTTAATCAGAAATCTAGCATTCTATTCATATTAAGTCAAACAATTGGAATCAAAATGGCATATATTTTTTAATACAGTAAGATTTCTTAAATGTCCATTTCAGATATAAAAAGTACAGTTATTTTATCTTTTAAAAAATGGTGTATAAAAATATTCACCTTTTCTTTAGACCAACCTGTCCCTGCAGTGAAACTCAATACTAGTGTGCACAATCCTCCAGCTGTATTCATACCAAATTGATGGCTGGCTAAGACAGCAGAAATAGACATACTCAAAATAAAAAATGCTCTCTTCACTTCAAGTTTTTCCTAGAATTAGATAGATATTCGGAAATTAATTTACATTAAATATATAATTATTATGTTATCTATCATTTATTACTGACCCTTTGATACCATGTCTTTATATGCTATATCAAATAACATCTAAAGTTTGACTTTATTTCTCACCACATATTTTAGCAGACTTGTGACAAAATTTGCAACTATTAAGTTTCATTTTCTGCCACATCTCTGATACTACCATCAGTAAAATGGTTATAATACTTTAACTGTAAGAGAAGAAGCAAAGAAAAGAGACCCATATAATCTGTAGTTCCACACAACAAATCTAAAGAATTCTTAAAAATAAATGTCTGAGTATCTTTTTAGCTGAAACAATAACTACAGGGAAATTAAGATGGAAGTTACAGAAATCAAAGAGTAATGGCATGTCTTTTAGGGCAGGAAAGAGTTGATAGTGTTGCCTTATTCAAAGGGAGAGGGAGAAAATTGAAGTCAGAAAATATGCAGAAATAAATGGGAATATATTTCCCCCAAAATGTTCAATGGAATGTCTGAGGGAAAAAGATAAGGAAAAAAGTCAGGAGTCAACAGGCAATTTGGTGAAGAAAGAAGCAGGACAAAATGCAGAAGTTCCTCTGAACTAAGTACATTTTTCTGATATTCTCTGTGTAATAAGGAAGCGGAGACTTCAGATTAGGGCCACTGACCTGGATCAATGACAACTATGCTCAGTTTTAAGCAGGGAATAGGCATTGGAGGCTACTTTTGGAGAAAGAAAACTAAAGATTAAAGTATTTCATGGATCAAAAGTTCAAATTTTTGAGAGAAATGTCTAATACTGTACTTCCAAATAAAGATTATTTTTTATTTACCTGATCGATACCTGGAAAATGTCGAGCAAACATTCCCAAAACAATTCCTAAAAGCGCACCAAGAATTACATCCCGAAGAGAGGATAGGATGTTACTAGATATGTTACCTGTAAGGGCACACAATAAGAAAAACATGTCATAGAGAGGTATTTTCATATAGCCAACAAAGTAGGAAATCAAATGTAGGTGATTCATAAAGAAAGGTATGTTATTACAGAATACACAAAAATGGACCTTTAAAGTTCACACTCATGAAAACATGCAGATTTATTTGATAGTGTACTCTCCAGTGATTTAATATGTATACACAACTCAGAAATGTTCATTGAATAAATAGGCCAGAAAACAAAGAAGAAACCACAATGTTCTCCCCTTACACACCCAACCTAAAAGAATCAGGTCAGGTAGAAGAATGCATAGAGACTGGCAGAGGAGTATCTCTGGCACCTAATAGATGGCTAATAATGTTATTCTCTGCTATTCTATTATGGCAAATGATTTAAACATAAAAAGGACAATTTAATAATAACAACATAAAAAAAGATTTATCCCAGGATCAATCCTAGGAATATTCAAGGATCAACTGATTTTCCAATATATTTTATGTTTTATGCATACATGTAGTTTTATTGTAATACATTTTAAAAAATGATCTAGAGTCACACAAAAAAATCTAGTTGTGTTCTGTGTTTTCAGCTCAATACAAAAAAGTATTGAATATACATATTTTAGAAATATTTTCCCATTAAAAATAACAAAAGTGTAGGGTGACAACAGCATGATAGTAGAATGGGAACTCCAGAATCGTGATCCCCCACAGAGACACAAATTTAACACCAACATACAGTCTAAAAGGCTTTATGCTCATTTAAAAAGTTACAGCAAGAGAAAAGCAACTCATCACATAAAAGAGAATGCCCATAAAATTATCAGAGGCTTACAGAGCAGAAGAACTTCTCTGCTGGCTCAGATGGTAAAGAATCTGCCTCCAATGCAGAAGACCTGGGTTTGATCCCTGGGTTGGGAAAATCCCCTGGAGAAGAAAATGCCAATCCACTCCAGTATTCTTGCCTAGAGAATTCCATGGACAGAGGAGCCTACGGGACTACAGTCCATGGGGGTCACAAAGGGTCACGCACAACTGAGCAACTAACACTTTACACAGCAGAAACCTTATAGGTCAGAAGAAGGCAGGATGACATATCCAAAGTGTTGAAAGAAAAAAATGCCAATCAAGAATAATATCCCACAAAACTGTCCTCCAAAGTGAAGGTGAAATTAAGACTTTCTCAGATAAACAAAGGTTGATGGAGTTCATCACCACTAGACCTCCTAACAAGAAATCTTAAAGGGAATCCTTCAAGTGTAAATAAAAAGATGTTAGCAACACACAAAACTACCACACAGTTGCACTTATCTCACATGCTAGCAAAGTAATGCTCAAAATTCTCCAAGCCAGGCTTCAACAGTACATAAACTGTGAATTTCCAGATGTTCCAGATGGATTCAGAAAAGGCAGAGGAACAGAGATCAAATTGCCAACATCTGTTGGATCACTGAAAAAGCGAGAGAGTTCCAGAAAACCATATATTTCTGCTTTATTGACTATGCCAAAGCCTTTGACCGTGTGGATCACAGCCATCTATGGAAAATTCTTAAAGAGATGAGAATACCAGACCACCATACCTGCCTCCTGAGAAATCTGTAAGCAGGTCAAGAAGCAACAGTTAGAACTGGACATGGAAAAACAGACTGGTTCCAAATCAGGAAAAGAGTACGTTAAGGCTGTATATTGTCACCCTGCTTATTTAACTTATATGCAGAGTACACCATGAGAAATGCTGGACTGGATGAAGCACAAGCTGGAATCAAGATTGCTGGGAGAAATATCAATAACCTTAGGTATGCAGATGACACCACCCTTATGCCAGGAAGCGAAGAAGGACTAAAGAGCCTCTTGATGAAAGTGAAAGAGGAGAGTGAAAAGGTTGGCTTAAAACTCAACAATCCAAAAACTAAGATCATGGCATCCAGTCCCATCACTTCATGGCAAATAGATGGGGAAACAGTGGCAGACTTTATTTTTTTGGGCTCCAAAATCACTGCAGATGGTGACAGCATCCATGAAATTAAAAGATGCTTACTCCTTGGAAGGAAAGGTATGACCAATGTAGACCGCATATTAAAAAGCAGAGGCATTACTTTGCCAACAGAGGTTTGCCTAGTCAAGGCTATGGTTTTTCCAGTAGTCATGTATGGATCTGAGAGTTGGACTATAAAGAAGGCTGAGCACCAAAGAATTGATGCTTTTGAACTGTGGTGATGGAGAAGACTCTTGAGAGTCCCTTGGACTGCAAGGAAATCCAACCACTCCATCCTAAAGAAAATCAGTCCTGAATATTCATTGGAAGAACTGATGCTAAAGCTGAAATTCCAATACTTTGGCCACCTGATGCGAAGAACTGACTCATTTGAAAGACCCTGATGCTGGGAAAAGACTGAAGGTGGGAGGAGAAGGGGATGACAAAGGATGAGATGGTTGGATGGCAACACTGACTCAATGGACATGAGTTTGAGTAAGCTCCAGGAGTTGGTGATGGACAGTCCATGGGGTCAAAAAAGAGTCGGACATGACTGAGCAACTGAACTGAACACAAAAGCATGTAAATATAAACCTCCAGTAAAGTTAAATAGATAGATGAATTAAGAATCCAGTAACACTGTAATGGTGGTGAGGAAATAACTTTTAATTCTGTTAGAGAACTGAAGATAGAAGCACAAAAAATAACTAATTATAAAATTATTTTAATGTATATACAATAAAATGTGTAATTTGTGACACTGGTAACAAAAGGTGAGGAGGATGAGAGAGGAGTAGAAAAGTAGATTTTTTTGTATGCAACTGAAGTCACTATCATTTTAAATAGATTACTATAACTTTAAAGGTGGAAAAAGATATTCCATGCAAATGGTACCTCAAAGACAGCAGGAGCAGTCATACTTTTACCAGCCAAGACAGATTTTAGGTCAAATACTGTCACAAGAGATAAATACAGGATACTGCATAATGGTAAAAGGGCCAATTGACTCAAAAGGTAAAGTGAGATCTCAGCATCTACCAAGTTCCTAAACATAGATGTTTTGAAGATCTAATGTATATAATAAAACTTAAAGAGTTCTTAAAATTTCAAGAGACACTTTACAGTCATGTGGTCCAAGAGGATTTTTTAAAGCATATACCTGCTTGGTTTTCACTTTTTTGGTCCTCTTCAAATTAGGTTTGGTCTCCTGTAGCCTATTCCCCCAGCATCTTATACTATGTAATATTTATCCCATCTTTAATTATTTGTTTAAGATAATTTCCTTGAGAACACAGGCTACATGGCCTTTTCTGTTTGCTGTGTTGGGAGGCAGTATAGAATAGTACTTAAAAGTGTGGGTCTGAGGTCAGACTGCGAGATTTCCATACTGGTTCCCTACTCTGACGTCAAGCAAGTTACTTAATCTCTGTTCCTTAGTTTCCTTATCAGTAAAATGAGCATAACACTGTTGTGATTAGTGAGCTGAAACATCTACAGAACTTATAGCAAGTACCAAGCAATTGCTCAATAAAAACTAATACTGTTATTCACTGTTTATCCTCAGCATTTGATACAGTAGCTGGTGGAATGGAAGAGGAGCACAAAAAATATTTTTTGAAAGAATGACTGATATCAGTCATGAAGGAGAAGATTGCCAGATGTGACAATAAAAAATTTAGGTCTTCTGAATGGCAAAAAAAAAAAAAAAAAGAGAGATAAAGTTAAATTACAAAAAGCACAGGATATAAAACAAATGATTTATCATTCTTAATTTTATGCATAATCAGAGTCTTAACAAATCAAAACAACAAAAGATGAACATGCTTACAAGATATAGGCAAAACATTTCAAGAAAAGTAATCTCTAAGAAATTTCAAAATGATAATAGACAATAAGCATGAACATTAAACATCACTAGTATTCAAAGTACTTCATTTAAAGAGACCTATCAAAGTGGCTAAGGTAAAAAGGACTAGTAAATATCTAATTTTGAAGAAGGTGAAGAGAAAGTGGCATGCTTGTGCATCCTGGTGGGACATGATATTGTGGCAATATATTTCAAAAATCTTATTGTGTTATATCCTTTTTAACTTAACAGTTTCTTTTGTAAGGTTAATAAAATATTAAGCACAACTATTCAGCTGTAAGATGTTCAACCAAGCATTTTAATAGCAGATAGTGGTGTCAATTTAAATTTTCAACATGTCAAGTTGAAAGTCATGCAGCCACGCAAATATGATGGAACCAATAAAAATGTCATAGAAACATATTTACCAATAAATTAGATGTCAGTAATACACAGTTAAATTGAAAACAACAAGTTATAAGTAAGTATGGTTAATGTTCACTAATTTTATAAGAATTTTGGGAGGGAGAGAAAGCAAGCTAGAGATAGATGTGGAGAGGGAGAAAAGGAGAAGTCTGGGTGGAGGTACATCAGAAGATTAAGAATATTATTCCTGGGGGTCTTCCCAGGTGGCAAAGTGGTAAAGAATCCGTCTGCCAGTGCAAGAGACACAAGTGATGTGGGTTCGATCTCTGGGTTGGGAAGATTCTCTAGAGTATGAAACGGCAACCCACTCCTGTGTTCTTGCCTGAGAAATCCCATGGACTAAGGAGCCTGGCGCTGGGCTACAGTCCATGCGGTCACAAAGAATCAGACACGACTGAGCACACACATGCACACATGACTATAACAGATTTCATTCTTATATTTTCTTTTTTTCTTCTTAGTCATTTATATCTTATGATTTTAAGAGAACCTATATATATATAACCTTTCAACTTTAAAATGTTTTGGTGCTTTGGTTAATAATACAGAAGACTGGAGTTCATATATTGGCAGATAATTAGAGTATTATTAAATGTGGAATGTTCATTTCTGCAATCTCTGAGTGACATTCAACACCAAATGTCTCCCTGGGATTTAGAATTGGCACAGGATCTTGTCCCATCACTACCAAAAGGACACACAGTTGTCCATACTCCACACATTTAAGTTGTCTTAATAGCAGAACAACCAGTTATTTAAAATGATAGCCAGAAAGGTACATCTCCAAATTATCTACTAGATATATTAGTAGCACTAATAATATTGTGGCCTAAATTTTTCTACTGAAAACTGATAAAATTCCAAAGCAAAATGAGCAGATAAATGGTAATAATATGGATTATAAAATTAATTGGAATATTTGGTTATTAAAAGGAAATCATTTGTATTAAGTAGTGGTATCTTAACCCACTGAAATTCCTTTTGTGGTCTGGAACGAGCTTTCCATGAAGAATAAAAACATGTTAAATTGAAAAGTCTTCATCAATAAATGATGGAAAGCTAGAAAACTTGTTTAAAGAATAAAGACAGCACTGAATTATATTGTAGCTGTTTTGTTTACCTGAGGAGAAAACTATGCTGAAGCATGCATTGAATCCAGTGATAGCCAAGATGTCATCCAAACTGCTGGCAGCTATTAATAAGGTTGGAATGCCTTTCTCAACACCATATCCATTTTCTTGCAAATGTAGCATGGAAGGGACAACAACAGCAGGAGAAACTGCACCAACTACAAAACTGAGAGAAAAATCTTTGAAAACCAATTTAAAAACATCCTTTTAATGAAACAGTGCTTTATAGTAAATTGTACAACCAATATATTAATCTTTATGATGACTTTGAAAGTAAAAGTTCTGCTTTCGAGTAAATGTCATTTAACAATGGAAAAAATTCCCCAGTGGCTCAGTGGTAAAGAATCTTCCTGCAATGCAGGAGAGGCAGGAGATGTGGGTTTGATCCCTGAGTCTGGAAGATCCCCTGGAGGAGGAAATGGCTACCCACCCAGTATTCTTGCTGGGAAAATCCCACGGACAGAGGAGCCTGGCAGGCTATAGTCCACAGGGTCGCAGAGTTGGACATGACTGAGCACACACACAAAAATACTCACATATTCTTTAGTGCTGTTGAAATTTTACAGAAATTCTGTTCAAGATGTTAGGTCAAGCACAAATTGCTGTCTCTACCTCCATCTCAAAAACATTTGAAATAAAGATATGAAAATAATAGGAAAGTCCATAAGCTAGCTAGAAAACAAAATGGGAATCTTCAGTGGACAAGAAACTAAGTGTATCCCAGGAAGATAAAAGACAGGTGGTTTAGGGTTGAAAAAGGAAACCATAGGCCAAAATGCATATAAGCCTGCTACAGAAGATATGGTGTATTCTAAAAAGACCCCAAGCCCAGAAATGGCAGATGCTGGGAGTAGGAGGGACCTCTGAGGAAACTGAATGGTGATTATGTAGAGTATTGCTATAAGAATGGTCAGTAAGATGTAGTCTCCACACCACTTCTATGTCTTGAACAAGTCAGTAGGAAGATATCTGTCCAAAAGAAGGAATAGTATGAGCACCTAAGTTACAAAGGCAAATGGGAAAATTTCTAGGCTGATGACACCTGTGAGGAATGGAGACATTCCTGCTCAGGATACTTTGTTGGTACATCCCATCTACAGCCCTGCCTTGTCTCTTCCACTTTCACCTCCTCAATGCTGCACTAACTATGTGGAGTGATTTACGTGGTCCCTACCAGAACCCGCTAATCAGGCCAGTGCACACATTCCCCAGCTGCTGCTTGTTGACTCCTAACCACTAACACCAGCAGCTTTGTGGGAGCCTTGCACTCCTAACAGAAGCTTGCCCACTAATGCTGAAGAGATGCCCCACTTCCCCGTTGCAGACAGCTCCTGCCAGTGACTGACTGACGTGAGGGTCTAACAGTTCAGGTCCTTTGCCTCTGGCTGTACAACCTCCCTGGTTTACAGGCAAGATTTCCTGAGGGACTCAGGAAGCACTTAGAATTCTCTGAAAAAACGTATTTGCCTAATTCAGTGGTTCCTGAACTTTACTGCACATTGGAACAACCTGGTCTACTATTTCTCTGTTGCTGCTTAACAAATCATGCCCAAATCTAGAAGCTCAAAACAACACATATTAACTCACAACCTCTGTGGCTCAGCAATCTGGATATGAATTAGCTGTATACCTCTTCCTACTCAAGAGCTGTATACCTCTTCTCTCATGAGGTGAGTAGGAGAAACCCTGATCTCAAGTTTATTCACATGGTTGTTGATAGGTCTTCAGTCTCTTGCCATGGGGGCTTCTCCACAGGGCTGCACCCAACATGGAAGCTTACCTCCCCCCAAGAAAGCAATTCAAGAGAGTGCAAGAGACAACAAGGAAGACAGAAGCCATCGTCTTATGACCTAATCATAAAAGTAATGTCCTATCTCTTCTTCAGTATTCCATTGGTTAGAAGCAAGTCAGTAAGTTCAGCGCACATTTAGGAAGAGGGTATTACACAAAAGTTTAAATATCAGAAATCAGTGATATCTGAGAGTTCTCTTACCATTTACTTGGGGATTAAAAAAAAAAATGCTGATGCCTGAGTCACATTCTAAGACACTCTGATCTGATTTAGGATGGAGTTTGATCTGAATACTGGGATACTGTAAAGTTTTTTTAATTGTAAAAAATACATAATATAAAGTTAACCTTCTTAGCTATTTTTATGTGTACATTTCAGTAGTGCTAATGATATTCACATTATTGTTTAACTTAGAACATTTTCATCTTGCAAAATCAAAACTCTATAACTGAACGGTACCCTTTCCCCTCTCACCCAAGCCCCTGACAACCACCATTCTATTTTCTGTTAAGATGATTTTGAAGACTCCAGATATACCAGTGGAATCGTACAGTGTTTGTTCTGACTTACTTCACCCAACATAGTATCCTCAAGGTTTATCCCTGCTGTAGAATGTGACAGGATTTCCTCTTTTACAGCTGAGTAATATTTCTGTGTGTGTGTATTTTCTTTATCCATTCATCTGTCCATGGATATTTGAGCTGCCTCTACCTCTTGGCTACTGTGAATTATGTTGCAATGAATGTGAGTGTGCACGACTGAGCAACTGAACTGAACTGAACTGAACTGATACTACTTCCAGTTGTTTGGGATATATACCCAGAAGTGGCATTGCTGGATTAAATGGTAGTTTTACTTTAAGTGTTTTGAGAAACCTCCAGACTATTTTCCATAGGAATAGTCCATTTTATATACCCAATAGCATTGTATGAATATTCCAATTTCTCCACATCTGTGTCAATGCTTGTTATTTTCTAGTTTTTTTTTTTTTAATAGTAACCATCCTAATGAGTATGAGGTGCTATTTCCTTGAGGTGCTATTTCCTTATTTGCCTTTGTCTGATGATTATAAATGTTGAGCACTTTCATATGCTTATTGGCTATTTGTATATCTTCTTTGTAGAAATGTCTATGTAAGTTTTTTTGCCCATTATATAGTCAGGTTTTTAAAATTTACTGTTATAGGGTTTTTTTTTTAACATATTTTGAATATTGATCTCTCTCCAGATATATGGTTTATAGTTATTTTCTTCCATTCTGTGTGCTGCCTTTTCATTTTGTTTCCTTTGCATGCAAAAAATTTTAAGTTTCATGCAGTTCCATCTATTTTCACTTTTGTTGCTTGTGCTTTTAGTGTCATATCCGAGAAATCATTGCCAAATTCAATGTCATGAAGTTTTTACATATGGTATGCTAGATATAATATTCTTGGTTGGCTGGGGCTTTTTTCTTTTTCTTTTAGCATTTTGAATATATCATCCCATTCCCTTCTGGCTTGCAAGGTTTCCATTGAGAAATTCAACTATTATCTTAAGGAGTTCTTGCTTTTCTTTCATTGTTTTTAAGATTCTCACTTGCTGTGATTTTTGACAGCTTGAGTATGTTTCTCAGTGTAGGTCTCTTTGGTTTTATTTTAATGGGAGTTTTTTGATCATTTTGAATTTGTATGTCCATTTCCTCCCTCAAATTTGGAAGCTTGGGGCTATTATTGCTTCAAATAGGCTTCAAACCATTTATTTCTCTCTTCTCTTTCTGAAACTCCCATAATGTGTAACTGGCCCATTAAATGGCATCCCGCAAGTTCCTCAGTATCTCTTTACTCTCCTTGTTTTTCATTTTGCTCCTCTGATTCTGTAATTTCAAATGACCTATCTTCAAGTTCACAAATTCTTTTTTCTGTCTGATTTAGTCTGCAGTTGATCTCCTATAGTCAATGTCTCATTTAATTGTATTATTCTACAGGTCCAGAATTTATTTTTGGTTCTTTTTTTTACCATTTCTATATGTTTGTTGGTATTCTCACTTTGTTCATGCATTATTTTCCTGATTTCTTTTAGATGTCTGTGACATCTTTGAGCTTACTGGGCCTCTTTATGATAGTTATTTTGAATTCTTTGTTGAGTAACTGATACATTTCTATTTGTTTAAGGCTGGTGTCTGGAGTTTTATTTTGTTCCTTTGATTGAGCCCTAATTCCCTGTTGCTTTGTATGTCTTGTTATTTTTTATTGAAATTTGGGTTTTGAAAAAACAGCCATCTCTCCTGGTCTTTATGGACTTCATCACTAGGGAAAGACCTTCATCAATCAACCCAGCTAAAGATTTTGGAAGTCTCTCAAACTTTTCTGGAATGTGCCTTCTCTGGGCTTTGGTGCCTTATATCCAGCTGGACTTTGGCCTTTTCTTACTCCAGAGTATCCCAAGTGTCTATTAGCAGTACTGCAATATCTCTGGAGTATAGCAGCACACAGCACTTACCTCTGTTCTCAGTGGACCTCAGGCATCTAAAATGTGCCACTCTTTTCTGTCAGTGCTCCAAGTCAGATGAGACAGAACCCAGTCCCTTGGTTGCCTCTTAAAAAGCCAGAATGCAGAACAAATGTTCCAGCTTTTTCCTTTCCTCTTGAGGGAGAAGCCAAATGTTGGGTGTTTCCTCCTGATTGCCCTTTGCTGAGCAAGAGGGGCATGGGGTATGATGGTTAAGTGCAATATAATGTTCTAATTGCTCCAATGTGCCTTTTCTTGGCCTTGTGCTTGCATGGAAAGCTATAACCTCTCAAGCGGTTTCTGGAGTTACATAAAGGTAATCTGGCCCTCACATTGCTATGATACTGTCTTCATGTGGGAAAGTGAGGCTGGAGTTTCCTATTCTGCCATCTTCCCAACATCACTCCTCTTATTACTCAGATTTTCAAAAGCTCCCCCGGTGATTTTAATGGGTAGCAAAGTTTTGGAACAACAGACTTTTCCTACACTCCTATCTGGCTTTCTTTATTCAGAAGTTTCTACTGAGAGCTCCCTTAATAAATAATCTGCATAATAATCTTTGTGAATTCTCTGGCAATCCTGTGGTTAGGACTCAGTGCTTTCTTTTGCTGCAGTGGCCTGCGTTCAATACCTGGTTGGAGAACTAAGATCCTGAAAGCCATGTGGTACAACTTAAAAAAAACAAGAATCTTAATCTCAGTTTGATCTTCTAAGGAAACTTGCTTGGTAGCATGAGTGGCCTGTTCTCTGCAAGAAGGCAACAGCCAACAGGTAAAATAATCACAAATTAACAGTAAGTTTCAACTTAAAAAATTAGTACCCATTAAATTATCACCAAATATTTGGGGAAAGTCAATACTTTGAATTGAGGCACCGTATTAATTAAACGGAAAAATTTACACCTGAGGAAAGAGATATACTAAAAAGTGAACAAGAATGTGACTTCAGAATAACTATAAATATCCTCAGAATAATGAAATTACACTGTATCTGTTCATAACATTTAACTATTATTCTTAGAAATTAATTCTCAAAATTAAATAAATAAATAGGTGATACAGACATAACAGTAGAGTGACTGAAAAGGCTAGAGAACTAAGCAGAGAACATTTTCCACTGTGTACTGCAAAGGCAAATAGATGAAAAGTATAAAGAAAAACTAATAGATAGGGAGAAGGGAGTTACAAAAGGACAAAATAAAAGAGAACTGAGGAGAGATAAAAGATATATTTAAGACCTGGAAAAAAAACAGATATACAATACTTTGATTGATTGAAAGATCCGACTAAATATTGAGTAGATCAAAATTTTAAAAGAGTCACCTAAGGATACCAAAAAATTGTTAATTTAGTTAGAAAATGCATACTGGGATCCACTGGAATGGGTAAGTGGAGGCAAAAATTAAATGGATTGAAAAGTGAAAACAAATTGAAGATATAGAGATAGTGATCATAGACTATTATTCTGAAGAACTTGGACATGAAAAGAAATAGATAATAGATAATAATAGATGGGACATAGGATCTAGGAAAATAGTGTTTGCTCGTTTTAGTTATAATATCTACATAAAATATTTTTCACATACATAAAATACATATGTTATACATAATACATACATATTATATATATGTGCACATATAGTATACAAGGAAAAGGCCATTAGATTAATTAAAAAATAGAGATAGGGACTTTCCTGGTGGTCCAGTGGTTAGGAATCCATCTGCCAATGCAGGGGACAAGGGCTTGAATTCTGGTCTCAAAGATCCCAAATGCCACAGAGCAACTAAGCCTGTGCAGCACAACTACTGAGGCTGCGTGCTTCTACTACTGAAGCCCACACACTTACAGCCTGTGTTCTGCAATAAGAGAAACCACAGCAATGAAGCCTGTGCACTACAACTAGAGATCAGTCGCCAATCGCTGTAACTTGAGAAAGACTACACACAGCAAGGAAGACCCAGCAAAGCCAAAAGATAAAAATTAAAAAAAAAACAGGGATTCTCTGGTGGCTCAGTGGTAAAGAATCCATCTGCCAATGCAGGAGACATGGGTTTGATCCCTGGTCTGGAAGATCCCACATGCCACGGAGCAACTAAGCCCACGCACCATAACTACTGAGCTTGTGCTTGAGAGCCTGAGAACCACAGCTACTGAGCCCTTGTACCACAATTACTGAAGCCTGTTCACCCTAGAGCCTGTGCTCAGCAACAAGAGAAGCCACTGCAATAAGAAGCCTGTGCACTGCAGCTAGAGAAAAACCCACACAGCAATGAAGATCCAGCACAACCAAAACAAATAAACAAAAAACTGGAGATAGATTACAATATAGGAGAAAAAATAAACTGATAAAGTGAATTATCTTAGCATTAAACACTTAGGAACTATGAATATTTATCAAGGATATAGTAGATTTAGGACATGAATCTATTTCTGACAAATTGATTTCCAAGATTCTCTACCACAGTAAAAAGAATTTTAATGATAAACTTTTCTATACAGTATTCTGAATATTTCAATAACCAAGCATTTTAACTGAATATTTTCATAGAGAAAACTGAGAAAAAGTTACCCCAACAGAAATCCCCACTGCCAGGGAAAATTCATAAGGAAGTGGGAAATAACAGCAGTTGAACAAGCCTCCATTAGACATGGACCCATAGACAATCTGAAACAAACTCGCTTCAAATTCTTCAAAGCCTGAAATATAAACATAGTCACACTTAGACAAGCTTGTAGTGGCCAATAGGAAAATTATTTTAAGCAAATATTGAATTATATAATCTTTTTTGAGTGATAATCTTATTAAATTAAATCTCCCAGATATTCCATGTGCTTTAAATGCTAATACAGCTCATTTTATATGTCATCATATATTGGATTATAAACTACTTCATATATTATAAAATGCTGTTCTATTATTAAAATGACTCAGTTTTCTGTGATTAAATAAATATTTCTACCTTCTTTAATCTTCCTAGTAAATAGTATAATGAAAGTATCCTATAGGTTTGTTTCCATCAGTTAACTTTTAGGGATGAATTGTGTGATTAGTGTCATAATTATAACATGCCAAAGGAGAAAATCACATAAAAAATGCATAATTAACTAAAAGGGAAAATTTTCAAATTTTCTCATTGGTTCAAATTTTTTACTGGATAATATAATAAATTATCACTGTCTATAATTATTTATGCTCTTCAAATACTTTCACCAATCTTATATATTTGCCACATTTGTTATATCCTGGATAGCTGTTATATTTGTGAATATCCATCTTTAAAAAACTAATTTATGATTCCTTGATAGTAATATTTTAAGAAATATTTTAAAAGATTAGCTTTTATAAAAATATAATCAGGAACATAGTTCTGTGGGAAAAATTCCTGAAAGAATAATATTATTGAAATTCATAATCATTCTGAAAAAACAAAACAGAAGCAATAACATTTTATGGGATGACCTTATCCTCTGTTAACTGAAAAGTAAAGAGCTCTCCACAGAAAAGCCACAACTCCAAAATAATACAAATGTTGCATAAGGGACATCTATCTCTAGGTAAATAATTAAAGACTATTACTAATAGAGATCTTACATCACAGTGATTTCATATTAGTAATATGATCAGATGTAGACGCTAAGGCACCAATATTTCTGCAAAATCTGTGTTCTTTGTCTTAGTTTTGCTCTACCTGAAACAACTATAAGAAAAATTTTGCCTATTTTTCTTTTCCATCAGCCTCTAATATTTAAAGTAACCATATTCAAGGTGTAATTGGAAATCTACCTGTGGATCGAGTCCAAGCCCAGCTCGTACTAGAATAATGGTGAGGGCAGTATTTCTTAAAGTCGAAGACAGTTCATTACTAATATAGGTGATATCACTGAGGAATGGAACATTCTTAACGCCAAAACCAGCCAGTAACATCCCTTAGAAGAAAAAAAATAAACCATGTCTGATTCAGTTCATTTTTCTAAGACAGAAAACAGAAATGTTTAACATCCCTTCTTCAAACACACTGTATCTCTCATTACTTTGGTGAAGGATAGGTTACATACAAGTAGAGGAGACAGCATAAAGGAATGGAGATAGAAATGATATATCTCAATGGTGTGAAACAAGTAATTCAGTATCGATGGAACATTAAGGACTAGTTGGGAGTGGGGAATGGGCAGGAGGGGCCAGATCATGGAAAGCTTTCTTTGGCAGAGTACTTTCTACTTTCCCCAGTTTTGGCAGAGTAAAGCACTGCGGGTAAGTTTAAGGCAGGAAGTGAGATAACGAGTGTTGCATTGTCTATGTGATGGTATTGGTAAATGAGATAGACATAAAACTAAGGAGGGACCAGAAAAAAGGCTCTGCCATAGTTCGTGGCATGGTTAGAAACTAACAGCCTGAGCTAGGACTAGAGTGGAAGCTTTGGAGAAGTGGAAAAGAGATCCAGTAAATACTTGTGAGGTGCTGAAGCATGTTATGAACACAGAAAGGGTGTTAGAGATGGAGTGATTACCTCTTTTGGCAGTAACTATATATTAGAATGTATTGAATACTTAGAAGATATAAAATACCTCTAAAAGATGTTTTTCTGCTAATTTTCCTCTTGTCTACCTGGAGAGTTACATAACAATGGTGATGAAGAAATACAGTATAACATTGTTTAGGCAGATGATATACCAGTGAATATACATAGTGGAGATGCCCAAGGAACTCACCCAAGAACTATAAAACATTTTGGTGCCCTAGTCACGATAGTATTTGAATCTTGTAATGGTATTTGAGGGCTTCCCAGGTGGCTCAGTGGTAAAGAATACACCTGCCAATCAGGAAACGCAGGTTCAATCCCAGGGTTGGGAAGATCCCCTGCAGTAGGAAATGGCAACCCACTCCAGTATTCTTGCCTGGGAAATCGCATGGACAGAGAAGGCTTGTGGGCTACAGTCCATGGGATTGCAAAGAGTTGAACATGACTTAGTGACTAAACAATAACAAATTTTATTTGAATTAGGTTATCTATAGAAAAATTCAGTTTCTTTCAAATTTTCCCTTTTCTATAAAACATGTAAAAGTTAATTTAAAAATGTCCTATTAAATGATAAAGCAACAACAATCATATATTGAGCATATTTAAATTATTTAAAAATATATTTCAGGAAAAATCTGTGTATAGAGAAGAAATACTTCTATAAGCAAGCTATATATACACATATATAGTAAGTACAAATATAAAAAAGCTATATAGATCATATTACATTGAAATACTTCTAAATTATATCTACTCTGACTAGAATATAGTCATAATTTACATATAGTTAATGACAAATAAAAGCTAATTATTCACTTACCAAGGAGAGGAGGAATTTCAGGCACTGAAGGTAGTCTAATGTTTTCCACAAGTTTCCCCCCAATAAGGGCACAATAAAAGATAACTAATAGTCCAAATAAACTTCCATTAGGAAGAACTTCAGGGCCTGAGAATGCCCAGACTACACACCATATCATAAAAAGTATACCTCCTGAAATATAAAAAAGCACATATTGATATATCTATCTAGACATAGATAATATACAATTAGACATGAATTATATATTACAAACTCTTTGTCAACTTAAAAGAAGTATTTTTATTAAGAAATATTTTAAAACTATATGTGAATACTTAAAAGTGATAAACTTTCCCATATCACTTTTTAAAAATGTCATAGCAATATGATGAGGTTTACTTCATTTTATATCTTACAGTAGTTTTTCACGAGGAATAAGGTGATTGGTCATAATATGAATTCTCAAATTTACTGAAACTCACAGTGGCATGGTGCCACATTTTTTAATGGCAGCAAACTAAATATCTATATTGAATGGATAACTCAGTCGGTGTTTGATACAAATTATTAAAGGGGATAATATGTGAGGTCTAAGGGCTGGGCTCCCCTGGTGGCTCAGACAGTAAAGAACCCACCTGCAATGCAGGAGACCCAGCTTTGATCCCTGGGTCAGGAAGATTCCCCTGGAGGAGATATGCCAATCCACTCCAGTACTCTTGCCTGGAGAATCCCAAGGACAGAGAAGCCTGGCAGGCCAGTCCATAGGGTCGCAAAGAGTCAGACACATACACTGCAAGTTTAGCTCTCATGTGTCCTTTCTTTCAGGCAGTTACTTGAGGATGTACACTAACAAAACCAGGAGGAAACCAGCAAAGGTGAAAGATTTTAATCTTTGAAACAGGGGACTGAAATCAGGAGAGCATTGAAAGCTCTAGAATACAGTTTTCCACAGACCTAGAAAACAAGCACAAAGATGGAAGCAGAAAAATGAAGTCTCTGGGAGGAAGGTCTCCAAGAATAAGGAGGAATTTTTTAAAGTTTACAAAACTATGGAACAAATCAGTGGTTGCCAGGGGATTCCAGGATGAAGGAGGAATGAATAAGTAGAGCACAGGAAAATTTTAGAGCACTGAAATTATTATGTATGCATATCATTAAATACATATGTTAAAACCCAAAGAATGTACAATATGAAGAGTTAGGGTTAGGGTTATAAGTCATGTGAAGGTAACGTACAGCATGGTGACTACAGTAAGTCACACAGTATTGCCTTTTTGAAAACTGCTTAGAGAATAGATCTTAAAAGTTTTCATCACAAGAAAAAATATTTTAACCATGTATTACATGGTTACAGATGTATTGTGGTGATAATTTTGCAATATGTACAAATATCAAATCACTGTTATGCACCTGAAACTAATCTAATGTTATATGTTAAATGTACTTCAATTTTTAGACATTTTCAGACAAATAAAAGCTGGGAGAATTAACTGCTAGAATAACTACACAACAAGAAATACTAAAGGAAGGTTTTTAGGCTGAAGGTAAAGTATACCACATGGAAGCTCAGATTGCCAGAAAGAAATGTAGAGAATCAGAGAATATGTGGAAAAATATAAGGGATTGTTTTAACTGAAAAAAATGAAAAGACTTTTGCCTTTTAAGTAAAAATAATACAAATGTAGAAGTAAAATATATGATAAATCTAGCACAAGAGCAGAAATGCAGTTCATTTTAGTTGCTCAGTCGTGTCCGACTCTTTGCAATCCCATGAACCGCAGCACGCCAGGCCTCCCTGTCCATCACCAACTCCAGTTTACCAAACTCATGTCCATTGAGTCGGTGATGCCGTCCAACTGTCTCATCCACTGCTGTCGGCTTCTCCTCCTGCCCTCAGTCTTTCCCAGCATCAGGGTCTTTTCAAATGAGTCAGTTCTTCACATCAGGTAGCCAAAGTACTGGAGTTTCAGCTTCAACATCAGTTGTACCAATGAACACCCAGGACTGATCTCCTTTAGGATGGACTGGTTGGATCTCCTTGCAGTCCAAGGGACTCTCAAGAGTCTTCTCCAACACCACAGTTCAAAAGCATCAATTCTTCTGTGCTCAGCTTTCTTTACAGTCCAACTCTCACATCCATACATGACTACTGGAAAAACCATAGCCTTGACTAGATGGACCTTTGTCAACAAAGTTAAAAAGTCTCTGCTTTTTAATATGCTGTCTAGGTTGGTCATAACTTTTCTTCCAAGGAGAATCAAAAAGCAAAGGAGAAAAGGAAAGCTATAAGCATCTGAATGCAGAGTTCCAAAGAATAGCAAGGAGAGATAAGAAAGCCTTCTTCAGTGAAGCCTTCCTCAGCAATCAATGCAAAGAAATAGAGGAAAACAACAGAATGGGGAAGACTAGAGATCTCTTCAAGAAAATTAAGAGATACCAAGGGAACATTTCATGCAAAGATGGGCACAATAAAGCACAGAAATGGTAGGGACCTAACAGAAGCAGAAGATAATAAGAAGAGGTGGCAGGAATACACAGAAGAACTGTACAAAAAAGATCTTCATGACCCAGATAATCACGATTGTGTGATCACTCACCTAGAGCCAGACATCCTGGAATGCGAAGTCAAGGGGACCTTAGGAAGCATCACTATGAACAAAGCTAGTGGAGGTGATGGAATTCCAGTTGAGCTATTTCAAATCCTGGAAGATGATGCTGTGAAAGTGCTGTACTCAATATGTCAGCAAATTTGGAAAACTCAGCAGTGGCCACAGGACTGGAAAAGGTCAGTTTTCATTTTAATCTCAAAGAAGAACAATACCAAAGAATGCTCAAAACACCGCACAATTACACTCATCTCACACACTAGTAAAGTAATGCTCAAAATTCTCCAAGCCAGTCATCAGCAATACGTGAACCATGAACTTCCAGATGTTCAAGCTGGTTTTAGAAAAGTCAGAGGAACCAGACCAGAGATCAAATTGCCAACATCCACTGTATCATCGGTAAAGCAAGAGTTCCAGAAAAACATCTATTTCTGCCTTATTGACTATGCCAAAGAGCAGAAGAGGAATCAGTGAAGTCATATTGTGCAAAGCTCTTTTATATTATTTTCATCTTGAGTTATGGCTTTCCAGTGCATATATTTGTCTACATTCATGGAACTGTGTATGCTTCAAAGATTTGTGCACTTTCTGGAATGTTGACTATAATTCAGTAAAGCTTATGAGATGATGGAGAGTTTGGAAGAAGCAGGAGTATGATACTCACAAATAGGTTAAGCATTCAGTCCAGTTCAGTCGCTCAGTCGTGTCTGACTCTTTGCAACCCCATGAATTGCAGCACACCAGGCCTCCCTGTCCATCACCAACTCCCGGAGTTCACCCAAACCCGTGTCAATTGAGTCGGTGATGCCATCCAGCCATCTCATCCTCTGTCATCCCCTTCTCCTCCTGCCCCCAATCCCTCCCAGCATCAGAGTCTTTTCCAATGAGTCAACTCTTCGCATGAGGTGGCCAAAGTATTGGAGTTTCAGCTAGCATCATTCCTTCCAAAGAACACCCAGGGCTGATCTCCTTTAGAATGGACTGGTTGGATCTCCTTGCAGTCCAAAGGACTCCCCAAAATTCTGGCAGTTATGGACAAAGCTGTTATAAACATTTGTGTGCAGGTTTTTGTGGGCAAAATGTTTCAGCCCATTTGTGTAAAAAAAATACCAAGGAGAGTGACTGCTGAATCATATAGTTAGAGTATATTAAGTTTTGTAAAAAACTGCCAAACTGTCTTCCAAATTGGCTGCACCATTTTGTGTTCTTAGCAGTGATGAATGAGAGTTCCTGTAGTTCTATCTCCTCACCAGCATCTGGTGACAGTGTTTTGGATTTCTGGCTATTCTAATGGATGTATAGTGGTATTTTATTGTTGTAATTTGCAATTCAGTAATGACATATGATGTTGGGAACATTATTATATACTTATTTGCCATCTGTATATTTTCTTCAGCGAGGTGCCTTTTAAGGTCTTTCATCCATTTTTAATCAGGTTGTCTGTTTTCTTATTACTGAGTTTTTAAAGTTCTTAGTATATTTTATTTACAAATAGTAAATGCTAGAGAGGCTGTGGAGAAAAGAAAAGCCTCCCACACTGGTAGTGGGAATGCAAACTGGTAAAGTCACTATGGAGAACAGTATGGAGGTTCCTTAAAAAACTAAAAAAAGAGCTACCATACAATCCCGCAATCCCACTCCTAGGCATATATCTAGAGAAAACCATAATTGAAAAGATACATGCACCCCAGTGTTCACTGCAGCACTATTTATAACAGCCAGGATATGGAAGCAATCTAAATGTCCTTCAACAGAGGAACAGATAAAGAAGATGTAGTACATATACACGATGAAATAGTATTCAGCCATAGAAAAGAATGAAATAATGCCATTTGCAGCAACATGGATGGGCCTAAAGAATGTCATAATGAAGTGAGCCAGACAGAGAAAGACAAATATCATATGATATTACTTATATGTAGAATCTTAAAGTCTACAAATGAACTTATCTACAAAACAGAAAGAGGAGGGGATGGCAACCCACTCGAGTGTTCTGGCCTGGAGAGTCCCATGGACAGAGAAGCCTGGTGGGCTGCAGTCAGACACGACTGAAGAGGCTTAGCACACATGCAAGCACAAAAGAGAAACAGAGTTATAGATGTAGAAAATAAACTTGTGGTTACCGGGGAGTAAGGGTGTGGGGAGGGATAAACTGTAAGATTAGGATTGATATACACATACTACTATTAATAGACATAAAATAAATAACTAATAAGGACCTACAGTATAGCACAGGGAACTCTACTCAATACTCTATAATGGCCCATACAAGAAAACAATTTTTAAAAGAGGGGATACATGTATATGTATAACAGATTCACTCTGTTGTATATATGAAACCAACAGAACATGGTAAATCAACTATAACCCAATAAAAGTTAAAAAAGTAAGTTCTTGGTATATTTTATATAGTTATTTGTTACAAAACAGATGTGTTTTGTAAATATTTTTTTCCCAGTTTGTGGCTTGTGTGCTCAATCTCTTGACATTGTTTTCACAGAGCAGAAGTTTTCAATGTTAAAGAAGTTCAACTTACCAATTATTCATGGATTTCCTGTTTTTCCTAAGTAATCACCATAACTAAGGTCATCTAGATTTTCTCCTATGTTACCTTCTATGAGTCTCATTGTTTTGCATTTTACATTTAGGTCTATGATCCACTTTGAGTTAATTTTTATCAAGGGCACAAGGTCTGATCTAGATTAATGTGTTTTGCATATGTATGTCCAATAGTAGACCTACCATCAGACTATCCTTCTTCCACTGGGTTGCCTTTGCTGCTTGGTCAAATACCAGTTGACTATGTTTATGTGGAACTATTTCTGAGCCCTCTATTCTGTTCCATTAATATATGGACTTCATGTTAACCAAATCACACTGTCTTGATTACTTCAGGTTTATAGTAAGTCTTGTAAGTGAGTAGGGTCTGTTCTCCAATTTTTAATTTTTCTCCTTCAATACTGAGCTAGTTGTTCTTGGTCTTTTGCATATCTATATAAATTTTAGAATGAGCCTGTTGATATCCATGGAATAACATGTAGGAATTTTGACTGGAGTTACATAGAATCTATAGATCAAGTTGAGATGAGCTAACATCTTGACAATATTGAGTCTTCCATCAACATGGAAAATCTGTATACATTTAGCTTTTTCTTTAAATTCTCTCTTCAGAATTTTGCAGTTTTCCTCATGTAACTATTATACATATTTGTTAGATTTATATGAAGGTATTTCATTTTGGGGAATACTAGTGTAAATGGTGGTATGTTTTTCACTTCAAATTCCATTTGTTCATTGTTGGTAATTAGGAAAAAAACCCTTGAATTTTGCATATTAACCCTGTATCCTGCAATCTTATTACACTCGCTATTTAGTTGTTACAGGAGGTTTTTTCCCTTTATTCTTTGGATTTTCTACACAGATGATCATGGCATCTGTGAACAAAGGCTGTTTTATTTCTTCTTTCCCAATCTGTATGCCTTGTATACCCTTTTAACACTTTTCTTGTCTTATTGTATTAGCTAGGACTTCCGATACAATATTGAAAAGGAGTGGTAAGAGGGCATTCTTACAGGGAGAGCTGTTTTCTCAAGATTAATTATGATGGCAGCTGTAGAATTTTAGTTGATGTTCTTTGTCAAATTGAGGAAGTTCTCCTCTGTAATTTGCTGAAAGTTTTTATCATGAATGAATGCTGGATTTTGTCAAATGCTTTTCCCACATCTATTGATATGATCATGTGATTTTTCTTCTTTATCTTTTTGATGTGATGGATTACATTAAGTCATTTTCAAATGTGAGCCAAACTTGCATACCTAGGATAAATCCCACATGGTTGTGAAGCATAATTCCTTTTATATGTTGTTGAGCTCTATTTGTTAATAGAGAATTACATCATTGAGAATTTCTGCATCTATGTTCATCAGAGGTACTGGTCTACAGCGTTTTTTTTTTTTCCCTGTAATGTCTTTGGTTTTGGTAGGAGAGTACTGCTAGACTCATGAGTTGGCAAGCTTCCTTCTGCTTCTATATTCTGGAAAAGACTGTAGAAAATAGGTATAATTTCTTCCTTAAATGTTTAGTAGAATTCACCAGTGAAATCATCTGAGCCTGATACTATTTGGGAAGGTTATTAATTGTTGATTCAATTTCTTTAATTGACATAGTCTTATTCCGATTACCTATTTCTTTTTGTGTACGTTTTGGCAAACGTGTCCTTCAAGGCACTAGTCCACTTCTTCTAAATTATCAAATTTGTGGACACAAAGTTGTCTGTAGTATTCCTTTATTAACGTTTCAATGCCCATAGGATCTATAGTGATGTTCCATTTCTCTGATATTAATGATTGTATTTTCTTTTTTTTTGGAGAAGGAAATGGCAACCCACTCCAGTATTCTTGCCTGGAAAATCCCATGGACAGAGGAGCCTGATGGTTACAATCCATGGGGTCACAAAGAGTGGGACACGACAGCAACTAAACAGCAACAAGGTGGAAGCTTCGATGGATTTTTAGATTTTTCTTCTTTTCTAATATATGCATTAAATGCTATACTTTTCCCTCTTAGCACTGTTTTCAGTGTATCCCACAAACTTTGGTAAGTTATAGCTTCACTGTAATTTAGCTCAAAATATTCAGAAATGTCTCACGAGGTTTCTTTTTTGACTCATGTGTTGTTTAGAACACATGTTATTGGTTAATCTCCAAGTATTTGGGGATTTTCCACCTGCCTTTCTGTTTACAAATTATACTTTAAGTCTACTTTGGTCTGAGAGCATACATTGTATGATTTTTATCTTTTAAGTTTATTAAGGTGCATTGTATGTCCCAGAATGTGGGGCTTCTTCAGCCTCCCTATTTTGAGACACAGCATTACTGAAATTAGGCCAACTAATAACTCTACAATAATCTCCAAGTACTTAAGTGAAAGGAAGAGTCACAGGTCTCCCATTTTAAATCAAAAGTTAGAAATGATTAAGCTTAGAGAGGAAGGCACGTTGAAAGCCTAACCCATGAAGGCCCATGATGGGCCTCTTTTACCAGTTAGCCACGTTCTAAATGCGAAGGAAAGGTTTTTGAAGGAAATTAAAAGTGCTATTCCAGCAAACATGCCAAGGAAGATACCCTAGAGAAGGAAATGGCAACCCACTCCAGGATTCCTGCCTGGGAAATCCCATGGACAGAGGAGCCTGATGGGTTACAATCCATGGGGTCACAAAGGGTTGGACACGACTTAGCAACTAAACAGCAACAAGGTGGAAGCTTAGATGGATTTTCAGATTTTTCTAAACAACAAAAAATATGTTGATAAGGAAATTAAACAACCTTATTGCTTATGTGGAGAAGGTTTTAATGGTCTGGATAGAAGATGAAACCAGCCACGTGTGTGTGTGTCGGTGCTTAGTCCTGTCTGACTCTTTGCAGCCCCATGGACTGTAGCCCTCCAGGCTCCTCTATCCATGGAATTTTCCAGGCAAGAATATTGCAGTGGGTTGCCATTTCCTACTCCAGGGGATCTTCCCAACCCAGGAATCAAAACTGTGTCTCTTGTGCCTCCTGCACTGGCAGGCAGATTCTTTACCACTGTGCCACCTAGGAGCCCTCAAACAAGCCACAACATTTCCATAAACCAAAACCTAGTAGAGCAAGACCCTATCTCTTTCCAAGTCTATGAAAGCTGAGAGAGATGAGAAAGCTGCAGAAGAAAATTCTGAAGCTAGTAGAGGTTGGTTCATGACTTTTAAGGAAAGACACCATCTCCATCACATCAAAGTGCGAGGTAATGCTGATATAGAAGCTGCTGCAAGTTATGCAGACTATCGAGCTAAAATAATTAAATGACAATGACTAAATGAAACAACAGATTTACAGTGCACATAAAACAGTCTTCTATTGGAAGAAGACATCATCTAGCACTTTCATGGTTACAGAGGAGAAGTCAATACCTGACTTCAAAGGACAGGAGTAACTTAAGGGCTAATGCAGCCGGTGACCTTAAGTTGAAGCCAATTTTCATTTACCATTCCAAAAGTCCTAGGGCCCTTAAGAATAATGCTAAATCTAATCCTGAACAACAAGGCCTGGATGACAGCACATTTGTTTATAACATGTTTTTTGTTTACTCAACATTTTAAGTCCCCTGTTAAGACCAACTGCTCAGAAAAGATTTCAAAATAATACTGTCCATTGACAATGCAAATGGTCACCCAAGAGCTCAGTTGGAGAGATAAAATGTATTCATGCCTCCCCATATAACATCCATTCTGCAGCTCATGTATCAAGGAGTAATTTCTCTTTTCAAGAGAAAATTTCTTCTTATTTAAGAAACACATTTTATTGATGTCATTTATAGTGATTTCTCTGATGGATCTGGGCAAAGTAAATTGAAAAGCTTCTATTCCTAAAAAGGATTCACCATTCTAGATGCCATTAAGAACATTCATGATTCACTGGGAAAGGTCAACATATTAACATTCACAGGAGTTTGGAAGAAGTTGATTATAGCTTTAAATCGATGACTTTGAGGGGTTCAAGACTTTAGTGGGGAAAGGAACTGCATTTGTGGTGGAAATAGCAAGAGAGCTAGAAGTGGAGCCTGAAGATGTGAAGGAATTGCTACAATTTCCTGATAAAACTTGAACAGATGAGGAGTTGCTCCTTATGAATGAGCAAAAAAAAAAGTGGGGGGTGGGAGGGTGGGGTTGATTCTTAAGATGGAAACTACTCCTGGTGAAAATGCTGTGAATACTAGTTTTGTACATCTGAGTTTCTGACCTATATCATTTCCTTCTCTCTGAAAAACTTTTAAAACTTTTGCAAGGCAGGTATACTGGCAACAATTCTCTCAGTTTTGTTAATCTGAGAATGCCTTTATTTATCTTTCACTTTTGCAGGATAATTTCATAGAATACAGTTGGTATGTATGTGTGTTTTGTCTCAACACTTTAAATATTTCACTCTCTTTTTTGCTTACATAGTTTCTGAGAATAAACTGGATGTAACTTTTACCTTTGTTTCTCTATAGGTAAGGTGTTTTTTCCTCTAGCTTCTTTCAAGATGAAAGATAAATTTCATTTTCTCCAGTTTGAGTATACTACACAGTTAAGTATAGTTTTTGAAGTTTTTTTAAAAATAACTTATTCTGCTTCATGTACTCAAGCTTCCTGGATCTATGGTTTGCTATTTGACATTAATTTGGAGGAAATTCTCAGTCATTATTACTTCAAATATCTCTTCTGTTGTTTTCTTTCTGGCATTCCTATTACCCATATGTCACAACTTTTGTAGTTGTCCCATCGTTCTTGGATATTTGTATTTTTTTCCCCAATTTTTTCTCTGCTTACCAGTTTTGAAAGTTTCTACTGACAAATCCCAAAGCTCAGGGATTCTTTCCTCAGCTGTGTACAATCTCCTAATGAACCCATCGAAGGCATTCATTCCTGTTAGTGTTTTTAGCTTCTAGCATTTCTGTTTCGATTCTTAGAATTTCCATCTCTCTGTTTGTATTACCCATCTTTATTTACATGTTGTCTACCTTTCCATTGGAGCCCTTAGTGTATCAGTCAGAGTTGTTTTAAATTCATGGTCTGATAATGCCAATACCCTTAGCATATCTGGGTCTGGTTCTGATGCTTTCTCTGTCTCTTCCGACTGTGTTCTGTGCTTTTTAATACATGCTATATATTTTTGTTTAAAGGGGAACATGATGTCCTATATAAAAGGACCAGTGGTAACATGGTGGTTAGTTGTAGGGGAAGAAGAAGAGTTCTCTAGTCCTATGATTAGGCCTCAGTCTTTTAGTGAGCCTGTGCCTACTGGGCTAGAAATTTCACAAGTGCTCCTCAGGGTTTGTTTTTTTTTTTTTTTCTTTTCTCATCTCCTTAGGTTGTGTGGGATGGCTAGAAAGGGCTGAAGTTGGGTATTTTTCTTCTCAGTTGGTTAGGCTAATAAAGTCCCTAGAGGTTATACTCTGATAAAATAATTTCTCTGAGGGCAGTTCTTGTTTAGCACAGAATGCTCTATTGCTCAAAGTAGTTACCTTTTCTCTCCCCTTGACAGAAAGATCTTGGAGGTAAAACTCACATAAGAATATTCCCCCAACACCACAACAGGGCTACCCTTGGAGTCATTAACTCTCAGACTTGCCCACATTGAGCCTCCAGCTAATTTGTTAATTACATTTTATGTTTTCCTACCCTCAGCTAAAGAGGTTTCTGCTCTGTTAAATTATGATTCTCTGTATCAACCTCAGTTCAGTTCAGTTCCTCAGTCATGTCCGACTCTTTGTGACCTCATGGACTGCAGCACGCCAAGCCTCCCTGTCCATTGCCAACTCCCAGAGTTTACTCAAACTCATGTCCATTGAGTCAGTGATGCCATCCAACTATCTCATCCTCTGTTGTCCCCTTCTCCTCCTGCCTTCAATCTTTGCCAGCATCAGGGTCTTTTCAAATGAGTCAGTTCTTCGCATCAGGTGGCCAAAGTATTGGAGTTTCAGCTTCAGCATCAGTCCTTCCAATGAATATTCAGAACTGATCTCCTTTAGGATGGACTGGTTGGATCTCCTTGCAGTCCAAGGGACTCTCAAGAGTCTTCTCTAACACCACAGTTCAAAAGCATCACTTCTTCGGTGCTCAGCTTTCTTTACAGTCCAACTCTCACATCCATACATGACTACTGGAAAAATCATAGCCCTGACTAGACAGACCTTGTTGGCAAAGTAATGTCTCTGGTTTTTAATATGCTGTCTAGGTTGGTCATAACTTTTCTCCCAAGGAGTAAGCGTCTTTTAATCTCATGGCTGCAATCACCATTTGCAGTGATTTTGGAGCACAAGAAAATAAAGTCACCCACTGTTTCCACTGTTTCCCCATCTATTGCCCATGAAGTGATGGGACCGGATGCCATGATCTTAGTTTTCTGAATGTTGAGCTTTAAGCCAACTTTGCCACTCTCTTCTTTCACTTTGATCAAGAGGCTCTTTAGTTCATCTTCACTTTCTGCCATAAGGGTGGTATCATCTGCATATCTGAGGTTATTGATATTTCTCCCAGCAATCTTGATTCTAGCTTGTGCTTCCCCAACCCCGTGTTTCTCATGATGTACTCTGCATAGAAGTTAAATAAGCAGGGTGACAATATACAGCCTTGACATACTCCTTTTCCTATTTGGAACCAGTCTTTTGTTCCATGTCCAGTTCTAACTGTTGCTTTCTGACCTGCATACAGATTTCTCAAGAGACACGTCAGGTGGCCTGGTATTCCCATATCTTGAAGAATTTTCCATAATTTGTTGTGGTCCACACAGTCAAAGGCTTTGGCATAGTCAGTAAAGCAGATATAGATGTTTTTCTGGAACTCTCATGCTCTTTTGATGATTCAATTTGATCCCTAATTTCTCTGCCTTTTCTAAACCCAGCTTGAACATCTGGAAATTCTTGGTTCATGTACTGCTGAAGCCTGGCTTGGAGAATTTTGAGCATTACGTTGTGTATGAGAGATGAGTGTAATTGTGTGGTAGTTTGAACATTCTTTGGCATTGCCTTTTTTGTGGGACTGGAATGAAAACTGACCTTTTCTAGTCCTGTGGCCACTGCTGAGTTTTCCAAATCTGAGTGCAGCACTTTCACAGCATCATCTCTTAGGATTTGAAATAGCTCAACTGGAATTCTATTGCCTCCACTAGCTTTGTTCATAGTGATGCTTCCTAAGACCCACTTGACTTCTTATTCCAGGATGTCTGGCTCTAGGTGAGTGATCACACCATCATGACTATCTGGGTCATGAATGAAGATCTTTTTTGTACAGTTCTTCTGTGTATTCCTGCCACCTCTTCTTAATATCTTCTGCTTCTGTTAGGTCCATACCATTTCTGTGCTTTATTGTGCCCATCTTTGCATGAAATGTTCCCTTGGTATCTCTAGTTTTCTTGAAAAGATCTCTAGACTTTCTCATTCCATTGTTTTCCTCTATTTCTTTGCACTGATCACTGAGGAAGGCTTTCTTATCTCTCCTTGCTATTCTTTGGAATGCCGCATTTAAATGCGTATATCTTTCGTTTTCTTTGCCATTTGCTTCTCTTCTATTCAGAGCTATTTGTAAAGCCTCCTCAGACAACTATTTTGCCTTTTTGCATTTCTTTTCCTTAGAGATGGTCTTGATCCCTGTCTCCTGTACAATGTCATGAACCTCTGTCCATAGTTCTTCAGGCAATCTGTCTATCAGATCTAATCCCTTGGATCTATTTCTCACTTCCACTGTATAATTGTAAGGGATTTGACTTAGGTCATACCTCAATGGTAAAGTGGTTTTCCCTACTTTCTTCAGTTTAAGTCTGAATTTGCCAGTAGGGGGTTCATGATCTGAACCACAGTCAGCTCCTGGTCTTGTTTTTGCTGTGTAGAACTTCTCCATCTTTGGCTGCAAATAATATAATCAATCTGATTTTGGTGTTGACCATCTGGTGATGTCCATGTGTAGAGTTTTCTCTTGTGTTGTTGGAAGAGGGTGTTTCCTATAACCAGTGCGTTCTCTTGGCAAAACTCTATTAGCCTTTGCCCTGCTTCATTCTGTATTCCAAGGCCAAATTTGCCTGTTACTCCAGGTAATTCTTGACTTCGTACTTTTGTATTCCAGTCCCCTATAATGAAAAGGACATCTTTTGGGGGGTATTAGTTCTAGAAGGTCTTGGGGGTTTTCATAGAACCGTTCAACTTCGGCTTCTTCAGCATTACTGGTTGGGGCATAGACTTGGATTACTGTGATATTGAATGGTTTGCCTTGAAGACGAACAGAAATCATTCTGTCATTTTTGAAATGCATCCAAGTACTGCATTTCAGACTGTTTTGTTGACCGTGATGGCTACTCCATTTCTTCTAAGGGATTCTTGCCCACAGTAGTAGATATAATGGTCATCTGAGTTAAATTCACCCATTCTGGTCCATTTTAGTTTGCTGATTCCTGAAATGTTGATGTTCACTCTTGCCATCTCCTGTTAGATCACTTCCAATTTGCCTTGATTCATGGACCTAACATTCCAGGTTCCTATGCAATACTGCTCTTTACAGCATCAGACTTTACTTCCATCACCAGTCACATCCACAACTGGGTGTTGTTTTTGCTTTGGCTCTGTCTCTTCATTCTTTCTGGAGTTATTTCTCCACTGATCTCCAGTAGCACATTGGGCACCTATCGACCTTTCAGTCTATCATCTTTCAGTGTCCTATCTTTTTGCCTATTCATACTGTTCATGGGGTTCTCAAGGCAAGAGTACTGAAGTGGTTTGCCATTTCCTTCTCCAGTGGACCACGTTTTGTCAGAGCTCTCCACCATGACCCGTCCGTCTTGGGTGGCCCTACACTGCATGGCTCATAGTTTCACTGAGTTAGACAAGGCTGTGGTCCATGTGATCAGATTATTTAGTTTCCTGTGACTGTGGTTTTCATTCTGTCTGCCCTCTGATGGAGAAGGATAAGAGGCTATGGAAGCTTCCAGATGGGAGAGACTGACTGAGGGGGAAACTGGGTCTTGTTCTGATGGGCGGGGCTAAGTTCAGCAAATCTTTAATCCAATTTTCTATTGATGGGTGGGCCTGTGTTCCCTCTCTGTTATTTACCAGAGGCCAAACCATGGTGGCTTCCCTGGTGGCTCAGATGGTAAAGCATCTGCCTGCAATGCGGGAGACCTGGGTTCAATCCCTGGGTCGGGAAGATCCCCTGGAGAAGGAAATAGCAACCCACTCCAGTACTCTTGCCTAGAAAATTTCATGGATGGAGGAGCCTAGTAGGCTACAGTCCATGGCGTCGCAAAGAGTCAGACATGACTGAGAGACTTCACTTTCACTCTCAAACTATGGTGGAGGTAATGAAGATAATGGTGACTTCCTTCAAAAGGTCCCATGCATGCATTGCTATACTCGGTGCCCTTAGCCCTGCAGCAGGCCACTGCTGACCCACGCCACAACCAGAGACTCCTAGATACTCACGGGCAAGTCTGGGTCAGTCTCTTGTGGGGTCACTGCTCCTTTCTCCTGGGTCCTGGAGTGCACATGGTTCTGTTTGTGCCCTCCAAGAATCTGTTTCCCCAGTCCTGTGTAAGTTCTGGTGGCTCTATGGTGGGGTTAATGGCAACCTCCTCCAAGGGGGTTATCCCATACCCAGGTCTGCTGCACCCAGAGCCCCTGCCCCTGCAGCAGTCCACTTTTGACCTGTACCTCCACAGGAGACACTCACACACAGTTGTCTCAGTCTCTGTGGGGTCTCTGGGTCCTGGTGTGCACAAGGTTTGTCTGAGCCCTCTGCGTGTTTCTGGCAGGTATGGAGTTTGATTCTAAACACATTTTCGCTCCTCCTATCTGTATCAATCTGACTATCCCTAATTTGGGGGGCAGTGATTTGCCCTGTGACCTCAGTTCTTGGATGGAACTAAGAAGAGTTGATTTGTTGAATTTTCAATTTGTTCAGCTCTTTATTTGTTGTTAGGATAGAGTGATGATGTTGGACCAGAAACTGGAAGTATCTGGGATCTTAACCTTTTACAAATATTTGGTGACAATGAAACGCTCTAAAGTTTTAGTAGGGAAGCTAAGTTTTATACAACTTTTAAAGGCAACAGCTGTTTGAAAATTTGGGGCTTAAGTTTAATAAGAACATTAATATTGCCAGAAGTATAATGTTCCTTCTAGCTACCATAAAACTAAATGTCAAAAGTAGGTTTTAAATAAAAATCTATTAATTGTTTCTAATTTCCAAAATTTGACATTAACAGTCATGACAAATACTAAAATATAGGATCTGTTAAGCAGTTATTATATTTGACACATTCAAGGAACTATTTCCTCCTAGTCCACATATTGCTTATAAGTAGAGCTGCTCATCTGATTTGGAGTGTATAGATTAAGCAGTGGCTTTGTTGGCTTATTGGAGAAGGAAATGGCAACACACTCCAGTATTCTTGCCTGGAGAATCCCCATGGACAGAGGAGCCTGGCAGGCTACCGTCCATGGGGTCGCCAAGAGTTGGACACAACTGAGTGACTTTCATTTCCCTTCATTTTGTTGGCTTATATTCTAATATTTATCAAATCCACATTTCCATTTTCTATCCATTTACATTTCTTCTTTCACATACCATTTGTAATAGCTTTATTCAGTGTTCCTTGTGGAGGACAAGAGCCCTTCTTTTCCATCTGTGGTTTTGTTTCCTCTGTTTCTGGAAAGATGGTTTCCTTAGTTTCTTCATGTTCATTAGCACTGGTAGCTTTGAGGATCTGAAGTAAAACAAAAAAACTTTTTAAGAAATATACTTTCTTTTCTCTTACACTGTTGGTGGGAATGCAAACTAGTACAGCCACTATGGAGAACAGTGTGAAGATTCCTTAAAAAACTGCAAATAGGACTGCCACACGACCCAGCAATCCCACTGCTGGGCATACACACCGAGGAAACCAGAATTGAAAGAGACACGTGTACTCCAATGTTCATCGCAGCACTGTTTATAATAGCCAGGACATGGAAGCAACCTAGATGTCCATCAGCAGATGAATGGAAAAGAAAGCTGTGGTACATATACACAATGGAGTATTACTCAGCCATTAAAAAGAATACATTTGAATCAGTTCTAATGAGGTGGATGAAACTGGAGCCTATTATACAGAGTGAAGTAAGCCAGAAAGAAAAACACCAATACAGTATACTAACACATATATATGGAATTTAGAAAGATGGTAACAATAACCCTGTATGCAAGACAGCAAAAGAGACACAGATGTATAGAACAGTCTTTTGGACTCTGTGGGAGAGGGAGAGGGTGGGATGATTTGGGAGAATGGCATTGAAACATGTATAATATCATATATGAAATGAATTGCCAGTCCAGGTTCGATGCATGATACAGGATGCTTGGGGCTGGTGCACTGGGATGACCTGGAGCGGTTGTATGGAGAGGGGGGAGGGAGGGGGGTTCAGGATGGGGAACACATGTATACCTCTGGCGGATTCATGTTGATGTATGGCAGAACCAATACAGTATTGTGAAGTAATTAACCTCCAATTAAAATAAATAAATTTATATTAAAAAAAAAAGAAATATACTTTCCTCCACAGAGTGCAAAAGTCTGTTTTTTACATCTGTGTCTCTTTTGCTGTCTCACACATAGGTTCATCATTACCATCTTTCTAGGCGAGGGTGGGATGATTTGAGAAAATAGCATTGAAACATGTGTATTATATTACATGAAATAGATCGCCAGTCCAGGTTTGATGCAGGGTGCTCAGGGCTGGTGCACTGGGATGACCCTGAGGGATGGGATGGGGAGGGAGGTGGGAGGGAGGTGCAGGATGGGGAACACATGTACACTCATGGCTGATTCATGTGAATGTATGGCAAAACCCATCACAATATTGTAAAGTAATTAGCCTCCAATTAAAATAAATAAATAAATAACTAAAAAGAAATATACTTTCGTACAATTTTATGAGTGTAAGAAACCACCAAATCTCATAACTAAATTCACATTATTATTGTGAACATGGAAAATTAGATGAGCAGCCCAATTTACAAGCACTAAGTGGACAAAGGAAATAGTTCCTTAAGTTAGCTAGAATGAACATATCCAAGTTACTTAAACTGGATCACGACTAATCTGTTGGAGTTCTGACGTAGAAATCTTTTTCTGGAAGTCTGTCCAATAGAAGAACCATATTATTTTAAATTTTCTTATTTCAGAATTTATAATAAATTTACATAGATTAGAAAGAAGTCTTTATCAGTTCAGTTCAGTCGCTCAGTTGTGTCTGACTCTTTGTGACCCCATGAATCACAGCACGCCAGGCCTCCCTGTCCATCACCAATTCCTGGAGTTCACTCAAACTCATATCCATCGAGTCAGTGATGCTATCCAGCCATCTCATCCTCTGTCGTTCCCTTCTCCTCCTGCCCCCAACCCCTCCCAGCATCAGGGTCTTTTCCAATGAGTTAACTCTTCGCATGAGGTGGCCAAAATATTGGAGTTTCAGCTTCAGCATCAGTCCTTCCAATGAATACCCAGGACTGATCTCCTTTTAGGATGGACTGGTTGGATCTCCTTGCAGTCCAGGGGACTCTCGTGAGTCTTCTCCTACACCACAGTTCAAAAGCATCAATTCTTCGGCGCTCAGCTTTCTTCACAGTCCAACTTTCACATCCATACATGACCACTGGAAAAACCATAGCCCTGACTAGACGGACCTTTGTTGGCAAAGTAATGTCTCTGTTTTTTAACATGCTGTCTAGGTTGGTCATAACTTTCCTTCCAAGGAGTAAGTGTCTTTTAATTTCATGGCTGCAATCACCATCTGCAGTGATTTTGAAGTCTTTATAGATAAAAGTAATTAAAATCAATGCTGAGTATTTTAAATATTTTTAAAAAGGACTTTTTTGACTCTTAAAAACTGTAGAAACTCTGATTTTAAAAGTAAACAATTTATAATTCTAATTATGACCAATTATTATTTAGTAAAACAAAAGTTGGTCTAATGACTTACTCTAATGACTTACTCTATACACTTGCAAATATGAAAACCTGGGTCTTTTCAAATGTACAGCAGAACATTTTAATTAATTTACATTTTTCTTTACCTCTTATACTCTACTCAGTTTATTCCGGACATGGCAAAAATAATAAGCTGAATTTCTATTATTCCTAAAATCTGCTTTAGTTCTAAAATAATCTACAGTCACCTCTTATCATGTTTTCATTTCTTTTCTTAGGGCCTATTAAAACTAGTTATTTTTAAATGACCACTTCTCATTTTTAAACCAAATATATGAAAAAACTTATTAACTTTAAAAATAAATTTTAATGTTAGATAGGTTTTTATATCATATGTTACAATATAGTTTTAAGCCTTTACCTCAGGAGTTGTAGATGACTGGACATTTTCATCCTCCAAGTGTTCATTTTGTGGTTCTTCAGTGTACATGCTAATATTTAAAAGTAATTTGAAAAAAAAAGAAAAGAAAAATACTATAAGTCCATTTGAAAGCAAACACAGTTAAGTGGGATTAATTTGTTATCATAAAGTTTAATCACAGTCAAGTCAGATATCTGAATAGGCTAAATAGTCCAAATAGTTATTTTTAAAGTTATTAACCAAAGTCATGTGCATGAGTTTTAAAAATCGTAACACAAAAAATTTAATACTTCTCAGTAGCTCATAATCCTGGGCCATATCTTAAAAGCATATATTAGAAAACTCAGTTCTTTATTTCATGCACTGAACTAGTACATTTGAGATAATTTCCATAATTGATTTACTCCACTCAGTCAACTCCTGCAAAAAGATTTAAACTTAAAACCTACATCTATCAGCATAGTGTCTTTATACATGGTCCATTAGAAAGGTCTGTAGGTCCAACATTTAAGCAAAATAAAATAGCTTTTATTTTGAATAAGAATTAACTAGGAAAAAAAAGAGTGAACTAGAACCACATCAAGGGAAGAATTTTTTCTGGAAAAGCTTATTTTAAAATATCTGTTGTTTCTACCTTCTCTGTGATCTTTGCTTCTTTGAGGGAGAGTATCTTTGCCTTAAAAGTATCTTTCAATTCTTGAGTTACTGTTGAGGACAAAATTAAAGATTTCAAGTTTTAATTTTAAGTACTTGATAAGAATGTGTTTCAAGTATCTATTTTTTAAAAGGCAAACAATTTTAATAATGAAAGTTTTTAATGAAATGGAATATTAACATCTGAGTAAACCATATGCTAACCTACTCCAGCATTCTTGCCTGGAGAATCCCAGGGACGGGGGAGCCTGGTGGGCTGCCATCTATGGGGTTGCACAGAGTTGGACATGACTGAAGTGACTTAGCAGCAGCAAACCATATTCTGGATGCTTACAGCAACCCTATGGACCATAGCTCACCAGGCTCCTCTGTCCATGGGATTCTCCAGGCGTGAATACTGGAGTGGGTTGCCATGTACCTCCTCCAGGGAATCTTCTGACCTAGGGATTGAACCCTTGTTTCTTATGTCTTCTGCATTAGCAGGCAGGTTCTTTACCACTAGCGCCACCTGGGAAGCCCTTAATTTTAATAATGAAAATTTTTAATGAAATGGAACATTAACATCTGAGTAAACCATATGCTGAGTGCTTATATATATTCTCACTTTAATAAAGCAAAATACTAGTGTTTAAAATCCTACAAGAGGGGAAGGGAGGCTTAAGAGGATGGAGATATATGTATAATTATGGCTGATTTATGTTGTTATACAGCAGAAACCAAAACAACATTGTAAAGCAATTATCTTTCAATTAAAAAAAATAAAATCCAGTAAGGAATCGTAACTGAATTTATGGCACTAAAACAGAAAATAACATTTATTTTAAAAATATGATGAAACAAATTAGATCTCTAAGTCCTTTTAAAGTAGAATTTCATTTTAATTCAAGAGAATATCAAAATTATTAGACTGACTACCTGTCATTAGCTGTTAGACCAAAGCTGAGTGTTAGTAAGCTCTGTGATCAAGAAATGTGGGTCAATCACCTAAGCTGGGTCAGGTTCTGAAGGGACAGGCTGAGGGTTCAGTTCAGTTCACTTCAATTGCTCAGTTGTGTCCAAATCTTTGCGATCCCATGGACTGCAGCACACAGGCCTCCCTGTCCATCACCAACTCCTGGAGTTTACTCAAAGTCATGTCCATCGAGTCGGTGATGCCATCCAACTATCTCATCCTCTGTCATCCCCTTCTCCTCCTGCCTTCAATCTTTCCCAGCATCAGGGTCTTTTCAAATGAGTCAGTTCTTTGCATCAGATGGCCAAAGTATTGGCGTTTCAGCTTCAATATCAGTCCTTTCAATGAATATTCAGGACTGATTTCCTTTAGGATGGACTGGTTGGATCTCCTTGCAGTCCAAGGAACTCTCAAGAGTCTTTTCCAAGACCACAGTTCAAAAGCATCAATTCTTCGATGCTCAGCTTTCTTTACAGTCCAACTCTCACATCCATACATGACTACTGGAAAAACCATAGCCTTGAGTAGATGGACCTTTGTTGGCAATGTAATGTCTCTTGTTTTTAATATGCTGTCTAGGTTGGTCATAACTTTTCTTCCAAGGAGTAAGCGTCTTTTTAATATCATATTTGCAATTATCATTTGCAGTGATTTTGGAGCCCAAGAAAATAAAGTCAGCCACTGTTTCCACTGTTTCCCCATCTATTTGCCATGAAGTGATGGGACCAGATGCCATGATCTTCGTTTTCTGAATGTTGAACTTTAAGCCACTTTTTCACTCTCCTCTTTCACTTTCATCAAGAGGCTCTTTAGTTCATCTTCACTTTCTGCCATGAGGGTGGTGTCATCTGCATATCTGAGGTTATTGATATTTCTCCTGGCAATCTTGATTCCAGCTTGTGCTTCTTCCAGCCCAGCGTTTCTCATGATGTACTGTGTATAAGTTAAATAAGCAGGGTGACAATACACAGCCTTGACGTACTCCTTTTCCTATTTGGAACCAGTCTGTTGTTCCATGTCCAGTTCTAACTGTTGTTTCCTGTTCTGCATACAGATTTCTCAAGAGGCAGGTCAGGTGGTCTGGTATTTCCATCTCTTGAAGAATTTTCCACAGTTGTGGTAATCCACAAACTGTGGCTGAGGATTAGCACCATTAAAATATTTGAGCTCCAGTGCACATAAGTCATTAGGTCAGGGCACAAAGTTCACCCACTTAATAATTTCTCAGTGTTACTCTTCTGGACTCTGAAGCTTAAAGCAGCAAAACAGAACAGGAATATAGGCTTCTGCTCTCGTGGAGCTTATATTCTATAGACGGTAAGGGAAAAATAGTATTTTCAGACTGCAATTTAATACTGAAGAAAATAAACCAGCATGATGTTACACTGATCAAGGGGACATTTCAACTGTGACCTGAATGAGGTGACACTGTGAGTCATAACTAGGCAGATGGACTAGGAACACACAAGTATAACATCAAGAATCATACAAGGATTCATCAAGAATCATATCAAGAGACCAGGGAGCATATTTTAAGATCTGCAACTATGTCATTATTAGGACTGCGCTTCCTAGGTGGCACTGGGTTTACCCGGTGGCTCAGATGGTAAAGAATCTGCCTGCAAAGCAGGAGACCCAGGTTTAGTCCCTGAGTTGGGAAGATCCCCTATAGAAGGGACTGGCTACCCACTCCAGTATTCTTGCCTGGAGAATTCCATGGACAGAGGAACCTGGTGGGGTACAGTCCACAGGGTCACAAAGAGTCAGACACAATTGAGTGACTAACATTTTTTCACTTTCCCAGGTGGCACCAGTGGTAAAGAATCTGCCTGCCAATTCAGGAGACATAAGAGACTCGGGTTTGATCCCTGGGTCAGGAAGATCCCCTGGATAAGAAAACAGCAATCTACTCCAGTACTCTTGCCTGGAGAATCCCAAGGACAAAGGAGCGTGGCAGGCTGCAGTCCATAGGGTTACAAGGAGTTGGATACAACTGAAGTGACTTAGCACGCATGCACCCACATGATTAGGATAGCAGGACCTGGGATCCAGGGGAGCAAACATCAGAACTTTGAAACCTAGATAAGGAGTCTGAATAATAAATGTACAGGTTAGGAGCTATAACAGAAACTTGGTATTTTTCAAGCAATATTTGTGCCTGGCAATTACTCAATGGTGTTTACGGTGAAAGTCGCACTCAGTCGTGTCTGACTCTTTGCGACCCCATGGCACTATACAGTCCATGGAATTCTCCAGACCAGAATACTGGAGTGGGTAGCCTTTCCCTTCTCCAGGTGATCTTCCCAACCAAGGGATCAAACCCAGGTCTCCCGCACTGCAGGCGGATTCTTTACCAGCTGAGCCACAAGGGAAGCCCAATTATTCAATACTCTTTACGTATTTATCAAAAGTAGAACTGATAGGTCATAGGCATAGTAACTAAAAGCAAGAAATTTGGAGCTGAGATAGAAGTGATTTATTTCCCCAGGCCTCAATTTCCTTATCTGTAAAATAATGGTATAATATTGCTTAATTTATTGGTTATTGTGAGGATTAAAAGATAATAACAGCTGACACAAGCTGGACTGTGCTGAACACTTAACATGAATCATCTCATTCAATTCTCATAACTCTATGAATTATTTACTATTATTATCCTTATTTTACAGATGTTAAAACTGAGACCTAGGAAAGTTAAGTAATTTTCCCAAAGTCACACAGCTAGCAAGTGGCATAGCTAGAATTTGAACCAAATACTCTTGAAAGTGAAAGTGAAAGTGAAGTTGCTCAGTCGTGTCCGACTCTTTGCGACCCCATGGACTGTAGCCTACTAGGCTCCTCTGTCCATGGAATTTTCCAGGCAGGAGTACTGAAGTGGGCTGCCATTTCCTTCTCCAGAGGATCTTCCCAATCCAGGAATTGAACCCGGGTCTCCCACATTGCAGGCAGATGCTTTACTGTCTGAGCCACCAGGGAAGTCTTATTATTCAAATCCTCATTAACTCTGGTATCATCTGTCTCTTCCTTTTAGTTATTCTGGTGATACTGCATTGTGGATTTAAGTTACATTTTCTTGATGACTAATATATTTCATATATTTATTGGCCATTTAAATATCTTCCTTAGTAAAGTATCTATTTAACTCACTTAATCCACTTAAAAAGTGAATTGGTTGACTTTCTCTAACTGATTTGTTGGGAGCTCTTTATGTAGTCTAGAATGGATCTTTTCTTGAATATATAAATACCCATTTATAAAGTCTCTGTGGCTTGCATTTTCACTCTGATGATGTCTTTGAGTTAACGGAAGTTTTTATTTTAATTTAGTCCAATTTATTATTTTCTTCCTTTATGGCTAGAGCTTTATTTTAGAAATCTTTGCCAACCCTGAGATCATAAAGGTATTCTCTTTACATATTCTTCGAGAAGCATTAGTGCTGTGTCTCTCACATTTAGGTCTATAATCCATTTGGAACTGATTTTTCTGTATAGTGTGAGGAAGAGATAAAAGTTCATTTTTTTCCCTTATGATATCTAATTGACTCAGCATGGCTCAGATGGTAAAGAATCTGCCTGCAATGTGGAAGACCTAGGTTCTATCCCTGGGTTGGGAAGATCCCCTGGAGGAGGGCATGGCAATCACTTCAGTATTCTTGCCTGGAGAATCCCCATGGACCGAGAAGCCTGGCAGGATACAGTCCATAGGGTCACAAAGAGTCAGACACGACTAAGCGATGACACACAGCACAGCACATTCATTTAAAATATCATCTTTACCCATCACACATCATTACTCATCACAAATTATTGTAAATCAGATGACCACCTATGTGTGAATTTATTTGAGGATTCTATTCTAGTCCACTGGCTTAGTTTTCTATCCTTATGCAACACTACATTAGTCCATGTATAATACATATTGAGAGAGTTTGACTGACTCTTTGCATTTGCATATAAATTTTAGAATCACATTGTCAAATCACAAATACACACATGCATGCACACACACACATGCACACATATACAACCTGCTGGAATTCTGTCTGAAATTGCTCTGAATCTACAGATTAATTTGGGGAGAACTGATATTTTTTTCCTTTGGTCACACTGTGAGGTTTGTGGACCTTAATTCCCCAACCAAGGATTGATCCTGTGCTCTTGGCCTGGAAAGCAGAGGGTCTTAACTGCTGGACCACCAGGAAACTCCCAGAATTGATATCTTAATAGTATCAAGTCTTCCAATCCTTGGACATTGTATATCCTTCCAGTTATTAGATTTTCTTTAATAACATTTTGCAGTTTTCAGTTCAGAAGGTCTTGCACATCTTTCATTAGGCTTATTGCTAGATAGGTTTATTTCTAGGCATTGATGCTTTTTTCAATATTACCAAAATAGTATCATTTTAGAAATTCATTTGTTTTTACTAATATAATGCAGGTCTTAAAATTCACTTTATTCTAATAATCTATAGATTCTTTTGGATTTTCTAAGTATAAACTATGATGTTGGCAAATATAAGTTTTATTTTATGCATTTAATCTCTTTTTCTTTCTTTTCTTTCTTACAACCAATTGCACTGGTTGTAACCTGTCTTTATGTTGCCTCATATTCTTATTGACCTTGGTATTGTCTGTTTTCATGCTTTCCCTGTTTAACTATAGATTTGTTGGTAAGAAAGCCTTACATTATTTACTCATCTGAAATATCTTAATTTCACCTTCACTTTTGAAGGGGATTCTCATTGGATCCAGAATTCTAGGCTAGAAGTTATCTTCTGTAAGCATTTAAAAAAATGTTCCACTGTATTCTCAGTCCCATAATTTCTGCTGACAATTAAATTCTAAAATTTATATATCACTCTTACCATGGTTCCTTTGAAGATAATGTATTTTCCCTCCCTTTGGCTGATATTAATTAATCATAGTTACTAGAATTTTTTAATTTTAATAAAATATACATGATATAAAATTAACCACTTTACATTCACACGGGCTTCCCTGGTGGCTCAGTGATATAGAAACCAACTGCTAATGCAGGAGACGTCGGTTCAATTCTTGGGTCAAGAAGATACCCTGGAGTAGGAAATGGCACCCCACTCCAGTATTCTTGCCTGGAAAATCCCATGGACAGAGGAACCTTGCAGGCTACAGTCCATGGGGTTGCAAAAGAGTTGGATACAACTTAGTGACTGAAGAACAACAACAAAATACATTCACATTGTTAAACAACACCACTCTCCATCTCCAGAACTTTTTCATCATCCTAAACCAAAATTCTGCATCCGTTAAACAATAAATCCCTATTCTTCCCTCTCCAAACCCCTTGGTAACCACCATTCTACTTTCTGTCTCTTAAGGATTTGACTACCCTAGGTACTTCATATAAATATAATCATAAAAATTCATCCTTTTGTATCTGGTTCATTTGGTAGAATGTCTTAAAAATTCATCCATGTTGCAACAAGTTATCAGAATTTCCTTCCTTTTAAATCTGAATAATATTCCATTTGTGTATATACCACATTGTGTTTATCCCTTCATTTGTTGATGGACATTTGGTCTGTTTTCACCTTTGGGGCTATTGTGAATTCTGCTGTGATAACAAGGATGTACACATAACTGCTCAAGTCTCTGCTTTCAGTTCACTTGGGTACATACAAAGGAGAACTCATGGATCACATGGTTATTCTATGCTTAATTTTTTGAGGAACTGCCATACTGTTTTCCACAGTGACTATACCATTTTATATTTACATTAGTGAAACACAAGGGTTCCAATTTCTCCACACACTTGTTAATACCTGTTATTATATTAACGGCCACCATAATGAATATGAAGTGGTATCACACTGTGGTTTTGATTTGCATTTCCTTAATACCAGACCACCTGACCTGCCTCTTGAGAAACCTATATGCAGGTCAGGAAGCAACAGTTAGAACTGGACATGGAACAACAGACTGGTTCCAAATAGGAAAAGGAGTACATCAAAGCTGTATATTGTCACCTTGCTTATTTAACTTATACACAGAGAACATCATGAGAAATGCTGGGCTGGAAGAAGCACAAGCTGGAATCAAGATTGCTGGGAGAAATATCAATAACCTCAGATATGCAGATGACACCACCCTCATGGCAGAAAGTGAAGATGAACTAAAGAGCCTCTTGATGAAAGTGAAAGAGGAGAATGAAAAAGTCGGCTTAAAGCTCAACATTCAGAAAACGAAGATCATGGCATCTGGTCCCATCACTTCATGGCAAATAGATGGGGAAACAGTGGAAACAGTGTCAGACTTTATTTTGGGGGGCTTCAAAATCACTGCAGATAGTGATTGCAGCCATGAAATTAAAAGACGCTTACTCCTTGGAAGGAAAGTTATGACCAACCTAGATAGCATATTCAAAAGCAGAAACATTACTGTGCCAACAAAGGTCCATCTAGTCAAGGCTATGGTTTTTCCAGTGGTCATGTATAGATGTGAGAGTCGGATTGTGAAGAAAGCTGAGTGCCGAAGAATTGATGCTTTTGAATTGTGGTACTGGAGAAGACTCTTGAGAGTTCCTTGGACTGCAAGGAGATCCAATCAGTCCATTCTAAAGGAGATCAGTCCTGGGTGTTCTTTGGAAGGACTGATGCTAAAGCTGAAACTCTACTTTGGCCACCTCATACAAAGAGCTGACTCACTGGAAAAGACTCTGATGCTGGGAGGGATTGGGGGCAGGAGGAGAAGGGGACGACAGAGGATGAGATGGCTGGATGGCATCACTGACTCAATGGGCATGAGTGTGGGTGAACTCTAGGAGTTGGTGATGGACAGGGAGGCCTGGTGTGCTGCGATTCATGGGGTCGCAAAGAGTTGGACATAACTGAGCGATTGAACTGAACTGAACTGAATGATTTTGATGTTGAGAATCTTTTCATTGGCTATTCAAGTATTTATTGGCTATTCAAATATCTCCTTTGAAGAAATGTCTATTCGTCCGTTGCCCATTTTGAAACTATTTTTTGTTGTTGTTGTTGTTGAATTACAGGGTTCTTTAAATATTATGGATGTTAATCACTTATCTGATATCTGGCTTACAAATATGAATATTTTCTTTCATTCTATGGGTTGCCTTTTAAACTCTGTTCACAGTGTCCTTCCAAGTGCAAAAGTTTTTAATTTTGATGTTGTCTGATTCGTCTTTTTTCTTTTTGCCTGTACTTTGGGTGTAGTATTCAAGAAATCATTGCCAAATCCAAATTCATGAAGCTTTCCTCCTATTTTTTCTTCCAAGACTTTTATAAAAGTTTTAGTTCTTAGAATCATAGTCATTTTAACATATCTGTCTCCTAATTCAAAAATCTGGGTCATTTTTAAATCTGTTTTTATTTTCAATTCTCTCTCTTGGTTTGTGGTCATGTAGTGTTGTCTAATAGCTGGCATGGCTAATCATTTTTATTGAAAACTTGATGTATATAAGAAATGATACAGTGTCTAAATGATATCTTCCTCTAGAGGGAATGTATGGAGTAAGGGAGTGCTAGTCAATTTAAGCAAATCAGGGACTGAGCTCAGTAGTGGTAGCTTCATAACATTCAGTTCTACTTCTGATCTAGTTCCTAGGGAATAGTTCTCTAGGTATTTTGCCTGAGATGATGCTTCCAACAAATTATGATAGTCGCACTTATTTTTCCTAGATCTGAGATCAGTTCAGTTCAGTCACTCAGTCGTGTCCGACTCTTTGCGACCCCATGGATCACAGCACACCAGGCCTCCCTGTCCATCACCAACTCCCGGAGTTCACTCAGACTCAGGTCCATTGAGTCAGTGATGCCATCCAGCCATCTCATCTTCTGTCGTCCCCTTCTCCTCCTGCCCCCAATCCCTCCCAGCATCAGAGTCTTTTCCAATGAGTCAACTCTTTGCATGAGGTGGCCAAAGTACTGGAGTTTCAGCTTTAGCATCAGTCCTTCCAAAGAAATCCCAGGGTTGATCTCCTTTAGAATAGACTGGTTGGATCTCCTTGCAGTCCAAGGGACTCTCAAGAGTCTTCTCCAACACCACAGTTCAAATGCATCAATTCTTTGGCTCTCAGCCTTCTTCACAGTCCAACTCTCACATCCATACATGACTACTGGAAAAACCATAGCCTTGACTAGATCGACCTTAGGCGGCAAAGTAATATCTCCGCTTTTGAATATGCTATCTAGGTTGGTCATAACTTTTCTTCCAAGGAGTAAGCATCTTTTAATTTCATGGCTACAGTCACCATCTGCAGAGATTTTGAAGCCCCCCAAAATAAAGTCTGACACTGTTTCCACTGTTTCTCCATCTATTTGCCATGAAGTGATGGGACCAGATGCCATGATCTTCGTTTTCTGAATGTTGAGCTTTAAGCCAACATTTTCACTCTCCTCTTTCACTTTCATCAAGAGGCTCTTTAGTTCATCTTCACTTTCTGCCATGAGGGTGGTGTCATCTGCATATCTGAGGTTATTGATATTTCTCCCAGCACTCTTGATTCCAGCTTGTGTTTCTTCCAGCCCAGCGTTTCTCATGATGTACTCTGTGTATAAGTTAAATAAGCAGGGTGACAATATACAGCCTTGACATACTCCTTTTCCTATTTGGAACCAGTCTGTTGTTCCATGTTCAGTTCTAACTGTTGCTTCCTGACCTGCATACAGATTTCTCAATATTACCATTTTCCCTTGGTTCACCCCTATTGTCTATGCCTTCCTGTCCTGGAATAATTGAATTAACTTTTCCAGCATCACACAGCTATAAATAAAGGAGCTGGGGCCAAAACCAGCCAGCTTGGTTCCCAAGCCCACACTCTTAAAAGTAAAGTGCTTATAATATATCAGACACTGTGCCAGATATAGACTAAAGCTCTCACAGGCTTTAGATGCTCCCATTTAGAAAATGGCCATTGTAACTGAAATCTGTTTTTAAAAAGAAAGGAAAAAAATCTATCAAATATCTAACTTTATGGCTTTTCTATTTTAGAAAAGGAAGTATTAAAACTAAGGACCTTAGGGGGCTTCCCTGGTGGTCTAGTGGTTAAGAATCTGCCTGCCAATGCAGAGGACATGGGTTCAATCCCTAGTCCAGGAAGATTTCCCATGCCATGGAGCAACTAAACCTGTGTGGCACAACTACTGAAGCCTGAGCACCTACAGTCTGTGCTTGGCAACAAGTGAAGCAACTGCAATGAGAAACCTGAAAACCACAATGAAGAACAGCCCACACTCACTGCAAACTAGAGAAAGCCCATGAGCAGTAACAAAGAGCATTAAGATATCAACATATGAAATTAGGGTGGACACAAACACATAGTTCATGGCAATGACCCACAGGATTCTGCACAATGTAGTTCTTGGGTCCCCCTCAAGCCTAATTTCATACCATCCCACATTCATTTTTTTCACTTCTTGTCACTGTGATGTTTCTACAGTTCCTAGAAATAGGTAGATTCCTTCTGCAGACCCTTGTGTGTGTGTGCTTAGTCACTCTGTAGTGTCCGACTCTGTGTGATCCCTTGGACTGTAGCCTGCCAGGCACGTTTGTCTCTAGGCAAGAATACTGGAGTGGATTGCAACGCCCTCCTCCAGGGGATCTTCCCAACCCATAGATTGAACCCAGGTCTTCCACATTGCAGGCAGATTCTTTACCATCTGAACCACCAGGGAAGCCCAATATACTTGCTTTCCCCTCCAACTGAAACATTCTGCACTACAAACTTCCCTTTATCTGGTTAACTCCTTTTTACCCTTCTGCTCAAGGACCATATTCTCAGAGAAATATTTATGACGCCACCTCTGACCCTAGGCTAAGTAAGGTCAAGTATTTTATGTTCTTAAAAAACTTTGATCATCTTTTTTTCAGCGTATTATCTCAGTTCGTAATCATGTATTCGTTAGAGTGACTGTTTCATGTGTTTTTCTCATTAGACTATAGACTCTGTCATAGTGTCCTGCAGGTCCTTGAAACTCTGTTCATTTTATTTTTCAATCTTTTTTTCACTTTATTCTTCAAATTGAACAATTTCTATTTATCTGTCAAGTTCACTGATTCTTTCCTAGTTTATTTCCATTCTGCTATTGAGTCCATTCAGTGAATGTACTGTATTTTTTTAGTTTAAAATTTTTTACTTACTTCTTTTTTAACTGTTTTTATATTTCTGCTGTTAATATCTTTCCATTTATTATGACTATGCTTATCTTTACCACATGAAACACAGCTGCTTCACCATTTTTATCTGACAATTCCAACATCTGTGTCATTTTTTGCTTGGCATCTGTTGATTTTTTTTATCATGTTCTGGCTCTTTATAGGTCAAGTACTCCTGGAATATATCCTGGATATTTTTGTTGCACAGATTTTTGGGTCTTACTAAAATCCTCTGAGGAATAATTTACTTTTTGTTTGTTTTAGCAGGCAATCAACTTGAGTTGGTACAGATCATAAGCTCTCTCTTACTTTCTGTGGGCATGTTCCAATTTCAGTTGTTTCCAAAGCCTTTGCTAAACTCTCATTAGTTTGCCGCATGAAGCCACTCAGGAGTTGGGCATTTAGCCACTGTGACTTGGGCAGTGTTTTTTTTGTTTGTTTTAAAAATTCTTATGTCAGTTTTTGAAGCCATTGCTATACTGCTTTGGGCCTATCTCATCCATGCACAGCTGGAGGTGACACAAGACGTTTGGTTGGGTTCAAACACAGAATTAAGGAGCCCCATTCTCCAGCTTTCTTCTCTCCTGAATCCATACCTCCTCCCAACTCTATTTCTATCAAGGTCTCTTTCCCTGGTTTCTCTAGTCAGAAGCTGGGGTTTTTCTCTGAGTTTTAGCTGTCCATAATTCCATAAATAGTGCCTGCCCTTGGGGAAAAGCCAAAAAACGAAAACAACTGTAATAACAATGATTCCTCACACTAACTTTGGACTATAGGGTCCATTTCCCAGATCTTCAGGCAATAAAAGTAGGTTTTCTATTATAGTTTTTGGCCTCCAGTGTGAGCCTTAAATAGCTGAATGACTGAGGGCTACCTTCAGGTTAAAGCCACAAGAGCAAGAGAAATTGACCTTCATAGTTTTGACTCTCCTTCCCAATCTACCTGCTTTTGTTTACTTTTTGAGTCCTCAGGTAGTTGCTCTTTGCATTTCATTCAGTTTTGGGTCATGAGCAGTGAAAAAGAGGTTGTAGTGGACTTACTCCATCTTGAATAGAACTGGAAGCCTCCATACTTCAGGACAGTAGGGACCATATGGGTTTTTTTTTAACCCTTGATCTGCACAATACTTCATAAATGGAAGGCACTCAGTAACTATTTGTGGAATGAACTGAGAATAAAAATATACCAGATATTGAAAATGACAACAAAAACATTCTGCATGGTTAATAGGAAGGACATCTTTGAAAGAAAAGTAAGATTGTAACATCAAGCATAAGCATTTCAAATACATTAAGAAAAGATAAAGATCCTTAAAGACTAAGATAAGAATAAGATCCTTAGAGACTATGCTGTAAAGATAGATAAGAAGTTAACGGGACAACTTAGCAAAAGATTCTGCTCCTACAGAACAAAAACTTAAAAGATTGGAACTTTTGAAAACTAAGACTCTGCCTAGGACAGATTTTTGGCATAACTTTAATGGGGAAAGTTGAAGGGGAAAAACCAGATATGTGAGGAATGTAGGGATCAGAAGCTGACTGGGCAGAACACATGGGCCTTAGATCTCACCCCATTTTCCCTTCCCCCCTTTTTAATATTGTGCCTGTCTGCTTTCTTGTTTGTTCTAGATAGCTCCTTATCTCTATTTCCTTTGGACTTCTCACTTTCCCTGGACACATCTTTTTTTCTGACATTTTAAAAAATGCCTATTTCCTTAAGATGAATTTTGTAATTTAAAATGCAGATAAATTAATAAATTTTACCTTTCTCTTAACAGTTGGTTTTTTGGGGAGTTAATTTCTTGATAGAAAAACTCCTGTTAACAGTTCTGTGCAACTATCTAAAATAAACTTGACATAAGCAAAAGCCTTGTTGTATAATTTAGAAGTAACTGTGGTAATCCAAGTGTCTGATGGTTACAGTGAATGCCTTCTGTTAGTAGCGAAACCAGGCAGGACCCTGCAGGGCCTTTCCAGGCACAAACCACCCAGCACCATGTCCTCCACTCCTTGATTATAGAAAAGCTTTAGCCTCCTAGTCCTTCAGCAAGTTCCAAAGAGCATACTTAATCACAGAAGTGAGAAAATACAGAAACAGAGGAAAACAGTTAAGCAAGATAAAGTAATAATTGTTTAGCCATAAAACAAAGTAAAAGACCCTTACAGTTCTTCCTCAAAGGCTGTAGATAATATTCTGAGCCATATCCTTGAGTTGTTGTGCAGATACTAAACCCACTCCAGGATTGGAGAAATAGTAACCCACTCCAGAATTCTTGCCTGGGAAATCCCATGGACAGAGGAGCTTGGTGGGCTACAGCCCATGAGGTTGCAAAGATTTGGACACGACTGAGCAACTAAACCACCACCACCAAAACCACTACCAGGTGAAAGAAGTTAACAGCATGCTGCCCACAAGTTCACAGACCCAGACTGACTGCAACAAGACCGATGATGCTGACTCCCAAAGTACCACCCTCTTACCTCACCACCACCTAGTCAGAAGGATGTACATAAGCTGACTATGTACCATTGACCATTACTTCACCGTGCCTTTAAAAACCCTTGCCTGAAAGCCATCAAGAGGTTTGGGTTTCTTGAGCATTAGATGCCTGTTCTCCTTGCTTGGTGCCTTGCGATAAACTGTACTTTCTTTCACCACAATGCTGTGTCCGTAGATTGGCTTTACTACATATCATGTGAACAGACCCAAGCTTGGTTCGAAGACAGGAGTACTCTCATTGTAAAATTGGAATAGGAGCACTCTCACTGTGTATCTGGATAGCTGGCATAATGCAAGGAATTAGGGATTTGAAATCAGAAATATGCTACTTGTGTGACCTTGGGTAAATAACAATCTTCTGTCATTTTTAATGGGTATAATATACTTTTCTAACTTTGTGCTCACAGCTAGAGAAAGCAGAATCAAATTTGGAAACAGTTATCCAAATTTAGGATAAAGAATCTGCCTGTAGTGCAGGAAAGAAACACAGGTTCAATCCCTGGGTTGAGAGCATCCCCTGGAGAAGTAAATGGTAACCCACTTCAGTATTCTTGCCTGGGAAATCCCATGGGCAAAGGAGCCTGGTGGGCTATGGTCCATGCCGTCACACAGTTAGACACGACTGAGCAACTAAACACCCAACTCCAGTACTCTTGCCTGGAAAATCCCATGGATGGAGGAGCCTGGTGGGCTGCAGTCCATGGGGTCGCTGAGAGTTGGACATGACTCAGTGACTTCACTTTCACTTTTCACTTTCATGCATTTGAGTAGGAAATGGCAACCCACTCCAGTGTTCTTGCCTGGAGAATCCCAGGGATGGTGGAGCCTGGTGGGCTGCCGTCTATAGGGTTGCACAGAGTTGGACACAGCAGCAGCAGCAGCAGCAGCAGCAGCAGAGCAACTAAACCACATTCAAATTTAAGTTTATTGGACATCATGCTTTTTGTAAACTAAAAGATGACTTCATTGTAATTTTATTCCAGTATGTTATATTTATAATCACCTCAGTATTCAAAAAAAAATTATGCTTTATTTATTGAAGAAAGTTTCTTAAAATCCCTTTTGGAATGAGGTACAGTATAAATACATACATACTACATATCTTGCTATTGGGGGATAAAGTGAGATGTTTTTGCAGCTCATAGCAAAAGTATGGTTATTCAATTGATAATTTTTATTAGAAGTATATACTATCATCATATTACTAAGCTTTGCTTTTAAAGTTGTGGAAAATTTTGATTGATTTAGAAGTTCTGTTTTCACCTGTTTTTATTACAATGTCTCTTTGATTATGCATATAAATAATGGACACAGCTTATATATAAAAGCTTGTACTATAAAAGAGCTGGACAATCTAAGTTCTCTGCTTTTAATCTGTTATGGAGTAAATCTATTTTATTTATTTTAATCTGTTAAACTGGAGTAAATTTCTTGGCACTTCACCTTCCTGTACTTCAATTCCAAACCTATACAATGGGGTAGGGTGGAAAGATGTTAGATAATCTAATGCCTTTATCAGTTTTAAGTCTATGCTTCTATTCCCTTGGGCTTCCCTGATGACTCAGAGGGTAAAGCATCTGCCTGCAATTCAGGAGACCTGGGTTTGATCGCTGGGCTAGGAAGATCCCCTGGAGGGAGAAATGGCAACCCACTCCAGTATTCTTGCCTGGAGAGTTCCATGGATGGAGGAGTCTGATAGGCTACACTCCACTGGGTCACAAAGAGTCGGACACAACTGACCGACTTCACTTTCACTTTTCTTTCATTTTCTATTCCCTTATGGACCTACTGCAAAACAAACAGCGTGAGAGAATACAAATACATGCTGCTTGGGAACTTCACATCTTATATAAACATCATGTGTGTATACACACACACACACACACACACACACACACACACATATTAGTCTTCTGTCACTTAATAGAAACAACTTCTTGTGTTTCTCTTGGTGTGTGTTCCTGTAGTATATAATGTACTTTGGGTTTATTCTTTTGGAGCAATGTTGAACAATAGTGACATCTAGTGAATATACATATTATTTAGCAAAAGTTTAGGGCCAATTCTTAGTCTCCTGCATTGCAGGCAGATTCTTTACCATCTGAGCCACCAGGGAAGACCCTTCTAAATGCTGGTGATTCATTTTGTGACTTAGCTAAACACCTGAAACCATTCCTCATCTCTTGTCCCTACAGATTTAAGAAACATCAACTAAATTTGACAGGCGCACTAATTGGACACATAACATTTGAAGAAAATTTCTTCAAAAACTCAGGGAACCCTCTTACACTGTTGGTGGGAATGCAAACTAGTACAGCCACTATGGAGAACAGTGTGGAGATTCCTTTAAAAATTGCAAATAGAACTGCCTTATGACCCAGCAATCCCACTGCTGGGCATACACACCAAGGAAACCAGAATAGAAAGAGACACGTGTACCCCAATGTTCATTGCAGCACTGTTTATAATAGCCAGGACATAGAAACAACCTAGACGTCCATCAGCAGATGAATGGATAAGAAAGGTGTGGTACATATACACAATGGAGTATTACTCAGCCATTAAAAAGAATACATTTGAATCAGTTCTAATGAGGTGGATGAAACTGGAGCCTATTATACAGAGTGAAGTAAGCCAGAAAGAAAAACACCAATACAGTATACCAACACATATATATGGAATTTAGAAAGATGGTAATGATAACTCTGTATGTGAGACAGCAAAAGAGACACAGATGTATAGAACGGACTTTTGGACTCTGTGGGAGAGGGAGAGGGTGGGATGATTTGGGAGAATGGCATTGAAACATGTATACTATCATGTAAGAAACGAATCGCCAGTCTAGGTTCGATACAGGATACAGGATGCTTGGGGCTGGTGCACCGGGTTGATCCAGAGAGATGATATGGGTGGGAGGGGGGTTCAGGATTGGGAACTCATGTACACCTATGGCTGATTCATGTCAATGTATGGCAAAACCAATACAGTATTGTAAAGCAAAATAAAGTAAAAATAAAAAGTCATAATATATACAGAGTTAAACATTAACTATTTTAAGGAAGATTTGAACTTTTTTCCTTCCTTTGAGAGTGGCAGTATGAGAGTTGAGTTCAGATGTGTTTCAATATGTAGTCCATGCCCTTAGCTGCTAAACATTGGTTCAGTCACTCAGTTGTGTCCAACTCTTTGTGACCCCATGAATCGCAGCAGGCTAGGCCTCCCTGTCCACCACCAACTCCCAGAGTTTACCCAAACTCATGTCCATTGAGTCAGTGATGCTATCCAGCCATCTCATCCTCTGTCATCTTCTCCTCCTGCCCCCAATCCCTCCCAGCATCAAGGTCTTTTCCAATGAGTTAGCTCTTTGCATGAGGTGGCCAAAGTACTGGAGTTTCAGCTTCAGCATCAGTCCTTCCAATGAATACCCAGGACTGATCTCCTTTAGGATGGACTGGTTGGATCTCCTTGCAGTCCAAGGGACTCTCAAGAGTCTTCTCCAACACCACAGTTCAAAAGCATCAATTCTTCAGCGCTCAGCCTTCTTCACAGTCCAACTCTCACATCCACACATGACCACTGGAAAAACCATAGCCTTGACTAGACAGATCTTTGTTGGCAAAGTAATGTCCCTGCTTTTGAATATGCTATCTAGGTTGGTCATAACTTTCCTTCCAAGGAGTAAGCATCTTTTAATTTCACGGCTGCAATCACCATCTGCAGTGATTTTGGAGCCCCCCAAAATAAAGTCTGACACTGTTTCCACTGTTTCCCCATCGATTTCCCATGAAGTGATGGGACCAGATGCCATGATCTTCGTTTTCTGAATGTTGAGCTTTAAGCCGACTTTTTCATTCTCCTCTTTCACTTTCATCAAGAGGCTCTTTAGTTCATCTTCACTTTCTGCCATGAGGGTGGTGTCATCTGCATATCTGAGGTTACTGATATTTCTCCTGGCAATCTTGATTCCAGCTTGTGCTTCTTCCAGCCAAGCATTTCTCATGATGTACTTTGCATATAAGTTAAATGAGCAGGGTGACAATATACAGCCTTGACGTACTCCTTTTCCTATTTGGAACCAGTCTGTTGTTTCATGTCCATTTCTAACTGTTGCTTCCTGATCTGCATATAGGTTTCTCAAGAGGCCGGTCAGGTGGTCTGGTATTCCCATCTCTTTCAGAATTTTCCACAGTTTATTGTGACCCACACAGTCAAAGGCTTTGGCATAGTCAATAAAGCAGAAATAGATGTTTTTCTGGAACTCTCTTGCTTTGTCGATGATCCAGTGGATGTTGGCAATTTGATCTCTGGTTCCTCTGCCTTTTCTAAAACCAGCTTGAACATCTGGAAGTTCACAGTTCACACATTACTGACACATATATTTTTTAAATGAACATTAGATAAAGTATATATGTCAACGTCTGGGTTTGTATGTATGCCTTTATAATCTTTGGAACTATTGCTGCCTTCAGACAGAAGTCTTTTTGAGCTTACATCAAGATCATCAAGTGATAACAAGTAACAGTATAATTCTTTGTGAACAAATGAATTTAAAAGTTATATTTATGGAGACTACCTTTTATAAAGAGCAATCAATCTAGATCAGTTTTTTTTTTTAAGGTAATGACTAGCTAGCATTACTGTTTAATAAGGACAATACAAATCTGGGCAATACTTCTCCAATTCAAATAGACTCTGTCACTATTAAAATTTCTGTGGTATTTAGTTCTCATTAATCAGATATTATCTTGAATTTTTATTCTTTTAAGGTGCCCAGATCTTGTCTCCACAATAAAATGGGAAGGTATTCCAGGATTCAGAGTATGTTTTATATTCTTGTCTTTTTCTTAGTACCAAACACAACGGTTTTTCTCACCTACAGAATAAAGTTACTAACAACTTACTCAGAATCCAAGGTTTTTCACAACATGGCATCAAACCATCCTGTCTGCTTTCTCTGTAGCTATTTTGACCCTATATTTAAGGCAAACTGTTAACTGCTCTTCTATGTATTATTTGTTTACTTTTATTTGCTTGGAATACCTTCTTATTGCATCTCTCTCTTTTTTTTTTTTTTGCAAATCATATCTGTTGCTTAAGGGTTATTCCAAGAAAAGCTTCCTACAAGGTACACCCAAAACTGGAAGTCATCTCCTCTTTTGAACTCTCACATCATTTGGTCACTTCTCTTTCTTCCCTCTCTCTCTCTAGTTGTTTGTCCTTCGGCTTCTTTCCAAGTTTCTTTTCCTCTATCTATCCCTTAAACGTGGAAGTTCCTTGGGATTCTGCCTTATGCCTTTTTTCTTATCGCTCTATTTTTTGAGAAATTTACTTTACTCCCAATGGCTCCAATTATGACCAGTAATCTGATGAGTCTTGTCTAGAGAAGCCTTCCTGAGATTCTATCTGGTACTTTTACCAAAATATTGAATATCTCTACTTGACCACCTTTGTAAGTATCTTAAGCTCAGTCTATGCACAACTGAACCCAAGACCTTTCCACACCAAATCTATTCCTTCTTCAGAAAATTTACGATCTCAGAGTAAAGCTACCATCTACCTAGTTGCTCAAGTTAGAAACTGAGGAGTCATTTCTTCTCCCCACTTTTCCTTTTCTGTCAACATTCAGTGAGTTACTAAATCATAACACAAGCTCCTAAATATTAAAAAAAAATTTCCACTTTTCTTCATGTGAATTGCCACTACCACAGTCCAAGCCATGAGCACCTTTCTCCCTAAACACCATCATGGCCTTTCCAATGGTTTTCCCCATTTTTCTATCCTTGGTCCTCCCTACTGTAATTTTCATAATGAAGAGTAATCTTCTAAAATGTAGAGTGACCTGCTTAATATTCTTGAATAGCTTCTCATAGAAGAAAAACATCCAGACTCCTCAAACTCAGCTTACAGAGCACTCTGTTATAACAGCTAACTTTGTTCTTGTGTATCTCCTTATTCTTCACTTGGCATTCTAAACTTCAACTGTACTAAACTGTAGTTCTTCACAGTGGTCATGCTTTACATCTTCAAGACTTTATCAGTTTTATATGTTGCCTTCTCACTCCACACCCCGGCTTTTGGCCCAGCTAATTCTATATAGTTTAAGAAGTTATTCTTGTAGAAGCTCCCTTCAGTCTGCATTCTTATGGTAGGATCCACCCCAGTATGATAACTGCATGTTTGATTACCATCACTTTTTCACTTAATAAATATTGAGAGTACACTAAGTAACTGGCACTGTATCCTTCCTTATATAGAATTTAATCAGTGTAGGGTATTGTGGCGGAGAAGGAAATGGCAACCCACTCCAGTATTCTTGCCTGGAGAATCCCATGGGCAGAGGAGCCTGGTGGGCTGCTGTCTATGGGGTTGCACAGAGTCGGACACGACTGAAGCGACTTAGCAGCAGCAGCAGCAGCAGGGTATTGTGGAAGCACATGTGATAGATGGTAGTGGCGCTTTAGTTGTTGTGTCTGACTCTTGCGACCCCATGGGCTATAGCATGCCAGGCTCCTCTGTCTATGGGATTCTCCAGGCAAGAATACTGGAGTGGGTTGCCATTTGCTTCTCCATGTATGACACATGGGATCCAAGAAATGCTTCTCAGAGACACGCTTTTTCACCTATTTTCTCAGTAGACTGAATCAGTGCTGATTTCATAATCATTTCTGAATTCTTTGAATTACCTAACATAATAGATGGTGGATAAATATCTAATCCCATTAACTGCTGGGTTTTAAACACATACAAAATGTTTTCACATTGTATGAGGACTCCAGGCAACCATGACTTTCTACTTAGCAGAGTTTTTCTTCGCTATCACTTTGGATATAATGGAGTATAAAAAGTGAAAAAGCAAACTGCTACCGTGAAAGATACGACACTTATTGTCAGAATACCATGGTTAATAATTCTGCTACTTTCTGAGTATGTGTCCTTTGTCAAGATCCTTAACCTCTCTAAGCCTCAGTTTTCTTATCTGAAAAAGGTGGTTATAAATTCAAATGAGATAAGAGAAAATGAAAGTATAACACAAAATGTAAAGGAGTATCCAGATGATATTATTATTACTGTTATTAGAAGGACTACAGATCAGGTCTTCCTGTTACTGGCCATCTCAGCTCTATAAACAGGAGTTCCAAATCTCCTCCTTCATCTTCCCTTTAGCACCTAAAATGGTGGCTTTTGTACTTTAATAAATACATATGCATGGGAATGTTTTAAAAAACAAAGATAAATACTGTATGATTTCACTTATAAGTGGAATCTAAAACAAACTAATGAATATAACAAAAAAGAAACAGACAGACATAGAGAACAAACTAGTGGTTACCAGTGGTGAGAGGGAAGAGGGAGGGGCAATATAAGGGTAGCAGATTAAGAGGTACAAACTACTACGTATAAAACAAACAAGCTACAATGATATATTGTATAGCACAGGGAAAATAGCCAATATATCATAATAGCTATAAATGGAGTATAACTTTTAAAAATTGTGAATCACTATGTTATACACCTGAAGCTTATATAATATTGTATATCAACTATACCTCTCTAAAATAAAAGTCAGATAACAAGTGTTGACAATGATTTGGAGAAATAGGATCCTCCTCTACTGCTGGTGATAATGTTAAATGATACAGCCACTTTGGAAAACAATCTGGCAGTTCCTGGAATGATTTAACATAGTTACCAGATGACCTAGAAATTTTAATCTTAGGTATATTCTCAAGAAAATATATGTCCACACAGAAACCTATAAACAAATATTTATAGCAGCATTATTAATAATAGCCAAAAGGCAGATAACCCAAAGAATGGATAAGCAAAATGTGGTACACCTACACAATGGAATATTATCCAGCCATTAAAAATACATGCTATGATAAACCTTGAAAACATAATACTAAATGAAAAAAGCCAATCACAAAAGATTATATATTATCCATTTATGTGAAAGTATATAATAGGGAAATCTGCAGAGACAGAAAGTAGATTAGTAGTTGTGTTTGGGGAGGACACAAAGATTTTAGCAACAAGACATGGGGTTTCTTTTTAAGGTGATGAAAATGTTCCAAAACCATGGCGATAGTTATTCATATCTGTGAATACAGCAAAAGCACTGAAATGTATACTTTAAATAAACAAATAGTTTGTGAATAGTATGGTATGTGAATAATAAATTTGATTTAAAACAAAAACAAAACACACACACACACACACACACACACAGATAAACAAGCCAAAAAATTTAACAAGTAAATATTAAAGGGACAAAAGAGTTAGAAATACCAGTCATTGAAAGTCTAGAATTTAGACATATGGAACAAAAAAATATCAGGCCACAATTTTTGAGAAAATGTTAATTGGAAGTGTAGGTGGCACAACACAGTAACAATTTGAATCATTTCTCAGTAAAATAATACCACGTTATGCTAAGGCATGATATCTGGGTTCAAGGACTAGGTTAGCTACTAACTTATCTACAGATACCCAGGTAGTCTGCCCACCCACCACTCTCATCTTTCAGTTTCTTGATCTCCTTGGCTCCTATGATCCTTTTTCTATCTTAGCTACACACTCACAAGGCCACAAACATCAAATGGCCACTCAATTCTGCCCAGCTATGCTACTATGCTTCTCTAGTATTGCTACAGACTGAATATTTGTATCTCCTCAAAGTCCATATGTAGAAATCCTAACCCCCAATGTGATGGTGGTATTAGGAGGTGGGCCTTTGGGAGGTGATTAGTTCATGAGGGCAGAGCACACATGGATGCGATTAGTGCTCTTATAAAAGAGACCCAGAGAGCTCCCTTGCCTTTTTCAGACACATATGAACCAAGAATTTAGCCCTCACCAGACACTGAATCTGCTGGCACCTTGATCTTGGACCTCTCAGCATCTAGAACCATGAGAAAAAAATTCTGTTTGTAAGACAATCTTTTGTCTCTTTTGTTGTTGTTATAGCAGCCTGGACGAACTAAGACACGTATGTCTGCCTTCTGTGTTCAAAATGACTATTTTTATATCTTCTCTTCACCTCTTAAAACTTTCATTCAAATGTTCCTTCTCCTACTGATGAACTGCAGGCAGAAACTCATCTTCTGATCACTGAATCCACGCCTGTATCTGCATCTCTACCTATACTCGCTGCCTTTCTTCTCATTACTATGTTTTATGTTCATGTTCCTAGGTCGACATTTCTACATATTCCCTGGATTCAATTCCTTCTCACTTTCTCAGAGACCCCACTTTTAAGATACACATTTTCTCTCTTATACAATATTTTCTCTCTCTACACTGGATCACTCCAATTAGCTTAAAAAAATACTTAAGCATCTCCATGTTTAAGAATTTTACTTCAACCCCACATATGCCATTTCTCAGTTCTTCTTCATAGTGAAGTATCTTGAGATATCCACAGAGCTACGTCCATTTCTTCACATCACACATACTCTTTATTGCACTTATCAAAACTCAGCAATCATTTATTTTACATTACCTCTCAGCATGTGACAGTACCATTAGCCATGCTTTGTCATTTTGGCTTTTCAAGTCACCACATGCTTTGGGTTTTCTTCCTATCTCACTGCCTACTCCTTCTCCATCTCCTTTGCTTGCTTCTTCTCCTCTATTTTACCTCTAATCACTGGAATGCTCTCTATGAACACACTTTCCCTAGGCAGTTTTATCTACTAATATATGCTGATGTCTCTCAACTTTGTATCTTTGGTCCCATATACAGAACTCAAAACTCACTTTAGATTTTTAATAAGCAGATCAAATGCAAGGCGAGCAAAATAGAAATACTCCCCCTCTACACATTTTCTTCCCAAGTCTTTACTATTTGGTAAATGGAACAGTGTTAGTTGCTCAGTCGTGTCTGATTATTTGCAACCCCATGGACTGTAGCCCACCAGGTTCATCTCTCCATGGCATTTTCCAGGCAAGAATACAGGAGTGGCATTCCCTTCTCCAGGGAGGGGATCTTCCTGACTCAGGGATTGAACCCAGGTCTCCTGCATTGCAGGCAGATTCTTTGGTAAGTGGAAAAATCATGCACTACAGCTCAATCAGTCCTGGGTGTTCTTTGGAAGGACTGATGCTAAAGCTGAAACTCCAGTACTTTGGCCACCTCATGCAAAGTGTTGACTCATTGGAAAAGACTCTAATGCTGGGAGGGATTGGGGGCAGGAGGAGAAGGGGATGACAGAGGATGAGATGGCTGGATGGCATCACTGACTCGATGGACATGAGTTTGAGTGAACTCCAGGAGTTGGTGTTGGACAGGGAGGCCTGGCCTGCTGTAATTCATGGGGTCATAAAGAGTTGGACACGACTGAGCGACTGAACTGAACTGACTGAAAACTCAATACAAAAATCCAGAAGCTTCTTTCTCTCACTCCTGTTATTTAAAACATCATAAAGTCTGTAGGTTCTGCCTCCAAATATATCTCACACCCAATGATGTGATTTATACCATATTAGCCAAAACAATGGTCATTCCTTCCTGGATTACCACATTCTGCTCCTACTCTTGCTCCCCATCCCCTATGGCCCATTTACCACATAACAAGTGGAACAAATCTTTATACAATAAACCAGATTGTATTACTCCCTACCATAAAAACTCCCTGTTGGTTTCTCATCACACTTTTAATAAATAAATTCCTAGCTTATGGGTAGATCCCCATGACCAATTCAAAGCCCTACATGCTTGGGCCCCTACCTATCCTTTCCAAGCTCATCTTGTTCCACTTTTTCTACCTTCCAGCTACAGCATTCTTAATGATGTTCTTTGAAACAGTCGAGTTCTTTCCTATCTTGGGTTTTTGCAATTGTAGTTTCTTTTATCTGCAATATTCTGATCCCCAGTATTTTCATGGCTGGCTTTTTTATGTCACTGAGGTCTCAGCACAAACGTCAACTCTTCAGAGAGGGCTTCCCTAACAGATCAATCTAAAGTAACCACTTCCTGAGGTCCTCTCACTTCACACTGTTTTACTTCTTCACTGCACTCACCATTATCCAAGTTTCCTTATACTGTTTACCTGTTTATTTTCTATCTTCATTAAAATATAAGTTCCATGAGACAGGAGTCTTGCATCTTTTTTAACCATAATATTCACAATGCCTGGCAAGTCCCCTAAAAATATCTCAGCAAGTCACTGACCTGAGCAAGTCACTCGACCTCTCTAGCTTATATTTGTGGGCTTACTATTGCTAGACTTACCTCTGGGTCTAGAGAATACGAAAGTAAATACGGTGTGGCTCCTTGAAAATCTCACCCATTTATCTCTTTTAAAATATTTACTGGAGGGGGCGGTCCTAAGATGGCAGAGGAATAGGACAGGGAGACCACTTTCTTCCCCACAAATTCATCAAAAGAACATTTCAATGCTGAGTAAATTCTACAAAACAACTTCTGAATGCTGGCAGAGGACATCAGGCACCCAGAAAAGCAGATCATTGTCTTCAAAAACAGTGAACCTCTCTGGGTGTCCCTCATTGTGGAGAAACTTTTCATCTTTAACCTAGATGTTTTATCATCTGTGCTGTATAGATGGAGAAGTCTTGAGGCTACTGTAAAAATAAAACTGAAAACCAGAAGCAGGAGGCTTAAGTCCAAATCCTGAGAACATCAGAGAACTCCTGAATCCAGGGGACATTAATCGATAGGAGCTCATCAAACGCCTCCATACCTACACTGAAACCAAGCACCACCCAAGGGCCAACAAGTTCCAGAGCACGACATACCGCGCAAATTCTCCAGCAACACAGGAACACACCTCTGAGCTTCAATATTCAGACAGCTCAAAGTTACTCCAAAACCATAGACATCTCATAACTCATTACTGGACACTCCATTGCACTCCAGAGAGAAGAAATCCAGCTCCACCCACCAGAACTCCGACACAAGTTTCTCTAACCAAGAAACCTTGACAAGCCACTGATACAACCCCACCCACAGCGAGTATACTCCATAATAAAAAGAACTCCACAAATTCCCAGAATACAGAAAGGCCACCCCAAATGCAGCAATATAACCAAGATGAGGAAGAGGAATATAACCAAGAGACAGAGGAATACCCAGCAGGTAAAGGAACAGGAGAAATGCCCACCAAACCAAACAAAAGAGGAAGAGATAGGGAATCTACCTGAGAAAGAATTCCGAATAATGATAGTGAAAATGATCCAAAATCTTGAAATCAAAATGGAATCACAGATAAATAGCCTGGAGAAGATGCAAGAAAGGTTTAACAAGGACCTAGAAGAAATAAAAAAGAGTCAATATATAATGAATAATGCAATAAATGAGATCAGAAACACTCTGGAGGCAACAAATAGTAGAATATTGGAGGCAGAAGATAGGATTAGTGAAATAGAAGATAGAATGGTAGAAATAAATGAATCAGAGAGGAAAAAAGAAAAACGAATTAAAAGAAATGAGGACAATCTCAGAGACCTCCAGGACAACATGAAACGCTTCAACATTTGAATTATAGGAGTCCCAGAAGAAGAAGACAAAAAGAAAGACCATGAGAAAATACTTGAGGAGATAATAGTTGAAAACTTCCCTAAAATGGGGAAGCAAATAATCACCCAAGTCCAAGAAACCCAGAGTTCCAAACAGGATAAACCCAAGGCGAAATACCCCAAGACACATATTAATCAAATTAACAAAAAGATCAAACACAAAGAACAAATATTAAAAGCAGCAAGGGAAAAACAGCAAATAACACACAAAGGGATTCCCATAAGGATAACTGCAGATCTTTCCATAGAAACACTTCAGGCCAGGAGGGAATGGCAAGACATACTTAAAGTGATGAAAGAAAATAACCTACAGCCAAGATTACTGTAACCAGCAAGGATCTCATTCAAATGTGAAGGAGAAATCAAAAGCTTTACAGACAAGCAAAAGCTGAGAGAATTCAGCACCACCAAACCAGCTCTCCAACAAATGCTAAAGGATACTCTCTAGACAGGAAACACAAAAAGGGCATATAAACCTGAACCCAAAACAATAAAGTAAATGGCAATGGGATCATACTTATCAATAATTACCTTAAACGTAAATGGGTTGAATGCCCCAACCAAAAGGCAAAGACTGGCTGAATGGATACAAAAACAAGATCCTTACATATGCTGCCTACAAGAGACCCACCTCAAAACAGGGGACACATACAGACTGAAAGTGAAGGGCAGAAAAAGATATTCCACACAAATAGAGACCAAAAGAAAGCAGGAGTAGTAATACTCACATCTGATAAAATAGACTTTAAAACAAAGGCTGTGAAAAGAGATAAAGAAGGCCACTCAGTTCAGTTCAGTTCAGTCGCTCAGTCATGTCTGACTCTTCGTGACCCCATGAATCGCAGGACGCCAGGCCTCCCTGTCCATCACCAACTCCCGGAGTTCACTCAGACTAACATCCATTGAGTCCGTGATGCCATACAGCCATCTCATCCTCGGTCATCCCCATCTCCTGCGCCCAATCCCTCCCAGCATCAGAGTCTCTTCCAATGAGTTAACTCTTCGCATGAGGTGGCCAAAGTACTGGAGCTTCAGCTTTAGCATCATTTGTTCCAAAGAAATCCCAGGGTTGACCTCCTTCAGAATGGACTGGTTGGATCTCCTTGCAGTCCAAGGGACTCTCAAGAGTCTTCTCCAACACCACAGTTCAAAAGCATCAATTCTTCAGCGCTCAGCCTTCTTGACAGTCCAACTCTCACATCCATACATGACCACAGGAAAAACCATAGCCTTGACTAGACGGACCTTAGTCAGCAAAGTAATGTCTCTGCTTTTGAATATACTATCTACGTTGGTCATAAATTTTCTTCCAAGGAGTAAGTGTCATTTAATTTCATGGCTGCAATAACCATCTGCAGTGATTTTGGAGCCCCCAAAAATAAAGTCTGACACTATTTCTACTGTTTCCCCACCTATTTCCCATGAACTGATGGGACTGGATGCTATGATCTTCGTTTTCTGAATGTTGAGCTTTAAGCCAACTTTTTCACTCTCCTCTTTCACTTTCATCAAGAGGCTTTTTAGTTCCTCTTCACTTTCTGCCATAAGGGTAGTGTCATCTGCATATCTGAGGTTATTGATATTTCTCCCGGCAATCTTGATTCCAGCTTGTGCTTCTTCCAGCCCAGCGTTTCTCATGATGTACTCTGCATATAAGTTAAACAAGCAGGGTGACAATATACAGCCTTGACGTACTCCTTTTCCTATTTGGAACCAGTCTTTTGTTCCATGTCCAGTTCTAACAGTTGCTTCCTGACCTGCATACAGATTTCTCAAGAGGCCGGTCAGGTGGTCTGGTATTCCCATCTCTTTCAGAATTTTCCACAGTTTATTGTGATCCACACAGTCAAAGGCTTTGGCATAGTCAATAATGAAGAAATAGATGTTTTTCTGGAACTCTCTTGCTTTTTCCATGATCCAGCAGATGTTGGAAATTTGATCTCTGGTTCCTCTCCCTTTTCATCAGGGAGTTCACGGTTCATGTATTGCTAAAGCCTGGCTTGGAGAATTTTGAGCATTACTTTACTAGCATGTGAGATGAGTGCAATTGTGCAGTAGTTTGAGCATTCTTTTGCATTGCCTTTCTTTGGAATTGAAATGAAAACTGACCTTTTCCAGTCCTCTGGCCACTGCTGAGTTTTCCAAATTTGCTAGCATATTGAGTGCAGCACTTTCACAACATCATCTTTCAGGATTTGAAACAGCTCAACTGGAATTCCATCACCTCCACTAGCTTTGTTTGTATTGATGCTTTCTAAGGCCCACTTGACTTCACATTCCAAGATGTCTGGCTCAAGATTAGTGATCACATCATCATGATTATCTGGGACGTGAAGATCTTTTTTGTACAGTTCTTCCATGTATTCTTGCCACCTCTTCTTAATATCTTCTGCTTCTGTTAGGTCCCTACCATTTCTGTCCTTTATCTAGCCCATCTTTGCATGAAATGTTCCCTTGGTATCTCTGATTTTCTTGAAGAGATCTCTAGTTCTTCTCATTCTGTTGTTTTCCTCTATTTCTTTGCATTGATCGCTGAAGAAGGCTTTCTTATCTCTTCTTGCTATTCTTTGGAACTCTGCATTCAGATGCTTATATCTTTTCTTTTCTCCTTTGCTTTTCACCTCTCTTCTTTTCACAGCTATTTGTAAGGCCTACCCAGACAGCCATTTTGCTTTTTTTGCATTTCTTTTCTATGGGGATTGTCTTGATCCCTGTCTCCTGTACAATGTCACGAACCTCATTCCATAGTTCATCAGGCGCTCTATCTATCAGATCTAGGCCCTTAAATCTATTTCTCACTTCCACTGTATAATCATAAGGGATTTGATTTAGGTCATACCTGAATGGTCTAGCGGTTTTCCCTACTTTCTTCAATTTGAGTCTTAATTTGGTAATCACACTAGGACCACAGCCTTGTCTAACTCAATGAAACCAAGCCATGCCTGCAGGGCAACCCAAGATCGGCGGGTCATGGTGGAGAGGGCTGACAGAATGTGGTCCACTGGAGAAGGGAATGGCAAGCCACTTCAGTATTCTTGCCTTGAGAATCCCATAAACAGTATGAAAAGGCAAAATGATAGGATACCAAAAGAGGAACTCCCTAGGTCATTAGGTGCCCAATATGCTACTGAGGCTGAGTGGAGAAATAACTCCAGAAAGAATGAAGGGATGGAATCAAAGCAAAAACAATACCCAGCTGTGGATGTGACTGGTGATAGAAGCAAGATCCAATGCTGGAAAGAGCAATATTGCATAGGAACCTGGAATGTCAGGTCCATGAATCAAGGCAAATTGGAAGTGGTCAAACAAGAGATGGCAAGGGTGAACATCGACATTCTAGGACTCAGCAAACTAAAAAGGACTGGAATGGGTGAATTTAACTCAGATGACCATTATATCTACTACTGTGGGCAGGAATCCCTCAGAAGAAATGGAGTAGCCATCATAGTCAACAAAAGAGTCCGAAATGCAGGACTTGGATGCAATCTCAAAAACGACAGAATGATCTCTGTTTGTCTGCAAGGCAAACCATTCAATATCACAGTTATCCAAGTCTATGCCCCAACCAGTAACACTGAAGAAACTGAAGTGAACGGTTTTATGAAGACCTACAAGACCTTTTAGAACACCCAAAAAAGACGTCCTTTTCATTATAGGGGACTGGAATGCAAAAGTAGGAAGTCAAGGAACACCTGGAGTAACAGGCAAATTTGGCCTTGGAAGGAGGCATGAAGCAGGGCAAAGACTAATAGAGTTCTGCCAAGAAAATGCACCGGTCATAGCAAACACCCTCTTCCAACAACACAAGAGAAGACTCTACACATGGACATCACCAGATGGTCAACACCGAAATCAGATTGATTATATTCTTTGCAGCCAAAGATGGAGAAGCTCTATACAGTCAACAAAACAAGAAGGCCACTACATAATGATCAAAGGATCAATCCAAGAAGAAGATATAACAATTATAAATATATATGCACCCAACATAAGAGCACCGCAATATGTAAGACAAATGCTAACAAGTATGAAAGGGGAAATTAACAATAACACAATAATAGTGGGAGACTTTAATACCCCACTCACATCTATGGCCAGATCAACTAAACAGAAAATTAACAAAGAAACACAAACTTTAAATGATACAATAGACCAGTTAGACCTAATTGATATCTATAGAACATTTCACCCCAAAACAATGAATTTCACCTTTTTTCTCAAGTGCTCACGGAACCTTCTCCAGGATAGATCACATTCTGGGCCATAAATCTAACCTTGATAAATTCAAAAAAATTGAAATCATTCCAAGCATCTTTTCTGACCATAATGCATTAAGATTAGATCTCAATTACAGCAGAAAAACTATTAAAAATTCCAACATATGGAGGCTAAACAACACGCTTCTGAATAAGCAACAAATCACAGAAGAAATCAAAATATGCATAGAAATGAATGAAAATGAAAACACAACAACCCAAAACCTGTGGGACACTATAAAAGCAGTGTTAAGGGGAAAGTTCATAGCAATACAGGCATACCTCAAGAAACAAGAAAAAAGTCAAATGAATAACCTAACTCTACACCTAAAGCAACTAGAAAAGGAAGAAATGGAGAACCCCAGAGTTAGTAGAAGGAAAGAAATCTTAAAAATTAGGGCAGAAATAAATGCAAAAGAAACAAAAGAGACCATAGCAAAAATCAACAAAGCCAAAAGGTGGTTCTCTGAAAGGATAAATAAAATTGACAAACCGTTAGCCAGACTCATCAAAAAACAAAAGGAGAAAAATCAAATCAATAAAATTATAAATGAAATTGGAGAGATCACAACAGACAACACAGAAATACAAAGGATCATAAGAGACTACTATCAGCAATTATATGCCAATAAAATGGACAACGTGGAAGAAATGGACAAATTTTTAGAAAAGTACAACTTTCCAAAACTGAACCAGGAAGAAATAGAAAATCTTAACAGACCCATCACAAGCACAGAAATTGAAACTGTAATCAGAAATCTTCCAGCAAACAAAAGCCCAGGTCCAGATGGCTTCACAGCTGAATTCTACCAAAAATTTCGAGAAGAGCTAACACCTATCCTACTCAAACTCTTCCAGAAAATTGCAGAGAAAGGTAAACTTCCGAACTCATTCTATGAGGCCACCATTACTCTAATACCAAAACCTGACAAAGATGCCACACAAAAAAAGAAAACTACAGGCCAGTATCACTGATGAATATAGATGCAAAAATCCTTAACAAAATTCTAGCAATCAGAATCCAACAACACATTAAAAAGATCATACACCATGACCAAGTGGGCTTTATCCCAGGGATGCAAGGATTCTTCAATATCCGCAAATCAATCAAAGTAATACACCACATTAACAAATTGAAAAATAAAAGCCATATGATTATCTCAATAGATGCAGAGAAGGCCTTTGACAAAATTCAACATCCATTTATGATTAAAACTCTCCAGAAAGCAGGAATAGAAGGAACATACCCCAACATAATAAAAGCTATATATGACAAACCCACAGCAAACATTATCCTCAATGGTGAAAAATTGAAAGCATTTCCCCTAAAGTCAGTAACAAGACAAGGGTGCCCACTTTCACTGCTACTATTCAACATAGTTCTGGAAGTTTTGGCCACAGCGATCAGAGCAGAAAAAGAAATAAAAGGAATCCAAATTGGAAAAGAAGAAGTAAAACTCTCAGTGTTTGCAGATGACATGATCCTCTACATAGAAAACCCTAAAGACTCCACCAGAAAATTACTAGAGCTAATCAATGAATATAGTAAAGTTGCAGGATATAAAATCAACACACCGAAATCCCTTGCATTCCTATACATTAATAATGAGAAAGTAGAAAAAGAAATTAAGGAAACAATTCCATTCACCACTGCAATGAAAATAATAAAATACTTAGGAATATATCTACCTAAAGAAACTAAAGACCTATATATAGAAGACTATACAACACTGAAAAAAAGAAATCAAAGAGGACACTAATAGATGGAGATATATACCATGTTCATGGATCGGAAGAATCAATATCGTGAAAATGAGTATACTACCCAAAGCAATCTACAGATTCAATGAAATCCCTATCAAGCTACCAGCGGTATTTTTCACAGAGCTAGAACAAATAATTTCACAATTTGTATGGAAATACAAAAAACCTCGAATAGCCAAAGTAATCTTGAGAAAGAAGAATGGAACTGGAGGAATCAACCTGCCTGACTTCAGGCTCTACTACAAAGCCAGTCATCAAGACAGTATGGTACTGGCACAAAGACAGAAATATAGATCAATGGAACAAAATAGAAAGCCAAGAGATAAATCCACACACCTATGGACACCTTATCTTCGACAAAGGAAGCAAGAATATACAATGGATTAAAGACAATCTCTTTAACAAGTGGTGCTGGGAAAACTGGTCAACCACTTGTAAAAGAATGAAACTAGATCACTTTCTAACACCATACACAAAAATAAACTCAAAATGGATTAAAGATCTAAACGTAAGACCAGAAACTATAAAACTCCTAGAGGAGAAACACTCTCTGACATAAATCACAGCAGGATCCTCTATGATCCACCTCTCCGAATACTGGAAATAAAAGCAAAAATAAAAAAATGGGATCTAAATAAAATTTAAAGCAGGAAACCATAGGCAAGGTGAAAAGACAGCCTTCAGAATGGGAGAAAATAATAGCAAATGAAGCAACTGACAACTAATCTCGAAAATATGCAAGCAACTTATGCAGCTCTATTCCAGAAAAATAAATGACCCAATCAAAAAATGGGCCAATGAACTAAATAGACATTTTTCCAAAGAAGACATACAGATGGCTAACAAACACATGAGAAGATGCTCAACATCACTCATTATCAGAGAAATGCAAATCAAAACCACAATGAGGTACCATTTCACACCAGTCAGAATGGCTTCGATCCAAAAGTCTACAAGCAGTAAATGCTGGAGAGGGTGTGGAGAAAAGGGAACCCTCCTACACTGTTGGTGGGAATGCAAACTAGTACAGCCACTATGGAAAACAGTGTGGAGATTCCTTAAAAAATTGCAAATAGAACTACCTTATGACCCAGCAATCCCACTGCTGGGCATACACATCGAGGAAACCAGAAAGAGACATGTGTACCCCAATGTTCATTGCAGCACTGTTTATAATAGGACATGGAAACAACCTAGATGTCCATCAGCAGATGAATGGAAAAGAAAGCTGTGGTACATATACACAATGGAGTATTACTCAGCCATTAAAAAGAATACATTTGAATCAGTTCTAATGAGGTGGATGAAACTGGAGCCTATTATACAGAGTGAAGTAAGCCAGAAAGAAAACCACCAATACAGTATACTAACGCATATATATGGAATTTAGAAAGATGATAATGATAACCCTGTATGCGAGACAGCAAAAGAGACACAGATGTTTAGAACGGACTTTTGGACTCTGTGGGAGAGGGAGAGGGTGGGATGATTTGGGAGAATGGCATTGAAACATGTATACTATCATGTAAGAAATGAATTGCCAGTCTATGTTTGATACAGGATACAGGATGCTTGGGGCTGGTGCACGGGGTTGATCCAGAGAGATGATATGGGGTGGGAGGTGGGAAGGGGGTTCAGGATTGGGAACTCATGTACACCCGTGGCTGATTCATGTCAATGTATGGCAAAACCAATACAGTATTGTAAAGAAAAATAAAGTAAAAATAAAAATTAAAAAAAGTATTTACTGAATGTGTTTACTGTATACTGTAATATGTTCCAGTGTGTTGTGCTTAGTTGCTCAGTGGTGTCTAACTCTTTGTGACCCCATGGACTGTAGCCCACCAGGCTCCTCTCTTCATGGGATTTTCCAAGAAAGAATACTGAAGTGGGTTGCAGTGCCCTACTCCAGGTGAGCTTTTCAATCCAGGGATCGAACCCAGGTCTCCCACATTGTACGCAGATTCTTTACCATCTGAGCCTCCAGGGAAGCCTATATTCCAGGGACTGCCTAATCTCAGTGTTTAGTTCCCTCTTCAGTAAAATGGAGCTTTGTTAACCAAATTTATCTCACAGGTTGTATAAACAGGATGAGTATGAAAATAATGTACAAGATGGGAAGTGCAATAAAAATGTTACTTTATATATTGCTATTACTGCACCCGCCTCTGTCCTTTTGTCTGGTATTGGGCAGGAGTTAAAACAAGAGTCAACTGACAAAACCAGCGGTATAAATTCTAGTACTCACAGAAGGTAGTAAATACGAATATCGATTTCATAAGCACAGTGACCAAAACGTCTGGGGCTTGAATTCTTTACATGTGAGAGTAACGTGTTAATTTCCCATAATTCTGTTGCACAAACAACAATACTATTTATTCTTATGGAAAATTATTTAGTGGGGTCTGATCTCTCTCGGTGCGACCCAAGCTAATCTTTCCTCTCCATCATCCCATCTGATCTTTTATAGACTACAAGACACACACACACAGAGGCGTCGGGGACCAGGCGCAGGCCTCTCACAAGGACTCCTTCCTACACGATACGCCTGACACATGGTACCTGTGCAACAACAGCCCTCAATCCTTCAAAAGCACTGATCTGAAGGGCTTGTCCACGGCGATCAAAGCCGACAAGAAACAGGCGGGGTGAGGGGCGCGGGAGGAGGGAGGTGAACCTTCCAGTATCAGCAACCAATCCTGGAGCACACCTCCAATCACAGGAGCTTGCGAACGTTCATTTGCAGATATTCACCATCTGTACGAGTCTGCGCTTAATAAAATTAATTTTTCTGTCAGTCTTGACTGACAAACCTCTTCTTTCTTATCTGCGAGTACTCTGTAAAATGAGAGAAAGAAATGGAAGAGGAACGGAGAGAATAAAGAGAGACACGTGGGGTGAGGGATCAAACGAGTCAGAGAGACGAGAGAAGAAACAAACATCTGTGGCTGTTTTCCCAGAGCCCGGCAAAGGAGCAGACGTACGCTCCTTAGAGCGAAGGGGGCGGGAAGGCGTTCCTGGGCGCCACTGGAGGGGAAAGACCGCGAGAAACGAGGGACTAGTGCCGAAAGGGAGAGTAAAGACAAATGGGCTGTACCTACAATCCCTACAGCAGCTCCCGCTGCCCAGGGAGCGACGCGGGAGCACAGCAACCGCCGCTGGGCCCACGCGCAGCCCTGAGGCAAACGCTGCAGGTCGCCAGAGTATGGGCGGGGCTAACGCGAGGGGGCGGGGCTGCCGACTGCGGGCTGAGTTGACGCGTTTAATTGGCGTCATGGTCGCCCCATCCTTCGGAGCCGGAGGTTTCTGGGGTCCTCTGGAACCGCCTGGTGTGTTTTCAGTTTATTCTGCCCGTTCCATGTCTCTTCAGAGTATTGACTTATTGTGTTGTAAAAGTCCGGAGATGGAGTTGACCTCAGAGGGCCGATAAGCCAAAAAACAACGCCAGGGGATGCATGTGCCGGAAGTACCTTGTCAAAACTTTAGCCGGTGTTTCCCTTTACGTCTAGTACAGCCTTAAAAGGAGCAGTTTCTGGGGTTAGGACTGCGCTCAAAGTTCAGCACTGCCACTTTGTAGCTTTGGGACCACAGGCAAATATATAATCTCCCTGAGCTTTGGGGTTTTCTTCTCTGTAAAGGATGTGGTGGTGGTGTGAGAATAAATTGATAAGTGGCAAGTGTCTGGAACAGAACTTAATACAAAGTAAACATTCAATATCCTATTATCAGTGTAAAACCTTTGCTTTGTCTCCCCGCCCCGCCCCGCCCCGCCCCATGAAATCTTATGTGGAAACCTTCATATGAAATAGAAGCAGAACTGCCTTTTTTTTTTTTTAAACAGCTTAGTTTTTTATTCAATGTGTTAATAAAGAGGTTTAGTCAAAAAGACCAAAGCCCATGTCATCATCAGACTTCAGATTCTTCTTCCTTTGCTTCTACTTTCTTCTCAGCTGGGGCAGCAGCGGTGGATGGGGCAGGACCTCCTGCAGGTGCAGCACCGGCCTCCGGGGCAGGTCCACCAGCCCCCACATTGCAGATGAGGCTCCCGATGTTGACATTGACCAAAGCCTTTGCAAACAAACCTGGCCAGAAAGGCTCAACATTTACACAGTCTGCTTTAATGAGGGCACTGATCTTATCCTCCGTGACCGTCACTTCATCGTCGTGCAGAATGAGGGCAGAGTAGATAAAAGCGGTGGGGGCTGCCAGGCGCGGCGCTAGTCGCCGAATGAAGTGAGGGCCTCACCCCAAAACAGCCTTAGCTTCCTCTGAAGAACCGAGCACCTTAGCGGCAGCGGAGGAAAGAGCCAGAACTGCTCTTGAAGATGGGCCCAGAAAGTTTGGGTTCTCAGTGCCAAAGGTGGTCTTAAAGTTCCCTCTTTGGAGTCCCCAAGCTTCCTACAACATAGACAAAGACAAATTACAGAAAGTCCAAATTTCTTAGAAAGACAAACTCACCTTTCCTATTTTTTTTTCCCCTCTTTGATACTCCAAACCACTTTTTCTCCTGCACATACACACAAATTCCTTTTTGCCTCCATGTTTTTTCTTAAGTCCTTCGGTCTATGGGGAGTGTTCCTTTACCCCTTTTCTTATTTATCATTTAAGATTTTATTCAAATCACAACTCTTTCTTGGATGACTAAGAAATTATTTTATTGTAACCCCTTACTACCTTCAGCATGGTATAGGTAGTTCATTTTCTGTTTTCCGAAAGTCGGAAAATAAGGACTGAAGTCATTTTCTTCCTTGCTTTATAAGAGTAGACAAGGTCTTTTGTGATTATAGGGTTAAGGAAATCCTTTGGTCTCATGGTAGGAAAGGAAAAAGCAAGGAGATTCCCAAGGTTACTGGGATGAAGAACAAATGGTAAAGCTGGGAAGAAGGACCTTTGAGAGGAGCCTGCTTGCCTCCAAGACACTGCTGTAAGCCTCAGATGCCATGGACTGCTGGAGTTCAAGTGCTTTAGGGTTTACTGAAGGAAAACGGGAGGCATGTCAACAAATAGAGTTTGGGAATTCTCACTAGGTCAGAGGATTCAGGCTGTATTTAATTTTAGTAAACTAAAACATGTGTTATCACTTGTTCCCAAAATGGCAGGAAGCAGTTCCCATCTGTTACACAAAACTACATAAATTATTCATACGGAAATATAATATTCTGAAACGTTTCAAAAATAATGTCCTTCATTTACTTAAAGACAATATAATAAAAATTTAATAATAATCACTTAAAAACACCTAAAGAAACATCTGAAGCCTTTTTGGTAATTAAAAAAAAAATCAAGGATAAGTTAAAAATAAATTGGTTATATTTGCAACAATGTAATTAAAAGCAAAACAAAAAACAAAACAGAAAAACTTTTGAGGAACAAAGAGAACCTTAATCATGATAGCAGTATTCCCTAAGTTTGATAAGAAAGTAGTTTCTAAAATATCTTTTATATAAGTAGTTCTGTACTTCTGAAAGCACTTCAATAAAAACAGAAATTTGGCCAATGACCAGCTTGGTATGATTTAAGTGCCAACTTTCTTTCCCAGTCTTACTTCTCACTACTTCTCTTTATCAACCTTAAGTGTCAGTCATTTATTATACCCCCAGCTTTACTGTTTTCGAACTTCACTAATATACCAGCCCTCTACCTAGCTGTTCCTTTCTTTGCCTTATTCCCTAATATCAACTCATCAATCCAAATCATGTCCACTCTTCTAGATCCAGTTCACATATCATGTTTAAGAAGTTTTCCTCACTGAGAACAGTTTTGAATCATTCATTTGGATTACAGCTATTTGTACACATCTTAGTTCCTTGAAAGCTTTCTGAAGGCAAGTATTAGAGTCAGTCTCCCACTAGAATTCAAGTTCCATCTTGAATATATTCTTCATCACTGTGTTCCCCAGGATCTAGCAAAACTGTCACACAGTAGGCAAGTTACAAGTGTATTTTGAGTGAATGAATGAATGGATTTTAGAACATAAACTCCCTAAAGGCAGGGATTTATCTGTTTTATTCATTGAAAAATTAATATTTGAGTATTACAGGGTGAATAAGTAATTTTTGGAAGGCTTAGCATTCATTATATACAACAAAAAATCTTCAATCTATATATGTTCACAGAAGTCAAATATATTTATATTGCCTTTTACTCAATGAACTCAGTGGATGAGGTATCATTCTGAAAATAAGACATCCCCCAGACTGCAAAAGTAAAATTTAAAAGAATCAAACTAATATGGGTGTTTGCATTAATAGTAGTTTCATTTTTCTTTCTTGTGTTTTTCTGGGTTCTAGATCTTCTTTGGTGAAAATGTATTATTTTGTAATCAGACAAAAATAATCAATACTATTTTTAAAGAATGTAATGGGCGAGATCATTTGCAAACATATGACTGAGGACATTTTGAGAACACTCAAGTCCAGTCCATGTTATATGGAGTTAATACCAGAAAGGAAAACACAGGAAGGTGAAAATAACTTAAAAAGCAGAAACCTAATCAGTCTGCCTAAAGAGAAACAAACACTTTTCAGAGGAGAGGTTGACAGCACCCACCTTAGAAAAAAAAGGGTGTTGAAGAGTGCAAGTTTACAGTGTTTGCTTGGCACTGTCCTTGGAAGTATGAAGCCCTTGATGTGTACTGAATTCTGTTTCCCAACTAAATTCATAAGCTGAAGCCATAACCCCTCAATGTGATGCTGTTTGGACATGGAGAATCTGAGAGGTAATTATATTAGATGAGGTCATGAGGCTAGAGCCTTCATGGTGGGATTAGTGACTTTATTAGAGGAGACAACAGAGGGCTTGCATATTCTCCTCCATTCCCATCCCCTCACAATCCCCCTCCTCCCACCACCCTGTGAGAACCCAACGAGAAGGAGGCTATTAGTACCCTAGGAAGAGAGCTCTCATCAGAGCCTGGTCATTGCTGGCAACTCTCACATTTGACTTCCAGCCTCAGAACTGTGAGAAGATAAATATTGGTTGTTTACGTCACTCAGACTATGGTATTTTGTCGTAGTAGCCTGAGCAGCTTAGATGTACTAAGTGGACTAAAATCTAAACTGTTATGTGGCAGGTAGGTTTCTGATACTGAAAGAGAATCTCCTCGCTGATTCTGTTCATAACAACTTACTAAATGCTCACCCTGCTCCATGCCCTGTAAAAACTGCTGAGGATTCAAAGATGACCAAGATAAGGCTCCCACCCCTCAGGGGTTAATTTAATAGGCAACAAATCCATAAACTGAAAAAAGGACTACAAGTACTCTGATAGAAGTATGTATATGACACACCTTTCTTTCAGTCACCCAGAGGTTAGAGCAATGGTTTCCATCTGTGATGGGGTGGGGTAAGTTTGATTGGTTGAGTCAACAGCCTGTATCAAGTTAACTCTTGAGTTTACCAACCAAGAAAAGAGCTGTGCTTTACTTTGTGGTGACAAAACAAACCTGAGACTTCACAGTGAGTCCTGCAGAGACCAACACCTCACAGAGAAAGTGAAAGTGTTAGTCATTCAGTCCTGTCCAACTCTTTGTGACTGTATGGACTGTAGCCTGCCAGGCCTCTTATCCATGGGGATTCTCCAGGCAAGAATACTGGAGTGGGTTGCCATTTCCTGTTCCAGGGAATCTTCCAGACCCAGGAATGGAACCTGGGTCTCCTGCACTGCAGGCAGATTCTTCACTGAGCCACCAGGGAAGCCCACTGGACAGAGAGCCACAGAGATTTGGTTGTGGAGAGGTAGGCAACAAGTCACCCATGCTCTGAAAATGGCATATTGGCAGTCACTTTTGGGGATTTTCAACTATTTCTACACTCTGAATTTCCATTTCTAATTCTTTTTTGGGGCCTTGAATATTTACAACAATATTCTTATTTACTTATAGGAACTGTATTTTGTATTAGCAAGTATTCAAAGCCTGTTATGTTACATGGAGAAGAGTTACTGGTGAACATGGGAACCTGCACTAACTGCAGCACCCTTGGGTCTCCCATGCCTTTTGCTAAGTCCTAATCATCCCCACATCCTAGCTGAGGTCGTACTTTCTCTGGAGGCTGAGCCTAAGGTGCACCTCCCTGCTGATTTATGGGTTACTCCTGCTGTGAGCTCCCTGGCACCCCTGTACTTTCTGCATCTGGCACTTATCACACTGTTTTGCAGTCTCTTGTTTAATGGTCTCTGTCCTCAATCAGACTGTCAGATCCCTAAGATGATCTGAGATGGTAAGATCTAAGATGGTAAGAACATTAGTCTTTATGATGTGCCTGGGTCACATCATGTTTGTTGGGTGACTCTCGTTTCAGAGCCTGTGAAAGTAGAGGACCAGAGGAGCATTAAGTTTATGGTGCTATAACCAAGGCGCATCAGGCCAAGGAAGTCCACCTCTCTGAACCTTGGTATAAATGAGTCTGGTCCATGTTGAGAACATAAACACTAAGGGAACAGAGTCCCATAGAGGAACCAGAGTCAGGCTGACATAAAAATGAAAACTCTCTGGCTTCCTGTTATGCTAGATTAATAAAAATTAAGTTGGTTTCGAACAGCTTGAAAGTCATGGCGGGAAGGGTTGGAAGAGTAGTCTGATGACAAGGTTATTTCATGACATCTTAGTCTAATAACTAAATGAAGGGTGAATGTACCCTATACTCACTTATTTCAGAGCACTTACAGCCCTTTTTACCAATTGTTCATATGTTTGTCTTTATTAAATCAGAACCTTAGGTAGTCTAATAACAACAGTATCTAAACATGATTATTCTAACAACTAGGCAGGAGCTGACCTAGTTTAGAGGAACTTAACAAGTGATACAAAAAAGCAGAAATGGTCAGTTGGTTAAGTGGGATAAAATGAGACTTTTGCAGATAAGACTTTCTTATCTTCTCTACTGGCACGTCACAATTCCTGAAATTCCTGCCATGGAAGTCATTCTTTTGGTTAAAGTTACATCTTCAGATAGTCCTTGTTAACCTGCAAGAATATGCTACTAGGTGATGATAACACCCAACACGATAGTACTTCTGGCTCTCAAATCTGGTCTTTCCATCTCCTGGGAATGTGAATGCTTAGCGAGAGAAAATACTTTTCAGCTGGGTGGGTGTGATTGTCACCAACAGAATGTGCAAGGAGAGATGTGTCTGCTGCCGCATCACTTCCTTAAAAATAAACTGCTTGTCTTGGGCTTCTTTTTTCTTCTTCCTGAATACTAGAAAGGGGACTTTTGTCCTAAGCTAGGGCAAAGCAGAGCTCAGGATGGAAGGACACGGGTCTCTGAATAAACCTCATGAGCAGAGTAACCCTGTCAGCTGGTTTTGTAAGAGGAAAATACATTTTTCTCTTTATTTTTCATTTCTTCATTATAGCAGCTTACATTACCCTGATTAATATGGCATTCATGAGGCTGAGATAGATTTAAAAATTAGCTATCTCTTACCTAAAGAACAGGAAGAGCCTGAAAATGTGGGTCACAAAAAAACAAAGGGGTGGGTCAGGGCACTGCTTGGGTAGAAGGAAACTCAGATGAGCCACTGAAATGGGGGGCTCTGTGAAGCTAACTAGGGGGATAGGATTTAGTCTTTGGCACGTGGACAGGTGCAAGAGAAAGAACCAATTAAAATATTTTGTGTACTTTTAAAAATTTTTGGTGGGAACAATCAGATATACTACTTCATAGAAAGACAGGTAAGAGAGACAGAAATGGAAAAGAGGCAGATTAAGAGGGAAGGTAGAAATGGATGAAGGATTGTGTTATGGTATTTAAAAACGAAAAGAAAAAAGGGCCCAAAACAATTCAAGCATGAGAGGTTAGGTGATCATGAATTATGAAACTGTGGTGGTAACACTAAGTCAGAGCAAGCTGTTGGCTAGCAAAACAGACACTGAAATTGAATTGCGGTAGTACACCAGAGTATCTACGTGTGCTGTAATTTGCCAGGCTCCTCTGTCCAGGGGATTTCCCAGGGAAGAATACTGGAGTAGGTTGCCATGCCCTTCTCCAGGGGATCTTCCTGACCCAAGGACCGAATCTGTGATTTCTATATCTACTGTATCGTAGGCAGATTCTTTACCACTGAGCCACCAGGGAAGCCCCAAGTATACATGTCCCTATACAAACTAATAGATAAAGATGAATAGTTATTTGAAGAAAAAAAATTAAGGAAGGGAGCAGGTTGGAGATGTAAAACATTACCACCATCCCGGTAATAGCTAAAAATGCTGTTTAAAAAAAAAACAGCCACACTCTGGTTCTGTTAATTTACACTTAAACACTAAATATGTCAATATCCATCCAGATAAAACTAGTCTCTGCTAGTTGACAAAAGCAGGCACTGACAGCAGCCTTCTGAGGGCTGTATTCAGCATTCAGTCTTTTCACCTCTAAACTTGTATAGAAGTCTCTCCTTGATCTTCTTCATCTTTATTTTGTTCAGCTTTCTGGAGAAGTCTGGGGCCGAGCAAACCAATAAGTAGGCTTCCAACTGGGGCTGTGATGAGGATGGACAAAAATGCCACTGTCAACACATCCATTCCATATCCTTCTAACTGTTTCTCTCCATGTGATCTTGCTGTGTCCAAAGCCACAGATCCTATTGCAGCCTATGAAAGTTTAAAGGTAAAGTTGGAAGCATTATAAGACAAGCACACAGAAAAAAGGTGAATTGTGTTATCATTTGCAAAAACAAATGTCTTATTCTTTTGCTCAATTATGAAAGTTCTCTTAGTCCTGTTTCAAAATGTACTGCAGTTGATTTTAGTGATCTGAAAGCTCTCCCTGCCCTTGCCAAGGGAAAGAATGATGATTCATATGTACCTATTTGCATAAGCCAAACTTACAAAAATATCAGGCAGATATATTTCGAAACACCAGGCAAATACAGACTTAGGATATTAATTAACTATAACAAGATTATACTAAATTCCTCCTGAATAAAGATGAAAGTTACTGGTCATCTCATTCTTTGATCTTTAGGAATTTGGAATGAAGAAAGGATAAGATGAAAAAATGCAGTGATATTTATTGGAAGATAGTGAAGTTCTAAATGAAAAAAATGTAAGAATATTGCTTCAGAGCCTAAACTAACTGTTAAACATCAAGAAACTTGAAAGTGTTAGGCACCTTTGAAACTTGAAGTTAATCTTATTAGGAATTTGATGAATTTTTTGCCTTAGGAGTTGGTGAAATGTTTTATTTAAAATTTATCTACTGGGAGGTATTATGAAAAATCTTTTAGAGACAAAATGAAATATTATCAGTGCCACAAGGGAAATATATATTAATCAACCTGGTTATCCCCTTATTTCACAGAACACAACAATGTTGATCTCCAGGACAACACAACAAAAGAGAAAATATCAGTGTGGATGAGACACAGTGGCAGAGACTACTAATTGCCCATGATATCTGAATGCCCCTTTACCCTTCTATAATAGAAGTGGCTGGGTTTTAGCTGGTCACATTGCTGTTCAAATAGAGACTTTTTATTTTTTCAGTCTTCTTTGCAAATAGTTGTAGCTATATATCTAAGTTTTGGCCACTGAGAGGTGAGCGAAAGTGATAAATGCTTCTTTTAATTGTTCCCTGAAAAGAAATGGACCTTACTATTTTCCCCTTGCCATTGGATGGAAATGGTGAAAGCTGGAATCATGGATGAAAGGCATAAGAACAGCAGTTACCTTGCCAGCTCTGGAATGGTCATTCTTGACCACTGGTTAGAAAGAAATAAAAAGTCTATCTCATTTAGTCCCCACGTTTGAGGGCTCTTTGCTATGGTATATCACCTTGTGCCAGAACTAATTCAACATTTCATGAATGCTCAGCAAGAACTGCGCACATTACAATATACATTTCCCTTTCAGTTCTCTGTTGTATGTGTAAATGTGTACATGTGTGTATGTTTAGGGGTTTGTATGTTTTCTAAGATGTCATTTAAAGTATACTTCTTATGGGTCATAGACAAAAATAGTTTAAGAACACTAATATGGAAAAAATATATAAGAAAGTCTTGTTTCTTGTGCAGTGGCAAAAGAAGAAAAAGGGAAATTCTATACAATAATTGCTTTGAGAACATGCATTATTCAAGACAACCTAGATAATTTCTCCTTAGTTTAAAACTTGTTTTCATAGCTAGAAAGTGCCATCCTTCAAGTTTTAACTTTAGAAACAAATTTTTCATACCAAAGCAACTAGAGTGATTATTTTTGCTCTTTTACCTGCTAAAGTTACCAGAGACAGTGTGGAGGTGGGAGACTGAGGGAGAAACTACTCTATGTACTGTACTAAATTAACCTCATAGCATTCTTAGTCACCATGTTTATGTCTCAGACTCCTATGAATGTATGATGGAAAGAAAAACTTCTCTGAAGCCACACAAAATCTGGCATATTGTTCCAGACCAGCATACACATCTCTCAAAGCTTCCTAAATTAACATCTGATTTTCGTTTCATGAAACGAGAAATTTATACACTTAAATAATTACAAAATAATCAAGGATGAAACAAGTAAGTCTCATTTCTTGTAATTAGTTGGAGAATATACAATACCATCAGGGATATGTTACATTTGCAACCAACGATGATCTGTACAGTTCTAATTTAATTAGCAATTACAGGTATGCTACCAAATACCTGGCAAATCCTTCCAAGCACCTATTGGTTAGTGCCTTGTTCACCGGCGTGCACAAATTTTGGGTCATATGATTGTTTGTCAGGAGGTTCAGCTGGTTTGGCAATTTTAAATATCAACTAATAATTGAGGAAATAAAGCATTTTCTGAGTTATTTCTCAATAAATCTTTCTCCATTATATATAAAGATGGTAGTCAAGCATAACTGATCATCAATCACATAGTTACATACATTTCAATACTAAGATGGGCTATGCTATTTATTGAAATGAAGAAAGTTAATAACTATCTCTGGGTTATTTAGAGAGCTCTGAGTGATAAAATTTCAAACTCTTCCTTTCTGCTATGTACGGTCTAGTAGTACAGGGATTTATTGGATTTTTAGTTGTACTCTGGTGATCTAAAGAAATTTAAATGAGCTGTCATACTTATGAATCAATATACCAAGAATAAAACTTTTAAAAAGTAAATCAGTATAAAATCTTATCATAAATCAAACATCATATACTTATTTTCACCAAATTTGAACAAGCTCTCTTATTAAAAATTTCAAGATATCATATAGAAATAGGAATTAAAATCCATTATTACCTGGACTGTGGCCTTTGGAAGCCATGCAAAAGAAATAAATATCTTTTCCTTAATATTAAAACCAGCAAAACACACCATCAGATATGTGACTGAAATTCGTATTAATACTGCAATGCCCAGGGTGGCAACACAAAGACCTGTAAGAAATACTCAGTTTTCAGACATAATGAAATACTGAGGGGAAAAAACCCCTGAATCTCATAATTACTGATTCAAAAGTCTTTCAACAGAAGCCTAAAAACATTCAAAAAATTAAAAAGACAAAATGGCAAGATATAATTTATTAAAACATCAATATTAAGGACCAATCAGAGCACTTGTTTAAAAGAAGGTATTTCCCCTTGGTTTTTTAGTAAAATGCAAAAGAGTTGTTTGACCTGAAAAGAAACCAGAGTATTCCCCTAAAATAAAAACAGAAATTAAACATATTTAAATTTTTAAAAGGAGATTTGAAGGTTATTTTATGCTTTATAGCAAGAACAACACTTTCTTTCATGTGTTTATTTCTAAAGAATTTATACAATAATAACTGTACATGGCAGGATTTGGACTAGGTACTAGTACACAGAAATATAAATAGACTGCTTCTATGAATATCAAAGACAGAAACATAAACAACTAATTAATATACTATAAGGTAAATACAGTTTAAACATACTGGTAAGAGGGCATAGGAAAATAAAACATTAATATTTTTAACAAAGTGGATGAGAATTCTTTACAGAGTATGAAGAAGTGATATTCAAAATATTTATGAACCATTATGGATGCAATGAGCCAATCAGAACAGAGCTGGCTGGGCCCTGACCAATCAGAACAGACATCAGCACTCTACATCTGTTTCATCATACTGGTGTGTATACTGACAACCCATTAGCCCTGGTTGTCATACAGCTATATTCAATCAGCATTTAGAATTCTTTGCTAGTAAAGTTAAGTTCATCCTGATGTGCAAAATAAGGGATTGTGACTTGGCCACTGGAGGCTACTGGACCTGAGAAAGCCACAGCTAAAGTGACTGCTAACTAGCAGGGTAATATTTTAAAAAGTAACTTTGGTTGAGTATTTACTCTGTGCCAGGTTCCATAGTCAGCTTTAAGTGCACTACTTTATTAAATCCTTACAACCTGTGGGGTAATTAGTCTCATTTTACAGTTGAAAACAATGAAGTTCAAAAAGGAACAGAAAATTGAGAACAATTTTTTCAAGTTGAAAAGGCTTATAAAAGGGAAAGACATTGCAGGAAGCTCTAATGTAAATCTGCAATAAAGTTTTTTTTTTTTTTAACAGAAAAGTTTTGTAGCTTTTTGTTGGAGGATATTCTCTCAGGTTGGTATATTTTCAAAGGTATTTGTTGCTGAAGTACAAGGTACAAAAGAGATAATACCATTCCCAGGAGGGAACATTGAAGTTTGGGGAGACGATGATGAGGAAGATTGAGACATTGAGTTTAAAAGTTTTGTGGGACTTACGAGTGGTGATGTCCAATCAACCACTGGATATACAGATTTAGAGATAAAGATTTCAGAATTATATAGTTTATAATCAAAGTCACTTACTCCTTGGAAGAAAAGTTATGACCAACCTAGACAGCATATTGAAAAGCAGAGACATTACTTTGCCAACTAAGGTCCGTCTAGTCAAGGCTATGGTTTTTCCAGTGGTCATGTTTGGATGTGAGAGTTGGACTGTGAAGAAAGCTGAGCGCTGAAGAACTGATGCTTTTGAACTGTGGTGTTGGAGAAGACTCTTGAGAGTCCCTTGGACTGCAAGGAGATCCAACCAGTCCATTCTGAAGGAGATCAGCCCTGGGATTTCTTTGGAAGGACTGATGCTAAAGCTGAAACTCCAGTACTTTGGCCACCTCATGTAAAGAGTTGACTCATTGGAAAAGACTGTGATGCTGGGAGGGACTGGGGGCAGGAGGAGAAGGGGACGACAGAGGATGAGATGGCTGGATGGCATCATTGACTCTATGGACGTGACTCTGAGTGAACTCCGGGAGTTGGTGATGGACAGGGAGGCCTGGCGTGCTGCGATTCATGGGGTCGCAAAGAGTTGGCCACGACTGAGCGACTGAACTGAACTGAATCAAAGTCACTGAGCGCAGATGAGCTTGGGAAAGTGATAAAGAGTGAGAAGCATAGGAGCCATATATACTGTAAAGACTCAAAGGGCACTAGAAAATACAAAGTTTCAAACTTCAATGTGAAAGTGTTTTAAAGAGGTTAATAGCATCAAATGCTGATATGAGATCAAGTAAAATAAAGACTCATAGGTATTCAGTGGATTTAATAACATAACCTTGATAAGAGCAAGGGTTGGCTGTATATTAGGGCAGAAGCTAAACTTAAATGCACTGAGGAAGAGAAAGAGAACTGAAATGGAAAAGTGGAATATAGGTACCCTTTTGGATAAGTTTGAAAGGAGGAAGAAAGAGATAGAATGGTAGGTGAGGAGAGCAGTGAAAGGAGAAAGGATGTGTGTGTGTGTGTGTGTGTGTGTGTATATATATATACATATATATATGTACACATATCCTTTATAAATATATATGTGTGTACTTATTTAAATTTTGATTGTGATAAAATATACTTAACAAAAATCACCATCTTAATCATTTAAAAACTTACAGTCCTGTAAGTATCAAGTTAAACATTCATATTTTTGTGCAACAAATATCCAGAATGTTTTCATCTTATAAAACTGAAACTCTGTACCCATTAGACAACAAATTCCCATCTCCTCATTTCCAAGATCCCTGGCATCATTCTACTCTGCTGCTGCTGTTGCTGAGTCACTTCAGCTGTGCCCGACTCTGTGCGACCCCATGGATGGCAGCCCACCAAGCTCCCCTGTCCCTGGGATTCTCCAGGCAAGCACACTGGAGTGGGTTGCCATTTCCTTCTCCAATGCATGAAAGTGAAAAGTGAAAGTGAAGTCGCTCAGTCGTATCCGACCCTCAGTGACCCCATGGACTGCAGCCTTCCAGGCTCCTCCATCCATGGGATTTTCCAGGCAAGAGTACTGGAGTGGGGTGCCATTGCCTTCTCCGTCATTCTATTCTATATTTCTATGAATTTGACTCATATAAAGAAAATCATACAGTATTTGTCTTTTTATGATTGGCTTATTTTATTTAATATAATGTCCTCTAGGTTCATCCATGCTATAGCATGAATCAGAACGGGATATTATTTCAAGATAAGAGAGATTAAAGTCCGTTTAACTTCTGAAGAAGAGGAAACTATGACAAGGCTACTTGATGTATGAAAACAGGGGAAGAATCTATGCATGAAATTCAGAAAGAGGTGGCAAGGACAAGGAGCCCCTGTATGGATGAAAAAACAACTTGATGCAAGGAAAGGAGGAAATAATGAGTACATGTGCGTAAATTAATTTTTAAATGAAGTGCTATGAATTAAGAGTTTTAACATGATGGCTAGCAAATGTGTGGGCTTCCCTCGTAACTCAGTTGGTAAAGAATCTGTCTGCAGCACAGGAAACTCAGCTTCAATTCCTGGGTAGGGAAGATACCCTGGAGAAGGAAACAGCAACCCACTCTAGCATTCTTGCCTGGAGAACACCACAGACAGGGGAGCCTGGCAGGCTATGGTCCATGGGGTTACAAGAGTCAGACATGACTGAGCGAATAACCACCACAGCAAATGTGTGAATGAATAAAAGAATGAATGAACAAACATTTCTATTCTATGGGTACATATTATTACATGTTATAGGACTCACTAGTTATCTTTAAGATTCTGGCTCTTGATCAGGGCAAGGCTACATGACCATTTTTACCCTTGGGAAACAGACCTGCATTTTACTGATGGTAGTCAGCAGTGTCACTTTTCTTTACGAGGAACAATATTAAAGGTGTAAAATTTACTGTCTTAGATTGACAAACATTATTTGCTAACCAACTACTCCGATAACAGGAATCAGTGAACACATACCTACTAAAGATATCTCAACTGAATATAGATAGAAGGAGTTGATTTTAGCAAAAGTAGTACTTTGAAATTCTTACCTATAGTTTCTGGTTTGAGAGCTGCAATTGACACCTCTGCTCCAATCAGTCCAAAGAGAAGGGGCTGAAAGATGTCCCAGGCAACTGCTATAACTTTTTCAACATCTGTCTAAAAGAAACACACACACACACGGATTTTCATTACATGAATTCAGAATTTCTAAGAATTTTACTAATTTGAAATTTGAGTCAATTTGACCTGCGACAGCCTTTACCTCTGTATTATCTATAAATGAGTTAGTTCAAAGGCAACAAAAAATTGCACAAAGATAGTTCTAATACAATTAAGATATTATGTGAGATACTTTAGTGTTGGTTTATACATAAGAGTGAATTATAGAATCTTACAAAGTAATCTTAGAACTTCTGTTTCTGAATACACAATCTGTGTATGTGCATATATTACAATGAGTATTATTACATTAATTGTATTCTTATTTCATTTAATAGTTAAAATTTTTGTTAATTTTCATTTAAAAATATGATTTAAAGGCTTAATATTTGCACATATATCTAGATACTCACCTCATAATTCCTGCATAGTAATCTGTGGTATGGAAATACCATAGTTTATTCAATAATTTCTTTATTTATAGGTCTTTGTTTCCAATTTTACCTTTATAAAAACATGTTGTTTATGGTTATCTCAAATTATGCACAAAAGCACAATCCAGGTATAACAAAGTGCTGCGCCAGTTATTAATTTATTGCTATTTGGCCCCTAATCTGCCTTTCCTTGTTTCTCTGCAGAAAATGGAGCTGGGCTCTATAAATAGTTCTCCTTTGCCAGCTGGTACCATATTAAAAAAGCAAAATGGCTGTCTCGGGAGGCCTTACAAATAGCTGTGAAAAGAAGAGAAGCGAAAAGCGAAGGAGAAAAGAAAAGATATAAGCATCTGAATGCAGAGTTCCAAAGAATAGCAAGGAGAGATAAGAAAGCCTTCTTCAGCTATCAATGCAAAGAAATAGAGGAAAACAACAGAATGGGAAAGACTAGAGATCTCTTCAAGAAAATTAGAGATACCAAGGGAACATTTCATGCAAAGATGGACTAGATAAAGGACAGAAATGGTAGGGACCTAACAGAAGCAGAAGATATTAAGAAGAGGTGGCAAGAATACACAGAAGAACTGTACAAAAAAGATCTTCAAGACCAAGATAATCACGATGGTGTGATCACTCACCTAGAGCTAGACATCTTGGAATGTGAAGTCAAGTGGGCCTTAGAAAGCATCACTACGAACAAAGCTAGTGGAGGTGATGGAATTCCAGTGGAGCTATTTCAAATCCTGAAAGATGATGCTGTGAAAGTGCTGCACTCAATATGCCAGCAAATTTGGAAAACTCAGCAGTGGCCACAGGACTGGAAAAGGTCCGTTTTCATTCCAATCCCAAAGAAAGGCAATGCCAAAGAATGCTCAAACGACTGCACAGTTGCACTCATCTCACACGCTAGTAAAGTAATGCTCAAAATTCTCCAAGCCAGGCTTCAGCAATACGTGAACCGTGAACTCCCTGATGTTCAAGCTTGTTTTAGAAAAGGCAGAGGAACCAGAGATCAAATTTCCAACATCTGCTGGATCATGGAAAAAGCAAGAGAGTTCCAGAAAAACATCTATTTCTGCTTTATTGACTATGCCAAAGCCTTTGACTGTGTAGATCACAATAAACTGTGGAAAATTCGGAGAGAGATGGGAATACCAGACCACCTGACCTGCCTCTTGAGAAACCTATATGCAGGTCAGGCAGCAACAGTTAGAACTGGACATGGAACAACAGACTGGTTCCAAATAGGAAAAGGAGTATGTCAAGGCTGTATATTGTCGCCCTGCTTATTTAACTTATATGCAGAGTACATCATGAGAAATATCAATAACCTCAGATATGCCGATGACACCACCCTTATGGCAGAAAGTGAAGAGGAACTAAAAAGCCTCTTGATGAAAGTGAAAGAGGAGAGCGAAAAAGTTGGCTTAAAGCTCAACATTCAGAAAACTTAGATCATGGCATCTGGTCCTATCACTTCATGGGAAATCGATGGGGAAACAGTGGAAACAGTGTCAGACTTTATTTTGGGGGGCTCCAAAATCACTGCAGATGGTGACTGCAGCCATGAAATTAAAAGACGCTTACTCTTTGGAAGTAAAGTTATGATCAGATAGCGTATTAAAAAGCACAGACATTACTTTGCCAACAAAGGTCTGTCTAGACAAGGCTATGGTTTTTCCAATAGTCATGTATGGATGCGAGTGTTGGACTGTGAAGAAAGCTGAGCACCGCAGAATTGATGCATTTGAACTGTGGTGTTGGAGAAGACTCTTGAGAGTCCCTTGGAATGCAAGGAGATCCAGCCAGTCCGTTCTGAAGGAGATCAGCCCTGGGATTTCTTTGGAAGGAATGATGCTAAAGCTGAAACTCCAGTACTTTGGCCACCTCATGCGAAGAGTTGACTCATTGGAAAAGACTGATGCTGGGAGGGATTGGGGGCAGGAGGAGAAGGGGACGACAGAGGATGAGATGGCTGGATGGCATCACCGACTCGATGGATGTGAGTTTGAGTGAACTCCGGGAGTTGGTGATGGACAGGGAGGCCTGGCGTGTTGCAATTCATGGGGTCGCAGAGTCAGACATGACTGAGCGACTAAACTGTACTGAACTATATTAAATATTGTTAGTAGAGAGGCTGAAAGCTATGACAAGAGAAGGTGCCCTTCCTGGTTTCTGTGGCTCCTCCTGCCAAGATCTTCCAGTACAAGGCTCCTGCAGCCTGGGTGTCTTCTCCAGTACCAGGCTCCTATAGTGCATGGGGCCGGCAGTTTCCCCAAGGCTATTTCTAGGGTGGTTTCATCCCCACCTCCCATGGGCAATATACCTTTCCATGTACCCTGATGGGTGGATTTCCTTTGAGTTAGAAGAGTAGATTTCTGGTAAATTTTGTAGGCAGTGTGCCATGGTGATTTCTCTGTCACCCAGTGACCAAGGCTCTGACCAGGTCTGGATTCTCAGCTCTGAGGTTGGGAATAGGGAGGTGAGAAGGGGAGGCAAAAGGGTATGGTTTATTTCCACCCTAGAAGTTTATAGCTGCTATTCCCCAATGGCTCACCAGGTAAAGAGTCCCCCTGCAATCCAGGAGACACAGGAGATGTGGGTTCAATCCCTGGGTTGGGAAGATCCCTTGGAGAAGGAAAAGGCAACCCACTCCAGTATTCTTGCCTGGGAAATCCCATGGACAGAGAAGCCTGGTGGGCTACAGTGCATGGGGTTGCAAAGAGTCATATACAACTGAGTATATAAGAACAGCACACATTCCTATATTTTTTAGGGGTCTCTTTACATCTTACAAGCGAACCCCTTGTTAACTGATCCCTGGGATGGTTAATAATAAACTTCTCTATTCCAGTTACTATGTGATTTCTCTCTCCTTACAAGATCCTGGTTGATATGAGCATAACTTTATAAAACTTAATTCAAACATCCTAGGGAAAGAATCACACAGTTGACCATGTAAAACTAAAGTGTCTGTGGCAAAGCAAACCATAAAAAAAATAGTGATAAACCAAGAGAAAATAACTGTACTATGTGTAACAGATAAGGAAAAATACCCAATCATTAAGAAAAAGATAGAGACCCTAGTAGAAAAATGGGCAATGCAAATATACAAGTAGTCATACAAGAAACACAAATGGCCTCAAAGCATGAAACTGAAACTCAGTAATCAGAGAAACACAAGTTGAAACAATATACCATATTTTGGGGGAAGGCATAACCACATTGGGAAAAGAAAAACTACAATGTAATATATTTGCACGATTGCAAGCACACTCAGCCTAATTGGTAGGAGAGCAAACTGACAATTTTGTTTTTTCTTTTGGAAGGCAATTTAGCAGTGCCCATTACAGTACCTAAGAATTTACGTTTAACAGACTTTTTTCAGTCAACATTACGAATCTATATTTTTGGTCCACAGTTTTACCCTTAAAATTACACATTTTCCATATCTGTATGGAACTCTGACAGAGGATTACATTGCTTCTCTATTTTCTTCATTATTATTTCTGATATGTTTATTAGGGTGAAGATTCTATTTCTCTTAGCTTATCAATGTTGAAAGACAGCATATGTGAGGGGTTCAGTTGATTTATGTATACAGTTCTATTTCTATATCATGAAAAAAAAGTTATGCTTCCATATCATAAGGAATCAGGTTCAAATTCTGCCACCCATTAACTGTAAGTCACCTGCCCTTAGCACCTCATTTTTCTCATCTGTAAAGTAGAGGTTTATATTAAAAGACATCCAAGATCCTTTGTCATTTAATGACAATTTCTAGTTTTGTCAAAAAATGTCCAATTGCCAACATTCCACATATCTTTAAATTTTACTTTTGAATTTAATCCTTAGAGTATATCATAGCTAAAGCTCAGACTTTAGTTGATATTTAGTTGTGAAGAATGAAATTTAACTCTATTAATCTTAGTTTTACTTAGGCTTTTGTTGACAGGACTAAATTGCTTAAGGAAAGTCCTCAAAAATATTTCAATATTTCATATATTCAGAACTCCAATGAGAGCAGAAGTCCTAAAGAGTGTTCCCTATCAAATTACTTTTATTTCTAAACTGTAGGCAAAGGCCATGCTTTGCTTTTTAACTGTAACACTTTAGAACTAATTGGATATGGGCTTTATCAGATATGGGCTTATATATTATGAAATTTTAAAAGGGGAGAAGAGTCACAATGTAGCTTTTTTTGGTGGCTTTTTCATAATTTAAAAACCAAAATAAGTTTATTTACAAAAGAGAATCAAGCCACAGAAATAAGATACTTATAAAAGAAGATGAGCTAGGGAATTCCCTGGTGGTCCAGTGACTGAGACTCTGAACTTTCCTTGCCAAGAGCACTGGTTCAGTCTCTGATTGGGGAAGTAAGATCCCACAAGCTATATAGTGCAGTCAAAAAAAAAAAAAAAAAGGAAGAAGAAGATGAGCCAAAAGGAAAGAAGATTGTGTTGTCCATTAAAATTTAAGGCCACTTTATACATCCCTATGTACCAATGGTAAGAATCTTCAAAAATATAAATCACTTTCAAGGATGGACAAAAAGGAGAAAGTTAAGAGAAATGAAAGTTTCATCAGGGGTTAAATGTCTATCTAAGTGGATACGTCTCTTCTTAGAAGAACAATTCAGTATTCAGGACATCCAAAATAAAACAGAAAACAAACCCTCATAACTATAAAGGTCATCAAGAAGGACTGAATTTGAAAATAGATGAAAAAAATAGATGACAGAGGCTTAAAAAAGGTGAGTGCACTTGAATAAAATACAACAGATGGCAAGATGAATGATTAAATGGAAAACCAAGAGGAAAGTAAGAAATAACATCAGAAACTATAGGCACAAGTGAATTTTATAAAATACTTTAGATTTTCAAAGTTTAACTCAAAACTTAGCATTAGCATTTATTGCTATAGCAATAATGTAGTTGAGTTAAACTTTGAAAATCTATTTTATAAAATGTTTTTTACAAATGTTTACTAATGCTTCATTTCCATTTCCCCATAAAATAGCCACAGTTCTTTAGATGTTGTTATAAATTTCTTCATTAGTTTCTTCATTACAGTTGGGAAAACTGAGTATTAGAGAAGATAGGTGACCTTTGGGTGATTATGCAGCTCAAGAGTCATAGAACCAGGATCGGAAGCAAGGTCTCTGTTAAATTAAATTTTATGTTCTTTTTATAATACTGTGCTGCTCTGGAGAGTTCCTGCCACAAAACTGATTCAGTGAAGATTCGTTTTCCTTTCTTTAGGGCAACAGTTTGGCATATTCAAATGGTATGTTCTCATCCTTGCTCTGCCACTTACTGGCTTTGTGACGTTAGGCACTGTATCCAGTATTTCTAAGCCTTGGTGTCCTCATTTGTAAAATGATCTGATATCTACTTTTCAAGGTTATAGTAGGGAATAAATGTATGTAAAACTTCACTTGGAAAGAAATCTTTAAGGGGGAAAAAAAACTAGTTTGGAGGAAAGGTCCTAGTAAGAGATTCGTAGATCTGATCACATGAAAGTATCTTTGTGTTAAAAAATGAATGATATAAAAAGGCACAAAAAGCTAACTTCTTATTTATAGATGTGTGTATATGTGTATATATATCTTATAGGTCAATAATCAATGCATAAAAGACCTTTAGAAGGTAATGCATAAAAGACCTAGCAAAGAAAAATAAAAAATACAAGGGGCAAAGTATATGAAAAAATATGCTTTTGAACTGTGATGTTGGAGAAGACTCTTGAAAGTCCCTTGGACCACAAGGAGATCAAACCAGTCAACCCTAAAAAGGAAATCAATCCTGACTATTAATTGGAAGGACTGATGCTGAAGTGCCAATACTTTGGCATCTGATGCAAAGTGCCAACTCATTAGAAAAGACCACAATGCTGGGAAAGATTGAAGGCAGGAGAAGGGAATGACAGAAGACAGAAGATGAGATGGTTGGATGGTATAACTGACTCAATGGACATGAGTTTAAGCTCCCAGAGATGGTGAAGGACAGGGAAGCCTAGCATGCTGCAGTTCATGCAGTTGCAAAGAGTCAGACATGACTGAGTGACTGAACAATAACAATTAATCAAAGAAACATAAAATAAAACAAGATACCACTTTTTATCTGTCAGCATGGCTAAAGGTTATAAACAATAATCTTCTAAGCCAGTGGCTCACAAAATGTGGGGCTTCCCTACCAGCTCAGTTGGTAAAGAATCTGCCTGCAATGCAGGAGACCTCAGCTCAATTCCTGGGTTGGGAAGATCTGCTGGAGAAGGGATAGGCTACCCACTCCAGTATTCTTGGGCTTCCCTTGTGGCTCAACTGGTAAAGAATCCACCTGCAATGCAGGAGACCTGGGTTTGACCCCTGGGTTGGGAAGATCCCCTGGAGAAGGGATTCCCTGGAGTAGGGAAAGGCTACCCACTCCAGTATTCTGGCCTGGAGAATTGCATGGACTGTATAGTCTATGGGCTTGCAAAGAGTCAGACACAACTGAGTGAAATGTGGTCCCAGATTAGCACCATCAGTATCACCTGGAGACTTATTAGAAGTCAAATTCTAAAGCCTCACTGTAACTAAGTCAGAGATCTGGGGGCAGGGCCCAGAAATCTAACCCAGGAAGACTTCCAGGTGATTCTGATGCATGCTTAAGTCTGTGAAACTATTCTAAGCTGATGAGGGTGTAATGATAAAGGTGCCTCATATATTACCAGTAGAAGAGTAAATGCATACTCTTTTTACCATTCTCTGGAAAGCTTTTTGGTAATGTGTGTCAAAAACCTCAACACGTTCATATTGTTTGACCCCCCAAATTTCACTGTTAGGAATCTGCCCTAATGAAATGATGAGAAACAGAATTCTAGCATAATTAAAAATAGCAGAGAAGGGAAATAACCTAAATATCTAACTGTAAGGAAATGGTTTTAGAAGAATTATGGGGCATCTCTACGTGTGTGTGTATGAGTGAGTATGTGCATTGTGGTTTGTGTGTGTGTGTATAAAGGGATATACATAGGAGAGTAAACAGAGGTATATATGAAAAACAAGGTGCCTAGTTCTTTCACTGGGTTGTGGATTAACATTGACTTTATGCTGCAGGCAATTCAGGCAAAGTTAAGACACATGCACTCAAACAGATGCTCCGTTTTGGTTTATAGCAATCTTTTCTATATAACCCACATTATATTTTGGAAAATGGTGTTAACTGACACAGCAAAATCTGCCTTTCCCTCTTGGTCTTCTGTGTCCATAGCTAGTGGTCACTTAGAGTAGGGATCGGTGTCCCCCTTGATTTCCCTGCTGCTAAAACTACTGCTCTATTCCAAATGATATGGCTCTTTGGTTTTCAAAATCCTATCACTTATGAAGTGAGAGATTTAATTTTAAATCACAAAGTTTAGAAGTATGTTTTTAATATATTTGACATGTGTCTCAATTTGACTCAAATAGGTGTCAAAATATAAAAATGTGCCCCGTGCAATGATGCTGCAGCTGTACAATCAGGGTAGTACAAGTTGCTCCAGAGTCAAACGTGAGCTTAAACACCAGTGCCACTTTTAAATTTTGTGACCTTGACATTTTTTTTTAAAGTTCTTCTGATTTACAATCTCTATAAAATTGAAATGGTAATACTTTTTCAAAGTTTCTTTTGTGAAAATAAGTGAGGATATTCAGTGCCTAGTATAATGCCTTACACAATGACAATAACAGTCCTTAGCTCCTTTCCCTCTTTTTACCAAGGACAGTTTAATATAATGAATTGGTTGTAAATTGTTTGACAATCTGAAAAATTTTGAAGAGGTGAAAATAGAAAGCATTTTTCTGTAAAATTCAATGTGAAGAAACTTACTATAAGCATATTTGAAAATCTTCCTATTGAATAAATGCAAGTAAATAAGCTAAAATATTTCAGTAGTTTACAGCACTGTTGGCTTTAGGTAGAGAAATTGTAAATGATTTTTTTCTTTCCTTTGCTTTCTGACTCAGAAATAAAATTGATATTATTTTATATATAAACATTATAAAAAATTAAATTAAATATTTAAAATATTAAAATTTAATATAAAAATAAGTTTTATAATTTAGTATGAAATAGTAGTTTCATACTCAGAAATAAAATTGTTTTCTTTACTAATTTCTTTTATAACTGAAAGAGTAAAGGTTACCACTGAAAGAGTAAAGGCTGAGTAAAGGTTACCACTAAGAAGTTAAGGTTATGTTTGACAGAAAACAACAAATTCTGTAAAGCAATTATGCTTCAATTAAAAATAAATTAATTAAAAATAAAAAAAGAAGTTAAGGGACAGAGTCCAGTCTCAGCCACTATTTGGCTGCAACTCACAAGCAACTCCAAGTAAGAATGACCCAGCTGAACCTGCGATGTTGGAGAAGACTCTTGAGAGTCCCTCAGACTGCAAGGAGATCCAACCAGTCCATCCTAAAGGAAATTGGTCCTGAATATTCATTGGAAGGACTGATGCTGAAGCTGAAACTCTAATACTTGGCCACCTGATGTGAAGAACTGACTCATTGGAAAAGACCCTGATGCTGGGAAAGATTGAAGGTGGGAGGAGAAGGGGATGACAGAGGATGAGATGGCTGGATGGCATCACTGACTCGATGGACATGAGTTTGAGCAAGCTCTGAGAGTTGATGATGGACAGGGTAGCCTGGCATACTGCAGTCCATGGGGTCGCAAAGAGTCAGACACGACTGAATGACTGAACTGAACTTAACTGACATATGTCTAATTTCTTCATTAAACTGAATAGCATATGATCCTGTCAAGGTTAAATCTACAAAAATGTATCTTAAATAAATGGCAATCATCTAATTTCCATAATACTTATTAATAAAATGAATAACTGCATACTTATGGCTGGAGAAGGAAATGGCAGCCCACTCCAGTATTCTTGCCTGGGGAATCCCATGGAAGGGAGGAGCCTGGTAGGCTACAGTCCATGGGGTCGCAAAGAGTCGGACACGACTGAGCGACTTCACTTTCACTTTCTTTATGACGGAGTTTATGGTGGTTCAGATGGTAAAGCATCTGCCTGCAATGCAGGAGTCCTCATTTAGATCCCTGGGTTGGGAAGATCCCCTGGAGAAGGGGATGGCACTCCAGTATTCTTGCCTGGAGAATCCCATGGACAGAGGAACCTGGTGGGCTACAATCCACCGGGTTGCAAAGAGTCAGACATGACTGAGCGACTAACACTTTCACTTTCATATTCATAGCTGATTCACACTGTTGTAGAGCAGAAACTAATATAACATTGTAAAGCAATTATCCTCCAATTTGTAAAAAAAAGTTCTATCAAAGGACTAAAAAAAGAAAACAAATCTTAATGATCTTGAAAATGGGAAAAAAACACAAAGTAATTTTTTTTTTTTTAACCTTTTGCCTGTGCTGCACAGCATGTGGGATCTAGCGTCCTGACCAGGGATTGAACCGTCACCCCTGCACTGGCAGTGTGGAGTCTTAGCCACTGGACCACCAGGGAAGTCCCCAAAACCATGTTACAGAAAACAGGCATAAGCTTTTGAATACACTGGCTAGTGAATATATGATCCCCAAAACCATGTTACAGAAAACAGGCATAAGCTTTTGAATACACTGGCTAGTGAATATATGAAAAGATGATTAGTTTCACTCATAAAGAAATACAATTGGATCAGCAATGAGGTACATTTCTCACCCATTAGATTAGCACAGTATCTGATGACTGAAAACAGATCAGAGAAGTAGATTCTCTCATATGCTATTGGTGAGAACGTACATTGGTACAGTCTTTTTTTTTTTTTCTATTTTTTATTTTTGGTACAGTCTTTTAAAGGGGCAAATTGATATTATCAAAGTATCAATGTGCAGTCTTTCAAAGAGCAATCCTATTTCTAGAAACCTATCCTATAAACTCAATAATATGCTATAATTTGTTAAATTTCTTCTCACTGAATATTTAAGACGTTAGGATGTTGCATCATAGTTTAATTGGAAGCATTCTTTTTCTTTCTTGATAGCATGCAAAATAATAAGACTGGATAGTGTCCCTGCATTTATGAAATGTAGTATATGCAAGAGCATTTTATTGAAGCATTTTTTTTTTTTTTACCTTAGAAAATTAGAAACGATCCAATGTCTGTTAGAGGGAGAGCGAATAAATAGAGTATAGCACAACTATCCCCTAGAGAAGGAAATGGCAACTCACTACAGTATTCTCACCTGGGAAATCCCATGGACAGAGGAGCCTGGAGGGCTACAGTCCATGGGGTTGCAATGACTTGGACACAACTTAGCAATTAACACTACTACTAGCACAATAATATAATGTAATACTCTGCAGCACTTACAAAGGATAAGGAAGGCAGCTTGGAAATAGGACCAAGATATGCTTTAAGTAAGTAAATGAGTTTTAAGTAAAGACATTAAGTTACAGTTTTGTATATAAAGGGAAAAGCATGTGCATGTGTGAACTCAGGTACACGTTTACAAATGCATAGAAACTAGCTTTTCTGACGAAGCAATTTCATTAATTTGACGGTAAGAACATATCTGGAAAGAAAAAATTAATCTGATCAGAAAGTAATTATGAGCAGAAGAGCTTAAGATAAATTCACCTTTGTGCTGGCCCATCCTCTGCCTGCAAGGAAAGCTGTGACCAGCGTGCACAATCCTCCTGACCCAGGGAAACCAAAATACGTGCTGCTGAACACAGCCAGCACAGACAGCCCCAAGACCAGAAATGCTCTCTTCCACACAAGCTTCTCCTAGAAGAGGAAAAAGGGTGGTTAGCTCAGTTATTTCATGCAACTGATTTCTAAGTATTGATTTTCCCATATTCAGGACTTAGTAGAAAATAAATATGTCTGTGTCTGAGCACATTAAGTGTGTGACATAATATTTACTTTCTTTTCCTTAGTAAAAGTTGAGTCAGCACATGTATAAATGTAGGTTCCTGTCCCAGGAATACCAGCTATCCTTCTCTGCAGTTATCAAAGCAGAACTTCTCAGGCCTAAAGGCAACAGCAGAAAAAAGCACAAGGGCTTTGGGGACAGAGAGTCCGGGGTTAAAATTTTAGCTTTGGCACCACTGGTGTGTGTGTGGCTGGCCACATTACTTAAACACTCGAAGATTTTCTTCCTCTTTCCCACAAAGCAGTTACATCACAGGGATTCTGTGAAGGCTAAAGATATGTCATCTTTATGATTTTTAGGCTCTCCGTTTACTTTTTAATTTGATGCTTTCTTGGTTATTTCTAAATCTTTGAGTATCAAGAGGCTTAAAAGACTGTAAAGTGGGAGTCGTTTTTTGTTGTTGATTTTTAAAGTCTTAGAAATGTGCACCTCTTTCCTTTCACTCTTCCCTGTTCGGCCTTTCAAGCTTCTTGATCACTTTAGAAGGCAGGCAGGCTTCTAGAAGTATTTGGCTTGGAGGCATGCAAGCTCTGGCGGTGGATCACCTGGTTCATTCCCAGCTTCACTGCTTTCTAGCTGTGTGACCTTGCTTAAGTCCCTCATCTTTAAGCCTCAATTTCCTCATCGGTAAAATGGTCATATTAATAATACTCGTTTCATGAGTTAATGTATAGAGTGCCCTAGATCAGCACTTTACAACAGAACATTCAGTGACGATGGAAATTTCTGTATCTACACTGTCTGCAGTAGTGTTCTTTTTTTTTTTTTAACTTTATTACTGGAGTATAATTGCTTTACAATGTTGTGTTAGTTTCTGCTGTACAATAAAGTGAATCAGCTGTATGTATATACATATCCCCACCCTGTTCTATATCTGTGGTGATGTATAGCTAGTGGCTGCTATATTGAATAAGTGGCCCTTTTATTGTACATACCACATCACTTTCTACACAGGAAATAAGCTATTATTTTCACTTTATTTTTTATTTAATTAGAAAATCCTATAATTTTCCTTTATTCATTCATAAAATCTTTTACAGACAATTTCAAATGGAGTTTTTTGGAGCACAGTAAAAATTCAAACCAACATACATTCTAGTAATGATAGTGTTAATGTTCTCACTTAAAGTTCTAGGTTAGGTAAGTTTCTAATTCTATTCAAAAATGCTCTGAAATCTCAAAATAATGCCAGTTCTTATAGGGAAAAAAGACTTTTAATCTTTATCTATTCTAAGAGACTTAGGAGAGTAAAGGAAACAAAATCTTTGCTACTATTAAGAAATCATGATGTACAGTAAGGAACTTTGATATCTTTGGTGAGAAATATTAGACTATATTATGATGAGATGTTAGGTCTATTTGATAGTATTAGAATCTAACATATTTCAATATTAAAAAAGAGCCCCCAAAGCCATTTCATATCTTAATTTAGCTAAGTATCATGAATAATAGTAAAATTAAATTCAATAATTAAAATAAATACAAATATATGTATTAGAGTATTTTAGAACTGATGTTATTTCTTTTGCAGTAGAATTTGAAGCATACAGAATATAAGTTGGAGAAAAAAATTCCAGGACTGTCTTACAAACCTTACACATCTAACCCTCTTCATAAGCCTCATGGGCAGCACTGATATTGCAATGAGCAGAGTTAAAATAGTGAACTATTTTCTAAATCACATACTTCACATCAGCTTTCAGGAGAGTGTTCTAGAATGCTTCTCTAATGACATTTTACAGCACAACGTGCTCACAGATCATTTCTTACCTGGTCACTGCTTGGGAAATACTGAATAAAAAATCCAAGAACCAACCCAGTCACCACACCAATGATCACCTCCAAAACGCCTTTGAGAACATTAAAAACCGTGGAGCCTTAAAAACACATAAAAAGAAAAACTTCAGCCAGAATTCTAAATCCATAAACACACAGAGTTTAATCATTAACATAAAGCATATAATTACATACAAGGAAAAATTTACAGATATTTCCTGCTCTCCACATTCTTCAAGTGTCTAATTAAATGGGCCTATATTAAGGAAAGTATGCATATTACTGGAGATAAATTTTAAAATAGGCATAAGCTATGAGTTGTGCACCTTTGTCTTTGCTTACTTCAATATAAATTTATTTTATTATTTGCTAAGAAAATATGAAAGATAAAATTCACAAATCAGGGCTTTGTTCTATTGTATTATATGCATAGGCTGTCAGTAGACAGATCTAGTATTTAAACTTCCGTTTCAGAGCTTGATATTTTAATAATAAATGCATATTGATTTTAGTAGCTCTAATATGTATAGAATATAGTAACTTATAAAAATTATTAGTTAGTTGTGTCTGACTCTTTGCGACCCCATGGACCATAGGCTGCCAGGCTCCTCTATCTGTGGGATTTTCCAGGCAAAAATGCTGGATTGGGTTGCCATTTCCTTCTCCAGGGGATCTTCCCTGGCCTAGGGATCTAACTGGGGTTTTCTACATTGCAGGCAGACTCTACCATCTGAGCCACCAGGGAAGGCCCCATGGTAATGTAAGAATCTGGCAATTAAAGTAAAACATCTTTTCTCACTACAATGAGTGCAGGGGACTTACCCCTTCTCAAATATTATTTCTAAGAGTAAATCTGAAAATAAATTATTTTTGAAATTGCTCTTGGAAGAGCCTTTGTTGCTTAGGCTCTTTGAAATAACATAATATAGAGGTAAGTAAACTATACTTTCCCCCATAGCAAACAGGGTTTAGGAAGCTTTAAAAAAATCTTTGCTAGCACATTGTGCAGAAAATTATACTAAAACTGCTCAACATACAAAGCCCTTCTCACATACTGTCCTAAGGAAATGTGTACCAACTAATTATGTGATTTCTTGTTATTGTAGTTTCAGGTACAGAATACGCCACCCCAAAGTATTTCACTTTGGCATAAGGATTATTTTGAGCTGAAGGCAACTGGGAAGAAACAGATACAAGATAAGTTCTCTGCCTTCTCTCTATTTGCTTTTAAAAGCAGGATATGAATGTGTAAAGCTGTCCCTCTCGCCTCTCTATCAGGAAGGACAGAAGTTAACCACCAAGGCAACTGGGAACCCTAATCAGCCCAGGGACAGCACCAGAGGAATCTACATAACAAACTGCTAAATCAGCCCTTATCTAACCATAGGTTGCTCATGTATTTTCCTTTTCACAATTTGTTGCCTCTAAAAGCTCAAAGTCCTTTTCCTTTATCTTGCATTTCTCTACAAAATTATTGTTGTTTGCTAGGATGCTATAGAAACCCCAATTCTAACCATCCCAAGTTACTCAGCACCTTCTACTCCTGTGTGTAGGAATGATGCACAGGCTAATAAACTGTGTTTCTCTTGTTAATCTGTCTTTGGTCAGTCTGATTTACTGGGTCCCAGTCAATGAACCCAAGATCAGTAGAGGAGAAACATCTTTTCCTCCTCTACAGTTTCAATTATCTCTTATTTAAAAAAAAAAAAAAAGAGAGAGAGAGAGAGAGAGAAAATTCCATGGTGGCACAGTGGTTAAAACTCTGCACTTTCTTTGCTGAGGGCCTCAGTTCAATACCTGGTCCAGGAACTAAGCTCCCATAAGCTTCATGATGCAGCCAAAAAACAAAACGAAACAAAAACTTAACTGCCGGGGTCCAGCCCCGGTGGATCCAGGGTGATTCAAAGGTGGGGATGGAGTCAGCATCCTTGGAAAAATACATATTTAATTACAGATATATAGAGAGGTTAGAAACGGATAGTGTAGTAGGAAAATTAGTGGAGAAAAAGAGGCTGAATAACTTGGTTTACGTGGAATAGCATCCATGCTCCAGATGGGAATTCAGCCAGAAAAACGGGGAGCAAGAAAGAAGCGACATGGGGGAATCAGTCTTTCTGGAAACTGATCCGATTTCTTTATTTTTGGGTTTGCTTATACACCTTTTGGTACACATAGAGATGAATACAGAGTCACGTGGGGGTCAGCAGTCCTGACCTTTATCAAAATCAGGTGCTTCACATAAAAAGGTCTTAGAGATTTTACATCATCTTCTGGCCATGAGACCTGCTGAGATTTTATGATCCTTTCTTTCTGATAACCAAAAAACTTATTTCTTCCAAGGGTGTTTTTTCTTAAACCAGGCACCACCCTCCAAATAAAGTTACATGTGAGGGTGTAGTGAGTTCCAATCAAGAAAGGAATTTATTTAACCCAAGGTTAACATGATTAATCTTAAAGGTTAATACTTATTTCTCCTATATGCTTAAAGGTTAATACTTATTTCTCCTATATGCTAGTTATATTCATTATAAGGGCAGGGAACATGGAGATTTAGCAGCAAACATCAACCCAACAAATGAAAATCCTTTCACCAATGTTCCCCTTAAGATCTATTTAGTCTTAAGATAGTGATAAAGTTACATTTTTACATAGCAAGGACACAGTGATTTATAACAAAGTACAGTGATCTATTACAAATGAGAAAATTCATTAACTCAAAAAGTCTAGCATTGCTAACCTTAAAAACTACTATATTTCCTTTTCTATATTCCAAATACATTGATATATTTCCAGGTGCCTAAGATATGGAGGCCTGGCGGCAATCATTGACTCAACAATGAGAAAAGCCCTGTGCTAATTAAGACTTTCAAAATACTCCAAAACTCTCTGTGCTGTTTATGGTTGAGAGGTAGTAAACAATCATGTGTGTAGTGGCAGGAGTATGGGTAATCCTGTCACACAAGCTAGTCTGTCAGCAGAGAGGTTTGACCTGAGACACCCTTGTCACACCCAGGGCAGGGAATTAGCAGCAATTATTGACACAACAAATGAAAAAACCCTTCACCAATATAATTCCTAATCAGCCCACTATACTGACAATTTCCAACTTCCCAAAGGAATTTGCCTTTATTAAGTCTAAAACATCTCGTGCCTCTCAGGTTGGGAGGTTGTAAACAATCACATGTGGCCAGACGAACCTATACAGGTGGGCTAGATAACCTTCAGAGGAGTCCGTAAGCTGAAACACTCTTGTCATGCCCAGGAATTTTTATTGACTTGGAGCTGCACGTTAACTCCTTCTCTGAGAGAAATGGTGATGGGGGAGAGCCCCCCGTAAAGTCAGAGGTGTAGGCGAGAGCATAAAACAGACTCTGGTTTTGGGGTTAGATGCTCGGGAACAGGGGGTTTCCTGAGGCTTGATCATGCCTTTGCATATGCCAAGCCTCCTTCCTCATGACCTTTGCCATGGGCGGAGTTCCTCACGCTGGCCCCCGGCACTTAACCTCTGTAGTGATTTTTGTTTAGCAGGACAACTCTCTGTTAGGTAATGGTGTGACTGTTAAAAGCATCTAGCTGGGATAGTAGCCCAAGTCTTGAGCTAATATGATAAATAATTTACTATATATTTTCAATTTACTATAAATGTGTAGAAAGGAACCAATTAGTTTCAGTCTCTGATATAGTGTGTGCATGCATGCTAAGTCACTTCAGTCATGTCTGACTTTTTGTGACCCCATGGACTGTAGCCTGCCAGGCTCCTCTATCCATGGGATTCTTCAGGCAAGAGTACTGGAATGGGTTGCCATGCCCTCCTCCAGGGTCTGATAAAGTAAGTTCGTTTAAAAAAAGACTTCTTATGTCCTGCCTCTGGTAATTCTGATTTAGTAAATCTGACAAGGCTTGGGACCCACATTGTAAAGACACTGCAGGGAGTTTCCATTCAAAAGGCCTAAGGACCACACTTCATGTGGCAGGGCAGAGGGAACACAGCATTGCTGACTGCGAAGGTTGTTCAGGCTATCCACAGCCCCTAGCCCTGCAGACCCTCCTCATTGCTCTCCCTGCCCTGCTCTTGCCCATCCCCTGGGATTTTAATGCAAACTCTAAAGCCATGGTTTCCATTCCCAGAGGTTCTGATTTAATTGGCCTAAAGGTGGTAGTACCTAACATGAGTATTTTCAAAAACTCCCCAGGTAATACTAGTGTGCAGCTGAGGCTGACAATCATTATTTTAAAGGTGTATATATCAGGAAAACAATGAGAACATACTTCTGGATAGGTACAACAGAATTAAAAGAGACAAAGTATAGATCTGACTTAACAGGTAAGTGGGAATCCTTGTTGTATTTTTTTTTTTTTTTTTTTTGGCTGCACCACATAGCATGTAGGATTTTAGTTCCCCAACTAGAGATTGAACCCACACCTCCTGCATTGGAAGGGTGGAGTCTTAACCACTGGACCATCAGGGAAGTCCCCCTCATTGATTCTCAAATAGGAAGGTAACCTTATGAAAGCCATGTTTTGACAAGATCAATGTTCCCATGACATACGGCAGGGACTGTATATATTTGACAACTTTGGGGCAACAGGAAGAGATGAAGTTCTAGGTAATCGGCAGAAATCGTATGTAACCAAACGAACAAAAAAATAGGGACAATAACTACAGCAGGGTGGAGAGCCTGAAAATCCATGACCTTCTAAGAAGGTGTGTTCCTGTGAGATAATCTGAAGATAATTACAATTAAGCTACAACTACATTTTGCCAATAGTATGAAACCACAAATCTTATCTCCCAATCTTGGACATGGATTAAAAAATGAACTTAAATTTATGCTGCACCAAAGGAGAGTGAAAGTGTTAAATAATACTGGGAGAGAAAAAACAGCCTTCTTTTTTATTACTACTTAAAATATAATGTGTCCATATCAAACACTGAGTATTAAAAAGATACCCATTAAAATCATTTGCTGCTATTACACATAAAATGTTAAAACTGTTCCTGTTTTAGAAGAGTGCTGTTTCTTCCATTTGGCCTGCTCTCTGTCATTGCGCTCGTTGAAAATCTCATCCCTTGTGTGAGGTCTCCAAGACCGAACTTTCCCAGAGGCTCCATGCAAAAGTTGTTCTAATCCTTCTTTAAACTCTGAAAATTTGAATCTCCCCTTACTGAACTTACCAGACTGCTCGAGTAGTTTCTGTCTAGATGGTGAAGAAAGTAAAGACAGGAAGCTACTGGTCCTGTCTTAGGAATGGAACTAACTCTTGGGAGGTGACTTTTTCTGTTTTAAGTTGCCTTTATCAAGCAACTATGCCATGCTTGTAACATCATAACCTATGTCTTTAGAGCATGAGAGAACAGCACGTTGTGAATGGATCAGTGTACCTGTGGAGAAGGCCATGCCCAGGCAGGTGTTGAAGCCAGTGATGGCCAGAATGTCATCAAAGCTGCCAGCAGCCATGAGTAAGGTGGGGATGCCTTTCTCAACACCATAACCTCCTTCCTGCAAAAGGAGCATTGAAGGCACCACGACAGCTGGAGACACAGCACCTAAAACAAAACTAAGCAGGCAGTGCTTTAGGCATTTATGACAGCATCTTACTACTATTGCTGTTGTTATTAAAATTATAGTGCCCACTACTCTTTCAAAGATTATACTTTAGAAAACTATAGCCTTTCAGACAGCAGCAAAGAACCAAACCAGAAACATACACACACATACAAGTTCCACAGAACACTTTTTCAAATTGTGGCTATGGATAATCTACATTGGAATTACTTAGTTGCCTAAAAATATCTATTCATGAGTGTTATAAAAGACCTATTGGAGTTATGCCCCAGGAATCTTTTTTTAAAAAAGAAAAATGAAAAACCATTCATGGTATGACGTCTGAAAAACACAGACACAGACTTTTTGAATTGGAACTCACTAAAGTTAGGCATTCTAGGACTTTGTATGTAAAATAAAACAATAGATTAGAAGGAGAAGGCTGTAATGACACTGACTGTGATACTCATCATGGGAGCAGTAGAAACAGTAGAAAGCGTTTTAGAGAGCTTACGGCATGCCAAACACTATTTTAAGCATTTTATATATATTAAGCAAATTAATTCTCACAATAACTTCATGAAATATTTACTTACAATAATTATCTTCATTTTTGCAAATGGGTAAATTGAGGCACAAAGAGGTTAAATAACGTGACAAATAAGTTATTTGTGTAATGCAAAGTCACAGAGCTGGGATTTGAATCCAAGCCATGTAGCTCCAGGGTCGTAACCCTGAGAAGCAAGAATTTACTTCTTGTCTACTCACTAGCACTAAAGTCTTACTAAGTACTTTCATATTTATTTGCTTCTCATGGCTCTTAACCACATAATCAAAACAGTCTGGTGACAGAAGAAGGAGGAAAACAATGCTGAATGTTGATCACTGTTACTGCATTTTTTATTCTTTGTACAGACTCTCAGATGAGACCTGGCATGTCTCTCACTAACAAGGAATCACACAGAGGTAAAAGATCACGATTTCTTCAATAATTTATTATAATCACTGCAAAAGTGAGACATCTTTGCTCTTTCTGCACAGGTGCTCAGTTGTGTCTGACTCTTTGAGACTCCAAGGACTACAGCCTGCTAGGCTCCTCTGTCCATAGAATTTTCCAGGCAAGAATTCTGGAGTGGGTTGCTGAATTTCCTTCTCCAGGGCATCTTCCCAATCCTGGGATCAAACCCAGGTCTTCTGCATCGACAGGTGGATTCTTCACCACTTGCGCCACTTGGGAAGCCCATAAAGTTAGACATACACTATTACACATACTATACTTTGAAGCTAATATTTAGATTATGCTAGAACATCAGCTGAATAACTGATGCTTTTGAACTGTGCCATTGGAGAAGACTCTTGAGAGTCCCTTGGAGATCCAACCAGTCCATCCTAAAGGAAATCAGTCCTGAATATTCACTGGAAGGACTGATGCTGAAGCTGAAACTCCAAAACTTTGGCCACCTGATGCGAAGAACTGACGCATTTGAAAAGACCCTGATGCTGGGAAAGATTGAAGGCAGGAGGAAAAGGGGAAGACAGAGGATGAGATGGTTGGCTGGCATCACTGACTCAATGGACATGAATTTCAGCAAACTCCGGGAGTTGGTGATGGACAGGGAGGCCTGGTGAGCTGCAGTCCACGGGGTCCAAAGAGTCGGACACGACTGAGTGACTGAACTGAACTGAAGAACATCAGTGATGTACTTTCTGATGTCCTCAAGAAAATGCTATCATGTATTCTCCTGTAAGGAATCAGTGAAAGCACTAAAATGTCTGTGCATATTTTCATACAACAACAACAAAAAATCATGAATTACCCCAGCATGAATCCCCATTGCCATGGTAAACCCATGAGGAAGTAGGCCAGGACAGCAGATGTACACGCCTCTATGAGACAAGGACCCAAGGATAACCTTACACAAACACCCTTCAACTTCTTCAGGGCCTGAAATATAAACACAGACATATTAAAATAATTCTCTGAAGACCTGCAGAGATTATGACCTTAATTGCTTTTGTAATTAATGTGTACTCAGATCATCACACATTTTCTGGGAATGTTCTGCTTAGAACATCCTGTATTCTAAGCGTTTAGAGAAAGCTTATCTATTCCTCATAGCAGCCCTACAATACAGGTAATATCATTATGCTCATTTTGAAGATGTGCTTATGCAAAAAGGCACACATTAAAGTGCTTGGCCTCAGATCACGACATCAGTGAGCTGTGGATCTAGGTTTGCACCCAAGCAGGCCGCTTCCAGTGTCTGTGTTCATAATCCACACACTAGCTAGTTTAATCCTCTCAGGTTTAGCTTTATTTATAATCTGCGGTCCCCAAATGAGGCTTGGGTGAAAACCTTTATCCCCCAAAATATTCATTCCCACAATCAAAACATACATGTAAAAAGCATTAATAAAACCCATACTTGAGACTCATTCTATATACAAGGCAAGTTTCCTGAGCCAATTCTCAGCCCTAAAAACTTGCATGAGGCTTTGCCCACCAAAAATGACATCTCCTCTCTCTCAGGCATCATCTCTAACTACAGCCAATATCTCTGTCAGAGAAGTGGAGGATCTTTATTCTTGGTGTTGTCACCACACAGTAACTCCACTTTTCTCCAAGCAAGAAGAGGCAACATCTTCTGGAGTATTCCTGCATGGACTCTCTTCTTGTCCTGAGAATGTCATGCAGCATCCACCCCCATTCCCAAATCTCAGTGATTCTAAATACTGGCAGTAGTGAAGGAGCAAAATTCCTAGTCAATAATTAGAAATCTGTACTTCGTACATTTGAGTCAAGCCCAAGGCCAGCGCGGATCAGTATGACAGACAGGGCTATGCTTCTCAAAGCAGAAGACCACTTGTGCTTGATCTGTATGTTATCACTGATGACAGGGATATTTCTGATGAGAAAGCCAGCAAGCAGCATGCCTAGAATGGAGAGGTCAACAATTCTTTAGTTTTCAAATAAAGGCAGTAAGTTTTGGCATTTTAGCTATTAAAGAGACAACCCTATAATCCTAGGTAGGTAATATCAATACTTTCTTTTTTGCTTATTCATTAGGTGAAATTAGGTTAAACTTTTAACTAGAAAAATGAAAATAATATAATCAATTAGAGGAGCTAATGTAAGGTTTTAATATGCAGATTAAAACAACAGATTAGAATAATTAATAATTCCTAATCTGAACCTGAAAGGGAGAAACAGGATGCAGTATTTGGAAAATGTGATCAAATTCTAAATGTAAAAAAATTTTAATACAACGTCCAGTTTAGTCATCTCTGTGTAAACAGCAAATAGCTCGTGAAATTATTGGCTATGTCAGGTTACCAGAAATATCAATAAATACCTATATGGATTCTATTTTACCTTCACATAGTTTAATTTAAAAACACATAACCTGCTCTGCAAAGGCTTAAAGTGAGTTTTGATGAAATATGACATGCTCTGTCACGTCAGGTGGTAACTCTTTTTTCACTTAGCCATTCAACATTCACCAAATGCTTTCAGTGTTTCAGATACTATAATAGGCATTAGAGATATAATAATGAACAAAAACTGGGTACCACACCTCAACAAGCTTTCAGCCTCTAGGGGAGCAAGACAAATTGACAAAGTGACTTTTACAGAAGCACGAGGAGGCACTGTATGAGCTGAGATGAAAGGGGTGAGTCAGAAGGGCCCCAAGGAGAGGAAAAGGGGTGAAGAGTCTGAGGAGTTGAAAAACCTCTGAAAGAGACAGCAGTTTCTTCCAAGGTATGAAAAAGAAGTGTGACATTTTGGGAAGGGCAGGTAGCTGAGTGTGACTGAGTAGTTTGTGAAGGAATCCTGCCCTCAGTGATAATACCACATGTTGTACAAAGGGAAATACTTCTCCAGTAGATACTGTGAGGCTTCTAGCCTCTGTTCTCCAGCACTGCCCTCTTCTCACCATGCCCTTATAAGCATCACCCGTTAAATGACTGGACACATTTATGAGTGTTGGGATGTTTTGAATATAAGCTATGAGAACAGAAAAGAATCACCAGTGTACTTTTTTGTGACTTGCTCCTGATGCAGATAGGTAAAGAAGCACCCCTCCCAGGCATATTTCATTACTGACATTTCATCTGGAAGAGGTCTCTAAGTTCTGAATTCTGTGGTCATGGTCTTTCTAGAATTTGTGAAGGTAATAACTGGCCCACAATAACTATTTTAAAAAGAATAATTATAAGAATAATACATGCCTATGGTGATGGACAGGGAGGCCTGGTGTGCTGCGATTCATGGGGTCGCAAAGAGTTGGACACGACTGAGCGACTGAACTGAACTGAACTGATGGTAAAATTAAAAATTACTGACGAGGATAAAGTGACAAGTATATGCCCTACCTCAATTGCAACTTTTTTTTTTAATGTATTTATTTTTTTATTTTTTATTTTTTTAATTTTAAAATCTTTAATTCTTACATGTGTTCCCAAACATGAGCCCCCCTCCCACCGCCCTCCCCATAACATCTCTGTGGGTCATCCCCATGCCCCAGCCCCAAGCATGCTGTATCCTGCGTCAGACATAGACTGGCGATTCAATTCTTACATGATAGTATACATGTTAGAATGCCATTCTCCCAAATCATCCCACCCTCTCCCTCTCCCTCTGAGTCCAAAAGTCCGTTATACACATCTGTGTCTTTTTTCCTGTCTTGCATACAGGGTCGTCATTGCCATCTTTCTAAATTCCATATATATGTGTTAGTATACTGTATTGGTGTTTTTCTTTCTGGCTTACTTCACTCTGTATAATCGGCTCCAGTTTCATCCATCTCATCAGAACTGATTCAAATGAATTCTTTTTAACGGCTGAGTAATACTCCATTGTGTATATGTACCACAGCTTTCTTATCCATTCATCTGCTGATGGACATCTAGGTTGTTTCCATGTCCTGGCTATTATAAACAGTGCTGCGATGAACATTGGGGTACATGTGTCTCTTTCAATTCTGGTTTCCTCGGTGTGTATGCCCAGCAGTGGGATTGCTGGGTCATAAGGGAGTTCTATTTGCAATTTTTTAAGGAATCTCCACACTGTTCTCCAAAGTGGCTGTACTAGTTTGCATTCCCACCAACAGTGTAGGAAGGTTCCCTTTTCTCCACACCCTCTCCAGCATTTATTGCTTGCAGATTTTTGGATCGCAGCCATTCTGACTGGTGTGAAGTGGTACCTCATTGTGGTTTTGATTTGCATTTCTCTGATAATGAGTGATGTTGAACATCTTTTCATGTGTTTGTTAGCCATCCGTATGTCTTCTTTGGAGAAATGTCTATTTAGTTCTTTGGCCCATTTTTTGATTGGGTCGTTTATTTTTCTGGAATTGAGCTGCATAAGTTGCTTGTATATTTTTGAGATTAGTTGTTTGTCAGTTGCTTCATTTGCTATTATTTTCTCCCATTCAGAAGGCTGTCTTTTCACCTTGCTTATATTTTCCTTTGTTGTGCAGAAGCTTTTAATTTTAATTAGATCCCATTTGTTTATTTTTGCTTTTGTTTCCAGAATTCTGGGAGGTGGATCATAGAGGATCCTGCTGTGATTTATGTTGGAGAGTGTTTTGCCTATGTTCTCCTCTAGGAGTTTTATAGTTTCTGGTCTTACATTTAGATCTTTAATCCATTTTGAGTTTATTTTTGTGTGTGGTGTTAGAAAGTGATCTAGTTTCATTCTTTTACAAGTGGTTGACCAGTTTTCCCAGCACCACTTGTTAAAAAGATTGAAAAATATGGAACGCTTCATGGATTTGCGTGTCGCTTCGGCAGCACATATACTAAAATTGGAACAATACAGAGAAGATTAGCATGGCCCCTGCGCAAGGATGACACGCAAATTCGTGAAGCGTTCCATATTTTTCAATTGCAACTTTTGATCTTCATTCCTCAAAGGTTTGTTTCCACTGTTAAGGATTTTCTGTCCACTTTCAGAAAGTTCCAATACCTATTTAAGCATGCCTGTGTGTGTGTGTGCGTGTGTGTGTGTGTCTGTGTGCCGGACACAAATAAAAGCACATTTATATACCACTGTGTATTTTTTTCCTCATTTAATAATATATCCTGGACATATTTCTACTGAGGTGTGCACATACATACACACACACACACACACACGAGCATATGTTTATGCATATGTGTGTGTGTCTGTATTTGCCTTATAAGGGCCAAACCTTTATGTATTACCCTGATGATACAGATATGAGCTAGACCAACAGGGTCTTTGTCCACATGGAGCTTACATATTTGTAGGTTTGTATAAGTATATCCACAGGATAATTTCTAGCAGTGGAAATATTAAGCCCTAAGGTATAGGCATATTTCATATTTATGGATACTGATGAATTAGCAAGTCCAAAACATTGCACTAACCATATATTTTATTAGTATGTCAATTGTTTTTTACTGAAACTTGAAATGTGGATCTAAACCAGCCCTAAATTATGATAGCATGTAACTACCTGAAATCAAAAAGAATAATAATCTAATATGTTATGAGGCTTTCTTGGAATTTTAAGGTAGAAGGGAGCATTTTTTGTTCCCCAAATGAAAGTGAAAGTTTCCCTGGGACTCAGTGTCCTTTGCCAGTGGTCTGGGTTGCTGGGGCCACCCGACAGCAACTTGGCTGTGTCCTCTTCTCTCCTTTAAGCCCACGTGAGCCTCTCCCTTGGTTGTGGAAAAAAGAATACCTCCTTTGATGGAGGACTGTTATTCTTTTTTTCTTAATTTGTATTATGGAAATTTTTTTCAATAATAATTTGCTTCAAAAAATCTTGAAAGTAGATGGCCAAATAAGATTGGCCATGAATTGATAACTCTTGCATATTTAAAAATATTTCCATTTAAGAATAAAAAAGAATAATACTCCTCTATTAAGAAATGTGTTCTTTCCTCCACAACCAACAGAGAGACCCAAGTGGGCTTACAGGCCAGAAGAAGAACATTCAAATAAAAATCATCAGCACGGACCATTGGCAAAGGAAAGTGGTCCAGGGAAATTGCCTTCACATTAATTTTGGGAACAAAAAATGCACTTTCATCCTCCATTGCCAGCCATTATTTCTTCTTTAAGTCTTTAAAAAAATACTTATTTATGTATTTATTTTGGTCGTGTTAGGTGTTAGTTGCAGCACATGGGATCTTCAGTTGCAGCGTGTTGGATCTAGTTCCCTGACCAGGGATTGAACCTGGGCCCCTGACTTGGGAATGTAGAGTCTTAGACATTACACCACCAGGGAAGTCCCTCTAGCAATCATTTCAATGAGTTTTTGAAAATATAGAACAGGCAATTAGCATACACATCTGTCATAACAAGCCTTTATGAATTCAGATAATGTTCCAGTAACACATTGTCATAACAGCCTTTATGAATTCAGATAATGTTCCAGTTTCAGATCCTGGCCCTATTACAATAGTGATTTGAGTGACACTTAGTGGTAAAGAATCCACCTGGGATGCAGAAGATGCAGGAGACGTTGGTTAGCTCCCTGGGTTGGGAAGATGCCCTGGAAGAGGAAATGGCAAGCCATTCCAGTATTCTTGCCTGGAGAAACCCCACTGACAGAGGAGCCTTGTGGGTAACAGTTTATAGGATAGCAAAGAGTTGGACATGACTGAAGCAACTGAGCACACACTGCTACAATAAGAACTGGTAAACTTCTTTTTGTTACAAGTGTTAACACTGCCAAAAGGGACATCACATGTATCTGATGTAAGATACATCAGATATGTGACCTTTCAGAATAGTTTCAGTTACTCCAGAAGATTTCACGTGATCTCAAAGCCCAGGGATGTACCACTTGGCTACATGGTATATTTTGTTGTAATAACAGGCACAGAATGGGGAAAAAAGATGAAGTACAAAGCGCTTTTTCATGGATTCTGGAACAGCAGTCTCAACTTAGGTCGCATATTAGAATCACTTGGGGAGCTTTTAAAAATTCTGATGCCCAGGGCATATAGCGTATCAATTAATTCAGAATCTTTGGGCACCAGCTTTTAAAAAACTTCCTGAAATGATTCCTATGTGATTGAAAATTATGATTATTAGACTATATGAAAAACCTAAGAGAACTTATTGGGCTTCCCTGGTGGGGAAGCACGAGTCCTAGGTTTGATCCCTGAGTCGGGAAGATCCCCTGGAGGAGGAAATGGCAACCCACTCCAGAATTCTTGCCTAGAGAATTCCATGGACAGAGGAGCCTGGCTGGCTATAGTCCACGGGGTTGCAAAAGAGTCAGACACGACTAAAGTGACTAACTCTCTCTCTCTCTAATCAACTTATTAGAAATGTAAAATCTCAGGTCCCATCCTCAGATCTACTTAATTAGAAGCTGCATTGTAACAAGGTCCCAAGGTAATTTTTCTATGATAAAGTTTGAGAAACACTGATTTAGATATATGAGTCAGCAAACACTTCCTGCCGAGGGCAGATCAGATAAGAGACATCTTAGATTTTGTGGGCCGCAGGGTCTCTCACAACTTCTCAACTCTGCACTGTGGTGTGAAAATAGCCAGACAATACGCAGAGGAATGAGCATGGGTACATTCCAATAATATCTTATTTACAAAAGAGATGGATTGCCAACCTTTTATCATAGCACACAGGCATAGCTAGGGCTTCTCTCATAGCTCAGTTGGTAAAGAATCTGCCTGTAATACAGGAGACCCCAGTTTGATTCCTGAGTCGGGAAGATCCCCTGAAGAAGGGATCGGATACCTACTCCAGTGTTCTTGGACTTCCCTTGTGGCTCAGCTGGCAAATAATCCACCTGCAATGTAGGAGATCTGGGTTCGATCCCTGGGTTGGGAAGATCCCCTGGAGAAGGGAAAGGCTACCCACTCCAGTATTCTGGCCTGGAGAATTCCATGGAAGGTCACAAGAGTCAGACACAACTGAACGACTTTCACTTTCACTTCACAGGCATATCTAGGAACAACTCATTTTAACAACAATGCCATTAATAAACTTCAGAGAATAAAAAGCACTCATGATAAATAATATGAATTAAGCAAAAAAAGAAAAAAAAACCCAAACACAAAAACCCTGTGCTGCTAAGTCGCTTCAGTCACGCCCGACTCTGTGCAACACCATAGACAGCAGCCCACTGGGCTTCCCCATCCCTGGGATTCTCCAGGCAAGAACACTGGAGTGGGTTGCCATTTCCTTCTCCAATGCATGAAAGTGAAAAGTGAAAGCGAAGTTGCTCAGTTGTGTCAGACTCTTCGTGACCCCATGGACTGCAGCCTACCAGGCTCCTCTGTCCATGGGATTTTCCAGGCAAGAGTACTGGAGCGGGGTGCCATTGCCTTCTCCACAAAAACCCTGTAGTTTTACCTAACATTGAAAAATATATTAAGAAATAGTGCATGATAAGAGGTAAATAACTTTGACTTCCCTGGTGGCTCAGTGGTAAAAAACCTGCCTGCTGGTGCAGGAGACACGGGTCCTATCCCTAATCTGGGGAGATCCCACATGCCTCAGAGTAGCTAAGCCTGGGTGCCACAATTACTGAGCCTGCGTTCTAGAGCCTGGGAACCGCAACTCAGCTACTGATGTCCGGGTGCCCTAGAGCCCATGCTTCGCAACATAAGATGCCACCGCAATGACAAGCCCAGACACCACTAGAGAGCAGCCCTGCTTGTTGCAACTAGAGAAAAGCCTGCGCAGCGATGAAGGCCCAGCAAAGCCAAAAATAAAATAAGTGATAAATAATTCTCTTAAAGATGTAAATAACTCTAGTTCTTTTTATATTTAGCTTCAACTGCTGACCACAGAGGAGCTTCCCAGGTGGCACTAGCGGTAAAGAATCTGCCTGCAATGCAGGAGATGCAAGAGATGTGGGTTTGATCCCTGGGTCAGGAAGATCCCCTGGAGGAGGAAATGGTAACCCACTCCTGTATTCTTGCCTGGGAAACCCCATGGTCAGAGGAGCCTGGTGGGCTACAGTGCATGGGGTCACAAAGTGTCAGACATGACTGAACTGCTGCCGCTGACCACAAACTCAAAAGCAAATAAATTCATTGTCCTCGCTAACATAAAATAACAGAAAACAATTTGACTCAGGAAATGTGTGCAAATATATCTGTATGTGTAAAAGGTATGCAATTTTAAAATAAAAGTGATTTATGTATCTGTTAGAAAAGGACACAAAATCTCTTTTGTGGTAGAATGAAAGTAGTAAACTAAAATTTTATAACATAGAATTTTTAGAAGAAACATTAAAGATACAACGTCCAGTGTGAAAACTAATTTTCATGTGTATCATGTTTGGAAAGTTTGGATGCCCAATAATATGCTGATAAATGCTTAATAAGTAGGTGTCCAAAGAAGTGTGTGTATTTATATTTATATGTTTACAGATTTGTTATAAATTTTACTGATATAAAGGATGTACAGAATATAGTTTATAAATATACAACAGTCATCACTGTGTCTGACTCTTTGTGACCCCATGGACTGTAGCCCACCAGGCTCCTCTGCCATGGAATTCTCCAGGCAAGGATACTGGAGTGGGTTGCTGTGCCCTCCTCCAGGGGATCTTCCCAACCCAGGGATTGAACCCAGGTCTCTTACACTTCAGGCAGATTCTTTACCAATTGAGCTACCCAGGAAGCCCCAAATTCTATGTAGCCAATTGATTTTCACAGAATGCTCTCATTAGTTTTCACTGTTGAACTCCATATTCATAACCAACTATGGTTGCAGTTCAGCCATGAATTGACAAAAGCACATTACAAATAAATGCTTGCCTACTATCTGGTTTAGCAAAGAAGTCACTTATATCACTTATGAGTGAGTATAGCGATATCAGAAATATTGGTTGATAGTTTTGTTTATGTTAATGAATAAGATGAAAATGAAACAATGAAAATGCATGTTGGAACATCACTCACTTATCAATGATGTGAATGATTAATAATATATTAAGTCCTAATTTCTAGCACTTGCTGATTTCTGTCATATAGATATTTCCTCCATGGCTGATGTTAAGCTACCAACACAGTGTCAGAGAATGTGGATTTAGGAAGACAGTGAGAGGCACACCATTATATGTTATTTCCATAATCTCAAGCATAGATAAGAGGGATATTTAGTAAAATAATTAGGAAATGATCTGTTTTGAGTATTTATTGCTCTTGTTTTTATTGTAAGCTATTTCATTTAAATTACATATAATATAATTTTTAAAAATTGCTGTTTAGGGAATTCCCTGGCAATCCAGTAGTTAAAGACTCAGTGCTTTCACTTCTGGGGTCTGGGTTCAATCTCTGGTTGGAAAATTAAGATCCTACAAATGGCATGGCCAAAACATACACAAATAAATCAATAAAAATCTATTTTAAAATCTATTTAACAACCTGTTCACTGATCTTAAAATGTAACAACTGGCTTTTGTTTTGGCTCTACTACAGCAAATACAAAAATATTTTATATTTATCTCCCAAAGCTTTCCAAGCTACTGTATTTAAAATATGATTTACTCTGAAGAAAATAGGAAGTGTTTAGCACTTACCCAGAAGAGGAGGCAGTGGAGGTAATGTAGGTAACTTAATGAGTCCGAAAAGTTTACCTCCAGTGATGGCACAATAGAGTAGCATTATAATTCCAAACAAGTTTCCTCCAGGAAGACATTCACTGCCGGTAACTGACCAAACCACAGCCCACAGAAGAACCACCATAGTAGCTGAAATAAACCAGGAAAACTAGTTTCTACCAATGAGTTGTCATCTGCAGGTTTTAATATAATCCAATCATAAGAAAATGAATACATAATACAAATATTTATAATCACATGTAAGTTTTAAAGAACATCAGTAAAATAAACAATTGGGCAATTATCAACTGTCTTAAAAAATAGGATATTACCAGTGACTCTGAATCTACCTATGCACCCCTCTTAATCCTATCATCTACTTCCTTACACACTGTCAGAAGAAACTACTATTTTGGATTTTTTTACAATTCCCTTATTTTTTCTTGTAATTTTACCATCAATATTCACTAGTAAATAAAAAAAGAGAAACAGTCGCTATCTTTATCCTCTTCACGGAACATGAGAACACCCGAACAATCATATTCCAGTATTTTAGTATTCAAGTTCTGTTTTGAATTAAACTTTATCGTTTAATTACTGCTTTTCTATAGTCAATGTCTGTTTAGAATTACCCACATACTTACCTTTTTTGATCATCATTCATTATGGCATCTCAAACCTTTCATCTGGACAATTATTTTGCTGCCTAAAGTATTTTATTTTGGAGAGGCATGTCTATTAGAATGTGAGATATGTTTCCCTGTTCGAAAACCCTGTGTTCTACAAAATTAAACTTTGAAAACAGAAAGGCTCACAGGAAAAAGAATAGGGCAGACCACTCACAACTCAAAACTTGTGACCAAAGCACTAACAAAAACAACAATCCTAATAAAAGTACCAGCACAGTTATATCTCCACTAATATTTGTATCTCCCATAGTCAACCACTTCGTTGCAGACTTAGACCCTGGAACCAGGGAATTTCTGGGCTGTTCAGAGGTTAGGCCTTGGCACTTTCACTGCCATGTCCTGGGTTTGATCCCTAGTTGGTGAACTAAAATTCCACAAGCTGTGTGGCTTGGCCAAAAAAACAAAAACAAAAACAAAAACCCAACAACTGAAACCCTGGAAGCACACTTAGTATTTCAAGATGTAGAATCTTGATAGCATTTGCTCTAGATAGAAAGCAGTTTCACCAAAATCTGACCCAGACTGTAGTCTTTTCCATTAATCAAATGGTTTGTTGTTGAATTTTTTTTTAATTGGGGTAAGTCTTGGCAAATTCTTCATCTACACGTGGTCTCATTAGATACCTTCACATCATGGCAAGTTTAAGTGTTTGAGTCCCTAAGAGAACAGCTAACTGCCTGAAAAGAAGGAACTTGACCAGGATGTTCAGCTTTTAAAAATGTTTTATCTTTAAAGTTAGTAAAGCTTTATAATTGTAATACCTGATCTTTCACTTTGTACTTAATCTGCTACTGCTCGATTATGTTAAATATTAAGATGCCAGGAAAAATTATATACAAAAATGCAAACTCCATATTACAGCAACACAATTATCTATTTGCCATTGCATATAAACTAATTCAGAGATCAAATTGCCAACATCCATTGGATCACTGAGAAAGCAACAGAGTTCCAGAAAAACATCTATTTCCGCTTTATTGACTACACCAAAGCAATTCTGTTGTGTGGATCACAACAAACTCTGGAAAATTCTTAAAGAGATGGGAATACCAGACCACCTGATCTGCCTCCTGAGAAATGTGTAGGCAGGTCAAGAAGCAACAGTTAGAACTGGACATGGAACAAGAGACTGGTTCCAAATCCGGAAGGGAGTACGTCAAGGCTGTATACTGTCACCCTGATTATTTAACTTATATGCAGAGTACATCATGAGAAAAGCTGGACTGGATGAAGCACAAGCTGGAATCAAGATTGCCAGGAGAAATATCAATAACCTCAGATATGCAGATGACACCACCCTTATGGCAGAAAGTGAAGAGGAACTAAAGAGCCTCTTGATGAAAGTGAAAGTGAAAGAGGAGAGTGAAGAAGTTGGCTTAAAACTCAACATTCAGAAAACTAAGATCATGGCATCTGGTCCCATCACTTCTGGCAAATAGAGGGGGAAACAATTGGAACAGTGACAGACTTAATTTTGGGGAGCTCCAAAATCACTGCAGATGGTGACTGCAGTCATGAAATTAAAAGACGCTTACTCCTTGGAAGAAAACTTATGACCAATCTAGATAGCATATTAAAAAGCAGAGACATTATCAACAAAGGTCTGTCTAGTCAAAGCTATGGTTTTTCCAATAGTGATGTGAGAGTTGGACTATAAAGAAAGCCAAGTGCCAAAGAATTGGTGCTTTTGAACTGTGGTGTTGGAGAAGACTCTTGAGAGTCCCTTGGACAGCAAGGAGATCCAACCAGTCCATCCTAAAGGAAATTGGTCCTGAATATTCATTGGAAGGACTGATGGTGAAGCTGAAACTCCAATACTTTGGCCACCTGATGCAAAGAACCGACTGATTAGAAAAGAGCCTGATGCTGGGAAAGATTTGAAGGTGGGAGGAGAAGGGGACAATGAGGATAAGATGGTTGGAAGGCATCACCGACTCAATGGACATGAGTTTGAGTAAGCTCCCAGAGTTGGCGATGGACAGGGAAGCCTGGAATGCTGCAGTCCATGGGGTCACAAAGAGTCAGACTTGATTCACCAACTGAACTGATAAACTAATTCATATAGCAGAGCATACTCTATTACTTTTGGTTTTATTTATCTGGAATTATCTTTATTCTCATTCTTAAAAGATAGCTTTTCCAGGTATACAATTCTAAGTCGAGAGTCACTTTCAGTTCCTTGAAAATATTATTCTTTGGTTTTCTGTCTTTCATTATTGTTTTTAAGTCTAATTTTATCTGTTTTAGGGAATTCTTTTTCTTTGGTTGTTTTTAAGATCTTTTCCTTTGATTTTCTGAAATTTCAGTATATACATTAAGGAATGGTTTCCATTTGGTTTGCTTAGGATTTATCTTTTTTACCCATTCTGGAAAATTCTGTATTTCTTCAAATATTTTATCTCCCTCATTCTTCCTAGTCTCTGTTTCTGGAACTATGACTAAATGTTTATACCCTTTTCACATCACTAACCCTAGTTTCACATTTCCCATCTTTGTGTTTTTCACTGTACAGATCTATTTGCTAGTTAACCAATTTTCTTTTCACTTACTCTGCTGTCTAATCCATTTACTGTTTTAAATTTAAATGACTATACTTTATTTTTCATTTCTAGAATTTTAATTTGGTTCTTATTAAAATCTGCTCATTTTTACAGAGTTATTTGTTTTGTACTCATATTTGTTATTTCTTCTTTAACTTCTTTGTAGACATCAGAAATATTTTATATTCTATTTTCTGATAATGAAAACAGTTTGAAATGTTTCCTTGTGCATTTGTTTGTGATTTTTTGGTTGTTGTTGTTTGTTTGTTTGTTTTCTTGAAGCAATGAACTCTTCCTTGGAACTTTATCTTTAGGAATTTTTGGAGCCTTAGGTTAAATGAGTTTTCTCAGACAGGATCTGTATTTGTTTCAACCATTAGACACTACAATCTGGGACCACTTTTAGATATATTTTCAGCTGGAGGTTCTTTTCTGTGAATTTAGAGCACAAATCAGAATTGAAGTTACCCATTTTTAGGGGAGATTCTCCCCTCCCCCAGCCAGCACTACAGTTTAAACAGACAGGTTTAGTGACTGGGCCCCTTTGCAGGGCACGTTTACCTCAAATACACCATCACACTGGGTTCCAGTTTTGCGTGAGGGAAAATGACTTCTATGATACTCCTCCCAACCTGGGCAAACTCTAGCAAAGCCTCCTATATCCTCACAGTTCTCAAAATGAATCTCAAGTTCACTGGTGTTTTCCAAAAGCCTCTGGAGAGAAGGCCAGTTGAGTGTTCATCTCTCCCAATTATACTTCGGTTTTGGTGTCTGATGACTTCCTGTTTTCTTGTCAGATAAAAGGCATATTTAAAAAGACTTAAAATATTGTTTTTAGATGTTTTCATTGGTATAAATGAGAGGATCGTTCTTTATCTACACACTGCTAGAGATCAAGTCCAATGTCCCCTTTTTTAAACCCCTACAGAATTGTTCCAGGTTTTCTAGGTTTATGATGCTATTACAAGATAACAAATAGGCCTTTAGAATTTCCCAACCAGCTATAGGGACTGAAATTTCTAACAGTTTTGGAAGTATAATGGGAAAGTAGAAATTGCCAGCTACTGAATTTTATTTTATCATAGGAAAAACCCAGTTTTATACTAAATTCAGAAAGGCAGAATTAAGAATTTTTTACTTCAATACTACTTTTTTAAGAAAAAAACCTATAATTTTCCTTTTCCTTTCTCATATTCATAATGAAGTTCTAAAACATAGTAAATGTATATTCATAAAGTTTCTCTGAATCATGTTTCATTCAGTTAATAATTTACTATCTATAATTTTGAAAAATAATATTTTCCCAAGTAAGATTTACTCCTTTAAGAAGAATACTTTGTGTACAGGGGGACAAAAGCAGTCTTGTGAGCCATGGAAGCAGAAGCATAGGAACACAAGTGAAAGCTGTTTATATACCATGAGTCCCCATTTCTCAGGCAGCTTTATAGACAATGATTACAGAATTAAAAAAAATTAGTCTCCCGGGGAATTCCCGAGAGATCCAGTGGTAAGGACTTGGTGCTTTCACTGCTGTGGCCCGGGTTCAATCCCTGGTCAGGGAACTAAGATCCCTGCAAGCCATGCAGGTTGGCTTGCAGAAAAAACAAAACAACCACCAAAACAAACAACAACAATCCCCTCCGAACCCCTCATCTTAAACAAACAAAATCAGTCTCCCAATCACATCACTCATGTATACCCCGCCCTTAGTGCAATCCATGTTTTTTGTACTGTAACTTTATCTTTGGGACTTGGTGGAGACTTAAATGTTTTAACTAGAAGTATGCCATTACTTGAACAGAGAAAGTTAAAAAAAAAATAACAAAAAGGACAGAAAGATTATTACATTATCTATTGCTTTCTCAACTAGTGTATATTTTGGAACCTAGTTTTCTTTACAAGTTTTAGATAAACTTTGAGGTTTGTTTCCTTAAGGTAGTCTAAAAACTTAACTAATTTCATTGAAAACATACTGGAGCCTGAAGTATCATATAACATATTATGCTTGGCTTCCACTATCATAGTTGAGAATGATAAAAATGTTTGTCAGAGCTCATAAATGAAGTATAACTATAAAGAAGTGAGTCTGATTTTTTAGTAAACTTACTTTGAGGTCAATATATTTATTGGGGGAGGCCATATATTTACTCTAATGACACTGTCATTACTCAGTGAAGTTTTTGAACCTGTCTTTAAATTTGTGTTTATAGACAAGTTTCAATTCCCTTCTCCTTTTTCCTACCATATTAGACACTCTCCAATATACATATAATAGACATACACATGCACGCATTCTATTTGAACAAAAACAGCATTACTGAATCTGGACATCCATTTATTTACCAAATTGATACAATAATGTTGAGATGCCTCCACATCATTCCTAAAAGACAAATAGATCCCAGCCCTAACAACATTCAAAATAGTGCTGAGATAATCTTTACCCCCCACGTTTTAAGAGCAGCAATAAGCTGAATTGGAAACTTAAAAAAATGATAGATTCATTTGAAGTCAAAACTGAGCTGTTTGCTCAAACACTACTGGCATTACTTAACAGTAATAAGAACTAACATTTACGCAGTGCTTTTCTGTTTGTAAGTGATTTCTCAATCATTTTTCTCCTTGGAAGGCTTACATAATCCTGTGAAATTCCTCAGATACAGAAAAGGTAGACGCGTTTGGTCTCTGATCTCTCCCTCTTCCTACTAGCTTCAACAGCGCCGTGACAACGGTGCTCTGGAAAGCCCTGGGTTGAAGGTGGTAGAGCATGTCATCCTGGGACCCTGAAGGACTATGGAGCAGAGTTACCTACAGTTATAAATTGTTCACCTTGTAGTTTTTATGTGAGAGAGAAGTAAATGCCTTTTTGCCCTTTAAGCCATATTATTTTGGAATTGATCGTTATAACAACTTTATCTTTTACCCTCTTGTTCTGAATTCATCCTTACCATGTACCTACCATTTGTTATTACTCTAGCCAGTAAACCACGTGGAGGACAAGCACGTGTTTGTCTTCGTCTTTGCGAATGATTTGGTTCAGCTGGTGTTTCTTGCATTTTTTCATTGTTATTCAGTAAGTTACTTCCTTCTGTTGGTTCATTTCCATCTACACCTCTGAGGTTCATACCTGTTTCCTGCTGTGTTTAAAGCAATTAAAAAATTCTTACAACTATGTATTTACTGTACCTTTTTATAGTTACTGAGCCATCACATCACAAATCAAATTCCCATTGCTAGAATCAAGGCTGACACTTTACAGGAGAAACAAACAGCTTCATTACTAGCTAACTGGTGAATGCTTGGAACAAGAACTATGTAAGGAGTACTTACCACTGAGTCAATATTTGCAGCATTATTGAGTCACATAAAATTTCATTATGTTTTTCAATACTGGGTTTAAAAATTAGCCTATTTAAAACACAGCTCAAGGCAATAGCTACTAAATATGTCAGAGTGATTCAAAAAGAGATAATCATCTGTGGTGAAAACAAATTCACATTCATTCATTTACTTGAATTTTAAGCAATAGAGAAAGAGGTGGAAGAAACCAGCATCATTCTAGAGGTTAGGCTGAGAACATAAAGTATCTCACAGGCTCTCCATGTAGGACCAGCTGCTGACTATCTGGGAAAACTGGTAACCACACCTACCATCAGTTTGGGGATTTAAGAAAGGAGAGAATTGTTAACTGAGTGACAGAGAATGAACAGAATACAATTCTGTCAAGGATTTGGAAATATACAGTCCCCACCTTAAGGAAGTCCCCACCTTAAAGGCCTGGCTTCCCTGGTGGCTCAGAGGATAAAGCGTCTGCCTGCAATGCAGGAGACCTGGGTTCGATCCCTGGGTTGGGAAGATCCCTGGAGAAGGAAATGGCAACCCACTCCAGTATTCTTGCCTGGAGAATCCCATGGACAGAGGAGCCTGGTGGGCTACAGTCCACGGGGTCGCAAAGAGTCAGACACGACTGAGCGACTTCACACACACACACACCTTAAGGAAATGGTTGGGATGTTTTACATTTGATCATACCTGGCTTCCTTGATATGACGAGGCTGTGTGATTCACCTCTGTGGATGGTTCTGAATCTTTGTGTGCAGCTCTTTTATCTTGATTCCTCATGATTTATAATTAAGAATAAGATGATATAGGGAAGAGGAAGAAGATCTGTTTTGAAAGAGAAAGAGTGTAGGTATAGAATAGCAATTTGAGATTTAAATAAATTATTTAAACAGCAATTTGAGCAATTTAAATGAATATACTTATATTTCCCCTTTATGAATGGCTAACATAGGTTACACTATTCTTAACTTTCAACTGAGTTTTGTTTTTTTGGATTACAATATATTTTCCTAATTCTTACCTTTTTACCTTTCTTGAAAAAGCCCTTGTTCACCATCATATTTTTATATGATTTCTTTCCCACCCTGCTTTCTGAGTTGTACTTCAAATAATCCTAGTAATATTTCTGTTTTATTCTCCTCTCTAATGGGTCATTTTGGAGTTGAAAAGGGGCAGGTAGCTTTCCAATACTGACACGAGGAAATGAGGCACCGAAGAGAAATCTATGGATTCCATCATATTCAGAGAAACTACAATCACTAATTCTTGCTTAGTTCTTATTTCAAAATTAAAGTAAAAAAAAAAAAACAAACCCACAGCACAATGATGGAGCAGCCACAATAAGTGCTAGGACAGTCTCTTGATAGTTACTTGGATAATGCAAATATCCTTTATTCTCTACAGACTTACAATACACCCCACACCCTGAAATCACTTATATGAAGTAACTAAAAAGACTGATAGGGCAGACCTATAATTGGTTTCAGAAACACCCACTTCAATGTCTCCCTTGGCCTCCCCTGCTATCTAGGCTGAAAAGCCAAATATTCCAATTCCTATCTACTTCAGCAGCTAGAGGTGCCCATGAGTCATACTTCCATGTAATGAGATATAAGTGGGAGTCCCTTGGGAGGAGTTTCATTCCCAAACAATACGAAAAGGCCTTTCGAGGATGATACTGTTTACTCTTTGCCCTCTCATATCATATTTCTTTCTCCTTCTCAGAATGCGATATACTACTTGGAGGGCCAACAGCCATCCTTCAACCATGAGAATAGAAATTCCTATACCCAGGATAGTAGACAAGTAGGGAGGAGCTGGTTCCTTGACGACATCATCAGTTGTTGCATCAGTCTTGGACTGCCAAGCTTTGGAGTAATTGTATAAACCACTATCAGTCAAGTTTTCTTTTTTCTATTAACAAAACTTATTCCTAATGCAACAAATATGATGAGTATTATAACAGAGGGACAAACTATAAGTTTTGACAGAACCAAAGAGAAAATTATGTGAGAGAAGGGAAAATCTAAGTCAATACCCATGAAAGTGTCTAATATGTGGTCAACATTCATGACCAAGGATTAATCAGGACCCCTGCCTCAAGGAGTCATTCTCTGTTTAACAAAATGCAAGATGTTTGCATTTAAAATTTCAAAGAAAATTATATTCTTTCCACCATCACAACCATCACCACCATTTTTCTTCCTCACAAAACACAATGTTGGTCACACTGGCATCTTGACCACTGGATCACCAGGGAAGTCCCCCTAACTGTTTTTTTTTTTTAATTGTTCATGGAAGTCTTTAAAAGTCTTTGGGCCCAGTGAAGTTTCAAGAGAGCTGTTTAGAATTCATCTGAGATGCTGGGTGTCTGAATTGGAAAAATTTTTAAGTGAGGAAATATGGAGAAACAAAATGGCTTCTCAAGGCTTCCCAAATGGCTCAATGGTAAAGAATCCACCTGCCAATACAGGAGCCTCAAGAGACATGGGTTTGATCCCTGGGTTGGGAAGATTCCCTGGAGGAGGAAATGGCAAATTAATCCAGTATTCTTGCCTGGAAAATCCCGTGGACAGAGGAGCCTGGCAGGCTACAGTCCATGGGGTCACAAAGAGTCGGACATGACTGAAGTGACTAAGCGTGCACATATGCAGATGGCTTCTAAGTAACTCAAAGTCATTCACAGTTTGATGGAATAAGAAAAGTTGGAAAGGCCTTTGGAAATTATCTTGTCCGATCTCTTTCATATTTAAATAAGAAAATTAAAGCCTGGAGAAGCTAAATAATTTTCGTTAATGAATACAGCTAGTATCTACCAAGCTCCACAGAAAAGCAATAAAAATTTGTGAAGTGCGATAGTTCTTTAATCTATGTCTCTGACTTTATGTCATTTCTACCAAATCACTGCATTATTCTACTCATATATACCCATAGTTTATTATAACTTTGAAAACACATTTTACAAGTAAATAAAATTATTTCAACGTTCTATCATATTATGTTCAGCTTTACTTTTTTCCAATGTTATAAATGTTACAAACAAATTTTTTACTAATCCATTTAAATTGCACACCATTGGCAACAAAATAAATAATATAAGAACTTTTATTTTATTCTCTTGACAAATATTGTTTATATATTCTGAATGATCAGTTAACAGGCAGGTGAAAACTTGCCCTTAACTATGCCTTAAGATTTTAAGAATTAAGGAACTTCAATTTAAAAAATCCAGTTCAAATGAGATGCTTTGAGAGATTTTTGTATATCACAGAATCACACTGAGAACTAGAAAGGCAAGGTACAGTCTAGATAAATACTAAAAGGTGCCCACACAGAAAAACATGTTTTTTTCCCGTTTCTCAATCAGGATTTTGCTTTATTCAGACTGATACACAATTTGTAAACCGTACTAGAAAAACATACATTTTTCATCAAATGGTAAAATTTTATAAATTTCATAAATTCAGTAAAAAATGTTAATCAATTTTTTCTGTCTCAAATACAGATTTCAGTAGAAGAATGAGACATGCCCTAAGCCCAAGGTCATGAATGTTAGGAGCACTGTGACTGCCCACTTATTTGTAGGTTAGTAGGTCAAAGTATTTTCTAAAAACACGTGCAAAGGATATTGGCTACTCATGTCTCTCTTTAGAAAGTGAAAGTGTTAGTTGCTTGGTCCTGTCCAGTTCTTTGTGATCCCATGCACTGTAGCTCGCCAGGCTCCTGGGTCCATGGGATTCTACAGGCAAGAATACTGGTGGAGTATCTAGCCCCTTCTCCAGGGGATCGTCCCAACTTCAAACTCCAGGCCTCCTACACTGCAGGCAGATTCGTTACTGTCTGAGCCATCAGGGAAGCCCTCTCTTTAGCATTCCCAGTATACAGAATTTCCTCCAGGACTGATGCACATACTCAGAAACTATGTTAGTTTACTTTGAGCTTTATTTTCCAGTATTAGACACAATGCCACCAAAATTAGAGAAGTGTGAATTTCAAAGGAACAATATCTTTTGCCGTTCCTCCAAACTTGAGAGGAAACTGAAGATTAAGAATAGTAGATCAAGAATATGAACAGTACTGTCTGTGAACAGGAGTTGCCTTTGGGGAAGGAAATAGAATTGGAATTGTGGGAATTTTATTTGTATTCTGCTTCTTTATTGTTAGTATTTTTACAATAAGATTTTAAAATGTAATTTAAAACACATTTAAAAAGAATTTGTGCAATTCTTAGAGCTTTAGAGAAAAGAAAATGGTACAACTTCCCTTGGTAATAATATGTTTCATAGATAGAATCTGGTAATTTGATTTTAGGTAACTTAATCCCACCTGCCACAATACAAGGTAATTTTTTTTGTTTCTGCAGTTTTCAAAGAAGATGAGGAAACTGCCTAGAATCTTCTACAGCAGTTTTCAAATATTTTTGAGCTCAGAGATCCTTTATCAAATGAAACCTTATCCTGAAGTCCAATAAATGGGATAGATAAAAGTGGAGTTGAAGGAGCTCTGTCCTCTCACCCCTGTTCTTCCTGGCAAGTGAAGCACACTTTGAAAACCACTCTGTAAATACACTTTCATAAACACAAAGAGGTTTGTTAAATCGGTCTTTTTTTCAGGTTATTGTGTTAATATAAATGTTTAGAAGTACTTTGTATAATATTTCAGAAAAAATAAAAGAGCTTTCAACTTGCAAATGTCCACAGGTTCATGCTCAAATAGAATACACTTACTGCTATCAACTGAATTACTGCTGAAAAATCATTACATGGTAAAGACTGGCTGTTCTTGTTATTTTCCGTCTGCAGTATGGACAGGCCGACACTATGCTGAGAGTCTACATATACTGCTGGAGTACTCTATATGTTGTATTCATGCATTTGAAAAAGTATTTCTATTCACTAAGTACTCTATAATGATTATCGTAAAAATCTACCTTTGGCGTTCCCCCCATTTATGTGTTAAAAGTATAGAGTCTCCATCTCATACAGTATTTCCATGTAGAACATATCAAAACTTTCTAATTTCTGGACTCTGCTAACCAGCTCTGATCTGATGTTCATTTCTCATCAGTAAGAAGCTCAGATCAAGTGAAAAGAAGGGCTTAAAATGTCATTGCCAATTACTGAAAAGACTGAGAATATCTCCTTGAATGAGAACTCCCTTATTATGGCAAAAACCAATACAATATTGTAAAGTAATTAGCCTCCAATTAAAATAAATAAATTTGTATTTTAAAAAATTAAAAAATAATAAAAAAAGAGACTGGTACAAAGGAAAAAAAAGAAAGTATTAAGTGTGCCAACCACATGAGATCAATTTATCAAAGGAAAACAACTACTATTCTGTTTGGTTAACTGATAGGGTGACTTGAAATCATGAAATAATGTTATTACTTCTCATAAGGAATAAAGGGAAATTATCCCTGGGGAAGAAGGAATCTGATATCTGCTGCTCTTTTCAAAAAATTCTTCCACCCAAGGGCAAATATATTTAATTGAAAGTTTAAAATATTACTTTTAGGCTTACTAAAATAAGAATCTCCAGACACTAATCTCCCCAAGTGTGGCAACATGACTTATCACTTACCTAAGAGCCACTGCTCCGGTATGCCTGTGGATCCCTTCCCCACCCCTAAGAATAAATTATGACTGGTCTAAATCAGCCTGTTACATCAGGCCTCTCTGCCAGCTGTTGGTTTAGGACAGAGTATGATTCATTTTTTACCAGTGAAAGTTGTGGGCAAGGCTGATTGGGGACTATTGGATAAGAGTTTCTTTCCTGATATAAAGGCAGAGAGGCCAGAGGAGAATGCCTTTCACCTTTTGTCGTGTGTGTGTGTGTGTGTGTGTGTGCGTGTGCGCGTGCGTGCGTGCGTGTGTGTGTGTGTGTGTGTGTGTGTGTGTGTGTGTATGTTAGCAGGGAGGATGAAGCTGTGGATGGGGGACTGTGTTTCTTGGAATTTTAGCAGCCATGATTTACCCATGAAGAAAAAGTCAACATGAGTTCAGCAGTGGCCACAGGTCTGGAAAAGTTCAGTTTTCATTCCAATCCCAAAGAAAAGCAATCGCAAAGAATGTTCAAACCACCACACAATTGCACTCATCTCACACGCTAGCAAAGTGATGCTCAAAATTCTCCAAGCTAGGCTTGAACAGTACGTGGACTGAGAACTTCCAGATGTTCGAGTTGGATTTAGAAAAGGTAGAGGAACCAGAGATCAAATTGCCAACATCTACTGGATCACAGAAAAAGCAAGAGAATTCCGGAAAACATCTACTTCTGCTTCATTGACTTTGCTAAAGCCTTTGACTGTGTGGATCACAACAAACTGTGGAACATTCTGAAAGAGATGGGAATACCAGACCACCTGACCTGCCTCCTGAGAAATCTGTATGCAGGTCAAAAAGCAACAATTAACCAGACATGTAACAATGGACTGGTTCCAAATTGGGAAAGGAGTACATCAAGGCTAAACATCGTCACCCTGCTTATTTAACTTATATGCAGAGTATGTCATGAGAAATGCTGGACTGGATGAAGCACAAGCTGGAATCAAGATTGCCGGGAGAAATATCAATAACCTCAGATATGCAGATGACACCACCCTTATGGCAGAAAGTGAAGAAGAACTAAAGAGCCTTTTGATGAAACTGAAAGAGGAGAGTGAAAAAGGTGGCTTAAAACTGAACATTCAGAAAACTAAGATCATGGAATCCAGTCCCATCACTTCATGGCAAATAGATAGGGAAACAATGGAAACAGTGACAGACTTAATTTTGGGGAGGGGGCTCCAAAATCACTGCAGATGGTGACTGCAGCCATGAAAATAAAAGACTCTTGCTCCTTGGAAGAAAACCTTCAACAAAGCTAGACAGCATATTAAAAAGCAGAGACATTACTTTACCAACAAAGGTATAGACAAAGCTATGGTTTTTCCCGTAGTCATGTGTTGATGTGAGAGTTGGACCACAAAGAAAGCTGAATGTCAAAGAACTGATGCTTTTGAACTGTGGTGTTGGAGAAGACTCTTGAGTCTCTTGGACAGCAAGGATATCCAACCAGTCCATCCTAAAGGAAATCAGTCCTGAATATTCATTGGAAGGACTTATGTTGAAGCTGAAGCTCCAACACTTTGGCCACCTGATGCGAAGAACTGACTTATTGGAAAAGACCCTGATGCTGGGAAAGATTGAAGGAGGGAGGAGAAGGGGATGACAGAGGATGAGATGGTTGGCTGGCATCACCCACTCGAAGGACATGAATTTGAGCAAACTCCGAGAGTTGGTGATGGACAGGGAAGTCTGGTGTGCTGCAGTCCATGGGGTTGCAAAGAGTTGGACACGACTGAACAACTGAACTGAACTGACTGAGCTCATGGAAAGAAACCTGGACCCTGATATCAATATGCTACAAACCCTGGATCCACTTACCTTCATATATCTCATCATATGAGAAAAGAAGCTGGTATTTTTGAAGACAACTTTGGCTGAATATCCTGATACTTAGCCCAAAGCATCCTAACCAATACAACAGGTGACTGTTGCAGAGCCAGCTTTGAGAAGCTCAGGAAAGGAGCAATGATGGGGAACCTTTGGCCTATACGTGTCTCCCTACCGTCTTGATTTTCATAGAGGACAAACACTGCCTTTGTATTATTGAAACTTCTCAAAAAATATCTCGAAAACAACATTTCAATAGCTAAAAATCAGAGCCAAGTTTTTTAGTACCATTTTTTTTTGTCATTAGAGATTACATAGCTTGTCATTTTATATATTTTTTTCTGTCCTATCCTTTGAAGTTTAGTTGTAATATTTGAATACTGAAATTTTAAAAAGTTAGGTTTACAAACATTTGATTGTTTTCTAAACTTCTACTCATGAAGTAAATAAAACAAGAGCAACAAAAACACCACTACCATCGCTGTGTAAGGTTTCATATTTTACTTTCTCTACTCAGTAAAGTTCTACTAGTCATTCTCATAACTCAAATGTCACCTTCCTGATCAGTATTTCCTAATTTCATATAGACTAACTCTGTCCCTTTTTTCCCTGAGGACTCATTCATTCATTCAACAAACATGTATTAAGCTCTTATTGTGTTCTAGCCCTTGTTTGGGGGATTTGAAATGTAAATTGTTCCTGTACTCAAAGGTTGCTACCTAGTCAGAGAATGACAATTCATTTCCTAGGCAACCATAATAGAGTGTGGTAAGTTTTGATTTTAGGCACATGGGTTAAGCAACCCCATCTTTTGACAATGAGTGAAGTTCATCAGACTTTCACTGGGTCTGTATGGTGTGTAAAAGCATAGAGATATAAAGATGACTTAGATGCAGTCTCTTCTTCTTAAGAAAGGGACAAAGATTGCTATGTGCTCACCAAACCTGTTTCCTCTGCTGCCTGGGCACACAGATGGCTGACGTTTCCCAGACTCCCTTGCAGATCAGTTTGGCAAGTCCCCGAGTCTGGCAAGTGGATATGGGCGTTAATGATGTATTATACTTCCATTGCTGTAAGAAATTTCCCATGTAATCCTCCACATGCTTTCTCTTTTCCTGTCCATTTTCTAGAAACTAAGGACTCCAAGGCCTTAGGGGATTGCAAAGTCATAATATAAAAAGAGTTAGGGTTCCTGAATCACTGAGTAGAAGGCCACCAGCTCAACATCTGGTTCGAATTTATATGAGTAAGAATTAAGTTTCTACTGTGTTAAGTTACTGAGGTTTTGGAGATTATCTGTTACAGCAGTGAGTGCCACCTTAAGGTCATTTAATTATAATGTAAAGAAGTGCAGGCATAGAGTTAAACAGGGGAGAGAAGATACTGCCCTGCTTGGCTCATACCTGAATCAAGCCTTGAAAAATGACTTAATCTTGTAAAGAAAATAAAGACCATCATAGGCAGAGGAAACACATGATTAAAGGATAAGGGGTGAAAAGAAAATTATATATAGGGAAGTTTGTGCACACCAATGCCAATGAGAACATAATGAGCATAATATGCAAAATATGGAGACGTTAGAGGAAAATGGACATGAAAACCCTGAGTGTGAATCCTTGTGTGAATTAGTGAATCCTCCTAATGGGCCTATTTGGGGCAAGTTACTCAATCAATCTGGATCATTTTCTTCATCTGCAAAATGATGACAATGCCTATGTCGCAGAAAATCTTAAACCAGTACTAAGTACATCATGGAGTCCCCCCAAATTCCCCTAGTACTTTATCTTTCTTTTATAAGATTTTCCTTGAGAAAGCAGCACACACGTGCTATGCTGAAGAGCACAGATAAGAGACACTAGTAAACTCACACCTTTCATTCCTCCTTGTGAACTACAGAAACATAAATGATAGATTCCTAAAAGAACCGCAAAGAGCTTTCATTTGTATTGGCCAGGTATACTTAATAGTTTTATGCATGCATGCGTGCTAAGTCGTTTCAGTCATGTCTGACTCTTTGTGACCCTATGGACTATAGCCTGCCAGGCTCCTCTGTCCATGGGATTTTCTAGGCAAGAACACTGGAGTGGGTTGTCATGCCTTCCTCTAGGAGATCTTCTAGATCCAGGGATCGAAGGATCCAGGTCTCTTACGTCTCCTGCATTGGCAGGTGGGTTCTTTACCACTAGCACCACCTGGGAAACCCCAACAGCTCTCTATAAGGTTGTTAAAAACTCTTTAGAACTTAATCACAATTGCACTCTCCTTAGCATGCATCACCCATGACTACAAAGAATGCTCCCTCATTACACAAGTGCATATACAGGTAGCTCCATCTCCCTGCACACCATGCTCCTATGCTTTACGTGACGAAAGATGTAAATTCTTCTCCCCCAGAGGAAAAATCTGTCATTAGGGTTTGTGTGCCAACCAAGAACCTGTTCAGTTTAGTTCAGTTCAGTCACTCAGTCGTGTCCCACTCTTTGCGACCCCATGAATCGCAGCACTCCAGGCCTCCCTGTCCCTCGTCATCTCCCGGAGTTCACTCAGACTCATGTCCATTGAGTCGGTGATGCCATCCAGCCATCTCATCCTCGGTCGTCCCCTTCTCCTCCTGCCCCCAATCCCTCCCAGCATCAGAGTCTTTTCCAATGAGTCAACTCTTGGCATGAGGTGGCCAAAGTACTGGAGTTTCAGCTTCAGCATCATTTCCTCCAAAGAAATCCCAGGGCTGATCTCCTTCAGAATGGACTGGTTGGATCTCCTTGCAGTCCAAGGGACTCTCAAGAGTCTTCTCCAACATCACAGTTCAAACGCATCAATTCTTCGGCGCTCAGCTTTCTTCACAGTCCAACTCTCACATTCCATACATGACCACTGGAAAAACCATAGCCTTGACTAGATGGTCCTTTGTTGGCAAAGTAATGTCTCTGCTTTTCAATATGCTGTCTAGGTTGGTCATAACTTTCCTTCCAAGGAGTAAGCGTCTTTTAACTTCATGGCTGCAATCACCATCTGCAGTGATTTTGGAGCCCCCCAAAATAAAGTCTGACACTGTTTCCACTGCTTCCCCATCTATTTCCCATGAAGTGATGGGCCCAGATGCCATGATCTTAGTTTTCTGAATGTTGAACTTTAAGCCAACTTTTTCACTCTCCTCTTTCACTTTCATCAAGAGACTTTTTAGTTCCTCTTCACGTTCTGCCATAAGGGTGGTGTCATCTGCATATCTGAGGTTATTGATATTTCTCTCGGCAATCTTGATTCCAGCTTGTGCTTCTTCCAGTCCAGCGTTTCTCATGATGTACTCTGCATATAAGTTAAACAAGCAGGGTGACAATATACAGCCTTGACGGACTCCTTTTCCTATTTGTAACCAGTCTGTTGTTCCATGTGCAGTTGTCCATGTGTAGAGTCTTCTCTTGTGTTGTTGGAAGAGGGTGTTTGCTATGACCCAAGAATGAGCGGTCTCCCAATTATCAACAGGACTAGAGGGGACTTCCCTCGTGGTCGGGTGGCTAAGACTCCACAGGCTCCCATTGTAGGAGGCCTAGGTTTGATACCTGGTCAGGGAACTACATCCCACATGCAGCAATTAGGAGTTAGCATACCACAACTAAACATCCAGCATGTCTCAACTAAGACCCGGCACAGTCTAACAAATAAATGTAAAATAAAATAATTTTCATATAAACAAACAAACATAAAAACAGAACTAATGAACCAGATAGTGAGCAATCTCTTGTTATATAACATACTCTGAGAATATTTTAAATGAAGAAATGTTTTACCTTATACTTGTCAAATAAGAGACTTCAGAGATAGTCTGTTCTATGGGTAACAAACTCAAGTTCCTTCAGGGGCCAACTCGAATGTGGGGTTCTGTAGAAACGAGAGAGAACAGGGTCCAACTGAAAGCATTCAAATCACTGTCAGCCCCTGGATCTCATCTCATGGTTTCATTTCCCATCTAAAGAAACTGAAGAGATTAGGTTCAAGTGACTTTTGGAGGCTCCATAGCAAACATATTATGCAGGGTTGAGCAGAAAACAGAAACCATGCCAAGTCATTTTAAGCCAAGAGAGATTTTATAGAAAGAATTAGGTGACTTGGCGAAAGGCTAGAGATTGTTGAAAGGGCTACGAGTGCAGGGTCTTGGCTGGGCCTCCAGGAGCAACTTCTAGAACACCAGTGGATGAGGCACTGGGGAATACACTATTTTTGCCACAATCGGGAGAAACCGTGGAGTTCAAGAACATACTGTAGCTCTGACCCTGAGAAGCTGGGATCTGGAAGCTTATCTGGGCAAGGAACTCAGAATCTGTTCTCTGCCTCCCTGCACTGCCTCCTGATAGCTAGAAAGCTGATGATTCAATATGGCATGCTGAGACTGTTTACTCTTAAGTCCATTCCCACACCCACATTTCTGGAGACTGGACACCGGCATCTCATGCACCTTCCGTGCCAACAGAAAAGAGCCAAAAAAATATCAGGAGACGGTCTCTGTCTCATCTCTGCCTCTGAGATCTCAGACAAGCCATCCAGAAGTCTAATTCACATCCAGAACTCTAAATGGACCAGAGTCTGAGAAATGTTTTCAGCTTTCCAGTTTCTCCTGTACAGGAAGGAATGCTAGCAGCAGGTAGGAATGAATGCAAATGCCCAACTTCCATACCCAGCACAGCAGCTTTCTGTGTAGGCCCCAGGAATCAGACCTCCACCACTGACTTGTCCCCACTTACCCTATCATACCTTCTATGGAAACCCCCCAAAAGCAAAAATCTAGTAAATAGGGCTGTAATTCTAAAGACCTTATGCTAAAAAATATGTGAACGGGTCACTTTATTTACATCATTAGGTACAGGGTAAATCACACTACCTAATTCAATGGTTATATTAAGTATATTGTATATTCTTAATATTGTATATTCTTGTATAGTCTGACCCATTGGATTTTGAGCTCCTGAATGGCAGAAACTGTATTTAATTCATATTTGTATCTCCTGTCCCCAGGTCTGCTTGGCCCAGAGAAGATGCACAGGCATTTGCTGAATTGAAATGTTTTACTCTTGACTCACTGACAGAAACAGTAAACCAGAATTTCACGAGCTACAGTATAGCAGCAATAGTATCAGGAGGCGGTCCCGCTACAGAGGCCTGGGGAAAGGGGGTTTTCGTCTTTCAGAGTAAACAGGTAGATCTGGCTAAGCAAGGTACCTGCTCTGTCTCTGTGGACTGGTGTTCTGGATTTCTCGATGGGATGCTAAAGTTAGTGGTGTCTTCCCGCTATTAGTCTTTTGGGGCAACAAAGCACACCAGAGTCCAGGGTGAGATTACAAGGATGCCCTAAGAAGCTGATGCCTGATAAGTAAAATACAGCCACAGACAGCGTGAGCTCTGAGCAGGGGCTTATTTATATTCCCCAATCAGCAGGATCTGATTAGTCTCAGCACATCACCTAGGTTAGCACCCCCGACAACGTCTGGTGGATCTGAGAACAAAAACAAACGAGAAAAACTTACTCCAATAACAACAACGGTAGACAGACACACACAGCCAACCAGCCAGTCAGCCTCCACGCCGCATACAATCAGAAGGCGCTGGGCGCTCGCCCTCGGCCGGGCACAAAGCTGCAGCCGCGGCGCCGCTTTAATTTACACTCACTGCCCTCCAGGGGGTACTCACCTCGCGCTCTCCGGCTCCGGCACCCGGCTCAGCCCGGTAGATTAGGAAAGGGGCTCGCAGGTCTGCAGGGGAACCCGGTGGAGCGGGTTTCCGGGTGGCGCATCGCCCAGGCGGCTCGGGAGGCTGCAGTTATTTCAGATAGCGGGGGTGCGCGGCCCCGCCCACCCACGCCCTCCCTGCCAGTGGCGAGGGCGGTCCCGGGAACCAGGCCGGGCACTGGCTGGGTGGACCCGGCTGGGAGCCCGCTCGGGTTGGGGTTCAGGAGCGGTTCTCCAGGCGTCCTCCGCGGGTTTGGGGCCGCCGGGCGCGGATGCACGGCTTTGCTCTGGGTCCGGGGAACCGCAAGTCCACATCCCGGGACCCAGGAGCGGCGCCGCGCGTTTGGCGGCCTGGCTGGCCCCTGGGGACCAGGCGATCGCCTCTCCCTGGGAAGCCACGGGTTGGCGGCCCAGCGTGCGCCGACCCCGGCGATGACGAGTTCCTGGGCGAGGACGCGCAGGGCTGCCGCTCGCGGAGTCTGGAGTGCGGCCCGCGCAACCTATTGCTGACTTAGCATTCACATCTACATTCTGGATTTTCACTCCACCTTTTTAGTTGTGTTGTTTAGAAGTGTCTTCTCAGGTGGGGCGGGTGGACCTCTGTTCAGATGACCGATTTAAGTGGATGAAAGACTTGTCCTCTCCCTTTTAACACTTACCCTTCTTGCTGTGTTGTTTTAGATTTTTACGTTCAGCATCCATTTAATTCTGCCTTCTATTTCCGTATCTTCCCTTCCTCTATCTTTTCCTCCCCCCTCTCTTTCACCTAATTGTGTATATATGCGCCTATGCCCCTTTCAGGGTAATTTTTATTTCTTTCAGAAATAGAATTGTCTTACCCGTTTTTCACTCCTTTAAGCAACGGCCAATTTTAGTCTCCAACAGCCAGAAACCATTCTTCTTTCTTAGGCCCTCACTTGCAGAGAGAAGATGAACCTGGATTCCATCTAATAAGCATCTAAAGTGACTATATTCCTAAATGAACTCTTACTCTCTGAAAGCTTGCAAAAGTTTCCTGTGACACCCAGCTTCCTCTTAGGACAGGAATGAAATAGATTTTCCCTTTTCTTTCAATCGCATGATCATTGATGTGTCACCCAATCTGATTAGCACAACTCTGGAGAACATTGAACTTTTGGACTAGTTTTTGCTTTTTTACTGTTTATAATGTTCTATAGTTTACAATTGTGAGTTTCCTTGGTGGCGCAGTGGTAAAGAATCTGTCTGCAATGCAGGAGACACAGGTTTGATCCCTGGGTGGGGGCGATCCCCTGGAGGAGGGAATGGCAACCACTTCAGTGTTCCTGCCTGGGAAATCCCATGGACAGAGGAGCCTGGCAGGCTGCAGTCCTTGGGGTCACAAAGAATCAGACAGGCCTTAACAACTGAGTAGGCATGCATGCTTATAGTTATCTCTGAGAAAACAAATTCTGAGGGAGCATTTGTTAATATTTAGCATCCACTTTGTAGTATTCATCATGTATTTATTTAGAATTCATGTTTTCATAGCTTACATATAATGTATAATGACTCAGAGCATTAAGTATAGTTCATAACATACTTAAAAGCTTCAGTGTTCCATTACTTCACTTGATAATAAGTTATAACATTCTGATTACATCAAAAGAAACCCAAGTTATTTGGCTCAATTCTGTAATTTTACAAAGCAGAAGACTAAAATTGAAGATAAATTGGATGACCTGGGTTCTAGGTAAAAAACCAAGCTATATGTGCTCCAGTAGTGGAATACCTGGACCAGACCCCTAAAGCAAATCTTATAATCAGTGGACTCTTCAGGCAGGCTAGTCAAAATATCCTTTGCTGTCAGTCAGGTTTAACTCACCCTCATCAACTGCATGATCTGCTTCATACATACAATTTTAACCTTTATTTAACCTGTTATTGTCTGTTTCAAAATTTTCCTTGTTAATATTACAGTTATAAGACAAAAGATTAAAAATCACTGCTCATTTACTGAGATCTGTAGGTGCATCATACATATCATTTGGTCTTCTGAGCTAAAAACAAATAAAGCACAAACATAAAACTAAAACTAAAAGAACAAGAAAAAACTTCTCTCTAGTAGTATGTTATGGAATTATTTTCTATGGATTTATATTGAAATGTTTATTTTCTTTAGTTTTATTTGTTTCTTGTTATATAATTCATTTCTATTTATTCATCGATAAACTATTTCTAAGTTTCATGTTCTCTTATCTGCTATGTCAGAATTTGGTGAGGAAATCTATACTTAATCTAAAAAATATCCTTCAAAGTGGAAATACAGTAAGTTAGTTAACTATATGTTTATTATGCCCATGTCAAATATTACTTTTTTTAATAAAGATTTTTTAGACTAAAAAAGTACTAAGAAAAGTGATGGCATCCATTAAGTATATATATCTATGATTATTTTTCTTTTACATAACAGATCAACAATATGTAGTCCTGAACCTAAAACCCTTTAAGTGTTGGTTACTGAGGTCAAATTCCTTTATACCTTTGGTGTTCATTTATAATGGTGTAAAATTTTAAAATGAGTACCCACATAGAGATCAATGCAGAACTGTACAAAAATATCTGAATGTTGGGAAACAGAAATAAAATAGAAATGAATACCATTTAAAAAAAAACAACTATTTTTCTTCATATTCACATTTTAATTTTTACATGCTTACAAATTGAGACTTATTCTTAAAATATTTTTTTTTGCAGTGAGTTCATTATCTCACCAATCTACAATGATTTCAGAACAGACTAGAAAGAGATTAATGTATTTAAAGACTCAGATACTTGTGAACAATGACATCATCAAAGGTTTTGTTTTCATTAATTTGCCGTTAATTGGAAAGAGAGGTTGGGTGAGTTTTCTTCGTAAGCAGGTTCACTGTGGTCAGGAAGGGCCCGCCTTCCCAGCAAGGAGACCCTGACTGAAATCACAAACTCCAGCCTCCATCAATGATAACAGGATTACCCGTGACGTAGGCAGACTGCAGTGGTAAACACAAGGAGACCAAACAGTTAGCCAGGTTGTGTTTCTTCAGTTTTCCTGACTGAGACAGCTAAACAGTTTATTCTCACAATACTAGGAAATCTTACTTAACAAAGAGAAGTTAGAAAAATCTGAATTAAATTCCAGATGGCTTAAAACTGCTGTGTGTTCTCATGATCTGGGGCTAACTGGACTCTTGCTGGTGTCTGAATGCATGTCACATTCTAAGAGTGTTTGGTATCAGAATCAGAAAATTAAAATTCTGTGATACAGAGCCACTCCCTGAATTAGGATAAAGCATAGGCTAAAATAGTGCATTTTCATTTTGAAACTCAGAAGTATTCTAAACTAGCTGAGTTTTATGCCACGAATAAACTTTTGAACATCATCAAGTGTGTCAGTCATAAAGTGGTCATGTCAATCACCAAAGAGAACTTTGTTTAAAAAGATGCACATTTAGTTAATCAATATACATGGCTAATTCCAGGAACTGAATAGCACTAAATATATTTTTAAAATTTATATGAATAATAATTACTATAATCTGTTAACCAAGAAAACAATTTATACTAGTTTCAGACATCTAAATCTGTACAAAACTAAGGGATTTTAAAAGTTTCTGTTTTTTTTTCCCATAGAATTTTTATTTTTCCAGAGAATTAAAGCTGAAGTGATTCTTGTGGTAGAGATTCAGAAATATTTTAACTTAAACCTTTGGATAATGGATAAATCAAGACTCAAATCTGTGCTCTTAGTTTTGAATACATCTGAAACCTAAAATAATGGAAGAGGTAGGAAGGAAATGACATCATAACAGGAGTACAGAGTGTTGTAAAGTACAATATATGAAAACTAAGCATATAAAGTATTTAGATAAATGAGTGGGTTAGTAGTCACTCTACCAAGAAACAACTCCCAGTTTCTCTAAGTTTTTTTTAAAAGGCAGGCTGTCTGATCACATATGGACCCTTCAGGATCTTTTTAAAAGGCAAAGGTCCTTTTGTTGTGTATTCCAAGCCAGAGTGTTGCCAAATATTTGCTAACCTAAGCTCTGGCTAAATTAGGGCAATTAACTTATCAGCAGTATCCCCAGATCAAATGAGCTTTTCTGAAGACATGGATTCAGAGAAATCAAAAAAGTCAATATACTGGTTCCATTACGATCTGTCCAGCAGTTTTCTCAGCTATGAAAAACTGCTACAAATAGTTCTGAGAAGTAGTTACTGCTCTGTCACTAAAACATTTCAACCTCTGCATTTGCCACATTCACCAACTACCGGATGTGTACAAGTTTCATTCAGGAGATGCTGACTGATCAGTAACACACCTCCTTACTCCCACCTACCCCTGCTTTTCTTTTTTTAGTTTCCTGGTTGGTTATTACTCAAAGGCATAAAACACAGGGGATATTTTTGTGCTCTATACCTTATAAGAAATATTTCTAACAAAAAAGTTTCTGTTTTCACAACTGTATGTCATTGGTGGCTCAGATGCTAAAGCATCTGCCTACAATGCAGGAGACCCGGGTTTAATCCCTGGGTTTAGAAGATCCCCTGGAGAAGGGCATGGCTATCCACTCCAGTATTCTTGCCTGGAGAATCTCATGGACAGAGGCTACAGTTCATGGGGTCGGAAAAAGCAAGTAACACGCACACATACACATACACAAAATATACAGCAGCCAGTAAGGAAGAAACTGGTTGCTAAATACATGCAAAGTGGAAAGAGACAGAACTATGAATTTCCATACATGAATATAAACAAGTAAGAATTCATAGGGGAAAAAAGGAGGATGTAGGGGGATTCTTCTAAACAAATCACTGATAAAACTGAAAGCACCAGATGCTAATTCTTTGCCTCCTGGACACAAATCTGATTTACCCTTTTCCCCATTTTACCTGAAGCTCTCACAATTTTGGAGGTTCACTGGTTTGATTTACATTAAATCACTGCTTAATCATTATATTATTTCCCAAGTTGGTAATTTTTGAAAAGAATGATAAAATTGAGCAATTTAATTTTAATTATATTGAGCAATTTTAATTTTTTTCCCAATCTTTCACCACTTCATTTGCTATCAGATTTAGCAACGTGTAAAGCTGAACGAGGATGAGTTGGTGGCTGAGGTCAAAGTGGCCTTAATACCAAGCAAATTAAGTCAGCACCTATCCCTACTTTGTAAATGCAACGTCTTAGCACCTGCATGTGATCACGTCCTAAATTACATTATTTTGATCAGCAAATTGTGGCCAAATGTGATTGAGGATAATGAAACCCCCTGGAAGAACAGTGCTTACTTCATCAGAGGCCAAGTACACGCAGAGCAGGGCTACTTCTTCTGCAGTTGCGAATCTTCCTGTTTTCTGTCTCTTTAGGAAATCGCTCAGTGCCTGTAAGCAGAAACCATATCGGACATCAGCGATGTGAGCTAAGCTGTTGAATGCACCTGCAACACCTTTAGGAGGTCAAAGGTAAGAGGAATCTACAAAGGAACCGCCGACTTGATTAAGCACGCATGATGCAAGATACGGGACAGTATCATTATTGCTAACATCACTAACTGTAGACCAAACAGGACTATGGTAACTCCCAAGCTACTCAAACTATTTGTTTTATATAAAACCTATAGACACTGTGACGGATCAGAAAGTTAGTACTAAAGAAGAGGGCGTTTTTATGTTTTTTTAAAATGTGGTAAAATGCACATAATATACAATTTACCATCATAACCAATTGTAGTTTACAGTTCAGCAGTGTTAAGTACATTCAAATTATTGTGGCACAAATCTCCAGAATTGTTTTTATCTTGCAAAACTGAAACTCTATCCCTATAAAACAACTTCCGACCCACTTTCTTCCACCCCCTAGCAACCACCCTTCAACCTTTCTGTCTCTATGGATTTGTCTACTCTAGGTAAGGAAGCAGCATTTTTTTAAGCCACAGGATTTAAACATTTAAAACAGTAGCTATACCTCTTCAGGATTTGGTCTGGCTTGTATTCTTTCTTGCAGAGATGGGGTATCAACTGTTCCTAAATAAAAGGAAGGCATTCAGCTTGGTTACTTACTTAGACTGAAAAAGAAATCGGCAATTAAACTTTAAACTTGCTTTCCGTATCATTCAATGATCAGTGAAATTTTTCCTCATGACTTGGAGTGACAATTTCCCCTCTACCTGCCTGCTCTTTTATATAACAGTCTTTTAACTTCTTTAATAACGTTTCTATGATTTTCAAAAACACAAGCTATTCTTCTTTGTCATACTAGGCAGGGACTCTTGGTGAAGCACCCAGCATTCCCAGGAAGTACTTTGGTCTCATCACATTCACATGATACTTTATGGATAACTTAAGTGGCTCTACATTTTCCTCATTATCTTGAAATTCTCATTGGTTTCAAATTCCTATTTTAACCATTGTTTCATATTTCTTATTCAAAAAATATAATGTTAAATTATTTTAATTAAAACAAGAAAAATAAAAATGACTAAAAATGTTTAAATTGTGAGCAGCAATGAAGATCCAGCACAGCCATAAATAAATGAATTAAAAAAAATTTTTTTTTAAAAATCCCAGTTAGTTCACATTCTGTAGAACAAGTTCCCAGGCATTTTTGTTAACTTCTGTGATCTGCAAATTCTCTTTACAGGGCCTTTCTTCTGCTGACAGTACTCCAGGAAGACCATATGATCCTTCTAAGGTCATAAAAAAATGACCTCACAGTCACAGCCTCAGCTCCATCCTTAGACCATGCTCCTGGGCGTGTCATGGATTGGACATTTGCTCGGAAACAATTTCTTTCTTTTGAAAATTTTTATGGGGGTATACTTGATTTATAGTGTTGTGTTAGTTTCAGGTGTATAGCACAGTGAGTCTGTTATACATGTACATACACCCACTCTCTTTTAGATTCCTTTCCCTTACAGGCCGTTACAGAGTATTGAGTAGAGTTCCCTGTGCTATACAGTGGATCCATTAGTTATCTATATTATATAGAGTACTGTGTGATGTCAGTCCCAATCTCTCAGTTTATCTCCCTCCTTCAGAACCAGAATCTCAATTTTATTATCGTTTGCCATTTCTCTGGAGAGGCTTCTTGCTGTTTAACAGCCCTGTCCTTAGCTTGTCTCTCTGCTCTCACATTTTACTGTGAGCGGGCGGAAGCTTCTGCAGGCTGGGTGGCTGCTGCCTCGGCTACATCGTCTGGCTCATCAAGAACATTTTCCACACTTCACAGTTACTGCAGGCAATAGTGTTGATGAAATTTCTTACACCACATAACACAAATCTCTTTGTATCCAATTTCTGATGATATTTTCCTCACTTCCCTCATCAACAGCCTCCTTAGAGTCCACAATTCTACCAACGGTGTGCTCAAGACAACCTCCTCAAAATTCTCGCTGCCCACTGGGGCAGATGCGCACCATATCTTACATGTGACCGGTATTAATGACCAAGGGTTTCCTTTGTGGTTCAGACGGTAAAGAATCTGCTTACAATGCGGGAGACCCGGGCTCGATCCCTGGGTCAGAAAGGCCCCCTGGAGAAGGAAATGGCAACCTACTCCAGTATTTCTTGCCTGGAGAATTCCATGGATAGAGAAGCCTGGTGGGCTACGGTCCATGGGGTCGAAGAGCTGGACACGACTGAGCAACTCATACGTGAAGGCTGAGCGGCAAGCCTAGTCCTCTCACTCGATTCCAGCCACCTGACTCCGCTGAGTCCCCGCACAGACTGACACACCCTGCCACCATCCACACCAGTCTGGTGTTGAAGTGTTGTCCGTCAGTACCACCCCAGACTCTCATTCCTTGTCACATTTTCTTCTGTGACTGGCTCAGTGAGTCAAAGCTAGTTCCCTGTCCCAGACAGTGTGAGGATATATTTTCCAGTCTTCCAAAAAGTCCAGCTTTAAAACAACCACATTTTCCAAATCATTAGACATTTTATTCCACTGGGTAAATGGCACCAAGAATAGCCAACAAATATCACCAGTGTGTATAAGCAAAACTGTGTCTCTCCTGTCAGATCCTCCTCTTTCTTTTCTTAAAACAACATTTGTTTATTTATTTGTTTTAGTTGTGGCACATAGCATCTTCAGTTGAGACATGTGGGATCTAGTTCCCTGACCAGGGATCAAACCTGGGCCTCCTGCAATGGGCGTGCAGTGTCTTAGCCACTGGACTGCGGGGAGAGTGCTGATCCTCCTCTTGGCTAGTGTTACTTGAGTTTACCTTTCTGGTCCAAGAAAAATTAAACAGAACACTTCAATCATGGAAATTGTGCAGCTCGAAGGTTACTTGGTAGCTTCACCCCTTTTATCTAATAAGTCAGTGGTTTTCAGCCAAGGGGAGACCATGAAGGATGAGATCAGAATCCCCTGTGTTGCTTTCCAAACCATACACAGTGTTCCCCATCAACTCCTCCCCCGAATTCTGGCATGCCCCTCAGGTTTGCAAAGGTCCCACGGATAACTGTAAAGTGTTTCTCCTCCCCACCTCCCAACAGCAGTTGTGAACTACAAAGAGAAACTTTGATTCTGGACATGCAATACTGAATTCGGTTTCAGAGAGGAAGTTGGTAATTCCTCTTCAGCACCCTGAACCGGCCGACCTCATTTTACTGTGCTTTGCTTGACTGCACTTCACAAGTACTGCATTTCTTACAAATTGAAGATCTTTGCAATGCTTCTTTGAGCAGTCTACTGGCAGCATTTTTCCAATAACATTTGCTCACTTCATGTCTCTGTGTCACATTTGGTAATTCTTGCAATATTTGAAACGTTTTCATTATTACTGTATTCGTTTTTTTAAATTAATCAATTTTTTAATTGAAAGATAACTGGCTTTACAGAACTGTGTTTGTTTCTACCAAACACCAACATGAATCAGCCATAGGTATACATATGTTGCCTCCCTCTTCTGTGGGAGGGAACCACCTGCCATCTGTGATCAGTGATCTATGCTGTTACTGTTGCAAAAGGATAATGACTCACTGAACACTCAGATGATGGTTAGCATTTTTTAGCAATAAAATGTTTTTGAATTAAGATATACACATTGTTTTTTTAGGCACACTGCAATTGCATGCTTAGACTGCTGTATAGTATAAACATCAATGTCCTTTCTACTAATAATAATTTCTCCTTTTTTCCTTTCCTTTACATGAGGGGCCAGCATACTTTTTAGTCAACAGTGAGACAGAAAGTATTTTTAGCTTCGAGAACCATTTGGTCTCTTATAACTTCTCAGCTTTGACTTCAGCATGAGAGCAGACGTAACCAGTACAGAAGCAAACTGGGTGGGATGTGTTCCAATAAAACTGTGTTTACAAAACAGGTAGTGAGTCAGATCTGGCCTGCAGACCACAGTTTGCCAACCCTCTCTGTATAGCGTAAGTAAAGTAAGTAAAGTCACTCAGTCATGTCTGACTCTTTGTGACCCTGTGGACTGCAGCCCACCAGGCTCCTCAGTCCATGGGATTCTCCAGGCAAGAATACTGGAGTGGGTTGCCATTTCCTTCTCCAGGGGATCTTCCTGACCCTGGGATCGAACCCAGGTCTCCCGCATTAGAGGCAGACACTTTAACCTCTGAGCCACCAGGGAAGCCAAAGAAAGGTGTTAATCCCTCCTTTTTGTTTATGGGCCACCCCAGGTGACTGACTTGCCTCAGTGGCATCCTGTGTCCGAAGGCTCCTTTTCCTTCCTGCTGTGCTGGGAGTACAGTCTACTTTTCACCTTTTCTCTGACAAGATCATCCTGGCCTACTTCCAAAACACCAAGCCCAGGCTAGTTATAGCTCTTAATCACAGGGTTTAGAATGGCCCCCATCCACACAAGTAGCATTTAAATACTTTGCATTTGTTAAATCAAAATGGCATCATTTATGCTAAAGCCCATGATACCAAACCTATATTTAATGCCTAACCTAACTGCAGTTTCAGTCTTTACCAGAAATAGAATCTTAATCAACCAGTCTGGAATTTTCTGGTATTGGCCTCATGGGCCCTCTATCCTCCCAGAGGAAGAAGAGGCAATCTGTATGATAAAATTCATGCCATCCCCTCCTCCCTAGACTAGAACAGGGCTTCCCAGCTGGCATAGTGGTAAAGAACCTGCCTGCCAATTGCAGGAGATGTAAGAGACGGGGTTTCAATTCCTGGGCTGGAAAGATCCCCTGGAGGAGGAAATGGCAACCTACTCCAATGCTCTTGCCCGGAAAATCCCATGGGCTGAGGATCCTGGCAGGCTTACAGTCCTTAGGGTCCGAAAGAGTCGGACACGACTGAAGCAACTTAATACGCACACAGCCTAGAAAATCCTTTTCTTTTGCCAATGACGTCTTTGCCCCATCCTCCTTTCTATAAAAACTTTTATACTGGAGTATAGTTGCTTTACACTGCTGTGTCTGTTTCTGCTGTACTGCGAAGTGAACAGCTATACGCATACATTTCTCCCCTCTTTTTTGGATTTGCTTCCCATCAGGTCACCACAGGGCAATGAGCTGAGTTCCCTGTGCTGTACGCTAGGTTCTGTTTGTGCACAGTAGTAGATATATGGCGATCCCAGTCTCCCAGTTTGGCCCACTCTGCTTTCTTCCCCCTGGCGTCCGTATGTCTGTTCCCTGCACCTGTGTCTCTATTAGCCCAGCCTCCTTTTCTTTAGAGCTTTGCCCAGTGACAACACAACCTGGAGGTCAGAGAGGTCAGGTTCACAGTCCCACAGTGCCCAGCTCACCTGGACACACACAGTTGCACCGGATACCCTGCTGGATGAAGTCTGCAGCCACAGACTTGGTGAGGCCGATCACCGCCGCCTTGGTTGTGCTGTACACGCACCTGTTCACAACGCCTGAGGAGGAGAGCACGTGTTAGTCACTCAGGCGTGTCCGACTCTCTGTGACCCCGTGGACTGTAGCCCGCCAGGCTCCTCTGTCCACCGGATTCTCCAGGCAAGAATACTGGAGTGGGCTGCCATTCCCTTCTCCAGGGGACCTTCCCGATCCGGGGAGGGAGACTGGGTCTCCTGCACTGCAGGCTGACTCTTTACCACTGAGCCGGCAGGGCATATCACACCTGAGAAGGAGGGGAGGAAGAAATACCAAGCACAGTCTCCACTGCTTCCTCACACTCCACCCTTTAAAAAAACTGATATCAGCTCTTCTCCATTAATAGGGCTAGTTTCTGAATCTGGGCACATAGTATCATTGTTGGCACAATTCAGGTGAGACTTCTGTGTTGAGATGCTACATTTAAGTGAGAGCTGTAGCCTTAGCTTTTCATCATCAGTTGGTAGAACCCTTAGGTGGATTCCAAAAAAAAAAAAAACACTAGGATAAATCAAAGTGAAACAAAACACAATTCAAACAAACCTATTTCTTTGTATTCCTCTCCCAGGAGGGCTTACTGTGTATCCTTGAAAGAAGGAACGTTATCTCGGCAGTAGCTCCATTCTAAACTCCACCTGTGCATCATGCGTCATCTCCATGTCTGCATCACAGACGTGGATGCAGCTTGACCTCTCGCTCAGGGCTGGACCACATGTCTTTGTGCAGCTCTGCCCAATCCACAGGCAGAGGTCCATCTCTGGTATCATGAGGGCACTCTGCGCAGAGCTATGTTGTAATCCTACCACGCTGCAGAAGATGTGTGCTTTCCCACCTCTCTCCCCCTTTGGGGCTGTGGATTCTCTGGGGTCAGGGGCATCTAGTGGATGTTCAGTACATCTTTTTTGATTAATTAAATGGATAAATGTTTCCTTCCCCCATTTTGATCTTCATTTCTATATCCATTTAGAGGGAAAAAAAGGGAGGGCAAAGCAAGCCAACTTTAGTTCCATGATTGGTTCACATTTAAGGCAAAAGCCTTGGTGCTTAACTCCAGTTTTAAAAAAAAGCAGTTTTGAACTCATGTGTGGGTTGCATGATCTCTGCTATGATTGTTCCCCAAACCCTTAAGCTCCTGAAGATGTGTCAGTCTGTGGGTCATGATTCCCAGAGGAAGACACGCCTACCTTTGATGCTGGAAGCCACAGAGGACATGTTGATAATGTTGCCAGATTTCTGAGCCAGCATCTGCCAAAACAAAACAAAGACAAACCACCCCCCCCCCAAACATGCTATTCTGTAGGTTAAAAATTCTACCTCTTTAAAAGATGTACATTTGGTGCCTTCCTGGTGGCTCAGTGGTAAAGTATCCACCTGCCAAGGAAGAGAAGTGGATTCGATCTCTGCTCTGGGAAGATGCCGCATGCAGTGGAGCTACTAAACCCACGCACAGCACCTCCTGAGCCTGTGCTCCGGAGCCCGGGAGCTGCAACTCCTGAAGCCCACGTGAGCTAGAGCCTACCGTGTCCTGCAAAAGAGAAGCCCCTTCAACGAGAAGCCTGTGTGCAGTGACCAGAGTGGCCCCCGCTCTCGGAAACTAGGGAAATGCCCACGCAGCAACAAAGAGCCAGCACAGCCAAAAATAAGAACCAAACTAAAAGAGGTGGTGGTGGTGGTTCAGTCACTAAGTTGAGTCCGACTCTTGTGAGCCCATGGACTGTAGCCCTCCAGGCTCCTCTGTCCATGGGATTCTCCAGGCAAGAATCCTGGAGTGGGTTGCTATTTCCTTCTCCAGGGGATCTTCCCGACCCAGGGATTGAACCCAGGTCTCCCACATTGCAGGCAGATTCTTTACCAGCTGAGCTACGAAGGAAGCCCAGACTAAAAGATGTACATTTACTTATAGTTTGCAGAGATACCTTATTAACTGTTAACATTAAGCATCGTGACTCAGCCTTAACGGTCTCACACAGTCAGTCCCGGCAACTGACGGCCTGTGTACACTTCGGCAGGAACTTTACTCAAGGGGTTACTGCCTTCCTGGGGCACAAGAGCATCGGCAAGACTACGAAGGAACCCTGAGCTAAATGAAAGGCTGATGAATGTTAATGTTACTGTGTGTTCCTGATGGAAAACTCTTACCATTTATCACATTCTTGTGGACTACCTACTGTGGTCAGGTACCGAGTCACGACCAGCGATTCTAAGACAGACGACTCTGTCCCGGCCTGCCTGTAGAACTACCAGTCTGATCCAAGTAGCCGATACAACCTGCAGCAGGAACGTTATCTCAGCAGTAGCTCCTTCATTCTAAACTCAAAAATCCACGTGTACCATCGCGCGTCGTCTCCGTGTCTGCAGAGTCCGACACAGAGAAGGAGCGGGGTGTGCAGAGAAGGAGGCAGCCTAGGCTGAGGGGCACGCAGAGGATGGCTGATGTTTTGAAAGCTAGAATATTAGTTAGAAAAAGAAAAGAAAAGGGTATTTTGAGGACAGTAAACCACCTGTATAAAGACTGTCACAGAAGTGGGAGGAAGGGATGAGTACAGCTGGAACACGTAATTTGGGAGGAAGGAGGCTGCAGAGGCCAAAGGGGCTAAGTTTAGAAATTTGGGTTTAAACCAGAAGGCACTTCGGTGGAGACAAGGAGGGGTTTAATGCAGAGGGGAGTGGCATGCTCAGATTTGCAGGTTAGAAAAATTACCCTGGCCTCATGTACAGGGGATCACTGGAAGATGATGCAGGGATTTAGGAAAGGAGGGGCCTCAGCGATAAAGAATCTGCCTGCCAGTGTAGGAGACACAGGTTCGATCCCTAGGTCGGGAAGATGCCCTGGAGTCGGAAATAGCAGCTCACTCCAGTATTCTTGCCTGGGAAATCCTATGGACAGAGGAGCCTGGCAGGCTGCACTCCATGGGGTCGCAGTCGGACACAGCTTAAAGGTGGAGACCAGAGATGTCTGTGGGCAACAGAGGTGTAGACAATCGAGGTAACTCGGAAAGGACTTGGGACCCAGCTGCCTGCAGTGAAGGCTCTACCCGTCACCCCATCTAAGGCAGTGTTACCCAACAATACCTCCATCAGAATCCCTCATGGAAAGTGTGAAGGTCTTAAAAGGAGGGTTATGTGACTGTTTTGTCTTCCTAGACAGGGTACCCAGCAGCCAGTCACTATACTTAATAAATCAAAACTCTGTGAGGTGCTAGGTTTAAGTGCAGATGGCTGAGCTCTGCCCCAGACCTAAAAGGGTACATCAGTGAAAAAAGCTACTTTGAATTAAAAATGTTTTCAGAGGAACTTATACTTTATTAAAAGACATATGTGTGTTTTCAAGAGATACACACCTATGCAAGGGCATGGGTTGAAAGCGTCAGTCGCTCAGTCATGTCTGGCTCTGAGAACCCATGGGCTGTGATCCGCCAGGCTCCTCTGTCCATGGGATTTTCCAGGCAAGAATTCTGGAGTGGGTTGCCATTTCCTTCTCCAGGCTCGACTCAGGGATCGAACCCAGGTCTCCTGCATTGCAGGCAGATTCACATGGGTACCCACCCATGAATGTTTGAGGGGGAAGAAGTGAGAGTTGGAGAGAATGCCTGTCTAATGGGTGTTGCAGCAAAAACAGCAATGAAGATTTTCCTCTGCTGAGAACAAGGAAAGGAAAAGAAACAGTGACCAGACTGGAGAAGAAACATAAACGGGCCTGAAAGAGTTAATCACTCTCAGCTTAACCACAACGGTTACTAGTCTGTACCTTACAAAACTAACCAGACACTATGTAAATTACAACCTGCACCTTCGGCCCCTTAACTCTATGTAAATTACATCGTGGACCAGGTGCTTACCTTCCCCCTTCTTTTGGAGACTACCCCTTGTAGCTTTTTGCATTTCAAAAGAGGGCCACAGTATGATAAACCACAGACAAATGGACCTGATTACTGGACTGCCAGGCCCAGTTATGGGCTACCTGATGCCAGCTCTGACTGTTTTGAAACCAGAAAAAGAATGCAACACTCTCACTACTTTGCTCCTTATCACACACCCCAAACTGTGAGCCCAAACAGTGTGATCCCCTCAGATTCCGCATGCGCGGGGCACAGTTCTTGAGGCAGTGGCCTGCTGTGTTCTCCTCTTGGCCCACTGGGGATTAAAGCCATTTTCCTACTTTCTCCAAGCTCTGTCTCCGTACTTATTTATTCCCCATCAGTGGACAGAGAAAGTCAAGATTTTGGTGGTAATATGGGCACTAACTTATTGAAATCAGAGGGTGTGGGGATGGCTGTATGCAACAAGGAGGAGATGGTGAAGAGTCAGAATAAGTGCTGGGGGAGATGGAGGACACAGGGAGGAAAACCAGGACATGCTCTGTTATGAAAGGCAAGTACACAAAGAGTTTCTATGGGGGAGTAGTCTCCGTAGGCAGTGGAAGGGCTCTAAAAAAGGAATCACTTCCGCTGGGGCAAGTCTCTCCAGCAGCTTCCAGAGAGGTGAGGAATGGAGAAGCCAATGGTTCAATGACCCAGAGAAGAGTCTGCCAAGATTCTCTCTCTCCTTCTGGCAGTCTTACTTTCTGTTTTGGTACTTAGCTACTAACTGTACTTAAGAGCAGAAAGTCTAAAATAACCGTAAGGTCTTATGTTGGATGGACTAAAGGGATACAAGGAGAGGCTGAGGTGACCCAATGAGGTCAAGTTGGCAGAAAAAGAAAATATTCAACACAACTTGTGTGTCTATATAATAAAGAGGAGTCCTCGTAATAAAAGACCAGGAAAAATAGCAAAGTATAGTGGGGAAACAGTAGAAACAGTGTCAGACTTTATTTTGGGGGGCTTCAAAATCACTGCAGATGGTGATTGCAGCCATGAAATTATAAGACGCTTACTCCTTGGAAGGAAAGTTATGACCAACCTAGACAGCATATTCAAAAGCAGAGACATTACTTTGCCAACAAAGGTCCGTCTAATCAAGGCCATGGTCTTTTCCAGTGGTCACGTATGGATGTGAGAGTTGGACTGTGAAGAAAGCTGAGCACTGAAGAATTGATGCTTTTGAAGTGTGGTGTTGGAGAAGACTCTTGAGAGTCCCTTGGACTGCAAGGAGATCCAACCAGTCCATTCTGAAGGAGATCGGCCCTGGAATTCCTTTGGAAGGAATGATGCTAAAGCTGAAACTCCAGTACTTTGGCCACCTCATGTAAAGAGTTGACTCATTGGAAAAGACTCTGATGCTGGGAGGGATTGGGGGCAGGAGGAGAAGGGGACGACCGAGGATGAGATGGCTGGATGGCATCACTGACTCGATGGACGTGAGTCTGAGTGAACTCTGGGAGTTGGTGATGGACAGGGAGGCCTGGTGTGCTGCGATTCATGGGGTCGCAAAGAATCGGACACGACTGAGCAACTGAACTGAACTGAACTGAACAGTGCTGAAAACTAAGCCTTAAAATTATTTTTTTATCCATTTTAGCAAATAAGATAACCTGCTTTAATTAATTTTCCCAGTTTCATTGAGGTATAATTGAAACATACAATCCATTTTTAATATACGTGGAATACATGTGCTGTGCCTGCTCAGTCACTTAATTATGTCTGCGTCTTTGTGACCCCATGAACTGTAGCCCACCAGGCTCCTCTCTCCATGGAATTCTCCAGGCAAGAATACTTGAGTGCGTGGCCAGTCCCTTTTCTAGGGGATCTTCCCAACTCAGGGATTGAACCTGCGTCTCCTTTGTCTATTACATTGACAGGTGAATTCTTTACACTGAGCCACACGGGAAGCCCATGGAATATATGTAGCCCAGGTGGGGCTTCCCGGGAGGCTCAGCGGTAAAGAATCTACCTGCCTGTGCAGGAGACAGACACAAGCGACGTGGGTTCAATCTCTGGGTCAGGAAGATCCCCGGGAAAATGGAACGGCAACCCACTCCAGTATTCCTGCCTGGAGAATTGCACGGACAGAGGAGCCTGGCGGGCTCCAGTCCATGGGGTCACAAAGACGCAGACATGATAACATGATTGAGCACACACACACACAGACACACACACAGTTTAATTTATAAAGATGGACTACTGAATAAGTTCAGTCTCCGATCTTCTGAAATGCAATAAACTCCCCAGGCAGTACTTTGGAATACAGTCACCTGGGACGTTACTGCTGCCCTCTAATCCTTGGACTATGCATTTAGCCCAGGTCTGCCAGCTGATTCTAGAACCTACAGTCCTTGCCTTCCTCCCATGCTGCCTTCTCACCACCCGCTCAGCACCTGCGGTCTTGCTGTGAACGCTCCTCTCTGCCAGGTGTGACAATAAAATGAAGTACCTGGACACGGTTGTGCTGTCAAGCATAGACTTCTCAGAGACTCAGGCAGGTGCTACAAAGATCTCTAAAGATTCCCTCTAGCTCTATCTAGTTAGCCCTATCATGAGCTCTTCTGCCTTCCCTGACCAGAGCTCAGCTCCTAAATTTGGCAGACCTTGGCTTGTCTTCAGTGATTCCATGCCTGACCTCTACCCGGACCGACAACCGAGATTCATTTCTTCATCCAGCAAATGTCTGCTCAGCACCTCAATGTGTGAGGGACTCGTCTAAGATTCAGCAAAGGAGGAAGATCCCCAAATAGCCAAGACACTCCCGGATCCTTGCTGTAATGGATGTTCTCTTCTGATGGGCGGGCCTTGGATTCTGCACTGACCTCCTTTCACAGTATCTTTAATTTGTTCTCTGCTTTTTCAGTGCTCTTTTAGTCTTGGAATGGTTTTCTGTATGCTTATTCAGGAACCCTGGAGTTCATGGGGTCGCAAAGAGTCAGACACGACTGAACAACAACAATAACAATTTATGAACAAAAATTTCCAGTATTATTCCTGTGTTTTGACCACCTGACCTTACAAATCTGCCGAGACTCCAAACTCTGGCTTCCCCTGGAAAGTTCTAAGCCGGCACATGTGCATCATAGTTAAGGAACATAATTACGGCTGGAAAGGACTGTGGGATCTGTCACCCTCATTTTAAATAGAAGAAACAGATGCTGAGAGAGTGTCATCTCCCAGGTCCCGTGGCAACTCAGGGGCAGAGCGCAGGCCTGCCTAAGGTCTTCCGACACCTGATTCCAAAACCCCGGGTCAGGCCCGTTAGGGTCACGAGAACAAGTGACGCCTTCTGATTTCTCACCCCAGTCATTAGTATCTCTTGGGATTTTTTACACCCGAGTGTCACTGGCTCACATGGATTATTGCTAAGTTGCTTTACCTCATAGGCAAACTCACTAATTTGGAAGGTAGCATTTGATATTTTAAAAGTTAACTCTTAACAAGTCTGAGTTTTGGCTCCTGCAGCGACATCCTTCCCAGTGTCCACCAGACCTTCGGTGCACAGATGCGTTGCCTACACACGCGACAGTCTTATCCATCTGACCTAGGCTTCCTCTTTTACCGTAGCCTCAGCTTTTCCTCCGACCCTGTGTTAAGGATCAGTCTTCAAGAAATACACTCCAGTTCAGATTCTCATGAACTCCAAACAGGCAAAAAAAAAAAAAAAAAAAAAAAAGCAATCCTGGGAATTCCCTGGTGGTCTAGTGGTTAAGACTGCATATCCACTGCTGGGGATGCAGGTTTGATCCCTGGTAAAAGGCGTGCTGCGATTCGTGGGGTCGCAAAGAGGACACAACTGAGCGACTGAACTGAACTGAAAGGGAACTAAGATCCTGCATGCCGTGTAGTTTGGCCAAAAAGAAAATAATAAAAGGAGAAAGTTTTAAAAATGTGTATATTTTAAAAATTTGCTAGTTCAACATTCCATGTGTATGTTAGTTGCTCAGTTGTGTCCGACTCTTTGTGACACCATGGACTATAGCCCACCAGGCTCCTCTGTCCATGGGATTCTCCAGGCAAGACTACTGGAGTGGGCTACCATTTCCTACTCCAGGGGATCTTCCAGACTCAGGGATCGAACCCAGGTCTCCTGCATTGCAGGCAGATTCTTTACCAGCGGAGCCACCAGGGCCAATCCAAAGATTCCTTCTAGACACTAAAGAAGTAGATTAAAAAGTTCCCTCATTACTAAGTCAATTTCTCCAATTTTCCTTTTAGCTTTCTTCTGTACCTTTCTTGATGTTAGGCTTAATGTCCACAGCAAAGCATCAGCAACTGTGTTGCCATCAGAGAACTCATCTCCCGCCATGGGCTGGGGCAGCATTCAGTGTGTCAGTCATCTAACCTAGCTGGGATGGAAGAGAGGGGCAGCTCTTCTGCATTTCAGTTCAGGTCAGTTGCTCAGTCGTGTCTGACTCTTTGCAACCCCATGAATTGCAGCACACCAGGCCTCCCTGTCCATCACCAACTCCCAGAGTTCACTCAGACTCAAATCCATAGAGTCCGTGATGCCATCCAGCCATCTCATCCTTGGTCGTCCCCTTCTCCTCCTGCCCCCAATCCCTCCCAGCATCAGAGTCTTTTCCAATGAGTCAACTCTTCGCATGAGGTGGCCAAAGCATTGGAGTTTCAGCTTCAGCATCAGTCCTTCCAAAGAACACCCAGGACTGATCTCCTTCAGAATGGACTGTTTGTATCTCCTTGCAGTCCAAGGGACTCTCAAGAGTCTCCTAGAGGTTGCTCAAACTCATGTCCATTGAATCACTGATGCCATCCAACCATCTCATCATCTTGTCCCCTTCTCCTCCTTCCTTCTATCTTTCCCAGCATCAGGGTCTTTTCCAATGAGTCAGTTCTTTGCATCAGGTGACCAAAATATTGGAGCTTCAGCTTCAGCATCAGTCTTTCCAAAGAATATTCAGGACTGATCTCCTTTAGAATGGACTAGTTGGATCTCCTTGCAGTCCAAGGACTCTCAAGAGTCTTCTCCAACACCACAGTTCAAAAGCATCAATTCTTCGGCACTCAGCGTTCTTCACAGTCCAACTCTCACATCCATACATGACTACTGGAAAAAACATAGCCTTGACTAGACAGATCTTTGTTGGCAAAGTAATGTCTCTGGTTTTCAATATGCTATCTAGATTGGTCATAACTTTCCTTCCAAGGAGTAAGTGTCTTTTAATTTCATGGCTGCAATTACCATCTGCAATGATTTTGGAGCCGCCCCAAAATAAAGTCTGACACTGTTTCCACTGTTTCCCCATCTATTTGCCATGAAGTGATGGGCCCAGATGCCATGATCTTAGTTTTCTGAATGTTGAGCTTTAAGCCAACTTTTTCACTCTCGTCTTTCATTTTCAGCAAGAGGCGTTTTAGTTCCTCTTCACTTTCTGCCATAAGGGTAGTGTCATCTGCATATCTGAGGTTATTGATATTTCTCCTGGCAATCTTGATTCCAGCTTGTGCTTCTTCCAGCCCAGTGTTTCTGCATTTCACTAGGGTTCAATTTACAACCCTGAACTGAGCCGGTTGTGTGCAAAGTCCACCTCGTTCATTGTCTGAGCCTGTGCTCTCTGCTACTGCTGGCTCATAAGCTCATCTGAAGTCAATGTTTTTTATATTTCTGTTCCCCTCCCCCAGAGCACCTAGTGTGGTACTCTCAGTTGAAAGGCACTTAATGGTTGTTTGTAAAATAAATTTAAAACAGTGATGAGTTGTGTGAAGGCTGGTGAATGCAAGGGCAGCAGACTCAGGAGGAATACTCTCTCTTTAGCACACGCTGTCTCTCACCTTGCTGGTACCTCTGTGGCTCGGCTGAAAGCAGGAGTGCAAGGCGAATACTCAGGGTACAGAAAAGCAATGAGAGTGTGCCCAGACACTGACACTCAAGAAGGGGCCCAGGACTTACCTGGTGGTCCAGCAGTTAAGACTCTGCCTGCCAATGCAGGGGACAAGCAAGGACTAACCCCTGGTCTGAGAAGATCCTACATGCCACAAAGCAACCACATCTGTGCGTCACGGCTGCTAAGCCGGTGAGCCGCAATTACTGAAGCCCGCACACCTAGAACCTGTACTCCAAAACGAGAGAAGCCCCCACAACGAGAAGCAGCACACCTAGAGGGTAGCCCCAGCTCGCTGCAACTAGAGAAAGCCCGTGCACAGTGACAAAGAGTCACTCCAGCCATAAAGAAAGAAAGGAAAGAAAGAAGGGGCCCAGCTTCTAGGGTTCAAATCCTGGCTCTAACCACTTCCTAGTTGCATGGCTAGTTATTTGACTAGTCACATGACCTCAGGTAAGTTATCTAACCCCCCAGCTTCATCCCTCTGCACACTGGACGTGATAAAGCAATACCTATCTCATCAGGCTGCTTTGGGCCCACAAGCCCCCTTGTTGTCCCAATCCCTGGAACTCAATCCCAGATAGCTGAACAGTCAGCTCCCTCACTTCCCTGGGACCTCTATGAAAGTTACACTTTTCCAGTGAGGCCCTCCTGGACCTCTTTGATAACCTAGCATCTTTTTAGTTCATAGAACTCACAATCTTCCCACATGTTATACGTTTATTGGATGACATATGGTCCCATCTCACCTCTCAAACACAGGACTTTCATTATAGAAAGGACTTTGTTTAGCTCTCTGATGCCTTCTTCATCTGAAATGCAGCCTGGCACATAGCCCTTGAGTGAATGAAGTGGAAAGTTAAACGAGTTCATTTCTATTAAATGTCTTGATATACATGTTCAATTCAGGTTAGTCAGTATGTGAGCTGTTATCAGACTGGGGATCCTCTCTGGATGTCCAGTGTGGAGACCCACTTATGCTTATGCTAGTGATGCTGGTCACCTCACCTTAGGAAGAAAAGCCTTGATCATCAGGTACATGCTGCGGACGTTGAGGTTCATCGAGAAGTCCCAGTCTGTCTCCTCACAGTCCAGGATGGTTCCGTGATGGACGAAGCTGGAGGAGTGATTAAGCAATGGGGAAGATGATCATCCTAAAAAACTCCCATTGAATTTCCTTATCCTTTCCACTGTTCTTTATTGGCTTGGACCATTGTCCCTTCCATCACCAAGACTATTAACAAGTCAAACCTAGTATCACTTAGTACATTCGGTGAAGTATTCTAACAACATAAGCTAAAAAAGTTTAAGACCAAAAACTTCTTTTAAAAGAAAGCAGGAGTTTGGAAACTAAGAAACATAAGAAATTTTATACCAACTGCACGGGAAAATCACTGTCATTAAAAATAAACATGGATTTCTTGGTGGTGCAATGGTTAAGAATTCAGGTTCCAGTGCAGGAAACGTGGGTTCCATTCGTCGGCAGGGAACTAAGATCCCACATGCTGAAGACAACCAAGCCCGCTTGCCTCAAGTAGAGAGTCCGTGGGCCTCAATTCCTGCATGCTGCAACTAAGATCTGATGCAGCAAAAACAAATAAATATTAAAAAAAAAAAAACAACCCCAACCCCAAATCAAATGAGAACACGCTGCATAACGATCATTTCAAGAGCAAGAGCGCCCTCTGGTGGCACAAATTTAACATTCTCAGTTCAGTTGCTCAGTCATGTCCGACTCTTTGCGACCCCATGAATCGCAGAAAACCAGGCCTCCCTGTCCATCACCAACTCCTGGAGTTCACTCAGACTCACGTCCATCGAGTCGGTAATGCCATCCAGCCATCTCATCCTCGGTCGTCCCCTTCTCCTCCTGCCCCCAATCCCTCCCAGCATCAGAGTCTTTTCCAATGAGTCAACTCTTCCCATGAGGTGGCCAAAGTACTGGAGTTTCAGCTTCAGGATCATTCCCTCCAAAGAAATCCCAGGGCTGATCTCCTTTAGAATGGACTGGTTGGATCTCCTTGCAGTCCAAGGGACTCTCAAGGGTCTTCTCCAACACCACAGTTCAAAAGCATCAATTCTTCAGCACTCAGCTTTCTTCACAGTCCAACTCTCACATTCCATACATGACTACTGGAAAAACCATAGCCTTGACTAGACGGACCTTTGCTGGCAAAGTAATGTCTCTGCTTTTGAATATGCTGTCTAGGTTGGTCATAACTTTCCTTCCAAGGAGTAAGTGTCTTTTAATTTCATGGCTGCAATCACCATCTGCAATGATTCTGGAGCTCCCAAAAATAAAGTCTGACACTGTTTCCACTGTTTCCCCATCTATTTGCCATGAAGTGATGGGCCCAGATGCCATGGTCTTAGTTTTCTGAATGTTGAGCTTTAAGCCAACTTTTTCACTCTCCTCTTTCACTTTCATCAAGAGGCTTTTTAGTTTCTCTTCACTTTCTGCCATAAGGGTGGTAACATTCTCAAGGGAAATCAAAACTCCAAGGAAAATTTCCCAGGCAAGAATACTGGAGTGGGTTGCCATTCCCTTCTCCAGGGAATCTTCCCGACCCTGAGGTCTCCTGCATTGTAGGCAGATTCTTTACCATCTGAGCCATCAGGGAAATCCATTAAAAAATAAATAAAAAACAAATGAGAATAGAATACTTAACTACTACTTCAAGAGCACCCTCTGGTCGCACAAATTTAACATTCTCAAGGAGAAATCTAAACTCAAGGAAACAAGTCTCATCTCAGGGTAGCAAAATAGTGCCCCTACCGTACAGTTCTAACATATTGAGCAGACATTGCAGAACAAAGCAAACCTTTAATATAAACCTCACTCTTTTGAAGTCACATTTCCTTAGGGAAGCTTTCTAAACACTTGAGTGCTACTTGATTTCACTGTCCCCTGGACCAAAATTATGTAATTAATTATAAAAGATTGTTGGTTCTGACACCACTGTATTGCCAGTTCAACTGAATGACAGCAAGAATCACACGCTCTATTTCTGTATCCCTTAGGGTGCTGAACACTTAACAGATGCTCAAAAACTAATTTTGCTGGTTGTTTTTTCCACAGTTCTGCGTATATCCTCATATGAGGGATGAACAGCTTATTTATAAACCAGATCATCACAAATTGTTGCTATAATTTAATTTCCATACATTGTAACATATGATAAACTATGAATGCAGAGATTTTTTTTTTCCCACTCTGAATCATGATTAGGTAGAACCACAAAACTATATTAGAACATTCTAGGATTCTTCTACCAACGCAGGAGTATAAATGTAACACTACCTAAAAAAAGTGGGACATCTGGAAGGTATCTACTGAGATGCTATTTACTCACATCTACTGATATGCCTGAGAAGGGAGAGTGGGTTCCAGCAGTGGCTGAATCTACATGTAGCTGCTCCAGTTCTAGCTTACATGTGTGGGTCAGGAAGCTTGGTACCAACCCATGATGTTCAATTGAGTCATTCTCTTTGTGTTGTGTATAAAGGTACAACGTGAACCTTCTTTTGCTGGGATTGACTGTCCCGATAAGAAACACTGAGCTTTGGGAGGTATAAAGAACTTGCTAGAATGTGCCAAAAAACTGGGGACATTCACATTGCAATAACCTGAGTACTTGGCTTCTGGTAAATGTACTCTGACAGGGGGTCATTTTAAAGACACTCTACTGGAAAAGTTTTTCATATTATTTTATCAGTCCTAGTGACAGGTCCGTTGGCATGCGCCTGGTACCAGCCCTGAAAAGAGCAATAGCTTCGTGTTAGTGCTGGTGCCTTGAGTGACCCTAACTGCCTCTAAACCCCAAGCCTATGTCTATGGCTGTTTTACTTGCTGATCTTAATTGTAATAAAAATTCTGTCCACAATTTTAGTCATATTCCCCAAGGAATATATTATGGTTCACAATGAATAATTTTGCTTTATCAAAATTCTTTGTGTGAAAGTTGCAGAAAGCTTTCTGTAAGAAGAGTGAAGTGAAAAGTTGTGAATTACCCAGCAACATTAAAGAGAACATCAAGTCTCTCAATGTCATTGGCAAACTGGTCAATTTGCTTCTTCTTTGTGACATCAAGGACCCGAGTGTGAATGCCTGAAATATAAAACAAAGGGTGCTATTTGCCTGTATCCATAAAGGATGCTTAGCCTTGAAGATTCAGCTGTTTCCAAGTATGACGATGGTAATATCCATATGGTAGGCTTTGTAGGATTGCTGCCCATTCGTAGGGTCTTCATAATCTTAAGACTATCAGTAAAAATCTTGAAATCTCCCCATTTGACCTCCCAATAACACTTCTCTTTCTTCTTCCCCTTCTCTCTAGTCTGTAAATTGAATGATAAAGGTCTTTTTCTGAGTAAAGACTTCACAGTGACATGGGGATGATCGATAGCAGGTGTTTCTCAGTAAGCCAGCAGTAATCGCTGCGAGTCAGCTCATTTCAGCCCATTCTTCCCCCCAGAGGTCAAGTCCCTGCTACAGGGATGCTGGATTCTGTCTGTGTGAAGAGTAAAGGCAGGGGCGGTGGATAAGGTATTGTTTTTACTTGTGTACTTTACCTTTATGTTAATCCTATTATTTTTCAGAAATAACTCTGCTGGCCAAAGGTATCATCACTTATTTCTGGACCAAATTACAAGGAGAAGAAATGAGAGCCCAGACAAAGGGATGAAACACTTGAAAACTGGCCGCAAGAGATCTGGCATGGGGGTGTGAGAGATACACACCGCACCAGCTATTCAAAAACCCCTGAACATTCTCGAACGGAAGCAGCAGTTATTATGTTTTTTTTTAAAAATAATACATGGTTCATTATTCTCTTTTGGATACAGAAAGAAAAGTTTATAAACAGAAAGGGAAGACTGAAACCGAGGCTCAGAAAGGCCTCCTTTCTGTAGGGCTTTTCTATTCCAACAGCTTGATTTGTTGGAATTACAATTCAAGATAGTCTTGTGCAGTTAACTAGGTCAGTGAACTGATCTGTGTTGATCATGGAACCTGTTCTATTCAACTTCTAAATAAGTGCTCTGTTCTGATTTCTTTCCGAGTCACGCGAAGCTCTCTGATGTTGGAGTTAGGTTCAGTGTGGTGTATGTAGTAAGTGGTAGAAAGAAACTGTTAGTCGCACATGACTGAGTGACTCTCTGCAACGCTGCAGACTATGGTCCACCAGGCTCCTCTGTCCACGGGATTCTCCAGGCAAGAATACTGGAGTGGGTTGCCATTTCCTTCTCCAGGGGATCTTCCTGACCCAGGGATAGAACTTGGGTCTCCTGCAGTGCAGGCAAATTCTTTACCATCTGAGCCCCCAGGGAAGCCCATAGTATAAGGGGTAATAAACACCTGAACAATTTCTTAGCGTCTCTGGCCATGATATGTAATGTTAGGGCTGAGCTGTTTCCAGTATAGAAGCCTCTGGCTGCATGTGGCTACTGAGCCCTAAAGTGTAGCTAGTCTGATTGGAAACATGATGTTAAGTGTAAAATACACACAGGTTTCAAAGATTTAGGAAAAAATGTAAAATACTCCATTAATAATTTTGATCATGAGTACATTAATATTACAGTATTTTAGATATATTGAGTTAAATAAAATATATTCTTAAACTTTTCACCTGTTTCTTTTAACATTTTAAATGTATATTTTACTAGAAAAAATTATGCCTATGACAAACGTCATGTTTCTCTTGGACACTGCTGCCCTCAGAGGAGGGGGCTCAGAAGTAAGAAGCTGTCATAATGACTGTTAAATGGTCACATCCGACTTCGTAATTAGCTATTGAATCCCTTGACATGTTGGATAAATAAAAAATTTTAAGTATGCACCTTAAAAACTTTGTTCATACCTTTAAGTGTACAGATTTTTGTCTGCAGGCTCACAGAATACAAACTGGGTATCAGAGAATCTGGCTTTAATAGAAGGCCAGTGGAGCTGAACAGCTAAGGAATTTTCTTTCAACATGTAAAGTGCTAATGCTTCATAATCCCTTGTAGACGCCAATGTCAAAATCAAGATATGGAGGTGCTTACCTGGGTACTTCTCCAGTTCCTGAAGTTTGGATTCATTGATATCTGTGGCTATGACTTTGGCACCTTCTCTTGCAAAAGCCTGGGAGGCACAATGCACAAATGAACCCTTCGTTTACTTGGTTAAACTGCTTTTGTGAACCGAGTCACTTAGCCTCTCCCCTTTATCTTACTGTCGCTATTATTTTCCCATGAAGTAGGTGAAATTTCACACTCCCTAGTCTCACCTCGTTCTTCACATTTTTAACCAGTTTTATTGTTAATTAGAACAATGTGTCATACACTGTGCTTGTCAGTTGACTTTGTCCCTCTGTGTGTGTGTGGTTGGGCTCAATTGCTCAGTCACGCCCCATGGACTGTAGCCCACCAGGCTCCTCTGTCCATGGAGTTCTCCAGGCAAGCATACTGGAGTGGCTTGTCACTCCCTTCTCCACGGGATCTTCCCGACCCAGGGATTGAACTCGAGTCTCTTGCGTCTCCTGTATTGGCAGGCGGATTCTTCACCACTGTGCCACCTGGGAAGCCCGACTTTGTAAGACCAAATAAATATTTTTTTAAAAAAACTAGGATTCAGTTATTGAATACCTCTCAAAATACTACCTTTCTTTGATTTTAAAGCCTGCACTCTATTTCTGAGCAGAGACTACAATCCAAATAATGAAAGAAAAATGGGTTATTTCAACACTTTTCCTCTTAATAAAAGTGGATTATTAGCTCAGGTGGGGGTTTCATGTGCGAGAAGTTGATATAAATTAGAAGGCAAAGATAATTTGATAGTCTCATAAGTCTGGAGTCCTGCCTCTGAACTGACATAATTTCAGAAAACAATGCACTTCTGTAGGGCCCCTTCAGTGACTTTATTATTGTGCAGAGAAACTGAGGCAGACAGATAAGTTTCTCAGGTTAAAGGTTATCAGTGACATCACAGGATAAATGTGAGGTATTCATTCCCTCATCTGCCTGGAGTCGGAGTAGTCACTTTTCCTTTTTGTAACTTAAGACAATAGAAGCACAAAAGAAAAAAAAAAAAAAGAGCAGAACGAAATAACCATGGTACCTGGCCCCATAACTAACTTTTGGTACCGCAGAAGTTAGTAAGCAAGCAACAGAAGATAATAACTTACCAACGCAGCTGCCCGGCCGATCCCCTGAGCAGCAGCTGTGAGGACAATGACCTTCCCATCAAGTCGACCCATCCTGGAACCTGCGGTTTAATCTACAGATGTGTATTTAATGGCTTATACTGTAGCCCGTGGCCTTGTGCAGTAACATTTAGAAGGAATGGTTCAACGGACTCCTTTAAGACCCTGAAGACACACACCTCTGTCAAATATTCCCACCACCTGAGAATATCCCATCCATCTCCAAGAACGCTTACCCTAAATGCCTAGCTTTGCAGATAAAAACATTTAGCAAAGCCCAGTAGCTCAGTCAGTAAAGAATCTGGGTGCAGTGCAGAAGGCACAGGTTTGATCCCTGGGTCAGGAAGATCCCCTGGAGAAGGGAATGCAGCCCACTCCAGTTTCCTTGCTTGGAAAATCCCATGGACAGAGGGAGCTGGAGGGCTGCAGTCCATGGGGTCGCAGAGTCGGACATGACCGAGCGACTAACACACGCTGAAGTGGTAACTGATGACAGACAGGCATGAGACTTCAAGCCATCTTCAGGTTGCTTCAGCCTCCGCTGCTGGTACAGCCCACCACCTTCTCCCCTCTGCCCCTCCCTGCAAACACTGCGTGGGTCCTCCCTACTGGGGACCGCTTCTTGCTTCCTCCCTTGTACACTTTTCTTGGGGTCTGTACTATCAGTCATCTGTGGTTTTTCCAGGGCTCTTGGTAAGATTTCACAGTTGGCCTCAGAGAGTCATTGAAAAATAAGAGTTGGAAAGTCAGAGCCTGTCCAAACCCCCCTTTTACACCTGAGGGAACGTACTTGACCTGCTCAAGGTCACAGGGCTGGTCAACAGCAAAGCCAGGACTAATGTCAGGCCTCCTGACTCTTCTGTATGTGAGCATCCTACCCCACAGTGCTGCTGATAAAAGTTTGAGCATTCAGCAGTAACACTTTAACAGACACAAACAGTGATTTTTAAAAGGGAGGACTGAGGAAGTCTGACATAGGGGAAATAGGATCTACAGAAGATACCTGGTCAATGCTTGGACTGTAACCCAGATCGCAGGGTGACAGGAAAGGCTAGTGACGAGGTTACAGCTAGTGAAGAGTCAAGTGATGATCAAATGAGGCTGTCTGCAAGGAACCAAGTCCTTTCTCTCACCCTGCAGTTCTTAGTGTATGCCTCTGACCACACAACAAGGCACAAAATGGCTGCTTTCTCCCAAGACATCATATCTGCATTCCAGGCAAAAACAAGGAAGGGAGCAAAAGACAGAAGTCTTTCAGAGAACTTGCTTTTCTATTTTGGGAGGAAGCCCTCCTCTGAAATTCCAGCCCATGTTTTGTTGGCCAGCTTTAGCAGCAGAGGCTAAGAATTCGAGTTTTATTTTCCAGTCTTTACAAACTGAAAAGGGTAGGAGTCGGGGGAGGCGAGTTGGGTAGGTGTTGAGTGAGCTAACAGATAGCACATGCACAAAATAACCTTCCCAGTCTGCTCATTACCTGTCTGATAAAGAGTGCAGAGAGCCAGCTAGTCTAGCCTGGAGGGCTCACATGATCCAGTCATTTCTTTTTGAACTTATCTCTGTTCTCCTCAGCCAACCTTGGCTTTTTGCGGTAACTCGCCTACACTTTCAAGCCTCCAACCTCTGTCCCAGCTCTCCACGCTGAGGGCTAGTTACTCCTGTGGGCAATCGGTACTGGAGGATTTGAGAGCACGACAGGACCAGATGTGTATTCTGGAAAGTTCACTGGAGAGCAGGCCTGGGGAGGGACTGAGCAGCGGGTTTCCTTCGGAGGAAACTGCAGTCGTGCAGAGGCGGTGGACAAATAGAGGGGTGCAGGGCAGCGGCGAAAGAGAGTGTTTAAGAGCTGACCCAGGGCCTGGTCGCCAGTGCACTGATTTCAAACAGATTACGTGGTTCGCCCAGTGTTTCACGGCTAGAAATTCAAACCCAGGCCTCCTGATCCTGGATACAGAGAAGATCTTGTGGTTCTAAATCCCCACAGGGTGCCAGGGCCTTGCGGCTCCGCGGAATTGGTACCCGTAACTGACCACGATGCCAGCGCCGCGGTCTGAAACCCATCTCTGAGCTTGTGCCGAGGCCACCGTCCCCGGGCCATTTCCGGTGCCTGGGTGCCTGGGTGCGGCACGACTGCCAAGGCGAACGCAGCTTGGGGACACCCCGAGCCCCTCCCGCCTGCCGTGGCGCTCCTCCCGCGGACTGCAAGGGAAGAGGGATGCGCGCACCCCCTCGTCCGCTCCCCGGCTCCGTCGCGGTCTGACCGCTCTCCCAGCCCCAGTTCCCTCCTCATTTTCTCCCATACCAGCATTTCCTCTAGTAAAACTCGCGTGCGTAACTTTCTCTAGGAGTCAAGTTTCTTGCAGGACCAGACTGACACCGCGTGGGTCTAAGAACTGCCCCCAGGGACTAGCTTACGACTTCACTGATGCTCTGTGATTGACGGAGAAGCAGGACGTTCACAATGCCCGACCTACTTTGATGCAATTTTAGGTTTTTTTTTTTTTTTCCTTCTTACATGAGTGATAACCTTTTAAGTTAAACCACGGTAAAAGTTAAGTTAAACATTCAATATAATATTTTGGAAAGTAAGAAACCCCAATAATCCTTACCCGCCCATAATCCTGAGCATGATGTATTAAAAAGCTGCTACTTTACACTGCTGTCATCAGTGACTTTTGGCCCACGGCCCTGTGAAGACACACGCCAGGAAGCTTTGACACCTAGAGAAGCGCTTACTAAAAGCGCTTGAAGCGCAGGGCAGCCGTTTTGCTCACTGATGACCTCCTCCGAGCTGTCCTCCTTCTTTCTGGGGTCAGATTTTAGAGCTAAAGCCTTGTAAGTAGATAAACTGCACTATTACACGAAAACGCATTTCTTTGGAAAAAAGAGTGCAAACATCTGAAATGGCGAAATGAGGCAACTTTCAATAAATTTAACGTGAAAATCAGACAAGATCGATTGCTTACTCCAAATATTAGAATCAAAGTGCTAATTTTTTTTTATTTGGCCCACCTTGCTTATGGGATCTTAGTTCCCCGATCAGGGATTGAACCCCCGTCCTCCGCAGTTAAGAATGCAGAGTCCAGAGACACAGAGCCTTTACAGGAATTCTTGACGAGCCGGAAGACTCCTTTGGCTATTTTGAAAAACTTACCAGAGTTTCAAATTTGTTAAACATCCCTTCTTATCCTGAACTTACGGCTAAAAGTAATCCTGAAAGAGGTAATGTGCAGAACAAAGTAACATCTGAAAATTAAAACTCTCCTGTCCCGCCCCCCACTCCCACCCCGCCGCCAAAGTTTCTTTTTTAATATATTGGGAAACTTACTTTAGAGCAGCAAGCTCATGGCGTCCTCCAGACCACTGCGCTGGCAAGAAACTTAAGACCTTTGTGCAGAAGCAAGTCAGGTGCCTAGGAATGCCTGTTGGGATTTGTAGTTCAAGTTTCAGTTTTTAGAAAATTAGGCGCACATTCACATATTTTCTGTGTATGTGCTGCCATCTAGTGGAGTTTAGGTAGAACTGTTAACTCCGATTGCTAGAAAGGAAAAGTGGAAAAGCAGCCTGTTGGGCTGCCGTTTATCGGGTCGAACAGAGTCGGACACGACTGAAGCGACTTAGCAGCAGCAGGTGTCTTCAGTTCAGTCGCTCAGTCGTGTCCGATTCTTTGCGACCCCATGGACTGCAGCACGCCAGGCTTCCCTGTCCACCACCAGCTCCCGGAGCTTGCTCAAACTCATGTCTATCCAGTTGGTGATGCCATCCAACCATCTGGTGTCTTAGAATGTAGAAATCACTTCCTTCACCAATTTTCCCGAGAAAGTGAAAGTAAAGTCGCTCAGTCGTGTCCGACTCTTTGCGACCCCGTGGACTGTAGCCCGCCAGGTTCCTCTGTCCATGGGATTCTCCAGACAAGAATACTGGAGTGGGTTGCCATTTCCTTCTCCAGGGGATCTTCCCAACCCAGGGATCGAACCCGGGTTTCCTGCATTGCAGGCAGACGCTTTATCCTCTGAGCCACCAGGGAAGCCCCGTTTTTACCGAAGTCCGGCTCTTTTATTTGCACTTACTATGTGTTGCTCTGGGGGCACTCGAGAGAGAATGAGCCAGGAGTTGCATGTGGAAGTTAGCAACAAAATAGAAGGAAACCAGGTCATTGAAGATCCTGGAGCCTTCCTTCCTGCACCCTGACCTAGATTGTTTTGAGGCGGGGAAATTCTCTTGTGCTTTTAAGGTATGTATATGGTTATTTTGACACAGGCAATCTATTGTAACACTCATTACAAACGTAGTGGCAGAATGCAGTCATCTTGAGTGTACTGCGGGGGCTGAGTCGGGGAACTTCGAAGTGCATGCTGGATAAGAGCCAAAAATCAAGTTTGGCCAAAGAGAACGGAGACAGAATGGAAATATCAGATGGAAAACGGTTTACCAGGTCATGTGAGCCCTCTCTACCAGGCTTACTAACTCATACTTAACAGGCGTGTAACTGTGCCTACAGACTGTCCAGGCTAGTTTGTGCACGTGCTATTTAAGTAGGGGTCTCTCAATGCCCGTGTAACTCACTTTCCCCTGCCTTTTACTTTATAAAAGCTGGAAAACAACTCTTAAATTCCCAGCCTTCTTTGCTTCTGGAGCTGGTCAATGAAATAAATGTACGCTGAAATCTCCGAGGTCTTTCTTCTTGGATAGAACGCTGAGGCCTCTCTGAAAGGCTTTTGGCTTTTGGTCTTTTCTCCTGGAATGCAGTGTGATGCCTAGGGACATGGCAACCATGTTGTGACCTGGTGTGAGGTCAGAGCATACGTTAAAGACAGCAGGGTGAGTGAGAGAAGGGCCTTGGTTCCTTGAGGACAGCCTCAAGTTGACAGCATTACCATGTGACAGGCTGTCCTATAGTAACCATAACTGTTGAAAATCAGCTCTCTGAACTTCTCCTGTGGGAAAAGAAACTTCTTTAGATCATGCTTTTTGCTCTTGGAGGGAATGTGTATTTGTAGTAATCACAGTGGCTCGGAACAAAGACTGTGAAGTCAGAAGGATGAAGGTAAGTCCCACATCTTTCCTGCACTAGCTGGGTCAGTTCTCGCACTTGCCTCAGGGATGCCACCAGGAGGAAGGACTTGGCGTGAAGCCATCAGTACAAATGCTATTTTTGTACTTTGTTGTTCAGTTGTTGTGTCCAACCCTGTGGCCCCGTGGACGGTGGCACACCGGGCTTCCCTGCCCATCCCCAGTTCCCAGAGTTTGCTCAAACTCATGTCCATTTGGTGATGTGGTCCAGCCATCTCATTCTCTGTCATGCCCCTTTCCTCCTGCCTTCAATCTTTCTCAGCATCAGGGTCTTTTCCAATGAGTTGGCTCTTCCCATCAGGTGGCCAAAGTACTGGAGTACTTAATAAGTGTTTTTGTACTTAATAAACATTATTAAAAATTCAATTATAATGGATGGAAAATATTGTCCTTAGAAAAAAAAAATGCACCAAAACCCCAAACACCCTGGCTTAGTTTTTGGTAACAGAAACTCATTGCCCTACCGTAGTTTATAATGTTGAAATGATCTGCAACCATTATCCAGCTGTGCTCCTTGCTTTAACAACAATCCCTTTTCTTTGACTTTTGAATTCAAGATTTTGAAATACACATTTTATGAACATGAGAGTTCTCTAATCAAGGCCAACTCCGATACTTTTTCTTAAGCCTTCCTTCATCCCCTGGTCTTCAACAGTAGCGGTTACTTTATGACCACCTGCCTCATGGTAATGCAAATATCTGCTTAGCCATTTGTATTGTCAGTGGACTAAATTTCTCCAAAGCTAGGGACTGTAGCTTTTTCACCTTTACATGTGATCAGTTCATACTAAAACTATATGCGTTGTTTTCCAAATACGACGAGTTCCACAAAGGTGGTAGATTTTGGTGCCTAGACTGATGATGGTTGTTTAATATTTGCTGAATATGAACGGTAAGGTCTCGGTAATAATTGTGAGGCTCGAGAGCATGTTTCCTATGAATATTTTGCCTTCTTTGGTCCTAATTTTGCTTTTCAGATCATTTTAGTACTGTCTGACCGTGATATTGTTCAACATTCTTGCGAGTTTCCGTTGCTGATTTTCATAATCGTTCCTTTGCAGTCACTCACAATATTGAAACTTGTTATCATTAGAGGTAAACAACATACCAAGGGAGATGTCAGAGGCGGAGGGACAGAAGCTCTCTTTCCCTGACAGACACTGACTTAAATACAATATATGGGCCAAAATACTTTTGTGAAAACTTTAGAAGCCAGTTAAGAAGGCTTCCCTGGTGGCAGTACCCCAGGTCAGGGCAAAGCTGGGAACGGCCACAGTGAAGCAGGTGAGAAGAGCTGTTTCACTTCACCTGCAACCACCCCTCCCTGGGCTAGCACAGCTTAGCCCCTTGCTCAGTTTCCCATCATGGGAGTAGGGGAAAGAGGAGAGTGGAAGGTTCACCTGAAGTTCCAGCTTTCTGAGGGGTGCCCGAGTGACTGGTTACTCTCCCCTGACTCGGACTGTTGATGGAAGTGGCATGGCTTGGCACCAGAGAACCTGCAGAGACTGGTGTGGCTCTGCAGTCAGGCCCAGGTGCCCCCTGGAGGCTTCATTCTTGGGAGGGAGGGGAAGAGTGAGTGTCTGGTGTTCCAGCTTTCTGCACAAGAGACTGGTTTGTGTTTCGCCTTGGGGTGACTTGTGTGACTTGGGGTGCTGACGGGGAAGCGGATACACTTGGATGCCCGGAGGCCAATGAGAAAGAAGGACCGTGGCATGACTTGCTGCTGCAGCACCACAGATCCTGCAGTACTGCAGACGGACACCAGAGGGAGATATCATGCGCGCCTGAAAAAGAATTGGGCAACCCTTTCTTTCTAGTTGGCCAATGTCATACGCAAGCCCAGAGAAGTGGCACACCCCACAAAGGTTTCAGAGGCCCCCCAGAATCTGTAAACAAGCTGACTGATGAAGGTGTTTCCCTGTATGAGCCCAGAAGAGGTGGCTGCTTTTTTTCAAATGCATAAAACCCAGCAAAACGTCAGAAGGCACACAAACACGGTCTATCGAAAGAAACAAGATAAATCTCCAGAAACTAAAAAAAATGGTCATCTAAGAATCACCTATCAAAGAATTAAAAATAACAGAAGCTCAGTGATCTACAAGACAATGCAGACAACTAAATGAATCTGGGAAAATAATGCATCAACAGCATGAAAATATTAACAAGTAAATAGAAACTATGAAAAAGAACCAGACAAATTCTGGTGCTGAATAATAATCAAATTGAAAAATTCACTAGGGAGGGTTGAACAGCAGACTTGATCAAGCAGAAGAATCAACAAATTGGTCATTTGAAATCATCTGGTCAGAGAAGCATAAAGGAAAAAGAAAAGTGTAGAGAGCCTAGGTACTTGGTGGACCAACATATGGTGGTACTTCCAGAAGAGAGAGGGGGACAAAAAGTTGATTTGAAGAAACAATGGCCCCCAAACTTCCCAAATCTGAGGAAGGAACTGGACATCCAAGTTCAGAGAGTTAAGCAACATTCTTTTAGACTGGAAACCCTATGACTAATTTTATTTTTAATGACCTTTAGTTTCCCTGGAGAAAGGAATGGCGACTCACTCCAGTATTCTTGCCTGGGAAATCCCATGGACAGAGGAGCCTGGTGGGCTACAGGCCATGGGGTCACAGAGTTGGACACAACTGTGTGACTTGAGTACACACAGAGCAGTTTTATTATTCAGGTGAACTTACCTACTACTATCAACACTTTGGGGGAAGTGGACATTGTAAAGAATCAAACCCACAGTGCAGTTATAGTGTCTTGTTTGGGTAACTGTGGAAAGGAGAAACAGGTCCAGGTGACAGGATTATAGAAGACACTTTCCCCTTAGTGTTAGTGAATTCCTATGACAGTGTTAAGGGAAAATATCCCATCCACAGACTTTAGAATGATGAAAGTGAAGTTGCTCAGTCGTATCCGACTCTTTGCGACCCCATGGACTGTAGCCTATCAGGCTCCTCCGTCCATGGGATTTTCCAGGCAAGAGTGCTGGAGTGGGTTGCCACTTCCTTCTCCAGGGGATCTTCCCGACCCAGGAATTGAACCCGGGTCTCCCACATTGCAGGCAGACGCTTTACCATCTGATCCACCAGGGAAGCCCCTTAGAATGGTGACTGTGATGCAATTCATAATCTCTTTCTCTGAATAAATATTCTTACCAAAGAGCCAAGAATGCCTTGAAATTAGTAACTCTGTTCTAAGTGCATCTTGCTGTTTTGTGTGGTTTTTCAAATCATGTGATATAAAGTATCAGACACTTTCTAAAACCATAGTTCGTGACAACCTCTAATAGGTCAGAGACCCCTCTGGGGATATGACAAGAGACAGCATGGACCTCAGTATCCTAGAAAAGTGGATCCACACACTCAAGTTACTATTGAACTTCAGAGGTTTTACAGACCGCATGAAGTCCAGATGCCTTGTCTATCTGTGGGCACCTCAGGTTTAGAAAACTTTACCTCGAGAGAAACTCTGGTGCTGTTTCCTCGTGTCTAAAATTAAAGGGCACAATAAATTGGTGTGGTTTTTTCCCAGTTGCTAATGAAGTGCAACCGACTACAAAGTCTAATAACAAACCAGTTTAGAGTGCCTGCACAGGGAGTGGGGGGGGGGTTGTAACTGGAAAGTGAGAAACAACTTCCATAGCTGTTACAGCAAAAGGAGGATTAAAACTACAGAATGCAGAGGCTGTATCACCTGCTGCCCCTAAGAGCCTAGATACGGAATGCATGTGCATATTTTTACCGCAAAATTCTGAAAGTCAACACAGAAGAAGAGAGCAGGGCCAGATATACCCGGAGTATCCCACCAAGAAGCCATCAGTTAAATTACATGGTGCTGTGATCTGGAACAACTAATCAAACATTTACTGAATGTTCAAGGCACTAAAAGAGGAGTCTGTAATTTTGTTAGTCAAATGATACTTTATATTAACTTATGACTTATGCTTAGAAATTCTCTAAGTCATATGTGGATAACTTTATATTAATAAAAATATATACATTTTATGTATACATGGAAAGATTGGAAATTTCTTTCAATAACTTTATTCTTTATAAAGCATATAAATAAATAAAACTTTTCAACTTCTGAAGGATTACCACGTTTAAGAAGAAGGTACACTGCTATCACCATTCTAGATTATGGGAATGCATCCCATTCCTTCATCTTCCAATCCTTGTGGCAAAGTGGGAACTGAACTGAAGTTGGACTGTGACATGCCTGCCAGGGACAGACACATCAAGCAATAAACACAGACACTTCCAAACGTGGAAGGCTGGGCCTCCAGAAACGTGGCAGGGCGGAGTCTACTGAGTCTTGCACTCTGGCACCTCTTTTCCTGACGACATTTGCCAACGACCTCGCTGGGGATCCTCGGTCTCCACTTCAGCAGTTTGTTCTTCTGAGGAGGAAAAAAAAAAATCAACAACAAAAGTAATCTTAGTGAAAACAAAGACAAAACGCAAATACAACTAAAGTGGAAAGGAAGCTGTGACAGTAGAGGCATGGGAAGAATAAATCATGGCATTTCAACACGGTCATTAATTTCCTTGTTAAAAAGGTAGACTTCATCAGAGATGAAGATGTTTATTCCCCATTTTCTCATAAAATGAATGGTTAGAAAAACCATACTGTACATAAAACCTAGAAGTAATAAATTTTTAGTTGGAATCCATCAATCTGAGAAGCAAAGTGAATCAAACAGATTAGGTGAGTTTGATTTTCTTTTGTCCTATTTTTAGGGGAAAAACTAGTGTGCTATACAAATACTATGTATTTTAGAGAATACTTAGCCATCGTTGGAAAGCTTTCTTTGAAGCTTTAAAAACATTTTAACTGCATCTATTTACTTATAAGTAATAACTGTTTTAAAATTATATATGCATAAATCTAGGATAGCTGATCTTGAGATAATGAAAATTTCCTTTTATAATTAAAATTAAAAACTGACATAACTTTTTAGATTAATATTTTATTAATACTAATTCAAGGATTATGTCCTTTAATTCTGAATTGGTGAATTTCTGATTTATCCCCCCAGCCTTTTATTTCACTTAAAAATCGCAGCAGAAAGATCCATGTATTGATAAAGAGACTTAAGCATTTTTATTTGCAGTTGGATTAGTTCACATTATGCTTGCGCCTTTGGCACTGTCAGATAAAATCAAAAGGTGATTATAAAACTATCAGTTTTTCCATAGACTCTTCTAAAATGGTATGTGTATGTGTGTGTGTATACACCAAAAGCTCTATGGAAGTGTTAACTACTGGAAGGTCCTTAAGTGTTTGTTAAATACTATTCAAAGAGCTGAATAGTTTCAGTTTTTTTTTTTTCCCCAAATTGCTTTGTTCTTTACTATCTCTCTAAGAGCACTGTCAAGGTGCTGACTTAATTCCATTTTGATGTGCAGTTGATGAGAATGAACTGATTCCTTCTTTGTCACAATTCCCATATTCTTTTCTGGAGAATTCCATGGACAGAGGAGCCTGAAGAGAGAGAGTCCACGGGGTCCCAAAGAGTCAGACACCACTGAGCGACTAAAACTTTCACTTTTCAGAGCTCTCATACACCCTGGCGACCTTTGCTCAGAGCTTTAAATATCTGGCAGCTGCCTCTTTTGATGAAGCCTTTTTTGTTTTAGGTTTCTACAAATGCATAATAGGGTATTTCTGACAGGTGGATACCCTGTCACAAAGGGCTATGGCCATGCCCTCCTGGGCATGTGGTGAGAGAGGCTAAGACACCAGATTACAGAGCTTCTCCCGGCACGCTCCCCACCTCTGTGGACAGTGCCTCCGCAGAGCTGGGCCTGATGCCCGACACCCACTCCATCCAATCAGGCACTGAGCCTGCTGATTCTACCTCCAGATCGCTCCATCTGTCGCGTCCCCTCGACTCTGTTGTGCCTGCCCAAGTCCACGCTGCCCCCTTGCCCAGGCACCCGTTAAACTCTTGCTCCTGTGATTTGTGGGGCACCCTACAGCTGAGGCAATGTGTTCAAAATGTACGCGCCATCACGCTCCTCTGCTCTTGTTTGAAATCTGAAGGCTTCCTCCAGCTGCTCTCAGGGTCAAGTTTAAATTCTTTCACCCTCGCTACAGAGTCCTGCAGGTCTGGCTCTTGCCTCTCTTCTTTGGTTCACTGACTCCATCCACAGAAGCCTGCGCTCCTTGCGCTCTGGCCACGTCATGCTCCTTCAGCCCTTCCCCCGACCGTGGTCCCTCCTACTCTGGCTGGGGCTGTCAATGTTCTATCTGTAAATGTGCTGCCCTCCTCTCTCTGTTCAGCTAGCTCCCGTTAACCTGTCAGATCTCAGTCCCCTTCTTCAAGGAAGACTTCCGTAATATTCCTAAAACAAGAGCCTACTGTAAGCCTCAGAGCCTTCTGCAGTCTAGAATTTTCCCTCTGACTATCTGACTGCTGTCTATACCTAGTACACTGTAAGCTCCAGGAGGATAGGAACCGCACCTAGTTTTGCTTGTTACTTCACCACTAGGGTGTAACACGTATCACAGAGTCGATATTAAAGAATTCTGTTGACTGAATGAATGAGTAAATATACAAGTCTATGATCCGGCTTGTGTAAAATGAATATATAATCCTACTGGAAATACTGGCCCGCTGAATTCCTAAGAAAGTCTTTTTCAGTAAAAGTAGTTTTGTGTATAGGGTAGTGTCTTTATAGCCTTGGGAGTGTTGCTTGTCCATTCCAGGGAAAAGCTGACAGTTTAAGACACAGGCTTCACTCAGGGTAAAAAGTGACTGCGCTTCAGAGAAACTTTGTCCCCCCAGAAAGCAATGAAGTCTCTGCCCTGTGAGCTTGGTCAACTCCATCCTCTCCTGTCGATACTTGCCCTGTGGGGTCAGGTGGTAAAGAGAAGTTCCAACTGTTATCCCCCCATTTCTGAGTAACCAGTATATTTACCTACCTGGACAAAGGCCTAAACCTGAGTTATCAAAATAGCGAACTGGAGGAGGTACTGGCAAAGACTTTGACCGATTATCAAAAAACCAAGATTTCGGCGACTCCTTTGGCACAGGATCTTGGACATTCCGTTCCTTGCATTGAGAAGACATATGGTGTCTCTTTTTAGACGGTGTCCCAGTCACTTTAGGAGACTTTGGAGAATTCTCACAAGTTACTTCTTTGTGAACCTCTTTTTTAAGAGTTCTCTCCTTCCATGTCTTGACCTCACTGGAAAGATGATGATAATTGCTTAAATGTGGTGGTGGTAGGCAAGGGGGAGTAGGAGGAGAAAAAAGGAGACCACAAGACTGCAATTCCTGCAATGTATTCACATTTAAGTTAAAAAAAATGTTTTTTTTTTTTTTTTTAAATTGTGGTGTGTGTTAAAATATACATAACATAAAATTTAGCATTTTATCATATTTACATTCTAGTTTCAACCTAATGATTCCTGTTTGGACTGTTTCTACAGTTCAGAAAATGAAATGAGGTCATTATAAACAGTAATTGTAGTAAATCTCCATAATCACAAGGGTTTGAAAAGAAATGATATCAGATTTTAAATGAATTGATGATATGATCTAGTGTATTTTGTGGCCATAATTTGATAAATTAGTCTCTGGGATAGATGACTCTAATGTATCTGTTATTTTAAGAGAAATAATTTGTGGTGCTTTTCTGGATTCATTATATTCTTGCTTCATAGAGGAAATGCTACCAGCATTGCTCTGGTTCCTCCAGAGAGAAACCTGGGCAACGATCCTAGGGCCCCTTCTTCCTCATACTTATTTCTCAAATTCATCTCCTTATTTTTATCTGCACTGGCACCATTCCAGTCCATGCCAAAACTATCTTTTGCTTGGGCAACAATAAACAAATTCCTAAGCTGGGGCCTCCTATACTGAGATCCTGTCTGACCTCGGAAGGTCAGGGTCTCCTCCAACGGAGGCAATCCTTCCAGTACGTTTCGGATCCCCTCCAAACGTCCTCCCAGTGACCTCTGGGGGCCTGTGCTATTGGGCCAGCTCCCTCTGGTATTTCACTGCGCCTCACTGTCTCCGTCTCTGCCCTTGCTACATTGGATGTCTTTCAGCTCCACCAGCAGGTGACTCTTTTGGACTCGGGCCATGTGCAGATGCCAGCCCCTCAGCCTAGAGAGCTTACCTGCCTCTCCTTTCATCTGGCTTAGCTTGTATTCAGTTTTCACACTGAATCTTAAAGATTAATCTCTTGATCAACACCCCTCCCCACACCAAGAGTTCATCTCTGTTACATACTCTTTCATAATGTTCTACTTTTTAATGTTGCTGTTGGCTTGACAGCACTCACTATAAAGAATTAGTTATTTGTGGACTTTACTTATTAGTTTAATGCCTATTTTTCCTCTATTGTACCACTGGCAGAGGTTAGTACAAGATTCTATTCTTGGGTAGAAGGCAAATAATTAAATTTGTTAGAAATGTTTACAAGTAAAACTAAGCAGCTACAGTAAGGGACCTAAGGGGCTCTTCCTTGAGTAGGGGGCTCACTGACTTGGGTATGTGGACTTGTGGTATATATGAGCTGCCCCCTCAAAGATCTCTTTTTTTACTTCCTGGTTCTTGGCTTAGTTAAACATAGGTCAGCTGATTGATGGCAAATATATGGAATGGTGGTACTGTATTCCTATTCCTTTCAGAAAAGACATAGGAACTTTAAAAGTTACTTTTTCCATATTGTGTGAAGGATTATCAAATGCAAAAAATATTTAGTTGGGAAAAAGTATCCACCCTGCAAAAGAAAACTATAAAGACAAAACTTATGTGTTTACACCATTCTCCCCAACATGTAACAGACACAACTTCTGTATCATATAAGGCGCTCTTACCTTGACAGTTCGTTCTTTTGCTTCATGAGCTGTTCATTTTGCTGCTTTAACTTAGAAACTTCCTTTTCTAGCCGTATATATTCACTTTTCAGGATAAGAGCTTTCGTGCTTTGTACAATGCCACTGCCACCTCCACAGGTTAAGGGTTTATTTGAAGGCTGAGTATCAATATGTTCTGATAGCACTGTGGGACGCGAAAGCACAGATGGGTGGGGGATAATTTGAATAGCTCAAAATTGAAAAAAAAACACAAAACCATAACAAAGGGCAATAAGTCATAGAAATAAAAATACCTTGACCACCCTCTATCTGGAAGTCAACCCTGACTCCCTTCTCCCTTACCTCACATGCCTATTTGGCCATCAATTTTCAACAGCTCTAGAATCCTCCTGCTTCTTTCTACCGATCAATCCCACTACCATAACCATGTTAGTGTGGTTTTCCACGGCTGCAGTAGTAAGGATCCTCCCCAGACAGAGCTGTCCCTCACTAGTTGGTCTTCTAGTATCCGTGGAATCACCTGCCAGGCTTCTTCCTACAGTGTGTGTGTGTGGGGTCCACCCACATTCAGTGAACTTCTAGTGCTCAATACATACTTGTTCACTAAATAAACCTGAGTTGATGTTAAAGCATGCATTATTAAGGATTCTATACTGTGTGTGTGGAAGTAATGTAAGGAACTGCTTTGTACATTTTAGATAAAACTGCATGCAACTGTGAGGTGCCCTCTGACGTAGAATAATCCACTGGGTCACTGGCAATTTCTTAAAGAAGGGTGAAGCTGTGTGTGGGGAAGATACTCGATGTCCATTTCCTTTTGAGTGATTTTGAAATCAGGGACATGAAAGTCACAAATCAAGAGTACTTATAATGATCCTCCTAACAACAAGGAACTCTCAGGTCTGTTTTTCTCTCTTGAAGTTGTTCAGGTTGGAACTATGATCACCTTAACCCTATCTCTGATTCTTTCTTTATTCATTTACTTGGTGTGTCAGGTCTTAGTGGAGGCATGTGGGTTCTTTCGTTGTGGCACACGGGCTCTCTAGCCGTGGCACGCGGGCTTAGTAGTTCTGCGGCACGTGGGCTCTCAGTTCCCTGACCGGGGATTGAACCTGCGTTCCCTGTGTTGCCAGGTGGATTCTTCAGCCACCAGATCACCAGTGAAGTGCACTCTGATTTTTTTTTAATGAGTGGACAATAATACACACAAATATCATCCTACAGTTGCTGCTGCTGCTACTGCTAAGTCACTTCAGTCGTGTCCGACTCTGTGTGACCCCAAAGCTAGACTTTCAAAATTTTCAGTGTGCTCGCACATACAACTTTTAGTGTGATCCTTAAAACAATTACACATATAAGCTAAGTCAGGGCTGTCCTCAGAGTTTCACACAGCATTAAATGAGGGCAATCAATTCAGAGACCTGTCCTTGACTGTGAATTCAATGCTTGTCCTACTCTACAAAGCTGATCTAAGTACTGGTCAGCGTTTTCTCTTTATAAATGAAACACAAGAAACAGAAATACAGAAAAGGTATAGTTTGAGAGATACATAGGCAGAAATTTGATCAGAGACTTGAAGTCTGTTCCTATCATAAATTTCAAACAGCCTGCCAGTAAGAACAAGTGAGATAATATTTATTTTTACTGTGCATGGATATTTTTACTGTGCATATGGTTACAATCTATTAAGATATGTGCTTGTAATTTTATCGGGAAGTGTACTTCTACCCTGATAGTTGAGTCATTCTTTTATAGTACTGAAGATATCTTCACTAATATGTAGAGATTTGATAATGCAAAAGCAAATTTCCTATTTTCTAAGAATCTGTAATGGAGAAACTGTCAAGATTATAGGAAACTAAGGAGATATCACAGGATAAATATAAGCCCAATGAATTCATCTGAAAAACAGTTTTTTCTAAATCAGTGATTAACTTAGGTTTATTCTTGATTGTCATTATGTACTCTTCAAAATGTTTAAGTGTATTGAAGTAAAATGGAAAGATCGGGAAGTATCAGCATTTTCCACTTACTTGAGGTATCTTGGGCCTGTTGATTTCTTCTAAGATTCTCTTTCAATAGCCTTATAACTTCTTTTTGATATTCTACAGTGGCTTTTGTTGAAGCAATTCTATTAAGAGCAACAGAAATACGTAAAAACCCAGAAACAAATTTTTAATGAAGGAATAAACACAACTGCTGTCAAGAATTTTCTAGCAAGACACATCATATCAACATAATGTTTATAGGTAGCAGTAGGTAACCCCTCATGATACCTTCCTGGTATTACGCACCTCACAGCTATTATATCATCAAATTGGAAGTATTTTGTCTGGTTGCAGGAATGATTTTTTTTTTTTAACATTGAGAAATCAATTCTATTTAAATTTCTGGAAGCTCAATAGCTATTAAAGGTATATTAAGTAAAGTTATACCTGGGGGCACCATAAAACAAGTAAATACCAAGAAGGTATAACAATCACCAGAGCATGAAAGCAAAAAGCAGCTTCTGTTCTAAAGTCAGGAAAGCAAACCCTAGCTGCAGCTCTGGTCCAAGGTATTATCACTGTTCCCTGGTAGAGACATTTTATGAACTGTTTGCTTAAGCATTAATCAGCAGTGATAGGTTGTAAGATACTCTGCCTTTTTTAGAGGCTGACAGTATCTGCTGATTCTATTCTGTAAGTAAAATTGCTTTTTATGATGAAGATCTTAACAGATATGTTTCACTTTTTATCACCCGAAGGCTGGTTAGAATGAATGAAGATCTGGAGTGCTATGTATTTGTCAAAATTACACATTATCATTAAATATTTATTAAAGATTTATAGGAAGAATAAAAAACATTAAGAGCCAGGAGGGATAAGAAATCCTTTAATATAAACCAATCCTTTTATTGATTATGAATGTGAAGCCCAGAGAGATAACCAGCTTGTTAAAGGTGATAGATTCATTAGAGGCAATATATTTCTAATTTAGTTTCCCTGACACTGTCTAATGGTCTTTTCATTATTTATATCACAAGGAACTTTAGGCATGCTATTATGTATATGGTGTGTGTGTGTGTGTGTGTGAGTGTGAGTGTGTGTGTGTTAGTCACTCAGTTGTGTTCAACTCTTTGCAATCCCATTGACTGTAGCCTATTAGGCTCTTCTGTTCATGGAATTGTCTAGGCAAGAATACTGGAGTGGGTTGCCGTTCCCTTCTCTAGGGGATCTTCCTGACCCAGGGATCGAACCCAGGTCTCCCGCATTGCAGGCAGATTCTTTTTACCATCTGAGCTACCAGGGAAGCCCCATGTATACAGTACTACATAAATAAACCAGTAAAAAAGAATATGCTCTTGGGTATTAGGTATTATAATTTAAAAGGAAATACAACTTTTCCACAAAAACATGACAGAAAGAATAAATAAAATAAATAAAAACCAACAGAAACCTTAGCAAACTGGAACCCACAGGTCTTTTTTTTTGGCCACATCTTGTGGCTTGCTGAATCTTACTTCTCTGGCCCGGGATTGAACCTGGGGCCATGGCAGTGAAAGCACCAAGTCCTAACTACTGGACTGCCAGGGAACTCCCCACCACAGGGTTTTTAACATTCACTTTCAAGCATAAAAAGGGTATTTTAAAGCTATTTATACAAAATGAGCAAAAAGCACCCCCCTCCCGAAAGACATAGTGTTAGCAACCAGGATTGTGCTTATTTTAAAACCTTTACGTATATAATGAGAATTTAATAAATTTGAAATCCGTGAGTGGCTGAATTTATTTTTAGAAAAGCAAATAATAATGTTTTCTTATATTTTAAAAACTTAACTAATGCAAAGAAATTTATATAGTTAAAGGAAATTTAAGCTGTTAAAAGCACGTTCAGTTAAGGCAGAGACATACTCCTTTTCAAACTCCTTCGCATTTTCCATCTTCTCTAGGTCCACTTTCACCAACTTCATTTTGAGATCTTCAATTTCTTCTTTATAAGGTTTAGCTCCTAAAGCAGCTTTGTCCTAAATGGTTTAGAGAACAAAAAAATACAATAATTTTAGAGAAATTCTGAAGTGCTCCCTTGATCTTGCAGAAACATTTGGAAACAGCAATCTTTTAATATATGAAAAGCAGGGGAGGCACAAATTTTAACCCTGAAATGAATAACATAGATATTTGAGGTAAAGTAATTGGAAGCGAATATGTATTTAGAGAACATATGGTTTTTGTTTCTTTCAACAAGTTTTTTTCCCAATTTAAAACAATCTACCTAAACAAATGAAACAGAGGTGGAAAACAATGAAATGGAGACAGATAGGTTAATCAGGAAAATGAAAGAAAAAGATGTCAGTAAAACAATATAAATATCAAACTGGAATCAAATTTAAGGCACAAAGTATCACTCAGTGTTGTTGAGGATTTTTTAAAAATTTTTTGTTTATTTTTGGCTGCACTACATGGCGTGTGGGCTGTTAGTTCCCCAATCAGGGATCAAACTCACATCCTCTTGCCGTGGAAGCACAGAGTCTTAATCACTGGACCACCAGGGGATTTCCCTGCTGAAGATATTTTATAGTCAAAGATGGTCCATCCACCAACTTGGAACTCAGGCTTTCACATAAGCTAGAGAAATAACCTTCCATCTTATTTGAGCCATTGCATTTTTGGTTCCCTTTTTTTAATAGCAGCTAGCATGTCACATTAATACACTCTCCTGGATTCTCTCTTCAAAGGACAACTGTTTAAAAATTAACTAAGACCATGATATCCTTTAGCCAAAATCCTCTGATGATTTCCCATCTCACTCAGAACAAAAACCAGAGGAGCCTGCAAGACCCTTCATGATTTGGCTCTCTGCTATTTTTCACCTCCTTTCCCACCTCTATCCTCTTGCTCACTCTGCTCGGGAGACACTGGCTCTCTTGTGGTTTCCTGAACAGGTCTAGACTTTCTGTTTCTGTGTTGAGACCTTTGCGTTTGCTACTTCCTTTGCCTAGAAGGCCCTTCTACCGCACTGCTCACCCATCACTTCACGTCACCCTAAAGGTGTGGCCCTCTTCAGTAACCCTTTATAGAATCACATCTCTTTCCCTTACACTCCCACTTTATTCAGTATCCCCGTACCTTGTCTGGCTTAATTTTTTTCCATTGCATTTTCCACTATTTGACACACACACACACACATATTTCATTATTTTCTCACTTCCTGAATGATAATGTAAACTCCTTGAAGGAAGGGAGAAACTTTTTTACCCCACTGCTGTACATGTGGCATCTAGAACAAGGGCTAACACATAGCGGGCAGCCACAGATATTTGTTGAATGAGTAAAAATGTGGTCATTAAATTATTTGAAATATTAGTCTCAAAATTCTAAAGCTTCACAGTGAAATTTTTTGGTTTTTAGCTATATTATCACAAAAACAAAAAATATTATTTTCTCTTGCCTCTCTGTTTCACGTCTCATTGAGTGAGCCTGAATTTTTAGAACAACAAAAATGGAAAGAATAGACATTCTTGACTAGTTCCCAATTTTAACTACAATGAAGAGACACTGGAGCAGAGATAACACAAATACCTATTAGGACTGGACTCAAGTAAAAGAAGAATGGGAAGTGGCTGGGCTAAAACAAAAGGGAATGGTAAAGACACAATGAACAAGGGCACAGACGGTGTAACGGCACTCAGGGTCAAATATATTCATGCTACTGTTCTTTAAAAAACAGGTCAGAGGCAGCTGACAGGCTAGCAGGTGGGACTCAACAACAAGGGATTAAGTGGAAGAAGAGAGAATTTTAAAATGTACTTATCTAATAAAGAGTATTATTTGGATCTGAAGCTTTTAGGAAAAATAAAAAAATATACTTTAAACTATCAAGAATAATATTTATATGTCTCTTAAACACGATTTTTTTAGGAAGACAAAAATAATTTTGGATGAAAATATATTCCTATATTTCATTTCTAAGTTGTCACTTGCTTTTTAAAAGTTTTGAGTCCTGAACTTCAGATATGCATAGATATTACAAAGTTGAAGTAAAAGCTAAGTCCCAAATCATCTGCCAAATTCAACAGTAAATGAAAACAAAAAACAAAACCCCACTCTTATATTTGTAAAATGAGATTGTTAAATTACCTGAAGTACTTGGACCATTTCTTTTGTTTTTTCAAGGCATTCATTTGCTTCATTAACTTGCCGCTGAAGTTTTGCTATTACATCATTAGTCATCTCAAGTTCTTTCTGCATCTTCATAATCTTGCCCTCCTTATGCATAGCACTTTCTTTAGCTTCACGGAGTGAGGTTTCCAGAGCTTGAATTTTCTATTAGAAAAAGTACACGTTTAAGGTCTGCCATAAGACAGTCACAGAATATAAGACAAAGATAATCATATACAGGTATTCATTTTCACAGATTGCATTAACAAAGGATAAAAGAGAAGAAGCAGCCAAATGCCAATTTACACATGTATTTTTTTTTTTTAATTTGTAAGCTCATGCTTTTTGAGTTAAAAAATACCCAGACTTTACATTATAAGGTTTAGTGTTTATTTACTAGTCAGCATGGTACCAAGCATTTTAAATAGGCACCTACATTTTAAATGAACACAACTTAAGAGCTGATAATTAGCTCTTTAATATATCTTTTCCTTTATTTTTATTATCAAGTTTTGAACTTGAAAAATAAAAGCACATGGAACAATTGATGAACAGCAGCTTTCCCCACCTCAGTACCCCGGCTGACCCTAAGGTAACGACTTGACTCTTCCAGGTGTATCCTTCCAGAAGTTTTCTATGTGTATCTAAGCATACATGAATACTCAATTCATAAAAACAGTCACACACACAGTAGGAACATACTAAACAAATAGTCCTGCATTAAAAAAAAAAAACAAAAACTTGACAATATTTTTTCCAGATCTTTCCAATCGTTGCTGTTCAGTACCTAAGTCATGGTTGATTCTTTGCAACCCCATGGGTGTAGCCAGTCAGACTCCTCTGTCCATGGAATTCACTCCGTGACAAGAATACTGGAGTGTGTTGCCATTCCTTTCTCCAGGAATTTGCTCAGATTAATGTCCATTGAATACCAGACCACCTGACCTGCCTCTTGAGAAATCTGTATGCAGGTCAGGAAGCAGCAGTTAGAACTGGACATGGAACAACAGACTGGCTCCAAATAGGGAAAGGAGTACGTCAAGGCTGTATATTGTCACCCTGCTCATTTAACTTCTATGCAGAGTACATCATGAGAAACGCTGGACTAGAAGAAGCACAAGCTGGAATCAAGATTGCCGGGAGAAATATCAATAACCTCAGATATGCAGATGACACCACCCTTATGGCAGAAAGTGAAGAGGAACTAAAAAGCCTCTTGATGAAAGTGAAAGAGGAGAGTGAAAAAGTTGGCTTAAAGCTCAACATTCAGAAAACGAAGATCATGGCATCTGGGCCCATCACTTCATGGCAAATAGATGGGGAAGCAGTGGAAACAGTGTCAGACTTTATTTTGGGGGGCTCCAAAATCACTGCAGATGGTGACTGTAGCCATGAAATTAAAAGACTCTTACTCCTTGGAAGGAAAGTTATGACCAACCTAGACAGCATATTCAAAAGCAGATATATTACTTTGCCAACAAAGGACCGTCTAGTCAAGGCTATGGTTTTTCCAGTAGTCATGTATGGATGTGAGAGTTGGACTGTGAAGAAAGCTGAGTGCCGAAGAATTGATGCTTTTGAACTGTGGTGTTGGAGAAGACCCTTGAGAGTCCCTTGAACTGCAAGGAGATCTAACCAGTCCATTCTAAAGGAGATCAGTCCTGGGTGTTCTTTGGAAGGAATGATGCTAAAGCTCAAACTCCAGTACTTTGGTCACCTCATGCGAAGAGCTGACTCATTGGAAAGGACTCTGATGCTGGGAGGGATTGGGGGCAGGAGAAGGGGACGACAGAGGATGAGATGGCTGGATGGCATCACTGACTCGATGGACATGAGTTTGAGTGAACTCCGGGAGTTGGTGATGGAAAAGGGAGGCCTGGTGTGCTGAGATTCATGGGGTCGCAAAGAGTTGGACAGGACTGAGTGACTGAACTGAATGTCCATTGAGTCGGTGATGCTATCTATGTAGATCTCTCATATTTTTTTCATGGATACATACATCCTGTTTCATGGAAATCATCCACTAATGAACATTTAGGTGATTTTAGTTTTTTTTCCAGGTACCAAAAATACTGGAACTTAAATATCTGAATTTGTTCATATTTATAAGATTATTCACATACATATACATGCAGTTTTTCTCAGAAAATACATTTCTTTTTGGCCTACCCAGAATTGATTTTTGTTTGAGTGAGGTGGAAATCCAGGTATTTTTTCCCCAGGTGTCAAGCTGGTTGTTCTGAATCACGTATTAAGTAAATCGTTTTTTCCTCACTGAGTTGATTGTTAACCATCATGATATACAAATTCTCAAACTTTCTTGAGTGTAAGGAATTGTGTTCTGTTCCAATGCTCTATTTACTTATTTCTATGTCATTACCAAACTATTTTACTTATCTATTCCTATATCATTACCAAACTATTCTAATTTGGCATAATTTCCAAACTAATAGCATATGATTTTTATCTGATAAGGCATGTCCTGGCTCACTGCTTCTTCATCTTACTGCTTTGTTAGATGGGATTTAAATTTCTGCCAGCTGACTGAGGTCTATAGTAATCAATACATCAATCTACTCTATACTAGTGACCTACTGGTTTCTGCTGGTATTTATTAAACTAGTGGCTGTTGTTTTATTATGAGTGTTTATTTCAGTAAAAATGATCAATTATAATTTACTCTTGGGCTCCCCACTAAGTCATTTTGTGTGATAATAAAATAAAATACCATGTTTGCTTTACAGAGTCCCAGTAAGGGTAAAGTAATTGAATTATTCAAGTAACATACTGATTCTTCTGCACAGGTTAATCTGCTTACAAAATCTATTTTTAGCCTCTTCCGTTTTTGATTATAAAATTAACCAATATGAAAAACATTGATAATTAGAGAAACCCTAAATTGCTCTTTCCCCCAAACTAGTTTTGTATAAAGACACAGATTATAGTTTAATAGGAAGTCACATGATTTAGGAAGCTTGCACTGTACAGTAATAATACTTCAAGTGGCGTATGCATCTAGTAATCAAATTAAGCTATGAGTTACTTCTGCTTCATAATTCAAAGGGAAGATCTTATATAACACCTAGCTGTTTAATTAGCTAAATGATAGCCACAATAGAACTCTTATTTAAAAAAACAAGCCCATCACACGTATGCAAAGATAGCCCATGTTCTCTAACACATTCAATACTGTAATTTTGCTCTGAAATGCTATGTAAGACATGTTATATATAAATGTCATATAAGATGTTGAAGGCATTTTAAGACTTTGATGAAACTGCAAACTGAAAAACTTAAGAAAGTACACACCTCTGTGACTTGCTGTGTAGCTCCTGTTGTGACATGAAGATTCCTGTCTTGTGTAGCAGGATTAACAAGAGCACTGGAGGTCAGGGAGAGCTTCAAAGTTTGGTAGTTTTTAAATAGTTTTTGATTGTTTTCTTTCACTGATTTCAGATCTTGTTCCCATTCTTTGGCTATGGTAGCATTTCTTTCTTCAAACTCTGTTAATTCATTCATTATAGCCTATTGGATTGTAAAAACACCATTATAGCCCTCAAATGAAATAAATTACGTTAAAAAAAAAAAGGAAAACATTATGAAAATACTAGAGTTGTAGGACAAGGCATAGGCTGACACCTATTATTCAGCACACTCCAGAATAGAACTCTAAAAGAATGTGAACATTCTTTGTGGTTCAAATCAGTTCCTGAAATTTCAAATGATGTTGGATGTTGGTGATGAGAATAAAACAGTAAGGGCTGAAGAGCACCTGTACTGCTTTGCAAGATGATAATCTCACTGTATTGGATCCCGACTAACATACGAAGAAGAAGCTGAAGAATTACGCAGGTTAAAGTTATTATGCACGTTATGACATATACCACATCATACATAAACATTAACTGACATCTAATAGCAGGACATACCGAGTAAACTTAACAACAAGCTATTTTCGTTCTAAACCTCAGTGCTTATAGGGAAAATCATTCACTGACTTTTCGTAATTAATCTGAAAACCCTGTATTTCTGTGCAGGGAATAATGATCAACCAGTGTGTTCTTTTTACATCAAAGCCTAACTAGCTCTGAAATTACTCATATCATACTTTTACTTCCTAACTCCTAAGGGACGTACTTTTTGCTGTCATCATTGATGCCTTATTGGTCTTACCTAAAAATTTCTTGGTGGCTTTATGGCCAATGTGTCAAGAGTTGGATCCTAACTTAGCTGTGTTCTTGCCAGCATCCTGGATGCTCCATGGCTCTCAACTAGGACCTCACACTACATAGAACTACCAGCTGCTTCTTTCAGGGCGCTGGAAGAAGCCACATATCCATGCTGGTCCTCATTGCAAGAGTCCTACTTTCTGTTTTCACTGAAGTGTAACTGATTTACAATGCTGTGTTAGTTTCAGGTGTAGAGAGAAGTGATTCAGTTATACATACATACCTATCTTTCTTTTTCTTCAGATCCTTTTCCCTTACAAGTTATTACAAAATACTGAGTACAGTTCCCTGTGCAGAACAGTAGGAACTTGCTGGAGGAATTCCTGCTTTTTGATCACAACTGGGCCTTCAACATTACAAGAACAACACTTAATTATGTGGAGATTACCTTATCCAAACACTGGCTATGCGTTTCTCCATTGACTATGAACTATTTTTTTTTTTTTTTTTGAAACAACTCATTTACTATTTTGCTAGCCTGGACTATTTAACAAATGGATGAACAATCCAGTCACAGGCAATTATTTTTTTTAGGAACATTATCTATACTTCAATATGATTAAAGTATTGTTTCCAGATGAAGTTAAAGTCTTTGTTTGGAAATAACTACCCAAACATAGAGATATACCACTAATATTAAATGCTGTAATATTAATCCAGGTCCCTTTGCTCCAGTTACTTATGGTGGTTTAGTTGCTAAGTTGTGTCCGACTCTTGTGACCCCACGGCCTGTAGCCCACCCGCTCCTCTCTCCATGGGATTTCCCAGGCAAGAATACTGGAGTGGGTTGCCTTTTCCACTGATTTCCTTCTCCACTGGTTACATGCAGTAACAAGCCATCTTCTCATTACTGCATATTTTTCTAGGTATACGAGATAGGGATTACTTCAGAAAGTAGAATGAATATTCTGATTAGTAAAAGGTGAAACAATAAACTGTGTGAAAGGGATGTTGGTTCTTATGAGTCTGTTCCCTAGGGCTGGTCTGGAACGATGATCACAAACCACAGTGTGAACATCAAAGCTGAAGGATCCGGGCATGCGAGGGTGACACTGCTGAGATGAAAAGCCTGTGCGGCCTTACTAATGAGGCAGCTGACTAGCTGTCCAGGGGTTTCCTCTAGCTGCTGCCTGTAGCCCTGAAACAGGCTCTGGGCTCACATTGTTGGGGGCTGCTTGGAAAAAAGGCTCAGTTCCTACAGAAGCAGCCCAAAGTGAGAATAGAAAGAGGAAAATGGCAAAAGGATTTTTTGCATAAAAGATTGATTGCTACACAGCAAGATTTTCTCTTCTTTACAAACATAAATATATCTTTAATTATCCTAAGGAAGCATAATACATCAGAGGCAGAAGATGTTTTACAGTCAACTTTTTTCACAAAGCACACGCAAGTAAATTTTAAGAAAATACTTAAAATTAAGTTGTTCTTAGATTTTTTTAAACAAATGAGGTAGAAAAATTAAAGCAGTCAACAAGAAGAAGAATGAGGTGGCACAAGAAAATGACTACTTACCGTTATTTTCTCATGATACAAGTTGTTCACTTGACAAATATTATCATTTTCTTCCTGGATGACATTTTTAAGCTTTTCTATATCAAAATGAGCATTCAACCACTCTTCCAAAAACCGAGTCATTTCTTTTCTATTACTTAGTACTTGCTGAAATTCAGTCTTTATGCTATGGAAGTCACTTTCTGAAAAATCCTTAAGAATCTCCTGTGAAAAATAAGCAATGAATCACCTGAAAATTAGACAAGTTTTAATCTAAATATCATAAAAAGGGAAAAACACCTTACTGAACTTTATTCTTAATATTTTAAAGTAAATATAATTTTAATTTAAAACTTTAGTTATTGATAATAAAATTTTGGCAGTACAACCTATGTAACAAAGGCAAGTCTACAAATCCTGCTCAAATTAAAGCCCCTCAAAACTGTACATCTATGACTAATTATCACAATATATGAACTGTCTCTGGATGTTGCTTTCTGTGCACATAACAGGCTGCACATGGTATTGGAAATTGGATGCTGGCCTCATACTGCTGAGTAGGACACTCCATGTGGAGTTGTAATGAAAATGTTTCTGATTCCCAGTCACAGATCTAGGAGGTTTCAGAAGGCATTTGGAAACTTATTCTGGGGTTCCATGAATTCCCACTTGATGATATTACATCTATTTTCTGTATCTTTGGGGTTCTGAAAGGACGCTACACTATTATCTGGCACTCTTCACACCTCACCAGCTGTCATTCTGCAACTGATTTTTAATTTTTTGGTAAGTAAAAATGACTCTAAATAAATGCAAAGGTACTTTTCGACTTGATAAAAGGCTTGACATCTAATTAAACCCAGTTTAAACAAATTATACTTCGATATGTAGATCCATGCTCTGGTTCAATTTGCGGTCCCTTGATTCTCCAGGTGGTACATCATAATCTTGCTGAAAGTGCTGTAGTTCCATTAGCAGTTCATTTTGCTTTTCCACTTCATCAATAAAAGCCATTTCAAATTTATTGATGGATTCATGTTGTTCTTCCTTTGTCCTTGCAACATAGCTTAGCACATACTTGCAGAGAAACATAAAACAAATTGGGAAATGAAACTTGTACCATGTTTAGAAGAAGTTTTAAACCCCTGAGACTAGGAGGCAGGATGGTATCTCCTGTTTATCTATGTTCCCTGGTTAAGTGAGGAATGAGGAAAGAGCCACTCTATTCTCATATTTTCTCTTCTCAGCAACTTGGGAGGATAACTCTCAGGCCTCTCTCTAGTTCTGTATTTCTGACTTCCTCCTGAAATACACTTCATAGATGTCCTACAATCACCTCAATTTCAACAGGCTTAAAATGGACATGATTCCTTTCCCTAGAAACCCATCTATGTCTATTATCCTCTTTTTGGTTAATTATATCATCAACCACCCAGGTTTCCCAGCTAGATACCTGAGATTATTTTCAACATCTTCTACCTACCTTGACCAGATAACAAAAATGGGTATGACATGTCTCAAGATTTACTTGTCAAGTGTATTTAGATGTCTGGCTTTAAGGTGATAATAATTTTAATACCATATGCTGCGTGGATCTCTTTAGTAAGTTCTGGATATCTGATTGCCAGGGTTTGTGGAAGAGTATCAAGGCCTGCAGGACAATTTACCAAACAGGAAGGCCAGATACCAGTTCCCTACTTCCCCTAACTTCCACCATCCCTTAATCTCTTATAATTTGGCCTCTTCCATAATCACTCAACTAAAACCAGTCTGACAGAGGTCACCAGTGAGCTCTATTATCAACAAATTGGGGGGATCTCTTCAGTCCTTATGCCGGCTAACACATCTGCCCTCTTGACCACTTCGTCTTCGGCAGACTCTCTCACTGACTTCAGTGATAGCACTTGTGCTTGGTTCTCTTCCGCCACTTTGACTTTTTCTAACCTTGAACCCATGAGCTGCTCTTTTCTGCTACTGTCTCTTGAAGAATTAGCCCTTCTGAAGTGCTTATTGTATCTCCAACCTCTTATTCCTCTGCTATGCTTTTTGGGTGATGTTACTCACAGATGTTGTGCAATGTGTCACCTATATGAATCCCAAATCTTTGTCTTTAGTCCTGACATTTCTCCTGACAAGTCTCAGACTCTCAACTGAATGCTTACTTGGTCTCTCTTCTTAAACATTCTGTCACAGGTATTTCTACCTCAAAACATCTCAAACTGAACACCTAATCTCTTTCCCCTCTTTGTTTGTTAATGGTAACACTGTCTACAAACCTGGCTAAGCCTGAATCTTGATTCCCATTTTAAACTCCTCTCCCTTACCTCGACCATCAGTCACATGGACTACTATCTCAAGCTGTCACAGGTGTGTCCCCTCCACCCCAAGAATCCTTCCCTAGTAGTAGTGTCATTGTTACAGCTTATCTGGACCCAGTGCAACTGTTTCTGGCCACAAACTCATTTCTTCTTTGTCTATAGGGAAGTATCTAAAATAATAACCTGATCATGCCATTGCCAGCACCTTAAAATAACTATCCAATGGCTCTGCCTCATCTACAAAATGAACGCCAAGCTTTATCGCTTAAGCCAGTCTTATCTTCTCTAACTTTTTATCTGGTATGTCATACAATCTAAATATACTTCTGTAACAAGGCTTATTACCTGTTTATATGTCTGCTTCACTCACTATGAGGTTCTTGAGATGCTATTCACATCTGTCTCCTAAATACCTGGACAGTGTCTAGGTCCACAGGCGAAGCTCAGGTTTTGTTGAATAAACAGGTCCTAGGTGCACTGAGGGTCTTGCACACACTGTTCTTAGACCCATGCAATCTTCAGTTTAATAGTGAATATGCTAACTCTCAAAAAGGGAAAAGTAAAAGTTTATTGCTAAGCTGTGTCTGACTCTTTGCAACCCCATGGACTGCAGCATGACAGGCCAACTTTCAAGGTAGGACTTAAACACGCTAGTTAGTAATAGAAATTTACAGCAGTATTTACAAACATATTACTTAAAAAGATGGTACCTGAAGTTTCATTACGACTCTGTGAAATTCCATGGAACACCTCTGGTTTGCAGTAAGAAGTTTCTGGATTTGTTTGGTTTGTGGATATGGAAGTGAGAGGTTTGCTTTTACTCTAATTGAAAGCTCTTTTTGGGTTTCAATTTCCTTCTTCAAGTCAAGAGACAATCTATTTAAACATTCATAGTGATTATCCATCGCTGAGTATCTCTTAAGAAGCTCCTAAAGAAAATTAGAATTTATTCAATGTACTAATTTATTTTAACAAGAAATAGTCCAAGCCCTAGAGCTGCAACAAAAAGATTTACTACTTCTTGTAGGAGAAAAGTAAATTATGATGTTTGTGTTTAAAAATCGAAAGCAAACTTATTATTGATTTTGGATGATAAAAATTACTGTGGAAATTAAAAAAAAATTAAACAAATATAACAAAGAAAATCAGAAACAATCATTGTTATCATTTGATGCGTTTTCTTTTGGTCTTTTGAACATCCATGATTTGAAGGAGCATTTGTTTACATAAAGTCTGAAGGGAAATCTGAGTGAATTCAATCCAGTATGTATTGTAGCTCAAGTCTGAATGCTGTTTTATATTTACAGTGGGCAGTATGAGTGAGCAGATACGTGACCAAGAATCAAACTAATTATTTGTCAGATTGGTGGAGCTTCTTCACACATTTCTATTATTTGCCTAGAGTCTAAGTTTTCTAACCTTTTATCAGAGTTTGAGTTTAGATTCCAGCTCTGCCACTCGCTAACTGGGGAAACACTGAGCCATTTTCACCACTATAAAATGAGATTACAATAACTGCCATAGAGTCTTCTAGAGGATCAAATATTAAATGATACCTGAATATATGCAATCTACAAAATATATAGATATTATTTTAAAGGAAATAAAAACTATATTTGTAAAAATGCTTCTATGCCCAAGTTTTACACTTTGTCAGACTTGAGTTCAAATCCTCATTCTACTAATTTATTAGTTATGTGAACTTGGGCAACCACTAAACTTCCTCTGAGCCTCAATTTGTTTATAAATGAAACAATAAAACCTATCTCACGAGGTAAGTACAGTGCCTGCGTATGAAAGACAGTGAGTCTGGGCCCACAAATACAAATGATGAAAGTCCAGGCAGCTGAACCCTCAGTGAGAATACAGGCAGAGGAACATCAAGTTGCTACAATCATGTAATAAATAACATGTTTAGTTTAGGGTGTTAAATTATGGAAGGGGCAGTTGACCACAATGAATTCTTTTTTGAATAATTTAAGGAAAAGCTAGATAGATGTTCATTAATCTGTGGATGTTGGTGGGGGGGTGCTGCCTTTAGTCTTAGAATGAATCATATTATGGCATGGAGCAGCGCTGTATGTCATTCATTTGTACTTTTAAAAAAGGCATTCTCAATGCTGATTTCTGTTGGGAACTGTGCTAAGTGATATAGCCATAAGCAACACAAACAGTTTTTAGGGACTGCATTTTAACAGGGGCGATGATAATCCTGTTGGCTTTACCCTTAGTATATATTCAGAATCCAAACACTTTCTCACCACTTCCACTGCTACCCCTTTGGGCTGAGCCACTATCACCTTTGCCTGGATTACTGGAATTAGTCTTTCAATTGTCCTCCTGCTTCCACTCATTTTCAACCTAACAGAGCCATTTCTTTAAAATCTAAGTCAGATCATGTCTCTCTCAGGAGATCTCCATCTTAATCAGAGTAAGCCTGCAGTCCGCTTAAAGCCCCACAGCCTGCCTCTTCCTCATTAACTCCACACTTCTCTTCTAACTGGCTGTCCTCCTTCCTGAAGACCTTGGAACCCACCAAGCAAGCTTGTCTCAGAAGCTTTGTGCCTGCTGTTCCCTTCGCTTATAGTGCTCTTTCCCTGGACACAGGCCTGTGTGGCTTGATCCTTTACCTCCTTTAGCTATTTGCTCAAATACCACCTTTCCAGTGAAGCCTTACGATCACAAACGCCTCTGTTTTGTGTGTGTGTGGTGTATGCGTGTATCTATGTATACACATATATACTAGAGCTAGATTATAAAGTTTAGAAAAGTATTGAGCATTATCTATTCAATCCACGTTAGACCTCTGGAGGCGTACAAATCTTCATTTGTAACTTTAACAGGAGAACACTTACTTTTATCCTAAAGCACTTTTCTCTCAGGCTTCCTATAAGGTGTTGGTTTCCATCACATAGTAAGCTTTTTTCATATTTTACCTCTTTGTGGTTCTGTTGATCCTGCTTTGATAGAAAGAAATCAGCAAGACTTCAGCTGTAACTATATTCACATATGTCTAATCATATACTTTGATTACATTTTTATATCTTTTCAATAGAATTAAATATAACACATCTAACTTAAAGTAGTCTTAAAAATGCTCAGAAAATAAATAATAGTAAATCTTCAGTGAGTGACCTCAAGTCATTGGAAAAAGTGGCAAAACCACATAATTTTGGAAGATAGGATCTGTTCCTTTACTACTTTTAGCTGAAAACTGGATTTTAGATATATTTCTGGTTCCTACTCTTCCAAATTTCTGCCTTACAATCACTGTTGCCAACTCGATATGCAAGTAAAACCAAGTATATTACTTATGGTGTTCTAAGTCCTGCTGATATATTCTCTCCAGAACCTTGGAACAGAAAATTCATACCCAGTATATATTTTGTATTTCTGATTAAAAGTGCAAAATAAAATATTGTTCAATAAATATTCGTTGAATGAATTTAGTCTCTTTATAGATTTAGTTAGGGCCCACTAAAGATGATTTCCAAGTGTCTGATATTTCTACTGAGATTACAAATGATATTACTTTCCACTATTTCTTTACTAGAAGATAATGATGAACATGAAAATGAAATATGAGAATAAGAAAGATTTTTTACAGATTTCTTATTCATCTAAATTTTATATAGTGACTCAGTTAGGTTCTTTAACATAGGTGAATATTTATAAATACATATCACAAGAACTTCCTTATTTATACTTGTCTTTTTTCCTTCAAAACTCACTAACAAGAGCCTATGTTTAAAACTCTACTGGGCAGAAGCACAGAAATGAGATATTTAATCTTTCATGATTCTTCAAATATTTCTCCACTGAGAATAATGTCATTTCTTGGCTTAGAAATCCTTTAAAAAACTACACTGAAAGAAATAGTCTGCTTTATTTAACATTTTTTGTTTTTTTAAAACTAGAGAATTAAAAAGTATTTTCTGAAAAACAAAAACAGTAATTTGAAAAGATGCATGTACCCCAATGTTCATTTTACAATAGCCAAGATGCCAAAGCAACCCAGATATCCATCAACAGATGAATAGATGAAGAAGATGTGGGACACATACACAATGGAGTATTACTCAGCCATAAAAAAGGAACTATAATCTGCCATTTGCAAAAAACATGGATGGACTTGGAAGGTATTATGTTTAGTAAAATAAGCCAGATAAAGACAAATATTGTATGATACCACTACATGTGGAATCTAAAAAATATAACAAACTAATGAATTTAACAAAAAAGAAGCAAACTCACAAATACAGAGAGCAAACTAGTGGTTACCACAGGGGAGAGAGAAGGGGAAAGGGACAATACAAGACTAAGGGATTAAGAAGTACAAACTATTATGTATAAAATTAGCTACCCAGAAATACTGTGCAGTATGAAAAATAGATAATATTTTACAGTAACTATAAATGGAGTATAATCTTTAAAAACTGTGGATCACTATACTGTATATTACAACATATAATATTGTATATCTATTATACTTCTATTTTAAAAAGTTCTTAACAACAAAAAAAGTGGTATTTTCTGAATAATATTTTGGCTTCTTTTTAAAACTGCATTTTCTATTTGTGTGAAAACTATAATTAAGTTTCCTTCGTTATCCTTTACTGTTTGTAGACATAAATACACCACAAAATAATTGTCACTCTTTCCAAAAAAAGCTTGATTCTTATAGTTACTAGATAGGGAATGATTCTGAACTCACTCTAGCTAGCAGGTTTCTTAATTTTTCTCTGCATTGGTCCCTTTCCATTTTGAGAGACTCTTTTATCTGTCTCAGCTCATCTCTTTCTTTAGCTACAATTCTTATCTCTTCAAGGCTTTCATAAAGTTTCTTAGTCAAATGCAAATTATCCATTTCCACACTTTGCATAGATAAATTTTGGGCCTCAAACTGCTTCTTCAATTGTTTCATTTCATTCACTTTTTTATGAGTTTTACTGACATCTTCTTTCATTTTAAGAAGTTGAAGCTCTTTTCTCTTAAGTTCTTGTATCTTGACACAATTATAAAACAAGTTAGAATACAAACAGAATTCCTTAAAGAAAGTAAAATAGTGTCTATTTATGGTATACATACATATATATTTATATTGACATATCTGTATCTATGTCCTTTCTCATTTCATAAATAATTTTGGACAGTTATTCCCCCAGAGTTAGGGGCTTCCCAGGTGGTGCTAGTGGTAAGGAATGTGCCTGCCAGTGCAGGAGACATAAGAGACACAGGGTTCAATCCCTGTATCAGGAAGATCCTCTGGAGAAGGGAATAGCAACCCACTCCAGTGTTCTTGCCTGGGAATCCCGTGGACAGGCTACAGTCCATGGGGTCGCAAAAAGCTGGACACAACTTAAGTGACTTAGCATGCACATGTTCCCTCAAAGAACAAAACAACGCATACCTTTTTCTGTAATTCATCTTTTGATTTATTTAAATCCTTCTGAATATGTGAAATCTGAGACGTCTTTTCTGAAACTCTCTCTCTCAATTTATCGATAGTCTCTTGGTGTTCTTTCAAATGGATATGAGCAATTTTTAGTTGTTCTTGTGTCTCCAGTTCCTTTGTTATCAGAAGAAATTGAGAAATATGAGATAAAGGCACATTACCTTTTCTTAACAATGAATTAGCTAAACCAAATCTTAAGAAATACATATTCACAGTTAGAAATAACCAACACGCCACTGCTAAATTAGAACAGTTCAGAGGGACATAAAGTCTAAGGCCCTGACGCTAGCCTCACCCATCCCAGTCCTGTACCATGCTCAACTCTGCCACTTATTTTCCACATTTCATACCATCTGGATATTTTTCTAAATCAGTATCATGTAAAGAGTGTCCTCTTCTTATGCTTAGTTTTCCAGTATACAGACGAACCCCACTTATCCAGTGCCTTATTGACAGACACTTGGATTGGTTCTGATTTTGTTCATCACATATGGTGCTGCAGTGAATGCTGTTGTATTTCTGCCCATACATGTGAATATACTGGTAGGATAAATTCCTACAAGTGGAACTGCTGTACCAAATGTCTATGTTGATAAATTTTTAAAATGCTATTGTCAAACTGTCTCCCTGAAAGGTTAAAACATTTAAATTTTCATGAATAGCATCGATTATTTTCAAACTTCTTAGAATAAAAACGGTTATTTGGCAGGAAGGAGGAGGACAACTCACTCTAGCTGTGCTTCCTTGCAGGTCCGCTTTGAGTAGGTCTCTCTCCAGTCTGAGGGTCTCTTCTAGCCCCCTTAGGTTATCTCTTTCTTTCATTACAGATTTCATTTCTTCAAGGTTTTCATGAAGCTTCTGAGCCAAGTTTAAGTTCTCCATTTCTATTTTGTTCATAGTTAAACTCTGGCACTTAAATTCGTTCTTCAGTTGCTCAATGTCATACATTTTTTTCTTAGTCTCACTAATTTCTTCTTTTAACTTAAAAAGTTGCTGTTCATTTGCTTTCAGTTCTTGGACCTTAAGATAATCATGGTAGGATTAATTGGATCATTTTTTTAGGGAAGGATTAAGAATAGTTTCTAAACTGATTAAGACAATAGTTATCCCATTTTACTCATTAATGTGCTGTAAAATTTCATACAGGATTTAGTGTCTTTTGTGATATAATATACATGACTACATATAATCTTACATGTATACAGCTCAGCTATACTCAACAAATGCATACAGCTATGTAACTAAAACTCAGATCAAAATATAGAACACTTACTTTACCTGTGTGCTCTTCCTAGAACAAATCACTATTTTGACCTTTTTCATCCAAATCAGTTTGTCTGCTTTTAAAAAATTTTATTTGTTGTCTTTTAAATATTTTATATTGGAGTCAAACTGATTAACAATGATCTGACAGTTTCAGGTAGACAGCAAAGGGACTCAGCCACACATAAACATGTATCCATGCTCCCCGAAACTCCCCTCCCATCTAGGCTGCCACATAACACTGAGCAGAGTTCCCTGTGTTATACAATAAGAACTTGTCGGTTATCCATTTAAAATATAGCAGTGTGCACAAGTCCATCCCAAACTCCCTAACTATCCTTTCCCCTCACTCTTACCCTGTGGCAAACATAAGCTCGTTTGCCTATTTTTAAACTTATGCATCACAGTGTAAATATCAATTTTCCTGTTGACAGGCATATGGGTTGCTTTCAGTTCTTCGCAATTATGATTGCAGCTGCTGTGAGCACTCCTGTACGTCTTTATGTGGAAGAATGCATTCTTTTTCCTTAGGTACATACCCAAGGACAGAAAATTCTGGGCTACAGCAGGTATATGGTTCAGGGTTAGTAAAAACTACCAAGCTGCTTTCTAATGTGGCAGAAGTGTTTTATATCCCTTAAGGATTTTAGGCATTACTTTTTATTCTAGGAATATATTGGGTATTTGAACATATAAGCCCCATGACCCCCCTCAATACCTTTTCTTGTAATTTTGCATTTGAATTTTCTAAATCCATTTGCATATTTGATATTTCTTCTGCGTTCTCAGAGACAATCCCTCTGAGTTTATCAATAATTCCCTGGTGCTCCTTCAGATGCAAGTGAGCTATTCTTAGTTCTTCTTGTTTTTCCAGATCCTTAATTAATAGGAAAAAAAACCAGGAACAACATAGCTTAGTGTTCACTACTTTCTTTTTAATGAAAACGGTATTTCCTTAGTAAAAATGATAAATTTCTTACTCCCTCCTCCACAGCTTTGAGGGTGTTAGAAAACTGTAGGTTTGTGCTTCCCCTGGCCTCACCTCCCCACAATGTACTCACATTTTTCAGAGGCGAACATGCTAGACATGTGCCTTCTACAGCTTGCTTTTCCCCCTAAGGTTTACTCTGGGCTTTCGTACTAGAACATTCAAATCTATTTCGTTTTCAGGGGTTGCATGCATGCTGTATGTGCGCACTCAGTCACTCAGCTGTGTTCAACTCTCTGCGATCCCATGGACTGTAGCCCACCAGGTCCTCTATGGGATTTCCCAGGCAAGAACACTGGACTGGGTTGCTGTTTCCTCCTCCAGGGGATCTTCCCAACTCAGGCATTGAACCTGCATCTCCAGCGTCTCCTGCACTGGCAGGTGGATTCCTTTACCACTGTGACACCCGGACATGTGCTCAGTCATGGCCCACTCTCTGTACCCCATGGACGGTAGCTCACCAGGCTCCTCTGTCCATGGGATTTTTCAGGCAAGAATACTGGAGTGGGTTGCCATTTCTTTCTCCACACCTGGGCCTACTGCATATATTTACCTGGTTTCCTTGTGATGCACATTTAGGTTATTTCCTATCTTTTTTTAAATCACAAATTGCTGTAATGAACAACTTTACGGTATGTATGTTTGTGTTATGAATACACACACACACACACACACACACATATTTACTTTTTCTTAATTGAGTAAATGTACATGTAGGGTAAAGCCCATAAAGAAACTGCTGATTACAGAATTTAAAATTTTCAAAAACAATACCAAATTACCTGCCTAAAAGGTGGTATCTTGTTAACTCTCACCAAAAGTACCACTCATTTCAAAGAAGGGTTCACTGATGTAAGGAAAACATCACATTAACTTGCTGGCAAGAGGAGTAAGTGTAACTTACTTTAGCTTTCGTTTCTCTGAGGCTTTCCCTGAGTTGATCTCGCTCCATTTTGAGGGTTCCCTCCATTCTTCTTAGGTCATCTCTTTCCTTACTAACAGATTTTATTTCTTCAACGTTTTCAAGGAGTTTCTGAGTCAACCTTAACTTCTCTGTTTCTGTGCTTTCCAGGATTGAATTCTGAGTCTCTAATTGCTTCTTCAATTGCTCTGTTTGATACATATTTTCCCTGAGATCATTTTGCACCTTAAGAAGTTGATGTTCTTTCTCCTGAAGTTCATTGACCTTGAGATAATCAAACAGTACGTTAGGATATAGACAGATACAGAGAGAAAGTTAAAAAGTAGTTTCTAAATTGAATAGGAAAATCTCTATTTATTTTCAGCATTTGGCAAACTCATACCCTATTTCATAACACAAAAGACCTGATTCAAACTCTCAGTTACTTAGAATCTGTTATAAGAAATACCTGTGCTTTTAAGGCCATATTTGTGTTTTCTAAATTCATTTGGATATTTGATATTTCATCTGTCTTCCCTGAAACAATTCCTCTGAGTTTATCGATAGTTTCTTGGTGCTCTTTCAGATTCATCTGGGCAGTTCTTAGTTCCTCTTGTCTTTCCAGGTCCTTTATTATTAGAGAAAGAAAAAGAATACATTCAGAATAACACAATTCAACAATATGTAGGAAAGGCATAGGGTAAGAAGCAAGAATTCCCCTCCCTCCTTGGGCCTCTCAGTTCTCATCCTCTAAAAGTAACTTCTGGACGTCAATATATTCTAGGTACTCTGACTCCTTTTTCCCATCGGAAACTTTTTAATCAGCTCTATCTCATTCTTTACCTATGGGTTGGTATTCCATGGTCTGAATGTGCTGTATTTTTGTTCAACCAGTCTAATGGACAGTGAGGATTTTTCCTATTGGTGAGGGGGGTTGCTTTGTTATTGCAACTTGCTGCAATGAATATCTGTCCATAAACATCTTTGCACAATTATGCTAATATACGCAGATAAACAGCAATAATTGGATTTTGGGGGTTACTGTAAACAACAGTCTGTATAGTCAAAGCTATGTTTTTTCCAGTAGTCGTGTATGGATATGAGAGTTGGACCGTAAAGAAGGCTGAGCGTGGAAGAAACGTTGCTTTTGAACTGTGGTGTTGGAGAAGACTCTTGAGAGTCCCTCAGACAGCAAGGAGATCAAGACTAGTCAATCCTAAAGGAAATCAACCCTGAATATTCACTGAAAGGACTGATGCTGAAGCTAAAGATCCAATACTTTGGCCATGTGATTTGAAGAGTCAACTCACTGGAAAAGACCCTGATGCTGGGAAAGATAGACGGCAGAAGGGAATGACAGAGGATGAGATGGTAGGATGGCATTACCAACTCAATGGACATGAGTTTGAACAAGCTCCGGGAGATGGTGAAGGACAGGGAAGCCTGGCGTGTTGCAGTCCATGGGGTTGCAAGGAGTCGGACTCAACAACCACCACCATATATCCATCCCTTCAATTTTCCCCAAGGGTTGGACCATTTTTACATCTCCACCAACGCTATCAATCACAGTTCTTTTAGGACACGATTTCACATTTACAAGTTGGGTGAAAGATGGTAACTCACTCTATTTGTTGTTTCTCTTAGGTTTTCCTTGAGCTGGTCTACCTCTACTTTGAGAGTCTCCTCCATATTCCTAAGGTCATCTCTTTCTTTTGTAACAGATCTTATTTCTGCAATATTTTCATTGAGTCTCTGAGTTAACTTGATGTTCTCCCATTCTATATTTTCTAGAGTTGACTTTTGGGCCTCAAGTTGCTTCTTCAAGTTTTCCATTTCACGTATTTTTTCCCAAGTCTCACTGACATCCTTCATCTCAAGAAGTTGATGTTCTTTTCCCTGAAGTTCTTGAATCTGTGAAAATTATAAAGCAAGTTAGGACATAGGCAGAAAATATTAGGAAAAAGAACTATTTCTATAATTATGCCAATCTTCTTTATATTTTAGTTTAATGTATGTATTATTTTCTTCCTTAAGGGATATGCAGAACACAATAATCGGATGCCATTTTCTAAACAACACGAGACCTACGTTTGCCTGTCAGTATCTGAATTCCCTAAGACTCTCTGGATATCTGTTCCCTGATCTGTCTTCTCTGAACTATTTCATGCATTATCGTTTCTTGGTACTCCTTCAGGAGAATGTAAGTAGCTTTTAGTTCTGCTTTGATCTTCTGTTCCTTTATGATTCCAGGAAAATTAATCTAACTTAGTAGTGAACATCATCATTATCACCTCAACACTACTTTTATAACCAAAAAACATCAAAAGAGGGTAACTTACATCAGCTACAATTTCTTTAGTGTCTTCTTTGAGTTGGTCTGTTTCCTTTTGAAGGGCCTCCTGTATCCTTTCCAGTTCATCTCCTTCCTTAATTATGGTTTTTAATTCTTCCTGACTTGCCTGAAGTTTTTCAGTCAACGTGAGCCTCTCGCTTTCTTTTCTTTGTAGTGACGAGCCTTTGGCTTTGAGATGTTCCTTTAACTGTTCCAGTTCACTCATTGTTTCCTGAGTCTCACTGATTTCCTTGACAGTAATAAACTGTTTCTCATAAAGCTCTTGAGTCTAAAACAGAAAAAGCCAAAAATATACTTGCATGCAAACACACATAAAAACATGTGCTTATATATGTGTGTGTATACATATATATATATATTTTTTTTTTTTTTAAGGAAAAAAATTTAGGATGCTTTTTAAAACAATTTAGGAAGTAAACAGTAGTCTTTGTAATCTAGTTAGCTACCTCCCTTAAATTTTCTTCCCCTGTTCCTTTACTCCCATTTTACCTTTTTCTGTAATTTATCATTTGCTGTTTCCAATTCCTGTTGAATGTGTGATATTTCAGTTTCTTTCTTTGATAGATCCGCTCTTAGTTCACCAATAATTTCCTCCTGTTCTTTTAGGTGACAATGAGCAACTTTAAGTTTCTCTTCAGTTTCTAGTTGCTTTATTATTAAAAGAAATTGCAAGAAAATTTGAAAACATTATAATCATTACATGGTAACAAATTCCTTTTCCCCAGAGGTTTAGTTTTTACCAAGATATCTGCTTACAGAATATTACACACACACACACACACACACACACGAAAATGAATGACACCTACTTTAGCTGCCATTTCTCTTAGGTTTTCTTGGAGTTGGTTCTTTTCAGATTGAAGAAGTTCTTGTAGCCTCTGAAGGTTAGCTCTCTCCTTAGCTACAGCTTTGACTTCATCATGACTTTCTTGAAGTCTTTCAGACAATTTGAGCTTTTCCATTTCTAGCTTTAGTAGTGCTGAGTCTTTGAATGGGTCCTTCAATTGCTCCATGTCATTCATTATTTTCTTAGTCTCACTGTCCTTTTCTTTCATATTGAAGGACTGTTCTTGTTTGTCTTGAGATCTTTGGATCTAAAGAGAATCATAAAATGATACAGTTGATACCCAGAGATACTTTATTTCATTTTCTGGGAAAAGAAACAAGGATGCTTTCTAAAACAATGAAATCAGGGATTTAACAGCTCATTTCCAGAACAATATTTCCTCTCACCCACTCTCCCATTATTCAGATATTTAACACATTTATTGAGTATTCATTGTGTTGTTAGTATCCTATAATATTAGAAGTTGGAGATGAAATGGTAAATGAGACTTTACATGATTGGCCTTTTTGAGACTTATACATTTTAGAAGGAAAAATACATATTATATCAAATCTTAACCAAACAGAGGTGGTGGGTTATTTCAGGGTACCAGTGGCAAACCTAATCTATTCTGAGTGATTAGGAAGGGCTTCCTGGGGGATGGAAAGCTTCAGTTGAGAGACAAAGGCTGAGAGCACTTGTTAGGCAAAGAGGAGTATGGAAATACTACAGAAAGGAAGACTAGACCATCTGAAAGCTGTGAAATGTGGAAGAGCAATAGACTAGAGTTGCCTGAGCCCAATGAACAGGAGGAAGAGTAGATGAAACAGGGGTAGAAACCAGCAAGGTCTGGGATCCAGGGTCATTTAATAGCAATAATAAGCTATGAAAAAGTTTTAAGGCGAAAACATCACGTTGGCACAGAATGGGGAATGAATTACAGAAGTATGAAATGAATGGAGAGACCAGTTAGGAGGCTATTGCAGGACAGCCAGAAAGAATCCTGGCTTGGATTAGGGTATTGGTAAAGTGTGCTTTGGATGTAAACTGGAGAAGAAAATTATGACAGAATACGGAGAAGAGTGGGAGGATTTCACACATAGGCACATGCCTTAAAATCAACAAGGTTTTGATTCTTGGATTATAGAGGGAGTGGGGAGGAAGGGATAGTAGTAGGGTTGATTCTCAGATTTCTGACTGGATCGGTGAGGGAAATGGTAATGCCTTATGGGATGCTGGAGAAGTAAGTTTAAACACAGGAAGAAAACAGTGTTTTGGACTTTATCCCTTCCTGTAATTTAACACTGCTTTTTCTAAATCATTTTCAATACTTAAGAAAACAAGTATCTTCCCTGAAACATTTTCCTTCATTATGCATAGTTTCTTAGTATTTATGAGCAGTTTTTAGTTGTTCTATTTCCAATCACTTCGTAATTAAGAGATACTTAAAGAAAACTGATAGGAATATTATAACTATGAATGCTCTCTTTCTCACTTATAAAATATAAAACACTTATTAAATGGGAGGAAAGGATGAGACATACTTTAGCCAAAGTTTCTCTCATCTCTTCCGTTGGTCACGTTCAATCTGAAGTGCTTCTATTGTCATTTTAAGATTCTCTCTTTCCTTAGTGAGAGATTTTATCTCCTGTGACTTTCCTGAAGTTTTGCAGCCACCCTGAGACTTGTCACTTCTATACTTGCTAGTGTTGCTGAATCTCTGGCTTTGGATTGTGCTTTCAACAGCTCTGGCTCATCCACTGTTTCCTGAGTATCAGTGATTTCTTTCACATTAGGAAATAGCTCCTGTTCCTCATGAAGCACTGGGATCTTGCGATAGTCATATAATACTAAGGATACTATCTAGACAATGTTGTCATAATTTTTAAAGGTAAAAGATGAGGATACTCTCCACAGCAATGGAAGTGATTTTAAACCTTCATGGCCTACCACGGACCACAAACTCCTATTTACTCACTTTCCCTTGATTCCTACTCAATCTATTCATGACTGCTAGTCATATTCTGTCACAATTTTCTTTTTCTCCAGTTTATATCCAAAGTACACTTTATCAATAAATTATTAATCCAATCAGTTGCATGCTTCATTTTTATCAGTTCAGTTCAGTCGCTCAGTCATGTCCAACTCTTTGTAACCCCATGGACTGCAGCATGCCAGGCTTCCCTGTCCATCACCAACAGCTGGAGCTTGGTCAAACTCATGTCCATCAGGTTGGTGATGCTAGCCAACCATCTTATCCTCTGTTGTCCCCTTCTTTTCCTGCCTTCAATCGTTCCCAGCATCAGGGTCTTTTCAAATGAGTCAGCTCTTCGCATCAGGTGGCCGAAGTATTGGGTGTTTCAGCTTCAGCATCTGTCCTCCCAATGAATATTCAGGACTGTTTTCCTTTAGGATGGACTGGTTGGATCTCCTTGCAGTCCAAGGGACTCATAAGAGTCTTCTCCAACACCACAGTTCAAAAGCATCAATTCTTCAGTGCTCAGCTTTCTTTATAGTTCAACTCTCATATCCATACATGACCACTGGAAAAACCATAGCCTTGACTAGATGGGCCTTTGTTGGCAATGTAATGTCTCTGCTTTTTATTATGCTGTCTAGGTTGGTCATAGCTTTTCTTCCAAGCAGCAAGCATCTTTTAATTTCATGGCTGCAGTCACCATCTGCAGTGATTTTGGATTCATTTCTATACTAGTTCTGATTCATTTCTATACTAGTTCCATTTCACTGATTCATTTCTATATTAGTTCTCAAATACAACAGGAGAAAATTAAGAACTGAGCAGATTATATCCCAATAAATGAATGGCCTCATTCTCAGATGAATTCTAATGCTACTTAACAAATTTTTTATGTGTAAAGATTGATTCCCTCTTTCCATGATCACTAGTGTTACTGTGTTACTTTGCATATCATATTCCTGCATTTATTAAATTAGAATTGAGAATATTTTTTATATGCTCATACTGGGGAAAAAGAACAATGTCTTATTCATATCCATAGTCTCAATACTTAGCACACAACTGGCTTTTAACATAAGTTGGTCTAGTTTATGTTTCATTTTCTCCATAGCATTTGTTATTATCATAAATTATCCTGATCATTTGATTGCTTGTTTATTGATAATCTCTTTCCACTACAAAATAAGTTCTGTGACTGCAGAGGATCTGTCCACCTTGCTCCCACTTTATTTCTATAATCCAGGACTGTACCCGATACATTAAAAACTCAATAAATATTACTCAATTATAACCCATTCACTACCTATTTTTCCTTCAAAGGAGAAAGAAAAGGGAAAGAAAGTAGGAAAAGAAGAAAGGATGGAAAGAAGAAAGCACAAACCTTTTCTTGCAGTTCAGTACCGGATTTTTCTAAGTTCTTCTGTATATTTATTATCTGAGCTGTCTTTTCAGAAATGTCTCTTCTTAGTTCTTCAATAGTTTCTTGGTGTTCTTTTAGGTGCATGTGGGCCATCTGTAGTTCTTCTTTTGTTTCTAGACCCTTTATTAGGAAGTGAGATTTAAAGAATAATTGTGAGAACATCATCCACACTGCCGCCCCCTTTCCAATTGACTCAGTCTTTAAAGAAACATTTAATAGATGAAAGGAAAGGCCATGACTTACTGTAGCTTCAATCTGTCTTATGTGTTCTTTAAGCTTATTTCTCTCTACTTCAAATGACTCCTGTAATTTCTTTAGGTCATTTCTTTCTTTGGTTATGAATTTCATTTCCTCACAATTTTCATGAAGTTTCTGAGCTAACTCTATCTTCTCAGTTTTTATACGTTCCAATGTTAATTCTTGGTTCTTTAGTTCATTCTTTAAGTTTTCCATTTCATTCATCTTTTTCTGCATCTCGCTCATCTCTTCTTGTGCACTAAGCAGTTGCTGCTGTTTTTCTTGCAGTTGTTGGCTCTTAAGAAATACAGTTTTTATAATTACTATTTTGTCTATACTCTCTTAAAATTCTTATGTACAATCTACTTTGCAAACTGAAATAATCATTATCATAGCCTTGTCAACTACTCCAAAATAAGCAGACAAGGGGTATTAAAAGTAAAATAACTTTTTAGGTACGATGTCTAGTGGGTCAAATAGTGTCCCACACCAAATTCAAGTCTACCCAGACCCTGAGAACCTGATCTTCTTTGAAAATAGGGTTTCTGTAGATGTGATTAGTTAAGGACTGGGAAGGAATCCTCCTAGATTAAGGTCGGCCCTAAATCCAACGTGAGGAGTCCTTATAAGAGACAAGAGGACACACAGAGACACAGAGAAGGTCCTATGAAGATGGAGGCAGAGATTGGAGCGCTGTAGCCATAAGCCAAGAAACACCAACGTCAGCTAGGAGTCAAGGACAGGAAGTGGAATTAACGGATTCTTCCCTAGAGCCTTTGGAGGGAGCCTGGTCCCGCCAATACTGTGGTTGTGAACTTCTAAGATGCAGAACTGTGAAAGAATAAATTCTTGTTGTTTTAAGCCATCAAGTGTATGGTAATTTAATACAAAAGCCCTAGGAAACTAACACAGTGCCACTAGGTTAATTAAGGAAGAAGGTGAAAATGAGAAAAACTAAAAAACAGAAGGGATTAATTAAATATGCAGACATTACTGTGCCAAATAACTATAATTCCACGTCTCTTAAAAACTTGAATAATTTACCTTCATTTCTAGTGAGGGCCATATGAAGTGGCCCAAACAAACAATGAAGCATTAACTTTTACATACGCTCAATGATTTCCCTTCTTTAGGAGGAATATGAAATAGAAATTAGATTTTAACATATTCAATTAGGTTATAGTAAAAGGGATGAGAATTAAGAGAATCCATATTAGGAAAAAATATATATAAGCGCAATGGAAATGACTATATATTATCTGTAATGAATGTGATACTGCTTCCAGAATATACAGAAAGATCTCAGTGGATGCATTTTAGAATTACTTGGGGAATATAATTATTACGAGAGTCTTAGGCTTGTCTACAAATTTTACAATAGCATCTTATTGAAAATATCTAAGTGATAATATAGTCATCCTTTGTTACCCATGGAAGAGTAGTTCCAGGACCTCTGCAGTTACCAAAATCCATGAATGCTCAAGTCCCTTTTATAAAATGACAACTATTTGTATATAACCTAAACACATCCTCTCATATACTTTAACTCATCTCTAGACTACATATGATACTGAATACAATATAAATGCTATGTAAATAGTTGCCCAAGTGTGGCAATTTTGGGTTTCAGTTTTTGGAACTTTCTGTATTTTTCCTCTGAATATTTCTGATCTGTGGCTAGTTGAATCCATGGATGCAGAACCTGCAGATACAGAGGGCTGACTGTAGAGATGAATTTCACATTTCAGAGCAAGACTAATGCATCTTTACAAGGCAGAATCTTTGTTTTGCTGACCAATGTATCTCAAGAGCCCAGAAGAGTGCCTGGCTATGGTAGTGCTCAATAAGCACTTGATGAACGAATATATCAAATGACTTGTTTAGAAAACTGAAGGCCTTCCCCCATCTAAAGACTCCAAAATAATATAATCATCACAAAGGATATTGGTTAACATCTCAGTAGGAGTTGAAACTGTCCAAAATATTGTCCATTAAGATGTGTTCATCTGAGAGGTTATTTCTGGAATTTAGGTTTACTGGAATCAAATTTATTATATAAGTAAAAAATTTAGTCAGGAAAAATGACCAGGAAGATAACTTTAAAAAGTCACCTTTTCCTTTAGTTTTTCTTGAACTTCTGATAGTTTTTCACAGGTCCTAGAAAGCTCTTCTTCTTTTTTAATGGTATGGTTCTTTTCTTGTGCAACAATATCCTGTTGTTTTTTAAGTTCATTTCCAAGAAATCTTAATTCTTCCTGGTTTTCAATGGTCTAGAATTTTTTTTTAAAAGTTGAGATCAAAATAATACTCACATTTAAGAAATCAGTTAAAAATCAGAATTTACTTTAGCCAAAAAATGAAGAGATCATGACAAACTATATCGGAAAAGATTAATTTAAAAAGTGAGGCTTTAATCATATAAATAGCAAGAATCTGATTTTTTAAATACTGTTTCTTCATTGCTCACCTTACATTCCTATCATGAGAATTAGAACTGGGTTTAGTATTTTATCATGAGAGATTTGCTCATTTTCTACTCCTAAGCCAAAAGACACTTTTAAGCTTTTGTTGACAACAGATAATATGAGACACATCTATATATCTATATATGGTTATGGTCTTTTCATATGCTGGAATGGCTTTGATTTTACACTGCTTAATAGCAAGGTCAAAATGGCAGCACTGTTTGGTAGCAGGAGGTGGACTAATCCAAGTTATTAAGCGTAAACAGTAACATCCTTAAGTATTCTTAAGAATACTTAGCATTCTTAAGTCACAAAAACATCTCAAGCCAGAGACTGATAAATGAATATGACTTTTGTCTGTATTGTTACTTACAGTCAATAATTCTAACCAAACAGACAATCCCAAGAAACACAGAAAACCACACAGCAGGTCAGGTGCTACTTTGATCCATAGCAAACTTCTCAAAGTATTAATTTCATTCTAGGTACATTATATTATCTCTAAATTTAGAAAAAAATACTAAAGCAGGTTTGCAAACAAACATTAACAATAAACAATTAAAAATGAAGTAAAAAACTGCAACAGCATATATAAAAGAAACATTTAGGAACAAATTTAAGGAAATATGGAAAAGATCTGTAGACTGAAAAAGATTACATATCACAGACACAACAAATAATTTATAAAAAGATAAACAACGGCCAATAAGCAATCTCATGCTGCTGCTGCTGCTAAGTCGCTTCAGTCGTGTCCGACTCTGTGCGACCCCATAGACGGCAGCCCACCAGGCTCCCCGTCCCTGGGATTCTCCAGGCAAGAACACTGGATAGTAAGCATGAGAAGATGTCCAATATCTTTATAGTCATTAGGGAAAGGCCAATGAAAACTATGAGGCACACGCCCAACAGAATGGTTAACATTAAACACAACAATACTGTGAAGTGCTGGTGAGGATGTGGAGTCACCAGAATTCTTTCAATTTGCTGACAGAAATATAAAATTGTACAACTACTTTGGGAATCAACCTAGTAAATTTTCAGCAAGTTAAATATATATCTCCCTATGATCCAGCTATTCCATTTCGATATTTATCCTAGAGACATAAAAAACAAAATCTCCATAAAAATATTTGTTTATGAATGTTTACAGCATCATTATTCAAAACAGCCAAATAGTGAAGAGAATCTAGATTTCCACCAGCAGGAGAAAGTCTAAACAAACTGTAGTCTTTCCAACAATGGAATGCTACCCAGCAATGAGCAGGAGAGCAGAAAGAAGGCATGGGCTCCCCAGGTGGCGCTAGTGGCAAAGAGCCTGCCTGCCAACGCAGGAGACATAAGAGACAAGGGTTCTATCCTCGGGTCGGGAAGATTCCCCGGAGGAGGGCATGGCAACCCACTCCAGTATTCACGCCTGGAGAATCCCACAGACACAGGAGCCTGGTAGGCTACGCTCCAAAGGTTGCAAAGAGTAGGACACAACTGAAGCAACTTAGCATGCACACACAGAAAGAAGACACAAAAGAGTGTATGCCATGTGATTCTATTTGTATGAATTTCTAGAAGAGACAAAATGATTAAGGTAAAAACCATAAGGATAGTGACTACACGGGCAGAGGTTAAGATTGGGATTGAGTAGATCAGGGCTCAAGGAAACATTCTGGGATGATGTTCCACGACCTGATGAAAATGGAAAGTCCACAATAGAGATATTTGTCAAAAGTCATTAGACTGTATACTTGCATCTGTTACATTTATCACATGGCATGTAAGATATACCTCAATAAAATTGTAAAAGTTTAAAGTATACAAGGACGAACAAAGTTTACAGTGCTTAATCCTACCATTTCAATGTTTTCTCTTAGGTCTGTCTTCAGTTGCTCCTTTTCTGCTGTAATACTCTCTAACATTTGTTGCAGTTCATTTTTCTCATGTATTAAAGAAAATATCTTTTTCTCTTGCTCAGTTAGCTCATTATCTGCAGCATCTGTGATCAGAGCTTGAGTTTTTGTGGTTTCCAAATTTTGGCTTTTATCTATGATAACCATCTAAAATATAAATACAGTAAAGAATTTCTTAGTTAACAATACTTTTAATAATAATAATAAAAATAGCCAATACATATTACTTTATATCACACAATATTTTCATATATTGACATACTTAATCTTCACTATAACTTCATGAGGTAGGTACTATTATTATCTCCATTTGACAGATGAGGAAATAATCCCAGAGAGGATAGGTCACTTGCCCAAGGTCACTCAGAGATGAATAACTAGGTTTTGAACCCAATGCTCTGGCTCCAGTGTGTGCTCTTGTGCCTGATCACTAATAAGAACTACCTTAACAGCTGACAGAATGTGGTCCACTGGAGAAGGGAATGGCAAACCACTTTGGTATTCTTGCCTTGAGAACCCCATGAACAGTATGAAAAGGCAAAATGATAGGATACTGAAAGAGGAACTCCCCAGGTCAGTAAGTGCCCAACACGCTACTGGAGGTCAGTGGGGAAATAACTCCAGAAAGAATGAAGGGATGGAGCCAAAGCAAAAACAATACCCAGCTGTGGATGTGACTGGTGGTAGAAGCAAGGTCTGATGCTGTAAAGAGCAATATTGCATAGGAACCTGGAATGTTAGGTCCATGAATCAAGGCAAACTGGAAGTGGTCAAGCAGGAGATGGCAAGAGTGAATGTTGACATTCTAGGAATCAGAGAACTAAAATGGACGGGATGGGTGAACTTAAATCAGATGACCATTATATCTACTACTATGGGCAGGAATCCCTCAGAAGAAATGGAGTAGCCATCATGGTCAACAAAAGAGTCCAAAATGCAGCACTTGGATGCAATCTCAAAAATGACAGAATGATCTCTGTTAGTTTCCAAGACAAACCATTCAATATCACAGTAATCTAAGCCTATGCCCCAACCAGTAATGCTGAAGAAGCTGAAGTTGAACGGTTCTATCAAGACCTACAAGACCTTTTAGAACTAACACCCAAAAAAGATGTCCTTTTCATTATAGGGGACTGGAATGCAAAAGTAGGAAGTCAAGAAACACCTGGGGTAACAGGCAAATTTGGCCTTGGAATATGGAATGAAGCAGGTCAAAGGCTAATAGAGTTTTGCCAAGAGAACACACTGGTCATAGCAAACACCCTCTTCCAACAACACAAGAGAAGACTCTACACATGGACATCACCAGATGGTCAACACCGAAATCAGATTGATTATATTCTTTGCAGCCAAGATGGAGAAGCTCTATACAGTCAGCAAAAACAAGACTGGGAGCTGACTGTGGCTCAGATCATGAACTCCTTATTGCCAAATTCAGACTTAAATTGAAGAAAGTGGGGAAAACCACTAGACCATTCAGGTATGACCTAAATTATACAGTGGAAGAAAGAAATAGATTTAAGGGACTAGACCTGCTGGATAGAATGCCTGATGAACTAAGGACAGAGGTTCATGACATTGTACAGGAGACAGGGATCAAGACAACCCCCATGGAAAAGAAATGCAAAAAAGCAAAATGGCTGTCTGGGGAGGCCTTACAAATAGCTGTGAAGAGAAGAGAAGTGAAAAGCTAAGGAGAAAAGGAAAGATATAAGCATCTGAATGCAGAGTTCCAAAGAATAGCAAAGAGAGATAAGAAAGCGTTCCTCAGCTATCAATGCAAAGTAATAGAGGAAAAGAACTGAATGGGAAAGACTAGAGATCTCTTCAAGAAAATTAGAGACACCAAGGGAACATTTCATGCAAAGATGGGCTCGATAAAGGACAGAAATGGTATGGACCTAACAGAAGGAGAAGTTATTAAGAAGAGGTGGCAAAAATACACGGAAGAACTATAAGATCTTCATGACTAAGATAATTATGATGGTGTGATCACTCACCTAGAGCCAGACATCCTGGAATGTGAAGTCAAGTGGGCCTTAGAAAGCGTCACTACCAACAAAGCTAGTCGAGGTGATGGAATTCCAGTTGAGCTGTTTCAAATCCTGAAAGATGATGCTGTGAAAGTGCTGCACTCAATATGCCAGCAAATTTGGAAAACTCAGCAGTGGCCACAGGACTGGAAAAGGTCCGTTTTCATTCCAATCCCAAAGAAAGGCAATGCCAAAGAATGCTCAAACTACTGCACAATTGCACTCATCTCACACGCTAGTAAAGTAATGCTCAAAATTCTCCAAGCCAGGCTTCAGCAATACATGAACCGCGAACTCCCTGATGTTCAAGCTGGTTTTAGAAAAGGCAGAGGAACCAGAGACCAAATTGCCAACATTCAATGGATCATGGAAAAAGCAAGAGAGTTCCAGAAAAACATCTGTTTCTACTTTATTGACTATGCCAAAGCCTTTGACTGTGTCGATCACAATAAACTGTGGAAAATTCTGCAAGAGATGGGAATACCAGACCACCTGACTTGCCTCTTGAGAAATCCGTATGCAGGTCAGGAAGCAACAGTTAGAACTGGACATGGAACAACAGACTGGTTCCAAATAGGAAAAGGAGTACGTCAAGGCTGTATATTGTCACCCTGTTTATTTAACTTATATGCAGAGTACATCATGAGAAACGCTTGGCTGGAAGAAGCACAAGCTGGAATCAAGATTCCCGGGAGAAGTATCAATAACCTCAGATATGCAGATGACACCACCCTTATGGTAGAACGTGAAGAGGAACTAAAAAGCCTCTTGATGAAAGTGAAAGAGGAGAGTGAAAAATTTGGCTTAAAGCTCAACATTCAGAAAACGAAGATCATGGCATCTGGTCCCATCACTTCATGGCAAATAGATAGGGAAACAGTGGAAACAGTGTTAGACTTTATTGTTGGGGGCTCCAAAATCACTGCAGATGGTGACTGCAGCCATGAAACCAAAAGACGCTTGCTCCTTGGAAGGAAAGTTGTGACCAACCTAGATAGCATATTCAAAAGCAGAGACATTACTTTGCCAACAAAGGTCCATCTAGTCAAGGCTATGGTTTTTCCAGTGGTCATGTATGGATGTGAGAGTTGGACTGTGAAGAAAGCTGAGTGCTGTAGAATTGATGCTTTTGAACTGTGGTGTTGGAGAAGACTCTTGAGAGTCCCTTGGACTGCAGGAGATCCAACCAGTCCATTCTAAAGGTGTTCTTTGGAAGGACTGACGCTAAAGCTGAAACTCCAGTACTTTGGACACCTCATGTGAAGAGTTGACTCATTGGAAAAGATTCTGATGCTGGGAGGGATTGGGGGCATGAGGAGAAGGGGACTACAGGGGATGAGATGGCTGGATGGCATCACCGACTTGACAGACTTGAGTATTAGTAAACTCCGGGAGTTGGTGATGGACAGGGAGGCCTGGCGTGCTGCGATTCATGGGGTCACAAGGAGTTGGACACGACTGAGCCACTGAACTGAACTGAAACACCTATAGATAATTAACAATTATCTTTATGTATGATGGGTTAACCAGATTTTATGAAAAAGTAAGCTACTTTGAGCTCTATCATTTTATTTCTTTCCTTAAAAGCTGGAAATCATTCCCTAATCCCAATAAGAATATTCCCAACTTTCATTTTCAGAGGTAGTGCATACTTACTTACAATGGTAAGTATGTGCCATTGTAAGTATACATGTAGAGGGCAAAGTAATTTTGGTAGAAATATATCTCACGTTATAATAGTATAATTCATCTTTTCTTAATATATAATTTTCAATTACTGCTTAAGAAAAGCAAATTTATAAATTCATTTATCCATAATAAGTCTTAATCAAATGTAACTTAAAACGTGAAGTCCCTGGTAAAAGGAGACTAAGGCTAACATCACAATTGTTGCCATGAAATTAGGTGTTACTATATAACTTTATACTAGTCTAATAAATATTCAACTCCATACTGGTCACATATGTCTTTAAAAGTTTTTATAAAGATCTATAATTAATGTTAGAAAAAAATCTGAAAAATAAAGAGAAAAAATATCATCAATGTTACCAACACAACCACTATTAGAATTCTGGAATATTTCATTCCAGTGTTTTCCATTAACTTTTAAAAAGCATAGCAATCATAATTAATTTACATATATCGGATTCATTGTAGCTTATCTTTTTCATGTAGATCATATGCATTTCCCCATACTATTATGTAAACTTCAAATTAGTATTTTTAGTAGTTTCTTTGTTCTCTAGAGTGGATATGGACAAACCAACCTTTCTTTAGTTACCCTCTTAAGTGCTGGCAATACTCATGAGCTTCTGACAATGTTGCACAGCGCGGAGCTAACTATATGAGAAATTAAGGTGGGGAACATATAGGCTTTGGGACCAGTTTGTCAGATACTATAGTTCACACTCCTGAATCTTTACTCCTAAACAAAGGAATATCTACAAAGACAAAGAAGACTGAGACAAAGTATTCTATTATGATAACCAAGGTACATTTAAAAACTGAACTCAGACTAGGAAATATTTCAGCTACTGTGGTTATGAGTAAAATTTAATTTCTGTTGAGACACACTAGAGAAACTGCATTTCCAAAGAGAGAGACATCAAGTAGGCTGAAAATGGGCACTACAAGAGGATTTCTGACAGACCTCCTAATAGACCTCTGTGGTGCCCAGAATAGAGGGGTCCTAGGAGATTCCTGGACCCTCTCTTTTATCTACATGGATGATTCCAGCATGAATATGGTTATCATTGGACCAAGGTAATCTCAGCCTTCCCGCACAGACTTCAAGACCTCTAATAAACAGAATGGTGCCGAAAATCCCATCAGACCCTTTGTCACCATGGAAGCTTCTAGCATGAACATAATACTACAGAAGCCAGGTGGTCCCAATGAGTATAACTTCCCTCACTTCTCATTTATTGTCTCCTCATGTGTGTGTATGTTAGTCATTCTGGCGTATCCAATTCTTTGTGACGCCATGGGCTTCTCTGTCCATGGAATTCTCCAGGCAGAATATTGGAGTGGGTTGCCATTTCCTTCTCCAGGCCTCCTTCTCATGGGGCACTATGATTGGATTAGTTTTAAAGTAGATATACATTATTATATCTTATTCTAAATAAACTATTCATAAAACCTTCCCCTTACGAAAGCAGAAGTTATAAACTTCAAATCAAGGTCAAGAACCTTTGGCCCACGGTTGATTCAAATTATAGATAAGTTGAGAACATGAGATAATAGAGGAAGTGAAAGGCCTTAAGCATAGGAGAGAGAAGAGAAGCTCCTTTTCCAGCACCGGAATATTGTGTGTCAGGGCAGAGGGGAAAAAAAGAAGCTAACTTAAACTGTATAAAAATTTAAAACTTCTGTGCATCAGAGGACACAATCAACAGAGTGAAAAGACAACCTATGAAATGGGAGAAAATACTTGGAAATCATAAAACTGATAAAGGGTTAATATCCAAAAAACAGAATTCTTACAACAACAAAAAACCAACTTAAAAATGGGCAAAAACTTGAACAGACATTTCTGCAAAGATAAACACATAGTTTACAAACAGTCTGTGATATTTTGTTATGGCAGCCCTAGCAGACTAATATGCCTCCCTTTAAAAAAAATCACCATTAGCATCCCAATGCATATAATTAAATTCGTAACTGACTGAATAATCAGTTAAGTATTATTTTTTTTAAAGCAGTTTTTCTCCTAAAGTCTCAGGGCAAAATGAATCTTACTATCCAGAATGAATTAAGGTAAGATTTAAGCACCTAAGAGTAAAATTAAGGCCGAAACCCTAGAAATAGACACAAACATGATATACAGGTTGATCCTATAGCAAACTCTAAACAAACAGAAAGTATACAAAATCCAACATAAAACAAATATTTTAGTCATAATAAGCACAGAATCTTTCTCACACTCTTAGACTTCAGTGAGTTCTGAAGATGTGCAAATTATATCAGGTCTCAGAAACAAGGTCAGCTCAAAATCTGAGTTAGTACTTTTTGTCTTTTCCTTTTCAAATTGATGGTAAGCAGTTATATTTGAAGTTATTTCAAAGACATTAGGCTTAAGCATGTAAATTATTCTGAGTTATTACTACTGTGACTAATAAAGATTGAGATTACCATTATGTACTTTAGTGTTTGAGGTTAAGGTTATATACTTAAGTGTCAAGGTTTTATGATAACTTTGACCAGAAACACTCTTTACCTTTTCCTGAAATTCATCCCTAGTTTCTTCTAAGTTTTCTTCTATATGCAAATTCTTGGAAGTTTCCTCAGAAATTTTCATTTTTAGCACGTTAATTGTTTCTTGGTGTTGTTTCAAAGACTCAAGCGCATTTCGTAGCTGTTCCTGGGTGTCTATATTCTTTGTCAGAGAAATAGAAAACAATTTTCATTAGAATGTGAAACAATGAAAATAATTTTACCGTTACTGCTTGATTGTAAATAATAAAGGTTTTTAAAGAGGCTCTAAGATTTCAAAAGTTCAGTCAAAACCTTACCATATTTATAGTCTCCTGAATGTCACTTTTGAGTTGGTCCCTCTCAATTTGTAGGCTCTCTTGGAGTTGTTTTTGATCATCTTTTTCTTGGGTTAAGGTTTTTACTTCTACTAATGTTTGTTGAAGTTTCTCAGTAATCAGTGTTTTCTCGTTTTCTACCATTTGCAGTCTAGATTCCCTACTTTCTAATTGTTTCTTCAGCTCTTCCACTTCGTTTGATCTTTCTTGAGTCTCAGTTGTTTTTTGTTGAAGTTCTTGGGTTTTGTGAGAGAGCTTTAAGATGAGAAAAAATAAATGTGAAAAGCAGATCATTCTGCGACATATATATGGAAGCAAACCCCCAGAACAACGATCATTTCCCTAGAGGATGTCCTGCACTAACCTCTGTCTTCAAAGCCTCCAAATTTAACCCAAGTTCTTCAGCTTCTTTAGAGAGATTTCCTATTTCTTGATTCAATTTTGCATTTTCTTCAAGGACCATCTTATACTTTTGCTCAAATTCAATATGGTGATTTTTAACATGTTGGAATTCTTCATCAGTGCTTTCACAACTCAACTGGGGAGTTGGTAGGTCATTTTTAGTGCTCCCAATTTCTTCAAGTAAACCTTGAATTCTACTTTCCTTATCAACTACTTCAGAAGACAATTTGTCTTTTTCTGATGTTACTATATAGAGCTCTTGAGATTTATCACATATCTATGGAAAAGAAAGAAAATTTAGCTATGAAAGCAAGATATGATTTAGTTGACCAGTTTTGAGGAAAAAAACTTTCTTTACCTTACTCCCTCCCCATCAAAGACACTGAAATTAAACAAAGGTTTGATTGAGGAATGGCAATATTTTTCTTGTCATATCTCTTTAACACATATTATCCTGTTTAACTTTACTTTCAAAGCTTTGCTTTCTAATCTCTGGTTCTAATAACAATTGCACACAGAAGGGCACTCAGTAGAAACACAATCAGGATGTGTCTTTAAATCCTTACCTATCATTTTAAAATGTTTTCTGTCTTTCTGATGAGGCAGGCATTGCATGATTTTTCTTAGAATTTTACTTGTATTTCTTTCGCTAACAAACTGAATCAAACATTTATAGTCTCTTGCCTGGCACTTTATAATAAATTACGGCAAAATATTTAAGGTACTTCGCAAAGGTTTTTATATCATGAGTTGTTTTCTTGAAAATATGTTTACCTCTTTCCTTAGCATTTCTACTTCTGAAGGTAAAGATTTCAATTCTGACAGCAAATTAACTTCATTACGCAAAGTTTCATTTTCTTCGACTGCTTTATTCAATTCTTTCTGTAGATGGGTTATTTTTCTTTCCAATTCCATATTAGACAGAAAATCTAGAAAATTTTTAATAAGTTTAAAACAGCTTGCAATTATTGGGTCAATCTAAATTATGCATGTAGTTAGATTATTTAATCAGATTGTATAAAATTTATTAAAGAAAGAGTCAGTGTAGGCAAATAGTTAATCCAATAGTTAATCACCTTGTCCAAGATTGGGTTCAATTTATTTGAGAAATAATTTTTAAACTCTTCTGATTTAATGTCTGATATAAATGATTTAACATTTATAAATTTTGATACCAAATGACAGTAACATTTAACATTAAGCAATTAAAAACACCAGAGAATAATGGATTTTTAATCACTGGAATAAAGCTGCAAAATCTTTTAGGTATTGTTCTATATAAAGACAGATTTGCAAAGAGGTAAGTCTGAAATGATAAAATACCTTTTGGAACTTTGCCATCTATAAGGGAGGTGAGTTTTGTTATTTCATTAAAAGAAGATTGTAATTCTTTCTCCAGATCAATTTGCATTTTCTTTTTCGCCTCCAACTGACTTTGATATAACTGAGTATCATTTTCCATCTGCTTGCATGTACTTGCAAGTTCTTTCTATTGAGAGAAACACTGTAAATTCACAGAAATGTACTGTAAAATGAATTTCAACTGTTATTGTAAATATTACAAAAATCACTCACCATTTTCTCTTTCAGCTTTAGATTTTCACTTCTAAGAAAGGCTGATTCTCTCTTAGCATCAAGAGCTACAGTTTCGGCATCAAGCAGAGTCTGTCTCATTTGTTTTAGGTCTTCAGTGTTTTCCTTTACACATGACAAAAAGGATTTAGTGAAATCTAATTTTGTTAGATTTGGAAAAGCCAATATATACATATATGTTATTCCTAAGAAATGAAAAATGATTACAATATGCAAATTACCAAGTGTATTTTTAGAATAGATAAAAATGAATAACACTTTTCATAATAAAAATATTTTAGGGAATTTTAAGGGGTTCAGTGGTTAGGATTCAATGCTTTCACTGCCAGGGGCTGGGTTTGACCCCTGGTCAGGGAATTAAGATCCTACAAGCCATGCAATGGAGCCAAAAGAGAAAAATTAAAAAAAAAAAAAATCTAGCTATAATGTTTCAAAATTATACATGCATCGTGTAGAAGTACTATAATAATTCTGCTATTGTTTAGAAAGGATAACATAATTGTTGCTCACCTAGCCTGTTAGAGTTTTCTGTGTATTTTTATTTTCTGCTTTACTCTTTGTTTATGTTTTGTTTTGGTCATGCTGCAGGGTAAGTGGGATCTTAGTCCCCCTGCCAGGGACTGAACCTGTGCCCCCTGAAGTGTAAGTGTGGAGTCTTAACCACTGGAGTGCCAGGGAAGTCTTTGTTTTTTTTTTTTTTAAAGTTACTCTCTGCAAAACATGACAGGTGTGTACTTAATAGTTAAAATTAAGGACGTTTAATAACAAATTAAAAAAAAGACAAATAATTCAGTAGAAAAATAGAGAAAGGATATGAATAGGCAACTCACAGAAGAGAAAAAGGAAATGACTGATAAATATGAAAAAAAAAATTAGCTCACTTTTAGAAAGAAGTGGCATTTTAACATGACTTCAGCCATACCTGAATTCAACCATATGTCCTTGGCAAAATATTAATGGGTGCATGCATGAATCAATGAACTGGATGAATAAAGAGAAAGAAATAAACAACAATTTATAAAATGGGCAAAGTCATCCCTGGCGGTCCAGTGGTTGGGACTCCAAGCTTCCAATGCAGGGTGCCTGGATCTGATCCTTGGTTGGGGAACTGAGATCCCACATGCCACCTAGCACAGCCAAAAAAATTTAGAAAAAAAAAAAAGGTGGTGGTGGTGGGGAATTCTTATTCTATCAATAGACACGCCAGGATCTGAAAGTGTCTTTCTCTCCAAGGCCTTAGAACAATAAGAACACTTTCAAAAAGATCATTTGCCATTAACAAAAGGTAATAAAAGAGTACCAATAGAGGATAACAAGAAGTACTCTGAAAACCTCAAATGCAAACAAACGAAGAACAAAAGCAGCTAATAATCTAAAATTTCTGGCTAGAAATTGCTGCCTTTTAAAAAAAGAGAGCTAAAAACTCAAATTCAACTGATACTTTCTTGAAGTAATCAAGTGAATTGAAAGAAAATAGGAAAAAAAAGCTAATTCCACCATAGGATTCATTACTGTTTAATAGCATGATCTTATACTGACCAAAATAACCTACAGCTACAGTTTCTGATGAAAAGTATCAAACTGTTAAAATAGTTACTTCATTATAATGAGAATACATTAATATATATATTAATGAAATAGAATTAATGTAATTTATGAAATAATGCTCAATTACATGTTTTACAGTTCTAATTACTAATCAATGTCAACTGCTTACCTGAAGATACCGATTATATATTTCTCCATGCATTTGTATAAAGCAATTGAAAAAAATTAAAAAAATTTTTAATTACTGATTTTTAATGGAAGTCAGAGACATTACTTTGCCAACAAAGGTCCATCTAGTTAAGGCTATGGTTTTTCCAGTGGTCATGTATGGATGTGAGAGTTGGACTGTGAAGAAAGCTGAGCAGCAAAGAACTGATGCTTTGGAACTGTGGTGTTGGAGAAGACTCTTGAGAGTCCCTTGGACTGCAAGGAGATCTAGCAAGTCCATTCTGAAGGAGATCAGCCCTGGGTGTACTTTGGAGGGAATGATGCTAAAGCTGAAACTCCAGTACTTTGGCCACCTCATGCAAAGAGTTGACTCACTGGAAAAGACTCTGATGCTGGGAGGGATTGGGGGCACAAGGGAAAGGGGATGACAGAGGATGAGATGGCTGGATGGCATCACCGACTTGATGGATGTGAGTTTGAGTGACCTCTGGGAGTTGGTGACGGACAGGGAGACCTGGCGTGCTGCGATTCATGGGGTTGCAAAGAGTAGGACACGACTGAGTGACTGAACTGAACTGAACTGACTGGAAGTTCATCACTAACTTATTAAATTCGATTGAAGGATAGTACTGTTAACTCTGGTTTTTATCCATAAAATGGAAATGATATTAATTGTGCCTCTCTCATAGGATTAAATACTATACTTAAAACAATTAGAACAACAACCAGCACATCGTAGGCTCAGTATAAATATTTGCAATGATGATGATAGTATAACTACAAATGTCAAAATGATGATACAACAAAATAAATCTGACTTTTACCGATGAGTATGATGAGTCCATTTTCATACTTTCTGACTTCTGAGACTCTATATATTCCTGTAGCTTCTTAATCTGGTCTTCCTTTTCTCTAAGCAGCTCTACTTTTGAATTTAGTTCATTCTAAAACATTTTAAGGAGAATGAAACAATTTAAATGGGTTTCAATTTTAAGGAGTTAAAAAGAACTTACATTTAATAGTTTAAATCAGTAGATAGCAAAATTCAAAGAGTTGAGATTTTAAAAATATAATTCCCTCTATTTTCTGAAATCATATTTAAAACATAGATGTTTTACAGTTTGGGCTCCTTATCAATAGAAATATCAACATAAATGCTCACCTCAAGATCTTGATTATATACTTCTGCATGCTTAACTAAATTCTTTAAGTTGGAAATTTCATGAATTAGTTGCATCTGTAAGAGCATGTGAATAGGCAACAGAGCAAACCAACAGTTAATAAAGCAAAAAAAAAAAAAAAGATAGCATTCATTCACCGCTCTAGAATCACCCAACACAGCAAGAAGGACTGGGAAAGCAACTGTTCAAGCTACTGCAACAAAGCACCTCATTATTTAAAAGTAAACAAATAAAACCCCAAACTCTCCAGCCAAACAAAAAAATCCCCACACCCTACAAAACAAACAAGAAAAAAAGCCTAAGCATGACCCCAAAATAGCTACGTCATCTGTTAATAAAGCTACAATAACGTCAAAAGCCAATTAGCACCCACCATTTGTAGAAGACATAGTGGTAATCAAACTCTTAAAAAAACATACTTTTAATAGATTTTTGTTTTGGGTTAAGTGCAGAGTGTATTTATTTTATAAGGTTTTTCTCTCTTTTGATAAATTATCTACCTAGCTTTATACTGGCATACTTTTAATGAGTTGTGACTTGAAATTTAGTTTTGGATTATGACAGTTTTAAGTGGTATCTTTATAATATTTTACTGTTCACCAAAGCTACAGAGATATGTATGGGATCATGAAATATTACCTTGTTGGTTTATTCTACATTAAATACTGGAAAGACGGTGTTACTGCTTTATATTGTTCAACTGTCTAAAAGTATAACGATTACGTAAAGATACGAGAATTTCTATTGAAGTTTCTTTTTGATTGAAATACCTGCAGCATTAAATATTTAAGTACCAGAAACTTTAGTGTTCAAAACAAGTAAACTATAGTTTAACAAAGATAAATGTATTATCCTTTAGAGTTCCTTAATCTTCATAATCAGATGAGTCATTAGAGTAAAAGCAACTTTTAGCCAAATATAAGGGACTTACAAAAATAGCATCTCATTTAAATAAAATCTTCTGGAGAATAACTCAGTCCTATCTAGTTTTAGATTTCAGACTACTGCTAGTTTGACATTTTTCTATTTTAGGTCAGCATTATTCAGTAGAAATATAATATGAGCCAAATTTATAATTAAAAATTTTCCAGTAGCCACTATTAAAAGTAAAAAGAAATAGGTAGAATTAATTTTAATATAATTAGCCATGCCGTGCTCATGCTCAGTCGTGTCTGACTCTTTGCAACCCTGTGGACTGTGGCCTGCCAGGCTCCTCGGTCCATGGGATTTTCTGGCACAAATATTGGAGTGGGTTGCCATTTCCTTCTCCAGGGGATCTTCCTGACCCAGGGATCGAACCCAGTCTCCCGCATTGTAGGCAGACGCTTTACCGTCTGAGCCACCAGGGAAGTCCATCAAAAACACAGAAGAGTAGTAGTAAGTTTCAAAAGGATGTCAGTCGAGATCTTTTATAGATGAAATCTACTTCCTAAGTCAACTCGCCAATTATATGCACAGCTGGAGACAAGAGGCTGCAAAAAAAGGTTCAACTGGAAAATATCTCGGATACCCAATCAAATCCAGTTATTCTGCGTCTGTGGATTTAAAATGATCATCATCCACGGTGGAATAGATGTGTCCCTCGTTGCTTAGAAAATCCACAGCTAGCTTGATTGAGGCTATGGACGTGTTGGAGTTAGTTCTTGAGATCCTGAAAGTTCAATCCTTCAGGTCTTGGGCAAGCCTTGATCAAATTCAGCACCTGGTTCTGGGCCACAGTGAGGCCATTTGCTGGTATGAAGTTATTCCCACCGAAGTTCCCAGCTTCACCCACTCCTGGATTGCTGATAGGTGCTCTCCCTGCTGAAGGCTGGCTGTTCGACTTGCTCAGCATCATGTGTGCATTGACTACTTCCAGAATATGTGTGGTGAACTCATTCATATCCTCCAGGGGCATGATCTTAAAGGCTACCAGGCTTTTCTTGTTCTGGAAAGATCTCAGATGACTTCATGTAATCAGTATTAAAAAATTCACGTAACTTTCCATCTTTTTTTCATACTTAGGTCAGTAGAGACTGGCCCCATTTCAAGTGCTCAGCTGGCACATGTGATTAGTGGCTAGCCCATTGTTCAGCAAAGTTTTAATCTGTATTGTTATAATTTAAATTGGCTGGCTCTTTTACCTTTTCTTCTCTAACTTTTGTGCAAGGAAACCACATTTGCCAGAAATGAAGAAGTAAATAATTAACTTTAAGTTTTAAAATATTTAGGAGGAAAAATTCCTTCTCTTTTGGAATTGCTCTTCATTTAAAGTACTGGTTCAGATAAACACAAAAAGACCAAGTAACTTTTGAAAAGAGATGAGTGTATTCTTCCAATGATGTATTGTTTAAAATACATGATATGGTCAAAGTTAATCTACTGCTACATAAAAAATGTTGCATATTTCAGCTATAATCTTTAGCAGGTGAAATGAAACATTTAATTAACATAAATATCTCAAAGTTGTGAAAATTATAAAATTAAATCAATCTAAAATTGGTAGGGAAATGAAATTTCTCTTGTTCCCTGATCATGATAATACTTGACCTTGTTTATTCCTTTCTCTAAAATTACTACTTAAATATCTTTATTACTGTATCTTTACTTGAAAATTACCCACAGCTTTAGTGATTTTTGACAAAACCCTTAAAAGCCAGGACAATGGTCACATATCCTAAGGCTGTAATTTGACTTTTACTCCTTTTTGGCTAAACTATCCCCCAAAATGTAGGTTTTAGAACATACTTCATTGCTTACAGCCAGACTTGCATTTTTAGTTTAATATGGAATGGATATTGTAAAACTGTCTTTGAACAGATTAAGTTTGTATCACTTAAACTTTTAGGTTACTTCACAGAACCTAGAATTTCAAAGTGTGTCCAAGTGAAAATGAAAAGAATAGGATTAGTTACCCCTTTCATGGTAAAAAGGAAAAAAAAAAAATCAAGATGTGAGACTGTTATTTTTGTAATCTTTCTGTATGTGATTCAATTCAGTGAATTTTTTCACTTTTAATGATTAATGGAATATATTTATTTCATGTAAGAAAACTTAGAGACATTATTGCTACACTTTGGGTATAAAATTGCCCAAAGTTAATTTTATACCATATTATTTATAAGATACATATAAAAAATTAGGTAAGATTTTGGCATTAGAAGGGGACTTGAAAAGCTCCCAATTTAACTGCAAGAGGGAAGATACACAGAAAAGTAAGCCCTGAGAGATTTGATGATTTCCTCAAAGGCTTGCCCACAATTCATGCCAGGCTCAAATTTGTGGTGAGCGAATAAATAGCAAAACTAGAGCTTCATTCCAGCTAGTCTGCTCCAGAGACCATGCTCTTAAATATGATTCTAGAACTTCCCTCTCAATAAAACTCAGATTGCACGTTGAAGTTCACTCTTTTCATGATGTTTTACATTTTGTGAATTCACAAATTTTAAAACAAGTTAAATGGAACTCTGTGGAGAACTTACACAGTTTTGCCTCTCAGGATATACCTATGAAATGTAAAAGTAAATATACTACAGTTTGCAGGCAGAACTTTTGGCACAGAATTCTTTTTTTCTTAAGAAAGAAAAACAGATAAGAAACTATGAAACAGAAAAAAGAACTGTGTCCCTCTGGGCTCTCCACATAGAAATCGGAGAAGCAGCTACATATTAACTCATATTTTGCCTACACCAAAACACTGACTCTCATTTTTAAGGGGATTCATGGATCATGTCAGGCTTCCCTTGTGGCTTAGCTGGTAAAGAATCCACCTGCAACGTGGGAGACCTGAGTTCGATCCCTGGGTTAGGAAGATCTACTGGAGAAGGGAAAGGCTACCCACTCCAGTATTCTGGCCTGGAGAATTGCATGGACTATACAGTCCATGGGGTTGCAAAGAGGCGGACAGACTGAGAAACTTTCACTTCACTAATGGATCATGTCCCAGGTCTGACAGTAGCTGTGGATTCTTACTCTAGGAAACTGAATACGGACTCCAAAATTCCATAAAATAATTTCAAAATGTTTATGAACTCTAGGTTAAAGACTCTCTACACTAAGAAATCTCTTGAATCTTGGACAGTCTCCAAGTCCCAAAGTCTGATGGCTTCTGAATTAGCTTAACATGTAGCCTAATACTACACACAGTTATTTAGGTATATACTTTCTAAAAAAACAAAATTCATTAATAGATACTATCCATATATAAAACATTCAGCTGGATATTAAAATTCATGTTGGTCTCAGAAGGAAATGGCTATAGTCTAGGCAGCGCTTCTCATATGCTCAACAAATTAAATACTTTAATATACAAATTATCAGGAAATAATTTCTTCAAGACAAATCCATCAATAGGCAGATTCACCAAACCTTACTAAAGATGTTCTTAATTTCTTCTTGTGCATAAGCACAAGAGAAACAAATATGATTTAACTATTTTAAAAATAATATAAATTATTTCTTAAATTCTCTAAATTGTGTATATATGTGGAAAACAGGTACATCTTCAATATCTCAAGTTTAGAAATAAATATTTTTAAGAGAATACTTCCTTTAAACTTGTGTTTTTAGTTTAGTTTCACATTTCCACATTCTTTACCTCTTGATCTTTCTCTGCTTTTCTTTCTAGAGCTTCAAATTCATCCAAGTCATTCTTTTCTTTTAATTTCAATTCCATTTCTTCATTTTCTCTTCTTAAATGTTCATAGTCTAGTACCAGGTTATCATAGTTAGCACGAAGTGAATTCAATTCACTTTCTAAGTTTTCCTATTGTAAACAAAACCAAATTTTCAAGTCAGAATTCTAATCATATATTCTTTGTTTTCTTAACTAAAATTTAATCAAATAATTTAACTTTGAATCATTTGGTGGTTCAGGCCATTTTCTTCTTCAATATCTTTTTAACAGTCCAGCTTGATACAGAGTAAGATAAAGGGTCTGCACTTTTGGTAAACTAACTCAGAATAGAAGAAAGGGTTAAAATGAAAAAAAAAAGGATCATATAAACAAATGCTTTGCCTGTTCTTGAGTGGAAAAGTAGAGTCAAAAGTAGGAGGTAGGGCTCATAAAATGGAATACAGGTCTTTAAACTCATTAGTCATAAAGCTGATAATTTAACTGTCCTCTTGTTTGACTACTATTTTATTTCTCAGGTACCTCTGAATTTAAGAAGTGAAACAGAGATGATTGATCTTTAAAACTCTAGTGGCTGCTAGGTTTTCCTATATTCAAAAGGGGTCTGTCTCTGCTTTCTATACTGTTTGAGAGTCAAACCATGAGTTAAAAATAAAACTAACATCAAGGATTTTCAAAAAACACTGAAATTCTAGAGTATGTTTTAGGGACACAAAAATACTTCGTCTAAATACTTAACTAATTAAAACTAGTTGCAATGGTCAGCTAATGGTAATAATAATTCCCAAGAATCACTGCAATTTTCCTCCAAAGTGAAAATAAAATTTTCTTTAATAAATACATTTGTAAAACTATATTTCTTTGAACATTAAGAGCCTAGAAAGTAAGTATATAATTTAACTTACTATAGTATTCATTATACTATTCCTTATTTCTTAAACTCTTGATAAGACAACAGACACTTTCAATTTTCAGTATTATCTGGCAATCTTACCATTCCCTAACATGTATCATTCTTCTCACATATGACTGAGAATTTTGACACTAAAAGTCAACCCTTTTTATTCCTAGGGGATTGTCACCAAGTCACTTCCATCTGACTCTTTGTGACCCTATGGACCGTAGCGCACCAGGGTCCTCTGTCCCTGGGATTCTCCAGGCAAGAATACTGGAGTGGGTTGCCATGCCCTTCTCCAGGGGATCTTCCCAACCCAGGGAATGGAACCTGCATCTCTTAAGTATTCTGCATTGGTAGGTGAGTTCTTTACCACTGGGCTTCCCTTGTGGCTCAGCTGGTAAAGAATCCACCTGCAATGCGGGAGACCTGGGTTTGATCCCGGGTTGGGAAGATCCTCTGGAGAAGGGAAAGACTACCCACTCCAGTATTCTGACTTGGAGAATTCCATGGGCTGTATAGTTCATGGGGTCGCAAAGAATTGGACGGGATTGAGCAACTTTAACTTTCACCTTACCATTAGCGCCACCCAGGAGGCCCTAAATGAAACTAAAACTATTACTGAAATTAATTGAGAGCTAGAAATGTGTTACAACAACAATAAATTCCAATAACAAATGAGTTTTAAAAAGAGTAAAAGCATAATGCTCTGTAAAATACATTTAAATTACCTGACTTAGTAGCTTTGTTGCTGGATTCCATTCTATCTCAGTCAATGTATCAAGAGTGTTACTGAAAATATCAGACTCTGAACAGAGAGCTAGAATTTGAGAGAAAAGAAATTTATCTATAAATGTTATTAAGCTTCTTAAAACTCAAAGATTAAAAAAATTCTCATCAGAGGTAATAAACTCAAACTAATATGCACTGAGCGACTGAACTGAACTGAATATGTACTTACTATATGAATGACAAGAATACAGTAAAAACAGATGTGATCATTTGCATTATTGTGTGAATTAATTGTGTGGTTAGAATTATTGTATGGTTAGAATAAGTGATAAAATACACAGATCCTTAGTACAGTATAGGTAAAAAGGACAAATTCTAAATTTGAGATTTGATTAAGTGGATTTAAAAATGCCCCTAAGAGAAATAATAGCATATGAAGCAACTGACAAAGAATTAATCTCAAAAATATACAAGCAGCTCATGCAGCTCAATTCCAGAAAAATAAGTGTGGTCCAATCAAAAAATGGGCCAAAGACCTAAACAGACATTTCTCCAAAGAAGACATACGGATGGCTAACAAACACATGAAAAGATGCTCAACATCACTCATTATCAGAGAAATGCAAATCAAAACCACAATGAGGTACCATTTCACGCCGGTCAGAATGGCTGTGATCCGAAAGTCTACAAGCAATAAATGCTGGAGAGGGTGTGGAGAAAAGGGAACCCTCTTACACTGTTGGTGGGAATGCAAACTAGTACAGCCACTATGGAGAACAGTGTGGAGATTCCTTAAAAATTGGAAATAGAACTGCCATATGACCCAGCAATCCCACTGCTGGGCATACACAGCGAGGAAACCAGAACTGAAAGAGACATGTGTACCCTAGTGTTCATCGAAGCACTGTTTCTAATAGCCAGGACATGGAAGCAACCTAGATGTCCATCAGCAGGCAAATGGATAAGAAAGCTGTGGTACATACACACAATGGAATATTACTCAGCCATTAAAAAGAATGCATTTGAATCAGTTCTAATGAGGTGGATGAAACTGGAGCCTATTATACAGAGTGAAGTAAGTCAGAAAGAAAAACACCAATACAGTATACTAATGCATATATATGGAATTTAGAAAGATGGTAACAATGACCCTATATATGAGACAGCAAGAGACACAGATGTAAAGAACAGACTTTTGGACTTTGTGGGAGAAGGTGAGGGTGGGATGATTTGAGAGAATAGCATCGAAACATGTATATTATCATATGTGAAATAAATCGCCAGTCCAGGTTTGATGCATAAAACAGGGTGCTCAGGGCTGGTGCACTGGGATGGCCCTGAGGGATGGGATGGGGAACACATGTACACCCATGGCTGACTCATGTCAATGTATGGCAAAAACCACTACAATATTGTAAAGTAATTAACCTCCAATTAAAATAAATAAATTAAAAAAAAACAAAGAAAAGTCAGCACAGCAAAAAATAACTAACCAAATAAATAAAATGCCCCTAAAAAATACTTATAACTACGTTGGGGATAATTCTGAAACAGATTTCTGTCGTAAACACAGGAATTCTTTCAAGAGGAGTAGTTGAAGGCTGATGTTACGTGGATACTAATATAACTGGATAATGATTAGAACCAAAATGTGTGCTTCAACTACAATGCGTCATCATTCTTAAGACATGTGGAAATAAAAGAAAACTTCATGAATGTTCACTTTCTTAAAATCACTTCTCATTATCTCCATTGTAATTACATTTAAAATATTAATACATACATTTTATTTAAATGTGTTTATCACATTACTGAGTTATAAATAAAGTGCTGCTTTAGGGAGGGGCCATATGTACACTGATGGCTGATTATATTGAGGTTTAACAGAAAACAACAAAATTCTTTAAAACAATTATCCTTCAATTAAAAAATAAAGTTTAAAAAAATGTCCCTCTTTATAGGGATGCTTTTATAAATGAAAGTAATTGGAAAAGTACTCACATTCATCAATTTCTCCTAAACTTACAGCAGCCTTTTGTGTTCTTGTTGTTACATTCACTGCCATATTAAATTCATTTACGTAGTTTGAGTCCTTCATTTTGTTAATTTTCCCCACGCACCAAGTGACTCTTCGTTTTTTTTTAGCCTAAAAAGAAAGAAATCAAAATTACCTCACATAGATTGGGGCTCATATACTGTAAAATGAACTAGTTTCCATTTTAAAAAACCATTGCCTTGGTGGAATTTTTACTAAGTTGAGTTGAGTATCTTAATAGTTTAAGGATATCCTGAGATTAGAAAACATACTCAAGCTTTTCAGATCAGTGTTTAACCCCTGGAAACTTTGATGAAACTATCATTTACACTATACGTTTTATTTGAAGGTTTATGTATAAGCTTTTCTGGAACATAACTGAAAGGAACTGGTTGATGTACAACTCTTCAAGTACTCTGGTGTAATGAGGGACAGCTGCTGCTGCCACCCCATAGCTATCAACAGCACTTTGGGGTATCCAGTTCCATTCCCTCAGTTATCTGGTCATCTGTCACCTTCCCTAGCTCCTTCTTCTTGGCTTTACAAATGCTCAAGCCTATTTATTTGCTTTTGATTTTTTAAAGAAACAAACTCTTGGCTCCTCACTTCTCTCTAGCTACCATTTTCTTTCAGTTTACACACTATCATCTTCCTCATCATTTTTCTACTTCTTTGTCTCTTCAGGATCATTTCTGTCTACTGCACTGCATCTCAAGATTAACTTCTGTTCCCAGAATACACTGCTCGCTTTCATACCTCTACATACACTATCTTTAGGTTTGAGACAGCCAGCCCTTTCCACAGTCTGCTCTGCAAAACCCAGCTGTATATAAATATTCTACTCCAATGACCTTCAGCTCAACACCATGCGCTATGCTATTTCAAACTCTTAGCACACTATGAACGTATGTCTCCAACCATCTCCTGATATCTCAGCAGAAAAGTTAAACCTATTTCACAGAGACAATATAAGCCTAAACTTACAAAAGCATTCCTTCTTCTGTCCTTGTTGAAATGAATAGATGTTTCTCCTTCTAAGGCCAGACTCTTCAACTGTATTCAAGATCCCATCCCTCTGGGCATCTCTACCCACAGCAAGGTGGCTTTTATTACCAACGCATAACTCAAACAGCTTTTGTAAATAAGCTTCTCATTTCTAAATCTGAAGCATCTTTGTCTTCAGCATCTGTAAGCAGAATGTGACACTACTTACCGCATTCACCTGATTTCCTTTCAATTCTAGAGCTCAACATGGGCTCCTTTAGGGATTCTTTTATTCTGCTTTTGCCTAAAAGTTGTTTCTTGGGGTTCTGTGTTTGACCCTTTGTTCTTTCCATTCTCAACATGCTCCAAGGGCAAGCTCATCCATTCCCAGGACTTTAAATTGGATCAGCTGTAATTAATACCCAAACTAACATGTCCATCTCAGACCTTTCACATTTCCAACTGCCTGCTGTCTTAAAATGGAGATGTTCTGAATCAAACATTGAGCAGCTCCACTACTCTTCATTCAGTGAATACACATACTACCAACTGCCCAGAAAGCCTAGTAATGCTTCCAAGTCATTCAGGATGCCTCTTTCTCTCCTTCCTTGCCTCTGTGTTCAAACAACCACAAAGTCCAGTTGAGTCTGCCTTCCAAATAGCTCTCCAGTTTATCCAATTTCTTCCATCTTCAGAACCACAATCCTTGTAGAGGCCAAATCAATCTGATGCACACAGCAATCACACCTTTCCAAAATGTAACTGCGATTACGTTCTATACAAGGCTTTTCCTTGTTTTTAGCAAAATTCAAAGTTCAAATCCCTTAACGTGGTTTACAATGCCCATGCCACCAGAAAGTCTAACATACTGTTGTCCCACAACTTCAAGCTTTTGTGTAAGTGTTTTTCTGAAATACTATTCCCTATACCTTCCACCGGGCTATTTTCTACTCATCACTCAGTCAAGAAATAGATCTTGAGTGTCTCTATACTTAGTGTGGTGATCTGTACATGACACCTATTAATAATATATATATATATTTAAAAAACCTATTTATTTCTGGTTATGTAGGGTCTTTGTTGTTGTGCAAGCTTTCCTTGAATTGCAGTGAGTGTGCTTCTCATTGCAGTGACTTCCCTTGTTGTGGAGCATGGGCTCGAGGCAGGCTGCAGTAGCTGCAGCTCCCGGGCTCTAGAGCACAAGCTCAATAGCTGTGGAGCACAGGCTTAGTTGCTCCGCAGCATTTGGGATCTTCCCAGAACAGGGATCAAAACTGTTTCCTGTGTTGGCAGGTGGATTCTTTACTACTGAGCCATCAGGAAAGCCCAGTAATATTCTTAGCAGTATACAATTAATGAGGATTTCTGAGTGTAAAGTATAGTGTTATGCACACACTGTATGTTACTTCACTTAATTCTCACAACAGTCCTATGAAGTAGGGACCAAGCTATTATATCACAGATAAGGAAACTGTAGCAAAGTGTATTTGAGAAATTGTCTAAGGTCAAGTGTTGGGAATTGCCAGAACTGGGATTCATACCCAGGGAGTTCAAACCCAAAGGCTATCCTCTTAAATTAAAAAAATCTGTCAGATAAACAAAACCCTAGCAAAAATAAAAAAACATACAAATTTGAAGTCAGAATTTTGATTACTATGTTGATCTACAGTCTAGATCAATTTCTTGATATTAACATTCTTGTTTCTTTAAACAGAAAATATTCCAATACACTTCAGACACCCGTGGTTTCCAATCAGCTAATTAATTATATTAGAATTTCTTAAGAAACATATTGCAAACAGATTCCTTGGCTAAACTGCAGACTGTAAACCACGAAAGATTCCAAATAGCCAAAACAATCTTGAGAAAGAAGGGCAAAGCTGGAGGCATCATGCTTCCTTATTTCAAACTATATTACAACGCTATAGCAATCAAAACAATATGTATGATAGTGCCACAAAAACAGACACATAAAAACAATGGAATAGAAGCCCAGAAATAAACCCTCACATATATGATCAATTAATTTACAACAAAGGAACCAGGAAGATAAAATAGGGAAAGGACAGTCTGCTCAGTAAGTGATGTTCGGAAAACTGGACAGCCATATGTAAAAGAACGAAACTGGACCACTATCTTACTTGCACGTAAGTAAGATACACTTATACTGCACCACTATATTTACACGTATCTAACAGATGATTTTCTCATATATAAAAATCAATTGAAACTGATTAAAGACTAGAATGTCAACACCTGAAACCATAAAACTCCTAGAAGAAAACTAAGGTAGTAAGCTTGAATCCTTGAATTAGTACTTCTACATCAGGGATCGGTAATTTTAATGAACTTCAAATATACGACAGGTTCTTGGTTTCTTGAATATAATGTATTGAAAGATGATAAATGAATAATTATGTAATAAATAAATAGGAATGTCCGGTTCTATTCTCTGTATACCACGTTTAAGCTGTCATCTTTTAAATTTTACCTTTAATTCTTGCTGTGATGCTAGGGAAGAAGATGTCACCAGCATCCGTGTTAGGTTTTGAATTTTCTCAATTTGGACTTTTTGAAGTAGATCTTTTTCTTCCAAGAGTTGGGCCAGTTGGTCTTTTTCCATTGCCTGGGCTCGAGTCTCTAAAGAAACCTATAGAATGTAATAATGGATTATGTTAATAATATACGTAGCTATATTTTTTAAAACCTTCAAAGTAGCTTAAAAGAATAGAATAGATATTTGTATATGAACTAAGAGAATTTTAATTATATTGAAATAAAATATACTCTACATGCAGAACTCTAAGTACACAGTTACCATAATCAGTAATTTCTCAAACTAAAAATAAAGTAAAATATCCATTTCTTCTCATGTCATTATTCTATATGCTGTGTGTAAAATTATTACAATGCAGCTAAGGCAATTCTATTAACTGCTTAAAATATAAATAGAAGGCAGAGAGATCATAAAAGCAGAGACTTGAATACCTACAGCAAAAGAAGAGATGTTTTCATAAGATTACCACTTGTTATTTTAGAGCACTCCTAAAAATATCACCAGAATGCAAGATTTACACAAAATTGAGGGCCATAATAGTTAAAACAAACAAATTACAAGTGATTATCCTACTTTATTGAATTCCTATCCTGGGTTTGGAAGAAAAATTCAAGATAATGTGAAACTCTGTAAAGTAGTTTTAGGTAACTATACATGGTCTCTCTCTTTTTTAACCTAATTTCCTATGTATTTGTGATAATTTTTTAAAAAATCTCTGTCAACTTGGCCCATTTGAAAACATCACATTTTGCCCTTTGAAAATGAAAAACAAAACCTAAAATAATTTCAGGAAACCAAGTCTTTTAGTTTATAGTAAATTAAACTAAATTTTGCATGAGTTGATTTCTTCTTAGTTGAAAATTGTTTTAAATCTAGGTTGCAGAGCTGTTATTGATGGCTTCAGACTCTCTGGGCATTTAGGCAGATCTCAGTTCTAAATCTGTCTCTTCTCTTTACTGAAATACATGGTTCATACATACCTCCTCTAATTGCTTTTTAAGATCCATTATTTCTTTCCTATATCTTTTTAGGAGAGCTTCATCACTTGATACCTCATTAACATAAGGAGTATTTTTCATATATTTGGCAGTGCTGGCAAACTGGGGAAAAATGCAAAAGTGTTATGCACTCAACACATACACAAATTAGTAATACTTGGTTTTCTTGTAATTAAGATTTGTAAAAAAAAAAAAAAAGAAAAAAAATCAGTACTCTTCCCAGGTAGTTTAATACTTTTGAATACAGAGAGCATTCTATGTCCCCATAACAAGGCCAGTAGTGCTCCCATCAAAAGCCCTTCTCCTTCCTTTGAACTCTATCCTCCTTACTAACCACTTAAGCATTAATCGAGCTGGACAGGGAACAACAGACTGGTTCCAAATAGGAAAAGGAGTCCGTCAAGGCTGTATATTGTCACCCTGCTTATTTAACTTCTATGCAGAGTACATCATGAGAAACGCTGGACTGGAAGAAACAAGCTGGAATCAAGATTGCCGGGAGAAATATCAATAACCTCAGATATGCAGATGACACCACCGTTATGGCAGAAAGTGAAGAGGAGCTAAAAAGCCTCTTGATGAAAGTGAAAGAGGAGAGCGAAAAAGTTGGCTTAAAGCTCAACATTCAGAAAACGAAGATCATGGCATCTGGTCCCATCACTTCATGGGAAATAGATGGGGAACCAGTAGCAACAGTGTCAGACTTTATTTTTTGGGGCTCCAAAATCACTGCAGATGGTGACTGCAGCCATGAAATTAAAAGACACTTACTCCTTGGAAGAAAAGTTATGACCAACCTAGATAGCATATTGAAAAGCAGAGACATTACTTTGCCGACTAAGGTCCGTCTAGTCAAGGCTATGGCTTTTCCAGTAGTCATGTATGGATGTGAGAGTTGGACCGTGAAGAAAGCTGAGCACCGAAGAATTGATGCTTTGAGCTGTTGTGTTGGAGAAGACTCTTGAGAGTCCCTTGGACTGCAAGGAGATCCAACCAGTCCATTCTGAAGGAGATCAATCCTGGGATTTCTTTGGAAGGAATGATGCTAAAGCTGAAACTCCAGTACTTAGGCCATCTCATGCGAAGAGTTGACTCATTGGAAAAGACTCTGATGCTGGGAGGGATTGGGGGCAGGAGGAGAAGGGGACGACCGAGGATGAGATGGCTGGATGGCATCACGGACTCGATGGACATGAGTCTGAGTGAACTCCGTGAGATGGTGATGGACAGGGAGGCCTGGTGTGCTGCAATTCATGGGGTCGCAAAGCGTTGGGCACGACTGAGCGACGGAACTGAACTAAGCATTAATCCAAGGCAATCACATTGGAAGACAGGTCTTGTCTTCCCTCTAAGACTATAAATTCTGTGAGGCCCATAACTCTGTTTTCTATCTTTTTTCTCTGACAGTACCTCGCTACTCAGTAGCTATTTAAACCAATGTTTCTTAGTGTATCAGAAGTAACTTTAAGTGGGTACATGAAGGTGTCCATTATATATGACACTGAATCCTTCATTGAGACAGCCATTCTATTGAAATTTAGTTCCCCCACCCCAACCCTCCTCCTTTTTTTCTTTGAACATAAAATGCAGGACCTAGGCTCAGTGCAAGGATAGGCAACAATTAGCTAGCAGGAGTTTTGGAAGTTTTGTTGTTGTTGTTATAAACACATACACGTTTTTTGAGTCACCTTCTATTTGTTGTAAGTGCTACTAGCTTTTCACTTATGAAACTGATATAAATTTTCCTTTCATAAGTGAGTTTGTAAAAATAAAAAATCAAGTCATTTCATTAAAATAGTGTTGAATGTGGCAGAAATTGTGGAGGTGGGATAATGGATTTTGGATTTTGGAAAAACACATCAATTTTATTTTATCAAGTATGTTATGTCAATTAAAAGACCTATACCTATTTTCAGTAGGTAATTTTTCCTTCTTAAAGATGATATCCCCTCATATTAATCTGAGATAAAAATCAAACTCACCTGGAGAGTACTAAGTGTTTCATCAAAAGACACTGGAGTAATTGTGCAGATGATACGTGTTTTTGCATTTCCTCCCAAGGAATTCTGGAGAATTCGTGTTAATTTGCTATCTCGATAATTTATGAAACCACTTAAAGAGAAATGAGTTTGGGAAGAAAAAGAGAAAGCTTTTATATAACAAAATTGATTGGTTTTTAATGGAGAACCTTAAAACAGCTACAGTTATAAAATTCTTCACAGGTTATATGGGGCAGATCGAAACTATTAACTAAAAAAAATATTTAAAATACAGAAAGTAAATTTAGTAGGACACTAAATGCCACAAATGCTCACAGAGTCATGAGAGCTTTTGAATATATGAAAGAAATAGGTACATATATTTTGAGTGTCACTAAGGGACTGGAGAAGGCAATGGCACCCCACTCCAGTACTCTTGCCTGGAAAATCCCATGGATGGAGGAGCCTGGTAGGCTACAGTCCATGGGGTCGCTAAGAGTCGGACACGACTGAGCGACTTCACTTTGACTTGTCACTTTCATGCATTGGAGAAGGAAATGGCAACCCACTCCAGTATTCTTGCCTGGAGAATCCCAGGGATGGGGAAGCCTGGTGGGCTGCCGTCTATGGGGTCGCACAGAGTCAGACACGACTGAAGCAATTTAGCAGTAGCAGCAGCAGCAAGGGATGCCCACATGGCATAGTGGTAAAGAATCTGCCTTTTCCAATGCAGAAGACTCAAGAGACGTGGGTCAATCCTTGGGTCAGGAAGATTCCCTGTAGTAGGAAATGGCAAACCATTCTAGTGTTCTTGCCTGAAAACTTCCATGGACAGAGGAGTCTGGCGGGTTACAGGGCATGGGGTTGCAAAGAGTTGGACATGACTGAGCAACCACTCACAAAACTATTAAAATTTTCGACTTAATTTAAACATAAGCATTAACAGATAAATGTACAGTGGGGTACACTTACCCAACTTGTCCATCGCTAAGTTTCTTGATCACTTGTCCCAAAATAAATAAACTTCGATTTATATTACAGCCTTCCTTGAGTCGTAAACCTGTATTTATTACACAAATATAAATACTAATATTGAGCCCTGCATTCGATGATGAACTTATTTATCAGCAAATTATGAGAGAAAGTAGAAATTAGAAAGTTGAAGTCTCTGTTTTGGACTAGATCTGAGTCTAACTTTAATATCACTGATGGAGGCGGTCTCTCCCTACCCTCCCGCCTATTAGATGAATCAGAAAGGTTATCATCTGAGAGAGACAGCACAACAAAAAAGATGAATAAAAAAAGAACAAGAGGGAGGAATAGTCCGTTTCCTAAAAGATCCCCTCTAATTACTCCATTTGAATCTAGTTTTTTTAGAACTTCAAATACAGACTACTACAGACTTGAAACCAAATTTGTTCCTATATGGACTTTAATTTTTAAAAATCTTTAATTTTAAAACTAAATAGGCACACATGACTCTAACATTAAAAAAAGAACAAATACTCTGAAAAAGCTCTCTTCCAGTTTTATGCCCCAACCAGGACAGGTTTCCTATCCCCTCTACCAGGAAACCATGTTTATTATTTATCTTCTGGAGATTTTTAGAAATACAAGTTCATATACACTCATTTCTCCCTTTAATTTTCAGACAAATAGTAGCATACTATATACACTATTTTGCCCTTTGCTTTTTTTCACTTGGTAGTATATATGCATCAGATTAGTAAACACTGGTCTTTTTCATTCTTTTTCATAACATAGAATTTCACTGTATGGATGTATCAGAAATTACTTACCTAGAACCCTGTTGAGGGATATGTAGGATTCCAATCTACTATGTACCCAAAAAATAATGCATCAAATAACTCTGAATAGCTGTTATTTCACAGGGGCATTATTTAGCTGCTGCTATAATACTGTTATTTAATAAGCCAACTTGAAACAACAGTACATACTTCCTGTTCATAGGACTGATTTGGTGGATATGGGCCATGCTCAGCTGGGTAACTTTATGTCAGGCTGCAGGAAATTAACACAGAGGGAGGCTTGACATCTTTATGAATTTGCACCTTTCCATCTAAGTGTGCGTTTCCATTTGTTTATGTATTAATATTTGGTTATGTCCTTTAGGTCTGCTTTGAAGTTTTCTTTTTTTGGCCCTGTCCAATTTTTGTTGAGTTTCTTCTGAGGTATTACATCTTCTAACCTATTATTGTATATTGCATGTTTCTCTACAGTGAATATTGTAGCTGGTTGTCTTTAAGAATGATTAATGTCTGCATATTAATTGTGTGCCCCATGACCTTTCTGAATTTTCTTACTGATTATGAAAATTTAGGTGGTTTTCATGGTACTCTCATAAGCTCTTCAGCTATGCAATTCTAGAAACTGCATAGTTTTGGCTTTTTAAAAAATTGATGGTCCAGTAGCCCAAGGACTTCCCTGGTGGCTCAGTTGGGAAAGAATTTGCCTTCGGTGAGAGACCTGGGTTCAATCCCTGGCCCAGGGACAATTTCCTGGAGAAGGGAATAGCAACCCACTCCAGTATTCCTGCCTGGAGAATTCCACGAACAAAGGAGTCTAGTGGGTCACATGGGGACCCACAGTCCCTGAGGTTGCAAAAAGCTGGACATGACTCAGCAACTAACACACACATAGTATCCCAAATGAGATAATTAGTCAGATATAGAAGCTACTTTTTACACTGAGGACTTTTATCACAATATTATTATTGTCATTACTTTATTAGCTTCTAAAATGCATGGCAGCACTTTTATTCCGTGGAAGAATTGGAAGACACTCAAGTCAACGTTGTATTTCATGAGTTTTCCTTACCTTCAGCACCTGTTTGGGCAGCCCGTTCACTGCCTGCAAGATCGACCAAATTCTGTAAGACAGATGGAAATAAACCTTTAGAAAGTATAACTTGAGATAAAATCCAAACTACTGAAAGGACATTTTAAACACACAGTTTACTTGAACACTCCATCTGTAACCTCATCTCTCACCCGACCGTTTAGGCTTTCCCTTGTCACACCAATCCGTAACGTTTGCTCCTTCTTTGTAATGTAACGTATCCTCCATAATGCTGCCAGAACAGGCTTTCTATTTCCTACACGAAGTTCAGAACTTCGTGATTCTTTGCAATCTGGCACTTGTGCTGCTTCAGCCTTGTATCTATTCGTTACTTACGCCTAACTCAAGCGGAACTACTCACTACACCCTGAACCCCTCACATACTTCTACACTTCCAAGTGCCACCCTATGCCATTCTCTGTTACTTCTAAAGTTCTTTATTCAGGATCCAAGGCAAATGTTACCTGCTCAGTGTAGCTTTGCTGATTTTATCCTTCCTCCTCCCATTCCTTGAACGAGCTGTTCTTTTAAAATGTGCACCCAGAGGTCATTATAGGTATGACTTATTCTTACAACATTTACTGTGTAGAGCTAGTTATGTGTTTTTACTATATTGCAGCATCTTTAAAAGCACAAAACTCTCTTTCATTTCACAGATATTACTGAAAAAAGTGACTGTCATGCTTCAGGTAGTATGTTAGGTGCTAGGGATACGTCAGTAAACGAAACAAGCAAGGTCCCTGTCCTCATAGAGCTTATATTGTCTATGGAGTGTATGAGAGGAGGAAATGGATGAAGAGACAGAAAAAGACAAACAAATGAGAAATAGAATATGGTAAGTGTAATACAGATAATTTAAATAGTCCTGGAAGAAGGAAGAAGGGACACAGGAGGTTCTCTGATTGGTAGGGGAAGGCTTCCCCATTAAGCTAAGGTCTGAAATGACAGAGGGAGGAAGCCATGCAAGACCAAGAGAAACACAGTCCAAATTAAAAGAATAGCGAGTATGTCCAGTCACAAAACGGAAATGAGCTTGGTATGTTCATAAAATAGAAAAGGCAGCATGGCAGAGCTGGTGAAGTGGAGATGGGACAATACAGTGTAAGAGAAGGAGACAGGAGTCAGATTACTCAGGGCTCTGTAAACAAGGATAAGGACTCTGGATTTTCCAAATGCAATGGAAAGCCGAGACGGGACTTCAAGCAGAAGAGTGACATACCTTGATTTAACTTTCTGAAGGATCACCTGTGGCCCCCCTAGATGGAAAATGAGCTGGAGAGGGGCAAAAGTGGCAGTGGGAGCCCAGTCAGGAGGCTGGGGCAGGAATCTAAGCGAGAGATGATGGTGGCTTGGGCGAGGGAGGCGGTAGTGAAGACAGCAAGTAGCAGAGGGATGTCGTCTTCTTTTTTTTTTTTTAATTTGAGAGCCCAGTAAATATTCTTAATGTATTAAAAGAAAGTGGAGATTTAAATTACTTCTTTCTTTGGGGAGTGGGCAGATAATTATGTACTCTTGTTTTACAGTCCTGTCTCAGATATGTACTGTTTTCACTAAAATACTCAAAGAAATCTAACTGCTGTTATATAGCATCTACTACAAATGACCTAGGTAGAGGCATAATAAAGGGGCAAAGTGGTAAGGAAAGCAGCACGAATTAAGATATAAGTACTACTGGTAAAAGGAATGTTCACTATGATAGTAATAAAGTAATTTGGCTTTAGACCCACTGAAGCTTGAGATTTAACAGCGGGACAGTCTTTATGGAGAGACATGATTTAGAACTCAGAGACTTCAGAAACAATAATTATTTGACCATCATCACCACAGAAATGGTAACAATGCCTAAGGGCAAACAAGGGAAGAAAGGCTACAGAACACTCTTGTGCTTTGATTAGGAGGGTAGGAGGAAAGAAACCCCCAAAATAAAGGACCTGGGCTGAGAGCACTTGGATGTTATTATTTAGGAAGGCCAGGAGACACTTAAAAAAGACAAAAAACAAAACAAAAAATCATCTTTAAAGAGCCAGAAAATCACTGGGGAAGTATTCTTTCCAATAAGATACTTAAGAGTAAGTGGCAAATCTGAATGTTGGGTTAGATAGTATGTATGGTCCCTAGATGACAGATCATCAAAAAATATGAGAAAAGACACCAAATGGATCACTGAGTATGTCAAGACTAGTAAAGCTAAATTATATTAAAAGTTAAAATTGTAGTGATATATCATAGGCCAGCTTTGGACGACAAAACAGAAGTTAGGTTTGTTGTTGTTAAAAGACCAGTCTATTAAAATAAATGCTATACTTATATGGTAAAATAACTAAGGTGAACTGCAATTAGATATTTAAATGAGTTTTCAAAATCTGAAAGTAAACATACTATAGATTTATTATTTTTCCCCTGAAATTTTCAAATCAAATGCAGTAATCTTAAATCATATCCTACATCAAACTAAAGAATTCAGGCCTTGAAGACAGGGAACAAAACAATAATGGTAAGGAAGGAATAGAAAGGAAGCACACACAAAAAAAAGAAGAAAAATGATATAGTTCAGCAAGAAGGAATGTTTGCATAATGCTTACATTCACTTACCAACAGACAGGTACTGAATGTAAATGAGAGTAATATGATTTATTTGTTCTAACTATCTCACCCAGGTTTTCATTCATCTCACAAGTCTCAGTTGCACTGGTGGAGGCCAAGAAACAAAATCCCAAAATCACGAACACACAAAACCCCATCGAATCCCCAGATTACATTACCTCTTAAGTGTGCATAGAACTAGCCCGTTCTCCATTACCGGTTAGGGAAAGCCCCACTCCCACAGTTCTTACACCTAAAGCTTAGGGAGTGGCAGCATAAGATCACAGGAAGTAAGATCCTCTGACCTCTTCCTGCATTTCTGCTAGAAATTTCATGCTATTGGTGAGACTAAACTACCAATTTATAGATGCTTTTGCCAAATTAGTCAATAGTTCTTATGAAACCAAACCTTCAGCAGCTAAATTAAATTTTGCTTTGGCTCATATAGTACATTAATCACGGTTCCTCAATACTCACCAAATGGGACACTTTGACAGATCCTTCAAAATTAGAAGGTTCACCTTTCTCTCTGCTTTCCAAAATCTAGAAAGAAAAGGCAACTTATAGAAAAATTAGTGTATTCTTAATTGGAAAGAGAAAATATAGAGAGAATTACCTACCATCCTAAAAATGGTATGAGAACGACTACTTCGCTGATTCATTTTTGTAATTCCATAATGCCTGTTCTCTGTAAGAGAGTCACATTTCAGCTGTGTGTATTAAAATCCAAAGAAGAACACTAACTTGTATTTTAGATGAAAAGTGAAAAGTGTGATTTAAAGCCTGAAAATATTCAATTAAATAGTTTCTATAAGTGTTTTAAGAAATATAGTACAAAGTCTTACTTTCTCCCTTAGTGATCCACTTCAAAGCCATTTCTGATGTATAAACAACTTCTTCTGTGAGGTCAGCCACGTACACGTTCCTCTGAAACAAGTTTAATTACAGTAAAAGTAGGGAAATATAACTCACTTAAAAGTTCGCATTTCAAAAAGAAAGTACAAACGATCACAGAGTTCATTTGTGGATGTTATGTGGAAAATGGGGATTTTTATTCTGTAAGAAAATAATAAGTATACTTCCAATATTTACAATGTATTTCCTATGCCAAAGTATACCAAATTTTAACCTGATAGTTCCACCTTGCTCTTTTAAAGCACTTACACCAAAATACTGTAACTGTCAATATTTAAAAACTATACATATTACTTAAGAGATAATCTCTGCAAGTGTCTAAGAAAGAAAATAAAAAACAAACCATAGTAACAGGATTTACTTTAAAGTATACAGAAATGAAAGGCAAATGTTCAAGAAAAAATAATCCCAATCAGTATACCTAATTTTTGAGCCACCCTGTTAACTCTGTTACTCACATTGAAGTCTTCCCGAATTATCAAAGGCTTCATTTTTTGAGTGTCACAAAGTAAGTCTGTAATGGTATCATTGTATATCTCCATATAAGACACACGTAAGAGAAATTCCCTATCAGGAAACTAGAAGAAAAAGATAATGTGATGACTTCAGAGATCATCCAGTTATGAAAACCCAATAATGAATGCTAACATGCTAATATTAAATATTAAAATATTCTTTAAGAAAACACATTTACAGAATTTTAATTTATTTTTTAGTTGATGTGTGGTTGACCCATTCCACTATGTTAGTTCCTGATACATAACATGGTGGGTCACTATTTCCATACATTTCCAAATGATCACAGAAGTCTAATTGCCATGTGTCACCATACAAAGATGCTACAATATTACTGACTATATTCCCCACGCTGCACATTTCATCTGCGTGACTCATTGGTTTTCTAACGGAAAGTTTGTGCTCCTTAATCTCCCTCACCCTATTTCTCATTCCTCCAACTTCCGTTCCCTCTGACAATCACCTGTTTGTTCTATTATCTATGAGTCTGTTTCTGTTTGTTCATTTTTTATTTTTTAGATTCTACATAGAGGTGAAGTCTTGTATTTGTCTTTCAAGAAATTATCTTTATAAAACAAAAAAAAAACAAAAAAAAATTCTCCCTGTGTTTCTATACTGACAATAATAAACAACAACAAAATACACAGTTTCAGTAATAACCAATAGTATCATAGAATTGTAACAGGAAAGTACCCCATTCAACTCTCCTACCTCAAAATAAAACTCAACCTGTATATATTCAAGAAATTGACAATCATTAAAATAATGATGAAAAAGTAATTTAAATCAACTCTTAACTAATTAGGTTGCCTATTCTGGCCTTCTGGTCTCCTTGTCTTTTAACCTAGTCTACTTTTTACTGCTCCTTAATAATCACTGGTAGCTAAACAAAGGCAATAAGGACCCAACTGTGATGAGGTTTTCCTGTCCTTAATGCCCACGGTTTGGTGGGAGTACTGCTTCATGATTTAAGGGAAAGAACAAAAAAAATTAAAGTTTCTTAAGTAAGTTCATGGGAAAAGAAAATGAATCTATGCTATGGCTTCCTTCTCTCCCCCTGGATAATTAAGAGATAACTATAAATCTACTTCCTTTCATCATTACAAGAGAACAGTAAGACTGCTATCCTATCATCACTATTTTTACCTGCATGCACTAGAAACTTAGCTAAGTTATTTACCTTCTTAATTTTCTGGAAAATGTCATGAATTGCCCTGGGTATTACTCCCAAATACTCTTGTGAACCCATCATAGTATACGTTTTTCCTGAAGCAGTCTGCCCGTAGGCAAATATAGTACCTGCAAAAACAAAACAAATACATGCAGAGATTACAATGAATCTACAGTGTAGAAAATGATCGGTACCTGCTAAACAGACACCAAAGACTGCAATGTTTCTGCAGTGAATACACACCATTGTAGCCTTGAATGGCAGAATCTATGATTGGTACTGCAATTTCTTCATACACATTTTTAGTAGTTTCATTACTATGAAAGACACGATCTACAAAACAAAACATGTTTAAGTTAAACCAAACAAATTGACTGTATTTTCATTCTGAATTAGTAGTTGCCCAAAGAAATAAAATTGTCAGGATATGGTATGACAGAATATTTAAGGTACAATATTTTCTTCAACTCATTGGTCCTATGGAAATACTCTCTTTAGGCAAAATGTGTTGGTCCTCACACAAAAAAAACACAAGTCTATTATCCTATGTGCTTTATGGTGGCTGGATCTGAATATAGGGGTCTGGAATCAAGACTGCAAATCCTGATTCTGCCACTTACAGGCTGTGTGAATTTGGGCAAGTGGTTGATGTCTCCATGCCTCAGTTCCCTAAACTGTAAAATGGACATATAATATCTTCTTCATAGAATTACTGTGAACATATGTTAACACTTAGGAAATGCAGACTGTTACTATTCTTTGAGAAATTCTAATGTTTCCAACATACTTAGCAAGAAAGTCTAGCTCAAATGAAACCAAGAAATGCAGGTATCTGGAAGAAAAGAACTGACCAAAGCTGAAGTGTTATGGGGAATGATCAATGAGCTGGCTGCTGAAGGCTGGTGTTTAGGGTGGTTATTTACACTGATGAATTCACAAGTCCAGGATGTGGTTCTCTGCTTTTGTTAGCACATTAAAAATAGACCACTCTTTTAGTGGTGGCCTCACCTTGAAAAGCTCGAAAGAAATGGATTTGTAAATCAGGAGGGAAAATTACTGACCTTCAATCAACAGTTCAGTGATTACACTCCTTGCACGGTGACCGCACATCTGCCCTATTGGCAGAACAATGTGGAAAACCTAAGTGCCATCTGAAGCCTGCTTAAGGGTCATTATCTCAGAGCAAGGAGAAATGGCAGATGATTCAAACCTTAATGTCATGTGGTTCAGATAGGTGGATGAGTCCAAGTTTTTTATGGGCATATATGGCTACTGAGAATCTGTGGTACTTAGGTTTTTTAATCTCTAGCAGAGACTCACGGACTTAGAAAATGAACTTATGGTTGCCAGGGGGGAGGGAGAGTTAGGGACTTTGGGAAGGTCATGTACACACTGTTACATTTAAAATAGATAACCAACAAGGACCTACTGTATTGCACAAGGAAGTCTGCTCAATGTTATGTGCCAGACTGGACGGAATGGGGATTTGGGGGAGAATGGATACATCTATATCCATGGCTGAGTTATTTCACTGTTTACCTGAAACTACCACAACGTTGTTAATTGGCTATATCCCAACACAAAATAAAAAGTTTGAAAAAAAAAGTCATGTTAATACCATCAGACATTTCTTTACCAGAACTCATTTTCTCTTCCACACATCTCTGTGGCTTTCTAGTTTCACACTAATTTGACAACTTAACCATGCTTACTCCTGAGGTTGTTCAGAGGATGTCACCATCGCTCTATGGAGCCTAAGTGGGAGCATGGCAGTATCGCTAGAATACAGATCTGGAGCCTTCCTCTCTTATTTGCTGGCTATGTGACTCCACGCCACTTTGCTTCAGTTCCTCAGTAAAACAGGAAGGCACCAAATATACAGGCTTGTTAGGAGGATTACATGAGTGAATATATAGGAAGTGCTTAGCACAGTGCCTGGCACTGTGGCACTGGTATATAGTTGTCAGCACTATATACATGCTAAATTAATGTACAAATCAGTTAATCATCAGAGCCTGGAAGTCCCTGTTCTAGCTAGCTCTCACTCATCCTGCAGGTCCTGGTGTAAATGGTACCATTCCAGACACCAAGTTTAGTTAGATTTCCACAAAAGCTTATGTCAGCATAAGTGAAAGTACTTGTTTAAAGCCTTTCTTTCCATTATATAAGCTCCACAAGAGCAGAGGTAGGTTCCTGCTGTATTCTAGCAGACAAAGATGCAATATCTTCACTATTTATTCTTTACAGAGTTTTGAAAATAGCTGAAAAACAAACAAAAAAACCAAAACAACAGAAACAAATTGGAAGATCTTAAAGATGACTTGACACTAAGCAAAATATTTTGGGTTTATAGAATTTCAAGCCACAAGTACTCTCATGAGTAAGAGGAAGAATGTTAGTTTCAGTCATAAGTTACTGTGACTACAGTAATAGTATATGTGTTTAATTTTTTAATTCCTTTTTCTTTTTTACTACTACTGTATTTAAGCATAAATTTATTAGCTTATAAATGATGGGTGAACAATTTTTCAAAGTTTCCATTGAAGCAGTTTATTGAAGGCTTGGTTTGATCTTTAGTGACAAATCCAGTGTTATTCATAAGGCTTTTTTACTCATAATAGAAAAAGGATACCAGGTTAACTTTTGACGCTATTATGAACTTACCAAAATTGAAGGATTTACTCCCATCAACTTGAAAAACTGTATTATTGTCAGTTTTCCAGTAAACTTGAGTATCTTTGTCAGGCGCTTCTTCTCTAAAAGAATAAAAACACTGCATTTTAGAATAACTGGTCACAGAAGCTGTGTTATATGAGAGACGGTAAAAAGACTTCATCTTCTGATAAATATTTTAAAAGATTGTAATGACTTATACCATAAATAAGATAAATGTGGAAAATCTACCTTTGAGGGGGCAACACTTTTAAATGGGGCTTCAGTGACCTCCTGCACTTTCATGGGAATTTCCTTGTGAAACTCTTCACTTCCACCTTCCTATGGAGTAGTGGCAGTTGATACGTCTCTCTCTCTTAAAACATTTAAAAACCATCTGAAATCTTTAATTTGGTACATGATACCTCTATCACTATAATTTTTCTCTTCAATCTCATCTTCCTCTAAATTCTGTATACACCTTAACTCCCAGAGGAATCAACTACCTGAAGTTCACTCCCAAAATTAGATTCAACCTTTCTCTGCCTGGAATATCCTGACTGAGGTTTCCACTAAGTACCTTAACTATTCTTTCATTCATGATTCAGGTGTTCCCTGACACTGCCCTGTTCCTCTTCTACAGTCAACTCACTAAAGGACTAATGACTTCGCTAGCAAACATTCTTTAACTGTATATCATAACATCTGTCACGATATATTATAATGGTTTCTTTATGCAGCTGTCTTCTAATGCATCAATAAGCTTATTAAAAACAGGAAATTCCTCATCTTGATATTCTCATTTATTAAGCACTCGTAAGATTTAACAAATGTTTCTCAGAGACAAAACTGTGTTAGCATTCTGGGGCGAGGACCCAAGACTGGCATAGCAAACAGACTTTCCTTGCTTCCCCTTCCTGCTTTTTCTCTAAAGCATTTATTACTCGAGTATCACCACCTAATATTCTATATCTTTTATCTATTTTCTGTTGTGAGATCCACTGGGCAACGATGGTAGCGACTGTTTTAATACAGTACACCGTACTAAAAAAATCAATATTGATGAATACTGTTCATTCAACATTCTGAATGCGGAATTCAGTTATTGATTAAAGTACCGAATACAAGGCAACAAAAACTGATTCATTTTCGCTCTTAAGGAGTATACAGTAAAGGGGAAGCGAGAGTCAGTTAAACGTAAAATTTAACTGCACTGTGATGAGCGCAGTAGGATCTTTCCGATTTCGACCTTCCTGGTGGGGATCGCAGATGGGGCGATGGCAGTGCAGCGCAGGGAGTAAGGTCTTTAACGTCGGTGAGCCTGGATTACAGATATAAGAGAATTCCACAGCTGAAAAGGATCCTCTAGATCCTCGATCCTGCCCCGTCCCATTACAGATAGGAAACCGAGGCACAAAGCGGGTAAGTGGCCGACTTTCTAGGCAGCTGGGCACAAGAGGAGCGAGGACTCATTCCTCCGGTTCATGCCGGCGCCGGAGTCCGCAGTGGGGACCTGGGCTCGGTCTGGCCTACCTACCTGTTATTGAGCGGCCGAACCCGCACGCAGACGGCTACGGCTCCTTCCTCCGCCATCCTGCCCGGTTGGATCCCAGGGAATACGTCAGAAACCTCCACGGCCGGCGCTTCAGAGCGTACGGGCCACCCCGCCTTTAAATTTAAAATTTCCCAAACGCCGCGTCTGATTGAGTCGCGGTCTCGTGACGTCACGGTCCGTTCCATCTGTGTCGCGGCGCGGGGGACGCCAGGCCGGCGGCAAGTCCAAGGATAATGGGTTGGAAGGTTCGGGCCGCAAAGACCGCGATTCACCGGGTAATAGCGGAAATAACTAGTATTTGCTAAATGCCGTTGAAGTGCTGGCAGCCTTATAGAAACGCCTTCTTTCGCCCCACCCTTAAAGTGTTTGAAATCTGGAAAAACACAAAGCCGAAAATTTTTTTTATTAATAAAAGGGAATTAGGAACGTTAAAGAACTACATTAACAGTTGTTTAAAAAAAAAAAAACAGGAAAAAAAAATTGAAACAAAGGAAGTACCTCAGATGACAAGAGTTGAAAGTTACTGCCCAGCCCAGAAACAAAACTGGTGCTCCTTCGAAAACTCTTGGGTTTTAGATTGTTCATTTTCCGCTTGCTTACACTGCCTTTTTCCTATTGGCTGTGAGTTCCTAATAGGCTGACCTGGGAAAAGAGTTACTGAAGACTGGTAGTTAGGTGAAACTTTTATTAGCAGAAATTTGTTGTTTCATCGCTCAGTCGTGTCGGACTCTGCGACCCCATGGACTGCAGCACACCAGGCTTCCCTGTCCTTCACTATTTCCCAGAGCTTTCTCAAACTCTTGTCCATTGAGTCAGTGATGCCGTCCAACCATCTCGTCCTCTGTTATCCCCTTCTCGTTCTCAATCTTTCCCAGCATCAGGGAAGCAGAAATAGAAATCTAGATAATTGTTTTTCAGAAATAGCGCTTGCTTTTTCAGAACTCTGTATAAAATAACAACTTTCTCGTCTATTCTGCTTCTTTTAAAATATTTCTCATAACTTTCAGATATAATTAGTATGTATTCATTTTTGTCTATATTATGTTTCTTCCCACCAAAGTGTTAACTCTGTGAGGTTAGCAACTTTGTTTTTATTTACTCCTTATACCCTGCACCTGGAAAGATGCTTGGAGTTTAGTAAACATTCAATTAAAAATTGCCTATTCAATTACTCAATAATTTTGACATAATTTTTGGAAAGGTACACTTATTTCCTTTGGAGGGGAGGACTAAGAAAATAAATCTACCTTTAATATATAGTATTTCATAATTATTAATATCTTAGTGAATATTGTTTTCTCCCAAATTTAAGAAATTTGTAGATTAAAAAGCTATAAATAAAATAGTCTACTCTTTTATAGGCTAATCAATATTGTTTTGATTAACCAAATGTGAGCTGGTATAGACTACTTTTCTCACAGCTGAACTGTGAAAATGCTGGATGTTGTCTGATAAGATAATACAGAGATAAAGAAACTATGTTTTAATTTAAGTGGTTAGGGAGGGCAAAGGGATTTGTTAAAGATAAACAAATTAAAGATAAGCAGAGGCATATTAAAAATTGTTAGGCTTTATTTGAGCAAAATTGATTTGAATCGGGCAGTATCCAGTCTACTAGATAGAAAGGAGCTCCAAGGACCAGTATAATTGGAAGACTTTTATAGGCGGAATGGGGCGAGGAACTTATACAGGTCAAAAAACTGGGCTGGTAATTGAAAAGTTACTTTTCTTTAGGGAATGACTGGGGCCTATCAGTCAGATTGCTTAACTGGTGCCATTTAGGCAATTCCTGATTGACTAGCTTACAACTCCATTTCTGGGTGAGCTAAAACAGTAATTAAGTTAAATCTCTGTTGATAAGGGACTTGGCATATGCAACTCTTTTGTTTTTAAAAGATTAAAGAACTTGTCTGAAATTAAGGAGCTTCTGGAGAGAGAGGCTTAAAATTTGGATGCATACCACTTCTCTTAAGGGTAATCAAAATTTTTATTGATTAACTTTTTTGTCATATAACTATTTTGTTACATGAAAGATCAATACATGCATGTGATGAAAAAATTTAAATACTAGTATTGCAGGGAAAAGCCAATTCTGACTCCATGTTGAAAGTAATTTTTTTAATTGGAGACCAAGTAAAATTGTTTTACAATATTGTTGGTTTCTGCCATATATCAACATGAATCAGCCATAGATATACATATGTCCTGGCCCTCTTGACCCACCTCTCACCCCCTACCCCTACCCCATTCCACCCCTCTAGGTTGTCTCAGAGGACTGAGTTTGAGCTCTCTGCTTCATACAGTAAATTTCCACTGGCTGTCTATTAATAATTTTACATATGGAACTTTTCTTTGGCTTGATTTTTGCTGCCTTTGTTATACATACATGCTTAATAGCCTGCCTCAGAGAATCCTCCTCCTCTGCCTGCCTGTTAAACTAAAGTGCAGTTGTTCAGAACCATGTTCACCTGTAGATAGCAGAAAGGAAGAAATTAACACATACCCAATTTAACTCAGATGACCGTTATATCTACTACTGTGGGCAAGAATCCCTTAGAAGAAATGGAGTCGCCATCACAGTCAACAAAAGAGTCCGAAATGCAGTACTCGGATGCAATCTCAAAAATGACAGAATTATCTCAGTTCATTTCCAAGGCAAACCATTCAATATCACAGTTATCCAAGTCTATGCTGTGACCAATAATACTGAAGAAGGTGAAGTTGAATGGTTCTGTGAAAACCTACAAGACCTTCTAGAACTAACACCCAAAAAGATGTCCTTTTCATTATAGGGGACTGGAATGCAAAAGTAGGAAGCCAAGAGATACCTGGAGTAACAGGCAAATTTGGCCTTGAAGTACAGAATGAAGCAGGGCAAAGGCTAACAGAGTTTTGTCAAGAGAACTGGTCATAGCAAACACCCTCTTCCAACAACACAAGAGAAGACTCTACACATGGACATCACCAGATGGTCAACACCAAAATCAGATTGATTATATTCTTTGCAGCCAAAGATGGAGAAGCTCTATATAGTCAGCAAAAACAAGACTGGGAGCTGACTGTGGCTCAGATCATGAACTCCTTATTGCCAAATTTAGACTTAAATTGAAGAAAGTAGGGAAAACCACTAGACCATTCAGGTATGACCTAAATCAAATCCCTACGATTATACAGTGGAAGTGAGAAATACATTCAAGGGATTAGATCTGATAGACAGACTGCCTGAAGAATTATGGATGGAGGTTCATGACATTGTACAGGAGGCAGGGATCAACTGTCCCCAAGAAAAAGAAATGTAAAAAGGCAAAATGGTTGTTTGAGGCGGCCTTATAAATAGCTGTGGAAAGAAGAAAGCAAAAAGCAAAGGAGAAAAGGAAAGATATATCAATTTGAATGCACAGTTCCAAAGAATAGCAAGGAGAGATAAGAAAGCCTTCCTCAGCGATCAATGCAAAGAAATAGAGGCAAACAACACAATGGGAAAGACTAGAGATCTCTTCAAGAAAATCAGAGATACCAAGGGAACATTTCATGCAAAGATGGGCAGAATAAAGGACAGAAATAGTATGGACCTAACAGAAGCAGAAGATATTAAGACGAGGTGGCAAGAATACACAGAACAGCTATGCGAAAAAGATCTTCATGACACAGATAACCATGATGATGTGATCACTCACCTAGAGCCAGACATCTTGGAATGTGAAGTCAAGTGGGCCTTAGGAAGCATTACTATGAGCAAAGCTAGTGGAGGTGATGGAATTCCAGTTGAGCTATTTCAAATCCTAAAAGATGATGCTGTAAAAGCACTGCACTCAATATAACAGCAAATTTGGAAAACTCAGCAGTGGCCAGAGGATTGGAAAAGGTCAGTTTTCATTTAATTACAAAGAGAATCAAGCAAAAGAATGCTCAAACTACTGCACAATTGAACTCTTCTCACACGCGAGGAAAGTAATGCTCAAAATTCTCCAAGCCAGCCTTCAACAGTATGTGAACTATGAAATTCCAGATGTTCAAGCTGGATTTAGAAAAGGCAGAGGAACCAGAGATCAAATTGCCAACATCCGTGGGATCATTGAAAAGCAAGAGAGTTCCAGGAAAACATCTACATCTGCTTTATTGACTATGCCAAAGCCTTTGACTGTGTGGATCACAAAAAACTGCGGAAAATTCTGAAAGAGATGGGAATACCAGACCACATGACCTGCCTGCTGAGAAATCTGCATGCGGGTCAGGAAACAACATTTAGAACTGGACATGGGACAACAGACTGTTTCCAAATTGGGGAGGGAGTATGTCAAGGTTGTATATTGTCACCCTGCTTATTTAACTTATATGCAGAGTACATCATGAGAAAAGCTGGGCTGGATGAAGCACAAGCTGGAATGAAGATTGCTGGGAGAAATATCAATAACCTCAGATATGCAGATGACACCACCCTTATGGCAGAAAGCAAAGAAGAACTGAAGAGCATCTTGATGAAGGTGAAAAAGGAGAGTGAAAATGTTGGCTTAAAGTTTAACATTCAGAAAACTAAGATCATGGCATCAGGTCCCATCACTTCATGGCAAATAGATGGGGAAACAATGGAAACAGTGACAGACTTTATTTTTTGGGGGCTCCAAAACCACTGCAGATGGTGACTGCAGCCATGAAATTAAAAGACGCTTACTCCTTGGAAGGAAAGTTATGGCCAACCTAGACAGCATATTAAAAGGCAGAGAGATTACTTTGCCAACAAAAGTTCATCTAGTCAAAGCTATGGTTTTTCCAGTAGTTATGTATGTATGTGAGAACTGGACTATAAAGAAAACTGAACGCTGAAGTACTGATGCTTTTGAACTGTGGTGTTGGAGAAAATTCTTGAGAGTCCCTTGGACAGCAAGGAGATCCAACCAGTCCATCCTAAAGGAAATCAGTCCTGAATATTCATTGGAAGGACTGATGCTGAAGCTGAAACTTCAATACTTTGGCCACCTGATGTGAAGAGCTGACTCATTTGAAAAGACCCTGATGCTGGAAAAGATTGAAAGCGGGAGGAGAAGGGGATGACAGAGGACGAGATGGTTGGATGGTATCACCGACTCAATGGACATGAATTTGAGTAAACCCTGGGAGCTGGTGATGGACAGGGAGGCCTGACGTGCTGCATTCCATGGGGTCATAAAGAGTTGGACGTGACTGAGCAACTGAACTGAACTGAACTCTGAGGCTTGCCATTCTAGGACATATTTGCAGCATTAGTGACCTTTTTGTTTCCTTACCTCCCCCCATCTCTGATCTGTAAACGAACCTGACATCCAGACCCCAATAAGATGGTTATTTTGAGACATTAGTTTGCTATCATCTGTGTCAGCCAGGTTTCTATATAAAGCTGTATACCTTGCCTCAATACCTTGGCCTGTCTTTTGGTGAGCAGAATGAGCTCGGACTCAGTAACAGTACCAGAAGAGCCACGGTGGAAATAATGTTTCCACATATGATCCCTAGGGTGCCAGTTTGTGTCTCTGGAGGCAACTGAGCCATATTTTAGAGTATTATCCTCAAATTAACCTACAGTTAGACACATAAGTGAAAGTGAGGTCGCTCAGTCATGTCCGACTCTTCACGATTCTGTGGACTGTAGCCTACCAGGCTTTCCTGTCCATGGGATTTTCCAGGCAAGAGTACTGGAGTGGGATGCCATCGCCTTCTCCGACAGTTAGACACATACATGTGTCTTTTTCTATATTGTGTATCTTTTTACACAAATAGATACCTGCTATACATGCTGCAGTGCACTTTGTTTAAAAAGTGATCTTTACATAAGTATTTTAATTCAAAGTTTAAAAGTAAAGTGAATTTCTGAGGCATGTTAATTGCATACACTTCTATGTTGGTGTTCAAAGTACTGATTTTGTTTGTTTTCTTCTTTTAAATCACAGTTGTGTTTTTATTTATTTCTGCTGAAACTGCAGAGGGCACTGTAATCCTTCCAAAAGCATGGCATAGCCTGGATGGTGCTTTTCAGTTCTTGAGAATAGTGCACATTTTAGGATTTGGAGAAGATTCTGATATTACAAATATACATCATTTCAAATTACTCAGTTCTTATAGGCAGCTCATTCAAAATCAATTGCATTATATTTGTATCATGCCACACCTTCAACAGGAGTATTTTGTTTAGTGGATTCAGTGTTAAATTTTGACAGCAGTGTGTCTTGCCTTAATTTTGTGACAACTGTTTGTGATGATTGCAGACACAGTATCCCTTTCTTTATATAATCATGGCTACACAGGGTTTGTGTGGCACCTGGGTTAGTCTGATCTTACCATTTATAAACTGTTGCTTCATTAGAAAATCATTTATCTCTGTGCCTCACCATTTTCTCATCCACAAAATGGGGGAATTGGTATTCCTAAGATTCCTTTCAGCTTTGATAAGTCTATAATGTCTTCATAAAAAAAGAAACTTTTAAAAATAGAGTATGCTGCTGCTAAACTGCTAAGTCACTTCAGTTGTGTCTGACTCTGTGCGACCCCATAGATGGCAGCCCACCAAGCTCCCCCATCCCTGAGATTCTTCAGGCAAGAACACTGGAGTGGGTTGCCATTTCCTTCTCCGATAAATGCATGAAAGTGAAAAGAGAAAGTGAAGTCGTTCAGTCATATCCGACTATTAGCGACCCCATGGACTGCAGCCTACCAGGCTCCTCCGTCCATAGGATTTTCCAGGCAAGAGTACTGGAGTGGGGTGCCAATGCCTTCATATAGATGAGTGTAAAGTAGAGTACGGATGTGTGAGGGAGTGGAAAAGTGGTATAGGTTACAGACAAAATCTAAGGTGATCACAGTGCTGCAGAGACTGATGGCAGTCCACCAAAATCTGTTCTCTTTCTGGCTCGAAAGTAAGACTATCCTCCCAGCCTGTCTTGCACCTAGTCTGCTACTTCTAGGACGAGATAATAAAAACTTCACAGGGGCACCTTTCCTTGCTTGTCCTGGTGAACATCCTTCCAGTTTACCTAGTCGACCATTCCAAACCTTGACCACTCTCCCCAGTCCTGGGTCCCATCCTCCTTGCTGAGAAATTGTAACTATTAGGTAAATCATATCTCACCTCCCAGCCCTCCCACCCATACAGCCTGCACTCCAACTGATCAGCCCCACCAATTCTTGCCACCTTTCATGCACTTCCTGAAAATGAGGCATCTGCTGTTTCTGAGGTAGATCTATTCATATATGCCCCCAATTCTTTCCTTTCAGTCTCCTCTAGGAATTTGCTTCATCAATTATTCTCTATTTCAGAAAAATGCTGAAAAACAATAGAAAGAAGAATCACTGTAATTCTACTAGTCTAACAAAATTATCTAGGATTGTCAAGTGAATATTCCTTATCACCCACACATCAAATTTTATCTTCTCTAAAGTGACTCTTGAGAAATTTGTATGCAGGTGAGGAAGCAACAGTTAAAACTGGACACGGAACAACAGACTGGTTCCAAATTGGGGAAGGAGTACGTGAAGGCTGTATATTGTCACCCTGCTTATTTAACTTATATGCAGAGTACATCATGAGAAACGCTGGGCTGGATGAAGCACAAGCTGGAATGAAGATTGCTGGGAGAAATATCAATAACCTCAGATATGCAGATGACACCACCATTATGGCAGAAAGCAAAAAAGAACTAAAGAGCCTCTTGATGAAAGTGAAAGAGGAGAATGAAAATATTGGCTTAAAGTTCAACATTCAGAAAACTAAGATCATGGCATCAGGTCCCATCACTTCATGGCAAATAGATGGGGAAACAGTGAAAACAGTTTCGGACTTTATTTTTTTGGGACTGCAGATGGTGACTGCAGCCATGAAATTAAGAGACGCTTGCTCCTTGGAAGAAAAGTTATGACCAACCTAGACAGCATATTAAAAAGCAGATCTATTACTTTGCCAACAAAGGTCCGTCTAGTCAAGGCCATGGTTTTTCCAGTGGTCATGTATGGATGTGAGAGTTGGACTGTAAAGAAAGCTGAACGTGGAAGAATTGATGCTTTTGAACTGTGGTGTTGGAGAAGACTCTTGAGAGTTCCTTGGACTACAAGGAGATCCAACCAGTCCATCCTAAAGGAAATCAGTCCTGAATATTCATTGGAAGGACTGATGCTGAAGCTGAAACTTCAATACTTTGGCCACCTGATGTGAAGAACTGACTCGTTTGAAAAGACCCTGATGCTGGGAAGGATTGAAGGCAGGAGGAGAAGGGGAGGAGAAGAGGATGAAATGGTTGGATGGCATCACCAACTCAATGGATATGAGTCTGAATAAACTTCGGGAGTTGGTGATGGACAGGGAGGCCCGGTGTGCTGCAGTCAATGGGGTTGCAAAGAGTCGGACACAACTGAGCCACTGAACTGAACTGAACTGAAAGTGACTTACATTAAGTTTCTTTCCAATCTTTTCTTGAGCAGTCGCAAGGAATCTGTATAGAGAAGCAGCCACATTTATATTTTCAGGAACGGAATCACTCTGTACTTAACTGGTGTGAAATTTGCTTTTTATACTAACAAATCAATATGTATTTTTTCCTCATTTGCCTAATATTTTTTCCTCATTTTCAGTTATATGGTTACATTGTTGTTTATTTAATCATGCTTTTATGGGTATTGAGATTGGTGCCCATTTTTCAATATAGCTAATAATAGAATATCCATCTATATACCTCTTTATACTTTCATGATTTTATTTTCATAGAAGAGATTACTAGAATTAAAAATATTAACCCAAATGATATTTTAGTTTTGAGTTATAATAACTATTACCAAATTTCTTCCTAAATAATTTGTATGGCAGCCAAGAAAATCTGAATGTTCATTTCTTCATTCCTTCTCCATCACATGATATTATCAGTATTTCTATTTTTGCAGTTTTATGGGGAAAAATATTTTCTATTTTAATTTGCAATTCCCTGACTGCAAATAGGATTGTATGTCTTTTCATTGCTTTTAGTAATATTTACATCTTAGTTTTGATTTTGTTTCTATGCCCATTTTTAAATGTAGATTGTAAATCTGTTCAAATATTTTTCTCACTTTTAAAAATTTGCCTGTTTTCTTACTTTTGAGTCTTAAGAGTCCTTTATATATCCTAGATATGTCCTTTACCAGATGTTATTTACATATATATGCTTCCATTTTATGAGTTATATTAACAATGTCCTTCATACAACAAAGATTTATAATTTTTATGAAGCTGAGTTTGCCATTTATTTTTCTTTTATGGATTGTATTTTGGGACATATCTAAGGACTGTTGGCCTAACCTAGTTCACAAAATTTTTCTTTGTGTTTAAGAGTTTTATAGGTTTAGATTTTAAATTATGTCTATGGTCTATTTTGGATTAGTTTTTCTATAAGATGTGATATATGGAATTTTGTTCATTTTTGGTATATATATAGTCATTTGTGCCAGCACCATTCATTGAAAAGGTTCTGTTTGCTTCATTGAATTGCCTTCATACTTTTCTAAAAAAGTCATTTGATCTCTTTGTGTCTATTCTGGACTATTGAATTCCCTTGATATAAATGTCTGTCTTTAATTGTTATTTTTTTAAGCTTCTAAATTTTAGGGCAGTTTGTTATACAGCAGTATATAGCTGACAGAGTCACTGTCAAGAACTATGAAAGGTGTGAGATGTAACTTTTCTTGTAAGCCAACAAGTCAGCTTGGCACAGTTTCATGGATGCTAGTAGAAGATCCAAGACTTCTGGGTCAGGGATGGAGAAAAGTTTATTATAAAAAGCAAAAATTTATTACTTATTATTGCAATGACAGTAGCCAGGGCATCAGCATTTTTGTACTAGTTTTCTGAACCCCAGTTCCCACAAGACAATGCAAAGAGGGTCAAGTGACACTTCTACACACAGTGGATTTAATCACAAAAGAGGAACCTTGAGCTTAAGAAATCCTTATCTTTTATAATGGACACTAAGTATGCCTTCTCTTTGCTCTGCAATGAGATATTATCTTCATTTTCCATAACTGATCTTTATAGAAATATCTTTGGGAAGATATGTTGGAATAAAGGGCATCCAGTGCTTTACTTACAAGATCTACAGAAAGTTGAGAATTGTCTCCCAATAGTCATGATTACTTCTTTCTTTCTTGAAATTTTCTATATATGATAGAAATAAAAGCCATGATACCTATTAGCCACTCAAAAAATAAAAAAGAGAAACAAGTGAAATTAATTTTAATAACATTTTAGTTAGACAAGTATATCTAGGATATTATCGTTTCAACATGTAATCACCATGACATATGTTTCACTCAAGAAGAGTAGGTTACAAATCACTACATGTACACTGGTGCAATTATTGTGAAAAAGAATTAAAGGTTCATTGATCTAAATGTTTTAAAAATAACTGTTCTACTTATGACTTAAACATGGGCATTTAAGTCACTTCAAATAAATACTAGCAACTATCCTTGTTAAAACAAAAACCCAAAACCAAAAAGCATATCATCAGTGTACAGAAGCTTTAATAAAATATTTTTACATTCTGTTCTTCATACAAAAATCTCCAAAATGAGTGTATTTTATATTCACTCTATGTCACAATTCTAATGCCAAATTTTTATCAGAGATACTTGTTTGTTGAGATTTTACAAAATTTATCATTGAAAAAATAGATTCACATATTGAAGTTATCGTAAGCATACTTAAACACTTTTCAAAAACTGAATCAATTATCAGTTTTTAAATGAAGTTAAAAACTTAATTCCTCAGGTGCACTAGGCACATTTCAAATCCTCAATAGCCACATGGGACTGGTGGATTCTGTATTGGACAGTATAGCTCTGACCCCTGTGATTCTCATATACGTCCCTTCGCTGATTCCCTTCTTCCTAGTCATTGCTCTTTGGTGTCCTTGGTAAGCGCCTTATCTTTGCCGTGTTCTTGGACATTATGTTTCCTGATGGCTTCATTCAAAGTCCTCTGCTCTTTTTAATCTGTTACCTTTCATTGCTGTAGTTATCATTTGTAGGTTGATAACTCCCAAATCTGTATCTCTAAACCAAAATCTTTTCTGAGCTTTAGAAATATACATCTGACTCTTTACTGGACATTACATGAACGTTTCACAGTCATCTCAGAATTGCCCAAACTAGTTTCATATTTTTCATTGCATTAGCTCTACCTCCTTTATTTGGGCTTCCCAGGTACCTGAAGAATCCCATGGACAGAGGAGCCTGGCGGACCACATTACAAAGGGTTTCAAAGAGTCAGACATGACTGAAGCAACTTAGCACTTACCACGCTCCTTTATTTGAATTTCCATTTGGTTTGACAACAATTGGAAATTACTTTTAGCTACTACTCTTGCTCAGAGCCCGTGGCTAACAAATCAAAAAGTCCTATGGAGTTCTTTGCTAAATATCTTTTTGAACCCCTTACCTTCTTGTGCATCACTAATACCACTGATATATTTCAGCCTCCCCTCTTTTTTGTGGCTGACTCCTTTCCCCGCCCCACCCCCCCCCGAATCAGTTCAAACACCATTTTCTAAGAAGCCTCTGGTTTTTAATCCTATGTGTCACTCTCGTACCATAGGTAGTACTTATAACTTATAGCCTGATATGACTTCCCAACAGGCAGTAAACTCTTAGAGAACAGGGCTTAGTCTCATTTTCCTTATATCTTAGTTTTTAAATTATTTAAACACTTGATGTCTGTCTTTTTGAAGTATCAGTTGATGACAGTTATATCCTCAGCGTTTTCATGATATTATAAGAAATGAAATACAGAGACTTTAATACCTATAAAAATTATTGTTCCCAAAGAAGTTATTTCTATACTGAGAGAAGCAGCTGAAATTTCTCATATCATTCTTTCTGAAAATGTTAATTGATATACTACAACTAGAAAGGACCTAGTACATAATTTTTAATATTTAGAGGCATCTCTGAAATGCAGTTGCTGAAATGAGTGTATGTCAGTAATATTGAGAACCACATCATTTTATTCCAGAATCCATGAAGGACACTGCATATGTAATTAGCAGAACAAATTAACAAGTGAGGTTACATTTGCACAGTCAGTTAAGAGTGCTTGTTTTGATTATGATTGCCATATATGTGGTTTTCTGCTTCTCTGACTTCTGTTGTCATTCATGTATATATCCTAGTATAAGAGGATACAGTAAGTTTTTATAATAAAACACCTATTTAATTTGGTGAAGTGTAAGATCTCACCAGTAAAACATGCTGGTTTAGCTTTATTGCTCATATGTTTCTCTAAATATTTAGAGCAAAACTATTCAGTCTGAGTTTTGAAAACTTATTTTTGAAGTACTTTTTTGCAAATATATCTATGAGAACAACCTGAATTTTCTTAGTACACAGACTAATAATATCTATTTGAAAACCTAATAGTCGTGCTTATTACAGCAAAACATTGAGCTCTTTGCTAGAGTACCCTTGATTGTTTATTTTTCAATTTCTTCTAGACAACTTTGAAATTTGAATTTTCTTTTGTGAGGTAACTTGCCATGTTGTAAGAAACTACTGGAGAGTTAACTGAAAGTGCAAGCAAATCCCAAGGAACTCCTAAAAAATAGCTCACTCCTTTCCTATACTGCCAATGTTGGCTTCTTCAGACTAAAAAAGAACAACCCAAATAAACTCACTGATAATAACCCAATTATATAGGAATTTATGTATGTACTATTTGGAAAGAGAGTTCAGTTTCCACATTACCTAGTTAAGATATTTGAAAGCAGCTGCCTCAGAAGAATAGTTGTGGGTGGTAGATAAAGAGTAGAAACTGCTGTTTTGTTTTCTTTCTCTGGCTGTACTTTGTGGCATGTGAGATCTTTGTTCCTCAACCAGAGATTGAACCTGTGCCTTCTGCTGTGGAAGCTTGGAGTCTTAACCACTGGACTGCCAAGGAAGTCCCTGCTGTTTTTAAGCTTTTTCACACTACTTAATTTGTAAATTCTGTGTACATAGTATATCAATAAAAATAAGACTTTACTTGGAAGAAGAAAACTTGTAAGATGAAATTATTAAGATGATATTATTAACCCCAAACTTGGGCATTAGTTCCTGTGTTATTTCTTATAGACTAGATGTACACCCATTGAAAGAAAACTGCAGTGGTTCTTCTTGAGTGGGATTTCTCCCAGAGACCCCACTGGAGATTGGTGACTGTGGCAGGAGTTAATCATGAGGAAACAGCTCATGAGTGGAGGTGGGGGTGTCATTACGTGTATCAAGGGAACTACAGGTGAGACATTCTTCAAACATCCCCAAAGAGAAAAGATTACTTCCCAATACAGTCCTTTCCACTCTGTCTTTCCAAAGACAGTGTGATGGACTGATGCTTCCTATCTAGAAGGGGAATGACACCAGAAAGCCAGGATTCCTGTGACCCTTGGACATGTGGAGCCTTAGTGAAACTCTGGTCTCTATTCTGAGAAACATTAGAGAAGCATTCACTTGCATCATCAATGTCCTTGATTTCCTTTGCTTGATAATTGAAGAAGCAGTAAAAATAAAATAAAAATGGCTCTAGCTGGGCCAAATTGGGCTTCCCTGGTGCTCAGACAGTAAAGAATCTTCTTGCAATGCAGGAGACCTAGGTTGGATCCCTGGGTCAGGAAGATCCCTTGGAGAAAGAAATGGCTACCCACTCCAGTATTCTTGCCTGGAGAAGTCCATGGACAGAGGAGCCTGTACCGTTCTTACCAATCTCTATCCCTTGATCAGATTTTGTCATTTGATTTAGTATGATTGATGTTAGTGACAAAGTTGCCAGGGTGAAATCCTGATTGATGATGAAAGCTGGGGAAAATGGAGACAAAGAAAATTCCCCCCTCTTTTGCCTCCTCAGATCATGGCCTGCTAGGAGCCCATTTCCTTTGAAGGCACTGGGCTCTGGGTTCTCACTGAGATCCATTTGGGTAGCCAGACAACTCAGAGGAGGTCTCCAGGTAGAGTAAAAGTGCAATTGCACTTTTGGACATTTACCACAGGGAGTGAAAACAAGTTCACACAAATTCCTATACATGAATGTTCTTAGCAGCTTTATTTTGTAGTAGCCAAAACCTGGGACTATCTCAAAGGTCCTTCAACAGGTAAATGAATAAATAAACTGTGATATATTTATGCCATTCAGTATCACTCAGCAATAAAAGAGGAACCGGTGATACATGCAATCACTTGGATGGATCTCACAGTAATTATGCTGAGTGAAAAATGCCAATCTCAAAAGGTTGCATATCTTATGATTCCAGCTCTAGTGATAAAGAACCCACCTGCCAATGCAGGAAACATAAGAAACATGGATTTGATCCCTGGGTGGAGAATATCCCCTGGAGGAGGGCATGGCAACCCTCTCTAGTATTCTTGCCTGGAGAATCCCATGGACAGAGAAGCCTGGCTGGCTACAGTCCATAGGGTCACACAGTCTGATACGACTGAAGCAACTTAGCATGCACATACATGATTGCATTTATACTGGAATAAAATTACAGAGATAGACTGGTGGTTGCAAGGTGTTAGAAATGGGAAGTGAGAGTAGAGTGGGTTTGCCATACAGAAGTGAGGGGAGCATTGTGCTGATGGAACAGTTCTGCATCTTGATGATGGTGATCACACAAATCTATCCATGTGATAAAATTTCATGGAACTCTATATGTATATGAATACATATAAAATTAGTGAAATATGAATGAGCTCTAGGTTGTGCCAATGTAATTTTCCTGGTTTTGGTACCCTATTATAAGTTATGAAAGGTGTTATCATTGGGAGAAACTGGATAAAAAGTACAATAGAAGGTCACTCCCTTTACTTTTTTTTTTTTTTTTGCAATTTCAGGTGAATCTACAATTATCTCAAAATTAAAAGTTAAAGTGGAGGAGGAGGGAGAGTGTAGGATGTATGGAGAAAGTAACATGGAAATATACATTACCATATGTAAAATAGATAGCCAATGGGAATTTACTGTATGACTTAGGGAACTCAAACCAGAGCTCTGTAACAACTTAGAAGGGTGGGATGGGGAGAGAGGTGGGAGGTGTGTTCAAGAAAGAAGAGACATAGGCTGTATACCTATGGTTGATTCATGTTGATGTTTGGCAGAAACTAACACAATAGTGTAAAGCAATTATGCTTCAATTAAACATAAATTTAATTTAAAAAAGTTAAAGTGATTTACTCAGTGTTTAGCAGTTTCACAATGATTATTCTAATCTTTTAAAAGCAGTCCTGAATCAATATTTAATAAGTTTCTATAAATGTGGAAGATGGACTCTTCATGCTCCGGGTAGCACAGTTATAAGTGATTTTCTTAGAAAAAGAGAGTTTTTTTTTCCTTGTTTAAACAAAGCCACATTGCTTTAGGAGAAATAGTTTATTTAATTTTTAAAGATTGTCAATTATGCAGGACTTCAAGGTAGGACTGTGTCTTATTCATCTTTGTTTGCTTCCATAAACAGTAACAAACAAAACACATTAATCATTTCAGACACTCAGCATGTCTACTGATTTCTTAATTTTGCTGCTCTATTCTGCACTATATTACTCAAGATGTGTAATAATTCCCTTTCTCTTTGATGTTCATGAAAAAAAATTTTTTGGGCTAACATTATCAAAGGCATTTGTGTGGGCAACTAATTTTTTAAGTAGGAATAAGTGAAAATGGTTTACATGATGTATGGAACTTAATATTTAAAATTTATCTTTTTAAAAGTTCTTTTGTGACTTCTCTCATAGGCTAGTTATTTCTATTGTCTTTAGCCTTCTGCCATGTTTTTACATATCTTACCCCTTTCTCTCTGTACTCTTTACTCTTCTCTCTGTTATATTCTTTATTGCCCATAAATTTCTGTCTTAAAAAATTGTAGAGCCATTTCTTGGTTTCTATGTCCCTCTTCAACTTATACCTTCAGAGTCTCACCTTTCATTCCTGACAAAAAGATTGTTCCTTCATAAGTGGAGCTTGGGTGCTGCCTATTAACAAAACTTCCAGTGTGGTTATTGCAATTTTAAAAATGGCCTTTAATACCTTATACATTGGGGTATAAGTAAATAAATAAGACAAAATTATGTATGTAGCACATAGAAATGCATACATGTGCTTCAAAAGAGATATATAAAAATGTTCATAGGAGCAGTAGTTGCAATGGGCAAAAAAGTAGAAACAATCAAATGCTTATCACAAGTAGAATGAATAAATAAATTACGGTATTTTCATGTAATGAAATACAGAATGAAAATGAATGAGGTACTACTACATACAGTGAAGTATTTAAAACTCACAAATCTGATGTTGAACATAAACAGCTGGACACAGAAGAATACACACTATTATAAATAAAATTCTGAAATAGGTAAAACAAATTAATAGTGTTAGAAATCAGGATAGTTGCTTCTTTTGGGGAAGTGGTGTTATAATTGGAAGGGGCTTGATGGGGACTTCCAGGGTTCTGGTAGTGTTCTTTTTCTTGATGTCTGTGGAGATTGCAGAAGTGTGTTCACTTTGTGAATGTATATTGAGCTGACACTTGCAGTTTATATGTTATTTATATCATACTCAATTACATACTTCATTTTTAATCCATTTTGATTTTATTTTTGTGTATCGTATTAGAAAGTGTTCTAGTTTCATTCTTTTACAAGTGGTTGACCAGTTTCCCCAGCACCACTTGTTAGAGACTGTCTTTTCTCCATTGTATATTTGTGCCTCCTTTGTCAAAGAAAAGGTGTCCATAGGTGTGTGGATTTATCTCTGAGCTTTCTATTTTGTTCCATTGATCTATATTTCTGTCTTTGTGCCAGTACCATACAGTCTTGATGACTGTAGCTTTGTAGTATAATCTGAAGTCAGGCATGTTGATTCCTCCTGCTCCATTCTTCTTTCTCAAGATTGCTTTGGCTATTCAGGGTTTTCTGTATTTCCATTCAAATTGTGAAATTATTTGTGCTAGTTCTGTGAAAAATACCATTGGTAGCTTGATAAGGATTGTATTGAATCTATAGATTACTTAGGGTAGTACACTCATTTTTACTATATTGATTTTTCTGATCCATGAACATGGTCTATTTCTCCATCTATTTGTATCCTCTTTGATTTCTTTCATCAGTGTTTTGTGGTTTTCTATATATATAGGTCTTTTGTTTCTTTAGGCAAACTTATTCTTAAGTATTTTATTATTTTCATTGCATTGGTGAATGGGATTGTTTTCTTAATTTCTCTTTCTGTTTTCTCATTGTTGGTGTATAGGAATGCAAGGGATTTCTATGTATTAATTTTATATCCTGCAACTTTACTATATTCATTGATTAGCTCTAGTAATTTTCTGGTGGTGTCTTTAGGGTTTTCTATGTAGAAGATCATGTAATCTGTGAACAGTGAGAGTTTTACTTCTTCTTTTCCAATCTGAATTCCTTTTATTTATTTTTCTTCTCTTATTGCTGTGGTTAAAACTTGCAAAACTATGTTGAATAGTGATGGTGAGAGTGGGCAACCTTGTCTTGTTACTGACTTTAGGGGAAATGCTTTCAGTTTTTTTGCCATTGAGGATAATGTTTACTGTGGGTTTATCATAGATGGCTTTTATTACGTTGAGGTATGTTCCTTCTATGAGTGCTTTCTGGAGAGTTTTTTTTTTTTTATCATAAATGGGTATTTAATTTTGTCAAAGGCTTTCTCTGCATCTATTGGGATAATCATATAGCTTTTATCTTTCAATTTATTAATGTGGAAAAGGTGAGTTCAATATTCTCATTTCTGTTTCATAGTTGAGCAGCTAAAATTAAGACTGAATTATTTGCCTTTGAATCAGAAGTGGAATGCAGATCCAGTACTTATGTACCACTAGTACTGCTTTCAAAAAGGGTTTATTAAGCATCCATGTAAATGATTAATTTTTTTCTAACACTCTTTACCTTTTATTTTTCTCCAAAAGACCATGGCCATTATCTTAGGCTTTGTGGACCTTGTGGTCTCTGTTACAATTACTCAGTTCTGCCATCACAGTCTGAAAGCAGCTATAGATAATTTGTAAATGAATAGGTATGGTGGTATTCTAATAAAATTTTATTTAGAGACAATGAAACAAATTCATTTAATTTTTACATATCGTAAAATATTCTTCTTTTGTTTTTTGAATTTAACCATTCAAAAATGTAAAAACCATTCTTATTTCCTGGGCCTTACGAAAATGGATGGTAGGCTGGATTTAGCCTGCGGGCTTGTTTGCTCCTGTTTTAGGAGGTCTATTTGTGGTATTGATATGAATTGCAATTTGTATACATAATTTATGTGTTTTCTTATATATATGGGATTGCTACTTTGTGAGACTCTTTAAACTGTAAAATTTCCAGCTTATTTAGCACAGTCATTAATTTCATGGCTCGTAGGTTAAGCTAGAAAGTTTTCTGAAGAGCAGTTTTATTCATGGTCTCTCTTGTGTTTTATTTCATTTCTTCCCTTTGCATTTAATGTGAATAAACAAAATGTTCTGGGATAAGAACAAAGGGTTTATCAAATGTCAACAGTTGTTGAGCCATCTGTTATTGAAAAAGAGTTTGATTAGTGCCTTGGGGCAATCAAGCCATTTTAGCTCTGGATGTACTAGAAGAAAAAGGAAATGGAAGACACAGCCAACCAATGATGGGTATCACTACTGACAGCATCTCATTCATAATAAGATTTACATAACAGAAGAATTAGTAATTTGAAGGCCTGGTAAATTATCATTCTTATGAAATTTTTTATTCATTTTGATAAAAGTATGAAAGGAAGTTATGCTATATGGCTGGCCACCACTCCTGGCCCTGATTTGAAGGATACAGTTTTTCTATGTTATCAATTTTACTCACAGTGGACCTTTGCCAGTCTGTTGGATAGATGTTTATATACCAGAATTTGCAACAATAGACAACGTGGCAATAAGATAAAGATATGAAATATATCTTTAACCTTGATGAACAAAGCATGGAAGACACATTAAATAAAAGACACACTGTCCCTAAAATTAAAGTATATTTTAAAATATTCTTTTATATATATATATAAGGTTGGTATGGTAGAAGGTTGTATATGGCTATTTCTAATAAACACAGCTTTTCACTAATTTCAATACATTGATCCTACTCTTCCTTTGTGATGATACTGTATTTGTCCTCTTTCACATGTCAGTCCTTCAGATACGTGAAATATTTAATATGGCTTCCACATATAAATCATTTTTAGTTATTTAGTTCACATAGGCTATGTAAAGTAGTTTCCATACCCCTCATTATCCTTGTTTTCCTCTTGACACACTGTTATTTGTCAGTATCCTTCCTGAGGTTTGGTGCCCAGAATTAAACCAGTCAATATTGTCAGGTTACGGTGAGTATCAAGTACTGTGACCCTCTTTGATCTGGAGGTTACTTCCTGTCAATGCAAATGAAAAAAATGTGTTTTAAATATCATGAGTTATTATTAATGTTGTACTTTTGGTCATTTAAAACTTCTTTGGTTATTTTTATGAAATTACTATTACTCATTTTCATCTTGTACCTAAGTTCTTAAGGTTTTATTCTTATGTTTCAAACTTTATATTTCCCCTTCATATTTTTTCATGTTGATTTTTAGCTTACTTAAATGTATGAGGACTAGTTTGAATCCATATTATGTCACGTATTACATTAACAGTCACTCTTACAGTCATATCAAATGCAATTTTGAGACACATACTTTTTATGTCTTTATTCACATTGTCAATAAAAATGATGAACAGGGTAGAGCCAGTAATAGAGTTCTATAGCAAATCACTAGAGAACACACTCCAGGTTGACACTTATTAATCAGCAAACTAGCTATTATTCTCAATAAGCAAAATGTTATCACTGATTTCCTTTGAAGAGGCTCATGAAGGAGGTAAAAATTTTGTGTCTTTTTTTGTTGATTTGATGTTTTTCAATGGATGTTTGTTTATTTATAATAAAAAATTAGAAAAGAACCTAGACTCTTTTTTAATAGATTATGAGGTAAAATTTATATGCAGTGACATGCAGACATACTAAGTATAGAATTCTGTGAATCTTGACAATATCTTGAATCATGTCACTTGCATAAACACAAAGGCAAAGAATTCCCATCACTCCAGAAAAGTGGCTCCCTAGGTATGCTTTTTGAGAACTTCCCTAATGGCACGCTGGTAGAGTCTGCCTGGTCAGGAAGATCTATTGGAAAAAGAAATGGCAAACCACTCCTGTTCTGCCTAGGAAATCTCATGGACAGAGGAGCCTGGTGGGCTATAGTCCATGGGGTTGCAAAGAGTCAAACACGACTTAGTGACTAAACAACAATAATAAAGTATGCATTTACTATCTCCTCTTCTGATAGGGCTTCAATTCTTTCTTGATGGTGTTTGTTTTACTCTTTTGATTCATGATACTTTGTTTCCCTAGTCCTAAGATGAAAATAGGAATTCTTGAACATAATAAACAAGTCTTCTTTTGGCCTTCTTCCAACCATTATAAGAGAAAGCTGCTGCTGCTGCTGCTGCTGCTAAGTCACTTCAGTCGTGTCTGACTCTGTGCGACCCCATAGACGGCAGCCCACCAGGCTTCCCCATCCCTGAGATTCTCTAGGCAAGAATACTGGAGTGGGTTGCCATTTCCTTCTTCAATGCATGAAAGTGAAAAGTCAAAGTGAAGTCGCTCAGTCGTGTCTGACTCTTAGCCTACCAGGCTCCTTCATGGACTGCAGCCTACCAGGCTCCTTCATCCATGGGATTTTCCAAGCAAGAGAAAGCTACACCAACCCAAATTCATCTGATATTTTGCAAACTAGTAAGTTATATAATCAATAGGCAAAATTAATAGTACTCATATTTACACATAATAACCTATTAGAGGACATAACAGGCAAGGAGAATCCTATTAATGATGAAAAATAGAATGAATTGAAATAGAGTATCTAGGCATGAACTTAACAAGAAATATTCAAGCTTGTGTGAGAAAACTATGAGACAACTCCAAAATGCACAAAATTATATTTGAACAAATGGAAAGACACACCATATTCTTGTCTTGAATATCATATATACGACCACTTTTTCTAAATTTAGAAATTTAATTTATTGACTATGCCAAAGCCTTTGACTTTGTGGATCACAACAAACTGTGGAAAATTCTTAAAGAAATGGAAATAGCGGACCACCTAAATTTAGTGTTATCCAAATGAAAACTGGAGCTATAGTAGTTGATTAAAGTTTTTATTTGGATGATTGCCAAGCAAAAATAGCCAGGAAAACCCTAAGAAAGAGAAATGACTGGAATGCTAGTACTAACAGGTATTATTAAAATGTTCAAAGAATGACAGAATGTAGAATGCCAAAGAATGTTCAAACTACCACACAATTGCACTCATCTCACATGCTAGCAAAATAATGCTCAAAATTCTCCAAGCCAGGATTCAACTGTGAAATTCCAGATGTTCAACCTGGATTTAGAAAAGGCAGAGGAACCAGATCAAATTGCCAACACCCATTGGATCATCGAGAAAGCAAGAGAGTTCCAGAAATACATCTACTTCTGCTTTATTGACTATGCCAAAGCCTCTGACTGTGTGGATCACAACAAACTGTGGAAAATTCTTAAAGAGATGGGAATAGCAGACCACCTGACCTGAGAAATCTGTATACAGGTCAAGAAGCAACAGTTAGAACTGGGCGTCAAACAACCGACTGGTTCCAAATTGGGAAAGGAGTATGTGAAGGCTGTATATTGTCACCCTGCTTATTTAACTTATATGCAGAGAAATGTACATCATGAGAAATGCTGGGCTGGAGGAAGCACAAGTGGAAATGAAGATTGCCAGGAGAAATATCAATAACCTCAGATATGCAGATGGCACCACCCTTATGCCAGAAAGCGAAGAAGGACTAAAGAGCCTCTTGATGAAAATGAAAGAGGAGAGTGAAAAAGTTGGCTTAAAGCTCAACATTCAGAAAACTAAGATCATGGCATCTGGTCCCATCACTTCATGGCAAATAGACGGGGAAACAATGGAAACAGTGAGAGACTATTTTTTTAGGCTCCAAAATCACTGCAGATGGTGATTGTAGCCATGAAATTAAAAGATGCTTGCTCTTTGGAAGAGAAGCTATGACCAACCTAGACGGCATATTAAAAAGCAGAGACATTACTTTGCCCCCAACAAAAGTCTGTCTAGTCAAAGCTATGGTTTTTCCAGTAGTCATGTATGGATGTGAGAATAGGACTATAAAGAAAGCTGAGTGCTGAAGAACTGATGCTTTTGAACTGTGGTGTTGGAGAAGACTCTTGAGAGTCCCTTGGACTGCAAAGTGATCCAACCAGTCCATCCTAAAGAAAATCAGTCCTGAATATTCATTGGAAGGACTGATGCTGAAGCTGAAACTCCAATACTTTGGCCACTTGATGTGAAGAACTGTCTCCTTGGAAAAGACCCTGATGCTGGGAAAGATTGAAGGCGAGAGGAGAAGGGGACAACAGAGGATGAGATGATTGGATGGCATCACCCATTTGATGGACATGAGTTTGAGCAAGCTCCAGAAGTTGGTGATGGACCAGGAAGCCTGGCATGCTGCAGTCCATGGGGTTGCAAAGAACCTGACATGGCGGAGCAACAAAACTGAACTGAACAGATATTATTGCTATGTGAATTAGAGAGATTAATGTAATAGAGAAACTAATGTAACTAGACAGACTAATAGAATAGAATAGAATAATCCAGAAATAGTCCCAAATACATACAGAAATTGATATAGGATAAAGATATCTAAAGCAGTGCTGAAAAGATGGATATTTTAATAAGTGATATTAGCATAATAGCTATATGGAAAATGATAGAATTTGATCCTCCCTTAAACCATACACTGGGATGAATTCCAGTGTGTCAGTGATACCATGCTACTACTAGAGAAAGTATGGGGGCATAATTTTATTTTGTAAATGGAAAGACTTTCTTGGCCAAGATTTTAAAAATGTGGTAGAAGATATATGATAATGACAGATGAGTTTGACTGCATCAAAATAGAAAAGAACTTTTGCATGAAAAAAGCTGTAATAAAATTGAAATACAAAACAAACTGTGAAAAGTATTTATGAATTATATTATAGATAAAGAGATGCTATCTCCAATACAAAAAGCTTCAAAACATACAGTAGAAGAAGACCAGTAACCCTAAGAAGAATTGGCAGAAGTTAGCTAAGAAAAAAAAAAAAAGTTAATGGTCCTAAATAAAATGAAAAGATATTCAACATCACCTGTAATGGGAAATGTCTTGCATCTCCTGCATTTGCAGGTGGGCTTCCCTGGTGGCTCAGAGGGTAGTGTCTGCTTGCAATGCAGGAGACCCAGGTTTGATCCCTGGGGAAGGAAATGGCATCTCACTTTGGTACTCAGGCTTGGAAAATCCCATGGATGGAGAAGCCTGGTAGGCTATGGTCCATGGGGTTGCAAAGAGTAGGACACAGCTGAGCAACTTCACTTTCACTTTCTTTCTAGCACCACCTGGGAGCCATTAAAATTACACTGACACAATTTTTCAACCATCAGATAAGCTATAATAAACACATGAAAAGATGCTCAACATCACTCATTGTTGGAGAAATGCAAATCAAAACTACAATGAGAAAGCACCTTGCACTGATCAGAATGGCCATCATCAAAGAAGTCTACAAACAGTAAATGCTGGGGTGGGTGTGGAGAAAAGAGAACGCTCTTGCACTGTTGTTGGGAATGTAAATTGATACAGACACTATGGAAGATGGTATGGAGATTCCTTAAAAAAAATCTAGGAATAAAACCACCATATGACCCAGCAATCCCACTTCTAGGCATATACCCTGAGGAAACCAAAATTGAAAAAGACACATGTATCCCATTGTTCATTGCAGCACTATTTACAATAGCTAGAACATGGAAGCAACCTAGATGTCCATCGACAGATGAATGGATAAAGAAGTTGTGGTATATATACACAATGGACTATTACACAGCCATAAAAAGGAATGCATCTGAGTCAGTTCTGATGAGCTGGATGAACCTGGAACTTATACAGAGTGAAGTGAGTCAGAAAGAGAAAGATAAATATTGTATTCTAATGTGTATACATGGAATCTAGAAAAATGGTACTGAAGAATTTATTTACAGGGCAACAATGGAGAAACATACATAGAGAATAGACTTATGGACATGGGGAGAGGGGAGGAGAGGGTGAGATGTATGGAAAGAGTAACATGGAAACTTACATTACCAAATGTAAAATAGATAACCAACGGGAATTTGCTGTATGGCTCAGGAAACTCAAACAGGGGCTCTGTATCAATCTAGATGGGTGGGATGGGGCAGGAGATAGGAGAGAGTTTCAAAAGGGAGGAAATATGTGTATACCTATGGCTGATTCATGTTGAGGTTTGACAGAAAACAACAAAATTATATAAAGCAATTATCCTTCAATAAAAAAAATTAAAAAGTTTTTTATTTTATAAAAAAATAATATACTCTATTGGCTGGTAGAAAAGCAGAAAGATACAAACTCTATGGAGGGAAATTGGCAATTCATAGCCAAGTTGTATTTGCATTTTTCCTTTGACCCAGTAGCTCCACTTCTAGAAACTCATCTCAAATATACGGATATTGCAAAAGTAGAAAAGAACACATCCATGGAGCTATTCTTTGTAGAACTATTTTCAGGATAAAAAGATTTAAACAAGTCAAGTATCCATGAATGAGAAATAGTCAAACTATTATGCATCCACATAATAATATACTATGGCCCTGTAGAATAAAGAATATATTTATACACTAGTTTGAAATGAGCTCCAGGTAAATAAGTAAAAAAATAAAGGAGAAAACTGTTTATATTATGCTTATTGTTTACCTAAGGAAGTACTTTAAAAAGTTCGTTTTAAAAAAGTGAAAGAGCAACCCAAAACTAAAAGGAAAAGTGTTATATAGAGTAGGATTTCTCAACAGTAACACTATTGAAACTTTGAACTGAATAATTCTTTGTTTTAAGGCTTCCTGGTGCATCATAGGGTGGTTAGCAACGTCCCTGGCCTGTTCCTACTAAGGCCAGCAGCTCCTAGTTGGTTGTGACAAGCAGACATTGACAAATGTTCCCTAAGGGGCACTGTTTTCTCTTTTGAGAACTTCACTGACTGTGGAGGAGAAAAGTAGAAATGGAAGCTGGGTTTCTCAGAATATATCTTTTTTGTTTTAAGATTTGACTTTGGAACCATGTAAATGTTTTATGTAACTATATAGTCAATTAATCCAAAATAAAAGCCATACCTGAAAATTGGGAGAAAAATGAAACAAATTGAGTTAGTAGGTTAATCACACAGGATAGATATCCAAAGTGACTTCAAAACATAATAATTTGACTGTACAACTCTTGTGAATGTACTGTAAAGAGAAAATGAACTGCAAAGAAATGTTAATTTTTTTAGTAATCAGTGTTAGCAATAATATTGATTTCATTTTTCAATAATTAATGAGTAATTATGTTAATGTTGTTCAGTTCATTTGCTCAGTCATGTCTGACTCTTTGTGACCCCATGAATAACAGCACACTAGGCTTCCCTGTCCATCACCAACTCCCAGAGTTTGCTCAAACTCATGTCCATCCAGTTGGTCATGCCATCCAACCATTTCATCCTCTGTCATCCCCTTCTGGAAACAATTTTCTTTTGGCTGCAATGCAGTATGGTATCGTCTCTTCCTAATCAGGGATTGAATCTGAGCCCCTGCATTGGAAGTACGGTGTCTTAACCGCAGGACCACCAGGGAAGTCCTAAGAACCAATATTTTTAGCAAAAAGAGAAGAGATATGAAAGTATTAAAAACATCTTATCCTAAATTTAGGTGGAGATATTAAGATGGACTTATGACGTATTTTCTCTTAAAGTGTTTCTAGCCTTGCCACTGAAAAAATCCTGAGATGTTACCTTAGAGTACCCAAGCTGCTAAAAATATTTTAATGAAAAAATCAGGCCAGCAGCACTAAAGTTCACGAAAGAGGTAGAACCAGACATTATATACTTCTTACTAGATGTACACAGCACCAACTTGACAATATATTGAGCTGAATCTGAACAGACTTGTATATCCAACTACACATAGTCAAAGCTATGGTTTTTCCACTAGTATTGTACGGGTGTGAGAGCTGGACCATAAAGAAGGCTGATCACCAAAGAATCAGTGCTTTAGAACTGTGGTGTTGAAGAAGACTCTTACAGTCCCTTGGACTGCAAGGAGATCCAGCCAGTCCTTCCTAAAGCAGATCAGTCCTGGGTGTTCATCGGAAGGACTGATGTTGAAGCTGAAGCTCTAACACATTGGCTCCCTGATGCAAAGAGCCAACTAATTAGAAAAGACCCTGATGCTGGTAAATACTGAAGCCAGGAGGAGAAGGGGATGACAGAGGACAAGATGGTTGGAATGCATCATGACTTAATGGACATGAGTCTGAACAAGCTCCAGGGAGATGGTGAAGGACAGGGAATACTGGCATGCTGCAGTCCCTGGGGTCGCAAAGACTTGGACACAACTGAGCGACTGAACAGCAACACCAGGAGACAGAATAATATGCTAACTGACACTGTGGGGATATAATCAGCAAAATCTAGAATGTGGAAAGCTCGGTAGGAATAAAAGTCTTGTTTCTTAAAAAAAAATTGCAGGAATAAAAGAAGGAACATGCGATTTAAGGAGACTTAAGAAATGTCAAACAGATGCCACACTGGACCTGGGTTGATTCTTGATTGAGTTAAATCAACTCTAAATAAGACACAGTGAAGCAGTTGGAGACATTTGAACATTGACTCATTTGATAATATTAAAAATATTATTGTTAATTTTGGGGGAGAGGGTACCTGGATTAATTTTAAAGAGAGTTATAATGATTATTTTTAACAAAAACAATCTTTTTCTTATAGATACATAAACTAAAATATTTATGAGTAAAATGAAATGTCTGTTATTTTCTCTCCATTGGGAAGGACTACTTAGTGCTGCCTCCTCAGCTGTCCAGAATTTGTTTAGAATTTGTGGTTGGTATCTGAACATCTCAGGCAAGTTGGGGTAACATTTGTAAAGATTGTACTCCTTGGAGAAGATAAAAATGAAATCACTTAATGGATCTTTTGGCCTTTTCTTTGTTATCCATTAACATTCTGTTATCTAACTCCAGCAGGGAAAAAGACATTCCTTATTTATTGCTTCCCTGGAATTAAGTAAAGGGATCTCAGTTGTTTTCATGTTTTCCAAAATTCAGGTCGTTTTTGGCTTAAGCCTTTCTGGAGCTGTTTAAAGAATTTATGTCACTTCTGTAATGCTTATGTTTTAAAACTTTGAGATCATATTATTCTCTCCTTTTATTTCTCAATAGATTTTAAAATCTGCAGTTTCACTGTTTGGCTATGTCTAGTATGTCCAGGATTTCTTTCTTCTGTTATTCCTTATCCCAAAATAAACAGCAAATTTCCTACCTAAATTTTTATCAGAGCTATATCACAAACTAGTCTGAAAGCGTATTTTTCCAGTTTTGTGCATGAAGATATTATTGGAAAGGCAAGAAAAGTGTGAGAGAGAGAGAAAGAGAGAATTTCTGATGTATTTTTTCAAAGAAGGCGTTGACTTTAGCAGATGTCCATGTTGTTGAAACACCCCCTCACCACTGTCTCTTGCCCTTGTGCTGGATCTGACACCTCTGTTAGGAAGTGTCACTCCTTTCTTCCACGTGAGACTCTGTAATGACATCATTATCTCTTTTTCTCCCTTATCTAAATGCCCTCAACTAGACTGGCACAGTAAGGCATAAGAATTAACAGGCCTTACTTTTGAATGACATCTGGGTAGCTGCTGTTCATTTCATTTCTAAATCATGACCTTCAATAGAAACCGAAGGGGCAGCACCACCTGTGCCCCTAAACCCTCCATTTCCTAAGCAGAGTTTCAAGGTTGCTCAAGCTGAATTCCACTGCCTCCTGACTATGTTGCTTTTTCACAGTGAATCAGCAGAAATGAGTCCACATCCAACATGGGTTTTATATTTTTGCCTGACTGACTTTAGAGCTATTTCTTTTCTATTAGATTTTAAAAATAATGATTGTATCTCTCTCATGAATTTTATTCTAAAAAGTTTGTGATCTAACTAATGAGGGCCATTTAATTCCTTGTGTCAAAATTTTGAATTGATTTAAAAATTTTAATAGCCCTTATTCTATATACCAGTATGGAGAGGCAGCACATTTTAATAGAAAAAATACCAAAAGGAAAAAGGAAAGAACACTAAAATGTATGTCAAAAATAAATGCTGGCATTCTGGCTCCAGAATTTACCAGCAGTGTGGCCTGCCGGTACTAGTACACCATTAAACTTCTCTAATGCTGTAAAGTAGGAATGATGATATATAGGATTTTTGTTACCATCAAAAATACATGCAGAAGTACTGTGCAAGCATTTTATATACATATTCAACCGTAAGTTAGTGTTATTACTATTGACATAGCAACCCTCGAGGCCATGGCTAATATTTTTGTTGTTCTTTTACTGCTTCCTTCCTGCTCATGATGAAGCACACCTCCATCAGGTCCTTGCTTTATTGGTCAGACTTCTATCTGAGAGGCAAAGTGCTAAGACAGTCTCCTAACCTTGGGTTTTCATTTTGTTCTGTCGTTTACTGATTATTTCCTGATTTGTCAGGTTCTTATGAGGTTGTCATAAGAGTTAAATACAAAGGTGATAAAGCAATCTAGATTTTTTGTGTTGGAATCTCTCCATTATAGTATCCCAAGACATTGAATATAGTTCCTTGTACTATACAGTGGGACATTGTTGTCTGTTCATGCTATATGGAGTTGTTTGCACCTACTGCTGCTTCCCAGGTGGCGCTAGTGGTAAAGAACCAGCTGCCAATGCAGGAAACATAAGAGACCTGGGGTTCGAGTCCTCAGACTGGACGATCTCCTGGAGAAGGAAATGGCTGCCCACTCCAGTATTCTGGCCTGGTGAATCCCATGGACAGAGGGGTCTGGTGAGCTATGACCCATGGTGTTGCAAAGAGTCGGACATGACTTATGCGACCTAGCACGCACAGTGCACATCTACTACTGGTAGTACTAATAGTAGTACTATCTACTACTGTTTGCATTAAATACTTTTTATGATGTTGATTTTCATTGAGTTAAAATTCAGGTGGAATTAAACAGGAAGAGGAGAGTGTGGAAGAACACTGAAAGAACACTGAAGCTAGAGGATTTTAGAAGCACCATTTACTTTGTTAATTCATCTCTTTAGCCCAGCATCTGTCACGATGCCCAGCCCATGGTTCAGTTCAGTTCAGTTCAGTTGCTCAGTCAAGTCCGACTCTTTGTGACCCCATGAACTGCAGCATGCCAGGCCTCCCTGTCCATCACCAACTCCCAGAGTTCACTCAAACTCATGACCATCGAGTCTGTGATGCCATCCAGCCATCTCATCCTCTGTTGTCCCCTTCTCCTCGTGCCCCCAATCCCTCCCAGCCTCAGGGTCTTTTCCAATGAGTCAACTCTTTGCATGAGGTGGCCAAAGTATTGGAGTTTCAGCTTCAGCATCAGTCCTTCCAATGAACACCCAGGACTGATCTTTAGAATGGACTGGTTGGATCCCCTTGCAGTCCAAGGGACTCTCAAGAGTCTTCTCCAGCACCACAGTTCAAAAGCATCAATTCTGCACTCAGCTTTCTTCACAGTCCAACTCTCACATCCATACATGACCACAGGGAAAATCCATGGTAGATGCTCAATAAATCTCTGTTGTATTAAATTATGGTGACAAATGTCAGTAAAATAAAATGCAGAATAGGTCAGCCACTATTTTAGAGTAATATGATGTCTATTCTCAGGTATATATGTTTCTGTACTACATGTGATTATATCTTAATTTTTTGCTTTGCAGTACTCACATTTGATGTTTTTAAGGTTTTTCTGAAATGAAGAATGTTGTCTTAAGCTAGTGGTTAGTATTTTAGCCTCATTCATTCAGTGATATACACAAAATACAGATTAATTTTTCTTTGTATCTAAAAAGATTAGAGATTATGATAAATAGCAAAATTAAATAGTAAGAGAAATATTTCTTACACTGTTTTTAACAGGATAAAGACAGACTTCTGTAACATTTGTTACTTTCCTCCTCAATTCTTACTGCTGTTTACCTGTTCCAATCATAATTTCATCCATAGACTATCCCTGGCATGCATTTCATAATACACTTGAAATGCTTGGTGTTGTAAGCCCTTCTTAGATGTTTGCAGTACTCTGGACTATCAGTCACCAGGATAAATGCTTCTGTACCTGTCCCTGGCTACCACCTGTGAAAGTAAAAGTGAAAGTTGCTCAGTCATGTTCGACTCTTTGCGACCCCATGGACTATACAGTCCATGGAATTCTCCAGGCCAGAATACTGGAGTGGGTACCTGTTCCCTTCTCCAGGGGATCTTCCCAACCCAGGCATTGAATCCAGGTCTTCTGCATTGCAGGCGGATTCTTCAACAGCTGAGCCACCTTTGGGTGGTGATCAAATCAGTTCTCAGACTTTATTTCTATCTTCCATTGAAGTAACTCCTCATAGATTCCTACTTCTCTCTCTTTCAGAATTCTTTCATGTTTTGTGCATCATAAACCAAAATATAGTCTTAGGGTAATTCTCTACTTTTTAAGAAGAGTGGAAGCTAGTAATCTGTTTATTTCATTGACCTTTGCTTAGAGCTGTTAACACAATATTTACATTAAATTGCATGCTCATATTGCTCACTTATTTTTTATGTTTTTAAAAATTTCTCTAAAATTTCAAATTGTTGAGTAGAGAGATTGTGTCCCCTGAAGGCTTTATATTCTCACCAGCGTTTATTGAGAATCACTCAATTTATAAGTGATATTCATTGATTTACAAGTGAAAATGATTTCAGCTTTTCCTTATTGTTCATTTGTGAACCTGTTGAGCAGCCTGAAATGAATATTTATTAGTGACTTTCAATATCGCCGATTTGACTGATTTAGAGATGGTATATGATCTCTCATTCAGTTTCTCTTTGACTGCAGAAAGGATGAACAAAGCAAATTCTTTATTACACTTGGGTGACTCATTAAAATATTTTACAAACTAATAGCAGAAATACCAAAATCATAAAGCATAAGCCTGACAATTATTTTGAAGAGTTTAGCATTTTTTTCCTGTAGTTGGCTATGTCATAATGTCATTCCAGAGAGAAAATTTATTTTTCTTTCTTCATAGTTTATAGAGGGTACATCTTGTCTACAATAAAAATGTTATTTTCTTTTCTTGTTAAAATTCTATTACTGGCAGAGAGTGTCTGGTTTCAGTTGTATGTATGGGAAAAAACTAATCTTTTAGAAAATTTATATTTTATCAAATCTGACTTCTACTTGGTTTTCTATCTATTACATATTTTACCCAATATAGTTACTGGCTTCTTTGAAATATTTAAAATGCTCAGTATTGTATGTGGTTTGTGGTATATAAGAGGTAAGAAGCTTATAAATACAAGAAAGTATATAATACTTATTTAGTCTCTTTACTTGCTCTGTTATTGCCATTAAAACATAGAATGTTGATAGCAATGGTATATTGATATAACATTTTCATATCAATATTTTTTGCATATCCATTACAACTTAAGTAATTTTCAGACACTGTTAGCACTTCTCATATTATTGTTTGTATTTATCCATAATCATGTATACAAACAACTGTTGGACACTGATGCTCTCCTTATTAGTGCTAGATCTTTAAATACTCGTGGCCTGCCAAGTTTTGAGATATAACTGGTTCTAACTTGAGGAGGATGTCTGAAGAGAATGTTATGCTGAGGACCATTATTATTATTGCAAGGATAAATTGTGCTATGGCTGAATCTCAGGTGATTTTTGCTGTCTCTCAGCTTTTTAAAAAAGATGTGTCTTTTCACAGCTTTTTGAGATACAATTGACATACAACCTTAACTTTAAGGATTCAACATGATGATTTGATACATGTGTACATTGAGAAATTATATCAAATCATCGTGTTGAATCCTTAAAGTTAAGGTTGTATGTCAATTGTATCTCAAAAAGCTGTAAAAAGACACATTAAAAGATGCTTGCTCCTTGGAAGAAAAGTTATGACCAACCTAGATAGCATATTCAGAAGCAGAGACATTACTTTGCCGACTAAGTTCCGTCTAGTCAAGGCTATGGCTTTTCCAGTAGTCATGTATGGATGTGAGAGTTGGACTGTGAAGAAGCCTGAGTGCCGAAGAATTGATGCTTTTGAACTGTGGTGTTGGAGAAGACTCTTGAGGGTCTCTTGGACTGCAAGGAGATCCAACCAGTCCATTCTGAAGGAGATCAACCCTGGGATTACTTTGGAAGGAATGATGCTAAAGCTGAATCTCCAGTACTTTGGCCATCTCATGCCAAGAGTTGACTCATTGGAAAAGACTCTGATGCTGGGAGGGATTGGGGGCAGGAGAAGAAGGGGACAACTGAGGATGAGATGGCTGGATGGCATCACTGACTCGATGAATGCGAGTCTCAGTGAACTCCGGGAGTTGGTGATGGACAGGCAGGCTTGGCGGGCTGCGATTCATGCGGTTGCAAAGAGTCCGACACAACTGAGCGACTGAACTGAACTGAAGGTTAGTGAACACCTCCATCACCTCACAGAATTACCTTTTTTGGGGGGGGGGCGGTGAGGACATTTAAGATCTACTCTCTTAGCAACTTTCAAGTATTTAATATAGTGGTGTGAACTAAAATTACGATGCTGTACATTACATCCCCAGAAACTATTCATTTTATAACTGGAAGTTTGTACCCCTTGAGCAACATCTCTCTATTCCTCTCACTCTCCCAATCCCTGGTAACCTCTAGGTTGAGTTTAATTTCTGCCACTTTCTAACTCTGTGACATTGAGCAAATTAATTAAGCCATCCCAGTTCTCTGAGTGTGTCTTATTCATTTATAGAACTCTGGAGTGGAGATTAAGAGTTTGGGAAAGTCCTTGCTATACAACAGGCATTGAATAAACGTTACTTGTTTCCTTCATAACCTAATAAGCTATACTACTTCTTGTAGTCAAACTACTGTTGTTCCTTGGATGATACTAAAAATTAATCATTTATCTCAAGCACTTATGTGTATATGACCCTGTATTAGTGTTGAATATTTGATGTGAAAATGATCCATTCTTAGAATCATGATGAATTGTTTTCACATATCTTGCATGCATGCATGCAAAATCACTTCCATTGTGTCTGACTCTTTGCAACCCTATGGACTTTACCCTGCCAGGCTCCTCTGTCCATGGGATTCTCCAGGCAAGAATACTGGAGTGGGTTGCCATGCCCTTCTCAAGGGGATCTTCCTGACCTAGGGATCGAACCCAGGTCTCTTGCCTTGCAGGTGGATTCTTTACCTACTGAGCCACCAGGGAATCTATCTTATGTACTTTGATTTACTTATTGACCACTAGATAATTAGGATTGTTTAAAATCCAGCCTTTGAACAAGTTCAAGAGTTGAACTTGAGCTGAAAGACTAATGAGTTTAGTGAGTCTGTTAAGGATTTGTAAAGTTAGGGCTGTTTATCCTATAGACATTTTATATCCCAGTTCCTGGGTTTATAATAGAGCCAACATATTAACTTGGTTTGGAAAATGAATTGTTTTCAGGCATTTTGAGGACACTGAATTCCAAAGTTGTAGCAGACTCTTCATAACACTTATTTTAAGAAGGGATAGGATACCCACTCCAGTATTCATGGGCTTCCCTGGTGGCTCAGATGGTAGAGAATCTGCCTCAGTGAGGGAGACCTGGGTTCGATGCCTGGGTTGGGAAGATCCCCTGGAGGAAGGCATGGCAAACTGCTCCAGTATTCTTGCCTGGAGAATCCCTATGGACAAAGGATCCTGGCAGGCTACAATTCATGGGATCACACAGAGTCGGACATGACTGAGTGACTGAGCACATACAATGATTGCGTTAGCTCTTTTGCACAGCCTGTTGTGCTAGGTACTTTTTATAAGAACTGCTGCCAGGCTGGGTTTTCTCCTCAAGACACCACTAGAATTGATTTTTTGAAGTCTAGGGTACAAAACATTACAATCACTGTTAAATTTTCTCTTGATTACTACATACCAGTGATTCAGCCTATTCAGGTCTCTCTGGATCTTGGTTTCCTTTTTTTTGTTTTATTAGCTATTATCTCAGTACTACCCTTCTGAAGATTAATTAAGAATGCTTTCCTTTTTTTTTTTTATCCAAGTAATTGATTTTAAAAAGTTAAGTAGAAAAGGGCCAAAGGTTGAAAATTACTGTATTTCATTGGAGACTCCGTTTAGGTTGATGCCAAACTTTCAGTCATGGTAAAATCTCTAATTTTATAGATGAAGAAACTAACAATTTGGTGCATCTATGTTTAGTTGTACAGGTTGTGCAGGGCACACATCTAGGTGTGTATTCACATATATTCAAATGCACCATTGTGCACAGAAGTCCAGCTTTGGATGGCAGTTGTTTCACTTAGGTCACATTTTCCTACGTTAGTCATGACTATAAGATTAAATATTTTATCAGATGTTAAAAATCCAAAATATAAAAAATCAGTAAGATTCTCCTCTTTTCCACTTAGGAAAGAAACTTACTAATGGAAACAAAAATAGATTATTTTGGCATTATTTGTTCCTAACAAACCCTGGTTATCTCTTTGTAATTGCCTTTTACTTTTCAAATCATCTGTTGATCATGTGGTAGGTAATTTAGTTTTGATTTTTTTGAGAATTGTCATTAAATTTTCACACTTTTCTGAAGCATATTATTTCAAATAATGTCAAACAGATTTTTAAAACTTCCATAGAAAATATAGAAATTATATACAGAATTAATTAAAATCTAGAATTTCTACCTTCTTTAGTAGTTTAGGTAAACTTCTTGCTTTTCCTGTCTCCAGTAAAAAAATGAGGATTACAAGGATAAAATGCCTGTGTGTTCTATTTGTCACAAATGATTTGTGTTAGTCTCTGGCTTTTGAGTTAGAAAGAAATATACATAAGACATAAATAAACAAATAATAAAAAAATGTATGTGAAGTTTGAAATTGTGAAAATGTTTTCTGAGTTTACATTTTCAGAGTATTAATAAATAACATCTACTGAATGTTTATTCTCTTCCAGGCAGTGTTCTAGGCAGTTTGCACATACTGCTTCATTTAATTCTCTCAAGGGTATTTTATGAGCTAGCTCTGTTTCACAAAGAAGAAACAAGTAGAGTCAGTGTTCACACCTATGGTGACTCTAGCATTCATTCTTTTTCCTACTGTGGTCTCTTGTATCAATATCACAGTCTGTCTAAAAACACCTGCTACTGGCTTTTGCCAATAGACCTTTGAGATAGAACTTTGTCCCAGTTTGTTAGAAAAAGGTCAGGAAAAAAAGCTTGAAAAGGTACTTCACTTTAGTATTATGTTGTAGAGAATGACAAATGAAAGACAGTAATGTTTAACAGAAATAGAATTTATAGAAGAAGACCACCTCTTGGAGCTTGTTATTATGAAGTTTATCACCACAGTAATAAAAGAGACCCTTCCTGAGTACCTGGTGTGGGCCAGAGAGTTCACATACATTACCTTTAATCATTATAACACCCATGCAAATATCATATCTTGATTTTATAAATGAGGAGACCAAAGACTGCAGAGGTTTAGTGGCTTGTGCAGCCAACATGTGGTGAGGGCTTTGATTCAGATACAGTTATGTCTAATTCTGAAACCTATGCTCTTTTCAGTACACCAGCCTGACTACAAACCCCCACGAGAGTGATGCGAAGTGTCCTGATGTCTATTTCTATTCCCAGAATTGTGCTGTGGTGAGGAGTTATAGATTTCAGGGAGAAAATCTCTCTCATTCTCTAACAGGTGTGTCTTTTCTGTTGAATAAAGTGAAGGAAAAGGAGAGAAAAGGCAATGAGTTAGAAATTTTGCATTATGAATTTCCTAAGTGTCTCTTTCCTGGAATACAAAATCAAGGTGGTATGCGTCTGGAACATTGACTTAGAAATTTTAGTTGCTGCTGTGAAATTAGTTGTGTGTGTGCACGCGTGCACATGTGCATATGTGTGCTTGTCTTTGTACCTGAAATAGTTTTTGACTTTATGGGTCTTGATGATACCAAGAATTCTGACATTTCTTTTTATCATATTTTACTTTGTCTTATATAATTTCTAATGGTTCCATTAGGTTCTTTGAAAATATTTATAGAAAAACATTTCAGATTATCTAACTGCAGTGAAAATTGGGCTTTTGAATCTCAAAAATATTTTTCTTCATTCAACAAATATTTCTTGAGTGTATTGTATGTGGTTGGCTCTATTGTAGGTGCTAGGGTTATAGCAATAAAAATTGGAGAAAAAATTAGAAAAATATCCCTGCCCCCATGAAAATACATTCTAGTGGATAGGTAATAATGGCAAATAAATAAAATATATTGTATATCAGATGGAAATAAATAACTGTGATGAAGAACAGACAAGGACAAAATGGAGTGTGAGGATATCATGGGAGTAAGTGGAGTTCTCAATAAAGATCTAACTGCATGAGGATTGTTAACAAAGGACTTGAAAAGAGAGGGTAGACATCTGGGTAAAAAGCTTCCCAGGCAGAATAACCACACCTTTGAACTTCTTATTGTGAATTTCCATGTTATTAAGAGCAATCTTTCTTATATATACATTACTTTTAATTCCTACAACATACATCCAAGGTAAATATTATTTCAGTTTATAGAACAGGAAGACATAGTTAATGCATAGCTCCAGAGATAGAAAATTATTTGGCATATTAAATAACATCAAAGAGATATTTATGGGTAGAGCAAAGTGAGCAAGAAATAGAGGAGAAAGAGATTCAGTTAGAAAGGTTGTAAAAAGCAGATCGTTTTTAGTCTATTAGGTGAATGAATGAAATTCATTTTGCCATTGTTGAATTTTGAGCAGAAGCATGCTGTGATAAGATTTATATTTAACAATTTAATATAGTTGTTAATATTAACAATTTAGTCACTCTGCAGAGAAACCTCTTTTTTTTTTTTTTTTTTTTTGAGAAACCTCTTTGGAAGCAAGGACATCAGCAAGAGATTCTAGCAGTATTCCAGATGAGAGATGAGGATGGCTTGGACCATAGCATTGTCAGAAGAGGTACTTAGATGTGGTTGAATTCTTGAAAAATTTTGAAGGCTGAACCAATAAAATTTTCTGACAGGTTGATTGTAAGCTATGAGAGAAAGAAAGGAGTCAAGGAATGGCTTCAAGTTTTTGGACTGAGCAACTGGAAAGGTGAATTTGTTCCTGACTGAAATGGAGAAGAATGTGGAAGAAGCAAGATGTGGAAGAAAGTTCAAGATACCTGTTTTGACTATTTTATGTTTGAGGTACTGATTAGGTATGAGGAGAAAGGTCTGGGCAAGGCACATATATTTGGGTTTCAGACCAACCTAGATAGCATATTCAAAAGCAGAGACATTACTTTGCCGACTAAGGTCTGCCTAGTCAAGGCTATGGTTTTTCCAGTGGTCATGTATGGATGCGAGAGTTGGACTGTGAAGAAGCCTGAGTGCCGAAGAATTGATGCTTTTGAACTGTGGTGTTGGAGAAGACTCTTGAGAGTCCCTTGGACTGCAAGGAGATCCAACCAGTCCATTCTGAAGGAGATCAGCCCTGGGATTTCTTTAGAAGGAATGATGCTAAAGCTGAAGCTCCAGTACTTTGGCCATCTCATGCCAAGAGTTGACTCACTGGAAAAGACTCTGATGCTGGGAGGGATTGGGGGCAGGAGGAGAAGGGGATGACAGAGGATGAGATGGCTGGATGGTATCACCGACTCGATGGACATGAGTTTGAGTGAACTCCGGGAGTTGGTGATGGACAGGGAGGCCTGACATGTTGTGATTCATAGGGTCGCAAAGAGTCAGACATGACTGAGAGACTGAACTGAACTGAACTTCTAAAACTAACATAATATTATACATCAACTATATTTCAATTCAAAGCCCCAAACCTCACCTAGATAGGTTTGAAACCATTGAATAATAGAAGGTCTAGGCAAAAATGGAAATTCTCAGCAAAAATTGAAAATATAAAGAAAAACCAAATGGAAATTTAGAACTAAAAGACCAATAAGGACACATATACACACACAAACCCCTCAAAGGGTAGTTTCAATACAAGAATGGAGAAGACAAAGAAAAAATAAGTCAGTGAAATTTAACATACAACAACACAAATTATCCAGTCTGAAGAAAAAGAGAAAAATAGATGAAAAGATACATAGAGCCTCAGGGACATATGGGACTACAACAATTCAAGTCACTGTAGTTTCAAAGAGAAATAGAGAAGAGAGGTGTCTATTGCTATTATTCCTGCTTGCATGCTAAGTTGCTTCATTCATTTCCAACTCTTTGTGATGCTATGGACGGTAGCCCACCATGCTCATTTGTCCATGGGATTTTCCAGGCAAGAATACTGGAGTGGGTTGCCGTGCCCTCCTCCAGGGTATCTCCCTGACCCAGGAATCAAACCTGCGTCTCCTTGTGTCTCCTGCATTGCAGAACGATTCTTTAACCTGAGCCACCTGGGAAGCCCCTATTGCTATTATACAGAAATATAACTTATTTTTTACATTAATCTTCCACCTGCCACCTTGCTTAACTCACTTATTAGTTCTAAGAGTTTTTTTTTTTTAATAGATTCCTTGAAATTTTCTCTGTAGACCATCTGCAAATAGGGACAGTTTTATTTCTTATTTTCTGATATGTATGTCTCTTGTTTCTCTTTGTTGCTTATTGCACTGGCTATAACATCTCATATTATGTTGAACAGCAGTAGTGACAGTGGACATTCTTGCCTTGAACATGCTTAGGGCAAAGCTTGCAGTCTTTTACCATTAAGTATGATGTTAGGTATGAGTTTTTTGTAAGTGTGCTTTAAAGTTGAGGAAGTTTCCCTTTATCCCTAGTTTGCTGAGAGTTTTGTTTTCTATAAATAAATGATGCTGAAATAAAAAATGCGATGCCGTTTACAATCACTCAAAGAAATACATAAATGTAAATTTAGCAAAACATATGAAGGACCTTTAGAACTGGATCTAAATAAATGGATAAACATACCAAGTTCATAGATTAGAAGAATCAACATAGTAAAGATGTCAATTCTTCTGTAATTGATACACAAGTATTCAAAATCCCCCAAAGACTTTTATAGAGATACACAAGATTATTATAAAACTTACATGGAAAGATAAAGGAACTAGAGCAGCTAAAGCAATTTTGAAAAAGAATAATAAAATGGGAGAAATCATGGGTGACATAATACCATGGGTGACATAATACTTCCCTTAATTGAAGCAATTTTTCAAGGTCTTAATTTCTACTTCAAGTCCTTTGTATAAAGTTTGTTATTTCTTAAAAATTTTCTTCCTGAGCATGTAAAGGCACAACGGAACAAAATTCACAGTATGAATATTACAAGTAGACAAATTTTGGTTCAACATAAAGAAAAATTTTTGATAAACATTCAAATGTGGGATATGTTATTTGGGGAAGAGGCACTTAAACTTAAACTAGGGAAACTTTCAGGTCCCTTCTAACTTTAAGGTTATATAAATAAAGAAAAGCTAAAATTTATACGATGATTTCCTCAAGAGAGGAATTTAAAAAATGGTGAGAATTCCTTTTCAAACTTCCGTAATCACATGGGCCAGTTACTGTAATAAATATCCTCTTTTATATATCTGTATATACATTATTGGTTCCCTTAACCAGAGAATACTGACTAATACAGGTGGAAGGGAGTTTGATATATTGGAGGAATTGCAAGGAGGCCAGTGTGGATGGAATAAGAGAGTAATCAAAGGGGTTAGGGAAGTGGTGGTAGAGCAGAGGGTGGAAGAATTATGTAGGAAACTGTAGGTCACAGTAAGTCTTGTGGCTTTTACTGTGAATAAGATGGGAAGCTGTTAAAGATATGAGCAGAAAGCGACATTATCTTTCCTATGTTTAAGAGGATTGTTCTGATTGCCCAGTTGAGAACAGATTGTAGGGTGTAAAAGCAGAAGCAAAGAGAGAGTCTTTGGGAAGGAGGATGTTGCAGTAATCTAGGTGAGAGAACTGGATTGGAATGGGGCTGGAGGAGATGGCAGTGGTGCAGGTCAGAAGTGGATTGTTGACTGTAGTAGAGACCAGAGTTTTTACTGGTGAATTGGATGTGGAGTCTGAGAGAAAGAGATAATTCAAAGGTAGGTGTCTCAAGTTTTCAGCCTGAGCAGTTGGAAGATCATAGCATTATATTTGATAAAATATAGGCCTGAAAGTTTCACCGGTGTTGAAGAATGTGTCCTCCTGTTCAGTGAGCAGCAATGTGGGCTTCCTTGATGGCTCAGCAGGAAAGCATTCCTCTGTAATGAAGGAGGCACAGGAGATGTGGGTTCAATCCCTGCAGTGGGAAGATCCGTTAGAGAAGAAAATGGCAATCTACTCCAGTATTCTTGCCTGAAAAATCCCCTGGAGAGAGGAACCTGTAGTCCAAAGAATCAGACATGACAGAGCCATGCCTAAACGCATGAGCCTCAACATCTGGCTGTTGCTGCTCCTTGGCTCAGATTTGTAGACTTGAGTATATATCTTTTTTCCTTCTTGCCAGTTGCCACCACATATGTGCCTGGGTTTCCCCATAATTTATGGAGGGTGAATATTAGCCACAGCTTGCATAAGTCATACCAGCGACATGAATTTAAATATTATGAGTGCAATCCAAAGCACTCAGACAGGATAATTTAGAATACCTGTCATTCTGTAATTGGGTTTTATATCACTGTATGAAAAATTTTATATGACTCTTTAACTGGGCTCATTATTCTTTCTTTCTGTTTTGACTCAGACTGTCACATCCCTAAATACCTCTACCTCTAAGGCTAACCTCAGTTATCAAAGTTTTTCTTTCCGTAAAATGCACCTTTGAAATAAACAGAAAAAGACTGGAGGCTTCATTTTAGAAAAGCTAGAATGTGTCATCTTTCAGTGTGTCCAATAAAATGTTAATGTCTAGGGTGAATGACAGTATCAATTTTATACACAGAAGGACTTTCGCCATTTTTTCTGAATGATATTTTTGGGTTTCTCTAGGGCATATTCTGAATATTCTGGATATTTTAATTTTAATTTTCACAAAGGTTTAACTTGCTCCTAATCTCAATAAGAACTGGAGTACAGTATTAGATTTTAGGATACAGTGAGAAAGAATTTGAGTATGAGTTCAGAGGAATGAGAGAGGAAAAGAAACCAGAAATAACTAGAAGAAATCAAGTTAAACATACAATTATCTATCAAGATCATAATAATCCATGATATAATGTTGAAGTAGATTTTTAGATTGATCCTCAAGACCATTAAGTACAGGGTTGAAAGCAGAACTTCAACATAGAAACATATGTAAAAATTTCAATGAATGAATGAGATAAGATCAAAATATGAGCTTCAAGCAAGTACTGTCAAGAATCATGACTGTGAGCAAAATCAGCAGTTGTGGTCCAGCAACAGTGGAAAGAGCTCATTATCACAGAGTGGTGTCATGGTAGGTTGACAGGTGAGGAGTATGGAGGGCATTGAGAACTCTCCTGTTATTACAGAACAGTCAGAGGTGCCTTTCTTTAACTTTGTGATGGCATCAACCGTAACCAACCAATGAAAAACGGGCAGAGCAGTCTCTGGGGTGTATGCAATAGTGATGGTCATCTTGGCCAGCCATCAACTGGGGCTTGCATTTCCACATCCATGACTCTGACAGGAGACCTCTTAACGCCAAGAGACATGTTGTTCCTGGCTTTCTCTGTTTCAAGTGAAATGTTTAGTGCTGACTTTCAGTTTTAAGCTTCACCTCTTCAGAGTTGACATAGATTTTTTGTTGCTGTCCTGGCCGGCTGGTGTACACTTGTTTTCTGTTGGCCACCCATCTTTCATGCTCCCTGAGGTATGACATTAAGTTATGTTTATATCTGCTCATGCTGATATAAGATTATGCTGCCCCGGTGTGGTCTGCTGGCTAGCACAGGAAAGGTGCTCAGGGAAGTCAGAGTTCGAAATACACACACAAAAGGCAGCACTTTCTTGGAAATCCTCTATCAGTTTGTCCTTCTCTTATGACACAGTACATTCTGCAGTGGCCTTTTGTTCTGCATGGATCACTTTCCTCCCTAGTGAAGTGTAAGTGTTATAGGGCATGGAGTTCAGCTTCCCACTTACAACCAGAAACTCTTCTTACACCCCTAACAGTTATCTAGCCCCTGCTCCTGCCTCCAGAAGTCTTACCTTACAACATATCTTTGAGTAGCAGGTTTCTTCCCTTTCGTTTAGTTAAACTACTTTATTGACACAAATCATGTCATATTTTAATTAAAAAAATGCATTTTATTCTAGTTCATTTTATTTCTGCATGGATATTTTTCACTTTTCTTTTAAAATTCTGATCATAATTATCCATGTTTTCTTGAGTATTATATCATAGAAAGAGTTAAACATATTTGAATTATTTATTAATGTATTCTTTTACTTGTTCATCACAATTATTTTCTGTAATTTAGAATCTTTTATGTTCATGGTTTGTTTCCATGGCCTCTCTTGCTTTTCTTTGTGAAGTTTTATAATGTTATATAATTAGTCATTTAACTGATGTCTTTTTTTATTAGTAGGTTGCAAAGGTAATGACAATAATCCTTATACCAGTCATTGGAGATTTAAATAAATCACTCATAGATCTCTCAGTGTTAGACCAGCAAATTTTTCATGCATGTTGTTTGAGGGTATTTGATACTAAACACAGGGAATCTTAACTGTGGGTCTGAATCAAAGGGACCCATGAATCTCCTGAAATTATATGCAAAATTTTATTTTGCACTTGTAAGCAGTTTTTAAGGAAAAGAGATTCCTGAGGACTTTCATTATGCTTTTAGAGAGTTCTGTAAATTTTCCTTCTCCAGATGTTATGAAGCTTGTTACTAGAAGGTTTGGGGAGTATGTATGAGTTTGTTAGGGCGCCATAACAAATATAATAGACTGGGTAGCTCAATCAACAAAAATGTATTTTCTCACAATTCAGGGACGCAGCAGGGGTGGCTTCTTCTCCTTGGCTTGCGGATGGCTGTCTTCTCCCTGTGTGGGTGGTCTTTCCTCTATGCATGTCTGTGTCCCAATCTCTTTCTAATCATCAGGACACATTTTACACTAGGTTAGAGTCCATGCTAATGACCTCATATTAATTGATTACCTCTCTAAAGACAACATCTTCAAAGAGAGTTACTTTGTTTAACATTAGGGATTAGAACTTCAACTATAGATTTTTGGGGAGAGAGGACACAATTCAGCCCATAATAGAACACTAGTTTGAAAATAAAAAATGAAAAAGTGAAAACTGCAAGCAGTTCATCCTAGAACAAATTTTCCCTGGTCAGAATCTCCTTGTCCAGTTCCTACTTGCACAGTTCCTTGCATAGAAATCACCTGCACCAGTTTCACACTGGTGGCTTCTGTGTGAGCTCTCTGGACCACTGGAGTCTGAATCAATCTGTCAGCAATATTTAGTATCCACTCTGCGCAGAAAGCTGTGCCAGGAACTATAAAGTCTGCAATATTGATTGTACCTGCCAGCCACGGTCAGGTTATATTGTGAAATAACTCTAGCAGATTGGCTTGTGCTGTGAAGGGGAGCAGAAGTATAGATATATGAATTGGGTATTTTAAGTCCTGAAATTTAAAGGTCCTTAATGCATGAAGGAAGTCTCCAAAGATGCCTTTCATTTATGTTTTCTTTAGTCCTATGGTTCATATGCTGATGGTGTCTGTAAACAAAAAGTGATTCGAAATTCTTTGTGAAATAGGCTTGTTAAAATCCATTCCATTTACAAAGCATGTTCATAGCTGTGGTAAAGAGAAAGTTGTATATATTACTTTCTAAGCTAATGCATGGTGTTTATCTCAAGGAGACAACTGTCTTTATTTGGGGACCTACATTAGTAGATGTGTTTGATTAACAAGATGAGACCTTCTGGAGTGCAGTGAAATGCAGAGAGATTGCTCAACTGTTCTAACTAGGAAAGAAAAGAAACTTAGGGGTTGGGTTTGGAGCTGAATGGTCCACAGAGGAAAGGGGAGGAGAGAAAATGTGGGAGGAAAGTGAAGATTCTGAAGAACGGTTGGAAGACTGGAGCCTGGGAAGACACGAGCGTTGAAAATGCCTCGGAGGTGGAATTAGCAGAAGGGAGGTCGAATCCTTAATTGTTAATTATTGGCAGTGCTGTGCAGTACTGTCAGACTGACCTGCTCCTCACAAATTCCTGCCGGCACAGGTTTGAGTACTGACTGCTAAAAGACAAAGGATGAGGCCAGATGGAGTGAGGAAAGGGAGCACAGTGTAATAAGAAAATAAACACATGAATCTACCTAAACTAAGGAATAGTATTACCAATAACGTTGAGGCTGCCTTTACAACATTTTACTAAAGTAAGGTGCAAATTTCTCCCAATTTAGAGGTCTATTTTATTTTATTTGTATTATAAAAATAATGTAATCATAAACATCTGTTTGATCTTTGGAGGCTTCCTCTGGGACAGTGGGCAGCAGATGCCAGCAGAGTATGTGGTGGGGGCAGTGACAGCGGAAGAGACAGTTGGGGTCATACTTAGACGTGCGTGAGTGAGGATTCATAGTTTGTCTTTAGCTTGGCCCCGGAGTGCAAAGTTAGGGGCTGTTCATCTTATTGAGGTAGTCATTTTCATCGTTTTTCTTATTCCGAATATGCATACACAAAGTTATTAATGATGTGGGAAAGGGCAAGACGTTGTGCCTGCTTCTGCTGATTCTCTTTCCTAAGAGTCCTTTTGTAGTTAGATTGGGTCTTGATCTCTCATTCTCCTTGGACAAAGACTCTTAGTTCAAGGTTTGATAACAGTCTTCAGCTTAGCAATATGCACATGTTAGTGACATGTTCTGTCACTTGGTCGTGTCTGAGTCTTTGTGACCCCATGGACTGTAGCCCAGGTTACATGGAATTTTCCAAGCAAGAATGTTGTAATGGGTTGCTGTTTCCTACTCCAGAGGATCTTCCCCACCCAGGGGATTTGAACACGTGTCTCTTGCATGTCCTGCACTGGCAAGTGGATTCTTTAGCACTGTGCCACCAGGGAAGCAATATGAATATGACACCCCAAAGGGGACTGTGTGCGCCAAGGTCTTGCCAAGGAAAGTGATGGCACACTCAAACTGGGTAGCTGACTTGAATAAAATTCAACTGAATTGAATAAAGGAACAATTTACAAAGGGGGTGGGGCTTAATGAAGGCCACAAGGGGTAGTGCAGCTTCTCAGGGTTAGTATTTGCTGGGAGCCTTTGCCCTCCCAGGCTGAAAGGGGCAAGGAAAGAAGATGAACCCTGAACCTGGTGAGAGAGCTGTGTGAGTTGGTCCGATTACAAGAGCTGGCTGTTGGGAGAAAGACGCAGATAATCTGGGTGGACAGCAGGGGGCAGCAGGTAGGAGCCCTGGAGACTGACCTGGTGCCTCAGGTTGGCTGAACCCACCTGGAAGCTCACTGCAGTCCACACAGGCCAGTTTCCTTGGGGGTGGATAGGGTGGAAAAGGATCTGGAGAGGAAAACATTAGAAATCAACCGATGGCCACGTTATTTTTCTGTTTTGAGGGTTCAGGCATTCTTCAAGTAGTAGGCTGTCTCAGATCCATGGAATGCCTCGGTTACTAACTTTAGCCCTGCTCAGTGCTGTTTCTTCCAAGAAGCTTTCCTCCTAAGCCCAAGCAGGAGTCTTGCTATCTTCTGAATATCCCTAGCACTGTGTTTGTCCTAGTCATTAAACACAGCAGACATTGCTTTGGATTCAATGTGTGTGAAAACCTCTCTATTAAAATTGTAACTCTTAAGGCAGATTTGGTATCTTGCTCAAGTTGTTTTCTCCAAAGTGCCTTGCACTATGCCTTGTCTCAACTATTTTCATTAAAAGTATTTTGTTTTTGAAGAGGCTAGTCCCACAACAGGAAGAAAAATTATTCATGCCTCCTCAAGGATGACCAATGTTTGCCTCCAGTTTTCACTATCACTAAGATAGTCCCATCTCTACGTGGATGGAAAGGACAGCACTTTTCACATGATTCATGCCACCATCCTTCCATGCAGTGTCTACACAGCAGCCAGAGGAATCATAAACTCAGAATGGCATTGGGATGATTATCTTCCTAAATGGTACTGTTAGGATTGTTTCCCTTGCTCTGAAGTCGCTTGCTCTTTACCTGCTTCCTGCCTTAACACTTACTCCCAGATTCTCATTAGTTCTATCCTCCAGCTGAACTCCTTTTTCTTCATTGTTTTTGTATATTTTGGATCTTGATTTTGCTCTCAAACATATTATGTCTCCAATTTCTGTTTATTTGTAAATTTTATAAGAAGATAGTCAAATTTTCAATCCAAATGTTGGTGAAAACATCAGAATAGACAATTTATTACAGATTGAATTTGATCTATTAACCAATGCTATTTGTTATCCTTATTTTTCTAGCTACTAATTCATTCACTTGTAATGTTATCCATATTACATTTCTTCATGGAATTAGTAAGTACATAATGTAAAGTTTCAAAGGTCTTTCTGCAACCCCAATACAACATTTTGTGCTGGCCTGGTGATTAGAAAAGGATAATAGGTTAATTCTCATGAATTTTTCTTGCAAGGCCAGGCTGGCTCCTAGTCATTCACACTTAAAAATTTCACATACCCTGTTAATGATTTGGTTCAAGTTTATTTATTTTTTTGGTTGAAATAAACTATTTAAGTCTGTAGCTTCCAAAAGCTATATTTGGAAAATGGAACATTGGCTTGCTAATCTTCAGTCTTTTGCCATTCTTTTTTATTGAATAGTGTCTCAAAATGCTAATGTTTGTCTTGCATTGCACTTGTAAAACATTTCAGTATTGAGGGATAAAATTCATCCCAGATAGATTCGCTTGAACTGAGAGCAAGTAGAAAACAAAAACCAACAAATAAAAACAAAAACCCAAAAGCACACACACACACAAACTAAACTAAGCTGATGAGAGTTCTTCGACTCTCCTGTCACCAGTTTCTGATTTCAGTTCTATTTTTCGAATCATGTAAGCATTGAACTTACCCTCTGTTGGACTGGACAGTAGTATTTAAGTTAAGATAAAAAATTGGATGCTATCTAATATCCACTGTAAGGGGTGAGTAGCTATCAAATTTATGTGCTATGTTTAAGACTAGCTCTGAATTTGAAATTCTAATTATTTGAAGACCCCTTTACTTCCATTGATATTGAAGACATAGAATTGAATTTGTTTTTTAACAGAGGCACCTTATTAAAATCCACGCTTCTATGAAATGATGTCTTAGATTTATTGAAGAGGTAAAGGAGCTTCATGGTCTTCATGGTGATGTATTTCTTCTCTCATCTTAAGACATGAGAAAACAATGAATGAAGAGGAGTGCTACTCTGAACCCCACCTGACACCAATTCACTCTTCCCTACAGTATGTTTGTGACTTTATGTGAGGAATTAATAAGTGGACAGAAATAATAGCAAGCTAATATCACATATCTATTATGTTTCTCAAACAGGTTTGAAATAAATTTTGGAACTTGTGTATTTATTGTTTTAAAAATTTACTTATTTATTTTACTTTTTGCTCCCTTTGGCCCATTTTATCTCACCCCCACACGCCCATCTGGCAACCAATGATCTGTTCTCACTGAGGTTTTTTAAAGAATGACTTTATATATGAGAGATTGTATCACATTTGTCTTTACCTAGTGTAATGCCCTTGAGCTCCACCTGTATTGTTGCAAATGATGAGATTTCATTCTTTTTTTATGGCTGAATAATATTTCACACACACATATACATACATACGTACATACACATATCACATCTTATCTATTCATCTGTTGATGGAAACATAGGTTATTTCCATATATCCATACTTTGACTGTTATAAATAATGGTGCAATGAATATAAAGGTGCATATATTCTTTATCTTTCCCAGTTAGTGTTTTCATCTCCTTCAGATAAATACCTGAAAGTGGAATTGCTGGATCATATGACAGTTCTATTTTTAATTTTTTGAGGACCTTCCATACTATTTTCCACAGTGGCTGTGCCAATTTTCCCACAAAAAGCAAACCAAAAGTGTTCCCTTTTCTCCACAGCTTTCCAACACTTGTTATTTCTTGTCTTTTTGATAATTCTAACAGGTGTGAAATGATATCTCATTGCATTTTGATTTGCATTTCCTTGACAGTTAATGATGTTGAGAAACTTCTCATGTGCCTGCTGGCCATCTGTATGTCTTCTTTGGAAAAATGTCTATTCAGCTCCTCTGCCCGTTTTTTTTAATTGGATTTTTTTTGCTGTTAAGTTGTATGAGTTCTTTATGTACTTTGGATGTTAACCCTTTATCAGATATATGATTTGCAAATATTTTCTCCTACTCGGTATGTTGTCTTTTCATTTTGCTGATTGTTTCCTTTGATGTGCAGAAACTTTTTAGGTTGAAGTAGTTCCACTTGTTTATTTTTGCTTTTGTGGTCTTTACTTTTGGTGTCAGACCCAAAAAATCATCACCGAGATCTATGTCAAGGAGGTTACCACGTATATTTTCTTCTAGGGGTTTTATTGGTCAGGTCTTACAGTCAAGGCTTTAATCCATTTTGAGTTAGATTTTGTTACTGCCTGAAGGAAGTGGTCCAGTTTCACTCTTTTGCACATGGCTGTCCAGTGATCCCAACAGTGTTGATTTAAAAGATTATTATTTCCTTATTGTATATTCTTGACTCTTTTATTGTAAATTAATAGATCATATTTGTTTGGGTTTCTTACTGGGCTTTCTGTATAACATTGCATTGATCAATGTGTCTATTTTAATGCCAATATCATACTGTTTTAATCACTATAGCTTTGTAATAGAGTTTGAAATCAGAAAGTTTGATGCTTCCAGCTTTCTTCTTTCTCAAATTCCTTTGTCTATTTAGAGCCTTTATGTGTTTTTAAAAAGCTTATTCTATCTGTCTTAAAAAAAAAAGATGATTCTCCTTAAAACAAGGATGAAAGCAAAACAAAAGACCCACTAGGTCTCTCTGTTATTTGTTAGTAAAGTATTACAGTGTAATGGGCTTCCCAGGGGGCACTAATGGTAATCTGCCTGCCACTGCAGGAAGCGTAAGAGATGCATGTTTGATCCCTGGGTCAGGAGAAGTGGGAAATGGCACTCCACTCCAGTATTCTTGCCTGAAAGATTCCATGGGCGGAGGACCCTGGTGGGCTATAGTCCATGAAGTCAAAAAGAGTCAGACACAACTGAGCGATTGAGGACATATCCACACATGATATAATAGATGGTTCCAAGTAGTAAGCTTCTTGCTCTTTTGTTTTGCTGTGTGTATATTGTTTATTATCTCCTTGCCCCTCAGACAACAACAAGCCAGAAACTCCTACAATAAACTAAGCCAAAATAAAAATTGATAAAAAATCAAATTGAAAGCAGTCTCCTTGAACTGGAAACTCTGGTTCTGGGTAAAAAACACCAGGGCTGCTTCTAACCTGACTTTTGGCGTTCCCATGCCATTCAGCTATTTTTGTAGTGCTTATTCTGCTCTTTTTATGTTTATGCACCTTTAACATGTATTTAGATGACTTTTAAGTGTACTAATAATATTCTTCTTTTGTGGATTAAGAATAAACTGCTATCCCAAGATCTCAGATCTGTAGTGATAATAGCAACCATGAGCAGAGAGGCATTCTCTCAGGTCTATTTACCCAATATCAGTTTGACTTGATATTGTACCATTTATAGGTCATGAAATTAGCTACTTCCTTTTTAATTTTACCTCTCAACATTTGACTTTTGCTTTCCTCTTAGTTCAACACAATAAAATTCCAAGTCTTATTTTAAAGAGTCTTTCAGTTGTAACATCTAAGGAATTTAGCATAAAGAAAAATGTGCACAGAAAGGTTATATTATGCTATGCTCCTCCTTTTGTGTTTTGTTTATTGCTATGTTTGTGTATATGCTTTAAGTTTGGATCTTTGATCCAATTTTTTATTTTTGTAAGCAATGACCTTGATAAGGTAAACCAGTAGAGCTGTGCATTCATTAAAGATATTAAAACACAGCTGCTGAAAAGGAGTACTTGGTCTCCTCAACAATTCTACCTCAACATCCCACCTCGTGGGATGCAATTCCTGGAAACTACATTTATTTCTTATCAAATGAAAACTGAGGAATAATTTAACAATCTTTTCAACTATAAGAAACTCTTCTAAGTAGAGTGTGGTATTTGTTTATTGTCCATTTTCTGCTGAGGAAGGACAAAAAGAATTTATATTGAATTACACATGAAGGATGGAATAAGTCTCAACAGTGAATAAGTCTCAACAGTGAATGTTATTACATATTAGAAGGCTATTAGAAGGAAATTCTTTGAGCTTTTGGTGAAGTCAGGGGGAGAGATAAGGTAGAAGTTGGGTCATTGAGAAATAGCATCAGAAGTGAGACATTATATCTGATAATTTTCAGAGAGGCTTTCCCAATAGGATAAGATATTGATATATTAGATATATTGAAAGGAGTTTAGACTTTACTCTCTCTGGGAGTTCAAGGTGGATATTGGAGAGAGACTGGATAACAAACAGCATTTTAAGATCTTAGTTGATATTAGAGTTTTATGATAAATTAAGCCTTTTAACAATTCAGTTGCCAGGCTGTTTTACAGAAATCACCTTTTTCTGTTAAACCAAAGCATGGCAAAATTAGAACACTGTTATGTGGAAAGTTCTTTTGCATTTTGAGAAAGCTCTTTTTCTTTTTTTTTATTGCTAAATTTAGGCATTGGCATTTAGCAAGTAAAACTGGTTTGAATGTGATTTTCCAAGGTTGAAGGTGAATTTACTCTTTTCTTTTTTCATATTTAGTGTATTGATCTTGTATGTAAATTCCATAGATGGTTAGTGGTAAAGAGGACTACTTTGAGTAATCAGTGTGAATTTACTCATGAAATTTCTTCCACTCCACCCAAACTCCCTACTTCCTACTGTTTCATTTTGTAGAAGCTTAAGATTACTACATAGTAGTCACTGCTCATAACAGTGAGCAAATGATGTTGGACAGGACTTTCAACCTTGACTGAGAGCTGAGGTCCTTGGTTAGGTCCTCTAGCAGACCCCAGTTCAGATATCTGGGAGAACTTCTCGAGACCACTATCCTTCCTTGCCTCCTAATGGGTTTTAACCTTTTCTTGCGTTTTACTATTACAAAGAATATTCAATGAACATTTCCATGTACTATTTCAAGTATACATATCTGAAGAATAAATTCCTGGAAGTGAAAAATTTGAAAGTTAATGCATAGAAAATTTAATAGATAGTTCCAAGTTTTCCTATAAAATAAATTCAATGTTAAAGGGCTCCTGTTTTGAAGGATCTCTTTTAGTAGAAAGAATTTCACGGTCCCATATATGACATGATTATACTTACAGTTTTTTTTTTTTTTTTTTTGTCATGTAGTGATATCACTGCATTTAAAAAGTTTGAATTTTAGTTTTCAAAACAGCAGCATTCTATATTTGAAAAAACATGTCTGTGCGTGTATGCATGAGATGACTCAGTTGACAAATATGATTCAGTTGACAGGTAAAGTCTGGTTTATGTACTTCAGTGGTCTGCTGCACATAGTTTGGAATCATACTCTAGACCATGAGCTTAAGTAGACGCAGGCTTATGCTTTGGCCCCTATGGTATTTGGCACAAATTTTGCCCATTGCCCTGAATTTTGCACCTAAAAATATTAGTTGATTTGTATATTTTTCATGTTCACTATTTGAACTGGGATCTCCTGCATTGTAGGTGGATTCTTGAGCAGCTGAGCTACCAGGGAAGCCCAGATAAGCTTTTTACCCTCCTCCAGGGAATATTCCCAACTCAGGGTTGAACCCAGGCCTCCTGCATTGCGGGCGTGTCTTTACTGTCTGAGCCACCGGGGAAGCCCATGAACATTGGAGTGGGTAGCCTATCCCTTCTCCAGGGGCTCTTCCTGACCCAGGAATTGAGTCAGGGTCTCCTGCACTGCAGGCGGATTTTTACCAGCTGAGCTACCAGGGAACATTGTTCACTATTAGTTGCTTCAAACTAAGGTTTTTATCTTCTCAAATTCACCATGGGGGAGAAAAGCCAATTCTCACAGACAGCTTTCCCTTAGATCCATTCCCTAAAATGAGGCTTTTTGAGGTTTTCTAAGGATTATTTTTGTTCCTTTTATTTTATTTCAGTAGGAAAATAGGGAAAAATCCTCCCCCTTTCTGGTTGCCTCCAGTTAACTGACATCAGCATTGAGAGTAGCAATGAGTCTAAAAGGGCTAGGACGGGGGCTTGGACAGGAAGTGTCGGGGATTGGGGTTGAATTGCATGCCAATTGTCATGTGAAAATGTAAATCTGTGTTTTTTTTTTTTTTTTGCCATGTCTATTTACGAGTAGCCAGAAATCTGAGTTTTATGTTCCATTAAAAAAAAATCTAATTGAAAATAAAGTATGTCATGGACCAAACAAAGCAAATTTATGGGCTTTATTTGGTGTGTAGCTTGTAGGTTTATAACTTTTGTGCAAAGAGATCTTTATGCTCTGGCTTATATTTAATGCCATTTGACTTCTCTTTATTGTAAATAGCAATTCAAATCTCACTACCACTCTTTAATAATATCATGTCAAACATATGAAGGTTTATTTTTGACAGCTAGCTTCTATGTTCTGTTAGGACAGAAACTGAGACCACTTGGCTTATTGTTGTGTCTGGTTCTATTATAGTTAGTACTCAATATTTGTTGACTATCTTAATGTCAGAAAATTGGATTTCCAAATTTATTGGGTAAATACTGAGATAAGTGGCAATCATAATGTCTAGTAGAGAGTGACATACAAAATATAAAATCTCAAAAAGTTGATAGTATTTCATTTTATGCACTATTTGAATTTCTTTTTTTCTGTTTTTTCCTTTGTATTTTACTTTGCTTGTATTTCTTTATTTCCTTTAGTTTTTATAGGAGAGAAAAATATTGAACATGGGTTGCTTAGGGCCTTTCAGAACAATAATTTTTTAAAAAACGTTTTCTTTGTGCTCACAAAATATATGTCTTTTAAAAATGTGGACTTCAAATGTTCTGCCCCATTTATTGTAAACTACCCAGATGTCTTGGCAATTACAACATTTTTTATATCCAGCTTGCTTCTTGCTCTAAGAAATCACAAAAAAGAAATCTTTGGTAAAAAGTTTCTTCAATTTAGTTCTGAAAATGCGATCACCATTTATTCTCCTACCAAATCGTGCCACTTTCATGCTTCCTTATTTTCCTTTCTCAAAATCCAATTCAACTATTTGCTTGAAGGCACTCATTATACCTTCCTCATTATGATTTATTTTCCTTCCAGGAAGTGTGTTAGTCATTCAGGCCTGGACCATAGCTTACCAGGCTCCTCTATTCATGGAATTCTCCAGGCAATAATACTGGAGTGAGTTGCCATTCCCTTCTCCAGGGATCTTCCACATGCAGGGATTGAACCTGATCTCTCGCATTGTAGGCAGATTGCATTGCAGACAGACAGTAAAGATACCATCTGAGACTTGCGGGAAGCCAGGAAGGTGGCTGTCAAAGTGTGGTCCATAGAACCTCAAAGGTCCGTGAGCCTTGATTCAGGAAATCTATGAGATCAAAATTATTTTCATAATAATAGTTTTTTGGGGGCCTCTTTTATTATATTAACATTTGTACCAATAGTGCAAAGGCAAGGGTGACGGAAACCCTTGGAATTTAGCAGGAGTGAAGGCAGTAAGAATTTAAGACAACACTAAAATAAAGAAAGAATGTCCTTTCACTGCATATCATAGTACAGTGACTGTCCAAAGAAAATAAAAATTAAATAGAAAACCAACTTATTTATTTGACTACACTAGGTCAGCATGCGGGATCTTTAGTTGCAGCATATGGAATCTAGTACCCTGACCAGGGGGTTGAACCCAGGCTCCTTGCATTGGGAGTGTGAAGTCTTAGCCAGTGGATCACCAGGATCCCCCAAATACTTTTTTTTTTTTTGACTCATAAACTGAAGCCTTCAGAGGTGATTTGGAGTTGCCCATTGCTTAGATTAGGAAAGCAAGCTCATAGAGAAATAGTAGAATGGATAAGCAGTGCTTGGTGCAAGGGCTCAGTAAAGATTAGGGTTTAGTGCAAGAAAAACAATATACAGTTCAATTGTTTTTGGTAAATTTATAGAGCTATGTAGACATCACCACAAGCCATTTTTAGAACATTTCTGTTACTCCTCCAATTTTCCTCAATCTTGCTTGCCGTTAAGCCTAATTCTGGTCACCTCAGTTACGGGCAATTTCTGATCTGCTTTTTGCTTCTTTAAATTTGTCTTCTCAAAATATTTCGTATAAGTGGAATCTTGTAAGTAGTCTTTTATGTCTGGCTTCTGTCACTTAGTATGTTTGCAAGGCTCATCTGCATTGTGACATGTGTTAGTATTTCCTTGCTCCATTCTTTTTTGTTGTGAAACAATAGTCTTTCGTTTGTATATGCCGCATTTTATTTATCCCTTCCTCAATTAATGGATATTTGGATTGTTTCTAGATTTTGGTTCTTATGAGTAAGACGACTACATATATTTACAAGGTACTGTTTTAATTCCTTTGTTGATTTTTAAAATTCTGTTTTAAAGTATAATTTTCAGTTATCATACTTTCCATCTCCAGAATTTCCATTTAATTTCTAGTCTATATAATTTCTAGGTCTTCTTTGGGATTCTTTATTCATTGCAATCTCAGACTAGGTTTGTTGTGTATGGCCTTTATTATGTTGAGGCATATTCCTTCTATGTCCTCTTTCTGGAGAGTTTTTATCTTAAATGAGTACTGAATTTTGTCAAAAGCTTTTTCTGCATCTATTAAAATGATCATATTGTTTTTGTTCTTCAATTTGTTGATGTGGTGTATCACATTGATTCAGTTGCAGATATTGAAAAATCCTTGTATCTTTGGATGAATTCCACTTGATCATGGTGTATGATTTTAAAAAAAATGGGGTTTGATTCATATTGCTAATATTTTGTTGAGGGTTTTTGCATTTATGTTCATCAGTGATATTGGCCTCTAATTTTTTCTTTTGGGTGGTATCTTTGTCTGGTTTTGATATCATAGTGATGGTGGCCTCATAGTATGAATTTGGGAGTTTTCCTTCCTCTGAAATCTTTGGGAGCAGTTTCAGAAGGACAGGTGTTAGCTCTTCTCTAAATGTTTAATAGAATTTACCTGTAAAGCTATTAGGTCCTGGACTTTTGTTTTCTGGAAGTTTTAAAGTCACAGTTTCAATTTCAGTGCTTGTGATTGGTCTGTTCATATTTTCTGTTTCCTCCTGGTTCAATCTTGGGAGAGTGCACCTTTCTAAGAATTTGTCCATTTCTTCCATGTTGTCAATTTTATTGGCATATGATTGCCTGTAGTAGTCTCTTACAATTCTTTGTATTTCTGTGGTGTCAATGGTAACTTCTCCTTTCTCGTTTCTAATTTTACTGATTTGAGTCTTCTCTTTTTTTTTTCTTGATGAATCTGGCTAAAGGCATATCAATTTTATCAGCTTTTAGTTTCATTGGTCTCTGCTCTTTTTTCCTGTCTCTATTTCATTTATTTCTGCTCTGATCTTCATGATTTCTTTCCTTCTATTAACTTTAGGTTTTGTTTGCTTTTCTTTCTCTAGTTGCTTTAGGTGTTTAAGACTAGGTTGTTCATTTGAGATTTTACTTGTTTCCTGAGGTTGTAAACTTCCCTCTTGGAACTGTATTTATCACATTTCATAGGTTTTGGATTGTTGTGCTTTAATTAAATTTCATTTGTCTCTATGTATTTTTGATTTTCCCTTTGATTTCTTCTGTGATCCATTGGTTGTTTAGTAGCATAATGTTTAGCCTCCACATATTTGTGTTTTTATAGTTTTTTGTCTTGTTTCCTTTTCCTTATTTCTAATCTCATAGTGTTGTGGTCAGGCAAGATGCTTGCTATGATTTCAATTTTCTTAAATTTTCCAAGGCTTGCTTTGTGTTCCAGTACATGGTCAATCCTGGAGAATGGACCCTGTGTACTTGAGAAGAATGTGTATTCTGCTGATTTTAGATGGAATGCTCTATAAACATCAGTTGAGTCCATCTGATCTAATGTGTTATTTACGGACTGTGTTTCCTTATTGATTTTCTATTGAGATGATCTGTCCACTGATGAAAATGGATTTTAAAGTCCCGTCTATTATTGTGTTACCATTGATTTCTCCCTTTATGGCTGTTAGTGTTTGCCTTTTATATTGAGGTGCTCCTATATTGGGTACATATATGTTTATAAATGTTATATCTTCTTGAATTGATGTCTTGATCATTATGTAGTGTCTTTCTCTGTCTCTTCAGAGAGTTCAGTTCAATCAAGCATGTCTGACTTTTTGCAACCCTGTGGACTGCAGGGTGCCAGGCTTCCCTGTCCATCACCAACTCCCAGAGCTTGCTCAAATTCAAGTGCATTGAGCTGGTGATGCCATCCAACCACCTCATCCTCTGTCGTCTCCTTCTCCTCCTGCCTTCAATCTTTCCCAGCACCAGGGTCTTTTCCAGTGAGTCAGTTCTTCGCATCAGGTGACCAAAGTATTGGAGCTTCAGCTTCAGCATCAGTACTTCTCTGTCTCTTATAACACCCTTTATTTTAAAGTCTGTTTTGTCTGATATGAGTGTTGCTGCTCTGGCTTTCTTTTGATTTACATTTTCATGGAATACATTCTTTCATTCCCTCACTTTCAGTCTGTATGTTTTCCTAGGTCTGAGGTGGATCTTTTGTAAACAACATACATATGGGCCTTGTTTTTGTATCCATTCAGCCAGTCTGGAGCATTTAATCCATTTATATTTAGGGAAATTATCATGATGTATGTTTCTATTATCATTTTCTTATTTATTTGCCATTTTCCTAATTATTTTAGGTAAAAATATTTGGCTTAATTTTTGGTAGGTCTTTTTTCATGCTTTCCTCTTTTGTCCTCTACTCTTTGGCTTGATGACTGTCTTCAGTGTTGTGTTTTATTTGCTTTTTCTTTTTTTGTGTATCTGTTTTGGTTTTTGGATTTGCTGTTCCCATGAGGTTTTAATATAACAGTCTGTATATGGATAACATTGTTTTAAGTTGCTGGTCTCTTTCCCACCTAGAGGAGTTCTTATAACATTTGTTGCAAAGCTGGTCTGGTGGTGTTGAATTCTTTTAGCTTTTGCTTGTCTGTAAAGCTTTTGATTTCATTTCTCTGTTGAATTTGAATGAAAATCTTGCTGGATAGAGTATTCTCTGTTATAGGTTCTTTTTTTTTTTTATCACTTTAAATATATCTTGCCACTTCTTTCTGGCCTACAGAGTTTCTGATTAGAAATCAGCTTATAACCTTATGGGAGTTCCCTTGTATATTACTTGTCATTTTTCCCTTGTTACTTTTAATATTTTTTCTTTGTCTTTAATTTTTTGCCAGTTAGATTACTATGTGTCTTGGTGTGTTCCTCCTTGGATTTATTCTGCCTGGGATTCTCTGCATTTTTCCTCATCTGGATGACTGTTTCCTTTACCATGTTACAGAAATTTTCAGCTATTTTCTCTTCAAATATTTTCTCAGGTCCTTTCTCTCACTCTTCTCCTTCTGGAACCCCTATCATGTTAATGTTGGTGTGTTCAATGTTGCCCGAGAGGTCTCATAGACTGTCTTCATTTCAACTCATTCTTTTTTCTTTATTCTGTTCTGCAGGAGTGAGTTCCGCCATCTGTCTTCTGGGTCACTTTTCCATTCTTCTACCTCAGTTATTCTGCTACTGATACTTCTAGTGTATTTCTCATCTCAGTTATTGTATTGTTCATCTCTGTTTGTTTGCTCTTTAATTCTTCTCGGTCTTTGTTAAACATTTTTGCATCTTCTGGATACTTGCCTCCATCCTTTTCCCAAGACTGTGGATCATCTTCACTATCATTATTCTGAATTATTTTTCCAGAAGGTTTACTATCTCCCCTTCATTTAGTTGTTTTTCTGGGAGAGACTGAGAAACTTGGTTAACACCAAAGCCATAATTTCCATTTATAGAAACAGAGCCAGTTTTTTTCAGGTAATCCTTTTGTGGACGTAAATGGAATTCCCTTTGAAGATTATTCATACTATACCACATAGATGCAAGAAAAACCTCTATTAATCTGAAGAAATGACAGCTACTAGTATTTATAATTAATAGTAGAAAGATAATTAGCCCTACACAGAATAATATGTATGTTCTATATCACAGTATTATTGTGTATTTTTAGCAGGGCATTGTATTTGTAGATTGATTAAATGCATTCATTGTTAGAAATTTCCTGGGTACAGATATAAAAATTACTTGGCATATATTTTATAAAATACAATGAACAGTTTTATTTTTAATTCATATAAATGATAGAACCCATAGTTATTTTGATTATAATTTTACAAAGAGTCCAGTTTGTTTAGGTATTATTACTACAGAAACATTTGTAATTACTTTTTCAGGTTTCAGAAGAAATTATTTTTCAAAGAATTAAATAATTTATATTTTCAATACCCTGTAAAATGTAATAGTGACTTCAAGGAAACAGACTTGTTTCCTCTCTTATTTGGTGTTTTAAAAACTACTTGTATATTTATTATTTCTTGCAGGATCAATTGTACAACCATTTGAATAATTTAGATCTTTTCAAACTTTACTTCTGAATATACTAGTTGATTGAAATAAAGACTCTCCCATGACTTTATCTAAACAACAGCTTTAGTTCTATTTTATATGATACTATGTCTCACATCGAGTAAGTATTCAATAAACGTTTGCTGAATTGATTAATGAATACTTGTTCTTGCCAATGTTAACAGTCTAGAAATTATAAGCAAGCATGAATATTGTTATTTTCATTGAATGAAATCTCTCCTCAGATCCTTGGAGTCAATATTTTCTTTGATTTAGGAGACAAATTAAAGAATGACATTTTAAAAGTCTCCAGATACAGCCCTACTAGTGCAAGATGTTGAAGGTCAGTCCCAAGTCTATCTTAACTTCTTGCAGGGCAGCTCTGTTCTGCGAGGTGGCCCAGGGATATTAAGTAACCCTATCGTGATGCTTTGCCATCCCTTAAAGCAATGCTCTTTAAACTTCGTGGGTATATAAACCATATAAAAATCTTATTAAAATGCAAATTATGTCATTTATTAACCAACTATAGGCCTGATATTCTTTGTTTTGTCAGGTACTTTATGCTTGTCTTAATGCAAACTGAGAGCCTGGTGAAGCTTATTATTTCAATTTATTTGCTTAAAATATGAATAATAAATAAAGCATAAATAGTTACATTTATTTCTCTCAGAGGCACAGTTCAGTCCTTGTGTTGATTATGAAGCACTATATTGTCTCATTTGGATACTGTGGGAATCATTGAATGCCATTAATGATTGGTGAATCTAGTCTGTGTGCTGTCCTTTAGGGCCTGTTAGAATAGGCTTGTATACTAGCTCAAATCACCCTTTGTAGTTTATTTATTAAACTGAACTGTATTCTTCCATAGTTCAAAGCCTTGATATTTTTCAGATATCTTTGCTTCCATAATAATCTTCTTCCATACTCTGAGCTAACTGCTACATTCATTGTTGCTTCATTTCTGCTGACTTTAAATTGTTGATGTCTGCCAAATTTTATAACTTCCTGGAGTAGAAAGGGAAATTAAACATGAACCATAGTGCACTTGAACAAAATACATACTACAGTTAGAGGCTGAGTGAATAAATACATGCTGAAAATGCTCTTAGTATTGTCTCTTATTAAGAGTCTTTGGTTTATCTGATTTCACATATTTTTATTTTAACATACCATATTCTTTAAAAAGGTGGATTGTTTTTATTATCACAGGCATTTGATAGTAGAAAAATGACCCTTGCACAGAGAGTTATAGTAGTTGGCCAGGTAGATTATAGGATGACAATTGCTTCTAGACTATAATACAATAGACTTGTAAAGGTAAATAGGAGACAAACTTGTGTAGATGGTTATACTATTTTCCAAATATATATATATGTGTGTATATAATATAAGCATATTGTATCACATAATATAATCATATACCTCTATATAATATTTATATGACCAGTTAAATTGGTAAAGGAATGGAATCAGAATGAAATTTTATTTTTGTCTCCTTCAGCCCCTTTAAAATTAATTTAGTGTGGAAAGTTTCTTACCCTAAATGTAAACTTAAAAATGAATTCTCTAAATTACAAAACACAGTATTGATTTAGAATACAGGATGTGAAGTTTTAATGATCCAAACTCCAAACTTCTAGATCAAATCTTCTCTCCTCTTTCAGCCAGCACAGTATTCAGGTGGGCTCCCTGTTTTTGGAAAGAGTATATGGATAGCTTCTCCTCCTCCTGCTCTTGGTCTGATGTTTCCTGACCTGATGTCAAGCCTTCTGTAACTGTGCACATGGGAGAAAGGAAAGAAAAGGGGATAAGAAAGTCCTCAGTGGAATCCTTAGTGCTGTAAGCTGGCTTTGGCTCCTGGGTGGGCAGATGACTGACTTATGACTCTTATGGAGTATCTTGGTGGATTCCTCAGATCCTTATATCTGAGACTTCTTGATGCCATGCCTCAGCAGGCACATTGCTCTTTCTGTGTGATCTTCTGAGATGTTTCCACCAATCCCTAGGAATTCTAAGTCCACTTTCAACTTTTCATTGCTGGAATCCCTTCACCCTTCTAGAGACCCAAGACAATTCCAATCCCTGCACTTTTTTACATAGGAAATTTTCACTTATCTTTAAACCTGAGCAACTCAGAGAAGAAGTCTAGGCTGAGTGTCATGCAGCTGGGGACCACCTGGTTCCTCCTGAGCATTCAGCCTTTGTACCCTCCAAGGGAATGTCAGGCTCCAGCCCACCACATTCCCATTTTGGGGCTGCATATTACACTCTCTTATTAGCTCTCTTGAAGCTCGGGTTCCTTCCTTCATCATTGAGCTTTAGGTGTAGGATGAGCATTCCCAATGCTTCTCTGTTGGGTATCAATATCTCAGAGATGGGGATGTCCAATATCTCAGTAACTCCCGAAATCTTTCTTTGAAAGTTTTCCTCTCTCCTGTTTGGGTTTCATTTTTGCATCCCTGATGTGGTTAAAAATTCTGAAAGCCCTGGGAGACTCCTCCCTCTTCTACTTTTTAAAAATTAAAAAGTCCAGTTGAGTCTGGCGCTTCTCTCTGGTATGCAAGATCAATCATGTTTTGGTCTTGACTGAAATTCAACTTTAGGGAACATAACACAAAAACAGAAGCTTTTGCCTCAAAATACTAACATTGGCTGTGAAGAGGTGGTAAGATGAGGTTACAAGTGTTTTAGTTTGAACTTGTATGTATTTTCTCACTTTCTGTGACTATATCCCTTTTCTAACTTAAAATATACTATTGAAAAGCAACATATTTTTACTTTCTGGCTTTTAAAATCTAGCAGTAAATTAGTTGTTTTTATCACTAGCTTGGTTCTTATTTCTTCGTTCACTCCCTAAATACTGCCCTAATTTATGATATAATTAGGGAAATATGCATAAATGCCATGTTTTTAAAGAGTCAGTTTAATATTCAAAAGAGACAGTGAAAAGCTTAGAATTTTATAAGTATAAAATGGCTTTTCTTGTTGAAGACAAATATTGCCTGATTTAATGAAAGTTCTAAAAGCTCTGTGTAATCCTAGGTTTGTCTCTATCTAGGGATCCCTTTTCCAATTTATAAAAAATGTAAAAAGAATAATCCCTTCTCCCCTTGTAAGTAGCAACCCATCAAATTTCCCCATGGTTAGGGGAGATGATGGAGAACGGAATAGGGTATATACAGAATAAATGAAGTCATCTTAGCTGACAGGTGCAGTATAGCTTGGCAACCTGGAAACAAGTGACACTTGGAAATAGAGGCAAGGAGACATTGGTGTCAAAACTCACTTGGTGCCGTGTATTCTCTAACCCCTGGAATAGAGGTTAGGATCAGAACTCCAGTCCATAGGTAGGTCCTTAGAAAGAATATAGTATTCAGGCCCCTGGTTTTGGAAATAATGTTGTTCTGGGTATTTTATAGAATCAAAATTCTAATTCACTTAATATGTAGAATAAGGAGAGTCTTTTCAGTATTTAGTACCAGTGAAAAAACTGGTATGAAGCAGAGTCAAGGGCTCAAAAATAGAATAAGAGAATAGTCTCGTTGTTTAACTTCAAATACAAGATCAGAGATGGACCAGAAGAAGGATTATAGATGTGAGGATTATAGATGCTGAATCCTGAGTATTAGATTAGGGTTCCTTAGATTTTATCTGCAGGAGGTTAGATTAAGTTTGGAGTGGGGATGGTGGTGAGAGGTTTGAGCTTACAGAATGGAGGAAGTGTGACAGTAGATGCTAGGGCTTAAAGGCATTAAGGTTTGGGTTTCTTCTATGAAACTCCTAGAGGAAAACATAGGCAACACACTCTCTGACATAAATCACAGCAGGATCCTCTATGATCCACCTTCCAGAGTTATGGAAATAAAAATAAACAAGTGAGACTTAATTAAACTTAAAAGCTTTTGCACAATGAAGGAAACTATAAGCAAGGTGAAAAGACAGCCTTCAGAATGGGAGAAAATAATAGCAAATGAAACAACTGACAAAGAATTAATCTCAAAAATATATAAGCAGCTTCTGCAGCTCAATTCCAGAAAAATAAATGACCCAATCAAAAAATGGGCCAAAGACCTAAACAGACATTTCTCCAAAGAAGACATACAGATGGCTAACAAACTCATGAAAAGATGCTTAACATCACTCATTATCAGAGAAATGCAAATCAAAACCACAATGAGGTACCATCTCAAGCCGGTCAGAATGGCTGTGATCCAAAAGTCTACAAGCAATAAATGCTGGAGAGCGTGCAGAGAAAAGGGAATCCTCTTACACTGTTGGTGGGAATGAAAACCAGTACAGTCACTCTGGAGAACAGTGTGGAGATTCCTTAAAAACTGGAAATAGAACTGCCATACGACCCAGTAATCCCACTGCTGGGCACACTGAGGAAACCAGAATTGAAGGAAACACACGCACCCCAATGTTCATCGCAGCACTGTTTATAATAGCCAGGACATGGAAGCAACCTAGATGTCCACTGGCAGACGAATGGATAAGAAAGCTGTGGTACATACACGCAGTGGAATATTACTCAGCCATTAAAAAGAATGCATTTGAATCAGTTCTAATGAGGTGGATGAAACTGGAGGCTATTATACAGAGTGAAGTAAGTCAGAAAGAAAAACACCAATACAGTATATTAACGCATATATATGGAATTTAGAAAGATGGTAATGATAACCCTATATACGAGACAGCAAAAGAGACAGATGTAAAGAACAGTCTTTTGTACTCTGTGGGAGAAGGCGAGGGTGGGATGATTTGAGATAATAGCATTGACACATGTATATTACCATATGTGAAAGAGATCGCCAGTCGAGGTTCGATGCATGAGACAGGGTGCTCAGGGCTGGGATGGGGAGGGAGGTGGGAAGGGGGTTCAGGATGGGGGACACATGTACACCCATGGCTGATTCATGTCAGTGTATGGCAAAAACCACTACAATATTGTAAAGTAATTAGTCTCCAATCAAAATAAATTAATTAAAAAAAGAAATAAAAAAAAAGGTTTGTGTTTCTTCATATAATCTTGAAATTACTTACATTTGAACCATTTGAAGGCTTTCTGAATGTGGATTTTCAGACTTTCTGAATGAGTGTCTGAGTGTATTTCAAGGAAATGTGCATGGCTGTGAAGTATCTTACGTGTGATTCTTATGTGCTCTGGAGTCTGAGAAGTATTCTAACAGGGGCTGCCAGTCTCCTCAAGATGAGCTTTTGGTTTGACTGTCTTTTGCTTTCAGCTCTGTTGATATTCCCTTTTTTTAACATGCAGCTCAAATATTGTCTTATTTTAAGCTATTCTTAATGTTTCTAAATGAAATGAATTATATACAAAGCCTTGATGCCTTCATGGCATTTTTTCTTACTATGTTTTGGGGTAATATGGCACAGTGGTTGTATGTGTGGCTCTGCGTCATTTGGGGATGGGAAGAATGCACTGTGGTCCATAGTCAGTCAGCCTGGATTTAAGACCCAACTCCACCTCTCACCCTCTGTGTAATTTTAATCAATTGCTTTTTTTTTTTTTTTTAAGCTTCACTTTTCTTCTCTGTAAAATGGTTGTGAGAATTGTTGTGAGAATTAAATGAGTAAGTATAGCACTTAATAGAATGTGGCATAGTCTATCTAGATGGTTCAAGGAATTTTTGCTATTGTTATTTGCTGGCGGAAGTTAGCATGTCGTATTAATTTCTGTCAAGCATTCACTACAGAATTAGGCACTCAAGAAAACTACTGAAATTGAATTGAATTCATCTCACAAGCAATTTTAAGGTTAAATAAGACAGTGTCTAAGTGGAAAAGACTCGGTTCTCTGGAAAAAAATACCTGCAACTGTTCAATGCAATATTTATGCTTTTGGATTTGAGAGCATGAAAGGTTTTAAAGATACCAGGAAGAGAAAGCAGGACAAAAAGTTGTCAAAGTTTTCCAGAATAACTCTGCAGTGTGTTCAGTATGCTTGTGATGTATGTCTTATAGAATGCAACTGCTGCTGCTGCTAAGTCGCTTCGGTCGTGTCCGACTCTGTGCGACCCCATAGACTGCAGCCCTCCAGGCTCCGCTGTCCCTGGGATTCTCCAGGCAAGAACACTGGAGTGGGTTGCCATTTCCTTCTCCAATGCATGAAAGTGAAAAGTGAAAGTGAAGTCGCTCAGTCGTGCCCGACTCCCAGCAACCCTATGGACTGCAGCCTACCAGGCTCCTCCGTCCATGGGACTCTCCAGGCCAGAGTACTGGAGTGGGGTGCCATTGCCTTCTCCATAGAATGCAACTGCTCCTTGTTAAATGACCTATGCCTTTCCTGATTTTTCAGTAGTATGCTTATTTAGAAGTATAGCAGTTAATTGAATTCAGAACTATCAAGCAATACCCTATTTCCCATTTGACTTCTAGAATACTTATGTATGAGACCTCAATTTTCAAATAAGAGACATTCAGTGAATAGTAATAACAATACATAGAAAATCTATAAGATGTGTGAGATATGCCTGATAATCAGATCTAAGAGTATAAAAATAGAAGAAGTTTTTATTTTCTGTTCATTTACTTACTATATTCCTGCCCTTTTCCACAAAGGATTTACAGTCACTAAATAGATACTTTGAAAAAAGGTCATCTTTTCCAAACCCCTAAAACTCAGTTTCCATTTATATTTTCCAAATTGGGTTACTCAAAGCTCAGTATGCAAATTTCTTTGCTTCTTAGGCTCATGTTTATTGTGACTTGTCAAAAAGCTGAATAGAGGAAAAATTTCATGTAATTATAATTATGTAATTATATGGATAAGTATATAAAATATATAAATATATTCTTCAGTAAAAGACAAAGGCTATTATTTTCAACAATAAAAATATGTATGACTTTTTCAGTCAGTCAAGAATTATTGGATAGTACTTTCCTGGTGGTCCAGTGGTTAAGAATCTGCCTTGAGATGCAGGGGACAATGTTTTGATCCCTGATCAGGAAACTAAGATACCACATTCCATGGAACTACTGAGCCTGTGCACTGTAACCATAAACCCATGCACCGTAACTAGAGTCTGTGCTCCACGTGATGCAATTGAAGATCCTGTGTGCTGCAACTAAGATCTGATGCAGCCAAAAAAAACAAAAAATTGGGTGATCAGTTTCAGAGGATCAGTGGATAATTTTGATTGTAAATAAGTGATTCAGTTGGCAGTAACTGTTCACTTCAAAATTTGGAAAAGATTTTTATATTATTTAAAATATTCTCTTTGCATCATGGATAATATACTTTGACAAGGATTGTGAGTGCAAGCACTTGAATTCTTATAATAAAAATTTCTTTTCAGATTAAGTTTTAAGACTTTAGGACACAATCTAGTAAAGTGTATTAATGAAACTATTAGTTTATGCTGCAGTATGCAGTTGTAGGGGTTCTGGCTTGCAGCAGAGGACTTGCCTTATCAGGATTTTTCTTTTATCCTACAACAATCCCCAAAGATAATTCTCTTCAGAGAAATGTCAAAACCATGTTTCAGTGTAAAATGCCAGTATTCCCATTTCTAGCTTCTAGTCATAGTGTAGTAACAAAGACCATATTTATGCTCCTGCCTCTAACAATTAAAAAAATGGACAAAACATATAAAACAAAAAATTTCACATTAGCATATAGTCAGCAAAGGCTAATCTTTGAGGGAAGGAAAACAATTAGATGAGCCTTTGCTTCCTCATGTTATTGTCTGGAGAGAGCTTACTGTCTGTGGAGTAGTATAGGTAAACCAACATAGAACCTGGAGATGTCTCTGAGTTGAGGAAACAGGGTTGAAAAATTGCTGAATAGCAACACAGCTAGAATTCACATGATGGAATACCAGGAAAGAGGGAGTTACTCCGTTGTATATTCTAGAGATTTGTTTTCTAGAGGATTTATTTTTCTTGAGTGTTCAGCTGAGTTTTGAGTATTACATATGTGTGAGGAAATTTCTATCTACTGGAAAGAAGTTAGTGGAGAAATCTGTAGAGGTCCCAGAGAGATGGAATAGTTTGTATTCTCACCAGCCAGAGTGGAAAGATAAATCAGTGAAAGTACTCAGAAGAGTAATGCATCAGTAGGTACTAAAAACTGTACTGTTCTTCCCCAGTAAAGCCTGAAAGCAAGCCTCACAGGGATAAAATTTTCCAAATAACTTTTATTAGAATAAAACCTAAGAATATACAGTAGTTGACAAAGTAATATTCATAATATCTGGCTTGCAAAAGAAGCAGAAATATATGACACACAATGAAGAGAAAAATCAACAACAGAAATGGACCTGAGTTATCATATGATCGTGCAGTCCCAGTCTTGGGCATATATTTGGAGAAAACTCTAATTCAAAAAGATACATGTACCCCAGTGTACAATAGCCAAGATCTAAATGTCCATTGACAGATGCCTGGATAAAGATATATACATATATATATGTATGTATGTATTTATACACACACACACATACACACACAATGGAATATGACTCAGCCAGAAAGCAGAATGAAATAATGCCATTTGCAGCAACCTGGATGAACCTAGAGATTATCATATGAAGTGAAGTTAGTCAAATAAAGAAAGACAAATATCATATGATGTCCCTTATATGCGGAATCTAAGTTCAGTTCAGTCCCTCCGACTCTTTGCGACCCCATGAACTGCAGTACGCCAGGCCTCCCTATTCATCACCAACTCCCAGAGTTTACTCAAACTCATGTCCATTGAATTGGTGATGCCATCCAGCCATCTCATCCTCTGTTGTCCCCTTCTCCTCCTGCCTTCAATCTTTCCCAGCACTAGGTCTTCTCAGGTGAGGCAGTTCTTCGCATCAGGTGGTCAAAGTATTAGAGTTTCAGCTTCAGCATCAGGCCTTCCGATGACTATTCAGAACTGATTCCCTTTAGGATGGACTGGTTGGCTCTCCTTGCAGTCCAAGGGACTCTCAAGAGTCTTCTCCAACATCACGGTTCAAAAGCATCAATTCTTCAGCGTTCAGCTTTCTTTATAGTCCAACTCTCACATCCATACATGACTACAGGAAAAACCAAGACTAGATAGACCTTTGTTGGCAAAGCAATGTCTCTGCTTTTTAATATGCTATCTAGATTGGTCATAACTTTTCTTCCAAGGAGTAAGTGTCTTTTAATTTCATGGCTGCAGTCACCATCTGCAGTGGTTTTGGAGCCCCCCGAAATAAAGTCTGCCACTGTTTCCACTGTTTCCCTATCTATTTGCCATGAAGTGAGGGGACTGGAAATGAACAGAGATCATTCTGTCGTTTTTGAGATTGCATCCAAGTACTGCATTTCAGACTCTTTTGTTGACCATGATGGCTACTCCCTTTCTTCTAAGGGATTCCTGCCCACAGTAGTAGATATAATGGTCATCTGAGTTAAATTCACCCATTCCAGTCCATTTTAGTTCTCTGATTCCTAGAATGTCGATGTTCACTCTTGCCATTTCCTGCTTTACCACTTCCAATTTGCCTTGATTCATGGACCTAACATTCCAGGTTCCTATGCAATATTGCTCTTTACAGCATCGGACCTTGCTTCTATCACCAGTCACATCCACAACTGGGTATTGTTTTTGCTTTGGCTCCATCCCTTCATTCTTTTTAGAGTTATTTCTCCACTGATCTCCAGTAGCATATTGGGCACCTACCGACCTGGGGAATTCTGAAAGAGATGGGAATACCAGACCACCTGACCTGCCTCTTGAGATACCTGTATGCAGGTCAGGAAGCAACAGTTAGAACTGGACATGGAACAAGACTGGTTCCAAATAGGAAAAGAAGTACATCTAGGCTGAATATTTTCACCCTGCTTATTTAACTTATATGCAGAGTACATCATGAAAAATGCTGGGCTGGAGGAAGCATAAGCTGGAATCAAGATTGCTGGGAGAAATATCAATAACCTCAGATATGCAGATGACACCACCTTCATGGCAGAAGTGAAGAAGAACTAAAGAGCCTCTTGATGAAAGTGAAAGAGGAGAGTGAAAAAGTTGGCTTAAAGCTCAACATTCAGAAAACGAAGATCATGGCATCTGGTCCCATCACTTCATGGCAAATAGATGGGGAAACAGTGGAAACAGTGGCTGACTTTAATTTTTTTGGGGGGGCTCCAAAATCAATGTAGATGGTGATTGCAGCCATGAAATTAAAAGCCACTTACTCCTTGGAAGGAAAGTTATGACCAACCTAGATAGCATATTGAAAAGCAGAGATATTACTTTGCCAACAAAGGTCCGTCTAGTCAAGGCTATGGTTTTTCCAGTAGTCATGTATGGATGTGAGAGTTGGACTGTGAAGAAAGCTGAGCACCGAAGAATTGATGCTTTTGAACTGTGGTGTTGGAGGAGACTGGTGAGAGTCCCTTGGACTACAAGGAGATCCAACCAGTCCATCCTAAAGGAGATCAGTCCTGGGTATTCATTGGAAGGACTGATGCTGAAGCTGAAACTCCAATACTTTGGCCACCTCATGTGAAGAGTTGACTCATTGGAAAAGACTCTGATGCTGGGAGGGATTGGGGGCAGGAGGAGAAGGGGACGACAGAGGATGAGATGGCTGGAACTCCGGGAGATGGTGATGGACAGGGAGGCCTGGCATGCTGCGGTTCATGGAGTCATAAAGAGTTGGACATGACTGAGCAACTGACCTGAACTGAACTGATGGGACTGGATGCCATGATCTTATTTTTCTGAATGTTGAGCTTTAAGCCAACTTTTTCCATTCTCCTCTTTCACTTTCATCAAGAGGTTCTTTAGTTCTTCTTCACTTTCTGCCATAAGGGTGGTGTCATCTGCATATCTGAGGTTATTGATATTGATATTATTGAAATGTGGAATCTAAACTATGATACAAATGAACTTATCTTTGAAAGAGAAATAGACTCACATACATAGAAAATGAAAACAAATGTATGATTACCAAAGGGGATATTGGGAAGGTGGGTTGATAAATAAACTAGGAGCTTGGAATTAACAGATACACATTACTGTATATAAGAGAGGTAAACAACAAGTATAGCTCAAGGAGTTACATTCAGTATCTTGTAATAACCCATAGTGGAAAAGAATCTGAAAAAGAATGTGTGTGTGTGTGTGTGTGTGTGTGTGTGTGTGTGTGTGTATGTGTGTGTAACTGACTCACTTTGCTGTACCCTTGTAAATACCAACATTGTAAACTAACTATGAAGTGAAGTGTTAGTCAGTCACTCAGTTGTGTCTGACCCTTTGTGACCCCATGTATTGTAGCCCAGCAGGCTTCTCTGTCCATGGAATTCTCCAGGCAAGAATACTGGGGTGGGTTGCCATCCTGTTCTCCAGGGGATCTTCCTGACCCAGAAATCAAACCCAGGTCTCCCAGATTGCAAATTCTTTACTGACTGAGCCAGCAGGGAAGCCAAAACGAACTATACTTCAATTAAAACATTAAATTAAAAAAAAAAGTACCCAGAAGTGACTCAGATGATAAAATTAATAGACAAGAACATTAAAACCATATTAAAACTCTATTCTATATAATCAAGAAAGTGAAAAGTAGGAGAGAAAGAGCATGTTAAGAAATAAACATGTAAAAGAGGAACCATCACACTTCCAGAGATTAAAAAACACGTGGTCTGAGAGGTATGCAGTAGATGGAATTAGCAGTAGACTGGACACTACAGAAGAAAAGATGAATGAATTGAAGACATTGCAGTAGAAACGATCCAACTTTATACAGAAAGAAATGTCTGGAAAAAAGTAAACAAAGTATCAGTGAACTGCAGAACAACTTTAGATGGCCTAATGCATGGGAAATTAGAATCCTGAAAAGAAAAGAGGGTGAGAGGCCAGGACAGAAAAAGCATTTCTAGAAATAATTGCTGAAAGTTTTATCAAATGATAAAAACTACGGATCCAGAAAATTTAACAAATCCCAAGTACAAGAATCATGAAGAAAATTCCTCTCCAGGGCACATCAAAATCAATATGTTTAAAAGCTATGATGAAGTAAAACTCTGAAAGCAACCAGAGTGTGTGAGAGAAAACACACTAGATACAGAGAAATGAAGTAAAGGCTGATAGTGATTTTGAATCAGAAATAATTCAAAGTGGAAGACAGTGTAATGACATCTTTTACTGAAAGAAAGTCTATAGACCCAGATTTTATATACTCAGCAAAAGTAGAATTTAAAAACAAACACAAATTAAAGATATCTTCAGACATGAAAACTGAGTGAATTTAACATTATCAAAATTGCATTATAAAGAAAAGTTAGTGTTGTGCTTCACAGACAGAAGGAAAAGATACCAGGGAGGAGCTCAGAATCCTACACAAAAACATGACGAATATATTCAAAATGACAAATATACAGATAAAAAAAAGGCAAAGGGAAATCTCAAATACTATTCTTGGAAGGGCAAAATGTTTTATTAACTGATTTGTTGTATTTTTTAGATTCCCTATATAAGTCAGTATGAAAGAAAAGTATATATATATTTTTTTTAATCAAAGAAGACATGTATTATTGAAAAGAACTTGATTAGTTAAATGGAAATGTTTAGTGGAAGTATGGATATTTATTATCAAGCATCCTGTTATTTAAATGGGCACATTTACTGTTCTTTTTCTCCACTGAAGAAAATATTGAGGATATGAGCCTCATACAAAAAAAATGCATGTTAAATATGTGTTAGTCACTCAGTCATGTCCAACTCTTTGTGACCCCCTGGACTGTAGCCTCCCAGGCTCCTCTGTCCATGGAATTTTCCAGACAAGTTGGAGTGAGTTGTCATTTCCTCCTCTTGGGTATCTTCCTGACCCAGGGATTGAACCTGGATCTCCCACATTATAGGCAGATTCTTTACTGTCTGAGTCACCATGGAAGCATATTAAATAAGTGGAATAAAATTTTCACCAATAAACCATAAATTAAAAAAAATTAAAAATCTGCTTTAGCTTGTCATAACAAGCTAAACCACAGAAAATTCTGGCCTTGTTTTGAGTCTATGTTTTCCACTCTGAATGAATTAGAAAATTCCAACAATGTTAAAATAGTTTAGGAATCTAAACTATGTTGTGATAACTTATAAACTCTTTTATTACCTGAATCAGCCAAAACATTAGAATTAAAATCATTTCTAGCTCTCTTATTAATGTGACATTATTTCCAACTCAAACTGCACTGTGTTTTGTGTGATTCTTAGGATAGAACTGGACATGGAACAACAGACTGGTTCCAAATGGGAAAAGGAGTACGTCAAGGCTGTATATTGTCACCTTGCTTCTTTAATTTATATGCAGAGTACATCATGAGAAACCCTGGGCTGGAAGAAGCACAAGCTGGAATCAAGATTGCCGGGAGAAATATCAATAACTTCAGATATGCAGATGACATCACCCTTGTGGCAAAAAATGAAGAGGAACTAAAAAGTCTCTTGGTGAAAGTGAAAGAGGAGAGTGAAAAAGTTGGCTTAAAGCTCAACATTCAGAAAACGAAGATCATGGCATCTGGTCCCATCACTTCATGACAAATAGATGGGGAAACAGTGGAAATGGTCAGACTTTATTTTTTTGGGCTCCAAAATCACTGCAGATGGTGACTGCAGCCATGAAATTAAAAGATGCTTACTCCTTGGAAGGAAAGTTATGACCAACGTAGAGAGCATATTCAAAAGCAGAGACATTACTTTGCCAACAAAGGTCCATCTAGTCAAGGCTATGGTTTTTCCAGTGGTCATGTATGGATGTGAGAGTTGGACTGTGAAGAAAGCTGAGCACTGAAGAATTGATGCTTTTGAACCATGGTGTTGGAGAAGACTCTTGAGCGTCCCTTGGACTGCAAGGAGATCCAGCCAGTCCATCCTAAAGGAGATCAGTCCTGGGTATTCATTGGAAGGACTGATGCTAAAGCTGAAACTCCAATACTTTGGCCACCTCATGTGAAGAGTTGACTCATTGGAAGACTCTGATGCTGGGAGGGATTGGGGGCAGGAGGAGAAGGGGATCACAGAGGATGAGATGGTTGGACGGCATCACCGACTCGATGGATGTGAGTTTGAGTAACCTCCGGGAGTTGGTGATAGACAGGGAGGCCTGGTGGGCTGTGATTTTTGGGGTCACAAAGAGTCGGACATGGGTAAGTGACTGAACAGAACTGAACTGAACTGAAAATGCTCTAGAACAATGTCCCCAGTCAGTTGTTTACCAGCCAGCAGTAGATGAAAAGATCTTCAAGTTTATTGCCTCTGCCATGGTTTGTTTTCTTTTCCCTAACATTTGATTTTTCTAGGTTCATTAGATTTAGGCAACGATATTCTTTCACAGCTGTTGGACATTTAAGATTTAAAGCGTGAAAGGGAAAATTGATATGCTAAAACAAATCAATTTGTAGCTTTCCTTTATACTAGTAACCAGAATAAATTTCAGATGTATTGAAGAATTACATATAAAAATTATAAAAAAAATGTTAGAGAAGGACTTCCTGGACAGTCCAGTGGCTGACTGTACACTTCCACTGCAGGGCACACAGGTTCCATCCCTAGTTGGGGATATAAGGTGACTGCCACAACTCAAGTGCTACATCTTCATTCAAGATGTAGCTGGAGGAACATTACTGGCAGGAGGAAGAGGCTGAGTAGGGAAAGTACCTTCATCAGGAAGAAAAAATAATTCCATAAATCTCTCCTTTTCTCTTAGTCAGAACTAGATATTTGGCTCATTTGCTGTAAAGGAAGCTGAGAAGATGATTTTCTGGCAGAGGGTCATGGAGTTGACATGGATATTTTCACCCACTATGATTTTTCTTGGTCTAGGAAAGTTGTTTCCTAGAACAGAATTATAATTCTTCTTCCTTTTTTCCTTTTTTTAAAGAAACAAGAGGAGAAAGTCTACTGAGTTGGCCACTAGCAGTAGCTTCTATACACATTGTATTAATATCAATGTGTGTGTATAGAACTTAGTTTGTTTGTTACTAATACAGACCCCAGATAACTCTGATTTAAAGAAGAGAGAAATTGACTTTTCTTCCTCAGAGTTCAGAACAGGTAGTACAAGGAGTGAGATTCCTTTCAGATTCTACTTTGCCATCCCTAGAGAAAATGGGCATCTTTCCCATGGGTCAAAACATTAATTATATACATTTCAAGCAGTTGGATGAAAAAAGAATAAAACCAAAGGAGCCAAAAGGGCACGTACTGGCCAGTATTATGGTAATTTTCCTTGAAGTTGCTCTGAAATTTTTGGCTTCTATTGCACTATCTTATTCTTAGTCATTGGACTCAGCTATTAGGGAGGCTGAGAAATGCAGCTCTTATGATGGGTGGCTGTGTGTATAGGTAAAAGTTGTGTGTGCATGCTCAGCTGCTTCTGACTCTGTGCAACCCCATGGACTGTAGCCTGCCAGGCTTCTCTGTCTATGGAATTTTCCAGGCTAGAGTACTGGAGTGGGTTGCCATTTCCTACTCGGGGATCTTCCTGACCCAGGGATCAAATCTGCATCTCCTGTGTCTCCTGCATTGGCAGATGAATTCCTTAGTACTGAGCCACCTGAGAAAGTTAGTGCCTATTGAAAGAGAAGCCCCAAAGAAAGAGTGGAATTGATATAGGAGATTACTGGTAACCTCTGCCATGTATAAGCATAAAGGAATATTCAATAGTATCATTGCTGTAAAAGTGGCACCATTCTGAGCATATTTATTAGTATCTTCTGTTACCCGGGTTTCCCACATTGTAGACAGACGCTTTACCATCTGAGCCACCAGGGAAGTCCTCTGTTTATTTAGAGAAATTATTTTAAGGTAAGGCATGTGAAAGCTGTGAAAATTCATATCTTTCATTGGTTTTATTTATGCCTAATTGTTTTTTCAACTTGGTATTTTGTTCAGGACTAAAAATATTTCTGAAAGATACTGACTTTTCTTAGTGCAGACATTTAAAGAAAACTTTCGGAGCTTATATTTTGGACATGGGTTGAAGTCTTAATCATTTCCAAAAGGATATGGAGATAAGGGCTGAAAGATTTTTCAAAGGTCTTAACACTATTTAGGTCTTCTAAATCTGTGAAAGCTATGTGTGAAATCCTGTCACCACAGTGTAAACTGTTAGACAGAGGAAGTCTTTCTTTTTCAAAACTTTCTTTCTTTATTCTTTCTGAATGATTACTACAGTCCAGATATTAAATTTTATTCAACAGATTTGTGTGTGAAGAGAAAAGCCATGGTAATCTCTTTTATGTGTATTTTAAAAAAATTGCTACTACCTAGATTAAATTTTATATCCAAGCTTAGAGCTAAAAAGCAATCTAGTAATATAATTGTTCTTTATCTAGCCTGGTCACAACCTAATACAGAAAGCTCATTCAAATATGCATACTTGAACATTTCTGTCAGAAAGTGAAATCTTGTTAACATAAATAATACCATGTCAGTGAATCTTTTTTAATCCTGGCTTTGTGAAATTTTCATGTTGATGTATGGCAAAACCAATACAATATTGTAAAGTAAAAAAAAAAAAATTAAAAAAAATCTAATAAGTATTCTCTAGTTTGAAGAATTGCTTTAGTAAAAATAAATAACTGTTTTATTACTCAAAGACCATGTGGTTATGTACAGTCTGTTTTTGATCTCTCTGTTATTGCTTCATTGGTGAAATGCTTGCTTTCAAAGATAAATGAGTTCACTTTTATGACTTTTTTCTACCAGGCATTCCTTTGAATGATGCTGGTGACCAGTTGTCTGAGAATCTGTTACTGAGGGTTTTCCGCATGACATGTGATGTCTTCTTCCTAATACTGTGTAAATCTACAATATTCTTTTTGGTGTCCCTTAATCACATCATTATTCCATGTTGATAAGTAGTCAGCACCTGCTGGCTGCTTAAAGGAGAATTTGCTTTACTTGTTTCGCACTACAGTTGACTAGGCCTAGAGTTTTGTAATATCACAGATGGTGTGGCATAAGTCAGGCTTCCCTGGTGGCTCAGCTGCAAAAAGAATCTGCCTGCAATACAGAGACCTGGGTTCAATCCCTGGGTGGCATAGGTAAAAAGGTCACATGGATTGTGGTAAAATTTGACTCAGCTTTCAAATGGTACTTTTGAAGCCCTCTCTCAGTGGTATTGTTTGATCTGAGTTTAATCAATATTTTTTTTTCCTGAAAGTCCATTACTGTTTCAAAATGTTAATCATTTACATTCTACATATGCAGTGCATTGTTCTGGGCACTTTGAGAGATACCACACAACAGCAAGATAGGATTTTGTCTCCATTCATTCATCTTAACTCATGAAAGTATCATGTGGAATATAGTAGACATTTCCCCTTTTTGTCCCAGTACCACTTTCAGCAGGTTTCAGGTGAAGCCTCTTTCACCTCCCGAGATATATGTGCCTCCCACCGGAGGACCTCCCTTCCCAGACCCTGTGACATCTGACCAGCACTGACAAGCAGAGACATATCCCCAGATATTAGAAGGATCACTCAGAATACATTCTGCTGAGGTGAGGCAGTAGCTGCCACTGCAGCCTCTCTCCAGAAGCAACTGACAGTAGCGATGGAGGGAAAGTGGACATACCTAATGGCTAGAACTAAGGGTTAGTGGAATAACCTAAGACGTCTGCATCCATGGATGGTAGCTGTGACATCTTCATGAAATCAATTTTATGATATGAACATGGGCATTTCTTTGGTTGGGAAGTCTCTTGAACTAGTTGCTGGGCTCTTTCAGGTTCTATGAGTTACTAAAAATATTTCATATAGTGAGAATCACTTTCTATTGCTTGTAACTAAGGACATTGATTGAAATAAGAGGCTGGAAACTATCATGCTTTTAGTGAATAACAAAATAGTAAAACCCAACATTTTAGGTTGATATATTAATTTAAAATAAAGGAGATATACAGAGCTGAAAAAAAGGATTAGATTCACAGAAGAGATAGATGTGAGTTGCAATTTCCTACTCTAGGGAATCTTTCCAACCCAGGGATTGAACTCACATCTCTTGCATATCCTGCATTGGCAGGTGGATACTGTCTAATAAAAAGAAATTAATCATCATTACAAGAGCTCTGATAATAGCTCTGTTGGGGGAATAAGAGAATACAACATGAACTTTCATCAGGAACAGTCAGGTGACACTGATGAAATAAATGAAAGGTGACACAAACAGATGGGAAGATATAACATGTTCCTGGACTGGGCAAATCAATATTGTGAAAGTGACTATAATACCCAAAGCAATCTACAGATTCAGTGCAATCCCTATCAAACTACCAATGGCATTTTTCAAAGAACTAGAAAAAGAAATTTCACAATTTCGAAAACACAAAAGATTCCAAATAGCCAAAGCAATCTTGAGGAAGAAAAATGGAACTGGAGGAATCAACCTTCCTGACTTTAACCTATACTATAAAGCTACAGTCATCAAGGCAGTATGATACTTGCACAAAAACAGAAATATTTTCCAATGGAACAAGATAAAAAACCCAGAGATAAACCCACACACCTATGGGCACCTTATCTTTGACAAAGAAGGCAGGAAGATACAATGGAGGAAAGACAGTTTCAATAAGTGGTGCTGGGAAAATGAGACAGCTACATGTAAAAGAATGAAATTAGAACACTCTCTAACACCACAATAAACTCAAAATGGATTAAGACTTAAATGTAAGGCCAGAAAGTATAAAACTCTTAGAGGAAAATGGAGGCAGTACACTCTTTGACATAAATGACAGCAAGATCCTCTTTGACCCACCTCCTAGGGCAATGTAAATAAAAATAAAAATAAACAAATGGAGCCTAGTTTAACTTAAAAGCTTTTGCATAGCAAAGGAAACAATGGAAGGTGAAAGGTGTTAGTTGCTCAGTTGTGTCCAACTCTTTGCAATGTCCGACTTACAGTGTCTGACTGTAGCCCACCAGGCTCCTCTGTCCATGGCATTCTCCAGGCAAGAATACTGGAGAGGGTTGCCATTCCCTTCTGCAGGGGATCTTCCTGACCCAGGGATTGAACTGGGGTCTCCTACATTGCAGGTGGATTCTTTACCATTAGAGCTACCAGAGAAACCCCAAAGGAAACAGTAAACAAGATTAAAAGACAGCCCTCAGAGTGGGAGAAAATAATTGCAAATGAAACAACTGACAAAGGACTAATCTCCAAAATATATAAGCAACCCATATAGTTCTATATCAGAAAAACAAACAGCCCAATCAAAAAAATGGGCATAAGACCTGAATAGATGTTTCTCCAAAGAAAACATACAGATGGCCAATAAACATGTGAAAAGATGGGCAACATCCCTAATTATTAGAGAAATGCAAATCAAAACTACAATGGTCAGAATAGCCATCATATATATATATATATATATATGTACAGCAATAAATGTTGGAGAGGATGTAGAGAAAAAGGAAACTTCTTGCACTGCTGGTAGAATATAAACTGATACAGGCACTCTGCAGAACAGTATGGAGAGTTCTTAAAAAACTAGGGATAAAACTACCATATGATCCAGCAAACCTGAGAAAACCATAATTGAAAAAGACACATGTACCCCAATGTTCATAGTAGCACTATTACATTAGCTAGGACATGGAAGCAACCTCGATATCCATTGACAGATGAATGGATAAAGAAGTTGTGGTACATATATACAGTGAAATATTACTCAGCTATAAAAACAGAAAAAATTTGAGTCATTTCTAGTAAGGCGAATGAGCCTATAGCTTATACAGAATGAGGTATGTCAGAAAGAGAAAAACAAATATCGCATATTAACATATATAAATGGAATCTAGAAAAATGGTATTGATGGGTCTATTTGCAGGGAAGGAATGGAGACTCAGACACAGAGAACGGATTTGTGGACACAGCTGGAGAAGGAAAAAGTGGAACAAGAAAGTGGTAGCATAGACATATAGCATAGACACTGGACTTACCTGGTGGGTTAGGCAGTAAAGAATCTGCCTCCAGTACAGAAGAGCTGGGTTCGATCCCTGTGATGGGAATTACCATGTATAAGATAGGTAGCTGGTGAGAAGTTGCTGTATAACACAGGGAGCCCAGATGGTCTGTGTTGATCTGGAGGAGTGGGATGGACGGAGGGGAGGGAGGCTCAAGAGGGAGGTGATATATGTACAATTATGGCTGATTTGTGTTGTTGTATGGCAGAAACCATCACAACATTGTAAAGCAATTTTCCTCTGATTAAAAAATAAATTAAAAAGAACAGTCAGGTGGGGCATCCTAAAGGAATGTCTTTGAGAAACAACCTGAACAATGTGTAAATTAAAATAAACTGTTGGAGGAGGGCTATTGGGTAGTAAGTGTCCAGTTAAAGATATCAGCATTTGTAAAAAGATTTACAGTGAAACACAGTATATTTAGAACATTTGAAAAATTGAAACTCTTACTGGGTGCTTGAAATATAAAATATGGAAATGAAAGTGGCTGAGATAATCTGAAGAAGCATCAAATACCTTTCTCCTGTGTTTAACTGTGATGGTTAGAGAGAGTTTACTGAGGTTAGTGCTTATGAAAAATAAGATTGAGCCTGAGAATCATGTGCACTCTTACGGTGCTAGTATTATTCTTCACAAATATAGATGATTACCCTACTGGTTCTTCAATATACCCGATTAAGTTCTGATATTATATATAAACTTGAAAGATAGCTTTATATGGGTTTACGCCTGGATAAAATTGAGGTGATTATCTGAAGACAATGAACAACTCTGAGTCAGGCTATTATAGTGTTGCAAAATCAACAGATTCTTAATACTTGCCTTAAAAATAGATGGAGGACTGATTGGCAAAGTTTAGGAAGGTAGATTTTCTTACCTTAAAATAGTTGGATATCTGCAATTTGTGTGATGATATACTGGACCCAAACCCAGTACACTGTTCCCAGGGCTAGGAGTAGTGTTCAAGTGGATGAAGAGAGACAAACATACTAATATTTAAGATGTATTTAGGAGGATTTGGTCATTTGTTAAAAAGATAAGTGAGGAAAGGGATGCAATCAAGATGTGGCTCCTTCATGTAAAAGGCACAGACATCTGGTTCCTAAATGATCTTTCTGTGCACCTGTGATGGATTACCCAGTTGGTATTAAACAAATCTCATAATGTTTATGTTTAAACATATTTCAACTTCATTTAAAAAGTTCAACTGTCTTTAAAAATATAATAGTAATATATCTGAATCTGTTCTTCTCTGTTGTCTAGAAAAACTTTAGAAAAAGATCCAGGAATTTTATTTGACTCTAGTGGCTGTAGCAAAATCTGACATTTGCTTTAGATAATACTAGATCTGAATAACATTTAAGCATGTATTTGAAGAGTTGTATGTGATTTACTCATGGCATATAACTATGAAAAATAATAATTTACACTGATATAGTACTTTGTTGGAGAAGGAAATGGCAACCCGCTCCAGTATTCTTACCTGGAAAATCCCAGAGAAGCCTGAAGGACTAAGTCCATGGATTGCAAAGAGTCGGACACGATTGAGCGACTGAGTATAGTACTTTGTATTTCTTTTCAAAGATCTTCTTTGTTCATTATTTAACTCTATACTCATCAGAACTCTGAGTTCTGTGCAAAATTATCCCCATTGAGCAGATGAGAACAGACTTGCTTGTAAAGATTTGATAACTAAGTTCATCCAGGCAACCAGCAGCAGACTTGGACAGAATCTTGGTTTTTCTAGCCCTCATTCAGAGACAAAGAGAAGAGTTAAGCATTATTTTTATATGGTGATAGCTTTCAGAATGTCTGGAATACATACTGCTTAAGTGAAGATTCCAGGATTTAGAAAGGACAGAAGACATGTGAACTGCTATCTAGGTATCAAAATACTTTAGTTATAATTTGGAAGCATGGTAATTATCTGTACAAGCTATATCTATTCAAGCAAAGTGATGTAGAGGGTTGTGTTTGATTAGTTGTTTCTTAAATGTGATTAAGTAAGGAACCAGGTGGCACTGGTGGTAAAAAAAAAACAAAACTCACCTGCCAATGTAGGAGACATAAAAGAGAAGGGTTCGATCCCTGGGTCGGGAAGATCCTGCTGGAGGAGGGCATGGCAGCCAACTCCAGTATTCTTGCCTGGAGAATCCCCATGGACAAAGGAGCTTGGCGAGCTATAGTCCATAGGGTCACAAAGAGTTGGACACGACTGAAGCAACTTAGCATGTAGAAGAGACCATTAATGTCCACGCAATATTCCTTATCTTATTCCTTAGGGTTAGTTTTTTTTTTTTTTTTAATTTGAACCCACATGCTCCTTTAGGCTAGAATTATTCTCTGTGCTTGAAGGTGAAGACATTATTTTCTACTGTTTTGTATTTACTTGAAGAACTTGTGCAATACCTAGTTGACTGTACTCAAAGCTATGAGGAGCCTAGGAGCTCAAAATGTAAATGCATAAAAAATGCCTTTCAAACTGCAGCTTAGTCTTAAAAGGTAACTTGCTGAGAAAATGCTTATATCAATGGAATGGATGGAGGTTCATGACATTGTACAGCAGACAGGGATCAAGACCATCCCCTAAGAAAAAGCAATGCAAAAAAGCAAAATGGCTGTCTGGGGAGACCTTACAAATAGCAGTGAAGAGAAAAGAAGCGAAAAGCAAAGGAGAAAAGGAAAGATATACCTATTTGATGCAGAATTCCAAAGAATAGCAGGGAGAGATAAGAAAGCCTTCCTCAGCGATCAGTGCAAAGAAATAGGGGAAAACAATAGAGTAGGAAAGACTAGAGATCTCTTCAAGAAAATTAGAGATACCAAGGGAACATTTCATGCAAAGATGGGCACAATAAAGGACAGAAATGGTATGGATCTAACAGAAGCAGAAGATATTAAGACGAGGAGGCAAGAATACACAGAAGAACTGTACGAAAAAGATCTTCACGACCCAGATAATCATGATGGTGTGATCACTCACCTAGAGCCAGACATCCTGGAATGTGAAGTCAAGTGGGACTTAGGAAGCATCACTATGAACAAAGCTAGTGGAGGTGATGGAATTCCAGTTGAGCTATTTCAAATCCTAAAAGATGATGCTGTGAAAGTGTCGCACTCAGTATGCCAGCAAGTTTGGAAAACTCAGCAGTGGCCACAGGACTGGAAAAGGTCAGTTTTCAACACAATCCAAAAGAAAGGCAATGCCAAAGAATGCTCAAACTACCACACAATTGTACTCATCTCACAAGCTAGTAAAGTAATGCTCAAAATTCTCCAAGCCAGGCTTCAGCAATACATGAACCGTGAACTTCCAGATGTTCAAGCTGGTTTTAGAAAAGGCAGAGGAACCAGAGATCAAATTGCCAACATGCGCTGGATCATGGAAAAAGCAAGAGAGTTCCAGAAAAACATCTATTTCTGCTTTATTGACTATGCCAAAGCCTTTGACTGTGTGAATCACAAGAAACTGTGGAAAATTGTGAAAGAGATGGGAATACCAGAGCACCTGACCTGCCTCTTGAGAAATCTGTATGCAGGTCAGGAAGCAACAGTTAGAACTGCACATGGAACAACAGACTGGTTCCAAATAGGAAAAGGAGTATGTCAAGGCTGTATATTGTCACCCTGCTTATTTAACTTCTATTCAGAGTACATTCTGAGAAATGCTGGGCTGGAGGAAGAACAAGCTGGGATCAAGATTGCCAGGAGAAGTATCAATAACCTCAGATATGCAGATGACACCACCCTTATGGCAGAAATTGAAGAAACTAAGGAGCCTCTTGACGAAAGTGAAAGAGGAGAGTGAAAAATTTGGCTTAAAGCTCAACATTCAGAAAACGAAGATCATGGCATCTGGTCCCATCACTTCATGGCAAATAGATAGGGAAACAGTGGAAACAGTGGCTGACTTTATTTTTTGGGGCTCCAAAATCACTGCAGATGGTGATTGCAACCATGATATTAAAAGACGCTTACTCCTTGGAAGGAAAGTTATGACCAACCTAGATAGCATATTAAAAAACAGAGACATTACTTTGCCAACAAAGGTCTGTCTAGTCCAGGCTATGGTTTTTCAGTAGTCATGTATGGATGTGAGAGTTGGACTATAAAAGAAAGCTGAATGCTGAAGAACTGATGCTTTTGAACTGTGGTGTTGGAGAAGACTCCTGAGAGTCCCTTGGCCTGCAAGGAGATCCAACCAGTCCATCCTAAAGGAGATCAGTCCTGGGTGTTCATTGCAAGAACTGATGTTGAAGCTGAAACTCTAATACTTTGGCCACCTCATGCGAAGAGTTGACTCATTTGAAAAGACCCTGATGCTGGGAAAGATTGAGGGCAGGAGAAGAAGGTGACGACAGAGGATGAGATGGCTGGATGGCATCACCGACTCAGTGGACATGAGTTTGAGTAAACTCCGGGAGTTGGTGATGGACAGGGAGGCCTGGCATGCTGCATTTCATGTTGTTGCAAAGAGTTGGATATGACTGAGCGACTGAACTTAACCGAACCGACATTATTCAGCTCCGTGAGGTGCTCGATGGAAAGCTACAATGTCATTGCTTGAAGTACTGTGTTTATTTATAGATGGACTATTTCAAGTAGCTCTGAGGGCAAAAATTTTGTGAAAATATCTACTTATGTAGTTCTCCTGGTTAGCGTACTTATGTATGTACAAACAAGTTTGCTTGCCATAATGGTCAGAAGACTGGTGATAAAATTGTGACAGATGAGATATACTATTACAAATGACCACAGTTGCGTTTTGTCAGGTTTAACCACTGTGAAAAATAAATTAGCAATGCTTCAAATATTTTATGAAATGTAATTTCTTGTACAAAAGCCAATTAGTTTTTGTCTAAAGAAGAGAAATAAATGATAGCTAATCTAATACAGAATTTAAATATCATTATATGTTAAAAACCACAACCATATACATACACGTACACCATGTGCATATGTTTATTGTATAGTGTCTAAATAACCTTTAGGGAACCAAAGCCTGTTCAGGATATGTCATCAAGATGAGAACCCTAATTTGACAGGTTGTCTATTTGTAAATTTGAAAAATGGGGATAGAAGGATGTGATGTTGGAAAGAAAAATGAAGTGCCAGACTTGAGTATGTAAGAACATCATGCTTTATTATTTAATTAGATTAGAGATGTTGAAGACTTTAAAAGAGAATTTATTTAGGAAAAGCAAGTCTTGTTTTCCTTAGTAGGAAATTTTAGAGACAGCATGTGTTATGACTGTGTTAATAGAAGTGTCATATTAAGTACAGTAGACTTTCTTGCATCACTGAGATTCAAGGAAATCCCGTAACTAGTGAGTCAGAAAGCTTGGCTTTTACTGAAAAATGATCAAATAAGAGGGAGAAGACTGCCAGCTAATTAACTGGCTGGACTTAACTGGACATTACCTTTAAAGGCCATGGTAGAAACTTGAACTGCCTGGTCAGACCTTAGAGCTGTTTTGATCCAAAACTAATTTCCTACAGTGAATACTAAGAAATTGCTTTCTTGTAACAATTTCAAAAGGAATGAAGTAGAGGGAAGAAGTTGGTTCATCAAATGAAGGCCAAGTCAGTTCAGTTTAGTTGCACAGTTGCGTCCGGCTCTTTGCGACGGTACTACAAAGAGTCATATGGACTCACATGGACTGCAGCACGCCAGGCCTCCCCTCCATCACCAACTCCCAGAGCTCACTCAAACTCATGTCCATCGAGTCGTTGATGCATTCCAACCATCTCATCCTCTGTCGTCCCCTTCTCCTCCCGCCTTCAATCTTTCCCAGCATCAGGGTCTTTTCAAATGAGTGTACACCCATGGCGGATTCATGTTGATGTATGGCAAAACCAATACAATATTGTTAAGTAACTAGCCTCCAATTAAAATAAATAAATTTGTATTAAAAAAACAGAACGAAACAAATGAGTCAGTTCTTCACATCAGGTGGCCAAAGGATTGGAGTTTCAGCTTCAGCATTAGTCCTTCCAATGAATATTCAGGACCTATTTCCTTTAGGACTGACTGGTTGAATCTCCTTGCAGTCCAAGGGACTCATAAGAGTTCAAAAGCATCAGTTCTTTGGCGCTCAGCTTTCTTTATAGTCCAACTCTCACATCCATACATGTCTACTGGAAAAACCATAGCTTTGACTAGATAGACTTTTGTTGACAGAGTTATGTCTCTGCTTTTTAATATGCTGTCTAGGTCAATCATGGCTTTTCTTCCAAGGAGCAAACGTCTTTTAATTTCATCAGTGCAGTCACCATCTGCAGTGATCTTGGAGCCCCCAAAATGTTTCTCACTGTTTCCAAGTGGTTTGGTTAAAAAAAAAAGTCACATACACAGAGGACATTAATCCCTCCATAGAAGTTAGAAGATGTTATAGAAAGAGAATAAGAAAGAAAAACATGTGATCTTCATTTTTGCTCTTCAGTATTTACTTTTAAATTACCCTAGAAAATTATCTTCATTCATCTTTAAATGGATTAGTGGTATATGAGCTATTTTAAAAACACCATAGAATCCATTCAGTTCAGTTCAGTCACTCATAAGGACATAGTTTGGAGACTTTTATTTCTTCATGAGGTATTTTCTTCCGAATAAAAAATGTTGCTGCTTCTTTGGTCCATTAAGGAAGCTCTGATATGATTGTACCATCCAATATGAGATTTTAAAAATGCCTTTTAACTGCACATCTATTGAACAACATGAGATAACTCAAGGAAGTTACAGTGCCAAGACTCATCTGCAGTGATAATATTTAGAGCCTTTGTCGAGAACATGAAGCCATCATTCTTTTCTTGAGAGAAAGCTGACTAAGTTTAAATGCCCTCTGTATATTCTGTACAGCCTATTTCTGTCCTATTTCCTTACTCTGTCCCTTGCAATGGTAACAACTGTATTGAAATTCAGTGATCAGGATTTTGACTGCTGTATTCAGATTCTTGAACAATCTCCTAATTGCCTGCTTTGCTTGAATACTTTGCCAAGATACAGGAGGGCCGTGTCAGGCTGGGAGAGTACATTTTTCCATGGATTTGGCTTTAGCTTGTGCAGGCTTATGAGACTTTAGCCTGTTTCTTTTGTGATTGATTTCCTGGGAGGTCGCCATGCAATGTGGTCATGAAAGTATTGAGAAGTACCAGAGTAAAGAGATTTCCTCATAAGAATGACTTTTTTTCTGAAAATAGATACTAGTCTGTGTGAGATATAATTTGAACTTATTTTAAGTAAAAGATTGTATAAACCCACCTCCTTTTAGTAAGTAGTACCTTTCTACTAAATCTGAAATTAAAATTTACAGCTCAGACTTTTATAAATATGGAAGATAAATATGAAAGATATTAAGTATTCAAGAAGCTTTTATTATTCTTCCCTTGGATGAAAGTTCTTCTCTTTAAAAGACTTAAAATTATATAGTTTAAAATGTTAATGAGGTAATATGTGAAGACATTTAAAATCATCTTTCTACTGTGTGAGTTTGAATGTTGAGAAGGAAACAAGATGATGTCCATATGTTAAAGAATTCTAGCTGCTAAGTATTTACTGTTAGCAAAACTGGGGTATGTGGAAATTGTTACTATAGGTGTTAGAGACTCAGTTAAAAGACCTACTACAAGAACCCTGATTCTGGTAGCAGGCTGCAAGGAAGAAGCAGAGAGCTTGAAGGACTTGGCTTTCATCTGGCCTGCATTTCATGCTGAGGGAGATGGCTGCTTCTTCAGCTAGATTTTAAAACCTCTTAGCCAGAGGAGACCAGTGTCTACTTCCATTCAGACCAGGTACTCTGGTCAGCATCTAACAAAAAAATCCTCATCAGATGAGCCTCTGACAAAAGCCTCTATTAGCATAACTCATCTGGCTCTGGCTGATCCTTCTAAATTTGCTTTAAACACATTTCACTGAATCTAAGACACCAGTGGTTCTAAGACTATGCATTATCTAATGTATATGATAGAAAAAAAAATGACAACACTAAGACCTAAGTGTTCTAAGACCTTAACCTTAAACCACATCTCTTTTTCAGAGATGTGCATCTGAGAATAGAAAAATCACAGTATTGCTGCTTTGCTTCTCTGCATCTGACTCCAAGCCTTTCCTGGGGAGGCTGAAGCCTCCATGTGTTAAGAACTTGTTATGAATATAGCCATTCTGGAAAGATAAAATTTTGAGAATGTTTAACAGGAAAAAAATGGTGGCAGGCAACAAAAGGGGTTATGAGTAGCATATGTGTGTGTGGATTTAAGGGAGAAATATTTTATTGCTTGAATTTTACAAGCTGAATGCATTTTTCTAGGGCTCTCCAGTACTCTTGCCTGGAAAATCCCATGGACGGAGGAGCCTGGTAGGCTGCAGTCCATGGGGTCGCTGAGGGTCGGACACGACTTAGCAACTTCACTTTCACTATTCACTTTCATGCATTGGAGAAAGAAATGGCAACCCACTCTAGTGTTTTTGCCTGGAGAATCCCAGGGACGGCGGAGCCTGGTGGGCTGCCATCTATGGGGTTGTACAGAGTCAGACACGACTAAAGTGACTTAGCTTAGCTTAGATATCTTATCTTTCCCTCCATCCAAGCCTATAAGAGTTAGGTAACATAAGATGTTGTAAAGTACTGGGGACCTCAGCTTTCCATGTAGGGGCAGATCATGACAATTTTTCCCTTCAGATACTTTGTCTGACAATAAAAGTTGTCACTTTTTGGTAAGATACAATTGATCTTACTAATTCTTTCCTTTGCCCCTCTCTAAGAGTTCTTCATGGCTGAGAGCATCTAGTTTCCTAGGTTCCTGACTTGGCATTTAGACTGGGTTGCATTTTTCCTCGATGATGTCTTTTGCTTTTGAACAGTTGATAGAAAACGGCTTCCTCCCACCTGACCAATATCATTCATTCACTTAACAATTATGTTTTGAGTGCCTTCTATGATCTAGACACTACTATATCATGGAACATAACACACAGAACATTACTACTGTAAATAACAGGAATTGATTGTATTTGAGCAAAGATGTGAACAAAGTGTCAGAGTGAGCCATGTGGGTATCTGATGGGAGAATGTGCCTAGGAAGAGATGGCAAAGACATAGGCCTTGCAGCAGGAACATTAGTGGCGTGTTTGAGGAACAAATCAATGAGGAATAGCTGGTACGGCTGGAGTAGAGTGAACAGAAAGAGTGTGGTGGGAGATAAGAGCAGATAAGTGGATAAGAGGCTAGGACAGTATAAAAGACCTTGGTTTTTACTCTTAGAGAGATGGAAAGGCACTGAAGGAGTTGTACAGAAGAGTAACCTACTCTGAGTTTATTTTAAAGGGATCTCTTGATTCTGTGTGTAGAGAAAAACCTGTAGCATGGAAGGATGGAAGCAATGAGATCAGTTAGAAGGCCATCGTGGCTTGTGCTGGGGTTCTAATGGTAGAGGTGGTAAGAGGGAGCCAGGTGCAGGACATGTTTTGTGGGGAAAGGTGCTTAGATTGACTAAGGGATGGAGAAGCGTGACTTAAAGATTTTTGTCCCAAGTAGTCTGAACTAAGTTGCTTCTGACTAAGATGGGGAAGCAATGTGGGGAGAGCAGTTTGAGAGGGGAATTAGAAGTTCAGTTTCGGACATGTTAAATTTGAGGTGCCTATTAGGTCTTCAAGTGGAGTTTTCTGCTGCTTAATGTTATATGAAAATCTTGCAGAAAGGCTAACATAGAAAGTAAGGTTTATAGCTCTAATAAGGGCCCCATATGTTTTATTCTGGGGCTTCCCAGGTGGCGCTAGTGGTAAAGAACCCTCCAGCCAATGCAGGAGACGTAAGAGATGCAGGTTTGATCCCTGGGTGGGGAAGGGCTTTTGTAAAAATGATCATATGCTTATTGTAAAAAGCTTCAAAGTGTTGAATAATACCAAAATATATATGAAAATCATACTATCCACAGTTACATATCTGTTATATTTACTTTGTAGTTATAAATACATATTTAAAATCATGATATGATTTGTACTATAAATACTGCCTTTTCACATTTTAAGAGTTAATTTTATTCAAAGACTTAAGTTATATATTTGATGTCAACAACTTGTTTTCATTGTTTAGAGTCCCTTTCTGGGGTGCCTAACAGTTGTCCAGAGAACATCATGTTGACTGTAAGTTTTTTTGAGACCAAACTGTGTAGCCCACCCAGTGCTGTCACTAGAGACTTCAAAAGTCTCAGTATATATTTCATATTATTTAGGCAGTTGTTTATTCATTAACCTTGTAGGTACAGATATATGTTTGTGACCTCAAAAATGTGAGTACTAATTATTTTGGCTTTAAGTTTTTTAAGGTAAATATTAATTGAATAGTAAATTACTTTTATAAAATGTGGAAATATATTTTAAAAAATGATACAAGGACCACTTAATTTAAGGCATAAAACAATCTTTGTCTTTGAGCAATATGTCTGTTCTCCCCAGTGTCATACCCCTTTCTTTAATTTAAACATTAAAAAGAAAAATTTATTTTGTATTGGAGTAGAGCCAATTAACAGTGTTGTGATAGTTTCAGGTGAACATTGAAGGGACTCAGCCATATACCATAAACATGTATCCATTCTCCCCCAAACTCCCCTCCCATCCAGGCTGCTGTATAACATTGAGCAGAGTCCCCTGTGCTGTACAGTTGGTTATCCATGTTAAATACAGCAGCGTGTACCTATGCATCCCAAACTCCCTAACCATCCCTTCCCCCCAACAAAAAAGACTCACAGACTCAGAGAACAAACATGGTTGCTGGGAGTGGGAGGGAAGGATGCAGGGAAAGCAAACCCCTTTCTTCACTCTCAGAGATATTGAACTTGTTTTCTTACCCACATTTCCTCTTAAGCTTGTTGGGCTGTTTATTTATTTATTTTCATCTCAGTTATCTTATTCCTGAGATTCACCCTTCATGTTGTGTGCACCTATAATTCACTAATTCATTCATTTACATTGCTGTTGGTATTCCATTACATAAATACAACATGATCTATTTATTCATTTATGTTAGTCAAGGAAATAGTGCTAATTCCTGTTACAATCTCAATAGCACAGTTGCTCAATATAATACAAGGTTATTGAGTTCTCATTTCACAGTCTGATGTGGATCAGTGCGTGTGTGTGGTGGGAGGAGAAGAGTGAGGAGTGTCCGCTCCATGTAGCCATTCAGAGATCTCTCACACAGTATCATGAGGCCAAATTCATAACTTCAAAGTTATAACTGCATCACCCAATCAGTAGAGAAAGAAAAAAGAAGTGTGGAGAAGAGATTTTGACCACTTGAAACATAGAACTTCTGCTCACTCTCTTTGATGAAAGATAAAGGTTCCATTTTGACACAAGGAGACTTGAAAATACTTTTTTTTTTTAATGTGTGTGCTCAAAAGGGGAATAGAATTATTTAATGAACAGATTGCATTGTTTCTTCCACTATCTTCTCTGCTAGTCGCTAAATATACATTTTATTCTACTTTCATTCTCATCTTCTTTCTAATAGAGGCAATCTAACATCTTAAAGTTAAAAAGCCACTTCCTTCTTCTGCCTTTTCCACAAGGCTATGTCTTAAAGGGCTTTTGTCCTTCAACAACTTTCTCAATGTTATGTCTTACTATTTGGTTTCTGGAAGTGAGCAGATTTTCCAATTCTTCAGAGTTCAAAATTTGTTGACTCTGTTGCCTTGCAAGTCAGCAGTTTCTCTCCTGGGCTTATCTATTTCTCATAACAGCTAGCTGCCCCCATATGATGGTAGCCAGCACACACTGCTACTTTATTCTCTGTAACTACTTTCTATTATGTATAAGCTTCATTGTTTTTACTCTCCTATGTCAGTGGTCCCACCACTCAACATCCAACTGCTCAGCTAATGATGGATATTTAAGGATTTGTTAAGGCAACATCTCATTTCCGAGTACCAATTGCTATATTAGTCAGAGTGAACTAAATTGTTGCTAAATATGTCAATGTGAAAATCTCAGTAGCTTAACATGCTTATTTTTCACTCACATGTCAGTCTAAATTGGGGGATTTCCTGGTGGCTCAGGAGTAAAGAATTTGCCTGCAGTACAGGAAAAACAACAGATGTGGGTTTGATTCCTGGGCTGGGAAGATCCCTTGGAGGAGAGCATAGCAAGCTAGTCCAGTATTATTGTCTGGAGAAACCTGTAGACAGAGGAGCCTGGCAGGGGTCGCAGAGTCAATCAGGACCGAAGCGACTTAGCACACACGCACTTACAGTCTAATTGGATGTTTGGTGGTAACGTTCCCTGTGGTAATAGGGGAGCTCAGCTTCTTACTTCTGCGCCACTGCAATCTTGAACACGTGGCATGTGTAGAATGAGAAAAGCATACGGAAGGTTGCATGTAGCCAATGGATCATGTTTATCATTTTATCATTTCACAATGCCTCTGTATTATAAAAAGTTTAAAATGATAAGCATTGAGTGTTTCTCTTTGGGGGTGGTTTTATGGGTATCTAAAATTTTCTTTCTTTTTTGCCTCTCTAATTTTTCCAGGATTCTTGGAGGAAAGATTATGTCCCTTTGTATCAAGGAAAAGTTGTAATTGAGTAACTTGCTTCAGAAATACAGGAGTAAATTTTATGTTATGAACTAAGTATCAAATACAAGACTGGTTAGAAAGGTACATTTGGAAAAAGCTTTTGACTACTTGGATATTTTCGGTAAAAAGTTGTTCCTGTAGTTCTTCGCTACTGCAGACATTACCTCATTGATTTCAGACTTTAAAAATGGACATTGGAAAGTATTAAGAGTATTAATGCCTTTTGTTTTTGTCTTTGTGTGCTTTTGTAGATCACACGTGTAACTACTTATCTGCCAGGTACCTTCTTGATTCCTTTGTTTCTACATTTCTTAGAGAAATTTCACACTTCATTTCAATAAAAAATTAGTTAATGCCCATGTAAGCTTATTACAGTGAAGGTTAAAGTAGAAGCTTAGCATGTGCGTCTTCTCCTGAGGTCCCCCTACAAAATGAATGCCATTATATGCGGAGTGGTGAAGAAAGATAGCGCCGAGTGTGAAAATTATAACAGGCAAATTGGCATTTAAATGGAAAGTTGCAGGTGTGGAAGAATTCTCCTGTTTTAGGATTTTAAAACACATGTCCCTGATTCCCCTTTTTTACTTGACTTCACATCTTTTGAAAATTATACTTTTGTACTCCACATGAAAAAATGTGTAACCCCATTCAGTGACATCATGAGTCAGTTTACACTTTGGCAGGTATTGAGCAAACTTTGCTGTCCTTGGTATTGGTCAGGTTGGACATTGTCCTTTGTGACTCGTTTCTTACCACAAGTGTAGCAGAAGCAGGAAATGATCTGAGATATTTATTACGTAGGAATGTGGAGGATGCAAGAGACGTTGAAAGTATGATTAGAGTTGCCCCTGATTTCTTGTTGCATTTCTTCTAAGGGAGCTGTGCTCTTCCTGTTATCAGGTTTGGGGGAACCAGAAGGACCTAGATTAAAAACTCAGAAAAGAAGAGCCAGCTCCAGGAAATGGAAGGAAGTCTAGAAAGGAAAAAAATCTCCAGGGTGATGGAGTGGTGGACATATTAAGGACATATTGTAGTTAATCAATATTTTTGTTTCAAATACTTATTAAAAGTGCTAAGCTAATTCTAGTAGGGGATTTTGAACATATAGGGATTTTAAGTAGAGATGGATGCGTACTCTGTAATGTCAATTATATCTGAATACAAATAAAGATGAGACTATTAAAGTAACAAATCTGGAAATAAATTATGAATAGTTCTGTAGTAAAGTAACTGTAAAGTTAATGTAGCTATTTGCTGGTCAAATCAAAGCTCTTGTGTTTGCAGTTACATGTAGCATAAATTTCTTATCATGAGACTGGAAATATTTGACAGGTAACTGGTTCTGACAGCAGTTTTGCAATGGGATGTCCATCTATGAAGAAAATAATGTGACAGAATATGACTTGAACACTAAGACTGTTTTAGCTAGTTACAGAGATACCTACTTCATAGCTTTATAGCTTTTTTTCCTGAGCAATAAAAAAATGTCTTCAATGCATACATTATACATTTCTCTCTTTGATTTGTATTGCCAAAGCCTATGAATCAGTAGTTAGTTCTAAACTTGTTTTTAGATGAAGAACCCTTTTGATAATCTGATGAAAGTTATGAAGTTCCTCTCTAGGAATATATGTAAATTATACAGCAAATTTCTTATAGACTATTCCCAGGAGCACCTTTCAGACTTCAAATTAGGTAACTCTGCTCTCAATCTATGATTCTTCAGGTTGGTTTGAAAGGTCTCAGAAAAGCGACAGCCTTCAGTCTTGCCCTGCCTCACCCATAGCATTCATTCTTCCTCTTTTCGTGCTGTGCAAACAATGTGGAGATGGAAGGGAAGTATCTAATTTGAGGCTTCATTTCTCTCTGGAATAAAAGTAGAAAATCATTCACTTTTTTTTTATCCATCTGTTAAACAAATAGAGGATAGTTATTATACAAAAAGCACTTATGTTGTCACTGGGGGGCATATGACATATATCAAAAAAATAGAGAAGTTCTATCAACACTATTAGTTTATTTAAAAACCAGAGAGTCAAAGTGTTACAAAGATGGATTTATATTAGGTACATTTACTTATACTGAGTAGCATGTTGTATGCAGAAATGCTTCATGAGTTTTAAAATATCCTTCAAATATTTAATTTTTATCTCAGTGTTGGGAAACTGAAGACAATAACATCACAGTGAGTAAAAAAGCCGAGACTTTCATATAGAGAAGAGGATTTACAGACTCACAGGGACCCAAAAACAGATATGAGCTAAGGCAGAAAAATAAATTGATTATGGAATTGTTAACTACAGGACTTAACAAATACTTTCTGAATGATAGTATTAATTAATATTCAGCAGATGTCTTGTTCAAACATAAACCTTATGAAAACCAGTTATAGAAATGTAATTGATAAATGCAGTTTAGTTGCAGAATATAGGTGGGTCTATGCTCTTTAATTTCCTTAAAATAATCATCCAGGGAAAAATAGGTCAAAACTCTCAGAAACTTTCACACATGGCAAAAGCTGTTATGGCAGATTTTCTAAGAATAGTATTAAAACTCTAGTCTTGACAGCCACCAGGAAACCAACAGAAAGAACACTCAAATTAATTATAAGAAATATGTATTACTATATGATAAGTTTCCTTGGGCTGCCATAACAAATGACCACAAACTTGTTGATTTAAAACAACAGAAATATATTCTTTCACAGTTCTGGAAGCTAGACATCCAAAATCAAGATGTTGTCATAGCCATGCACCCTCTGAGGGCTCTGGGGAAGAATTCGTACTTTCTTCTTAACTGTTAGTGGCTCCCAGCAATTGTTGGTGGTCCTCACCTCCTAGCTACATCACTTCAATCTTGCCTCCATCTTCACATGGTCTTCTTTGTCTCCCTCTGTGTCCTCTCCTTTTCTGTCTTTTTATAAGAGGTGCACACTAATCTGGGATGACTTCATCTTAAGATCCTACCTTAAGATGCAAAGATTCTTATTCCAAATATCTGCAAAGATCCTATTCCAAATAAGTTCACATTCTGAGGTTCCATGTGCACAAAACTTTTGGGGAACATTGTTCAACTCACTATACTATACCACTGATAAAAACATTTTCATATTGATTGGCCTCTGAAAAGAGACGACAAATATTTTATTCTTTTAAAACTCAGAAGTTATTCCTACAAATTGGTCCACCTGAGGAGTATGTAAAGGTGAAATGGCACACATTTATATCTCGTAAAAGTTTCAAAATCTTGTCATATAAATTCATGCACAAAAGCAAGGACTATTTGAATGATCCTGGCACAGGTAAAATATGTGCTTATAATTACTGCAATGGAAATTTCCAGTTGAACTCTACTGTGCTGTAAATAAAGAGCTTATGTAAATCCATTTATGTTGTCAAGAATATCATGTGGCAATAGGGAATTAATCTTCAAAGCAACATTTAAGGGTTGCTTTAATATAAAATGTGAATCCTTTTTTGTTTAGGTGGGCTAGATAGTATGATCAAGATACTGTTATATTGTAGTGACAGAAACCCAAATAAACTAGTTTTTAGATGAGACTTTATTGAATCATATATGTAACCAAGAATTCCAAGAGGGTGATGTTCTCTTTAAGAACACTATAGATTCAAAGAATTTTATATATGTTTATGAGCTTCCCTGGTGGCTCAGTGGTAAAGAATTTGCCTGCAATGCAGGAACCACAGGAGACCCAGGTTTGATCCCTGTGTCAGGAAGATCCCCTGGAAGGGGGCATGGCAACCCGCTGCAGTATTCTTACCTGGAGAATCCCATGGGCACAGGAGCCTGGCAGTCTATAGTTCATGGGGTCGCACAGTCAGACATGACTGAAGTGACTTAGCACATATATATATATACACACACACACACACATGCATATATATATGTGTGTGTGTGTGTGTGCGTGTGCGCTTATTCTTGTTGACTCTTTGCAACCCCATGGACTGTAGCCTGCCAAGTTCCTCTGTCCAAATATATATATATATATGTGTGTGTGTATTTTTTTTTTCTTTTTTGGTCTGTCTCTCTGTCCGATATCTTCTCCATCACTTGGCCCTGTTTCGATTAATGTGTTGGCTTCCTACAATAGACTGACGTCTCCGTGTTGTAAAGGAGAAGATGGCATAGACATAGAGAGCTTTAAAATTGTGTCATTCCAATTTAGTGACCACTACTGAGAAAGGGGATGGTGCCCATTTGTACAGTTTAGCAGAATGATTCTGATTGGCCTCAGGTATGTCGCCTTATAGTTTTCAGGTCAATTGTGTGGTCAAGGGGATGCGATACTTTGTGGGACTCAGCTTACAACATGTTACTATGGTTACTTAGTCAGTTTGGGCTGCTATAACAAAGTGCCATAGACTGGGTGGCTTATAAACAACAGCAACTTATTTCTCACAGTTCTGGAACCTGAAAGTCTGAGATCAGGGTGCCAGTATGGACAAGTTCTGGTGAGGGTCTTCTGAGTTGCAGACTGCCAGCTTCTCTATTTTCATGTGGTTGAGAACAGAGAGTAGAAGCAAGCTCTTGGGTGACTTTTATAAAACCATTAATCCCATTCCTGGGGGATCCACCCTCATGGTCTCATCTAATCCTGGCTAGCACCCAAGGGTCCTGCTTTCTAATATCATCTCACTCGGAAATAGAGTTTCAGCATGTGAATTTTAGTGGGATATAAACATTTGGTCCATAACAAGAGTTCAGTGAAATGTCATGGCTGGAAATAGTTACAGAATAGAGAAAAACTAAGTCAGCCATATTGAGATTCAACATATGAAAGTGTTAGTACCAGCTTCTCACTAGTAACATTAAACATTTTCTATATTGAACTTTGTGGAGATTCTGAGACTACTGATAATTAACTTTCCAAATGCATGTCTAAATAACTGCTATTTATTATTATTATTTTTTAAGACAGAGACCCTGAGCTAAAGTCACTATGCTTCCTCTAGCCTAGGCATGACTTTTGGAAGTCTTCCTTCGAAAACATTTGAAAACATTACTGTTAAGAGTTGATTAACTATGACATTTGGAAATGTCAGAGATAATGTTGGCTATGGCAATACTGGCCAAAGCATCTCACCTATATAGAATATAATTTTGAGGGCATTAATTTTGGGTGCTCACAACATTGCTAGACATCTTCTCTTTGTCTCTCCTGTTTCAGCAAATAGGTTTTAGCACTGAAGCAATCCACTCCTTACAAAGCAATTATCATTAGAAAATGTCACTGCATAAATTGTAGGAGAGAAGAGGCAAAGATCTGATTAGTGGCTGATTCAGAAGAGGCAAGCTCATCCTAGTACAGCAGAGTGCCAGGAATCGAGAGCTCATATCCTGTTTTTCACTTCTGTTGAACTAACCTTGTTACAGGGACAGATTTGAACAATGGAATGATTGATAGGATTTTCCAAAATTCCAGAGATACTCAATTGGAAGAGAAACACTTATAACATTCATTTAAAAATAATTGTAACTGGTAGGTTTGTTTTATGCAATTGATGCATTCTAGAACATAATATGGATTAAATTAACTAGTAACTGATATTTATTGACAACTTCTAAAGACCAGGTTCTGTGCCAAGTCCTTTGTAAATCTAATATTATTAAATCCTCATATAATGATTATATATAATGATTTATATATGCATGTATGCTTGCTAAGTTGCTTCAGTTATCTGACTCTTTGGGACCCTATGGACTGTAGCCTGGCAGGCTCCTCTGTCCACGGGATTCTCCAAGCAGGAATACTGGAGTGGTTGCCATGCCCTCCTCCAGGGGATCTTCCTGACCCAGGGATCAGACCTGCGTCTCTTATGTCTCTTGCATTGGCAGGAGGGTTCTTTACCACTAAAGCCACCTGGGAAGCCACTCTGGGAAGCCTATAATTCTCATTGTACAAATGTGGAACTCTGAGAGAAGTTTTGTAAGTTTTTCAAACTGACCCTGCTAAAGCTGAAATGAGATTCTTACGCAGATTTATTTGACTCTGAAATATAATATTTTAGGAAAACTTGATACATTTTATGTGTCTCTCTATTGGATTCTTTTGTAAAGCAGTCATGTCACTGTTCACATGTAAGTTCATGTGTAGGTTGATACTCAATAAAATTAAATTATATTGAAACCAATTGTTGATATACATCATACCTGTAAATTTTGCTTCTAAATATAATCAAAGAGATGCAATTATAGCTGGATGTTGGCCTTTTCCTCTTTTTTCAAGGTCAACCGTTCTTTGACCCAAGTCTGCACACTTAAATGAGATGGAAGATGAGTTTTGAATCCTGCTCTAGAGAGTTATTAAAATTCCACTGGAGGTAGGGTGAGCAGATTTAGCAAATAAAAATATAATTATGTTTGAACTGTTGTTTATATGAAATTCAGATTTAGTTATTATACCTCTTCTTATCTGGCAATACTAAGTTCAGTTTCTCCAACCTGAATCTCTTTGATCTTTGCTTGTGTTCTGCTTGAGTTCCTCTTTATTTGAGGTTTTAATCCTCAGTAGTTTAAGTTCATCATCAGTCGGCATCTACAAACCTAATTTCTTATTTCAAGTTATATTTCCTGATCTGGACTCTGAATTGCAAATTCCCATGCAAAGCAGGTGCTGTTTTATTGCACTTTGGCTATTATCCACAAAATATAAAGCAGAAAATGGAAGGCAGAACAGGAAAGAATAAGGAAAATTGGTAGGAATAAAGTCTAGAGCTTCTTATTGGAGTAAGTAGCTTGTTGGAGAAATTGGGGTTAGTTACTAAGCCTAGTAGATGCAGATCAGATGGTTGAGAAACCTGAACACTCTGGAAAAACTGAGAGGTGGATGATGTAGAAGATGAGCTGGTCGTGTACAGTTCTCCTAGGCTAGAGGTTTGGATAATCAGAGATGGATCATGAGCGGTCAGAATTTTCAGGAGCTGCTTTGTCCAGGAATGGCCCCACTTAGTTTTTTTTTTTTAAATATAAATTTATTTATTTTAATTGGAGATTAACTACTTTACAATATTGTTTTGGTTTTGCCATACATCAACATGAATCCGCCACAGGTATACACGTGTTCCCCATCCTGAACTCCCCCTCCCTCCTCCCTCCCCGTACCATCCCTCTGGTTCTAAAGGTACAACAACCCCTAGGAAGATATAGGGTTCTGTGAGAATACTGTTCAAACAATTTAGAGAAAAGCTCTTCACTCTCATCCACACTTGGATAAGAATGGCTCTTGCTAAAGAAGTGTATGTTGACTTCTTTGAAGAATAAATACTCATTAAAGATATCTATACTTGTTGGTGACCACCTGCAATCCCATCCAGGAAAGAAAGAGGCTCCAGAGGAAACTTAATGTAACACAGTCTCCCCTGCAAGAGATCGTGTGGCACAGACCTGTGAGCCACAGCAGCATAGGGAGGACATAGCGCTTGTCTTACCTTTATGTCTTTATGAGTTACACACAGACACAGACATAAACACACTCGGTTTTTGTCCAAAGACATCAATATTAAAATTTGAATTTTTTTTAGATTCTCCTCATTCACTGCTAGCCAACTTATACATTTATCCAATTTCTACTCTGGAACTGCCTCTTGGTCCTTCTCTTATTTGCATTCTCATTCTGGCCTTTTTGAATAGGTGTATGCATTTGGAAAATAAACTATGGAAAATTCTTCAAAAGATGGGAAATACCAGACCACCTGACCTGCCTCCTTAGAAATCTGTGTGCAGGTCAAGAAGCAACAGTTAGAACTGGACATGAAGCAACAGACTGGTTCCAGATTGCGAAAGGAGTATGTCAAGGCTATATATTGTCTCCCTGCTTATTTAACTTATATGCAGAGTACATCATGAGAAATGCCAGGCTGGATGAAGCACAAGCTGGAATCAAGATTGCTGGGAGAAATATCAATAACCTCAGATATGCAGATGACACCACCCTTATGGCAGAAAGTGAAGAGGAACTAAAAAGCCTCTTGATGCAAGAGAGAGAGGAGAGTGAAAAAGTTGACTTAAAGCTCAACATTCATAAAATGAAGATCATGGCCTCTGGTCCCATCACTTCATGGCAAATAGATGGGGAAACAGTGGAAACAGTGTCAGACTATTTTTTTGGGCTCCAGAATCACTGCAGATGGTGATTGCAGCCATGAAATTAAAAGATGCTTACTCCTTGGAAGGAAAGTTATGACCAACGTAGAGAGCATATTCAAAAGCAAAGACATTACTTTGCCAACAAAGGTCCATCTAGTCAAGGCTATGGTTTTTCCAGTGGTCATGTATGGATGTGAGAGTTGGACTGTGAAGAAAGCTGAGTGCCGAAGAATTGATGCTTTTGAACTGTGGTGTTGGAGAAGACTCTTGAGAGTCCCTTGGACTGCAAGGAGAGCCAACCAGTCCATTCTGAAGGAGATCAGCCCTGGGATTTCTTTGGAGGGAATGATGCTGAAGCTGAAACTCCAGTACTTTGGCCACCTCATGCGAAGAGTTGACTCATTGGAAAAGACTCTGATGCTGGGAGGTATTGGAGGCAGGAGGAGAAGGGGACAACAGAGGATGAGATGGCTGGATGGCGTCACGGACTTGATGGGCGTGAGTCTGAGTGAACTCCGGGAGTTGGTGATGGACAGGGAGGCCTGGCGTGCTGCGATTCATGGGGTCGCAAAGAGTCAGACACGACTGAGCGACTGAACTGAATTGAACTGGTAGCAGGTAGAATAGCAAGTGCTAAGTCAAGATCCCCAAAGTTATGGAAAAAATTGTAAATTGTGATTTCTCCATATAATATACTGATTGCTTTTAGTACAAATTCCAAAATTCCTAACCTGATTTTTTTTAATGTCATTCATAATATGGTCCCTGTTTATCTCTGTATCTAGATCTTTCTTCACTTCTTACAACTACTTTGTACCTCAGCCACACTTACTTCCTTCTGATGTACTTGCTGATTCTCAAATTTAATGTATTCTTCCATCTTGCCCTTCCTATAATCTATTTTTCTGACAGAATAGCATTTCCCACCCTACTCAACACCTACTTAATTTTCAGGAGTCAGCCAGCTTGTGTCCCCTCTGTTCTTATCCCTATGTTAATTAATTCTATATTTCTAGTTTATGTTATAATATTTATGCTATTATTATAAGAATATCCTCCATATTAATCTTTGAGTGTTGTTTGAAACTAAGTATTTCTTATTCTTCATTGTGTATCTAGGGCCTATGAAATTTCCCAGCCCACAGCAGGCACTCAAAAAAATATTTGTTGAATTAATGGGGCAAGCAAAGATGGACAGACCTAGCGGTATTTGGGTGGAGGATATACAGTTTGTAGAAAGACCGTGCTATTCCAAGGATACACTAATGTAATTCAGATATAATAGTGCCAATGGACAGCCTCTGATTTTACTCTGTACAGTCTTAAGACTAAATACTTTCTCATATTTTATACACACACACCCACATGCACACACACACAGAGTACATCCACACTCACCCACCAGCCCTCCCACATACATCCTTTTGCCTCCTGCAAGTGTTTGAGGAGAGGATATCATATGACTGTGTGAAATAAAAGGTGTGAATGAGAAATACAGATTTCTAACTGCTCCTCTACAGATAGTTAATTTCTATTTTTCCATTCTGCTAATAAAACAGTTCCCTTTCATGTCTCTACTCCAAGCTTCCAAAATTTGGGCTATGTATATTTTTTGTGTTATATTGTCATCTCCAATTCTCTTGTCTTTGTGGATTTTAATATTTTTTATTCCTTCATGGACATTTTAGTTGATATTGGGGACAAGTAGAAAAAAGCATGTGTATTAATTCCATCATGCTTAAACACATATTTTCCGCTTCAGCATCTTACTTACTTTTTATTTTGACAAACATCTTCCTAATATTTAGATGGTTTTGAAGTATGTGTTGCTGTCAATAAACTCTGCATCTAGTTGCTGGGGGTGGAGATATCATGTGTGGTGTAGGGAAGTCAGCTTACAAGAGCTGATTATTAATTAAATGGTTAGTTTTCATGAATTTTGTGAATCAGTTATATGCACAACCATTATTAAAGTTATATAGCCTTATTGTTAAATAAAGTATATCGAGTTCAGTCCCTTGGTTGGGAAGATCCCCTGGAGAGGGGAAATGGCAACCCACTACAGTGTTCTTACCTCAAAAATTCCATGGACAGAGGAGCCTGGCAGGCTACAGTCCATGGGGTTGCAGAGTCGACCACAACTGAGTGACTGAGCACAGAGTTAATGAAAGCTCAAGTTTCATCACTACCTCATTATTTTACCATATTTTCCTATTATTATATTATATAATCATTATATAATTATAAATATTAAAATATATTATATAATTTATAATTATACATATATTATATTGTTTTTATATCCATTTTGTATGCAAGGTAGAAATACCACACATTGGTATACTACTGTGTATCTCTGTTCAGTAACATCACTTTGGTAGCTTGAAGTGGGTTATGGTGGGAGTTTTTATACCACAGGAATCTGCAGATGCTGAAAAGAGAGTAATTTTTTCTCCTCCAGAAACCTAGTTGCTGAATATTTACCAGCAAGCCACTGTTACATATCCTTCCAAGTCAAGGAGTCAAACTCATCACTTGCACCCGTCATCTTTCATTTACATAATCCTCATAGCCTTGAGATTTGTTTCATTTTCTTTCCTTTTCTCCTTCCCTCTTTTCTCTTTTTATTTCGTCTTTCTTTCTATCTTGCTTCCCCCTGTTTCCTCCCTTCCTTTCTTCAGAAGCAGAACTCTTATAATGAAGTTAGGCATCCGCTAGCCAGAGTGTGGCTAGAAATGGCCAGGTTGCCAGGAACCAGAGCGTCACGACATCTTCCTCTACTGCTGCTCCCAGCTGCTAAAAGCCAAGGACAATCACCGTGACCTTTGTGCACTCTGACCTAGATATCTTGATTTTGTTCTCCAAGGCGACCCAGTGTGTTTGTGTTAGGTTTCATATCCTCCCTCTGCATTTTCAGCCCCATTCACTGGCTTATGTTGTTTGGGCCTGAACTTTCTCCCATAAGGACAGAGAAAAATGAATTAGCTTTTCATGCATTTTTAGACAAATCTTCAATAACATGACTGAATGGAAATAATGCTATATGTCTTTTAAAATAGCCTTTCTCTGCCAAGATGCCAATGATTAATTTGTAATTTTCATTTTATAAAATAAGCATCTAGATCATTGTTCTGAGTGATTTACCCCAAAACCACCTGTTATTGATATAATCAATAATTTCATTTTGTCTAGGTAAAAGAATTTATCTCAGAAAAGGCACAATGCTATACATGGATTGTACCTTAGGCTTTAAATTTACATGAAAATAAATTGAAAGTAATAAAATGAAACAATGCAAAAAATTTCAGGTTTTATAAGTATGTGTGTTTTTCTTATGAAATGAGTATTATAAAAACCTTTTCCTGAAGGGATCGACTGCTACTTTTCTCAAGTATCAATTATGTATTAGAGTTGAGAGTAAAATCATTCTAAAGTATTTTCATTCTCTTTAAAATGGAAAGCATTTCGGTAAAATATACAGACATTTAATAATTCATAAGTTAAATGGCAAAGGTATCAGTTAGATTAATAGAAACATAAACCCCAAGAGTTAGAAGGAACGGTAGCTATTAACTAGCTGTAGTAGACATTTTTGATAGTTTATCACTTGTTGTTTTCCCCACTCCCCACTTCAAATAGGACACCAAATTTCTCAGCCAAGAGGATTTGCTATAAATAATCATTTGCAAGTTGCTGGGCTGTAAATAGTGTAAACCAATCCCCTGAACTCTTTCTTCTTTGCTGGGTGCTTGATTTGTTAACTAAGTTAATGGTATGGAAAAGACAAGCTTAGCTATCCTCTGGAAGCTGAGATATACAGATGTGATGCCTGGAATTCCTGAAACCATTTTGTACCACAATGGGGCCAATGTGAAGATATAGCTGATCCAGAGGAGAAGGCAGTGAGAAGACAAGTGGAACCCTGGTTCTGATCACGTTATTCCTGAGGACTGCCTCACTTGTGGAATTCACAGTCATGGAAACCGATGCATTCCTATATAGTAAATTTTAATCCATTTAATTTCAGTTCTGTGTTACCTGCAAGTTAAAAAAAATCCTAAATAATACTGTCTTCTAATATTTTATTTCCCTAAATGAAAAATATTTGATTCAGAACAATTTATATTTATTACTAAGGTTTGGATCCATGATTTTAAGTTTTGTTGCATTCCTACTATGTGCCAGATTTTGTGGCTGGTTCTGATTTCATAAAGAGCAGAAGACATGCTCCTGCTCTTGAGGAACTCAGTCCCATTGGGAAAATATGTATGTATTAAGTATGTTACTGGGTAAAAAGTACTTATGATAGAGGCACAGAGTGATGTATATACATCAGGGAAGACAACAGCAGTTCTGTTTGGAGTGGGGGGAGGAATAGGAATTTCTCAGTTAAAGAAGGAGGGATAGGCCCTTCCAGAAAGAGAGAACTTTCTTAAATAGAAAATTAAAAAAAATGCACAGTGTATGTGGAGATACCTTAATATATGGCCCAAATGTACATTGGATGTATGGTGGAAGAAGGGATAGTATGAGCATATTAAATGCTATAGCTAAAGAACGCAGGAGATTTTAGAAAAGTTCAAATTGTATTTCCGTCAAAAGTATTCAGTGTAAATGATTATGTAGATCAAAATATATCTACTCCATGAGAGACAGCTGTTCTCCATGTATATGAATCAGTGCCATATTCTCTCTTTTCAGCAACAAATTAAGAGTAATTTTGAAGAAAAAGAATAAAAAGATTTTTTCCATTTTAGCTTGGCATTTTGTACCAATGCAAATAAGTTAATAGTATCAGTCAAGTAGATTAGTGATATAATGAAGCAAGCACTGAATGAGAAATTATGAGTTCACTCTCTAGGTCTGTTTTAGTTTAACATTCAAAAGGAATTTATCTTCTGTAAATATTGGCTCCTTTCTCTGTAGAAACAAGGAGCTGGTTCTCTATCTTTGAGATACCTTTTATACTTCTGAAAATGTAACATTTTACAATAGTATTATAACCTCAAAGTGTTTTAAAACCTCAAATGTGATTCCTGTTGGCTTTTTGAATTATTTTTATATTTGTTTGATTATGAATTATTATGTAAGTGTTCAGGTGGAAGGTGTATGGAGTGAAGGAAGATGCCTAAAGCACTGGTAGACCCTTAATTTATTGTTCTTGTTAATATTTCCCCTTATGTCTTCTTGCGCAAAAGCAGTGCCACTAACTCACCCAATGAAGGACATATACTTTGACACAGTGTAGGACTGCAAGGAGATCAAACTAGTCAGTCCTAAGGGAAACCAACCCTGTCTGTTCATTGGAAGGACTGATACTGAAGCTAAAGCGCCAATACTTTGGCCACATGATGTGAAGAACTGACTCATTGGAAAAGACTCTGATGCTGTGAAAGATTGAAGGCAAAGGGAGAAGAGGGCAGCAGAGTATGAGACCGTTAGATAGCATCACTGAATCATTGGATGTGAATTTGAGCAAAATCTGGGAGATAGTAGAGGACAGGGGAGCCTGGCATGCTGCAGTCCATGGAGTTGCAAAGAACTGGACATGACTTAGCAACTGAACAACAATAATAAGGGATTTTGGTAAAAATAAGGGATTTATTATTTTCAAAATAAGGGATTTATTTAAGTGGAGTGATAATTGGACTCCATCAAGTCTCTTTTATATGGCAGTCAGTGACCATGGGTCAGAATGACATCAACTCACTGCTTCTGAGAAGCAGCAACAACATTGTAGAAGGACTTCTCGGGTGGGGACAAACTCCGCATCCATTCTTCTCTTCTTCTCTATTAACGGATTTCTAATTTTATTTGGAGCTACAGTGAATCCAGTTAAAACCCATAATTTCCCAGATTGTTTGCAGCTAGATATAGCCACATGATTAAGTTTTAACTAATGAAATGTAAGTAGAAATATTACGTGGCATTTCTCAGAAGTCTTAACCGGAGGTTGCATACTTTTCTTTCCTCTCTCTGTCCTGCCTGCTACCTGTAATGTGGCCAGAGCTTGAGTCACCATCTTGAATGAAGAGTAACAAGCTAAGAATATTAAAGTAGCAGTAGAAGAATCCTGGATCCCTGTATTACTTATCCATAGGTTTAATTTATATGAAATAGACATAATGGGAGTTTGGGATTAACATGTACACACTGTTATATTTAAAATAGATAACCAACAAGGACCTACTGTATAGCACAGGGAACTCTGCTCAATATTCAGTAATAACCTAAATGGGAAAGTAATTTGGAAAAGAATATGTACTTACATATGTATAACTGAATCATTTTGCTGTATACCTAAAACTAGCACAATGTTGTTAATTAACTATACTCCAATATAAAATAAAAATTTAAAAAGTACAAATATTTTATTACTAAAAAGAAAGAAACAGAAATAAACTTCTGTGTTCAAGCCATTTTGGTTTTTCTGCCAAATGAATCTGAATCTAAATCTTAACCAATATTGTGCAAAATTCGGCACCAAGTTCTTTTACATTTCCTTTTTATATTTCTTAACTCTGCTCTTTTTTTCTCTCTCTTCTCTACTTTCACAAACCTGACCACCACCACTGCCAGCACTGTCCTTAACCTACCACCTTTAGTTCAGTTCGGTTCAGTCGCTCAGTCGTGTCCGACTCTTTGCAACCCCATGGACTACAGCACACCAGGCCTCCCTGTCCATTGCCAACTCCCAGAGTTTACTTAAACTCATGTCCATTGAGTCAGTGATGCCATCCAACCATCTCATCCTCTGTTGTCCCCTTTTCCTCCCACCTTCAATCTTTCCCAGCATCAGGGTCTTTTCCAAGGAGGCAGTTCTTTGCATCAGGTGGCCACAGTATTAGAGTTTCAGCTTCAACATCAGTCCTTTCAATGAATATTCAGGACTGATTTCCTTTAGGATTGACTGGTTTGATCTCCTTGCAGTCCAAGGGACTCTCAAGAGTCTTCTCCAACACTATAGTTCAAAAGCATTAATTCTTTGGTGCTCAGATTTCTTCACAGTCCAACTCTCACATCCATACATGACTAGCCTTGTTTGGAAAAACCATAGCCTTGACTAGACGGACCTTTGTTGACAAAGTAGCACCTCTGCTTTTTAATATGTTGTCTAGTTTGTCATAACTTTTCTCCCAAGGAGTAAGCGTCTTTTAATTTCATGGCTGCAATCACCATCTGCAGTGATTTGGAGCCCCCAAAGTTAGTCTGCCACTGTTTCCTTTTTCTCCACCTATTTGCCATTAAGTGATGGGACCAGATGCCATGATCTTTGTTTTCTGAACCAATCACTTAAATTGTTGCTTGCATGGGTGCTAAGTCACATCAGTCCTGTCTGACTCTGTTGCAGTGGTTTCCTAAATAATGTACACAATCCAATCTACCCTTCTCCATTATGTTTTCCACATTTTGATCTCATCAGTGTTTTCAGAAAATAAATTGGTTCAGATTATTACTTACTCCTCTTCTAGGCTGAAATTCTACAGAGATGCTATTGGTCTAAATGTTTGTCCTCCCACAGATTTCATATGGTGAAATTCTGCACCCAAGTTGAAGGTATTAGGAGGGTGGAGCCTTTGGGAAGTGATTAGGTTACAAGGGCAGAGCCCTGTAGATCTGTTTTAGTTCAACATTCAAAAGGCATTTATCTTCCCTCAGATTAAAAATGAGGGTAGAACCCTCAGGATTGGGATTAGTGCCCTTGTAAAAAAAGACCTTGGGGCTTCCATGATGGCTCAGTGGTAAAGAATCTGCCTGCCAGTGCAGGAGATTCGGGTTCAGTTCCTGGGTCAGGAAGATCCCCTGGAGAAAAGAATGGCAACCCACTCCAGTATTCTTGCCTGGAAAATCCCATGGACAGAGGAGCTTGGCGGGCTACAGTCCATGGAGTCACAAAGAGCCAACACGACTTAGTAACTCAACAATAGCAACAAAAGAGACCTCACAGAGCCAGCTCTTCCCTTCTGCTGTGTGAGAATACACGGAGAAGATCTATCTTGGACATGGGGTCTCACCAGACAACGACATTGCTGGTGCCATGATCTTGAACTTCCTTGTTTCTAGAACTGTGAGAAATAAATGTTTGTTGTTTATAAGCCATCCTATTCATGATAGTTTTGTTATAGCAGGACGAATGGACTAAGATAAGAGGTTTTCCAAATATAGTTAACATAGAGACCAAAATCCTTAACATGGTTGTATTAGTTTTCTATGCCTGCCACCACAAACTAGGTGGCTTAAATAACAAATATATTTTCTCACAATTCTGGAGGCTAGAGTTCTGAGATTAAAGTTGTTAATGGAGTTAATTTCTTCCAAGGCCTCCCTTCTTGGCTTACAGATTGCTGTCTTCACATGATATTCCTGTTGTATGTGTTTGTTTATATTCAAATCTTTTCTTTTTGTAAGAGCACCAGTCATATTGGATTATGGCCCACCCCAATTATATAATTTTAACTTAATTACTTCTTTAAAGACTTTATCTCCAAATGCAGTCTCATCCTGAAGTACTTCAAATGAATTTTGAAGGACACAGTTCAGCCTTTAACAATGCCCTGTAATGTTTGAATCCTGTTCCTATGTGTTGTACGCCACTGAAGCCCCCATGCAAAGAACACAAGGAAAACTTATTTATCATATAAACTTTCTGGGCAAGGGAGCCTCACTAGTGTCTTAAAAGGGAAAATTTTGGAGTGCTTATAAAAGTGGCCTGGGAATTGGTTAATAAATTTGTAAACTAGGCAAGTAGTTGGAACAACTGATATTTCTTTTGTTATAGCACAGGAGTCTGTTGTGGGTTGGTGTTCAAAGTATTAGAGTAGTTGAGCTTGTATTATTATGCTGCACATTGCGACTAGGTACAGCTTAAATGTGATAGTTATAATAAAGTGTTATTCTGTGGTTTCTGTGATTTTCTATTTTATTTCTCAATGCTCTTCTCCACTTCTGGTCATTATTTAGCCTAAACTGAAAAAAAAAAAAAACACCAAAACAAAACTCTTTGCCTTCTGGACATGTGATTGATAGAGATCTATATTCAATGGGTTGTGAGTCATTTTGATGTCTTCTAGTGTCAGAGTTTCTTGCTGTTTTTTGTATAATGATCAAATGGCATGACAGTGGTGGCAGTTGCTCAGTGCAGCACAAACACCAATACAAAGATTTCTATTAGAGTTTGTGAAGCGCTATGAAGCTATGATTCTCTTAGAAACAAAGGTCAGGAAAGTATGCCCCACAATTTATTTGGATCTTCCTTATATAAGCAAGTAGCTTTCCCCTTCAATTTGGGTGTTGATTTTTCAGCTTTGCCAGTGTCTAAAGATTTAGTCCCAAGTCTGGTGTATGGAATAGCATGACTAAAGAATGGATGTGGTTACTGGCATTTTAGAACCTTGAAATAACAGAGAAGGAAGAAAGTGGTAAAGAAGATAGGTTCAAATTTATCATTTACATGGTTGCAAGGTGGGCAAGTTACTGAGCTTCTCTTATGGAGGAATGTAATCTTTCAAAAAATGAGATTTGCAGGATTCTGAAAAATGTTTTATTAAAAACCTACTCCATTTCCAAAGCTATTAGGACTGATTTAAATTAACAAGATGCTGAGTGGAATCATCTTTGTACTTAAATTGCTGCTTATGCCAAAGTGAGAATAAAAAGGACTAAGCACCCCATTATCAAGCAGAAAGCCTAACTAGAGTCAACTACCCTGTGCCCATCCTCCATTCAGCCCCCAAAACATTTAAGGAAAAGTCTGTGGAGGAAAAGGAGAGGATGCTGGAATACATACATCAGTAGAGAATACAGTGCTTGTGCAAGAGGTTATTCCTTTCCATTTTGGAAACAAAGAGAAAGTGTCCTAGAGAAATCTCTGATTGTGATTGGAGATGCCTGCAAGAAAAGAGAATGTAGTAGATCACCTCCTGGCTGTGGCTCATTTGCTTAGGGAGTGGCTTGGTTGATCCTCTCCTGTATCTATTCAATCCAAAGAAAAGAGAATTGAAGAGAGGACAAGGGGCAGAAGTAGATTGGCAAAATGTGTGATGAGTTTCTTACAAATTTAATAGATTGTACAGATAACAGTTGGACTCAAGCCCTCTTACCAGTGGTGCACCAAAGAGGGTAGACGTGGACTGAGAGTTGATGGAAGAAGGTGATCCGAACCAGATCTTATTTCAGGGAATTCTCTGGTGGGGAGTCCCTGCAGGGCTCTTGTGAAGCGTTCCTGTGCAAGCCATGTGAGAGTCAGAGTGTAGACATTTGCCATACAGGGAGAAGAAATCACAGCTGTCAGTGCCAGCCCAGGGCATCAGTGACCTGTAGGCAGAATTACATGATCTCATCTCATCATGTAAGCACAGGACATTTTAATTTCCCAGGATTCTTCTACCTGCCCCCAAAATGACTTCATTGAAACCTAAAATCGAAAAGGAGGGTGAGGAATGTTAAGACTAGACCATCCCCTCCTTTCCATACAGCTCATATGGCCGTAGATCTATCCTCATTGGAGGAAAGGGAAAACTTGGAAATGGATGTGATCTTGGAGTTGTAAAATGGACAAGACTTAGTCGTTAATAATCAAAAGTGCCTGGAGACAAATAAAATACTGAAAATATTATTAATGAACAGGAAAGAGGGTTTTGTCAATGGATTTTTTAAAAAAATCAGCAATTGGAAAAGAACTGTTTCATTTTTATACCTCCAGGTGTTAAGAGTCAGCATACTAATTGCATAAGCCCTTTCTTGCCTTGATTTGTGGGAGTCAACACTTTCTTCATTATCTCAAAACTCTGTGCTGCGGACTCTCCCCATGGTAAAAGTTAACACGGGAGTGATGTGCCCTTTTGCATTTCCTGGTCCAGAGTTATGGTACAGTTTTTATGTACAGTTTCTGATTGAATTTAACAATAATGTTCTTGCTCTACTCTACCTGACTTCCTTTCAGAAACCCATCTCAATACTCCCTCTCCCAGAGGAGTAATGAGAAAAATTGCAGATGTATTTTATCTATTGTGAATGATTCATCATTATATTCTACATTTCACTCTGTGCTTTGTCTTACAACCACAATAAATTTGTGAGCAACTCATTTCTTCTTAGTCACACATAAGTTATGTTATATGCTAAGATAAGACTTCATGATACTGTCTGGAAGTCCTAAAACGTTATTTGCCTAACCAGAAGCCTCACACTTATTTTAGGGAGCTAAATGCTCTCTTGCATTTTTGCCTTTGGGCTTTGGTTTCTGCATACTGGCCAGCATTATGTCTTCAGTTTTGTAATCTTTCTTATTGACAGAGAAAAAAGGATAAAATGCTGCTTTCCCACTGCCAGCCATCAGCAGGACACCATTTGTCTTCAAAGCAGATCTTTTCATCTCTCTCTTTTTTTTTTTTTTTTTTACTGTTTCTCAACATGTTATAAAGCTTTATTTTTATGGCCTTCAGCTGTCTTCCTAATCAGCTCATTATGGCGTTAGCCTTTCTGTGATGATTTTTACAGAATGATACCATACTTTGATATTTATCCTTTGATATGTACCCTGTTTATTTTTATTCTTTGGTATTTTGAAGATGCTGGAATGTTTCTAGTAAAACTACATTGTTTTTACTTTTCTCATATGCCTAATTAGCCATTTTACAGTTAAAATTTCTTGTTTAGATACATAACCTGCTTAGATTATATTATTTTTTTCTGTCTCACTGACCAGGTTTGCCTCCTTATCTGTCATGAGTCTTAAGATGCTGCCATTATTTACTGGAAAATTAGGGTTGCTTATTGAAAGGCTGATTTAGAATATGAATTTTAACAAATAAGCATATATAATGCAGTTTTGTAAAAATAGTTGGATTCTAGATTTGTTAAAAATATGTCACTGATTCCATGGAACTTCCCTGGTGGTTGCTAAGATTCTGTGCTCCCAATTCGGGGGGCCCAGATTTGATCCCTGGTCAGGGAATGAGATCCCATATGTCACAATTATGAGTTTGCACACTACAATTAAGTCAAATAAGTAAAATAAATAAATATTTTTGAAAATATGTCACTACCTTCTGCTCCTGAGTCTTCTGGTCTTCATCTTATACTCTGCTTCTTTTGGCTAATAAGACACCTATGCTGAGTTTATTTTTGTGTATGGTGTTAGAAAGTGCTCTAGTTTCATTCTTTTACAAGTGGTTGACCAGTTTTCCCAGCACCACTTGTTAAAGAGATTGCCTTTTCTCCATTGTATATTCTTTCCTCTTTTGTAAAAGATAAGTTGTCCATAGGCGTGTGGATTTACCTCTGGCCTTTCTCTTTTGTTCCATTGATCTATATTTCTGTCTTTGTGCCAGTACCGTACTGTCTTGATGACTGTGGCTTTATAGTAGAGCCTGAAGTCAGGCAGGTTGATTCCTCCAGTTCCATTCTTCTTTCTCAAGATTGCTTTGGCTATTCGAGGTTTTTTGTATTTCCATACAAATTGTGAAATTATTTCTTCTAATTCTGTGAAAAATGCCGTTGGTAGCTTGATAGGGATTGCATTGAACCTATAGACTGCTTTCGGTAGTATACTCATTTTTACTATATTGATTCTTTCGATTCATGAACAGGTATGTTTCTCCATCTATTAGTGTCCTCTTTGATTTCTTTCACCAGTGTTTTATAGTTTTGTTTCTTTAGGTAGATATGTTCCTAAGTATTTTATTCTTTTTGTTGCAATGGTAAATGGAATTGTTTCCTTAATTTCTCTTTCTGTTTTCTCATTATTAGTGTATAGGAATGCAAGGGATTTCTGAGTGTTGATTTTATATCCTGCAACTTGACTATATTCATTGATTAGCTCTAGTAATTTTCTGGTAGAGTCCTCTTACACTGTTGGTGGGAATGCAAACTAGTACAGCCACTATGGAGAACAGTGTGGAGATTCCTCAAAAAACTGGAAATAGAACTGTCATATGACCCAGCAATCCCACTGCTGGGCATACACACCGAGAAAACCAGAATGGAAAGAGACACGTGTACCCAAATGTTCATCGCAGCACTGTTTATAATAGCCAGGACATGGAAGCAACCTAGATGTCCATCAGCAGATGAATGGATAAGAAAGGAGTGGTACATATGCACAATGGAATATTACTCAGCCATTAAAAAGGACACATTTGAATCAGTTCTAGTGAGGTGGGTGAAAATGGAGCCTATTATACAGAGTGAAGTAAGCCAGAAAGAAAAACACCAATATAGTATACTAATGCATATATATGGAATTTAGAAAGATGGTAACGATAACCCTGTATACGAGACAGCAAAAGAGACACAGATGTATAGAACAGTCTTTTGGACTCTGTGGGAGAAGGTGAAGGTGAGACAATTTGAGAGAATAGCACAGAAACATGTATATTATCATATGTGAAATGAATCGCTAGTCCAGGTTTGAGGCATGATACAAGGTGCTCGAGGCTGATGCACTGGGATGACCCAGAGTGATGGGATGGGGAGGGAGGTGGAAGGGGAGTTCAGGATGGAGAACACATGTGCACCTGTGGTGGATTCATGTCAATGTATGGCAAAACCAATATAATATTGTAAAGTAATTAGCCTCCAATTAAAATAAATAAATTTATATTAAAAAAAGAGACACCCATGCTATCTCTTTGGATAGCATGGCTGATATAGGCAAATCTATGCAGGAGGCAAATCTATGCAGGAGACAAATCTGTTAAATGTCAGGTATAGAGAGTGGGTAACATTTGCTCAAGCAGCACAATTATATTATAAAAGTGATATTTGAGCAACCTTGTATCAGCAGGTTGGAACACAATGAACTATGGGTGTGAATGAAAAGGCAGTGGAGGCAGAGAGAGCAGCCCCCTGGGAAAGGCCATGACAGTCAGAAGTGTGTGAGGTGACAGAGCCTCTGATGGAGAGGAGGACTGAGGGAAAGGAAAGAGGCCAATCCCAGGTAGCAGCAGAGAGGGGAAGTTCAGTGTTGGAGACACAGAGGAAGAAGAGAAAATGTAATTCTAATTTCTGGAAAGAGACAGTTCAGAGAGGTGAGGAAAATTGGGAGGGTGTGTTTATTTAAAATAGATGAAGAGATAAATAGAAATGTTTAATTTCACAGCCCACTAAGACATATGTTAATATATATTTCATTCAAAGTCAGTAATTTTTATTTCAGTCCTTCCTTTTTGTTATCTTGCTTTGTATTCAGTAACACTATATGTTAGAAGACTTCAACCGTTATCACATCACATGGGTAAAAGTTTAGCATTTTTTATGATGTGAAGTGCTTTGTAATCATAAATAATTTTCTTTAGACTCAACGATAGAATACATCAGACTGCATAAAACAAATGAAAAGGGACAAGAGAAACTGAGTAAAGGAAACAAAAGTAAAATGATCTATCCTCCAAAATTCTACCAATTGGAAGACGATCAAAGAGGGTTGAAGAAGACTGTAATCTACTGCTGTTATCTTAGTTCTATTTTTTAGGCAAATGTTAATTTTGAATCATAAATTTTTCTGTGAAATGATCCTTATGTGAATGAATGCTGAAGAGACTTTAATAAAATTATGACTTTAATTGAATGATTACAATTAGAAATTTTACTTTTAATGATTAAATGTTTATAATGGAAATTTTAATTGTCAATTTAAGATAACTAACTTTACCAATAAATATCAACAAATACCATAAATACCAATAGATGTAAAGGAATATGTTGTAAAATTTCAACTTTCTGTCAAAACTCATATCATAGTTGACAGCTTTGATTTATAGCAGAGTAGGATCAGTATGCTACTGGAGATCAGTGGAAAAATAACTCCAGAAAGAATGAAGGGATGGAGCCAAACAAAAACAATACCCAGTTGTGGATGTGACTGGTGATAAAAGCAAGGTCCAATGCTGTAAAGAGCAATACTGCATAGGAACCTGGAATCAGATTAGGTTCATGAATCAAGGCAAATTGGAAGTGGTCAAACAGGAGATGGCAAGAGTGAACGTCGACATTCTAGGAATCAGCAGACTAAAATGGACTGAAATGGGTGAACTTAACTCAGATGACCATCATATCTACTACTGTGGGCAGGAATCTCTTAGAAGAAATGGAGTAGCCATCATGGTCAACAAAAGAGTCCAAAATGCAGTACTTGGATGCAGTCTCAAAAATGACAGAATGATCTCTGTTCGTCTCCAAGGCAAACCATTCAATATCACAGTAATCCAAGTCTATGCCCCAACCACTAACTCTGAAGAAGCTGAAGTTGAACGGTTCTATGAAGACCTACAAGACCTTGTAGGACTAACACCCCCAAAAGATATCCTTTTCATTATAGGGGACTGGAATCCAAAAGTAGGATGTCAATAAACACTGGAGTAACAGAAAAATTTGACCTTGAAACATGGAATGAAGCAGGGCAAAGACTAATAGAGTTTTGCCAAGAGAACGCACTGGTCATAGCAAACACCCTCTTCCAACAACACAAGAGAAGACTCTACACATGGACATCACCAGATGGTCAACACCAAAATCAGATTGATTATATTCTTTGCAGCCAAAGATGGAGAAGCTCTATACAGTCAGCAAAAACAAGACTGGGAGCTGACTGTGGCTTAGATCATAAACTCCTTATTACCAAGTTCAGACTTAAATTGAAGAAAGTAGGGAAAACCACTAGACCATTCAGGTATGACCTAAATCAAATCCCTTATGATTATACAGTGAAAGTGAGAAATAGATTTAAGGGACTAGATCTGATAGATAGAGTGCCTGGTGAACTATGGACAGAGGTTCATGACATTGTACAGGAGACAGGGATCAAGACCATCCCCATAGAAAAGAAATGCAAAAAAGCAAAATGGCTGTCTGGGGAGGGCTTACAAATAGCTGTGAAGAGAAGAGAAGTGAAAAGCAAAGGAGAAAAGGAAAGATATAAGCATCTGAATGCAGAGTTCCAAAGGATAGCAAGAAGAAATAAGAAAGCCTTCCTCAGCGATCAGTGCAAAGATACAGAGGAAAACAACAGAACGGGAAAGGCTAGAGATCTCTTCAAGAAAATTAGAGATACCAAGGGAACATTTCATGCAAAGATGGGCTCAATAAAGGAAAGAAATGGTATGGACCTAACAGAAGCAGAAAATATTAAGAAGAGGTGGCAAGAATACACAGAAGATCTGTACAAAAAAGATCTTCATGACCAAGATAATCACAATGGTGTGATAACTCACCTAGAGCCAGAAATCCTGTAATGTGAAGTCAAGTGGGCCTTAGAAAGCATCACTATGAACAAAGCTAGTGGAGGTGATGGAAATCCAGTTGAGCTATTTCAAATCCTGAAAGATGATGCTGTGAAAGTGCTGCTCTCAATATGCCAGCAAATTTGGAAAACTCAGCAGTGGCCACAGGAATGGAAAACGTCAGTTTTCAACACAATCCAAAAGAAAGGCAATGCCAAAGAATGCTCAAACTACTGCACAATTGCACTCATCTCACATGCTAGTAAAGTAATACTCAAAATTCTCCAAGCCAGGCTTCAGCAATATGTGAACCGTGAACTTCCAGATGTTCAAGCTGGTTTTAGAAAAGGCAGAGGAACCAGAGGTGAAATTGCCAACATCCGCTGGACATTGGAAAAAGCAAGAGTTCCAGAAAAACATCTATTTCTGCTTTATTGACTATGCCAAAGCCTTTGACTGTGTGGTTCACAGTAAACTGTGGAAAATTCTGAAAGAGATGGGAATACCAGAGCACCTGACCTGCCTCTTGAGAAACCTAAAGGCAGGTCAGGAAACAACATTTAGAACTGGACATGGAACAACAGACTGGTTCCAAATAGGAAAAGGAGTACATCAAGGCTGTATACTGTCACCTGGTTATTTAACTTATATGCAGAGTACATCATGAGAAACACTGGGCTGGAGGAAGCACAAGCTGGAATCAAGATTGCCGGGAGAAATATCAGTAACCTCAGATATGCAGATGACACCACCCTTATGGCAGAACGTGAAGTGGAACTAAAAAGCCTCTTGATGAAAGTGAAAGAGGAGAGTGAAAATGTTGGCTTAAAGCTCAACATTCAGAAAACTAAGATCATGGCATCTGGTCCCATCACTTCATGGGAAATAGATGGGGAAACAGTGGAAACTGTGTCAGACTTTATTTTTTTGGGCTCCAAAATCACTGCAGATGGTGACTGCAGCCATGAAATTAAAAGACGCTTACTCCTTGGAAGGAAAGTTATGACCAACCTAGATAGCATATTGAAAAGCAGAGACATTACTTTGCCAACAAAGTTCCATCTAGTCAAGGCTATGGTTTTTCCAGTAGTCATGTATGGATGTGAGAGTTGGACTGTGAAGAAAGCTGAGCACTGAAGAATTGATGCTTTAGAACTGTGGTGTTGGAGAAGACTCTTGAGAGTCCCTTGGACTGCAAGGAGATCCAGCCAGTCCATTCTGAAGGAGATCAGCCCTGGGATTTCTTTGGAAGGAATGATGCTAAAGCTGAAACTCCAGTACTTTGGCCACCTCATGTGAAGAGTTGACTCATTGGAAAAGACCCTGATGCTGGGAGGGATTGGGGGCAGGAGGAGAAGGGGACGACAGAGGATGAGATGGCTGGATGGCATCACTAACTCGATGGACGTGAGTCTGAGTGAACTCCGGGAGATGGTGATGGACAGGGAGGCCTGGCGTGCTGTGATTCATGGGGTCGCAAAGAGTCAGACACGACTGAGTGACTGAACTGAACTGAACTGAGAATCATATAAACTCTGTGAAAGCATCCTGACAGCAAGGATGAAAATAAAACCACTTTATGCTTTTTATTATATATATTTTACTTTCACTTATTCAAAACTATATATAAAACTCTTTTATTCCCCTTCATCAGCAAGTCCTATATTAAGTGATTAAGAACTCTCCTAGACAAAGAGAACCAAAAAGATTTTCCTTGCCTTTTAGGACAATTATTTTATTCTCATTCCATCACAGTTTCCTGGAATGCTTATTAAATAAGCAGATAACTGAATGCCTCCCAGATCCACTGAATTAAAATTTTGGAATTTAAGTCTAGGAATCTGCATCTTAATAACTGCTTTAGACAATTCTTATGCTCCCTTATGTTTGACAAACTTTGTTCCAGAAATCACAATACATAATGTGAGAAATAATTAACATACATTAACAGAATATGAAATGGTGAATACAATAATTTTTTAGACAATGAATCTTTTTATTACATTCATAGCTTAGCACATGGATGAACTCAGTAGATGCTTAATATTTTGAGTAATCAGAGTGTTTATGTGTTAGAATACTGAATCACCATGGCAACCTAACTACTTGCAGTTTTTAAAGCAATATCTTGAGTTATTTTTGAATACTAAGAAAGGAACTGCTCTTTACTTCTCAGTTTTGCAATGTGACAAACAAGTTTGTTTTTCACGATTTGAAAATGATGAAAAATAAAAGTTTGAAAAATCTGGTGGGAGAATACAAGTAGGTCCTTAAATACGCTTAAGTTTGATTTTGTAAAAAATGAAGAAAATCCATAACCTACCCAAAGTACCTTCAGTATTTCCTGACACTATCTTTAATTTCAAAAAGTGTAAAACCCACTAGAAAATGGAGGGCAGCAGATGTAATAAACAATTCACAATTCATTAATCATTTTGTTGAAACTCGTAAAATCCAACTGAGGTTGATTCTAGTCTGAGAAAATGAAATAAAGATTGATTCAGTTTATTAAGGCCTTATGCCTGTTAGGAATGCATTCAGCTATATTAATCAAAGAGGGTTCATTTTTCTCATATAACTAATCTTTATGTGGGTAAGTAAGGGCTGCTCTTGGGTCAGCTTCGCCACAATATCCGTATCTTTTCTATCTGTCTGTTCCACAGCTTTCTTTTCTTGACTTCAGTACTTAAGGTGCGTCTGTAATTCCTGGCTTTATGCCAATAGTCAAGGCAGAAAGAAAGGAGGAAAAGGCAGTACTATCAATTGGTTTTTTACTTTTTAAAAATTTAATTATTTTAATTGGAGGCTAATTACTTTACAATATTAATGGCACCCCACTCCAGTACTCCTGCCTGGAAAATCCCATGGACGGAGGAGCCTGGTAGGCTGCAGTCCATGGGGTCGCTGAGGGTTGGACACGACTGAGTGACTTCACTTTCACTTTTCACTTTCATGCATTGGAGAAGGAAATGGCAACCCACTCCAGTGTTCTTGCCTGGAGAATCCCAGGGACGGGGGAGCCTGGTGGGCTGCCGTCTATGGGGTCGCACAGAGTTGGACATGACTGAAGTGACTTAGTAGTAGCAGTAGCAGTGGTTTTTGCCATACACTGACATGAATCAGACATGGGTGTACATGTGTCCCCCATTCTGAACCCCCTTCCCACTTCCCTCTCCATCCCATCCCTCAGAGTCATCCCAGTGGACCAGCCCTGAGCTCCCTGTCTCATGCATGGAACTGGATTGGTGATTTATATCACATATGGTAATATACATGTTTTGATGCTATTCTATCAAATCATCTCACTCTCACCTTTTCCCACAGAGTCCAAAAGTCTGTTCTTTATATCTGTGTCTCTTTTGCTGTCTCGCATATAGGGTCATCATTACCATCTTTCTAAATTCCATATATATGCGTTAATATACTGTATTGGTGTTTTTTTCTCTAACTTAGTTCACTCTGTATAATAGCCTTCAGTTTCATCCACCTCATTAGAACTGATTCAAATGTGTTCTTTTTAATAGCTGAGTAATATTCCATTGTGTATATGTACCACTGCTTTCTTATCCACTCGTCTGCTGATGAACATCTAGGTTGATTCCATGTCCTGGCTATTGTAAACAGTGCTGCGATGAACATTGAGGTACACATGTCTCTTTCAATTTTGGTTTCCTCGCTGTGTATGCCAAGCTGTGGGATTGCTGGGTCATATGGCAGTTCTATTTCCAGTTTTTTGAGGAATCTCCACACTGTTCTCCATAGTGGCTGTACTAGTTTGCATTTCCACCAACAGTGTAAGAGGTTTCCCTTTTCTCCACACCCTCACCAGCATTTATTGTTGGTAGACTTTGTTAGCAGCCATTCTGACTGGTGTGAGATAGTACCTCGTGGTTTTGATTTGCTTTTCTTTGATAATGAATGATATTGAGCATCTTTTCATGTGTTTGTTAGCCATCTGTATGTCTTCTTTGGAGAAATGTCTGTTTCGGTCTTTGGCCCATTTTTTGATTGGGTCATTTATTTTTCTGGCACATTGAGTTGCATGAGCTGCTTACATATTTTTGAGATTAATTATTTGACAGTTGCTTCATTTGCTATTATTGTCTCCCATTCTGAAGGCTGTTTTTTCACCTTGCTTATAGTTTCCTTCATTATGCAAAAGGTTTTAAGTTTAATTAGGTGCCATTTGTTTATTTTTGCTTTTATTTCCATTACTCTGGGAGGTGGGTCATAGAGGATCCTGCTATGATTTATGTCAGAGAGTTATATCAATTGCTTTTTTAAAAAAAGTCAGCAAATTAAATCTTTTCTAGAAATTCTCTACTAGATTGCCCCTTTTAACTCGTGACTTTTTGACCAGAACTCTGTCACATGGCAACCTGTTGTGAGTCTGTGAAAATGAAAGTCTAGCTTTTGGGTTCTCTAATAGGCAGCCTTGGAAAGGACAGTTGGGAAATGACTTTTGAGTTGGTTGATGAACGGTGTCTGCCACAATATCTTCTCATTCCTGCTGTCCCTGGGGCTGGACACTTTAAGAACAAGATTGCTGTGAGCTTAACTACCGAAAAGGCAGCTTAACTACCATGTAGGGCTTCCTGAAGTTCTTGCAGAATCTGACTTTTGTTTCACTTCTTCATTTTTGCCTTGCACATGATGTTTCCTAAAATATTTCTTACTCCATCTCTCTGCTGACAGTATGATTTAGTAGTGGGAGTTCAGGCTCTGGAGGTAGATGGCTCTGGTTTGAATACCATCTGAGCTGCTTTCTAGCAGTTGTAATCTTGATCAGGTTATTTAACTTCTGAAGAACTTCCTATCTTCATTTGTCAACTGTGAATAATAATGGATATACCCCATAGACTTGCTATAAATAACCCCATGCTAAGCATATTCTAAATGCTTGATAAATGTTGACTTATCTCTAGATCTTACCAATGATTGTAATTACAATACTTGACATATAAAAGGAGCTCAGCTAAGAAAACCCTTATAGTTTCCTTCTTTGTGTTAAATGACACATTTTAATGCAATAGTGGGTGTGTATTATGTTTGTATTATTTTTTGGAGATGGGGTGTAGCTAGAATCTTTCATGGAAATGTCCTAACCTCCAGGATTTCTGCCTCTTTGAAAAATTTACTTAAATGAACTGTACTTGCAAAGACGAACTTTAAAAAAAACCCCCAAAATTGTAAAAACAAATTTCTAACATTTGGAAAACTCAGCATTGGCCACAGGACTGGAAAATGTCAGTTTTCATTCCAATACCAAAGGAAGACAATGCCAAAGAGTGTTCAAACTACCATAGAATTGCACTAATCTCACACACTAGTAAAGTAATGCTCAAAATTCTCCAAGCCAGGCTTCAACAATACATGAACCATGAACTTCTATATGTTCAAGCTGCATTTAGAAAAGGCAGAGGAACCAGAGATCAAATTGCCAACATCCACTGGATCATCGAAAAAGCAAGAGAGTTCCAGAAAAACATCTTTTTCTGCTTTATTGACTATGCCAAAGCCTTTGACTGTGTGGATCACAAGAAACTGTGGAAAATTCTGAAAGAGATGGGAATACCAGAGCACCTGACCTGCCTCTTGAGAAACTTGTATGCAGGTCAAGAAGCAACAGTTAGAACTGGACGTGGAACAACAGACTGGTTCCAAATAAGAAAAGGAGTATGTCAAATCGGTATATTGTCACCGTGCTTATTTAACTTATATGGAGAGTACTTCATGAGACATGCTGGGCTGGAAGAAGCACAAGCTGGAATCAAGATTGCTGGGAGAAATATCAATCACCTTAGATATGCAGAAGAACTAAAGAGCCTCTTGATGAAAGTGAAAGAGGAGAGTGAAAAAGTTGGCTTAAAGCTCAACATTCAGAAAACGAAGATCATGGCATCTGGTCCCATCACTTCATGGCAAATAGATAGGGAAACAGTGGAAACATTGGTTTATTTTTTGGGGGCTCCAAAATCACTGCAGATGGTGACAGCAGCCATGAAATTAAAAGACGCTTACTCCTTGGAAGGAAAGTTATGATCAACCTAGACAGCATATTACAAAGCAGACACATTACTTTGTCAAGAAAGGTCCATCTAGTCCAGGCTATGGCTTTTCCAGTGGTCATGTATGGATGTGAGAGTTGGACTATAAAGAAAGCTGAGCACCAAAGAATTGATGCTTTTGAACTGTGATGTTGGAGAAGACTTATGAGAGTCCCTTGGACTACAAGGAGATCCAACCAGTTCATCCTAAAGAAAATCAGTCCTGAGAGTTCATTGGCAGGACTGATGCTGAAGCTGAAACTCCAATACTTTGGACACCTGATGCAAGGAACTGACTCATTTGAAAAGACCGTGATGCTGGGCAAGATTGAAGGCAGGAGGAGAAGGAGACGACAGAGGATGAGATGGTTGAATGGCATCACCGACTCAATGGACATGAGTTTGGGTAGACTCTGGGACTTGGTGATCAACAGGGAGGCCTGGCTTTCTGCAGTCCATAGGGTTGCAAAGAGTCAGACACGACTGAGTGACTGAGCTGAACTGAACATGTTTATGCTGTTTTTCATTAAAATGTCTGCTTCAGTGGAAAATGATGTGAGTGCCATTGAGAAGAGTTGGATACGACTGAGCGACTTCACTTTCACTTTTCACTTTCATGCGTTGGAGAAGGAAATGGCAACCCACTCCAGTGTTCTTGCCTGGAGAATCCCAGGGACGGGGGAGCCTGGTGGGCTGCCGTCTATGGGGTCGCACAGAGTCGGACACGACTGAAGTGACTTAGCAGCAGCAGTAAAAGAAGGGTTGCACATGCCTCTGCCTCCACACTGGACAATGAGAAGCCTAGGTCCTAATTGGAGCCGCTGCATGGCTGCAGGCTCATTTTCATATTCTCTCTTCCCCACTGGAAAATTTAATGAAAACCTCTTTGAGAAAGTATCTAAAAATAAAGAATTAATCCATTTTAAAAGAAAAAAATTAACTGGTGCTATTTCTCCTGACATATTACCTTAAGGGACATTAAGAGTGAGAAGAGATTGTGGCGGATGCTATTCTCTGACGAACTCAAAAATCTTTTCCCAACTATCCTTCCCATTGCTGCCTATTAGACATTAAAAAAAAACTGGATACTCATTTTCCCAGACTCACATTGTTTCACCTGACATATAATAAGAAAATGAAAGTTACTCAGTCATGTCTGACTTTTTGTGACCCCATGGGCTATACAGGCCATGAAATTCTGCAGGCCAGAATACTGGAGTGGGTAGCCAGCCGTTCCCTTCTCCAAGGGATCCTCCCAACCCAGGGATCGAACCCAGGTCTCCCACATTGCAGACGATTTCTGCTGAGCTGCAAGGGAAGGCCGACATATAATACTCCCCAATATTTTGTTAGTGCTTTCCCAGTTGTTTATTTTTATGGCATAGATATTGATAGAAGATAAAATGGTACCCCAAGAATATTTTAGTCAAGAACAAAACACACGATTTAAAGGGGAGAAAAATTTGGTCAAGAAATGGTTGGTAGGAAAGTGAATGTGCCTCAGAGGAGAGGAGGATGCTAATTAGAAATGCGGAGGCAATTCTGAGGCCAGCCAGTAAATTGACAGTTTTACTCCTTTTCAGCTCTGGTTTCATCTTTTGATTAAGAGGTACTCACTTTATGATTTACAGAGCATTCTTTCTTGCCTTTGGTGTTTAAGTAATTGAAGTTAATCTCTTTGAAGAATATCTCGGTTGAATTAATATAAGATTGAAAGAATTATTAAGAGAAATTAATAAAACACTTTAGGGTGAGTAACACAGATATTACAGTCTTAACATCTGTAATCTGACCCAACAGACAGAATAAGCTGTAGCAAAGCAGGGAGCCAAATGTTCGGCTTCTCTCATTAAAAAACAGGGTTATGCAATAGTATAGAATCTGTAAGTCTATTGTTTTAAGAAGGAATTAAGCAGAATTTGTTTATCTGCCTTATAATCATACCAGATATCCAGCCTGGAGGACTCAGCTCCTAGATGTCTCCTATAATGTGGAAGAAATATCCTTGCTTGTTATAAAAGCTTAACAAGAGATTAGAGTCTGAAAGTTGGAGGGGAGAAAAGAGAAGAGAAGAGAAGAGAAGGAATGACTTCGGAAGGAAAGTAAAGCCATAGGGCTTTTGCATCCTGACTTCCTGCTTCTTGTCTCTGGTTTCCAAGGGGATGGTGCAAGGCGCAGACAGGGACCTTAGATAAGTGAATGGGAGGTAAAGACCAGGGCATTTTTATCTGCTCTCCCATTTGTAGGGTGACAATTCAATTTATGGTCCAGAGCACAACCCTTTTTAGAGTGAAAGAAACCACACTGAGACATTTGGGAAAATTGAAAAAAAATTTTTTCTGGACAACTGGTATATATGGTTAACTACTCTGTACCAAGAACGTGTGCATAACCAACCTACTTTAGCAGATAGGGTGCCTCCTGATAGAGTGAGTGCCCTGATGGCCTTCCTGTGTGTCATGTACCCTGAGAGGAGAGCCAGCTAGCCTGTCATCAGGCAGCTTCTGATGAGGTTAGGTGACCCCACAGCAGAGACAGGTGAAAACTCCAGGTCATGAGACTGGATGAAGTAAATGGTGATCACCAAGGGTAGGTAATCTATAAAGACACTATGAGTCAAAGAGGCTACTGTGATCCAGGGATAGCTGGATTATCAGAGGTCATTAGACTCTAGTGATCTGAAGACAGAGGACAGTGCTCTAGAAAAGAGTGCCTGCATGAAAAGAGGGGTGTCCTCGCTTGCTGTGCCACAAGGTCATGTGAGCCGTATTCCTTTCCTTATATCCCTGGTGGTCAATTTAGGGAGGGAAACAGGGGATGGGTTGGCTATATGGGGAGATTAAATATTTTTACTAATAAAAATATGAATAGATAAATTGTGTGGTTTTTTAAGTTATAGGGTAAGAGTAAATTTAAACTGGGTACAGATTTATTTGAGTTTCTGTCTTGCAGATAGATTAGTTATAAACAAAATGAAGGAGATAAATCTGTAAAATCGAAGTCATACTGAATTATGTAAGCCTCCTTGCTATATTTAAATAACTATATATTTGCTGATAGAGGCAAGATCTCCTCTCTGTATTTCTTTCCAAAAAATCTAAGTAATTTTTATCATTTTATTGAATCATTCCTTGGGTTCACTACTTGATATAAACCATCTACAGTGAGTGGACCTGAGAAACAGGCATTCTTCTCTGATTTTATAGCTAAGTTGGTCAAGGCTAAAGTAGAAGAACTTGATCTAGTTCGTCTAGTTCACAAGTGATAGAGGTTGGATTTAGACCAAGCTAAAACATTTTCTTGGGCTCCAAAATCACTGCAGATGGTGACTGCAGCCATGAAATAAAAAGATGCTTGCTCCTTGGAAGAGAAGCTATGACAAAGCTAGACAGCATATTAAAAAGCAGAGACATTACTTTGCCAACAAAGGTCCATCTAGTCAAAGCTATGGTTTTTCCAGTAGTCATGTATGGATGTGAGGGCTGGACTGTAAAGAAAGCTGAGCGCTGAAGAATTGATGCTTTTGAACTGGAGAAGACTCTTGAGAGTCCCTTAGACTGCAAGGAGATCATACCAGTCAGTCCTAAAGGAAATCAGTCCTGAATATTCATTGGGAGGACTGATGCTGAAGCTGAAACTCAAACCCTTTGGCCATCTGATGTGAAGAACTGACTCCTTGGAAAAAATCCTGATGCTGAGAAAGATTGAAGACAGGAACAGAAGGGGATGACAAAGAATGAGGTGGTTGGATGGCATCACCGACTTGATGGACAGGAGTTTGAGGAAGCTCTGGGAGTTTGCAATGGACAGGGAAGCATGGTGTGCTGCAGTTCATGGGGTTGCAAAGAGTCGGACATGACTGAGTGACTGAACTGAACTGAAATTTACATGGCTTACGTTTTGTTCTGTGTGTGTGTCGGTTGCTCAGTCATGTCTGACTCTATGCCACCCCATGGACTGTAGCCCATCAGACTTCTCTATCCATGAGATTCTCCAGGCAAGGATACTGGAGTGGATTGCCATGCCCTCCTCCAGGAGATCTTCCTGACCCAGGGATCGAACCAGGGTCTCCTGCATTGCAGGTGGACTCTTTACTATCTGAGCCACAAGGGAGAGATATACTCAATGCACTGAACTCTTTTGTATGGTTTTATTTTTTTTCAACTTTAAAAATTTAAATATCATTAATTTACAATGTTGTGTTAGTTATAAGTGTATAGGAAATTGATTCAGTTTTACATATACTTGTTCTTATGTGTATATATGAGTCTGTTTCATAAATAAGTTCATTTGTGACATATTTTGGACTCCACATATAAGTGATATCATATGATATTTGTCTTTCTCTGACTTACTTCACTTAATGATAATCTCTATGATAATGCCATATTGCTGCAAGTGGCATTATATCATTTTTTTTTTGGCTGAGAAATATTCCATTGTGTGTGTGTGTGTGTGTGTGTGTGTGTGTGTGTATACACCACATCTTCGTCCATGCATTTGTCGATGGACATTTAGGCTGCTTCTTCTGTCTTGGCTATTGGAAATAGTGCTGCTATGAACACTAGGGTGCATGTATCTTTTCAAATTCTCATTTTCTCTGGATATATGCCCTGTTGTGGGATTGTAAGAGCACATGGTAGCTCTATTTTTAGTTTTTAAAGAAACCTCCTTACTATTTTCCACGTGGGTACATTAATTTATAGTAACACAGACAGTATAAGAAGGATCCTTTTTCTCCACATCCTCTCTGTTACTTATTATTTGTAGACTTTTTAATGATGACCATTCTGACTGGTGTGAGGTGATACTTCTTTGTAGTTTTAATTTGCATTTCTCTAATACTTAGCAATGTTGAGCATTTTTTCATATGCCTGTTGGCATTCTGCATGTCTTCTTTGGAAAAATGTCTATTTAGGTCTTCTACCCATTTTTTGATTGGGTTGTTTGTTTGTTTGATACGAAGTTATATGAACTGTTTGTATATTTTGGAAATTAATCCCTTGTTGGTTGAATGGCTTGCAAATATATTCTCTCATTCCATAGGTTTTTTTCCCCCATAAATTGTTTCTTTGTTTCATTAATGTTTTCCTTTGCTCTGCAAAAGATTTTACATTTGATTAACTCCCATTTGTTTATTTTTGTTTTTATTTCCATTATTCTAGAAGATGGATCCAAAAATGTTGCTGTGATTTATGTCAAAGAATGTTCTGCCTATGTTTTCCTCTAGGAGTTTTATAGTATCCAGTCTTACATTTAGATCTTCACTCCATTTTGAATTTATTTTTGTATATGGTGTTAGAGAGTGTTCTCACTTCATTATTTTATGTGTATTGGTAGTTTTTCAGTTTTCCTAGCACCGTTATTGAAGAGACTGTCTTTTCTCCACTGTATATTATTGCCTCCTTTGTCACAGACTAATTGACCATAGGTGAGTAGGTTTATTTCTGGACTTTCTATACCGTTCCATTGACATATATGTGTGTCTTTATGCTACAGCATATTTTTTTTGCTTACTGTTGCTTTGTATAGTATAGTATAGTCTTCAGTAAGGAGTTGATTACTCAAGATCTATTCTTTTCTTAAGATTGGTTTGGCTATTTGGGGTCTTTTGTGTTTCGATACAAATTTCAATTTTTTTTTTTTTTTGTAATTCTGTGAAAAATGGCATTGGTTTTTCAGTGTGGTTTTAAACAATGATTTAAGTTGGATTAATTACTAAATTTTCCATAGGCAAATAATACATTTTCTCACCTAGAATTAAAGTTATTTAGTGTTTTCTTCTTGGTTGTCCCATGACTGTGTCTTTTGCATCATTGTCATCTTTAGAATTACCTATTCATTTAATAAACATTTCAGTTCTGTTCAGTTCTGTCACAGCTCAGTCGTGCCTGACTCTTTGCAACCCACGGACTGCAGCATGCCAGGCTTCCCTGTCCATTGCCAACTCCTGGAGCATACTCAAACTCATGTCCATCGTGTCAGTGATGCCATCCAACCATTTCATCCTCTATCGTTCCTTTCTCCTCCCACCTTCAATCTTTCCTAGCATTAGGGTCTTTTCCAAGGAGGCAGTTCTTCCCATCAGATGGCCAAAGTATTGGAGCTTCGGCTTCAGCATCAGTCCTCCCAATGAATATTCAGGACTGATTTCCTTTAGGACTGACTGTTCTGATCTCCTTGCAGTCTAAGGGACTCTCAAGAGTCTTCTCCAGTATCACAGTTCAAAAGCATCAATTCTTTGGCGCTCAACTTTCTTTATAGTCCAACTCTCACATCCATACATAACTACTAGAACAACCATAGCTTTGACTAGATGTACCTTTGTTGGTAAAGTAATGTCTCTGCTTTTTAATATGCTGTCTAGGTTGGTCATAGCTTTTCTTACAAGGAGCACGCATCTTTTAATTTCATGGCTGCCCCCCCAAAATAAAGTCTGACACTGTTTCCACTGCTTCCCCATCTATTTTCCATGAAATGATGGGACCAGAGGCCATGATCTTAGTTTTCTGAATGTTGAGTTTTAAGCCAACTTTTTCACTCTCCTCTTTCACTTTCATCAAGAGGCTTTTGAGTTCTTCTTTGCTTTCTGCCGTAAGGGTGGTGTCATCTGTGTATCAGAGGTTATTGATATTTCTCCTGGCAACCTTCATTCCAGCTTGTGCTTCATCCAGCCTGGCATTTTGCATGATGTACTCTATACATAAGTTAAATAAATATTAAGCACCTATTGTATTCCAAGAACTGTTTTAAGTTTGGAACATATGAATAAATAAAATGATAATGATCCTTATCCCCTTGGAAATTTATTCTGTTGGTGGAGATAAAATATAAACAAAATGAGGGAGGAAATTGTAAAATATGGTGGAAGACAATAATTGCAATGCACGAAAATATAAACTTGAATACATGGAGTTGATAATGGGAATGGTTTGCTATTTTAGGGAAGATGAGAAGAATAGGTCCATTTGCAAAAAGCCTGAGGAGGTGACCGTGCGCATGTACAGAAGAAGAGAAGTTCATGTGGAGGAAAATAGGCTGTGCAGGGCCCCTGCAGTTTGTGTGTCCAGAGAAGTAAGATAATGTCACAGAGAGAATACTTGGGGGTGTTCTATGAACAGCTCTCATAGGAACTTGAAAAGTCATTGTAAGACATTTGACAAGATTGCAATGAGACTTCTAAATCATTTCATATTCCTTCTTAACATGCAGTAGGGCTATACACACATACTTCCCTTTTCTACCAGGTGATAATTGCTTTTTCAAATTTGATAGTTGAGAACTATTAGTTCATTCAAGAACTTTTACAATTTTTTAAAAAAATTTCCTTTTCCTTTTCATATTTGGGGTAGAAAACACAAAGAAGGGAAAAATAAAGGAGAGTTTGCAGTGGGTTCTGTGGAATACTATGGGGTAGATAGTTCAAAGTAGGAAAATACCAAGAAAGCCTCTGAGAGAAGAACTGGATTGTGATCTTTATTTATCTGTTCATTGAGTTACCCACAACAGGTATAGCCAGCACATTAAATGGAATTAGATATCAGCTCTAGAAGAAACTTTGGTGGCATATATTACTAAGCTTTATTTTATTAACATTTAACATACTTTAAATTTTTTTAGTATTTTATAAAAATTTTAGTAGGTTAAAGACTGTATTACCAAGAATAGTACAAAATATGGATCAGCCTAACAAAAAGGCAGATATATAGCTGGTAGAGAGTTTTATAAGTCAGAAACTGATTTTTTTTGTGCCTGTGAAAAAAATGAAAATCATATATAACACATTTTGATACAAAACACAGGACTATATTGATTTACAGATTTTTTTTTCTTTCAGAAACATTTTCATCTATACCTGAACAGTTAAATAGATATTTCACATGGTCTAAACTGGTTTTGACCACCACAACATTGTTAATCAGCTATATCCCCAATGCAAAATAAAAAGGTATAAACTTTGGAAAAAAGGTGGTTAATGAACCTGTGATGTTCAGAACATTTCAATTAAACAACAGATACTTAAGACAGACTTTGGAGTGTCATTGTATGGTGTACACAAGACAAATAAGATATAATCTTTACAGAAGATTGTATCTTTATACAAAAGATTATATCTTTAAAGATACAATCTTTAACCATTATGAATATCTAAACTACTTGGAGATATAAAAAAATGCACAAAATATGAAGAGATATTAACACAAGGCAATATATATATTCAGGGTGTAACTGCACAGTTTCTAACCATAATAGTAGCTTAGAGATGGATGAGTTGGTTGGGTTTAGTTATAGAAAACATATGGAGAAGATTGGATTTAAGCTGAGCACTGGAAAATAGTTAGGTTTTGAAAAGACAAAGGAGAAGCAACAGAAATAGTCTAAACATGATTGAAGACATCAATTGACATCATTGTGTTATATAGACATTTAGAGAGACTGATCTGATTTGGATGAATGACTTATGCCTGCAGCTAGAAAGGAAATAATGTGCATAATCTGACTCCGGAGTTGAGATTATGAAGGCCTTAGGGTTTTATATGACATAAAAGGCAATAAGGAATTATTATAATAATAAAATACAATCAGTAGGTTTCAGTGTTAGCCCAGGCATAATTGTTGAGTTTTCTCCCTCTATTCCACCATATCTCTGAGGACTGAGCTCTGTTTTAGGAAGCTTTTGAATGTTCTAGACTATTGAAAAAGATTAGTTCACAAGGGAGAGTTTGGATGGGACTACATAAATTCCTAGCTATTGGAGGGTGTCATTTCCGCTGAGAGACATGCAGACAGATCACGGTCAATGGAAGGCCTACACCAAGCAGCTACAAAGAGTACATCTAACAGTGCTCCTAACACTGGGATGGACAGTAGGCTCATTTGGCTCCCTCTGTCTAACATTTTCTGGGGGGGCCAGACAATGCTTAGCAGTGCCTAGATGTGATTTCAATCTTTTCCTAGAGTCCCCAGGTCTTGTCTTCGGCATCTCACTCCGAGATCTATAGACATCCTACAAGTTCCCATGTCATTGAATCCTCTTTCCTCCGGAGTGCCATAATTCTCATTTAGTCTTGCCTGAGTCAGATAGTCAGGGTAATCCTATAGTCTTTTATGAATCTTATGAGTCTATTTTTATGGCATGAACTCTGTGCTCTGCTTCTTTCTGTCTTCCTTTCTGAGTTTTGAGAGTCTCTTCTTCCCTTAATAATCTTGGTTCCTACAAATAAAAAAAAAATTGGTTGTTTTGTTTTAATTTTGTTGTGAGTTCAGGACCTTATTTACAATTAAAAAAAATGAGAAGACCACAAATTTAACATTGGCAGTTTATTTAAATTTTTCTTCCTACTTCATAATTCTAATCTCTGACTGGTTGGAGAATTATACATAAGGAAATAAGATATAAAGAGTAATATTTCAAGCCATTTTCTCACTACATAATAGTAATAGTAATATTTATTGACCACATCAGTTCAGTTCAGTTGCTCAGTTGCGTCCAACTCTTTGCAACCCCATGAAGTGCAGCACACCAGGCCTCCCTGTCCATCACCAACTCCTGGATTTCACTGAAACTCATGTCCATCGAGTTGGTGATGCCATCCAGCCATCTCATCCTCGGTCGTCCCCTTCTCCTCCTGCCCTCAATCCCTCCCAGCATCAGAGTCTTTTCCAATGAGTCAACTCTTTGCATCAGGTGGCCAAAGTATCAGAGTTTCAGCTTTAGCATCAGTCCTTCCAATGAACACTCAGGACTGATCTCCTTTAGAATGGACAGGTTGGATCTCCTTGCAGTCCAAGGGACTCTCAAGAGTCTTCTCCAATACTGCATAGCCTGTGCCAGAATCTGGGACAATACACATGGATTATCTCATCTTGATTAAATAATTAGTGATTTGATTAATCAGTATAGTATTAAATGTTATGCACTTTTATATATTTTGAGTAAAGATAGTAGAACTCTGAGGAGTTAAATACTTTGACAAGCTTGTAGAGCCAGGAAGTCAATGGTCAAGAGAAGGTTCAAACCCAGAAGTCTAATCCAGAGCCTGCACTTACTTGACTGTGTTCTCAAAATATTTTCTTTATTAAGAAATTAACATAATTGCAGAATTACATTTGGAAGATTAGTTTGCCATCTGTATAAGAGCCTAGAGAGAGAGGATTATTAGTTTGAAGGTTATTTTAAGTTTTCAGTATGTCAAGTGTTACAGGCATAAATTCAAGTGGAAGTCCTAGATGTTTAAACCTCATGGGCCAGGGTTATGTGGATATTGAAGAATCCTTGCATCCCTGGGATAAAGCCCACTTGGTCATGATGTATGATCTTTTTAATGTGTTGTTTCATTCTGTGAGCAACATGAAGATGCCTAAGAATTTAAGATTAGAAATTTTAGGAACTAACAGGAAAATATAAAATATACTCTAGAGGTATTCCAGAAATCTTTGACCACAAAATATCTGGGACACTTGTTATAAACCACGAATCCTGAGTCCAAGCCAGCCAGTCCAGATTCTCTAAGGGAATTTCCTTTTCTAAATGAAGATACCAGTGATTTTCTATGATTAGAGAAATTGAAGAAGATATGAGAGAATACGCCTTTTACTTTTTTCTTGATATAAGCTATATATTGCTTAATAATAGTGGCCTTTCTTAATTCACTGGCACAATTTACTTTTTTGCAACTGGTACTTAATGTGTGGAGTGGTTAACAACTTAGGCCAAGACTGTTAATGTCTTTCAGTTCAACTAAATAAATCATCCAGGTAACTTGAGGTTTTATTGCCATGGAATCATTTTCATTGCAGCATGCTGTGTTGATTCTGTGCCATCAGACACATGGCCAATTTAATATTGGCAAACAGGAAAATGAAATGTGAACTCGTGTTCCAGATACGTTTCCAAGATCCTGTTTTATTAGCCAAGTTAGCCAATTTTAAAGTAGAGTGGAGTAATCACTGACATAATTTCCTTAGCTACTTCTATGGACAGTGAATTAAAGCTCCCTATACTTGATAGGCTCAAACTTTTAAAGTTCAGCTTTAGAATTTGATTTTAATGTTAGGCTTAAACAATACATATTTGTGGTTGAAAATTCTCTTCAGTGTTTCTGATGGCCTGGAGAAATGAATGTGATAAAACAGTTTGACAAATAACTTCAGAATATGCAGTCTTTTTATATACAAATTCCCTCATCAATTTCCTATAATAGTTATGAAGCATTTGGAAGTAGAGAGTTCTAGGTCAGAATTCACCAAGTGAGGTATTAAGTGTACTCATGGCAGCCCTCTAAGGAGAAGTCTTTTTTTTTTTTTTTTAACACTTGTAAACAGTTTTTCTTTGTTTACTTCCCAGATACTTTTAGTATTATTAAAAATCTCAGAGAGGTCTGCAGGGATGCAAGTACAAAATTCTTCCCCTAAAATAACACACATTACCCTTGAAGAAATTAAAAGACTCTTTAATTTCTTTTCTTTCTTTTAATTTTAAAAGACTCTTCCAAATTTGCTCTTTGGAAGAAAAGCTATGACAAACCTAGACAGCATAATAAAAAGCAGAGAGACATTACTTTGCATACAAAGGTCTGTATAGTCAAAATTATGGTTTTTCCAAGAGTCATGTATGAATGCGAGAGCTGGACCATAAAGAAGGCTGAACGCTGAAGAATTGATGCTTTTGAGTTGTGGTGTTGGAGAAGACTTGAGAGTCCCTCGGACTGCAAGGAGATCAAACCAGTCAATCCTAAAGGAAATCAGTCTTGAATACTCATTGGAAGGACTCATACTGAAGCTGAAGCTCCAATACTTGCCACCTGATGCAAAGAACTGACTCATTGGAAAAGACCCTGATGCTGGGAAGGATTGAAGGCAGGAGGAGAAGGGGACAACAGAGAATGAGACGGCTGGATGGCATCACTGACTCAACAGACATGGGTTTGAGCAAGCTCCAGAAGATGGCGAGGGAAAGGGAAGCCTGACATGCTGCTGTCCATGGAGTCAAGTCAGACACCACTAAGTGGCTGAACAACACCCCTGCAGAGGCCCATATGATATCTACTGCAGCTCTGATTTGAACCCCCAGTGTTCAACTGCATAAACTTTTTGGTCGAGGAGTTCTTTGGCCTTAGTGGTATTATCTAAATTGGCCATTATTTTCTCAAAATTTCCCACTGTAGTAAGGATTTCAGTTCTTGAGTCAGAGCTTGGTTTTCCCCTTCTTGAATTAAATTACATACTTATCTCTTTTTTTAAAAGAAAAATCAAGTGGCCCAAAATGGACCCAGAATGATGTGAGAGACAATCATGAAAACAGTATGAGTTTACTAAGGTAGTGAGTTCATGTCCAAAATGTGGCTAATAACATATTAATCTAGCTTACATAATATAAAAGATAATTACTGTTAAAGTAAATTACTGTTAAAATTTTATTTTAAATTGGTTAAATTCCAGTTTACATTTTTGAAAACTTTGCGTGTTATGCAGTTTAGCAGTGATTTATTTCATCAGTGTAAGTTTAGGAAGAACATGCTCAAATAGAGTAAAAATGTATAAACTCATGTTATACTTGATGCTGAAAATCAGAGAAGGCATAGCTATTTTTATTAAATAGAAATAAAAGGTGTCTTGTTTGCAAAATTTTACCTGAAGTATGGGAACTTGAGTTCTTAAGACATTGAGTCAACTTTCAATGAGAATACTCTCTTCTTTTTTAGCATACTGCAAGTAATAGTTTATTGACTTTATTTTCTAAGGATTTTTAGGAATATTCAATATCTAAGCACTCATTTATCTCCATCATCCTCTAAGAAGCACTCCTTAATCTTTAGAGAGACTTTTCCTTGCGTGTTCCTTCTGAGCACCTAATTGATTAATCATTTCACTTTTTATGTATTTTCTTTGTTTTTTTAGTCAAGACATAGAAGAAATCCCCCCTATTGTGTCCTTTCTGTTTACAGTATCTTCAAGTATTGATATCTTTGTTAAGACGCTCCCTTCTTTAGGACTGAATGGCTGATATAGGGGCATGTTGTTATTTTATCTGTAAGGGCATATATTCATTCAAGATTCTAAGTTTTTTATTGAATGTAACTGACATATATTAGTTTCAGGTGTGAAGCATAATGATTTGATGTTTATATAAATTGCGAAACAATCACCACAATAAGTCTAATTAATGTCTATCATCATAGATAGTTACAAAAATATTTTTCTTGTGATAAAGTCTTTTAAGATCTACATATTGGGACTTCCCTGGTGGCTCAGATGGTAAAAGAATCTGGTTGCAATGCAGGAGACCCAGATTCAATCCCTTGGTTGGGAAGATCCCCTAGAGAAGGGAATGGCTACCCATTCCAGTATTCTTGCCTGGAGAATTCCACGGACAGAGGAGCCTGGTGGGTTACAGTCCATGGAGTGGCAGAAAGTCAGATACAACTGAGCTACTACAACATGTAATACAGTATTTAACTATAGTCACACCCTCTGTGTTTCATCACCATGACTTATTCATGTTATAACTGGAAGTTTGTACCTTTTTGACCCCTTTCACACATCTCTAGCAACTTTACCCCCACCTCTGGCAACCACCAATCTGTTCTCTGTATCCATGGGCATGGTTTTGTCTGTCTGTTGTAGATTCCACATATAAGTGAGATCATGCTGTATTTGTCTTTGTCTGACATTTCACTTAGCATAAAGCCCTTAAAGTCCATCCATGTTGTTGCAAATGGAAAGATTTCCTTCTTTTTTATGGCTGAATTATTTTGTATATTATATATATGCGTGTGTGTACATATATATAAAGAATTTGCTTTATCCATTCTCCATTGAGGATGCTTAGGTTGTTTCCATATGGTGGCTATTGTAAATAATGCTGCAAAGAACAGTGAACAAGGATGTATGTATCTTTTTGACTTAGTGTTTTTGTTTTCTTCAGATAAATACCCAGAAGTGGAATTGCTGGATCATACAGTAGTTGTATTTTTTTTTTTTTTTTAGTAGGAACTACCACCCTGCTTTCCATAATGTCTGCACCGTTTACATTTTTACCAACATCGCACAAAACTTCTCTTTTCTCCATATCCTCACCAGCACTTCTTATTTCTTGCCTTTTTGATAATAGCCATTTTGGCAGGTGTGAGGTGATATATCCTTGTGGTTTTGGTTTTCATTTTCTTTTTTTTTTTTCCCTTTTTTCTTTTGTTAGAATTAGGTTAGAGGCTTGAGGAAGGAGAAGAAAGAGGTGAGTTGCACTCTCATCACATACCATCAAGAGGACCTTAACCTTGATAAATGGGCAGAAGTACTGATTGTCAGGTTTCTCTACAGCAAAGTTATTGCCCACCTTCCTTACTTTCACTGCTTGTTGGAAGCAAGTCACTAAGCATAGAACACACTCAAGCCTGGGGGGTGGGAAAGGGAAGGTTAAGCTTAATTCCTGGAGTGGAGAAGGAATCTGTATAATTTGGAATTCTTCTGTACTAGAGATATATCTCTTTTCCCTCCTTCCTTCATCCTTCCCTACTTCCTTCCCTCTTTTCTTTTCCTCCCTCCTTTCATTTATTTATTTATAATAATTTATTTTTCCTTGGCATGGACACAGGTAAGATACTTTATAATTTGGATTACAATCTAATATTACATTATTTTATTGCAACAAATGTTCCAGCTTCAGTCATTGGAAGTTCCTTCAGATTGGCTCTTGTGTTTTTTGACATGCATTGTCCTTTTGACTTATGAAGACTTCTTTACTTTCTGACATGACAGGATGGTTTAGACTCATCTTGTATATTCCCTGCCCGAACTCTAGAATCAATCATTTAGCCCATGAGTCTTGATTCCATTTACTGGTGAATACTATTTAGAAACCATGAATGAGGCATTGTGTGCCTTTTCAGATTTTGAAGTGAGAAACCAGTGCTAATATTAATAATATATGTAGTTGTTTATGCTAGTAATAAAAAAACATACATAGTAAGAAGAATAATCTCAGTTCAGTTAAGTCGCTCAGCCATGTCTGACTCTGCGACCCCATGAACCGCAGCACGCCAGGCCTCCCTGACCATCACCAACTCCCGAAGTTTATTCAGATTCATATCCATTGAGTCGGTGATGCCATCCAACTATCTCATCCTCTTCTCCTCCCCTTCTTCTCCTGCCTTCAATCCTTCCCAGCATCAGGGTCTTTTCAAATGAGTCAGTTCTTCTCATCAGGTAGCCAGAGTATTGAAGTTTCAGCTTCAGCATCAGTCCTTCCGATGAATATTCAGGACTGATTTCCTTTAGGATGGACTGGTTGGATCTCCTTGCAGTCCAAGGGACTCTCAAGAGTCCTCTCCAACACTACAGTTCAAAAGCATCAATTCTTCAGTGCTCCGTTTTCTTTATAGTTGAACTCTCACATCCATACATGACTACTGGAAAAACCATAGCTTTGACTAGATGGACTTTTGTTGCCAAAGTAATGTCTTTGCTTTTTAATATGCTGTCTAGGTTGATAATATGCTGTCTAGGTTGATCATTGGAGAAGGCAATGGCAACCCACTCCAGTGTTCTTGCCTGGACGGGGGAGCCTGGTGGGCTGCTGTCTATGGGGTCGCACAGAGTCGGACACGACTGAAGTGACTTAGCAGAAGCAGCAGGTTGGTTATAACTCTTCTTCTAAGGAGTAAGCGTCTTTTAATTTCATGGCTGCAATCACCATCTGCAGTGATTTTGGAGCCCAGAAAAATGAAGGCAGCCAATGTTTCCATGGTTTCCCCTGTTTCCCCATCTATTTGTAATAATAAATAAAATATGCAATAATAATAAAATATAAAATCATAAAATATATTTTGTTTAAAGAAAAAAAATCTCATGGAGAGTTGTCCCTTGAACTTTTGAAACATTTACTTATTACTTTACAAAAAAAAAACATTGAATTTAAGACCTGGCCCTGGCTATTAGAAGTGACAGTCTCAGGACCAATGGCCAAATATTCTCTTAAATTAGGAGATCATTAGCAAGTAGGTGTTAACTGAAGCTAAGGGCATGTGTGAACAAGTGAATTACAAAAAAACAGGATACTGAGAATGAAATATCAGCAATGCCACAATTTAAAGACTGTCACAAGAAGGGGAATCTATGATGGAAATGGAAAAGGAGTATCAGAAAAAGATAGAAATAACAAGGGAACGGTGATGAGATGGAACAAATGTAGAAGATAGTATCAAGAAGCTGGATATAGAATTAATATAAATTGTGGATGGTTTCAAGAAGGCTTCATAAAATTATGGAACAATATGAAATCAATGATCCATAAATATTTATGGTAAGGTAGAGGAATTTTGGCTTCCAATGACACTGTAATTATCATCAGAGTGTCATAAAATTTGAAAGCAGTTTGACTGGTTTTATATTAAAGGAAAATTATTGAAGAATTGACTACTTAAACATGAAGAACATGAAATGAAAAACAGATAAATGCAAATCCCCCCCCCCCAATGGTACACACAAATTATTTTTAATGTAAAGAGAAAGAATGTCTTAAAATGGATTGGGAAGAATATTCTTGACAGGTAATGGGGATGAAGATGTGATTGAGGATGCTGGCAACTGGCTGCAAAATCTGTCCCTGACTCGATGACTTTATCTCTCCTAGGACTTCTCATTATTTCTACCACATTCCTAAGGATATGTTTTCCACTTTAAAATATATCCAAAAGAAAAAAAAAGTTTAATTTAATGATTTAAATCATATGCTTTAATGTCTTGGAACATGTGGAAGACAACAGAGAATACCAGGGACCTAGGTAATCTGGCCTTGAATATCCTGCTTTCTTTCTTACTGTTAGATTCTAGTTCAATCATGAGTTACTAGCCTCTCTCCACAGAGCCAGTGGCATTTTTAATACTGTCCAAAATACCTGTTGGGCTTCCCTGGTGGCTCAGTGTTAAAGAATCTGCCTGCTAATGTAGGATATGTGGGTTTGATTCTTGGGTCAAGAAGATCCCCTGGAGAAGGGAATGGCAACCCACTCCATTATTCTTGCCTGGGAAATCCCATGGACAGAGCAGCCTAGAGGGTTACAGTCCATGGGTTCGCAAGGAGTCAGATATAACTGAGAGATAAACGGCAAAAACAAAGATGCCCCTTATAGCTCTGTGTACCCAGTGTCTACAGTAGTGTCTAGAAATGTTTGTTGAATGAATGAATGTGTGGGTTAATGAGCTATCCCTATTATCTTTCAGTACTTTAGAAAGATGCAATCCCATAGTATTAGCATCCTTGAATATTATATTATAGTTCTTGAGATTTTAGATTTTGGGTCTATTCGTTTCCAAACTTTTTAATCTTCCTTTATTCTTTCCTTATCTCTCTCTTGCTATTCATATTTTTCTGTAAATTATTGGACAAAATAGTTTGGGCTTCTTTCCTGTTGAATTAAAAAAAATTCTGCCTTCAAATTTTTCTATATTTCTTCCCAGACTGTTGTATAAAATAGATTTGTGTGGTAAATATCTTGTGCTTAGTCGCTGAGTCGTATCCGACTCTTTATAACCCCATGGACTGTAGCCTATCAGGCTCCTTTGTCTATAGGGATTCTCCAGGGAAGAATACTGGAGTGGGTTGCCATGCCCTTCTCCAGGGGATCTTTCCAACCCAGAGTAGAACCCAGATCTCCTGCATTGCAGGTGGATTCTTTACCATCTGAGCCAAATATTCTAGAGGTATTCTTTTCCATCATAACAAAGAATAGGAGAATTTAAAAGTTACAATTATAATTTCTATGGAATATTTTTACTTAATAGTATTCCATTAAAAGCTAAACAGTTGTCCCTATTAACTTGATGCTACTTGTTATTATCAGGACATTGACTCTGGATACTGGGAAAATCCATGGTAAATCTGTAATATTACTTTCCTGTGCTTTGTCTAAGATTTATTCAGTTCAGTTCAGTTCAGCTGCTCAGTCACGTCCGACTCTTTGCAACCCCATGAATCGCAGCATGCCAGGCCTCCCTGTCCATCACCAACTCCCGGACTTCACTCAGACTCACATCCATCGAGTCAGTGATGCCATCCAGCCATCTCATCCTCTGTCGTCCCCTTCTCCTCCTCCCCCTAATCCCTCCCAGCATCAGAGTCTTTTCCAACAAGTCAACCCTTCGCATGAGGTGGCCAAAGTACTGGAGTTTCAGCTTTAGCATCATTCTTTCCAAAGAAATCCCGGGGCTGATCTTCAAAATGGACTGGTTGGATCTCCTAACATTTATTAGGGAGCACTTATTATTGACTGGGTTTCACATATTTTTCCTTGAGTCCTGTAAGCATCTTTCTTCTTTCTGAATGTTTTTGGGTTATCAGAACATTTGATGGATGTCTACCATGTAGACCAATGTCAGTACCAAACACAGAAGACTTTTGTTTAATTGGGAAAAAGAGGTAAAGTGATCCAGTAATTTATCTATGTTCCAATAGTTAATGATGGAGTTAGGGTTAGAATCTGTTTCTTTAGACTCCAAGTACTTTTACTTTTTTGTGGGGGGTGGGGGTGGGTAATTGGAGAATATTTGCTCTCCTTTGGCATCCTTATGGCTTGAACAATAATTGATTTTTTTCCCCCCCCATTTTCTTCCTCTCAGTCTGGAATCCCTAAGATCTCAAAAGATATACTTTGGTCATGATGACCTCCAAATCTGAAATTGTGTTTCTCTGAGCTCAGAGTTTTGGGATAAAAATCTCTACATATGTTAAGGGTAGATTATTAAAATTCTCCTTTAATATTTGGAATAAGAATTAAAGTTAAGGAAGTTAGACCTAATAACAGTTGAAGTAAGCTTTAAATTGGATTTGGAACATTTAGAAATGTTTAAATTATTTAACCAGTGGCTACTGATTTAAAATAAAGTATACAGGAATAAATATAATACTATATCATCAAAAGTCAAGGAACCTAACCATTAAGACAAACTTAGGAGAAGCATGGGGAGTTTTGCAGGTTCTGAAGATTTTGAATTGAAAAACAAATTAGAATGTGTGGTATTTGAATGGACTCTTAAGTGTAACGGGAAATAGCTTTTACAAATTTTTCGAATTCCAGAACAAAATTCATACCTGTGTATGAGAGAAAACTTTTTCTAAAAGATGTTTGATGCTGATTTCCCTGTTGGGAGAATAACTTTTTTAATATCTGACTTTGAATAGGTTGTGAGTCTAAGATGACTTCTGAAAAGTCTATCAAGATTGTACTGTACAAGAGACTTAAATTTGTATAAACAATTTTGCTGTTATCTAATAAAAATTAATTTCATAAATGCAAATTAAAGTTTTAGGGTTTATAATTGAATAATAGTATACCTATTAGAATGGTTAGAATTGAAAAAAAAAACTAACAGCAATAAATATTGGCAATGATGTGGAGGAACTGGAAGCCTCATAGATTGAAAATATTGTGAATACTTTGGAAAACACTTTGGCAATTAAAAAGTTAAATGAGAGTATGGAATATGCCATTTATTTAAGGTACTTGAGCATCTGTGAAGTTTGGTGTCCTCGGATGTCTTGGCAACCAAACTCCCTTGGATACCAAGGGATGACTCTCCTTGAATGAAATGACCTTTGAGGAGAACAATATCTAATAGACAACTTTAGGATTTTTACTGAGACCTCCTTCTGACCCTTTTATATTTCTTTTTATTTTTTAATTTTAAAATCTTTAATTCTTACATGTGTTCCCAAACATGAACCCCCCTCCCACCGCCCTCCCCATAACATCTCTGTGGGTCATCCCCATGCACCAGCCCCAAGCATGCTGTATCCTGCGTCAGACATAGACTGGCGATTCAATTCTTACATGATAGTATACATGATAGAATGCCATTCTCCCAAATCATCCCACCCTCTCCCTCTCCCTCTGAGTCCAAAAGTCCGTTATACACAGCTGTGTCTTTTTTCCTGTCTTGCATACAGGGTCGTCATTGCCATCTTTCTAAATTCCATATATATGTGTTAGTATACTGTATTGGTGTTTTTCTTTCTGGCTTACTTCACTCTGTATAATCGGCTCCAGTTTCATCCATCTCATCAGAACTGAATCAAATGAATTCTTTTTAACGGCTGAGTAATACTCCATTGTGTATATGTACCACACCTTTCTTATCCATTCATCTGCTGATGGACATCTAGGTTGTTTCCATGTCCTGGCTATTATAAACAGTGCTGCGATGAACATTGGGGTACATGTGTCTCTTTCAATTCTGGTTTCCTCGGTGTGTATGCCCAGCAGTGGGATTGCTGGGTCATAAGGTAGTTCTATTTGCAATTTTTTAAGGAATCTCCACACTGTTCTCCATAGTGGCTGTACTAGTTTGCATTCCCACCAACAGTGTAGGAGGGTTCCCTTTTCTCCACACCCTCTCCAGCATTTACTGCTTGCAGATTTTTGGATCGCAGCCATTCTGACTGGTGTGAAGTGGTACCTCATTGTGGTTTTGATTTGCATTTCTCTAATAATGAGTGATGTTGAGCATCTTTTCATGTGTTTGTTAGCCATCCGTATGTCTTCTTTGGAGAAATGTCTATTTAGTTCTTTGGCCCATTTTTTGATTGGGTCGTTTATTTTTCTGGAATTGAGCTGCATAAGTTGCTTGTATATTTTTGAGATTAGTTGTTTGTCAGTTGCTTCATTTGCTATTATTTTCTCCCATTCAGAAGGCTGTCTTTTCACCTTGCTTATAGTTTCCTTTGTTGTGCAGAAGCTTTTAATTTTAATTAGATCCCATTTGTTTATTTTTGCTTTTATTTACAGAGTTCTGGGAGGTGGATCATAGAAGATCCTGCTGTGATTTATGTCTGAGAGTGTTTTGCCTATGTTCTCCTCTAGGAGTTTTATAGTTTCTGGTCTTACATTTAGATCTTTAATCCATTTTGAGTTTATTTTTGTGTGCGGTGTTAGAAAGTGATCTAGTTTCATTCTTTTACAAGTGGTTTTATATTTCTTAAAGTCCGTTTCATATGTATATATGTGATTGTGTGAGTGTTTTCTATCTTGCAAAGTACATGTGTGCCTATATGTATGCGTGCTTCTGGGCATGCATGTGTGTGTGCTTGTAAGTGTGTGTGTGTAGATGTATGTGTGTAGTCCCAGTGAAGATTAATGCTCATGATTAGATGAAGTCTTTCAGGGCTAAAGACAGCAAAAGCATAACCATGAGATCTTGTATCCCAGAAATCTATATACATTTTTGGTGAGGTTTGACTTCCTTAGGATATAAAATGTGGTTTTTAGTTCTTAATATTTATTAAGGAGCTTGCAAATATAGTCAACCTTAGCTGATGTCCAGGTTATTATGACATTAGCATACTTTAAGAAGACATAACTAGAAACATCCTCATCATCAATTTATTCATTTTCTCATTTAAAATATTTATTGTGCTATTTGTTTATTAATACTGTGTTACTTATTGGTGATATAGTGGAGAGCAAAACATATATGTTATTTATTATGCTGTAACAAAGCATCTTCAAACTCAGTGGTTTAACAAACAGCCATTTCATTTGCTCATGATTCTATGGATCAGCAGTTTGGACTTGGGAAGTAAACTCAACTGAGTGGTTTTTCTATTGGTTTCATAGTGGTTATTTATGCAACTGTAGTCAGCAAGTGGTTAGGTTGGGGGTTGGTTGATCTAAAGGACCTCAGAGGAGGTTACTTGTCTCACCTCTACACAGTCTCATTGTCAAAGACACTAGCTTGGCTTCTTTATATGGTGCCAGAAGGATTCCCAATGTACAGCAAGGCAGCCAAGATGGAGAAAGCAAAAGATCTTTAAAACCTCTGCTTATATTACATTTGCTGATGTCTCATCAACCAAAGGGCTTCCCTGGTAGCTCAGCTGGTAAAGAATCTGCCTGCAATGCAGGAGACCATGGTTTGATCCCTGGATTGGGAAGATCCCCTGGAGAAGGGCATGGCAACCCACTCTCGTATTCTTGCCTGGAGAATCCCCATGGACAGAGGAGCCTGACAGGCTATAGTCCATAGGGTCTCAAAGAGTTGGACACTACTGAGTGACTAAGCTCAGCACAGCACAGCATCAACCAAAACATGTCATGTTGTCACTGGCTGTGGGAGGGACTTAAGAACATGGGTACAAGGAAGTGTCATTCATTAAAGGCCATTACTATAATTGTTTTTGTTCAGTAACTCAGTCGTGTCCAACTCTTTGCCACCCCATGGACTGCAACACGCCAGGCTTCCCTGTCCTTCACAGTCTCCCAGAGCTTGCTCAAACTCATGTCCATTGAGTCAGTGATGCCATCCAACCATCTCATGCTTTGTCATCCCCTTCTCCTGCCTTCAATCTTTCCCAGCATTGGGGTCTTTTCCAATGAGTCGGCTCTTCACATCAGGTGGCCAAAGTCCTGAAGCTTCAACTTAGCATCAGTTCTTCCAATGAACAGTCAGGGTTGATTTCCCTTAGGAATGCCTGATTTGATCTTGGAGTCCAAGGGACTCTCAAGAGCCTTCTCCAACACCACAGTTCAAAAGCATCAATTCTTCAGTGCTCATCCATCTTTATGGTCCAAATCTCACATCCATACATGACTACTGGAAAAACCATAGATTTGACTATATAGGGCTTTGTCAACAAAGTAATATTTCTACTTTTTAATATACTGTCTAGATTTGTCATAGTTTTTCTTCCAAGGAGCAAGCATCTTTTAATTTCATGGCTGCAGTCGCCATCTACAGTGATTTTGGAGCCCAAAAAAATAGTCTATCACTGTTTCCATTGTTTCCTCATCTATTTGCCATGAAGTGATAGGACCAGATGCCATGATCTTAGTTTTCTGAATGTTGAGTTTTAAGCCAGCTTTTTCAATTTCCTCTTTTACCCTCATCAAGAGACTCTTTAGTTCCTCTTCGCTTTCTGCCATAAGGGTGGCAGAAATTATTATGCTGATTATGCATATGTAGTTTTGAATTAATGTTTTCATTTTCTTTGGATTAATACCCAGGAGTGAAATTATTGGATCAGATGGTAGTTCTGTTTTTAATTTTTTTCAGGAAAACTTCATACTGTTTTTGATATTGACTGCTTCAATTTATAGTTCCACCAACAGTGTGTGAAGGTACACTTGTCTCCACATCCTTGCCAACATTTGTTATCTATTCTGTTATTTTTAAAAATTAATTTATTTTTTATTGAAGGATAGTTGCTTTACAGAATTTTGCTGTTTTCTGTCAAACCTCAACATGAATCAGCCATAGGTGTACATATATCCCCCCCCCACTTTTGGAAACTCTCTCCCATCTCCCTCCCCACCCCATCCCTCTAGGTTGATACAGCACCCCTGTTTGAGTTTCCTGAGCCATACAGCAAATTCCCATTGGCTATCTATTTTACATATGGAAGTGTAAGTTTCTATGTTACTCTTTCCATTCTTCTCACCCTCTCCTCCCCTCTCCCCATGCCCATAAGTCTATTCTCTATCTGTTTCTCCATTGTTGCTCTGTAAATAAATTCTTCAGTACCATTTTTCTAGATTCCATATATATGTGTTAGAATATGTTGTTTATCTTTCTCTTTCTGACTCACTTCACTCTGTATAATAGGTTCTAGGTTCATCCACCTCACTAGAAATGACTCAAATGCGTTCCTTTTTATGGCTGAGTAATAGTCCATTGTGTATATGTACCACAACTTCTTTATCCATTCATCTGTCGATGGACATCTAGGTTGCTTCCATGTTCTAGCTATTGTAAATAGTGCTGCAATGAACAATGGGATACACGTGTCTCTTTCAATTTTGGTTTCCTCAGGGTATATGCCTAGGAGTGAAATTCTTGGGCCATATGGTGGTTTTATTCCTAGTTTTTTAAGGAATCTCCATACCATCTTCTATAATGGCTGTATCAATTTACATTCCCAACAACAGTATATTTCTTGTATTTTTGATAATAGTCTTTCTGACAGATATAGGGTGGTATCTCACTGTGATTTTGATTTGCATTTCCATGATGATTTGTGATATTGAGCAGCCTTTCATGTGTCTGTTGGCCATCTGTATGTCTTCTTTGGAAAAAATATATATTCAGGTTCTCTGCTCATTTTTTAATCAGATTGTTTGTTGTTTGATATTGAATTGTATCTCTTGTATACCAAATTAGCAAATTAAATAGATATGAAATTATTTCACCTATGCTTGACTTTTTAAAAATAATTCAAATAGTAAGACACGGTTTAAACCTTACCCTCATCCCTTTCCCCATACTCTCTTAACAGGTGATTAAAGCATTCTCCTTTTCTTATGGGAAAAACGAAAACAGCAAAGTTTTCCCATAATCCTATTATGTTTTCCTTTGGTCATAAATATAAAACAAACAATTCTCTCTTTGTCTATCCAAATTAATTTCAAAACACCAGTTTCAAAATAGTTCTTTCTAATATTTAAAGCTAATCTAATAGATCCTAAACAGTTTGCAAACTCAAATGCCTCCAGTGCCAGCAGAAGAGATTATAGAGAGCTACCCCATTAGAGGGCACTTTGTCTAGACTGAGTTCTCGCCTTGTTTATAGAAGGTAAATGTGTGCTGTCATCTGGGAATGGCAACAAGTGAATGTCTGCCATTTGTTGTTTTAAAGACTCTGTGTACTGTACTTTAAAACATAGTTATTTTCCAACCTTTGACTCTTCAGGCTGAAAATTTTCAGCTCACATAATCCTTGGAAACCCAAGGTATAGGGTTTCCAAACTGTAATATTTTTATAGCTCTCTGATAAACTTTCTTTACAACTTTTTCTCACCCTTTAGTATAAAGTACATTATATTTTAAAACAGGTTTATTGCACTTGTTGTGTTTTTGAATCTGAGTTTTTGATTTGTAATTATTTTGATCTGTTATTATTATGACCTTTTGATGGTTGTATTATGCCCTCTTGCTGAGGAAGTGTTAAGTAACAATTAGTCTGCATTCCCACTTTAATGTGTTACTGGTATAAACCTTTCCTGATACTCTGGAATGCTGAAGATGCTTTCAGCTAAACATAAATAGATTTTCAGAATGCTAGACCCTGAGCTGAGCAAGAAAACACACTAGGTCATTCGTTTAGAAGTAGCTGTTATTGACATATAAATATTGTCAAGTAAACAATTCATCAGTAGCCTCAAGCATGTATTTCCTGTCTGAAAGGCTGACACTTCAGAGGTTTGAGGGAATAGATAAGATTTCTTAGCCTCTTCCTTTCCTGTATGATTCCTTTCAACTTTCTTATACTCTTCCCACTAATAATCTATAGCATTTTGTGCTAGCTATTAAAATACTCAATTATTTTTTAAATAAATGAATCAATGAATAAATGCATAATGTCCTAACAATTTTTTCACTTCTTTTTCAATTCTGCCTGTTCTCATTTTAGACATAAAGAATATTTACACATATTACAGTCTATAAAATACTGTATTTTTTCTGTTAAATGAACATATACTCTAATTCTTTAGTCTATTGAGATATTTGAAAAAATAATGGCTTTTCTGGTCTAGACTTCCATGAAAAATATATATTAGCTGGATCTCCCAAATCTGGCATATTTTGAAAAAAGTGTGCTCAAAGGAAAGATGTGCCTTACACCCCTTATTAAGTTCTACTTGGAGCTGATCTTCAAGATTAATCTGCTCTTTTGGGTTACTGTCAACCTAAATCTAAAAGAAGAGCAAAATTTTACTAAGGTGGATTCACAATGTTTTGTTTATTTGGAAGTATTTTTGAACTGAGCAACAAACAAACTTTATCTTCTATAGTAAATGTTAAATAGTCTAAATTAGACAATGCTAAGTGAACAGCTTTAGTATAGTCTCAAGACAAATAATATACAAATTCAAAATTTTTTATTATTATACATATATGTAACATTCTAGAGTTTATGAACTACCATTGATGGTATCATTAAGGTGCAACATAAGCAGTTTAACTATTTAAAAAATGTTTAGGTTAGAGTAAAAGTTGGCAAATGTTATCATACACACTGTTAAAAGTGTTTAATATTTTCAAATGTCACAGAAGAACCTGGAACTTTAATATCAAACCTTGTACATTTGGGATTTAATTTTGTAGTTCTTTGTAACATTTACTTTGCCAATCTTTGATATTAATCTCCTTTTGTGTTTGATTTGCTTTGGGTAAAACTTTAAAAAAATCTTTTATTTTGTATAAAATCTATAATGTATCTTTGAAAAATAGAATTTCTACTTTCATTTCCTCATTGTATATATGTATCAGATCAGTGAGGTTTTCAAGCCCAAATTGTACACAGAATAAGTTTATCTAAAATAAATTCATTGGATAAAGCCAAATGATATGGTCCAATGTTTTCCTGTTGTGCCAAATCTAGCTGGCATATTAAAAAGCCAAGACATCACTTTGCCAACAAAGGTCCATATAGTCAAAGCCATGGTTTTTCCAGTAGTCATGTATGGATGTGAGAGTTGGATCATAAAGAAGGCTGAGTGCTGAAGAATTGATGCTTTCAAATTGTGGTGCTGGAGACGACTCCTGAGAGTCACTCAGACTGCAAGGAGATCAAACCAGTCAATCCTAAAAGAAATCAACCCAGAATATTCATTGGAAGGACTGATGCTGAAGCTGAAGCTCCAATACTTTGGCCACTTGATGTGAAGAGCTGACTCATTAGAAAACACCCTGATGCTGGGAAGGATTGAAGGCAGGAGGAGAAGGTGACGACAGAGGATGAGATGGTTGGATGGCATCACCAACTCGATGGACATGAGTTTGAGTAAACTCTGGGAGTTGGTGATGGACAGGGGGCCCTGGTGTGCTGCAGTCCATGGGGTCGCAAAGAGTCGGACATGACTGAGCAACTGAACTGAACTGAGCACTATAAGCATGTCTAGTCATTTCCATCCCAAGGGATAATGCGAAGTTGTAATCATCTTTTATCCTCGAGTCAGGGATGGAAGAGTAGAGGGATATCACACTTTTCTTTTAAAAATGTACTGTGCCCAGTGTTCTGTGCTTCAAGGGTATTAACTGGGTTGTACCTTGCTGGCTGTACCTTGCTAGGGGGAGTTAGACAAACTAGTTTAGAAGTCATTTTTACAGGTACTGTTTTTTGATTTTAGAAAGTATGTCTTTTTCTAAGAATCTGTCCATTTCATCTTCTTAGCTCCATAGGTGTTATGCCATTTTGATAACAGAATATGAGTCATATTCTTTATCATCCATTTAAGCCCTTCATGACCAATGCTTCTGTGTGTGGTACAGACCCCAGCTTCTCTCAAGTGTTCTAGACCCTTTGAACTAATTGTATCACAATAGGCTTCCTTTCTAGTGGATTACATCCACCTTTACTTGATATGCTCTTATGTCATTCATTAAAAAAATCTATTCCTTGACTTCATATTTCCCTAATATTTTACTCCAAGTTTTCAAAACACTGCTGTCTTGTTGGTTCCATTCTTCACCAGCCTTTTGCTCTCATCAACCCATTCTTATCACTAATAACAACCAAATTGCCAGATTCAATGATCCTTCCCTGTACTCATATTGCTCTACCACTCAGCAGCATTCAATATGCTTCACCACTCATTCCTTAAAAACTTGATTCTCTACACTACTTCCTCTTTCTCAGTCTCCTTGTGCTGATAGTCCTTCTCTTTCTGACTTCATTGTGTGACAGTCTCTCAGTTCAACCACATTTCTGTAAATGGCACAATTTCATTTCTTTTTATGGCTGAATAATAGGGGACTGGAATGCAAAAGTAGGAAGTCAAGAAACACCTGGAGTAACAGGCAAATTTGGCCTTGGAATGCGGAATGAAGCAGGGCAAAGACTAATAGAGTTTTGCCAAGAAAATGCACTGGTCATAGCAAACACCCTCTTCCAACAACACAAGAGAAGACTACACATGGACATCACCAGATGGTCAACACTGAAATCAGATTGATTATATTCTTTGCAGCCAAAGATGGAGAAGCTGTATACAGTCAGCAAAAACAAGACCGCGAGCTGACTGTGGCTCAGATCATGAACTCCTTATTGCCAAATTCAGACTTAAATTGAAGAAAGTGGGGAAAACCGCTAGACCATTCAGGTATGACCTAAATCAAATCCCTTATGATTACACAGTGGAAGTGAGAAATAGATTTAAGGGTCTAGATCTGATAGATAGAGTGCCTGATGAACTATGGAATGAAGTTCGTGACACTGTACAGGAGACAGGGATCAAGACCATCGCCAAGGAAAAGAAATGCAAAAAAGCAAAATGGCTGCCTGGGGAGGCCTTACAAATAGCTGTGAAAAGAAGAGAAGCAAAAAGCAAAGGGGAAAAGGAAAGATATAAGCATCTGAATGCAGAGTTCCAAAGAATAGCAAGAAGAGATAAGAAAGCCTTCTTCAGTGATCAATGCAAAGAAATGGAGGAAAAGAACAGAATGGGAAAGACTAGAGATCTCTTCAAGAAAATTAGAAATACCAAGGGAACATTTCATGCAAAAAAGGGCTTGATAAAGGACAGAAATGGTCTGGACCTAACAGAAGCAGAAGATATTAAGAAGAAGTGACAAGAATACACGGAAGAACTGTACAAAAAAGATCTTCACGACCCAGATAATCATGATGATGTGATCACTAATCTAGAGCCAGACATCTTGGAATGTGAAGTCAAGTGGGTCTTAGAAAGCATCACTACAAACAAAGCTAGTGGAGGTGATGGAATTCCAGTTGAGCTGTTTCAAATCCTGAAAGATGATGCTGTGAAAGTGCTGCATTCAATATGCCAGCAAATTTGGAAAACTCAGCAGTGGCCACAAGAGTGGAAAAGGTCCGTTTTCATTCCAATTCCAAAGAAAGGCAATGCAAAAGAATGCTCAAACTACCGCACAATTGCACTCATCTCACATGCTAGTAAAGTAATGCTCAAAATTCTCGAAGCCAGGCTTCAGCAATATGTGAACCGTGAACTCCCTAATGTTCAAGCTGGTTTTAGAAAAGGCAGAGGAACCAGAGATCAAATTGCCAACATCTGCTGGATCATGGAAAAAGCAAGAGAATTCCAGAAAAACATCTATTTCTGCTTTATTGACTATGCCAAAGACTTTGACTGTGTGGATCACAAGAAACTGTGGAAAATTGTGAAAGAGATGGGAATACCAGAGCACCTAACCTGCCTCTTGAGAAATCTGTATGCAGGTCAGGAAGCAACAGTTAGAACTGGACATGGAACAACAGACTGGTTCCAAATAGGAAAAGGAGTACATCAGGGCTGTATATTGTCACCCTGCTTGTTTAACTTATATGCAGAGTACATCATGAGAAACACTGGGCTGGAAGAAACACAAGCTGGAATCAAGATTGCTGGGAGAAATATCAATAACCTCAGATATGCAGATGACACCACCCTTATGGCAGAAAGTGAAGAGGAGCTAAAAAGCCTCTTGAGGAAAGTGAAAAGGAGAGTGAAAAAGTTGGCTTAAAGCTCAACATTCAGAAAACGAAGATCATGATATCTGGTCCCATCACTTCATGGGAAATAGATGGGGAAACAGTAGAAACAGTGTCAGACTTTATTTTTGGGGGCTCCAAAATCACTGCAGATGGTGACTGCAGCCATGAAATTAAAGACGCTTACTCCTTGGAAGAAAAGTTATGACCAACCTAGATAGTATATTCAAAAGCAGAGACATTAGTTTGGCGACTAAGGTCCGCCTAGTCGAGGCTATGGTTTTTCCTGTGGTCATGTATGGATGTGAGAATTGGACTGTGAAGAAGGCTGAGCGCTGAAGAATTGATGCTTTTGAACTGTGGTGTTGGAGAAGACTCTTGAGAGTCCCTTGGACTGCAAGGAGATCCAACCAGCCCATTCTGAAGGAGATCAACCCTGGGATTTCTTTGGAAGGAATGATGCTAAAGCTGAAGCTCCAGTACTTTGGCCACCTCATGTGAAGAGTTGACTCATTGGAAAAGACCCTGATGCTGGGAGGGATTGGGGGCAGGAGGAGAAGGGGACGACAGAGGATGAGATGGCTGGATGGCATCACGGACTCGATGGATGTGAGTCTAAGTGAACTCTGGGAGATGGTGATGGACAGGGAGGCCTGGTGTGCTGCGATTCATGGGGTCGCAAAGAGTTGGACAAGACTGAGTGACTGAACTGAACTGAACTGAATATACCATTTTATATATGTGCCAAATCTTTATCTGTTCCTATGTTGGTAGACCTTTAAGTTGCTTCCATGTCCTGGCTACTATAAATAGTGCTGCATTGAACATAGGGGTGCATGTATCTTTTGGAATTGTATGCCCAGGAGTGGGATTGCTGGGTCATATGGTATTAATAATTTTAATTTTAGTTTTTTAAGGAAACTCCATATTGTTTGCCATAGTGGCTATATTGATTTACATTCCCACCAACAGTGTAAGGTGGTTCTCTTCTCTCCACATCTTCAGCATTTATTGTTTGTAGATTTTTTGATGATGGCCATTCTGACAGATGAGATGTGATACCTTATTATAGTTTTGATTTACATTTCCCTAATAATTAGTGAGGTTGAACCTCTTTTTATGTACCTCTTGGCCATCCGTACCTTTGTTTCTTTACATTAATCTTTTGGAGAATTTTCCTGCTATGAATATAATAATAAAGTTTATTTTACTTCTTATATAGATACTAGGGGGAAATTTTCATTTTTCCTTTTCAAATCTTATTTTTATTATGAAAAGAAGAGATATTTAAACTTTTTTCCTTACTTTATGTTATTTAATTTGTTAAATATAAAACGTTGGTAAACATTTGGTAATTCTGTTGTTCTCCATCCTGCCTGTGAGTATGCAAGAATACCAGTATCAGCCTGTATTTTCCTAGCTTATTAACTTGTCTACTCTACTCAGCCTCCTCTATCCTACAGGGCCCCATCTGCGCTTTAACAATATTGATGATTAATTCTTCAGAGGGTGGTTTAAACTGCAAGGTAGAACCTGGAACTAAGCCAGGGACTAGCCATATGCTCTGAGACATCTCTACAGCATAGAAAAGAATGTTTTCTGAAGAACATTTCTATTATCTTATTGAAAGATAGTCTAGAAGCTCCTGCTCTAAGTGGTTCTGGAGGGTCATAGTAATAAGTTAGATGATTGTAAACTTGCAATAAAAATGACCCAGTTTAGGCCCTCATAGTGACTGCATGTTAGATTGCAGGAAAGCAGAGTATTTCCCACACACCAAAAGAGGAGATCGTTTTGCGTTCCATTTAATTTGTTACATTTTTCTTCTGGAACTCCTTTTCCCCCTCAATTTTTGCTGTTACCATATCACTGTACATTACAATATTGGTATTTTCAATGACATCTCGGTAGTATAGAATGGTACAAGACTTGAAATGATTATTTCTGCCATTTATGAATCGTGTGATCTGGAAAATAGCTTAGTTCTTAGAAATTTCAGCTTCTTCTTTTGTAAGACCCTCCTTCTCAGGATGGTTGTGGAGATTAAATAAGACAGTGCCTGTGGAAGTATGTGACACATGGAAGGCAGTGTTAGGTATAAGAATTTCAGTTTTGTAGAACATCTATATTCATAGTTGTCTGCTGTATTAATATTATTCTTGAGCTACTTGATGTTTAAAAGTCAAAGGGTAAAAGCTTACATCTTTGAGAAAATAATGAGTAGTATGTATATTTTAAACTTTAAAAGCCAAATTTACTTAAATTAGCTAAAACAAGGTAAACATAATTTAGGTGTGGGCAAAATTATTTGATAGTGTTAAATTTATTGAAGGCATTTAGAGATAATTTGTTTCAATGATGGTTTTTATTGCTAATGAATTATTTATAAAATATAGGAGAAAAAGAGAAGCTTGATTTGATTATATAGAATAATTAAGATCAGGATATAATATCACCATTAGTGACTATAGTCTTAATTCTCTCCCAAATAGCTGCCAATTATCTGAAAGCATCTTCATTTTACTCTTGGTTATATTTATTCTCTCTTGTCATGAACTGTGGAAATAAATAAGACATTATAACCCCCTCCATTGAATCCACTAATGTGATTTTCACAATTTTAAAAATTTAAGGTATTATAAAATTGTACTAGTTACTGGTGTATGATCATTAAATGGTTAGTAAAATTGTTTAATTCAAGTGGATTAAATCCTTTTACTAATTTTATGTGGGAATTAAGAAAAAATTTGCCTGTATTCCCAAATCCCCATCATTTATTTAATCACGCAGTTCTGTTTACTATGTGTGCCTTTTAAACATTTCTCAGCTCCAGTCTCATTGCCACGGTTATTGTTTGGTCTTCTCATCGGTGCTTTACAGTGACTGTATAAATTGTAACTTTACTGTTCTGTCTTACTACAATCCTTTCTGTTCCAATTCCTGCTCCACAATATAGCCACTGCTTATAAAAATGAGATCATACACATTCTTTCTTTAATACCATTATATGGTTTCTAATATCTAGAAGAAAAAACCTAAACTTCTGAGCACTGTGTAAAAAATCCTTGATGATATCCCCAACTTTCATTGTTGATGTGCTCCCAGCACCAGGCCCTGGTGCACTTATGGTGGCCAGTGAAGTTTTGATGAATTAATGAATGAACTTCCCATTTTAAGCTTCTTCTGCTTCTATACCCTTTGCCCCATTCCCACACTCAAATCTTGCTTTGCTTTGAATAATGCTTTCCTTCCCCTGTGTTAAGTGCGTTTAAGCTTGCAAAAAAGGCTTTAGTAAAATGGACTAAAGGGATTTTTGTCTGTGAGGCTCATAGGAATAAGTTCAGGCCATAATCAAGTGCAGAGGATTGTTGGCATAGTTACATATTATAATACAAAACAAAGGACTCACGTAGGCACTGACGAAAATAAGAGTGTTTATAAATAGAGTGTTATTTTAATCCTTACCTCACTGTTGTTTAATTTTATGATTCTAGAAAAGAAAACTCAGTAAATGAAATAACACTGGTTCATAATGATGAAATGAAATTATTTCTCTCTCGGGAGAAATTCCACAATGTTTTGGAAGAAATGATTTGGGGAGAGGAGGAATGTAGAGATATGTAACAGTTTTGAGAGACAAGAGAGTTCCAAGAAAGAGCTATAATAAGAAATGATTGATTTTTTTACCTTCTAAAATGAATAAGAATAAGAACCTGGGGGGAGCAGGATAACAGCACAAGGCATGACTGAATCTTAAAATGTAGGAAGGAACTGCTGTGAGTGGAAATGCAAAGGGAAGAGAAGAAGGAACAATTAAGATCCTCTAGAACAGGGATGCCTACTCAGGGCAGCCTACTGTGTGTGCAGTATTTTGGTGTGACTTGTTTTATTTTCTTGCATAGTGTATAGCAGTCATAGGAACAAAGTAATTAAATGAAATAAAAGTAAAGGGGAGGAGAAAATAATGATTCCAGAGGGTATTTTTTAACAACACATTTATGTAGAATGGACATTGAAATTGAGCCTACAGTGTAGGGTTGTCCTACTGGGTAATGTGTGGAATGCATAAAGTATGGGAAATGCTGAGTTAGGTCCTTGTGCTCAAGGGGCTATCTGTGCTAGATATGAAGGACAGAAGGATCTGCGGGATTAGAACGAATTGAACAAGAAGCAGAGAAGTATACATGGGCCGGAGCTGGACTATGTACCTCATTCCTAAAGATTATTGATTCTCACTTGAGAGCAATTATGGATAGCCTCTGTCCCCCATCTCAGGACATTTGGCAATGTCTGGAGATATTTTTGATGGTGACAACTGAAGAAGGGTACTACTTAGCCTCTAGGTGCCAGGGATGCTCCTAAACCTTCTATAACTCCTAGCAAAGCCTCCCTCCCCTTCCCCCATAACAAAGAATTATTGAGTCCATACAACAAGGCTGAGAAACCTTGTGGATAGACCACAGTGAAGTGTTACATTGGTCTTAGGCAACATATGTGATATCAGAAATGTTTAATGTTTAGTCTATGCACAATACTTCAATACAGATTGAAAAGTGAGACAATATGAGACAATATATACTTTTGAAATTGATTTGGTAACTTTATTCCTGGACTTTTATTTTTTAAGTTCAATAAATGTTTTTGTAAACTACTGCCTCAATTATTACCTGAATACCTATCCTCCAGTGACTCTATCACATATTGCTTTAAATTATCCATATAATGGGATACTATTTTCTATTTCTTTTCTAAGGAGTTAGTTTGGTTATTTTATTCACTGAGCTGTAATCGAACAAGTATGAAAAACTTCCAATTTATATTTAATGCTATAGAGTAGTATTTTCAATATATATTCTCTCACTGTTAATCACTCAGTATTTTGAAAGGACAGCTAAGTATTAATAATTTAAGTTATTTTTGATGTTTAACAACGTAGAATGATTTTTTTTCATGTAGTTTAATGGGTAAAGTATGGAAATTGGGTATTGGGATCTGAACAATATATGAATATGTAGGAGAATGGGCATTGCTACCAGACAAAACTGATTCATAGCTCTATCTACCACTATTGGTCTGACTTTGGTTACTTTATACAGCTTTTCTGAGCATTAGTTTCTCATCTACTAAATGGCAGTAGAAATAGTATCCATTACCTAGTTTTTCGGAGAAGGCAATGGCACCCCACTCCAGTACTCTAAATAACTAATGCACATAAAACATGAGGCTTCCCAGGTGGCGCTAGTGGTAAAGAACATGCCTGCTAATGTAGGACACGTAGAAGCAGGTTCAATCCTTGGGTCTGGGAGACCCCTGGAGGAGGAAATGGCAACCCCTTCCAGTATTCTTGCTGGAGCATCCCATGGACAGAGGAGCTTGGCTGGCTACAGTCTGTAGGGGGCAAAGAGTCTGACACAACTAAGTGACTTCGCACGCCTGTACGCACACATATAGAGTACTGAATTGTCTAGCACTTAATAAACTCTCAAAAATGTCATTATCTCTTTCAAACCAGCTTAATGATGTTGAAAATATCTCCAAATTCTTCAGGTCCAAATCTTTATCTGTAAAATAGAGGAGGACTATACAATTGGTCTTAAAAATTTTCAAGGTCTAAAATAGAAATTTAGCCAATGATAGACTATATATATACGCACACACATACATTGTGTGTGTATATACACACATAGACTATATATTAGCCAATGATAGACTATATATATATATACACACTTCTGCTTTAAATTATCAATATAATAAAATGTTATTTTCTCCTTTTTTCTTTTTTATAAAAAGGAGCTAGTTTATTGATTTGCTTCCCTGAACCGTGCTCTGACAGTCACTTGTCCCTTGACTACTAAATTACTAAAGATTAGTATCCTCTTCAGAGAAGGCAATGACACTCCACTCCAGTACTCTTGCCTGGAGAATCCCATCGATGGAGGAGCCTGGCAGGCTGCCGTCCATGGGGTCGCTGAGAGTTGGATACAACTCAGTGACTTCACTTTCACTTTTCACTTTCATGCATTGGAGAAGGAAATGGCAACCCACTCCAGTGTTCTTGCCTGGAGAATCCCAGGGACGGAGGAGCCTGGTGGGCTGCCGTCTATGGGGTCGCACAGAGTCAGACATGACTGAAGCGATTTAGCAGCAGCAGTATCTTCTTTTTGTCTTAAGTTTAATATCTGTTCTATTTTTCCAGAAAACCTTAATCAAAGCATCTGCACCTATTTTGTTTTCCATCAGATAGTGCAGTTGTTCAAAAAGCATTAGCTAGCTCTATAGAACTGACTGAGGTTAGAGCTTATCCACCATTAATATTATACTTTCTATACCCACCATTAATATTATACTTTCTATTATTCAGTCATGAAACTTGGGAGTCTTACAAACCCATCTCAACTGACTAAGATCACTCTAGCCAGCCACAAGCATGGGCTAAGTATTCTAATGAATATCCTTTTCCTTATTTTACTTCAAGGTGATTAAATCTGAAAGCCATATTTTAGTAGTAAAGCAGCAACAATCTATTAAAAGGCAAACATTTTCCCCCTAGAAAGTCATCTTAATATAGCCATATTTCCTGATCTGTCCAAAGACTGAAGCAAAACAATGCACACAAAAGCTGTTGTAATCTGCAAAGTTCTATCCAGTTGCAAGACAGTGGTGTAATGACACAAGGGCTCATCTGGTATGCAAATATAGTTAATTGTTTTTCTAGATGCTGGAAACTCATACTCATACTCATGCCTCATACTGAGGCATGTTATTCTTTCTTTCTTTCTTTTTTCTTGTGGATATAAAGGCTACCTATAGAACAGGTTTAAGAATTTTCTCAAAAGTGAAAACTGAAGGAACTTGATTTCTGATTAAATTCCAACTCAGCATTGTGTGATAAAGGGTTTAGAAACTCAATTTTTATTCTTTGCTACCCTTTTTGATCTACTTAGTGACTGCTGCTGCTAAGTCACTTCAATCATGTCTGACTCTGTGCGACCCCATAGACGGCAGCCCATCAGGCTCCCCCTTCCCTGGGATTCTCCAGGCAAGAACACTGGAGTGGGTTGCTGTTTCCTTTTCCAGTGCATGCAAGTGAAAAGTGAAAGTGAAGTCGCTCAGTCTTTCTTCGCGACCCCATGGACTGCAGCCTACCAGGCTCCTCCATCCATGGGATTTACCAGGCAAGAGTACTGGAGTGGGGTGCCATTGCCTTCTCTGTTAGTGACTGCAGAGCAATTCAAATAGACAGTAAAAATGTAGCTGTATTTAGATAAATACTTCACTAACGAAACACTTAGGGAAGCAAAATAATTTGAACCTTTCTTTTGTAATTTTGCTACTGGTGGCAGAATGATGTGCCCCCACACCCAAAATTGTTCACATCTTCACCTGTGAACCTCCTAATATGTTATGCCATGGCAAAGGAGAATTAATATTGCAGGTATGGCACATGGGTTGCTAATCAACTGAACTTAAAGTTCCTGGATTTGATCTAGGTGGACCCAGGGTAATCACAAGCATCCTTTAAATATGGAAGAGGGAGATGTGTCAGTATTAGAAGGAGGTAATGTGAGAAATACTCAATCAGCCATTCCTGTCTTTGTAGTAGGAAGGGGGCCACAAACCAAGAAATTCAGGTGATCCCTAGCAACTGGAAAAGGCAAGGAAATGGATTCTTTTCTAGAGCCTCCAAAAGTCCTGCCACCGTCTTGATTTTAACCCTTTGAGTATCATTTTTTTAAAAAAATTTATGACTTCCAGAAATGTAAGATAACAAATCTGTGTTCTTTTAAGCCACTGTTTGTGGTATTTTCTCATTAGAGCAATAGGAAGTTAATACCCTTGCCTGAGACTTTAACTTCTAACTAAACAACCTAAGTTATTTATACCTGAAACCCTGATTAAATTCATTTTCAGAGTCTTTATGGCTGGTAGTTTTGTTTTCCACACCAATAGAAAACACTTGCTTGTATTACAGAAAATTCTGCCCTCTACCCCATTGGGCTTCCCTGGTCACTCAGGGGTTAAAGCATCTGCCCGGAATGTGGGAGGCCCGGGTTCAATCCCCTGCAGAAGGAAATGGCAACCCACTCCAGTACTCTTGCCTGGAGAATCCCATGGAGGGAGGAGCCTGGTAGGTTACAGTCCATGGGGTCGCAAAGAGTCGGATATGACTGAGTGACTTCACTTTCTGCCCCATTAATCTTTTAAAATGAAAAGTGTATTTTACTTTCTTCTCAATTCCTTTGAAATTTTGCAGCTGGTACTCAGGAGTTCTTATATGTTTTTCCCCTTCAGCTTTGAACAGAAAGTCTTGTGTTTGGATTGCTCTTTATTCCATCTCCTCTTCATTCTTCCATTTCTACTTAGTAAAGCTTGCACCATATTAATGAAATCCAACTAAAATATACTGCCTCCTTTAAAACTGTGATAAAATACACATAAAATTTACCATCTAACCTATTTTTAAGTGTTAACACACTTAAAACACAGTTCATAGTGTTAACTACGTCTACATTGTTGAGAAGCTAATCTCCAGAACTGTTTCTATCTTTCGAAATTGAAATTATACCCATTTAACAACTCTCCCTTCCCTTCCCCCAACCACTGGCAGCCACCATTTTATTTTCTGTCTCTAGAGTACTGCTTCATTTTTGAAATAGTCCCTGATTATTCGATTACTCCACTTAGAAGAGACTTCTTCCTGGTGTGCAATTCCATCAGTGTGCTTAATTTCACCAGGGCCCCTATATTGCCACACAGTGGTATTTTGATATACCTTGTATTATTTTTCTACTGTTCTGTGCACCAAATATCCTGTCCTCTCTCCACCCTTCTCTTCACACTAGGCAGCTGTCTTCTGTCTATGGGCTCCTTTGCTCTCTGGCCTCAACTGGGAGCTTGAGTAGGAGATTAGAAGAAGGGAAAATGAATGAGGTGTTGGCTTGGGAGAACCCTTGCTCAGCCACAGTGGGCTGGCTGCTTGTCTCCACCACAGCTCCTGTTGGGCAGCCTGGCACACACTGTCTTCTCTGCTCACTATTTAGGACTAAGGTCAGTAGTAACAGCTTTCTGGTGTTGTCATCCCTGGAGGTACTACACCATATGTTCTGATTTCCCTACACCCTGTACCAACTTTTGTAAATAGTCCTTTATTACCCGGCTGTGGTGAGCTGTCTGTCTTTTGCTGGGACCAGGACTTTTTAAGCTTTCAGAGAACGTCTTTATGATACTTGTTTAGTTCTATCTTTGCTCCTGTCCTTGGTCTACTGCCCCTATTTTGAGTTAGGAAGACTTGCCCATAAAGAAAAGAGAGTATGGAAAGAGACCAAAAAATAGATTCTTTCCTTGGGTATAATACCAAATTAGAAAGATGAACAGCTTGTAAAGAGGATTAAGTCATAGGTAATGACGCTTACTCCTTGGAAGAAAAGTTATGACCAACCTAGATAGTATATTCAAAAGCAGAGACATTACTTTGCCGACTAAGGTCCATCTAGTTAAGGCTATGGTTTTTCCTGTGGTCATGTATGGATGTGACAGTTGGACTGTGAAGAAGGGTGAGTGCGGAAGAATTGATGCTTTTGAACTGTGGTGTTGGAGAAGTCTCTTGAGAGTCCCTTGGACTGCAAGGAGATCCAACCAGTCCATTCTGAAGGAGATCAGCCCTGGGATTTCTTTGGAAGGAATGATGTTAAAGCTGAAACTCCAGTACTTTGGCCACTTCATGCAAAGAGTTGACTCACTGGAAAAGACTCTGATGCTGGGAGGGATTGGGGGCAGGAGAAGGGGACGACAGAGGATGAGATGGCTGGATGGCATCACCAACTCGATGGACATGAGTCTGAGTGAACTCTGGGAGATGGTGATGGACAGGGAGGCCTGGCGTGCTGCAATTCATGGGGTCGCAAAGAGTCAGACACGACTGAGTGACTGAACTGAACTGAATAACGTTTTGGCCCTCAAAGTCTTTAAAAGATTTTATCTATATATACACAGAAAATCCAAATCCTTACTTTCCCTCTTTTAAAATGGCCTGTCATTATGCATCACATTTTTTGATAAAATGTATTTTCTGTTTTTTAGCCTTTTTTCTCAATAGAATTTTCACATATATTTCTTCAAGTTTGCTTTTCAAAAAAGAGATTACTGCTTACATTTTTGTTTGTAAGGTGGTATAATTCTCAGAACAATGAGATTCTTAAAAATTGCACATCCATGAAATTTGGTAATAAAATTTTATTTAATTAAGCATGTATTTTGGCCATGTAAATATCCTCATTTAAAGTCTCTGTTCAAATCTTCCCATTTTAATAGAGTTGTTGCCCTAATAATTTTTATTGCATCCTTGTCTTTTTAATCTTACTAATGTGAAAGAAGTATATACGTATTTTAGAAACTACCACATTTTGCTAATTTTATATAGTCTCCTTCCAGTTTGTGGCTTCTTTTTTTTAGCAGTTATTCCAGCATTGGATATTTATTTATTGGACTTGGCAGTACCAAGTCTGTGGAACAATGGATTTCCATAACGGTTTGAGTATGTCTCTAGATTCTCAGCTGTCTTTTCCAATTAAGACAAGACTGTCTTAATTACTAAAGCTTTATCATTAGTCTCAATGTCTAGGAAGAAAATTCATGCTATTTTTGGTCCCTTGCTCTTCCATATAAATTTTAGAATTTGTTTGTCAAGATCTAAAAAATAATAGGAATTTGAATTGGAGTTGTATTGATTCTAATAATCATTTTAGAGAAAAATAGATATTTTTATAGTTTTCTGTCTCCCAGCAATGAATTTATGTTGTCTCTATTTATTTAGGACTCCTTTAATGTCTTTCAATAAAGTTTCACAATTTTCTTCATTAAGTTATGAAGAAACAAGTTAAACATCTTCAACTATGTTTATTTTCATTTTTGTATTTTTGTTACTTCTGTTAATAGGAGTCATATTTATTATGTGTTAAATTTTGTAGTTTGATTTTTCATGCCTTAGGTAAAATAAGAGTAAAAATTTTTGCCATCAAATTTATTAAAAATTAGCATATTAATTAAAGTTAAGCAGTTAACTGAAACTTCCTATAACATTTTCTTAAACTAAAATATCAGTAAAATAAATATTAATAACACTAAAAAGTCTTATAAAAGGATTTCTCATGATTTCATTTACAGACTTAATAAAGAAAGTATGAATTACCACAAGGAAGATTTTTGTACAATTTTTTTTCTTTAGTTTGTTAAGTGTCAGAGGATGTTGGAGATTTCAGAACTATTGAAAAGTAATTTTTTCCTACATACTCCTTTCATTCTTCTTCATACTCTTTTATGGAAATCCATATCCATTAAAAGGTACCCAAAGAAGTTAGAATTAGCACTTTAATCTTTGGACTAATTATTGGTTCCATTGTTTAAAAATTTTTTTCATTTACAATCAATTTCAATAACACACAGCACATTTGACAGAGTTGACTTTTTTTTTTGAGTTCTATATTTAGCATATTGCTAAAGCTCCGGGTTGCTATATTTCATCTTGATGTTGCCTCAGAAATCTTATCAGATATCAATATCACTTTGCTTCTTGATTGATTCCTAACATTGTGTTTCCAGATAACTACTTTATGCATTAGTTTGCTCAAATGTTATTTTAAGCTTTCTACACTAAAATCATAGCTGTAGCCACCCTACATCTTCCTTACCTAAGCCTAACTGGTTCCTAGAGATAGATAACTATTTTTTTCTGGGTGATTCCAGTCATTTCACAAGTGCTCTACAAGGCATTCATGTTTTGCTGGTTGGAAAATGCCTATCTTCTTATCTGTTATGGTTTAGGTCTTGTCTGTCACAGGAATACTATACTCTGATTATTTGATTACAATTGGGCTTTTATGAAAAACTCAATACAGAATTATTTCTAAAGCCCATGATTTTTTAGTGTTATTTATTATTAGCTCTTCCTATTATTTTCTGGTACTACACACTAGAAATGATATTAGAATTTTTTATTAAGACAGAAAAATCAGAAATTGCATTCTAAGTTTCTGATAATGGAATAGATACTTGTGAACACAATGAGCAAAACCAAATATTTAGGCTTTTGTATATTAAGAATTTAATAACGAAATATTTCCACTGAAGAAATTGAAGCATTCTATTTTTTTGCATAATTTAATATGCTATCAAATTTTCTCTGATTAGTAAATAATATTTTTAAGGAAGACAGTGATATAGTTAGAAAGTGTCATGTTAAATGTTCAGTGACAAAAATCAAAATAAAACATGCTGGAATGGACATTGGTCTAGAATGTAAACCGTTTTCAAGTTATAATATATTCTACATAGCTAGTCAAAGATAAAATAAGATGAAATAAAATTTTTATTTATATACAAAGCTCTTTATTAGAACACATTTTGAATTTTCAAAAATACCTAAAACCTCTGGATATTAGCAAGTTTCCTAATGTTAAATTAATTTATAGTTAATATAGATAACAAGAGAGCTGTCTCTAATTAGTGCTCAGTGGTTTAGTAAAAATTGTCAGTAGGATATCCTGGAAAAGAGAATCATTTATATTTTCAGTTGGCTATAGGCTAGTCTTTCACAAAAGCAGTAAAGTTTTAGTTATAAAACATTAGGCTCAGTTATAAGGATTTTGCCTATCTCATTTTATCTTACAAACCAAAGAGAAATAGAAATTGTTTGCAGCTATTTGACAAATTTTTATCAACCCATGGTGTACTGGAGTCATCTTATAATGAGAGTTGATGGTGCCCATCTCTGTAATTCTGTGTTCAGTGGCATTATATTGGTAATTTAAAATCAACCATGGTGGGAGGATTTATACCCCAGAAATGGGCAAATGCTACAAATCCTGTGTTTTTAAAATCAACTAGAATGCTGTTTGTTAAACATTATTAGCATACCTCTGATAATAATCCACATTTTATTAATTTAATCTTCATAATAAACTAACAATGTGGGTTGTTATTACCATTTTATTAAAGAGAAAATGGACAGAGACTAATTTTCTGAGGATTTTATGCACAGTAGAGTCAGGATTCAAATCCAAGTGTCTCAGATCCCATGGATAATTAATGTGTAAATTTAATTATTTATTAATGAAATGAATAAATCAATTAAAAAATTGCCCTATTTCCTTCTTGAGATGGATGTTTAGGTCATATTTTAATATTACTCAAGGCCTACCTTGAAGTAGTAGTAGTAGGAATAGGAGTTGTGTTTAGAGGCTAAGTTGTGTCTGACTCTTTGCAACCCCATGGAGTTCTCCAGGCTCCTCTTCCATGGGATTCTCTGTCCAGGCAAGAATACTGGAGTGGGTTGCTATTATTTGCAGGATGGCTTGAAGAAAAGAGGAAACTAGAAGAAGAATACAGTATGAGGTTTATTTTGGTAAATCTATATGCAGAGAAAGATGAGTGAAGAGCTGACAGAGAAAGCATAGATCATATCTCTTGATTGTTTGGAATATCCTTCTTGTTACTCTCAGCACTGGATGAATGATTTAGCAATCCAATGTAAAATAAATCAATATTAATATTGAATTATGACTAACAGAAGTATCAATATTAATGCTAACATCACTATCATTGCTATTACTATGTCTACCATGTTTTGAGTGCTTACTGTGGCCCAGGCTTGTGCGAAATGTTGTTTTTTGGGGGTTTGTATTTTGGATTTTGTTTTATTTATTGAGGCAAAATTGACAGATAGCAGTGTATTGATTTCAGGTATGCTGCTGCTGCTGCTGCTAAATCGCTTCAATCGTGTCCGACTCTGTGTAACCCTATAGACGGCAGCCCACCAGGCTCCCCCGTCCCTGGGATTCTCCAGGCAAGAACACTGGAGTGGATTGCCATTTCCTTCTCCAATGCATGAAAGTGAAAAGTGAAAGTGAAGTTGCTCAGTCGTGTCTGACTCTTCAAGACCCCATGGACTGCAGCCAACCAGGCTCCTCCGTCCATGGCATTTTCCAGGCAAGAGTAGAGAAGTGGGTTGCCATTGCCTTCTCCGGATTTCAGGTATACCACATGGTAATTCCATATTTGTATACATTGCAAAATGATCACCACAATAAGTCTACTTATCACCCATGACCTGTGGCCAAAAAATGTTTTTCTTGTGATGAGAATTTTTAAGATCTACTCTTGTAGATCTTTCAAATGTACAATTATTCTTTTTTTAATTAAAATTTTTTTTCTTTTAATTGGAGGCTAATTACTTTACAATATTGTGGTGGTTTTTGCCATACATTCACATGAATCAGCCATGGGTGTACATGTGTTCCCCATCCTGAACCTCCCTCCCACCTCCCTCCCCATCCCATCCCTCAGGGTCATCCCAGTGGACCAGCCCTGAACGCACTGTCTCATACATCAAACCTGGAATAGCAATGTCTTATTTGAATCAACCATGTATTTAGCACCTGCTCTGCGTAAAGCATTGTTAAAGTCTCAAAACTTCATGAAGAGGTGTTAGGGACTGAATGTTTATATCGCCCCTAAATTCTCTGAGAAAGTGAAGTCACTCAGTCGTGTCTGACTCTTTGCGACCCCATGGGCTGTAGCCCACCAGGGTCCTCTGTCCATGGGATTCTCCAGGCAAGAATACTGGAGTGGGTTGCCATTTCCTTCTCGAGGGGATCTTCCGGGCCCAGGGATTGAACCCAGGTTTCCTGCATTGCAGGCAGACGATTTAACCTTTGAGCCTAAGTCCAAATCCTGAGATGGTAACCCCCCAATGTGATGATATTGGGAGACAGGGCCTTTGGAAGGTGTTTAGGTCATAAGGGTTGAGCCTCATGAATGGAATTAGTGCCCCTTCAAAACTGACCAGAGCAGTCTCTCTCCCTTTCTAACAGGTGAGGACACAGTCAGGATGGCTGTCTATGAGTCAGGAACTGTGAGAAATAAATATTTGTTGTTAAGCTACCTAGTTTATGGTATTTTTGTTATAGGAGTCCTAAATGACTAAAACAGCATGTATTATTGTACTGTTGTAAAATGGGACTCTAGTTTGTAAGTGAGAAAAACAAGCTTTAGAGAAGCTTCCCAATTTGTTTACTATTGAATGGTCTAGACTCTCTTTTTCTCTCTCTCTCTTTTTTTGTGTGTGTTGTAATTACTTTTTTTACATTTATTATATATATATTTAAATTTATTTATTTTAATTGGAGGCTAATTGCTTTATAATATTGTAGTGGTTTTTTCCATACATTGACATGAATCAGCCATGGGTGTACATGTGTTCCCCATCCTGAATCCCCCCTCCCACCTCCCTCCCCATCCCATCCCTCTAGACTCTCTCTTAACCTTATCTTGATAATGTGTGATTTACTAAACTGCTAGAATTCCCTTGCAGTTTTCTCTAAGACAATGCAATTGTGCATGACTAATATGACATATTGACCCGATAGGTCTTGAAATGATACAGGGAGTACCATCCTGCCCACTTAACTTCTGAGAGGAGGATTTATAAATCCATACCAAAGGATGACATATTATAATGCAAAACCTTCTCCTTTGGCTATATGAAGCCAAGATGTAAATAAAAATTCACCTTGACAAAATCCATAGCTTTTTAATCTCTGTTTCTACAAAGAATGAAAGGAATCACAAGGAGAAGATGACAAGGGGTTCAACACACGGGAAATGATTTAACAGCTACTGAACAGTTCTAATTGTTCTAAGAGCTGCAGTGGAAATCAATATTTAAAACACTAAGAAGTACAGTAGGCATTTTCATTTCTAATTTTGATGGGATTCTGAATTGGAGTTTTTACTTCATTCCTTAAATTTTCTTTGTCTGGCCCTATAGAAAATGCATTTCATTCAATGAAATTACACAAGATATAAGATTTTTATTATTTTTCTTTTGGTTTCTCATAATAAAAATGCCATATTTATTTCAAAACATGTGTTACTTCAGCCAATACATACTAAATGTAAGGTTTTTGAGCAATATGGTGATGAGAAACCAGGCAATTTAGTGGTCTCATGATTCAGGCTTGAAGCAGCCCAGAGTGAATGCTACATAACACCACATCCTCAGACTATGGAAGACCATGATTAAATTGTCAATTCTAGGTTGATTTTCTTTCTCTCGGTATATGTCTCAAAATATAATGGCAGTTTTGACTTTCAGAGGAGTTTTGATTGCTCTGTATCTATTGGAAAGCATACAATTCTTCATCATTTCACAGCTCCATTAGAGATAAAGGGGAGAATGCAAGGCAATGATTTGAGAACAACATACAAGATTGGGATGGAGCTGGTGGCGTGATGTACTTACGCTTTATAATACAAAAGGCATTGCAGAGATCATTGTCCTTCTTTTGAAGCTCTGCATAATACTTATAAAATAACTTCAAAAACAAGCTAGAATAAACTAAAAGAAAGCCAGAAAATGATTATTTTAAAGTTTCCCTTTTTTGTTATTAACCAAAAATATTAGGGCACATAAAACCAAAAATATGTCTTGAGTGCTTTTGAGTTTTAAAGTGTTATTTCTATTAATCATTAATTATGACAATTAGTATGTGTTAAATCATCATTACTTGTCAGATGCTGTTTTAAGTAGTCTATGTAGATTTTCTTGCTTGAAATTTCTGTTGTTATTACCAGAAGCTTCCATACTTATTTCTGTAAGAATATTATCATGAAACAGATAACATCTGAACTGTCTCACAAATAGATATTTTTTCAACAAATGTTTAGTGAATGTTAGCTATATAGGATATCCTATTTAAATTCTAGGTAATAAGAGAGACTAAACTTCTGTCCTTATGTACCATATATTCTAGAAAGTAAGACAGAAAATAAATAAGTACATAATATTATAAGTCAGTTCAGTTCAGTTCAGTCGCTCAATCGTGTCCGACTCTTTGCGACCCCATGAATCACAGCACGCCAGGCCTTCCTGTCCATCACCATCTCCCGGAGTAGCAAGACATAAAATAAAATAAAATAAAATAGAATGGAGTGATGGGATAGTGAGTGATGTGGTTGCTATTTCAGGTAAATTAATGAGGGACTTTTTCCCCTGAGGGGGTTCCTTTTGAGTAGAGGTGTACATGAATACTTAGGGTGAGAGTATTCAGGGAAGAAGGCGCAGCAAGTCCAAAGACTCAAGAAATTTGAATGGACAACGAAGCTGGATGGCTGGAAGGGAATGGGCAGGGAGAAAGTGGGAGGAAATTAGGTCAGAGAGGCAGCCAGGAGTCAGTTGATCAAACACTTTGCAGGTCAGGATCACACAGACACATGCACTTTTAACTGCCTGGTCTCTCTTTTGTTTCTTTGTAATTGTTTGGAAACATCACATTCTAATTAAATAAAAATGTCTGTCTACTCTAAGACTGAATTATTTGAGCTGAAATTTGGAGAAAAACAAAAAAACATTATTCTGACTGATCTCATTTTTAATCCATGGTCCCCAGCTACAGGTGAGTGGGATCAGAATTCTGACATGAACTTGTTAACTATGAGATGCTTACTATAAATTCAGGTGAAGGTGCAGAATTGGATAAAAAGTGAGGAGTGTAGGGTGGGAAATGTGTGGTGATGGTAAAAATTTGAGTTATTTAATGTAAATGGCAGGTGAGGAGATTAAACATGGCTAGAAAATAGTCCAAAGACTGAGTCCTCAGGGACACCAAAATTTAGAATGTAAATAGAAAATGTGCTTCCCTGGTGGTTCAGTAGTAAAGAATCCACCTGCCAATGTAGGAGACGTGGGTTCGATCCCCGGATAGGAAAGATTCCTGGAGAAAGAAATGCCTGGGAGATCCCATGGACAGAAGAGCCTGGCGGGCTACAGTCCATGGGGTGACAGAAGAGTCGGACGTGACTTAGCCTCTAAACGACAACAAACAGAAGACGCAGAAAGGAGGCTAACAGGGTGATGAGTTGGGTAGGAAATAACTCAGAGGTTTGTGGCATCCTCGATGTCAAGTGAAGACAGTGTTCTGAGTAAAATGAAGTGATCAACTATGTCATATACTGTGGGATAGTTGAGTAAAAAGGAATTGATCATCAGAATTGGCAACATGGATGTCTTTACAGGGGCCAGTCCAATGGAAACAGGTTTGAGAGGATATGCAAAGTGGTGAAGTAGTTTGCAATTTGGGCAACGCTGAAGGAATATTGTTAGAAAGGGGATTGAAAACAGAGTGGCAGCTGGAACAGCATAGAGAATTCAGGAAGGATGTTTTTTAATGGGAAATATTATAGCATATTTGTGTGATAATTGTAAGAAGTCAGTTCAGTTCAGTTCAGTTCAGTTGCTCAGTCATGTCCGACTCTTTGCAACCCCATGGACTGCAGCACGCCAGGCTTCCTTGTCCATCACCAACTCCCGGAGCTTGCTCAAATTCATGTCCATCAGATCAGTAATGCTATCCAATCATCATCCTCTGTCATCCCCTTCTCCTCCCACCTTCAGTCTTGTCCAGTGCCAGGATCTTTTCCAAGGAGTCAGTTCTTTGCATCAGGTGGCCAAAGTATTGGAGTTTCAGCTTCAACATCAGTCCTTCCAATGAATATTCAGGACTGATTTCCTTTAGGATGGACTGGCTGGATCTCCTTGCAGTCCAAGGGACTCTCAAAAGTCCTCTCCAAAGCCACAGTTCAAAAGCATCAGTTCTCTTGCATCAACTGATTTCTAAAGCAAGCATCAGCTCTCTTGCTTTTTCAATGATCCAATAGATGTTGGCAATATGATCTCTGGTTCCTCTGTCTTTTCTAAATAAGTCAATTCAGTTCAGTTCAGTTCAGTTCATTTCAGTCGCTCAGTCATGTCCAACTCTTTGAGACCCCATGAATCGCAGCATGCCAGGCCTCCCTGTCCATCACCAACTCCCGGAGTTTACCCAAACTCATGTCCATTGAGTCGGTGATGCCATCCAGCCATCTTGCCCTCTGTCGCCACCTTCTCCTTCTTGCCCAATCCCTCCCAGCATTAGGGTCTTTTCCAATGAGTCAACTCTTCGCATGAGGTGCCCAAAGTACCGGAGTTTCAGCTTCAGCATCAGTCCTTCCAATGAACACCCAGGACTGATCTCCTTCAGAATGGACTGGTTGGATCTCCTTGCAGTCCAAGGGACTCTCAAGAGTATTCTCCAACACCACAGTTCAAAAGCATCAATTCTCCGATGCTCAGCTTTCTTCACAGTCCAACTCTCACATCCATAGATGACCACTGGAAAAACCATAGCCTTGACTAGATGGACCTTTCTTGGCAAAGTAATGTCTTTGCTTTTTATTATGCTCTAGGTTGGTCATAACTTTCCTTCCAAGGAGTAAGCATCTTTCAATTTCATGGCTGCAATCACCATCTGCAGTGATTTTGGAGCCCAGAAAAATAAAGTCTGACACTATTTCCACTGTTTCCCCATCTATTTGCCATGAAGTGATGGGACCAGATGCCATGATTTTAGTTTTCTGAATGTTGAGCTTTAAGCCAACTTTTTCACTCTCCTCTTTCACTTTCATCAAGAAGCTTTTTAGTTCCTCTTCACGTTCTGCCAAAAGGGTGGTGTCATCTGCATATCTGAGGTTATTGATATTTCTCCCAGCAATCTTGATTCCAGCTTGTGCTTCCTCCAGCCTAGCATTTCTCATGATGTACTCTGCATATAAATTAAACAAGCAGGGTGACAATATAAAGCTTTGACGTACTCCTTTCCCAATTTGGAACAATTTTGTTGTTCCATGTCCAGTTCTAACTGTTGCTTCCTGACCTGCATATAGGTTTCTCAAGAGGCAGGTCAGGTGGTCTGTTATTCCCATCTGTCTCAGAATTTTCCACAGTTTATTGTGATCCACACAGTCAAAGGCTTTGGCATAGTCAACAAAGCAGAAATAGATGTTTTTCTGGAACTCTCTTGCTTTTTCGATGATCCAGTGGATGTTGGCAATTTGATCTCTGGCTCCTCTGCCCTTTCTAAAACCAGCTATAAAGAGTGTGAAAAAAGTGATGATGAGAGAGAAGGTATGATCTTAGAAGCAAGTTCTTTGAGTAGGTGAGAGGAGGTGGGATCCAGTGCCCAAGTGGAGAGGTTGGCCTTACACAGAATCCCAGAGTTTGCCTTTGTAATTGGACATTCATGATAAAGAGAAGAGTGTGATCAAAGACCTTGTGTAATGGGAATGAACATGATCTGTTTGAGAAACTGAGAGGAGTTGTGTGGTAGGAAAACAGAGAGAAAGGGAGCAAATCATTGGTGCTGAACTTGGACCGGCAGGTGTGGAACAGGTTGTACAGGGTCCAGGTGTCTAGAGTGAGTTTTTTGGTCTTCATTCTAATATCAGTGAAAATCACTGAAGGGGATTAACCATGCCAGCAGTCTGTGAGATGTAATTGGATTTGGCTGTTTTGTAAACAGACTGAAGGCAGAGGAGTGAATGAATGCAATGAGAAACAGTGGTGTGCTGTTGTGTTGGTTTAGGTGAGAGATTATGGTAACCTGGGAATGTGGTCAGACTGGAGATGGTGAGAAGTGGAATACTCCAGCTGTATTTAGGAGGTAAAAATCAAGACCTGTTGATGAACTGGATTTGGAAAATGTCAGAGAAGAAGGAAAATTCCTTCTTCCTTATAGATCAAATTGCTTCTTACCTATTAAAACTCAGTTCAAATATCTCCATTCATAGTAGCATTTTCTGACTATCTCAGTAGCATTAAAAACAGGCTCATGTCCTTTAAGTACTTTTGGGACAATATTTAGAACTCTTTATGGCACATAAAGTGATTCCTCTGCTGAAGTAACTGTATCTTCAGTTAGCAGCGAGCTGTGTGGGGGAAGTACAGGGTAAGATGGATTGAGACAGTAGCGTTGACTTATATAGCATGTTTAAAATGACAGCTGGTGGGAAGCTGCTCTACATCACAGAGAGCCCAGCCTGGTGCTCTGTTACAACCTAGAGGGGTGGGATGGGAGAGGGAAGGGAGGCTCAAGAGGGAGGGGTTATATAGAGAATTATGGCTGAATCATGTTGTATGGCAGAAACCAACATAACATTGTAAAACAACTATCCAATTAAAAAATAAAAATATAGGATAGGATTGGGAACACGTGGCAGAACCAATACAATATTGTAAATAAAAAAAATAGTAATAATAAATAAATGATAAATGGTTTACACTGCATAAAAAATAATAATAAAATTAATAGTGACCACTTAAAAAGTGACTTCTTAAAAGCAGTGACCACACTTCTTTTTTTGTATTCCAACATGTGACATCATATCTTTCAAATAATAGATGTTTATTGAAATTTCTATTGACTAGATGATAGAATAAATTAAAATGTCATAGATAAATAAAGCTGAAATTCATTAAGTAAGCACATATATATTTAATAACAAATATTTTTTTTTGTAGACATATCTACAAAGATGGCTTAATCCACTAAAGGAAGATCTTTAAATCTGAATTCTTAGAAAAAAACTTTAGTACTGTACATTTGCTATAATTATGGAAGACAGAAAATTCATAATTTTCAGTTTTCATTCATTATCCTATATCTTTTCCAGTTCATTTCAAATAATTTTTTTGGTTAACTGCACAAACAGTTTATTAATAGATATACTAAAGCAATTGTTTTAGAAATATATTAATAGTATTTATTCCACTGAAAAGTGATGTATTTCAAAATTTTAGTAGAAATATATCTTGAAAATGCTTTGGGAATTCTATTAAAACTATGAAAAATGAAATATATGAATGAATATTTTGTAATGATACTTAATTTTTCCAATATTCATATTCCACTTAACTGTTTTTCATGTAAATTAATTGTATCTCCTTTAAATATTAATTTTTTATACTCACAATTTTGTGAGGAATTATTATGTAATTTTATCTAGCTTTCCATGTTGTGTAAAATACAAGTTATTGAATATATTATGCTAGATATTTTCTTGTTATTTGATATTTATTAGTTTGAATTTTATTCCCCCAAATTTATTGAGTGCTTGTTGTGTACAAGGTACTATTTAGGTGCTGCTGCTGCTGCTGCTGCTAAGTCGCTTCAGTTGTGTCCAAGTCTGTGCGATCCCATAGATGGCAGACCACCAGACTCCTTAGTCCCTGGGATTCTCCAGGCAAGAACATTGGAGTGGGTTGCCATTTCCTTCTCCAATGCATGAAAGTGAAAAGTGAAAGGGAAGTCGCTCAGTCGTGTCTGACTCTGCGACCCCATGGACTGCAGCCCACCAGGCTCCTCTGTCCATGGGACTTTCCGGGCAAGAGTACAGGAGTGGGTTGCCATTACCTTCTCCGATTTAGATGCTAGAAGTTCCAAAGCTTGGAATCTCCAGGGCCAGGAAAGAGAGCCTTCCCAGTCAAAGGTCAGATAGTAGAGCAAAGCATGAAGAAGTGCTGTAGGAACATACGGGAGGGACTGGCTGACTTGTTCTTGCTAGAGAAACCAGAGCAGCTGTCTCAAAGAGGCAACTCTTGAAATGTCATGAAGGAAGAGAGGTCTAGGAAGGAACACATATAGAAGCTGCAGCATGGTCAAAGGCCTGGGTCATGAACTGTGTATGCTCAAGTAATTAGGAAATGCTAAGTATGACAAGAACAAAATGTTCATTTGGCTTAGTGTCAGACGATGAGGCTGTGTATTCTTTGGGGCTTCCCAATAAAATAAGCAACACACAGAAATATTCATTGCTTATGAAATGGGATTTGTCCTTATCATTCAAAGAATTAATAGTAACAACAAAGATCGTCTCAACTCCAAACCATTGACCATCTGCTGAACGCTGTGAAAATAATTAAGATGTTATAGATAGAATATGCCAACATCATTAAATATGCACTCATTTTTAGAATTAGTGAATATGGATCTATATGAAAGGAGACACTAAAAGATGATTCATAACTTCTTAGATCCCAAGTATGGTGATGTCACTAAGAAGAGGTGCTTCAGTTCTGAAAGATTTCTTTAATACTTCTTTTCCTAGTTTGGATCAACAAGATCTAAAGCATAAAAAGGGCTCTGGAAACCTGGTAATGTCTCTAAAGAGACTTGGCTCTACACCACAGAAACCACAACAACATTGCTGGGGATGTAAAAGGGAGGGACCATGTCCCCAGCACACCATTGGTGTCATCTTTAACATAGCCTGCACTGAAGGAAGATAAGCAGCATCACTACATTGAACGTGAGGAGACTGTGATGTGAGGAACTTCCCTGAAGCTGACCCCCTAAATTCTGAAAGTCAAGGTAAGTTCTACTCCCAGGAAGAAGATGAAAGAAGTGTGGTAGTACTAGGCCATTCCTGACTGCAGAACTACAGAAGAGAAATGCAGCTGTGAACCTTTCCAGGCAACAATTCACCCTTCCTGCCTAATCCCACATTTGTGCTGCTGCTGCTAAGTCACTTCAGTCGTGTCCGACTCTGTGCAACCCCAAAGACGGCAGCCCACCAGGCTCCCCCATCCCTGGGGTTCTCCAGGCAAGAACACTGGAGTGGGTTGCCATTGCCTTCTCCAATGCGTGAAAGTGAAGTTGCTCAGTCGTGTCCGACTCTTAGCGACCCCATGGACTGCAGCCTACCAGGCTCCTCCGCCCATGGGATTTTCCAGGCAAGAGGACTGGAGTAGGGTACCATTGCCTTCTCCAAATCGCACATTTGTAGAAATAGCCAAACAGATGTCTAGATGGAACAGGCCTTATTCAAAGAAAAAAAGATGAAAAATAAACAGAAAAGTACTCCCATAGAATCTATAAAAGCAAAAGGGAAAGTAAAATGAAGGTACATAAGCAGAAGGAACATTGAAATTTAAAGGTAATGATTTTGTTGTCTAGGTTTTAAAAAGTGATAATACTATAAGCAGATCTCATTAACAGTGTTTGAGTATTAAGATTAAACTTTAGGGTAGGGTACAGTTTTTGCTACTTGTTCTCAGCTATTAAATATAGTCCATTTTTGTATATTAAAAAGACAAGTCCTATCTAAATTGAAACCTCAGTCTCCCATTTCAAACCCCCACTGTGCCCCCAACTCAGTTCAGGCCAGACTGTGCAGTCCAGCAGAGAAAGAGGGTGTGATCTGGCCGTTCCCCTTTTTCACCTGTTCTGCTCGCTCATCACCGCTGCTTTCACCTCCAGCCTTGGAACAGGGAGGGGCCCAAGAGGAAATGGTACTGTCGTTAGTTGTCTTTAGACCTGTCTGCCAGATGCACTAAAGTTAGCCTTCTGTGGGTTCTTGGAGAACTCTCTCCACCCAGCTTGGACCTCTCATACTCTACTTTCTGGTACAGTGACTTCTACCAGCTTCTCATTGCTCTGGCTCAACAGCTTGTTGGGTGGCATAAGCTATACCGCTTCCTTCTGCAGGTTGTTATCCACAGCAGATTATTACCCTAGAAGGGCATCCGTTGAAAACCGATCAAGCCTGGCTAAATTCTAGAGTATCTGTTTTGATTTATGGAAGTTATTCTTTTTCATGCTCCTCTACCAAGCCCTGGAAGTTCAAGCCTCTTCTCTATATAAGAGAATGTTTGCTGCAGAGGATATTATTAGGTTTGGGACTTTCTATTATATTTTCATAATTATGCCCTTTTTTATGATTTGAGAAATATTTTCTCTGGGTTTGTGAGAGGTACGATTAGCCCACTCAAAGCATCCACTGCAGAAAGTAAATAACGTCAGATGAGGCCAATACTAAGAAACAGTCTTTTTTTCACACTCTTGGGAGAAGAGAATGCAATTTGGGAAGTCTGCAATTCTTATTAAAACGAAGTTTCAATATGTACTAAAGTGCAGAGCAGAGGATATAAAAAGCAGAGTAGGAAAACATTTTCTGTCAATGTATTTAGCAAAATTTAAGGAGAAAGAGCTTGGTGAACAAAGAAGAAAATTTATTGCTCTATAGGAGTGTCTATTGGATCACATGTATTAATCATCAAACCAACAGATATGTAAATAAGTGGCAGTTCCCAATTTATGATCAACTTAGCAATTAATGATAAAAAGAGAGAATTAATTGAACTACTATTTCTGTAATTACAGACAATTCACTGTTGTATAAGTGCTTGCACCAGGCTTTGCATATTTTGGCAGGCAACTGAAGGGTGTCAGAAAGACATCTCCAAATATCTCTACCACCCAGATCATATATTGCCAGGAATTTCACTATGTGTAGTTTCTTCTTTTGGATTGAAGTCTAGCTTTCTCCAGGGAGAGAATAGAACTCTTTACTTTGCTGACTTCTTTCACTGGAAATAAGAATAGCCAATAATACTGTGAATTCACAAGGGAAAAACTCTGCAAGGGGAGATAACATAAAAAGAAAAGTTGGAAATTACTAAGAACTCCGCCTTTTTTCTTATAAGTTGGAGGGACATGCCCTGCTCTCCTAGCCATTCAAATTTTCTCATCATGCAAGACTGAGAGCCATGAAAACTCCAAGGAGTATAGAATCTAACAGTCTCCATGTTCTTTCTTAAAGCTATAAAACTACTGGAATATGGGGCATTGTACTGGACTGAAGAGTATATCCAAATACTAGCTGAAACAAATAGGAAATAAGACTAGAGGTGGAGAATTTGTGACATGACATTTCCCCTCTATTTAAAGTATGAATGCATGTAGACCAGGATAAGACCATAATATGGAAAAAGAAAGATATTAAGATAAAGCCAATAATTTTACTTTTCAAAAACAGTTTTTTTAAACAATAAAGCAAGTAAAAATATCTAAGGGATGCATAAGAAAAACTGAAATTCTCAAAAAACTCAGTTTCAGAGCAAAAAACCATCTATATTGAATTCAGTTGTATAAAGCAAAAGGCAGAAGGACAAATAAAAATTTCTCAAAAAAATTTGATTCTTATTTTATCTGAACCGGAAGAACATAAATATGAAAAATAAAAAAGACTGTTTCACTGTATTCATGATTTATTATAGAAACCACTTAGAAGAATAAATATTTTGAACTATCTGCTGCTGGAGTTCAGTTTCAGTTTGTCGTAGTGAGCATCTTTTCATATGTATGTTTGTTGTGCATGTATCTTCTTTGCTGCGGTGTCTGCTCAGATCTTTTGGCTATTTTTAAATGTGGTTGTTTCTGTATTGTTGAGTTTTAAGAGTTTATTTTTCTTATTTTGGGTACAAGAGTTCTTTTCAGCTTTGGGTGTAAGTCCTTTATTAGATATGTGTTATGCAACGTTTCCTCTCAGCCTGTGGCTTATATTCTTTCTCTTTACAGTGTCTTTGCAGGGCAGACTTTTATTTATTTATCCAATAAAAGTAAATAAATGAATAATTGGCTGTGCTATGTCTTTATTGTGGTGAACAAGCTCTTCATTGCGGGGCACAGGCTCTCTAACTGTGGTGTGTGGGCTGCTCTAGTTGAAGCGGGTGGGTTTCGTTGTTCTGTAGCATGTGGGATCTTAGTTCCTCGACCAGGGATCAAACCAGCATCCCCTGCATTAGAAGATGAATTCTTAACCACTGGACTGCCAGGAAAGTCCCCAGACTTTTAAACTTGATAAAATCTAATGTCAATTTCTTCTTTGATGGATTATATTTTTGGTAGTTGCAAAACTCATCACCAAACTCAGGGTCATGTAGATATTCTTCAATGTTTTCTTCTAGAAATTTTATAATTGTGCATTGAACATTTAAATCTAAGATTGACTTGAGGTTAACTTTTGCATACAGTGTAAACCTGTAAGTTTTTTACTTGAACAACTAAGTATATAATGGTAGGATTTACTAAGATCGGAAGACTGAGACAAAAGTCGGTTTGGGAGTTGGAGATCAGAATCAAGAAGTTCAGGTATCAGTTCAGTTCAGTTCAGTTCAGTCGCTCAGTCATGTCCGACTCTTTGTGACCCCATGAATCACAACATGCCAGGCCTCCCTGTCCATCACCAACTCCCGGAGTTCACTCAGACTCACTTCCATTGAGTCAGTGATGCCATCCAGCCATTTCATCCTCTGTCGTCCCCTTCTCCTCCTGCCCTCAATCCCTCTCAGCATCAGAGTCTTTTCCAATGAGTCAACTCTTTGTATGAGGTGGCCAAAGTACTGGAGTTTCAGCTTTAGCATCATTCCTTCCAAAGAAATCCCAGGGCTGATCTCCTTCAGAATGGACTGGTTGGATCTCCTTGCAGTCCAAGGGACTCTCAAGAGTCTTCTCCAACACCACAGTTCAAAAGCATCAGTTCTTCGGTGCTCAGCCTTCTTCACAGTCCAACTCTCACATCCACACATGACCACAGGAAAAACCATAGCCTTGACTAGACAGACCTTTGTTGGCAAAGTAATGTCTCTGCTTTTGAATATGCTATCTAGGTTGGTCATAACTTGTCTTCCAAGGAGTAAGCGTCTTTTAATTTCATGGCTGCAATCACCATCTGCAGTGATTTTGGAGCCCCCCAAAATAAAGTCTGACACTGTTTCCACTGTCTCCCCATCTAATTGCCATGAAGTGATGGGACCGGATGCCATGATCTTCGTTTTCTGAATATTGAGCTTTAAGCCAACTTTTTCACTCTCCACTTGCACTTTCAGCAAGAGGCTTTTTAGCTCCTCTTCACTTTCTGCCATAAGGGTGATGTCATCTATCACCCTGTTTGATAAACATACAATTATGTCAAGTAGGAAGTTGAATAGAGAAGAGTCTAATTCTCAGATGCCCATCCTTAATATTAGGAAGTTCAAAAATCTGGTTTATACCTTAACCAGGACCTTGAACTCCATTCCTTCCCATCTCTTCTCCTTCCGAAAGTATAGTGAGACAAAGTACCAACATTCTTCTTTCAAACATTTTGTTGCTTATATGAAGTATGAAATAGGACTCCCATCGAAGCCCTATTTTGGTGCTTAGTATGTGATAGCATGCTTACCTGCCTCCTGCAAAACTTGTATGCAGGTTAAGAAACAACATAGAACAATGGACTGGTTCCAAATTGGGAAAGGAGTACATCAAGGCTGTATATTGTCACCTGTTTATTTAACTTATATGCAGAGTTCATCATGCAAAATGCCAAGCTGGATGAATCACAAGCTGGAATGAAGATTTCTGGGACAAATATCAATAACCTCAGATATGCAGATGACACCACCCTTATGGCAGAAAGTGAAGAGGAACTAAAGAGCCTCTTGATGAAAGTGAAAGAGGAGAGTGAAAAAGTTGGCTGAAAACTCAACATTCAGAAAACGAAGATCATGGCATCTGGTCCCATCACTTCATGGCAATTAGATGGGGAGACAGTGGAAACAGTGTCAGACTTTATTTTGGGGGGCTCCAAAATCACTGCAGATGGTGACTGCAGCCATGAAATTAAAAGAAGGTTGCTCCTTCCAAGAAAAGTTATGACAAACCTAGACAGCATAATAAAAGGCAGAGACATTACTTTGCCAACAAAGGTCTGTCTAGTCAAAGATATGGTTTTTCCAGTAGTCATGTATGGATGTGAGATTAGGATGATAAAGAAAGCTGAGCACCAAAGAATTGATGCTTTTTAACTGTGGTGTTGGAGAGGACTCTTGAGAGACCCTTGGATTGCAAGGAGATCCAACCAGTCAATCCTAAAGGAAACCAGTCCTGAATATTCATTGGGAGGACTAATGCTGAATCTGAAACTCCAATACTTTGCCCACCTGATGCGAAGAACTGACTCATTGGAAAAGACCCTGATGCTGGGAGAGATTGAAGGTAGGAGGAGAAGGGGACAACAGAAGATGAGATGGTTGGATGGCATCACTGACTCAATGGACTTGAATTTGAGTAAACTCTGGGAGTTGGCGATGGACAGGGAGGCCTGGTGTGCTGCAGTCCATGGGGTCACAAAAGGCAGACGTGACTGAGTGACTGAACTGAGCTGAACTGTATGGAAATCAATCCTGAATATGCACTGAAGGGAGTGATGCTGAGGCTGAAGCTCCAATACTTTGGTCACCTGATGGGAAGTGCCGACTCATTGGAAAAGACCCTGTTGCTGGGAAAGGTTGAAGGCAAGAGGAGAAGAGGTGGTTGACCCAGAGACGAGATGGTTGAATGGTATCACTGATTCAATGGACATGAGTCTGAGCAAGCTCTGGGAGATTGTGGAGGACAGGGAATCCTGGCGTGTTGCAGTCCACATGGTTGCCGAGTCAGACATGACTGAGCAACTGCACAACATGTGATAGGGAAGCACTGGCTCGTTGGTGAAATTTTACCTTGATGAGATCTATTCAAACTATGGGACAAGAGGAAAACTTTCAGATACTGGAACATATTTAACCCAGAGGCGTAAATCTTTGAAATTTTGCTGTTATACCTGCTGGCAAAGGGAGAAAAGTAGAGGGATACTGAGTCAAATGGGCTTTTGAATTGCAATTCCTTCAACCCTTGAAAAGGGGTAGGGGTGAAAAACCCACCTGCCAACACGGGAGACACAAGAGATGTGGGTTTGATACTTGGGTTGGGAAGATCCCCTGGAAAAAGGCACGGCAACCTACTCCAGTATTCTTGCTTGGAGGATCCAATGGGCAGGGGAGCCTGGCGGGCTGCACTCCATTGGGTCTCAAAGAGTCGGACATGACTGAAGCAACTTAGCATGCATACATGGAAGTGGGACACCAATAGAAAGAATATAGCTACATACCAGACTTCATTCCAAGGGAGGTTGGGAAATGTAATGCAGTTGGTCATATATCCAGAAACCATGGGGGAAAAGTGAAGAAGAGCTTTCACTACAGTTACAGCTCCATTTATTCTTTCCTTCTCCATTCTCTGTATTCCAGAGACATTGAGTTTGAGTTGCTATATTGCTCTTTCCTGTGGGTTTTGCCATTCTTTCTGCTTCATAAGCCTTTCATCCTCTTCTTCACAAGCTGAAAATTATTCAGAATTAAGAATATTTTATGTACCTGCAGAAAGTTGTTGTTTCCTATGTGACACTAGGAGAACTTTAATAACTCATTCATAGACTGCCATGCTGGAATGTAAGATTCAGGAGTAAAACTCTGTCTTGTTCTCCACTAAATCCCCAGTATCTGGCAGATAGCAGTTGCTTGGCAAGTATTTCTTGAATGCATACATGGATGAATGAATAGGTGAATGGGTCAGTACCAACATAGGTAAGTTTAGGGATAATGGGAAATAAGCAGAGGCAACTCCAATATGACATCTTTGTTTTTTGCCGATGAATGATGACTTCAAAAGCAAAGTAGGTAGCTGCTGGAAGAAAAATTGAGAAGATTGGTGAAATCTGTGTAGTTACAAAGAGAAATGATGAAGGAAGGCTATGAGTAAAAGAAAAAATGATCCAATAATGTTAAATGTTTGATTGTGGTTGAAAACCACAGTACATACCAGACTTCATTCCAAGGGAGGTTGGGAAATGTAATGTACATTGGTACTGCAATGTACTGCAATGTACTGCAATGTACATTGGTAGCTAACCATTATGATTTTCTCCAGTGTTGTATAGTTTCAGAGACAAGGCATTTTGACGATGATAATGCTTAATAATGGCTACAATTTATTTATACAAGAATGAGTTCAGCACTTTATATGTAATGATTTATGTAATATTTTCAACATTTTCCTTATTTATAGATGAGGACACTTAGGATTAGGAAATATAAGGCCTGAGCACATGTAATTATCTATTAGAGAAGCTTTTTGATTACACTCACATCTGCCATACCTCCAGGACAGAGATTTACAAAGCAGGCTGGCAGAGGAGTGACTGTCACAGGAAAGCAACAACAGTGCTGTGAGGATGCCCTGGAAGTGCTGGTTCCTAGGGTCAGTTTGGGTTAAGAAGATATAAGGGCTCATGGATGCTTAGTAAATGTAGGTATGTAAATTATATTTTCACATTTTAGATCAGAAGATGAATTTGGGGAAATGACAAGACTGGAAATATAGTCCTTAATAATATTTTGTCAGAGGGGAATGGGAGTGAAGATTGTTAAATGGCTGTCCACATGGGCTTTGTCTTTCAGAATAATAACAGGAGTTGGTGGAATAAAAGACTATAATTAGGAGACTAAAGTGGCATAAGAAAATGGAGAGGACAGTTAATGCCTGTGATGAAAATGAGAAGCACAGGGTATAGTTGAATCTTTAGGGGTTCAAACAAGGAGGGATTTGGGGTTGAACATCAAATGTAATGAGGATGAAATTACAGTGGATAACAGGAGAAAGAGGAATGTATCTTCTCACTATAAAATATTGTACAAGGAGAATTAACAACTTCTGTGCAGGACCTTTATATCATTAGAGGAGAGCTGGGGTATAGTTAGGGGCAAGAGGTGAAGGGAATTGTTAGGATATTGTGCATTATAGAGAAGTTCTTTGAAACAGAATGGGATTCAATGTGGTTCCAGTCAGCAAGATAATGATAGCTCTGGGAGGGAGAAGAGATAAATTAGATGGAGGGCTTTGCAATGTGGATTATAGATCAAGGGCACTAGAAAGGCAAGGAATACAGAAGAAGATGGGATATACTTGAAAGTAACTAACTAGCCTCAGGGTTCCAGCTGGGGCTTTGATGGTAAGTTGTTTTGTTGCCACTGTAATTTCAGATCCAAGCATTCTGGGGGAGCTAAAGAACAAGAGGTGAATTGCAAAATAATATTAAGGGCTACTAGAGTGAGAAGAAGCTAGGATAAAAATAGAGAACAAAGTTGATCTAAGTGGAATACATTTTAAAAGGATATGGTGATTTGAGGGAAAAACAAGAAAAATAACACAATTTCTTTATTTAAAAATTTACCTTTTGTGTTGCTCATTTACTTTTTAGTGGCCGAGGCAGTCCGAGTGTTCTCCTCAGCTTGACCAAGTTTTAGATGGTTTCTTTCTGCCTACGCGTGGCTCAGTGGAAAAGAATCTGCCTTCAATGGCAGGAGACCCCGGTTCGATTCCTGAGTTGGGAAGATCCGCTGGAGAAGGGATAGGCTACCCACTCCAGTATTCTTGTGGCTCACCTGGTAAAGAATCCATCTGCAATGAGGGAGACCTGGGTTCGAACCCTGTGTTGGGAAGATCCCCTGGAGAAAGAAAAGGCTACCCACTCCAGTATTCTGACCTGGAGACCCCCTTTGGAGGGTCGCAAAGAGTCGGACATGACTGAGCGACTTTCACTTCACTTTCTGCCTATAAGCCTCTTTCTCTCTCATCTCTTTTTTAGGGAATCCACATGGCCTGACTCCCCAGGTCCCTCCTCTTCGTTTCCCTAGAGCATTTAATTTAGATAAACACGTGTAATTGTACATTCTTTTTCTGCTCTATTGAGATGTAAATTTTTAAAAATTCCTCTGGCCAGTTTTGACAGTTTCTGGTACTATCTTTTTCAAGGACGTGGGAGCTATGCCTATGAAATATAATCATCACAAAAGATAGTGGTCCCACCTCCCTGTTTCTCTGAGAGGGTAGGAGCCTAATTTCAGTTGCCCCAAGTTGTAGAACTATCCCCTGTCATAAACATAGGACATAAACATTGCTTTTTCTCTGGATGAGGTCAATCAGCAAACACAAGTGGCTCACGTTCTCCTCTCACCCCAGTGATGAAAACGTCTTACCCTTTGTTGCTGGGAGTTGAGCGTAGCTGATTTCTGGTCGCTTTTTCCTATTGCAGTAGACTTGAGTGAAGACTTACACTGTTTAACTCTGCTCCAACTTTTGCTTTGACAGTAGCTTGAGAGTATTTTCTGTCATTTTCTTAAAGACAGACTTTTCAAAAGTAGACTGTTTCCTAACCAAGGGCAGGGAAATAACAACTTGAAATAGCTTAGGAGATTTGACCACTCACAAAAAATTTCCAAGCCTGCACAAATTTCTGGAGACAATTTTCACAGAAAACCTCAGGAAGTATATATTATTATTCTTTTCCTGGGATAGAAGAATGACACAGAATATTTTCAAAGTTAAGAGGAATAGAAGTTTGCCTTTGCATTACTAGTATTGACCTCTAATCTGGGCTTTCAATGAGTCTTGCAATGGGATGATTAAACCTTCTGCCAAGTGGGTCTCTGAGAACTTCAGTTGTATTTTCCAAAAGGCACCACTGACCATACATTATTTCCTCCACAAATCACCCTCTCATTTTATGCTTTGTCATCAATGGCATGCTGATGTGCCACGGTCCATAAGGTCCGTGAAGTCGTAAAGAGTCGGGCATGACTTAGTCACTGAACAACAGCAACAATGAATGACAAATCAGGTGCTTAGCCAGTGCTTGATGGTGACAGTCTTTACCCTGTTTATAAAAGCAAATGCTGGGTACCATGTATTAGAAAACTTACTACTAGTATGCTTAGTGAGACTTGAGGTGGTGATTAGGAAGCATCTCCTTGAAATTCTTGTCTTGGAACACATGCTTAAAGGTGTGGTTTAGATATTTTAGACCATAACTGCTACTAATACAATCTTTATCAATAGATATTAATTCCTTTTCCAAATATTTTTTCTTCTATTGAAAGAATATATATATGTACTGGGTGTTAGTTTGAAAAAATAATATAAGAATCAAATATCTGTGAACATGTGAATAGATACTATTATACTTACATGAACCCTCCTTAAAGAAACAATAACAACAGCAACAACAGCAATAATACTTATAGAAAAATAACTATGCATTATCTGTCGCAAAGAGTCAGACACGACTAAGCGACTAAACAGCAATAATTTTTTGCTAAGAGTTTTGCACATATTATTTAATTTGTACAACAACCAGATACTTAAATTATGTACATAATATGCATGCACGCTCAGTCACTCAGTCATGTCCAACTCTTTATGACCCTTTGGACTGTAGCCCACCAGGATCCTCTGTCCTTTTAGGATTTTTCAGGCAAGAATACTGGAGTGGGTTGCCATTTCCTCCTCCAGGGGATCTTCCCAACCCAGGGACTGAACCTGTGTCTCCTGCATCCCCTGCGCTGCATGTGGATTCCATGGTGGTTGCAAATTCTGAGCTTCTTTTCCTTTTTCCAACTCAGCTTGAGGGAGAAGGCTAAACACCCCTTCCACTCTCTCTCAGGAGAGGAACCATCACAATGGTCTCTATATGGATTTCCTTCATTTTTATCTAGTTTGAATTTGTCAAAGGATTCATTTTGATAGCTCTTATTAAGTTCAATGTGTTCCTCATAATGTATCACTCATTTTTTCCAGCTTTGAAGTATTAGGTAAAATTTTGAGACAACAGAAAAAGTTCTATTGTCTTTTCTCAATAGCAAATTTGATTATAAATTTGTTCCTCCTTATCTTCTGAATATACAAACATGCTTAATTTTCATTTCAGTGTAAGTAACTCACAAAGGGAAAAATCAGAAAAGATAAAAGGGAGATTAAAAGACAAACACATTAAAACAAAACAAAAACAAATTTAAGTCTACTGCTCTGCTTGAATAAAATGTCATGGAACTGGATAAATGTCTAAGAATCAAGGATTAGGTTATATAATCTCCAAAAAGCATTCAGGTATTATTTTAATTGTCTTTAAATCCTTTCTATTTTTATTTCATAAGGGTTGAGTTTCATAGAATTCTCCTACAAATCAGAGATTAATGTACTCAGAGAGGCTAAAAAAATCAAACTCTGTGTGTCATCTCCTCAGGAAATCATTTGGAGAAAATTAATGGTCTATTCTGTCCTAACCGAGAGTTTGTTTTGCAGGGAAACACTTCACTAGGTCAATTTCTGAAGCAAATCTTATTTAAAATCTATCTGGGGACATTAGCTGCTTTTTGAGTCTCCTAAGAAGCAACTAGAAAAGCCACATTTATTTTCTTTAACTGCCAATGAATTTATGACGTGTCTATTCTAGTGTTTCCAGTGCTCTATGAGCTAGATTACACTGGGAAATGTACCCAAGTTAGGACTTCTTGAAACCAATTTCTGCTTAGAATCGGATTTTGGTGTGTGTGTGTGTGTGTGTGTATAAACATGTTTATTTCTCTTGCATAAATAGTCAAAAGTGGGATTTTTGAGCCATACAGTAAGTGTGTTTTAACTTTATGAGAACCTGCCAACTGTTTTCCAGAGTGAGTATGCCTCATGCATATTCTCCTTTATTTGGATTTTTTTCTCTATACCAATTGTACACTGATAACAAGGACTTCCTTTGTGGCTCAGCTGGTAAAGAATCCGCCTGCAATGCGGGAAACCTGGGTTCGATCCCTGGGTTGGGAAGATCCTCTGGAGAAGGGAAGGATACCCACTCCAGTATTCTGGCCTGGAGAATTCCATGGACTGTATAGTCCATGGGGTCGCAAAGAGTCAGACACAACTGAGCGACTTTCACTTTCAGAAGAATAAAAGAATTATGACAATGGGAATTATGCTATCTGTAGGATAGAATTAGAAGGGAAAACAGCTTTCTAGAGGTGGATCCCTTAAGTTGCAAATAGTATAGCAATGGAAAATATATGCTCCTGATTTTCAGATCAGTTCAGACTTCAAGCATGAACATAGGTCCTGGTTTTGGCATTCAAAAGGACTCTGCTAAATTTTCTTTCGATGCGGGATACAGCATGCTTGGGGCTGGTGCACGGGGATGACCCAGAGGGATGTTGTGGGGAGGGAGGTGGGAGGGGGGTTCATGTTTGGAATCGCATGTACACCCATGGTGGATTCATGTCAATGTATGGCAAAACCAATACAGTATTGTAAAGTAAAATAAAGTAAAAATAAAAATTAAAAAAATAAAAAAATAAAAAATAAAATAAAAAGAGAGGCTTGTACTAAAAAAAAAATAAGTAGTACAAGAATTATAAAGTTATGTACATTTAACTTTTGCTGTGGAAGACTATTTTATTTTTTAACTTAATGTCTTGAGGTCTGGTTCAAGATCCTGCAATATACATTTAGCCATAGTGAGGGTTTGTCTTGGGACTTATTAACTCAAAGTACTCAAAATGTGGTTATATAAGTATGCTTCATCTATACTAGAGTTCCATTGCATGGAGCTCCTTTAACTTGATTTAATGAACATTTATATAATGCTTAACAGTTTTACCCCTCAAAATAGTCATTTTGTTATTATCTCTCATAAGAAAAGTAAAATTTTGGCTCAAGGTAGCTTCTGCTTGGAAGTCTTTAGCTGCAGGATCTAAGGAGGTCCAAAAGGAGGCCCTGACAAATGAGAACTAAAGTATCATTTGTTCACGTTGTGCTCCCATTTCTTTGACCTTTAAGGGAAAAAGGACGATTGCTGATTTCTGTTAGATTCAACCAAGGTCATCCATTTAAGACATCAGATTAAGGACTAAGGCACAAAATCAAGCCATTCCCATGCTTAAACCCTTTACCCAAAGAAAACAAGCTTTTATTGCAATTTTCTTCAAATTCTCCGTTTTCATTGGAGTTTTCAAATCATCTTATTTTTGCTGTGGTGCTGCTTTTCCCTGTTCTCTCTGGCTAATTCCTTATTTGAAGCCAGAACCCAAGCTAAGGTTCATGGTGAAGCCGCAGCTCCTCTGCAGAATTACTATGTGCTGATTCATCTTGTGATCTAACTTTGATTTCCACTTGGTGAGATTAAGATTCCATGTAGTATTGAGCACATTAAAGCCAGCCACTACCTGTACGTAGAATCCATGAAAAAATACCACCCCCAAGACAGTCTTCAGCTCTTCCTCCTTTGCTGAATAGCAGCAACTTCAAGTTGTAAGAAAACAAACAAACACAACAAGAACAAAAGGAAAGGTTGGGCAGTAGTATCTATGTCATTCCTACTTTCAAGCATTGATGAAAGATATGGGTATTTAGTTTTAAACAGCTTTCTATAATTAGACTCATTATATTTCATAAATACCTTTATTGTATCCATGAATATCTATGGTTAGTCTGGAAAAGCTGTTGACTAGAAATGAGATAGCATTTAAATCTTTATTCCAAATTCAGCTTTACCATGGGTACCTTGGCTGCCTGGCTTTTATCTCTCCTAAAGGCTGTTGGTAAACTACAGCTTTCCTTCAATCTCTTTATTTACACTGCATTAAAAATGACAAAATGCTCTTTTCCCTAGCAATTATCTTATCTCAAAATTACAAATTTTACAGAATGAAATTATCTAAGGAAGCAATTGTAATGTGTATCAGCTCAGATCAGTATGAAAGCTTTAGCAACTTTACTAAAAGTTTCAATTTCCTAAATTAAAGTACAACTTTTATATTTCTGTGAAGAAATTAATTATTGAGATAAGTTGGTTAAATGCAAAGAAATAGTTGTGTCTGCAGTTACTAAAATTTTAATTTTGAAATGTTAATCTCCATGTAGTGAAACTATTATTGACTGGATCTGCTTAAAAGGCTGTCATATAATTATTTTTGATAGAAATTGCTTTAGTATAACTTTAGTATAATACTGGTCAGAGATAAATGCAATAAATTAGCCTGCAAAGATTATAAAACCTTAATTCAGTTTGGGGGCATCCTCAGTTAGATGACTTTGTTTAATTAGTATCAGTTCATTGGAGATAGGAGCTCTGGAATTTAATGCTTTGAATTTTACATGCCAATAATTTTGTGATTTTTGAAATATCTATTTTCTTTGAAGCTACTTACTCTTTTATTTTAGATGTTTTTCTGGAGGATAAACTAATAGATATGTTTATAACCTTTGAAAATTATTTTCTCCAATAAGCGGTTCCTCTGCACTAAAACTGAGACTGATATTATCATTTTTCCTATTTTAGACATAGATATCTATCAGAATTTTCAAAATTTAATGCCCAAATCTCTCAGAAAATAAAACCAGTCATGGTTGTATGTAAGTCAGTTATGATGCATTTAGCATAAGGATCATTTTAAGTCTGTTTAATCAGAAGCTCATACCTAGGTGGTCCTGAGGTTGGTTCACAGGTGTATTTGTCTTTCTCAGTCAGACTTTTTATCCCTAAACATAATACCTACTGGGCTTCCCACGTGGCGCTAGTGGTAAAGAACCCACCTGCCAATGCAGGAGACATAAGAGACATGAGTTCAGTCCCTGGGTTGGGAAGATCTCCTGGAGGAGGACATGGTAACTCACTCCAGTACTCCTGCCTGGAGAATCCCTTTGACAGAGGAGCCTGGTGGGCTACAGTCCATGGGGTGGCAAAGAGTCGGACACAACTGAAATGACTTAGCACGCATGCATAATACCCTCTAGGTCCATCCACATTGTTACAAAAAGCAGAATTTCATTCTTTTTTAATGACTAATAATTCATTGTATGCATATACACCACATCTTCTTTATATACTTATCTGCTGATAGGCATTTAGGTTGCTTCCTTGTCTTGGCTACTGTAAATAGTGCTGCTGTGAATATTTGGGCACATATATCTTTCTGAATAAGTATTTTCTTTTTCTTTGGATATATTTCCAGCAGTGGAATTACTGGATCATATGTAGTTCTATTTTTAGTTTTTGAAGAGCCTTCATACTATTTTCTGTAACAGCTGTACCACTTTATATCTGCACCAACAGTGTAGGAGGGTTCCCTTTTCTCTACATTTGTTATTTGTATTTTTCTTGATGATAGCCATTCTAATGGGTAATCGCAATCTCACTGTGATTTTGATTTGCATTTCTCTGATAATCAGTGAAGCTGAGCATCTTTTCATGTGCCTGTTGGCCATCTGTAAGTCTTCTTCAAAAAATGTCTGTTCAGGTCTTCTGACCATTTTTAAAATAATTTGTTTTTTGATATTGAGGTGTATGAGTTTTTTACATATTTTGGAATATTAACTCCTTATCAGTCATATTATTTGCGAGATTTTCTCCCTTTCTGTTTTTTTTTTCATATTGAGCATGGTTTCCTTTGCTATGCAAACTTTTAAGTTTAATTAAGTTTCACCTGTTTAGTTTTGCTTTCATTTCCTTTGTCTTAGGTTGTTGCTATTGTTCACTTGCTAAGTCATGTCCGACTCTTTGCGACCCCATGGACTGCAGCATGCCAGGCTTTCCTGTCCTCGGCTATCTCCTGGAGTTTGCTCAAATTCATGTCCATTGAGTCGTGGTGCCATCCAACCATCTCATCCTCTGTTGCCCTCTTCTCCTTCTGTCTTCAATCTTTCCCAGCATCAGGGTCTTTTCCAATGAGTTAGCTCTTTGCATCAGGTGGCCAAAGTATTGGAGCTGCAGCTTCAGTCTCAGTCCTTCCAATGAATATTCAGGGTTGATTTCCTTTAGGATTGACTGGTTTGATCTTCTTACTGTCCAGTGGATTCTCAGGAATCTTTTCCAGCACCACAATGTGAAAGCATCAATTATTTGGCTCTCAGCCTTCTTTATTGTTCACCTCTAACATCTGTACATGACTACTGGAAAAACCATATCTTTGACTATATGGACCTTTGTCAGCAGTGATGGCTCTGCTTTTTAATACACTGTCTATGTTTGCCATAACTTTTCTTCCAAGGAGCAAGCATCTTTTAATTTCCTAGCTGCAATCACCATCTGCAGTAATTTTGGAGCCCAAGAAAATAAAATGTGTCACTGCTTCCACTTTCTCCCCTTCTATTTGCCATGAAGTAACGGGACCAAGATCTGTCTTAGGTGGTGGTGTTTTGGTCGCTAAGTTCTGTCCAACTCTTGCAACCTCATGGACTGTAACCTGCCAGACTCCTCTGTCCATGGGATTTCCCAGGCAGGAATATTGGAGTTGGTTGCCATTTACTTCTCTAGGGGATCTTTCAAACCCAGGGATCGAACCTGGATCTCCTGCATTGCAGTTGGATTCTTTACTGACTGAGCTACAAGTGAAGTCCCTCTGTCTTAGGAGACAGATGCAAAAAAAAAAAAAAAAAAAAATTGTGGTGATTTATGTGTGTCCTGCCTGTGTTTTCCTCTATAGGTTTTGAGCAAAAGACTCAAGCCAGCACTTACAAGAAGAATAGATCTATACAACCAATAAGTTTTTAGAAGGCTACTCAGTTTCATTGGTCATCATTGAAAAACAAATTAAAACAATAAAGGATAGGACAGCTAATGTGAAAAAACAGTCTCAAAGTGGTTGAAGACATGCAGTAAATGGAACATTTGTAGACTGCCCATGAGAGTATCAATTACTGCAACCACTTTTGACAGTATCTACTAAAACTGAACTTGCATATGCCCTAAAACTTATGACTAAGGCACCTAGAGACAAATGTAAGAATATTTCATAGCCTCACTTTTTGTAATGTCCCAACACTGGAAATATCCAGTGTTCAAACATAGAACAAGGGAGTACTATACAGAATTAACAAATTTCAAATCCCATGCAGTCAAAGAAGGTCAGTGGTTGCTTTCAAATGTTACTTAAATCTTTAGCTCACTGTTGGATTTTATTTTTGGTGGTGACCTATTGGACTTGACATAGCCCTGTAACCTAAAATAGAACTAAAGTAGAACTTCCTATCATCAAACAGTACATTATATGTTATATGTTGGAGATGGTGTGAAGCAGAATAATTTGGGGGAAAATGCTCAACATCTCTTTAAAACAAATGTTCAGTGTATTACACATAAATCAGTAAAAAAATCATGTTTCATGATAAAATTAATTTCTTCTTGTTAACAAATTTTGTTAAATACATATTCTGAACCATTGCTCAATAATGAAATATATAGCATTCGTAGTTCAAAAGAGTGAGGCAAGTTAAACTGTGTTTCAGCTTTTTAAAACTGCATATTTAATTTGTTTCACTCTTGTGATCACAAGCATCTATATAAATTTTCAGTGTGGTGCTACAGCACTATAACTTTTGTATATTTCTATACAATTGTACTGAGGTTTAACCAGAGTTTGGGAGATATGACTTAAAAATAAACAAGATTAGAACTCAGTCTAATAAAGTATAAAGGGCAAACTGTCTCTCTTACATGCTTATTTACAGCTTGTTTATTTTTGCTATAATTTTAAGAATGGATTTTGACTAGATGCTCACAAGGAAGTTATATGAGTTTTATTCAATCCTCTTTAAAACTGTCTAACAGTTGAGAAATCTGAGTAAATGAGAATTTAATAATTCCAATTTTACTTCTTTCTGTGTGCCGTCTCAAAAGTTATTAGATGCTGACTGCAGTTGACCATGTCTGTTTAATTATGGTTTTTATTATTATGTAGGTACTGCATTTTAGGAATTGTTTAGAAACATGAAACTTGTGATATGAGTTTCACAGGAAACCTCTGTGAAACAGTTATTTTCCCCATTCTACAGAATAAAATCAAGATTCAGAAAGATCACAAAGCTAGCAGGATTGGAACAATGGCCTGTGTTAATCCAAACTTTATGCTTTAACAGCTGCATTCCTTTGCTTCATTCATCTGTTCTTTTAACCATTTTATATTAATTTTCCTTATATGTCAGACATGGCCCTGGATACTGAGATTCCCTTGGTACATAAGCCAGTCAAGGTACAGCTTCCAGTCTGATATGGGAGACAAGTTATCAAGTAAATAAGTAAATAAATAAACAAGAAAGGTATCATATCAAAAAGTGTATGAGGTGATAAGGTGGAGACTGAGAGATCAGAAAATATATCTAAGAAGAAATATTTTAACTGAGATCTGATTTACAATAATTAATCAGCCATGACAAGATCAGAAGGAAGGTATTGCTTGGCAGAAAGAAGCTAATTTAAAAACTCAAAGGCAAGAATTCTAGGGAGAGAAGAAGAATTTAGTTCTGTTGTTGAAACAGAGTGGATGATGTGAAGCCAGATGAATCAAGGAGGCAAGCAGAATCAAATCATGTAAGACTTTGTAAGTCAGGAGAAGAATTTATATTTTGTTTTATGTTGGATGGAAAACTACTAGAATTTTTAAACTGGCTATTGCGTGAATAATGAATTTTTCATGGGAAGAGTTAAGGCTAAGAGTCCAGATAGGGGATCACTGTGTTGATATAGGTGAGAGATGCTGTGCTGTGCTGTCCTTAGTTGCTCAGTCATGTCTGGCTCTTTATGACTCCATGGACTGTAGCCCACCAGGCTCCTTGGTCCATAGGGATTCTCCCAGTAAGAATACTGGAGTGGATTGCCATGCCCTCCTGCAGGGGATCTTCCTAGCCCAGGGACTGAACCCAGGTCTCCTTCACTGCAGGTGGATTCTTTACCATTTGAGCCACCAAGGAAGCCCTAGGTGAGAGATGACACTAGCTAAATATGAGAGGCAATGCAGGTGGAAAGAAACAGATAGTTTTGGATTACATTTCTGAGGCAAAGTTGATAGGACTTGCAAACAGATTAAATGTAAGAGGGAAAGAAAATTGTAGAAGATAGCTTATTGACTTAAGCAACTTGTTGGTTGGATGGTAGCACTATATATTAAAATGCAGATCAGAAGGAATTCATTTTGGGGATGTTATGATCATGTCCTAATCATTCCATGGCTGAAGGAGAGCTCCTATGTCCCAAATCATAGAAGATGGTCAAATAACAACACCTGACACTAGACAGATGAGATCAACAACTTATTAGTCATGTACAACAACTTATTAGTCATGTATTCTCATAGCCCAGGGGAAGAGGATACCATGTGCCATGCCAGGTCTAACAGGTGTTGCACTCTGGGCCACAGTGAACCAGAAGGGGCCGTGGAAGTAGGTCATATAGTAACAAGAGGGTGAGTTGCCTATGGTTCCTGCCCTCTGGTTCCTGCAGTAGGATATGATTAGCTTGCTTAAATAATTTCATAAGTTGGTAGGCAGGTGATTTTGTTAGCTTGAGGACCAAGTGGGGGCAGCTGGTTCAGCTGATGGGGAACTAGTAAGATGGGAAACATTTTCTATTGGGTAGGAGCATTTCTGGCAAGAGCAGGGAACTCACAGCTAGAACTTTGGGACCCTGTGAAGCCCAAAGATGTCATGGCATCACTTGAAATATTAGATCTTATAATACAGCAGGAAAATCAAGTTCTCTTTGGTCATATTATGTTTGAGATGCTTGTGTGAAGATTCTATTCAAGTAGAGCTGTCAAACTGGAAGCAATGATTTAGGAGATAGGAATATTTAAAATGATGAATCTGGATGGGAGAATATATTGATAGGGAAGAGAAAGGGGCCTAGGACTTAGCTTTGGATGCATTTTCAAAGGTATAAAAATGTACACTGAGAGAAGGAGTGTCAAGCAGACTAGGAAGTGTAGATGGTGAGATTGGAAGGAAACCAAATGGCTGAAGTTTCTTGATCCAAAAGAAGCATTCCAAGAAGGAAGGGATCATATATGACAAATGCTCCTGAGTTGTCTTGTAAGATAAGTAGTCATTAGAATTAAAACACGATAACCACAAAGAGAGTCTCTGTGGAGTTGTGGGAAATGGAGAGGATATTGGAGATTCTTTGTTGATCCTCATTTAGAGTTCATCTCTCTTTCAGAGACTGATGTAAGAATTTGTGAGTTGGGTTTTGTAGGGTAAGTACTTATCACCCGAGAAGTCACAAAGGCAGAGGTAGAGCAGCCAGCTCATGGTGCTGCCTTCCTCTCATATCATACTCCCTCAGTATTTACCTCTGGAGCCTTGATAACCTTCTTTTAGTTTCACAAGCAAGACAAGTTCCTGCTTCAGAGCATTTGTATACACTTTTTTTCTCTGCCTGGAAAAAGTAACTCCCATTTTCTTAAGGATAATCTAAATCAGGATCAGCTTAGGTTTCTGTTTAAATGTCTCTTTTTCAGGAATCCTCCCCTTGCTTTCAAATGAGGTTATGTTTCTCCAATTGCATTCTCACTGTGAATTCTTCCTTCACAACTCTTCCATGGTGATCATTAAATGCGTATCCATGTAATTATTTGAGTATTGTCCCCCTCACTTGACTATAAGTTCTATGATGTCTCAGACTCTATTTTGTTCTTAATGGTATTTCATGTGCTCAACACAAGTGCTGGTATAATGAGAATGAACAATAAATATTTCGATTATTGTCTTCCCAGTCATAAGTGAAAATGGAAGAGCTTCATTCAAGAGGAAGGATGAGGACAGACCCCATTTTTAAATTTTTTTTATTTTTTATCTTATGTTTAGGATAGCTTTTTTAAAAACTGAAGTATAGTTAGTTTACAGTGATGTGTTAGTTTCAAGTATACAGCAAAGCAATTCAGATATACATATATATCTGTTCTTTTCAGATTCTCTTCTAGTTATTACAAAATATTGAATATAGTTCTGTGTGCCATAAGAAGGTCCTTGTTGTTTATCTTTTTTATAAGTGTGTATATGTTAATTCCAAACTCCTAATTTTAGGATAGCTTATTGGAATAATTTTATTGAAAATATTAGTATGTGTGTGGAATTTCCATGCTGAACTTCATCCTTTAAAAATCTATTCAAAGTTTTAGCTGTAATATTGAATTAAAAAATAATTCCAAGGAAGACTACCCTAGTTAATATAGTTCTTTACCAAGTTATTTTATCTATCTTTGTAGCTACTTTTATATTGCATATATCTGTTAAATATTAGTAAATGACAAATATGGGAAAATTTTGTTGGTGTTGGAATAGTGCCTTGGAATTATTATTATTTTTTGTTATCTCATGGACATAAGTATTAGTAATCTACTCAGGAGCAGTAGAAAAGGTTCTGAGGAAGGGCACTCTGACATGGATTCATTCCCTTTACTTCATAGGGTGGTCTTCACCTCATTCTGAACTTGATGTCATTACATTCTTGATCTCCGTATCTTTCTTCCCCCCTCCACCTGAAGTCCTTGATCTCTTTACTCATACCTGACTCTCATCTCTTCCTTCATTTCATCCCTAATCTTAAGAAATTAGTCTCAGACATGCAGTAAGTTCATCTGTTTTACATTAAAGTCTTCCTGAAGCAAAAATGAGTTTGTTAATGTTGCTAGGTTAAAATAAAATGTTATGTATCCAGTAGCTCCAATAGCTTGTACAAATAGTGTAAAATAATTAAAAAATCTTTTTTGGAGCTTAGTGAGGCCTTGCAGGGCAGGCAGGCCCAGCCAGCGTGTGGCCACAGCTGGGGAGACTGAAGCTGGGGAGACTGAAGCTGGGGCATCGCACACGCAGGCGCTACCCGGCTGGGCTGTGAGCTGGCCGCAGCATTGGCAGCGAGGCCTCCAGAATGCCAGCTGGAGCTCTGCAGGGCAAAGCAGAGGCTGCACCCTGGTCGCAGGCAGGGGTAGAAGGCCAGCAGGTCTGCTCTGCCACGCACAGTGGATGCGGATGCGGCAGCGGCGATGGATGCCCTAGAGGCAGAGAGCTTCGCTCTGCCCTTCTCTTACGCCTCTGATGCAGAATTTGATGCTATGGTTGGATATTTAGAGGACGTTATCATGGATGATGAGTTCCAGTTATTACAGAGGAATTTCATGGACAAGTACTACCAGGAGTTTGAAGACATAGAAGAAAATAAGGTAACCTACACGCCTTTTTAAAATAAATACATTTCTTTGGTAGAAAAGTATATAGAACAGCTGTAGGAGCGGATTCCTGGATCTAACATGGCGGCTTTAACTACAACTTTACAGCGCCATAAAGATGAAGTGGCTGGTGACCTTTGCGATATGCTGCTCACATTTACGGATTTCCTGGCTTTTAAAGAAATGTTTCTGGACTACCGAGCAGAAAAAGAGGGCCGGGCCCTGGACTTGAACAGCGGTTTAGTGGTGACTTCACTGTGCAAATCATCTTCTGTGCCAGCCTCCCAGAACAATCTGCAGCCCTAGGCCCCACCTCTAGGCGGTGGGCTCTTCCTGGAGGTCGGCAACTCAATAGAGTGGGAGACGCTTTGGCTAATGATGTCAGAAGAATACATACTAACTCTGTTCTGCAGCTCATTAATGTTAAGTATTGATGGGTCAGAAGAAAATTACTTGACCTTCCTGGGACAAGACGTTCTTGTTTTTGGTAACCCTAGTACTCCTCCCTGAGTAGACCCCTCTCTCAGACTTCAGAGTCTGGCTCCTGCAGCAAACCCAAGTCCAGCATTCCACCTGGGATTCCCGCCCCCAGCATTCATGTCGGGGTGTCTGTGTTGGGAAAATCCACCATCACCAACTCTCTTGGCCGAGCTGGCCTTACATATCCACTCAAGCTTTTCGTGTACTCTCAGCTCTTTATATGGATCACAGCCCTGCAGCCTCAGTGGGCGTTTTGACTGGGAGTAATTACCTAGGGGTTAACTCAAGTTAGCTGCCCATCTCAAGATTTCTGAAAATCCTACCATCACAGCTAGTAGGAATCAACTTACAGAGATTTCCTTTACCTAAAAGCTAATGTGAAAATGAATTCCTAGTCTTGCATGTGCAGTCTTTGTATCACTGTCTTCTACAGGTCCAGATGTTGTCCCATTGTTTCTATAACCCTCATTTACGTGTTTTTGAAAAAATATTTTCAGAGGTGAATACTCAGGCTAACCTAGTGGATACAGTCTTGGAACTTCCATGATTACCCACTTCAAGATCAAAGTATTATATACTGTGTGTTTTTTAGCTGTTAGTGTTGTGAAAGCTAAACAGTCTTGGAACTTCATGATTATCCACTTCAAGATCCAAGTATTATATGCTGTGTGCTTTTTAGCTGTTATCCATTTTACTGGGTGCCAGTGAATGTATGCTGGAAGTAGTCTAAAAGATATCCTTTTCTTAGACCATGTCCATGTTTGTGCAGGTTTGCTTAATACCCTTTCTGTGTAAATCAGCTCCTTAGGTTTGGGGTAGGGGCTCTGTTCTTCCTTCTTGGCTGTCAAAATAATCCCACCAAGATAGTGTTCCATGGTCTAGCTTAGCATGAATAGGAGATAGCAAATGGCTTTACTGGTCATCTGCTTAGATTCAGTACATTGTCTTATTACAGTGTTTGATAAAACGTTTCTGGCCAGAAAACATGGGTGAAAGAAAAAATATACTAGTTCAATTCCCAATGTATTTTTTTTTTGTTTTTATTTTTCAAGTAAAAATTAGAATCTCTAAAAAATATTTCTTTTTAATTGCCTTTACTGACTTAGGAAACACACTGGACTCTGAGTTTGATCTGAAAGTTACAGAGGAGAAAGGCCTTGATCATTTGTAATCAGATTATTATCCGTTCTTATGATGTTGATGCATGGTTGGAAGAACCTAAGGAGAATGTGAAGAGGTCATTTTGTGTGAATCTAAATTGATGTTATAAAAGGTAACTGGCTCTGCCTAGTGGAAGTGATTTATTATTTGGCATAGTCAAGCCTCAAGATAATTTTAGGGTTGCCTAATGATGTACTGTTAGCTTTCTTTACTTTTAACTTTAAAAGTAACTTAAAAGTTAGTGGGGGAAAATGTAGATTATTTAGGCCTCCTTGGCCCTGTGCTTCACTTTTTCTTTTCCTTGGAGAAGAGATTTATCCTTGAGGATTCAGCTCAAGAATCACCTCTCCTGTGAAAAATTTTCAATATACATCTCCTTTTTTTCTTCCCAATTTTCCCACGCAGACAGAGGTGCTCTTTCAAGGCACCTTATAAATATATTCTTTAATCCTTTGCTATATTGTAGTGAAATTATTTGTTGAGAAATGAAACTGGGACATAGCATTTTGAGGATTCAACAAGAGAGATTCAAAAGAACAGATGTTATATTTGTCAACAGTGTCTTAGTCATAGTTAAAGAATTGTCCAAGGAAAAACATACAGAGAAAACTCATAAAAGAAAATGACTATAACTCTTGTTCTGATTCGATTCTCAATAAATTTCCTGAATAATTGTTTTTCCATGTAGGAAGCTAATATGCTAGTTAGCTAGTATTCTGATATCTTCTCCAGTTGCTTGTGAGATTTGCTAATATTACTCAACTACTGAATTTGGAGTTAACTCTGGGATGCTGCAGGCTTAGACTAAGAACCAGGACTGACATTTATTTACTGGGTAACCAGACCTCATAAGATGTTTCAGCATCTAACTGGTCAGAATCTTCTCTGAAAATTCTATGTGTTTTGAAATGTTTGATGGTAGCAGTTCCTCTAGTTCAAAACCACCAAATGCAATGTATACTATCCATTCTTTAAAGATTATAATATCAGAATGTGTCAGGATTCTTTGCTTCCTAAGATTATTAGCAGAGTCAGAGACAGACATACATAACCTTTATTTCATTTTATGTAGCTGGATCTCACAAGTTACTAGCCAAAGGTATAGGTAGCTTCTGGAGTCAAATACTCTGGATTCAGAGCTTTATTTTCACCAAAAGCAAGCTGCATAATTTGGGCAAGATGCTTAAAATATTTGTGTTTTCATTTATTTACTAAATTAGTAAATAAATACAGGTATAATATTTTACCTTATAAAGCTGTATAAAAATTAATGAGCTATACATGATTTAAAAATATTGTATAAGTGCTTCAATTGGTAACAAAGAGGGTGAAGCTGATTGAAGATGAATTTTATTTGCTGAAATAAATATGTGAACTTTAAAAATATTTTACTAAATTGGACATGATTTTCTCTTGCCTTCACATAAGTGTTTTTTGTTGAAAACAGACAAAATAAACTGAGCAATCTCCACATCTACATGGCAAGAAATCCTTATGTCCTTGGCATAATATTATGGATTATTGTGAATGTTCTGTGCCTCATAGTCTGTATATATGTTTCTGAGGATGAGCATAATGATACATTTAAAAATTACGGTTGTCTCAACCCTGTACTGAACAATGAAATTTTGTATGATCATTGAGGAGAATTAGTACCAAAGCAATTATACAATGTTTAGATAATGTTTAGCTGCTCTCACCTTTATCCATATGTGGCTATCCTTAACAGTCTCCTCTTCTGTTACTATGTGAGGTAAATAGACTACATTTTAAACTTGACCCTGAGCTTCATGGACTCTGATGGGAAAAAAAGGAATGATTGATTCATGTCTGTTGGAGGTCCTTTGATTCCTGAGAGAAATTAGGAGGTGAAATCTAAGAGAAGTTAAGCCATCGGGAGGAGGCAGTCATCTCTTTGAACTTGAGATAGTTGGCGTGATAGGTTTTTCAGCTTGAGGAAAACAGCTAGCTAGCATGAGTACTGTAACTGTCATATCAGGGTCAAAAGAACTTTCAAAGCAGTTGCTTAATTTTGGTTTACTATGAATTTGGAGCTCCAAGTCTGAAAGAAGGTTTCCAATAATCCAAGAACAAAAAGGAAAACTGCCTAAAAAATTCCTTCCTATATTCATCCTTATAAAACCTAAAAACACAATTTTCTGAAGTATTTAAATCTTCTATATTAAAAGTTTTATTTTCAACACTTAGGTAGAATGTTAAAATATATGTTAATAACCTAAGAAGATACATACAGTACCTTTCAGTATGCTAACATAAGCAATTGAATTGCCAAGCAGAAAATAAGTATAATTATTTATTTTGTATGCTTATAATCTTAAGAGGTATTTTTACTTATCTTGTGTCTTAACGACCATAGTCAATAGTAAAGGGAGCTGATAACATCTCATTTTTACATTTGATTCTATACATGTATTTGTGAAGCATGTATTTTTAGATATGACAGTCATTAAAATCAGCTACTAAAATACTCCACTGCCAGGTAGACACAATACTTTTCTTCTAGAATTTTATCATTGCTAAAACCAGTGCCTGCTGTTTACTTCTATTTTTTCCCTTTTTTGAATTTAAGTTTGTAGTTAGTTATATTTGTTCTGTTCCTTTCCCACCACTGTACATTGGATGTGGGGTGGGACAGATGCTTGTCTTTTAGACTAGATTGCCGGGCCAGGAGTAACTCCAATCAGGTAGATGGAGAGGGCTGCACACAACCTGGATATCCTAATCTTTGTATTGGATGAAGTAACTGGGTGTCACTTTGTGATGTCTATAATGGGGTGTGTGGGGAGTCTATTTGAGCACAAATGGTGCTCATAGACATTTAGTGGTCAGATGGATCATCTGTGGCAGAGGCTAAATTTCCATGAAAGAGTTATGCTGTCCTCCCATAGTGCAAAGTTGTTGCTGGGGATTTGCTGCCTAGCCAAGGTCGATATTTCTTTGGCTTCTTGCATTTAGGTGGTGCCATGTAGATTAGGAATCAGACATACCTAAACTCATTTCCCTCATGCTTTGATTCAAGATAATGCACTCACTTTGGAAGCTGGGTTTTGAAAATACTGATGCTGCAGAGGGAAAGAGCTAAGTTCATTCACTCAGCTTGGAGGAGACCCACATCTTCCTTCTCAAAGACAGAAATTCTATCTTTGAACTTTGTGTGAAAAATAAACTGTTTAATATATTTAATGATTATTTTATAATATACATTTTTTGTTTCATGCACTTAATTGATCATTACTTGCACTAATGCCGATATGTGTTTGATATTTAGAAGTCAAATTCTTCAAATACTACAATATTTCATGACTTTAAATTGGCTATGTTTGTGAGGACTATTTTTAGTTTTTGTTTCTCAAGGAATGCACATCTGATTTCTGAAACTAGTGTTCATTTTTAATTTGAGGTGGTTAAGCTATCAACTTTAATAAATGCATCACAGGTCTGTGTTTTCCATAATATCACCTTGTTCTGTACATTTTAGAGGACTAGCAGTCTTTCTAAAATTTTTGAGTTTGCAGACAGCTATCTCTTTACCATTTCCACTCTTGGTATTGCAAACCCAACCTTGGGATAATGTAAAGGTAGGATAAAAGCAGAGCACTGACTTGCCCAGTGGTGGTACAGGATGGCTGGGTTGAGGAGATGCAACATAAAAGGATAAGGTAAGATGAAATGGAATTCTTGTGTAGCAGCAGGGTCTTTCGTGAGTTGGGAGGTAAATTGCACAAGTTTTTTGAGCATATTAGCCTGGATGACTATTCTTGAGTAAATAAACTGTTATTCTGTACCTGTACTTGCAAGGCTTTGGAATGAAAAGGTAAAGAATATTGGCCAGGGATATATGCTCTTCTTTTCATACCTTTATTGTGTATGCAGAAAAAGTTTAATTTCAGTCAGATCCCTCATTCTTTAGTAATTAGACATATTTGTCAAGATTTGCATTTTAGCATTAATTCTTTGAATATATAAACTATTTTTAAGCATGCAACATTGTCTTTGAGATACCTGTATTCCTTACCTTTGTGTGTGTTAGTCACTCAGTCATGTTTGACTCTTTGTGACCCCATGGACTGTAGCCTGCCAGGCTCCTCTGTCCATAGGATTCTCTAAGCAAGAATACTGAAGTGGGTTGCCATTCCCTTCTTCACGGGATCTTCCTGACCCAGGGATCAACCCGCGTCTCCTACATTTCAGGCAGATTCTTTACCATCTGAGCCACCAAGAAAGCCCTGTTTCTCTTACTTAAAACCCTCATACACCTCTTCACTGATCCAAGGTCCCCACTGGAATCCCCCTTGATCTGTTGCACTTGGTTAGAACTTGCCTAATTCAGGTTCTCGGTGGCTTCTTGAGTGCTAAGAATTTGTTGCTATCATCAGTACATATTAATCAGTTCATTCATCCATGCATCTTGCAAACTCTCTACCCACTATACTTGCGTATTTAAGTATTAATGGTGCTTTGCCAAATGAAGAGTCTTGTACTTTGAAGCTCTGCCTAAATTTTAGGAACACAAAGCTGAGGCTTTACATGTTTTAGTGCTTCTTTAGTCTAGTGCATAAACATATGTTCAGTGGTTAAATTCATTTAAGATTCATTTATCCTCGCAGGCTAACTAGGACTTCCCACCCAAATAGACTCAGGGTATTTGGAGGTTGGAGGAAGATGGATTCTAACAATTCTAACAATATCTATAACCTCTGGTATAGATAATGATTCTGATTTAGAATGTAGGACAAAATTCTGATGCCTTTTATTTTATTTTTTTTCAAAATGTTTTGCTTTATTTTTTTAATATAAATTTATTTATTTTAATTGGAGGCTAATTACTTTACAATATTGTATTGGTTTTGCCATACATCAGCATGAATCCTCCACGGGTGTACACATGTTCCCCAAATTGGAGTTAGTTGCTTTACAATGTTATGCTAGTTTCTGCTGTAAAATGAAGTCATTCAGCTATTTGTATTCATATATCCCTTTCTTCTTGGACTTCGCTCCCACCCCTCCCACATCCATCCCACCCCACTAGGTCATGAAAGGGCACTGAGCTGGGCTCCCTGTGCTATACAGCAGGTTCCCACTGGCTATCTATTTTGCACATGATAGTGTATACATGTCAATCCCAATCTCCCAATTCATCCCACTCTTTCTTCCCCCCACTCCATGCATCCATACATCTGTTCTCTATATCTATATCTCTATTCCTGCCCTGCAAATAGCTTCATCTATAGGATTTTTCTAGATTCCACATACATGGGTTAATATACAATAATTTGTTTTCCTCTTTCTGACTCACTTCACTCTGTATGATGCCTTTTTGATTCATACACTAGAATCCTTTTCTACATCCTTTCCAATACATTTTAGAATGGGCTGTGGGCATCTTGTTATAAACCGAAAAGAATGGTTCATTGCTAAAACAATGTAAAATTAATTAAAAGAAGTCTTCATATCATCCTCCTGAAATCTCAGACCAGGCAGAAGTTCAAGTTCTTTAGGAGAAGATTGGGCCATTCATCACTGCTTGTTTGGCTTGTCAGAGTCACAGGAGTTACTTTCTAATTTATACCATTTCTTTATGAATGTGACATTATATTTAGAGAGTAATTATGTTAATTTCCCCTAATCGTGATATCATCTGCCTATCAATAGCCAAATATTCTGACCTTTTAAAACCTGTAGCAATTGTTTTTCAAGTTTGCAAGGCATGGTAACCTTGAAAAAATGGAGAGATGTCCTGTGAATTCCATTTAAATAGTTTTACTCTTCTCCTCAGAATGATACTCTTAAGATTTTTATTACTTCTGCTGCTGCTGCTGCTGCTGCTGCTGCTGCTAAGTCGCTTCAGTCATGTCCGATTGCATGCGACCCCAGAGACGGCAGCCCACCAGGCTCCCCCATCCCTGGGATTCTCCAGGCAAGAATACTGGAGTGGGTTGCCATTTCCTTCTCCAATGCATGAAAGTGAAAAGTGAAAGTGAAGTTGCTCATTAGTGCTGAACTCTTAGCGACCCCATGGACTGCAGCCCACCAGGCTCCTCCGTCCATGGGACTTTCCAGGCAAGAGTACAGCATATGCTTATTAAGGAAAATATGATTAACACAGAACAAGAAAAATTGTAAACTGTGTCTTCAGATGAGGGAATGTGGTATAGTTGGTATCTGATTGTTAAAGGGGTGTAGCAAGGTTTTTACTGTTATCTTGGTGGCTGCATGGAAAGCTTGTGCTGGAGTTGTTGAAAGATGGTAGCGGTAGGTGTCAACTGTTTGCTGCTGCTAGAACGCCGCTGACCAGAATCTTTCCCCTTCTACATTCTGAGTTCCTTCTACTGACTCCAATTACAGACCCTAACAAATTCAGGCAATAAGAGAATGTATAATTTTACAAAATATTAGTCTTGGTTTCACAGTGAACAGTATACAGAAAAGGGGGCTTGGTGGTGAGAGACAGCTGGAAAATGTCATCTGACATACTCTTACTAGAGAAATGATGGCTATATGAAGAAATGATGGCTTCAATCCCCACTATACTTTGTATCAAAGCTTTTATATTCACTCATTAATTTAATAATTATTTAGTGAATCCATTCCTCGGTAGAGTTTATATTGATCTATTTGGGGGTAGGTAATAAATATAATGAATAAGTAAATTGCATGGTATTCTAGAAAATGATGAATGCAGGCTAATGTTAGCTCAGCTGGTAAAGAACCCACCTGCAATGTAGGAGACCCCGGTTCAATTCCTGGGTCGGGAAGATCCCCTGGAGAAGAAGGGATAGGCTACCCACTCCTGTGTTCTTGGGCTTCCCTGGTGGCTCAGCTGGTAAAGAATCTCCCTGCAATGTGGGAGACCTGAGTTCGATCCCTGATTTGGGAAGATCCCCTGGAGAAGGGAATGGCAACCCACTCCAGTATTCTTGCCTGGAGAAGTCCATGGACTATGGAATCTCATAGTCCATTCTCATAGCCAATGAGGTTGCAAAGAGTCAGACACGACTGAGCAACTTTCACTTCACTTCTGTGAAAAAATAAAGAGCAAGGTGGAGAATTGGGAGGAACTGGAGTAGGGGTGAGGATCTGTTGTTTTAAATGAGGTGATCAGGATTAACCTCACTGGACAAAGATTTATAGAAAACGATGGAGTTTGTCATGCAGTTATCTTGGTGGAAAACATACTGGACAAAGCAATATTCTGAGTAGAAAGCAGGAGCAGATTAACTGGAACATAGACTCAAAAGCCAGTTCCAGAGTCCTGAGGTTGTAGCATGCTTGACACATTTCAGGAAAGCAGTTGATGTAGATGGCTCAGTGGATCCCATGGAATATGGGAGAGAAACGCAGAAAAACTAAGAAGGGTCATATCATGACGGGCCTTCTAGGCCATTGTTAGGATTTTGGCTTTTATTCTGAGTGGAATGGGAAGACATGAGAGGATTTTAAGCAGAGATGTGAGATGATGTGATGCAGTTTTAAAAGACTCACTCAGGTCGCTTTCTTGAGAATAAACTTTAAGGAGGGCATGGGATGGAGATTGTTGTGATAATCCAGGCAGGAGGTAATGGCGACATGGATCGGGTTCATAGTGGTTGATGTAGTGTGACTCTATAGAACACTGGATATCTTTTATCAGCTTTCCTGATGCTTTGGATATGTGGTGGCTGGTGAAGATATCTTGCTTTTTTCTCTCCTTCCCTTTTCATGATAAATTGTTGGGATAGGTAGCGATTGCTTGTAACTAAATGAGGTTGAGAGACTGAACCAAATAAGATGTCCTTGCAGCTGGTGGAAATGGAGAGTCAGTGTGGGTCATGGCTGCCCCCTGACCTGAAATTGTCCCAAAGCACTATTCCTTGGAGCAGTCAGTGATGCTGCCAAGGAAACTGGAAAAGAAAAATTTCTGCTTTTCCTCCCTCATCTCTTATCTTCTGAAGTTTAACATTTTTATTATTCAATCTAAAAGGGTTGTACCATTTCTAAGAAGTGAGTTTAGTTCCATGTGTCTGAAGCTATTCCTTCTATTAATTGACCATTTCTAACCTTTCACCTGTATAGCTTTCCATACTCAGGGCCCACAGCCAGATGGCTAATTTCTAGAACACTCAGGTAATCTCTGAGATTTTGTGCAGACTCTGGAAACAGCCCAGAGCTCAGAGATAGGAGACTATAGGCTACTTATGCCCCTCAAGGATCTTTGGATGAGGGCAGAATGATACAGGCAACAAGGGTTTCTTTAATCCCTCCATAAACACAATGACACCAATGATGTTTTGAACATTTATTTAATGTTTGACTGCCTTATTCATGCACTAGCTCATTCAACCCTCACATTAGCACTTTGAAGAAATTATTGTTTTCTTTTTTCACTCAGGAGAAGGCAATGGCACCCCACTCCAGTACTCTTGCCTGGAAAATCCCATGAACGGAGGAGCCTGGTGGGCTGCAGTCCGTGGGGTCGCTGAGGGTCGCACACGACTGAGCGACTTCACTTTCACTTTTCACTTTCATGCATTCGAGAAGGAAATGGTAACCCACTCCAGTGTTCTTGCCTGGAGAATCCCAGGGACGGGGGAGCCTGGTGGGCTGCCGTCTATGGGGTTGCACAGAGTCGGACACGACTGAGGCGACTTAGCAGCAGCAGCAGCAGAACAGACAATGACTTGCCCCAGGGCCCCTAGCTAGCAGATGGTGGGGCTTAGGTATAAACTCGAGTCTCACTCGTTACAGCAGCTCTGATGCCATGGCTCTAAGATGCTCTGCTCCATACTCAGCTACATGCACTTGTTTTATCCGAGTTGAATTACTTTGCAATGTTGGGTTAGTTTCTGCTGTACATCACGAATCACCCGTATGTATACATATATCCCCTCCCTCTTGAGCTTTCCTCCCTGCACCCTCGCATCGTACCCCTGTGGGTCATCACAGAGCACCAAGCTGAGCTCCCTGTAGAACAGCTTCCCACCAGCTATTGTTTTGCACATGGTAGTGTATCTACGTCAGTGTTACTCTCTCAGGTCAGGCCACCTCTCTTTCCCCATTGTGTTTACAAGTGCACTGTCTATGTCTGCGCCTCTATTCCTGCCCTCTAGCTATATGCACTTTTCAGTCTATGTTCCAGTTAATCTGCTCCTGCTTTCTACTCAGAATATTATTATTATATATCTTTGTTCCCCTTAGACGCTTTTTCTGAACCAAAGTAATTTAGGAAAACTAGACCTTTATGGGTTTTCCTAGCTGGCACTAACAGTAAATAACTTGCCTGCCAATGCAGGAAACACAGGAGACATGGGTTCAGTCCCTGGGTTGGAAAGATCCCCTGAAGCAGGAAATGGCAACCCATTCCAGTATTCTTGCCTAAAAAATTCCATGGACAAAGGAGCCTGGCTAGCTACAGTCCATGGGCTCACACAGAATCAGACACAAGTGAAGCAACTTAGCAGTAGCACTAGACATTTTATGAGGAAAAATAAGGGAGGAAGCGCAAAATAGTGTTGAGGGATGGTTAGGTATGTTTAGATAAGATAGAACTTTCCATAACATATGTTTTGCTAACCAGTAGGAAAATATTGACTGCTTTTATTTTTAATATTATTTTTAATGATTTTAAAGGAAAATAAAAATAAATTAAATCTGTTACATATACCACACATACAAAGGGTAATGAATGTATTAAATCTGTTAATGTTCAGTATAATTATCGCAACTTGAAAATACTTTATTCACTAGCTACAAACCTTATATACATTTATTTCTTATGTACACAGAATTTTTGCCAAGCTATTTACAACACACAGTTACTATTGGACATTATTCTTCATTCATGCTTGGCCCGAAGGAAAATCTCACAACCTGGCCAATGTCATGCTTGAATTTTCTTAACTTTTGGCACACTCTCAACAGTAAGTGGTATCTCAGATTGTTACTTTTAAAAGTGTGAGAAGTCTCTATAATTATCCTGCCTTTATATTTGATGGAATAATTTGCCAGACACTAATCAGAAGTTTTCTGATGGAATTCTGCATTGACAAAAATAAAATTCAGATTCTGAGCTAGCTAGCATTGATTTTTCACATTTATTTTGTGCTTCTGAGGTTTGATACTAAGCTTCTTGGCATTCTTCTGTGTGCTTTGTAAGGATGGAGCTCACTTTGAAGTACCTAAGATCTCTGTTTATGAGATTGGTCAGATCTGGAAAAGAATATGAATTTGGCTGCTGGGTCAGAAATGTCATCATCATGAATTTGGAAGACAGAATAATACAGCAGCATACTGAGCTTGCTAAAAAAAATGAAAGCTGTTAGGTTGTATTCTGTAGTAATAACATCTGCTTTATTTGTTTTCCCATGCAGGTAATTTAAAAAACATTTTGTCCAGATGCAAAATAATGAAAAGACAATGTTAGTTATTTTTGTCTTCAAGAAGAATGTTTTAATTGACTCTTTTTTTGAGAACTTTTAGAGCGCTCTCAAAATAGTTTGTATTTTTCTGCTGCTGATCTAGGTACAAAAAAATCTAGAATGTTTTGACCATCTGCTGGTATTTCCAGTCAGTGCTTGCCGACAAACAATGAAAAAGATTCACAGTGAACTTGAACATCAGAGAGCAGAGTGAACTTTGGAAGTCAATTCTTCCAAGCCCTGACAAATATGAAAATGCTGGCACAGCTTATTTAAAATGACACCTACTAAAGCTGGTTTCCATGTGTTATTCTACAGGTCTCAGTGTGAAGGTTCAGACAAAAGGACTAAAATCTTCTCTCTTTCATTCTTTCATATTGTACTCATTTATCTTATTATTATTACTTCTCAAATTTTTGAACTTACAATATTCTGCTTTATAAGGTCTCAGTTTAAGAGTCATGGGCATTGAGTTAATGATATCAATTTTCTGTAAAAAGTATTAAGGATACTGCCTGGACCTCAGGTACTTCCATCATGCCAGAAGGATGATCCTTGGCAAGCAAAGCAACAACAACAAGAAAACATACAAAACAGCTGATTGGAGCAATAATTTCCCTTAGATGTTCTATGAAATTATGTTGAGTGTCTATAATATGTGAAGGCAGGAGTTACGTTTTTCAGATGTATTAATGTGCCTTGGTAATGGCTGATTACACTGAATTTGAGGGCCAGATTTCACATTCCAATCTACAGCTGAATATGGTCCCATGCATCTAAATCACTAATGCTGGTCTCACAATCATTTATAAGTTTAAGAAGAAGAAATGTTTGCTTTAAAATGTTAGGCTTTTTCTTGACACTTTCATGTTGTATGATAAGCATTTACATGTTTTGGAATGAACACTTAAACACAATATTCAATGACTAGGGACTAAATAATAATACATTTGCTTATCTAAAGCATGCATACAAACTTCACAGACTTTATTAAGCTGTTTGTGGCAACTCTGTAATGGCTGCTTACTATTTCAGCATTCAAATTTGAATTTAATTCTTTGAAGTTTTTGCATACATTAAACCGATTGTATGTGTCTGCACACTTGTATGTTTATGTATATATGTGTATCTGTTTATTAGTATAATTAAAATAAATTAATTAAACACTTGTGATAGGGATGTTTAGACATTTAACACTTTGTAACAGTTAGATACTTCTGATGCTGGATCCAAAACAGGGGAGGAAGATTGGAAAATTTAACATTGTGCCAGGAAACACCATGTATTCTCTTAAAAGAATTGTTGTTTATCTTGTCCTTAGGAAAAATGGTCCTATATTTATGGAAGCATAACAATCCAGTAAAGTGTCACAGGTAATTGTAGTTGGATAGCTTTAAAAATCTAACTGAATATTTTGAAGGAGAAGTTTGTACTACACATCCACATTCTCAGAAGGTTACTGCTTTCTTGAGCCGGATTGATGATATCTCTAATTCAAGAAAAGATGGCTTGGGAGCACTGAGGTCTGGAAGATAAATTCCACATTTAATGGTATGCCTTGATTTGTTATAGCTCTCAGAAATGTGTCAGTATATTTTTTTCTTATAGTAAAACAGATTCTTCTTTAGGACCATTAGCTCATTTCTTTCTGGGGGAATTTCTGAATTATCTAAGAAGATAAAGGAAGGTTCTTTCTGTAGAAATATGTATATTATACTCCTGTTTGCCCAGTATTAGTTCACATGTATCCACATTTTGTCCAGCTTTTTATTCTAACAGTTGATTCCGTTTTCTACATCTTACTTGATTTACCTATATGTATACTAGCGCATCCCATGGAGGAGGGCATGGCAACCCACTCGAGTATTCTTGCCTGGAGAATTCCATGGACAGTGGGGCGTGGCAGGCTATAGTCCTTAGGATCACAAAGAGTCAGACATGACTGAAACAACTTAGCATGCACTCAGACAAGTACATATAAGTAGTACATAGATTTTTGCCCTAAGGCTTTGCATTTAGATGTATTTCTGATACCTTCTCCTAGTCCTTACTCTCTCTCTCTCTTTTTTTTTTCCGCAGTGGGGGAAGGGGAGAGAAGAAAGGCACTATACAGTTGTTAATACTCACCTTAAACTTTTTCCTTGGGTTATGCAGGAAAAATACATTTTCCTTTGGAGCTAATAGATGCTCTTGTCTGCTATCATAACTATGAATTAGTATCTTTAATTCTTGCCTAAAAATTGGTAGTCAGGTTCAGAGACAAATGAGATTCTTCCCTTCTTCATTAGAAAGCGTCTTTACTATTATGTAATCTATTTTTTTTCTTAAACCCACAAATATTTGTGAAAAATAAAATAAGGAGGATCATCAGGATTTGCTTTGTCATTTTAAAGTTCTATCTTTGACTATTTCTTAGTTTGGCTCTTTAAAATATGTAATAGTCAAGAACTAAATGATTACGTTTTTCTTTTGAAGCCACTTTCCCAGAAAAATAAAGAGAATAATGTGTGTAGCTGCCTAATAATTTGATCAGGTTTCTTTTTCAATTATATTTCATGGTGAATATCTTTAAATCTCAAAAAAATTTTATCCTACAGAGTTAATTCTCTTTAGCTAAAATTTTCATTAATTTTTACTCTTAAAGGTTAATTTCCCATCATTTTAGTCATAAAATAAGTCATATAACTTTTTTCTTTAATAGCTATAGATGAAAAAGTTTCATTTTATATAGATTTTATTTTTATTCACTCACATCATTATATTTTTATGGTTCTTTAATCTTTTGGGGAAATCATATGTCACTTTAGTGTCACAAATATATATTGTAATTTTTCAGTGAGAAAAATGAAACTCTTTACAAATACTTTTCAGAAATATTTTTCTGTTACATACAATCATTAAATTTTTCAAAGAATAAATTTAAAGCCCATTTTGTTTTTGAGGGGGCAAATACCTTAATAGTGTCTTTGTTAAACTCAAATGCTACCTTTCTCAGTTGAAACACAGTTGCCTAAAAATTGCCCTTCGTTTTTACAGAGACTATGTAAGACAGGGCTGACAATCAGGAGAGTGTGGACACTATGGTGACACCATGATGGCCTCACTCTACTCTTTCCGCTCAGGAAATGGATTTAAGAATATTCATCCACAGAAGTATAGGGTGAGCTTATGAAACTTGAAGTGGTGGAGCCAGATTTGGAATTCTGACGGGAGCAGCCATTGAAGCTTGGGTCTCTTGGAGGCACTCTCTTCTTCCGACTGGATCTGGTGTTATCTGCATCGCTAGGGTCAAACACCACCGTCATGGACTCCATCTTGGTCACAGTGTACAGGCTGCTTTGCCGAGTCGGGTGAAACCTGGTAGTCTTGAGCTCCAGCTCATCATAGCTAGAAACTTCAATGAAAGGACACCAGCGGAATGCTCTCTTGAAGCCTGCCCGAAATCTGAGGAGAAGCAGGCCACAAGAAGAAAAAGTCATATTTTCAAGTGGAAATTTCCTTCAGCTTCTACAGAAAGCTCTGCTTAATGCAATCAAGCCAACTCATTTTTTGAATTTAATTTTCTAGTCTAAATTTTAGCATTTATGCCACAGTATTGGTACTAGTTTTCTAAGTCCTTTTTGTTTGAATTGAATCTTAATTTCCCATTGATTAAAAGCAAGTTGTCAAAGAGTAAAAGTGCAGTATCAATAGTCAATATGCCAAAGAAGCAGTGTAGGTTTCTTCAATAATTTTATACATTTGCATAAGTGATTTAAGCTTTCTGGGTACGGCCCTGAAAAATGACATAGTTTGAAATAGATTCTTACGGTAATAATTACACATTTATAAATTAGACTCATTTAATATTAAAATTAATTGCTCAGCTGGATGTTTTTATCTAATTGCATAAGAAAGTGCAAAATCCTTGGCTTTGTAAGCCATTAAATGAAGTTGATTAAAAACATATGCTCTGCTTTTGGGGTTATTTGAATTGATATATGGTTTGTGCAATTAGTGAAAAAAAGTAAGAATTAAATAATATTTTTAAGAAACTTAAGGAATGGTGTGGTAGCGGTCTAACGGAAAATAGAGCTGAGAATTTAGGTTGAGTAGCTACTTACACTAAGTCCCATTTCTACTTGTCTACCATATTGGTTTATTAAGGAAATTATTCACCTTATAAAATTTAACACTACCCCCTCCATGTGCTAACCTTACAACTAAGGTGTTTTTAATCTGGAAACCAAAGTTTACCGTTTTTTCCCAGTCTTAAATTTAATTGTGAATATTTCTCCTTTTCTTTCCAACTTCACTTTAAAACTAGCTTCCCCTCTTCCAGAGGTTGCACCCTGTCTTACTCACTGACTTCATCATACTGGAGGGAGGTTTGGGATTCTTCTCCTTAGTATTGCTTCTGTTACTCTTATGACACCTTCTATTTTGAAGTCTATTTACAAAACACCCTTCTTTATAGAGTCCACTCACATATGCCATCATCTCTCCATCTGTGCATTTTTACAAAGTGTCTTCATTTCTTTGAGGACTTGAGCACACCTTCACCTCACCTCCTTTAATGATAGGACATTTCTTTTTCTTTGACAAGTAATTCTGAAGGATTTGGAGAGAGAATTTGGCCTATATAGAAATCAGCCATTTAGAACCCCCAAGAGCATTGTTTTGAGGGGGTAATTGTTAAGGTGAGATAGTTCATTAAATAGGGAGGAGTTGGGTTTCCCTGGTGTCTCAGCTGGTAAATAATCTGCCAGCAGTGCAGGAGACCTGAGTTTGATCCCTGGGTTGTAAAGATCCCATGGAAAAGGGAATGGCTACCCACTCCACTATTCTGGCCTGGAGAATTCCATGGACTGTGTAGACCATGGGTTCGCAGAGTCAGATATGACTGAGTGACTTCCACTTTCACTTTTTCACTAGAAAAATACCTAGCTCTGTGCTCCTCTCAGTGAATTTTTCAAGTTTCCATTCCTTTTGGTACTTAACTGTGTACCAGGAAGCTTAAACAATATTATATGCTTTCAGTGAAGCCAGAAGTGACAAGGAACTTGCGTTTGGTAATCTTCATTTTACCTCTTATTCAGACAGCAGTAGATGATGGGGTTGTACATGGTTGAGCTCATTGCCAGCCAAAAGCTAGCCAGATAGACCTGCTGAATATATTTCCACCTGTTTAGTTGTTGATAGATTGCAGTGAGGATGAAATAAATATGATAAGGCAGCCAGCAGATGGCAAATGTCACCACAACAATAATCATCATTTTTACAACCTGGAAAGAAAGAAAGAGGTCATTTTTGGCAAATATGGAAGTCATTATATTAGTTCTAATAGCTTACTGCAAATCATATTTTGCTACCGATACAATTAAATATATGGCTTGCCTAAGAAATAGTCAATAAGTCAAAAAATGGCAAGGCACTATCGGGATAGTTACCTAAGTTTCAAGAAAGCATTCTTCTGTCACCTGGTGAATGGGTGGCACTCATTCAAATATAAATATATTTTAATTGGCTTGAAGGAAATAAGTGTTTATAAAAACAACAAAGAGCCTGGGAGCAGAAAGGAGAAAGAGCTAGGGATTTGGCTGTGCTAGCCTGCACTATAAAAGAGTGAAGACATTCTATCTAGAGAAACTGACTGTTGAGTGACAGTGGGGGTATATCAGACTGTAGGGGTTGAGCAAGTTCCTCTGTATTTATTATTGCCTGAATATGACTATTCAGATTTCTTTACTTTAATGCCATGCTCACTGGGAAACCTTCAGAACGTTAATTTGGTTTCTTTTGTAGTTGGATATTGGGAAAGGTTTTTCTCGACAGTGATAAAGGATATTCATATTAGTCTGAGAAAATATCACTAACTTTAAATTTGTAAGTAGGCAGTTGGCTTATACACCTGGTCTACATATCAACTTCTGTGATTTTGGCAAGCATGGATTATTTCCTCTCTTTCCACACTTTTGAACTACAATATGTTTGAAAGCTCCTGTCAAAGTAGAATGCAATCTCTCCTCCACTAGTCTTTAAATGCCTAAAAAGCATAGAGACTTCTTAATTATCTTAATATCCCCAGCATCTAGCACAGTGTCTAGTGTATTGCTAGAGATAGATAATTAGATATAAGATGAATGAATAAGGAATGAGTACAATTTGTAACAGGAAGTTGAGTGGGAGGATGTTTTGTATGTCTCTAAATAGGATAAAATAGGATAAAATTTGCTAGACTCAAAGTAATCAACACAGTGATTACTGTGATCACAGTGATCAATACAGTGATCATGGTGCATAGAAAACCAAGTGGCTTGGCTTGGCTTTCTAAGTGAAAGGGGAAAAATCAGTAACAACATTCTAGAATAACCTCATTTAATATTCCTCATTTACTCAACCAATCTGTTGAGTAAATTTGTTCATACATTTTTTGGGAATTTGGAAAAAGTTTAAAATAATGCATATAAACAAAATAATTTTGAGGCTTACCCATAGTCATATTAGAACACAAAACAGAGAAAGTCCTGATGTAAATGACCTATGTAGCATCTTGAAACTATGAAAATACATTATTTAAGTACTGGGTTCATCGTTTGATTGCAAGTGGAGATTCAGATGAAAGTTGACAAGGTTAAAAATCATGAGAGACATGATTCTAGAAATAGACAAAGCATGAAATGGATCAGTGGGGAAGGCAAAGCTTTCCCAAGGGTCAAATCATGATAACATCTAGGTATTTAGTAATAGGTGATAAAAATTGGCCATTAGAGCTGAAAATCCAGATCAGTTCAGTTCAGTTCAGCCACTCAGTTGTGTCCGACTCTTTACAACCCCACGAACCACAGCACGCCAGGCCTCCCTGTCCATCACCAACTCCTGGAGTCCACCCAAATCCATGTCCATTGAGTTGGTGATGCCATCCAGCCATCTCATCCTCCCTTCATTCCCTTCTCCTCCTGCCCTCAATCTTTCCCAACATCAGGGTCTTTTCAAATGAGTCAGCTCTTTGCATCAGATGGCCAAAGTATTGGAGTTTCAGGTTCAACATCAGTCCTTCCAATGAACACCCAGGACTGATCTTTAGGATGGACTGGTGGGATCTCCTTGAAGTCCAAGGGACTCTCAAGAGTCTTCTCCAACACCACAGTTCAAAAGCATCCATTCTTTGGCACACAGCTTTCTTTACAGTCCAACTCTCACATCCATACATGACCACTGGAAAAACCATAGCCTTTATTAGATGGACCTTTACTGGCAAAGTAATGTCTCTGCTTTTCAATATGCTATCTAGATTGGTCATAACTTTCCTTCCAAGGAGTAAGCATCTTTTAACTTCATGGCTGCAATCACCATCTGCAGTGATTTTGGAGCCCCCCAAAATAAAGTCTGACACTGTTTCTACTGTTTCCCCATCTATTTCCCATGAAGTGATGGGACCAGATGCCATGATCTTCATTTTCTGAATGTTGAGCTTTAAGCCAATTTTTTCACTCTCCTCTTTCACTTTCATCAAGAGGCTTTTTAGTTCCTTTTCACTTTCTGCCATAAGGGTGGTGTCATCTGCATATCTGAGGTTATTGATATTTCTCCCAGCAATCTTGATTCCAGCTTGTGCTTCTTCCAGTCCAGCATTTTTCATGATGTACTCTGCATAGCAGTTAAATAAGCAGGGTGACAATATACAGCCTTGATGTACTCCTTTTCCTATTTGGAACCAGTCTGTTGTTCCATGTCCAGTTCTAACTGTTGCTTCCTGACCTGCATACAGGTTTCTCAAGAGGCAGGTCAGGTGGTCTGGTATTCTCATCTCTTTCAGAATTTTCCAGAGTTTATTGTGATCCACACAGTCAAAGGCTTTGGCATAGTCAATAAAGCAGAAGTAGATGTTTTTCTTGAACTCTCTTGCTTTTTCCATGATCCAACAGATGTTGGCAATTTGATCTCTGGTTCCTCTGCCTTTTCTAAAACCAGCTTGAACATCTGGAATTTTGTGGTTTACGTATTGCTGAAGCCTGGCTTGGAGAATTTTAAGCATTACTTTACTAGCATGTGAATGAGTGCCGTTGTGTGGTAGTTTGAGCATTCTTTGGGATTGGAATGAAAACTGACCTTTTCTAGTCCTGTGGCCACTGCTGTGTTTTCCAAATTTGCTGGCATATCGAGTACACCATTTTCACAGCATCATCTTTCAGGATTTGAACTAGCTCAACTGGAATTCCATCACCTCCATTAGCTTTGTTTGTAGTGATGGTTCCTAAGGCCCCCTTGACTTCACATTCCAAGATGTCAGGCTGTAGGTGAGTGATCACACCATTGTGATTATCTGTGTCATGAAGATCTTTTTTGTACAGTTTTTCTGTGTATTCTTACCACCTCTTCCTAATATCTTCTATTTTCTGTTAGGTCCATACCATTTCTGTCCTTTATCGAGCCCATCTTTGCATGAAATGTTCCCTTGGTATCTCTAATTTTCTTGAAGAGATCTTTGGTCTTTCCCATACTATTGCTTTCCTCTATTTCTTTGCATTGATTGCTGAGGAAGGCTTTCTTATCTCTCCTTGCTATTCTTTGGAACTCTGCATTCAAATGGGTATATCTTTCCTTTTCTCCTTTGCTTTTCGCTTCCCTTCTTTCACACCGATTTGTAAGGCCTCCTCAGACAGCCATTTTGCTTTTCCAGATCAGTAGCTCACAAAATGTCATCATCATGTAAAATGTTTTGATTTTTTTCCATGTTTTTTCAATTGCATTTTTTTCTGAATAACTGTGTTCAGAATTCTGCATTTTATCTCTCTAATTTTAATGTATATATTTGTAGAATACAACTTAAGGGGCATATTTAAATATAATTTACATTTATACAATGCTTCACACATCTAACAACTTACTGATTGCTTTTCAATTGGACTTTAGGAAGCTAAGGCAAAGACCAAAAGACTTTACCACAGTGATTCATGAAATCTAAGTTAGATTTTTTAAAACCCAGACTCTTAAGTCTGTTTTTTCTGCTTACAATTAATAACACTTACTGAATGTCTATCGGGTCTAAAAACATATAATAGAGAAAGATAATAGGTAGAGAACGACTTCCTTATCCTAAAAAAGATTATGATATAATGAAAAATATTGAAATATAAATTAAAGTACATAGAAATCTGAATATAAACATGTAAATAAAGTAAAAAATAATATTTATGAGACCTTGAAAGTGAAAGTCGCTCAGTCCTGTCGGATTCTTTGCGACCTCATGGACTATACAGTCCATGGAATTCTTCAGGCCAGAATACTGGAGTGGGTAGCCTTTCTGTTCTCCAGGGGATATTCAATCCAGGGATTGAACCCAGGTCTCCCATATTGCAGGTGGATTCTTTATCAGCTGAGCCACCAGGGAAGCCCAAGAATACTGGTGTGGGTAGCCTATCCCTTCTCCAGCAGATCTTCCCAACTCAGGAATTGAACTGGGGTCTCCTGCATTGCAGGCAGATACTTTACCAACTGAGCTATCAGGAAAGCCCATTTACTCATTTATTATAAGCAGGAATGACTCAATGCATGTTACCTGTAAATCAGGGAAGATTAGGCTGAGTGATATGGATTTGGTTGATTTTTTTTCATTCTTGAGTATGTGAACATCATACTATTCTTCCAACATGGTACGCAGAAGTTCCTGTCCAAGATTATTCTTCCTAGCTCCTCCCTCTCCTTAGCTTTTCCCCCTAGCTCCTCCTCCTCTCCCTAGCTCCTCCCCTCCCTCTTGCCCCAGTTATTCTCTTTGACTAACAACCTCGTCTCACACAAACTTTTGCACAATTATCACTTTTTCTATGACCAGCCTATTCAAAATTGCAATCTGTCCTTCCAGCACTCCCTAAACCCCTTAGCCTTTTCTTTATTTTCAGTTTATGTGTCCTGTGTATTTTTTACTTTGTGTCTTCTTATGCTAGAATACTAAAAAAAAAAAGCAAGAATTTTCTGCTTGTCTTATTTACTAACATATTTCAGTCATGTAGACTAGATTTCACATAAAATTGGTGTTCAGAGTTTTGAAAAATAAGTTAGTTAAAGTGAATTAAAAAAAGAAAGAAACTCAAAGACATGTAGTTGATTAGGTGATGCTCATGATTTTACTCCATCATGAATTACTCGTATCATTTGTCCTCCAACTTTAGATGAGTATATGTAATATACAATGAGTTATTTCCTTTTCCAGGCAAACAAATTCAAGTAATGTGTATGAGTGCACAAGTAATATTATCAATATATTATTTTGGATGCAGGAATGCATTGCATTTCATTCTGAATAAATGTTAAGAGCAAGAAAAAATATTTATGACAGTGTGAACATGGTTCAAGCTACTATGTTAAATACAGTATCAGCAAATACATAAAATTGCTTTTACACAGACTAACCACAAACTCCCTTTGCATGAAATTGTTTTCCAACAATAGCTGAAGAGCTGCAAAGGCTATCAGAATCTTTTAACGTAACTGCCAACCATCAATGTAGAAGAAGTCCAAAAAGAAGGAAAATTAAAGTGCATGTATAGAAACAGTGTCAGATAACTTATAATTCACATACACGTGGCCTTAAGGATTCTGTTGCAAGACATTTAGAAGCTTATTTGAAGATTCTTAGGAAAAATCTCAAAGAGCCTAAGAGAATGGATCTTTTACAGTGAAGCAACTGCTATAGTTTATTTATTGCTATATAATGTTTTAATCATTACTGTGGGTCTCTGCTCATAAAATTTTGTGAAATGATTTCAGATATCAAACTCTCAGGCCCCCAGGTTTGATGTAAATGCAAAAGTAGTCTCTCGGGTGGACAGAATTATTCTGCCTTATGAAATACTGAAATCATGAAATTGTAATCATCTTCCTCATAAAAAGGCGAGGGAAAGAGGACTTTGACACAAACCTTGAGCAATGATAGATGTGTAATTGCTCAGTTCCCCCATGTCTCATGCTTAGATAATGGCACTAGCCTCAGATAGGCTCTAAATGCTATTCAGGAAAGTTGGTAGACTTGGATATGTTTTAGGCAAGATAAGAGACTGGGATGAAGATTATTCAAATCTCTCACCATGTCTTAACAAATTTTATTGTGACTTGATACAAAGATGGATTGGCGTTGGGTATTTCTTGAAGCTGAAAGACATATCCAGCTTCTGAGGCAATGGGATTTATTTTCCATGGTGACATGGACTCTTGTGGCCACCCTGCCCTTGGTGCAGGCACTTACTAGCAGAATAAAAAGGGAGGTGAGACAAGTGAAGTAGCTCTTGTAACAACACTGCCCCTCTTTAATAGTTTAGAATCCACTTGACTCACATAGGCAGGATTGAATGCATATCAAATGTTAGTGAGAATAAGCTTTGGGCACCTTTTATTCATATATCTAAGGGAAAAATATTCTTTGATTTTCATATCTTGTGCAGGTTAGACTGGAATGCCTGTAGCTGTTCTTATCTATCATATTAAATTAATGCAGGATAGATGATTTTGAGGTTTTTAGTTGTAAAAGAAAAATGGATCAGGCTGCTGCTGCTGCTGCTGCTGCTAAGTTGCTTCAGTCGTGTCCGACTCTGTGTGACCCCATAGACGGCAGCCCACCAGGCTCCCCTGTCGCTGGGATTCTCCAAGCAAGAACACTGGAGTGGGTTGCCATTTCCTTTTCCAGTGCATGAAAGTGAAAAGTGAAAGTGAAGTCGCTCAGTCGTGTCCGACTCTTAGCGACCCCATGGACTGCAGCCCACCAAGCTCCCCTGTCCCTGGGATTCTCCAGGCAAGAGTACTGGAGTGGGGTGCCATTGCCTTCTCTTAGGAAATTAAATGAAATATTGCCAACCTTAAAAAAAATCTGGGAATTATACTCTTCAAGGCAGAATTTATTCTTTGTAAATGTCTGGATTGGAAATGGTCAACTTGTAGTGAAAAGAAACATCCTGTTTTGATTAAAATCTCAGAGCATGTTTTAAAGAACCATCCCATGGGCCTACTACTTCTCTGTAACTTTTGTCTAGACAAATGTTCTTAAATGACAAATATATCTCTTTAGGTCAAAATTACATGCCTGCTTATTCTAGCTTCATATTAGCAAATTATAATATTCTCAAGAATAATATATGGAAAAAATTAATGACAAACATCAAAATATAAAGTAGTGCATCTTAGATTATTTAGGTGGGCTTTTTTGTTGCTTCAGTTTCAAAGAACACATTTTAAAATGTCAATTCCAAGTGAGAAAATAAAACTAAGTAGTAACACTTGTGAAAAAAGTTGAGGGTAGTCCAGAAGATGAGTTGAATTTTCTCAATAATTTCAGAATTAAATGAGAATATTGTGTTAGTGTCATCCAAGAAATTTGACACTGTTGCCAAATCCAGCTAATGTGACTATCCAGTTAACATTCGCTTAGAGCAATGATTGTATGGAATTATGTTAAGGTCAAACAAAAAACCATACATGTATATGCATGGAAATGTGTAAAATGCTTCTCTCTGTGTGTGTATGTGTGTGTGTATGTGTGGTATTGTGTTTAGATTCCACTTCTTTACATTTCATTGGTTGTTTCACTTTTAATGTAATTTTAGTTTTCCAATGGAAACAGCCTTTGAAAGTATTATTAATTTCAGGTTTATGATGTTCTGAAGCCAAAACAAAAGGGATGTCACATAAAGGAAGGCAAGAAGACATTAGAAAAGAAAGTACATTAAGGCAAGAGGAATAAAGACTGATGTTATGGGATCATGGCTAGAGATAGAACTTATAGAGGCTTACTATGGACTGAATTATGTCCCCACCCCCACATTTTTAAAGTTGACTTATCCTTTAATTTATCAATTTTTTTCTAGATTTATTGAGATATAATTAGCTCATAACATTTTGCAAGTTAAAGTGTACAGAGTGATGATTTGATACATGTACATATTGTGAGATGATTATTAACACCTTCATCACCTCACGCAGTTACTTGTGTGTATGTGTGTGTATGTGTGCTTGTTGAGAACATTTAATATCTACTCTGGTGTAACATCTGTGAGGCATCCCCAGTGGCCTGTGAACTGGCTTCCTGATGGGATCCATGATGGGTTAGTAGGATCTGAATGCCTTTGACAGGTTCAGTTTGGAGCCCTGCCTACTGCTCTCCCAGCTCTCTCCATCCCCTAGTTGTGCAGACCTCCACAGTCCTCTGGATAGAGGGAGACAGAAATGGGCTCTTTGGCAGGGCTCCGCACATCTGAGGAAGCTGAGAACTCATCCGTCACATCCATTACCACCACCACCTTATCCCTCAGGGAGAAATCACAGCTGAGAAGACCCTTTTGGTACCGAGTTGCATCGCCATGGGAAGGACGTGATGTGTACAAAGTCAGTTTGTTCCTCTTACTCTTTCCAGGGCATCCAATCTCAGATTATTTTTAAAATTTTGTACTGCAATTCCTCTATTGGAATCCTGGACTTCCACAAAGGGTCTCTGATCCATGGGTGACCATCTAAGTCAGTTTTTTCAAGGGACTCCTGGTTCACAACTAAGGGCCACTCCAGGCTTTATGGAGTGAACAGAGTTTGAGGTCTATATGTTTATTATCTGACTCCCAGTGGGCAAGACTTCCCAGGTATGGTGCTGGTGACAGAACCAAAGCCAGATGGGGATGTGGCCAAGTCCTCTGAGGTGTGGAGTTGTTTCTGGGTCTATAGCTGGGACCATGGTAGGTAAGCCATCCTCCAGGGTGCAGGTCTATCTTCTCAAAGTGATTCTCGTTCTTGTACTGCATGGTGGTTTTAGTCTCCTACCTGGATCCCCCAGCTACCAGAAGGGCACTATTGTTTATGGATAGATTTCCAATTGTTGTTGTTGAAGGGGTATGATGAGGGACATCTTATCTGGCCATCTTGCGGATGTCACTCTCCCAAATTCATATGTTGAAGTCCTAACCTCAGTATCTCAGCGTGTGACAGTATATGGAGACAGGTCTTCTTTAAAGAGATAATTAAGTTAAAATAAGGTCATTAGGGCGGGACCTAAACCAATATAACTGGTGTTCTAAAAGGAAAAGACAATTAGAATACAGACACACAGAAGGAAGACCACGTGAAGACAGAGGGTTGCAGCCATCTGCAAACGTGGCTGAAAAACCACTCTTGATGACACTTGAACTTATACTTCTAGCCCCCTGAATTGTGAGAAAATATTTCTGTTGTTTAAATAGCAGTCTATGTTATTTTGTTATGGTAACCTGAGCAGATTAATACTATGTTTGAAATGCTGAGGACGGTTTAATATGTATGGCTTCATTCCAGCAAAGTAGGAGGCAAAAGACTATACATTTTCCTAGTGAAAACAGAGATTTCCAGAGAGATTCTGATTGCCTGAGAATTGCTTTCAGGAAAGTAAAGGACAGATCAGGATCTTTATTTCCATCAGTTGAGCCTCTCTTAGGTTATATGTGGCCTTCCTCACAAGCGCTGTTTTCCATGATAATTCCTTTGCAACAGAAATGACAAGCACACAGAAAGCTTACTTGCTGGGCAAGGTGATAGGTTTTTCGTGGTTGTTATACAAATCAAAAATCCAATTGAATCTGTCACTTGAGCTTAGACTGAAGAGTGGTTCCTTTGTTTAAGGCAAAAGGCTTCTTTGTTATACACTTAGATATTCTCTCCTGAAGGCGTAGATCTGGCTTGTTAGTATTTAGAGGAAAATAATTAAGATAGAAAATAGCCTTAAAAGTTCTATGGTTTATAGAACAATAGAAGTAAATCTATTTGCCAATATTTCAGCTATTCAATTAAACAAGACCAATTTCAACAGGGATTAACAAAAAACAAATTGTCACTTATTATGAATATTGGGGCCATGTCATGTTTTTGAGGCTTCTTTTACGGTAGAATAGGGAAGAATGTTGAAATATGGTTTAAAATGTGGTTTACTAAAAAAATAAAATAAAATGTGGTTTACTTTAAAGGCACACATCTAGCAAATAACACAAAAATGTAATGAAATTAAAAGTGTGTGTGTGCTCAGTCGTGTCCAACTCTTTGAGGCCCCATGGACTGTAGACTGCGATGCTTCTCTGTCCATAGAATTTCCCAAGAATACTGAAGTGGGTTGCCATTTTCTGCTCCAGTTAAGGTTTAGGATCTTCTGACATACAGAAGGGGAGAGACTCAAGAAAATTACCCTTCTACAGAAGAGGGTTTAAGAGAGGAAATAACTGAAATCAAATGCCAGGTCACCTCATCTTTCTGTGTTCTAGAAGTTGCAAAGAGAGATCTGTTTTCTTGAGAATGGGCCTGGCCAGAAAAAGGACTAGGCTGATATCATTTGCAAAATAACAGAGTTCATGTCTTGTTATGTGTTGACATAGCTTGTCCTTTAAAATATATTATTAATATGTTGTTATTAATATATTGTGGTCCAAAATGTTGAGCCAGCCAGTGTCTTTTGCTGTTGACTTTTTATCTTGAAGGTATGCATACTTTGTTTTTTTGAAATGGCATAAATCTGGAATATTTGAGATTACTCTTTTCTGTATTTCTGTAGAAAATAAGATCAGTCACTGAATTAATTCTTTCTCCACAGTATATGACACACTAAAAAACATGATTTTTAAATGATGCTGTCCTTATTTGTAGTTACCTTGAAATAAACCTGCATGATTTGTACATGCTTACCCTTGGAAAGTCCCAATCTATTTTCTTTCCCTGTAAAAATTTCTACCTAAGCTTTGGGAGAGTAGCACCTCAAGCTCACTCTTGGAGTAGCTTCCCTCATATTTCTTCATGCAGGTAGGGTTAGATACTTCCTAATTAGACCTAGTGGGCTTCCCAGGTGGCACTAGTGGTAAAGACCCCATCTGCCAGTGCAGGAGGTGTAAGAGAGGCAGGTTCGATCCCTGGATCAGGAAGATCCCTTGAGGAGGATATGGCAGCCCACTCCAATATTCTTATCTGGAGAATCCCATGGACAGAGGAGCCTGGTGGGCTATAGTCCATAGGGATGCAAAGAGCTGGACACGACTGAAGCGACTTAGCACACATACACACAGTTAATCCTAGCATATTATAACACAGATACATATTATAGTCAAGCCTGTTTCTATTTCCTTCTCTCTGGATATGGGCACATGCATTATTAATCTTTGTGTCTCCAAAACTTAACATAGTTCTTGACATTCAATAAATACCTTTTGATTGAGGATATCTTAACTTTACGGACCATGTTATGAAAATTTTGATTGCAAGAAATATCATTTATCTTTTTCTTACCAGTGTTTTGCCCTATCATGCACATAATAAGAATTCAAAAACAGTATTTAAGTAAACTTAAAAGCAAAAATTATTTCAAATGTTTTAAACCTAATTAAAATCATTATTATTGCTCTTGGTCTTTATATTTAGCCAGATATTTGGAAAGAAGGGGCTTCCCTGGTGGCTCAGAGGTTAAAGCGTCTGCCTCCAATGCGCGAGACCCAGGTTCGATCCCTGGGTAGGGAAGATCCCCTGGAGAAGGAAATGGTAACCCACTCCAGTATTCTTGCCTGGAGAATCCCACGGACGGAGAAGGCTGGTAGGCTACAGTCCATGGGGTCGCAAAGAGTCGGACACGACTGAGCGACTTCACCTCACCTCACCTCACCTTGGAAATAACAGTTAAATGAACCATGTAAAGGTATAACCTTAAGAAAGAAGTTCAGTTATCTTTGTTTACTTAATAAATTATATCCTTAAATTACAATTGTTCTACAATAATGCCACTTTTCTAGAGAAATCAAAGCCCTATGCTCTACAGTGCTAAAGCACTGTTTATAATAGCCAGGACATGGAAACAACCTAGATGTCCATCAGCAGATGAATGGATAAGAAAGCTTTGGTACATATACACAATGGAGTATTACTCAGCCGTTAAAAAGAATTCATTTGAATCAGTTCTGATGAGATGGACGAAACTGGAGCCGATTATACAGAGTGAAGTAAGCCAGAAAGAAAAACACCAATACAGTATACTAACACATATATACGGAATTTAGAAAGATGGCAATGACGACCCTGTATGCAAGACAGGAAAAAGACGCAGCTGTCTATAACGGACTTTTGGACTCAGAGGGAGAGGGAGAGGGTGGGATGATATGGGAGAATGGCATTCTATCATGTATACTATCATGTAAGAATTGAATCGCTAGTCTATGTCTGACGCAGGATACAGCATGCTTGGGGCTGGTGCATGGGGATGACCCACAGAGATGTTATGGGGAGGGAGGTGGGAGGGGGGTTCATGTTTGGGAACACATGTAAGAATTAAAGATTTTAAAATTAAAAAAAATAAAAAATAAAAAATAAAATAAAAAAAAAAAAATAAAAAGAAAATATATTTTCTGTTTTCACAACACTTACATTATAATAAGTTCAGTTCAGTCGCTCAGTCGTGTCCAACTCTTTGCGACCCTGTGAATCGCAGCAGGCCAGGCCTCCCTGTCCATCACCAACTCCCAGAGTTTACCCAAACTCATGTCCATCGAGTTGGTGATGCCATCCAGCCATCTCATCCTCTGTTGTCCCCTTCTCCTCCTGCCCCCGATCCCTCCCAGCATCAGAGTCTTTTCCAATGAGTCAACTCTTCACACGAGGTGGCCAAAGTATTGGAGTTTCAGCTTCAGCATCAGTCCATCCAATGAACACCCGGGACTGATCTCTTTTAGGATGGACTGGTTGGATCTCCTTGTAGTACAAAGGACTCTCAAGAATCTTCTCCAACACCACACTTCAAAAGCATCAATTCTTTGGCACTCAGCTTTCTTCACAGTCCAACTCTCACATCCATACATGACCATTGGAAAAACCATAGCCTTGACCAAATGGACCTTTGTTGGCAAAGTAATGTCTCTGCTTTTTAATATGCTATCTAGGTTGGTCATAACTTTCCTTCCAAGGAGCAAGCATCTTTTAACTTCATGGCTGCAATCACCATCTGAAGTGATTTTGGAGCACCCCCCCTCAAATAAAGACTGACACTGTTTCCACTGCTTCCCCATCTATTTGCCATGAGGTGATGGGACCAGATGCCATGATCTTCGGTTTCTGAACGTTGAGCTTTAAGTCAACTTTTTCACTCTCCTCTTTCACCTTCATCAAGAAGCTTTTTAGTTCCTCTTCACTTTTGGGATTGGAATGAAAACTGACCTTTTCCAGTCCTGTGGCCATAAGAGAGATATTCGTCTGCATTGCTCATTGCATTCTATTTCAATGGTGGCCAGAGAAACTATTTCCATACACAGACTTACTTTTATAACATGTGTGATTGTGTCAGTGAAGATTTATTTATACCCTAGGGTAAATATAAGTCAAAAATACACATTCTAGAAGCTTGTACTTCTCTTAATAGAAGCAATGGTAAAAAAGAAAGAACTTGCTTTTTAATTTTTTAATTTTTGCAATGTTGTGTTCGTTTCTGATTGCAAATCAAAACTACAGTAAGGTATCAGCTCACAGCAGTCAGAATGGCCATCATCAAAAAATCTACAAACAATAGATGCTGAAGAGGAGGTGGAGAAAAGGGAACCCTGCTGCACAGTTGGCGGGAATGTAAACTGCTACAGCCATTACAGAGAAGATTTTGGAAATTCCTCAAAAAACTAGAACTTGCTTTTTATTGAAAGGAGTAACTCAGAAAATAATAACAATATGTAGGTACATTTATTTTTGTAAGACTATTTAAGAAAGAGGATGATAGATAAATAAATGATAAATACAACTTCAAAAAGTAAAAGTAAGGGACAAACACTTGCTTCCTGAAGCAGAAGGGAAACTAAAACTTGTTGAGGCCCTTTTAAGTGCCAGGTACTCTGCTTGCACTCTATGCATTATATGCTCATTTTAATTAATGCTATTGGTATATATTAGCAGTGCCCAGCTAGCCATGTTTTAATTGTGAAATGTCTAGTAGGCACAAATTTATTTTCTAATAGAGAGTTGCAGAGGTTGATTCTGGAAGTAAAGGTAAATAGAACATTTTTCTGCACATGAAATTCTATTCAAGTGAGTGACTCCACATTGCTAAGCTAGACCTCTCTTCTAACCTGTTATTTTTTGCCTTGTGATGCTTAGATACTTTGCAAATCTGTTTGTGTTTTGATGTATTTCTTCACTTTTCCATGGTAACGTCTTTCAACAACTGGAATTTTAAATTTAAAAATGATACATGTAATCTCCTTATTTTCATGCCATAATTAAGAGATCTTATTTTTTCTGTGTTAGTCCATGAAGTAAACTTAATCTAGGTACGCTGGTTCTTTCTTGTTTCTAGCAGGTAGATTTCTCAAGGTTTGTTTTTATTTCCTTTTTGTAAGTCCAGGCTCTATCACTCTTTGCCTGTAAAGATAAACTGAAAGTGTTCTTAAATCTGAGCATCATAGAAGGAGCATAAGCTTCTCTCCTGTTGGACAGCTATGTGTCCTCAGAAGACGCAGCAATCTGCCCCATGTGTCCCTGCTGCTGCTGCTGCTAAGTCGCTTCAGTCGTGTCTGACTCTGTGCGACCCTATAGATGGCAGCCCAGCAGGCTCCCCCGTCCCTGGGATTCTCCAGACAAGAACCCTGGAGTGGGTTCCCCTTTCCTACTCCACATGTGTCCCTAGTGGGTGCATTAGCCTTCTCACAGTCTCAGGAATAATGAGGTTGTTGTATAAAACCCTCTATTTTTCTCCCCTTGATTGCAGAACCCACTTGGCTTTACACACTCCTCTGAGCTCTGCCCACTGTCCTATCACAGTTGCTGTTTCACTCAGGAGATTTAGTAAGTGGCAGATGAGAAGGTAGAATTCAGACCACCATCTTCCCCAACAGATAATCTGTCTGAATATATCAAAGAGATCAATGTTTTATGTATTAAAAAAGCTCCCTTCATTCTCCTCTCCCCCTCCACCCTACCTCCAAAGCTGTTCTTTCTGTGAACTTCCCTATCTTAGTAAATGGTCCCACCACCCATCTAGAGAGTTAGAAGTCATGCTTGTTTCTTTGCATCTGCTCATTTTCACTGCCCCTTTTAATACCTAGGCAAATCCTGTAGGCCATGTCACCAAAATATCTTAGCCTTTTTGTCTTAGCTCTATTACAATAACCTCTGACAAAAATCATTATCTTTCTCCTGGACAAATGCAATAACCACCAAATTGGATTTTACTGAAAGCATGAACTTTCGCTTCAATTTGAAGCAGACTTTGAAGTCTGCATTGCACAGTGGTGTACAGCAGTGTCAAGAGCACTGGACTCAAATACTTTGATTTAAATCTAGGCCCTGATTGTAAATAGCTATGTAAAATTGGGTAAATGACTTAAATCTTTCTGAACATCAATAATCTTGTTAGTAAAGAAGAGATAAGAACACTCATCAGCACAGGGGATTGTGAGGATTAAGTGGAAATGAGACTGCCAGGCTCACAAAATACTCAGGGCATGCTGAGGTATTCATTTTTACTTTATTCCCAAGAACTGACTAACCTACTATGGCCTAAAATGATTATGAATTTTGTAAAGGCAAAGGAGGGCTCTGGTGGTGGGCTGGGGGACAAGAGGTAAAGTGAAGACTGGGTACTGAAGAACTCAGGTTTTCTGTTAAATTTTGTGATAAAAGTTATACAGACAATAGGAGTTTTAAAAACAGCTCTTTTTAAGAATCATAATTCCTGCTCTCTGTGTTTATATGATTGTGACTAGAAGTAGAGATATATAGAGATGGCATCAAATCCATGTTTTAAGCCCAGTCATTTTATAGTTAAACAATGGCTTTGTCACTTCAATACAGCATATTTCTATAATAGCGCAAGGTAACTGATACTCCTTGAAAAGCTTTTCTATAAGAAAAATGATTAAAATTTTTACAAGAGGAGGCAAAAGAAAAATAAATATTCTCTTCCTGATATATATTTTAGTTTTATACTAGATAATTAGAAAATTGAAATTTATTTAATGAAACATTAATTTAACAACAAAAAGACCATAAATATTTTTAAAAGTATGACCCCACTGCTGGGCATACACACGGAGGAAACCAGAATTGAAAGAGACACATGTACCCCAATGTTCCTCGCAGCACTGTTTATAATAGCCAGGACATGGAAACAACCTAGATGTCCATCAGCAGATGAATGGATAAGAAAGCTGTGGTACATATACACAATGGAGTATTACTCAGCCGTTAAAAAGAATTCATTTGAATCAGTTCTGATGAGATGGATGAAACTGGAGCCGATTATACAGAGTGAAGTAAGCCAGAAAGAAAAACACCAATACAGTATACTAACACATATATATGGAATTTAGAAAGATGGCAATGACGACCCTGTATGCAAGACAGGAAAAAAGACACAGCTGTGTATAACGGACTTTTGGACTCAGAGGGAGAGGGAGAGGGTGGGATGATATGGGAGAATGGCATTCTATCATGTATACTATCATGTAAGAATTGAATCGCTAGTCTATGTCTGACACAGGATACAGCATGCTTGGGGCTGGTGCATGGGGATGACCCACAGAGATGTTATGGGGAGGGAGGTGGGAGGGGGGTTCATGTTTGGGAACACATGTAAGAATTAAAGATTTAAAAATTAAAAAATAAATAAATAAATAAATAATTAAAATTAAAAAAAAATAAAAATACTTAGACTCACCTGGCCATTTATTTATTATCTATAATATTTACAGCATAAAATTAATCCAAAGCATATAATCTCAGTATCTTTTTATTGGTATTTAAGATTTCAATTTGTTTGCAAAGTTTATCTGACAAAAATAAAAATTAATCCATCTATATATTTATTCTTTTATATACATAATAATTTCAGGAAAAGAGAAATGTCCTATATTCTAACAATTCCAGAAATATATTTTGAAACATCAAATTTAAGTCCTCCGGATATGACAGGAAAATTGGGGAGAAGGAAATGGCAACCCACTCCAGTACTCTTGCCTAGAAAATCCCATGGATGGAGGAGCCTGGTGTCCATAGGGTTGCAAAGAGTTGGACACGACTGAGTGACTTCACTTTCCAGAAAATTAGCTTCTTTATCCTTGACTGCTCCTGCAAAGTGCAGGACAAAACTATGAGCAGTTAATTAGGTGAAAAACAGTTGAAACCTTTGAAGAGTGGAGATATTTTAGCAGCTACCCCTCATAAGGGAGATAGAATTTAGAGTTTGAGTCTCATCAGACTAGAGTCTCAGGAAACAACTTGGGTTTTCCTAGAAGTTTTGGGCCTTAGGAGTAAATACTGTGCCAAGGATTAAGAGATTAACCTTAACACCAAGGGCAAAAGTAAAATTGATTCATCCTTAAAAAGTACCAAACCTCGGCAGATTTGAATGATGAACTGGCAATTTAACTGCCTGCTAAGAGAAAGCACTGCATTTTTCAGATGAACAGCAGTCTGTGTATTATCATGTCTTATCATGTCTCATAGTATTCAGTATACCCCCTCAGATGGGCATACATGCAAAGGAATTAAAAATGTGATCATAATCAAGAAAAAACGAATCAGGTTTTGCAATTAATAGGTAAAGCCTTTAAATAACTATGATAAATATGTTAAGTGAAGTATTTACAGGAACAGATGGTTATAGTGAATTAAAAAGAGAATTTCAGGAGATAAGTGAAAATTGTAAAACTAAAAAATTCATGTGGAAATATTAGAACAATATCTGAAGTCATCTAATAAAGTCCTAGATGTTTCATTTCAATTCTGATTATGTAAATATTGGATAATACATACTAGATAATGCTTGATTCATTTTGTCAGTATCTCTTATCACTTTCCAAGATTGTACTCCCAGCAAAAGACATTTATTTTGTTTCCACTACTACTAGAAGAGAAAAATACTTTTTTAGGATCACTGAAGTGCTAAATTCACATTAATTGTTTCTCTTTCTGGCCAGTGTCTATTCTTGCTGCTGCTGCTGCTGCCAAGTCGCTTCAGTCGTGTCCGACTCTGTGCGACACCATAGATGGCAGCCCAGCAGGCTCCCCCGTCCCTGGGACTCTCCAGGCAAGAACACTGGAGTGGGTTGCCATTTCCTTCTCCAATGCAGGAAAGTGAAAAGTGAAAGTGAAGTCGCTCAGTCATGTCCAACTCTTAGGGACCCCATGGACTGCAGCCTACTAGGCTCATCCATCCAGGGGATTTTCCAGGCAAGAGTACTGGAGTGGGGTGCCATTGCCTTCTCTTCTAGCAAGTCACAAAACTTGGTACATTAATTGTACCAAGAATTGGTACATTAATCAAAAATGATTGCTTCTTCTCAGGAAAGCTATGACAAACCTAGAGAGCGTATAAAAAGCAAAAACATCACTTTGCCAACAAAGGTCTGTATAGTGAAGGCATTGGTATTTCCAGTGCCTGCAGTTGGATTGCTCCCATTTGGAGAAGTGCAGAGTGACTGCCCAGTTGGGTGGGAACAAAACTCAAGTGATCGCGGCTGCAGTAGAACCGTGCCTGCAGGTTCATCTCATGGTCTTGGACACTAAGGCAGAGTGCCAAAGAATTGATGCTTTTGAACTATGGTACTGGAGAAGACTCTTGAGAGTCCCTTGGACTGCAAGTAGATCAAACCAGTCAATAGCTCCAATACTTTGACCACCTGATACAAAGAGCAGACTCACTGGAAAAGACCCAGATTCTGGGAGAGATTGAAGGCAGGAGGAGAAGGGGATGATGGTTGGATGGCATCACTGATTCAATGGATATGAACTTGGGCAAACTCTGGGAGATGCGGAAGGACAGGGAAGCCTGGTGTGCTGCAGCCCATGGGGTTGCAAAGAGTTGGACACGACTTGGCAACTGAACAATAACAAAAATGAAAACCAGATTTGGAGCGTCAAAATGAAGCATGATCTTTTAATATTTTGAGTCATAGATATTAGAAGATCATGAATCATTTGAGTTGTGGTATAAGACAAGCAAACAAAGAAACTTAGAAAACTTTCATTCATTTTGAAATATTTTATCCTTCATAATAAGCGTGACCTTTCACATGCAATAATAATTCTTTTTAAAGTAATGATTCACTTGAGCCCTTAAGCTTTGTAAAATTTGTTGGAAGAGCTAGTTAAGCAAATTGATGTTTCCTATATAATGTAAATTGCATGCTAGAGTTTGCCATGTGATATAATAGGAGCACATGGACAAACACTGAATGCAGATTGGGGGTGGAAGTTTGAAAGAGGCTTTCTAAAGGAAGACGTGCCTGTGATACAGTTTTAAAGACAAATAGGAAATAGCCAGGTGAGAGAAGCAGGAAAGGAGTGGGAGAGAGGGGAGAAGAGTGCCCTAGTCACCGAAATAAAATATGCAAAGCTCAGGCCTGCTTATAGTACTCAAACAGTTTGATGGTGATTTAGTGCACAATATTATTATGAGATATGCTGATGGAGAAAGTGAGAGAGATAGATAGAAGTTAGATTAGGGAGGGCTAGAGAAGCTACTAAAGGACTTTTAAGGAGAGTATTAATAAATTTGGGGCTTCCTGGTAGCTCAGATAGTAAAGAATCTACCTGCAACGAAGGAGATCCTGGTTCAATCCCTGGGTCGAGAATATCCCCTGGAGAAGGGAACGGCAACCCACTCCAGTTTTCTTGCTTGGAGAATCCAATGGACAGAGGAGCCTGGTAGTCTACAGTCCATGGGGTTGCAAAGAGTCTGACACGACTGAGCGACTAAACACACATGCATATTAATAAATTCAGATTTCATAAAGATTACTTTGAAGACAGTGTAATATCAGTTTTATTTGAATCAGATCTAATGGATGCAGGAAGATCTTTAGTTGACAAGCATATTAGTCTAGGCAAGAAGCTGTGGGTGTGTGCATAGTTGTGTCTGATACTTTGCAACCCTATAGACTGTAGCCCACCAGGTTCCTCTGCCTATGGAATTTTTCAGGCAAGAATATTGTAGCGGTTATCATTTCCTACTCCAAGGGATCTTCCTGATTTAGGGACTAAACCCATATATCTCTTGTGTCTCCTCCATTGACAGGCAGATTCTTTACCACTAGCGCCACCTGGGAAGGCCACTTTACTAGGCAAGAAACTCTGTAGGTCTAAACATAAGTGAAGCAGGAGCTTAGGCAAGAAAAATATATATTTGAGTGCTTTTAGAGTTAATTTAAAGGACTTTGTAATTAACTGGATTTCAGCTGAGGAAAGAGAGATGTTATAGATCATTTCCAGTTTCTTTCGTCTTTGGCTACTCTACGGAGTATTATTCACAGTAATATTCCTCATGGTAATATTTTGTGAAATGTGAAGAGTTTCAAAGAATTGATGAAAATGATTACTTCATTTTGACAAGCTTATTTTGAAGTGTCTGTTATCCATAGCCCTGGTGTGAGAGATGGTTAATAGGACTTAAAGCTGGAGCTCAGAGCCTGAATCTTAGAAGTCTAGATATGAACAGAATCTTAATGTCAATTTGGAAGTATTTTTCCAAAGGTGTTAATGTCCTGGGAGTGGATGAATTTATCCAAATAAGACTGTATTTGAAAGCTATAAAAATGTGAAGAATTGGCTTCTGTGGTAAAGAACAGCATTTACGTGGTAGAGGAAGGAAAGAAAGTGAGCAAAGGATACTAAAGAGGCGTGGCCTGAGGGGAGAAAGGAGGTAAATAACATGGGAGGAGAGACTTCTGAAGTGGAGAGGGATCAAAAGGTTTCTGTTGTGTCAGTCTGGTCAAGGACTGAATATATCCAGTGAAGTTAGCAACAAAGAAGGCAAAGCTAACTTTGGCAAGACTGGTTTCAGCAGAATGGTATGTTGTAAGTCACAAGGCATTAACCAGAGGAGTAAAAGATTGGTAAACAGGAGAGAGCAAATGTGAGTAAAACAAGATGGAAGAGCTGTGCTTACATTTTGAAAGGGAAGTATAGTGACATGAAAGAGGTCATGGTTCAGAAGAGAAATGGTTTAATTGAGGGATGACTGCTCTTGAGAAGGAGGTGCTAAGGATCTGGAACACAGCTAATGCATGGATGAAGAACAGAAGACAGTGACGGAGGAAGAAGGCAGCCACTTGACGAGGCTGCGGGCAGTGAGCCTCGTCAGCAGTCCATGACCACTTGAACCCCCATCCCCACACTGAAGGGAATCCAAATATTATACTGTGGAAGAGCTATGTTGTGAAGATGTGGAGCTTAGTTGCAAGGAGCGATCATACCCAGAAGAGACCAGTGTCAAGGTAACAGGGTAAGGGTATTCATTAGCTGTAAGGAATCACACTTCCAAAAATAAAATGGAGCACATAGTTTTAACCAATGAAGCACATAGTTTTAACCAAAATGAACTGTAAGGAAAAATTATCAATGGGAATGTTGTGAAGTCATTTGCTTTATCTACCTGCTCTCAAACAAATACCTACAACTCTCAGGATAAAGGATTCAAACTGAATAGATTAATTCTGTTTCCTAATACTTAAAGCTAATATAAATTCAGCTATGAATATAAGCTTTTCCCTACTCAATTAGTATAACCTGGTACTTTAGTTTGGATGAAAAAAATGATTGTGTGTGAAGCCATCCATTTCAGAGAAGTGAGAATCTGATAAGTGCTGTTAAATCACCCAAAGACACAGACTCTGTGACTTTCCTCTAAAACTTTAAAATGCTATTAACAAATTCATGTGTGGAAAATAATTCCTTTTGGGTATGATTTTTTTTTTTGCTTTATTATCATAGAATATAATAGAGCAGCCATTGCTATACCTTATATGTATTCAGAAATGAAATCATGTAGGAAAACTCCTAAACTATGCTTCTCATCTCAGGCTATGAGACTTGCTGCTGCTGCTGCTAAGTTGCTTCAGTCGTGTCCGACTCTGTGTGACCCCATAGATGGCAGCCCACCAGGCTCCCCCATTCCTGGGATTCTCCAGGCAAGAACACTGGAGTGGGTTGCCATTTCCTTCTCCAATGCATGAAAGTGGAAAGTGAAAGTGAAGTCGCTCAGTTGTGTCCAACTCAGCGACCCTGTGGACTGCAGCCCACCAGGCTTCTCTGTCCATGGAACTTTCCAGATGAGAGTACTGGATTGGGTTGCCATTGCCTTCTCCAATGAGACTTGAAGAAGGTATAGGGTGAACACCTTTCCCTTTGAATCATTTGCTCAAAACTGCCTTAATTCTCAGATATAGAAAACAGATAAAAAAGCAAAAGAAATGGAATTGTAAGGTATAGGGTCTCTCATTCATTGTATTATAGGTGATCCTTAAGTGAATGTAAGTTCTCTTTTATTTATTTATTAACTCAAAGCACCAGAGTTTGTGCTCATTGTACTGAATACTTCCTAGTGAAAATACGTGGTCTGGTAATGAGATGTTCCAGGAGATGCCTCATGAAATCTTATGTCTAAGAAGATAGACTGTGATGTTCCAGGTATTGTAATGATGGAGATCTGGTTTGTATTTTCAGTCAAGTAAAGGATCTTCTGCTGCTGCTGCTAAGTCGCTTCAGTCGTGTCCGACTCTGTGTGACCCCATAGACGGCAGCCCACCAGGCTCCCCTGTCCCTGAGATTCTCCAGGCAAGAACACTGGAGTGGGTTGGCATTTCCTTCTCCAATGCATGAAAGTGAAAAGTGAAAGTGAAGTTGCTCAGTCGTGTCTGACTCTTAGTGACCCCATGGACTGTAGCCCACCAGGCTCCTCTGTCCATGGGATTTTCCAGGCAAGAGTGCTGGAGTGGGGTGCCATTGCCTTCTCTGAAAGGATCTTCTAGTTCTCCATAAAGCCTTGTCTAAAATAAAATACTCTCCCTTGTTCAAGCTGGATTAACTGTGGCATACAAACTGATGGTCACCAATCATTAGTTTTCAATTTCCAATGATGCACTGTGTATGTAGGGAATTATTATCACTTGATTTTCTGCTTTTTAACCAGCATGGGTGGCATTTGAAGGATGTTTATGCTAATGAATACTGGGGTTCCTATTCCCTTTGGTATGCAACTACTATTCTGTCCATTGTTTTCAGTTCTTTTTGGATGCTGGTTTCCTTTACAAATTTAATATGTGAAACATATTCCTTTAAGGTATCAGTGAAAATCCTTGTTTTCATCTGAGCTTAGATGGCTGCGGCAAAAAGGCTTTAGAAATCCCTATTTCAGAAGCTTATATAATTTGTATAATTTATATTTCAGAGCATGTTGGAGGATGATGAAATAATGAGGGCAATACCTGAGAATCCAAAGTTAAGAAGGATCCATAATATATTATTTCACCAGTTCTAAATATTTCCAAATAGAAACAGATTAAAGAAAAGTTTGGGAGAAGTACAAAAGTACAAATTTGAAAATCTGTAAGTTTGGAAACATACTGAGTGAAGCATACAGAAGTACAGAGAATCGTAGTCCTTTGGGGATCTACTGCTTAAGCAAAGTAGTAGAAGAAAGTCTCTATGAAATCTTTTCACAAGTGAAATGAAAATGAAAACAGTAGAAGAAAAACCTACGGAACGATTTGGAGCAAGTAATTAGAATTACATCTATAAAGGGTTCACGTGCTACCTCGTATGACAGAAACAGTAACAACAACAGCGACGCCAGCATTAGTTTTCTATTTATAGTCCTCTCCTGACGTGAAGGAGAGTGAGAGTGGGTCTATGAAGATTATTTTGTCTGCTGAGAAGGGTAGTGGATATAAACGGGGATTGTAAGTTTGGAATCCTTTGAATCATAGGATCTGTACTACAGTTTGAATTGTAGGAACTGTGCTGGATTTGTTTGGAAAAATTATGGGTGAATGATCTTTCTGAGACAGAGAAATAGAAATAGATCAAGGAGAGACTACAAGAAGGAAGTGTAAAGAGGAAGAAGGAAAGTGGGAAGGAGAAGAAGAGGGAAAGAGAGACATGTGCATATTAATATAGTCACCCTCCCTGGTGGTGCAGAGGTTAAAGCGTCTGCCTACAATGTGGGAGACCAGGGTTTGATCCCTGGGTCGGGAAGATCCCCTGGAGAAGGAAATGGCAACCCACTCCAGTATTCTTGCCTGGAGAATCCCATGGACAGAGGAGCTTGGTGGGCTACAGTCCACGGGTCGCAAAGAGTCGGACACGACTGAGCGACTTCACTTTCAGTTTCAGGAGCAGACTAGAGATGAAATGCCAGAGGAGTTTTGTGTTCCGAGGGGCAAATTCTTTGGACTAACATACAAAAATCCTCAGTAAAATTTACATCTCTCATTCAGGTTACTTGAAAATGAAAAAAAGAAAAGTGATAGACATGAAGTTAGTTAAAATTTGGGTCATATAAACAATGGTGAGTGAAAATAGGTTATTGGGAACTAGCTATCCTACAAAATCAAGGGTAAGAATCACATAGAGCACTATGTGGAGGTAGACAGGTGTGAGTCTAGGCTCTTCTAAAGACTGCACTGTCCCCTGATGCAAAAAATAAGTAAAGATGGAAAGGCAAAATAATTTCAAAAAGAACTGTCTCTTCTAAGGCAGGAATGAAGAAGGAGGGGACAAGGAGAAAGGGGAAATAGAAGCATTCTCAAAAGTAAATTGCCCACTGGGAATGAGATAAAGGAGTAAAATGTTCAAGTCAAACAAACAGAAAAGCAGTTTCATCAGTTTTCTTTCTGCTCAAGGATACGCTGTTTGAATGAAGTGGAGAGGGGTGATACACTGGTCTTTCGTTAAAGAGCGCTTGCACAGGCCAAGGATCATGTACCTTCATCACAGAGCAGAAGTCCTCCGTGGTGCCCAGAAACCCTTGACTCTATCAACCCCTGTGTCCTTGCTGTCAACCAGAGGGACACTAAGAAAGAAATGTACTCACATATTCTTTACATTTTAGAAAAGAGTTTTATTTTCAGGAAAATTATTTATACCCGATGTTACCAGCTAAGGGGCTGGAGTAGAATGGGAGGCTTGTGGAAACATTTGCTAGGCTACTAAAACTGTTTTGGAGATACTCACCACTTAAGCGCGAGAGTATAACCCCTGCAATCCATCATTCTGTTAACTGAACCTCTCAATTATTTTCTCAACTAGGCAATTTATATTTGATGTTGATAAAGTTAGTCTTGCAGAATTCTGAAGTGTTTTTTCCCTCTAAGAAAGAGGCAATTTTTTTTTTCCCCAACGTAGTTTGATGTTAAGGGAATTCGGAATTTTACAATGACAGGTATATGCATGGTATAAATTCTTTTTACTAACTTAAATTTTCAGTTTACTGGAATACTATATCAAAATTGTATACAATGGGGGAGATCTTATATATTTTACTTGTGGCAGGCCTAAGAAATGTTTTAATTTAATGAAATATAGAAAACTTTCAAGAACAGTTTAATTTATTCAGCAGTAGATGAGTAAACCTCATTCTTAGTTCTGAGGGTATTAATATAATCCTGAAGACATGCATTTTGTCCTGCAGAGTCAGACCGAAATCTTTCCTCTGTGTGCTGGGTCTAGGGGTAGAGCATCAGGTTGGAACTCAGGGGAGTTAGTTCTCCTCCTAATAATTTTTGACCTTTAGCAAATCACATTACATGCCTACATTTTCTCATGTATAAAATGAGAAAGTAGCTGATTCACAAAACTTCATTCTTTCATCATTTATTAATTCACCATCCACCCATCCATCCAGAAAGCATTATGTTAGGTGCCAAGGAGATAATGGTGAGTATAGCACATCTCTTGATTAGTAGTCTACACCAGATCTGAGAATTTACCTGTGATAAAATGTCCCACATTTCTTAGGGGTATTACTAAGCATCATTTTAACTTAACCTAATTTTAAAGTACCTTATTCTTTCCTCCTCTATTTTTTTTTGTATACTGTAACAGTACTTGAACTTACTTGAAAATGAGGTTTAATTATAAACTGAAAAAGTGTTGATGGTTATTAGATGATATATTATTGTTGACATAGTGAAATTTCAATCATTCACACATAATCTAGTTAAGACCATTTAAATTTACTTTAAGAACTACTCAAGCAAGGTAAAATAGGAGAATATGATTAACACTTGGCAATGGGCATTAGTTTTAGGAGCAGGGAAAAGACAGCATATTCGAGGAGATTTACCTTTATCAGATTAGAAGTGGAAAACATTGAAATGCATTTTGTCAAGAAGAGACTCAGAAGACCTTCACATTGCTGGGTTTCAAGGAAGAATTTTCAGATGGACGTTTTTAAGGTCCTGGCAGGCATCCTACATCTGGCAATGTACAGATTGAAGCAGTGGGCAAAGAGAGATGAGTGATGGGCGTAAGATATGTGACCTAAGTAAAGAATCCTGTCAACCGAAAACCTGCACTAAAACTGGATGAAAGGATATGAATAATAGCCAGGACATGGAAGCAACCTAGATGTCTATCAGCAGACCAATGGATAAGAAAGCTGTGGTACATATACACAATGGAGTATTACTCAGCCATTAAAAAGAATATATTTGAATCAGTTCTAATGAGGTGGATGAAACTGGAGCCGATTATACAGAGTGAAGTAAGCCAGAAAGAAAAACACCAATACAGTATACTAACGCATATATATGGAATTTAGAAAGATGGTAACCATAACCCTGTATGTGAGACAGCAAAAGAGACACAGATGTATAGGACAGTTTTATGGACTCTGTGGGGGAGGGCGAGGGTGGGATGATTTGGGAGAAAGGCATTGAAGCATGTATAATATCATATGTGAAATGAATCACCAGTCCAGGTTCGATGCATGATACAGGATGCTCGGCGCTAGTGCACTGGGATGACCCAGAGGGATGGTATGGGGAGGGAGGTGGGAGGGGGATTCAGGATGGGGAACACGTTTGCACCCGTGGCAGATTCATGTTGATGTATGGCAAAACCAATATAATATTGTAAAGTAATTAACCTCCAATTAAAATAAATACATTTATATTAAAAAAAAGAAAGGACATGAACCAAGAAAACCATACATTAAAGTACAAAGGCCAATCTATTCCCATATAAGAGAAAGGCAGAAGAGAGTTTTAGCCTTAAGTACAAATCTAACAACTGGGCTTCCCAGGTGGTGCTAGTGGTAAAGACTGCCTCTTTCCACCTTGCTAGATTCTCCTCAAGTAAATGTATCTTCTTCATCCAAAACTGCTATATTTTCTCACAGGCTTCATACTTCTTGTCAAAAATGCCCTAATTTTCTCAGTGATTGAGTCTTTAAATAGAATTTGTCAACTTCCTCTCCCTCAGTCTTCTGATCAAACATGATTATTTTAAAAGCTTTTTTTTTTTTCTCCACATAGTTTTTCAGTTGCTAAGTTGTGTCCTACTCTTTGACACCCCATGGACTGCAGCATGCCAGGCTTCCCCATCCGTCATTATTTCCCAGAATTTGCTCAAATTCATGTCCACTGAGTTGGTGATGCTATCCAACCATGTCATCCTCTGCCACCTCCTTCCCCTTTTGCTTTCAGTCTTTCCCAGCATCAGGGTCTTCCAGTGAGTGGGTTCTTCACATCAGGTGGCCAAAGTATTGGAGATTCAGCTTCAGCATCAGTCCTTCCAATGAATATTCAGGGTTTTCCAGACTGACCCCTTCTATTTTGCCATGACTTTTTCTAGGTTCAACATTTCTGCTTATCTTTCTTTAAAATAAAATATTTTCCATCTATTCCAGAATATTATCATGAGGTAAAATTTAAAAAATGTGTATAGATTGCATTCTATAAAAATAGAATTGGCAAAAAAAGGAAAAAAAATTGGAAAGAATTTTCTTCACAGATTCTGAGCTAGTTTTGGACTCCATGATTGCTCTCTTGCTTTGCCATCTAGGGCACATATATTTATTATGTGCATTTTACATGCATTCCTATATATATATTTATAAAAGTAATGGATAGAGAACTACTATATGTAAACAACATGACATTGCACTATAAATTGATGTTCTACATATTAATATTTCCTGTGATTTTCCTTCCTGTTTCTGTCCCACTAGTGTGCCTATGAAACACCTACCTAAGCATAGGTCAAAGCATGTATTTTTTTCTTTCCTCAAACTAGATAGGGCTAGAGGTAGGAGAAGAAGGATGTGGAGGGGTGGCTGAGACCAGAGAGAAAAAGTATAAGAACTGAAGTACAACAAAGTAGAAGGAGAGCAAATTTTATTTTTGAGTGGGGGATGCTTTATGCTGAACTGACCCTAAGTGTTGATCTTCCCATTCCAACCTCTGCACAGTATCCTTGCAAACAACAGTATAATATGAGTGACTAGTTACTTCAGTCAGTTCAGTTTGGTTGCTCAGTCATGTATGACTCTTTGCAACCCCATGAACCTCAGCACGCCAGGCCTCCCTGTCCAGGCCTCCCGGAGTTCACCCAAACCCATGTCCATTGAGTAGGTGATGCCATCCAACCATCTGACCCCCTGTTGTTCCCTTCTCCACCTGTCATCAGTCTTTCCCAGCATCAGGGTCTTTTCTAGTGAGTCAGCTCTTCGCATCAGGTGGCCAAAGTATTGGAGTTTCAGCTTCAACATCAGTCCTTCCAATGAACACTCAGGACTGGTCTCCTTTAGGATGGACTGATTGGATCTCCTTGTAGTCCAAGGGACTCTCAAGAGTCTTCTCCAACACCACAGTTCAAAAGCATCAATTCTTCTGTGTTCACCTTTCTTTATAGTCCAACTTTCACATCCATACCTGACCACTGGAAAAACCATAGCCTGGACTAGATGGACCTTTGTTGGCAAAGTAATGTCTCTGCTTTTGAATACGCTATCTAGGTTGGTCATAACTTTCCTTTCAAGGAGCAAGCATCTTTTAACTTCATGGCTGCAATCACTATCTGCAGTGATTTGGGAGCCCAGAAAAATAAAAGTCAGCCACTGTTTCCACTGTTTCCCCATCTATTTGCCGTGAAGTGCTGGGACTGGATGCCATGACCTTCGTTTTCTGAATGTTGAGCTTTAAGCCAACTTTTTCACTCTCCTCTTTCACTTTCATCAAGAGGCTTTTTAGTTCCTCTTCACTTTCTGCCATAAGGGTGGTGTCATCTGCAGATCTGAAGTTATTGATATTTCTCCCGGCAATCTTGATTCCAGCTTGTGCTTCATCCAGCCCAGTGTTTCTCATGATGTACTCTGCATATAAGTTAAATAAGCAGGGTGACAATATACAGCCTTGACATACTCTTTTTCCTATTTGGAACCAGTCTGTTGTTCCATGTTCAGTTCTAACTGTTGCTTCCTGACCTGCATACAGGTTTCTCAAACTTATGTGGGGTCAAAGGTTTGAAGGAAAATTTTGCCTCCAACTAAAATCAACTACACAGAACGCATTAGAAAATTTTCTATAAGCTTTGCTCACTAATGTTTAGGACCTGAAATATATCCTCTTTTATAGGATTTTACAAAGTTTAAATAAAATCACTTGTGCACAATGCCTGGCCCACATTATATGTTAAATAAATTTTTGATGATCTCAATCATAGGTATGTATAGCTGGAAGAGAACTTGCAAGTGATCTGCTTCAATCTTTGACATATTCTTTTTCCTATTTGGAACCAGGCTGTTGTTCCATGTCCAGTTCTAACCGTTGCTTCCTGACCTGCATACAAGTTTCTCAAACTTATGTGGAGTCAAAGGTTTGAAGGAAAATTTTGCCTCCAACTAAAATCAACTACACAAAACCCATTAGAAAATTTTCTATAAGCTTTGCTCACTAATGTTTATGACCTGAAATATATCCTCTTTTATAGGATTTTACAAAGTTTAAATAAAATCACTTGTGCACAATGCCTGGTCCACATTGTATGTTGAATAAATTTTTGATGATCTCAATCATGGGTATGTATAGCTGGAAGAGAACTTGAAAGTGATCTGCTTCAGTCTTCTCATTTTACAAATATGACAATGAGCCCAGAGAAAAGTGATGACTCAAACAAAGTAAGTCTGAAATAAAATACCATGTCTGGAACTCAACTGTCCAGAGTCCCAGTTCTTCCACAGTAGTATCTCTTATATCTCTTTTGTTTTGTATCATATCTATCACTCTCTTTCCTGCTATCTCTCTCTCTCTCTCTCTCAGGCACATACAAGACATTGTGCTCATTTGGCTTTACAAACCTGAATTTTCTCCAGATATGAGAAACAATTACATCTATATCTGTCTATTTATATTTGGCACTGGCGATGTAATTATTGTGGAATGTTTTTAGTTGCAGCAAACCCATTAATATCATTATGTGTTAGCGTGTTATATTAACTGAGGAGAATTTGTTAAGGGAGGTTGTGTATTGTTTTTATTCAGCGTATGTTAGAGGAGCTTTAAAGTGTTAAAAAAACTCATTTGAACTAAAAACAAAAAAAGTACTCAGTTAAGCTGATTTATAATTTTTAACAATCAAAACCAGGTTTTAGTGTATATTTTTGCAGGTAAAGTAGATGTCTCCTCACTTTGGTAATTGCATGAAGTTCCAGTGGACAGATAAATTTTTTTTTAAGATGTAATTTTTGTTGATTGCTGGTACTGGAAATAAGTGTTAAGTTGACTGGTGGTACTGGAAGATAATTTTTTCTTAAAAACAACATTATGTATTTTAGTCAGTTTAACCTACAAGAGCTTTTAAACTAAGAATATATCAACAAATAATACAATAATGTATTCAATTGTACTCCTGGTAATTAAACAACTAGAAAGATAAGAAAATAATTACTTTATCTTATTTATCACCACCACACAGCAAAGTACAGAAATGATCATTAAAATACAGAAATTATGATCGTGTTCTCTAGAATTAGACTTTCTGGGTTTATATCCTGACTCTGTCATTCAATAGACTAGGCAGTTACCCCAGCTAGTGACTGTTTCTTCATCTGCCAACTGAAAATAACAATAATGCTTCCCTTCTATGGTTGTCAGAATTCAGTTGGCTAAACTATTTAAAGCACCTAAATCAAGTGTCTGGGACATAACAAGCACAGTAAATGCTTGTTGCTTATATAGAGCTATCACAAGCATTGTACTTTATATTAGTGATAATAATTAGGTTTATTTTTGTCTCATAAATAGATGAAGATACATGCAGATTGGAAGTACATGTTTATGACATTAAGTACCAGACACATTAATACATACATTATCTTTATTAGCCTTCATCAAAAAACTTTCTTTTTTTAAAATTAATTGTGCCTGTATTTATTTATTTATTTTTATCATGTCATTTTTTTTAAAATTTTTATTTTTACTTTATTTTACTTTACAATACTGTATTGGTTTTGCCATACATTGACATGAATCCACCACGGGTGTACATGTGTTCCCAAACATGAACCCCCTCCCACCTCCCTCCCCATAACATCTCTTTTGTTCAAGAAAAGGAACAATACTTTCATATGCTGTGAATGAGAAGATGGACAGGAGACTGGCTCAAGGTAGCTTGCCAACTCTTTGCAGTTTAGTGTAATAGAAAGAATGCATTCCACAGGACTGAAAGGGCTTACTTATACTATTACCAGCTGTATGAATTTGGGTCCCATTCACCTTCCCAGACCTTCAGTTTCCTGATTTGTTAAAAATGGAAGAAAGTAATTTCTAGTATGCCTACCTCCTACGATCCACTGGATCATAGAAAAAGCAAGAGAGTTCCAGAAAAACATCTACTTCTGCTTTATTGATTATGCCAAAGCCTTTGACTGTGTGGATCACAACAAACTGTGGAAAATTCTTCAAGATATGGGAATACCAGACCACCTTCCCTGCCTCTTGAGAAATATTTATGCAGGTCAAGAAGCAATGGTTAGAACTGGACATGGAACAACAGACTGATTCCAAATTGGAAAAGGAGTATGTCAGGGCTGTATATTGTCACCCTGTTTATTTAACTTATATGCAGAGTACATCATACGAAATGCCGGGCTGGATGAAGCACAAGCTGGAATCAAGATTGCTGGGAGAAATATCAATAACCTCAGATATGCAGATGACACCACCCTTATGGCAGAAAGTGAAAAGGAACTAAAAAGCCTCTTGATAAAAGTGAAAGAGGAGAGTGAAAAAGCTGGCTTAAAACTCAACATTCAAAAAACGAAGATCATGGCATTTGGTCCCATTCATGGAAAATAGATGAGGAAACAATGGAAACAGTGACAGATTTTATTTTCTTGGGCTCCAAAATTACTGTAGATGGTGATTGCAGCCATGAAATTAAAAGATTCTTGCTCCTTGGAGGAAAAGCCATGACCAATCTGGACAGCATATTAAAAAGCAGAGACATTTGCTGACATAGGTCCGTCTAGTCAAAGCTATGGTTTTTCCAGTAGTCATGAATGGATGTGAGAGTTGGACCATTAAGAAAGCTGAGCACCGAAGAATTGATGCTTTTGATGTGTGGTGCTGGAGAAGACCCTTGGGAATCCCTTGGACTGCAAGGAGATCCAACCAGTCTATCCTAAAGGAAATCAGTCCTGAATATTCACTGGAAGGACTGATGCTAAAGCTGAAGCTCCACTACTTTGGCCACCTGATGTGAAGAAATGGCTCATTGGAAAAGACCCTGATGCTGGGAAATATTGAAGAAGGCGGGAAGAGAAGTGGGTGACAGAGGATGAGATGGTTGAATGGCATCACTGACTTAATGGACATAAGTTTGAGCAAGCTCCAGGAGTTGGTGATGGACAGGGAAGCCTGGTGTGCTGCAGTCCATGGAGTCACGAATAGTCAGACATGACTGAGTGACTGAACTTCTTTACTTACTTACTTAGGCCTACCTCTTGGGACTACTGTGAGATTAGTACAGTCTATGTATGAGAATGCACTTCATATAATATAAGTAATACTCAGACATAAAGTATCATTCTGAAACCTATTCCTTTGAGATAGCTCTCTGAAAGAACTCAACTCTAAAAATTTTGTTTAGGATTCAAGTCCAAGTTCTGCCACTTATAATTTTGTGAATTCGGGGCTCAATTTCATTTTTCTGTAAAACAAGAAAAATTCACATAGATAATGTGAGAATTAAATAATATTCATGTGAAAGTTATTTATAAACTGTGACTCATGTTAAAATGTAGGTCAATATTATGTTTAAATAGATAAATGACCAGTTTTATACCTCTTTACTTTTCCATTACATGATGCTTTCTTATCTTCATAATAAAGTGCTTTATATATTCAAAGTAAAGTGCCTATATAATAAAGTGCACATATATACAAAGTGCCTTAAGTAACAGGTACCATTTACTGAGAACAGTTCTATGTGCCAGGAAATTTTTGAAGTGTCACTGGTATTATTTTCAAAGTATGCATATTGTTAAGCAGGACAAATGTAAAGGTTGAGCGGGGGTGGTTAATCCTCATTTTCCTGACAGCTTCACGTTAGTTTAACTTTTAGACATATTAGGTTCTATACAGCTTAGACATGGAATTTATTTCCACTCACTGTTCATAGAATTTAGTCTACAGGATTCAAAACTGAATACAGTTCCTGAAGACCTTGAGAAAAAGAGAAATGGCAGCAATGTTTCCCAGTAGTTGCAAAGATCTTTTCAGTATTCTGACCAAAATTTCTTAAACTTTTTTTTAATTCTTATTCACGTGTCTGGGGAGCTCAATCAGTAACTGCTGTTTTGTTTTTATTAATAGTACATTGACTCAGAGTTGTTTATAGAGTTGTTTTTTCCAAGGAGTCATGATGAATTTGCTCTCTTGTAACCAACACTCTCTTATTTCTCAAGTCCAATCTGTAGTATCAAAGATGCAATCTCTAGGAGACAACATATGATTAAATGGCCCATCCAGGGTAAAATTCATATCTTTTACCTAAACAGTCATACTGATATAAGAAAAGAGCATAATTACTAGAAATAACAGTATTCCAAAATATACTAAGTAAGTGAAGTGAAGTCGCTCAGTTGTGTCTGACTCTTTGCGACCCCGTGGACTGTAGCCTACCAGGCTTCTCCGTCCATGAGATTTTCCAGGCAAGAATACTGGAGTGGGTTACCATTAGACAATATAGTTGGTGATGGACAAGGAGGCCTGGTGTGCTGCGATTCATGGGGTCGCAAAGAGTTGGACACGACTGAGCAACTGAACTAACTAAATTTTAAATAAAAAAAATTAAGAGAAGAGCTATTTTTATTTTGAAACTTTAAATTTTGGGGCAAAATGAGTGTTACTTTCACAATACTAATAATGGTCATATCAGTAAGTGACTGTGAAAGAAACCTAAGGACAAGGTGATTTATTATGAGAAGCCCTTGTCATAGATGTCATTTTATATTATTTCAGCCAAGATCACAACCTGAGAAATAGAAATATAGAGTAGAACTTTCATATGTCTTAATTTTTGAAATATTCTAAAAGAATCAATCTCTCAGTTTGAATTGATATTTATACTTTGAAATTGCAGAGTAATGCAGTAAAAATGAAATATGTATGCCATATTCTCATCTGCTATAGAGGGGCAAATGCAAAAATATTCCTTCTTTCTTTTGTTCCTTCTGGGATTCAACTCAAAAATAAAAAGGAACACTCAGATTAAATTTTTATCTCTTCCTAGAAAAATATTACGTCAATATTAAGGAAAAGGAGCTATAATCTATAATTACTGAACTTATTTTAAGTTGTGTAGAATTGAATAGGGGAAAAGTGTTTTAAAAATGCTTAAACTAGTAGGAAAGGAAAGAAATAAAAGACAAGAAAGTAAGCAGGAAGTACAAAGACAAGTGATTCTGAAATATAGTACGTAGAATATGGGACTTCCCTGGTGGCTCAGTGGTAAAGAATTCTCCTGCCAATGCAGGAGATGCAGGAGCCATGGGTTTGATCCCTGGGTCAGAAAGATCCCTTGGAGAAGAAAATGGCAGACAACTCCAGTATTCTTGCCTGGGAAATCCCATGGACAGAGGAGCCTGGTGGGCTACAGTCCCTGGGGTTGAAAAGAGTCAGACAGGACTTAGCAACTGAACAACAACAGCAATGTAGACTATCACATCAGTTATTTAATGTGATTATGCCTAAAACATAGCTATTTAGAAAATACGCCCCCTGCAAAGAGTATCTTGCAGAATGATCAAGATGTTAGAAAGTGAGGATCAAAATAAAGGAGAAACTGTTCACTTAAGATGATTATGTTACTGAAGTTCTGCTAGTTCTACGATTCTTTTATTTTTTTTTAATGTGCTAAAGATATAGTTTGGTTGTTTGCGCACTTTATTTTTAAATTTTATTGAAGTATAGTTGATTTACAAGTTTTGTTAATTTCTGTTGTACAACAAAGTGATTCAGTTATATATATATACATTCTTTTCCATTAGGTTTTATCACAGGCTATTGAATATAGTTCCCTGTGCTATACAGTAGGATCTTGTTGTTTATCCATTCTAAATGAAGTCGTTTGCATCTATTAACCCCAAACTTCCAGGCAATCCTCTCTCCCTCCCCCACTTTTCCTTGGGAACCACAATCTGTTCTCTACGTCTGTGAGTCCATTTCTGTTTTGTGTGTGGTTGCGTGCATTCTAAGTCACTTCAGTCATGTCCGACTCTATGCAGCCCTGTGGACTGTAGCCCACCAGGCTCCTCTGTCCATAAGATTCTCCAGGCAGGAATACTGGAGCGGGTTGCCATGCCCTCCTTAGATAAGTTCATTCATATTTTGGATTCTACCCATAAACGATGTCCTATGGTATTTGCCTTTCTCTCTCTGACTTACTTCACTTAGTATCATCATTTCTAGGTCCATCCATATTACTGCAGATGGCATTGTTACTTTCTCTTTGTGGCTTAGTAGCATTCCATTATACATATGTACCACATTCTCTTTATCCATTTGTCTGTAAATGGAAAATTAAGTTCTCTCCGTGTCTTGGCTATTGTAAATAGTGTTGGAGGGAACACTAGGGTGCATGTCTTTTTTTTTTGAATTATAGTTTTCTCTGATATATATGCTCAGCAGTGGGATTGTGTACTTCATTTTTTAGTTTTTTTTTCCCCAAAGAGAAATAAAATGAAATTATGTATACTATAGGCTGAAATAACTAAATTGATGTGAAAAAATATTTGCTTTCAAATACTCAACCTAACAATCAAATGCTAACCAAACATAAAGTCTTGTCTGTTTGTCAACAGAGAAAAAACTTATTAATGTTAAAATAGAATCTATTTTCTATACTAGGTTTTAAAAACCTGATTGATTGTTGTTAAGTAAGTGTCGGTAAGTAATAGTTCCACATAAATAAATGAATCATACATGGGATAATAGTAATTGACATAATCAGTGTGTCTCACTTATCCTTGGAAAAACCTCTGTGATTTGCACTAGGTACTCATCACTTGGAGAGAGAAAGATGGAATAGAGATTCTAAGATTCCTTTTAACTATGCAAATTTATTATAAAAAATCTCACTCACTGAGTCACATAATAGTAGTCAGAAAAGGAAACAATGAAAAAATAATCCTATTAAAATGTCACTATGATAATTCTTATAGGTTTTCTTGCTTAATGTGAATTGTTCAGAAATAATTTTTATCATGTCACCCAGTAAGCTGTACAACAGCATTAATGTAACTTCATCTGTTAATCAGATGGCTGTGTAGAAGCCAGATAAAGGATAGGGGTGGAATGTGGGGAGGTGTAGGGAAGAGAAGAAGAATGGGATACATAAATGGATATTATAGATTTATAGCACATACTAAGAGAGATGCCTTTCCTGGGATAAATAGAACTTCTGAAAGATTATATAGTACATCAGAGGCATTTTGTTTAATAAAAGACTAAGATAACTACAGCTGCAGAAATACAACCAACTGTGACTCCTACAGTGAAATTTCAGAAGTTTCTAGTGGTATAATTAAGAATATTCTGCAAAAGGTAATAGTTTTTCTGTAAGGAAATGACTACTCTTATCATAAACTGCTATTGTACATGACTAGTGGCTTATAGAAGATACAAAAAGCAAAATTTAAAAAAAAGAAAGAAGGGGGAAAAATAAAAGTAGGAGTAAAGCATCAAATTATATATTAAAATGCCATAACTAGATTTTTTTTCCCCTTCTCTGTTGCACCACAATTTATGCAAATGCTGGAAAGTTATACGGAACAGTACCTTTCTTTTAGCCTTTAGCTGCTCATGATACTTGTCACAGGTGTCCCCTGGGATCTCTCCTCCCCAGAGGGTGATTCCAACGATGGTGTATGTGATGCCCATGACAAGCAATGGGAAACAGTACACCAGGATAATAACAATAATATGGTAACTGCAAGAAAGAAGAAAAGCACATGCTGAAGAGCATATTGGAGTAAAATAATGAGACTTTGAATTCATCCCATTTTAAGTCATAATTGAAAATGCCAATGACTAGCCCACATTTTCTCTTCTAAGTCCTCATTTCACAATTTCACCAAAACACCTAGCTACTGTCACCTGTACTGTGTGCTGTGCTTAGTCGCTTCAGTTGTGTTCAACTCTTTGCAACCCCGTTGATTGTAGCCCACCAGGCTTCTCTGTCCATGTGATTCTCCAGGCAAGAATACTGGAGTGGGTTGTCATGCCCTCCTCCAGGGATCTTCCCGACCCAGGAATTGAACTCATGGCTTCTGCATGTCCCACATTGGAGGTGGATTCTTTACCACTGAGCCACCAAGGGAAGTCCCAGCTATTGTCATCTACAATCATCGACATACTACCAGTTTAAATTTGTCAATTTTTACTTCACATATGAAAACTATAGCATTCATACAGAGCTCGTTTAAACTGCACATTTCCCCTTGCCTAGAGGCTTCAAGATGAGTATTTTCCTTTGCTTGGTAATCACTAGGCTCACCTAATTAAACAGATAATCAGAGGAAAAGAGATGGCACAGAGTAAACTGATCAACTGATACATTTTCTTCTGTGTAAATCTATTACATACATCTTGCAACATCAGTCATATTTGAAATAAATCATTCTTCCTCTAAAGGAAAAAAATGTAACTAGATGTTCTGAGTCATATGAGAGTTTTATCAAAGTCTTGGCACATTTTGATTATATCATTAAATTTGGTAAATAACATATGGAGGTATTAGTCATGTCAAAGTCATTATACTATAAATTATCAAACTAAATTTTGGGATTTCATAGCTTTAAATAAAAATTATAAAAATATTACTATGGTGGACTAAGACAGGAGCCAATAATATAATAGCCAAATTAGAATTTGTATAAACTTTTGAGTGACTTCCACTGTCTTAGGAAGGCTTTAAAGTAATTAAAATTTTGGTATACTAATCTCAATATCTGTGTTTATTTGGTAAAGCTGTCTTTCTGATAGCTTATTAAGTGTTAAAGTCAGTGGTGAATTGATTCAGTCAACAAATAATTTAATTTTATTATTATGAATAATTTTGTTTTGCTATCATACAAATAAGATATATTAGTATTACATAATGGAAAGAATGCAGTCCTCAGTTTAATAACTGCTGCCTGCTTTTCCTTTAATAAACTCTCCTCAATCTTTTTCTTTAAAACTCTGGACTCTGAGTAGAGCAGAGTTTGATAAAATATCTGCTTTAAAAGATGATCATTGTATTTGCATTATTTGTTAGTTTTTAAAGGAAAAAACCAGATCACTAAATAAGAATTTTATTTGAAATAAAATTTAAATGGTCAGAATAAAAAACAAAATGGAAACAATTGTTTTGCTAATTTGCTTTTTTTAAGGTGTGTCCAAAATATGAAATACCAAAGTCTAACATGTAGCATTCTTATCTCCTTTCTGACCTAAGCGTTTAAGTTTTTAATGCTAAAACAAAGAAAGGAACACAACCAGGAACATACCAAGACTCCCTTTCCTTTCAGCCAGGCTTCTTACAAGAGCAATCCACACCTTGGGTTTCAGTTCCACCCTTCTCACTCATTCCTTAATCCAGAACAACCTGGTTTTCCTTTGCGCTTTCATCTCCAGTTATCTTATCATCTTCTCTGGAAACTCTCCAGAGCTACCCCATATTTTCATCACATTTTTCCAATTAGAAATCACTGTAACTTATACAAACTAATTGATCATATCATACTGTACTATATACAGATAGTATAGTATTTTCATGTGTTTTTTTTCCAAAGTAATATTTGAGCCCTTAAAGGAACTGTCTATGCCTTATCTGCTTAGCTGTTGCTCCCAACCTATAGTTCCTTAAGTGCTCAATGCATTTAGTTGAAGATTATAATAGATAATTAACTTACGTGAAATGTTGCTTGGGGCCTTCTGGCCATTGCACGAAGCAAAGAGTACGGCCCGGCATGACTTTGGTTTTGGAATAAAGACACTGAGGGAATGCAAGTAGAAATGCTAGAATCCAAATGCCTCCAATGACAATCTTGGTTGCGGTGGCAGACAGTCTGGGCTTCAAGGGGTCAATGATGGCCATATACCTGTATAAAAACAAATAAAATCATTTTGTTGGGTCTCTTCTTAGCAGAGTTTAAAGTGAGTTTCAGAGGACTTTCAAGGGCCATGGTTATCTCTTTTCTAGTAAACAAATTAATAAAAATTTCGCTTGCATAGAGACAGCATAGAGTAATTATGGCATAGTCTTATCAATCAGGCAGATCACTGTTCAAATCCTATCCTGTCACTTATTTAACTTTTTGAACTTCAACTTTATTTTTTTAAAAATAGAAATAAGAACACCCCCTCTTACTGGTGAAGTCAAGATCAATAGAAATAATACAAGTGAAAGGTATCAATTATTTGGTGCTGTGCCTAGCACATTATCAGAACTCTGCTGAACAGAATCAGAAATGTATGCATTAAGTGCTTAAAAAACATGAGTTATGTACCCTAAGACCTCCATTTTTCTTGTGTATGTTTAAGTTTATAAAAAGAAAATTCTAGAGAACTAATATAGATAATGTCTACATGATTGACAAAGATGAGGAATCCCTAGGAAAGATATTGTCAACATATCCATTGAAAAGCATCCAGAGACATGGTTCAGGATTTAGATAAGGATGAATAAACCAAGTTTGACTAAGGTTATGCTGTTACCTCCAAAACAGTTCATACTATATCATATAAATCTACATAGTGTCTACGTAACTTCCTATAACATAATTGTTATAGGAAAATATATTTAAGGCTCTAAGAAACATCAGTTCAGTTCAGTTCAGTTCAGTTCAGTTGCTCAGTTGTGTCCGACTCTTTGCGACCCCATGAATTGCAGCACGCCAGGCCTCCCTGTCCATCACCCACTCCCGGAGTTCACTCAGACTCACATCCATCGAGTCCGTGATGCCATCCAGCCATCTCATCCTCTGTCGTCCCCTTTTCCTCCTGCCCCCAATCCCTCCCAGCATCAGTCTTTTCCAATGAGTCAACTCTTTGCATGAAGTGGCCAAAGTACTGGAGTTTCAGCTTTAGCATCATTCCTTCCAAAGAAATCCCAGGGCTGATCTCCTTTAGGATGGACTGGTTGGGTCTCCTTGGAGTCCAAGGAACTCTCAAGAGTCTTCTCCAACACCACAGTTCAAAAGCATCAATTCTTCGGTGCTCAGCCTTCTTCACAGTCCAACTCTCACATCCATACATGACTACTGGAAAAACCATAGCCTTGACTAGATGGACCTTAAGCGCATATTATTTTTAGAGTGCAACATTTTGGGAAATTAGAAACTGTTTGAATATGGTAACAAAAGTCAAGCTTTATTCACTTGGTAAAATAGTAACACTATGTCTGGGAGAATCAAATTCTAGTTTTAAATTGGATAATATGGCTCATTGCCAACTTATGGCCAATAGTCAGAGTAGAAAATAATGTATGCTAAATTAATTGTATCTTGGCATTTCTCTCAATAAAGCATATTATTTAATCATACTACTTTTAGTGTTTACCATTTTGTGTTTTTCAAAGGTAACAGTTTTATCAAAGAATGAATATTACTTAAACCAAAAACATTTACTTTTATGAATAAGTATTTCAACATGAGTAATTCATTAATTTGCTTATTGCTATTTGCTTTTGCAACTATTAGGTAGAACTAGATCTTCAGTGATATATTGGTACTTATATACTATTCATAATATTAGCTTTAGTTGTAATTTACTTAAAGAAAATATTCTTAATTTATTATATATGACAGCTAATGTGTCTGACTCTTTAGGACCCTATGGACTGTAGCCCGCCAGGCTCCTCTCTCCATGGGATTCTCCAGGCAGGAATACTGGAGTGGGTTGCCATTTCCTTCTCCAATGACATCTACTAGGCAAAAGTGAATGTTAGATATGACAAAAGTAACAGTAAAACAGTACCTTGGTTTAAGCAAATACACTGCCTAAAAAAGAAAATAAAATGCATACGTTTGAATTTGAAAACTGTTTAAAATTCACCTCTCATGCTTATGTTGGTAAAAATTAATTCTAGCAATGTGTATTGATTGCTAAGCATAACCAGGCAACTTATTACATACCCACACACACAGACACACTGTATATATATGTATATACATATATATATTTAACAATCAGAAAAGTTCAATAAATCAAATAATACTATCTCTATTTTACAGAAAAGAAGACTTGAGGCTTAAAGTTTAAGTACATTGTTTAAAAATGTCCAAGATGGTAAGAATTCGAATTCTAAGCCAGTTCTGCCAATCCTTGAAGTCTATATAGGTACAGATTATAGCTTGGAATATAACTATTCATATGAGGAATTATGGAAGAGAAAGAGAAATATATAAGGTATATGTCTTCCAAAGAATCAGAAGTCACATTTTGTCTGTAAATTCACACATTTATGTGTAACATTAAAGACAAATGTCAAATATATAAAGGCAATAATTTTGGTTGGTTATTTCTGTTCCCCCTGCTGTGGACTGTAGCTCACCATGCCATTTCTCTCATTATACTGAAGTTTTGCATTATGGTGTTTACAGAGTCAGACACACAACTTATCAATAAATGTTTTACTGAACTGAATATTCCTCAATCCTATCATAATCTTTGCTTTTTTTGCTTGTACTGGAAATTTATGAATCCAGTTTGAATGTTTAGACAGTTGCTATTTTGAGACTAAAATAAGAAGTTGAGTGACATGAGTAGGTTTAAAGTCCTGTACAGCCACTTCAGCATGGACAATTCAAAATAAACTGCAAAGTTTTCAGTGATCTTTTTTAAAACAATCTATTAGTTTAGTGTTAGAGGAATTATTTCCTACAGGTAGAATACTGTTTCACTTAAACTGTATGGAAGCAAGCAATCAATTTATGTTCTCACCAACATTTAAGTGAAAGTAGAAATTTTAAAACTTCAAGCTGACATTTTTGTCATTTTTGGTTTGATCTATTATTCATTCATTCAACCAAATATTTATTGGACGCCTGCTGTAACATTCCAGACGCTGCAGTAATACAACAGTGAGAAAAAATGACCTTTGCAGAACTCACAGTTGAGTGAAGTAGGTAGATACTAATCAAATAATCTCATTAACAAGTTTAAAATTACAAATATAATAAGTGTTACAAAGGCAATGTTTATGGCTGTTTTAGTGCATTTAGCGGAAAAAACATTTAGATGATCAATCAGTTCTCCCTAAGAAAAGAGTTCTGGGTTGAAACCTGAAAAGGTGACTAGGCAAGGTAGCAGAAGGGGGAAGGTTGTAAAAAAGATTTCTGAGAGAACAAACAACACATGGAAAATTCCTGTGCAAATGGTGGGGTTTTCAGTTCAGTTCAGTTCAATTGCTCAGTCATGTCCTACTCTTTGTGACCCTATGGACCACAGCACGCCAGGCCTCCCTGTCCATCACCAACTCCTGGAGTTTACCCAAACTCATGTACATTGAGTTGGTGATGGCATCCAACCATCTCATCCTCTGTCATCCCCTTCTCCTCCTGCCCCCAATACCTCCCAGCATCAGGGTCTTTTCCAATGAGTTAGCTCTTCTGATCAGGTGGCCAAAGTATTGGAGTTTCAGCTTCAACATCAGTCCTTCCAATGAACACTCAGGACTGATGTCCTTTAGGATGGACTGGTTGGATCTCCTTGAAGTCTAAGGGACTCTCAAGAGTCTTCTCCAACACCACAGTTCAAAAGCATCAATTCTTCAGTGCTCAGCTTTCTTTCTTTTCTTTTTCAACTCTCACATTCATACATGACTACTGGAAAAACCATAGCCTTGACTAGATGGACTTTTGTTGGCAAAGTAATGTCTCTGCTTTTTTTTTTTTTTTTTTTTTTTTTTAGGGGATTTTTATTTATTTATTTATTTATTTATTTATTTATTTTTTAATTTTAAAATCTTTAATTCTTACATGTGTTCCCAAACATGAACCCCCCTCCCACCTCCCTCCCCATAACATCTCTGTGGGTCATCCCCATGCACCAGCCCCAAGCATGCTGTATCCTGCGTCAGACATAGACTAGCGGTTCAATTCTTACATGATAGTATACATGATAGAATGCCATTCTCCCATATCATCCCACCCTCTCCCTCTCCCTCTGAGTCCAAAAGTCCGTTATAGACAGCTGCGTCTTTTTTCCTGTCTTGCATACAGGGTCGTCATTGCCATCTTTCTAAATTCCATATATATGTGTTAGTATACTGTATTGGTGTTTTTCTTTCTGGCTTACTTCACTCTGTATAATCGGCTCCAGTTTCGTCCATCTCATCAGAACTGATTCAAATGAATTCTTTTTAACGGCTGAGTAATACTCCATTGTGTATATGTACCACAGCTTTCTTATCCATTCATCTGCTGAGGGACATCTAGGTTGTTTCCATGTCCTGGCTATTATAATCAGTGCTGCGATGAACATTGGGGTACATGTGTCTCTTTCAATTCTGGTTTCCTCGGTGTATATGCCCAGCAGTGGGATTGCTGGGTCATAAGGGAGTTCTATTTGCAATTTTTTAAGGAATCTCCACATTGTTCTCCATAGTGGCTGTACTAGTTTGCATTCCCACCAACAGTGTAGGAGGGTTCCCTTTTCTCCACACCCTCTCCAGCATTTATTGCTTGCAGATTTTTGGATCGCAGCCATTCTGACTGGTGTGAAGTGGTACCTCATTGTGGTTTTGATTTGCATTTCTCTGATAATGAGTGATGTTGAGCATCTTTTCATGTGTTTGTTAGCCATCCGTATGTCTTCTTTGGAGAAATGTCTATTTAGTTCTTTGGCCCATTTTTTGATTGGGTCGTTTATTTTTCTGGAATTGAGCTGCATAAGTTGCTTGTATATTTTTGAGATTAGTTGTTTGTCAGTTGCTTCATTTGCTATTATTTTCTCCCATTCAGAAGGCTGTCTTTTCACCTTGCTTATATTTTCCTTTGTTGTGCAGAAGCTTTTAATTTTAATTAGATCCCATTTGTTTATTTTTGCTTTTATTTCCAGAATTCTGGGAGGTGGATCATAGAGGATCCTGCTGTGATTTATGTCGGAGAGTGTTTTGCCTATGTTCTCCTCTAGGAGTTTTATAGTTTCTGGTCTTACATTTAGATCTTTAATCCATTTTGAATTTATTTTTGTGTGTGGTGTTAGAAAGTGATCTAGTTTCATTCTTTTACAAGTGGTTGACCAGTTTTCCCAGCACCACTTGTTAAAGAGATTGTCTTTACTCCATTGTATATTCTTGCCTCCTTTGTCAAAGATAAGGTGTCCATATGTGTGTGGATTCATCTCTGGGCTTTCTATTTTGTTCCATTGATCTATATGTCTGTCTTTGTGCCAGTACCATACTGTTTTGATGACTGTGGCTTTGTAGTAGAGCCTGAAGTCAGGCAAGTTGATTCCTCCAGTTCCATTCTTCTTTCTCAAGATTGCTTTGGCAATTCGAGGTTTTTTGTATTTCCATACGAATCTTGAAATTATTTGTTCTAGTTCTGTGAAAAATATGGCTGGTAGCTTGATAGGGATTGCATTGAATTTGTAAATTGCTTTGGGTAGTATACTCATTTTCACTATATTGATTCTTCCGATCCATGAGCATGGTATATTTCTCCATCTATTAGTGTCCTCTTTGATTTCTTTCATCAGTGTTTTATAGTTTTCTATATATAGGTCTTTAGTTTCTTTGGGTAGATATATTCCTAAGTATTTTATTCTTTTCGTTGCAATGGTGAATGGAATTGTTTCCTTAATTGCTTTTTCTACTTTCTCATTATTGGTGTATAGGAATGCAAGGGATTTCTGTGTGTTGATTTTATATCCTGCAACTTTACTATATTCATTGATGAGCTCTAGTAACTTTCTGGTGGAGTCTTTCGGGTTTTCCATGTAGAGGATCATGTCATCTGCAAACAGTGAGAGTTTTACTTCTTCTTTTCCAATTTGGATTCCTTTTATTTCTTTTTCTGCTCTGATTGCTGTGGCCAAAACTTCCAGAACTATGTTGAATAGTAGCGGTGAAAGTGGACACCCTTGTCTTGTTCCTGACTTTAGGGGAAATGCTTTCAATTTTTCACCATTGAGGAGAATGTTTGCTGTGGGTTTGTCATATATAGCTTTTATTATGTTGAGGTATGTTCCTTCTATTCCTGCTTTCTGGAGAGTTTTTATCATAAATGGATGTTGAATTTTGTCAAAGGCCTTCTCTGCATCTATTGAGATAATCATATGGTTTTTATTTTTCAATTTGTTAATGTGGTGAATTACATTGATTGATTTGCGGATATTGAAGAATCCTTGCATCCCTGGGATAAAGCCCACTTGGTCATGGTGTATGATCTTTTTAATGTGTTGTTGGATTGTCTCTGCTTTTTAATATGCTGTCTAGGTTGGTCATAACTTTCCTTCCAAGGAGTAAGCATCTTGTAATTTCATGGCTGCAGTCACCATCTGCAGTGATTTTATGGGTCGAATTATGTCCCCCTAATGAAAGTGGAGAGTGAAAAAGTTGGCTTAAAGCTCAATGTTCAGAAAATGAAGATCATGGCATCCGGTCCCATCACTTCATGGGAAATAGATGGGGAAACAGTGGAAACAGTGTCAGACTTTATATTTTTGGGCTCCAAAATCACTGCAGATGGTGACTGCAGCCATGAAATTAAAAGACGCTTACTCCTTGGAAGAAAAGTTATGACCAACCTAGATAGTATATTCAAAAGCAGAGACATTACTTTGCCGACTAAGGTCCATCTAGTCAAGGCTATGGTTTTTCCTGTGGCCATGTATGGATGTGAGAGTTGGACTATGAAGAAAGCTGAGCGCCGAAGAATTGATGCTTTTGAACTGTGGTGTTGGAGAAGACTCTTGAGAGTCTCTTGAGCTGCAATGAGATCCAACCAATCTATTCTGAAGGAGATCAGCCCTGGGATTTCTTTGGAAGGACTGATGCTGAAGCTGAAACTCCAGTACTTTGGCCACCTCATGTGAAGAGTTGACTCACTGGAAAAGACCCTGATGCTGGGAGGGATTGGGGGCAGGAGAAGAAGGGGACGACAGAGGATGAGATGGCTGGATGGCATCACTGACTCGATGGACGTGAGTCTGAGTGAACTCCGGGAGTTGGTGATGGAGAGGGAGGCCTGGCGTGCTGCGATTCATGGGGTCGCAAAGAGTCGGACACGACTGAGCGACTGAACTGAACTGATCTGAATAAAAGATACATTCAAGTCCTAATACCCAGTATCATAGGAGGTGACCTTGTCAGGAAATAGTTTTATATAGGTAATCAAATTAAAATAAGGTCATCTGGATGGGCCCTAATTCAATATAAGGCATAAAGGAGAATTCTGGAAACAGAAACACAGAAAGAATGCCACATGAAGATCGAGGATTGAGTGATGTGTCTACAAGCCAAGGAATGCCAAAGACCCCAGCAATCCACCAGAAGCTAGGAAGGGCAGGCAGAATTTCCTCATAGGCTTCAGAGGAGCATGACCCTTGCCAACCCATTGATTTAAGACTTCTAGCTTCCAGAAATGTGAGAAATAAATTTCTGTTAAGTCACCCAGTTTGTTCTGGTTTGTTACAATTTGATAGGTAAGGGTGGGAGAACCATGTGCACTTGAGGACCTGAAGGCTAAAGTAATTGAAATGCTGAAAGTGAAGGGGGAAAGTGATTTGAGATGAAGTTGTAGTGTAGGTCATGGAATTTTGTCCTCTCGAAAGTAATTGAAGTGATTCAATCAGGAAGGGAGAGTAATCAGATTTTAGCCTGGAGAATGAATTGAAAGAGGGAAAGAATGGAAGCAGGGAAGTAAGTTACCTCATTACTGTTTTTGTTTGGGTGAGAGATGATTGCTGCTTGGGACAGAGTATCACCACTGGAGACTAAATTACATTAATGACTGAGGAAGACAAAGAAATGTTGAAATATTGCAGAAAGGGAGAGCCAGTTGGCCAAAGAAATAGGTGGAAGTGCCAGGTACTGCTGAAGAAATTGGTGATTGAAATTGGTGATTAGAAATTCACTGTGGCATCGGTATTTCCTATTCTGCAACTCTCTCTAGGAATAATAATTTGTTCAACAGTAACAGGAAGAAAATGGATCCTTAGGGTCTGCAAATAAAGACCCTTTGGACCTTGAAGAAAAATGATCAAATCCAGGATATAATTTTACTCAAATGATTGTCAGTACTTTATGATTCCTTTAAATAAATATATATCTTTGATATGATCACATTCGACTTTTCTAGGTGTTTGTTTGAGCTCACTACCATTCTTCCCTCACCAAACAGATTCTCAGATATATTAGAGCCCCCTTAGTATGACTTGTTTTCCCAAAAATAGCTATGATTGGATTCTTCACTCTTCTGCTTAGCATATCACCTAAGGAAGTTTTAAAGTCACTTTTTAAAAAAGATATTTTTCTGATGTGGATAATTTTTAAAGTATTTATTGAATTTGTTACAATATTGCTTCTGTTTTATGCTTTGGGTTTTTTTTGGCTGCAAGGCATGTGGGAACTTAGCTTCCTGACCAGGGATTGAACCCCCTGTGTTGGAAGGCAAAGTCTGAATCATTGGACCACTAGGGAAGTCCCTATATCCATCAGAAGCTCACATTTAATGCCATCTTTTATTAGTTTTCCTTTTCACTGCAATACTAGATCACTTTCCTTTATCATTTACCTCTTTTTCTGATATGATTCAAGGGGTCTTTTTCATCAGAAAGATATCTTTTGCAAAACAGAATTCTTTGACATAACTGCTTACTCTCAGTAAGTAAGCTTTTCCATTTTGTAATTGTTCTTGGTATATGGTATAATTCTTCCTTTCATTAGCCTTTTTAATAAGCTCTGTTTCTGGATCTTTATATGCTTATACACACTTAAAATTTTGGGTATAAAGACACTGCAGCCTTCAAATGTTTGCTTGCTTATATTAAATATTATTTACCTGAAATAATACAGATTTTACTATTTTCCACTTTGCTTCTGGCCAGAGTAGACACTGTTTTAGTATGTAAATTCAGGACCCTCTAATCTGAAGTGAAGAGATGAAGCCTTAGGAAGAAGTACTTGGTAAGAAATATGTGTACAGCTGGAGACTTAGCCAATTTGTAGCAAAACTGAAAGGCAAGAGTGGTACATATATCTCAGAAGTTATCTTCTTCCTGCCATGCCCTCCAGGGGTCTACATTATGTAAAGCCAAGAAAAGGCCAGAGAACAAGAGACGCTATTGATATAGTGAGTCTATAGAAGTAGTCAGCCTGGTAGGCAGGGTCAGAAAAAAGAGTGGAATAGACAGTGAGTAGATCTGAATTGACAAATGGAAATTATCCAGCTCAGATATAATTTCAGGTTTGTTCACATGCTGGTTTCCTTGCTGAAGTGATTTTCTCTTGCTCATACATTATTCTAAAGTTCTACGGCTGGAAAACTTCCATCCATCCTTTAATTTCCACTCAGATTACAGAACGACAGTGTAGATTCTCTTCCTCTCTCTATCCAGAGTTTGTTTTTATGTCTTCAGTGCTGCAACAGAATTATGCTCATACTTTGATTTTAGCTCATTGGAGATGTGATTTATTCTTCAGTGTTCTCTAGCACCTAAAAAATTATCCATAGTAGTCAGCTTGACTGTTGAATAGTGACTGCAAATAGTTGTTGAATATTTGGACAGATAGATAAGTGAATGCTGCTACTACTGCTAAGTCACTTCAGTTGTGTCCGACTCTGTGCGACTCCATAGACGGCAGCCCACCAGGCTCCCCTGTCCCTGGGATTCTCCAAGCAAGAACACTGGAGTGGGTTGCCATTTCCTTCTCCAATGCATGAAAGTGAAAAGTGAAAATTGAAAGTGAAGTTGCTCAGTCGTGTCCGACTCTTAGCGACCCCATGAACTGAAGCTACCAGGCTCCTCCGTCCATGGGATTCCCCAGGCAAGAGTACTGGAGTGGGATCTGAGATAAGTGAATAAATGTTTATAAATGAAAATTTCAAAGTGTACACAATTTTAAAAGGGAAGAAAGAAGAAAACAAGGGAGGAGAAGACAAACTAAAAATGATTCAGGAATATTAACAAATGGTTGAGACTGAGCTAATCTGTTGTGACAATTTGGATGTACTGGACACATCATTCGAGCAGCTAACACTGGTGAGTCCAGGGTTTTCTCTTATAAAATGAAAGGGGACTGCCACAGGTGTTAGGCTGAATTTGCCACAGGAAATGACAGGAAGGAGGCTGCAGAGAACAGCCTACTGGCTTATAAAGCTGCTAGTGATATTGGAGAAGGTGATGGCACCCCACTCCAGTATTCTTGCCTGGAAAATCCCACGGATGGGAAGGCTGCAGTCCATGGGGTCGCTGAGGGTTGGACACGACTGAGCAACTTCACTTTCACTTTCATGCATTGGAGAAGGAAATGGCAACCCACTCCAGTACTCTTGTCTGGAGAATCCCAGGGATGGGGGAGCCTGGTGGGCTGCCATCTATGGGGTCACACAGAGTCAGACATGACTGAGGTGACTTAGCAGCAGCAGCAATACTGCAATGACAGAATGTCCATCAAAACATCCCATTTGCTTAGGTCTTGCTCTCAATTTTTCTGTATTCTACTATGAAATTCTTAATTCCCCTGACTGTGCCTGCAGGTTGGCAAAAGCAGCTTTTGATGATGCAATGGCAGAAATGGACATGCTGAGTGAGGAAAGCTATAAAAACTCTACACTTATCATGCAGTTATTACGTGATAATCTGACACTGGACTTCAGAATAAGGAAGCACTGCAGGATGTGGAAGATGAAAATCTGTGAGACATAAAAGTCAACAAGAGAAACTATCTCTGACCACCCTAGACCTTCCCATCCCACCCCTCTTGGAAATTCCCTCATTGTCACTGAGAAACACCAAATCTGACTTTTACATTTGGTCTCAGAATTTAGGTTCCCGTCCTGCTGGTTTTCTGTTTTTTTTACACAGTTTTCAAAAGTTCTTAAAGGCAAGAGTGAATTTCTGTGGATTTTTCTAGTCCCAGCTTTTAGGTTAAGAACACTAACAGGACTGCATAGAGGCTTTTTCAGCATTACTGTATTGTCTCTTGCCAGATGTGGCAAGATCACCATTAGAATGGAAATTACATTCATTCGAAAGCCATTAGAATTTTACGTGATGCAAGCATCTAAGAGAAAGGTTAATCACACTATAGAGGTGTATGTGGTATCATTTCCCCTTTTTCTAATTGTTTAATTGAATTTTATACCTGTGTTTAAAATTAATTGGATGTCAACTTGAGGTGGTAAAAGGTTGTTTGGGGAGTTTATTGTAATGGTTTTGCTGTAAGTATTTCAAACTGCTGAAATGTTGCTGAAAAGCATAGTGCTGGTAACAGTTCAACAATCCACGGCTGTTCATTCTTGCCTACTTTTACTCTCCCTCTGATGCAGGTTAGCATTGAAGGTGGTATGGAAAAGCCTGCGTGCATGTTCAATTCTTTGTTTCTTTTCTTTCCCTCTCCCCCTGGGCCCCACCCCTCCCCTCCTTGCTCGCTCAACATCTGTCTTTTGTTCAATACGTGTAACTTGAAGCTAATTTGTACTGCTGGATATCTGACTGGAGTCACAGATACAGAATCTGTATCATACTGAAACACAACATGGATTAACATTAAACAAATAAAACAAACCTAAATTAAAAAGGAATAGCTTTCTGTTCAGTCATTAAGTCGCTTAGGTTTCTTTACTTTGCTAAATGGGAATAATAAACATAATGTAGAGTATAATTATGTGGTAAAAATGACATTAAATTACATAGTGTATACAGGAGACTTAGATAATATCAGGCACAGTAGACCCTCAAATCACTCTAAAACTATGTTGAATACAATTAAATTAAAACTTGAAACTTAAAAACCAAGTGGCTGTGGTAAGCTTGAGATAAAACCAAGCAAAGATAACTCATCTAATGTAGTTCTTAGCTAGTTGTGAATAGAGTGGAAAGAAAAATAAGTTCATGCCAAAATTCTGACCTAAGGATTAAAAAAACTTCTTTTGATATTATCCTAGCTCCTCACAGAAACTATTTAATCAAGGTAGTGTATTATAGGTCATTTCTCTTTCAAATCTCTCCTTTAGACAGTTTCCTGTATGGAGAGTAGTAAGGTCTTTGCACCCTCAATCAGGGCAACTAGTGCTCAGTGGTTCAATGATTAAATAGAAATGTTCAGTGTTATACTTGGAGACTCCATAAGTTCTTTGGGTGCAATGGGAATTAATTTCCCTCAATTTTGTTTAATATGGATCTATACCATCTTAAACTCCTTTTTGAAGTGGCCTGTGGCAATTCCACTCTGTTATCTTTAACATTAGAGAGACGGTGTTGTCAATCAAGCATAAGGACTTCTACATCTTCAGGTAATTTAAACTGTGATGATGTAAATGCTTACTTCACTGTGCAAATAGAAGAAAAGAGGTATAGATAACCATCACAAAGAGTCAGACACGACTGAGCGACTGAACTGAACTGAATGAACTGAACTGAAACTAGAAGAATAATATAGTCTTGGATATCATGCTCATGCTCAGTCTCTACAGTCATGTCTGACTCCTTGCAACCCTGTGGACTATAGCCCACCAGGCTCTTCTGTCCATAGGATTCTCCAGGCAGGATTTCTGGAGTGGCTTCCCTTGCCCTCCTCCAGGGGATCTTCCTTACCCAGAAGTCGAACCCAAGTCTCCTGTGTCGACTGCATTGCAGGCAGATTCTTTACCTCTGAGCCACTGGAGAAGCCCATTCTTGGATATATACTTAGATTATAAACATATTCATAACATCTGGGATAATACTGCACATATTTGGCACCCATAACATATTTATTGGGGCTTCCCTGGTGGCTCAGTGGTCAAGCACTCACCTGCCAAAGCAGAATATGTAGATTCGATCCCTGGATTGGGAAATCCCTGGAGCAGGAAATGGAAACCCACTCCAGAATTCTTGCCTGGGAAATCCCATGGACAGAATAAGCCTAGTGGGCCACAGTCCATTGGGTCACAAGAGTCCAACACAACTTAGCAATTAAACAACATATTTATTATATGACTAAATTAATGAATAAATGGAGGTAATTAAAAAAATTGTTTTTATATCATTGAAAAATTTGTACTCAACTTAATAAGATATCATGAATATATAATTAAAAAGAAAAATCAGCTATGAAAATAATTGCAAACAATAGCAACAATAACAGCTACAAAGAAAGAAAGAAAAGACACCCAGATTCAACAGGAATACTGTATTTATTACTGACAGGAGTAATACTGGAAGAAATAATACTGCTTTTCTTAGCAGATGAAATGATCTTCCATATTTCCATTGCCTACCCCAACTGAAAATCCTAAGGAATCCGCAAAACTCAAAACCTATTAAAATTAATAAATAAATTCAGCATGGTCACAGGATACAGGTTCAATCAACTATATTTCTATATACTAGCTATGTCTTGCCCACACTAGTAGTAGATATGGGCAAGACATAACTAGTATATAGAAATACAATTACATCTATTACTGTGGGCAAGAATCCCTTAGAAGATATGGAGCAGCCCTTTATAGTCAACAAAAGAGTTCTTGGGTGCAATCTCAAAAATGACAGAATGATATGTGTTCATTTCCAAGGCAAGCCCTTCAGTATCACAGTAATCTAAGTTTGTGTGCCAACCACTAATCCTGAAGAAACTGAACAGTTCTATGATGACCTACAAACCTCCTAGAACTAACACCAAACAAAGATGTCCTTTCCATCATAGGGGACTGGAATGCAAAAGTAGGAAGTCAAGAGATACCTGGAGTAACAAGCAAGTTTGGCCTTGGAGTACAAAATGAAGTGGGGCAAAGACTAATAGAGTTTTGCAAGAGAATGCACTGGTCATAGCAAACACCCTCTTCCAACAACACCAAAGATGACTCTACACATGGATATCACTAGATGGTCAACACCAAAATCAGACTGATTATATTCTTTGCAGCCAAAGATGGAGAAGCTCTATACAGTCAGCAAAAGCAAGACCAGAAGCTGACGGGCTCAGATCATGAACTCCTTATTGCCAAATGCAGACTTAAATGGAAGAAAGTAGTGAAAGCCACAGGCCCATTCAGGTATGACTTAAATCAAATTCATTACAACTATATAGTGGAAGTGAGAAATAGATGCAAGGGATTAGATCTGATAGACCAGGTGCCTGAAGAACTTAGGAGAGAGGCTCATGATATCGTACGGGAGGCAGTGATCAAGACCATCCCAAGAAAAAGAAATGCAAAAAGGCAAAATGGTTGTCTGAGGAGCCTCACAAATAGCTGAAAAAAGAAGACAAGCTAAAAAGAGACAAAGGAGAAAAGGAAAGACATACCCATCTGAATGCAGAGTTCCAAAGAATAGCAAGGAGAGGTAAGAAAGCTTTTCTCAGTGATCAATGCAAAGAAAGAGAGGAAAACGACAGAATGGGAATGGCTAGAGATCTCATCAAGAAAATTAAGGATACTAAGGGAATATTTCAGGCAAAGATGGGCACAATAAAGGACAGAAACGGTATGGACCTAACAGAAGAAGAAGATATAAAGAAGAGGAGGCAAGAAAACACAGAAGAAATATACCAAAAAAAAAAAAAAAAAATTCTCAAAGACCCAGATAACCATGATGGTGTGATCACTCACCTAGAACCAGAATCCTGGAGTCTGAAGTCAAGTGGGCCTTGGGAAGCATCACTATAAGCAAAGTTAGTGGAGGTGATGGAATTCCAGTGGAGCTATTTCAAATCCTAAAAGATGATGCTGTGAAAGTGTTGCACTCAATATGCCAGCAAATTTGGAAAACTCAGCAGTGGCCACAGGACTGGAAAAGGTCAGTTTTCATTCCAATCCCAAAGAAAGGCAATGCCAAAGAATGCTCAAACTACTGCACAATTTCACGCATCTCACACACTTAGCAAAAGTGAAGTCACTCAGTCGTGTCTGACTCTTTGCGACCCCATGGATTGCAGCCTACCAGGCTCCTCTCTCCATGGGATTCTCCAGGCAAGAGTACTGGAGTGGGTTGCCATTTCCTTCTCCAGGGGATCTTCCTGACCCAGGGACTGAACCCGGGTCTCCCGCATTGCAGGCAGACACTAACCTCTGAGCCACCAGGGAAGCCCCAAATTCTCCAAGCCAGGCTTCAACAGTACATGAACCAAGAACTTTCAGATGTTCAAGCTGGATTTAGAAAAGGCAGCAAAACCAGAGATCAAATTGCCAACATCTGCTGGATCATGGAAAAAGCAAAAGAGTTCCAGAAAAACATCTATTTCTGCTTTATTGACTATGCCAAAGCCTTTGACTATGTGGATCACAACAAACTGGAAAGTTCTTCAAGAGATGGAAATACCAAACCACCTTCCTTGTCTCCTGAGAAATCTGTATGCAGGTCAAGAAGCAACAGTTAGAACTGGACATGGAACAATGGCCTGGTTCAAAATTGGGAAAGGAATATGTCAGGGCTGTATATTTTCACCCTGCTTATTTAACTTCTATGCAGAGTACATCATGCAAAATGCCAGGCTGGATGAAGCACAAGCCGGAATCAAGTTTGCCGGGAGAAATATCAATAACCTCAGATATGCAGATGACACCACCCTTGTGGCAGAAACTGAAGAGGAACTAAAGAGCCTTTTGATGAAAGTGAAAGAGGAGAGTGAAAAAGCTGGCTTAAAACTTAATATGCAAAAAACGAAGATCATGGCATCTGGTCCCATCTCTTCATGGTATAAGATGGGGAAACAGTGGAAACAGTGACAGACTTTATCTTCTTGGGCTCCAAAATCACTTCAGATGGTGACTGCAGCCATGAAATTAAAAGACGCTTGCTCCTTAGAAGGAAAGTTATGACAAACTTAGATAGCATATTAAAAAGCAGAGACATTGCTTTGCCAACATAGGTCTGTCTAGTGAAAGCCATGATTTTTCTAGTAGTCATGAATGGATGTTAGAGTTGGACTATAAAGAAAGCTGGACGCCAAAGAATTGATGCTTTTGAACTGTGGTGTTGGAGAAGACTCTTGAGAGTCTGTTGGACTGCAAGGAGTTCTAACCAGTTCATCCTAAAGGAAATCAGTCCTGAATATTCATTGGAAGGACTGATGCTGAAGCTGAAGCTCCAATACTTTGGCCACCTGATGCAAAGAACTGACTCATTTGAAGAGATCCTGATGCTGGGAAAGATTGAAGGCAGGAGGAGAAGGGGATGACATAGGATGAGATGGTTGGATGGCATCACTGACTCGATTGACATGTGTTTGAGCAAGCTCCAGGAGTTGGTGACAGACAGGGAAGTCTGGTGTGGTACAGCCCATTGGGTGGCCAAGAGTCAGACATGACTGAGAGACTGAACTAAACTGATACTAGTTATGAACAATCTGAAAATGAACTTCAAAAAATTGTATTCAATAGCACAAAAAAGTAACACTTAGTGAAATTTAATAAATATAGGAAGAAATGTAAAAAAAATTGATACTTGTACATTGAAAAATATAAATCATTGTTGAAAGAAATTAAAGAAGACCTCAATAAGCAGAAGTCTGTGTCCATGGACTGGAAGACTCAATATTGTTGAACTGACAATGCTTTCCAAATTCATCGAAAGGCTTAAGACAATCCTTATAAAAATTCTTACTCTAATTCTAGAATTTTAAAAACTTACCCTAAAAGTAATTTGGAAGTACAGTTCTTTTAGAATAGTCAAAAAATTTTGAAAAATAAAAAGTTGAAGAACTTATACTTTCTGTACTTCAAAACTTACTACAGGGCTACAGTAATCAAGATAGTATAGTATTGGCATAAAATAGTCATGTAGATCAATAAATCAAAAATATCAAGTGTCTAGAAATAAACACATTTGCGTTCAATTGACTTTTGGCACATATACATCCAAGGCAATTTAATGAGGTAAATAGTATTTTTTTCAATAAATAGTGCAAGGACACTAGCTATCAAGAAAATGTACTAGGCATGCCGAAAGACACACAGAAAAACTGAAGAGATCAAGCAATCTTCAGAACCAGTCGTAGAAGGGATGTTGGAATTATCATACTGGGAATTTAAAACAACTGGATTAATGTTCTAAGGGCTCTAATAATAAAGTAGATAGCATGTAAGAATTGCTGGGCAATGCAAGTGGAGAGACAGAACTCCTAAGATAGAAAGAAACAAAATTGGTAGGCTGAGCATGGCTGAAGAAAGAATCTCTGTGCTAACTTACATATAAGGTTCTGAAAACCTTAATAGACACCTCATCAAAGAAGGTATACAGATGGCAAATAAGCATACAAAAATATGTTCCACATCATACACCATCAGGTAATACAAATTAGATACCAGTACACATCAGTTAGAATGGTGAAAACCCACACCACCAGATGCTGGAAAGGATGTGAAGCAAGAGAAACTCTCATACATTGCTAGTGGGAACGCAAAATGGTGCAGCCATCTTGGAAGATAGTTTGGCTGCTTCTTAAAAAAACAAACATACTTTTAGCATAAAATCCAACAATGGTACTCCTTGATATTTACCAAATGGGGTTGAAGACTTATGCCCCCCAACTCCTCCCCCCACAGCAGTCCCTCCCCCACAAAAAAAACCCTGCACATGGATGTTTATCACAGTTTCATTCATAATCGCCAAAAACTTGGAAGCACTGAAGATGTCCTTCATTAGATGAATGAATAAATAAACTATGGTGCATCAGATAATGAAATATTGTTCATGCTAAAAAGAATTTGATATCAAGCCATGAAAAAGCATTAACAACATTACATCCATAATTGATAAGTAAAAGATGCAATCTGAAAGAGGCTATACACTGGTTCCAAATATATGATTACGGAAAAGATGAAACTATGGACACAATAAGAAGATCAGTATTTGCTACGGATTCAGGGGAATAGGGTTGAATAGGCAAAACACAGAGAATTTTCAGGGCCGTGAAAATACTCTGGAGGAGACCATAATGGTAGATACATGTCATTATACATTTGCCTAAATGCATTGAATGTATAATACCAAAAGTGAAGCCTAATGTAAATGACAGGCTTGGGTGATTATGATGAGTCAGTATAGGTTCATCAGTGCTAACAAATGTACCAGTCCAGTGGGAGATACTGATAACAGGGAGGCTGTGCATAAGGGGGATGGGCAGAGGATATATAGGAAATCTCTGTACCTTCTCCTCAATTTTGCTGTTAACCAAAACTTTCTCTAAAATAAACTCTTTAGGAAAAAAAAAGTCCTGAATTTGAATATTGTTTACCTTATTCTTTCATATAACATATACAGAGCCAACATATTTTTTTATACCTTTGTGAGTTTGAATTGACTTCAACATTTTATTCTTGAACTTGGAAAGTGTTGAAATATCTCTGAGAGGTGTTTGGTTTTGTTTTTTAATATGACGACTTTTGCCAGTGTCTCTTCCTCTCAGACGTCTTCCTCATTTGTCAGTATCATTTTCCTCATTTATGTTGATAAATTCACCTTTACCAATTTCCCCTGGCTGCATACTTTGAGTCTCTTGTTAAGTGACTGTCAACATTCACATATGCAGCTGCTCTTCATTATCTTCACCTATATTGAACTTGAATTTCACTTTTGGTGTTAATACTTTCTATTTCTTCATGACACCCTCTTCTTTGTTGGCAAGTCTTTCTTTTGATTAGCCATTTTTCTAAGAGGTCATTTGAGTTTATCACTGAAAGACAACGCGGCAGTGCAGCTGTGTGCTTTGCTGTGTGTGCATGCACCAACTAACAGACAAGCAGCGACCAGCCAGTAACAGATTTTGAAAAGTAGGAATATGACTGACCACTGATTATGAAGTGCGTATGTTATTTGTGGAACAATTCATGGTCTGAAGAGCTAACGGCTTTACTTTATGCAGGTACAGTTAATATGACGTGGTAACAAAAACTTGAGCTTGCTCTTGAAGGGCACGGTATTATTTTATATATATATATATATATATATATACACACATATAACTATTATGTATGTTATATTACTATATTACAAATAAATGTATAAATATATAACTAAATAATCTTGGTTAATTGAAATTTGTGCAAAGCAAGGAGTTCACATATAGCATTGTGGATGCATAGAATCTGTTGCATATGTGTGTGTTCTTTGGCATATGTGTTCTATTTTTGAGCTGCTAAAACTTTAAAATGGTATCCTTTTATATGTTTCTAAGGAGACCCATTTCATTCATTTTCATTTAAGATAGTCTCTGCAATGGTTTTCTGACTAGTCAGTGGGGATTTTCGTCAGTAATTTCTTATATAGAAAAAGTTTGTAAGCTATTATTTTAAAAATATTATTATACAGTTTTGTTTCAGAAATATCAGAGCCCTCAACATGAAATTTAGATTATGTTAATTTTTGTTGAAGAGATATTGACAATATTTATATTTTTGGAGTAAAACATTTTAAGTTAATGAAACAAGAAGGACGTTTAAGAATTTTGAATTTATTTTATGCCATGTAGTAACTTAATGGAGAAAATAGCCTTCATATATCCATTTAGTTTGAAGGTTTAAAACTATGGTACTGTGACATCTTTTAAATTCAGTTAAGTTTATTCATCTAAGAATTCTGAATTGTGATTAAGAGTACTTGTGCAGCATAAACATTCCATTTGTATTTTAATTTCTTCAGAATTGTTCCCTTTGCTCATTTGAAAATCTAATCTTTTTCTTTATAGATAATTCAGTTTAATATGATCGTTACGTATTAAGCTGTATAGTTATTTTAAGTGTTTCATTTTTATTTAAAAAGTAACTACTCATAGCAAATTTACTAGCAGAAATTTTCTATACTTTTGTAAAATAACTTTAAAAATGTTTCTAGATATATTCCCAGTAGTGGGATTGCTGGGCCATGTGATAGTTCTATTTTTATTTTTTTGAGGAACCTCCATACTGTTCTTCACAGTGACAGTATCAACTTACATTCCCACCAACAGTGCAAGAAGGTTTCATTTTCTCCACACCCTCTCCAGCATTTATTGTTTGTAGATTTTTTGATGATGGCCAGGATGGGGTTGGGGTGGAAGGAAAGAACAAGAAGTAGCCAATGTATGTATACATATAGCTTCACTATGTTGTACAACATTGTAAAGCAAGTATATCCCAATTTTAAAAAATATCAGTGTTTCCCAAATAAAGGTGATCACCATGTGAAAAAAAAATGCTTCTACATTTCTGTGTTTTTCTGCTCTAACACTATAAAAGTGCTTTCCCCTGCTATGTGTTCTCATAGTTACCATAGACTCTATTATTTTTTACTCCATAGAGATGAGCTGATTATATAGTATTTTAGAAGGAGATACAGATACATGTGGCAAAGAAAAATTTAAGGCAATTAAAACAACAGAGCGCTCAAGGTCCAGAGTAGTACAGGTAATGAGCACTGTGGTTGTCTGGAGGAAGAGTGTTTCACACAGAGTGTAAGATCCTGAGGCGGAAACATGTTTAGTATATTGATGTAACAGAGGAGTCTAGAGATGAGCTGTGACATGGTGAGTAGTAGGAGATAAGGTCAGAGAGTAACAAAGGACCGGTTATCATAAAATCTTATAGACCATTGTAAGAACTTTGATTTCTACCCTGAGAGAACCGAGGAGCCATTGGAGGATTTGCAGAGGGGATAAATGATCTGACTCATTACAGGATCACTTTGATAGTTGCATTGAGAAAGGGAAACAAGAGCAGGGGTAGAGAAAACTGTTCAGTTCAGTTCAGTCGTTCAATCGTGTCCAACTCTTTGCGACCCTGTGGACTGCAGCAGGCTAGGCTTCCCTGTTCATCATCGATTCCCAGAGCTTGCTCAAACTCATGTCCATCAAGTCGGCGATGCCATCCAACCATCTCATCCTCTGAGAAAACTCTTAGGTGAGAAACAAGATTGACTTGGAGTAGGGAGGCAACAGTAGACATCTTAAGGAGTGATTAGATTTCATATATATTTTGAAAGTAAAAGCGATTAGATTTGCTAATTGATTAGACACAGAGTATGAAAGAAGAGATGAGCTGAGAATACTTCCAAGAGTTCTGACCTCAAGACTGTAGGGTGAGAAAGCTTTGGAGGAATGTAGGGAACTCAGTCTGAAGCATGTGAATTCTGAGATGATTATTAAACATTCAAATGATGAAGTCCAATAGATTGTTCGATTTAGGACTATGGAATACAGCCAAGGGGTTCAAGTGGAGATATTAATTACAGTTTCATTAGAGTAGGGGACATGTCCATCTTATTTATCCCAGTGTGCCCTCTTTCTATACAGCGTTAATACTTGCAAGGTGCTTAAGAAATACTTTCTGAGTGAGTGACTACAAGTATAGTGATTTGTGTGCTGGAAAGCTGAGCACCGAAGAATTGATGCTTTTGAACTGTGGTGTTGGAGAAGACTCTTGAGAGTCTCTTGGACTGCAAGGAGACCCAACCAGTCCACTCTAAAGGAGATCAGCCTTGGGTGTTCTTTGGAAGGAATGATGCTAAAGCTGAAACTCCAGTACTTTGGCCACCTCATGTGAAGAGCTGACTCATTGGAAAAGACTGATGCTGGGAGGGATTGGGGGCAGGAGGAAAAGGGGACGACAGAGGATGAGATGGCTGGATGGCATTACCAGCTCGATGGACATGAGTTTGGGTGAACTCTGGGAGCTGGTGATGGACAGGGAGGCCTGGCGTGCTGTGATTCATGGGGTCGCAAAGAGTCGGCCATGACTGAGCGACTGAACTGGACTGAACTGAACTGAACTGAAATGTTTAACCACAGTCTCTCTAAAGAAAAAAATAAACAGAACAAAGCAAAATTCATGATTTCTAGCATTTGCAGATTTCTGTGGTGCAAATATTCCTACTATGATTTCAGGCTACCGAAGTAACATCGCTGACAAAGTTGAGAAGAAATATGCACAGTTGATTCCCTCTAACAAGTAATAAAGCAGCTCCAGAACAAAACTAAGCCCTTTGTTGCTTAGTGATACAATCAGATACATATTTTCCTTACTTATAGGTATGGAAAATATAAGTAATCTTTGACACTTGGGCAGATTTGAAGGTAAAGAAATTCGTAGATGATAATACATACGAGCTCAAGATTGAGGACTTTAACAAATATTTAAAACCCTTTGTCATATACCAGACTGAATAATAGAAATACGGAGCTAATTTATCCCTGTATCTTTAGGCTGTCTTCTAAATTACTCCACACAGATGGGATATCTTTACATGATTCCTGAGAAAATAATTTCAATATATAAATTAATCGATTGTAATATTAACAATACTCTCTTGCAAGAGTGTCTTCATGATTTCTAAGTTACCCTAGAAAGTATGTTAAAAATGTTGCCATAAAACATTTATCAATAAAACATCTATACAAAGTTTAATCAAGTCATTATCTTCTTGAGTCCAAACTCTTTGGCTTGACTTTTTCAGAGTTATTATTAGGTTTTTAAACATTGTTTATTTATTTAATATTTAAAAAAATTTATAGTGGGCAAATATATCAAACATAAAATTTACTAGGTAACTATATCTAGGTGTACAGTTCAATGATACATTCACATTGTTGTGCAACCATCAGCGACATACATCTCCAGGACTTTAATTAACACTGTATTTTGTTTCATTAAAAGGAGCAGATTTTGTTGTAGATAATTAGAAAAGGAAAAGTATAAAAGATAATAAAATTACCCAAAGTCTCACCATTGAGAGCAAATCAAATCTACATCTACCTTATTGTACACATAGTATTATATCAGACTGTTAAATCCATTGTCTAACAATTTCTCAGATCCTGTTAAGTCTAAAATGGCTTTCAGATTCTGACTGTATGATGAAGTGGTGGGGCTGCAAATCCCAGTCGTATGTTTTGCAGCATTTGGTTAATGTACCAGTGAGCAAGCCTTAATTAGAATGGTTTATTCTCAGAGCAATGAAGCATAGGGAAGTAGGACAATCCCTCATCCTGAATGTATGGTTTAGAGCTGAGCCCCGGGGAGAGAGAGTTGCAAGTAGATGAAGGAACACTGGTCATTAAGAAATCGTTAATGGAGCGAAGCTTAGGGACAAGATAATTTCTCTGAATTCTTTATGGAACAAAAATAGACATCATAAAAATATCAGGCAGAGGGCAGTTTGTAACTTAAGACTTCTGCAGGTTTGGCTGCAATATGCCCGAAACAGCCACCGGGAAAGGGCATGGCTTATTTCAGACACACTATTATGCTCTGTACCAAAGTGTTGACATTGCTTTTTCTTCTCTCTCTCTCTCTGGCCAGGGCGGAGTAGGGAAAATGGAAATGTTAAAGAAGACTACTGATAAACTGTTATCAGACCTTTCTAGGGATTCTTTGAAATAACTGGAGACTAGTTGTCTTTGAAATAACTAGCAAGAAATGGTTTATAAGTAAAGGTTATGGGCTAAAAAGTGTTGGGTATGTTAATGTTAGCACATTTATATGTATGTGCCTAGAGACTTGATTGGGATTCCTTGGTGGCTCAGACGGTAAAGCATCTGCCCACAATGTGGGAGACCCGGATTCGATCCCTGGGTCAGGAATATTCCCTGGAGAAGGAAATGGCAACCTACTCCAGTACTCTTGCCTAGAAAATTCCATGGATGGAGGAGCCTGGAGGGCTACAGTACATGGGGTCGCAAAGAGTCGGACACAACTGCGCGACTTCACTTCACTTCAGAGACTTGATAAAATTGATGTTATATTCAAATGTAATTTCTAATTTGCTAGCTAAAATTTGATTTTTAAATGCTTCAACATTTATTTGCTCATTTCTTTTTCTTGGGGGTTTTAGCTGTTTTCAGTTCTTTGAATTTGGATTTGAAAAATATTTTTGAACTTGTTGGAAAATTGCACCCCTGCAATTTGACAATACAATCATATAAAATAATGACATTTTAAGCTATAAAAATTGGCAGTTAGTTACATATGGTTCAATCTAAAATCATGTGTAAAAATGTCATATTTACAACAAGATAGCAATATCTGTAGATTTTAATGGAAAAAGGTTGTATCTCATCACTTTAATTTTTATTTGATTACTTTTATGATTATTTTATTCAGTAGTCTGGATTGTGTGCTTACCATGTGCCAGCTAGTATGATAGATATAAGGATACAATAAGGGCTAAGCACAGAATAAATATATTTTAATAACCCTATAATGGTAAATTTAAAATGACACAATAATGTGATGCAATTTTAGTAAGTTTGAAGAAGTGAAGTGAAGTGAATTCGTTCAGTTGTGTCCAACTCTTTGCGACCCCGTGGACTGTAGCCCATCAAGCTCCTCCGTGGTATTCTCCAGGCAAGAATACTGGAGTGGGTTGCCATTTCATTCTCCAGGGGACCTTCCCGACCCAGGGATCGAACCCAGATTTCCCGCATTGCAGACAGACGCTTTAACCTCTGAGCCAATTAAAAATGTATCTTTATTTATGCATATGTATAATGTACTATGCAAGAGTTGTATATATATATATACACATACATATATATATAATACATACATGTGAGATAAATATATCACAAAAAATGAGAGTTAAAATGTGAACATCAAGATCATAGATTGGCTATATTTGGGGTGTAGGACAATTATGGATAAATTTAACTTTCTAATATGTATGTTTAATTTTTTCACTATGCCTGTATACTCGTTATAATTAATCAGGGGAAAATACATTTAAATAAAAGATTGGTATAGAGGATGGATCAGGATCAGAGATTGGGGACTGGAATGAGAATGATTTACAGAGCTTTTGCCATATGTTACAACTTTGAATTATTTGATTCTTAAGCTATATCCAAAATTCAGGTAAAAAGATACTTTTGGAGGAAATGCATTTTATCCTTTCTGGCAGTTTTTTCAATTCAACAAATCAGACCATCTGGAAATTGTGATCAGATAGAGTTTTTACAGCTTCATTCACTGAGTTTGCTCTGGGATATGCCTGGGCGACCCAGGCACTGAACCCACATTTCCTGCACCTCTTGCACTGGCAGGTGGATTCTTTACCATTCTGTACCACTGAGCCACCTGGGAAGCCCAGGCATATCCCAGAGCCTGGAGGGCTACAATCCATAGGATCGCAGAGTCGGACAAGACTGAACTACTGAGCACGACACCAGGTAGAGAAGAATGAAGAGATTGGTCAAGCGCTAGAATTAAAGACTGATAAAGGCATTTAAAAAAATTTACTGAAGTATTTATAGCCATAATATTTAAAGCCATGCCACCCCACTCCAGTACTCTTGCCTGGAAAATCCCATGGATAGAGGAGCCTGGTGGGCTGCAGTCCATGGGGTCGCTGAGAGTTGGACACGACTCAGTGACTTCACTTTCACTTTTCACTTTCATGCATTGGAGAAGGAAATGGCAACCCACTCCAGTGTTCTTGCCTGGAGAATCCCAGGGACGGCAGAGCCTGGTGGGCTGCCATCTATGGGGTCGCACAGAGTCGGACACGACTAAAGCGACTTAGCAGCAGCAGCAGCGTATTTAAAGCAATGGTAAAATTTACTGCAGTACATTTAGATAATTTGTTATCAGATTGAGGCCTCATGATTTATGATTACATATTTTCATCTGTCCCTAATAAATTTCAAAAGAAATCAAGGTTCTATGACAGTTTGCATAACAGTTAGCTCTATGAAGAGCAAATTTTAAAAAGTATGGTATACAAGGTAAAATTTTAATTTATTTGGATAAAAAGAAATTATTTCAGTTAGATTAAATATTTATTTCAATAATTATTTATGTCAGGTGTTCCTGGGTTTGAAGAATATAAATAATTTTTTGCTGTGTTTGTTAAGGCTTTTGGACTACTAAATAAAACACATTAAATTACTTCCTTAAGGTTTCCAGGTGAAAAAACAGTGACTGTCACTTAAAAAATATTTTAATTAATACTGGACTCTATGCTTTGAAATTGTCCTTTCAGTTCAGTTCAGTCACTCAGTCGTGTCCTACTGTTCGTGATCCCATGAATCGCAGCACGCCAGGCCTCCCTGTCCATCACCAACTCCCGGAGTTCACTCAAACTCACGTCCATCGAGTCGGTGATGCCATCCAGCCATCTCATCCTCTGTCGTCCCCTTCTCCTCCTGCCCCCAGTCCCTCCCAGCATCAGAGTCTTTTCCAATGAGTCAACTCTTCACATGAGGTGGCCAAAGTACTGGAGTTTCAGCTTTAGCATCATTCCTTCCAAAGAACACCCAGGGCTGATCTTCCTAGAATGGACTGGTTGGATCTCCTTGCAGTGCAAGGGACTCTCAAGAGTCTTCTCCAACACCACAGTTCAAAAGCATCAATTCTTCGGCGCTCAGCTTTCTTCACAGTCCAACTCTCACATCCATACATGACCACTGGAAAGACCATAGCTTTGACTAGACGGACCTTAGTTGTCCTTTACTATATATTAATAAGGGCTTCCCTCATAACTCAATTGGTAAAGAATCTGCCTGCAAAGCAGGAGACCCGGGTTCAATCCCTGGGTCAGGAAGATGCCCTGGAGAAGGAAGTGGCAACCCACTCCAGTATTCCTGCCTGGAGAATCCCATGGATAGAGGAGCCTAGCAAGCTACAGTCCATGGGGTCACAAGAATCGGACACGACTTAGGGACTAAACCACATATACTGATAAACTTTCCTAGAGTTTCTAACTTAACTTAAAAATGTGCTTAGAAAATGGAAGAAAATATTTTCTAATGTCCCTGTTTATCAAGTGGTATATACCATATACTTAAAAAGATAATATTTCTATTATATTAACTGTTCTATTAATAATTTTCTAACATCTCAGTTAAAATTCTAGCATTCTCCGTTAGAACTTAGGTAAATATATGTGAGATATTTTATATAGACATGTAAAATATATAGCATAGACAAGTGCTAAATTTTAATATTAACCTATAGTTATCACAACTAGTTAGGAGTTGTAAGAAAGTGTAGAAGTTAAGAACAGTAGGGTCCTGGAGTGGACTGCATGGTTTGAAGCGCTACTGCGTGATCCTGTGAGAGCCGAACATCTTTCAGATAAAAGCTGTGTTCAAATGTTACGTTTCAAAATGGCAAATTTCGGAAGGATAGTGGAGACAAACAGTGACTCTTCATTGGCACTAATTCCACTGTGTGCATGTGTGCGTGCGTGCGTGTGTGTGTGTGTGTGTGTGTGTGTGTGTGTGTAAAGATGGTGAAGTAGCCTTATAGGCAAGAAGGACTGTGTAGAACTTAAAGATGATGTTTTGGTCTATAGACCATATATAAGATTTGCAAGAATTTCTAACAAAGCAAATGGATAGGATGTTTCAGGATAAGATCAGAACCTGTGAACTCACATTCAAATCTTTAGTAAAATTATTAATTACATTAAAAATGTAAAGTTAGGAGTCAAGCAATTCTTCCAGTGCAGAATGAGTGCAAAACACTTAAAGGAAAACAGAGAGTTTTTATTCAAAATGTGTGACTGTTGGTTTGAGGTTTTCCATGTGTAAAATACAAATGTTCATTAGGGAGGATCTGCAATCCTTTTCCGGTCTAAGATTTCTGAGGTCAGAGGAGGTTGTAAGCGTTTTGCTACAGCTGAAGCAAAGCCATAAGTGCCTGGGTCAAAGCTGAAGTAGTTTTAAACCTCAGAAGATCTTTTTGATTTTAGGCAGACGGACACAAGGGCTCTAGTTGTGAAGCATCCATCTGCCAGTGCAGGAGACACAGAGATGCAAGGTCGGGAAGATCCCTTGGAGGAGGAAAGGGAAGCCCACTTCCGTATTCCTGCCTGGAAAATCCCATGGACAGAGAGGCTTTCAGGCTACAGCCCATGGGGTCACAAAGAGTCGGACACGACTGAGCACACACACGGAGAGGGATACAGTGAGTTCAATACATTTTTTATTTAGGCAGGGAAGACACAATTCAGTTTATGTTAAATGGGAATAGAGGGGCTTCCCAGGTAGCACTAGTGGTAAAGAACCCATCTGTCAATGCAGGAGACATAAGAGACATGGGTTCAATCCCCGGGTTGGGAAGATCCCCTGGAGGAGAGCATGGCAACCCACTCCAGTTTTCTTGCCTGGAGAATCCCATGGACAGAGGAGCCTGGTGGGCTACAGTCCATAGGTTCACAGAGTCCAACATGACTGAAGCAAATTAGCACAAGACAGCACATGGGAAATTATACTCAATATCCTGTAATAACCTATATTGGAATATAATCTAAGAAAAAAATGGGAATAGAAAACACTCACAATTCAATAAGCCAAGTGTTACTATCATAGTCTAAATGATGTAATCCTTTACCAATTAAGATCTAATTAGGGCTTATGTAATTTTATGGTTATTTCAATAAAGTTTTAATTATATTGGGAACTAAAATTTCTTCAAGCATATTGCACTGAATATGCCTCAGATTTTATTGCAAATTGTATGATCCTAAATTTTGAGTAGTTTTGGTAATTGAATAATGTTTTCTAGTAAGGAAATAGTAAAGTATAAGTAGTAAAACATTCATTGATTTCAAACCAGTGAATGTGATGAAATAGCATTACATTATCAATTAGAATAACTCCAATGTTATTTCAGATTTTATATAAATATTGGCAGAAAGTAACTGGGAAAATGACCTTTTTTTCCCCTCACAAATTTGAAACACTAAATGTTTTTCCCCTCACAGCCTTCACACACTAAATTTTCATCAAATTTCATAATGTATCATTAACATTTTAAGGACATTGTGAGAATCTTATAATCTGATATGCTAATGCATATCTCCTCCAGATTATAGCAAAGAATAAATCAAACCATAACAAAACTAAAGACAGATGCTCAAACCAAAGAAACATTCCTTTCTAGATCAGTGGAGCAAGATTAGAGGTGGTTTCACTTGTTTTCTAACTTGGAACTGACTTTGTTTCTTCTTCGTACTCACCTTTGTGCCTACAAAAATGAAGGAGTGAGATACTTGAAAACTAGAGATAGAGGGGAAAAGAAGACTGGCAGTTTCAGAGGCTTTAAAAAATGCGGTTTTGTGCTTACATATCCTAGTCAGTGGTAACTAACCACTGCTCCTTCGATTTAAACCCATGGGCCTGGCATTTGAAAATTGTTTCTAAAGCTTTATGCCTTCAATACCTTCAATTTCAAAACAATAAACACAGAGGATGGACTGATGGAAAAAAGTCATTTTATTCTTATTTTTTTTCATAATGGTGACTTAATGTAGTAAGAATTAATATTAAGCTCCATTTTATTTTCAAACACGTTTATTAATATAGAAAAAAGTATTCTTTCCTTTTCATGGATGAAAACATTGATACTTGAATTTAAAGTCACTTCACCTCCCCCACCCCCATCATCCTCATGCAAACTGCCAATCACAAAATGGAGACTAAAAGCTACTGGTGTGGTTCATTTTTAGCATAATATTGAATTAAAGTATAACCATCAGTAACAGGGCTTCCCTGATAGCTCAGCTGGCAAAGAATCTGTTTGCAACGCAGGAGACTCCAGTTCAGTTCCTGGATGGGGAAGATCCGCTGCAGAGGGGATAGGCTACCCACTCCAGTATTCTTGGGCTTCCTTTGTGGCTCAGCTGGTAAAGAATCTGCCTGCAATGTGGGAGACCTGGATTCAATCCCTGGGTTGGGAAGATCCCCTGGAGAAGGGAAAGGCTACCCACTCCAGTATTCTGGCCTGGAGAATTCCATAGACTGTATAGTCCATGGGGTCTCTAAGAGTCCAACCTGATTAAGTGACTTTCACTTTCACTAGTAACAGGTAGATATTTACCATTGTCTTAACACAGTCTGCATTGTCCATAATATTCAATATGAGGAAGCAAACACACACTGAAATTTCATAAACTGGATTATGAGAACAAATGTTGGATGTCTCTCCAGCTTCTTATAATTGCTTAAGAATCTCAAGATTCCCAAAGTAGATGGGGGAACATTCTAAAAGATGATCTTTAAACAGTTATCAAGTGGCATGCCTCATTTCCTAACCACTTAGTCTTTGGGGTTTTTCTTGTCTATCATCTGAATCAGTCAGGTACCATCTTCCAGGCACAGGGTTTGCCTAGCTCATGGTCTCCACAGATTACTGGAAGTGAAAGCCAACCTGAAGAACTGAACTGGAGAAACTGCTGGCTGATAGCAATCATTTGGAGGGAGCTTATTGCCTCTGTTGGATCCTCCACAACTGGGAGACCAAACCAGTGCTGGCCTTGGGGCAAGGATCAGGTACAGGATGGCTGGCACTAAGAATCAGCAAACCAGAGAGAGGAGGCGGGTAGGATTCATTTTTCTGACAGAATAGTGACTGACAGAGAGGAGGAAGCCCCCAAAGTACAAGTTAAAAGTCACATAATTTTTGTGGCAATTGTTTGAAGCCATTTGAGAAAATGTACTAGTGTTAAGTGTTTTTAGTTGAGTTTGTCCTACTTGGAAAGACAGGTTTTCCCATCTCTTTCATTCACCTTCTTCATTCCCTCTAGATGACCTCAATGGGGATTAGGGGTTTAGGGTAGGAGTGGGGAGGCCATAGAAACAGAACAAGTTCAGCCACTGATGGACCCATTTGTAAATGGGTTCAGCACCATCAGTGTTAGTCACTCAATCGTGTCCGACTCTGTGACCCCAAGGACTGTAGCCCTCCAGGCTCCTCTGTCCATGGAATTTTCCAGGCAAGAATATTGAAATGGGTTCCCATTTCCTTCTCCTGGGGATCTTCCCAACCCAGGAATCAAACCTGGGTCTCCTGCATTGCAGGCAGATGGTTCATTTTCTGAGCCACCAAGGTTAGTGACCTCCTTTGAGAACTTTCACCTAGTCCCTTTCCTTTCATCAGATCCATTTTGTCACCATTTCCTTTTAACCTTATCCCACTGCCCAGCTTCTCTGTCTGCCTCCTCCTCCTCCTCCTCCCTTCCTCCCAGTGTTCTCCTCACCTGTCCACCGAAATGGCTGTCATAGAGTAGATGCTGGCGAACACCGCTGTGATAGGAAAGAAGTTCTGGAAGCGACAGTAGTTGGCGCCGAAGTACCACTCGCTGTGCAGCGCATAGATGAAGTTGACCAAGGTGTTGAAGGCGGCCATGGAGGCGTCGGAGAAAGCCAAGTTCACGAGGAAGTAGTTGGTGACGGTCCTCATGCGCTTGTGGGCCAGGATGATCCAGATGACGATGAGATTCCCGAAGACGGCCACGGCCACCACCACGCCGTAGGCGAGGGACCAGAGCGCGATGCGCCAGGAGGGCTGCACAAACTGGTTGGTGATGTTAGACCGGGACTGCGAAGGCGCGGGGGAGGCCGCCGCCAGACCCAGCGGGGAGAAGGAAGCGGAAAGATTGCCGGCTTGGACGAGCAGTTGCAGCCACTCAGTCTCAGCCTCTCCCGCGGCTGCCCCAGTCTCGAGCGCGGCACTCGGGTTCCCGGTGTCCGCGCCGGCCATTCCTCTGTCCGTCCAGTTCGCGGCTACGGGGAGCGAGGCCATAGCGATGGGTGTGCAACCCGAGTCCCCTCGCTCACCCACCGTCAGCCCGGCCCGTCTCCCGCGAAGTTCTTCTCTGCCTCCCTGTCGCTTCGCTGCTGAGCGGACCTCAGCCCCGCCCCGAATCGAGATGAGAAGGTACCACAGCCCTTGCTGGTTGAGGGATGCTTTGACCCTGCAGGTGATGGGAGAAAGGAGGCGCTTTCTCCAAAAGCGACTTTGAGCATCTATCGGGCAGGAAGGATGAGACAGTCTGAAAAAAGTGATGTTAGGGACTGGCGCCAGCGGAGACCCTCCGGGAATCACTCCTGTTGGAGTTCCCCGGGCACCAGCTGAAGCGCTGAGGCTCAGGAGCCGCTGCGAGCTTTATAGTCTCTCACAGGGCTCTGCTTCGGTGACGTTGTGGGGGCCGCGGAGCTGACAACCCCTTCTTGGAAGACGACTGCGCTCCTTTCCTCCACCCCCGCCCTCTGGGTTTCATTCATCCGCTACTCGCTGGATCTTGGCGGGTTGACAGGCTCAAGGAAGGGCTGCACCTTCTTATATGTAATTAAAATCTTGACAAGACTGTTCTTCGTCTTTTAACTTCAAGATATTTTGCTGAGGTCCCTGCTTTCAGCTGTGTTGTGGACTTTTATTTTCTAAACCAATTAAACCATTCACCCCTAAGGCATAGGCAAGGTCCCAGAAGATTTTCTGGCAAGATCGCCTGTGGGTGCAGTTAGCTGAGGACTGTGAGAACCACTCGCTTTGTTCCACTGGCTTTTGGAATTTCACTCGAATTTCTGCTTGTGTGTTTCTGTTCTCCCTTCTCAGATCCCGTTGCTTTTCCTGCTTCCCAAATCCACCCATTCCCTCTCTTCCTGTAATCTCAGTCACCAGAAATTTGTCCCCTCCTCTCTCCTAACCCCCAGGCAGAGAGAGACTTTGGCCCAGAGGATTCTTCTCAGGTTGGAATGCCGTAACATACTGAGGGTAAATCAGAAATATCGAGATGTAGGTCTTCTTGAAACACAAGGACAAGACTTAAATTTCTCTGGGATGAATGTATCCTATGAACAATCTACATAAGTACACAGGGCTATAGGGTTTTGAACATTTGGAGCCTTGGCTTTTAGGGCCTGATCATGTGGATACACTGATGAGAATGAGACAAATGAGCTTTGGCTGACAGCAGGTGAGCTGGAGTGTTCTGTGGAGTGTGGGCTGGAGTCTGTGCTTAGGTGGATCTCACCAGCCATTTATTAGGATGTTCCAGAGCCAAGACTCTTTTATATTAGTCTCTTGTGGAAGGGATTTAGGGTTACACGTATTTTAGCAATCTCCCCAAAACGCTTGAAATCTTTTTCCTCCTATTTGAGCTTTTTTTTCCCCAACTTGAACTCCTTGTGCCTTGATTTCTTCACTTGAAAGTGAAGATTTTTTTTTTTTAATCTAAATTTCAGGGTAAACAGGGGGGATGACAACAGCCTTTCAACAACACCAAGCAGGAGAGAGACCTCAATAAATGTTAGTGCCCTTCTCTCTTGTTACAATATGCATTACAGCCAAACAATTTCAGATAAGATGTATTGGAGAGCAAGTTTGATTTGCTTCAAGAGAACATAGCTTGTGATTTGTGAACACTATTCTTTAGTATAAGTACCTATTCCTTAAAAACCCTAATTATTGCATATATGGACTTAGGGTGATGAATAATATTCTCTTTCTTATAGTTTTTATGACAAAAAGTTAGTCTATAGAAATAAATTTGAGGCACCCTAATAATAATTCTATGGACACAACACTGCTTCAAAATAAATGCATGCTAAAAATGATAATTATTAAAGGTTATTGTTTTCTATTTCTTCCCAGAAAGACCTGAGAAACGTGATAAATCATAAGTTAACAGATTTCATACTTCCTGCTAATTAATTCTAAATTAAATTGTTTTCTTTTGAAAGGCAAATTACTTCTCTCTGTCAATTTACCATCTTGAAATTACTTAAGTTAAAATGAAAGTCTTCCTTCCCTAATGAAATTAAGGAAGAATATTTTTTAAAGTTCTTTCATATGACACACACCATTTATCAAGATTATGAAATGGACCATGTTGTGGTTTGGTAATTATAACTTTAAATATTTGATCAAAATATGCATAAAAGTTACTTATTTGTGTAAAAATGTATTCAGTTTACACTACTGTTTTACTTATCTGTAAGTGTTAGTTGCTTTAGTCGTGTCCAACTCTTTGCAACCCCATGGGCTTTCCCAGGCAAGAATACTGGATTGGGTTACCATTTCCTTCTACAGTTACTTATCCATACAGATCATCATAAGTCTGTAATTTTGTCCTCATTGTACTTACACAATAGTAGAAGTGATATGACAGAAAATGATTGGCAATGGAATTAGGAGAAGATACAATAAAAGGCATTTAAAAAGTTGTTTTCTTTCAGAAGAAGAGAGGGATCCAGGTCATAGCTTTCCTTTTAGATCTGCCTTATATGGAAAGACTTTCCTTGTGTCCCAGTAGAGTAGTTATTGTTCATACATTGCTTCAATCATTCCTTCAACGTGTATTGAGTGTACTTCTTTTCAGTTCAGTTCAGTCGCTCAGTTGTGTCCGACTCTTTGTGACCCCATGAATTGCAACATGCCAGGCTTCCCTGTCCATTAGCAACTCTCAGAATCCACTCAAACTCACGTTCATCGAGTCGGTGATGCCATCCAGCCATCTCATCCTCTGTCGTCCCCTTCTCCTCCTGCCCCCAATCCCTCCCAGCATCAGGGTCTTTTGCAATGAGTCAACTCTTCGCATGAGGTGGCCAAAGTACTGGAGTTTCAGCTTTAGCATCAGTCCTTCCAAAGGACACCCAGGACCGATCTCCTTTAGAATGGACTGGTTGGATCTCCTTGAGTCTTCTCTAACACCGCAGTTCAAAAGCATCAATTGTTCGGCACTCAGCTTTCTTCACAGTCCAACTCTCACATCCATACATGACCACTGGAAAAACCATAGCCTTGACTAGATGGACCTTTATTGGCAAAGTAATGTCTCTGCTTTTCAATATGTTATCTAAGTCGGTCATAACTTTTCTTCCAAGGAGTAAGCGTCTTTTAATTTCATGGCTGCAATCACCAACTGCAATGATTTTGGAGCTCCCCAAAATAAAGTCTGACACTGTTTCCACTGTTTCCCCATTTGTTCCCATGAAGTGATGGGACCAGATGCCATGATCTTTGGTTTCTGAACGTTGAGCTTTAAGCCAACTGTTTCACTCTCCTCTTTCACTTTCATCAGGAGGCTTTTTAGTTCCTTTTCACTTTCTGCCATAAGGGTGGTGTCATCTGCATATCTGAGATTATTGATATTTCTCCCGGCAAACTTGATTCCGGCTTGTGCTTCTTCCAGCCCAGTGTTTCTCATGATGTACTCTACATATAAGTTAAATAAGCAGGGTGACAGTATACAGCCTTTTCTTACTCCTTTCCCAATTTGGAACCAGTCTGTTGCTCCATGTCCAGTTCTAACTGTTGCTTCCTGACCTGAATACAGGTTTCTCAAGAGGCAGGTCAGGTGGTCTGATATTCCCATCTCTTTCAGAATTTTCCACAGTTTCTTGTGATCCACATAGTCAAAGGCTTTGGCATAGTCAATAAAGCAGAAATAGATATTTTTCTGGAACTCTCTTGGTTTTTCCATGATCCAGAGGATGTTGGCAATTTGATCTCTGGTTCCTCTGCCTTTTCTAAAACCAGCTTGAACATCTGGAAGTTCATGGTTCACGTATTGCTGAAGCCTGTCTTGGAGAATTTTGTGCATTAATTTATTAGCATGTGAGATGAGTGCAGTTGTACGGTAGTTTGAGAATTCTTTGGCATTGCTTTTCTTTGGGATTGGAATGAAAACTGACCTTTTCCAGTCCTGTGGCCACTGCTGAGGTTTCCAAATTTGCTGGCATATTGAGTGCAGCACTTTCACAGCAACATCTTTCAGGATTTGAAATAGCTCAACTGGAATTCCGTCACCTCCCCTAGCTTTGTTTGTAGTGATGCTTTCCAAGGCCCACTTGACTTCACATTCCAGAATGTCTGGCTCTAGGTGAGTGATCACACCATCATGATTATCTTGGTCATGAAGATTTTTTTGTACAGTTCTTCTGTGTATTCTTGCCACCTCTTCTTAATATCTTCTGCTTCTGTTAGGTCCATACCATTTCTGTCCTTTATCGAGCCCATCTTTGCATGAAATGTTCCCTTGGTATCTCTAATTTTCCTGAAGAGATCTCTAGTCTTTCCCATCCTGTTGTTTTCCTCTATTTCTTTGCATTGATTGCTGAGGAAGACTTTCTTATCTCTTCTTTCCATCTTTGGAACTCTGCATTCAGATGCTTATATCTTTCCTTTTCTCCTTTGCTTTTTGCTTCTCTTCTTTTCACAGCTATTTGTAAGGCCTCCCCAGACAGCCATTTTGCTTGTTTGCATTTCTTTTCCATGGGGATGGTCTTGATCCCTGTCTCCTGTACAATGTCACAAACCTCCATCCATAGTTCATCAGGCATCAGATCTAGACCCTTAAATCTATTTCTCACTTCCACTGTATAATCATAAGGGATTTGATTTAGGTCATACCTGAATGTTCTAGTGATTTTCCCTACTTTCTTCAATTTAAGTCTGAATTTGGCAATAAGGAGTTCATAATCTGAGCCACAGTCAGCTCGTGGTCTTGTTTTTGCTGACTGTATAGAGCTTCTCCATTTTTGGCTGCAAAGAATATAATCAGTCTGGTTTCCATGTTGATCATCTGGTGATGTCCATACGTAGAGTCTTTTCTTGTGTTGTTGGAAAAGGGTGTTTGCTATGACCAGTGTGTTCTCCTGGCTTCTTTCCAGAAGCTATACCAAATACTAGGGATATAGCAGTGAAACAACTAGATACGAACCCTGTCTTCACAGAACCTGCAGTCTAATAGTATTTTTGACTTTGAGGTGAGAATCATGAGTAATAGAATGGAAAGGCACAGAGACCAATGGAACTATGTCACCAAGGAGGTGGATGTTGTGCCCACTGGATTCTTTTAACTTTGCCTAAAACTTTTCTTTGTGAGGATAAATTGAAGTGCTAAAATAAAGATAAACTTAGCAGAAGCTTATGCCTTGAAAAATAGGAAGGCTTAGGGGATAATGGTTAAGGAGAAGGTTTTCCAACTAAGAGAATTTGTTGAATAATCTGGCTATCATAGCTCCAGAATCTGAATCCTGCCCTTATCTGAGCCCACTCTGCTGATATCCTAATTCTTCCTCATCCTCTTTCCCTTACCTGAAGAACTCCAAAAGTCTTAGCCTTGAACTACCAAGGAAAGTGGCAAAGAGGCCAAGATACACCTTCTAACACACTAGAAGGTGAGTTAGAGAGGTATCCAATTCTCCCACACCTAGAACCTGGAAGTATGTTTGAGTATGTGCCTAGGGAAATATCTGAGGATCCTGGGAAGTAAGCCAAGCATGGTACTGTAGGAGACATTAATAGGTTTTAGATTTAGGGTGTAAATCTTGGTTTGATTGAATAAATGTAATACAAATTATGATCATTTATGTGACTACTTATAGTTTGTTCCTAATAACCAAGAAATGTTTGCCTATTTTACTGTGTATAATACATTACATTTTTCCAAATTGTATTTACTCTCCATATTTTTATTTATAATACTTACTGGTGATGTACCCCATTAATTTGCTAACAATTTATATTAATAGAATGGATCCTGGCCATGTATTATTTTTTTCCTCTCTTACAACTCAAGGAAACAATATGGCGTATTTCATGCTTATATTTTTATTTTTAACAGGCCTCCCCAAAGTAAACATTTCAGGATAGAGTTTCAGGTACTGTTGCTGGCTAGTGAAGGAGTTATTTTCAGAAAGGAAAGGTTGTCAAATTTCCAGATTTCTGTCTCTGACAATAATCTTTTTGACAGTTCTCCAGCACTTTTAGTTTCAATATGTTCATTATTCCACATTATATTGAGATATTCTTTTTCATCAGTATCATTTCCTGATAAGCCTACTCTTTGACACTTGTTTTACTGGTTTCCCTTTATTATTTCATTGCACCTGCTTTGCAATTACACTGGGTCATTTCCACCTTCTGAGTTTTGGGCTCCTAAAATCAGACGTCTCAGTATTGCTGGCAACCCACCAATTAATCAATAGTAGATCATCTCCAGTTAATTGTGCAGACAGCTACTCAGCAATATTTGCTGTCTACCAGACACCTTTCCATGTGGGTCTCTGATCGGTTCCCAGCCATTCTTCAATTCTCTTTCTTCTCCATCTCCCTCTTTGGGTTTAACAAATTATGTTGTTTCCAAAGTATCTGACAGAAGAATTTCACATTTCTGTGCATTCCATCCATCTTTAAGGAATTTATTGTCTCTGTGAAAGTGGTTTATCTTCTTTCATCTGTGCTATGTGTTCTTTCAACAATTCCTATCCTCTCTCTCTTAAACACTTACTTTTCTTGAAGATTGAGGCATATTTAAGAATCTATATTAAATAGCCCTTTTCCTGATTACATTCCATTTTGGTTACCACTGTTCTCTCTATTCTTTTGTTTCTAGATGAAATTTTTAAACAAATATCTAAATTTAATATTTCCACTTCATCACTCACCATATCTATAGGTATGAAAATACTTAATACTGTTGTGTCAGTTCAGTTCAGTTCAGTTGCTCAGTCGTGTCCAACTCTTTGCGAACTGCATGTTAAACAAGTTTCCACTTTCCATCCTTAACTTGATCTCTCTGCAGCATTAGCGTTTGACATTTGCATTAGCTTCTTAGGGCTGTCGTAACACATCACCACAACCAGAATGGCCTACAACAGCACTTATTTTCTCACAGTTTGAGAGGTTAGAAATCTGAAATCAGGACGTGAACAAGGTCTTTTTTTTCTTCCGGAAGCTCTGAGGGAGAATATGTTCCATGTCTCTCTCCTAGTATCTGTTGGTTGTTGTCAACCTTCAGTGTTTCTGGGTTTGTAGATGTATTACTCCAATCTCCGCCTGTCATCACATGATAAACTTGTATGTCTTTATATCACATCCCTATATGTTGTTCTGTGTCCAAATCATCCTTTTCTTATAAAGACATTAGTCATTGGCCTAAGGGCAACCTCAAGCCATCATACCTCATCTTAATTTGCTTACATCTGCAAAGACCCTATTTCCAAACAATGTCTTCACCTGTATAAATATATTCATTTTAACCCAACATGCCCCAAAGTTTTACCTATTCCAATGTCAAGTCCAAAATCTTATTAAATATTAACTCAAAAAGCTCCAAATTTTATCATTATCAGAAATGCATAAGATTCCATGTATAGTCTGTCATGCAGCAAAATTCCTCTCCATTTATGGATCTTTGAAACTAGAAAGCAAGTGATCTGTTTTTAAGATACAGTGGTGGGGGCTTCCATAGTGGCTCAGTGGTAAAGAGTCTGCCTGCCAGTGGGATGGGTTTGGTCTCTGGTCTGGGAAGAATCCACAAGCTACGAATCAGCTGTCACTGTGCCAAAACTACTGAGTCTGTGCTGTAGAGCCCAAGATCGCAACTGCTGAGCCCACACGCCACAGCTGCTGAAGCCCGTGTGCCCAGAGCCTGTGCTCTGCAACCAGGGAGAAGCCACTGCAGTGAGAGAAGCCTGGGCACCGCAACTACAGACTGGTCCCTGGTTCAGTTCAGTTCAGTTGAGTCGCTCAGTTGTGTCTGACTCTTTGTGACCCCATGAATCGCAGCACGCCAGGCCTCCCTGTCCATCACCAACTCCCGGAGTTCACTCAGACTCACGTCCATTGAGTCCGTGATGCCATCCAGCCATCTCATCCTCTGTCGTCCCCTTCTCCTCCTGCCCTCAATCCCTCCCAGCATCAGAGTCTTTTCCAATGAGTCAACTCTTCACATGAGGTGGCCAAAGTACTGGAGTTTCAGCTTTAGCATCATTCCTTCCAAAGAAATCCCAGGGCTGATCTCCTTCAGAATGGACTGGTTGGATCTCCTTGCAGTCCAGGGGACTCTCGAGAGTCTTATCCAGCACCACAGTTCCAAAGCATCAATTCTTCGGCACTCAACTTTCTTCACAGTCCAACTTTCACATCCATACATGACCACAGGAAAAACCATAGCCTTGACCAGATGGACCTTTGTTGCCAAAATAATGTCTCTGCTTTTGAATATGCTATCTAGGTTGGTCATAACTTTTCTTCCAAGGAGTAAGCGTCTTTAAATTTCATGGCTGCAGTCACCATTTGCAGTGATTTTTGAGCCCCCAAAAATAAAGTCCCTGGTTACCACACTAAAAGAAGACTCGTGTAGCAGTGAAGACCATTACAGCCCCAAATACATAATTATTTAAAAAACACAATGGTGGGGCAAGCATGAAATAGGCATTCCCCTCCGAAAAGGGAGATAATGGAAGGAATTAAGGAATCACAGTTTTAAAGAAAATTCACAATCAAGCAAGGCAAAATCCATTAGATATAAGGCATGAAAATTACTTTCGGTTGCTTGATGCTTTGTCCTCTGGGTCTGCAGATTCCATCGGTCCTTGCTTCTGGGTCAACCAAGGCCCTATTTGTTCCTGCCTTGGGCTCTTAGTGGTAGTCCTGCCATTTTAGCTTGAGGTTTTCCCATCCTGCGGGCCCAAGGAGTGGGTAGCCCTGTCCTCTAGAAATGAGAAGGTGCCATTTTGCTGACCACTCAACCAGCAGGATGGTTGAGTGATGTTTCTTTCCTTTTCTGGAAAGACAACACCCATTTACAGTCTCATATCTCTACTAGTTTATTTCTTGTTTCCTACCAACAGAATTTCAAAAGTCCAAATGCCTTTCTTCATTTCATCCTGTCTCTCTCTGCTTCAGTCCAAGATGGCAGTGTTTCTTCTAAGATGACTGTTTGGATTCATCACATGCCTAATCTTCTCAGAAGTTTGTCCAGCCACACTCTTGGTGTTTTCTCCAAAGCACAGTATTCTCATTTTTTACCATATGGACAGGCTGAGAATTTTATAAAATTCTCAAGTTTTCTAGCTCCTTGTTGCTTAGCAGGGCTTTCTCCAAGTTAACACTTGCATTTTATTACAAGTAGCAAGTAGAAACCAAGCCTGAACTTCCATGCTTTTTTTGGAAATCTCCTCAGATAAATATCCAAGTTTGTCGGTTACAAGTTCTATGCTCCACTCAAAAGCAAATTTCCATTCAGTCAAGTTTATAACAAACAACAAACTGGAAACTTTCCTCCAATTTTCAGTAACTTATTCCTTATTTTCTTCTGAGATCTCATCAGAATCACCTTGTACAATCATATTTCTTTTCTTTCTTTCTTTCTTTTTTTTTTTTTTTTTTTACCATTTTTGAAGTCTTTACTGAATTTGTTACAATATTGCTTCTATTTTTGTGTTTATGTTTTTTTGGCCAAGAGGCATGTGGGATCTTAGCTTCCAGACCAGGGATTGAAATGCCGCCTATATTTGAAGGTGAAGTGGTAACTACTGGACCGTCAAGGAAGTCTCTTCAACCATATTTCTAACAGTCTCTTCAAAGCAATCTAGGTTTTTACTACCATATACCTCAAAATTTCCTGAAAAAGAGAATGGCAACCCACTCCAGTATTCTTGCCTAGAGAATTCCATGGACAGAGGAGCCTGGTGGGCTATAGCTCATAAAGTCACAGACACGACTGAATGACTAACATACACACACACACACACACACACACACACACACATCCCTCAAAAAACTTCTACACACACATCCCTCAAAATTCTTCCAGCCTCTATCTATCACCCAATTTCAAAGCCAATTTCACATTTTAAAATATTTCTTATAGCTGCACCACACTTTCTCACAAAGTAACCTAAAGCATTATCATTAATTTCTTCATTCTTAACTTCCTCTCCTTCTGTGAGGCTGTGGAACAACTATTTGCTGCTTTCTCCTTCCTCCCTACATCCAAACAATATGTAAAGGCTTTACTTCCTCTGACTACCATGTATTTTTGGTGTTTTCAAGGATTACTGTCCTGATCCTTTGCTTGTGTTTCTCTGTTTACTCTCCCTGAGATATCTACCTTATGCAAATACAAGTCTTTGCTGCCATTAGTCATGGTGTCTACCAAACCTACTTTCCCATGCTTGTATACTCAGCTACCTACTGGACATATCCCTTCAGATGGTCTACAACCACTTCAGACTCTTCAGTACCCAAATTGAACTCATCTTTAAGGTCTTAATCCCATTCTTTCCATTTTTCCCATGTTGATGAGGAAATAAATCTGGCTGAATTTAATTTTTCAAAGTAGAAACTGGGAAATTATTCTAGATTTCTTTGCATTTCTCTTTCTCCCCTTATTCCACAAATTCAATCACTTAGTGACTCCAGTATAATGGATTCAGCATTCCTAGGAGTTCTTACATCCATGGAATAATAGAGATTGAAAGACTGAAAGTATCCACTGGTGGATTCCTATTTTCAATCTTATTATTTCTTCTGTGGATTCTGTGACAGACTCAATAATGGATAACTCTAGTGAATGGATCACTGCTGATTTTAGTTAATACTCTTCCTGTCAACTATTTTTTACAATGGTTTAGAGAGATCTTTCTAAACATAAATTAGATCAATCATTTCCCTGCTAAAGTCTTTCAGTGGAAAGCAACAAGACTCTTTATTATTGGGGTCCTGTTTGATTCTTCAACTTCACCTTTTACTTCTCCCTTGCACGGCTCCTATCTTTAACTATCTAAAGAGAGAAAGAAAGAGAAGTTGCTCAGTCGTGTCCGACTCTTTGCCGTGACTGAACAACTTCTCTTTCTTTCTCTCTTTAGATAGTTAAAGAGAAGAGCCGTGCAAGGGAGAAGTGAAAGGTGAAGCTGAAGAAGCAAACAGGAACCCAATAATATCTTATTCTTTTACACATCATGTTTCCCCAGTCCCAGCCTCTCCCCCAGAATATTTCTTCCCTTTCTGTACTTTATCACCTATTCTTTAGATTTCATTTAGATTATTTTGAAGAGGCTTCCTGTGATGGAGGCAGTCCACCACATTACCCTTGTTCATGTCATTAGCTTGCCTTTTTTCACAGGATCCTGTAATTACTGATTTACCTGGATGTCTTCCCAACTAAACTATGAAACATTCAAGAGCCAAGCATGCACTCTGTTCAGCAGGTAGCTTAGAACCTATAACAAGTGTATGTTAATGGAATAACAATGCTGAACAGGCCAGTTCTTTATATATATAATATGAAAGTAACAACCCTAAATTGGACATTGAATTATTTAGGAGCATATTTGACTTCTAAAAATGTGACCTTTCAGAAATAAAGTTTTATTTTATTGGGTTTGTTATTTATAGGTGAAATTTATTTTGCATTGAAAATGGTAATTTTAGAAGTTAATTTGTGTAGTAAATGATGTTAGGAAGAAATAATTGTTTTATTCAGGAAGATACACTATGACATTTTACATAAGAAATGATACACTGGCCTTTTCCCCTTATCCCAGAGACCTTGAGGTTAATACTGTCTGCCATTATTACTATATTTATAGAAGATCATATTAGATTTTATTTTTATAATAAGTTCATAATTGTCTCAAGATATATATTCATGTGTGCTTAATCAAATAGCATAGTTTTATTAATTCATTCAGTTTATATGCACACACACAGGGTATTCAAATACCACATTCATTCCTTGTAACAAAATATCATATTCACAAAATTTTAGTTTTTGTCCCCTTTTCATATAAAATATATTGAAAATGAGAATTTTCTTCTGAGTAAGTTCATTAGAAACATTGAAATATTTGATTATATATCAAATACTGAAATATCCTCTAATAGCATATTAATAAAAATAAATAATATGTGACCAAAATTACTGATTCAATTTATCACTGTTATTGGTAACATCATCAATTCTTTTGTATATTTACCCTGTTAAATATCAGGCAAAGAAACGCAATACAGACATGTATAGTTTACATTTCAAGCAATAAATTTGAGAAAACTTTGGCTTTGCATATTAAGTCAACTGAGAAAGTTTTGTAAAATCTCAATAAAGAAAAAGTATATAGTTCCACTATACTGGTTGGGAATGTAAGAAATTAAGTTTGGAAGTCCAGTTGGTTTCCCAGAATCTACAAATGAATCACTTGTGGAAAAGAGATAGTAATAGTTTATGATACATGAATCAGAGAACTATGTTAATTTTAATAATTAATTTTCCTTGAAAATGTACTATTTTCATAAAAGAGAAACTCAATCTTTCTTATTTTGTTTATTTTTGTCATTTTGTATTATGATTCAGTTCTATGTTCATATTATGTGGAGTGAATTTCCACATAATATGAACATAATGAATGAATCATGCATAGAGTTACTTCTTTTTCTGCTGCTTTTATATAAAAAACAATGACCCATATAGCTTAGGTAAAAAGAATAGTGAGATCTTTGCCACATGAGAAAATACTCTGGAAGCATAACTCTCATTTTTGGAGTATCTATGGTTTAAAGACTGGGGCCATGGAGGGGAGCATATGGATATGAGCCATAGTGAGACTCAGAAGTGACTGATATCCTCATTATCAATGTTTTTAACCATCCACATGCACAACATAATCACAGATTACATGAGGATTAGCTCTTACAGTTTGAAGAGAAAGTCATATTATTGAATCCTCTATCCTTGAGAATCCTCTATATCACTTATATAGTATAATATGTACACACACCATATTTCCTAAGGGTTAATATAGATGGTCTTCAGGCTGGAATATATTGTTGCTTCTTCAGTTTAGCACATGATAAAGTATTAGATTGTGTTTAGAGTCCTGCTGCTGCTGCTGCTAAGTTGCTTCAGTTGTGTCCGACTCTGTGCGACCCCATAGATGGCAGCCCACCAGGCTCCTCCATCCCTGGGATTCTCTAGGCAAGAATACTGGAGTGGGTTTCCATTTCCTTCTCCAGTGCATGAAAGTGAAAAGTCAAAGTGAAGTTGGCTCAGTTGTGTGCGACTCTTAGCGACCCCATGGACTGCAGCCCACCAGGCTCCTCCATCCATGGGATTTTCCAGGCAAGAGTACTGGAGTGGGGGTGCCATTGCCTTCTCCACATTTAGTGTCCAGATGGTATAAAATGCACATTTAAACACTAGAATCACACTTATTTGTACAAAACCTTTATACAGAGAGTTGAGAATGACTGAATAGAAGATTCATGTCTCCCGGCCCTCTTCTCCCTGGGATTATGCTAAATGAAAGAAATGAGAAATGTATTATATGAATAATGCAAATTATTTCTCTCTTTCCTTTCTTTTCTCCCTACCTCTCATTCCCATTTTTATATTCTTTATTTTCCAAGTGTATCTATTGGAGTCTTAGAAAATTAAATGCATATACAATGTAATTCCATAGAGTTATATAGTGATGATAATTTTGCCACCTGCATTTTTACTCTCAAGTAATTTGGAGATGATTTCCCAAAGAAATAAAGAACATTTTCATACAAATGAGTTACAAAATAATTGTAGTAACATTAGAATTTGTTTATTTTTGTGTAAGGGGAGAAAGTGTTCTATCAAGTAAGTATAAGGTGATAAGTTAGACATCTGTTGATTATCTGCAGATACTGGGATTTCCCGTATTGATTCAGGAGATACAGGTGACATAATAAGAAAAAAAATTAATCTTTCAAAACCGTTAAAGTACATATTTTTCTAAATTTAAGAACTGCTGAATTTGAGGAGGAGTAGTTAGTTGAACTTCCCTGATAGCTCAGTTAGTAAAGAATCCACCCGCAATGCAGGAGACCCTGGTTCAATTCCTGGGTCAGGAAGATCCCCTGGAGAAAAGATAGGTTACCCACTCCAGTTTTCTTGGGCTTCCCTTGAGCTCAGCTGGTAAAGAATCCACTTGCAATGTGGGAGACCTGGGTTGGGAAGATCCCCTGGAGAAGGGAAAGGCTACCCACTCTAGTATTCTGGCCTGGAGAATTCCATAGACTGTATAGTCCACGGGGTCGCAAAGAGTGAGACGTGACTGAGCGACTTTCACTTTCAGTGGAATAACCCAGCTTCTTTTTAATCCTCAAAATGAGAGCTCCTTGGAGAGCTCCTACCTGGTAATTGAATCAGAGTTAATCAGTACAATTATAGGATTTCGTGATTGGTATATAATTTCTGTGCCACACATTCATTTACTATCATTTAAAGGGAGAATTGCAAATTATTAGGTACAGGAGGGGCTGATATCTTTATTCACATATGGTTGGCATAATTTTTCATTTGAAATATGATCACTGCATTAGCTCCACAAAATGGAAGTATATTAAAGAGAAAATAGGTCAAATTTACTCATAGTAGTGCATGAAATTTTCTGGATACACATTTATTCTGAAATGTTCTTAGTGGTCTAAGAAGATTTCTAAGAACATAATCTATAAACAAATCAACATTTGACATGGTTTAATCTAAACATGGTTTAGATTAAAAATTCATATATAACATTTTCTCAGGTATAAATTATATATTAAAAAAAAATTATTTACTTTTGGCTGTGCTAGGTGTTCGTTGCTACGTGGACTTTCTCTAGTTCCGGAAGAGTGGGGGCTACTTTCTAGCTGTGGTGTGTGGGCTCCTCATTGCAGTGGCTTCTATTGTGGAGTACAGGATCTAGGGCTCCTGGGCTGCAGTAGTCGATGTACATGGGTTCAGAGATTTTGGTTGCCAGGCTCTAGAGCACAGGCTCAACAGTTGTGGCATACAGGCTTAGCTGCTCTGCATACGGTGCATCTTCCCAGACGAGGGGTTGAGCCTGTGTCTCCTGCGTTGGCAGGCAGATTCTTTACCTGTGCAGCACCTGGAAAGCCCCACCTAACTGGTATGGGAATATAAATTAAATGCAAATTAATTGTAAATAATTTAAAAACATGTTCCCCTTTATTTTCTTTTTCATTCTGTTAGCTTTTAAGAAATATCGGTGCATATTTATTTATTTTTTTTGGTCTCACCTTATTTTCCACCCTTTGTGTGATGTAAAACTAGATTAGCCTCTTCCAGTGACTTCCCAATTAAACTGAGGCCAGAGAGTAGGTGAGTAAGACTATAGATTTTCCTGTTGAAACATCTGGAATTCAATCCTGGTCCTGCTAGTTCAGTCTCAAATTACCTCTCTCACTTTTCCCACTCATAGAGATGTTAATAACAATTTTGGCATTCTTAAAAGCTACTTATGAAAAAACAAAATTACATTTAAAAAAACAAAGTTGCATTTTAGAAAACAATGGCAGGAGGAAATACTAGTGACACCTCTTCATTTCAATTTAGAGGTTTGATCCCTGGGTGGGAAATGGCAACCTACTCCAGTATTCTCGCCCGGAAAATTCCATGGACAGAGGAGCCTGGCAGGCTAAGGTCCATGGGGTCACAAAGAGTCAGACAAGACTGAGAGACTGAGCACATAGACACACATAGGCACATGCAATTAGATACTTTTAATGGAAATACGTTCTTATCAGTTTCCCACAAAAACAAAACTCCTATGAGGATATTTTATTTGATAGTTTCATATTAATCTGAAAAATCCAATTCCTGATATAATCAAGTTACTTAACAGAAAAAGATCAGGGATTTCTAGGAAACAGGCCAAATATCTAATGGTGGTAGAATCTAGGAATTATAAAGTTCTGTGGTCAGTGGCATAAAATATTTTTTTCTCTCTCTCTTTCTTCTTAACAGGAATACCAATCTTAATTTTATAAGTCGATTTTAAGAAAAACACACTTCCTAATCTGTGAAGTAAATTGATTTTAATTTGATACTTAAATATAGGAAAATTACATTAATTTTGAAACAACTCTCATGGTCTCATTATTTTTATGCTTTCTGTGGCAAAGCAAAATTCTCAGAATGGTTGAATCTCTAGATTCAAAATTCTCATAGGGTTTGAAAAATGTGCTAAGTTTATATGAAATAAGCCAGTATGAAAATCTGAAAATGCTGAGAAAATTAACATTTAAAAATCTCCAGGAATAGCAAATATTCATAAAACGATGAAATGGGAGGCATTATTCCATCTAAATGAATATGAATGGTTCTAACTCTAGAATCTCTCTCATTTATTGTTGGGCTCCAAGGGAGGTACATATATACTACATGCAGTGCTAGAGATGATTCATTAGGACTTTTTGAACTATTACTATTTGAACTTTTATTATTTTATAATTTATCTTGTCCTTCAAAGGTTTTATGTTGTCAGTACATTTTAAAATTTACGTATTAGTAAGTAGAACAATGATATAAATTGTACATTGACAACTGTGTGTGTGGTGGAGATCTCTTATAAAAGATCTTTATGCTGTCCTTCCCTTCCCTATCCAATTTCTCCCACTGACACCTCATTCTCCACCCAGAGAGAAGGTGCCTTGCTTTCTGCCCCTGACAGATATCTCCATTCATTTAATGTAGCAGCACTGTGAGGATGCTGGGGTAACAGAAGACCACATCTACCCTCTTGTTTGTGCCATCTTCCTGAGTCTCAGTGGTAGTGTGAAAATTCAGTTCAGTCTCTCAGTTGTGTCCGACTCTTTGTGACCCTGTGGACTGCAGCAGGCCAGGACTCCTTGTCAATCACCAACTCCTGGAGTTTACTCAAACTCATGTCCATTGAGTCGGTGATGCCATCCAACCATCTCATCCTTTGTTGTCCCCTTCTCCTTCCACCTTCAATCTTTCCCAGCATCAGGGTCTTTTCAAATGAGTGCATTCTTCCCATCAGGTGGCCAAAGTATTGGAGTTTCAGCTTCAGCATCAGTCTTTCCAATGAATATTCAGGACTGATTTCCTTTAGGATGGACTGGTTTGATCTCCTTGCAGTCCAACAAACTCTCAAGAGTTTTCTCCAACACCACAGTTCAAAAGGATCATTTCTTCTTCACTCAGCTTTCTTTCTTTTCCTTCTCAACTCTCACATCTGTACATGGCTACTGGAAAAACCATAGCGTTGACTAGACAGATATTTTTTGGCAAAGTAATGTCTCTGCTTTTTAATATGCTGTCTAGGTTGGTCATATCTTTTCTTCCAAGGAGCAAGCATCTTTTAATTTCATGGTTACAGTCACCATCTGCAGTGATTTTGGACCCAAGAAAATAAAATCTATCACTGTTTCAACTCTTTCTCCATCTATTTGCCATGAAGTGATGGGGCCAGATGCCATGACCTTAGTTTTCTGAATATTGAGTTTTAAGCCAACTTTTTCACTCTCCACTTTCACTTTCATCAAGAGGCTCTTTAGTTCTTCTTCACTTTGTGCCGTAAGTGAGGTGTCATCTGCCTATCTGAGGTTATTGATATTTCATTCCAGCTTATGCTTCATCCAGCACAGCTTTTCTCATAATGTTTTCTGCATATAAGTTAAATAAGCAGGGTGACAATATACAGCCTTGACGTGTTCCTTTCCCTATTTGGAATCAGTCTGTTGTTCCATGTCCAGTTCTAACTGTTGCTTCCTGACCTGCATACAGATTTCTCAAGAGGCAGGTCAGGTTGTCTGGTATTTCTATCTCTTTAAGAATTTTCCATAGTTTGTTGTGATCCACATAGTCAAAGGCTTTGGCATAGTCAATAAAGCAGAAGTAGATGTTTTTCTGGAACTTTCTTGCTTTTTCAGTGATCCAATGGATGTTGGCAATTTGATCTCTGGTTCCTCTGCCTTTTCTAAATGTAGTTTGAACATCTGGAAGTTCTCGGTTCACATACTGTTGAAGCCTGGCTTGGAGAATTTTGAGCTTTACTTTATTAGCATGTGAGATGAGTGCGATTGTGCAGTAGTTTGAACATTCTTTGGCATTGCCTTTCTGTGGGATTGGAATGAAAACTGACCTTTTCCAGTCCTGTGGCCACTGCTGAGTTTTCCAGATTTGCTGGCATCTAGAGTACAGCACTTTCACAGCATCATCTCTTAGGACTTGAAATAGCTCCTCTGGAATTCCTTCACCTCCACTAGCTTTGTTCGTAGTGATGCTTCCTAAGGCCCACTTGACTTCACACTCCAGGATGTCTGGCTCTAGGTGAGTGATCACACCATCGTGATTTTCTCGGTCATGAAGATTTTTTTTTAATAATTCTGTGTATTCTTGTCACCTCTTCTTAATATCTTCTGCTTTTGTTAGGTCCATACTATTTCTGTCCTTTATTATGCCCATCTTTGCATGAAATGTTCCCTCGGTATCTCTTACTTTCTTGACGAGATCTGTAGTCTTTCCCATTCTATTGTTTTCCTCTATTTCTTTGTATTGATTACTGAGGAAGTCTTTCTTATCTCTCAGCTATTCTTTGGAATTCTGTGTTCAGACGAGTATATCTTTCCTTTTCTCTTTTGTCTCTTTTCAGCTTCTCTTTTTTTTTCTCATCTATTTGCAAGGCCTCCTCAGACAACTGTTTTGCCTTTTTACACTTCTTTTTCTTGGGAATGGTTGATCCCTGCCTCTTGTACAATGTCATGAACCTCTGTTCATAGTTCTTCAGGCACTCTGTCTATCAGATCTAATCCCTTGAATCTATTTCTCAGTTCCACTGTATAATCATAAGTGATTTGATTTCAGTCATATCTGAATGGTCTAGTGATTCCCTACTGCCTTCAATTTATGAAAATTTGGATTATATAATAGCTTTTTTTTTTTTAACCTTTAGCAGATTATTCTCATAATTGCTATTCTGCCTGGCAGAAGTTTAATCCAACCCTGATGTTTTCCATTCTATTCAAGTGTTAATCCTTTATCCGGATAGTTTAAATTGTTTTTCTGGGAATATTAGACTAATAGATTTATTGAGAGTTTTCCTTGTTTATTATTACGTTAAGATAGGGGTTTTTCCAATGGCTCAGTAGGTAAAGAATCCACTTGCAACACAGGAAATATGGCTTTCATCCCTGGGCTGGGAAGGGCAACTGGAGGAGGCCATAGTGATCCACTGCAGTATTCTTGCCTTGAGATACCATGGGCAGAGGAGCCTGGCAAGCTATAGTCCATGGGGTGGCAAAGAGTCAGACCTGACTGAAGTGACCGAGCACGTGTTAGGACAGATCAAGTGTAGTGAGAGGGAAAAGTGAGTAAACCATTCTTAAAATGGGAAAATTGTGATCTTAGCCTTTGCTATTATTACCACTTTATTGTTTGGTTGCTACAGTTTGTTATTTGACAATAAAAAATATCCACTGAGCTATAAATAAGGCTGTGTCTTTGAAACATTAGAGAGTGAACTTATAAAAAGATGCAGGTATTAATAGAAGTGTCTCTTCAGACAGGCATTTATAACTCTTCAGACAATTGTTCTCCCTGGGCTTAAAAGAAACTGACTGGTTATCTCCATAAATAATTTCCTTGGATGGCTGAAGAAATAAAATCAAGGGAGAGAAAAATTAACTCAAAAATATTCAGAAGTCTCTTTTTTAGAGGGACTGTTGTAATCACTTAATCCAAATCTCTTAGACAAGAAGCAGTTGAGTCACCAGGAGCTGGCAAGTCATTTGCGTATGTATAGATAAAATGACTTAGTGGTAGTGCAGAATATATGTTAGTATTGCTGGACACTGATGCTCAGTGTACTCTTATACCTAGTTAGCCATTGCTGGAATCAAGATTGTGGGGAGAAATATCAATAACCTCAGATATGCAGATGACACCACCCTTATGGCAGAAAGTGAAGAGGAACTAAAGAGCCTCTTGATGAAAGTGAAAGAGGAGAGTGAAACAATTGGCTTAAAACTCAACATTCAAAAAATGAAGATGATGGCATCCAGTCCCATCACTTCATGGCAAATAGATGGGGATACAATGGAAACAGTGACAAATTTTATTTTCTTAGGCTCCAAAATCACTGCAGATGGTGACTGCAACCATGAAATTAAAAGATGCTTACTCATTGGAAGAAAAACTATGACCAACCTAGACAGCCTATTAAAAAGCAGAGACATTACTTTGCTAACAAAGGTCTGTCTAGTCAAAGCTACAGTTTTTCCAGTAGTCATGTACAGATGTGAGAGTTGAGAAGGAAAAGAGAGAAAGCTGAGCGCAGAATTAATGCTTTTGAACTGTGGTGTTGGAGAAGACTCTTGAGAGTCCCTTGGACTGCAAGGAGATCAAACCAGTCCATCCTAAAGGAAATCAGTCTTGAATATTCATTGGAAGGACTGATGTTGAAGCTGAAACTCCAAAACTTGGCCACCTAATGTGAAGAACTGATTCACTGGAAAAGACCCTGATGCTGGGAAAGATTGAAGGCGGGAGGAGAAGGGGACAACAGAGGATGAGATGGTTGGATGGCGTCACTGACTCTATCGACATGAGTTTGAGCAAGGTCTGGGAGTTGGTGATGGACAGGAAAGCCTGGGGTGCTGCAGTCCAGGGGGTCGCAAAGAGTCATGCAGGACTGAGCAACTGAACTCAACTGAACTGAACTAGTTCTTCGGGTTTAATTAGAACTTCTGTTGAATAATGCAGTTATTATGAGACCTACAGTACCTATTGCAGCCTGTGTTGTAGCAGATCATGATCCCAACAGAGTGGGAAGTGCATGGAGTCTTTACATGCAACAGGGGAAAGCACTGTGGACGTCAACCAACCAAATCAATGAACATGCGAGCTAAGTCACTTCAGTCATGTCTGACTCTTTGCAAGCCCATGGACTATCGCCTGCCAGGCTTCTCTGTCTGTGGGATTCTTCAGGCGAGAATAGTGGAGTGGTTTGCCATTTCCCTCTCCGGTGGATCTTCGCCACCAGGGATTGAGCCAGCATCTCTTACATCCCCTGTATTGGTAGGTATGTTGCTTACCACTTGTGCCACCTGGGAACACATGTCTGTTATTCTTTCGGTCTCTCGTTAAATTTTCCTGAGGAAGTATTTAGCATTATGGCTAAATGGAAATTTCTCAATTATCAGTTACCTGAAGATGCTAAGAATGCAACGCAGTTTACAGATGTCTCAAGAGAGGAGAGAGTGAAACTGAAGGTTGCTCAGTTGTGACCGACTCTTTGAGATCCCATGGACTATACAGTCCATGACATTCTCCAGGCCAGAATACTGGAGTGGGTAGCCTTTCCCTTCTCCAGGGGATCTTCCCAACCCAGGGGTTAAACCTAGGTCTCCTGCTTTACAGGCAGATTCTTTACCAGCTGAGCCACAAAAGAGGGGGGTTAACCCTTAATCTGGAAAGCATCTATACTGTGACTGGTCAATAAAAGATATTAATAGAATAGATATTTAACATTTATAGGACCATAGTCAATGAATCAGCAATATATTTATTAAAAATGAGCCTTTGATAAAAAGACTCTCAGTAGTGTTATTATAGAAAATATTATGGATGTTGAAGGGGAAAACTTGCTTATTCATGCATCTCTGATCATTTGTCCATCATCTAGGAGGCTATGGAAAAGCTGGCAGGCTGTCAAACAAGGTTGATAGATGTTGCAGTCTCTTTCTCCTCTCTCTCTTCTATTCTCATCCCTCTTCAGTGTTGCTCCAATTTCTTTGTTTGATAGGTAGTTTAGTAATTTTGATCTTTAATTTTATTTTAATATCCATGGAAGTATGTGAGTGCACGTGCTCAGTTGCTCAGTCATATCTGACTCTTTGTGATCCCATAAAGTGTGGCCCGACAGCCTCCTCTGTCGCAAGAATATTGGAGCAGGGTGTCATTTCCTCCTCCAGGGGATCTTCCTGACCCATGGATTGAACCTTCATCTCTTGCATTTCCCTGCTTGTCAGGTGGATTCTTTACCACTGTGCCACCTGAGAAGCCCAAATGAGATTTTGAGCAGTGGAACTAATTGATAATTAAACTAATTCTCAATTTTAATACACATTATTTGTCTTTTGGGGGGAATATTTTTTATCTCATTTTATATATATTGTACAATTTATTTTTTTTTCATCTTTTTCTTTGTTTTCTCCATCTTCAAGAAGTTTCATGGATTGCATCCCACTTTCATAGTAGTTTGTAGATACTATTAATTTTTTAGGTACCAATATGGGTTTCCTCAGTGGCTCAGTAGGGAAGAATGTGCCTGCCAATGCAGTAGACATGAGTTTAATCCCTGGGTTAGGAAGATCTCCTAAAGAAGGAAATGGCAACCCACTCCAATATTCTTGCCTAGGAAATCCGATGGCCAGAGGAGCCTAGTAGACTACAGTCCTTGGGATTGCAAAAGTGTTGGACATGACTGAGCAACTAAACAACAAATTATAAATAGAGAATTCCAATATAAATTTTATATTTTTGTTTTGGTAGATAAGCATTTGACTTCCATTTGTAAACTTGTGTGATTACTTTTTTATTCCTAAAGTTCAGATTTTTTAAAATTCAGAAATGACATGACCACCTGTGAATTTTTGTCAGTCTTCCAGCTTTGTTTCTCTTCATTTTGAGGACATTTTTTTTTCCTATTCATAGCTTAATTTTTATTTTTCTGCATCTATGCCTTCATTTAAAACAATTAGCTACTATTATTTATACTTCATGTGCATTAATATATCCTCAAATCTCCTCATCTTTCTTTTCATTACACATTCCAGTTTTGCTCTGTGATTTAGATATTTCTTCAGCTTGATATTTCAAGCCATTAACTTATGTTACAACTATTTCTGTCTCCTCATTCCATTAATCTATTGACTCTTTCAGCTGATAAATCATGTTTTTGTTTGTTTGTTGTTTGTTTTAGAGTTAAAAAGATTTCTTTCATGCCACAGCACATTTTTCTTAATTTGCATCATCATCATCATTTTTCAGTTCCCGTTTCTCTTGAGTTCAGGAGCCTCTTCCCTCAACTCTGTCTTGCTGGATGTCCTTCTGTTTAACTCATCTTTCTCTCCTTAGGCAACTCGATCTTTCTGAGGTACTAAAAGAAAGCCTGTTTCCTTCTTCTTTTCCATCTTAGGAAGCAGAAACAACAGAGTAACTCCTTCAGACTTTTAATTGTCTTCCTGGGGCCAGAGAGACTGGGCATAGTCAAGCTGCCAATAATATTCTATTCCCAATGGCACCTGCAGGTCTCTTAGAATAAATTTATTTCCAGATAGTGAATTGTGGCTTTGCAATATAGTATCTCTTTTAAAGTGGTCTCCAAACATATCCCCTTCCATAGATCAGAATACCTGTTCTCAGAGATTTCAGAATACCTGAATGAAACACTCCAAAGTCCTCAGAAATCATTTGGTTTAAAAGAGAAAGATGGAATGGAGAGAAACCAAGGAGGAAGGAAGATGTCCTTTTCCAGTTAGTTTTGTTCTCAGAATCCTTTTACATCTATCTTAGTAGATCTGTTATAACTGAAATGCAAAACATAAATTCAAGAGTATGTTAGTAACCTTCCTGAAGGTCAGTTCAGTCAGTCAGTTCAGTCACTCAGTCGTGTCCGACTCTTTGCAACCCCATGAATCACAGCACACCAGGCCTCCCTGTCCATCACCATCTCCCGGAGTTCACTCAGACTCACGTCCATCGAGTCCGTGATGCCATCCAGCCATCTCATCCTCGGTCGTCCCCTTCTCCTCCTGCCCCCAATCCCTCCCAGCATCAGAGTCTTCCAATGAGTCAACTCTTCGCATGAGGTGGCCAAAGTACTGGAGCTTCAGCTTTAGCATCCTTCCTTCCAAAGAAATCCCAGCGTTGATCTCCTTCAGAATGGACTGGTTGGACCTCCTTGCAGTCCAAGGGACTCTCAAGAGTCTTCTCCAACACCACAGTTCAAAAGCATCAATTCTTCAGCACTCAGCTTTCTTCACAGTCCAACTCTCACATCCATACATGACCACAGGAAAAACCATAGCCTTGACTAGACGGACCTTAGTCGGCAAAGTAATGTCTCTGCTTTTGAATATACTGTCTAGGTTGGTCATAACTTTTCTTCCAAGGAGTAAGTGTCTTTTAATTTTATGGCTGCAGTCACCATCTGCAGTGATTTTGGAGCCCCCCAAAATAAAGTCTGACACTGTTTCCACTGTTTCCCCATCTATTCCCCATGAAGTGATGGGACCAGATGCCATGATCTTCGTAGAGAATGAATTTTATAACATTAAAAAAAATTTCTTCAGCAAAAGAATGTAGGAGGTAAATACATATCTAATTGATTACAGAGGCCAGTATTTTAAAAGAGTACACATGAACATCATTTTGCGTTTTATAATATTTTAAGAAATTGTTTGTTAAACCTCTGTTACATATGCTATCTGAATGTGAAGCAAATTTCTTTCTCATAAAATATAAATCCCTCTAACTTTTGCTTTTCTATGAAAGGTTAATAATTTAAAGGAAACTCATATGTATAGACAACTATTTATATGTAGGATTTTTGTATTCTGATTTTTATTTCAAGCACAACAAAAACATGAAAATATTATATTTAAGATATATTTTGTATATTTAAATTCATGCCACAATGTGAACAGTAGTCCTCAGTATTTTTTTGAAAAATGAATTGAGTATATAAAACTCTTTTGCTCATTTAACTTATTCTTTATTTATTTATTGGATGTGCATTGTGGCTTGCAGAATCTTAGTTTCCCAACCAGGGATCGAACCCGCATCCCTTGCAGTGGAAGCATGGGGTCTCAGCCACTGGATTGCCAAGGAATTCCTTGAATAATTTTTAAAAAATCATTTTAAAGTATTTCTTTATGGATTTTTTTGACCCATGAAATTGGAACTAATAGTATTTTGAACAAAATATTTCTGCTAATTCACTAAAATTGCTCTATCTACTGCAGGGAGTCACATAGTGAAGAAAAGAATGTCTCCTATTGTAGTTGGTGCCCACCCAAGAGTTTGAATGTAGCTTGCTTTTTGTGGTAAGGTATTTTCTCATTTGTTTTCAGAAGCATACCACTGAAAAGCAATATGTCAAGAACTACACTGCAAAAAGCAAAATAGCAAGAAGACAGAAACTGTGATAATGTTGTGTGAACTTTATTTCTACAAATACTCAAGGTTTTCAGTATAAATTTATGTGGAAGCATAACTTAATGAAACATAAAAATAGCTCTACAGATTATACTTATGTTTAATCAACTAGGATCTGCTTTTGGATAGCGTAGGTGGTTACAATGGCTATTAGAGGATGTGGAGGAAGATAAAGATTTTCTCTTTGTGTGTGTGAATTTCTAAGGTTGAAGAAGTAGGAGAGAAAATAATTTGAGTTGACTATATTCTTAATTATATTAATTCTTATTATTCTTAATTGCTCTAAACTGTTTCATAGCTATGTTTTTTTACCACCATAGGGATGCCATAGAGAATTTCTCTGAAGCCTCAGAGGGAAAAAAATAAGAGAAAGTGGTTGAGGTACTGTTTCCTCTCTTCAATAAAATTAGATTTTGTATTTCAAGATTTTATTTAAAGGAAAAAAATCCACCATTAAAAAGCTTAAAAACACTGCTCAGGAGGGCCTGGTAATCTCAAATGAGAGAGGTCATGGTGACCAATTCCAGTAAGAGACTGTTCAGATTGAGTTAAGTATATAAAACCTACTGGTCATAAGTATACATATTAGAAAGCTAAATTATTAATTTGCATTTTGAAGAGTTAAATGAACTCAAATTAAATCAAATTTATTTTTCCTGGAAAGTGACTCCAAAATAAAACCAATTAACTCTTTCTTGCAGGAGGATGTTTGAAAGTGTTATTTAGAAGTGTTTCATAGGATTATTACAAGATTGGTTATTAGTTTTTCCACTAAAAAGTAAGTCATTTATTTCCAAATTATGTAGACTAAAAATAAAAGTACAGAGAATGCCACATCCACTAAAGAGTAGCACAAATATAAAATGTAGCTCTCAGATATGGAAAGGCAGAGGGCTTTCAACAAGTGAAAATGATTTTATTAACTGCAAAGCCATTAAGTATCTTGAATTGGAGAGTTTCTTAGTCTAAAGCAAAACTTTAGTAGATATCAGTGGCAGAACAAGGAAACAAACAACAGTACTTAAAGGCTTTATTTTGAGCAAGAACATAAGCAGATAGACACTTAATTCTATCCTATCTAACATAGTGGCCACTAGTCACACGTAGCTAGTGAGCCCTGGAAATGTGGTCTATCTAAGTGGAGGTGTGTATGAAGTATAAAATATACACCAGGCTGACTTCAAATGCTTACTATGAGAGAATAAAGTAAAAATATCTCATTAATAACTGTATATTGATTACATACAGAAGCAATAAGGACGTATTGGTAAAGGATTATTACTTGTGTCTTTGCAAGGTTAGAAAAAGAATACAGAAGAACATATTGAAGAAACTACATGTAACTCAAATGCTAGAATTTGGTTCAGTCACTCTCAATAAATATTGTGTTTTTTTTAATCCTCTCTGTAAAATGAGTCTTTTGGATATTGAGTTGGGTGAAACTTACCAGGTTATTAGAATCAAAATTTTCAGGCCTACAATGAAGTAAATGATGTAAGCAATTTACTGCCAGATTTTGGTCAAATGAGACCATTTCGAAATGGTTTACAAGGGGTCAAAGTTTTAATACTAACACCAGAGCAATATATAGCACTTTTGTGTTTCTCATTAAATAAATTAAATTGAAAAAATTTTATTGAATATGATTAGGCATATTGCATATGTCCTTAGAGTAAGCAAAATTAAGTAACATCCCAATAAATGCACAATTAATTCATTTTTGCAATATATTTTTGGAGAATCTATAGTATTTGTGGCATTGCTTTAGGAAATATAATGTTAAAAGGCCAAATGTATTGCAGAGCACAAGAGGTCACGATAGGAATCAGAGGAGTGGAAAGTCACATTTCTATTACTTAAAAGATACTTTGTGTCATTCGTGAAGTATTTACTTCATGTGTGTCGGGTATTACTATGTGTTAGGTATTAAAGTTTTATATTTATTAGTTATTATCATTACAGCAGTTTTATGAATTAGGTACTTTTATTATCATCATTTCATAGATGAGAAAATTCAGGCTAAAAGATTAAGTAACAATCGATAGCTATTTAGATGGATGAGGAAGAATTCAAACTCAGCAGCTTGGCTAAAGCAGCCAAATGTTTAACTCTCTGTATATTAGGAGAAAGAAATTTATGGGGAGGGGACAGCATGAGTGAGCAGGAAAACGAAAAATTGCATGTGTATCTTGAGAATATGAACTCGGATTCCTTGGTTGCAACAAAATCAACTCTTGCTAGCTTAAGCAATGATGTTGTTTTGTTTTGCTCTTTGGAATGATATTGGTTTGTTCACAACATTAATAGAAATGCCTGAGAAAGAAGGTCAGAAATGAACAATATCAGAGCTGCTCTAGGTGTTCCAGATTTTGCTGCAATTATTAATATACTCTTGATTTTTCCCTTGCATAAGTCCAATAACTTTGAAACAATATCAATAAAGATTTGAAGTACTTGTCTCTAACTGTGAACCTTTAGTGAGATAAACTATAAGGACGAAAATAACTGCAAAGAAAACTTGAATTTTATATAGTAGGTTTGGTTGTAGTAGTGGTGTTAGTATATTAGTGTGTAATTATGCACATGTGGAACTATACTTTAAAATAACTGTCAGATGTAGAAAAACAAGTGTTAAATATATTTGGACTGAGGGTTCTCATAATTTAAGAAGGGTGGTACAAATATTGAATGCTAGAGAGTTAGGGAAGACTCAGAATGTTGGATTTGTGTTGGTGGTATCTATGTAAACTCATGACTTAAATTCTAAGCTTTGTTCACTGAGGGAGCCTAGAAACCATTATATCCCACTATCAATACATACAACTAGAGGTTAGATCTTCGCTTCTAAATACTGTTCTCCACTGAAAGAAACCAAGCATTGTTAGAGGCTTAACAGGTTTCAGAACTGGGACAGGGAAACTACAAGAGAAAATTGATCTGTTGTATTCTGGTGAAAACAAGGAAGTATTTAAAGATTGATAGAATCAGTACAAAATGACAGAGAGCCAGCTTAAGGGGGCATCCATTGGTCAGACTGGGTCAAATCAGCATCAGAAAATAATAATGATAGTATAATAATACATAGCATATTGAATTCAAGGAAATCATGTGTCCTGTGTAATACTAAAAAAATGATGGAAGACATGAGACTTTACAGAAAAATGCCACTAACCCACATATCCGAATCATACAATTAGGAAAAAATCATCATTTTGTAATCACAGTGTAATATTTAATTCAGGCAGCTATTATCGCTTGATGCCCACATACTCACAAAAAGGAAAATTTACACGATGTTTAATGCTTTTATTAACATGTACATATTATTTTAGTATTTCTTATATTCAGATCCTTTTCAATTTACTGTATCATAAAATTAATTCCTTGGGAGCTACATGAATTGAGGGAGGTATATTCAATGACTATTCTGTAGTTTTTGGAGACTTAATAAACCATGACAATAACTATATTCAACAAAAGCAAAAAAAAAAAAAATCCACAGAGAATGATTACTGCCAGATTGCCTAATGAAGTATGATAATGATATTGTCTTCTACTGCACTTATTTCTTTCAAAAGGAAGAAGCCTCAGACAGAGCTGTAATTCATAAGACAGAAAAAAAATAGAGATTTTAATAGAACAAATGTTCACATAAGTAATGTAATCATTAGTCAACTAGCTTGGGGTCCCTTTTGCACCATATGAACTCACTAGATTTTTGAATATCTGAGCTAGTAACCAAGCTATCTGAGCATTAAGTTTTTAAAAAATTGAAAGTTATAATTTATTCTTTAAATAATTACTGTTCTAATGAAAGAAATTTTGATGTACATTACATTTGATAGATCAAAAATAAAAAATTTTATGCAAGCATTTTTGTCATATTTATAAATGTAAATATTTAGTTTAAGGAGACTGTAGTGAGTGAGGAAGGCCATGATGGGCTGTTGTAAATCTGGATGAAAGTGATGGCCCCTGAACTCAAGAAATATCAGTAGATAGAGAATGTTGGAGACAGTGTGTAGGGAACAGATTAAAAAATTACTGAGAAGACAGAGATAAACACACAAGCAACTTTTCCACAGTAGTTTAGATGTGCAATGTCTGATATAATATTCCTCTGTCTACACAGAGTCGGACACGACTGAAGCGACTTAGCAGCAGCAGCATATTTTTATATTCTTATTTATTTGTTGGGTCATGCTCAGTATTCTTGCCTAAAGAATTCCATGGACAGAAGAGCCTAGTGGGCTACAATCCATCGGGTCACAAAGAGTCAGGCATGACTGAAGCGGCTGAGCACATTCTGACTTGATATAGGATTAAGAGATGAGAAAATGTCAAAAGAAAAAAAAAAAAAGAACAATCTGTTCTAGATTGAATCTTAGGTTTGGGCACATTTTCTCTTTCAACGACTTGTTGCTATCTACACAGCTGTTCCATTTGTCTCTCATGGATTTCTGTGGCTTCTCTTTCACTTTCCTGTTATAGCATAGAATTAGCTCAAAAGACATGGAAGATAGCAAGATCCAGAGGATTCCATTCTCTTAATGCCAATATTGCTGTCAATTTAGATGGAATCTAAGTTGAAAAGACTACTGATATACTTTTTGTAGGTCAGAAACTTGTTCTCCAACCGAATTAATATGTTTATGTAATTTTAATTTTATGTAAATTATTTAGCTTATGTAATTTTAAGTAATGCCATGTGCTTGATAGCAGGTGTCTTAGCCTTAAATATAGATAGCCTGAATAGTGTATGGATATACTACCATTCATTCATGCAGAGAAGTAGGAGTACTCAACTAATAATGGGATCAATGGGCTGAATTATTCAATCAAAGATGGAGTTTTAGCACTTAAGTTCATCTACATCTATTTATAATCACAGGAAATATAAGGAATGTACATTTTAATAAACATTTGGTCTCTAACATTGATGATAAAATGTAAACACTGGTTATTCTTAGGACATTTTTTAGGAAAAAATCTCTTTAAAACTCAATAATAATTTACCTCCATTTTTTCCCCTAAGAATATAGTCAATTCATGATTGTAATCATATTTTTAGAAAATTGGGGGATAGTTGCTTTACAATGTTGTGTTAGTTGTTGCTAACTAGTACTACATGGATCTTTCTAGCCTTCTCTTTGCTTGTCTATAATTTTCCATTCCATCTGTAATAAACCTAGACTTCACCATCAGACATTAATTTACTTAACTATTCAGTTTCATTATGGGCTTCCCTGGTAGCTCAGACGGTAAAGCGTCTGCCTACAATGCAGAGACCCAGGTTCGCTCCCTGGGTCGGGAAGATCCCCTGGAGAAGGAAATGGCAAACCACTCCAGTACTCTTGCTTGGAAAATCCCATGGACTGAGGAGCTTGATAGGCTATAGTCCATGGGGTCGCAAAGAGTTGGACACGACTATATAATTTCATTATACTTATATAGAAATTTCAGAATTGTTAACTTGCTGTGATAAAATAATTTTACCATTTAGAGTATGGGTGTTTATGTGTTCTTTTTTTTAACCTTTAAACATACAATTTCCAGTTATTTCCAAAGGTGCTTAGCTCAGAACTTTCTCTCCCACCCTCACAAATGAGGTTATTTAATATATTTTTGAAACAGATTATTTTGTCACAGATACATTCCACTATGGGATTCTCCCAACCTTGTAAACAATTTTTAAATTTACATATATTAAGATTTATTCTATACTTATAAATTATCATGGGTTTAGACAAATGCAAAGAGTCATGTTATTCAGTACTACAGTATTATATATCAGAGATAACCACTCTAAAAACATCTTTCTTCCTCAAAACCCTGACAACCATTTCAACCACTGATTTGTTTATCAGATTTGTAGTCTGCCTTTTCCAGAATGTCATAAAAGTGAAATCCTGTGGCACTTTCAGACTGACTTTTTTATAAAGACTTTTTGATATGGACCATTTTTAAAGTCTTTACTGAATTTGAATTCACTTCTGTTTTATGTTTTGGTTTTTTGGCCCTATGGCATATAGGATCTTAGCTCCCTGACCAAGGAATGAACCTATACCCCCTGGAAAGCAAAGTGTCAACCGCTGGACCACCAGGAAAGTCCCTAGACTGACTTCTTTCACTTAGCAACATAGGTTTAAATTCACCCATGTTTCTGTAGGGCATGATGGCTTATTCCTTTTTATCACTGAATATTATCCCACCGTGTGGATATCTCACAGTTTGTTTATCCACTTTCCTGTGGAAGTGATTTCTTCCAGTATTTGGTGATTATGAATTAAGCTGCCATAAACCTTTATGTGCTGGCTTTCATGTGGATATGAGTTTTCAAATCAGTTGTGTAAGTTTCTGGGTGTGCCATTGCTAGATCACAGTAAGAGTATATTTAGCTTTGTAAGAAATTCCCAAACTGTCTCTCAAATTGGCTGTACCATTTCACATTCCCGCCAGCAAGGAATCAAAGTTTTCGTTGCTCTGTATCCTTGCCAGCAATTCTATTGTTATCTGTTTGTATTGTATCTATTCTAACATTTGTGTAATGCTTTATTTTTGGAGAAAAGACCCAGACTCTTGAGTAGCTAAGTCACATGGCTTCATGCCCATGTGACTGATTTCCAGTAAGAACTCAAGACATCAAGGCTTGAGTGAGATTCTCTTGTTGGCAACACTCCTCGTGTGTTTTCACATATTTCTGGGAGAATTAAGGGCAGCCCTGCGTGAATCATGGGGGAGGACACCTGGAAGCGAGTGCCTGTTTTCTCCGGAACTTCGCCCCGTGTTATCTTTGCATTTGCTAACTTTTATCGCTAGTCTTTCACTGTAATAAACCTTAATTGTCAGTATAACAGTTCTTTCTGAGTGTGAGTCCTTCTAGGGAATCACTGAGCCTGAGTGAGGTCATGAGGACTCCATTGCAAGTCCTTAACATTAATCATAAACATTTTGATTTCTTTTCTGGTAACACCAACATGTGTGTAATATCTGATTCTAGTTCACTTGATTGTGTTTTCCTTTCTGACTGCGTGCTTTTGCCTTTTTGCATACCTAATGACTTCTGTTGAGAGCTGTGTCTGTTGTATTGAGTGTGTGTGTGTTAGTCACTCAGTCATGTCTGACTCTTTGCTACCCCATGGACGGCGGCCTGCCAGGCTCCTCTGTCCATGGGATGTTCCAGGCAAGAATATTGGGCTGGATTGCCATTTCCTCCTCCAGAGGATCTTCCCAACCCAGAGATCAAATCTGGGTCTCCCGCATTGCAGGCAGATTCTTTACCATCTGAGCCACCAGGGAATCCCTGATGTACTGAATATTAGGACATAAAATGAATAGGCTTCTAGTGGGAGGATTTATGTTCATCTGTCTTGCAGTTGAGCTGTGTTTAGTGTTTGTTGTAGCTATATGTACCACAGCTTCAAAATCCTCTAATGTCCTTATTTTGGTCTTTTGTCCTGGCCTAGAGGCTTCTCTGTGTATAATTTTTTTCTGTTCTTTTAAAAAAAATTATTTATTTTTTAATTGAAGGATAATTGCTTTACAGAACTTTGTTGCTTTCTATCAAACCTTAATTGTTCCTCAGAGGAAGTCAGCTTTGCAGCTCTTTTAGTTGTTGCTATTATTACATGGGAGCCCTTTTGCTAGCATGGTAAGGTATGGGAGAGGGAAACTTTCTATAATCTTTTGATTAAAACTCAGTCTTTTCATGAGACTTTGCCTAGGGCTGTGGCCTTCACAAGTGTTCTTGATCCTCCTTCAGGTTACATTAAAAAAAAAAAAAAACTTTGTCCCTTATTCCTTCCCTGACTAAATAATTCCTTATTTATATCCTTAAGGCCCTGTTTCCTGTTGATTTTAGGTATTTCCCATACGTGAGATAGGAAGATGGGAAAAGTTAGAAAGAAAGTGAAAAGTTGAAGTGAAAGTTGCGTCTGATTCTTTGTGACCCCATGGACTATACAGTCCATGGAATTCTCCAGGCCAGAATACTGGAGTGGGTAGCCTTTCCCTTCTCCAGAGATATTTCCAACCCAGGGATCAAACCCAAGTCTCCTGCATTGCAGGTGGATTGTTTACCAGCTGAGCCACAAGGGAAGCCCAAGAATAACTGGAGTGGGTAGCCTATCCCTTCTCCAGAGGATCTTGCTGACCTAGGAATCGAGCCAGGATCTCCTGCATTGCAGGTGGATTCTTTACCAGCTGAGCTATCAGGGGAAAGCTGGAGCAGGCAGGAATTCCCTTCATCCTGCTGAAACAGGATTTCAGAATTGTGCTTCAGAGTTCTTACCCCAGGAGAGACAGCTTCTGCCTGGAGAAGGTTTTGGGAGTGTTTTCTGGAGAAGGGAATGGCAATTCATTCCAGTATTCTTGCCTGGAGAATTCCATGAACAGAGGAGCCTGGCGGGCCACAGTCCATGGGGTTGCAAAGAGCTGGACACGACTGAGTGACTAACACTACTACACCTCATGGTGGATATTCTTCTTCTCACCCTGACAGAGCCTCAGGGAGATCTTTCCTGGAAGTTCACAATGAATACCAGGTGTTCATTCTTGGGGGCTTCCCTGGTGGCTCAGAGGTAAAGAATCAGCCTGCCAATGCAGGAGATGTGGGTTCGATCCCTGGGTCAGGAAAATCCCCTGGAGAAGGAAATGGCAACCCACTCCAGTTTTCTTGCCTGGAGAATTCCATGGACAGAGGAGCCTGGAGGGCTACAGTCCATGAGGTTGCAAAGAGTAGAGCACTACTGAGCAACTAAACAGCAACATTCATTCTTGGAGGGGAAGCCCACACATGTGTGAGTTCCTTTGAGACTGTAGCCCTACTCTCATGATACTCCATCCTCAGTCGCCAACAATTATTACCATATGTTTCTTCAACTTTAGAGCTCTGTATGCTTCTGTGCCAGGTAAGCAAATCTTGGTTGCTGTATCTTTTTGGATACACAGCTCTCTCCACATTTGGGAGACCTCTACCTTTGCCCTATGACCTCAGTTCTCTGATAGGTCCAAATCTTGTTGTCAATGTTTAGTTTATCCAACTATTCCTCTCTGTAAGGACAGGAGTGAAGGCTTCCAAGAACTTTGCTTGTCACACGTGAAACTTGAAGTTTATCAGTGAACTTTTAGAACATCTATTTTCTATATTTCTGCCATGCTTTTGTGTACCATCAAAGTAATGATTCTTGCTATGTACTATTTTTTTTAAATGCTTATATCACAACACTGAAGTACTTTATAGTGTGTTTGTTAACATTGTCATGTTTTACGATGATTAAGTGAAATTAGAATAGACTATATTTTATATAGGATTATTAAATGTCTTCTAAAAGGGTACTGATGAACCTATTTTCAGGACAGCAATGGAGGTGCTCAGTCATGTCCTACTCTTTGTGACCCCATGGACTGTAGCCCACCATGCTCCTCTGTCCACAGGGTTTTCCAGGCAAGAGTACTGGAGTGGGTTGTAGCTGATAAAGAATCCACCTGCAGTGCAGGAGACCCCAGTTTGATTCCTGGATTGGGAAGATCCCCTGGAGAAGGGAAAGGCTACCCACTCCAGTATTCATGGGCTTTCCTGGTGGCTCAGATGGTAAAGAATCCATCAGCTATGCAGGAGACCTGGATTCAATCCCTGGGTTGGGAAGATCCCCTGGAGGAGGACATGGCAACCCACTCCAGTATTCTTGCCTAGATAATCCTCATAGACAGAGGTGCCTGGTGGGCTGCCATCCATGGGGTCACAAAGAGTTGAACATGACTGAGCGACTCAGCACACACAGCAATGGAGATGTAGAGATAGAGAACAGGCTTGTGGACACAGTGGGGGAAGGAAAGGGAGGGATAAATTGAGAGAGTAACTTTGAAACATATATACTACCATGTATAAAGTAGATAGCCAATGGAAATTTGCTGTATGACACAGGGAGCTCAAACCTGGGTGCTCTGTGACAACCTAGAGGGATGGGCTGAGGTGGGAGGTGGGAGGGAGGTTCCAGAGGGAGGGGACATATAGATACCTATGGCTGATTCATGCTGATGTATGGAAGAAACCAATACAATAGTGTAAGCAATTTTCCTCTAAAAAAGCGTCTTCTAGAAAGTTTATGTTGAATCGTGTAAACTTGAAATAGAAATAGAAAAGGTGCTGTGTGATTAATAATTTGTTTTACTTATCATGGAAGTAAAGGAATGGACAGGGTTGTTTAGTGAGAAATACTGTTATATTTTGCAAATGCACATAGTCCAGAGGAAGCAAATAACGTTCTTTTATTTGAATCACATTTTGGCAATACCATGCCAGATGGGAGAGTGCAAGATGTAATTGCATAAAGTAGCAAGAAGGTTAAGAGGAAAACAGGACTTACCAGATAAACAAAAATTGTAATGGTCAAGGGAAAATGATATCAAATCTTGGTGGATAAAGCTAGCCTGCTGAGGATCTATTGTTTCAAAAATAGCCTGTTGGCTGAGTCATCTTATCTGTGGCTCAGTGTGCTTTGTAATCCTTAGATGTGTTTCATAAGCAGACATAACTGTTCGATACAGAAACATCTTTCTATAATGTAAGGAATTTTGATTTTTAAAAATTTGATATAATTTCAGTCTTTTCTTTTTTATATTTGAAACTTTATTACTAATCTACTAATTAACAATACACTTAGCTAATATATTCAGAATTTTTAAGACAACAGTTTTCTGTTATAAAAATTGATTTTTTATATTTATATTCTCTGTTATAAATTGATTTTTTGAGAGTTAATTCATCTTTTCTAGCTTTTCAGAGAAAGAATGCTATTTCTGGCAACTGACGTTCAGAAAATATCTTTTAGGCTGACTGGCAAGATTTTTTTCTCTTATTTTCCAAGTTAAAGATACTCAGAAAGTATTGTCCAAAAGGTATTTAACATGAAATGAAACAATCCATTCATTGATGTTCTTTCAGTGAGGAGTCTTCGTTTTTTATCTTTATTTCTTTAACCTTGGATTTTGGTGAACCTGGGAATTTTGTTCCTTCCCAGAATTAAACAAAATTTTGTATTAGCTATATTAAGAAAATTGTTATTAAATTAATAGCTATGTTTTAGTCTGTTTTGGGCTTCCCGGGTGGCTCAGACAGTAAAGAATCCGCCAGCAATGCAGGAGACCTGGGTTCAGTCCCTGGGTTGGGAAGATGCCCTGGAGGAGGACATGGCAAGCCCACTCCAGTGTTCTTGCCTGGAGAATCCCCATGGACAGAGGAGCCTGGGGAGCTACAGTTCATGGGGTTGCAAAGAGTCGAACGTGACTCAGGGACTAAGCACAAGACAGCACTCAGTCTTAAATGTTCTTACCCTCATATTGGTCATTGTCAGTAATACCAAAGTTTCCTTCCTCTTTTAGATACTAACTCTAATTAAAAAAAATTGGCAGAGTAATTTGTTCTAAAGGGAAAATGGAGACCAGCTGGGCATTGACTTTTTTTTTTTTTTGAAGTTGATAGGAATTGTTAAAGGATACCATATCTTTCAAGGCCCAGTTCAGAGCCAGTCTCCTCTATAAGGTTAATTTTTCCTAGAGTAGCTTTCACTGATACCTAAGATTCATTCAGACTCATTGTTCAATCGCCAAGTCGTGCTCAATTCTTTGTGACCCCACGGACTGCAGCATGCCAGGCTTCCCTGTCCTTCACAATCTTCCGGAGTTGACTCAAACTCATGTCCATTGAGTTGGTAATGCCATCCAACCATCTCATCCTCTGTCATCCCCTTCTTCTTCTCTCAATCTTTCCCGGCATCAGGGTCTTTTCGAATGAGTTGACTCTTCACGTCAGGCGGCCAAAGCATTGCAGCTTCAGCTACAGCATCAGTCTTCCAACGAATATTCAAGGATCTAGTCAATCCTTTACAACTGACTGGTTTGATTTCCTTGCAGTCCAAGAGACTCTCAAGAGTCTTCTTCAGCATCACAGTGTGAAAACATCAATTCTTTGCTGCTCAGCCTTCTTTATGGTCCAACTCTCACATCTGTACGTGACTACTGGAAAAACCATAGCTTTGAATATATGAACCTTTGTTGGCAAAGTGATGTCTCTGCTTTTTGATGTGCTGTCTAGGTTTGTCATAGCTTTCCTTCCAAGGAGCAAATGTCTTTTAATTTCATGGCTGCAGTCACTGTCTGCAGTGATTCTGGAGCCCAAGAAAATAAAATCTGTCACTGTTTCCATTTATTCCTTATTTATTTGCCATGAAGTGATGGGACCAGATGCCATGATCTTAGTTTTCCTAATGTTGAGTTATAAGCCAGGTTTTTCACTCTGCTTTTTCACCTTCATCAAGAGGCTCTTTAGTTCCTCTTCACTTTCTACCATAAGGGTGGTGGTCATCTGCATATCTGAGGTTACTGGTTTTGATTCTGGCTTGTGCTTCATCCATCCCAGCATTTTGCATCATATACTCTGCATATAAGTTAAATAAGCAGGGTGACAATATACAGCCTTGACCTACTCCTTTCCAAATTTGGGACCAATCCATTGTTCCATGTCCAGTTCTAACTGTTGCTTTTTTGTCCTGCATACAGGTTTCTCAAGAGGCAAGTAAAGTGGTCTGATAGTCTCATCTCTTTAAGAATCCAAAATTTGACAATAAATTTGTTCACTTTTTAATGTGATCCTTATTATTCGTGTATTATACTGCTATATCTTTGTGACATGATATTTTGCAAAGATGTTTGAACTGATATTTCCTATCCTATACATTCTTGACAATTTGATCTTGACATCCTTCTCTTTCTCTCCCCTTGAATTCTGAGTGGGCTTGTGAGTCAATTATAACCGGTAGAATGCAATAGAAGTAATATTGCGTGGCCACAAAGTCTATTTCAGGAGAGATGATTAACTTGTCACCAGTGCATTTGCTTTTGGCTCCCTGAAATGTTATTTAAGAAGTCTGATTACTCTGAAGCAGCCATGTTATGAGGAAATTAAAGCCTCATGAAAGGTGATGTGGAAGTCTCAGTTGAGGTCCCCCCAGACATCCAGAATCAATTGCATGATGTATGAGTAAATAAACTTTTAGTTGATTCCAGTCTCAGGCTCTTGAGTTAATGTTCATCATCTAGTCTTCCCAGGAGAAGTGAGCCATAATTGCTTTCTTCATTCACAGAATCCATGAGAAAAAAAATAGTTTTAAGCAACTAAAATTTGAGGTATTTTGCTATGCAGCAATACTAATTTGAACAATCTTAAATTATATGGTAAGCTTAGAGGGAAAGAGATATGTATTACAGTTATTTTATTGCTGTGTCGTCTTCTGTAGCAAGTGAGGGGGGATAATTTGCTCTACCTATCTTATTAGTCCTTCAACCAACTAGATGAGTAACTACAGATGGTCAGATTTGAAGTCTCTGACTGAGGCGTGATTGTACATTGTGGAGCTGCTGAACTAGAAAGTCATGCACAAAAGTATGGAACTCTCTTTCTACCTTTTGTGATAAAGAACCCAGGCTGCTCTTGCATAGGATAACACCCAGCCATCTTACTTTTTACTCTCTTCAAAGTTACTCAAAAGATTCTGCTAAATTTCAAAGATGTGGGCCAAAGCCTAGAAGAGAGAGAAGTTCCTTAAAACCCTTACTTAAGCCAATACTCTAGCTCATCTCTACATTATTTCTAAGATTAGAGTTTGATGATCAAATTCAAGTGGATTAGACTGTGCTTTATTTTCTTCTGTCATTCATTGTCCTGTGCTTTCAGCTCTTCTGAAGCCTTCCCTCGATTGAGGCAAAGGATATGAGTGCCAAAATTTAACTGGCCTCTGTGGCTCTGTTAGTTCAATACTACTTACTAATTCTAGTTTGCATAAGTAGGCAGAGATGACCTATTAACTTCTAATTGGAGAACTCAAAATGCTGGTTAATTAGTTGAGCATCAGGAACCAAAGTATATTACTTGGAAAACAACTGGTAATACTAAGAAGAATGACAAAAATAATAACATCTGTAATTTATTGAGACGTTTATATGTGCGGATCCCTTTCCTTTGCACGTGTTCCCTCTTTCAATGGTTCTATCAGACTTGTAAAGTAGATACTAGATAATATTTTAGAGGGCATATTTCTATTTTGGACATAAGAAGGCTGAGGAGCAACTGTTTATTTTAGGTCAACAGCTGGTGAGCAATGGCTCCAGAATAAACTCAGGTATCTTACTGGAAGAAATTACTTCCTCAGTCTACATTTTGCTGAAACTGAAAGTAGATTGCTTGGGAGATTGTATTTTTGTTGTTGTTCAAAGACTTTTCCTATATTCAAGTACATTCATGGTTACTAGAGTCTTATCTTACTGGAAGACTAAATTTAGAGTAAGAAAGTACTTTCAGTTCTGAAGTACTTTTACTATTAAAATTTCAGATTTAAAAATTTTTAGTATAAAGCATATGAACATTTTTATTGCATAAAAGAGCCTACCCAGACTAAACAACCAAACATAAAACCAGTCTGTTTTAGTTTAAGTCCAAGTTTTTGATCCTTAAGTTTATTATATCTTGTGACCTATGACTTCACTGGTTTAGTACCTTTGATTGACCTAGAAAAAGGAATTTTGTTTACCTAACCTCAGCGTGAAGATAATATTTATTCATATAAAATACATTTTAACTACAGAGTTCAGTGAATTTAGATACAACATAGAATGAAATGAGTCATTAATACTTGGAGGTAAGAGATATTAATAACTATATCAAATACATAGTCACCCACCACAATAATGAGGTAAGCCCTGATAAAATATCTTACAGATTAAGCAGAGATGCCAAAGACAAAGATATCACAAGATTAAATCTTGTGGTTCTTTTTTCAAGTGTAAATAGTGCTTCATGCCTCAATATATTGACCACTGCCAATGCAGGAGATGTGGGTTCATAAAGGCTGCTTTTGTCATTTATTGCACAAACTAATTTAAAATTTTAATATCATGTAAGAGACTTTGAGTGACCTTAGAGTTTTTTTCTCTACTACATGGAAATATTTATGTTTTTTTCTTTATTTTTTGACTATGTTTATTCCTAGTAGACTTATTACTGCACAACATGGTGTCGAGAAAAATTTGAGAAATGATTGTTGTATACACAATTTAAAAATGAACTGTTATTAGTGGAATGCTTTAATTATAGTGAAAGTGAAGTCGCTCAGTCGTGTCCGACTCTTTGCGACCCGTGGACTGTAGCCCACCAAGTTCCTCTGTCCATGGGATTCTCCAGGCAAGAATACTGGAGTGGGTTGCCATTTCCTTCTCCAGGGGATCTTCCGGACCCAGGGATCGAACTCAGGTCTCCCACATTGCAGGCAGACGCTTTAACCTCTGCACCACCAGGGAAGCCCTTAAATACAAGAATACAGTCTCAGAAAACCTCCTATAGAGACTCAGAACTTCAGATCCAAGTACTAACATCAAAGATTTCAAGGGAGGAAAGGAAGACAGGTTGAAAGAAGAAGAGGGAGGAGGCGGGAGAGGGGGGGCGAAAGTGGGGGGACTTACAGACATCTCCTGCCACCTACAGATACCCAGGCGTTATGAGACTTTTCCCTGGGCCTCCAGAGAAGGGAGGACTGGAACTCGGCCCTACCAGAAATCAGACCAGACCAGAACCAGAATTTGAGATCTCTGCCAAGAGGAGGTGATCAGTCTCCAATCCTCAGCTCAGGCTGAGGGCCCTTTGACCAGATTCCTGTGTCCAGAATTGGGGGACTAGAAAAACAGGGAAGGATAGGAAGGGTTAAGGAGAGGAAAGAGAGAGGGAAGGGGAGAGAGGTCAATAAAGTCTCTTGTTCCTTACCAGTCAGGGCACTCTGGCCAGTTGTCCACATCAGGAAGAGACCAGGGACAAAAGGGTCCCAGTTGCGGCTGCTGGGTCTGGTCCATTGGCAGGCGAGCTGGCCCCTGAGTATCCCGAGTGGTCAGGATGTCAGTCTCAGCGAAGAAGAGTCCCACCACAGTCGCCATTTGTTGCAGGAAGGCAGATGCCTTCCAGGGCCTGAAACTGGGCTCTTTTCTAACACTCGGAAATGAATTGGCCGAGGAGACGCATGTGCTGACAAAGCAAGAGATTTTATTGGGAAAGGGCACCCGGGTGGAGAGTAATAGGGTAAGGAAACCATTAATTCAAGGATTTAATAAACAGCTAAAGCAATAAAAATTTGAAGTTACATATAAAAATGTTCAAAGGCAAACTTTCAAAATAATGATACTGATACCACATTTTCATAATAAAAACAAGCATGCACAATTATATATTTTTGATAGTGATAAATTGGCTTACATTTACTACATTTTAAAGGCTCTACATATGTAAGAGATTTTTTTAAATTTGTAAATTGAAAGTTATTGTTAATTTAAATACCCATCAGAGATGTAATAAATGAAGATAACTGATTATAAACAGTTGTGAAGTTTCAGCAAGAATATTTGCCTAAACAGCCAGTTTTATATTGGCTTCTCTGCTCCTGTTTTCTTTAGAACTCATAATAGGGCTACTATTTGGACTTTAAATTCAATATAAGGGGTGAGACAGAAATAATTGCACCCCTTAGTGCATGTGAAAATTGTCTTACTTTTAAAGTGTGAAGCTTTATTCTACCTCTATTTGTGAAGTTAGGACAGACAACTGTTTCCCATAAGTTCTTCCCCAGTCTTTTCCACTCCAATGCAGCTTTACTGTATTTCCTAAATTCTCTCTTAATTATCATTTTCTCTGCACTTGCATTATTCTTGTACCTTTTCCTCTTCTCTGTTTATTAACTCCACTTGTTATTGTGTACATCTTTATGGTTAAAAATAATTCATTATAATAAAACAATTCAAGTATTACTTTATATACACTACTATAAAACGAGGAAATAAATTGCTCTTTACTGAATGTAGAGTAATACCATAAACACAAAACACTATTATTAATCACTAGAGATAGCTAGTGGGGAAAAAAAGGAGGTCAGGGAAGTGAAAGGATTTTGAATTGTAAATTGAATTTCATCCTCTAGTGTAATATAATGTTGGTCTGTTAATAATAGTGAGCAAGCAAAATAATAATTTATTATAATGATTATAATAAGTCATAATTTAGAGAACGTAAAACTTTAATGAACTCCAGTTAGTGCTTTGTTTGGTGCTTCTAAATTAGGAACTTTTTTCCTTATCTCCAATTAATATGAAGTTATTGGCATAGTTACTTTTTTTTTTTTTACAGATGTTGAATACAATTTAAATAGCTACAATGTTCTGACACTGGTAGTTCTACAGATATTTTCCATCTGTCTTTCTGCTTGTTGACATAGGCAGCAAGTTTTTATTGTTCCCAGGATAGCCAGAATTTTCTAATGATAGTGATGAGGAAATCAGTTTTGTTCAATGGTATTAGTCTAGTGTGAGTCTCATAATGTATTCATTTATTGAAACATTGTGTCCATTCAGCTAGTATTGATTAAATGTCTCCTGTGTGGTAGAAATACAGTGCATAGCTTAGCAATGTCTACCCTCTTGAAATAAGAACTGTGAGCTTCCTGCAGGCAGTCACAGTTGGGAGGATTATCACAGGAGTGCATGTAAGGTCGAGTGGGGGAATAGTCTATGGCTTCTTGTTTTTGTTGTTCAGTCTCCAAGCCGTGGCCAACTCTTCTCCATCCCATGGGCTGCAGCACACCAGGCTTCCCTATCCTTCACCATCTCCTGGAGTTTGCTCAAACTCATGTCCATCAAGTCGGTGATGCCATCCAATCATCTCATCCTTTGTCCCCCACCTTCTCCTCCTGCACTTAATCTTTCTCAGCATCAGGGTCTTTTCCAATGAGTCAGCGCTTCACATCAGGTGGACAACAATATTCACTATTACATTCATGTGTATTGCATATATACATCACATGTATCACATATAATTGCAGTTGCTCTGGTGACATATGTAGTAGTGTATATATATGTATATATTATCTTATTATTGCTACAAAAATTCTAAAAGTATATAACAGTGTATACATTACATATGTAATATATAATCCAACTTTGGTTGCATTTCAAATTTATCTGTGTCACCTCAAGTCAGGCCTACTGAATCAACATTTCCCGGATTAAGCTCAGGGATGTATATTTTTGTGAAGATCCACCAATGATTCAGATCTATAAAGAGGAATGAATTCATCCAGTGTGGTGCCAAAGGGCACTTTAGAATGACATAGCTCTGGGTTTTGCACTGGACTGGGCCTCTGCACTTCGCCAAGTAAAAGCTTCTCTAGTCTTAGTGCCCTTAATTATAAAGTCAGTATGATACCTTTATAATCATAATCTAGTGAGGTTAAAATTTGTGCATTGCTTTAACTAATATAATTCTTACTATGTGTAGAGCATTATTCTATATACTTTGGATACAGTATCTTAAAACAGGCAAACAAAAAGGGATAAATCTCTGCCCCAGTGGGAGAAAAAAACTAAAAATTAAAAAAAAATTAAAGTCAAGTTATAAGATACTCAGTACAGAAAAGGAATGCAGGGTAAGGTGATAAAGGTTTCTCTTTCTGAGAAGATCATGTTTAGCAAAAACCAAAGGAAGAAGGTTAGCAAATCATGGAAATATTTGGAGCAAAGCATTCTAGGTTGAAGAAATTGACACAGGCCCTGAGACAGGGAAATGTTTAAAGCATCTCAAGGTGGCCTGTCAGGTTGAAGTGGAGTAAGATGTTAAAACTGAAGTGGTAAATTGATTTTGAAGAAATAGTAAAATACCAGATAAAAAAGACTGTATAGGTCTTCTTTTACTTTTATTTTAAGGTAAGTTTAACTTATTGGAGAAATTTCAGCATTAAGTGATATGATCTGAACTTAATGTGACTTGCATTTTATCAGAATTACAGTTCGCACAGTGAAATAAAGGAGACCATATCTGGGATGGTGGCCTAGGCAAGGATTGTTGGTGACTGGAACTTGGTAGACAAGGTAGAGATCCTGACAGTTCATCAGATTTCAGATGTATTTTAAAAAGTAGTGTCACAAAGCTAGGACAAATAATTTCACAATTTGTATGGAAATACAAAAAACCTCTCATAGCCAAAGCAATCTTGAGAAAGAAGAATGGAACTGGAGGAATCAACCTGCCTGACTTCAGGCTCTACTACAAAGCCACAGTCATCAAGACAGTATGGTACTGGCACAAAGACAGAAATATAGATCAATGGAACAAAATAGAAAGCCCAGAGATAAATCCACACACTTATGGACACCTTATCTTTGACAAAGGAGGCAAGAATATACAATGGAGTAAAGACAATCTGTTTAACAAGTGGTGCTGGGAACACTGGTCAACCACTTGTAAAAGAATGAAACTAGAACACTTTCTAACACCATTCACAAAAATCAACTCAAAATGGATTAAAGATCTAAATGTAAGACCAGAAACTATAAAAATCCTAGAGGAGAACATAGGCAAAACACTCTCCGACATACATCACAGCAGGATCCTCTATGACCCACCTCCCAGAATACTGTAAATAAAAGCAAAAATAAACAAATGGAACCTAATTAAACTTAAAAGCTTCTGCACAACAAAGGAAACTATAAGCAAGGTGAAAAGACAGCCTTCAGAATGGGAGAAAATAATAGCAAATGAAGCAAGTGACAAAAAACTAATCTCAAAAATATACAAGCAACTCAATTCCAGAAAAATAAATGACCCAATCAAAAAATGAGCCAAAGAACTAAACAGACATTTCTCCAAAAAAGACATACAGATGGCTAACAAACACATGAAAAGATGCTCAACATCACTCATTATCAGAGAAATGCAAATCAAAACCACAATGAGGTACCATTTCACACCAATCAGAATGGCTGCGATCCAAAAGTCTACAAGCAATAAATGCTGGAGAGGGTGTGGAGAAACGGGAACCCTCTTACACTGTTGGTGGGAATGCAAACTAGTACAGCCACTATGGAGAACAGTGTGGAGATTCCTTAAAAAACTGGAAATAGAACTGCGTTATGACCCAGCAATCCCACTGCTGGGCATACACACCGAGGAAACCAAAATTGAAAGAGACACATGTACCCCAAGGTTCATTGCAGCACTGTTTATAATAGTCAGGACATGGAGGCAACCTAGATGTCCATCAGCAGATGAATGGATAAGAAAGCTGTGGTACATATACACAGTGGAATATTACTCAGCCATTAAAAAGAATACATTTGAATCAGTTCTAATGAGGTGGATGAAACTGGAGCCTATTATACAGAGTGAAGTAAGCCAGAAAGAAAAACACCAATACAGTATACTAACACATATATATGGAATTTAGAAAGATGGTAATGATAACCCTGTATGCGAGACAGCAAAAGAGACACAGATATATAGAACAATCTTTTGGAGTCTGCGGGAGAGGGCGAGGGTGGGATGATTTGGGAGAAAGGCATTGAAACATGTATAATATCATATGTGAAACGAATCACCAGTCCAGGTTCGATGCATGATACAAGATGCTCAGGGTTGGTGCACTGGGATGACCCAGAGGGATGGTACAGGAAGGGAGGAGGGAGGGGGGTTCAGGATGGGGAACACATGTATACCTGTGGTGGATTCATGTTGATGTATGGCAAAACCAATACAGTATTATAAAGTAATTAACCTCCAATTAAAATAAATAAATTTATATTAAAAAAATAAAAAGCAGTGTCAGCAAGACAAAATAGATGTGAAATTTCATTGTAATATTCTGACGTAGTTTCTTGTATTATTTCCTTTCCACTGTTCTTGTAACATTTATATATACTTCACACACAAAAAAAATCATAGCTTCCTCTACCAACCCTAATCTCAGTTTAAGAAATTAAAAATGTATTCAGTATTGAACAGGCTGTTCATTATTTAACAGACTGTTCATACCTCAAGTTAAATTAAATAACAGAGCTTTAACAAAACATTTTAAGATTTAGAACATTTAAAATTATTATGACAGAAACATCAATGTATTTGACAATAAATATACTACGCACTCTTTGTCATTATATAAGTTAAACACAGCAATTTTCAAGCACTAGACCGTGAAATCTTAGTAATTCTGTTTGTTTTCTTTATTCACTATGATGAAATCATCACTCCTACTAAGTTGTTAGTATAGAAAGAAAACTTTAAGCCTATTAACTTTATGATGGAGGAGAAGAGGGAAACAAAGCCAGCATCAGTAGTTTTAGTGAAAGCAAAACAAATTATAATACATTATATACATATAGCTGTCATGTTTTGTTGCAAAGAGGTTCCCAGAAGCTTTGTTCTTTGTTCTCATATAATTTTCCTCTGAAGATTTATTTTGGTTGTTTTATTTCTAACATTTGTTAACATTACAAAGTATAATAATGTTTTCTTACATGTCCGTATATATATAAGTATACATATATACGTATACACATAAGTTTGTGTGCCTTGCCTTGCTTCAATCTCTTCTTAATTTATTTAGCTAAAATTGATTAATCATCTTGCAACTATTTAATACTTATTTTCAGCCATTATAGATTATATTAAGATGAACATAGTTATACATAAATCTTAATTTTTTTCTGTTTTACCTTAGTTTTAATTTATTTTTCACAGAATTGTGAGTCAAAACTTTGAGCATCTTTAAGGGGATGACAGAGGATGAGATAGTTGGATGGCATCACCAACTCAATGAACATGAGTTTGAGTAAGCTCCAGGGAAGCCCAGAGTGCTGCAGTCCATGGGGTCTCAAAGAGTCGGACACGACTGAGTGACTGAACTGAACTGAAGGATCCTGATATATATTATTAAATAGCTGTCCAAAAAACTGACATGAATCATGAATTTACGTGTCTACCAGCCATGTGTGAAAGTGTTTGCCTTACTTCATTTTCCATTACAGAAGTCATTAAATGTAAGTCATTATTCTGTCTCCAGGACCTTGTGAGACTACTAGCTGTTTACATAAAATATAAAGTATTTTATCAGATCTAGCCCAATACGCCATGGACATGGGAGGAGGGAGTACAAATTTACACAGGCTGAATATTGACAATCTTATTCTCCTATACTTAATAAATTTGGAGTCAGTGTCAATGTGATTGGATTAATCAAATTTATAATGCTTCTAACTTATAACAAGTTAAGTTAGTGTTAGTGTTTTCTGAGTCTGTTGAGTCACTAAGTCTTGTCCAATTCTTTTGAAACTCCATGGACTGTAGCCTGTCAGGCTTCTCAGTTCATGGGATTTCCCAGGCAAGAATACTGAAGTGGGTTGCCATTTCCTACACCAGGGGACCTTCTGGACCTAGGAATTGAACCCACATCTCCTGGGTCTCCTGCATTGGCAGGTGGACTCATTACCACTGAGCCACCTCAGAAGATATTTAATGTTTAGGATGATTCACTTAAGAATTAATATTTAGGAGAGATCAAGATGGTGAGTAAGATGACACTGGGCTTACCTCCCTTCACTAAGATATCAAAACTACAACTAAATATAGGGTAACCCTCAATAAAATTGATTGGGAGACTAGCAGAATAGAGTTTCTATAACCAAGGCTATAAAGAAAGGGCCACATGGACTCTGGTAGGAAGGAAGAAGTGATTTAATTGGGACTTGCATCCTGAATGCGGGTCACAGAAGATGCAATATCAAAAGCTAGAGGATCTTCCTTGGGGAGCAAGGGATTTGAGCCCCTTGTTAGGCATCCCACGCCTGGGGCCTGACACTAGGGAGATGGGCTCTCTTAGTTGGTTTGAAAACCAGTCAGGCTTACTGGAGAGTTGTAAGAAACCAAGACTCTGTTCTTGAAGAGTGCACACGTAGACTTACTTTCTCCCTTACCCAGAGCAGAGGCAGCCTATTGAAAACTGCCTGGGACTCTGGCCAGCTTGCAAGGACTAACCCAGTGTTCCCCCCACCCCAACCTGCACTGGGCTCTGGCTTGAGCCCCTCTTGCTTGGTGCTAATCCCCACTACGATGGAGTCTGCCATTGCCAATGAGAATGTGCATACTTGGAAGGAATGGTGCCAGCTTGGGCACCAGCCTTACCTCTGACCAGGGCCATTGCCAACTCACATGTCCCTGCACACACTCTAGAGGAGTGAGGCTAGATCCAATGTGGAGACTGCCATCACCAGAACCAGCAACCCCATGCACTACTGGGAGGAAGTGGGGTCAGCTCATGTGTGGAACCAACCCCTATGGTCTGAACCAGCCTGCAACTAAAGAATGCACATCAGGGAAAAAGTGAAACAAGGACAAGATTGCAATTGCAAGCCCTCAGGCCTCACACACCCCAAACCAAGGGAAAGAGTGCCTGTACACGTCGGGGAAACAACTGCTTCAGGTCGGACTCCCTGGTCCAGCCCTTCAAGCACCAGCCCATCCACTGATAGGACAATGATGCCTCAAGCAGAGGAGAAACCCCAGCTTGCCCCTGGCTCTGGCTCTAGCCCCTTAAACTTTAGCCCTACCACCCACCAAGGTGGTGGCTTTCAGCACACCCTGTGAGAAGACATAGTCCATGCTTGTGGCAGGTCCAGCCCCCTCCTCACAGCCACTGGGCACACAGAGACTGCATAAGGATGCCCCCATGCAAGAACATACCTTCAAGTATGTTGGGATAGGTCATTTTTCACTTAATTTCATACAAATGGAGAACGTTAAACCAAACGATAAAGACAGATGAATATGTTTCAAACAAAAGAACTAAGAAAAAAAAAAAACACTGAGGAAAAACGCTAATGAAACAGAGATTATTTGTTTGATAAATAGTTCAAAGTAATAGTAATAGGAACGCTAATTGAACTAAAGAATAGATGAACACAGTGAAAATTTTGAAAAATATTTTACAAAAGAACTAGAAAATATAAAAAGGGACTGGTCAGAGCTGAAGAAAACAATAATTGAAGGGAAAACACTGCAAGAAATTAACAGCAAGTTAGACAATACAGAAGAATATATATGTGATGTGAAAGATAGAGTAATGGAAATCCCCCTGTCAGAAGGGGGAAACAAAAAATGAATTTTTAAAAATGAGGATAATTTAAGAGGCATCAGAGACAACATTAAACATCCTAAAATTTGCTTTACATGGGCCCTAGGAGGAAGAAAGAAAAAGGGGTAGAAAATATATTTGGTGAAATTATGGCTGAAAACTTCCTAAACTTAAAGAAAGCAGATATCCAGGTATAGGAAGGAAAGAGAGTTTCAACCGAGATGAACCCAAAGAGACCCACACCAAGACATATCATAACTAAATAAATTGAACAACCAGTAAGAAATAGATAAATTCCTAGAAACACAGTTTTCAGGTTGAATCAGGAAGAAACGAATAATCTTAACAGACCAATCACTTGTATGGAAATTGAGTCAGTAATCAAAAACTGTCAACAAACAAAATTCCAAAACTAGACTCCTCACAATGGAATTCTACTACATATATAAAGGAGAATTAACAACTATCATTCTCAAACTATTCCAAAAAAGTGAAGAGAAGGAAACACAACCATTACTCTATTTGCAAAACCATATAAAAAACACTACAAAAGGAAAATTATAGGTCAATATCTTTGATGAATATAGATGCAAAAATCCTCAACAGCATATTGGCAAACCAAATTTTACAATATATAAAAAGGATTGTACACCACAATCAAGTTGGATTTACTCCAGTGATGCAAGCATGGCTAAATATCCGGAAATCAATCAATGTGATACACTGCGTTGACACAATGAATAAAATCACATGATCATCTCTATAGATGCAGAAAAAGCATTTGACAAAATTCAACACTCATTCATGATAAAAACTCTCAACAAAGTTGGCACATAGGGGAAATATCTCAACAAAATAAAGTCCATTTATAACAAAGTCACAAATAACATCATACTCAGCGGTTAAAAGTTGAAAGCCTTTCCTCTAAAATCAGGAGCAAGACAATGACACCCACTATTGCTACTTCTATTTAACATAGTACTGGAAGGCCAGTCACAGTAATCAGACAAGAAATAAGACTAAGAGTCTAGTGAGTGAATAATATTATATCCTTGTTTTCAATTTGTATCTTCCTTCTAAGAAGTAAAGTTGAAATTCTTATTTTTATTAGCCAGTTGTGTTTCTTTGACTACTAATAACCTGGACCATAAACTTTATATATTTATTTTTTGATCTTTTTTTCACTCATCTATTGAGGCATTTATCTTTTAGTTTATATTTGTAGGAGATTTTTCATAGATTATGGATAGTTACTTACGTTGCAAATATTTTCATATTTGCTCCTTTGTCCATTAATTTTGTGCTATCTTTGTTATAAAGTTTTAATGCTTTGGTAGTAAAATTTGACACTCTTACCTCTGATGCTGTTTAAATTGTTCATAGGAAGTTTTCTGACTTACAGTATTTTCTTTGAAAGCTTTTGTAGTTGTGTGTGTGTGTGTATATATTTAAGGTGAATCTTTAGTTTGTCTAGAATGTGACAAATGCTTTGAGACAGAAATCTGATATTATTTTTCCAAATGGACAGCTATTTGTCCCACAACCATTTATAAAATACTATCAAATTTCATCTACAAAAAAAATGCCCTATTTCTCTTACATGAAATTCTCACATCAATTGAAATAACTAAGTGTTCACCATTTTTGATCCATTGAACCCATATGTATTTGTATACCAAAACCACATGTTTATATTTTTAATAACCTGCTAGTTACTTTACTGCCCTATTATTTTTAATTTTCTAAACTAGTTCTTGAACTTTTTTTCAAATTAAGTTTAGAATTCATTTTCAATTTCCATGAGGAGTTTTGTTTGGAATCATTTTGATTTCCTAGACTGTGTTTAGCAGAAATAATTTATTTACAATATCAAATCTGTCGGTAGAGAAACACGAGATATCTCTACATTTATTTGTGATTTCTTTTATATCTTTAAATAATACTTCATGATTTTTTAGGGGGAATGTTATTTTATTTTAATGCATTTAGTAAGCTCATTACTTGCATTTTTGTAATTTTTATGGATTCAGAAAGATAAAAGGAAAGCTTTCTGTTTTAGTCAAGTAGCTTGAATCAGAAAGACTATTGTGTGTCTTTTTGGTTAGAAATGGCATAAAATATACACCCTTCACAAGGTTTTTAAATGATTGAGATGATATATGAAAACACTTTATTTATCTGAAGGATTAAATAAGTATAAGGTGACTTTGCTATGAGTGTTTGAAGGACCAAAACTAGACTTTTGGTGTATGTAACTGTTATTCACTTGGTAGCATATGTATTAATATATACAATATATAGTTATAATTTATATGATATATACACTTTAGTTTTGATTGTCCAAACTTCTCAGAAGTGGGACAAGTTCTGTATTAATTGTTTCTCTTTTCATTTCCCATATCAAGATAATAATAATGAGTCCAAAAGTTCTAAATGTAATGTTAACATAAATAATGCATGAATTTATGCTATTTGCTTGTCAGGAAAGTAAAATATATCAGTTGGATATAGGGCTTGACCTAAGAGAAAGACACAAACAATAATTCCAGTTATGTTCTTCTCACATGAAAGATATGCATATTTTAGTGCTTGGTGGTGCTGATGTCTTTGCGAGATAACTCCATAGGAGACCTAGACCATCTCCATCTTTATGCTCTGTCGTTCTTGGATGATGATCTGTATTCATGATTGATAGAGCTATAGACGGGTGTTCTCATTCAGGGCGAAAAAGTGTAACCTTCTTCCAAAAGTAAATCAAGCAAAAACAATGAAGTAGCATCTATATATGTTTATCAGGATGATATATAAACATCTATATATATGTCTATCTATATATGTTTATCAGGATGTTATATAAACATCTATATATGTTATATAAACATCTATATATGTTTATCTATATATTTTAACAGCCCTCGCACTGGAATTGTTCCTGGTGCAAGGCTATGTCACATTGATTACCTTAGGTTTGAAAGGAGACTAAGAAATGATACTTGTCTTTGCTAGCTGCATGGTAGAGACAGGCAATGATAAAGAGGTTTAAAGTGTTTCCTAATGTGTTTTGGGTCAACCACTCTATGTTTCCAGCCAAATAAATCTGAGAGGAAATGAGCTATGAAAATAAGATGTTCATTGACTTATGATTTATTATTCCAAATGATATTTACTTTCATTATTTTAAATGTACCCTTATTTTTAGTAGGTCAAATGACTACACACAGAGAGCTGTATGACATTTCTCAAAGAATCACAGATAAATAATTTTTTTTTAATGTAGAGGTAACATGGGCCATCATGAATCACATATTAGTACACAATTTCCATAATTTGTTCTTCTCTCATGTATGACTCATCTCTGAAGCTGGGAAACATTTTTATCTATTAAGAGTAAACTGAATTATATGAAGGATGAAATAAAAAGCACACACATAAATAGATTTAGATTTTAATGGATAGTCACAAGAGTATTCTAACAGAGTGTCTACTATTTGACAGGCAGTATCCTAGGCACAGTGGATAAACTCTGTAATGGTATAGATATGATCCCTGCTTTCCTCCAGCTTATTATTCAATAGAACAAATAGGTGAATTACTCTGTTTTAGGAATTTACACACATGATAAATAATCAAGGCCAAACTGTAACGTAGGCATTGTTAATCCCTCTCTTTGTGTAAGGGGAAAAAATGATGTTTAGGATTAAAAGTGACTTCGACAATGTTATAGAATTTGGAAAGGATCAAATAATAGTCAAATTAGTGTAAATACAAATTTACTATATTCCTATATACTACCAACGAGTACTAAGTTTATATTACGCTGAAGTTTGTTTATTTATATTTTACCTCATTAAAGTGTTTTTAGTATTCACTCTACTGAAACAGAATACATATTCTTTTCAAGTGTGTAAGACTCTTTTTTAAGATGGATTATATTTGAAGCCATAAGACAAGTTTCAATAACTTTAAAAGAATTCAAGTTAAATAGAGTTCTTCTCTGCTCCAAATGGGATTAAGATAGAAGTCAATAATTGAAAGATATCTAAAAAATCCTAAAATATCTATAGTTAAATAGGACCTCTAAATAATTCATGGTTCTATGAAGGAGTCCAACAAGAAATTAGAAAATATTTTAAACTAGATAGAAATGAAGATACAACATATAAAATTATTTGGGGTGCTGCTAAAAGAATATCTGTATTAGAAAATGTCATTACTAGAAAATAAGTTCCCAAATACATGTACTTAACTTCTACCACAGGAAAAAATTGAAAAGAATGACAACAAAACTCCCAGACCAAGTATATGAAATGTTAGACTGAAAAGCCACTGAAATAAAAAGAAAAATCTAATAGAGAAAATGAAAATATTCAAAAGCTGGCTCTTTGAGAGTATCAATAAGCTTGTAAACCTCCAGCCTGAGTGATTTGGGAAAAAGTGACAGGACAAAAGTTATCCATGTGAGGAATTAGAGAGATGACAGCGCTAGAATACCTATGGATATTAAATAAGAAAAGAAGTGAATATTATAGACAACCTTATGCCAGAAGGGTACAGCTAGATGTGGTGGACAGATTCTTGAAAAGCACAAACTTCTAAAGCTCACTCAGTATGAGAAAATCAGAATAGAAGTATGTTTAATTAGATTTCCACAAAGAAAACTCCAATGGCTTTACTGGTGAATTCTACTAAACATTTAAGGGATAAATATTACCAATTTTGAGCGAGCTGTTCCAAAACATTGAAGGGAAATGAATACACTATTTATTTCATGAGGCCTGTGTTACTCTGATACCAAAACCATATAATAACATTACAAGAAAAGAAATTCTAGACCAACAACCCTCAAGAAAGTAAGTGAAGTGTTTTGTAGCAAAATTTGAGCAAATGAAGTCTAACAGTATATCAAAAGCCTAATTAGTTACTAAGTGGAGTTATCACAGAAGTTCATATTTGGTTCAATATTCATTAATCAGTAAATATAATTAATCATACTAACCAATGACTGAAGTGACTTAACATATATTAACCAACTAAAGAAGAAAAGCCATATGATCATCTTGAAAGTGAAAAGTGAATGTGTTAGTCACTAAGTCATGTCTGGCTCTTTGTGACCCCATAGACTGTAACCCGCCAGGCTCCTCTGTCCTTGGAATTTTCCAGTCATACTGGAGTAGGGTACCATTCCCTTCTCAGAGGATCTTCCCAAACAGGGATCAAACCCGAGTCTCCTGTATTTCAGGCAAATTCTTTACCATCTGAGCCACTAGGGAAGCCCTATGATCATCTTAATAGATACATAAAAAGCATTTAATAGCATGCTACATCCATTCCTCATGTAAATATCTTAGTCACCTCCTCAATTTGACAAACAGCATCTCCAAAAATATGCAGATTATATCATACTTAATGGTGAAAACCTGAACACTATTAAGATCAGAATCAAGGCACATATATCCACTCTATTGCTTCTATTTGATGTTATGCTGGAGGTTCCGGCTTCCACATAGGAGAAGAAATAAAAGAAGAAGAAATATCCACAAGGAAATTGGAAGGCAAAAAGCATGACGGCCTATACAAGAAATTTTTTGAAATGTATTTTTATAAAAAGCTACTAGAATTAAGCCGGTGCAGGAAACATAACAGATGCAGGTTCAATCCCTAGGTCAGGAAGAGTGCCTGGAGTAGGAAATGGCAACCCACTCCAGTATTCTTGCCTGGAAAATCCCAAGTGACTTAGCATGCACGCATGCAGAATTAAGCAAGTTTTCCAAGGAAACCATATGCAATATAAATGTATAAAACAATTCCGTATCTATATGTTGTGTGTGTGTTCAGTCACAGTCATGTTCAGTTCTTTGTGACCCCGTTGTCTGTAGCCCACCAGGCTCCTACATACATGGAATTTTCCAGGCAAGAATACTGGAGTGGGTTGCCATTTCTCCTTACTCCAGGGGATCCCCTTAACCCAGAGATCAAACCCACATTTTTGCATCTCTTGCTTTGGCAGGCAGATTCTTTACCACTGTGCCACCTGGGTAATCAAAACTCAGAAATCAAGACTAAAATAATAAAATAAAATAAAATATAGAAACACTTCTAGAATATCAAAGTAAGAACTTCTGAAAATCTGCTCTTCAAAAAAAAGCAATGATAAGTGGAAAATTTGTGAAAATTAACTTTTTTTAGAGCTCTGGAAATTAATCAAAGGCTTACAAAAATACAAGGACCATTTACTCAAGAAAAATGACTAAATTTCATTAACAGCCTTCCTATCTTTTCTGAGAATGACAGGAATGGGGAAGGGAATATCAGGACATTTTGTTGTGTTGCTAAGGATTCTGGGATAACAGACTACATAATAGCAGCGTTGATAAATGCATGGAGCAGTGCCTTTCAATAAGACGTTAAAGTATATGTAGTAGAATGCCTTCTTAAAAGATAATTTCAGAGTTTAGTTTCTAAGTAATCTCCAACCCTTTGAGACCTCATGGATTGCATCATGCCAGGCTTCCCTGTCCTTCACGATCTGCCAGAGTTTGCTCAAACTCATGCCCTTTGAGTCAATGATGCCATCCAACCATCTCATCCTCTGTTACCCCCTTCTTCTCCTGCTCTCAATCTTTCCCAAAAGCAGGGTCTTTTTCAATGAGCCAGCTCATTGAAGGGAGGGGTAAATTAAGAGTTTGGAATTAACAGATACACATTACTGTAAATAATATTATAATATTACTATTAAATAGATAAACAATAAGAACTTACTTTATAGTACAGGAAACTATATTCAATATTTTGTCATAACCTATAATAGAAAAGAATCTTAAAAAGAAATTATATATATGTATATATTCACTTAGTTGCTTCAGTCATCCAACTCTTTTCAGACCTGTGGACTGTAGCCCAGCAGGCTTATCTGTCTATGGGATTCTCCAGGCAAGAATATTGGAGTGGGTTGCCATGCCCTCCTCCAGGGGATCGTCCTGACCCAGAGATCAAACCCACGTCCCCTGCATTGTAGGCAGATTCTTTACCACTGAACCCCTGGGGAAGACTATATGCCTGAAACTAAGCAACTACAATTTTTAGAAAAATATCCAGAGCATGGCAAATGCCAAACACACGTTAGTTATAAAAAAAGAAAAAAACCAACAGCCTGATTTGGAGACTCTAAACCTAGCAATTGTGTTCATTTTTACTTTAAAATAGCATCCTATAGGTTTGTAATTCAGATCAGTTGTTGAACTTCTGAATTACATAAGCAAAATAGAGATAATTTTATGGTTGTTTTCTGAAGTTCTTACTGCTAAAATCTAAAAAGCTGCAGAAAGATGGTCTCAGTATATTGAATTTGTAACACATTACATTCTAGGAGCTACGCACTTGGAATTAAACTCAACTTGACATTTGTAAATTTCATTAAATTTACTATCAGTCAGAACATTCTTAGAACAGAACATCTCCACTGAGTACAGCAAACTACTTTAGTTTGGCATTCAGGACTCAATTACTTTGGAAGGCCATTTGCCCATAGAAGTTGGCTGATTCATTCATATTCTGTAGCCAAAGATATCAAAGCTTTAAAAAAATGAACTCCATTCTCACTCCTATTGTTTATTGAACATTCTTTATCATTAAACATATCTCTGAAACAGTAACTTCTTTTGAGATTACTTTTACCCTAGAAAATATAGCAAATACTAATGCACTTAATTCAATTAGTGACACCATGAGAACTCGATTTTAGTGCCCACTATAATGGGAGGGATTGGGGGCAGGAGGAGAAGGGGATGACTGAGGATGAGATGGCTGGATGGCATCACGGACTCGATGGACGTGAGTCTGAGTGAACTCCGGGAGATGGTGATGGACAGGGAGGCCTGGCGTGCTGCGATTCATGGGGTCGGACACGACTGAGCAAAGAGTCGGACACGACTGAGCGACTGAACTGAACTGAACTGATGAGATAGACAGTATTCAAGCATCCTTAGTGGAATAATTAGCTGCTTAGTTCTATGTGCTCTATCAATAATTAGATTTGTTATATTGCTATTTCCATGGCAAGAATTTGGGCTAAACTGAATGCCTAGAGAATGTTTTCTTCATCCAGATCTATTAAATATTTTACTGCCCTTCTGAGCATTATAATACTTTAATTTGAATTTTCTTTGAGAGCAGTCCAAAGTTTTTACGATGAATCTTCTTCAAAAATAAATGACACCATCACATAAACTAAACTTTATGGAGAAACGTAACTGATGTATAAACTGAAAATTAAAGCAAAATAAAGTTTCTTTCCTATGATATGTAGCCAATCTTATTTTTCACAAAACTCTCTTAGATTACTTTATCTTCCTTCTAGCCTACCACCTATTAAAATAATCTCTTATGCTTTTTACTGTCATACAAAAATCTCTGCACTGGCTCCCTACAATCAGATTTGCCTCTTTCCTTAGGTTTCTGCCTCCTTCAAGCTCAGTCATGTCTGACTCTTTGCGACTCCATGGACTGTAGCCTGTCAGGCTCCGCTGTCCATGAGATTATCCGGGCAAGAATACTGGAGTGGTTGCCATTTCTTCCTTCAGAGGCTCTTCTCAACCCAGGAACTGAACTTGAGTCTCCTGCAGCTCCTACATTTGCAGGTGGATTCTTTACCACTGAGCCACCTGGGAAGCCCCCTTCTGCCTCCTTGGTAACACTATTTTCCCTACTCTTTACTCTGTTGCTTATGAAAGGAAAAACTTTTGTGTCTTATCAAGAAGATAATCTTTTGTCACATTTACATATTCTGTATCAGATTTTTAAATGTTTCTTGTGCTATGGGCCTCTTTGAAAGCCTAGAAAACCTAGATCCTTCTTGAAAAAATATATTTTTGAATTAATTTATTTCTTAAGAGCAGTTTTACGTAAGCAGCAAAATTGAGGGGAAACTATAGAGTTTCCCCATATGTCCCTCACCCCTACACTTGTAGAGCCTCCCCAATATCTGCCACCAGAGTAATACATTTGTTACAACTGATGAACCTACAATGACACCTCCTAGTTACCAAGGTCTGTAATTTACATTAGGGTTCATCTTTTGGTGTTGTACATTCTATGGGTTTGGACATATGTGTCCATCATTATGATATCATACAGAGTAATTTCACTGCCCTAAAAATCCTATGTGCTCTACCCATTCATCCCTTTCATACCCTCCACCCCCCAGACAGATATTTATATTTTTTACTCTCTCCATTGTTTTGCCTTTTCCAAAATATCAGTTCGGTTCAGTTCAGTCACTCAGTCGTGTCCAACTGTTTGCGACCCCATGAATCGCAGCACACCAGGCCTCCCTGTCCATCACCAACTCCCGGAGTTCACTCAGATTCACGCTCATCGAGTCAGTGATGCCATCCAGCCATCTCATCCTCTGTCGTCCCGTTCTCCTGCTGCCCCCAGTCCCTCCCAGCATCAGAGTCTTTTCCAATGAGTCAACTCTTTGCATGAGGTGGCTAAAGTACTGGAGTTTCAGCTTTAGCATCATTCCTTCCAAAGAAATCCCAGGGCTGATCTCTTTCAGAATGGACTGGTTGGATCTCCTTGCAGTCCAAGGGACTCTCAAGAGTCTTCTGCAACACCACAGTTCAAAAGCATAAATTCTTCTGCGCTCACCTTTCTTTATAGTCCAACTGTCACATCCATACATGACCACTGGAAAAACCATAGCCTTGACTAGACAGACCTTTGTTGGCAGAGTAATATATCTGCTTTTGAATATGCTATCTAGGTTGGTCATAACTTTTCTTCCAAGGAGTCAGTGTCTTTTAATTTCATGGCTGCAATCACCATCTGCAGTGATTTTAGAGCCCCCCAAAATAAAGTCTGGCACTGTTTTCGCTTTTTCTCCATCTATTTCCCATGAAGTGATGGGACCAGATGCCATGATCTTCGTTTTCTGAATGTTGAGCTTTAAGCCAACATTTTCACTCTCCTCTTTCACTTTCATCAAGAGGCTTTTTCGTTCCTCTTCACTTTCTGCCATAAGGGTGGTGTCATCTGCATATCTGAGGTTATTGATATTTCTCCCGGCAATCTTGATTCCAGCTTGTGCTTCTTCCAGCCCAACATTTCTCATGATGTACTCTGCATAGAAGTTAAATAAGCAGGATGACAATATATGGCCTTGAAGTACTCCTTTTCCTATTTGGAACCAGTCTTGTTCCATGTCCAGTTCCAGCTGTTGCTTCCTGACCTGCATATAGGTTTCTCAAGAGGCAGGTCAGGTGGTCTGGTATTCCCATCTCTTTCAGAATTTTCCAAAATATCATATAGTTGAAATCAGACAGTATGTAGCCTTTTCAGATTGGCTTCTTTCACTTTGTAATACGCATTGAAGATTAGTCCATATCTTTTCATGACTTTATAGCTCATTTGTTTTTAGAACTGAATAATATTCCGTTGTCCTGATGGACCACAGTTTATCCATTCACCTACCGAAAGGCATCTTGGCCACTTCCAGATTTGGGGCAATTATGAACAAAGCTTCTATAAACACCTGCATTCAGTGTAGACATAAGTGTTCAACTCTTTTGGGGAAATATTAAGTACAATTTCCAGAGCATACTATAGGAGTATGTTTAGTATTGTTTGAAATAGTCAAACTGTCTCTCAGGTGGCTGCACCATTTGCATTTCCACTAGCAATGCATGAGATTTTCTGTTGCTCCACATCCTCACCAGCATTTGATGCTGTCAGTGTTCCAGATTTTGACCATCCTTATAGTTGAGAGGAGAAGAAGTCAACAGAGGATGCGGTGGTTGGATGGCATCCCCAATTTGATAGACATGAACTTGGGCAAACACTGGGAGGTGGTGAGGGGACAGGGAAGCCTGGCATGCTGCAGTCCATGGGATCACAAAGAGTGGGACACAACTTAGCAACTGAACAACAACAATAGTTGTGTGGTATCTCACTGCTGTTTTAATATGTGTTTCCCTCATGACATATGCTAATTTACTGTTTGTATACCTTCTTTGGTGAGGTGTCTGTTAATATCTTGGCTCATTTTCTAACTGTTCTAATTGTTCCTTATCTTTCGTTTCAATTTTCTTTGTATATTTTGGATAACAGTTCTTTATCACATATAACTTTTGCAAATATTCCTCAAAGTCTGTGGTTTGTCTTCTAATTCTCTTGATATTGTCTCCATGTATTCTAATATTGCTGGATAAAGTAGTTTATAGGTCCAGTTTATGCTATTGAGTTCAACGATGTCTTCACTGATTTTGTGCCAGCTGGATCTGTCCATTTCAGAAAGAGAGGGGTGTTGAATTCTGCAGTTATAATAGTGGACATATCTATTTTTTTTTGTACTTTTAAAAAATTTTGCCTCCTGTAGTATGATACTGTTTTGTTAGGTGCATGGATGTTAAGATTCTTCTGTCTTTTGGAGAATTCACCCATTAATCAATTTTTCATTATGTAATGCTTTTCTTGATCCCTGATACATTTCTCTGTGTTGGAAGTCTGCTCTATTTGAAATTAATATTACTCCACCTACTTTGTTTTGAATAGTGTCAGGTATATTTTCCTCCATACATTTATTTGAGATCTGTGTGTGTCTATATATTTAAAGTGAGTTTCTTGCAGTTGTTTCTTACTTTCTTTCTTTTTTTTAGTCTACTCTGGCAGTCTGTCTTTTAATTGGTATACTTAGATCATTGGTGTTCAATGTGGTTGTTGACATAGGTGGATTAATATCTACTGCATTTGCTTTCTATTTGTTGTCCTTGTTCTTTGGTTCTATTTTTGTCTCCCACTTTTCTGCTTTTTGTAGCTTTTAATTAAGCATTTTATGATTTCATTTTCTCACCTTGCTTAGCATAAAAGTTATGTTTCTTTTTTTTTTTAACCTTGTTTTGGTGGCTGCCTTTGAATTTGCAAGGCCTTCCCTGGTGGCTCGGACAGTAAAGAATCTGCCTGCAATGTGGGAGACCCAGGTTCCATTCCTGGGTCAGGATGATTCCCTGGAGAAGAGAATGACAATCCACTCTGGTATTCTTGCCTGAAGAATGCCATGAACAGAGGAGCCTGGTGGGTAAAGACTCAGGCATAATTGAGCGAATTCTGAGGAAGAAGTCAAATTTGCAATATACATTTCGGTTAATCCATGTCCACTTTTGAATAACCTTATATCACTTCACAGGTAGTTTGAGTACCTTATAATAGTGAAGTAGTTCCAATTCCTTCCTCTCATACCTTGTATCCTTTTGTCATCCATGTCCTTTACACACACACACAGACATGATGTCTGTGTGTGTGTGTGTGTGTGTGTGTGTGTGTGTGTGTATGCATATGTGCATACAAACGAAATACCTTGCTGGAATCATTATTTTGAACAAACTGTTGTCTTTTAGATCAGTTACAAATAAGAAAAAAAGTTTTTATTTTACTTTTACTTAATCCTTATTCAATGTTCTTCCAAGTGTCTCAAGTATATTATTTCTCTACTCTTTAAAGAACTTCTAACATTTCTTGCACACAAGTCTGTTGGCAACAGACTCCCTCAATTTTTGTTTGTCTTAGAAAGTCTTTATTTCTTCTTCAATTTTGAAGGATAACTTTTCAGGGTACAAAATTCTAAATTGGTGGGTTTTTTCCCCCTCAACACTGATAGTTTTTCATTCTATTCTCTTCCTACTTGCATAGTTTCTGAGGAGAAGTGGGGTGTAATTCTTATCTTTGTTCCTTTATAGGTATTTCTGGCTTCTTTCAGGATTGTTTCCTTGTGTTTAATTTTCTACAGTTTGAAAATTATGAGCCTGGGTGTAGTTTCTATGTTTATCTGATTGGTGTTCTCTAGCTTTCTGGCTCTATGGTTTGGTGTGAAATGTGAAGTGTTAGTTGTGCAGTCTTGTCCGACTCTTTGCGAACCCATGGACTGTAGCCTGCCAGGATCCTCTGTCCATGGAATTTTCCAGGCAAGAATACTGCCATTCCCTTCTCCAGGGGATCTTTCTGACTCAGGGATCAAACCTAGGTCTCTCACATTTCACACAGATTCTTTACTGTCTGAGCCACTGTGGTTTGGTGTCTGACATTAATTTGGGGAAAATTCTCAGTCATTATTACTTCAAATAATTCTTTTGCTACTTTCTCTCTTTCTGGTATTCCTATATGTGTATATAGCTCGTTTTGTAGTTGTTTAACAGTCCTTAAATAGTTCACTATTTATTTAAATATTTGTTCTCTTTGCTCTTCAGCTTTTGGGGATTCTACTAATATATCCTGTAGCTCAGAGATTCTTTCCTTAGCTGCATGCAGTTTATTAATAAGTCCATAAAAATCATTCTTCATTTCTGTTACAGTAGTTTGAATTTCTAGCATTTATTTTTTGGTTATCTTGTAAGGATTTTCACCTTTATGCTTACATTGCCCATCTGTTCTTGCATGCTATCTACTTATTTGTTAGAGTCCTTAGAGTATAATTCCCAAGCTTTTGTTTTCAACATCCCTGCCTCATCTGGTTATTATGTGTCTTTTATCCCTTCAAATTGTCAGTGTTTTGCCTTTTGGTATGTGTTAGAATTTTCTTGATAACCAGACATAATGTACTGGGTAAACCAAAGTGCTCTAATTAGTAATGTGGTAGTGAAGCTGGGGAGGGAAACCTTTCTCTATTTCTATGATTAGGTCTTAGTACTTTATTGAGCCTATGCCTCTTGACCATGAACTTCATAAGAATTTTTCAAGTTTTTCCCTCTCCTTTAGGAAGGACAGAAGGATAAAATAAGCTGGAGCTGAATGTTTTCTTTCTTCCATGTAGAAGGCTAGAGATTACAGAAGTTGGGTATTTTTCCACTTCTGTCTTAGTTAGGTTACTTAGATTCCACTCTTTTTTACATCATTTGGGCCAGAGATACAATGGTATTTTAATTTGGTTACAGAATCAAATCAAGGCTTTTTAAAGCCTCTTCTTCACAAATTTAATTCTACATCTACTTCCCGCATTCTTAGCCTGAGATTAATCCCTTGCTTTACCTGAGAAGACTGACTTTGCCTTATACTTGAAATCTTTTTATTTGAGAAGACAGTTGTCTTCTCAGAAAGATGGAGCACAGTTGTAGAGTTAAGTATATGGGGACAGGATATCTGTAATCTGGGTTTGGATACTTTAGATAAATTGTTAACCCTCTGAATTTCAATTTTTTTTCTATAAAATGAGATTAAAATTGTATTTTAGCTTATACTATTGATGTTAATATTGAGATAGGGTTGGGAAAGGCTTGACACAAACTGGGCACAGAGTATGCTGCTGCTGCTGCTGCTGCTGCTAAGTCATTTCAGTCATGTCCAACTCTGTGTGACCCCATAGATGGCAGTCCACCAGGCTCCCCCATCCCTGGGATTCTCCAGGCAAGAACACTGGAGTGGGTTGCCATTTCCTTCTCCAATGCATGAAAGTGAAAAGTGAAAGTGAAGTCACTCAGTCGTGCCTGACTCTTCGTGACCCCATGGACTGCAGCCTTCCAGACTCCTCCATCCATGGGGTTTTCCAGGCAAGTGTACTGGAGCAAGGTGCCATCGCCTTCTCCGGGGCACAGAGTATAGTTCTTACGAAATGTTAACAGAATGTTATGTTAACAGCAACCATAATGATGCAAGTAGTATGATAATCTCCTTCCAATTCATTCAACACACTACTTGTAGATTAATTTTCCTAAGGTACATGTTTTGTCACTCATTCAGTGATTCACAAATGTTTTAGCTCACAGGTACTTCATGAGTCACTGCTCAAGATGCTGGATAAGAATGAATATCTTTTCTTTATTTAGAAATGAATAAAATAGAGTTCTTCTATTAAGTGGATTACAAGCTATGCCTCATTTTAAACTTTCACTAGCTCCCAATTCCTTTTGAAATGGATTCTGAAGGTCTCACATTTAAGGTTAACCACCATATGGTTATTAACCAGCAATCTGACCTCCTCTTTTACCACTACTCCTCTGAGACAATAAAAATGAGTTACTTCTACCTCAAATGATTTTAAAGCTTTCCACCTTTAAAGTACAGCCTTTTCACATCCTCTTTCATTTCTGCCTTAAGATCTATAACCATTCTTCAAGTACTATTTTATCCTTTTTTGAATTCTATAACTAAATACAAACTTTCGTTTCTCTGAAACTACCCCTCACCAACATCATTGCACATTTTTGATGGCACTTGCCTTATTTAGTTTTCTGACTTAATTATGTAAATACTCATGTTTGTTTTATGCCTTTCAACCCACATCAGCCATTATTATAAACTCCTGAGAGCTATAACTCTACTTTTTAAATTTTTGTGAGCTTTTTAGCACTTAGCAAAATGAATCTACATATAATAAGAATATTTTATCATTTGAATAAAAACCAATATATTCAGTTACTGCATTAATATCATATTAAAAGGAAAATTTTGTCTTTTTTAATATGAGTCTATGAAGAAAAGGGGTAATTTCCTTCTCATGTAGTTAAAGTATGCTATTCTTGATGGATGGCAAACACCACTACTCACCCACTAATATCCATTGTTCTTTTTTTCCTCAATAACATAATTTCTAGCTGAGTACCTGACTGCCCAACTAAAGGCTAGATTTCTCAGTCTCCTTTGCTGCTAGATATGCTGATGTAACTGCATTCAGGCCAAAGAAGTGTGAAGAAAAGTGATGTGCATGACTTCTAGGCTGTGTTTTAAAGAGAAGGCAGGTGCTGTCCCATGTCCCTGCTCCATTTCCACTGGCTGAGGTGTGGTTGTGGTGAAGCATCCTGGGAGCAGGTAGATGGAAGTGATGAAATAAAATTCATATTGTAAGTCAAGATGAGAAAAATTTAAACATAAAACTTTCCTCTGTCCATTTAGGCCTTCTCTTTGCCCTCTATTGTGTATTGTGCACTGGCATTACACATTAACCAGACCTCTGCAATGGCAGAATACCTGGTCAACCATAAAGATCAGTTTTTCATCTGACACCAGCCATGTAGCTCCTTAGAAGATAACAGTCCTTTCTCAATCCAGTAAGGGGTCACAGTGACCCACCACTTGCCTTGTACATGCAGATATCTTTGGTGAACTTTTAGGCACAATGCCAGTATATCATTTCCCTTAAAGATAGCGATTGGTACAGAACGGACTGTGCCAGACGACGTGGGGATAGAGCCACACCTAATGAAAGTCCTTAGCTTAAATACTCACTTATGACCTGATTAATGTTGCTAGCTGTATTACTTGTATTTTGTCTGTTTTATAAGATTATCATTTCTTTCATTACCAAATACATAACTGAGCATCCTATTCAAATAATGATGAATAGGCAACTTAAAATGATTGATCAAATATATAGTTTTATAATATCAGTGATTTTAATAATGTAACTCTAGATATGGGAAGAAGCAAGAGGGAACCAATTTCTGGATCATAACAGACCAGTAAAACAGGCAGCCCAGAGGCTTTGGCTACTGTTAACAGGGCCTGGTGCAGTAATAGCACACTGAGTGATCTATCAATGAAATCCCCCCCTGAACTGGGAATGAGAATTCCTAGTACCATGGGACAAATTGGTTACAAAATGCCTCCCAAACTTGGTTGAAATTAAGACCAGAAGGGAGGGGATTATAAGAGTGTTGCCCACCATCTGTTTCTGCAAGTAGCCACTGCAGTCATTGACCTATATTTAGTACACCCTAAATTTGGAAAACTCAGCAGTGGCCATAGGACTGGAAAAGGGCAGTTTTCATTCCAATCCCAAAGAAAGGCAAAGCCAAAGAATGCTCAAACTACTGCACAATTGCACTCATCTCACACGCTAGTAAAGTAATACTCAAAATTCTCCAAGCCAGGCTTCAGCAATATGTGAACTGTGAACTTCCAGATGTTCAAGCTGGTTTTGGAAAAGACAGAGGAACCAGAGATCAAATGGCCAGCTTTGGGAAAACCGGCAGGACTGGCCTGTTAGATAATTGTGGGGGAAATTTTTATGAACTCACTTTGTTGCATCTTTCCACCTTTATAAAAGCAATAAAACCATTAAGTAAGATATTTGTCCCTTGGGAACAGCAAAAACCTTATACCAAGGTGTGTGTTTGATTGCATGTATGTATCCCTTTGCCAATATCATATACATACACTGTCCTCCCCTCTCCCATCTGTTACTTCTTCAGAACAATCAGAGCTTCCTGAAAAACTGTCTTCTGGGTTGTAATCTCAGGTTGACTCATGTAAAATTTGCCATTTCTTTCTTAGATTAGCTGTTGATAAATTTTTCATTGATAAGAGCCAGGCCAAGAGTTAATGGAAACAAGACAGAAAGAACCAGGGTGTCTGCTCTCAGGCAGTTAGCAGACCAGCTTGGACTTCTTATGTCCAAACTGTTAGGTGAAGCAAAATGAACTCCTATTTTGAAGAACTGTCTACTAGTTTGATTGTCTGTTATCAGCCAAACCTCAATCATAAATCAAATGACTTGTTAAATAGCCTTAATTTTAATCTTATGTAGTTGCTATATGGGCTTCCTTGGTAGTTAAGCTGGTAAAGAATCCATCTTCAATGCAGGAGAACCTGGTTCAATTCCTGGGTTGGGAAGATCCCCTGGAGTAGGAAATGACAACCCACTCCAGTATTCTTGCCTGGAGAATCCCATGGAGAGAAGAGTCTGGTGGACCACAGCCCATAGGGTCACAAAGAGTTGGACGCGACTGAGCGATTGAGCACAGCACGGCACGGTTGCTGTATATTATTTTGAAGAGTAGAGGTAACCTTAGATAAATATGCCAGAATCTTAAAGCAGAAATTTGAGATTAAATGAGCAGGGCATTTTCACTTATGTATTAAAAAAGAGAGAGAAAATCTTTTTCATAGAGTGAAAGTCACTCAGTCATGTTCAACTCTTTTGTGACCCCATGGAGTAAACAGTCCATGGAATTCTGGCCAGATTACTGGAGTGGGTAGCCATTTCCTTCTCCAGAGGATCTTTCCAACCCAAGAATCGAACCCAGGTCTCTTGCATTGCAGGCGGATTCTTTAAAGAAGTCAAAACAAAAGTATAAAATATTATGGGGAAAAGTTTTCTTCAACCTTAAGTGAAAACATGTTAACATGTCCAAGATATCTGAGATAGATGTTGCCACTTTTATTAAGTTATATTTACTTAAAGTTGAATAATGGAAATTAGTCTTAACAGCCAGGAAATTAAGGTCATTACTAGTGAAAATGCCTAGATTTTAAATCAAGTCAAATGTTGTCACTTTATCCATAACAAACAATGTATGATTATATTGATACTTAATATGAAAATGACAAGACAGGGTTGAGGAGGAATTTCCCCCTCTGTCTCTTTTATGTTCTTGTGACTGGACTAGTAATAAAATTGGCATAAGACAGACTAACAGGAGAAAAAGAAACAAATTTGTGCATACAGAGGTCTCATAGAAATAGGACCCAAGAAGTGGCCAAAGCAGGTAGCTTTTATACTTTTTAGACAAAAAGCCAATTAACGTATGAGTAATGATAGGATAGAGAAATTTAGGTTTGGGGTGCTCAGTTAGTGATGAGTCTGTTAAAAGTTTGGGCTTGAGGTAGTAAATTAAAGAAGTAACAAAGTTTGTTTATAGAGGCTTTGTGTCCCAATTTCCTGTCTCTGGCAATGAGTGTCTTTCTATCGCCAGATGCAGGGAGAGCACCTTTCACCTGAGATTTATTTCCTGCTTTCAGGGAGACAGAAGGGAGGGTCAGAGTGTCCCTCTTTCATTAGCTCTTTCTTAAGTAACTTTAATCCAAAATAATCAGTGTGTTGCTGAGGCATATGTGGGGTCTGGCTGTCTGCCCTGGGCCCCAACAGCAGCATAGTTTGTGGCCATAAACCATGTTCTATGTGCCGTGAACCAGTTCTATGGCTGGCCAGCAGATTTCTCCATGGATCTTATGTGGCATCTTCCTGTGATCCCCTGCAGAATGATTTATTCAAAATCTCTGAGGGTGTCAGTGGGATCCTGACTCTCACTTGTATTTTCACAATTCCCTGAAGGGGTGCGGGTGCGGGGGTGGGGGGTGGTTGATGATCAGTGATTTGAACACTGTTGCTGTGAAGCAGAGTTCTGGTGCTCCAGAATAACTACTGAAATAAAAGACAGTCTTAGGGGACTTGTGACTTAATGTGAAGAGATAAGACAAATACTGAGAAATAATTGAAAATGAGAAACCATCCTCAGTATTTACAATATTGTTCTATACAGAAATATCAATGCTAAAACGATTCTCTACCTGTGCAGTTTTATAGAGTTCTTTGGAATTGTTCTTGTTTAATTTTTTGGTGCATCATTTTTGTTTGCTTTGAGCTTCAATTACTAACCTCTTTAAGCAAAATCTTGTTTGACATTTCAGATTTAAAAAAAGGTGTAACAGATGTATACAAATAACTTTCAATACAAAATAATATGATTATTAATTAACCTATGATTTTTCTCAACAATCAGATATAACCCATTTAAAATACTTAACTAAAAAAAAGTCAGCATAGGCATCACTTAAGTATGCAATTTTGTAAAAACTATGAATGAAACAAAGGAAAGCACTTATTAAACTTAGTACTGAAGAATATTTGTGCCCCTAAAACTACCAGTTTAATGGCATGATTTGCTAACTACTTAAGGTATATTTGTGGGGAAAACCCAGTTAGCAATATCCTTTTGATTAAATAAGTGATGGATTTAATTAACCGACTTACTGCCAGAAATTGTTTGTCTTTGTCTTTGTGCTCATACTCTCATCCAACTCTTTGCCACCCCATGGACTGTAGCCCACCGAGTTTCTCTGTCCATGGAATTTTCTAGGCAAGAGTACTGGAGTGGGTTGCCATTTCCTACTCCAGGGGATCTTCCTGACCTAGGGATCTAATTCACTTTTCTTATGTCTCCTGCATTGGCAGGCAGATTCTTTACCACTGAGCCATATGACAAGTCCTAAATCCTTTTTAGGAATTGGGAAATTACAAACTAAAAAAAATGAAATACATTAGTTATTATCTTAGAGTAGAGACATAGTGGTTGTTCAGCATGTGTTTCAAATATATTCTAACTGAATGAAATCAGAGCAAACATTAAACTACTGAAGGAAAATTATTAAACTACCAAAAGTGTTTGTCCCATTAGACTTGGACGTTCGCTAAAAACAGGGATAATAATCGTCCCGATTCTTACCACAACCCACGTAGTGGTGTGACCCATCCAAGAACACACTGTAGGACAGCAAAATCTGTGAGCCCAGAATGTCTCTTTGACATGAGGATTAATTTAGGTTGATTGTTTTTAAGAAACAGAAGACTCAGGAAGATTTTCTTGTTTAGGGCTCTCACCAGAGAAATAGGAAAGAATATGGGCTGGGTGTGGTGGAGGCAACCCAGTGAGGCATAGAGATCAGAATCCACTCTGTGTTAAACTAAATTGTCCCTGAAGGACCCAGCAAACATTTGTGTTCCAAACATTTGCTTTTCCTTTTCCATGTGAATTCCTCCTCTCTGAAGTCCCAAACCACTACCCCCAATGTCCTATTTTGTCTGAAAATGACACTTAAGGTGAGGATTCTATTTATTTTAGAGAGTCACTTAGCTTTCCGGAGTCTCATCTGTGTATGTGTTATTGTCTGATTTTCTCCTGTTAATCTGTCTCATGTCAATATAATTAAACCATCCAGAAGGACTAGAATAGTGGAGGAAAATTTCTTACTTCCAAACAACCCATAAATAGGGTTGCTTGCCATTTTATAACCCATAATCATAGCTGCAGAAAAATTCATATGCAAGGCTAAAGATCAAGACTTTGACCACTCATTCCAGCTGGTTAAACTCATTAACAAATTATATTTCAATATGCATTGAAGTAGTAATTAAAGAAAAGCAGCCAGGCTACCAAGTCAACTGTATTTTATTTGGATCATTTAATTGCATTCTCTGATGAAATGGAGGTTTTGGAATTTAGGACTCCCAGTAAATCTTTGCTGTTTTCTCAAACTCAGATGATTCTTATTAGTAGAAATGAGATTGAACTCAACCCCAAAGGCCACAGGGATTTTATTAGCTATCACCCAGGGACTCATTTGCTCCTCCTAGGGCCACTGTTAAGACCAATATTAGATTAGCACAACAAAACTAAACACATTCTTCTTTATTAGCAAATTTGAGTAAAAGTTCTTTGTATTCTAGTCAAATTGTGAACTCAGTATCAAGGACTTTACAACTTCAGCACACTCTCTCACAAAACTTGCAATTTTCCTCTATTTTGGTATAATTTGAGTCACAAATATGGCTGGGAAGAAACTCCCAAAGTATTGAAACTTGTGGCTTCCTTTGTGATTTTCTATGCACAAGCAAATATATATGTATATGACTTTGGCACATACTATGGCCAATCAACTACCTGGCAGTATCAATTTTAACAAATTATTTTGTACCAAAAACACATTGTTAAACCAGAATTGTGCTGGGACATACTAACATTTTTTGTTTCATGTTATGGGGGCGCAACACTAATTTTCCCTTTATCCTTCTAGGTCCTTAGCTGAAACATCCCCCAGTAGTATAAAGACAGATTTAACATGAGACAAACAAACAGAGGTTTAGTAACGTATACTTCCTGCATCAGTGAGAGAGACCTTAGAAAACTGAGTAACTAACCAAGTGGCCCAAGCCACCACCTTAAATATCATCTCTAGCTAAAGGCACAAAATGATGTTGGTAAGGGACGTAAGCCAGTTATGGCAGGTTATTAGGCAAAGAACAGTAAATAAGGATAACATTGTTTTGTAGATTTAAGTCAGTTGCTGTCTCCACTGTTAGGAATTTCTGGGCTCCCCTGGTAGCTCAGATGGTTAAGAATCTGCCTGCAATGCAGTCCTCTGCCGGGTTTGATCCCTGGGTCAGGAAGATGCCCCAGAGAAAGCGAATGGCAACCCACTCCAGTATTCTTGCCTGGAAAATTCCATGGACAGAGGAGCCTGGCAGGCTATAGTCCATAGGATACCAAAGAGTCGGATATGACTGAGTGACTAACACTTTCACTTTTCACTTAGTCATCTTCTTCCTGGTATGGAGAGGAAGTGTGTGGAGACAGGCTCCTCTGTCTGTGGATTTCCCAGGGAAGAATACTGGAGTGGGTTGCCATTTCCTTCTCCAGTGGAGGAAGACACCTTTACAAATGGAGAGTTCCTAATAAAGGTAAGTGTCCCCTACCAAAGGGTAACTTCTACTCAGTTTTCAGATATTCTCCTATGTCTCACGTTTCTTGGACTTCCCTGGTAGCTCAGACGGTAAGGAATCTGCCTGCAATGTGGGAGACCTGGGTTCGGTCCTGGGTTGGGAAGATCCCCTGTACAAGGGAGTGGCTTCCGGCTCCAGTATCCTGGCCTGGAGAATTCCATGGACAGAGGAGCCTGGCAGGCTACAGTCTGTGGGGTCACAAAGAGTTGGACATGACTGAGCAACTTTCACTCACTCATGTTTCTTAGAAACATCCAGCTCAAGATACAAGTAAATAAGTAATATGAAGAATAAGTGTTAGTCATTCAGTCGTGTCCAACTCTTTGAGACCCCAGGGACTGTAGCTCCCCAGGCTCCTCTGTCCTTGGAATTCTCCAGGCAAGAATACTGGAGTCGGTGGTTGTTATTTTCTCCTCCAGGTGATCTTCCTGACCCAGGGATTGAACCCAGGTCTCCAGCATTGCAGGCAGATTCTTTCCTGTATGAGCTCAAGATTATCTTTATGGAAAGAGGCATATTTTGGAGAGGCAGTTTGTTGCACTTCAGTGCCTATATACCCTATTCGAGAATTGTTTTTCTTCCTGTCCCACTAAAGGCATTAAAAAAAAAATTGATCCCACCTCCATTTTCACTAACGAGGCAGTATCTTACTAGCATATTAGTTTTTCTTTATTAGAAGTTTTCCCTTACTAAGCTAGTTTTCCCTTCCTGGTGTAAAAAATTAATAAACAGAAATTCTAATTAGATAGAGTTGGGAGATCAGATAGGGGAACTGTCATGCCCTGCTATGATAGTAGAGCCCACCAGGAAGAACAACTCTTCTTTCCTGGCAAGGCCTCAGCCAATGAAAAGCCATGGACTCTGTTTACTAGAACCCTCCACACTTCCTTTTCCCTCTATAAAAGTGCTCTCCTTCCTTTGCCACTGGGAGGGATTGCAGGTGGCTAACAATGATTGAAGACTTTGAGTTGCAATTTTCTGCTGATCCCAAATAAGCTCATCTTTGCTAGGGAAATACCTGGCAATCTGTTTACTTCAGGTCAGTACTAGAAAGGGCACAAAGACTAAGAAGGGATTGAAAAAAAATTGCTATCTCAAATCTCCTTAGATAATGAAGCTGACTCAGGGAAATTGTTTGTTTCAAAGCTTATATAATCTTTAGAGCTGGAAATAGATCATTTTTTTGGACCTGTTTTTTTCAGGACTTGATCATTTGCAAATTGTTTTCTAATTTTTGCTTTTTCTGAAGAGGCATTCTGACCTTCAATCTTCAATTATCAACTAGGTCATACATGATTATAGCAAGTTAAATTGATATAAGGATCAGAAGGCACAGGCCAGCAGCAAAGGAGCCATCCAACACATCTGACACAGATGCGAGAAAGGAACCTGTAAACACATGCTGGGCTTCAACTTGAAGTGAATTATTGGGTGGAGGAGGAGGACAGATTGTCCTTAAAGGCATAGGAGCAGGGTTATATACTTTGTAATATCATTTGCGTTGTCCTAGAGGAAAAAAGCCAATAATCACACATCTACCAACACTACTTGACATTGCAAGTTAGAATAAAGTAGTTGAATGTGGTTGAACCCATGCCAGAAGCTAAGAAGGTAGAAGCTAGAATTGATGAATTGAAAAGCCATTCCAAAAGGGAGCGAATAATCTCATTTCTTCAAAGTCCTTCCTTCTGGTTTATACTATTATCATTTATCTTACTGAGTGAGAAATTAAAAAGTGGAGCAAAGCCGTTGTCTTTCCTGTTACAAAACAAAATGCAACTAAGTTTGAGGATCTAATTTGTTTTATTCAACAATTCATGAATCAGGCAGCATCCCATCTGCAGGTAGAAAGGCACTCCCAGGAGCTTTGGAAAATAAAAGGCTTTATAGGCAGTAAGGTGGGGCAAAGAAATTTGTGAAATAACTTTTGAAATAAAGTGGATTATTTCAGGCAAGGCCACCTTCCCTTCAGGGAAGGCAGGGGCTTTATCAGGTAGATTAGTTCCCTAATGCTGATCAGGAAATTCCAGACCAATTGGCTTAAAATTCCACCCTTGGCTTCCCAGGTGGCACAATGGTAAAGAATCTGCCTGCCAAGCAGGAGATGTGGGTTCAATCCATGGGTTTCAAGGAAGATCCCTGGAGAAGGAAGTGGCAAGCCACTCCAATATTCTTGCCTGGAAAATCCCATGGACAGAGGAGCCTGATGGGCTACAGTCCATGGGGTCTCAAAGAGTTGGACACGACCTAGCACCTAAACAACAGAATATCCACTCCTGGCAGAGGCTGAAATTGCAGTTACCTTATGTATTAAGTCATGGTGGGGCTTAACACAAGTTACTTGATTTTGGGCTTCTTTTCACCTTTCTTAATGCTTATTAGGTTAGTAAAGAGAATATATTGTAATTTATTGCTGTAATTGGACATATTTTATTTTAGATAAGTAAAATCAAGGATTACATTATCTCATTTCTTAAAAAGGCTAAAATTCATGCTAATATATTTTCAAGTTACATTTAAAAAATATGAAAAGATTTTAGGACTTGGTTGTCCAAGGAATCATTCTCCCCAACTTAATTTTTGAAGGAAATTAACTGTAAGTATGAATTTCTTAATTAAATTTTCTGATAATGTAGTATAGGGAAAGTTGATAACATTCAACTTTTATCTGATATCATTACCAAAAAATGTCTAACATTGAAACTGTTAAAGGGAAAATCCACAGGTTCAAAATGGCATCACTTGTGCTAAATCCCAAATAACAAACTTAGGTTTTGTTTTTTTTGTTTTTTTTTTGCCATGTGTCGCTCATTATTGCTTATCAGCTAAAGACATTCCAGTACCATCAACCTGATAGTTGAATCTCTGGGTCCCTTGGTCTTTTTTTTTTTTTTTTCTTAATTAATAATTGGAGGATAATTGCTTTATAATTTTATATTGGTTTCTGCCATACAACAATGCAAGTCAGCCATAAGGATACATATATCCCCTCCTTCTTGACAAACTTGGATTTAACTACAATTAAAAATTTTCCAGAAATGTAATTTTAACTGGCTAATCTAGAATTATCAGTTCAGTATCAGTGAGATAACCTGTCACGTAGGCCCTCTCCAGCTCCAAAAGGAAGAAGAGGGAATATCCTTGCCATTCTCTTCTCTTCCTCCAAAAGACCATGGCCTGGCCAGAAACAATTCTCTCTCTCTTTCTTTTTGGGGTGGCTGGGTAATAAGTTCCTTGTCTCATATTCCTTCTATAAAAATCCTCTATTTTGTACAACTTCTCAGAGCCTCTTTCTACTTACTAGATAGGATGGTGCCCAATGCATGAGTCATTTGATAAAGCCAATTAGATCTTCAAATTTACTCAGTTGAATTTTGCTATTTTTAAAAAAACAAAACAAAATATCAGCTCTAGAAATGCTGAAGACAAAGCTTTAGTTAACATACAAAAAAGAAGGGGGAAGGGATCAAGGTGGTAGAGTAAGAGGAAGCCGAGTTCACCTTCCCTCATAAACACATCAGTAATATTGATACATCTACGTGTGAAGCAACTCTCATGAAAACAAACTGGAGACTCGGTGGGAAGATGCTTCTACATCCAAGGCTATGAAGAAAGATCCACACGAAGTTGAGAAGGAAGAGAAGGGAAGCTATCAGGCTGAGACACACACCTCTAGCAGGGGACACAGTAGGGGAGGGGAATATCATGGGCTAGGAGCTCCTCCCTGGGGAGTGACGGGTTCTGGCACATATCCAGCATCCTAGCCCTGGGGTCTGGCACTGGCAAGATGAAAATCAGTCAGAGTTACAGGAGGGCTGTAAGAAAATGAAGGCTCTGCTTGTGAAAGGCACATGCACACGCTTACTCCCTGGAATAAGATGAGTAAAGCAGATTGAAATTGCCCAGGGTTCCGGTCAGTTTCCTCAGGGCTCCAGCTTCTCTTTCTCAGCACAGATACCCACTAGTGTGAAGGCTGGCAGTGCCAAGGAGAGCATGTACTGGTGGGGGGACTGAGTTGGCTTGAAATCCAGCACTGTATCTGAATGGGCAAGGGTGGCCATTACTGGAATGGTCAGAGCAGGAGGACCAGGAGCTGCCTGGTGTCCTGACTGGCTTGCCGTGCCCACTCTGGGCCTCTGGCTCCAGTACTGCTCTCCTCCAGGGTAAAGGCACTGCTGGGAGGAGGGGGAGTGCACACTCAGAGAAGACGAACCAGCTCAGACCAGACGCGCAGGACTTCTGCCCCGGCACCATGGGACGAGACGCCACCCTGGATAGTGTGGTAACAACCGCTGAGCAGAGGGGAAGCCCTAGCTCACACCTGGCTCTGGCCACAAGTCCCTTCATCTCCAATTCCATCTCCCATCAAAGTGACAGCTACCAGTATACCCCAGTGAAGATGTGAACCGGGCTCACTTCAGATCCAGCCCTACAAACAAAGCCTTTGGATCCATGTAGACTGCATAGGGACACTCCAAAACAAGGACATAGCTTCAAGGCAGGGATAGGTAGCTGTTCCACACAAAACGAGAAGACAGAACAACGTTTCAAATGAAAGAACAGGAAAACAAAAACCCTGAAAAATCAACTGATGCAACGGAGATAAATAATTTACCAGATGAAGCGTTCAAAACATTAGTAATAAGAATGCTAACTGAACCTGGGGAAAGAATAGATGAAAGCAGTGAGAATTTTTAACAAAGAACTAGAAAATATAAGGAAGAATCAGTCAGAGCTGAAGAACGCAGTAACTGAAAAGAAAAACGTACTAGAAGGAATTAACAGCAGACTAGGTGATATAGAAGAACACATAAGTGATCTGGAAGATAAAATAATGGAAACTGCCCAGTGAAAATACCAAAAAGGAAAACAAATTTTAGAAACTGAGGCCAGTTTAAGGGACCTGTAAGACAACATCAAACATGCTAATATTCACAATATGGGCAGTCAGTCTCAGAAGGAGAAGGAAGAGAGAAAGGGTAGAAAATGTAAGTGATGAAATTACGGCTGAAAAGTTCCCAAAGCTAAAGAAAAACCGGATTCTCAAGTACAGGAAGCACAGATTTGGCAAACTATACTATCTAAGCCTCAAAGTTCTTATGTTGCCTACCCCATGGAGATGATAAAGTGATAGAGAATGCATATAAAACTCAAAACATCATCACATTTTATACAATAAATGGTGATTGCTATTATTGTTAGTTGAGATGATGTTATTAACGTGTGAATTTACACTCATTCTCAATGTATTCATTTTTTAATATTTATAGGGCTGTGAGGTAACTTCTGTGTGTGTTAGTATTGCACACACACAGAGACAGAAACACATACCTACCTGCACATACCTCTGTGCAGATGGAATTTGAATATTACCGTGAAAATCCTTGGGTGAGCAATACTAGATGTTGTCCTCTCTACAACACCATCTTTTTCTGCTCTCCTAACAAGATTTATTTCTCCCTGAATGTGGTCTGTATTTAATCTATACAATATGTATGAGTCACCAAAAAATATGTATATTGAGAAATGATCGACACATTTACATTCCTTTACCCTTGCTTTCATTTCTTTGCAATTAATTTTAATAGCTGTGGCAGTCAGATTTATTATATTTTCCTTCTTACTTCTACACACTCTTTATTTCCCTGCTATGCATTTTTACTTAAAAAAAATAAAATTGGCCAATAATATAGAAGTCATATTGAGAAGAGGTGAGTTGGAACAAAAGAGAGTCTTAATTTAACAGGAGACAGATATATCTATGGATTGAGAAATTTCTTCTCCTGAAAAGAATTTCAAAACTTCTTAAAATATTAATCAGAGAAGCTGTAATATTATCCTAGTAAACTAAATCAAAAAGATTATTAAATTTTCTCATACACTTGTCTTGAACTGGAAAATAAATTATGTCTTCAGATAAATGTTATAACCATCAGAAACCATCAGTCAGGATAAATGGAGGGGAAAAACCAGACAAAAGTCAAAGTCAAGTTAGTAAATATGAAAGGAATTAGGCTTTAAAATAGTTTATTGAGAGCTTTCAATGTTATGGAAGGGTTTCATTATCTCTCTCTGTCTTTGTCTCTATTTATGTATATATTTATCTGCATATCATTTTCAGTATAACACTGTAAGTTAGGCACTTCTTTGTTTTACTTTTAGGAAAACAGAAGTACAGAGAGTTTATTAATAAATAGTATACCAGGACCAAAGAGTGTCTAAGTGGGATGAACTTAAATCCAATTCTGACTCTAGCACCCTAATCTGAAGCACCATATGAATAACTATGTGTTTTGGAGAAGAATCTATTATGTGAAAATATCTATTATGAGAGAACATTTTAACATTTCACATGACAGATTAATAAGTAGGAAAGTGCTGATATGAGGGCTTTAGTGGAAGTAAAAAACAGAAAACCTGATAAAAATTTGTTTGTAATTTGCAATGCAACATGATAAAACTGTAGAGCACCCTAGATTCTAATCCCAGGAATGGCATCATTAGTATCTAAAGCCATTCAACCACGATTTATGAACAGACACGTTAGAGCAATTTAATTGATATTTTAACCAGGAATATTATAGCATATTATAGAAGAAGTTTTGTCCTGATTGACTGGTTAGTTTATGAGCTAAACAATTTATTTAATGACTTCATCAAATTGAGTATCTGAATGTCAAATCTATAAAACAAGTTTATTACATGCATTCTTTTAAAAAACCCATACTTTTTCTTTGGGGAATGTAAACACATGATCTTAGTTTTTATTTCACATAGCTTATGAATTTGGGTACTATTCTCCCTGTCCTTAGTTATCACTTGTATAAAACTTACAAGTTTCTTCTCAGTAATTAATTCTAAGATACTTTGTTAGCTTGTGTATGTTCTGTTTTTCAGTTTGCCCTACTTTACTTTAAAATATGGCTACCAGGGGGAAAGATTGGGGTGAGGGACAGATTGGAGTTTTAGGGCTGACATGTACACCTTGCTCCATTTAAAGCAGATAACCAACAAGGACCTAGTGCATAACACAGGGAATGCTGCTCAGTATTCTGTAGTAACCTAAATGGGAACAGGATTTGAAAAAGAATAGATAATATGTATATGTATAACTGAATGACTTTGCTGTAACTTGAAACTAACAAAACATTATTAATCAACTATGCTCCTATATATATATATATATATATATATATATATATATATATAAACCTTTGGCAACAACATTCATCTTATAGGTTCAGGTGGAGCTCAGATTGAAGATGCAATAATACTGTTGTCTACCAGGAAACAGCCATTGGCAAGGGTGTTACTGAGGATTCTTTTGATAGTTCTATTTTAAAGGATGAACCTGATACCTTGAACAAGGTTTTGCATTTCAGGATTACTGCACTTGAGGGGCACAGTGAAGATCATGTGGAGCTCGATTCAGAGGTGTGAATATTAACTTATAAGTAGAGAGTTGGACTGTGAAGAAGGCTGAGTGCCGAAGAATTGATGCTTTTGAACTGTGGTGTTGGAGAAGACTCTTGAGAGTCCCTTGGACTGCAAGGAGATCTAACCAGTCCATTCTGAAGGAGATCAGCCCTGGGATTTCTTTGGAAGGAATGATGCTAAAGCTGAAACTCCAGTACTTTGGCCACCTCATGCGAAGTGTTGACTCATTGGAAAAGACTCTGATGCTGGGAGGGATTGGGGGCAGGAGGAGAAGGGGACGACGGAGGGTGAGATGGCTGGATGGCATCACGGACTCAATGGATGTGAGAATGAGTGAACTCCAGGAGTTGGTGATGGACAGGGAGGCCTGGTGTGCTGCGATTCATGGGGTCGCAAAGAGTAGGACACGACTGAGCAACTGAACTGAACTGAACTGAATTTTAAAAGGAAAAATTTCAGAATGTATTTTACAGTATAATTATAGTTAATTTAAATTTATGTCAATTTCTGACTTCCATTGGAATATGAATATTCATGGCTGTTAGCTATTACTTGAAGTTACTCAAAAGAAATTAAATTTACATAATTGAACAAAAGTAATATAGTGACTGACCTGAACTGAACTAAATACCCAAAACATTCATACCTAGATTAAATAAAATTTAGAAGTTTAGGGTTCATTGTTTAATGATTAAATGGATTAAAGAATATTGATTACAGTTGACTAAAATCAGTGTGAATATCTTTTTAAGCAGTTCTCCTCCTGATAGTAGTTTCAATATCAACCAATTCAATATGTGTTTTAAGTAGTTTTAAATTTATGTGACTTCCTTTTCACCATTTTTAGTATCTTCTGAATGAGTTTGTTCACAATTTTTTCAGTTTTTCTGAAACTAGTATGAATAGACCTACGTCTTGAGACAAAATTAAACCTTAATGATAGATGGTAGTGATACTGGAATTTTTCCAATATGCTTTTGCCTTTCAATAGCCTTTTCACAGAAAGCAGGCCGTTTCTTAAGCTCACAGTCAAAAAGTGGACATTTCTGCCATGATAACATCTAAGAGCTTTGAAGATTCCTAATCTCTAGGGTGAAGATCCCTGAGGTTAAAGATCAGACAGTGGGGTTTGCATTTTCTTTCTTTGTAAATATATGCAGTTTCTATACTCTCAGCTTGCATTTGGTGGCACATAAATTACTTTTTTTACTTCATAATATTTTCTTCTTTATAACTTTATGTTGTTTGTATGAAATATTTACTCTCAAATGTGTTTCATGTTTGGGGGCAGATTTTATTTTCAAAAAATGTGCACACTGTTACTTATTCCACATACTCTTCTTGCATTTTCACTTTGACATTTCTTCCATGGAGACATTGGGTGTATGTCCCCTCTTTTTGAATCTGGATGGGCTTGTGACTATAGTGACATGATGCCATGTGACTTTTGGTGTTAGGTCTTAAGAAGTGATACAATGTCTAGTGGCTTAGGATACTTGCTCTTTGAACCCAGTCACTATGCTTTGGGGAAATCTAAGCAGCTATTCGGGCTTCTCAGGTGGCACTAGTGGTGAAAAAAAACAAACATGCCTGCCAATACAGGAGATGTAAGTTTGATCCCTGGGTGGGGAAGATCCCCTGGAGGAGGAAATGGCAGCCCATTCCAGGTTTTCTTGCCTGGAGAATCCCATGGACAGAGGACTCTGGTGGGCTACAGTCCATAGGGTTGCAAAGAGCTGGACACAACTGAAATGACTTAGCACACACGCACACAAGCAGCTACTTGAAGAGGCCATGTGCAGGAGTCCATTTAAGAGCGAGTCTCAATCACAAGACACATTAGTGAAAAAGTCCTTAGATCTAAAAGCTCCCAGTTGTTAAGTCATTCCAGTCTCCGAGTCTTTTCAGCTGAAGTCTCAGACATGGACCAGAGACAAGCCATCCAGGCTTTGCTCTATTCAAAGCATGACTCACAGTATCTCTGAGTACTATAAATGTTGGGATTTTTTATGCCACTAAGATTGAGGTGGTTTGTTTCATAAGAATAGATAACTTGAACAAATGTCCAACAATTGTCTAGTTTCTTTACGATGACTTTGATCTGCTTCTTCAAATAGTTAAGAAAAGCCGTTCTATCAAACCAGACCTTGTAGCACAAATTGAATCCTCTTCTTTTTTCACTTGGAAGGATTGTTTTTCATCAATTTTTTGAGAGATAGTAATCATGGCCACATATATTGGAAAGAGAAACTAAAGTTTGCAAGTGATTACATAATTTGACATTATATTGTAAATTTACTGTATATAACCGAAATTCTGCCAAAACTAAGTCAAATATTGTTTCTTATTTATGGTATAATAATTTTGAAAGCCTAATAAGATTATCTCAACTCTGCTTTGAGTTTTATATGTAAGCAGATAAATAGTTGCACATTTTTTCTTGATACCTTGCTAACTGTGCCAATAGTGTAAGTGTTAGTCGCTCAGTCATGCCCGACTCTTTGCGACCCCATGGACTGCAGACCACCAGGCTCCTCTGTCCATGAGATTTTCCAGGCAAGGACACTGGAGTGGGTTGCCATTTCCTTCTCCACTGTGCCAATAAGAATTATTATAAATAGAATCTTCTTTAACTTGCTTACACACTCTCCCAAAGCAAGACCACCTACCACTTAACACCTTTCTGGTCTCACTCACATTTATTCATGGGCCTTGGGATGGCCTTCGTAATATCTCACTATTTTCATATCTCTGAGGCAGAAGTCACTTTAATATAGGTCTTCTTGTATCTAAGGTTATACGTGCTATTTACTCTAATTGGTTTCATAACTATTAACCTGACCTCGACTTTTGTCTCTATTTGTTCCCTCCATTAATCCTGAAGTTTCTTTGGGCTCGCAAAGAGTCGGACATGACTGAGCAACTGAACTGAACTGAACTTCCTACTAGCTGCTTTTTGATCTCCAACTAATGACAATTCCAATTTTTAATCATCTTCAATGCCAGGACCTGGCATTCCTGCTTTGCTTTGAATCTTTGATCCTGATCTCTTACCATACAGCACTAACATAAACCAGACAGGAAGTCCAGTTAGGGACAAATCAAGAAAATTAAATACTGTCATTGTAAATATATCTCCTTAGTAAATCATTTTTTTAAGACAATTAAAAGATGTAGTTTTTCAGCATCACAGATTTCCAGTTCATGTTATTATTTGTCTGGGCATAGCACAAATTGAAAATAAAGACTAATTAGACAATTAAAATAAATCAGTGCAGCTGCTTTACACAGTCCAGAACATGAAAGTGAAATTTACCATTATTAGAAAAGCTCAGATGCCAGCATGCAGTGATTAGCATCTCTGCCCTAGCACCACTCTATCCTTTCTGTCATGATCTTCTGGCTCGCCAGTGGTGTCTCATCATTCTTATGAAGGGGCATCAGTCTTCATGCAATAAATCATTAACATTTAGAAATAGAGAGGCAGCATATTATAGTAAAACAGGACTGGAATATAACTTTGTGATTTGTTGCTGTTGTTCAGTTGCTAAGTCGTGTCCGAATCTGTGACCCCATGGACGATATAGCACGCCAGGCTTTCCGTCCTCCACTATCTCCCAGAGCTCAAATTCGTGTCCATCAAGTCAATGATTCTGTCTAACCATCTTCTCCTCTACTGTCCCCTTCTCCTTTTGCCTTCAATCTTTCCCAGCATCAGGCTGTTTTCCAATGAGTTGACTGTTTGCATCAGATGGCCAAAGTATTGGAGCTTCAGTCCTTCCAATGAATATTGAGGGTTGAGACTTCCCTAGTGGCTCAGACAGTAAAGCGTCTGTCTACAGTGTGGGAGACCTGGGTTCAATCCCTGGGTTGGGAAGATTCCCTGGAGAGGGAAATGGCAACCGACTCCAGTACTCTTGCCTGGAAAATCCCATGGACGGAGGAGCTTGGTGCAGGCTACTGTCCATGGGGTGACAAAGAGTCAGACACGACTGAGCGACTTCACTTTCACTTTTCCTTTAGGATTGACTGGTTTGACCTCCTGCAATCCAAAAGACTCTCAAGAGTCTTCTATAGCACCACAATTCGAAAGCATCAATTCTTCTGGGCACGTTACCTCTGAGTCTTCATCTGTGAAATGGACATAATAATAGTTTCCTACCTCACAGAGTTTTTTCAGTTCAGTCAGTTCAGTTCAGTCGCTCAGTCGTGCCCGACTCTGCAACCTTATGAACTGCAGCACTCCAGGCCTCCCTGTCCATCACCAACTCCCGGAGTCTACTCAAACTCATGTCCATTAAGTCAGTGATGCCATTCAGCCATCTCATCCTCTGTCATCCCCTTCTCCTCCTGCCTTCAATCTTTCCCAGAATCAGGGTCTTTTCAAAGGAGTCAGTTCTTTGCCATCAGGTGGCCAAAATATTGGAGTTTCAGCTTCAGCATCAGTCCTTCCAATGAATATTCAGGAAGTGAAGTGAAGTCGCTCAGTCGTGTCTGACTCTTTGCGACCCCATGGACTGTAGCCTACCAGGCTCCTCAGTCCATGGAATTTTCCAGGCAAGAGTACTGGAATGGGTTGCCATTTCCTTCTCCAGGGGATCTTCCCAAACCAGGGGTCAAACCTGGGATTCCCACACTGTAGGCAGATGCTTTACCATTTGAGCCACCAGGGAAGGCTGAATATTCAGGACTGATCTCCTTTAGAATGGACTGGTTGGATCTCCTTGCAGTCCAAGGGACTCTCAATTCTTCTTCAACACCACAGTTCAAGAACATCATTTCTTCAGTATGCAGCTTTCTTTATAGTCCAACTTTCACATCCATACATGACTACTGGAAAAACCATAGTTTTGACTAGATTGACCTTTGTTGGCAAAGTAATGTCTCTGATTTTTGATATGCTGTCTAGGTTGGTCATAGCTTTTCTTCCAAAGAGCAAGCATCTTTTAATTTCATGGTTGCAGTTACCATCTGCAGTGATTTTGGAGCCCCGCCCTCCAAAAAATAAAGTTTGTCACTGTTTCCACTGTTTCTCCATCTATTTGCCATGAAGTGATGGGATCAGATACCATGACCTTAGTTTTCTGGATGTTGAGCTTTAAGCCAACTTTTTCACTCCCTTTTTTTACTTTCATCTGGAGGCTCTTTAGTTGTTCTTCATTTTCTGCCATAAATGTGATATCATCTGCATATCTGAGGTTATTGATATTTCTCCCGGCAATCTTGATTCCATCTTGTGCTTCATCCAGCCCAGTGTTTCTCATGATGTACTCTGCATATAAGTTAAATAAGCAGGGTGACAACATACAGCTTTGATGTACTCCTTTCCCAATTTGGAACCAGTCTGTTGTTCCATGCCCAGTTCCAGCTGTTGTTTCTTAACCTGCATACAGATTTCTCAGGAGACAAGTCAGGTGGTCTGGTATTCCCATCTCTTTAAGAATTTTCCAGAAGAATTCAATCATAAATCTCATACAACATGCTCAGATCAGTGCTTGGCATATTTGTAGGTTCTCAAGAATTTTGACTTCTGTTATCTTAGTGCAGAAAACAAATCACTTTGAATATGAACCATTTGATCAGTGGTGTCTCAATCTCTTTCTCCCACTCTGAGCACTGTACCACAACCAGAAAGAGTTGGGGTCTGATTAACCATTTCATAAATTCCATTTATTGGGATTTAAACACAATCATTTCCATTCTGTTAATTAATTGAGTCAGTTCTTGCTTTATTTCAGTACCTGCAATGGCTCCTGAAACTACATGCCGTCTTTCTGTCAGCTTTGTACCTAAACTCTTGACTTCTGGATGTGTACCCACTTTCTAACCAGAAACACAAAATATACTTGAAAAAAAAAAGTTGTGTCCATTGAAGAGAACCAGGAAAACACAGGAAAGTTCAGAATAGGATATTTAGAGCATAGATACTAATGTTATTTTTATGTTTCTCCCTCATAGTCTCTTTTTTTCCTCTGAAAGTCTGAAAGAGAAAGTCACTCGGTTGTGTCCGACTCTTTGCGACCCCATGGACTATAGTGTATGGAATTCTCCAGACCAGAATACTGGAGTGGGTAGCCTTTCCCTTCTCCAGGGGAATCTTCCCAACCAAGGAACCTAATGCAGGTCTCCTGTATTGCAGGTGGATTATTTACCAGCTGAGCCACAAGGGAAGCGCAAGAGTACTGGAGTGGGTGGTCTTTCCCTTCTCCAGCAGATCTTCCTGACCCAGAAATCGAACCGGGTTCTCCCACATTACAGGTGGATTGTTTACCAACTGAGCTATGAGGGAAGCTCTTTTTCCCCTTACATATATTTATTTAAGTGACTATGTATAATACTATATATGATGGTAGTATGCTCTGATCAACTTCCTGGCCTGAAATCAGTAAATAAATACAATTTTCCCTGACTTCCACAATGACTGGTTAGAAGCTTCTGTTAGTTCATCTGCAGACAGCAGAGGCTTGACCTCAAGTAGCTTTGGGGGTTTTTTCTGGCTTCCTCTTGCTTTGCTCCCAATGCACTTTACTCTTTCCACTCACTGAAAAATGACCTCATCTTTTCAGATTGAAAACATACCCACTGGTGCTGTCTTTTTTTGAGATTAATACAGACATTGCCTCTGTCACCCCAGTTCCTTTTTTCACATAGAGTGAACATTTGGAGTTTCAATTGATTCTTAGCAAGAAGGAAAAACACTTCCTTAAGCAGCCACCTCAAGTTCTTTACCTGAGACCTTGGATGAACTTCAGAAGATTTCTGTGTAAAGCTGATGGAGTATGAGAAAAAATTCCAAAGCTTTCATCAGGCTTTTAAAAATTTAATTAATTATGACTCAAAAATTTTTTTCATTTTATATTGAAGTGTAGTTGATTGACAATGTTGTGTTAGTTTCAGGTGACAGCAAAGTGATTCAGTTATACATATATATATCTATTCATTTTCAGATTATTTTCCTATTCAGGTTATCTTAGAACTTGAGAAGGTTCTTTACTTAAAGTCTATAACTTAAGAAATTTCAAGACCTACTGGTATCAGTAATAATTATTCTCAAGTGAACAAGGTTAGAATAAGAGCTAACAAGGATTTGGCACCACACTAAAATATCCAAAGAAACAAATGTATCCTATAACATTAAATCTATCATTAATTTATAAAATATAGTAGAAATTAATGTCTGAGATTAGACGTTTATTTTATTAAGAAGGAATGTCTCTCACAATTTGATTAAGCCAAAAAATAATAAGTAACAGACACAGTTACTTACGAGGTGCTGCAGTGCTGTGCTTAGTCGTCGCTCAATCGTGTCCAGCTCTTTGAGACCCCGAGGACTGTATCACACCAGGATCCTCTGTCCATGGAGTTTTCCAGGCAAGATTACTGGATGGGTTGCCATTTGCTACTTCAGGGGATCTTTCTGACCCATGGGTCAAACCTGAATCTCTTGCATCTCCTTCACTGGCAGGCAGATTCTTTACCACATGTAGTACATTCTAACACATAGACAGTCAGCACTGGGATAAACCCTGCTATGAGTTGGGGAGTTTGGAGGGTAATTTCCTAGTACTTAGTGCTGGAGCAGTTAAATAATCTAATGGATGGCTCTCCACTCTGCAAGTGAATGCATGACAGGATACTCTGGAGAAGCCAGAAGCTTCAGTCTTGAAATCAGAGAAGAGTCAGCTAACAGTTAATTTAAAAAAATATATGATCTAATGTTTTATGGAGCCTGAATGAAATAGGGAAAGTTTTTGATTTCTTGTAACTTGTCTCTAGTGATGCTCAAGAGGGCCTTTCCTGACTCTGTCAAAACCAACAACCTAATTCATGTCGTATAAGGAAAATCTCCCTCAGGGCCATCTGTGCACTGACCTAAGTACTGGCACAGAAGAAACCTTACCTTCAAAGGATGGATCTATGTCTCACAGAATCAAAACAAAAAACAGAAAAATTTGTTCTTGTCAGTGGAATAGAAAAACCTTTTTATATTTTATATAGCATGCTTACAGGAAAATCAGAACACTCAAATACAGTGCTGAACACTATATGGGAATAAAAAAATAAATAAATGACAATCGATTTGAATTTAAAAGTAATAGTCACTAGACTTCAATTACTCATTGGACAACAGTGTTTTCCAAAGCCCATTTGAATTGCAGCTCTAATATAATAACATTCAAACTTTTAAGTTTTTTGTGTGTGTGTGTGTGTGTGTTTCTCTGTGTGGATACTAACAGGGCTCTGCTGCCTTTGGATAGCATGAAGGATGGAAAGAGTAAAACTCACACTGATTCAAACCTCCAGTGGACCAGACATGAATCTCTATAGTTATGGTCTAATCTTAAAGAGTAAGATTTTAAATTGCCTTCGTTTTGATATTTTATTTAGTGTGCATGTGTGCCAAGTCGCTTTAGTCATGTCTGACTCTTTGTGACCCTACAGATTGTAGCCCACCAGGCTCCTCTGTCCATAGGATTCTGCAGTCAAGAATACTGAAGTGGGTTACCATGCCCTCCTCCAGGGGATCTTCCTGACACAGGGCTCAAACAACATCCACATCTCTTCTGTCTCATGCATTGGCAGGCAGGTTCTTTACTGCTAGTACCACCTGAGAAGCCCCCTTTTATTTAGTAGTAATATTAAATTGTTCTCAGCATTAAACTAATATTACAGACTAAGTATAATTTGTAGTTTCCCCCTACCTTTATTGAGGTATGATTGACATAAAATTGTGTATAGCTAAAGTATACAATGTGATGATTTGATAAATGTATACATTGCAAAATTATTACCACAATCAAGTAAATTAACACTTTCATCACCTCATATGGCCATATTTTTTTCTTTTTGGTGAGAATGTTTAAGATCTATTCTCTTAGAAAATTTCAGGTATGCTGTGCAGTCTGGAAGATCCCACTGAAGAAGAAAATGGCAACCCACTCCAGTATTCTTGCCTGGAGAATCCCATGGACAGAGGAGCCTGGTGGGCTACAGTCCATGGGGTCACACAGAATTGGACACAACTGAATGACTGAGCACACACACATTGTTAACTATAGTTACCATGCTTTATATTAGACCCTCAGAACTTACTAGTCTTATAGAAAGCTTGTCCTCTTTGGCCAACATGTCTGCATTTTCTTAGAATTAAAAATATAACATCTTAGAACTGAGTAGAACCCTAAAAACCATCTAATCAAGATATTCAGTAATATTCCTTATTATGTTTGGTTCTGGGAGATTTCTTATGGACAAGGATGACTAAGCGATTCCTTATCTCAGCTAAGGGAACCTGAGATAATGGGTTCTGAATTGTACAGGGTTCTTGACTTCACTTGTAGTAACTTGGTGATTTTTTTTGTATATATTTTATATATTTTTCTGTTTTATATATTGGCATATTTTTATCTCTGACAATATTTCAAAAATTTTGAAAACTGTATTTTATTCCAGATCTCTCAGTAAGGAAACTAGACCCAAAGAGAATAAGTACCTTGTTCACAGAACTTGTTGATTTAATAACAATGGTAAGACTATTTATCTTGATGTAATTCCTGTATGTTATATAAATACTCTCATTTCAGATGATTGAAAAGTTGAAGCCTAACTAAGCTTTTCTTATATTTGCATGGATTACCTTAAGAGTGTCTGACGTGTGCATTTTACTGTCTGCAAACAAATAATTTTCATTTACCAAAAATGGTGGTGGCTCCTTACCAAGCTACAATATCTCCTTTCTATTAAAATAACCACATGTTACTTTAGTAACTGCTTTTATCTAAATTATAAAAACAGGTATGTAGAAAACAATTATTACTGTCTGTCTCTAAATTATTTCTTAAACCCCAAGTCTTTCTTAATTAATATAAAATTATTCATAAAAGTTATTTTTTTCAACATATTGCATCTTTTGGTGGAAAATCAAATATTTCTTATATAGTCTCAAACTCAAAATTAGAGCTTCCAAATTTTAGTAAAATTCTATCTCTGACTTATCTCTCTGATTGTTTTACATGTGGTAGGGTGAGGGTTAGATGAGATTTTGCTTTGCTTCATTTTCTTGTTTAGGTTTTTGTCACTAGTCTTAAGCTCTTACGATGGAACTTTTCTCAATAAACTTATATATTTCCATGTATAAGGAAGGGCTTTCTCAGGTGGCACTAATGGTAAAGAACCTGCCCACTAATGCTGGAGATATAAGAGACATGAGTTCAATCCCTGGGTCACAAAGATCCCCTGGAGAAGGACACAGCAACCCACTCCAGTATTATTTGGAGAATCCCATGGATAGAGGAGCCTGGTGGGCTACAGTCCATAGCGTCACAAAGAGTCAGACACAACTGAAGCAACTTAGAATGCACACACATATAGAAAGAAACATCATTATTTTTGTTACAGTTAGTCTACACCATTAATGTCAATGGCAAAGATATCAAGGGATTACTATAACAATTTTAACAGATGCAAATTACTGTCTCTCTCCAGTACCTCTTTCTTGTTCTGGGAAGAGTAGCACCCTCTTTTCAAGATTCACTTTTCTCCAGTCCTGGCCAACATCCCTATTATGATCCAGCATTGGTTGCCATTTTGTTTTTTTTCTTTTCTTTAATTTTTGGTGTATAGTTGAGTTTTAACATTAGTATCAGGTGTGCAGCAGAGTGATTCAGTATTTTTGCAGATTATATCCCATTTAGGTTATTATAAGATAATGGCTATAATACCTTGTGTTATACAGTATATCCTTATTGCTTATGTATTTTATGAAAGTGAAAGTTGCTTAGTCATGTCCTACTCTTTGCAACCCCATGGACTGTATAGTCCATGGAATTTTCTGGGCCAGAATACTGGAGCAGGTAGCCTTTTCCTTCTCCAGCGGATCTTCCCAACCCAGGGATCAAACCCAGGTCTCCCGCATTGCAGGCAGATTCTTTACCAGCTGAGCCAAAACGGAAGCCCAAGAATATTGGAGTGGGGAGCCTATCCATTCTCCAGTGAATCTTCCCGACCCACGAATTGAACCAGGGTCTCCTGCACTGCAGGTGGGTTCTTTACCAACTGAGCTCTCAGGGAAGCCCTATGTATTTTATACATAGTAGTTTGTATCTTAATCTAGCACCCCCAATTTGTCTTGCCTCCTTCCCCTATCCCATTTGGTAACCACAATTTTCTTTTCTACATCTGTGAGTCTGTTTCTACTTTGCATATGCATTCATTGATATTACTTTTCAGATCCCACATATAAGTGATATCATACAGTATTTTTCTCTGTATGACTTATTTCACTAAGCATGATATTCTCTAAGTTCATGCATGATGCTGCAATGGCAGAAGTTCATTCTTTTTAATGCCATTTTCTTACATTACCTCACTCACTTCTTGGTAAAAATGCTTGGTGCAGGAATGGGCCAGTGACAGAAGCCATCTTATGTCCTTCCTTAAGAATTAAAAAAAAAAAGAACTAAAAATGACCTTTAGTCTCTCTTGATAACACTGAAAAGATAAATAGGAGTTACTAGAAGGCATGATATGAGCAGTGGTAAATGAAATTTATAGACAAGAAAAAATAGACAGAGGGATACACAGAGAGAAACAAAGAGACAACTTAGTGGTAGATAGTCCCAAGCTCCAAAAGACCCAGAAACTAGTTTCAACTTTATTTTTTGTTGTTTCATTTTCACTAGAGCAAATTTGGAAAACTTAGCAGTGGCCACAGGACTGGAAAAGGTCAGTTTTCGTTCCAATCCCAAAGAAAGGCAATGCCAAAGAATGCTCAAACTACTGCACAATTGCACTCATCTCACACGCTAGTAAAGTAATGCTCAAAATTCTCCAAGCCAGGCTTCAGCAATATGTGAACCGTGAACTCCCTGATGTTCAAGCTGGTTTTAGAAAAGGCAGAGGAACCAGAGATCAAATTGCCAACATCCGCTGGATCATGGAAAAAGCAAGAAAGTTCCAGAAAACCATCCTATTTCTGCTTTATTGACTATGCCAAAGGCTTTGACTGTGTGGATCACAATAAACTGTGGAAAATTCTGAAAGAGATGGGAATACCAGACCACCTGACCTGCCTCTTGAGAAACCTATGTGCAGGCCAGGAAGCAACAGTTCGAACTGGACATGGAACAACAGACTGGTTCCAAATTGGGAAAGGAGCACGTCAAGGCTGTATATTGCCACCCTGCTTATTTAACTTATATGCAGAGTACATCATGAGAAATGCTGGGCTGGAAGAAGCACAAGCTGGAATCAAGATTGCCGGGAGAAATATCAATAACCTCAGATATGCAGATGACACCACCCTTATGAAAGTGAAAGAGGAGAGTGAAAAAGTTGGCTTAAAGCTCAACATTTAGAAAATGAAGATCATGGCATCCGGTCCCATCACTTCATGGGAAATAGATGAGGAAACAGTGGAAACAGTGTCAGACTTTATTTTTGGGGGCTCCAAAATCACTGCAGATGGTGACTGCACACATGAAATTAAAAGACACTTACTCCTTGGAAGGAAAGTTATGACCAACCTAGATAGCATATTCAAAAGCAGACATTACTTTGCCAGCAAAGGTCTGTCTAGTCAAGGCTATGGTTTTTCCAGTAGTCATGTATGGATGTGAGGGTTGGACTGTGAAGAAGGCTGAGCACCGAAGAATTGATGCTTTTGAAGTGTGGTGTTGGAGAAGACTCTTGAGAGTCCCTTGGACTGCAAGGAGATCCAACTAGTCCATTCTAAAGGAGATCAGTCCTGGGTGTTCTTTGGAAGGAATGATGCTCAAGTTGAAACTCCAGTACTTTGGCCACCTCGTGCAAAGAGTTGACTCATTGGAAAAGACTCTGATGCTGGGAGGGATTGAGGGCAGGAGGAGAAGGGGATGGCAGAGGATGAGATGGCTGGATGGCATCACCGACTCGATGGATGTGAGTTTGAGTGAACTCCTGGAGTTGGTGATGGACAGGGAGGCCTGGCGTGCTGCGATTCATGGGGTCGCAGAGTCGGCCACGACTGAGCGACTGAAATGAACTGAACTGAACTGAAATAAGTTACCTTCTATCTTCTACGCTGTTAATCATTTGGAATTCTGCCCCTGGCAACCAATAACTCTGTTATTACATCCCTATTCTCTTTTCAGCAAATAAATTATCTATTTTTTACTGTCATTTTTATTCAACTATGTTTTAATTATTCTCTTGGAGCCAATTTTCATTTAGACAGTTATTTTTAAACATCATATTTCAAAATGTAATTGATTAATCAAATCTTTGTGATAATGTTTTTTAATAGATTAAACATTATCAATTCATGGTAATTTACTTTTACAACCCTATAAAATCACAAAGATGAAATGTTACTTGACTACAGTTAATGATAATTTCAACCTCATATTAATTATATCAAACAAGCATCATTAGATTTGTGAGGAATATGCAAAATATTCAGGATAAAAAAATAAGCATAGTGGTAAAGTTAAATCTCCAAAAAATGTTTCTAGAGAAGGGAGAATGTTGGTAAAGAATGTATAACAGCTAATAATTAAAATATAAATTTTTACAAGAGATCTCTTTTTTGTGAAAATTTAAACAGACACAAAGTTATCCATATGCTAGTCTCGTTCACCAGTATATTACTTAAGGAGAAAAAGCACAGTTGAACTAGCACATTGAGAAAATGTTCATAAACAATATAAGCAAGTACAGGTTCAGTGACGCCATCTGAATCTGGGAGAATGATATTAATGATTGGAAATATCTGCTCTTTTATTTCCTCCATCTGTTTAAATGTCATTAGTCTTCTCATTACTCTTGCTCTACAAAGATCTCTGCAAGCGACTATTACAACTGCCAGAAAAACTTATTACTTCACCTTCAGGCTTTTATATTCAACTGTCCAAACATTTTCATTCAGATGCTCAAAACACACCCAAACCTAACCTTATTCCCAGACTATGCACATTGTATTCCAGAGAAAATCTGTGTTATCTGTGTTTGCAATTTTAGTTGATGGTGCTTCTATCTACAGTCATCCAAACCAGAAACACGCAAGGGTCTCCCTCCCTTACATCTGCAACCAACGATATACCATTCATTGATTAATGCTCTCACATGGCCTGCCCTGATGTGACATCCCTTAGCAACAATTCTAGTTGCTAAGGGAAACTCTCAAGACACAAAGTGTCAGTGCTGACAAACCTCCAGTTTATCGCAGGAAAGAGGTATGATATAGTCACAGCATTAAAATAAGGACATGTGTCACAGCCAAAGGCTGCTCACGGCAAAGTATCTGGAGAAGCCAGAAGTGAGATCAGCTGTCCTGCCTCCCCAAGGGCTGTTCCATGACACACTTTCCTTCTTGAACCAGAAACCACCAATGTGTGAATGGAACTCTTCCAAATAAGAAAACCCAAAATTTAGTTTCAGTTGGGGTTCCTTATACCCTGCCTGTCATGTAGGCATATTCTGGATACACAAGGCAGGGATCTTACCAAGACTTGAGGCCAATCACAAATCTTGTTTAGAAGCTGATACAAACTTCCCTGAACCTTCAATGCCCTGTGGCCACCACGCAGTGCTGTTAATTAGTATGTCACATGCTGACTAGGAGTCAGTATATTTGTCATTTTTACTGAAATAAATTCAGGCCTGCTGAACTCAATCCTCAAATCACAGAACCCCATCTCCTATCAAATAAGGCTTAAATCTCTTAATATGTCATCAAGATCCAAGATCCACTGTGACTGGTATCTATCAGCCTCATAACATTCAGTTATAGTTTGTATGCTGTTAACAACAGTTCCCAGGTGATGTAGTGGTAAAGAATCCACCTGCCAATGCAGGAGACGCAAGAAACTTGGGTTCAATCTCTGGGTAGGGGAGAATCCCTGGAAAAGGAAATAGCAATCTGCTCCAGTATTCTTACCTGGAAAATTCCATGGACAGAGGAGCCTTATAGGCTACAGTCTACTGGGTCGCAAAGTCAGAGACGACTGAGCGCTGAGCTGTCACCCAACAATGAATTGCCTGCTGTTCTCTATGTGTGCAGTGCTTTAATGCAAGCCCTGAGAGTCGGTTTTTCTTTTTTGTGATCCAAGTGCCTGTCTTAAGCTTTGAGTGGCAAGGAGTTCACTTCACAGATGGATATCTCAAATAAACACATTGCCCCAGGCACACAGCTAGATAAATCACCAGGCTACTCACTCCACCCCCTACCCGCAACCCCAGGCTCCTTCAGTTTAGAGATCTTCATTGATTTTGATAACTGACTATTTGGACTGCCTTTTTTTTTTTCTTCTTCTCACTCTTTAAATTCCTGCTTTTATTTTTTAAACTCACCAATATAGAGTGATTGGAAAGATCCCCTGGAGAAGGGAATGGCCACCCACTCCGGTCTCCTTGCCTGGAGAATTCCATGGCAGAGGAGCCTGGTGGGTTACAGTCCACGGGGTAACAAAGAATCAGACACAACTGAGTGACTAACACTTTCATTTTTTTCAACACTTTTAATAGAGAGTGATCCCAAGCTTCCCAGGCGGTACTAGTGGTAAAGAAACTGTCTGCCAGCGCAGGAGATGTAAGAGACGTGGGTTCAATCCCTGGGTCAGGAAGATCCCCTGGAGAAAGTAATGGCAGCCCACTCCAGTATTCTTGCCTGGAGAATCCCATTGACAGAAGAGCCTGGCGGGCTACAGTCCATGGGGTCGCGAAGAGTCAGACACGACTGAAGCGACATAACCCAGGTCACCACATTCAACCCCAATAAAGGCAGAACCTTAGGCCCACTTTCCCTCTTCCCCAACCCCAGGACCTCTTCGTGTCCAGGACTTATAAGTAGTGAATGTTTTTCCCAAAACTTCCTGATGGTTATTGCTGAAGGTGTCTGCTGTCATCATAAGGGCCAGTCCAGCCACAACATGGGAAGTTGATAGGCTGAGACTGGTTGGTACTCAACAAATGTTGTCTCATATATCCATGCTCAGAGTCTCCATTAGTGTCTAACAAAATAAAAAGCAATGCATTTTAAGTCATTCATGACCAGGAAAAAAAAACTCATTGTTTTTTGTATTTCTAAGGCAGTACATGGTACATATGGGTGTGCTGCTCCAGGGTATTTATCATATAACCCAGAGCTTCCCTCTATGAATTTGGCTCATTTTTGGGGTTATATGCTACAAATTAAGCAGCCTGTTATTTGGCTTTTATATACCAGCAGTATTTGTGCTGACAAGATATTGCCAAGAGCCTGTGGCATGGCTTGCTGAGAGATAGGAGGCATATTACAGATTTTTAGGTGTTTGGAACAAAACTGGTGTGCACTTTTTAATGTAGTACTTTGGAGAAATTGCTCTTGGCAATATAATAACTTTTGAAAAAGACTAAGCCTATCTTAAAGCACCAGGTAGTAACAATGTAACTCAAAACCACTCAATATCAACTGGATATGATTTCATCCTCCTAGACAGAAAGTCAGGCAGAACTGATAGCCCCATGTGAAACTGTACTCAGAGCCAGGCTATAACGGCCCTGTGGTCACATGTAAATTACATGAGATACTTGCTCACAGGACCAGCATGCCTAATCCTAATCACTGTCATCCCTCCGTCAATGGATCTGTATGACCTTATGGAATGATCTTTAAAACAACTGAGTGTGAAAAAATTATGACCTGATTTTTAGATTGTTCTGCATGATTTGACATTAATCATTAGAAATAGAATAGAGAAATTCTCCTCAAAAGAACACCATTCTGTTGTCCACTTTGTATGAGACAGAGGGACAGAGATAAAGATTCCCCAGATTCCTGGGTTTAGACCTTAAAGTCAAAACTTTCCAAGTTTGAAGAAGAGAATTTTTTTTGACAAAGTCTAGTAAGGAGGTCAGTGGGAGAAACATTTGGAATAACCCCAGAGCACGGAAATAATTGTTTTCAATGTGAATGCTTATCAAAAGAATGACATAGAAGAATGGAAAGAATAACTCTCCTGTTAAATAAATCAACCTTCTGTGTTGAATACTGCTCATTGTTAAATGGAATCTCTTCTCACCCCTTCAATATTTTTTTCTTATCACAAGAATTAGAAGGAAAAAATTTACATTTTTCATAACTCATATACTTAAGATTGTGAATAAAAGTTGGGTTCTTCCAGGGAGATGGAGATGGCTGATATTTGAAAGATGGAAGTAAGGCAGAAGCCAGCTTCTGACAGCTGTGGTGGTGGACAGGCAGCTTTTTGCAGATGAGCAAGTTTATGGTGGTGAAGCTCCATGTTCTAATGTTTAGTCAACAACTTCATGAATGTGTAGCAGCTGTATTGGAGCAGCAGAGGCAGAAAAAGTAGCACTTCCAGATAATAATAACACAGTGGCAGAGTACATCATGAGAAACGCTGGACTGGAAGAAACACAAGCTGGAATCAAGATTGCCAGCAAAAATATCAACAACCTCAGGTATGCAGATGACACCACCCTTATGGGAGAAAATGAAGAGGAACTAAAAAGCCTCTTGATGAAAGTGAAAGAGGAAAGTGAAAAAGTTGGCTTAAAGCTCAACATTCAGAAAATGAAAATCATGGCATCCAATCCCATCACTTCATGGGAAATAGATGGGGAAACAGTGGAAACAGTGTCAGACTTTATTTTTTGGGGGCTCCAAATTCACTGCAGATGGTGACTGCAGCCATGAAATTAAAAGACGCTTACTCCTTGGAAGAAAATTTATGACCAACCTAGATAGCATATTGAAAAGCAGAGATATTACTTTGCCAACTAACGTCTGTCTAGTCAAGACTATGGTTTTTCTTGTGGTCATGTATGGATGTGAGAGTTGGACTGTGAAGAAAGTTGAGTGCCGAAAAATTGATGCTTTTGAAGTGTGGTGTTGGAGAAGACTCTTGAGAGTCCCTTGGAGTGCAAGGAGATCCAACCAGTCCATTCTGAAGGAGATCAGTCCTGGGATTTCTTTGGAAGGAATGATGCTAAAGCTGAAACTCCAGTACTTTGGCCACCTCATGCAAAGAGTTGACTCATTGGAAAAGACTCTGATGCTGGGAGGGATTGGGGGCAGGAGGAGAAGGGGACGACAGAGGATGAGTGGCTGGATGGCATCACTGACTCGATGGACGTGAGTCTGAGTGAACTCCAGGAGTTGGTGATGGACAGGGAGGCGTGGCATGCTGCAATTCATGGGGTCGCAAAGAATCGGACACGACTGAGTGACTGAACTGAACTGAATAACACTGAATCTACAGTCCAGTTAATGCCCCTGATTTCCATGCCTCTGATTTCCATAAATCACATACCAGTGATTTATGTGTCTGTTTTCCTGTTTTGGGCTTCCCTGGTAGCTCAGACGGTAAAGCGTCTGCCTACGATGCAGGAGACCCAGGTTCGATCCCTGGGTCGGGAAGATACCCTGGAGAGAGGAAATAGCAACTCACTCCAGTATTCATTTTTGGAAAATCCCATGGACCGAGGAGCCTGGTGGCTACAGTCCATGGGGTCACAAATAATCGGACACAACTGAGCGATTTCGCTTCTTCATTTTTCCTGTTTTAAATCCTTTTCGTCCTTGAGATAGAGTTGTTTCCTGTTCCTGTGTAGATTAACCACACATGCAGATTCTTTCCTGACATCTCAAGATTTGTTCAGTAGTGTCCTTATGAGGCAAGTAGACAAATTTTTAGGGATAGAGATTAGATGTGTTCTCAACACTGTGTCTCCTTCTTTCACCAAGCTTTCTGCAGTTTTCACTGCTATTGAGAGCTCTGTGCTTAGTGCCAGTAGCTCACCTTTAGACCCCAAACTGTTCCCTTATACAGACCAGTCAGCCACCTAGCAGCATTATATTCTCTTCTTTACGGATAGCCTGAAATCATTCTTATATGAGTACAAAACTAATTCTTATTTTGACTTCCTTTCCTGCCCCTCCTGTTCTATATCATCATACCATTTCTCCCCTTGCTTTCATCAAACACTAGAAAATGTCTAGTAATTGAATAATTCAAACTATAATAACTCTTTGCTGGTACCTCTATTACTTGTTCACCTATTATTCACTACATTATTCATAATTTCTCAGTGGATGAACTCTTCTGGGTTTGTGTGTGCATGTGTGCTGTGAATGTATGTGAGACAGTCACGAATTAAAAAAAACAAGAAGTATGATGGGGATAAGCCATCTAAATGGAGTGAAAAATACACAGAATATTATCCTTTTTTTTGAATTACTTATGGTCTAATAGGAACCAGAAATCATACACATGCGACCACATGCACCCTCAAAAGTAATCATCCACTGAATGAATATTAATTATATTGTGAACAATTGGAGAAAGTAAAAAATGGAATAAATACAAGAGTAAATTTTTTAATCTAATTTGGAGAATTTATTATTTTAGAGATTTTTTTTCTCATTTGCTTATTTAACTTACATGCAGAATACATCATGAGAAACACTAGACTGGAAGAAGCACAAGCTGGAATCAAGATTGCTCGGAGAAATAGCAATAACCTCATATATGCAGATGACACTACCCTTATGGCAGAAAGCGAGGAGGAACTAAAATGCCTCTTGATGAAAGTGAAAGAGGAGAGTGAAAAAGTTGGCTTAAGGCTCAACATTCAGAAAACGAAGATCATGGCATCTGGTCCCATCACTTCATAGGAAATAGATGGGGAAACAGTGAAAACAGTGTCAGACTTTATTTTTTGGGGCTCCAAAATCACTGCAGATGGTGATTGCGGCCATGAAATTAAAAGACGCTTACTCCTTGGAAGAAGAGTTATAACCAACCTAGATAGCATTTGAAAAGCAGAGACATTACTTTGCCAACAAATGTCTGTCTAGTCAAGGCTATGATTTTTCCAGTGGTCATGCACGGATGTGAGAGTTGGACTGTGAAGAAAGCTGAGCGCTGAAGAATTGATGCTTTTAAACTGTGGTGTTGGAGAGTCCCTTGGACTGCAAGGAGATCCAACCAGTCCATTCTAAAGGAGATCAGTCCTGGGTGTTCACTGGAAGGACTGATGCTGAGGCTGAAACTCCAATATTTTGGCCACCTCATGCAAAGAGTTGACTCCTTGGAAAAGACCCTGGTGCTGCGAGGGATTAGGGGCAGGAGGATAAGGGGACGATAGAGGATGAGATGGCTGGATGGCATCACCAACTCGATGGAGGTGAGTTTGAGTGAACTCTGGGAATTGGTGATGGATAGGGAGGCCTGGCACGCTGTGATTCATGGGGTTGCAAAGAGTTGGACACGACTGAGCAACTGAACTGAACAGAAGGGAAACATTGGCATAGATGTATATATGTATATGTATAGACATTAATCTTTGAACTCTACACTCTTCCTAAATTTGTCACACTTTTAATATAAAAGAGAGCCATAGGAAAAAGACAATTTCAGTCAAAAATTTTGTCATCTCAATTCATTATAACTCTACTTACCTCAAGAACAACACAAATGAATAAACAAATACAGTTCTTCTACTTTGATATTATTTTCTTGTGAGTGAGTTGTTTTAATAAAGTATAATTGTGATAATCAAAATCCAGAATGAAATTATAGTGATTTAAAACTGTTGCCAAGATGATCATTATATAAGCTTGGCAATCTGGGACTGCTTAGCATTGTTTTTTATTAAGCAAGAGCTATAATTAGTGCTGTTTTGAAAAAAAAAAAAAAAAAAAGGCTGATGGTGACTTTGCACACCCTGCCAAGTTAACCTGTCATTCTATTCTTCAGTTTTGCTCTATAATTTTTATTAATTTAAATCATCTCTATAATGATAAAAATTAATCTTTTTAAAAAATCTATAAAATATGTGGTAAGGAGTTAAATAAACATAGTTCTCTTGGAAGAGGAGGAACACTTTTGCAAAAGCCTTCGCAAGTATTGTATGATATATCCTTCTAGATAGAATGGCAGACAGGTTGTCTTCCAGTTATAGTAATATTAATACTGCTCCCGTGCACTTCAGTAAGCCAGAGAATAGCCCAGATCATTTTAAGCAATGTCATGTCAAGAATAGATTTATATTATTTTCATAGAAAAAGATACCTATTTAGAGTATAGCTTTGGATAAATTCCTTTAAAAATAAGGGGGAAGAAAGAAAGTGCATCTCATTAAATGCTACATGAAAGTGATAGTGAAGTCAGTCGTGTCTGACTCTTTGTGACCCCGTGGACTATAGCCTGCCAGGATCCTCCATCCATGGGATTTTCCAGGTAAGAATACTGGAGTGGGTTGCCATTTCCTTCTCCAGGAGATTTTCCCGACCCAGGGATTGAAGGTGGCTCAGAGGTTAAAGCGTCTGCCCGGAATGCGGGAGACCTGGGTTTGATCTCTGGGTTGGGAAGATCCCCTGGAGAAGGAAATGGCAACCCACTCCAGTACTCTTGCCTGGAGAATCCCATGGAGGGAGGAGCCTTGTGGGCTACAGTCCATGGGGTCGCAAAGAGTCGGACACGACTGAGCGATTTCACATCACCTCACTTCCCCTGCATTGTAGGCAGACACTTTGCCGTCTGAGCCACCAGGGAAGTTACTACATATGGCATATGAAATGCTACATACGTCACATTAAAAGCCCAGAGTTCCCTTCCTCTCTGTACTAAAACTAGATCCAGAGCTTAACTCCAAAAACAAAATCTCTCTCCTTATGTGGAAGATATTTATTAGTATAATTTGAGCCATTATTGAGTGAACTGAATCTTTATGCATTTTAAATAGTTTTCAACAAATATAATGAATGATTTGTTACTACTGTATTTGCAGATTGATCCAAAAATATTTTTTGAAGAAACACAAGTGAGCTCAGCAAATAAAAAATAAATTGAATATTTATGAAGCACTCCAAATTATGGTCATGATATAAGGCCTTGTGGAGCAATGCATTTTATTTTTTTAATTGAATAAATTTAATGTGTAACATTGTATAAGTTTAAGGTGTACAGCATGGTACTTTGATGAATTTATATATTGTAATATGGTCACAATAGAGATATTTATCATATTACATAATTATATAACATATATAACTCTCTATTGTGCATTAGATCTCTGTGGTTTATTTACTACTAATTGCAAGTTTGTATTCTTAAACACTATCACTCTTCTTCCCTCCACTTCCTTTTTTATACATTCCCATCTTAAACAAATCAGTAAGCCCTTTTTGTGTCTCTCTGACTTCATTCTCTTATCTCTCTGGTAATTTATTTATTTATTTTTTTCCAGGCTATATTTAAATTTTATTTTATTTATTTATTTTTTTACTTTACAATACTGTATTGGTTTTGCCATACATTGACATGATCTGCCACAGGTGTACATGAGTTCACAACCCTGAACCCCCCTCCCACCACCCTTCCTATATCATCTCTCTGGGTTATCCCAGTGCACTAGCCCCAAGCATCCTGTATCCTGTATCGAATATAGACTGGTGATTCGTTTCTTACCTGATAGTATACATGTTTCAATGCCATTCTCCCAAATCATCCCACCCTCTGCCTCTCCCACAAAGTCCAAAAGTCTGTTCTCTACATCTGTGTCTCTTTTGCTGTCTCGCATACAGGATTATCATTACCATCTTTCTAAATTTCATATATATGTGTTAGTATACTGTATTGGTGTTTTTCTTTCTGGCTTACTTCACTGTATAATAGGCTCCAGTTTCATCCACCTCATTAGAACTGATTCATATGTATTCTTTTTAATGGCTGAGTAATACTCCACTGTGTATATGTACCACAGCTTTCTTATCCATTCGTCTGCTGATGGACATCTAGGTTGCTTCCATGTCCTGGCTGTTACAAACAGTGCTGCGATGAACATTGGGGTACATGTGTCTCTTTCAATTCTGGTTTCCTTGGTGTGTATGCCCAGCAGTGGGATTGCTGGGTCATAAGGCAGTTTTATGTCCAGTTTTTTAAGGAATCTCCATACTGTTCTCCATAGTGGCTGTACTAGTTTGCATTCCCACCAACAGTGTAGGAGGGTTCCCTTTTCTCCACACCCTCTTCAGCATTTATTGCTTGTAGACTTTTGGATCGCAGCCATTCAGACTGGCGTGAAATGGTACCTCATTGTGGTTTTGATTTGCATTTCTCTGATAATGAGTGATGTTGAGCATCTTTTCATGTGTTTGTTAGCCATCTGTATGTCTTTTTTGGAGAAATGTCTATTTAGTTCTTTGGCCCATTTTTGATTGGGTCATTTATTTTTCTGGAATTGAGCTGCATAAGTTGCTTGTATATTTTTGAGATTAGTTGTTTGTCAGTTGCTTCATTTGCTATTATTTTCTCCCATTCAGAAGGCTGTCTTTTCACCTTGCTTATAGTTTCCTTTGTTGCGCAGAAGCTTTTGATTTTAATTAGATCCCATTTGTTTATTTTGGCTTTTATTTCCAGTATTCTGGGAGGTGGATCATAGAGGATCCTGCTGTGATTTATGTCAGAGAGCGTTTTGCCTATGTTCTTCTCTAGGAGTTTTATAGTTTCTGGTCTTATATTTAGATCTTTAATCCATTTTGAGTTGATTTTTGTGAATGGTGTTAGAAAGTATTCTAGTTTCATTTTTTTACAAGTGGTTGACCAGTTTTCCCAGCACCACTTGTTAAAGAGATTGTCTTTACTCCATTGTATATTCTTGCCTCCTTTGTCAAAGATAAGGTGTCCATAGGTGTGTGGATTTATCTCTGGGCTTTCTATTTTGTTCCATTGATCTATATTTCTGTCTTTGTGCCAGTACCATACTGTCTTGATGACTGTGGCTTTGTAGTAGAGCCTGAAGTCAAGCAGGTTGATTCCTCCAGTTCCATTCTTCTTTCTCAAGATTGCGTTGGCTATTCGAGGTTTTTTGTATTTCCATACAAATTGTGAAACTATTTGTTCTAGCTCTGTGAAAAATACCGCTGGTATCTTGATAGGGATTGCATTGAATCTGTCGATTGCTTTGGGTAGTATACTCATTTTCACTATATTGATTCTTCTGATCCATGAACATGGTATATTTCTCCATCTAGTAGTGTCCTCTTTGATTTCTTTCATCAGTGTTTTATAGTTTTCTATATATAGGTCTTCAGTTTCTTTAGGTAGATATATTCCTAAGTATTTTATCTTTTTCATTGCAATGGTGAATGGAATTTTTTCCTTAATTTCTTTTTCTACTTTCTCATTATTAGTGTATAGGAATGCAAGGGATTTCTGTGTGTTGATTTTATATCCCGCAAGTTTACTATATTCATTGATTAGCTCTAGTAAATTTCTGGTGGAGTCTTTAGGGTTTTCTATGTAGAGGATCATGTCATCTGCAAACAGTGAGAGTTTTACTTCTTCTTTTCCAATTTGGATTTCTTTTATTTCTTTTTCTGCTCCAATTGCTGTGGCCAAAACTTCCAGAACTATGTTGAATAGTAGCAGTGAAAGTGGGCACCCTTGTCTTGTTCCTGACTTTAGGGGAAATGCTTTCAATTTTTCAGCATTGAGGATAATGTTTGCTGTGGGTTTGTCATATTTAGCTTTTATTATGTTGAGGTATGTTCCTTCTATTCCTGCTTTCTGGAGAGTTGTTATCATAAATGGATGTTGAGTTTTGTCAAAGGCTTTCTCTGCATCTATTGAGATAATCATGTGGTTTTTATTTTTCAATTTGTTAGTGTGGTGAATTAAATGCTCTTTTTCTCAGATCTAGTATAAATTATTTCTCTGGAGTGGGGACTTCCTGGATAATATTAACTGACTCAGTTTTCCAAAATATAAAATTTTTAGTGTTGGTTCTCTCAACACAATTATGTAGTTAGTTTATTGTTTTTCTAATTGTTTTATGTGTTATCCTAAATTAATAAAATATTATGAACTTCTTGAGGCGACAGTTCATTTCTTATTTTTTGATATGTTCATTCTTACCTAGGAGCTCATATGACAAAATTGATCTTTGAATAACTATTTTGTGACACAATGATGACTTAATCTTTACCATAAGGAAACAGTGGCCTTAAATAAAACATTAAACCAGATTGACTTAATAGAGTTAGGCAGAACATTCCATTCCAGCAGAGTATAATAGCCATTCTTTTCAAATGCACACGAAACCTTCCCAAGGATAGACCATATGTTGGGACACAAATCAATAAATTTGCAAAGACTGAAATCATATCAAGTGTCTGTTCTGATCAAAATGATGTAAAACTAGAAATCAACTACAAGAAGAAAGTTGGAAAAATCATAGTTTGTGAAGACTGAACAGTATGTTACTGAACAACTATTAGATCAATGAAGATCAAAGATCAAAGAAGAAATAAATGGAGACAGATGAAAATAAAAATATGTTATCAAAATCTATTGAATACAGCAACAGTGGCACTAAGAAGGAAATTTATAGGAATACAATCTACCTCAAGAAAGAAGAAAAATCTTAATCAATCTAACCTTACACTTAAAAGAACTAGGAAATAAACAACAACTGAAAGTCAAATTCAGTAGGAAATAATAAAGAGCAGTATGAAAATAAATTAAATAAGGACTAAAAAAGAATGGAAAAAATCAATGAAACACAGATTTGGCTCACTGACAATCTTTAGCTAGACTCACTATAACAGGAATGACTGAATAGTAGGAATGACTGAATATGGAAGGGAGACTTCCATATTGAAGGAGTACCTGGAATATCAGTGAGCATTAGTAGTTGGACTGAATCAATGTTTAAACAAGTTATTTTTAACATGAAATACAAAGTCAAATATATATGTTTCTACGACTAAACTTCCTGAAGACATTGTGATGTGATTAAACAAACACAAAATTTTCAAATTTCAAATTTAAAAGGTTAAGTGTAGGGGAATTGTGCATTCACTGTGCTAAGAACAGCGCTTTCTTATTATGGAGAGCTTATACATTTGTCAAATACATGCAGGATGACCAGCTCTCCCAATTTTCCTAGGCCTGTTCCTTAGTCTCAAGAAAATTGGGATGGTGTTTAAGTATATGAGGCAACTTGGAAAAGAACTTGAGTTCAAATTCAGGTGTCAAGTTCTGTAGTCAGTACAGTCATCACGATGCTGCACATTTTCAAAAAAGGCATCAAGTACACAGTAGCAACAATGTAAATATTACCTTGTACTCATAAAATAGTGATTTATTTATTATTTCTTTATGTTTAATTCTATAACCAGTTCTGTTTTAATTTCCACATTATGAAATCATAAAGTATGAAAGATTCAAAGAAGGAAAATTGAGTTAATAGGTGATTAAAGTCATGTGGGGTGGAGGGAATATGTTTGAAATTTACATATCATGTTATTAGCAAGATAGTTAGATACATAATCTTTCAGGAATAACAGGAACCTCTCTGTGGCAACCCAAGTGTCCATCTATTGATGAATAGGTAAGCAAAATGTTATATATACTATACAGTTGAATGTTATTCAGTCTTAAAAAGGAAGGAAATTTTGACATATGCTACAACATAGATGAAGTTTGAGGATATCATACTAAGTGAAACAGACCCTTCACAAAAAGTTACACACTGTGTGATTTCACTTATGAGAAACTTAGAATCATAGAGACAGAATAGAATGGTGGCTGCCAAATGCTGGGGGGAAGGGACATGGGAAATTATTGTTTAATGGATACAGAGCTTCAGTTTTACAAGATTAAAAGAGTTATGGAGATGGATGGCAGTGGTGATTGTTATAACATTATGAATGTATTTAATGCCACTGAAAATAATGTTAACCAAATAGTAATAATAATTTTAAAAGGGTGATATTCCGTAGCATTTTTTTTTTTTTTGGTATTCTATTCATTTGAACTAAGTCACTAGTTCAGTTCAGTTCAGTCGCTCAGTCGTGTCCAACTCTTTGCGACCCCATGAATTGCAGCACGCCAGGCCTCCCTGTCCATCACCATCTTCCGGAGTTCACTCAGACTCACGTCCACCGAGTCTGTGATGCCATCCAGCCATCTCATCCTCTGTCATCCCCTTCTCCTCCTGCCCTCAATCCCTCCCAGCATCAGAGTCTTTTCCAATGAGTCAACTCTTCACATGAGGTGGCCAAAGTACTGGAGCTTCAGCTTTAGCATCATTCCTTCCAAAGAAATCCCAGGGTTGATCTCCTTCAGAATGGACTGGTTGGATCTCCTTGCAGTCCAAGGGACTCTCAAGAGTCTTCTCCAACACCACAGTTCAAAAGCACCTACCCTTTATTCAATGGAAGAGCATTACAGAGGAGTGTGAATAGCAGGAGATGAGGATCATGGTGGGGTGGGGGGAGCAACTTTAGACTCAACCTAATATACTCTATCTTTGGGTTATATGAAGGATGACCACACTATCTTTCTGGAACATGCATTTTAGCTCCTATCTCGACAATGTGATATTAAGATAAATAGATCATAAGTTCAAAGAATGACAACAAATACAGTGAGATTGTACAGAACTGGCTGTTGGATGAACCTGTTGGATATATTAACTATATCTGTGCAATACCAAAATTATCTTTTCTATTGAGATTTCTAGCAGTAAGTACATAACTAAATCTAAATTAAGTGAAGGGTTGAAATCTGAAAATCGCTTTCAGATCTTATGTTTCACATTGAAGGTATTTAAATATCAGTTGTGTTTAAGCCTCAATTGTTTGGGTTTCTTTAAATATTAAATTCAGCTAATTCTGCAAAACTGAATATTATGTATAAAATTAGCTGAAACATCTTAATATTATTTTAAGAAAAACTTTTTTGTAAAAATATACAAACAATTGAAAGTTAAATTTTCTGTCATTCTGTACTTCAATTTATATAATTCTGGGTCATCTTAACAACTCATATGGAAAGATTCTTTTAATTTGGACATAATCACTCATATAGCGTAAGCCAAATGAGTCCTCTAAAGCTTAGTCCATTTAAAATGTGTAATATATTAAAACTACGCTGGGAAATATTACAGTAATATTTCTTTTATATATTCTAGTATTATAAAGCCCACCATAGATATTTTACCCATTCAGTTCAGTTCAGTCGCTCAGTCATATCTGACTCTTTGTGATCCCATGAACCGCAGCACACCAGGCCTCTCTGTCCATTACCAACTCCCAGAGTCCACCCAAACCCATGTTCACTGAGTCAGTCCAATGAGTCATTTTACCCATTAAACATTCACAATTCATAACTAAAACACTGGGACAACAATGTTTGTGAAAAAACAATGCTTACAATATATATATGTCACATATATATGTATGTGTGACCTCTGAAGAAGTATTTATTTTTGTTACATTTCTAAAATGAATGATATGTATTTCTAGAAAAATATTACTTCTCAGAGTTTATAAATGTGGTGATGTAAATCCATTTAAAGTTAAGAAACACTAACATTAAACTCAACCCAAAGAGTTAAGAAATAATACGACATAGTATTTTACTAATCATGTTTCTGTGAGGCAGTAGACAAATGAAATTATAACAGCAATTGTTTTCATAAGATTTGCTTATGTCTGTACACATTTTAAAAGGAACAAAACTTTCCAAAATAAAGATTGATCATTGAATAATGCTTAGTGCTAATTATTATAAAGTATGAAAATAGTGCTTTACTTTTGAGTCAATATGTTGAATAACAAGCTTTGACTTTATCAGACTTCCCTGGTGGCTCAGACAGTAAAGCATCTGCCTGCAGTGCAGGAGACCCGGGTTTGATCCCTGGGTCGGGAAGATCCCCTGGAGAAGGAAACAGCAACCCACTCCAGTACTCTTGCCTGGAAAATCCCATGGACGGAGGAGCCTGGTAGGCTATAGTCTGTGGGGTCGCAAAGAGTCGGACACGACTGAGCGACTTCACTTTCTTTCACTTTCACTTTTGACTTAATCATATTCAGGGATTTCAAGAGAATGTTTTAAAAATCAGAAACACCCATAACAAACCCTCACAGGCATTTATCTTATCTAGAACTCAAGAAATTCCATTTTAATGAAAAATACACTGAAACAGATCATACTGTGCCTCACCTTGATTCTTTCATTCTCTGAATTCAGAATTATTTGCCTATGAGGCCAAGTTAGATAGAGTATTACTTTTAACTTTGAAGGAGAAAACGATTTATAAAAGATCAGTTAAGTAGCACATATTGGGAAAGTAACTGAAAAAATAGCATTATTTTAAACACTCGTGAATATATTATCAAACTGAACTTGGATCTCCTGCATGAATGTAGTAAGTCAGTCTACTGCCGCTGAGTTGAAGTGAAAGAAAGTGCAGTGTTTATTACAGGATACCAGGCAAGGAGTCCAGGTAGCTAATGCTCAAGAGACTAGAACTCCTCAAGCTTTCAGGGAAAGATTTTTAAAGACAGGGTAATGGAGAGGGTTGTGTGGTATGGGATCAGACTGTGGACATTCTTCTGACTGGTTGATAACAAGGTAGTCAATGTAATAGGGAGTCAACATCATCAACCATCTATCCAATCACTCTGGGGTCTTCCTGCTTGTGAGCAGCCAACAATTAACTTCTTCCACCTTGTGGGGGTTTCAGTATCTGCAAAACAGCTCAAAGGATTGGGTCCAGAATATCTATAGCCCTTGAAAAGGAACTAAAAGTTGTTGACTTTTTGCATGATTAGCATTATTTTGAGTGGATTTCTAGATACAAATCTGAGTTGCTAGTTGTACCCATGAAGATAGGAAAACCTGGAGTTGATTATATCAATACATCTTTAGAAGTTAAATCCATGCTTCCTATTACAGATCATTCTCCATGCAGCAGGCAAAGTAATGCTCTTAAAAATGCAGCAAGATTTACATCAACCTGCTACCTTAAAATGTTCACTCTTTCCCTTATAATTAGATTAAAATACAAACTTGTTGCTCTGGTGAGAATAATTCTAGCCTGCCTTTCTACTCTCTGACAGTTTCTTACTCTGTTTTACCATCATCTTTTTACAGTAAAACTGATCTGCTTTTGAAATACCCAAGTTCATATCTTTTCTTTCTTTACTGTGGGTTAGATAGTTTCCACAGCATCTTGCAATTTTCATTATAACACCCATAATAATAAGTCATAGCTTGTTTTTATTTGTATCTTTCAGAAATGTGACTCTAAATAGTAGTACATTTCCCACAATTATTTACTTAATAAATATCTTGGAAATAGACATACAGATGTCCACTTTATCTGACCCTGGAAATTCACATAATAATGTCAAGAAGGTATTGTGACATATTTGTAGAAACTATGAAGGACACAGGACTTATTTCTAAATAAAATTTAGCAGTGGTAGATAGAAGAAAGTAAATGGGTATATCAAAGATGGGGGAAGATATGTTATGTATTGTCAATGACTTTCTGGTAGTATTTTGAGATATATATGAATATTGCTGTGTGCTCAGTCACTCAGTCTTGTCTGACTCTTTGTGACCCTATAGACTATAGCCCGCCAGGCTTCTCTGTCCATGGGATTTTCCAGGCAAGAATACTGGAATGAGTTGCCATTTCCTGTCCCAGGGGATCTTCCTGACCCAGAGATGAACCCATGTCTTCTGCATGTCCTGCATTGGCAGGCAGATTCTTTACTACTGAGACACCTGGTAAGTCCATATATGAGTAGAGTTCTGTCTATTATGGAAGGGATGCTATAGTAGAAACATGGAACTCATTGGTTTTAGGGCATTCAACTCATATATGAAAGTAGAGCAAGCTTATATATTTAAATGTAAAAGCTTTAAGAATAGTTTTTTTGTTTGTAAATTAACTAACTCATTCTTTGGAGTTATTTGAAGTAAAATAGGCATATATCTGGGGTTGCAAATATCTTCTTTGGTGGTTTAAATATTTTGCTTCCAGTGAAAGAAATGTTCTTAATGTGAATTTGCTTACATATAAATATTTCTTTTGTGTTCATAGAGGTAAATGGTATGCATTCAATCATGAAAGAGACTTGGTCCTTGCTCTGTGATAAATAACTGTCTAATGGAGGAGTTGAAACTTGTAAACAAAGCCATTATTATAAGTTGTGTGAAGTGCTATAATAAAGCATGATGAGAGTGCAGCTGAAGACACAAAAAGTAATGATGTCAACAAACCATCCTAGAATCATCACAAAGAGAAAATGATGCCTTCAATTTCCCATGTAATATGGACTCATTACCCAGATTTTCCTACCATAATCATACATTTGCTATGACACATTACTTCTCCTGAAACATGTGTTTGCAAGCTTTTTTTCCCCCTAGAGTGATGCTCTACTTCTATATGTTTCCTAGTAGACTGTAGAGTATCACAGAATAATTAAGAAATCTGTCTTTTGAATCAGAGTCCCTAAATTAAAATCTGCCACTTATTAGCTCAATCTCCTTATGACCCTATTTCCTCATTCTTAAAATGGAGATAATAGTAGTCCTTAGAATACATGCCTGGCATGAAAATTAAATGAGTTATTGTCAGGCAAGTTACCAGGAATTTATGAAGAACTTAGTGCCTGTTGATAATCTTATGATTACTGTTAGAATGAGAGTTCCTTAAAAACAGAAACAATATCATATTTAAGGCACATCCCTTGCACATGCACCAGTGCCTTTCTGCTAGTAGAATAAGTGTTCTAAAATGTGCCTGGTTTAGAAGACCTAAATTTTTAGCTGAAATTAAAAAGTGTGTCTGTGTGTTTGCCTGTGTAAACGTCATACCCTAAATTACCCTGGCATGCCCTATATTGAATGACAAAAGTAAGCATCCAACAGCTTACTTATTCAAAATTAGGATTATTTTATATTTCATAGGGTACAGCTAATAATGATGACACTGAAAGCCCATTCAACTACACATGCATAACTGACTCTGAGGCCTGCTACTCTGCGTGGTTGTCCTTTTTCAAGGTGGATGTGGCTGATAACATATAAAATGGTGATGACGGCTTCTAGTTTGTACCTTGGCAGCCTTGGTGTTTTAGGTGTCACTTGTTTATACAAGGAGCTAGCCTATGGGTTCACTCTCAAAACAGGATCCAAGTAAACCAGATGTGAATCACAGAGGCCTATGTTTAGCCACTTCTTACAATGACTACTCTTATTCTCTCCACATGAGTCTTGGGGGAATGTAAGGGTGGAAGGCACATTTGTCAGGAGCCTATTTCGTTCAAGGTGGTTATAGGCTGTTTGTTGTTTAGCAGCCACAAGTCCACTCGTTATTTTACCATTAGTACTTTAATCTGTTGTGGTAAAATTATCCTAGATGCTCCAATGAAACTTAGTCTATCCCCTGTACTAACTGTGGAACTTATGACCTCTGTTGTGCTGGTCAGCACCATCTCCTGCTGCCCATGATAGTTTGACAGATGAAGAACATTGCCCAAGTCAGCCAATGAAGTCAATGTAATCTAATTTCAGAGCTTTTCCTTGAGTTATTGGGGAAAGAAAACTTCCCCTTATCAGATGATATAGGCAAGAGAACGTGTACCAAATGGAACTGTGACCAATATTCTATAAATAATGCAGACCTGAGAATAGAGCCTATTTTAGGGATACAGTTTAGAAAGATTGGAGAGGGCATACTTATTTTATGTTAAAATAATTTGAGACCTCTGTCAATCCATAATTAACATTAATACACATTGTACTTTTCAGTTTTAAACTAATAAACATTTTTTTCTCTAAATAAATTTCACCTAGCATTTTCTACATGTAACAAAAAATATACTGATACTTTGCTGTTGTTGTTGTGCTTCTTAATGTCTTAACTTCTTACTCTTGCTTTAACGAGGCAAATTTGAGTAATACCATGAATTAACTTTCCAGGTGGCTCAGTGGTAAAGAATCTGCCTGCCAATGCAGAAGATGTAGGAGATGCAGGTTCGATCCCTGGGTCAGGGAAAATTCCTTTGAGGAGGAAATGGCAACCTGCTTCAGTATTCTTGCCTGGGAAATCACATGGACAGAGGAGCCTAGTGGGCTGCAGTCCATGGAGTTGCAGAGTCAGACACGACTGATAATATGTGAGAGGTTCAAGGGCTCCCAGGTTATTACCTGCTTTTGCCTGCATCAGTAAATATGCTAACATGTGCTCTGCATTCATATCTGTTAAGGTGAAATACCAAAACAGAACAAAGAAAAGTCCCATACAATGGTTACTAATATTAATTTTTGTGGTTGTTGTTATTTAGTCACTAAGTCATGTCCTACTCTTTTGCAACCCCGTGGACTGTAGCCAACCGGGCTCCTCTGTCCATGGGATTCTCCAGGCCAGAATACTGGAATGCATTGCCATTTCCTTCTCCAGGGGATCCTCCTGACCCAGGGATCGAACCTGCATCTCTTGCATCTCCTGAATTGGCAGACAGGTTCTTAACCAGCTGAGCCATTAGAGAATGGCAACAATATATTAGAAATATGTAAAACACTTTAAAACCAATGTACTTTAAACATCTTTGCAAGACTTACACTTATCACTTCATATATTAACATTCAAAATCCTTGCTTTGTTTGGACTAGTAAAACGAAATAAAATGTGATAGTTATCCAAGAATTATTTTTTTTAAGTCATTGGCATGGCCATTTTTAATGACACATTTATTTTCTAAGAATTTTATGATAATGCATTCTTTCTGGAACGGTATTACTGTGTTCCTGTGTGCCTTGTTAGTTACCAAAGCACCACCTAGATCAGATACTGTAGTGATTTTGCCTGTCCTCAAATGGCCTATATTTACATGCATCTCAATAACTTCCATAGCTTTTAAACTACCAGTGTTAAAACACAATGAGTCATTGTTTCATGATTTTACTTTAAGGTTTGCTAGAGTGAGAAGGTAATTAGTAGAAAGATATTTGAAACAGAAAAAGGGAAAATATAAATAAAATCACTGTGAACATCTTTAGGAAGCTAATTAAAAGAAGATCAAAAGTGACCTCACAAGGATGGTATTTCTTTTTCACATAAATACTATGAGATGACTACAAAAATATTTTGTGTCCTTTTCATATAAAAATAAAATAATGTTTCTGTTATAGTCTCTTTTATAATATACCCCCTTTTCACCATCTGTATAAACTGACATTTACTGTGATGTTACCCTTTATATTGGGAAAACCCTGTGCCTTACTGTGTGATGTGTGTTTTGGAGGGGGAGGGGAGCTTAATGGTATTCTTTCTTTTGTGATTTAAATTAAGTCTTAGTGTTTCCACTAAATATTTTCAAACTGAAACATGAATTCCCCAGGTTAGTAGGTGCCAATATGCTACTGGAAAAGAATGGAGAAATGACTCCAGAAAGAATGAAGAGACAGAGCCAAAGCAAAAACAGCACCCAGTTGTGGATCTGACTGGTGATGGAAGTAAAGTCTGATGCTGTAAAGAGCAATATTGCATAGGAAACTGGAATGTTAGGTCCATGAAGCAGGGTAAATTGGAAGTGGTCAAACAGGAGATGGCAAGAGTGAACACCGACATTTTAGGAATCAGTGAAATAAAATGGACTGGAATGGGTGAATTTAACTCAGATGACCATTATATCTACTTCTGCAGGCAAGAATCCCTCAGAAGAAATGGAGTAGCCATCATGGTCAACAAAAGAGTCCAAAATGCAGTACTTGGATGCAATATCAAAAATGACAGAATGATCTCTGTTCATTTCCAAGGCAAACCATTCAATATCACAGTAATCCAAGTCTATGCCTCAACAGTAATGCTGAAAAAGCTGAAATTGAACAGTTCTATGAAGACCTACAAGATCTTCTAGAAATCAAGAACACCCAGTGCTGATCTCCTTCAGAATGGACTGGTTAGATCTCCTTGCAGTCCAAGGGACTCTCAAGAGTCTTCTCCAACACCACAGTTCAAAAGCATCAATTCTTCGGTGCTCAGCTTTCTTCACAGTCCAACTCTCACATCCATACATGACCACTGGAAAAACCACAGATGGACCTTTGCTGGCAAAATAATATCTGCTTTTGAATATGCTATTTAGGTTGGTCATAACTTTCCTTCCAAGGAGTAAGCGTCTTTTAATTTCATGGCTGCAGTCACCATCTGCAGTGATTTTGGAGCCCCCCAAAATAAAGTCTGACACTGTTTCCCCATCTATTTCCCATGAAGTGATGGCACAAGATGCCATAATCTTCGTTTTCTGAATGTTGAGCTTTAAGCCAACTTTTTCACTCTCCTCTTTCACTTTCATCAAGAGGCTCTTTAGTTCCTCTTCACTTTCGGCCATAAAGGTGGTGTCATCTGCATATCTGAGGTTATTGATATTTCTCTCGGCAATCTTGATTCCAGCTTGTGCTTCTTCCAGCCCAGCGTTTCTCATGATGTACTCTGCATATAAGTTAAATAAGCAGGGTGAAAATATACAGCCTTGATGTACTCCTTTTCCTGTTTGGAACCAGTCTGTTCTTCCCTATCCAGTTCTATCTGTTGCTTCCTGACCTGCATATAGGTTTCTCAAGAGGCAGGTCAGGTGGTCTGGTATTCCCATCTCTTTCAGAATTTTCCACAGTTTATTGTGATCCACACAGTCAAAGGCTTTGGCATAGTCAATGAAGCAGAAATAGATGTTTTTCTGGAACTCTCTTGCTTTTTCCATGTTCCTCTGGATGTTGGCAATTTGATCTCTGGTTCCTCTGCCTTTTCTAAAACCAGCTTGAACACCTGGAAGTTCATGGCTCATGTATTGTTGAAGCCTGGCTTGGAGAATTTTGAGCATTATTTTACTAGCGTGTGTGATGAATGCAATTGTGCGCTAGTTAGAGCATTCTTTTGCATTGCCTTTCTTTTGGATTGGAATGAAAACTGACCTTTTCCAGACCTTTCAGGTTTGACCTAAATCAAATTTCTTATGATTATGCAGTAGAAGTGGCAAACAGATTCAAGGGATTATATCTGATAGACAGAGTGCCTGAAGAACTCTGGACAGAGGTTTGTGACATTGTACAGGAGGCAGTGGTAAAGACCATCCCCAGGAAAAAGAAGCAAAATGGTTCTCTGAGGAGGCTTTACAAATAGCTGAGAAAAGAAGAGAAGCTAAAGGCAAGGGAGAAAAGGAAAGATATACCCATCTGAATGCAGAATTCCAAAGAATACCACAGAGGGATAAGAAAGCCTTCCTCAGTTATCAATGCAAAGAAATAGAGGAAAATAATAGAAGGGAAAGACTAGAGATCTGTTCAAGAAAACTAGAACTACCAAGGGAACATTTCATGCAAAGATGGGCACAATAAAGGACAGAAATGATATGGACCTAACAGAAGCAGAAGATATTAAGAAGAGGTGGCAAGAATACACAGAAGAACTATACACAAAAGATCTTCATGACTCAGATAACCACGATGGTGTGATCACTCACCTAGAGCCAGACATCCTGGAATGCAAATTCAAGTGGGCCTTAGGAAGAATCACTATGAACAAAGCTAGTGGAGGTGATAGAATTCCAGCTGAGCTATTTCAAATCCTGAAAGATGACACTGTGAAATTGCTGCACTCAACATGTCAGCATATTTGGAAAACTCAGCAGTGGCCACAGGACTGGAAAAGATCAGTTTTCATTCCACTCCCAAAGAAAGACAATGCTCAAGAATGTTCAAACTACCACACAGTTTCACTCATCTCACACACTAGAAATGTAATGTTCAAAATTTTCCAAGCTAGACTTCAACAGTACATGAAACATGAACTTACAAACGTTCAAGCTGGATTTAGAAAAGGCAGGGGAACCAGAGATTAAATGGCCAATATCTGTTGGGTCACTGAAAAAGCAAGAGAGTTCCACAAACAACAGCTACTTCTGCTTTATTGACTACACCACAGCCTTTGACTGTGTGGATCACAACAAACTGTGGAAAATTCTTAAAGAGATGGGAATACCAGACCACTTTCCCTGCCTTCTGAGAAATCTGTATGCAGGTCAAGAAACAATAGTTAGAACGGGACATGGAACAACAGACTGGTTCCAAATTGGGAAAGGAGTATGTCGAGGCTGTATATTGCCATCCTGTGTATTTAACTTAAATGTAGAGTAGATCATGAGGTTTGCTGGACTGAATGAAGCACTAGCTAGAATCAAGATTGCTGGGAGAAATATCAATAACCTCAGTTATGCAGATGACACCACTCTTACGGCAGAAAACAAAGAAGAATTAAAGAACCTCTTGATGAAAGTGAAAGAGAAGACTGAAAAAGTTGGTTTAAAACTCACCATTCAGAAAACCAAGATCATGGCATCCAGTCCCATCACTTCATTGCAAATAGACGGGGAAACAATGGAAACATTGACAGACTTTATTTTCTTGGGCTCTAAAATCACTGTACTTTGCCAACAAAGATCCATCTAGTCAAAGGTATGGTTTTTCCAGTAGTCATGTATAGATGTGATAGTTGGACTGTAAAGAAATCTGAGTGCCAAAGAATTGATGCTTTTGAACTGTGGTGTTGGAAAAGACTCTTGAGAGTCCCTTGGACTGCAAGGATATCCAACCAGTCAATTCTAAAGGAAATCAGTCTGAATATTCATTGGAAGGACTGATGCTGAAGCTGAAACTCCAATACATTGGCCACCTGATGCGAAGAACTGACTCATTGGAAAAGACCCTGATGCTGGGAAAGATTGAAGGTAGGAGAAGAAGGGGAGAGGATGAGATGGTTGGATGGCATCACCGACTCGAAGGGCATGAGTTTAAGTAATCTCTTGGAGTTGTTGATGGACATGGGGTTGCAAAGAGTTGGACATGACTGAGTGACTGAACTGTGCTGACTAGTGTTTCCAAGGGGTGCTTAGTGTGGCATGGAATTACAACACTTGCATTGCAACAACTATTGCTACATTCTCAGAGATGTTACTTCAAGGATCCTAGTACTTGAGACTTTTCTACCCTATTTGCTTCTATGGGCCCTTGAATAAACCTATTTCATATACCCGTATACCTTGCTTTGGCCTATGAATGTTGTTGAAATGTTTCCTCCTGTGTTCTTATAAACAAACATGGGCCAATGGCAGAAAAAGCAAGAGAAGTCAAGCCAGACATAGCCAGGTCAAGAAAGCTAAGCATCCAGTACCTAATATTAAGTAAAATGTAAATATTTCTGAGGAGTTCAGCTAGAAACTTATGTCCTAAATAGTACCAGAGTAAGAGATCTTGCTATGACCACAAATTTATTACTATGATTTTCTATCCATCTTTAGATGCTCATGGCTGAAACTCTCATTGAAGATTTATGTGGCTGCTTCTGTAAATAGCTCAAGTAATTCGTATTGATGTTTACTAGAGTGAACCTAATTGTAGCACAAGGCAAAAAATATCCACATTAGTTATTTTTCAGAGAGAATTAGCTCTCAAATTCTTCCTTCTCCCACCCTAATCCACCCCATCTTCCTCCAAAAAATCACTGTGCTTGATCCCAGTGGAGACTAGTTTCCATGTCTGTTAAGCCACATCATCAGTAATAGGGTAACAAATATCTGTATATATTTTCACTTGGCACAAGAGTTTGTCCTTTAAACAAGAAAGTCTAACTATGGCTTACATACACCTACTTGCTGATACTATAGTAACGCCCCCTCAGTAAAGCTACTCTGCTTTAGTAATATATAATCTTCAAGTTCTACGTGTTAACTCAAAAAATATTTATGGTATCTTCTTCATTCTTATCTCTGAAAATTATTGCAGTGAAAAAGTATACTTTAACCCCCTTTCTCCCAGTTTTTTCCCCAAGTTTCTCTAGATTCGGTAGAAAGTATATTTTCTAAGTAACTTGTGTTGAATGCTAATGACATGCCTGGCTCCAAACCAAGTAGACTCCAGTATACCAAAAAAACAAAATAAAAAGAGAAAAAGTTATGATTATTTTAGTAGATAAAAAAGCATTTGACAAAGTTCAATATAATTTATGGGAGAAAAATAAAACTCTCAGCAGAGTAGGAAAATAAACAGACTCTCCTCAGTCTTATAAAGGATGTATATGAAAACCTGCAACTCACATGATACTTAAGACTGAATGCATTCTTCTTGAAATCTTTATGAGATTTTGATTCCTCAGTAGAAGTAGTAGAATGCAGAGCTTAAGAAAATGACTGTGGAGTTAGATACCCAGGGTTTGAAATCAAGCTCTACACTAGCTACTTTTGTTAATCTTTGATAAATTATTTACACCAAGTTTTAAATTCTTTTTGTGTGGAATGGAAAATAATAACATAAAATGCTTCATTTATTACTGGTTATGTTTTTGAATAAGATAAAATACTTGGTTTGGAGCCTGGGATGTCATTAGTGTTCAATATGTTACTTAGAAAATATGCTTTCTACCAAATCTTATGCAAACATGGGGAAAGACTATGAGATAGGGAGTTATAGAAATCAGTGTATAAAAGTCAAGCAAGTATTGGACTTTTTGTTTTTGTCTCTCAAAGTGTTATTTTTCTAGATTATACTCCACTAAATGTTATTCCAGATAATGGCTGTTATTCCCTGTGCTATACAATATATCCTTGGAAACAATATTGTAAATCAGCTACGTGTGCTTAGTTGCTCAGTTGTGTCTGACTGTGACCCCATGGACTATGCCTGCTAGGCTCCTCTGTCCATGGGGATTCTCCAGGCAAGAATACTGGAGTGGGTTGCCATGCCCTCCTCCAGGGGATCTTCCCAACCCAGGAATTGAACCGGAGTCTCCTGCATTGCAGGCGGATTCTTTACTGTCTGAGTCACCAAGGAAGCCCACTCAAATGACTGAGATCACTAATTTTTTAAAAATGCATGCACCTGTAGAAAATTGCCATAAGAATATTTTAAAGTAAAAATGATTTACCAGATGTTCTAACCTCTTAGGCTATGTTATTGGTTGAACTGTGTTCCCCCAAATTGATATGTTGAAGTCCTAACCTGCAGTACCTCAAAATGTGGCTTTATTTGGGCATGGGGTTTCTAAAGAGGTACTTAAATTAGAAGGAGATAATTAGGGTGGACCCTAATCCAGTATGATTGATTTCCCTATGAGAAGAAGAAATGTGAACTTAGAAAAAAATACAGAGCAAAAACCATGAGAAAGTATATGGAGAAATTGCCATTTACAAGTCAATGAAAGGAGCCTTGGAAGAAACCAACACAGTTAGCACCTTGATCTAGAATTTATATCCTCCAGAACTGTGAGAAAAAGCAAAAATCTGTTTTTTAAACTATCTAGTCTCTTTCTCTCGGAGAAGGCAATGGCACCCCAGGACGGAGGAACCTGGTGGGCTACAGTCCATGGGGTGGCTAAAGAGTCAGACACAGCTGAGCGACTTCACTTTCACTTTTCACTTTCATGCATTGGAGAAGGAAATGGTAACCCACTCCAGTGTTCTTGCCTGGAGAATCCCAGGGACGGGGGAGCCTGGTGGGCTACTGTTTATGGGGTCGCACAGAGCTGGACATGACTGAAGTGACTTAGCAGCAGCAGCAGCAGTCTCCTTCTCTAGCATTTTGTTATAGCAGCCTTAGAAGCTGAATTCAGGAAACATTTTCTTGAACTTGTTTAATAGGTAGCATATTACCTGTCATAGATTTCAGATTCTGTGATGAAATTCAAGTGAGGGAGGCTAATCATTTTTTATGCCTCAAAGGCACATTTTGTGGTATTGCACATGTTTATTTACCCACCTTAATGAAAATAAATGGTATTCTTTGACACTGGGTATTTAATCAAATTTTATCCAGTACTGGAAATTTGTTTGCTTCAGGTAGTTTGAGGAATCAATACTGTATCTGAGCAGGAATTTCTATAAATTCTATCTAATTTATTACCTTACCATAAAAATGTTTAGGAAGGTCAATGTCAAATTTGTTTATGCAAGGCAGGTACTATGATAATAAAACGAAATGACAGTAAAAATAACATTTTAAAGATCATTGCAATTCAGTGTTGCTAGCTGGCTTCTTCCTTTTCTTTTTTTCATTGAAAGAAGCAAACTAGTTGTGACAATAGGAAATTGGTTAATCTTTCTAATAATTGACCTGTAGGATAAATAAATGAAGAGGAAACAGTCCTCTAATGTGAAGTAATGTTCTTAAGAGAGTTAGACAAGCAAAGAAAGGCATATACTTATAATGACAAGATAGAAAAGAGTAGATTAGGTAAAAGAGAAACATAAAAAAGTAAAATTTGGGAGTCATAACACCATTGTTCTTAGAATATGAATGATGTTTTGAACATACCTTGCCTGGCTTCCCTGTGTGAATGAGCAACTAAAGGCTAAATTCCAGAAAGGAGTCAAGCCATGTCTGAGAGGTGCTACTAACATAATGTCCATCACCATTCATAAACATCTCAATAGCTAGTAGCACCTCATGCTGTCTTGAGACCAAGAATAAGATTTTATTTTTATGTAAAACATAAAATTTATGTTTATTAATTCCACATTTGTCATAGAATCTGTTTATTTTTTAAATGCTTAATAAATGTGGTCAGTGCTTGAGGTTGCATTAGAAAACACTGGAGTGATTTCTTTCCTTTGCCCTCAATACTTGTAGCTAATTCAGGGGCCGAGTGGAACAGTATCCATTATAAATGACACAGTTTTATAAACAGGCATTTCAAATGCCATAGACATCTGAATTAGCATTTTCTTCCATTCCATAATTGCTTAATTATTATCAATTAAGTGTGTGTCACAAGCATATGGTAGCTTCCCATCTGTTCATTTCTTCCTCTCAATTTGTTATTTTCATTAATTTAGTTGATGGTGAACGTATTTAACCAAATCAAACTAATTAATAACAATCCACTAGGTCAGGGCCTTTTTCTTTGTATGTCATGCTTGTTCATCAGTAGCTAACTTCTACGATGTCATCAAATTTGAGTAGAGTGAAATATTTAGGAGATTGAAACTAAAGTTGTAAACTATTCAAAGATTCCTAAATTTAGGCCATTCCTAATTCCTGAGTAATATCACTTTGAGTAATTTAAACCTTCCACATATAATTTCCCTTGAAGTTTTTTCAGGTTTTATTTTATGCAAATAAAAAATATAAGTTATTCTAGGTGGGATATTTTTGTCTTAAAAAACACATGAATGCCCCTTATAGTGCAGTATGGTGGGTAGAAACTCTAGCCTTGAGTACTAGCTCCCCCATGGTGAAAACTATTTCTGAATTTTCATATGGCAACCTACTTCTCTCTCTTCTAGTGAAGGAAAGCTATTGGATTACCGGATATGCATCAGTTATTAAATTCAGTGTCAAGGTAAATGTAGGTTGATGTATCTACTGGAAAACATGTAATTTTAAATATATTATATGAAAGACTTAGTAAAAAGTAATCATGAAAAGTAAAATGCTGACATTAGCTCAATATTGAGCTAAAAAACAATATTACATAGGAACCTGGAATGAGGTCTAAGAATCGAGGTAAATAGTGGTCAAACAGGAGATGGCAAGAGTGAACATCAACATTTTTAGGAATCAGTGAACTAAAATGGAATGGGATGGGTGAATTTAATTCAGATGGCATTATATCCACTACTGTGGGCAAGAATCCCTTGGAAGAACTGGAATAGCCACAAAAGGGTCCAAAATGCAGTACTTGGGTGAAATCTAAAATGACAAAATGATCTCTGTTCATTTCCAACATAAACCATTCAATATCACAGTAATCCAAGCCTAAACCTCAACCAGTAATGCTAAAGAAGCTGAAGTTGAACAGTTCTATGAAGACCTACAAGATCTTCTAGAAATAACACACACAAAAGAGATGTCCTTTTCATTACAGGGGACTGGAATGCAAAAGCAGAAAGCAAAAATATACCTGAAGTAACAGGCAAATTGGGTCTTGGAGTACAAAATGAAGCAGGGCAAAGGCTAATAGAGTTTTGTAAGAACACACAATGGTCATAGCGTTGTTTAAGGATGTTTATCCTTTTCCAACAACACAAGAGAAGACTCTACACATGGACATCACCAGATGGTCAACACCAAAATCAGATTGATTATATTCTTTGCAGCAGATGGTAGAGAAACTATATATAGTCAGCAAAAACAAGACCAGGAGCTGACTGGCTCGGATCATGAACTCCTTATTGCCAAATTCAGACTTTAATTGAAGAAAGTAGAGAAAACCACTAGACCATTCAGTTCAGTTCAGTTCAGTTCAGTTCAGTTGCTCAGTCATGTCCGACTCTTTGCGACCCCATGAATTGCAGCACGCCAGGCCTCCTTGTTCATCACCAACTTCCGGAGTTCACTCAAACTCACATCCATCGAGTTGGTGATGCCATCCAGCCATCTCATCCTCTGTCATCCCCTTTTCCTCCTGCCCTCAATCCCTCCCAGCATCAGAGTCTTTTCCAATGAGTCAACTCTTCGCATGAGGTGGCCAAAGTACTGGAGTTTCAGCTTTAGCATTATTCCTTCCAAAGAACACCCAGGGCTGATCTCCTTCAGAATGGACTGGTTGGATCTCCTTGCAGTCCAAGGGACTCTCAAGAGTCTTCTCCAACACCACTGTTCAAAAGCATCAATTCTTTGGTGCTTACCTTTCTTCACAGTCCAACTCTCACATCCATACATGACCACTGGAAAAACAATAGCCTTGACTATAGGGACCTTTCTTGGCATAGTAATGTCTCTGCTTTTCAATATGCTATCTAGGTTGGTCATAACTTTCCTTCCAAGGAGTAAGCATCTTTTAATTTCATGGCTGCAGTCATCATCTGCAGTGATTTTAGAGACCATTCAGGTATGACCTAAATCAAATCCCTTACAATTATACAGTGGAAGTAACAAAATAAATTCAAGGGATTACATCTAATAGAGTGCCTGAAGAACTCTGGATAGAGGTATGTGACATTGTATAGGAGGCAGTGATCAATACCATCCCCAAGAAAAAGAAGTGTGAAAAGGCAAAATGGTTGTCTGAGGAGACCTTGCAAATAGCTGAGAAAAGAAGAGAAGTTAAAGGTAAAGGAGAAAAAGAATGATATACCCATTTGAAAGCAAAGTTCCAAAGAATACCAAGGAGAAGATAAGAAAGCCTTCTTCAGTGTTATCAATGCAAAGAAATAGAGGAAAACAATAGAGATCTCTTCAAGAAAATTAGAGATACCAAGGGAACATTTCATGCTAAGATGGGCACAATAAAGGACAGAAATGGTATAGACCTAACAGAAGCAGGAGATATTAAGAAGAGGTGGCAAGAATACACAGAAGAACTATACACAAAAGATCTTCATGACCCAGATAATCACGATGGTGTGATCACTCACTTAAGCCAAACATCCTGGAATGCAAAGTCAAGTGGGCCTTAGGAAGAATCACTATGAACAAAGCTAGTGGAGGTGATAGAATTCCAGTGGAGTTATTTCAAATCCTGGAAGATGATGCTGTGAAAGTGCTGCACTCAATATGCCAGCAAATTTGGGAAACTCAACAGTGGCCACAGGACTGTAAAAGGTCAGTTTTCATTCCAACCCCAAAGAAAGGCAATGCCAAAGAATGCTCAAACTATCACACAATTGCACTCATCTCACACGCTAGCAAAGTAATGCTCAACATTCTCCAAGCCATGCTGCAACAGTACATGAACCATGGACTTCCAAATATTCACTCTGGATTTAGAAAAGGCAGAGGAACCAGAGATCAAATGGCCAACATCTGTTGGATCATTGAAAAAGCAAGAGTGTTCCAGAAAATCATCTACTTCTGCTTTATTGACTATGCCAAAGCCTTTGACTGTGTGGATCACATAAACTGTGGAAAATTCTTAAAGAGAGGAGAATACCAGACCACCCTCCCTGCCTCCTGAAAAATCTGTATGCAGGTCAAGAAGAAATAGTTAGAAGCAGATATGGAACAATGGACTGTTTCCAAATCGGGAAAGGCATACGTCAAGGCTGTATATTGTCATACTGCTTATTTAACTTAAATGCAGAGTACATCATGTGAAATGCTGGGCTGAATGAAGCATAAGCTGGAATCAAGATTAACCTCAGATATGCAGATGATGCTACTCTTAGGGCAGGAAGCAAAGAGTAACTGAGGAGCCTCTTGATGAAAGTGAAAAAGGAGAGTGAAAGAGTTGGCTTAAAACTCAAGATTCAGAACCTGAGATCATGGTATCTGGTCCCATCATCTCATGCCAAAAAGAGGGGGAAACAATGGAAACAGTGACAGGCTATTTTTTGGAGCTCCCAAACTACTGCAGATGGTGAGTGCAACCATGAAATTAAAAGATGCTTGCTCCTTGGAAAAAACACTATGACCAACCTAGACAGCATTTTAAAAAGCAGATATATTACTTTGCCAACAAAGGTCCATCTAGTCAAAGATATGGTTTTTCCAGTAGTCATGTATTAATGAGAGTATTGGACCATAAAGAAAGCTGAGTGCTGAAGAATTGATGCTTTGTGTGTGTGTGTGCGTGTAATAAAGTTTTATTAAAGTATGTCACGAGAGTGTATGTTCCTTGGTTCTTTGTCTTGTCACAACAGAGATTTGGAGCGATGGACATTAAAGCCCTTGGTGCGTCACAGCTCTTGGGTCTTGACAAACTGTGTTATAGCTCTTAGGCAAATCAGTGTTACAGCTCTATTTTATTTAGAAGATAGCAGGAGAATCCATCCTTGAAGCATGAGGGTATGCCAACCCAAAGACTCGAAGAGAAGAGAGTGGAGGAGCGCATGGGGGTGGGAGAGAGAGAGAGGGAGAAAGTGCTTTGTCTCCTCCTTTTATATGTGTTTTCCTCCACCTGGGCCTGCCCTATGCAAATGGGGCTTAGCCAGGAGTGCCGTTTGTTCTACCTGAAGTCTTCACTCTGGTCCTTGGACCTTCCTTTGACCTTCCTTGTCTTGTAGCCACTGCCATTTTGGACTCCTTTTCCCTATTCTACCTACCTAACAAAGTGTAAAGGAGATAGAGAAAGCTTCTGATATAGACATCAGAAAGGGGTAGAAAGAGTACACGCTTGCTAGTGTTAGCAATGGAGTTATATACTCTCCAATGAATCTCTGAGCACGTGGTGGGGCCATTACTGGGTTAGGGAAGGAGGGGAAGAGCAGGTTTAGCAGAAAAAATGAGTTCGGGGCAAACTGTGTTTAAGGTGTACATAGGGACTCCGAGGGAGGCGTCTAAGGGGATTGTCTAAGAGGATATAGAAGGGTGTGGCGCCTGGGAGAGGGGTCTGAACTGGTCAGGACAGAAATGGAGAAGAAGCCAACAACAGTGAGAAATGGGAGAGGCTGCTTGGAGAAGGCAATGGCACCCCACTCCAGCACTCTTGCCTGGAAAATCCCATGGACGGAGGAGTCTGGTAGGCTGCAGTCCATGGGGTCGCTGGAAGTCGGACACAACCGAGCGACTTCACTTTCACTTTTCACTTTCATGCATTAGAGAAGGAAATGGCAACCCACTCCAATGTTCTTGCCTGGAGAATCCCAGGGACCAGGGAGCCTGGTGGGCTGCCGTCTATGGGGTCGCACAGAGTCAGACACGACTGAAGCCTGATGCGGCTTAGCAGTAGCAGCAGTATGAATCCAAAGAATGTCTGGAGGTTGTAAAGACCAGACCTACTCCCATAATTTAAATTTTAAGATAACAGATTAGCCATAAAGTTTAATCCAGAGACTATCCTCAGGCAGGATACATTATTGTTATACAATCCTTGTAAAGACCAGACCTACTCCCATAATTTAAATTTTAAGATAACAGATTAGCTATAAGGTTTAATCCAGAGACCATCCTCAGGCAGGATACATTATTGTTATATAATCCTTGTAAAGACCAGACCTACTCCCATAATTTAAATTTTAAGATAACAGGATTAGCCAGAAAGTTTAACCCGGAGACTGTCTTCAGGCAGGATACATAGTCCTAAGGAATATAGAGGGAAAAAAAGTTTGTCCTTTCTTCCTCCTTGGGAATTCCAGACCCCTCTCCTCCTTGGGGACCCCTAGACTTCTTATCAACCTGTCTAGGAAATGACTCTCTCATTTTCCCCTTTTCTTTTAGGAGAATTATGTTGCCAAGGGAAAGGGGCATCGTTTTCATTCCATAACTACTTCCTGCTGTTTAGGGGTGTGGTCCCTAAATTGTTGAGGCAAAATATTCTCCTAACCCTCACATTGAGGGTCTCTGATCCAGGGGCCCCAAGTAAGAGTTGGAGGAGGCTGTGATACTCGTAGGAGCTTGGACAACCATTTGTAAATTAAAAGCTTTTAGATGGCTAGAAAACCCCATTATACAGTTACAGACGTAAGGCAAAATAGTCATTAAAACAAATTAAAATCAAAATTAAAAGTCATGTTATGTCCATAGTTACATCAGTCCATCTTAGGGTTGTTAGATGTCATCAGTTTAAGAAGAGGCATCACATGTGATTGTTGTTGAAGGTATTTGCAGACTTGGAGAAACTCTTTTCCTTGAAGTGGAGATGTCCACCATGGAAGCCTTTCACTGATGAAGAGGGGAGCACTCCACAGACCCAGCAGTTAGACTGATTATGAAAGGCAGTGTAGGAGTGAGCCCAGGACAGGAAGGCATTGTCTTGAGGATCAAACAGCAGACTCAGGACTTTTGGAGTCAGCAGAAGTAGGCTCACATATATTATCAGGCCCATCTTTTGGCTCGTCCAGACAGTAGCGTCATTACAGTAGCGGATCAGGAAGAAAGTGGGCCAGGGGCTTCAGTAAGCACGGAGTAAGTTGCCCCAATGTCTAAAAGGAAATCGACGGATTGGCTCCCCACAGTTACTAATACCCGGGGTTCCTCAAGTGTAATTAGGATGGGAGCTTGTCTGGGAACCTCTGGGCACCTTCCGTCCTGTTTGTCTCAAGAGTCCGACCCCGGAAACCTATGTCTCTGGGCACAGTCTCTCTTCCAGTGTGGTCTTTTGCAGACCGGACATGGGGGCGGCTTAGATGCCTGAGGGCTGTTCCGCTTGAGATGCCCCTCCTTTCCACAGTGATAGCAAACCCATCCCTTTTCACCTGGGTCCCTCTGGGCATTTTTCTCAGGCTGTTTAAGAACGGTTTTCATAGCCATTTTGAGGGCTTCTGCCTGTTTCTTTGTCTTTTTCTGCCTTTCTTTTCCTCATATTCCCTACCATAATAGACTGTCTGAGCCAGCTGTAACAGATTATCTAAAGACTGATTTGGTCCATACGCCTGTTTTGATAGCTTATGGCGGATATCTGGAGCTGACTGAGTGAGAAATCTATCTTTTAAGATCACGTTTCCCTCTTCACTTTCAGGATCAATCTCAGTGAATCTGTGAAGGGCTTCTCTCAGTCTATCTAGGAATTTACCAGGAGCTTCTTTTTCCTCCTGTTCTATGCTTGCCAATTTGCCATAGTTTAAAGGCTTAGCACGCACCTGCCTGAGTCCTTCAAGAATACATCTGACAAAATGACTCTGATCCCATCTTCCTTTAGCTGTGTTGTAGTCCCAGTCTGGTTCTCTAGTTGAGACTGCCTGATTCCCAGTGGGGAGGGCGGCTATCTTGTCCTCCCTCTTCCCTACTGATTGATTACCAAGTCCTTCATCTCCATAAGCAACCGCTTTTCCCAAAACTCGACTCTTTGAGTCAGGAGTCAGTGTTTGTCCCAAGATACACATCACATCCTTCCAAGTAAGGTCATAAAGCAGAGTAACACCTTTAAAAGAGCTAATATATTTTTCTGGGTCCTCTAAATAGTCTCCCAGATCCTCTTTGATTCTTTGTATTTCTTGATAAGAAAAAGGCTTATTAACTCTCATAGACTGATTATTTCTCCTGGTGGGTGCTTCATGAAGAGGCAACAGCTTGTGTGGCTGTTCCTCAGTCTCTCAGGATGCTCTGAGCGTATGATCCCAGAGATAGATTGGAGAAACGTGCTCTTCTTTATCTCTTTGTCTCCTGTCCTCCATCTCATCTAGCAAAGTAGGAGGATTGGAGGGCACTGAAAGAGTCACACCCAAATCTATACATTTAGGACATAAGTTTGGCATATTTCGCAGAGAGAAAAAGGGCAACACATAGGCTACTTCTACCCATTTCCCTTGTTTTCTACAGAACTGGTCTAATTGTAAAACAGTATTATACTTCAGAGACCCTCCAACTGGTCACCGTTCTCCATCCTCCAGTGGGTACCGCAGCCATGCAGTATCACATAGGAAGACCAGGTGTGTCTTCTTTAAGCCCTGGGGATCAAATCTATCCTAGTTTTTCAGGATACAGTTCAAAGGAGTGAGGCTGGAATCGTTAGCTCTCATCTTGTCCTGAAGAATCCCAGACCAGCCCCCAAGATGAAAGGTTGTTGAACCATGCAAAGACGCCAGGATCCTTGGCCTCCAGAGGAGAAAAATTCAATCTGGGGCCAGAGAAAAGGCTTGATCGCTCAGAGCTTTTGTATAATAAAGTTTTATTAAAGTATAAAGGAGATAGAGAAAGCTTCTGACATAGACATTAGAAGAGGGTAGAAAGAGTACCCCAAATTGATGCTTTTGAACTGTGGTGTTGGAGAAGATTCTTGAGAGTTCCTTGGACTGCAAGGAGATCCAACCAGTCAATCCTAAAAGAGATCAGTCCTGGGTGTTCACTGGAAGGACTGATGTTGAAGCTGAAACTCCAATACTTTGGCCACCTGATGTGAAGAACTGACTCATTGAAAAAGACCCTGATGCTGGGAAAGATCGAAGGTGGGAGGAGAAGGGGACAACAGAGGATGAGATGGTTGGATGGCATCACTGACTTGATGGACATGAGTTGGAGCAAGCTCTGGGAGCTTGTGATGGACAGGGAAGCCTGGTGTGCTGCAGTCCCTAGCGTTGCAGAGTCATACATGACTGAGTGACTGTACTAAATGGAACTGAGTGTGTATCTGTTAACTGGAGAAAGAAATGGCAACCCACTGCAATTTTCTTGCTTGGAAAATTTCATGGACAGAAGAGCCTAGTGGGCTATAGTCCATGGGGTTGCAAAGAGTCATAGATGACTGAGTGACTGAGTATGCACACATTTATCTGTTAACCAAGACATGATTTAATTTATTCTTCCAATTTGGTAACCATAAGTTTGGCTTCTGTGTCCGTGAGACTATTCCTGTTTTGTAAAGTTCATCTGCATCATCTTTTTAGATTCCATATAGAAGTGATTTCATATGACATATATCTTTCTCTCTCTGACTTACTTAATATGATAATCTTTAGGCCCACCCATGTTGCTGCAAATGGCATTTCATTCTTTTTTGTGGCTGAGTAATATTCCATCATATATATGTACCACATCTTCTTTATCCATTCATCTACTGATGGACACTTAGATTGTTTCCATATCTTGGCTATTGTAAATAGTGATGCTATGAACCTTGGTGTGCATGTATCTTTTTGAATGAGAGTTTTTATTTTTAAGAGATATATGCCTAGGACTGGGATTGCTGGATCATATGATAGTTCTATTTTTAGTTTTTCAAGGAAGCTCTATATTGTCCTCCACTGAGGCTGCACCAATTTAGATTCCCACTCACAATGTAGAGGTCTTCCTTTGCGGCTCAGTGGTAAAGAATCCGCCTACTCCTGCAAGAAATGTGGGTTCAATCCCTGAGTCAAGAAGAGTCCCTGGAGAAAGAAATGGTAACCCACTCCAGTATTCTTGCTTGGGAAATCCCATGAACAGAGGAGCCTGGTGGGTTACAGTCCATAAGGTCACAAAAGTGTTGGATATGACTTAGTGACTAAGCAGCGACAACAATTATATATATAAAATAGTGCTTCATAGTATGGTTTACTGTGGTACATGTTGCATTGGATAATGCCTGGAAAATTTTTCAAATACTCATTGCATTTTTTGCAATTCATGGGGTCACAAAGAGTTGGACACGACTGAGAGACTGAACTGAACTGAACTGATTATTATTAATAATGGCAATTATGATACCCTCACAGACTTATGTGAGAATACATTGTTTTCCTTTAGGCTATGAGTTCTCTGCTTGGATTCACAGAACTACAACCCAGTTATCCTGATCTGACTGGATGATGCTGAAATTATACTAAGTGACTTGGGTCAAACTGCACTTTCCCACTGAAATTTAATTTGCTTATTACCATTCAAGCATAATCAGAAACTTGGATTAGATTAAGGTGGGAACTAGCTTGGAAGCCATTCAAAAGCCTGTAAGACTCCAAACAGAAAGAAAATAAATGACTGAATTTGAAAATTGCCATATAAAAACTACTGCTGCTTTTCAGTGCATTCTTATCTCTCATAAAAGAAACATATCTGGGGAATACATTCATGCCTCTCTAAAGAAATATTTCTAAGAGTAGTAATAAATATGAAAACTATTTTGTGTGAGTACTGTGTTGAAGATATAGCAAACAGAACTTTAATTTAAATGGTGCCAATCGTCTTTCTTAATGTTGTCTGGGCAGCTTGCCACTATATTTCCCATTGTGATAATAATATAGCTAATGAAATAATTATTTGTATGAACAACCATCTTTCACTGATTTTTCCATCTGCTTTATTTTTGTTGTGTCATATGATCATATAATAATCATTCTGATTATTTTGTTTCTCAATGGTATTTTTAATAAAATTTCACAGTCAAAGGAACTGATTATAGCCATTGGCATTAAAATAACAATGAAATCATTGTCTACAAATAGACATCACCTAGGTCTTTGAAAAAATTACTTTAAAATAAGTATATTAATATAATGAACATTAAGTTGAATTTAATTCCTTGTATAGTTGTATGTGAATTGAGATTTTTAAAAAGTTATATACCTAATATTCAGTCTAGGAATGTAAAAACTTATTTCAGACACCCCCAAAATTAAACAAAAGGCAATTGAGAATGCATGATTTAGCAAGGATGAAATATTAATCAGTGATTTCATTTGACAAGAAACTCCTGGTGTTTTGAAACTGTAACATAAAATGCAGACATTTGTGACATAACTAGGTATTTTAAATGATTGACTCCACCAATAGCAAATAATAATTTTGTTTTTAAGTAAACTGTCACTCATTTTCTTTTTTCTTTAAAGAGAAAGTCGATGATTATCTAATGGAAAAAGATTAGACTGCAGTACATTCTTTCCCTGTGAATTAGTGATTTTGTGTAAGTCACAGAGCCTGACACAGGGGTACACTCTTGATATATTGAATTACTGTGATGTGGGTTAGAGAAGACTCTTGAAGGTTCCTTGGACTGCAAGGAAATCCAACCAGTCCATCTTAAGGGAGATCAGTCCTGAGTGTTCATTGGAAAGACTGGTGTTGAAACTGAAACTCCAATATTTTTGACCACCAGATGCAAAGAGCTAACTCATTTGGAAAGACCCTGATGCTGGGAAAGATTGAAGGCAGGAGGAGAAGGGGGCACGATAGAGGATGAGATGGTTGGATGGCATCACCGACTCACTGGACGTGAGTTTGGGTAAACTCGGATTTGGTGATGGACAGGGAGGCCTGGCGTTCTGTGGTCTATGGGGTCGTAAAGAGTCAGACGCGACTGAGCGACTGAACTGAACTGAACTGAACTGGATCTACACTTCTGTATGAATCACACATTTTGATAGTTATGCTGGCAAAGATTTATAAATTTTCCCATTATTGTCTTTTTCAGTCATCCCACCGTTACTCTTATCACCGATGAAAATGGACAAAACCATTATAAAGTGATTATCCGGCGTGCATGTGTGCTAAGTTGCTTCAGTTGTGTCAGACTCTTTGCAACCCCATGGACTGTAGCCTGTCAGACTCCTCTCTCCATGGAATTCTCCAGGCAAGAATACTGGAATGGTTGCCATGCCTTCCTCCAGGGGATCTTTCCCAATCCAGGGATCAAACCTGAGTATCTTATGTCTCCTGCATTGGCAGGCAGTTCTTTACGACTAGGGCCATGTGAGAAGCTCACAAAGTGATGATAAAGTGAAAGTTTTAGTCACTTAGTTGTGTCCGGCTCTTGCAACCTCATGGACTGTAGTCCGCCAGGTTCCTCTGTCCATGGAATATGGGAATGGGTTGCTATTCCATTCTCCAGGGGATAATATTCCCAACCCAGAGAGTGAACCTGGGTTTTCTGTATCACAGGCAGAATCTTTACCATTTGAGCCACCAGGGAAGTCCAGTTCGATGTAAATAAACCTGAAGAAGATTTTTTTTTTTCCCCACCACAAAGTTGTTTCCAGTAGCAGGAATCTAGATGAGGATTCTGAGTTAATCATTCAGGTAATGAATAAATATAATCAAGTGGAGGGTTTCCCTGGTAGCTCAGATGGTAAAGAATCTGCCTGCAATGCAGAAGAGCCAGGTTTGATCCCTGGGTCGGGAAGAGCCCTGGGAGAAGGAAATGGCACCCCACTCCAGTATTCTTGCCTGAAAAATCCCATGGACAGAGGAGCCTGGCGGGCTACAGTCCATGGGGTCGTAAAGAGTCAGACATGACTGAGAGACTAACACACACAGCAAAAAACTAGATAAATATACAGGAAGAGGAATAGTTATTTTAGAAGCAGATTGAGTAAAAACAGAAAGGGGTTACTAGAAGTATGTGTGCTCAGTCACTTCAATCAATGCATTCTCAGTTGCTTCAGTCGTGTCCAACTCTTTGCAACCCCCATGGACTGTAGCCCACCAGGCTCCTCTGTCCATGGGATTCTCCAGGCAAGAATACTGGAGTGGGTTGCCATGCCCTCCTCCAGGGTGCTGCAAGTATACATGCAACTTATAGTTAGTACAACATACAGTCTTGTTTGACCCAAAATAACACTACATATTATTTGCCAAGGATGGATATCTACTTGAAGAAATTTATTAAACTTGTTACAGTAGATGTGTATGTAGTAAAATAAATGGTTGATTTTTTTTTAATTTTTATGTATGCCTGTCTGTATGTATTTGCCAAAGTTTAGTTGCAGAAAGGGCGAGAGATGTGCTCTGAAGAGCATGCCTTAATGAAACCAGAGCCTCTTCTATATGCTTAGTTTTAAATTTGAGTTATGTTATACTTGAGTTATGCTAATGAGTTTTTATTTGTAGAAACACTAATTGATTCTTTCTAAAATCTCCTTGACTCTTTCTGTAATTTTGCCTTTCTTTCCGAAGTTTTCAAAAAATTTCTATTTTTATAAGTAGTTATTATAGTTTTATATTCTCAATAACCTATGTCCATTTGGTCCAGTATTTGATGTTTTAACCTCCCTGTTTCTTCCAGCTGTCATTTCTGTTTATTCTCAAATGTTCTCGTTTTCCTCTATACAGAATATCTTTGACCTGGTGGACCATTTCAAAATCTATTTGTATAGGTCTTGCCTAACCATGTCCACTGTGCTCCTAAAGGCCTTGGTAGTCCAAGGTCTTTAAAACAATCTGATGTCTTGTGCCTCTTTGACCTTCCAGAACATGTGGACACCAGCTGTAAAGCTGCATGATGGCTGGTGTAATTTCAGCTCTTGCTTGCACTGAGGGTTTATTACTTTGGATTACTACTTCATTTGCGGTGAGTTGAATCCTCAGCATGAGCTCTGGGTTTTGATTTATATGCCTTTTATTTGGGGAGGTAATCAGAACCAGAAGTGCAATTTACAGAGACTTGATAAGAAAAACAGTTGTGTTCCATTTCCTCTTGAATTTTGACCTTAGTATATTTTGACCTCAGTGTGTATTTCAGACATTTTGTGCTTAGATTAAAAAAAAAAATTATTCAGCATTTTCATTTTCAGCACTAAGATAGATCTTAGCAGAAGAAAATCATTAGCAAAAATTAGGAGCCTCTAATTTTGTTTTAGCTTTTCTGGGACTTACTTCTATTGGTATTATTAAATATATTTGCATATTTTCCTAAAATGAATATCAATTATCTCAATATTATCTTATGTTGAGACAATGATTATTCATTTTTTATTATATACATGTATTAGTTATTACATCAAATATGTCTATATAGGAAAAGATCTTTTCCTGAAATTTCTATTCTTTTAAATAGCTTTATTTTAAAATTTCTGTTTCAGAGCTGTTTTCTTTAAATTACTGTAACTTTATAGTAGTTTAATATATATTTAGTCAAGATCTTCTTGTAGTCTTCTGTCAAAATTTGTTTCTGTACTTATGCACTAATTTTTCCCTATAAAATTTAAAATCAGCTTTCAGAATTTCATAAAAATATAACTGAAGTTATACGATTTTTAGATTAATTTCTAGAGAAATATTACTTTTGTAATATTGAGTATTCCAAAGTAATTTCATTTTATTTAGTTGATTTTTGTATGGTTGTTGTCCCACATTTAACATTTTAAAATATCTTAGTTTATGTTTGCTATGGGCAATTTTGTTCATGGTTTTTGGGAAATATATCTATGAATTTTCTTGTGTATAAATAGGCATAGGCTTGCTGAATCATTTGGTATATGTAAAACTTTAGTAGATACTACCAATTTGTTTTCCAAAGTGGTTAAAGACATGTATTCCTCATCAGCATTTTATGAGTTTCAGTTGGTTTAGATTTCACTAGTACTTGGTATTGTCTATTTTTTCATAGTAGTTATCCTGGTGAGTATGTGATGGTTTGTGTTTTGTAGCTCTATGATGAAACAGAAAATTGTGCACCTTCTTTTATACTTACTTGTTATTTGAATATCATTTTGTATGAAGAGTCTGGTGAATAATATCAATGTGGTGAGACATTACCTCCATGTGGAGAACTTTTCATACATTCTGATAAAATTCTTTTGTCATATATATATATATCCTCACTATTTGGAATTTTTTTTTTACCATATTAATAGCATCCTTTTTATTCTCAGAAACTATTAACATTAATCACAACAAACAGTGGAAAATTCTTAAAGAGATGGGAATACCAGACAAGCTTACCTGTCTCATGAAAAACCTGTATGTGGGTCAAGGAGCAATAGTTAGAACCAGAAATGTAACAACTGACTGGTTCAAATTGGGAAAAGAGTATGATAAGGCTGTATATTGATTGTTACCTGCTTATTTAACTTCTGTGCAAAGTTACTGTTTGGTTGCGAAGTTGTGTGTGACTCTTCATGATCCCATGGACTATAGCCCACCAGACTTCTCTTTCCGTGGGACTTCCCAGGCAAAAATACTGGAGTAGGTTGAAATTTCCTTCTTGAATGATCTTCCTGACCCAGGGATGGGAACCCATGTCTCCTGTGTCTCCTGCACTGGCAGTTGGATTCTTTACTACTGAACCATCAGGGAAGCCCTCTATGCAGAGTACGTCATGCTAAATGCTGGGGTGGATGAATCAGAAGCTGGAATCAAGATTGCTGGCAGAAATATCAACAACCTCAGATATGCAGATAATGCCACTCTAATGGCAGATAGTGAAGAGGAGCTAAAGAGCTTCTTAATGAGGACGAAAGAGGAAAGTGAAAATGCTAGCTTGAAACTCAACATTCAAAAAAACCCTAAGATCATGGCATCTAGTCCCATTATTTCATGGCAAATAGAAGGGGGAAAAGTAGAAACAGTGACAGATTTTTATTTTCTCCAAAATCACTGCAGACAGTGACTACGGCCATGAAATTCAAAGACACTTGCTCCTTGGAAGGAAAGCTATGACAAACCTAGACAGTGTATTAAAAAGCAGAGACATCACTTTGCTGACAAAGGTCTGTATAGTCAAAGCTATGGTTTTTCCAGTAGTCATGTAAGGATGTGAAAGACGGACCATAAAGAAGGCCGAACACGGAAGAATTGATGCTTTTGAAGTGTGGTGCTGGAGAAGACTCTTAAGAATCCTTTGAACTGCAAGAAGATCAAACCAGTCAATCATAAAAGAAATCAAAATCCTGACTATTCACTGAAAGGACTGATGCTGAACCTGAAGCTCCAATACTTTGGCTACCTGATGTGAAGTGCTGACTCATTGGAAAAGACCCTGATGTGAGGAAAAATTGAAGGCAAAAAGAGAAGGGGGTGGCAGAGGATGAGATGGTTAGAAAGCATCACCAACTCAATGGACATTAATTTGAGAAAATTTGGGGAGATAGTGGAGGACAGAGGAGCCTGGTGTGCTGCAGGCCATGGGATCACAAAGAGTTGGAAATGAGTTAGCAACTGAACAACAAAAAAACAACTGAATGTGAGTTTTTATCATGAATGTGAGTTGAATATTAGCAAATGCTTCCTTATCTCTCAAGATGAGGATGATTTTCTTTTCCCTCTTGTTGGTGATGGGTTTAGTCACCAAGTTGTGTCCGACTCTTGTGACCCCATGGACTGTAGCTGCCTGGCTCCTCTGTCTATGGGGTCCTCCAGGCAAGAATACTGGAGCGGGTTGCCATTTCCTTCTCCAGGGGATCTTTCTGATTTGGGGACCGAAGCCAGGTCTCCTGCATTGCAGGCAGATTCATTACCTACTGAGCTACGAGGGAAGTCCTTGCCCCTGTGTATCTGATGACCTTTCGGCTTTTCCAATTTTAAACATCAACTTACATCCCCATAATAAAAATAATTTATGCATGATATATTACATAAGTTTTTTCCAATTGTAGTAAACAAATATATAAATTGCACAAATTAATATTTTGGCAGAACTTTCACTTTTCACTTTCATGCATTGAAGAAGGAAATGGCAACCCACTCCAGTATTCTTGCCTGGAGAATCCCAGGGACGGGGGAGCCTGGTGGGCTGCCGTCTATGGGGTCGCACAGAGTCGGACACGACTGATGTGACTTAGCAGCAGCAGCATCTTCCTGTGAAAACATGAGCGCAAACTAATGACCATACTCATTAGTCCCCCAAATTCCTCATGCCTGTATATGTGCTGTTGCTTCAGTCGGGTCCGACTCTGCGACCCTATGGACTGTAGCCCCCCAGTCTGCTCTGTCCATGGGATTCTCCATGCAAGAATAGTGGAGTGGGTTGCCATGCCCTCCTCCAGGGGATCTTCCAGACCCAGGGATCAATCCTGTGTCTCCTAGGTCTCCTGCATTGGTGGGCAGGTTCTTTACCACTAGCGCCATCTGGGAAGCCCAAAGTCCTCATCCCCTTTAGTAATTATTTTTCCCATGCTTCCCAGTCACATCCTGTCTTCAGACAACCATTAACATACTTTTTGTCACTGTACAGTCTCTAGAATTTCATTTAAGTGGTATCATAGACTATGTGCATGTTTTTGGTCTAGTTTTCTCTTTCCCTAGGATAGTTACTTTGAGATTCATCTATGCTGTTACAGTTACTGATAGTTCATTTTTCTATATTGCAAAGTATTATGAATGTGCCATAACATGTTTATTGTTTAATCAGTTGAAAGACCTGAGTTATTTTCAAATTTAGGTTATTGAAAACAGTCCACCTTAAAGTGTCATTTTTATACCATATTATAGATATCATAAGAACCTTGAAGTATTTTGCTTCTGTTTCTTTTCTCTCTCAGCCTTTCTGTAATTGTTTTCATATATTATCTACATTGACTTCATTGTTTTTATTTCTGCTTAAAGGTCAACATTTGGAAAAGAGTCTTGAAGCTTCATATTTCCATCTAGAGTAATTTTCTTTCTTCCTAAAGAATTCCTTTGCTACTGCTGGGAGAAAATGAATCTTTATTTCTCCTTTGTTTAAAAAATGTTTTTCACTGGTATTGAATTGTAGTTTTCATTGTTTGTCCTTTAATACTTTCTTTAAAGATAACTGGCCACTGTCTTCTTGCTTGGATAGTTTCCGACAAGAAATCTTTTTTATTATGTAGTGTACCTTAGTGTGTCTTTTTTCTCTTGCTGGTTTTAAAATATTTTCTATTGTTTACTGCTTTTGAGAAGTCTGCTTATCATGTACTTTGATGTAATCTTGTTCCTGTTTCTTGTTCTTAGGGTTATTAATTCATGTAAAGAAATATCTTAAGTGAATTTAGTGAATTCATTGTTGCTTATAAATAACTGAGAAATTAATCTAATAATATTTTGCAAAAAATTCTTCCCTGGAAGTTATAGCTAATATCCTAGAATTGACAATGTAAGCTAATAGGAGGAAATAGTTTCAAATATAAGGTTTTCACTGTAGGTTTAGTTTCAAATATAAGCTTTACACTGTCCATTACTGAGACTGCACTGTGCCTCAAAATAGTCTGCATAAAAGGAAGAGTTTGTTACATATGTGCTATTAAAAGGGGAAGGAAATAGTCTGAAACATTCTGAAAGCTGCTGCTGTTTAAAAGCAGTTGTTCTATTCATGTATATATGAGTATGTGTATGTTAGAAATAATCCATGGTAGTATTTTCCAAAACAAAAAAGGCTGATTATGAACAAATAAAGATTATAGAAAACATAATTCCTCAAGTCCCTTTAACTTTCTTCTAAGGTCTTGTGAATGTCAGTCCATTGCATTGTATTGTGGCTGTGTTTCCATTAATTATCACCTTCATTAGTCACTCAGCACACAATGATTGCAGCCACTCTGATATAAACAATAGTCAGTGTTGTAAGGCAAATGCCATTAAGCATCATCTTTTTCAAGTCTAAAAATAAACTCAAAAAGCAGCCAGTTTTGAATCTGTGATTTTCCTAAATTCTTGATTCCTTGGAAATCATTCTAATGTCCTAAGAATAATCCTAAAGTCCTAAGGATAATCACTTTTTTCAAGAGTAATGAATCAGAGGTATAACATATTCTAGATTTGACTGGATTCTGTTACATAAATATTAAATTTTTAGGGCAAATCTTAGGTGGAAATAGTATATGATCCTTTTTTATATCATTAAGTTTGATTTCATAATATTTTGTTTAGAATATCTGTGTCTATGTTCATGAGAGAAGTTGATCTGCAGTTTAGTTTTCTCCTTCCAGTTTTATTGTGATATAGTCAACATACAGCACTGTATAAGTTTAAGATGTAAAAAATACGGATTTCACTTGCATAAACCATGGAATGATTACCACAGTAAGTTTAGTGAACATCCATCATCCTATATAGTATGTATGCTCAGTCCTGTCCAACTCTTTGAGACCCCATGGACTGTAGCCCACCACTCCTCTCTCCACAGGATTCTCTAGGCAAGAATACTGGAGTGGGTTGCCCTTTCCTCCTCTAGGGGATCTTCCCGACTTAGGGATCTAAACCACATCTCTTATGTTTCCTGCATTGGAGGCAGGTTCTTTACCACTAGCACAACTGTGTTACAAATTGTCCAGGCAATAGTACTCAAGCAGATTGTCACTTCCTATGCCAGGGGATCTTCCTAACTTAGGGACTGAACCTATGTTTCTTGCATCTCCTGCATTGGCAGGTGGATTCTTTACCGCGGCACCACCTGGAATCCTACACATCTTAAAATACAGGTGCTCAATTTTGAGTTTAAAAAATTTTAGGCAGTTTGATTACTTTTTTTTATAAGTGTGGAGTCACACTGTTTTTCTAAGCTCTTTGTAAACAGGCTTAAGCAGGAGGAAAGGTGAAAGTAAAACGTTGGAAGAAAACTTCCAACATGTTTCTAAAGTTAGTTCTAATTACTTCATTGTCCCCATTTTTATTTTTCACTTTCTTCTAAAAACCTGCCTTGTTTTGTCTGCACATGTTGAAACTAGGGTGCCTTTGTGGTTCTGTCTGAAAGTACACATCCTTCCTACTGTTTTTTTTTTTTTTTTCTCTTCTGCATTTCTTGGTGTCTCTTGCTCCCTCTCAATTCGCAAGTCTGATCTCATATATATTTTATAGAAATAGACAAGACTCTGCAGTCAATGGCATACTCCAGTTTATCTCATGGTTACATGTTTGTTTTAGCCATTACATCCTTCAACTTGGGAATCAAAAGAAAAGGCAGTGCTCACCTTGGAAGCACATATGCCAAAATTAGAATCATACAGAGATTAGCATGTCCTCTGCAAAGATGATGTAAATTGATACATTTCATATTTTCTCATCTGTATGAAAAGATGCATCATACATCATTAGGGAATTGGAAAATTTTTGTAAAAAATGAGATTGTTTCCAAGACGTATATATTAGAATAACCAAAATCCAAAACACTGCAACATCAAATGCTGGCAAGACTGTGGAGCAACAGAGAAAATACAGTCATGCTGGTAGGAATGCAAAATGGTACAACCCCCTTAAAAGACTGTTTGGCAGTTTTTTTCTAAAAAATAAACATATTCCTACCATAAGATCCAGAAATCACATTCCTTGGTATTTACCCAAATGAGTGGAAAGCTTATGCCAAGATAGAAACCTGCACATGGATATTTAAAACAGTTTTAGTCATAGAACTTCAGTAGGTGAATGGATCAACTGGTCCATCCAGACAATGGAGTATTATTCAGTGAGCTATCAAGGCATGACAAGACACAGAGGAAACTTCAATGCATATTAGTAAGTGAAAGAAGCCAATATAAAAGACCACATATGATAATGAATCCAGCTGTAAGACATTCTAGAAAAGACGAAACTATAGAGATAGCTAAAAATATATGAAAGAAAAAGATCAATGGTTGCCAGGGGCTAGAGGGGAGGAAGGGATAAGTCAGTGGAACATAGGGGATTTTTAGAGCAGTGAAACTATTCTGTAGAATACATGCAACTACATTCATAAAAATCCACAAAACATATAACACCAAGAACGGTACAAATGAACTTATTTGGAAAACAGAAATAGACGCACAGCTGTAGAAAACAAATTATGGTTACCAGAAGGGAAAGGAGTCTAGGAGGGGTAAATTGGGAGATTGGATTTGACACATACATGCTTTTATACACAAAATATATAACTAATAAGGACCTTACTGGGTAGCACAGGGAACTCTTCTCAGTATTCTGGAATGAGCTGTATGGAAAAAATCTAAAAAAGAGTGAATATATGTATATATATAACTGAATCACTATGCTGTACACTTGACACTTAATACAACATTGTAAATCAACTACAATCTGATAAAATTTTAAAAAACAGTGAACCCTAATGTGAACTACAGGCTTTGAATGATGGTTATTGTTCTGTTCATTGACTCTAAAATGGTGACATAACAGATTGACCCCTCTCTTCATGGAGTTCTGATCCTAGTGGAAGATTGAGCCAATAAGATATATAATAAAAAAAAATTAAATGAAGTGCCTAGTTTATATTTTATACTCCCTTCTTGTGCAAACAATTTTTTCTTGTTCTCTCTCTTCTTTGCACTCATACAAATGCATACACAGGAATTCACACATTAACACATACACACACATCTGTGGATGTACCTACGGGCCTGGTTGAAGGACCTCAGAAGAGTAATGATATCTAGGGATATAACCTCTGCTACATTATGCCGTGACTAATTCCCTTCTAAGTGACTTATTTGCCCTTAAGATTCTTTGGAATGTATTGATCCTTGGAAAATCGGTGTTTTATAATAGATGAGAGTAAGAACAGGGGCATATAAATTGGAAAGGTAACTGGGTGACTATTTTCTATGACCTGGTCTAACTTTGAAAATGTAACCCTCAATTTGTTAAGTCTCAGACAAGAGTATTATTCTAATACATTTTTAACATTACAACTCTGTTTAAAGTACACCCTGTTCTTCAAGGGATAAACTTTAAGCTCTTTGTCATTTGTGAACATGACTCTGAACAGTTATACTAACAAAATCAATAAACTTTAATTCCTTAACAGTACAAACTGTTATAATGCTAAGTGGAATAATTTATGTTCTTCTTTACTTTGAGTTTTTTTAATGAATTAATTTTTTGAAGGCCTGTGATAAGTTATATAATGAGACATGTGAGAAATCTTGAAAAATCTCATAATGAGAGCAAATCTACAAGAAAATGCTTTCTCCATCCTTGCAGATACTGTGTCCTTCCATGGTGGACTGGTGCGGTGTTAAGTCCCCAGCCTGAGGGAGCAAGCTGTGGGCAGCTGTGGGAAAGATGGTGATGAAGGAGGACGAGAAACCCTGTTCCCTCCTCCAGTTTCTCTCCACCAAGACATAGTCTGCACCAGCCAAGGCCTGTCAGCTGTTTCCACTGGGGAGTGACCTAGCTGGATTGAGCAGAATTACCATGATGTTCCCCTTAATTTTCCACTTGAAAACCAGTCTTATGCGCCAGGCTCAGTTTTCTTGAGGGTTAAGGGTGAGGATGGGTTTCCCTGGTGGCTCAGATGGTAAAGAATCTGCCTGCAGTGAGGGAGACCCAGGTCAGATCCCTGCATTGGGAAGATCCCCTGGAGAGAGAATCGCTGCCCACTCCAGTATTCTTGCCTGGAGAATCCCATGGACAGAGGAGCCTGACGGGCTACAGTCTATGAGGTCAAAGAGAGTCAGACACAACTGAGCAACTGAAAAACAAGGGCCGAGGATATTCAATCGTCTACCTTGTTTTCAGTAAATGTAAATTGATCCATAAGCAAATCAAAAATGAATAAGTACATAAATAAGTAAATAAGTAAGAATGAAAAAACCCTCTTAATTCTATTTCCACCTTTTCTCCAAATCTCCCTTTGAGCTCCATTCCAGTGGTCATCCTATTTATATTTTTATAATACATTATTCTTAGAATATAATGGTGTGCTCACTCAGCTGTGTCTGTCTCTTTGTGACCCTTTTGGGAAAAGGGTCTGTAGCCTGTCAGGCTCTTCTGTCAAAGGGATTTTTCAGGCAAGAATACTGAATTGGGTTGCCATTTCCTCTTCCACGGGATCTTCTTGACCCAGGGATTGAACCTGTGTCTTTTGCACTGGCAGACAGATTCTTTACCACTGAGCCATTGGGGCAGCCCAGATATAGTGGTAGTGTCCATAAAATCCTATCATTCCTGGTTAAACAGAATATGACGATATAGTGACAATTTTATATTTACCCCTTCCCCAAAGAAAATGGCATTGTACATATAAATGTAGCAATAATACCAGAATATTTTTAAAATGCCAGAGTCACTAATTTCACAAGTGAGTTAGGGTGGAAGCGCTACTGGAAAATAAGATGGAGTTACATTGGATGTTTCGTCTTTACCCAGTTCTCAGTTGATCGTCTCTTTTTCTGTTACCACAGTCTTCCTAATCAACAGCAGTTCCTGCTAGTGTGATTCAGAGTTGAGGAAATCAATTTTTCTTTTTAACATGAAGGTCACAGAATAATTTAAAAATCCATTCACCTGTTTAACAACATCTCTCTTACTTGGCTGGAAAAACAGTTGGAGAGCCACCTGGCTTTTCCTCACAGCATCGTAAGGCAGCATGCTCCATGGAGAACAAAAGTGAGTATTCTGTTTTAAATCAAACATCCAGACATTTTCTCACCAAGTAAAAGAAGCTGAAGATTGATTGTTTATTAGTGCCCTAGGGCCATGTTCATAAATTTGCACAAACTGGTGACATGAAATAATAGTAATGGAATCCATCAATTCTGGGAGCTAGAAGTTTGAAATCAAGGAGCCATCAAGATGAGGCTCCTCTGAAGGCTTTAGGAGAGAAGCTTTGCTTACCTCTTCTGGGCTTCTGGGGGTTGCTGGCAGGCCTTGGTATCCCTGGCTGCAGCTGTACCACTTTACTCCCTGCACATGGCCTTCTTCCTCTGTGACTGTATATTCCCTGACTTTTCTTTGAGGGACACTAGTCTTTTAGGGACACAAGACTTCGGACCCACACTAATCTAGTATGACCTGACTATAACTTAAATAATTACATCTGTAAAGACCTTACTTCCAAAAAAGGTGACGTTCTGAGGTTACGAGTAGACATCAATTATGGAGGGACAGTATTATAGGGTTTCCTACGTGACTCAATGGTCAAAAATCCACCCGCCAAGGCAGAAGATGCAGGAGACATGGGTTTGATCCCCGGCTTGGGAAGATCCCCTGGAGGAGGCAATGACAACCCAATCCAGTATTCTTGCCTAGAGAATCCCATGGAGAGAGGAGTGGTGGGCTACAGTCCATGGGGTCTCAAAGAGTGAGACAGGACTGAGCAACTTAGCATGCACACGCATTATTTCCCCACTACAATTCTCAAAGTTAGTCTGTAACAGGTAAGTCTGGTTGCCAGGGAACTCAGAATAACAAGCAAATTTCCTGTTCTCCATGTGGGAAAAAGTGTCTACCAGTTGGGATTAACTTGGGAGTAATTTCAACTTCAAAGGGAAAGTAAGCATCACCATAAAAGCTAAGAAAGTATTCACTTGTGCCTGAAAACATAACAGGATAACTTTATTCTGTTAACATTTTATAGAGGTTTAATATTAAAATATATTGAATTGGATTACTAATAGAGTAAGAAATGATTTGGTATCTACATATACCTTATTCACCTCTGGAAAGCATAATAGTTTGCATGCCCATTATCTGCATATAGATTTTCTTTTAATCCTTCCGTTTGTCTAATTATCTTAGGCACAGTCCCATTGCTAATAAGCATATGGTCATTCCAGTTTGTCCAAAGGCATTCGAAAGAAATCACACAGTAAATAGAAACCCTCACTCTTGCTAGAATGTGAAAATATTCAGTTTGGGATTATCAGAATTAAGATAGGAAATCTTGCCTTTAAAAATTCTCTAGCCATTTTGTCAAAATGATCCAGGCTATTTACTCCAGATAATGGAAAGAAGATATGATTCTGGAAATTATACAAATCCAAATCGTCCCTTGTGCAGTGCATCAGTAAGAAAAGATTTTGTGACACCTACTGGTGGACAGGAATTTTACTGCATGGTTCTGGAAGATAAGAACCACTTCAACAGCAACAGCAAAATACTCACTTGCTTTAATTTTCTGAAATAAATTGAAATCAGGTTCTTAGTTCCTGTCAATATGGTATGAATAGGAAAGCCAGCTTCCATCTCCTTATTTCCCTCTGCACCCAAAATGTGTGCAGTGGATCTGGGATCTTCGAAAGGTCCAGAAAGTATTAGGAATTTATTGTGCTTGTTGGTACTGCTGGTACTTACGGACATGCTCATGCTCATTGTCCACTCAAGAATGGTCCTTTGGAAGCTTTTGCTGGCTTCTCTCTGCTCCAAATTTAGGCTCAGGAATCTCCTCAGAACCTCAATCCCAGGGCCTTGCCCTGAGCTTCCCTATGAACATCAGGGCACTGTCCCTTCCTGAGGTCTGGTCTCTTCTGTCGAAGGAGAGGTGGTCTAGTCTGGAAACGTGTCATCTTGATAACACATCCCCTTTCTAGTTTACAGTGATTCCTTTTTCTGTTCCCCAGAAACTGGAACTTTCGCAGCTTTCCCTTCCATTCTTGCCTTCATCTTTCCTGCTCTGAGATATTCCTTGTTGTTTTCTACATAATGTGAGTTTCTCTTACCCAAGAGAGAGGGTTCTGATAAGAAATACCCAGACCAGTTAACTTTTTGTTTTTAATTAATCTTTTTATTTTTCAGATACTTGTAGATTTGTGTGCAGTTGTAAGAAATGCTTGAGAGAGATTCCATGCGTCCCTTTCCCAGTTACACCTAATGGCAGCGTCTTGCAGAACTTCAGTGCTTTATCACAGACAGTGCTGTGTGATGTCAGTGGAGTCAAGGCGGGGCGCGTTCCGTCACCAGGGAGTATCCTCTATGATGCTGCTGTAGAGCCACATTCACTTTCTTCTCATCCACCCCCTGTCCATCTCCCATCCCCTGATTAGCCCGTTATTAACCCCTATCAGTAATCTGCCCCTCATTTCTGTAGCTTGTTACTTCCAGTATAAATGGAATAATTATTTAATCTTTTGGGAACTGCTTTTTTTTTCTCTTCGAGTGTCTCCTTGGAAATTCATACAGATTGTTGCTTGTGTTTATGTCAATATTTTGCTCCTTTTTGTTGCTAAGTCGTACTCTAGATCCATGAGTTTGAGAGGTACTTACCTACTGAAGGATATCTGAATTACTACCATTTGGGGGCTAGTAATAATAACGTTTCTATAGACATTTGTGAACAGGTTTTCAGTGTTCAACTCTCTATGATAAATGCCTAGGAGTATAATTTCTAGGTCATATGGGTAGTTGCATGCTTAGTTTTTAAGAAAGTATTAACTGTCTTTCAAGGATTGCTGTACCAGTTTTCATTCATACCAATAATGTATGAGAGAGCCACATTCTCCACATCCTTGTCGGGATTTGGTGTGGGCTTTTCATTTCCAGTCAGAAAGCAGATGTCTGCGTTCAGTACAACTTCTGTCTTCAAATTAGCACTTGTGCACACGAGATATTTGATGTAACTGTTATTCTGTTTTACCTCATTAAGACTATCACAAAAAGGACAATCTCCTCCTTCAGTTCCAAGTGTTATTAACATGCCTTGAGGAGTTAAGTTTTAGTCATTTTTATACCCTCAAATCCTGACAATAAGTTACATATTTGATGAACTAATTAATCGATCTAGTAAGCATGAGTCTATGGACAGGACTTAATGTTTAAATATCACTATACCTAATATCTGCCTAGCACTTCAGGGGTCACTATGGGCTTCAATTTAGATGACTTAAGTTGACATTTGTAGAAAACCTGAGAGGCAGGCGTTTCTAACTCTAGTGTCAGGAACTAGTTCTGCCACTTATTTGCACAATGATCTCAAATTAGCCAAAGAATAGTACCTCATGGTTCTTAACTGTCTAAATGTTGAAAAATATACCCTTATCCCTAACTTGAGCTGTAAATTGGAAATAATTGCAGTACTTACAGGGTTAAATTCAGGATCAACTTACACCTGCAGTGCTAGGCACATGGAGAACATTTTAAAATATTAGCTAAAGAGAAATTGTCAAATGCAAATATTAAATAAATACATTATTAGTCATTAACAAGAATGAATTTTAACATGAAAATGCATTTTAAGAAGCATCAGATCATTCTCAGTTCATTCCAGTTCAGTTGCTCAGTTGTGTCTGACTCTTTGCGACCCCATGAACTGCAGCACAACAGGCTTTCCTATCCATCACCAATTCCTGGAGCTTGCTCAGACTCATGTCCATTGAGTGGGTGATGCCATCCAACCATCTCATCCGCTGCCATCCCCTTCTCCTCCTGTCTTCAATCTTTCCCATCGTCAGGGTCTTTTCCAATGAGTCAGTCCTTCTCATCAAGTGGCCAAAGTATTGGAGCTTCAGCTTCAGCATCAGTCATTCCAAAGATTATACAGGACTAATTTCCTTTGGGATTGACTGGTTGAATCTCCTTGCAGTCCAAAGGACTCTCAAGAGTCTTCTCCAACACCACAGTTCAAAAGCATCATTTCTTTGGCTTTCAGCTTTCTTTATGGTCCAACTCTCACATCCATAAATGACTACTGGAGAAACCATAGCTTTGACTAGATGGACCTTTGTTGGTAAAGAAATGTCTCTGCTTTTTAATATGCTGTCTGGGTTTGTCATAACTTTTCTTCCAAGGAGTAAGTGTCTTTTAATTTCATGGCTGCATTCACCACCTGCAGTGATTTTGGAGCCCCCAAAATAAAGTCTCTCACTGTTTCCACTGTTTCTCCATCTATTTGGAATGAGATGATGGGACTGGATGCCATGATCTTAGTGTTTTGAATGCTGAGTTTTAAACCAGCTCTTTCACTCTCCTCTTACACTTCCACCAAGAGCCTCTTTAGTTCCTCTCTGCTTTGTGCCATAAGGGTGATGTCATCTGCATATCTGAGGTTTTTGATATTTCTCCTGACAAACTTGATTCCAGCTTGTGCTTCATCCAGCCTGGCATTTCACATGATGTACTCTGCAATGAAGCTAAATAAACAGGGTGATAGTATATAGCCTTGACTTATTCCTTTCCCAATTTGGAACAAGTCCATTGTTCTATGGCAGGTTCTAACTGCTGCTTCTTGACTTGCATACAGATTTCTCAGAAGGCAAAGAAGGTGATCTGGTATTCCCATCTCTTTAAGAATTTTCCACAGTTTATAATGATCCACACAGTCAAAACCTTTGGCATAGTCAAAACCTTTGGCATAGTCAAAACGGCAAAAGTACATATTTTTCTGAAACTCTCATGCTTTTTTGATGATCCAACAGATGTTGGCCATTTGATTTCTGGGTCCTCTGCCTCTTCTAAATCCAGCTTCAACATCTGAAGATCTCGGTTCATGTACTGCTGAAGCCTGGCTTGGAGAATGTTGAGCATTACTTTACTAGCGTGTGAGATTAGTGCAATTGTGCCGTAGTTTGAACATTCTTGGACATTGCCTTTTTTGGGGGATTGCATTGGAACCTGAACTTTTCCAGTCCTGTGGCCACTGCTGAGTTTTCCAAATTTGCTGGCATATTGAGAGCAGCACTTTCACAGCAGCATCTTTCAGGATTTGAAATAGCTCAACTGGAATTCCTTCACCTCCACTAGCTTTGTTCATAGTGATGCTTCCTAAGGCCCACTTGACTTCAGACTCCAGGATGTCTGGCTGTAGGTGAGTGATCACACCATCGTGGTTATCTGGGTCATGATGATCTTTTTTGTACAGTTCTGTGTATTCTTGCCACCTCTTCTTAGTATCTTCTGCTTCTGTTAGGTCTATACCATTTCTGTCCTTTATCGAGCCCATCTTTGCATGAAATGTTTCCCTGGTGTCTCTAATTTTCTTGAAGCGATCTCTAGTCTTTCCATTCTATTGTTTTCCTGTATTTCTTTGCACTGATCACTGAGGAAGGCTTTCTCATCTCTCCTTGCTATTCTTTGGAACTCTGCATTCAGATGGGTATATCTTTCCTTTTCTCCTTTGTCTTTAGCTTCTCTTCATCTCTCAGCTCTTTGTAAGGCCTCCTCAGACAGCCATTTGGTCTTTTTGCATTTCGTTTTCTTGGGGGTAGTCTTAATCACTGCCTTCTGTACAATGCCATGAGTCTCCATCCATAGTTCTTCAGGCACTCTGTCAGATTTATCCATCATTTTAATCCTTGTTAAATTCATATGCCGGTATACCAATTTCTTAGCAATAAATAAAGTATGAGATTAGAAAACATGGGCTTGAGGTGAAAGAAAGGAACAACAATAGAATCAAAGTAGGATTTGATTGTCCCTTCTGTGGGACAATCACAGGAGGCCCTAAGTGGTTTGGGGGCATTATAAGGCACACTAGCTTGGGGAAGGACTGTACCTGCTTCAAATATATACAAGAAAAGGTCAAAGTGTATGGTTTGTGATAGCAACCTGAGGCATTATATCTTGGTTGAACTTACGTGAATGTCAAAGGCAAGGAGTGCCAAGTTAGAGAGAGCAACAGCTTTAAAGAAGAGGAATAAGTCTGCCTACGAAAAACATACCTGCTTGGTAACCACATCTGTCGATCACCGATGCTATATAGGCATCAAATAAAACTCACAAAAACAGAGGAAAATTAAGTAAGGTCAGCGATGAAGCTCATGTTGTTTATTGACAAGATGTATACTGTTGACTGAGAAGGCAATGGCACCCCACTCCAGTACTCATGCCTGGAAAATCCCATGGGCGGAGGAGCCTGGTGGGCTGCAGTCCATGGGGTCTCGAAGAGTCGGACACGTCTTAGCGACTTCACTTTCACGTTTCACTTTCATGCATTGGAGAAGGAAATGGCAACCCACTCCAGTGTTCTTGCCTGGAGAATCCCAGGGACGGCGGAGCCTGGTGGGCTGCCGTCTATGGGGTCGCACAGAGTCGGACATGACTGAAGCGACTTAGCAGCAGCAGCAGCAGCATACTGTTGATAAACAACTTTGTCTTCAAGGAATTGTATGGTATTTTTTATTTTTCAGTCAAACACTGCCCTCTAGTGGCAATACTCCTCTTTAACACCACAAATAGAGGGAACATTGAAGATCCTGTATTTCACCTCCCACTGCATCCCTGGGAGAAGGCAATGGCACCCGACTCCAGTACTCTCGCCTGGAGAATCCCATGGACGGAAGAGCCTGGAAGGCTGCAGTCCATGGGGTCGCTGAGGGTCGGACACGACTTCACTTTCACTTTCACTTTTCACTTTCATGCATTGGAGAAGGCAATGGCACCCCACTCCAGTGTTCTTGCCTGGAGAATCCCAGGGACGGCGGAGCCTGGTGGGCTGCCGTCTATGGGGTCGCAGAGAGTCGGGCACGACTGAAGCGACTTAGCAGCAACTGCATCTCTAAACCTAACAAAATCCCACACGATTTTATTTTAATGTTTCATTAGGTAGAAAATGTATGTAGATTTTGTAGGTATATTGATTTTTACATTGTATGCATTGAAAGGACTGATGCTGAAGCTGTATCTCCAGTACTTTGGCCACCTGATGCGAAGAGCCAACTCCAAAAAGACCCTAATGCTGGGAAAGATTGAAGGCAAAATGAGAAGGGGGTGACAAGGATGAGATGGTTAGCTAGCATCACCGACTCAGCGGGCATGAGTTTGAGCCAACTCCGGCAGACAACGAAGGACAGGGAAGCCTGGCATGCTGCCGTCCGTGGGGTCACAAAGAGTAAGACACCACTTAGCGACTAAACAACAAAGACAGCAATTAGGCAGAAGATACTTCAGTCTGAGATATACTAGAAAGTATGAACAAAGATTTCTACTAATTTTCAAGCATTTTAATGCCAAATATATTTCTCATTTAAAAATATTTAATTTGGTTCATCAGAAAACGAAGATCATGGCATCCGGTCCCATCGTTTCATGGGAAATAGATGGGGAAACAGTGGAAACAGTGTCAGACTTTATTTTTGGGGGCTCCAAAATCACTGCAGATGGTGACTGCAGCCATGAAATTAAAAGACGCTTACTCCTTGGAAGGAAAGTTATGACCAACCTAGATAGCATATTCAAAAGCAGAGACATTACTTTGCCGACTAAAGTCCATCTAGTCAAGGCTATGGTTTTTCCAGTAGTCATGTATGGATGTGAGAGTTGGACTGTGAAGAAGGCTGAGTGCCGAAGAATTGATGCTTTTGAACTGTGGTGTTGGAGAAGACTCTTGAGAGTCCCTTGGACTGCAAGGAGATCCAACCAGTCCATTCTGAAGGAGATCAACCCTGGGGTTTCTTTGGAGGAAATGATGCTGAAGCTGAAACTCCAGTAATTTGGCCACCTCATGCAAAGTGTTGACTCATTGGAAAAGACTCTGATGCTGGGAGGGATTGGGGGCAGGAGGAGAAGGGGACGACAGAGGATGAGATGACTGGATGGCATCACTGCCTCGATGGACGTGAGTCTGATTGAACTCTGGGAGATGGTGATGGACAGGGAGGCCTAGCGTGCTGCGATTCATGGGGTTGCAAAGAGTCGGCCACGACTGAGCGACTGAACTGAATTGAACTGAAGGATATTTATATAGCTTAATTATTCTACTTCCCAACGCATACTTAGTCAAAATAAAAAATATATTACTTATTTGATTAAATCATCAGTGTAAAGTTTTCATCACTTAATATCCAGAATAGAAAAATGGGTCTTATATTTTCTTGTAACTTTATCCAAATGAGAAGAAGAAAGATTCCTTTCCCTTCACAAGGACTGAGATCCTTATGCAGCTCCCATAAGAGTCGATGAAAGAGTTGATTTAAGAGACCAGGTGTCCTGGTGGTAGGACCAACTCTCGAGAAAACTTGTACTCAGATGCTCAGTTCAGTTGTGTCTGACTCTTTGTGACCCCATGCCAGGCTCCTCTGTCCGTGGGATTATCCTGGCAAGAGTGCTGGCGTGGGTTGCCATATCCTCCTCCGGGGTATCTTCCCCATTCAAGGATCAAACCCAAATCTCCTGTGTCTCCTGCTTTGGCAGGCAGGTTCTTTACCACTAGCGCCACCTGGGAAGCCTTAGTCCTTGCTTTACCCATGAGGGAATCTCCCAACTAGGAAGAAGTCTCGAGGAGGAGACTTTTCTAATTCTGTTGTTAAACAACCTCCAGCACATATGAGAGTGTTATTGTTAACAATATAATGACCCAGTCTTATTTTTAAAATATTTTCATTGTTGGAGGATTAACACAGGCAAGATTCCCCATGTGTCTGAGAGTTCAATCATGACATGGGAAGGATCAAGTTATACAGAGAGAAAGAGAGAGAGAACTCAGACAAGTATGAGAGGATAGAACACTTTATGGCGAAGAGATTTCCATTTGGAAAACTCCAAGAAATTTGGAAGTATTCGATTACAAATTTTTGTACAAATAAAAGGCCCATTAAAGTGAAATGAGTGAAAACACACACACGAAGAAATCAGGGTAGGGTGGAGGGAGAGTTGGTAGTGGCGGTGATAGTGAGGTTTTCTCAAATTCTTTCCCAGTATTTTCCAAGAGTAAGAATACATTAAAATGCTGATGCAAATATTCAATCTCTTTATATATTTAATGATATATTTCTCTGATGCATGTAGAGAAATCAGAGTATCAGACCTCGGGGTAGCTAAGCATTAACATCACATTACTTACTGGGTCAATTCTCTTAGGCCAGTTTCTGGATTATCAAATAATCTAATTATTTCACTCCTCGTGGCTTTTCTTAAATGAGAAACTGAGAATGGCTCTACTGATAAAAATATCTGACTTACTTGACAGTTGTATTTCTTCCTATACATTCATATATTCAGATTTCGATAAATATGTGTGCCTCAGGTTTAATTCGGAGAAGGTGATGGCACCCCACTCCAGTACTCTTGCCTGGAAAATCCCATGGATGGAGGAGCCTGGTGGGCTGCAGTCCATGGGGTCTCAAACAGTCGGACACGACTGAGAGACTTCACTTCTTTCACTTTTCACTTTCACGCATTAGAGAAGGAAATGGCAACCCACTCCAGTGTTCTTGCCTGGAGAATCCCAGGGACAGGGGAGCCTGGTGGGCTGTCGTCTATGGGGTCGCACAGAGTCGGACATGACTGAGCGACTTAGCAGCAGCAGCAGCAGGTTTAATTAGGCTCATTCAGCATTCCTGAGGTGATCAAGACAATATATCTGTCCTCCAAGATTGAGAACCCAAACATAGACCAAAGAATATTTATTTATGTCATACACTCTATGAAATTAGTTTCTGGGTAGTTAGCAGTCTCTTTTGTAATTACAGCTAGTATTCACTGACTGGGTACCACACTTAACCATCCCTCACCTCCAAAAATCTGTTCAGTTACTAAAAACTTGGTGTCTATAGTTTATATTTATTTCCATTCTACAATTTTGAGCAAAAATAAATAAATGCCTCTGGTTTTAGTTAAAAGAAATCTGCTCAAGGGTTTGAGTAATTAGCTACAGCAATGTGATGGATCTGAATGCTAAATAAAATAAGACTCCAAAGAAGTAATCAATGCACTTATAAGAAATGTGCTTTCTCCTCCTTGTTCCACTTTCTTCTTATTTAATTGACTGAGGAGTATGCTACTCATGATAAGGGCAACTTTTTGTAAAGAGCTATTTTGTCTTTTTTACAGAAAAAGAGAGCCAGTCAAGGAGGAGGTGCTCTTGGCAAATAATGTAACAAGCTCAGTAAAAATTTTTCACTGTGAATCTTAATATTAAAAAAATTCTTCATAAAACCTGGCCAGGTAGCATCTAGAGAATCATTCAGTTTCAAAATATATTAACTCTGTGGTCAAGGAAAATCTGAGTCCCTAGAACTCTCTGAAAGTGACATTAATTGAAGTATTTAAGCTGAGACATTGGTATCTGTAAACCTGAAGAAAACACTAGGTCTTCTAAGAATAAAATCATCTTAGTTTACCACATTGAATTGAGCTTAATCCATCATTTTGTTATGTAAAATTCACTACACTATATAAAGATGGTGAAAAAGATGATTCAGCTTTTACAGAAAATGTGCACTTTACTAGAAAGCCTTTGAAAGTCAAGGGTATAATATTTTCAACCTTGAAAATTTAAGAAGGAGTATTTATAAAGTCAATTTAAAAATACATATAAAATTGTACATTTTAAAGTTTTCATTCTGAATTCCACTAGTGTTTTTTTGTTATATACACAATTTCATGTACATGTGAATAATCATATTATAAGATAATATTGTCCACTATCCAGTTCTACAAGAATCATGTCATTAGGCACTGTGGTCACTGACCTACAACACATTTTGAAAGGAATTCAGGGCAAAAAAATCAGAATGAAGCACTTTGTGCTCTGGGAAAAGAGGCAAACAGGCCCTTAATTAGTTAGAAATATTTCAGGAGATTTTTTACGAACTTTGCTTCTTACATCTTCTACTAAGGAAACTCTGAATAACTGAGGTGTCCATTGCTGGTGAGCGTCAGTAACCTTCCACAGAGCTGTGTGCTTGGGTGCACGTACTCCTCCTTCAGCAAAACCGTGTATATACTAACTTCCATCCACCTCTTGGGAGCAGTTTCTCAGAACTCTCTGGCAGGCAGTCTCCTCGGCTGTAGTCCTCATTATGTCTCCAAATAAAACTGAAACTCACAGCTCTCACATCACACATTTTTATTACACTCGACAAATATTTATTCAGATATCTCTTCCTGTGGATCTCAATTAAGAAAACCCATGGTTACTTTATTTTGGTTAATATCTATATGATGTGAATTCATTGTCTGTTAGATATTCTGGAATTTCTCAAGGAATTATCCCCCCAAAATGAAGACCTACTAAAAGTAATGAGTTCAAGTAGGCTATAAGAAGCTCTGAAAACTGAAGGGGAAAAGATGGGGCTGACACTGGAAGAAGGACACAGAGAAACTATCCTGTTAATTCACCAAGAAAAGTCCAGAAATTCCAGAGAAAAAGAGAAACAAAATAAAGAATTTTTTTTTTTCTGAGATGCTTTTACTATCATAAATGAAAAATATGAAATAAAGTTGATGAAGAAAAGAGATTAAGAAGAATTAGGGTTTGAAAGAATAATTGATATGGTTCTGGACCGAGTGGGGATTTCAAAAACAGGAGGACAGACTTTTTAAGGTTGGATTAGCATGTTGGGAAGATTTAAAATCTCAGCATCCTAGAATTACACCTCAGATGGGAAACGATACACAAAAATGAGTGAAGATTAAGGAAAACAGACACAAGGCAAATGGGAATAGAAAGGAAATAAGCCATAAATCCTGCAAATGCCTGTCTGTGAGATTTAATATCATGCGGAGAGAAATGAGGTTGCTGTGATGCCAGAGGGAGAAAGCAATGACTTAGGACAATGTTACAGAACCGAATAGGGTAAATTACAACTCAGATTATTCAGCCAAATGTTAATATTGGTGGGTATATTTGTTATTGCTGAAACAGAACAAATATAAGGCCAGGTGGAACTATGCATCAGAACTTTAATATAAACAATCTAAGACATCTGCATTGCCTGAAGTATCAATAATCATGTTTCTAAGACTATTAATATAAATTCTATGGCTGCCCTTAAGTCATGAAAATTCTTTTTATTTCAGATGATATGCAGATTAACAGCTCACTATGCAAATAGCTTATCAGAACAAGCTTAATTACTATTTCTTTGACTTGTGCTGCATTAGGACATAAGATATAAAATAGATAAGGGTGAAATACAAGAGGCCATTTATTGAAAGGGACAACCCCGAAAATCCCACGCAGTGAAAATGGCAACCAAACTACCTAGATTTTATGGACCTAGGTTTTTGGGAGAAAACTACCTATATTTTTGTTGCTCAAATTCATTTGTGATGTTCTTGTAAAGGAAGTTTATGTAAATAGGTAACTGAGTGAAATTTAAACTATATGTACATTTATAAGTTGTATTTTCTCGCTGGGATTGTGGAGGATGAAACTCTAGATGGAGGCTTAATTCATTTATAATGCCTTAGCTCACAGATTCCTTGAAATAAAAGTAGTCTGTCAGAGGGGGTTGATTTTACAAAATAATTGTTCAAAAGAAATAAAATGTTTGGTCATTTGTTCAACATCATGTCCAGGTGGCCCTGGTTGTAAAGACCCCGCCTGCCAATGCAGGAGACATAAGAGACAGGGGTTTGATCCCTCGATTGAGAAGATCCCTTGGAGGAGGGCATGGCAACTCACTCCAGTATTCTTGCCTGGAGAATTCCATGGACAGAGTAGCCTGGTGGGTTACAGTACATGGGGTTACAGAGTCGGACATGACTGAAGCAACTTAGCATGCACCGTGCTCATAACAGACCAAAATAATATAGGTGCCCCTTCAAAATGGTATGTTGAATATTGTTTTGCAAATCACATCAAGATCAATTATATATAGAGTTGTTAGTTGTGTAATCACTCATTCAATTAATAAGAGTTTTTAAGTGTTACGTATGAGAGAGTCCCCTCTTCTAGGTGATGTTGCTTCAAAGATGAAGACATAGTTCTTGCTGTAGGGAGTTCATCATCTAGCAGAGATATATGTGAAACCACCATTGCAACCCCCTCTGGATGTGCAATAAGGGGGTCTGAAGAATGCTATAGAGCATATGATTGAATGTGTTCTGTGTCACATGAGACGAGAATATAAGACTGTATCACAGAAAAATAATGCTTCACCTAAACAGAGAATGGCATTGGGAGCTCATCACAAACTCAAAGGATGGAGGAGGACTTCAGGGACAAAATGAGCAGCATATTCACTGTGGAGCGTCGCCTGTATTTTGGATTTTGTGTGTGTGATTCACCAATTTCAGAGGAGTCTAAGATTGCAGATTCACACTGTAGTTAGAGTACCAAGGATCTTACTAGCCATTTTGAAAAGTTTGAACTCATTAGATTTTGGGATGGAAACACAATGTTTTAGACATGTGAGTGTTAGGAAGAGATTCAAGCGTTTTAACACAAGTGTGACGACAAGTCCTAGTTAAATCTCCAATTTGAAGGATTTACTAGAAGGGATGAATGTAGGCAAGAAGACAAATTAGCAAACAGTTGTAGTCTGAGTAGTTCGAACTAAAGCTCTGAGAGTGGAAGTCACTATAAGAAGATAAAGTCAAGACATATTTAAGAGATAGAGGCTGTGGGACTTGGTGCTCAATTAAAGTTAAAATCCTAGGCCTTGATTATTTCCAGTCTCACATTCTGCTAGTAAAAACAATTAAGAGTCCTGAGATTTTAATGTTTAGAAAGAGAAGATGGAGATCCCTCAGCCAGGGCAGAGAAATAGGAGAAAGAGCATTTGAAGGGTTTACTGGATATTTTGAAGGAAAGGTACCTGTGATGTATTTAAATATCCGGTTGGCAGCTTCATTTATAGTCCAGTGTATTTTCTGCTGCTGGCAGTGAGAAAGTGGGAGGATCGCAGACTTTCTGAGTTTTATTTTCAATGTGTTTAAAGCTCCCTCACATACCCTCTTTCTGTTCTCTCCCTAATACCATCTAATTTAGTCTTTTTATATTTACCTTCTAAACGCTTCTCACATTGACCCCTGATGTCTGGCTCTGCTGCCACAGCCCTTGTTGGGGTTCTTAGAACATCTAGGTTTCACTTTTACGCTGATCTGATTGCAGTGGCTCATCTGCTTTTATGCTCCGTTTTGTTGTGCATAACTGCTGCTCACACGATCTGCTTACAATGCAGGTCACAGTGGCACTCATGGCTTAGAAGTCCTCCTTGTCACACACACCCCTCAAAGGCCTCGAACCAAGTTAAACACTAGCCTAATTTTGTCTCTCGGGTCTTACACTTCACATTGTTATCACAATGCCTGGACTCCCTTACTCCTGTTGCGTGTTTTCTTGCCTTGAGACCTACTGTTAGTTACGTCTCAAAAACCTCCCACACACTGACCAGCAAACTCTCACTCTTGAGGATTTGGCACAGATGTTATCTCCTCAGGAGTAGAGACTTTGCGGCTCTATTGCTCATGAATGAAGTGCCGCTGCTTAGAAACACACTCTTCACACAATTTTATCGCAGGTTTGAGTGTCTACCTTCCTGTTGGGCTCTGGCTCCCTCTGCTTTGGGATCATGTCTTATAATTTACTATTAATAGAAACCCCGTAGAGTAAATGTTTTGCTGAACTGACTTCTTACAGATGTGAATATTGATGAGACAGACTGGGCAGCAAAGAAGTAGAAAATTTGACAAAAGAGATTGAAAAGAGTAAGTGAGAGATGTGAAAATTACTAAAAGCACAATAACAATAATAACTGCCCTATATACTTCATGAAGGTTAGAGCTGGAAAATTGATGCATTTTACAAGTGCATAAAGTACATTGCATGAATAAGTCATTATTGTCCCATTTGTAAACAGAATAGCACTAACAGTTAATTTTCCTAGGCATGAAAGTTGGATTCCCTGCCTTGATTCGGAAGCTTTCTTTAGTTGGGACTTCGCTTAGCCAGAGGGCTAATGGCACAGGCCTGACAGGCAGGGGTTTGGAGTTCTGTCCTGTGCAATCCTCAGCCCCTTTGTCACTGCCCAGAGCATTAACTTCATGACTCTAGTCCTAGTGGAGCAAAGTGATTTTAACTAGGTTAAGATGCACATTAAAGTGCACAGAAATTGCATTTTGTATGTTTACATATACACAAAGGCGTATTTACTTCATAATACCAATGGCAGCGTTTTATACTATGTTATAGGGCAGCAAAGCCACATGGTCAGGGCCGTGTAGCCAGTGACTGTACCAGGTTGAAGGGACAAATGAAAATAAAGCATCTTCAAATGAAAAAGGGCAAGTTGAAAATTAAGTCCATGGTATTTTATTAGATTAAAACTCTATTTGACAGTAGACATATTGATATTTTAATCCAGATTTCAATGATTTTCTTGAAATGGCTTTATTTTTTTTTTCATAAGGTTAAACACGAAGTTCATTTCATTCTAAAAGTTTCAACAGTGTTTAAAGTTTGAATATTTGTAATATTCTCAAAAAGGATAGTTAGTGATTATCTTGCAAAATGATGCTGAGATAATGAGTCTGTATCTCAAGATAAGAAAATTAACTATTTTTGAAAGTTTGTTACATTGAAATATAAATAAAAATAAGGACAAAGTAGCTTAGCTATCTGTATATGTGCATGCAGGCTAAGTCACTTCAGTTGGGTCCCACTCTGGGAACCCTATGGACTATAGCCTGCCTGGCTCCTCTGTCTATGAGATTCTCCCGGCAAGAATACTGGAATGGGTGGCATGCCTTCTAACAGGGAATCTTTCTGATGCAGGGATTGAACCTGTATCTCTTATGTCTCCTGCATTGGCAGGCAAGTTCCTTACCACTGGTGCCACCTGGGAAGCCCAGCAATATGTGTCTAAGTATAATTATATTCATACATAATCTTTAAAACAGCTGTCCTGCCTCTAATTACTTACACTGAGGAAAATGACCCAATGTTTAAAAATAGCTATTGTCATTGCTTATATTTATTTTTATTATAGTAAAATATAGAAACAGTTGAAATGTTCATCACAGGGGAGAATGACTAGGGTTAGTTCACATAATGAAATACTGTCACTCACACTTATGAATCATGTCTACCCCTAATGTGATGAAAGATGCCTCTAAGTCATACTATTGCATTTTGGTACCTAGATCTCCATTACCTGTGGTGCACTCATCTTCACTTGAAGCATAAGGAATATGGTAATTGCAAGACAGTCCAGGATTACCTCTTATCTCCCAACTTATTCTGTATTTTCAGTAACATTGAGCCAGATGTAACAAATATGAGAGGGTGTATTTATATTTACTTGCACACCTATCTTCATATACTCATGTATTTCCAGATATCCAGGTAGGATAAGACTGCCGCTGTGCCTCTGCCCTTTCATTTATTTGTTTATTTTTGGTAGTCATTCCAGCTAAGGTTAAATGGAGATTCAGCTGTTTATAGTGTCTGATGAGGATGGTGAGGCCCACGTCATCTATTTGCATGAGTAGATTCACTAGAGCACTAGAGTCTGGAGAGGACATATCTTCATTCAACATCTGAAATCTGTAAAAAGCAAAAAAAAAAAAAAATAAAATAACACCCAAACCATGGCATTTATTGTCTACTGAGTTCTAGTGACTAGCACTAATACCAGCAGAGAAAAGAGCCATGTAAGTTGTCATGATTAGGGATGGAGGCTTAGGTGAGTGGGTAGCCTAGAGTTTAGGTAACAAGTTTTGCTTTGGGGTGTGGGTGACTGTATGGTACAAGACAGGGAGAGACTCCTCCCATTTCTGGGCAATTTAAAAGCTATTTAAGGCAATGATGGATGCCTTTTCATTTGGCACCTCAGACACCTGCAGCTTGGAGGACCACTTGAAAATAACACCTGGGCAAATGACCCACACTCTCATTCAGTACGCTGGTACCAGATGGCTGAAGCAGAAGAGCCTAAGATGAGTAATAGTAAAATTATGTGAGGCACCCTGAATTCCCTAAAGCATCTAGAAAGGTTTAGAGTTCTGGCAGAACACAAAAGAATGAAACAGAGGGATCTGATGTATTCCAGCTTATATGACTCCGCAAGCATTGTATTGCATGGACAGAGGAGCCTGGGGGGCTACAGTCCATGGGGCTGCAAAGAGTCAGCCACAACTGAGCAACTAACACTTATTCTATTATCTTTCATTTCCCTCTTCTTCCTTTTTTTCTTTCCTTTTTCTGTTCTTTTTTGTTTTCTGGCTGTAAAATACTTCCCTTGTCTAGACTTTCTACTTATTGCTACTTTAGCTTCCTTTTATTACAGAATGGAGACATATCTTTGACTAGATTATGAGGTGTCTGATAAAATCAAAGACCTAGGAAGTTAGAGGAGAGGTTAAGGTCATGACTTCAAATGTAAAAACAAACTTTTGGTCTGTATAATCTTTGCCAAGGATGGGTCATCTGTGCCAATCAGGTTGGCCAGTAGGTAAAGGGATTTTTCTAAGACTTTCAGGACAGCAGGATCTTTTAATAGATGTTTTCCAAACTGAACAAAGTTATTTCAAAGGTTAATTAAGAGATGTTCCAATCAGAGGATGTGGAATATCAGACTATAGATGCCAAATTTTTCTAAATTTGGAGAGAAAGGAAACTAGTTAATAGTCAAAATCTTGGAGTCCCTCATACCTAATTCCTTAATGCTTTGCAATGTTTGGATTTTCTTTTTACACAGATACAACCAAAGAATCTTTTTGGGAACACAGATTCAGCAAGGGAGAGGGGACTAAGAGCCAGAAGACTTCTGATACCTAGTACCAGAGGGGAGGGTACTCTGTAATACGGCTGCCAAACTTCAGAAGAATATTTGCAAAGGAAATTAGTAGCATATATTTTACAAAGATTAAAGTGTCTGTTGAGTTAAAAGTCACAGAGCTTTTAATGTGCTGTACCTTTTTCTCAGATGGTAAAGGATCTGCCTGCCATGTGGGGGGCATGGGTTAGGTCCCTGGGTCAGGAAGATCCCCTGGCAAAGGGAATGGCAACCCACTCCAGCATCCTTGCTTGGAGAATTCCATGGGCAGGGGAACCTGGTGGGCTACATTCCACGGGGTCGCAAAGAGTCAAACAAGATTGACTAACACTTTCACCTCTAACATTATTTCTCAAATTATGAAATGTGGTTCTATTTTATTATGGAAGGATTTATTTCTTTATCACTACTCAAGTAAGTTTAATTTAAAAAGTTAAAATAGCTTTTAAATTGCAGGATCTCCTATGGGTCCCTAGTGTCTGCTCACTAAGAAAAGTCTAGAGTATACCAGGTTTATCAATTTTATTGAAACATGGGATTCTTTTATTTATTGAAACATTGGATTGAAAAATTAGGCTTCCCTGTGGCTCAGTTGGTAAAGAATCTGCCTGCAATATGGGAGACCTGGGTCTGATTCCCTGGAGAAGGGAAAGGCTATTCATTCCAGCATTCTGGCCTGGAGAATTCCATGAACTGTATTCCATGGGGTTGTGAAGAGTCAGACATGACTGAGCGACTTTCATTCATTTCATTTTGGATTCTTTTAAGAGGAATATCTACAAATATATTCTAGGACCAATGTCTTCTTATAGTATGTGGTTAGGGAAATATAGATTTAGGAAGACTTTAATTGTAACACTTTACAAATGACCCTTGAGCAGTAGGGATTTGAGCTGGGTCAATCCATGGTTGGTTGAATCCAAGGATGAAGAACCACTTATGTGAAAGCATGTCATTTCATATGCGGATTTGCAGATTTTCGACTCTGGGGAGGGTGGACACTCTTAACCCTTGGGTTGTTCAAAGGTCTAAAATATTTTCTTTGAACTTATGAACATATGCTGAATTTGTGTTGAGGGTAAATATCAGTGAGTTTGGCAGAGAAGTTGTGGATTGAACGTATAACACTGCGGTAACAACCCCAAATGACTCACTTACCAGTAAGTGCTTATTTTTTTCTCCCTTAACAAATGCATTTCAAGTCAAAAGGTCATCATAGGCATTTAGAGACTCAGGCTGGGGGCGCTGCTATTACCTGAATTATTGTTGTTTAGCTTCTAAGTTGTATCATCTATCTTGGCAACCCCATGGACTGCAGCACACCAGGCTTCCTTGTCCTTCACTATCTCCTGGAACTCCTCAAACTTATTTCCAAAGAGTCAGTGACACCATCCCACTATCTCATCCTGTAACCCCTTTCTCCTTCTGCCTTCAATCTTTCCCAGCATCAGAGTCTTTTCCAATGAGTTGGCTCTTTGCATCAGGTGGCCAAAGTACTGGAGCTTCAGCTTCAGCATCAGTCCTTCCAATGAAAATTCAGGGTTGATTTCCTTTAGGATTGACTAGTTTGGTCTCCTGCAGTCCAAGGGACTCTCAAGAGTCTTAAAAGAAGAACTATAAAAGAGGTCTTACTCTTAATGACCTGCATAGCCACCTGAATTATAGTTGGTAACTATGACAGAGGAAGTGAGGTAGCTCTTGAAGATGCCAATTAGATAATTCAGTGTTCAAACCAGATGTACCACCTTTCCTTGCACTTTCAGTTCATAGATCAGAATTAGGTTTAGAACTCCACTCAACTGCCAGGAGCCAGGAGATGTAATCATGTTATTGTGTCCAGGGAATTAATAGAAATGTTCACTGTGTCAAAACTAAAGATACTACAGACTGTGGTAATTAATTCTAATGAAACATGAAGGATCTAAAGAAGTCAAAACAATCATGAAATAGAAGAACTGGTCTGGAGAAGTCATACTGTCAGTATTGGATGTTTAGCATGATGCTAAAGCAATCAAGCCCGTATAGTACTGGCCTAAGGATAGGTATATAGTTCAACAAGATGTAAAGAGAGACCAGAAGTAAATATACATCTAAATGGACAATTGATTGTTAATATAGATATCCTCGAAATTCAATGGAGTTTTGAAAGTCTTTGTAATAAATGGTGCTAAAGTAACTGACTAAATAAGAAGAAAAATCTTAACCTCATAATCTCATAATTGTATATCTCCTAGTATATACATTATTTAATCAAGATGTGTCCTGAACTTACATGTACGAGTTAGAACAGTAATGCTTCTAATAGAAAAATAAAGATAAAAGTAAGTTAGTGTCTTGGAAGCCATGAGAGTGGGAAAGGATTTTGCAATTAATACATGAAAAAGCATAAACCATAAAAAAGGATAAAGTGGAATTTAGACCTAAATTAGAATGAACATTAAAAACTTCTACTCATTAAAGACACTGTTAAGAAATGTGAAAGGGAGAAAATGTGTCCTGTCTCCACATATGACAAAGTTGCTGTATGTAGAATATGTCTAGAACGTCCATAAATCAATAATACAAAGGTAAATATTTCCATTAAAAATTGAGAAAGGCTTGAGTTGACACTTTAATGAAACTAATGAGGGGCTAAGAAGAATGTGAAAAGGTGCTGACATTATTAATCATAACACAAATGCAAATTAATATCGTAGTGGCATGTATTTCCATACCTTTAAGAATGACTAAAATGAAAAAGACTGACAAAAGCAAATATTGGCAAGGATTTGGAGCACCTAGAACTCACACATTACTAATGGGATTGTAAAGTGGACCATCTATTTGGAAAACTGTTTGCAGTTTCTTACAAACTTAAGCATCTGTTTAGGATACAATAACTCTATTTCCAGGTACTTACTCAAGAAAAAAAAATGAAAGCATCTGTCTAAAAAATGACTTGCGCAAGGTCATTTGTAGCAGCTTGTTTATAGTGACCAAGTCAGGAAGAACTCAAATTACTATAAACAGGTGAACAAAGAATGTATAAAACATATTCATGAACAGCACACTATTGAACAATACAATAAATGAACTATTGAAATATGCAAATCATGGATAAGCTTCAAATCATTATTCTGAGCAAAAAGATATCCAGATACCTAAAATAAGGAACATATACTTTATATCTTCATTTAAATTACACTCTGCAATATGTAAAACTAATCTATGGTGAAAGAATATATACATCCATCTATCTATATATATATATATATATATACACACACATATATGTATATGTTACTTTTAGGGCGTAAGAGTTCACCATTTTATTTATGACTTTGTAGATTAAGTTGTTTCTGTATGAAAAAGGCAGAAAACCATTTAGAAGAAGTTATATTTACAGAGAACTTCAATGTGTCACATTTCTTTTTTTAATTTTTATTTTATTGGAGTATAGTTGATTAACAATGTTGGGCTAGTTTCAGCTGTACAGTAAAATGATTCAGTTATACATATACATGAATCTGTTCTTTTTCAAGTTCTTTTTCCATGTCCTGTGTGATACAGTAGGTCCTTGTCAGTTACCTATTTTCAATATGGCAGTGTGTGTAGGTCAATCCCAAACTCCCAGGTAAATTTGCGGAGAAGGCAATGGCACCCCACTCCAGTACTCTTGCCTGGAAAATCCCATGGTTGGAGGAGCCTGGTAGGCTGCAGTCCATGGGGTCTCTAGGAGTCAGACACGACTGAGCGACTTCACTTTCATTTTTCACCTTCATGCATTGGAGAAGGAAATGGCAAGCCACCTCAGTGTTCTTGCCCCGAGAATCCCAGGGACGGGGGAGCCTGGTGGGCTGCCGTCTCTGGGGTCACACAGAGTCGGAAACGACTGAAGTGATTTAGCAGCAGCAGCAGCAGCAGGTAAATTTGAAGTGACTGAAGAATTTGCCTTTGAATAGTTGGCATTTACAATTACAGGTGAGAATATTTTCAAAGACATTGAGAAAACACTAATTCAGTACAATCCAAAGTAGAATCTGCTAAGACCAGTGATGGGAATGTGTGGAGCAGTGAGTACTTTGCAGAAAGATTTGAATTTACTATGTAGCAACACTACAGCTGTGTGTCACATTTCTTCAATGGAAACTTTTTTTGGAAAGAATATTTTTTAAAGTTCTGCTTCAGAAGATGCAGGACATTTCTAGGGTAATGCATAGGTCCTATATCTTGATAAGGATGTTGACTACACAAGCATGCGTATTTGTCAAAAATCAAAGCTCATAGAGTTATACGCTTAAGAACTACAAATATTATATCTATTAAAACACAAGTGCACCCATATGTATACACAATGTGATATCACTACAGTTACCTGAGTAGCTAAAATACAAAATGAGAGAGTATTAAATGTTGGTAATAATGTGAAAAAACTGGAGCTTACTGATATTTGGGATGTTATTTACTACAACCACTTTGGACGATTTCTTCACATATTTGCATCCTCAGTGATAAAAATTATATTTATATGTATAATACAACATAAAGCATCCATAATAACATGTAGATATGAGCAAGAATGTCCCTAGTGGCACTGCTCATGTAGCTAAAAACTTGGAGCTATTTCCATAAAAATTGGAATGGCTAAATAAATTGTAGGCATTATGTATAAGACAATTTTATAATTGAGAATGAACAAACTAAAACTATATGTGAATGAATGCACCTTACAACACAACGTTGAATGAAATAAGTTAAACAAAAAAGAATTCATACAATTTAATTCCACTCTTATTAAATTCAAATACAGGCAAAATGATTCATGGTGGTAGAAGTCAAATTAAGGGCTATTTTTGGTGATATAATGAGTAGCCTGAGCTATGAGAAGGGCTGCATTTGTTAGTATTATTCTGTTTCTTGATCTCTGTGCTAGTTACATGTCAATTCTGTGGAGATTCATTGATTTGTATTTTTATTTGTTATACACTTTTATATATGTATATTATTATTCAGAAATTTTACTTTAAAAACCCTCATATACTATAGCTTTCAAGTGTCCTTTTCCCCCTTCCCCTACTATTTGTAGAACATGTCCAAAAGCTCCTGCAGTTGGCTCTACAAGTGTGTGAAGTTTTAACATATAAGATATAAAGGAAATAAAAATATTGCTTACATAAATTATGGCAGAATCATTTGAAGCTTTGATAACCATTTCTTCCACATGTTTATTGAAATAAAGGATATATTATAAAAAGACTAAAACAAAACATTTCGGGCAGGTTTCAAGTCTAAGATATGGACATCTCTGTGAACCAGAAACTAAATAGAAACAGGATTGTATGTGGGTCTTGAAGCTACAGGCCTGCTGATATCTGTGTCCAGAAGCAAATAATGAACTGCCACAGTTTAACTATTGTGAGTTACAATCAACCAATTTTCTCTGTGTGATTTTGAGAAATGGGGCCATGTTTAATGTTTTAATTCAAAGACTAGGGTGCTGCTTTCTCCATACATGCAAAGAATCTGAAAGAATAGATTTGACCACGAGTAAGGGCTCTACCTTTGTCAAAAGCTGTGATCCTGGAAAGACACCAGGGTACCAGGAAAAGAGTCAGTCGCCTACTGGTTCTATAATTGGATCTACCAAAGCCCTGTGGGACAGTAACACCCAGGTGTAATTATTGGAGCTATTTCTGATCAGGAAACTAGATACCCAGAAAGAGATCATCACAAAACCTTTGGATAAAGTTGGCTATTAAGGGAGGGAGTGACAAAAGCTATCTTTTGCCCAAAATGAGCCTGCAATATACATTTCCACACAAAAAAATGAGGCCCTGCTTCTTCAGGTGGTCAATAAGATCAATACTCTGAATAGTTACTTATTCCCTATACAATTTATTTTATGCAAAGTATCTCAAAGACATTAGGTATTTTGAGCCTGTTTAGAAAGATAAAGGTAAAATTTATTTTTAAAATGTTATAAAACAAAATCAGGTGTAAATGGGGAAAGGTCAGGCATAAAATATTTAGGAATCTTAGATATAAAAATATAGTCACTGAAATGAAAAGTGAGCAGGTGAATACACTGTACAATAAATGCAGTCAGGAGCAGACTATTGAACTAAGAATATTCAGTAATGGGAGGTACAAACTATCGAGTATAATAAGATAGGCTCAAGGATGTATTGTACAGCACAGGGAATACAGTCAATAACTGCATAATAATTGTAAATGGAAAGTTGCCTTTGAAAATTGTATAAAAATAAAATGGAAAAATGTATACACAATATGGCACAGAGAATGAAAAAAATGTAATTAAGAGACCTAGGAAGATTGAGAGATTTCAAAATCCATTTAAAATATTGGCAAAAGAATGTACTGACAACATTTGACGTAATTTTCCAGATTTTTAGATAGTAACTACTTTTTTGATTGAAAATGTGCCCTGAATACAAAGTCAGTTTAATTAATAAAATACAAATGAATGTCCACTCGGTGGAGTGAAATGTTCTGTCGGCAAAGATAAACTATTTTACTATCTATAAAAAAGGTTATTTTATAATAAAAAATATGTAGGACTGATAGAAAGCAACTCCTCATTAATAATAATAGAGGCCAGAAAACAATGGTACAATATTTTAAAATTCAAAGGCAGATTGAGAGTGACGCTTTGAAAGCAAAATAAAGACATTTTTAAATATATAGACATTTATAACACAGAGGTGGCTCAGACGGTAAAGCGTCTGTCTACAATGAGACCTGGGTTGGGAAGATCCCCTGGAGAAGGGAATGGCAATCCACTCCAGGACTATTGCCTGGAAAATCCCATGGACAGAGGAGCCTGGTAGGCTATAGGCCATGGGGACGCAAAGAGTTGGACACGACTGAACGACTTCACTTTCACTTTCTTTCACTAAAGACTATTGAAAGAGAAAAAATGAATATAGGGATATGCAATTGGACTACAACAATATAGTGTATAAGAAATAGACAGAAAAGACAGCCTTCTGAATGGGAGAAAATAACAGCAAATGAAGCAACTGACAAAAAAATAAGTGACCCAATCAAAAAATGGGCCAAAGAACTAAATAGACATTTCTCCAAAGAAGACATACGGATGGCTAACAAACACATGAAAAGATATTCAACATCACTCATTATCAGAGAAATGCAAATCAAAACCACAATGAGGTACCATTTCACACCAGTCAGAATGGCTGCGATCCAAAAGTCTACAAGCAATAAATGCTGGAGAGGGTGTGGAGAAAAGGGAACCCTCTTACACTGTTGGTAGGAATGCAAACTAGTACAGCCACTATGGAGAACAGTGTGGAGATTCCTTAAAAAACTGGAAATAGAACTGCCTTATGACCCAGCAATCCCATTGCTGGCATACACACTGAGGAAATCAGAATTGAAAGAGACACGTGTACCCCAATGTTCATCGCAGCACTGTTTGTAACAGCCAGGATATGGAAGCAACCTAGATGTCCATCAGCAGACGAATGGATAAGAAAGCTGTGGTACAGATACACAATGGAGTATTACTCAGCCATTAAAAAGAATACATTTAAATCCATTCTAATGAGGTGGATGAAACTGGAGCCTATTATACAGAGTGAAGTAAGCCAGAAAGAAAAACACCAATACAGTATACTAACACATATATACGGAATTTAGAAAGATGGTAATGATGACCCTGTATGCGAGACAGCAAAAGAGACACAGATGTATAGAACAGTCTTTTGGACTCTGAAGGAGAGGGAGAGGGTGGGATGATTTGGGAGAATGGCACTGAAACATGTATACTATCAGGTAAGAAACGAATCACCAGTCTATGTTCGATACAGGATACAGGATGCTTGGGGCTGGTGCATGGGGTTGATCCAGAGAGATGATATGGGGTGGGAGGTGGGAGGGGGGTTCAGGATTGGGAACTCATGTACACCCGTGGCTGATTCATGTCAATGTATGGCAAAACCAATACAGTATTGTAAAGCAAAATAAAGTAAAATAAAAAAAAAAAGAAATAGATAAAATATTTTGGTAAATAGAATTAAATATTCAATAAACCAATATTAACATTTTAATGGATTATTTTTAAAATGTTAAAATAAAATTGGGGAAGAGGGCATGACTTAAATGATTCCTCTCATTTATCATTGTACTTAAATTATAAAGAAAGCAATAGTACAAGAAGATTCATATAGAGAAATTGGAAAAATGAGAAAAGTTTCTTTTTAATAACAGAAAATATTATTGTTTATACCAAAACTGTAAGAGAAAATAGAAACTTCAAATCAATGAAATTGTTTATTTCTTGTCTTGATATACAAAATCAAGAGCATTCTAGATCGTCAACGCTGCTGCTAAGTCGCTTCAGTCATGTCCGCCTCTGTGCAACCTCAGAGATGGCAGCCCACCAGGCTCTCCCATCCCTGGGATTGTCCAGGCAAGAACACTGGAGTGGGTTGCCATTTCCTTCTCCAATGCATGCAAGTGAAAAGTGAAAGTGAAGTTGCTCAGTCGTGTCCGACTCCTAGCGACTCGTGGACTGCAGCCTATCAGGCTCCTCCGTCCATGGGGTTTTCCAGGCAAGAGTACTGGAGTGGGCCATTGCCTTCTCTGAGATCATCAATAAAAACCATCTAATGAGTGTAATAAAAGTATATCATTTTAGTCATAGTAGAAGTCAACATTATAATGCACTTAGATATAAAAATGAAGTAAACTAATCTGTGAACAAAACAACACAGAAAAAATATTAGATGTATTGGTATATTATAGTAGCGACTGATGCTTTGCACCTTCCTATTGCATAGTCTTTGCCTGGTAACTTTGTTGTTCCCACCTTTAAAGGAATAGTGTCCACTTTCATACCTGTTTGATTCTCAGCTTGGCCAGGAGAGTTGCTTTGGTGAAGAGGATGAGGCAGAAATGACAGTATGCTGGTCCTAAACCCATGATTTTAGAGGATTTGCACGTTTTTGGTATTCTTTTGAATGTGTGCTTTTGTTATTGTAAGAATATGCTTGTTAGTTCCTGGAAGGAGGATAAGATACATGTCGAGCAGATGCTCCAACTAAAAGAAAGCTGTTCATTATATAAATATACAATAATTTGTTTATCTTTGCATTGTTGATAGACATTTGGGTATGTTCATTTCCTAACCCCTACTCTGGGAACAATGTTTTTTACTATTAGGACTGCAGGTTCTATGAACTTTTGTGTACAAGTTTTCCTGTGGATGTATTTTCAAAGGTATCTTATTTAGATTTTAATTATCATTTCCCTGATGGCTTAGGGTGTTGAGTACATTTTTGTGTAGTTTTTTTGGACATGTATATATAAAGCTTTTGCTTATTTTTTTTACTGGATTTCTTAGCTTCTCTTTAAATAGTTGTAAGCTTTCTCATGTAAGATACACGGATTCTGAATGTTTTCTTACAGTCATTCATTTGCCTTTAAATTTGCATTCATTGTCTTAATGGTTTCTTTCAAAGAGTAAAAAGTATTAGTTTTCATGAAACATACAAATAATTTTCTTTCATAGTTATTTTGTGCATGTATACTTCTTAGAAAGTTTGGCTTCTCCACAGGTTATGATTCTATTGTATATTTTCTTCTAGAAAGTTTATAACTTTTTTTCTACTATGTTTAGGTCCAAACATGTTCTGCTTAGATCATCTCTTCCTGTGCCTCCACTCAAGTTCGCTTCCAGATGGAGAGCTGGAGATACTGTAGGGCTCATATTATTTGTTTCACTTTTCTCAGGGATGGGAGGCTTGTACTGGTTGTTGTTTGTGGGCTATAAGCACATCCGTCAAGTATTTTAACTTTATCCAAAGAGAGTATGCCTAGATCTTGTTACTCCATCATGATTAGAAGTGGAAATCTGCGTTTATTTTTTAACATATCTTTCTCACTTGTATCTGCTTAATAATTATCTAGTTCTTATAAAGCCTTCTTTCCCTCATTGTGAAATATCATAAGAATGACTTATTTTTCTCAAATAATACAGATAGGCGAATAATTGTGTTCTTATTAGTTTTTCTATTACATTCATTGATACATCAAATAATAAAAACAGTGTTCCCTTGGGACACATTTATAAATTACTAAGGAGTATTCATCGACACCCCATGGAGCAACATAGGTCTGTAAATCCCTCTGTTACGTAAGTCTCATCCTTTATTTTTTTTTGTTCCTCTCAATTCACTGTGTGTAACCAGTCACTAGGATTTCTCACTGACTCTGTTCCCCTAATGATAACATTAACTCAAATTATTTCTGTTTTTCTATTGAAATTAGATGAAATTTTAGCACTTTACATTTTTATTCAACTCTAAATCATCCATCCAGATGGCATACCCTATTAATTGTCTTTACATATGGTGTTTAAATTAAACCTCACCAAGAAAAGCAAAAATCCTATACGGTACATGATAATAACAACTGTGCAAATGTAGACAAGACTTTCAGAGGTTAAGTGACTTGCCCAAGTTCACAGAGCACTTCAGTAACTGAGGTAGGATTTATACAAAGGATTCTAATTCCGAGACTTTACTCTTTAACAATTTAAAAGGAAGCTTCCATGTCAAGCATATCTAATTGAAAATGCCTCCTTTGCCATTCAGTAGACATAGGACCCTGAACAAAACAGGTGTGTTTATTAAGTCACAGTTTCCACTCCTGCAAAAGAGACAGTAACATTATTAGCCTTTAGGGTTATTTTCAGGATTAAATAAAATAACATTAATGGAAGTGTCTAGTAGTTCTAGTAGTTTTTTTTTTTTTCCTGGCACACTGTAGGCACTTGATTAAAATACTGTTGTACTGAAAATCTATTTCTCAAGTCTACTTTCCCCTCTTTTTCTCTTTACTCTGAAAGCATGATATCTCTTAAAGAACCAAAGCTGAAACCAAAATCCAACCAACCAACCAACCAACCAAACAAACAAAAAAATAGTACTTGAGATAGTGATGTTGTAAATCTTAGGAGATCGGATGGAGACAGACAAGTAAGCCTGGATATTTATTCCATTCCCTTGTTTCTCCTGGTGGAGCTATCACTATCCTTAGAAATAGCTCCTTAGTGATTTTCTCCTCTGCTCCAGGAACCTCTTAGGAAATTCTTGGTGCCCTGGGTTCCTGCACCATCCCCATCAGTTTCCATTCATAGTCACTCATTTCTAATTAGCCCCTTTGAGGCTTCCACCTGTTTCCTATTAGGTTCAAAACTGACATTTTTTTTTTATTTTTCTTTTCTGAAATTACATTCCTTTCACGATTCAAAGTTTTGAATAAACTTATGTCATGACAATTAATATAATATTCAGATTCCTTACTTGTAAGATTAGAAGTGGTTAAAATTCTAGTTACTAGAATTATTGTGATGACAAAAGATAATGCATACAAAATATGTTTTCCTATTTAAAAGTTAAATTAGTTTCACCTTTTTAGTAAGTCTGACATCTCTTATTAATGATTTATAATTTTGCATGTTTATGTGTGTGCAGCTTACACGTCTGTACATATATACACATATATGCTGCTGCTGCTGCTAAGTCACTTCAGTCGTGTCCGACTCTTTGCGACCCAATATTCATATATACACATATATACTGCTGCTGCTGCTGCTGCTAAGTCACTTCAGTCGTGTCCGACTCTTTGCGACCCAATAGACGGCAGCCCACCTCCCCCGTCCCTGGGATTCTCCAGGCAAGAACACTGGGGTGGGTTGCCATTTCCTTCTCCAATGCATGAAAGTGAAAAGTGAAAGTGAAGTCGCTCAGTCGTGTCCGATATTGTTATACATACATGCTTGTATGCATATACCTATCTAACTATTGAAAGAGAAAGAGAGTACGTGAGAGGATTCCGTGCAGACTCCCAATAACTATCATTAATCAAATTGTTCAGTGCAGTAGTTAACTTTGGAAATTAGTCCTTACTTCTATTCTTAATCAGATAAGAAAAACAAATGCAAGAAAATCATATCATTCCTATATCTTTATTTCAGCATGAAACCATGGAAAATACTGATGATTTATTTTTAAAAAATGAGTTAGCTTAGTGTCTTCAAGCTACCACTTAAGTAATACAAATTAGTTGCACGCTTTTAGCTTTTATTTGATATTATAAAATCTTACCAACATATCCTTTATCATTAAAGCATGCTAGAGGACTCTATTATGATACATTAGAAGTGACTCCGTTGTTTTTTTTTTTTGGTGAAACTCAATTGCCATGGTAAAAGTTTGCTGTCATTTGTAAGAGATGAGCGCCCTCTTCTGGTTCTCCAATAGAACTGTTGCTCAAACACTGGTACCTCCAGCTGATTCCTTTTCTCTTACATTGTTTCCTTTTGCAATCAGAGGTATTTGATGAAATTTTGTGCATTTTGCTCTGTTTTATTCTTTTCCACAGCAGTATAATAGATGGCCACAACTTCTAAACAATTTCCACTTTTTGTTCTGAATCTTATTAATTTTTCTCTAGGGCACAGTATAAAAGATTGTCTTTTTAATGTTTTTATTCTTTAGGTTAGGGAAACATGTTTCAAGTATTAGATTCTGAGCAAGAACCTAATACTTTCTTTCCACTAGTTTGAAAGGGAAAAAAGAAAGAAGATGGCAAAAGAACCAAAGTTTGCTAAATTTAGCAACTTAGGATAGTTTCCATTACTTGGATGATATAACAGGAGAATATTAAGAACTTGCCTTTGCTCTATCTCTGTGACACACACACACACACACACACACACACACACAATCTGATGCTTATTTATTTTTGACCACTGATTTGTTCACCTATTTAACTCTGTATGTTTTTTGTCCATGATAACCCTGAGTACAAATTTCTCCTTTGGCAATTAAAGAAAAATGAAAAAACACAAACAAAAAGCAAACAAAGAAAAACATTAGTTGAGAGAACTGTATTTTTAAAAATAAGGAAACATTTATCTATCTTGTCATTTCTAGAATAGCCACAGACTCCTCAGTCTTTGGAGCCGATCAACAGTCAAGAATCACAGCCAGTTTTGACATGATCAGTATGTGCTGTCAAAACATTGCCAAGTAGGAGTCAGGAATTACAATTTCAGCCAGATAGCTTTTGAACACTAGCAGTCCACATGGGAGGCTCACTTTATTTTAATGTTTAATTAGCAGGTCAAGCCAGAAACAAATGTAATTTGTACCTTTTGCTGTTAGAACCTAGAATTTAGACTGTTACATCAGTAATGTCTGTTTCTATGCAAGTGAAGCGATCTTACAATTCAGCATAGAAAATTTTGTCACATTAGTTCTACCCAACAGAATTATCACTTGTAACAAAGCATCAGATAGTTGTTCATTTTTACTTTTCTCATTGTTCATATAAACAAAATACTAGTGCTAGCCAAACCTCTATAGGCAAGATGGGAGAGAGAGATTTATCTGCTATAGAATTTTAGGCAATATTGGATAAAAATTCAATTTTTAAAAGAATTTATTTATTCTTTTTTTTTTTTTTACTGAAGGATAATTGCTTTACAGGATTTTGTCGTTTTCTGTCAAAGCTCAACATGAATCAGCCACAGGTATACATTTATCCCCTCTTTTTTGAACCTGCCTCCTATCTCCCTCCCTATCTCACTCCTCTAGGTTGATACAGAGACCCTGTTTGAGTTTCCTGAGCCATACAGGAAACTCCCATTGGCTGTCTGTTTTACATATGGTAGTGTAAGTTTCCATGTTATTCTTTCCGTACTTCTCACACTCTCCTCCCCTCTCACCATGTCCATGAGTCTATTCTCTATGTCTCTTTCTCCACTGCTGGTGCTGCTGCTGCTAAGGCGCTTCAGCCGTGTCCGACTCTGTGCGACCCCATAGAGGGCAGCCCACCAAGCTCCCCCGTCCCTGGGATTCTCCAGGCAAGAACACTGGAGTGGGCTGCCATTTCCTTCTCCAAAGCTTGAAAGTGAAAAGTGAAAGTGAAGTTGCTCAGTTGTGTCCGACTCTTAGCGACCCCATGGACTGCAGCCCACCAGGCTCGTCTATCCAGGGGATTTTCCAGGCAAGAGTACTGGAGTGGGGTGCCATCGCTTTCTCCGCTTTCTCCATTGCTGCCCTGTAAATAAATTCTTCACTACCATTTTTCTAGATTCCATATATATGCATTAGAATATGATATTTCTTTTTTTTTTTTCTGACTTACTTCACTTTGTATAATAGGTTCTAGGTTCATCCACCTCTTTAGAACTGACTCAAATGTGTTCCTCTTTATCACTGAGTAATATTTCATTGTGTATATGTACCACAACTTCTCTATCCATTCATCTGTAGATTCATCTGTCAATTAAAAATTCAATTTTTAATTGAAAAATAAGGAAGTACAGTTTTGGTATTTTCCCTCCACCAATATTTTTAGCTATCTGGGTAGAACCAATATTGATGAAACCATTAAATATGATTGATTCTTTCAGAGTAAAGAATTGAGATAATCAGCCTGATCACTCAGATCTAAAGGGAGGAGTTTTCATAAATAGAACAGAATTGGGATTACCTTGTTTTAGTTCCACTGTAAACCTAGATTGTAAATGGGTCTTGTCTTCCTCATTTTATTTAGCAGGAAAAAAAAAGTCCTGGTTTGCTTCAGTTCAGTTCAGTTGCTTAGTTGTGTCTGACTCTTTCTGACCCCATGAATCACAGCACGCCAGGCCTCTCTGTCCATCACCAACTCCCAGAGTCCACCCAAACCCATGTCCATTGAGTCGGTGATGCCATCCAGCCATCTAATCCTCTGTCGTCCCCTTCTCCTCCTGCCCTCAATTTTCCCCAGCAATCGAGGTCTTTTCAAATGAGTCAGCTCTCCGCATCAGGTGGCCAAAGTATTGGAGTTTCAGCTTAGACGTTAAAAAAACTGGCTGTGAGAATCAGAAACAGAAGTGGCAATAGATGGCACTAGAAGATCGTAAGTCTCAGAGGCAACGTGATTTTCATTTTCTCCTTCAATCCCCATAATACACGTGAAAGGAAGACTGTCAGGGAGTTGGGGGACAGAGGGGAGCAGAGGTGGGGCAGGGGGCAATGGTGGGAGAGCCACAGCTGCCTTGGTAAGGATGCTAATCCTCTTGTTTACTTTTCCTGGACAGAATCCTGTAATATGTTGAGGGGCAGGGAGCAAATGGCCGCTGACTACAAAGATTCTGCCCCAGGCACAACATGAACTGTCCTGTTTAGTCCCAAGCAAAAATGGATAAAGGGAGTTCCACCTTGACTTTTATCAGCATTTCCACTGTGTTACTAGCAGCTGCTGCTTTAGAGAAAACTCAGTGAATGTTTGTCATGAAAATAATTATTACCTTTCTTCATAGACAAATCATTCATGATCACTTAAAATACACATTTAAGAAATTATTTTCTCAACACAGCTGACACAAAGACATGAAAGGATTTTTTTTCTTTCTTTCTCTGAAATAGAGTCTAGTCTGCAGCAATGGATTTATTTTATTTATCTTTATTTTGTAAACCCTTCAAGGCTGAGCCCTGCCTGCACAAAACTTGCCCCAGCTTGAGGAGCCCAGAGCATGACTCATGTGTAACAGTGGCAGCTTTTGAAGCACATTCCAGCCCTGCTTTTCCCCACAACTCTCCTAATCCCCTTCACATGAGCAGCCTTTAAAGCCAACAGAAGATGCTTCTGACATTGTTTTTCAAGGTTATAAAAACTACTTCTAGGTCCAGGAGTGGGGAATGATATGTGGATGTTTGGAGAAAAATCAGTGGCATTGTTTCTCCCCCCAGCTAGTTACTGAGAAGGATATATATATATTTTAAGCTCAGAATTCTGTACAAATATATCCAAAGAGGTATTATGTTTTCAATGTTTTATTCTCAATGGCAAGAAACTGTTTACAAATCATCAGTTTCTGAAGATAAATTTTTATTAAATCTGTAATCAGAATATTTTTTAAAATGTTTAATGGCTCAGAGAAATAGTGTAGACTATTTCAGCTTTATTTTCATTTTAATAAGATTGATGTGTTTTATTTTCTCTCTTCCTTTATCAGTGACCAAGGACGGACCTAACATATTAGATCATATGTAACACATGTGATGTTAAAGAATTCACATTACCAGAGACCATTCTTAGATCATTTTCACAGAAATCCTAGATGTGAACTGGAAGCATCCTTCTCTTCCTTCCCATCCTCCTCCCTCCGTGCCTTCCTCTCTCTCTTTTCTTTTTTTTCTTTTTCTCTTTTCCCTCCTCCCTTCTGCTCTTCTCTCCCTGCCTCCCTCCCGTTTCTTTCTTTCCTTCCTTCCTTTTTCTCTTTTTTTCTTGTGTACAGTTCACAAGCATTTTGGATTCTTATTCTGTTCTTGAAGATTTTTCCTCAATGTGTCTTCTAAGCTTCCCAGTTATATCTATATATAGAGAAAACACTCCATGTTTGAGATAAACAATGACATTGGGATGTTTTCTGCCTATTGTCCAAGTTGGTCTATTCAAGGACAAGTGTGTAAGGGTAATATTATATAAGACATCGTAACTGAGATGGATTCACCTTAGCACATCAAATGAAGTTAATTATGCATTAATCTGTGAAGAAATTGGGTGCAACTAAAAACTGATTTATCATTCCTGTGTTAATTTGAGTACTCTGCCTCTGGACTTTCACTGACATAGCAACATTACCTGAGATTCTTTTCACAGATGGATGCAGAGATCGGTTTTCTTATTAATAATTTTTCTAGTCCAATGACTATGGAATTTAAAGTATTGAATCTCAGTTTTTCATGTAATACAATTATGTGGACAGAAGGCTAGATACTGTTTTAACTAGTAGTCATAGAAAAAAATGAGCTGTTCATAAGAGATGTAGAGACATTAGGCTACTTTTGAATGACTAGAGAAAGATAATATGATAATCCTTCTCCTTTATCTATTAAAAAAGTCTAACATTTTCTCTCCCAGGTTTCTCCAGGAAAATCATGCTTTTGTAATGGCAGTAGCCAGGGGCCCCTTACTATCACTTGGTAAATCCTGAGGATTACTTTTCCTTGCATTCAATTAGATTTCCTCTTGCAGTATCTTATGTATTAGAGAGATTTTAAAAAATATTGAGTCATTAATAAAGGAATTTGGAGAAGGCAATGGCACCCCACTCCAGTACTCTTGCCTGGAAAATCCCATGGATGGAGGAGCCTGGTAGGCTGCAGTCCATGGGGTCGCTAAGAGTCAGGCACGACTGATCAACTTCACCTTCACTTTTTACTTTCATGCATTGGAGAAGGAAATGGCAACCCACTCCAGTGTTCTTGCCTGGAGAATCCCAGGGACGGAGGAGCCTGGTGGGCTGCTGTCTATGGGGTCACACAGAGTCGGACACGACTGAAGCGACTTAGCTAGCAGTATTTTGATGTACAGTTTAACATGAGCTTTGTAAGAGGCAAGAATAATGGATCGACAGCTCAACTGAGAGTCAAAGGTGAGGCAGATGATATTAGAGCTCACAAGAGGAAGCAGCCCCTGAATCCCAAGAACTGGAGCCCTGGGGAAGTGACCAGCCGAGCGTCTGCTCCCTGCAGGGCACGTGAATGGAAGGGGCTGTGGTTACTGTTCTCCTATGCTCTGTGCTCCTCCCTGGCCACCGTGATCATGAACCACTGGCCCTGTGTTCATGATAACAGCACCAAGACTGTTATCCAGGTATGACGGGCATCCTCAAGGATTATACTATAGCAAATTAAGCTGTCAGTTTATTTGTATATTGCCTGTCTCTTTCTTCTAAAATACTTAATTTTTGAAGACAAAGGGGCTAACTCAGTTGTGTATCTGGCACCTATATTCGTGTCTGTCACAAATTGACAAATGTCTGTTAAATTAATGAATATGAATCATTTGCCAAAACACCCATGTGTTTCAGCATCTCTATTTTTCCCTCTGAAAACTTTGAGAGAGTTTTGGCTCAGTTCTCCACTGGAGGCTGCTTGGATCTCTATACTACTGTGATCCCAGCTGCAGAGTCGAATACTGGAACCCAATCTACACAGGGACCTGCGGCAATGTTGCTTTTTGCACTCAGTGAGTTCTCATGGAGTGTTTATTTTAAATGCGAACTCTTTTCTCAGCTATTCCCCCAAGTAGCCAGTAGACCCCAAAATATAATGCAATGCGTCTCAATAGACATTTTAAATTTTCTTGTTGCAGTAACGATTCCCCATCGTAGTTTAGAAAGACACAAAACTATTGTGTCTTTTGGAAGTGACCTTATCATATTTCACAATGAAAATGTCACTTACATACAGTGAAATACAAGAGACAGCATTGTCAGTGGATTCATATCTGTTTCTACACTTATTGTTGGGAGATCCTCTATCCATGGGTCAATCATACATTTCTGGACATCTAGGCCTACATTTTCAAGGATATTTCTATAAAGAGAGCAGAGGGCAGAGTTTGTTGTCCTTTCAGTATAATAGAAATAACATCCCTCTTTGGACAAAGAAGGGGCAGTTTTCTTTGCTGACTGTTATGAAAGACTGAAGTTTCATTAATTCAGGATTTCTCAGCTGTGACACCGATCCACCGAGTGCACCAGATCCACCTGAATTCACTATCAGTTGGTTACTGTCGATGTAAAAAGTGTGTCCACATTTTGGAATTTATGTCTTCTTGATTAAATGACCTTTTTATCATTATGAAAGTTCTCTCATCTTTGTATGATTTTATAAAACACTGTATTATAGTATACAGTTCATCTGACATTAATATGGTCACTTTGGCTTTTTTAGAATTAGTGTTTACATTGTATATCACTTGCCCTGTTTTTAAAGTTAAACCCATGTTTTATATATAGGTAGCAAATTGTTTTGATGTCCTTTTTTAAAAAATAAAGTGGGGCAATCTCTGTCTATAATTTGGAATGATTAGTTCATTCAGTTTTGATATGACTGATATTATACCATTTCATGACTTTTTCTATTTTATTTTTTCTTCCATTTTCCTCCTTCTTTTGATAAAAGTATTACATTGTTATTATATTACTTCAAATAGCTTCGTGTTTTAAATTACAAAATAAAGGAAAAAACTATGTTTATCCACAAATTTCCATTTTTAGTGCTCTTTCTTCCTGTTCTTTTCCTTTTGGTTTTCATATGGTATCATGTTTCTTTAGTGTGAAGAGTGTTCTTTAATGTTTCTTGAACTGCAAATTTCTGTCATTCATCCTTTCAGCTTTTTTGTCTGAAAATGTATATATTTTGTCTTCTAATTTGAAAGATATTTTCACTGAATATAAAATTCTTAATAGACTTTTTTAGACAATTTGTGTATATTTTCTTGTCCTTTATCTCATTTGAATTGTCTCTGATGATGTCAGTGGTTATTCTTCTTATTATTATCCTACATATGTGTGTCATTTTTCTTTATATTCTTTTAATATTATTTCCTCTAGCTTTGATTTTCAGTAGTTTAACTGTATTTGTTGGTTTGTTTGTGTTTAACTTTCTGTCTAGTGGACATCTAGTTAAGTAGAAGTCTAAGTTAACATTTTTCAAAATATTTAGAAAATTCTCAACCATTTAAAAATATCATTTATTTTATTCCACTCACTTTTGAGACCACACACCTGTGTGTGTGCTCACACACACATATGAAATTTAGAGGAGTTGGCTTTACCACTTACCAGCTGTGTAACTTTGATCAAGTTTTTAGACTATATGTATCTCAGTTTTCTCATCTTTAAGAGGGGTAAAATGCCAGAACTTAAAATTGTTTAAAATTGAAATTCTAATTAGCATGCTTATATAGTACTTACTAGAGGCCAAGGAGTAGTCAGTTCTTTAAATGTATTAACTCATTTAATTTTTATGACAAATGTTTCTAGTATTAATCCCATTTAATGAATGAGGTAACTTATCCCCAAGACCACCTGCAAGTCGGCTAGTGGCAGAATTATTTGAACTCAGGCATTCTGACTTCAAAAGTCAAGCTCTTATTTATGATACGATGCTTAAGCATGTTTAACACTTCAAACAATGCCTGTCACATTGTCAGTGTGAAATACACTTCAGTTTTTATTATTAAAATATATACATTTGTAATTGACTGCTGGAGCCACTGGATTTATGTGAAGGCAATGGCACCCCACTCCAGTACTCTTGCCTGGAAAATCCCATGGATGGAGGAGCCTGGTAGACTGCAGTCCATGGGGTCGTGAAGAGTCAGACACGACTGAGCAACTTCACTTTCACTTTTCACTTTCATGCATTGGAGAAGGAAATGGCAACCCACTCCAGTGTTCTTGCCTGGAGAATCCCAGGGATGGGGGAGCCTGGTGGGCTGCCGTCTATGGAGTCTCACAGAGTCGGACACGACTGAAGTGACTTAGCAGCAGCAGCAGCAGCTGCTAAGATTCAGGGAAGATTGGAGTGTATAGAATTTGAATGAATTTAGTTAAAGAAATTATATAATCTAGCAAAATATCTCCCCAGTCCCTTGTGGGTCATCAGACCGTAAGAGGGGCCTGCGTGAAGTGCCTTGAAGATTTGTGCCTTGGCAAAAGTCAGCTGGGTGTGCTACTTGTCTGACTGATAGCTATTGACAATCAGTGCACAACTATATTTAGCTAAAAGTTAGTGAAAGAAATGCTGTCTAGAATAGGGATTCAAGAGATCTGCTGAAACTCAGGAGTTTATCACTACAATATCTTAAAGTAAAAACTGATTCTTCTAAGATCACTTCAGTCTTGTCTGACTATCTGCAACCATTTTGACCCTAGCCTGCCAGGTTCCCCTGTCCATGGGATTCTACAGAATTCTACAGTATTCTGCAGGAATACTGGAGTGGGTTGCCATGCCCTCCTTCAGCGGATCTTTCTGACCCAGGGATCAAACTTGTGTCTCTTAGGTCTTCTGCATTGGCAGGCAGGTCTTTACCACTAGCGCCACCTGGGAAAGCCTTTTTCAGGTGAAATGTGGTCATTAAAAATGATCATAATATTGTTAACTCTAACAATTTCTCTCCCTCTCTTCTTTCCTTGATCTTGGAGCTCTTATTTAAAGGGATAAGGATATAGCATTTTGGAAACTTGTGATAAACATGTAAACTGCTTGCAACTAATTTGTTTGCATGATATTTTACTTATGTTGAGGTTTCTCACAACTTATGTGCATTAGATTTGCCTTGGGCTTGTCCTTTTACATGCTTATGTGCTTCAAGAGTATTATACTTTTCATAAAGAGAGCTTTGTGTTTTGTCTACAAGCAAAACAAACTCAAAATCTCAACGTGGGTGTGGTGTGGTAAGTGGTTTCAGCATTTAATTGAAATTTTAGTTTCTAACCTCTCTCTTAATTTGGCCTTCTAAATGACTCTGAGTAATTATATTTTAACATGACTACATTTGGCTTCTTATGTCATGTTTTCCTTTACAGAAATTTGCAGCTCTTTTACTTGTAAAATACGAGAATTTTGATCAAAATGTCATCTTCAGGTTCTCTTTTTGTGAAGTGATTTTGCTTCAGATCTACCATGCTTCACCATCCAGATTATCATCACATTCAGGTTAAATACTGTGTCTTCTGCATCACTATTATTAATCCTCTATATCTTGAGCCATGACAGACAATTGTTTGCATAATTGATAGTTATTTTAGTGCATAACTTTGTTTGAAAGTTCAGTTCAGTTCAGTCACTCAGTCGTGTCCGACTCTGAGACCCCATGAATCGCAGCACGCCAGGCCTCCCTGTCCCTCACCATCTCCCGGAGTTCACTCAGACTCATGTCCATCGAGTCTGTGATGCCATCCAGCCATCTCATCCTCTGTCATCCCCTTCTCCTCCTGCCCCCAATCTCTCCCAGCATCAGAGTCTTTTCCAGTGAGTCAACTGTTCGCATGAGGTGGCCAAAGTACTGGAGTTTCAGCTTCAGCATCATTCCTTCCAAAGAAATCCCAGGGTTGATCTCCTTCAGAATGGACTGATTGGATCTCCTTGCAGTCCAAGGGACCCTCAAGAGTCTTCTCCAACACAACAGTTCAAACGCATCAATTCTTCAGCGCTCAGCCTTCTTCACAGTCCAACTCTCACATCCATACATGACCACTGGAAAAACCATAGCCTTGACTAGACGGACCTTAGTCGGCAAAGTAATGTCTCTGCTTTTGAATATACTATCTAGGTTGGTCATAACTTTCCTTCCAAGGAGTAAGTGTCTTTTAATTTCATGGCTGCAGTCACCATCTACAGTGATTTTGGAGCCCAAAAAAGCCTCACGGAATAATAAGATGAGACCTTTAGAGTCAGCTCATGCTTACTATTCTAGCAACCTATATACCACTCACTTCATATATACTTGTGGTTAAAGAATTATCAGAGAGATCATAAGCTTAATGCATGATTTATGTGGGAGAAAAATTCAGAAGTATTTTGCAAATAAAATTTTATGCTGGTCATGTTTCTTTTTCCTGTGTTATGTTTAAAGAATAAAGATCTTCGAATAATAATCTGCAAAGTAGTGTATAAGAAGAAATAAAAGGGCAGCTTGCGTATACTCAAGTCAGATTTTTTCTGACAAAATTTCCAAATTTACAGGTCTAAAAACTTAGATTATGCTTTCTCACTTTTTTAAAATTCACATAGTGATAAAACTCTTCAAAAGATTTTTCATTCAAATTGTTAAATTGGAAATCACTCTGTTAATACTCTTTTACCCTACTTTAACTCTTATTCATTAATTCATTCATTCATTTTTCAAGAAACACCTACAAATTTACTGTAGAACAATTATTAACAGGTCACTTTGTATAAGATTCTTACCCTTATGGGTCTTTACCAGGATCTTAAATATGCTGCAGATTGCAGTGAATGGTCCACGCCTGCTTTACACCTGCTGAAGTATGGAGTTAGTACACACTAACATGTCTGCTTCTCCCTGTCCCAATTCTCCTTTTGGTAACAGATTTTCTCTCCTCACTATAAGGGTAAAGCTATGATTAAGACTAAACCAATAGTATCTCATCTGTCTATGACTGATTCAAGAAAGTGTATGTGACCAATCCAATCTAATATAAGTCATTCCTTACATCGTTTATAATGAGAGCTGGTGGTGAAGGGCCTCTTTCTCTTTGTTTATGGAGACATATGGAGTAAGTCCAAATGCTGTCTATGGCCAGGTTCCTTGCTCTATGAAAAAGATGGTCCCGAATAAAAGCCAATATTCAAATATGAGGCTGTGGGTAGACAAAGGCTATATCACAGCTGAGTCTGGTTCTCCTTTTGGAAAGTCATTTCTTTCTCTGTTCATCATGATTATTTCAGTCAATATTTCATCAGCTGATTTTCTTCAATTAATTTAAGATTTTGTCACTTGCAATCCAAAAGTTCTGACTAATTAAAGCAAATATATATATGAGTGCATTCAAAGAAAAACAGAAAGTGCATCTTGTATTTTCAAGCACAGCTCTATACATGTGTGAGGAATGTAAAAAGGGAAGGTTTCTTTTTTTTTATTGAAGACATATTTTTTAATTCTCCCCATAACAACATATTCCTTAACATCTCTGTTGACTTAATACTTCAAACATGGCATAAAGATAAAATTTAGTGTCAGTAATATTACATTGTAGCTTGATATTTTTAGAAATTTTTCAAACCTTTGGAAAATATACCTTGACCTTTGTGTTTTCTTTTATTACATGCTTTCTGATTTTTGTTTACCTTTTTACTCATTAGTACCTCCCTAAAGTGTGGGTTTTCATTGCAATCCCAAAGAAAGGCAATGCCAAAGAATGCTCAAACTACCGCACAATTGCACTCATCTCACACGCTAGTAAAGTAATGCTCAAAATTCTCCAAGACAGGCTTCAGCAGTATGTGCACCGTGAACTTCCAGATATTCAAGCTGGTTTTGGAAAAGGCAGAGGAACCAGAGATCAAATTGCCAACATCTGATGGATCATCAAAAAAGCAAGAGAGTTCCAGAAAAACATCTATTTCTGCTTTATTGACTATGCCAAAGCCTTTGACTGTGTGGATCACAATAAACTGTGGAAAATTCTGAAAGAGATGGGAATACCAGACCACCTAACCTGCCTCTTGAGAAACCTATATGCAGGTCAGGAAGCAACAGTTAGAACTGGACATGGAACAACAGACTGGTTCCAAATAGGAAAAGGAGTATGTCAAGGCTGTATATTGTCACCCTGCTTATTTAACTTCTATGCAGAGTACATCATGAGAAATGCTGGACTGGAAGAAGCACAAGCTGGAATCAAGATTGCTGGGAGAAATATCAGTAACCTCAGATATGCAGATGACACCATCCTTACGGCAGAGAGTGAAAAGGAACGAAAAAGCCTCTTGAGGAAAGTGAAAGAGGAGAGTGAAAAGGTTGGCTTAAAGCTCAACATTCAGAAAACGAAGATCATGGCATCTGGTCCCATCACTTCATGGGAAATGGGGAAACAGTAGAAACAGTGTCAGACTTTATCACTTTATCACTTTATCACTGCAGACACTATCACTGCAGATGGTGATTGCAGCCATGAAATTAAAAGATGCTTACTCCTTGGAAGGAAAGTTATGACCAACCTAGATAGCATATTCAAAAGCAGAGACATTACTTTGCCAACAAATGTCTGTCTAGTCAAGCCTATGTTTTTCTGGTGGTCATGAATGGATGTGAGAGTTGGACTGTGAAGAAAGCTGAGCACTGGAGAATTGATGCTTTTGAACTGTGGTGTTGGAGAAGACTCTTGAGAGACCCTTGGACTGCAAGGAGATCCAACCAGTTCATTCTAAAGGAGATCAGTCCTGGGTGTTCTTTGGAAGGAATGATGCTGAAGCTGAAATTCCAGTACTTTGGCCACCTCATGCGAAGAGTTGACTCATTGGAAAAGACTCTGATGCTGGGAGAGATTGGGGGCAGGAGGAGAAGGGGATGACAGAGGATGAGATGGCTGGATGGCATCACCAACTCAAAGGACGTGAGTTTGAGTGAACTCTGGGAGTTGGTGATGGACAGAGAGACCTGGCATGCTGCAATTCATGGGGTCGCAATGAGTCAGACACGACTGAGTGACTGAACTGAAAGTGTGGGTAGACACTAGAAAGAGATATGTCTCTTTTGGTTCTTTAGTTACTTACTATAAATTCCAATAAAAGATTTGGAGCATGAGGGCCTTGGATCCAAGGAATGTTTGTGAATAACTGGGTATTTCTACTCTTTATGAACTTGATTACTATTGGAAATGGAGGGCAGGCAGAAATTTAGGATTGTGGATTGTAATGGGAGATTTTCCTACTCCCAGAATATTCAGTGCCTTCATAGAAGAATGCAATAGGGCCACTATAACAAAATACCACAGACTGGGTGGTTTAACCTGAAGAAAGTGATCTTGTCACAGTGCTGGAGGCTAGATGTCTGAGATCAAGGTGTCTGAAGGGTTGTTTCTTCAGAAGCCTTTCTACAAGGCTTCTTACTGTGTCCTCACAGGGTATCTTCTCTGGAGATTAGGGCTCCCTGATGATTTCACTCAACCCTAATTACCTCTTTAAAGACCTCATCTCCAAATACAGATACATTCTGAGGTAATGAGGTTAGAACTTCAACATATGAATTTGGGAGGATACAATTCAGCCCAAAGCATAGCATAACGCAGCTGCAGGTCTCAGATCTAATGTCATCTCTTCAGAAAGGCACTTTCACTTGATTTTCTATCAGAGCACCCTGTGTTAATTTCCCAACAGTACTGACATTGTCTTTTGTATTTATCTGATTGCTTATTTATTCTGTCTCCTTTATAAGAGGAGAGAGATCCCATGGAACTGATGCTCTGCTCTATGCTCAGCATCTAGATCAATGATTGGATATAGTGGGCATTCGATAAATAACTATGAAATAAATCGCATTACATTAAGACAATTCAAAATACTTTTACTTCAGAAATAATATTTTAACAAAATAATTCCTGTTTCAAGTATCAATAAATTGTGTTATATATAATATATATTTAAAAGTTTTTTCAAATATTTATATCCGAGTTTATAAAAGTCTTTAAAAGTGTTCTAGGAAAATTTTGAAATATAGATAGGAAGGAAAACATATTAAAAGTAGTAACTGCTACTGCTACTGCTAAGTCACTTCAGTCATGTCCGACTCTGTGTGACCCGATAGACGGCAGCCCACCAGGCTCCCCCATCCCTGGGATTCTTCAGGCAAGAACACTGGAGTGGGTTGCCATTTCCTTCTCCAATGCATGAAAGTGAAAAGTGAAAGTGAAGTTGCTCAGTCATGTCCGACCCTCAGTGACCCCATGGACTGCAGCCTTCCAGGCTCCTCCATCCATGGGATTTTCCAGGCAAGAGTACTGGAGTGGGGTGCCATTGCCTTCCATGTACTAATTCTGATAATTTTAGTATGTGTGTGTTAGTAAGTAACTTTAACAGGAAGTTTGCATTTGACTTTGCAGCAGACCACAGGGCTTAATTGAAATTTATAAAAAAACACATTTTTCTTGGTAAAAAAAGAAAGAAAAATAAAATTTAGTCATTGCCCTTAGGCTCTATTTTTAAAAATTGTCTTCCTAAGCATAGCATGAATTTTACTCACAGGAATTTTAGAACCATATAAAAGAGAAATTTTCTGAAAACGGACACCCATGAAAGAATTGTTGAAGAGCAGGCAGAAGGCATGACTTCCCTGAACTATTGTACCTTTGATTGGTCCCACTGTTTCCAATATTACAAATTTGAAAAGATGAGGAGTAAAAATTGAATTCAAGAGATTGACCCACAGCAACCTAAACACCAGGTGTGGAACTAGAATTGGTATCCAGATTGAAGCTGAAATTCCTCAATCATGTTATCGTCCCTGTACTCCTGTGCTCATGAACACGGAGGGCAGCACTCTGAACTGGGAGAATAGGAGACAGTATCTTGAATATCACCACAAATTTTTGTCAAAGTATTTTTCTGAAACTCAAACTCTGTGTTGTTTAGGGCCTGGGGTTAAAGTGAGTAGCTTCATGCTTTGCTTTCTCTGTCTTGTAAGATACCACTTACTCTCTGCCTCAATCTACCCCTTAAGCCCACTCAAGAGACCTGTCTTTGTCAGGAATCTTTTGCATCTAGTGGCAGAAACCCAACTCAAAATGGCTGAAGTGAAAGGGAATATAATTAGATTACTTAATGTGTTTTTTTTAAAAATTTCAGTTAAGCCCTGTGGTCTGCTGCAAAGTCAAATGCAAACTTCCTGTTGAAGTTACTTACTAACATACACATACTAAAATTATCAGAATTAGTACATGGAAGGCAATGGCACCCCACTCCAGTACTCTTGCCTGGAAAATCCCATGGATGGAGGATTACTTAATTAGATTACCTAATAAGAATAACTAAAACCAGCAGTTCAAATGATATAATTAGGACCTGCTCTCTGTCTCGTAACTCTGCTCCTTTCTCTGTGGTGAATATTCCAAGGCTCTAACAAGGAGTTCCAGTTTTGTGTCATCATTCTGCTTGTACTTTCGGTGAGAAGAAAGTTTTTTTCTTCCAGTATTTCCACACACGATGTGTGGAATTAGATCTCCTCGTCTGGGGTTAGCAGCATGACCTTCCTTGCACCTATCTCTCTGTAATGTATGCCCAGCCCTACAAGAAGCTCATGAACTGAGAGTGGGGTAAGGTAGGTTCCAAATGGAAAACCATCGTGCTGTCACCATAAACAGCAGAAAAGGATGTCAGGCAGTTCATACAAACAGGTGTCCCCTAAAAGGTTATGGTAAACATTGAGTGTTTACTCAAAATGGTAAACATTGAGTGTATGGTGAACCTGACATGAAATTTTAAAATGAGCTGTACTACAACACTAATCTTTTTGTAACCATGGCCTATTAATTTCCATAGTTTGTCTCTGTATTGTCCGTTGTCCTGCATGAGAGTTGTCTGTAATTTTGACTTTCTATGTTAAGAGGATCTTGAAGGCAGTAACGATAGCTTCTTCACCAACACCATTCCTCCAATGTCTAGCATCATTAGAATTCAATGCATATTCAGTAAGAGCTAAAATTGTGAAAATAGACATACAATATGAAGTTCAAGTCAATCAGTTTCTACCTTGTTAACAAGTAATGTTGCATTTGGATCAGTTCCTTCTTTTTGAAAGATTTTTAAAAAATAAATTATGAGAATACATAATGTTATACTGTCTTTTGTTGGGATATTCTAAAGCAATATCATGGGTGATGTAATGCATATTTTAGGGGAACTAAGAGATAATGGACACAAATATCTGAAAATACTTGGTCCTTGAATGTAGAGAATGCCCTCTGTATGAAAATTGTGATGCCTTTTGATTTACAGCTATGAATAAATTGGGCTTCCCTGGTGGCTCAGCTGGTAAAGAATCCACCTGCAGTGCAGGAGACCTATGTTTGATCCCTGGGTTGGGACGATCTCCCCTTAAGAAGGGAATGGCTACCCACTCCAGTTCTGGCCTAGAGAATCCCAATGGGATCACAAAGAGTTGGACATGACTGAGCGACTTTCACTTCACTTCATGAATAAATTAACAATACCCACTAATTGCACCTTTGTTTTCTGTTCTTGCCTCAAAAGCTTCATGAAACCCTCTCCTTAACATAACAAGAAAATCTTATAGTAACAAGCTATATGGGTGTTTGAGAGTTTTGCTTAAAATTTATCCTGTTATTAATATTGGGACTATCTCAGTTTTCTTTAAAAATATGTGGATTGTTACACTTAAGTTTATCACATACCTAAGTTCTCCCAACAGCTTCTATTCTGTGTAGTTAGAACTGCTTGTTAATAGTTTTCATTTACTTATTAAAAATGCTTATCAAGTGCCTACTGTCCATAGCTCTGGATATACCAGCAGAAATGTGACCTAGTCGCTAGGTCACTAGGATTGTTAACCTGCATTAGAGTGAGAGCCGTGTAAATATAGTGCTATGTTACAGGATCTTTTCCTCACACCATTCCAAATCCAACACACTAAATAATAAAACATCATACCAAGCATCGGGAGATAGTAAAACTTATTGGAGGCAGACCTTGTTTAGAGGCAGCAAAAAGAAGAAGAGAAACAAAGAACTTGGCAAAATAATAGTTCAATCATCACTTATTTCCCTGGAACATTGATGAAAAGTTAATCCCAATAGGAAAATTTAAAAGTATAATCAACGTTCAGTATATATCTATATAGTTTATCATAACCTGGGTCATGCATTTCCTTTCCTTTCCATTAGAACTACATCAAGGAACCGACAGAAGAGAAGAACCATTCTAATCTCAGTGGTTGAGGACCACTTCTCTAACTCTCACCCTTTCCTGACTCTCTACTGTAGAAATTAACCCATTTTCTATCAGTGTGTTCCTGGGTGAGGAATTATAGACACTAAAGATGAAATGCTCAACTTATTCATCTCAGCGTTTATTCACATTCCTAGGTTGTGTGACAAGGGAATGATACTGGGCAAGAGAACATTTGCAGTAACTTGGCTTCTTCTTGCAGAGAAGAATTATCTAATAATCAACTAGATCTTTTTCTTTTTGGATGCAGCACATCCAGTTTTCTTTGGACATCTCACTGTTCTCCATTGGAGAGGAGTAATAGGGCAGTTTCATCAAGGAATTACATCTTCCCCCTGGTGAAAAGGTGGGCACCTGACCCAACCAAGGTCAAATACACAAGTTCTAGAATTTAAAAATATGTAGAAGGTGATTCAAGGTCTGAAAATAGTCAAAGATAGATCATTTTGATGATAACACTTTGAGAAAAGAAAACTGTGTATTAGTTTCTGGTACTTGTCTGTTACAAAATGTTTTGACCCCGTACTTTCAGAAACTTGATGTTTCAGGTTCTTTGGGCCATCCCTGTCATTCATACATGAAATTGTCCAAAGAGAGTTTCTGATGACTGCAACTCATTCTGCTAATTTTCCTTTCCTCCCTTAACTCATGCTTTAAGTTTTAGTGCAAATGATGACATCCATAAACACTCCTTAACACTGGCTTTCCCAAGAAGAATGTATTATTGCCCAAACCTCTTGCTGTTATATCATTTGTTAACAGTCCTCCCTTGTAACTTTCTTGCTATATAATTGTGGCTGGTTGAATACATGACTATTGCTGGATGGTGAGTTCTTTTCAGGATAGTTAATATATCCTTGCAATTTTTGTAACCTCGATATATCTTATAGAGCTGTGATTGTAGTGAAAAAAAGACATAAAGTTTTTATATATACATCACAAATATGTATTTGTTATTTATATTTAAACAAATATATGTATTAAATATATTTTAAACAAATATATATATTAAATATATATTTGTTTGTTTACATGCATATGTAAATAGGGTGTCTCCAGTGACAGATGGCTATTTTCCCAGACTGTTCCTTAAATTGAAATCAGGAACTAATCTGAAGTAAATATATCTTACTTTTTTCACTATTATGAGCAGCATTTCAGTTTGCATTTGTGAAGCTATGTGGGTTACCTGAATATACACAACTATAAAGTCTGAAAAATAAGTAAGCATTGACTTAGGAAAGTGAGGAAGATGTTTATGGAATATTTAGTTTCCAGAATAGGTAGCTAGTATTTTTCAGATGTCAAAGAATAAAGTATGAGGCTTCAGCTGGCCTCATTCTATCTTGTGATATCTTGTTTATAAATTATACCCTGACTACTTCCAGAACATGAATTTTGAAGTTCCTTAAAATAAAAACATATCTAATAGGATCTAATACAGCTAAAAGAAGAAAATCACATATCTTTAAACTTTGGAAAATAGTTTCTCCAATAATCAAAGTTTGAACTTCTTGCATCAACAAAAATGGAAATGTGATAGTTTGTAAGGTTTCATCTGCTTAAAGAAAACATATAGTTAATTAATTTATGAATGTTTGGCCTTAAATTCTTTGTATTTATGTATAAGTGTATAATTATTGAGCAAATATATTAAAAGCAATTTAATGTTTATATAGAAATGATTCTCTAAGTTCAGTATATATACGTTGGATTTTGGCAGTAGTTGCTTGAGATCTCAGCCCAGATTCTTTTCACTTGGCCTGACAGCACTCATCCCACAGGTGCTGTGAGTTCAAAGAACTTCTAACTTCAGAGAAATGTCCTTGGTCTGGGTACGCTGGAGAGATTCCACCCATGTCCCTCTCAGTGTCTGACATACCTGCAGCACAATGGATAGGAAAGCCCAGCCCCTTTTCCTTGAGGCAGGTCCATTCCATGACCTAACTGCAGTGCATCTTCCAGAACTCCTGCTCACCACGGTGGATCAGGCCCAGCCCAGACTTTATGGGAGATGCATCCTCACTCAGCCCTCTCCCTGTCCCTGTTCTACATGATCCTTCAGAGGATTTTTCCTTCTAAAAGTGTGTTCAGTAAATTACCCGCTCCTGGGTCCCTGTCTTAGACATGGCCTCTGGAGAACCCGATTTAGGACCATTTAGGCTAAATGCTATATTATATGTTTTTAAGTCGAGTCCTGCTTAAAGTGCAAAGTTCTAAAGCCGGTGCTGCCATCACCACGGTTTTGCGCCCCCAGGTGGACTAAAACAGCACATTCCAACAAGCTTGGTAGCTGGTATGTAACTAACTGCTGCCTAACAGTCTCTTAGAATCAAAGGTAATTTCTGAGTAGTCATAAAAATCATATTTAAAGGTATAATTTTCACCCTCTCTTGTACTGAGTGCTTCTTTTTTAATAGAATGCAAATTGGGTTATTCGGTTTGAAGGCCATTAAAAAAAAACTATATGCTTTTATGAGAAAATGACATGTAATTTTATCAAACTCTTTACCTACTTTTATAGTACAGCTAGCACTCACTATAACTCACTGTGCAAACCAAGTTAAGAAGTTTCTAATATTTGCAAATATTTTTTCACTCAGATTTGGCAAAATCCTCTAGTCACAGATGTTTAGAAACTTAGTCTTAACCTAGGTTGCTATCATTTTTTTCTTTGTAATACTAATGCTTCTAGGGGAAATATATATATATGTAAGTGTTTTTTTGAGGTCCAGATTCAAATGTGTTATACATTTGACTAAAATCTTTTTTGTGTTAAAATACTGATTTTACTTTTGCAATTTTGGACATGGCTTTGTTGCATCCCTCCCCTGCTTGCACAATCTGGTGGTTGTATGTTCTGTTCTCAACTGCACTGCAAGAATTTGTCTGGTCCTATGTGCAGAACTAAGCCTCGTCATAGCCTTCTCTGCTTCCTTCTAGGGATGGGCACAGTGTTTGCGTCTCGAAACTGTCTAATAGCTGCCCACTTGCTCGAAATATCCTTATCTCTTAATGGACTCCATCTTAGAAACGCAGTCAGTATGTCAGAGCTTCATTGACCCTCACTAGCCTTATGGTCCATCCCGTTTAGGGTGGCCTGTAGCCTCAAGGCCAATGTTAACTACTCCAGCCCTGATGACTCTTCAATCTCTCTGTCTCTGGGCCTCAGATCTCCCTCTCTGTACACTGGAAAGGACTAATTACTTTGCCTTCACAAGGGTACTTTTGGAAGGACTATGCACCTGGAAGCCATAAGCATCTTTCTTCAAGATTCATTTTTTGTCTTTTTATCCCAACAACTCAAAAAAAGAGAGAAACAATAAAGTTGAGGCTCATATTCAAGCTTTGAGTAAGTTATTAGAACATTTCTTTTTAATGTGTGTTTAGTTATCAATTACTATAAATAGAAACAATAATAGTGATAAGCACCAGGCTAGGCACAAAGATAGGATGATGTACATAAAAATTCTCCTCCCTTTAAAAGTTTAATTTAAATGAGTAGGTTTATATTAAATACTCATAAACATTTATAAAATAACACAGTGTTTAATGTGGGTAAGGAAGAGGACATTCAACTACTGATTGAAAATCGGGATAGTTTTACAGAGAAAGAGACATGAATTGCATCTTGAAGGACAAGAATGCTTTTTATCAAAGAGGTAAACAAATGTCGACAAGAAATTCAAAGTAGGGATTGATATTTTCAAAGGCACAGAAGAATAAGAAAACATGACGGACTGGATAAAACCTATGGATCTGGAGTGGGTTGCCATTTCCTGCTCCAGGGAATCTTCCCGATGAGTGGTAGGCAACTGTTGTGCAAGTGTTCAATTCAGAAAGCATCAAAATATTTAAGAGCTACATTTCTTTTTCAATTCAAACTGAAAATACTTTTGAGTCTGGGTGGGGGTAGTGTATTTGTGAATTAGTAGTACAAAACAGCTTTCCTACCTTTGATACTTTATGTTTGCATCATGCTTAAAGAACCTCAAAATGTATCCATACACATAATTTCACCTTATTCTCAGAACTACTCCAAGACAGGTGTTGTCATCATCTCTAACAGAAGAAGTGAGGCTCACAGAGATGAAATATTTTACCCAAGGTCATAGACTGATTTAATGACATAATATATGTATGTCAAGAGGAGTGCAAAGTGTTGGGAAACATGTAAGATATAGGCAATTGCTCTCAATCAGTCTGGCGCCTCCTTTCATATTTTAGATTGCCCAGTAGCCTCAAAGCCAATAAAAGCCACACTCTAACCAGGGTGACTCTTCAACCGGCAACCCAGAGCAGCAGCATTGTCACTGGCTCCCACAGTGGAAGCACTCCTGGTCCTCCGTGCTATACTGCACTAAACCGGATGGATTCCAGCTTCACCGTCCAGCGACTCTGCCCCAGAGGTTTTGAAGTGCAGCTCTGCTCTTCCCACGAGGCTGCCCCTCCGCCATTCCTCACTTTCCACCACTGTGGTCAGATGCTCTTCCTTGGAGTAAGATTTTTTTTTTAAAGCCTTCTTTTTGAGTCCAGGATATTTGCTGTGAAGACTTTCTCTACCTAGTCTCATGCCTAGGACTAGTTAGGAAGACAGGCTGGATGCCTTAGACTTCAGCAGAAGGTTGCCTGCATTCTTTCAGGTGATGAACAGGGACACTGGAAGTCCCGCATTTCTGTTTTAGGAAGATAACTCTGGTGGTTGTTATCTTTTCTGCCTCAGTACTCCATTCGCTAAAAATAAAACGTCCATTGGTTTAATTTTTTTATTTCAGGCACAGTCCAAGACATATTTGAAGTTGGCTCCTCTTATAAAATATTTCTCCTTTAAATATGTAAATGTCAATAGAGGGACACATTCTCCTGGGGGATTCTATCTCCTCCTGCCTCTCCTCTCAGTGGGCATGCTGTGGTGGCTGCAGAAGCCTGAAGAAACTCAAGCCCATTGCAATCAAACAATAAAGATCTGCAAAGAGTTCAATGCTATTTAATGAATGAATAGATTTATTAACTTATATAGCTGAAACATGAATTGTTTGTGAATGAAATCTATAGAGAAAAATGGGAATAGGAGGCAGCGTGTAAAGAATCTCGTGAAGAAAGATCTTGACAGCAACAAAATAAAACAGTTTCAGGACTGGTATTAACGGGGTGACTTGAGTATTAATTAGGCAATTTGAGTATTAATTAGATAATTTGTTTCTGCTGCAGAATTCTATGAACTAGAAATGAACCTATAAGGCTGGTTGTGTGCATGTGTGTGTGTGTGTGAGAGAGAGAGAGGCAGAGAATGATCCTGGGAATGGTGCCAAATCGAAGTCCCCAGAAAACTAAAGTCCTCAATTTACCTGGAGAACGGTTTCCATTGTGTTAGCAGAAGCCTTAGCAATAGCCTCAGTGAATTATATTCAGGATGACCTAATGCAGATATCCTCAAGGCTGGAGTGTCCTATTCTGCCCTTCATACTGAAAAGAGAGTTAGTCACTACTGCTTCAAAGAAAGTCTGCTTAAAATCCCCTATTACAGGGATATGTCATTTCCACAGATTGCTACAATTTGGGAAGATCACTGGAAGTAGACTCAGTCAAATTTACAAGGGCCAAGAACTCTCAGATGTGAATTTTAGCAACATTTATTCAATTTGGTTGACATTGGCTAACAGAATAAGTCTTTTCCAAAACAAAGATTTAAGAATCTTGTCTTTCTCTCTAGAAACCAAATTGAAATGCTAAGGCATCTACTATGAACTACCAACACTCTGGTTTAGTTTGCTCATTCTTTAAGAAATAATTTTATTTTTTATCATTTTACGTGGGCTTCCCTCATAGCTCAGCTGGTAAAGAATCCGCCTGTAATGCATGAGACCCCAGTTCGATTCCTGAGGTGGGAAGATCCCCTGGAGGAGGGAGAGGCTACCCACTCCAGTATTCTTGGGCTTCCGTTGTGGCTCATCTGATAAAGAATCCTCCTGCAATGCAGGAGATTTGGATTCGATCCCTGGGTTGGAAAGATTCCCTGGAGAAGGGAAAGGCTACCCACTCCAGTATTCTGGCCTGGAGAATTCCATGGACTGTCACAAAGAGTTTGATATAAACTATTAAACACTCTAGCTTGGTTTACTCATTCTTTAAGAAAAAAATTTATTTTTTATCACTTTACTAGTTAACACCTGCCCATCTAGAATATTCATTCTGTGGGGGTAAAAAAGTTGTCATGTATCTTGCTGCATCCTTAATGTTTAAAATGCTGCCTTCTCCATAACAGATCTTCAATATGTAATATATACATAAATGAAGATCTTCAATATGTAATAAATACATAAATGAAGCAATCACTGTGGTTGCATTCATGTTGTAGCTCCTCACCTCAGTTAGAAAGGTTTAAAATTACGAAGTTAAATTACTGTGACCAAAAGTATTTAAAATGAAAGACTACAGATAAATGTAGGTAAGGAATAAAACAATAACCTTCTTAAGCCTGAAATACCACCTAGGTGGCTTTAGCTGAATTTGGATGAAAAAGGTTGCCTACTTCCCACTTGCCAGCAGATGGCCTAATTATTCCATTGTTCACCGGGCATGGAACCTATTCCGCATAAAGAAAACCAATTGATGGGGACTACTAACTTTCCTCTTGATATTTTTTAAAGCAGAGATAATGTTTTAGTATGTTTTCCATTATTTTTTGCTGGATTAAAAATTGATTAGAGATGCTGATTTTAATATAGCCTGTCTAATCAATAAGGGAAGCATATACTGCTGTTTATATGCACCAAATCACCTAGGAAGATCTATAGAGGTGACGTATTCATATCATTGCCTCAGGGATAAATTGATTCATCAGCCTCCAAGAGTACAGCAAGGCTCTTTATTTTCCTCTGGACGGTCTTTATAAGTCTTTCAACATATATTCCATTTAGACAACTTCAACAACTTTGAAGATCAATGTAAATGAACTGTTGATCTTCAATCTCAGTTTACCTGTAATAAACTTACTTTCTCAGAGTTCTGAGGTTATTTACAGAGTATATAATTTGTTTATAAGGGAATGTGTTATTTCATCTAAAAAGTATATTGAACTTTTTCTTTAAGAGTAAAGATAAAAAATATACTATGCTTGAAGAAAAAGAGAGCAAGAGATAGAAGAGAATTTTATAAATTAATATAATGTCTCATTTGATCACTGGTGCAATGGACATGAACTTGGGCAAACTCTGGGAGATGGTGAGGGACAGGGAGGCCTGGTGTGCGGCAGTCCATGGGGTTGCAAGGAGTCAGGCACAACTGGGTAACTGAACAGAGCTCATTTGATATTTTAGTTTATTAACTCTACCAATCTAAAAACACATTATTCCATTATTTTCTTTTAAATATTACCTATCTTGTCAGTCATCTAAGTATTAAATACCTTCCCCTACTTGAAGGTAAGCACTGTGAGGTTAGGGGCTTTGTCTCTCTCAATACTGTTTATATACTGACACCCACAACAGTGCTTTGTATATGGAAATAATTAATTTTAATATTTATGAAACGAAGAGATTTGATTCTGAGCACATTTTCCAGGGTAAACCAATAGGAAAAGGCAATGAAATTTGGCATAGCGATTAGAAGTCTCAATCTTGGGCCACTCAGAAATTTAAAATAATCTGGCAAATTATTTTTCAAACACTTTCCACATCCTATCTGCTTGTACCTCACACCAGGTAGCTCACTTTCTTCAAGGTATTATTTGTTGGATCAGTTATTTAAGAAAAAGAGTCTTATTGCAGAAAACCAATTAGCTGCCCACAATCCTAAAATTTTCGTCTCAAAAATAAATAAAGAAAAGAATAGAGAAAATCCCACAAGTAACATAATGGTGTTTTTCTGTGCACATGAAATCAGGAATAAAGTCATGGTGTCTGTTTTATCATTATAATTTATAAATATCTTAAGTCCATTTGCACCTAACACTACATACTAAAAATATTTCAGAGAAAATGAAAAGGAGATGAAGAGGTGAGTTAACCATTTTTATCCTTGTGACTTCATTTTCTTTCATTAGTGGCTTCACCAGGATTTTGAAAGAAGAAAAACAGGCCTACTATCCCCATCATGACATCTGTCTGATTAGTATATTTGACATTGTATAGATGTTGTCTTAGAAAAGAAACTCATTTTTATTTTCTGGTGGAACTGTTATTTTTGTTTGTTTGTTTTGGTAGTTTACCATTTTGTTTTATTTTTTGTTAAACAAATCATTGGAAGATTATTTCTTGTTAAACATGAATGAATGAGTTATTATTATGTCATTTTTAATCCATATGTTTGAAATAAAAATAGTCTCATGGAAAGAGTATGCTATCACTAGTGAAAGTAAAAGTGAAAGTTGTTCAGTCATATCTGACTCTTTGTGACTCCATGGACTATACAGTCCATGAAATTCTTCAGGTCAGAATACTGCAGTGGGTAGCTGTTCCTTTCCCCGGGGAATTTTCCCAACCCAGGGATTGAACCCAGGTCTCCTACATTGCAGGTGGATTCTTTACCAGCTGAGCCACACGGGAAGCCCCTTCAAATCTGATTTCACTGATATAAATTTTAATTAGTAATCAGAGGGTTTAAAACAATTTTAAAAACCTAGATTTCTCAATAGAAAACTCAAAAGTCTCCAAAGATTCTGGAAAGATGTTTGGTGTTACCATGCTGATTTTTTTTTAATATAAAATCTGTGATTTAAGTTTAGAGTTGTATCTTCTTTAACCAGTATTTTGAGTGTATAATCAAGAAGGTGTCTATGCAGTTTTATTCGTTTAAAATTTTTTTTCTTAGGAATTTTTCTCAAATGTGCCCTAGAGGCTGTGGACATTAGTACCAGTAAACAGAAATGTTATTACTTTCATCTTCTTACTTTTTGGATTCTGATTGCTTTCAGGATTTCATACCTATGCTCTATTCACCTGCTGTCAACAAAGAAAAATTGATTTAGATACTTTACAATGGATCTTATTATTTTATCTAAATTTCCTTATTTTTAAAATAATTAAAAAGTAATGATAAAATACAATTTGTATAATTTTTTAATATAAAAGAGGTGTTTAGATTGTGAATTCCATGTTGTATGCCTTTACTTACTCACTGATTATATGTTATATTCTACATGCTTTTTTTGTGTGTAAATATATATTAGTATATATAATATGTATATATTGTTAATATATATAAAATTGATCAATCAGGAAAGGGGTACAACATGGGGTTTGTACAGTCTTTCTAAAATATACATAGTGAATATATATTAGATATAATATTTTATAGGACACATATTAGTGTAAATATTTTACATTCATATATGTGTGTATATGTAAACTATATCCATCTATCCTTCTTTCTATTCATACAAGAGAAAAGCATAGGTTGTCTCAGGTGAGGGGCAGCTGTGCCATACTGGTGTTGGGGTCTCCACCAGGATGCTCCAACCCATGATACTTTGCTCCACTGAACCATGGTGTCTCTTCATTCACCAACCACACTTAACTATATCTTCTTGGAGGGGAAGAATGTGCCTGACGCTGGCTTTGTCATGCCTGTGTGGCAGCTGTGAAGTCACAAAAAACAAAGCCATGTTCCAACTGGACCCTGCTACCCTTTCCTTCTTTGAAAAGTGACTTTTTGAACTTTAGGCACATCTGAGGCTGCCTGGTTATCTTTTTCTTCATTGTCTTCTTTGAGAAGGCAGGTTAAAGAAAAACAAAATAAATATATACTTTAACATTTTTCTAAATTAAAAAAACCTTTTTTTTTTTTAATTTGGATGGTTTTTTATGTTGAAAAGTGCTTTACATTCGTTTGTACTTGTAAGTTGTGTCTGACTCTTTTGTGACCCCATAGACTGTAGCCCGCCAGGTTCCTCTGTCCATGGGATTTCCCAGACAGGAATACTCTAATGGCTTGCCATTTCCTTTTCCAGGGGATCTTCCTGACCCAGGGATCGAACTCATGTTTCCTTCATTGGCAGACAGATTCTTTACCACTGATTCACCAGGGAAGCCCATATTTGTACTTAGACCAGGAAGTAAATGATGAACTATAAGATTGATCACTGCTGTGAAAAAGCTAGAGTATATGGAAGAGCAAGATAACTTCTAGTTTGGGAGATGGGTGGAAAGTCTAGGAAAGATTCACAGTGTGGCATTTGAGGCAGGCCTTGGGGGATGAAAAGCATTTGTGTTGTACACTTAGTTGGAACTTACATAATTTACTTAATTATTTTATGATGCATTGGTATATATGTATATATATATATATATAGAGAGAGAGAGAGAGAGAGAAACAGAGACTGTACTAGAGGCCAAGTGCTGTTGTAGACACAACAGTGAATAGAACAGATTAAAATCTCTGTCCTTAAGAATTTACATTCTAGTGGAGGAGGTGGCAAATAATAAAAACATAAATGTATGTTACAAAATAGTAAGCAAAAAAGTAGAAAAATTATCTGGCTCTTGGACTTCCCTGGTGGCTCAGATGGTAAAGCGTCTGTCTACAATGCAGGAGACCTGGGTTCAAGCCCTGGGTTGGGAAAATCCCCTGGAGAAGGAAATGGCAATCCACTCCAGTACTGTTGCCTGGAAAATCCCACGGACAGAGGAGCCTGGTAGGCTACAGTCTATGGGGTCGCAAAGAGTCGGACACGACTGAGCGACTTCACTTTACTTTCACTTCACTTTGTTCTTAGCTAGAGGACATTGGTCCGGAGAAGGCAATGCACCCCACTCCAGTACTCTTGCCTGGAGAATCCCATGGATGGAGGAGCCTGGTAGGCTGCAGTCCAAGGGGTCGCTAAGGGTCGGACACGACTGAGCGACTTCACTTTCACTTTTCACTATCATGCATTGGAGAAGGAAATGGCAACCCACTCCAGTGTTCTTGCCTGGAGAATCCCAGGGATGGGGGAGCCTGGTGGGCTGCCCTCTATGGGGTCACACAGAGTTGGACACGACTGAAGCAACTTAGCAGCAGCAGCAGCAGCGGAGTACACTGGTCAAGGAAATTATTCTCTATAATGCTCATTTTCTGCATTAAAAATGGACATAATGCTTACTACAAATGGATGTCATAAAGTGCAAATGAGATAATGAATAGAAAGTGGTTATCTAAGGGCTTAGTGTATAGTCACACTTAGATTAAAGTTGCAATAATAATTTTAGTTATCGTTATTTAGGAAATTCTGTTTAATTGGGAAGGTAGTATGTAAGCTTGCAGAACACTGATGGCTAGAGTGTTGAAAAGAGAAAGTGAGGTAAAGATTGATTTTATTTGGAGGATTCATGGAATGTTGATGAGTTTTCAACTGATTTTACAAGGTTTAATTGAGGAGGATATTAAAAAAAATCATAGATGAGAAGGAATTACACAAATTAAAAAGGAAAGGACAGGTGGGAAGCATCCAGTTCTAGACGAACTCTTGATACTTCTATCAATTTAAAAAGGCATATCCACTACGCAAGTGTGCCATCCAAGGAGAAATTAAAGTAAAAAAAATTAGTAACCAAGATTTGCTAATTCTGGGGAAAGAAAAGTGAAGGACAGACAAAGCTTGAAACAAAGTAACAAATATGTGTCTGTGTGAAGAGGAAAGAATATTAGGGTTCTAGGGGAAGCTAGTGTTCTTGCCTGGAGAATCCCAGGGATGGGGAAGCCTGGTGGGCTGCCGTCAATGGGGTTGCACAGAGTCGGACATGACCGAAGCGACTTAGCAGCAGTAGCAGCAGTAGGGAAAGCTAAGCTTGGAAATCCCAGGGGGACAGTAGCCAATGGCAGGTGCTCTATCGATGAGAAGCTCCACTCCAGTCACCAAGCTGTGGGAAGTTACTATTCTCCGATCTCTGGGGGCAGATCAACAAGGGCATATGGGCTGTGGAAGGTGACTCTGATATTCCGAGAGTTATCAGAACACGGTCAGGTACTTTGTAAAAAGGTAAGCAGAGTGTACAAAAGCTCTGTTGTTGTTTTTTTTTTCCCCACATAGTTAATGGAAGGTAGATAGGAGAAGAGCAGAATGAGGCCAAGATAGGGATTCAGAAATAAAGCAAGAGTTTATTTTTCATAGATGAGTTCTTGGTTTGCTTTGGAGTATCTGAGGATTATTTTTGCGGGAATTTGACCTCTTTTCCTAGAATTATTCCTGGAAGTCTAAAGCATTACTTTGCAAGCCGGTGGTTTTCACTGTGAGAAGGAAGAAGGAAAAGACAGAGGGCAGTAAGGCAGAGAGCAACAGGGAACAAAAGCTTTCAGATGAAGACTGAACAAGCAGTGTGTGGATACTTTATCAGGCAAAACTGATATATGCAGGTGGCTGCCTCAGACTATGTAGTACAAAAGGAAATACCTAAGTGAATAAATTAATCTAATAATTTTTAAACCTCACTTTGTTCTCAACAAATATAAAGGAGGACAATAACCGAATCATAGGCCTTCTTTGTCATAACTTCTATCTCTGCAAATGCCTGCCTTCCACCTTCAGCGGATCTCCATCAGGCGGCATAAGCATGGAAGAAAATATAAATTCGGCCTTAAAACCAACATATATTTTTGATTATATTCTAAAATATTAAATTCTCTAAATCTAGGGGGAGAGAATGTAAAAGGTAGGTGCTTTAGACAATATTTTTTCTAATCATGTCAGTGTTTGGGGGACATTAATATCTACATTCTAGAACTGAATATGAGTAAGTATATTAAGCCAGGTTCTTCTTGCCAGAGCCACTGCTTTATTCCTTATCTGTTATGTATATGCTAATACTTATCAAAGTATAATGTATAAAGCAGTTTAAGTATTCATGAAATTATTAGATTTGCCTTAATGTAGAAATCATAAAATACATAGTAGATAAACATCAGGTATTTGTTGGAAACTACTTTGGCTGGCAACAAGAGGGAATGTTGGAAACATAAAATAAGGTTTGGTTCTTATCCTTGGCTATCTTATAGCCTCTTGAGGAAAAAAACTGTGTTACAGACAAATGCATTCACATGTACACACTTGGAAATGGAAGACAGTATATTATTTAATACTGTAGGTGTTCAAAGAAGTAAATGATGACTATGCAGCAAAGAAGGAATCTTTAAACACAAAAAGTCCAATAAACACATATTATTAGTGTGTATTTAATTTCTGCTTTCTTGCCCTTTGCTGCTGGCAATTAACCACACTATCCTGGAACTAAGAGCAACAGACATGATGGAGTGACAGACATCAGAGGACACAGGAGAAGACAAGAGACTTTCCTGAATTACACAACCAAAAATATAAAACAGAGAATCCCCACTGTTTACAGACATTTTAATGAATGTTTGAATACTTAGTTAACTATGCATCCATTTAAATGCACCATACAGTACATTATTGCTGTCTATAAACACACATGCACACACCCACACTTATATGTATAACATATACTCGCACACACATGCAATATATGGTATAAATATTCAGATTTGTTGTTCAGTCGCTCAGTCATCCAACTCTTTGTGACCCCATGGACTGTAGCATGCCAGGCTTTCCTGTCCATCACCAGCTCTCGGAGCTTGCTCAAACTCATGTCCATCGAGTCAGTGATGCCACCCAACCATCTCCTGTGTCATCCCCTTTTCCTCCTTCCTTCTATCTTATCTGGCATCTGGGTCTTTTCCAATGAGTCAGTTCTTTTGCATCAGGTGGCCAAAGTATTGGAGCGTCAGCTTCAGCATCAGTCCTTCCAATGAATATTCAGGACTGATTTCCCTTAGAATTGACTGGTTGGATCTCCTTGCGGTCCAAGAGACTCTCAAGAATCTTTTCCAACTTAAATTAAATTAATATTTATTCAATTTGATGTTTATGTTTATTACATTTGTAAATACTTGACAACATTTCTAAATTATATATATCATGTTATATAGTATTGATTTTATTAAATTATAAAACTATCGAATAATATACAAATTTTATATAAATAACATAGTATGTTTATTATACAGCTACATATTAGCATACTTCTATTGAAAGTAAGGACTTCCCTGGTGGCCCAGTGGTAAAGAATCTGTCTGCCAGTGCAGGAGATGCAGATTCATCCCTGTGTTGGGAAGATCCTCTGGAGGAGGAAATGGCAACCCACTCCAGGATTCTTGCCTGGAGAATCCCATGGACAGAGGAGCCTGGCTGGCTACAGTCCATAGGGTCTGCAAAAGAGCTGGACACAACTTAGTGACTAAACAACAACATCAAAAGTAAAATTCCATTCTTTGCCCAAAGGATTTAGTCAACTTTCTACAAGATACCATACTCTCTCTCTCTCACTTCTCTCTCTCACACACACATTCTTAGAAGTTTTTTCTTGCTTATTAAACCTCAGTCATTTGCCCTAGTCTCTCCCATTCACTGGGCCTCAACAAGGGCACTAAGTGCTTTCCAGAACATAGATTTAAATGAGGGCCCTGCCCAGTGGGCTTACAACCTAATTAGACAGAGACAGTTGACCAACATATGCCCACAGACTCCAGTTGGCCACTTCTTTATTCTCTAATTAACATAAAGCAGCAGGGCGACAGCCCCGCCTGTGCTCAGAGAGCAGGAGCGCGCGGGGAACTCCGCGTGAGCCGACTCCGGCTTTCTGCGAGAGTTTCCAGCGTGCAGTCTCTTGCTTCTCGCTTGTCTTCATAATTAATATTCCTGTGCATATCTTGCTGTGAATGTGTGTCCCAGCCAACAGACTGTCAGGCACAGCGGAGTCAGTTCAACCATCTTCATGATCCATATTGGTCACCGGAGGATTGACTTGACCGTGACACAGGCAACCCTATTGAGAAGGTAGGCAGTAACAGCCAGCGTGGTCCTCCCCTTATGGGATTTAGCTAAACAAGCAACTTTTTCATCTGGAAGCATTATATTGTCATGACCCAGAGGCTGCCTTCTGCTGTTCCCACTACCCTTTCTAAGCCTTCCTGCAGCCTCTTTCGTTTTTGAAAAATTTCTCTCCCTCAGTGTGTTCTACAAGATTCTAAAGAACAGAAAAACGATAAACATTGGAAGTGACATACAACACAGAGCCATCCTATTTAAAAAAATATATACGTATGCTAGACTAGTACAATGAGAAAAGGATAAGCACCAGACCAATTAGATAAAGTTTGAGAAGTTGGTACCTGAAATGCATGACAAGAGCTCACAAATATTTCCTAGACAAAAGCCTTCATGAGGGTGGTGGATGGTTTCACTATTCATTAATTGTTTACTCAGAGAAAAAAATGCAAGGAAGAAAATTGTATTTTTTTCTAACTCTGGGGATATATTCAATGGTGGAAAAAAGCAAATCTAATTTGCTTTTAGACTACAAACAGTAAGGATTGCCAGCTACTACCCCTCTAATGCTCTCTTTAAAATTCTGTGTAATGCTCTTGACCTAATAGTAATCCTGATTTATATCTTCTAAGAATAAAAACCTTCACAGTTTTACAGGCACGAATTTTTCACCCTGTGGTTTTTTAATCTGCTAGTGGAAAAACTGATATTCTTCGTCATCTTCTTTTGGGGGAGTATTTTTTTTTTCTTATTTAAATTAATCTCAAAAATATTATAGACATTGGAGAGTGTGATTTCCTATGATATTATTCTTTTGTGCTTACTCCTAAAATTTTTAACGTCACACACAGCAGCCATTGGATAGTTAATATCATTACTTGTTTTAAAATGTTTCTTGAATGAGAATAATATAGTAGATATTTGAAATAATAGGAATTTAATACTTATAATAAATGCTTATATTTTCCTGTAAGTTGTAAATCTGTGGATTTGCTGCTATGTTGCTGAAATAAGAAAGTCTAAGTAATCCCATTCACATTATTAAAAAAAAACACTTTCAGACCTATTTATATTATAACATGACCTTAACAAGTCAAGTGAACAACAGAAGGCCTGAGTCAAAATATTAAAAAACTAAATTTTAGATTTTAAAATTATGTAACCATTACTTGTCGCTGCTTCTAAACAGAGTCCCAGAAATACCAGTATTATTATTATTATTGCATGATAAATTGAGTTAGTACAATCAGACTAGTCACATTTTAGAATTTAGATATTCTTCTGATAGATGTTCTTGACCACAAACATCTTGTACTTTAGAAATAAGTGGTTCTTTGTTAATAGTCTTTTTGAATCAAATTACTCTTTCAATTCTCACCTTTTTTAAATGCATGTGTGAAGGTGCATTTTCACCATAGTGAAAATAAAACCCAAATTGAAAGGGCTATCTCATGTTAATGTGGTGTTACTTTTTTCTGTTTAAAACTCTATCTGGAATTTGAAACCATGCAACTTTTGTGAGGTATTTTCTTTTCATTTATTTTATTCTTTTCTTCCCCCTTGCTTCTCCCATCTTCCATTTTCATCATGGAAATTTCATGCAGCAAAACAGGAAATTCCATCCAAGCTGATCTAACCTCAGGGCCTCCTCCAAGCATGCTAGAGAATCAGTACTCTGTCACCTCGGAGAATAGAATTCATTTTGGATTCTTGTATTACCTGCCTCTGGTACTTGGGCTCTTATTTGTTGACTGACTGATTTATAACTTTGGTATGATGTAAATGTCCTTTATTGCACAGTTTCCAATTTAGTATTTTTAAATCAAGACTAAATTGAAACAGTTCAAGGTAGAGTGTCCCCTCCCACATAATGAACCACTTAGCTATAAATGTCAAAGTAAAAGTAGTGGCAAAGCTAGAAAGAAGAAATTATAATGTTGTGATTCTTAAAATACAGTAGATACATTTTATCAAATGTAAAATGAAGGGCTGTTTCAAGTTCTAAAGTATTTTCAGCCATCCAAATACATGTCCTTAAGAAATACTGTTATTTGAAAATGGTTGTGACTATCAGCAAATTGTCACAATAAAACATAATCATTATGTCAGGATTTGTAAGATTTAGTTGTTTAGATGGTTGTTAATGGGTAGAACTAGTGTTTCTGGGCTCCTGCCAGTTGACCATCTGTCTTGGTAGTCTATGGAGAATCAGAACAAACTGAACTTTTGGCACATTCAATTACATTGAGCAGTCACCAACATTGGTTTCGGTTACAACAGAAGAGAGCATTACCAAAGATTAGGTTAACTGACTTAATGCTGAGAATTTAGGGAATCTGGCGATATTCATAGAAGCATCTCAGTGAGCCCTAGCGAGCTGAACCCATCCAAATATAAATTACTGTAATTAGATGAAGGTCTTCATTCTTCTAGGTGCTTTGCTAGACATTTGAGGATTACAGTGATAATATAATTTGTGTCATCTGATGCACACAAAATAATATATGAGATAAGATTTACACTTTTCATATTTGTAAAGGAATGCAGCTAGTAATTTTTAAAAGTTGATATTTTTGTTGTTGGAGTACTAGGAGGAAAAAAAATCTTGTTTTGAGTGGAGATCAAGAAGTAGAGCATGGTTAGTGTTAAGTCTCAAATATAGACATGCTTTTGAGAAATGAATTTAGAGGAGAAAGTTTTACCAGCTTCAAGGGGACAGGTTGAGAAAAAACAGTGAAGTGAGTTAGGAAATTGGTGAAGGCTAAGATTAAATGGAGAGTCACACTGGGGCCAAATCAAGTTGAGTCGTTAGCATCCCATTTAGAAATCTAGATTTATGTCACAGGGAGCCAGTAAGGAATCTTGAGCAGTGGGATCATAGCACTGTAGTAGGATGCAATACCCAGGAAAAAGTGTAGATAGAAAAATCTGGGAGGAAATACCTATAATATTAACAATACATCAACAAAAGAAACAGTGCCTTCACTAGTATAAAGGAAGAGGGAGAGGAAAAAGACATTAAGATAGATGTGAAAATATGTCATTTGAGTTTATGTAAAGGGAGAAAAGAAGAAGTTAAGATGATTCTAAGGTTTTGAGAAGGAGTGATGGTGAAAGTGTTACATAGTTAAGTGAGATACAGAATTCAGCAAATGGCACAGGTTTGGAGATTTACCTGTGATCATTAGGTCCATGAGAATTCCCGAAGGATGAGTAGAATTTTGAAAAGTGTCACATTGAAGAGAGAGAGGAAAGACAGTAGACCCATGAAAAGAGAAAGAAGAAAGGGAGTTATAGGAGAACAACAAGGAAAAGAGTATTCATAAACACGTGATCATCAGGGTTAACCACCTAAGAGACGTTAAGAAGGAGGCCATGAATAATATCATTGGCTTGAGATTACAGAAGGTCATAGGGGAACGTCAGAGGGATAATTGTACCTGAGTGTCAAAGTCACATTATATTCACTTTACTTCTAGAAATGGTGGGTTTCCTAGTGAAAGAGAGCTTGAGATAAAAGGAAGAGGTTAGATGGATAGAGAGAGACATTGATATGTAATGATGACTTAAGAAAATGAATAGTTTTTTAATGAGTTGTCAGGACGGGAAAGATGAGCACTAGCATTCTATCAAATAATGTAAAATAAAGGACTGTTTTCAAAGGTTTAAGTAGCAGTAAATAAACCAACAAAGAATGTGTTCCCTCTTCCCAGCTGTAGATCTGAAGAAGAGAGGGAAAGAAACAGAAGGCCCCAGTGGGCACAGAGGCTACGCAGCAATCAGCCACTGAGAGAAACACAGCCCACAGCAGAGAGGGAAAGTGGAGCAAAAGCTCGACTCCCTGTAGCCTCTTACCTCCTCTTCCTGCTTTCCACTGACAGAACAGCATATAAACCTGGGCAGCACCAAGCCCTGACCTTGGGAGTACGGTCCTTGGGAGCATGTCTTTCAGAGCATAAATCAAGGCAGAACAGGTACAGAATGGAGAGCAGGAGAGCAAGAGAATAACAGGACAAGCTTATTTTAAACAATGAAAGACCTCCCAGTATTAAGAGACATTTATATGAAAGAAAATGAGATAATAAGGATAAGATGAAGGCATACCTAGAAATTTTAAATTAAAGAGTGCAAAAGAAGAAAAGAGATGCAAAGCAGTTTTGAGGTGGAAAAGGAGGTGTGACAATTATCACAGTGTGTTTGAAATATGTCTTTTGTTTCACTAACAAGAGATCACAAATTTGCAGCTTAGCATCTACAAATGTTGTCATATAGGAAATACTCAAATCTTAAACTCTAAACAATATTATAAAAGTGGCAAGAATAATAAAATTCTAGAATCTATATCATCATATTGCTGTATGCTTAAATATCAATTTATGTAGAACATATTAATTTGTAATGACTTGAAAAAAGTATTGTGGGCAAAATTCATATGTTTCTTAGCCAAATATAATCATTCTTAGTGATTCAATTAAGCTACATACCAAATGACATATTCCATGGTTTAATTATTAAATTTTGCATCATCGTTTTGGAAATTTATTATCATATCAGCTGAATCAGACAGTATCACCTGCTTAACTTTTATTTTCAATTATCTTAAAAATTATTTTATATTTGTGTATCTTGGAGTATCAACAGTTATTCTTCAATAACACTTCCCTGGCATTAGGTATATATTGTAGGTATAATATTATAATCTTTGTTCTATCAGAACACAAATTATTTCTGAGAAAATAGTGGATTAATGAATAATTTTACCCTAATATTAGGAAAATGGTCTCCTGTAAATATAGAGACTACAAATGACACAACGTGCAAGAAAATACTACACAGATATAGAAAAAATACGGCTGAAAAATGGCAAGAGATTTTTCTAAAAGCAGTCATACATACATCATAAAAAAGCAAATAAAATTTTATCAGTTAAGACTATACAAATATACGAGACCAGGGGATAGCAGGTAAAAGTCTAGAGAATAATCTTTGTACTCTCATGATATCTGGCCTACAGATGGATCTCATGAAACCAAGTCTCAAGTAGCAGGGATGCCTGTCAACTGGGAGTGTTCACCTGTTAGTTCATTGGCTTTGGTGTAGGTACATGTGGTACTCAGAACATTGTTTGGAAAACAAAAGGTATTTATTACAGTGTTTAATTTTTATTAAATATTTGCACATTATTTCACTTGATCCTTGCAACAATCATATATATTTGGATATATCCATGTATATATATGGATATTGGAATATCAATTCAGAGTGGGGAGTCTCACATATTTTTTAAGAAACTGAAAGACAGGAAATTATCAGAGAAATAAAAGAACATTTCCAGAACTCAAAGCATTAGTCTTCATATAGTAAGTGTCCCACAGTACAAAAGATAAAATATAAAGGCTAAGTCACATCATTGTGACTTTTTTAACCTAGGGATAAAATAAAAGATCCCCAAATAAGAGCAGTACTTGTCTCAGGCAAAGACTTGAGAATCAAAAACAAGTAAGAAGAAATAGCAACCCACTCCAGTATTGTCTGGAGAATTCCATGGACAGAGGAGCCTGGCAGGCTACAGTTCATGGGGTCACAAAGAGCCAGATGCAACTGAGCCTCTAAGACACATGTAAGAATTCTTAACTTCGCTAGAAGACAATAGAGCAATACCTCTATATTCTGCAGCAGAAATGATTTAAAATCTTGAATTCTACACTCAAAGTCATTATTAATGTGAAGTAGAACAAGGGACAGTTACAATATATGCTTCAAAGTGTACTCCATGTGAACACAGGGATAGATTCAAAGTTAGGAACTGAGGAAACAGATACCCAAGCCATGAAAATGTTGAGTGAAGTTCCTAGTTCGATGACTTTGGGATAGCATAGAATTCATATTGGAAAAGGAATAAGTAATTTTCCAGAAAAAAAGATAAGTAATGGTGAAAATGGAGATGATTCATGCAAAGGAGTAAAGTTTTTATTAAAAATCTGACATGGATAAGGAAGTTGTTTCTGATAGGTAAGTGATAAAGCCTGTAGAACTGATAAAACAGTTGAGGCATTTGGAAATATTTCATATTTGAGAACAGATACTTTTAAAATCTATTGGAATAGGTGGAGGAAGAATATCAATCATAGCATATACAGACAAGTAGATGAAACTCAAGCAATGAGTAGCTTCTGGATGTTCTATTCACTGTATATGTTCACAAATGAGATATAACACAAAATTACAGGATTTAATGGTGAATGACATTTGCATAGTCATAACTGTATAATATCTGTCTGAATTAATTAAATATTATGAATAGGTGATAGTATGGAGAGAAAGTGAAGGGAGACAATGTTGCAAAAGAGCTAAATCCTTCCTGCTAACTACCTTAACAGGAAGTCACTTGTTGAATCAAAAAATAGTGGTACAAACGCAGTAGTCTAAAACGGGATAAAGAATGAAAACTGAGAGTTGACTTGGAAAAACTGAAATCTCCATCCCTAATAGAGATGCATGGTACTAAAACTATCAGCATCCTCTATCATTGTATCTAAATTATAATACATACTGTGCAACAACTGGAGAATTAGCCGAAGTGTTCATCTTTTATAATGGCTTTGTTCCAAAATTCATTCTAGAGGATGAATTTCAGTAATTTTGCCATCTTATATGTATTATGGTCATAATAATAGTTAGCTTTCTAACTAGTTGGATCATATTTGAGTCTTAATCTTTTCTGTAAAATTTAGTGATATAACTGTGTCATTCAGTACCATATAGTAACACACATGTAACACACACACACAGGGCTTTCCTGGTGGCTCACCAGTAAGGAATCTGCCTGCAATGCAGGAGATACAGGTTCAATCCATGGGTTGGAAAGATCCACTGGAGAAGGAAATGGCAACCGCCTCCAGTATTCTTGCCTGGGAAATCCCATGGACAGAGAAGCCTGGTGGGCTACATACAGCCCATGGGGTCATCAAACAGTTGGATATAACTGAGCAACTAAACAATAACACCACCAACAGCATACACACACACATACACACAACTTATTTTATCACTTGCAATCATGCAATCATTTTCTCTATCTATAGAATGCTTAATTTTGGAAATAGACTGTCATTTTATCCTATATAATGGGTAAGTTATGGTTAAGAATCATTGAAATCATTTTTTTTCTAGTTTGAATTTTGTATTTTATTGCTTTCAAATTTCCTAATTAACTTTTCTGTTTTATTTCTATCTCAAAGTGCATAATGTTAATAACCTTTAACAAGTTGTGTCTGTAATGTATAATGTCATGTCTTAAAGTTATTACTCTTTGCAATAGATCAAATCATCAATCACTTCTACTATACTTTAATTTGGATGAATTATATTTCATTTGCAATTTTAGGTGCCTATGGATGGTTGTTGCTATAAGGTTTGTGTTAAGGTCACCAATATTAAGTATACTCATTTAATCAGATTGGTGTATTATCACTGCTCACACACATATTAACTATATTGACCTCAATAACTTCTTCAGCTTCTCTTTAATTTTTATAAAGCTTATTCTGCTCACCTGCTGACAGCATAGAGTTCTAATCTTTCCTTTGCATTAAATCTGTAGCATTTTGATTTTTAATAGCAAGCAAACCTTACATAACAGAAGTCATTCTTTGATGTGTACCATGTAAAATCTTATTCATATCAAACTTTATTTGCCCTTCACGAGTCAGGTTTTGTGTGTGTTTTTAAAACTGATGAAACTCAAAGAAGTGTACAAACCATCATAATATCATGTAAAAATACTGGTATGTCCGTTTGTAATTTGCATCAAGCCATCATGACTGCCACCGTCCTCTTTGCTGAATCTGCCATTGCCCTTCATTGACCAACCACAGCAGCCTTCTCGTTCTGTGGAAGCCTGCAAACAGTTTCTGCATGTGCTGTTCCTTTCGCTCAGAAACTCTTCTTTTCCTTTTCCCCCTGGTCAAGTCTGACTCACTCTTCTCATCTCAAGTCAGTGGTCATTTCCTGGTCTGCTTCACTGGGTAAAACACTCTACTTCAGCTCTTTTGCTGTTTACTCTTTTGCAGTTTCTTTGTCCCAAAAACATTTTGTCAATTTTAACAAAGGCCTATATTCCCTTTGTGCGGGGATTAGTTTGTGTTTAGTCACCACATAAAATTAACACATATATATTGAATCAATGAATGATAGTTTAGTTTAATAATTAATTATAATTGATAATTGTGTTTTTGGTTCTTAAAGTGTGGCATTGTTTTAACTTACTACTGTAGGCAAATAAATTTGTTTTTCTAATATCCAGACAAAATAAAATTCTATTATAAACTCAGACCTTATGCATGCATGCTCAGTCAGTTCAATTGTGTCTGACTCTCCGTGACCTCGTGAACCATGGCCCACGAGGCTTCTCTGTCCATGATATTCTCCAGGCAAGAATACTGAAGTGGGTTGCCATTTCCTTCTCCAGTGTTAAAGTATGAACTGAGTGAAATGAGTGAAGGAAGTTGCTAAGCCGTGTCCAACTTTTTGTGACCCCATGGACTGTAGCCTACCAGGCTCCTCCGTCCATGGGATTTTCCAGGCAAGAATATTGGAGTGGGTTGCCATTTCCTTCTCCTCAGACCTTATGGATTTCCTTTATTTTTGTCATCCCACCCCCAACATCCTACCCTGCATCAATCAGTTCAGTTCAGTTGCTCAGTCGTGTACGACTCTTTGCGACCCCATGAATCGCAGCACGCCAGGCCTCCCTCTCCATCACCAACTTCCGGAGTTCACTCAGACTCACATCCACCGAGTCAGTGATGCCATCCAGCCATCTCATCCTCTGTCGTCCCCTTCTCCTCCTGCCCCCAATCCCTCCCAGCATCAAAGTCTTTTCCAATGAGTCAACTCTTCGCATGAGGTGGCAAAAGTACTGGAGTTTCAGCTTTAGCATTGTTCCTTCCAAAGAAATCCCAGGGCTGATCTCCTTCAGAATGGACTGGTTGGATCTCCTTGCAGTCCAAGGGACTCTCAAGACTCTTCTCCAACACCACAATTCAAAAGCATCAATTCTTCAGCGCTCAGCTTTCTTCACAGTCCAACTCTCACATCCATACATGACCACTGGAAAAACCATAGCCTTGGCTAGACTGACCTTTGTTGGCAAAGTAATGTCTCTGCTTTTCAATATGCTGTCTAGGTTGGTCATAACTTTTCTTCCAAGGAGTAAACGTCTTTTAATTTCATAGCTGAAATCACCATCTGGAGTGATTTTGGAGCCCCCCAAAATAAAGTCTGACACTTGTTTCCACTGTTTCCCCATCTATTTGCCATGAAGTGATGGGACCAGATGCCATGATCTTCATTTTCTGAATGTTGAGATTTAAGTCAACTTTTTCACTTTCATCAAGAGGCTTTTTAATTCCTCTTCACTTTCTGCCATAAGGGTGGTGTCGTCTGCATATCTGAGGTTATTGATATTTCTCCCGGCAATCTTGATTCCAGCTTGTGCTTCTTCCATTCCAGCATTTCTCATGATGTACTCTGCATAGAAGTTAAATAAGCAGGGTGACAATATACAGCCTTGATGTACTCCTTTTCCTATTTGGAACCAGTCTGTTGTTCCATGTCCAGTTCTAACTGTTGCTTCCTGACCTATTCATCAAAACCTTTTCTTTGAGAGATAAATGTCCTGAAAACATAGCTAGAATGCTTCAGTTTTGTTTTCAAAGTGGACCAAGCTCTGACCTCTACAACCATTCAAAGCACTAGCCTTTCCCAGATATAAACATACTGTATGATGAAGAGGCAAAGTAGGGTTTATATAATGGTCAGGAAATAAATAGCTGATTGAATTGTTACCTTTCAGCAACTAGCCACTGAGCACTTCAGTGTCTTCTGTGGGGATAAAGAAGTGAATCAAAGGAGATATCTTCTCCTGAATCTTACAGTTTTTTGAAGAAATACGAGAGATATATTAAAAATTGGAATATACATTAGCAAGTGATATGTGTATCCTGTTATCTGAAAACCAAGTGTTACTGTTTTTACTTCTTGTTTCTGGAAACTGTTTTTTTTTTTTTCAGCAAAAATTACATTTCTGGTTTTGGAAGTTTGGGGACTCTTCCAAGCTAAAAATAAGATACTAATATATGCCTCCCCTAAAACTCGTCCCACCCTCTACATTCTGGAATATTGTCAATCTTCTCCATGTCTATGAATCCCCCGTATCTTCAAATTAAAATTGATTGCTCTCATGAAATGGTTTCTGCCCACTGTTTTACATTAATAAGTGAATTGCATACTCTTTTAATTGTGTTTGCCAGTGTGAATTTTACAAAAGACATTCTCTCCTCCCCTTCATAATCCCTTTTTGTATGTTTTCAGGGTAAATGCTGGAGGGGCTCCAATTTTGAAGTGTTAAATTATCAAGTGAAATCATAAGAGCAATTTATAAAAGAGATAGCTGAAAATTAAAATACAAAAACCGCTTAAGGTAAAATTCGTGGGGGAACTCTCTTGTCACCGCCCGGAGACCCTGAAGAACAGATGGAAGCAACTCTCCAGCTTCTGTGTAGGTACCTGCTGTTTAATTACACCCTAATTAATTAAAGGAAAGACTCCTGTGTGGTTTCAGTAGTAGTGAGCAGGAGGGCGGCCAGAAAGAAACACTTGAATTCAAAATACTTCAAAATTAAAACTAATCAGCTCAGGAAAGCAATTACCATTTATTCATTGTGGTCATTTTCCAAAAGCAATTATTACAACAAACTGATTCCCACACTCCTCCTTCCAAAATACATAGTATGTCCTTTTTTTCAATAACTAAGTTTCATGAGTATCTTACTAGAGTTTTAGGGACCACTAATAAATATTTAGAAAATACATGAAGACTTTTAGGACCATGTGTGAGCATGCTAAGTCGCTTCAGTCCCTTCTGAATGACTCTTTGTGACCCTATGGACTGGAGCCCACCAGGATCCTCTGCCCATGGGATTCTTGAGGCAAGAATACTGGAGTAGGTTGCTATGCCCTCTTCCTGACCTCCAGCCCACAACTCTTGTCTCCTCACTGGCAGGTGGGTTCTTTTCCATTAGCACCACCTAGAAAGTATACATTGTGGGTAAATACAATTGTAATATATCCAGATGAATGGGATGATAATGGGGTGGAATCTTGCTATCTTAGGTGTTCAGTAACAATGCCTTGTCTTGCCATCTGCAATCTGTCAATGTGCTTGCATGTGTATGCACAACTTGTTTTTCTGGCTCCCATATTTTTTCTTCTTTACCACAGTCATCACTGGAGAGTTACCAGCTTTTTGGCTAGCTGTATGAAGAAAGATGGGAAGGCACCTTTTATAGAAAACCAATCAACAGGTATAAAGAACACAGTCATAGTATGCATTAGATAAACTGTGTAGATGTTTATGCATATGTCTGATGTGTTATCAGTGGATATAGCAATCCATGAGCCCAAGAAACATTTGCTAAAAGAAGTGTTATATCCATTAATTATCTTTTACATGTGGCTTGGAAACATTAAATAATACATTTACCTGTTTTATTGTTTCCTTATTGATTGAGGAGGCTTCATAAAGTAGTAAGAAATTCAGTCAACTGCAGCGCCTAAGTCAGTTTAGTAAGCTAGAAAAGAATAATTACACCAGATCTGGATCTACAGTGAGACTGCAAACAATAGATTTTAGTTTGCTTCATTATTTATAGGCTTCTATTTCAGGTTTATAAAGGATAAAATTATTGAAATTGAAATACAGTTGTTGCTCAAGAAAGATTATTTGAGATCATTCATTCATATTAACAAGTTATCGGTACTATTAGAGATTTAGGTAGGTGGAGCCTCAAGAGTTCTCTTCTGCTCTGTATACAAACCTGGAAGAAAGATAAGCTTTTAAATTAAATTTGAAACATTCAGTATACAATCTCTTATTATAATACAAGAAATATTAATTAAGAGTTATGGATTTGGACTTAGGCAGATGCCATAAAATCTCACCACAATAAAGTAATTGATGTGTATATCTCCTCCAGTAGTTTTCTTGTGTTCCTTTGGTTTTTGTTTTAGTTTGGTTTGGTTTTGTGGTGCATGCATGCATGCTCAGTTACTTTTTCTGCCAATGAACATAGTGCACATAGATTATTACTCAGAATCCCAGAATAATAGTTCAAGCTCAGACAGCAAAGAATCTGCCGCAATGCGGGAGACCTGGGTCCAATCCCTTGGTTAGGAAGTTACCCTGGAGGAGGGAATGGCTGGCTACTCACTCCAGTATTCTTGCTTGGAGAATTCCGTGGACAGAGGAGCCTGACAGGCTATAGTCCATGGGGTCGCAAAGAGTTGGACATGAAAGAGCGACTTTCACTTCACTTCACTTCACTCAATCATTTATATCTAAGTTTGGACACAACTTTGGCTGACCAGTGTACAGATATGATACACATCGTTACAGAAAGAAGAAATTACCAGGTATATTATTTGACTCTCAGCATTTGATTCTTTTTTAAAATATGTCTTTTTAAAAGCATTATTCAGATATATAATTGATATACAAAAAGCCTGCAGACAATGCTATGGATTTGGACTCAGGCAGACTTCAAAAAACCATCACCACAATAAAGGTAATTGACATGTATATCTCCTCCAATAGTTTCCTTGTGTTCCTTTGGTTTTTGTTTCAGTTTCCTTTGGTTTGGTGGTGTGTGCATGCATGCCTGGTCACTCAGTTGTGTTAGACTCTTTGCAACCCTATGGGCTTTATCCCACCAGGCTCCTCTGTCCATCGGATTTCCCAGGCAAGAACACTGGAGTGAGTTGCCATTTCCTCCACAACGGGATCTCCCTGACCTGGGGATTGAACTTAACATCTCATGTGTCTCCTGCATTGGCAGGCCGATTCTTTACCACTGAGCCACCTGGGAAACCCTTTGGTTTTGTGAGAAGAACACATAAAATGAGATCTTCCACTGGAAAAAAAAATTTAAGTGCACAGTACAGTGTTGTTATCTATAGGCAAAATGCTGCACAACAGGTCTCTAGAACTTGTTCATCTTGTATAACTAGACTGTTACATCCATTGAACACTAACTTCTCATTTCTTCATCCTTTCTTTAGTCTTTGGCAACCACCATTCTATTCTCTGAGTCTATTAATTTGACTATTTTAGATGCTCCATATAATTGGAGTATGTAATATTTGTCCTTCTGTAACTGACTCATTTCACTTAGCATAATGTCCTCTAGGTCCATCCATATTGTCACAAATGGCAGGATTCCCTTTCTTTTTAAGAATGAGTAAAATTCCATTATGTGTGTTTATGATATTTTCTTTGTCCATTCACCTGTGATTACTTCTTAACTGCCTAAAACGTTGGTATTATTTTATAATTTGTCTTTCAAAAATGAAAAGGAGAAGCAGCATATGTTGGAGAAAGTAAAAAATGATCTGTAGAAAATAGTATACAATGAAATACTAATTTTCTTATTAAAGTATTGATATGGATATCCAGATAATTGATCAACACATCCTTTGTCTCATACAATGCTGTCCATGATTTTTAACTGCCTTTTTTGTTCTTATTAATGGAATTTCAAGCAAGAAGTATATCATGGCCTAAACAGAGATCAGATTGACAACTGTTAGGATAAACACACTGGTGATATGTAACTAATACATGGGTAGAGAGAAAAAAAAAATAGAACAACTTTATTTTATCCTCTTCTAGGCAAGATCCAAAATTATATATATTTTTGAGGATGTGTAATAATAATTTCAGCTTTAAGCTATTTATACATTCTATGTTTCCCTCTTTTTGTAGAGCTCTGATAATTTTAATATCTTAATGAGACATCTAGGTACCTACACAGTCTCAAGCCCTGAAGATTGTTTTGCCTGATTTCTAAATGACAGCTTCTTTCCAACTAAAACCACCAATCATGCTCTTCTGGAACTATGTTGTTGTATGCAGAACTTCTGATGGTTTTATAATGCAGATTCCTGAGGAAAAGTGGTTTGGATCTTTGTGTAGTTTTTTATCTTTATGTGTAGTTTGCTCCATGAGAAGATATCGATTTGGCTGGTGGTTCATTTCTCTTTAAAAAAGGACAATTTTTAGAAGAAGTTCAATGGTTCTTTGGGCTGAAATATGTACAAGGCTTTTTAAGTTACAGCGTTTGAAGCTTCAGATGGAACTTGTTTACTCCTTGGAAGAAAAGTTATGACCAACCTAGATAGCATATTTAAAAGCAGAGACATTACTTTGCCAACAAAGGTCGTCTAGTCAAGGCTATGGTTTTTCCAGTGCTCATGTATGGATGCGAGAGAGTTGGACTGTGAAGAAGGCTGAGTGCCGAAAAATAGGTGCTTTTGAACTGTGGTGTTGGAGAAGACTCTTGAGAGTCCCTTGGACTGCAAGGAGATCCAACCAGTCCATTCTAAAGGAGATCAGCCCTGGGTGTTCTTTGGAAAGAATGATGCTAAAGCTGAAACTCCAGGACTTTGGCCACCTCATGCGTTGAAAAGACTTTGATGCTGGGAGAGATTGGGGGCAGGAGGAGAAGGGGACGACAGAGGATGAGATGGCTGGATGGCATCACCGACTCTATGGACGGGAGTCTGAGTGAACTCCGGGAGTTGGTGATGGACGGGGAGGCCTGGCGTCCTGCAGTTCATGGTGTTGCAAACAGCCGGACACGACTGAGCGACTGAACTGAACTGAACTGAAACCTGATTTCTCTGCAAAATTTGTGTAACTCCTAATCTCTAGGTAATGTTCCCCAACTCAGGGATTCTCTCCTACCTGGGAGCTAGTATTCTAAGAACTCTGGTTACAGGAGAGAGAGAGGGAGGTGGTAGAGAAAGTAAGGGAAGGGGCGAGGCAGAGAAAGAAATAACCCTGAAAACAACAAAGAGAAACAGATAAAGAAGAAATTATCCTTACATCTCCCTAAATCCTGTTCTTAATATCTTTTTTCTTGTATCTGCTCTTAGCTATGGTCAGTGTATCTTAAATATCTTTCATTATCAGCTCAGCATGGGCTGCTCCACCATGCTTTGAAGAGTTATGTAATTTCTGAGCATAAACTGAGCTCTTCTTTATCTTGGAGTCTGACATCAGTGGATTTTTCATTTTATTTTTCCTTAGAAGACCATCCATACCTTGCTATTGGAACATAAGGGAGACCATAATGGAGACTGTTGGTTGATAGCTTTATTTCCCAATTCTATTTTTTAAATGCATTCTCATAATATGTTCAAGTATTTCAGATTCAGTCAAATTGCTTCTTTGTGGTGTTCAGAAAAATTATTAATTTATTCTCATGGAAACCATGCACATTTATGTGGGAATTGTGGGGCAATGGGGCAGAAAGTCTTGTAGATTAAAGAATTTTTTAGTATGTCCCAATGTGGGTGTGGAGAATGTACTAATTCGCTACCTCTACCCTTTCAAATTAATCTTTTCTGCCTCATTTAGTTTTACATAAGGCTAGGTTTAGAACTGTTCACCCAGTTGGTTTCAACTAGTGAGGAACAGTGGCAAGAGTTCAGAGGATAGAAGGAGAAAGTTGTGGGGCTTTCTCATCTGCACCTTCTAACTTCAGAGCCTCTCTTCTGGCACGCTTTCATGACTCAGATCCTGTCAGCTCAGACTCTCACCCTCACAGTGTTCCAGGAACACACTTTCTCCTCTTGTCCCTTCAGGACCAGAGGTAGCATTTCTCCATTGTTTCTAAACTCAGTTTGCTCCAGCATCTCTGGTTGGCTTCCAGAGTCCAGCCCAAATCTCTAATCTGTCTTTCATGATTGTTTCTGTGAACCACTTGATTTGGATTTGTTTTCTGTGGGAGGCTTGACTGATGATAATGACAATAATATTAGTAGTAATACCTAGAACTTTCAGAATGCCTGCCACATTTGGACATTATGCTAAATGTTTTATATGTGCTATTTAATAAAATCATTAAATTGTTTAAGGTATGTAGTGTTTCTCTTTATAGGGAGTAAATGGAAATTTAGGAAGTGCATTATTGTCCAAAGTCTCCCCAACTAGTTTGGGGAGGAAAGAGAGGAAGACAGGATGTTGCATTCACTTTCCAGAAATACCATGCATTGTTTTCCCAGTACCCTCTACTTAAATGCCAAACCTTGGCATGTTCAAAGTCATTTTTCTCATGTAATCTCTGTAATCATGGGTCAGTGCCTGTGGCAAAAAAGTACACTCTAAATTAAGATGCAAATCAGAAGGTTCTAAGCAACATTGAACAGTATTCAGAGATGTCTTTTTATCGCAGTTCACAGTACAAAGGGTCTAAGGATGGCAGCTATGTGACCTGACACTGTCAGTCACCTGAAGGGATGAAGGCCATGTTCAGCCCCATGCACTCTGACTGGTAACAGGTGTGCATGTATCATTTTGTATGTCTTCCATGCTGAGTTTCATCTGCATATAGGAGGTTGCCATGTGCAAGCCCTGTCGGCTATTTCTCATGTTTCAGTTCAGTTCAGTCACTTAGTCGTGTCCGACTCTGCAGCTCCATGGACTGCAATGCACCAGGCTTCCCCGTCCATCACCAACTCCTGGAGCTTACTCAAGCTCATGTCCAGTGAGTTGGCGATGCATGCCATCCAACCATCTCATCCTCTGTCATCCCCATTTCCTCCTGTCTTCAATCTTTCCCAGCATCAGGGTCTTTTCCAATGAGTCAGTTCTTCGCATCCGGTGGCCAAAGTATTGGAGTTTCAGCTTCAGCATCAGTCCTTCCAATGACTATTCAGGACTGATTTCCTTTAGGATGGACTGGTTGGCTCTCCTTGCAGTCCAAGGCAGTCTCAAGAGTTTTCTCCAACATCACAGTTCAAAAGCATCAATTCTTTGGCGCTCAGCTTCCTCATGTTTAGGCTATTGCAAATTTCTTTTCAGAAAAGTCAACTCCACCCCTCCAGTTCTCTCTTCAATAATTTATGAGGCTTTTATTTTTTCCTTAGAGAATTAATACTACTATTTTTTTTCCCTCTTTTGACTGCTTTAAGAAAGAAATGTTGAACTGTTACTTGTTAGCACAACATTGAAGAAGCCAACTGTTCTCTCCTTGTTTTCAACCCATCCTTATTTCTCCCATTTCTGTTATCTTCAGGCAAATGATTAAATAGGCACCTAAATAAAAATTTACTACCCAGCTAACATAGTTGCTTCACAAACATTTAACCAAGAAAAAATTTATTTTAAAATGAATTCACAAATAGACAAGTGATGTGTAATATTTATTTTAGCCTCATCTGATTTGCTAAGTTTAGAATACACTAATTCCTTTTAGGCCTCAGGCCATAAAAACTAGTATTTCCTGTCATGAATAGTATATTCTCTTGCCTTGGAATGGGCACCTAAAAATATCTGTGTCTCATAATGGATGGTTATATGCAGAAATAACCGAGGGTGTTTAAAGGGTTACTGGCAGAAATGAAGTGAATGCATGTGTAAACCTCACATAGTGGTATTACACATTTCCCTGAATCTCATCTCAGTGAAATAAAATTTCAAGCGAATCTCAGGTGACTTCAGAGATGCTGTAGGAGATTTTTTCTGGCCCTTTATTCTCTATATATCAATATAAAATTCTCTCCATTGAACTTTTCTGCTTTTGAAGTGTGTAACATCAGTGTATATCCATTGAGGATAAAAAGAACTTTAAAAATTTCAGTGTGGCTTGCTTTGGAGTTTACATCCTAATATAAACTCACAAGAAGAAATATAACATTTATTTGTATTAACTTGTAAGGAGCTTTTGAGTTAAGAAATGTTAGCTCATTAATATTTTAATGTCAGCAATTGCTACATGCACGCAGTATTTACAAATAATTTACATTTGTATAAACATATTGCTATTAGTAAAGAAGGGACAAAGAATTGGAAACTAAAATTTTAGGAGTAGTTTAAGTTTTCAAATCAATCAGATATATTCATAAGATTCTTTGCATAAGTTAATGTTAGATATGTGACAATTTGCAAAAATACTCTACCTTTTGCAAAAAGATATCACTAACCAAATTATACAAATAAATAACTCACATCCTGGATTAAAAACTGCTAATCAGATATGTACAGTTTATCTACTACAGTAAGCTGTACACACTTTTTCTAATTTTATGTCTTTAAAACTTCTATTCCCTGACATCCCCCCACCTTGCATTTTTTCCACTGATCTTTTAAAGATATATGTAATATCTTCTACTTTATGTTTATCTGACTGTTAGTCACTGGTGTATTTGAACTGGTAATTATATTTAGAGATTTTATTAGATTTAGGATCAGTTTGGAGGAGCAATACATCTCTAACAGTGGTTACATGGACTCTTTTATAACATGTGTTCATGAAACACATAGCCCTGGTTATCAAACTGATAAATTAATTTTTATCTTTTCTTTCATTGTTAATTTCCCCATTGGCATTTCACTCTACTAATTTCAGCAGAACTGTTTTGTTTTCAATAATTTCATTAGAGTCTACAAATGATGTTTTTCAGTTCTCATGTTTTTCTTCTACTTGTTAGCTATAATTCTCCATTGGAAAAAAACATTTAACGAGTCATTTGGTTAGCTTTTAATACAGTTTATAGCAAATCATGATAAATATATACTTTTTCTTATTAATTTATTTTAGAAAAATGTTTTTGGTGTAGGAACGTTCAGTGCCACCAAAGCAGAATATTTTTGTTATTATTATAAATTCTTACACCTTTATATATTTGATATGGATCAATCCTTACTATAAAAGGCAGAGGAACCAGAGATCAAATTGCCAACATCTGTTGGATCACTGAAAAAGCAAGAGAGTTCCAGAAAAACATCTATTTCTGCTTTATTGACTATGCCAAAGCCTTTGACTGTGTGGATCACAAAAAACTGTGGAAAATTCTGAAAGAGATGGGAATACCAGATCACCTGACCTGCCTCTTGAGAAATCTGTATGCAGGTCAGGAAGCAACAGTTAGAACTGGACATGGAACAACAGACTGGTTCCAAATAGGAAAAGGAGTATGTCGAGGCTGTATATTGTCACCCTGCTTATTTAACTTCTATGCAGAGTACATTATGAGAAACGCTGGACTGGAAGAAACACAAGCTGGAATCAAGATTGCCAGGAGAAATATCAATAACCTCAGATATGCAGATGACACTACCCTTATGGCAGAAAGTGAAGAGGAGCTAAAAAGCCTCTTGATGAAAGTGAAAGAGGAGAGTGAAAAAGTTGGCTTAAAGCTCAACATTCAAAAAATGAAGATCATAGCATCCAATCCCATCACTTCATGGGAAATAGATGGGGAAACAGTGGAAACAGTGTCAGACTTTATTTTGTGGGGCTCCAAAACCACTCCAGATGGTGCTTTCAGCCATGAAATTGAAAGACTCTTACTCCTTGAAAGGAAAGTTATGACCAATCTAGATAGCACATTGAAAAGCAGAGACATTACTTTGCCAACAAAGGTCCGTCTAGTCAAGGCTATGGTTTTTCCAGTAGTCATGTATGGATATGACAGTTGGACTGTGAAGAAGGCTGAGTGCCGAAGAATTGATGTTTTTGAACTGTGGTGTTGGAGAAGAGTCTTGAGAGTCCCTTGGACTGCAAGGAGATCCAACCAGTCCATCCTAAAGATCAGTCCTGGGTGTTCATTGGAAGGAATGATGCTGAAGCTGAAACTCCAATACTTTGGCCACCTCATGCGAAGAGTTGACTCATTGAAGCAGTACCTGATGCTGGGAGGGACTGGGGGCAGGAGGAGAAGGGGACGGCAGAGGATGAGATGGCTGGATGGCATCACTGACTCGCTGGACGTGAGTCCGAGTGAACTCTGGGAGTTGGTGATGGACAGGGAGGCCTGGCCTGCTGTGATTCATGGGGTCGCAGAGTCGGACATGACTGACAGACTGAACTGAACTGAACCCTTAGTAACTTAGCCACTTGCCAGAAGGAAATGCAAATACTGTAAGTGGGAAAATAATAACCAAGAATCCAATTATGTGTACATTCTACAATATCTAACGCAGAGTACATCATGCGAAATGCCTGGATGGATGAAGCACAAGCTGGAATCAAGATTGCCAGGAGAAATATCAATAACTTCAGATATGCAGATGACACCACTCTCATGGCAGAAAGCAAAGAGGAACTAAAGAGCCTCTTGAAGATGAAAGAGGAGAGTGAAAAATCTGGCTTAAAACTCAGCATTCAAAAAATGAAGATCATGGCATCCGGTTCCATCACTTCATGGCAAATAGATGAGGAAACAATGGAAACAGTGACAGACATTATTTTCTTGAACTCCAAAATCACTGCAGATGGTGACTGCAGCCTTGAAATTAAAAGACACTTACTCCGTGGAAGAAAAACTATGACCAACCTAGACAGCGTATTAAAAAGCAGAGACATTACTTTGCCAACAAAGGTCCATCTAGTCAAAGCTATGGTTTTTCCACTGGTTGTGTATGGATGTGAGAATTGGACCATAAAGAAGGCTGAATGTCAAAGAATTGATGCTTTTGAGCTCTGATGTTGGAGAAGACTCTTGCGAGTCACTTGAATAGCAAAGAGATCAAACCAGTTATTCCTAAAGAAAATCAATCTTGAATATTCATTAGAAGAAATGATGCTGAATCTGAAGCTCCAATACTTTGGCCACCTGATGCAAAGAGCTGATTTATTAAAAAAGACACTGATACTGGGAAAGACTGAAGGCAGGAGGAGAAGGTGGCGACAGGATGAGATGGTTGGATGAAATCACTGACTCAATGGACATGAATTTGAGCAAACCCTGGGAGATGATGAAGGACAGGGAAGCCTGGCATGCTGCAGTCCATGGGGTCACAAAGAGTTGGACACTACTGAGCAACTGAACAACAACGATGTACCTAATCAAAAGTAACTAGACATACAAAACTTGAGATAACATAATCACAATTTAAAGAAAATAAATAAAATATACAGTAAGAACAGATCCACATTTATTCAGAAAAAAAGTACAGTTAAAAGGTAAGACTAAAATAATATACTGTATATATTAAATGAAATATAAGACAATATTGAGAACTTTTGCAGAGAGCTAGAAATATGAAAAATAGCCGATAGAAAATTTTAAATTATATACATAAACATAATTTTAAAAATTAAAATGTGAAAGTCAGTAGAAGGCTTTACAGAAGGTAAATATAAGTGAAGAAAATTACTGAACTGAAAAAAAGAGCAGAGAAAAATATCCAGACTGAAACATGTAGAGACAAAGATATGTAAAACACACACATGAATATTAACGATTGTCATAGTGGGTTGGTGCAGAAGGATCTAGGGAGCCTGGAGCCTTGCCATCAGGGTTGCTGCATTTTTCCTAACTTTTTTGGTCACATGTGTGGAAGAAATTATTAAATGGGAAAATGTTAAGATCATGAGTGGTAAATAGCATTGCTGTAGCTTCCCTGGTGGCTCAGAGGATAAAGAATCCACCTGCAATGCAGGCGGCCCAGGTTCGCTCCCCGGGTTGGGAAGATCCCTTGCAGAAGGGAATGGCAACCCACTCCAGTATTCTTGCCTGGAGAATCCCATGGACAGAGGAGTCTGGTGGCCTTGCAAAGAATCTGATAAAACTGAATGACTAACACTTTACTTACTTCCTCAAAATCTAGAAAGCAACTCCTAGTATGATTGAGAGTATACAGACTGCAAGCTTGAGAGTATTCAACTTCATGAAGTTATGAGCTTAATGAAGTTAAGTTCATTAGTATATATATGTATGTATGTATATATATATATATATATATATATTTATATATATCTCACATTTTATGACTTTGCTGCTGTGGTGATCGGGCTTCCTGGGTGGCTGAGTATTAAAGAATCCTCAGGAAACGCAGATTCAATCCCTGGGTCTGGAAGATCCCCTGGAGAAGGAAATGGCTGCTCACTCCAGTGTTCTTGCCTAGGAAATCCTGTGCACAAAGAAGCCTGGCAAACTATAATCATGGGGCCACAAAAGAGTTGAACACAATGACTAAACAACAACTGTGGTGATTGTAGAACTAGATTTTCCAGAATTCCTTTCCCTGTATGGCTGTTGGCAGCAAGAAAAATTTACTTAGATTTGGAAAGTGGAAGGAGGGTGGTCTCTGCTGTGTTTAGATAGTTGGTACATATCATCAGATGCATTCCTGAAGTACATGCATTTGGGACTGAACAGCAGCATTGCAGCTCACCCAGATGCAATCAGACCTCTTCCTTCAATTTACTTTACATTTGGGCCAGGTATGTGCAGACTATAGAAAAGAGAAGTCGACTTCTTCAGAACCCCACATGACTCAGACTGGAGGTGGTGAGACACTGATTCCAGTTAATCTGCAGTGATTCCAGTTTGCCTTGTCTTCCTCTGCTCCAAGCATAATTTTTCTTCCTAACTGCCATCTCTGCTAACCTACAGTGACTTCTAATCCACCACCAGATGAGAGGCAACAACTTCCTGTAAACTTTGCCAAAAATTTCGGATGTGGAATTTTTATAATTTGTGTAACAAGTCTTATTCCATATTGCAAAATTGTGGCTTTGCAACCCTGACACTGAAATTGATCCTAAAATGGCGCTGCTGCTGCTGTTGCTGCTAAGTCGCTTTAGTCGTGTCCAACTCTGTGCGACCCCATGTGCGCCTGTCCCTGGGATTCTCCAGGCAAGAACACTTGAGTGGGTTGCTATTTCCTTCTCCAATGCATGAAAGTGAAAAGTGAAAGTGAAGTTGCTCAGTCGTGTCCAACTCTTCAAGACCCCATCCCTGGGATTCTCCAGGCAAGAACACTGGAGTGGGTTGCCATTTCCTTCTCCAACGCATCAAAGTGAAAAGTCAAAGTGAAGTCGCTCAGTCCAACTCTTAGCGACCCCATGGACTGCAGCCTACCAGCCTCCTCCATCCATGGGATTTTCCAGGCAAGAGTACTGGAGTGGGGTGTCATTGCCTTAAATAAAAACTTGAGGATGTATTATCCAAATATTTTCTGGGCTATCTGGAATTGGTTCCTTGATCTTATTAAATTTAACTTCCTTAATAGCCCTGTTGCAAGTGGTAAAGTGACACTGGTTGTCTGTTCCATACAATGGAAGAGTACTAGTTACATGATTATGAGGACACCTAAAATCAAGTGATTAGAAAAGGCTATACTTTAGGTCAAGTGGTGCTGGTTTAGAACACTTCTGTGAAAATAAAGACCATAAAGGAGTTTGTTGCTTACTTGAGAGCACACAAAAGAACTTGTAGAAAGAAAATGAGGAAAGTGAGGCTTTAATTTTCCACCTTAAATTGTGGATAAGAAAGTGGTTTTAGGACTTTATCCTAAAATAAAGAGCCTTAGCCAGGCACAGGGCCAGGATTTCTGAAAACAACACCTTAAGTCTAATCATAAAAGAGTACCACATGCCTGCCAAGTCACTTCAGTCATGTTCAACTCATATTGACTCTACGGACTGTAGCCCACCAAGTTCCTCTGTCCATGGGATTTCCCAGGCAAGCATGTTTGAGTGGATTGTTATCCTCTCCTCCAGGGGATCTTCCTGACCCAGGGATCAAACCCGCATCTCTTATGTCTCCTGAACTGGCAGATGGGTTCTTTACCACTAGCACCACCTGGGAAGCCAAGGGTGCTGCATTATAGTACAAAATTAATTCATAAAATCACAAGATTGCATGTGTTAAATGTAGAGCAATGATGGGAAGATTTTATCCTGAAAATGGAGAGGGGTAACCCATTCTCATTGCTTGTAGACCGATGACCAGATTCAAATCTTGGTAGGACCTAGAACGTAGAAGGCAGATGAAAATCATCATGGGATTTACCATTCCTGATATGGAAATAGATCCTAAAGCTACAAGGGCAGGATAAAAGAAATATTGTGTTGGGTCTGATTGAATTTGTTGATATGCTTGCATTAAGCATAGATTCCAGATTCAGTATGTTAGCTCTGGTGACTGGGAGTAACAATTTTGGATGCTAGCAACAAACTTTGCACTCAAGTATGGCCTCACTAAATGAAGTGGAAATGCCATTACTTCCTTGGTGCAGTGTAGAGGGTGGTGTGTCCAAAGGCTAAAGGAAATCAAATAAATTCTAGAGTAAATTTATCATGAAAGTCCCACTCATTCCATTTACTGTATTTTTCATAATGTTCAGAGATTATTTACTTCACAAAAGCTGTGAGAAATACACCCACAGGGAATTCTGGTATTCTAAATATGTCTGTGCTGGTTATTCTCTGTTGGCCAGAATGACAGTGGGAACCACGACCGCTGAATTGGGATCCCAGATTCAATAAGGATGCTGTGTCCTATGGTGGCAGGGACCAAGCTGTGGCATGTAATTTCCAGAGGGAAGTATGGTTATTTATGAGTATGGATGTAGCCACCATTTCAGGTGTGATTTTGATGCTAGAGCAAACAGACATAATCTCCAGCACCTGGAATGATCAGTTAATGTAACAAATGCTACTCTGATATTCTATTTCTTTATTTGGAACTGTTTGTTCTCACCTGGCAGAGTCAGAAATACACCTTCACTTATACTAAGGCAACTGGCTTCCTAGTCCAAAATAATAATCTCATCCATAGGTACTTTGATAGCCTACCCATTGTAGAACATCACTAACTCATTCAATTAATGATAGAGTTCTCCTTGGATACACATTGATAATATCCATGTGTACCAGAGGAAAGGAGAGAAATGCCATAGAATGCACTGGTCTTAGAAAACACCCTCTTCCAACAACACAAGAGAAGACTCTACACATGGACCTCACCAGATAGTCAATACTGAAAACAGATTGATTATATTCTTTGCAGCTGAAGATGGAGAAGCTCCATACAGTCAGCAAAATCAAGACCAGGAACTGACTGTGGCTCAGATCATGAACTCCTTATTGCCAAATTCAGACTTAAATTGAAGAAAGTAGGCAAAACCACTAGACTATTCAGGTATGACCTAAATCAAATTCCTTATGATTATACAGTGGAAGTGAGAAATAGATTAAAGGGATTAGATCTGATAGAACTATGCCTCAAGAACTATGAACAGAGGTTCACGACATTGTACAGGAGGCAGGGATCAAGACCATCCCCAAGAAAAAGAAATGCAAAAAGGCAACATGGTTGTCTGAGGAGGCCTTACAAACAGCTGAGAAAAGAAGAGAAACTAAAGGCAAAGGGGAAAAGGAAAAATATACCCATTTGAATGCAGAGTTCCAAAGAATAGCAAGGAGAGTTAAGAAAGCCTTCCTCAAGGATCAGTGGAAAGAAATAGAGGAAAACAATAGAATGGAAAAGATGAGAGAAAGTTAGAGATAACAATGGAATCTTTAATGCAAAGATAGGGACAATAAAGGACAGAAATGGTATTTACCTAACAGAAGCAGAAGATATTAAGAAGAGGTGGCAAGAATACACAGAAGAACTATACAAAAAAAGATCTTTATGACCCAGATAACCATGATGGTGTGATCACTCACCTAGAGTCAGACATCCTAGAAGGCGAAGTCAAGTGGGCCTTAGGAAGCATCACTACGAGCAAAGCTAGTGGAGGTGATGAAATTCCAGTTGAGCTATTTCAAATCCTAAAAGATGATGCTGCGAAAGTGTTTACTCAATATGCCAGCAAATTTGGAAAACTCAGCAGTGGCCACAATACTGGAAAAGGTCAGTTTTCATTGCCATCCCAAAGAAAGGCTATGCCAAAGAATGCTCAAAGTACTGCACAGTTGCACTCATCTCAAACACTAGCAAAGTAATGCCCAAAATTCTTCAAGCAATGCTTCAACAGTATGTGAACCGTGAATTTCCAGATGTTCAAGCTGGTTTTAGAAAAGGCAGAGGAACCAGAGATCAAATGGCCAACATCCATTGGATCATCGAAAAAGTGAGAGAATTCCAGAAAAACGTCTACTTCTGTTTTATTGACTATGCCAAAGCCTTTGACTGTGTGGATCACAATAAACTGTGGAAAATTCCTTAAGAGATGAGAATACCAGACCACCTAACCTGCCTCCTGAGAAATCTGTATGCAGATCAAAAAGCATATAGAACAACAGACTGGTTCCAAATCAGGAAAGGAGTATGTTAAAGCTATGTATTGTCACCCGGCTTATTTAACTTATATGCAGAATACATCATGAGAAATGCCTGGCTGGATGAAGAGCAAGCTAGAATCAAATAATCTCAGATATCGATACTGAAGTATTAATAACCTCAGATATGCAGATGACACCACCCTTATGGCAGAAAGTGAAGAGGAACCAAAGAGTCTCTTGATGAAAGTGAAAGAGGTGAGTGAAAAAGCTGGCTTAAAGCTCAACATTCATAAAACTAAGATCATGGCATCTGGTCCCATCACTTCATGGCAAATAGATGGGGAAACAATGGAAACAGTGTAAGACTTTATTTTCTTGGACTCGAAAATCACTGCAGATCGTGACTGTAGCCATGAAAGTAAAAGACACTTGCTCCTTGTAAGAAAAGTTATGACTAATCTAGAGAGCATATTAAATAGCAGAGACATTACTTTGCCAACAAAGATCCATCTAGTCAAAGCTTTTGTTTTTCCAGTAGTCATGTATGGATGTGAGAGTTGGACTATAAAGAAAGCTGAGCACTGAAGAACTGATGCTTTTGAACTGTGGTGTTGAAGAAGACTCTTGAGACTCCATTGGACTGCAAGGAGATCCAACCAGTCCATCCTAAAGGAAATCAGTTCTGAATATTCATTGCAAGGACTAATGCTGAATCTAAAGCTCCAATACTTTGGCCACCTGATGCGAAAAACTGACTCATTTAAAATACCCTGATGCTGGAACTGTTTGAAAGCAGAAGGAGAAGGGGATAACAGAGGATGAGATGGTTGGATGGCATCACTGACTTATGAACATGAGTTTGAGTAAGCTCCGGCAGTTGGTAATGGACAGGGAAGCCTTGCATATTGCAGTCCGTGGGGTCACAAATAATCAGATATGACTGAGCAACTGAACTGAACTGAAAGTCATTCAATTAGCAATAGAATTCTCCCTGGACACACATCGCTAGTACCCATGTGTACCAGAGGAAAGGTGATAAGTGCTATAAAAATTCTATAGTGTGTTGCTTCAGTGAAATTTCTAGAGTCCAAGTATCTGGAACATGTTAAGATATGATTTCAGAGGGCAGAAAAAGTTAATATATTTGGAAACTGGTGCCTGCTTATGAAATTTGATTCCCATGTTCCTCATCATCCAGAAGCAACTAGCATAATAAAATAGTGAAAAGGCCTTCAGGAGATTCTCTAATTGGCCTGGTTGGGCACATCAGCTTCTGGGGTTAGAAGAATGTTCCCCAGATGTATTATATGTTGTGACCAATATTTAGTGCCATTTGTCCCACAGGAAACGTTCACAACTTAGGAAATGAAGGATAAAATTTGGGGGTAATTCTCTTATTTTTACCCCTAGTAAATGAACTGTTAACGAAAATTTACTTCTTGCACTTGTGTCTTTGGGCTCTTCTGCTTTGATATGTCTTAGTTCCTAAGAAGTGAATGCTCCCACCAGGGGACACAATTGCCTTATTAAACTAGAAGTAGAGACTGCCATGTGGCCACTTTAGAATTCTCATGACAATGAATCCACTGGCAAAAAACGGAATTACTATACTCTCTGAAATAATTGATCCCGACTCTTCAGGGAAAATCAATTTGGCGCTATGGGGTAAGAAGACATATGCCTGGAATGAAGTAGATACCTTGGGTACCCTCTTAGTGCCCCATGTTTTGTGATAAAGGAAATAGAAACTACAAGTATTCAATATGAGCAGGATTGCTAAAGCCCAGACCTTTCAGAAATGCAGGTTTGTGTCATCCTCTGAGGCAAGGAATCATCCTCTTAGGCAACTCTGCAGAGGAGGTCACTGAGGGCAAAGGAAATACAGGAGTGTCCAATTATAACTATCAGCTACACACTCATACTTATGAGCATCTCCCCTTTACTTTTATATGAATATGCAGGCATAAACTCATCAGTTCCTTTTTTCAAAATTCCATTACCCCTATAATTCAATATAAAGTGTGTTAATACTACTTAACCTTATTCAACATTTATAATATGTCTCAGTTTGATGAGATAAAAAGAGGTCAAGTGATAGGAGGTATGAGGACTTGAAATTATTTTTGGAGAGGTTAGTGTGTGTTTGTTTGTTTGTTTGTTTTGGTCCTAAGAATTTCACCTACATCCTGTTAGTTTGAAGCATGATTTTGTATTTATCTTTCTTTGTGGGGATAATTATGGTTAGGAGACACATATATCTCAAGTTGAAAAAGGTGAACTTTCCAATTTTGTCAACTTAACTAAATGAAACAGTATTTCCTATAATTTCTTTCCTTCTATGGTTTCAGGTTAGAATTGTGTTGAGATTTGGCTAAACTACTCCATAATATTGTGGCTGTGGCATCCATTTTGTATAGGTAAGTAGACCGTGGGGGCCTTAAACTGACAGTAGTCCCACCCCACCCCCTTAGCACATGATCTGGAAAACAGAGTCACAGGTAAATATGTCATGACTCCAGATATCCTGATATGACTCCCAACTGCCCTGTAATAAGTACTCTCCCCTGCCTCCTAGGGCCTTCCTCTTGTACCCCTTAGAAAAGACTCCCCAGGAAGTTTACAGAAAATTCACTTTTTTGAGGAGGTTGAATTGATCAATTCAGCTTTAGCCGGGGAACTCCAAAGCACTCCTCCTGTAGGTCTTAGTAAAGGCACATGCCCCAAATTCTGCCCCACTCTCTCTGTCTGTCCTATGCCTTGATGTCCCTGTGTGAACCCAGGAGGCATGCTGTGTATTTCCTCCAAGACCTGTAAGTTATAATCTGCCCTATTTCTCTTCCCTTGCGGTCTTGCTTGAACTATGGCTCACCATCAACACTCCTGGGCACTGCTTAACAAATTTTAAACTTAACAAATTCACAACAAGTTGGCTAGAAGAAAAATTTCTGTGAGATTTGGAAAGTAGGAGGAAAAGCAGTCAATCCACTCTGAAGGTCAGTGTTTGACACCTTGCAATGATGCAGTATTTACATCAGTTTTGAGTTAGTGATGTAAGTAACCCTACATCATGTAGCACGTAGTTAGTGATGTCTTGTTGGAATAGAACCTGCAGTCCTGAAAGGCTTATGTCACTATATGTGTCTTCAAATATGTCACTAAAATAAATATCAATACTAATTTTTAAAGTAAACATAAGATACCCAAACTAAATTCTAATTAGTTCTAAGATAATTATTTCAATAAATGAAAGCAGTATATTAAATGCCAAACTCTTTCAAATTATCTCTATCCTGTCTCTTTCCTTTGGATTTTCCATACATGCTTAGGCTGTTGTAGCAGATTGATTGTAAAAACAGTCCCAATTTTTTCTGTCCATTTATGTACCACCTTTGCAATGTGACAGTGCGTCTGCTCCCAGGGAGAGGTGGAGTCTTTTTCCTACTCCTTGATTCCAGGCTGGACTCTTTTGGCCAATAGATGACAGTAAAATGACATGGTGCTCTTCCTGAGCTTGGGTCTCTATTATCTCTGCGCTGCTTCTCTTTCTCGGTGGTCTGTGCACACCTGAGCTAGTCTGCATGGAGATAAAGACCCTGTAGGAAAGAGGCCAGTTGCCCACCTAGAAGCTTCCAAAAGCTATCTAGCACCAGCAGACAGACAATATGTGAGCAAGCACAGCCAACATCACCAGAACAGCCTACCTAACCCACAGCAGGCCAGGATGTAAGAATATAGCCAACTGACACCATGGAAACGCTGTCACACATGGACTCACGGGTGATACACATAGACTCCGGAGTGATAAAAATCAGTTTTGCTTTAATCCTCTGGGTACTGGAGTGGTTTGTTAAACCGTAATATTTGAGAAATAAGGGAACTTGACACTAGAAATTGTTGGGCTGGACTGTATATGGAAGAGAGTGATTAACCTATGAAGAGATCTGAAAATCACTCTATATCAGAATGGATTGGAAGAATTAGGATATTTAGCATAGAGAGGAAGAATTTTAAGAAGGACATGGTGGTTCCCCCCAAATACCTGGTGAGCTGTTATATAAAAGGGAGTTATGTTTACTTAGTGCAAATTCAGAAGATAAAATGGTAAACATTTTCAGATATTAGATAATGAGAGGCATTGTAATAGAGGTGCTTCCCTGGTGGTTCAGATGGTAAAGAACCTGCCTGCAGTGTGAATGATCCAGGTTTGATCCCTTGGTTAGGAAGGTCCCCTGGAGAAAGAAATGGCAACCCACCCCAGTATTCTTGCCTGAAGAATTCCGTGGACAGAGGAACCTGGTGAGCTAAAGTCCATGGAATTGCAAAGAGTTGGACATAACTGAGTGACTAACACACACCCACATTGTAATAGAGAGAAATAAATTGTAGAACTAGCTCAAATTTTCTGGTGGGTTTGGTGCCTTACAATGTAGTCATTTTTCTCAATTAGGAATGTTCATACAGAGTGGATGACCTTTTCACGGGTTTGTTTCAAGAGGCAATTTCTTCTTTAGCTTGGAGTTTTGACTAGTGATGTAAGATTAGTTTTATGCCAAAATTTTATGAGTGGTGAGACTTCATGTTTTCTTTAATAAATATGCTTTTAATGATTAGTATTCAAAATTTTATATTGTTTAAATACTAGCAGCCTATTTGTTGGGTTTTACATTCATGTTGATTTGAATTGATGATACCATAGCGACACTCTACATGGAATAATCTGAGAACTCTCTATCACATTAGCATCAATAGAGCTGTTTGTTAAAATGTGTTCTGGGTTCCAAAGACTTTACTTTAAAATAAACTATTGGGTAACAATGAATTTTGAAACCCCAAACAAAAAAAATTCATACAGAAATAATAAGAGAAATCTATTTCTATTCTTTTATTCAACAAAGTTTGAAACATATTTTGTAACATAAAAATTACAGCTTCACAATTTTCTTTGTTTGTTTGTTTGTTTGTTTGTTTTTTTGGCTATGCCACTCGGCTCGTCGGATCTTAGTTTCCTGACCAGGGATTGAACCCGAGCCCTTGGCAATGAAAGTTTGACTTCGTATTATTTGCTTGGCATTGATCTAAGCAATGGAGATATGTCAGTTAACAAGTGTAGACTTATTCTCAGGAAACTTATGTTCTAGGAGGATGAAAAACACAAATGTAGCCAAACATAAATGCTATATAGTGAGAGATAGTGATAGTGCTGAGAAGAAAATTAAGGCAGGACAGGAGACATAAATTAATGAGGGAGAGGGTCAATCATGTAGATGAGTGTTCAGAGGAGTCCTTTCTGGGGAGGGGACGTTTGAGCCCAAGACTGACCAAAGCTCGGCAGCAAACCCAGTAAGCAAGGGAAACCATTTATCAAACAGGTGGGAGTTCTTGGGAACAAGTTTTTCTAGGCATACTCCAAAAAAAAAAAAAAAAATGCAAGAAAAGGAAATGTGCTGAAATGGGGGTAAGAAAAGGGAAACATTAGGAAGAAATTAGGGTAGTGGACCGTGGCTAGGTCACATGAGGCATCACAGGTCATAGTAAGACCTTTGTATTTTATTCAGAGCATGATGTAAAACCATTGGAAGGTTGAGACTAGGCACTTGGCAGGATATGTGATATCTATTCTATTTCGTATAGTTCACTCTTGCCTTTTAGAGACGATAAGCTATGAGAGGGGTAGAAAGGGAGACAGAGCTCATTATTTCTTGGCCCAGTTGCTTTCATATCCATGGTCTCCTTTTTTGAGTTCTCTTCTATATCACTGGAGGAATGGGATGGACACTTGGTGCTTTACTTTATGGCCTCCTTATGAAACAGCTGGGCAAAACACTAAGCCAGGTCATTTTAAAAAACTCCTTTCTCTCTGCTTCACCCACTAATCAAGATCTGAGTGAATTACAGTGGTTCTGCATCAGCAATGAACATACTTTTGGGTTTAGGTTATGCCACTTCATTTCCCTATGGATGGGAAATTCTCTAGAGTGATTTGTCTAGTTAGATTTCGATTGAAACAAGGGGTGAAATGTGCAGCAGGATGACTGTCAGACAATTTCAGTCACCTAGACAAGAGAAGAACAAGTTGAACAAGTTCCTGTAACAAACAGACAAGAATAAAATGATGAGATTTGGGATCTCCTTTGAAAGCAGAACTTACAGGGCATGTGAAAAGATTGAATGATTGGTGAAGTCAAATAAAAGAAGTTTTAAGTTTTCAAAGTTTAGTTTGAAAAAAGGGGTAAAGGCAATATTGTTGATAAATATGGGGAAGACTGAGTAGGGAAAAACATTAGACCATTCAGATATGACCTAAATAAAGTCCCTTACAATTATACAGTGGAAGTGACAAATAGATTCAAGGGATTAGATTTGATAGAGTGCCCGAAGAACTATGGATGGAGGTTCATGACATTGTACAGGAGACAGTGATCAAGACCATCCCTAAGAAAAAGAAATGCAAAAAGGCAACATGGTTGCCTGAGGAAGCCTTACAAATAGCTGAGAAAAGAGGAGAAGTTAAAGGGAAAGGAGAAAGGAAAAATATATCTACTTGAATGCAGAGTTCCAAAGAATAGCAAGAATAGATAAGAAAGCCTTACTAAATGATCAATGCAGAGAAATAGAGGAAAACAATAGAATGGGAAAGACGAGAGATCTCTTCAAGAAAATTAGAATATTTTTTGTAAAGATGGGCACAATAAAGGACAGAAATGGTATGGACCTAACAGAAGCAGGAGATATTAAGAAGAGGTGGAAGAATACACAGAAAAACTATACAAAAAAATGTTTTAATGACCCAGATAACCATGATGGTATGATCACTCACCTAGAGCCAGACAACCTGGAGCATAAAGTCAAGTGGGCCTTAGGAAGCATCAATACAAAGAAAGTTAGTGGAGGTGATGAAATTCCAGCTGATCTATTTAAAATCCTAAAAGATGATGCTGTGAAAGTGCTGTACTCAGTTTGCCAGCAAATGTGGAAGAAAGTTCAGCAATGGCCACAGGACTGGCAAAAGTCAGTCTTCATTCCAATCCCAAAGAAAGGCAATGCCAAAGAATGCTCAAACTACTGCACAATTGCACTCATCTCACATGCTAGCAAAATAATTCTCAAAATTCTCCAAGCCAGGCTTCAACGTTACACGAACTGAGAACTTCCAGATGTTCAAACTGGCTTTAGAAAAGGCAAAGGAACCAGACATCAAATTGCCAACATCCATTGGATCATAGAAAAAGCAAGAGAGTTCCAGAAGAACATCTACTCTGCCTTATTGTCTATGCTGAAGTCTTTGACTGTGTGGATCACATAAACTGTGGAACATTCTTAAAGAAATGGGAATACCAGACCACCTTACCTGCCTCCTGAGGAACCTGTATGCAGGTCAAGAAGCAACAGTTAGAACCGGACATGGAACAACAACAGACTGGTTCCAAATTGGGAAAGGAGTATATCAAGGCTGTATATTGTCACCCTGCTTATTTAACTTCTATGCAGAGTACATCATGCAAAATGCTGGACTGGATGAAGCACAAGCTGGAATCAAGATTGCCAGGAGAAATATCAATAACCTCAGATATGCAGATGATACCACCTTTATGGCAGAAAGTGAAGAGGAACTCAAAAGCCTCTTGATGAAAGTGAAAGAGGAGAGTGAAAAAGCTGGCTTAAAACTCAACATTCAGAAAACTAAGATCATGGCATCCAGTTCCATTACTTCATGATGGGGAAACAATGGAAACAGAGAGACTCTATTTTGGGGGGCTCCAAAATCACTGGCAGATAGTGACTGCAGCCATGAAATTAAAAGACACTTGCTCCTTGGAAGAAAAGCTATGACCAACCTAGACAATATTTTAAAAAGCAGAGACATTACTTTGCCAATAAAGGTCCATCTAGTCAAATCTATGGTTTTTCTCCTAGTCATGTGTAGATGTGAGAGTTGGCCTATAAAGAAAGCTGATCACCGAAGAACTGATGTTTTTGAACAGTGGGTTGGAGAAGACTCTTGAGACTGCAAGGAGATCAAACCAGTCAATCCTGAAGGAAATCAGTCCTGAATATTCACTGGAAGGGATGATGCTGAAGCTGAAGCTCCAATACTTTGGCCACCTGATGTGAAGAACTGACTCATTGGAAAAGACCCTGATGCCAGGAAAGAGTGAAGGCAGGAGGAGAAGGGGACAACAGAAGATGAGACGGTTGGATGGTGTCACTGACTCGATGAACATGAGTTTGAGCAAGCTCCTGGAGCAGGTGATGGACAGCGAAAACTGGTATGCTGCAGTCAATGGGTTCGCAAAGATTCAGACATGACTGAGTGACTGAACTGAACTGAACTGAGGTAGGAAGAGATTAAAAGGGAAGGTAATAATAAATCAAGAATTTTGTTTGGTAAAAGTCGACCTGATGTGACCGTTTCATGTATAGAGGATGTTCAAGTTGAAAGTGAAAAATATAAATCCAGGGTTTGGGAAATCTCTTCAGTTTAGAGATATGTTAGATGGATGGGTGGGTTTGTATTATTGGTATAATAAATTCATGAAATTTGAAAAGATATCCTAGGAGCTGGCAAAACATAGAGAAAAATCGATGACTGAAGACTAAGCCCTAATGCACTCATATTAGAAATTAGAGGGACAAAAAGAGAACATTGTAGGAGACTGGAAAGGCATGATTTGTAGCAGAAGGAAAAAGAGAAAAGCAGTATTCTTGGAAGTCAAGTGAAGAAAGCTTTGATACCTGTGATATTTAGCTGATGAAATTTTTGTGTCATTTATATCCTTCCTTCTTTTCTCTCTTTTTCTATCTCCCCTTTCCTTCTTATTTTTCACATTTCTTTATACAGTTATTTGACCAATATAAGCTGAGAGTTTGTTAAATGTACTATGGTAGTTAATTCAGAATTCAGATACTGCAGGCCTTGAATAAGAATTGTTAATAATAGTCTCTTGGACAAGAGTCAATTTTCACAGACTATTCTGTTACACGAAGAATGATAAAGTTTATTTTTAGAAAACAAGGTATAACTTAACCTAGAAAACAAACCCATTGTCCTACATTTTAGGAAAAGAATAAGATTTATACCTTGCTATACAGTTTATTTGCATTTACCCATACAAAAATATGTATATCTGCATAAATATTTTACTTTCAACTCTACCATATTTACTCACAGCATCTTGCAAAAAAATGTAAAATAATGCTTTCTCATTATCTAACTTAACTAACTTAATTTTTTTTGCTTGGAAATGGCAAATGCAATAGAGAATCTTCTGCAGAGCTCCTTATTCCTTTGTGACAATCTGAGGGTTAAATTAAAGGAGACTTTAGCTCCTTGTCCTTGGCTCAGAGAAAGGCTATATGGAACCTCCATTTATTTCATCATATTCCTTTTGCTCTTTCCTCTTTTAAAACTAGCATGTAGCCTTCATTTTTCTTATCCGCAGCCAAGATGCACCTCAAAAGTGAAGGGATATCTAGAATATGGTTTGAATCTAATTCTTAAAATCAAAGATAGGTAAGCTCCAAGGTTAAAATTGGAAAGCTCAGGAAATCCTAAGTGCAAACACCACCTTTCAATCAACTGCAAATCACTTCCTGCTCCCTTGTCTCTGAAATGCAGGATTGCAGCCTCACTGCAATTTTTCTTTCTAAATTAAGAAGCACATTTCAGGTGTCTAAGAAGCAGCTGAGTGAGGCAAGGGATTTTAGAACTGGATTCCATTCAGCTCTGCTACTGGTTCATTTTATCATTACTTTTTCACAAGTGGGGGTGAGAATTTTAGAATTTAATGAAGGTCATTAAAGGAAAAAAATGGCAGAAAATGGAACTGGATATTTTACAGTAAAAAATAGGAAAATCGAGAAAGTATAATATGCTATTAAAATTCTATACTTTTAATTCATTTCCCCCGGCATAATTATGAACTACACATGACAAATAAGATGCATTAAAGAGACTGAACCCTGTAAAATAATTATATTTAACTACAGAACTTAACCACAGAACTTTTTGCATTCAACCTTTTTGAAACCATTAAAAGCTTGTGCTTATATGTTTATAGTCTTTAATCACTGGAATTGGGAATTCAATGCAGCAGAAAAGACAAGAACCAGAACGTGGTGTTAACCTGCTGTTAGCTCATGGGAACAGCCAAGCCTCTTGAATAAAATGCAAAATATGTATTTTAGCCTTTTAATAACAGCAGGTGCTATTGTGGTTAAATTTATTCCTGGAGAATGTATACTCAGAGTGTGCCTAAAGAAATTCAATCCACAGAAGATTTTAGTGACCTCAGACAAAACTAGCTATATTTAGCTATGTTTGAAAAAGATCAGACAAAGGAATAATCTTTCCACCTTAATTTCTCTCATTAGAAACCATATCTAGCAGAGACCAAGATTTTTGTAAGGCTTTTCATCTGGCCAGTTTGCTTGTATAGTGATGATGTATGGCAAATGGTCTCCAGTGAAGGTCAAAGAGTCAATAATTAAAACCAAGATGAACAAAAGAAAAAAAGAGAGAGAGAGAGGGAGGGAGAGAACACACAGTCTTGTAAATACCTAGAAAACATAGATAAAGTTCGGAATCTTGTTATTGTATTTATTCATTAGGGAATTAATGCCATTCTGAGATGACATGTCTATGCCCCATTTAGGCCACCTTGAGGTTTGAATCCCAACTATAGTATTAGAATTACTCATCCCCTACCCTTGAGTTTCACTGATTTTCATTTCTTCATAATGTGACAACATCAGAGAAGACAGTGAACTGCTTTCAGGTGTTGAAGAGGAAAAGGAAATATGTGTATTAGCACTGAGGATCATAAGTAGATACTGGCTGCGAAAGGCAGACTCTATGAGGGCATATGGTCCCTGACACTTCATTCTCACATCTTTCTGTAATCCTTTGCTTTAAGTTAGGCTGGGTTTGGTTACTTGCTTCTAATGAATTGAATACAGCAGAGGTGATGAGATGTCAATTCAAAGATCAAGTTTTTTAAAAAAAATTATGGCTTTCATTGTGGGATCTTTCTCTCAGAATCTGTACTCTGGGGGGAACTAGCTGACATGATATGAGAAGCCCCACTGAGAAAGTCAAGTGGCAAGAAGCTGATATTTCCAGACTTCACCTAGCAAAGACCTGAGACCTGTGAACAGCCCCCTGGGGGGACTTCAAAGTGGATTTCCTTCCAGTTGAGTCCTGAGATAACTGTAGCTCCAGGAAACACCTTGATTGTAGACTCCTGGGAAACTAAGTCATAAACACCCAACTATGCCACGTCAAGATTCTTGATTCACAGAGAGAATTCATGTTTTTAAATTTGTCAAGTTTTGGGGTCATTTGGGGTAAATTTGGGGGTAGTCTATAGCCAGCAATAGATAACTGAAATAGCATTTTTCAGGTTTTCCATTCTACCTTTCCTTGATAAAATATGGAATTTACTTCCATTAAAAATTATTTAAGATAATTATTTTCTAATGAAATAAGGATACTGAAATATTGCCCACCATATACAGTAGCTCATTCATTTATTATGTACTTAAAAAAAAAATCTCTTTAAGATCTCTGTGAAATAATAATTCATTTCTGAATTCTGGGCTCTGTTTTCCACTCTCCTCTGCATCCATTTAGTCCAGCATAGAGACATCACTGAATTTAACTATCAATTAACATGGAAATGGCAACCCACTCTAGTGTTTCCCAGGGAAATCCTATGGACAGAAGAGCCTGGTGGGCTATACAGTCCATGGGGTCACAGAGAGTCAGACAGGACTGAGTGACTAACCTTAAAAATATATATATTTAAAGGAGCTGAAATCGATTCATCTGTTTTCTTTATTAACACTAGGAGTTTATGATGAACACATTTTCCCATTAAACTAAGGCAGCATAATAGTAAATGGGATAGAATGATTTCAGGAAAAGTTATTAAAGTAACTTTAACTAGAACTAGCCTAATAAACATAGTTTGTCCTTCTTTATTTTTCCTTGTCTATGCTATTATTTATTCTTTATTTGTGGTATTATAATTAGTCTTAGAAAGAGACATTTCTTAGATACCTAGATGAATATTCTGAAAAATTTTTGCTAGAGTGATAAGAAAAAAGCATAATTTTCTAAATTTTTCCAACTGTGTAGATGTAAAATCTTTCCAAAGGAAGAGAATCATTATTCTTTGCAGTAGCAAAATAGTTTTCTCAGAAAAGAAAGTGTTTTATCCACAGACAAACTAGCTTTTGCATAATCCTTTGACACAAGGCACTCTGAAGGGGAGGGAAGAGCCATACTACAGCTGAAGGTGGCATCCAATTGTATAATGGCTGGGTATCTCCTCCTTACCATGGTAACTGACAAACCTTTAGCTAGATTAACAAAGAAAAAAGGAAGACTATTCAAATAAATAAACGATGAAAGAAGGAACATTACTTATGCCACAGAAATAAAGGAATCATAAGGTCAAACCAATCAATCCTAAAGGAAATCAACCCTAAATATTCATTGGGAGGACCGATACTGAAGCTGAAACTCCAATACTTTGGCCACCTCATGCGAAGAGCCGACTCACTGGAAAAGACCATGCTGGGAAAGATTGCAGGCGGGAGGAGAAGGGGATGACAGAGGATGAGATGGTTGGATGGCATCATAGACTCAATGGACATGAGTTAGAGCAAACTCCAGGAGATACTGAAGGACAGGGAAGCCTGGCATGCTGCAGTCCATGGGGTTGGGAAGAGTTGGACACAACTTAGCGACTGAACAACAAAAACTGCTAAAAACAATTATATGCCAACAAACTGGGTAACATAGAAGAAGTGGATACTTTCCTAGAAACATAAAACCTACCAAGACTGAATCATGAACAAAGTTGAAAGTCTGAAGATACTGATGTACAAGTAAGGAGATTGATTTAGTAATCTAAAACCTCTTAACACAGAAGAGTTCAGGTCAGATGGTTTCACTGGTGAATTTTACCAAACATTTAAGGAAGAATTAATACCAATTTTTCACAAATGCTTCCAAAAAATTGAAGAAGTGGGAGTAATTACAAACTCATTTATGAAGCCAGCATTACCCTGACTGAAAAGATAGATAGAGACACCGTAGAAAGTATCCCTTTGTGTCCTGAAGTAAGTGTCTTGGGAACTACAGCCTGGCATCCCCATGTTGGCTAGTCGGTGGCTGTTGCATGTTCCCCTCTTTAGAGGGAGCTCAAGTTCTCAGGCACCTTCTAATGAGATAGTTCCTGCCAGCCAAAGATGATTCTCTGGAAAAGTGTGTAGCTGTACCTCCTAATGGTCCACAGTCACAGCTAATAAATGCATTGCCTCAGTAAAGTGAATCTGGGCAAACTAAGCCTCTCTCAAAAGGGAGCTGATAAGCCTGAGTCAAACCTTGATTTTTTTCTGTATTCATTTTACTCCAGCAGCTAATATCCACATTTCCTGAGTTTGTATCAGCCTAAGATCAACTTATGTATTAGATTTTCATTTTGAGTCATGGTGACTCGAATAAGGGAAACAAGGAGAAATTAAGGAAACTTTATATCAGTAGCAACTTTATCATTACCGGGAGTAGTTCATGGTTGGTTCTACTTTAACTGGATGTCACAGTTGCCAGTCTCTGAGCTTACGCCTTTCCGTTATTATTTTCTTATAACTAATATCCAGGATTATACCATGTTCTCTGTTTGTTGTGTCTCCAATCCATTTTTGCTATGAGAGCCCACTCATATCTTGCTGTTTAGGTCTTCATTCAATGTTTACCCTACCCTTTTGGATTTTGCCTAGAACTCACCTGCTTATGCTTAAATCTTATTTGGACTATTTCCTCTGTTAAGAATTGATATTTCCCTGTGCACAATTAAGTCATATAGTTAGTCTTGAACATACTACCCAATCCTTTGGAACTGCTAGATTCTAGGCTCATGCTTCCCAGGTCCTACAACCAGTAACTCTCAGTGATGACAGTATCTTTCTTTTCAGAGGCCCAATTATGTTGGAGAGGGCACTAACTTATAATTGTAAATAGCCATAAAATATTCTGAGATGCAGAGCATTCAATTATACAGAGAAGGGTGTTCCTACATTTTTAAGCCCCTTGGGGACTCTTTACTTGCCCATTGCAACTCCCATAAGTGTCAATAAGACCACAGTCTGCAAATTAGAAAGTGAGAAACCACCTCTCGAGGCAGCTGAGTCCTGGGTGAACTGCAAGGAAATGCCTTTACCTGAAAGCCAAATAATCATGGTGAAAGGGCAAGGAGCTCTGGTGAGAATTCATTGAGAGTTAGGGGGACCATGGATTTTATAAAAGTAAATCTTTTACTTTCTAATATCTTGCACTGAGTACATTGATGTTACTTATATTAAAAAAAAAAAAACTTTTGTGAACTTGAATTTGGATTTCCTTATAGGGAATAGTAACAATACTAATAATAGCAGCAAAATATAACAATAATAATAAAAGATGAAGCAGCAGCAGCTGTCACTGTCACTAAAGAACAAAGATAAAACTAAAGAACCAAATACAAGGACAACAACAACGGTGAACAGAGGTAGTAGCAATTGTAATAATAATAAGAAAAAGAAAAAGGAGAACTAGTAATAATAAACAGTAAATCCCACAGCATCCTGACTTCTCTATTGAATTCTTTTTTGTCCGAGTTGCTAGCGCACTTCTACATGAGAAGAGCTGATTATGTGTCAGGCATGCTATATAATGGAGACACATACAAAAAATTCATGAGACATTTTTCTTGTAATTATTGGGCTTAGAGTTTAGTAAGGGGAGGTGAAACATGGTAAAAAATTGCCTGTTATAAAATGTTACATTTGAATTATTATGTCCCCACAGAGGAACAAGACAGGAAGTATGAAGGCAAGAACTCTATATGGGTCGAATAAAGAAAGCTTTCATAGAATAGGTGATTCAAGGTAAATCTTATAAAACCTTTCTTCCTGTTCTCTAAGTTTTTGATTATGTAAAGCAAATGAGAATTGTTTCTATTGCCTTTGCTGATTTAGGAGAGAAGGAATATAAATAAGTTAGCTCTAGAGGTAAAGAAAACCAAAGGTAAGGTATGGCACTGTGTCAGTGTGGAGGTGGTGGTGATATTTGAGGTGTTGAACCAAAATACAAAGGCTTTGAGAAAAGAGAGGAAATATGTTTGCATTAGAGAAGGCTTCAGAATGATCCTCTTGACTGAAATGGCAGGATTACTGCCTGAAAGCAGATGTTATGCCTAAAGTTATTAGTTCTGAAAAGAGAGCTACTGCTGGACAAAAAATTACAAAAATTGCTAATTATTCTTCCCTTTGAAGTTGTTAGAAAACTGTATTATTTTGCCTAATGCATTCAGGAATCCAACCCATTACTGCTTGCAAATAGTATGGGTCTTTTTGAAAGCTGAATGAGCAACTTTCATTAGAAGATAAGTTCCTCTGTGTGCATAGAGTTTACTCTCTGGTAAGAGAGACACAATTTAAAATTATACAATGTACACACACACAGTTACATAACTATGTGACTTGTCTTTTGACATATGACTTGTGCTTTAACTCATCCAGAGTATCTTAATGGAGATTCTACCTTATCCTGGAACTGTTAGATTCAATGGGGAATGTGAGAATGAATCAGAAAGATTCCATTCTGCAGAAAATGTCAGTTCAATTGGATCAATAGGGCACATGCTCCTGCTGCTACTGCTGTTGCTAAGTCACTTCAGTCGTGTCTGACTCTGTGTGACCCCATAGACAGTAGCCCACCAGGCTCCCCCGTCCCTGGGATTCTCCAGGCAAGAACACTGGAGTGGGTTGCCATTTCCTTCTCTAATGCATGAAAGTGAAAAGTGAAAGTGAAGTTGATCAGTCGTGTCCGACTCTGCGACCCCATGGACTGCAGCCCACCAGGCTCCTCCGTCCATGGGATTTTCCAGGCAAGAGTACTGGAGTAGGGTGCCATTGCCTTCTCTGAATAGGGCACATAACTAATGATAATTCAAAATGCAGAAAAAGTAAGTGCCATAAGAATATAGATTATACTGTAGGATTCCTGAGAAGAAAGAGTTAACGTTTTAGTGGGAGAAATAAATACATTCCAATGGAGAAGTTGACAAATGATCTAAATCTTGAATAGAGTTCATAGTTTGGATGTGTGTGCAAGGGTATGCTGAGTGTGAAGTGTGAATAAGGCAGTTTGTTAGTATCCTGGGGCTTCTGTAACAAAGTATCACAGACCCAGGGACTTAAACAATAGCAACTTATTTTCTCACAGCTCTTAGGACTAGAATTCTGAGATAAAGATATCGGCAGGGTCAGTTCCTTCTGAGAGCCATGAAGGAAAGTTCTATTCCAGGGCTGTCTCCTTGGCTTATAGACGGTTGACTTCTTCCTACATCTTCAAGTGTCTTCCTTCCATACATGTTGGTGTCCATATTTTCTTTGTAAGATCACAGTCTTATTGGATGAGGGCATACCCTAAAGACCTCATTTTAGATTAATTCTCTGTCTAATGATCCTGTTTCTAAATATGAGCTCATTTTGAGGTAATGGGGTTAAGACCTCAACATATGAATTTTGGGAAAAACATAACTCAGCCTATAACTGGCAGTGAGGAAAAGCATTATAGGATATATAAAGAGAATGTTGACTTTTAGCTTGACTAAAATATGATTGCATAAACTAACTCAAAAAATAAGGCTAGGCAAAAGACTGAAGCCAGATTGTATAGTCTGAATATCAACCTAAACGTTTGGACATGATTCCTCAAGCATTAGGGAACCAGAAATGAATCTGAGCAAGGGAGTGACATAATAAATACAAAATTATTGCATGTTTACAGTAAGCCAGACACCATACCAAGGGTTTTAACTTACCAACTCACCTTATTCTCATCTCATTTTGATCTTTACAGCAACACCTTTAATCAGGCTTTATTAGTTTCATTTTACAGAGTAATAAACTAAGGTTTAAAAAAGTATTACAGCTTATGAGTAACAGAGCAGGAAAACTTAAAGTCTTCAAAATCTGGCATCATATCTAGTAAGATATTTTTAATCTCAGACATTGTAGTTTTATCTCTAGAATTTCAATTTGTGTTTTTTTTCAATATAACATCAGTGTGCCTGATTCAATTTTGGACATATGGAATATAACTATAATAACTTTTATATCCTTGTCTTGTAATTCTTATATCTGTCACCCAATTGTGGGTCAGTTCCAAGTGATTGATTTGTCTATCATTTCTCATATTTTCCTGCTTCTTTGTATGCCTGGTAATCTTTGACTGCATACCAGACATTGCAGGTTTTACCTAGTAGTATTCTGGATGTTTTTTTATAAATATTTTTGACATTTACTTGGGGATGTAGTCAAATTAATTAGAAGTGGCTTGATCTTATTTTGGGTCTTGCTTTAACATTTGTTAGGTGAAGAGTGGAGGAGGGCTCAGACTAGGCCAAATTATCCCCCATTTCTGAGGCAAGACCCTCTCTGCACTTTATACTCTGCTTCAGTCTTGAGATTTTTCCAGTCTGGTTTATGGCAACAGGCATTGTCCTCCCTGCGCTTCCCGGGTGGCTCAGCTGGGAGAGAATCCACCTGCAATGTGGGAGCCCTGGGTCTAATCCTCTGCAGTGATTCCCTGGCCTCAGGCAGTTTCCTCAAATGTCTGTACTGATCAGCGCACTGCTGACTGCTCAAGGATACCATCTGCAAAGCTGGATACCATCTGCAAAATGGATTTCTCTGTGTGTGTAGATCTCTCCTCCTTAGCATCCATCCTGAAAACTCTAGACACTTTGATCTGCGCTTTAACACTTTGATCCATCTCTTCACCATGCAAAAGGCTTAGCGCAGACTCCTTCCTGTATCATGGCCTGGGAATACTCCAAGACACTGAGCTGGAGCACCTGTGGATCTCATGCATTTGTCTCTGAGTTCTCAGGGGTCATCATCCTTCATTTTCTGGTGCCCCAAGTCTGCAAACTGCTACTTAAATGTTTTGTAAGGATTTTGACTGTTTCAGAATGAAGGGTAAATTTGACCGCTTTCACATGATCTCGATCAGAAGCGGAATCAACCTAGGTGTTTTAATGTTAAAATTTTAGGATATAAGGTAGAAGAGTAAAGTGGGCAGTGGAGTCCTAAATTTAAAACACACATAAGGCAGATCACCAAGAGATACATGGATCAGGGTACAGAGGGTGGAGCAAGTCAGGGAGACAAGCATACATGGTCTCTTTTTCCAGAGAGAACAGCGGGGAGAAGGTGGCTGCTTCGTAAGGCTGAAGCGTGAGACTTCTAGGACCCTAGGATTCCCACCCTGATCTAAAACTAAGTCTTCAAGGAGGAACCCTTCTTTCTGTCCTTTCCTCTTCTTTTTCTTTCCTGTCAGTGCACAGGTTGGTCAAGTAGCTGTTTCATCCTCATCTTTCTTTCCCTTGTCGTGAAAACACCACTCTAAATGGGTAGGGCATCTGATGTTATTTTAGTTGCCATTTAATTATAATTTCATACTATCACCTTCTTGTTGCTAATGTGCTGAAATGAATTTCAGTATCCCTTCTATATCTGCTAGAAGTCCACTTGTGAATATGATACTAATTAGGAGTGACATTATAGTTGCAGTCCTCAAGAATGATGTGTAAATAATTTTTAAAAATTAAATTATATTTAAAATATATTAGGGTATCTTGGTTTTTAAAATATAATTTAAAATTTTGACTTTTTTTTTAAAGAGTGATTTTATCTGAATTATCACTTTGAGGAAACACAGTGTCCTCTCAATATCAGTTGAGATTGGTTCCAGTATCCCTGTGGATACCAAAATGCCCAGACGCTCAAGTCTCTTATATAAATTGGTATAGTTTTTTTTTTTTGCAAATAATCTTCACACACCTTCCCATATAATTTAAATCATCTCTAGATTACTTATAATACCTAATATCTAGGTTACTGTAATTACTTATAATACCTAATACATAATACAATGTCAGCTCCATGTAAATAGCTGTAAATACAATTTAAATGTTATGTGAGTAGTTGCTAGCCTGGGGCAAATTCAAATTTTGCCTTTTGAAATTTTCTGGAAATTTTTCTTGGAATATTTTCAATTTGTTGTTGGTTAAGTCTGTGGGTGCAAAGTTCACAGATACAGAGGATTAACTGTGTAGCATTTTGTATTGTATTATTTCCAGGCTCATATAGACCTGCCCTTATTCAGTATGTCTACTATATTTCTTATTAGTAATTTTTATGATAAAGGTTAGATGTATCTACATATACTATATTTGTTGTTATTTAGTCGCTAAGTCATGTCTGACTCTTTGCGACCATGGACTGTAGCCCACCAGGCTCCTCTGTCCATGGGATTTTCCAGGCAAGAAAATTGGAGTGGGTTGCCGTGTATGCTGCTGCTGCTGCTAAGTCGCTTCAGTCGTGTCCATACCTACCTCATTATTTAATATAATCTAGAAATCTTCTCATGGGAGGGATTTCTTAAATTATGATTAAATTTGGAAATTGGACCTTATTTTGTTTTTCATTTAAATGAATTAAATTGAATGAAGACTACCTTGCTCAATCACATAACTGTAATTTCTGACACTTTACAGGTAGATCATGTAAACACAGAGAGGTACCAATTTGGTAGGTCAAACATCTGAAATCTTGGAAAACACTTTTTGCTATTTTAAGGGTTTTTTTGTTTTCCCACTCTTGAAATACTAAAGGCAGGATTAATTGAATTACTATATAGTTAACACTACAATTGATGGGGCTTCCCTGGTGGCCCAGAGGTTAAAGCGTCTGCCTCCAATGCAGGAGACCCAGGTTTGATCCCTGGGTCGGGAAGATCCCCTGGAGAAGGAAAAGGCAACCCACTCTAGTATCCTTGCCTGGAGAATCCCATGGATGGAGGAGCCTGGCAGGCTACAGTCCACGGGGTCGCAGAGAGTCGAACACGACTGAGCAACTTCACTTTCACTTTCATACAACTGACAGATATAGATAAAATAATATATTTGATATTTACTTAATATAATTAATGTTTATTATATTAATAGAAAGGATAGTTTTGATATGTATATGTATATACATCAATGTTTGGATGATTAACACAAACATTCTTTGACTGTACACACTTAGCATTAAAATGCTTCAAATTTCCTGTTAATTTTCTTGTGTTCTACTCAATTAAGAGACTATAATGGAAGTCTTTGGGGTACTTTAAAAAAAAATCACATTCTTATAAAATATCATGAAAAGTTTTGATACTTTAATGTATAAATGACACATGAAATTATACAACACAAGTCTTACACAAATAACATCAAAAGCTAACAGGTGATGTTTTTCCTGTTATCTTATATATGCTTATATTTTTGGAGGTTAGGTAATTGTGATATATTGACAAAATAAAAGTTTCACTATTTTTTAAATTCTTTATTTTCAAGAATTTAAATGTTATGTCATAGATAAGGGGATGCTATAAGAAAATCATCCCCTATACACATTTCCATACAGAAAATAGAGCAAAGGTGCTTTGCTTGCTTATGTTTTTATTCCTCCTCTGCCTATATTCTCTGTCCTGCTTGACAATGAATGATTGAATAGAAAGGCCAAAAGTGGTTCCATTTCCTTTGTGCCTTGTTCAATGTGAAGATCTTACAGCCTGAAGCAATATCTCCTTTAGAAAACAGGTAATTATTTATTGAGTGCATCCATCCTGTGATTGCAAGGGAGAATTCCAGGGTTTTTATAAAGGCAAAAATATTATTTTCAGATCTACATTGAGGTCATTCAAAGCTCAATGCTAAGCAGAAGAAAAATTAAGCAGCCATAACTTTTAGATCCTAGACTGAAAGATGCTACATAAGCTGAAATTTGAATTTTTCATTACGTAGTTAATAGTGACAGACTAATAAAATACACTGCTTAAAGAATAAAATAGATAAATATGATTCTTATACTTACTAAATAATAGCTGATGAAAGGAGACTTAAAAAGTTTATATTTTATAAACTTACACTGTAATTAATTCATATCAATTTAGTGGATTAAAATTTTGCTTTTTCATCAGCAAACTTTCTTTCCTTCAGTCCACACTTGCATTTCATTTAGTCAGATTTTAAAAAAAATCTCTATCCAACTTGAAAATTTTGATGTGACTTTGGTGGTATACATTATTTCTTCAAGTTAATTGCAAGGTTTCCCAGGACCTATATGTATAAAAATATGACAACTGCAAAACTAATTTAGCAGATTTGTTTTTTAAGTGGTGTATGTACTATGGGATTTGAGGATCAGGTATGGGGTGTGAATGCTGTAACATTCAATCACAGGCGTGATATAGCTGGTCTATTCACGTTCATGGTCATGCAGGAAACCAGACAGGCAAGAGCAAGGAGCTTTAGCACAGAATTAGAGAGCAATCTGGCTAGCTCTCTAAGGGGGAAAAAAAAATCAAAGTGAAAAAAGAGGAGTGTTGGGGGATGGGTAGAAGAGATAACACCACAGATGAAGAAGAAAATAGTTCTTTTCAAAGATATCCCGGAGATTACTAATCTCTCTAAATATTGATGCTTGTGAAAATGAAAGTGCATAATAAATGATTCAAAGGACACCGGAAACTCTCAGGCACACATTTTTAATATAAGGTGGGGGAAAAAAGTAGAATCTTGAGCGTGAAAAATATTTCATTACAAAAATATGATTTGTCTACGAGGCAGGTTTCTTTAAGCTCTCAGAGTTCACTGCACATCCTCAGCAATTTAGTGGGCTCTGCCGCAGAATCATCATAAATCAATGAGAGAATGTCTTGAGCCGTGGGGAATTAGCGGGCTTGTTTATGTATGAGGAAACTCAGAGCACTTCCCCTCGGAAACCTTTTATGAGACCACATGCTTACTTGTCTGAGACACACCTATGTCTAGGCAGTGGTAGCTCTGGCTAGATCATGTTGGTTTTCTCTGTATTTTCTCTGACTGAAGGACAGTTTTTATTTAGCCAAATCCTCTCTCCTATTTGGACAGGAGGAACCTCTAAATTAATTTCTAGTTGTATGGACCAGACCCAGTGCTGTAGATTACAATTAATATTATCAGTGCCAGAACACATAAGAATCCAAATTTGTTTAAGAGAAGGGAGTGGAGGAGGTCTATTTTTGAAATAATAGCTATAATCAGAAATTCTCCAATGGACTCCACCAGGGGGCAGCTACTTTGTGATATGCTCACAGTATTTACCTCAGAGCCACATACAGCTTGTCAGAAGTGTTCCCAAAAGCTACCCCTGTCCCTGTCACACTTCAATCTAACCCATCAGAAATCCTGCCTCAAATTCCTGTATTATGCAGCATCACATATACCAGTAGAGGCACTAAAAGGAAAGCTAAATGTGGATCCTAGAGGAATTTTAGTATCAAGAAACTGGAAGACAGTTCTTAAAAGCCCCTGAAATGCTAGGCTATTACATAAAAGCATAGAACCTTTTTCACTAGATAGTGTTTATTATTATTATTTCCTGAAAGGAGCTGAAATGATCCTGCAAGTGAAAATCTTCAAAGGAAAGAAAGTTACAATCCAAATAAACCAAACCTCTTTGGAAAAGGAGACTTTTAACATGAAGATTATTGAAAAGAGAGCAATGACTGTTTTGATGGCACTAATCTGATTCAACAGTGGCTAACATTTAACAAAATTTACTTGGATAATACTTTGAATGTGAAAGAGAGTAGTGAAAAAAATTGTAAAACCACGCCATTATAAGAAACCAGGAAGTCAAAGAAGAAGCAAAGGGAACTGATTAACAATACCTCTCATACTTATACTGTGGTTTACTTTATGGTAATAAACCACTTTGCAAAGTACCATCCCTATGATGTGCCCACATCTGATATAGAATGACAATGGATAAACTTGCTTTTCCATTAAGAAGCTTGTGCATCCTGAGAAGGGCTTTACAATACATTAGTCAAGTCTACAACACCTGTGCTGTCAAAAAGTTTTTCTTTTCTAAATGTATAAATGCATGGTTAAAAAAAAAAAAACTCTCAACAAGCTGTTGAGAGGGATCTAGAAAGGTGTGGGGTGAAAAAATGCCTGTGATTTTCTTCAAACTAACAAAAATTTAAATAACAGTGTCTAACGTAATCAACAGACGGCAAAACATGTCTGGACAAGTATAAAAAAGTTATTGTCACCGTGTAATTTATACTCTATTGTACTAAATAATAATTGCAGTTAGCATATATCTGGGCTTCCCTGGTAGCTCAACTGGTAAAGAATCCACCTGCAATGCAGGAGAGTCCAGTTTGATTCCTGGGTTGGGAAGGTCCCCTGGAGAAGGGATATGACTGAGAGACTAAAACACAACCACATGGGTTATAAACTGGACATTGTGACTGATTTCAACCAAGATGATGAAGTAACAGCCTAGGGATGTCAAAGCCAAAGAAATGGAAGAGTTTTGTGTCCCTGACACCTCTGAGTATCATGACAACTCTAAATCCCCCACCTGGACTGCTTCCTCATAGATTTCTTTTTATCTTGTTGAAGCCACTGTACTTTAGAATATCTTATCACCATGGCATAGCCTGTATCCTAATATAACCGGACAAGCATAAAAAAAGTTATTGTTGCCATGCAATTTATACTCATTGTATAAATAATAACTGCAGTTAGCATATATCTGGGCTTCCTTGATAGCTCAGCTGGTAAAGAATCCACCTGCAATGCAGGAAACCCCAGTTCGATCCCTGGGTTGGGAAGATCCCCAGGAGGAGGGCATGGCAACTGACTCCAGGATTCTTGCCTGGACAGAGGAGCCTGGTGGGCTAGAGTACACGGGGCTTCAAAGAGTTGGACATGACTGAGCAACTAAGCACAGCACAGCATATATCTAAGTTAACAGAAATATTGCCTGGATCCAACTATTGGTATCCTTAATTCTGAACTGCTATTGACCCTTAATTGGTTACTATGGAAAAACTTGCTCAAATGTCTTAGTGACATGAGAGATATTGATTTGCTATTTCCTTTTCTCTTTCCAGTTTTATTGTGAAATAGTTAATATAAAGCACTGACTTGCATAAACCATGCAACGATTACCACAATAAGTTTAGTGAATCATCTTATATAGTGTCTGTGCTTAGTCGTGTCTAACTCTTTGCGACTCATGGACTGTAGCCCGACAGGCTTCTCTGTCCATTGGATTAGCCAGGCAAGAATACTGGAGTGGGTAGCCATTTCCCTATCCAGGGGATCTTCCTGACCCAGGGATGGAACCTGGGTCTCCCGCATTGCAGCCAGATTCTTTACCATCTGAGCCACCAGGAAAAGTCCTTATAACCCATAAGAGTGGTGAAAGAAGCCCTATTTTTAAGGGTGAAATTCAGAGGGCTCACACTTCAGTTCTTACGTATCATTGCTCAGAATTGGTCATGTGACCCTGGCTGTCAAGAAAGAAGACTGAAAGACTGGCCACCCACATACTTGATCACAATGCCTATTTATAAAGCTGAAAAGACAACGAATATTGGTGAAGGCAATTGGCAATCTCTGAAACAATAGTGTTTACATTTTGAAGGTACAGAAGGATGAATCAGATAGACATAGGTGTCTTATTTTAAAAATTCAAAATCATTCATAAGATTTTATATCAATTCAAGTTTTATGTAACTAAAAGCTTCTTTTGATTGATATTTTCTGGATTTCAGACCCAAGTGGAGCATGGTCACTGGGGAGTTTGCAGCTACCCTACATGCAGCTATAAAGATTTCTTTTTATATCTTTGAATCTTTCTAACTTCATTTTTTGAATTTATGTCATTTATTTCTAATTTTGTTTTCAATTAACGGTAGGAACTCCATTTTTTAAACAGTATTGAAAGTGTGAAATCACTTTAATGACCAAATAGTGAATAATTCATCATTACCAACTGCATGCCCAATGATAATAATAGAGGAACAGATATATATTATTAAACATATTTCCAAGACCAGAGTTTTTTGAGTTCTTTAAAATTTTTAAGACAAATAATACTTGTGTTATATAAACAATTACAAAGCAGAGAGAAAGATGGAAAATTCCAAATGGTGCTAGGTTCATTTTAGAAGATCCTCATACAAGTACTGTTTCTTTCTGTACATAGTGGACATGCAATAAAACTTTAATGATGTGAAAGTCATTAACCATGCAAATAATTTTTCATAATTTTTAAATTAGCTTCAAAATCCAAAGAGATATGGCTTCTATATATTAAGGATTATGATAACCATATATTTTCATTGTCAATGGTGGGGACACATTCTATCAGGGCTTATTAGTTGCTTTGGTTAAGTTATGAGCTATATTTGCTGTTGTTCAGTCACTATGTTGTGTCCACCTCTTTGCAACCCCATAGACTATAGCATGCCAGGCTTCCCCATCCTTCACTATCTCTCAGAGTTTGCTTAAATTCATGTCTATTGAGTCAGTGATGCTATCTATGAGTTACGTTATGACTCCCCTAATCACTAAGAAAATCTCATGAACAGAGGAGCCTGGTGGGCTGCCATCCATGGGGTCGCCAAGAGTTGGGCACGACTGAGTGACTAACACTAACACAATCACTAAGAAACCACTCCAACTTAGTGATTTAGAATTAGACAACTTCTTACAGTCCAAAAATTACCATACACTTGTTAAACAATCAAAATTTTACTTCCAAGAGTGTAAAGATGTTTATCATTTTATCAATCACACACTTATGGTTAATTAACTTATTTTAAACCAAAGCACAAAAGAAAACATAAAGTAGACATGATTTTTTCCCCTTTTTTGTAAAATTTGTGCTAAATTTATTTTCTTACACATTCAGAATTTTGATTAGATATCTATGTTCAAACCTCATTCCTACCACTACTCTGTTAAAAAGCTGAAAGGCCTGGTTTATCTTGTCCTGATTACTAGAATGCTCTTTCACTTCATCAGAAATTATGAGAAGAGACCATTCTGAAATGAAAACTTCTTTTCATTATTTTCTTTGTTAATCTGCCTTCTTTGAGCTTTATTTTGGGACTGGATTCTTCTGTCTGGTAACCTTGAGTAACGAAACTTTGCTTTTACATTAGAACAAATCTCCCATTTGTCTTACTTTGGTTTTTCAGGACCCTCTTATAGCTAGAGTCAGGTGTCAGTGTAACTCAGCTAATGTTACAGCTTTTATAATTGATTAAAGATTTATAATTTTTTAAATAAACAAAATGAATAAATAATTAACTCACATATAAACCAACAAAACATTATTTCTCAAGTAAAAAAATCCATTCAAAATTAAAATTAATGCATATGTATTTTATATTTTTATAACTTAAAAACACTGTTAATGATCTATATCATTATTTTCACAACAATAACAATAAAAGAAAGCATGCAAAGAAGATATTTATTATCCCTGCTTTGGAGATAAAGCGTTTGGGGCACAAAAAATTCAATAATGGGACCAAGATTACTGAATAAATCAAGCCCATGATGGTATTAGGACTTAGGGCTTCTAACTATGACCTCATGGATCTTTCCACTAGATTGATAATCTCCAAGTTTTTATGCCTTTATAAGTAAAAGTCTAATTCAGTATTACCCCCAATATATGTGTACTGATTTATTTATAAGTTATATGCAGGTGTTATTACGTTAATTCAGTATGCTTACTATATTTAAAAAACAAAACAAATGCAAAATATATATATATATGGAAGAAAATGAAATTTTCACTTTTTTTTTTTAACATAGCTTACTGAATCATAAACTCTTCCCTCTAGGTAAACTCTGCCTACCTCGTTTGGAGTCCTATCCACAATCTCTTGCTGAGTTAAGACATTTGCAGTCTAAATTACACATGCAATATACTGATACCTGAAAGTACTAGATAAGAAAATGAGCACCCATTATTATGAAAATATGTTCTCTCCTTTGTGTGCTTCTCTCGTTTGCATCTCTTCATTTATGCCTTCACTTTTTGTTGTTATGAAACGGAGTCATATTTTTCCCTAGATACTGAGGACAACAGATATTAAAGTAGCAGCTTGAAAAAGTGTCCGCATGGCCCATTTACTAATGCCTTCTCCAAATCGTCTTGCTCTTAAAGATCTTATGGGTCTTTCCAAAATCAAAAAAGGCAGTGCTTGTCTTTAACCAGACGTGACAGAGGGGGAAGTTCAACTAACGGTAAGTGAACACCCTCGACACAGTAGCAGGACAGCTGCATGTTAGGCAGCTGCTATGGCACTGTACGGCCTCCTCACTTTCAAGCAAAAAGTGCTGCCATGAACAGCTGTCCAAAGTGCTGGATGAGGCCATTAGCGGCAAGCTTGTATAGTGCAAAATGAATGTGTTTCACTCCATTTGAGCTAAGAAAGGTTTGGAGCTTTGGTGACGCAAATTGGGTTCCATTATCACTTAGCAGCTCTTCTGGAATCCCATATTCAGTGAATAGTCTTTTAGTTTGGACTGGAGAGAGAACATTTCATAACAGCCTGTGCCATTTCAGGAGATAATAAGAGTACTAATGACTATGCATGGTTGAGGAAAGCCTGCTTTCCACATTTGCTATTTGTTTAGCTAATACAAGAGTTTTAAAGATATTTATGTAATATCCATATTACATTAGAAAACTATTCTTTAGCTGATATTACAAATCAGTCCTGATGTAATTACAGGCCAAGCATTTTTTTTTTTTCAGATTTCACCATAATTCTTTGTAAAACTGTCAATCCCTTGTATCCACTGTCTTCAGTGAATAGTTAGCATGTTTCAAAAAGTATAGAATATACTTTACAAATATTTATTACATCAATTAAATGGTCATATAACACTTCAGTTTTCTAATCATCTCTCTATATATTACAGAACAATAATAGTAGAAAAAAAACCCCTAAAGGCATACTGCTTTATTTCCCTGTATGCATATTCAAATAATTAAACACAAACTTTCTTTCACTTTTGCATGTGTCATTTCCAAGATCTCTAGGTACAATTTCAAATATTTTATTACAACATTTCTGTAATATTTATATATATTTACATTTATTCTTGGTGAGAAACTTAAAAAGCTATGCATTAGTTTATCACAATCATTTCCTTAAAAATACAGAAAATGCAAATCTCTCCCTTCTTCTCCCATTAATTCAAGTCTTCTCCCAATGCTTTACGTATTTGTTTCAACATTGCTGCTATCTTAGAGTCTTTGGGGTCAATGACATTTATTTTTCTTGGATAGCATAAGATTTAACATTGTTTCCTAAATTCTTACTTTTTGTCCTTTTCCAGTGATTTTCAGCTCTCTCTGAAAGTCTTTCATTATGGCACAAATTCAAATTTAACAATATTTTTTTGAAAGATGTTTTGTTGCTTTTCAAAACATGTATACTCACCATTACTTAGCTTACTGAGTGTAATTTCCACATTTCCTCTTTTTTTGTCCTTTGGTTTCCATTTCCTGTAATGTCTCAGTGATCTGTATAACACTTTTGTGTCCTAGTGCATAAAGTTCTATTTTTATGAGTATAGACAATCTTTAACATTTTTCTTGCACATAAGTTACCTAGAGACTTCCCTGGTGGCTCAGTGATAAAGAACCTGCCTACCAATTCAGAGTCCCTTGGACTGCAAGGAGATCCAACCAGTCCATTCTGAAGGAGATCAGCCCTGGGATTTCTTTGGAAGGAACGATGCTAAAGATGAAACTTTAGTACTTTGGCCACCTCATGCGAAGAGTTGACTCATTGGAAAAGACTCTGATGCTGGGAGGGATTGGCGGCAGGAGGAGAAGGGGACGACAGAGGATGAGATGGCTGGATGGCATCAGGGACTCGGTGGACGTGAGTCCGAGTGAACTCTGGGAGTTGGTGATGGACAGGGAGGCCTGGCGTGCTGCGATTCATGGGGTCACAAAGACTCAGACATGACTGAGCGACTGAACTGAAATGAACTGAACCAATTCAGGAGACATGGGTTTGATTTTTAGGTCTTGAAAATTCCCTGGAGAAGGAAATGGCAACCTATTCCAGTATTCTTGTCTGGGAAATCCCATAGACAGAGGAGCCTGGGCTGCAATCTATGGGGTCACAGAGAGTCGGACATGACTGAGCAACTAACACTTTGTTCTTATTTAAGGGTGTTGTGTTGGTTTCAGGTATACAGCAAAGTGAACCATTTATATGTATACACATGTCTATTCTTTCTCAAAAAATGTTCCCATTTAGATTGTTACATACTATTGAATAGGGTTTCCTGTACTATATAGTAGATCCTTGTTAGTTATCCATTTTAAATATAGCAATGTATACATGTCCAAGGACTTTTAAAATGCATTTATTTACTAGTATTCTAAGCTTGTATTAAGTCTATTAGGTAAACTTTAATAATGTATAGTAAATAATTCCCAAGAAGACATAGCTTAACTTCTCCACAAAAATCACTTTTGAAATGAATTTTTAAAGATTTCCCCTCAATTATTTCTCTCATTATTGTATCAAGGTACATCCCAGTTCCTTGGAAATTTACTAATTCAAGATGCCATGAAGAGTGGAAGTGAAGTTGCTCAGTCACATCTGACTCTTTGTGACCCCATGGACTGTAACCTACCAGGCTTCTCCGTCAATGGGATTTTCCAGGCAAGAGTACTGAAGTGGGTTGCCATTTCCTTCTCCAGGGGATCTTCCCGACCCAGGGATCAAACCTGGGTCTCCCGCATTCCAGGCAGATGCTCTACCCTCTGAGCCACCAGGGAAGCCCTCAAGATGCCATAGTGTATATTATAGTCATTCTACCCCAACATCTATCTCAGGATTTATACAAAATAGATACTCCATATATATTTTTCAAATAAAGATGGATCCAGCAAAAAAAAAAAAAAACAAAATTAAAGATGCATTGATTTGCATATAGCCAAATATACATATTTACTAGCTAGACTAAAGCTGCCACTGATGCCTCAAACTTCCTATTTTAGCAGTCATTCTGGCATAGCATCTAACTTAAAATCTCAGCTAGAAACACTGCCTTGATTCCAACAAGAAAAGTGACCACCCTTGTCCTCTGACGGGCACAGAAAAAAGTTCTGTGAGTCTCCATAAACTTCAGGATCTGTGAGAGTTGTTAGCATAGCATTGTGCTCTGAGGCAAAGAAAACTGTTCATTCAGCAGATTAGGACAGAGGCAAGGGACTGTATCAAGAGTAAGCCAAGAGTACAAGCCAATGTCACAGGCTTACTTAAAAGAAGGCCTGGAGTGTTTCTACAAAATGGACAGAAATTAAAAGAAGGTAATCCAAGGAAGAAGTTGGTATGTTCATAGTTTTGCCTATAGACAGGTTTAGATGGATTAGAGAGAGAAATATCATTTTCATGTTAAAAAAAGAAATACTGTGAGAAAACCTAGAAGGCAAGAGGTGATTTCTATTCTAAGTAAGGAAGTTGTCCAAAACTATATCTTCCAAAATATCTTCCTGTGAAGATTAGCATAAAGAAAATTTCCATTAAATTTGAGAGGATGATACTGTGATTTTATTTGGGAATACATTCTTATATCATAAACCCCTTGAGATTATCAGGTTGAATGTTAGCACTTTTAAGACTTTGAGACACTGGTTTTGCATTGTGTTTCTTAGCCTTCTTGACCCACTAAATGCTTCTTCTGCCACCCTTCTCCCCCCATTTCACCCCCACAAGTAACTTATCTAAGATAAGGAGCACACTTTGGGTAATTCCACTCCAAGAGTATGAACAGTTTTACTATCAGAGCTCTTTCATAATCTATTCACTATATATTCAAAAAATGTTTAACAATGCAAGCCCTGTGATTTAATTACTTAGCTATAATACCTAGGTAGCAAGCCTGAACGTAGCTGTCAGATAGGACATGATCAAGATCAATGAGCTAATTTGGAATTTATAAGTTGCTTTGGATATAAAAATTTTCCAAATGCTATCAGGTGAAAATTACCCTGAAAATATTCATCCTAAAATCTCTGAAAATACTTCTAAACCCCCTGACAATGAAGCATATGCTTAAAGGGGATACTTTTCTCCCATGAATGACCAAAAAGTTATTAAAATAAAAGATAAACACAAATAAAATTGCTGACAATTCTGCAACCCACAGTAAAGGGCATTCTTTTTTAAAATATATAGCTAGAATCATAAAACTCTACAAAATTACAAGAAGAGGGGAGAAAGAAAGCCAATTGTGGTGCATAACAATGATAAGAATATGGAAAAAATCTGGCATAATTGCAAAAATATATCTAGCTCATGATTGTGAAGTTTCTGTTGGAAAGTATTTCAATTCATAATACCTACAAAATCCAGAATAATCTTAATGAAACTAAAAAAAAAAATTACATGTGGAGAGAATCTGGAAGAGCCATTTCCAATGAAATAGATTCTATAACTTATTCTGTTAATGTTACAGGTACCACCTTGTCTTGCTTTATAAATACCACAGGCTTCATTCTCCCCTAATGGCTTAAATCCTTGTGGTTTCTCTATATCTCAAATGTGACAGTAAGAATTTCAGCAAGCATTCTGGTCATATTGCAAAACTGTTACACGTTTGGGGAAAGGTGAAGTTAATCTCAGAATCATGTGATTTCAGAGTTTGAGAGACTTGAACAATCACCTAATTAATTTCTTGAGAAATACTGGTAGAAAAAAAAGTGCAAATCACATCATGAAAGGACTGGGGACAGGGCTGGAGATGTGAAGATTTACCAGTACACAGACATCTAGGTGAAAACATACAAATTACAGTTTCTTGTAAAGAAATGACTATATGTCTTAGATAGTGTCCTTCATCTAAAGGTTGGACTGATAGTGTTCAGCTGGTATAATCTTTAGGGTCTACGAGGTCTGTTTTAAGATGTAAAAGCAACAGCGATATATAAAAAATATTGAAGAGAAGGTTGCCTCTTGGAATCTCTAAATAGCACATGCCTTTCATAACTATTTCTATTGATTTAAATTCAACTTTAAAATACAAAACTAAATCTGTCTTAGAGACTAAGTCTGTAGAGGATTGAAGAGAAAAACAAAGTTCTTGTGGCAACTCTAATAGTACTTGCTGAAATCTACTTTTAATACTTCTTAATATGAAATCATTTTTTATATTTCATGAAGTTCATGAAACAAGCCAAAGTTAACATTTGTGAGAAGGGTGAATTTCCTAGAAGCTCATTACCACTTTTGTTCTATTAATTCGGTTGCATATGTGAAGATGTACATTAGGAAAATCCACTAATTTACTTCTTAGAAAAACATTAACCCCCAAATATTTTATTCTTTGGGGAAGACCACCCTCTGTGACAAGATGCATGTGTATTTATTGAAGCTACCAGAACCTTCAGTTCTCTGTGACATCATTATATAGGAAGGTAATCTGGTAGGTCTCTTAAAGAAGTGAAATGAAGAAGTGTTAGTTGTTCAGTTATGTCTGACTCTTTGTGACCCCACGGCCTGTAGCCCACCAGGCTCCTCTGTCCACAGAGTTCTCCAGGCAAGAATACTGAAGTGAGTTGCCATGCCCTTCTCCAGGGGATCTTCCTCACCCAGGGATCAAACCTGGGTCTCTGACATTGCAGGCAGTTTCTTTACCATCTGCCACTAGGGAACCCCAGGTAGGTCCCTTAAGATTTTAGTCGATCTCAACTAGGGTTTCATTCTTACTAGACCATACATTCAATGAACTTTAAACAATTTAAATATATTTTGGAAAACATTTCTCAGTTTCATGCCATCTGTTGGATTTCAAATCCCCATCATCATGTGTCCACACATAGATAATAACATAGTTTTAAGTAATAATGTTCCATCTTTTCTGAGTCTATCTTTGCTTCACTTAGGGGCTTTAAATTGGATGGCTTCAGCTCAACTTATTTCTCACTGTCACTTCTGCACAGTACATATGTCCAGTTTTCCAACTTTCAGGATTTTCTCTTCCTTCTTTTCAAAAATTCTATTTTAGCTCACTGGTTTTTCGTTCCTCTTGAGAAACCTGTATGCAGGTCAGAAAGCAACATTTAGAACTGGACATAGAACAACAGACTGGTTCCAAATAGGAAAAGCAGTACGTCAAGACTGTATATTGTCACCCTGCTTATTTAACTTATATGCAGAGTACATCATGAGAAATGATGGGCTGGAAGAAGCACAAGCTGGAATCAAGATTGCTGGGAGAAATACCAATAACCTCAGATAGGCAGATGACACCACCCTTATGGCAGAAAGTGAAGAAGAACTAAAGAGTCTCTTGATGAAAGTGAAGAGGAGAGTGGAAAAGTTGGCTTAAAGCTCAACATTCAGAAAACTAAGATCATGGCATATAGTCCCATCACTTCATGGCAAATAGATGGGGAAACAGTGGAAACTGTGGCTTACTTTATTTTTCTGGGCTCCAAAATCACTGCCAATAGTGATTGCGGCCATAAAATTAAAAAGATGCTTAGTTCTTGGAAGGAAAGTTATGACCAACCTAGATAGCATATTGAATTGCAGAGATATTAGTCGAGGCTATGGTTTTTCCAGTGGTCATGTATGGATGTGAGAGTTGGACTGTGAAGAAAGCTGAGCGCCAAAGAACTGATGCTTTTGAACTGTGGTGTTGGAGAAGACTCTTGAGAGTTCCTTGGACTGCAAGGAGATCCAACCAGTCAATCCTAAAGGAGATCCATCCTGGGTGTTCACTGGAAGGACTGATGTTCAAGCTGAAACTGCAATACTTTGGCCACCTGCTGTGAAGAGTTGACTCATTTGAAAAGACCCTGATGCTGGGAAAGATTGAGGGCAGGAGGAGAAGGGGATGACAGAGGATGAGATGGTTGGATGGCATCACCGACTTGATGAATGTGGGTTTGGGTGGACTCTGGGAGTCGATGATGGACAGGGAGGCCTGGCGAGCTGCGATTCATGGGGTTGCAAAGAGTCGGACACAACTGAGCGACTGAACTGAACTGAACTGAAGTGAGAGTTTCACCCCTGGATTACTCCTTACCTTCAATCGTTATCTTTCCAAACTAAATGTAAACATTGTTCCTGGATTTGCAATGATCTGTTTTCACTTTTTTTTTTTTTTTTTTAATGAAAATCAATTTTAGACAGTTATCTTGCCCAGTGAAAATCATGCTTATGATGTTTGAGGAAAATATTTGGTTATGAAGTCAGCTTCTCATAGTCATGGCATAAACATAGAGGTCCTAAACACTCACTTCTTTAAAAATCAAATTTTTTATAATACCAATGAACTAGAAAATGTTTGTGTGTCCATACAGCCCACAGATGCTGCAGAGAACTATCACACTTTCTTTGCTATTTCTCTCTTCAAATTGTCAAACACACAATAGAAAAGTATATTGTCCTCATTTCTTCAGACCATATGTCCTAGCATCAGGCCTATTGTTTATACACTGTCACTTACTGCAGCTTTTTGTTGTATTCCCTCCTGGGCATCTTCAGTGGGGGCAATTCTAGGACAACAAGAAAATAATATTCTAATTTTCCATCTGCAAAAATCAGTCTCCCAGCCTAATCTTTTTCTATGAAGAGAAATAGCACTTGTTTCTCCTGTGCTTTCAGCGAATCAGAAGCAGTTTTGCCTTGATAACTTTATGTCTCTGTTGCATAGTATAAGAATACTGGGTTGGAAATCTTGGAACATATATTCCAACCTTGATTATCACAAACTAACTTTAGAAATTGTCTTTAAAAAGTCCTTTTCTCATATTTCAAAAAAATTGAAAGGAGAAATTGGACTATGCATCTTTCTTGTCTATGAATCTATTCTTCATTTTCTCTCTCACAAAGGTATGATTCTGAATATCTTATATTTAATCCATATGGTCATAACTTTGAAAATATCTCCTCATATGTCTTAATTTATGAATTCAGATTGTCTAAGATCTGTTAACAAATTATCTTATTCCATTTTGATCTTTTATCTGAGTTAATTAGAGTCATCTCAAAAAGAATTTTAGGATAAATCAGGATACCAATTGGCAAATAAGGAAAACAATAAGTTAATTAGCAGTGATGTAAACTATATATTCACAAATGATAACTTGGAACATTTATGTGCCTGTTTCAAAATACAAAGCATTGGAAATATTTGGAGAGATCTGAGAACATATTATACATTTGGTTATATATCTCAAATACCCTTAATATCCTCTGCCAGATATTTGTTTCCTAATTGTATAGATAATTCCTCAAAATCTATAAATTTGAAATGATCATCTCATAACAAATCTAAGGTTTTTTTTTTTTTTCTAGTTCTTAGCATAAAAGTTGCCTCTATAATGACTTGTATTATCTCTTTGTGGAAGCAGACAGAAAAGCCATGGTTACGATGAGAAGTTTTAGATTAATGCATCCAAAATTCTAAGAGACACTACATATGAAAGAAAAGATTCCAAAGCCTCTTTTCAAAATGAAAGCAAAGTTTCACTTTAATACGCAGCAAGACTTCACCAGCTGGCTGCATTGCATGTACTTGGCATTCTGGTTGCTAAGTTTATTAGGTATTTTATAGTCCTGGAAACTAAAGATAATGGAACTTGTTCCCACACACTTCATCAACAAAAACTGGGAGTCAGTCAAGCTACAGATATATGATGGAGGAATGAGTGAGCCAGGAAACTCAGGCAAAAATGAATCAATCTGATGCTGTTAAAGAGATATTGTCAAGTATCTGTAATGTTTAGATTCTAATTTTTGTTTATTCTCCATTGGTTGCAATGCCTTTTTGAAAGTGCACAGAAAGAGGTGTTTCCCTTTGGGTTATTTTCCACTAGGTTAAAATTCACACTTTCCTCTATCTACTCCTACCCACTTCCACTTTGACACTTAGGAAATGGTACAGATTTTAGAAATCTTTTGTTCCCAAAGGCTGTTTATTATGTCATCAAACTTTTAGAATAAATATTGTTAAATTATAATTTTTTGGTTAAAAAATAGTCCAGTGGTTTCATAAGGTTCAACTATTAGGACACCCCAAGAAGCTGTGTGTACCTAAGGATTGACTACAATATGTCTAACTTTCTACAATGAAGAGCAATCAAAGAGATTTTGCAGTGTCAAGAACATGTATTTATAAAAGAGATGCTTTCTTTTTGAGCTGATATGTAATCTATAAGGGGCTTCCCTGGCCGCACAGTGGTAAAGAATCTACTTGCCAATGCAGGGGATGCAAGAGACAGGTTCAATCCCTGGGTTGGGAAGATCCTCTGGGGTAGGAAATGGCAATCCACTCCAGTCTTCTTGCCTGGAGAATCTCATGGATAGCAGAGCCTCACAGGATTTAGTTTATGGGGTTGCAAAGACTTGGACATGACTGAACAACTGAGCATGCACACACTTAATCTACAAGCCTGAATACTGTCCAGCAGATGGTCAATATCCCCACCCCAAAACACTTAGAACAACATCTGGGCTGCCCTCAAAGGTATATTAATGCTGATTGATAGAGTCTGGAACCTATCTATGCCTACAGCCAGTTTGGCTACTTTCTAGAAATATAATTTGGGGCAAATCATTTCTCTTCTCTGTATAACATTTCTTCATCTGTAAGACTGGGTGACTGGAAGACAGTTAGACATATGAGTCCTAACATTAAAAAAAAAAAAATCTTTGAAAGTATAACCAGCATTCAAATTTAGTAAAGTATTACCTTGAATATTTGAGGATGCAGAGTTACAAGAGTAATGGAAAGAAAGGTGGAAGCATTAAATCGTTTTCAGATTGGATACTTTGGGGCCTGTTTGTACCACTAAGCAAGAAAAATGCCTTAGTTTGGCATGTGGGGTGAGGGGAAAAAGCATCCAAGAAATGAAATTGGATAAATTTAGATGTTTTGTGATTGTAGCTACTGAACATGTTTTATACTGGCAGAATATGCTCTCTGATATTGGAATACCGTCAAAATCCATTTAAATCATGCCAGAGAAATGTTAAATGGTGATGAAAGGGCTGGAGTTTAAGCTGATAACAGTAGTAAAGACCTACTCACACTGACAAATTTGATGAGGGAATCTGACCTAGCAGATCATTCAAGGAATGAAAGAGCCTTCACATGACAGCTTCATCCTGGAATTCACAAGGGGGTGACACTTTGGCAAGAAGCTATTCCCACCCCAACCCCAGCCCCTGCTGGAACATTTGAGGTTTTACAGTCAAATCACATCCAAGGAAAGAACCAATCTAATTTATAATCTGTGAGAAACATGAAGATAATAATATAAATTTCTGTGACTACTAACTGAAATGTTAACTTATGTATATGTGATGAATATTTTTTCTTTAAAATGATATCAGAAATTAACTTACCAGAAGTAAATTGCCCCCTGCCCTTTATTTGAACTTAATGAAGAGAAATGGAAAGAGGCTATGTAATAAAGAAGAAAGAAAAAGAAGATGGGAAAAGAGAAAAAAGTCATAAAATCAGAGATGATAGAAATGGAGGAGAGCCAGTAAGGGCAGAAAGAAGAAAAGAAAGAAGAAATCTCCTCTTCCTAGGAAATAAAAAGGAAAGATAGAAGAAAAGAAGTAGGCAATGAAGGTGAAAGACAAACAGGCAAGGTAGCCAAGTGGGTGAGTTTTGTCCAATCAGTTGAAGGGCTGAGTAGAGCAAAAGGCTGACCTCGCTCAGACAAAAAAGAATTCTCCTTGACAGCCTTGAAACAGGCACGTCAGGTCTACCAGGTTCTATAACAGCCTGCCAGTTTTCAGATTTGAACTTGATATCCATCCTACAAAGTTGGACTTGCCAGCCTCGTAAATATGTGATCCAATTCCTTCTTATAAAAATTTTCCATGTTTCTCTTTTACTGGTTTATTTCTAGGGAAAACCTGGACTAATACAGGATACTTAACTCTTTCAATAGATTTAAAACTAAGCCTAAGATAGTAAATTGATTTGTTTCTTTAATGGTTGCCATCAAGAGTTGTTCTGATTGCAAAACATGAGTTGTAGTATATGGAGTGTGTAAAAAAGAAGTTAGTGTCTGTGCATACGTGGTTTACAAAAGATTTGGAATCCAAGAGCTTTCTGTTAAATATTCTTCATGGTGTCAAATAAAACAAATGAAACCCTGCTATTTATCCTGTGGTCACGAGGGAGGGACTCGAGACCACAGGGAAGAAGCATTGTGCTGTAGTATTCACATTAAAGGTTGTAACTATACCTACTGCTGAGTACTGTTAATGAAGTCTTGCATATCAGTTATAATTAAGGCAAGATTTCCCATTTCATGAGCTACTCCTTCAAAGATTTTGAATGAAAGTATATGAGAAGAATCTAGACTTTTAATGATACTTTCAAGGTTATTTTAATACACACTCATATTTAAGAACAATTGACCCAAGGCGGGGGAGCTAAAACTTCCCATAAAAGAACTGATCCTAAAGACAAACAATTGTGGGGGAAGGGAAGAAAGATAAGTAAATAGCCCAGAGTGTTATAATCAAGGGTAGGTCAGTGTTTTTGTGCTACTGTGAGCATATAACAGCTGGTGTAGGTATTAACCATTAACTCAAAGCAGGTTAAAATAAGGTAAAAGCTTAGAGGAGGAACCTCAGCATGAACTGACAGGAAAAATACTGCCATATTTTAAAACATTCTTCTAGAGGTAAAAATGTGGACCATAAGTGCTAGAACCACTCATAGGAAAGGTCATATAAAGGAAACTGATAACAGATACAGACAAGATTAATTAATTGCTAACTTGTTTCCTTTCTTTCACAAATAAAAAAATATCAGCATACTGAAAATGATCCCCCCCCCCCAAAAAAGTGTCATAATGGAAATGAAGGCCCAGAAAGGACAAACATTTATTACGTTCACATTTAAACGTTCACGTCCTCAAGATCACTGAAGTGCTTCACTGTTACTCCTTCACACACAAACACATGTGCTGACAGTACTATGAACTTACTGCAAGTTATAATATCTGTGATGTGCCCTCGGTTCAGTTCAGTTCAGTAGCTCAGTCGTGTCCGACTCTTTGCAACCCCATGAATCGCAGCACGCCAGGCCTCCCTGTCCATCACCAACTCCCGGAGTTCACTCAGACTCACATCCATCGAGTCAGTGATGCCATCCAGCCATCTCATTCTTGGTCGTCCCCTTCTCCTCCTGCCCCCAATCCCTCCCAGCATCAGAGTCTTTTCCAATGAGTCAACTCTTCTCATGAGGTGGCCAAAGTACTGGAGTTTCAGCTTCAGCATCATCCTTCCAAAGAAATCCCAGGGCTGATCTCCTTCAGAATGGACTGGGTTGGATCTCCTTGCAGTCCAAGGAACTCTCAAGAGTCTTCCCCAACACCACAGAACAAAAGCATCAATTCTTCAGTGCTCTGCCTTCTTCACAGTCCAACTCTCACATCCATACATGACCACAGGAAAACCCATAGCCTTGACTAGACGGACCTTAGTCGGCAAAGTAATGTCTCTGCTTTTGAATATGCTATCTACATTGGTCATAACTTTCCTTCCAAGGAGTAAGCGTCTTTTAACTTCATGGCTGCAATCACCATCTGCAGTGATTTTGGAGCCCCAAAAAATAAAGTCTGACACTGTTTCCACTGTTTCCCTATCTATTTCCCATGAAGTGATGGGACCGGATGCCATGATCTTCGTTTTCTGAATGTTGAGCTTTAAGCCAACTTTTTCACTCTCCTCTTTCACTTTCACCAAGAGGCTTTTCAGTTTCTCTTCACTTTCTGCCCTAAGGGTGGCATCATCTCCATATCCGAGGTTATTGATATTTCTCCCAGCAATCTTGATTCCAGCTTATGTTTCATCCAGTCCAGTGTTTCTCATGATATACTCTGCATATAAGTTAAATAAGCAGGGTACAATATATAGCCTTGACATACTCTTTTTCCTATTTGGAACCAGTCTGTTGTTCCATGTCCAATTCTGACTGTTGCTTCCTGACCTGCATACAGATTTCTCAAGAGGCAGGTCAGGTGGTCTGGTATTTCCATCTCTTTCAGAACTTCCCACAGTTTATTGTGATCCACACAGTCAAAGGCTTTGCCACTTACATAATTATGTGACCAGGTAGAAAGCCAAGGCCATCTTCCTACCAAGAGCCAAGGCTTTCATATTGCAAAACATGTTTGGGTTTTTTTTGATTAATTTTTATTAGAGTATAATTGCTTTAACTCCACAATAGTTTTGTCTCAGGTCAAACAACAGGGCGGGAACACAGTCCTGCCCATCAACAGAAAACTGGATTAAAGATTTACTGAGAATGGCCTCACCCATCAGAACAAGACCCAGTTTTCCCCATAGTCAGTCTCTCCAATCAGGAAGCTTCCATAAGCCTCTTGTCTTTATCTGTCAGAGGGCAGACAGAATGAAGACCACAATCACAGAAAACTAATCAAACTGATCACATCAACCACAGCCTTATCTAACTCAATGAAACTATGAGCCATGTGATGTAGGACCACCCAAGACAGACGGGTCATGGTGGAGAACTCTGACAATACCAGGTCCATTGGAGAAGGGAATGGCAAACCATTTCAGTGCTCTTGCCTTAAGAACGCCAAGAACAGTAAGGCAAAAAGATATGACACTGAAAAGTGAACTGCCCAGGTCAGTAGGTGCCCAATATACTACTGGAGAAGAGTGGAGAAATAACTCCAGAAAGAATGAAGAGGTGGAGCCAAAGCAAAAACAACACCCAGTTGTGGATGTGACTGGTGATGGAAGTAAAGTTTGATGCTGTAAAGAACAATATTGCATAGGAACCTGGAATGTTAGGTCCATGAATCGAGGTAAATTGGAAGTGGTCAAATAGAGATGGCAAGAGTGAACATCAACATTTTAGGAATCAGAGAACTAGAGTGGACTGGAATGGGTGAATTTAACTCAGATGCCCATTATATCTACTACTGCGGGCAGGAATCCCTTAGAAGAAATGGAGTAGCCATCATGGTCAACAAAAGAGTCCAAAATGCAGTACTTGGATGCAATCTCAAAAACAACAGAATGATCTCTGTTTGTTTCAAGGCAAAGCATTCAATATCACAGTAATCCAGGTATATGCCCTGACCAATAATGCTGAAGAAGCTGAAGTTGAATGATTCGATGAAGACCTACAAGAACTTCTAGAACTAACACCCAAAAAAGAAGTCCTTTTCAACATAGGGGAATAGAATGCAAACGTAGGAAGTGAAGAGTAACTGGAATAACAGGCAAATTTTACCTTGGAGTACAAAATTAAGCAGGGCAAAGGCTAACAGAGTTTTGCCAAGAGAACTCACTGGTCATAGCAAACACCCTCTTCCAACAACACAAGAGAAGACTCTACATATGGACATCACCAGATGGTCAATACTGAAATCAGATTGATTATATTCTTTGTAGCCAAAGATGGAGAAATTCTATACAGAACCAGGAGCTGACTGTGGCTCAGATCATGAGCTCCTTATTGCCAAATTCAGACTTAAATTGAAGAAAATAGGGAAAATCACTAGACCATCCAGGTATGACCAAGGTCAAATCCCTTATGATTATACAGTGGAAGTAACAAATAGACTCAAGGGATTAGATCTGATAGACAGAGTGCCTGAAGAACTATGGACAGAGGTTCATTATATGGTACACGAGGCAGTGATCAAGACCATCCCCAAGAAAAAGAAATGAAAAAAGGCAACGTGGTTATCTGAAGAGGCCTTATAAACAGCTGAGAAAAGAAGAGAAGCAAAAGGCAAAGGAGAAAAGGAAAGATATACCCATTTGAATACAGAGTTTCAAAGAATACCAAGGAGAGATAAGAAAGGCTTCCTCAGTGATCAATGCAAAGAAATAAAGGAAAACAATAGAATGGGAAAGACTGGAGATTTCTTCAAGAAAATAGGAGATACCAAGGGAATATTTCATGCAAAGATAAGCTCAATAAAGGGAAGAAATGGTATGGATCTAACAGAAGCAAAAGATATTAAGAAAAGGTGGCAAGAAAAGACAGAACTGTACAAAAAACATTTTCATGACCCAGATAACCAGAATGGTGTGATCACTCACCTAGAGCCAGACATCCTGGAATGCAATGTCAAGTGGACCTTAGGAAGCATCACTATGAATAAAGCTAGTGAAGGTGATGGAATTTCAGTTGAGCTATTTCAAATCCTAAAAGATGATGCTGTGAAAGTGCTTACTCAATATGCCAGCAAATTTGGAAAACTCAGCAGTGGCTGCAGGACTGCAAAAGGTCAGTTTTCATTCCCATCCCAAAGAAAGGCAATGCCAAAGAATGCTCAAACTACAGCACAATTGCACTCATCTCACATGCTACCAAAGTAATGCTCAAAACTCTCCAAGTCAGGCTTCAATGGTACATGAACCATGAATTTCCAGATGTTTAAGCTGGATTTAGAGAAGGCAGAGGAATCAGAGATCAAATTGCAAACATCCGTTGGATCATAGAAAAGCTAGAGAATTCCAGAAAAACAACTACTTCTGCATTATTGACTATGCCAAGGCCTTTGACTGTGTGGATCACAACCAGCTGAGGAAAGCTCTTTAAGAGTTAGGAATACCAGATCACCTTATCAGCCTCCTGAGAAATCTGTATGCAGGTCAAGAAGCAACAGTTAGAACTTTATGTGGAAAAACAGACTGGTTCCAAATCAGGAAAGGAGTATGTCATGGGTGTATATTATCACCCTGCTTATTTAACTTATATGCAGAATACATCGTGTGAAATGTCAGACTGGATGAAGCACAAGCTGGAATCAAGATTGCTGGAGAAATATCAATAACCTCAGATACACAGATGACACCACCCTTATGGCAGAAAGCTAAGAGGAACTAAACAGCTTATTAATGAAAATGAAAGAGGAGAGTAAAAAAAGTTGGCTAAAAACTCTACATTCAGAAAACTAATATCATGGCATCTGGTCCCATCACTTCATGGCAGATAGATGGGGAAACATTGGAAACAGTGAAAGAAGTTAGTTTTGGGGGCTCCAAAATCACTGCAGAATGTAACTGCAGCCATGGATTTAAATGACGCTTGCTGCCTGGAAGAGAGCTATGAGCAACCTATCAGTTCAGTTCAGTTCAGTTCAGTCACTCAGTCATGTCTGAGTCTTTGTGACCCCATGAATCGCAGCACGCCAGGCCTCTCTGTCCATCACTAACTCCTGGAGTACACTCAGACTCACATCCATTGAGTCGATGATGCCATCCAGCCATCTCATCCTCTGCCATCCCCTTCTCCTCCTGCCCTCAATCCCTCCCAGCATCAGAGTCTTTTCCAATGAGTCAACTCTTTGCATGAGGTGGCCAAAGTATTGGAGTTTCAGCTTTAGCATCAGTCCTTCCAATGAACACCCAGGACTGATCTCCTTTAGGATTGACTGGTTGGATCTCCTTGCAGTCCAAGGAACTCAAAAGTCTTCTCCAACACCACAGTTCAAAAGCATAAATTCTTAGGTGCTCAGCTTTATTCACAGTCCAACTCTCACATCCATACATGATCACAGGAAAAACCATAGCCTTGACTAGATGGACCTTTTTTAGAAAACTAAAATCTCTGCTTTTCAATATATTATCTAGGTTGGTCATAACTTTCTTTCCAAGGAGTAAGCGTCTTTTAATTTCATGGCTGCAATCACCATCTGCAGTGATTTTGGAGCCCAAAAAACAAAGTCAGCCACTGTTTCTACTGTTTCCCCTTGTATTTGCCATGAAGTGATGGGACCAGATGCCATGATCTTCGTTTTCTGAATGTTGAGCTTTAAGCCAACTTTTTCACTCTCCTCTTTCACTTTCATCAAGAGGCTTTTTAGTTCCTCTTCACTTTCTGCCATAAGGGTAGTGTCATCTGCATATCTGAGGTTATTGATATTTCTCCTGGCAATCTTGATTCCAGCTTGTGCTTCTTCCAGCCCAGCGTTTCTCATGATGTACTCTGCATATAAGTTAAATAAGCAGGGTGACAATAGACAGCCTTGACGTACTGCTTTTCCTATTTGGAATCAGTCTGTTGTTCCATGTCCAGTTCTGATTGTTGCTTCCTGACCTGCATATACATTTCTCAAAAGGTAGGTCAGGTGGTCTGGTATTCCCATCTCTTTCAGAATTTTTCACAGTTTATTGTGATCCACATAGTCAAAGCCTTTGGCGTAGTCAATAAAGCAGAAATAGATGTTTTATTGGAACTCTCTTGCTTTTTCGACAATCCAGCGGATGTTGGCAATTTTATCTCTGGTTCCTCTGCCTTTTCTAAAACCAGCTTGAACATCAGGGAGTTTATGGTTCACATATTGCTGAAGCCTGGCTTGGAGAATTTTGAGCATTACTTTACTAGCATGTGAGATGACTGCAATTATGTGGTAGTTTGAGCATTCTTTGGCATTGCCTTTCTTTGGGATTGGAATGAAAACTGACCTTTTCCAGTCCTGTAGCCATTGCTGAGTTTGCCAAATTTGCTGGCATATTGAATAAGCACTTTTACAGCTTCATCTTTCAGGATTTGAAAGAGCTCAACTGGAATTCCATCACCTCCACTAGCTTTGTTCATAGTGATGCTTTCTAAGGCCCACTTGACTTCACATTCCAGGATGTCTGGCTCTAGGTGAGTGATCACACCATAGTGATTATCTGGGTCATGAAGATCTTTTTTGTACCGTTCTTCTGTGTATTCTTGCCACCTCTTCTTAATATCTTCTGCTTCTGTTAGGTCCATACCATTTCTGTCATTTATTGAGCCTATCTTTGCATGAAATGTTCCTTTGGTATTTCTAATTTTCTAGAATAGATCTCTAGTCTTTCCCATTCTGTTCTTTTCCTCTATTTCTTTGCATTGATCGCTGAGGAAGGCTTTTTTATCTCTCCTTGCTATTCTTTGGAATTCTGCATTCAGATGCTTATATCTTTCCTTTTCTCCTTTGCTTTTCTCTTCTCTTCACAGCTATTTGTAAGCCCTCCCCAGACAGCCATTCTTTTTTTTTTTTTTGCATTTCTTTTCATGCGGATGGTGTTAATCCCCATGACCAACCTATATAGTATATTAAAAGGAGAGACATACTTTGCCGTCAAACGTCTGTCTAGTCAAAGGTATGATTTTTTCAATAGTCACATATGAGTGTGAGAGTTGGACTATAAAGAAAGCTAAGCACTGAAGAATTGATGCTTTTGAATAGTGATGTTGGAGAAGACTCTTGAGACTGCAAGGAGATCCAACCAGTCAATCCTAAAGGAAATCAGTCCTGAATTTCAGTAATTCCCCCTGAATTAGGGGAAGATGGATGCTGAAGCTGATACTCCATTACTCTGGCCACCTAATGCATAGAACTGACTCATTGGAGAAGACCCTGATTATGGGACAGATTGAAGGTGGGAGGAGAAGTGGACCACAGAGGATGAGATGGTTGGATGGCATCACTGACTCAATGAACATGAGTTTGAGCAAGGCCTGAGAGTTGGGGATGGATAGGGAAGTCTGGCATGCCACAGTCCATAGGGTCACAAAGAGTCAGACATGATTGAGGGACTGAACTGAACTGAACTGGTAGTTGCTTTACAATGTTGTATTCGTTTCTGCTGTATAGTAAAGTGAATCAGCCATAAGTATACACATATCCCCTCCCTTTTGGACTTCCTCACCATTCACGTCACCACAGTGCATTAGGTAGAGTTTCCTGTGCAATGGTGGGACTAGTGGTAAAGAATCTGCCTGCCAATCCAGGAGACTTAAGAGATGTGGGTTCAATCCCAGGGTTGGGAAGACCCCCTGGAGAAGGGCATGGCAACACATTCTAGTATTCTTGCCTGGAGAATCCCATGGACAGAGAAGTCTGGAAAGCTATAGTTCATAGGGTTGCAAAGAGTCAGACACAACTGAAGCAACTTAGCACACATGCACACGGACTGTAGCCTGCCAGGCTTCTCTGTCATGGGATTCTCCAGGCAAAAATACTGGATGGATTGGATTTCCTTCTCCAGGGGATCTTCCCAACACAGGGACCAAACCCATGTCTCATTTGTCTTCTGCATAGGCAAGAGGGTTCTTTACCGCTTGTGTTACCTGGGAAGCCCATTCTTAATAATAAGAAATAATTACTTTTAATAATAAGACTTATAAGGAATAATGTTTTTTTCTTTATATTCTTAACTAATATGACAGTTCAAGGAACAGAACATAGTTAAATATATGTAAATACACACTCTGTATTAGTTTCCTAGGGCTGCCATAACAAAAATATCATAGGTGTGTGGCTTAAGCAGCAGAACATTATTTTCTTGCAGTTTTGGAATTTAGAAATCCAAAGATCAAAGTGTTGACTGGTTTGGTTTCTCCTGAGGCTTCTGTCCTTGCCTTGCACATGGCTGCTTCTTCACTGGGTGCTCACATACCTTTTCCTATATGTGTGCACATCACTGATGTTTCTGTGTGTTGTGATTTTTCCTGTTATGAGGATACTAGACAGACTAGATTAAGTTCTAACCTAAAGGCCTCATTTAAACTTAGCTGCCTTTTTTTTTTTTTTTAAGTTACTGGGGATTAGAGCTTCAATATGAGAATTTTGGGGACACCATCCAGCCATGTATATAATTAAATAAACAAATGAAAGAATAAAGTAATAGATTATATGCCGATGTGCTTAACCTGTGACTGTTACCAAAATTCAGCCCTTAATAATAACTAAAACAAATGGGAACTTGAAAATATGACTGTAACATGGAAATGTGCAAATCTTGCTCTAGTACTCAAAGGTGGGGTGAGGAAAGTTGATTGCGGCAGATATTGATGGAAGAGGTACAGTAGTTTGCATAGCGATATGTTCTGGCCAGTTCATAATTTCAGAGTTTTTCCTCTGCCCCTCTATGCTCTCTTTACTCCAGTCACAGCTAACCTACTTCTGATTATAGGCCATATTTTCTTTTGCTCTTATGTTTGTAAATGCATTTCCTTTGTGCTAAACATTCTTTTTTCCTCAATGAGGCTAAATTGTATCTCTCTTTCAGGCTTTGGCTTAAATATTTGATTTTTACTTTCCTAGGAAGTATTCACTGGCTGGCCCTCCTTTTCACATACAATCTGAATTATATGCCATCATAAATTTGGTCCATAATTGAATTTATCACATTGTATTGTAATTGTCCACGCTAGACTCACGACTCTAGAACCTATGTTTTCCCTGTCTACAAAATTTTCCCCATATCGTGTATTAAAATAAATAAAATATAGAAGTTATTTAGTAAAGATCTAGTAAACAGAAGAATATGCATATAAGAAATACATAGATATGAAAGCAGAACCATCAGTACTAGGAACCAATAAGGGCTCACTGAGAACAAGCCATGCAGAAGTAACCTCCTTCCCATTTTGCAAGGTGGTACATGATAAGTGGAATGGGAAGAATGATTTCAGCAATATATAAGGCAAAATATCTAATTATCTATAGGTATGCTAAAGGTGTAGAAATACTGGGTAATAGTGCAATTGCCTGAATTCATAACAAGTTTTTAAAAATCTTTGCAGAAAGGAGAAACTAATGGAGTCATGGCAATCTAAGGGGAGCTCTTTGGTGACAAGTCACAGTTTCCTTCATTAGCTCTGTCTCATTGAATGTTTTCTTTTGGACTCTGTGGGAGAGGGAGAGGGCGGGATGATTTGGAAGAATGGCATTGAAACATGTATAATGTCATATATGAAATGAATCGCCAGTCCAGGTTTGATGCATGATACTGGATGCTTGGGGCTGGTGCACTGGGATGACCCAGAGGGGCGGAACAGGGAGGGAGGAGGGGGGGAGGTTCAGGATGGGGAATACATGTATACCTGTGGCGGATTCATGTTGATGTATGGCAAAACCAATACAATATTGTAAAGTAATTAACCTCCAATTAAAATAAATAAATTTATATTGAAAAAAATAAAAAAAATAAATGCATATATGTCCATAAAAAAAAAAAAGAATGTTTTTAACTTTAATGAGAGTGGAATGGTTAACCTATCAAATAGGTTGGGTATTAATAATGATTTCAGGAGATGTAAAATCTTCTAATTTAAGAAATATAATTGAATTTTAAGGTTTTAATGCAAAGGCTTGAATTTAGTTATTAATATAAGCAAAATATGAACAATACCTATTTTTTATTTGCCTGGAAATTCAACATAACAAAGCAATATAACACAGGTGCACATTTTACTCTAAGGTAGAATTAATTCATTTCATAAGCTATTAATAATAGCCTATGGTTTTTGAGTATATTTGTAGTGCTAGGTATTTTATATACGTTATATGAGCTAATTTACTTAGTAACCTTAAAATGTAAGTTCTATAATTTTTTCCTACTTTAGCACTGAGAAAGCTGTGATCTAAAAGTCTAATTTACTCATTCTGACTCACACAGGCAATATGTTGTAGAAAGAATTTTGAACCCATGTCTTTATGTTTCCTAACTTCATAATTTTAAATTCAGTTGGGGGAACTCCCTGGTGGTCCAGAGGTTAGGGCTCCACGCTTTCACTGCCAAGGGCCCAGAATCAATCCCTAGTTGGGAAACTTAGATCTAGCAAGCAGCATGGCACATCCCTTCCCAAAAATGCAATTGAATTCACAATTAAAACAGAATACAATTCTGATATTAAAGTTAACATTCTATTATAAGCATCTTTAATCTTAGCTGGAATTTGGGGTGCTATAACTTGAAGAAGTTTGTTTATATCTTCCTTCACTTCACAATTTATTCCTGAAATATTTTAGCACATTTTGAAACTTCACCCTCATTTTCAAAGCATAGTCTTTCAAAGACAGGGCCCGTAGAGGTGGGGCGTGATATAGCACTTCCAAATTTTGCATGCCGAAAGTGGTGACTGGTATGCATTTTTTTTTTAAGCAGACAAAGACCCTCATTCTGCTGCCTTCTTGCTGTTGTTCACTTTCATTTTTATTTTATCTACAGCAGTTAACCAGCTGCGTTCTCATCAAGCCTGGCAGATATAGTCTCATACATGACAACACTTCCAACATATGTTTTTAAGAATAAATCATTCCAGTTTTAAGAATAATGGTTTTAATTGGTTTCAAGATCCCTCTAATTGCATAAAATTTGAATAAATATTTTATATGACTTCTGTATGTTATGATTCATCAATTCTTTATATTTATCTAGTATTTCACCAAAGCAGGAAATTTCTCTGATCCAATTTCTCAAGTCCAATAAAACTAAAAACAGCATAAAATTCTGAGTAAAAATAGATATCTGACTAAAGTCAATTCATAATTAAAGCTTTTATCCTATTAATCTACCTTGAAGCTAAAATGTATAATGTTCCATTATCTCCAAGTTTTCCCTAATACCCAATTTTTCCTAACCCACTGTAACCCTGTAACTATGCACACTGACTATAAATACTGGGACCACCTCCTTCCTTTCTCTTCTTCCTCTTTTTTATGGTTCTAGTGTTCCATCCTGAGTGCTTCTAAGGACCCTAGAGAGTTAACTGAAATATTCTTTTATCTAAAATGGATTCATCAGTACTCACCTGGTGTTTTTCAGGTAATTATCATTGAACTAATACATCACTTTAATTGAGTCATTTATTCACTAAATTCACTATCCCAAACACAACCAAAAATCTAGTAAGTAAGCAAAAAATTAAAAAATGTGCAAAGAAGGCAAAATCATTGCCTTAATATTTTTGCAATCTTCAGACTAATGGCTAAATGTTTTGCTAAAGAGAAATGCAATTTATTCTTTCTTGAGAACATATTCACTGTATTTGGATCCTGTATTTTTGAAATTGATTTGAATGATTATCTTTTTAAACTAATATTTCTTAATTGTATATTTATTCCTGTTCAAATTCCCTGTTGGCTCAGCTGGTAAAGAACTTGCCTGTCAATGCAGGAAACACAAGAGACGATGGTTTGATCCCTGGGTCAGGAAGATCCCCTGGAGAAGGAAATGACAACCCACTCCAATATTCTTGCCTGGAAAATTCCATGGACAGAGGAGCCTGGCAGGCTAAAGTCCATGGGGTCACAAAGAATCTGACACGACTGAGTGTGCATGTGCACACACACAACCAATTTACTGATAAGTACCCTACAACTCAAAGGCACAATTTTTCATACTTCAGTTACAACAGCAAAATACTTCACCTTTATAAATTTATTTTGTTGATTTTAATTAACATTTGCATGACTGTGGTCAAAATATGAGTTGCTAAAATGGCATTTGGGGTGCCAGGGCTTCTAAAATGGGAGTAAATCATGCTATATACCTTAAAATAGAATATAGATTTTTGACTTGTAGGTCAATATAAACCTAGTAAATTTTCACAGTAGCAGAATCTGTTAACTGCTTATGGGAAAACGTCATCCATGCTATTTGCATAGACTGAGAGCATGACATTCTACACTGCCCGCTACAATAGCCACTCATTAAAGCCATTGAATCAACTTGAACCTTTACATTTTAAACTGCGCTGTGTTATCTAAACACAAAAATTCTATTAATTTTGTGAATCTTGCTCTTTTAGATTTTACTGATGTTATTCTAACCTATTAATTTCAAAGAGGGATTTAACATAAAGGAAATCTGTAACCGGGGTTCAATATGTGTATTCAAAAGCTTTTTTCTCTGATAGTAGTGGAACATTGTCTAGGTTCAGAATAGATCATGGTATGAGAAAGAACTTTTGGGATATTTATTTTTATTTAAAATCAGTATTCTATATATGTTTTATATTATGCAATTTCTGACATGGTATCGTGGGACAACTCCCTTGCCTTCAAGAATTTTACAGTAGATGTTTTAAAAGACATAATAAAATATATATCTATTTTGGTTTAAAACAACTTTAAATTTATTTCTATCAAGACTTTAAAGCTTTCCAAATAGGTTATAAGAACAGATTTCTCACACCCCATCTTGATTACTATAAAGGCTCTCTAGTCTTTGAAGCAAATTGCAGTTATACTTTAATAGGGTGATTACATAATTTATTGGCATTATTAGCTCAATCGTGATTTGTTGTCAACTCTGGAGAAACTCCATGATAATCAATTAATTCAGTTTCTGAGAATTAGAAATGTGGAATTTATAAAGATAATGACAATACCTCAAGCCAATAACCAACCAAGTGTACCCTGCTATGCTCAGGAATCACCAGAGTCTCTTGGAGTAAGGAAAGGATGTGTTTGTTTATAGTGGGCAGTCATGAATACCTTGCTATGGCTGATTACCACTCTGACTACTAGAAAATGGAAACGTTATACACAACAGCATCTGCTGCGCTGGAGCACAGCAGTGCCCAGATTGCCTATTACGGAATTCCAGAGATTATTTGCCAGCAATAGACTTCATTTTGCCAATGGGTAATTTGCAGTTTGCTGTGTCATCAGAATCTGAACGAGTCACATCTTCTCCTCGTCACAGCCAATCCAATGGCAAAGTGCTACTGAAGCAGCTGTCAACGATGAAAAAAAAAAAAAACACTACAGAGAAAGCACAGAGTGACAGCAGATGCTATGCAAATCACCAGTGGACACAGAATATGCACTTGCAGAGACAATAATGTACAGACCTGTGTAGTTCCTGACACCATCTAATGTGGAGACAATGCTGTGCTGCCTCAGAGGAAATATCACAGGTGGATAAATCAAACACCCTGTGAAGACTGAGGGAGGGCTTGTAAAGAGAAATGGTAAGTGCTAGATTATCTTCTAAAATACTAACTGTATGCTGGATGGAAATCACCAAACACACTTTTGGTAATTATTTCAGGAAAAAAAATGAAAATACGTATTCCTACATTTAAGATTTATAATTGTTCATTGTTATAAGAAAGTTCTATGAGTTAGCTTATGGAAATGTTATTAAATGCTATTTTAAATACCTTTGTAATTGCTTCACTATTCAGACATAAAATAAAATTTTATTTCAAAAATGACAAAAAATAAATTTATAAATTTCAGTTCTTTAAAATTTGACTTAACTTTTTCTTATAAAGTATTGAAATGCTATATTTTGAATATTACCCAGCATCATTGAAGAATTATAAAACCTTTGAATTGTAATAAATTTGAAAAGTTATATTCTTACAAGAATCCACTCCTCATGGAAAGCCCCTTTATAAATTCTTAGTAAATAGTCATTTATTATATTATTTAAATTATTTGCATATATTTCAGTGGTGGAGATCTTACTTCCTCTTGAGGTTACCCATTATTTTTTGATAACACATTTCATCAACGTCACAAATTAAACCAACATTTACTATCTTGTGACTAATTTTCTGGTCACAGAGAAACAAAATCTGTGCTGTTTCTTCCTTCTCATGCGTTCCCCAGGCTGTCACCCAGTTTTATCACAATCAGTCCCTTTCCAATGACTGTCCTTGTATGTATCCCTTTCATTTTAATTTCACCCCCCGCCCGCTCGCCCCCCCCCCCCCGCCCCTGCCCAACTTACATTTCCCAGCTCTGTTAGGATCAGTGGAATCAATTCCTGAGTAGATTCCCTACTTTTAGATAACTGGCTCTGCAGTTTTCACTAACATCAGAACCAGCTTACCTCTACAACACTGTTTGAGTTCTCCTCGAAAATTCTGTGGACTATGAGAATAAAAATCAAAATTACTTTTATTATTAAAAATGATAACAGTAGCTAAATATCATCACACACATAGGTTTCGATGGCCAGGAGGAAGATAAGCTTCTTCCATCAGTCATCAATCAGTACTCTTCTCTCTAGGAGGTCAAGGGTCACCCCTTCCTTCCAGGCTAAGAACTGGGAAAGAGATGGTGGAGGAAGCACATCAGCTGTGAGCACTGTGCTGGACCTGAAGTGACACGCATCACTGCCACTCAAATTCTGTTGTTAAATTTAATCATGTGGTTACACATAGACGCAAACTAAAATTTTTGCAAACAAAATTAGAGTCTTTGCCTTGGTAGCAGCTTCTTCAGATCAGCCATTTTAAATTATATGTATAATACAGAATGAAACTGCAAATCTTTGGTGAAAAATCAATGTATATTTTTGTCCCACAACTATTAAAATTCCACAATAGAGTACCTAAAACAAAGTCTTCTCAATCTCACAGTTCAGCTTCAGCTTCCACCTTGATGTTCAGAAGCCTTAGACTCCATTCACCACATTATTTTTTTCCCAAGAGTACCTTTACTGAGACCTCCCTATGTCTTTAGGCCTATTCTGTCTTGGGAAACTTTGTCATCCCCCTCCTCCACTACTTCCATAAGCCTTTGAAATTCTATTCCAATTCTAGTCCAATCAAGTCTCAGCTCAAATTATGTTCTCTGAAATCTCCCTTACTATTCCCACTGTAATTAGCCCCTTCGAGATCATTTTCCAGAACTTACGTTATTTTTGGCAGGGCTATTTATAGGTCTACCTCCAATATTTCTCCACTCTTTTAGAAGTTTTAGCTTTTCTTTTTTTTTTTCTGTTGCCTTGCTCTGTTGGGCATAGCATAACAGCTATCACTTACTGACTCCATAATGCTTTGTGTCAGACAGCATTCTAAAATTTTTTTTGTTACTGTAGATTATTTTACACAATCCCCACAAGAGCCCAATGAGGTAGGCACTAAATTATCTGGATCTTTTAAGAAATAAATTGAGACGCAGAATGGCAGCACCCTTGTACGTAGTCACACAGTAGTAAGTGGTGAGTTGGGATATGAGTCCAGCCTGACCCCAGGAGGCACATTCTCAATTACTGTGGTATAGTAGATTATTGTTCAAAAATTGTTAAATGTATTTTTGCAATAGTTAGTAATTCATTCTTTCTTCATAATATTATTTGAACAATCATACATCATTTTCATTTTTCTTTATAATATTCTCCATTACAATGATTACTCAGCACTTGTTATTTCCAAGGGGAAGCATCCACTGAAACTGTAATTCCTTTAGCTTTCAGTTATGAAATGAGTTGAAATAATTGATACTCTTGCATGTTTTATTACATAGACTATTTGTTCTCAGATCAATATAAAATGGCCTTAAAAGTTAAGGAACTAATAATATAACACCAATTGTGAACTTGATTTCCCTAATTCTAAATTCTTTATCTTGTGGAAAGTGAAGTCACTCAGTCATGTCCAACTCTTTTCAGCCTCATAGACTGTAGCCCACCATGCTTCTCTGTCCATGGGATTTTCCAGGCAAGAGTGTTGGAGTGGGTTGCCATTTCCTTCTCCAGAGGATCTTCCCAACTCGGGGACTGAACCCAGGTCTCCTGCATTGTAAGCAAGACACTTTACAGTCTGAGCCACCAGGGAAGTCCTTGTGAAATTATAGTTTCACTCATAATTATTCCTTGAATTTGAAAGTAAATTACCTAAGTAATTCTATAGTACTTCATGGTGTTTTTTCCTATCTTGATGCCTGAAAGCAAACAATGTAAAAGAGGATAAATTTTGTTTGCTGAGTAAGTAAACAGATGCCAAAAATGCTAGATAGCTGTATGTTTGTGTGCAAAGATATGTCCTCCAGGTTGACATCAGTAGTCCTTACCCCTTCAGTCATATTTGTTTTTATCTCTCTTTTTCATCTTTGTCTGGTGACTTGTTTTCACATTAATAGCAATATAGAATGTCCAACTATAAAAACAAACATCTTCCATTTGTGCATGTGTAAGAGAGAGAAAGGGAAAGAGTGTATTCATAATCATGAATTTATGAGCAAGGTAGATCATGACAGGATAAAAATCTACAATGCAATCAGAACGACTTCCCAGCACTTACTCATCTGCTGTTTCTAGGACTCCAGATCATATTCACTGTTGGAAGAGATCATCAAGAGGAGGTGACCACTGCGGTTGACTAATGAACTCGGTCCTCATCCCCACTCCTGTCCTTGGAATGTACGTTCTCTTCACTGTTCCCAGAGGTGGGGTGGCTTAAAGGTCACAGCCTTGAGAACACAAAGACCATCTGAATGGTATACGTGAGTTCACCCAGTTAAGACTGCTATATAAACCTATAAGGTTGCAGAGATCTACTCATGTTGTGGTGACCCAATACAAGCTTCATAAGTAAGTTCTCTTCTTTATTAAACCTACCAGTCTGGAGTGGTCTGCCTCTTTTTTTGGTCTCTCCTTGCCCTACATATATGGGGGCCAATTTGTGAATCAACATACATTTTTTTAATGTAGATATTGATATATATATATATTTTATAAATTAATTTGCACAGTTTTATTTATTCAAACAATTCAAGTCAGAAAAAAAACATATATTATACATTGAATTAACAAGCTTCTTTCTATTTTAGTTACCAAATATATTGATCAACAGATTAGAGGGGAGCTTCCCTGGAGAATTCCATGTACAGAGGAGCCCAATGGGCTACAGTCTGCAGGGTTGCAAAGAGTCAGACATGACTTTTTTCTAATACTTTTTTTACTTTCTCTGGAGATATGCTTATTGTGCAATCTTTCTTGAAGTCATACGCAAAAATTTTGGAGAGCGTGAAATGAATCTGAGTATGATCGTCTCTACTGATAGTCTCCACTTAAAAAGTGGAGAAGGAAATGGCAACCCACTCCAGTATTCTTGCCTGGAAAATCCCATGCACAGAGGAACCTGGCAGGCTACCGTCCATGGGGTCACACGAGTCGGACATGACTTAGCGGCTAAAACACCACCGCCACTGGTAAAGAAGAGATGGAGCTCTTTCAGTTCAGTTCAGTCACTCAGTTGTGTCCGACTCTTTGTGACCCCATGGACTGCAGCATGCCAGGCTTCCCTGTCCATTACTAACTCCCGAAGCTTACTCAAACTCATGTCCATCAAGTTGGTGATGCCATCCAACCATCTCATCCTCTGTTGTCCCCTTCTCCTGCCTTCAATTTTTCCCAGCTTCAGGTTCTTTTCCAATGAGTCGGTTCTTCGCATCAGGTGGCCAGAGTATTGGAGTTTCAGCTTCAGCATCAGCCCTTCCAATGAACACCCAGGACTGACCTCCTTTAGAATGGACTGGTTGGATCTCCTTGCAGTCCAAGGGTCTCTCAAGAGTCTTCTCCAACATCACTTTAAATAATATTTGAAGTATTTCAATGCATCTTTAAAGTAAAGCTCCTTAAATACCTCTTATCCCACTATAAGATATATATAGTTGCTTATTTTATTTTACTTTTGAGTTCTGTGTGTTTGTGTGTGCTTGTGTATGTCAGGGGTGAGGGGTTATTTGATATAGTTGAAATGATGCTTTAAAAATATCTTTGTCCTGTTCTGTCTTATTATATCATGTATACTCTGAAGTTTGTATTTGTGAATGAAAATTTGAGACAGCTATTTTTATAGTGTTCTACAAAGAATGTTTATTTATGTTTTCATTTCTCACTGTATTTTTATGGTATACAGTTTATGTGATTGGTTAATTAGCAATAAAGTCAGTGAATATTATTTAACAATTTAGTATGTCCAAGAATGGCATTATGCCAAGCACCTTGATATATAGAAATGATCTTAGGCAATATTTGTCCTCAAGATATATGATTAATTTGGAAAAAAATGATTTTGTTTTTGGCTGTGCCATGCTACATTCGGGATCTTATTTCTTGAACCAGGGATTGAATCCATGCCCCCTTCAGTACAGAATCTTAACCACTGAGCCACCAGGGAAGTCCCCAAAATAAATGATTTTAAAAAATGGGATTGATTCCCAGTTTGAGGCATTACAACTTAAAAATTCCACACCAATTTGTTCTTTATCAGCATGTTTGTTTCCTATCCTATGGAAACAAATGGATAATTATTGCTAAAGTCTTGGCAAACAAAATTCCTTCACAACAAGGTAAATATATAAATATGAAAGTTTAGAAATTAGAATTGTAACCACAGAAGAAATTGTATTTCTCAAAAGCTTGGGACTAGAATTCTGTACTTTCAGTGTAGACTTGTTCACAAAGGAGGAATAAATTAAAGATGATCACTTGGGTTCACTTTCACAGTTGAAGTTTTAATTGGAATTGTTATTGAAATAATTACAGATTCACAAATGCTTGTGAAAACTATTATAGAGATATTCCATGTATGTGTACACTTATCCAGTTCTTCCAGTATTAACGTTTTGAAAACCTGTAGTATAAAAACCAGGGTATTGACATTAATGCAATTCAGATTTTCCCAGATAAGTAATACTTGCCCTTGTGTGTGTATGTGTGTAGTTTTATGTAATTTTATCACATCTAGGTTTGTGTATCTACCAAGGCAGTCAAGATGCGGAACAATTTCATCATCACAGAGATCCCTTGGATTTCATTTGTATAATCAAATCCATTTCCCTAGCTCATCCTAGACTCTAGTGAGCACTAATCTGTCCTCCATTTCTAAAATTTAGTCATTACAAAAATATATATACAGAATGAAATGGGGATATAACCTTAATTTGTTTTTTACTCAGCAAATTCCCTTATGTAGATGCATCTGAATTGCAACATGTATCAATAGTTCATTTCTTCTTGTTAATAGGTAGTATTCCACACTGTGTATGCACTAAAATTTGTTTAATCTTTCATCTCTTGAAGGAAATCTGGGCTGATTACAGCTTTGGCTGTGACAAATTATGCTGCTGTAAACATTCATGTACATATTTTTGTGTGTACACAGTTTTCATTTCTCTGGGATAGACGCCCAAGGGTCCAATTGTTGTGTCCTTTGATAGCAATTTTAAACTATCAAAAATTTTTTTCCAGTGTGGAAATTTTATATGCACATCAACAATGTATGAGTGACCCATTGTTTTATTCATGCTTGCTAGCATTTAGTGTTATAACTGTTTTTAGAAGCCATTTTAACAAGTGTATAGTGATATATCATTGTGCTATTAGTTTACATTTTCCTGATGGCAAATGATGTTGACCATCTTTCCATGTGCTTATTTGACACTTTTATCCTCTTCAGTGAAATGTCTCTTTTTCATACCTTTTGCCCATTTTTCTAATTGGATTATTTCTACTATGAAGTTTTGAGGTTTCTTTACATAATCTAGACACCTCCCCCTCTTTTTTGGGCTCAGGTATGTGGTGAATTAGCTTCCTGTTGCTGCTATACCAAGTTACCACAAACTTGTTCCATTGTTTAATTTCCTAGTTGTGTCTGACCCTTTGTGACCCCATGGACAGTAGCTTGCCAGGGTCCTCTGTCCATGGGATTTTCCAGGCAAGAATATTGGAATGGGTTGCCATTTCCTCCTGCAAGGTATCTTCCTGACCCAGGGATGAACCTACATCTCCCGCATTGGCATATACTTCTAATCAGTCTAAAACCTCTTTGCCTAGTCTAGCTAGTAAATATTTTCTCTTATGTGTTTTTCTAAATGTTATAGTTTTACATTTAAGTCCATAATTTATCTTGAATTAATTTCATATAAGGTTTAAGATTATAGTTGAGATTTACTATTTTACCTATGTATGTATAATTGCTCCAGTATCATTTGTTGAAAGATATATCATGCCACTGTACCATTTAATTGCTTTTGTCTTTGCCTTTGTCAAAAATCAGTTAAACATATCTATGTGAGATAATCCTGTATGCGAGACAGCAAAAGAGACACAGATGTATAGAACAGTCTTTCGGACTCTGTGGGAGAGGGCGAGGGTGGGATGATTTTGAAGAATGGTGTTGAAACATGTATAATATCATATATGAAATGATTAGCCAGTCCAGGTTCGATGCATGATACTGGATGCTTGGGGCTGGTGCACTGAGATGACCCAGAGGGATGGTCTGGGGAGGGAGGTGGGAGGGGGTTTCAGGATAGGGAACATGTGTATACCTGTGGCGGATTCATGTTGATGTATGGCAAAACCAATACAATATTGTAAAGTAATTGACCTCCAATTAAAATAAATAAATTTATATTAAAAAAACCATATCTATGTGGTCTTTTTTCTGAACCCATTATTCTGTTCCACTGATAGATGTCTGTCCTTGGGCTAATACTACAAAGCCTTTATTTCTGTAGCTATACTGTATACCTTAATATTGGATAAAGTGACTCCTCTAACTTTATTCTTCTTTGGCAGGATTGTATTAGCTATTCTAGGAGATCCAACCAGTCCATTCTGAAGGAGATTAACCCTGGGATTTCTTTGGAAGGAATGATGCTAAAGCCGAAACTCCAGTACTTTGGCCACCTCATGCGAAGAGTTGACTCATTGGAAAAGACTCTGATGCTGGGAGGGATTAGGGGCAGGAGGAGAAGGGGACGACCGAGGATGAGATGGCTGGATGGCATCACTGAGTTGATGGACGTGAGTCTGAGTGAACTCCGGGAGTTGGTGATGGACAGGGAGGCCTGGCGTGCTGCGATTCATGGGGTCGCAAAGACTCAGACACAACTGAGTGACTGAACTGAACTGAGGGCCTCTGTCATTCCACTGTAGATTTTCTGTTTTGAAAATGATATATTGAGGGTAGCGTTTTGGTTTTTATGCTGCTAAGTGTTCTCTGAGCTTCCTGGATCTCTGGTTTGGTGCCTGACATTAACTTGAAGAAATTCTTAGTCATTATTGTCTCTCACTTCTTCTCTCTGGCATTCCTATTATGCATGCGTTACATCTTTTGTGGTTGTCCCACCATCCTTAGATATTCCAGTCTGTGTTTTTCCATCTTTGTTCTCTTTACTTTTTGAGGATTCTATTGATACATCCTCAGGCTCAGAGATTCTGTTCTCATCCATGTCTAGCCCACTAATAAGAGATTAAAAGTCTACTAAGAAATCAAAGACATGTTTATTTCTGTTACAGTGTTTTGAATCTCACTCTTCTGTTGGACCCTTTCTTTAGGATTTCCATCTCACTGCTTACATTGCTGATCTATCCTTTCATGTTCCCTACCGTATCTGTTAGCCCTTTTAGCATATTAATCATAGTTATTTACATTTCCAGTCTGATAATTCCAACATCCCTATCATGTCTTATTCTGATGCTTTTTCTGTCCTTTCAAATTATGGCTTTTTAAATTTTAGTATGCCTAGTAAATTTTTGTTGATATCCAGACATGTTTTATTGGTTAACAGGAAGTGCTACACACAGATTTTTAGTGGATGGTGTAAGTTGTCAGGGAATGGGAAGCGCTCTATTGTCTTATGACTAGGCCTTTGTCTCTAAGTGAGCTTATTTGTCCAGAATATGAACTTCACAAGTGGTTTTTTTTTTCTCTCTATCTCTTTTAATTCTCCTTTAGGCATTACAGAAAAGGAGTTGGGTATTTCCTTTCCCCTAGATCAATTTGGTTCTTACAATACCCCAGCAACCTAGGCTCTGGTTACCTAGTTTTCCCCAAGGGCAGATCTTGTTAAGAAAAAGAAATGTTCTAGCGTATTTCTAAGTTTATTTCAAAGCATATTTAAATATTTCAAAGCATGCAGGAAGCTCAAGAGGATTTCCCCCCCAATATTTACCGTGAATACCTGATTGAGCTTCTAGGTGTAAATGTTACATATATTATGGGGACCTTGTTAAGACTAGGTTCCACTGAACTTTTTTAAAAATTTATTTATTTATTTAAATTAGAGGCTAATCACTTTACAATATTGTGGTTGTTTTTGCCGTACATCAACATGAATCAGCCACAGCTATACGTGTGTCCCTCCATCCTGAACCCCCCTCCCACATCCCTCCACATTCCATCCCTCTGGGTGGTCTTTGACCACTGGTTTGAGTATCCTTCCTGCATCAAACTTGCACTGGTCATCTATTTCACATATGGTAATATACATGTTTCAATGCCGTTCTCTCAAATCATCCCACCCTTGCCTTCTCCCCCAGAGTCCAAAAGTCTGTGCTTTACATCTGTGTCTCTCTTCCTGTCTTGCATATAGGGTCATCATTACCATCTTTCTAAATCACATATATATGCATTAAAATACTGTATTGGTGTTTTTCTTTCTGACTTGCTTCACTCTGTATAATAGGCTCCAGTTTCATCCACCTCATCAGAACTGACTCAAGTACATTCTTTTTTATATCTGAGTAATATTCCATTGTCCACTGAAGTTTTTAGCCTTTAGAGTTTTCCACACATTGCCTTTAGCAATTCATTGAAAATTACAGTTCAGGTTTCCCAGGCTCTGGTTCCCTTGGTGGTTTTTCCTCATGAGTCTCTGCTCTGGCTAATCTGTGGCTCCCTGTATTTACCTGCCTCTTTGGGGGCAGTGACTTGCCTGTGTCCTTCTTTTTCTGTAGATTGCAAAAAGAGATGGCTTTTCAGTCTGTTCAGATTTGCAATTGTTTTATTATGGAATTTTGACTTCCAAGCTCCTTATACATGGAACCAGCCAATACCTTTTATATTGTTGAATTCAGTTTGCTAATATGTTATTGAGCATTTTGTGTTTAAGTTCATAGAATATAATAGTATGTCGCTATTAATATGGAGAAGGCAATGGCACCCCACTCCAGTACTCTTGCCTGGAAAATCCCATGGATGGAGGAGCCTGGAAGGCTGCAGTCCATGGGGTCGCTGAGGGTCGGACATGACTGACCGACTTCACTTTCACTTTTCACTTTCATGCATTGGAGAAGGAAACGGCAACCCACTCCAGTGTTCTTGCCTGGAGAATCCCAGGGATGGGGGAGCCTGGTGGGCTGCCGTCTATGGGGTCACACAGAGTTGGACACAACTAAAGTGACTTAGCAGTTAATAATATCTTCTATTGTATTCTCTCTCTCCTTTATTTATTTATTTTTTTTGGTTCTGGTGCCAGAGACTTGTGAAGATATTACAATATAAGGAAAAACAGATAAGTCAGGTAAGTCAGAATATATACTATAATCTCAAATATCTAAATATATAGGCATATCTAAACATGCACAGAAAGTATTTATTTTTTAATATAAATTTATTTATTTTAAATGGAGATTAATTACTTTACAATATTGTAGTGGTTTTGCCATACATCAACATGAATCCACCATGGGTGTACACATGTTCCCAATCCTGAACCCCCCTCCCACCTCCCTCCCCAGACCATCCCTCTGGGTCATTCCAGTGCACCAGCCCTGAGCACCCTGTATCATGCATCAAACCTGGACTGGTGATTCATTTTATAATATTATACATGTTTCAATGCCATTCTCCCATATCATCCCACCCTCTCCTTCTCCCACAGAGTCCAAAAGACTGTTTTATACATCTGTGTCTCTTTTGCTGTCTCACATACAGGATTATCATTACCATCTTTCTAAACTCCATATATATGTGTTAGTATACTGTATTGGTGTTTTTCTTTCTGGCTTACTTCACTCTGTGTAGTAGGCTCCAGTTTCATCCACCTCATTAAAACTGATTCAAATGTATTCTTTTTAATGGCTGAGTAATACTCCATTGTGTATATGTACCACAGCTTTCTTATCCATTCATCTGCTGATGGACATATAGGTTGGTTCCATGTCCTGGCTATTATAAACAGTAAACATGCACAGAAAGTATTTATGTCAGAAATATTAGGTCATTATTTCTAGATGGAAGATAATGAATAATTTTTATTTTTCTCCTATATTTTTCTGTAACTTCCAAATTTCCTGCAGTGTGTATTTTGCACATGTTTGTATTATTATCTTAAAGTAAATAGGAAACAAGATAATAGAAAGAATTTATTTGTGGTGGGGAGAAGATGAAATGTATGAGAAAACATGACTAGTGCTAATAGAAGTACATTATGGGCTTCCCTGGTGGCTCAGATGGTAAAGAATCTGCCTGCAATGCAGGAGACATGGGTTCAATCCCTGAGTTGGGAAAATCCCCTGGAGAAAGAAATGGAAGCCTTCTCCAGTATTCTTGTTTGGAGAATCCCACGGACAGAGGAGCCTGGTGGGCTACAGTCCATGGGGTCACAAAGAGTCGGACACAACTGAACGACTAACACACACATGCAAACTTCTGTTTTCAGGTATTATCTTTCCAAAAGAAGAATCCAGGAGAGAGGATTCATGTAACTATATCTTTCTCTGCAGTGGCAGGATAACTTAAAACAACTGAGACTAACAAAAGATAAAGTTTAATAAAGAATAAAAGGCTTTCTGATTTAAAGACACAGCCGCTGAAGTATTGTGTCATCCCAGGGGAAGCATGGCTTTTTCCCTTGGAAGTTTCTGTCTCAGATGCATGCATAAGACACCATTGATGAAACAGATATAAAGGCCTGAAAACAATTACCCTTCAGAACATTTTCTCATGTCCTGCATTCTTCCTTTGTCTCCTCCCCCACTTCCACTATGTAAAAATGGTCTAAAAATTATAAACAATTCTATAATTGGCCTAAATGTGAAGGGGAACAACGGAAGTAGAAGGGTGCAGGGATAGTTGCAGTGTTCACCAAACAACTGAAAAATTAAAGCTCAGTAGGGACTAAAAATAGAAAAACATTAATGATATCAGCAGAAGAAATAAATGAAACTTATCTCTAGTACTCTGCTATTCACTTTATTGAAAAAAACTCCTGTCTCCTTGTTCCTCTTAAATTCCTAGGGTTGGAGGATGTGTGCCAGAGAGGGAGAAATTTAATTGTGCAATTCATGTGAGGTATCCACTTTTTGTCTTGTGGACAAACAAAATCTGACTGTTGTGGACACATTGGGACGGTGATTTGGGCAGTTATGATTACTTCACAGTGCATTTTATCTCTTAGTTGCTCAATTTAACACACTTCTGTAATACACAGTTCAAAACATTACCCCAGCTGACATAGCCATTGTCATATATGCTACTATAAATGCATTCATGATTATGAGATATCTCCAAATGGAGACAGTCTAAAGTTCATTTAACTTCTACATTTAAAGAAAATTCCATGCAATAGTAGCAGAATACATGTTCTTCCCAAGCACATATGAAATATTTTCCAGGATAGATCAAATATCAGGGTCCTAAACAATTTTTAATGTATTTAAGAATACTGAAATCATATCAAGAATCTTTTCTGTCCACAATGTTATGAAGCCAGAAATCAATTACAAGAAGAAAATTGGAAAATTGTCAAGTATGTAGAAATTAAACCATATGCTCCTGAGAAACCAATGGGCCAAAGAAGAAATCAAAAGAGAAATAAGAAATATATGAAACAAGTGAAAACAGAAAATACAACATATCAAAATTTATGTGTGTGTGTGCTAAGTAACTTCCATTGCATCTGACTCTCTGCCAAAATTTGTAAGTACAGCAAAAGGAGTTCTAAGAAGAAAGTTTACTGTGATAAACTCCTACATTAGGAAAAAAAGCTCACCAAGGTATAAAATAAACAACCTAAATTTACAATCAAACTAGAAAAAGAAAAACAAAATTAGCAGAAGAAAATTATCACAAAGAAGCAAATAAATCTCAGAGCAGAAAAAATAAAATAGAGACTAAAAAGACAATAGAAGTCATCTGGGCCTGGACGTTTTTGTTTGAAGGGTTTGATTAATGGTTCAGTCTCCTTAATAGAATCTATCTGTTCAGGGTTTCCATTTCTTCATGATTCAGTCTTGGTAGACTGTTTGTTTCTAGGAATTTATCCATTTCTTCTAGGCTGTCCATTATGTTGGCATATAAATGTTTATAGTAATCTCTTATGATCCCTGTATTTCTGTGGTATCAATAACATCTCCTGTTTCATTTCTGATTTTATTTATTTGAAGCACTATCTTTTTCTAGACGAGTCTGGTCAAACATTTGTCAGTTTTATCTTGTGAGAAGAAGCTCTTGGTTGTTTTGATCTTTTCAGTCTCTATTTCATTTGTTTTCACCTTGGTCTTTATTTTCTTCCTTCTACTTCCTTCCTTCTATTTCTTTTTATTGGGAATTTTCAAACATGAGAGTATGTTCATAGAAAAGTAACTTCTCAGTTATAAACTTGAGATAGAATACAAATCTTTCTTCCTTATCCTCTCATTCCCCTAAAGCCTATCTAAAACAGCCCAAGTCTACCTAGCTAGTGTGTGAATTGGGCTGCTCAGATCATATTCAGAGCATATCAGCACAATTAAAATTTTATGATAAATTAAAAGTTATCAGAATGTGCTTTTATTTCTTTCTAATTTTTATTTTTACTTTATTTTACTTTACAATACTGTATTGGTTTTGCCAGACATTGACATGAATCCGCCATGGGTGTACATGAGTTCCCAGTCCTGAACTCCCCTCCCACCTCCCACCCCATTTCATCTCTCTGGATCATCCCCAGGCACCAGTCCCAAGCATCCTGTATCCTGTATCGAACATAGACTGGCGATTCATTTCTTACATAATAGTATACATTTCAATGCCATTCTCCCAAATCATCCCACCCTCTCCCTCTCCCTCAGAGTCCAAAAGTCCATTCTATACATCTGTGTCTCTTGCTGTCTCGCATACAGGGTAATCATTACCATCTTTCTAAATTCCATATATATGTGTTAGTATACAGTATTGGTGTTTTTCTTTCTGGCTTATTTCACTCTGTATAGTAGGCTCCAGTTTCATCCACCTCATTAGAACTGATTCAAATGTATTCTTTTTAATGGCTGAGTAATACTCCATTGTGTATATGTACCACAGCTTTCTTATCCATTCATCTGCTGATGGACATATAGGTTGGTTCCATGTCCTGGCTAATATAAACAGTGCTGCAATGAACATTGGGGTACACGTGTCTCTTTCAATTCTGGTTTCCTCGGTGTGTATGCCCAGCAGTGGGATTGCTGGGTCATAAGGCAGTTCTATTTGCAATTTTTTGAGGAATCTCCACACTGTTCTCCATAGTGGCTGTACTAGTTTGCATTCCCACCAACAGTGTAAGAGGGTTCTCTTTTCTCCACACCTTCTCCAGCATTTATTGCTTGCAGACTTTTGGATCGCAGCCATTCTGACTGGTGTGAAATGATACCTCATTGTGGTTTTGATTTGCATTTCTCTGATAATGAGTGATGTTGAGCATCTTTTCATGTGTTTGTTAGCCATCCATATGTCTTCTTTGGAGAAATGTCTATTTAGTTCTTTGGCCCATTTTTTGATTGCGTCATTTATTTTTCTGGAATTGAGCTGCATAAGTTGCTTGTCTATTTTTGAGATTAGTTGTTTGTCAGTTGCTTCATTTGCTATTATTTTCTCCCATTGTGAAGGCTGTCTTTTCACCTTGCTTATAGTTTCCTTTGTTGTGCAGAGGCTTTTAATTTTAATTAGATCCCATTCATTTATTTTTGCTTTTATTTACAATATTCTGGGAAGTGGGTCATAGAGGATCCTGCTGTGATTTATGTCGGAGAGTGTTTTGCTTATGTCCTCCTCCTCTAGGAGTTTTATAGTTTCTGGTCTTACGTTCAGATCTTCAATCCATTTTGAGTTTATTTTTGTGTGTGGTGTTAGAAAGTCATCAAGTTTCATTCTTTTACAAGTGGTTGACCAGTTTTTCCAGCACCACTGGTTAAAGAGATTATCTTTACTCCATTGTATATTCTTGCCTCCTTTGTCAAAGATAAGGTGTCCATAGGTGCGTGGATTTATCTCTGGGCTTTCTATTTTGTTCTATTGATCTATAAATCTGTCTTTGTGCCAGTACCATACTGTCTTGATGACTGTGGCTTTGTGGTAGAGCCTGAAGTCAGGCAGGTTGATTCCTCCAGTTCCATTCTTCTTTCTCAAGATTGCTTTGGCTATTCGAGGTTTTTTGTATTTCCATACAAATCTTGAAATTATTTGTTCTAGCTCTGTGAAAAAATAACTATAAAACACTGATGAAAGAAATCAAAGAGGACACTAATAGATGGAGAAATATACCATGTTCATGGATCAGAAGAATCAATATAATGAAAACGAGTATACTACCCAAAGCAATCTACAGATTCAATGCAATCCCTATCAAGCTATCAGCGGTATTTTTCACAGAATGTGCTTTTAAAAATGGACTCACTAATATTGATAATAAGGAGGTCAAGACTCTACACATGGACATGACCAGATAGTCAACACTGAAATCAGATTGATTATATTCTTTGCAGACAAAGATGGAGAAGCTCTATACAGTCAGCAAAAAGAAGACCAGGAGCTGACTGTGGCTCAGATTATGAGATCCTTATTACCAAATTCAGACTTAAATTGAAGAAAGTAGAGAAAACCACTAGACCATTCAGGTATGACCTAAATCAAATCCCTTATGATTATACAGTGGAAGTGAGAAATAGATTTAAGGGCCTAGATCTGATAGATAGAGTGCCTGATGAACTATGGACTGAGGTTCATGACACTGTACAGGAGACAGGGATCAAGACCATCCCCATGGAAAAGAAATGCAAAAAAACAAAATTGCTGCCTGGGGAGAACTTACAAATAGCTGTGAAAAGAAGAGAAGCAAAAAGTAAAGGAGGAAAAGAAAGATATAAGCATCTGAATGCAGAGTTCCAAAGAATAGCAAGGAGAGATAAGAAGCCTTCCTCAGTGATCAGTGCAAAGAAAGAGGAAAACAACAGAATGGGGAAGACTAGAGATTTCTTCAAGAAAATTAGAGATATCAAGGGAACATTTCATGCAAAGATGGGCTTGATTAAGGACAGAAATGGTATGGACCTAATAGAATCAGAAGATATTAAGAAGAGGTGGCAGGAATACAAAGAAGAACCGTACAAAAAAGATCTTCATGACCAAGATAATCACGATGGTGTGTTCACTCACCTAGAGACAGACATCCTGGAATGTGAAGTCAAGTGGGCCTTAGAAAGCATCACTATGAACAAAGCTAGTGGAGGTGATGGAATTCCAGTGGAGCTATTTCAAATCCTGAAAGATGGTGCTGTGAAAGGGCTGCACTCAATATGTCAGCAAAACTGGAAAACTCAGCAGTGGCCACAGGACTGGAAAAGGTCAGTTTTCATTCCAATCCCAAAGAAAGGCAGTGCCAAAGAATGCTCAAACTACCACACAATTGCACTCATCTCACACACTAGTAAAGTAATGCTCAAAATTCTCCAAGCTAGGCTTCAGCAATACATGAACCGTGAACTTCCTGATGTTCAAGCTGGTTTTAGAAAAGGCAGAGGAATCAGAAATCAAATGGCCAACATCCACTGGATCATCAAAAAAGCAAAAGAGTTCCAGAAAAACATCTATTTCTGCTTTATTGACTATGTCAAAGCCTTTGACTGTGTGGATCACAATAAACTGTGGAAAATTCTTAAAGAGATGGGAATACCAGACCACCTGACCTGCCTCTTGAGAAACCTATATGCAGGTCAGAAAGCAACAGTGGTGGATTCATGTCAATGTATGGCAAAACCAATACAGTATTGTAAAGTTAAAAAAGTAAAAATAAAAAAAAATTTTTTTAAAAAAGAAAGAACTGGATACGGAACAACAGACTGGTTCCAAATAGGGAAAGGAGTACATCAAGGTTGTATATTGTCACCCTGCTTATTTAACTTATATGCAGAGTACATCATGAGAAACACTGGACTGGATGAAACACAAGCTGGAATCAAGATTGCTGGGAGAAATATTAATAAGCTCAGATATTCAGATGCCACCACCCTTATGGCAGAAAGTGAAGAGGAACTAAAAAGCCTCTTGATGAGAATGAAAGAGGAGAGTGAAAAAGTTGGCTTAAAGCTCAACATTCAGAAGACGAAGATCATGGCATCTGGCCCCATCACTTCATGGGAAGTAGATGGGGAAACAGTAGAAACAGTATCAGAATTTATTTTTTGGGGGTTCCAAAATCACTGCAGATGGTGACTGTAGCCACGAAATTAAAAGACCCTTATTCCTTGGAAGAAAAGTTATGACCAACCTAGATAGCATATTCAAAAGCAGAGGCATTACTTTGCCAACAAAGGTCCGTCTAGCCAAGGCTATGGTTTTTCCTGTAGTCATGTATGGATGTGAGAGTTAGATGTGAAGAAAGCTGAGTGCTGAAGAATTGATGCTTTTGAACTGTGGTGTTGGAGAAGACTCTTGGTAGTCCCTTGGAGATCCAACCAGTCCATTTTGAAGATCAGTCCTGGGATTTCTTTGGAGAGAATGATCCTAAAGCTGAAACTCCAGTACTTTGGCCACCTCATATAAAGAGTTGACTCATTGGAAAAGACTCTGATGCTGGGAAGGATTGGGGGCAGGAGGAGAAGGGGACGACCGAGGATGAGATGGCTGGATGGCATCACTGACTCAATGACATGAGTTTGAGTGAACTCTGGGAGATGTTGATGGACAGTGAGACCTGGTATGCTGAGATTCATGGGGTTGCAAAGAGTTGAACACGACTGAGCCACTGAACTGACTGACTGATTAACATTAATCACTCAGTATATGTCAACATATCCATTTTGATTGGCAAATTTTTTTTTTTTTTCATTTGGGGTTTGAGTCTTGGTGTCACTGTTTGGATGTGAAACTCAACGAATCTTTTGTTCTGTCTCCTTAAATATCACACCCAATGAAGCTATAAGCCATGCCATGCTGGGCCACTGAAGACAGATGGGTCATGGTGCAGAGTGCTAACAAAACGTGGTCCACTGGAGATGGGAATGGCAAACCACTTCAGTATTCTTGCCTTGAGAAACCATGAGCAGTATAAAAAGGCAAAAAGATATGACACTGGGAGATGAGCTTCCTAGGTCAGTAGGTGTCCAATATAGTACAAGGGAAGAGTGGAGAAACAGCTCCAGAAAGAATGAAGAGGCTGGGCCAAATTGGAAATGGTGCTCAATTGTGAATGCGCCTGGCGGTGAAAGTAAAATCCGATGCTGTAAAGAACAATATTGCATAGAAACCTGGAATGTTAGGTCCATGAATCTAGGTAAATTGGACACATAGTAAAGCAGGAGATGGAAAGAATGAACATCAACATTTTAGGAATCAGTGAACTAAAATGGACGAGAATGGGTGAATTTAATTCAGAAGGAAATTACAACTTTTAGACAAGTTGGAAAACAAAAAGTAATCTGTTAGAGTTGTCAAATTAATTTATCTTAATTTATAGTAAACTAATAATACCCAAAACATCTTAATCATGAACAGTTTTAGGAAGTTAAGAAATAAAGCAACAAAAATTAATCCATAGCACATAATCAAAATATCCCATACAGGTGCCATACAAATATCACAAAGGACAAAATATCACAAAGTACCAAAAAATCGACCATAGGCTACCATGTCCTGTTTATGCAACAGCCTCCTTATATCTGCATTTGCCCTGCTAAAGGATTTCACCCAATATAATTGAGTGGCTTTTAAACAAAATATGAACCTGAGCATATCACTCCCTGGAATTCCCAGTTGGTACTCATGATAATGAACCCGCCTGTCAAAGCAGAAGACGTACAAGATGTGAGTTCAATCCCTGGGCTGGGAAGATCCCCTGGAGGAGGGCATGGCAACCCACTCCAGTATTCTTGCCTGGAGAATCCCATGGACAGAGGAGCCTGGCAGGCTACAGTCCATGGGGTTGCAAAGAGTCAGAATATGACTAAAGCAACTTAGCATGCATGCACACATGTAGAAGATATAAAGTGGATTATGCAGGACTTGAATGTACTTTACTTTGTAATTTTAACTGTCAGGCCATGTAAATACTCACAATATTCGTACAAAATTTTATGTTCAATATCCCCCAAATGAAGTGAAGAAACAAACTTATAAACCTAACTCTATGATTAACAGAAGGAGGAATTATTCAAATTGAATAATTGTGTTTAAAGTAATTATTTGATTTTACATCACTAATGGGATATATGCTACAGACAAAAGAATCAAGAAAAATCTTAAACTGTTTAGTAATCACATTGTTAGTGGTAGAGATAATATAATTGCTATGAGATGGTTAGGGTATATTTTAGAACCAATAAAGGGAAGAATTGTATTCATATCAATAGGAAATAATATTGCATCATGGTGGGAAGAAGACACGTATGACAGTCAATTTAATTTGTGTAGTGCTAACTTTGACATGAAAGTATAAGAATAAACTTGACATATTTTATATTAAAAAATACCCTAGAACTATATTTAAAGAAAAGCCTAAAGACAATGATTAATTCTGTGAAAATGAATAATTCTTAGTATCTAAAGTTTGGTTTTTAAATGCTATTCCCTTTAAAACTACACATATCTTTTTGGAGAAATGGATTATTTCAGACATGAGGGTGAAATATAAGTCTGAAACATCAGATCATACCAGAAAGCTATAAAGTTAAGACAGGCTATTAAATCATGGCAGTAAGACTCAGAAGCCAAACCATTGCAAAAGACAGTATCTCCTGAATTTCTATAATATAATTATAATTACTATGCAGTCAATCATAAAATATATTTAAATCCATGAGTTTATAATGATATTCAAAAACACTTTGGTTACCTGTGGAAGATATTAGATATCAACTTACCAGTTGAAAACAATTAAGAAAAGGGGAAGAATCAAACATTCATCTTACTATTTCTATACAAATTGTATCTTATGATAATACTTGAAGGCATAGTTAGAACTGGACATGGAACAACAGACTGGTTCCAAATAGGAAAAGGAGTATGTCAAGGCTGTATGTTGTAACTCTGCTAATTTAACTTATATGCAGAGTACATCATGAGAAAGACTGGGCTGGATGAAATACAAGCTGGAATCAAGATTGCCAGGAGAAATATCAATAACCTCAGATATGCAGATGACACCACCCTTATGGCAGAAAGTGAAGAGGAACTCAAAAGCCTCTTGATGAAAGTGAAAGAGGAGAGTGAAAAAGTTGGCTTAAAGCTCAACATTCAGAAAACGAAGATCATGGCATCTGGTCCCATCACTTCATGGCTAATAGATGGGGAAACAGTGGAAACAGTGGCTGACTATTTTTCTGGGCTCCAAAATCACTGCAGATGGTGATTGCAGCCATGAAATTAAAAGACGCTTACTCCTTGGAAGGAAAGTTATGACCAACCTAGATAGCATATTCAAAAGCAGAGACATTGCTTTGCCCACAAAGGTCTGTCTGGTCAAGGCTATGGTTTTTCCAGTAGTCATGTATGGACGCGAGAGTTGGACTGTGAAGAAAGCTGAGTGCCGAAGAATTGATGCTTTTGAACTATGGTGTTGGAGAAGACTCTTGAGAGTCCCTTGGACTGCAAGGTGATCCAACCAGTCCATCTTAAAGGAAATCAGTCCTGGGTGTTCATTGGAAGGACTGATGTTGAAGCTGAAACTCCAGTATTTTGGCTATCTGATGTGAAGAGTTGACTTATTTGAAAAGATCCTGATGTTGGGAAAGATTGAAGGGAGGAGGAGAAGGGGGCAACAGAAGATGAGATGGTTAGATCGCATCATCGACTCAATGGACATGAGTTTGGGTAAACTCTGGGAGTTGGTGAGGGACAGGGAGGCCTGGTGTGCTGCGGTTCATGGGGTCACAAAGAGTCAGACACGACTGAGCGACTAAACTGAACTGAACTGATAGTTTTATATTTGTAGAAATATTCTACCTCATCAATGAAGAAGAAATGATAGGATTGGAATTTTATATTTTATAATCCCATTAAAATTGTTAAATTACTGACTCTAAGTAATAATCATTCTAAGCTGGTAGTATTTTTTAAAAAGGGATCACCAACATTATGTGAGTCCTGAATAAAGTGCACACAGCATCACTATGACAGGAAGACAAGAAGGAGGAGGAGGTGGATAAGGTGAAGGGAAAGGAGGAGCAGCAGCAGTAGCAGGGGAGGCAGAAGAGAAGAAGCAGACAAAGAAGAAGGAAAATCTGAGCAAGTTTGTGAGTCTCAATCCTTTTCCAGATAACACAATGAAAGTGAAAAGATGTACTCTGATGTACTCCATGGGAATATAATCAGCAAACTCTAGACTATGGCAAATTCTGTATGATTATATATTTCATTCAACAACAACCAACAGAAAGGAAACATGAGAAGAGAACTGAGGAGAGGGAGGCAAGGAAAGGAAATACACATAGAAAGAATCTTAAGATAAATACAAAAATTATAACCTATTTATCTATAAATTCTGTTTCAAGCAAATTATAAAATTTTTTTTAAAATTGACTACCAGGAAAATTGGTGGTCACAAGGTGGCTAGCTGGTCACACTAATTATTGGTCACACAGAAATTATTATTTATTTTTAAGTAATTGATAATAGTTATTTGTAAAGTATTTTTCTTTTTCATTTTTTTAAGTCATTGAGGTATTGCTGATTTACAATGTTGTGTTAGTTTCTGGCACACAGCAAAGTGAAGTGACTCAGCTATACATTTATGTATTCTTTTCCATTATGGTTTATTGCAGAATATTGAATGTAGTTCCCTGTGCTGTACAGTAGGACCTTGTTTCTTGTCCATTATGTGTATAATAGTTTGTATCTGCTAATCCCAGATCCTGATCATCCATCTCCCACCTGTCCACCTTGGCAACCACAAGTCTGTTCTCTATGTCGGAGTCTGTTTCTGTTTTGTATATAAGTTCATTTGTGCCATATTTTAGATTCTAAATAGAAGGGATATAATTCGACATTTGTCCATGTCTGACTTGTTTCACTTAGTATGATAATCTCTAGGTTAATCCATGTTGCTGCAAATGCATTACTTTGTTCTTTTCAATTGATACATAATAAAATACATGTGGGTGAAATTATGTGGAATTTGCTTCCAAATAATTCAGGCTGGGGAAATAGGTAGGGTATTGATAAAACAAAATTGACTGTGTGTTGTTGACTGTTGATGCTGGAAACGTCTATATAGGATTCACTATATTACTCTTTCCACTTTGTATACCTCTGAAAATTTTCATAATAAGAAACTTAAAGAGTTTTAAAACAACAAAATACACAATGGAAAATTTAAATGTTGGTGTCACTGAAGAACCTTGAATCAATATACCAGTAATGTGCGGCAAACTTTTAAATATTTCAAGTCTTGTATATATTTGTGTTAAAGGGAAAATGTGACATTGAAAATTTGGTGTTGGCACAGTAGTTTGCATAAGATATTCTTAAATATATCTTCCCAAAGAGTGGTAGAAAAAATTATAATCACTATTTAATGACCTAGCATCTTCAATTAACCATCTCTATGAAAGAATATATTACCCTTGGAAGAGTCCCAAGAGAACAAAGAAGAGGAAACATCACTAAGACATATTAGATGAGGCAGCAACTTGTATTAATTAGGCTACAAACTCACAGGAAGGGTTTGTGACTTTATCTCTGTAAATACCTGTCTACCTATATCTGTCTCTTTTAGAATTTACTTCAGAATATAGATGGCAGTCAAAATCATGCATATTAAAAGTTATTTGAATTGAGAACAAAATTAGACTTTCTCATGGAATATAACTCATTTGGTTAATTGTTTTTATGATAAGAAGGGGCTTTGCTAATCAATTTGTGTCCCATAACTTGAATTCAATATATAGCTCAAGATTTTGATGGAAATATGTTTGAAGCACATGGTAAGATAAAAGCAGTTTGTTTAAAAACTTCATTGGCAAAGGATAGTAAAATTTGTAATATTTTGATTTTTCCAGCACTTTCTGATCAGACTGGGCTACATAAAATGCCTCTAGCTGAAAATGTAGCAAGCATCATCAGTAATCATTACTGAATCTTTTGAAATGATTTTTAAAAACTGGGAAAGTAAATGACCATGGTGACTAGCAAATCATCTTGCCATTTAGGCAGCTTTTAATTCTTTGCTTTTAGTAAAGCTGAAGGAGCTTTTAGATCAGTAAGTAATTTTTTTATGATATACCACTATGTGATTTAAGGTATAAAACTAAAAGGACATAAAACAGATGTGTTGCTAAAATAACTGAACTCTTCCATTTCAGTCTACATCTTATATAAGAAAAGTGTCGTGTTAGTCCCTCAGTCCTGTCTGACTCTTTGCAGCCCCAAGACTGTAACCCACCGGACTCCTCTATCCGTGGAATTCTTCAGGCAAGGATACTGGAGAGCATTGCTATCCCCTTCCCATGGGGATCTTCCTGATCCAGGGATCGAATTCGAGTCTCCTGCAAAAGTATTTGTAAATCTCATACGCATGAAAACAAATAATATAGAATTCAGGCTGAACACTGCTTCCTTTTAACTAAAGTATTCATTTGTGTATGAATAAAATAATTTTTAAAAGTCCAGCTTACTACATTACAGATACTTTTCCAATATGTTTGATTTTAATAATCAAAACTGATCATATACTTTCAATCAGTTGCTTAAATAATCCTTATGATTTTAATTCTATAGATATTTTCATATCTTTTTTCAAAATTCAGACACACAAACACACAGGCACATACCTGTGCAGAAATGGGTGATCTGTGATTAATAAGTCCTTCAAACATAAAAATATATTACATCAAAATAGAATTACATTGTAAAAGTGATACTGGAATACACAAATATGAAAAATTCAATGTAACTTTCGACTATACCATCATTTACTATAGTGTAACTTTAATGGACTGAGGTATAAATTTAATGCTATAGTCTTTATATTCAGTTGTATATGATGAAAAAGTAGTATAACAGTTTGAATTTAAGATGATAATATTTATAATACACAAAAATTATATAACTTGCTATAGGTTATATAACTTAAGTTATGAAGTTTTAGATGTCAATTTAAAATTTTTCAAGGGCTATGTAAAAAATTATTTTAAAAGTGTCAGACTAAAAAACTGAAAACTGCTACTGAATAATCCAAACCTGTATTAGTGAGCAGATTAAATAAAGTGCCTCAGTGTTGCCAAATTATAGAGGGATTTCAAGTAAATCCTTGAGAAATGGCCCCATCAGGGGATCTCTCTATTACTTAATTTCTATCCCTCCTCTGTGGCTTTTTCTTGCAGCAAAACCTCATTGCATTTGTGACTAGTGATTTCCTGCCATGTGAGGAAAACTTGTACCATACCCATGGATGCTTTCCCAGGCAACAGAGGTCTCCCACCTTTCTCTCTCTATGGACTTCAATTAGATTTCGTACCATGGTGATAATCAGGCTTACTCTTATTTGACTCACTTGAGGCTATAAAACCTACCACAAGTCATGATTTCTCTGAAATTTTTTTATTTTTACAGTTTCTTGAACTACCTTGGTCCCACTCTAAATAATCAAGATTTGTATTCATCAAAGTCACGGTTACCCAATCACCTAAAAGCCCAAATCTTTGCGCTCCATACTGGACTGCAGCAAGACCCAGAGAATTGATAATTAGAACAAGAAATTTTAATTTACTTTTGAAAGCCTTTATCGTATATGAATCCAAGAGTTTCTTTATCAAACTACTCATTCTATCTTTGTCTTTATTGCATTATCTACAATGCAGTCAAGCAACACCTACATTTTATTATTCAACAAAGGATGGTCCAATCAGAGTCAGATGAGGGAAGATGATTTATGGCAGAAAAGAAAGCAAATAAAAGTTTCTAATGGAAGAGTCTGCAAAGTCGCCGGCAATGCAGCCAGGCAGCATGTGAGCAAAACGTTTAAGGAAATATTTTATTTTTATTTATGTTGGCTATGAAATAAATATTGCATAGTTGAATCAGTGGATTTTATGTGTCAGGCACTATTTCCTGCTGCACCCAATCACTGCAGAGCTGTCAAAAGCAAAGTGTGCATTTGAAGAAGCTACCCTCTCTGAACGAAGGAGACAGAAAAAAGTCAGCAGGGTTGACAAAATGCATCCTGATGAGTGCCTCTCCCTATCTTTTTTAAAGCTTTTTGATTTTATTCCAATTTTAGCAAATGTGGGTTTGAATAAAAAAGTAATTGAAGACAACTGTTTCAAAAGGACATAGGGAAGGAAGAGGGAAGACTTGCATTTTCTAAGCAGATGACATTACGCAGGTGTAATGCATGGCTGAAGAAATGTAGGATAGAATGGTTTCATGGCAGATTGGACAGCCGCAGCCCACTCGATAGCAGAATGCATAGAATGTGATGAGATGAGCATTTTATATCGTGGGTGTCTGGTCCCCGACCTGTATGTTACAACCGCATCAGTCTAGATGAGCATCAGGAAGAGGCAAATGAGAGTGCCCAGAAAGCAGCAAATGTCAGGCGAGTACAGGCAGAGAAGAAGCGGTAATTCAGCGAGGCTCCTGCGCGGAATTTGATTGGAATTACATGACAGAAGGATGGCTTATGATAAGGTTAGGGAAGACCCAGCACACACACCTGAGATTTAGACTGGGGTTTTAAGGCTGCTTTTCTGGGCAGGCCTCTTGGCATTCTCTGCTTCCTCTGCTTCATTCCTAAGAGTCAGCACTCTGGAGACTGAGACATTGGCTTATGGCTGTTTATTAATTGCCGAATACGGTTGCTGCTGTTATGTGACTCAAGAGCCTGAAGGTATGAATAATTAAAGGCTCGGCTCTCTGCGGGCATAAACTATGCTGTAATACTAACAGTCCATTCAGAGTATCCTTTAATACTGTATGGATATTGAAATTACTCTCACCTCCTCACAGATAAAACATACACACATTCTCACTAATGTATTCAACTCAGTTAAATTGAATGCTTTTTTAAAAAATTACCACTGATTTTTGTGCTCTTAAAAAAAAACTCCCTTTTTACACTGTAATGAAATAGGTTGAAATAATACTAAGTGGTTAATCAGGTATCGCTTCAGCACCTTTGATACTGTCATAGCAATGGGAATACTATTTGGTCTAAGAGATATCAGATACATGCGCTACCCTAAATGGGTTAAGTGAACAATTTTGAGTCGAAAACCTTCACAAAGTGGCAAGGATGTTTTCTTCTGTCCTGCATTCAGACACATCAGAAATACTCAGGTCTAAGCGTGTGTCCTTGTGTTTGCCTCTCCCATGCTTCTGCTGGCTCCCGCCCTAAGCTGGTTGAAAGGAGTGAATTTCGAATGGTGAAATTATAGGCGTTTTGACAGGCCAGTGGAGAGAGATTCTGAGGGTGGGTAGCTTCCCAGCCTCTCTCAAATTTCAATGACAACAAACAGAAGGGTTTAATTTCTTCAGTCCAGGTTTTAGTGGGATTCTTGTCAGTCAAAGACACTCAGAGAACACCTGCCCTGTATACAATATTGCTCTTCACATACTAATTCTCTTCCTGACACTTGACAATTTTTATAAAGAAAGATGGGAAGCAGAGTATTTCCTCTGTAGGATGGAAATTTGATTCATCGCAATTTACTTATATAGAGTGCTATTCCACTCAGATAAAACTTGGTTCCTACGGTATTCATTGTAAAGGAATCTTGCCTTCACCTCAATTTGTGCCGGTTTCTTAATTTTCATAAAGGAGGATATTTGTAGTTCAATCTTTTAAGTGTATTTGGGTAGGATTTTCACATAAGTCCAAGAGTATAGAGCATTGTTGAAAACAGCTGTAACTGATTCTTATCTTCTTTGTATAGAAAAATGGGGAAGATGAGAAGCTAAAAACCTGTGATCACGCCATTCACATTATTTACAGCCTGCATTCTAGCAAAATGTAAAACCCATATGTCTCTTTTATCTTTTGATTGCACTCTGAGGTGAGGATGTTTTTCCCAGTTTACTTCAGCTATTGTTTTTCCTTCATAAAATGGTTCTTGCTGCTGGGGAATCTGTGAATTGGCTACATTTTCACAAAACAGGCTTCTTACTACATTTCCTCTGTGTTCTCTGGTGGCCAAGTTAGACACAGTCCAATACAGATTGGAGGAAGAACCCTGAGGATTATACACTGCAACACTTTTATTCGTGGGCTGGGTCAGTGTCTTATAAAAAATGTGGTAAATAAATCTGATCTCTTTATGATGCTATAAAAATAATAAAAGTGAAATAGTAGTCTTAATTCTTAGAATAAAAAATCTGAGATAATCTTGTAAACATGATTTTTCTAATTGTGCCTCAATGCTTCAGTTTTTGTCACTTGTTAAGATAGGGACTCAAAACACTTATTTGAAAGAGAGAACTATGTTCTATTTAGCACAATCATTGAAAAGAAAAATTATTAAGGTATACAGTCATCTCTTAGTATCCATAGGAGATTGGTTTCAGGTCCCCTGTAGACACCAAAATAGAAAGATAGTCAAATCTCTTAAATAAAATGGCCCAGTATTTGCACAGAACCTATGTACATCCTCCTATACACTTAAAATCATCTCTAGATTCCTTATAATACTTAATAAAAAATATGTAAGTACTGGTAAATACATTGTAAATGCTATGTAAATAGTTGCCAGAGTATAGCAAATTCAAGTTTTGCTTTTTTGGAAGTTTCTGGATTTAAAAAGCATATATTTTCTATCCATGGTTGGTTGAATTTGCATATGCAGAACCTGTGAATACAGAGGGCCAACTGTAATTGACATACCATATACTGCACTATTTAAAGTATACAGTTTGATAAGTTGTGTATATACCTGTCAGAATCAACAGGGTGAACTTAGCTATCACCTCCCAAATTTATCTGATACTCCCTATTCCCACCCCTGTCCCTCAGACAATACCAATCTGCTTTATGTCATTGTATTTTTGCATACATTTTCTTGATTCCATACTAAATGGAATAAATCAGAATGCCAAGGTTTTTTTAGGGGAGGGAAGGTGTCTTGTTTATTTCACCTAGCATGTAATTGACAATGGGGTCTGGTTGCTTGCCATTCAAAAGCCAATAAGGAGGTCAGGTTGATGGAAAGAAAAGTTTGCTTTATTTTGGATGCCAGCCTCAGCAGAAGTAGGGGGATTAGAGGAACATGTCTGTCCAAAGGCTGACTCCTCGTCAATGACAGTCAGCAAGAGCAAGAGCTTTTGTAGACTGAGGGAGGGGAGGCTACATGCAGAACAGCACCGTCAACTCTGATAGTCATCTTGAAATCAGTCATTGGGGGTCTGACCAGCATCATCTTGATTGTTTTAAGTACCGTTAATCTTCAGTTCTGTGGTCTGTTTCCATTTCCTGAGGCCTATTCTTGGAAGCATGGCAGCTTATGTCATGGCCAGAGTCTGGTCATCATGTAGTTAACTTCAATCTGGTGGGGATTTCAGTATCTATAAGACAGCTCTCAGGATATGGCTCAGACTATTATCTATTGGCCTTGAGAAGTAACTAAAGGTCCTTGACTATGCTTCATTATTGTTGTTCAGTCACTAAGTCATGTCTGACTCTTTGTGACCCCATGAACTACAGTTCATCAGGCTTCCCCGTCCTTTACCAGCTCCAGGAGTTTAGTCAAATTTGTTTCCATTGAGTCGGTGATGTCGTCCAACCATCTCATCCTCTGTTGCCCCCTTCTCCTCCTGCCCTCAATCTTTCCCAGCATCATGGTCTTTAGCAATGACTATGCTTAACTACATTATTATTATTTGTCTCCTTTGACTGTTTTCCTTTGTTTCTTCATGTTCTCACTTCTCTGATTAAGCATATTCTTTGGATATAGTTTTTCCACAACAAAACGCAAGCAGAGGACATGGATTCTCAAGGACCATAGAGTCTTGCTCTGTTTCAGCATAAGTATTTGAATAATTTATTCATGTTGTAAGTATAAATAGGCCATTTCATTTTATTGCTGCATGGTAGTCCACTATAAAGACAGATCATGATTTGTTTATACATGAACCTGTTTTGTTTCCATTTAGGCTGTAGCAAATAAATATGCTATGAGCATTTGTGTGCAAGTCTTTAAATGAATATGTGTTTTCCAACACCCTTTCCCTAGGTATTGGTATTTGGTATTTATACCTAGAAGTGGGAACACGTGTACACCTGTGGCAGATTCATGTTGATGTATGGCAAAACCAATACAATATTGTAAAGTAAAAAAAATAAAAAAGAAAAAGAAAAGAGCAAAAAAGAAAAATACTGTATATATATGTAATCACTGACGATTAGTGTTATGATTGTAGCTGTCCTGAACTAGTTGTGTCTTATATAAAATAAAAAATGAGAAAAAAGAATAGTCACACACCAAAAAAAACACAAAACCTAGAAGTGGAATATGTGCAACTTTGATATTTTTAAAAAAGGCTAACAATGTTTTCCACGGTGGTTGTATCATTTTATATTCCCACCAGAAAGTTAACTAAATTCTACTGACTCCACATTCTCACCAACATTTGGTATAAGTCTTTTAAAATTGTAGCCTTTCCAATAGCTATGTAGTGCATCTCATCGTGCTTTTAGTCTGTTGTTTTAATTCTGTGCTTATTCATTAGGAAGATGGACTTTAGGTTGATGAGTAGCAAGAGTAAAACTGTTTAGTTTCCCAGACATCTCCATTATGACAGAGAGCTCAGAGAAGCTGAAAGAACTGTATATTTTCTCTTTATTCTCTCTACAATTTAATTGCTTTTACTTATTTATTATTCACTATTATAATGACTTTATACTGCATTTGGAAAAGTTACATAAAAAGATTAAGTATTCATGATTTTTTCTAACCTTGTCATCTTTACCATTCACATTTTGCTCTAATTCATTCATTTTATCAATCATAATAAAATTACTAACAATTATAAAGGACTCATGGTATGGTCCAGGATTAAGATATATAGTCTCATATATCTTATATGATTGCTTCAATAATTTTATAAGTAGAAACTTTTTCCCATTATGTAAATTTTAAAAATAAACTACTTAGAAAAGGCACATATCATAGAACTAGTAACTAGCATAGCCCAGACTTGATTCAATGTATTTCTGACTCCAAGGATGTATTTTCAGCTTCTTCAAGACAGTATTTTGAATTGCCAGGTTTCTTTAAAAGTAAAATTGAAAAGAAAAGAGGCAACTAAGTTTTAATGGTATTAAAAGAAATTTTTTGTTAGAGATCAGAAAGCTAATGTAATAAGAGTGATTAGAAAGATGGAATAAACAGACTTGGGATGACCAGCATGGCATAATGAACTCATATTGTGAAGCTATGGTTCTTACGCAAGCCTGCAATAAAACACCTATGACACTTTGGTCAAATTATTTCATTCTTCTGACTTCATTTAACATATCTCAGATGAGACTGTGTTAGAAAAACTCTAAGACAAACGACATCTCTGAAATATTTTACTGTATTTTGGATGGAGAAGTAGTAAAATGGTTGGAATGATTTCCCAACTCTCAGCTCTCAGATAGTATCATTCAAAGCTAACAGAGATAAATCGCAGGAAGATATGATTGTTGACTGGTCAAAATATTGCAGGGGCACACTGGATTGGCAAAGGTCAAGTAAGACATTTTGAAAAAAGAAACAATTGCACTAGAGTGACTATGAATTCTTACTCTGTTCAGAAGAAAGTTTTGGTTTGTTACAACCTGATTCTCAAAGATATTAGCTCAAAGGCCAGTGAAATCCTGGGCTGAATGAAGCTCAAGTTGGAATCAAAATTGCCAGGAGAAATATCAATAACCTCAGATATACAGATGACACCACCATAGTGGCAGAAAGTAAAGAGAAACCTCTTATGAAGGTGAAAGAAGAGAGTGAAAAAGCTGGCTTGAAACTCAACATTCAAAAAACTAAGATCATGGCATCTGATCCTATCACTTAATGGCAAATAGATGGGGAAACAATGGAAATAGTGACAGACTTTCTTTTCTTGGGCTCCAAAATCACTGAGGATGGTGACTGTAGCCATGAATTTAAAAGATACTTGTTCCATGGAAGAAAAGCAATGACAAACCTAGACAACATATTAAAAAGCAGAGACATCACTTTGCCAACAAAGGTCCATGTAGTCAAAGCTACAGTTTTTCCAGTAGACATGTATAGTTGTGAGAGTTGGACCATAAAGAAGGCTGAGTACTGAAGAATCAATGCTTTCTAACTGTGGTGCTGGAGAAGACTCTTGAGAGTCTTGAGACTCTTGGACTGCAAGGAGATCAAACCAGTCAATCCTAAGGCAATCAACACTGACTATTCATTGGAAGGACTGATGCTGAAGCTGGAGCTCCAATATCTTGGCCATCTGATTCAAAGAGCCAACTCATTGGAAAAGACCCTGATGTTAAGAAAGATTGAGGGCAGGAGGAGAAGAGATGACAGAGGATGAGGTGGTTGGATGGCATGTTCAACTCAATGGACATGGGTTTGAGCAAATTCAGGAAGATAGTGAAGGACAGGGAAGCCTGACATGCTGCAGTCCATGGGGTCACAAAGAGTTGGACATGACTGTGACTGAACAACAATATATATATATATATATATATATATATATATATATATATATATATATATACACACACACATACGCACACACACATATATAAAGAATCTGCCTGCAATGTGGGAGACCTGGGTTCAATCCCTGGGTTGAGAAGATCCCCTGGAGAAGGGAAAGGCTACCTACTCTGGTATTCTGGCCTGGAGAATTCCATGGACTGTATAGTCCATTGGGTCGCAAAGAGTCAGACACAACTGAGTGACTTTCTTATTTCTTATTATTTATTTTATACATATATATGGGCTTCCCAGGTGGTGCTAGCAGTAAAACAACCCACCTGCCACTGCAGGGGACATAAGAGATGTGGGTTCAATCCCTGGGCCTGGAAGATCCCTTGGAGAGGGCATGGCAACCCACTCCAGTATTCTTGTCTGGGAAATCTCATGGACAAAGGAGCCTGGCAGGCTACAATCCAAGGGGTTGCAAGAGCTGGATATGAATGAAGTGACTTTCATGCATGCACACTCATATATATATATATATATATATATATATATATATATATATATATATAATCCATAAATTAAACTGAGATTCATCACACCTATAAACCTTTCTCTTTGTTCATTGTAGCTATAAACATTAAAAGGCAGCTAGTATGTCAAAGCCTTTGACTGTGTGGATCACAATAAAGTGTGGAAAATTCTTCAAGAGATGGGAATACCAAACCACCTGACCTGCCTCTTAAGAAACCTATATGCAGGTCAGGAAGCAACAGTTAGAACTGGACATGGAACAGCAGACTGGTTCCAAATAGGAAAAAGAGTATGGCAAGGCTGTATATTGTCACCCTACTTATTTAACTTCTATGCAGACTACATCATGAGAAACGCTGGGCTGGAAGAAGCACAAGCTGGAATCAAGATTGCCAGGAGAAATATCAATAACCTCAGAGATGCAGATGACACCACCCTTATGGCAGAAAGTGAAGAGGGACTAAAAAGCCTCTTGATGAAAGTGAAAGAGGAGAGTGAAAAAGTTGGCTTAAAGCTCAACATTCAGAAAACGAAGATCATGTCATCCGGTCCCACCACTTCATGGGAAATAGATGGGGAAACAGTGGAAACAGTGTCAGACTTTATTTTGGGGGGCTCCAAAATCACTGCAGATGGTGATTTCAGCCATGAAATTAAAAGACGCTTACTCCTTGGAAGGAAAGTTATGACCAACCTATTCAAAAGCAGAGACCTTACTTTGTCAACAAAGGTCTGTCTAGTCAAGGCTATGGTTTTTCCTGTGGTCATGTATGGATATGAGAGTTGGACTGTGAAGAAGGCTGAGTGCCGAAGAACAGATGCTTTTGAACTGTGGTGTTGGAGAAGACTCTTGAGAGTCCCTTGGACTGCAAGGAGATCCAACCAGTCCATTCTGAAGGAGATCAGTCCTGAGTGTTCTTTGGAAGGAATGATGCTAAAGCTGAAACTCCAGTACTTTGGCCACCTCATGCGAATAGTTGACTCATTGGAAAAGACTCTGATACTGGGAGGGATTGGGGGCAGGAGGAGAAGGGAATGACAGAGAATGAGATGGCTGGATGGCATCACCGATTCAATGGACGTGAGTTTGAGTGTACTCCAGGAGTTGGTGATAGACAAAGAGGCCTAGTGTGCTGCAATTCATGGAGTCGCAAGGAGTCGGACACAACTGAGCGACTGAACTGAACTGAACTGAACTGAACTGAAGTGATGTCCTAGGGAATCTTAACCAACATATTGGAGATTCTCTCTGAATATCTATGAATGAAAAGATTAAAAACTATTAGTCAATGTAAAATTTTAAAAAGCTGAGAGTTTTATATTTGAATTATCAAATTTTAAATGTATAGAAGAAGGAAAGAAAATCGCTCATGAAATCCATGGATTGCGGAACTTAATTGCTGATTTTAGGAAAAAGAAAAATAACTTTTTTTTCTACTATAGATTAAAATCTATGAAGCCTGTTATCACCTTTTGTGGTACAGAGTAGATGAAACATGCTAAATTTAATGGGGATGATTCTGCAGAAACAATTGGATGTTTGAGTCATAATTGAATATTGAATTAATATAAACATTTCTTACAGAATTTTCCTTTATTTTGTAGTTGATCTTGGACAATAGTTTGGTTTTTCTTATGAAACCACTGATAACAGCAATGGAAAGAACTTCATGGTATTTTTAGTTCAATTTTCTCATTTTATACTTGAAGCAAATCAGCCTCAGAAATGTGTAGAAAGGTGATAACATCATAAAAGACAGCCAGTATTTCAACAGTGTTTAGAGTGTTTACTCTCAGGCACAGATTTGTGTGGAGACTAAGACTCAATTTTTTCAAATGTAACCTTAAAATATTAAAGGGTATAACTAAAATTTTGAGGAATAATTTAAGTAACTTACATTTCATAAAATCTAAGACATTATTTATTCTAATACTCACCCTTATTTAGTATCATTAAACAATACAATGACTTCCCCGGTGGCTCAACAGTAAAAGAACCCACCTGCAAGGCAGGAGCCGCAATACCATCCCTGGGTTGGGAAGATCCCCTGGCGGAGAGCAAGCATCTCACTCCAGTATTCTTGCCTGGAGAATCCCATGGACTGAGGAGCCTGGCAGGCTACAAACAGTAGCCTGGCTCACAGAGTCAGACAGGATCGAAGCAACTTAGTACACATGCATGCATTCAAACAAGAAAAAACAAACAAAACTATAATTTATTTCACTTAGAATTTTCTGCATATGCAAAGAGGTCTTTTAAGGTTTATTAAAATTAAAATATAAGAAAAATAACATTTGTTTATGTATTATCAAAATGTACCATTCTCAGAGCCTATTTTAAGTCACTTTAAAATTCAAATTGGTTAATGTCCATATTGTTGCTCTTTTGTTTTATTAAATCACAGTGTGGTTCTCTGTGCCATCAAAAGTGTTGGTGTTGAAGCATTTCTTTAAGAAATGATGCACTATCATCTGTAGGATTTCCCCCCATGTGTTAACACTTGTTCTGGAATTGTTGATACTTGCAATTTACTATTTATCTAAACATAAAATTTTATTTTTCCTCTAATTTCAATCACAGAATGTGGGAAATGTGAGCAACTTTTATTCAGAGTCAATAGAAAGCTTCTGACAATTTGATGTTTAATGTCAATGCTGGTTTTGACTCATAGAAAAATCAATCATATTTGCCCTTGGTTTCTTTGAAGTTTCCCTCATCTTTTTAAAGAAATCCAGCAGTATTCCTACCATTTAGTTATAACGCTGTGTTTATGATAGGCAATCCTTTTGTATATAGATCAGAAATAAGGCAAAATAGAGATTATTGTGGTTATGAGCATGTTCCTTTTTTAGATCCTGAAAGCATTTTGTTATGGCTTTTCAAGAAAACACAGAATTATGCTCATTCCTCTGGGGAATTTTTCATCCACGAACACTACATTTAGAATTCATTACCATGTTTATCTGCATACACTGTTTCATATCTATGCCCATCTTCATATATAATTCTTTTCAATACCTTGACTCAGTATAATATTTTTAAACTCATTTAAAATATCAGTTAAGCTTAACATGTGTGGTAGAACTAAGTGAGTTGAAACCAAGAAAAATTTGAGCAGCAATGAACTGATTTGCACATATGCAGGAAATGTTGACTAAACAATTGTTTTGCATACAAAGACTGTAAAAGATTATCTATTTTAAGAAGAATCAGTTTCAAAAGGTATAAAAATATGAAAAATGGCTATCACAAAATTAAATATGGCATATCAAACAGCATCTGGTTTATAAAAGTTCAATAATGGTAGCCGTTGTTGTTATTACGTTATTGTTACAACACTGTCTAATGGGACATTTTGAGATCCTTTATTAGTTTTCTGACAGTGCAACAGCTTACTCCTATGACAGTGACTTCCTTAAGAAGTTTAGATATCCTATCTTTTTGTGCTGTGATGCATTGTATGTTGATTATCCTCAGGATTGCACATTCACCACAGTTCTTATCCAAAACAATAATTCACTGGTCCCTCAGGATATTTATAGAATTCAGAGTTTTTGTTATACAGTCACAGAATCATTTATAAATACATTTTTAAATGAAGAATATATTTATCTTAACCTGATGATTAAAGAATTTTTATCCATTTGTGAGTTTTGAATATTAATGAGGGTAAAGCTTCTTATTGCTTAATCAATTTTAAATCCATTGACTTTAATGGTCTTGCTTGTTTTTAAGAACTTAAACAGTCAAACACAGTTTCAATACCCATATCTGATATAATTACTTGACATGAAGTCCTTTCTTCCTCATATTTTTCTCTACTAATCTCTATTTATTTTAGCAGGCCAAATATTAATGTGGAGTGCTAAAGCACATGAAAACTATGAAATAATTATTTATATTATTGTCTACATAGGCCAGATGCAAAGAAAATGTTATCTTCTTAAATTAATTTATTTATTTTAATTGAAGGCTAAATACTTTACAATATTGTAGTGGTTTTTGCCATACATTGACATGAATCAGCCATGGGTGTACATGTGTCCCCCATCCTGAACCCCCCTCCCACCTCCCTCCCAATCCCATCCCTCAGGGTCATCCCAGTGCATCGGCCCTGAGTGTCCTCTCTCATGCATTGAACCTGGACAGGCGATCTATTTCACATATGGTAATATACATGTTTCAATCCTATTCTCTCAAATCATCCCACCCTCACCTTCTCTCACAGAGCCCAAAAGTCTGTCCTTTACATCTGTGTCTCTTTTGCTGTCTTGCATATAAGGTCATTGTTACCATCTTTCTAAATTCCATATATATGCATTAATATACTGTATTGGTATTTTTCTTTCTGGCTTACTTCACTCTGTATAATAGGCTCCAGTTTCATCCACCTCATTAGAACTGATTCAAATACATTATTTTTAATAGCTGAGTAATACTCCATTGTGTACATGTACCACACCTTTCTTATCCATTCAACTGCCAGTGGACATCTAGGTTGCTTCCATGTCCTAGCTATTGTAAACAGTGCTGCAATGAACACTGGGGTACATGTGTCTCTTTCATTTCTGGTTTCCTTGGTGTGTATGCCCAGCAGTGGGATTGCTGGGTCATATGGGAGCTCTATTTCCAGTTTTTTTTAAGGAATCTCCACACTGTTTTCCATAGTGGCTGTACTAGTTTGCATTCCCACTAACAGTGTAAGAGGGTTTCCTTTTCTCTGCATCCTCTCCAGCATTTATTGTTTGTAGACGTTTTGATAGCAGCCATTCTGACCGGTGTGAGATGATACCTTATTGTGGTTTTAATTTGCATTTCTCTGATAATGAGTGATGTTGACCATCTTTTCATGTGTTTGATATCCATCTGTATGTCTTTTTTGGAGAAATGTCTATTTAGTTCTTTGGCCCATTTTTGATTGGGTCGTTTATTTTTCTGAAATTGAGCTGCAGGAGTTGCTTGTATATTTTTGAGGTTAATTCTTTGTTAGTTGCTTCGTTTGCTATTATTTTCTCCCATTCAGAAGACTGTCTTTTCACATTGCTTAGAGTTTCCTTTGTTGTGCAGCAGCTTTTAATTTTAATTATGTCCCATTTGTTTATTTTTGCTTTTATTTCCATTACTCTGGGAGGTGGGTCATAGAGGATCCTGCTGTGACTTATGTCAGAGTGTTTTGCCTATGTTTTGCTCTAGGAGTTTTATAGTTTATGGTTTTACATTTAGATTTTTAATCCATTTTGAGTTTATTTTTGTGTATGGTGTTAGAATGTGTCCTGGTTTCATTCTTTTACAAGTGGTTGACCAGTTTTCCAAGCACCACTTGTTAAAGAGATTGTTTTTTCTCCATTGTATATTCTTGCCTCCTTTGTCAAAGATATGCTGTCCATAGGTGTGTGGGTTTATATCTGGGCTTTCCATTTTTTTCCATTGATCTATATTTCTGTCTTTGTGCCAGTACCATACTGTGTTAATGACAGTAGCTTTGTAGTATAGTCTGAAGTCAGGTAGGTTGATGCCTCCAGTTCCATTCTTCTTTTTCAAGATTGCGTTGGCTATTCGAGGCTTTTGTATTTCCATACAAATGGTGAAACTATTTATTCTAGTTCTCTGAAAAATACCATTGGTAGCTTGATAGGGATTGCATTGACTCTATAGATTGTTTTGGGTAGTATACTCATTTTCACTGTATTGATTCTTCTGATCCATGAACATGGTATATTTCTTCATCTATTTGTGTCATCTTTGATTTCTTTCATTAGTGTTTTATAGTTTTCTATATATAGGTCCTTTGTTTCTTTAGGTAGATTTATTCTTAAGAATTTTGTTCTTTTTGTTGCAATGGCAAATGGAATTGTTTCCTTAATTTCTCTTTCTGTTTTCTCATTGTTAGTGTATAGGAATGCAAGGGATTTCTGTACATTCATTGATTAGCTCTAGTAATTTTCTGGTGATGTCTTTAGGGTTTTCTATGTAGAGGATCATGTCATCTGCAAACATGTTATTAAAATGCATAAGCCTCAAAACTCTTTAAGAGTAAACTTAGAAAACAATAGGATTCTAAAATATCTAGAGAGAAAGTCTACCTATTTTGGAAACAGTGGTCACATAGGTAGCATATACTCAGTGAGTCTGGGGATTCAGATTCAAAGATGTGGTCCTAAGAGTGACGTCTGCTACACAAACCAGGGAGTGGAATTTCTGCAAAAATAAATAAATAGATAGACTGATACTTATTTTCAGAAATACTTAGATCTTTAATATAGTAAATCCACAGATCAAAGTTTTCTACTTTTTCCTTTTACATAAGTACTCTATTATTTACCTGTTTAACCCACTGAGAAAGCTATTTCCCATCTTTTTAACAAGCCATGAGATTATATTATCCCATTATTCTTCATACTAAGTTAGACATTTTTTTTTCCAAATGAACCCCAGATATTTTTGCTCACTTCCAAGCTAGAGTTGTAAGTAGAAAAAGTATAAACCCTGGACTCAGAGACTTAACCCACTTTTCCTTATAAAATGTTATTTTATCTAGAGCAAATCTAATAGCTTCTGTTGGTTTACCTAAAGAGGTTAACAAAGGAGTTGTTAGAATGATTAAATAAAGAACATACATGAAAGCCTCTGGTCTGTGGTGTCTGTTTTTCTCAAATTTTATCTTTGTTTCAATTAGTTTTAATTCTTTAAATATATGTATTTTTCCATTAAATCCTATTTCAGTTCAATATGCTATATGGTTGATCATATTTTTGGCCCCAAGCATTCAGTGTGAACCCTTGTCTTTAAATATGTTACTTCTCAGCTTCCTTTTTTAAAGCAATGAAATATTCCTGCTCCGAACATTCAGCTTAGCCCTGTGACTTTCTTTGACCTATAGGAATGAGATAAAAATGAAAGTATGCCTTAAAAAATCTTGCATTTCTTTTTTGTTTCTTTGTTTTTCACTTGTTCTATGATTGTACTAAATCGCTTCAGTCATGTCAGACTCTTTGCAACCCCATGGATTGTAGCCCACCAGGTTCCCCTGTCTGTGGGATTTCCCAGGCAAGAATACTGGAGTGGGTTGCCATTTCCTTCTCCAGGGCATCTTCCTGACCCAGGGATCAAACTCAGATCTCTTATGTCTCCTGCATTGGCAGGTGGGTTCTTTACCACTAGAGCCACCTGGAAAGTGTACTGTATGATTAAGACTGTCTGATTAGTTTAAAAATATGTAAGAATGTATTTATACTAACTATGGGACATATTTATACTACTTTATTCATTGTTTTTCTGAAATTCAAATTTAACCGACAGCCTATATTTTGTTTGGCAATCTTACCTAACATGTCTCTAACATTTCTATAAGTACCAGATAGCATTTCAGTCCTGGAAAGGTGAAAAACTGGTTAAGTACACCTGCTCCAGCTAAAGTACAGCCTGAAATAGAGATGCCAAAACAAACAACCACAAAACCTCTTGTTATTCAATTACATACAGATAGATAACATGACTGTGTACTAAGAAAACCAAAGGGAATCTAAAACTATTAGAATAAATAAATGATCTTAGAAAAATTTCTAAGTAAAAATAAATATGTGAAAATCAATTACATTTCTACATATTAACAGTAAACAGAAAATACAAATCTTAAATATGGTACCATTTGCAATAAAATTTAAAAAAAACACTAAGTACATTGGAATGTATCTGATACAGGCCTTCTCTGGTGGCTCAGCAATAAAGAATCTGCCTGCAATGCAAGAGACCTAAGAGATGCTGGTTCTATCCCTGGGTTGGTAAGATCTCCTGAAGGAGGGAATGACAACCCACTCTAGTGTTCTTTCCTAGAAAATCCCATGGACAGAGGCAGGGGACAGAGGCAGGACTGTAACCTAGCAGGCTACAGTCCATAGAGTTGCAAAGAGTCAAATATGACTGAAGGGACTGAGTACACATATCTAATAAAATATGCATAACTCTATATGGAAAAACAAACAGTTCTGAGAGTTTTAAAAAGACAAGCTGAGATATATACCATGTTTTGCATTAGAATATTTCATATGTTAAAAATGTCAGGTTTTCCCAAATTAACCTTTAGATGCAACATTATCTTAATAAAAATCCCAGAAGTTCTGTTTATCTGTGGAAGTGGCAAATTGGTTCTAAAACTGATTTAGAAAATATAATGGTCTAAGAACAGCAAAGGCAATTTTGAAGAAAATGTTAAAGGACCTGCAATACCAGATGAAAAGACTTGATATTTAGCTATATGATTAAGGATATGAAAACTGATCAATGGACAAAACAGTCCAAACAGAGTCCATGTAAATAGAATCACCTTACATATAGGAAAGGCCACATTGCAATGCAGTGGAGAAAACTTGGTTTTATTAATAAATAAAGTTGAGTCAGTAGATGTTTATTTAGGGAAAAAAATATTTTTACTGCTATGTTACATCTTATCACAAAGATGAAATCATTATGAATTATTAATATAAATGTGAAAATTAAAACAATAAATATTTTAAAAAAATAAAGTCTTATGATCCTGGAGTAAAAAAATGTCTTAAGACACAAATAGAACATTTAAAAGAAAAAATAACAAATTGAACTATAGTAACATTCAAAAATTCTCTTCATCAAAGAAATCATTAACAAGTGAAAAGGCAAGCCACAGAGATTAGGGAAAGGATATTACAAATATATAGTATATACATGACAAAATACATAATATATTTATATATTTATGTACATTATGATTAAATATTATGTATTATATTTCATCATATATATATTTGGTACACTGTATATTGATACATTATATATCACATATTACATATTATGTATATATCTGACTAAATCCTTATATACAGATATAATGACAAATAAAATTATATTAGTTTTGCTATTTGTACAGGATTCAATATTTACACTGTGAAATGATTACCCAAGTCTAATCAACTATAATTACCTTGCTGTATAATACCATGAAAAAACAACTCTTTTTTAATGAAAAGGAATATGCATGACTTTTATTTCTTGAAATAAGATTTTTTTAATCAAGTTAATCACTTGATTCTCACTCCCAATAATAACCTGGAAGATAATTTAAACCATCCTTCTCATTATGGACAATTAGAAGACATTTTTAAGATTTATTTTCTTCTTAAAAGATGAGACATTATATAGGTGACATGATATTCAACAACTATCAAGCCAAGACTCAAGACTCATGGGACCCGAATCAAGGTGAGCACTTGGACTCTTTTGGTTAAAATTCATGAAATACAAAGGTCTTGGTGAACAGGCTTGCTTTGTGCTAGGAGCCTGAAACAACTTTGGACATCAACTCTGAGTAGACTTGTATGCAGAGTTCATCATGAGAAATGCTGGGCTGGATGAAGCACAAACTGGAATCAAGATTGCTGGGAGAAATATCAGTAACCTCAGAAATGCAGATAACACCACCCAAATGGCAGAAAGCAAAGAGGAACTAAAGAGCCTTGTGATGAAGGTGAAACAGAGTGAAAAAGCAGTCTTAAAACTCAACATTTAAAAAACTAAAATCATGGCATTCAGTCCCATCATTTCATGGCAAATGGATGGGGAAACAGTGACAGACTTTATTTTCTTGGGCTCCAAAATCATTGCAAACAGTAACTATAACCATGAAATTGAAAGGCACTTGCTCCTTGGAAGAAAAGCTATGACAAATCTAGACAGTGTATTCAAAAGCAGACATTACTTTGCCAACAAAGTTTCACATAGTCAAAGCTATGATTTTTCCTGTAGTCATGTACAGATGTGAAAGCTGAACAATAAAAAGGCTGAGTGCTGAATAATTGATGCCTTTGAACTATGGTGCTGGAGAAGACTCTTAAGAGTCCCTTGGACAGCAAGGAGATCAAACTGGTCAATCCTAAATGTAATCAACCCTGAATATTTATTGGAAGGACTGATGCTGAAGCTGAAGTCCCAGTACTTTGGCCACCTGTTGTGAAGAGCCAACTCACTAGAAAGACCCTGATGCTGGAAAAGATTGAAGGCAGGATGAGAAGGGGACAACAGAGGATGAGATAATTGGATGGCATCACCTACTCAATGGATAAGAGTTTGATAAACTCTTCCAAGATGAGTTGGTGATGGACAGGGAAGCCTGGTGTGCTGTAGTCCATGGGGTCCCAAAGAGTAGGGCATGCCTGAGCAACTGAACAGCAACAGTGTAGTGACTCTGTGGACTTCTTCCATCCCCCAGCTGCTCCTGCTGCTCAGTCTCTCTGTCACTCAGCTCTTTGCAACCCTGTGGGCTGTAGCCCACCAGGCTCTTCTGTCCATAGAATTCTCCAGATAATAATACTGAAGTGGGTAGCCATGCCCTCCTCCAGGTGATCTTCCTGACCAAGGTATCAAACCTTCATCTCTTACATCTCCTGCATTGGCAGGCAGGTTCTTTACCAGTAGCACTACCTGGGAAGCCCCTAGCTGGGGCTTGTTATTCAGTTCAGTTGCTCAGTCATATCTGATTCTTTGTGACCCCACAGACTGCAGCACACCAGGCTTCTTTGTCTATCACCAACTCCCAAAGCTTGCTCAAACTCATGTCCATCAGGTTGGTGATGTCATCCAGCTATCTCATCCTCTGTTGACCCCTTCTCCTCCTGTCTTCAATCTTTCCCGACATCAGGGTCTTTCCCAATGAGTCAGTTTTCTGCATCAGGTGGCCAAATTATTGGACTTTCAGCTTCAGCATCAGTCTTTCCCCCAGTGAATATTCAGGACTGATTTCCTTTAGGATGGGCTAGTTTGATCTCTCTGCAGTCCAAGGGACTCTCAACAGTCTTCTCCGACACCAGTTCAAAAGCATCAGCTCTTCGCCTCTCAGCTTTCTTTATAGAAAACTCTCAAATTCATACATGATTACTGGAAAAACCATAGCTTTGACTAGATGGACCTTTGCTGGCAAAGTAATGTCTCTACTTTTTAATATGCTGTCTAGCTTTGTCATAGCTTTTCTTCCAAGGAGTGAGAGTCTTTTAATTGCATGGCTGCAATCATCATCTGCAGTGATTTTGGAGACCCAAAAAATAAAGTCTCTCACTGTTTCCATTGTTTCCCCATCTATTTGAAGGACTAGTCCCTAAGATAAGATAAGAAAACTTAACTAAGCTTTACTTAATTCTTCATAAAGAGCTAACAACCAAATAGCCATGAACTTGTGTCTTCACATTATGGTGACTTTTAATGGATTAAAAGTTTTCCAGACTGAACTTCAGGCATCCATGTCTTACCTTGGGTTTTGCTAATTTATTCAACTAAGCAAGGGTATAGAGTATTTGTCTCAGCAAAGCCTTCAAAAAGTATTGAAATAATTAAGATATAAACCAACAGTCACCGAGAAGCAAATTCTAACAGGAGACATATAATAGAACTTGTACACAATTACTACAGTATAGAGTATAAGTGTCCTGTAACTAGCAGAAAGAGTCCCAAGGAACATGAGACAGTCACTGCCCTATTAAAGGAAAAGCCAGTAACTGAGTCAAATGCCCAGAATGGAGTTGGATTTCACAAGGTAAAAATAAATTATTATTATAGCTAAGATTGCATTGTTTTAACAAGTCCCATCCACTAATTTATGCTCCTTATATGTGTCAAATTATTTAATTACAACCTATCTTTATTTAATATGATAGATTTTACTATTGTACCCAATTTATAGATGAGAAAAACAAGGCACAAAAGAGTTCTTCACCTTTCAGAGAAGAAGTAAATATAAGCTTCTTGTAGGATGAAGAAAATATATGAAGAGAAGGTTGTGGAATAGATATCTATGCCAAGTCAATTGTGACACACTTATTTATATTTGTTAATCATATAGGAAACCACAAATGCAAAATTTTTTCCAAGATGAAGTTACACTTTTGGAAAATTTCATAAAATGCATTTTTTGGTTTGGTAAATACTTAATACTAATTAAATAAATCATCATAAAGTGTTCATTTGTTGTTTTTAAGTATTCAGTTCAGTTCAGTTCAGTTCACTCACTCAGTCGTGTCCGACTTTTTGTGACCCCATGAATCGCAGCACGCCAGGCCTCCCTGTCCATCATCAAATCCTGGAGTTCACTCAGACTCACGTCCATCAAGTCAGTGATGCCATCCAGCCATCTCATCCTCTGTCGTCCCCTTCTCCCCCTGCCCCCAATCCCTCCCAGCATCAGAGTCTTTTCCAATGAGTCAAGTCTTTGCATGAGGTGGCCAAAGTACTGGAGTTTCAGCTTTAGCATCATTCCTTCCAAAGAAATCCCAGGGCTGATCTCCTTCAGAATGGACTGATTGGAGATCTCCTTGCAGTCCAAGGGACTCTCAAGAGTCTTCTCCAACACCACAGTTCAAAAGCATCAATTCTTCAGTGCTCAGCCTTCTTCACAGTCCAACTCTCACATCCATACATGACCACAGGAAAAACCATAGCCTTGACTAGATGGACCTTAGTCGGCAAAGTAATGTCTCTGCTTTTGAATATGCTATCTAGGTTGGTCATAACATTTCTTCCAAGGAGTAAGTGTCTTTTAATTTCATGGCTGAAATCACCATCTGCAGTGATTTTGGAGCCCCCCAAAATAAAGTCTGACACTGTTTCCACTGTTTCCCCATCTATTTCCCATAAAGTGATGGGACCGGACTCTATGATCTTCGTTTTCTGAATGTTGAGCTTTAAGCCAACATTTTCCACTCTCCTCTTTCACTTTCATCAAGAGGCTTTTTAGTTCCTCTTCACTTTCTGCCATAAGAGTGGTGTCATCTGCATATCTGAGGTTATTGATATTTCTCCCGGCAATCTTGATTCCAGCTTGTGTTTCTTCCAGTCCAGCGTTTCTCATGATGTATTCTGCATAGAAGTTAAATAAGTAGGGTGACAATATACAGCCTTGATGTACTCCTTTTCCTATTTGCAACCGGTCTGTTTTTCTATGTCCAGTTCTAACTGTTGCTTCCTGACCTGCATACAGATTTCTCAAGAGGCAGGTCAGGTGGTCTGCTATTCCCATCTCTTTCAGAATTTTCCACAGTTTATTGTAATCCACACTGTCAAAGGCTTTGGCACAGTCAATAAAGCAGAAATAGATGTTTTTCTGGAACTCTCTTGCTTTTTCGATGATCCATCAGATGTTGGCAATTTGATCTCTGGTTCCTCTGCCTTTTCTAAAACCAGCTTGAACAGGAAGTTCATGGTTCACGTATTGCTGAAGCCTGGCTTGGAAAATTTTGAGCATTACTTTACTAGCGAGTGAGATGAGTGCAATTGTGTGGTAGTTAGAGCGTTCTTTGGCATTGCCTTTCTTAGGGATTGGAATGAAAACTGACCTTTTCCAGTCCTGTGGCCACTGCTGAGTTTTCCACATATGCTGGCATGTTGAGTGCAGCACTTTCATAGCATCATCTTTCAGGATTTGCAATAGTTCCACTGGAATTCCATCACCTCCAGTAGCTTTGTTTGTAGTGATGCTTTCTAAGGCCCACTTGACTTCACATTCCAGGATGTCTGGCTCTAGATGAGTGATCACACCATCGTGATTATCCGGGTCATGAAGATCTTTTTCGTACAGTTCTTCTGTGTATTCTTGCCACCTCTTCTTAATATCTTCTGCTTCTTTTAGGTCCATAGCATTTCTGTACTTTATCAAGCCCATCTTTACATGAAATGTTCCCTTGGTATCTCTAATTTTCTTGAATAGATCTCTAGTCTTTCCCATTCTGTTGTTTTCCTCTATTTCTTTGCATTGATTGCTGAAGAAGGCTTTCTTTTCTCTTCTTGCTATTCTTTGGTATTACTTTCTAATTAATGATATAGGAATAGTAAGCCTGTCAAGAGGGGTTAAAAAATTTGGGCTCTGCAAAAATGGGAGAAGATTAGTGGTTAGCCACATAGTAGAGTAGACCCATTTCAATGGCTGAGACTTAAGACATTAAGAGAATGGTGAATTCCTTGTATTTATCATTCTAAAAAGTTGGAAAATTATCACTGTTTTGAAATCAATAGGCTCCATCTCCCCATTTCTTACTAGGAAAGAAAACTCCTAACAAGGTCAGGCATTTTGTCCTGTGTCACACACCAGGATGGTTATTGTCCTGAAATAAATGTTAGATTCTTTACTCCCTGAAGCCAGTTCACAAGTGAGATGGTGTTAATCCCCAGGGATTCAGTCTCTTGCAAATCAGATGAGTATGAAATACCTACCGATTTCAGAATCAGCTCCACAGCTGGAGTGCTATCATGCCTCTTAAAATATGATGAGAAACCTAGAAGGACCGCATCCATGGAGGTGACTATTACACTGGCATTTACAAAGCAATGGGTTATTTTCTCCTTTGTGGACTTGTCTCATTTTCATTTCTGTTGTTGACACCTTGTCTTACTGCATGAGAAAATAAGTGAACAGCAATCACATGAAAGTGAAAGTGAAAGTCTCTCAGTCCTCTTGGACTCTTTGTGACCCCACAGACTATACAGTCTATGGAATTCTCCAGACCAGAATGCTGGAGTGGGTATAGGCTTTCTCTTCTTCTCTGATAGCTCAGTTGGTAAAGTATCCACCTGCAATGCAGGAGACCCCTGTTTGATTACTGGGTCGGGAAGATATGCTGGAGAAGGGAAAGGCTATACCCACTCCAGTATTCTGGCCACATGTTACATGTATATTTGTATTACCATATTATAGAGGATTCCCATTCAAGGGGCATAAACATAACACCGCAATGTCATGTACCTATTGCTTCTGTTGTGTGTTAATGTGTGTGGTCAGTCACAGCTATCAGCATTCCCCATGTATTAAAAATGTGTAAGAACTTATTCAGTTTGCACTTCTCTCTGAATTCATGGAGTTAGACTCTCCCAATACTAATCACTTTATTCTGAAATGAGAGGACCTGTGGCTCACATGAGGGGATATCCGGTAGGAAGTCATATGATAACACAAACAGAATCCTCAAAGAGAAGAGATAAATTTCTGTGAACACTAAGCTGCAGTGACAGAGGAAGAAAATATATGATGAGAAGGTTGTGGTATAGGTACCTATATTCAGTCAAGCTCACACAAATGGACAATAAACAAAGCAAAGCATAGAAGCTGGCTATGACTCAAACATAATAAGAATTAACATTTATCAACTGCCTGCTGTGTGGCAGGCACATCACATCTATTATCTTTAAACTGTACATTAACCCTACACCAGACACAATTGTGTTTTCAGTGGACAGATGTGGAAAATGGGCTTCTTCAAGTAAGGTGATTGTGTGCAGAAACTCACAATTGCAGGGGTGGTTTCAGAATTTCATAGGGGTAGGTATTATAAGTGTCAAGACATTTGAGTGACAAGGTTTGAAACTGCATTTTATATAATTCTCTGGATTATCCTAAAAAATGCAGGAAAGGGCACACAAAATCACCTGAAGGGTGAAGCTGAAGCCACCAATGTCTTCTTGAGGTTGCCAACACCACTTATGAGAGTGATGCTAGGACCCACACCCCTGGCCTAACTCTACTATGTTTGCTGTTCACTGTGTGATGCTGTCTCCTCAACTGCCAGATTCAACATCATAAGAAAGTTGAACTTTGGGTAATTTCTAAAGAGGAAACTGAGTTATGAAATCTCTCTCCTGAGACTCCCCCGGTGGTGAAGTGGTTAGGACTTCACCTTCCAACACAGCAGATGTGGGTCAGGGAGATAACATCCCATATGCCTCGTGGCCAAAAAAAAAAAAAAAACCTCATAAAACAGATACAATATTGTAACAAATTCAATAGACATTAAAAATGGTCTACAACAATGATAATAATAATCATCTTAAAATTTTTAATGTTTAGTATTTTTAATTTTTTTGAAAATTATTCTTAATTTAATCTTTTAAATTCTTTAAAATAAAATTTTAAGATATACAAAAAGGATCTTCATAACTCAGATTAACCACAATGGTGTGATCACTCACCTACAGCCAGACATCCTGGAATGTGAAGTCATTGGGCCTTAGAAAGCATGACTACAAACACAGCTAGTGGAGGTAATGGAATTCCAGTTGAACTATTTCAAACCCTAAAAGATAATGCTGTTAAAGTGCTGCACTCAATATGCCAGCAAATTTGGAAAACTCAGGGTATTCTGAGGCTGTATATTGTCACACTGCTTATTTAACTTATATGCAGGGTACATCATGCAAAATGCCGGATTGGATGAAGCACAAGCTGGAATCAAGATTGCCAGGAGAAATATCAATAACCTCAGATATGCAGATGACATCATCCTTTTGGCACAAAGTGAAGAGAAAGTAAAGAGCCTCTTGATGAAAGTGAAAGTGAAAGAGGAGAGTGAAAAAGTTGGCTTAAACTTCAACATTCAGGAAAATGAACATCATGACATCCAGTCCCTTCACCTCATGGCAAATAGATGGGGAAACAATGGAAACAGTGACAAACTTTATTTTCTTGGGCTCCAAAATCACTGGAGATGGTAACTGCAGCCATGAAATTAAAAGACACTTGCTCCTTGGAAGAAAAGCTATGACCAACCTAGACAGCTTATCAAAAAGCAGAGACATTACTTTGTCCATCAAGTCAAAACTATGGTTTTTCTAGTAGTCATGTATGGATGTAAGAGTCAGATCATAAAGAAAACTGAGTGCTGAAGAACTGATGCTTTTGAACTGTGGTTTTGGAGAAGACTCTTGAGAATCCCTTGAACAGCAAGGAGATCCAACCAGTCAATCCTAAAAGAAATCAGTCCTGAATATTTATTGGAAGGACTGATGCTGAATGTGAAGCTCAAATACTTTGGCCACCTGATGCAAAGAATTGACTCATTGGAAAAGACCCTGATGCTGGGAAAGATTGAAGGCAAGAGGAGAAGGGGAAAACAGAGGATGAGATGGTTGGATGGCATCACTGACTCAATGGACATGAGTTTGAGCAAGCTTTGGGAGTTGGTGATGGACAGGGAAGCCTGGGATGCTGCAGTTCATGGGGTCGCAAAGAGTTGGACATGACTGAGTGACTGAAGTAAACTGAAAGTGAAAGTGAAGTCGCTCAGTCGTGTCAACTCTTCGCGACCCTATGGACTGTAGCCCACCAGGCTCCTCCGTCCATGGGATTCTCCAGGCAAGAATACTGGAGTGGGTTGCCATTTCCTTCTCCAGGGGATCTTCCCGACCCAGGGATCGAACCCAGGTCTCCTGCATTGCAGGCAGCCACTTTAACCTCTGAGCCACCAAACTGAACTGAATCCTAAAATACAAACAAAAACTTCTCTACTAAAAAAGGAGGATGCCTATTAAATGGTTTCATTACTCTGAAAATTATCTGTTGCTCTCTGAAGTTGGCGGTCCCACCCATCTGTGCCTGCCCCGAGTCTCCTAGACCAGCTCATGGCTTGAGCCCCTGGGCACACTGAGCCTCAGTACTCCAAGAAGAACACACTCAGTACAACTCTTCTAGCATCTGCTGTGGATCCAGTCCAAGCTTCCCATGGGTCTCATACGCTGATTCTCATGGCTATACGTCCAAGAGCTCTTTCATTAGCAGACTGATAGTAACAAGATCTGCCTTATGCTCCACATCAGCAGATATGTGATGAGCACATAAACCACAAAAAGGGAAAAAATGTTCTCATGTGCCACAGTGGTAGATGTGGGACATCCCCATGTCAAACTCCATTGACAAATAAAATACAGAATGCCTAGTTACATTTTAATGTCACACAAGCAATGAATAATTTTAATATGAGTATAAATATATCAGTATTAGTATAAATATTACTCTATATAATTTATGTCCATGAGATATTTTATATACACTTATCCAAGCTTCAAATTTAAATGGACGTTCAGCATTTGATTTGCTAAAGTTGGCAACTCTACCTATGAGTAGTCAGGCATTAGTGGTCTCTGACCTCATGGGGCCTAGTGTTGGGGAGTCAGACATGTAAACCTCAATTTAAAAGAAAAGTGATAGTTCTCATTGAAGATGTTATGAGGTGCTTTGGGATCTCAGGCACAGAAATGCCTGATTTTGAATTGGGAGAATAAAGACACAGTGATGGCTTTTTATATTACAGCTGAAATGAAATCAGTAGCTAGTTGGCTGTGTGCAAGGCATGAGGTGCTAGGGAAATAGGGCATAAATACAGGCAAAAGTAGTAAACTATATAAAGTAAAAATGTCAGAAATATCAAAAGGAATCCATGACTAATTACTAAATAGTTTGTGAGTAGTATTATGTCAGAGGGCCTCACTTGTTGCTTCTTACACCGCTCATTGGAAACAGATTTGATTTCTATAATCAGAGGAGAATTTCTCAGAGACTTGGATAGAAAATCAAGTGCGTTCTTGCTCCCAATGCATTTTACACATACTCTTATTACTTACTCCTCAAATCTCTCATTAATATTTCTGTGTTGTCTTTTAGGCTATGTATTCCTCACAGGCAAGGCCTTTTCTTTTCATTCTTTTTATTTCCTAAGCTCCCAATTAACATGTGTTACAGTGTGGGAACTCAGCAACTACTGAACTGATTTTGTTTGCAGGAAATGCCCCTTTGGGGAAATAAACTTAAAGTGCTGAAAAGTGAAGTGATAACTGTGCACAGAACCTGTGTGTATGCTTTTTGTTTCACATGCAGGATTACCCTAACCCTAACCAACAGTATGCCACAGAGGCCTATAGCTACAAAGTCATTATTTAGTTTTAGTGACAGTGACAATAATGAGGAATGAAGAAAACTTGGATAATAGGAACAGAATTCACAAACCAAAATTGTTATAGCATAGAAGAATGTTCAGTTACGGTTACACTATTTCATCATAAAATAAGCTTTTATCATTTTAATTCCTTCCCTTCCTAGTTTTATATCTCCAATCATTTAATCTCATGCATGTTACCTAAGGTACTGACTAAATGACCATACCTCCATCTTGATATTTTGAATTCTTTTTTGTTCTTTCTACATTATTCTACTTTTTTCCAACACAAATGAAATATTACATATGCATACTCACAGAAATATATGCAAATATATATCCCTGGTGGCTTAGTGGTAAAGAATCTGCCAGTAAAGAAGATGTAGGTTCAATCCCTGGGTCAGGAAGATGCCCTGGAGAAGGAAATGGCAACCCACTCCAATATTCTTGCCTGGGAAATCCCATGGACAAAGGAGCTTGCTGGCTTAGAGTCCATGGGGTCTCATGATACTTGGACATGAATTAGCAACTAAATGAAAACTAAAGCCTGAAAGAAGAGCCCCATAAAAGTTAGGGAAGCTAGTTAATATTAATTGATTATAGTTATTTTTGAGGAGAAACAGATTTCTTGTGCTCTTCTCTTTTAAATATTCCAATTTTCAGCAACTTCGCTCTATTGGTCATTCTTAGCTATAATTACCTACATTATTACCACTTATTTTGCCATTATCCTTATTAAAGCAAAAAAATGTATATGTGTGTGTATTAGAGAGGGACATGTATAAGTATGTAGCTTGGGATATTATATTTTAAATGTGTATTTTGTATATAGGTACAAATATAAAATGCATAAAGTGTATATATATGATATAACATGGATGATATTTTTAAAAGCGTTCTGTGTATGCACATAATTTTGCTTGAAAATGAGGTTTGATATTAAGGTGTAGATTCATCCATGTTTCACAGAATACCAGGTATTCTGTGGGTGCTTAACAGATGCTAAATAATAGTGGTCTGCCTTTATCAGTTTATTCTCTATCTGCAATTAAGTGATGGGGTGCCAAATTATGTATCAAGAAGTTTTTACTAGGTTACATTTTTTTTAGGCAGCAGGTGCAGGATTTACCACTGTGTTATGCATTATAGGTCTTCCTCAGAACAACTTACTATTTGGTTTAAATAGATAAAATTCTGACCTAGATCCTGCAGTGAGATTGTCATGGTTAAAAGCAGCAGTCAGCCTATCTGCCTTTGCTTTCTTTCTCTCTTTCTCTACTTCAAAATCATTACTTCTTGTGAGATAAATAAGGCTTCTACATTTCTGAGTAAATTATTCTTGCCCTTAAAACTGGTAAAAATTCACCACACCAATTTTATGTTTTGGTATCAGCAACTCTTTGGTGAGTTCATTTTCTATTTGTATTTGAGGCATATTTTGCTGAGTGTTTTTAAAATTTTGGGCTCAAATACACATTACATTTTAATTGTCACAAATAAAAGACATACCATTTCTAAAGCAGAGTGACAAAAGGAGAGGAATTATTTTGTTTGAAAGAGAGATGGCTGGAAAATGAGGCACTGATCAAATTAAGCATAAAATCTTAGAGTGCATCCTAGGTACACCTAGTCTAACTCTTCATCTGAAGAAGTCTTCTTGAGGGAGAACAAGATGGCAGAGGAGTAGGTGGGTGTGGAGTACATCTCTCTCCACAGATACATCAGGAATACACGTTCAGACACAGAAGTGCATGCAGAACCCCAGCTGGGAATGGACAGGAGTACCTGACCAGAGGTAAGGAATATATAGACCCATGCAAAACTCAGTAGGATGAGGGAACTAGGGGGAAAAACAGGAGTGTTAGTAGGACTGGACCTGCCCTCTGTGGGTGGGGGAACTGAAGCAGGGGTCCAATCCCCACATCAGGGCAACTGTCTGAGTCAGAGGAGAAACATTTAAGTCTGAGAGAGAAACAGCTGATCTGTGGCAGCCTAAATGGAATGAGAATCAGACAGTTCTTGCCACAGCCATACAAACCCCAGACAGAGATGAGGGTCTCCTAGAAGGCACAATGGCTGGGAGCTGGAGTTTAGGGAGTGTGGAGTGATCCCAAGGCAAGGGCTGGAGAGATGGATTGAGAGGAGCTGAGGGAGGAGACTGGAGTGGGAATGCCTGTGGAGGAAAGCTGGCAGCCATGGAAGCAAGGTGATACTGCTGAGTCATGCGTAGTGGGTGGAGCCATCATCACCATAGCCTCCCTCTCCCCACATGCCAGCATTGGCAGCTGAACAATTGAGAGGCTGGCCCATCAAACACACCTGACGCACTGAACTACACAGCAGGACCCCGCCCAGGGTGCCCCTTTAAGTGCCTGATGCGCCAATCTAGAGAGTAGGTGCCTGATGCTCCAAACAACAGAGAAGGACCCCAGGCAAGGAAGCCCTCTAAGTGTATGACGGGGTGGAGCTACAGAAAAAGACCGGCCGAAGAGGCCTTCTGATGGCCAGCTACAAGAGGCTCATAAAAAGACTCTGCTAGGGCCATAACTCCTGCGGTGGAGGCAGTCGGTGTTCCTGCACACTTGGTGCCACCAAGGTCCATGCAAGCCAAGCAGCTGTGCCACCTTCATGTTCAACTCTCACCGGGGCAGAGCTGCCACAGGCAGCTGTGTCTATGCGTGCAGGGTCACTTTGATCGTGTCTAACTCTGTGCCCCGCTGTAGCCTGTGGCCTGACAAGTTTCTCTGTCAGGGAGGGGGGTTTTCCAGGCAAGAATACTGGAGTGCATTGGCCAATACTGGTTGCCACATCCTTCTAGAGCACTGTATTTCCTGCTGCCCTAGCTGCCAACACTCCTGAGTACCTGCTGTTGTCAGAACCCCTGCGACCCAAGCAGCTGCACCACCTCCACACCTGGCCCTCACAGGGGCAAATCCAAGTCCTCCAGGGCAGCCTCAGGAGCAACCCCCAGTGGACGACCCACAGGCAGAGGTGGAGATAAAACCACAGTTGAAACCCAGGGGCAGTGTGGCTAAGAAAGAAGACCCAAAACCTTCCCACCAGCTGTACAAGCTGCAGATTAAATCCATACCACCAACTAGGCAGATTCTGTGTCTATGGAATATATTAAAGGTCATTGAGAGCTCCCACAAAAGAAAACACACTAGTTCTGATAGCTGTGGACATTGAAGGCAAAGACACATCGGTGTAGGACCAGATTAGAAGCTGAGCTGTCCCCACAGCAGATTCAGAGATCAGCACAGGGTTGGAGGGCATCCTAGGGAAGTGAGCTGGACTGTGACTCCCAGCGAGGGAAAGGACTCTGACAGCAGTGACTCAAGAAAAACACTTATTATTCTTATGTTTTGAATTGCTCTGTAGATTCTTTTGGATTTTTAAAATCTTTTTCCCCTTTCCCCCCCGCCTCTATTGTAGTTGTCGATTTTATTGGCACTATGACTTCTAATTAAGCTTTTGAGCTATTTTTTTTTTCTTAGTCGTGTTTTTAATTGTATTTATAAACCTCTGCCTCTATGTGGGGTTTTTGCAGTTCTGTGGAGTTTTCCTTTTTTGTTTTTCCTTTCCTCTTGCAGTTAATCCTTAATGTATATAAATCTTCTTCATTTACCTCTATTTAACTTTGCATAACTATTCTTTCTTAATTTTCTTTCTTTCTTTTCCTCTCAACATATTCGCTAGTTATATTTTCATTGCCCTGTTCCCCAGTTGGCATCTTGCTCTAGTTTTGTTTTACAGTTTGTGCTTTAGTTAGTTTTGTTCTGATAGATATAGTTTTTGGTTTCCTTTGTTTGCCTGGTCAATCTACTGTACTTTATTTTTATTGGACTGTTTCGATATTGCTTATGGGTGTATATTTATATGAGTGTATTCAGTCACACTTTTTATTGCTTTTATAAACCTCTGCCTGTACCTTGTGTTTGTACAGTTCTATGGAGTTTTCCTCCCCTCCTCCCCCCGTTTTTTTTTTTTTTCTTCTTCTGTTTTTTTTCTTTTCTAAAAAATAATTTTGAGTTTTAATTTTTTAAGCCTATTATATTTTTCTACACTTATTCCTTTGTTTGCCTTTCCTACTGTTTTTTCCCCCTTGCAGTTAATCCTTAATGTATATATATCTTCATCGTCTACCTCTATGTAACTTTGCATATCTATTCTTTCTTAATTTTCTTTCTTTTCTTTCCTTTCCTCTCAACAATTTGTTAGTTTCATTTTCATTGTTCTATTCCCCAGTTGGCACCTTGCTTTAGTTTTGTTTTCTAGACTGTGCTTTAGTTAGTTTTGCTCTGGTGGATATAATTTTTGGTTTCCTTTGTTCGCTGGGTCAATCTATTGTACTCTGTTTCTGTTGGACTGTTCTAATTTTCCTTATTGGTGTAGATGTATATGTGTATATTCAGTCACACTTTATATTGTTGCTATAAACCTCTGCCTCTAGGCTGGGCTTTTGCAGTTCTGTGGAATTTTCCTTTTTTTCTCTCTTACATTTTTTTTCTTTTCCATTCTCTATAACTTTAATTTTTAATTTTTTAAAAAACCTATTTTTTTTTCTACATTTATTCCTTTGTTTGCCTTTCCTATTGTTCGTTTCCTCTTGCAGTTAATCTTTAATGTATATAAATCTTCTTCATCTACCTCTACTTAACTTTGCATATCTATTTTTTCTTTCATTTCCTCTCAACATATTTGTTAGTTTTGTTTACATTGCTTTATTCCCCACTTGGCATTGGCTTTAGTTTTGTTTTCCAGTTTGTGTTTTAGTTAGCTTTATATGGTAAATATAACTTTTGATTTCCTTTGTTTGCAGGGTCAATCTACTGTACTTTATTTTTGTTGGACTGTTTTCACTTTGCTCATGGGTGTATATGTATATGTGTATATTCCATTATTTTAATTATTACTTGCTTGACTTTTTAACTGCCATTTGTCTGAGGTTTATCTTTGGTTTCTCATTTTTGGATATTTGTTTTCATGCCATAACAACCCACTTAACACCATAACAAACCACTTAAACCATAAGAAACCATGTGTGGAATCTTCGTTCCAGACCAGAGATCAAGCCCTGAGCCTTTGGAGTGGGAGCACTGACTCCAAGACCTTAGACTACCAAAGAACTAACCCTAGGAAGTATCAAATAGTGAGAACTCACATAAAGGAAACCACTTGAATACAAAACCTGGCATCACCCAGCCACCGGTAGCACCCTGTGCAGGACACCTCATCAAAACAACAAACAAAACAAACATACAATCCCAATCATCAGCAGATAGGATTACCACCTCACTCAGCCTTGCCCATCAGAGGAAAAACAAACAAACAAACAAACAGACAAAAACTCAGCACAAATCTCACCCTATATGAAGCTTACACAAACCACTGGACAAACCTTAGGAGGGCAGAAACCAAAAGAAGGAACGAACTCAACCTGGAAGCCTGGGAAAAGGAGACCTCAAAGACAGTAACTTAAAAAGAATAATAATGAAAAGGCTGAGAAATACTACACAAATGAAGGAACAAATTAGAAACACAGAAGTCCAAATAAATGAAGATAAAATAGGCAAACTCTCAGAAAAAGAATTCAGAATAATAATAGTAAATATGACCAAAAACCTTGAAAACAAAGTGGAGAAAATGCAAGAATCATTTAACAAAGACCTAGAAGAATTAAAGAGTAAACATACAGAGATAATCAACACAGTTACTGAAATTAAAAATACTCTAGAAGGAATCAATAGCAGAATATCTGAAGCAGAAGAGCGAATTAGTGAGCTGGAAGATAAAATGGTGGAGATAACTACCAAAGAGCAGAATAAAGTAAAAAGAATGAAAAGAACTGAGGATAGTCCCAGAGACCTCTGGGACAATATCAAATGCATTGAATTACAGTGGTCCCAGAAGAAGAAGAGTAAAAGAAAAGGTATGAGACAATTTTTGAAGAGATTATAGTTGAAAATTTCCCCAACATGAAAAAGGAAATAGTCAATCAAGTCCAAGAGGCAAAAAGAGTCCCACACAGGATAAACCCAAGGGGAAACACACCAAGACACACACTAATCAAACTAACAAAGATTAAACACAAAGAAAAAATATTAAAAGCAGCAAGGGAGAAGCAACAAGTAGCATACAAGGGAAATCCCATATGTTTCACAGCTGATCTTTCAGCAGAAACTCTGCAAGCCAGAAGGGAATGGCAGGATATATTTAAAGTATTGAAAGGGAAAAATCTACAACCAAGATTACAGTACCCAGCAAGGATCTCATTCAAAACTGATGGAGAAATAAAAAGCTTTTCAGACAAGCAAAAGTTAAGAGAATTCAGTACCACCAATCCAGCTTTACAGCAAATGTTAAAGGGACTTATACAGTCAAGAAATGCAAGAGAAGAAAAAAGATCTACAAAATCAACCCCAAACAATTAAGGAAATGGCAATAGGAACATATATATCAATAATTACTTTAAACGTAAATGGATTAAATGCTCCAACCAGAAGACACAAATTGGCTGAGTGGATACAAAAACAAGACCCATATATATTCTGTCTACAAGAAACCTAATTCAGACCTAAAGACACATATAGACTGAAGTGAGAGGATGGAAAAATAGATTTCATGTCAAAGGGAAGCAAAAGAAAGCTGGAATAGCAATTTTCATATCAGACAAAACAGACCTTAAAATAAAGAAGTTTACAAGAGATAAGGAAGGATACTACATAATGATCAAAGATCAATCCAAGAGGAAGACATAACAATTGTAAATATCTATGCACCCAACCTAGGAGCATGTCAATACATAAGACAAACACAAAAGACATAAAAAGAGAAATTGACAGTAACACAATAACAGTAGGAGACTTTAACACCCCTAACACCTGTCACACGAATGGACAGATCATCAAAACAGAAAATAAGGAAGCACAAATCTTAAATAATGCATTAGATGAGATGGATATCATTGATATCTTTGGGACATTCCATTCAAATGCAGAAGAATACACCTTCTTCAGTGCACATGGAACATTCTCCAGGATAGACCACATCTTGGGTCATAAATCAAACCTCAGTAAATTTAAGAAAATTGAAATCATATCAAGTATCTTCTCTGACTACAACACTCATAGACTAGGTATCAACAACAAGAAAGAAACTGTAAGAAACACAAACACATGGAGATTAAACCACACACTTCTAAATAATCAACAGGTTATGTTGAAATCAAAAGGGAAATTTTGAAAAAAATTGTAGAAACAAATGACAATGAAAACACAACTCAGAACCTAGGGGATGCAGCAAAAGTGGTTCCAAGATAGAAGTTTATAGCAACACAATCCTACCTCAAGAAACAAGAAAAATACTGGATAGACAACTTAACTTTACAGCTAAAACAACTGGAAAAAGAAAAACAGACAAACAAACAAACAAAAACCCAAAATTAGTAGAAGGAAAGAAGTCATAAAAATCTGAGCAGAAAAATGAAAAAGAAATGAAAGAAACAATAGTAAAGATTAATAAAACTAAAAGCTGATTCTTTGAGAAGATAAACAAAATTGACAAAACTTTGGCCAGGCTCATCAAGAAAAAAAGAGAGCAGAAGAAAATCAACAAATTAGAAATGAAAAAGGAGAGGTTACAACGGACAATGCAGGAATACAAAGGATTATAAGAGACTATTATGAACAACTATATGGCAATAAAATGGATAACCTGGAAGAAATGGACAGATTCTTAGAAAAGTTCAAATTCCAAGACTGAACCAGGAAGAAATAGAAATTATGAACAACCCAATAACAAGCACTGAAATTGAAGCTGTAATCAAAATTCTCCCAAAATACAAAAACCCAGGACCAGATGGCTTCACAGGAGAATTCTATCAAACATTTAGAGAAGAACTAATACCTATCCTTTTAAAACTCTTTCAAAAAATTGCAGAGGAAGGAACACTTCCAAACTGATTCTACGAGGCCACCATCACCCTGATACCCACACCAGACAAAGACAACACACAAAAAAGAAAACTACAGGCCAATATCACTGATGAACATAGACGCAAAAATCCTAAACAAAATTTTAGCAAACAGAATTCAGCAACACATCAAAAAGCTCATTCACCATGATCGAGTTGGGTTTATTCCAGGGATGCAAGGATTCTTCAATATATGCAAATCAATCAATGTGATAAACCATATTAACAAATTGAAAGATAAAAAGCACATGATAATCTCAATAGATGCAAAAAAAAAAAAAAAAAGCCTTTGACAAAATTCAGCACCCATTTATGATTAAAACTCTTCAAAAATTGGGCAAAGAAGGAAACTACCTCAACATAGTAAAGGCCATATTTGATAAACCTATAGCAAACATTATTCTCAATGGTGAAAAACTGAAAGCATTCCCCCTAACATCAGGAACAAGACAAGGGTTTCCTCTTTCACCACTATTATTCAACATAGTTCTGGAAGTCCTAGCTACAGCAATTAAGGAAGAAAAAGAAATAAAAGGAATCCAGATCAGAAAATAAGAAGGAAAGCTCTCACTGTTTGGAGATGACATGACACTGTACAAAGAAAACCCTAAAGATTGTATCAGAAAATTATTACAGCTAATCAGTGAATTTAGCAAAGTTGCAAGATACAAAATCAATACACAGAAATCACCTGCATTTCTATATACTAAAAATGAAAAAATCAGAAAAAGAAATTAAGGAATCAATCTCATTCACCATTGCAACAAAAAGAATTAAAGATTTAAATATCTAGGAATAAACTTAGCTAAGGAGACAAAAGAACTGTACACAGAAAAGTATAAGACACTGATGAAAGAAATCAAAGATGGCATAAACAGATGGAGAGATACTCCATGTTCCTGGGTAGGAAGAACAATATTGTGAAAACGACTATACTATCAAATCCAATATACAGATTCAATGTGATCACTATCAAATTACCAATGGCATTTTTTTCACAGAAGTAAAACAAAAAGATTCACAATTCATATGGAAACACAAAAGACCCCAAATAGCCAAAGCAGTCCCAAGAAAGGAGAAAGGAGCTATAGGAATCAACTTTCCTGACTTCAGATTATACTACAAATCATCAAGACAGTATGGTACTGGCACAAAAACAGAAATATAGACAAATGGAACAAGATAGAAATCTCAGAAATAAACCCATACACCTATGGGTCCCTTATTTTTGACAAAAGAGGCAAGAATATATAATGGGGCAAAGACAGCCTCTTCAATAAGTGATGCTGGGAAAACTAGACAGCTACATGTAAAAGAATGAAATTAGAACACTTCTTAACAGCATACACAAAGGTAAACTCAAAATGGATTAAAGACCTAAATCTAAAACCAGAAACTATAAAACTCTTAGAGGAAAACAGGCAGGATACTTGATGACATAAATCAAAGCAAGATCCTCTCTGACACATCTACTAGAGTAATGGAAATAAAAACAAAAGTAAACAAGTGGGACCTAATTAAACTTAAAAGCTTTTGCACAGCAAAGGAAACTATAAACAAGGTGAAAAGACAACCCTCAGAATGGGAGAAAATAATAGCAAATGAAACAACTGACAAAGGATTAATTTCCAGAATATTCAAGTGGCTCATAGAACTTAATGCCAGAAAAACAAACAACCCAATCAAAAAGTGGGAAAAAGACCTAAAGAGACATTTCTTCAAAGAAGCCATACAGATGGCTAACAAACACATGAAAAGATGCTCAACATCACTCATTATTGGAGAAATGCAAATCGAAATCTCAATTAGATATCACCTCACATGGGTCAGAATGACCATCATCAAATAGTTTACAAACAATAAATACTGGAGAGGGTGTGGAGAAGAAGGAACACTCTTGCACTGTTGGTGGGAATGTAAATTGATACAGCCTCTATGGAAGACAGTATGGAGATTCCTTTAAAAACTAGGAGTAAAAGCACCACATGACCCAGCAAGCCCACTCCTAGGCATGTACCCTGAGGAAACCAAAATTGAAAAAGATACATGTATCCCATTGTTCACTGCAGCACTATTTACAATAGCTAGCACATGGAATCTGGATGTCCATCAACAGATGACTGGATAAAGAATTTGTGGTACATATACACAATGGACTATTACTCAGCCATAAAAAGGAACACATCTGAGTCAGTTCTGATGAGGTGGATGAATCTAGAACCTGTTATACAGAGTGAAGTGAGTCAGAAAGAGAAAGATAAATATCATATTCTCACTCATATATACAGAATCTAGAAAAATGGCACTGAAGAATTTATTTACAGGGCAGCAGTGAAGAAACAGACATAGAGAATAGACTTATGGACATGGGGAGAGGGGAGGAGAGGGTGAGATATATGGTAAGAGTAACATGGAAACTTGCGTTACCATATATAAAACAGATAGCCAATGGGAATTTGCTGTATGGCTCAGGAAACTCAAACAGGGGCTCTGTATCAATCTAGAGGGGTGGGATGTGGCAGGAGATAGAAGGGAAGTTCAAAGGGAGGGGATATATGTATACCTGTGATGACTCATGTTGAGGTTTGACAGAAAACAAAATTCTGTAAAGCAATTATCCTCAAATTAAATAAATAAATAAATAAAAAGAAGTCCTCTTTATCTGCTTCATAAAATCTGTGACATCTGCAGATATACTTATTTGATGACGAAGTCACCCCCTCAAAGTCTTGTTTTTAAAAAGCTTGTTTTTAAAAAGATAAAACAGACAACCTTTACCTAGACTCTAATAAATAAAATCAGAAATGAAAAGAGGACAATTGATACCACCGAAATAAAACGGATCATAAGAGACTATTATGAAAAATTATAATCCAGCAAATCAGATAATTTAGAATGGGATAAATTCCTAGAAACATACAATCAACCAAGAATGAATCATGAAGAAACAGAAAATCAGAATAGGCCAATAATAAATAAGGAGATTGAATCAATAATTGACAATCTCTCAACAAAGAAAATCCCAAGAGCAGATGGTTTTACTGATGAGTTCTCCCAAACATTTAAAGAAGCATTAATGTCAATCATTCTCGAACTACTCTAAAATTTCAAAAGTCTGGAACACTACTAAACTAATTTGTTGAGGCCAATATTACACTAATAGCAAAGCCAGATAAGTCACTAAAAGAAAAGAAAGCCATAGATCAATATCCTTGATAAATATAGATGCAAAAATTCTCACAAAATATCAGCAAACCAGTTCAACAGCACAGTAAAATACACCATAATCACATGGGATTCACTCCCGGAATGTAAAGTTGGCACAATATATGCAAAGCAATAAATATGATACATCACATTAACAGAAGGGAAGACAAAATCATATGATCATTTTGATAGTTGTGGATAAAGTTTTTGATATAATACAATTTCATTCACCAAAGTTTCATAGAAACTCACCAATTTAGGTATACAAAGTACACACCTCAACATAACTAAAGACCACAAATGAGAAGATCATAGCAAATATCATACAGAATGGTGAAATATTGAAAGCTTTTCTTTTAAAATCAGGAATAAGACAAGAGTGACCATTTCACCACACCTGTCTTTAACATAATACTGGAAATTCTAGCTAGACCAATCAGGAAGAAAGAGAGAGGGAGAAAGACTATCCAAATTGGAGAGAAAAAAAGAAAAATTGTCACTGTTTGCAGAAGGCATATCACATATGGAAAAGGCTAAAGATTCTACTAAAAAAAATTGATAGAACTAATAAAAATGTAGTAATGTTGCAGGATATAAGAACAACATACAGAAATCAGTTGTGTTTTTATACACTAGTTACAAATCATCTGAAAATGAAATGAAAACAACTCCACTTACTATTGCAACAAAAACAGTAATATATTTAGGAATAAATTTAACCAAGGAAGTGAAAGAGCAGAACACTGAAAACTATAAAACACTGATAAAGGAAATGAAAGAGGAAATACATAATAGAAAGATTCCCTGTGTTCATGGATTGAAAGAATTAACATTTTCCCAAAGTCTATATTTCTAAGATTCAAGGCAATACCTATTGAGTCTAATGACACCTTTCACAGAAATAGAAAAAACAGTCCTCAAGTTGGTATGAAACCACAGAAGGCCCAAATAGCCCAAGCTTTCCTGAGAAATAAAAAGAAAGCTGGAGACATCATATTTCCCAATGTTAAACTGTTACAAAACTATAAGACTCAAAACAATATGCTACTGGCACAAAAAGAAACATATAGAACTGAGAGCCCATGAATATAAATTATATCATGGCTATAAATCCATGCAAAAGGGGTCAACCAACATTTGACAAGGGTGCCAAGAATACTTAATGGAGAAAATATAGTCTCTTTTATAAATAGTATTGGGAGATAAGATATTGATATGCAAAATGATGAAACTCTATCTTATACCAATCACAAAAATTAACTTACAATGAATTAAAGACCTAAATGTCAGATCTGAAACTATAAAACTCCTAAAAGTAAGCATAATGAAAAAGCTGTTTAACATTAGCCTTAGCAATGATTTTATGAATGTGTCACCAAAAGCACAAGCAACAAAAACAAAAATAGACAAGTGAGATTACATCAAACCAAGAACCTTCTGCAAGTCGAGAGAAGTGATCAACAAAGTGAAAAGGCAATGAACATAATGGGAGAAAATATTTCCAAACCACATAACAATAAGGAGTTTATATAAAAAATATATCTATAAAAAACACATATAACTCAATAGCAAAAAAAAAAAAAAAAAAGATTAAGAAATAGGCAAAGGAACAGAATAGACTTTTTTCCAAAAATGGCAAGCAGCTACATAAAGAGGTACTTAATCATCAGGGAGATGTAAATCAAAATCACAATGAGATATTATCTCACATCTGTTAGAATGGCTGTCATCAAAAGGACAAGATATAACAAATGCTGGCAAGGATGTGGGGAAAAGAGAACCCTTGTATATTGCTGATGGGAATGTAACTTGTTGCAGCTATTACAGAAAGCAGTATGGAAAATTTAAAAAATTAGAAATAGAACTACCATATAATCCAGTAATCCCACTCCTAGTTTTACATCCAAAGAAAACAAAATCAGGTTTTTCTCTTGGAAATGATATCTACACTCCCATGTTCACTGTAGCCAAGACATGAAAACAACTTGTGTCTGTTGATGAATGAATAGATAATGAGTGCATATGTATACAACGATATATACAATTCAGCCATAAAAAAGAAATCCTGTCATTTTCAACAGCATGCACAAACCTTGAGGGCCCCACGCTAAGTGGAATACGTCAAACAGAGAAAGACAAACCTTAGAGGTCATTTACATATGAAATCTGGAAAAACAAATCCGTAGAAAGAGAGAGGAGACTGATGAATGCCAGGGGCGGGGGCTAGGGAAGTGTGGGTGAAATGGTTGAAGGCAGTCTGACAGAAGATGAGCGAGACCAGTACATTGAAAACCCCGACATTGCTGAAAGAAATTTTTAATGAATTTTTAAAAACAACAAAATCTAAGTACTTCTGCTACTTAATTTTAAGACTCATCACAGAGCCATAGTGATTAAAATAGTGTGTAACTGATGCAAATGTACAGATACATGTATTAGGGGCAAAAAACCCTATAAATAGACACAAATATTTATGGTTAACTGATTTTTGATAAAATTACCAAGAAAATTCAATGATAATTTCTATTCAAATAAACTGTCCAAACGATGGTGTTGGAACAACCTAACAACCTTTTCCAAAGATAGCTCTTTGGAAAAATCAAGAACTGAAAATCCTTTCTAATACACAAAAATTAACTGAAATATTATAGCTTAAAATATTAAAAAAATAAAACAGATACAGATGAAATTTTTCATGCATTTGGAGGAGGCAATTTTTCTTAAAGCACAACTCATAAAACAAACAATAGTATAGGGGGCGGTCCTAAGATGGTGGAGGAATAGGAGAGGGAGACCACTTTCTCCCCCACAAATTCATCAAAAGAACATTTAAACGCTGAGTAAACTCCACAAAACAACTTCTGAATGCTGTCAGAAGACATCAGGCACCCAGAAAAGCAGCCCATTGTCTTCAAAAGGAGGTAGGAAAAGTTATAAAAGACAAAAAGAGACAAACGAGGTAGGGACAGAGCTCTGTCCCGGGAAGGGAGTCTTAAAAACAGAGAAGTTTCCAAACACCAGGAAACAGTCTCACTGCCGAGTCTGTGGTGAGCCTTGGAACCACAGAGGGCAACATAACTGCGAGGAAAAATAAATAATTAAACCGCACAGATTACGAGCCCAACGGTAAGTCCCCCAGCGGAGAAGCAGCGCAGACGCCTGCACCGCCACTAGCAAGCAGGGGCTGGGCAGGGAGGTGCGGGCTGCCTTGCTTAGAGTAAAGATCTGGCCTGAATGCCCCGAGGGCAATCTGAGGGACTAACCTGGGCTAAAAAACCAGACTGTGGGATAGCTACCACAGGAACAGCCTTAAAACACCTCCAGGCCCACTCACAGAACCAAGGACTGTACAGAGCTAGTCGGCTGCAGAGCATCCCCCTCCGGTGGCAGGCAGCCAGAGCCAGAAGGGGGCAATTGTAGCCCCAGAGAGACATTGTCTACTAAACTGCAAGCAGGCTTCTTTGCTAACTAAGACTTCTTGGGGTACTGGACAGTCAACATCTGCCTGAGAAGGTGCGCCAGTTGTACACCCAGAAAACCAAGCAGCAGGGACAGGGGAGGAGATAAGTCACAGCAACTGTGCTTGCCAAACACCTCATCACCTGAGCTGCTTGGACCTGGGAAGGGCACAGAATGCAGGCCCAATGGAGTCTGCGCCTCTGAGGACTTCCTGAGTGCCTGAACCTGAGCGGCTTAGAACTGGGAGGTGCATGGAGCCCAGGGCTGGCATTGGACGGTTCCCGGCGGAGCAACCTAGAGCCTGAGCGGTGTGGGCAGGGAGGGCACACGCGCTGTGAGTGGGGTCAGGCCCAGTGTGGCTGAGACACTGCGAGCACACGCCAGTGTTATTTGTTTGCAGCGTCCCTCCCTCCCCATAGCGCGACTGAACAAGTGAGCCTAAAAAAGTGTCCACCACCGCCCCCTTGTGTCAGGGCAGAAATCAGACACTGAAGAGACTAGTAAACAGAAGAAGCCAAAACAGAGAGAACGGCTTAGAAGTGACAGGTGCAATAGATTAAAACCCGGTAGTTAGTACCGACTACATAGGAAGGGGCCTACAGATCTTGAGAAATATAAGTCGGACCAAGAAACTATCCGAAAATGAGCTGACCCCACACTGCCCACAACACCAGAGAAAGTCCTAGATATAATTTTACTATTTTTATGATCATTCTTTTTTTTTAATTTTTAAAAAATTTTAAGTCCTCTATTGCTCCTTTAATTTTCATTTTTATAGCCTACAATTACTTTGAAAAAAAAAAAGACCCTATTTTTTAAAGCAAACCACATTTTTTTTTTTATAATTTTTGTGACTTTGATTTTTTTTCTCTTTTTAATATTGTATTTTTGAAAATCCAACCTCTACTCTAGATCTTTAATCTTTGCTTTTAGGTATTTGTTGTCAATTTTGCACCTATAAGAACCCAATCTTCAGCACCCATTTTTACTTGGGAGCGAGATTACTGGCTTGACTGCTCTCTCCCTCTTTGGACTCTCCTTTTTCTCCACCAGGTCGCCTCTATCTCTGCCCTCCCCTTTCTCTTCTCTACCCAACTCTGTGAATCTCTTTGTGTGTTCCAGATGGTGGAGAACACTTAGGGAACTGATTACTGGCTGGATCAGTCCCTCTCCTTTTGATTCCCCCCTTTATCCTCCTGGCCACATTTGTCTCCTTCCTCCTTCTTCTCTTCTCTATATAACTCCGTGAACATCTCTGAACAGTCCAGACTGTGTAGCACACATAAGGAAGTTGTTACCGGCTAGCTTGCTCTTTCCTCTTTTGATTCCACCTCTTCTCATTCGGGTCACCTCTAACTCCCTCCTCCCTCTTCTCTTCTCCATGTAACTCTGTGAACCTCTCTGGGTGTCCCTCACTGTGGATAAACTTTCGTCTTTAACCTAGATGTTTATCAATGGTGCTATATAGAATACACAGAGGAACTGTACAAAAAGGATCTTCACGACCCGGATAATCATGATGGTGTGATCACTCATCGAGAACCAGACATCTTGGAATGTGAAGTCAAGTGGGCCTTAGAAAGCATCACTACAAACAAAGCTAGTGGAGGTGATGGAATTCCAGTAGAGCTATTTCAAATCCTAAAAGATGATGCTGTGAAAGTGCTGCACTCAATATGCCAGCAAATTTGGAAAACTCAGCAGTGGCCACAGGACTGGAAAAGGTCAGTTTTCATTCCAATCCCAAAGAAAGGCAATGCCAAAGAACGCTCTAACTACCACACAATTGCACTCATCTCACACACTAATAAAGTAATGCTCAAAATTCTCCAAGCTAGGCTTCAGCAATACGTGAACCTTGAACTTCCTGATGTTCAAGCTGGTTTTAGAAAAGGCAGAGGAACCAGAGATCAAATTGCCAACATCCTCTGGATCATGGAAAAAGCAAGAGAGTTCCAGGAAAACATCTATTTCTGCTTTATTGACTATGCCAAAGCCTTTGACTGTGCGAATCACAATAAACTGTGGAAAATTCTGAAAGAGATGGGAATACCAGACCACCTAACCTGACTCTTGAGAAATCTGTATGCAGGCCAGGAAGCAACAGCTAGAACTGGACATGGAACAACAGACTGGCTCCAAATAGGAAAAGGAGTACATCAAGGCTGTATATCGTCACCCTGCTTATGTAACTTATATGCAGAGTACATCATGAGAAACGCTAGACTGGAAGAAGCACAAGCTGGAATCAAGATTGCCAGGAGAAAAATCAATAACCTCAGATATACAGATGACACCACTCTTATGGCAGAAAGTGAAGAGGAACTAAAAAGCCTCTTGATGAAAGTAAAAGAGGAGAGTGAAAAAGCTGGCTTAAAGCTCAACATTCAGAAAATGAAGATCATGGCATCCAGTCCCATCACTCCATGGGAAATAGATGGAGAAACAGTGGAAACAGTGTCAGACTTTATTTTGGGGGGCTCCAAAATCACTGCAGATGGTGATTGCAGCCATGAAATTAAAAGACGCTTACTCCTTGGAAGAAAAGTTATGACCAACCTAGATAGTATATTGAAAAGCAGAGACATTACTTTGCTGACTAAGGTACGTCTAGTCAAGGCTATGGTTTTTCCAGTAGTCATGTATGGACGTGAGAGTTGGACTGTGAAGAAGGCTGAGCACTGAAGAATTGATGCTTTTGAACTGTGGTGTTGGAGAAAACTCTTGACAGTTCCTTGAACTGCAAGGAGATCCTACCAGTCCATTCTGAAGGAGAATCAACCCTAGGATTTCGTTGGAAGGAATGATGCTAAAGCTGTAACTCCAGTTCTCTGGCCACCTCATGCAAAGAGTTGACTCACTGGAAAAGACTTTGATGCTGGGAGGGATTGGGGGCAGGAGAAGAAGGGGATGACCGAGGATGAGATGGCTGGATGGCATCACTGACTCGATGGACACTAGTCTGAGTGAACTCCAGGAGTTGGTGATGGACAGGGAGGCCTGGCATGCTGCAATTAATGGGGTTGCAAAGATTCGGACATGACTGAGCGACTGAACTGAACTGAACTGAACTGATATAGATGGAGAAGTCTTTTTTTTTTTTTAATGGAGAAGTCTTGAGACTACTGTAAAAATAAGACTGAAAACCAGAAGCAGGAGGCTTAAGTCCAAATCCTGAAAACACCAGAGAACTCCTGACTCCAGGGAACATTAATCGACAGGAGCTCATCAAACGCCTCCATACCTACACTGAAACCAAGCACCACCCAAGGGCCAGCAAGTTCCAGAGCAAGACATACCACGCAAATTCTCCAGCAACACAGGAACACAGCCCTGAGCTTCAATATACAAGCTGTCCAAAGTTACTCCAAACCCATTGACATCCCATAACTCATTACTGGACACTTCATTGCACTCCAGAGAGAAGAAATCTAGCTCCACCCACCAGAACTCCAACACAAGCTTCCCTAACCAGGAAACCTTGACAAGCCACCTGTACGATCCCACCCACAGTGAGAAAACTCCACAATAAAGAGAACTCCACAAACTTCCAGAATACAGAAAGGCCACCCCAAACTCAGCAATATAAATAAGATGAAGAGACAGAGTAATACTCAGCAGGTAAAGAAACAGGATAAATGCCCATCAAACCAAATGAAAGAGGAAGAGATAGGGAATCTACCTGATAAAGAATTCCAAATAATGATAGTGAAAATGATCCAAAATCTTGAAATAAAAATGGAATCACAGATAAATAGCCTGGAGACAAGGACTGAGAAGATGCAAGAAAGGTTTAACAAAGACCTAGAAGAGATAAAAAAGAGTCAATATATAATGAATAATGCAATAAATATGAGATCCAAAACACTCTGGAGGCAACAAAAAATAGAATAATGGAGGCAGAAGATATGATTAGTGAAGTAGAAGATAGAATGGTAGAAATAAATGAATCAGAGAGGAAAAAAGAAAAACGAATTAAAAGAAATGAAGACTATCTCAGAGACCTCCAGGATAGCGTTAAATACCCCAACATTCAAATCATAGGAGTCCCAGAAGAAGAAGACAAAAAGAAAGACCATGAGAAAATACTTGAGGAGATAATAGTTGAAAACTTCCCTAAAATGGGAAAGGAAATAATCACCCAAGTCCAACAAACCCAGAGTCCCCAACAGGATAAACCCAAGGCAAGACACCCCAAGACACATATTAATCAAATTGACAAAGATCAAACACAAAGAACAAATATTAAAAGCAGCAAGGGAAAAACAAAAAATAACACACAAGGGGATTCCCATAAGGATAACAGCTGATCTTTCAGTAGAAACTCTTCAGCCCAGGAGGGAATGACAAGACATACTTAAAGTGATGAAAGAAAATAACCTACAGCCCAGATTACTGTACCCAGCAAGGATCTCATTCAAATATGAAGGAGAAATCAAAAGCTTTACAGACAAGCAAAAGCTGAGAGAATTCAGCACCACCAAACCAGCTCTCCAACAAATGCTAAAGGATATTCTCTAGACAGGAAACACAAAAAGAGTGTGTAAACCAGAACCCAAAACAATAAAGTAAACGGCAATGGGATCATACTTATCAATAATTACCTTAAGCTTAAATGGGTTGAATGCCCCAACCAAAGGCAAAGACTGGCTGAATGGATACAAAAACAAGATCCCTATATATGCTGCCTACAAGAGACCCACCTCAAAACAGGGGACACATACAGACTGAAAGTGAAGGGCTGGAAAAAGATATTCCATGCAAATAGAGACCAAAAGAAAGCAGGAGTAGCAATACACATATCCGATAAGATAGACTTTAAAACAAAGGCTATGAAAAGAGACAAAGAAGGACACTACATAATGATCAAAGGATCAATCCAAGAAGAAGATATAACAATTATAAATATATATGTACCCAACATAAGAGCACCGCAATATGTAAGACAAATGTTAACAAGCATGAAAGGGGAATTTAACAATAACACAATAGTACTGGGAGACTTTAATACCCCACTCACACCTGTTGATAGATCAACTAAACAGAAAATTAACAAGGAAACACAAATTTTAAATGATACAGTAGAACAGTTAGACCTAACTGATATCTATAGGACATTTTACCCCAAAACAATGAATTTCACCTTTTTCTCAAGTGCTCATGGAACCTTCTCCAGGATAGATCACATCCTGGGCCATAAATCTAGCCTTGGTAAATTCAAAAAAATTGAAATCATTCCAAGCATCTTTTCTGACCACAATGCAGTAAGATTAAATCTCAATTACAGGAGAAAAACTATTAAAAATTCCAACATATGGAGGCTGAACAACTCACTGCTGAATAACAAACAAATCACAGAAGAAATCAAAAAAGAAATCAAAATATGCATAGAAATGAATGAAAATGAAAACACAACAACCCAAAACCTGTGGGACACTGTAAAAGCAGTGCTAAGGGGAAAGTTCATAGCAATATAGGCATACCTCAAGAAACAAGAAAAAAGTCAAATAAATAACCTAACTCTACACCTAAAGCAACTAGAAAAGGAAGAAAGGGAGAACCCCAGGGTTAGTAGAAGGAAAGAAATCTTAAAAATTAGGGCAGAAATAAATGAAAAACAAAAGAAACAAAAGAGACCATAGCAAAAATCGACAAAGCCAAAAGCTGGTTTTTTGAAATGATAAATAAAATTGTCAAACCATTAGCCAGACTCATCAAGAAACAAAGGGAGAAAAATTAAATCAATAAAATTAGAAATGAAAATGGAAAGATCACAACAGACAACACAGAAATACAAAGGATCATAAGAAACTCCTATCAGCAACTATATGCCAATAAAATGGACAGCGTGGAAGAAATGGACAAATTCTTAGAAAAGTACAACTTTCCAAAACGGAACCAGGAAGAAATAGAAAATCTTAACAGACCCATCACAAGCACAGAAATTGAAACTGTAATCAGAAATCTTCCAGCAAACAAAAGCCCAGGTCCAGATGGCTTCACAGCTGAATTCTACCAAAAATTTCGAGAAGAGCTAACACCTATCCTACTCAAACTCTTCCAGAAAATTGCAGAGGAAGGGAAACTTCCAAACTCATTCTATGAGGCCACCATCACCCTAATACCAAAACCTGACAAAGATGCCACAAAAAAAGAAAACTATAGGCCAATATCACTGATGAACATAGATGCAAAAATCCTTAACAAAATCCTAGCAATCAGAATCCAACAAGACATTAAAAAGATCATACACCATGACCAAGTGGGCTTTATCCCAGGGATGCCAGGATTCTTCAATATCTGCAAATCAATCAATGTAATTCACCACATTAACAAATAGAAAAGTAAAAGCCATACGATTATCTCAATAGATGCAGAGAAAGCCTTTGACAAAATTCAACATCCATTTATGATAAAATCTCTCCAGAAAGCAGTAATAGAAGGAACATATCTCAACATAATAAAAGCTATATATGACAAACCCACAGCAAACATTTTCCTCAATGGTGAAAAATTGAAAGCATTTCCCCTGAAGTCAGGAACAAGACAAGGGTGCCCACTTTCACCACTACTATTCAACATAGTTTTGGAAGTTTTGGCCACAGCAATCAGAGCAGAAAAAGAAATAAAAGTAACCCAACTGGAAAAGAAGAAGTAAAACTCTCACTGTTTGCAGATGACATGATCTGCAAACATAGAAAACCCTAAAGACTCCACCAGAAAATTACTAGAGCTAATCAATGAATATAGTAAAGTTGCAGGATATAAAATCAACACACAGAAATCCCTTGCATTCCTATACACTAATAATGAGAAAATAGAAAGAGAAATTAAGGAAATAATTCCATTCACCATTTCAATGAAAAGAATAAAATACTTAGGAATATATATACCTAAAGAAACTAAAGACCTATATATAAGAAACTATAATACACTGGTGAAAGAAATCAAAGAGGACACTACTAGATGGAGAAATATACCATGTTCATGGATCAGAAGAATCAATATAGTGAAAATGAGTATACTACCCAAAGCAATCTATAAATTCAATGCAATCCCTAAAGACACCAATGATATTTTTCACAGAGCTAGAATAAATAATTTCACAGTTTGTACGGAAATACAAAAAACCTCGAATAGCCAAAGTAATCTTGAGAAAGAAGAATGGAACTTGAAGAATCAACCTGCCTGACTTCAGGCTCTACTACAAAGCCACAATCATCAAGACAGTATGGTACTGGCACAAAGACAGAAATATAGATCAATGGAGCAAAACAGAAAGCCAAGAGATAAATCCACACACCTATGGACAACTTATCTTTGACAAAGGAGGCAAGAATATACAATGGATTAAAAATAATCCATTTAACAAGTGGTGCTGGGAAAACTGGTCAACCACTTGTAAAAGAATGAAACTAGAACACTTTCTAACACCATACACAAAAATAAACTCAAAATGGATTAAAGATCTAAACATAAGACCAGAAACTATAAAACTCCTAGAGGAGAACATAGGCAAAACACTCTCCAACATAAATCACAGCAGGCTCCTCTATGACCCACATCCCAGAATATTGGAAATAAAAGCAAAAATGAACAGATGGGATCTAATTAAAATTAAAAGCTTCTGCACAACAAAGTAAACTATAAGCAAGGTGAAAAGACAGCCTTCAGAATGGGAGAAAATAATAGCAAATGAAGCAACTGACAAACAACTAATCTCAAAAATATACAAGCAACTTATGCAGCTCAATTCCAGAAAAATAAATGACCCAATCAAAAAATGGGCCAGAGAACTAAACAGACATTTCTCCAAAGAAGATATACAGATGGCTAACAAACACATGAAAAGATGCTCAACATCACTCATTATCAGAGAAATGCAAATCAAAACCACAATGAGATACCCTTTCATGCCAGTCAGAATGGCTGCTATCCAAAAGTCTACAAGCAATAAATGCTGGAGAAGGTGTGGAGAAAAGGGAACCCTCTTACACTGTTGGTGGGAATGCAAACTAGTACAGCCACTATGGAGAACAGTGTGGAGATTCCTTAAAAAACTGGAAATAGAACTGCCTTATGACCCAGCAATCCCGCTGCTGGGCATACACACCGAGGAAACCAGAATTGAAAGAGACATGTGTACCCCAATGTTCATTGCAGCACTGTTTATAATAGCCAGGACATGGAAGCAACCTAGATGTCCATCAGCAGATGAATGGATAAGAAAGCTGTGGTACATATACACAATGAAGTATTACTCAGCCATTAAAAAGAATACATTTGAATCAGTTCTAATGAGGTGGATGAAACTGGAGCCCATTATAGAGAGTGAAGTAAGCCAGAAAGAAAAACACCAATACAGTATACTAACACATATATATGGAATTTAGAAAGATGGTAATGATTACCCTGTATGTGAGACAGCAAAAGAGACACAGATGTATAGAACAGTCTTTTGGACTCTATGGGAGAGGGAGAGGGTGGGAAGATTTGGGAGAATGGCATTGAAACATGTGTAATATCATATAAGAAATGAATCACCAGTCCAGGTTCAATGCAGGATACAGGATGCTTGGGGCTGGTGCACTGAGATGACCCAGAGGTATGGTATGGGGAGGGAGGAGGGAGGGGAGTTCAGAATAGGGAACACATGTATACCCATGGCAAATTCATGTTGACATATGGCAAAACCAATATAATATTGTAAAGTAATTAGCCTCCAATTAAAAGAAATAAATTTTAATTAAAAAAAAACAATAATATAAGTGAACTTTAAAAATTCACTTCTTCAAAAGCCATTTGAGAACATGAAAAATCAAGACATAGCCTGGAATGAGATATTAATATATTATCAAAGTATATCCAAAATATATAATGACAAGACAAGTAACCAAATTTAAAAAGAAACAAAAGGCAAACAATTTGAAGAAAGGCTTCATAAAATAAGATATATAAATGGCACAGGAAAAGTTTTTCTCAACATCACTAGTCATTAGAGGAATAAAAATTAATATCAGAATATGATACTATTTCACATTCACTTACTAAAATTTTAAAACTCCAAGTTTTGGAGGGAATGGTAAGAAATTTGAATTCTTACACATTGCTAGCTAGAATTTAAACTTGTACAACCACCTTTAAAAAGAGTTGAGCAGTTTCTTACGAAATTAAGAAATATTCTAAGCTCCCACACAAATACAAATTCTAGATATTTATCAATATCTATTATTATAAACATCTAGATATTTATAAATATGCTTTTAGATATTTATAAGAGAAGTGAAAACATGTTGACACAAAGCCACACATGAATGCTCATAGTTGCTTTAATTTTAATAGTTAAAAACTGGAAGCAGCCTAATGTCTACCAACAGATGAATAAGTAACCAAACTGTGGTATATCTATATTGTGGAATATTATTCAGAAATTAAAAGAAACAAAATACTTTTGTTCTTTTTAAGTTGATATATATTTGACATATCTCTGTCCATGGAATTTTTTAGGCAAGAATACTGGAGCAGGTTGCCATTTCCTTCTCCAGGAAATCTTCCTGATCCAGGGATAGAGCCCTGGTCTCAATCATTGCAGCAGATTCTTTACTGAATAAGCCATCAGGGAAGCCCCTATTTGATATGTAACATTCTGTAAATTTGAAATGTACCAATACTGGGAATAACCTTGGTGGATCTGAAAAAAGATTATACTGAGTGAAAGAAACCAGATATAAAATAAGTTCTAGGAGAACCTGATCTACTCTAAAGTGACAGAAAGCAGAGCAGGAGTTGGAGGTGCTTACGTTTGCATTTGTAGAGGGTGTCAACCAAGAAGTGGTATAAAGGAATTTGGGGGGAGTGATGAAATTCTTTTATAGTTTGATTGCAATGATGCTTTTACTGGTGTATGCTCTTCTCAAATACAAGAGATGGGCACATTCTTTGTTAATTATTTTTCAGCTAATGATACAAGGTTGGTAGTAACAATTTTATCTCAGTTTAATTCGAAAGCCTTACCCCTGCAAAAGCCAGAGCATCCTGAAGAATGAAACTATTGCAAACTTAACCAAGCATTAGCCCCAGCTGCAGTCATTACACCACTCCTAGAGCAGACAATTAAGTTTCAGGTACATGTTATATGATCATTTGTTTGGTGAATGCACCTTTTCTATTCCTATATAATCTAAAAAGGATTAGAAACAGCTCACATTCATATGGAAAGGACAGTAGTATATACTCACAGTAGTCCTCTCACCAAGTCTATGTTAATACTCCTACTATCTGTCATAATATAGCATGAGTGATCTGAGCCATTTGGATCACTTGCATACATCATATTGATATAATTGAGCTAATCAGATTAAAGAACAATAAATGGTTAGTATGTTAGAAGCTTTGGTAAGCCATAGGTGCTTCAGAGGGTTGGAATAAACTCTTCACAGTTTCAGGAGAGTGGCATGTCAGTAAACTCTTTAAAGGTCTAGTTATCTAGGGCAGGCTGGGATATCACATCTAAAATAAAGACAAACTATTGCATCTTCACCTTTCATCACAAAATAGGAAACAACACCTCATCGGCTTCAAGTTCTTGAAACAGCAAATTGTATACCTGAAGATATGACTCCAAGCCATATACTGGTAACATAAAAAGTTTCCAGCTTTGAATGGGACTTGAAGTATGAGAACACTCGGAAGTATACTCTGGCTGTAGGGCAAGTAATACTACTCAGCAAATGCTATGGTATTAGAGATAGTAGTGAGAAAAAATACCCTGTGAAATTTATGACCTCTGGGGGAATCACAGCATCCAGGAATTTGGGTGCTGTGTGGCATGCCGTCTGTGGTTCCTCATTAGAAACCATTTAAAGGCAACTCCTGACTTGCTACTGGGAACTGGTAGAAATGAAGTGCCTTACATCGGGCAGCAAGTGAGAAGCATAAGCTGAGCTAGAAGCGTAAGCTGAGCTAGAAGCGTAAGCTGAGCTAGAAGCATAAGCTAGGTTCTGTCAAATACACTAGGTTAGAAGGTCAGAGGGCTCAGCAACAATGTATTTTGGATGAAATTGCTCCAAGGGGAGGTGAGGACAAATAGAACTAGAGGCCATATGCAAACCCCCAGAACAGGAAGCTGAAGCTGCCATAATTACATCAGTACCTAATCTTTAACCAACATGTTGGTGACATTGGGAATAATTTATAACCAGCTAACAGAAGATCTCACTTGCTCCATGGAGCATCCCTTGAGGATAACATCAGGTCGCTTGGTCACACATCACATTGTGCTTCTTCCTCTCTGGAAGGACTGGCAATTTACTCAGATAAGAATATGCTCTATTCCATGAATAGGTTTCTTTCTATTCCAGGAATGGTCTTTCTTTTGTCTTTCTTCTTCGCTTGCAAGGTCTCAACCAGCCTATTGTATCAAGGCTTACAAAATTTTTGATCTATTAGCATGTGACCTTATATAATCAGAGTCACCACTATTCAACAAAGAATTTAGACAATTGGAACCATGATTGTGAGATCTACAGGTTGTATCAATGCTAAAATAATCAGAAGTTTCACTTTGTGGAGTGTTGCTGCTGCTAAGTCACTTCAGTAGTATCCGACTCTGTGCGATCCCATAGACGGCAGCCCACCAGGCTCCCCCGTCCCTGGGATTCTCCAGGCAAGAACACTGGAGTGGGTTGCCATTTCCCTCTCCAATGCATGAAAGTGAAAAGTGAAAGTGAAGTCGCTCAGTCATGTCTGACCCTCAGTGACCCCGTGGACTGCAGCCTTCCAGGCTCCTCCATCCATGGGATTTTCCACGCAAGAGTACTGGAGTGGGGTGCCATTGCCTTCTCCATGTGGAGTATTGGGATGCCTCAATAATGATGCAACTGAAATACCAGTTCAGAAGCAATACTGGGCAAGAAAGAAAACCATCTCCCAGAATGCAGTTTACATTTACAATCAAAGCTCTGTATCTATGCTGGGTCCCCAGTAAGAAGACCACCATAGTTTGAGAATCTAGTAGCAGAATAAAGAGCATCTTTGCTAACCTTCACTCTCAGACACCCACACAGGGCTTCCTGTGCCTTACCTCTCAGTTCTGAATGTTTGAAGATCCTGGTTCCTAAAGAGTAATCTTCCACTAAGAGAGGCTCAGAGAAAAAGGCATTGAATTATAAGTTAAAATTGCCATCTGGGAACTCTGGGTTTATTGGACCAAGAGATGAGCAGGCAGAGAGAAAAGTCACCATCTTTGTAAAATCAGTTGACTGTGCTCTTCAGAATGATTTAGGCTTGATGCTCCAATCGTGGGAGCAAGGAAGAATATGTTTGGCATCTAGACAATCCACTTGGACACTTTTTACTTATTTGCTTGATTACAGAGTCAAAAGACAACTATAGCAACCTGGCTTGGAAAAGGCAGTGACCAGGGGCTCAGACTCCTCAAGTATGGAGGTCAGGAAAAACACTCAGGCTAACAGAGAGATGAAGGTTAAGGGCACTTAGAAAAGGACAGTGAAAAGAGAACATGATTAAAGCCCTTGAGTACTACTTTAGAGCTGCAGCAGTCGTGGCTCTGGTTCATCTCATTAACCTTGCTATTTTAAATTTTCCTCAAAACTATTTCAGAAAACAGTTTTAAGATACAAATGAAGAAATGAATCCAAGTAGCACAAGGTGGCTGTGATAGGGTTGGTTGATGTGAAACCTAGATTCTCCTCCAAAGAAGGACATAAACATTTATGTGAGTCTTTTATTCACTCAGCAGATAGTGGTTGAACACTTTTATGCAATAGGTACTGATCTATGAGTTGGGAATATAATTATGACAAAGCAAAATTCTCTTCACTTGCTAAGTTTACACTGCAATTGATTTCAAATCATAGGGATATGTACCATATACAAATTAATACAAGTTACAACATTAAGTAAAGGCTGAAGAAGTGAGGAAAAAATTCCATTTAAAGTGCTTCACAGAGAATTTAAATTGTTTACAAAGAAACCAAATTAAATCTAGTTTTCTACTATCATTTCCATTTCAAACTGAATGTTTATTTAATGTCTATCTACCCAATAATTCAACATCTATGAAAGAATAAACAGTAATTTTTCTACTTTACTGCTATAACCCCAGGACTCCTTATAACCTGAGGACTCATCAAAGTGCTCAACACCAAGTAGCCACTCAATGAATAATGTATTAATTGAATGAATGAATGAGCAGCATTTTTACTTAGATTCTAATAAAGGAAATATTCATGAAATTCATAGTACCAAAACATCTACCAAATACCTTCACAGAAGCACCCAGATTAATTTTAGATTGAAAGATTGGGGAAGATGTGTACATATATGTGTGTGTGTGTGTATATATATATATATAAATATATATATATATAAATATATATATATATATATATATATATATATATATATAGCTTTAAAATGGCAACTGCTTCCTGTGTGGCCCACTAAAACCTGAAATATGTGTAGGCCACCCTAACCTGAAAAGGGGATTTCGGGAGAGTGTAGTTCAGCTCAGAGAAGTTGACATATCACAAATCCAATACATTCACACGTAATTGAAATGAGTTCATTGATTTATATTCTGGAAATCCAATAGAAAAATCCTGGGAACATCAAATGGCATCATTTATGCTTTTAACCAGTATTCTAATTACTCATTTCCACCCTAGTTGTCCTCTACAAACTTTAATGAAATTGGATTATGGGATTATATTTTGTAATCTATGCTAAATTATTTTCTTCAGGTCAGAGTTTTTCCAACTGAATGTTCTTGCTAAGGGGATTTGTAATTTATTTAACATGTCTGATTCCAAAATTGGCACTCCAAGCTACAATGCTGCTTCTTCTTCTTTTTTTCTTTTTCAGGAGAAGACTATCCAATTGTAAAGGCTAATTACATCCTCTGAGCAATTTTATTCAAGTTCCAAGTGGACAGGATCTCACAGGTAGTTCTGAGGCCTTAATATGTTGATACCACATTCCCCGGGGGTTTGTCTCCATCATACCAGCGACCTTTAGTTATTTTCTGTTCCCCAATTCCCTTACTTACATTTGGACTGACCATTAGATCTAGACTGTATTTATACTGCTATTTTAAAAAAGAGATAGCTCTTTTTTATAGCCCATAGCTTACTTTATTTATGCGGCCACATTTCTGAGTTGTAAATTTGAGCAGAAACCAGAATAAAGAAAGGAAACAAGCCACTGGGCAGACTGGGTGGTAATTCTAGAAAGAAATCTGCCTCCTAGGGTTGTTTTTGTTTGCCACCATTACTGGAGAATAGCACTATTGGAATCCAGCAAACAGAGGCCTGGCATTGTGGTCACTTTGCCATGTGTGGGCACCCTCTGCAATGAGGAATTGTGTCGCATTCCTTATGTCCTTTAAATGGCCCTGCAGGACATACCTGTAAATAAAATACCTGTTCATAACTATCTGAGCCTAGAGGTAAACCTGAGCCAAGGACTTAATATTTTACAAATGAGCTCAAAATATCTTTGGTATGGATTTAACATTTATGAAAATTCTACAGAAATGACACTGCCTTATAAATCAAGAAAACAGGTTTTTTGTTTTTTTTTTTTTTCCTATTTGAGGAATATCACCAGCAACTATTTTGAAAAAGCACATCACTGTTAAGAAAGTTCTGGGACTTCCCTGGTGGTTAAGACTCTTCATTCCCAATAAACTATTTCCAAATTCTGTTAAAAAAGAAAGGCCTTTCCTTTGTCAGTGGTTTACATGCTGTTAGACTCAATACTGCCTTTTTATAACCTGCAGTTTTTAACAATTTCATTATGAAATAAAATTCACAGGTAATACAACACGCACATATCTAATCTAGTATCACACCTACCCAGAAAGGCTTTGAGTTAGGAACAAATTTGATGTGTTTGAAATTAACAACAACAAAAAGCCAGTGTGACTGAACAATAGTACAAAGAGATAGAGAGGTGTGTGTGTGTGTGTGTGTGTGTGTGTGTGTGTGTGTGTGTGTGTGTGTTTGGGGGTCAGGGAGAGAGAGGGAGAGTAATTTTGGAAAAAAAGAAACAGGTATTAGATTATTTAGAACATTCTGCACCATAGTTGGGAGTTTGTGGATTTCACTTTTAAAAATAATATGAAACTGTTGGAAGGTTATAAGCAGGAAAGTATCAATATTCATTTATTAAAAATATTAAGCAACAACCATGTACCATATGTAGATCTGTGTGTGCATGCTGTATGCTCAGTCATGTCCAACTCTTTGTGACCCTTTGGACTGTAGCCCACCAGGCTCCTCTGTCCGTAGGATTCTCCAGGCAAGGGTACTGGAGTGGGTTGCCATTTCCTCCTCCAGAGGGTCTTCCTGACCCAGGGATCGAACCTGTATCTCCTGTGGCTCCTGCATGGCAGGCAGATTCTTCATACGCTGAGCCATCGGGAAAGCCCATGCTTAGATCTAGCAGAAAAAAAAAAAGTCTTCTTTGTGAATCTTACGTATTCAGATGAAGATAAACAGCCAATAATAATTATGCCTTTCTCTTCTAGAATGTAAATTTTAGAAGGGAAGACAACATGCATTTGTTAGGGAACTTCATGCACTGCTCAGATCAACTCATGCTGGACCTGAAAACCACTTTATTAGTGACATTTCAAGTGTTGGCTAGTTGAGTTACCTGAGAAAAGAGAAAGACTTATGACAGGAAGTTTGTTAGGTAAGTTATATTCTTTATTATGGCAACAGGTCTTGAGGCAATAATTGACATTTGTCACACCTGCATCTTTCTGCCCCGCCACCGACTCATAACCATGCCATCAGATTTCCCAAACACTTGGCCAGCTCTTCAGCTGGTCTACATTGCTTTCATGGCTTAAAGAACCAGATTTCATTCATGAAAGTGTGAGCTTTTGGCTGCCTTGACCTTCTCATGCCGCACTTGCTTTAACTGGCCTTCTTATGTTAATCACTAAGCACGGAAGCAGAAAGAGAGGCTCCTGTGAATTCCCACAGTCCAAGACACACTCCTCTCTATTATCATTCTCTAGCAGCAATCCTAGATTCATATGAAGTGCAATTCAAACACTTTTTCTGAGTAGTCCAGGTCAGTTCAGTTCAGTTGCTCAGTATTGTCCGACTCTTTGTGAACCCATGAATCGCAACACACCAGGCCTCCCTGTCCATCACCAACTCCCGGAGTTTACTCAAACTCATGTGCATTGAGTTAGTGACACCATCCAGCCATCTCATCCTTTGTCATCCCCTTCTCCTCCTGCCCCCCAATCCCTCCCAGCATCAGGATCTTTTCCAATGAGTCAGCTCTTCACATGAGGTGGCCAAAGTACTGGAGTTTCAGCCTCAGCATCAGTCCTTCCAATGAACATCCAGGGCTGATCTCCTTTAGAATGGACTGGTTGGATCTCCTTGCAGTCCAAGGGACTCTCAAGAGTCTTCTCCAACACCACAGTTCAAAAGCATCAGTTCTCCGGCACTAAGCTTTCTTCACAGTCCAACTCTCACATCCATTCATGACCACTGGGAAAACCACAGCCTTGACTAGATGGACCTTTGTTGGCAAAGTAAAGTAGTCCAAAGACTGGGCAATATGTGGAATCTTATATTCAGTGGAACTCTATTATGACTTTCAGGATTACTGACCTGGTGAGTACATCCTTTCTATTCCCATCAAAATGAGAGGTCACGGTCGCATGGAATGGACAAAAGTACACCTTCACCATCCCCCTCTAACGAAGTCTATGTTAATATTCCATTTCCCTTAAAAAACCAGTGGAGACTCGAAGGAAAATCATCCTAATTACTAAATCAATTATTCTAAAATATGCCTTGATCTTGACCTCTAAGTCTCTTGACCTTCTCAGGCCACACTTGCTTTAACTGGCCTTCTTATGTTAATCGCTAAGCACGGAAGCAGAAAGAGAGGTTCCTGTGAATTCCCACAGTCCAAGACACACTCCTCTCTATTATTATTCTCTAGCAGCAATCCTAGATTCATATGAAGTGACTAGAAATAATTTTAATTTTCATGAAAAATAAGCTTTATAGGATTGTCCAAATTATAATATATGATTGCATTAGTATTTTATTGCATCCTGTGTTAAGTATTGCTTGAATAATATAAGGTGTTAACTATGGCTCTACTAAGATACTCTTTATTAGCATATATTATATCATTTTTATGTTCTTCAAAGACATTAATATATAAAGGTCTATTATTATCCATTTACAAGGGTAGTTTTAGAGCTTACCAACACTAATCTAAACTTCTAATCAAGTTTTGTTTTTAATAGTGTCCTTAGATATTTAAAAATATTAAAAAATCATCCATTTTTACATTGATTAGAATAATCCTGTACATATCAAAATCATAATCATTCATTCATTTTTTTCCAAAATAGGTAGATTCATCACACATTGTATTGGTTATAAATAGGCATTGGTAATATAAACACAAATTAAACATAATTAAGATATGATGAAGGTACTCATTTCTAAATTTCTTATGGTAGAATATATAAAATTTAGAGGACTTAAATATATTTTTTAAATGAGAAGATGCCAAGATATGTCAGAATAGACATTTTTCAGCGTAAATGAGTAAAGATTGAAGCTATACAAAATTTTGGTAATGATTGCTAAGAACTGGCTCCTTTCCATTTTATTAGGAATCTGAATTTAGCTTCTGTTCATTTAGAAGTTCATTACCTTTCCAGACAAATCTAATCTACATTTTTAGGTCATTCTCTACCCTTTCCATTCACTCTCATGAAGATCTACTGGAATATCAGCTCTGGAAAATGCCATTTTCCTGTTCTCATGCAATTAACATCCTTGATTGAGCACACAGGTTATGGGCTTAAAGGTTTTAAGACAGAAGAATATATTGAGCATGCACTTTCAGTTTCCACTGTTGTAAGGGTAAGAAGTTTAAGGTTCCGGGAAAATATGTGTCTTTAATACTTAGAACTTTGTCAACAAAAAATGAGGAAACAATAATATCTTGTTAATCCATCAGTTTAACAGAGATACATAAGAGAAGGGGCTTCTTTTAAGGAGTTTACTCTCCAGAGTTTGCAAATAGATATTGTACATAATTTCTATTTTTCATACTTTGAAAATGTTGGGAAATGCTAGTCAACAGTTATAAACTTGAAAACTCTTCTCACTGTCACTAACAACACTTCAGGTTCAATGTAGTGCCCATGGCTCCTCTCTGACTAATTCTAGCACTTTAATAGAATAAGAACTTACAGACCTCTGTTCCTGCACTGCCTGTTACCTATGTGAAAAAAATTCCTGCTTAATCTACACTTTAATTACAATCTTAATCTACAATTTCAATTTTCATCTCCTCCAAGCAGAAAAATATTCTAAATTTTGATGTAAGGTAAACTTTCCTCAAACCACCTTGATGTAAAGAGGAAATCTGCTACTAAAATCCTTATGAAGTCTTTAGTGTACAGGGTACTCTCATTTTTTCTTTATTTTAAAAATAAAATCTTACTTATTGACGACAGCTTCACCTGAAAATTGTTTAGTCAAAAACAGTGTTGGATGGTTACAGAGTCTCCATTATGGAAATCTGAATAAAGAGAGAGAAAGGGAGAGAGAAGAAAAGAAATTTAATGTGAGTTTAGTTATTATTCATTTTATTCTTGAGATATGGCTTGAAATCATGATACTTTGATTCATTTTTTAAAAAGGTGAAATAAATGATACACTGAATGATCAAGTTTCAGGAATCACAAATATACACCTACAGGATAAATGCTCAAAAACTATGAGAATGGATACCTGTGACGACATCATCAAGCAAAAAGCTGGGCTGGATGAAGCACAGTCCAGAATCAAGATTACTGGGAGAAATATTAATAACCTCAGATATGCAGATAACACCATCTTTATGGCAGAAAGCAAAGAGATACTAAAGAGCCTCTTGATGAAGTTGAAAGGGGAGAGTGAAGAAGCTGACTTAAAACTTAATATTCAAAAAACTAAGATCTCAGCATCAGGTCCCATCACTTTATGGCAAATAGATGTGGAAACAATGGAAACACTGACAGACTTCCTTTTCTTGGGCTCCAAAATCACTGTGGACAGTGACTGCAGCCATGAAATTAAAAGACACTTGCTCCTTAGAAGAAAAGCAATGACAAGCACAGACAGTGTATTAAAAAGCAGAGACATTACTTCACCGACAAAGGTCTGTATTGTCATAGCTATGGTGTTTGTGGTTGTCATGTATTGATGTCAGAGCTGGACAATAAAAAAGGCTGAGCACTGAAGAACTGATGCCTTTGACTTGTGGTGCTGGAAAAGACTCTTGAGAGTCCTTGGATTGCAAGGAGATCAAACTATTCAATACTAAAGGAAATCAACTCTGAATATTAGCTGGAAGAACTGATGCTGAAGCTAAAGCTCCAATACTTTGGCCACCTGATGTGAAGAGCTGATTCACTGGAAAAGACCTTGATGCTGGGAAAGACTGAAGGCAGGAGGAGAAGGGGATGACAAAGGATGAGATGGTTGGATATCATCATTGAATCAATGGACATGAGTTTGAGCAAACTCCGGGAAATAGTGAAGGACAGAGAATTCTGGCATGCTGCAGTGCATGGGGTCACAAAGAGTAGGACACAAATGAATGACTGAACAACAACAAAAGAGTAGTTTCCAGCAACCAATGTACAGACAAATTCAAAGAGCATCCAAGCAAATAGAAGCAATCAAAGTGTTGCAGCTATCACTAACATGGCTTTGGTAATTAAAAAGACATTAATGTCAAAGATAACTTGTAAAGAGGTAAATAAACTTGTTTCATAAATATGAAAGAGGAAAAAAGTAACACTGTGTTTGTCAGTAAAGATATAATTTTTGTAATTTGTGAATCTTAAAGTCTCCCTCCATGTGAATAGCCCTAAAAAGCTGATAAACTTAAATTGTCTCTTAAAAAATCGTGTTTGGATTTTCTCAGTAGAACATAAAGGTAAACTGCCTTCTTGAGATTCAAAGTTTAGTGTTCTGTTATAAATCCATAACTATTTTTACTTTTGATGGGTATTCAGAGAATTATAGTTGACTATATATTCACAGATCTCTTGCTTTCTCCTACCTACCCAACCAAGATTATGAATTTTTTGAAATCAGAGGCCATCTTTGACATATCAGTATATAACGTAGTGCCTGAGGAAAAAACATGTTCCCTGAATGATAGAATAGTAATATTCAAGCTATTTCAAAAGATACATAATTCAAATAAATCAAGTCCCATTAAAAATATATCATTAAATGACATAGAATCTGGGGCAATGAATGTTAGACTTTGAAAAAGAAAAGTAGTCTCTAATAAAATTTGACCATGGCATTTTCTTCTAAATAAATAAAGCCCTAGATCAATAGTACACTAAAGTCTAGAACCTGTGGTCCAGTTTAAAATGGCATCTTTAGGATCTCCAGGTCCAGAAAGTAGATCTTTACTCAACGGTAAAGAATCTGCCTGCAATGTGGGAGACCTGGGTTTGATCCCTGCGTTGGGAATATCCTCTGGAGAAGGGAACAGCTACCCACTCCAGTATTCTTACCTGCAGAATTCCATGGACAGAGGAGCCTGGCAGGCTACAGTCCATGGGGTTGCAAAGAGTTGGACACGACTGAGCCACTTTAATTTTCCAATAACAAGCAATCATCTTACTGCTCAATGATAATAAAAAGTTCTGATTAAAGATGATACAATGCTTGACCTGTCAAATTAGAGAAGATTCATAGTGATATTATATAATCCTGGCAAGGGTACTCTTCATGATTGGCATTTTCTTTCCTTCTAGTAGCTGTATAAATTTGCACAGAGATTTTGGAAAGCAATTTGGCAGTATATGTTAACTTTTAAAATCTTTATCTATTTTGACTCACAAATTCCAATTTTAGGAAAAATACACTAAATTAGTATTTAGAGATATGGTACAAACTGGCTCTACATTTGTATTATACCTATAGTTGCAAAACTTGATTTCATGTCCAAATACAGTAGAATATGTAAACACACTCCAGTAAATCTATTTGAATATTGTACAGATATTAAAAATATGTTTTTAGAGAATATTTAAACATGTAAATTTTTCATTGCATAATGTGAAGTGAAAATAACCAGGGTATAAGCCTAAGAATGGCGTGAATGCTCAAAATTTCTACTACAAACACTAGTTCAGGAAAGAGTGAAGAAACAATTTAAGTAGTTTTGTGATGTCATCTTTGCCAGATACAACTCCAATTTTTAAAGATAGAGTTCATAATTTTTATTCAACTTATCCCTTAAATGCAATAGCAGCAAGCCACAAATTTAACTCACACAGTTACTCAGATGTTCACAGAAAATATAACAATTTTATTTTTTGTCAATAACTAATCTAGCCTTCCTTCCAATCTCCCATCTCACTAGTTAGCAGGGGAGATAATTAAGTGTCTCATCTGTAGCCAATGATTTAAACAAGTCTTTATTATTGTTTTTGACTTTTAAGAATAAATATTTCCTTCTTTATTTCCTTTTTTTATTTAAGTATAGCTGATTTACAGTGTTATGTTAGTTTCAGCTGTGCAGCATTAGTGATTCAGCTGTGTGTGTGTGTGTGTGTGTATGGTTTTATATATATATATATACATATATATGTATTCTTTTTTAGAGTCTTTTCCATTATAAACTATTTTAAAGTATTGAGAATAGTTCCTTACGCTATACAGTAAGCCCTTGCTGGTTATCTATTTTATACATAATAGTGTGTATCTGTTAATTCCAACGTCCTAATTTATCCCTCTCCCCACCCTCCTTACCCCTTTGGGGAACATATATTTGTTTTTGTTGTTTTAGCCTTGCTGCCTAGTAGGATCCTGCTGTCTTGTAGGTCAGTTACCTGACCAGGCATTGAACCCAGGCCATGGAAGTGAAAGTCCAGAATCCTAACCACTAGGCCACCCGGAAATTCCCCATAAGTTTGTTTTCTATTAAACAAGCCTTTAGACAGTGTCTCAGATGAGTATCGTTTTGTCTATTTCTTCCCTGAAATGACACTTAGGTGATTAGAAGGAGAGAAATACTTAGGTGGGTTTGAAGCACAAAGCAGGAGCATCCGCTTCCCAAAGTCCCCATGCTCTTCTCTGGTGCATGTTGGCTACAGGATCTGCTCTTCGCAAGGACAAATGGCAGCTGCTCACAGGGGCCAGTCTGCTCTAATGCCATTTGTTGTTGAACTCTGTGACTCTACAACTGTGTTTTTGTTTTTCTTGGCTTGAATGTCTTCCCTAGTCCTCCTTAGCTCTTTAGGCTTCACGTTGGCTCCAGGTAGCACAATAGATCCCCTTAGGTCAAGTATCGTTCCCATTTTTATCCTGGTCTTGGCAATCCTTGTACCCATTTGTATAGACATACTCTACTCCATTATCTTATATTTGACAAACCACCCAAATGGAGCTATTTCTGGATCCTGTATATGACATGTAGTCATATATTACAGTAGATTAGGAGGACTAATTTCAGTGCTTTCATCTTTTTGGCCTCAGTCATGCACAAAATTTATTTTAATGTGCTGCATCTCAGGTTGATATTGCCCCTGGACCATCAAACAGTAGAAGGGCTTTTCTTTTACTTGTTTACAGTTTATCTTTTTCACTTCTGATTCCACCTTGCTGTAACCATCTTCAAATCCAGCTTGCTGCTGATATGCTAATAAGGATGCTTAAAGGAAATTTAAAGCAACTGTGGTAAAAGTCAGAAGCAGTGGCTTCTGATGATGGTGGTGTTTGGAAAATTGTAGAAAGGAAATTTTTAATATGTATATTACATAGTTTGACCAGGTGATTGTTACAGAGTCCATATGTTTGTCAATGAGCAAACTGTATTCGTAAGTGTTATACCATAATAAAAAATACATAGAAGAAAAAGAAAATTAAAAATTATAAGGAAGGGACTTTCTTCACCATCCAGTGGTGAAGAATCTGTGCTTCTACTGCAGGGGGCATGGGTTTGATCCCTGGTTTGGAGCTAAGATCCTGCATGTCGAATGGTGTGGCCAAAAAAAAAAAAAAGAAAAGAAAAAAATCCTAAGGAGAACATTATCTTTCCTTATATTCAGTTCAGTTTAGTTCAGTCACTCAGTCGGGTCCGACTCTTTGTGACCTCATGGGCTGTTTATATTACTATCTTGCCAAATACTTATAGATATGCATGTTGGAGGCTGAGCTATACCTCTCATGGACTTTTTAAACAATTTAAAACATTTTTCTTTTGGTAAATATACATAACACAAAATTTGCTATTTTAACCATTTTTAAGTGTATAGTATAGTGGCATTAATTATATTTATGATGTTATATGACCATCATCATTGTCTATTTTCAAAATTTTCCATCACTGCAAACAGAATCTCTGTATACCTTAAATGATAACTTTCCATTCCTTTCTCTCTTCAGTTCCTGGTAAACTCTAATCTACTTTCTGTCACTATGAATTTGCTTATTTTATATATTTTATGCAAGCAAAATCATGCAATATTTGTCCTCTTATCTGTTTTTATTCCCTCACTATAATGTTTTCACATTTCATTCATGCTGTAGCAAATAGCATATTTTCTTCTCTTTTCAACGGACTTTACTTTTTTAGAGCAGGTTTAGGTTTGCAACAAAATTGAATGGAAAGTAGAGATTTTCCATACACCCACTGCCCTGACGCATGCGCAGCCTCCCCGTTATCACTATCCCACAACAGTGATAAATTTGTTATAATTCATGAGCCCACGTTAACATGTCATTATCACCCAAAGCCCATAGTTCATGTTATGCTTCACTCTTGGTAGTACACATTCTTTGGGTTTGGACAAATGTGAAATAACATATATTCACAATTATAATAATGTTGACTTAAAAAACAAAGATGGACTTATTGGGGATCAGCAGAGAATTGCAATTCATGGTCTGCAACCAGGTGGCAAGTTCCCCCATGACAAGGGAGTAACAACTTTTAGAGACACAAAGAAGTGGGGAAAGAGCTAGTAAAGAGAGCCCATGGCTTTCATTGGCCAAGCCCTTGCAAGGAAAGAACAGGAGTCTTTATTCTTCCTGTTGGGATCTGCTATACTTGCAGGGCATGCCATCTCTTCTTCTGGACTCTCAACTCTATTTAATTGAGGTTTCTGTTTATTAAATTTTTTATAGTATCATACAGAATAGTTTCACTGTTATAAAATCTTCTGTCCAACTATCCATCTCCCCCTCCTCTCTAACCCATTACAAACACTGAATTCTTTACTGTCTATTGTTTTTGTTTTTCCCAGAGTGTTGTATGGTTGTTTGCAGCCTTTTCAGATTGACTTCTTCCACTGAGTAACACTCATCTGTGTTTTCTCCATGTGCTTTCATGGCTTGACAGTTCATTTCTTTTAAGCTTTAGTAATATTCCACTGTCAGGATTATGATAGATATATACAAAATAAATACACAATAGGTATATACAGTAAACACATCCACTCACCTATGGAAAGACATCTTGGATGCTTCCAAGTATTGACAATTATGAATATAACTGCTAGAAACATCCATTTGATAGTTTTTCTTTGAACATACATTCTCAATTTACTTGGGTAATACTGATGCTGAAAGTTCAATCACTGTGTGTGCATGCTCAGTTGTGCAGCTGTGTCTGACTCTTTGCGATTCTATGAACTGTAACCCACCAGTCTCCTCTGTCCATGGGATTCTCCAGGCAAGAATACCGGAGTGGGTTATCATGTCCACCTCCAGGGGATCTTCCCAACCCAGGGATCGAACCCACATATCTTTTGCATCTTCTGCATTGGCAGGTGGGTTATTTTACCACTAGCACCACCTGGGAAGCCCTACTGCGCACTGATGTTGAGTTGAATCTCAGAGACAGAGTTTTGGGTGATGTAGAAAAGAATAGCTTTATTGCTTTACCAGGAAAAGGGGGACAGATTGGATTCCTGCCCTTGAAACCTAAGTGTCTCAACTGGGAGGATTGGATGAGGAATTTTACAGCAAAGATTCAAAGGTGGGGTTGCCAAAGATTAGGGTGTATGCAGGGCCTGTACTCCTTTAATTTGGTCTCAGGTAATCTCTTGATGAACTTCTCTGGTTCCTTTAATGTAGCCTCAGGTGGTCTTTCTCTGGTGTGAAGAATGGTGACATCCTAAAGAGTTTAAAGAAGGCTGAGCACTGAAGAATTGATGCTTTTGAACTGCGGTGTTGGAAAAGACTCTTGAGAGTTCCTTGGACTTTAAGGAGATCACACCAGTCAATCCTAAAGGAACTCAACCCTGAATATTTATTAAAAGGACTGATGCTGAAGTTGAAGCTCCAATACTTTGGCCACCTGATAAGAAGAGACGACTTATTAGAAAAGACCCTGATGCTGATGCTGGGAAAAATTGAAGGCAGGAGAAGGGGACAACAGAGGATGAGATGATTGGATGGTATTACTGATTCAATGGACATGAGTTTGAGCAAACTCTGGGAGATGATGAAGGATAAGGAAGCCTGGCATGCTGCAGTCACATAAAGTTGCAGAGTTGGACATGACTGAGTGACTGAACAACAACGAAGAGTTTAAAGACATTGTTATGTGCATAGATTGAGATGGAACCCAAGGCTGCACTATTGTTTCTTGGCTGCCCCTTCCTTGTCTTTGCACCCCTTCCCTTCTCAAAATAATAACTGTTAGAATCTGCCCTTTGGAACTCAAAGAAAGTCATGGAAGCTAGAATCAAGAAATGGGGGACAGAAAGGCTTCCATGTCCAGGAGCCCCAGAGGGTTCTTCTCAGTTTCAATACCAAGAAGTGTGATGCCTGGATTGCATTGTAAGAAAATGTTTAGTTTTGTAAGAAAATGCTAAGCTATCTTCTAAAATGGCTTTACTATTTTGCACTCCTACCTGCAATTAATGAGAGACTCTGTTGTTCCACATTTGCCTGCATTCATCATTGTCAGTGCTTTGGATTTTGGCCATTCTAATAGATATGAAGTGGTATCTCATTATTATTTTAATTTGTAATTCTCTAATGACAAATGATGTTGAATGTCTTTTCACATTCAACTTACAGTTTGTATAGTTTGTACTATACAGTCCACGGAATTCTCCAGGCCAGAATACTGGAGTGGGTAGCCTTCCCCTTTTCCAGGGGACCTTCTCAACCCAGGGATCAGACCCAGGTTTCCCACATTGCAGGCAGATTCTTTACCAGCTGAGCCACAAGGGAAGTCCAAGAATACCGGAGTGGGTAGCCTATCCCCAGGGGATTCCTACCCAGGAATCAAATCGGGGTCTCCAGCATTGCAGGTGGATTCTTTACCAACTGAGCTATCAGGGAAAACCTTTACTTACTTAATTCCTAAAATTTCTACAGTGAGCCTATAATACTTATATAGTGAGGAAAATAAAAACAATAACAATTGTTTGGCAAATGCAATTTCACCTAACTTTCACCCAAAATAGAATGATAGGAAAATTAAAAAAAAACAAAAACAAAAAACAAAAACCCACAACCCTGAAAACTAGGGTTTAACTAGAAATTACTGCCAATTTATTTTCAGAATATTGGAGAAATTTCCTTTTGATTTATGATAGATATAAGGAGAATGGGATTAGAATGGAAATTGGCTCTCCCAGTTCATAGCACCGAAATCAAAGAAAACTGCAATTCAAATTTGTTCTGCTCTCACAAGGAGTTATATTATGAGTAATAACTCAAAATAATGCTCAAAATTCTCCAAGCCAGGCTTCAACAGTACGTGAACCGTGAACTTCCAGATGTTCAAGCTGGACTTAGAAAAGGCAGAGGAACTAGAGATCAAATTGCCGACATCTGTTGGATCATTGAAAGCAAGAGAGTTCCAGAGAAACATCTACTTCTGCTTTATTGACTACACCAAAACCTTTGACTGTGTGGATCACTACAAACTGAGATGGGAATACCAGACCACCTTACCTGCCTCCTGAGAAATCTGTATGCAGGCCAGGAAGCAACAGTTAGAACTGGACATGGAACAACAGAATGGTTCCAAATAAGAAAAGGAGTACGTCAAGGCTGTATATTGTCACCCTGCTCATTTAACTTCTATGCAGAGTACATTATGCGAAATGCCAGGCTGGATGAAGCAAAAATCAGAATTAAGATTGCCAGAAGAAATATCAATAACCTCAGATATGCAGATGATACCACCCTTATGGCAGAAAGCAAAGAAGAACTAAAGAGCCTCTTGATGAAAGTGAAGGAGGAGAGTGAAAAAGTTGGCTTAAAACTCAACATTCAGAAAACTAAAATCATGGCTTCTGGTCCCATAACTCCATGGCAAATAGATGGGGAAACAGTGGAAATAGTGAGAAACTTTATTTTCTTGGGCTCCATAATCACTGCAAATGGTGACTGCAGTCATGAATTTAAAAGACGCTTACTCCTTGGAAGAAAAGTTATGACCAACCTAGATAGCGTGTTGAAAAGCAGAGACATTACTTTGCCAACAAAGGTCCGTCTAGCTAAGGCTATGGTTTTTCCAGTAGTCATGTATGGATGTGAAAGTTGGACTGTGAAGAAGGCTGAGGGCTGAAGAATTGATGCTTTTGAACTGTGGTGTTCAAGAAGACTTTTGAGAGTCCCTTGGACTGCAAGGATATCCAACCAGTCAATCCTAAAGGAAATCAGTCCTGAATATTCACTGGAAGGACTGATGCTGAAGTTGAAACTCCAATACTTTGGCCACCTGGTTCAAAGAACTGACTCACTGAAAAAAAAAGACCCTGATGGTGTGAAATATTGAAGGCAGGAGGAGAAGGGGATGACAGAGGATGAGATGGTTTGATGGCATCACCAACTTGATGGAAATGAGTTTGAGTAAGCTCTAGGAGTTGGTGATGGACAGGGAGGCCTGGCATGCTGCAGTCCATGGGTCGCAAAGAGTGGAACATGGCTGAGTGATTGAACTAATAACTCAAGCAAAGTTTGTTTTCTTCTATGTACTCAGTTATTCCAATTCTTTCAAATTACTTTCAAATTATGAAATGAGTGTTTTGAGAGCATCACACATCTGCTCAGGATTAAGTCCATGTACCGTGTCAGATCTACTACCCACATCGACTAGGGTGGCGTGTGCTCGATACTGCTCCTACTTTCTGTGTCTCTACAGTCAGCTTATCTCCCCATTTCCTGGAATTGCAGTTGCAGATACTAAGTCTGCCTTATACTTTGCCATCCAGTTGCCACAGCACTTTGGAATAGCCTTGGGGTTTGATGTTGCTCAATACCACTGATCCAGCAAAAATGGCCCTAGAGTGTTGAAGCTGTGAGGGAGTCTGTGATAGAATTGTCATGTTTGTATATTGAATTTATTAATTTTAATATTTATTTAACTAGTTTTGACTAAGCCCCTGAGGTGAACAATTAAGGTAATATTGATGTGAACATCTTAGTTCCAGTTTATGCCTATGTGAAATTTATGTGTTTTAGAAGAGAGAGAAGTCGACTGGAGAAGCTTACAGCAGTAAATAACCTAAGCTGTGTGGCTGGAGAAGGGTTTCCTGTAAGCAAAGAGGAGTAATCAAACCTCGACCCAAAGAGGAGGTTGTGGGTTCCTCTAATCTACAGCCAGTTGGTCACAAGTGTAGGTAACAACCTTCACTTGTGATTGGCATCTGAATTCCAAGATGAGGGGATGGGGCAAATTGTTGCAACCTTCAGTCTATAGTCAGTTGGTCAGAAGCACAGGTGATAGTCTGGGTTGGTGACTAATCTCCGAAGTGGTAGGGAGGGTAGTCTTATAGGAATGAATCCCTAATCAGTGGAATCTGAAGAAAAGGCAGAGGGAGGGGAGCAAATATACTTTAGTAAGGCTTTTACTTTGACCAATACTTTGGCCACTTGATGCAAAAAGCTGACTCATTGGAAAAGACCCTGATGCTGGGAAAGATTGAGGGCAGGAGGAGAAGGGGATGGCAGAGGATGAGATGGTTGGGTGGCATCACTGACCCAATGGACATGAATTTGAGCAAACTCCCTGAGATAGTGAAGGACATGGAAGCCTGTTGCGCTGCAGTCCATGGGGTCACAAAGAGTCAGACATGACTTAGTGACTGAACAACAAGTCTTTTATTATCACTTTGCTGCTAGACGTACACAGCAATGGTTAAAATCAGTTGGCATGTAGTATCAATCTGTGGTTCAGAATAAATGTCCATTACCTAAATTTTTATTAATTATACAAACATTTAGTTCCTCATGATTATTCTCAATTCAGGTAGAATTGTAACGAACACAAATTATGGCCATGTTTCCTTTACTACTTGAGGGCTGAGATACTGAGGGACTCACAGTGGTAATTCTCTCTTTCCCATTCCTACCCTTGAATTAGATGTATTTTGACATGTAATCAGGAGTTTCTATTCATAGAAACAAATGGGGAGATAGTAAAGGGATGCTGGTAGGGAGGTGGTTTTTCTGTGTGTGTGTGTGTGTGTGTGTGTGTGTGTGTGTGTGTGTGTATGAGAGAGAGAGAAAGGAAAGGAAGAAAGAGAGGGAAGAAATAGAGACATCTATTGGGCCCATTTGATTCTGGAAAATAGTGTTCTGTATATAATATATCAAGGATAAGTGTAAGAGCAGCTGCTTACTTGCATGTATTACCCCTTCTGGTAAAAGCACCTGGTTTCCCTTGGGACCCAAAGTAATTCATTCTCAGTCCAAGAATTTTGATGTGTCTTACCTTAAGTGCATACATTTCCAGCCAATCGAAGTACTACATCTCTTTGCCATAGTAATTGTTTCAGAGATGGGTACAAAACTTAAGCCAAAGCAATCAGAGCCTGAGACTTAATTCTAAGATATTTGTTGGGGTTAACAGGAGGAAGCATTCTTTTTATTTTACTGAACATGCTGAGAAGCAGAATATAAAGCTAGAGCTGATGGCAACTATTTTGTCACCATGAGAAAGAGGCTGCTTGAGAATAGAGCCACTGCATAAGAAAGTGAAGTTGAGACAGTGCTGGAGAGCAGACTTGATGATGAAATTTAAACCTTTGGCTCTCTCTCTGTCTGTAGGCTTATGGAAACAAATTTCTTTAGTGTTTTCAATATATTCCCTAAATGTTGACTTTTATTTCATGAGTAGAAAAAATATACATTACAGAAAATATACATTCCTGAGTTCTGTCATATGTCAGTGGTGAAACATGCCTTATTTCAGCTTGACAATGATTAGGAGCTCATTTTATGGAAAAGTAACAGAGAAAATAATTCATGGATATATTACTTTATACCATGGCTTTATGCATCTAAAGAGTCTCCAGAAACCAATATTTTCTACAGGTAGCAATCTAAAGATATAAGAATAAAAGTAAAACTTCTACTACCATTTTTCTCAGCACATTTTATCATTAATGAACTATCTCAGTATAGGACTTGCTGTGTGATTCGAGATAGAAAAAATGCAAGTCAATGAGAAATTACCTTAAACTGTCTTATAGTTTCATGTGATAATCCTATTCACACATGAGTCACTCTCCCTTTTTCTTTAGGTCTCCATTCAAACCTTAGCTGAAATAAGGTCTTTCCTCACACATTTCCATCCACATTCATCCATCTACCTCTGTTTTGATTTATTCCTTGGTATGTATTATCATCTAGAATAATAAGTAATTATACTTCATTGTTTTTCTTCCTAATAGTAAGTTTCATAAAATCAGAAGATTTTGTTTTATTTTGTTTTCTCTATTCACAATGCCTTAATAATGCCAGGCATATAATAGATGAAAAATAACTATGTGTTGAGTGAATGAGTAAACAAATATTGGAGTTAGTAAAGAAACTTCCCAGGACTCTTCAACTGTGCCTACTTTACTTTTTATTATCCCTGGCCTATAGTTGTCATAAAGTATGTATTTATTTAATAATAAATATAGTTTTTGCTAAAACATCTTCCCAGTCTCCTCTTTGAGTCTTCTTTGGTAATAAGAGTCCATGCAGTCCAAAAAGTTCAAGGACACTACTTTAAACTGATCTGTAGCTCTTGAGTCAATTTCCACTAGATTTCATCTTCATCTTAGTCCTTTTGTTAGCGTGATGAATACATACATGACTCTGTTGTCCTTTGTGGGCTCTGTCTCCTGAAGAAACTACTACTAGAGAATCAACCACTTGGCTATCTATGAGGTCATGTGTTAGGTTTGAGTCAAACTTTTCTAGCCATCTTCAATACCCACATCTGGCTGGTTACATTGCCCTCTTCAGTGTTCCTTCAACCCTAACAATGAACTGTCCAAGTACTAAACTTCTCATAATATAGCTTATGCCAAATATAAGTTTGTCTCTTTGGTCTAGGGAAGTAGTTTATATGTGTCCTTACTGCTACTGCTACTGCTACTGCTACTGCTAAGTCACTTCAGTCGTTTCTGACTCTGTGCGACCCCATAGACAGCAGCCCACCAGGCTCTGCTGCCCCTGTGATTCTCCAGGCAAGAACACTGGAGTGGGTTGCCATTTCCTTCTCCAATGCATGAGAGTGAAAAGTGAAAGTGAAGTCGCTCAGTCGTGTCTGACTCTTCGCGACCCCATGGACTGCAGCCTACCAGGCTTCTCTGTCCATGGGATTTTCCAGGCAAGAGTACTGGAGTGGGGTGCCATTGCCTTACCAATACGCTAATAAAATGTGTGCTTGCAAGTGTACAGCTCTTTGAGTCTCACATATAGCATTTGGGTCATCATGTCTCCATATCATTTGTTCTGCCCTTTGTTTGTAATGTCTTCTAGTGTGTGAAAGGAGAATTGTGAGAGACAAAGCTGATGCCCATTCCAATGACCATCTTCATGAAAGATGGTTATCATAACAACTGTGAACAATTGTCTTCTTCAGGAAAAGGAAATTTTGAGTAAGTAGAAGAAAGGACAACCATTTCTGGACTGCATGGGCTCTTATACTCAAAGACTCAAAGAGGAGACTGGGAAGATGGTTTAGCAAATACTGTATTTATTATTAAATAAATACATATTTTATGACAACTATAGGCCAGGGAGGAGAAGGCAATGGCACCCCACTCCAGTACTCTTGCCCAGAATATCCCATGGATGGGGAAGCCTGGTAGGCTGCAGTCCATGGGGTCGCAAACAGTCGGACACGACTGAGGAAATTCACTTTCACTTTTCGCTTTCATGCATTGGAGAAGGAAATGGCAACCCACTCCAGTGTTCTTGCCTGGAGAATCCCAGGGACGGGGGAGCCTCGTGGGCTGCCGTCTCTGGGGTCACACAGAGTCGGACACGACTGAAGTGACTTAGCAGCAGCAGCAGCATAGGCCAGGGAATAATAAAAAATAAAAAAACTCAATAGTAGATAACAGATATCTGTGAATTTATATTCTAGAATGACTCACAAGATGGTGGTGAGAGAGTTAAAATGAAGAATAAAGAGGTTACCAAAAAAAACCCAGCAACTGAAGATAGTAAGAGGACAGAGAGTGATGGGATTGGGATAGATGTCTCTTTTAGATAGTGTGATCCAGGACAACCTCTCTGATAATCTGATGATAATTTTGTAGAACTATGAAGGTAGTGAGGAGGAGTAACCAAACAAATAAGTACTGAAAGGAAGAGAGTATAGATCTAGGAACTCAAACGTTTAGAGGTCTGGTAGATAAGGGCAAGCAATGAAAGAGACCAAAAAAGAGTGGCCAGTAAGGTAAGAAGTAAACCAAGAAAGAGGTAAGACAAACAGAAGCCAAACACAGAAAGTATTTCAAGAAAGTGAGATTGTGTCATGTTAAATATAGTTTACACAAAATGAGGGTTGAAATTTGACCATTGAATTTACTATTGTGGAGGTCATTTCCTCTGATAAGAACATTTTTCATGAAGGTATAAAGTTAGAAACTCATGTACACCCATGGAGGATTCAAGTCAATATATGGCAAAAACAATACAGTATTGTAAAGTAAAAAAAAAATAAAAAAAAAAAGAAACTGGGATTGGGACAGTTTCAAAACAGAATGAAAAAAGGGGAATTGCAGACTGACTGATGATTACTATTAACAATTCTCTTAATTTGCTGCAAAGGACCTGAGTACCTGAAATGGCATGTGGGGTTCAGGAACTTAGTTTTAGGATGGGAAATACACACACACACACACACACACACACACACAAGCATCTGTTCACTAAAGGGGCACACAACCCGAAGGAAAGAAAAATGTATTCTGTTGTGTTGTGCTTAAGAAGCTTTAAAAAAAAAAATCCTGACAACACCAAATGTTGGCAAGAATGTGGAGCAACAGGAACTCTCATTCATTACTGATGGGAGTGTAAAGCAGTATAGACACTTTGAAAGATAGTTTGGCAGTTTCTTGCAAAAGGAAACATAGTCTTACCATGATCCAGCAGTCATGCTCTGTGGTATTTACCCAAATGAGTTGAAAACTTACGTTCACACAAAAACTTGCACACAGATATTTATAACAGTTTCACTTATAATTGACAAAACCATGTGGTCTGTCTAGTCAAGGCTATGGTTTTTCCAGTAGTCATGTATGGATGTGAGAGTTGGACTGTGAAGAAGGCTGAGCACTGAAGAATTGATGCTTTTGAAGTGTGGTGTTGGAGAAGACTCTTGAGAGTCCCTTGGACTGCAAGGAGATCCAACCAGTCCATTCTGAAGGAGATCAACCCTGGGATTTCTTTGGAAGGAATGATGCTAAAGCTGAAACTCCAGTACTTTGGCCACCTCATGCGAAGTGTTGACTCATTGGAAAAGACTCTGATGCTGGGAGGGATTGGGGGCAGGAGGAGAAGGGGATGACAGAGGATGAGATGGCCGGATGGTATCACCTACTCGATGGACATGAGTTTGAGTGAACTCCGGGAAATAATGAAGGACAGAGAATCCTGGCATGCTGCAGTGCATGGGGTCACAAAGAGTCGGACACAACTGAGTGACTGAAATGAACTGAACTGAACTGAACTGAACTGAAGCAATCAAGACATCTCTAGGTAGGTGAATGGATAAGTAAACTGGTACATTCAGACAATAGAATTCAGTTCTAAAATGAAATAAGCTAACAAGTCAAAAAAAGACATAGAGGAATCTTAAATACATATTGCTAAGTAAAAGCAATCTGTCTGAAAAGGCTACTGATTTTACAATCCCAACTGTAAGATGTTCTGGAAAAAAAGGCAAAATAATGGATTCAGTAAAAAAGTTCAGTGGTTGCCAGAGTTTAGGGGTGAGGGAGTGAAGAAAAGGCCAAGCACAGAAGAGTTTTAGGGAAGTGAAATTATTCTCTAGGATACTGTAATGATGGATAGATGTCATGAAATATGTTCAAACACATAGAAAGTACAATGCCAACAGTGAACCACAATGTAACTCAGACTATACGTAATAATGACGTGGTAGTGTAGGTTTAACAGTTATAAAAAGTGTACCACTCTAGGTGGGGTGTGTTGATAGTGGGGAAGTTGTGCATGGGGGGAACAGGAGTGTGTGGAGATTGTGTGTGTGTGTGTGCTTAGTCACTCAGTTATGTCTGACCCTTTGCACCACCATGGACTGTAGCCTGCCAAGCTCCTCTGTTCATGGAATTCTTCAGGCAAGAATACTGGAGTGGGTTGCCATGCCCTCCTCCAGGGGATCTTTACAACCCAGGGATCAAACCCAGGTCTCCCACATTGCAGGTAGATTCTTTACCATCTGAGTCACCAGAGAACTTTCCTTCAAACATGCTGTTAACCTAAAACTACTCTAAAAATTAGTGTCCATTAAAGACACATATATCCCTTCCATGAAAGTATCTTCCTACTTGGCCTTCTATGTTATGTGCATATTATTAAATATTATCTATCGAAGTTAAAGCATAGCTATTTCAGAAGCTCTCAAATGATAGTAAGTGACCATAGAGAGGTAAAAGTATGGTATATAATATAATCACAAGCAGACAATTTTATGTGGATACGATCACATATATAGTCAATTACATAGGAAAAGTCTCAGTACCACCCCTCCTTTTTTTAGTCTATGTAAGTTGCTTGGATTCTTCCAGTTCCTTACACTGTTACTTATGTTTTGTTCACTGTGGCTAGATAACAGGATGCTCTTATAATTCCAGCCTCTTCCAGGTTCACTTTTTTTGCCCTTTTTCCTTTCCTTCAAAAGATTGGAAGGGCTCAGAAGGCATTTTGAGTGGGAATCCAAACTTCACACTGTACTAACTTACAAGTGGCTCAAAAAATCTGTTTTTCCCCCATGGCTTTATTATTATTATTTTCATTCAAAACAAAATTACCTTTCCCCTGACCACTGTATGAATATTTTCTATCGATTTTTTTAAGTCACAAGAATGGTACAAGGTATGAAATGAGAAAAGCTTGTCTTGCTGACTTGAAAGGCAATGGGTAGCAAAGGAAATCTACCCCTTCAAGGAAACCAAATAGACCTACTTTTTTTTTTTTTAACCCAAGAAACAAAGAAGAAAGAAATTTACCTCAGAAAATGTCTTATTTTAATTCTTTTTTAGATTTCCTCTCTACTTAAAGAGGAGAGAAAAAAAAAGAGTAAAAGAAGAAAGGCAATCATCTGATGAGAATTAAAGTTTTAAAAAAAATGATGATTAGGAAAAAAAATTAGTAAGGGCATCCAGGGGACATATAAAACAGCAAAGCTATAACAGCTTACCGTTAGCAAAGGATATAAAGGGAAGCACATTGAGAGATTAGAAGTGATTACAAAGTCGAAGCACACGGTTGGAAGAGTGGGCTCATACTTTTCAGGGATGGGAGAAAAAGCAGAATGTGTCAAGGTGAGGGCTGAGTTTCTTAATAGCTACGTTACCTCACTCATTGACAACAATTACAGGAGGAACAGGATGCTCAGGGCAATAAGAGTTAATGAGAAAAACATGTAACTGGGCAAAATTTGAATCCTACTTAGTTGAAAAAATATCTAAGTAACTTGGAAAGTATTCAAATTCGCAGAGTATGCGATATCCACTATAGAATACTAAGTTTTGAATAAGGTAAACCTAGCAGTTAGAATCATTACAACACCTACTAGAACATTACAGTTAACTTTTATAAACTTTTTCTTTTTAAATTATAAAGCCCTTCCAGGAGCCTTTTTAAAGTCTAGTAAAAAATAAAAAAAAAATTTCTTCATTTTTCAACTTTGTTCAGATCTTTTCATTCCCTGAATGATTCCATGGTCTAATCCTTCAGGAACCATTATTGACAATTTAGAATACTTCTAGACTTTTTTTTCTTTTGAAGTCTTAGACACAGACTGCAAATACACACACATATCAGATATAAATCTTCATTCATAAATGTAGGTGTAAAAGAAAAATAACTTACTTTCTATAATTGGATAAAATTATATAAGGTGCCCCAGTTAGGAACCTAATCTCTACTGGTGTTAAATTCCTCATCCCTTCATCTGGAGCTGTGTCATAGGTCTAGGGAACCTGTGTATTATCAAGATATCAAGAATGGACATAAGTGCTGTCATCTGAGCCAGCCTGTGTCCACAAAGAAGTCTTCATTTCAATGAGATCTTTCCCAGACAATCCCTCATTTTCATTTTCAAGTTCTCTCCACTTCTACCTGTTTTCTATGCCATATCACTTCTGGTTTGGGGTACACATCTCACCTAAATAAATGCAATGATCTCAGCCATTCTCCTTCTAACTTCCTTTTCCCTACAGCCTGTTTTATGCAATATTGAGGGCAATTGTTAAAGTAGGAGCTAAATCATGTGAATCCTCTGGTTAAATCCTTCCAAAAGATTCCTCCCTTCACCCTGAAAAGTGAAAGAAGTGAAAGTGAAGTCACTCAGTTGTATCCAACTCTTTGGGACCCTATGGACTGTAACCCACCAGGCTCCTCCATCCATGGGATTCTCCAGGCAAGAGTACTGGAGTGGGTTGCCATTTCACTCTCCAGGGAATCTTCCTGACCCAGGGATCGAACCCAGGTCTCCTGCATTGTAGGCAGACACTTTACCATCTGAGCCACCAGGGAAGTTCCCCACACCCTGACTGCAGCTAAATCTCTTGTGTGATCCACAAAGCCCTTGTGATCAGGTCTGTCTACCCACTTGGCTCACCCTCTTCCACTCTCCACTCGATTACACTGCTCCAGACACACTAGTCTCTTCTTGGTTCAGTGAACCCACCGGGTGAGCCTTCACCTTAAGGCCTTTCTACAATCTCTTAATTTTTTTCTGCTCACAATGCTTCTGACACAGATATCCTTAAAGCATTCATTCAAGAGTCACCTTTTTCACAGAGGTGCTCCATAGCTGCTAGACCTAAAAATTTGTTCTTCTATGGCTAATTCTTCATAGATCCCTTAGAAGTGATTTTTATTTTCTACTGTGCTTACTATATGTTTCCAACTCCAATATAAACTGTGAAGGCAAGTAATCTCATTCATTACTATATTCTAAGGCTTTAGTAATGTGCCTGAAATATGGAGGGATTCCCAGGTTTGGTTCGGTTCAGTTTAGTCACTCAGTTGTCCAACTCTCTGCAACCCCATGGACTGCAGGACTTCAGGCCTCCCTGTCCATTGCTCCCGGAGTTTACTCAAACTCATGCCCATTGAGTTGGTGATGCCATACAACCATCTCATCCTCTGTTGTCCCCTTCTCCTCCTGCCTTCAATCTTTGCCAGCATCACGGTCTTTTCAAATGAATCAGTTCTTCATATCAGGTGGTCAAATTATTGGAGCTTCACTTCAGCATCAGTCCTTCCAATGAATATTCAGGACTGATTTCCCTTAGGATGGACTGGTTGGATCTCCTTGCAGTCCAAGGGACTCTCAAGAGTCTTCTCCAACACCATAGTTCAAAAGCATCCTTTCTTCAGCACTCAGCTTTCTTATAGTCCAACTCTGACATCCATACATGACCACTGGAAAAACTATAGCCTTGACTAGATGGACCTTTGTTGGCAAAGTAATGTCTCTGCTTTTAATATGCTGTCTAGGTTGGTCATAACTTTTCTTCTGAGGAGCAAGCATCTTTTAATTTCATGGCTGCAGTTACCATCTGCAGTGACTTTGGAGCCCACAAAAATAAAGTTTCTCACTGTTTCCACTGTTTCCCCATCTCTTTGCTGTGAAGTGATGGGACCAGAAGCCATGATCTTATTTTCCTGAATGTTGAGTTTTAAGCCAACTTTTTCACTCTCCTCTTTCACTTTCATCAAGAGGCTCTTTAGTTCTCCATTTTCTGCCAGAAGAATGGTGTCATCTGCATATCTGAGGTTATTGATATTTCTCCTGGCAATCTTGATTCCAGCTTGTGCTTCTTCCAGCCCAGTGTTTCTCATGATGTACTCTGCATATAAGTTACATAAGCAGGGTGACAATATACAGCTTTGATGTACTCCTTTTCCTATTTGGAACCAGTCTGTTGTTCCATGTCCAGTTCTAACTGTGGCTTCCTAACCTGCATACAGATTTCTCAGGATGCAGGTCAGGTGGTATGGTATTCCCATCTCTTTCAGAATTTTCCACAGTTTACTGTGATCCACACAGTCAAAGGTTTTGACATAGTCAATAAAACGGAAGTATATGTTTTTCTGGAACTCTCTTGCTTTTTCAATGATCCAACGGATGTTGACAATTTGATCTGGTTCCTCTGCCTTTTCTAAATCCAAGTTGAACATCTGGAATTTAATGATTCATGTACTGTTGAAGCCTGGCTTGGAGAATTTTGAGCATTACCTAACTAGCATGTGAGATGAGTACAATTGTGCAGTAGTTTGAGCATTCTTTGGTATTGCCTTTCTTTGGGATGGGAATGAAAACTGACCTTTTCCAGTCCTGTGGCCACTGCTGAGTTTTCCAAATTTGCCCTCCAGGTGGCTCAGTGCTAGAGAATCTGCCAGCCTATGCAGGAGATGTAAGAGACTCAGTCAGGAAGATGCCCTGGAGGAGGAAATGGCAACCCACTCCAGTATTCTTGCCTGAAAAAGTCTGATGGACAGGAGCCTGGTGAGCTATAGTCCATGGGGTTGCAAAGCAACTATCATGCATTGGCATATGGAATGACTTCATTAATGCCCTTTAAAAGAACAAAGAATGGTGGGAAACTTATTACTGCTCTTACCCTATGCTGTGGTTCTAGAAAATGCTCCAAAGTTGTCTCAGATTTGTTTTGTTTGTTTTACTACATAGTTACTTTCTTTACTGTAGTATTTGCACTTGCTATATAAGTATTTTCATTACTTTCATACTCTATTGAGTGGAAGTCAGTTAAGATCTTGTTTTTAGTGGGAACTTCCCTGGAAATGACTAAACATCACTTCTATCCTAAGACTCGCTAAACATGTCTGATAATTACATCATTTTGAAAATGGTGCAAGCGTAGAGCACTATTTCAGGAGATGTTACCATTCAAATTCTCCTAACTTTCAATGCTTTCCCAATTCCTAGAATATTTTCAGAGAAGGGGGATGGTGAAAGTCTGAGTTCTTCTGGTCATGAGAGTGTAGGACTCAGGCTTTTCAAATTCAAAAGCCAAGACTGACTCATTTACTCAGAAAAACTTTGTTATATGGAGCATTTTGAATGAATGAAGAACCACAGTTTCCTGGCCACTATTAAGGGAAGAATCAAATAAGATTGATTGAAATGGCAAAAAAATGACAGAAACAACAAAACCTACCAGGTAATACATCAAAGCATTATTATATTTACTTAGTTAGGTCTGACTATATAGTATTTTAATATGACTGAAATTAAACCAATCCTCACTTGCTTTTTTTCCTCATTAGCAATGTGCCTTGAAAAGTGTTCTTTAATAGAATCAAAGAACTTTGCTTACTTTTTTGAACAGTACCATGGTACTTAGTCCTGGAGAAGGGCATGGCAACCCACTCCAGTATTCTTGCCTGGAGAATCCCATGGACAGAAGAACCTGGTGGGCTGCAGTTGATGGGTTTACAGAGAGTCAGACACAACTGAAGTGACTTGTCATGCAAGCATGGTACTTAGTATAATTGTACTAAATTTTTATTATAGCTGCAACATGAAAAAAAATGACATGTGAATGATGATAATTTGGGAAGGGCTTAATAAAGGGTCTATTTACAAGTCTAGCTGAAGTGTAAGGAAACCAGAAAAGCAACACAGAAATTTGAAGGGGAAAGGTGGCAGTTCCTGAAACTCAGGGAACCTGAGCTGAGGAATGACACTGGGAACACACAGTTTGAATTAACTCTCCTTCATTTCTTGGATCCCCAACCAGGATCCCCTTTGGTCAAATTCAATAAAAACCCATAGTGCAAAGAAGCTCATTGATTTAATCTATTCTGACCAGCCTCCTAGGGGAGAGAGAAAAATAAAGAAGAGGAGAAAAAGCAGATTATGATATATCCTTCTAGAAAAATAGCAATGAAACATACCATACATATATAAACCTTCACACTTATCTCTACACCATGATATTTTTGTATCTTGAAATCTTTCTATATGAGGATAAATAGACGTTCTCTTCCGATATCAACCTAATTGCAGCTGTACCATGAAATAGTCAATATAATTCATTCTTTGCAGATGTTTTAGATTGTTTCCAATCATTTGTTATTAACAAAAATGCTGCAATGCTTGTATATACATTTTCCACTCTTGTGAAAATCTATAGACTAAATTACCAGACCCAGGAATCGAACACGTGTCTCTTACATCACCCGCACTGGCAGATGGATTCTTTACCGCTAGTGCCACCTGGGAAGCCCATGTACGACTCTAAGCTGACATTTATTTAATCAATATTCATATCAATAAAGAGAAAACTGCTAGGACTCAAGAACCATTCCTTGACCCTTCTGCAATCCCCATGAAGGCTGACTGCCATCTCCATTTTTGTGATAGCTATTTATTTACAGTTACTGATAATTGCATTTATATATGTTTTAACTTCATATAAATGTAATCATAGTTTTGTTGTCTTTTTAAACGTTTCTTTTTACTCAGCTTGTGGGTGAGAATCTTCCATGTTGTACATTTAGTTTTGACTCAGTCACTTTTGTTGCATAGCATTTTCTGTGCCATAATTGATTTAGTCATCCCACTGTTTGTGGATATGTGGGCTTTTTACAGTTTTCTTTTTTCTGTTCTAAAACGTGTTAATGTGAATAATATTGCATATGTATCCAAAAGAACAGGGACCAAATTTTTTCCGAGTCATTTCTCTGGGAGAAGTATGCAGATTTTCAATTGATTATGTACTGACAAGCCATTTTTCTAAGACTTCTATAATTTGTGCTCTTCCATCAATGTTGATGTATTTCTATTGCTCTGTTCTCAGTGGTGCTTGATGATGTTAGATGTTGGCTTGTTCAGAGTTTAGCTAATTTTACTCCATAATATCGCTGCTCTGAAATCCTTTTTGCGTGGAAGTTAGCTTCCTCCCTAAATGAAAGATACTCATGAAAGTGGGTCAGGTATTGCTCTGTGTTGCACAGGTCCAACATGCCAAGGCACTTATTTCATGCTCTCAGGGTCCAGGAGGCAGCCTTAATGATCCTGCCATCACAGTACTAGTGGAGGCTGTTCCCAATCCCAGTGGGGTCAACTGGGACACCCTGGAGAGGGACATGGCCACTTACAAGCCCAGCCACTGGGGACATCCAATGCAGTGACAATTCTTAAAGTCAAATAAGTGGGGGGATAACAGACAATTAGAAACTGATCCAAGAAGAAAAAAGAAAGAAACTGAAACTTAAAACCTTGTGAGTTTCAAGAGTTGAGATATTTTTAAAGATTTTACGGAGCAGAAGGGAGAAAAATGTGCTGACTGGCTGTTGAGAGTATTTGATACTGGCTCTGAGCTACTACTGACTGCCACAGGGATAAGATAAGTTGCCAGCACGTCCAAGGACCCCCAAATGGATAACCTGTTAAAAGACCTCCAGAGCATTACCCCAAGGATTGACAGCTTCCTAGAGCTTATACCACCTTCCAAGGACAATTACACATTTACCACCCTGGAGGTTCAGTGAGTCAAAAGTAATAACCAGATACTTCTGGCTCTTTTGGACAAAAGAGGCCAAGTCATGGTACTTTCAGATAACTCCACTGAGTTCCCTCAGAGGAACCTCATACAGCTAACAAGGTAAAGCAGGTAAAAATTTAAAGGAAGTACAAATGAAGCCACAATATGTCTATTGGTACCATATTTCTAAAGCATATCTGATATGGGTCAATAAAATCTATATAATCCTGCTTGCTAAGCTGTTTGGTAAGGGTTTGTCCCCTTGTGCTCTCTATTATTGCACACCCTGCTCTCAGGTTGCAACTGTGTGGAAGATGGTGAGACCATAAAAAAATCAAGATGGTAGAGGGATCATTTATCTGGTGAGCAGATGTGAATGGCATCCTCTAATGTCAAAAGAGTGGGTGTTCACAGTCAGGATTAATGCGAGAATCTTTGGAGAAGATCACTAGTTGGTGTGTGGGGGTTGGAGACCTGAGGACCAGTGAATTAAGCAGTCCTACAGCCTGGGGTAAAACTTCTGCTCATTTAGGGGACCATCTACTGCTTCAAAGCTTGAGAAATGTGTCTTTGCATAAGCCATTGTGCCTCTCTATAAATCCAACTCCTTGGGGCAAGTAAACCAGATAGAAAGAAAGTCCACAAGAGTCCGTGTTCTAGAGCCCAAGATTGAATAGTTTGGGAGGTGAAATTGGTACTTTGATTTGAGTCTATAATGGCTGGTGGGCCAAAGGGGAGGAAGACATACCTGGTTAAGAGAAAGATTACATGATGGCCAACAGCATTACTGGAAGGAGCTACCAGCAGGAAACAGGAAAAGTATGATGGTGGTTGTATATACCTGTCAGCTCCAGGAGAGGATGGCAGTGGCCGCGTGAAAACATCGCTAATGGTTTCATGCTTGCCATTGCTAATAAGGTCTGTCTCCCTGCAGTACATGTCCTATATCCCCACGAGGGAGCCTTCCAGAATTTTGTTGAGGCACAAAGGAGGCAGTTATTTACTACCCCCTTTTAGTAAAGCTGGATGAGGGGATGCTGCATTCTACGCCCAGTCAGGGAGTACCATCCCTTCCCCCAGGACCTGATGTATCATGAGCCGACTCTGCTAGTGGGTACCGCAGATACCCGGATTGCCATCTCCACTCCTCCCCACAGCTTACTCATAATCCCTACTGTACATCACAACCCTGCCTCACACTCTGCGGTCCCTGATTTGTTCCCATGGCTCTTACCATCTTCCAGGGAGAAATGACTGAGAGGTATTCAGACAGTAGAGTCTTCATCAGAGACATCATCATTATTGCTTCGATTAAATGTGCTTTAAATTGGTTTTGAAAAACAATACCTGTGTCCTTTAACATACTCGTTACACAAGTGATTGCTATTCTTGACACTAAGTCATCACGGGATGAACCGTTAAGAGTTTAGCTAAACTCTTCCCCTTTGTGTGGCCAGGAAGCCAACAGGGCTCTTGAGCTTACAGTAGCCCCTGCCCTGAGCACATACCCGAGAAAACAGCCTGCAGAATCATAAATAAATATAAATTCCTGATGTGACACCATCACCCGCCCCAATCACTCTTGTGGTAAGCTCTCTCCCCTACCTCTCAGGGCTTTTCTTTGTGTGCCCCTTAGCTAGGACCCCTATGAAGCTTATCAAAATCTCACTCTATCTGGCTTGAATTCACCAAATTGGCCTCAGCCAGGAGCCCCAAAGTGCTCTCACAGACCCTAATGAAGGTGTGTGCCCCAGGTCCTATCTCTCTCTTTACACTCTGCCTTGACCTCACCATGTGGCCCCTTGAATTGTGTGGCTATCTATGCCATCTTCATAAATGTGAAATAATTTCTGCTATGACTTTACTAGACATTTCCTGGATTTCTAATAAGATTGAGTACTTACCTTTTCACATGTTTATGAAGCATTTGAATTTCTTCTTTATATATCTACTGGAATATTTTGCTGAATTTTTCAATGAGTTGTCTTTTTTCACAGACTTGTAGGTGCTAGTCTTGTATGTGTCTCAAATATTTTCTAATTGTAGCTTGCCTTTTACTCTCAATATGTATATAAAAAATCTTGATTTGGGACTTTTTGCATGTTCACTTTTTAAATTAAACATACAAATGCAGTGGTCATTAAGGTATTATTCCATATAATTTTCTAAAAGTTAACTAGTTTTGATTTTCATATTAGGACTATAATTTACCTGGTCTTGGTTTTTTTTAATGTATGGTAGGTGCAAGATTTCAATCTCGTTATTTTGCATACAGATATTCATTTTTGTTGGCAGTATTAATTGAAGAGTCCCCTCCTTCTTACTGATCTTGCAATTCATTGTCATAAATGAAGTTTCCATACATGTATAAGAGTTTTATAGTTGTTATTTAATTTCATGGCCCTAGTTCCAAATATTATACTGTTTTCATAACTAGTTCATATTATGCCCTGTCTTGATACATGCTGAAATATCTTTCATCTTTTCCTATTTCATCAACAGTATCTTACCCTTTGAACATCTGCATATATTTTAGAAATGCAAATGTGAATTGGGGAAAGCTGATATCTTTACAATATTTAATGTTTCAGTCTATGGTTATGGTATACATATTCATTCATTTAGCTTTTCTTAAATTTCATTCAATAAAATTTTATGATTTTATAACATTCTAAGAATGATGTAGTAATTGGAGAAGTCCAATGTCCTCACTGAGAACAATTTAAAAAGTGGTTGAAATAAATTAAAAACATTTTGAAGACATTGGAGTGCTACCAAGAAACCACAGATTAAGGGAACAAATTTTAAAAAAGAAAAACTGTGAGTTTGAGTTGAGCCAACGTTTTATGAGAAATCCAGGAAGACAGCTAATAAAAAATAACAAAGAAATGAGCAGTAGACAGTAAGTCTCATGAAACCAGAATGGTGGGAAATGCAGACACAAGACATGAGAAGTTGGAAACTTGATTCCAGTTATCGTGAAAGTTTACCTTAATACATTTATTATATTCTGAAGCTTAGCATACTAGGTGGATAAAATGCTAAGCCAAACACCTCTGAAACTCATAGTGGTATAGTGAGGGTTTTTTTGCACTCTTACAGGTAATGACAAATATTAAAGTCCTTCAGAACTTTAAAAATTAGTCTTCCACTGATTTCTGGCCTTTACAAGTCAAATGAGGACTTTTCATTAATTTGAATCATTGTCTCCCTGTGTACAAAGTGTGAGTTTTCTCCTGATGCTTTCAAGTGTATTCTTTATTATTGATGATCCATAGATTGATATGATATGCCCAGGCAATATTTAATTTGAGTTTTGTACTGACTCTGGATTTTATAGTAATTTTCAATAAGCATTGATATTTATATCTTCAATTCAGTCCCTCAGCCGTGTTCGACTCATGGCGACTCCATGGCCAGGCATCTTTGTCCATCACCAGCTCCTGAAGTTTGCTCAAACTCATGTCTATTGAGTCGATGATGCCATCCAACTATCTCATCCTGTCATCCACTTCTCCTGCCTTCAGTCTTTCCCAGCATCAGGGTCTTTTCTGAGGAATCAATTCTTTGCATCAGGTGGCCAAAGTATTGGAGCTTCAGCATCAGTCCTTCCAATGAATATTCAGGACTGATTTCCTATACGATGGACTGGTTGGTCTCCTTTCTGTCCAAAGGACTCTCAAGAGTCTTCTCCAATGCCACAGTTCAAAACCATCTGTTCTTTGGCACTCAGCTTTCTTTATAGTCCAACTCTCACTCCATATATAACTACTGGAAAAACCATAACTTTGACTAGATGGACCTTTGTCTGCAAAGTAATGTCTCTGTGTTTTAATATGCTGTCTAGGTTGGTCATAACTTTTCTTCCTAGGAGCAAGTGTCCTTTAATTTCATGGCTGCAGTTACCATCTGCAGTGATTTTGGAGCCCAAGAAAAGAAAGTCTGTCACTGTTTCCACTGTTTCCCCATCTATTTGCCATAAAGTGATGTGACCGGATGCCATGATCTTAGTTTTCTGAATGCTGAGTTTTAAGCCAGCTTTTTCACTCTCCTCTTTCACTTTCATCAAGAGGCTGTTTAGTTCCTCTTCACTTTCTGCCATAAGAGTGATGTCATCTGCATACCTGAGGTTATTGATATTTCTCCTGGCAATCTTGATTCCAGCTTGTGTTTCTTCCAGTCTAGCGTTTCTCATGATGTACTCTGCATAGAAGTTAAATAAGCAGGGTGACAATATACACCCTTGACATACTCCTTTGCCAATTTTGAACCAGTCTGTTGTTCCATGTCCAGTTCTAACTGTTGCTTCTTGACCTGCATACAAGTTTCTCAGGAAGCAGATAAGGTGGTCTGGTATTCCCATTTCTTTAAGAATGTTCTACAGTTTGTTGTGATCCACACTATCAAAGGCTTTGGCATAGTCAATAAAGCAGAAGTAGATGTTTTTCTGGAATTCTTTTGCTTTCTATGATCCAGTGGATGTTGGCAGTTTGATCTCTGACTTCTCTGCCTCCTCTAAATCCAGCTTAAACATCTGGAAGCTCTCAGTTCACATTCTGTTATAGCCTGGCTTGGAGAATTTTGAGCATTACTTCGCTCGCATGTGAGATGAGTGCAATTGTGCAGCAGTTTGAACATTCTTTGGCATTGCCTTTCTTTGGGGTTGGAATGAAAACTGACATTTTCCAGTTCTGTGGCCACTGCTGAGTTTTCCAAATTTGCTGGCATATTGAGTGCAGCACTTTCAGAGCATCATCTGTTTGGATTTGAAATAGATCTGCTGGAATTCCATCATGTCTACTAACTTTGTTTGTAGTGATGCTTCCTAATGCCCACTTGACTTCGTATTCCAGGATGTCTGGCTCTAGGTGAGTGATCACACCATTGTGGTTATCTGGGTCATTAAAGTCTTCAGTTCAGTTCAGTTCAGTCTCTCAGTCGTGTTCGATTCTTTGTGACCCCATGAATCACAGCACACCAGGCCTCCCTGTCCATTACCAACTCCTGGAGTTCACCCAAACTCATGTCCATCGAGTCGGTGATGCCATCCAGCCATCTCATCCTCTGTCATCCCCTTCTCCTCCTGCCCACCATCTCTCCCAGCATCAGGGTCTTTTCCAATGAGTCAACTCTTTGCATGAGTTGGCCAAAGTATTGCAGTTTCAGCTTCAGCATCAGTCCTTCCAATGAACACCCAAGACTAGTCTCCTTTAAGATGGACTGGTTCGATCTCCTTGCAGTCCAAGGGACTCTCAAGAGTCTGCTCCAACACCACAGTTCAAAAGCATCAATTCTTCGGTGCTCAGCTTTCTTTACAGTCCAACTCTCACATCCATATATGACCACTGGAAAAACCATAGCCTTGACTAGATGGACCTTTGTTGACATTGACAAAGTAATATCTCTGCTTTTTAATATGCTATCTAGGTTGGTCATAACTTTCCTTCCAAGTATTATGTATTATATTGTATTAACTTGATACTATATTCTATTAACTTGATGCTATATATATAATAGTATATTATATATAATATATATAATATTATTGTATTATAACTTGATATCATGCTGAGTGATATCTGTAAAAATATGGCTGAAGAAAATAATATACACTCCAGAAAAGGACATGCCATGTTCCTGATAGGCTAGAATCAAAGGCCGAGTCAGTTTAAGCTGCTGCTGAGCTGGGTCTGAGCTCTATTACATCCGCAGTTAGACTCACTTCACCACATGCTTCGGATATTTTGATGGTAGGATCAGGGTTTTATTTTCAGTAGAGCTTTGAGTCTCAGCACTTATGAGACTTTGCATATCTCTTTATAATCGACAGCTCAGCAGCTAACTTTCCAACTTGTAGGAGACCTTTCTCTACATTACAGCCTACCCATTAGCTTTCTTTCTTTTTTTTTTCCCCCTTAACCAGGGAACTATCTTTGTTCCCTAGACTTCCTCTGGGCTTTTTTTTCTTTTTCTTTTTTTTTTTTTAGGAGAACTCTCTTCACCCTACTGCCCTGCTTCTAGCCTTTGTTGGGCCATTTTTATGTCCTCGGTGAGGTCTTGGTGGCCTCAGAGGAATTGCTCTCAGCACTCTTGATCAGTCCCTAGACATCCAAGTTATGCTATGTTTTACTCAGTGCTGTGTGCCCAGAGAGATTTCCTTCATCTCCTGACCTGTCCTGTGTACAGACATGGGGAAATACATTGAAGGGAAGGAATTTATTTCAGCTCTCTTGCCTTTTTGCAGGTTTAAATTCACTAAACTCTGTTCATCCAGTGAAGGCCTGTGGCAAGCTGTGGATGCAGACATCATTACTTGGGCTCCTCTAGAGGCTAATCCCTGAAGACACGCTACATGTTGACATTAAGCTCTGGACACAGAGCTGAAAGGGTGGCTGGTTTTTCCATGGGCTTCCCTGGTGATTCAGTCAGTAAAGAATCCACCTACAATGTAGGAAACCCGGGTTCAATCCCTGGGTCAGGGAGATCTCCTGGAGAAGGAAATGGCAACTCACTCCAGTATTCTTGCCTGGGAAATCTCTTCCTTACCCCATTTTAAGGTAATCCTTCCTATATCTGCCTGAAAGCAGTTATGGATATCTTTTCCTCTAGGAAAGACAACTTTCTGCGTCTTCCGGAAGGTAGTTATTTTAGACTCTGCTTATTCTGCTCAGTAATGATTAAATTTAAAAAAAGCTAAATGATTTTTGTCTTCAGTTTGTTCTCATTGTTAGGATAAGCACAGTGGAACAACAGTTCCATTTGATTTTTTAAAAATTCTAACTGGGAGCAGAATTGTGTCCATTTTTTTTTCTTTTTTCTTATATAGTTGTTTTGCCTAGTTTTATTAGAGTATATAAAGACATTAAAAATCTAGTCTTGTACCACCACCATCTTCCCTAAATTCCTGCTTGTTTTATATACTTAATTAATTATGAGAAATGTTTATGTGCTGGAAAAAAATATGTTGTGTCTCATATTTATTACAAATTTTTGAACAATTATCAAGCTGAATTGAAAAGAACATGCATGATTAGACTCCCAACTTTACATGTGGAAATTGATTTCTTAATTTTTATATTTAATGTTATAAATATTTTAGAGAAATTATATTCTACATTAATTTGAAAGGATCTCAGCGGTAGATAATCTGTGTGCAATGCAGGAAACACAGGAGATGTGGGTTTGATCCCTGGGTGGGGAAGATGCCCTGGAGGAGGAAATGGCAACCCACTGTAATATTCTTGCTTGGAAAATCAAATGGATAAAGGGGCCTCATTGGCTACAGCCCATGGGTGGGGTTGGAAAGAGTTGGGTACAACTGGGCAACTAAGCACTCACTCACTCATTTCCATTTAGATCTAATTTAAATAATTTATGATATGTATCTCAAACTCTCTATATTTAAGAAAACATTTCAAAACACGAGAAGTCAAAACATGCAAAGAGAAAAGAAAATTAAAGGAGGTAAATAAACTAAAGCTAGAAGTAATACAAATATAAAACAAATATAATATAAAAGCTATATTAATATATATAATATATATAATGCAAATATAATTTAAAAGCTAGAAGTAAGGCACATTTAAAACAAATAAAAACCCACAAAATGCTTTATTAATAAAAGTATATTAGATTTATATCACTATCTAATATTGCTTAATTATTCTAAGATTTCTGCCTTTCATTATTCTGCTATCTTTTTTATACCTTAAGAAATCGTCAGCAGAAAGGGACAGATTGGGAGAGTAAGTGTTTAAATGATGTTTCAGAGGACTTTCCTGATAGTCCAGCGGTTATGACTTTACTTTCCAATGCAGGGAGTGTATGGTCGATCCCTAGTTGAAGAGGTAAGATCTCACATGCCTCGCATCCAAAACAGAAGCAATGTTGTACAAGCCCAATAAAGACTTCATAAATGATCCATATTAAAAAAAATTATAAAAAGTAAAAAGTAAATGATCTCAGTTACCAATTCATTTTCTCTTAACTCCAGATTCACTCTTAATTGTCTGCCTGTGATATTGGAATAATTCTCCCTGGCCAGCTAGCATGATGTTAAGCTTCATCGTTAGTGGGCACTGTGATGTGTGATATTCTTGGCAGGCTTCCCCACCTCCCTGTGGGCAGCTTCCTCTGTCACTGAGAGGGTGGATCCCCAGTAAGCTTCACTCCTAAATGGTATTGCCCCATGGATGGTTGCTTGGCACCTGCTTAGGTGGCTTAACAATGAGTTCTGAAGTGTGGCACTTCCCCATGGGTAGCTTTCCAGCAAGTACTGAAGATGTAGCACTTCACTAACTCCTCCACCTTCCAGGAGGTCATAGCTCCACCCTCTACCAGGAGGTCTGATTCTCAGCTCGGGGGTCCTTCCACTTTCAGATGTGTTCCTTGTTTGGGTGCTTTGCATCAGTGCTAGGGCTAGTGACTTCTTCATAGAGCCGCTGTTCCTGTATTCTGCAGAATATGCTTGTAGCTAATCCAAAACTCCAGTCTCTGGTTGTAAATTAAGGCATAAATTCTGTCTCCTAATAGGACCCTGAGTAATTCAGGTGGGAGCACCACGAGTGAAGTGGGACAAGCTCTAGGAAGAGGGCTGTTCATTCTGGTTTACAGAACTCAGAAGGAAGAAGAATATGTTAATAAGCAACATGATTAGAAAAATCTAAGATGGCAATCTTAAGAAGTTGTAAGAACTGAGAAATAAAGCAAACTTAACCTGCAAATGCAGATTCTAAAAGTTTATATTCAGAGACAAAAGGAAACTTCAGAGAGGTTTTTTATTGGAGATTAGGGATCAAATAACTGGATTAAATACAGAGCTATTCTGAATCACTGAGAATAGGCAGTGTTTCCATTCTTCACATGACTGGAGAATAAGGCAAGTTATCAGGAAACAGTGAAGCACAAGGGAAAAGTTCCAGGTACAATTGCTAGAATTACCAGAAATATTTGGTTTCTATATATACATTTGCAATTTTTTGTATTTTACATCTTTGGCAGCCAACGATGGAGAAGCTCTATAGTCAGCAAAAACAAGACCAGGAGCTGACTGCGGCTCAGATCATGACTCCTTATTGCCAAATTCAGAATTAAATTGAAGAAAGTAGGGGAAACCACTAGACCATTCAGGTATGACCTAAATCAAATCCCTTATGACTATACAGTGGAAGTGAGAAATAGATTTAAGGGACTAGATCTGATAGACTGCCTGATGAACTATGGACAGAGGTTTGTGACACAGTACAGGAGATGGGGATCAAGACCATTACCAAGAAAAAGAAATGCAAAAAAGCAAAATGGCTGTCTGAGGAGACCTTACAAATAGCTGTGAAAAGAAGAGAAGCAAAAAGCAGAGGAGAAAAGGAAAGATATAAGCATCTGAATGCAGAGTTCCAAAGAATAGCAAGGAGAGATAAGAAAGCCTTCCTCAGTGATCAGTGCAAAGAAATAGAGGAAAACAACAGAGTGGGAAAGACTAGAGATCTCTTCAAGAAAATTAGAGATACCAAGGGAACATTTCATGCAAAGACGGGTTCAATAAAGGACAGAAATGGTATGGACCTGACAGAAGCAGAAGATATTAAGAAGAGGTGGCAAGAATACACAGAAGAACTGTACAAAAAAGATCTTCATGACCCAGGTAATCTCAATCGTGTGATCACTCACTTAGAGACAGACATCCTGGAATGTGCAGTCAAGTGGGCCTTAGGAAGCATCACTATGAACAAAGTGAGTGGAGGTGATGGAATTCCAGTTGAGCTATTTCAAATCCTGAAAGATGATGCTGTGAAAGTGCCACACTCAATATGCCAGCAAAATTGGAAAACTCATCAGTGGCCACAGGACTGGAAAAGGTCAGTTTTCATTCCAATCCCAAAGAAAGGCAATGGCAAAGAATGCTCAATCTACCACACAATTGTACTCATCTCACACACTAGTAAAGTAAAGCTCAAAATTCTCCAAGCCAGGCTTCAGCAATATGTGAACTGTTAAGTTCCAGATGTTCATGCTGGTTTTAGAAAAGGCAGAGGAACCAGAGATCAAATTGCAAACATGTGTTGGATCATGGAAAAGACAAGAGAGTTCCAGAAAAACATCTATTTCTGCTTTATTGACTATGCCAAAGCCTTTGACAGTGTAGATCACAGTAAACTGTGGAAAATTCTGAAAGAGATGGTAATACCAGACCACCTGAACTGCCTCTTGAGAAATCTGTATGCAGGTCAGGAAGCAACAGTTAGAACTTGACATGGAACTAATTAGACTCGTTCTAAATAGGAAAAGGAGTATGTCAAGGCTATGTATTGTCACCCAGCTTATTTAACTTATATTCAAAAAGTACCTCATGAGAAACTCTGGTGTGGAAGAAGCACAACCTGGAATCAAGATTGCTGGGAGAAATATCAATAACCTCAGATATGCAGATGACACCACCCTATGGCAGAAAGTGAAGAGGAACTAAAGAGCCTCTTGATGAAAGTGAAAGAGAAGAGTGGAAAAGTTGGCTTAAACTCAATATTCAGAAAACGAAGATCATGGCATCTGGTCCCATCACTTCATGGCAAATAGATGGAGAAACAGTGGAAACAGTGTCAGACTTTATTTTTGGGGGCTCCAAAATCTCTGCAGATGGTGATTGCAACCATGAAATTAAAAGACGCTTACTCCTTGGAAGGAAAGTTATGACCAACCTAGAGAGCATATTAAAAAACAGAGACATTACTCTGCCAACAAAGGTCTGTCTAGATAAGGCCATGGTTTTTCCAGTAGTCATGTATTGATGTGAGAATTGGACTATAAAGAAAGCTGAGCACCAAAGAATTGATGCTTTTGAACTGTGGTGTTGGAGAAGACTCTTGAGAGACCAGACCCTGGTGCTGGAAAAGATAGAAGGTGGGAGAAGAAGGGGATGACAGAGGATGAGATGGTTGGGTGGCACCACTGACTCAATGGGCATGAGTTTGAGTAAACTCCAGGAGTTGGCAATGGACAGAGAGGCCTGGTGTGCTGCAGTCCATAGGGTCACAAAGAGTCAGACATGACTGAACGACTGAATTGAACTCTATTTTATATAATTCCAGGACTTCCCTGGTGGCTCAGACGGTAAAGCGTCTGTCTACAATGCAGGAGACCTGGGTTCAATTCCTGGGTCGGGAAGATCCCCTGGAGAAGGAAATGGCAATCGACTCCAGTACTGTTGGCTGGAAAATCCCATGGACTAGAGGAACCTGGTAGGCTACAGTCCATGGGGTCACAAAGAGTTGGACATGACTGAGTGACTTCATTTTACATATTTAACATATATTATGAATGTGAAGTTAAGAAAATATTTGAAGAAATGCTCTGAGGTACAAAAAATTAGATTATGTTTCAAAGCAAGGCAAAAACAGAATCATTAAGACTGATGATTCATAGCTGGTGGGTGAAAACAGCAAGAATGCCTTAATGCTAACAGCGATGGTGTTAACTTATATGCAGAGTACATCATGAGAAATGCTGGGCTGGAAGAAGCACAAGCTGGAATCAAGATTGCCAGGAGAAATATCAATAACCTCAGATACGCAGATGACACCACCCTTATGGCAGAAAGTGAAGAGCAACTAAAAAGCTTCTTGATGAAAGTGAAAGAGATCCAACCAGTCCATTCTGAAGGAGATCAGCCCTGGGATTTCTTTGGAAGGAATGATGCTAAGGCTGAAACTCCAGTACTTTGGCCACCTCATGCGAAGTGTTGACTCATTGGAAAAGACTCTGATGCTGGGAGGGATTAGGGGCAGGAGGAGAAGGGGACGACAGAGGATGCGATGGCTGGATGGCATCACGGACTCGATGGACGTGAGTCTGAGTGAACTCTGGGAGTTGGTGATGGACAGGGAATCCTGGCGTGCTGCGATTCATGGGGTCTCAGAGAGTCGGACACGACTGAGCAACTGAACTGAACTGAACTGAACTGAATGTTGTTAATTTTGATAATGAACCTATTTTTACCCAAGTTCCGAATGGGATCAGATTAAGCTGGTAGGTGGAGATACAATCGTCTCCAGAGTGGTGGTGGGGGGGCAGGACACTGTGCAGACTGAAAAACAACCGCGTGCCACACTAGGTTTCCTCCTCATGAGAAGTTCTTATGACAGTTTGCTAAAAATAGTGAGAAAAGAAGTATATGTACCAAAATGTCTTCTTGATATCTGTGATGAATCTAAGAATATGAATCAAGGCTTTTTATACTTAATGCTGGAAATTGGGGGGGGGGGGAAAAAGCCATTTGTCTAGTTCCCAGTATGACAACTGCATTTTGTTCTTTGCAACTTTGGAATGTTGGCCTAGAAATCCTGGATCTACTTTCTTTGGTACCTAAATATTCTGGGCTTACTATATTCAAACAGAACCACAAATGCTTTCTGTGGCAAGCCTGAACCTTTTAGTTGGCAAAAAAATTGATGAGAGAGATTGTGTTGTAATTAATAATCCTTTAGACAATTACTTATTTTGTATATCTGGATGCACTAGGACCACGACACTGTATTAAACCAGGAAGACATGGACCTGCTCCTTAGGGTGTATGATCTTTGGGAGATGAGTCTCAAATATATGAAATTCAGCCGAGGCTTAAAACTATTCTTGGGTGTTTAGGAAGAAATTTCAGGATTACTAAAGTATGCTTATTGCATAGAATTTGATTATGTCTAGAAAACTGTTTCATGATTATAAATTTTAAAAACTGTCTAATGGAGCCCATGAAATGAGCAGTAGGCATTAGAGGTTCTTGTCTATCATTTAGTTACTTAGCTCTTTTGCAAATGTTTCTGTACACCAATGATGGGGTATATAAGGAAACTGCCAGGATTCCATCTTCCTAGTTGTACAAAGCCCTTGGTCACTGTAAAGTCAAATGCAGTCTCTTTAAAATTCCAATGATTTCCCATCATAAAAAGATATTCTCCAAAGTAACTTCAAATCTCCGCCAAACAAATTTTAAATAGCAGTTTCCATTACTAAAACTAAAATGAATCTCTTACTCAATAGATATCCTATCATTATACAGGATGAATTATTACACAGGATGAGTAAGTGGGTGATTGAGAAAAAATCAAGCATTTTAGGAAGTTTTTTTTGGTGAACTTTATCCAATCTTTACATGAATATCTTGCTCCAGAGAACAGCACAATTAACTAAACAACTTGTAAATTTAGAAAGACGCCCTGGAAATTGAGCAAAATTATCATTATATTAATATTTTTGACCCAATTGGGTGATTTTGTTGACAATATTGATCAAATTGATTGCCTAGGTTTTAGTTTTGTTTTTTCATCCTGTGAAAATATCCAGAATAACCAATGGCATAAAATCATGAAGTGATTTTCACATGGAGGAAACCAATAAAATTAAAAGTGACAAGGATAAGAATTGCAAGATGCCTGATTTAGAAATTAACACATTTAAATTGTAAATCAATGAATAGCCTCTATGTGGGATATATTAAAATGACCATAATGATATCCTAAGAAGCCAATAATTAAATTAGACAAAACTGCTATGCCTTGCTTATTGTCCTTGGGTAATGAAAGGATATTTAGCAATTTTAATTTTCTCTTAAGGCAGATATAGTAAAGTCACATCCTACTTCTACTGCATATTTTGCTACTTTTTGAAATAGCACATTTAAACAAGAGAAGATATCATGTGACCACCTTTGAATGGCATGGGAAGGTTTAATGTCCTAGTTGCTTTTTCTCAGGGCATTGATATTTTCACTGGTCGAAATCCCGCCAAGCTAACATAGATCTTAATTCCTTCAGAAGCTTTACATTTTAACTGTGGCCTAAGGAGAAGGAAATGGCAACCCACTCCAGTGCTCTTGCCTGGAGAATCCCAGGGACAGTGGAACCTGGTGGGCTGCCATCTATGGGGTCGCACAGAGTCGGACACGACTGAAGCAACTTAGCAGCAGCAGCAGCAGCGAGGACAAGCAGCACTGTTATGACCTAGAAACTTTTCATAACTGTGGAATTTTAGGTCCCATCCCAGGTGTACTCAACCATCACCTGCATTTTAACAAGATCCCTGGAAGCTATGAATATACACAATAAAAGTTATAGTATGGATTTTCCTTCTCATTCCTGCTTCATTTAAATAAATATAGAGCTTTCTAATGAAACAGATGATTATTGATCATAAACTACAGAGCATACACTGGACAATGGAGACAAGAGATAAATCACATTGTTCTAAAAGCACAGCCCTAAGTATATGGGAAGACTCGACTATGTTCCCTAAAATGAAATTTTGTCTTCCTGTCACATTGGAAGTGCCTGATCATTGACAACTCTTCAAGTCCTACTAGCTTTTTCAACTGATCCTTTTCAGACAGAATTGAGGGTATCTTTATTTGGAAGTTGAGCTTTGACAATCCAATGCTCTAGGATTTTGAAAAGAATGGAAGGCTGGCTTTTGTCACATAAAATAAATGATGAGCTTCAAGAGACATGGTTTCTGGACCTGCAACCTCAACTACCTAGCATAAGACATACGTCATATTTGACCATGTATTTCATGTGCTATATTTCATCCTTGACTGGCACTAAATAAGTATACAATTATACTTTTGTTTAAAAAATAATTAATGAATCAATCTTTAAGAGTGGATCTTAAGCAATCATTTAGTCTCATTGGGCTTTAGGTTTTATTAAACTTAATATTTTTAAAATATCTTCCAAATCTAGCATTCTAGGATTCTGTGAGTTCTGCTATTGTTTAATGCAGTGACATTGGGGAGATGAAATTACCGCTGTATTACACTGCAACTTTTTAAATAAGTTTCCATTCAAATAATACATAAAAAGGAAAACTTAAAACTATTTTGTCTTTTTAAAAATTTTTTTAATTTATTATTTTTTTTACTTTATTTTACTTTACAATACTGTATTAGTTTTGCCATACATTGACATGAATCCACCACGGGTGTACATGTGTTTCCAAACATGAACCCCCCTCCCACCTCACTCCCCATAATATCTCTCTGGGTCATCCCCGTGCACCAGCCCCAAGCATGCTTTGTCCTGCATCGGACATAGACTGGCAATTCGATAAAATGCATATATATTTTGCCCATTTCCTTGCATGGCTTCTTTTTTGATTCTTTTATCATGTGTAGACAAAGGCAGAAATAATAAATAGGCTAAAAGTGAATGATAATTGACAGTGGAGTTCAGTCAGACATTGAAAAGAATCCAAGTTCAGAGAATCTCAAGGATGCTTCTACCGTGGAATAACACATCTGCAATCAATGACCTCTTCAAAGGACCATACAAGCAAATACAAAATGTGTTTGCCACTACCTTAACTTATGCATTTAGTAGGATTTGGATGAGATCCTACTTATGTATACTGCATTTCTACTAGCTCTACTAAATGGCAGTAAAGTAGTTAATATAAATTGTCATACTCAACAAAAAGCTACTATTCCACTGCCGGGGTCCAGCCCCGGTGGATCCAGGGTGATTTGAAGGTGGGGACGGAGTCAGCGTCTTTGGAAAAATACATATTTAATCACAGATATAGAGAGATTGGAAATGGATAGTGCAGTAGGAAGATTAGTGGAGAAAAAGAGGCTGAATAACTTGGATTACATGGAATAGCATCCATGCTCCAGATGGGAATTCAGCCAGAAAAACGGGAGCAAGAAAGAAGCGACATGGGGGAATCAGTCTTTCTGGAAACTGATCCAATGTCTTTATTTTGGGGTTAGCTTATATACCTTTTGTTACACATAGGGATGAATACAGAGTCACGCGGGGGTCAGCAGTCCTGACCTTTATCAAAATCAGGTGCTTCACATAAATGTATAAAAAAAGGTCTTAGGGATATTACATCATCTTCTGGCCATGAGTGAGACCTGCTGACATTCTATGATCCTTTCTTTCTGATAACCAAAAAACTTATTTCTTCCAAGGGTGTTTTTTCTTAAACCAGGCACCACCCTCCAAATAAAGTTACATTCCTATAGGGTGAGGGTGTAGTGAGTTACAATCAAGAGAGGAATTTATTTAACCCAAGGTTAACATGATTAATCTTAAAGGTTAATACTTATTTCTCCTATATGCTTAAAGGTTAATACTTATTTCTTCCTATATGCTAGTTATATTCATTATAAGTGTAGGGAACATGGAGATTTAGCAGCAAACATCAGCCCAACAAATGAAAATCCTTTCACCAATGCTCCCCTTAAGATCTATTTAGTCTTAAGATATGATAAAGTTACATTTTTACATAGCAAGGACACAGTGATTTATAACAAAGCACAGTGATCTATTACAAAAGAGAAAATCCATTAACTCAAAAAGTCTAGTATTGCTAACATCAAAAACTACTATATTTCCTTTGCTATATTCCAAATACATTGATTAATATATTCCCAAGTGCCTAAGGATATGGAGGCCTGGCGGCAATCATTGGCTCAACAAGAAGAAAAAGCCCTATGCTAATTAAGACTCTCAAAATACTCCAAAATTCTCTGTGCTGTTTATGGTTGAGAGGTAGTAAACAATCATGTGGCAGGAGTATGGATAATCCTGTCACACAAGCTAGTCTGTCAGCAGAGAGGTTTGACCTGAGACATCCTTGTCCCACCCAGAGCAGGGAATTAGCAGCAATTATTGACACAACAAATGAAGAACCCTTCACCAATATAATTCCTAACCAACCCATTATACTAATAATTTCTAACTCCCCAAAAGAATTTGCCTTTAGTAAGTCTAAAACATCTCGTGCCTCTCAGATTGGGAGGCTGTAAACAATCACAAGTGGCCGGACTAACCTATACAGGTGGGCTAGATAACCTTCAGAGGAGTCCGTAAGCTGAAACACTCTTGTCACGCCCAAGAATTTTTATTGCCTTGGAGCTGCACGTTTACTCCTTCTCCGAGAGAAACGGTGATGGGGGAGAGCCCCCCGTAAAGTCAGAGGTGTAGGTGAGAGCATAAAACAGACTCTGGTTTTGGGGTAGATGCTCGGGAACAGGGGGTTTCCTGAGGCTTGATCACGCCTTTGCGTATACCAAGCCTCCTTCCTCATGACCTTTGCCATGGGCGGAGTTCCTCACGCTGGCCCCCGGCATTCCACTGTCTCTGTTATTTTGGCCTCCAGTGAAACACTGCAATTAGGTTGTAGCATCACATTTAAAAAGAGATTTAGAATAGAGAGTTCAGAGGAGAGCTACAAAGATGATAAAGGGTTTGGAAAATAAGACCCATGTGAAAGGTTCAGGGAAGTGGGCATGTTCTGTGTGGAGAGGAGACTGGAGGGAAACATAACTGTCTGCAGATTCATTTAGGGATGTTATAAAGAGGACAGGGACCAATTCTCATTAGTCAATGAGGACAGAACAAGAAGTAATAGGCTTCAATTCCGCAAGGGAAAATTTAGGTTAAATATAAGTACTAACTTTATAACAATATGAATAGTTGGGAATGGCACCGGCTGCCAGGGGAGGCTGTGGAATCACCATCATTGGAGAGATTCAAGGCTGAAACCCCATATCCATTGATCAAAAATGACTTAGTAATAATAAAATCAATCCCACTGTGATTCACAGGGATAGATTAGTGCCCCAGCATAGGTCCTTCCAACTCAAATGATTATATGATTAAGATACCAGCACCCAAGGGGAATCGATCTGTGTAAAAGGAAGGGAAGAGAAACTTTACAAGCCACAGTGGTAAATCTGAAAATTAAGTAATCCAAGATGTTTAGCTAAGGGAGAAACTGAAGCTGTTTAGGAGATGTGCAGGGAGACTAACTTAAAGAGTATAGCCTTTACCCTAAAACATTAATCTGACTTTTGTCAGTGTTCCAAATGGAAACACTGAGACCTATGGCATTATTAATTTTCCTGGCTGGTATTTAACTGGTATGCTGCAACAATATTTTAATTTATCAATCAGAACTTAGAATTTTCTCATGATCAGAAAAAGAAAACTGAAAGTAGAATAATTCTTAAGAAAATAATTTCTCCACATCATATTTATGGTCTTATATTTATTAAAATAAAACATTTAAATACTATTTTTGCTTCACATACACCTGAGAGTTTTACTCGATAGGCATACAACTCTAAGATTCACGATCCACGTAATTCAATCCCAGCGTGGGCCCAAAATTACCAATTCAATTTTTTAATCTTAAAATTGATTTCCCCATCTGTGATTCCCAGAGTGACTTTCAGTATTAGCCACAGCATTCTATTTCTCCATGCTCTCTGCCTTATCACATTGCCTCTTGCCAACACTGCAGTAGTAATTTTGAATCTTTGAAAAGGCGGTATTTAATTTTTTAGTTCCATTTCCCCCTCTCCACCTTTCCAGTTTACCTTTAAGAAAAAACCACACTGCCTTTGGCTCCCCTGAGTAGACTGTGTTATTACTACCATCCACATCATCAGAGTTACCGCGCCTGCTGTAGTAGATCATCTCTGCGCTGTCATGGTGATGATATATGATGGAAAAAGCCATCCATCTCAAGATTCGAGGCGCAAAGCCTGGAGCAATAATGAGGGAGCCCAGCACAGGCCTGGCATGCACAGCAGTGGACATTCCCCCCCAAATAAAAGTGGACTACTCTGTAAACTGAGAATCTTTAGATGGAAAGGAAAAGCCCTGGAAGATTTCTTTTTTTTTTTTTTTTTTGCTTAGAGACCTTTTATATCTCCCAAAACATTAAAAAATAATAGGTTCCTGAATTAAAAACCTTTCAAAGCTCCTCACTGCCATTCTCTCTCTCTCTTTTTTCTATCTCTTGTATATATTTTCCTCTTTTTATTCCTCTGCTGCTACCCCAAACTCAGGCTATGAGTATCTTTCTCTGGTCTGTTGAAGTGTTCGCTTCATCCTGTTTCTCTCTAACATACCTTTCTTACCACAGCTAAACAAATCCTAGAAATGCTATGCTCCTCACAACACTCTTCTAATCAGAGAGTATAAAATCTTCTTCATGCTTTATCAAACAGAGTTCACATTCCCGTGTTTGATATTCAAGGCCCTGTAAAATTTAGCCTAAGCTTGTTTTTCTAGCTGTAAGGTCCCCTACATTGCCAATAGGACTCTTGGTCTTCCAGGATTTGCTTTCTTATCCATATGTTCCCTTGACGAGCAGGACACCTGGTATTTCAGAATATGTTTTGACTTTTTATATCTTTATTCCTTGCTAGACTCTTCACCTGAGATGCAAAGTAAATAATAAGGCAAGCTTTATTGCAAACTGTGCCTGAATTCAAATGTACTTGTTATGACCTAGGACAAATAACTTTCTCTCTCTGCCCTTAGTTTCTTCACCAGTAAAATGGGAATAACAATGTTAATTCAAAAATCCTTGTGAGGAATGAATGAGAAAATGTGTATAAAACATTTAGTACATACTACTAATACTAAGTCACTTCAGTCATGTCCGACTCTGTGTGACCCCATAGATGGCAGCCCACCAGGCTCCCCTGTCCCTGGGATTCTCCAGGCAAGAACACTGGAGTGGGTTGCCATTTCCTTCTCCAATGGCAGTCCACAAAGGCAGCTTCTGTTGTACTGTCTTGACCTTATTATTAATATTTGAGTTCATTCTTTAATGGAATTCAAATGCAACCTTCTCTGTGAGGCTTTTTGATCTCATTTTCAATTTTAATTTAGTGTTCCCTTTTCTATCATAATATAGCATTTTTACATGGCATGTGTTATATCCTGCCATCTCTTATACTTTACATGTAGGAAATCAAAGTTCTCCCAAAATGTCTTGGTGGTAGACACTGTATCTCTTATCTGTCTTCCATATCAACAATAAATGATCAATACCTGATTGGGTATTCAACATATTTTCGGAGTGAATCATTGCTTTTATATGTTCCTTGTCTTAGCGCCAGCATAGAGAGCTTTTGGATTTTCCTGGAACAATATCTAACTATGATGGATTAAAACTCAAGCACATGTTGGTTGGCAGGACAGACTAGTGCAATTGGCTGTTGAGCTCTCAGGATGAAAGTCAAGTTAAAGCTAGTTTGTGGTTAGACTCACATTCTACCTTCATCTCTTAAATATAATTTTATGGAAAAAAATACAAAAATCTTAAAGTCTACTGGTGTATACTAATTTAAGCAATTGCATTTCTTCGAGCTGCTCTGTACTTAGTGGTACTATTTCTAAACCCAAGCAACTGGCATTCTGGTAAGCTCGTCCTCATTTCGGGTTTTAGTCCTTTAATTTTAATCTACTTGGCTATAAGAAATCTATCTACAACTCTACAACACGAAAAGTGCATCCTTTTCAAGGTTTCTTAAGTATTTCCTATAAATTAATTCCCCCCAAAACACATATTTACCAACTAAATTTATTTTTTCTTATCCAAGTTAAACATTGATTTGATTACCAGTAAAACGGAAGTGGGGCTAGAAGGAAAATAATTTTGTCTTTAATTAGTCAATCAGTTATTAACAATATAACACTTATGCTTTTAAGATCACTGTCGTCAGCAGGGCTATTTAAGTCAAAGATTAACCCCTTTTCTACGTTTGCATTACTGGTCACTCTATGTCAGTACTGTATGATGCTGCCTGTCCCCAGTCTCGTCCACCAGCACTTTCTCCCATTTACTGCTTCAGCAGGTTGACCTCTGTAACTTCCTGCCAGGCTTCATAGATTTTGCCCGTGCTCTTTCCTTTCTGCACTTAAAACACTTTCCCTCCATCACTGTTGCTGTCATTTAGTAGCTAAGTCATGGCCGACTCATTTGCAGCTCCATGGACTGTAGCCCACCAGGCTCCTCTGTCCATTGGATTACCCAGGCAAGAATACTAGGATGGGTTGCCATTTCCTTCTCAGAGGATCTTCCCAACCCAGGGATCAAACTTGTATTTCCTTCATGAGCAGGTGGATTCTTTACCATTTGAGCTCCCAGGGAAGCCCCTTCCTCCAATTACTTTCTTCCTCAGAAAAGCCTTGCCTAACTTATATTACTCCCCACTCCACTGGTCAGCCTAGATTAATTTCCAGTGCTGAAAACATGCTGTCCTTCTCCTTTAAGATATGTAATACAATTGAAATAAAAATAATTTGTTTACACACATGTTTAAGATATATTTCTCTGGATAAAACCTAAACTCAATGAGTGAAGAGAATATATTTGCCCTACTTACATTTGTATCTCCAAAGCCTAGCAAAGAAAAAGCCCTCAATAAAATTTTCTTGAGTGAATGGAGACAGTGTATCATTAAACTGGTTATTTCCCAGTGAAAAGTCAGGCAATGGGCAATCTATTCATCCTATCATCTGCTGATATTTAAACAAACAAACAAAAATCCCTCTTATTTCTGCAAAGACAACATAAAGGTCTTACAGAGACTTTTATTTACTATGCTAAAATGAACAAGATAAATCAGGCAAAAAAATAATAATAATAATCACCTCCCCAAAAAAGCAAGCAAGCAAACAAACAAACCTTTGTTTGCTTAGATTCAAAATGGGGGAATCATTACTTAAATGGCACTAACATTCTGTAGGTAACTTAACATAATTTTGAGCCAGGAAATACAGTAAAAATAATTTTTCTTACTTATGAGGGGACACTTATGTCTGTAAAGCTTTTCCTGATTGGTAAGATTTTTCTAACTGAAGTATAGCTAATTTAGGATTTTATTTATTTTTTATTTTTAGTTAATTAATTAATTAATTTTTATTTTACTTTATAATACTGTATTGGTTTTGCCATACGTTGACATGAATCCGCCACGGGTGTATATGAGTTCCCAATCCTGAACACCCCTCCCACCTTTCTCCCCATATCATCTCTCTGGGTCATCCGAGTGCATCAGCCCTAAGCATCCTGTATCCTGTATCGAACCTAGACTGGCGATTCGTTTCCTACATGATAGTATGCATGTTTCAATGCCATTCTCCCAAATCATCCCACCCTCTCCCTCTCCCTCAGAGTCCAAAAGACTGTTCTATACATCTGTGTCTCTTTTACTGTCTCACATACAGGGTAATCATTACCATCTTTCTAAATTCCATATATATGTGCTAGTATACAGTATTGGTGTTTTTCTTTCTGGCTTACTTCACTCTGTATAGTAGGCTCCAGTTTCATCCACCTCATTAGAACTGATTCAAATGTATTCTTTTTAATGGCTGAGTAATACTCTATTGTGTATATGTACCACAGCTTTCTTATCCATTCATCTGCTGATGGACATCTAGGTTGCTTCCATGTCCTGGCTATTATAAACAGTGCTGCAATGAACATTGGGGTACATGTGTCTCTTTCAATTCTGGTTTCCTCGGTGTGTATGCCCAGCAGCGGGATTGCTGGGTCATAAGGCAGTTCTATTTGCAGTTTTTTAAGGAATCTCCACACTGTTCTCCATAGTGGCTGTACCAGTTTGCATTCCCACCAACAGTGTGACCACAGCATTCCACACCTTCTCCAGCATTTATTGCTTGTAGACTTTTGGATTGCAGCCATTCTGACTGGTGTGAAATGGTATCTCATTGTGGTTTTGATTTGCATTTCTCTTAATGAGTGATGTTGAGCATCTTTTCATCTGTTTGTTAGACATCTGTATGTCTTCTCTGGAGAAATGTCTATTTAGTTCTTTGGCCTATTTTCTGATTGGGCCGTTTATTTTTCTGGAGTTGAGCTGCAGGGGTTGCTTGTATATTTTTGAGATTAGTTGTTTGTCAGTTGCTTCATTTGCTATTATTTTCTCCCATTCTGAAGGCTGTCTTTTCACCTTGCTTATAGTTTCCTTTGTTGTGCAGAAGTTTTTAATTTTAATTAGATCCCATTTGTTTATTTTTGCTTTTATTTCCAGTATTCTGGAAGGTGGGTCATAGAGGATCCTGCTGTGATTTATGTTGGAGAGTGTTTTGCCTATGTTCTCCTCTAGGAGATTTATAGTTTCTGGTCTTACGTTTAGATCTTTAATCCATTTTGAGTTTATTTTTGTGAATGGTGTTAGAAAGTGTTTTAGTTTCATTCTTTTACAAGTGGTTGACCAGTTTTCCCAGCACCACTTGTTAAAGAGATTGTCTTTAATCCATTGTATATTCTTGCCTCCTTTGTCAAAGATAAGGTGTCCATAGGTATGTGGATTTATCTCTGGGCTTTCTATATTGTTCCATTGATCTATACTTCTGTCTTTGTGCCAGTACTATACTGTCTTGATGACTGTGGCTTTGTAGTAGAGCCTGAAGTCAGGCAGATTGATTCTTCCAGTTCCATTCTTCTTTCTCAAGATTGCTTTGGCTATTCAAGGTTTTTTGTATTTCCATACAAATTGTGAAATTATTTGTTCTACCTCTGTGAAAAATACCGCTGGTAGCTTGATAGGGATTGCATTGAATCTGTAGATTGCTTTCGGTAGTATACTCATTTTCACTATATTGATTCTTCCGATCCATGAACATGGTATATTTCTCCATCTATTAGTGTCCTCTTTGATTTCTTTCATCAGTGTTTTATAATTTTCTATATATAACTCTTTAGTTTCTTTAGGTAGATATATTCCCAAGTATTTTATTCTTTTCATTGCAATGGTGAATGGAATTGTTTCCTTAATTTCTCTGTTTTCTCAAGGCTAGTGTATAGGAATGCAAGGGATTTCTGTATGTTGATTTCATATCCTGCAACTTTACTATATTCATTGATTTGATTAGCTCTAGTAATTTTCTGGTGGAGTCTTTAGGGTTTTCTATGTAGAGGATCATGTCATCTGCAAACAGTGAGAGTTTTACTTCTTCTTTTCCAATTTGGATTCCTTTTATTTCTTTTTCTGCTCTGATTGCTGTTGCCAAAACTTCCATAATTATGTTGAATAGTAGCGGTGAAAGTGGGCACCCTTGTCTTGTTCCTGACTTTAGGGGAAATGCTTTCAATTTTTCTCCATTGAGGATAATGTTTGCTGTGGGTTTGTCATATATAGCTTTTATTATGTTGAGGTATGTTCCTTCTATTCCTGCTTTCTTATTTCCTTCCTTTCAAGGATTCTTCAATATCCACAAATCAATCAATGTAATTTGCCACATTAACAAACTGAACAATAAAAGCCATATGATTATCTCAATAGATGCAGAGAAAGCCTTTGACAAAATTCAATATCCATTTATGATAAAAAAAATAAATAAAAACTCTCCAGAAAGCAGGAATAGAAGGAAGATACCTCAACATAATTTAGGATTTTAAATAACTTAGCTAGAATTCTGTCACTTCCACTAGCTTTGTTCATAGTAATGTTTTCTAAAGTCCACTTGACTTCATACTCCAGGATGTCTGACTCTAGGTGAGTGACAGATCATCATGGTTATCCAGGTCATTAAGACCTTTCCTATATTGTTCTTCTGTGTTTTCTTGCCACCTCTTTTTAATCTCTTCTGCTTCTGTTAGGTCCTTACTGTTTTTGTTCTTTATTATGCCCATTCCTACATGACATGTTCCCTTAGTATCTTCAAACTTTTTGAAGAGATTTCTGGTCTTTCTTATTCCATTTTTTCCTCTGTTGTTCATTTTTCATTTAAGGAAGCCTTTTTATCTCTCTTTGCTATTCTCTGGAACTCTTCATTCAGTTGGGTATATCTTTCCCTTTCTTAATGTTGTGTTAGCTTCAGGATATATATATATATATATATATATATATATATATATAATTGGCAAAATCTTCCTAAATAGATGACATAAGAGTATTTAAATCTTTCAACTAATTTGAGCTATCTGACTGACACAACTCCTCTGTGTTGCTTTAATTGTCTGAATGTAACTGCTTTTACTTTGTCAGTGTTAGGGTGGGTGGGGGTTGGAGAGCAGATAACAAATGGGGCTGCGCATCCTTGGGTGAGCTCCATTTCTAGGAACAAATTTTTTCCACCTCTACTTTTTGTATAAAGATTTTTAACTTAGGCTTCTCAAGCTTGGATATGCAATAAAGAATATTTGCCTAAGTCACACCAAATAACTAAATCATTAAATTTACTGTGTGGAGAGTATAATCAATAATGAAATTCTACATGTGTTTATCATTGTCCCTCCTGACATTCAAACTAAGAGAATGTTAGTTTTTGGGAAAAGGTTGTTATAAGCGAGTAATGACAAGCAGGAATTAATGCATGTTCCTTGGTTAGAGGTAGATAAGGCCCTGGCTAAGTCTTGCTGTTATGACACATTTCATGCTATTGTCTTCTGGTTCCCTCCTCTTTCTGTGTATATAATGAAGTTTCTGCCTATTAGTTACAAACATGGTCTGTGCTAGATTCAGTTCTGGGCAGTCTCCTTACAAGAAGTTTGGCGTTGAGCAGATTACCACTGTGTGTATTTTCTGCCTTATTTGATCACTAAGGGGCTTCCCTGGTGGCCCAGATGGTAAAGAATCTGCCTGCAATGTGGGAGACTTGCGTTTGATCCTTGGGTTCGGAAGATCCCCTGGACAAGGGAATGGCTACCCACTTCAGTATTCTTGCCTAGAGAACTCCACGGATAGAGGAGCCTGGTGGGCTACAGTCATGGTGTCACAAAGAGTCGGACACGACTGAATGACTAACACTTTCACTTTTTCAGTACCTATTTCACAGACCAAAATAAGGTCATCTATGTGAAATCTTCAGCATGGTGCCTTACAGGTATTAAGCGCTAAGTATTAGCCATGCCCATTGCACATGCCATGGATTCTAGTTTTATGTCCTTGCCACAAAATCTTTATGCTGTCATCTCTTTTCCTTACATTCATTATTTTAAAAATTATTTTGCAATTTCTTTCTCCAGTTATCTCACTCTTTTAGGTCAGTCTAGGCATTGCTGCCAGAGAAGGCAATGGCACCCCACTCCAGTACTCTTGCCTGGAAAATCCCATGGACGGAGGAGCCTGGTAGGCTGCAGTCCATGGGGTCACTAAGAGTCAGATACATACGACTGAGCGACTTCACTTTCACTTTTCACTTTTCACTTTCATGCATAGGAGAAGGACATGGCAACCCACTTCAGTGTTCTTGCCTGGAGAATCCCAGGGACGTTGGAGCCTGGTGGGCTGCCGCCTATGGGGTCGCACAGAGTCAGACACGACTAAATCAACTTAGCAGCAGTACAATCTTATTTAAAGAGGGGCAGAAACAAAATGACATCCAATTTTGCCTTGGACAGTCCAACCCTAAGATAACAGTTATATTAACTTTATTTCTTATTTACACCTTTATGTATAAATGATTAATATTTACTGAGCAACAATAATTTTCTTCATATTGAGAACAAAACCTGCTTGCTAATGTAGGAGACATTAGAGACATGGGTTCCATCTTTGTGTCAGGAAGATCCCCTGGAGGAGAGCATGGCGGCCCTCTCCAGTATTCTTGCCTGGATAATCCCATGGACAGAGAAGCCTGGCAGGCTACAGCCCATTGGGTGACAAAGAGTCAAGACACAATTGAAGTTACTTAGCATGCACACATGCTGCAGACAGGGAGGAAAGGGCCTTCCATTCTCTCCTCCCATTCTCTTACCAAGGTAGATAATTCCATTTCTGCCAGAGAAGCAGTGCCTTTAAAACAGGGTGCTCGGGGCTGGTGTACTGAGATGACCCAGAGGGATGGGATGGGGAGGGAAGAGGGTGGGGTTTTAGGATGGGGAACACATGTACACCTGTGGTGAATCCATATCAATGTATGGCAAAAACATTACAATATTGTAAAGTAATTAGCCTCCAATTAAAATAAATAAATTTATATTAAAAAAAGGAAAAAAAAAAAAACCCAGAAATTTAGTTTGCTCATCCAGTGTGTGAACCCAAATAAAAGTTCCCAAATGAATATCTCTCAAAGGTAGAGATTCCTTGAAGAATGGTGTTAAGGAATGCAGTCTTTGCATACCCACACGTTATTGAAGTTCTCAGACCTACACACTGATGGTCATGTTAAAGGCTAGAACTCCCATGAATTGTGGTGAAACATAGCTAAGTTCCCATCATGTGTTTTTATGGTTTGGCTTCTTTTCACTCTAGAAAATGAGTATGAAATTCATAGAGTACCATAAAATCTGACATAAGATAGTAGAACCTGTCCTCATTGATCTAAATCTTTGTCCATTTCTTGAAGAAAATCTATCAGCATTTTAACACAAAAGTCACAATACTATGAAAATTGACTTTAAATCTGCTCAAGGCCCTCCAGTAAGTTAAGAAAGAACTAAAGAAATACATTTTAGTTTATGAAGCAATTTGGAATAAAACTCATCTTTTCCTCAGACTTAAATAACTGTTAAATATTAGAATATTTTAGAAACAAAACCCAACATTTGGAGATGATGCTTAACATGGTTAGACTTGCCAAATAAATAGGTAAATACAAAAAGGAAAATGTGGAAGAAAAAAAGAAATAATTTAAACTGGAAGAATTTTGAGGAAAAAAGGAAGAAGAAAGAAAGCAATTTATGTTCAAAATGGAATTTAAAAATATATAATTCATTGGACCATAAAATACACCTTAACAAATTTAAAAGACTAGAAATCATAATGTATGCTGTCAGACTTGAATGGAACTAAACTAGAAATCAGTAACAGCTGGAAAACCTTAAAATATATGGAGATTAAGCAATACATGTCTAAATAAAACAGAGGTTAAAGCAGAAATCTCAAGAGAAATTTCAAATATTTTGAACTAAATTAAAATGAAAATAAAACTATCAAAATGTGTGAAGTGCAGTGAAAGCAGTACTTAGAAGTAAATATTAACATATATTAGAATAGAAAATATTGGTTAGAATAATATATTAACATATATTAGAAAGAAGAAAGACCTAAAACCAATAATCTAAATTTCCACCATAGAAAACTAGGAAAAATGAAGAGTGAACAGAATTCAAAGCAGAAGAATATAAATATTAAAACTAGAGCAGAAATCAATGAAATTGACTGTAGAAAATCGAGAAAAACAACAAAACCAAAATCAAGATGTTCTCTATATACCACCAATATCTAGTTAAACAATATTGTCAAAAGAATATTTTATTTATAGTAGATGAAAAATATAAATTTTTAGTACTAAATTTATAAAAATGTACTAAAAATGATACAGCTACATAATTTGCTAAATTTTATAAGATAAAAGCTATCAATGTATACACTCAGAAATTAGCATGATGACATTTTAAGGAACATTAAAATAAAATTTTTATGTTTATTTATTAATTCTTCAAAAGAAAATCATTTACTACATCATCAGAAAATAAATAAGATTAATGCAAGGGTTGTAGGAAAAAATTAGATTATTTTACTCTTAAATATATTTAAATATAGAATAAAATTAAATTATGAGAAGTGCTGGAATAATTACTAAAATCAATAGAAACCTCATAAATTGATTTAACTATTTACAGTAATTTGATATACAATGAAGATATGACTTTCAAATCAGTGGGCAAAAAAGTAATACTTTATTAATTGACCTGGAACTATTGAAGGAAAATATATAGCATGCTCCTAATTTTGTATAACCTATTAGAAAAAAATATATAAATGATTGCATGTATGCAAAGGTATAGTTGTATACAAATAGTGATGGTTACTCTGGATTTTAAAATCGTAGATGGTTTATGTTTTACCTTCTGTCCAAGTTTTCTGCATTGGAAAAAATTGCTTCAAACAGTAAAACTTGAATTTTGACCTCAAATAAAAAAAAATTAATAAGCATGTAACACTGATTAAAGATGAGGTGGCACAACACAATTAACAGTATTTCTAAAGAGGAGCACATTTTAAAACCCAATGGCTGTTGTTTAAAAAATTACAGCAAATGTAGAATGCAGTGTTAAAGGGGTAGAAATTTACTAATACTACTTTACAAAATGGTACGCATAATGGTACCATCAAGTTTTATTCCTCTAAAATGCAATGATTTTCAACTTTCAAACTATTTTAATTAGATAAATTCAAGAATCATGAGAGCAATATTCTAAGGCACCTTCTAAAATCACTGACTATCTTGACTATCACTACGGAGCATGCTATTTCCCAAACTAGATTTCACTGTTGCTATGTTACAGAGGCAGATACTTTAGATGAAGGTGAAAGAATACACAGCCCATCTATAAACTTCAGCTCAAAAGTGCTGAATAACAAGACCAGTGTCCATCGTTGTACCTCCCAGAAGGTATCCAGAGGACAAAAGTAAGGCATGGAATTGGACAACCCCTGTTGGTAACTTACATCCCAAAACAAGAGATTTGATTACCCTTATCATTATCTATGCTTGCTGAGCAGAGCTCCCAAAGCTATTAGTGGTCATAAAATTACCCAGCTGTTTTTTAAATTCAACCATAGTATTTGACTCAGTGACCTTTTCAGTCAATGAATTTCACAGGTTGACTATACACGTTTATAAGGCATTATTTACCTCAATTTGTTCTGAATTTACTGCCTCTTATTTTTTTCAAGTATCTCCTTGTCCTCATTTTATTATGGAACAAGGTTAAAAAAATGATGTCCTTTGTAATTTTGAATGCTTCAATCAAGGACTTTTCTAAAATATACCAGATTTTAGAATATTAGGAAAATGAAAAATCTAGCTATATTCCATCTAGTCTCTATTAATATTTTATTCTCACCATGACTTTTTATTACTTGACTGTGAGTTCAATGCCTGTTACACCTCATCATTCTATTTCTTTCATATTGTTAACAGCACAAAGATGATAATGGTGAATAAACTTTTCCCCATAAGAAAAATCAAGTGCAATGATTAAACTCTTACTAATACCATGTTTTTCTACTAATTGAAATATTTGTCTTGGTAAAACCAATACAGTCAAAACACTTAAATGTCAAGCTAACAGAACCAGAGCTTTAAAAATTTACCTTCAATAAGGTATTTTGGACATTATCTTATTTAGAACAGATTCTTTTTGCTAGATTGTTCTGAGTGATTAATCATAGAAATTGCCATATTGAATGCCAGAGATGAGAGTATGATTTGCAGTTTTATGTTCTGCAAACTAAAGCATCAAAGAAATCATTCTGTTGTTAAATAGTGGCTGCTTTGAAAGTTTAAAAAAAAAAAGTGCACGAGTGTCATTAATTTCCAGCCATAATATTAGTAATTGCTTTGGATTTTGAGTTTAAAATTATTCGTTTTGTCCCAAATATACCAAGGGTCTCACTTTAACATTTTGTGGTGGTCCTTCACTGTAGTGTTCTTATATTTTTTTAAAAAATAAAATTATATTACCTAGGCACTTTATTTTCAACTAACAATTCCTCTGCAGATATAGCCTTAATTCTTGAGCTGATAAAGACAATACAGACTTGAAAAGAAAAAAAAAAAACAAACAAACAAGATTTTGAAAGAAAAATACTTTTATTTTCATGTTACTTCTTTCTTGCACCTATTTCTTTCAGGTCTTTACAAGTCGCTTCATCACTCATCTTTTTAATTGTTCAATCCAAGACTGGTTTTACAGGTTCTTAGGGAAAAACAGTTGAGTGTAGTGCTATTACAGGGGCAACGTTATACAATGAACCAAGCAAAATCACAGATGATTTAAGGAGCTTGTCCTAAGCCATATGACAAATTTTTTTCAAAAGGAACTGTTACCAAACGAGCATATTTGGATTCTGTTTTCAAAACCTTCCGAAACACGACTTGAAGTCAGCAGAGTAGGCTGTGGCTGTGGACTTCAGCACAACTACATATATACATAAAATAATAAATAAACGGGTGTTGTTGTTATTTAGTCCTATCTGATTCTTTGCGATTCCATGGACAGTAGCCTGCCAGGCTCCTCTGTCTACAGGATTCTCCAGGCAAGAACACTGGAGCGGGTTGCCATGCCCTTCCTCCAGGGAATCTTCCCTGACCCCTGGGATCGAGTCTGTGTGTGTCTCTTATATATCCTTCATTGGCAGGTGGGTTCTTTACCGCTGGCACCACGTGGGAAGTCCCATGTGTGCGTGTGCGTGTGTGTGTTAGTTGCACTGCTGCTGCTAAGTCGCTTCAGTCGTGTCCGACTCTGTGCGGCCCCATAGATGGCAGCCCACCAGGCTCCGCCGTCCCTGGGATTCTCCAGGCAAGAACACTGGAGTGGGTTGCCGTTTCCTTTCCCAATGTGTGAAAGTGAAGTCGCTCAGTCGTGTCTGACTCTTTGTGACCCCATGGACTGCAGCCTCCTAGGCTCCCCCGTCTCTGGGATTTTCCAGGCAAGAACACTGTGTGGGTTGCCATTTGTCCAACTCTTTGTGACCCCACAGACTGTAGCCCTCCATGCTCCTCTGTTCGTGGAATTCTCTAGACAGTAATACTGGAGTGGGTAGCCATTCCCTTCTCCAGGGGATCTTCCTGACCCAGGGATGGAAACGGGGTCTTCTGCATTGCAGTCATTCTTTACTGTCCGGGCTTCGCTACTAGCTCAATTGGTAAAGAATCCGCCTCAACTCCTAGTTTCGATTCCTGGGTCGGGAAGATCTGCTGAAGAAGGGATAGGCTACCCACTCCAGTATTCTTGGGCTTGCTTTGTGGCTCAGCTGGTAAAGAATCGCCTGCAATTTGAGAAACCTGGGTTCGATCCCTGGGTTGGGAAGGTCCCCTGGAGACGGTAATGGCTAACTCACTCGTGTATTCTGGCCTGGAGAATTCCATGGACTGTATAGTCCCTGGAATCGCAGAGTCAGACATGACTGAACGACTTTCACTTTCTCTTTGTTTACTTTCTGATCTACCAGGGAAGACTCTGAGTGTATTACATAAAAGCTACATATGTAACTTGCATCTTTCCCCTGGGTAAAACCCCTTAGCACAGATTGTGGTTCTTACGTACTGTTTTTCCTCATTATCCAAGATTAATTTTATTGATGATTTCCCTTGGAAATAAGATTTAAAGTTGTACCTTTTCATTTATGTTAGGACAATAATTTAGGCTTGTGTTCTACTAAACCATGTATGTAAGAAGAGGAACCCTGTGTGGTGGCTATGTCTTCGTTGGTACTTCACAGTTAATTCATGTAACAATGAAATAGTAAAATTGGCAGCAGTGACAGGCTCCATAGAGATGATGTGTGTCCAACAGCCCCTGCAGAGATGTAGTCATGAGGCTGTGGGAACCAGAGACTGCTCCCCCTTTTAAAATTGCTAATATATGCACACACACACATATATGTATGGCGAGTAGTGTGGCTATATTTCAGCAAAGATTCTCTACCTCGATCTTGTAAAGCACTGACTATATTAGTGTGGAAATGAGCTTCTCGTGGTCCAGAGACAGTTGCAATTGCTTTGTTTCTCAGGAGGCCTTAGACTCCACTGGAGGAAATGTACATTCACTCTCCTAGGCGTCAATCTGTGAGGCTGTACTAGAGTCTTCCCCTGATAGTTCAAAAGTTCCTCTAATTCATTGAGATCTAACTGCACACAGGATATTTAAATCCCAGAACAAGAAAGGTTTGTGAAGGGGTATATGAAATTGAAAATAGGAAACATGGCCTTGGCTTTGAGTGGGTACAGAAAACGAAAGCTAAGCCATTGATTCGATTTTAGATTGTTAAAATTCCTGTGAGAAGAATAAAGTGAGTAGTGTGGTGGGGACCAGACCAGAGCCTTCTGCCTTTGTCACTAGAAAATGTTAAAATGACAACATTTAGAAAAGCTTCAGAAAACAGATTGTTTAAATTCTTGCAGGAAGAAGTATCCAAGAAGTGGGGGAAAAAAATGGAAAGGGAATAAAAGTATGTGGGAGAGAGAGCAAGAGAAAGAGGGAGAGAGAGAGAGGGAGAATATTATAGATCATGGGGAATGCTTAGAAAATTAAAACAAACCAGTATTTCCCAAATGATAGAAAAAAGACAGAAGACCTTTGAAAATTTCCATTTCTTAAATGACCAAATAAACTTCATTATAAGAAGAAGAAAAAAGATATATAGACTTAGGTGTACAAAAGAAACTGAGGATACAATTTATTTAAACTTGTAGTTCAGTGGTAAAGAATCTGCCTGCAATGCAGGAGACACAGGAGATGTAGGTTTGATCCCTGGGTTGGGAGGAGCCCTTGGAGGAGGGAATGGCAACCCACTTCAGTATTCTTGTCAGGAAAATCCCATGGACGGAGGAGCCTGGTGCGCTATAGTCCATGTGGTGGCAAAAGAGTCAGACACGACTTAGTGACTGAGCATATGTGATTTTATTGATGCTCTTGTTTGAAAAATGAGGCATTTTTCTCATATTGCTTGGTTTCGTTTTTTTTTTTTTTTTTTAAATATTATGCTTAACTGGGCACTATTCGTTCATCAAAAGTACCAAGTTTTTTCAATCAATTCTAGAAAATTTTCTTCCATGATTAGAAAACAGTTTACTCGTTATTTTCTGAAGCGTTCCATAAACACAGAGGGATTGTTATTTGCTTGCTATGTTTCAGATACCATTTTAACTGTACGAAAATATTAACATGCTTTGGCCTTGTAGTAATCCGTGACATAGCTAGTGTAATTACATGAGGCGTAGACTGACTTATACCTGTGCAAACCACTCGGCTAGGAGCAAACCTAGCTTCCAAGCCCATAACTCTGACTCCGGAGTCTTCTGAGCTATGAATCATTACATTAGACCAGCCAGAGAAAACAAGGAAAGAAACCCAATATTTTTTTCTAACATTATTTCAGCTTTATCTGAACTTGAAAGCAATCACAAACAAATAAAACAAAATAACAAAAAAGTTTTGATGTCATAACTAGTACACCAAACAAATAATCAAACAGGTGATCTTACAATGATTATGCCAGTTCAAATGACCTAAATTTTACACAGATGCTCGAAAACAAACATGATCTAGGTTAGCGCTGGAATTCTTTAAAGCTACAGCTATTATGTTCAGTTTGTAAATGGCCAGAGGGCCTCCCATCTTTATTTCATGAAAAGTGGAAGGGATTATATATATTATCTGAAAGGATTATATTCATTTTCTGTTACCGATTTCATTGTATTTTGATGTTTCAAAGACATAGATTTAATTAAGACCAGTTAATTTCTGACTCAGACCTAGAATTAGTTACTCCTCCTACCTCTTAAATCTCCAAAAAAAAAAAAAAAAAGAGAGAGAGAGAGAGAGAAGGACTTAAGAAGTGTATATAACTGTATAACTTTGAACATTTCAGGGGTAAAGAACATCACCCCTCCACAAGGTCAAAAATCCATGTATAACTTATAGTTGGCCCTCTGTATAAGCAGTTCCTGCCACATCTTCAGGTCTTCATTTGTGGATCATATTTACTACTATATACTATATATTACTACTAAATACTATAGTATTTACTACTGAAAAAAAACCCCAAAACCTGTATATAATGGACCTGTGTAGTTAAGCCTATGTTATTCAAGTGTCAGTGGAATATTACACATATCCATTAAATATATTATAATCCTAAAAAAATGTTTGAAAGCTAGGAAAGCAAAGGAAATAAAACATAGAAAAGAGTATTCTGTCAAATTTTTCAAACTACTCAGATTGGGATATTAAAGGCCCTTTGAGGAAGAAGGCCAGGAATGCTTTTCTTCTCATTTTAAGACCTACAATTACATAATCTATTCCTTTGAGATCTTGATGTCCAATCCTTTAATCATCTTCAAGATCCTCCTATTTATCTTCCCATATACTCTGCTTAATTTTTGCAGGTTGAAGCCTTGTTGCTTTCTTGTTGGAAGCCTTTTTTGATTTCATATTCAAATTATGTTTTAAAAAATCTACTCTTGCAGTAAAAGCTTTCCATGAATAACTTCTTACATTTTTCATTCAGAATTTTTGCTGCAATCCATAGTTGATATCTCTTTTGCTAATAAAGACTCAATGTTTCCTTGTAGTTTCTTCAGTCTTAGCTTTTTTATATATTAATTAATTCTACAACACATGCCTGAAAATGCCACCATTTATTTGCAACAAGTTTCAGTTAAAAAAAAATCAAAAATTAATAAACATTCAAAAAGTCAATAACTATTAGGTACATTTTTCATGAGGTTTTTATTATGGCTGTTTTTATTAAGTCTGTATGTAAGTTTAGCCTAATACAAAACACAATAATCTGTTTTCTTTTACTAATTTAACAAATCTCTATTGTGAGCCTTCTATATGGCCTATGTTGATTAAGGCTCTGAGAATAGAGTCAGAAACAAAACAGGCTTTAACTTGGGAAAAGTGGTAGCCAATTAGGAAAACAAATAGAGCTAGCCCATTACTTCAGTTTTCACTGCCTCCTCAGCCTCCCTAAATTAAAACTAGTCAACATTTTAAATGTAAAAAATAAAAGCAGAAAGGTGTTCAAAAAATGATATTTGAATTAAAAATGCAATCTTATGTGTGTGTTAGTCACTCAGTCGTGTCCGTCTCTTTGTGACCCCAATGAACTACATAGCCCAACAGGTTCCTCTGTCCGTGGGATTCTCCAGGCAAGAATACTAGAATACTGGGAGTTGGTTGCCATTTCCTTCTCCAGGGGATCTTCCTGACCCAGGGATTGAATCCAGATCTCCTGTATTGTAGGTAGATTCTTTTTACCATCTGAGCCATCAGGGAAGCTCTAATCTTATGGTAGACAAAATTATAATGGCTATAATATACAGAGATATCTTTGAATTACATAAGAAAAATCAATTCAAAACGAGCATAGCATATAAGCAGAAGTTTTAAGAAATATACAAAACAAAGATACATTTCAAAATGTGCATTGAAAACAGGAAAAGGGAATTTAGGCCTCAACATAATACTAGTAAACCAAATTCCCAACATATAACAAGGATTGTATACTATGACCAGCTGAGATCTATCCCAGGAATTCCAGGTTGTTTTCACATTTGCAAATCAATTAATGGAATATACTATATCAATGGAATAAAGGATAACATAACATAATCTTCTCAACAGATGCAAAATAGCATTTTAAAACATACAGCTTCCTGTTATGTTAAAAACCTTCAGCATACTGGAAACAGAAGAGAACTGCCTCAGTCTAATAAATGGCATCTACCAAAACTAAATAAATAAAACAATAGCAGCTATCATACTTACTAATGGAAGACTGAACATTATTTCCTGAAAGTCAGGAAGAAGGCAAAGATGCCCACTCTAGCTACTTTTATTTAACATTGAAGGATCTAGAAGGGAGACTTGAAAGAAAGAAAATAAGGAAAGGAGAGAAAAGGAAAGGAAAGAAGGAAAGAGGAGGGAGGGAAGGAAAGAAGAGGGAAGGCATTGAGATTGGAAAGAAAGTAGTAAAACTATTTATATTTTAGATAACATGATTTACATATAGAAAACCATAGAGATCCACACAAAAATGAATTTGAGTGAATAATCATGTTCTGCAATATTTCAGGGTATAAGATCAATATACAAAACCAAATGTGTTTCCATATACCAGTAACTAATAGTTTCAAAATAAAATTCAGAAAATAATTCCATTTAAAGTAGCATATGCAGATTAAAATTTAGGAATAAGTTAAAAGAAGTCCAAAACTCATACCCTGAAACTACAAAATGTTGTTGAAAACAATTAAATAAGATGTAAATAAATGGAAAGATATCTCATGTTCATGGGTTGGAAGACTTACTATTTTAGATGGTAATATTCCCCAACTTTATCAGATTAAATGCAAACACAAATTCTCAGCTAGGTTTTTGAAACTGACTGTAAAATGCGAGTGCCAGCAAAGAACCAATACAAATTTTGAAAAACTTGAAAGACACACACTTCTCCATTTTAAAACTTAACACGAAACTAAAGTAAGCAAGACAATGTAGTAGTACCATGAGGACAGATATATGGATCAATGGAATAGAATTGAGAGTTTAGAAATAAACTCTTACACTTACAGTCAAATGATTTTTAATGAGTGCCAAAGCAATTCGTGTGAAAAGAATAGTCTTTTCAACAAATAGTACTCGGACAACTGGCTAGCCACATGTGAAAGAATTAATTTGGACCTCTTTACATCCTACACAAAATATAACTCAAAGTGGATCATGAGTCTAAATATAAATTCCTTGAATAGAATGGCTTTTTCGATTTTGACTGCTGCAGTGAATCCAGTTTGGCTGGCACCACATGAAATTACAAAACAAACTAACAAACAGAGTCTAATGGAAAGAGACAAAAGCCCATTAACAAAAGGCTAACGGAAAGATGATTTACTCGCAAGTGAGATTAAGTTGCACCATAACAGTATGCAAAGTATGCTATATCTAGAAAAGTGACAGTATATATGTGTGGAATATTTCTGAAGCAATACCTAAGGAAATATTATGAATATTTACCACGTGTAAGTATGGCTACAAGTAAATGAGTTGGAAGTCATTTTAAATTACAGTGATGTGTTAGTCTACTGTATTGGTGTTTTTCTTTCTGGCTTACTTCACTCTTCATCAGGGTCTTGTCCAATGAGTCAACTCTTCCCATGAGATGGCCAAAGTACTGGAGTTTCAGCCTCAGCATCAGTCCCTCCAATGAACACCCAGGACTGGTCTCCTTAGGATGGACTGGTTGGATCTCTTTGCAGTCCAAGGGACTCGCAAGAATCTTCTCCAGCATTCATTATTAGAGAAATACAAATCAAGGCTACAATAAGATATCACCTCACACCAGTCAGAATGGCCCTCATCAAAAAGTCTACAAACAATAAACGCTGGAGAGCATGTGGAGAAAAGGAAATGCTCTGTCACTGTTGGTGGGAATGTAAATTAATACAGCCACTATGGAAGACGGCATGGAGATTCCTTAAATAACTAGGAATAAAAACACCATATGACCCAGCAATCCTACTCCTAGGCATATACCCTGAGGAAACCAAAATTGAAAGAGACACATGTATCCCATTGTTCATTGCAGCACTATTTACAATAGCTAGAACATGGAAGCAACCTAGATGTCCATCGACAGATGAATGGATAAAGAAGCTGTGGTACATATACACAATGGAATTTACTCAGCCATAAAAAGGAACACATTTGAGTCAGTTCTAATGAGGTGGATGAACCTAGAACTCATATGCAGAGTGAAGTGAATCAGAAAGAGAAAGATAAATACCATCTTCTAACACATATATACAGAAACTAGAAAAATGGTACTGAAAATTTTATTTACAGGGCAACAGTGTAGAAACAGACATACAGAATAGACTTATGGACATGTGGAGAGGGGAGGAGAGGGTGAGATGTACGGAAAGAGTAACATGGAAATTTATATTACCATATGTAAAACAGATAGCTTGGAATTTGCTGTATGGCTCAGGAAACTCAAACAGGGGCTCTGTATCAACCTAGAGGGGTGGGATGGGGAGGGAGATGGGAGGGAGTTTCAAGAGGGAGGGGATATATATATGTATACCTATGGCTGCTTCATGTTGAGGTTTGACAGAAAACAGCAAAATTCTATAAAGCAATTATCCTTCAATAAAAAAAACTTAATTGTTAAAAAAAATAAATTACAGTGATGAAAATCTAAGCTAAACTGTTAATTGAAGGGAGGAGTGTGATTTTTTCAATGTATAAACATCAGAATAAAAGGCAAATGTACTGATCTGAGGGTATTAGAAATTGTAGATTCAAAGGAACCTAGAATTTTTCTGTCTGACTTTTTAAAAAAATCTGAAACTTTCTTTTATATTAGCATAATTATATCAAATCAACTTCATCCTCAAGGCAAGCTAAGATTAGCATCCAAACCTGGGTTTACTCCCTTATGAACTTATGACCACTGGCTAAAGTCATACAAAATGCAAAGTTGAGGAATATGTGCTAGCCTCAGAAAGAGTCATTTGATGAAGAAAGTTAAAGCATTATGTTTGATTTTGTTTGGGTGATACTCCTACAAATATGGCCATGGAGGAGAGGTCTGTCACCAGAAGATAGAGAGAAGGAATGTTGAGTGGAAAAATAATACATCAAATCTAAAGATGGTTGACACAGAGAAAAATGTAAGCCTTTTTGTGTTATTTTTTGTTCTTCATGCCTATATATCACCTTAATCAAAAAATAGAAAACAATCTATAATGAAAAAATATAAAAAACTATCTACTTACCTATATCTGAATCAATTTGCTGTGTACCTAAAACTGACACAATGTTGTAGATCAACTATATTTCAATAAAAATTAAAAAATAAAGAACAGGAGATAAGTAGGGATATATAAATATTTGCCATGCTCAATTAGCAAGATATAGATCCAATCCCTTGAGGCCCTGTTTCAAGATCTGTTTTCTTTGATTCCTTTTACTTTCTCATCCTCATATCCCCCACCTCCTTAATGGTAGCCACCTGGAGGTTTCATGCTTGAAAGGAAACACATATCCATCATTGGATCTTTGTTTTGAATCAACCGAGAAAGCCTATTGAGTCTTTATTGATGAAATACTCTTTTATCTCTTTAAAAAAATATATTTTCCAGTTGGTCAAACCTCTGAAAGATTTTCTGTTTCTTTCTAGTTCTGCTGACAAGTTGTTTAATTCTTCTTTAATGATGTTTCTCTATTTTTAATACTTTGCCCAGCACAATGAACAGTAGTCAACACACAAAGCGGTGTGCCTCCCACGTTGCATCAGGCAGTCATTTTATTGTTGCGCCTGGGCATAAAATGGGTTGCCACCTTTGGAGCTTCTAATTGGTTTCTCCACTGCTTTTGCCAATTGCTACACCAATGCCATATATTTATAAAAAGTACAGCAGCATTTAACTTCAAGTTAGCAAGGACGGATAGGTTTATTACAAGAACAAATAAGCCTTATAAACATGGTAGCTTAAAACTTTAAAAAAGATTTTTTTTCCTCTCTCTTACCTCATGATCTAGTGTGAGTCACTATGTGAGTCCATCTTATGTTGATGCAGTCTGGACCACGATGACTCTAAGTTCACCACAGCAGAGAGTGCGATGAAGGAAATACATGCATTTTTCACTTCATCTGTGTAAAAATGCCCCTTTTCACTTCTGTTCACATTTCCCTTGCCAGAACTAGTCTAATGGCCCTTATAAAGAAATATAAGGATATTCTATGATTACAAACAATTTTTTCATGTCTCTAATGATAATAAATTTTCTAGAAAAGTCCTGTTTCTTCCCAGGCATTTTTATATTCTCTTTTTAATTTTACAGAATGATTTCTATTCTCAATGCTCTTGTACAGTATTCCCTTTCTAATCATAACCCCATACTCGGTGGTTTCTTTTTATGTTAGTTCTGGGAATATAGAAATCAAATAAGAAATTGCTACTGACTTCCCCTTCTGCACCAACTACATTTTCTCTAGAGAGACTAGTTATGCCTAAAGCAGTCCTCTCTGGAATCTTACTCTTTCCATTCCATTTCTATCCATTTGTGTGTTGCTCTCAATAAACCTTCAAGGAGGCATCTGTAATGTAAGGAAAGACTGTGAGACCTGATTTGAGTAGCATCTTAACATGTAGCTCACTAGATCTGTTAACACTGAACAAATCATTTGATTCTTTAAGTTTTAAAAGTCCTTTTTCTTAGAATGAGAATAGTTAATTTAATAATAAATTAATTAGGATATTATGGATGTAAAAAAGATAATATATGTAAAAGTGCTATATATTCTATAAAATACTATATAAAAGTGTTTAACTTTTAAGTTGTTAAACAATAGTATTAAATATGTGTGGTTTAGTTGGCTAATTAAAGACAATATTAAAATCATTGCCTGCATTCCCCAAATGTACCACACTGATTTTTACAACAGTTCTATTGAGATAAAATTTGCATATTATAAAACTAATCCCTTTTTTAAGAGTACAGTTTAGTTGTCCTGTTTTTAATATATCCATAGAATTGTGCAACCATCACCACTGTCTACTTTTAGAACATTTTCATCAGCCCCCCAAAAACTATATTCCCCTTAGCAATCATTTCTCATTGTCCACTGGAAATTTCATATAAATGGAATCATACAATATTTGCTCTTTTGTGACTAGCTTCTTTCACTTGGCATTATTGTTAAGAATCTGTCAAATTCATAATTGTTAAGTAGAGCACAGCGTGCCTGACGGTGAAGGCAACAGTGGTCACCACAACGTGGTCAACAACAGACCACAGGAGAGATTGAAATGGAAATTTTGTTACTCGTAGATCCGGAGGAAGTACCCACCATACCTCATGGTTCCACCTAGAGGGATGGAGGCAGAGTGGAGACAGAATAGGACCTGGGGTACCTGTTTTTATTAGGCTCCATGGGTGTAGCGTTTGGGGGTTCTTGGGCTAAGGTCAAATTGGTCACTTCAAGCCAAAAGAACCCCTAATGGTCTTACCTAAAGTGAATAAGGTGAAGGCTCTGGAGGCAGGGGAGACTTAAATACCAGGAATGATGGGGGAGTCATATCAGGAACTTACACTTGCCTGTGACTCTGTGGGCTGCTACCGGAGCAGGTACTATGGCCTGAGAGGCTAGTGGCAGTTTAAGGTACTCACAGGCTACGCAAAAATGGCTGCCAGGGCACCAATACCCTAGAGTAGTTTAGCTAAGCTTTCAGCAGTTATGTTTTCAAGGTTCACCTGTGTTGAAGCATGTTTGAATAACTGCTGGAGGAAAGTGCCAGAAGTTAGAGCAGATCAGTCTATAAATTAAACACATAAAATTTCTCTTTAGGCTACATAGCTTGTTCTGTGACTTGAATAATTTTACTTCTCAAATTTATTCTATTATACTTTAGGTTCTTAAATTGTTATTTGTGTGGAATTGGAAATGGCAGACTTCTAACAGCCATGTAATCACAGGCCAGGGTCGAAACCAGTTGACACGTTTTGACATCTCTCAGGCTTGACTCAGAAGAAAAATTCTATTTCTATTCCTCATTCCAAGATGTTTAACTTGTGATCAAATACATTTGAGTTGTTTATTATAACTTTAGGGGTCATGAGGAGGGAACAAATATTTTCATCTTCTAAATCTAGGAAATAAAATAACAAATAGTTACACAAGTAGAAAGCTGAGAATTTATAAGAGCCTGCACATTTAAAATTTTAATTTCCTGTCTTAAAAATAAAAAATGTTTTATTTTCTCTGATAGCTTGCTAACCATGTCTATTAACCTACTCTTAGAGCAAATGAATTTTTCTTTCCTGATTCAATATGATTTACTACCAAAAGCCCAGAGACAGAATCTGTGGGGTTCAGTCTTAAAAAAAAAAAAAAGTGCCCTATTTTCTATGAAATTCTGATTCTTTGTAATAATGAATTGATTCTTCTTTCAAAAATATCTGGAAATTCCTCATTTCTCTCCTTTTCAGCCATGACTCTCATTGTTTACATTTTGCCATTCTCTTATGTGACTCCGTGCTTTTGTTAACTTAGTATACGATATACAATAGATGTCATATTATCTATATATATATATATCTTAAGGGTTTTAAAATGTAAAAGAAAGTTATTAGTATTTATTAGTATGTGACAGTATACAAAGAAAATTTTACTTTAATAAAATTTCACATATGTAGTTTGTAAGTTTTGACAGATACAAAAATGGCTGGATATGTGCTATTCTTGTATTTGGATGAATACCTTCTGAAAGCCCAGATCATATCAGATCAGCTTCACATAAAATAAAATGCACACATCAGGCAAGGATACATCAAATTCTTTTCTTTTTGTAACTATCCAAAAGCTAGTTAGATTCCCTAGTGGCTCAGATGTTGAAGAATCTGCCTGCAATGTGGGAGACCTGGGTTCCATCCCAGGGTTGGGAAGATCCCCTGAAGGAGTGCAAGGCAACCCATTCCAGTATTCTTGCCTGTAGGTCATTATGGACAGAGGTGTCTGGCGGGCTGCAGTCCATGGTGTTGCAAAGAGTCAGACATGACTGAGAGACTGCTGCTGCTGCTGCTGCTAAGTTGCTTCAGTTGTTTCTGACTCTGTGAGACCCCATAGACAGCAACCCACCAGGCTCCCCCATCCCTGGGATTCTCCAGGCAAGAACACCTGAGTGGGTTGCCATTTCCTTCTCCGATGCATAACAGTGAAAAGTGAAAGTGAAGTCGTTCAGTTGTGTCTGACTCCTAGCGACCCCATGGACCGCAGCCCACCAGGCTCCTCTGCCCATGGGATTCTCCAGGCAAGAGTACTGGGGTAGGGTGCCATTGCCTTCTCCGGACTGAGAGACTAAGCACACACAAAAACTAGTTTAGCTCACAGAAAAGCCATATCCGAACTTGAACTAGATATAACCTTTTCGAAGACCTGGAGAGCTTTTTCCCTTCACTATATACAGGTATAGCCATGCATCTTGGTTTCAGTAAGAGACGCAACTGGGAATAATTTGAAACACCATGAGTAAGGCAGTTTCTGAGATATTTATAACTAAACCCAAACCTGGAAGTACTAAAACTCCTATGGGAAAAGTCTGATCTTTTACAATTTTCTCCAGAATGAAATACAGAATTATTTCCATTTAAATCATTTTGGAAGGGGGACTATGCTTTTTCCTTAACTTTCAAGAGTAGTTTTTATATTTTAATGCCTAAAATAATCAATTGCTGATAAAAGACCTTGCTGACTAAGCATTTAACTTAAGTTCTCAAAGTTTAAGTTCAGCATTCAGCGCCTGTAGTGTCATTTGACTGTAATAAGGTTAAAAGAAGGTTTGAATGCAACTATCTGAATTCATTATGAAATGAACTCACTATTGCTTCTATCAGATGAATACTAAAAAGAAGTAGATAGCATTCATCCAGAATAACACATCAATAATAGATGCCTTAGAGAATTTATAGGATCTTGTTTTATTAAGTTAGATTTGGAGGGATTTGTTTGTTTGCAGCCACTGGTAAATGTTGCAGCTAGAATATGGGCTGAATCAATCATTTTAGCATGTTGAGAGCTCAGTTTTGTGTTGTTTTTCCCTGTTTCATGAAACATTGAGGGATATCTATTTAACATATATTCATTAAGTTACTAAGTTTAAGCACTCTGAACAGATACTTTCAAGAACACAGTGAAAAGGCAAAATAAAACAATATGATAAATCCATCCACCCAGTACATAATAGAACTGCTAAAATAATTCAAAACATAGAGCTTCCTTTTGGCTGGATAGTCGCATTTTTGGAAGACTTCTGGAAGAAGCAAAATGATGACTAAGGCCTTAAATTTCTGTGGCTACTATTTCTATGAATGCAACTGACACAAAAATATTTTTAAGGAAAAGATTGAGTGCTGAGATATTAAAATAGGAAGTATGGGTTTTAAATGTGGCCGAATAGTCAATTAAAAGGAAATGGTTTTAGGGACCATGGGCCATTTTGAGTAGAACCATTAGAGATCAAATTGCCAACATCCATTGGATCACTGAAAAAGCAAGAGAGTTCCAGAAAAACATGTACTTCTGCTTTATTGACTACGCCAAAGTCTTTGATTGCGTGGATCACAACAAACTGGGGAAAGTTCTTAAAGAGATATGAATACCAGACCACCTGACCTGCCTCCTGAGAAAACTGTATGCAGGTCAAGAAGCAACAGTTAGAACTGGACATGGAACAACAGACTAGTTGCAAACAGGGAAAAGAGTCCGTCAAGGCTGTATATTGTCACCCTGCTTATTTAACATATCCAGAGTACATCATGTGAAATGCCAGGCTGGATGAAGGACAAGATAGAATCAAGATTGCCAGGAGAAACATCAATAACCTCAGATATGTAGATGACACTGCACTTATGGCAGAGAGTGAAGAGGAATTAAAACGCCTCTTGATGAAAGTGAAAGAGGAGAGTGAAAAAGTTGGCTTAAACTCAACATTCAGAAAACGAAGATCATGGCATCTGGTCCTATCACTTCATGGAGAATAGAGGAAGAAACAGTGGAAACAGTGACAGACTTTATTTTGGAGGCCCCAAAATCACTGCAGCCAAGAAATTAAAAGATACTTTCTCCTTGGAAGAAAAGCTATGACCAACATAGACAGCATATTAAAAAGCAGAGACATTACTTTGCCAACAAATGTCCGTCTAGTCAAAGCTATGGCTTTTCCAGTAGTCATGTATGGATGTGAGAGTTGGACTATAAAGAAAGCTGAGCACCAAAGAATTGATGCTTTTAAACTGTGGTGTTGGAGAAGACTCTTGAGAGTCCCTTGGACTGCAAGGAGATCCAACCAATCCATCCTAAAGGTCCTGAATATTCATTGGAAGGACTGATGCTGAAGCTGAAACTCCAATACTTTGGCCACCTGATGCAAAGAGCTAACTCATTTGAAAAAACCCTGATTCTGGGAAAGATGGAAGGTGAGAGGAGAAGGGGATGACACAGGATGAGACGGTTGGATGGCACCACCAACTCAATGGACATGAGTTTGGACAAACTCTGGGAGTTGATGATGGACAGAGAAGCCTGGCGTGCTGTAGTCCATGAGATTGCAAAGTGTCGGACACTACTGAGCGACTGAACTAAATTAACAGCTCCTGACAAGGGTTTGGGGCAAGTAATATTTTTAATATAAGAAGAGTTGCAATCTAAGAAAATGCTAAATTATAATTCTTAGATACCAGATACCATCAATATCTTTTATAGCTAATAGGTCTTCTTTATGCTTGTAACTCCCAAATCTAAACTTACAAATCTGACTCCTATCTAGATAGCACGTCAGTGTCTTCTACTTTCGAGGTCCTGAATAAACATTTATTGGCAATTAACGAGTAAATAAACAAGTGACAAAAGAGTGAATAAATATACCTGAAGTGGAAAGCAGTTTATGTGGTGTGTTTTAGAATGAGATGGGAGAAAGAAATGTAATATGAAAATCATTCACTTTGTGTTACTGGAGCGTTATTTCATTGACAAGAAAAACACCTAAGTATAATTCCTACTCCATTCTGATACTTCCGTTTACAGCAAAATTTGTTAGAATGATTGCCGTGAAATCGTTGCTTATAATTCCGGTTTCTGAGTCTAACTTCAACTCCCATCTATTGGGTTCTCATTGGCCTCACTTTGTTGAGAGTTTGCCAAAATCTCTGTGTGGCCAAATATAATGTTTTTAACTCATCTTGTTATCCTTTCAAAAGTACCTGAGACCTGTTCTTCTAGAAATACTTTGTCCTTTCATCTGGTTCTATTGTATCATGTCACTCTGATCTGTCTCCCAGACCACTCTTTCTAGGTTCTTTATTTTCTTGTCTTTCACCCTTATTTTTTTCAGTGTTCCATTGCTACATCCCACTTTTTTTTTCTTTTGATGCTTGAATGTAGACCTGCAGCTTTAAAGTGGTTCTCCATATTTATGATTTCCAAATCGAAACCTACAAATCTGAGCTCTCCGCAGAAGTTAAAAAAATGTATATATCCAACTCACTACTCGACACAACCACTGAGATATAAACTAGCATCATGGTCTCAAAATTCTTCATTTACCCCATCAAAAGTATTTGCCTTGTTCTTCTCTAATTCTTGAGTGTTAATCACAATCAGCTCAGTTGAACAAGGTTAACACTTATGCATTTCCCTTGATAGTTATTTTTATTTCACTCCCTAAATCCAACTAATGATCCTCTTCCATCAATTATAATTCTAAAAACTATCCCAAATTCATTCACTTCTTTTCATATCTACCATTAATACTCTTGTCCAATTTATCAACATCTTTCATTTAAATTACTGTAGTTAACTCATGAGTGACTTCCTCGATTTTGTGATTCTTGCACCGCAATCCACTATTCATGCAGTAACCACAAAGAGTTTTAAAATCACAGGCAGTTATTGCAATCCTTTTGCTTGCCAACCCTCAATGTTTTATCAATTCGTTTGTACTTCTGTTATAATAAATTACCACAAATTCAGTGGATTAAAACAAGACAAATATATCATCTTACAGTTTTGGGTGGGACATCTTAACACAAGACTCCCTGGACTAAATTCAAAATATTGGCAAGTCTCCCTTCTTCTATGGAGGCTCTGAAGGAGATTCATTTCCATGTCCTTTGTAACTTCTAAAGACCACCCACATTCCCTGGTTCATGGTCTCTTCCTCCATCCTCAGAGCCAACAGCATTTTTTTCTGCTTGTGCCATTTTTCACAGCCATATCTTCCTCTGACTCTCTCCTTCTGCCTTGCTCTTCTTGGCAAGGATGCTCGTGATTATACCAAAAATGCAGGTTTATCTCCTTATCTTGGAGTCAGTTGATTAGCCTCCTTAACTCCATCTGCAACCTGATTTCCCTTCGCCATGTGTGTAGCATATTCAATTTCCACAGATTAGGATGTGGAACTCTTCAGAGGCCCCTTATTCTGGCCCACACAGCATCACATTAAAACAAAATATAAAGTTTTTACTCTAGCTTCTAAAGCATTAGCTGCTCAGCATGTCCAACCCTTTGTGACCCCATGGACTATAGCCCTCCAGGCTCCTCTGTCCATGGAAGTCTCCAGGCAAGAATACTGGAATGGATTGCCATTCCCTTCTCCTACTTTATCTAGGCTTTTCTTACTATGTCCAAATTACTCCCTTTATACCACTATCCCAGTCACATTGTCTTTCTTTCTATTCTTCAGGGAGAACAAACAAAATCCACGCTAGCCCCTCCACCTTCCAAACTAGCTGTTTCTCTGGTTGTATGCCCTACTCTACCTTCATATAGCCAACTCCTTATTGTTTACATCTCACCTTAAATTTTGCTTTTTCAGAGATGGTTTACTATACCAGTATATATAAAGAAACTGTCCATATATTATCACACAATTAAATATAAATTTGCTATCAATCTCTGCTTTTTTCTTGTTTATAAATGTATTTTTGTGTCAATTAACTTCTCTCAAGCACACACAACACCCATATACTTCTATGCTCTAGTACAGGTGTTGGTAAACTCCTTTGCTTATTCAGAATTCCTCAGTGACACTCCACTGCTAAGAATAGATTCCCAAGACCCAGCAAACAGGAATGATTTGTCCCTTGCCCGGCTTTCCAACACACTTTTACTTTTCTTCTATTAATAAGCTCCACAAGCACTAAGCTCTTTGCAATTTCCTAAACGTATTATCCAACCCTCTCCCTAAAGGGTTGGATAAATCTTTTATCTTTTTACTTCTGCTTCTTTGCCTTTTAACTTCTTAACTTTAATACTGAGTTGAGAGGTAATCTTATTCATGAAGCCTTCTCTAACTGTTCAGCAATACCTTGTGTATATTTTAGTCATCACCTTTCAATGGCATTACAATTTTCTGATCAAAGGATTAATACCATAATAGTAGACAAACACATTGAGATCATGAATAATACCTTATTTATTTTTGTGTCTCTGGCACTTAATCTATTTCTCACCCATAACAGATATTCAATAAATGTCTATTGAGCAACTGTGGACTTGTTCTCTGAGCTTTGTTTCCTTGACTTCTCTATGGAGGTTGATAGTGCACTGGTGTTGCTAGGACAAGAAGTTGTATCAACCATGCCTTCTAGGTCCTCTTTTGCTTTTATTCAACTCACATCTATAAACAGAAATGGAAATACAAGCATAAATAAGAAAAATATAAACACGTATCATTTAACCATCCTCATTGTAGTCACCTGCTAGCTTTTGCTTTATCTGCTGCTTCTACCTTCCTGGGACTTCCTGGGTGGCTCAGATGGTAAAGCGTCTGCCTACAATGAGGGAGACCCAGGTTCAATCTTCGGGTCAGGAAGATCCTCTGGAGAAGGAAATGGCAACCCACTCCAGTAGTCTTCCCTGGAAAATCCCATGAACAAAGGAGTGCGGTAGGCTACAGTTCATGGGGTTGCAAAGAGTCGGACATGACTGAGGGACTTCACTTTCACTTTCACTCTCTACCTTCCCACTCAGGGCATCATTGTGAGGAACTTCAGCATTTGTATAAATATCACAATGTGGGGAGGAAAAGTTGAATCCTAAGATAAGTATTTAAGCTTAAAATAGCAAGTTAGACAAAGAAGAGAATGGAATCACTAAAGGAAATATTTACAAGCTAGCTAGCTACCCTTGAATGCTGAAACTTAATTCCGCTGGAGGAATTCTAGGAACTAGGACAAAACACACACAGAGCACTATACCATCCAAGGGGTGAGGGATCTAGTCCCTCACTGGTTGAGAGCTTTAGGGAGAAGTGTTAGTTGCTTAGTCATGTCTAACTCTTTGAGACTCCATGGACTATATCGTCTGTCCATGGAATTCTCCAGGCAAGAATACTGGAGTGGGTTGCCATTCATTTCTCCAGGGGATCTTCCCAATCCAGAGATTGAACCCAGGTTTCCCACATTTCAGGCAGATTCTTAACCATCTGAGCCCCCAGGGAAGCCCATGGAAGAAGGGAGGTATTAATTTCCCAGCACTTCCATCCTACCTCACAGATGGCACAGCAGGCTCCCAAAGATAGGGATAGCCTCAAGCTAAAATAAAGGTGCAGGGATTGGCAGTTATAATATGTAAGGCTGGCCATCGGTCCTGGAGAAGGAGTGCGGCAGGGCATTGCAGGGTCAGTTACAGTAGACAGCAGTTATACCATGTTAGCCTCACATTTGCTGACATCATGAGTTCTGTTTACATTCACTTGCATGTTACTGCATACACCAATGATTGTAGCTACAATTTTGTCCTTGTCATTGCCCAGAACTTCTCTGCTTTTGAAGTATAAATTCTAGTAGCTTTTTTCTGAATACAATTTCTTATCCTTCTGGTTTTCTTACTCATTTCCATAAGACCAATCCCTAACTTTACAATGTCCATTTTAGCAGCTCCCTTGTAGCTTTGATTCCATTACTGTAACACTGGCCATTTATGGGACACCATTCCTATTTTAATGTATTGGCAACACCATCATTCCTTTACCTCATTGCTCTTTGATTTCACATACTCTCCAAATACCCAATCATGGATAATTTTCAGCATCTAATTTCTCAGCACCTATACCTTCCTGATGAATATTGCAAAAAGAAATCTAACAGTGTAGATTGAGGCATTAGAGATTTGTGATTTACTCATAGCTGAGCCCTTCATACTATTCTGCAATCTTATTACACATACTTAATCATCAACACCGATTTCTCTCAAAAGCTATGTGAAAGTTTTATTTCCTTAACCTCTAAATTCTTCCATTCTGTCTCCTCAAATATTAGACTTATTTTTTATTTCACACAGAAAAATCAAGACTAATTTTTTGAAGCTTTCAGCTTCTTATCTGCCTACAGCGTATGTCTATTTACTTCTACCAGTACCTTCTTCTGATAGTTTCTGATGAAAATGAGTCTCTGCCACTCTGAGGCTAAATCTCTGGTTATTTCCCCCATTTTTTGACTTTGCTCATCATTTCTTCCAAGTTTTTCTTGGATATTCTATTTATTCTTACATATTGATCCCCTCTAAGCATTTAAACACACATGGGCTTTCCATTTCACAGAAACTCATAAATAAGCAAGATAAATACCAAACAAACCATGATACAGCATCCCCTATAACAGCTTCCTGATGGTCTTTTCTTTTTCTGTTGTTGTTTTTTTGTTTAGTTTTTAAAGTCAATACAACCTCATCATCTTCACTTTTTAAACTTTGGTCCACTACTAAACACATCACCTTTTGATTTGCACCTTCACTGCTTTAGTTTGATAAGGTGATTCATGACTTAACTATAAATTTATGAGCACTTTGCAAGAATCAACTTCATTGGCTATCTTCGTGGCATTTACCACGATTGCTTACTTCTTTACTTTTTAAAAACTTTCGCCCATGATTCTTATGAAAATATCATTTTCAGAACTGTTTCATTTTGGCTATCCCTCAGACATCTTTGTATAGAATCAAATTTCATTGTTAGCTCTTTAAAAGTTGATGTCCTTTTTACTTGTGTCCTTGATAATCTCTACCTATAACCTTGGTTCTCTATTCACTCAGCTGTCCCAAAGCTGTGATTTTAAATATCACTGCTATGCTTCTACTTTCAAGATTTATATCTCCAGCCCAGAACCTACCAAACACACTAGCTATCTTATGAAAAATTCTAATTATGTACAGCATGAAGATTATAGCTTTTTCTCTCATAGACAGTTTCTAAATGAATGACTAAAGCAATGCCCCAGTTTATACCTAAAGGCTCTTGTAGGTATATGTTTGACTCATAGTCACCTATTATTTATTCCTTTTTGTAATCATTCATTTACTTTCCAGTAAATTTTTATTTAGCTCCCACTGTATACTGAGCAACTTCTAGATGTTGATTTTCTAGATGCTGATGATCAAAGGCCTTACTCTCTAAGAACAGGAATTGACAACTAATGCCCATGAACCAAAACTATCTCACAGTCTGCTTTGTTTATTAAAATTTTATCCAAAACAGCCACTCATTTGTTTATATATCATTTACACCTGGTTTTATACTGCAAAGATGCATGCATGCATGCTAAGTCACTTAAGTCATGTGTGACTATTTGCAACCTTATGGAGTGTAGCTCGCCAGTCTCCTCTGTCCATGAGATTCTCCAGGCAAGAATACTGGAGGGGCTTGCAATGCCCTCCTCCAGGGGATCTTCCAGACCCAGGGATGGAACCTGCATCTCTTATATCTCCTGCTTTGGCAGGTAAGTGCTTTACCACTAGCGCCATCTGGGAAGCCCATTGCAATGATAGTTTAGTAACTGTAAGAGAGACTGCATATCCCAAAGCCTAAAATAATTACTATCCATCCCCTTTACAAAAGATAATACAATGAGGCTGGAGTACAGATGTACCATTCTGAATGGAGAATATATTGAAGATTTGGTTAAGACTTTTTAAGGAAGAAAAGTTAAGGTCAGGTGAAAGATGGTGAGGGCCTCAACTATTGTAGTGAGAATACAAGTGAAAAATACACATATTCCAGAAATATTTCATAAGTAAAGTTAACAGGATTTAGTCATTATTTGGTTTTAGTGGTGATGCTTGGAGAGGTAGGAATTAAGTAGACTTCTTGGGTTTCTTATATTGGTGGAGAGTGATGCCAATAACAAGGAAAGCAAAACAACAAGTACAGTCAGGTTTAGAAAAAGTGAAAATCTGAATAGGAAGGAGATACTACTAGTTTTACTTGTAGGGACACTGAGAAAAACTCCTCCTAAAAGCACTGATGGACTTTTTGAGTATACAAGGGTTTCTTTAGCTTTTCAATTAATGAAACTTTTAGTTATTTAGCATGTCAATCATACTCACTGAATTGTTTTGTATTAATATTTCTTTACATGACAGATTTCAACCCACGCTGTGTGAGTGATAGAAATATACTATGTAATTATAATCATGACAAATAATGAAGAAACACAAAAGCACTGTGTGAAAGAAAGGAAAATAGACTTAAATAACAAAACCTAGAGTTAATTTTAGGCTTTGACACTCATTTGATAAGTGCCCTCTGGCAGGAAACTAGATCTCAGTTTCCTTACATGAAAAGAGGGATTATAACAATAATACCAGTGGAGAAACAATATATGAAAAGTGCTTTGAAAAATCATACAAAACTATATAAATGCAAATTATCATTATTGTAACAAGTTTGACTTACACAGAATATGACTTAAACATATCAAAACTGCTGATCTTAATAACACATTTGCCCATATATATGAAAATACATACACATATAGGTGCAAAACTTGAAATATAGAATTTTCTATCCCCATGAATATATTTGAATTCTTAGTGTATATGTGCATGTCTATTTTCCTTTCTTCATTTATTCATTTATTTCACAAATATTTATTATTTACTTCTAAAAGTCCACTATTTTTGGTGCTATGGATATAGTAGTGAAATAAGCATTAAAGTAGTTTTTCTCCCTTCATGGAGCTTACACTCTATTTCAAGAAGACAGATCCTGGGGAGGGGATGGAAGCTCAAGAAGGAGGTGATAGATGTATACTGCTGCAGCTGTTAAGTCGCTGAATTGCGTTGTTGTACAGCAGAAACCAATACAACATTGTAAAGCAACTTTCCTCCAATTAAGGAATAAATTAAAAAATGAGAAAAGACAGATACTAAATGAAATAAAATATATATTATTTATATATTTAACTTGTTGTAAGGAAAAATTAAATAAGAAAGATAGAAAGTTCTGGGGGCTGTGAAGCCTTGACAGCTTTAAATAGTTTAGAGTGCAATCCTCAAAGAGGAAGAAAGAAAAAGGGACATTTGAACAAGGAAGTAGCCATCCAGATGGATAACAAGTAAGCTCAAAGTGTTTGAGGGATGAAAATGGGATTTTTAGAAACACCAAAAGAGGCAATATGGCTGATTACAATGGATAAGGATATGAGATTAGAGTTTTAAAGTTTTAAAGTTTTAAAGGGGTGAGGCTGAGGAATTCAGGCAGAGTTTTTAACACAGTTCCTAAGAAGATGGCTATTAGAATTTACTATTGCCATCTTGTTAATTGTATTCTGGTACAACTACCAAGATGGGATACAGAATAAGAAGAAAATCTAAATGTATTGCCAATGTATTAAACACCTTCAAAAAGGGAGTAAGGCCATCAAGTTCTGATCCAAGTAACTGAAAATGAGTGTTATCTGTAAAAGCAAAGTCAAAAGAAACTGTATATAAATACTACAGTTTAAAAACCCCTATATGCAAGACAGCAAAAGAGACACAGATGTATAGAACAGTCTTTCGGACTCTGTGGGAGAGGGTGAGGGTAGGATGATTTGGGAGAATAGCATTGAAACATGTATATTATCACATGTGAAACGAATCACCAGTTCAGGTTCGATACATGATACAGGGTGCTCGGGGCTGGTGCACTGGGATAACCCAGAGGGATGGGATGAGGAGGGAGGTGGGAGGGGGGTTCAGAATGGGGAACACATGTACACCCATGGCAGATTCATGTGCATGTATGATAAAACCAATACAATATTGTAAAGTAATTAGCCTCCAATTAAAATAAATAAATTTATTCTAAAAAACTTGTTGCTCGTGGAAGTGTGAGTTAACAGTTCTGAAAACATACATGTATACTTTAATTGAACAATTTAGTAAATTTGTGGTGGGTGGTGAAAGCCAGATTTGTCACTGCTGGAGTTGGAGGTTACAGTTGAGCAAGGGAAGAAGGCTAGAATGTTCTAGATGATAAGGAATGAGAGTCAGATACATCAGAATACACTCATTTCTATTTACTACAGATAGAGATGGTAATGAGTAGAAATATTTATGGACATATGTATATACATAGGTTACTATACATATGTATTACTGCCTTGCTCTTTTAGTTGGGAGGGCTTCAGAACAACAATCTCTGAGTAGAATTGAGCACACCTAGCACTCAGAACTCAATTTCTAATGCCATTTCCCAATTCCTTGGAGAAATGCTAATTCTAGAGCCATGAGAGGAAATATATGAGAGGAAATATATAAGATGAACCTGGAACATTTTATAATGCCAGAAAATACTTTCAAAAAAATCCAAAAAGTCTACACTAATGAGTATGTCAAAGGAATACATGACCACATTGAGAGAATCCCAATGCCTAAAGCAGGAAAAATGTGAGCAATAAAATAAATTGGATCATGCTCAAAGTAAAAGCCATATATTCATGAATCCACAGAAATAGGAAGAAATGATTGCATACGTAAATGTGGGAATTGACAAATGTCTCATGAAAAATTCCAAATAATTTGTGTAGATATTCCACGCTTGAAGCATAGATTTTCTCTGTGTAAGTTGGCCTGGATATAGTGATTTTCTTCCAAAGAGTACAGTATGGAAAGGAGGAAAAAAAAGATTAACTGAACAGTGCAGAAACCTGACAAACACAACCTCAAGCTGCATAATCAAAGTCAACATCAACAGTGATAGAGCAAGTAAGTTTATAGTGGGTACCTTGAAATGATGTGATGAGACTGGCACTTCAACCCTGTGGTCGTCCTTCCAAAACCACATAACCCTCATCTAATCATGAGAAAAACCTCAGACAAATCCCAGTGGAGAGAATTTCTACAAAATACCTGTCCTGTACTCCTGAAAACTGTCAAGGTCATCAAAAACAAGGAAAGTCTGAGAAACTGTCTTGGGAAAGAAGAAACCAAGGAGACATACAACCAAATGCAATGTGGTATCTTAGATGGGATCCTGGAACAGAAAAGAACATTAGGAAAAAGCTACAGAATTCTGAATACAGTATAAACTTTAATTAATGATGATGTATAAATACAGGCTCATTTCTAACAAATATATTCTATTAATATAAACTATTAATAGTAGATAAAACTAGTTGTATGGTTCACAGTAATTCTTATATTATCTTTACAATTTTCAGGTAAATATAAAATTAAACTTTTATTTTTATTTATTAATTTAATTTTTAATTGAAGGATAAGTGCTTTACAGAATTTTGCTGTTTTCTGTCAAATCACACCATGAATTGGTTATAGGAATACATGTATCTCCTCCCTTTTGAACCTCCCTCACATCTCCATCATCCCACCCCTTTGATACGAAGACCGTGTTTGAGTTTCCTGAGACATGGAGCAAAAGCTCATTGACTACCATTTCACATAAGGTAACGTAAGTTTCCATGTTACTCTCTCCATACACCTCACTCCCTCCTGTTGGATATCTATTTTACATATGGAAATGTAAGTTTCCATGTTACTCTTTCCATACCTCTCACCCTCTTCTCTCCTCTCCCCATGTCCATAAGTCTATTCTCTATGACTGTTTCTTCATTGCTCCCCTTCTGTATATATGCATTAGTATACTTATTTATCTTTCTCTTTCTGACATAGTTAACTCTGTATAATAGGCTCTAGGTTCATCCACCTCATTAAAATGGACTCAAAGGCATTTCTTTTTATGACTGAGTAATATTCCATTGTGTATATGTACCACAACTTTATCCATTCATTAGTTGATGGACATCTAAGTTGCTTCCATGTTACAGCTACTGTAAATAGTGCTGCAATGAACAATGGGATACATGTGTCTTTTTCACTTTTGGCTTCTTCAGGGCATATGCCTAGGAGTGGGATTGCTGGGTCATATGGTGCCTTTATTCCTAGGTTTTTAAAGGAAACTCCATACTGTCTTCCATAGTGGCTGTATCAATTTACATTCCCACCAACAGTGCAAGAGTGTTCCCTTTTCTCCACATCCTCCCCAGCATTTTTTGTTTGTAGACTTTTTGATGATAGCTATTCTGACTGGTGTGAGGTGGTATCTCATTGAGGTTTTGATCTGCATTTCTCTGATAATGAGCAATATTGAGCATCTTTTCATATGTTTGTTAGCCATCTGTATGTCTTCTTTGGAAAAATGTTTCTTTAGGTCTTTTTCCCACTTTTTGATTGGGTTGTTTGTTTTTCTGGTATTGAGCTGTATGAGCTACTTGTATATTTTGGAAATTAATCCTTTGTCAGTTGTTTCATTTGCTATTATTTTCTCCCATTCTGAGGGTTGTCTTTTCACTTTGCTTAGAGTTTCCTTTGCTGTGCCAAAGCTTTAAAGTTTAATCAAGCCCCACTTGTTTACTTTTGGTTTTGTTTCCATTACTTTAGGAGATGGATCATAGAGGAACTTGCTTTGATTTTTGTCATCAAGTGTTCTGCCTATGTTTTCCTCTAAGAGTTTTACAGTTTCTGGTCTTAGATTTAAGTCTTTAATCTATTTTGAGTTTACTGCTGTGTATGGGGTTAGGAAGTGTTCTAATTTCATCCTTTTACATGTAGCTGTCCAGCTTTCCCAGAACCATTTATTGAAGAGGCTGTGTTTTCCCCATTGTATATTCTTGCCTCCTTTGTCAAAAATAGGGGACCCATAGGTGTATGGGTTTATTTCTGGGCTTTCTGTCTTGTTCCATTGGCCTATATTTCTGTTTTTATGCCAGTAGTATACTGTCTCAATGACTGTAGCTTTGTAGTATAACCTGAAGTCAGGAAGGTTGATTCCTACAGCTACATTCTTTCTTGGGGCTGTTTTGGCTATTCAGGGTCTTTTGTGTTTCCATATGAATTGTGAAATTTTTTGTTCTAGTTCTGTGAAAAATGCCATCAGCAATTGGATAGTGATTGCATTGACTCTGTAGATTGCATTTGGTAGTATGGTCATTTTCACAATATTAAGTGTTCCTACCCAGGAACATGGAATATCTCTCCATCTGTTTATGTTGTCTTTGATTCCTTTCATTAGTGTCTTATAATTTTCTGTGTACAGTTCTTTTGTCTCCTTCAGTTCAGTTCAGTTCAGTTCAGTCGCTCAGTTGTGTCTGACTCTTTGCGACCCCATGAATCACAGCATGCCAGGCCTCCCTGTCCATCACCATCTCCCAGAGTTCACTCAGACTCACGTCCATCGAGTCCATGATGCCATCCAGCCATCTCATCCTGGGTCGTCCCCTTCTACTCCTGCCCCCAATCCCTCCCAGCATCAGAGTATTTTCCAATGAGTCAACTCTTCGCATGAGGTGGCCAAAGTACTGGAGTTTCAGCTTTAGCATCATTCCTTCCTAAGAAATCCCAGGGTTGATCTCCTTCAGAATGGACTGGTTGAATCTCCTTGCAGTCCAAGGGACTCTCCAGAGTCTTCTCCAACACCTCAGTTCAAAAGCATTAGGTAAGTTTATTCCCAGATATTTAATTCTTTTGCTGCAATGGTGAATGGGATTGATTCCTTTATTTCTCTTTTTCATCTTTCATTGTTAGTATATTTGTGTGTATTTTGTATCCTGAAACTTTGCTAAATTCACTGATTAGCTCTAGTAATTCTCTGATACTATCTTTAAGGATTTCTATGTACAGTATCATGTCATCTGCAAACAGTGAGAGCTTTACTTCTTTTCTGATCTGGATTTCTTTTATTCATTTTTCTCCTCTGATTGCTATAGCTAGGACTTCCAGAACTATGTTAAATAACAGTGGCAAAAGTGGACACCTTTGTCTTGTTCCTGATCTTAGGCAGAATGCTTTCAGTTTTTCACCATTGAGAATAATGTCTGCTGTAGGCTTGTCATATATGGCCTTTACTATGTTGAGGTAGTTTCCTTCTATGCCCATTTTTTGAAGAGTTTTAATCACAAATGGATGCTGAACTTTGTCAAAGGCTTTTTCTGCATCTATTGAGATTATCATATGGTTTTTATCTTTCAATTTGTTAATATGGTGTATCACATTGATTAATTTGCATATATTGAAGAATCTTTGCATCCCTGGATGCAAACTTGATCATGGTGTATGAGCTTTTTGATGTGTTGCTGAATTCTGTTTGCTAAAATTTGTTGTGGACTTTTTCATCTATGTTCATCAGTGATATTACTACTACTACTACTAAGTCGCTTCAGTCGTGTCCAACTCTATGCGACTCCGTAGACAGCAGCCCTCCAGGCTCCCCCGTCCCTGGGATTCTCCAGGCAAGAACACTGGAGTGGGTTGCCATTTCCTTCTCCATGGCCTGTAGTTTTCTCCTTTTGTGTTATCTTTGTCTGGTTTGGGTATCAGGGTGATGGTGGCCTTGTAGAATCAGTTTGGAAGTGTTCCTTCCTCTGCAATTTTTTGAAAGAGTTTTAGAAGGATAGGCATTAGCTCCTCTCTAAATCTTTGATAGAATTCTCCTGTGAAACCATCTGGTCCTGGACTTTTGTTTTTTTGGGAGATTTTTTTTTTTATCACAGCTTCACTTTTAGTGTTTGTAACTGGATTGTTCATAATTTCTATTTCTTCCTGATCAGTCTTGGATGATTGAACTTTTCTAAGTATCTGTCCAAAAAAAGATCTTCACAACCCAGATAGTCATGATGATGTGATCACTAATCTAGATCCAGACATCTTGGAATGTGAACTCAAGTGGGCCTTAGAAAGCATCACTACGAACAAAGCCAGTGGAGGTGATGGAATTCCAGTTGAGCTGTTTCAAATCCTTAAAGATGATGCTGTGAAAGTGCTGCACTCAATATGCCAGCAAATTTGGAAAACTCAGCAGTGGCCACAGGACTGTAAAAGGTCCGTTTTCATTCCAATTCCAAAGAAAGGCAATGCCAAAGAATGCTCAAACTACTGCACAATTGCACTCATCTCACATGCTAGTAAAGTAATGCTCAAAGTTCTCCAAGCCAGGCTTCAGCAATACATGAACTGTGAAATCCCTGATGTTCCAGCTGGTTTTAGAAAAGGCAGAAGAACCAGAGATCAAATTGCCAACATCTGCTGGATCATGGAAAAAGCAAGAGAGTTCCAGAAAAACATCTATTTCTGCTTTATTGACTATGCCAAAGCCTTTGACTGTGTGGATCACAATAAACTGTGGAAAATTCTGAAAGAGATGGGAATACCAGACCACCTGCCCTGCCTCTTGAGGAATCTGTATGCAGGTCAGGAAGCAACAGTTAGAACTGGACATGAAACAACAGACTGGTTCCAAATAGGAAAAGGAGTACGTCAAGGCTGTATATTGTCACCCTGCTTATTTAACTTATATGCAGAGCACATATGAGAAATGCTGGGCTGGAAGAAACACAAGCTGGAATCAAGATTGCCGGGAGAAATATCAATAACCTCAGATATGCTGATGACACCACCCTTATGGCAGAAAGTGAAGAGGAGCTAAAAAGTCTCTTGATGAAAGTGAAAAAGGAGAGCGAAAAAGTTGGCCTAAATCTCAACATCCAGAAAACGAAGATCATGGCATCCAGTCCCATCACTTCATGGGAAATAGATGGGGAAACAGTGGAAACAGTGTCAGATTTTATTTTTTGGGGCTCCAAAATCACTGCAGATGGTGACTGCAGCCATGAAATTAAAAGACGCTTACTCCTTGGAAGAAAAGTTATGACCAACCTAGACAGCATATTCAAAAGCAGAGACATTACTTTGCCGACTAAGGTCTGTCTAGTCAAGGCTATGGTTTTTCCTGTGGTCATGTATGGATGTGAGAATTGGACTGTGAAGAAGGCTGAGCACTGAAGAATTGATGCTTTTGAACTGTGGTGTTGGAGAAGACTTCTGAGAGTCCTTTGGACTGCAAGGAGATTCAACCAGTCCATTCTGAAGATCAGCCCTGGGATTTCTTTGGAAGGAATGATGCTGAAGCTGAAACTCCAGTACTTTGGCCACCTCATGCGAAGAGTTGACTCATTGGAAAAGACTCTGATGCTGGGAGGGATTGGGGGCAGGAGGAGAAGGGGGCAACCAGGGATGAGATGGCTGGATGGCATCATGGACTCCATGGACGTGAGTCTGAGTGAACTCTGGGAGATGGTGATGAACAGGGAGGCCTGGCGTGCTGTGATTCATGGGGTCGCAAAGAGTCGGACACGACTGAGTGACTGGACTGAACTGAAGTATCTGTCCATTTTTTCCAGGTTATCCATTTTATTGCCATATATTTGTTCATAGTAGTCTTTTACAAGCCTTTGTATTTCTGCATTGTCTATTGCAACCTCTCCATTTTAATTTCTAGTTTTGTTGATTTGATTTTTCTCTCTCTTTTTCTTGATGAGTCTGGCCAAAGGTTTGTCAATTTTGTTTATCTTCTCAAAGAACCAACTTTTAGTTTTATTAATCTCTACCATTGTTTCATTTCTTATTCACTTATTTCTGCTCTGATCTTTATGATTTCTTTCCTTCTTTTGATTTTGGGAATTTTTTGTTCTTCTTTTTCCAGTTGTTTTAGGTGTAAAGTTAGGTTGTCTATTTGATGTTTTTCTTGTTTCTTGAGGTAGGATTGTATTGCTATAAACTTCCCTCTTAGAACTGCTTTTGCTGCATCCCATAGGTTTTGAGTTGTCGTGTTTTCATTGTCATTTGTCTCTAGAAATCTTTTGATTTCCCTTTAGACTTCTTCCGTAACCTGTTGGTTAATTAGAAATGTATTGCTTAATCTCCATGTGTTTGTGTTTCTTACAAGTTTTTTCTTGTAATTGATACCTAGTCTCATAGTGCTGTGGTCAGAAAAGATGCTTGATATGATTTCAACTTTCTTAAATTTACTGACATTTGATTTGTGACCCAAGATGTGGTCTACCTTGGAGAATGTTCCATGTGCACTTGAGAAGAAGGTGTATTCCTCTGCATTGGATGGAATGTCCTGAGGTATCAATGAGATCCATTTCATCTAATGTATTATTTAAGATTTGTGTTTCCTTATTAATTTTCTGTTTTGGTGATCTGTCCATTGGTGTGAGGGGGGTGTTAAAGTTTCCTACTATTTTTGTGTTAATGTCAATTTCTCCTTTTATGTCTGTTAGTGTTTGTCTTATATATTGAGGTGCTCCTATGTTGGGTGCATAGATATTGCAATTGTTATGTCTTCCTCTTGGATTGATCCCTTGATCGTTATGTAGTGTCCTTCTTTATCTCTTGTAATCTTCATTATTTTAAGGTCTATTTTGTCTGATATGAGGATTGCTACTAGAGCTTTCTTTTCTTCCCATTTGCATGGAACATATTTTTCTATCCTCTCACTTTCAGTCTGTGTGTGTCTTTAGGTCTGAAGTGGGTTTCTTGTAGCCAGCATATATATGGGTCTTGTTTTTTTATCCATTCAGCCAGTCTGAATCTTTTAGTTGGAGCATTTAATCTGTTTACATTTAAAGTAGTTATAGATATATATGTTCCTATTGCCATTTTCTTAATTGTTTGGTTTTGTAGATCTTCTTCATCTCTTGTATTTCTTGGCTATATAATTCCCTTTGACATTTGTTGTAAAGCTTGTTTGGTGGTACTGAATTCTCTTAACTTTTGTTTGCTGAAAAGCTTTTGATTTCTCCATTAATTCTGAATGAGATCCTTGCCAGGTAGGGTAATCTTGGTTATAGATTTTTCCTTTTCAGTACTTTAAATATATCCTGCCATTCCCTTCTGGCTTGCAGAGTTTCTGCTGAAAGATAAACTGTGAAGCATATGAGGTCTCCCTTGTATGTTACTTCTTGCTTTTCCTTTGCTGCTTTTAATATTCTTTCTTTGTGTTTAGTCTTTGTCAGTTTGATTAGTATGTGTCTTGGCATGTTTCCCCTTTCCTATACAGGTTTTATCCTGTATAGGACTCTTTGGACCTCTTGGACTTGATTGACTATTTCCTTTTCCAAGCTGGGGAAATTTTCAACTGTAATTTCTTCAAAAATTTTCTCATACTCTCTTTTTCTCTTCTTCTTCTGGGACCCCTATAATTTGAATGTTGATGTGTTTGTCATTGTTCCAGAGGTCTCTGAGACTATTCTCAGTTCTTTACATTCTTTTTACTTTATTTTGCTATTCAGAAGTTATTTCCAGCATTTTATCTTCTAGCTCACTAATTCATTCTTCTGCTTCAGATAGTCTTCTATTGATTCCTTCTAGAGTATTTTTAATTTCAGTAATTGTGTTGTTTGTCTCTGTATGTTTATACTTTAATTCCTCTAGCTCTTTGTTAATCGATTCTTGCATTTTCTCCATTCTGCTTTCAAGGTTTTTAATCATTTTTACTATCATTATTCTGAATTCTTTTTCAGGTAGTTTGCCTGTTTCAGTTTCATTTATTTGGACTTTTGCGTTTCTAGTTTGTTCCTTCATTTGTGCAATATTTCTCTTCATTTTCATTATTGTTTTAAAAAATGTATTGTGTTTGAGGTCTCCTTTTCCCAGGCTTCAAGGTTGAATTCTTTCTTCCTTTTGGTTTCTGCCCTCTTGAGTTTGTCCTGTGGTTAGTGTAAGTTTTGAATAGGGTGAGATTTTTGCTTAGTTTTTGTTTGTTTGTTTCTCTTCTGATGGGCAGGGTTGAGTGAGGTGGTAATCCTGTCCGCTGATGATTTGGTTTGTATTTTTGTTTTGTTTGTTGTTTAGATGAGGCATCTTCCACAGGGTGCTACTGGTGTTTGGTTGATTCTGCGTCTTGTATTCAAGTGGCTTCCTTTGTGAGAGTTCTCACTATTTGATACCCCCTAGAGTCATTTCTCTGGCAGTCTAGTGTCTTGGAGTCAATGCTCCCACTCCAAAGGCTCAGGGCTTGATTTCTGGTCAGGAATGAGGATTTCACAGTGGTTTATTATGGCATTAAATGAAATTAAAACTAATTCCCCAAAATGAGAAGCCAAAGATGAACCTCAAACAAATGGCTGTTACAAAACCAGGCAAATAATAATTAAAATAATGGAATATACACATATAATATACACCCATAAGCAAAAGCAAAACAGTCCAACAAAAATAAAATACAGTAGATTGACCTGGTGAACACAGGAAACCAAAATTATATCTACTAGTTAAGAATAAAACTAACTAAAGCACAAACTGGAAAACAAAACTAAAGCAAGGTGTCAAGTGGGGAATAAAGCAATGAAAACAAAATAAGAAATATGTTGAGAGGAAAGGGAAGAAAGAAAAGAAAGAAAGAATAGATGTGCAAAGTTAAATAGAGGTAGATAAAGAAGATTTATATACATTAAAGATTAAATTCAAGGAGAAAAGAATAGTAGGAAAAGCAAACAAAGGAACAAATTTAGACAAAATAATAATAGGTTTTTTAAAAAGTTAAAAATTAAAATTAAAAAAAGAGAAAAGTACAAAAAAGAAAAAAAAAATGAAAATGCCACAGAACTGCAGAAGCCCAACATAGATGCAGAGGTTTGTAACAGCAATAAAAAATGTGACTGAGAAAAAAAAAAAAGCTCAAAAGCTTAATTAGATTTCATAGTGTCCAAAAAATTGACAACTACAGTGGAGGGGTGGTAAGGGATGAAGAGAAAAAATAAAAATCCAAAAGAATGTACAGAACAAGTCAAAACAAAAGAATAATAAATGTTTTTCTTGAGTCACTGCTGTCAGAATCCTTTCCCTCGCTGGGAGACACAGTCCACCTCACCTCCCTAGGATGCCCTCCAACACTCTGTTGGTCTCTGGACCTGCTGCGGGGGCATCTCAGATTCTAATCTGGTCCTGCTCCTATGTGTTCGTGCCTTCAATGTCCATAGCAATCAAACTAGTGGTTTTCTTTTGCGGGAGCTATCAGTGTTCTTTTATATATTCTACAGGCACAGAGTCTGCCTAGCTGATCATGTGGATTTAATCTTGTAAAGATGGTGGGAAGGCTTTAGGTCTTCTTCCTTAGCCACACTGCCCCTGAGTTTCAGCTGTGGTTTCATTTCCACCTCTTCATGTGGGTTGTCCACTTGGATTTGCTCCAGAGGCTGCCCTGGAGGACATGGGTCTGCTTCAGTGGAGGTGGTGCAGCTGTTCGGGTTGCAGGGGTTCTAGCAGCACCAGGTACTCAGGGGAGTTGGCGGCTAGGGCAGCAGGAAATAGAGTGCTCTAGATGGGAATGGCAGCCAGTATTGGCCAATACACTCCAGTATTCTTGCCTGGAGAACCCCCCTGGCAGAGAAGCCTGGCAGGCCACAGTCCACAGGGTCGCAAAGAGTTGGACACAACCAGAGTGATCCTGTATGCATAGAGACAAGATTTGCCGATGGTAGCTCTGCCCCAGTGAGGGTTGAGTGTGAAGGTGGTGCAACTGCTTTGGTCGTGGGGACTCTGGTGGTGCCAAGTCTTCAGACACATCAACTGCCTCTGCCACAGGAGTTATGGCCCTATCAGTCTTTTTTTCCAGCCTCTGGTAGCTGGCCAGAGAAGGCCTCTTTGGCTAGTCTTTCTCCATAGCTCTGCCCATTCAGGCACTTAGAGGGCTCCCTGACTTGGGGTCCTTCTCTGTTGTTCCACATCAGGCACATGGAGGGGTCCCCCATGGTTGGGGTCCTACTCTGTAGATCAGCACATCAGTCACATAAAAGGGCACCTTGGGTGGGGTCCTACTCTGTAGATCTGTGGGTCAGGCACTTAATGGGCCAGTCTCTCTATTGTTCAGCTGCCAATGCTAGCATGTGGGGAGAGAGAGGTTACGGTGATGGCTCTACCTGCTATGCATGACTGAGCAGTATCGCCTTGCTTCCATGGCTGGCTGGCTTTCCTCCACAGGCATTTTCCACCACAGTCTCCTCCCTCACATCTCCTCAGTCTGTCTCTCCACAGTCAACAGCAGCCCTTGCCTTGGGATTGCACCATAATCCCTAAACTCCAGGTCCCAGCCACTGCACCTTCCAGGGGCCCTGTGTCCCTGTCCAGAGTATGTATGGCTGTGGCAAGGGCTGTCTGATCCTTATTCCATTTAGGCTGCCACAGATCAACTGTTTCACTCTTGGCCTTAATGTTTCTCCTCTGATTCAGACAATTGCCCTGATGTGGGGATTAGATGCCCATTTCAGTTCCCCCACCTGCTGAGGGCAGGTCCATTCCTACTAACACTCCTGTTTTTCCCCTAGTTCCTTCATCCTACTGAGTTGTGCGTGGTTCTATATATTCATTTCTGCTGGTCAGGTACTCCTCTCAGGTGCTATTCTGCATGCACTTCTGTGTCTGAAGGTGTATTCCTGATGTATCTGTGGAGATGCACTCCACATCCACCTACTCCTCTGCTGTCTTGTTCTCTTTTCCAAATTAAACTTTTGTTTTTGAAATGACATTTTATTTTTGTTGTTGGAGTTTTTGGTGTATATTTACTTGCCCAAACTGGTGGTCCCTCGGCCCACTTGCAACAGTTTGCTGACCCCTTAATTAGATCATGACAATGAGATTTTTAAATTTGGTAAATATTCTATCTGGTCCCTGTCATGAAATCTAGAAGCAGAGTCAGAAAAATACAAATAGAATTTTAATTGTTAGCCAAATATTCCATGGTGACTCAAGGGTTAAGAATCTGCCTACCAATGCAGGAGACTCAGTTTTTATCCCTAGGTTGGGAAGATCCCCTGGAAATGAAAATGGCTACACACTCCAGTATTCTTGCCTGGGAAATCCCATGGATAGAGGAGCCTCGTGGTTATAGTCCTTGGGTTGCAAGAGTTGGACACAACTTAGCTACTAAACAACAACAAAAACAGATACTCAGTGGTTATAAGATATATTAATTATTCATCAATGGAAAAAATCCTACTATTCCTACTTAAAGACCCTGAATTCATTTATATATTCAACAAGGACTTTTTGAAAACCTACCAGGTACAAAATATTGGCTACTGGGCACACAGACAGCATACAATCCAATAAAGCAAATGAATTTAAATCTTGATCAACTGTTTATTCTAGAATATCTAGTAATAAAACTGTTATGTTCATCTTCAAAGTGTATTGTCTTACTATGTCTGTAAGAGTTTAGAACTTTGTTTTTAATTTTTTAATTTTTGTAACTATTTGATGGATATTAACTTATTAAGGTAACCATATCACAGTTTATGCAAGTCAAGTCATTATGCTATACACCTTAAATTTTTATAGTGTTGTATGTCAATTATATCTCAATAAAACTAAAAGAAAAAATAAAAACTGTTTATACCTGAAACTTTGCTTTTACACTTTGAAATTTTGTCTCCTATTAAAATATCAGTGTTTCACATTGAGTTTTTTTTAAACCTGCTAAGGAGAAATGCTAAGGAGAAAGTATACTTAAGTGAACAAGATGGAAGACTCTAATTCAATAAATGAGACACAGAATTGTAAATTCTCTCAGTAATAAATAAGCAATTGAAATCAATTTTTTATATGAGTACATTTAATACCCCTCCATCTTTTAGAGTTGTTTTAGTTTCCCTATTGTCAGTTGTGTCTCTAGTTTGTTTTCAAGTTGTCAGAGGCTCAAACACACTGGGAGACTAGAAGGCCATGCGTGGTCTTCCAGATTCTGTCTTGATTTGGTTGCCTAGGTTTTGCATGCACAATTTTGGTAAAAAAAGTGAAGCTTTACATTCCATTAGTCTATTTAAATAAAGCATAACGTGATTACATAGTAAAATTTTTTTAAAAAATTCTACTTCTGCTTTAAACTATGAATTAATGGGAATGATGGCTATTTCAAAACTGTACATATAAAACCAAAGTACAGAAATAAATTTAATGCTAAGGCTGAAATAAGCCTATCACTGTCTGCCATAAGCTCCTATTTCAAATATTTGTATTAATCAAAATATCTTTATGCTTTTCATCAATTGCCTGGAGGATGAGAAAATGATATGGACTATAAAAATAAAACTATGCTAACAAATAGATTGTCCTGTTTTATTTCATTTTAAGGTATGACATAAGACTTTATTTGGGGAAACAAACAGGAATTTCACTGCAAACTTTGAATCCATAACTCTAAAAAATTAAATTTTATGTCGTGGCTAGTTGCTTAACAGGAGGTGAAAGAAGACAGAAATAAGATGACATCCTTGTATCAGTAATCACTGAGGAATTTTGGAAAAAATTTATAAAACACAGATACAAATTCAGTTCAGTTCAGTCACTCAGTCATGTCTGGCTCTTTGCAACCCCATGAACTGTAGCACACCAGGCCTCCTTGTCCAACACCAGTTCCTGGAAATCACTCAAATTCATGTCCATCAAGTCGGTGATGCCATCCAACCATCTCATACTCTGTCGTCCCTTTCTCCTCCTGCCTCCAATTCCTCTAGTACCAGGGTCTTTTCAAATGAGTTCAACTTCAGCTTCTTCAGTGTTATTGGCTGGGGCATAGGCTTGGATTACCGTGATATTGAATGGTTTGCCTTGGAAACAGAGATCATTCTGTCATTTTTGAGACTGCATCCACATACTGCATTTTGGACTCTTTTGTTGACCATGATGGCTACTCCATTTCTTCTAAGGGATTCCTGCCCACAGTAGTAGATATAATGGTCATCTGAATTAAATTCACCCATGCTGGTCCATTTTAGTTCGCTGATTCCTAGAATGTTGACGTTCACTCTTGCCATCTCCTGTTTGACCATTTCCAATTTGCCTTGATTCATGGACCTGACATTCCAGGTTCCTATGCAATATTGCTCTTTATAGCATCGGACCTTGCTTCTATCACCAGTCACATCCACAGCTGGATATTGTTTTTGCTTTGGCTCTATCCCTTCATTCTTTCTGGAGTTATTTCTCCACTGATCTCCAGTAGCATACTGGGCACCTACCAACTTGGGGAGTTCCTCTTTCAGTATCCTATCATTTTGCCTTTTCATACTGTTCATGGAGTTCTCAAGGCAAGAAGTGGTTTGCCATTCCCTTCTCCAGTGGACCACATTCTGTCAGACCTCTCTACCATGACTCTTCCATCTTGGGTAGCCCCACAGGGCATGGCTTAGTTTCATTGAGTTAGACAAGGCTGTGGTCCATGTGATCAGATTGGCTAGTTCTCTGTGATTATGGTTTCAGTGTGTCTGCCCTCTGATGCCCTCTTCTAACACCTACCATCTTACTTGGGGTTTTTTTACCTTGGATGTGGGGTATCCCTTCATGACTGCTCCAGCAAAGCGCAGCTGCTGCTCCTTACCTTGGACGAGGGGTATCTCCTCACAGCCGCCCCTCCTGACCTTGAATGTGGAGTAGATCCTTTCGGCCCTCCTGCGTCTGCACAGCTGCTGCTCCTTGGATATGGGGTAGCTTCTCCTCTATTTTCAAAAAGACAAAGAAGGTAGATAACATGAAATGCAACCTAGAAAGATTTTATTTTAAAAAAATGGATATTATTTCTAAGAAGTTAGGAAAATAATCGGTAATGATCAGAAGTAAGAATGTGTGTAGAAAGTGCAAGCTATCACAAACTAAATTTATTTCCTTCAGTTTTTTTTTTAATTTTAGAATTTGAATTCAAGTCTTGTTTTATGTCCTATTCCTCAGATTTTACATGTGGAAACTTTGGGGAAGTAATCATATCCATGAAAGCATGAGAAAAGCTTAACAACCCCACAGATTTTTCAGGTGTAGTGAACTTTCAGAGTCACCCTGAACCATCACAGGTCCTGGAAAAAGGGTCAAGTCTTTGTTTCTCCTTATTAACCAGTCATTAGATATGAACTGCACCCACAGAGGTATAATCTTGGGAAAGGCATCTTCCCTCAGCTGAGAGAAATTCCAAGGGAGAGATTTATCTAGGAACCATCTGCAGTCAACATGCCTAGCAGCTGGGAAATAAGTGTCATGATACTGATGAGTGCATTTGTGTAACAAACTGCAAATCTACTACAAATATAGTACACATTTTTGGAGTGCATAAATCAGACATCACCAAAAATTGTGGAGTAGGTAGCTCCAACTGTCCAGTTTAACTCACAAAGATTTTTTAAATCCTGTAAAAACTGTTAGAAACAACTAAGGCAGAATTCTGAAAAAGTCAAAAGTTTATAACAACACAGAGAATGCTTAATCAAGACAAAGACAATTTAAAAAATTAGGAAAGTTTTGACATTTTTACTTGCCCTTCCCCCATCTCCCCCATGGTATACATGTGGCAGTCTTGAAGATGGCAGCCTATATTCCCAGTGTGTAATGCTGATTCTTGATTCCTGAAGAAGTACAGAACTTTTTCTCAAAAAAATCGTACTTATATTTATCTGTTCTAGTATGAACAATGGTTACCTGAAGGACTGATGCAAAGAACTTACCAGTTTTTTTTGTTTGTTTGTTTTTGCCACTTTTTTTTTTTTTTTTTTTTGCCTAACTCAGAACTCCCTAAGAAAAGTCAGTGCTGGAAAAGCAGTGGCATTCCTTAAACACAATATAAGGCAAAGAAATATTCAGCAGCTTCTCAGGGCAAAAGATTACAATTGTGGCAAACAACAGAATGATGAAATCCTGGGAGGAAAAACTGGAGAGAGACTTTCTTTGGGAAGTTAGGGCACTGAAGAGTGCCTGCATAGATTTAGGAATTTACAAAGCAACGCACATGCTCTGGGCAGGATGAATGTTCAGAAGAGCCTGAAGCTTTCCCTTTGGCTTATCTTTAGGCTCACAGCAAACAGGAAGTGAAGGCTAAAGCAATGTTGTAGAGAGTCTGGCTAAGCATTAAAGAAATGACCAAGCACAGAGCCACTCTACAAAGACTGGGAGAATTTTCCTTCTTTCTTCTTTTCCTTTGTTTTCCCTTTCTCTCTGTCTCTTTAGAGGCCAAATCTGTGTGGAAAAAAAACTAGCCAAACACAAGCTAAAGAAACAGGTATTTAGAGACCATACATGAAAATAATTTGGATCTCACAAGAGTAGTTTAGAAAACACTAAACACGCAGCTATAGTGTGTAACAGCATATGTGTACTCAGTCATATGACTCTTTGTGACCCTATGGACCCACCAGGCTCCACTCCATGAGATTTTCCAGGCAAGAATACTGAAGCTGTTTGCCATTTGCTCCTCCAGGGGATCTTCCTGACCCAAGGATTGAACTCAAGTCTCCTGTGTCTCCTCCATTGGCAGAGGGATTCTTTACTACTGAGCCAAGTGGGAAGCTCAATAGTAAAGTAGGCACACAAAAACATAGTAGGCAACAAAAACAAATTCTAGGGAGGGGCAGACAATCAGTTACCCCTGTTATAATATTCAAAGAGGTTCAGTTTTCAAAAACAAACAAATAAATAAAAAATATAAACCATGCAAAGAAAAGAAAATGTGGATTATAAAAAAGAGAAAGAAATTAAATAGAATTCTGTTGAAAGTTACAAGAATTGAAATGAAAAGTTCAGTAGAGGATTTAAATAGAAGATTTGAGCAGGCAGAAAAACAAATTAGAAAAGTTGAAGATAGATCAACTAAAATTATTCACTCTGTAGACCAGAAAGATAAAAGAATGAAGAGAAATGAACAGTGCCTGAGACTTGTGGGCCATATATGCACAGTAGGGATCTCAGAAGGAGCAGAAAGACTATTTGAAGAAATAATGGAAAAAATATTTCCAATTTTGATAAAAAACACAAATCTGCATATCCAGGGAACTCAACAAACTCCAAAAAAATATAAACACTAAGAGTTTCACATCAAGACATAGTCAGTGTCAAGGGCCAAATACAAAGAGAATCTTGAGAGCACCAAGATAGAAGTGACTTGCCATGTACAAAGTATTCTTAATAAGAAATCTGAGGATTACTCATTATAAACAATGAAGGTCAGATAGAATGGGGTGATATTTTTAAACTGCAGAAAGGAAACCAGATACATCAGGAATTCTGTACCTGGCAAAGCTATTCAAAAATAAGGGAGAAATGAGACATTTTCAGATAAACAAAGCTGAGGGAGTTTGTTGTTAGTAACTCTGCCTGACAAAAAGTGCTAAAAGGAGTTCTTCAGGTTGAAATATCAGGACAAACTTGAAGCTGCATGAAGAAATAGACAACTCCAGTAATGGTAAAAATAGATAAATAGAAAAGCCAGGATTATGATATTTTTGGTTTGTAACTTTTTTGTTTTTTATAATTAAAAGATAAATGCAAAAGAAGCTATAAATCTATATTAATCTGCAAACTCTGTAAACATAATTTCTGATAATGACATAAAGTAGGCATGAGAGACTTGTACAGTGGCACGGTTTTTAAATGACAGTTCAGCTAACTTGTATCAATTTAAACTAGAGGATCAGAAATTTAAGATATTAATTGCAATCATTATTTTAACAAGTAAGGAAATATCTTTAAAATACTCAAAAGGAAATGATAAGGCCATCAAAGTTGTATACTGCAAAAATAAATTAAGATATCCATGTTCATAGCCCCACCATTCACACTAGTCAGGAAATAGAAGCAAACTGTATAGCCACTGACAGATGAATGGATAAAGGACACATATATACAGGCAATGGAATATTATTCAGCTTTAAAAGGGAATGAAATCTTGTCAAATGCCACCACATAGTCTCCAACTATTATGATCATCTCAACTTATGCAGAAAATCCAATACATACTCATAATACAAAATACTCCAAACATTAGAGTAGAAGGGAGTTTCCTCAAAATTGTAAATGACTTTCATAAAAAGCCAACAGCTAAGCCATACTAAAAGGTGAAAGAATGAAAGCCTTCCTTTAAATTTTGGAACAAGACAAGGATGCCTGCATTCACTATGTGCTATTCTACAATGTACTGGAATTTCTAACCAGAGTACTTAAACAAGAAAAAGAAATAAAAGGCATCTAAATTGCAAAAGAAGAAGTAAAACTGCCTCTTCACAGATGACATAACTCTGTACATAGAAAATCTTAAATAATTCACATAAAAAAGCTAATAAAACTGATAATAAAAGTTTAACAAAGTTGCAGAACACAAGATTAACACACAAAAATCTGTTGTTTCTATCCACCAGCAATGAAACCTGAAAAGAAAATTTAAAGAAACAATTTCACTTACAATAATATCTAAAATAATCAATGGTATCTAAAAATAATAAAATATCTAAGAATGAATTTAACCAGGGAGGTGAAAGACTGAATGCTATACTGAAAACAAAAATACTGCTTAAGGTAATTAAAGAAAACTTAAGTAAATGGAAAGACATCCCATGTCTTTTTGACAGAAATAGAAAATCTAGTCCTCAAATTCATGTATGTGTGCTAAGTCACTTCAGCCATGTCCGACTCTGCGACCATATAGACTGCAGCCGGTCAGGCTCCTCTGTCATGGGATTCTCCAGGCAAGAATACTGGAATGGGTTGGGTGCCCTCCTCCAAGGGATCTTCCCAACCCAGGGATTGAACCCAGGTCTCCCGCATTGCGAGCAGATTCTTCATCAGCTGAGCCACAAGGGAAACCCACAATTACCATATGACCTAGCAATTCTCGGAGAAGGCAATGGCACCCCACTCCAGTACTCTTGCCTGGAAAATCCCATGGATAGATGAGCCTTGTAGGCTGCAGTCCACGGGGTCGCTAAGAGTTGGACGTGACTGAGCGTCTTCACTTTCACTTTTCGCTTTAATGCATTGGAGAAGGAAATGGCAATACACTCCAATGTTCTTGCCTGGAGAATGCCAGGGACGGGGGAGCCTGGTGGGCTGCTGTCTATGGGGTCGCACAGACTCCGACACAACTGAAGTGACTTAGCAGCAGTAGCAGCTAGCAATTCTACTCCTGAATATATATCCAAAAGAATTAAAAATAAGAATTTAAAAGGTTCTTATAGTCAATGTCCATTGCAGCATTATTCACAACAGCCAAGAGGTGAAAACAACCCAAGAGTCCATCAGCATATGAATGGATAAACACAATGTGGTATCTACATACAATAGAATCTTTTTCAACCATAAAAAATAATGAAGTTCTGCTACAAGCTACAATGTAGATGAACCTTGAGAACATTATGCAAAGTGAAATTAGCCATATATAAAAAAATATTAATTCCACTTCAATGAAATGTTTAGAATAGACAAATTCATAGAGATAGGTGAGGGATTAGAGGTTACTGGGATCTAGTTAGAGGGGAAAATGAAGAGTAAATGTTTAATTGTTGCAAAGTTTCTGATTAGAGTAATAGGTAGTTTTGGAAATAGTGATATTTGCACTATATTGTAAACATAATTAATGCCACTAAGTTGTACGCTTGAGAATAGTTAAAATGGCAAATTTTATGTTATATGTATTTTGCCATGGTAAAATTCTTCACCAAAAAACAATTAAGGAAGTAAAATGTGTGTGTGCTTAGCCACTCAGTCTTGTCTGGCTCTTTGTGACCCCATGGACTGTAGCCCGCCAGGCTCCTCTGTCCATGGGATTCTCCAGGCAAGAATACTAGAGTGGGTTGCCATGCCCTCCTCTAGTAGATCTTCCAACCCAGGGATCAAACCCAGGTCTCCTGTGTTTCAGGGCAGATTCTTTACCATCTGAGCCACCAGGGAAGTAAAATAATACTTAACCTAAAGAAGAGAATGGTTATATAAGCTGTCTAAATGTTTAGAAGGTCTTTTTATGTGAATTTGGAGTAATGTTCACAAGGAAGAATTTCCAATGCTGAAAGCTATACAGAATAAATTTAAACTTTAAATTCTAACTTTAATTTTAAAATTATAAATGAAAAGGAGCACATACATGCATACTACACACACACAAGCATATATGCACAGCTTGTATTATCTTCAAAATGGTAACTTTGGAAGTTTATGAAATTATTTATTCCTTTATCTTTTGAATATTGACATTTGGGGAATGGGGAAACAGCAAAACTGTTTGCAATCAAGCTTGGTAAATAAAGGAAGATAATTGAGTCGGGTAACATAATTCTTGGTTAAAAAGCTAGATGTGATAGTGATATTTTGTAACTCAAGGAGTTGCTGTAAGATCAGCTCCATAGAAGGATCTTCCTAGAATTGAGTATAACTGGATGACTAAAAAAGTAGGTGTTCATTTAAATACATTTGCTTCAGGTATTGCTAAAAAGAATTTATGGTTTTATCAATATTCCTAAGGATATAGTTGCTGTTTTATTCAGTGACTCAGTCATTTTCAACTCTTAGCAGCCCCATGGACTGTAGCCCATGGGCTTCTCTGCCCATGGAGTTTTCCAGGCAAGAATACTGGAGTAGATTGTCATTTGCTACTCCAGGGCATCTTCCCAACCTAGGGATCAAACCAGCAGTTCTTGTGTCTCCTGCATGGGCGGGCAGATTCTTCACTACTAGTGTCACCTGGGAAGCCCCTATAAAGATAGAGTTCAAGGCGGGAAATTTTACTAAAATACATTTCAGAAAAAAATTTTATCAATGTGGGTATCATTATTTCCTAATTGAAACCAGACATGGAATTTTACACACAAGTGATTTAAAATAGAAATTTGATTACCCAGGTGTCAGATGGTGGAAAAGCCATAAATGGATGCTGAAGAAACTCAGAGATGAGCTACTGCCAAAAGTAATTGCCACTCCAAGGATTAAAAAAACTAATGGGAAAAGGGGCTCTGTGGTACTATGTATAGATCTCTAGACCTCTGAAAGAAAGCTTCACAAAGACCATGTTTAGCCAAAAGACACCCTTTTAAGGGATCAAAATATCCTCCTTCATACCTGAGCTTAAGCATAATACATATCAAAAATTTCATCGTAGTAACAATAACAACACCAATTTGGTAGTGAGGTACAATTAATTTTAATACAAAGGCATACCAAATGAAGGCATTTACCCCTCAAAATCAGAAGTCAAAACTCCTAATAGTCACTCTGTGATATTAACACATTTTAGTTTAATCATAACCCAATGTTTATATAGTATAGTAAAAACAAACAAACAAACAACAACAAAAAAACCCCTAACTTTAAAAGTTGTTTAGCTCCAGAAAACAATATAGGAAAGAAAAAGAAAAGGTTGAGATCATTGTTAATATAAACATGTGTACATAATAACACAAAAAGAAAATGTCCATTGCAGCTATTATTTCTGGAACTGGCTATGATGACACAGTTGGTTTTTAAAAATCCTTATTTCCACCATATGCTTTGCCTGCAGTCATACCTCAAGCTGGGTGACACTTTTTTTAACCTGTTCAGTTCAGTTCAGTTCAGTTGCTCAGTCATGTCCGACTCTTTGCGACCCCATGAATTGCAGCATGCCAGGCCTCCCTGTCCATCACCAACTCCCGGAGTTCACTCAGACTCACGTCCATCAAGTCAGTGATGCCATCCAGCCATCTCATCCTGGGTCGTCCCCTTCTCCTCCTGCCCCCAATCCCTCCCAGCATCAGAGTATTTTCCAATGAGTCAACTCTTCTCATGAGGTGGCCAAAGTACTGGAGTTTCAGCTTCAGCATCATTCCTTCCAAAGAAATCCCAGGGCTGATCTCCTTCAGAATGGACTGGTTGGATCTCCTTGCAGTCCAAGGGACTCTCAAGAGTCTTCTCCAACACCACAGTTCAAAAGCATCAATTCTTCAGTGCTCAGCCTTCTTCACAGTCCAACTCTCACATACATGACTACTGGAAAAACCATAGCCTTGACTAGATGGACCTTAGTCAGCAAAGTAATGTCTCTGCTTTTGAATATGCTATCTAGGTTGGTCATAACCTTTCTTCCAAGGAGTAAGCATCTTTTAATTTCATGGCTGCAATCAAACCTACATCCTTGGAAGATCCGCCATTATATGTTTCTATTGTACAATGAAAATCCTAGAGTTGCCTTAAAAATAATCCTAGATTCTGAAAGATGAACAGATTTCTCCATAGTCATATCAGGTAGCAGCAATCATATCTCACCTTGGCAACTAGGAAAACTTTCCCCAAACAGTAGAGCATTCCTTTTTCTGCTAGATATTTTGATATTTTGAGGGATTCCCAATGGCAAATTTTCAACCTCAAGTTTCAATTCAGTAGGAGTACTATTTGTGAACTTTTTTTATTATATATTATTGAAGTTTTAGAAAATAAATGTGTTGCTTATAGTTGAAAGCTTTCATTCCAAAGACAGATTGGAATGAGATGCCTAATAACTTTAAAAATGTGAAATACCTTATTCAAAGCTTTTGGGGAAGAAATCATTGGGCATGGAAGTCAGAGACATATAACTTACATATAGCTTACATATATGTTTGACATACATATAGAAATATGACATATATAGCTTTGTCAAATTAGTCTTATTCTACTAGTTTGTGAGTTTTTGTTTGTGCAGACTTCACTTACAGGTTTTCATTACAGCGAGAGGTTGGAGAATGTTTCCTTCATGGCTCAGATAGTAAAGAATCCGCCTGCAATGTGAGAGATCCAGGTTTGATCCCTGGGTTGGGAAGATCCCCTGAAGGAAGGGATGGCAACCTACTCCAGTATTCTTGCCTGGAGAATGCCCATGGACAGAGGAGCCTGGCGGGCTACAGTCCATGGGGTCGCAAAGAGCTGGACACGACTGTGCGACTAAGCACAGCACGCAGAGTATTTCCATCACACTACAGTCAAATGTGTGTGCCTGCAAGCTCGTGTATGGCAATTCAGTACAGGAACATGATTTTTGTATTTCACTGGACTGAAAAAGAAAAGCCAGCCCTATGAAAACAGAATGAGTAGAAAAGAGAGTGTTTTTTTCTCTAACATGTTAATAAAAAGGGAATCTGTAGTTTTGTCAGCTCAGTGATGTGAAAAATAGAAAATCTGTACTATCTGACCTCAGGTCTTCTTTACATATGAAGAACCATAAGTAAAAGGCATTTCTGAAATTGAAAGCTCATGCTGGTGGGAATGGAGGGCTCTGTTTGTATTCTTGTTTGCTATTTTCAAAATTCATTTGTATTCTTGTTTGCTTGGTTTCTTTTTTCTTTTTTGAAAATTGTATTTTCAGCATAAATACTGGAAAAAAAAAAAAAAAAGCAGGAAACACTATGTAAGAAACCTAACAGAGACAATATGACATTAAATGTGAAGGAACAAACAGGAATTTTTCCTGGAGTGGCACTTCCTTAAAAGAAAAGCATTTAATAATGTGAAATGGGAGCTTCTTTTTTCATGAAATTTTCTTGACACTCAAACTGATAACTGATATGTCATGGAATTTTTTTCCTCCCAAACTACAGGTTGAGGTTGAATTCTTAGGCTGATAGCAACAGTGAACTGAACAATTCTTTGTTCTGATCACTGAAAAGACCAAGAGAAATGATCAAGTCATAGTACCATGTAACCTTAGTGCCCAAGTGGCAGGGGTTATTGATAAAAATGATCGTCTGGCATTGATAATATTAGTCACTTAGTCATGTCTGTGGCCCTGTGGACTGTAGCTCTCTGGACTCCTCTGTCCATGGGATTCTCCAGGCAAGAATACTGGAGTGGGTTGCCATTCCCTTCTCCAGAGGATCTTCTGACCCAGCGATCAAACTGGGGTCTCCTTCATTGCAGGCAGATTCTTGACCATCAGAGCCATCAGCATTGATAATATGTAAACTGAATGATCCACACACTCTCTTTGTTTTTCCATATATTTCAAAATTCCAAAGTAAAACACTAAGGAAGAGTGAATGATCTTAACATATAGGCCAAACATGAGGCAACAGGAGCAGAAAGAGGCTGACGTTACCTAAGTAAGAGTCAGAGACAAAAAGAAGATGTGAAAAATAGAAAAAATATATACATAAAATGCAATATTATATATATAATGCAGTATTATATATATAATATGATATTACATATAATGCAATATTATATATATAACGCAATATTCAGTTCAGTTCAGTCACTCAGTCGTGTCCGACTCTTTGTGACCCCGTGAACCGCAGCACGCCAGGCCTCCCTGTCCATCACCAATTGCTGGAGTCCACCCAAACCCATGTCCATTGAGTCAGTGATGCCATCCAACCATCTCTGTTGTCCCCTTTTCCTCCCGCCCTCAATCTTTCCCAGGATCAGGGTCTTTTCATAATGAGTCAGCTCTTCATATCAGGTGGCCAAAGTATTGGAGTTTCAGCTTCAGCATCAGTCCTTCCAATGAATATTCAGGACTGATTTCCTTTAGAATAGACTGGTTAGATCTCCTTGCCGTCCAAGGGACTCTCAAGAGTCTTCTCCAACACTACAGTTCAAAAGCATCAATTCTTTCATGCTCAGCTTTCTTCACAGTCCAACTCTCACATCCATATATGACCACTGGAAAAACCATAGCCTAGACTAGATGGATCTTTGTTGACAAAGTAATGTCTCTGCTTTTTAATATGTTCTCTAGGTTGGTATAACTTTCCTTCCAAGGAGCAAGCGTCTTTTAATTTCATGGTTGCAATCACCATCTGTGGTGATTTTAGAGCCCTGAAAAATAAAGTCTGACACTGTTTCCACTGTTTCCCCATCTAGTTCCCATGAAGTGATGGGACCAGATGCCATGATCTTCGTTTTCTGAATGTTGAGTTTTAAGCCAACTTTTTCACTTTCCTCTTTCACTTTCATCAAGAGGCTCTTTAGTTCCTCTTCACTTTCTGCCATAAGGGTGGTGTCATCTGCATATCTGAGGTTATTGATATTTCTCCCAGCAGTCTTGGTTCCAGCTTGTGATTCTTCCAGCCCAGCATTTCTCATGATGTACCCTCCTGCGTATAAGTTAAATAAGCAGGGTGACAATATACAGCCTTGATGTACTCCTTTTCCTATTTGGAACCAGTCTGTTGTTCTATGTCCAGTTCTAACTGTTGCTGCCTGACCTGCATATAGGTTTCTCAAGAGGCAGTTCAGGTGCTCTGGTATTCCCATCTCTTTCAGAATTTCCCACAGTTTATTTGACTATGATCCACACAGTCAAAGGCTTTGGCATAGTCAATAAAGCAGAAATAGATGTTTCTTTGGAACTCTCTTTCTTTTTCGATGATCCAGTGGATGTTGGCAATTTGATCTCTGGTTCTTCTGCCTTTTCTAAAACCAGCTGGAACATCTGGAAGTTCATGGTTCACGTATTGCTGAAGCCTGGCTTGGAAAATTTTGAGCATTACTTTGCTAGTGTGTGAGATGAGTGCAATTGTGTGGTAGTTTGAGCATTCTTTGGCATTGCCTTTCTTTGGGATTGGAATGAAAACGGACCTTTTCCAGTCCTGAGGCCACTGCTCAGTTTTCCAAATTTGCTGGCATATTGAGTGCAGCACTTTCACAGCATCATCTTTTGGGATTTGAAATAGCTTAACTGGACTTCCATCACCTCCACTAGCTTTGTTCATAGTGATGTTTCCTAAGGCCCACTTGACTTCACATTCCAGGATGTCTGGCTCTAAGTGAGTGTGAGTGATCACACCATCGTGATTATCTTGGTCATGAAGATCTTTTTTGTACAGTTCTTCTGTGTATTCTTGCACCTCTTAAAATCTTCTGCTTCTGTTAGGTCCCTATCATTCTGTCATTTATTGTGCCCATCTTTGCATGAAATGTTCCCTTGGTATCTCTAATTTTCTTGAAAAGATCTCTAGTCTTTCCCATTCTATTGTTTTCCTCTATTTCTTTGCATTGATTGCAGAGGAAGGCTTCCTTATCTCTCCTTGCTATTCTTTGGAACTCTGCATTCAAATATTACTCAGCCATAAAAGAATGAAATATTATCATTTGCAGCAACATGATTGGACCTAGAGGTTATCATACTAAGTTAAATAAGTCAGACAGAGAAGAAAAATATTATATGATATCACTTATTTGTGCAATCTAAAAAACAATACAAATAAATCTATATACAAAGCAGAAAGAGGCTTAGAGGCATAGAAAACAAACTTATAGCTACCAAAGGGGAAAGGGAGGTAAGGGAGTGTGGATAAATTAGAGTATGGGATTAACAGATAACAAAATACTATACATAAAACAGATAAACAAAAATTTACTGTTTAGCACAGGGAATTATATTCGCTATCTTGTAGTAACCTATAATGGAAAAAAATCAGATAAAAATATATAAAACTCTATCACTTTGCTGTACACCTGAAACTAATACAATATTGTAAGTCAAACTATACTTCAATTAAAAAAGAAAAAAGAGTTGAGAAGCTGTGATGGGCTGTTTGGCATTTATATAGGATACTGAGCAACTGTGGACTCTAGCACTTAGCAAGCATGGTTCCTGGCCATGAGGTATACATTTATGTATGCTTCAACAACAGCAAAATGTCAAAACACAATTTGCTGACCTTGTGCTGATGCCATCTGTATTCACATTTAAAAATCAGCTCAGTGCATTTAAACATTTTGTCCCCAAAAAGCAAACTTTTGATTACTGAATAGAAAGGGAGAGATTAGTTTTAAAGATTATTATGCTTCTGTAAAATGTTAACCAAGAATATCACCCAGTAAAAGCAGCCTTCAGTATTCCGCTGAACATAATGCTTCCTTGAAAATCATTATGACTATGATATTTCATTAGCTAAAATAAATTTGATTCACAAGTGATTGTTTCCAAGAGAGACTGGTTGGTTTCTCCTAAATCCCTGGAAATGAGTGAATGATACTAGTGGGTTAGTGTCTATAACCATTCAATGTGCAGATGACATTTGTCCAACTATGCCCAGGTATAACTAACCTCAGGTCATAAAAAACAACACTCATTCAGCAATATTGCTCCTTAATTTTTAAGTTTTCAAATACAAATAGAAGTAGAGAGAACAATAAAAAGGATTTGGTTTATTAATCACACAATTTTAAAATTTTCACAACACAGTCAATATTTTTTTATTTGTAACTCCTGCTCCACTGGTCACTAGAGTTATTTTTGTTAATTGTTTTGTTCATTGTCTCTAGGCATTTGCAGTGGACAGAGCTGAAAAAAATGTGTATTTCCTAAACTTTATATACTAGGACAATTTTAGACTAACAGATATATTGTGAAGACAGTACAGAGGGTTTTCATAAACCACACTTCGAAGTCCCTACTATGAATGTCTTACATGGTATAGTACTATAATTATAATTAACTTAAGTCCATGCTTTATTCCCCGCATTGCCTTAGTTTTATCTAATGCACTTTTCTTGTTCCATATTCCTGTACAGGACACCATATTACATTCAATAGTCATGCCTCCTTAGGTTCCCCTTGGCTGTGGCAATTTCTCAGACTTTCCTTGTTTTGGATGACCTTGACAAATATTTTGCAAAATATCTCTCAGTTGGGATTTGTCTGATATTTTTCACATGATAAAACTTATGTGTACTATTTTGAGGACAGAAATCACAGATATAAAGTACAATTTTCATCATGTCATTATCAAGGGTACATACTATCAACATGTCTCACTACTACTGATTCTGACTTTGATAAACTGGTTGAGATAATGTTAGTCATATTTCTCCACTATCAAATTACTCTTTGACACCAAAAGCACAGTTCATAAGAAAAAATTTGGTAAACTGGATCTCATCAAAATCGAAAATGTTTGCTCTGAGAAAAATCATGATAGCGAAATAAATTTTAAAATGGGAGAAAATATTTGCAAACTGAAATTTAATAAAAGATGAGTATCTAAAACATAAAAAGAACTCCAAAACTCAATAATAATAATAAGTTGATTAGAAACAGGCAAAAGACATAAAAACATTTCAACAAAAAGAATATTCAGATGGCACATGAAAAGTTAATTCAACATCATCTAGTGACAACACCAAATGCTGGTGAAGATGTGGAGAGGTTTGATTATTCATACATTTCTGGTGGGAATATAAAATAAGTCACTCTGTAAAATAATTTAGTGGTTTCTTAAAGGTCTAACCATTTAACCCAGCAATTGCATTGTTAGGCATTTATTCCAGAGAAAACATATTCATACAATATCAGTATATGAATGTTCCATAGAAGTTTTATTCATAATAGCTTAAAAATGGAAGGGAAAAAGGCAGATTTCTTTCAGTAGAAAGTGAAAGTGAAGTCGCTCAGTCTTGTCCAACTCTTGGCGACCCTATGGACTGTATTCCACCAGGCTCCTCCATCCATGGGCTTTTTCCAGGCAAGAACACTGGAGTAGGTTCCCATTTTCTTCTCCAAGGGATCTTCCCAACCCAGGGATCAAACTCAGGTCTCCTGCATTGCAGGCAGACTCTTTACCCTCTGAGCCACCAGGGACTGGTTAAACCAACTGTGGTCCACCTATAATATGGAAAAATTAATAAAATGGTACAAACTGTTGATATATAGAACAAGCTGAATGATTAGGCTGTGTGAAAAATAAAAGCCAATCTCAAAAGATTATGGGTTGCTTGATTCAACTTATGCAATACCCTTTAAATGACAAAATTATAGAAATAAAAAAATAGATTATTGGTTGCTAAGGATTAAGGATGGGTTAGGGACAGGACACAAGTAATTTGGTTATGAAACACCAACGTGAGGGGCCCTTTCAGGGAAAGAAATCGTCTGTATTTTGACTTTATCAATGTCAATATTCTCATTGTAATATTTTGTTTGAATTTTATAGGATGTTACCATTGGGAGACACTAAGTAAAGGATACATGGGATCCCTCTGTATTATTTCTTGCAACTGCTTGTGAATCTATAATTATTTTCAAAGTAAAAACTTTAATTAATTAAGATATCCAATTCCAATTTTAATTTTTTTGGCTCTGGATTATGTAGGGATGTGCTGGTTAATTTTGTGATTGTGATTTTCCAGCTATCATTATGATGGTGTTTTCTCATATAATGGAACTTCACTTGGTTCTTACAAAATCCTTGGTATTTTCGTGGGCAGTCAGGTTGTTTATGGACACTAAGTGATATTAGAGAAGATTCTCCTCATGTCTGTAAATGAGCATAGAGGGAGAATAAAGTTGAAATATTCAAGATTCAAGACGCTTTCTTGAGCCGCTAGAAATTATTCTTTGATTTTGAGAGTACACAGTCTTCTGGGGAGTCTCCTTTGTGGTGTGATTTTATTGCTACATTGTTGCTGTTGATGATGATTTTTTCCCTTAGTTGTAGGGCATGGTGGTTAAACATATAAAGAAGCAACATTTTTCTTCATCACATAAAGGGGTACATGGATGGCAGGGCCCCTATATAATCATCAGTGAGTCTTACTTCTAGTATTTCCAGGGAGAGAATTGATTCAAATTTATGTTTTTTTAGAGTATGTTATCAAATATTAATTTTAAACTTTAGAAAAGTTTTGACAAAAATTAAAATGTACTTTGAGTCATTGAAAACCATAGTATCAGACAGTTTTTGCTTACCCAAGTCTAGCTGGAACTGAATGATATTTGCTTCACTTATCCATTAATTTCAATTTGTGCTCACCAAACTATCTCCTAAAATGTAGCAGATACTATGTAGACTCAGGAATACACAATCAGTGTGATTCTCACACTTCACCAAGTATCTGTATTCTGCTAAAAACTGAAAAGGGAAATGATATTGTCTTATTGACTAGGCTACTTTATACCATGCTGAAATGATTCATAAGTAATTATATAAAAATAGTTATATTTTCTATGAGCTCATATTTTAATGTATTGAATTAATGGCATGAATAATGATAAATAACAATAATCTCCAGATATATTTTTTCACAGTATAATAGTATGTTTAACTATTCCTCATATCAAGATTACACATGGTACCTGACCATGCAAATATTCTTGATAAATAATACCAAGTAGTCATACCTGATAATGATTTTGAGTTCAAAGTTTATAAATAGAATTGGATGAGATTATAAAGCTAGTTTCATTGAACTCTCAGGAATCATAAAATCACCTTTAAAAAATCATTACTGGAATTCATGTTGAAATAGTAAAAGGATTCTACTAGAAAATTATGTCCCTTTAATGATAAGAATTTGAAATAAATAAAAAATAGAAACTAACTAAATATTCATTTATGGTTTTTTAAATAAAGTCTCATGGCCTTAAGCAGTTGTACAGGTGTCATGATACACACACCTGATTAATGTCAGCAATATAATCTTCCACAGTTCAAAATGAATCATTGCCTAAGGACCCTCATCCATGTGTTTCCTACTGGAATAGCTAACTTTTAAAGGTGAAGTCATGAGTTTCTGATGATTTTTTTTTTCCTTTCAGGTATGACCAATGAATTTAAAAACTATGCTTAGAGAAGCTTCATGATCTCCAGAGGTTCCAAATGAATATGCCAATTTTCATATTATTTAATTTAATATACACAGACTTGCAAATAGATCTCAATATTCCTTAGTTCACACCATTCTATTTAACCTACTGATTTACTCTTGGTTCAGTCCACATGTTTCAATGTCTCCAATACATTTCACTTATCACCCTTTGTTCTCTTCTTGATGTCACCAGACTAATGTCAGTTCTCTAGCAATCCATGACATTATTTTCCTTCAAACATTATGGGAAATTGAACTTACACATCATGATGTGTTGGTCTGAAATATATTTAGATGATATTTTGTCTTGAACCCTCCAAGTTCATTTTAATCAGTTTACTCATTCATTTATTAATTTATCCACTATAAGTAATCTGGCTTTTCTGATGCAGTGTTTAAATTTCAAGAAAGCATGGCTTCCATTAAGGACCCAATTGTACAAGTCTCAAGATACAAACACAGTCAACCCCCTGCATTTCAAATATGCTTTTGAATTTTGCCATTCATTTGAAAGGTGCTAAATCAGTCAAAATTATAGCAGTGAACTCTGAATATCAGCATATCACTGATGATTACTAAGGGTTCAACACATTCAAGATGATTGTTTATACTGACAAATAAAGGAGGGTTAGAATGAAAAAAAAATAAAACTGAAAGATAAAAATACAGATTTGTATGTACTTGTACGGATAGTACATGCTGTGATCTGTTATACAATCATGCGTGTTCTGTCGCTTAGTTGTACCGGACTCTTTGTGACCCCATAGACTGTAGCCCACTAGTCTTCTCTGTCCACGGAATTTTCCAGGCAAGAATACTAGAGTGGGTGCCATTTCCTGCTCCAGGGGATCTTCCTGACACAGAGATTGAACCTGTGATTCCTGCATTGATAGGCAGATTCTTTACCACTAGCAGGTCATGTATGGATGTGAGTTGGACCATAAAAGCAGGCTGAGCACTGATGAATTGATGCTTTCTAATTTGTGGTACTGGAGAAGACTCTTGAAAGTCTTGAGACTCTTGGGACTCTTGAGAGCCCCTCAGACAGCAAGGAAATCCAACCAGTCAATCCTAAAGGAAATCAACCCTGAATATTCATTGGAAGGGCTGATGCTGAAGCTGAAGCTCCGATCCTTTGGCCACCTGATGCGAAGAGCTGACTCATTGGAAAAGATCCTGATGCTGGGAAAGATTGAAGGCAGCAGGAGAAGGAAGTGACAGAAATGGTTGGACAGCATCACTGACTCAGCAGACACGAGTTTGAGCAAACTCTGGGAGATAGTGAAGGACAGGGAAGCCTGGCATACTACAGTTCATGGGGTTGCAAAGAGTTGGACACAACTTAGTGACTGAACAACAACAGGCACCTGGGAATCCCTCATATTTCATCATAAACAGCTGTTACAAATTGATTAAGCATCTTATAAACAATGGATCTTAGCATCACTGAAATATGGCATTACCCAACTCAAGAGTTGTGATAATATATATATATAGATAGATCGATTGATCAATCGATCATGGTGTTGAAGGCATAGCAAAAAATTATAGATCATGGTGTTTAAGCCATAGCAGGCACCCAAAATGTTAGCTGCATACAAGTTATTCCATGGGAAAAAAGAAATGTCTTTTCCTTCTAAAAACGCAGATTCTAATGGAAAGGACAGACACATGGTTAAGACCTGTTTCTTTAGGAAACCAGAGATTTGTAGGCATCAGAGTGCTTTGGTTATAACTATGACACAGCATCGGGCAGAAGGTGAGAGTGAGCTACAGTGCAGTTGCAACAGCAAGCTCAGTCAATCCCCCAGGAAGTTCTGAAGCTCTGATGTCCCTTCAGGGTTATACCCAATGGGAGCAAATGGGCCAGGCCTTTGTACTCCTGCATCAAACAGTTACTGAATGTGAGATTCCCTGGGGGAAGAGGGTGAAGCAGTATCATTCCTCACAGAGCAATTCACCAAGAGGGACACAGCTGTAAGCTGTCAACAGGCAACCCTTGCCACAGTTGGAAGAATAAGTGTCTCAGTCCTGAAGGGATGTCAAAACAGTACACTACAGGCAGCCTGCACACTTTTATGGATAATGTCCATACAGGCTTCCCCCGCGATCCAAAAGTGAAGCATTCCTATGAAACCTTTTAAAGCTGGGAACAGCATAAAGTTAAAGAAGCAACTACTTTAGGACATATATTGCTAACAGATGCACAAAATAAATCCAGATCAAGCAGAGATGCTCACAGACACAGTCCAGAGCTATGGTGGATTTGATGCTGCTGAGATGCTGAGTGTAATTTCCAGGGAAGGAGTTTGGAGGGGCCAGTCTCGCAGTATTGTGGTCAATACTGCCTTTATGCTCCCTCACTGCGAAATAAATGCTGAATGCTATTTTCTATTTATGCTTTTTTGTTGTTGTAGCTCTTGTAAAAACAAAACTCCTCCTCAGTTAGCAAAAACAGGCATTAAGTAGGTCTTTAATAAAAGCAAAGTGGCATAAAGCAAACTTTCTAAAAGTGGGGGATACTTGTACAGTGTTAACTACTAAGAGAGAGGTGTGAACAAAATACTTTGAAGACTCAGAGGAAGGAATGCCTGAATATATTGAATGGAGGAAGGAAAAGAGTTCATGAAGGAGCTACTATTTGAGACTGACTTTGGGTGTGTAGGGGGGATGAGTTTCAGTTAAGAATTTGACAAATCATATACATCCTCAAAGGTGTGAAGATGTGAAAGGCTTAGGTCTTTAATTGGTGACCAAACATTACTTCTCCCTAAAGAACACAACTGTAATGTGCGCCCTGCTAAATTTTACACGCTCTCAAACTATTATGACACTTTCCAGGTTTCCCTATTTCTTTGGGTTACAATTAACATATAATTTCATCATGAAGAAAACATTTTAAATTCAGAAATCCATATGTATGTTTAACCCCCTCTTCAAATTTCTATAAGAATTCTTTATCTTCAAATTATCTACGAACTTCTCAATATGAATCAAAGCCAGTCTATACATTATTCTATTTGATTTGCCTGCTTACATCTAAGTTTATACCCATACATTTTCCATTTTCTCCTTTTGCAGTTATCCTTTGCCTTTTTCTACCACACAGACCATCATCATTAGGTGCACAAATTCTGGCACTGTATGACCTAGACCCAGATCCTGGCTTAGCTATTTACTAGTTGTGTGACTTTGGACAGTTCACCTAATGTCCCCTCACTTCAGAAGTTGTCAGACTTAAGTGAATCAATGTACACACTGTATTTGGAGTAGTGTCTGGCACGTAGTAAGTATGATACATGAGCTGATCATCATTTCCCTTACTTTTTTTTCTACTATCTTTTCTGTGCATGTGTGTATGTCACTTCTGGGCTTCCCAGTGGCCCTGTGGTAAAGAACCTGCCTGCCAATGCAGGATAATGGAAGAGACACGTGTTCAATCCCTGGATCAGGAAGGTCCCCTGGAGGAGGGCATGGCAACCCACTCCAGCATTCCTGCCTGGAGAATCCCACAAATAGGGTCACAAAGAGTCAGACATGACTGAAGAGATTGAGCACACATATGTGTGTGTGTCACTTTTATCTTTCGAAACAGAAAAAGCCCAGCTTGTTAGAGGTCTTAATATGACTAACACATGATGTCTACATGGACAACAGATACATTCTTTCCCGGTTTTATTCCATGTTGTTTCCACATATGCTCAGCATCATGGTTCTCTATCCTGTGAAATATTCCTTCAAAGACTTTCATATCATTTGAAACTTCCTTCTGGCCATTTCTACTGAGTGGTGTGTTGTCACCATGATCTTATCACTCTGTCTTATGTTGAATATCCCTAATTTTTAGGGCCTTCAATCATTAGCATTTCTGTGGTTTAGTTCTTGCATCTTCTTTGGAGATCTCATCCAGTTTCTTGACTTTAAATCTTTGGTAATTATGAGAGCTAATTTTATGTGTCAATTTGACTGAACCACAGGGTGCCCAGATATTTGATCAAACATTATTCTGGGTTTGTCCGTGAAGGTATTTTTAGATGAAATTAACATCTGATTTCATAGATTGAGTAAAGCAGATTGCCTTCCCTAATGTGGCTGGTCCTTAATCAACAGAAGACTTGCTTGATGGAACAACAAGGCTGAATAAGAGGATTAGTTAGGCCTTCTGCACAACTATTTAAGCTGAACATTGGTCCTTTATGGCCTTTGAACTTGGATTTGAATGCTGGATCTTCTTGCTTGGGTCTCTGCTGACTTTCAGACTGGAACTTAAATCATCAACTCTTTTGGTTCTTAGTTCTTCAGACTTGTACTGGAACTATATATAGCACTCCTGGGTCTCAGGTTTGCCAAGTTCAAATCTAGGGGCTTCCCAGTCTCTGCAGGAGCTTCCCAGGTGGCTCAGTGGTCAAGAATCTACCTGCCAATGCAGAAGACTGGAGAGACACAGGTTCAGTCCCTGAGTCAGGAAGATCCCCTGGAGGAGGAAATGGCAACATATTCCAGTATTCTCACGTGGAAAATCCCATGGACAGAGGAGCTTGGCAGGCTCCAGTCCATGGGACAGCAGAGAGTCAGACACGACTGAGTGACTAAGCAGCAGGAGCCTCCTTAATCATGTGAGCAAATTCCGTAGAGTAAATATATTTATATACACACACACATAGACCATTGCATACACATATATATAATACATTTATTGATATGGAGAAGACTGAAGGAGGAGCAGGTTGAATTTGGGAAAAGAGATTTAATCATGTTCCTTTGGAGGTACTTATTAGATATTCAAATGAGGTCAAGTTAGAATCTAGATATCTAAGTTTAGAGTTTGCTGAGCAGTTCAGACTTAAGATAAAATCTGTGGGATTACTGATGTATTAGCATTCTCCAGAGAGCCATAACTAATACTATATATTCTTTACTGGAAGACATATGAAGAAGAATAACACTTTAGAACTCAATCAGTTGAAATGTATTTCCTATGAACTTCCTGTCTTTCTGTCTTCTATTTTTTTGGCCGGCACGTCTTGAATTCAGTTATTTGATGCTACCCTATGGTCATTCACTTTATGAGATTGCATCCCCACACACTAGAAACATATTACCAGGTTTCATTGAGATTTACACTAAGAATTTTGCAAATATTACTTTATTCATCCTTCATCAAAACATCACGGAGTAGGTTTTCTTATTCTAATTATAAACTACCCTAGATCATGAACTTACAATGGTCACTCTTGAAGAGAAATAAGCAAGATTGGTAAATACCAAATACCAAAGGTGTACAGTTTACAGACCACACTATCCTGGCAGAAGAACTGCATCCACACAAGGTAAGTATTTTGAAGTTGCACTAATTATTTTTGTTTTTAATATACTGTTCCTGTATGAGATTGAAAAACTTATCAACATAAGGCAGGTGGAAGTCTAAGTCACTGACAGTTAATCACTGCAAACTTTGATCTTGAAAGCATGCTTCAAAGTGATGGGAGCAAATATTTTTGAGATAAAAATGAAAACATTGGCAATAACAATAATTATAAAGCTTACCTTGTACAAGGATTTATACTATCACTTACAAAGCATGTGTATTACATTATCTTATTTGAATCTCACAAGATCTTTGAAGTAGGGATTATTATAACCTGTCTGTCACAGATGAAGAAAATGATGCTCAGATCAGATAAATGACTTAAACCCACTCAATAAGTAGCAAACAGCCAAGTTGGTTCTTTAAAAACTTCCTAAGTTTTATCTGATTGTTTTATTGTGTGTATATTAATTTTAGAAGGGCACAGGTTATTGAACTAGTTTTGGCAGTTTGAGCTGCCTTATAATATATATGTTTGATCTTGAAAAATTGAGATTATATTCATTATTAGACAAACAACAATAAGGACCATCACCTCTAAATATACTATCCCCGAGCTTCAAGAATTTTTGAACTCTCTAAGGGCTCTGTTACTGCTTTGAAGAAGTGATATCTATACTTATGTGTTGTTACCTGAAATGGAATGCTTCCCTTATGGAAATGAAATGTTATTCAAACCAGTCAAAGGAAAACCAAAATTCAAATGGCTAGATACATTTAGATATTCACTGAGATAGCTCACAGTAAATACTGATTCATAATTATCTGATTTCTAAATATGGTATGAAAATCCCTTGTGCTCGTTCACTACATTCTACTTGGACAGACATATACTATCTTGGCTACTAGTATTGATCACAATAAGAATTTGAATTTTTGCAGACAACAGGCTTACTAGAAGTATGAAGAGCTACTGCAGAGCTGAATTGCTGGACAAGAGTAAATTCTGAATAATGCATTTCAGTCTGTGTTATTAAAAATGCAGTATGTGTCAGTCACACAAAACCCAGTTTTCATAGAGGGATCCTTTTCCATTCTCCACTGTGACTCACATCAGGCAGAGAAAATTTTCACAAATTAAAGCTGAAATCCAAAATATCCCTGCCCCTGTCATCCTCATCCCTGCCTTTCCAACTTTCTGGGAAAGCTTTAAATTAAGTACTTTGTTGAAGTGTATTAATTGAGGATGTCTAAAATATTTTCTTTCTCTATATTAATGTGTGTGTGTTTATATATATAAATTAAATATATGTGTGTGTTCAGTCATTCAGTCATGTCTGACTCTTTGTGACCCCAAGGACCTTACCCCGCCAGGGTCGCTATTTTCTTCTCCAATAGGTTGAACATAAAGGTGAGTTAATCGTTAGTAAGTGATCACATAAGAAACAAAACGACTAGTTCATTTGTGTAAACAAGCTTTTCCTTGTCTAGCTTTAGCAATAAGTATTAGAAATAAAAGCACTGTTATATGTATATATATATAAGAGATTGAAATTTAGGAAAAGAGGAATAAAAAGAATGGAAGAAATTCTAGCTTATAGCATTCCAATCTTTCTTGAAAATGCATGCAAGGAAATCAGAACTAAGCTGTGGAAAGCAGTAGCAGATTTAAATATATTCAATTTATAACTTGCTGCAGGAGTATTCATTTCATTAAGAACTGTTCCTATGGTTTGACGTTTTCCTGTCAGTTAAACTGAGTCCAGAAATTCTCCCCTGGTTCATTGTATTGCAGAGCGGCCTTCTGTATTGCGCATACCTGAGCCCTTGTTCTACACCTCCCAGGCTTGCTGCAGCCCCAGGCTGGCCTTTCTTGCTCAACAGTTACTGACTTTCTCCCTCCTTTCCTTGTCCAGGTGTGTTTCCCCACCTTGCTTCCCTACTCTGAGTAAGTAACCAGCTTATTTTCATTTTGTGATATATAACAAATTCATGAAGATTTTTCTCCCCCTGATAATTTCTTTTGTCACAACAACGTCGAAGGAAAGAGAAAGAAGAGAATCAGAGATTTTCTGAAAAAGAAAGATCTTATGGAAATACTGGCACAAACGTTGATCTCTCTCCTGTCTTGTAAAATTTAGGGGATGTAATTTTGGCAGGGATTTGGGTCTAACTGTGGGGAGCTTTTCTTTTTTTTTTTTCCTTTTTCTTTGCCACGAACTTCCTCTTCAAAAAGAAGTTTCCTCTATGTGCCTGTATGGAATTATTCCGTTTACCTTTACTAACAAATATTTCACCTGTTCACCTTTTGCCCAGTCCTCTTGGATATGCATCCACTATTGATGATCAGCTGAAGCAGCGCTTAATGCACAGAATATTTCATAATTCTTCCATGCAGAATTTTGAGACTTCTCCTTGTTGATCCCTTACTCCATTCATATATGTATCATAACATTGACAACACTGATCCTTATTGCACATGCTGTGCTCTGCTGTGCTTAGTCACTCGGTCGTGTTTGACTCTGCCACGCCTCTGACTGTAGCTCACCAGGCACCTTTGTCCATGGGGATTCTCCAGGCGAGAATCCTGGAGTGGGTTGTCGTGCCCTCTTCCAGGGGATCTTCCCAACCCAGGGATCAAACCCAGGTTTCCCGCATTACAAGCGGATTCTTTACCATCTGAGCCACCACTTATTACACGTGCGATAGCCCAAATTGTAAATTTCTCAAAAACGGAAACAATATTTGATTCTTCTCTTTATGTCAAGAGCCAATAGCACTGCTTGGCACAGGTGTTTAATAAATGTTTGTTGGATAAAGAATGATGACAAGCAAGCATATTTGGACATTGGGATGATCAAAGATACAGGGAACTGCTTGGAGAAAGTTGGGAGCCAGAAACAAAAAGCAAATTGGGTTAGGGAAATTAAGAGGAGAGTAAAAGCACACTTTCAAAACTTGCATACTTGCATTTTATTATTCACGGTAAAAGCTCAAAAAATTAATATATGTGTGCTGGATGAAGATTACCATTGCATTCCTCTCTGCTTTAAGTGCATGAAATAGCAACAAAAATGATGATGACAACATTTACTGAGAATTTTTCCAAACAAATTTATGACACGGGACCACTACCATTATGTTCATTTCTTAGATAAGGAAAGTGAGGCTCAAAAAGTTTAAGAAACTTACCCAACATCACACAGCTACTAAGTAGTAGAATTTGTGGTTAAAACTAGTCATTCTTGTTTAGGAGTTGGAGTTTTTCAGTTTCGACCGACTCCTGAATGGTGGCAACTTTTATGCTAATCTTGCATAGTGTAATACCATCTATTACCAGCTGATGAGAGCGCAAGCACTTCAAGTGAAATACATACACTTAGACCTGGAATTTTTGTTCATTCTTTCAAGTGGCGTGCACATAGGAGGCATAGATATACAATTTCAGATTACAGATACTGACCACTCTAGTAATCTAGAATTGGGCTTTATAATTGATGTATTCTAAATAACTGAATATATCCACAGCAATAACTATTTGAATCCATCTAAAGGTATAAAATACCCATTATTATTTACACCAATCCTTCTCAAACTATCTCTTATCAAGAACCAGTTTTTATTTCACCACTCCCATTTTTCACGGACTGAAATGAATTTGTTCTATGCACACCTATCACATAGCTTCTACTGAACACAAATTATCACATGAACTCGCTATCAGCACGACCTATGTCCTGCACAATAAGATTAGTTCACCTACCAGGTGTTTGCATATTTCTGCAATATCAAATTGTAAAGCTTTCTAAACACTTCATCTCTGTACTTTACTGACCAGAGAACATTAACAAGAATCTGTGAACAAATACCACTCAGCAGATCACACTTGGAGCAGCATTGGTTTAGACAACAAGGGCTGGGGAACTCTAACACCAGGAAGATGAAATAAAATAAGGCCCAAGAGGGATTTGGCCCATTCACAAATACTTATTTTTTAATCCTTCAAAATAAAAGACCAAACAACAAATTTGCTACTATTTGCCAATGTTAACGATATCTGGGTAAAATTTTAGAAGACACTATAGTCATATGAAGAGATAGTATTTTAATAGATGTCACAGATGTCTCTTTGAAAGTCAAAATTGTCTTGGCTTAAAATATTACCTTTTTAGGCTTCTTTGTGCAGAGAAGGCAAGGCCCAGAAGGAATATTTACAGTATTCACGGTGTTCAAGTATGACTCCCCACAAAGGCAAAAACTGAATGGCTCTGCCTATGAGATGAACAGAAACTGGTGGTGAGTGAGAGAAAAAGAGAGGGACTAGAACTTCTGGAAACCCAGTAGACTAGGTGTTCTGAAAACTATCTACAAAACATTACATACAAAACAAACTTTGGCTGAATATGTATTTCTAATCTTCTTAAATTCACATCTGAGCTGGCAATAAGGGAGCTTCCATAGAAGATGAAAATGAAAGGAAAGCCTGAGTCCATACATCAGCTGCTGCTGCTGCTGCTAAGTCGCTTCAGTCGTGTCCGACTCTATGCAACCCCAGAGACGGCAGCCCACCAGGCTTCCCCGTCCCCGGGATTCTCCAGGCAAGAACACTGGAGTGGGTTGCCATTTCCTTCTCCAATGCAGGAAAGTGAAAAGTGAAAGTGAAGTTGCTCAGTCGTGTCCGACTCTTAGCAACCCCATGACTGCAGCCTACCATGCTCCTCCGTCCATGGGATTTTCCAGGCAAGAGTACTGGAGTGGGTTGTCATTGCCTTCTCCCAGAGCAGGTGCTAAAGCTGCAATACCCTAGTGGAATTGACCAACTCCACAAATTCAGAGTCCTGCCTTCAAGAGGACTTTTCCATGTGGAAAAAGACACATGCCCTTGGGCTCATGTACTCTGAAAAGTCCCATAAGATGCCGAAGTATGTAAAGTAAAATGGTGGACCAGAAAATTATCTGTCCACAAAGGTAGATGCAAGAGCATTTGACTAGTTTGGTTTTATATTTAAGTGTGTGAAAGCAAGATATCTTAAAATTAAAAAGGCCCGTTTAAATTTTTACAAATCACGTGACATGGAAAAGCCCATTTAAGATATAATTTTAAATGGTCATGGGTTGATGGCCCCTCAATATCAATCATGAGAATATCATCCTGGGGAGGGAGCATAAAACCCAGTTCTCATACTGTGAATAACAGTTTTTAACAACATATTAAAAACAAAATACCAGAGAAAACAAAAATTGAGGACAAAGGACAGTGAAAGGGAACTAATTGATGAATTATGTAGCGAAATTCTGCAGGGAAAGGATGAATTGAGAGAGTAGCATTGACATAAACACATATGTAAAATAGACAGTGGGAAACAGTTTTATAGCACAGGGAGCTCAAGCAGTTTTAAGCGTCTATGATGATAGAGAGGGGCGGGATGAGGAGCGGGGAGAGAGGCTCATTAGGAAGGGGGTATATGTGTACATATGGCTGATTCACATTGCTGTACAGAAGAAACCAACACAACATTGTAAAGCAATTATCCTCCAATTAAAAATAAATTTTAAAAATAAATAAAAAAGAGAAAAAAGAAATTACCAATGATTCATGACCAAAGAATTTCTAACAAAGATGTCTGCTATTTAATATTAAGGATTTTAAATTGTTATGATTATAACCCCTTTGCAAACTTTCAGCAAACTCTGTTGTATATACAGATGCCTTGAGAGTGATTTTTGGAGAGAAAATCTAGGAAAAGACGCCTTGATCCAAATATGGCTTGCTGTTCAGTAGAGATGGGAACAGTGATGGAGATCAATTCAAGTGAGATAATTAAACTATAGCAAAGATTCAGATTGGTTTTCTAAATCAAAGGTTCTGGGTCTCTTCAAAGCTATGCCAACCTGATTATTTATTTTTAGTGTTAATTTGTTTCAGATAAATCTACACCTTCCATTACTAATTCAGTAGAATATTTATCTTAAATTGTAAGACCTATTAGGAAAAAAATCAAAAATTGGGAAAGATTGAGAGCTTCTCCTGGGGTCCTCAGCTCTACAATGATGAGAAGCCATGCTTCTGTGATAAGACATAGGGATTGCTCTTAGGGCATCCTTAAAGTGCATATTAATATGCCAAACTTTGAGTGTTTTAAATATATATAAAATGCATAACTATATATTCTGTAATTACAGCATTATTTTCAATAATTTACAACAATAAAATCTAAAGCTCCCACTTTGTTTGATGGATTCTGTGAGAGCAAGACTAAATCTTGCCCTTAAGGAAGGCATTTTGTTGATTTCTTTTTTTAAATTAAGTCTCAGAATGACAAAAGCAAAACCAAACAACAACAAAAAATTAGGAAAAAAAACTAAGACTCTTGTTGTAACTTTATTCAAAATTAGTGTCCTTTTATTCCACACCTCCCGCTCTAATTATCCAGGGCTAATTTCTTGGATGGTTTATGTATTTTTGTGGTGTGGGGCAGGGGATATACTCACTGGCCTCCCTTTGACAGTTTTTCTGACACTGATTAATCTCAGCTTCTCTCTTGGCTGCTGTAATGAAATTTGTCTTATCTATTACAAAAAAGTCGTGGCCTTTCTTCCCAGAGGCCTCATACAAAGTCCCATATTGTGCTGTCAGTTTACTCTAATGACCTTTTGACACCCATACAGCTGTGTACTTCTCCAGATTTACCTATTGCATTCTACAGCTTCACATCTTTGAAAATCTTTGCATTCTTGCAAGGACTATCTAGTCTCTTAGGTGTCCTTCTACTTCTAAGCAAGCATTTACCAGAATTCAGTACAGAGGTTTTGTTTTGTCTGTTTTTTGTTTTTTGTTTTTTTTTTCCTTTTGTTTCCTGACATTATCTCTACTGACTACTTCTCCTAGGGCTCTCTACCCATAAGATTCATGACATTTCTTAGGTTCAACCTAAGATCCCAGGTAAGAGTAAGATGATAGAAATTTCAAATAAGTGGAATGGAACAAAACAAAAGCAAAGAGGGATTGTGATACTCTTCTGGTTTGGAACTCTGGGAAGAAATGCCTTACAGATTGTCATTTGCCAAAATCGAATGGACAGAGCAGAATCAAAGTAGTAGCATGATAAATCTCTTAGATAAAGAAGTATCTGAAACATACGTCACACATATCAGCTTGAGAATGCCTCATAACAATTAGATGACATCAGGCAAGATCTAGAATTTTCAAAAAGATCTTCTGAAGGGTTTGAATGTGCTGACCGTGTTGGTGAGAGACAGGATGGGGTGTGGTTTCATGACAAGGAAGACACAGTGTGTTCCCTGCAGGGATATACCCAGTGAGGAACTGAGGACATGAACAGGGAATTTCACCCAATTCCCTCCAGCCAGGACGGGGCTGGTTGAATGTTGTGGAGGCAGAAAGGATTAAACTGAGGACACAGCAGAAAAAATTGGGGAAGAGATATTTGCTCCACCACCTCCCCCCGCCCCCTGCCCAATCCTCCATGAAACCTGCCATCACTCCATGCTTAGATGACAGTTGGGGAACAGTGAAGAAAAAAAGGGTAGAAGAGGAGAAACTCTTAATTGTCTGAAATAACAGGGTTATTTTTTTTAACTGCTCAGTGACTACATCTAAATCTTGAATTTCTAAATACTGAGCCACAATGAGGGGATTTCCTGACCAAACTCAGCTCAGTTAAATAAAATAAATTCATATTCTTGCACCTCTCTGTCCTATTGTTTATTCAACCTTGTACTGATTTGTTTCCATACACGGAGAATTTTACTTGTATTTGTGTACCTGAAATTAAAGAAGAAATGTTGATGCAATTGCAATGAAAATTTGATAGCCAAAGTAAATGAAAAAAAAATAGATTATGCCCTAAAATGTTTAAATAACTGTGCAACTTTTAACTTCATATTTCCCATGTGGATCTGACCCAAGTAGAGGACTTTGACAGTTTTCACATAAAAAGTGTCAACATGTTCTTTAAACAATGGTTATCCAACCAAACAAGACAGGGCTATAAAAGCACTAAACTGCGATGCACTGCCTTTTTTCTAGGGGTGAATAGCGTTAGAGAATTCCAGCATGTTCTCTTCCTAGTAAATTAATGCCACAAGCACTACAAAGTCTGACCTGAACAAGAGAGACACATAACCTGTGCAAGAAATCCTTGCTCAGAAGGGGCAATAAAGAACATGAGAAATAAGACAAATTGTCTTTTTGCCATGGAGTATTAGCCTTTCTGAGCCCTATAATATCTGCCTGTGTACCTTCCAAACAGGAAAATTCTTGAAAATTGTATCTCTCCATCATTGTCTTTGAGCCTCCCTAGACTTGACCAGTTTGCCTTTTTTCAGTTGTGAAGAATTGGAAATTCTTTACTATATGTGGCATAGACTGTACTTTTTTTTTTATCACACAAATATATACAATAGAGGAGTAGCTGGCTGAATTAATGCAGAATAATATGAAACAGAGAAAAGGAGATGTGGCTTGAGTCCCTGAATCAGTCTTTGCTTTGTTCTGTAATCTTAAAAAAATCCTGTCAATGTAGCAAATCATCTATCAATGTGACAGTTTAATCCAGCAGTATACATCTTAAGGTTGCCCTGTAGACGTTGGTCACTTGCCACATGTGGTGATTAACCATTTGAAATGTAGAACATGAGACTGATCAACTTAGTTATTAATTTTAATTAATTTAAATTTAAAAGTAAAAGCATTGTAAAATGTTTCCCATTAAGCATACTTTTATTATTTTGGTTGGAGTAATTTCACTTAAAACATTGTATCATGTTAGATATGACTGTTGTATTATAATGTGTGTTGGCTGATTGTTGTATTATAGTGTATGTTGAATCATTTCTAGTATCACATATAACCAGATGGTTCTAGTATTACACCCAAACAGGTTATCTATCTAGTTGGTATCAAATGATTGGTTTAGTTTAAGTGATCATTTGTAGACCTTGAACAAATGTCCACATTTGTACAATGTAGTAGTACAAATTATTTGTAGTGATTATTTGTAGCGATTATTGTAACACTGATATAGTGGAAAAGAAATGATTATTTTAATGTTATGCAGACAACATAATTTATAGTGACACTTATTGTAAATAGGAAGCATTGTATTAGAGATCTATTGCTGTTACTCCAAAGTTTAGTGGATCAAAACAACAGCTATTTATTTCCTCCCAGTTTCCTGGGTGACATAGTATGGTATGGGTTGGCTGGGTGCCTCTGACTCTGGATCACTCACAAGACTGCTATCAAAGGTGTTGATCAGCCTCGTAGTCATCTTGATCTTTAATTAGGGGAGGATCTATTTCTTCTAAACTCGCTCATATAAATGTTGGCGAGCTTCAGGTCTTCACTGACTGTTGGCTCAAGACAACAAACCCTTGCCATGTGGGTCTTTCCATCAACAAAGAAATAATTCTTCCAGAGTAAGGGCTGTGGGAGAAAGAGACACTGAGAGAGAGAAACAGAGATAGATACACACACCATATACAGCAGTATCAGGGTATCAAACAGGAAAATTATGGCAATAGGTTCAAAGACCTGAAAGAAATTAAGAAAGACCTAAAAAACGGAGAGATGTGTCATGTTTATGAGTGCAAGGACTCAGTACTTTTACTGTATAAACTTTAAATTGATCTATAGATTGAATGCAACACAAATTAAAATCTCAGTGAGTTTTTCTGTACATATTGAACAGTTATATCTAAAATGCATATGGAAATGCAAAGGGCCTAGAATATCAAGATAATCTTGAAAAAATAAGGTCAGAAGACTTTATTACAAAGCATAGTAATCATGACAATATGTTACTGATAAACACATAGGCAAATATTTCAATGAAAAGGAATACTGGTTCTGGAAACAGATCTATGAGAAGAGAAAGACTGGCTAAGAAGGTATAAATATGATGCCAAGACACATCCCAGAAGACAGCAACCCAGGCTGAAGAAGTGAAACAGGTCCAGAGAGCTATTTAACTGGCTCAGGTAGCAAGCAAGCTCTGAAGGGTAGCAGGCAGTTGAACCTGAAGATTTGTCCTGACGTGCTGGCTGATAAATTGGGAGCAGCTGAATGTGGCAGTCCTATCTGCTGGGACAAAGGACTGACCAAATATATGAATGGCCAACTCCTTAAAAAGTATCCAACAAATCCCATAAACTGCATTAAGAAGTTGCACCTTCCAGTGACATTCACCTTACTGCTTAGTATTACAGGATAAGGTGCCTGAACTTCCTCATCATGCCATATCTCAGGAGGTGTGAGCATAAAATATCCTGCCCAAGAAAAGAAAAGACAGCCCTTTACTTTTTTACTCAACATGAACAAGTTTTTCAGTTGTCGTGTACATTATTGTTCAGGTGACACAGAGAACAAAACACCTGAATGTTCTTTAAGATCATAGGAAATTTAATTGTTCCTATGCCTTACATAAGATTTAGGGATAAGAATAGTTAAAATTTAAGTGCTTATTCCTGAAATAGGAACAAAAGGAAATATTACATGTCTGTTGATTGCATTTTCACTATTGAGTCACATTCATTGGATCAGTTTAAAGGTTTTTTTTTTTTTAATATATCAACAATGATATAATGAATTTAATTTAATAAATAATGACAAAATCTTGGCTCTGGAATATTAGTTTTCCAAACAGTTTAAGCTAAAATAATTAAAATTCCATCAATTCATTTACTTCACATATCTTTTTTTTTTAAAGAGCTGCATTTTGGGATTTGGCATGTATTATAAAGTATAAAGAAAAAAAAGATTAAAAAAGTGAGATAGAGTAAAGTTGATATTCTAGAGTTCATATACAATCTTGTATTTGGTGCTTTGCTAACTGAAATCACCTGGTAATGAAATGTGAGTATTCCTCCCAGAGCAAGGCTGCAACCTCTATAGCTTATCCCTGACCTCCATTATTTGAAAAAATAAACTTAGCCCTGTGTCCTGAAGTTGGAAAAAAAAAAAAAAAAAGACACTGATGCATGAATGTGTGGTGAAATTTTAAAAATATGCGATGACTCTTGGGAAATGTACACACCCCGTTAGCAAGAAGAAACAAAGAAAGAGAGAGAAAACCCAAACTCCCTTGCTCCTCTGAGTTGTCAGTGCACTGCAGATTCTTCATGATGTTCCCTATGACAATACCTTAGCTAGTTTCTATTTTTAAAGTCCTACTATGCCTCTGAAACAGGCTGGCTGCTGTAAGAATATTCTCTCTCTCTGCTATTTGAATAGCCATTGTAAGCAAGCTTTTGACTGAATTTGTAACAGTTAGCATTTCCTTTGTTTTAATTTTATAAAAATTCAGTCACTACTTCCAAAAAAAGCAAACAAAAATTCTTCAAAGACAAATCATTTTTCCAGCTAGTGGAGGTCATAAAATATAGACTGTGCCTAGTAGCCCTTATTTTTGGCCATGACTATTTTCATTTTGCTAGGGGACTTTCTCCCTAACATCATGTCTTATTCTCATCAAAGGTGACCAGTTACAATTATGTGAACCCCTTTAACTGAGGGGAAGAATAACCTGCCCTTCTAAGACACACTGAAATTTTTAGTTAATGATAAGGTTTTAGAATAAACTGGCAGCTGAAAGATCTGTAGACAGGTTTTATTTGGTTCATTTCAGTTTCTTTGTTAAGTTTAGCCAATATTTTGAAAACAGGTGATTTAATATGAAAATCTACATTTCTAGTTTCTCCTCAAAAAGTTAGAATCTCACCACTGTGAGTCTGAATTCCTGTCAATCATTAATAGAACTGAGAAACGGCTTTTCTCTTTACAAAACTAGAACTCTCCAGTTTGTCGTTTTGCAAGAAGCGGCTTCATTCATTGTGTTTTTACCTGAATCCTATAGGCTATGATTTTGGGAATTTCGAGAATTGGAGGATGATGGAGACTAAGAGAGCTAATAAATCACGTGCTAATTCCTCTCCTGAACATATAACCCGACAAGAGAGAATCAGAAGCAAAAGAACAAAATACCAGCTTCCATTTTAATAAAATGAATTAAAAGGCAAGGGTTTAGATGTGTGCCAAAATGTGTTTGCAGATGCCCCCACCTCCTTGTACGGACCAAGGTGCAGACCACTCAGGGCCTAGAGAACAGACTCTCACCAGAGTCTTGCTTCACATGGGTCTCAGACAGACAGCGGAGAAAAAAGTACTAATCTCCAGAGCTTTCGTTTTCTTTTTAGATTAGCTCTGTCCAAAAAAGAAACTTGGACAATGAATGTCAGACTTTTGCCAACGGCCAATTAGCAATTCATTCCTTCCTCAAAGAGTGGGAATGGTGTGAAGAGAGGCCATGTGGAGAGGGCGCTCCATATGGAAACACCAGTCAAGGAGAATGGTTTCTTCCCTAAAATTAGTGTTTCCTAGTAAAACAATAAGTGAGAAATGAATCTATATGAAGGGACCCTGTAATAGTAGATAGTGAGTGAAGTAAACTTGAAAGGGTGGTGACAGTAACTTGAAAAGATAGTGAGCAGAGACTTCTGAATACCTATCAAATAGTTTTTCCAATTCTTTAACAAAAATAAATTTGATTTTAGCTCGGGGTATTGTCACACAAGTAAAGGACCAACTTTCCTTACAACTAGGTTTGGTCAGGTAAGCAAATCTGGTTGCTGAGGTATAAGTGGATAGGTGATGGGAAAATTCCAAGTAGTCTTCCTGCAAGGATGGAAGAAGCATATTCCTTTTCCATTTTTATTTTATTTCTAATGGCTTGAAAAACAAATGTTGTGGCTGAAGCTTATTTGTTACCACAGCACAGCCTAACACACTTGACTAATGAAAAGTGAAAGTCATTCAGTCATGTCCAACTCTTAGTGACCCCATGGACTATACAGTCCATGGAATTCTCCAGGCCAGAATATAGAAGTGGGTAGCCTTTCCCTTCTCCAGGGGATCTTTCCAACCCAGGGATCGAACCAGGGTCTCCCGCATTGCAGACGGATTTTTACCAGCTGAGCCACAAGGGAAGCCCAAGAATACTGGAGTGGGTAAGCAGATCTTCTTGACCCAGGAATTGAACCAGGGTCTCCTGCATTGCAGGCAGATTTTTTACCAACTGAGCTATCAGGGAAGCCCTTGACTAATGAAAGCTGCCTAATATTCTAAAGCTTAAGTACTTAAGTTTTATTTAAAGCATCTCTTCCTCAGGGAAGCTTTCCCTTATATAACTCCAGCATGTCAGTTTCTATCTCTCCTTTGAATATTTGTGAAGTCTTCTGTGCACCTCTGTATCAACAACTGTGGACAGAAAGGGGAGGAAGAGGGGCTGATAGAAGGAGAAGTCAAAGTAACATGTAGGTTCAGTGGCAGGTTTGGCTGCTCAATGGCCCTTCAGAATTACCTTGAGTAGAGCCAAAATGTACAGACTTTGATCTCACACACCTGTCACTGGATGCAGGCTATCCAGGAAGAAATTTGGCCTTGGTCAAGACGGTTTCTTATAGGTGAGGCAATTCCTACAGCGGCTGATGGCTATTGGCAATCTGCTGGCAGCACTCCCAGGAACTAAAAAAGATCTCCTTTGAAAGGAGGTCAGAGTTGCAGACTGCGGTTTCCATTATAGCAGTCTCCCCTCAATTCCACGAATATGCCCTTGCGCTGGTCCCATACAACCTTTGTATATGTTCCAGCTTTATCCTACTTTACACCTCAGGTGAATGAAGGATTAATATTATATGATCAAAAAATAGCATATTGTGTAACACATGCAAAATGAAATATTTAATTCAATAGTCTATAATTATAGTAAATCAGGTAAATGATATCAAATATACAAGCAACAGGATAACTGCTCTACAGACTTACAGAGAAGTTAGGCTGATTGTTTAAGAAAATCTAGTTAAGTAAAGAAACAGGAAATAATCATCATATTTTTGGTTGCTTCTGTATCTCCACTCCTTCCTCCCACAATTTCTAACTCAGAATTTGCTAAACAATGAGCACTTATAAGTGGAGATTAGACAACTGAGAAAGTGCTATTAGACAAAAAGGAAAGTTAAATGATTAAAGGGATGGAAACAGTATCAAAAATAAAAGGATAAAGAAAGTGGTATCTTGCTAATCTCATTATAGACCATCCAAACAACAAAAGAAAGATTGAATGCCATGCTGAGTCAGATGGTACTACATTCTTTAGGATGGCCACAGAAAGTTAGTATTGAAAGGTAGGGAACAAAATAAATAAACTTTAGAACTAGAAGATGTTATCATTGGTAAGAATTCATGTTACATATATTTAAGGAGTTCTAAAGAGAGACTGATTATTTTCTTTAAGGTCTGTAGGCTTTTCAGAAAAACAACTTTTTATGTCTTTTTTTATTTTTTTAATATTAATTAATTTATTTTAATTGGAGGCTAATTACTTTACAATATTATATTGGTTTTGCCATACATCAGCATGAATCCACCACGGGTGTACACGTGTTCCCCATCCTGAACCGCCTTCCCTCTTCCCTCCCCATACCATCCTTCTGGGTCATCCCAGTGCACCAGCCCGAAGAATCCTGTATCATGCATCAAACCTGGACTGGCAATTCATTTCACATATGATAATATACATGTTTCAACGCCATTCTCCCAAATCATCCCACCCTCGCCCTCTCCCACAGAGTCCAAAAGACTGTTATATACATCTGTGTCTCTTTTGCTGTCTCGCATACAGGGTTACCATTACCATCTTTCTAAATTTCATATATATGCATTAGTATACTGTATTGGTGTTTTTCTTTCTGGCTTACTTCCCTCTGTATAATAGGCTCCAGTTTCATCCACCTCATTAGAACTGATTCAAATGTATTCTTTTTAATGGCTGAGTAATACTCCAATGTGTATCTGTACCACAGCTTTCTTATCCATTCATCTGCTGATGGACATCTAAGTTGCTTCCATGTCCTGGCTATTATAAACAGTGCTGTGATAAACACTGGGGTACACGCGTCTCTTTCAGTTCTGGTTTCCTCGGTGTGTATGCCCAGCAGTGGGATTGCTGGGTCATAAGGCAGTTCTATTTCCAGTTTTTTAAGGAATCTCCACACTGTTCTCCATAGTGGCTGTACTAGTTTGCATTCCCACCAACAGTGTAAGAGGTTTCCCTTTCTCCACACCCTCTCCAGCATTTATTGCTTGTAGACTTTTGGATAGCAGCCATTTTGACTGGCATGAAATGGTACCTCATTGTGGTTTTGATTTGCATTTAACTTATAGCTTTCTTACTATGCATTGGGTACAAATATGACTTCAATATCCATTCAAAGATATTTAATAAGCAACAATAGCTTCCAACAAAGTTCTATGAACTGAAGAATTATCACTTAAAAAATATGGAGCATGTATTTTACTGTGGACAATAAGTCAATGAGTAAGGGAATAAATACAAAATGACAAGTGCTAAGAAGAAAAATAAAACAGAAGAGAAACTGTAGATAAACACAGTAAGCACAGGAAAATGTGGTGGGAGATGACATCAGAGAGGGAAAACAGGGTCAGATAGTACAAGGTCTTTTCTAAGGGCCCCAGAAAAATGTATGCAGTTAGCTTTTATGCTAAGTGAAACAGGTTTTGAGAAATAAACCCTGAGGAATGAGAAGACACTGAATCCATGAAATAAGAGCAGAAGATAATTTTTAAAGTAAAATTCGAAGGCTAAAAAAGAGGTATGGAAAATTGTAAACATGACTGAAATCATAAATGTAGTCAAAAGTTAAATTGGAGGACATTTTCCAAAAGGTAGAAGATGTAAAACTGGAAAGAGATATAACATTGGAAAGAAAAGATAAACAAACACACAAACAGAAGTCACTCTCTTCACTCTTGGAAGTCAAATATCTAATTAATGTGAAAGTGAAAGTGAAGTCGCTCAGTCATGTCTGACTCTTTGCAACCCCATGGACTGTAGCCCACCAGGCTCCTCCTTCCATAGAATTCTCCAGGCAAGAGTACTGGAGTGGGTTGCCACTTCCTTCTCCAGGGGATCCTCCCAACCCAGGGATGGGACCTGCGTCTCCCACACTGTAGGCAGACGCTTTTCCATCTGAGCCACCAGGGAAGCCCCTGATTAATAGTACATCCAAAGATATATGTGAGAGAAAATAATTAAAGGAAAAGCACAAGAATTAAATGAAATGAATCTTCAAATTGAAGTGGCTTATAGGCTTTCCAGAGTAAGGAAAACAAAGACCCATGAAAATATGTAGCAAGGACAAAATAAAGACTAATTATAAAAACTCAGGCATCAGAATAGCATTAGATGTCTTACCAGCAAATCTTGGAGCTGGAAGACAATGGAACATGTCTGTTAGTTAAGAAAGGCTGATGTCTGTAGCAAACTACTCTCAAATGCCAGTGGCTCAACAAAAGGAACGTTAATGTTCTATCTGACTGAGCCCTGTCTGGAATGATGGCACTGAGGAGCACAAGTTAGTGCCTCTGCTATCAGCTAAGGACTCACTGGAGATCTTCACTGGACCCCCTGGACTGGCTGCAGTCCAAGGGTAAAGGGAGTTTGTGGCAGCTGATAAGGTGGTTTTAAGGCACAGGCTTAATCCCAGGCACATGGCCCCACCTAATGACAAAAAAGTCCCAGAGGAAAATGTTGCAAGGTATACCTTGTTGCATGGCAAAAGTACAGTGTGTATCTTTCCCCTAAAACAAAGTGTATGTGTATAATCCCTTCACAAATCTAAGGGAACATGATTTCCGACCCAGAATCTATTAGCTGTCAATCAAGTCTGAAGGTAGATTAAAGAGTTCTTCAGAAATGCAAGATTTCAAAGTTACCATTCCTATGTAATTTCTCAAGAAACTCATAAAAAAGATAGTCCAACAAAATGAACAACTTAATGAAGAAATAGGAACCACAGTGTTTACAGGAAAATAATATTGAAGAGAAGCCCTAGACTCGAAGATTTCAAAATGATGAGTTTTAAGCAACGTATCAGGCTTCGGAAGCAACCAGTATATACAGAAGAACTTAGGAAGAGATATATCTTCACCAGAAAATAAAACTGAAAGATTAACAAAACATTTACACTTACTAATGGATAAGGGATTTTTTATGGGGAAAGAATTTGGGAATATATTAGTGATGTTTTCATGAAAAACTAAGCACTGAAAAAAGAGATTCAATATTAATTGTACACAAAACAGAATTGTGCAAAAAATGAGCAATTATAGTAAAATATATGGCTTAGCTCTGAATTAAACAGATATACTCCTAACATGTAAGCACTCAATATTGGTGTAAGCACACCAATTATGATATAGTTACAATATGCTGGATGGAGGAAGAATATTGGCATGTATGAGGGAGTGTTTAAGAGGGCTAACACTGCAGATGGTGACTGCAGCCATGAAATTAAAAGACGCTTACTTCTTGGAAGAAAAGTTATGAGCAACCTAGATTGTATATTCAAAAGCAGAGACATTACTTTGCCGACTAAGGTCCGTCTAGTCAAGGCTGTGGTTTTTCCAGTAGTCATGTATGGATGTGAGAGTTGGACTGTGAAGAAGGCTGAGCACTGAAGAATTGACGCTTTTGAACTGTGTTGTTGGAGAAGACTCTTGAGAGTCCCTTGGACTGCAAGGATATCCAACCTGTCCATTCTGAAGGAGATCAGCCCTGGGATTTCTTTGGAAGGAATGATGCTAAAGCTGAAACTCCAGTACTTTGGACACCTCATGCAAAGAGTTGACTCATTGGAAAAGACTCTGATGCTGGGAGGGGTTGGGGGCAGGAGGAGAAGGGGACAACAGAGGATGAGATGGGTGAATGGCATCACTGACTCGATGGACATGAGTCTGAGTGAACTCCGGGAGTTGGTGATGGACAGGGAGGCCTGGCGTGCTGCGACTCATGGGGTCGCAAAGAGTCGGCCATGACTGAGCACTGAACTGAACTGAACTGAAACCATCATGACTGAAAGCTAGTATCAGTAAATACATGGTATTTAAAAATATACAGATAATATGACATCACTTACATGTGGAATCTAAAATATGACACCAATAAATTTATCTACAAAACTGAAAGACTCACAGAACAGGCTTGTGGGAGAGGGTTGGATTAGGAGTTTGGGACTTGTTGGATGAAAACTATCATACATAAAATGTATAAACAATGATCATAGGGAACTAAGTTCAATATCCTGTAATAAACCATAATGGGAAAGAATTTGAAAAAGAATACATTTTATATACATGTATACATATAACTGGATCACTTTGCTGTGATCCAACATAATGCTGTGAGTCAACTACACTTCAGTTAAAAACAAAAAACCACACACAAATAAATATCAAAAGAAACATAAAATAACCGGGTGAGAGTAAGTGATAGTCACTCAGTCATGTCTGACCTTTGAGACCCCATGGACTGTAGCCTGCCACCTCCTCTGTCCATGGAATTCTCCAGGCAAGAATACTGGAGTGAGTGGCCATTTCCTTCTTGAAGAGATATTCCCAACCCAGGGATCGAACCTTGGTCTGCATTGAACGCAGATTCTTTACCATCTGAGCTACCAGGGACGCCACTATAAGAACTAAACTTTGTGAGAATTCCGTGGCAGTCCAGCGGTTAGAACTCCACTGCCCAGGGCCCAGGTTCAATCCCTGGTCAGGGAACTAAGATTCTACATGCTGCACAGTGCAGGCAAAAAGGAAAATAATAAACAAATAATTTTTAAAAAAGAACTGAACTTTGTAATTTCTGAGTAGTAGGATGTATATTTGTTGAGAGGTAGGGGACAAGCTGTCAGATTTTCTTAGGAGCCTTATAAACCATTGTCGTAGAAAGGGAGATACCGTATTGCCAAAAATTCGCCTCCCCTGCTTTACAACTGTATAATTTAGGGTAGATACAATAAAGATTAATACTGTTATTAATTTTGGAAAGGATATTTGGGAGAAAATTATTCAGCTTCAGTATTTATAGTTGTGTGAGGCAAAATCAATATGTGAAATCTAAGAGTAAGAAATAGTGCTCTTCATTTACCAGATTATTAGACTTAATTTCTAGGATTACTAAGGAGGGTGAAAACCATATAATACTGTTTACACTTAAATATAATTAGAGAAGTGGCCAGCAGAAACATTCACAGGCAAAATATGAAGAGCTATGAGAAAAGCAGCAAAAGTCAAAGAATTAATGAGAGATATGCATAGAAAGGATGTGCATAGAAAGGAGAAAAGGAAACATATACCCACCTGAATGCAGAGTTCCAAGGAATAGCAAGGAGAGATAAGAAAGCCTTCCTCAGTGATCAATGCGAAGAAATAGAGGAAAACAACAGAGTGGGAAAGACTAGAGATCTCTTCAAGAAAATTAGAGATACCAAGGGAACATTTCATGCAAAGATGGGCACAAGAAAGGACAGAAATGGTATGGACCTAACAGAAGCAGAAGATATTAAGAATATGGCAAGAATACACAGAAGAACTGTACAAAAAGATCTTCATGACCCAGATAACCACAATGGTGTGATCACTCCCCTAGAGCCAGACATCTGGAATATGAAGTCAAGTGGGCCTTAGAAAGCATCACTACGAACAAAGCTAGTGGAGGTGATAGAATTCCAGTTGAGCTATTTCAAATCCTAAAATGTGTGATGATGTGAAAGCATTCCATTCAATATGCCAGCAAATCTGGAAAACTCAGCAGTGGCCACAGGACTGGAAAAGGTGAGTTTTCATTCCAATCCCAAAGAAAGGCAATGCCAAAGAATGTTCAAACTACTGCACATTTGCACTCATCTCACATGCCAGCAAAGTAATGCTCAAAATTCTCCAAGCCAGGCTTCAACAGTACATGAACCATAAACTTCCAGATGTTCAAGGTGGATTTAGAAAAGGCAGAGGAACCAGAGATCAAATTGCCAACATCCGCTGGATCATCGAAAAAGCAAGAGAGTTCCAGAAGAACATCTACTTCTGCTTTGACTACGCCAAAGCCTTTGACTGTGTGGATCAGTACAAACTGTGGAAAATTCTGAAAGAGATGGGAATACCAGACCACCTGACCTGCCTCCTGAGAAATCTGTATGCAGGTCAGGAAGTAACAGTTCGAACTGGACATGGAACAACAGACTGGTTCCAAATAGGAAAAGGAGTACATCAAAGCTGTATATTGTCACCCTGCTTACTTAAACTATATGCAGAGTACATCATATGAAATGCCAGGCTGGATGAAGCACAAGCTGGAATCAAGATTGCCAGAAGAAATATCAGTAACCTCAGATATGCAGATGACACCACCTTTATGGCAGAAAGTGAAGAAGAACTAAAGAGACTCTTGATAAAAGTGAAAAAGGAGAGTGAAAAAATTGGCTTAAAACTCAACATTCAAAAAAATGAAGATTATGGCATCCGGTCCCATCACTTCATGGCAAATAGATGGGGAAACAATGGAAACAGTGGCAGACTTTTTTGGGCTCCAAAATCACTGCAGATGGTGACCGCAGCCATGAAATGAAAAGATCCTTGCTCCTCGGAAGAAAAGCTATGTCCAACCCATACAGCATATTAAAAGCAGAGACATTACTTTAACAACAAAGGTCCATCTAGTCAAAGCTATGGTTTTTCCAGTAGTCATGTAATGATGTGAGAGCTGGACTATAAAAAAAGCTGAGCATCGAAGAATGGATGCTTTTGAACCGTGGTGTTGGAGAAGACTCTTGAGAGTCCCTTGGACTGCAAGGAGATCCAACCAGTCCATTCCGAAGGAGATCAGTCCTGAATATTCATTGGAAGGACTGTTGCTGAAGCTAAAAGTCCAATACTTTCACCACCTGATGCGAAGAACCAACTCATTAGAAAAGACCCTGATGCTGGGAAGATTGAAGGAAGGAGGAGAAGGGGTCAACAGAGGATGCGATGGTTGGATGGCAACACCAACGCGAGTTTAACTAGGCTCTGGGAGCTGGGGATGGACAGGGAAGCCTGGCATGCTGCAGCCCATGGGGTCGCAAAGAGTCAGATGCGACTGAGTGACCGAACTGAACTGTGCGTAGAAAAGTCAGCATAGTTTAAGAAAGAAAACAAAGATACTAAAGTGTTCTTAGTGATATGATAAACATTTTAAAATGAAGTGGAAGTGATTTAATAATCTATTATTAATAAATAAATCAAGTGAAAAGACATTTTCTTGACTTTTTTCACTATTTATTGAAGAGAGAAAGCTGAGTGAAAAGTGCAGCGTTCTCCTTAAGATAAAAGAAACTAGACAATTTTTTAAAGGAAGACTTTAAAATTGTTAAAATTCTTGAAACACAGGGTCTGCACATGGGATTTAATAAATTATCACCTGTTTGGGTCAACTTTTAGGAAATGTTATACTGTTCTTATAGAAAGGCAAACGTATGTTTGTGAATGAAGATGTGGCTAAATCCACAACATAGGAACTAATTTAGACACTTTTTATCACCGAAAAGCATTGTGTAGTAAGGAGACCTGAATTTGGGGCCTCTTCTCTAACTAGCTAGTCTTTCTCCTTTTGTGTATCTAAGAAGGGGAGAATAAAATATTGATACCGGATACCGTTCTGTGACTCTGTAAGAGCCCTTTTCAGAAGAGTGAGTTCATCCGTGGCTGAACATAATTGAGACAGTCTGGAGTGGGGAATGGCAGGGCGTGGGAGAGTTAGCATGGCATTGAGAAGAGTAATAGACTTAGACTAGCACCTTGGCCAGGCATCCTACGTTTGCTGGAATTTTTAGGATTTGTTGTCCACTCCGGCCCTTTATCATGTCTTCCATTGTCTTCTCCAAATTTCTTGACAAAAACTTTTTATAATAATGTCAAATACCAGATTTGGATGCTTGGTTAATCCTCATGCTAACCATTTACTATGTCTTCAGAAGGAACATGAATTCACTAAGCCCTTTTACTTTTCTCAGTAAACTGAAAGGCGAATACTTGGCCTTATTACATGACAGCATGTGGCTTTTCTACTTATTGGATCCTTAATTTAAATAATTTCTATTGTTAAATATCACTGAGGCCACAGGATACACCCTTGTCATCAAGGAAAAAAGTTAGGTCTATTTAGCTTGTTGCAGCAAATGGAATGTCCATTCTACAGAGCCCCTGGTTGTATCTCAGTGAGAATAAGGATGGGTATTTTATAGGGATTGTTTGTGCTGGTTGATGTTCAGGTAGGATTAGATTTCTAAGAACAAGTCTAGCAATTGCATATCTATGTAATTTTTTTCAGGAGGGAAGAATGATGCAGATCTGGAATATCATTGGTGAAAGGGAGCAGTCACTCACGAGGAGATTTTAGTTATTGCACAGCTGAATGTGGCCTTGTGTGGGTCCTGTTGAAAACATTTTTTCTCTTGACCTCATCGTATCTCACTGCAAATATCATTGCTGTTCTGTTAGGAACATGTGATCACCAGCAGGACTAATTTTCATTTTTGCAGTATGACCTCCATTCTTTCTGTAACTCAACATATAAAATCACTTATCATTTGTCATCTCCCAGAGAGGAGGAAACAGAGAGCTGAAGTAACTCACTCACAGTTATGAAGCCAGTGAAATTAGGAATACACTCTTCCCACCAACTCAGTTCAGTCTCTTGGAATATTTTTTTATCCCAAAGCTCATGCCATTTACCATCAAATAATGAAACTCTTGCATTCTACCAGGTCAGAATTCATTTCTTCATTTTCTTTCAAATGAATTGATACTCCAATGAAATTATCATCTCATAAGAGAAGATGATTTATCTCAGTGCTTAAGATTTGCATATTTTGGACAGTAGGATCTAAGTTCCTGAGGTCTGCCTATCTCTCCACCTGTCTGAACTACCAGGGAAGCCCCAAGAATACTGGAGTGGGTGCCATTCCCTTCTCTAGAGGATCTTTCTGACCCAGGGATTGAACCTGGGTTTCCTGCATTGCAGGAAGATTCTCTACCATCTGAGTCCCCAGAGAAGCCTATCCCTCACCAGGAATTTCCTTTTCTAGCTTGTGAAAGCCTTGAATATCCCCCTAGTTGCAATCCACTTCCTTCTGTACTTGGACAGAGTTAATTGACAAAAAAAAGCTATAAATTATTTCTGGTCTCTGGTTTCTTTTCTCAGGTCTGGCTTTTGTCCTCAAATAAATACAACCAGAGCTCTTTCTTGGTGTCCTCCTCCCAGGGCACTCACTGATTTTCTCCTATTCAGACTCTCCTTTGTGCCGGCAGAGGCACTTAAATTAACCCTTTGCTCTATTATTCGTTGAGATGACCAAACAGCTATCTTTGGCTCGTTTTCTTTCTCCTATAATAGTCAGTTCAACTGTTCCTTGTGATATTATTTTACTACCTATAGATCTATGTAGAAAACTATACGATAGTAACTCCAAAATTTCTAGGCAGGAGCAAACTATCCAACAGTAATATTAACAATCCAACTTTTATTGACTCATTGCCCCTCACACTCTTGATGTAGGATCTCAATTCTCAGACCCAGGTTCCTCCTAGTTCTTCTTGCTTTCTGAGAATCCAATGGGTGTCCTATCTACAGTAAAAACAAACATGCATTTTACTTATGTTTACCCACAGCAAATCACCAAAACTCTCATGTTTAGCACACAGATGTTCAGGGTCAAATTCATTCAAGCTTTCCCATTTCAGTTTATCACTGATATTCACAACCAGAAACCCAGGTAAGGGGGGTGACATGTTCCCTCCAGAGCTGACAGTGACCTCTAAGACACAGAACATTCCATAGAGCAGTCGTTCTCCTCAAACTACCTGTGCTGAAGAAAGAGTTTTCTCCTCTAACTTGACATAAAACCAATACTTTTGTAAAGTACAAGTAAAATGAATTTCATGAAAAATAGCATGTTCGTGAATGTCATAGCAATGTCGTATTGCTATCAAAGTTTCTGAATGCCTGCTTTCACTCTCTGTGCATGGACCGGGACCAAATGTAGACCACACTGAGGAGCACTGCCCTTGAACTTGGTCTCTTATCACTCCCCAAATTGCAGCATCTTCAAATGGACAAATTATCCTTCAATTTCAGCCAAAGCACACATCATGAACAGTCTATAGAAAGCACATGTCTCCAGGTCTGTGTTGCAATTTTATCAGCTTGGCCGTAGAAATAGTATCTGTTGCCATTGTTCAGTCACTAAGTTGTGTCCAACTCCTTGCAACCCCATGGACTGTAGCATGCCAGGCTTTCCTGTCCTTCACTACCTTCCAGAGTTTGCCCAAACTAATGTCCACTGAGTCGGTGATGCCATCTAACCATCTCATCTTCTGTCACTCCCTCCTCCTCCTGCCCTCAATCTTTCCCAGCTTCAGAGTCTTTTCCAATAAGTCGGTTCTTAGCATAGTCTATACCAAAGTCTCATGGAGCTCCTTATGAAGAAATCTTATTTAAACTATTTTCTCTTCTACCACAGACTTAGGTCTGGACTCTAAGGTCCAGTTGAGAAAAGCCTCCATCCTGTCATTCCCAATTCTCTCTCTCATTGTCTCTTCCTCTGAGACATGTCCTCCAAGGATCAGCTTCCCTCATTTATGAACTCATGAAAATGAATAACTCAGACGCAGTGACCCATCCATTTCTCAGAATTTTTCTTTCAGCTGAGACTCTGTCTTTGTGTTATTCCTGCTCAATATATGGTAATTCAGGCACTGTCTCAGCTCTAGTGTGAAAAATTACAGGTTGTGTTATTTTGTCACTCTTTCTTATATATATATATATAAATTGAAATGTGTGTTTACTGGGAGCTGAGCTCTGTGCTGGGTGCTTTACCTAGATCAGCTTCATAACCCGCAAGACAATAATAATCAGTAGAGCTGGAATAACTTATGTTCCCTAGAAAAACAGGAACATGAGGAAGTAATGAATAAACATGATCTGAAAATAAAGTTTAATAGTCATTGCAAGAATATAGGCTTCTTAACTAGGTGCAGACATGTGGACTAGTCTAGAACAAATTCCTCTATATCAAACACCAGCTGAGAAAAAAAAAAAAGAATGATGAAATTTGTTTTGAGGAAAATTATATTTTGCATATATGATTGGATATACATGTTATAAGGAGGTTTATGACTGTTCATCCATTCTAAGAATCCCCCACCCCCACCCCACTCCCTACTTGCTTGGCCTGTGACTTTAATTCCACCCACACTTTATCTTAACTTCTATATATCAACTCAGGCTTTGAGAGAGAAATGTATGTGGAGCCCATGCCTCCAAAGACACTGGTTCATTATCACAGTCAATTCACAGCCTGTTTCCATGTCCATTGTACACACTTCTGCTGTGATTCTGACCCTTGTTAGTCAACCTCTCTGACTTGGGTTCTGGAGCTATCAACCAAGCCTTCCTTCTCATCTAGGCTCTGACCCTTCTTAGCCAGGGTTTCTTTGTCCCTGCCTCCCAATAGTAATTATATATGTTTATAGGATCAGCACCTACTTCCTCTGGTTATTTAGTCTTCTTCTTGTTCTTGTTGTTTAGTCTCTAAGTTGTGTCCAAATCTTTGCAACCTCATGGGCTATATAGCCTTCCAGGCTCTTTTGTCCATGGGATTTCCCAGGCAAGAATACTGGAATGAGTTGTCATTTCCTTCTCCAGGGAATCATCCCGACCCAGGGATCGAACTTGTGTCTCCTGCATTGGCAGGCAGATTCTTTACCACTGAGCCATCCAGGAAGTCCACTGTTTAGTTATAACCGTCTGGGACTTGGCCAGCTACTGCATATCTATTGGTTTTCCCTGCCTAATGCCTGTACCCTCTTCAGCTAACAGAGTCACTTGTTCCTTGTGAAGGAGGACTTTACACACAGGTGGGGTGGGGCTGACCCTACACTTTTCACGCCTCAGGCACTGCACTTGTTTCAGAAACAGGCCCATGACTCAGTTCAGACCCTCAGAGGGACATATTAGTTTCAGCTCTCTGAAGAGTTTCTCTTTCTCTTGAGGGAGTTTTTGAGGCAATTGGAGACAGTGTTTGAACCTCTGGTTCAATACAATCCTGAAGCCAGTAAGAATGTATTTATGTCAGCATTTATTTTTAAAAAGCTAAATTAGATTAAGATTTTTGTCATTTGCAGCTGAAGTGCTTCTGGTTAAATCACTGATCTAACTGAAAATCCAACTGTGATCACATAGACTCTGGACTTTGTGTCTCTATTTAAATCTAGGGTACATCCACAGCCTATTATGAGCCAACTGCGCTTTCTTTGTCTGCATTGCCATGTTTTTTCCACCCTCCTGTTCTGGACTTTTTAAGGGTTATTCTGATTTGCTATATAAGATCTGATGTGAAAATATGGTGCAAAGAAAGTCCAAGATGCCCTCTAGTCTGTATATATTAAACAAAAGAGTTTCAAAGAGAAAACAGTGGCCCAAGTTAACAGCAGAGTACTGACTAATAAAGAAATTAATTTATGAATACTGATGCCAAGTCCATTATTAGCAACTACTGGAAGAACAGAATCACAGGGATGTTTTCAGAAAAGAATTCTTAAGAACAAAATAAATGCAAAATTTTAATAGCTACAATCAATTAAAAAAACTAAAGTGATGAGAAATAAAGAAAATATAATGGGAATTTAAAAATTGGCTGCTATATTTTATATAATTTTTAGGAATAATCTATACACTAAATTTGTAAAGAGAGACTGTAATGAGCTTACCAATCAACATTTTTATTACGATGTACAATACATGCTTATTGATGATGGTTTAGCAAAAAGAAAGGGGGAATTTTTCTTAGACACATACAGTACTATAAAACAACTTTAATCCTTTGTCTTTTATCCATTAATTATGTTTGCCTTCTACCAACTGGATGTGGGATATCTCTGTGGAGAGTTTTCTTATTGCTTTATGGAACAGTAAGCCCAAACAATTGAAAGGCACTGATTGAAATCATTGTGGAGGAGATTCAATCTTGTAGCAGAGATTGTCAATGCTGCTCAAAGGAGATATGATGTTTCAGGGTAAAATCTTGCCAAAGGTCAAAATGTGGTGGAAAAAAAAAGGGATAGATGCAAAATCAGTCCATATGAGGTTGCTTCTCAAGGGAAAGAGGTTTGGAAGATCAAGGTATAAAATATATTGAAAATTCACCATTTAAGATGGTTAAATATTAGAGGATTTTAAACTAGTTGGCAACAGAGGATAAAGAATTAGCTGTGATCAATAAGGTGTTAATTAATTAAGGCTGTTTAGAATAGACATAATATGATTATTTTAAAAATAGAATTAATGCTATTATGAAAAAATGTCAGAAAGAATAAAACATGCAATTAAGACACACAGTTAAGTATGAAATGACTCAGGACAAGGGCACACTTTATTTACAGTGACTCTTTAACATGTAATTTTGAAATGTATTGTTTGAAAGATCAAATAACAGAGAACTGATCAGGACATAGACATAAGACTGGAAAACAGAATTAAACACGATTATTTTAAAGAATAGGTAAAAGAAAATGTTTATGCTTTTATATGTCACATCAAAAATATACTAATAAGATACATATGCAGATACAAAGAGATAAAAGTACGTGATGCTATTTGGAAAGCAAAGAGCTATATGAAAGTAAAGCTCTGTATTATAAATATTATACTTGAAGTCCTTGCATTTCAAGATTCATGTTCATATAAAAAGAATCAATGTCTTGCTTTGGACAGTTTCCCCCTTTTTTCTCTTTTTTGGGAGTACAGTGATGGTTTTGAAAGAAATAAAATGAGTGTTATAAATACAGTCCATATTTGAGTATACATTTTTTAGCAGCACTATTCAAAAGTGTTTTAGCCACAAGTAATCAAGACTGAGAAGGGAGTAAAAACCTAAAAAAAAGAAAGTCAGTGAATGAAAGATTTAGAAATATTTGCATTATTTCATAGCCATTGAGTTAAAACCAAAAGCATACAGATTATTATCTATTATTGATCATAGAATGACTCAGAACACATGGGATTGAATTTCCCAATAATCCATGATCATCCATGCTGTTGTCTTTATATATCACCTGAATTATACAATATATCCCAGATAATGCCTTTTGGTCCACAGAAGAAGGTATATTATATATACAGCCCTGGGAACATGTATTTTTCAGTTGAGATTTAAATTCTGACATGTCTACCTGAGTTGCAATACTGATTTTGGAAGGTGAGGTGAGTCATTCTATAAAGAATTGTAAACCAGTGGTTAATTATCCAAAAGGGTGGAGGGTGGGAGCAACAGTGAGAGGATATAGTGAAGCTGTAAGGTGGTATATTTGAAGAAGCAGATTCAGTGTTACTCAGTGTAACTTTTCTATATGGTAGATAGCATGGTTTCATTTTTGTAAGACAAATTAAGGAAAGGATGTGAGATTTTTACTCTCACTGAAAGGGCATGTTGAAAGGAAGTAAGTGTTTAAATATCTCCTGTAAGACTACTTTTAGACAGGCAGAGTGCTACAAACAGGAGATGCAAGATTTAAAAATACAGTATTTCTCTTCCTGGAGCTTCTGGGCTGTCTGAGTCTGTTCAGATTGCCATAACAAAATACTATAGACAGGATGGCTTAAAAAGTAACAAAAAAAATTTTTTTCTCTCATTGGTCGTGGGACTGGGAGGTCCAAAATCAGGGTGCCAACCCATTGTGTTCCTGGTGAGAACTTTCTTCCAGACTTTCAGGTGGCCACCTTCTCTATGTGTCCTTTCATAAAATTTCCTCGCCTGTGTCTCTCAGGATTAATCCCATAGAACAGGAGCTCCGTCTAACCTAATCATGCTCCTAAGTTTCCCAACAAGTTGGGAGTTGGGGCATCAACATTTGAATTAAGGGGAACAGAGATCAGTCCATAACACTGGCTAAAGAAGAGACATTACTTTGCCGACTAAGGTCCATCTAGTCAAGGCTATGGTTTTTCCTGTGGTCATGTATGGATGTGAGAGTTGGACTGTGAAGAAGGCTGAGCACTGAAGAATTGATGCTTTTGAACTGTGGTGTTGGAGAAGACTCTTGAGAGTCCCTTGGACTGCAAGGAGATCCAACCAGTCCATTCTGAAGGAGATCAACCCTGGGAATTTTTTGGAAGGAATGATGCTAGAGCTGAAGCTCCAGTACTTTGGCCACCTCATGCGAAGAGTTGACTCATTGGAGAAAACTCTGATGCTGGGAGGGATTGGGGGCAGGAGGAGAAGGGGTCGACCCAGGATGAGATGGCTGGATGGCATCACGGACTCGATGGATGTGAGTCTGAGTGAACTCTGGGAGTTGGTGATGGACAGGGAGGCCTGGCGTGCTGCGATTCATGGGGTCGTAAAAAGTCGGACACGACTGAGCGACTGAACTGAACTGAACTGAAAGAAGACAAAGAGAATTCACAGACTGACGAGTCTTCACAGAGTAAACTATTATACTTCTATGTTAATAAATTAAAAATATAAAAATCTCAGTCACTCCAATGTGCCTGTTCCACTCAAATCCACGCTGCCCATACTAATGTCTAATGGCATTAATTGGCTTTTAATGTTATTAGTTGTGCTTGTTTTGAAAATTTATATAGTGGAGTTGTATAATACATACTATTTTGTGTCTGGCTTTTCTTCACAGGGCTTCCCACGTATCTCAGTTGGTAAAGCATCTGCCTGCCTTGCGGGAGACCTGGGTTCAACTCCTGGGTCGGGAAGTTCCCCTGGAGAAGGAAATGGCAATCCACTCCAGTATTCTTGCCTGGAGAATCCCATGGAATAGGACCCTGGCAGGCTACAGTTCATGGGGTCACCAAGAGTTGGACACAACTTAGCATTATCTTTCTTCATAGTAATAGTCTGAGATTCATCAATATTGTTGGTGTAGCAATATTTTATTTATTTTCATAGCCTTATAGTAGTCCATTATGTGAAAATAGCACAGTTTATTTACCCATTTTATTTTTGGTGGTCATTTTCCTCCCATTTTTGACTATTACAAATAATACAATTTATAAATATTTTTGCATATGTGCTTTGGGATGCAGACAGCACTTGTCTGATAGGTGTATACCCAGGAATGGAGATGCTGAACCAGAGTATTCAGATTTGTAGGTACTACTACACCAATTTCCATAGTGGTACTACAAATGTAACCCCCCACAACAGTGTATGACAGTCCCAGTTATGCTACATCTTTGCCAATGTATGGTGTTGTTAGTCTAATTCATTGGCCATTCTGGTATTTGTGATGGTATCTAATTCTGATTTTAATTTGCATTTCCCTAAACACTTTTTGATGCATCTTTGCCGGCTTTTTAATTTGGTTGTCTGGGGATTATTTTCTTATTGATTTTTAGGAGTTCTTTTTGAAAGTGAAAAAGTGAAAGTCGCTCAGTCGTCTGACTCTTTGCGATCTCATGGACTATACAGTTCATGGAATTCTCCAGGCCAGAATACTGGAGTGGGTAGCCTTTCCTCTCTCCCAACCAGGGGAATCTTCCCAACCCAGGGATCAAACCCAGGTCTCTTGCATTGGCAGTGGATTCTTTACCAGCTGAGCCACAGGGAAGCCCAGTACTGGAGTGGGTAGCTTATCCCTTCTCCAGTGGAGCTTCCTGACTCAGGAATCAAACCGGGGTCTCCTGCATTACAGGTGGATTGTTTACCAACGGAGCTATCAGGGAAGCCCTAAAAAAGAGAAACGCCAGGTGTAACCTAATGACTTGACTCTGATCTTTATATATTCTACAAATATACAATTTGTCAGTTACATGTGTTGCAAATATGTTCTGCCTCACTGTGGTTTATCACTCTCTTCATAGTAACTTTCACTACACAGGAATCTTAATTTTAATATATTTAAATTATCAGTCTTTTCCTTAGTGCTTAGGAATAACTGTTTGCTGTTTAAGAAATAGTCAGCCTTAAATACATTCCATTTGTAATTTTCTAAAGTTTTATGCTGTATCTTTTATATAAAAATAATTTAATAATAATAAGTACATTCATAATATAACTCACCTAGAATTTGGAGGGTTTTTTATGAGAGTTATGTTTTATTCACTGGGATTTTTAGGACTTCAAGCCCAGGAGATAGCAACTCAAGCAACCATGAGAGAACTGCTCTGAGGAGGCGAACGGAACAGCCAGGTTATATAGAAGTTTTGAAAAAAAGGGAAGGTAGTCTGAACATCTCCTCCTGAGAAATCTGTATGCAGGTCAAGAAGCAACAGTCAGAGCTGGACATGGAACAATACACTGGTTCCAAATTGGGAAGGGAGTACGTCAATGCTGTATATTGTCACCTTGCTTATTTAACTTATATGCAGAGTACATCACATGAAATACCAGGCTGGATGAAGCACAAGCTGGAATCAAGACTGCCAAGACAAATATCCATAACCTCAGATAAGCAAATGACACCACCCTTATGGCAGAAAGCAAAGAAGAACTAAAGAGCCTCTTGATGAAAGTGAAAGGAGAGAGTGAAAAAGTTGGCTTAAAACTCAACATTCAAAAAACGAAGATCATGGCATCTGGTCCCATCACTTCATGGCAAATAGATGGGGAAACAGTGGAAACAGTGTCAGACTATTTTGGGGGACTTCAACATCACTGCAGATGGTGACTGCAGCCATGAAATTAAAAGATCCTTGCTTCTTGGAAGAAAAGCTATGACCAACCTACACAGCATATTAAAAGTAGAGACATTACTTTATCAACAAAGGTCTGTCTAGTCAAAGCTATGATTTTTCCAGTAGTCATGTATGGATGTGAGAGTTGGACTATAAAGAAAGCTGAGCACCAAAGAATTGATGCTTTTGAACTGTGGTGTTGGAGACTGTTGAGAGTCCCTTGGACTGCAAGGAGATCCAGCCAGTCCATCCTAAAGGAGATCAGTCCTGGGTGTTCATTGGAAGGACTGATGCTTAAGTTGAAACTCCAGTACTTTGGCCACCTGATGTGCAGAACTGACTCATTTGAAAAGACCCTGATGCTGGGAAAGATGGAAGGTGGGAGGAGAAGGGGACAACAGAGAATGAGATGGTTGGATGGCATCACCGACTCAATGGACATGAGTTTGAGTTGGTGATGGATTGGGAAGCCTGTCATGCTGCAGTCCATGGGGTCGCAAAGTCAGAAACAACTGAGAGACTGAACTGAACTGAGTCTGAATATAAAAAGATTACTGCTAATTAAAGAAAACCAGATATCCCGAGTTAAGGAATTTAGCGTTTTTCTATGTATGGAAAGATGCAAGTGTCTGGGGTCACTGAAATCATTCCTTTCATATGCATCTCAGCTATCCTGGGCCTGTATCCTGTGTTTTTCACATCCTGAGCTCTCTTGGGGCTCACATTAGGAAGTTTATTATGTGAGAGAGGTTACTATTTTCTCAAAGGGATATCCAAATGAACCAGCATCTTTTATTAGATAGGCAATATTTTCCCTATTGCTCTAAAGCGCTGTCTTGTCATGAGTCAAGTGGCTTTATATACTTTGGTTTGTTTCTGGACTCTCTAGTCTATGTCAGTGGCCTATTTATATTGTTCCCCATATCAACATTGTCTTTATAACTGCGGCTTAATAACAATTCTTACAATCTTGCAGTGTGAGTGTTAAAACTTTGTTCTGCTTCAAGTTTGGCTATTCTTGACTATTTGTATTAAATTTTAGAATCTTGTCAATTTCTACAAAATAAAACTTCTGGAATTTCCATTGGTATTACACTTATGAATCAATCTGGAAAAAAAAAATGACGGTTCTATTTATAATATGCCAGGCTCCTCTGTCCATGGGGATTCTCCAGGCAAGAATACTGGAGTGGGTTGCCATTTCCTTCTCCAGGGGATATTCCTGACCCAGGGATCAAACAGGTCTCCCACATTGCAGCCAGATTCTTTACCAGTCGAGCCACCAGGGAAACCTAAGAATATTGGAGGATCCCTTCTTCAGGGGATCCTCCTGACCCAGGAATCAAATCAAGGTCTCCTGCATTGCAAGCAGATTTTTACCAGCTGAGCTACCAGTAAAGCCCTCCTCATATTAAGGCTTTCCTTAATCTTTCAAAAATATTTTTATTTTACCATATACCATATATTGTTTTTGTACAAATTTTGTGAGATTTACTATTAGGTATTCAATGGGTTTTTAAAATAAAAATGTTGATGGGAACCATTTTTAAAGTCTTTACTGAATTTGTTTCACTATTGCTTCTGTTTTATGTTGTTTGGTTTATTGGCTGGGAGGCATGTGGGAACTTAGCTCCCCGACGAGAGATCAAACCCACATTCCCTGCATTGGAAGGTGAAGTCTTAACCACTGGACTCCAAGGAAGTCCCCTATTCAATGGTTTTTGAGTTATCACAAATAATAACAATTTTCTTAATTTTAATTTATAAGTATTTGTAGACTATTTACAGAAATGTAAAGAAATAGTGAATTTTGTTTACTAATTTTATATCCAAAGGCCATTTTAAGTGTAGGCATTAATTCCAATAGTGTCTCCATAGATTTTTAAGGATTTTCTACATGGATATAATGTAATCTGGAAAAGACACTTTTGTTCTTCCTTTTGCATTCTTATTGTTTTTTCATAATATGTTGCACTGGCTACAGTCTTAAGTATATATTTAAACAGAAGTGGTGATAACAGTTATATTTATCCTACTTTTTATTTCAGATGAAAATCTAACTCTCAGTATTTTTTAGGCACCATTTAATATAAAGGAGAATTTTCTTTATTCCTCATTTAGGAATAGTTTTTGTGATAGCTGTTTTTTCTGGAACTTTTGAAAGAGTCATATGATTTTTCTCCTTCATTCTATTAATGTGATACTTTACATTGATTGGTGAATGATTACCCAATTTTGCATTCAAGCATAAAGCCAACTTGGTTATGATGTTGTTTTTCAGTGTTTTGGTTTTCTTTCTGGATTTGCTTTGCTCTTTTTTTAAGGGACTTAAGAATATTGGTGTATTTTTTTTTCCATTCTTGTAAAAATTTACTGACCTTCTAAAACAAATTGAAAATTGCCTCTTCTTTGCTTTTCTCTGATATAGTTCATATATGATTATTACTTTTTCTAAAATTATTTGCATAATTCATTATTGAAATAAACACAGTCAAATTTTCTTGGAAGAAGGTTTTTATTTAGAGATCCAACTAATTTAATAAATATTGGACCATTGTTTTCATTTTTTCAGTTCTTCTTGGGTCAGTTTTGGTATATTGTCACAGCTCTTTTATAGGGGAGAGATTTTGTCAATTTATCTGTTTTCCATTTCTGTGGAATAAAGTTCTTTCCAACTTGCTGTTATCATCATTTTAATAATGACAGTTATTGTCTTAGTGGTGTCCTCTTTTTCATTTCTGACAGACTAATTTTTTCTCCCTCTACTTTCTTGGTCAGGCTAAACAAATTTATCAGTTTTATGAACATTTTCACAGAAATAGTTTAGACTTTCTTCATTTTCTTTGTATTGTTTTCCTTCTACATTATTAATTTCCACTATTATTGTCATTTCCTCCTTTCTACTACCTTTGTGTTTAATCTGCTGTTGTCTTCTAACTGCTTGAGTTGAATAATTTTAGAATATTGATTTTAGACTTTTTCTTTTATAGTAATGTTATTATTATAGCAAATATACACAATATAAGTACACATACACTAGTTTTGATGTCATATTTTCATTATCAATCAGCTCAAACTAGTTTCTAATTTACATTTTTATTTCTTCTTTGATCCATGGGTGATGTGCAAGTTTGTTGCTTAATTTTAAGTTAGCAATGTTCTTACGATGTCTTTGCTATTGATTTTTTTATTAATTCTACTACAGAAAACACATTCTAATTTTATTCTTTTATATTGGTACAACTTGCTTTGTTTCACAGTGTATGGCAAATTTTGACAAATGCCCCATATGCACATGGAAGCAATGTCTGTTCTGTGGTTGGAAGTGATTACATAAATAGGTAGGTATGTTGGTAGATACGAAGAAGGCAATGGCACCCCACTCCACTACTCTTGCTTGGAAAATCCCATGGACGGAGGAGTCTGGTGGACTGCAGTCCATGGGGTAGCTAAGAGTTGGAAACGACTGAGCGACTTCACTTTCACTTTTCACTTTCATGCATTGGAGAAGGAAATGGCAACCCACTCCAGTATTCTTGCCTGGAGAATCCCAGAGACAGAGATGCCTAGTGGGCTGCCATCTATGGGGTCGCACAAAATTGGACATGACTGAAGCGACTTAGCAGCAGCATGTTGGTAGATAGATAGCACGCATCAGTTAGGTGGTTTGTAATTGTGAGGTTCCATTCTTCCTTTCTCACTTACTAATAGAAATATTGTTCCGTCAGTTAATAATGGAAATGTTAAAAAGGAGTGTTTATAAAATGTCCCTGTTTAACTCTATCAGTTACTATTACTATTAGGTGCTACCACTAATATTACTATTAGGTGCATAAAAATGGATAAATATTATTTCCTCTTCTACTTTTTCCTTTATTATTATGAAATATCCATTTTTATCCCAAGGCTTTTATCCTTAAGGCTTCTCACCTTAAGGACTACTTTGTCTGATATTTATATAGCTTCACTAGCCTTCTTCCAGACACTGTTTGTATAATATATATTTTTCCATCTTTTTACTTTCAGTCTTCCTGTATATTTATATAATATACAATACACATAATTATATTTAGGCTGATTGATAGCATTTTTAAGTGCTGTATTTTCTTATATCTAGTTTGATAATCTCTGTCTTTAAGAGCAGAGGTCAGTAAATTTTTTCTGTAAAAAATCAGAGTGTAAATATAGTAGACCTTGTGGGTTACATCCAGTATGTATCACAGTTACTCAACTCTGTTGTTGTAGACCAAAGCTGCTATAGAAAATACATAGATGAATGACCATGACTATGTTCCAATAAAACTTTATCAGTTAAAAAAACCAAGCAGGCAACAAGCTAGTTTCAGCCTGGGAAGTGTAATTTTCCCACTCTTTTAAAAATTATTAATTAACTTCATACTGATTGGTCTACCTGATATGTTGAAAGTTAACTCATTTGTTTTCTCTTTGTCTTACTTGTTATACATTCTTTTTTCTTTTTTTCTATAATGACTTTAAAAAGATATTGTTTTTAAAGTCTTGTTCTACTTTTACTTTTTATTTTTTATTATCTTTTACTAGGAATGTCGATCTGCAGCAAGCTAATGTGGCGTAACCAAATGAATTTTTAATTTTTCTCTTTGTGTGTCCATAATCTCCTTTATCTCACTAAATACAGACGGAGGAAAGGAGATTCATAGCAACATATCCTCTCCTATGTCCTGAAAGAATTCAAATTAATGAAAGACATCATATATTTCAAGTTAGTTTTGGTTTAATTTTTGATACCAGCAGGATCTGCAATCCTATTTATGTTTACATCTTGTAGTTTTTGGTAAGCTTTTCTGACCTTTTCCTAATTACAGTCTTTGAGATTGATATGCATTAATGTTCTCTTCCACAGTCACACCCACTCAAATGAGCAGGCACCTTATTATATACCTTCTTAATGGGTTATTGAATTGCTTATTTGGCCACTTAGTCATAATTTCAAATGCCTGTAACTTTACTTTGCAGAGAAAATTACTTCAACTACAATTGATCAGAATAAAAGCACATATTCTGCTAGGAAGTCTTTCAACTACAAGGCATTAAGAAATAACTATTTTCTCCATCTCCTATTTTCTGTTAAATATCTTGATAATTTTTTAATTTGGTAATGACATTTATAACCCACTTATTACCTATTTATGCTGTTTCTTTTATTCTTTCACTGCATAATCTCTCATGAAAATTTGTTCTGTATAATATAAATATTAAACTTCTTTGTAATTTTCCTCTCATCATTTAATGCAATTTTAAAGTCATCTATGATCAATTTGGGGCATCCCAGAAGATCCCCTGGAAGATAGCTTGGCAACCCACTCCTGTATTCTTGCTTGGAAAATCCCATGGACAGAGAAGCCAGGCAGGTAACAGTCCACAGGGCTGCAAAGAGTCAGACATGACTGAAGCGACTTAGTGAGCACGAACACGTGAAGGTGGCTCAGTGGTGAAGACTCTGCCTGCCAGTACAGGAGATGCAAGAGACACAGGTTTGATCCCTGGGTCTGGAAGATCCTCTGGAGGAGGAAATGGCAACATATTGCAGTATTTCTCATCTGAAAAATTCCATGGGCAGAGAAGACTGGCAGGCCATAGTCCATGGGGTCTCAAAGAGTCAGACATGACTGAGAGACTGAGAACGGGCATGATCAGCTTTATCCAAATATTTAAATAAAAATAACACAATGACTAAGACGTTAAAGAATGTTATCATCTTTCAGACAAATATTCCTAAGTCTTTTATCATGTTTATATAGTAAATGGGTAAAGAAAAACACATGTAAAGTGAATGAACTTGGTTAACTCCAGGTAGAGCAGGCGATGTACCATCGTTAGTGCCCAGATCAGTTTATCTGTTAATCAACATGTACTATGTCCAGTGTTGGTTGGGGCAGTGACTCTTAATCAGCAGAATGACAGTTTTAAAGAAACATCAGGGGTCCTAATCCCTAAAGTACAATAACTCAGAGCATGTGGATTATTCAAGAGTTCTACAAATGATTGGAATGCACAGTCTTTTCTGAGAAATACTGCTTTAAGCCATTGGAGGGATACAGAAGAAACAGGACTTAATTTAGTAAATTTGAAAAAAAAAATCAGGAAGACTTTAAAATGTATAAAATAACATGTAATTAAAAATTGAATTTTCTGGCACAGTGTGAGTTAGAAAGGCTTCATTAGGAAGATTAGAATTGATCTGTAGCTTCAAGAACAGGTTGGATTTGCAGAGCTGGTAGAAGTACATGGGAAGGGGGACAATATTATATTACAAGCAAGAGCATAGAGGCAGAAGTAATAATCGCTTGGGAATCAATACAAAGAACAAGCTAGTCAACTCAAAGTAGAAACTGCTTTTGTTTTGTTCACAGCTTTATGCACAATATATCACCTGTTGAACAAACGTGAATAAATGAATGAACCAATCAATGTATTAACAATGAGAGTGGCATGTACTTTATCCTGGTTTAGTGGAAAATAGTTATGAATATTTAGAGCAAGATCAAATTATGGATGACCTTGAAAGCCAGTAAAAGAGCTAAAGCAGGTATTAGTAAATAAAAATAATATCTGAGCTAGATTCATCAGGGAATCACAAACAACATGTATGGAGAGATTCCACCTTTGACAAAAAGGCCAGCTGGAAATGTGCTGCAGGAATACAGGTGTTTGATAATTAAGGTCTTGCACTGTTTTCAGAAAATAAAACATACCTAGCAAATGAAGAGAGCGTTGCTGTTTAGTCGCTCAGTCATGTCCAACTCTTTTGTGATCCCATGGATTGTAGCCCGTCATGGTTCTCTGTCCTTAGGATTTCCCAGACAAGAATACCGGAGTGGGCTGCAATTTCCTTTTCCAGAAGAGGGCATTTATAGTCTAAAAAAATTCTTGAAAGAAGACTTCAAATGTTATATAACATTATTTGATTTTTCAGTTAAATACTGCATTTATAATAGCTAATTTGATTATTTTTTGCCCTTCACTCGCATTTGTCCCGAGTCATTCCTCATCTGCTATCTTCATCCTTTCATACCTACCCCCCTTATTCTTGAACTTTTAATCCTTACATATATTTAGCTAAAAACATTAAATACTAGAAAATCCTAGCTGCTGAAATTCTGATCATAATAGACTATATTCTATTTGCATGATATTTTAAAAACTTGATTTAGACAACTATTTTTTATTTATTCTAGAGTGAGGATGGAAGAATAAAAATGAAACATCAAAAAGTCATCTTAAATAGATAAGAGATGTTAATATTCTCAGATAATCATTTTAGTATATAATGTGTATAGTTCCGGTAGTTTAGGTTAGGTCAGAAATTTGTGGTCTGTTATTTTTTTTTAACTTTTCAAAAAAAGTCTGGACAATATTTCACAACTTTTGTATTTAAATATATGTTATAGACCATTACTTTCTTCACCCATGACTTATTGGTTTTTCATAAAAAATCTTAATTTAGCCATATGAATTACTGTGTTTACTTGAAGAAATAAAGCCATTTCACAAGCTGAGAATATGGACATAATGACCGTAGAATTACATTACACAATGTTTTAACAGCATATAGAATGGAAGGTATGAGTCTGAAGCTTTAAAAAAAAAACCACTGTAATTAGCAGAACTTTAATTGCTGGGATTATGAGAGAAAAAAGAAAAATCTAAGCTACTGAATATCCTCACTCATAATTACCTGTAGTGTGACTGAGGAAATTCTGGAAGAAGAAAATAACATGTAAGTCTATCTTTATAGAAAATGAGATATTCAAAGGCGTCACATTCACTCTTTCAGACCTTTGGGGGAATGATGCAACTAATTCAAGGAATTACTGTCCATCCTAATGGACTAAACTGGTAAGGGGAAGATATATTTCCTCTGGTTCATATTACCAGGAGGTTTTAGCTACAATGAAAATCTATTCAGCATGAGAACAGAAAACTTGTATTATTATGGTTTAGATAGGCTGGAAACAGGAGGAATTTTTCCTGAAAAAGACCAAAAAACAAAGATGTCAAATGAATAAATTATTGCTGGATTTAAATGGGTTGAGATGCCCTTAGGTAGGAGAAATTAACAGCTTCCAGCGCACCAAAACATCTACCTCTAAAAAGCTGAACTCTGTCAATGCTCACTGGATATGCCTCCGCCATTAGCCCTCTCCAAGTTGCTTGTTTTGACACCATCCATGGATTAACAGCTGACCTTTGAAAACCCTTGGTTATCTGAAAGCTGACGTTTCTGTCTCACTAATGCCAATGTACCTAGTCTTAGATGAGAATTTTTAAACGGGGGAAAATGGTTTTGCACACAAAAGGCTCATTAGCTTGAACATCTGCATATTTGTGTTTGAGTATAGGTATCTACCAAGGACCCACACCAAAGTGGAACTGCAAGAGTATTTAAATCATGCATGGATTTTCGAGACAGAGGGAGACATCTACCGGTCCATTTATTACCGATCCCAAGCACCTCCCCCTCCACTGTAATTAACGTAACATTTTCTCTCTTTACAGCTGACAGCCAAGAGCATAATTAGAGTCTAATAAAACACGGAAAAGTCACAAATGCAAAGTGGAATAAACAGTAAACAGTGAGGGAAGAGAGGCTCCGGGAGTGTGATGGCTGGGTAATGCCTTAGATAAACTGTGTGCACATTGACACTGTCACGCTCTCCGCAGCCCCAAGTGTGCTGGTAGCCTGGTGCAGACAGACAGCTCGAATTAATCCCAAGAGGAGCGCATGACAGGCGAGTGGAGCAGACAATTAGAATGAAGGAGGAAATTGGAAATGGCAAAGGTGTGAACATATGTCAAATTACAACTAAATGATAAATTACAATTCTGTCATTGGAATAAGCGGTAATTAAGAAAGATTTCAGCTATCCCTCTTGAAAAAAATAAGAGAATCACATTTTTCTCCTCCCAGTTTAGATTTGTTTGCTGAATTGCTTCCATCCATCTCACACAAGGGGCTGGATCTTCCTGACTTTGTGGGCTGCACTATTTGTGTACATTAAGGATAATTCTTGCCCCCCCTTTCCCATTTTCCACACTGCCAGAATGATAGTGTCAAAATGAACAGGAAGCTGATAGTATCTGATATAAAAACCTGCACTAAGGTTTGGAGAGAAAAAAAAATAGGAAAACGAGGTTTGCTGCTGAAGCTGCTGCTGCACTCTAATTATTTTAAACAAGCCCTGCACAGTCCAGCTGACAATTAGGAAAGTCTGCTTTATGGCTTGGGGGATTCACACGAAACCTCATAATCACTGTATACACGTCCTTTTCGTTTAGACAGTAATGAATGTGGGTGGGGTTTCTTGGCAGTTTTCGGCCACTTAACCACAATTTAAAACAGCTGTGTAATTATCATGAGTTTTTGTTTTTTTTTTTCTTTAATCCAACATCCAATTCCAATTTAGAGTTTGAAACACCTGTGGTTTGTTACAACTGCTGGGACCAAGGGCGGGTGGGGGAGGGTGGGACAGAAGAAAAATGCAGCGCTGGCAAAAGAGTGGGAGAGAGGGCTCCTTGTCCCGTGGGGCCACGACATGCCAGGACCCGGACAAAGAAAGGGAAGTCTCACATTGAAACATGAGGTAGTGTGTGCAAGGAGGTGGTCTCCAGCAGAGTCAAGACTGTACAGGCTAGTCTTCAACTCCTTAAAAAAGCAGACGTGTCTCTGACTTATATAATTCTTGCAAACTCTTTTTAAAATGAGGAAAAAATAATATGCCAGTGGAACAGGCCATACAGGTCCTGTACCCATGGTGACGATCTGTGCTTATTTAGCACATCTCAAAACAGAATTGCATTTGATGATCATTTCCACCTATTATTAGGTGAATACTTAAACATTAATTTTAGGAATGTTACAACAACCCAAATCATAGTAATAGTAAATTAAAATTTCTTATCATGTAAGCAAGTATCCACTGCATTATTTTAATTTTATAAGATAAGCTAACTCTAAATTTTCTGTGCATTATTTATGATTTTGTAAATGCTTATACCATTAAATAGCTATAGTTTTATATTCACAGAATGAGTACAATTACATAAGTCTAATAAAGAAGACTGAAGTAGTGAAAGCTCCTCTTAGAACACATGCAAATATTTATATCATTTCTTTTCCACCCTCCTTCTGGGGCGAAAAAAGAGACAAATAACCAAAAAGCTAAATAAAATTTCCTAACAGAGAGGTCAGAAGCTCCAATAATCTTCCAGTATAAATCAATTTCTAGCTGCTGTGGCCAGATATTATAGTTCAAGGCCTTGAAAGCTTAATTGGGGAAGCATGTTAAAAGTTAAAGGGCCAGAGTCACGTTAATTACATGAGACTTTCCTTGTAGAAAATCTGCTCAGCCCAATACCACCCTCCCTGTTTGTGAGACAGGAATATGCTTCTCCACTATATGTTTGTAATTTGATTAGGTTTATTTTAAAATCAATTTATTTAGTCACCTGTATGCTTCACAAGCAATAGGGAATATGTTCATTTATTATATTTTTAGTAGAGTTTGGGTTAAAAAGAAGCTTCTAACTTTATACCAGAAGGGTCCAAATATGGAACACATTAAGAGTTAGATTTCAATTCTTCTTTCTCTTGAGAAGTAAGAGGTGAGAAAAAAAGAATTAGAATTATTTCTCCAATACTGTTTCTGCCCAGAAATAGGAGTTCTTTTAAGGAAACATGAACATAGGAGAGTAATCAGAAAAGATCTTTGATTTTAATGCCAATTGAGGGAAAATCTTCATAAAATAAAATCTGACAAAAACATCAATAATAAAAATGGAATGGAGAATGATGTCAGTCATTATGTCATTGTTCTTGTATGTGGTCTTTGACCCTGGTTCCTGACACAGAGTTCCTAAATCCTTTGGAATTCCCTGGGTGATAACAATATTTTTTGTTCTAAGGAGCTGAGTTTTGGTGGGCTCCTGGATAGGAACTAGCCATCAGAGAGACCAAGAGATGATTAGAGGATTGGAATTTTTATCCTCATGCCCCATTCTCTAAAGAGAGGATAAAGGCCAGAAATGGAATTAATAGTCTATCATGCCTAGGTGATGAAGCCTCTGTAAGAATCCCAAACATATGGGGGTCAGAGTGCTATGGCAAAACATTTATGAATTTCTACTTTCAGTCTTGATGATAACTGTTACTTGACTTGCCTTCTTACAAAAGGAAAAATCCCTAGAACTAGATAAAAATATATGCAGCAGCTATTTTTGGCATTAAACAATAGGCAATGCAACACTGTAAACTTTGAAGTAATTATTGCAACCACCCTGGCTTCTGCCTGGAAATAATCTATTGCTCTAGTGCACAGGGTTGTTCAATTCAACTTGAGTGCCAGTCTTGTTGAGCTTCAGATTCAGATACGAGAGTTCAAGTCAGCTTAAGAGGCCAGAATTTTCAGAATACTGGGGATCTAAAATATAGACCTTGGCTAAAGACTAACCTGGGAATGCAGGGAAGAAGACTCCAAATACCTAGAGGCAATCTTTTTTCCTGTGAAATTTATTGCTGAATGGTAACACTATAAGTTATCACCAACCTAGGAGACCTTGCTCAGCAACTTGACTTCTCAGTTAAGGTCTAGAAAGCCCATATGTTAGGTGTAAGAAAAACACCTAGAACTAAATTCATGGATTTGTTATTTTATGAGATGCTTTCTAGGGAATTTCCTGGTGGCCTACTGGTTAGGACTCTGGGCTTTCACTGCCAAGGCCCAGATTCAGTCCCTGACTGGGGAACTGGGATCCACAAGCTGTTTGGTGTGGCAAAAATAAATAAATAAATTTTAGAAAATAAAAGAGAGATGTTTTCTAATCACCTCTGATAATATGAGACCTAAATTAATAAAAGATACATCATTCTTAATAATTGGAGGACAATATTGTTGATATATCAATTTTTTTCAAATTGATTTGTAGATTGAATGCTGCTGCTGCTGCTGCTGCTGCTGCTGCTGCTGCTGCTGCTGCTGCTGCTGCTAAGTCACTTCAGTCATGTCCGACTCTGTGCTACCCCGGAGACGGCAGCCCACCAGGCTCCTCCGTCCCTGGGATTCTCCAGGCAAGAACACTGGAGTGGGTTGCCATTTCCTTCTCCAATGCATGAAAGTGAAAAGTGGAAGAGAAGTCGCTTAGTCGTGTCCGACTCCTAGCGACCCCATGAACTGCAGCCTACCAGGCTCCTCCGTCTATGGGATTTTCCAGGCGAGAGTACTGGAGTGGGGTGCCATTGCCTTGTCCAAGATTGAATGCAAGCTCCACCAATAGTCCCCAAAAGCTTTATGTGAGTCAATAAATTGACAAATAATTTCTAAATTCACATGAAAATGCAAACATCCTAAAGTAGCCAAGAAGATCTTGAAAAGAAGGAAAGAGTTGGAGTACACATACTGTCTAATTTTAAGACCTTATTATAAAACTACCATTATCAAGCAACATAATGCTGATGTGAAGATATCTAACTATTAATAGGTCAACAGAACAGAATATAGAGAACAGAATTAGATTCACAATGTAAGATCGCAAGTCACATCGATGAAAAAAAAAGCCTTTTTAACAAACGGTAATGATCACAGAGTCAGACATAATTGAGCGACTAACATGCACAAGGAAAAAATAGTTTAACACACTGAAAACAGTACCAACACCTACTCCACCCTCCACACAAAAATTTACCCAACATAGAACTATATATAAAACCAGCAGAATGCTTTTGTGATTTTAGTATAGGCAGAGATTTCTTAAATAGGAAAAAGTATCCTACCATTAAATGAAAAATTGATAAAAACAGGCTTTATTAAAAATTAAAATCTCTGCTCATCAGTATAATCACTGTTACAAAGAACAAAATTATTTGCAAAATATAAAGCTGGCAAAACACTTGTGTCTAGAATATACAATGAACTTCTATAACTCAATTATAAAAAGACAAACCACCATTAAAAAATTGAAAGTTGATCTTGAACTGGTACTTCTAAAAAAAAGAGATATGAACGGCATCAGTATATGAGAAAGATGCTCAACATCATTACTTGTCATTAGTTAAAACATTTACTAGGTTGGCTAATATGAAAATAGACTGATAAACTTAATGTTGCTAAGAATATAGTGCAATTGGGACTTATTCACTGATGCTGGGAATGTAGGAAGTTATGAAAATATAAACTCACAAAAAGATTTATTAGAATATTTATAATAGCTTCATTCACTATAGGCTTCCCAGGTGGCAGCTTCGATCCCTCCATTGAGAAGATCCCCTGGAGGAGGAAATGGCAACTCACTCCAGGATTCTTTCCTGAGAAATCCCATGGACGGAGGAGCCTGGCGGTCTCCATTCCATGGGGTTGCAGAGTCAGACATGACTGAGCACATGCACATTTATTAATTATATCAGGAAACTAGAGCAAATCCAAATATCTATCATAGAAGAACAAGAAAACAAAATGGGATATATTTACATATTTATGTCTGAATACTTCTCAGCAATTACAAAGTATGATTGATATATACAAAATCATTTATGCATTTCAAAAAGATTATGTTGCACAAAAAAAGTCCTCCTCAAAAAAATGTGTGCTGTTTGGTTCCATTCTTTAGAAGTTAAGGAACAAGCAAAACTTATATTCAGTAATAAAAAAGGCAAAACAGTAGTTAGCTCTGAGACAGGGTTGTGAATTCAATAGGATGGGACACTAGTGACTTGGGTGATACATTTACATTGATACCTTGATTAGAGTGATAGTCACAGAGGTTTATATGTTTCTAAAACCTCCTTGAATTACATCCCTAAGACCTATGTATTATATAAAATTCTAACTCAGATTATAATACTGTGTGAACATGGCCGCTGTTAATTAGAAAGTCTCTAATACTACTAATCTCTACATAGATGTGGTAGATAATGAGTCTACTTCTTCCAGGTGTATTTTTAACATTTTCCTGAAAGCAACCAGGCACTTTGGACAAAGCAGTTAACTCTTCTGGCAGCTGGAATGCTGCTGCTGCTGCTAAGTCGCTTCAGTCGTGTCCGACTCTGTGCGACCCCATAGACTAGGCTCCTCTGTCCCTGGGATTCTCCAGGCAAGAATACTGGAGTGGGTTGGCATTTCCTTCTCCAATGCATGAAAGTGAAATACTGGTCAACAAATTGCTGTTGATTTGTTCTTTTCTGTCATATGGTTACAGTATTATGCTTGCCCAGCTGTTAGCAAGACTGTGGCTATTAGAAATATAGTAGTAAGACAACATTTTACATAGTAATAATCATCACACCTTAGATTTGATGTAGAATTCTGTTTTACTGGGCTTCCTAGGTGGCACAGTGGTAAAGAATCTGCCTGCCAATGCAGGAAACATGGGTTCAATCCCTGGAAAAGGGATGGGGAAGATCCCCTGGAGAAGGTAATGGCAACCCACTCCAGTATTCCTGCCTGGAAAATCTCATGGATAGAGGAGCCTGGCGGGCTTCAGTCCATGGGGTCACAAAGGGTCGGTCACTACTGAGCACATGCACACACCTGTTCTAATGAGTACAATTACAAAACCAACTTTTTAAAAAATAACAAACCACTTCAACACCTCAGCCAGTAGCATTTAAACTTTTTATTTTTTCTGATGTATGTATAAAGAAAGCCATTACATGTGATGTTTTAAAAAAGATAATCTTGTCAAAAAAATTCTGTACATCACTATCAAAATGAACCTATAAATGATGGGTATTTTGATTAACAATTCAAAGTATTTGGGGAATATTAATTAATATTAATTTCAGGAAAAGAATTAGTAGAACTTAGTTTTCCCTTCCATATATCTCTTCTATTTGGTTTTCTCTGTCAAAGTTAGTTGATCCAACATTCCTAGAGACATAAATTACTAACTGAAAAAAATCCTACATCAAAAATGACCTTGATAATCCTAATAAACGAACATTTTCATTCGTTGTGTTATAATGCTTAAGAGTTTGGGCTCTGGATTCAGACTGATCTGAATTTGAAACTCAATGCATAGTAGTTAGGATACCTATCAGATTGCTGAGAGAGAGGGAAAATAAGGGGAGAACCCTAAATTTAAAAGTATTAAAAAAAAGGGACTTCCCTGAGGCTTCAGTGGCTAAAATTTTGTGCTCCCCTTGCAGGGGGCTGCATTCATTCCCTAGTAAGGGAACTAGAGCCCTGGCACAGCTCAATAGATAAATGTATATTTTTAAGTATAAAAGACAATTCAGATTGCTTATTTCTCTCATTTTTTAAAAAAATTATTTCTTGTAATTGGATTCTAATTACTTTACAATATTGTGGTGGTTTTGCCATACATTGACGTGAATCAGCCATGGGTGTACATGTGTCCTTCATTCTGAACCCCATCCCCCTCCCTCCCCATCCCATCCCGCAGGGTTGTTCCAGCGCACCAGCTTTGAGTCCCCTGTTTCATGCATCAAACTGGACTGGTCATCTGTTTCACATATGGTAATACACGTTTCAATGCTATTCTCTCAAATCATCCCACCCTCGCCTTCTCCCACAGAATCCAAAAGTCTGTTTTTTACATCTGTGTCTCTTGCTGTCTGAATATAGGGTCACCATTACCATCTTTCTAATTCTGTATATATGTATTAATATACTGTATTGGCGTTTTTCTTTCTAACTTACTTCACTCTGTATAATAGGCTCCAGTTTCATCCACCTCATTAGAGCTAACTCAAATGTGTTCTTTTTTTATAGCTGAGTAATATTCCATGGTGTATATGTACCACAGCTTTCCTATCCATTTGCCTGCTGATTTGCCTTGTTCTTTGCTTCCATGTCCTAGCTATTGTAAACAGTACTGCAATGAACATTGGGGTACGTGTGTCTCTTTCACCTCTGGTTTCCTCAGTGTGTATGCCCAGCAGTCGGATTGCTGGGTTGTATGGCAGTTCTATTTCCAGTTTTTAAAGGAATCTCCACACTGTTCTCCATAGTGGCTGCACTAGTTTGCATTCCCACCAACAGTGTAAGAGGGTTCCCTTTTCTCCACACCCTCTCCAGCATTTATTGCTTGTAGACTTTGGATCGCAGCCATTCTGACTGGTGTGAAATGGTACCACATTGTGGTTTTAATTTGCATTTCTCTGATAATGAGAGACGTTGAGCATTTTTCATGTGTTTGTTAGACATCTGTACATCTGTATGTCTTCTTTGGAGAAATGTCTGTTTAGTTCTTTGGCCCATTTTTTGATTGGGTGATTTATTTTTATTGAGCTGCATGAGCTGCTTATATATTTTTTAGATTAATTCTTTGTCAATTATTTCATTTGCTATTATATTCTCCCATTCTGAAGGCTGCCTTTTCACCTTGCTTGTAGTTTCCTTAGTTGTGCAAAAGTTTTTAAGTTGAATTAGGTCCCATTTGTTTATTTTATTTCCATTACACTGGGAGATGGGCCATGAAGGATCTTGCTGTGATTTATGTCAGAGAGTGTTCTGCCTATGTTCTCCTCTAGGAGTTTCATAGTTTCTGGTCTTACGTTTAGATCTTTAATCCATTTTGAGTTTATTTTTGTGTGTGGTGTTAGAAAGTGTTCTAGTTTCATTCTTTTACAGATGGTTAACCAGTTTTCCCAGCACCACTTGTTAAAGAGATTGTCTTTTCTCCATTGTATATTTTTGCCTCCTTTGTCAAAGATAAGGTGTCCATAGGTGCATGGATTTATCTCTGGGCTTTCTATTTTGTTCCATTGATCTATATTTCTGTCTTTGTGCCAGTACCATACTGTCTTGATGACTGTAGCTTTGTAGTATAGTCTGAAGTCCAGGCAGGTTGATTCCTCCAGTTCCATTCTTCTTTCTCAAGATAGATTGGCTATTCGAGGTTTTTAGTTTTTCCATACAAATTGTGAAATTATTTGTTCTAGTTCTCTGAAAAATACCACTGGTAGCTTGATAAGGATTGCCTTGAATACATAGATTGCTTTGTGTAGTACATTTTCACTATGTTAATTTTTCCAATCCATGAACATGATGTATTTATCCATCAATTTGTGTCATCTTTGATTTCTTACATCAGTGTTTTATAGTTTTCCATATATAGGTCTTTTGTTTCTTTAGGTAAATTTATTCCTAATTATTTTATTCTTTTCATTGCAGTGGTGAATGGGATCATTTCCTTAATTTCTTTTTCTGTTCTCTCACTGTTAGTGTATAGAGATGCAAGGGATTTCTGGGTATTAATTTTATATCCTGCAACTTTACTATATTCATTGATTAACTCTAGTAATTTTCTGGTGGTGTCTTTAGGGTTTTCTATATAGAGGATCATGTAATCTGCAAACAGTGAGAGTTTTACTTCTTTTCCAATCTGGATTCCTTTTATTTCTTTTTCTTCTCTAATTGCTCTGGCTAAGACTGCCAAAACTATGTTGAATAGTAGTGGTGAGAGGGGGCACCCTTGTTTTGTTCCTGACTTTAGGGGAAACACTTTCACATTTTCACCATTGAGGATAATGTCTGCTGTGGGCTTATCACTGATGGCTTTTATTATGTTGAGGTATGTTCCTTCTATGCCTGCTTTCTGGAGAGTTTTTATCATAAATGGGTGTTGAATTTTCTCAAAGTCTTTCTCTGCATCTGTTAAGATAATCATATGGTTTTTATCTTTCAATTTGTTAATATGGTGTTAATATCACATTGATTGATTTGCAAATATTGAATAATCCTTGCATCCCTGGGATAAAGCCCACTTGGTCATGATGTATGATCTTTTTTAAAATCTTGTTGAATTCTTTTTGCTAGAATGGTTTTAAGGATTTTTGCATCTATGTTCATCAGTGATAGCAGTCTGTAGTTTTCTTTTTTTGTGGCATCTTTGCCTGGGTTTGGTATTAGGGTGATTGTGGCCTCATAGAATGAGTTTGGGAGTCTACCTTCCTTTGCAATTTTCTGGAAGAGTTTAAGTAGGATAGCTGTTAGCTCTTCTCTAAAATTTTGGTAGAATTCACCTGTGAAGCCATCTGGTCCTGGGCTTTTGTTTGTTGAAAGGTTTTTGATTACAGTTTCGATTTCTGTGCTTGTGATGGGTCTGTTAAGATTTTCTATTTCTTCCTGGTTCAGTTTTGGAAGGTTATACTTTTCTAAGAATTTGTCCATTTCTTCCAAGTTGTCCATTTTATTGGCGTATAGTTGCTGATAGTGGTCTCTCATGATCCTTTGTATTGCTGTGTTGTCTGTTGTGATTTCTCCATTTTAACTTCTAATTTTATTGATTTGATTTTCCTCCCTTTTTTTGTGATGAGTCTATTTTATTTATCTTCTCAAAGGACCAGCTTTTAGTTCTGTTGATTTTTGCTATAGTCTCCTTTGTTTCTTTTTCATTTATTTCTGCTCTTATTTTTATGATTTCTTTCTTTCTACTAACTTTGGGGTTCTTTATTTCTCCTTTTTCTAGTTGCTTTAGGTATAAAGTTAGGTTATTTATTTGATGTTTCTCTTGTTTCTTGAGATAAGACTGTATTGCTATGGAACCTTCCTCTTATCACTGCTTTTACTGAATCCCGTAGGTTTTGGGTTGTTATGTTCTCATTTTCATTCATTTCTATGCATATTTTGATTTCTTTTTTGATTTCTTCCATGATCTGTTGGTTATTCAGAAGCATGTTGTTTAGCCTCCATATGTTTGTAGTTTTAATAGTTTTTCCCTGTAGTTGATATCTAATCTTACTGCACTGTGATTAGAAAAGATGCTTGAAATAATTTCAATTTTTTTTTTTAAATTTACCAAGGCTAGATTTATGGCCCAGGATGTGATCTATCCAGTAGAATGTTCCATGTGCACTTGAGAAAAAGGTGAAATTCATTGTTTTGGGGTTAAATGCCCTATAGATATCAATTAGGTCTAACTGCTCCATTGTATCATTTCAAACTTGTGTTTGCTTGCTAATTTTCTGTTTAGTTAATCTATCCATAGGTGTGAGTGGGTTATTAAAGTCTCCCACTATTATTGTGTTATTGTTAATTTCCCCTTTCATACTTGTTAACATTTGCCTTACATATTGTGGTGCTCCTATGTTGGGTGCATATATATTTATAACTGTTATATCTTCTTCTTGGATTGATTCTTTGATCATTATGTAGTGTCCTTCTGTGTCTCTTTTCATGGTCTTTATTTCAAGGTCTATTTTTATGTGATATGAGTATTGCTATTCCTGCTTTCTTTTGGTCTCTATTTGCATGAAATATCTTTTTCCAGCCCTTCACTTTCAGTCTGTATGTGTCCCTTGGTTTGAGGTGTGTCTCTTGTAGACAGCATATATAGGGTCTTGTTTTTGTATCTGTTAGGCCAGTCTTCATCTTTTGGTTGGGGCATTCAACCCATTTACATATAAGATAATTATTGATAAGTATGATCCCACTGCCATTTATTTTGCTGTTTGGGGTTTGATTTTATAAACCACTTCTGTGTTTCCTGTCTAGAGAAGATCCTTTAGCATTTGCTGAACAGCTGGTTTGGTGGTGCTGAATTCTCTCAGCTTTTGCTTGTCCAAGCATTTGACCCTGGTGGCTCAGAGGGTTAAGCATCTGCCTGCAATACAGGAGACCTGGGTTCAATCCCTGGGTCAGGAAGCTCCCCTGGAGAAGGAAATGGCAACCCACTCCAGTACTCTTGCTTGGAAAATCCCATGGACAGAGAAGCCTGGTAGACTACAGTCCATGGGATCGCAAAGAGTCAGATACGACTGAGCGACTTCACTCACTCACTCATATTTGAATGGGATCCTTGCTGGGTATAGGTATCTGGGTTGTAGGTTTTTCTCTTTCATCACTTTAAGTATGTCCTGCCATTCCCTTCTAGCCTGAAGAGTTTCTTTTGAAAGATCAACTTTATGGGGATCCCCTTGTGTGTTATTTGTTGCTTTAACCTTGCTGCTTTTAATATTTTCTCTTTCTGTTTGAACTTCGGTAGTTTGGTTAATATGTGTCTTGGGGTGTTTCTCCTTGGGTTTATCCTGTTTGGGACTCTCTGGGTTTCTTGGACTTGGGTGACTATTTCCTTCTCCAATTTAGGAAAGTTTTCAGTTGTTAACTCCTCAAGTATTTTCTCATACCCTTTCTTTTTGTCTTCTTCTGGAACACCTATGATTCGAATGTTGGGGTGTTTAACATTGTCCCAGAGGTCTCTGAGGTTGTCCTCATTTCTTTTAATTCTTTTTTTCTTTTTTCCTCTCTGCTTCATTTATTTCCAACATTCTATCTTCCACCTCGCTTATCCTCTCTTCTGCCTCAGTTATTCTACAATTGGTTCCCTCCAGAGTGCTTTGGATCTCAGTTATTGCATTACTCATTATTGACTGACTCTTCTTTATTTCTTCTAGGTCCTTGTTAAACATTTCTTGCATCTTCTCAATCCTTGTCTCTAGTCTATTTATCTGTAACTCCATTTTGTTTTCAAGATTTTGGATCATCTTTACTATTATGCTGAATTCTTTTTCAGGTAGACTTTCTATCTCCTCTTTGGTTTGGTTTGGTGGGTATTTATCATGGCCCTTTACCCGCTGAATATTTCTCTGCCTTTTCATTTTGTTTAGATTACTGTGTTTGGGGTGCCCTTTCTGTAGGCTGGAAGTTCATGGTTCCTCTTTATTGTGGAGTCTGCTCCCTGTGGGCGGGGTTGGACTAGTGGCTTGTCAAGGTTTCCTGGTTAGGCTAGCTTGCATCTGTGCTCTGGTGGTTGGAGCAGTATCTCTTCTTTCTGGAGTGCAATGAAGTGTCTAGTAGTGAGTTTTGGGGTGTCAATGGGTTTGGCATGGTTTTGGGCAGCCTGTCTTTTAATGCTCAGGATTGTGTTCCTGTTTTGCTTGAGAATTAGCTTGGTATGTCTTGCACTAGAACTTGTTGGCTCTTGGGTGGGGCTTGGTTTCAGTGTAGGTATGGAGACTTTGGGGTGAGCTCTTGTCTATTAATGTTCCCTGGAATCAGGAGTTCTCTGATGTTCTCAGATTTTGGAGTTAAGCCTCCTGCCTCTGGCTTTCAGTCCTTCTCTTACAGTAGCCTCAAGGCTTCTCCATCCATACAGCACAGATGATAAAACATCTAGGTTAATGGTGAAACAATTCTCCACAGCAAGGAACACCCAGAGAGAATCACAGAATTACATACAGAAAAGAAGAGGGAGGATGGGGATAGAGGTGACCAGGAGGAGAAGAGGGGGAGTCAAAAGGGGAGAGAACAGTCTAGCCAGTAATCAGTTCCCTAAGTGTTTTCCATAGCCTGGAACACCCAGAGAGGTTCACAGTTAAGTAGAGTAGAGAAGGGGAAGGAAGGAGATAGAGGTGACCTGGAGGAGAAGAGGGAGAGTCAAAAGGGGAGAGAGCAATCAAACGAGTAATCAAATCCTAAGTGAAAATGGATACTGAAGATTAGATTCTTAAAGGTACAAAATTGATAACGAATATCAAAAACCAATGATTAAAAATCTAGAATAGAGGTTAGATTCTCAAAAATACAATATAAAAAATACAAAACAAAATCAATTACAAAAATTAAAAAATATGTAAATATGAAATTTGCTTTAAAAAATGGGTCTTTTTTGCAAGGTAATAGGTTATAAAAATGAAAATTAAAGGAGTAATAAAACATTTAAATTTTTTTTTAAAATTAAAAAGCAATAATTGTAAAAATATATCTAGGTATTTCTCTGGAGCTGTTGTGGGCAATGTGGGGTCAGTTCAGTGTCAAATAGTTCCTTGTTCCAGCTTGTACTTGTCCTCAAGGTCTATAGGTCCCCTTCCAATGCACAGTCAGTATTAACTGCAGGGTTTTAATCTGTTGCACCTGTCACTTCCAGAGAGGTTCCCTCTTCTTTGTTTATTTTGGCTTCCTCTGTTTGCACATCTCTTCAGTGTCAAATTTCTACCCTGACACAAGGGGGCAAAGGTGATCACTTATTTAGGCTCACTGGTTCAGTTGTGTTGTGGGGAGGGAGGGACATTGCTAACAAATACCGCTGGCATGTATGGGGAGTGCTCACAGTGTGTGGACCACACTGGGTTTGCCACAGCCCAAGCGGGTGTGTGCTTCCCAGGTCTACTCTACCCAGGCTCCAGGATGCTCTGCAAGGGCACTGTCTCAAGTGGGCCCTGAACTTCATGCACTTCCCAGGACTAAGCCACTTGGGTTCTCAGGTACTCTGCAAGGGCACAGAATGGGATTGGCTGTGTGTTTTGTGCCCTTTCCCAGGTACAAGCAGCTCAGGCGACCAGGTACTTGGCAAGTACACTGCCCCAGGTGGGCCATGCATCTTAATCACCTCCCCAGTCCTGGCCACTCAGTTTCCTGGGTTCCCAGGTGTGCCGTGGGTCTCTTCTGGGGAGCTGATCTCAGGCAGCAACACTCCTGGCAGATGTCAACTGTCCAGGATCCCGGGAAGACATGGTTAGCAACTGGGTATCTGCTCAGTTTGGGGGAAGATGCCCTCTCTGGAGCCGAGATTGCAGCTGCCCCTTGCCTTCTCGTAGCATGCCTGCCTCTCGGCCCCCAGGGGGTGGGGTGGGGCGGGGCCTATACACAGCTCTCCTTTGGCATTCGCTCAATCCTTTGTTCTGTGAGCGCACCAGGGGTCACCATGCTGCATTAGAGCCTTTCGGGGTGGGGGGGGGGGGGGAAAGGTTCTTTTGGTCTCTCAGGTGATCCCCTGGTTTGGGTTGCTAGCTCACGTTAGCTCCCTCAGATCGTCCTCAGGCCTGGTCCTTACCCTAAGGCCCAGGGATGCAGCCCGCACCTCCCCGCCGCACCCCCACTTGCTGGTGACAGCCGCGAGCTCTGGGCTACTTCTCTCCTGGCAGCTGCAGTAGGTGCCTGTTCTGGGGGTTTCCCGCCCACCCCCTGGTTACGTTGCCCTCAGATTCCCAAACTCCCCAAAGACCCGCCTGTGAGAGGGTTTCCTACTGTGTGGAAACGTCTCCCCCTTCATGACTCCCACCCCAGCTCTCCATCCCTAAATCTTTTCTCTCTGTTTTTGTCTTTTATATTTTGTCTTCCCTCCTTTTGAAGAGAATGGGCTGGCTTTGTGGGTGCCTGGTATCCTCTGCCAGCGTTCACAAGTTGTTTTGTGGAAATTCCTCAGCATTCAAGTGATCTTTTGATGAATTTGTAGGGGAGAAAGTGGCCTCCTCGTCCTATTCCTCTGCCATCTTGGAACTGTCTCTCCACTTATGTTTCTTTGATGTGAAAGTCTGGCAAGGTGTCCTGGTCTGGCTTTGTGGTTTGACACTATTAGCCTCTCAGGCTCCTTGCATTATGTTGCTTTGTCCTACTGAACACACAGCTTTCAGACATGTGCCCAAGTAAGGTCTAGTCTCTTTAAAAATAAGACTCAGAGGTTGCAACCATACTCTAGTTCAAAACTATTAACAAAAAATGAAGTATCATAGCAGTTGCAGTAGGTGCCTATTCTGTGGGTTCCCCACCCGCCCCCGGTTATGTTGCCCCCTGAGATTCCAAAACTCCCCAAAGACCCTCCTGTGAGAGGATTTCCTACTGTGTGGAAACTTCTCCTTCACGACTCCCTCCCCAGCTCTCCATGATAGTTATAGTTATCATGGCTAGCTATAACTAACTTGGAGAGAGGATGGGAAACGCGAGTCTCTGGCTGGGGTTTAAGCCATGTGCCTAATCTAAGTTTAGGGGTTTTATTACTGAAAGGAGAAGAGGAGAATGGACATTGGGGGACAACTAGCAGGCCCCAAATCATTAGTTATTTGTCCTATGGCCATAGCTAAGACATTTACACTCTCTCTGACTCAGTTTCCTCATCTGTAGAATAGGAATTTTGATCAAACTTGCACTACAATGTTTTACTGAACACTAAGTGTCAGGCAATGAGTTAGGTATTAATGGATGTTGGTTGTTACTATTATTAAGGTGCATTTTTCATTTGAAGAACAGTTAATAGGAGCCTCCATATTTCCTTCAATCTCCAATAAAAAGATCGAGTATTTTCCCAGGAAATTTTTCAGGATTTTTGAGTTCAAGATTTTACCACAGAGTGCATAAAGGGCATTGCTGAGTATTTTAAAAGAGAGCCTTTAGCCAAGAATTGTGCTTATTGACTAATAATTTAAATTGATATCACTGTTTTGACTGGTTCTTACTAAAAGTATACATTTGTGAACTTAAAATACTCACACTTTAAAAAATGAATCTATATGCTCTTTATTTTTGCCTGTAATTTAAAAATAATAGCACTTAGAGTCAGTCTTTCTCAGATTCTGATGTTTCCACAAGAATATTTAGAATCACCAAATAATCCTTATTTCAGGAATTTACACTAATTTATCTCAGTGATTTTAAAAAAGTTAACATGTGACCAAGATGCATGGAAGCTGAATTTGTTGCGATATTTATATATTTTTAAAATTTCAATTTAACACTGTTGTTAAGTCACAAAGTTGTGTCTGACTCTTTTACAACCCCATGGATTATAGCCCATCAGACTCTTCTGTCCATAGGATGTCCCAGGCAAGAATACTGGAGTGAGTTGTCATTTCCTTCTCCCAGGGATCTTCCCAGCCCACAGACTGAAGCTGAGGATCCTGCAGTGCAGGTGGATTCTTTACACTGAGCCACCTGGGAAGCCCCAGTTTAACACTGGAATCAGTCAAACTAAAATTTCCAGCAAGCATATTTAGCCCATAGAAACAGCATTTTTTCTCTTCTTTCCTTTGTTTCTTTCAAATTATAATCATATATAATCACCATTAATTAAATATAAAATCTCGCATGCTAGTAAAGTAATGCTCAAAATTCTCCAAGCTAGGCTTCAGCAATATGTGAACCGTGAACTCCCTGATGTTCAAGCTGGTTTTAGAAAAGGCAGAGGAACCAGAGATCAAATTGCCAACATCTGATGGATCATCAAAAAAGCAAGAGAGTTCCAGAAAAACATCTATTTCTGCTTTATTGACTATGCCAAAGCCTGTGACTGTGTGGATCACAATAAACTGGAAAATTCTGAAAGAGATGGGAATACCAGACCACCTGACCTGCCTCTCGAGAAACCTATATGCAGGTCAGGAAGCAACAGTTAGAACTAGACATGGAACAACAGACTGGTTCCAAATAGGAAAAGGAGTATGTCAAGGCTGTATATTGTCACCCTGCTTATTTAACTTGTATGCAGAGTACATCATGAGAAATGCTGGACTGGAAGAAACACAGCTGGAATCAAGATTGTCAGAAGAAATATCAATCACCTCAGATATGCAGATGACACCACCCTTATGGCAGAAAGTGAAGAGGAACTAAAAAGCCTCTTAATAAAAGTGAAAGAGGAGAGTGAAAAAGTTGGCTTAAAGCTCAACATTCAGAAAACAAAGATCATGGCATCTGGTCCCATCACTTCATGGGAACTAGATGGGGAAACAGTGGAAACAGTGTCAGACTTTATTTTGGGGGGCTCTAAAATCACTGCAGATGGTGATTGCAGCCATGAAATTAAAAGACGCTTACTCCTTGGAAGAAAAGTTATGCCCAACCTAGATAGCATATTAAAAAGCAGAAACATTACTTTGCCAACAAAGGTCTGTCTATGGTTTTTCTAGTGGTCATGTATGGATGTGAGAGTTGGACTATGAAGAAAGCTGAGCACTGAAGAATTGATGCTTTTGAACTGTGGTGTTGGAGAAGACTCTTGAGAGTCCCTTGGACTTCAAGGAGATCCAACCAGTCCATCCTAAAGGAAAGCAGTCCTGGGTGTTCATTGGAAGGACTGATGCTAAAGCTGAAACTCCAATACTTTGGCCACCTCATGTGAAGAGTTGACTCATTGGAAAAGACCCTGATGCTGGGAGGGATTGGGGGCAGGAGAAGAAGGGGATGACAGAGGATGAGATGGCTGGATGGCATCACCGACTCAATGGACATGAATTTGGGTAAACTCTGGGAGTTGGTGATGGACAGGGAGGCCTGGCGTGCTGCAATTCATAGGGTTGCAAAAAGTCAGACACAACTGAGCAACTGAACTGAACTGAAATATAAAATTACATAAATAATTTATCATTACATTTAATATTTGGGTGGAGCACTAAAAATGTGCCAGATATTTCAAATCCCTTTTTTTCTTGACTGATGACTGTTGAAATTATCCCACTACAATCCTCAGATCACAACTATGTCATGTCTTCAATGGCCGGGATTACTTACAATGAATATTCCCTGCACTCTGACAGAATCATTATTCCTACTTTAACAGCAGTAACTGGTCCATATTAGATTACATCACTCTGCAGAATATAAAGCATCTTTGTACATTGTCTCAAGCATTTGAGGTTACACGGGATGCACTACTCAGTGAAAAGTAAACCTATTAATAAATCACAATTGATGCACACTTGGATTTGTATATATAATTTCCAAATTAATTCAGAAAGCTATTTTTTCTATAAAGACCCCTCCTTTCTTCTCTGTCCATCATACATTTTCTAGATATACCAATACAGAAACTTAAAATAAAACACAGCATAGCAAATTATTTTACTCCCTAACTCCAGGTCTGAAACTTAGAAAACAAACTACTATTGTGTCAAATGAGAAAAATAAAGGTAAAAAGATGACAAACTGTAGGTTATAAATAAGTTAAAATATCACTGGGGTAAATTGGTCACCTTTATTTTAATTTGTTGCAAACCTTTGTATTTAGTACAGCACCGTTCTGCTTACAGTTGAAAACTCTGTACCTGATACTGACCTTTTAAAGAAACCAAGGACAATCTTTTTCAGAGATTAAAAGACCGTTAAAGTGCTAGTTCTGCCATTGCCAGAAGCACTAACTGAACCTCTAAAGAGAATTATTTACCAAAAGGAAAAAAAAAAAAGATCTAGACAAGTTTCTATAATATGCACCATCCTTAACAAGGGAGCTAAAAAATAAAGCATTTCAAACCAGCTATTAGGTTGGATGAATTAACAAGAGTGGCCTGATGCCTTCTGAGTCAGGCAGTGTTGTGTTATGGTTTTGCCTTAAAAAAAAAAATTCCTTATGTGTAGTCAGCAGGACTCTGGCCTTTTAACTTATAACATGCTTCCACAGTTAAGCTGCTCTGCTCTACACTCAAATAGCTGTCCACAACTGCTGAAAATTGATTTATCCCCAGATAATGGCTGCAGTTGATGACCAAAATGTCACTGTGAAACTCTAGCAATCTAAGGTGTGTTTGGTCTAATATAACCTGATTTTAACCCTATTTTTAAATGTATTGGCATTTGCACAAATTTTTAAAGGAATTCTCAAGTTGTATTTAATATTCAATGTATGTTTTTCACCTCAGAGTGGTTGAAGATTTTTTTTAGGGGGGAGGGTATCAAAGCTTATGACATAGCTTTCAAAGTATTGTGGAGGCCACAGAAAAGATACTATGGTATTAGAACTGAAAACATCCAGGTCATAGACAAAGCTAGAACTAGATTTTATGCAGAGAGCACTAATTTAGATCACATTTGGGATTCAGCAAACATTACATAGGTCCTCATGATACCAGTAAGATGGATTAATCACAGTGAATCTGGACTAAAGCAAAAACCAAACAAAAAATTATTCTTTGAATAATGTTTAGATATTACAAATATCTAAAAGTCTTCCCTGATAGCTCGGTTGGTAAAGAATCTGCCTGCAATGCAGGAGACCCTGGTTCCATTCCTGGGTTGCAAAGTTCTGCTGGAGAAGGGATAGGCTACCCATTCCGGTATTCTTGACTTCCCTTGTGGCTCAGCTGATAAAGAATCCACCTGCAGTGAGGGAGTCCTGGGTTTGATCCCTGGGTTGCGAAGATCCCCCAAAGAAGGGAAAGGCTACCCACTCCAGTATTCTGGCCTAGAGAATTCCATGGACTATAGTCTGTGGGGTCGCAAAGAGTCAGATACAACTGAGTGACTTTCACTTTCATTACAAATATATTACAGATGTATGTGCATAGAAGCTGTATGGTGGTGGAAACCTGTGAATAAAATATTATATTTTTGAAAATCTAACATATATATTATTATTTTATTTATTCACAAAGTGGAGTACTTCGAGTTCAGGTCAGTCTCGGTGGGGGTCTTTAAGGAATCTTTACCAAAGAGGTTCTTCTTAAATACATAATCACATGCAGAGTGGAATTAAATTGGTTAAATGTTTAACATTCAAACCATTTCAGGTCTTAAGGCACTTGCTTATGAACTTGCATATGACTGATATGAGCCCAGTGAGGGTTTTCTCTAACTAAAATGCAGTATGTAATTAAGGATATTAATCCAACTTTCTAGAAGGAAATTCAATATAGACTTCAAAAACTGTGAGAATTTCTGAAAGTATTGTTGTTCAGTCACTCAGTCATGTCCAACCCTTTGCGACCCCATGGACTGTAGCACATCCGGTTTCCCAGTCCTTCACTGTCTCCTAGAGTTTGCTCAAACTCATGTCCACATTTAGTGCAATTCCGTGCTTCTGCATTTAAGCAACAACTTATAGGTGATATTCAAGATATCAGAGAAAGTTATTATAATATAACTCATACTTGATTCATAAGATCACTAAAAAATACTTAGTCTAACATGCATTAAAGAAAAGGACTATGTCTGATCCCTATGTACAAATCAGCATTTTTATTTCTTTAATGGCTTCTGGATGTCCCTAAAATATTAGTAGCTGACCTAGTTTCATACATAGATTGAATCCAACCACTTGTAATGTGGCATCTCGCATGCTAGTAAAGTAATGCTCAAAATCCTCCAAGCCAGGCTTCAGAAATATGTGAACCATGAACTTCCAGATGTTCAAGCTGGTTTTAGAAAAAGGCAGAGGAACCAGAGATCAAATTGCCAACCTCCGCTGGATCATAGAAAAAGCAAGAGAGTTCCAGAAAAACATCTATTTCTGCTTTATTGACTACGCCAAAGCCTTTGATTGTGTGGATCACAATAAACTGTGGAAAATTCTGAAAGAGATGGGAATAGCAGACCACCTGACCTGCCTCTTGAGAAACCTATATGCAGGTCAGGAAGTAACAGTTCGAACTGGACATGGAACAATAGACTGGTTCCAAATAGGAAAAGGAGTGCGTCAAGGCTCTATATTGTCACCCTGCTTATTTAACTTACATGCAGAGTACATCATGAGAAATGCTGGGCTGGAAGAAGCACAAGCTGGAATCAAGATTGCCAGGAGAAATATCAATCACCTCAGATATGCAGATGACACCACCCTTATGGCAGAAAGTGGAGAAGAACTAAAGAGCCTCTTGATGAAACTGAAAAAGGAGAGTGAAAAAGTTGGCTTAAAGCTCAACATTCAGAAAACAAAGATCATGGCATCCGGTCCTGTCACTTCATGGGAAATAGATGTGGAAACAGTGGAAACAGTGTCAGACTTTCTTTTGTGGGGCTCCAAAATCACTGCAGATGGTGACTGCAGCCATGAAATTAAAAGACACTTACTCCTTGGAAGAAAAGTTATGACCAACCTAGATAGCATATTCAAAAGCAGAGACATTACTTTGTCAACAAAGGTCCATCTAGTCAAGGCTATGGTTTTTCCAGTAGTCATGTATGGATGTGAGAGTTGGACTATAAAGAAAGCTGAGCGCAGAAGAATTGATGCTTTTGAACTGTGGTGTTGGAGAAGACTCTTGAGAGTCCCTTGGACTTCAAGGAGATCCAACCAGTCCATCCTAAAGGAGATCAGCCCTGGGATTTCTTTGGAAGGAATGATGTTAAAGCTGAAACTCCAGTACTTTGGACACCTCATGTGAAGAGTTGACTCATTGGAAAAGACTCTGATGCTGGGAGGGATTGGGGGCAGGAGGAGAAGGGGACGACAGAGGATGAGATGGCTGGATGGCATCACTGACTCGATGGACGTGAGTCTGAGTGAACTCCGGGAGTTGGTGATGGACCGGGAGGCCTAGTGTGCTGCGGTTCAATGGGTCACAAAGAGTCAGACAGGACTGAGCAAACTAACTGAACTGAATTTTATCAGAAAGATTGCTTTTGTCCAGAAACTTCTGTTTTTCATATGTGTATGTTTATGATCCTTCAAAAAATAAGAGCAAAGGTAACATCAAAACATTTTGTTGTTAAAAAAAATTTTAATTCTCTAAAGTATTAGTTGCTCAGTTGTGTCCGACTTTTTGTGACCCCATAGTTTGTAGCCCACCAGGCTCCTCTGTCTGCGGGATTCTCCGGGCAAGAATATTGGAGTGGATTGCCATTCCCTTCTCCGGGGTAATTCTCTAAAAGCACTGAATTAATTATTTTCGCAATACTTAATGTAGACTATCCTTATATAATGTTTTAAGTATAAGATAAATGACTTTCCAGCTGATAAGATCTATAGAAATTCCTAATTCCCAAAATAGTGAAAAATAACCCCCAAGTTTCAGTCATTTCAGTAAATAAAAAATGTAAAAGGCAGGTATAAATGGAAGAAATATCTGCAATGATAGATGTAAAGTAGAGAGAAAATTAGGTCACTAAATGGAGACATGTATAATGAATTATTTGTGTCATATGTAAAAGAGTGTTCAGTGTTTATTGAAAAATGATTTTTAAATGGGAAGTTCATATACAAAACATTAGTTTTAATCTGTGAAAAATAAGTGAGTCTGTCATAATTAACACATTTACAGGAGGAAGAGATTACAATTCATTCTGTCTGTTCATGGTAATATTAACAAATATCCTATGCACAGGCTCTAAATCACAATGAAAAAAAGTCATGGAGAGATTACACTTATGAAATTAATGGTAATCTCTGAGAGTCAAGCACATTTCGAAACATTGATAGTTGAACATAAGAAACTCATATACTTGGTGAAAAAGGATTGTTATAGATAATCTAAAAATGTATTTGTTATTGCTTTCATATAGATTGGAACAAAGAATTGGTTGTGAGTTCAAATGGGTAAATGCTTTGAAATTTAGTATGCTGAAAACTCAGTCCTATATGCTTTGGAATACCTAAGAGAAACTGTCTTTTCCCTTTAAACTGTAAACTAACATAAACCCCAGAGCTTCCCTGATGGCTCAGCAGGTAAAGAATCTGTAATGCAGGAGACTGGGGTTTGATCCCTGGGTCAGGAAGATCCCCTGGAGGAGGAAATGGCAACCCATTCCAGGATTCTTGCCTGGAAAAATCCCACGGACAGAGGAGCTTGACGTGCCACAGTCCATGGGGTTGCAAACAGTTGGGTACCACTGAACGACTAAGCGCAGCATAAACCCCTCATCTATACCAACACCACCTTTTAGAGAAGAAGAGTTTATTTAACTTCCTAAGTAATTAATTTCACTTTATAAAGCCAATTTCACTTCAGCAGTTTGGATGCCAATTCACTGAAATCAGGAAACTGGTGGAATGTTCATATACAAGTCACCTAAGTATAAGACTATTTTTAATGTTTAACTTGGAATTACATAATTTCATCCTTTACCCAAGTCATGTTTAATTGAAGTAAATGGAAGGAAGTCTGCCTATGACAAACAGTAAAATCTCAACTGTGTTTTGCTATATTGTGTTTCCCTTCCTCTGGGTTTTAAAAGGGCAGGACTAGAAAAAATCCCTTGTTTCCCATTCATTTAACAAACATATTCACCTACAAAATGACCCCTCCCCCACTTCCCTATTTGTGCTTCCCAGGCCTGCAGAGTTCACGCACACGTGCATCAACACCTGAGAGTGACAAGGGCTGATGTGTGTCTTTTTGGCGGATGCAGTGCTCATGGTCATGAGGGAATGGATGTGAAATGCCGTGCTGATACCAGCCAAGTAATATAATGTGGAGCCGTTAGGAACATTATTCATAGTTGATGAACACATACCTTTCCTAGTGAAACACATACATTTCAGAAAGAAATGCATAGATCATTTACTGAAGCACATTTATTATAGCAAAATGTGTACCTCAACTAATGAAACACATAGATCACACAGTAAAATGATTATCCTTATATTGAGCAGATTTAACCATTTGTGAATGTTTTAGGGACAAACCAGCTTTGGTTAGCAGGCCAAAGCTGAATTTACAAATAGCAAACTCAACATTTTTCTGGATTAACCCTTTATGATTATAATTAATATTTTGTTATGTCACTTGCTGTTCAAAACAAAGGAGTTCTGTGTGTCTTTAATGCTACCGTTCCTTCTACACTTACTTATACACAATTAACAGAATGTTTATCTTTTAACATCCTTACTGGTGTGGTAACCAGCACTCAAGATGCGTAACAGTGAGAAATTGAAATATGATGTTTAGGGAAGGCAGGGCGTGTTTGGGGTGCCAATTTATGGCTTCCTTTCAGATAAAATTTAGCACTTGCATTTTGACGCAATTGTATTCCAGGACCAGCAGCACATCTTGACACAATCTACCTTTATCTGCAGTAACAAATGCCAAGAAAAGCCAGAAATAGGATGTGAGTCAGTGCCCCTGCCCCTCCAGGGTCAGCAATAAACTATCAATTCCCACTGTATAAATTCAGTTCACTCTGGCTCTCTGTGGCCCTGAGGAACAGAGTGGGTCAAACACTTTGTTTATGACTAAGGAATCCCTCAGTACACTGAGCTTTGACCATAACCCTAACTCACCAGAGCTGGGAATGGATGTGAATTCCAGCCCTTTGCTTTAGTGAGAACATAACTCACACAGATGACCGTTGCGCTGAGAAACTTTGCAAGATCAGTCCAATTTGTGTCATTGTCCTGCATTGTGTGTGAAAGTCAGTCGTAGCCTGAGCATCTCTTAAAGTCTTGCAGAATGGTCTCTACCAGCTCTCAGCTTTCTTTTAAAAAGCAAAACTAAGTTAAAGAATTCTCTTTTCCATCTTGCTTCTCTTTCATCCTGTGACTACATGTGTGAACAAAGGTACAGTGAAGTAAAGGGGGAAAAACAAAGTCAAACGTGAAAAACGATTCCCAAAGGAAGGCAAGCAAAGCCTTTCTATATGGATAATATAAAATAAGTGCTTTTGTTCTTCATTATTTAATTCAGTGAATCAATCTAAATTTCAATTGCCTGCCTACATTGAGAGCAAGCCAATCTTAATTTCATCTCTTCTTTCTGTTTAGGATCTTCTCCTTGAGACTCAAGATGTTCTTCATTTTAGAGTGAAGCATTGTCCTTCTGCGTTTGTAGCTGACTTTGGAACCATTCTTTCCAACTTTGACTTAAAACTTGGCTATAAATGTTTGTTATATTTGAAAGTTTATATTTTTGAGTGTACTTATAGCACAGCATCATTCAATCTTGCATTTGTTGTTTGTTTATTCCCCTTTCTCATACTGTACAATGTTGATTCCTTGGGCACAAGAGATGTAGGAAATTAGATTGAATTAAATGGAATATTCAACGTAATGCACAATGGGTTTTTCACTGAGTTACTCCACTTTTCCTTAAGTTATAGGAGCTCATTTCATTATTCAGTGAACTCTCTAGTGACCCTGGGGTTTCACTATATAATTTATGTTTCCTGATACAACTCAACAGTGTAATCTTATGATTTATGTGCTTCATTTATAATTTGATCATCTCAGTATAATGCATGTTTTTCTACATGATTTATGTACTTTATCCCATAATATATGTGTTTCCCTGTATGATATATGTATTCATCAGCCATGTATCACAGCACTGGTGGCACATTCCTAGAAAAGGAGGTAGAATATCCCAGCCTGAGGGTAAGTCCTGAGGTTAATTGCAATCAATTCACCTTCCACACAATTACACTTTCATCCACAGGAGCTCGTGAAGTAAGCACGCTGAACATGACAGCAGCAGGGAGGCAAGTGTGCCAGTTTCTTTTTTTCCTAGATCCAAGAAAAAGCAAATTCCAGCAGCATATTGGGGAATCAGAACCCCACACTTCAATTTTGACTGAAAAAGGATTTCAGGTGTTATTAATCACATTTCCATCTTTTTGATATAAACTGATTCAAGCTGAAGACTGGCAATAAATAAACTTTCATTTCAAAATATCATTTAAAAAATAATTATTATTTAAGAATTATATTGAAACTACTCAAAGAAGGGTTGCCACAAAGCATTCTTTCAAAAGAATTTTCATTAAACTCATTCGCTCAACAAACATCATCAAGTCCTATTCAAGTGTTTTCATTTTCTGAAGGCTTCTTCTCTTTTACATTGACTCATCCATCCATTTATTCAACAAATGTGTATTAAGCATTTATTTTGTTCCAGACAAATATAAAACACATCAAAAGCTTTGTCTCCATAACATTTGCATTCTATGATGGAAGGCAGACAATAAGCAAAATAAATAAGCAAAGCAAATATTGTAGTTAAGAATATCAGAGGTGCCATACAACAAAATATAGCCTGGAAGGAAGAAGAATAAGAACTCCTAGTTGGGGTGGGAATATTTTTTAAATTAAGTAAGTAAGTAAGTAAGGTAAGTAAAGCCTCACTGAAAATGAGACATTTGGACAAAAGCTGGAAGGAGATGAGGAGATGGCTGTTTGTATATCTAAGGGAAGAGTATATGCAAAGAGAAGACCATGAGGTTGAAATGTACTTGGCATGATGTGGAAAGAATGAGGAATCTAGAATGACTATAAGACGGCATTGCTCTCAAGACGATGAGCAAGAGGAAAGTGAGGGAAGATGAGTTTAGGCAGGTATTAGGTAATGAATAAATCATTCAGGACCTTCTAGACCATTGTAAGCATTCTGATTTTACTCCAAGCAAGACAGGGTTACTGGGACAGGAAACAGGAATAACAGGAACTGAATCTGTTTTGAAAAGATTATTCTGGGTGCCAAGCAGACATGTCCATAGGCAAGGAAAAACACATGGGAAGTAGGGAGAGCATTTAGGGGCTATTGCAATAGTCCAGGCTACAGATGATAGTGAGCTGGTTTAGGATGGCAGCAGTGGAAACGGTGCAAGTGGTTAGTATTCTAGAGAGATTTTCAAGTTAAGCTGATAGTTTTCTGAGTGTTTCATAGAGTGTGAAAGATAGAAGGTAACTTACAAGCAAATAAAGAAGATTAAAGCAAATGTTTATGTATTTATGGCTATATTTGCTTTATTTTTAAAATAAATAAATGAAGAATGTACTACATGGTTATTCACAGGGAAAGTGATATTGGTAATTAGAGAATTACTCATCAAATCATTTGGGTTCATCTTTTGTTGATACATATTCACAGGAATCCAAGTCATTTTTATGTCTTTATTCAAGGAATATCAAATGCATTAACTTCCAATCTGATATACTCTCCAAAGAGGTTAATTTTTAAAAATCTTGTGGTTATTTTTAATTCAAGAATGTAAGTAAAGAAAAATAAGATGGGTAAAAACAAAAGTTCTCCAGTTATTATGAAAATTTTTCTAATAAATTAAAATTATTTGAAATGATTCTATCTATAGTTTGTGATTTTATCTTATCAATACAGACCTCAAAGGGCAAAACATACAGCATAAATAAGATTATATTTATCCCACGATAATATATTTGACAGAGGAATAAGTCAAAAGCATATAAAGGTGTGTGTGTGTTTAGCCGCCTAGTTGTGTCTGATTTTTGTGACCCAGTGAACTGTAGCCTGCCAGACTCTTCTGTTCGTGGTGATTCTTCAGGCAAGAATGCTGGAGTGGGTAGCCTATCCCTTCTCCAGGGAACTCCCTGACCCAGAAATCGAACCAGGGTCTCCTGCATTGCAGGCAGATTCCTTACAAGCCGAGCTACCCCTTCTTATTACTTAAAGCAGAATAATGTTTACTTTAAAATTAAAAATATTTTTGATTTATTTGCATACAGATACTTTTAAAACAGCAAGTTACATTTGTTTTGGGCCAAGAAATAAACCAAAACTAATGTTATATAATTTTTTATTACATTTGAGCAAATTTATGTTCAAGCCAATTATAAATCTCACTAATATCGCTATTGCTTTCTAAATCCCAAACACAATATAAAAATCAAGCATTTTATAAGTCAAAAAAGTTAATTCTACAAATGTGTCAAATTTGGACTTCAAATATAAAGTTATTGTCAGAAAAGACCATAATCATCATTTTAGTATTATGAATATGTTTGAGAAAAAGAAAGGATGAGAAAAATCTTGGGCAATGATTCACTAAGCTATAAAATTAAACTGAACATGTCTTGACTAAGATATTATTCAGAAACAACCTCTAAAAAGCAAAGTTACTAACTACTGTTTTATTTTAGATATTCTTTAGGGAGTTTGAGGTGGACAGGTACACTCTGCTATATTTAAAATGGATACTAACAAGGACCTACTGTATAAGTTGGGGACTCTGCTCAATGTTATGTGGCAGCTTGGATGGGAGAGGAGTTTGGGGGAGAATGGATACATGTACCTGTATGGCTCAGGTCCTTTTCTGTCCACCTAAAACTATCACAACACTGTTAATTGGCTATACTCCAATATAAAATAAAAAGTTTCATTAAAAATATAAACTTAAATAAATCAACTTCCACATATTTCTAACAGTCGGGAAAGATTCTTAAAATTATTGAGATTGTGAACTTTGAAAGTAAAAAGTATTATTAATAAAATTCCAAAAGTATTTCCCAATAATTAAATATCATCCAAACCCAGTTATAAACTATCTAAAGGATGATTACCTTTAAAATAATTATTAAAGATACATTAATTAGTATGTTAAAAATGAAATAACAGACAACTGGCAAAATATATTAAAATACCTATTAATATTATTTCTTTGTTTCCTTTAATTGCCCAATATAAAAGGTTGTTGTTGTTTTTACGGCGCTAAATCATTGTTGTTTTTAAGTCGCTAAGTCTTGCCTCTTTTATGACCCCGTGGACCATAGCTTGCCAGTCTCCTTTGTCCATGGGATTTCCCAGGCAAGAATACTTGAGTGGGTTGCCATTTCCTTCTCCGGGGTATCTTCCCAACCCAGGGATTGAACCTGCATCTCCTGAATTGACAGCGGATCCTTTTACTACTGAGCCACCTGGGAAGCCCAATACAAAAGGTGCTTTAATATAATTTGAAAAGATAGTTTCATAACTGTTGTATTTATGTGTAGTGTAGTAGTGCTAGTCATTGAGTTGTGTCTGACTCTTTGCGACCCTATGGACTGTAGCCCACCAGGGTCCTCTGTCCATGGGATTCTCCAGGCAAGAATACTGGAATGGGTTCCCATTCGTTTCCCCAAAGCATCTTCCTGATCCAGGGATTGAACCCAGATCTCCTACATTGCAGGCAAATTCTTTACTATCTGAGCTTCAGGGATCTCAGTTTGCTAGATTTGTATATAACTTCTTGGGTCCAGGCCCCCATTCTGCCTATTCCACATGACCTGAGGTGCATCATTAACCTCTGCTTTTTCACTTGTAAAATAACAAAAAACATAAGATTAGCCTATATGGACAACGAGTGGTTTAGTGGAAACTCCCTGCGCTCTATCACTGGGGAAGATAATTAGTAAATCTAAAAAGGGTTGGGGCATCCAAGTTTCCATTCAACAGATACAATTTGAGCACTCAGTGTTCACTAATTACTGTGTTAATTTTTCAAGAGGTTCAAAAGTAAGATTCCCTAACTCATGAATAAGATTCGCTTACTAGGGGGTTTAGTCATTCTATGATGGTTTGTTAAGAGATATGACAAATGAATGAATAGGGTAGTAGAAAGTATAAAATAAAGGCAACTGACCAGCTTGATTATGTGAGAGTGAAAAGACTTTCATGATACTTCCTGGAAATCATGTCACTTGAACAAAGACATAAAGATGCTAAGCGTCAACTCAAAAGGAAGGGGAGCAGTGGGCATTCCAGTAAAGGAAATTCAAGAGAACAAAGGCCCAGAGGTAATTAAAATGATAGGATTTTAAATGCTTAAAAAATGAATGGGCTTCCCAGGTGGAGCTAGAGGTCAAAAACCCACCCGCCAATGCAGGAGACATAAGTGATTTGGGTTTGATCCCCGGGTTGGTAAAATCCTCTGGAGGAGGGCATGACAACCCACTCTAGTATCCTTGCCTGGAAAATCCCACGAATAGACGAGCCAGGTGGGCTACAGTCCATAGGGTTGCAGAGAGCTGGACACAACTGAAGTGACTTAGCACGCATGTGAAGGGTGAACAGTTAGGAATTAACCTGGAAGGGTAGACAGAGCAAATGCCCAACGATTTCAATTTTATCCTATAGGTCAGAACTCTCCCCAGCTTGTGCTGAGATTCACTGGTGAGCTGTGACTGGATTACACCTGTGATCTTTTCAGCCTCCAGGTGATGAGAGAAACCCAAGTTAGCCAGATCCCAGCATATATCACCTCAGACCTTGAACTGCTGTGCCCATTTTCTCACAATACTCTATAATAAATGATCATTTCCATAAGGTCATGACGTGAAAAAGTCAGGGACTCTCTCTTGCCATTTCCTTCTCCAATGCATGAAAGTGAAAAGTGAAAGTGAAGTCATTCAGTCATGTCCAACTCTTCGCGACCCCATGGACTGCAGCCTACCAGGCTCCTCTGTCCATGGGATTTTCCAAGCAAGAGTACTGGAGTGGGGTGCCATCGCCTTCTTCCTCCTAGGTAACAGTCGGCTTTAAACAGTTCCTGCCAAGAGCAATTTCTTTAGACCAGACCTGGCTGCTCAGAGAAGTAACTCTCCCCACTAACACAGAACAGAAGGCAAGGGCAGCGGAAGACTGAGGCTGGCTGAGGAGTCAGTCTGTGCCCAAGGCCACAGGGCTGGGAGGCCACACAGTCATCTCTGGGTAATGAAGGAAGCTGGCAGCCAGGATTCTATGGGGAACATTGGAAGGAAGGAAAGCTTCCATGGTAATGCCTCCAATAAAAACTGCATGTTTAATGGGAACTGTAAACAAATGCATCTGCTAAGGGTTAGGAATGTAGGGCCTGAAATAACAAAGAACATCCCAGAACAGATCAGCATGGTACACTCAGAAGAAGCCCACGTATAATCAGGGAGCTCAATAAAAGGTAAAATTCAGAGGAGCCAGGACAGAAACCCACCTCTCTGATCTCTCAAAGAGTTTCTCCAGTTCTCTGGAGGTGAGATACCAAGCACACATCTTACTGTATTTAATTAATGTTAATTAGCAAACATTTTTATAGTATTTACAAGGTTCCAAGAACTGTTCTGCTTTTTACAAATTTATTTATTCCTCATAACAACCCAGTGAGGTGGGGTCAATGGAGTCTCTAGTTAGTCTGATTTTACATCTGAAGAAACTGCGGCTTAGAGAGGTTAATAAAAGTTCCAAGATCACACTGCTATAAAGCGTTAAGAGTTAAGATTCTACTCGCCGTTTGTTTGGCTTCAGGGTTCTGTGACCTTAACAACTATGCTATCCTGTCTCATAGAACTCTACTGGACATAACTTGTGACTATAATTGAAGACACCATAACATAACATTATAAATAGTATGTAATTTCACATATAATGTTGAAGAGAACAAAGTCTGGAGAGCTTTCATTTCCTGGTGTCGATGCCCTCTTTTTGCTCCTCAAAATCCATTTCCACACAGTAATAGAGAAAGCTTCCTCAAGTAATAATGATAATACAAATCATGCATTACCCTAAATGAAATCCTTTAGAGGTTTCCTGTGGCTCTTAAGATAAAATGCAGTTGCTCCCATGGTTTACAAGATAGTATACTCATACCAAGCTAGACCTTCCAGGGTCACAGCCCTCGGCCTCAGAAGATTCCAGTTCACCAGATTCTTTGGTGATTGGCTCCTCATCATTTAGACTGTGCCTCTAAGGTCTTTGCTCAGAGAACTCACCCTAAGATAAATCCTTCCAAACCTTTTGTAATGTCATCTTGTTTGATTGTCTTCAAACTACTTATCATTCTCTGACACAATCTTTTTTAAAAAATTTGTTCACTTTTATAATTATTTATCTCCCATGGAGATAAATAATTCTCCTGTAGAATATTAATACAATAAAGGCAGACACTTTTCATGCTGTTCATTTAGATTTGAGGCATGCCAATACCTAAAGCAGTATGACATTACCCAGACCATCAGTGCCCCATACTTTTTGAACAAATAAATGAATGGATTATCTAAGAGGAAAGATTAGCTAAAAGCTTCCATTCAATCAGTGATAAAATTTTGTTTACCTTCTGAGGGAAAGTTGCTCTAATGGCTAGCATAAAATGGATGATTCATGATATTTTCTAATCTTTAGAGAATTAATGCACAAAACTTTGAAGCCAAATGGAACTGCTTTCAATACTAATGTGTTTAATTATGAACTTTACAAACTTGGGTAAATTATCTAATCTAGTTATGCCACAGTTTTCTCAAATTTAAAATTAGAATATAGTACTACCACATAGCACCATGTGTAAACTAAATATAATCACATATGTAAAACTCTTACCATAGAACCTGGTACTCAATCTATGTTAACTATTAGTATTATCATCATAAAGAAACAAAAGCCAAAACCTCTCTCTTTACATTAAATCAACAGCCAACAAATTCATAGCCAGCACTGAAAATTTCAAAATAAAGAGAGATATTTGTTCGTCATTTATTTATTTGCCTTAAACTTTTTAATCTAATATTTTGTTTAAGATAACAGGAATTGCTACATTGTCATTTATTTGGGGCTTGATTTCAGTTAACTGGATAAAGTGTTTTGCCATGTTTGATACCTTTTCTGAAAATATGGGAATAAAAATAAGCGCTCAACTTCAAATAATGAGAATTAGAATTCCCAGGTGGCACTAGTGGTAAAGAACCCACCTGCCAATGCAGGAGACTTAAGAGACATGGCTTTGATCCCTGGGTCGGGAAGATCCTCTGGAGGAGGGCATGGCAATTCACTCCAGCGTTCTTGTCTGGAGACTCCCATGGACCGAGAAGCCTGGAGTACTACAGTCTATGGAGTGCTACAGTTCCACACGCAAAGAGTTCACGACGGAAGTGCCTTAGCACACACAGCACAGGTTATAATTTGGGAAACAATGTTAGAATGAGGACAAACATGGATTTAATTTTTTAAATTTTTTTTTTTCAATTTAATTACATCTCTAAGAGTAAATACATAAAAATTAGTCAACATTTTATTTTGGCCAAAACTGTAAAATCCATCCTATTAAAATATTCAACATGTTTTTGTTTAACATATTTAACACATAGCAACATGCAATTATAAAAATTCATATGCAAAACATAATAGTAATGTCACTCTAATTTCAGTCGAATGGCAACTGTATATGTAGCATGGTTTTGGTGAAATTGCAGTTATATAAATGGGGTACAAACTTAGTTTCCCCCATCTAAGTCCAGTATTTAGCTATTTTGATAATAAGATACATAAATAGGCATCCTTCAGAAAGCTTAGAAATTATGTTTTTATTGGTCAGTAGCCAGTAGTCTTGGTGATCATTTCTACTTTGTGTTACCAAATGCTTGTATTCTTCCCCAATCCCATAAACCCCTCATTGAACAGGTGTCCAATTATATTATTAAGGACAGAATTTTGTCTGAAAATTTTCACTACTCCCTCTTTCAGTGAAAGTGAATGTCACTCAGTTGTGTCCGACTCTTTGTGATCCCATGGACTATACAGTCCATGGAATTCTCCAGGCCAGAATACTGGAGTGGGTAGCCTTTCCCTTCTTCAAGGGATCTTCCCAACCTAGGGATCGAACCCAGGTTCTATGCAAATCCACATTGCAGGGGGATTCTATACCAGCTGAGCCACAAGGGAAGCCCAAGAATGCTGGAGTGGATAGCCTTTCCCTTCTCCAAGGGATATTCCCCACACAGGAAGTCAAATCCAGGTCTCCCACATTGCAGGCAGAATCTTTACCAGCTGAGCCACAGCTAGGACTCAATTGCCACCCCTCCTCCCTCCACCCTCATTCCAGAAAAAAATTCAAACAGTTCTTAGCTAATTTCCCCAAACTAGAAGATTGCAAGAAGAAAATCTCAGAATGTTGAGCTTCAAATACATACTGGCTGACTGACAGATTTGCCAGATATTTTTAAAATAAATGAATGCTGGAAACTTTTTCAGTAGAGGCAAGAACAATAAATGTGAATCTTGTGAGACCACACTTAGGAAATTCATCAAAACAAAATATCCAGGTCAGATCCAAAGGTCAGAGAAGGCAATGGCAACCCACTCCAGTACTCTTGCCTGGAAAATCCCATGGACCGAGGAGCCTGATAGGCTGCAGTCCATGGGGTTGCGAAAAATCGGACAGGACTGAGTGATTTCACTTTCAGGCATTGGAGAAGGAAATAGCAACCCACTCCAGTGTTCTTGCCTGGAGAATCCCAGGGACAGTGAAGCCTGGTGGGCTGTCGTCTACGGGGTCGCACAGAGTCCTATACGACTGAAGCGACTTAGCAGCAGCAGCAGCAGCAGACCCAAAGACCCCGGTTTCACTAGAATCACAAAGGGCAGTCTAGTTAGTCTGGTGGCTTTCTCTGTGAGAATACATACTGTCTGTATTTCTATAATTATTTCCAAGTAGAAAATTTTTAGAGTAATTTGAGATTTCAAAACTGAAATGGCTAGAGTGAACTTCACACTCGCCCTGCTCCCTGGGTTATTAATCTACCTTAGGAAATCTTGATATCAAGAGTGAGTAGACTAGCCCTGTGTCTGTAGCACATGGTCCCTCTAGTAGGCACCATAGCTAATGAACACAAGGGGTCACCAGCCATTTTCAACACTTTATACCTGAGGGACCTTATCTTCACTTGGTTGCTTGGCTGCGGGAGGCTCCATCATAAAATGAATTGCTCTTCATGGGCAGTCTTCCCACATGGTCATCTTTCTAAGTTAAAAATCCCCAAACAAAAAATGTTCTTGAAAAGAGCCTATTTTTGATTTTTCCTAGAAAAGAAGCAAACTCGAAAGGAAAAAACAAAAAAAGTGAAGCAAATTAGTCTGGAAGATTACAGTTATCAAACCAGCTATGAAGAATCCCAATTATAAAACCCGCTTTCCGGCGCCTTCTGGACTTTCCTTACTGGCGGCTCTGCAGAGCTTAATAACGCTATAAAAGCATCTAGATTTTCTTTCATTGATCAGATGGCCCTCTTTTCCTTTCCAGTTTTCCTCTGATTAGAAGTGAATGTGGAAAAGAAGGTTTGTGGAGGCAGCCCGGGAAGGGAAAAAAATATTTAAAAGGCCCAAGCAAACAAACTGTTAAACTGTAAGCAACGATATACAACACTGCTCTCTTTACATGAGGCTTGGGAGGAATTTTACTGAACTGTCTGTGAAAGAGCTATGTAAAGCTAGGGGATTGAGGGAGTTGAAGTGAGAACGCACAAAATTGTAAGGCTTCCCAGAGTGGTCGAGTTCGGCTCCGTCCCCCAAGGCGCCTCCCCTCCCCCTCCCCTTCCTCCTCTAATGAGAACGCATTAAGCCTTTCTCAATGCCCTCATGTGCTCTTACACGGCAGAATCCTTGCATTGCAATGCACAATGCAGTCCAAGGATTTCTAACATTATAAAGAGAGAGAAAATGCTTTCTAGACAGCTCATCCAACCCTTCCCCAGCGCTCAGCAGGGATTTAAGTGTGTCTACTTCGACTGAAAGTAAATGCATATTTTTGCCCCCAACTAAAAGGGACTTTTTCCCCTGTTTCCTGCTCACAAAGGCATCTGTATATTCTCTCTGCATCTTACTCTTACACTGTGGACATTGTCAGAATTTGGAATTGTAGACCACACACACATAGTTTATGCTCTCAGTTTATAATACCTTCACATTTTATTTCCTCACACACATTGCCCATTATTTTTAAGCTCTTCGTGGAGATAAAGGAAATATGTAACCCAGCTAGGAAGGCTGGGAGCCCAAATTAATTTCAGGAATAATTCCACCATTTAATTTCTAGTGTCTTTTTACACTTCCTTAACTATGTAGAAATCAAGTATTACATTTTCAAAAAATCGTCCAAAAAGGTTCCATCACCCAGCTTCTTTTGACTGAGGCGAAGATTTCATATAAATAATTAAAATTCAGGTGCGTGTTTCTTCAGGATTTCCAATATTATATAGTATATTCAGTGAATAAAAACCCTGAATTTTTTTCCCATGGGAAAATGCTTTGCAAACACCTGCATTCTGCTGTCATTAAGCCCAAGGATACCTTCTGAGTTACCAAGGAGGCACTATAAATGATGGCCAGCAGGATGAAGCCTCTGGTCTGACTGGGGGGTTAAATGCTGATAGGAAACCAAACCAGCTTCCCAACACCTGCTATTGTGGTTGGCCCCTCCCCTGCTGGGGAGTTTCATCAACATGTATAATAAAAATAAGTGCAACATAATACTAAATAGCAGGATGTGTTACTTATCCTGTAGAGGGGAGGGTACCTAAAGGTTTGTAGTTTTAGCTCTCTGAGGCGCTTCTTCTGTTGTTGTTACTAGCCGTTAACTAGGTAACATCCCCCATTCATCTACTAAAACAAGCTCAGAGGTGCAAGTGGAAGAAATGTAACAGTCCATTTTTAAACTTTCATCAGGACAGAGAGCTAGCAGTATTGGTGGCAGGTGGGATTATATGACAGGGAGCTCTGGAGTGTGGGCTCAGGGTGAAAAATGGAATGTAAACTGTGAACTGACGCCTGGGCAGTGGAACTCCAGTCAGATTCAGGAGATCAGCTATCAATACTTGTACTAACCCTGCCCTGTACTAACAGGAGCTTGTTTCTGAGAGGGACCATACGCCCCTCCCCCTTCAGGCAAAAATGAACAGCTTCATCAGTCTCAGACTGTCTGCCTAGCACAGATCCACAGTCAGTTCAGAAAGAAGCAGTCAAGAAGGATGTCAGACACCTTAAAGACGGAGCTGCTGGATGAATGACTTGCTATCTGTTGTTTTGTTGTCTTTTTGCGTTTTGCCAATTATTTTTTGGTCTCTGTCCCCCAGGTATAATTTCTGTCTAATATAATTTATTCAAGTCATCTAATATTTTTTGACTGACATCTAGGTACAAGGAAGTTAAGAAATGTGCTGACAACTGGGAAAGATGGGTGATATTATATTCAAGGTCTCCTTGCCATATGTTGCACAAGGATTTTACCTGGTGCTGTGATAAAGGAGCTTGTTTCCACAGGGTTCTCTAGCATTCTTGATAGATTGCACCCAGTCCTGAGTGTGTCCTTGCTGACTCCAGGCTTATCCCAGGCTCCTTCAGGTTCAAGATTGCCCATTCCTCCTTTTCTAACCAGAAGGCATCTCCCTCAGCTAAAGAGCATCCACAGACCTGACAGTCATTTATTATATAAGTCAGTACAACATACAAAAATGTCCCAAATAAGGGAGGGTTCAGCTGGTAAAGAATCTGCCTGCAATGTGGTAGACCTGGGTTCGATCCCTGGATTGGGAAGATCCTCTGTAGAAGGGAAAGGCTACCCACTCCAGTATTCTGGCCTGGAGAAGTCCATGGACTGTATGGTCCATGGGGTCACAAAGAGTCAGACACTACTGAGCGCCTTCCACTCACTTCCACTACGGAAGACTGACATGATCCAATCTCGGGTCAAAGTCTACCTTGGACTTTTCTCAGATCGATCACCATGTGCCTGCAAACATGACTGATTATACCAAATATCCTGTTTTGTTGTACTGCAATTTACCAGTACTCAAGAGTGAACATAGACACGCACACACACACTGTCCTTTCCTAACAGAAGGAACTTCTAACTTCTACAGAGTTCCATCCCTCTTATTTTGTCAGCTAGCTTAGGTGATCCAGTTCCCTCTGATTTTCTGCATCTGCTTCCTTTAATCTGAGTGTTTTGGTACCATCTCTTCAGACCAGAATAATCTGACTGAGAGGCTCTCAGATTATTCAGCATCCGGTAATTCTTAATCCTGTCATTCCTCTAGTTGCTGAGAACTCTGGGTCTGTTCTAACTTTTAGGACCCTTATGATTCCACAAAAAAGCCAAATAGAAAGTTTAACGTTTTTGACTACCTCATTGTGTGATTTAAATATGGATTTTAGGCAGCACCTTGGCCAAGCATTTCTGACAAGGGCATTCACCCTAAGTATATGTTCATTTTAAAAATTTTGTTTGAGATATTTATTTCCCTTGTTTCTTCTTTGCCAAACTTACTGGCTCTCTTTCATTGGTCTGTGCTCAGCTTGAACATATTAGAACATAAAAGTTCACATAGTATCTTCGAGACAGTCCTGAAAAACGAATCTGAATACCTGACATATTGTAGTTAGATAATTGGACAGGCAAAATTCCAGGTATTAATTGGATACTTTAATTATTCCTTATCGGTAAAACAAATCTTAATAGTACAAATATATTTGTTTGTTATAAATAAACAAATCTTAATAAAATAAAACTCAAATTCACCTTTTCCTTATAATTATTGTTATATTTTCAAAGATAGGTCTTATTTGCTTATCCTTACACTGTTTTCCTTTTCCCCAGCCTTTTATGTTTGTCAATGCCAGAGAAAATAAGCGGGATTCAAAAGATGTACTCATTGTTTCTGATTATTGGTAATCATGGGAACTTTTCATAAAACACCTAAAATTTAAATGCAGTCTAGAGGTAGACAATAAGCCTTTGTGTCTGTTGAGGGAAACCTCCTATTTCCCTTTGTTGTCTGAATGTATTTCACCCTTCTGTCAGAGTGTGTCCACTTTAACCTTTCCCTTCTCACTGCTGGCATCTCTCCAGGCTCCAAAATGCCTGTTTGACTCTCCTCTGACACCTTTATCTGATACAGTCACAACACTTCTTTGCATATTGAACAGGCATACCCTACTCATCAGAAAGGTAATTAAAAAAATGTTTAGATTTTTGTGTTCACAGATGTAACAGTATAAAGGCAACTTTTGCTCAATGAGCCCTCCCATCAGAGGCGGGGGAGGGGAGGAATGGTTCTTTTAGTAAGCCAGGTCTTAGGCTTCAGTCTTTAAACTGGAGATACGGATTTGTGATTTTTCCCTCCCCCATGGAAAGAAATCTTTAAATAAAGATGTCTTCGTCTGAATTGACCACCGTTTATAAAAGCAAATCTGGTCGGGGCTCTGCTGCTTATGCTAAGGACCATTCCTCCCCCTTACAACGGCATTTGCACATTTATGGGAGGAATAAAGGGAAAGATGCAGGATACATGTGAAGGAGCCTCCTCTCTGCCATCCGGAGAAAGAAGAACTAAAAGGATTATAAAAGTTCAGATTAAAATGATATAAAATCTAGCATTTGGCTCCAACACCAGTGCCTTGGTCCTCTGAAGCTAATCTGTATGCACTCTGTGACCTCCTCGCAGCGAACCCTGCTAAATATATTATTCCCACGGGGGCTTTCACTGCTGCTTGGTGTCAGAAATCAATATGTATGAGGCGCGTGGATGGGAATTTCTAATAGATCTGCCTGGCCCTGTGCTGCTTTTCAATATCTGCCTTGGACTATTAGTGCCGGCTCGGTGCCTGTGAAATAACCGAGATAATCTTTTAAGGTGCACTGTTAAGGTGGAACCTAAATGTTGCTGTTTCAATTAAAACAAAAATTATATTCATAAATCAGTCAGGTCCATGTAACCTTGTATAGTCACTCCAGACGGCTGATTAGAAATGAGATGAAATTTAAAGCTTTAAGGAGTAAAATGTTATTTTTACCTTTTACTTAAAGAGTCATAGGAAGATATTGAATTTTAAGGCTCATGATGTGTTATTTTGGAGGAGGGGACCCAATTAGAAATTAAATTGGCAACTTCAGAGTTCTATAACCAAATGGTGTTTATTTTATTTGATTCCTATATGTACAAGAGAAAATACTCATAATATATTGAAAGCAAAGTCATTTTCCCCTAGTAGATGAGAGTACCTTTGGAGATGGTCTTTTTTCATATAATTTATTTGCACTACAATTATTGCATGAGTGATTTCCTTTTTTCTTTTCTCTGCTTGATAACTCCATAAATTAATTGTATCACCATCATGCAATTATATCATGTCGTGATTTGTTCTTATATCTGTAAAGATATTTAGAGATAAATATGGACAAGAAAGTGGTTCATTAAATTTCTGTGTTACTCACCCTCATTGATGAATATGTTGCTTCTTGGGCAGCCCAGTGCAAAGAGGCTTAGGTTAGAGTTGCTTGCAGGGGACAAGGAGCCTGCCTCCTGACTCTGGGTTGTTTCCTCTTTGTTTTCAGGTTAGCGCTCAGAGCTTCAGGGCACGGAGGTGCAGGGCCCAGAAACAACTAAGGTTCTCTATCATTACCAGTGGTGGGATTATCATGATTAACATGAATGAGGAAAAGGGAGGTGGCCAGTAACCACACATATATTCATCTGGCTTTTCACACCGCCAGGCCAGGGTCAGATCCTTGAGAGGAGTGACATCAAGAGAGGGCTCACCTGAGACCATCATTTGGGGCCACCTTCACCTCTGCTGCCATGGGAGGCTGTCAACCTACCAAAGGTTGAGGAACTGGCATATAACTCCAGTTTTTCTTTTTCTTTTTTTTTCTTTTCTGCTTTCCCTGCACACTTCACTTAGCACAGCACAATCCACCTGACAACCTCTGAAACCACTCTATGACTGCTTATCAGGCCTACCCTGGATGCTGTATGAGGCTGTAGCATAAGATCAGGGAGATGGGGCTGGATGCTGGAAGATAAAAAGGAAGCATATGGCTGGTAACCTTCAGGTCATTAGGGATCTGCCTTCAAAACTACCCCAAGCTCCTTAGGATTTATTTAGAGTGATATTGATTCAATTGTTTGGGGATAAAAAAAAGAGAGAGAGAGATGTACTCTTTTAAGGAAATACTCTTTTTTCTATTTATTTACTAAATTTTAAAATAAAATTCGGAGAAGGCAATGGCACCCCACTCCAGTACTCTTGCCTGGAAAATCCCATGGATGGAGGAACAGGAACTAAACTTCTCACACTCCTCAGCACAAGTTTCCTAGATAACAGCAGAAAACTCCCTTTCGAGGCACTTTCTCATGCATGCTTAATTTTGTTTTAGAGATGCTAACCCACAGGTACGTTTTTAACTGATCTGTAACTGCACTTCTGAATTATCACAAGGAAAAAAAAAAAAGTTCAAAGCACAAGACACCAAAGAACTTTCTGAGTTCTTTGTTGAGGAAATGGAATTCCATGTACTAACTTTATTTAAAGTTACCACCAAGAACCCATAAATAAAACGTAAATGTTTATGAAATGCTGCCCCACTAGAGTCATTTCTTTTTTTCTCGACCCTCCAGTGTGGAGAAAACAAGCCAGCTAGCTCAATTTTCAACTGGGTATATAACACAAACAGTTATGATCTAACAGGAGAAATCCCCAGCAGTCTAATCTGTCTACAAATTCCTCCCTCTCCAAATCCCTCCCTCTCTCAACCCTTCAATTAGAGATTTGCAAAAACAAACATTATCTGTGTTTTCTGCATCTCCCAGGGAGGTGTAATGTTGTGAAGTGATGGCTATAATCTTTCAGCAATAGTAGGGGGAATTATGATGGCATTTTATTAATGAGGAATTTTAACAAATTTTTTACCCCAAAAAGGTAGGGAGGAGGAAAGCAACACCTAGGCAGTAGTGTTAAGCCCTGTGCTTCTAAATTGGCTGAATAAAAGTAACCGTTTTTAAGAAAATTGACTAAAAGTCAAGGTTAAAAGGATAATTTTTGAAGGTGACTTTTTATCAATACATTGTCTTCTAAGCCTTAACCAAGTAAAACGCATGGTAAAACAAACAATAGCAATGACAAAATGTGTAGTAAAAATGAGCATAGGCATATGAATGTCTACGACAAAAAGAAAAAATGGTAATATTTTTGTTTATTATTCTTACACCCATAGTTGGAAAAAATATGCTGTGATAAATTTTTATCATCTTTTTGGCATTTCTTTTTTGATAGTATCACTACAATTGTATCTAACATGAAATACTTAAAGAATAATACTCCACAGCATTCTTATCTTCATTAAATATCAACTGCTTCTACAATGGCTAAAACAGTATGAGAAATAACTATTGGAATTTCTCATGAATTTGTCTATCTAGCCAAGAAAACTGAGAATGTTACCTTTGTTAATAGATTCTCCAACATAGTAGTTAAAATAATCAAATCTTTATTTTGTAATCAACATCACTGATGTAAATTTCACCATCCAGCCAAATAAAGTTAATATGTATTCAACCATTTCTGCTCCTACCTGGGATTAGAGATAATTCAAAACTGAGCATCAAACCATTATATAGGAAGAGTCTGAGCTTGCATCATAAAAGGGCAGCTTCATATCTTGACATTTTGTGCAAATCTAAAAGAAAAAGGCTTTGTTCCACAAGTTCTGTGCCCTTTCTTCCAAGAGATATCAATATCCTAGACAGAGATTTAAAATGCAATGTTATTTATTTCTGTTTGAGTTAGTCCTCTTCTTTGCTGTTCATTTCTTTTCCCCCATCTCAATATTTTGGCCCATAAGAATACAGTGTTTGACGAAATAAATCACAAATATAAGGAGAAGGAAAGAGTAGAAGAAAGGGAAGTACATGGCAAGTGAGTCGCCTCTCATAGAGAGAGGCATTGAACCCATCACCTCCTTTATACTTCCATGGATCCAACTAGAGAGTATTTACTGGGTGTCTTTACATCTCAGCCAGTGTATGACAGGCTCTACAAACAAAAGGACTATATGATTCAATGCCCACATAGTGCTTATATTCTAATACAGGAGAATAACCTAGACAATATTTAAAGTATTACATAGGAAGTTCGGTGTGTTCTCTAGTTCTGTAAAGTCTGGTTTTCAGTCTTTTCACTCACCACAATCTTGCTCTGACACATCAATCAGGTAATGTCTAATCAGAAAAAAAAAAAAAAAAGACGCCATTCAAGGTGTTTCCAGGAGGGGGGAATTTAATGTCAAGAACTCCTTACCAGGGAGTTAGAAAGAGCTATTGGAACTAAAAGAAGAAAGGGCTGGTGATACACTACAGAGAAGAGCATTACCCAGAGACCAGGCTGAGGCCAGGAGCCCAGGCACTACCACTCTGGCACTGTTGGAACAACATCACATTTGAAGAAGGAGACCCAGGAGCATAAGCTTGCGCTAATCCCTCTGGAGGTGTTGCTGTTTCTGCGCTTAGAAAAGCATTACCTAAGCAGAAGCTTGTCTTCCTGCCACTGGCTACTGCAGGAAGCATCTCCTGCAGCTGGGACTGGGACTGGCTTCTCTTTTCCTTTTGTCTTGCAAACTCCTACTAATGCCTCCCATTGGCCGAACCAAAGGAAAAGCCAGCTGACTAGGGAGTCTAGAAAAGTAGTTGGTATACAAAGAAGAACAATAAAGGCTGGAAACAGAGCTGAAAGACAAAAGGTGCACAAGTAGCTTTTCAAACAGCACTTGTTGAATGAACAAAGGAGGTACATAAAATGTACAAATGTAGTAGGTAGAGAAAGGATTGGCAACCCAGACTAGAATCCTGCTTAACTCTGGCAATTTCCTGATGTTCTGGGCAGCAAAACCAATACTTTTCCCAATAAAATTGGAAGTAGAAGTACTGTACACAGTAAATGACCAAAGCAGGCATGTAAGTATAAGTCCACATGTATTATCATGCAAGTAACAAGTTACTAAAAAGTTGCTGAGAATAAATAAAGCTGCTTTGGTAAATGAAAGCTTTTCATATTAGGGATTCTGGATGATACTTGCAAGTCAGGATTGGTAAAATTACAATTGAGTCTGAAGCGATTTCCTGAAATACTTACTTATGCAGGAGGCTAAATTTTCAAGGAACATTTTAAAATTTCTGTTCTAATCAAAATACATTTTGATAGATATTCCCAAAATTATAAGGGCCCATAACAATAAAAGTATTTAACTATAGTAAATCTTAATTTCAATAAAATTCATCATTATATATATATATATATATATATATATATATACACACACACACACATACCAAGTGGCATTTAGTTTATCAGAACTTAATGACTGCATGCAGTAAAAGCTTTGAAATGCAAAGTCTCATAATAGCAGTCAAAAAATTCTATTTATCTACAACATTTAGATATTTTATCTTCCCTTATAAGATTTGATAAGATCTTTCAGTTCAGCTTTGCCCACTTCACTCCTCTGTTAAATATTAAATAATTTCAACATGTCTCCACAGCACACAAGATAATAAATGCCCAGCTGGTCTACAATTCAAGAATTTCTACTGTCTGAAATATAACTAATATTGCAATCCTATCTTTACATTTTATTTACAAGAATCCCCTGCTCTAATTCATTGGTCTCTGGACATTGTTAACATTTGTCTGTCTTTTCACCCTTCATCAAGTCATTCTTTTTATCAAATTGTTCTCATCATTCTACCCCAGAACACCCCCAAGTCTCCACACCTAAATGTACTGTGGTGGCCTTCACTGCAATTTGTCATCCAGTGTGAGTGTGCAAATGTTTTGAAAGATGTTCAAGTGAATTCAAGAGTTCAGTTCAGTTCAGTCGCTCAGTCATGTCCAACTCTTTGCGACCCCATGAATCGCAGCACTCCAGGCCTCCCTGTCCATCACCATCTCCCGGAGTTCACTCAGACTCACAGACTTGAGTCAGTGATGCCGTCCAACCATCTCATCTTCTGTCGTCCCCTTCTCCTCCTGCCCCCAATCCCTCCCAGCATCAGAGTCTTTTCCAATGAGTCAACTCTTCGCATGAGGTGGCCAAAGTACTGGAGCTTCACCTTTAGCATTTCTTTCTTCCAAAGAAATCCCAGGGTTGATCTCCTTCAGAATGGACTGGTTGGCTCTCCTTGCAGTCCAAGGGACTCTGAAGAGTCTTCTCCAACACCACAGTTCAAAAGGATCAATTCGTCGGAGCTCAGCCTTCTTCACAGTCCAACTCTCACATCCATACATGACCACTGGAAAAACCATAGCCTTGACTATGGTTTTTATGGGTTTAGTCGGCAAAGTAATGTCTCTGCTTTGGAATATGCTATCTAGGTTGGTCATAACTTTTCTTCCAAGGAGCAAGCATCTTTTAATTTCATGGCTGCAGTCACCATCTGCAGTGATTTTGGAGCCCCACAAAAGAAAGTCTGACACTGTTTCCAGTTTCCCCATCTATTTCCCATGAAGTGATGGGACCGGATGCCATGATCTTCATTTTCTGAATGTTGAGCTTTAGGCCAACTTTTTCACTCTCCTCTTTCACTTTCGTCAAAAGGCTTTTTAGTTCCTCTTCACTTTCTGCCATCAGGGTGGTGTCATCTGCGTATCTGAGGTTATTGATTTTTCTTCCGGCAATCTTGATTCCAGCTTGTGTTTCTTCCAGTCCAGCGTACCCTTTATCAAAATTCAAATACAAGCCAACTTAAAAAAAAAAACCACAAGACACACACAAGAAATGACAAACCAATGAGGTCGTGAAGACAAATATGACATATATTTTACTCACAGGAGACTATTAGATAGCTTAGTACTCAGTATTTGAATGAATAAAATTTTAAAATATTATTAACTTCCAGACATCTGAAATTCGTAACTTGTAAATTTCTTTACATAGATAAGGCTGAACCTCTCTCTCCCTCACCATGGACAGACATCAAAAACTAACCGAGGTACTTTTTTTTTTTTTCCAGAACTCAGGATTACTTTCATAATCCTTCTAAACACAGTGCTCTGAGCTGCCAATTTTCATCATCAGAATGAGATAGGAGATAGTTACTTGGTATCTATTATAGACACTCAATTGGTCTTTAGAATATGGTAATTAGTGTTTTCATTTAATATTTAGTGTTAATTTAACATTTTGCCCACCAACTGGACTACAATTCCTGTTGAAGACAGGGACAAAATATATCACCCCAGCCTATGCAGGACTCTACACAAACTAGATAATAAATAAATATTTGCTTAAAATGATGAAATCTCTATAATGCTAAAGAATCTGAAAAAGAATATAGATGTATATATGTATATATATATATAACTGAATCACTTTGTTGTATACCTGAAACATTGTAAATCAACAATACTTCAATCAAAATGAATTAAATCAAATTAAATTTTAGAAAATCTTAAAAATATTAAAAACAATAAAATGGCATAATCCATGCAGAAGTAGAAAGCTATAGTTCCAGGGTATTCTGCTTCTTTGCTACAACATAACCACACCAATGAATGTGCTCAGGAGAGGTTAAAACAATATGGAAAACTTGTTCCCCTTACTGAATATTTGGTTTCTATAGATTGTGTTTGATGAAATTCCTGACACAAATCTCCTGAGGATCGCAGTCAAATACAACCCCGTTCAAAATGGTAAATTCTCCTCTGCCCCTCCTTTTCTACCTCTGAGTTTTTCTGCAATTTGAAATTGTTTTCCATGTGTCTAAAAGGTAACAGAGAAAAACTGTTGCAGAATTCTTTTTGTGTGAAAGTCACACACACACAGTTGTCCATTCTTGCAAATGATGATGTGATCAGCTCTACTTTAAATGTCATATAAAAATAAGCCTTCATCAAATGAAGCTATAACTAAATATTAATATGATCAGTGGGGAAGAGTGATATGAACCTTTACTGCCTTATACTCACAAAAGGCAATGTAGGATTGAGTGTGAGTAATACAAACCCAGTTACATCCAAACAAAACACTTATTTAGTTTTGCAGTTAGAATTTCCCTATTTTTCCAGGAGCCACAAGACATTGGCAGCTGCCCTATGGTTGAAGAACTCTCTTCACATATGGACTGAAAATGTCACAACTCTCTTAAAAAAAAAAATCCCTCTTATCATCTTTCCAGTCTGCCTCTAAATAATACCTGGAGAAAAGGGGTTGACTTACCAAATGTGGAACAGCCTTTTTTTCTTATGTCCTTTCCTTCATAAAAATGAGTTTGATAGCAGTTAAAGTGTCAAGACGAATTCCTCTAGCAAAATCTCATTCATCACGGTGGGCTACTTTATCGTGTCTCCTTGTAGCTAGATAATTCTTTTCTCATTTTGGTTCAGAGAGCTTTATGCATACTACGTCATTAACTCCATGAAGGGCAATGTGAGGTAGTTGAAGACAAGTAACCCATACAAGACCTGGGAACAGGTTGTCAAATGTCAAGTAATACAACAAGCACACAAGTGCCATTTAGACAACTGAGTTCCTAAACAGAATTGTGTGTCATTTTCACTGTTAATGAGTCCATAGTCTTTATAACAATGTGTTATGGACAGTTAAAATTAAAAGAAAGTGGATTACTTATCTAGGAATGATGTTAGCATATGTACTATCCTTCTGAATAATTAATTTCAGCAAAAATAATTTGAATTAACTAGTTGCTCTGGATTTGTTGTTGTTTAGTTGCCCAGTTATGCCCTAATCTTTCGTGATTCCATGGACAGTGGCCCTCCAGGCTCCTCTGTCCATGGGATTCTCCAGGCAAGATGATTACTGGAGTGGGTTGCCATTTCCTTCTTCAGGGGATCTTACTGACCCAGATATGGAACCTGCAACTCTTGCATTGGCAAGTGGATTCTTTATCACCAAGCCTTTGTATGAAATAAATTGAGAGCAGTAGCAACAGATAAATGTTATCCAAACTAGCTGTTTACCTACATTAGTTTGCCAGATAACTCTTCAGTCCCTGGGATGACTTCTGTTGGATAAACCTAAGCTTTTTAGATATATTTTCATTTATAATTAATTTGTATACTTCAGCAAGCCTCTTTGCTCCATTATCGAAGTCAATATTAGGAAATAACTTTCTGTGAATTCAGAAATACTGTATATATATACATACAGCATTATTTTTCTAGTGGTTTGTACATAAAAAATATGGAAATCATTGGAAACATATTTTAAGGAAGAATCACAAACAGACCTCCAAAAAGATATAATAGATGTTTCTGAGCTTACTTTCTCAGGCTATGAACCATATTATTAGAATATTGGCTCTGACACTACTATAAAATGAAGGTAGTGGGCTTTAACCAAATTCCTGCAGCATGTATATTAACCTCCCTGAAGCAAAACCTTTCCTAGATACTCTCTTGTATACGTTTTTCTTTCCATTCTACTGAAATTTTGATTCAAAATAGTCAATCAGATCTGAGTCAGTGAATACCGCAATTGGATTAACAATGAAAGTGTATCAATTGAGTTCTACAATAAATACAACACAGGAATTGGAAATTGAGGAAGGTAATACACCACCGTCATCAAAGAGTCTCATTCTATCTGAGATTATCGTCTATATCTCCACTCCTCAGCCTACCTCTATTTGTCCCTTGTCTCAACAAATATCATCCCCGCTATCTAGCCACTTGTCTCAAGCAAGAAACTAATGACTCCTCTCTCTTCCTCATGGTCCCTCACATACCGAGAAAAGCTCTCTTTTTGTAACGCCTGTTTTATAATCAACGTAATTGACACTTCTCCCATCCAGGCCGCCATTGCCTAGACTAGAATCTGCATTATTACTTATTTTTAAGTTGGCTCTATCCAATCTATTAAAACAGTTGCATATGTTGTCTCAGTTCAGTTCATTTCAGTCTCTCAGTCATGTCTGACTCTTTGAGACCTCACGAACCTGAGCACCCCAGGCCTCCCTGCCCATCACCAACTTCCAGAGTCTACCCAAACCCTTGTCCATTGGGTTGGTGATGCCATCCAACCATTTCATCCTCTGTCGTCCCCTTCTCCTCCTGCCCTCAATCTTTCCCAGAATCAGGGTCTTTTCAAGTGAGTCAGCTCTTTGCATCAGGTGGTCAAAGTATTGGAGTTTCAGCTTCAACATCAGTCCTTCCAATGAACACCCAGGACTGACCTCCTTTAGGATGGACTGGTTGGGTCTCCTTGTAGTCCAAGGGACTCTCAAGAGTCTTCTCCAACACCACAGTTCAAAAGCATCACTTCTTCGGTGCTCAGCTTTCTTTATAGTCCAACTCTCACATCCATACATGACTACTGAAAAAACCATAGCCTTGACTAGATGGACCTTTGTTGGTAAAGTAATGTCTCTGCTTTTTAATATGCTGTCTAGGTTGGTCATAACTTTCCTTCCAAGAAATAAGCATCTTTTAATTCCATGGCTACAATCACCATGTGCAGTGATTTTGGAGCCCAAACAATAAAATCAGCCACTGTTTCCCCATCTATTTGCCATGAAGTGATGGGACCAAATGCCATGATCTTCATTTTCTGAATGTTGAGCTTTAAGCCAATTTTTTCATTCTCCTCTTTCACTTTCATCAAGAGCCTCTCTAGTTCCTCTTCACTTTCTGCCATAAGGGTGGTGTCATCTGCATATCTGAAGTTATTGATATTTCTCCTGGCAATCTAATTCCAGCTTGTGCTTCTTCCAGCCTAGCGTTTCTCATGATGTACTCTGCATAAAAGTTAGATAAGCAGGGTGACAATATACAGCCTTGAAGTACTTCTTTCCTGATTCAGAACTAGTCTGTTGTTCCATGTCCAGTTCTAACTGTTGCTTCCTGACCTGCAAACAAGTTTCTCAAGAGGCAGGTCAGGTGGTCTGCTATTCCATCTCTTTCAGAATTTTCCACTGTTTACTGTGATCCACATTGCCAAAGGCTTTGGTATAGTCAATAAAGCAGAAATAGATGTTTTTCTGCTAAAGTCCAAATATGACATTACTATACTTCAGTTAAGAATTTTTCTGTAGCACTTAATTCTCTTCAGGGTAAAGTCTAAAGACAAAAATATCCTTTATAAACTAGTTCTAGTCTGATTCTCCAACTTTACTGTTTTTAAGTATTACATTCATCCATGGCAGAGGCTGCTATATGTTTATTAAAACACATACTTTTTCATTCTTAAAGACCAAGAATTTATTCCATAAGAGTTACAGTTTTTTTTCTAAAATTATTAAGTTGAAATGGCCAAATCACAGTTGCTTTTTTTTTCCCAAATGTATGCACTCCTGGAATTTCTCCAGGAGAAATTCCACTCCTGGGTATATATTTGGAAAAAAACACAAAAACACTTATTTGAAAAGATTCATGTACCCCAGTGTTCATAGCAGCAGTATGAATAATTGCCAAGATATGGAAGCAACCTAAGTGTCTACCAACAGATGAATGGATAAATGCGTGTTATATATATATCCATATTCATGTGCATATATATATATATATTCCCATACATATATATATACACACAAAGGAATACTTCTCAAAAAATGAAATCTTGCCATTTGCAGCAACATGAATGGACTCAGAGGGCATTATGCTATAAGCCAAACAAAGACAAATATTGTATGATATTATATATGTGTGCAATCTAAAACTACAACACACTAGCAAACGTAACGAAGAAGAAGCAGACACAGAATACATTTGAATCAATTCTAATGAGGTGGATGAAACTGGAGCCAATTATACAGAGTGAAGTAAGCCAGAAAGAAAAACACCCATACAGTATACTAATGCATATATATGGAATTAAGAAAGATGGTAACGATAACCCTGTATGCGAGACAGCAAAAGAGACACAGATGTATAGAACAGTCCTTTGGACTCTGTGAGAGAGGGAGAGGGTGGGATGATTTGGGAGAATGGCATTGAAACATGTATAATATCATATAAGAATGGAATCACCAGTCTAGGTTCGATGCAGGATAGAGGATGCTTGGGGCTGGTGCCCTGGGATGACTCAGAGAGATGGTATGGGGAAGGAGGTGGGAGGGGGGTTCAGGATTGGGAACACGTGTATACCCATGGCATATTTATGTTGATGTATGGCAAAACCAATACAACTGTAAAGTAAAATAAATAAATAAAATAAAATCTGAAATAAAAAAGAAGCAGACACAGACTTAGAGAACAAACTAGTGGGATATACTGTACAACTCTGGGGATTTGGTCAATATTTTGTAATAACTATAAGTGGAAAGTAACATTTAAAAACTGCATAAAAATCACAAAACAAAATGTTTTTAAACAATTGTTTTTCAGCTGTTCTCAGAGCTAGACTACATTTTCCAGTATTCTTTGCTGTCTGTTGCACCCATGTGACAAAAATCTGACCAATGGAATGTGAACAAGAATAATGTTCTCCAGACATGGAGAACAGACTGATGAACAATTGGGCAGAGGGAGGGGAAGAACAGAGGTGGGATGTATGGAGAGAGTAGAGTAACAGGGCAATATACATTACCATACGTAAAATTGATCGCCAATGGGAATTTGCTCTATGACTCAGGAAACCTCTGTAACAACTTAGCGGTGGGGGATGGGGAGGGAACTGGGATGGAGGTTCAAGAGGGAGGAGACATATGTACACCTATGGCTGATTTGTGTTGATGGTTCTGCCAACCATCGACATTTCCTGAGTCATACAGCAAATTCCAACACAATACTGTAAAGCAATTATCCTTCAATTAAAAATAAATAAATTAAGAAAAAAGAATAATGTGTCTCTTCTGAGTTAGACTGGTTAAAACGGGTATATCTTTTCCATGGTGTGTTTTTTGCATCTGCCTGCTATATAAAGAGGACTGTGAGGATTTAGGAAAGGATTGTCCCGGAAGACAAAGGAGGCACGCATTCCTGAATAATGACATGGAGGACGGTCCCTACCCCCGCCCCAGGATTAGAACTTGTGGTTTACTTCTAGTAGCAGTTAGCATCCCCTTCGTTTCTACATGATCCTATGGTCTGATCCCAGCTACCTACTTTTCCTGGAATATTTCAAGTGTTCACTCAGTTCTAGGTTTGACACATGCTGTTAAATATCTAAAATTCTCTGCCCTCCCTTTTCTTTTAATTTCTCTCACTGATGATCACCTGTCAAATTTCAGATAAAACCTCACATCTCCTGAAAACTGTTCTCCCTTCCCCAAAGCCAAATCTGTACTCTTCTAGTGTAGAGATGTCAGAACACCTAGTGACTACATTTTTTAAGCAGGTATTACACACATTGTATTACAATTGCATATTTATCTATCTCACTAGATCTAGCTTGCTACCTTCTCAAAATGCCAGCCTTGATCGCTGCTACAGGTTTAGCAGCTTATACATAGACTAGCTTATAGTAAGCATTTATCTTTGAATCAATACATGGTTATGCTGCTTGTATTCATTCAATTCACAAATATTTATTGATACCATACACTAGACAAAGCGACATAGTAATAAATAAAATAAAGTCCCTGTCCTCATAGAGCTTAGCATCAAGTGAGAGAAAGATACAAATTGTGAAAAAATGAAAGAAGAAAAATGATATAGCAAGTAAAAGAGTACCTGGGGTGGGAGTGATATTTAGGACTATGAATTAGACCTTCCATGAACTTAAAGTCTGAAATCCAATTTTCTCTAATCCTGGGGGCAAATTGCCTCAATCATGATTTGTAGACTGACATCAGCATAACATGGAAGTTTCAGTGATTCATGAACAGGTTTTTCCCAGCTGGTGTGAAGATCATATTCTTCCAAGCTTTCTCACAGCTGACCCCAGCAGGAGGGCACAAGGGACGCACATTGGCCATGGTGCCCACTCACCCCAGGCTCTGGCTCTGAGCTCACTTTGGCCATGTGCTCTATCTTGGAAATAGTACTTATTGCACAGTCTTCCTGGTGGTTTTGCATTTCCCCCTTGTCTCCATAACACAGCAACCTCAGCCTTCTGATAAAATTCCTTTATAAGCCTACTCCACCTATTTTTTGTTGTTGTTAAGTGTAGGTTTCCTGTGTTTACTCTAGTAATTCTCCATGTATAAGAAACTTAACATCTCTTTTAAACTGTGTTAGTATTTTTATTAGGATTGCTTTGCGGTTTGTTAGTACATTAATTACAAACTTTCAAAGAGTTTCAAAGTTTCACGAAACCATAAACGTTTCAAGTGAACAACCCCAAACCTGTCCTCTTATATGCCCTGCTGCTGCTGCTGCTGCAGCTGCTGCTAAGTCGCTTCTGTCTTGTCCCTGCTCAGTTCAGTTCAGTCGCTCAGTCGTGTCTGACTCTTTGTGACCCCATGAATCGCAGCACGCCAGGCCTCCCTGTCCATCACCAACTCTCGGAGTTCACTCAGACTCACGTCCATCGAGTCTGTGATGCCATCCAGCCATCTCATCCTCTGTCGTCCCCTTCTCCTCCTGCCCCCAATCCCTCCCAGCATCAGAGTCTTTTCCAATGAGTCAACTCTTCGCATGAGGTGGCCAAATTATTGGAGTTTCAGCTTTAGCATCATTCCTTCCAAAGAATTCCCAGGGCTGATCTCCTTCAGAATGCTACTCTTCTGTAAATGTTGTGGAGCACAAGAATTTTCAGAAACCTGTATACTGTATTATAGCAGAAATTCTTCCAGCTTGCCTGATCTTCCTCTACCTTCTTAAATTGTTTCAATGGAGTTTCCTCCGGAAAATTAATAGATGCTTTGCTCCTCCTGCCAAACACCCAACATTGGGCATGTCATTCCGTTCCATATGTGTACAATGGGCATGTCATTCCGTTCCATATGTGTACAATAAACCTGTCCAGATCTACTCATCTAACTGTGAACTTGGCCTTTCCACCCCACTTGGTGAGAGTTTTCTGTACAAGGCATTTCAAACTGTATATACTGTCACTAACAGAAATGAAAAGTGGAGAAGACAATTCAGCTTATCATCTCGCAGTGACAGAGCTCTGTGCCTGGTTCCTTTGTCACACTGGGTAATGCCACGATATCAGCAGCCAGCCACACAGGAAATCTTGGAGTAATTGTCAACTCATCACTCTCCTTTGTTCTATAGATCTGTTTTCTTCAACTCTTGCTGTAATTATACTTCCCAAATATGGCCCTTCTTCACTATATTTTTTTTTGCTTTATCCTTGTCTTAAATGTTTCCTATTAAAATACTCTGATCATCAGACTTTGTGTGTCCAGTTACAGAGTAACTGGGAAGAATGAATGAGTTCTAGGGCCAGATAAACCTTCATCAAAAATTCACTTTGTGGGACTGTGAGGGCAGATTATTCAACCTTGTCTAGATCACTATTTTCTTATAAGCAAAATGTGAATAATAATGCTTATTGTGCATAGTTGTTATGAAATTTGAATAACGATGTATAAAATGCATATGTCTGAAACTCTAAATAATTAAATGAAAAACAAAGTATTTGCCCCAAACTTAGAGGATTAATATTATTTAAAAATGTTTTATAAGATATTAAGAAATAAACTGAAAGTAGAAAAATAGACAAAAGACATAAATTGATACCCAACAAACTAAATATGAGACTAAAATGAGAGAAAGATTTTAGTCATACTAGTAACCAGACAAATGCCCATTAAAATATCCATAAGATCCTATTTTATCAAAAACTTAGTGAATAATACAATAATAAAACCCAATACTGAGATGAAGCTGTATTAAGCAGAGACACTAACTTAAGAGTTTAATTGGTATATACTGTCCTAAAATCATTTTGCCAAATTCATGAGAGCTTTTGCTTTCTTAAAATTTTGACTTACTGAAAAGTAAATATCTTTCCAGAAAGCTCATACCATTGTCATTTTCAGAATTCTCCTTTCCTAGGAGAAAATATTTACAAAAAATAGGATAATCTTGTCAAGAAATTATGATATATGAGATCATATGGCTAACATAATTCCTGAGCTACAGCTCTTTGAAATTCAGGGCATTTTAAACAGACACTTAGCATACCTTGGTCCCACCTTATGTGATAGGTTTACTATGTACAAATCAATTAGAATCTAACGGTGAAATGTTCATACATTTTAATGCATGAAACAAACTCTCTTTGTTTAGCAGATAATCAAGAGAATACTGTTCAAATATGTACTTTAAGCTAGGTAACCAGATGTCTAGCCAAAGGAAAAAAAGTGTCCCTTATGTCTATCCTTATACATTTTTTGCTGCAATATTCTCAAACTTATAACATCCAGATTATTTATTATTCTCTTACTTTTTTCTATAATTTCTCACTCAGTAATTTTTAAAATCTAAGATAATTATTTTTTAACCCATGTCATCCTCTAGGATACCTTTTTCCACCATTCACCAATTTTATTGATTGATTAGCCTTATTTTTGCTACCCATGATCCCCTCATATTCTCTCTCCTTAACTATGTTAGGTTCTGTGTTATAATCAGTATAATCACTACAATACATAAACACAACTGCTTTGTCCTGCTATCTCTTCAGAGTTCTTTCTTGCTAAATCTAACTCTGTTTACATGAGATTACATTCCTCTGGTGAACATGGATGGAGGAAAACTGACAGGTTTTACTTTTAGTTGATGACCACAAACTTCAAGTGAGCTCTGCCTCCCCGCCCAGCTTGATAAACCTACTGCTTTTCTCCAGTCAACTGATAGCATGCTTCCCTTGTAGCTCAGTCGGTAAAGAATCTGCCTGCAGTGCAGGAAACCCGGGGTTCCGATCCCTGGGTTGGGAAGATCCCCTGGAGAAGGAAATGGCAACCCACTCCAGTATCCTTGCCTGGAAAATCCCATGGACTGAGGACAGAGGAGCCTGGTGGGCTGCAGTCCATGAGGTCACAAAGAGTCGGGCACGACTGAGTGACTAACACTTAATCAAGTGCCATTGCTGTGCTCTCAAACTTATCTGTATCTCCCCTCCTTTTTCTTCTTATCCCCAACACTTCCTCACTCACTGACTCTCAGGTTGACTTTGTTTACTATTTCACTGAGGGAACAGAAGAAATTCACAATTTGTAAAAGAGGTTCCTCATCCTCGCCCTACCAAATAAATCTGCATCTAATTTGATGATGGAGGCATTCTGTCAGATTCATTTCTTTTCAACTGCAGAGGGAAGGAGGCCCACATGATGAGTCTCCTTTGATTCAACCTGTTTCTTTAAAGCTGACTTGTAAGGCTTCAGCAAAATACCCAGAAATTGGCACTAGGATGTGTATAAAGACTTTTCTGATGAACTCTTTTCCTTTAGTAAATCATGACTCCATCCTGTGAAAGTCAGCTATAAATGATTACATCATGGAATAATAAGAGTATTCTGGTTTATGGGTCATGTTGCATAATGCAGAGCATTAGCGTTAATCTAAGTGCTCTTATCTTTGCATTTACCTTCGCAAGGCACTTCCAATTCATGGCCTTAGATTATGATTCAGGAAACTAATATGGAAGTAAGCGGAAAGCACAAACCTGGTACAAATGCCTTCTTCTGCTTCCAAATTAGTTTCAAGATCTATCTCCCTTGTAATGCTGAATTGTAAGTGAAAACTGGTGCAGTTCTGAAAGAAGGCTATGCCAGTCTTGAGAGCCCTGGCTCTTTTAATGAAGCTACAGTGTGCCTTACTGTGAGCCAGTGAGGAAATGCTACAAGGACAGTCAGGGTGAGCAGAGAAGGGCTAAAGTAAGTCTAGGTTAAGAAAACAAGAGCATAAAAAAGTCGAACGAGTGAAATTTGAAGTGTACTTTCCAAATATGTAAAATAAAAAAGGTTGCATTCCTCAAATTGAAATGTTTTAAACAATGGTGCGTTATAGAGGATAGGCAAACATTTCTATCACTAGAGCTATTTTTGATGAATCCCAAGCGTCCTTCGTCTATATTTTTTTCCTATTCTTTATTCCTTGCTTTTTGTTCATCAGTGCAGTGCTCAATCGCTCAGTTGTGTCTGACTCTTTTGCCACCCAATGGGCAGTAGCCTGCCAAGCTTCTCAATGGGATTTCACAGGCAAGAATACTAGAGTGGGTTGCCATTTCCTCCTCCAGGGGATCTTCCCAACCCAGGGATTGAACCCACATCTCTTGCATCTCCTGCATTGGCAGGCAGATTCTTCACCACTAGTGCTACCTGGGAAGCCCTGTTTTGTTCCTGTGTGCTAAGTTGCTTCAGTTGTGTCCAACCCTCGACCCATGGACTGTGACCTGCCAGGCACATCTGTCCATGGGATTCTCCAGGCAAGAGTACTGGAGTGGGTTGCCATATCCTTCTCCAGCATTGCTAAAATAAAGCAGTAAGAAGACAATACGATGTACTGAGACAGAGTTAAAAGTTTTAAATTCCAGCCTCATTTTTACCATTGTTTTGTGACTTTAGCTTAACTCTCTAAGCTAGAGTTTCTTCATTTGTGAAATTAGGAAAATAAAATGTCTACAACCTAGCTATATGGTTCAAGTCAAATAAGGTACAGAAGAAATTGACTATTGCAGTGCTTAGAATGCTCTGAATACTCTGTTTCTTTTTTAAATCATCACATAAATTTGGCTGGTACTCTCCTTGCCCTTCTCTTACTAAGAGAAACACCCTTCCTGGTTATCTCCACCACTTCTAAAGTGGCATCTACATCTGTTTTATGGTGATGCTCAAATCTGTATCATTGCCCAAAGTTCTCTTTTGCAGTTCAGTTGCTACATGTGAGTATCCCACAAAAAACTCAATCCCAAAGTGATCTGTCTTTTCTTATTATTTTATCCCCCAAATACATCCATCTTGTGCCCTGCAAGTCTCATGAAATGATACTACCAATCACCAAGCCAGAAACCTGGGTATCATCTTAGAGTTGGCTGTTTTTCCTTCAACTTCATTTCTAATAGGTGGACAAGGTTTATTTGTTTTAGCTTTTTAATCTCTCTTTATATTATTATTGCTTTAATCAGCCTCTTGCCTCTTCTCAGCTTCTTTGCTCTTCCCCATGTCTCCTTCAGATGAGCTTCACTGTCACCAAAATGCTCTAAAGACAAAACTTACTATTCTACTTTTTGAAAAAAAGATATTTAGTTTTGGCTGTGCTGGGTCGTCATCGCTGGATGGGCTTTACTCTAGTTGCAGTGAGCAGGGGGTGCTCTTCTCTCCGTGTGCAGGCTTCTCATTGTGGTGGCTTCTCTTGCTCCAGAGCACAGGCTCTAGGGTGGCCCGGCTTTAGTAGCTGCAGCGCAGCCTCAGTAGTCACGGCTCCTGGGCTCTAGAGCGCAGGCTCAGTAGGCTCAACAATCATGGTTCGTGGGCTTAGCTGCTCTGCAGCACGTGGATCTTCCTGGACCAGGGGTCCAACCCACGTCTCCTGCACTGGCAGATGAATTCTTTACTACTGAGCCACCAGGGAAGCCCTATTTCTCTACATTTTAGCATACAAACTTCTGTGGCTCCCCCACGACATACACAGTTAAGTCCAAATTCCTCACTCTGATATATTAAAGCTTCTCAGATCTTCAGATTTGTCTGAACGTACATGCCCCTTTTCCCCCAGTAACCTCTGGCTATCATGAGTGTGAAGTTGTCTGCACCCAGAATAATGTCCCAGGCTTTCTTGCTTCACCATTTCTGTTCCCTCATCTGACAGTGGCCCTTCTGCCCCAGTTTCAGCCCAATCCATTCATCAAGCCATTAATAACAAGTTCATCACTCCACGCATCACTTGAACATTACTCCAAGAAGCCCTCTCTGCTAGGCTCTTCCTGCATGTAACGAATCACTTTTTCCAGTGTGAATTCACTGTACCTTATATCCGTTTCTATCACATGTTCTATAATTCATAAGTCACTTATGCGTTTACATGATTGCCTCGTTTTTCTACAGTTGCAAGATTCTTAAAGGCAACAGCTATATCTAATTTCTTAATATTCTAAGTCTGTGCCAGTCAGTTTAGAAGACAGATGCCATGCTCAGAGTTTGTAATTTGAGGGCTGTTCAATAAGGAGACTCGTTTCAAGAGGCATAGCAGGAATTGAGGAACTGATCATGGATAAGTCAGAACTTGGAAACTAACAGAGAGGAAAACCCATATGGAAGGATAAGGGAAGGGAGCGATTACAGAACCTGGAGAGGGTCATTATATGGGACCCCAAAATTGTGGCCTTTTCAACAGCGATGCCATCAACCTGAAGCAGACTGCATAGAGAGAAAGAACTAAGATAATAAATATTCCTTCTTCAGCGCCCTCTGTCTCTCCTGCATGTGTGCATGCTCGTTTGCTTCAGTAGTTTCTGATTCTTTCTGGCAACCCCATGGATGGTAGCCCACAAGGCTCCTCTGTCCATGGCATCAGGCAACAGTACCGGGGTGGGTTGCCATGCCCTCTCCAGGAGATCTTCTCAACCTGGGGATCAAACCTGCTTCTCTGGTGTCTCTTGCATCTCCAGGCAGATTCTTTACCCACTGAGCCACCTGGGAAGCCCCTGTCCCTGGCTAGTTAGCGTTTCCCATATTCTGAGCCCAAACCACAAGCCAGAGGGAAATGAAGTCCATTGATGCAGCCTATATGGTTAGCTTTGAAGGGTGGTGTTTGAGGACAGAATACATTGGAACCACAAAGAAAAATACATAATGAGGGGTCTGAAAGGGCTGCCAGATCCTAATTGCATAAAAAGTGTATTTTGAGTGAAAATTCATTGAAGGATTATTCACATAGGTTTGCCTCTTATACAGAATGGACAGTAAAGAGTTACACAAATTCTCTAAAATAGCATTTCTGCCAGCTTTATACAGGATTATGTTGTGCAGCCACTTAGCTGCTTCAGCAGAGAAATGCTTTAAAGGGAAAGAACGGAAAGCATTGGAAAGAAAGGTTTTTGTCATATTTCCTGGGGGAGAAATGTATTCCTGATGGTGTTACCCAGAAGGTGGTCCTTTCTGACAAAACGGTGATGCTTATGGAGGATCGATGGAAAAAGAAAAAATAGGAAGGCCTGCATATACAAATAAGCAAGTAGACATAACAAGACGGATGTCTAAATGAGAATGCCCAAGCACAGGGATAAAGAGAAGTGAGTGGAGAGAAGCAGCAGCAGTATGGCTAGAAAGAAAGGAGAAAATGGAGAAGTAAAGTGAGATAATAAGGATTTACAGCAAGGAAAGCAAGCAGTAGTATCAGCAGGAAAATGAGGTATCTGTGGAAGGAATCGGTAAATCTCCCATGAAACTCATAACAACTGTGAGAGCCTTGGAATAGCATGTCTGCCAGCTTGGAAAGATTGTCCAAGAAATGACAGGCTGCTCAGCAGGATCTGCAAGGACAATGTAGGTTCTTAAGGAAGACAAGGAAATAAGACCAAAAGATGAGATGACCGGGACCCAGGCCCGTCTGTATAGAAATAAATGCTCTCCCAACAATGAGAGACAGCTTTCACTAACTGTACATGTAAAAATTAATTCTTTGCTAAGCTGGTAACTTTTACACTCTGTGTATAAGGAACTACTTTCAAATGGATCATATAGTTAATTAATGTTGGAATCAGGTGGTGTCAAAATAGCCTAACCAGATGTTTTTTTTTCAAATGAGTGACTTCATCAAGGATAGCAAGGAAAAATTGTAGGAGGCCGTGTGACATTATCCTTAAGAATGCGGACTCCACAGACATATGTTTGTGTTAGTTGTTCTTCTACTAGGAAGAGTTACGTTAACTTGGTTTCCATCTTAGTTCCTTTTTATGTAAAATGAGGATAATGTTAGTCCCTCATCAGAGGTTTCCTATGAGGATTAGAAGAGTGCATGCTAAGTCACTTCAGTCATGTCCAACTCTTAGAGACCCTCTGGACTTTGGCCCACAAGGTTCCTCTGTCCATGGGATTAGAAGAGTTAAGACATTTTAAATTTCACATAGTCAATGCATGTTAACACAATGTCTCACATATACTATGTGCTCTAATCCTAAACTACTATTCCTTCTAATGGAGGCTACTTTTTTACTTGATTTGCATGAAGTTGAAAGAAAACGTTAAAAACTGTTATATTTTGAAGAATGCAAAATATTGTACAAATTTATATCATTATAATTACATATAATTATTTATGTAATTATAATTACATATAATTATTTATAAATAATTTATTTATTACATATATTATTTATTTATTATATCATTATTATTACATATATTATTTATTATAATTTATCTGGTATAGGGGACTAGATCTAAAAAGTAGTTTGAAAGCAGCAATTTGTGGCACATCAAAATGCCGCATCTATATTGAATTGTTGCATCATCATCAGTTCTGTTCAGTCGCTCAGTCGTGTCTGACTCTGCAACCCCATGAATCGCAGCACACCAGGCCTCCCTGTCCATCACCAACTTCCGGAGTTCACTCAGACTCATGTCCATCGAGTCCGTGATGCCATCCAGCCATCTCATTCTCGGTCGTCCCCTTCTCCTCCTGCCCCCAACCCCTCCCAGCATCAGGGTCTTTTCCAATGAGTCAACTCTTCAAATGAGGTGGCCAAAGTACTGGAGTTTCAGCTTTAGCATCATTTTTTTAAAAAGAAATCCCAGGCCTAATCTCCTTCAGAATGGACTGGTTGGATCTCCTGGCAGTCCAAGGGACTCTCAAGAGTCTTCTCCAACACCACATACTGCATTATAATATCCCTTGGTATCCTCGGGGACTTGGTTCCAGGACTTGTTGCAGATACCAAACCCCAAGGATATTCAAGTCCCATAGTTGGGCCTCAAGATCCACAGTTCAGCAGGAACAGACTTAACCAACCACAGACTGTGTACTACTGTATATTTATTGAAAAAGAAAAAAAAACCCTCAAGTATAAACGGACCCACAAAATTAAAACTCATGTTGTTCAAGGGTCAACCGTAATTATAGTGATGGATGAATGAAGAATATTATTTTATGAATTAACTGTATGTTAGTCACTAAACTTGGAGAAAGCGATGGCACCCCACTCCAGTACTCTTGCCTGGAAAATCCCATAGACAGAGGAGCCTGGTGGGCTGCAGTCCATGGGGTCACTAAGAGTCGGACACGACTGAGTGACCTCCCTTTCCCTTTCCCTTCCCTAGTCACTAAACTACAATGTCATAAGCTGTCCCAGCTTTTAAATTACAATTTCTATTGAGTTACATGGTTTTAAAAAACAAAATAGAGCATAGCCTCCTGTATTTTTATCATCTAAATCTTAGTTTCAAGGGTTATTTCACTTTACAAGTAAAGCAACAACCTGTGTTTAACACATAGAGGATTTTTCTGACCAAATAGATAAGACTTGTTTTGATTGAAATTGTGTTATAAGTCAGGAATAAAACACATGGAAAAAAATCTTAATGATTAATCACTTTTAGCTAAATAAAAGTCTTTGTAAATGTGACTGATGAATCTAACTGAAAAAATGAACAGGTTTTAAATACCTTGGAGCCAAGAAGACATTGCAACACACTCCACTTTCCCACATCACACTTTCCAACTACTTCCTCCAGCAAATGAAAACTACAGGTAAGCCAAAATCCACCCTTGCACAAAATAATATTTATCATATGGAACTTCTTTGCCATAACTTAAAAATTATGATTTTTGAGTCAAAACATTGAAAAGTTTTTTCTTCATTCTATTTTATCTTGACTGATCGTAGAAAAATGTTCAAAAATATATTTTCATCGGAAGAAAACAATGAAATGGGTTGGTTGTGGTGTACTTACCAGAAGTCATTGAGGCTTTGGTATATCCTGAACAAGTGTACCTTCTTGGTATTTTCCTAGTCCTGGGACCAACACAAATCGGTAAAACAGGAAGAGACTTGAGGTCAGATATTTCAACTATTGTAATCTAGAACTATCTTGATTCTGTATCTAGAATGCCTATAAAATTAAATTCAAAGTCATTCTTCTGTCCCAGCATCCCTGAATAGAAGTCACGGTGCACTCTTCCCCTTCCCATAACAGTGATTAACTAAAGAGGTGACAGTACTTCTGAAATTGGGTGGAAGGAGTGAAGCCAAATAGATATGTGATTTTAAATGACCCCAACCTCAAATTATTCTACTGAGTTTCCTAAGAGTGTGGACCATTCTTCCCACTGTCTCTCTATTGAGAATCTCTGGGCAGAAAACAAGGATCACAGTAATGGTAAATAGGAACTACTTCTAATGAAATATTGCAAAAAACAAACAAACAAACAAACGATATTTAATCTTCATAAACTAAAACATATCAAACACTTTTTAGACACTTTTGAAGGTTTTAAATATATTGCTTCAATTTGAAGTTCATGATAATATTAAAAAGTATGATTTCCAAACAAGTGGGGTACCCAGGCAAGAGAGGGTAAAATATTCCACTAAGTGTAAAGAGCAAGTGATAAGTGATAGAACGAAAACTTACACCTAGGCGGTCTGGCTCCACAGTCCACACTCTAAACCATAATCTTATGTTGCACAGAAAATCTATTTTTGCTAAAATATAAACAAAACTGCTATTTTTTTTTTTTTTTTAACATAAAGGACATAATTTTGTTGCTTTACACCACCATGTTCTTGCTTAGGCTGTCGAGTTTGTCTCTGGACTTTTGCTTTCTTTGCTGTTGTTCATCCTTTAAGACTCAGCTTGGTCACAGTCCCCTTCAAGACTTCCTTGGAGTAAACAAAAGTTATCTGCTCTGTGCTCTAAAGTAAACCCATGACTAATTCCATCAGTTTGTTAATTTATTCCCTCTCTAATAACGTTCTCAGGGCTACCATGAGTCAGATATTGTACTAGGTATGCATGCTTGCTCAGTTGCTAAGTCGTGTCTCACTCTTGTGACCCTATGGACTGTAGCCCGGTAGGTTTCTCTCTGTTCATGGGATTTTTCCAGGCAAGAATACTGGAGTGGGTTGCCATTTCCTCCTCCAGGGGATCTTTCCAACCCAGGGATCCAACCTGCGTCTCCTGCATCAGCAGGCGATTCTTTACCGCTGAGCCACTTGGGATATGTATCATTTAAATTGCTTGTTTCAAGAACCTCTAACTTGGATGGCCAACCCATGAAGTGTCTCATGAAACTAACCTGGAAGAATTCTGGAGGGACCAGAAGGAGAAGGAGAAGGAGACACCAGCCAATCCCTCCTGTCAATCTCCCAGAAACCCTCATGCTGAAATCTGTTTTGACTGAGAGATGCGTGCACTGCCAGAAAGGACCCTGAGTCAGACCAAACGTGGGGCAAGCAAGATGACTGGCCAGAGAGAACCCGGAAACTAACCCCATTACCATAGAACCTGAGACTGCGAGCCATCTGGGCTAACCTGGTGGCTCAGAGGTAAAGAATAGGCCTACAACACAGGAGTCGTAGGAGACAGGGGTTTGATCCCTGGAGGAGGGCATGGCAACCCACTCCAGTATTCTTGCCAGGAGAATCCCATAGTCAGAGGAACCTGGCAGGCTATAGTCTATAGGGTCACAAAGAGTAGGGTACGACTGAAGCAACTTCGCATGGCACAGCACAGCAAGCCTTGTGGTAGAGCAGTTCTGGCTTCTCTCACTCCTCTGCTCTCCGCCCAGTTGCCCTTTCCCAATAAAGTCTTCTGCTTTGTCAGTATGCATTTCTCCTCCAATGATTCATATCCACATGTTAGACAAGAGTCCACTCTCAGGCCCTGGAAGGGGTCCCCCTTCCTGCAACAGTTACATATATGTATCAAACAAGGATCCATAGCAACACACAGGCCTGTTCAAAATACCAAGAAAAGATAGGTAGAGATTCAGAAAGAAATATAGGCCCTTGCATAAAATCTTCTTGTAATTTGTTTAATTGGGTTTCCCTGATGGCTAAGCAGACAAAGAATCCTGCAATGCAGGAGACACTGGAAAGTGGGGTTGGATCTCTGGGTCCAGGAAGATCCCCTGGAGAATGAAATGGCAACCCACTCCCATATTTTTGCCTGAAAAATCCCAAAGGATCTCAAAGAGTCGGATGTGACTGAGCGACTAAGGAAGCAATTTGTTTAATTATTCGGTTGGCCAAACAGTTCCTTCGAGCTTTTCTGCACGACATTAAGGAAAACCCCGAATGAACTTTTTGGCCAACCCACTATGTTCACCATTTTTAACTACCTCTATTTGTCAAGTCCTATGTTAGGTACTAGAGAGAATATAGGTATAAAAAAAATGTATAGAGTTTATTCCCAAGTCACATGTAGTGTAGTGGGGGAAAATAGATTATGTACCAGGCCATTTCAAATGCATGTGGTTTAACGACTGCATTAATAAAGTTAGAAAAAGAAATCACTTTGCACTGGAGTGATGAAAGAGTGCTTCCAAGAAGAGGAGGCACTCAAATTGTGGCTTGAATATATAAAATTCTAATTGGTAGCAAAAAGGAATTTCAGGAACAGAGAAGAGCCTAAACATAAACATTGTAGAGGAATAATATTTTGAGATATTAACTGAGATTTGCCTCTTGTTTTTCCTTTAACTCTTTGTACTGTATTCCTCCTCTCACATTGTGGGAAAGATAGACTACACAAAGAAAAATCTTTTGATTTTCAAAAACTAAAGCTTTTAAACCTTAAAAGGCAAGGCTTTTACACTGAAAGAAGCTAAGCCCTGAACCATTCAAGGTATAATGTTTATGCCACAAACAGGGAATAAAGAACTATACCTCCCTACATGAAGATTGCACAGACTAAGAAAAATGGGAGATAACCCAGGAGGAAGCTAGGGCTCAGATGTTGTTAGAGTCCTGAAAAGGACCCTGTCCTGTGCCCTCCCTTAACTTCGGTAAGCATAATTAAACCGTTAGGATTGAGATACCAAAACTAGGATAGGGCCACGTCAAACCCCAGAATGAGAACAATAAGGGCCAGTCGTGATCAAACGCTGAACAGGATGAGGCATTATTCTGACCAAATCTTGAGTCATAAGGTTCTAACCATTATAGTAACCCCATTTTATAGGCCATACAACTAAGGGCCTCCCTGGTGACTCAGTGGTAAAGAATCAACCTGCCAATGCAGGAGACATAGGAATTGTAGGTTCAATCCCTGAGTTAGGAAGATCCCCTGGAGGAAGAAATGGCAACCCACTCCAGTTTTGTGCCTGGAAAATGCCATGGACAGAGGAGCCTGGTGGGCTACAGTCCATGGGGTGGCAAAGAGTTTGACACAACTGAGCAGGCGCATGTACAACTATGTCACAGAGAGGTTACATAATATATCCAAAGTCATTCCATTAGAAATGGCAGCCTTGGTCTTTGGATCCCCGTCATCTGATTGTAAATAGGGCTCACAATCTTTTTGTGCAATCTAAGGAAGACACATTGTGCTCCCTAAGATTTAGCTTCTAACACCGGCTAGGTTTAGGGATCAACATGAAAAACAAGTTCAGTTATAGAAAAAGAAAATTACTCTTTTTTTTCTTGCATGACTGAACTGTGGGCATAATCATCATAATAATGATAGCTTTTACATGAATGATCCATTTTAAATCCTCCAATGGCTCTCTGAGCATATTATTATCAATTTAAATGTGAAAAAATGAAAGACCACATATATTAACTTGGCCAAGTCATCATAGTTAGTAGGTGGTCCAGCAGTATTTGAACTCAGGCAATCTGACTCCCAAGTCTACGTTCCCAGTCTCTATGCCATCGTTTTTCAGGAAAGCGACTGTGGTGTCCACACAAATGCACTGCTTACATCTCCTCCAACGGGCAACTTGATTGATGCCCCAACATGACCACTGTCCCTTTAGGCCCACCTCTACATTTATTCTAATACTACACCTCCTGCTAGTTGCTCCCACTCACTGACAGACCTGAGGAGGATACATATGGGACTCCTCCACTGGGGATTTTGGCTCAAGGACTCCCGTTGTCCTCACCAAATCTTATGGGAACTGTGTTGCAGTCAGTCATTCTACTTTATTCCCCTTGCTTGCTTCTCTCCTAACACAGCTGTCAAACCTATACCATGATCTGAAGCTTGCCCTCACCTTCTGCTATTTCTTCCTTCGAAATATCTCTTGTATGTTGTCTAACCCTCTTTTGGCATCTGCTTCTCTGTGAACCTCAACTATTGCACGTGGTACTAAGAGTGAACAGAGAAAACAGTGGCAAAGTGGATATTTAATTATATCTCACCAACAATCCACTTTGAGAGAAAGATGGGTCACAGAAATGCCCTGGCGCAAAGCCCAATTGCTAAAGATTTCACTCTGGGTGATGATTTGCCTTTCAGGCATAATGGTTCAGACATTTAAAATAGGGTTGTGTTGGCTGGTTACTGCTATATTGTACAGATATTGACATCCTACAGAGAATGGGGCACTAAGGAGCATTATAAATAGTTAGCATAAGAGCTAAAGGGACTCGTGTGCATGCTCAGTCACTCAGTCTTGTCCAACTTTCTGTGACCCTGTTAATTGTAGCCCACCAGGCTCCTCTGTCCATGGAATTTTCCAGTCAAGAATACCAAAGTGGGTTGCCTATTCCAGTGGATTGTCCCAATCCAGAGATGGAACCCACAACTCTTGCATCTCCTGTGTTAGAAGGTGGACTCTTTACCACTGTGCCAACTGGGAAGCCCAGGGAGATTCTTAGTAAGCTACAAAAAGCCCTTATCTCCTTGAATGAAGAACAGATCAGCTAAGTAGCAGACCAAAGAGCCAATAAGTCACAAGAGTTCCAGAGACTTGAGAATGCTCAGAAGAGGAAGATCTATTACACAAAACGCAGGGGTTTGTTTGGGAAAACCTGAGACCTTAAAATATAAAGGTGGGGACATGCAGACAGTTGCCCCTGAAGCTGTTTGCTCTGCACTGACCCCTCAGAACTTGCACTGACCACTCAGAGGTGGCCTATAGCTTCAATCCTACGGGTTAGAAGATGCTGCAAAAGTTACTATTCTGCATGGCAACTGATATCCGTTAAATCAGTGGTCCCCAAACTTTTTGGCATCAGGGTCCAATTTCATGGAAGAAATTTTTCCCATGGACCTGGGAAGGGGGAATGCTTGGGGATAGTTCAAGCACATCACATTTATTGTGTACTTTATTTCTATTATTATTGTATCAGCTCCCCTTCAGATCATTAGTCATTAGATCCCAGAAGCTGGGGACTCCTGCCTTAAAGGACCAACCTCCATCTCCTTTCCTGGCTTCCAGGACCTGCTGCTGCTGCTGCTGCTGCTAAGTCACTTCAGTCGTGTCCGACTCTGTGTGACCCCATAGACGGCAGCCCATGAGGCTCCCCCGTCCCTGGGATTCTCCAGGCAAGAACACTGGAGTGGGTTGCCATTTCCTTCTCCAATGCATGAAAGTGAAAAGTGAAAGTGAAGTCGCTCAATCGTGTCTGACTCTTAGCAACCCCATGGACTGCGGCCCACCAGGCTCCTCCATCCATGGGATTTTCCAGGCAAGAGTGCTGGAGTGGGGTGCCATTGCCTTCTCCGGGCTTCTAGGACCTGACTAAAGCTAAATCCCAGGAAAACCCAGCTGGTTGTTGTTGGGCTTGATAAGGGAGGACAGAGACTGCATGTGAATGTACTTGTGAGAATTAGCTCACCTGTACCAGCAAGAGCCTGGAAAGTAGCCCAGGGTTTGCATTTAGAAAGTGCTTAATCAAGAGGGTTGGAATATAAGATTAGATAAGGAAAAATTCATTGACTTGGATGAAAGGGGCAATTTCTCCAAATTTAGCTTCCTGATAAAAGCCCTCAGGGAGTGCGCAAATTCACAACTTGATTTATCAGCCTAAGATCTTTTTTGAAAGGGTTCTACATGACAACATGCATGCGACCCAAACTTCAATCCTGCATGCTCCTTCCACACAACTTTTCTGTTCTACAAGTCCTCCCTTCCTTCTCCTAATCCTTCCCAGAATATATTTCTTTCACCTCTAATCCTGTTATATTTTCTGCTTCTAGGTTGTTGTTTAGTCGCTCAGTCGTGTCGCCACCAGGCTCATCTGTCCACGGGGTTTCCCAGACAGGAATATTGATGTGGATTGTTCTATACTGGCACAAGCAGTAAACACACCCAGTCAAAGATTTCATAGAAGCAAAAAGAGGACACGAGGTTGGAAACTAAGGTCTAGATCTGATAACACACCTTAAAATCATATCCCCACCTGCTCGGTGAGGTGTTATAGTGAGATAACTGGTTATTTATAGCAAGTAATTAACATAAACAAAGGTTTCTGGGAGTATCATAATTGGGGATTCAGGGTGAGAAAAAGGGGATTAGGAATCAAACAACTGAAAATCATTTTAACTTTTTAAAAACTTGAGATAATAATGGATATATCCTTTATGTGGGTAGGTGATACAGTTATATTAAAATGACTAAACAAGGGCATCTGACAGAATGTGGTTCACTGGAGAAGGGAATGGCAAACCACTTCAGTATTCTTGCTTTGAGAGCCCCATGAACAGTATGAAAAGGCAAAATGATAGGATACTGAAAGAGGAACTCCCCAGGTCAGTAGGTGCCCAATATGCTACTGGAGATCAGTGGAGAAATAACTCCAGAAAGAATGAAGGGATGGAGTCAAAGCAAAAACAATACCCAGCTGTGGATGTGACCAGTGATAGAAGCAAGGTCCAATGCTGTAAAGAGCAATACTGCATAGGAACCTGGAATGTCAGGTCCATGAATCAAGGCAAATTGGAAGTGGTCAAACAAGAGATGGCAAGAGTGAACGTTGACATTCTAGGAATCAGAGAACTATAATGGACTGGAATGGGTGAATTTAACTCAGATGACCATTACATCTACTACTGCAGGCAGGAATTCCTCAGAAGAAATGGAGTAGCCATCATGGTCAACAAAAGAGTCTGAAATGCAGTACTTGGATGCAATCTCAAAAACGACAGAATGATCTCTGTTCATCTCCAAGGCAAACCATTCATTATCACGGCAATCCAAGTCTATGCCCCAACCAGCAACGCTGAAGAAGCTGAAGTTGAACGGTTCTATGAAGACCTAAAAGACTTTTTAGAACTAACACCCAAAAAAGATGTCCTTTTCATTATAGGGGACTGGAATGCAAAAGTAGGAAGTCAAGAAACACCTGGAGTAACAGGCAAATTTGGCCTTGGAATGTGGAATGAAGCACGGCAAAGTAACAGAGTTTTGCCCAGAAAATGCACTGGTCATGGCAAACACCTTCTTCCAACAACACAAGAGAAGACTCTGCACATGGACATCACCAGATGGTCAACACCGAAATCAGATTGATTATATTCTTTGCAGCCAAAGATGGAGAAGCTCTATACAGTCAGCAAAAACAAGACAGGGAGCTGACTGTGGCTCAGATCATGAACTCCTTATTGCCAAATTCAGACTCAAATTGAAGAAAGTAGGGAAAACCACTAGACCATTCAGGTATGACCTCAATCAAATCCCTTATGATTATACAGTGGAAGTGAGAAATAGATTTAAAGGCCTAGATCTGATAGATACAGTGCTTGATGAACTATGGAATGAGGTTCGTGACATTGTACAGGAGACAGGGATCAAGACTATCCCATGGAAAAGAAATGCAAAAAAGCAAAGTGGCTGTCTGGGGAGGCCTTACAAATAGCTGTGAAAAGAAGAGAAGCGAAAAGCAAAGGAGAAAAGGAAAGAGATAAGCATCTGAATGCAGAGTTCCAAAGAATAGCAAGACGAGATAAGAAGCCTTCTTCAGCAATCAATGCAAAGAAATAGAGGAAAAGAACAGAATGGGAAAGACTAGAGATCTCTTCAAGAAAATTAGAGATACCAAGGGAACATTTCATGCAAAGATGGGCTCGATAAAGGACAGAAATGGTATGGACCTAACAGAAGCAAGCAGAAGATATTAAGAAGAGGCGGCAAGATTACACAGAAGAACTGTACAAAAAAGATCTTCATGACCCGGATAATCGCAATGGTGTGATCACTCATCTAGAGCCAGACATCCTGGAATGTGAAGTCAAGTGGGCCTTAGAAAGCATCACTATGAACAAAGCTAGTGGAGGTGATGGAATTCCAGTTGAGCTGTTTCAAATCCTGAAAGATTATGCTGTGAAAGTGCTGCACTCAATACGCCAGAAAGTTTGGAAAACTCAGCAGTGGCCACAGGACTGGAAAAGGTCAGTTTTCACTCCAATCCCAAAGAAAGGCAATGCCAAAGAATGCTCAAACTACTGCACAGTTGAACTCATCTCACATGCTAGTAAAGTAATGCTCAAAATTCTCCAAGTCAGGCTTCAGCAAGATGTGAACCGTGAACTTCCAGATGTTCAAGCTGGTTTTAGAAAAGGCAGAGGAACCAGAGATCAAATTGCCAACATCCGCTGGATCACCGAAAAAGCAAGAGAGTTCCAAAGAAACATCTCTTTCTGCTTTATTGACTATGCCAAAGCCTTTGACTGTGTGGATCACAATAAACTGTGGAAAATTCTGAAAGAGATGGGAATACCAGACCACCTGACCTGCCTCTTGAGAAATCTGTATGGAGGCCAGGAAGCAACAGTTAGAACTGGACATGGAACAACAGATTGGTTCCAAATAGGAAAAGGAGTGTGTCAAAGCTGTATATTGTCACCCTGCTTATTTAACCTCTATGCAGAGTACATCACGAGAAACACTGGACTGGAAGAAGCACAAGCTGGAATCAAGATTGCTGGGAGAAATATCAATAACCTCAGATATGCAGATAACACCACTCTTATGGCAGAAAGTGAAGAGGAACTAAAAAGCCTCTTGATGAAAGTGAAAGAGGAGAGTGAAAAAGTTGGCTTAAAGCTCAACATTCAGAAAATGAAGATCACGGCATCCAGTCCCATCACTTCATGGCAAATAGATGGGGAAACAGTGGAAACAGTGTCAGACTTTATTTTTTTTGGGCTCCAAAATCACTGCAGATGGTGACTGCAGCCATGAAATTAAAAGACGCTTACTCCTTGGAAGAAAAGTTATGACCAACCTAGATAGCATATTCAAAAGCAGAGACATTACTTTGCCGACTAACGTCCATCTAGTCAAGGCAATGGTTTTTCCAGTGGTCATGTATGGATGTGAGAGTTGGACTCTGAAGAAGGCTGAGCGCCAAGAATTGATGCTTTTGAACTGTGGTGTTGGAGAAGACTCTTGAGAGTCCCTTGGACTGCAAGGAGATCCCACCAGTCCATTCTGAAGGAGATCAGCCCTGGAATTTCTTTGGAAGGAATGATGCTAAAGCTGAAACTCCAGTACTTTGGCCACCTCATGTGAATAGTTGACTAATTGGAAAAGACTTTGATGCTGGGAGGGATTGGGGGCAGGAGGAGAAGGGGACGGCAGAAGATGAGATGGCTGGATGGCATCACGGACTCGATGGAGGTGAGTCTGAGTGAACTCCGGGAGTTGGTGATGGACAGGGAGGCCTGACGTGCTGCGATTCATGGGGTCGCAAAGAGTCGGACACGACTGAGCACTGAACTGAACTTAAACAAGGGCAAATAAGAGGAGGTCAGCAATTCTCTTTTTCAGCTTGCCTTGTAGAAGTCTCCAGAACTCCAAGGCCCAGTTAGGAAGTCTTCATTTACCATGAGCAGAGCTTTGGTGAAGTAAGAGAGGGACCAGGCATTCACGGAAGTTAAGAAAGTGTTACCTGATCAAATATGAAAGGTTAATACATTTACAAATGAATTAGTTCATTAAAAAATGAAACACCACAGTGCTGCTGTCCGATAAAAAGTCATTAACTAATAATTAAGAAGGACCTATTTGTCATTGGATGAAAGAGCGCTTCCATGGCTGAAGGCAGGGTCAGAGAAGAGACCTCAACAGTGCAGGCTTCTTTCAAAGTTGCGTTTGTTTGGTGATTGCTTTTCAGTTATGTCCATTGCTTTACATATGTTTTTGCTTCCAAAATAATACAAATATGGAAGAATATCAATCATTCCTTTAAAAAAGCAATATAAATGAAAATTAATGTCATGCTGCCACAGACATTGAATATATATGATGCTTATTAAAATGTGTTTGTTTGGAATCTACTTTAAAGGGCTTCCCTGATAGCTCAGCTGGTAAAGAATTCATCTGCAATGCAGGAGACCTGGCTTTGATCCCTGAGTTGGGAAGATCCCCTGGAGAAGGGAAAGGCTATGCACTCCAGTATTCTGGCTTAGAGAATCCCCATGGACAGAGGAGCCTGGTGGGCTACAGTCCATGGGGTCACAAAGAGTCAGGCACGACTGAAGTAACTTAACATAACATTATTTGTATACTTGTTTCAGTAGAAGGGCTTTCCAGGTGGTGCAAGTGGTAAAGAACCTCCCTGGCAATGCAGGAGACTGAAGGGAGGTGGGTCTGATCCCTGGGTCAGGAGGAGCCCCTGGAGGAGGCATGGCAACCCACTCTGGTATTCTTGCCTAGAGAAGCCCGTGGGCATGGGAGCCTGGAGGCTACTGTCCATGGCTTTGCACAGTCACACATGACTGAAGTCTTAGCACACATGCATGTTTCAGTGGAAGCTTTTGAGAAATATATAATATTCATGTGTTATTTAAGTTTGTGAGCTATTTGTGATATTAATGCTGAAGAGTTGTCATTTTAGGAATGAACAGAGTATTGGATCCACTTAGGTGACCTCCTTATCCTGAAGAAAAGACACGCAAATAAATAACATTTACTTTTGTGAGATGTTACAGAAAAAGTAGCAGTAATTATATTTGAATTATCTAATATCAAATTACATAAGAATTCTTTATGTCAACTGTCATTTAGGCTTTTACATTGAATTTACAGTGAATTTATCAATATTATCAATGTTGTAAACATAAATGCTTTGTTCTTAGGATGACAATCATCTCTTTTTAAAAAAAAATCTAGTGTTAATATGTATGTGTATAAATTCTATTAATGACTCAGGAATGACAAATAAGTTGAAAATTCATAAATATGGATAGAGAGTCATTATTAAGTCTAACCATTTATTATAAATTAGGTATTCCATATAGACTGAAACCATTCATTGTCATAAATAAATGAAAGCATAATTACATTTCTGATAAGCATATTTAAATATCATACTTAGATTTCACAGCAGTGTCCCTGGATCAAACTTTTCATGTTGATATCTGTAGTAAAGGTCTATTTTAATAAAAAAAAAAGTTGCCTTTAACTATTCAAATATAATGAGAATCTTAATTCAGGAGTTTACAAATTATTCTTTCTTAGCATTACCTATTTTAGGTGTTTTATTTTTATACAAATGTATTTTAATCTGATTTGGCTTCTCAAGATCTTGTACTCATCCCTGAATCACTGGTCTATACATTTTTTGATCAAAATGGGTTCCCTCCTCCTCTTCAATGTGAAGGATGTGAAATCAATCCACCTGAACTACAGGGACAGAGAGAAAAGGGTGGTCTCTCTCATGTTGGCCACAGAAAGAGTATGGATTCAATTACTTACTGCCTTGTTTCTCCAACAGTATAACAGGCTCCACTTCTTCCTTGTTTAGTAAGAGATTTAAGTGCTGGCAACGATGAGAGTGTCCATTTCCCCATGCAGTGATTTCCCCATGCAGTGGAGAGTGTCCATCTCCCCATGCAGTGGAGAGTGTCCATTTCCCCATGCAGTGGAGAATGACTGCACTTACCTGCACTGCATCCACTCCCCCTTATTACGGTTTGACTCTGCTTTTCCTCCGACACTGATTCTCCCCTCCTTTCAGTAGAGTTGAGGGTGGTATACTTTTGAGCTCCCTATATTCCTAAGTGAAAGCCTGGTTTACAGGATTTAGACTTTCCTTTCCACCAAAGAACAAATATATTAAGCTATCACTTCTACCCACAGTTCAGCTTCTTCAACTGTGCCATATTTGTCTTCAGGGTAATCATTTAAGTCTTTTATTATATACACAGTTTTATCATTTGATAATAAATGGGAACTGTGACTTTGCTATCCCTAAGAACAGTGAATAAGAATTTTCTCATGAGCATAAAGTAATTGAGATCAAGATGAAAAAAAATTAAGTGTGCTGAAACTGGATAAAACCTTGGCTTCCATCATACTCATTGGGCTGAATCCAGTGAAATGAAGGTTCAACCGTGAGGTAGCAAATACAACTGAACAATCTGTGTGAAATGCATTAAAGTTGGTGGCGAAAACCTAGTCTGTAGTTTGAGATTTTATGACCTTAGTTCCCTGAAACAAATCCTCTCGTGTATAATCCTTCAGCTAATCTTCCTCATAGTCAACATTTATACACATTTCTATAAAGTAATGGGTTAACTGTAACGAATGGAATTTTGCTGGTAAGTCTATCGAACTCGTTGTAAATTGTCTTCTTTATCCCAGAAATAGTGTTGTGCTCATGTAGATCCAATCAGAGACATAATGGTATTGTGTGCACCTGTGTGTTGTGTGTGTGTTTATGCATATACATGACTAATTAATAAAAATGGATCTTTCAAGTTAACTAAATAGAGTTATCATACAATTATACAGAAATTAATTATCCTATTAGAATTCCAGTGAAGATGTTTCTCTGCCTCCTCCCTCCTGCTGCTTCCTTGTCCATTAACCCTTCAATAAAACATGATACAGTAGGTATTTATCATCATCTCCCCTTCCTTCTTTCTTCCCTCCTTCCCCCTTCTCTTCCTCCCTTTCTTCCTTCTTTCCTTCTCTTCTCTCTCTTTTCTCCCTCTTACTTTTCTCCTTCTTCTCTTTTTCCGTCTCCAATCTTTCCTTTCTTCCTCCCTTTCATTCTTTTTTTTTTTTTTTCTGCCCTCAGTACCTATTTCCCTTTTTATTTCTGTCATTACCCTGATTTTCCCTGGAGACTACTATTAATTCCTTCTCAGTAAATGTGGTAGGGAGAGGCTGATCTCCACCCAGATCTTAAGGACAGGCTAAGATTAATCAAAATTTTTCATATTTTTTTTTTGTATAAGATAAACCAGTGCTTCACTCTTTACAGGGACTAGCTAAGTGTTGGGCACAAAATCCAGTATAGGCCAATTGGATCCACCAAGAATTAGCTCCAGGATTTTTGCTAAATTTGTCAGGAAAGAAAAGTTTTCCCTTTACACAAATTCCTAGCAATGGAAGGTAAACATTTACAGGCAGTAGTGGCCAAAACATAAATCAATAAGGCCTCAAAACCAACTTACAGTACTACAGGCAGAGAGGTCTGTCTTTCCTTAGGACTTTTCAATTACCTGACATAATAAATTCCTTTCATTGTTTCCTTTCATTCCTACCATTGTGAGTAGTTACAGTTTTTACCTTAAAGTGACTTGCTGAAATAAAAAATTCTCAACAGAATGATTTTCCTACAAACCAGTACTTCATCTACTCTTCTAGAAAACAGGAAGCTAATTATATTGAATCTAACCATCTGATTTGTGGTTCCAACTTAGCAACTCAAGAAAAGTCTGAGAAATTTGGAAATATACTTATGAAGATATGGATACACTAGATTTTTTGTTATCTGCTATTTATTTTTTCATCCCTTATACAACTCTGCAGTTGTAATTTGACTAGGAGCATAAAGAGTGGGCTTCCCCGGTGGCGCTAGTGGTAAAGAACCTGCCTGCCAATGCAGGAGACTTAAGGGATGTGGATTTGATCCCTGGGCCGGGAAGACTGCCTGGAGGAGGGCATGGCAACCCACTCCAGTACTCTTGCCTGGAGAATCCCACGGACAGAGGAGCCTGGCGGGCTACAGTCCATGGGGTCGCAAAGAGTCAAACACGACTGAAGGGACTTAGCATGCACACATAAAGAGTGACATACTTTACTTTCTTTTAAATGCTTTAGGACTTCTAGTGAAATGCCTTTTTCAAACTAAAACCCATCATTTAAGAACCTATTTCCTCAGGAGTCTCTGAATAAACCAGTAAGTAATTTATTAAATAAGGCTCACCTAGGAGTCATTGTTTACTTAATTCTCTTTTTAAAGGTAAGTAGATGAGACAGTCACCTACAATGTAAGTATCAAAATGATTGAAAAGGGCTATTCAGAGACACTCCAATGGCAGTGAATAGCCTCACTGTCTCAAAATTCACAAAGTAAGACACATTAACTTCATGTCATGAATAAAATGCAAATTTATCTTCCAATTACAATTGATATTTTAGAGTTTACTATTGGTGGCAGCTGTAGGGACAATTAAAGAATTCTAATTAAAGCTACTTGAAACAGATAAAACCTATGCCAGATTCCTCCATCTAAGGCAGTTTTTGTTAAAGATGGAAAAGGATCAACAGTGATTTTTAATTTAAATCAAGAACAGGTTTGTTTACCTATTACATGCTACTCCCACTAATAACATAAGGAATGCATACATAGATTATGTAATGAAGGATATAAATGTTCAACATTGGCAGAGTTGTGATGATTATGGACAAGAATTAATCAGCATTCCTCATGCCATACACAATGCAGTTAGAATAGAAACAGCAAATCTGTTCAAGTAATGCAAACAAGCTGCATAAAAGGCTAAACAAGTAAAAGTATATCATCAGCCACGACTCAAATTACATCTTCAAATTGTGTGCCAGCTTCCTCTAAATTAGCCACTTAAGAAAATCTCTGACAGACTTTATAAAACTGGAAAGTACTGCGTTTTCTCAGGTTTACAACTTTGTCCTAGTATGGGAGTGCATTTAATAATTCAGGGTGTAAATTAACCCTTACTTGATGCAACAGATAGAGTGGAAACTTATGTAATGCTTTTCTTAGTGATGAATCTGTCAATAACCCTCAGAAGTTCTACAGCTATCCATGGGGACAAAGTTGTTCAAATTGCCAAAGAACGTGTCAATTGTAGTTTTACCACTAAATTATTTTCAGTTTTTTTATTCTTCACATTTTGTATGTGTCTCAACATTTTCTGTCAAACTGTGAAATCAAGCATTTCAGTTTTTGTTGTAGTCATTCCTAGTTTTCTTGTTTTGAATATATTGAGGGTCCTTGAGATTTTAAAGGACTGAAATAGTCACCATTTGTTTCTTTCAGATTTGGAACTACTCATTGTTTAAAAGAAATGAAAAAAGGCAGAATGGTTGTCTGAGGAGACCTTACAAATAGCTGTGAAAAGAAGAAAAGGAAAGATATACCGATTTGAAGGCATAGTTCCAAAGAATAGTAAGGAAAGATAAGTAAGCCTTTCTCAGTGATCACTGCAAAGAAATAGAGGAAAGCAATAGAAATGGAAAGACTAGAGATCTCTTCAAGAAAATTAGAGATACCAAGGGAACATTTGATGCACAAATGGGCACAACAAAGGACAGAAATGGCATGGACCTAACAGAAGCAGAAGATATTAAGAAGAAGTGGCAAGAACACACAGAACTATACAAAAAAGATCTTCATGACTCAGATAACCACAGTAGTGTGATCACTCACCTAGACCCAGACATCCTGGAATGTGAAGTCAAGAGGGCCTTAGGAAGCATCAGTACGAACAAAGCTAGTGGAGGTGATGGAATTCCAGTTGAGCTATTTCAAATCGTAAAAGATGATGCTGTGAAAGTGCTTCACTCAATATGCCAGCAAATTTGGAAAACTCAGCAGTGGTCACAGGACTGGAAAAGGTCAGTTTTCATTCCAATCCCAAAGAAAGGCAATGCCAAAGGACGTTCAAACTACTGCACAATTGCACTCATCTCACATGCTAGCAAAGTAATGCTCAAACTTCTCCAAGTCAGGCCTCAACAGTATGTGAAACAAGAACTTCCAGATGTTCATGCTGGTTTTAGAAAAGGCAGAGGAATGAGAGATCAAATTGCCAACAGCTGTTGGATCATTGAAAAAGCAAGAGAGTTCCAGAAAAACATCTACTTCTGCTTTATTGACTATGCCAAAGGCTTTGACTGTGTGAATCACAACAGAGGAAAATTCTTCAGGAGATGGGAATCCCGGACCACCTGACCTGCCTCCTGAGAAATCTGTATGCAGGTCAGGAAGCAACAGTTAGAACTGGACATGGAACAACAGACTGGTTCCAAATAGGAAAAGGAGTACGTCAAGGCTGCATAATGTCACCCTGCTTATTTAACTTATATGCAGAACTACATCATCCCAAATGCCAAGCTGGAAGAAGCACAAGCTGGAATCAAGATTGCCGGGAGAAATATCAATAACCTCAGATATGCAGATGATACCACCCTTATGGCAGAAAGTGAAGAGGAACTAAAAAGCCTCTTAATGAAAGTGAAAGAGGAGAGTGAAAAAGTTTGCTTAAAGCACAACATTCAGAAAACAAAGATCATGGTATCTGTTCCTGTCACTTCATGGCAAATAGGTGGGGAAACAATGGAAACAGTGACAGACTTTATTTTTTTGGGCTCCAAAATCACTGCAGATGGTGACTGCAGCCATGAAATTAAAAGACTCTTGCTCCTTGGAAGGAAAGTTATGACCAACTTAGAAAGCATATTAAAAAGCAGAGACATTACTTAGCCAACAAAGGTCCATCTAGTCAAAGCTATGGTATTTCCAGTAGTCAGGTATGGATGTGAGAGTTGGACTGTGAAGAAAGCTGAGCACCGAAGAATTGATGCTTTTGAACTGTGGTGTTGGAGAACACTATTGAGAGGCCCTTGGACTGCAAGGAGATCCAACCAGTTCATCCTAAAGGAGATCAGTCCTGAAGCTGAAGCTCCAATACTTTAGCCACCAGATAGGAAGAACTGACTCATTTGAAAAGACCCTGATGCTGGAAAGATTGAAGGTGGGAGGAGAAGGGGACGACAGAGGATATGATGGTTGGGTGGCATCACTAACTCAATGGACATGAAGTGAAGTGAAGTCGCTCAGTCGTGTCCGACTCTTTGCAACCCGGTGGACTGTAGCCCTCCAGGCTCCTCCGTCCATGGGATTCTCCAGGCAAGAATACTGGAGTGGGTTGCCATTTCCTTCTCCAGGGGATCTTCCCGACCCAGGGATTGAACCCAGGTCTCCCGCATTGAAGGCAGATGCTTAAACCTCTGAGCCACCAGGGGTTATGAGCTTTCAATGGACATGAGTTTGAGTAAACTCTGGGAGTTGGTGATGGAGGCCTGGTATGCTACAGCCCATGGACTCTCAAAGAGTCAGACATGACTGAGTGACTGAAGTGAACTGATTGTTTAATCCTCAGAACTCTGGTGATGAGGATTTAGTGGGAAACTTGTGATAGACAGAGATTTCTGTCAAACGGTAGGTTTGAAATGGAAACTCGGGTCTAAGGAAATTCTGGTACAAAATGCTTTCTCTTGTATACAATAATGAAGGAACACTTCTAGTCACACTCTCTGAAGTACATTTACACTGTTAATGAAAATAGACTATCTCTGTAAAGAATCAAGGGCAAAGAAGAAAAACAACAAATACTAAGAAATTTTCACTCTCATTTTTATAGTCCTGAGCCAGCTTGCTCTTCATGAAGGAAAGTTTAGACAAGTTTGAAAACTTCATTCCTTTCTTGTGACTGGGAGTCAACTAAACAGTCTTCATTCTCAATTTGTAGTTTTAATATCTATCCACTTTCTGCTCATGGCAACCCACTCCAGTACTCTTGCCTGGAAAATCCCATGGACAGAGGAGTCTGATAAGCTGCAGTCCATGGGGTCGCAAAGAGTCGGACACGACTGAGTGATTTTCTTCTTTCTTTCTGCTCAAACATTTAGGTTCCCAGAGATGTTAAATAAGAGAAATGATTTTATACCCTTTGATGGAATTTCTAACAAAGAATATAAAAAGACAGATAAATTATATTATACTGAGTACAGAATTATGCTTAATTTTTTTTAACACACTAATTTTGGTCAGCGTTAAACGTTGAACTTCATGTATATACATGTGTGTTAGGAGCAAAGATTGCCATATATAATTATTGCATTAGAATGTTTGTGAATAAATAGAAATAATGAATGTAAGCTTTTGCATGCAGTGGAGATGGGATAAATTGAGGGGGATGAATAATCAGTCACTTGTGGATGAAGGGTAAGGATTGAGGTAACAAAAGGTCAAAAGAATATGGACACTGGGAAGAGGGGAAAATGGAAGAATTCACCTGTAGAAATTTTTCATGGGTTTCCATTTCTTCTCTGGACTTCCCTGGTGGCTCAGACAGTAAGGAGTCTGCTTGCAGTGTGGGAGACCTGAGTTTGATCCCTGGGTTGGGACGATCCCCTGGAGGAGGAAATGGCAACCTACTCTAGTACTCTTGCCTGGGAAATCCCATGGACGGAGAAATCTGGTGGGGTACAGTCCACAGGGTGGCAAAGAGTTGGACATGACTGACTTCACTTTCCATTTCTTCTTTACTTTTGTCAGTATGGAAGAAGGGCGCTAATCAAATAATGGTTAGAATGAAGATGAACATACAGCTGTGGCAGGTGAGTCCCAGATCTCAGTCTCTGCCCTTCCTCTCTTTTATTTATCCACACTGGCTTTGATAATCTCATCCAGGCTCATTATTTTAAAATTTATATCACCAGCCTATATAAATCTACCTTGAACTACAAGTCCATAGATCCAGTTGTATGCTTGACATCTTGAATGTTTGAGAAGCAGCTCAAATTCAGCCCATTTAAACCCTTTGCTTCTCAGTTAAGGGAAGGGCAACTTCACTTTTCCAGTTATTCACATCAAAGGCGTTGGAGTTACTAGTAATTTCTCTTGTTCTTACATACCTAAAGCTCTACCTCTCTATACAAATTCTGTTCCCTTCATTTCCAACTATGTGCTGAATTCAACCTTTTTACAACCTCCAAGGCTGCCACTCTAGTTCCACCACTTTCTTTCACTTGGATATGGCAATGGTCTCCCCAGACTGGTCTCCCTTCTTCCATTCCTGACCTTCTGTAGTCATTTTCTTCATGCAACCCAGTAGCCAAAGTAGTCCTTTTATAAGCTGGATCATTTCTCTCTCCAATTAAACCCTCCAAATATTTCCCTTCTCACTCTGAGTAAAGGTCAAAGTCCTTCATGTGACAGCACAGTCTTGTCTCTTTTCCTCCTCTAATATTGCCTACTATTCTCTCTCTTACCCATTGCACCCCAGACACCATGACTTCTGGTCCTTGAAAACTTTGCTGGTCTTTGAAAACTCCAGGCCCTTTCTTGTCACAAAGTCTTGTTACTTGCTATTCCCTTTGCCAGGTAGGCTGTTTCCAAGATTGCTTACTCACCTATTTAATTGCCTCCTTCAGCATGCATGCTAACTCACTTTTCATGCCTGACTCTTTGCAACCCTGTGGACTGTAGCCTACCAGGTTCCTCTGTCCATGGGATTCTCCAGGCAAGAATACTGGAGTGGCTTGCCATTTCCTTCTCCAGGGGATCTTCCCAACCCAGGAATCGAACCGGTGTCTCAGATCTCCTACATTGGTGGGCGGGTCCTTTACCACTAGCGCCACCTGGGGAGCCCCTTGCCTCCTTCAGGTCGTACCTCAAATGTTACCTTCTCTGTTAGGCTTTCCCTAACTACTCATTTAAAATTCCAACTCTCTTCCACATCCTCTCACCCACTTGGCATATCTAATCTCATTTTCTCTCCTTATTTGTATCCAAATTATATATTACTATATGACATTTATATTTACTTATTTGTTTATGACCTTCTTCTTTCCACTAGAATACGAACGCTATGAGGGAAGAAATTTCTGTCCTATGTGCTCATGAACATATTCTAGCTGCCTAGAAGAGAGAAGAGAACATGATAAAGTGTAATATCTCTTTATTGAATGAATTAACTCATTAATAAGGGCTATGAAGAAGTACGAGTTACTTTAGAGCCTATAATAGGTGAATTTAACAAAGTCGTAAAAGTTGAGAAGTTTCTTGTAAAAGTGTATTAGCTAATTTCTGAAGAATAAAGAGGCATTATCCAGGAAAATAGAGAAGGAACAAAGATTCCAGATATTAATAACAAAACGAACAAAATGTCCTGAGGTGAGAGGCAAAACCCATCTTGCAACTGTGAGGACGGCAGGAAGTCTAAATGCCTGTAGCACTGAGAAAAGGATGACATGAAATGGGATGAGACTGCAGAGCTAAACTGCAAGATCTTTGCAAGCACATTTAGGATCTTATTCTAAGAGCAACGGGAGATCGCCGACAATGAGCATGGAATCCCAAGAACTTTGTGTGTATATGTTTTAAAAGAACTGCTTAGGCTGCAACATAGAAAGTGTTTGAAAGTTGACAGGAACGAATGGAAAGAGAATACTATGGTAGTGATTCAAGTGGCCCCCATGAGAAATGACAGCAACTCGGACTAGGACGGCGGCATGTCCCAGGTCTTTTGAATCTTCCTCTTCCTTTCTTCTGCCATTCCAGTTTCTTTGGTTCACTAGTTTAAACTCAGGTTTTACAAACCCGAGTATTTACTTGAGCCTTGCCCTCTTCTTTCAACAGGGAAAATTTTAAAATGAAAAAGCTTCACTCCATCTCTTGCCATACACTCACATGATGCCTGTTCCATTCAACACAAACACTTTCCACTGATTTTGTTTATTTGTGTATTTATTTCAATCATTTGGTTGACTTTCATGATGATGGTAAATGTGTCAGGAGGAATGTTCTATTTATTTTGATATCTCCAGTAGTTGGCACATTGAAGATCACAATAATTCTTATTGAATAAATGAAAAATTAAATCAATTGCTGGTTTGCAAACACAAAAATTATTCACAATGTTCTTCTTGCTGCTGCTCCATAGACATCACAAATTTTAGAGGGATAGAGGTCTTTACTTATGGTCAAAGTATACAAGCTACAGATTAAATAATCTATTAGTGTTTGCATGTGCACCTGAAGCTCAAATATACATATGTATAAATAGACATCTCAATAATACATAAATATACTTAAAATGTCCAAATTATATGAAGAAAATAACATATTTGGGGAGCAATTTGTGTAAATAATTTTCAAAACAGTTCTGAATGACTGCAAGTGGGACACAGTGAAATGTTAAATTATTAAAAGACCCCTAAAATGTTCAAAAGATTTCATGTAGACTTCCCCAAATTCCCTGACTCCCCAGAGAACATATGAAGTATTATAAGATGTTGAGTCATTAGGTTCAATTGCAACTGTAATTGAATGGTGGCAGAATCTTTTACACGAAAGACGTTTAATAACCTACACTGACCCTTAGCTACTGGAAGCATGAATTGAATTGTGTCAGCTAAAAACAACACACACATATGCACACACAGATTAATCTATCTCCATCCCCCCCACATTAATTCAATATTAATAAAATTGTAAATATTTATAAACAATTAAAAGTATGAATGAAATTACATGGTAAGTCATGAAAAGTGAGAAAAGGTTTTGATGGGCATATTGAATAAGAATTTTCAGTTACATATGTTTCATGATGGTATCAAAGGTTAAACAGTGCCATTTAAATGTTTTTCTTTTCTAACCTCCCTTTCAACTGTGCAATTTTCCTGAAGCCATATAATTTTAAACAGATCACTTTTCAGAAAAGTCATAAGCAGATCATAATTCAAACCGAGCGACCAGATTCTCCTAACATCTGATTATTAAAGAAGTCAATAATTCAGTCCCATATTAAGAATGCTTTACATGTAGTTTTGTACACAATTAGAATGGCTTTTAAAAGTACTGTTCTTGGAAAGAGACATGGACATTGCTTCCAATTTGTGAAATTACAACACCTGCTAACCAGAATGATTTTGTCATAAGAAACATATTGTAAACAAAGCACAGACTTAGAATGAAAAGACAGTTCATTTGACATTCCATTTTACATAAATACATGGAAAATAAGAAATATTGACTTAAAAATGGCCAAAAAAATCTGAATTGCAAAGGACATAAAGATAGATCTTAAACCAAGTTATTAAAAGATTAGAAACAAAACTTACAAATAAGCAAAAATGTCCTATATACCTATGATATTTAAGATATGTATGCAAATAAAATCTCAAATTTATGTTCACTGTGTTTATTCCAAATAACTTTTTTTTTCTCCATCAAAAAAAGAGTAAAAATAAAATGGGGAATAACTTCTCTTAAAACATGTCAACTAAAACAACTGATACCAATAAAGACACTTAAAAATGTGTATTATTTTCCAGAAACCATATGAAATTATCTGGTTCAATGTCTAAATAAGTTATAGAGTTCCCCTGTCTTTCCCTTTTTGGTTAATTCAAGCTATTTTGAACAATTATTCTCTTATCATTACATCTAAACCTCAAAGCATTTGTATCCTTGAAGATGTCAAGTAAGGAAAGTATTACCATGAAAATCCAGTTTTGCCATATTGTTGCTTACATCAAAATATAATAAAGAAACATAACAACTCACCTGCAAAATTGCTGAATACCAAGAAATTCTCATGATTCCAGTTACCTAATTCATCTTTCTCACACTATATAATCCAATTCTGTTGCCATGGCCAAGATATCTTATGCTAGTGATATTATTCTAACAGAACACATCTTGAAATTTATAACATTGACAAAAATTTTCTCATGTGGTCTTTTTTTCTGTGAACATGAACTCTTTCAATTGTCTAACGCTCCATGTTTGGAACCATATTAATGATTTCCAAGATATAATACTGTGTTCTACATTTCTTGTAGTTTATGAAGCAGCAAAAAAAAAAAAATTAGATCTTTGTTCTGGGAAGCAGCAAAGTAATAGTTAGTGCCTTCACCACCAAATAATAGCAGGGTGGACCACAATATTCTGCAATAAAAAAGTAACCCAATAAAAAGGCAATCTCAGAGTATTGCTGGGAGTGGCTGAAGATAGAATTCCAGTGTGGTGCATTTCTTCATGTACCTTAATGCTTTTAAGTGTCACCAGCAAGACTTCATTCACAGCACAAGGAGTTCATGGATAGCTTTCTCGAGGCACTCTTATAATGAAGGAAGGAAGAAAGTTTGGATATACTCATTTCTTCCTCTATTTCAGGGAACTTTTAAAGCTTTCAACAAGAATATATCCTTTAGAAATATAAAAGGCATCATGTTCTTTCTTTCCTTTAAATATATAAGAAAGACAAAAATATAAGAAGAAAAAAGATGAACAAAATGGGAATATTTTACGAAAATTTTATAAACAGTATTCATTCTGCTGATGTAGGAGCAAGTTTAGAATGAAAAATGTTTTTATCATAAAAAAATTAGACTTTCAGGATCATATGCTGATTATTTAAAATCTCACAAATAAAAATTTGTTCATGGAAAAAGAGATCTTTTGAATACTAAAGTCCTTTATTCAACAACACAGAAATTTCACAAAAACAACTTTACTGGGCAAATTGAATGTGTTTTTTTTTAAGGTTTTTTTTTTTTTTTTTTTTACAGTTTTGTACATGCCCCATAAGTAATTTTCTTTAATAAATACACTGTTTTCCAAAACTGCTTTTTTAATAATTGCACAAGCATACATACACCTTACACAAATATCTATTAGAAAATTTAATAGATAACTGCACAGTTCAGGATAGGAGAACACTGTGAAAGGAGTACATTTTGTGGCCCATGTTCCTGAAATATCGCTGACTTCCTTGCAATTGTGAAAATGAAATCCCTTCTAACATAGTAACTGTCTTTTATTCACTAGGAATACAGATCTCAGTGTGAAACTGCCAAATTTAATAAAAACAAAATTTGAAACATTTAGCTGTTACATGAGAACCAACTGTGTGATATCACTGTGAATCTAGCCATGATCAAAGACCCACAACGGTTTTTTGCTGAACATATTTGCCCCTGAAGAGTGTGTTCATTTAACTGCTTTCTTTTCCTCATTATTTGATTACAGACACTATCAGCTTAACCACTATATGCTTTAGTATTAATTGTGCAACTTACATGCCAGGGGTTCTGAATGAAAGGAAGGGAATATTCCTTTCTTTTAGTGAATGCTTAATATTAATTCATAGGAAGTCTTCCATCTCTTGCTTCCTATGAATGTGTTTAGAAGAAGAAAGTTGGGTGTTGGGAATTAAGCAACAGGAGACACTTTTATATATCCTTACCCTGGGGGAAGCCTATTACTGTTCTCCCTCCCAAGAATGGACACGTTTCTACTTTGTAAATATGCCCTCCACTTGTGCACAGACAGGCGGAATCGATCAGAAAGCCACTTTGGGTTGAAGGCCTGGAAAGAGAGAGATTTGCACTCTGATGCTCTTGTGATATTAGGGTGCTGAGTGAGAGCTGACAAAGGGATGGGTCCCCTGCACTACATGGCAGCAGCCCAAGGACTTTCCATAGTCTTCCCAAACGCTGACACATGATGGCAGCTCCTCACCTCCACCTCCACCTCTGTAAGTGACCTCTCACACAAAGTTTTTTATTTGGCTTATCTGAGATGTAATTTTTAAGTTGTAAAGATAGCCCACATGATCTACAGCTGATTGCTATCTTCTGAATTTTCTTGATTCTGAATATGAAACATACACCAAGGAATTTTTTAAAGTTACACTTCATTGGTATTTAAGAATCAAGAAAAGTGTAAATCTTTCAATCACTCCCTCAGTGCTGCTACGATATGCTTTACAAGTTCTCAATACATGAACTTACGAAGGAGAGAAAACTGAGGGGAGCCAGAGGAGCGATATGTTTCTTCAGCATCACCAAAGGGAACCTTATATGCACCCTCGATTACATAAATAGCTTAACCCAAAACATTAAAAAATGGGTGGTTGAAAAAAGAACAACATCAGGAACAAAAACACGTAAGGAATTCAAGAAGAGCTGTGCTTCTCCATATCAATAATTAACAGATTATTTCATTAAAAAATTGAATTCACATGTAAAAAATCACATTTCACAATATACAAACTCATTAATTCTTTAAGGAAACAAATAAAAACACATCAAGACATGCAATACTAGCATGTATTTTAGACTCACAGTACATTGTGATGAGATCTTCATATGTTATCGTATGCCTAATGCAACTGAATAAAAGTTTGTTTCAATTCTGTAATAACAATGATCACTTTCCTAAAAGCAAGGCAAGCTTACCATTCAAGTGTGAAAGTAAGTTTTCACTTACTCGTAATTCATTAGCAAATTGGTTTTAAAAAAAGTCAAATAAAAGTAAAAATGGAACAAGAAAGAACTCATATAGCTCTTATTGGTCCCACAGCAGAAATAGAAATTCTAACTAGAACCTTCAAAGGAAAATACACCAAGTAGAAAGCTATCTCAAAATGAATATACAGCACATTTTACTTTGCGATCATATAATTTTCTTCTCTAAACATGGCTAAGTGTAATACATAGTGAATTGTCTTCAAAAAGGCTATTTGACAGTAACTGTAGACCTTGTATCCATACTCTAGGCAAATGAAGTCATTGTTTTTCACATTGGCATTTGCAAGTACCTTCTCCCCGCCCCCCCTTGCCAGCACTTTAGCAATGAAGAGCTCCTTCTGCTTTTAAAAAACCTCCTCTGTCTGTATTTTTTCCCATTCAAGACTATAACTAGCCTTTTAAAATTATTCATCTGCTAGTCTTTCTAAAACTTTACAGTTCCTTTCATCACCCTCTGTCTTCTCAAGTTATTTTTCTTCACCTGATCCATGTTGCTAAGTTGTCAGCAGGTCAATCGATGTCACAGGCTAAAACAGCTGGCTAGTGACTAGAGAACAAAAAGATACAGTAATATGGCAACTTGCATACTCTATGTGTTTTTGCTAAACTCTGTCTTATTTCTGAAGCTGAAAACAGGCTTTATAATTTGCAGGGGGAAAAAAGAGAGAGAGAGAACTAAAACTCTTAGGGATCAGGCCATCATAAACATTTGTCCTAACGGGCCAGCCTAAAGAACACTGACTGCAGAAGAAAACCAAACATTATGAGAAAAGGGAGCTCAGGTCCTATGAAGCATTAGCTCCTTTTGTTTGGGGGCTGTTTGCATTTATGGAATTCCATAGACTGTGGCCCTGCCTTCTCAGGAATGGAAGCATCCGGTGATGGTGATGAGAATGGGAATGGGGACCATGGAGCATTTCATGGAGGGCCTCGGAGAAGGCCACGGTTTTAACTGGGAGGCTGTGAGAAAGGAAGATCAAAAGAGATTTAACAGCCTCACTTCCATGAATGTGTTTCACTCTTTTGAACTTAAAAATGTACCCAGCCATGTCTCGATGTAGGAGGCCTTTATGTAATCAAATTTTAAAACAAAACTACACTTTTAATATCATACATGGAATTTAAACAATTGGATATTTTTATTAAGTGTTTATTTTTTTTTCTACCAAAAAAGAAGCAGAAAAGCAGGCAAACAAAAAAAATACATACAAACAAAAAAAGCCCATGTTGGGCTGGGGCGAAAAGAAAAGTCAGTCGTGAATTTCACCCCTAAGATATGATACTCTAGCCTGTATCCTAGAAAACACTGTTTAAAGAAAGAACAAAAAAGTTATACAACAGATTCTGCATGTTTCAACTACTCTGAGTACTCCATGTTACAGTGCCACCCAAGACAAGTCAACTACACTAAGGATTTGGGAGGTATACCCTTCTGTACAGCTCGTTTGTAAGCAATGCAAGTGCATAACCACTACTCTAATATAGTGCCCAAAAGATTAATTGAAACTTTCCTAATATCTTCCCCTCTTAGAACAATACAACTGAAGGTAACTGCTGGATGCATCATCATCTTTTAGTCTTGTAAAACTTGGCATCAAGTCTCTACGGAAAGATGCACGGCAAAACACGCCACTGTTGTTGCTGCTCCTAGAAACAACTGGCAAAAAAATATTTAAAGCTAAAATTTATTGCTCCAGATTTAACTCGCAGAACCGGAGTGTTGTGAACAAACTGTTACTCTCCATAGATGCTCAGACATGATTGTCTTCTTGTGTCTAAACACACAAAATACAAGCTGCTATCTGTACAGTTTACAGTACTGAAACACATATATTTGAAAATGAAGTATAGATATGTACTTTGCAAAGATACATGATTTTACAGCAGGGGTTTACCCAAACTTATTTTTTACAGCCACTTTCAAAATAGACAACAACTTCACTAGGATAGCTAAATTACATCAAAGAAAGAATCAGTGTATTGAAAGTAAATAGACTGGCCAATTCCCCAAGCTCCCAGATTATTTTTATATGTCTTTTTTTTTTTATCCCCCCCTTTTTTTTTTGAAGAAACCCCTATACATAAAATGAAAATAATATCTGGATATTTTCTTCAGTGGTGGACTAAGCAGTTTCTTAAAACAAGACATTAGTTTGCCCTTCACTTCCAAATGCCTTGAAAATAAGATATACTACTGCTTTAAAAGAACCATCGGAATGCTTCAGCGCTGGGAACAGGTGTTCTCTATAAAAAAAGAGCAAGAAAACAAGTTAAGCTTTCTTTCTACGCCAATATAAAATTAGATTTTCTCCTTTACACTTCAACAATATTTCTAGTCAGCAATACACAAATAATGACTTGCATATTTCAACATTTAATAAAAAATAAATGTTTAATCTTAGAATATTACAAAAATTAGAATACTGAATTTAATGCTAATTTACTAAATATAATGATTAAAACACACTGATCTAAAAAATAGAAGAAACACAATTTAGAACATGGATGGCAATCAGAAGAAAGGGGAACTTACAAACTACTAACCAATAGTTGGAAGATCAGCCAGCAAGTGTACTTAAAATTTGTATCTGCTATATACGCAGCCTATGTAAGGCTGATGTTTCAAATTTAGTGAAATAATTTCTTCATTCTGGAGAATTTCTTTTGTGACAGGACAATAACAAATGTAACATCAATACTACTTCTGTATTTAACTACTAATGCTAAACATTCCTACATATAATCTGATATGAGCTATACTGAAAAATATACCTCTATTTTAAAATGTCTGCATTTGCAACAAATTAATGTCATATACACAAAACAAACTTACAACCAACCCATGATACTCAATACAGCAAAAGTATCTTTTTGCACCAGAAAAATACTATAGTTTTCCAATGGAGTAACAGGCAACACTAAACATATGAGCAATTCTTTTAACAAGAAGTTTACAGTTACTATGGGCATTTTGCTAAATAAACAGTAGTTAAGCTGTCAAATTTTCCTTTATATATTAACATTACAGTAGTTCATCATTCCATACCCTTCTTTATACAACAGAATCACATGAGTATACATTGAAAGTACATAAGGAACAACTGCTGCTGCTGCTGCTAAGTCGCTTAAATCGTGTCCAACTCTGTGCGACCCCACAGACGGCAGCTCATCAGGCTCCCCCGTCCCCGGGATTCTCCAGGCAAGAACACTGGAGTGGGTTGCCATTTCCTTCTCCAATGCATGAAAGTGAAAAGTGAAAATGACTAGCTAAGAGTAAATCTTGATATGGGGCAAATGAAAAACTTCCTTTTCTTCCTTAGACCTGTCCAACAAACCTATGGAGCCTATAAGATAGCTGCTCAAGATGAATAGGTATATAAATTGGAAAGTTGAATATTACCAAAATATCTAGGAGGTATAAAAGAATGCACTCACACACATACACTCCTTGTAAACGCGTCTTAAGACAGTGTTAACAGCACCTGAATTTTCAGAAAATATATAAAAATTCTACTACAAATACTCTTTAATAATCGAGGTTAGCTTTTACTTTTTCATATATGACTCATTAGGTTGACACAATCCTGCCATAGAAATGTCATCTAAAAATTAAACTGTTATTAATTGATTAAGATTCAAATGAGAATTTAAATGAATAAAATAACCATGCTGGCTATCTGCACTAAAAAGGATTTTAAAAAACTGTTCTCATAATCAATACCATATATGTCACAATGAATGTGTTAAGAACTAACACTATCTAACTCAAATTTGCATATATGTATACAGAAAATATTTAGCTTGTGAACTATTTTCTAAAAGCACAAACAAAAAGGTCCAGGTGTGGAGAAAAGGGAAACTTCTTACACTGTTGGTGGGAATGCAAACTGGTACAGCCACTATGGAAAACAGTGTGGAGATTCCTTAAAAAACTGGAAATAGAACTGCCTTATGACCCAGCAATCCCACTGCTGGGCATACACACTGAGGAAACCAGAATTGAAAGAGACACGAGTACCCCAGTGTTCATCACAGCACTGTTTATAATAGCCAGGACATGGAAGCAACCTAGATGTCCATCAGCAGATGAATGGATAAGAAAGCTGTGGTACATGTACACAATGGAGTATTACCCAGCCGTTAAAAAGAATACAATTGAATCAGTTCTAATGAGGTGGGTGAAACTGGGGCCTATTATACAGAGTGAAGTAAGCCAGAAAGAAAAACACCAATACTGTATACTAATGCATATATATGGAATTTAGAAAGATGGTAACAATGACTCTATATGTGAGACAGCAAAAGAGGCACAGATGTATAGAACAGTCTTTTGGACTCTGCGGGAGAAGGTGAGGGTGGGATGATTTAAGAGAATAGCATTGAAACATGTATATTATCATATGTGAAACAGATCGTCAGTCCAGGTTCGATGCATGAGACAGGGTGCTCAGGGCTGGTGCACTGGGATGACCCAGAGGGATGGGATGGGGAGGGAGGTGCAAGGGGGGTTCAGGATGGGGAACACATGTACACCCATGGCTGATTCATGTCAATGTATGGCACAAACCACTACAATATTGTAAAGTGATTAGCCTCTAATTAAAATAAATAAATTTTTTAAAAAGGTCCATTGGTCCCATAAAAATAGTACTTATTGATACTGTAATCCTTATTCCTCATAGTTTAATATGTCTTCCTCTTTCCAGTTCACTATGCATACCTGGATCCCATCATTTGACTTGGCTGAGGAGAAAAACCCTTTACTACTTTTTACAATTACCTTTTAAATGATACATGTAATTATACATTCTCATGACACATATTTAATCATTATTAAAGGTACTTATGAAATTATAAGAAAACATTTATTCATCCTAATATTCATAATTTACAACACACATATATAAGCAGTAAATGAAAACTTAGTTTACACCAGATGCTAACTTGCTGCCCGATGCCAACTAAGAATACATTTTATATAAGTATGCATACTTTTTTAAATGTAGTCATTTTTAACAAGATAAGTTAGATCCAAGCATATCCATGCATTGCAGAATCACATATGAAAAATAAACATGTGCATATATATTCATATATATTCACATTTATGTGTACAGTATATGACATAGAGATGCCAACTTGCTCTCAGATGCCAACTGGAAACAAGACTCTAAGTATATACTTATATATCTTGTATCCTGATAAACATATATGTTCATGAAGATAAACAGAAGAAATATATATGGAGCACATTTTTTAAATAAGATGAACTCCTTATGCCTTAGTTTCATTTTTAAATCCTTCTTCCAACTCTTGGCTCTTCCTGTGTCCCTCTCCACCACTCAATTTTATTTGCAATATTTAGAAAAAGCAAGCTTTATAAGACGCCACCTGTAATCAAAGGTCATGGTTGTAAAGAAAAAGATAATCACTTCTCAATGCTTGTTAGCACTAAAAATTAGATAATGCAAATGTGAGAAGGGCTTTCCAGGTGGCACAGAATCTGCCTGCCAGTGCAGGAGACTCAAGAGATGTGGGTTCTATCCCTGGGTCAGGAAGATCCCCTGGAGTAAGAAATGGCAACTCACTCCAGTATTCTTGTTTGGAGAATTCCATGGTCAGAGGAGCCTGGAGGGTTACAGTCCATAGGGTCTCAAAGAATTGGACACGACTGAGCACACACACATGGTGCCTGACAGGCAACTGGGAGAAAAGCAGAGAGATTGTTCTCTTTACTATCATTACCAGTCACAAAATTGCACACTGATGTGTATATATTAGTATGTATACAATTTTGAGACTGGTATGTATCTCCAAACAATTCGTTGCTAAAGAGGAAGGGAGAAGGTAAGCAGAGATGCTTCTTTTATAAATTATTTCTCCCTTATATCAAAATATTTGAGGTTGAACCCTAAAATGATTAGTTGGGAAATCACCTAAAATGTTTCAGAAAATTTAGGAAAACCACAGGTGCATTAATTGGAATAAATTTTCAAGGCATTCACCAGAAACTCGAGGTGAGGCGTCTCTGTTTTATTTCAGGGTGGAAAAAGGTAACAAAACTCTTCAGTGTCCCACAAGCCATGCAAAAAGAATGGATGTATATCTAGCCTCCTACCCAATCTTCACTGGGATCATTGGAAAATTCCTTATGGCCTGGGCTGAATTTTTTTCAACCAGGACGGGTTAGTAAACTGTTTTCACAGGTAAAATATTGGGTTTAACTATGGGTTCTTATGAAGTCTGTCCTAATTTGGGGCCATAATGAGGTCATCTTTTTGTAAGAGGACTTCTATTTTAAATGACTGGGGGACTCAGCATAGCAATGTGGGGGACTAAGCACCCTGACCAGCTCCCATTGGGTTATATAAATTCAAGAGTCCCAGTTGGGGAGTCACACTGTTGAGATTACAGTGACTTTCTGGATCTCAGTGATGCTTGCAGGAAATCGTTATCCCTTATCGGGAGTAATAGAGAAGCCAGATTCCCCAGGAAGAGAAAGGAACAGGGAGTTAACGAATAGAATTGAGTTGATCAGCATTGTTTAAAGCAGCCTTCATGGCTCACACAGGTGCCAACATTGACAAACAGCAGACTTGCTCCCAGGAGGCCTGGGGAGAAACCTGCAGCCCCTAGTTCTCCTTCCAGGACTGCTGCGAAGTATGTCAGGGGAATTCATCCCTACACGTGCCAGACCAGACGACCTTCAGGTTTAAAGGAAAGATGGTAACGATGACCCTATATGCGAGACAGCAAAAGAGACACAGATGTAAAGAACAGTCTTTTTTGGACTCTGTGGGAGAAGGCGAGGGTGGGATGATTTGAGAGGGTAGCGTTGAATCGTGTATATTATCATATGTAAAGCGGATCGCCGGTCCAGGTTTGATGCATGAGACAGGGTGCTCAGGGCTGGTGCACTGGGATGACCCTGAGGGATGGGATGGGGAGGGACGTGGGAGGGGGGTTCAGGATAGGGAACACATGTGTGCCCGTGGCTGATTCATGTCAATGTATGGCAAAAACCACTACAATGTTGTAAAGTAATTAGCCTCCAATTAAAATAAATGAATTAATTTTAAAAAAAAGAAGAAAAGATGCTCCTCACTGATCATCAGGGAAATAAAAAAAAAAAAGGAATGCCTTCTGTTCTCCTAAGTAACTTTAAAAAGCAAATTGAATAACATAACTGTGTAATCCATGCCTAAATACATTTTACATTTACTTCTTTTAAAAAACTGAATACAAAAAATTATCAAGATATCTCTGGCAGAAATGTATTTCAGTTTGATTCTTATTAAATCAGCAATGAAGCAACTATTAAATGACCTAAAAACCAACAGACATCCCCAAATCTGCTACCTTAAGAATTTGAGCATAATTTTCTCTTTTGGTGCTTACGAGGCAGTCACATGAACTGTGGTGTCTTTAGGTTGGACACACATCTATGTACAAGCAAGCGTGTGAGGTCGCTTCAGGTGTGTCTGACTCCGTGCAGCCCTATGGACTGTAGCCCTCCAGGCTCCTCTGTCCACGGGATTCTCCAGGCAGGAATACTGAAGTGGGCTGCCATGCCCTCAAGGGGATCTTCCCCACCCAGGGATTGAACCTTTGTCTCTGGCATCTACCTGCATTGGCAGGTGGGTTCTTTACCACTAGCACCACCTGGGAAGCCCCACACATCTACATATTCTTGTTTAAAATATGTTCAGTCCAATAAAAACTCATCTCCTAAAAGCTGAAATTGAGTATCTGTATCTTCATACATATGAGTTTATATGGGATTGGCTATTCATGTCTAGCCAGATACGTATGTAAAATTTGCACTATTCAGGACACCAAACAAAATGAATCACTTTTAATAAAGCTAGATACACGTTTTCAAAGACCATATAAAAGACAACTCGATGTTGAAATTTACTTCAGAATGCATGAAAGTTATAAATTGAGATATACTTAAGACATTAGCAAATTCTACAACTAAAGTTAAATATATCTTTCCAATATGTATTCATGTAGTTTCTGATCCAAAGACTCAGTGGTTCACCCAGGCCTTCAAAACTCTGCTGTGAAACAGGGTGGCTTTAATGCAATACATTCTAAGCTGAAGTCAGTATTTTGGGGTACTCTTATATTCATCAAAAATTTCCTTTTCCCATTTAGTATTAATTGAAGAAGCATAAATCATCCAGTCATTTTCCCATCCCCATATAATAATGGGAAGTATGCTTTTTCCACCCAAAAACAAAGCAATTTCAAACTGCAGTTAGTCAACACAGCCTCTTCTAAACTCTTTTGAAGTGTCGTTTTCACTGTGAGAAGCCCCGCTATAAGTTTATTAAACTTCTGAGCATCTAAGTCCTTGAAACCGGAACCTTTTACTGCATTCAATTTTTCTCTTTGCAATAGAACTTGAAAACCTTAATGAATCACTGAAATTTTGCAACAGGAAATACATAAATAAATATGATAAAGAATACTAAGGCTCATTGTTTGCCTTTAGATATTTGATTATATTTTGTTTTGGCTTCATATGAAACAAACTTTGGAGTGCTATGGATGGAAAAAAGGAAAAGAAATCCTGATGGTAAAAAAAAAAAAAAACAACACTACTTTTTCTGCTTTGATTCACAGAGAATGCTAAAATATCAAATTATATACGTTCTTCATTTTTGTGCTGACAAAATTTCAAAACCTAATTGGAGAAATGGAAAATCATTTTATATATACTGTACAATATTGTGAATGTGAAAACACATGCACATGCAGGTAATTACAAATGTGTATGATCAGTAAAAATGGTCTAAAATTATACCTAGTAAATGTTAGAGACTTTCAAATATTTTAGGCAAAAATATTATTCTATATCCTATTTATAAATAGTATATTTTAAAAATCATAATCCAATAACTATAAGAATTACTAGCAAGCACAAGTATAGCAGAGGTCAGTTAGTTTGACAGAACAAGTAATTTATGATAAATGATAAGCTCACAGTCCAGTAATTCACTGTTACTGTAAGAAAGAAACTTTATATTTTAATAATAATATCAATATTTCAATAATAATTCTAATGTTTTAAGATATATGGATTAATATAAGTACACAATGTTTCCATATTTTAAAGTACACCTTCCTCACTTTCTGTTTTTCTCCTGTTATAAAATGTATGTGATATCTATCAGATTAATTTTTCTTATAATTCAGATTCACTTACAACTGTATAAATCTTTGGTATACTCACACCTTATTTTGGCCATGATCCAGATATAAATTAAAAACACCTATCAAATGCCACTAACTGGAATATTAGACCCCTCTTTAAAAGGGAGAAATGCACCAAATAAGTAACTGCATAACTTTTATGACCCGAAATTTTGGAGGTCTTAATCATGATTATAAGGACATTCCACATTTCTGGTTTCCACATTGACATCTGTGGCTAGGATTTCTCTGATTAATGGTGGAACCCAGAGATGGCTTTTTCATTAGTATTGATTCTGTGTGGTCTATTGCTCCTGCTGCTCCCTATGCCTGGCAAATGTGAGGGCGCTTCCTTTTCCCTCCTTCTACAAGACCACCACCACCTTCCCCATCACCACTGCAATGGCATGACTTTAAACGTAGCTAACTTTTGTAAATAGAAAGATGAGATTGTATACAGGTTGGAAAAGCGCTAAATCAAATCAACCTGGTAGTTAAACCAGTAAGAAAGACAACTGTCCAAAGGGAGATGTGTGTATGGGGAAAGAGTGGGTTGGTAGGAAGAATAGTAACAGTTTGACACCAAGATTCAAACTGGCCTACAAGTGGCCAAAAATGCACCCACTTTTGGTCCTAGTATCTAACATAACTACTTCAGGTGAGTGTCTTGATTAAAGCTGTAAAGGATCATATTTCAATTACTTTTGATAAAAACACTTCAAACCACATCCTTCCAATAATAAGTAAATTATTGTAGTACACATAGGTAGTTTAGTGATTAAAATATCCTTGGATTTATAAAAATAAAATATAATAGGATGATATAAAGATAAGCAGAAATAGGCAACGTTTTCAACAATCCAAAAATTTTAAAGATGTTTTTGAAAATTTATTTTAGATATTGTTTTTCACTTACATATAGGAGGAAGTATGAAATGAAATGAAATTAAAATTGATATTTAAAAAGTGGAAATTAGGTTAATAAAATCAATATTGTCAAGAATGACACATCTTTATGAAAAATATATATCCAAATAGATATGGTTATATAATAAATGACTCTGAATATACATATGAATATATAAATTCATATATATGGCAAAGCCACAAGTTAAATGATTCTATCTGCCCTCAGAATCACTGTACTGATTACTGTTGACTGCAACAATACATTTAGGTGAGATCACTGCTAATTATTGAAAAACCACCAATATTCTCTTCATGATCAACCTGTTGGGCAATTTTTTAAAATTTTGTTTTTCTTTTTAAAGCAGACAGTGAACTATCTCCTCATACTGAAAAGAAACATTCATGTGAAATGTGAAGAAATAGGAGGTCACTTAAAAAATTAAGAGGTGATTTTTAAAAGTCAACAGTTAATGATTTGGACAGCCTCTAACTTACATTCAAGTAAAATACAACAGTTATACCTAATCTCTATAAAGAATTCAAATTATAGTTCCTCTCTTTGATTATTATAGATCTCAGAATTTGAGAAATATTATTTTTTCTATATTATATAAAATACAAAAAGAAGTTTAATAGAAATTTTAGACTAAAAGTTCTGTAGTGTTTTGAATGTAGCCACTTCACTTGGTTCAGAATCTTCTATGACAGAAACCCAACTCCTGAGATAGACCCAGCCTAGAAATCAAAGCAGGTTTTATGTCCATTAATTACTTAGAGGAATTTAGGGAAAATGCCAAACATTTCATAGTCATTAGATGTTATCATTAGAAAAAAATGTACTTGGTTAAAACTATACTTCTGAGAATCACACGTTGCTTTTAGAGTTTTTCTTTTAAGAAAAAGTTTTTTTAATAACTGCAGTTGACGTTTTATCAGAAATTTAAATTTCACAGTTACTTTGATTTTTTGGTTTCTTTCCTTAATTTTCTTTTTAAATAATAAAATTAAGAGGTACATAGTCAACAATTATAATTTAATCAATTTATTACATGTTACCTCTTTGGAAATGCATTTTAGTTAATCTCCATCATTAAGAGGACACACACTCTTAAGCATCCTCTACTAACAGGGTACCAGCATATCTTGTGCTGAGCAAGTCCTTAAAAGTCAAATTTCTCCTCAGGGATTTTCCATGTACTACTTATTTTTCTATGTGTATCACGTATGCTCTACCTTCACACACACATAGTCACAACTGCATAGTTAACTAACTAGCAGTGTAAATTAACAAGCCTAACATTTTTCAGGCATAGGATTCATAAGACATAATTAATATTCTTTCATCAATTTTCTAGGGTCTTTTCTATATGCACAATTCTGTATTTTCCAGGAAGTTCTCTGAATTACCACTTAAAAATTACCCTGCCAATTTGAACAGTTAGTTGTTATAGATGCTGAATGGCCTCTATCTCCCTAAACTCCTTCATCAATTTGAGCATTAGTTTTCCCATCCTGTCATTTCAATGTTTCCAACTGCAGACTTGATCAAGTTACTCTTAAAGAGAAATTAGAAGGGAAAAAAAAAATCTAATCAGTTTACAGGAAACTATTTTTTCCACTAAGGTAAATGAAAAGAAATGATGCTGAGTGTTTCTAGTGAATCTAAGCCAAACTCGTGGCATCTTTCAAAAAAGTTTGAGGCATTAACCATTTCTACTAATTTCTTATTTAAACCAGACTCAAGAAGATGACCTTGAACATGACAGTCCTTTCTGCCACAATGCTCCTTTCTTAGTTCCCTTTAATCTGTAACACTACAGTCTGCCTGCCTCCCTCCCTTCCTTCTCTTCTTCCTTTCAATATGGCCCTTTCCCTTATTCAGGTCATACAATGGTTTCCAGTATTCTATAAAATACATTTGAAATAACAAGTCATACTGAACATTCTCACTGTGTTCAAATATTCAAGGCAAGTATTTCTTTTCTTTTCTTATTCCTTGAAAAATTCTGGAGTACTAATAGAAGATAGTAGTATACCACATAACCACATGAGGTAGCTAAGTAGAAATCACAACTGCACAATGTGTTTCTTATCTAGATCTGGGAAGAACTAAGCCAAGGATGAATCAAGGAACTCAAGGCTTTTAAATAGGTATGAGACTGCATTCAGAGTTTTCTAAAATTACAATCATATCTTTGAAATGTGTCCATTTTGTGGACTGAGAATCAAGAATGTAATTAGGAAGCTAAGTGTCTTGAATGAAAGTGTAAGATGTAGAGTTATGGAGTTACATGGGTATTTTAAGAAGGTAATTAGAAACAAAGAAAAGTTTGAGTTCTTTATGCCAAGGTGTATATATGGGTATATGTGTTTCACAGCGCTTGCTTACAAATCTTAGAAAAATAATGGTTCCTTAGTTCAGTTTAGTCACTCAGTCATGTCTGACTTTGTGACCCCATGGACTGTAGCACGCCAGGCTTCCCTGTCCATCACCAATTCCCAGAGCTTGCTCAAACTCATGTCCATTGAGTTGGTGAGGCCATCCAACCATCTCATCCTACCTAAAGATATTTTGAATGGAACTTATCAAGGGTTTACCATATGTTAAGCATACACCATGAATTTATAAATCTACCTCATATGTACAGACCTGCCTGAGAGAAAACACACTACTTACAGAAACACATTTAAATTTTACCCTTTATCTTGTTAACATCATTCCATTTACAAATATAATTTCTTTCCTCACTACATATCTGTTCAGTAGAGTTGTTGCTGTCATTAGAGTTTTTCAAACTTTTTTGACTGCAACCAAGTTAGAAATACATTTCACACAGCAGCCTAGAACATGCACACACATTTATGTGTACATACATAATTAAAACAGAAGCTTAACATGTGCTCTTATTACATGTGATGCACTCCTATATTTTCTCCTCCACTCTATTCTACTTTCTAAAAATGCTGGCCATAAGCCAACACACTGGCCTCACATGCCACCAATGTGTTATCTACAAGTGCATGCCATACAAATAACATATACATGTGAAGAGCATCACATGAGGAAAACCGAAAACCACTCCACATCATAACACATTTAACAATAGATAGATAGCAGCCTTATATAGAAGATCCAACATTTATAGCCTTTGGAATTTTAAAGGCTGGTGTTCTCTATTTTGCTTTTCAGGAGTGAAAATTAGAGCATACAACATATTTAGGGTTTGTTAGAAGATTCCACATCTCACTTCACATCCATCTACGTAGAACTGAGAATTTTATCTCTTTTGCTTGTTCTTGACTCCATTAAAACCAACCTTGACCTCATTTAACCTATAAATAAGACATTTACCATAGAGAAGTCTTCCCCCAGCACAGTTATTTATCTGCCACTGATTCACTGTCACTCATAAATCATCATTTCCACACAATTAAACTTGAGTCTATTATTCTTTAAAAAAAATTCATTTCATCTCCTTTCACTCTGTAAAGTTTTAGAGAAAATGTATCTTCTCTGTAATTTGCCAGATTTGCTGAACTATATAGAAATGCCCATGACTCTTCCTGATCTATAAATTTATCCCTTTCTTCTCTCATCCTACTTGATCTCTATCCTTTTGATACAATCAATCATTCAGAGGTTTTCGGTTTTGTTTTTTTAAGTCCTTGAGCAAGAAACAGCACTTTCAGCCCAGTTTCCCCGATAGTTTGACACTTTTGTTCATTTGCTCCAGAATGTCCTCTGAAACATGAACTTAGATGAAAATGAGACCCAAATAGGATCCCATTTTCCACCCATGTTGGATGTCTTCTTTCACTTACACTCTGAAATTATTCTACCAAATGTTTCAAAGGCATAAGTAAATATAATAACATCATCTAAAACACAATCTGTTTTTCCTTGTCTCGGAGTCAGCTGCCACTCCACTGAACTTGAGACTTCGCTCTGACTTCCAAACCAAATGTACTAAGTATGAAAACATTATCTTCCCCTCTTTATAGTTTGCATTCTCGGCAAAACTTCTACAACTGCTGAAGCAAAGCAGACATCCATATCCTGTCTTTACAAAACTCCTTCTAGATAATGCATTGCAGCCTGCTTGCCTATTCCTTTCTCCCTTGTTTTTAAAGCTTTCTTGGTTAGTATTTCAAATATTTTAAGACTTAACATTATTTTCTCCCAGAAAACCACCAGCCTTTTCTATTATTGCTCACTTTCTTCATTTCATAAATGCTCTCTTCTTAATAAGAGAAAAAGCTCTACATAGTTCACTTTTTAATCTCAAAATGTTTATCTACCTGTTTAATTTCCTACACTCACACACATACACACACATCCCTATCTTCTGAAACAAGAGTAACTCTACAATTTTTCAGTATTTGTTAAATACATTCTCCAATAAGAATTTGTGATAAGCATTTAACCATTTCTTACAATGATTTTCCTAAACTCACTAATGCACATTTAGAACAACTCCCTGTGTCTGCCCAAATAAAGACAAATAGCTAAACAAAGGTACTGAGTTGGTAAAGTCAAACACACCCCCCAACACACACACAATCTTATTAAAAGATATAGAAAGTAATGGCAGTAGTGTGCCTTTGGTGAGGAAGGAGGAAGAGCACTAAATTATCTAAATTGGCTCACCATGGTGACAAAGGTCACCAGGTAACCTGCGCAGATTTCCCAGGCTTTTGACAATACAGGTACAAGAACAAGGGAAACTTGTTTATCAGGTTTATCCCCTTCCAAGTGAAATTAAGCCAGAGCTTTGGTGAATTGTATGATTAAAACAAATATTCAGAAAACTCAAAATCACAAAATAATCGATCTAGGCTTTAATTCCTGAAAACAACAAATAACTTGCTGGTGTACGGAATTATCTGTAAATATGATCATCTCTACTTTTTATTGATGACTTTAAATTAGGAATGAGAAATCATATAGCATCTTTCAGGACGCAGAGAATATGAACCTACATACAGTATCAAAGAGCTGAAACGAAGGTTGATATTGTTACGTCCATTTCACAGCTGAGGAAATGTTCAGAGAAGTTATGCTGATGGAGCTAACATAGTTCCACTGGTAAGTTACCTGAAACTGGTAGCTCCTCCCACCACCTATCATCTAAATGTGACGTGGCCCAAATACAAATTTAATTATAAAAGAAATGAAAAGCCAAGAAACTAGTAGTATATTTTCTAAATAGAATTTATATTTGGTTTTGTATCAGCCAAAGAAATTTATCTTTAGTCATTAGTTCTCTGAAAAAGCAGTTGTTTGCTTTGCCACTGTCTTTTGAGTAAGAAACATACCATGAAATAAAGAGGTTAAATATCAAAAAACAGAAAGAGAGATTTTCACAGGCTCACTCTCATATCTGGCTTTGGATTCTCCTGTTCTTGAAATAAATTAAGAGAAAGCCCTAAAGTTTCACAGAGGAAAAAATATTTTTCCTAATGTTTTAGAGTAGAAGTTAACAAGCCTGCTGGGATCCTCTTAGCCCCTGCAGAGCTAAGTCTTCAACATTATTAAATGGCTGTCGCATCTGAAGTATGGTGCAACATAACTCAATAAACAACAGAAAACATACGATGCCGGATGGAGGCAGGCTTTTCGATTACCCCGCAGAATAATTCAATTTCAGGACAGGTGTTTGCATGTGATGGAACAAGATGTGACTGAGGGGATAAAACCACCCGTGTGCCCCTCCTCCAATTATTTGAAACTGCTAAGGATAACAGCATAAATGCTCAATGAAAAAAGTATATTAAGAATGAACAGAAGCACTGCAGGACAAATAAAGAAATTAAATTATATATGCACAAAAATCCTCACAACTTATACCAATTCCACCAGAAAAGTACAAGTACTTTCTTAAAAACAAGTTTTGTTAAAAACAAACAAACAAACAAACAAACAAACTTTTTCTACAGTGCTCTGCTTCCCCAGCCAAGATCATCTGATATTCTAATCAGTGACTAAAAACTCACACTTATAAAATGACTTTACCATTACTTTGGATTCATTATTACTTTTCAAAAACTAATCTAAAAATAAGAGGAAAACTAAAAGAGAAGTAGTCCTTTCTCCAACTTGCATATTTACATGGGCCTTTCAATAAATCTTGAATTTAACCTATTGATTTAAGTAATGATTTTTATATATGATGAATGAATTTATGTTAAACATTTTGTATAACTTGAATAAAAATAAACATAAGAAACTGAGCATATCCATGCTTGTGAAATGTTTGGATAGCAGGACATTTTGTTATGTTTTTCCAAAGCAAAAATCAAAACTGAATTGTTTTCTAGTAAAAGTAAACGAATACAAGACCAATCTGACCAACTCAGATTGAACAGTAAGTTCTAGGAGCACCAACTACTTCAGAAGAGATTTTTTAAAGACACACTAAAACCTATTCCTGGGGAAAACTCCAATAATGTTTATGTTTATATCCAGAAGGAACATTCTACCAGCTTCTTCACAGTCACCCCGACATAGATCTTCAATCTCCAACTGTGTACTCTAGAGCAAATACGGATGAAAAGCCCATCACTTTTGACACACCTTTCAATTTTCAGTCTTACAGGCTATTTTTATACATTGTCCTGTATTTGTCAATCTGTAAGTCTGAACTGTGCCAAAATCTTAACTATTCACCCAAAAACAGTTGACTAACAAAAATATGCAACAATGCTTCAGTAATCAATTAATTAAAAAGTTTAAAAATCAAGTAATTTTTATCTACTTCATCACTGGATACTTTCCATTCTTGTTTAAAATATCCATATATTTTTATACGATTAAAGTCTACAGTTTGTTTTTGTTCTTATTGGCTTCTGATTTTTTAAAAAAATTTTGCTTGGTGCTGACTGAATTTCAAACATTCTTATAGAATAATTTACAAATGCTTTTAATTTTTTTCATTTTACTATTCCTAATTGCCATCCAAAAGACTGCTTAGAATTTACGTGATGTTTGGATAGGAAAGGAAATTATTTTCATTTAGGAATTATTTAAAAATGTGTGATTCTTTCAAAACAGCTTTGACTACCTTGTACTAAACCTAGTGATGGAAAGAGAATCTCATTGGACTTGTATAATACTTTGCTGCGTTAGCTACAAATCTACTTTCTGACTTCAGCCAAAGCTGAACTTCTCTGTGCTTTTTTCTTAACATTTATGAAATTCTGCAACTTTTCTCTGTGTTGTTTCTATACTACATTCCAGTGTTAAGATATTATCATTTTGTTTGAATTTATTGAAAAATTTTCTCTTTCCTTTTAATAGTTATATTTACATTTTCCAATCAAAAATATTTTTGTTTTTATACTGGCAAGGTTCTGACTCTTCAATCTGAAAACCCATTTTTGAATTATGATATAAAAAGATAAACCACTATGTATCACAATTTAAGATATGAAACGTTCATATTTTACCTCTAGTTTTTTTTTTGGTCATCAACTTCAAGAACTTATATGACATGTTTAATTGGTGACCAGTTTCACTATTTGACCATACAGATTCTGAATCTGAGTGACACAACTATTTTATGTGTGTGTCTACAGGCCTGGTGTGTTGCGGTTCATGGGGTCGCAAAGAGTCAGACATGACTGAGTGACTGAACTGAACTGAAATAAACAAATGCATTTCTTTGGGTAGCATGTGTCACCTTCCTGCACAAACTGCAGTCAACGCTCTGTCCAGACTCTTACAATTGCCATTTGTGTGGTTGGGGCTCTGAGAACTTAACATCCTCCTTTAAAATACTCTTCTAAATCCAGTTATCAAGTGCAGGACAATACCTGGATGTTTTCCACCAGACCCCTTAGGAGCTTGACCTAACTTGTGGGAAATAATTGAGGGCCTGTACATTCAGCAGATAATTGAAAATAGAGAAAAGAAAAGAGAGGGAAAAAAGACTGTCTTTCTCCTGACTTTCCAGTTTCTCAGCCTCTTCACTCTCACATGCCTCTCCTAAGTCCCTTGTCCAGCTCAGGGGAAGCATAGGTGGCGGTGGCATTGTGTCCCCAGCAGCAGAGAGCCAGGAGTGGGGGCAGGGAACACTCCTGAGGCACTGCTGACTAATGTAATTCCATAAATCAGCTAATGGGAGAGAAACCAGATCTGTGTGGTCTCTAATGCTGTCCCACAGAGATCAATCATGTCACCTGAACAATGTTCAGGGACTAAGAGAGGCTGGGGTGGCCCATGGGACGACTCTCCCTTGAGTAAGATTAGGTTGAGAGATTTAGGTCTTAGTATAAGAAATGTAACTGCTGTGAATATGAAAACTAAAGGAATACCTTTGTATGAGATTACTTTTGTATGAGACAAAGGTCTATCATAGAACTTATGATATATGATAAGTTTTTTAAAATATCTGAGAACTTAATATTAACCATTTAGGATACAAGTTTTTAAGATAAGTTTTGTCACACAAGGGCATACAGCATGACTGCTTTGACTAATCAGTGATAATTTTTTAGTACAGCGATTGATTGAATGAATAGTGTTATATGCAACTATATAGTACACAATAACACCAAAAAGCTAAATTTATTTTATGTGCATTTTTATCATACGAAATACTATTAAGTGGTGATTTTGTAAATAAATTTTTAAGGAATTAATATGCCCTTCACATGAGACTTATCAGAAAAATGTGGAAATAAGTAAAGCAATTTTAAAAGGAATAACAGAGGGAAGGCTTTAAAACATGTGGGCAAGAGGCCCAACACACCCATGTGAGTCTGTCTTAATTTCAGTTTACTCACCCTGAAAATCTGATTATGCCTCCAGTCCTTGGCATGAGAATAAGTCAAAGGAAAGAAGAGCACGTGGGACTTGAAGTGATAAATACTAGTATCAGCAATGACTATAGTCCAGATATTAACTTAAAGCCAATAAATATTAGCTACTGAACTTACACCTGAAATCCACAGGTAATATCCATAATGAATCTCCAAATTACTATCCTCAGCTCCGGAGTCTATCTGACATCTAAAACATCTCCACAGATGATGATAAGTTACAGAAACCAAATTAGAGCGGGAGGCAGGTCAGCAGGGGGACTTTGCACCATTCTGCAACCACTGTTTCAGCTCCGGTTCAGTCCTGTAAACCCTGTCACTCTGACACGCATCCAGCTGGTTTCCTACAACCATAACTGTGCGGTTACACATGTGCTTAAGGCAATCATGCTGCCTTTCCTTTTAAAAGTGACCTAGATAGAATCTTAGCCAATTAATTTTTTTTTTCTTTCTTTCTGCCAAATTGCATTCCACTAATAATCTTAGCCTTGTACCAAGAACAACTCTCTGGTAGGGAAGGGTATATAGTCAGGAGAACATCTTCAGAGAGCTCTACAAAGAGAGAAACATGTTTCCCCTCTCATCTACATCTCACTTTCCGAAGATCAGCAGAACTTTTTGCATGTGAATTTTTAAAAAGAAGAAAAGGTAATACTATGGAATTTTGTGATTAAAAAAAAAAGCTAAGGAACGTAAAGATCACAAGAAGTTGGGAAAACTATCAAAAGGAAGAAAAAAGGAACTTATTAAGTTTGTTTAGACTAATAAACCAGCATAGAAACTTGTGCAGAAAACCTACTGGTATTCACATTAAACTTGTTCAGAGAGGTTGCTTACTAGATAAATCAGAATTATTCAGTGGTCCTACCTACTACATACAATAAATTGGAATGCAGGCAGTACATAGGTCTAGCTAAAGATGAAGTCCACTTAACCACAGCAAATCTATAATTCTAGATTCTCTAATTCCAGATGGTATAGTTCAAGGGTAAAATAATTAAAGCCAGGAGTGCTCATCGACTAAGCATTAACAGAAGATTTAAGTATGAACTGAATTTTAATTTCCCATGGGCCTTAGAGACCTTAAGAAGTTATAATAAATTAATCCAGAGAAGATATTTCAAAGCTAAAAACAAATTTTTTCCACCTAAGAAAACACATGATCCATGCCTTTATGATTGCTATTATCTTTGCTTAAGAAGAGTTGCCAAAGGGAATGTAATAAACCACTCTAGAATAAGTCAAACTTTCAACAGACATGGGTTCTCTTATAAGGAGGAATAAATGCAATATTTTTATGGAATTGATCATAATCAATGATGATATCAACATAATATTTGTTTGAGGAGAATTACAAAGTGCTATTTGCTTTGATTTATAGTAATAAAACTTAAAAAAATCTGTATCTTATTTATATCCAAACCTGCAAAGATTTTTAACTCTTCTTTCAAAGGCCAGTCCTTGGAGAAAACTCCTATGCAGGTTTCCCTCTGATGAGAACTTGTGAGAACCACTCTCAGCCTACAGTCCAGCCCATAGAATATTCCCTAATGCTAAATCTATCACCTATATATGAGCATTTAGCCATCTACTCTGTACATTATATCAAGAGGCTAAATATGATTATATGTCCATATTTCATTACTAAGTATATCACCAAAGCCATTTACTTCTGATTTTCCATTTTCCCCCTTTTGTTGTGATCAGGTCACTGTATGAAATTTCCACCAAACACATCAATCTTTTTGTTTAACATAACCAAAAGCCTAAATTAACAAGTACTTTAGTGATAATCTGTACATTGTTTTAAGCACACATAGGAAAAGAAACTGTCATTGACCATATAGTGCATCAACCAAAACAGTGCTTGACGTATAGAACGATTTTGTGACCACATAGTGGTTACTTTGTTAAACACAGAACCCCAAGTTTATATTTTTTGTAACTGAGTTTTAGGAACCCTTAGTTTCTAAACTATATAAATAAAATAATTCTTAAATAAAATTACCATCTCACCTGCTACAAATTGTCATCTCTCCTTAAAAATACTGCAAGTGGTGTTCAGTTTTCTCTACTATTTCCCCTTTCTGAAAAAATACCAACTATGCAGAAAATAAAATGGAAAACAGAAAAATTTTGTCATGGTAAGGAAAAAAATTAGAAGAGTTTAGAAAATCCCCTTTTGAATTCATGCATGTTAGTTTCAATGATCACTCCGTGTGTGTGTGTGTGTGTGTAAAAGGGAATGTAGGCTTGTGTGCCACAAACTGTGTCCTCACAGTTACACCTGGGTCAGTAATAGGTCTCTCTTGCCCAGTATAAGTATATAGAATGTGATGTATCCGACCCTTTGGGCAGAGATGCTTTTAAAAATAAGAGGGAAGGGGGTATTTTAAACCACCTAGGGAATTTTTTGACCATATTGAATGTGAAACTTCTGATTTTTCAAACCAATTACATTAGTTTTCCTCCTAGAGCTAAAAAAAAAAAAAAAAAAAAAAAAAGGAGGGGCGCCCTCGCATCAGGAGGGCGGTTCCAGGCGAAGTGCAGGTGGGGAGGGGGCGAGGAGAGGCCATGCCCTCCCCAAACCACCACCAACTGTATCTTACAACCTGAATGAAGCTTCAGGAAAAGGGGACTGCATCTTGAAGCCGGACAAGAAGCCCTGGAGGGGAGAGGAGAGGGGAGTGAGGAGGGAAGGGGGGAGACTGGGAAACAAGAAATCATCTCCTCTGACCTCTAGCGAAGTGCCCGGTTTTTTCTTTAGCTCTTCACATTTCCTAAATTTGCAGATCTGGTGTCCCGTTTTGCGGTTCCTGCAACTGCTGCAGACGCCACAGTTGATGAGCCTCTTGCAGGGCACGCAGACCCCACACCTTTTCCTCTTCTTCTTGGCCGGGTTGGCTCCGCCAGCTCCCCCTGAGGAGGACGAGGAGGAGGAGGAATGGTTCTGCGGGCAGTCTGCCAGGTTGGCAATTTGAAACGCACTGTCTGTGACGGCTGCTGAGGCTGCTGCGGGGGAGTGAAGGGCTGTCATGACGATGACCCCTGGAGGTAATGAGATGCCCCCTAAAGCCGGGATAGCGGAAAAAGTCCCCACGCGCTCGGGGAGATTCATTATCTCTGCTTCAGCAGCGCCGCATTTGAGCTTGTTCATGCATTCCCCCGCCAAAGGTCTGCAGTGTTCAGGGGATAAGGTGGAGAGGAAATTAGTATTTGCCATTTGCAACGATGGCTCTGGCGGGCAGCCAGCTTTCCCCAGCCTCTGGGAGTCGTTTCGGTGGTGCATGCTGGTCCTGCCGCCGCCGCCGCCGCCGCCGCCGCCACCGCCGCCGCCACCACCGCCACCGCCGGCGGGGAGGATCGCCGAGGAGGAGGCGGAGGAGGAGGCGGCGGCGGAGGAGGATTTCCTGCCGCCCCCACCGCCCCCGCCACCGCCGCCGCCGCCTCCCCCGCCGCCGCCCCCGCCCCCGCCGCTGCCCCAGAGCATGGCGGTGGCGGCGGCGGCGGTGGCCGCGTTGTCGCAGTTCCAGGGGGACATGCCGATGCGCGCGGCGGCCGCGGCGGCGGCGGCGCTGCTGGGGAAGATGGGGGTGGTGATGCGCGCGATCTTGGCGGCCTGCGGGAAGGCGCCCCCGTTGGTCTTGTAGAAGGAGGTGGCAAAGGAGCGGTAGCGCTCCATCTCCGAGTTGTAATCCACAAGGCTGTTCAGGGACCCCTCGGGCAGGTGGCTTTCCTTGGGCAAGCCCGGGGCCTCCGGGCTCGGCCCGGGCTCCACGCAGACATTGGTGTTCATGGTGCAAGGGGGAAAGAAGGGGTGCAGGGTGGAAGTGGGGACCGTTTGGTCCGACACCTGGGTGGGGAAGGGGGGGAGGTGGGGGGGAGGGAAGGGGGTGATGGTGATGTTGGGGTGGGGGCCGAGGCGGGAGGGGAAAGTGGGTCCGGGTGGGGACAGCAAGGTGAGGACTGCTTTATTCCTCTCTGGGGCGCATTTCCACAGACGGTGAATTCCCAGGCAGCGTCTTCCTTTGCATTATCCTCCAACTGTTACAACTAAAATAAAGAAAGTCATTCCAACGAGATGCACGAGGAAAAAGATGAAAAAATAAACAGCCTCCCTCACTACCCCACCGCAGACACCGAAAGCTCCCACATTCTTCGTCAGGTCGTTTGCATAACAATCATCAAGACGTGACACACCCCCCCCCCCCCCCCCCCCCCCCCCCCCCCCCCGCCACCTCATTCCCATCCTTCCCCCACGCTCCCAACCCGGATCCCTCCCTCCCCAGAGCACACCACGGCTCCTCCCCCCTATTCTTATAACCCTCCTGAGAAAATGTATTAATAGCCAGGATACCCAGGGTAGAGGAAAGACGGGGGTGACAAATGCCGAGGGAAAAGGGCAATTGGAGTGCTAAAGACATGCAAATCAGGGGTGGGAGGGCGATACTACCTATAAGCAGAGGGCATTTAAACACTATGAAATGTGTGAACAAGTGCTGCCTGGGCATGCAAATGCTCTAAAGTAGAAAACAGCTATGGCCCTATGAGGAAAATGAACAGGAAATTAGCAAATGAAGTACTGAGAAAGTCTACAATACATCCGAGTATAAACTGTAAGCAAACACAATACAACTGAGAGCTAAGAGACTGCCCACATACAATCTGAACTAAAGAGGCAGGGAAAAAAGAACTACCAGCTGCCACAGTGTCCTTCTGTGTCTGCGGTCATTAGTTTGAATCCCAGCACAGCTGGCTCTGTTAGGGTCTTAATTCAATGGACCAAGGACAGGTCTCAATTGTACAAGCCATTTGGTGGTGGGGCTTGGAGGGGGTAAGAGGGTGGTGTTCTACTTGTTTAAAAGAAAGAAAGAAAAGAAAGATGGACTAGATTAAAAAAAATTATTTTTAATAATGCAAACCGTGTCATAGCTTTCAAACCAAGTGCCTGTAGTCACTTTAAGAACATTCCCAATAATTCCTAATGGAGTCTCCAGCCTCTTCCCAAGACAAGAGGAAAGCATGGACTTTGAGGCTTTCTCCAGTCACTGATTTTTACATTGAGTAAAAGTAGGGGGACATCATTTAAGGTGTTCTATGAAGAAACAGTCATTAAGATGATTTTTTTCTTTAGCTCTCTTTAAGAGCAAAGTTTAATATTAACTGAGTATTTGCATTCATCTCTTTGCTTACAGGGCATTATTATGCTTAGGCAGAGGTATTTTAGTTGTTTATTACAGGGGGAGAGGTGCATCAGAACCTTTTAAGAAGTAAAGCAAAAATGTAAAATGTACATTCACCTAAAAAACCAGTTTCTTTGTTTCCAGATTTTTTTTTGGGGGGGGGGGGGGACAGATATCTTTTTGTGACATCTTCTGAAACCCACATACTGGTCTAGAATGTGGAGCTCAGGGAATTTCAAATGGGGGCCCAGCAGTCTCAGTCTCAAATATTCAGTTCAAAATGGATATCAATTATAGCAATTATGCTTATAATTAGATTAATGAGCCATTTATGCCCAAACTCCAAGTGCAAAAACTTCAAGTCCTGATGAGAAGGCGCCCTAAAAAAAAGAGAGGTTTATGTAAACAAATCCCTATTAGGCAAAGTAAATCAAGATAAGGAACCTCACCCCAGGCTGGATTAGAAGCTAGCAGGCATCTTTCAATCACAGCAAGTCCCTAATCACTCAGGAGCCACCTCTGTGGTTTCGCATTAGGGAAAACTGCTCCCTTCAGAGGTCTGAAGGCAATACAAAGGGTGCCCCCAAAATGCTCCTGGCTAAATATTCTTGATGCTGGGAAGGCGATGGGGGAAGACACAGCAAGAATATGCATATAGCTTCAGTTTCTGCGAATCACATTGTAACTGCAAGACCATAATAACTGCTACTCAGTAAAAACTAGTTATGCCAACCATGCATTAGCTACCAGCGCATTGAGTGGAGGGAAAAATTTCAACATTTTAGTCTTTTGACCTTGTTCCAAATAAAGAAATAATTTAATGTCCCTTTTTCGGAGTATTAGAGTGGTGTCTCCAAACAGAAGCTTTCCTTATTACCATCACCTCCCCCTTCTCCCTCAAGGTTTAATGCCACCAGAAACTGTAGAAAATGATTGTGCCCAGTATCCAGGTCATTATTGTTTAATCAATGCATCTCTGGAGCATGAAAAAGGTATCTAAGCCACAGCTATTGTTTGGATTTTCTTTAAAAAACAAAATAAAACACACACAAATAACTACAGTCGTATTCCAAAGCTAAATTAGACATCATACTTCATGATCCTGTTTTGCCTTTAAACAATGTGACTGTACATGCCTAATATTGTATGTCTGGTCTACCAGAGACACAGAGATCAAAGGTCATATTTAACATTCAGGAGGAGGGGCGGGTGCAGATTAATTAATAAATTAATACAGCGACGCCTTTCATCGCTGGAGTCCAGCATTAATAATCTACTTTTACAATCCCAACGGACAGCAAACATTTAAGAGCAAAAAGCCAGAGAAAGAGAAAGAACAATCACTTACCAGTCTCTTTTTATTTGGGGAGCCTTAGAATTTGCAGACGCTGCCAGTCTGCCTTTAATTAGTTGCACATCACCCCCTAACACAAAGAAACACAAATCCAGATGTGTCTTGGCAGCTCCCAATTACAACTTTAATACTTGTAAACAAACTGTTGGGGAGGGGGGGATAAATAAATATGCGGATCAAAAAAAATATATACCTGTAAATGGCTTTTTTTTTTCTTGTTGAAGAGAGAAGGAGGAGGAGATGGTGTTAGTGGTGGGGGTGGAAGGAGGAGGAGGTTGGGGGGGGGGGGGAGGAAAGAGCCGAGTGTGAGTGTATGTGTGAGAGCGCGGGGCTGTTCTCGGTGGTCTCTCCTCTCCCAGCGCGTTGCTCTCCGTCCGTCTCCAGTCGCTGTGTGCGAGGGAGGGAGGGAGCCGGGGAGTCTCTCCTCTCTCTCCCCCTCTCTCTCCCTCTCTCTCCCCTCTCTCTCTGCTCTCAGTCTCTTCTCTCTCCTCTCTCCGTCTCCCCCCCTTCTCTCCCTCTCTGTTTGTGTGTGTGCCTGTGTGCGGCTGCTGGGGGAGGGGAGCGGGAGAGAAAGGCGAGGGAGGAGGTGGGAGGCTGGGGGCGGGGGCGGGGGCGGGGGCGGGGGGTGGTCGGCGCCGAGGTGAGGAGGACGCAGGGACGCGGACACCTACTGATGATTGGCTGCAAATTACACGGGGAACAAGAGGCGCACGCGGGCCGGCGCTCCCCTTCACAAATCCTCTCCTCGCCGGAGGAGCCACGTTTCCCGGCTCGCCTGCTGCTCGCCCTTCCTCCTCGCGCCTGGCTCTCCGGCTCAGCCGCCCAGCACAGAGGGCTGTTGATTATTTTCTTTTACTCTCGGAGATAATTGTTTGGAAGGAATGGAAAGAGGGCGTTTCCGCCACTCTCTCTCTCACTCCGCGTGTGGGGGGGTGTGTGTGTGTGTGTGCATGTGCGGGTGTGTGTGTAAATAAACTTGTCTGGGTTTTCTGGCTGGGTAGAGAGAGCAGTACAAGAAACAGAAAAGGTCGTGTTTGTTTGAAAAATACTCTTATTTCACACTCTGCCGCATGGCTTTTAAATACGACTACTGGTGTACCCGAGACGACTTTAAAAATGATCATTTAAATCTTTAAGGGAAAACGGATTGGTGTTCAGGTTGTCCAGCTCCTCTAAATATTAGTATGCCAGAATGTTAAAAAAAAAAAAAAAGTGAGCTTGACCGAGCTCAAAATCAATCTCTATCTCTCTCCTCATCCCCCCACATTCTTTTACTATTCCATCTGACTGTTCCAATGATTAAATCTGATTTGTAACTTACCCTATTTTTAATTCCAAACTTTACTTAAACAAAAACTACTTTTATAGCTACATTAATCTATTTTATACTAGTATGACTTCTTGACACTTGGGAAAAATACTTTAGTAATTGAAAGATAAATCTTTTTACCACAGGTCAAAAATAAATAAAACTCACTCATAAATGCAGCTATGAATTAACTTCTTCACTGCTGCCTTAAAGCACATGAGATATCCCTGGCTACATGCTATCCCACTATTGAAGTATGTTCATATTTATATGAAACATATAAAATATGAATCTTTTGGATAGTTTTAAAGAAAAAATGGTTAATAAACTACAAAAGTAGGAAAGAGAAAAGTTCAGATTATTTAAATTGATCTTATAAAGTTCTCTGTTAAAATTAAAACTGTACTCTAGAATACAATAATATAGTTTCAGAGAAAGATGAAAAGTATGATAATGAGCTGTTTCTTTTATAATAACAAAATGCTGGAAAGATATTTTAAAGCACTTTGTGTTTGAATTTTCAAGACTGACCTTGACCATATAAAGATTCTGCCAACTCTGGAAGACTGATTATTGATAAGTTGTTAACAACTGTGGTGTACATAAATGAAGGTGCTGTACCAAGAGTGGACAACTATTGAAATAGGGGGCAGCTTGTTTTCTGACTCATTGACAAGTATGTTTTGTAATTTAAAAAGATAGAATAAATTTGGCCGTAAAATCAATCAAACCAGTGACTTGGTATTTATAGACAAAATAACTAGATGGTTATTAGTAATGATTATTTAAGTTCATTGACATTTTTATACTTTTATTGATGCTTTGTGAAAGCAAAGAAGAGAATTTTGCTTTTGCTTTTTTCTTTTTTTTTGAATTGAACATCATGGTAAGTATATCAGCAAAATGTAGGCCCTTTTTAATGAGTGCCTATACTCATTATACTGGAAAGATGATAGATTCTTAGACATCTTTTCAAAATATTTAAAATATCAATGTTTTGAAGTTTGTAAATAAATGATTTTAAAAATCAAAGATTCCATATATATGCTCTAATATCCTATATTTGCATGTATATGGAATCTAGAACAATGGTAGTGATGAACCTATTTGCAGGGAAGGAATGTAGACAAGATGCAAAGAATGGACTTTTGGACACAGCGGGAGAGTGGGATGAATGGAGAAAGTAGCATCAATGTACATACAGTGTCATGTATTTAGAATGGATAGCTGGTGAGAAGTTGCTGTATAGTACAGGGAGCCCAGTCTGGTGCTCTGAGATGACCTGGAGAGATACGGGATGGGGAGGGAGGCTCCAGAGGAAGGGGATATATGTATAATTATGGCTGGTTCCATTGTTGTATGGCAGAAACCAACACAACATGATAAAAATTAAAAATAAAAAATCAAATAAAGATATCATGCTCTTATGCCAACCTTGCTTTCCTTTTCAGAATGCTTCAAGCTCTCTTTCAAAATGAAAACAAATGAGAGAAAATAAGGTCTAAATTCCAAAGAATTTTACTTTCTAGACTATAATGGGAAAACTCAGAATGCTTAGCCTTAATCATTAGTAAAAGTGACTATTAGTGACCCATCTGTGTCAGACACTGTAGGGAGTAATTTGCAGTTTACTTTGTCCTTGAAATAACCCTATGAGGTAGTTATTATTATTTTCAGTGGAAATAATAAGCCTGTAGATATCAGATAACTCAGGTCAAAAGGTTAGTATGTCCATGCAGTCAGTAAGAGTTGAACACGACTTAGTGACTGAACAACGACAACAAGGCTGAAATTGGTACCCAATCCTGTACCTCCAAAGCTTTGTGCTTATAACCTCTGCTCTAGTCTCACTATTAACAATTAATTAACCAATAGCCCTCTCTGCATCCTAGTACCTTAGCTTTAATTATGATCACAAGCCCCTCATATGACATACAGAATATATTTTAAACAGTATGTCTCCTAGCTCTGCTACAACATCCATTTCCTTCCTACTAGGGAATTGATTGGAGAAGGCAATGGCACCCCACTCCAGTACTCTTGCCTGGAAAATCCCATCGATGGAGGAGCCTGGTAGGCTGCAGTTCATGGGGTCGCTAAGAGTCAGACATGACTGAGCGACTTCACTTTCACTTTTCACTTTCATGCATTGGAGAAGGAAATGGCAACCCACTTCAGTGTTCTTGCTTGGAGAATCCCGGGGATGGGGGAGCCTGGTGGGCTGCCGTCTCTGGGGTCACACAGAGTCGGACATGACTGAAATGACTTAGCAGCAGCAGCAGCAGCAGCAGCAGGGAATTGATTACGTGCATGTGTGTGCTCCGTCGCTTCAGTCAAGTCTGACTCCTTGCGACCCCAAGGACTGTAGTCCACCAGGCTCCTCTTTCTATGGGATTCTCCAGGCAAAAGAACTGGAGTGGCTTGCCATGCTCTCCTTCAGGGGATCTTCCTGATCCAGGGATAGAACCTGCGTCTCTTGTATTGCAGGCTGATTCTTTACTGCTGAGCCATCAGGGAAGCATTGAGGGAACTGATGACATCCTTAGCCAAATGTCCACCTGCAATGTGGGATCTGGGTTTGATCCCTGGGTTGGAAAGATCCCCTGGAAGGGAAAGGCTACCCACTCCAGTATTCTGGCCTGGAGAATTCCATGGACTATATAGTCCATGGAGTCGCAAAGAGTCAGACATGACTGAGCGACTTTAGCCAAATGTGATAAAGGGCAACATCTCTCTTCTGGTCTAGAATATCTTATATCTTTTATTTTTTATATAGGCTAGTTTTAGCACTTGCGTGCCTGCCATTTCTCACATTACTCCACATTCTTTGTTGTATTCTTCAGAATAATGTGTCAGAGTTTTTAGGTAAATTGTTGAGAACACTTAGTCCTCTATTAACTTTTTTTTGCAACTCATAGTTCTATAAAGTACTAAAACTTCAGGTTCCTTCTCTATGCAAAATGTCTGCTACAGCTTCTAGTTTCCTGGAAGTGGTTTGTGCCTTTACTCCGCTTTATCTGTTTTGTAATCTGTAGTAGGAGTATGGGTGTTTCACTGATATCTTCATGGGAAAAAATTAACTTGCATATCACCTGAAAAAGTGTCCTGTACTCTGCAGAAATTTTGTGCTGTGCTATGAAATATTTTTAAAGCATGGCTCCTTTCATCATAGTCAATATTGTCATCATTATCCAGAATCTCTAAAACACATTGCATGTGTCAATGCAAAAGCCATAGATGTATATTCGTTGTTTATTTGTTGTGGGAATTGCAGATCAGAGGATGGCTCTCCTCTATGACTGATTTCCTTCTGTCACAGGACCTCACCATCCCTGACGGACTACTAATCAGCTACATCCAATGAGCAGAAGGGCAAGAAAGGGGCCTGATCTCTTCTTAAACACTTCATCTTGAAGTAACCCACAGCACCACAGCTCATTGACAATTGTCAAGAACCAGTCACATGCCGCAGCTAGCTGCAGAGATGGGCTGGACAGTCACTTCCTAGATGCAACTCTATTACTGGGGAGTAGAAAAACAGTTTGGTGGACAGCTGGCCATTTCCCAAAAGAGTAACACTGGAAGGAGAATAACCCACCAGAGAGATTAAGTTGGCCCACACAACCCTCAGTCGAACATGAGAGTTCAATTCCCTTGCGAGCATTTTTTTGCTGATTACCATCCTTAGAGATTACCACTAAAAGCAGTCTTAATGATTTTGGGGAAAGTTTGGCAACTATGAACAAACTATGTTTTCTTAAATACCTGTAGAACAGCCAAGCTATGGATAAAATAGTCAAGCAAAAATTTACTAAAGAATAAAGAAACAGAAGTAACACAAGCAGAGGAAATACCGTAAATCTAAAATAAACTGACTTAGAGATAAATCTTAGGCATTAGCAGCTTGTCTACTGGTATTTTCAAAACCCGGAGGTAAGCTTTAATCCCTCCACCAATAATGTGTTCCCTGTTAGTCACAAAACCTACTCGCTGTTAGGTTAGGTAAAGTGCTTGAAACTCTCTCACCCATCTTAGAACCCAGCTTCCCAATTCCTGTTCATACAGTCTCTGAGGACTGCCTCTTTCCATAGTCATTAATACTGCAATTAATAATACAATCACCACCACGTTCGCAGGAGGACTACGCCAAGAAAACAATAGGGAATAATGTCTTTAATTCCGTTCTGACTTTAGCTACTTTGGATTTTTATTGACCCGTCTTCTTTGCCAGAGATGGAGATCCTTGACATCAGTGATTGTGTCTGATGTCACAATCAGTTTTGTGTTCTACCTCATACATCACCTGGCCCACAGAAGGTTCTTACATTCTGTGCCACATTGAAGAAAGTAGCATACGAAATATGTGGAAGTAAGTTCCCCCATGGTCTGTAGGATAAAAATGCAAAATTAATAAACTGGCATCCAAAACCCTTCTTTAATTTGTCCCAAGTTTTGCATCTCATCTCATGTTACAGCTGGCAAGAACTGTCTACTCTAGCAGATCCAATTCTCCCACAAAATGTTCATCACCTTACCATGATCATACAAACTCTTTGATAAAAAACCATAAACTAAGATGAAGTTATTATTATTTATATGATATATTTTACTTATAATGAGCTATTATAATGAAATAATGCTTTTAAATCTCTTAAATGAACTAAAATTTTCTGAGATTTTCATGGTGACTCAACAAAGTGGAATTTGATGAAATTAATCTTTAAAATCAATATTCTGCACTCTTGTTATTTTCTTTCACTTTTAATTAAATATCTATACATCATTATCATAGTATTGACCTTCATATTCGTAGCTGGCACTCTTAACCTGCCAACCACAGGTCATGTGCTTTGAGCTGTTTTCTAGCAATAATAAATTTGTCTTAAGCTATCTACACTCTGTGGCCCTGTCCTCCTAATGACTAACAGGATGCATTTATGGAATGGCTGACCACTGTTAGGGATAAAATCTGTGACTGTTGAGGATAATGAAAATCATGGGTTCACAGGGTTAAACCCATTACCTTGGCCTCATTAGCAGCATATTCTAATCAACTCTGCTAATCAGGACACATATTCACTTATTTTTACATACAATTTGGACAGTCTGTACCAAACACTAACTTGGGCGTTAATTTTTAGAATTGTTCTTTGCAAAATTTAATTTGGTCTAGGCCACTTCTTATTTTTTCACTCCTTCTCGTTATACAAATTCTCATTTCTATAAAATTATTGGGCTTCCCTGGTGGCTCAACTGGTAAAGAATCTGCCTGCAATGCGGGAGACCTGGGTTCAATCCCTGGGTTCAGAAGATCCCCTGGAGAAGGGAACAGCTACGGACTCCAGGATTCAGGCCTGGAGAATTCCATGGACTGTATAGTCCATGGGTTGATACTATATGGCAGGATAATAGGAGTTGTCCCCAAATGCAGAAACCCACACAGATGAAATAACAATAGGCTAAAAATAAAAATCTCTGGAAGAACATTTCTTCCATAAGGCTCCTTAATTTGGCTTGATCTTTGTAATATATGAGCTTCCTTGTATTTTACCATAAATATTTGGTATGTTTTGTCCACTGGAGTATTAGAAAACCCAAGCAATAACATTCCAGATTTTTTTCAAAGGAAATAGTGGTTTAAAAAAGACAAAAAACAAGTCACAGTGAGTAGCTTCCAGACACTCAAAGATATAAACACAAATTTGTAATTTGAGCCCCAACTTCCTACTTGGGGGGGTTCTCTCTTTCCTCTGCCTGGCAGTATCCAGGCACCCTTCACTGACCTTTCTCCTGGGAAAATTTGTCTTAGGCATGGAGCCATCTGTATGCTTTCTTGAAAGTTATTAGTATCTCTTAAAGTGGATAAGAGATGATTATTTCCGATAATTTAGGAACCAGATGAAACGGGCAGTTAGGAGTTGACCAGAAAATACTTCCTATAGTTCCGGCAACAAGCCCTGCCACAGGGTCCTTGTTTCCCAGAGAGCGGTCCAGAATGCGGCAGCGGCATTCCATGCGCTTTCCGCTATTCTCTCTGCACGCAAGTGTTATCTGACAGGGATTTACAGAATGCTGGAAAGCAAGTGACAGAATCTCCTCTCTCAGTCCCTCTCTTACTCTCAGTAAAAATCTCAAACCCAGTAACTCGGGTAATCACTTTGCTCCTGAGCTCAAAGGTAGAAACTGAATTGATATGCAGAAACTTGTCATCTTATAAATAGGCTTCTGAATCTTCAAATTAACAGATAGGACTTGCCCAGTTATTCAAAACAAACAAAAAACTCAAAGAATTTTAATAATGAAGTTCTCTCTAAAGTTGACTTTCTAGAGACATAAAATGAGGCTTATAAAAATCATACTTTTTTAGCTCTGTCAAACAACTTGGAAGTTAAATTTACTGTAAACTATTCTCTATTAAATAATGTTAATGGAATTTTTTTGATTTGCCATTTTAAATACAAGAAAGATTTTTCATAAAGTGTGATTTTAATCTTTTTCTTCTGAACTTGAGATTTTTGACTTCCAGTGTAACCTGAATGACCCTATTTGCAAAAGCACAAGTTTCTGACATTGCTCTCAAGATTTCAAATCAAAACCAATTTTTTTTTATGCTTGGTTTTTTAAAATGTAGGTTTCCATTGTTTGGTTTATCTTCAATTAACTATTTACAACATAAGGGATTATTATCTTTCTCTGTTGGGAGGAAAAATTCAGGATAATATCCCTGAGCTACTAATGTTCAATCCCCGGGAAGGTTTGTTGTTTTGTGTTGTTTTTCCTTTTCCCCAGTGCTGACCTTTGTTATGCTGTAGTTATAGCAACAAGAAGAGTTCCTTCTGTCTGTCTGTTGTATTCCCTTTCCAAACTGACAGTCTTTTCTAAACTAAAGAAAGCTTTACACGCACTGATGCCTTGATTTGTTGATGCATTTGGCTAAACCAGCAATTTAAATGGAAATATTTTAAACACATGCAATTAATTGGAATTTGCATATTATAAAGGTTTAGAACTATGAATTGTTCATTCATCTAGGCTCTTTTTTTCATATTGTCCTTAAGCTTCCCTAATCAACTTGCAGGTTTAACTTCTCAGTGATCAAATTTATTTATCCTATCATTATATCTTCTTAACCTAAACAGGGAGAGAGAGAGAGAGATTGAGAGAGCTAGAAAAGTCCTTTCCAGGAAAGTAATACATTATAAGAATATGTAGTTTGTCTGCCAAACTGGGCCACACAATCTCACTATGACCTTGGGCATTCTAAGTCTCATTTTACTGATCTGGAATATCAGTTTAATTATAGCAATTACATATCTCAAGGGTTTGTGAGGTTTAATTAATGTTAGCAACGTGTTGGAGCTATTTAGTAGAACAGTACTATAAAAAGCAAACTACCTGAAAATCACAACTCCCCCCTCCCCATGTAGTACTTAATTTTATATACTCCTTTCTTCTTCAGAGTTAATATCACATTTATTACCTTTTTCCCCACCCTTCATATCTATTTCTATGACCTCTCCTACCTGAATCTTACCTTGGATGACAAATAGCCTCTGTCCCACATCTCTCACTTGCACCATCACCTCCAAGAGCTCACACATTCCCACATCCCACAGGATCAGGATAACCATGGAATCTGAGTAAGCAGCTGTGGTGATGCACTTAAATCAGAGTCAGAAGCATCTAGTCAATAATTTCAGTTTGGGCCTCACACACATGTTGCTTGGGTCCATGGTGTTAAATAAACTGAATTAGGCTTCCAGCCTCTTTCAAAACTTGGGAGGTCTGAAAACACTGTGTCTACTTTCCCTCCTGTAAACAGTAGCTGGAGCTATGATTAGAAATGGGGTCTCTAGTCTACCCATTCTTTGCACTCCTTATTATCTAACACTTGTCCGCCTAAACATTGGAATTTGCAACCCAGGGCCCCTGAGTACGTTTGTGCTGGCTGTTCACCACACAACAATGCCTGGCCAAATGGACAAGTAGGGACTGGAATCCAGCCCGTTGCTCTGCTTGCCAAGCCACGTCCTGGTCTCATTTGCATAAAGGCATTCTAGGGAGCAGAAATGGCCTGGTCAGTATCCCAGCTATAAGTCAATTAAATAGAGCAATGAATGTCATAGCCACTTTAATTAGCATTAAAATCTGGCATCCGATCTTTGAAATTATATCCTATAACACTATATCTAGACTAAACTTAAAACCATATTCAAGTTTATCCTTACCCCGTTTTTGTGGACCCATTTTCATCCTAAAACACATTCTAATATAAACTATTTTACAAATAGTATGAAAATAATATGAAAATTTTAATTGTGTTAACTCATTGAAACAGAAAACGGGAGCTGTATTTAATTGAAAATTAACAAAATGACTCAAGCAGTCATGTATATTGGAGAGTCATAATAATGTTATATTTCTTTCTTTGGGAAAACCTACTCTTTATAAGAGGAGGCCACTGTTCACACCCTAGTCTCTTTCTGCTAGCTGCTAACACTTTGTAATGGTTGAACTGCTAGGAAGAGCAGTTTTTTGTTGTTTTTTTTAATCTATTTGTGACTTAGCTCTTTTAAAATGCATGATGATTTGATGGCATTTCCTTTTGAGTGTTTCTATTTTAAAAGCTATTCTATTCCTGTAATGTTGGCTACCTTATATTAGGGAAAATGAAATAATTCTGTTACCCAATGGCAGCAGTAATTGATTATACTTCTTTCCTTACCGAAGTTCAAGTGTCCAAAACTTGATCAATGTCCATTGAAAGCTAATCTCCAGTTATGTTACGGCCACTAATGTACTTCCAAAAGGAATCTGGGTATCTGTGTCTTTTTCACATATAAAACATAATTTTCTTCTTTAACCACAAAGAGAAGGAAAGTTGTTAGATTTCTACTGACTGCAGGTAATAGAAAATGGCTCAGAAGTGGCCTGAATGAGGTGGTCCCAGGTTGGGCAGGCTCCAGGCAGGAACAATCTGAGGCTTCAATGTGTCATGGTGGGGTAGGTTCTTCCCACTCTTTCACTCCGCCATCCCCATCATCTTGGCTCTTCCCTCAGGCAGCCTTCCCTCACAGGTACTGCTGCAGCAGTTCCAGTCATCATATCCAAGCACAAAAAGCAATCAAGGAAAGAAAATGACTGTCTTTTGGTGTGTATATCTCTAGTGATATAATTTCCTAGAAGCACTAAGGTTGACTTCCACTAAGATCTCATTAGCCAAAATTAGGTCGCATGCCCACGCTTAAATCAACCACTCTCAAAGAGAGTGAGATTGACTTGTTTTATAGGTAATAGAGCTGGACCTCCCAAGTGGCTCAGTGGTAAAGAATTCACCTGCCAATGCAGGAGATGCAGGTTTGATCTCTGGGTCAGGAAGATCCCCTGGAGAAGGAAATGGCAACCCACTCCAGTACTCTTATCTGGGAAATCCCATGGACAGAGGGCCCTGGCAGGCTACAGTCCACAGGGTTGCAAAAAGTCGGACACAACTTAGTGACTAAATAATAACAATAATCCATAGAGCTAGAGATGAGATCATCCTGAAGCACATGCCAGTGTGAAGGATAGGAAATACCTGAACATAATTGTGGTTCAATTAAGAAAGAGGAAGAAGGAAGTAGGAGGATTAGATGAATGGTGGTGAGACCAGTACAGTGTTTATTGTTACCCTACACGACTCCATCACCTCATTTATGCTCTCTAAGAAAAGCTAACCAGCTCTAAATCTCATGAATCATGCCAAATTACACAAGGTAAGAAGTCAGTTCATGGACACCAGTTCTTTATGACGAGTGAATTAGTGAGTTATAATTTCAGCTATGAATGTCTATAAGTAGAGCTTGTTTTTAGCAACATGGCTTTTTGGGTAAAGCTTTGATTTATTAACATATCCTTAATAGACTCCTTCAAGTTCTTCTCAAAATTGTGCCATGCTACACAAATCAGATGGGCTCAGCAATAAAAAATAAGCCTGCAAAGCAGGAGCTGTAGGAGATGCAGTTTCAATCTCTGGGTCAGGAAGATCCCCTGGAAGAGGAAATGGCAACTCACTCCAGTATTCTTTCCTGGAGAATACCATGGACAGAGGAGCCTGGCGGGCTACAGTCCATGGCGTCACAAAGAGTCAGACACGACTGAAATGACTTAGCATTTAGGCATGCAAATTAGGTAATATTTGAGCTTAAGATAAGGGATGGGGCTAAAAACTCTGGATAAGAGGAGAAAGCAAAAAGAGAATGAGGAAGTTAAAATAAATTAAATTAAGAGAAATGGTATATCACATCTATTTCCATAACTAAGTCCATCATGAATAATTTCCTCTTGTAACTTCTGCTGGCCCTTAAAACTATTACTTTAATATATTTGTGAGGTATGAGAAACAAAGTAAATAGCCAGTCTTTAAAATTTCAAGTTGATCCCCAGACTGACTCAAATTTGCAAAAATCTGGCATAATTTAAAAGTAAATAAATAGAAGCAACACTTAGCAGAAGGTTCCTAACATAAACAAAGCTGTGCACGTTTTGTTTATTTATGGATCCATGCAAAAGTGCCATATTCATTTAAAAATATTCAGCACAAGAGTGATTGATATAAAAATTGAATAGAATTGTAAGGAGCATTCTTTAAACCTGAAAGTTTGATGAAAAGAAGAATGACTATTTTATTGTAATATTATGCTTGGGAAGACATTTTTCTCCCTTACATATATTCAGATTTTTTTAAGGTTGACTGTAAAAACCTTAGAAAAGTAGCCACCATTTCTGAAAAGTGCATTTGATTTGGGCTGTAGCAAACCCTACCTTTCATATAACTCTTGTATGTTGTTCAAGGTTAAGTGTTGAAATAAAAGTGTGAAATCTCTTATATTAGTCTTTTTTATTCAATGAATTTTCACAGCACTCCTAAAAGACAAAGCAGTTTAAAATTCCTGTTTTTCTGGAACTCACATTCTAGTGGCATCTCTTTATTAAGCTGATGGCCATTCACTTTTCCTTCCTAGCCTCAGTTCTTCCCTGTCATTATTTTAATTGAATAAACATTTCTTTAACACCAGATATATGCATAGCACAGTATGAAGTACTGAGGGAATAAAAAACTGACCTGGAGAAGTTAATAATCTAATAGAGAGTACTCAGGGAAAACACACACACCTACATACACAAATTTAATGACAGTTATCTCACTTCTTTTTTAAGAAGAATTTAAATGAATAGGTAAAGTGTAACACAAAAACAGACTATGAAAATATCTATATTGAAAGTATGTTAAACAAAGTGTCCCAGTGGCTAAGCTGGTAAAGAATCTGCCTGCTAACGCAGGGGACACAGGAGATGTGGGTTCAATCTCTGGTTCAGGAAGAGTCCCTGGAGGAGGGCATGGCAACCCACTCCAGTATTCTTGCCTGAAAAAAATCCCATGGACAGAGGAGCCTGGTGGGCTACAGTCCATAGGGTCGCAGAGAGTCAGACACGACTGAGTTACTAAGCACACACGCACACAGTGTCGTGACAGCAAACAGGGAAGACTGGGCAATTAGAAGAACTGAGATGCTTCTCAGAAAGCCCTTACAAAAGAAAGCCTCTTTGAACTGGACTGACTAACAAATGAAGAAGAAGAGAAAGAATATTGGGAAGCCAAGGAACACAAGTGTATATCAGAACCCAGCTAAGGGTTGCCTAAGAAGAAAACCAGTGATGGACAATGTTCAACCTTATGCTAAGTAAAAAAAGACTGCTCAGTAGTAAAAAGAGGTCATTTGGTGTTTTGAATATGGGATGTTTACTATCAGCTTTTTGGGTTTAGAAGAAGTCCCTCTGACGTATGTTGGAGAAGATGATTTGGAGGAAGGAGACACATTCTGTCCCTTGAGGGCATGTAAGATTCAGATCCCTGTCACAGAATAAAATAGGAATGAGATCTCGTAGAAAATTTTAGGGATGCCTACAGTCTATTTAAGGGACAGATGAGCTTCAGAAGACAAGGAAGGTGACTCAGAAAGAGATATCAGGAAGGGAGAGAGTGACAGGAGTTCCCCAAAGGAAGGGTATTCCTAAACTGCTGAGTGGTCCACAGAAATAATGATGCTGAAAGGTCCAGAAAGCCTTGAAAGAAGCTGCCAGGGGCGATCCTAGGGTTGTAGTCAGAGCAGTTTTATTTTCACCACTAATTGGTTTGGGAGATGGCAAGCTTCCATTACTATTACTTCTCCTAGTACAACCTCATGATCAACTTCTGCTCATATATGTGCCAAAACTTCGGTTATTTGATTATTTATGGGAAATTATCACTTATTTTATGTGGAGAAACAGGTACTAGAGGTGCCTGCTATGTATTTGAGTTTACCCCTTACAGAAGCCAATAAATTAGTAGTAAGGACTTTTGGCCATTACGAAAAAATCAAAAACTCTGTGGTTACATGGATAACTATACAGTTAGGTCATCTCTTGATGAAGGTCTCCACACCTCCATTAAGATGAAGAGAGGTCTGTAGATTCTAACCTTTGTGTATGTCTGTACACTCATCTCCTTATCCGAACTCATTGATATCCATCTGTATCTATCTGTAGATATAATTCCACTCTCCCTGCCAACCTGGAGCTTATTCTTTCCTTTGACAGAAAAAGTTCTTGAAAGAATGGTGTATATGCAGTGTCACAATATCCTTTTTATCTCCTGAAATGACTGCAATCCAGCTAGGCTCTTGTCAAGATTTCTAATGACTTGCACCTTGTTAAATCCGAAGTGTTCAGCTTTACTTTTATTTGACCCATCAGCAGCATTTGGCATTTTCTTCACACAGCTTTTAGGAAACCATATTCCTGGTTTACCTTCTGTGTTATTAACCTCTTAACAATGCAGTAATCCAAAGTTTAGACATCTTATCTGTTTATACTCACTCCCTTGCAGTTCTCATCCAATATTATGATTTTATTTTTTAAATAAGTTCTTTCTTAAATTGGAGGGTAATTTCTTTACAATGTTGTGTTAGTTTCCGCTGTATATATTATATAGGTCCCCTCCCTCAAGTATCTCCCTCCCACCAGCCCGCCATACCTCTCCACTAGGTATCACAGAGCACCGAGCTGAGCTCCCTGTTCTCTGCAACGGCTGTCTATACACCTGATAGTATGTATAATCTCATGGCTTTAAATTACATCTATATTCTAAAGATCTGAACTGTTACATGTAACAACCTGAAAATTGCATTGAAATTATTTTAAATTGAACACCTTTCTTCAGTTCAGTTCAGTTCACTTCAGTCCCTCAGTCGTGTCCGACTCTTTGTGACCCCATGAATCGCAGCATGCCAGGCCTCCCTGTCCATCACCACCTCCTGGAGTTCACTCAGACTCACGTCCATCGAGTCAGTGATGCCATCCAGCCATCTCATCCTCTGTCGTCCCCTTCTCCTCCTGCCCCCAATCCCTCCCAGCATCAAAGTCTTTTCCAATGAGTCAACTCTTCTCATGAGGTGGCCAAAGTACTGGAGCTTCAGCTTTAGCATCATTCCTTCCAAAGAAATCCCAGGGCTGATCTCCTTCAGAATGGACTGGTTGGATCTCCTTGCAGTCCAAGGGACTCTCAAGAGTCTTCTCCAACAACACAGTTCAAAAGCATCAATTCTTCGGCGCTCAGCCTTCTTCACAGCCCAACTCTCACATCCATACATGACCACAGGAAAAACCATAGCCTTGACCAGATGGACCTTGGTCGGCAAAGTAATGTCTCTGCTTTTGAATATGCTATCTAGGTTGCTCATAACTTTTCTTCCAAGGAGTAAGCATCTTTTAATTTCATGTCTGCAATCACCATCTGCAGTGACTTTGGAGCCCAAAAAAATAAAGTCTGACACTGTTTCCACTATTTCCCCATCTATTTCCCATGAAGTGATGGGACCGGATGCCATGATCTTCATTTTCTGAATGTTGAGATTTAAGCCAACTTTTTCACTCTCCTCTTTCACTTTCATCAAGAGGCTTTTTAGCTCCCCTTCACTTTCTGCCATAAGGGTGGTGTCATCTGCATATCTGAGGTTATTGATATTTCTCCTGGCAATCTTGATTCCAGCTTGTGCTTCTTCCAGCCCAGCGTTTCTCACGATGTACTCTGCACATAAGTTAAATAAGCAGAGTGACAATATAGAGCCTTGACGTACTCCTTTTCCTATTTGGAACCAGTCTGTTGTTCCATGTCCAGTTCTAACTGTTGCTTCCTGACCTGCATACAGATTTCTCAAGAGGCAGGTCAGATGGTCTGGTATTCCCATCTCTTTCAGAATGTTCCACAGTTTCTTGTGATCCACACAGTCAAAGGCTTTGGCATAGTCAATAAAGCAGAAATAGATGTTTTTCTGGAACTCTCCTGCTTTTTCGATGATCCAGTGGAGGTTGGCAATTTGATCTCTGGTTCCTCTGCCTTATATAAAGCCTTTCATAATGCCACCAAAACTGACCTTCAGTTAATGGCAACTACATCACTCTAGTTACTCATGTCAGAAATGTTGGTGTCATTCTTGACTCTTCTTTATCTCTCACAATTCACATCTAATCATTAGCAAATCCTATTTGCCCCATTATCAAAATATATCAAGAATCAGATCTTAGCACCTTAACTACTAACACTCTGGTTCTTACCATTAGCATGTCTCACCTAGAGACCCTTATGACTGGCTTTTTCCTTGCCTCCTTCTCTCTTGCAGTCTACTATCAATTTATAATTCATACCCTGTGGCCAGCAGAGAGTGACAGCTGATGACTCAGTATTATATTTTCATTAAAAAGGAGTAGAGCTTTTTTTAATAGCCGGGTGGGGGGGGGGGGTGGCTTCCCAGGCGACACTTCAGTTCAGTTCAGTCGCTCAGTCGTGTCTAACTCTTTGAGACCCTATGGACTGCAGCATGCCAGGCCTCCCTGTCCATCACCAACTCCCAGAGTCTACCCAAACTCAAGTCCATTGAGTTGGTGATGCCTTCCCAGGTGGCACTATTGGTAAAGAATCCACTTGCCAATGCAGCAGATATAAGAGATACAGGTTTGATCCCTGGGTCAGGTGGATCCCCTGGAGGAGGACATGGAAACCCACTCCAGTATTCTTGCTTGGAGAATTCCACGGATGGAGGAGCCTGGTGGGCTACAGTCTGCAGAGTCACAAAGAGGTGGACATGACCAAGCACCTGAACACACAGAGCTCTTCAGAAAGTATAATACTCTACTCTTGGAGATCTGCTGTGGCAAAGTCAGGTCCCCGGTTGGGAAGGAGTAGAACTCTGAAAACTGGGTTTCAGAGCTTCTACACATTAAATCTCCAGATACTCCTGAACCCTCTGAGACCATCAAAGTAAGACACTTCTCCTTGTTAATTAATAGGCTAGATTACCTTTGTGTGAGGTGTCTTTTCTGCAAGACAATGTGCTCGTCTCAAGATAAGCCTCCATTTCTCTCCCTCCCTCTCTCCTGGTCTAAGCCGACAACTATGGTCACGTCACCAACTAACTCATCTGGGGAAGTGCTGAATATTCTAAAGTATCATGGGACTGCAAGCTGAAGGAAGAGCTAGCCAATTTGTACTGGCTGGATCCAGGAGAGTATACATGGGATTGCATTCTAAGGATGTCAGATATGAGAGTTTTTTGATGTGAGAGCACTTTCTTAGGTTACAGGACTTAAAACCCATGCAAAACCCTGGGAGGAGGGCAAACAGGGTGGTTCCCTGAAGCTTAGAGAAAGTGGTGGACTATATTCTGTGAGGCAGAAGTGCTAGAACTGCTGTAGCTTAGAGCTGCAGGGGGATCAAAGAGCTCATAGAGATAGGCATGCCTGAGTGGATACACTGAGTAGGTCAGAAAACCTACCAGACTACTATGTTCCAAGAGAGAAGATTCCACTTACCAAAGGAATAAGGAATATGTTGGTGAGAGGAGTATAAGCATTACTGAGATGTTCTCTAGAGGGTAGGGATAACACTAGGAGATAACTGTTAATAACTGGGCTCACTGACAGCAGTGGGACTCCTAGGATCTCTCGTTAATAGAGGCAAGGTGACAGTGTGCCCATTAGGGCAATTACTATAATGAACATAAACATGCGAGTGGGGGCCAGAAGAGGACCTGCAGAGAGCTAGAGAGATGGTTCTATGTGGGCAGCCGACAAAGGTTGTGCTCAGGCTGCACAATAAAAATAAAGGATGGATGATCAGAAGCCTGTAGGCAGTTAATCTAACAAAAAAAGTTTCCATCTTTTTCTTACCCAGATTCCAGAACTGACTCAGTTTTCAGACTTAGAATTTTTTTATTTTTAATTTAATTTTTGCTTTTTATTCCAGTATAATTGTTTTACAATGTTGTGGTAGTCTCTGCTGTACAGTGAAGTGAATCAGCTATATGTGTACATATATCCCCTCCCTCTTGGATATCCCTCCTTCCCTCTGTCCCTCAATTCCACTCATGTAGGTCATCAGAAAGCACTGAGCTGAGTTCACATGTACTTTATAGCAGCTTTCCACTAGCTATCTATTTTGGCAACCCACTCCAGTGTTCTTGCCTGGAGAATCCCAGGGATGGGGGAGCCTGGTGGGCTGCCGTCTATGGGTTCACACAGAGTCGGACACGACTGACACGACTTAGCAGCAGCAGCAGCAGCAGTGTATATATGTCAATCCCAATTTCCCCATTCATCCCACCCTCCTCTTCCCCTCCATGGCCATGTGTTCTTTCTCTATGCCTACATCTGTATTCCCGCCCTACAAATAAGTTCATCTGTACCATTTTTCCTGGCTTTTCCTGGTGGCTTAGATGGTAAAGAATCTGCCTGCAATGTGAGAGACCTGGGTTCGTCAGAAAGATCCCCTGGAGAAGGGCATGGAAACCCACTCCAGTATCCTTTCCTGGAGAATCTCCGTGGACAGAGGATCCTGGTGGGCTACAGTCCATGGAGTTGCAAAGAGTCGGACACAACTGAACGACTAAGCACAGTACCATTTTTCAAGATTCCACATGGTGGTGGTGATTTAGTCACTAAGTTGTATCCAGCTCTTGAGACTCCATGGACTGTAGCCCACCAGGCTTCTCTGTCCATGGGATTTCCCAGGCAAGAATGCTGAAATGGGTTGTCATTTCCTTCTCCAGGGGATCTTCCTGACCCAGGGATTGAACCTGTGTCCCTGGATTGCAGGGAGATTCTTTACTGTCTGAGCCACCAGGGAAGCCCAAGGTTCCATGAAGTGAAAGTGAAGTCACTCAGTCGTGTCCGACTCTTTGTGACCCCATGGACTGCAGCCTACCAGGCTCCTCTGTCCATGGGATTTTCCAGGCAAGAGTACTGGAGTGGGGTGCCATTTCCTTCTCCAGGGGATCTTCCTGACCCAGGGATCGAACCCCTGTCTACTGCATTGTAGACAGACGGTTTACCGTCCGAGCCACCAGGGAAGTCTATATGCATTAATATAGACCTAGAAAATTTTAATTGAAGGAGAGCCATGTACTGTAGAAGGAAGAAACTGTTAACACCATGGAAAGGGTACCCAGTCCCCATATAGTAATGATTATCCTAGTACCTTCCAAGTGGACCTTGACATTTGCTTGAGTAACTTTACACTGGAGTGAGGAAGAAAGTCCAAACCTTTCAAGATCTCGTGACACAGGGTCCAAGGTGACGTAGCTACCTGGAGGCCCACAGCATCATTAAGGCCCTTCAGTTCAGGGCAGGAGTAGGGGACTTAATCAATGGAGACAAGCCCCAGGCATGACTCACACAGAGTTCACTGGGACCACTGGGTTTTCATACTCACTTGGCCTCTGAACGCACAGTTGAAATGGACATACATGGTGTTTGAAAGTACCTCGTACTGGCTGTTTGACTTTTAGATCAAGAACATTCAAAGTGGGCAATGCGAAGGCAAAGTCTCTGACTCATGCCCTTCAGATGTATCTGGATATATTATATTAAAACCAGGGGAAAATAAGCAAATAGTATTGCCTTTATTAAAGATATAACAGATTCAGGATTAGTAATCCATCTCATGGTTTCATTTAATTCACCAGCTGCGTCCCTACAAAACCCAGATGGATCCTGGTTTGCAGTGGGCCACTTATTGAAAACTCAGCCTAGAAATACCAAGTGCATCTGCCCAGATGTAGTATATTTACCAGAACTGGTTCACATTGCCTCAGGTACATGATATAGAGTAAGTGGTCTGGCCAGAGAGCTTTTATTTCTACCTCCTCAGAAAAGGGAGCAGGAAACCACTTGTGTTCACTTCCAGTGGGCAACAGGATAGTTTCACAGTCTTGATTCAGCGCTGTGATAACTCTCCTTTCCTGAATCAAGATAGAGTCTGAAGGGACCTCAGCCATAGCTTCTACTAGCTTAGTGGACTTGCTGCCAGATGGGGAACACTTCCAGCAGGAGTCACAGTGGGCATACCTTCATCGTGAAACTCTGGCTGCCAATAGGTCACTTCGGGTTACTTGTGTCTATTTCCTTACCCCCATCTTAGCTGTTCTTCCCAAGAGCAAAATTCTACAAAACATTCCTGAATGCAAATTTCACAGTCTGACAGTCTGTTTCCCTGTGAACTGGCCTTCAACAACTGTAAAGCTATCATAGAATTTACTCATTTATTGTTCTTATTGCTTATTTTTTTCTTTTTTTCCTATAGAGTGTGAAATCCACATGAGCAGGAATTTTTGTTTGCATTCTTTTCAGGTTTAATCCAATATCCTAGAACAGATCCTGGTTTATTGAAAGTCCCCAAGAAATATTTGAATAAATGCAAGCTATATACAAAGATTTAATTCATTAACTTTAACTTTGGGAGGTTATGACTGGTTTTATAATTTTGATGTGTCAAAAATCATCTTGCTCTAGAACATCTTTCTACGTGACCTAGAAGTCTCAAACTTTATTTAAGATCTTATTTTAAGGATATCTAGTAATGACATAATTTGCTATCAATTTTTAATAGCATCATAATTTTTCAAATTTTCTAAATAATTTTACTCAAATAGTGTAGAGATGCACAATAGACAGGAAATGTTACAATCTACAGAAACATTATCAAATGGGCATTCTTTAATATTTCTTTCTCAGCACTATATGAATATATTTTTAATTTTACCTAAATAAGATTTACCTTTTTGTTATTAATATTTTTACTTTTTTTGTTTTGATTCCTTACACTACCCTCAGCCCAATTACTTTCCCCATCACCATGGTGTACTTTTCCCCATGCTTATATAATCATTTATAAATACATTTGCCCTTTTGAGTCTGGGCATAATTTGCTTCAGGTATTGTGATGGGTAGAGGCACCACCCAGATCCCCGCTCAATGAAGCCCTAGAAGCCGGGGTGCTGTCAGCAGCCTTCAGCTCTCCTTGTCTTCTGGGATTGCCTTAGCTTCAGAGAACACCTCACCCAAGATCACACTGTTTCCTGAGCAGCCCACATCAAGTAAGTGCCTGATCCAGGTCACAGTACGACTTCCTGGCCATTTTGTCCCAGGTCAGGGACATTATTCTAATGGCCCACTTTATCCCTAGACGATCTCCCTGGGTCAGCCAAGATTCTCATCAGGCCCATTTCACAGTTGATTTTCACCCTCTGTCCAATCTTGCTTTTTTCCATGCCGATGAGTGTTGATTCTAAAACACTCCCTTAATAAATATCCTAGAGTCATTAACTCCATCTCAGTTTCTGCTTCCTGGAGACTCCAACCTGAGTCATGGATCACATTATGTATTCATCTCTGTGTCTTGCTTTTCTCCCTCACTATAATCATGGACTCTGTCCCAGACAATTGACATAGATCTAATGCTTTCTTTTGAATGACTATGTAATTTTCCAGGGTTTTCATGTATCACAATTTGTTCAACTTTCCATAAAAGGGAACATATAGTTTCCAAAGTTTATTTTTAACCACATGATAAGTTCTGAAATAAAAGCCCTTGTCACAAACCAATTTAAACTCGAAATTATGTGATTACTTGCAAAGTTCCTATTGCTTTCTTTCGCTAATCAGCTCTCCTTTATTTGTTTAATGAAGTCCACAGTAGTCCACTTATGGCTTTATCTATTTTCTCAGAGCTCAATATTATCAATAATTTAAAGAATTTATGGCTGATAGCTATGGAATCAAAGTTCTCCATAATTTCTCAGTCATTCTTTTTTGAACTTGGAGAAATGTCTGAGAACAGTACTATAAATATTCTTCTTTGGCTGGGATAAATCACTTCCCCAAAAGTAACAATACTGCCTTTACTCCTGTAGTAATCTAATCTCATGCACTGAAAATAATATCAAAATCTATAAATTTTGAAATTACAGACTAGGTTGAAATCCTGGCTGTACAAAATATTGCATGTCCAAATATCCAAGTAACTCAAACTCTCTTCAATTCAGTTTCCTCATTTGTAAAATGTTCTCACCTTACTGGACTTTAGTGATCTGCAGTCTTTACAGAACTAAAGATTCTATAGGTTCATTGTCTGACAAAGTGCTTGACACAGAGAAGATGGTCTACAAGTCATTATACTTGTTTTCTTCATATTCTTGGATTTCCATGCAGGTGCGTGTGTGTTGAAATGCTATACTCATATTTTTTCTTAAAGTTATTTATTCTGTTTAATGAAGCTAAAGAATACTATTTCATATGGCCTTTATGATATCTAATCAGATGCATTTACATGTTTCTAATGGGCAGAGGAGCCTGGTGGTCTACAGTCAATGGGATGGTTCAGTCAGACATGACTGAGCGACTAACATATACACACACACATTCTTCTAAAATTTCAGGTTCCCTGTCTGTCTCAAGTCATGAGTGTAGTTCATTGCCCATATGCAAAAGCAGAAGGAGATAGAACGAGTACGTGGACTTGATAAACTTAGTCAGACAGTTTCAAAACAGAAATAAAAACAAAATCCACTAGTGGTTCAAGAAGTCAGGTCAGACCTGAACTCGAGCCATTGCAGAAGTCTCAGCATGGAATCAATGCATGTAATCTCCCCTCTGTGTTCCCTGCATCAGCACTGTTTTCCTTAGCTGGGGTGCCTGTGAGCCTTCCTTGGTCTGTACAGAGAACAGGATACTTCTTTTCATCCCAGATGACCCTGATTTACTTTACAGGTAATATGCAGCTCTTCTATGTAGTGCAAAGAGTTCAAATCCACCTCCCCTTCCACTGGGCTGCATATTCTCTATTTAGCAACATTTTATTCTTGATTTTTATTTCCTCTGGTTTTTACTTTCTCCATGGGTTATTTCTTCCACCCTGCCTAGCAACACTACTAATCCAGGTACACAGAAACATCACTCAGGACCTTTCATCTCTTCCTCAGGTGAAAGGTGACTCAACTCAACCAGTCTCTCACCTGTTGGAGACTAGGTATTTACACCATGAGTTGCAAAGCAGTTGAGACAGTGGAGGAAGCAGAGAATCTCCAAGAGAAAACACAAGAAAGGCACAAAGAATTCTCTTTTAGCGATGTCTCTCTAAATCTCTACCCAAAGTTTGTGGCAGCAGAAAGAGAATCCTAGATGGAATCCACACTGAGCAAACAACAGAAGCCCACTTGGATACAGTGCTTTGTGAAACATTATGGACCAAAGACTGCCCTACACTTCAGGAAGAATAGAAAATGTAACATTTTAGGAAAACTTAGAAAATTGTATTAAATATATCAATAACATCTATATGAACTATTTTATTTAGTGGTTTGCAGCCTAGGGTGTCACCTGTTGCTCTTTGAAACGTCTGAAAAGGTGTGTGAGTTAAGGGGGGTGGAGGGCATTTCAGATCATCAGAGTGACTGAGATGCATAACTGGCATATTGTTGGCACTGACCGAGGATGTAACTATCCTGTGTGCATTCCTGAAAATCCAGTCCAATAAAGAATCTGTTTGCATGCAATGTTATCGACACCCCAACTGAGAAACATAATATAGATGCAGATATGTTGCCAAGCTAATTATAGCCTCACTCCTTTACATGTTACCTGGTTGGACTTAATCCATAACATAGCAGTGACTCCTTCACCCATAACCTCTAACTCTGGCTACATAAGTACATTCTGAAGTGTTTAAGCTGTTCTATTCAGTATCAGAAATGGAAAGCCACAATACTCCCTTGCTATGGAAAATCAGAAAAAAAAAAAAACCCCACAAAAAAACAAAAACCTAGCTGATAGGGACTTGCTCCCTTCTAAGATATATTTCTCATCAGCCAAGGACTGTTGTTTCCTAGAAAATATACACAACCAAGAAAAACAAGCTGCTCAGACTCAGAGCACAAAGCTCACCTGGGCCACAGGTCTACACATGCATGCAAGCATACAGGTACCTGCACACAGCTCATTATGCAAACTGGCAAAGACTAAGACAGGCTATGTTTACTAAAAGACAAATTCTCTGAGGATAGTTTTAATAAAAAGATATAATCTACAGGGATGATATTGAGTGTTCTCAAGCTACAGATACTGATGGCTGGTGGTGGTGGTGGTTTAGTCGCTTAGTCGTGTCCAGCTCTTTGTGACCCCATGGACTGTAGCCACTGGACTCCTCTGTCTATGGAATGTTTTTCAGGCAAGAATATTGGAGTAAGTTGCCATTTCCTCCTCCAGGGGATTTTCCTGACCCAGGGGATTTTTCAGTCTTTGGTGTCCAGCATTGCAGACAGATTCTTTTACAACTGAGCCACTAGGATGGCCCATACTGATGGCTAAGAAATGCATAATCATGATCACAGTGTAAATAGCAGGACTAGTGAAAATTTCCTAACCCGGTAAGAACTTCTGCCAGCTGAAAATATTTTTGTCTTTGTAAAAGTGTTACTGTGCTCTTGTTAGTGGGGTGGTGGTTTAGACATTCATATCATCATGTAGAAAAAGTTATACCTGTCTGGATTAATGGCTGCAACATAATTTTGCTGACTAGCATTGGGTGGATTTGTGGAAAATAGCGTTTAGAATGATTCCCTCCTCTTTTCAATGTCCGAATTTGAATACAAAATTTTTCTTTACAACATCTGATCTGGCCACTCTTTTACAGATCTTAATGCAAAGTGACTACTTATTAGAAATTTTACTTAATATCTGAATAAATTTTATCTAGGAAAGATATTGAGGGGAATCTCTTATTTTGAAATCCATATAGATAAGGTGCCTCTATGTTCCTAGGACCATGTTCCAACATCTCTGTGATAGTGTTTACAAAAATTGTTTTCCTTTTTGCTCCCTCTTTGCACTAGCAACTGAAGTAAAATACTACTGTAGAGGAAAGATTCCCTCCAAAAGCAGAAACTGCATAGAATTTCATTAATACAGCCAAAAATATTAAATCATGTTACAGTAGATAACTATATTGTTATGCTTTAAACTTTTAATAGTATTTGAAACCCACCCCATGTTCAAACAAAAGCCCAGTATCTTAGGTCCAGTTTGAAATTCAACTTTTAAAAAAGCCGTGAGACACTTGTAGAGACACAGGTGTCATAAACGAGAATTGCAGTTTGGCAGCACTAGAAAAGACCCCAAAAGCCTACTCCTCTAAATCATCCAGAGAGCAAAGTAGATTTCTGTTCTCTTCATCTCAAAGTCATGTGAAGCATAGGTGAAATTTGAGGGTCCCTAGCTTTGGAATGTTAGAAATGATCAAAAGAGATGGAATTGGAACAGTCAGTTAATATCATAAGCTGACCAGGAGTCAAGCAGAATTGCTCTCTGCCCTAGGGTGTACCACTTGCTGAGTCAGTGTTCTAACCTTTCTAGACTGCATCTTTCGGAATGAAATTTATCATGTGAAAATGATGACATCTAGCTCTAAAAAAAAAAAATAAAATAAACTTTATTTTCTTGAACTTTCTATAAAGTTTCAGTAGAAGCATGCACGCTAAAACCAAGGATAAGACCGACAGATTTCACCAATCAAATAAAACATTCTCTATGACATAAAAATAAGATATTCTCTGTGCCCCAAATTATAAACAAAATATTTATAAGGTGACCTCCTGAATGGAAAAATACTTATTAAAAACATGCCAGAGCATCATCCCCTGGCATATGAAAAACACAAATTCAAAAGAAAATTAAGACTCATATTTTTAAGACTAAGTAGAAATTCACACAAAAATATGAGTCACAAAAGTCAAAATTTGTATAGCTAGTTAACTGATGAATAAAAGTGCTGGACTGCCTGGAGGACCAACCATTTTCCTTTTCTCATACTCCACTTCCCCATGCTTTAAGATTTTTATTTTATAATTTCAGTTTTTTCTCATTCTTCCTTCTGCAACCAGTCTACTTCTCAAGAAGTTGTATATCATTCTCCATTGAGGAAATTAAAAGTAGTATGGCAAAAACTCCAATACCACAGCATTAAATCTGTAAGTCTATCTGCATTTATTCCTATGTTCCCTATCTTTCCATCACAAGGGTTGAATTGTAGCTAGTATCTCTGTTGGCTATCGTTACAAAGACACTACATAACAAGTCACTTAAATTCAGCAGCTTAAAAATATTCCTTTATCATCTCATTCACAAAACTGTGGATTGGTTGGAGCTGCTCTGTTTCACTCGGCAAACCTAAGGGATTGCTCGGCTGGTTCTCTTCCATCAGAGTTATTCTGGGCTTCAGGCTGAAGGGGCACCAATTTCTCAGTGGAAGTTCTTTTCATGACAGAGTCCTTCAGAGGGGAGGATAAGAACACATGATGTTTCCTTTTTTAATATATTCTATTGAAGTATAGTTGATTTATAATGTTGACTTAGTTTCTAATGCATAGCAAAGTGATTCAGATATATATATATATATCTTTTTTTCATAATTTTTCCATTATGACTATTACAGTATATTGAATATAGTTTCTTGTGCTATACAGTAAGGCCTTGTTTATACCTTCTATATGTAACAGTTTGCATCTGCTAATCCCAAACTCTCAATTCATCCCTCCCCATTGGCAACCACATGTCTGTTCTCTGTCTGTGAATCTGTTTCTGTTTCACAGATAAGTTCATTTGTGTCTTATTTTATATTCAGCATAGAAGTAATATCATATGGCATTTGTCTTTCTCTTTCTGACTTACTTTGCTTTGTGTGATAATCTCTAGATGGATCCATGTTGCTGCAAATGGCATTACTTCACTCCTGTTAATAGCTGAGTAATATTCCATTGTATATGTGTACACAGCTTCCATTCATCTGTCTATGGACATTTAGGTTGTTTCCATGTCTTGACTATTGCAAATAGTGCTTCTATGGAAATAGGGGTGCATGTATCTTTTCAGATTACAGTTTTGTCTGGGTAGATGCCCAGGAGTGGGAGTGCAGGATCATATGGTAGCTCCGTGCAGTGCTGTGCTTAGTCACTCAGCCATGCCTGACTTTTTGGGACCCCTTGGCCTGGGGCCCGCCGGGCTCTTCTGTCAACGGGGATTCTCCAGGCAAGAATACTCGAGTGGGTTGCCATGCTCTCCTCATGTGGTAGCTCTAATTTTAGTTTTTTTAAGGAATCTTCATATTGTTTTCCATAGCAGCTGTATCAACTTATATTCCCACCAACAGTGTAGGATGGTTCTCTTTTCTACACAACCCCCAGTATTTATTTTTGTGGACTTTTTAATGATGGGCATGGAATTTCTTATGACTAGGTTTGGAACTGACATAGTGTCACCTTGCCTGTACTACACTGACCAAACCAAGTCATTTGGCCAAATCTTATATCAATCTGTTGGGGAAAGAATCCTATCTCTATAGGAGGAAATGTAAATTCACATGGGTGTGAATACAGCAAGGGGCCAAGAATTGAGGAGAGAAGTGCTATCTACCATAGTTAGACAGCTGGTAAAGGAGTGAACAGGAAAGATATGACTTCGGTTCGGTTCGGTTCAGTTGCTCAGTCGTGTCTGACTCTTTGCGACCCCATGAATCGCAGCATGCCAGGCCTCCCTGTCCATCACCACCTCCCTGAGTTCACTCAGACTCGTGTCCATCGAGTCAGTGATGCCATCCAACCATCTCATCCTCTGTCGTCCCCTTCTTCTCCTGCCCCTAATCCCTCCCAGCATCAGAGTCTTTTCCAATGAGTCAACTCTTCACATGAGGTGGCCAAAGTACTGGAGTTTCAGCTTTAGCATCATTCCCTCCAAAGAAATCCTAGGGCTGATCTCCTTCAGAATGGACTGGTTGGATCTCCTTGCAGTCCAAGGGACTCTCAAGAGTCTTCTCCAACACCACAGTTCAAACACATCAATTCCTCGGCGCTCAGCCTTCTTCACAGTCCAACTCTCATATCTTGGCTCTTATCAAACTTAGTCCAGTGGGGAGATGGAAGTTTTAAGTAGAGAGATGTGGTTGACAGATACATTTTGGATTCAAGAATCATAAGTACATAGTAGATGCCTGTTGATATTTTTGAAGATGAGAGAATCAGAATGAAGGAAGAAAAGATTCAAGGACAGAATCACATATTTAAGAGATAGCAAAGAATTAAAATCTCTTGAAAGAGATGGGAAAGGAAGGTCCAGAGAGATCAAAATACAGCCATAAAAGTGAAAAACATAATCAAAATCAAGAAGGAAGTTACTTTCCAAAAGGCTAGCAATACAGCAAGATCATGCCAAGAGTTCCAGAAGACTGTGGACTGACAAGTGTTCATTTGATGAGCCCTTTAGAATTGGTTGGTGACCTTGATGGTGATAATGTCAGTGGAGTGATAGGGCCAGGTTCTGGATTGAAGTGGGTTGAGGAAGTAGAAGCAGTGAATATGATCTACAAGGTCTATAAACTTAGTTAAGACGGGAATGAAAATGGCAAGAAAACTGAAGAGGCTCGATTGACGAGATCAAGAGAAGAAAGGCCAGAAGGTGAAATAGAAGATAAGACCCTCTAAGAACAACCACTACTTTCTTCTCAGTTCTCATCGGTTTTTTCTCCTTTTCATGCCTCTTGCCACTTAAGAGTTCCTCAAATAGGCCACGCTGTTCTCCATGGATAGGCACAGAACAGCACCGAGCTACCATATGATCCTGCACTCCCACTCCTGGGCATCTACCCAGGCAAAACTACAATCTGAAAAGATACATGCACCCCTATGTTCATGGAAGCACTATTTGTAATAGTCAGGACATGGAAATAACCTAAATGTCCAACAACAGATAAATGGAAGATGTGGTACACATATACAATGGAGTATTACTCAGCTATTAAAAGGAGTGAAGTATAGCTGGACAGTACTTTTTCCTGCTTGAAATAGCTTTTCAAACTAAGGCATTCTCTTGTATTCCTAAGTGTCTTTACAGGGACAAGAAATAACACTGACGGATACATACTTTGCACTAGGCATTGTGTTCAAGGCATTAAATCAATTGCCTTAATAAACTGTCACAGAAGCTATAACACAGACATTGTTATTGTTAAGTCACTCAGTCATGTCCAACTCTTTGTGACCACATGGACTGCAGCACACCAGGCTTCACTATCTTCCAGAGCTTGCTCAAACTCATGTCTATTGAGTCAGTGATTCCACACAACCATCTCATCTTCTGTCATCTCCCTTTCCTCCTGCCTTCTATCTGTCCCATCATCAAGGTATTTTCCAATGAGTCATAATAATAATAATACAGGCATAATTATTCCCAATTCACAGGTGAAAAACTAGATTTAGAAAGGTATAGTGACCTGTCCAAATGTGCACCCTGTACATAATAGATTCAAAAATTGAATTTATGACTGACTCCGAAACCTATGTTCTAGTTTCAGCTTACTTTAGCACCTACTTTTTGGTAAATTGTCCCGTATTCCAAGGGTGTGATCCCTCCTATGAGTAGTGAAGATGATAAAGGAGGTTTTGCATCATAACAGAGTAGCGTTGCTCTTATCCACCTTTGCAACATGGGTATATCTTGCATATGTCAACTCTAGCACTTATTACAACATACTGTAATATTAAAAAACATAAAGAGCACTCTCACAGGCAATAAGGAGCCATACAAGTATTTGAGTGTTTAAGTAGGGAATGACATATCAGTTAGATAGTTGAGAGAGAAAACACTTATGCTAATAGGGAAGGTGAATTGGAAAGTTAGACTGGAACAGAGGGATAAACTAGCTAATAATTTCTAAATCTAAGTGAGAGAAATTAGGGTCAAACTAAAGTTATCATAGAGAGGCTAGAAATGAGAGGAAAGAGTTGAGGGTTTAAGAAGAATCCACACTACTATGTATAAAATACATAAATAAAATAAAGACTCACTATATACTCAACATTCTATAATAGCCTATAAGGGGAAAGATCCATATATATACATATATGTATGTATACTATACTAGTAACTATACTTGAATAAAAATAAATAAATGAAGATAATTTTAAAATAATAATAAATTTTAAAAAGGAGTCACTAGGACTTAACCAGTTGGATGGAGAGAGATTGATGACACAATTTTCTAGCTGAATGGATTGAATGGACTGATGTATCTCAGTGATAGTAGAAAAATAGGCAAGAGCACAGATTTAAGCAGGAAGTACGGAGCCAACTATGAAATACGTGAGACCCACAGCAAAGGGAAAGAGATCACGCCAAAGAGATCCCAAATCAGCGTGCTTACAACCGAGTCTGAGAAATTCTATACCCAATACTCATTTGATCTATAGGAAGTTTGAGTCCTCAATCAGTATCTGTGGATTTTGACTCAGAATAAGCTGGCAACCAAACACATTTTTGTACAAGACTTCTCAACAGAACACCATTTCTCAAGTTTTCTGAGGACATGATAAAAATATGTTTTTCAAAAATATTTCATTTTGCTCTTCCTGCAGGTAGCCTAAGGTGATCTCTTAGGCTATGCACTTGACCAAGAAAGCCACAAAATAATGCAAATCAAGAGTTTTAAATCTTTGTGACCACCTTAAGAACACCTGTGAGCTCAGGCCACCAAGGATATACATACCCGAAAAGCCACAAAGTATTAGAAAGATGTCTCTTTATAGAAACAAGTTCTTGCCATTCCATTGCTACAATGGTGGAACTGGTATGTTTGCCTAGAGAAAACAGTGGATCTGAGCACATGGTCAGTGTTGCAGAAACAGCGCTGACTTTTTGCTGCAATTGTTTAAAAATGTGGAATAACATTGAACTTAATGTAGATTCTCTAATCATTATGCTCATCCAGGTGAACAAAGCCCCTTAGGGTATGCTGTTTATTCACAGAGCTCATGGTTGGATCAACTCATACAGGAACTCACCCTGCCATAGGAAGATGATCTTACTGAAAAAGAACCTATTGTTCTTAAATCACAAGCTGAGTTTGTACAGAAGAAGAAGATATCCCTGAAGAAACAAAAGAAGCAAAATTATATTTCCTGGGAATAAATTCAGCATAAAACAAATGCAAGTTGAAGTTTAAAAAATTAGTTTAGTTGGAAGCTTTTAAATTGTTATTTTTAGTTCTGTGTTACTGAAATGTAATATCTTTAATACCCATCAGCATCACATCTACCCAATTGTTTTGTAGTTTTTTGGTAATGGTGTAATAATCCGGCTATTGCTTTCTGGATTTCTTTAGTGTCTAAAAACTAGGAGATCCCTGTCAGATTGCCAGTGAACCTCAGGGAGCATTAAATAACTCTGGCTGATATCAAGTCAGCATTTTGAGCAGTGGAATGACATCATATCCCACACAGTCATGTTTATCATTTTTCCCCTACTAGTGTTGACATTGTTTGCAACTTTGAAGTCCTATGGTGGTATGTTGGAGTTTAAAAAAAAAAAAAAAAGACAAGGTGATATGAATGATATTGCAATCTACTTCTATATTTTTGGCCAGATACTATCATAAGACAAAACACTGAAGCATCTTCTCTATTAAAGATCCTATTAGAATATTCTTCCTCATATGTATTAGTAAAATCCCATGCTTCTTCGGTGAAATGGTTAAGGTGTATTGAGGAGATGGATAAAAAGTTAAATTATCTCTGCCAAAGTTTCAGCAATGGGAGTCTGGTCATTAGTGCTCTCTAGTGGAGCAGGGATTTTGTGCTTCCATCTTCAGATATCTCTCAGAAAGCTGTGTTTTCCAGCAAATCTTTTATATTTCTCAGCATGGCCTGATGCTTACCAGCTTTATAGGATGTATAAGATACTGAATGTGGGGTCATAAGGTGTCGGCAGTGAGTTTTTAATCATTCTGGACTTGGTGTGGAGTTTGATTATTTTATCTAACCTGGTTTGGAAGTGTTTTTTTATTCTGTTACTTTGATGAGTGCTACACATAGGCACACTCATCTTTCATGCTCTAGGAAACACTGAAACAATATAACTTTAGCACCAGATCTTATTGTTTTAGCATCCTTGGTACTCTCCTTTTATAATTCTTAAATTAGAGGTATTCCATACTTATTAAATTTATCATTCTAAATTTATTAAATTATAGACATTCATTAATCCAGCTTCCCAGGTGACTCAGCAGGTAAAGAATCTGCCTGCAATGCAAGAGATGCGGATTTGATCCCCAGGTCAGGAAGATTCCCTGGAGAAGGGATTGGCAACCCTTACCAGTATTCTTGCCTCAGGAATTCCATGGACTGAGGAGCATGGTGGGCTACAGTCCACAGGGTTGCAAAGAGTCAGACACTACTAAGCGACTAACACACACACACACTCAAATTATATATAAGGGAAACTTATAGACAAGGAAGAATAATTTCTGAGTGCAAATCAATGACATTACTTTGCCAACATTATGTTTCTTAGATTAATCAGAGCCTGAATGGAGGGGGAAAAAAATAAAAATCCTTTCTGGCAAAATTTATCTGGAAGAATGCCTTTGGTATTAACTTGACCAAAGTGCTCAGATTTTTCCAAATTGACTTCAGTTGGAATACTCCATAATTTAACACATTGGGGAAAAGCTCAATAAATAAATGGTATGAAAATAAATATATAAAGTTGCATTTTGAAATGCAAAAACATTTTTGTGTGGAAGAATCCTAGTAGAACAAGTCATATTTTGGAAACTTTTGGTCATTCACATGTTTTAAAGACAACTGGTGAATTTTTATTTATTGAACAAATTATGATGCCTAAGTTTTCAACCCAGTATGATAGACAATAGTGTCTCTCTAGCTCTATACTTATATTATCTGTATCTATAACTATCTATCAGTATGGAAAATGAAATGAATGAATAAGAGTGTGAGTAAGAAACTCCAAACTGGCTTAATATGTATATAGATAGAAATATAGCTAGAGAGATGATGGATCGATAGATAGATGTGTGTTATGTTCAGTCGTGTCTGACTCTGTTGACCTATGGACTGTAGCCTGCCAGGCTCCTCTGTCCATGAATACTGGAGGAGTACTAGAATGGGTTGCCATTTCCTCCTACTCCAGGGGATCTTCCTGACCCAGGGATCAAGCCACATTTCCTTCATCTCCTGCATTGCAGGTGGATTATTTACAGCTGAGCCACTGGGGAAACCCCCTAGATAGATGTAAATTTTGAACTAGTTCAGACTTTCTTACTCACTCTCATTCGTTACGTTTATTTTCTGCATTGCTATTGTCAATAGAGTTTCTAATAACAGCTCTTACCTCTTAGTGCAGCAGTACAACCCTGAGCTCCATCCTTTAACTCACTGGTGCTTTTTTCCTATTACTGAGGTGCTACTGCAGTCCTTCCTTTTAGGCAAAGAAATGCATCCTATAGAACTTAGCTTATGAAATAGAAAGTGATGGTGTGCAGTGAATTTGAAAGACAAGGCAGAGGTTTAACAGGGACAGAAAACTGATGCTTGGTGGACCAAGACAGAGAGGAAGAGGTGGAGGTGATGTTTGGGTTGGACCTTTAAAGAGACAAGAACAGCACAGGGCAGGAGAGGACAGGGAAACACAGTGTAGCCTGGTTATAGTGGAACAGGAGAGGGCTGTTGAAGGGAATGTTATCTACCACCAGCAGGATAGAGTTGAAAAAAATCAAGTTTCCCTCCCATAACAACTGACAAAACCAAGTATCCTGGACCTTGGCCATCTAGTGATCTCTATGTATTAACAACCTTCACATCAACGTATCACTGCTTGAATAATAATTCCCTTCCAAAGGCCAGCTTCTCTGTATAAAGAGCATGAATGCAACAGAGGTGCCTATGGTGCTACATTTCATAATGACAATGTGGCTGAGGTACTTTGCCAGCTACCATGTTTTGTTTTATTAATGCAATCTACACCTCAGGCTGCAGTCCATGCATGGGGTTGCAAAGAGTCGGACACGACTAAGTGACTTCACTTTCACTTTTCACTTTCATGCATTGGAGAAGGAAATGGCAACCCACTCCAGTGTTCTTGCCTGGAGAATCCTGGGGACGGGGGAGCCTCATGGGCTGCCATCTATGGGGTCTCACAGAGTCGGACACGACTGAAGTGACTTAGCAGCAGCAGCAGCAGCAGCAGCAGCAGCAGCAGCAGCAGCAGCAGCAACACCTCAACTCAAAATACCCTATTCTACTTTTTCTATAGCTTTCAGACCATATAATTCATTTACCCACAGCTGCAGTCTTACCATAAGTAATTATAGGAACATGGTTCAGACCAACTTTCAGATCACACTAAAGATCATTTTAAAGCCACCATTCATACAAGTTCAACTCAGAGAGCTCTTCTTAGCAAGACATTTTCTTGAACTCCTCTAACTTATTCAGCCATATGAAACTCTGGTGGCAGAAAATTACTAACTCTGTGGCTTTCACCTACAACTCCTGCCATCTGGAGAGATGTTCTCCCAGTGCTCTGAGTAGGACAGGCAAAATCCTGAACTCCATGTGGAGCCCTTTGTCCAACACCTACGAGCATCGAAAGTTATTCTGGAGTATCCTAAATGGGATAGTTTTTCATCTCGCTCCACAAAGACTTTGACAAGGTTTCATACACCTAGGTATTATGATTCATTGCAGCCAATGCTGGGGTAGATCCTCTAGAACCCAGTGAACTATATTTACCCAACTGGTTATACTGGGACCTTGCTGCAGTTCTGAGCACTATCCCTGACTCAACAACTTCTACTCCTGCCTCCTGATGATCAGCAAACTGAAGTCGCAGTCTCAGAAGCAGCTTGGTATCTTTATAAGTCCACAGGACACTGTTGGGGTTTGACAGAAAACAACAAAATTCTGTAAAGCAATTATCCTTCAGTATAAAAATCAAGTTAAAAAAAAAAAAGAAAAAAGATGCTGTGGAACATCAAAAATGTGCTAGGGTGAAAAGAATGATATCTAGACCCCTATCTCCTGACAATTATTTTCCTCTACAGTCTCTGATCTTGATTTCCTCTTGTACTAAATGATCCAGGGAAATTGCTTTAAAAAGACTCCTGGCATTCTCTTCTTTTTGCCTACTCTGAAGTTTCCTTCTTGTGTCATAAAATGAGCTCCTTTGCATGTGACTTGTCTTCTTATAGCACCAAGATTAGAAGAAGATTTTTGCTTCTTCCCTGTTTCCATATTATGGAGGATTTAAGAGTCCTTTTTGGAAAGAGACTGTGGCAATTGAGAATAGGTGGTTTGGAAAGATAAAAGATAGCAAGCACAACTGAAGTAGGTAAGTGTGAGTTTGCTACTAAAATACATAATTAGATGATAGAAACTATAGTTTCTTATACAAAAAAGTACTGGTGAACTTTTTATGGTTTTACTAAGAGTGTATTGTTGCTTCCTAAATGAGCATTGGTATAAAAATATGTATAAGTATGGTATAAGTACAAATTCCAAATGGTTGAAATAGTAGCTAGAAGATATATTGGCAGAATTTTAACAACAAGTAGTATATTGTTGTTAATATATTAGATATTGTGCTGCTGGCTAAACTCAACAAAGTGGTAGAGCTTACTAATATTGCTGTTTTCATCATGCAAAAATATCAGAAGGATGCAGATATAGAATATAAATATGTATTTGGGACTGGAAAAGGAATAAAACAAATGTAAAGTTTGAGGGAAGTATAGTAAAAATCATTTATGCTTCTGATGTTAAGTTCTACACATACAAGGAACTAGGGTTTCATTGTCCATGACATAATTCAGTAATTAGTATTTCTGTTCATACAAACGGTACACTAATCTCAGTCACAGACCATATTCATGCAGTTAATTCATGCAACTTGTTAAATGTATCAAAATGAGTATTTACTTGAGATTCAAAAATAACAACAACAGTTACAGGAACAATGATTCTATTATCACTTTTCCCCAATAATCTTTAAATACCTGATCAGAACATAATTTCACATTAACATACAACTTCAGCATTAATGTAGAAAAGTGCTCGCAAACTAACTCGTTCCTGACACAAAGTCACAAATATCATCCTCTGATTTGAGGAAAAGCAGAGTCAAACTGTAGTTATTTCCAGATGTTTCTGTGATTTGTGTAAATGCCATTCATTGTGAAGGAACAATTCCCAGAGGAGGGTGTACCTGAGAAAAGGGGTGCCTGATGAGGTTGGAGGCTCCAGATCCTACAGATAGGCAGGAAAGAACAATGAATGAGAGAAGGATCCCCTAAAGAGAAGAGAAGGGCTGAAGGGAGGAGAAGGGGAAAAGGAAGGAATCAAGAGATGTTCAACAGGTTAGGACATGCTAGCTGGGGGAACTGAGGGAGACAATAGCATAAGTGAAGCTAATCAGGCATTCACTTAGCAAAAGCCTGAAAACTGCAGTGGCTCAGATGTTAAGTGGCTAGGAATGGATCATTACCAATCTAAAGTAGTGGTAGGAGGGAGCATTTAGAACCCAGGAAGAATAGAAGCGGGAAAGTCTGTCTTGAATTGTCACAGCCTCTCTCCAAAAAGGGCTTTTATGCTTCTATGACATGGTAACTGGACAGAAACAGAAATCCAGGACTCGCAATGAGAAACCAGATGAGCCACAGGTAAAAGAGCTTAATTCATGAAGAAAGGAGATTCAAGAGTACACGGAAGGAAGAGGCTGCCAGGAGGCTTCTCAAGCTATCTCCTCAGATCATTTATTACAAAGATAGGAGAGGGAGTTGTATGACTGGGTCTAAAAATAGAAGTAAAGTAAATTTGGAGGAAAGAGAAATAATATAGTGAGAGAGTCTAGACGGCATTTAATAAACCTAGGTCAACAAAATTGATTAACCTGAGAATGAATATATCAGTTCCGTTCAGTCGATCAGTTGTGCCCGACTCTTTGCAACCCCATGAATAGCAGCATGCCAGGCCTCCCTATCCATCACCAACTCCTGGAGTCCACCCAAACCCATTTCCATTGAGTTGGTGATGTCATCCAACCATCTCATCCTCTGTCGTCCCCTTCTTCTCCTGCCCTCAATCTTTCCCAGCATCAGGGTCTTTTCAAATGAGTCAGCTCTTCACATCAGGTGACCTTTATTGGAGTTTCAGCTTCAACATCAGTCCTTCCAATGAACACCCAGGACTGATCTCCTTTAAGATGGACTGATTGGATCTCCTTGCAGCCAAAGAACTCTCAAGAGTCTTCTCCAACACCCACAGTTCAAAAGCATCAATTCTTCGGCACTCAGCTTTCTTTATAGTCCAACTCTCACATTCATATATGACTACTGGAAAAACCATAGCCTTGACTAGATGGACATTAGATAGCATTACTTTGTTGGCAAAGTAATGTCTCTGCTTTTCAATATGCTATCTAGGTTTGTCATAACTTTCCTTCCAAGGAGTAAGCATTTTTTAATTTCATGGCTGCAATCACCATCTGCAGTGATTTTGGAGCCCAGAAAAATAAAGTCAGCTACTGTTTCCCCATCTATTTGCCATGAAGTGATGGGACTGGATGCCATGATCTTAGTTTTCTGAACGTTGAGTTTTAAGCCAACTTTTTCACCTTCCTCTCACTTTCATCAAGAGGCCTTTTATATATTTATATATAAATAAATTTTTCCTCAACTATTTAGAGGACATGCCCAAGGCATGGTGATTTGCTTGTGATGTTCTACAAATTAGAACTATATTCATTTCCTTATTTTTTTTTAAAGAAGAGGCTCTTTCTGATTATTAAAGTGAAATGTGCTCATTGGAGATAATTTGAAAAATATATAAACACTTTTAAAAAATCAGAATCACATTTAACACTTGGATACAACTTAGACATAACTGCTGTATACATTTTGGTATATTTCCTTCTTGTCTTTTCTTTCACATATTTTGCCTTTGAATTGAGGGCATAATGATTACAAGTTTATTTTTTTAAAAATATTATATAACTAGTTTTCCATATTATTAAATCCTCTTTTTTAAAAAATAGCATTTCTAATGGCTGCATAATTCTCCAGGCTATGCACACACAAATTTGGGGATTATTTTTCCTCCTTTTTCTCTAAGGTAAGCTTTTTTCTTCCTCACCAATTTTTGCTTTTAGGAAAATTATTATCATAAAATTATTTTATATATATATAAAGACTTCTATGTATTGCAAACAGTTACTTTTTTTTGAAATGCAAATGATTCCCAGATATAAAATGATTTCATCAAAAAGATAAGACTACTTAAGAAAATTTTAGTATATATTTTCAAATTAATTTAGGAGAAAAATATTTCCAGCTAGCCATAATCCTAGTTTTAAAATTATTATTATTCTAAATTCAATTGTATTAAATCTATTAACAGTTTATTTTAATTTTTAATAAGTTTAATAAAATTACTAATAATTTAAATCTATTATTATTTTACTTTGGTAATTTAAAAGATTTCTGTTGTATAAATATGTACTTTGTACATTAATAGAATTTAATATTTTCTCTAAGTTTATGAGCTTTATATTTTTGTATCCTGTTTGATCAGGTATTTTTTGATTCCATGGTAAGAATATTAATTTTTTACAGCTCTCATTGTGATAAATAATATTTACCATATGTGTTTTTTTCATAAGTGTATTTGTAAAGTTTTATGTCATTTAGAAATTTTAAATTTTTATGTAACCTAGTTTATCAGTTTTCTTTGTCATTTTTCCTCTTTGCTTTTAAATTTAGAAATTTTGAGTTTAGAAAATTATTTGTCAGATTCACAGTCAAAATATATGCTCTTATAGTTTTATGGGTTTCAACATTTTTTTAAATATTTAATCATAAAATTAAAATTTATTATACTATAAAGGATAATTCTAAACTGCTTTTTATATCTCTTCTTCATTTATTTAATAAATATTTATCTGAACTACTTGTCAAGCTCTATAGGATGTCCAAGAACAAAACAGATAAAGCTCTTTGTCCTTAAGAAGCTTACATTGTAGCTTCTATCATTCTATCATTCAATCTTCTTACATTGTAGATTCTAATAGGATACCTATCTATTATCTATCATCCATCTCTATGTATAAGATACAAATACATTTTTTCCTCAGTGTTTAATGTTCTCAGTGAAGCACAACAAACAATTAGTATTAGATTCGGAAGGATGGGGTGGGTGTTTGACGGGATGGGAGGAGAGAAGAATGTGTCATGTAGGAAGCAACCTGGAGATCCTACCTGAGTTTAGTAATCAGTAATGTTAAAAAAAAAAAGCATGTGCCATGATTGTATGCTTTTCTCCAATCACATTTAGTTGCATAGGGACAAATGTGAAGTAGGCAGAGAGCTGAATTTATTTAGGTCTGTGTTGGTTCCAAGTGAGTACAAGGAAGTCAGAAAGGGTAGTACTGTTCAGTTCAGTCCAGTCGCTCAGTCATGTCTGACTCTTTGCAGCCCCATGAACTGCAGCATGCCAGGCCTCCCTGTCCATCACCAACTCCTGGAATTTACCCAACTTCATGTCCATTGAGTTGGTGATGCCATCCAGCCACCTCATCCTCTGTCGTCCCCTTCTCCTCCTGCCCTCAATCTTTCCCAGCAGCAGGGTCTTTTCAAGTGAGTCAGCACTTCGTATCCAGTGGCCAAAGTCTTGGAGTTTCAGCTTCAACATCAGTCCTTCCAGTGGACACCCAGGACTGATCTTCTTTAGGATGGACTGGTTGGATCTTGTTGCAGCCAAGGGACTCTCAAAAGTCTTCTCCAACACCACAGTTTAAAAGCATCAATTCTTTGGCACTCAGCTTTCTTTATAGTCCAACACTCACGTCCATTCATGACTACTGGAAAAACCATAGCCTTGACTAGACGGACCTTCGTTGACAAAGTGATATCTCTGCTTTTTAATATGCTCTCTAGAGTGGTCATAATGTTCCTTCCAAGGAGTAAGCGTCTTGTAATTTTATAGCTGCAATCACCATCTGCAGTGATTCTATGAACCACCAGTATCATTATTGGTGACAAAAAGAATGAAGGGATCAAGGGGACAAGGGGTGAATTAAGTTAGTGGGGATAATTGGTTGGCAAGGTTGAAGAATTACTGGAATGGGGTACCAGAAGAGTTGAGTTAGAAAGGATATTGAGTTTATCAAGGGGTTGAAATGATTGGTAATGAAAAAAAGCTGGCATGACCCTAAGACTGAGTATCTCTTTCACTTTTGCATTTCCTTCACCCTAGTCTCATCCTTGTTCAAATATTGAAATGGTCTAAACTAAGAAGATGATATTATTGGATAGAATAAATAATAAATGGAGATAAATTATTGAAATCTGAGAAAGAACGTCCTGAGGAAGAGCAGACAGTAAAAATGAGGGGTAGGGAATGTGCTGTGATGATGTGGGACAATTCAGAAAGAAGAAAGACTTGTCTGAAAGTGGCAATAAGCATGAACTCCACCTTCAGACCCAGTGGGACCATCCCAGAAAAAGGAAGTTCAGACCACAGAAAAGAGAAACGTAGTAACGGTGCTCAGTGCTCACGAGACTGGAAACTGGCCCTTGAGCTCCCCACCGCCATCTGTCTCAGCCTGAGCTCTTTTTGTCTCAGCAATCTGCTGCCTGCTCTAGATTTCCCAGTTTGGCAAACCAATCATTCAATTTCTCTGGCTCTCTACTGTTTTTTTTTTTTTCATTCCCCAGCTGATGGCTTAATTTCCTCTCTGGCCTACCACTTGTTTTGGAAAGTGCTTCTGGTCACTGACCTCTTTGTCTTGGCTCAGAAATCTGCTTTGTGTACATGTCTCAGTAGTCAGTCCTGTAGGGTGTGTATTCACCCCACATTCATGGAATATACATCTCTCCTCATTTTCCTAAACACTTACAGCAAGTAAAACCAGCCAAATGTAACAAAATGAGCTTGATTTCCATCATAGCAGAAATTTACAGAAGTTGATATACTGTCCAGTTTGCTTCATGGAAATTTACAATAGAGAAATGAAAGTGAAAGTCACTCAATCATATCTGACTCTTTGCGACCCTATACAGTCCACAGAATTCTCCAGGCCAGAATACTGGAGTGGGTAGCCTTTCCCTTCTCCAGGGGATCTTCCCAAACCAGCAATCGAACCCAGGTCTCCCACATTGTAGGCAGATTCTTTACCAGCTCAGCCACCAAGGAAGTCCATAGAGAAATGAAAATAGCAAAAAACTAAATTTCAACATCAGTTTCTCAAAATTAACAATCACCAACCACCTGGATGCTCAATCACTTCTTTAAAGATTCCTGCTAAAATTATATCCTTTCAACCTCCAGCCAAAGAAAGCGTTCAAAATTTTATTTCTTGTGAAATAAATTTTTGTTACAAATAATGTTTTCATATGGATAATGTGGGACCAGTTTTGTTGTTGTTAATCATTTTATACTTAGGAAAGTCTCACATAGCGTATCATTAAGGTGTTTGCTGCTGCTGGTGCTAAGTCACTTCAGTCGTGTCTGACTCTGTATGACCCCATAGACGGCAGCCCACCAGGCTCCCCCGTCCCTGGGATTCTCCAGGCAAGAACACTGGAGTGGGTTGCCATTTCCTTCTCCAATGCATGAAAGTGAAAAGTGAAAGTGAAGTCGCTCAGTCATGTCTGACTCTTAGCGACCCCATGGACTGCAGCCTACCAGGCTTCTCCACCCATGGGATTTTCCAGGCAAGACTACTGGAGTGGGGTGCCACTGCCTTCTCCCATTAAGGTATATGACTTACCATTAATTATAATATTCTTTAACTGTTGAACTTTTGATAAGAAACAGATCTTCTCTGTTATATAGATTTCAATGTATAGCTTTATTTTTAAAATTAAGATGTTGTTCCATTCTTTGTTAACTTTGTTTCTGTATAGTAGATTCTCTTAACCTACCCCTCTTACCCAAGTCACTGGTAAGTGAAAGTGAAACTTGCTCAGTCATGTCCAACTCTTTGCGACCCCATGGAAAAGTCCATGGAATTCTCCAGGCCAGAATACTGCACTGGGTAGCCATTCCCTTCTCCAGAGGATCTTCCCAACCCAGGGATTGAACCTGGGACTCCTGCATTGCTGGTAACCAGCATTCTATTCCTTTGTAAATACACTCAGTGCTCTGAGCTACCAGTCACCCTCCTGTAACTCTGAGCATTCTGTGTCCTACAACTGAGTGGCAGGCTTACCGAGAGTCACTTGAGGTTGTCCCAAAGTTATTTTCTTCAGTTTCACTTGTTGTCATTTTAAACTGTAGGCCAATATCACTGATGAACATAGATGCAAAAATCCTTAACAAAATTCTATCAGTCAGAATCCAACAACACATTAAAAAGACCATACATCATGACTAAGTGGGCTTTATTCCAGGGATGCAAGGATTCTTCAATATCCGCAAATCAATCAATGTAATTCACCACATTAACAAATTGAAAAATAAAAGCCATATGATTATCTCAATACATGCAGAGAAAGCCTTTGACAAAATTCAACATCCATTTATCATTAAAAAAACTCTCTAGAAAACAGGAATAGAAGGAACATACCTCAACATAATAAAAGCTATATATGACAAACCCACAGCAAACATTATCCTCAATGCTGAAAAATTGAAAGCATTTTCCCTAAAGTCAGGAACAAGACAAGGGTGCCCACTTTCACCACTACTATTCAACATAATTATGGAAGTTTTGGCCACAGCAATTGGAGCAGAAAAAGAAATAAAAGGAATCCAAATTGGAAAAGAAGAAGTAAAACTCTCACTGTTTACAGATGACATGATCCTCTACATAGAAAACCCTAAAAACTCCACCAGAAAATTACTAGAGCTAATCAATGAATATAGTAAAGTTTTGGGATGTAAAATCCACACACAGAAATCCCTTGCATTCCTATACACTAGCAATGAGAAAATAGAAAGAGAAATTAAGGAAACAATTCCATTCACCATTGCAATGAAAAGAATAAAATACTTAGGAATATATCTACCTAAAGAAACAAAAGACCTATATATAGAAAACTATAAAACACTGGTGAAAGAAATCAAAGAGGACACTAATAGATGGAGAAATATACTGTGTTCATGGATCAGAAAAATCAATATAGTGAAAATGAGTATACTACCCAAAGCAATCTATAGATTCAATGCAATCCCTATCAAGCTACCAACATTATTTTTCACAGAGCTAGAACAAATAATTTCACAATTTGTATGGAAATACAAAAAACCTTGAATAGCCAAAGCAATCTTGAGAAAGAAGAATGGAACTGGAGGAATCAACCTGCCTGATTTCAGGCTCTACTACAAAGCCACAGTCAGCAAGACAGTATGGTACTGGCACAAAGACAGAAGTATAGATCAATGGAACAAAATAGAAAGCCCAGAGATAAATCCACATACCTATGGACACCTTATCTTTGACAAAGGAGGCAAGAATATACAATGGATTAAAGACAATCTCTTTAACAAGTGGTGCTGGTAAAACTGGTCAACCACTTGTAAAAGAATGAAACTAGATCACTTTCTAACACCGCACACGAAAATAAACTCAAAATGGATTAACGATCTAAGCATAAGACCAGAAACTATAAAACTCCTAGAGGAGAACATAGGCAAAACACTCTCCAACATAAATCACAGCAGGATCCTCTATGACCCACTTCCCAGAATATTGGTAATAAAAGCAAAAACAAACAAATGGGACCTAATTAAAATTAAAGCTTCTGCACAACAAAGGAAACTATAAGCAAGGTGAAAAGACAATCTTCAGAATGGGAGAAAATAATAGCAAACGAAGCAACTGACAAACAACTAATCTCAAAAATATACAAGCAACTCCTGCAGCTCAATTCCAGAAAAATAAATGACCCAATCAAAAAATGGGCCAAAGAACTGAACAGACATTTCTCCAAAGAAGACATACAGATGACTAACAAACACATGAAAAGATGCTCAGCATCCCTCATTATCAGAGAAATGCAAATCAAAACCACAATGAGGTACCATTTCACGCCAGTCAGAATGGCTGCGATCCAAAAGTCTACAAGCAATAAATGCTGGAGAGGGTGTGGAGAAAAGGGAACCCTCTTACACTGTTGGTGGGAATGCAAACTAGTACAGCCAATATGGAGAACAGTGTGGAGATTCCTTAAAAAACTACAAATAGAACTGCCTTATGACCCAGCAATCCCACTGCTGGGCATACACACCAAGGAAACCAGAATTGAAAGAGACATATGTACCCCAATGTTCATTGCAGCACTGTTTATAATAGCCAGGACATGGAAACAACCTAGATGTCCATCAGCAGACGAATGGATAAGAAAGCTGTGGTACATATACACAATGGAGTATTACTCGGCCATTAAAACTAATACATTTGAATCAGTTCTAATGAGGTGGATGAAACTGGAGCCTATTATACAGAGTGAAGTAAGCCAGAAAGAAAAACATCAATACAGGATACTAATGCACATATATGGAATTTAGAAAGATGGTAATGATAACCCTGTATGCAAGACAGCAAAAGAGACACAGATGTATAGAACAGTCTTTTGGACTCTGTGGGAGAGAGCGAGGATGGGAAGATTTGGGAAAATGGCATTAAAACATGTATAATACCACGTGTGAAACAAATTGCCAGTCCAGGTTCGATGCATGATACAGGATGCTCAGGGCTGGTGCACTGGGATGACCCAAGAGGATGATATGGGGAAGGAGGTGGGAGGGGGGTTCAGGATGGGGAACATGTGTACATCCGTGGCAGATTCATGTTGATGTATGGCAAAAGCAATACAATATTGTAAAGTAATTAGCCTCCAATTAAAATAAATAAATTTATGTTAGAAAATAAAATAAAACTTTTCTACTCAAAACTAAATAAATAAAATTAATATTATGCAAATCATCTAGGTATTTGTGAAAAAAATCAACAACAACAAAAACTCCAATTAGTTTCCATGAAAATTAAACCTAATGCTTTGAAAAGTCTTGAAAAATTTGTTATAAATTGTAGTTTAATTAAATGTGGACAGAAACAATCTGTAAAAGTTTGACAAAGCTTTTGTTTCCTAAGGGCTTTAAATGTTAACTTCACTTCAAAGACTTCATAACTGGATATTATAAGTGTTATGAGTGTCATTTATTCCAAAAAGCTGTTGAAGAACTAAATAAAGGCTTTGACCTATATGTAGAATTTGCTGAAAAATGTGTCCTTCTATACATTAAGTTAAAATCAACTTTAAAAATATGTGTTATACTTCATTTCTCCCCATTTAAATTTATATTTTAAATTAACAAATTAACTAAAATTTCCCATAACATTCCCATAACATGAATGGCATCTACTCTGTGTTCCCTCTATATCACAATCTTCCTGAAACCCAAATTCAAGTCTGGTTCATCTAATTCAAACCCTTTGCTTCTAAACACTATAGTAACATTATTCATTTCTTGCCTAATTTTTCATGTCTTAAAAAACAAGCAAAAGATAACAACACAAAAACCCCTAGTTTTATATTACTCTTTAGAAAATTCAATTATTCTCCTTTTCAAGGCCAAGTTCCTCAAAAGAATGAATTATGATTTCTCCTCTATTTATGCATCAAACTACAGTAGCCAAGTCTGGCAAACAGCCCTGGCAAAAGCCTGGGACTACTGTTGAGAAATCCACCCATGACTCTTTCAATTAGCCATTCCCAGTGGACTTTCTTCATCCCTCATCTTTGATTGCACTATAGTATCTGAGACTTGGTTGTTTGCTTTATCATCAAATCATCTTCTTTCTTAGCAAGTCCTCTTCCATCTCTTGTTTTTCTCAATCTCAGACCCACTCTTTGTATGCTTACTTTGTGCAGGATTTGTCAATGGCTCTTTTATGTTCCTTTCTTTAATTTCTGATTATAAAAGTAAACCATGGCCATTATAAAATACTAGATACTAAACATTACCTTGAAAGTAACATAAAATTTACAATCAGGCATAATCATGCCACCTAGCAATTATTACTGATTTTTCCCTGCCTTCTTTATGCCTAATATATTTAACAGAAATGAAATGATATCTATCCTTAATATTGTTTTCTACTTTTTTCACTAAGTATTACTTTCTGAACTTTCCAACCAGTATTATTAAATATTTTTAAGTATGATCTTTTTTATAGTTGGATGACATTAAATTATATGGACTTGTACTGGCTTATTTAAGCATGCCACCTCCACTGCTATTCATTAAACTTGCTTCTATATAGAAATATATTCTAATTCAAATATAAATTTTAGCTTTTTAAATGTAGAGTTTAATTTATTCACATCTAGTCATAACTAATAATGTTTCTTTTTTAAGCACTTCCATATTAGAGAATATATCATTTCTATATTCCTCACAAATTGTTAACTATTTGGCTTGCTATTCAATTCTTAGATCGATCTTTTTTTTTTTTTCCTTGCCCTATGAAAACTTGATTTAGCTTAGATTATATTCTGGAATTTGGTTCTGTGAAGCAGAACTATTCAGCCACCATGTTTTTATTTTTTTCTGGTGATTTTTCTCTCCTGTCTGATCGTCTATTTATCCCCAAACTTAACAATTTTTGCTAGGCTATGTCTAGGGTTATTGTTCAAAAGTAACTTAATTAAACTCATATTTTTAAGAGTAGCTTCATCAAGGCCTAGCAATGAAGAATAATCGGACAGTGGCATCTTTTTCTTAAATCATAAAACAAGAATTTTCAACATGTCCACAGTGCAGAACTGGCTCAAATAATAGCATTAAATGTGTGATGCTGGTAAGCCTGCAGACTTATGTAGTGATGTAAACTTATAGAGACTTTGACAAGAATTAAAATACATAGTTTATTCAACTCTGCCCCAAGAGTTATTTGATCATTTTTAACATTTCCTAGTTATACTTGTGTATAACTTAATCATTATAAGAATGTTCAGGCATATCATTTAGTTTGATTCCCAACATAACTATGAGAAAGAAGTTTGTTTATTGTTTCCCTACTTTATATATCAGGGAAAAGATGTTCACAGCAATTCAGTAACTTTCCTCAGTGTATTCAACTAACTAAATCTTGGAGTAAGACTTGTAGCCAAGTCATCTGTTTCCAAATAGATAGGTTTTTAAATCTACCAATTTTTAAAAAATAATTTATATAATCATAAGCCCAAGAAACAGAGGAACAATCTTTGTGGACTGGAATAGAGTAAGGACAATAAGTACTGGTGTTAGTCATGATATATGCTGGAAAGTTTCATTCTCACTACCTGGAATTTTACTACCCTGGCTTGATTAAAAGGTCCCCTAAAGGTTTTGTTTTTGTTTTTGAATCTTTTCAGAAAGCCCATTTAAAATATAAAGTTTCCAGGAAAAAATCAGCTATATTAGTCTTAAAGGGAAAAACTTGAGCATATATTATTATGTTTGGAAGAAAAGAATAACAACTACTGTGAGAAAGGTGATGATCAGGGGAGAAAGGAAAAAGGTACTCATCAAAAGAAATCAGGCTACCATACTCATCTATTTCATTGTATAACCAGGATCACATCTGCTTGAAAGTACTGTAATATTCTAAACTGTACAATGCACATCTTTTCAATGATCAACTAATGTGGAGTAGACCCTTCATCACTTAAATAAAACATTTCAAATTTGATAGGCATTATAAAATAAATCCCTAAAATACACATTTTAGCAGATTTTTGCTTTAAATCTTCTGTAGCATTCCTAAGAATTAGAAACATACATATACATACACATGCATATATATAGTATACATACTTTCTAGAACTGTAAAGTTACTTAAAAAATTAGGACACATTATATTGTAACAAGTATGTACGTTTTATACCATATGAAACTATTATACCTGCTAGTGGATTACTGTAATGCACACACTATGATTAAGCAGTCTTGCAGTAAAGAGTTTCTGTACTTTCAAGGTACTTGCAATTTTCCCCTACTAACAGTCATTGCAAGGAACTCAAAAGGATTTCTCTTTGTAGGTAACAAACTAGCTTGCCATAATGTCATGAATGCTGTCCCAGACTCATGAGACTCTTGAGACAGAAATAAAGAATTTTGTTATTTACAGGGATAGCAATAGCCAGAGTATCAGGATTTTCTTGTGCTGGTTCCTCAAGCTTCATTTCCCACAGAGCAATGCATCCAATAGTTCGCATTACAGAAGATCTCTGAACTTGGAGATCCTGAATCCCTTATGTGTAAATGCACAGGCATCATGTCTGCCCTCTGCTCTGGAGGAAGACGCTATCTCTACCTCCCAAGGATGTTTGCTATACAAAAATCTTTGAAAGGTAGTCTAGAACAAAGAGCAGTTAGTACCTTGCTCTCAAGATGCACAGAGATGCAAGACATCTTTGGAGAAATTGTTCCCCAACAATTATTTGCAATTATTTAATAGTTTGTGATAATTTCTGACCATATGAAATAAATATTGAATTACATATTCACATTAACCTTATTGGGATATATGACCTTCCTGTCTCTCACAGCTTCAATATTTTATGTCTAGTGACTTTACCTGTGTATGTTTCAAGATTGTGAACCTCTTCTTCAGCTTCTCAAATACACAAAGTCTATAGGTATATAAAGTCTTTACCAGTTTTTGGCATTTTTAGAACAAACTTGTTTTTCATCTTGTCATAAAAAATAGTTCAATTTTTTAAAGAATATATTTCCAAATAAGCTTGTCAATCATATATCAAAACCAAAATACAAAAAAAAAGTTAGGATAAGATAATAACACTTGGTAGAATTAGTACTATATTTACAAAATGTACGTATATTAAACTTTTTTGAAGTTTATATATTCCTATAATTATATAAAACATACACAAAATTATTTTATGTTACTTATGAAAATGATGGAGAATATTATTTGTTCAGTTCAGTTCAGTTCAGTCGTTCAGTCGTGTTTGTTAGGCAGAATTAAAATTTATATGCAATAGAATATTTGCTACAGATACATATGCATACACAAACACGTTAGATATTATTTCAAATGTTTCATCTGCAGAAAAGAAAAATCCCACCACTATTCCACTGTAAAACAAATGTGGCCTATCAATATATTATATATATATGTACATACAATATACATAGTTTTATATAGTATATATAATATATAGGTTATATGTAAATATTTCAATATGGACAACTTATTTTTAGTATCTTATATTCTCATATTTTGATAATACATATGATTAGATAGCGTATGTTTAAAAATTTCTGCTTTTCATTCTGGTTTTAAAAGTCCTTAAATATATTCATGCTCATTCAAAATGAAAGCAATCGAGAGCAGGTTAGAGAAAGCTGAAGACAAAAGAGGCTAGACAATACTTCTTCAAAAGTAAATAGATCGATGCACTATTCAGGAATGATTCAAACATTCATTATCACTCAAATAACTGCCAAGCAATTGAAATCCCTCTAATTGCAAGGACCCTAACTGTAGCTTACTGCCTTCCTCTCCCACCTCCTGCCTTCTCAGGGTCATCTCATTCGCACCTCTCTTTCAAGCCATCTGGGATCCCTGGTGCAGCCGAGTTTTAATGCTGAACACCTGGCCTGACAGTGTTTGCTGCTCTCTTTCACCTGCCAGCCCTTTGTTCCTCCCCAAGATTGCACGAACACTGCAAGCCCTGTCAGGCATGCATGCACAGAGGCTTTCCTGCGTTCAATCTCTTCCTCTAGACCTTAAGTCTGGTAAATCCTTTCATTATTTTGCCTTACCCGTTTAGCTGTTCCATCTACTCTGTGATCTCTAGAAGCTAAAAATCCACATGAGAATTAAATCTAGATACATGTGATACCTCTAGAACAGTACGGTGGAAGAGAAGAGAAGGGTTAAGTGAAGAAAATCACATAAAGATTCCCCAATCTTATATGGAATGGTTATAAGTTATCTGGCTTTGCATTCAAATTTAAAAATTCAGCAGCTATGAGATTTGAAAATGTGTGTAATCAGTACTTAGAGAAATATCAGATTGCTCCTCCACAATGCAGATAAGCCCTACTAACCACCTAAGACTTGGTTTTTCATTCTTTGTCTAGTACCTGCCAGGATTTGCAGCCCACCTCTTGAGCTCCACCCACACACAAAGCTCCTTTTACACTTCCAAAAATAATTTCTGATCTGACATTCCCAGTGATATTGAGTCTATACCTCAACTTCCATCTGTTTCCCACTCTCAATTTCTATAGACTATACAACTAAGAATATGGTACTTGGCTTAGCAGTCATTCTCCTTAATTATTCGGAAGTCTTTCCAAACTTTAGCCTTTTCCAAGTTTCTCCTTTCAGTCGATACAGACAACTTTCCCAGTTTAACTCAGACACAATTATACTTCTCAGAGGCTTCTGCAAAATGATATCATTCACTTCAGTGCTTGATAAAATAAATCTGACTTAAAATTTTAAAACTGTACAAGTGAGAGCGAGAAGGGCCAGGGGACTCATTTGGTACAGGACAAACTCCAAGATGTATAAAAATTCACGGCATCCTTCAAATGCGTAATGAGTAAAGACGTTAAAAAAAAAAAAATCCATAAAAATATTTGCCATTCTAAGCGTGGAAGAAGAAGAAAAAAAAGAAAAAATATAATAACAATAAAAAATTCCATGAACTTTACTGATTAAAACATAAAGAACCAAGTAAACCAGAATGTCACAGAATCTTACCACAATCCTTTAGTCGAATTAGAATGTTTCCATGGAAAACTGTGAAGAGGCCAACTTTGGGAATGAGGTAAGCCGAGTAATTTTAAATTGTGTTACAGTCATGAAGTTAAGGCTCCTATTATACAGGGGCTCAAACCTGATTAGGCAAGGCTTAGTTTTTGATGACTTATACTTGATAAACCAGTTTCAGAGAGGCTTTTTTCAACAGTTTGTACAGAGGTCAGGAGAGCACCCAACTCAGGTGACTATGGAGAATTGTTAAACACGAGCTCCTCACTATAGACCTGCTGTCAAGCTCCTGCCTGTTGTCTCTCCTGCTCCATGTTCCACTGCCTGCAATAAATATAACTAATTATTTTAATAAGGCAAAAAATCAGATTAATCTACTAGTGGTAGAACTCTGAGAACTCAGATAATGTTTTTAAAAATTAAGAGACAGACACACAGAAGAGGGATATTCAATCTAAGAAATCAGGAAGAGAGAGGAACATTTCCAAATAGAATCTCTGTATGTATAGTGGCCTTTGTTGGCTAAGACAGGATGACCATTAGATGTAAAAGTGATTTATAATTCACTGTAAAATATACTAGGGATGGAGTGAGAAGCAAAATTTGCAGTCTCATGTTTCTCTATTATATAAAGTCAACTTCGTTAACTTAAGATTTTAAACTAAGGAAATAAATGAGCTCTCTGAAGAGAACTGAACTTTTATAAGACAAGACCATATGTGGAAAGTGGAAGTAGAATGATTCTTGGTTTAAAAGAAAAAGATGGGTGGAGAGGGGAAGCAAAGTAACACAGAAAATACCTAGGAACTTTCTAACTGTGGAGAAATCTAAAGGAAGGAGTTGGGGAATTTAAGTGAAAAACAAAGGAAACATAAATATGAGTATACTGCAGGTCACCCAGATGGACCCAGAAAATTTCTCAGAGCAAAAATATTGTTGAAACAAGATACCTAAAGATATTTCAGTAATGTGAAACCTCTGGGGAGAGGACTTCAATGGTGTGTTTTGGGAGCCCTTTCTCCTCTGTTCTGATGGACATTTCTGTCAAGTCTCTAGATGAGGCCACGGATGATAAGTTGATATATCAGCAGCAAGAACGAAGTGGACAAATATCCCAATAACTGGCTTATCAACTTTCAGCTTCTTCAACTATTTCCACATTTTTTCTCTCACTACTAATTTTTGTCTCCCTATATTTATGCTTCCTTTTCCTTCCTATATAAACATTCCTAACATTTTATAGCCATGGCTAAGTTTCCCGAACAATATTCATGTCTCTGACCTTTGAAAATTACTATCCCAGCCATCCACCAGAACTATCCCTGCTAATTTACGGTGGTTTCCTAGTCATCAAATCCTGTGGACCTGTCTCAGATCTCATCAGTCTCTCTGGCATTTACCTCCTTTGATAAATTCATCCTTGTTACCGTCTCACTAGGGCTTCTCTCATAGCTCAGTTGGTAAAGAATCTGCCTGCAATGCAGGAGACCTGGCTTTGATTTCTGGGTCAGGAAGATCCTCTAGAGAAGGAAATGGCAACCCACTCCAGTATTCTTGCCTGGAGAATCCCATGGACAGAGGAACCTTGTGGGCTACAGTCCATGGGGTCACAAGAGTTGGACATGATTTAATGACTAAACCACCACTGTCTCACTTCCTTTTAGGTCTTCCTCCTCCAATCCCTTTAAAACACTGGAGCTCCTTGCAGTTCCACTGGTTTCTCACTTTCTGCTGCCTCATACAGCAATCTCACATAGCTCCTAACTTAAATATCTGCAGCAGTCATCCAACACTGAGTCCCAGACCAAGTGTCTCCCCCTGAATGTTCTAAAGGAAACCAGATTTAACAAAACTAATTATATCCTTCTACTCCTAACCTAACCTGCCCCAGAAGGCATGGGCCTAGAAAATAGAACCAGGAAACAGTCACTCACACAAGGTTATAAATTCCTTCTGAATCTCAGAAGAAATGATAGTATTACCATTCCTTGCTCAGCAACAGCACTATTAACCAGCCACAGTGTGTGCAGCATCAAGGAAAGCAATTTGATCTCAGGTTACTTGTATTCTTATAAAGTTATCACTAAAATATCACTTCAAAGAAAAATACAAGTTTCAAGGTTCAGGTTCTTGGTGTTCATTTCCTTATCAAATTATTTCCCTTATATTGCATTATTCTTTCTTCCATTAGATCATAAAATTCACAAATTTAACTTTCCTCATTGCATCATTCTTATCCCAAGGATAGAAAGTTGTGTTCTGTAAGAGACATGTTTCTACATTGGGAAACTGGTTATTTCTATATAAAAAATTACATGCTTAGTCTTTCAAGGAAAGCAATATAATTTAAAAATAGATCCTTTTAAAATTATCCATTTAATTTTTCTTTTTGACATATGGATGATATAAACATTCATGTATTATTATTTGGGTGTGGTCCATAACGTCTTCATCTACAGCTAAACAGAACTTCTCTCTCCCTCTTCTACCCAACCTTTATAAAGTAGGGCAGAGAAGAAGCTGGTTTGCCAGATTCTAAACACATGAAAACCATTGCACCTAAATTTAGAATTTTTAAAATCTTTTTCCATATTCCAATTTGGCTTTGAGAAAATTTGAATTCTTTAGCTGCACTTTAAAAGTTACTCCTTTTTTCTCTTTCTAGGTTTGGGAGCATGGTAACACTGTTTGTTTATATAGCACTTTATGTCATTATATGTGTTAAGTCTGATCTTACAGAGGAAGTGGGCTGGTATAAAGTCAGCCAAGGTATGCTCATTGGATTTGATACAAGGAGTAGAATGGCGGAAAGAGAAGAATTACTTTTTCCCATTAATGAATAATATAGAGGAAATAGTCCCTCCTGCATGTTCTCTTGGTCTCTGGGCTTGGAAGCACAGGTATAAGAAGAGTGGGAATAACTTGTTGACCACAAATAGTGATCCTCAGTTCCAACATTCCAACCATAGTTTTTCCCACTCGAAGGACTATGCCTTTTAGTCCTTGGAAAGATTTTCATCTGTTTGAGAAGTTCTATGAAGTATTAATATGTCTGTTAATTTTCTGAGGTCTTAATGAAGCGTTAGATTGTCAGACCCTTTGTTGTTGTTCAGTCCCTCACTTTCGTCCAGCTCTTTGCGACGCCACGGACTGCAGCATGCCAGGCTTCCCCATCCTTCACTATCTCCCGGAATTTGCTCAAACTCATGTCATTGAGTCGGTGAGGCCATCCAACCATTTCATCTTCTGTTGCCCCCTTCTCCTCCTGCCCTCAATCTTTCCCAGCATCAGAGTCTTTTTCAAGAAGCTCCAACCCTAATAGCTGAAACAGTGATGAGCCCATCTCTACTTCTTGATGAGACAGTGGCAAGACCACATTAAAGGACACATGACAGAGGAGATAATGTTGGAAAACACAACTTGCCACAAAAATGATACCAGGAGGCCATGAACTGAATGAGATATTGAAGAAATTAACTACCACAGCCCTCCTATAAAGTTATTCATCCATTTTGGGACAAATATTCACAGAGTATCTTCTGTTTTAGGTACAGTTATGGGCACTAGCAATAAAACAATAAAACACAAACATTCTTTCCTCATAGTCCTTTGGAGTCTCATCAGGGGCTCATGCAATAAATAGTAAGCATAATACATAGCACATTAGATAGTGATAACACTATCTAATGATATTAGATGAAATATACACACAAATACATAAAGATGAAAAAAAAAAAAAGCACAGGAAGAAAGACAGAAAGTACACGTGGTAGATTACCAATTTAGATACTATTCATAGAGAAGGTCTCACTGAGATGATAATTTTGAGTAAAGACCCAAAGAAGATGAGAGGATGAGCCAGGGAGGAGTTGGGGGAAGAGGACTCCAGGTAGAAGGTACAGTAGGTGTGAAATTCCCAGTAGTGGGCTCGGCATGTGTAGAAGAGAAAGAGGAAGTGGTGGAAAATGAGGTCACAGTGGGAATGAGAGTCATATTACGTAGAGACCCACTGGTCATTGTCAGTTTTAAGCACTGATTGTGAGAGAGATGGGAAGCAATCAATGAATATTTAGCTCATGAATGAAATGAACTAACTCCCCTTTAAACAGAATCACTCTAGCTCCTCTGTTGACCATAGACTGAAGGAGGCATAGGCAATGTAGGGAAACTGGTTCCGAAGCTATCAAATTAATAGATAAACAGGCTAAAGTGGTAGCAGTGGTGGTGATGAGAAGTAGTCTGATTCCATACATATTTGAGGGTAGGAACAGCAGGACCTGGCGACATAATGGATGTAGACTATAAGACAAACGTGAAGGATAATGCCAAAATCGTTGGCTTGAAGCACTGGGTAGATATACTGGAAAAATGAGGCTGGGAGTGGACAAAGAGAGAAGGAGAGCTAGATGGGTGAATATTCTGCTGAAGCTTAAGAGGAGCATCTGACTCATAAATTTATTCTTTGTGAGACGAAGAAAATCTGTGGGTTGTTTGTTTAGCAAGCAAGAGCATAGATAAATGAGTTGATCTTATGAGCAAAGGAGAAAGCTTTCATCCACCATTACTACATCAAACAAGACTGCTCAGGAATCATTCCAGCAGCTCCCATCTTTCCCACACTGCAAGGATCACCTTATGAATGGCTTCCACATAGTTAAAATTTCCCCCTAGGTTCCCATCTTTTTTACCTTGAATACTTTCAGCTTCCAAATAACTATAGTTCTTAAGATGTCAAAAAGCTTTCTGGGTGAGCAAAGAATTGTCATAAATGGGACACTTTGAGGCATAAATGCTGAAGGGACAACTCCTCTTTAATTGCATTGATTACTATCAGCTGCCAGTCAGGCAGTACTTACCCCACCTGCTGACTAGTCCCAAAGCACACTCATCCTAGACAAAAGCAAAAGTGAAAAGAAAAAGGTTGACAGTTTCAGCTGTTAACAGTAGTCATTAATTAACCATTTTGTAGAAGAGCTTCTATTCATTGAACCTTCATTGCTATTATGCATACATTTCTTGGGCACCTCAAAAGTGTTAAGGGTCCAAAAATGATATAAAATACAGTCCCTGCTGTTTTGAAGTTTACAATCCATTAAAACTCACATATTTTTCAGTTTTCTACATTTGTTCAGGGTCCTGGTCTGTAGTACTGTATTGTGTTAAGGAAAGAGATTACACCAAAGACAAGAGAAGACAAGAAGAAAACGTGAGTTCACTATGTTTATGTGGCACATATACTTATCTAAAGGCTTCTAAGTGACTTTTTGTTGAAAGTGATTTATTATGACACCCAGTTCTATCAATGAGAACTTTTCTCCAGATTTGCTGCTGCTAATGTCTTTCTAAAAGGGCTACTCTTGACACACAGAAAATACATCGATGCATTTTCTAATGACAGAAACAAAAGCTTAGAGTGATGGGGAAGCAGTCTGAGGAAGAAGAATGAAAGCACTAGGAAGGTAAGGACTATGATTGCAAATTTCCAGGTCTCAGGAAGAAGATTGGCACATAGCAGGTACTGTATAGTAAATATTTCCTAAAGAATGGATGGACTGATGGATGGATAATGGGTGGATAAGTGGAAGAATGAATGGAGACATGAATAAATTGAATAAAGATATTAAAATTGCAATTGTGAAATGTAGGCCAAAAATCTTCATTTGGAATTTGCAAGTGATAGAAATATGACTCCTGCTGTCCAGTTCACAATTTTCACATCTTGTAAAGAATATGATTGGATATTTAAGGTGATTTCTATATCTAAAATAACTATTTTGATAATAATAATGATTTTTAATTTTTTGAGCCTTATATTCATTCATGGTTCATCTCTGAACTGATACTTTGGGAATCTATTTTTAATCATAACAATATTAATTCTAACTTACATATTAATTAGATACCTAACTTTGTAATCCTACAAGGTGAGATTCATTGTGTGTCTCATACAGAGGAGGAAACTGAGGTTTAGACAGTTTAATATTTTGCCCATGGTCATAGAGGAAGCATGGTAGAGCTGAGATTCTAAGTAAGATCTAATTCTGATTCCCACGATTTTATCCACTATTCTATACAGCTTATTTTGTAAGAGTGTTTTGTGTATGTGTGTGTGTGTACAAAGGGTCTGTTACTTGAGAATACGTGCCAATTTGCTTCCTTACAGCGAGGCTGGTCATCAGTGTTGCTAGGCTGGACACAGGATTAGGCCTGGGAAGTTCCACCGGGCATGAAAGGAAGCAGGGATAAATATCCTACATCAGTGTGTTCAGGAGTCAGCTATAAGGCAAGAGGACAGAAGATGGGGCACAAAGAACCAAGAACACTGGACATTTGGGAGGGACTGATGAGGAGGACAGTTTGAAATCCCGGACAAGTGGGCAGAAATTAGGGAATTTACCAGAATATAAAGGGTCAGAACAACAGCAAGCAGCGGAGCAGAGCACGAAGTTGTGTCGGTAGCCCTTAATCACGGAAGCACATCCCTCCCGCGTGGGAGTTTTTACCATTGCAAACAGAGGGAACAAATTCTGGATTGCAGGGCTAGGCACAGCATGAAGAAGCAGAATTGGCAGATGTGGGCTAAGGGGATGGGGGATCAGTAGCAGCTGCTGGTGAGCAGCTCCTGACACCTTAGCATGCCGTCTTGGCTCTTGAGGGTTTTCGCTATCTGTTCAGTACCTTTTGCAAGGGGAAATTGGCTCGGCAGCCTATATCGTAGCCTCCCAGCTGGAAGAGCGCAATTATGGATTGCTGGAGTCCACCACGGCTGACAGGTTCTTTCTTTTTTTTTCCCCCGTCAGGAAAAAGTGACTCATAGCAATCGTATATTGGTGTCAAATATGACTCTCTCCGCCCTGTTCCTCTGACCCCTCCCCCACACACTTACTCACCACTGATGTAAATCTCCTTTTGTATTTCTACACTGCAAGTTGTTGGTATTTGCAAGACACTGTGGTAGGTGGAGGATATGAAAAGATGAATGAGATATTATTCCTGCCTTTCAGGCATTTGCAATCTATATAAAAGAGAATTGTACAAACCAATAATCACAGCTAACAGGTATGGAGTACTATAATGAGGTATGATTACTTATAACAGGCAGATGCTATTATATTTATTATATGTATTAACTTGTTTAATCCTCAAAGCCACCCCATGAAGTAGGAGTTGTCTTCTCACCTTGTAGCTAATGTACCTGAGGCATGGAGGTGCTAAATCAATCACTCAAGATAACTCAACTATTAAGAGTCAGAAGCAGGATTTAAAACCACACAGTAAGGCTACAAAGCATGCTTTTTAAAGATAATGTTATTCTGTGTTCTCACACACACACACACACACAAAAACTGGATACAATTATGTTGTTGTTAAGTCTCTAAATTGTGTCCAACTCTTTCATGACCTCATGGACTGTAGTCTGCCAGGGTCCTCTGTCCATGGTATTCCCCAGGAAAGAATACTGGAGTGAGTTGCCATTTCCTTCTCCAGGGGATCTTCCTGACCGAGGGACTGGACTCACATCTTTTGCATTGTTAGGTGGATTCTATACCACTGAGCCACCAGGGAAGCCACTTACAGGGGCAAGCATTGAGACATGCCAAAGAGGCAAGAGGATCACAGAAAATGTGCAGATTTTCAAGTGAGTAGGGTTCTATCAACTATCCTATGATTTTGGACACATTCCTCAACATTTCTGGGTCTCCATTTATGCATGGAGAGAATAACACCTACCTTCAGATGTTTTTGTAGAGATAAGAAACCTACCATAGTGTTGGCACATATTAAGTACCTAATAAATGATGCTTGCAATTGTGTTGTGACTGTGGTTGCTTTTTGTTATCAGTGTGATAACAAATGTAAGTATTGTGGGTGCAAAAAAGAAATGACCAATTTTGTCTTAGTGAGCAGGAAGATGTTAAAAGGAAGGTACTGTGAGGCTTCCCAAAGCAGGGTGGCATTTGAGCTGCATCTAGAAAGACTGGCAGAAGTTTTCTAGGCAGATAAAGGGAAGAAAAACATTCTAATCAGAGGGAACAACTTGTGCATACATGTCTGGGGAATATCCAGTTTTGGTGTGGAGGATTTTGAGGGAGGGGGTGGTGCTAGGAGAATGGCAGTAGTGGAAACAAATCATGAAAGACTTTGCAAATCTTTGAATTTAGCCCTGAACACATAAAATACTGAAGGTGATATGGTAACTCAGTAATTTTCTGGATCCTGCTAAACTAGTTTTTTAATAGAGCATTGTCCTTCCTTCTTTGTAAATATTTTAGAACACATTTATACCACTCCAGAACACAGACACACACTGTTCTAGAGCTGATCCAACTGAACTCCATTTTACCCTAGAGTTAACAAGTCTTCCCCAGTTCTGTCTATAGTGCCCAGGCAAATCAGCTAGAGTGAATGGGGGGATGATGAAGAATAAATGAGACAGAAATATTCCCTTTAATTACTTGTTGGAAGTGTTGCCTTTATTGACCACCTACTTTTGACCCACATATAAACTGTCAAAATTGCTCCCAAATTGGGTAAGAACCCATTTTTGGGTTGTTGTTAATTATTTTCTAAGAAAGGTGAGTAACCTATATGTAGAGGACTAGGCACTTGTTCATATAACTATTGCACAGAATTGTTTGACATCATGTGATATCTCTATTTCTGAGATTAAACAAGACAAAACAAAAGCATATAACAAATAAATGCCAATAACATATTAGTTTTGAAACAGTTCCTGAGTAAAATAAGCATATGAGTTTTTATCAAATGAAGAAGTGGAAAAACAAGCTGGTATTGTTTGCTTTGGGCTCTAACAAAGGATCATCTCAGTCACATAGACCTTGCAACCATGCCTAAAACCCAAGTGGGGAAACTCCATCTGCTCTCCTTGAGAAGACATTAATAGTATTGTCAAGACTGACACTGGATAACTATTCGACTTTCAGGAGTTATTGCTCCTGTTACTGGTTCTTATTTTGTCACCTTTCTTTACTCAGATGGCCCTGGAATACATGAAATGATTACATAGTAAATAGTTGCTTAACTTGCTACAACTGCTTATTTACCATTCTGTCAGAGATCACATCATAGTTGTTTTAATGAAATACCAGATAATCTGGGTTACACAAAGGAAGGCCAAGCCCTTTGAGTGAATGGGGTTTACCATATAATTCCTTAGTGAAGAAAGTTATTACATACTGTCCCTTGTGTTTCCTTTTATTGGGTGTGCAGACTACAAGATTAATCTTTTCTTATAAGTTTAATAGCCTGACTTCTTAGTCATTTTTATTGCCCATTTCATTTCAGATGTGTTTAATTCCATTTTCCTAAATTTGGATGTGTTGACAAACACCCAATTCATTTCAATATTTAAATGTTAGTCTCATCAGAACTATATAGAACAGTGTTTTCCTCTCATTGTAAAGTGAAAATTAAACATAGCTAGTCCTCAAATATTATATTAGTTTTCAAGTGTCTTACTTCATTACCAAAGTCAAATCTGTAACATGTTACATTCTTTCTGAACATCATATATGACTTGCTTTTCCTTCATAGAATGACTCTTTAAAAAAATTATACCTACTATATTCACTCGATTTTTCAGTAAAAGGTCATTTTTGCTCCATTCTTTCAAAATTATTTATCTTGTCATTATGCATGCTAACAGCACTCTTCAATTTAGTATCATCTGCAAATTTCATTAACATATTGTTTACTCCCAGTTCCAGGTGATTAATGTAGACATTAAACATGACTATACCTTCGTGACTTGGTTGGATATTCCTTTGACATAAAATAGCATTATTCATCATTACTCCTCATTTGTAGTTCTTCTATCCATTTTCCTTCTGGTGGCATGAGAATGTTCAGTGCAACTTAATTTTAACTTTTAAGAGAATATCTAAGATTACTAAAATTAAATATGTTCTTTCTGCTGCATTTCTCACATTCACTAAAAATAATTCTGTAAAAATTACAGACAACCTCACTGACCTGTAAAATTAATCTATAAATGCAAGTGATCCTTGAAACATGATGCATTCATCTTGAAGGAGTTTAAAGGTCTACACAGTTTTTCTAGGACTTAATAAATATTGCCAGTCTTCTTATATATTTCAATTTTAAACTTTAATTCCTAGGCAACTTAAGGCATACTTGTGTTTTTTGGTGATATGATTATGAACATATCTCAACAGAATTCAGTTGGCTTTCCACTCCATTCTAATTTTACTTGCCTACTAATTTGAATAATTGTGAGAAATATCTCTTCTAGTTGAGGCACATGGAAAGATGGATGTGTGTATTAGTTACTTTAAGAACATTTTTCCATAACAGAACAGATATTCACACAATAAATACTAGTATAATCTTTGCTGTTGTTTTTTATAAGTTGGCCTCCATTTTTAATGTTTGTACATGGAGTGGTAGTTGATTAGTGTTTTTTTCTATATCCTCTGCAGTCCAGAAATTAAAATCATCTAGTCACAGGCCACATAAAAACAATTTGGGGCATAATTTAATTATATAAAATATATTATTTTAATGAAATAAATTATTTAATAGTAATTTAAATGGCAATGTCTCCAACATGGCAGCCACATAGTTCCTAACACATAATTCGAATCACATGATTATGAAGTAATTTCCATAACAATAAAATTTATTTTATTAATAAAATATTCTCATTTCATCAGTTTTTAATCATTACATCCAAAAAAGTTTGGCATTGTAGCAGTTATTTTCCTATGTCTTATTCCCCCTCTCCTAGCAAATTAGGCTAACTAGTCATACTAATTTCACCCTTTTTAGGGATGGGGAAGACTTAGACATTGTGCGTCAATGAGAGAGTAGAATTCAGCAGCTTTTCTTTTCACTCCCTGACCTCTCCCCATCACCCACTACTATCCCCCATCCGAAGCCATGTGAATAGGCACAAAGTCCAGATTACCACTGGCAGTAAAACCTGCCACATTGGGGGAACCTGAGAATGGAATCTGAAAGTGGGCAGCCAAGTAGACAGAAAGAATCTGGTCCATGTGGCCACTGAACCACTGGAAAAGCTCAGGACATATCCTGAAGAACAGCAAAGTGTGTGTGTGTGTTTTAATTTATTTTAATTGGAGGCTAATTACTTTACAATATTGTGATGGTTTCTGCCATACATTCACATGAATCAGCCATGGGTGTACATGTGTTCCCCATCCTGACGCTTCCTCCCACCTTCCTCCCCATCCCATCCCTCTGGGTCATCCCAGTGCACCAGCCCTGAGCACCCTGTCTCATGCATCGAACCTGGACTGGCGATCTGATTCACATATGATAATATACATGTTTCAATGCTATTCTCTCAAATCATCCCACCCTCACCTTCTCCCACAGAGTCAAAAGTCTGTGAAGAACAGCAAAGTTAGCTCTGGGCTTGCTCATTTACAAACACACACATGTCCTTTCTCTATAAGTCTACCCCAAGAGGATTTCTGTTACATAGAGCCAAAAGCATCCCAAAGTAAGTATACCCTTTGTAATTCTGAATTTAGGAGGTGTGAACATTTTGTATAGAATCTGGTTAGCATCTAGATCCTTGTTCAGATTAGACATGAAAATTAAACTTTTCAATTTTATTTTTTGTTATTCCCATTTTTATTGTACTGCGTGGTTTTATGAAGACATATTTAGGGCTCAGGATTTTTAGCATTTTTTCTGGATTCTCTGTTAAATACATTTATATTAAATGACCACCCTGACCAGGGAGCTACCTACCTAAGGTAGTGGGTCTCCCATACCATGCTGGAGAATTTGAATTATTGAAAATTCCTAATTTTGTCCTTACCAGTAGATACATTTATGTGTTTGGGAAATAAAAACCTTAAGAGGCAAAAATGTTAATGCCCATTATCAAATTTCTACTGAGTTTTTTTCTCCCTGTAGGCAGGCTTTAGTCTTCACTAGTTCTTTAGCTTCCTGAGTGGCTCAGCTGTAAAGAATCTGTCTGCAATGCAGGAGATGCAGATTCTGTCCCTAGGTGGGGAAGATCCCCTGGAGAAGGAACTGGCAACCCACTCCGGTATTCAGTTCAGTTCAGTCGCTCAGTCGTGTCTGACTCTTTGCGACCCCATGAATCGCAGCACGCCAGGCCTCCCTGTCCATCACAATCTCCCGGAGCTCACTCAGACTCACGTCCATCGAGTCCGTGATGCCATCCAGCCATCTCATCGTCTGTCGTCCCCTTCTCCTCCTGCCCCCAATCCCTCCCAGCATCAGTCTTTTCCAATGAGTCAACTCTTCTCATGAGGTGGCCAAAGTACTGGAGTTTCAGCTTTAGCATCATTCCTTCCAAAGAACACCCAGGGCTGATCTCCTCTAGAATGGACTGGTTGGATCTCAGGCCTGAATAATTCCATGGACAGAGGAGCTAGACAGACTACAGTCCACAGGGTCTCAGAGCCAGAAACGACTGAGAGCACACACACGTTTTCAATAGATTGTACGGCGGTGATCGTGCATCGGAATCACCTGGAGCGCTTGCTGGAACAAGGGCTGCAAGGTGCCACCCCCGACAGTTTCTGACTGATAGGATAGGGGCGGGGCTGAGACCACATTTCCTAACAGCTCCTGAGGTGATGCTGATACTGCTGCTCTGGGAAGCTCCTTTCGAGACTTGGGGCTTTACCAGCGTGTCTTGTGCCTCCTACTGTTTGCGGATTTTCACAGCTAGAGCCACTTAATTCATACATGTTGTATTGATTCTGCCCCCACGCAGGTAAGAAGGAATACAAGCCTTTCATTGGTTCAGTAGGACGTAACTTTAGGACATAATTTAAGACGTACCTTTTCAGCGTATTCTATGTGAGTAAGAGTTGAGTTTGTCAGCTCCGGCACTTCATCCGGTCCTGGGTTCTTTGTTGGACGTGCTGTTTACGCCTGGGACTAGGACACTGACTTCCTTGCTCAGTTCCTTCTGGAAACTGAAGATAAGCAGGTAAGTTCACTTCCCACATCTGAGAATTGACCTGGTTGCCTTCTGGACGTTTGTGACCCTACGCTCGCGTTTGGCGGTGTTGGTTTGCCTGTGCTGATTCTTTCACTGTTCGTTGTTTAGACTTTGAGTTTGCCTTTTCTATGCCAGTAAGTCTCGTGTCCTCGGCCTGGCGTTCCCAGGGCCTGGTCTGAAATACCCCAGGCTACCTTCTCTCTTTTCAAATGCAGATATTCAGTGGAACACCGCTGTTGCTGTTTCTATGACTGCTGCCCATCCTTTCCCCCTCTCGATTTCGGTATGGGGTTTCAGACCCCTCAACCTGAGGTTCCATCTCCCTCATACTCTGAGACTGAGCGCTGGGTTGGTCTTTTTTCTCTATAAATGATTGCTTTTAGGGTAAGATCATGCACCTTGGCTGGAAGATTCTAGTGCCACCTACGTGTGACTTCAATCTAAGTAAGTCAACTATGTTTGTTTGTTTTTTCCTTCTTATTAATAAACCTGTGTCAAGGAGGTCTATGGGCTTGCTATGCAAAGTGTGGTCTGAGACTCAGTGGCAATCAGCGTGTTGGGGAAGCTTTCAGAAATGCAGAGCCTCAGGCCCTACCTCAGATGTACTGACTTAGAATCTACAGTGTAACAAGAGCCACAGGTGATTTTCATGCACACTGTGACAAACTAATGTGTGGTGTCACTAGTGCCTGTAGGATGAAATGCTCCCGGCTGTGACTATTTGTGACTCAGCCATACCAATTGCTACTTTTTCTAACTTCCTTATCACCACTGATAATTTTACAAACCTATGTTGAGTGAATTTCCCACTGATAGTGTGAACTAGGACTGACAATCCAAGGTTCTGCAGGAATCCAGAGTGTCTCTTTGTACATCTCACATTTGTTATTTCTTGGTATATAGTTTACACATGTTCTTTTCAACTATGTCAACATATTTGGCCATGATCTGATGTGGACTTGGATGTCAGTGCCACGTCCTGACAGTCTCAGGGTCCAGGGTGGATGTGTACCATTCAAGTTCAACAATAAATTTTCAGTTTAGTTCAGTTCAGTCGCTCAGTCGTGTCTGACTCTTTGCAACCCCATGAATCGCAGCACGCCAGGCCTCCCTGTCCATCACCAACTCCCAGAGTTCACTCAGGCTCACATCCATCGAGTCGGTGATGCCATCCAGCCATCTCATCCTCGGTCATCCCCTTCTTCTCCTGCCCCCAATCCCTCCCAGCATCAGAGTCTTTTCCAATGAGTCAACTCTTCTCATGATGTGGCCAAAGTACTGGAGTTTCAGCTTTAGCATCATTCCTTCCAAAGAACAACCAGGGCTGATCTCCTTCAGAATGGACTGGTTGGATCTCCTTGCAGTCCAAGGGACTCTCAAGAGTCTTCTCCAACGCCACAGTTCAAACGCATCAATTCTTCCACACTCAGCCTTCTTCACAGTCCAACTCTCACATCCATACATGTCCACAGGAAAAACCATAGCCTTGACTAGATGGACCTTAGTCAGCAAAGTAATGAGCTTAATGTAATGTTGGCCCATGGTAGGTGACCATTGAAACATCTCTCATCAGCACTTATTCTGGAGAAGGCATTGAAAGTAGATCTACCTGGGTGAACTAGCTCCATCCCAGAACATCTGTGGTGGTGATGGGGATAGTAATGCTGGTCTGGACAGTGACCAGTGACCAATTAGCTTGTTGCCAGAAACTCATTCCTGAAGAAGCAGAACTTTGGCTAGTAACTGAGTCCACACATCAGGCCCAACGATTGCAGAGAGGGGGCTAATAAGACATACATGGATGTCAGAGACTCAATCAAGACTGTCTATATTCCGAATAGGGTTACAGCCTGAAAAGGAGGAAACAGATACTTTAACCTAGAGACCCAGGTTGAGAGGTCCCTGTTCATAAGCATTGACATAGAAAGAACATGGGTTCTAGCATCCAAGCTGGGTTTTTGTGATCTTGAGTAATTTTATCCTCAGGTGGTCTTCCTAGGCAAATGAAAATGAATGCATGTCCAGGGTCTAATAGAGGACTCAAAATGCTTAATTAAGTGGCAGTTACTATAATGTTTAATATTGAAGGAACCATGTGAGTCTATGGACCTCAGAGCTGCTCCATGTTCTTTGAATTCTGACCCGATTAGTTGGAGGGTTGAGTAGCTATTATTGTACCTTGTTCAGGAACTGAGCAGAAGGAAGCATGCATGCTCAAAGTACAAGTGTTAAGGTAGGTACATTGGAGAACTATTTTGTTTTCCTTTTCTCTTTTGTTCTCATGATTTGATGAGTGTATTTAGTGTTGTGTTTGGATTTGTTTTCCATTTTTGTGTGTATTATAGATTCTTGGTTTGCAGTTACCATGAGGTTTTGGTATAGCAATCTATATTTTATGTATAGTACATGATATAAAGTACATGGTGTATAGATATGATTGTTTAAAGTTGCTGATCTCTTAATTTCAAAGGTACTTTAAATATCCTGCATTCATAATACCATGTTTGTGTGTAGATGATTTCCTACCTTTACTGTATGTTGGCCTTTACCATGACCTTTCCCATTTTGTAATTTGTCTTGTAGTTTTCCTGTGTCTTTGGACATGGACTACCTTTTTTAGTAGGTTGCAGTCTTTTTTATTGTTGGTTATTCAGTGGTTATTTGTGATTTTGGTGTGCTCGTGAGAGTAGGTAAGTTCAAGGTCCTTCTACTCTGCCATGTTGCCCCTCCCCTCAAACTTTTCAATCTTAATGTATTGAGATTGAATACATAATATATTAAGATCTTAATATTCTTAATATTCTGTACCACAAATGCCTAGTGAGGGGAGTTTTTGTAAGCAGTCCAAAGTCAGAGAGCTAGTAATGGCAAAATCAAGGTTTGTGTCCAGGTGGTTTGGCTCCAGAGCTTGTGCTTGCAACCACTATACTGCCCTGCCTCCCAGGAGAATGAGAGAGGACACTTTAGGAACTGGGAAAAATGTACTTAAGATGGAGGAGGGCCAAAAGCAGGTTGTGTCTGAAAAAATGGGGGTGAAGAATTTCAAAAGGAATAGAGTCATCATCAATGTGAAATAGAGCAGAAAAAATATATAAAAAGAAACTAAGATTAAACTTTTATATGAATTAAATATTACTTATACACTTTGAAAAGCCAGGTATTCTAGTATTTGCAGAAACAGCAGTCTTAGGTAGTGACTTAAATAAAAGAGGAGAGAGGAAAAGCAGAAGTATCACATACTTAATTTCTAAGGTAACTAAAACTGCTATTATTTTACCTGCATCACAGTCCCAATATGGAATCTTCTTCATTCCTAAAACCGTCACTGTGTGTTCTCCAAAATATGTTCTCTTCAACCTTCCTACGTTTCTCAGTATCTTTATATATGTCTGGGCAGTAACTGTACATTGATACATGTTGAAAGGAATCTATCATTTTTTTCCTGAACTGGAATCCAAATTTCCCTCAACGAAATGTTTCAGCAGAACTTTTTTTTTTTTTAATTCAAATGTGATTGGCCTTATCAGGAAAGGTTCTTAACTAACCATGTATTCGTTATTGTATAGACAAAGAGTTATGTTAGGCAGTCACATCAAGTGATAAGCAGTTGATGATGAGGCATTCAGGACAACTATATACCCAGAATTCCACAGGAAAAACCTTAAGATTAGCCTGAGATAGTGACTGTCTAGCAGCAATAACTGTGTCCAAAGAGGTCCAGCTGATCTCGACGGAAATTCTGTTCTGTCACTTGTCAGCCACGTGACCTTGGATATTTCCTTAACTGACCTGAGATTCAGGTTTCTCTGCAATAAAATGAGGGAAACAGTACTTTGCAAATATCGTTACTGTGATCAGTCACACATTACAGGACCTGACACATAGTCTGTGTTTAGTAAATGGTAGTATTGTACATACTGTTGATCTTACCCTGACATAACTCTGAAGGTTAGAGAAGGTTTTCTCATGACGTCCAAAAACACAGGTTAAGAAACCAAATAACAGAAGTGAGGTTTGAGGGAGAATAGTTACATATATATGTATGGCTGAGTCCCTTTGCTGTCTACCTGAAACTACCACAACATTGTTAATTGGCTATACCTCAAATTAAAAAAAAAAAAGTTTCGTATCGTAAATGAACATGTCTATTTAAGAGCTTAAATTTGTAATACTTTGTATTTTTAGATTCAGTTATAGATAGACTTCGTGGTAGGATAAAACAGCTTTTGTTCTTTTTATAAGGAGAATAAGAGGAATTTTATTTTCTTCATTCTTGGAGGGTAGTTAGTGTTCTCAGTCCATCTAAGCTTGGTAAGTGACTTAGTGGTTTTTTTTGTTCTGTTTAAATTTTAGAGCCTCTAAGTAGAAATTATCACATACTCAGACGGAAGTTTCCACATTTTTTTGTTGATTTGTTTTGGGTGGGTGTTTACCAATGAAAATAAAGTTTCATTGTTTAAAGAAAAAAAGAAACCAAATAAAGTGATTTCCTCAATACTAATGCATTGAAATAAGAAAGACAAAAAAGTGGGAAAGTGACTTCTCTGAAGAGAAACTGAAAGGTATGTCTTCTCACGCTCTAAAGACGTGACACACTGAAACACTCTCAGGGGCCAGGCAGACATTATACGTGATTAAAGCAGGCGTGGGTCCAGGATCTAGGCTGGTTTGCTTTCAGATAGCTATGCCTTCCCTTCCTTGCCCTGCTCTGTGTCAGAAGGATTCACCCCAAAGGGCGAATGTTTTCCTCAGGCCCAGAGTCAGCTGACTTCCTCCTGGGTGAGGTCACACTAGGAACCCAGAGGGCAAGGTGGCAGATGGTAAAGAATCCGCCAGAAATGTGGGAGACCAGGGTTCAATCCCTGTGTCAGGAAGATCCCCTGGAGAAAGAAATGGCAACTCACTCCAGTATTCTTGCCTGGAGAATCCCTATGGACAGAGGAGCCTGGTGGGCTACAGTCCATGGGGTTACAAAGAGTCTGACACGACTCAGTGATTAACACAGCAACAACGGCCTCTCCAGCAACAGGGGCATCTCCTTCAGCTTCCAGTACCTGGAGTAGTGCAGCCCCTGGGCTTCTACAACACTGTCTCCTTTTTCTCTCCAGCCATGTGGTAGAAGCACGTGGTAGAAGTAGCTTCTTGCTGTGTCAACCTCTGGTTTATTTCACAATCACTATGATTCTCTCCTCTCCTCCATCAGCTGTGTTATTCCCTAGTTCCCTGTGTTTGTTTCGGTTTCTGCATTCCTGGTTAGACTCTGACTGATGAAATCTGTAAGTTTCAGTTCAGTTCAGTTCAGTCGCTCAGTCGTGTCCGCCTCTTTGCGACCCCATGAATCGCAGCATGCCAGGCCTCCCTGTCTATCACCAACTCCCGGAGTTCACTCAGATTCACATCCATCAAGTCAGTGATGCCATCCAGCCATCTCATCCTCTGTTGTCCCCTTCTCCTCCTGCCCCCAATCCCTCCCAGCATCAGAGTCTTTTCCCATTGGAAAAGACTCTTCGCATGAGGTGGCCAAAGTACTGGAGTTTCAGCTTTAGCATCATTCCTTCCAAAGAAAATCCCAGGGTTGATCTCCTTCAGAATGGACTGGTTGGATCTCCTTGCAGTCCAAGGGACTCTCAAGAGTCTTCTCCAACACCACAGTTCAAAAGCATCAATTCTTCAGTGCTCAGCCTTCTTCACAGTCCAACTCTCACATCCATACATGACCACTGGAAAAACCATAGCCTTGACTAGACGAACCTTAGTCAGCAAAGTAATGTCTCTGCTTTTGAATGTGCTATCTAGGTTGGTCATAACTTTTCTTCCAAGGAGTAAGCGTCTTTTAATTTCATGGCTGCAATCACCATCTGCAGTGATTTAGGAGCCCCCCAAAATAAAGTCTGACACTGTTTCCACTGTTTCCCCATCTATTTCCCATGAAGTGATGGGACCCAATGCCATGATCTTCGTTTTCTGAACATTTAGACACAAGAATAGCTGACAAGATTTGAAGGAATGGAATGGGGGGAACCTGCTGGTCACCAGCTCCTCACCTGTGGTCAATTCATGCAGCCTAGGAATTAGAACAGTGTGGTCAAATTCTCCAAGTTTTCAAAAGATTCTGAACATTCCAAGTTTTATGTAAAATCTGTTTAGAAAACATTGGCAACTAATTCCATGTTTTTAACAACTGAAGGCCAAGTTAAACATCTCTGCAGATCCCATATAGCTTGAAAGTTTGAAATGTATAACTTTCACTTATATAATAATTATTAGTTTTTTCTTAGTATGACATCTTCTGCCAAGTTTATATACAGAGGACCCATAGCCATTCTAAGAAAAACTATTTCTCTACCACATTTTAAACGTAATGTTAGGTACTCTAACAAATCAAACCCCTAGTTGTAGTGGCTCAACACAATAGAAATTTCTTTCTCTTGCATGAAATAGTTAGGTGCAATTGTTCTTTTTTGGCCAGAGGCCTTTCCTTCCACAGTGACCCCGGATTACGGCTCTACCATCTCCTGGGGGCCAGAGTCCTCTGTATCCAACTGGCAGATGGGGAAGAGAGTAGAGAAGGTGTGCCCACTGTTTACCACCTTGGCACACAGCCATACCTGAATGAATATTGCCTTGGCTGGGCAGCTGTTTCCCAGACCCAGGACTACACTGCAGGAACTGAGTGACTTTGTATTTGCCATGTTCACACTGCCTACCAACAAGGCTGTATGTGAGACTCAAGGGGAGCCTCACGTAAGAGGAAATCCACACTGATAAATATTTTGACCTTCTAAACAGAAAGAACTGGGATCATCAAGGCATCTTCAGCAGTGAACTCTAGGGATAAAAATAAAGAGCCAGGAAAAGGACTAGACAGACATATAAATCTCATTACAGGACAGTTTAGTGAGTATTATAGTTCCTATTAGACCCATGTGAAATCTGAGGCCTGGAAATGTTTTCAATAACTTGTCCAAAGAATCACAACCAATAATTATGCTCATTCCAGAACATGCTATTTTAGAATTCCCCCAGACATTGCTTTTAGATGGGGTTTATCCTATTGCAATAAAGTAACTTTTATTGCCTTACATGGAGATGAGCAAAACAGAATAGGAAAATATCTTGGAGAGGCAAGACTGTAGTTAGAGTTTCTTATCACATATGATTGAGCCCTGGGGTTAAACTAATCCACAGAGCAATTAGTCTGTTTGTTTAATGGACAATCATAATTTTCTAGAGATGATGTGGAGAGATCTATGACTTGGCGACTTCGTGCTATTGAACACGCTGATTTGTTATCTGGAATTAATCAACATTGAAAATGAAGTACCACCACAGTTCTGAATTTATACATTGATTTTTTTCAAAAACATTCTCAAGTGCTAAGTTTACATTACTCATGGTGAAAGATGCCAGGGATTCAAAAAAGAATACTATGTACTATTAACTGAATACCTACTTTATGCCAAGTGCTTTTACATACATTATCAAATATCATCTTTACTATGATACTTCATGGTAAGTGATACTATCAAGTTTTGTTTTATTGCCACTCTTGGAACTTTCCCACTTTGACATAACTGGTTTGAAGAAGATCGAACTTAAAGAAGTCTGACTACAAATTGTGCTCTTTCTGTTGTGATATCCACACCCTTCCTGGCTTATTGAAAAAGTAAAATGCTTATGATCAAATAGGTGACATTTTAGCAGGGAGGAGAAACAAGTAAACAGTGGTAAAACAATGAAGGAAATGACATTGCTCTGGGTATATTTTAATGATTCATTCATTATGTTTATACAGTAGCTGATTCGATAGTTCCTAGTTTTCCACGTAAGTTTTCTTTCTTGAGCATACCCCAAGGCTATACTTTATCATGTGCAAAAAGAATGTGTTCAGAAAATGTGTTTACCAAAGTAACTGTGTGCCATGGATAAAGGGAGGCCAATGCGATCATCCCTGAGACTTTCAGCAGACACAAAAAGGTGCTTTTCAAGTGCTTTACATATACTGCCTCATTTAATACAACACGCTTTTGAGGAAACTCATGATTGTTCCCTATTTACAGAGGAAGACACTGAGGAAGAAAGAGGCTAAATAACTCATTCAAGGTCACATAGATTCTACGTTTCAGGGCTGCAGTTCTGTCCCAGGCCCTCTCATGCCTTGTGTCTGCTTTTAACCCTGTCACCCCACTGCCTCTCCATTGGGCTGAAAGTGCGTCCAGTATAGAGAGCACTGTGGGGGCTACACAACCTCTCTGGAGTGACCGGGAATCTAATTGAAGAGCCATGATATATCACCATCTAAACTTATATCAGTGTTGAATTAGTTTTAAGGAAGTATCAAATCACAGATTCAATTTTCATTGTTAATTGCATATGTAAGAAGGATCACAGAAAGGCAAAGCAGATCAGTTAATTTTTATTGCTACTATAAACCAAACATGGAATCTATTTTGATTCATATAAATTGCATGGCAGCCCAGTGAAAATACTATTAGCATCCCCATTTTACAAATAGAAACTAAATAATCAGTTCAGAACCCTGTAGCTGCAAGGTGAGTGAAGTATGGCAGCTGTCTTCAAAGTGTGTTCCATGGACAAGCACAATCAGCATCTCCTGGGAGTTAGTTTAAAAATGCAGATTTCAAGGCCTAACCCAGAGCTGTTGAGTCAGATCTCTGGGACTAGGGTTCAGAAATTTGCTTTCTAGGAGATTATTATACACACTTAAGTTGGAAAGCACCTGGCCTAAGGTATGAATTCTGTAATGATTGTGAGACCTGTGTGATGTCAGACCTCATATCTTTGCCACTGCAGTCAGTATGCTGCAACCTGAAATAGTTGAGAGAGTTACATGAAGAAAAGCAACAAGAGCTGTTCTTTGAAGAATTTGTGAAATATGGGTCAGTAGAAAGCATAGAGGAGGTATTACAGGAAGGGTCAGTTATTGGACAGTTCACTCAAGATAGGTGCCATGTTCACCTTCCCCTGAATTTAGCTGTTCTATCCAAAATTCTTGCTTCAGATCACTTACTGGTATTTGGTACAAAGGTGGAATCTGCAATATTGTCAGTAATGCATGGAGAAGCTTTGCAGAAGGGCTCTGTTAGTAATTAATATCAATATGAGTTAATGAACTAAGTTAATTATTTGGATTTGGACTATGGACTGTGGAGGGGGTCCATCAGTGGGTAGCAAAAATAATTGAACAGACATATAGAGAAAGGCAGATACAACATAAGAAAAAAAAAGTTTACTTTAGATCTTTTAAACAATGCTTTTTTGCCAGTACTTTCTTTCTTTTAATTTTTTTATTGACGTATAGTTGATTTACAATGTTGTATTAGTTTCAGGTGTACAGCAAAGTGATTCAGTTGTACATACACATGTATCCACTGTTTTTTAGGTTATTTTCCCATATGGGTTATTACATAGAATTGAGTAGAGTTCTGTGTGCTATACTAGTTTTATATATATAGTAGTGTGTATATGTCAGTTCCTGTCTCCCAGTATATCCCTCCCCACCCTCCCCCCAATAACCATAAGTTTGTTTTCTACATCTGTGAGTCTATTTCTATTTTGTGAATAAGTTCATTTGTAACATTATTTTTAGATTCTACATATAAGTGATATCATATGATTTTTGTATTTCTCTGACTGACTTTACTCAGTATTGCAATCTCTAGGGCCAACAGGTGCTGCAAATGGCATTTTTTTGTTCTTATGGCTGAGTAATATTCCACTGTATGTATCTTACACATCTTACTTATCCTTACCTCTTTCAACAGCCACTTAGGTTGCTTACACATCTTGTCTATTGTAAATAGTGTTGCAATGAACATTTGAGTGCATCTGTCTTTTCAAATTATGATTTTATTTAGATATATGCCCTGGAGTGGGATTGCTGGATCAGATGGTAGTTCTATATTTCTTAAGAAACCTCCATACTGTTCTCCATAATGGTTATACCAATTTAAATTCCCACCAAGTGTAGGAGTGTTCCCTTTTCTCCACACCAACTCCAGTATTTACTGTTTGTAGATTTTTTTTTTTTTTTTTTGCTGGCCAATTTGATCCATGTGAGGAGATATCTCATTGTAGTTTTTGATTTGCATTTATCTAATAATAGTGATGCTGAGCATCTTTTCACATATTTTTCGGCCATCTGTATGTCTTTGGAGAGAGGTCTGATCTTCCACTCATGTTTTGATTGGATTGCTTATTTAATATTGAGCTGCATGAGTTGTTGGTATATTTTGGAGATTAACCCCTTGTTGGTTGCTTTGTTTGCAAATAACTTCTCCTATTCTGAGGATTGACTTTTTGTTTTGTTTACATTTCCTTTGCTGTGCAAAAGCTCTTAAGTTTAATTAGGTTCAATTTGTTTTTTATTTTTATGATTCTAGAAGGTGGATCTAAAAAGATGTTGCTTTGATTTGGGTCAGAGTGTTCCACTTGTGTTTTTCTAAGAGTTTTATAGTATCTGGCCTTAGTTTTACATCTTTAATCCATTTTATTTGTATGTGGTGTTAAGGAGTGTTCTAATTTCATTCATTTACATGTAGCTGTCCAGTTTTCCCAGCATCACTTATTGAAAAGAATTTTCTTTATTGTATATTCTTGCCTTCTTTGTAATAGATGAGTGAATTTATCTCTGGATTTTCTGTCTTGTCCATTGACCTATGTTTCTATTTTTGTACCAGTATCATACTGTTTTGATTACTCTAGCTTTGTGGTATAGTCTGAAGTCAGGGAGGTTGAATGCTCCAACTCCATTTTTCTTTCTCAAGATTGCTTTGGCTATTCAAGGTCTTTTTTATTTCTATACAAATGGTAAAAATGTTTTGTTCTACTTCTATGAACAGAAAATACCATTGATAATTTGATAGGGATTGCATTAAATATATAAATAGCTTTGGGTAGTATAGTCATTTTCACAAATTTGATTCTTCCAATGCAAGAACATGGTATATCTCTCTATCTGTGTGTCATCTTTGATTTCTTTCATCAGCATCATATAGTTCTCTGACTACAAGTTTTTTGCCTCCTTAGGTAGGTTTCTTCCTAAGTATTTTATTATTTTGGATGTAATGATAAATAGGATTGTTTCCTTAATTTCTCTTTCTGATCTTTCATTGTTAGTGTATAGGAGTGCAAGAAATTTCTGTGTATTAATTTTCTATTCTGCAAACGTCACCAAATTCACTGATGAGCTCTAGTAGTTTTCTGGTAATGGCTTTAGGATTTTCTATATATAGTATGTCATTTGAAAACAGTGATAGCTTTACTTCTTTTCCAATTTGGATTTCTTTTATTTCTTCTTCTTCTCTGATTGCCATGGCTAGAACTTCCAAAACTATGTTGAATAAAAGTGGTGAGAGTGGACATTCTTGTCTTGTTCCTAATCTTAGAGGAAACAGTTTTTCATCTTTGAATGAAGTGGCTGTAGGTTTGTTGTATATGGCTTTTATTATGTTGAAGTAGGTTCCCTTTATCCCTACTTTCTGGAGATTTTTTTAAAATCATAAATGGGTATTGAATTTTATCAAGAGCTTTATCCTGCGCCTATTGAGATGATGGGCTTCCCTGGTAGCTCACATGGTAAAGAATCTGCCTGCCGTGTTTGATCCCTGGGTCAGGAAGATTCCCTGGGGAAGGAATGGCTACCTACTCCAGCATTCTTGCCTGGAGAATCCCGTGGACAGAGGAACCTGGTAGGCTGTAGTCCATGCGGTCACAAAGAGTTAGACATGACTGAGTGACTTTCAATTTCATTGAGATGATCATATACTTTTTATTCTTCAGTTATCATGGTGTGTCATATTGATATCACATGTATCAAAGAATCCTTTAATCCCTGGGATAAATCCCACTTTATCAATGGCATAGAATCCTTGTAATGTATTGTTGGATTTGGCTTGCTAGTATTTTGTTCAGGATTTTTGTGTTTCTGTTATTCAGTGATACTGGCCTGTAATTTTCTTTCTTGTGTGTTATCATTGTGGCCTTGTAGAATGAACTTGGGAGTGTCCCTTCCTCTGCAATTTTTGGGAAAGATTTTTAGAAGAAAATGTTTGATAGAATTAGAATTCTTTAAAATTTGATAGAATTCACCTGTAAAGCCATGACTGTTGAGTGTTTTTTAATCACAGTTTTAATTTCAGTAATTGTGTTTGGTTGGTTCAGATTTTCTGTTTCTTTTTGGTTCAGTCTTGGAAGGTTGTATCTTTCTAAGAATTTGTCAATTTCTTCTAGATTGTCCATTTTATGGGAATATAGTTGCTTGCAGTAGTCTTAGGATCCTTGTGTTTCTGTGGTGTCCATTGTAATTTTTTATTTCTAATTTTATTGATTTGAACCCTCTCTCCTTTTTTTTCTGATAAGCCTAGTTAAAAGTTTACCATTTTTATCGTTTCAAAGAACCAGCTTTTAGTTTCATTGATCTTTTCTAATTTCTTTGTCTCTATTTATTTCTATTCTGATCTTTATTATTTCCTTCTACTAACTTTGGGTTTTGTTTGCTCTTCTTTCTCTAGTCACTTTATATGTAAGTTTAGGTTGTTTATCTGAGATTTTTCTTGTTTCTAGAGGTAGGATTGTATTGCTATGAACTCCTCTCTTAAAACCGCTTTTGCTGTGTCTCATAGATTTTAGATTGTCCTGTAATTGTTATTTATATATAGATTTTTTTATATCCTCTTTGATTTCTTTAGTGATACATTGATTGCTTAGTAACATACTGTTTAGCTTCCATGTGTTTTGTTTTGTTTTATAGTTTTTTTTTCTTTAATTGATTTCTAATCTCAGCATTGTGGTCAGAAAAGATGATTGAAATGATTTTGATTTTCATAAATTTACCAAGACTTCATTTGTGGTACAAGATATGATCTATCCTAGAGAATATTTCATATGCAGTTGAGAAGAAATTATATTCTGCTTCTTTCAGATAGGATGCCCTTATCAATTAAGTTCATTCAGTCTAATGTGCCATTTAAGGCTCTTGTTTCCTTACTGAATTTCTATTTGGATGATCTGTCCATTGGTGTAAGTGGGGTCAAATCTCCCACTATTGTTATTATTTCTCCTTCTATGGCTATTAGTGTTTGCATTATAGAGGTACTCCTATGTTGGATGCATATGTATTTACAATTTTTATATCTTCTTAGATTGAACCCTTGATCATTATGTAGTGTCCTTCCTTGTTTCTTGTACCAGGCTATATTTTAAGGTCTATTTTGTCTGATATGAGGATTGCTATTCCAGCTTTCTTGATTTGCATTTGCACAGAATATCTTTTTGCATGCCCTCACTTTCAGGCTATTATGTGTCCCTAGGTCTGAAAAGGGCCTCTTTTCAGCCTATATATCAGTCTTGTTTTTGTATCCATTCAGCCAGTCTGTATCTTTTGGTTGGAACATTCATTCCATTTACATTTAAAGTAATTATCGATAAGTATGTTCCCATTGACAGTTTCTAACTGCGTATGATTTTTGTCAGTCTTCTTCCCTTCTTTTGTTCTCTTGTGGTTGATGATTATCTTTAATATTGTTAGGTTGTCTGTATGTGTGTTGTATTTATTGTAGTGTTTTCGTTTGAAGTTCTCATAATGTTTTGATATAGCAGTCTGTGTATGTACAAAGCTGTTTTAAATTGCTGGTCTCTTAATTTCAAATTCAATTCCTGTTTCCTGCATTTGTACTCTCCTCACGGTTGCTAGTTTTGATATCATATTTGTGTGTGAATGATTTCCTACTTTTACCATATGTTTGCCTTTATTGGTAAGCTTTCCCATTTGGGATTTTCTTGTTTCTAGTTGTAACCTCCTTTTTTCTTGCCTGAAAAAGTTCCTTTAGCATTTATTATAGGGCTCTTTAGCACTTGTTATTGGGCTGGTTTTGTCTTTCTGAATTCTGAGCTTTCGTGTGTCTGTAAAGCTTTTGATTTTGTGTTGAATCTGAATGAAAGCCTTGCTGGGTATTCTTGGTTGTAGGTTTCCTTTCATGCCACTCCTGGCCTGCAGAGTTTCTGCTGAAAAATCAGCTGATAAGGTTATGGGGATTCCCTTGTATATTATTTGCTGCTTTTCCCTCATTGCTTTTGAGATTTTTTCTTTGCATTTTCATTTTTGTTAGTTTGATTTCTACGTGCCTTGGCATGTTCCTCCTTGAGTTTATCCTATATGTGAGTCTCTGCACTTCTTGGACATAGATGACTATTTTCCATGTTAGGGAAGTTTTCATCTATGATTGCTTCAAATATTTTCCCCAACCCTTTCTGTTTCTCCTTTTCTTCTGGGAGCCCTATACTACAAATGTTGATGCATTTAATGTTGTCTCAGAGGTGTCTGAGAGTGTCTTCATTCTTTTCATTCCTTCTTCTTTATTTTGTTCTGTGGCAGTAATTTTAACCACACTGTCTTCCACCTCACTTACTCATACTTCTGCCTCAGTTATTCTTTTATTGATTTTGTCTAATGTATTTTTTTTTCAGGGCTCCCCTGGTGGCTTGGTGGGAGGGGCTCAAACTACTGCACAATTGCACTCATCTCACACACTAGTAAAGTAATGCTCAAAATTCTCTAAGCTAGGCTTTAACAGTACATAAACCGTGAACTTCCAAATGTTCAAGCTGGATTTAGAAAAGGCAGAGGAACCAGCTATCAAATTGCCAACATCTGTTGGATCATCAAAAAGGCAAGAGAGTTCCAGAAAAACATCCGCTTTATTGACTATGCCAAAGCCTTTGACTGTGTGGACCACAACAAACTCTGGAAAATTAAAGAGATGGGAATAGCAGACCACCTCACCTGCCTCCTGAGAAATCTGTATGCAGGTCAGGAAACAACAGTTAGAACTGTACATAGACTGGTTCCAAATCAGAAAAGGAGTATGTAAAGGCTGTATACTGTCACCGTGCTTATTTAACTTATATACAGAGTACATCATGAGAAATACTGGGCTGGATGTAGCACAATCTGGAATCAAGATTGCCGGGAGAGAAATATCAATACCCTCAGATGTGCAGATGACACCACCCTTATGGCAGAAAGCGAAGAACTAAAGAGCCTCTTGATGAAAGTGAAAGAGGAGAGTGAAAAAGTTGGCCTAAAACTCAACATTCAGAAAACTAAGGTCATGGCATCTGGTCCCATCACTTCATGGCAAATAGATGGGGAAACAGTGAAAACAGTGACAGACTGTATTTTTTTTGGCTCAAATATCACTGCAGATGGTGACTGCAGCCATGAAATTAAAATATGCTTGTTCCTTGGAAGAAAAGTTATGACCAACCGAGATAGCATATTAAAAAGCAGAGACATTACTTTGTCAACAAAGGTCCATCTAATCAAAGCTAGGTTTTTCCAGTGGTTATGTAGGATGTGAGAGTTGGACTATAAAGAAAGCTGAGCACCAAAGAATTGATGCTTTTGACCTGTGGTGTTGGAGAAGACTCTTGAGAGTCCCTTGGACTGCAAGGAGATCCAACCAGTCCATTCTAAAAGAAATTAGTCCTGAATATTCATTGGAAAGACTGATGCTAAAGCTGAAATTCCAATACTTTGGCCACCTGATGCGAAGAACTGACTCATTGAAAAAGACCCTGATGCTGGGAAAGATTGAAGGCAGGAGGGTTGCAAGGAGTTGGACACGACTGAGGGACTGAACTGAACTAGTGGCTCAGATGGTAAAGAATGCTCCTACAGTGTGGGAGACCTGGGTTTGATCCCTGGGTTGGGAAGATCCCCTGAAAGAGGGTATGTCAACCCACTCCAATATTCTTGCCTGGAGAATCCTCATGGACAGAGGAGCCTGTTGGGCTACAGTCCTTGGGTCGCAAAGAGGGGGACATGACTAAGGGACTATACACAGTGTATTTTTTAATTCAGTTATTGTGTTCTTCATCTGTTTGTTCTTTAAAATTTTCATATCTTTGTTAAACATTTCTTATATTTTCTCAGTCTGTGCCTCCATTATATTTTTTCTGAGATTTTGGATTACCTTTAATATCATTAGTCTGAATTCTTTTCCAGGTAAATTGCCTAGCTCCTCTTTATTTTGTAATTGTTGTGGGTTTTTATCTTGTTCCTTCATCTGTACCATATTTCTCTGATTTATTGTTTCATCTAATTTTCACTGTTATGGTCTCTTTTCCCCAGGCTGTGGGATCATAGTACCTCTTGCCTGTGATGCCTGCCTCTTGGTGGATGAGGTTGGTCTGGGGGCTTGTGCAGACTTCCAGGTGAGAGGGACTCAGTGCCTGCACTCTGGTGAGTAAAGTTGTGTTTTATCCCTTTCCAGGGTTGTGTCAGTGTTAGTTGCTCAGTCTTGCCAGATTCTTTGCAACCCCGTTGACTGTAGTCCACCAGGCTCCTTTGTCCATGCACTTCTCCAAGCAAGATTACTGGAGTGGATAGCCATTCTCTTCTCCGCGGTATCTTCCTGACCCAGGGATCGAACCTGGGTCTCCTGCATTGCAGGCAGATTCTTTATCATCTGAGTCACCAGGGAAGACCTTGGCTGTGAGCTCATTATGATTTTAGGCAGCCTGTCTTCTGATGGAGCTCAATTCCTATCTTATTGGTTGTTTAGGCTGAGGCCTTCCATCCCTAGATCCTGCAGGCTGCTGGGTATGGCCAGGTCTTAGTGCAAAAATGGGGACTTCCAGGAGAACTCACACTGAGCAATATTCTCTGGGTCCTCTACTACCGGTGTCTCTGCCCCCACAGTGAGCTACCGCCAGCCTTTGTTTTCCCAGTAAAAACACCAACATCCCTTGGTAGAGCTAGCCCATGATCCTATGAAAGTACAGCTTTCTGCTAGGTCCTGGTGCACATGAGACCTTGTGTGCGCCCTCCAAGGACAGAGTTTGTGTTTCTCTCAGCCCTGTGGAGTTTCTGCACTCAAGCTCAGATGGCCTTCAAGGCTAAATGCTCTAAGGGCTCTTCATCCTAATGCCAGACCCTCAGATTGTCTTAGAGAACTATTTTGTGCAGAAACATCTCTGTGTGTCTTGCGTGGGTTTAATATTTTTTGGTGTGAGGACTACTTTTAGCATAAATGTGTGTCACTTCTTTGCTCAATGTGTGCTGGCCACTGGCATTGTGACTCATGTGCTGACCAAGCCTTCACTGGATATTGATCAGGGCCCGCACTTTGCTCTGTGCTTGTTTCTGCCCTGTCATGGGGCAGTTGTTGGAGCAGAGGCTCTAGTTGTTGGAGTAGAGGCTCTCTGATCTGTAACTTAGTATATTTCTAATCTGTGCTTTGAGGTAGGCAGAGTTGGAGCGCTCCCACTGGGAGGGAAGCCACTGAATGTTTCTCCTGTGGAGCTGTTCATTGGTGAATGTACTCTGTTGTGTCATTTTTTACCCATCGTGTGAGCTCTCAGAGTACATTGTTGTCGGCACTGCTCTCAGCCCCACCTTAACCATGAGTATGCCAGCAAATGGTCCTGGTGTTTTTCAGGAGTTTTCACCAGGCCACCAGGATTGCAGGTCCCAGGATTGCAATAAATCATGTATCTGGGCCCATTTGGGCACTCTGGAGATAGCTCAGACTCTGGCCTGGCCCAGTCACCATGCCAGTGTGTCCACAAAGTCTGTAACTGCTGAAGCTAGAGCTGACTCAGCTGCAGGAGCACTCAGATGTTCTGAAGGCACTGAGCTTACAAAGCCAGTCATGGGGGTTTAAATCTGTGGTTCAGACATCCACCAGGAGAGATTTCAGCTCTTCTTCCATAGTTATATGACCTCCTAATGTGGTTTTGGAGAAGACTCTTGAAAGTCCCATGGACTGCAAGGAGATCCAACCAGTCCATTCTAAAGGAGATCAGCCCTGGGTGTTCTTTGGAAGGAATGATGCTAAAGCTGAAACTCCAGTACTTTGGCCACCTCATGCGAAGAGTTGACTCATTGGAAAAGACTCTGATGCTGGGAGGGATTGGGGGCAGGAGGAAAAGGGGATGACAGAGGATGAGATGGCTGGATGGCATCACCAACTCAATGGAGGTGGGTTTGAGTGAACTCCGGGAGGAGGCCTGGCATGAACAAGGAGGCCTGGCATGCTGCAATTTATGGGGTTGCAAAGAGTTGGACACGACTGAGTGACTGAACTGAACTGAATGTGGTTTGGGGAGAAGGCAATGGCACCCCACTCCAGTACTCTTGCCTGGAAAATCCCATGGACAGAGGAGCCTGGTGGGCTACAGTCCATGGGGTCGCTAAGAGCTGGACACGACTGAGGGACTTCACTCTCACTTTTCACTTTCATGCATTGGAGAAGGAAATGGCAACCCACTGCAGTATTCTTGCCTGGAGCGTCCGAGATGGAGGAGCCTGGTGGGCTGCCATCTATGGGGTTGCACAGAGTCAGACATGACTGAGGCAACTTAGCAGCAGCAGCAATGTGGTTTTAGCCCCACCTCTGTGTCTGGGCCACCCACAGGTGTGTGAAACTGCCTCAGAGCACAGGAACCCACCTGGGAAGGAAAGGGCATAGGAGGTGGTGGCTAGGGGTGCACGAGCCTGCTTCGATGGGAGCCCTTCCTAGTGTCTGTGGAGGCAGGGGCTATCATGTGGGGAGAGAGCGTGCAACAGCAGGCTCCTCTGTGCATCACTCAGCAGCAGCACTTTGCTTCTGAGGTCATCCGGCTTCCTCCACGAGCCCTCCTGATTGCAGGGCTCTCATCCGGGCAACAGCACTCCTCTCCCTGGATCTGCTCTCTAAACCCTATGGTCCAACATCTAGCCTTGGTCCACACTGGCAGACACATGTCTCAGACTGAGGTGTGCAGGGCTGTGCCATAGACCTCTGTGTAGGTCTCACTCTGTCCTGCCTGCCACAGACGTGGCCTCCAAACTTCCCCTTCTGTCCTAGATTATTTTCTCACCAGTAAGGAGGCTTCCCCAGGTGCAGGAACGTCTCTCCTTCAGCTTTCCCCACCCGATGGATGCAGGGCCCAGCCTACTTCCTCTCCTCTTCCTTTTCCCTTCTTTGTTTCATCCTATGGTGTCATGCAGGGATCTTTCTTGTCCTTTCAGGTGTCTGAGGTCCTCTGCTAGTGGTCAGTAGGTGTTCTGTGAGAATTAATCTATGTGTAAATGTATTCTTGGTGCATTTGAGGGGAGAGGTGAACTGCATGTCTTCCTATTCCACTCCCATCTTGACTCATCCTTGCCAGTTCTTATTTCTGAGTATTATTCAACTCCTTTTTTAGGCACCCTAAGTACAAACTAAGACTAACCATAATTCTTTACATAACATAAGAAAAAGGTAAGGAAACTTGATGGAGTAAGGCTTTTGGATGTCAGCTGTGGGGCCCAAGTTAAATGGGCAGAAGTCTTTTTTGGCAGGAATAACAGGAGACAGGGCTGCTAAGAAGGAAATTCAGTGAAAAAAGGTTCTTAGGCTGGTAAGTCACTCGTTTACTTCTTCTTCCTAAATTTTTCTTCTCTTCTTGTAATTCTCATCTCCTACTGTGCTTGGTTCTAGAAGGTTTCATAGGTCATCACAGAATTGTTCAACTTCAGCTTCTTCAGCATTAGGTCAATGGGGAATAGACTTGGATTACTGTGATATTGAATGGTTTGCCTTGGAAATGAACAGAGATCATTCTGCCATTTTTGAGATTGCACCCAAATACTGCATTTTGGACTCTCTTGTTGACTATGAGGGTTACTCCATTTCTTCTAAGGGATTCTTGCCCACGGTAGTAGATATAATGATCATCTGAATTAAATTTGCCCACTCTCATCCATTTTAGTTGACTGATTCCTAAAATGTTGATGTTCACTCTTGCCATCTCCTGTTTGACCATTCAGTTTGGCTTGATTCATAGACCTAACATTCCAGGTTCCTATGCAATATTGATCTTTACAGCATCTGACTTTACTTCCATCATCAGTCACATCCACAGCTGGGTATTGTTTTCACTTTGGCTCCATCTCTTCATTCTTTCTGGAGTTATTTCTAAACTCTTCTCCAGTAGTATATTGGGCACCTACCAACCCAGGGAGTTCATCTTTCAGTGTCATATCTTTTTGCTTTTTCATGCTGTTAATGGGGTTCTTAAGGTAAGAATACTAAAGTGGTTTGCCCTTCCCTTCTCCAGTGGACCACATTTTGTCAGAACTCTCCACCATGACTCATCTGCCTTGGGTGGCCCTACACAGCATGGCTCATAGTTTCATTGAGCTAGACAAGGCTGTGGTCCATGTGATCAGTTTGGTTAGTTTTCTGTGATTGTGGTTTTCATTCTGTCTGCCCTCTGATGGATAAGGATAAGAGACTTATGGAAGCTTCCTGTTGGGAGAGACTGACTGGGGGAAACTGGATCTTGTTCTGATGGGCAGGGCCTGGCTCAGTAAAACTTTATCCAATTTTCTGTTGATAAGCAAGACTGTGTTCCCACCCTGCTGTTTGATCTGAGGCCAAACTATGATAGGGGTAATTATGGTAATGGCGACCTCCTTCAAAAGGACTTGTGCTCTCACTGTTGTATTCAGTTCCCCTTACCCCACAGCAGGCCACTGTCGACCCACGCCTCCACCGGAGACTCCTGGAATTTCTCCTGTCTCCTGGTGCACACAAGATTTTGTTTGTGCCCTCCAAGAGTCTCTTTCCCCAATCCTGTGAAAGTTCTACAATCAAATCCCACTGGCCTCCAGTCTTGCTCCTTGGAAAAAAAGCTATGATCAAACTAGACATCATATTGAAAGGCAGAGACATTACTTTGCCAACAAAGGTCCATCTAATCAGAGCTATGGTTTTTTCAGTAGTCGTGTATGGATGTTAGAGTTGGACAATAAAGAAAGCTGAGCACCGCAGAATTGATGCTTTTGAACTGTAGTATTAGAGAAGACTCTTGGGAGTCCCTTGAATAGCAAGGAGATCCAACCAGTCAATCCTAAAGGAAATCAGTCCTGAATATTCATTGGAAGGACGGAAGCTGAAGCTCCAATACTTTGGCCACCTGTTGTGAAGAACTGATTCACTGGAAAAGACTGTTTTTAACTTTTTTGTTTTTAACTCCCTTATCTCTGTACCCTTTGAAGATTTATGTTAATTCCTGCCAATAGGGAGGGTTTGGAGCAAATACCTGGAGCATCTCTGGCAATAGATGGAGGATGAGATGAACTGGTTTTATTCACTTTCCCAGTTCCTTCACGGAGAGTCTGACTAAAGAGGTCACTTGCAACCAATCCTCAGCATCCCACCTGATGCTGGGAAAGATTGAAGGCAGGATGAGAAAGAGATGACAGAGGATAAGATGGTTGAATGGTGTCACCGACTCAATGGACATGAGTTCGAGCAAGCTCTGGGGGTTGGTGAAGGACAGGGAATCCTGGCATGCTGCAGTCCATGGGGTTGCAGATAGTCGGACACAACTGAGTGACTGAAATGAACTGAACTGTGATTGGTGCACCAACAGCAACGAGCAGTGAACATTAGAACTTTATGGTGCCAACTTCTTTCTAGCAAATGACTTATTCCTAATAGCAAAGGCACTTCCTCCTCTGCAGAGTTCAACTTGTCCAAAGACATTCAAACACTTGCTTCTCTTAACTCTTCAGATGCCAGGAAGTTGGATTCTTTGACCGCACAACCCTGCCCTAGACCTCAGGCTGCTTTGTAAAGCTTATCTCAGCTCTTTTTTTTTTTTTTTTTTTTTGCCATATTCCTGTTGTACCTGCTCCCCTCATGCCAGTTTGAGATACAGAGATAGAAACCAAACCCTCCAACCCTCACTGTTGGCAGGAATTAACATAATTTTTTAAAGGGTGCAGAGATAAAGTTAAAAACAAAGAAGTCCAGATGGGACCAAGATGGTAATGCATCTGATCTTCAATAGGCCCTGAGTCTCATTATATGCTAATTTTACTAATTAGCATATTAAAAGGCACATCTACCAGTGGCCACGACTGGACTGGACATTAAGGATAGAAAGGAGGTGGCAGCCCCCACACTTGAAAAAGCCCTGCTCTTCCCAGGGTAGATTACTACATCTGCTTCCTTGTCATTAGCCTCATTCATCTTTATTCTTTAAATCACTCTAGCCAAGTGGGCGAGAAGCTGATCTGTGAACTTTGTTCTCACTTCTTTATTCTTTGGCCACTGGATAAAGTTTTTACTGTGTTTGTTTCAGCTTCAGTTTCATTATTCACCTACTTAAATCCAAAGGAAGAAAGAGCTGTCCCCCAGCTGAGGCAGAGGGCCTCAGTCGGGCTGGGGCCTGAGCAGGGTCTCTATGACTTAATTAGGGAACAACACATCCTCTGCTTTCAGTTTTTCAGGTCTACTATTCCCTTCTGTCTCAGCCTGTTAAAATTAGTGGTTGATTTGCCTCCAAGCATATCGTATTAGGGCAGCTACAGAGCTTGAACTGTAGTCCCGGCCTCTGAAGTAAACCTAACCAAAGACTTCAACGTGAAGAACAGAATTATTCATATCTTGTAACCACTGTGTATGAGTGTATGAGAGAGGGACCACAGTTTATTCAGCATAAATATTTGGGCTCCCTTTTTTTTTCCCTCAAATGGAAGCATGCAGAATTTCTATAATTTGAATGGCAGCAGTCATTAGTTGATCTTAAAATACACTATCTTTTCTATAAATATTTTCTCCCAAGTTATGGGTTTAGTTTCATCCTGCTTTATTTCTTTCTTTAGGAAAGGATGGTGTTAAAATGCCATCAAGTAAAATAAAGGGTTTTATGCTGAGGTCTCCACATCAGTGAATTTGCATTTTGTAAGAACACCCTACGAGGATATTGGTTTCTTCCCTTGAAATGTTAGATGGATCTGTTTCAGTTGTGTACGTCCTACTTCATGCTCTAATGTGGCCAGATTGCTATAGCTTTAATTTAAGGCACAGGTTTCTGGTGATACTATACATCGACACTTTTCCAGTGTTGGCTGAGAATGGGTCTGTAAAGAATTCGAGTTGGATCATTACTAATGAAAACTTAAATGTGTGACCCCCCAAACAGATGGACAAATTCTGCTAGTGTTTTAATATATTCAACACTTTCTAAACTTATACACATTCCCAGATAATATGACTCTTTTTTTAATGACTAACTTTCTATATAAGAAATACTTTAGTTGTATGATAAAAGGAAAAATTGCCCCAGAGGTTAAAAAGAAAAAATCAGAGCATGCTGTCAGCAATAGCAATATTAGTTCTTTAAAATATATAATCTGATTTTTGTTGTTCATTCTCTGGCTTGTGTCCAACTCTTTGTGAGCCCTTGGACTGCAGCATGCCAGGCGATCTCCTGTCCTCCACTATTTCCCAGAGTTTGCTCAAATTCATGTGCATTGAATCTGTGATGCCATCCAACCATCTCATCCTCTGCTGCCCTCTTCTCCTATTGTCTTCGATCTTTCCCAGCATCAGGGTCTTTTCCAATGAGTTGGCTCTTCACATCAAGTGGCCAAAGTATTGATTGTTTTCATATAATTTAAATGTGTCCAAATTAAATGTGCCTGATTTTTATGAAGTGAAAGTGTTAATTACTCAGTCGTGTTCAACTCTTTGTGATCCCATGGACTGTATCACACCAGGCTCCTCTGTTCATGGAATTCTCCAGGAAGGAATACTGGAGTGGGTAGCTATTCCCTTTGGAGAAGGCAATGGCAACCCACTTCAGTACTCTTGCCTGGAAAATCTCATGGACGGAGGAGCCTGGCAGGCTGCAGTCCATGGGGTGGCAAAGAGTCGGACATGACTGAGCGACTTCACTTTGACTTCTCACTTTCATGCATTGGAGAAGGAAATGGCAACCTACTCCAGTGTTCTTGCCTGGAGAATCCCGGGGACAACGGAGCTTGGTGGGCTGCCGTCTATGGGGTCGCACAGAGTCAGACATGACTGAAATGACTTAGCAGCAGCAGCAGCATAGTAAATACCTTGAGTCAGACCTCAGACTTAACAGGGCCACATAGGAATACAGTTATCTCTAAGATACTAATTTCATTTCATATACCACAAGTATATATCCAAGTAGTAGGATTGCTGGATCATATGGTTGTTCTATTTTTAATTTTTTTGAGGAAACTCCACAGTGCTCTCTGTTTTGGCTATGCCAATTTACCTTCCCACCAATGATACACAAGGGCTCCCTTACATCGGTGCCTCTCTTTTTGATGATGTCAATTCTAACCAGTGTAAAGTGATATCTTGTGGATTTGATTTGCATTTCCCTGATGATTAATGATGGTAAACATTTTTTATGTAGCTATTGATAATTTCTATTGTCATCTTTGGGAAAATGTCAGTTCAGTTCCTTTATTTTTAAGAAGGTCTTTTTTTCCCTTTTGAGTTGTATGAGTTCTTCCACTCCAGTACTCTTGCCTGGAAAATCCCATGGACGGAGGAGCCTGGTGGGCTGTAATCCATGGGGTCGCTAAGAGTCGGACATGACTGAGCAACTTCTCTTTGACTTTTCACTTTCATGCATTGGAGAAGGAAATGGCAACCCACTCTAGTGTTCTTGCCTGGAGAATCCCAGGGATGGGGGAGCCTGGTGGGCTGCCGTCTATGGGGTTGCACAGAGTCGGACATGACTGAAGCGACTTAGCAACAGCAGCAGCAGCAGCATATCTGATTTACAAAATATTTCTCTTATTGTATAGGTTGCCTTTTCATTATGATGATTGTTTCTTTTGCTGTGCAGGAGTTTTTAAGTTTGATATACTTATACTTAGTTATTTTTGCTGCTTGTGCTTTTGATGTTATGTCCAACATATTGTTGCCAGGATCAGTGTCAAGGAACTTTCCCTTATGCTTTCTTCTAATTTCATGGTTTCAGATCCTAAGTTTAAGTCTTTAATCTATTTTGAATTAATTTTCAAAATTTTGTGAGTGGTATAAGATAGAGATCCAAATTCATTCCTCTGCATATAATTATCCAGTTTTCCCCAAACCATTTATTAAAGAGACTAGGAAATCACAACCCACTCCTGTATTCTTGCTTGGAGAATCTCATGGACAGAGGAGCCTGGCAAGCTACAGTTCATGGAGTCACAAAGTTTCAGACATGACTGAAGCAACTTAGCACATCCTTTCCCCACTGAGTATTCTTGGCTCCCTTGTCAAATATTAGTTGACCTTATATGTGAGCATTTATTTCTGGTCTCTCATTTCTATCCCATTGGTCTGTGTGTCTATTTTTATGCTAGACATACTGTTTTGATTACTACAGATTTCTAATAGTTTGAAATCAAGAAATGTGAAGCCTCCAGCATTGTTCTTCTTTCTCATGATTGCTTTGATTATACAGGGTCTTTTGTGATTCCACACAAATTTTGGGGTTATTTTTATCTGTTTAAAATGGATTGGAATTTTGCTAGATTGCTTTGAATTTGTAGATGGCATTGGATTGAAGGGACGTTTTAACCACATTGTTTCTTCCAATCTATGAATGAGGTATATATTTGTGTTTTCAATAATATCTCTAATCAGAGTTTTTAGTTTTTAGTATCCAGGTCTTTCGCCTTCTTGGTAAAATTTATCCCTAAGTACTTTATTGTTTTCTATACTATTATGAATGAGATTGTTTCTTTTTCAGATAGTTCATTGTTAGTTTATAGAAATGCAGCTGATTTCTTAAGTTGATGTTTGTATCCTGCAACTTTACTGAATTTGCTGATTAGTTACAACAGGTTTTTTAATGGATTCTTTAAGGATTTTCTTTATATAAAATCGTATCTACAAACATACTATTTTACTTTTCTTTTCTGATTTGGATGCCTTTCATTTCTATTTCTTACCTGCTCACTCTGGCTAGGATTTCCATTGCTTTGTTGAATAGCAGTGATGAGAGTAGGTATTCTTATCTTATTCCTGATTTTAGACTAAAAGCTTTCAATTTTTCACTGTTGATATTAGCTGTGGGTTTTTTATATATGACATTTATCATGTTGAGTTACTTTCCTTCTATACCCAACTTATTGAGGTTTTATCCTAAAAGGATTTGTATTTTTCTAATGCTTTTCTGCATCTATGGAGATGATCATAGATTTTATCTTTCATTCTGTTAAAATGGTCTCACATTTATTAATTTGGATATATTAACCAACACCAAGGATAAATCTTGTTGACCATGGTATCAGTTCAGTTCAATTCAGTCGCTCAGTCGTGTCTGACTCTTTGCAACCCCATGAATCGCAGCATGCCAGGCCTCCCTGTCCATCACCATCTCCCGGAGTTCACTCAGACTCACATCCATCGAGTCAAGGATGCCATCCAACAATCTCATCCTCGGTCGTCCCCTTCTCCTCCTGCCCCCAATCCCTCCCAGCATCAGAGTCTTTTCCAATGAGTCAACTCTTCACATGAAGTGGCCAAAGTACTGGAGTTTCAGCTTTAGCATCATTCCTTCCAAAGAAACCCCAGGGTTGATCTCCTTCAGAATGGACTGGTTGAATCTCCTTGCAGTCCAAGGGACTCTGAAGAGTCTTCTCCAACACCACAGTTCAAAAGCATCAATTCTTCGGCGCTCAGCCTTCTTCACAGTCCAACTCTCACATCCATACATGACCACAGGAAAAACCGTAGCCTTGACTAACCGGACCTTAGTCAGCAAAGTAATGTCTCTGATTTTGAATATACTATCTAGGTTGGTCATAACTTTTCTTCTAAGGAGTAATCATCTTTTAATTTCACGGCTGCAATCACCATCTGCAGTGATTTTGGAGCCCCAAAAAATAAAGTCTGACACTGTTTCCGCTGTTTCCCCATCTATTTCCCATGAAGTGATGGGACTGGTTGCCATGATGTTTGTTTTCTGAATGTTGAGCTTTAAGCCAACTTTTTTGCTCTCCTCTTTCACTTTCATCAAGAGTCTTCTTAGCTCCTCTTCACTTTCTGCCATAAGGGTGGTGTCATCTGCATATCTGAGGTTATTGATATTTCTCCCGCCAATCTTGACTCCAGCTTGTGTTTCTTCCAGTCCAGCGTTTCTCATGATGTACTCTGCATAGATGATAAATAAGCAGGGTGACAATATACAGCCTTGATGTACTCCTTTTCCTATTTGGAACCAGTCTGTTGTTCCATGTCCAGTTCTAACTGTTGCTTCCTGACCTGCATACAGATTTCTCAAGAGGCAGGTCAGGTGGTCTGGTATTCCCATCTCTTTCAGAATTTTCCACAGTTTATTGTGATCCACACAGTCAAAGGCTTTGGCATAGTCAATAAAGCAGAAATAGATGTTTTTCTGGAACTCTCTTGCTTTTTCCATGATCCAGTGGATGTTGGCAATTTAATCTCTGGTTCCTCTGCCTTTTCTAAAACCAGCTTGAACATCTGGAAGTTCACGGTTCACATCTTGCTGAAGCCTGGTTTGGAGAATTTTGAGCATTACTTTACTAGCATGTGAGATGAGTGCAATTGTGCAGTAGTTTGAGCATTCTTTTGCTTTGCCTTTCTTTGTAATTGGAATGAAAACTGACCTTTTCCAGTCCTCTGGCCACTGCTGAGTTTTCCAAATTTGCTGGCATATTGAGTGCAGCACTTTCACAGCATCATCTTTCAGGATTTGAAACAGCTCAACTGGAATTCCATCACCTTCACTAGCTTTGTTCGTAGTGATGCTTTCTAAGGCCCACTTGACTTCACATTCCAAGATGTCTGGCTCTAGATGAGTGATCACATCATCATGATTATCTGGGTCGTGAAGATCTTTTTTGTACAGTTCTTTCGTGTATTCTTGCCACCTCTTCTTAATATCTTCTGCTTCTGTTAGGTCCATACCATTTCTGTCCTTTATCGAGCCCATCTTTGCATGAAATGTTCCCTTGGTATCTCTAATTTTCTTGAAGAGATCTCTAGTCTTTCCCATTCTGTTCTTTTCCTCTATTTCTTTGCATTGATCGTTGAAGAAGGCTTTCTTATCTCTTCTTGCTATTCTTTGGAACTCTGCATTCAGATGCTTATATCTTTCCTTTTCTCCTTTGCTTTTCACCTCTCTTTTCACAGCTATTTGTAAGATATCAGGGTAATTCTGGCCTTGTAAAAATGAGTTTGGAAATGTTCCCTCCTTTTAAGTTTTCTGGAAAAGTTTGAGAAGAATTAGCATTAATTCTTCAGGTGTTTGGCAGAATTTATCAGTGAAGCCATTTAGTTCTTGACTTTTGTTTGTTGAGAGTTTTTGATTATTGATTCAATCTCCATATTAGTAATTGGTCTGTTCAGATTTTCTATTTTTCCATAATTTAGTCTTGGTAGCTTGTATGCTTCTAGGAACTTATGCACTTCTTCTAGGTTAGTTATCCAATTTGTTGGCTTATGATGGTTTTTTACCATCTCTAAAATCCTTTGTATCTCATGGTATCAGTTATAATGTCTCCTTTTCTATTTCTGGCTTCATTTACTTGGGTTTTTCTTTTCCTAGTTTATCGAGCTAAAAGTTTGTAAATTTTGTTTCATTTCAAACAGTTCTTAACTTGGTTGGGTTTTTTTCCCCCCCTATTGTTTTTCAGGTCTCTAGTTCATTTGTCTCTGCTCTAATTTTTTGTTATTTTCTTCCTTCTGCTAACTTTGGGCTTAGTGGGGTGTTTTTTTCCTAGTTTCTTGAGTTGTGAAGTGAGATTGTTTTCAGATCTTTCTTATTTCTTTATGTAGGCATTGACTGCTATAAAATTTCCTCTTTAGAACTGCTTTTGCTTAATCCCATAAGTTTTAGTATGTTGTATTTACATTTTCATTTGTTTCAAAATATTTTTTGATTTCCATTTTGACTTCATCTTTGACTCATTGGTTATTCAGAAGTGTATTGTTTGAATTCCACATATTTAAAAAATTTCCAGTTTTCTTTTTTTTTTAAACTGCTTTCTTGTTTCATACTATTTGGGCCAGTAAAGATGGTTGGTATGATGTCAGTCTTATTAAATTTGCTGAAACTTGCTTTGTGATCTATTATGTGCTCTATTCTGGGGAACATTATGTGTGTACTTAGAAGAATGTTTCTTTTGCTACTGTTGGATGTTATATATTCTATATATGTACAACATTCTATATATGTCTGTCAGATCTATTTACTGTATATTTCAAGTTAATGTTTCCTTATTAATTTTCTATCTCTATGATCCATGTTGTTGAAAATGGGTTACTGAAGTTCCCTACTATTATAGTATTATTTATTTTTCTTTTCAGATATGCTAGCATTTGTTTAATATATTTAGGTGCCCTGATGTTTGGTGTATATATATTTATGATTGTTATATCCTATTTATGAACTGACCTCTTTATCATTATAAAATGATCTTTTTTGTCTCTTATTATAGTTTTTGTCTTAAAGTCTATTTTGTCTAATGTAAGTATAGCTACGTCTGCTTTCTTTGTTTGTTTTCACTTACATGGACTATCTTTTCCATCCCTTTGAGCCTGCATGTCCGTAAAGCTGAAGTGAATCTCTTGTAGATAGCATATAGTTGTAACTTTTAAAAAATTCACTCAGCCACTCTACACCTTTTAATTGGAGAATGTAGTCAACTTACATTTGGAGAAATAATTAGAGGTAAGGACTTACTAATGGTATCATATTGTGTCTGGCTCTTTTATAGTTCCCTTTTTTCTTTTTTTCTCTCTCTTGTTTCCCTTTTTTTCTAAACTGGTGACTTTCCATAGTGGCATTCTTTGATTTTCTTCTTTTTATCTTTTGTGTATCTACTGCAGGTTTATAGTTTGTAGTTAACATGTTACTTACATTTAAAAATGTTATAAAATCTATTTTATTCTGATGACAACCTAACTTTAATTGAATATAAAAATAGTACCTGTTTATTTCCTCATTTTATGTTTTTGAGCTTATAATTTACCTCTTAAATTGTGTATTCAGTAACAAATTATGGTAGCTATATTATAGTATTCTGATTTTGACTATACATTTACCTTTACCATATGATATATATTCTATGATGTTTTCATGTTGTTTATTAGCATTCTTTCATTTCTGCTTGAAGAAATTCTTTCATTACTTCTTATAAAGTAGTAGTGATGAACTACCTCTGCTTTTGTCAAGGAAGTTCTTTTATCTGTCCTTCATTTCTGAAGGACAGTTTTACTGGATAGAGTACTCTTGGTTGGTAATCTTTTTATTCTTTAAGCACTTTAAATATATCATGCCACTGTTTCCTGGCCCTTAAGGTTTCTGCTGAGAAAACCATTTACAGTCTTACAGAGGTTTTTCTTGTAAATTACAGGCTTCTCCTCTCTTGTCCTCCTGGATTCTTTCTTTGCCTTTGATAGTTTTACTGTAATGTGTCCTGGAGGAGATCTCTCTATGTTCAGTTTGTTTGGTGACCTGTGAGCTTCAGTAACTTGGATATCCAAATCTCTCTCCAGATTTATGAAGTTCTCAGTCATTCTTTAAGTAAATTTTCTACCATCTTCTCTCTCCTGAGATTTTTAGTTATTCACAGATAATTTCTTCTGATGGTATCCTATAGGTCATGTAAGCTTTCTTCATTTTTTCTCATTCTTTTTCCTTTGTTTTCCTCTGACTGGATAATTTCAAAAGTTCTGTCTTCTAATTCAGATTTTTTTTCTTCTGGTCCATTCTTTTGCTTGATGCTCTCTATTGTACTTTTCAGTTTATTCACTCTATTCTTTCGTGTTCTGGTCTTTCTTTTTCTTTTTAATGGTTTTTACTTTTGTTACATTTCTCATTTTATTCATATATTGTTTTTCTGATTTTGTTCCATTGTCTTTCTTTCTTGTAGCTCATTGGACTTTCTTAAAACAACTATTTCTTTATGAGATAAATTGCAGGTCGTCATACTTTTGTGGTTGGTTTCTGGAAGAGTATCATGATTCTTTGGTATTGTCATGTTTCTTTGATTTTTTTCATGTTTCCTAAATTTTTGTGTTGCTATTTTCACATTTGAAGTGGCTATCACTTCCTCTAGTTTTCATTAACAGACTTAGGGAGGAAAAAAAACCTTCCATCGGCCCTTTTAGGGATTCTGAGGCTTTCCTCAGGTCTTCTATGGATACACCTACTTCACACGTCTTGCTCCCTCTTGTGACAGAATTCTTAAACTTGGATGCCTTCTCTGGATTCTCCAAGGCACCAGGCTTCATAATGACAGAATTCCCTTGTTTTCCCAAGGGTGGAGATAAATTTTGTGATTTCTCTAGCCCAGTTTTGGCTGGTTTTCTGCTCATGCTACTAGTTGTCTGCGTAAGCCCATTCTCACCATTGTTGATGTGTACGCAGAGAACATAGTGTGTGTGTGTGGCAGAATGCTAAGGCTGAACATTGGTTTGCTAGGGTGATCCATGAGTAAGTCTTCCTACCCTCTCATGGGTGATTTTCTTGACAGAGTCCATGATGCAGTCAGTAGAGTCTATCTTCTTTTAAAGCTATTCCTCCTCTATCCAATACATCCAAACTTGTATTTCTTGCTCCAGCAGTGTGCTGAAACTTTCACCCTGAAAACTTGGACTTCCATAAAGCCTCTCTCCTTTGTCAGTGGCTGTCTAAGACAGTGTTCTCCAGGGGCTTCCAGGCCATGGACAAGAAATACTGGAGCCAGTTAATGGGCCAGTTTGGTGTCCACAGTCAAGACCAAGTTTTGCATGCCTATTACTCAGTGCATAATTGAGTTAGACTTTTCCTAGATCCTTTTTCTATGGTACTGGATCCCACAGCTTCCATAAAGGCACTTTGGACCACAGATGGATGCCAAATTGTTGCTGTTGGGCATACAATGAGGGACATCTTATTCAGCCATCCAGCTGACATTATACCTTTAATGCCTCATTTTTAAGTACTTTCAAATAATAGAATGTTTTTGCCTGCTTGGGCTGTTATAACAAAATACTATAGACTGGGTGGCTTAAACAATAAGAATTTGTTGCTCAAAGTTCTCAAGGTTGGGAGGCCCAAGATCAAGGTGCCAGCATATTTAGTAACTAGCAAGAACCCTGTTTGTGGTTTGCAGAAGGCTTCCTTTTTGCTGTGTTTTTACGCATTGGAGACTCAGAGGGCTCTGGTCTCTCCCCCTTCTTATAAAGGTACAAATCTCATCATCAGGGTTTCATCCTTATGACCTCATCTAAACCTTGCTACTTGCCAAAAGTCCCAACTCCAAATACCATAACTTTGCAAATTAGGGCTTAGTATATGAATGATGTAGGAATGCAAACATTCAGCTCATTGCATAGGAAAAAACATCAGCCATCACCATTCATTTAGAATGCTTTCTAGAAGATAAGCAGTTTCCTCTTACCCAGGGAACGTTGTTGGTCTACTTCATTTTAGACCTCTGTAGTAGCATACAACACTGCTAACCAAGGCCATCTGAATATGGGGGGAAAAAAAAGGTATTAGCAGGGTTAGGATGAACAAGGCAGGAATCAGAAACTAAAATGGGCAGTCTCATTGGCAAGTGGGTGGCTGCACTAGCAGATATACTCTTTCCTGCTGGGGTTCTTTGTTCCTCCTCCTTTGTGAGTAGTATACATTATGTATCAGTTACATATTGACACCCTACGGCTGCTTACCAAACCATTCTAAAAGTTAAAAGTGGTTAAAACAACAATAATCTGTTTTTCTCATAGACCTGCAGGTCAGATCAACTAATCTAGACTGGACCCAACTACATGGTTCTGCTCTAAGCTGTAGGTCTGGTTGGCTTGATTCACTCAGTTCATTCTGACTGAAGAGGAAGCAGAGATACTCTTCATGGAGATGGCAGATGTACAAAAAAGGATAGGGCAAAAATAATAATTCTACTTCAGGTCAAGGTTCAGAATAGGCATACTGTCACTACCCTCTGCAAGCAATTGGACAACACAAGTCATATGCCTAAGGTCAAAATCAAGGCATAGGAAAGAACACTATGCTCCAGATTAGGTCATGACAAGAAAGTGGATGTGGAAAGGGATGAAAAATGGGATACAAAATTCCAATCTACTGTAATCTACACTCTGGCCAAATTTAATTCATTTACCAACTACCCTCCCCTTCCTCCACCACCAATGCCAAAATAAAACAACAAAAACAAAATCTCACCCTCTTCCCAGAGTCATCAAAAGCCTTGTGCCACACGACATTAGGTTCAAAGTTCAGGATTTTATAATCAACATCAATCCACATGAAGTCCTTTTTGATCTGGAAACCTGTGAACTAAAATGGCAAGTTGTTTCCCCTAAACACAACACACACTGCTGGAACAGTGAAAGAAGAATTGCAACAAGCACTCCTATTTGAAAAGAGGAAAGGAAGAATGAGACACAGGTACACAGTATGCATTGGCTATAATAAATCATGAAATCCACTGGACAATCCCACTAGACTTCCCTGGTGGTGCAGGTGGTAAAGCGTCTGCCTACAATGAGGGAGACCCAGGTTCAATCCCTGGGTCGGGAAGATATCCTGGAGAAGGAAATGGCAACCCACTCCAGTTTTCTTGCCTGGAAAATCCCACGGATGGAAGAGCCTGGTAGGCTACAGTCCATGGGGTCGCAAAGAGTCGAACATGACAGAATGACTTCGCTTTCACTGGACAATTGTTGCCAGGTACACCCTTTGGAGAGGTAGGATGTGGTCTTAGATAGCTCCCAGTTCTGCTTCCAGGAGGTAGTTACCCAGTCTATCACTTTCCTGGTGTGTTAGTCAGTCCTCTTCAATGTTCTTTTCCCTCGAGTATCTGGCCATTTCTGAAAATAACTTTGTCTCAAACGCCCTTCATGGAAGCCAAACAACTTTCTCATACTCTCCTCTGCTGAAGACAGTTGGGGGCTTAGAGGTTTACATTTCCAGGAGGCCTAGTTCTTTCAGTCCTGGATTTCAGTATTTTGTTAATCAAATATCTCAAAAAAATTCTGGATCTTCTATTTTTTTTTTTCCAGTGTATGTCATGGGTCCCAAAACAGTCATAATTTTCTTGAATGTGCATTTTTTCCTACTCTTAATCTTGGACACAGGTTTCTGTGGGACTACATCAGTAAACTTTTTCAATGTGACTGTCTTCCTATGTAGAAAATGTTTTGTTCTGATTAAAAATAATTGCTTCTAAGGATCAAAACCCAAAGTATCTACCAATAATAAAATAATCTTCTGAAAAGAAATAACATGATTCTTTTGTATGATTCAAAATGAATTCGTTAAAAATTAAGCTTGCCAGATTTGTATAAAATTCCTATCAGTGTTTTTATATGCTATTTATAAAACAATTAAAAAACAACAGGCTCTTTTTATCTAGAAAATCTTTCTTTAGAGGCCCCTTTTTAGGCCTGGAAGAGATCTACTAGGCACCACCTAATGCTTTCAGAGACCTTAACAAATGGTCTGAGGGCCAAAGGAAATTGTTCTATGCCCCCAGGCTTTATGCTAATATTGGTTTAATCTTTGCTCCTATTCTGTGTCTTAATCTGAGAATCTTTAACTGGTTGGAAATCTGAGGAGGAAGAACAGTTTAATTTTCAAAGCCAGAAATATCTGGATTTATAACATGCTGCTTACAAATTGATAAATTGTCTGATCTAATTTCTTTTTTTGTAGAAACATAATATATGCAGGTTAAAGAGATTAGCTCACACTTTTTATATTTTTCTTATAAATCATCTTGGCCACATCTACAGTTTGGTGAGGTGCATTTTTATCTTCCAAGTTATAGGAGGTAAAGTTTAAATATTCTTCCTCTTCCTAGTATGTCATTATTTTTCCAGATGTATATTTTTTATTTTACTGAAGTATAGTTGATTTACAGTGTTAATCCCTGCTGTACAGCAAAGTGACTCAGATATAGTTATATATATATATATATATATATATATATATATATATACACACACTTTTTCATATTCCTTTCCATTATGGTGGATCCTAGGACATAAAATATAGTTTCCTATGATACACAGCAGGACCTTATTGTTTATCCATCATATTCATAATAGTTTGCATCTACTAATCTCAAACTCCAGTCCTTTCTCCCCGCTACCCACACCCCTTTCACAACCACCAGCCTGCTATATCTGTGAGTTCTGTTTCTGTTTCATAGGTATGTTCATTTGTTGTATTTTAGGTTTCACATATAAGTGATATATGGTTATTTCTCTTTATTTCTGATTTTGTTGTAGGAAGGGGGAGGCCCACCTACAGGGCCCCAAGAGTGGACTCTTGTCTAACACTCAGAAAAGAATTGTCCGAGGAGACACATGCTGACAAAGCAAGAGATTTTATTGGGAAAGGGCACCTGGGTGGAGAGCAGTAGGATAAGGGAACCTAGGAGAACAGCTCTGCCACGTGGCTCACAATGTCAGGTTTTATGGTGATGGGATTAGTTTGTGGGTGGTCTTTGGCCAATCATTCTAATTCAGAGTCTTTCCTGGTGGCGCAAACATCGCTCAGCCAAGATGGATGCTAGCGAGAGGGATTCTGGGAAGTGGACGGACACACAGTGTCTCCTTTCGACCTTTCCCAGACTCTTCCGGTTAGTGGTAGCTTATTAGTTCCATATTCCTATCAGGATCTCCTATCATAAAACAACTCATGCAAATGGTTACTATGGTGCCTGGCCAGGGTGGGCGGTTTCAATCAGTGCGCTTCCCCTAACAATTCCCCCAAGAGACTTCATATTCAAGATATTTCTTGGGAATTGGGGCGGAGGTCTCTTTCTTCTGTAACTTCTTCCTCTTGTGCATGGGCATAGGCCTGCCTAGCAGAGCAGAAGTCTCTCTCTCTACCTGATCTAAGTTGGGGTGTTCCACATCTGAAACCAGCTTCCTCCCTTGTAGTAACATCAGTTTGGCCTGGAACTGCTGGAGTCTGCTGGAAATAAACTTTGTAAGGAGTTGGAGTATAAGGGGCCAAATAGGAGGCCTAATAAGATAGTTATCACTGACCCATGAATGGTAGGAACCAAGAAGGGAAAGAAAGAGAACTCCATATACTTGTTGAACTCAAATCCCAGATCTTTGTGGCCTGTTCCAAATGCCCTTTGATATCTTCTTGGACCTGCCCAGATTGGTTGTAATAAAACCAGCATTCTTCCTTTAGATACAGATAAGTGCCCCTCTGTCCTGCAGTCAGTAAATCTAGGGCCCGATGATTTTGTAGGACCATGGCGGCTAGGGAGTCTAGCTGGGATTGTAGGCATTGGAGGGTCCTCGCTGTTTTTTCTATGGATACAGCAGTATTGGTAGAAAGCTGCTGAAATTTATGTAAAGAAGTTCCCCCCATAGCAGCTCCTGTCAAACCAGTGGTCAGTCCTAATGCCAGGAAAAGAGGGCTAAGTATTATTGCACAATGTATCCTCTGGTTGGTATATACTGGTAAAGGCAAGGAGGTATTACTCCAGGCCAGATCTATGTGGGGTGTAACATACCCTAGGGAGCAAGCTTCTGACCAAAAAGGTGGTAGGGATAAATAAGCTTTATCCTCACATATGAAATAGACACCATGACTGTGTTTAAAGCTGGGCAGCAAAAGCGGATTTCCATCTGCCTTACAACTGGAACGTGGCATAATGGAACAGGGGCAGTCTCTTAGTAGCTGGGAGGAGACTATCACTCCACTTGCTGCAAAACCAGCAGCAGTGAGGGCATTTAGGAAGGGATTAAGTGTTGTGAGGCATCCTGGGTTTTGTCCTCAAGGTAAAGAGTATTTTGTTTAGGCTCCCACCATAAGGTTAGGTTTTCAGGGGTGGGTACCCCTACAAGGGAATAACAGGGGTCAGAGTTACCTGCCCAATTTAGAAACCAGGATGAATGGGTGTGGTTCTTTGGTCGTCCAGAACAGAACATGGATTTTTGAGACTGGTTAATAGCATCTGAGGAGAGCCTCATGTTCGGGGATAGGTATAGTGTGTCAGTTCTGCCAGAACCTCTAGTTCCCAGACTTTGGGCTAAATCATAATACCCTAGTGAAATTTCTAGGTCCCAGTTTTTCCCATCAGTTTCAACAGTGAAGGTCTCTGGACATTGTGAGTTGCCTAGATTTCCCACTGACACCCCTGTCAGGGAGTCACTTTTTAGACAGATAGGGAAGGTCACTTGGGGAATGTTGGTCAAGAGAGAAAATAAGGGCTCAGGTGGGTCTGTAATTATCGAGGGGGTAAATATAGACAGTTGTTGCTGATACCAGGGCATGAAGTTTTTTTTCCCTTTTTCCCAAAAGGTCATACTGTGACCAGATGGGGTGTGCTGGGTAACAGCATGTAGCTCAGCTGGAAGGGTAGGCCACTGATACCCTGGGACAGGTTGGACATACCCCCAACTCCTGCCTTTAATGCAGATCCAGCAGGGGCTGGTTAGGTTGAGGCGAGAAGCAGTGTGGTTTGCGAGCATATATGCCTTGTTTAGCGAGAGATTAATAGCCATACAAGGAGACATGATTAGAAAGGGGAAGAACATCATATGATGCATTTTTACTTATCTGAGGGAGAGATGATTGGGTTCCACCTGAACAAGAGTCTGAGATCTTCAACAGGTTCACAGGAATAGTTGTCCTCTGGTTTTGGAGTCTCAGTCCCCGTCTCCCCCTCCTGTAGGCCATAGGGTTTTATTCTAGAATTGTGGACCCAGGCAGATAGACCCTTCACTTTTACAGCAGTTGAAGTTACTAGGACAACCTGATATGGTCCTGTCCATTTCTCGGACAGCTGGCTTTGACTCCCTTTTTTCTTGCCAGGTCTTTACTAATACTTGGTCCCCCGGCTCTACCTGGGGATTTTTCAAGTTTTCCTGTGGTCTAGGGAGGATCTGTTCTCCATACTGTTGGAGTTCTTGTTGAAACCTTCCCAGGTCAGTTATATGTTTTAAGAGAGCATTGCCGTCCTCATCAAAAAACAAATCAGAAGTTAAGAATGGACATCCATACATCATTTCATAAGGGCTTAGTAATAGTGGCCGTTTGGGGGCTGTCCGTACCCTCATGAGGGCTATGGGTAACATATGGATCCACTTATTATGTATTTCTTGACATAGCTTGGCCAGAGCCCTAAGAGTCTGGTTGGGTCTCTCTACCTTTCCCAAAGCTTGAGGCCTCCAGGATGAGTGGAGGCGGTATTTGATGCCTGAGCATGTGGCCAGGTTCTGGGATATCGTGGCTGTAAATGAGGGCCCATTGTCACTCTGAAGTGATCGAGGCAATCCAAACATAGGTACTATCTCCTTCAGCAGAGCTTTACAGACTTTTGTGGCTCTCTCTGTCTGAGTAGGGAACGCTTCGATCCATCCTGTGAACGTGTCAATAAAGGCTAGCAAATAAGAAAACCCTTGGGTGTTTGGCCTGGCTGTAAGTCCTGACAGTCCTCTTCTGGGTATGATCCCCAATGTTGGACAGGTTTAATTAGAGGAGGTGCCCAGGGTCTGGTCTTTGGATTATGTCTTAGACAGGTATCACAGTTCTGTGTGACCTAACAACCTTAGCCAATTGGGGATGGTAGAGAATAGGCTTGAGCAAGATTTCCAGATTATCTCTTCCAAAATGGGTACTTTTATGTAAGGAGTTAATAATTTTCCAAACCTGAGAGTCAGGGAGTATTACTTGGGCCTGATCAGTCTGAAACCACCCATGTGACCCAATCTCCCAGCCCCTCTCAGCTTATCGGGAATGTTCCTCTGGGGTATAATCTGGAGTCAGGTTTTCCTTGGGGAAAAGGGGGCAGATAGCAGTGACAGGGGTAGCTTCCCTAGCAGCTCGTTTTGCCTCCTGGTCAGCTTTTCTATTTCCCTGGGCCTCTTTTTCTTCCCCCTTTTGGTGACCCTTACAGTGGACCACAGCTAATTTAGCAGGAAGTCTGACTGCCTCCAGGAGCCTGAGAATGAGCTGTTTGTGTTTAATAGGAGAGCTTCAAGCACTGAGCATCCCTTTTTTTTCCCAAATTGCTGCATGGGCATTCAGGATGAGGAAAAGCATACTTAGAGTCCGTATTAATCCTCTTTCCTTCCCCTAATTCCAAAGCTCTTGTCAGGGCAAAAAGTTCAGCTTTCTGGGCTGAGGTTCTGGGAGAAGAATTCCACTTTCCCTAGTTTCTTCTAGGCTCACTGCAGCATATCCTGCTTTCCTCTCTTCCTTTTCTACAAAACTACTGCCATCTGTGTACTATTTTTCCCCTGGGTCAGATAAAGGTGTCTCTGATAGGTCTGGGTGAGAAAAGTATAATTCGTCTATGATTTGCATGCATTGATGATCCAAAGGGGAAGTAGGGGGATCTGGCAGTAAGGTGGCTGGATTTAAAGTCTGACAGACCCTCAGCTTTATTTCTGGAGTGTCAAGGAGGAGGGCTTGGTATTGGGTGATCCTTCTCCCTGTCATCCACCTATCCCCTTTAGCTTCCAAGACTGTTTGCACCTGGTGAGCCATATACACTGTGGTGGGCTGACCCAGGGTCAGCTAGATGGCTCCTTAACCATAAGAGTGATGGCCGCTACTGCCCAGAGGCAAGTGGGCCACCCTCTGGCCACCTCATCTAGTTGTTTTGAGAGATAAGCCACGGGTTGTAATACAGGCACCATCATTTCTCCTAACATCCCAAGAACAGTTCCTATCCTTTCAGAAACATAAAGCCTCAAAGGCTTTTCCAGGTTTGGGAGGCCTAAAGCTGGGGCTGTAGTGACAGACTCTTTTAGGGCATTAAAGGCCACCTTGCAGGTCTCATCCCGGTCGAGTGGCTCTTCCTCTTTCCCTCTTAACTTTTCAAATACGGGTCTGGCCAGATTGCCATAATTAGGAATCCAGATCCTGCAAAACCCAGTCATTCCTAAAAATCCCCTAAGCTGTTTTTTTGTTTGGGGGTACAGGGTATTTAAGATGAGGGATTTCCTCTGGGGGTCGAGCATTCTTTTTCCTTCCATAATTATAAATCCAAGGTATTTTACTTGGGTTAAGCTAATCTGAGCTTTCTTGGAGGATACTCGATAACCCTTTTCTTCTGGGTCAGATAAAGGACCCAGAGGAAATTTAGAGTTTTAATAGTGTCCATTTGAGAGCTGATAAAATTTGGACTAGCTATGAGCAAGTCATCCACATATTGTATTAGATTACTGTTTGTTAAAGTTAATTCCCTTAGTTCTCTCCCCAAGGAAGTCCCAAAAATTTGAGGCCTGTCCCTAAACCCTTGTGGTAGTCGAGTCCAGCAGAGTTGTATGGCCTCCCTTGTTTCCAAGTCCCGCCACTCAAAAGCAAAGAATTTTGGGGATTCAGGATGGAGAGGAATGCAAAAGAAGGCATCTTTAAGATCCAAGGCTGAGAAGTACTTAGCATTTCCTGGGACTTGAGATAGGAGGGTATACGGATTTGGGACTATAGGGTGGATGGGAACCACAGCTTCATTAACAGCTCTTAGATTCTGGATGAATCGATAAGATCCATCTGGTTTTTTAACAGGCAAGATTGGAGTATTGCAGGGAGACTCAGAGATGATTAGAATTCCAGTATCTCAGTATTTGTTAACTAATGGTCTAAGACCTTCAAGAACTTCTGGTTTTAAGGGATATTGTCTTTTCCAGGGGTAGGGAGCATTTGGCCTCAGAAGAATCTTTACCAGTGGAACATTTATGGCTAGACCAGGGCTGGAGATATCCCACTCCTGGGGATTGACCTCATCTAAGAAAAGGACAGACTCCTCCTTTTCTACATCTAACTGTAAACATTCAGACACTAGGCAAAGGAAATTATTGACTTCTAGCTTTCTCCAAGTCACTCTGGTCTGGAGGCAGCAAAGAAGGTCTCTCCCCAGTAGGGGAGCAGGGCAACCAGTGATGTACAAGAAGGGGTGGGTTCCTTGCCAATTGCCCACCTTACAGTGGAGGGGCTTAGTGAAATTTCGGCTTTGGGGTTTTCCATCTACCCCTATAACCATTTTAATCTGGGAGTCTAAAAGTCCTAATCAGAAAGGGAGAACAGAGAAGGCAGCCCCCATGTCTAAAAGAAAGTTCACATCCTTAACCTTTTATTTGTAGAGTCACCCAAGGGTCGAGAGGAGTGATCTGGACCTCACCATTCACGGGGGTCTCGAGCCACTGGGTACTGTCAGTCCTGGTCGCCCAGGACTAATACAGAGGGAGCAGGTTTAGGGGTCTCCATACGCCTTCCTTAGGGTAATATGGGCACTCCCTTTTCCAATGCCCATCCTCTTTGCAGTAGGCACACTGGATGTGTCTCAGACATGGTGGATTGTTAAGATCCTTTTTCCTTCCTTGCTCTACCCCAGACTCTCGCGTAGTGGCAGGATGAATCAAAGTCAGGATTTTAGCCTGTTGTTGGGCCAAGGCCTGGGTCCCCCTCTCTATTCTCCTATCTTTTCGGGCTTCCTTTTGCTCCCTTTTTGCTTCCTCCTCCTGGTCCCTGTTCAAAAACACCCTATTTGCCTCCTCCACCAAATTGGAAATTGGGGTCTCTGGTCCCTTTCCTAGTTTTTGTAATTTTCTCCTTATGTCTGGGGCTGCCTGGGTTATGAAGGAATGGCCCAACAGGACTCTTCCTTCCATGCTTTTTAGATCTGTCTTGGTAAAATTTTTAAAGGCTTCTGTGAGTCTGCCCCAAAAAAGAGCTGGATTTTCATTCTCTTCCCGTGTAACCTCTTTTATCTTATTATAATTAACACCCTTTCAGACACCTTGAGTCATTCCCTGTAGTAGGCAAGTAATGAAGTGTGTTAAGGATTCCTTTCCTGCCCTTGTATTAGGATCCCAGTCTGGCTCTGTAGAGGGGATTGCCTCTTCAGCAGGGGCCAGACTGACATCTACCCGCTGTCTTTCATCAGCCACTTTTCTAGCCTGATCTAGGATTCGAGCTTTTTCCTCATCATTACAACACCGGGTGAGGATGACCATTATATCCCTCCAGGTAAGGGAGAAGTTAAGGCTAAGACGCTCAAATTCATCCTTAAATTTGCGGGGGCGGGGTGGGGGGGCAGTTCTTGGAATATGAGCCCAGTTGTTCCTTGCATTGGGTAATGTCTTGCATAGAGAATGGAACATGAATGTGCATTGTTCCCCACTCCCTGTCTGGTGCCTCTCTTAGGGGGCAGATTTTGTCTGAGGCTGACCTTTGCTTCTGTGGAGGACAAAGCTTACTTCCTGATCATAAACCCATGGGGGAGGGGGCATATGGAGGAGGCACCGAGGTGATGGTGAGTGACTTCCCTTCAGATCCCATGATTTCTGGGCCCAGCCTCCTGACTTCCAGGTCCGAGCTCGTAATTTCCGGGTGTGTCTTACCCTCCTTTCCCTGTGACCTCTCTGCTGAAGCAGAGGAGGTCAAGAGAAGGTCAAGGGGATCTTCTGTTTCAGACCTTGCTAAAAGGATTTTGGAAGAGCATTTCTCAAAATCCTCAAGCTTATATTTTCCCTTTTTCCCAGAATCCTGGTAGAGGGCCACAAAGGCCTGGACATAGGGACCCTCCTTGTATTTACCCTCGCGTTTGCAGTATAGTCTGAGCTGTAAAATGGTGTTGTATCCAAGTGATCCCAACTGGGGCCATTTTCCCCTCCTCCCAGGGAGTAAGTAGGCCAGTACTGAGTACAGTATTTGATAAGTTTTTTCTTTTTTTAGCCCTTCCAGTTGGTATCCCTCCTAGTGGGCCAAAAGACAACCCAGCAGGGTGTCTAAAGGGAAGCTAGGCTTATTTCCTATTTTAGTGATGGTATAGTTTATATCTCGTTCCCAAGGGACCAGTATTGGGGTGGATGCCCCTATATCTGACTCTAGAGAGATTGTAAGCTCTCTCCTGGTCACAAATTGCCTGATTGTATATACACCAAAGGAAATGTTCAGTAGCAAGCACAATCAACGAGGCTGAAGGACTGGTCCTGAAAGGTGAATTAACCCCTAAGGATGTCTCTAGGATGTTAATTTTCACCCAAGACCAGGTGCAACTATACTGAACCCCATCAGTCACTTCCACGTGGAAGCACTCAGCCAAATGCTCAATTAAATGGCTGAATTTATAGAAACAGGGCACCCGATGGAGGGCTTCTAACGCCCAATCGTCTCCCCAAGAACAGAAAGCACAATTGATGGGGAGCAGAGAGCGTAGCCTTTCAGAAAATCTCTTAGAAAGACCCAGAACTTCAGGTCCAAGTATCGACAGAGTGAATGGAAATAACTTGGGTCTTCAAAGAGAGGAAGAGAGGCCAGGTTGAGAGAGAAGGAGTGGGAAGAGACAAAAGGTCTAAGAGTCAGGGAGAGAAAGAGGAAAAAGAAAAAAAAAGGGTGGCCTTACAGACGTCTCCTGCCACCTACAGATACCCAGGCGTTACGGGACTCTTCCCTGGGCCTCCAGAGAAGGGAGGACTGGAACTCGGCCCTACCAGAAATCAGAACCAGAATTCGAGTTCTCTGCCAAGAGGAGGTGATCAGTCTTCAATCCTCAGTTCAGGCTGAGGCCCTTCGACCAGATTCCTGTATCCAGGACCGGGGGACTAGAAAAATAGGATAGGACAGGTTGAAAGGAGGGGTGAGATAAAAGAGGTCAACAAAATCTCTTGTTTCTTACCCAGTCGGGGCACCCTGGCCAGTTGTCTGCGTCAGGAGAAGACCAGGGACAAATGAGTCCCAGTTGCGGCCACTGGGTCAGATCCGTCGGCAGGCGAGCTGGTCCTGGAGTACACCGAGCAGTCTGGATGTCAGCCCCACTCAAAATGGGGGTGTCCCTTCGTGGTCGCCAGTTGTTGTAGGAAGGGGGAGGCCCCACTCTAGGGCCCCAAGAGCAGGCACTTGTTTAACACTCAGAAAAGAATTGTCTGAGGAGACACGTGCTGACAAAGCAAGAGATTTTATTAGGAAAGGCACCCAGGTGGAGAGCAGTTGGGTAAGGGAAGCCAGGAGAACTGCTCTGCTGCGTGGCTCGCAATGTCGGGTTTTATGGTGATGGGATTAGTTTCCGGGTGGTCTTTGGCCAATCATTCTAATTCAGAGTCTTTCCTGGTGGCGCAAACATCGCTCAGCCAAGATGGATGCTAGCGAGAGGGATTCTGGGAAGTGGACAGACACACAGTGTCTCCTTTCGACCTTTCCCAGACTCTTCCGGTTGGTGGTAGCTTATTAGTTCCATATTCCTATCAGGATCTCCTATCATAAAACAACTCATGCAAATAGTTACTATGGTGCCTGGCCAGGGTGGGTGGTTTCAATCAGTGTGCTTCCCCTAACAGTTTACTTCACTTAGTATAATAATCTCTAGTTGCATGCATATTACTGCAAATGGCATTGTTTTGTTCTTTTTATGGCCCACTAGTACTCCATTGTATAATATACACGTACTACATCTTCTCTATCCATTCGTCTGTTGATGGACATTTAATTTGTTTCCATGCTTTGGCTATTCTAAATAGTGCTGCTTAGAACATAGGGGTGCCTGTATCTTTTCAAATTATAGTTTTTTATGAGTATATACCCAGGAGTGGGATTGCTGAATCATATGGTAATTCTATTTTTAGTTTTTTGAGGAACCTACATATATTCTCTGTAGTGGCTGCACCAATTTACATTCCCACCTACAGTGTGAGAGGGTTCCCTTTTTTTCACACCCTTTTCAGTGTTTATCACTTGTAGGCTTTTTAATGATGGCCATTCTGACTGTTGTAAGCTAATAACTCATTGTAGTTTTGATTTTCATTTCTCTAACAATTAGTGGCAGTGAGCATCTTTTCATGTGTCTCTTGGCCATCTGTATGTCTTCATTAGAAAATTGTCTTTTTTGTCTTCTGCCCATTTTTCAATTGGAGTTTTTCATTATTGAATTGTATGAGCTGTTTGTATATTTTGGAAATTAAGCCCTTGTTGATCACATCATTTACAAATATTTTCTCCCAGTCTAAAGGCTGTCTTTTCATTTTGTTTATAGTTTCCTTTTCTGTGCCAAAGCTTATAAGTTTAACTGGGTTCCATTTGTTTATTTTTGCTTTTGTTTCTATTGCCTTGGAGACTGACCTAATAAAAAAATATTAGTGGGATTTATGTCAGAGAATGTTTTGCCTAGGAGTTTTATGGTGTCTTATCTAACATTTAAAGTTTTTAAACCATTCTGAGTTTGTGTACGCTGTGAGGTCCTGTTCTCACTTCATTGATTTACATGTAGCTATCTAACTTTCCCAACCCCACTTGCTCAAGAGACTGTCTTTTCTCCATTGTATATTCTTTCCTCCTTTGTTGAATATTAATTGTCCATAGGTGTGTGGGTTTACTTCTGGGCTATCTATTCTGTTCCATTGATCCATATGTCTGTTTTTGTGCCAGTAGCTTATTGTTTTGATTACTGTAGCTTTATAGTATTGTTTGAAGTCTGAGAAGTTTAAGTCTCGTGCTTTGTTCTTTTCCCTCATGATTGCTTTGACAGTTCTCTGTCTTTTATAGTTCCATACAAATGTTAGGGTTATTTGCTCTAGTTCTGTGAGAAATGTCTTATATAATTTGATAAGGATCACATTGATTCTGTAGATTGCTTTGGGCAGTATGGCCATTTTAACAATTCTTCCAGAATACATTTAAATACATTTTCAAACCCATTTTCCCTTTCTTCTCCTTCTAGGATCCCTATTATGCACAGATTGGCATGCTTTAATTATTCCATAGGTCTCTTATATTTATTTTCAGTTCAGTTCAGTTCAGTCACTCAGTCGTGTCCGACTCTTTGCAACCCCATGAATCGCAGCACACCAGGCCTCCTTGTCCATTGCCAACTCCCAGAGTTCACTCAAATTCACGCCCATCGAGTCAGTGATGCCATCCAGCCATCTCATCCTCTGTCGTCCCCTTTCCCTCCTGCCCCCAATCCCTCCCAGCATCAGAGTCTTTTCCCGTTGGAAGAGACTCTACGCATGAGGTGGCCAAAGTACTGGAGCTTCAGCTTTAGCATCATTCCTTCCAAAGAAGTCCCAGGGCTGATCTCCTTCAGAATGGACTGATTGGATCTCCTTGCAGCCCAAGGGACTCTCAAGAGTCTTCTCCAACACCACAGTTCAAAAGCATCAATTCTTCAGCACTCAGCCTTCTTCACAGTCCAACTGTCACATCCATACATGCCTACAGGAAAAACCGTAGCCTTGACTAGACGGACCTTAGTCGGCAAAGTAATGTCTCTGCTTTTTAATATGCTATCTAGGTTGATCATAGCTTTCCTTCCAAGGAGTAAGCGTCTTTTAATTTCATGGCTGCAGTCACCATCTGCAGTGATTTTGGAGCCCAAAAAAATAAAGTCTGACACTGTTTCCACTGTTTCTCAATCTATTTTACTATTGTTTAAATTTGTTTTTTTTGTTTGCTGTTCTAATTGGTTGATTTACATTATTCTATCTTTCAGATCATTTATTCTTTCTTCTGCATTACTTATTCTACTATTATTTGCCTTTTGTCCAGCTTTCCTCTCTGTAAATGAATTTTATAATTTTTCTTGGCTTTTCCTTATAGTTTCTAGTTCCTTTTTATGGTACTCTACATTCATTCAATTCCTAATTGCTTCAGTATTTTCATTCTCTCTTCAGTCTATCTGGAGAGGTCTATTTCATTGTTTATTCTTTCAGGGCAATTCTCTTGATCTTTTAATTGGGAATGGTTCCTCTACTCCAGGGCTTCCCTGGTGGCTCAGAGGCTTAAAGTGTTTGCCTGCAACGCGGGTTATATCCCTGGATCGGGAAGATCCCCTGGAGAAGGAAATGGCAACCCACTCCAGTACTCTTGTCTGGAGAATCCTATGGATGGAGCAGCCTGGTGGGCTACAGTCCATGGGGTTGCACAGAGTCAAACACGACTGAGTGACTTCATTTACTTACTTTCTTACCTCTGCTGCTGCTGCTAAGTCGTTTCAGTCGTGTCTGACACTGTGTGACCCCATAGATGGCAGCCCACCAGGCTCCCCCATCCCTGGGATTCTCCAGGCAAGGACAGTGGAGTGGGTTGCCATTTCCTTCTCCAATGCATGAAAGTGAAAAGTGAAAGTGAAGTCGCTCAGTCCTTTCCGTCTCTTAGCGACCCCATGCACTGTAGCCCACCAGGCTCCTCGTCCATGGGATTTTCCAGGCAAGAGTACTGGAGTGGGGTGCCATTGCCTTCTCCGTACTTACCTCTACTTTTATATTTTTCTTGCTCTGTGAGTTTAGGAGAGAACTCTACTGTTGTCTTGGAGGGCTGTTTTTATGCAGCAACATTCCTCTGTAACCTGTGTGGGTTTAATAGTTTATGGTGCAAGGGCTGTTTTTGGTATGGATGCCTGTCACCTCTTTCCTCACTGTAAGCTGCCCATTATCCCCTTGATACGAGGTGTAACTGGTGTTCTGGTGACCAGAGCCAGGGGCATCTCCTCTTTGCTCTGTGATTGTCACTGCCCTGTCAAGGGCAGGGTCTGCTCCCTAGTTGTTGGAGTATAAGCCCCTGGTCTGATTCTGAGCTGTATTGTGAAGTAGCTAGGACTGGAGTGCTCCCACCGGGAGAGGGGCTAGTGAGTTTTCCTCTGCTGGAGCTGTTCACTGGTGAGTATACTGAGTCATCTGTCACCTGTTGTGTTGTTATGTACTGAGCCCGTATCTCCGAACCAACCGAGAGAGCAAGTCCACCACAGTAATGCAAAGGCAAGAAGGGAGTTTATTTCTAGTGCGCTAGGGCCCAAGTCTCATCCAGCATAGTGGAGTCCGACAACAGCCCAGAACAAAGGAGTATGGCAGCTTATATACAGGCAGTTCTTTGTCTCAGTTACAGGAGTAGCTGGCGTTACATGATTGGCCAGGCAGGATGAGCGCATGTCCTGTCTTTTTTTGGTAAACATGACTCAGGTCCTAGAGCCCATCGTTTGGTCCCTAACTTTCCCCCTGTCCTTAGATCATATAGAGGAATCTTTCTCTTGGTCCTGAGACACAGTTTGATATTGTTGCCAAAGCACAAACAGCTGTACTGTATTTACACATTCCTTTATAAAGGCTACAAGTCTATTGATAATACATGGGCCAAAGGTAAGCATCAGTAGAAGTACTAGCAGGGGTCCCAGCAAGGTGGAGATTAGGGTGGTCAACCAAGGGGATTGTTGAAACCAAGACTCAAACCATCCTTGTTGAGCCTCACGTTCTCGTTTATGTTGGGCTAGTCTCTCTCTTACTTTGGCCATAGATTTTTTAACTATTTTTGTGTGATCAGCATAAAAACAACACTCTTTTTTTAGGGCAGCACAGAGTCCCCCCTGTATCTCTCTACAGATCTTTCAGTTGTGCCTGGGCGCACCTGGATATGCCCAGAATGCATGATTCCGGAGCTTGCCCCTCTTCCAGGGTACATTTACCACCATCTTAAGGTCAAAGTATAAGTCTGGCCACCAAGTGTTTGGTGGATGTATTGCGGTGGTGGAGTTAAGCATCTCACGTGTTAGTCTATTTTGCAGTTTCCAGGTGATTTTGACGGGTTGGTGCAGGTTCACGCTGGCAGCTTCGGAGCAGAGTAACACGGTCATCCATAAGATGGTCCAGATGAGTTGTCTTGGTCCTGTCGACGACGCCGGAGCTTCAGCCTCAGGGGGTTGGACGGGTGCAGAGATGCTTTTTATTTTTTTTTAGCGTCTTCTTGCTCTGCTGAAGTAGCTGGGCATACGTGGTTGCAATGCACTCAAGGCCCAATACCGTCGACCTTTAGGGCAGTTGGGGTGGTAAGAAGAACAACATAAGGACCCTTTTATTTGGGTTTTAGTGCCTTGGTTTGGTGCCTTTGGACCCATACCCAATCTCCTGGGCCAATGTCATGTGAGGGAATAGTTTTTTTATTTTGACCCACATGTATTTTTCAGAACAGTTTTTAGACATGAGAATGCACCTTGCTTAAGGCCATCAAGGCCTTTTGGAATTGTCCCAGCGTGGAAGGCGGTAGTTTTTTTTTTTTTTTAAATATTGGACATACAGGGGGAGGTCTCTCATACAGAATTTTAAATGGGGTCAGATTAAGTTGATAAGGAGTATTACGCGCACGGAAGAGGGCAAAGGGAAGGAGGGTCACCCAGTCTCCGCCAGTCTTTATAGCCAATTTAGTTAAAGTTTTTAGGGTCCAATTTATTTTTTTTACTTGCCCTGAGCTCTGTGGACTGTATTTACAATGTAACTTTTATTTAGTCCCCAGGGCTAGGGCAAGGCTCTGAACTATTTGACTCATAAAAGCAGGTCTATTATCAGAGCCGATGGTCACCGGCAGGCCAAACCTGGGAACTATTTTTTTTTTTAATCTTTTTTGCCACTATCATCGCGGTCTCTCCCTTTGTAGGAAAAGCCTCCACCCACCCTGAGAAGGTATCCACCAACACTAACAAGTACTGGTAACCATATTTGCCTGGCCTTACCTCGGTGAAATCTATTTCCCAGTGTTGTCCTGGTCCTTTTTTCCGATACCTCAGTCCTGCATGTTGTCTTTTTCCTGGCCTCATCTGTTGACACGCCTTACAAGCATGCACTATGTTCTTTATAGTTGTCTGGTGCTGGGGAAATCACTGGCGCGCAGTTTGAAAGAGGCAGAGTCTTTTTTTTTTTCAGATGAGTAGACAAGTGTAAATGCTCACATAGTTGCTGTCTCAACTGAGCAGGGAGTATCAAGTAGCCGTCTGAGTCTCGGTACCATCTATCTTTACCTGGAGGTGGAAGTCTGATCGCCAACACAGGGGTGATGAAATCTTTATCAGCTACTTTTTGAGCTGCCAGGTCTGCGGCATGATTTCCTCGTGCCGTGGGGCTGTCACCTTTTGATGTCTAGGTACGTGTACTATTGACACAGCCCGAGGCATCTGTATAGCCTCTAAAAGTCTACGGATTTCAGGAAAATTTTTAATTTTTTTTTTTTTTTAGCTGTCAAAAACCCCCGTTTCCGATATATCAGGCCCTGGATGTGTACTGTGTCAAAAGCATAGCGACTGACAGTGAAAATAGTTATTTTTTTTTTTTCTTTGGCTCTCTCTAATGCTTAAATCAGGGCAATTAACTCTGCCTTTTGTGCTGAGGTATCCGGGGGAAGGGCCTCTGCCCATATCGTCTGTCCAGAGTCATCTACCACTGTGGCTCCCGCCCGTCTCTGTCCATCTTTTACATAACTGCTGCCATCTGTGAACCATTTTAGCTCACTGTTATCTAGTGGAGTATCGGTTAAGTCCTTTCGTATTGCTGTTATTCCGGCCAGTATCTCATCACAATCATGGAGGGGGCTATTTTCCTCCGGATTGGGCAAAAGAGTGGCCGGATTTAGAGTGCAGGGCGTTTGGAAATGAATCCGTGGGGTGTCAAGTAGCAAGGCCTGGTAGTGCATCAAGCGGGCATTAGAAATCTATTTACCTGGGGGTTGCTTTAAAACTCTCTCTATGGCATGAGGAGTGTAGACCAAGAGTCTCTGTCCATAAGTCAGTTTATCAGCATCGTGGACTAAGAGCACGGTGGCCGCGATGATATGGAGGCAAGGTGGCCATCCGGCTGCCACTGGGTCCAGTCTCTTGGAAAGGTAAGCTACAGGTTGCTTCCATGGTCCCCATCTCTGTGTTAGTACCCCTTTTTTAATCCCCCGCTTTTTATCTACAAATAATTGGAAAGGCTTAGATGGATCAGGGAGGGCAAGGGCAGGAGCTTCCAGCAAGGCTTGCCTGAGCTCTTGGAAGACCTCTTTCATTGGCTCAGTCCATTTTTAGTCCTTGTTTTTTTTGGTCCCTTCATATAGGGGCCTGGCCTTTTTTGCAAACCCCAAGATCTACAACCGGCAATATCTCACAGTTCTCAGAAATTTTTTCACTTGTCTAGGGTTAGCCGGCTCAGGGATCTGGAGGATGATTTTTTTCATAGCCTGTGTTAGCCACCTCTGGCCCTGTTTTATCTTATAACCGAGGTATGTAACCTCTTGCTTGGCAATCTGGGACTTTTTGGCACTGACCCTGTAACCTAAAGTCCCCAAGGTTTCGAGAAGGTCACCTGTTGCCTCTTGGCACTCTTTTTTTGTAGCTGCTGCCAGCATAAGGTCATCAACATATTGTAATAAAACAATGGTAGGGTGTTTAACCCGATACTCACGGAGGTCTTCGTCCAGGGCCTCATTAAATAACGTGGGCGAGTTTTTGAAACCCTGTGGTAAGCGAGTCCATGTCAGCTGCACAGGGGTCTGACCACCATCTTTCTGCCATTTGAAGGCAAAGATCTCTTGGCTTGTGGGGGCAAGAGGCAAACTGAAAAAGGCATCTTTTAAATCTAAAACAGTATACCAAATGTAGTTTGGAGGCAAGTTGCTTAGCAATGTATAAGGGTGAACCATAGGATGAATATCACTCACCTATTTGTTGACTTCTCGTAGATCTTGAACTGGTCTAAAATCAGTTCCCCCAGGCTTTTTTACAGGCAACAGGGGAGTGTTCTATGCAGACCGGCACCTTTTTAGGACCCCAGCTTCTATGAGGCATTGTATATGAGGAGTAATTTCTTGTCGAGCCTCTTGACTCATGGGATACTGCCGTACCCTCACCAGGGAAGCACTGGCTTTTAGTTCTACAATGACAGGGGGCCTCTGTTTGGCTAGTCCCCTTTCTGCTGTTTTAGCCCAGGCCTGAGGGTATCTTTGAACCCATGGTTGTACTTCGGGGCTTATTGTCTCTGGGGCCTCTGGCAAGTAGAGTCTGTATTTATCTTTTAATGCCAGAGACAGGACGTGAAGAGGATGCCCGGTCCCATCTAAAACCAACACTTGTCCGTGGTCGAAATGAATTTGGGCATTCACTTTAGACAGTAAATCTCTTTTTAACAAGGGCGCTGGACACTCAGGTATCACCAGAAAAGAATGGGTTACCTGGTGGGCCCCCACGTTCACATGACGTTTTGTAGTCCATCCATATCATTTAGTCCTGGTTGCTTCCTGCACCCAGCTACTTTTCTTAGACATGGATCCATCTTTTTGGTTTAAGACTGAGTATTGGGCTCCTGTGTCCACCATGAAGCCAACCGGTTTTCCCTCTACATTTATAGTTACCCAGGACTCGGGGAGGGGCTTCAAGCCCTGACCCCCCTAGTCGCTATCCTCACCCGCGTAGAGGATATGACTGTCTGCAGAGGGAGTCTCGTTTTTCGGGTTCTTGGGCCCCTCTTTTAGATTTTTTTGGGGGCATTTATCTTTCTAATGTCCAAACTCTTTACAAAACGCACATTGGTTTTTCTCAAGCTTACGCCTTGTCGTTTTTTTCCTTCAGTTTTTGAGTCTAATTTTTTTTTTCCTTTTTGGAACCTGTTTTTGCTTTCAACCCCAGCAAAAAATATCTGGGCCAGCTCTTTTTGATTTTTACGTTTTTTTTCAGCTCTAAATTTTTTTTTTTTTTTTAATGTGGTCATCTCTTTCTTCTGGGGTCTCTCTATGATTAAAAACTCTCTCAGCTGCCCTCACTAGATCTTGCAAGGATTGTTTACTTAACCTCTCTTTTTTTTGTAACTTTTTTCTAATATCAGGGGCTGCTTGATTTACAAATGCTAACATAACTGCTGCTCGTGACTCATCTGCCTGTGGGTCCATAGGGATATACTGTCCAAAAGCTTTTATTATCTTTTTAAGGAAGGCTGCTGGGCTCTCATTTGGCTCTTGCCTCACTGAATTTATTTTGGCCAAATTAGTTGGCTTCCTGGCAGCCGCTCTAAGGCCGGCCATAAGAGTCTGGCGGTACACTCGGAGACGCTCCCTACCCTCAGTGCATTCGAAGTCCCAGTTGGGTCGCACCAAGGGGAACCCCTCTTCAATGAGGTTAGGCTGTATTGTGGACCTCTCATCTACCCCTGGCACATTCTTCTGAGCTTCTGACAGGATCTGCTCGCGCTCCTCTGTAGTGAAAAGCACCTGTAACAGTTGCTGACAATCATCCCAAGTGGGATTGTGAGTAAAAAGGATAGACTCTAAAAGATCAATAAGACCCTGCGGTTTTTCAGAGAAGGAGGGAATCTGGGTTTTTCAATCGTACAAATCACTAGTGGAGAAGGGCCAATTCTGATATGTCTGCTTTCCACCCTCTCTGGCTGGCCCCACCTGGACTGGAAACGCGTGAACGGTGGAGGAGGGGACTTCTGGGTCTTTTTTTTCTATTACGCTGGCCATTTTTCTTGTTTTTTCCCAAGTTCCCTGGGTGGGGTCCCCTTCTCTGGGAGGAGCTAAAGGCTCGGTTCTCCTCCTGGCTTCTCCCGATAAAACTTGTGGAACCTGTGGAAGCAAGGGCGGATGTGGATCTGCATAGGGGGGCGGGGAGAGTTCGGTCTCCTGGTCAAGTAAATTAGGGTATAGTGAGGATTTCTGGAATACCAGTTTTACCCAGTTGATGCGCTTTTTGTCTTCTTTTTTTTTTTTGGATGCTTCCACGACTAGTACCTGTGGATGTAATGAAGCTGAGGATGGGAAAGAGGGAAGGGAAGTGAGGGGCTGAAAAACAAAAGGTTTTAGCCAGGCAGGGGGGTTTTCCACCAGGTCCTGCCAGACCAAAATGTATGGAGTTTGGTCTGGGTGCCCTGAAGGGTAGGGGGCGAGCACCTTCTCTCTGACTGCTCAAATAGTAGGCAGGCTGAAGGTGCCTTTTTGTGGCCAGCCGAAATCAAAAGCAGGCCACTCGGCAGAACAAAAAGTTACTAACTTGCTTTTCTTCACCAGCAATGATAGATTCTGTGCTCTAGACTTAAAATCAGAGAAGTGGTTAATCATAAGAGATAAAGGAGTAGAAGTTGTTTGTCCCATGATCACAGAAAAGTACACTGGGAGCCAACAGAGCACACAAAGAGCAACACAGACACCACAAATAGACAAACAGATAACAAACGCAAGGTGGCCACCGACAATGCACTCAATCTTACCTGCAGGATGTTCACAGAGCCAGCCGCCTCCCCGGCACGATACCAGGCCTCGGCCTTACGCCGGACTTAATCTAGCAACCAGAGCCAGCCGCCTCCCCAGCATGAAACCGGGCCCCGGCCTTATGCTGGACTTAATCCAGTAACCAGAGCCAGCTGCCTCCCCAGCATGAAACCAGGCCCCGGCCTTAGGCCGGACTTAATCTAGCAACCAGAGCCAGCCGCCTCCCCAGCACGATACCGGGCCTCGGCCTTACGCCGGACTTGCCTCTGCACTTTACACCCATATGCCTCCCCAGTACGATACTGGGCCCCGGACTTAATCTGGGCTTCTGCAACGTTAGCACCGGTGCTTAGAGCTCTTATCTCCTAACGAGGTTACTCCTTTCTACCAGGAAAGTTGTCCTCCCCGGTGGGACGGAGATCCCGGACGAGCCCCCAAATGTTATGCACTGAGCCCATGTCTCCAAACCGACCGAGAGAGCAAGTCCACCACAGTAAAGGCAAGAAGGGAGTTTATTTCTAGTGTGCTAGGGCCCAAGTCTCATCCAGCACAATGGAATCCAACAAGAGCCCTGAACAAAGGAGTATGGCAGCTTATATACAGGCAGTTCTTTGTCTCAGTTACAGGAGTAGCTGGCGTTACATGATTGGCCAGGCAGGATGAGCGCATGTCCTGTCTTTTTGGGAAAACATGACTCAGGTCCTAGAGCCCGTCGTTTGGTCCCTAACAGTGTGAGCTCACAGAGTACACTGTTGCTGGCACTGCCCTCAGCTCTGCCTCAACTGTGGGAATGCCAGTAATCAGCTCTGATGCTCCTCGGGCACTGTTTTCATAAGGCCACCAAAGCAGATTCACTGAAATCAGGTTCTAGGAGTACAGTAGTCATGCACCTGGACCTGTTGTGCGAGCTGTGAAGCAGCTCAGACCCTGGCCTGGCCCTGCCCCTGCATATACACACCAGTAAAGCTCACAGCTGCTAAGCGCAGACCCATGCCAGCTGTTGGAGCACCCACGGCTCAGGTGTCCCACAGACACTGAACTCACACAGTCCGTGGCAAAGGTGTAAGTCCGTGGCTTTGCAGCCATGAGGAGAGAATTCAGCCCTACTTCCCAAGTCGTGCAGTCCCTGGGGCTTAGCTGGGTCCTCAGCCCTGCCTCTGCAAGTGGGTAACCCACTAGTGTTTGTTCCCAGACACCACCAAGGAGAAGGGGAGCTGTTGAATGGAGAAAGAGGCTGCGATGGCTTTCGTGTCCTTCATGTGCCGCTTAACAATAGTGCCTCATTTCTATGGCAGCCCAGGCTTCCTCCACAAATACTCTTGATTGTGTAGTACCACTCTTCAGCCCCTTCAGGCTGTCTTCATGCAGCTAACACCAGTTCTCTCCCTGGGTCTGTCCTCTAAACCCCGAGTTTCAATACCCAGCTACCACCTGTAATAGTGGACACAAATTTCAAGCTGGGGAATGAGTGCAAGGGCATAGACCATCTGTAGGTGTTTCTGCCACAAACCAGTTGTTGTATTCTCCTCTGAGCCTCTGAAGCTGACTTTCTGTGCCAACTGATCTGTCTCCTGGTGAGGGGGCTTCTCAGAGTTCAGGGAACTTCCCTCTTTTTCTGGGTGCAGGTCATGTCCTGCTTGCTTCCTCCCGACCCCTGCCATTTCACCCTACCTGGTTACATGGAGATCTTTCTTGTCCTTTCAGGTGTTTGAGGTTTTCTGCTAGTGTTCAGTAGGTGTTCAGTGAGAATTGTTTCATTTATAGGCATATTTTTAAGTTAATTAGCTGAAATGTTTATTTTATATTGGAGTATAGCTGATTAACAATGTTGTGATAGTTTCAGGTGGACAGCAAAGGGACTCAGTCAGACATACACATGTGTTCCTTCTCCCCTAAACTCCCCTCCTATCCAGGTTGCCATATAAAACTGAGCAGACTTTCCTGTGCTCTTTAATAGATGCTTCTTGGTTATCCACTTTAAATACAGCAGACTGTACATGCCCATCCCAAACGCCCTAACTATCCCTTCCCACATCCTTCCCCCACTGGTAACCATAAATTCAGTCTCTAAGTCTGTGAATCTATTTGGTAAATAAATTCATCTGTATCATTTATTTCTAGATTCGGCATTTGAAGGATAACACATGGTATTTCTTTTTCTTACTATACCCAGTATGGCAATCTTTAGATCCATCTATAGTCATGAAATTAAAAGATGCTTATGCCTTGGAAGAAAAGTTATGACCAACCTAGATAGCATATTCAAAAGCAAAGACATTACTTTGCCAACTAAGGTCTGTCTAGTCAAGGCTATGGTTTTTCCTGTGGTCATGTATGGATGTGAGAGTTGGACTGTGAAGAAGGCTGAGCATCGAAGAATTGATGCTTTTGAACTGTGGTGTTGGAGAAGACACTTGAGGGTCCCTTGGACTGCAAAGAGTTCCAACCAGTCCGTTCTAAAGGAGATCAGTCCTGGGATTTCTTTGGAAGGAATGATGCTAAAGCTGAAACTCCAATACTTTGGCCACCTCATGCGAAGAGTTGACTCATTGGAAAAGACTCTGATGCTGGGAGGGATTGAGAGCAGGAAGAGAAGGAGACCACAGAGGATGAGATGGCTGGATGGCATCCCTGACTCGATGGACATGAGTCTGAGTGAACTCCAGAGTTGGTGATGGACAGGGAGGCCTGGCGTGCTGCGATTCATGGGGTCGCAAAGAATCAGACACAACTGAGCGACTGAACTGAACTGATGTTGCTGCAAATGGCATTATTTATTTCTTTTCTATAGCTGAGTAATATTCCATTGTATACATGTATTTTTGATATATTTGTGGGAGGAGGTGAGTTCCAGGTCCTTCTATGCCACTATCTTGATGAGAGCTCCATCAGATATTTTTCAACTTCCTTACTATTTGCCCAGTCTTCACTCACTACTCAGTTCCAAATTCAATGGCAGGTATTTCATGTTTTACTCACATCTGCACTCTACTTCAGTACCAAGTTTGTATCAGTTAATCATTACTACAATGTGGCTGCTGAGCAAACAACCTCAACTCGGGAGCTTTAAACAAGAGAACAGTTTATTCTCAGATGTGAGGTTGGGCACAGCCCGGCGGCTCCTGCATTTAAGCGGTAGGTCCAGCTAATCCTGATTCACTGTTCAGGTCTACTCCACATGTGATCATTTCAGGACTCTGGCTGAAGGAATAATAGCTACCCAGGGAAGCTTTTATTATGATAGTGGTGGAGCTACAGAGAGAATAGTGGAAACTCTTGAGGCTCTTACCACCTATTCTTGGAACTGGCATTTTGTTACTTCTTACCCCACCTGCCATTGACTAAGAAAGACCTGTAGCTGAGCCTAAAGTCCAGTAACAACAACAACAAAAATACAACACCCTTGATGAGACTGTGGCAGAATATCCATGCAGGGAAGGACTGGGTATATGAAATTACTGTAAATAATTTTATGTATCACACTTTGAGAGCCCTGAATAGCCCTGCCTACCATCAAGACTGTATAAGCAGGGCCAACACAAACAGTATCTGCTTCTTTATTTGTTCTTGTTCAGTTGCTCAGTTGTGTCCAACTCTGTGACCCCATGACTGTAGCACATCAGGCTTCCCTGTCCTTCACCATCTCCCAGAGTTGGCTCAAATTCATGTCCATTGAGTTGGTGATGCCATCCAACGATCTCATCCTCTGTTGTCCCCTTCTCCTCCTGCCTTCAATCTTTCCCAGCATCAGGGTCTTTTCAAATGAGTCAGTTCTTTGCATCCGGTGGCCAAATTATTGGAGTTTCACTTCAGCTTCAGTCTTTCCAATGAATATTCAGGACTGATTTCCTTTAGGACTGACTGGTTGGATCTCCTTGCAATCCAAGGGACTCTCAACAGTCTTCTCCAACACCACAGTTCAAAAGCATCAATTCTTCGGCACTCAGTCTTCTTTATGGTCCAACTGTTACATTCATACATGACTACTGGAAAAACCATAGCTTTGACTATATGGACCTTTGTTGGCAAGGTAATGTCTCTGCTTTATAATATGCTGTCTAGGTTTGTCATAGCTTTTCTTTCAAGGAGCAAGCATCTTTTAATTTCATTGCTGCAGTCACTGTCTGATTTGGAGCCCAGATGGTTTTGGAGCCCAAGAAAATAAAACCTGTCACTGTTTCCATTGTTTCCCCCATCTATTTGCCATGAAGTGATGGAACTGGATGCTATGATCTTCATTTTTTGAATGCTGAGTTTTAAGCCAGCTTTTTTCACTCTCCTCTTTCACCTTCATCAAGAGGCTTCTTTATTGCTGAATCCTTAATTCTAAAATTATAATCAGTTCATCATCATTCTGTAGTTTCCAGTTTGACACTGGAAAGCAAGTACATGTTGTTGTCAATTCACTCTGAAAAATACCTTCTGTTGCTTAGTCATTTTTATGATGGATGGACAAAATACTGACTCATGATGAAAGTTATCACCCTCTTTCTTATTGTCACAGTACTAGAACTGTCACTAGATCTTCAAGGTCATCTGCAATCAGTTGGTTTATATTAAGTCCCACAACATCCTTCATAAATGTCCATGGAGTTTTGAGAGAGTAACACACTCTATATTCCCATTGTTCAAATTTTTACCCACTTTGATCTGAGAGTCCATTTAGATTGTGCATTGACAATCTTAGTTGAAAGGCCTATGGCACAAATTTTCTCATTGTTCCCCTTAGTATTTGGTAATTTTTGCTCTGCCATCTAACACCAAAATCCAGCAACTCACTAAGAAATAAGATGTTCTAAATTTTAAGTTAGTACTGATGCTGAAGCTTCAATACTGTGGCCACCTGATGCAAAGAACTGCCTCGTTGGAAAAGGCCCTGATGCTGGGAAAGATTGAAGGCAGGAAGAGAAGGGGACCGCAGAGGATGAGATGGTTGGATGACATCACCAATTCAATGGACATGAGTTTGAGCAGGCTCTGGGTGTTGGTGAGGGACAGGGAAGCCTGTTGTGCTGCAGTCCATGGGATCACAAAGAGTCAGACACGACTGAATTGAACTAAAATATTGAGTACTATCTAAAGGTATATTCTAGTGCATCAGAGCACAAGAATGTACATTCATCTGTATTTGGGAAAATATGTTTATATCACCATAACAAGGTATAAAGGAGCTGCCTAACTTGAAACATTTTGCCATAAATAAGTAGCTCTTTTCTAGCCCAATTCTGTCATCGTGTGTTTTATTGCATTATTCAAATTACCTAATTCCTTGGGTTTGGAAGAGTAATTCATATAAGAATAAAATACTTAGAATAAATTGTAAAGAAGTGTCATTCTAAAAACGTTGAGAGAAAGTAGAGGAGATGGAAATAGATGGAAAAATGAAACAGATGTATAGACTGAAAAAATCTGTGTTTTTAAGATGTCCATTTTCCCAAAGTGGATCAATATATTCAGTGGAATCCCAATCACACTTCTAGCAGGGTTTTTTGGAAAATAGCAAGCTGATTCACAGAGTATGATGCTTAAATATGTGGTAGTATAGAGTGTTGATTCAGGATTCATCCTAAGACTTGGACTCTTGGCTGTACCAGCTTCTATCTCTATGTGTGACTTTTGACAAAATAACTTTACAACTCACTGTGATATTTGCTTTGTCTGAAATTTGGTAAGTCTTCTCACTTTGTAAACAACATTTGTAATTTTTCTATAAATTGATGTGTTGGTTGTTTTCAAATGGACTACCAACTTTGTTCCATAACAGAGACAACATCAAACTCAGCTCTCTCTGAACTTTTATTCTCTCATTTCTATAGGCAATAGCAATAGTAACCCACCTCATAGAATTTCTGTGCAGATTAAATGAGATAATGCAAGCTACTTAGCAAAGTCCCAGGCACACAACAGAGATTCAATAAATGTGATTATCTAAAGGGAAAAAAGAATAATAGATGTGAATGAGAGCTGAACACAGCAATGCTTTTGTAACTCACACTATACTGGCTATAGAATGATTAAATGAGACCAGGTCTTGAGCCTCACATACAACTCGCATATGAAAAATGTCTCTCTTTTTTTTAAGACTATTTTGGGATAAAGTAAGCCAGCTACCTGTGGTATATCAGCTCAAGCAAGAAGGACCACTATGACAGAAAAAGAATTAAGGGATTTATGATTATACTAAGTGAATTCTGGAAGCTGGTAATGGCACATATGAAAAGCCATTTCCAGTGTTTAAGAAGAGCCAGAGTCGTAGAATGTAATCAGGGCACACATTTAATATAAAAAGCTGGGCATAAAATGGGTGAAAGCAAAGGCAAATTGGAATCTGAAAGAGTAAACAGGAACCCACAAGACAAACTGAAACTGCCCACAGCTATCTCTCACTGCATCTAAAACTCACCACAAAGGAATCTGTATGTAAAGCTGGCTTACTTGACCTCATAGCTCTGCACGTGCCTGGCCCAGGTCTCAGAGAAGCTGAGAATATCCAGTGAGGGACATCAACAAAGTATAGCTGAAGATCAGCTACAACGTGTGCAGGTTGCAGCTATGTTTGAGGTCCTGCACTAACCTTCCAACCACTGCTGCTGCTTCACTTCCTTCTTTCACATCTTACATAATTTCTTTTGTAGTTAACCCTAATTTGGAATCATATAGGAAAGAGAATTCTGGAAAATGTATTTTTCAGTAAGAGCATTTTTTGCCCCTGTGGTAAATTACCATGTCTTATTTTTATCACTGAATGTTAAACCCTGCCATAAACATATAAGAGTAAATGCTTTGTGTGAGTTTGAGATATTAAGAACAATCATATATTGATAGATAATTTATTCTATGTATTTAACTTTCACTGAATGCTCATTATGTATCAGGGATATTTCTCATCACATTGTCACATTACCATAATAATCTTCAGAACTGCATAGTAGTATATTCTCTTATTTACCATGATCTTCATTTAAAAATTAAGCTCAGATGTAAAATAACTACCAGAGAACCCAGAATACATGGCAAAATGTGAATCTGAACATGGGCCTTTGATGTCAAAGTAGAGATGCATTTTCCTAGGAATTACAGTTTTTTTTTTTAAAAAAATGAACATCATGGTTGAAAATATTAAGAAAAAAATACCAAAAATTTTTTATGAGCTTAAACATGATAGTGGCAGGTAGACGGAAGCAATGAACATTAGATGGTTTGAAAATAATTCACTTTAAAAAGGCATTAAATCCAGAGAAAGAGTAAAAAGGTAGAGTGGTCTTCACATACATGAAAAATCCTTACCTTCATTGGATGGTTGTCAAACAGGTGATGATTATGTAACTGACAGGAAGACACCAACACATACAGACTAAGGATATGGATTCTCTTAATGCAGGTAAAATATATATATTTCACTACAAACAGGCAGCTATACAAACCAGGGAAAATACCAGCACATCTGGACAGAAAGGCAAAGCCAAGTCCCCTAACCCTTAAAGTCCTCTCAAAGCAGTCTTTCTATGTGGAGACTACCTAATCTGAGTAAGGATTCTGTCACATCTTTCTAACTGATTTGACTTATCATTCTCAAAGCTTTTGTAACTTCTGGCTCTTTCTAACTGTTATTGAAACTCTGGCTGTGTGCTTGACTCCTCACCAGGTTCAAGAAATTTGTAAAAGTCTCAGCACAGGCCTGAGTTGAATTTTCCCAGGTATAGCATGCCCCTAACCTTCCCAGGCTTCAGGATTGTGTGTGATCCGTTCTGCTAGGAGAGTTTTCCTATCCAAACATGGCTGGGTAGGTAAAAGGAAATGATCTTACATGGAAACTAGGGCCTAATTTTGGTACAAAAATATATTCTGTGATAGTGGGACTTCAAGAGACTGGAATGAGAATGAGAGAATCCCTGAGTTAAGCTTTTTAAAATATAAAGTAGATCCTTTTTCTCACTGATTTGCTTTGTGATTCTAGACGTCTCAAAATACCTTCCAAAATTGTATTCAATCAAATTTTATTTAGTCATTTATTTAGAAGATATTTACTGAGCACCCACAGTATACCAGATACTGCCAAGAGTGTCAAAAAATGGAAGACTTGATTACCTAGGTTTTAAGAGATTGTAAAAAACTTTTGTGATAGACACCAAATAAAGTTACCAGACTTCTATAATTTGATACTTCCTCTTCCTTTGTAAGTAACATACCTATTTTCTATAAGGAATTTTCACAGATATATGTGTGGTTTCCTTGTTATGTTGGCTGCCAACGTGGATTCCATGTAGATCAAGACTTGGCCACCACAACATTCAGTTATTAGCAGATTATTCATAGAAAGAACATATTCAACGTTGTGGAGAAATTCAAAAACTTATCTTTCTCAGTAAATATTTTAAATATCCTGACTAGCAATCAGTTATTAGTAATTTTGAATTTTTTGTTCAATCAAAATGTAGCAGTCAGGTTTTGTGAAATAATTATGAACAGTTTGTGCTGACATAAAGACATTTGTGAGCATTTTATATTATTTTTCACCTTCCAGAGTATATGCACATGTTAAACCAAGTACCTGCCATGCTCCACACACTTTACAGGTGTTGATAATACTGCTCTTCTTGTTTTAATAACTTTCTGGGAACTTTTCTAGGTCTGTATTAAGGACTAGCTAGACACTAGGTGTATTTCCTATGATTACTTTTCTCACTATTCATTCTAATAACATGGACATCTCCTGCTTTGAATTTCCCTCTCTTGCCTGGAAAATCCCATGGACGGGGGAGCCTGGTGGGCTGCAGTCCATGGGGTCACCTTCCCTTTCACTTTTCACTTTCATGCATTGGAGAAGGAAATGACAACCACTCCAGGGTTCTTGCCTGGAGAATCCCAGGGATGGAGGAGCCTGGTGAGCTGCCGTCTATGGGGTCACACAGAGTTGGACACGACTGAGGTGACGCAGCAGCAGCAGCAGCAGCAGCAGCAGCATCAAATTCATAAGCACAAAAAGACAAATAGTTGCACAAGATCAACAACATCAAAAACAAAAGAGCAGTCTCTTGACTCATTGAAGGCAATTGCTTTCATTCACTTTAATTACTGTTGGTTTTTTCTTCCATATGCCTACATATACATCGAGAAGTCTCTTGATTTTGCAGTTTTAGTTAGCGTCTATTGAGGAGGTGAAAGCCTTCTTTATGTTTCCTCCACCTCTCTATCCATGCGAGCCCTTATGTGCAGGCACATGCACACACTCACACATATACACCACACCTCTCAGGTATCAGCTTCCCCAAAGCTATATAATAATATTGGGTTATAACAATATTCAAGTTTAACAATATTAAAACTGCAGCAATAGCACCATTGTTCAGCTGTATCATATTCTGTGATCCCTTTGCCTTATTTTACATCTACTTTTCCCTTTTTAAAAGAAATTATAGAGGTTTCAGGTGTGCAGCGCTACAGCTCGACATCTGGAGACACAGCACTAGAGAGATCATCACCGCAGGTCTGGTTACAGCTGTCACCATGGTCGACCCCCTTCACCCTTCACCCATTTTTCCCTACCCTCAACCCCCTTCCCCTCTGGTAACTACTAATCTGCTCTCTAGAACTATCAATTTGCTTTTTTTTTTTAAAATTCTAAATAAAAGTGAAATCAGGAAATCAGTGTTCTTTTCATCCAGCTTACTGTTTTTATTTTTGTTTTTGTTTTTTTAACTTTTCCTTCCATCTATACTTCTCTCATCAAGGATTCCTAGTTTCATGAACCCCAGATCTGCCTCCTACTTTGCTTTCACCCTTCTTGTGGTAAACACAGATTCTAGTAACTTCCAGAGAAGAGCAAACGGAAGGCAACTTTTTTGAGACCTTGCATGTCTGATGTTGTCTTGTAACACTTATTTTGATAGTTCGACTGTGTGTGAGAATCCTGTGTAGAATTTCTAAGGCAATTCTACTTTTGTTTTCTGGTTTCCAGAGTTAGTTTTGAGAAGTCTGAAGCTATTATAATTCCCAATCCTTGTATGAAACCCATTCTTCATTTTTTTGTATAGTTTTTGAATCACCCTTTTGGGCCCAGTTATGTGCTGGAATCTTATTAATTGTTCTTAATCTGAAAACTATCACCTTAAATTCTGGGAAATGTTTTCAAATAATTAATTTAGTCAGTAATTTCTTAATTTTTCTCATTGTGTTTTTTTTTTTTTTTAAACTTCTATTCTTTGAATGTTAATCTCCTGTAGTAAACTCCTGATTTTGTCATCTTTCTCCCTCCTTTCTATATCTTTTCCCAATTTTGGGGAAATTTGCTCAATTTCATAATTTAATTATTCATATGAATGTCTTGTTCCTGCAGTTATTTACAAGGGCACCCTTATATTCTTTTCTCTTTTTTTACAACCTCCTTTTCTTATTTGAAGGCTGCAACAATTTCATTATTTATTTGAAGACATAAATCATAATTTTTTAATCTTTTTTTTTGCTCTCTTGTTTTAAAATTATTCAAAGTTCTTTTTCTCTTTGGTTTATTTGTACTCTATCTCCCATGTTATGGGACATTCTTTCCCTATAAAATTATCATCCATTCGTATTTCAGTTGAAGTGCTAAGAAGCTGCTATGATCCTCTCTGCCTGTGGCTGGGCTTGTATATTGGTTCTCTGAAACATAAGGTGCTCAAGCTAAACAGTTTTACCAGGAGATCTGAAATTCTCAATACCCCTAGGATGTTTTCTACCAAAAGGAATTCTTTCCTTTTCTAACTGGGATTTATAGTCTGGCTATCACTGTTCCTACTCAAGAGGGAAGGTGTTCAGGATGTAGATTTTCATACAATCCCACTGATTTCAGGATAAGACTCTCCACCTTCAGTTGTATTTCTTTGGTACAGACTCATCATGATTCCCTGGTAACTCAGTAGTAAAGAATCTGCCTGCAATGTAGGAGGCCCTGGTTTGATTCCTGGGTTGGAAAGCTCCCCTGGAAAAGGGATAGATTACCCACTCCAGTATTCTTGGACTTCCCTGGTGGCTCAGACAGTAAGGAATCTCCCTGCAGTGTGGGAGACCTGGGACCTGGGTTCAATCCCTGGGCTGGGAAGATCCCCTGGAGGAGGGCATGGCAACCCACTCCAGCATTCTTACCTGGAGAATCCCCATGGACAGAGGAGCCTGGTGGTCTGTAGTCCATAGGGTCATGAAGAATTGGACAAAACTGAGCATAGCACAGCACAGACTTAGAGATTAAACCCCTTATTTTCAAGCAGTCTAGGGGATGTCAAATGGCATAAAATGTGCCATAACTCTTGTAGCAGAAACATCCTGTCCAGACAGGAGCACGGTATTTTTGAGCAGAATTACAATGGACTCAAATCTATCCATTGAGAAAATAAGGTCCTTAAACAGCTCTACATCACCAATGTTAAGTTCTTACAGAACATGTTAGAAAGTTGCTGCTGCTGCTGCTGCTAAGTCGCTTTAGTCGTGTCCGACTCTATGCGACCCTGCAGACGGCAGCCCACCAGGCTCCTCCATCCCTGGGATTCTCCAGGCAAGAACATTGGAGTGGGTTGCCATTTCCTTCTCCATGAAAGTGCATGAAAGTGAAAAGTGCTAAAGTAATATAAATTAATACCAGCAAATTCTAAAACTACACAATGCAATGGACATCAAGCCACAAAAATACCATATTCTTTAAAACTTACCCTAAATCCCTCATCATGCCTCATAACTGTTTCCATGATCTCTGTGCTCCTGTATTATGTGTTCTCAATTCCTACAACTTCACTGGTTTCAAGTTTCACACTGGGCCCTTTCCTGCTGGGTTTGTTGGTTCCTTTTAGATATGGCTTTCTCTTAATCACCAGGCAAGGTCAGCTCTCTCCATCTCTCATAACTTCCATCTTAATGAGGAAACAATTTCTTCACCCTGTGTCAGTATCATATTTATTAGTATGTTTTAAAAAGAAAAATCTAATAGTACTCTTGGGCTTCCCTGGTGGCTCGGAGATAAACAATCTGCCTGCCAATTCAGGAGACAAGGGTTTAATCCCTGGGTTGGGAATATCTCCTAGAGAAGGAAATGGCAACCCACTCCAGTATTCTTGCCTGGGAAATCCCATGGACAGAGGAGCCTGGTGGGCTACAGTCCATGGGGTCACAGAGTTGACTTATCAAATAAACAACAACAAATATTCCTCCTAGAAACAGAGGACAAAAATTCCTCTCAGTTTCAAGACAGGACCACATTCAAACCAGATTCACTACAGCTTCTTTTCCTGGTGAGGTTAGATGTTTTATGATCATCTACAATTCCTATTCCTTAGACACCTTCAAGTAGAAGGGTGGGCCAAGCTTTAACTTCTCTTTTCTTCTGAATCTCTGTTTTAGAGTTGAGTTCCTGATCTATTGAAGGTTCATGGTATGTGAGGCAGGTAACTGCTAACATACACCATGATATCTGGTATTCTTTCAGACCATTTGAAATGCCCCCTGAAGAAGACCCTGCATTCAATCCTACATAGAAATACAACTCACAGATGTATTAAAGGGGGTAATTGGGAAAGAAAACAGGAAGATCTTTCTTAGTATCTCTCTCTCTCACACACACACACACACACCTCTGCCTTTGGCAGTTAAAAATTATGGCCAAATGCTTCTTAGTAGCTCCCAGTTGCTATGAGGTTAAAAGGAAGACAGCTGATCTCTAAGGTAACAAGGGTCCAAGTCAAACAAAACCTTTAGATTAAAGTCAACACTTTTAAATTAAAATGAAATCGTATCCTGGGCTGGATGTGAAGTGCAGGTGTTTCTTACTTTCTATGCCCAACAGTCTTAGCCAAACAGGTGGTAATTAGAGCATCATAGTTTGAAACTTCCAGCCAAACTCTTCTTTTGGTTTCCTGATAAACCTTTACCTGAAAATAGTAAATGTTTGAAATATAAGAGAAATTCAGACAGACAGAAGACAAAGGGTCCTAGAGAAAGACTTCTGTTTATTCCTGGACAAGTGGGTCAGGAGTCAGGGTCATGCCCTCTCCTGATGTGTCTCCAAATAGAACTAAGGCCCTGATGCTAAATTTCATAGACAATAGGGTTTGTGATGGTTTCCTTTTAGCAACATATTTCTTGCTATGCAGGATACAAATATAACTTTCTCTTCTACACATTTATGTCCTTCTTTCTCTTTTTCTCTCTTATTTATTCTTTCCATATCTTCAACCTACACCCTCACCCCAATGCCCTATCTGCCATGGCAGAAATACACACGTGAGAAAAACACAGAATTTAATGACCTCATAAATGTCTATGTTTAAGCTCAACTTTTAAAATTGAAGTTTTAGGCTGGAGTCTCTTCTAATTTGCATGGAATTCAGATATTGAAAATATTCAATATTTCTGTATTGAACATTAACCACTTTTGGTGATAATTGATATGATAGCAAATAATATGAAGATGCATTTTAATTACCAATTCTTTCTTTTAATGCATCAAAAAGGGTGTTAATATAAGAGCAAATATTGCTTGGGTGCTTACCATGTTCCAGGCAGTGATAAATATTATCTCATTAAATCATTTTAATAGTCCTATGAGAGATCATCTCCACTTTTTGGATGAAGAAAGGAAAGCACGGAACATTTACCTGGTTGAGAAGCAACAGTGCCAGATCTGGAACACAGACATCAACTCCCCAGAGCCTGGACTCATAAGGAATGGATGGTAGGACCTCTCCATGTGGCTCTGTACTATATACGCGAGAGCTGATAATCAACGAAAGTTAGAATGAACGGGGCTAAGAGACCCTCTACCCTCTCTACACACGGAGAAATGGAGGCTGTGTATGACATCCCTGAGTGCCTGCCACCCAGCTTCTGTGGAGCCAACATGTTTGATATTCAGCTGCTATTCTATTTGGTCAGCCTGAGTCAGCTCTGGATGGTATTAAAACAAGGTGGAAGAAGTCTCCTGGCAACGCTCCTGGAACAGTAACCTTGGCCTAACAGCCCCAGTCCTCAATTTGTCTTTCTCTCAGTTCATTCAGACATGTCTTCCCTTTCTTTCTCAAATATCTTCTGTCTTGCTTTCCATTAGATTAAAAAGGAATGAAAGCTTGTTTCATGAGACCTTTAGAATCTGATAATCGTTGTTCTTTTTTAATATTTTCTAAATTAATTTATTTTTAATTGAAGGATAATTTCTTCACAATATTGGTTTGATTTCTCCCATACATCAACATGAATTAGCCATAGGTGTACATATGTCCCCTCCCTTTTGAACCTCCCTCCTCAATTATTGTTGTTATTTTGAGTTTCCACCCCTCCACTTTGTAACAGCTGTAGGCTGCCTGTTTTTAAAAAGTAAATTAAAAACCACACTTCTTCCTGTGTATCGTTTTGGAAAACGTGGGCATTCCGTTTGAAAAAAAGCCGTTTTTGTGAAGCTGAGGTCAAGGGTCCCCATTCTAAGGTCTACTTCCACTGGAGAGCCGGGATCCCACTGCAGGGGCTACCGTGCAGCGCCCAAGGTGAGTAACAGTGGAGTCAAGCGCCAAGGACAAAAGAGCCACCTTAGTCCTGATGCTGTTTTTCTCGCAGGTAAATGAGAAATCAAATCCTCCCCTCTCCCGGCAGCACTGTCCTCTCTGAACATGACATTAACTTCCACAAACGAGCCTGGTGGTAAAGGGGGTGATTAGCTAGATAGGCCTTAACAGCTGGGTTCCCGGAGCTGGCAGCGCGGCGGGGGAGGGGCACTATCAGGCCCCGGGTCTTGTAGTTCCATCAACAGCGGCGGCAGCAGCAGATGAAAAGCTTCTAGAGGTGGGGGCAGGGGAGAGCCCAGATTGTAAACACCGCTTGCCTGTTGCCTAGAAGCAGTGGCAGCAAACAATCCAAAGACTGCTCCTAGATTTTCAAAATTTCCTTTATAGGCAGGTCTCTATTTCTTTTTAAAATATGCGGCCATTTTATGAGGTCATCAGCTCTTATGCGACACGTTTTAATCATTTCCCAGCCACCAGGTGGACTTGCTTACCTAAAAGGGGTCATTTATTGTTTAACAAACCCTTGTTCACCTTAGTGCGTTAATTCTGGTGCTTTCATAAACCTTTTAATGACTACGCTGTGTTAGGTATTCATATTTGTAAGAATCCACAGAAACTTAAAAATATACTGATTTGTTTATAGGGAAAATTTGATAGTTCTGACAGTTTTCTGAAACAAGCTGTGATGACGGGCAAGAGTTCTGTATTATAAATTGGTTAAAAATCTGCTAACAGTAATGTTGTAGGCTGTCTGGCAGGAATGAACTATGAAATATCTCACACACACAGCAAGGAAAGGGCAGGGAAGTAATAGTGGAAGATTTTAATTACCAACGCATAGGACAGGATTACATCAAGTGGAAGAAGTAAGGCTGGATCTGGTGCAAAGCTGCTTTCTAATTTAACACATACATCAACCTGAAAAGGAAGGAAGGAATGCCAGATTTACAATTAAATAATATTTAGGACTCAAAGGAAAGAGAAAATATGGAAAGCGGTGATTAAATCTCATTAAACATAGGATATAATCCCAAATAGAAGCTAGAGGTGTTTAGAGACAACATGGAAATTGAGGGAGACAGAAAATTAAATACAGCATATAATCATTAATTCAGAAAGAGACAGGCCACCGAATTAAGGTCAGGGTAAATAGCAGGGAAGTGGTTTTTAAAAACCCAGCAAGCATCACCCAGAATGCCAGTCCCACTAATAAGGGGTAAATCTGTGTAACATTTTACAAGATCAAAGTGGAAAAGTAATGTTTCTAGAATGATGCAGCAAAGAAATGGCTCCCTACCCTTTTCCAAGATTCAGAAATCTTAAATAGAAAATCAAATCCTCTATATTTGGAAGGGAAATCTAAAAGGACCCAGGGGAGAAAAAAAGGCAAGAAAAATTACCAAATCAGAAGACAAACTTTTTTTATGACATTAAAAGCACACAAGCCAGCAAGGCATCCATAGGGCCATTAAGGGGATGAGTGGGAAGTCAGTGACAGATGAAGCTGCCTTTGCTAAGAGCCTGAATGAATTCTCTGCCTGTGTATTTACCAAAGAAGCTGAAGGTCACATCCTGGAAATTGGGATACATTTTCTTGAGGGGAAGAGTGAAATGTTAAAAGGATTTTATGATCACACGAGAGCAGATAGTTGGACAATTAGAACTATTAAAAGTTGACAGGTCACAAGACCCAGATTAAGTATGTCATAGAAATCGGAGAAAAGTGCAAAGGAAACAGGAAATGCCTTCAGCAGCGTTTCTTGATAGCTTGCTCGGAAGGAGACAAAATTGAACTGGAGCTATTCTCGGACAATGTGTTTAAAAGAAATCCTTGGAATCTTTAGAAATCTAGGTACAGATAATCTGAGTCATGGTTACAAAGCAGATCATGCCCACCCTCATTTTTGCAGTTTTTAGAAATACATAATCTGAGGAAGAGTTACCATTAGCTTTATAAATCACAAATAGCTGGTATTTTCCCAGAAATGGGGCATTAATGTACTATTCCACACAGGTAAAAATGGAAGTCACTTAACTGTGTCTAAATTTCCTAAGTTATTTCTCATAGTCTCATCTATAATCTGTCTGCATTAAATGAAGTAGTATGAGAGTTAAGTCCAAACTCTCCCTGGACTCAAGGCAATGTGTGTATGTGGAATGGATAAGAAGGCTTCTAGAAATTCCTGTCCATTGCTACTTTGATTATCACCATCAAGATGTGATTATTAAACACATACTAGTGTAAAATACTATACCCAGGGAGTGGTCTAAGCAGGTCATTCTCTCTTTCAGGGTTTGGATTTCACAGTGATTCATCTCGTGTCTTTTGTCATTGTCTTACCAATTATCATGGCACCATATTATTTTTAAAAATAAAGTACTCCACTTTCGGATGATATCCTCAGAGTGGACATCTGCTCTATCCATCAGCTGCCAGCTGTGTTTCCATGAATCAATAAAAATAGTAACAGAACTGTAAAGTTAACATTAGAAGAACAAGTGATATTACTTAATGTCTATTTATCACTTAAAAGCTGCATTTTCTTTCTTTTTTTTTTTTACCTTCCTCCTCTCCCTCTGCTTGCTTTTGTTCCTACCCCCCTCCTTCCTTCCTGTCTGCAAATATTTATTGAATCTCCTAGGCCAGACTTTAAGATTTAACAATAACATGCAAACATGTATTACTGCCCTCAAATAATTTCCAGAGTAGTGGCAATGTTGACAGTGTGATAGGAGCTAAAAGTGCAAAACCCAGAGTGTCCAGAATGATATAAGGGAGCACATAACACAGCCATGGGCTAGTCAAGGGAAAGAGGGGCCATAAAAGTAAACAACAGGAGTTAAGTGCAGGGGAGGTGAGAAAGGATACTGTACACATAAAGAGTATATTTATAAAGGTTTAGAGAGGAGAAATGGAGAAGGCAATGGCACCCCACTCCAGTACTCTTGCCTGGAAAATCCCATGGACAGAGGAGCCTGGTAGGCTGCAGCCCACGGGGTTGCGAAGAGTCGGACACGACTGAGCGACTTCACTTTCACTTTTCACTTTCATGCGTTGGAGAAGGAAATGGCAACCCACTCCAGTGTCCTTGCCTGGAGAATCCCAGGGATGGGGAAGCCTGTTGGGCTGCCATCTATGGGGCCTCACAGAGTCGGACATGACTGAAGCGACTTAGCAGCAGCAGCAGAGAGGAGAAAATACAGTGAACTGTAAAATGATGCAACCAGATTATTCTCCTGTATTTTTATAAATACTTTTTTCTAGCAAACCCTACCACACTAACTGCATTTATTATTGAGCTTAATTTCTTTTCTTAAACAGCAAATGCAGAAAACAGAACAAAGTGAGTGGAGAGCTGAGTGATTTACAAAATGTATATCATAAAAGTGTTCATAATTTTCAGAAATACATTTACTTTGTTTTTCATTAATGACTAGGAGGGGTTATACTTCAAAAGTGAAACTCTGTGGACACTTACCAAGAAAAATAGAATGGTGAAGAGAGGTGGTGACATCAACATGATTAAATACGTCAGACTCTGTAGACCTAAAAGAGCATGAAGAGTTTATGTAAGAAAGAGGAAAATCACATAGCGAGGGAGGGCTAGACTGTACGCATATGGAAAAAATGCAGACCAGAGTAATGCAATGAAGTTATGGTCAACATGAAAATAATACTTCCTATTTATAATTTTTCTTACCAAGCCATCCCATTAGAAACTGGTAGAATCATTCTTGCAAAAATACTGAAAAATCACTCCCATAAATCATTTTCTACTAGTTCTGAAACTGAATTTCAATTCAAGACCTGAACACACACACCCATGGTTGGTTCCTCTCCCTGTGCCTTCTGCAGAGCTCTAGCCAGGAAGCTTTGTGTTGATCACATTAACTTTCTCCTCTACCTACAGTCTTCACTGGGATCTATAATCACTGGAGTACTCACGTTTCCCAATTTTAGTGAACATCAGCAAGCAGGACTCTCAGAAAATCAGAAGCTTTTTAGTATCCCCAAGGCTCTTCTTGCATCATCCACATTTTGCTTATTTCTCTAGATTCCCTACTACAATAGAGCAAACCCTGTATTTTGGAGAAATACCTCTAATAATCATTTATCAATGGTGTATGGTGTTCAGTGTGCCAACTTTACTTGACTTAGTCCAAGTCATCACTAATTGTAGAAGACTTTATTCCTAAATGAAAAAAAAATTAAAAGCAAACTAAGCAAATGATGGAATTTTCCTGGAAGGATATAGGGATAGGAAAGGGGATGCTGTGGAGCTTATCAGATGCCTGTAAATATGACATTAAAAATAATAAAGATCTAGTATCTCACTGGCCATAATGCTGAAGTAGGGTCCAGGCACTTTGATCAGTGTTTATATTTTAGTTGCTGGATTACAGGGTAGCCGTATTTGTAAATCAAACTTATTTTATCTATTTTACTCAGAAAAGTAGGCTTTCTACTGAAAAGAAAAAAAAAAATTGTTTTGCATGCTAGCTATTTTATTTCCCTGCTTATTTGTCTGATTTCAAAACTAGAGTGGGTTATACCAAATAGTATTGAAATTTTTAAAAATGATGTGTCAAATGACTGATGATTTGCAAATAAAAATATGGTCTATGTATCTCTTGAATTCTCAAGGAGGTAGCAGAGAAGTAAAATATGTCAACTGATCTAATGCATACAGATAATTAAAAACATTGAGCTGATTTTAGTAGATTGGAGCTCTGGGCCAAGTACTGCCTTTGACTTGCTTTTTAACCTCTGGCAAGTCAATTAAAATTCATCTCTATGCACTTGCCACACCTTTAAGAGATAGAAATAAAAAGATTCTCTGCCTACTCACCAAAATAATTGCTGAAAAATGAGATGAACCTAAAAAATAACTTTGCAGTAAGTACCATGTGACAAGTATTACTTTCAAGCAGTGACACATATGGCAGAGAAGAGCCCTATAAATATTGGTGAAACAAGTATTAATTTCTAGAAACAATACTTGAATAAGTTGAAACAAATCTCTTGGAAGGAATGGAAAACTAAAGTCAAACTACTAGAATAAAATACTAGAGACATTGACACATATTTGGGCATGGTATTTAGATTTGATTATGGGGGACAACTTTTCACTTATTGTCAACATCTTTCATACTTCGCTCTCCTTTGCAGCCCTGGCTATCACTAATGCGGGATGATGTTTGAGCATTTGTATGTCCCTTTCTTCAAGATACAGTTTTACATCAAGTAACACAAGCTTTGGCCATTTTCCAAATTTATACTTTCTTTCCATAGGTACACTTTACTCTGATTTTATCAGGCAACCATAATTTAGTTTCAGATATTGAATGATATATATACATTACAAAAAAGAAATGTGCTCAAAGCCTAAATGCAATTAAAGTTGCTCTATTACATTGTTTTGAAAGTATTTCTAAACTCTCTATAATTTTTAGCATCTGGATATATATATAAATAGATAATTCATTTCAGCTTATATCTCCAGCATCAGTTGTGTTTATGAAAATTCCTATGCAATTTATAGGTATTTCTCATAATTCAAAGAAAAATATTAGAAAAAAATGATAACCATATTCTAAAAAATAGGTAGGAATAGTCTGGGAGAGATGGGGAAAAAAAGTCTGGAGTGGACAGTAAACCTATTAATGTGAACAAAAGTTGACTTTATTTGAGCACAGTTGATTAACAATGTTAGTTTCAGGTATACAGCAGAGTGACTCAGTTATACATATACATGTGTCTGTTCTTTTTCAAGTTCTTTTTTCATTTGGGTTACTAAAGAATATTGAGCAGAGTTCTCTGTGCTATATAGTAGGTCCTTGTTTGTTATCTATTCTAAGTATAGCAGTGTATACATGTCAATCCCCAAATCCCAGTCTATTCCTACCCTCATCCTTCCTCCCTGGTAACCATAAATTTGTTTTCTAAGACTGTGAATTTGTTTCTGTTTTGTAAATAAGTTCATTTGTATCATTTTCTTAGATTCTACATACAAGTGACATCATATGATATTTGTCTTTCTCTTAGTATGATAATCTCCAGGTCCATCCATGTCGCTACAAATGGCATTACTTCATTCTTTTTAATGGCTGAGAAGAAAATGACAACCCACTCCAGTGTTCTTGCCTGGAGAATCCCAGGGACGGGGGAGCCTGGTGGGCTGCCGTCTGTGGGGTCGCACAGAGTTGGACATGACTGATGCAACTTAGCAGCAGCAGCAGCAACATCCCATTGTATATATGTATCACAGCTTCTTTATCCATTTATCAGTCAATGGACATTTAGGTTGCTTCCATGTCTGGATTCCCAGGTGGCGCTCATCTGCCAATGCAGGGCACATCAGTGATGTGGGTTTGATCCCTGGGTTGGGAAGATCCCCTGGAGTAGAAGATGGCAACCCACTCCAGTATTCTTGCCTGGAGAATCCCATGGACAGAGGAGCCTAGCAGACTACCATCCATAGGGTCGCAAAGAGTCTGACACCACTGAAGCGACTTAGCATAGCACAGCACATGTCTGGCTACGGTTAACAGTGCTACAGTGAACACTGGGGTGTATGCATCCTTTCAGACTGTATTTTCCTTCAGATATATGCTCGGGAAAGGGATTGCTGGATCATATAGTAGCTCTGTTTTTAGCTTTCTTTCTTTTTAATACTGTTCTCCATAGTGGCTAAATCATGTCTGACTCTTTGTGACCCCATGGACTACAATACGCCAGGGTCTTCTTTCCTTCACTGTCTTCCTGAGTTTGCTCAAATTCATGTCCATTGAGTTGGTGATACTATCTAACCATCTCATTTTCTGCTGCCCCTTCTTTTGCACTCAGTCTTTCCCAGCATCAGGGTCTTTTCCAATGAGTCAGCTCTTCATATCTGGTGGCCAAAGTACTAGAGCTTCAGCTTCAATATCAGTCCTTTCAGTGAATATTCGGGGTTAAATTCCTTTGGGATTGACTAGTTTCATATCCTTGCTGTCCAAGGGACTCTCAAGCCATAGTGGCTGTACCAATTTACATTTTCACTAATAGTGTAGGAGGGTTCCCTTTTCTCCACATCTTCCCTACCGTTTATTGTTTTGTAGACTTTTTAATGATGGTAACTCTGACCATTGTGAAATGATACCTTACTGTTGTTTTTATTTGCATTTATCTAATAATTACTGATGCTGAATATCTTTTCATGTGTTTTTCATGAGATTTTGGAATAGCAGTCTTATATAAAAAGATGGTTTTGAATTGCTGGTCTTTTAATTTCAAATGCATTTCCAGTACCCTGCATTTGTGCTCTCCTCATGATTGCTGGGGTTGATATCATATTTATGTGTAGATGATTTCCTACCTTTAATATGTTGTTGTTGTCAGTCACCATGTCATGTCTAACTCTTCGCAATCCCATGGACTGCAGCATGCCAGGGTTCCCTGAGCCTCACCATCTCCTGGAGTTTGCTCACGTTCATGTCCGTTGAATTGGTGATGCGATCCAACCATCTTGGCCACCTCTAGGAGGGCTCATCAATAAGTATTCCCCAGAACTACTGCTGCCACTGTATTTGTTCCCACAGAGAGCCATAGCTGCCCCCTGCCTCAGGGGAGAAGGCAATGGCACCCCACTCCAGTACTCTTGCCTGGAAAATCCCATGGACAGAAGAGTCCATGGGGTCTCTAAAAGTCAGACATGACTGAGTGACTTCACTTTCACTTTTCACTTTCCTGCATTGGAGAAGGAAATGGCAACCCACTCCAGTGTTCTTGCCTGGAGAATCCCAGGGACGGGGGAGCCTGGTGGGCTGCCATCTCTGGGGTCACACAGAGTCGGACACGACTGAAGCGACTTAGCAGCAGCAGCAACAGCAGCCTCCTCAGGAGTCCCAATAATACTAGCTGGTTGGTATGGCCCAGACTCTTATAAGGTCACTGCTTTTTCTCCTGGTTGCTGGTATGCATAAGACTTTGCGTGCATCCTCCAAGAGTGGAGCTTTTTTTTCTCTCAGTCCTGTGGAATTCCTGGGGGGCTCCTCTTCCAATTGCCAGACCTCCAGGCTGGGGAGCCTGATCTGGGGCTCAGAACTTTCACTCCTGTGGGAGAACTTCTGTGGTATAATTATTTTCCAGTTTATGAATTTCCCACACGGCAGGTATGGCATTTGATTTTATTGCTTCTGAGAGCCCCTTTTACCCTCTTGTTGTGCCTTATTCTTTGTCTTTGGATGTAGGATATCTTTTTTTTTTTTTTTTTTTTTTTTGAGTAGGTTCCAGTGTTTTTTTGGTTGATGCTTGTTCATCAGTTACTTGTTACTGTGGTGTTTTCATAAGAAGAGGTGAGCTCACATCCTTCTGCTCTGCCATTTTGTCTCTCCAAAAGTTGGTTTTAAAATCCACTGTTCCCCATCCCCTTACACATACACACACACATAAAGATCATTTGGGTTTTGTAATAATATGCTATTTTAAAGTCCATTCTGATTTATATGTTGTATGGTTTTATGAGCAGTTTTGAAATTAAGCAAAGCATATGTTGCTAATGTAGTATACTTAAATAAATACAGTACATACTGAGTTAACTATGTTTAGATATAATACAAGTATTTTGTAAGGCTCCATGGGATTGACTTTGTAAGTCCCAAATTCAAAAAGTTACATCAAATTTTTCAAATTATGTCACTCTATTGTTGAGAATGTTTAAAGTCCTTAAAAATATTCTATTACATCGGAAGTTAATTTTCACATTTATTCACTGGGGTTTCTGTCAGGAAATCTCAAGGAAGAGGTTGAGGTAAGTTGTGGGAAAGATGAGACCTTTTCTAGCTGTAGATCTAGGTTACTCTTTGAGTGAATCTCTCTTAGATTGGCTAAAACTGTAAAAGGGTATAGAAATTAGCAATTGATGTCAAAAGCAAAGTTGAGAATGCCATTAAATAATATTTATTAACATGGAAAGACATTCATAATTTTTATGAACTCATTCTTATATCTACTTATATTTCTTTTTATTCCTTGCTTGTAGAAATGATTAATCACTATAAATATTGTTCTACAATTTGCCTCTCTTTTATTAGTCTTACAGAATTGTGGAAGCTTTTGTTTTATCTGAAATTTCCAGTATTACTCAATGAACAAGTACTATTTTGTCATAAAAGAAACTGCATTTTTACCTTTGGAACAAAAAGTCAGTTTTTGTTTTCTGAGATATTATCTCAGATTTTATATTCTCTCAGATTTTCATTCATGCATATTTGACATTTAGACACACATTTTCCTTCATGTTACATGCATATTTGCACATAATCTATGGATTAAATAGATAACTGCATCTAGTAATAAATAACAGGTTTAAGTTTATGGAAAATTAATAAGACCTTTTAACCTGCTTATTCAAATTAACAAATTTTGCTGAGACTTTTAAGTTAGTATACAATAAAATTAACAATAGGGATATATTTTTGACTTATAAAATTAATAGGGGTATAATAATTAACTGGTTGTTTTTCCAGTTACATGCAGAGATTCTTAGAATCATATTAGGGCTGCAAGAGACCATTCAGCTTAACCTATTCATTTTACAGATAAGGATGCTGAGGTTCAAAGAGACTAAGAAATTACCCAAGGTCACTCATTTAATTCATGGCAGCCATTATTATGACCAAGTCCTCTATTGAGTCCACTGAAGATCATAGTGTATTCAAAAGAGCCAGATAGAATTTACTTCTTCCTCCTGAAATTCTTTGCTTTACTTTGTTTGAAATTTTAAAATTGTCTTTGTTTAATTTTAAAGTACTTAGTTTATCACTGTAGAACTTGTCTTTCAGTATTAATAAATAAAGATTTATTTGAAGCAATTTTAGGCACTTACGGTTGTAAAAACATGGGCTTCCCAGGTGTCTCAGGGATAAAGAGTCCACCTGTCAATGCAGGAGACTGGGTTTGATCCCTGGGTCAAGAAGTTCCCCTGGAGAAAGAAATGGTAACCCACTCCAGTATCCTTCCCTGGGAAATCCCATAGACAGAGGAGTCTGGCAGGGCTACAATCCCAGTCCGTGGGGCCGTGAAGAGTTGGTCATGACTGAGCATGCCTGCAGTTGTAAAAATATGTATTAAATATAAAGCTATGGCGTAAAACACTTTTAATCTTAAATCCTGATTCCACTTTGAATTTGTTGAATTTTCAAGAGCAGTTTTAAAGATTTCAGTGTAGGGACCAAGTAGTATAAACTCACATGTGTCTGAATCCATATGAATGGTTCAAAAATACCTTAGTGTTACACATAAACACACACAAAAACACACGCATGCATATACAGGGTTACAAACATACATTTAGTTCATTTTAATAAAACAAGATTGAATATGATAATCTGTCTTAACTAATATTTCATTCGTGAAATCATTTCAAACTGATCACATTTAAGAAGCAACGTGGCATAGAGGAAGAGCTTGTGCGTCATTGTTTTCATTTTGCTTTGGCTTTGGAGTTTTAACCACCAAAGTGGAGTTCCAATCCATCCACCAACATTCAGACCTGGAGGTAAATTGTTCAACCTTTCTAAGTCTGTTTTCTTACCTGAAAGTAAGATTTAATTCTTCACAGGAATATCTTTTGAATGATAAGAAGTCATATGTAAAGCACTCAGATTACTGAAGGACTCAGAAAACATTCAGCACAGTGTCCCTTATTTTTTAATTAGAATTTACATAAAGAATGCATGAGCAATGTCATTTTAAAACTCCAGTTAATCTATAGCTTCCTTCCATTCATACTCATCCAGTTCTTCAGTGTTCATGATAAGAGGTTATAGTCTCATCTTATTCCACAGCTTGACAGACCATCAAAGGGCAAATTCCTGGGAAAACTTGCTGTCCTCTGAGAACAGGAATTTTCAGAAAGAGGATACAGTATATATTTTATATTTAAGCAGTTCAATCATCTTATTTCATGTGCAGAAACAACTAGATTATAAACAGTTTCAAAAATCTCAGATTTATAAGATTTCTTAAAAGTGTTGTTAGTCCTCAGACCTTTGCATGAATGCAAACAATATATGTTTCTGAGGATACAGGTGTAAACTGTCTATATGTCTGGAAAAGAGTGAGCAGAAGGCCACGGAAGACACAGCATGTGTCCTTATCTGAATGGCTGTCATGCCATATCACCCAAGGCTGCTAGTAGCAAGCAACAGAAATGCACTTTGGTTTAGGCAGAAAAATAAATTATGGAGTAGTTCACAAAATCACTGATAAGGCTATACAACCAGGCTTGAAATTGGGCACAAAGAAAGGTTTGTTAACAGCCAGGATCCCATCCCAAATCATGCCACAAAACCAGCCCAGTAAGTGCATAGTGCTACCACCCCACTGGACATGTGATCTCATGGCGAGTACTGATGTGACCTTGGCTCTGAACCCTGGACACCGCTGATGCTCTCCTGTACTGCTGCCCCTCGAGACACAATCCTTCAGGATCTCTTGCTACTACTTGCTGCTACGGTCCCTTTTCTGCGGATTGTTTTTTCTTGGGTCTCTAGCATCAAAGTTGAGCTAAGGAAGACTGGGAATAAATATTTATGCTTTTGCCCCTCCGCACTATCAGATTCACAAATCAGTGAATTCTCTAAACAGAGGAAGGGTTCAAATGTTGGGCAGCCAAGGAGTTATACAAAGTATCTAGTATCTAAGAAGAAGAGCAGGCAGGGTTTTTCTGAGTTGCCACAACAGAAAGCAGAACTAGCAAAGCAAATTATCAGGGGAAAAGGTAGGTTTGGGGTTTGCAGATCTAAACATGGTAAGAAACTTTCCACAAAATAAGACTGTTTAAGAATTAGATAACTGCTTCAGAAAGTTGGCAACTCCCTGCTACTACTGAAATTTAAGTAAATGCTGTATGACCATCAGGAAAGAGAGCTATAGAAACAAACCCGCAATGTTTCTATCCTTCTGTTGAGATTGGGATTCTGCCTCAGACTATGATTTTTGTATGTTTCCACCATATTTTGTGTTATGGTCCCTCTTGCAAATATCTTCAGGGGTCTGGGACAGACATAGTATTCTGCACCTTCCTGTGCATCTCAGTCATCTTAGTAAACTCCCAACTGATTCCAGTGAGCTAAACAAATAGCATTTATATATTTGCTATGATATGGATATCATTGAGAAGCTGACTCCAAGGAAAGAAAGATCATTATTTTTACAAATTTAACAATATATATTTCTGTGGTCAGTATCTCTATGTATGTGATATGTTCATATGTGTGCGTGTGTTTAGTCACTCAGTCATCTCTGACTCTTTGCAACCCCCATGGACTGCAGCCCTCCAGGCTCCTCTGTCCATGGGGATTCTCCAGGCGAGAATCCTGGAGTGGGTTGCCATGCCCTCCTCCAGGGGATCGTCCCAACCCAGGGATTTAACCCAGGTCTCCCGCATTGCAGGCCTGCAGGAGACCTGAGCTACCAAGGAAGCCCATATTCATGCCTATGATATATGATATCCATGATATATGACATGTGATATATACTATATATATAGTTTCTATTTAAAAGTAAAGTTGGTAGTGGAATAGGTCTTCAAGTAGACAGTATACATTATAAATAACAACAGTGAAGTTAATAATTACCTACTGACACATATACAAAAAGTACAATCAGACCCATGATTTTTAGATGTGAGGTATTTACAGGGTTTTGTAATTACTTATGCTTCTGAATTTTATTCGTGGTGGTACTGTTGATAATAAAGTAAGTATTATGCTGTTAAGACCTTAAGTATGTCATCCGATTTAAACCTTACAGCAACATAGTAAATTTTTCATCCTCAGTCGAAGACTCAGACTCGAAGCTGTTGCCTATACTGTCTAACTTTGCAGAACCTGCTGTGATAGAATCTGGGATGGAACCAAGACCAACCTGACTACAGCATTCCTGCTCTTCGTGACTGCTCCTCCATTCACCAGTACTTTTACATCTTTCATGATAACTGTGTCCCTACTTTTGCTGCTTTTTCCTCTCGGCCACCATTAACAGCTCTATTTCTTGATATATAAATTCAGTATGTTCTCAGTGTATGTCTGATGTCTAACTGCTTACATCTATACAGCAAATGAATATTCAGTTTTATAGTGATCATTTATCTTTTTGAATGGGCATCCCGGGTGGCGCTAGTGGTAAAGGATCCATCTGCCAGTGCAGGAAATTCAAGAGATGTGGGTTTGATCCCTGGGTCAGGAAGATCCCCTGGAGTAGGAAATGGCAAACCAATCCAATATTCTCATCAGGGATAATCCTATGGACAGAGAAGCCTGGCTGGTTGCAGTCCATGAGGCCTCAAAGAATTGGACACAGCTAAGCACACATGTACACGCACACACACACCCCTTTTCTTACATATCCCTCCCAATAGAAAATAGTGTAATAAGCCTCCCTCTAATGCTGGGAGAGCAGCTGCACTCTAGATCCTCAGAGTTGGATGTCCTGATGTTCAACACCATCCGGAGACAATGCATTTGTAACATCTCATAAGGCTGCTGGAGTGTCAAAGTTGAATCTTAGGAATCCATCGGGAGAGGTTTTAGAGGAAATCAGGATGTTTAGTAACAGAAGGCAATGGCAACCCACTTCAGTACTCTTGCCTGGAAAATCCCACAGACGGAGGAGCCTGGTAGGCTACAGTCCATGGGGTCGTGAAGAGTCTGACATGACTGAGCGATTCACTTTCACTTTTCACTTTCATGCGTTGGAGGAGGAAATGGCAACCCACTCCAATATTCTTGCCTGGAGAATCCCAGGGACAGAGGAGCCTGGTGGGCTGCCGTCTATGGGGTCACACACAGTCGGACATGACTGAAGCGACTTAGCAGCAGCAGTAACAGAAGACAGAACCTTTAGCAGTAGCACATGATTTTTCAAAGATTAAATGGTGGTTTTAAAATGAATGCTGTCAAATGTCATAGGCCCCACAAGTAGGGCAAACCCTACTCATAAAGCATCTCTTTCCACTAGATGTAAAAATAGCCTCTACAACACCCAAGACAGATGGTTCTTCACCTCTGCCTGAGCACTTTTGGAAATAGAGAACTCTGGTCTATCTTGTATCAAATGAATCGCTTCCTGTTGCTGCTGGCACTAAGTTTTTCAGGCCTAGAAATCTGAATTCATCAGCTACTGGGGAGCTTCAGATAATAGAACCATACGCCTGCTATTCTGGGCACCATCCTTCATTATCAAGGTATCTGGAAACTAAATGAATAATCAGAAGGATGCTTTCTAAACTTAGAATAATAGAAAATAAAATTATATAGTATTATGAAATTTTCCCCTCAAGTCATGGAAAAAGCCTCATGAATTATTCCTGTCCAACCACAGAGAGAACATTTCTAATAAGTGGAATGTACAAGGTCTCTCTCTCTCTCTTTCCGGAAAAATGCTGCATAAATTCAATCTAATTTCTCAGATAACCTGTTTTTATCAGCCACAAATCCATCACCTCATGCTAGAATTTTTGTTGTTGTTGTTCAGCTGCTAAGTTGTGTCTGACCCTTTGTAACCCCATGGACTACAGCACATTGGGCTTCCCTGTCCTTGACTGTGTCCTGGAGTTGCTCAAATTCATGTCCATTGAGTCCAGGATGCTATCTAACCATCTCATCCTCTGCCACCCTCTTCTCCTTTTGCCTTCAATCTTTCCCAGCCTCAGGGTCCTGCCCAATGAGTTGGCTCTTCATATCAGGTAGCCAAAGTACTAGAGCTTTAGCATCAGTCCTTCCAATGATTATTCTGGATTGATTTCCTTTAGGATTGACTGGTTTGATCTCCTTGCTGTCCAGGGGACTCTCAAAAGTCTTATCCAGTACCCAGTTTGAAAGCATCAATTTTTTTATGGTCCAATTCTCACATCTGTACATGGCTACTAGAAAAACCATAGCTTTGACTATATGGACCTTTGTTGACAAAGTGATGTCTTTGCTTTTTAATATGCTGTATAGGTTTGTCATAGCTTTCCTTCCAAGGAGAAAGTGTCCTTTAATTTTATGGCTGCAGTCACTGTCTGCAGTAATTTTGGAGCCAAGAAAATAAGACTTGCCACTGTTTCCACTTTTTCCCCTACTATTTGCCATGAAGTGATGGGACCAGATGCCATGACCTTAGTTTTTGAATGTTAAGTTTTAGACCAACTTTTTCACTTTCCTCTTTCACCCTCATTAAGAGGCTCTTTAGTTTCTCTTTACTTTCTGCCATTAGAGTGGTATCTGCATATATGAGGTTGTTGATATTTCTCTTGACAATCTTGATTCCAGCTTGTGATTCATCCAGCCTCAGCATTTTACATGATACCCTCTGTATATAGATTAAATAAGCAGGGTGACAGTATATAGCCACCTTGTCCTTCTTTACCAATTTTGAACCAGTCCCTTGCTCCATGTCTGGATCCATGTTGCTGTTTGACCTTCAAACAGGTTTCTCAGGAGACAGGTAAGGTGGTCTGATATTCCCATCTCTTTAAGAATTTTCCACAGTTTGTTGTGATCCATACAGTCAGAGGCTTTTGTGTAGTCAACGAAGCAGACGTTTTTCTGGAATTCTCTTGCTTTTTCTATGATCCAACAGATGTTGGCAATTTGACCTCTGGTTCCTCTAAGTTTTCTAAATACAGCTTGTTAATCTGAAAGCTCTTGGTTCATGTACTGCTGAAGCCTAGCTTGCAGGTTTTTGAGCTTTACCTTACTAACATGCAAAATGAGGACAATTGTGCACTAGTTTGAACATTCTTTGGCATTTCCCTTCTTTGGGATTGGAATGACAATTGACCTTTTTCCAGTCCTGTGATCCTTGCTGAGTTTTTAAATTTGCCAGAATTTTGCTAAGGTGATAAAGAACATGCTGGTGAGGAAGCATAGCAGCATGTTGAATATCTGGTAGTGGCCATCTTTTGTACTAGTAGTAGGAGATGCTCCCTAGTACCAAGGGTCCACCCATGATGGGATCTAGAATATCAGAAGCTAGGGGCAGCACTTAACTTCAGAAACAGGGTGGACAGAATTACCTTAAATGGAAGCAAGGTTAAATGGGCAGTACCTGGAATGGCAATTGGGGGGATAGGAGTGGGGTGCTGATGACCTTTAGAAACTTATTGCGGTGGCTCATAGAACATGATTCTAAAGACAAGAAAGATGAACCAGCAATGAGAACTGCCTAATACATAAAAAGAAGAGATAAAGAATGAATGAGCAGAAGTCTGAGATCAGGTGCCCTCATGAATAGTCTCCATCCTTCACTCAGTTCCCAGATTTATACCAGTTCTAAGACCAAGAACTCATCAAGCAAAGGGGAGGCAAGATCTTTGTGAGGAAGGGCCCTGAAATACTGCAGCCTGTATATAGAAGTGCTTTCTCCTTTTTTTCATAAAGGGATCTTTGGTCATTAACTCAAGGAACTGTGCAAAGGACAAAGAGCCTGAGCTTGGCTTGTGAATGGTGTGGTGACAGGGTAGAGGCAGAAAATGGACTGCTGTTGCACCATAGGCCTTACTTAGAATAAATAACCCCAAGTGACCAAAATGGAGGGATATCCTCCCAAAGAGCAGATCTTTGAGCTGTACTTCTGTTCATTTTCTTTGAGTGGCATGAAAAGTTGCCTTAGGTTACAGTCTCATGGGCAGTGGCGAATGACTTAGCTTGCTGGTCAGGGCCATTGAGAGGAGCAAGATTCCAAGACCAGAAAAAGGCAGTTCAAAGTAATAAGCAAGTAGCTGGCTGTATGGGTAAAAGCAAAAAGTATTATGATCTCTGTACCACATATTACTGTTCAGAAGACATCTACTGAAAAAGAGGCATGGAATAATTAGGCCACAGAAGGATTTGACCAGTAAGTTTCAGCCAGCCTCTCTCCTTGCCCTATTCAGTGCTTAAACAATGGGAACATGAATAGGGTAAGCAAAGGAAGAAAGATGGAAGCTATATAAGGACCTAAAAGCACAGGGATCTTCTTACAGAAGCTGATCTAGCTACCACTGCTGACAACAACCTGTCAGTAACAGAACTCAGTATTGAATTCCCCACATGGTACCAACCGAAAACTGATGACAAGCTAATTACACTAGGCCCTTTATATCCTAGAAAGGGGACTATTCCATCATGACTTTAACTGACCTGTATCTGCATGAGTTTGTCTTCCTGACTAGAGTAACACTACCAGAACCCTCCAAGGACTCACAGAGCATATGAGAGATTGACATAGGGTCTATCATAATATTGTCTTAAATTGAGGAACTCATTTTATGGCGAAGGAAGCATGGTTTAGACACATGACTGTGAGATCCACTGGTCCTAAACATTCCATGACATTCAGAAGCTGCCTTTCTGATAAAGTGATCGAATGGTCTCCTGACAGCTTACCTGAAGTGACATCCTTCAAGGATAAGGAGGAAGTCTTCAAGATATGGCATATACATTAAATCAATGATCATTATATGGTACCATGCTGCTGCTAAGTCACTTCAGTCGTGTCCAACTCTATGCGACCCCATAGATGGCAGCCCACCAGGCTCCCCAATCCCTGGGATTCTCCAGGCAAGAACACTGGAGTAGGTTGCCATTTCCTTCTCCAATGCATGTAAGTGAAAAGTGAAAGTGAAATCACTCAGTCGTGTCTGACTCTTAGCAACCTCATGAACTGCAGCCTACCAGGCTCCTCCATCCATGGGATTTTCCAGACAACAGTACTGGAGTGGGGTGCCATCGCCTTCTCCGATATGGTACCATATCCCTTCCCCCGCAAATAGAATATATGGGTTCATGAAACAGAGTAGAAGTAGAAGTGGTCTGCTTACCATTCACCTACTGACTACTTTGGAAATTTTGTTCCCTGTCTTTTTAACTTTAGACTCTGTAGGTCTAGAGTTTCTGATTCCAAGGGAAGGGATGTGTTTACTGAACTTTTATGCTATAGCTACCATCTTAACACTTTGCATTTCTTGTGCCAGTAAACCAGTATTGAAAAATATATATATATTATCTCTGGCAGGTGTAATTGATGCTGGTCATCATGAGGAAGTAGGATTAATGTTACAAATCAGGATGGGAAGGAATATATTTGACACTCAGGTCATTCATTGGAGAACATTTGTTGTTATGCCCAAGCCCAGTTGTAATCTTGAGAAGATAATCAGAACTTAGATCCCTTTGGGTCTATGCTGCCAGGCAAATCACCTAGACCAAGAGGAGAGGAAGATCTATTACTAATCCTAGACTTAGGACCAATGGTGCCGTGAGAACTGTAGTTTTCTTCTATCTCTTCTTGTAAGTTTCCCCAGAAATTGTGATTAACCAGAAAATCTTGAGAAACTGTGCCCAAATTGAGAAAATTGAATTAAGAAGCAAGTGGTGGATCTGAGTGTTTCAAATGGGACAACAGTAAATACTGTTGGTGACTCACTCTTCTTTTTTAGCCACTGCTCCCATCTCACACATGATATCCTGTGATAGCTGCTGTGAGTGTTGGCTAATGACAGCTCACACCTGTCCCTTCAGAGAACAGTGGTCAAACAGAGGCTACTGTGTCCTGGACCTATCTATGCCCCACATGGGAAAGGATGAAGTTTTGCCAATGATTGACATTACTGATTTACTGAGTTAGTTTTCTTAATTTATGCAAGTCAAGTAGAGGCCTGCCTTTGAAATGTCATTGGTTAGGACTGTTGTTCCAAATACCTGCAAGAGCCCCCTAGCTTGTTGACCTTCCTGTAGTCCATTCACCTCCAGTTCATCTTGTAAACTATGTCAGATGCATCTCTCTAAACCCTGTGTTCATCATGTCAGCCTGCCCTTCAAGAATCTATAATCGTCCTTCAATGTCTACCACATCACAGCTGCTTATCATTACAGGTAAATTTAACAAATATTAGTTGAATATTATGCACTGAAGACACAAAAATGAATATGAAATGGTACTTATCTTCACATTGTCTCAGTCTTCAGGGGAATAATGGACTGCTTGTGTCTTAGAGGAGGACCAAGCTTTGCCAATATTGGTATCCCCCCAGCTCATAGAAGACAGTGTTACCTGAGAAGGTTGGGGATAATCTAAAGAGGGAGATGAAAATTGACCCTCACCTTAATGTGAGAATAAGAGTTTTTTCTTATGTAGACTGTGGTGTTGAGAAGTGCTTTCTTTTCCTTTTAAAAATTTTACTTATGTATTTGGCTGTGCTGGGTCTTAGTTGCAGCTTGTGGGATCTAGCTCCCTGAGCAGGGACTGAACCTGGGTACCCTGCAGTGGGAGCGCGGAGTCTTAGTCTCTGGACCACCTGGAAAATCCTGAGAAGTGCTTTCAATGAAGAGATTCCAGTGTGAGCCTGAGTGCAGAGGAAAGGAAATGCAGTGAGTTCTCGAGTGATTGGAGCAGTGGCTCTCACTCCACTGCAGACACACTGAATGGCTGCATAACGATCATTTGTGAGGTATGACGTAATTTGTTTACTGATAAATTAGCATGCTGAGGTTTGTGACTGACTCATTTATTAAAATAAACCAAGAAAGAATTCAAAGCTCTCCCTGAAGTAATGTTAGTACTTTATTTTATTCTGATACCTTTTGTGTAGTAAAGATTTAGGTCTTTCCAGAAGAGAGGTCTGGTCTTTGTTCCTGACTCCTGGGAGTAATCTCTCTCTTCTTATGTCACTCTATTCCTGATTGGTAGGAGTGTCTTTGTTACTCATGATGGAATTCTCAGACCACACCTGACAGATTTATGCTAACAAGAAGATTCCTAGTAAACCTGTTTGATCAGGTGATATCTGTCCAACTTTTGGGGGCATTGAGGGCGGTCGAAGACAGAGTTTAACTATTTGGGTAATCAGTCAAACAATCATATTTACGTTATGAAGCCCAGTAACAACTCTGGGTACGAAGCTTGCATGAGCTTTTTAGGTTGGCAGTACACTCTGTATTATTGCACATCAGTGCCAAGGGAGGCAGCACATCCTGAGGACAAGGAAAGCTTTGCGTTCAGGATCCTCCCCCTGTGCCTCTTCCTTTGGCTGATTCTAACTTGTACCCCCCTGATAATAAGGCTATCTGTGAGTATAACAGGAGCCAGTGAGTTCTGTGAGTCTTTCCAGTGAATTAACAAGCTTGAGTTTTGGGAAACCTGAGGTCCTAAATGAGGAGTGTGTGGAATCTTCCCTGTGACTTTATAGTTAGACCCTAACTAGCACTCGGTCTCAAAATGCCTGGGTGGACTTGGACTCTGGAGAACTGTACTTTAATCTCATGGTTTGGCTCACTCTGGGTGCTTTCTTGTTTGGAACAGAAGACGATAAAGTCAGTGTGCCAACTGATAATTATACATAACCTTGGGTCACACATGAGCATGCCACCCATCCTGTGTGTCCTGCCCAAGGAGGATGTGTGTGGGTAGATGTGGTTACCAAAGTGGGTATTGTCTAAACCAGCAATTCTTATTTTATATAATAGTACTTGAAATGGACAATCACATAGTCTGGTAAAAATCTATAATCTAGAAAAATCCTGATCATTTACTGCAAATAACACGGTATTTGAAATCAGAGACCAACCTTCTTGCTATGTGGGCTTTAGCTTCTTATTTAGTAACTGACTTTATTTCGTGATATATAAATGAAGGTAAAGTAAGGCATAATTAGAGAATTATGCAGTTTAGATAGAAAATTCACAGCATATGAAAGTGTTTTATAAAGCCTAAAATGTTGATGATGGTAGTAAATAAGAAGGGTTTTGTTCCTTTTCTTCCATCAAATAGTCATATGACAACAATTTCACTTTCTTCATGTTTAGTTTCCTTATCTGTAAAATAAGATCACTTCCACTTTTCTGAGTTCTTCTTAGAGGAAGATATTATAATTTTTCTTTTAGGTATCAAGATTCTGATGTATTTTCTCTTTTTTTTTAAAGTAACTTCCTTCTGAAGCCCAATATTTCTGATAGAGAGAGGAGCAGTCGTAATGAACAATTGATCATTAGATTTATAACTCTCTATTTGCCAAGACAAGCATCATAATCTGGGCCAAAAACATGCTCCATAGTGAGAGATATATGTTGCCTAAGGGAATGAAAAGTAATATCAAAATTTGCCAAGCAAGAACTTTCTAATTAACTATTAGAGGAGATATTAATTAACAACTCATATTCATATAATAATGATATAATTTTACACATCATTGGTTGTATTTTAAAGAAATGTAAGAAATGGAATTGATATGATTTCATAGTTTCCTTAATTTCTTGTTTCCTTCTTCATGGGAGCCAAATACTTCCTTGTTTCCTTAATTTCTTTATGGGAGCCAAATTTTTGTGTTTTCAGGGAAAAGCAGGTTGTGGGGAAGAGACTCTGCAATTCATGATTAATGATTCTGGAAACAAGATAAATTGATTCTTCCACTTAGCAACTCTTATACTTATTATAGTTGGATACTGTTTTGAGATAAAATATCTCTCCTTTTATTCTCACCTTTTCTTTCTCCTATTTTAAACAGGTGAGACACTGTTTATTGCAGTGAGTTTGTAGCAGAGTGGAAAGCAGCAAAAATAGCTTTCTGCAAAACAATTCCTGGCTTTTGTTTCACAAACCTAAAGCCCAGGAGGAAATGAGAGTTATAGGTAGAGACAGATGTCTTTAAGAAACTTAAAAGAGAAAGAATTATTTGAAATTAGAAAGAGATCCTGCATGCTGAGAGGATTAAGAGGACAAGAGAGGTATATTGGCCTATCCTGGCCAGGGCCTAGGGTGTGAACGGGCACTCTGACTGCCTGGTAGGCAGCAAGGCCCAGGGGGGAATAGCTGGACGTGATCAGAGGTCTCAAGTCTCTACCAAGATTCCTGTTCTGCAAACTTGGCACAGAAACAGCAGAAGCTGAAACTGAATGACACATGTAGGCAGGGAAACTGTAAGAACAGGTACAAGATTAGAAGGCTCTCCTACAAAAACCCCCAGTATGGTATCAGTGAATATGATCCTGCAAGTTTGATATAACTGCAATGAGGCCCCAAGGTTATCTCTACTGGAGACTAAGTATACCACCAGACCAGCAGGTACTGAATTTGAAATATTTTTAAATATCCAGAAAGACAAGAGAGGCGTTATTTCTAGTATGCCTGAGTCTATACTCAATATGATGAATAAAAGTGCCCAATTCTAAACATTTCAGAAGTAATCAATATATTTAAATCCTCAAATATTTGTCCAAATCAAGCCCTTGGGGAAAAAACTGATTAATTTCAAATTTTCCTGTTCCCCCTCCACCAACATCACCTATAGTCTGCCATATTAAGAAACAGTAAAATTAACAAAATCTGGGCAGCAATAGGAAGAAGGTGAGGAAGCCAAAGACCTAGAGAATGAATAATCTAGATGCCCCTTGAGTAAATTAAAATTAATTGGTGGCTTAAATGTTGAAGCAAAGGGTACTTTTTAGTAGAAATTGGTTTTATGATTTTTCCATATGCAAATATGCATTGATACATATTTTATCATTCACTTAATAAAAATATCATCTTTCCCTGTCTTTTCTTCAGTGTTTTTATAGGTATATGCCTACAAACTTTATCCCAGAAAACATCAAGGCACTCACAGCCACTCTGCCAGTCCTATGACCTAGAAAGAATATTTTTTTAGCTTTAAGTTTCAAAGAGAGAGAGATTAAAATAGAAAGTGAATTTCAAAACTGGTATGAATACTAATATGAGATGACCTCTCTTTTTTCCTCTCTAGACTATAATGCCTCATTTTAAAATATATTCTCTCTTTTTTAGTCCTTTATTGTTTATCAACTCCTAGCTAACTGACACACACTATACTGTACTTCAAGAATACAAATCTAGGAAAACCAGGATGCCTGTCTTCAAAGAATTCAAGTCTCAGGAGTAGGCAAAACTATGAACATAACTAACTGTATAGACCTAGAGCAATCTGGAAATTAACATAATATTAGGAATATGTTCAAAGTGATCCCAGGAAAGGGCATGTTTGCTTCTTTCCAGAAGAATGAGTGAGTGGCAAGAAGGCATCAGGAAGAGATTCATATAATGGTTGTCTGGGCTGGTCCGTGAGGAAAGGGATGTAGAAGTCAGTTGCATTTTAGGATAAGAGTATTCCAGGCATAAAAACTTGCATAGCAAAAAGGCAGGGATACAAGTGTGAAGATGCACATAGTTTGGGGGATGTTGATGAAATAGGACATATATGTGACCCAGAGAAAGCAGCTAAGGTAAAACATACGAATGAGCTAATACAAGGCTGGAAAGATGAATCTGGATGTAAAACTACTTGAAGTTTCATTTCTAAGATTTGTTTTTCACTGTATGTTTCTATATATTAGAGAAGTTGATCAATTTTAGGTAAAAATGCATCATTTAAAATTATTTAGGCCAATTTTTCTTACTTGGACTACTTTCTCTTTGGGCATTTTAAGAATTCTGGCAAGGCAGGTACAAAATTTTCCTTAGACCATCTTTTGTTGATTTGGAAAAGTATCACCCTTTTGAAGCCTTTTCTCTGGGTTTTTTTTTTGTTTTTTGTTTTTTTTTTTGGTATGTGTGTGTGTTTTTAATTGAAGTATAGTGATTTACAATATTGTGTTCATTATTGTTATACAGCAAAGTGACTCCATTATACATATATGTCTATTCTTTTTCATGCTCTTTTCCATTACAGTTTTTCACAGGATACTGAATGTAGTTCCCTGTGTTGTAGAGTAGGACCTTGACTATCCATTCTATGGATACCAGTTTGCATCTGCTAACCCCAAACTCCCACTTCATCCCTCTGCCAACCCTTCCCTCTTAGATGGATTCATTTGTGTCATATTTTAGATTCCAGATATGTGATATCATGTAGGAATTGTATTTCTCTTTCTGACTTCATTTAGTGTGATCATCTCTAGTTATGCTGCAAATGGTAGAGGCTGAGTAGTATTCTGTTGTATTGATATATTAATATACGTACATCTTCTTTATCTATTCATCTGTTGATGGACATTTAGGTTTTTTTCCATGTCCTGGCTATTGTGAATAGTGCTGCTTTGAACATAAGGGTGCATGTATCTTTTTAAATTACAATTTTGTCTAGATATAAGCCTAAGAGCAGAGAAGCCAATGGCACCCCACTCCAGTACTCTTGCCTGGAAAAGCCCATGGATGCAGAAGCTTGGTGGGCTGCAGTCCATGGGGTCGCTCAGAGTCGGACACGACTGAGCGACTTTACTTTCATTCTTCACTTTCATGCATTGGAGAAGGAAATGGCAACCCACTCCAGTGTTCTTGCCTGGAGAATCCCAGGGACGGGGGAGCCTGGTGGGCTGCCGTCTACGGGGTCACACAGAGTTGGACACGACTGAAGCGATTTAGCAGCAGCAGCAGCAGCATGCCTAAGAGTGAGATTGCTGGATCATATGGCAATTCTATTTTTAGTTTTCTGAGGAATCTTCATACTGTTTTTCTTAGTGACTGTACCAACTTGTATCCCCCCCAACAGTGTAGGAGGGTTCTCTTTTCTCCACACCCTCTCCAGCATTTGCTATTTGTAGACTTTTAATGATGGACATTCTAACTGATGTGAGGTTGTACTTCATTATAGTTGTTTTTAATCTTTTTCTCATTAGTTATCTAATTTATACATAGTATCAATAGTGTATATATGTCAATCCCAATTCCCCAATTCATCCCACTCCCCTGTCTCTCCCCTTGGTGTCCATATACTTTGTTCTCCCTTTCTGTCTGCATTTCTGCTTTTCAAGTAAGATCATCTATATGATTTTTCTAGATTCCACATATATGCTTTAATATTACAGCATTTTTCTCTTTCTGACCTCCTTCACTTCGTATTACAGTCTCTAGACATATGCTCAGAGAAAATCATACTTCCGAAAGACCCTTGCAACACAATATTCATTGCAGCACTAGTCACAGTTGCCAGAACATGGAAGCAACCTTACTGTAGTTTTGATTTGCAATTCTTTAATAATTAGTGATATTGAGCATCTTTTTGAAGAAATGTCTTTATAAGTCTTCTGCCCATTTTTTCACTGGGTTGTTTTTTTATTATTATTCAGTTGTATGAACTGTTTGTATATTTTGGAAATTAAGCCCTTGTCAATCTCGTGAAAGTGATAGTCATTCAGTTGTGTCCAACTCTTTGTGACCTCATGGACTGTAGCCTGCCAGGCTCTTCTGTCCATGGAATTCTCCAGGCAAGAATACTTGAGTGGGTTGCCATTCCCTGACCCAGGGATTGAACCCAGGTCTCTTGAATTGTAGGCAGATTCTTTGCTATCTGAGCCACCAGGGAAGCCATGGTTCACAAATAAAAAGCTTGTAAGTTTAATTAGATCCCATTTTTTTATTTTTGTTTTTATTTACGTTTCCTTGGAAGACTGAAGAAGCCTGGTCACTGTTAAAAATGACCACCATTTATTAAATCTTATCAATTTTGTTTTTATATGGCATTTCTGTTTCCATTCTTACCAAATACATGTATCCCTTCTCTATAATTAAGGCCATCTATACTTCAAATATTGTGGCTGAAATAGCTTTGGAAAGAAATTCCTGATATGGGATTTTCTTGTTTTTCATTCTGTGCTACTCTGACTGTTAAAAAAGAAGTACAGTTATATGTCTGCCTGCCTTATGTAAGACAATTGCTTATACACACACACACATGCGTCAGTTCCACACCATATTTTTGTATTTTTCATTCCATTGAACTCGTAGTCATTCTGTTTTTAACACTGAGTTGTAACCTCTGTAAAGACAAGAGCCTGACTTTACATGTGAGTTGGCTCCAGGGTGTCTAGAATAGTTAAGTCAGGTAAGGTTTCCAAAATATGTATGCTGATTGATTATTTGATCCTTACCCATTTTTCCTATCTTTCTGTTTGTTTGTTTTAACAAATGACTGCCAGGAAAGATGAGTAGATTTAATATGGGTACAGATTTGTTCAGACAGTTTAGGTATTTCTATTCAGTTCAATCGTTCAGTCATGTCCGGCTCTTTGCAACCCCATGAATTGCAGCACACCAGGCCTCCCTGTCCATTACCAACTACCAGAGTCCACCCAAACCCATGTCCACTGTCTCAGTGATGCCATACAACCATCTCATCCTCTGTCGATCCCTTCTCCTCCTGCCCTCAATCTTTCCCAGCATCAGTCTTTTCCAATGAGTCAGCTCTCCGCATCAGCTGGCCAAAGTATTGGAGTTTCAGCTTCAACATCAGTCCCTCCAATGAACACCCAGGACTGATCTCCTTTAGGATAGACTGGTTGGATCTCCTTGCAGTCCAAGGGACTCTCAAGACTCTTCTCCAACACCGTAGTTTAAAAGCATCAGTTATTCAGTGCTCAGCTTTCTTTATAGTCCAACTCTCACATCCATACATGACTACTGGAAAAACCATAGCCTTGACTAGATGGATCTTTGTTGGCAAAGTAATGTCTCTGCTTTTTAATATGCTATCTAGGTTGGTCATAACTTTCCTTCCAAGGAGCAAGCATCTTTTAGCTGTTTACTTTTTATTGTTTTTGTTATTCCCTACCTGAGAGTAAATAGTTAAAAATAAGAGTCTGAGAAATATGTGCAAATAATGGTGTAAAAATGTTTATAGGTGAAATTCTGAGTTCTATTCCTCTGTCTGGAAAAAATCATATAGCCTTTATTTATTTATGCGCACACTAACTTAAAGTTCACATAAAGGAAATGATCTAGGCTTTACACATTTTCACTGGGACTTGAAAACCCAGAGAAATTCTCCATAACGCTTAGCAGATTTGCTGTGCCTGGCCTGGTTTGGAATGTTATTAAGTGCTTGACTCTTTCTGAGTGCTCTGCAATAATTTATAAATCACTTTTCACAAAATCCTAAGGGAAAGGGAATACGTACTATGGCTATTTTTTAAAATTTCCAAATACAAAGGAAGAAGGAAGGTTGGAGAAAAAACAAAACTTATGGGGATGCCTCCAACCATCCCTCATTTTTTTTTCCTCTGGCTTTCCATGTCCCACTTAGTTTGTGACTTTTAGAAATGTTGGTGCATATTGACCCACACATGGAGAAGGAAAAATCACCATCACACAGAGTAGCACTGGTGTTTAAGGGGGCACACCCATCCATCCTAGCCTTCTTTGTCATCTCTGCTAAGTCAGGGATCCCCAACTTCCAGGATCTAATGCCTGAAGTTCTGAGATGGAGCTGATATAATAATAAGAGAAATAAAGAGCCCAATAAATGCAATGCACTTGAGTCATCCCCAAACCATTCTACCTCTTCCCCCAGTCATTGGAAAAATTGTCTTCCAGGAAACCTGTCTCTGGTGCCAAAAGGGTTGGGGAACCACAGCTCTAAACTACAGTCACTTAGAGACCTGGATTCCAGAACTGTGGAGTCTCTGATCCAGCCTCTGCATTTGCCAGCCTCCAACCTCTTTTTATCGTCTGCAAAAATAGGACTCTTTCCTAAGTGACCCTCCTTTGGCTTCTGGCTGAAGCTATTCCTCCTGTATTGAATGCCTCCTCACACCAGCTCTGCAGAGGGCCTGGAGCGCTGAGGAGCTTCACCTTCCCCCATGGCTCCCCTCCTCTGCTCCGCATTTCCATGTTGATCCCCCTCCTCTGGTAGCTGACTTCCTGGACTGCTCCCTCCTGCTGAACTGGCTGTACTCTCCAATTTCTCTGCTCCTTCTGCTCCCTTTCTTTTGGAAGCTGGCCTTCTAGAAAGCTCACGTAGGACTTTAATTCTCACATGTCTATCACACCACTCCTTGCTTGGGAGGGTCTCATGGCCTTTCTACAAACATGTAAAATAGTAAAGCCCTTCATGGCCCCTGTACCTCATTCACACCCTTTCCTTTATCTGAAGTTATCCCTCCACCCAAACTCACAGTTTACTTATGGACCTGCCGTCTTCCCTTCCATTTTAGAATCAAAATAATCATGGGTTTGTTAAGTACCTGATTTTCTTTAATAAAGAGAAAAGTCATTTCTTGCTAACTAATCCCAGTGAGAATTTTGCTGGGGTGGGAGTGAGGGCTCTTAGAAAACTAGTGAGCAGAGTGGTAATAAAGAAGAACCACTTCCTATATTCCACATCAGGGATTTATACAGGAAACAAGCATCACCTCTGTTTTCCTTTCCTCCCTTATAGACACTCGCTTTCAGGCTATGAAAACATCTGCTTTGATACTTGAGTTCAGGTCTAGATTAAGGAATGAATCACAACAGACACTGCAGTTTTCTACGACTTTGTGGTAGTGCGACTAGGCATGACTGGGTCACGTCATTTGGCTTCGATTTTATTAATCAGTGAACAGCCTCAGCCAGTAGCACAAAGTGCAGTTCAGATTAGCACTTTGTCCTGATCTTTTCCTACTTATTAAATTATGTCTTTATTGAATCACCTGTAACTTTGAAATGTTTTCATGCATATGCATTCATTCAACAACATATTGTCAAGTATTGTGGAATATTAAATTTATGGCCTTAATTTTTCACATCATTATAGTATATAATGCATCTTCATCCTTTTAATGGCCTAATGATGAAAAAGAGTTTTATTCTTCCTGACTTTTGACTTGGTCATACTTCTTGCTTTGGACAGTGGAAATGAGTGCTCATAAATTTAAGTAGGGCCTTGCCTGTATTTCTGCCACTTCCAAGAAAGGAATAACCACTGTTGTTTCATTCAGTGGGTTTCAGAATGTGGTACATGGGGTGTGTGTGTATGTCTGTGTGTGTACACACATGCATGAAATATATATGTATATGTGTGAATATTATTCTCCCCAAAGAAAGATGGTCACTTTGCCATTTATAAGAAGATGGATGGAGTGAATGTATCTTTTATTCTTTTTTTTAATTTTTATTTTATATGGTAGTAAACAATGTTGTTAGCATCAGGTGTATAGCAAAGTGATTCAGCAATGCATATGCATGTATCTATTCTTTTTCAAGATTTTTTTCCCACTAGGTTATTATAGATATTAAGCAGAGTTCCTACTGTGCTCTAGGTCCTTGTTGGTTATCTATTTTAAATATAGCACTGTGTACATGTCAATCCCAAACTCCCAATCTATTGCTTCCCCCAGTAACCATAACTTCATTTTCTAAGATTGTAAATTTGTTTCTCTTTCATAAATAAGCTCATTTGTGTCTTTTTTTAGGTTTAGCATGTAAGTGATTTCATATCTGTCTTTCTCTGACTCACTTCACTTAGTATGATAATCTCCAGGTCCATCCATGTTGTTGCAAATGCCATTATTTTGTCCTTTTTAATAGTTGAGTAGTATACTAATGTGTATATGCAGGATTTCTTCCTTATCCATTCATCTGTCAGTTGATGTTTAGGTTGCTTCCATATGTGGCTATGTTACATAGCACTGTGATAAACAACTGGCTGAATGTATCATTTTGAATCAAGTTTTTCTCTGGATATATGCCCGAGAATGGGATTGCTGAACATCTGCTGGATCATGGAAAAAGCAAGAGAGTTCCAGAAAAACATCTACTTCTGCTTTATTGACTATGTCAAAGCCTTTGACTGTGTGGATCACAATAAACCGTGGAAAATTCTGAAAGAGATGGGAATACCAGACCACCTGACCTGCCTCTTGAGAAACCTATATGCAGGTCAGGAAGCAACAGTTAGAACTGGACATGGAACAACAGACTGGTTCCAAATAGGAAAAGGAGTACATCAAGGCTGTGTATTGTTACCCTGCTTATTTAACTTATATGCAGAGGACATCATGAGAAATGCTGGACTGGAAGAAGCACACGGTGGAATCAAGATTGCCGGAAGAAATATCAATAACCTCAGATACATAGATGACACCACCCTTATGGCAGAAAGTGAAGAGGAACTAAAAAGCCTCTTGATGAAAGTGAAAGAGGAGAGCAAAAAAGTTGGCTTAAAGCTCAACCTTCAGAAAACTAAGATCATGGCATCTGGTCCCATCACTTCATAGGAAATAGATGGGGAAACAGTGGAAACAGTGTCAGACTTTATTTTGGGGGGCTCCAAAATCATTGCAGATGGTGACTGCAGCCGTGAAATTAAAAGACACTTACTCCTTGGAAGAAAAGTTATGACCAACCTAGATAGCATATTAAAAAGCAGAGACATTACTTTGCCAACAAATGTCTCTCTAGTCAAGACTATAGTTTTTCCAGTGGTCATGTATGGATGTGAGAGTTGGGCTGTGAAGAAAGCTGAGCGCAGAAGAATTGATGCTTTTGAACTGTGGTGTTGGAGAAGACTCTTGAGAGTCGCTTGGACTGCAAGGAGATCCAACCAGTCCATTCTGAAGGAGATCAGCCCTGGGATTTCTTTGGAAGGAATGATGCTGAAGCTGAAACTCCAGTACTTTGGGCACTTCATGTGAAGAGTTGACTCATTGGAAAAGACTCTGATGCTGGGAGGGATTGGGGGCAGGAGGAGAAGGGGACAACAGAGGGTGAGATGGCTGGATGGTATCACTGACTTGATGGACATGAGTCTGAGTGAACTCCAGGAGTTGGTGATGGACAGGGAGGCCTGGTGTGCTGCAATTCATGGGGTCGCAAAGAGTTGGACACGACTGAGCGACTGAACTGAACTGAACTGATGGTAGCTCTATTCTTAGTTTCTTTTTCCCTTTTTTTTTTTTTTTTGCTATATTAAAATATAGCAAAAAAAATTTTATTTTTGTGATTAAAATAATTTATTGCAGTTGAGTTACAATGTTGTGTTAATTAATTCTCCATAGCAGAGTGATTCAGTTATACATATATATATATATACACACACATACATTCTTTTTTATATTCTTTTCCATTATGGTTTATCATAGGATAGTGAATATAATTTTTTGTGCTATATGGTAGGACCTTTTTGTTTATCCGTGCTCTATATAAAAGCTTACATCTGCTAATAACAAACTCCAACTCAGTCCCTGCATCAACTCCCTCACCTTTGGCAACCTCCAGTCTGTTCTGTATGTCCATGCTTCTGTTTCTGTTTCATAGATAGCTATATTGTGTCATCTTTTAGATTCCACATAAAAGTGATCTAATATGGTATTTGTCTTTCTCTTTCTGGCTTCAGTCAGTATGATAATCTCTACTTGTGCCCATGTTGCTGCAAATGGCATTATTGCATCTTTTTATGGCTCAGTAATATTCCATTAAATGTGGGGCTGAGTAGTATTCCATTGTCTAAATATTTACCATGTCTTTAATCTTTGTTTTTATTTTTAAAATTTTTATTAGAGTATAGTTTGTTTACAGTGTTGCCTTACTTTCAGATGTACAACAAAGTGGATCATTTATATATGTGTGTGTGTGTGTGTGTGTGTATAGTTGTATTTTGCTCAGTAGCTAAGTCGTGTCCTACTCTTTGCCACCCCATGGACTGCAGCATGCCAAGCTTCCCTATCCTTCACTATCTAATAGAGTTTGCTCAAATTTATGTCCATTGAGTCTGAAATGCTATCTAACCATCTCATCTTCTCCTTCTTTTTTCTCCTTTGGGCTTCAGTCTTTCCCATCAGATACTTTTCCAATGAGTCAGCTCTTTGCATTATGTGGCCAAAATATTGCAGCTTCAGTATCAGTCCTTCTGAAGAATATTCAGATTTGGTTTCCTTTAGGATTGTCTGATTTGATCTCCTTGCTGTCCAATGAAGGGACTTGTGTAACTCAATGAAGCTATGAGTTATGCCATGCAGGGCCATACAATTTGGATGGGTCATAGTGAAACGTTCTGACAAAATATCGTCCGCTGGTAGAAGGATGGCAAACCACCCTAGTATTCTTGCTGCAAGAACCCCATCAACTCTGTGTGTGTGTGTGTGTGTGTGTGTGTGTGTGTGTGTGTGTGTGTATCTCCACTTTTTTTTTAGATACTTTTCCCATATAGAGAAAAAGTAGGCCATATAGAGTATCGAATAGAGTTACCTAAGCTATACAGTAGGTCTTCATTAGTTATCTATTTTATATATAGTAGTGTATATATGTCAGTCCCCATCTCCCAGTTTATCTCTCCTCACCCATCCCTGCTGGTAACCATATGTTTTGTTTTTTTTTTTCTATATCTGTAGCTCTGTTCCTGTAGATAGTTCATTTGTACCCATTTTTAAAGATTCTACATATAACTGATATCATATGATATTTGTCTTTCTCTGTCTGACTTATTTCACTCAGTGTGACAATCTCTGAGTCTATCTATATTGCAGCAATTGGCATTATCTCATTCTTTTTAATAGCTCAGTAAGATTGGATTGTAGATATATATCACATCTGCTGGAGAAGATTCTTGAGAGTCCCTTGGACAGCAAAGAGACCAAACCAGTCAATCCTAAAGGAAATCAACCCTGAATATTCATTGGAAAGGCTAATGATGGAGCCAAAACTCCAATACTTTGGCCACCTGATGCAAAGAGCCAACTCATTGGAAAAGACCCTGATGCTGGGAGAGATTGAGGGCAGGAGAAGGAGGTGACAGAGGATGAGATGGTTGGATGGCATCACCGACTCAATGGACTTGAGTTTGAGCAAACTCCAGGAGACAGTGAAGGACAGGGAAGCCTGGCGTGCTGCAGTCTATGGGGTTGCAAATAGCTGGACATGACTGAGTGACTGAACTAGAACTATGTGTGTACCATGTCTTTATCCGTTTACCTGTCAGTGGATGCTCAGACTGCTTCCATGTCTTGGCTATTGTAAATAGTGCTGCAGTAAATATTGGGGTGCATGCATCTTTTCAAATTATGGTTTTCTATGGATCTATGCCCAGGAATGGAATTGATGGATCATATGGTAGTTCTGTTGTAGTTTTTTATGGAACTTAAATACTGTTCTGCACAGTGGATATAATTTTCATTACCACCAACAGTGTGGGAGGGTTTCCTTTTCTCCACACCCTCTCCAGCATATGTTGTTTGTAGATTTTTTGATGATGCCCACTCTGATCAATATGAGTGATACCCCACTGTAGTTTTGAGTTGTATCTCTCTAATAATTAGTGATGTTGAGTGTCTTTTTGTGTGCCTCTTGGTCATCTGTGTATCTTCTTTGGAGAAATGTCTATTTATATCTTCCCATCCACTTTTTAAATTGAGGTGCTTTTTTTTTTTATATTGAGGGGCGTGACCTGTTTTCATATTTTGAAGATTAATTCGTTGTCAGTTGCTTCATTTGTGAGTATTTTCTCTCATTCTGAGGGTGATCTTTTCATTTTGTTTATGATTTCCTTGGCTATGCAAAAGCTTTTAAGTTTCATTAGGTCCCATTTGTTTATTTTTATTTTCATTACAATAGGAAGTAGATTGAAAAAGATCTTGCTGTGATTTATGTCAAAGTGTATTTCTCTTTTCTTCTGAGAGTTTTATAGTCATACATTTAGGTCTTTAATTCATTTTGAGTTTATTTTTGTATATGCTGTTAGGAAGTATTCTCATTGCATTCATTTAAATATAGCTGTCCAGTTTTCCCAGCACCATTTACTAAAGAGACTATCTTTTCTCCGTTGCATAGTCTTGTCCCCTTTATCATAGATTAGGTGACCGTAGTGTATGGGTTTACCTCTAGACTCTCTATCCTGTTCCATTGATGTACATAATCTGTTTTTGTGCCAATACCATGCTGTTTTGATCACTGTGGCTTTATAGTATATTCTGAAGGCACAGAACCTGATTCCTTCAGCTCTGCTTTTCCTTTTCAAGATTGCCTTGGATATTCATGATCTCTTTTTGGTTCCATACAAATTGTAAAATTTTTTGTTCTGATTCTATGAAAAATACCATTGGTAATTTGATAGACATTGCATTGAATCTGTAGATTGCCTTGGGTAGTATACTCATTTTGATAATACTGATTCTTCCAATCCAAATCATGGTATGTCTTTCCATCTGCTTGTGTCATATTCAATTTCTTTAACCAGCATCTTATAGTTTTTTGACTATGGGTCTTTTGCTTCCTCAAGTTTATTCCTAGATATTTTATTCTTTTTGATGTGATGATAATGAGGGGTTTTTTTTCTTTAATTTCTCTTTCTGACCCTTTGTTGTTAGTGTAGAGAAGTGCAACAGATTTCTGTGTATTAATTTTGTATTCTTCAAATTTACCAAACTTACTGATGAGCTCTAGTGGTTTTCTGGTAGCATCAGGATTTTCCACGTAGTGTGTCATGTCATCTGTGAACAGTTACAGTTTTACTTCTTTTACAATTTGGATCCCTTTTACTTCTTCTCTGATTGCTATGGTAAGACTTCCAAAACTATGTTGAATAGAAATGGCAAGAGTGGACATCTTTGTCTTATTCTTGATCTTAGAGGAAATGCTTGCAGTTTTTCTCTATTGAGTATGATGTTAGCTGATGGTTTGTCATACATAACGTCTATTATGTTGAGGTATATTCCCTCCATGCCCATTTTAGGGAGAGTTTTTATCATAAGTGGGTGTTGAATTTTGTCAGAAGCTTTTTCTGCATCTACTGAGATAACCATATTTTTTATTCTTTAATTTGTTTATATGGTGTATCACACTGATTGATTTATGGGTACTGAAAAATCTTTGCATCCTGGGAAAATCCTATGTGATGATGGTATGTAATCCTTTTAATGCGCTATTGGATTTGACTTCCTAATGTTTTGTTGATGATTTTTGCAACTATGTTCATCAGTGATATTAGCTTGAAATTTTCTTTTTTGTGTAATAACTGTCTGATTTTGGTATTAAGATGATGATGGCTTCCTGCATAGGATGAGTCTGGGAATGTTGCTTCCTTTGCAATATTTTGTAGTAGTTTCTGAAGGCTAGGTGTTAACTATTCTCTAAGTATTTTAAAGAATTTACCTGTGAAGCCATCTGGGTCCTGGACTTTTGCTTGTTGGGAGTTTTTAAATCGCAGTTTCATTTTTAATACTCATGATTGGTCTGTTCATATTGTGTGTTTCTTCCTGGTTTAGTCTTGGAAGACTGTACCTTTCTAAGAATGTGTGTGTTTCTTCTAGGTTGTCCACTTTATTGGCATATAGTCACTTGTAGTAGTTTCTCACAATCCGTTTGTATGTCTGCAGTGTCATAATTTCTCCTTTTTCATGTCTAATTTTATTGATTTGAGCCCTCTCCTTATGTCTTGATGAGTTTGACTAAAAGTTTATCAAGTTTTTAATCTTCGCAAAGAACTAACTTCATTAATCTTTTCTATTTTCTTGTATCTATTTTATTTATTTCTGCTCTGATCCCTAATGATTTCTTTACTAACTTTGGAGGGTTTTGTTCATTTCTCTTGAGTTGCTTTAGGTGTAACTTTAGGTTGTTTATTTGAGATTTTTCTTTTTTCCTGAGGTAAAATTGTATTGCTCTAAACTTCCCTCTCAGAACTGATTTTGCTGTGTCCCATAGGTTTTGCATCATTATGCTTTCATTTTCATTTGTTTGTAGGTATTTTTAAATTTCTTCTTTGATTTCTTCAGTAATCCATTGGTTATTTGGTAGCATATTGCTTAACCTACACATAGTTGTGTTTTTTAGTTTCTCTTTTTTCTTTTAGTTTATTTTTATCTCATAGTGTTGGGTGGGAAAAGATGCTTGATGTGATTTCAATTTTCTTAAATTTATTAAGGCTAGCTTTGTGGCCCAGCATGTGATCTATTCTGGAAAATGTTCCCATGTGCACTTGAGAAGAATGTATATTCTGCTGCTTGGGAATGGAATGCTCTATACATATCAATTAAGTCCATACAGTCTAACATGTCACTTAGGGCGTGTGTCTCCTTAGTGATTTTCTGTCTGGATGATTTGTCCATTGACGAAAGTGATGTGTTAAATTCCCCAACTATTACTATTACTGTCAATTTCTCCTTTTATGGCTGTTAGGAGCACTTCAATATATATGGCAACTACTATGTTTGGTGCATAAATATTTATAATTATTATATCTTCTTGAATTGATCCTCTAATCATTATGCAGCATCCTTTGTATCTTCTAACCATCTGTATTTTAAAGTCTCTTTTTTTGATATGAATATTGTTACTCCATCTTCCTTTTGATTTCCACCTGCACTGAATACCTTTTCTCATCCCCTCACTTTCAGTCCGTATGTGTCCCTAGATCTGAGTGTGTATCTTGTAGATAGCATATATATATATCTTATTTTTTTTAATCTATTCAACCAGTCTGTGTCTTTTGGTTGGAGCATTTAATCTGCTTACATTTAAGGTAATTATCAAAATTTATGTTTTTGCCATTTTGTTAATTATTTTGGATTTGGTTTTGTAGGTCTGTTCTTTCCTTCCTCTTTTGTTCTCTTCTCTTGTGATTTGATGACTAACTTTAGTGTTGTGTTTGGATTCCTTTTTGTCTTTTGTGTGTGTATCCATTATAGATTTTTACTTTGTGGTTACCATGAGGGTTTGATATAGCAGTCTATATATAAAGAAGATAGTTATAAGTTCCTGGTCTTTTAATTTCAGATGCATTTCCAATATTCTGCCTTTGTATTCTCCTTATGATTGCTGGTTTTGATATGTTTGTGTGTGGAAAATTTCCTACCTTTATTCTACGTCTGCTTTTCCAAGTGAGCTTTTCCATTTGTAATTTTCTTGTTTCTAGTTATGCCCTTTTCTCTTCCTCCTAAAGAACTTCTTTGATCATTTGTTGAAAACTGGTCTGATGGTTGTGAATCCTCTTACCTTTTGCTTGGTTTGTAAAGCTTTTGATTTTTCTGCCAAATCTGAATTGTGATCCTTGTTAGATATTCTTGGTTGAAGATTCTTCCCTTTCATCACTTTAAATATATTGTACCAGTTCCTTCTGGCCTGCAGAGCTTCTGTTGAGAAATCAGCTAATAACCTTATGGGAATTCTCTTGGGTGTTTGTTGCTTTTCCCTTGCTGCTTTTAAGATTTTTTTCTTTGTCTTTAATTTTTGTCAGCTTGATTACTTTGTATCTCAGTGGGGTCCTTCTTGGGCTTATCCTGCCTGTGACTATCTGCACTTCCTGGACTTGGGTGACTCGTCCTTTCCCATGTTAAGGACATTTTCAGCTATTATATCTTCGAACATTTTCTCAGGGCCTTTCTCTCTCCTCCTTCTGGCACCCTAATAATGTTAATACTGGAGCATTTAATGTTGTCCCAGTAGTCTCTTTAGACTGTTTTTATTTTTTTCCATTCTTCTCTGTTTCATGGCAGTGATTTCCACCACTCTGTCTGCCACGTCACTTATCTGTTCTTTAACCTCAGTTATTCTGCTATTGATTCCTTTTAGTATATAGTTTATTTCGTTTGCCGTATTGTTAATCTCTGTTTGTTCTTAAGTTCTATCTCTTTGAGGAGATACTAGAAATGTTTAACAATTTGTGCCTCCCTTCTTTTTCTGACACCTTGGAGCATTCTTATTATCATTCCTCTGAATTCTTTTTCATGTAGATTGCTACTTCACTTAGTTCTTCTGGAGTTTTACCTTTTTCCTTCATCTGAGCCACTCCTCTGCCACCTCATTTGTCTAACTTTCTGTAATTTTGGTTTCCATTCCACAGGCTCGGGATAGTAGTTTTTTCTTCCTTTTGCTCTCTGCTCTCTGGTGAGTGAGGCTGTCTAAAAGGCTTATGCAGGCTTCCTGGTGGGAGGGACTTGTCCCTGCCCTCTGGGCTGTCAGAGCTGTGTCTTATCCCTCTGCTGGGCAGAATCATGTCAAGGGGTGTGCTTAGCAGGCAGGCATGTGCTCAGAAAGACTTTAACATGTTATTGACCAAGGGGATTTTGCAGAAACTAATGCCTGTGGTCAATGATATGTTCTGTAAGTGAATATTAAAATACTGAGGTCTGAGTAAATATCAACAACCTTTTTTACATTTACTGTATTTATTTGAAACTTTGTATGTGTCTTATTAAAGCATTCTAATATTTTGTTAGAGTGAGATAGGCAATATAGCAGGCACTTCTGTACAGGGAAACCCAACATCTATTACAACCATACCATGTTTGCTTTCCCGTGGACTCCATACCTTCTGGCAGCATTTCTTTTAGTCCTGTGGGTATTATTTCCTCTAGAATGAGTTTATTTATTTTACCTGATAGTCAACAGGTGGGTCTTTGTGGGGAGCTCTTTTAGAAATGCCACAATTAGGACCAGGTATGGGACTACCACTACATTGGCCAGAATGGTCAGTTACCCATTTTCTACCTTCAGTTCAGTTCAGTTCAGTCGCTCAGTTGTGTCCGACTCTTTGCGACCCCATGAATCGCAGCACGCCAGGCCTCCCTGTCCATCACCATTTCCCGGAGTTCACTCAGACTCAACGTCCATCGAGTCCGTGATGCCATCCAGCCATCTCATCCTCGGTCGTCCCCTTCTCCTCCTGCCCTCAATCCCTCCCAGCATCAGAGTCTTTTCCAATGAGTCAGTTCGTCGCATGAGGTGGCCAAAGTACTGGAGTTTCAGCTTTAGCATCATTCCTTCCAAAGAAATCCCAGGGTTGATCTCCTTCAGAATGGACTGGTTGGATCTCCTTGCAGTCCAAGGGACTCTCAAGAGTCTTCTCCAACACCACAGTTCAAAAGCATCAATTCTTTGGCACTCAGCCTTCTTCACAGTCCAACTCTCACATCCATACATGACCACAGGAAAAACCATAGCCTTGACTAGCCGTACCTTAATTGTTTGTAAATCATTTCATTCTGTGCATTAAGGCTACAATAAAATTTAAATGCATTGAATAAGCTGTGATTACCCAAATAGAAACTCGCTTTCTTATACCATTATCAAGTTTTCTGAAGGATGTTGAAGTTTGTCAGATATTGATCAGATTGATCAACTGCTTTCATGTATTTATTATAGTCTAATATACAAGTGGTCTTAGTTATTTAATGGCCAGTCCTCTTATCTTCCTTTCCTGTAGATGCTATGGCAGCATCATGAATAGTTATCACCATGCAGGCTAGTCACTTGTCTTTCCATATGAGAAGAACTTCTTCACCTTTCTGTAAGAATGTCATTTCTCTCCTTTTCGTCTTCAGATTTCTCCTTTAATTGGTTTGGTAGACAATGATTCTCTCTTATAGTCCCACAAACTCTGGTTTTATTTTTCAATGGTATTTCAGATATGGACAAACTGTTGTAATAATTGTCATGGTAAATATGATGCCATAAACCAAGATATGGTTGTAGGACTGATAATATTCTTTCTTACAGTTCCCTTCCTTTATCTGTGTAAATCTCAAAGTTGCATGTATATAATCACTTTTGCTAACATCCTGATCAAAATTCCATATTTCATAAGTTTCCAGAATTATAGGTTTTGAATCTCAGTCATCTTCTCCACTTTATCATTCCCTTACCAAGTGATAGCTCTTGTTAGGGGTATATAGGTCGATTGAAATTTTGGTAGGAAATAATCCAAAAGAGGTTTAACCTTTGAAATTATGTCTGCAGGAAGTGGATTCCAAGTTACTGTTAAAGTGAAGAAATGTCACTATTCGTTCAAACCTTCTTCTGGTCATAATCTTTGGAAAGATACTTGTTTCAAGTAAAGGGATCAGTTGAACAATATCCTTTCCAATATTACTTTCTTATTTGTGCCATCAAAATTAGTAATCCAAGAAACTTCTTCATGTCACTGTTGGTTGCATCAGTCCATTTTTAAAGCCTTATCATACTTTTTATATGGTTTTTCATTCTGTTGATGATATAAATTTGTTTGAGAAGCAACCAACTCGAAAAAGTTGTTACCAAAAATTAATTCTGTTATTTCACTAATACTTTGCGGGTTATTACATTCAATAGTTACACCTGACGCACTGTAAAATCTAATTTTTGTTGTCTTCAATCCACTCTTCTGTAGACGCACAGGCGCATTCTCCAGCACTGGGAGTTTCATTTTCAGTATCAGAATCAATGACTAAGGTTTTTTGCATTTTTATTAGTCTAATAGTCGCATTGCCTGAAGCCAACTAGATTTTGAAGAACTATCATCTTCTGAGACACTAGTGTATATGTTGCTTGGACTATCAGAGAAAGTATCTGCATTCAATTCATTGAATAATTCTTTTTCACTCAAAATTACACAATGCATCGTTTTTGAAAATTTTGCTCTAATAAACTTGTGTTTCTAATATACACAAGCTTGGGACAAACACCTGACAGCAAAATGTGAATGATAATGTCAATCATAAGTTGTAAAATGAATGTTTGATCAGTTTTAAGCTCTAACAGCTTCGCATGGTGATGTTTAAAATTATATTGATATGTCTGTAGTCAACAGTGTGATAAGCAGCCTGTCTGCTGATGGGTGGGGCTGTGTTCTCTGTCTGTTGGTTGTTTGGCCTGAGGCATCCCAGGACTGGAGCCTACAAGCTATTGGGTGGGGCCAGGTCTTGGTGAGAAAAGTGGCAGGAGGGCCCACACCAATGAAGCACTCCTCGGAACTACCGTTGCCAGTGTCTTTGCCTCCACTGTGAGCCACAAGAGACCCCCTCATACTAGCAGGTATGTCTGGCTCAGGCACTTCTGAGGTCACTTCTTTTTATCCTGGTTCCTTGTGTACTGGAGACCTTGTGTATACCCTCCAAGAGTGGAGTTTCTGCTACCCTCAGTTGTATGGAATTCCTGTAATCAAACCCTGCTGGCCTTCAAAGCCAGAGACTCCAAGGCCTCCTCTTCCCATGCTAGATCTCCGGGCTGGGGACCCTGATGTGGGGCTGAAAATTTTCATTCTTGTGGGAGAACTTCTGTGATAAAATTACTTTTTACTTTGCAGGTTGCCCACCCAGCATGTATGGGATCTGATTTCTCAGGAGTGTGCCCCTCGTACCATCTCATTATGGTTTCCTTGTTTTGGGATGTAGCATATCTTTTTCGATGGGTTCCAGCATTTTTTGGTAGATAGCATTTAGCAGTTAGTTGTTATTTTGGTGTTTTTGTAAGAAAAGTTGAGCTCACATCCTTCTACTCTGCCATCTTGTCAAATGCAGACTGGAGTGAATGTATCTTGAGGGCATTATGCTAAATGAGGTAAGTCAGACAAAGAGAAGTACATTCTAAGTATGACATCGCTTATATGTGGCTTCTAAAGATGCCGAATGCGGTGAAAGAGAGACTAGAATAGTGATTACCAGGGGCTGGAGGGTAGGAAAAATGGAAAGATGTTGATCAAAGGGTACAAATGTTCAATTATAAAATGAGTACATTCTAGGAATATAATGTACAGCATGGTGACTCTAGTTAACAATGCTGTATTATATACTTGAAAGTTGCTAAGAGAGTAGATCTTAAATGGTCTCACCACAAAAAAGAAATGGTAATTGAGTGATGTAATGCTAATGCTATGTTGGTAATCATTTTGCAATGTGTAAGTGTATCAAACCAGTACATTGTATGCCTTCAGTCAGTTCAGTGGCTCAGTTGTGTCTGACTCTTCATAACTCTATGGACTGCAGCACGCCAGGCTTCCCTATCCATCACCAACTCCTGGAGCTTGCTTAAACTCATGTCTGTTGAGTCGGTGGTGCCATCCAACCATCTCATCCTCTGTCGTCCCCTTCTCCTCCTGCCTTCAATCTTTCCCAGCATCAGGGTCTTTTCAAATGAGTCAGTACTTTGCATCAGGTGGCCAAAGTATTGGAGTTTCAGCTTCAACATCAGTCCTTCCAATGAATATTCAGGATTGATTTCCTTTAGGATGGACTGGTTGGATCTCCTTGAAGTCCAAGGGACTCTCAAGAGTCTTCTCCAACACCACAGTTCAAAAGCATCAATTCTTCAGTGCTCAGTTTTGTTTATGGTCCAACTCTCACATCCATACATGACTACTGGAAAAACCATAGCTTTGACTAGATGGACCTTTGTCGGCAGAGTAATGTCTCTGCTTTTTAATATGCTGTCTAGGTTGGTCATAGCTTTTCTGCCAAGGAACAAGTGTCTTTTAATTTCATGGCTGCAGTCACCATCAGCAGTGATTTTGGAGCCCCCTAAAATGATGTCTGACACTGTTTCCCCATCTATTTGGCATGAAGTGATGGGACCAGATGCCATGATCTTCGCTTTCTGACTGTTGAGTTTTAAGCCAGCCTTTTCACTCTCCTCTTTCACTTTCATCAAGAGGCTTTTTAGTTCCTCTTCACTTTCTGCCATAATGGTGGTGTCATCTGCATGTCTGAGGTTATTGATATTTCTTCTGGTAATCTAGATTCCAGCTTGTGCTTCATCCAGCCTGGCATTTTGCATGATGTACTCTGTATAAAAGTTAAATAAGCAAGGGGACAATATACAGCCTTGACGTACTCCTTCCCAGTTTGGAACCAGTCCGTTGTTCCATATCCAGTTCTAACTATTGCTTCCTGACCTGCATACAGATTTCTCAGGAAGCAGATAAGGTGGTCTGGTATTCTGTTCTCTTTTAAGAATTTTCCACACTTTGTTGTGATGCACATAAATTCTTTAGTGTAGTCAATGAAGCAGAACTAGATGTTTTTTCTGGAACTCTCTTGCTTTTTCTATGATCCAATGGATATTGGCATTTGATCTCTGGTTTCTCTGCCTTTTCTAAATCCAGCTTGAACATCTGGAAGTTCTTGGTTCACATATTGTTGAAGCCTGGCTTGGAGAATTTTGAGCATTATTTCCCTAGCGTGTGAGATGAGTGCGATTGTTTGGTAGTTTGAGTATTCTTTTACATTGCCTTTCTTTAAGATTGGAATTAAAACTGACCTTTTCCCATCCCATGGCCACTGAGTTTTCCAAATCTGAGTACAAGGAGTTTCCTTGGAGTACAAGGCCTTGTTGTATGCCTTAAGCCTACACAATGTTATATGTCAATTGTATCTCAATAAACCTGGAAATTTTTTAAAAATTAGAGAATATAATATATTATACAGAGGTGCCCTAGCCAACCCACAGATCTGCAGATTTAAGCAGCACCCTCTAAGATGATCCATGGATGCTTGAATGAAAAGTCAACAATATTACAGCCACCGAGTTTTGAGATGGTTCACTGTGTAGTGCAGCATCCGTTTAATAATAGTTGGTTAACAAAGTCTCTAAAAGCTAGGGACATGAGACATAAAGCCAAATACATGAACTTTAACTTCCCAGGTTTACTGTTTATCAACAAAGATAGGTATATAAGCAATAACATAGCAATAAAGTAGTTTTGCAAAGAGGTATGGAAAAGCACATGGGAACACAGAGTTGGGAATACCTCTTTTTGTTGAAAGGTTCAAGGAAAGTTGTCCATAAAATAAAATAACATTAGACTATTTGGATAAAGAGGGGAAAGGAAGAATTACGATATTCCAGGCAGGAGAATAGAGGCAGTACAGGGAGCCATTGGTTAAATTAAGCATGTTCAGATCACAGAAAATCCAAGGGACCTTATCGGAGCTATAGTAAGGGGCGCTAGTGTGTATTGATCTGTAAAGTGTGCTGAAACAGGGCAAGAATTAACAAGAAATAGAGGGTCAGTTAACAAGTGTGAGGGAACCCTAATATAACTGGGAAAATAGACATTGATCTCATTACTGCCAATATAGACAGGAACCTCAAGTGGGGAAAATAAATCCTTGCAGCATTGACTTCATTGACCTTGATTGTACTAAATAACATGTTGAACAATTGTTTGAAGATTATCAGTTTGAAGGGCTGCCAAATCATTTGGCAAAGAGAGATGCCAAGTCTTGGTCTGGCCTTGGTTCTTAGAGATTATCTAAGTCAACCTTTTTATCTTATGGATGGGAAAACTATGACTCAGAAGATTAAAATTTACTCAAAGTAAAAAACCAGAACCCCCGTCTGGTTCATCACTCCCCACTTCCATCATACGACACCTCCTGCCGTAAGTTTGCTGCGGCACACAGGGAACTAGAAAATCCACACTAATGGAAGAATCAGAGAAGCTCAAGAATATGTATCACTTATGAAAGAAGCATGAGATTTAAGAGAACAGAGAAGTTATACATGCATGGAGACACCCATAATATCATGGTGTATTTCATAGGCATGTTGGAAGTTTACATGGAGCTTTAGACTAAGACCTACTTAGTGGCAACACCCAAGATAAGCTCTGGTTCTGGGAAAGAGACTTATTGTAGGGATAAAAAGGGATGGGGCAGAAATTGATAGATGCAGCTCCAAAGGAACATACCTAATCAGAAAGAAGCAATAGGACTAAGCTCTTACTTGGTTCTAACAGAACAGTAGGCTGTAAGATGCCTTCTACTCAGACACACAGAGGACAAAAACTGGACCCAATAAATGGATACAGTCTGGAAGTAGTATCCTTCTGGGAAAAGCCAGAAGATATAAAGGTACTTACTCTATGTTTTTCTTCTCTTGAACACATCCAGTATCTTTTATAAGGTTAAATATTTAAGTAGAGGAACCACAGCCCTCTTCTATAGCATGATAGAATATTATCTACTCTTACAAGTGGTTTTAGATCCCTTCAAAGATTCCTTGGGAGCAGACAACTGGTTTTTCCAAAACCACAAAACCCCCAGTGGTGTATATTATAGTGAGTTACGGTGAATGAGGGCTTCCCTGGTAGCAGGTCAAGAAACAACAGTTAGAACTGGACATGGAACAACAGACTGGTTCCAAACCAGGAAAGGTGTACGTCAAGGCTGTATATTATCATCCTGCTTACTTAATTTATATGCAGAGTACATCATGCGAAATGCCAGGCTGGATGAAGAACAAGCTGTAATCAAGATTGCCAGAGAAATATCAATGACCTCAGAAGCACAGACGACACAATCTTTATGGCAAAAAGTGAAGAACTAAAGAGCCTCTTAATGAAAGTGAAAGAGGAGAGTGAAAAATTTGGCTTAAAACTCAACATTCAGAAAACTAAGATCATGGCATCCAGTCCCATCACTGCATGGCAAATAGATGGGAAAACAATAGAAACAGAGACTTTATTTTGGGGGCCTCCAAAATCACTGTAGATGGTAACTGCAGCCATGAAATTAAAAGACGTTTGTTCCTTGGAAGGAAAGCTATGACCAACCTAGACAGCATATTAAAAAGCAGAGACATTACTTTGCCAACAAAGGTCCATCTTGTCAAAGCTATGGTTTTTCCAGTAGTCAAGTATGGGTGTTAGAGTTGGACCATAAAGAAAGCTGAGCGCTGAAGAATTGATGCTTTTGAACTGTGGTGTTGGAGAAGACTCTTGAGAGTCCCTTGGACTGCAAGGAGATCCAACCAGTCCATTCTAAAGGAAGCAGTGCTCAATATTCATTGGAAGGACTGATGTTAAAGCTGAAACTCCAATACTTTGGCCACGTGATGCGAAGAACTGACTCATTGGAAAAGACCCTAATGCTGGGAAAGACTGAAGGCAAGAGGAGAAGGGGACAACAGAGGATGAGATGCTTGGATTGGCATCACTGACTCGATGGACATGAGTTTGAGCAAGCTCCAGGAGTTGGTGATGGATAGGGAAGCCTGGCGTGCTGCAGTTCATGGGGTCACAAAGAGTCAGACACGACTGAGTGACTGAACTGATGACTGGTTGCTCAGCTGGTAAAGAATCCACCTGCAATCAGCAGAACCCAGTTCTATTCCCAGGTTGGGAAGATCCCCTGGAGATGGGATCAGCTACCCACTCCAGTATTCTTGGGCTTCCTTGGTGGATCAGACGGTAAAGAATCTGCCTGCAATGCAGGAGACCTGGGTTCAATCTCTGGAATGGGAAGACCCCCTGGAGGAGGGCACAGCAACCCACTCTAGTATTTTTGTCTGGAGAATTCCCATGGACAGAGGAGCATGGCGGGCTACAGTCCATGGGGTCACAAAGAGTCCGACACAACTAAGTGACTAAGCACAGCACAACACACTGAATGGACAACTGATTAGCATTAACTGAGGAAAAGTGCCCCCATATTGGGGCATATGCATTCCTGTTACTGTGGCTGATTCACTTCATATGGTCATAAGGTAGATTCCCTGCCTTCACCATATATGTCTAGTGGAACTGATGCAGGTTATGAACCCTCATCTAAATGAAAGCTGAATCTTCAATAAGTTAAGTCTATAAAAGTCAAGACTGGTTCATTCCAAGAGAAATGACCTTAGTTTGGGATGAGTTAATATAGAAATTATGAGGAACTGCCATCAGTACACTATAATGTTGACTTTCTAAAAAATGTTCTTTTTCTAGAAAATAATTTAGGTTGAGTGAAAGCATTTATTGGGCTTCCCTTGTGACTTAGACAGTAAAAAAAATTCACCCACAATGCAGGAGATCTCTGGGTTGGGAAGATCCCCTGAAGGAAATGGCAACCTACTCCAGTATTCTTGCCTGGGAAATCCCATGGGCAGAGGAGAAAAAAGTGGAGGCAAGCAGAAGTATTTAAATAATAGATCTATCTAGAGCTTACAGATACAGGTGTATCTCTAAGACTAAACTTCTGCTTTGGGTTCTTATGAGACTGGTGAAGCCCAATAGGTAACCTGTATATTTTAAACATACCCCTAAAACAACCACAGAAAAGTTCACTCACATCCCCCTTTTGTCTCTAGGTTTCAGCCTCAATGTTCGGTGCTAATTAAACTTCCTTCAGTAAGTGCTGTTTTCCCAGCTTTATCTGATGTTTCTGTAAAAAAGGCACACATGGCTACCTCAACAGGGCCAACCTTAGTGATGCTTCCCTGAATCACTCTGGGATCATTCCACCACCAAGTCAGATTCCGTTTATCTTAAAACTACCAAGATGGTAGATTTTGCAGCTCCCAGCATAACTTCCTTAGAAAGGCCCATCCCTTTCATCGTTTCCCTGACACTACCTCTTCATGGCTCTCCTTCTGTTCTTTTCTTTTATGTCTTCTTGACCTCCTCTTACCCTCTCGAGTTTATTATTCTCCATCTTTGTCCCTAAATTTGTTTTCTTCCTTGATGTTCCTTTCATACTAACCAGGGTTCTTGACTTTCTCCAATCAATAGAAATTGACCAGAGGCCAGACAAGAAATTCAGTCAAGGCTTTATTGGGTCTCCTGCATCAGCTGCAGAAGGGAATGAAAACAAGTAACAGGGTCCCTTGCTCACTCCCTGAGGCGGGGGGCAAGCTTGTGCCTTATATGGGGTGAGGGTAGGGGTGTGTTCCAGGGTCAGGCTGGAGGGGTATGCTTATGTGGTTTGCCTACCCTTTAGTGGTGTTGAGTGGAGCGGGGCATGCACAGAACCCTGCTCTTGCTCCCAGTACCCAGTTTTTTGCTCTTGGCTCTTCAGAAATGGCATTTGGATGTTTTTGCCTTTGTCGCTTGTGGTTCAGAATTTGCCCCAACTGTGGTGCATATAGTTATTTTCAGTCCGCTATAGTTTTTGTATTTGGTTGCTGGGGGTGAGGTGTGTGCAGGCTCAAGCTTTGCAGCACTGCAGCAAAGGGTCCCAAGCATGTCTCACCTTGACAGTTAAATGACTTCAATGCCATGTATTTGTTTGATAATTAGGTTAACATCTTCTGATTTCTCCTCTTTCCTAAGTTTTTGACCCACATTTTTAATCATCTGCTAAATATCACTCCTTAACTATTTCACTTACGCATGAATCCCGATAAGCCAAAATGGAACTTACTGTTTTTCTACACAAATTTAGTCCTCACTGTTTTCATCAGTGTTTCATGGATTTGAAACTTCAGCATTCCCAATGATTGTGTTCTTCCCTTGCTTCATGAACTCCACAATCGAATCCAGCCACTTTCTTAGCACTTTTGAATCTGCATTTTAAATATTCCTCTCATCTACCCTCTTCTCTCCAGTCTCATTGCCAGTATCACAGTTCAGGTTCTCATTATTTCTCTCAGGTTATTGCAAGAACCTTCTAATGGAAGCCTCCTTTTATATGAACTCATTTAAAATATATGGTCAAAATTATTTCTAAATAATGCACTTCTCTGATACTGTCGATCTTTCCTTTTCCCTCAAATATCTCAATGTAGTTCTTTTACATTCTTTAGCCTAACTTTTAAAGCATTTAGGCTCTCCATGATCTCATTCCCAAGCTTATTTGCCACTAATTCTCCTCATATAACCACAAGATAGGCTAAATATAACCACTGGCTTGTTATTTGCTACGATATAAAGCTGAAAGGTAGATGTTATTATTATATTGGTTGTTCTGTTGTACATGTTCTATCCCATCATCATTCTATATCCAGATGCTAATAATTCTGCAGGGCCCAACTCATTTGCCTCCTGTTTTATGTCTTTGCCTGTTTTAATATTGGCCTCACTGATTAGGAAGCATTCCCTCTTCTTCTATCTTCTGGAAGAGATTGTAGGAAATTGGTATTTCTTTCTTTTTTTAAAATTTTTTTTTTATTGCTTTACAATGTTGTGTTAGTTTCTGCTGTGCAATGAAATGAAGCAGCTGTATATATACTTATATCGCCTCCCTCTTCATCCCCCCATCCCACCCCTCTGGGTCATCACAGAGCACAGAGCTGAGCTTCCTGTGCTTTACAGCAGCTTCCCACTAGCTATCTGTTTTACACAATCCTAATCTCCCAATGTGTCTCCTCCCCTTCCCTCCCCCATGTCAATACATCCATTCCCTACATCTGCCCTCTCTATTACTGCCCTGGAAATAGACTCATCTGTACCATTTTTCTAGATTGCTTGTTTTACTCTTTCTTACTTCATTTGTATGACAGACCCATCCACATCTCTACAGATAACCCAATTTCATTTTTTATGGCGAGTATTTCCATTGTATATATGTATCACATCTTCTTTATCCATTCATCTTTCATTGGACTTTTAGGTTGTTACCATGTCCTAGCTATTTTGAATAGTGCTGCAATGAACATTGGGGTACATGTGCTTCTTGAATTAATGGCTTTCTCAGGGTATATGCCAGTAGTGGGATTGCTGAATCATATGGTAGTTCTACTTCTAGTTTTTTAAGGAACCTCTAGTTTTAAGAACCTCCATACTGTTCTCCACATAGCTATATCAATTTATATTCCCACCAACAGTATAAGAGGGTTCCCTTTTCTCCACACCCCCTTCAGCATTTATTATTTGTAGCTTTTTTGATGATGGCCATTGTGACCAATGTGAGATGATATCCCATTGTAGTTTTGATTTACCCTTCTCTGATAATTAGTGATGTTAAGCATCTTTTTATGTGCCTCTTGGCCATCTGTATGTCTTCTTTGGAGAGATTTCTATTTCTGCCCACTTTTTGATTGAGGGTTTTTTTTTTTTTTTCCCCGACATTGAGCTGTATGAGTTGTTTGTATAGTTTAGAGATTAATCATTTGTCCGTTGCTTCATTTGCAAATATTTTCTCCGAGTCTGAGTGTCATCTGTGTTTCCTCTGCTGTGTAAAAAGTTTTTAAGTTTGATTAGGTTGCATTGGTTTGTTTTTGTTTTTATTTCCATTACTCTAAGAGGTAGATCAAAAAAGATTTTGCTTTGGTTTATGTCAAAGAGTGTTCTGCCTGTGTTTTCCTCTAAGTTTTTTTTATATTTTAATTTTATTGGAGCTTTTACAATATTGTGTTAGTTTCAGGTATACAGAAAAGTGATTCAGTTATACATATATTCATTCTTTTAGATTCTTTTCTCTTATAGGTTATCAGAGAATATTGAGTAGAAATATTGTGCTATGTACAGCAGGTCCTTTTTGGTTATATATCTTACATATGATAGTGTATATGTCCTCACCCCCAGCTCCTGATTTATCCTTTCCCTCATATTTCTCCTTTGGTAACCATAAGTTTTCTTCTAATGTCTAATCTATAAGTCTGCTTCTGTTTTATAAATAAGTTCATTTGTATAGTTTTAAAAATTAGACTCATCATATGAGTAATGTCATATATTTGTCTTTGTCTATCTTAGTTCATTTGGTATGATAATCTCTAGATCCATCCATGTTGCTGAAAATGCCATTTTTTGTTCCTTTTTATGACTGAGTAATATTCCATTATATATATATATATATATATATATATATATATATATATATATATATGTACCATATATTCTTTATCCATGCCTCTGTCAATGGACATTTAGTTCATCAAGGATTTAATATCCAGGCCAAATTAACTTTAAGAATGAAGGTCACAAATGAACTGTTATAAATATGCAAGAACTTACATAATACTGTTTCCATAAGGACTTCCAAAAAAATCTACCAGAGCTTTAAACAATCAAAAGGACTTCCATGTCTTGGCTATTGTTAATAGTGCTGCAATGAACATTGGGGTGCATGTGTCTTTTCGAATTATGGTTTTCCCTGGATATGTGCCTGGATAGCTGGATCCTATGGTAGTTCTATCTTAAGATTTTTAAGGAAACTCCCTACTGTTCTCTCTAGTGGTTTACCAATTTACATTCCCACCAGAAGTGCAGGGAGGGTTCCCTTTTCTCCAAACAATAAATGCTGGAGAGGGTGTTTTGGCCATTCTGACTGGTGTTTCTGCTTTTATTTTTATTAATTTTTATTAATTCTTTATTTCTGCTTTTGGGGCTTTACTTTATCTTTGTTGTTTGTTTTCTGAGTTGGTCTTCTATTTACTTTTAAGAAACTTTCTATTGGTATAGATATTTAATACCATAGGTTTTTTGCTGATGACCATGTTAGTTCTATCCCACGTTTTGATGCATCTTTGTACCACTATAATGATTTATAATAAATTTTACAATTTCTCTCTATATTACCCCTTTAACCCCATGTGTTGTTTATGGCATGCTTAAAGATTTTCAGGATGAAAAAACTTTCTGTGTGTGTGTGTGTGTTTGTTTTTTTTTTTTAAGATAAAGAGTTTAGTTTTATTTTATTTTCTCTGTGCATTTGCCAAACACTTAAGGGGTTAGCACCTTAGCCCCTTGGAGGTACAGCAACTCTAATTGGTCAAGGAAGAAAACAGATATTGGGAGGCTATAACAGGAGGAAAAGACGATGAGACATCACTGTGGGAGAGGGCCTCAGAGGGGGACTGGAGGTTGGGGAGTGGATCAGGTGGAGGGAGGGGCCCCTACATAGCCATACAGTAGAGGTCGTGGAGGGCCAGTGTATCCCTTCTAAGAGTTTTAGAGTGCTTCCTTTTTTGTAAATGGTTCCCACAACTGGAAATAACTCCCACCCAAAAATTCAGTAGTATTTTTCTGTGCCTGTGTCTTGTGTATTTTGGCTTATTACGTGTATCTCTCCTAGACCATAAGCTCCTAAGAGCAGAACTATTTCTAGTGAACAATGTATTCCTCAGAGAAAATACTCCAGAGCCAATAACTAGATGTTCCTGCCAAGAGCCAAAATACAATAAAAGTTTGCTCAATGTATTAATGAGTAATCATAGCTAACTTTTCTTTTTTTAGAGGAGTAGATACTTGGTATTTCATGGAAGTGTGACTTTGTTCTCCGATTTCTTATCAAAATGATTAAGTACCTTGTCTAAGGTCAGACATTAAATATCGTCTAGACTCTCAAAATCATACTTCTAGCATAGACTTCCTTGAGCTCCCATTCTATATATTCAACTTCCTTCTCTCTATTTCCACGTGAGTGTTTAACACTTCTTTGTGTCACAGCTCCAATACCTCTATCTCTTGTAGTCCATTCTCTTCAATTTGGTATAAATTATCATGGACTCATACCAAGACTACTGAATTTGCTTAATAACTAGTCTCTTTGCCCCATACTTTTATTCAACTTGTCTATATTTGTCTTTCTACATCACACTTGTAGTTGCTGTCACCATCTTGTTCCAATATTTTCAGTGGCTCCCTCTATGAATATAAACCTATCATCTCTATCTGGCAACCAACAAACTGATCTCAACTACGTCTCCAATAAACTTCTCCAAATACTCCTCGACTTGTAGCCGCTACACCAGGAAAGCTAGTCTCTTCACTGCATGTGAATATACCATGTTTATTTTTTCAGGAATTATACACAGGGTTCTATTTCAGTGGCACACCATGCTTATTCTGATCCACTTATCAGAACTTAAAGTGACTGCATAATTTATATTCCAAAAGGGGACTCTTTGGGGAAGGGGTTGTTGAGGCAGATAAGAAGAGAAGTGATTACTCAGGGACTCTCCCAGGTAAAGCAGTATGTACAGTTAACCTATTAATATCTATGTATCTCTTCATGTCTATATCAAATCTCACCTTTCCCCTAAAGTTTTCAGACTCCTGGGGCTTAAGTAATCATTTTACATTCTTAGAGCACTTGTATCATAGCAAAGCACACACAAGTCAGAATCCTAACACAAAGACCCAGCTCCTCTGCTTATTAACTGTGTGGTTAGGAGCAGGCCACTTAACTCTTTGGGATTCTGCCCTCATTAGCAAATAGCATTATTGTCCTCATTTCTTATCCTCCCTGTTGTAGGATGATATGTCCATATTCCTTGCCTTGTAACTTTGTGTTGCCTTCCACTATGCATAGAATACACTTTTTCCCACTGATGTTGGCCTTGGCCATGTGATTTGATTTGGCTGATGGGAGGTTAGGAAACATGACATGAGCAGATGTGTTTCCATGGTTTCATTTGCCTTCCTTTGTGCTCTTCCTGTGATCTACTCTGAGGATAACATGTCCCAAGAAGCTATCACTTTATCCTGGGCCTCAGAATGAAGATGAAGGATGGAAGCATGGAGTCGAGAGTAATCCCCTCAAAGCCAGGCAAGTCCAGATGAGATCAAAGAACCAAAACCAATCTGCAGTGAAAGGTCAAGAGAAAAAAAGCTTGAAGTTATAAGTCACAGACACTTGGGGACTGTCATGTAGCTAAGTTTTAGCAAAAACTGAATAATGTAAAATTTGTATGTACTTTTATAAAACTCAGTATCAGTTCAGTGCAGTCACTCAGTCGTGTCCGACTCTTTGCGACCCCATGAACTGCAGCACGCCAGGCCTCCCTGTCTATCACCATCTCCCGGAGTTCATTCAAACTCACGTCCATCGAGTTGGTGATGCCATCCAGCCATCTCATCCTCTATCATCCCCTAAACTAAACTCAGTATAGTTATATGAAAATGATTTTAGGAATTGAAAATCAAAATTCAAATATTATTTATGGTCATGCTCCTCAGTATTATGAATTATTTTATATATATATACTTCTCATCTCCACATTCTAAACTGTAAAATATTAGATAAGACCATTATTGAGTATATATAATTACATAATTATTTTTATATGATTTGCATATAATTATATATAAGACATTACATAAGAATAACAACTATAAGAGAATTATATAAGAAATATAATTATTTCACATATTTGCCAAAATACTTTGCCTGGGACCTCACAGGTCCAAGATACTGGGATGTGTTATACAGTTACTATTGCTGCTCTTCCAGTTAAGTATGGTACTTTATGTCTGTTTTTTCTCTTTTAGATCTTTATTTCTTTATATATTCTCAAGGCAGTGTAAGATATTAAAAGGGTGAGACCTGCCTAGATGGCATCTTTAACCCTCAAAGCTTTAACTTCTTTGCTTACAAAGTGACCGCATAATAATAATAGTGGCAGTAGTAATAGTAATACATTTCTAAGTTAAAATTACAATAAATCATTTAGCACAGTGATTGTCACATCTTAAAGCACCCAGTAAATAGTAGTTTTTAATTACATTATCCATATGTTTTCTCCTATCCAGAAATTTCTAAGCAGAATTCTCAGACAAGCCTCTGTTCTCTAGACAAGTGTAATTCTCTTTATTGTAAACAGACATACATATGGACACCCCTAGAACTCACAAGATTTTCCATAATTAGGTGGGAGAAAGGTGACAGGAGAAAGAGATCTTGGAAGTTCTGTGTCCTCTCTTTGCTCTGTGGCCTTGTTCCTGATATTTCCAATGCCCTGAAATAATTCGCATCTCTATTTACCTAACTAATGCTTAATCAATCTTCTGAGTTCTGCTTAGAGGACTCTGCCGAGTCTAGGTTAGGCATCTCTCTTATAAAAGAGCTTTCATAAAATCCTGATGGAGGGCACTTGAACAAGGAATCGAAATTGCATTTTGACTTGTCAGTCTTCCCAGCTGTACTATAAGGTCTTTGAAGGCACAGGCCATGTCATTACTTTTCACCAGCACCTACCACAGTCTTGACACATACTAAGTGCTTAAAGACATAAGATAAAGAAGAAAAAGGAAGGAGGGAAAGAAAGAGGTAGAGACAAGAAAGAAAGAAGGAAAGAAATGAAAGGTTATTTTCATTTCCTGTCTTCCCTGTAAAGAATGTTCAGAGAACAGGACAGTTACTACAGCATCATCAAAAACTCATTTCCACCCAAATCTACATTTTGCTTCAAATCCATGTCAGCGTGTTCTCTTCCTCTTATCAGAGCAATAGGGTGTTTATTTTAAAATACCAACTCATCATAAAACCTATTTGGGGCAAAATGAAGCAAATGGACTAAGGAAGATTGACTGAAAGTCCCACTTCTCCTCTGGTTCTCCTACTTTCTGTTCATTTTAGGGAAAGGCTCTGGTCTGTTTAAAAAAGGAGGGAGGGGCAAGGGGCAGCTCTAGCAAGAAACACAAACAGACCATGTGTCTCATCTGCTTTTTAAAATTAAGAACAGGAAGTTTTCAGCATCATTCATTTAAAATAATTATGCTTCATTTTTATGGATAGGAATTAGAAAGGAGAAACCCAGATCTGGTTAGTAATGGGGGGAAAAGATTAAAAATAAAGCAGTAGAAAGAAGAGAAGAAGCCTTAATGTTTGTTCAGAGCTGTTTTAATCCTAAACTCTAAAGGCTCCCTCTGAGTATGAACAGGAGAAAGGTCCAAATGATTCTAAGATGTGTCCTGATACTGAGGAGTGGGACTGGAATGATATCCCTCTGGAATTTGGTGAAATTGATTTGGAATTAAGATATGGTTGTCAGCCAGCAGTTCACATCTTCAGCTAAAGGAACAGTAGATCAGACATTAATCAATAACAAAGTCACAGGCTTCACTGTTCTTAAGTAGATGAGTATTAGATAAGACTTCTCTGTGCTGCCTTTCTTTTCTAATTTTTTAATAACCATCTTCAAAACTGATTCAAAGAATTCAAAGAAAAATAACAATTGGAAAAAAATGAATTCAGCAATTTTAATTGTCCACATAGGCCGTAAAAATGGATTTTTCTAAGGGACCACTATCTAGGGCATTGGCTACAAAATAGACAGAAATCCCTAGAGATGATATGTTAATGTACATTAATTTCTGCTATATAGATGGACTGGGTTCTTCTCACATACTACATCGGTGTGTACCTGGCAAACGGAAGTTTTTCAACAAATGTTAGTAAGTAAATGTTGGAGACAAAGTTGAAAAGTGTTAGTCGCTCAGTTGTGCCAGACTTTTTGCGACTCCATGGACTGTAACCTGCCAGGCTCCTCTGTCCATGGAATTCCCCAGGCAAGAATACGGAAATGGGTCGCCATTCCCTTTTGCAGGAGATCTTCCTGACCCTGGGATTGAACTCCGGTCTCCTGCATTGCAGGCAGATTCTGTACCATCTGAGCCACAAAGGTGAAAGTGCAAGTCCCTCAGTCATGTCTAATCCCATAGACTGTATAGTCCATGGAATTCTCCAGGCCAGAATATTGGAGTGGGTAGCCATTTCCTTCTCCAAGGATCTTCCCAACCCAGGGATCGAACCCAGGCCTCTCCCATTGCAAGCGGATGCTTTACCAGCTGAGCCACCGGGGAAGCAGTAAATAAACAAACACAAGAGTGAATGAGTGATCTTATTTATCATTAGGGCCAGGGCTGTGGCTGAATCCCCACTTTTTTGTGTGAGCTTTGCACTCACAGTTGACTTCTCTAAAAGACGTGTGAAACTTAATGGAGACAGACTCACAAAGGAGGACGGACACTTCTGCTTGCTACCCGAAAAACTAAGCCGCTTGTCTAAGCTAATTCTGCAGCAACAAGTGCCCAGTGGACGGGGAAGACAGAAGTACAGATGGCTGCCTGGATGCATCACAGGACTGGGTTGCCTCTATAGCCCATTGTTACATTTATTGCTGACAATGTAATTAATTGGCCGACTCCTTGTTTTTCAATTGGTCACCCTCGATGCACAGCTGCGCTGGAGGTTTTGCTAATCGTGTCTGGGACCGGGGGTGTGCTCCGCGGATCCAGCGCTGCAGGATGCGGAGGGGCGGGGCTAGGTTGTAATGTCACCGCTGGGCCGCTCTGCGGAACCCGGGGCTTCTCTCTCTCCTAGAGACCCAGAACAGGCCTCCTCACGCCCAGGAAACACGGCTTCTTTTTTTTTTTTCCTCCTGAGTGTTCGTCTTTCTGAGGTATGATACAGTGCAAACAAAACAACACACTTCTTAGTTTCCTTTTCCAGTAAGAATTTCTTAAATATAGACTGAAATGTCAGCTTTAATAACCACTGTAGAAAATGATTGCAGTAAATCCATTAGATTTTATCCTTATCAAATTAAAAGAAGCTGGAGCATCGAAAAGCTCTTTTAACTCATCTGAGTCCAGCAATCAGGGACATGGTTTGATTTTTTAGACTGTGGAAAATGATCTTTGTTTACAGGTTGATGAAGATGAGCTAAATAACACTCCTGGGATAGTTTCATCAAATAATTATACAGGTATTTTTACAGTGAGATGGCCTCCTACAGCAAGCACAGGCTTGTCAGGACTGGATTCATGAATCAGGCAACCATCTTTCCAGTGGTCTCCTGCCCCTCTTTCTTTACCTGTAAAATGACTTATTGCATGTCACTGACCATACTTCTACCTCACTGAGTAACTTCTGGAAAGTCATGTGGCAGATTTGGTCCTTAAGGTTTAATCTATAAAAATCAGAGAACTGAATTCAGTGAATCTCTTAACATTCTGTGACCTTACATAGATATTGAGGCAAATAAAATTTTGAATGTATTTCTCAAATTAATAAAACTATGTGCACATACAGTGTAAGAACATGTGTTAACTGGAAATGCAAGTAACTCCTGACTTTTTAAAATCACATATGTCAGTGTCCGTGATTTGACAGCTTGCTTATGAAAAAGTCCCTTACATGTTCCTTTTTCTGGTTTGCTAATTTTCCATTCTGTATTCCAAGGCAGGCCAACACATTGCAATGAAATCAGGTTAAACATTGATCTTCCGCCCTGACATTGCATTAACTTTTCTAATAAACATCTTCACTGTATCAGCCAGCTCTGTGTTTACATCTTGAGCCCAGCAGCCGATTGTCTTGCTTCTCTTAGATGCTTTTGAATTCCGGAAGGAATCTTATCTGGGAGACCAGAATCGTGCATCTGCCGTGTCTTTCAGTCGTGTATTTCAGATTAACTGCTCCTTTTCCTCCACATTCTGGAGCCCTTCTAAGAAATTTCCTTCCCAATTCACCCAGTAAGCGCCTGCTCGGGCTGTTACTCCTTAATGAATTCGTGTCTTTTCTCCCATTTCTCCTGCCCCCCTTGCTCTCTGGAGTCAGGATTCTCAGCTCTGACCTCCCTCCTTGCCTTGCTGCCTGAGAAGAACTGAAGGCAGACCCTCAGACCTCAAATATTCTAGATTTTAAAGATCCAGCTTTGGCTGGGATTAGGCCAGGATTGGGGTAGAAATAAGCACTGAATTTTTTTATTTGCAGTCTTCTGAAAATTAACTTATTTTTGTTCAGATTCAGGGGCTAAATAAAAGTGTGAACCAGTAGATGTGTCTAAAGATCCCTGATCAAATACTCTATTTTCAACATTGTGAGGAATACATGCTTAAGGAATACTTTTCCAAGCAAGTCAAGTCAATATTGCTTGCTTTACTAGAATCACAGGCAAAAGATGACTGCCAGAGAGGCTAGGGAGAAATTATACTGCCAGGTGAAGCAAACATTCCTGAATGATTTCTTCCTTCTGAATGCCAAAGAAATAGATCATAAAGAGTGGGGCTGGGTCTCTAAACAACATTTAAAACCTCATTCCTGGAAATATGGTCTAAAATGTAAAGGCTGTAATCACTGGTCAGGTCAGAAAAGATGCTCCAAGATTCCCCTTAGGTTAGCAAGAGTATCTAAGAATATCTGCTAAAATCTTGTATATCTGGGAAAATATCCTCTCCAGACCCACAGAATCAGATCAGCCAACCACAAATAAGAATAGCTATAGTACAAAATTCATTAGACCAACTCTCACCACTTGCCAAGAGAGTATTTACACCAGACACTGTACTTAATACATCTCATGTGTGATCCTTGTAATAGCTCTTTCAGGTACACATGGTTATTCCTGTTTTATGGATGGGAAAAAAGAGACTGGAGTGGACTAAGTAACTTCTCCATACATCTACCACATTCACTAAAATTAAGCCCAAATCTGCATGATTCCAAAAGCTTGTAGCCATTTTGTGCTTCTGTAGAATAGCCACACAGTAGGGAATAGGGATGCAGACACAATGGGAGCCTTATCATAGCATCCCATATAAGCGTCCTCCTTCCAAGTAAGCTTTGCTCCTGCCCTCATAGCATCTTGCTTAGACTTACATCAATACTTATAATGGTAGTTTGGGAGCCAGAGAGAGAAAAATGAAAGAATGAATTACTATATACTGGCTCTCTCATTTTACTAGCTTGCCTTGAACAAGTTACTGAATATCTCTCATCCTAATATTTTACCTACAAATGGGAATAAAGCTACTCCTGTGTGTTTTTTAAGAGATAATGAAATTGAAAGACTTTAGATTAATCCTTTGCACATGTAGGCGCTTCTTACATTTCAATCTTGCTCAGTATCCCATGACCTTTTCGGAGCAGGGACCATAAAGTATCCAGTGTCTCCAGATAAAATGCTTAGCATATCTAGAAGAGGGTGTTTTCCAGCTTTCTTTGAATCTCATGTCAAGAAAACTAGAGCACCCTGCAAAATAAACAGACATCTCTGACAAAGGGTCTGCTTCTGTCAATAGGTTGATTCTTCATTTCAAAATTAATTTCATGTATATACTAAATCATTTATTTACCCATTCACTCATTCACTAAACATCCATCCATTAATCTCTATATTATCTTAGTGATAACAATGTAAATAAGACTGATCTCTGGCCTGGAAATGATTATAGTTTGGTGATATGAACCGAACAAATCATTTAAAATTGAATGTGGTAATTTCCACAACATATATGAAAAAGGATTATGAGAGCAAAGGGCACATGATAACACCTTCAAACTTTGTTTCACTTATATTCCTGAAAACTACTTTTTCCTCCCATAATTACATTTCTATTCTTTCCCCCTGCCTCCATACTTTTCAGTAAACTTTTGATAGTTTTCTTTCTTTTTAAATAGCTTATATTTAAGGATTTCCCCCTTTTTGCTCCTTTTCTCTTTAAATAATATAACATTTTCAAGGAAACTTTGGTTTTATCAAGAACCACTGAACTCTCATATTTTTCTTTGCACATTAAGTATGCAACTGAAATATGAAGAGATGCCTTCCAAAATTTTGTCTGCTTTACTTTAAAAATACCTAAAATGAACAACAACAAAAAATCTGTATCCTCTATGAGAATATTTTAGTTAACCAGAATACATATATTAGCCAGGTATTCATCTTAAATTCCTTTTATCATCATTAGCCTAATATGTTTATGCTGGACTTTGTTTACCAGTTAGCTATTTGCATCATATATCTCGTTTATGTATCACTGCCGCATAGCAGCGTACCTCGAAACTTAGGAACTTAACATTCTCTCATCATTCTGTGAGTTGATTGGACTCAGCTGGATGGTTTATTCACATGGCATCCAAGCGTCCACTAGGGCTGTGGCCATCTGAGAACGTGAGTGGGCTACAGTGTCCAACGCGCTCCTTCACATGACTGACAGCTGTTGCTAGCTGTTGGCTGAGAACTGCTGCCAAGCCGATCTCCTAAGTTTTCCTCCATGTGACCTCTCAGTGTGTCTGATTTCTAAAAGGGAGTACCCTAAACATGAACATTTCAAGGGTAGAGAAATGAGTGGTCTCTTAACGCCTCTTTTTCTGCACTCTGTTGATGAAAAGCCACCCCAGATTCAGAGGGAGGAGAAATACATGCTCCTCTTGTCTTGATATGTGGTTCATGGAAAGGAGGAATCGTTTGGTCATTTTAAGATTGACTGTTATATCTTTATACTAGTTAGTTTGTAGTATTTTCTTCAAAATGATTCCCTTCTCCATTTTACTTCTGTTCATTCTCCTTCCAAATATAAGAATTTAAAATCAGAAATCTCTTCCCCTGTACTAACCTAAACATATAGCTGATTGTGTTTGCTTTATGTCTTTGAATATGTTAATGATACTGAAGGCCTGATGGTATCTATTAAAATATATATTTAAATATTTTACATTTAGCATTCTAAGCTCTAACTCCCTCTATATGTTCTGCTTTGGAATTAAAGAGAAACCTTCAAAACTGAAATATACCAAAGCCTAGGATGGGGTAGTATGGGAGGTGGATGGTGAGATTTCCTTACTAGTATTGCTTTTGTTTTTCAGTTCATATATTTTGAATTCTTAGTAGTAGATATGAAGTGCTTTCTTACTTTTCTATCATAGTCAATCGTAAAAACAAATATCCAAACGCTAACCAATTTAGTGAAGTAAAATATTTTGTAATGTTAACACGTAGAAGGTGGGGGAGAGTACATTCTGGATCTCCCTTCTCTTTAACTGCCTTTGGAAGAGAACACTGACTCAAAGTCTGGGTGACCCAACCACGGACTTCACTGAAGTAAACCAGTACACACAATGTATGAAAAATGCCACCATGATAATCAGATAAAATTATTACAGAGGACAGAAGATATTGTCATATATTGTTTCCACAGAGAAATATCTTAAACTCTCTGAAGCCTGAGAACCCCTAGGTGAGGAGAACATGCATTATTTCAGATCAGAACTGAAGATTCAAGCAGGGGTAATGAATGACCTTACCTTCTGTCTAGAGATAGGTAAAAACAAATGTTACAACTACAAATTTAACATTAATCATGGGGAAATTTAACAAGTGAAAATTTCCCATTACTGATGGATCTCTTTAGAAAACTTGGATTTCCATGCCACTGTTTCACTCACTATTCATATAGTAAAGATACTGGGTTATTAATTGCAGGCATACACCACAAGTAGTGTTTCTACTATGAAAGTTCTTCCATGCTTTTCTTTTTGATGGGTACATTATATCTGGATATTCTTTAAACTGAAAATCTGTATTAGTGTTTTGAAGCAACATATGTGTTGGTAGTTATAATTAGAATTTTATTACAAGTGGACTGGGCTTCCCTGGTGGCTCAGAGGTTAAAGCGTCTGCCTCCAATGTGGGAGACCCGGGTTCGATCCCTGGGTCGGGAAGATCCCCTGGAGAAGGAAATGGCAATCCACTCCAGTATTCTTGCCTGGAGAATCCCATGGACGGAGAAGCCTAGTAGGTTACAGTCCACGGGGTCGCAAAGAGTCGGACATGACTGAGCGACTTCACCTCACCTCTACAAGTGGACAAGAAGGAAATATATATTGTCTTTACTTTTAGACAATGAAACCTACACAATAAGTAAGACAGTGTTGATGGCAACTACATACTGCTTGGCAATAATATTTTTATTTGCTGCAAGAGGGAAATCCATACAATGAAAGATGAGAGTTTGATTTGAGGAGACTTGTCATTCAGCCTTTGCTAGACTATTTTAGAAAAGACATGAAGCTCCTTGTGGGAACAAATATAGCACAGTAATTTAGGGCACTGGTTCTGAAAACTACCAAGTCACTTACTAACTCTCATTGCCCTTTGAATGTCTATAACATGGGGATAAAAGTTTGGACCTCAAATTTTATATGATGTAAGATGTATGAACAAAATTTGCCAGGATATTTAGTATTTTTAAATAAGAACTGTAGGAACATAAATGCTTCTGGGTAATATATCAACTTTAGAAAAGAGAAAATCTTGAAAGAAGCCAGAGGAGAGGAAAAAAGCCTTACCTACAAAGGAACAAGAGTTATATAGCAAATCTCTTCAGAAACTGTATAGGAAGAGAGTGGGATAAGTTTTTTTTAATTTAAAATGTTGAAGGAAAAAAAATCACTAACCTAAAATTCTATATCCAGTAAACGATTTCCAAAGTGAAGAAGAAATAACATCTTTCCCAGAAAAACAAACATTGAGATAATCCATTAATAGCAGAAGAATAGCGCTTACCCCATATGGGAAACTGAACAGTTAGTAATATTTCAGAAATGATAATAATATTTCAGAAAAGATAACACCAGTCCTAGATTGCTTCACTGCTGCTGCTGCTGCTGCTAAGTCGTTTCAGTCGTGTCCGACTCTGTGCAACCCCATACACAGCAGCCCACCAAGCTCCCCCGTCCCTGGGATTCTCCAGGCAAGAACACTGGAGTGGGTTGCCATTTCCTTCTTCAATGCATGAACATGAAAAGTGAAAATGAAGTCGCTCAGTCGTGTCCGACTCTTAGCAACCTCATGGACTGCAGCCTTCCAGGCTCCTCCGTCCATGGGATTTTCCAGGCGAGAGTACTGGAGTGAGGTGCCATTGCCTTCTTCAAGTCTGCTTCACTAGGGAGCTCTAATTAACATTTAAGGAAGAAGTTTTTCCAGTTCTCCACAATCTTTTCAAGAAACTAGAAGGTGAGCAAACACTTCATAAGTCATTCTGTGAGGCCAACACTGCCCTAATACCAGCACCACATAGAGATGCTACAAGAAAGGAAAATGACAGAACAGTATTGCTCATGAACATAGATGCAAAGATCCTCAAGAAAATATTGGAAAATTGAATCCAACAATGTATAAAAAATTAGATACTATGACCAAATGGGATTTATTTTAGGTATGCAAGGCTGGTTCAACACTCAAAAATCAATCAGTACTATCCACCATCAACAGACTTAAGAAAAGTTATATGATTATATATGATTATATCAATTGTTGCAGTAAAAAGCATTTGACAAAATGTAGCATCCATTCATGATTTAAAAAAAAAACTACCACCACAACAAAAATAAACTTCAGTAAACTGAAAATAGAGAGGAACTTTCTCAGTTTGATAAAGAACATTTATAGAAAAGCTAGCATTGTTCTTAAAGGTGAAAATGTGGTGCCTCGCCCCAAATCAGGTACAAGACAAAGATATTCTTTCTCCCCAGTCCTATTTAAAATCAGTAGAAGTTCCAGCTAGTACAATAAGATAATAAAGATTTATAAATTTAAAAGTAAGTAATGAAACTGTCTTTCATAAATGGCATAATATCTATGTAGAATAACTCAAAGAATCTACAAAAAAAAATTCCCAGAATTAATGAGTCTAGAAAGGTCACAGTATACAATGTTATGCTATGGAAATCAGTTGCTTTTCTACATACTATTTAAACATTTAGGATTATTATAAAAGAAAGTACAAATTTCTAGTACCAGGAACAAAAAGATTTATTTTAAGATTTTATTATAAAAAATAGAAGCATGCTATAAACAACTTTGTGTCAATATACTTTCAAAATTCAGAAAAATAGCCAAGAAAAAAACTTTCAAAAGCAGATGAAATAATTAGAAAATCTAAATAGTTCTAGATGTATTCAACAAATTGAAGCTGAAACCAAAACTTCCAATAATATCAAGTAAATATAAGAACCAGACAACTTTACAGTGATTTCTTTCAAACATTTTAAGAAAAATAACAACCATCCATACAAACTATTCCAGAGAAATGATAATAATAAAAAAAGTTAGTTCCCAAATACTTCTTTAAGGTCAATGAAATCTTGATACCAAATGATTATTTCATTTTAAGAATGAAATTTACAAACCAATCTTTCATGAACAAAGCAAAACCTGGAAAAATATGAGCAAATCAAATGTGTATTAAAAGATTATATTATAAGAAAGTTAAATTTATTCCAAAAAGCAAGGTTTTTTTTTCATATTCTAAAATTAAAATAACTATATTAACAGAATAAAGAAGAAAACTCATATGATGATCTCAATAGCAGCAAAAGAAACATTTGGAATAATTAAACACCAAAATTAAAATATCTCAGCCAACTATTAGAAGAAAAGTTACTTATGTGATAGAACAATTATAAAATTATAGCAAACCTTGTATTAATACTATATAGATTAAAAGTTTTCTGCCTGAAACTAGATTGAGAGAACATTCACAGTATCACCCTTCTATTCTCATCATATTGAAGGCCCCTACTAGTATTATAAAGGAAAACAAAACAAGAGGGAGAAGGCAGGCAGGCAAGGGAGGAATGCAGGGGAGAGCAGAGGAAGGAATGGAGGGACGACAGGAGAAGGGAAAGAAAATGCTCAAGAATGAAAAGTGAATAAAACTCATTTACATGATGGTACATTTAAAAAATCTAAAATTATAAATAGTTCAATTATTAAGAAACTTCAGTGATGTCTTTACACAGGACAATATAAAAAAATGGAAGGTATTTATATGTACCACCAATTAGAAAATGAAACTAAAAACTGACATCTGAAATAGAATAAAAAAATAAAAAACCAAAGAAATAGGACAAAACGTAAAATTTCTTCACAAAAATACATCTCAAAATAAAATATTCTGAGAAGTATTAAAATGGCCTAGAAAACTGAGAGGTTATGTCAAGTTTTTGGATTGAAAGATTCAGTATTTGTAGGTTTCAATATTCTGCAAATTGATGTTCCTATTTAATGCAAATCCTGTACAAATTCCATCAGATATCTCATTTTTTAAAAAAATGGACAGGTTTTAATATTAATGAAAATGTAAAGAGTCACAGATAACCAACTTTTGAAAAACAAAGTTCAAAGTCTTACATTGTTACCTAATTGAAGGAGTGTGGTATTGGAACCAAGGGAGCAAAAATATAAAATCCAGAAAAGAATTTTTACCTACACCAACACTTGACTAGGGCAAAGATGACATAGCATTATGGAGAAAGGATGGCCTCTCCAATAAATAATTCTGGGTTAATGGCATGTTCAGAAGGAAAAATGTTTCTTGCACAATTCAAACCACCCACAAAAATCACTTCTAGATGGATTATAGATATAAATTTGTGAGAGAAAATATAGTTTCTGGAAGATAAGAAAATAGCTTTACAATTTATTAGAAGCCAAAGATTTCTTTGATAGGACACAAAATGCACTATTAGAAAATTATTGATAAATTGTATTACATTTGAATTTTATGAATTACATAGTTATTTTTTAAGGTATATAAAAATTAAAAAGCTCTGTTTATTAAAGACATTCATTCAAAGGCAGGTAGGTAAAGAGGGAAAACATTTGCAGGACATACAACTGATAAAGGATTATGTTCAGAATATTTTTTGAAACCTTACACATTAAGAGAAAGACAATGTAGTAAGAAAAAATAGGCAAGACTTGAAGAGTCATCTCATTAAGTAAGCGATTGAAATGTCTATTAATCACATAAGGTATGCTACCTCAGTCATCAGGAACGTGTGATTTAAAGCCACAATGTATTGATGATCTGTTTATTGATGTGGGTGGTGATTACAAATATGTGTTCATTTTGTGAAAATTCAAATGGTACATTTATGATTTGTGCACTTTATATATTTCAACAGAAATGTTTATTTCTACAATGGATAAGTGGGTATAGTAATTAGGGGTATCTGGCTGGTAGAAGGCAGAAGAAAAAAGGTTGGATTGGTACTTAACCTCATATTTTCACACTAGTCCCTTTCCCATCCTTTCTCTTTTCTCTTTAACACACTATTTATGTTGTAAGTGTTTTAGCAGGAGTGTCAGCTATGGCAACTGGGATCAGAGTTAAAGAAGCAGAATGGAGTTTACTTCCCCTCTCCACCCTTTGCCTTTCATTTCAATTCTACATTCCCTTCTGCATAATTAATACTAGAACAGAAGGAACTGGAGGATTCCAAGTGGGAGCTTAGAGTAGAAACACAAAACTTCTCTTCTGTCCAAACCTCATCAATTACTCTTGCTGCTAGATCAGCATTGGGAAAGATAAGAAACAGGGTTTTGATTTGAGGAGCCGCAAGCCATTACAGGATCCACTGATATGAAGGGGGAAAGCTAGAAAAGACCTGGTAATGGCAGTAAGGAAATGAAACACCTGTGAACACATCTGGGTTGTACCTAATGGAAACAGGATAGCCCAGTATTGAAGATCATGGGCATCAGAGACAAACAGACTGGTATATTAGTAAATCATGTATATTAGTAAATTACTGTGTGATTTCAGACAAGTTGCTCATTCTCCCTAAGCCTCAGTTTTCTCATCCTTAGTTTGTATAAAATACCAATATCTATTTCATAAGAGTGTTGTGATTAAACAAAACATATTCACAGAGAAAGCTCAATGGTACCTATGGCAGACTAGGTGCTCAGCACATATTTACTATTAGTAGGACAATGATGATAATATTAGTGTTTCAGAAACGTGTATCTTTTTTTGGAGATTAATCCCTTCTCAGCTGCTTCATTTGCAAATATTTTCTCCCATTCTGAGAATTGTCTTTTCATTTTGTTTATGGTTTCCTTTGCTGTGCAAAAGCTTTTAGGTTTATTTAGGTCCCATTTCTTTGTTTTTATTTTCATTACTCTAGGAGGTGGATCTAAAAAGATCTTGCTGTGATTTATGTCAAAGAGTGTTCTGTCTACATTTTCCTTCAAGAGTTAGTATCCAGCCTTACATTTAGTTCTTTAATCCATTTTGAGTTTATATATGGTGGTAGGAAGTGTTTTCATTTCATTTGTTTACATGTAGCTGTCCAGTTTTCCCAGCACCACTTATTGAAGAGACTGTCTTTTCTCCACTGCATACTCTTGTCCCCATTGTCATAAACTAGGTGACCATAGGTGCATAAGGTTATCTCAGAACTTTACACTGATGTATATTTCTGTGTTTGTGCCAGTACAATATGGGTTTGATTATTAATTTCCAAATAATACAAACAGTTCATGCAGCTCAAAATAAAAAAAAAAAAGTGAAAGATCTAAATAGACATTTCTCCAAAGAAGACATACAGATAGCCAGAAACCACATGAAGAGATGCTCAACTTCATTAATTACCAGAAAAATGCAAATCAAAACTACCATGAGGTATCACTTCACACTGGTCAGAATGGTCATCATCAAAAAATCCACATACAATAAATGCTGGAGAAAAAGGAACCCACCAACACTGTTGCTGGAAATGTAAACTGATACAGCCACTAGGGAAAACAGTATGGTGATTACTTAAAAACCTAAAATAGAGCTATCCTATGCCCCAGAAATCCCAATCCTGTCCGTATAAACATAGAAAACCATAAGACACAAAAAGGTACATGCAACCCAATATTCATTGCAACACTACTTACAATAACCAGGACATGGAAGCAACCTAAATGTCCACGAACAGAGGAATGGATAAGGAGATGTGGTGCATATATACAATAGACTATTACTGAGTCATAACAAAGAAAGAAAGGATGCCATTTGCGGCAACATGAAACAGCCTAGAGATTGTCATACTGAGTGAAGTCAGTTCAGTTCAGTTCAGCTGCTCAGTCATGTCTGACTCTTTGCAACCCCATGAATCACAGCACACTAGGCCTGCCTGTCCATCACCATCTCCCAGAGTTCATTCAAAATCACGTCCATCAAGTCGGTGATGCCATCCAGCCATCTCATCCTCTGTCGTCCCCTCTTCCTCCTGCCCCCAATCCCTCCCAGCATCAGGGTCTTTTCCAATGAGTCTACTCTTCGCATGAGGTGGCCAAAGTACTGGAGTTTCAGCTTTAGCATCATTCCTTCCAAAGAACACCCAGGACTGATCTCCTTTAGAATGGACTGGTTGGAGCTCCTTGCAGTCCAAGGGACTCTCAAGAGTCTTCTCTAGCATCACATTTCAAAAACGTCAATTCTTCAGCGCTCAGCTTTCTTCACAGTCCAACTCTCGCATCCATACATGACCACTGGAAAAACCATAGCCTTGACTAAACAGACATTTGTTGGCAAAGTAATGTCTCTGCTTTTGAATATGCTATCTAGGTTGGTCATAACTTTCCTTCCAAGGAGTAAGCATCTTTTAATTTCATGGCTGCAGTCACCATCTGCAGTGATTTTGGAGCCCCAAAAAATAAAGTCTGACACTGTTTCCCCATCTTTGGCTGCAAAGAATATAATCAGTCTGATTTCGGTGTTGATCATCTGGTGATGTCCATGTGTAGAGTCTTGTTGTGTGTTGTTGGGAGAGGGTGTTTGCTATGACCAGTGCATTCTCTTGGCAAAATTCTATTAGCCTTTGCCCTGCTTCACTCTGTATTCCAAAGCCAAATTTGCCTGTTACTCCAGGTGTTTCTTGACTTCCTACTTTTGCATTCCAGTCCCCTATAATGAAAAGGACATCTTTTTTGGGTGTTAGTTCTAAAAGGTCTTGTAGGTCTTCATAGAACCGTTCAACTTCAGCTTCTTCAGCGTTACTGGTTGGGGCACAGACATGGATTACTGTGATACTGAATGATTTTCCTTGGAAATGAACAGAGATCATTCTGTCATTTTTGAGATTGTATCCAAGTACTGCATTTCAGACTCTTTTGTTGACCATGATGGCCACTCCATTTCTTCTAAGGGATTCCTGCCCGCAGTAGTAGATATAATGGTCATCTGAGTTAAATTCACCCATTCCCGTCCATTTTAGTTTGCTGAGTCCTAAAATGTTGACGTTCACTCTTGCCATCTCCTCTTTGCCCACTTCCAGTTTGCCTGGATTCATGGACCTGACATTCCAGGTTCCTATGAAATACTGCTCTTTACAGCATCAGACCTTGCTTCTATCACCAGTCACATCCACAGCTGGGTATTGTTTTTGCTTTGGCTCCATCCCTTCATTCTTTCTAGAGTTATTTCTCCACTGATCTCCAGTAGCGTGTTGGGAACCTACTCACCTGGGGAGTTCCTCTTTCAGTATCCTATCATTCTGCCTTTTCATACTGTTCATGGCGTTCTCAAGGCAAGAATACTGAAGTGATTTGCCATTCCCTTCTCCAGTGGACCACATTCTGTCAGACCTCTCCACCATGACCTGCCTGTCCTGGGTGGCCCCACAGGCATGGCTTAGTTTCATTCAGTTAGACAAGGCTGTGGTCCTAGTGTGATTAGATTGACTAGTTTTCTGTAAGTATGGTTTCAGTGTGTCTTCCCTCTGATACCCTCTTGCAACTCCTACCGTCTTACTTGGGTTTCTCTTACCTTGGACATGGCGTATCTCTTCATGGCTGCTCCAGCAAAGAGCAGCCTCTGCTCTTCACAACAAATACTGTGTGATACCACTTGTATGTGGAATCTAAAAAAAAGGATACAAATGAACTTTTCTACAAAATAGAAACAGAGTTACGGATGTAGAAAACAGTTTTATGGTTTCTGGTGGGGGGGGATGGAGGGAGGGATAAATTGGGATATTAGGGTTGACATATATAATAAACACTACTATATATAAAATAGATAACTATTAAGGAACTACTATCTGTAATGCCAGGAGACCCAGATTCTATCCCTGGGTCAGGAAGATCCCCTGGAGAAGGAAATGGCAACCCACTCCAGAATGCTTGCCTGGGAAATTCCATGGACAGAGGAGCCTGGTGGGCTATAGGCCATGGAGTCAGAAAAGAGTTGGATACAACTTAGCAACTAAACTCACACACACACACACACACACACACACACACACACATAACTGACTCACTTTGCTATATACCAGAAAACAACACAGTATTGTAAATCAACCATATTCCAATAAAATTTAAATAAAAAGAAACCTGTATCAGCAGTCTTCCATTTTAAGACCCTTTTCAATTAACTTAGCTATAAGGCCAGAAAGTCTTCTTGGTTAAAATTAATTTTCAATCTTACCTAATAGAGTTCTCTTCAGTAGAACTATATATTCATGAGTTTCATAAAATATAACCTGTTCTAGGCATTCAGTAATAAGACAATTCCACTGATGGTAACTAATATTTCACCATTTAACACATCAAAGGCTTTATCAAAAGCCTGCCTGATCCTTTGCATTTTGACATCATTGCATATGCTGTAGTATTTCTTCTACCAGGCACTAAATTAAGCATTGATAATTCAGAGTTAAAAGATAAATTTGGTGTTCCCTGGTGAGATAGATAAACTAAGCCATGAATTCAATACTGGATGATAATGTCTTAAGACAAACAAAAGCACACAGGAAGAATATCCATAATTGACTAGCTGGATTGGCAGAAAAATATTAAGGGAGGATGCCTGGAAAATGTGATGATGGCCAAGATGAGTCTTAACAGATGAGCAGGAATCAGCCACATTAGAACAAGGAGAGAGACTTTCTAGGGAGCTTGTGTGGAGGAAAAGTGGTGTGGAAGAACATGTTGCATTTGGGAAATGCAAGTATTTCAACAAGGCAAGCTGGTTGCATTTTGCATGATGGATGCTTCAATTTTTTCAGATTTAATGTTTTACATTCAAAGTATTATGTGTCCATTTGTACAGTTAAAACTACATATGCTCTTATTGACCTATCATCAATAAAAGAGAGAATTGATAGCATATACATGATTTATGAGGCCAAACTAAATTCCATTGTGAGCAGGAAGTGAAATGTTTTTAAGTCTTACTTTTGAATTTTGCCCAGTAACCACACTCCTAATCAGCTGAGATACCTTGGGAGGCTAGATGAGGAATATTTATATTGCACTTTAGGAAATGCAGCAATTAGTACTTAGGCCCAGTCTGACAAGGTGGTATCATAGAAAACTTAATTCTGTCTTCCACAAAAATGATACTGTTGGGAGAGTCAAGGAGCAAACCTAGGCTATGTTATTTCTGTCATTTTCTTGTTCTGTGACTCATTTTCATAAAGAACCAAGAAGCAATTTCATCTTGGGAAACTTTGAGTGATTTTAGGTACAAAAGTCATAGACTACGGCTTGTTTTATTCTATGCATTTAAGGATTATGTGAACACCATCTGCTGCTGCTGCTGCTGCTGCTGCTAAGTCACTTCAGTCGTGTCCGACTCTGTGTGACCCCATAGACGGCAGCCCACCAGGCTCCCCTGTCCCTGGGATTCTCCAGGCAAGAACACTGGAGTGGGTTGCCATTTCCTTCTCTAATGCATGAACATGAAAAGTGAAAGGGAAGTCACTCAGTCGTGTCTGACTCTTCACGACCCCATGGGCTGCAGCCTTCCAGGCTCCTCTGTTCATGGGATTTTCCAGGCAAGAGTACTGGAGTGGGGTGCCATCGCCTTCTGTGGTGAACACCATCTAGAAAATGATGAACTTTATTCCATTCAAACATCATTCAGCTGGAGTAATTCCTACCTGTTTTTCAAATCTGAGCAACTGAATCCTAAGTGTAATTCTTAGTGTGAGTTTACCCAATTTTAAAACTCTCTTTATACATACCTACATTTTAGATCCCCTTTTCAGGATGTTTTTTCTTAAATCCTTAAAATTATACTTGAGAATGAATAGTTCTACTACACAGAATACAAACTATAAAAACTGTATACAACTTTGGAGTAGGAAATGGCAACCCACTCCATTATTCTTGCTTGAAAAATCCCACAGACAGAGAAGCCTGGTGGGCCACAGTCTATGGGGTCACAAAGAGTTGGACATGACTGAGTGACTGGGCATCCACACATATACAACTTATTAGGATTGAGAGATTTTTCAAAAATTACTTAGCTAGATATTCAAGAACTATGACTAGAATGCAGAGTGATTCTGCATTAACTTCCAGACCATCTGTATTAGAAACCTGTATCTCTAAACCAGTCTTGTCTGAATGCTTACATTCTGAGCCTGTTTGTGTGTGCCATGCCAAACTGTACTGAGCGGTGCCTAATTTCAGTCACTCTAGTGATAAGATTCCAAACTTCCGATTTCACCAACAGTGTTGCTATAGTTCTATGCCTGGTCCATGTCATTCTGAAATACAAGGTGTACTTTATTTCAATGTGTTCTGCGAAATGCCAATTATAGCTGCTTATTTCCTGGGGATGGCACCTCTTGTGCATTTTCTAATCTGTTCTATGGCACTGAGTATGTGTTTACATAAGCACCTGATTTTTGGCAGAGAGAGCACCAGATTGGCAGTATAGCACCTGAAAACAGCTCCTCTCTGTCAAAAATTTTGGACTCCATGATGCTTCGTATGTAACACTATCAAAGATACATTTTCATCACATCCCCTCTCACTCCAAACTCTACTATGTAATAATTCAAAGTTTTAATGTCTAAACTTTCATGCCTGCTAAACAGAATTCAGTATACCTGTATAAACTCTGTATTTACTAATTGAAGATAAAGCAGGTAGATACCATATCTCATAAGAAAATTATATAAATCAATAAAAACTTTAAATTGCAAAGTTGCCCAAATTAGAAAATGGATATGCTATAAATCTAGTAAGACATTTTGTATAGTTTACTTCAGCAACTTTGAGAAAGGTGCTGCTGCTGCTGCTAAAGTCACTTCTGTTGTGTCCGACTCTGTGCACCCCAATAGACAGCAGCCCACCAGGCTCCCCCGTCCCTGGGATTCTCCAGGCAAGAGCACTGGAGTGGGTTGCTCTTTCCTTCTCCAGTGCATGAAAGTGAAAGTGAAGCCCCTCAGTCGTGTCCAACTCTCAGCGACTCCATGGACTGCAGCCCACAAGGCTCCTCTGTTCATGAGAAAGGTGAGTGTGCATGAATTGTGTATTAACGATGTTTGATTTTTTTATTCCATTAGTGAAATCTGTGACTTATATGATCCTAATTATAGCCCTAATCTACATTTGGACTGTCAAAATATCTTTCTCATTTCATTTTGGTTTAAAATGGAAAGGAGACCTTTTAACACTGTAAATCCCTTTAAGCATAGTGAGGATAATTTGCATTGTTTACTTTTATTACCCTCAACAACTGTATTTATGTTTAGCCTCTATTTCTTATTCACTTTCACCTTATCTCTTTTGATTAAAAAACTTGTAAGAATTTATAAATGACAACTATATAGTATTCAAAACAATTGTCTAAAAAATGCACAATTAGCATTTGTATCTCTAGTCAGACAATTTTAAGTATGCACAATGATAGCTGTTATCTACATAACCAAATCATAAGATTCATCACTTTTAAGACCCTGCAAAATGCAAATGCATTAATAATTTATTTATATGTCCTCTATTTTGCTATGATTCTGTTTTTGGGGGGATACCTACTTTATACTGCTTAAATCCTGTATGTGTGGATATAAACCAGAATAAAAGGAGGGAGAAGATATAAATGTAGATAGATGCTCCTTTAGTCCACCGCAAAAGGCCACTTTCATGTCTTTTCAGGAAGGGAGCAAGAGCTAGGCCACAAAATCTGATCCACAGCCATCCTCCCATCCAGCCATCCTCCCACCCAGCCATCCTCCCACCCTCCCACCCTCCCAGAACGTGATATACTAAAGTAGGTTCAGGGAGTGAACAGAACATGTCTATGTTTTGCTTTCAAATCACAAATTTTGCTATTTTATAGTTACAGAGGTAATCAGTACAGCTGAGCATAACTTCAGGAAGGGTGGCATAAAGTGTTTAAAAAATCACTTTCTAGTCTGTATTAATGTCTATAAGAATATTTATGAAGAGACAGGAAGTAACTTACCTTTCCTTCCTTCCTGAAGAACTGGCTCAAGGAGAAAAGGTAAAACATATAACTTGGAGCATTCTGAAAGTCTTTCTACTCTGGCCAAACAAACAATAAATAAGTCTTGTAATACAGTTTTCTCTTTAAGGCTTCTTTAACTCTTAAGAGCCTCTTCTTAACAGCACACTTTCTTTTATCTTAGTTTTCTATGACTAGCCTTCTTTCTTATTCTAACTTCAAGTCTGTAGAATAAACCATTAAAAATATTGGAGTAAATCCCTGAAGCAAGGCCCTCTGTACTATAGGAGACAAGTCTCTCTGACCAACTTGGGGATACCTGATGGCCAGACCTACTTCTCCATCCAGCCTCAGCCCTTGGTCTTTCCAGTCCTGCACACAGGCATGTGCACACCCTGGCCTGCTTGATCAAGTTCCATTCACACCTATGACAATAGCCACTCCAAGACCAAAGAATATGGTACATACTGGACCAAGTCTTGAAGAAAGGAATCTCATGGGACCTGGAAGATGACTTGGATTGAGCATGAAAGTCTGAGCATGAAAGTCCTGGGTCCTGTGTAGTGGAATGTGATTTTAAAAAGTAGTGCGCACAGCAAAGGAAACCATAAGTGAGACAAAAAGTCACCTTATAGAACAGGACAAAATATTTGCAAACTATGCAAACAAACAAGGGCTTAAATTCCAAAATATACAAACAAGTCATATAACTCAACAATAACAAAACAATGCAATCAAAAACTAGGCAGAAGTCCTAAAATATCCAGAGGAATGGATAAAGACATTTCTCCAAAGAAGCAATACAAATAGCAATAGGCGCATGAAAAGATGCACAACATTGGTAATTATTAGAGAAATGAAAATCAAAACTATAAAGAGGTACCACCTCACACTGGTCAGAATGGCCATCATCAAAATAATCTACAAATAACAAGTGCTGGAAAGGGCGAGGAGAAAAGGGAACCCTCCTATACTGTTGGCGGGGATGTAAACTGGTGCTGCCTTTATCGAGAACAGCATGGAGGTTCCTCAGAAAACTAAACGTAGAATTACTATATGATCCAGTAATCCCACTCCTGGGCATATATCCAGACAAAACTGTTAATTCAACAAGATACATGCACCTGTATTTTCATAGCAGCACTATTTACAAGAGCCAAGACATGTAAACAACCCAAAGGTTCATCAACAGAGGAATGGATAAAGAAAACGTGGTGTGTGTACAGACACACACACGCACACATCATACATACATACAATGGAATACTACTCAGCCATTCAGCCATTGAAAAGAATGAAATCATGCCATTTGCAGCAACATGGATGCAACCAGAGATTATCATACTAAGTGACGTAAGCCAGAAAGAAAAAGACAAATACCAAAAGACATCGCTTATATATGGAATCTAAAATATGACACAAAGGAAGCTATCTACGAAAGAGACTCGCAAACACAGAAAACAGACATGCATTTTCCAAGTGGGAGGAGTTTAAGTGAGGCATGGAGTGGGAGGTTGGAGTTAGCAGAAATAAGCTACTATATATAGAATGGATGACAACAAGGCCCTACTGTATAGCACAGGGAACAATATTCAATATCCTGTGATGAACCATAATGGAAAAGAATATGAAAAAAAGAATGTAGATATATGTATAACTGAGTCACTTTGCTGTACAGCAGAAATGAACATGACATTGTAAATCAACTACACTTCAATTTAAAAAAAAAGAAGTGAAAACACATACACACAGAAAGAAAGAGTAGACAGGTGTAAGTGAGCACATCCCCTTGGCCTCACGGGCTCTGATCCCCTAGGTGAGGCCAGCAGAGGAGCAGATTGAGGCCCTCTAAGTGCAGGGCTCAGGACTGGGCCCCAGTGTCCCAGGTCACAAGGTATTACTCAGGAGAAGCCTGCTGGATACACATTAGAGAATAATCAATATTGCAAATAGGATTATTCCCAGCTATGAAGGACAACACCAGGCAGCCCATATTTAATTATAAATGTGGACTCAGAAAGGCAAATATGTATTTCATAAGCAATAATAAGCTAAAGAAAAAATTTTAGTAAGATAGTCAAAGAAAAAAGTGATCCTTTCATGAGAATGAAAGTGCTCTGAGAATTTTAAGCTAGTATTTACTCACTCTTTGATTATTTTATAGCTTATCTATTATGTCTCAAATGCTGTCCTAGGTACTAGAGATACAGGAATAAAGAAATGTGACCAAGTTCCTGTCCCCATGCAGTTTACATTCTAATGGGAGAGACACTTAAAAAGTATTTTTAAAATAATTGAGTGTATAATTGAAGTAATTAGAAATATTGGTAAGTAACAGTGAGATAAGGTTGGAGGTAAGAGTGTTCAAAACCTTGTAGACCATGGTAAAGATATAGGTTTTATTCCAGGAGAAATAAGTCATTGAAGGATTTTAGGCAGGAACGTTTCATGATGTGCTTCACATTTTTGAAAAGACTGCTTTGGCGGTAAGGGGAGAGAGGCAGGGCGGCAGAGGGAGACAGGAGGTTGTAGTATACCCCTTTAGAGTCAAGAATGTCATCATAGAGGCTAGAGCACAACAATCTATTCAGGAGTCTTACTCAGACAACACAGCACATTTTTGGATGTTGCCATTTGAAGGCCAGATCTTAAACATCCCTGTGAGCATTTCGGAATTGTGTTGGTACACTGTGCGAGGAAAAGGTGTTTGTGGGAAGAAAGGCCAAGAACAAGTTAGCCTTCCTTTTCACCTCTGCCAATATGGCTTGTCAGCTGGGAAAGTGACAGGATTAAAGGGGTACAACCTAGTGAGTCGAACAGATTTAAACCAAGCTTCTGTGTAAAGAATTCCTAGGATTGCACTTTCAATCCCACCTAAAACAGGTGTGTTGGGACACAGATTTCAACCAAATAAACAGTGAAAGTTAGGATGAGAAGAACAATGCCCAAAGTCGAATGTGCACGTTGTTTCAGGTCTAGTTGATCCCAGGGACCCTTAATTTTTTATGCTTCAACACCCATCCCTCTCACCATCTCTCTTTATTTACCTTCCTGCCCTTTTTTTTCCCCCTGAATCTGTGATGCTGTCTGTTTTAACCTGGTGTATCTTGGGTCACTGCTTCAGTTTCACTAGAGCTCTTTGCAAAGTACTTTGGCTTTTCCATGAAATCCCCATCTGGGCCTTCTCTTTTCCCTTTTCTTCTATTTAAATACAGACACTGCTGTTAAATTGTTTGTTAATTCAACTAGAGGCAGTAAATGAAGCCCAGGAAACAAACTACAAAGCTGCCTTGTTTCAGCAAAGTCTCCTGATAGCTTTCTCAACTCTGGAAAAGTGTCAGCTTCAACCAAGTGTGCGACTACACGTACAAAAGGGTAACACCACAGCAGCTATCTGAGAATGTGACAGTGAGAAAATATACTTCCAGTTACTGGGAAAAATAATTATTAACCCCATAACCACCATCGACAGCATAATATACTCTGGGGGTATGGCAGTAAATGATCTGGTGTCTGCTCTCATCCCTCATGCCCTGAGAACACGGCCTCATTAATTCCAGAAGGCCCCATTAAAAGCATGGCAATGCTCTGAAACCTTGTTTTCTCACCCATTAACCACAGTGCCCTGACCACAAGATGGTCTTTCTCATGTAGGGTTACATGACACCACTCTGACATGCCCAAACATAGCTCGCGTAGTATAATAAGAAACTGCTGGCTTTGGCCAAACAAGACTTCACTGCTTCCAGTCTAAGTGACACTCTTTCTTGTCACTGGAGAGTTATGATCTAGTTGGGGAACAACAACAACAAAGAACTTACATGAAATAATCACTGAACAATCCCAGGCAACATAAAAATAAGATCTATTTGTCCGTTAACTTTGGCTATGAGATGGATGTCTCAAATAACCTTTTATTCATGCTAGGTTCATCACACAATGCTAATCAAGTTGAAACATTTCAAAGACTATTTGATTCCTTTAGATCAAGTCCCCATTTTTTTTATTTCCCTTGAGAAAAGTCTAGAAAGATGTTGCTAACAAAGCTCTCAGGACAGTTGTAGACCAGACATGCATTACTCGATATGGTGTTCTTCCAAAAACAACCTTGATTCACCATGGGTAAGTGGACACAAACACAACTAGCTTAGGAAGTGAAATTTCGAAATTAGATATGATCGTTGCCAATAAATCTTTTTTGGAAACTTAATTCCTAACATAACCCTCTCACAAAGCATCTTTCACAAAGATGCTATAGACAGAGATGCAAAGGGAGGCATACATACAGATGCATAGAAATGAATTAGATACAGATATAGGTGCTTGCTCAGTCTGACGCAAAGAGCCAACTCACTGGAAAAGACCCTGCTGCTGGGAAAGATTGAGGGCAGAAGGAGAAGGGGGCAACCGAGGATGAGATGGTTGGATGGCATGATCGACTCAATGGACATGAGTTTGAGTAAACTCCGGGAGATAGTGAAGGACAGGGAAGCCTGGAGTGCTGCAGTGCATAGGGGCGCAAAGAGTCAGAGATGACTGAGCAAATAACAAAAATAGGTGCTTACCCAATGGGCAAAGCTTTCAAGCTTCAGGAGGGAATAGAAGAGACATTCCCTGCCAATTCTGGGAGGGCAAACAGGCATTAAGTAAATAACATAGAATTATATATGTAATTAATATTATATGTGCCTTGAAGAAATTCAAGTGCTTTGAAAACATATATTGGTGTTTGATCTAGTCTTGGGGACCTGAATTAGCTGTTAGGATTGAGTTTTGGCACCGATCAATTAACTTCTCATCGTTTCCCTGAAGTTTTCTGCCTCCCTGCCTGGCAATGGCTCCTCTAACTGACATACTAGCTACAGACACACTTGGCCAGTCCTCTGTAGGACTTTCTCACACCATCTTCTGAACAACTGTGAGAGACTGGTCGCCAGAGAAAATACAATCAGGGCCACGGGCCTCATGCTGCACATTGTTAGTTTACCCGACTTGGAAGGATCCGCCGAGACCTCACAAGTTACCCACCATGATAAGGACACTCACCCCTACAAAGCTCTGTCCATCCCCTAAAATCTGACCCAATCTTCCTCTCCTCTGTACCACCCTAGATCCCTGCCTGTTGCCTTCTAGAACCAAGTCTGTTACCAGCTAAGCCCTGTATATTTAGCCTCTGCTGAGCATCCTGAGTACTCTTTTGCTGTCATTGAAACATGACCCTCCCCAGGTCAAAACTTTCTCTGAAGTCTCCTCAAGTGGCAGCATTTTTCTCTCCAACAACTTATGTCTTGCTGGACTTTGCTCTTTATTGCTGATTCCTGGATGCTACCTGATAAAAACGTGCCTCCCCGCCCCACACACACACTGAAACTCGCACCTCTCAGTGTATTCCACAAGCTAATAACACTTATATATTGATTATTCTTTGCCAGACATACACACACACACACACACCCTGAAACTCACACCTCTCAGTGTATTCCACAAACTAATAACACTTCTATATTGATTATTCTTTGCCAGACATTGATCTGATTTAATCCTAACAACAAAGCTGTGAGTTATGTATATTGCTCTCCTTAGTTTATCGATGCATTGGAGCTGACTGGGATGATCAGTTAGTAGCCTACAGTCAAACGGCTAGAAAATGTTAGAGCCAGGATTCGAACCCCAGCTGGTGGACTCCAGAGTCCATTCTCTAAATAACTCTGTCATGTTTCCTCCCTTCATTTGGTGCCATCATCTTCATCTCTCCAGCTACTGCCTCTCATTCAGTGAAGATTTTAACTCTTAGCTCATTGGGTTTTTTGCTCCCATTGCTGGTGATTGCAGCAGATACAGGAGAGATCCCGTCCGTCTCCAGGCTTCATAGTTCCTTGATGCTGTCCCCTCTGCCATGTAGCCCCTTGAGTGCCCACTAGATCTTGTCATTACCAACAATTGCCCCATCTTCCAGATCTTTCAAATACCCCACAGTGTGATCTCTAGCTCTCATATTCCACTTCAGAGCTCCAGGACCTCCACTGCCACACTTTCCTGTCACACCTTGTCCTTACTTTCTCCTTATCTGCTTGGATCCCATGCATTATTATTACAATTGCTCCGTTGCGTATACCCTCTGTTTCCTTGGTCTTTTCTTCCTCAATCTTTCTTGCTTGACCAATATTATCCCAGTTGAATCTAGTTTCTCCCTTACAAGCCTGTACAGTTGAACCCGAAGGAAATAAAAATGCAGTCAGGCTTACTTTAAATTTATGAAGGCAAACCTCAGCACTGTCTACATTTTACTAATCAGTTCTACCGATTCAGGATAATGATTTCATTGACTCTCCTCCGTCCACAAACCTGATGTTTCACCTACTTAATCCTGCATAGGTGATAATTCTGCTGCTTGTTTCCTGAGCAATAAGAATCCATAAAAAGGACCATCTTCAAACCATCATTCACAAACCTCTAGCCTGCCTGCATCGCAGCACACTACTCTATTTCTATTCCTTTCAAAAGGCATGGCAATCTAAGCCCACCTCCAGCCACATTTTTTCTATTTCACAACATAATTAACTCTCAGTATCATTTAGAAATACAACTATGTTGCCTAAAAGTTTAAACAAAATAAAACCAAATGAACCTACATCTAGTTTTTTTTTTTTTTTTTCAATTTTCAGCTTAGTTACTATTTTCCTCTCAGGATCTCTCCCAGTAGTTAAAAGTAATTGTACACCTATCAACACAATTGATTGCAAGAATAAGTAATAGATGTAACATCTTCCCTTTCTTATTGGATTCCCATAATGATTCTGCATTCTCAGCATATTGAGCTTCTAAATTACTAATCATGTACCTAGTCCAAAACCACATCCATAATGTACAACGTATAATATACAGAGCAAAAACTATACCCTGGTGTCCAGTGTTTCTGGTGGTAAGACAAACCAGAAGAGGAAAGCTTGAGCTGTCTGTACATGTCACCCAAGATTAAAAGATGAAAACAGCATTTAGGAATTCTTGTAAAGGGACGTTAAGCAAACTTTTATGTGTTTACCTTCTGAATAGTTGGCTCTGATCAATAACAATTTGTTTCATTTATCCATCCATTTCTTACAGAAGGAGGCATTAGTGCAGTTCTTCTAGAGTAATGGTTCATGGCTGTTTAAATTAATATTAACACCAGTGTGTGATCAGACCACCCAAGATGGCTGTTGGCTGGCTCTCTGTACATCACCTGCCCGACCTTCACTTTCACCTTCACCCCACTCACTGACCTCTTCAATGTAGAGCCTAATCAGCTAATAACCTACGCACTTGCCCCCACTACCCAGTGATTGTTTTAGTCTTTAGACCAGAGTGATAGTTTAATAAAGGGAAGACTTCTGCCCAGAGTGAAGGCACTTAGCCTGAGGGTCTAGAAGGGCCCTTTCCCCTCTGTGGGTTTCTCTGGTAACTAATGAGTCAAATGGATGTAATTCCCCCTATAACTAGAAATGGCCCCTTCCCTCTGGGAGGGAAGATTGCTGCTATGTCCATCCAGCCTGCCTGCCTTCTGCAGTTGCTGGAATGGTGTCATTCTAGGACCCTCGTGCATCTGACACGTAAGATCTCCTTTCAACTAAACTATTGATTTCTCTGTTGATGACTCTGGGCTCTTTTCACAGTCTTGAGGCTGAGCAAGTACAGAGCTTGTAGGCCTGTGCGGTACAGCCCAACAAGTAGCTTTATAGTTCAGTATTCAAATATAACACTTGCTTTAAACACTCAGTCTTAGCCATGTCAGAGTATCGGAGAGATGGATGAGACACCTTGGTTGAAGTAACTTTGGTTACTAAGATTGGAAAACTTGATATCAATGTTGATTATTTTTCCTTTTCACCTCTCATAACATCAACAGACTGGACCCCTGCTAGTGTAGGCTGTGCTGTCCTTAGGAAGCTTACACGAAACATAGTGTACTTGGGGAGATATGACATATACATAAAAGCTCAGATGAATGCCTTGAGATTATTTACACTAAGTGGCAAATAAGTATATTCCAAATGGAGGGATCTGGCATGAATTATGCATGTGCCATCAGTTGTCAAACTCCTTTCCCTTTATTCTTCAAAACATCTTATTAACAAGTTTAAATCTTATTTCACTCTTTTAATTACCCATGTCTTGACTTATCAATTACACAAAGATGACTACAGCCATTTCCTAGCAAGCCTTTTTATCTTCCAATTCTTGCTAACATTCCATGCTAATATACATCTCCCAAATCATTGTTTTTGTTACTCCCTGCTCCCTAGATCAGGGAAGCACCCTAGATCTCCCTACTTCAAAAATTATGTAGTCTTAGTTACTTTTCTTGAGGTTTAGGACATGTCAAAATCTGGTCACATCCTTATTTCCCATGAGGTCCCCCCTCCTCAGTCTAATAAGGTCAGTATCCTCATAGCATGTGAAAGCCTTTGGCTTCTGAGCCTTCATAACTGTCTTTTTCCTCACCTAATCAGCATTCTTCACCACTTCTGCTTCTTAAATTTCAGCCTGTCCTTCAAGACCCAGCCAAGACCCACTATCTCAATGTTAGCTTCGCACCCTTACCTCGCCTCTTCTCTATGCTCCTGTGACGCCGTGGCCTGTACTATGTAGATGACTGCATGGCCACCAACTTACTGAAAAGCTCGTTCATCCATTTTGGCTCTCCCAATTATTAATTCTTAAGAGGCATAAACTGAGTTTTATACAGATTTCACAGCACCTGTCCAGTAATGAATGCATAACAGCAATTTATTAGACACTTAGAATGCTTATAAACTCTCTCTTTGCTGATTTATATTTCCTAATATATATATACATATATTTAAATAAATTAGTATAAAAACATAGATCTTTTCTTTGATTTTCTATGATTTCAGTATATTATTACACACGAGTGTGCATGTAGTATAGAGCCTCTATTTAAAGGATGTTTCTGGAACTCAAAAGAATCTAACAGGTATTTGAAGTGATACTTTCTCTTCTTGTTTTTCTGTACTGAGACTCTCAGCAGTATCCTGACTTCAGCACTAAGAGCAAAAACTTAGGGAAGCTTATTGGCCTCTGGATAACAAAAAACATACTACACTGAGAACTTATTTACTTTGTGTCTTAGACAAAGCCAGACAAGTAAGATTTTCTCTATCATCGTGCCTAGCACAGGCCTGGGGGTGCAAGTGCTCAATAACTTCTTGCTAATTGATTGAATTTTTGATAATTCATGCCATAGAAATTTCCATTTCTGAAATATGCTCATAATATCTTCAGGAATTAGATCTAGATGGTATTTCCCAAGGCAATCCCTCATTCTAACTTCGAGAAGTGATGTGATTAATGGGAAAGTGATATTCTAATTTCCCATTTTTACATTTTACTATTACCTTGAGAGGTAGCAGGTCAAGAGTCTTGCTGTCACACTTCCAGTAGTTTCCTTGGCATGGCAAAAAGTTTTAGAGCTAGAAACAGTTTTAGAAACTCTGTATTTTAATCCATTCATTCTTCAGGTGAGAATACAGATTCAGAAAAAACTTCAGGTGATACAGGAAAGCCAAGGCAGGAATTAAGGTCTCTTGATCCAGCAACTTCCTCATCTTCATATAAATAACAAAGAACAGAAAAATGCCATCACATCCTGGGACTTAATAGAACTTACAGATGCAGGTTTGAAAATCAGTTACCTAAGAGATCTTAAAGTTCATCTCAAAAGCAATACAAAACGAAATTAAAAACACTGTAGGTCCTTTGGTTAGCTGCAAATTCTCAAAGTTGCACCTGCTTAAACAACAGTGAATTCAAGCTAAGACTGTATTAACAGAGGAGCAGTTCACTATTCTTTTTCTTAGCACTTCCGATAATTAGCAAACGACTCTTTCGATGATGGAACGTTCTTTGAAAGGATAACTCTCAGTGTCTTATATGGAGTCAAAATTTGCCTTCTCACAACTCTGCAGCAGTAGTTCTAGCCTTGAATTCTCTAAGAGTAACAACAATCCATTCTCCCTTCCTTGGAGCGGATGTTTCTAAACAACACTTATGACCCTTAAGATTGCCTCTTCTCCAGTTCTTTTAAACTTTCTTCTTATGGCATGGCCTCCCTCTCTTCTGACAATAATCTTAGCATTTTGCCCTTGGATTTGTTAGAATGATTTCTGTTAAAGGCAATTAAAAAAATAAATAAAAACACCTCAATTTTCTTAAACAATAGCTAAAAACTCCAGCCTCAGGACAATTTAGGCATAGTTTGGTCAGAGCTCTGAGTCCATTTTCCATTCATTGCCTTGCTCTTCTCTACCTTTATCTCTGTGTGTTTGTGAACTTCCTCCTCAGACTGATGACTTCCCTCATAGTTGTTGGATGCCTGCCAGCAGCAATTAGTGCTGCTTGATGCCTCATTCAGCAGGAAGGCAGGTTGCTTCCCATTAACTGCTGGGAAAAAGAAAACACTGAGATTTACATCAATTGGCCACCCCTGAGCCAATCCCTAAAATCAGGCGAACTCCAAACACTGATAAACTTAGGCTTGGATTAATTAAACCAATTACAGTGCAAAGGGGGAGATGGAATTTTCCTGATTGGTCTTCACTGGGCATAGCTTACCCTTGAAGCTGGACTGAGATTAAGTCCACTCAGACCTTACTGCTGGTATCAACAAGGCAGGTAGAATGGACATTGAGGAAATAGCTGTATCTTCTGTCTACCATGCATCTATAACTGTATGTGATACTCAGATGAGTTTGACCAAAGTCCAAGTTCAGTGAAATGTTCGTAATCAGTCTTATTGCTGCTCACCTCATTTTGGAAACTGTTCCTCTGTTAATACAGTCTTAGCTTGAATTCACTGTCGTTTAAGCAGGTGCAACTTTGGGATTTTGCAGTTAACCAAAGGACCTACAGTGTTTTTAATTTCACTTTGCATTGCTTTCGAGGTGAACTTTCAGATGACTTAGGTAACTGATTTTCAAGCCTGCATTTCTATTGCTAAATCTCAAAGTCCTGATATTTTATGTGTTCTAAGACATTTTTGTTAATTGTTTCTATCAGTCAGTATATAAGCTACCTTCTTCCAGACTGATGCTGCTTCAGTTGGATTAGATTTAAAAATGTGACCAAAACAAGGCCATGGACAAAGCCTGGGAAAGAAACCTCCCTGCAGACTAACACCAAATTCCTAACTACACACAGTGTTCAACCAGTTACACATCCACCTACCCACCGGCATAGTTCATAGTCCTACACCAGTCCACAATGACATCCCGAGTAATTTCATCAGGAAGCTCCGTAATAAAGAGAACTACACAAATTCCCAGAATATAGAAAGGCCACCCCAAACACAGCAATATAACCAAGATGAAGAGACAGAGGAATACTCAGCAGGTTAAGGAACAGGAGAAATGCCCACCAAACCAAAGAGGAAGAGATAGGGAATCTACATGAGAAAGAATTCCAAATATTGATAGTGAAAATGATCCAAAATCTTGAAATCAAAATGGAATCACAGATAAATAGCCTAGAGACAAGGATTGAGAAGATGCAAGAAAGGTTTAACAAGGACCTAGAAGAAATAAAAAAGAGTCAATATATAATGAATAATGCAATAAATGAGATCAGAAACACTCTGGAGGCAACAAATAGTAGAATAATGGAGGCAGAAGATAGGATTAGTGAAATAGAAGATAGAATGGTAGAAATAAATGAATCAGAGAGGAAACAAGAAAAACGAATTAAAAGAAATGAGGACAATCTCAGAGACCTCCAGGACAAAATGAAACGCTCCAACATTCGAATTATAGGAGTCCCAGAAGAAGACAAAAAGAAAGACCATGAGAAAATCCTCGAGGAGATAATAGTTGAAAACTTCCCTAAAATGGGGAAGGAAATAATCACCCAAGACCAAGAATCCCAGAGAGTTCCAAATAGGATAAGCCCAAGGCAAAACACCCCAAGACGCATATTAATCAAATTAACAAAGATCAAACACAAAGAACAAATATTAAAAGCAGCAAGGGAAAAACAACAAATAACACACAAGGGGATTCCCATAAGGATAACAGCTGATCTATCAATAGAAACTCTTCAGGCCAGGAGGGAATGGCAAGACATACTTAAAGTGATGAAAGACAATAACCTACAGCCCAGATTACTGTACCCAGCAAGGATCTCATTCAAATACGAAGGAGAAATCAAAAGCTTTACAGACAAGCAAAAGCTGAGAGAATTCAGCACCACCAAACCAGCTCTCCAACAAAATCTAAAAGATATTCTCTAGACAGGAAACATAAAAAGGGTGTATAAACCCGAACCCAAAACAATAAAGTAAATGGTAACGGGATCATACTTATCAATAATTACCTTAAACGTAAATGGGTTGAATGCCCCAACCAAAAGACAAAGATTGGCCGAATGGATACAAAAACAAGACCCCTCTATATGCTGCTTACAAGAGACCCACCTCAAAACAAGGGACGCATACAGACTGAAAGTGAAGGGCTGGAAAAATATTCCACGCAAATAGAGACCAAAAGAAAGCAGGAGTGGCAATACTCATATCTGATAAAACAGACTTTAAAACAAAGGCTGTGAAAAGAGACAAAGAAGGCCACTACATAATGATCAAAGGATCAATCCAAGAAGAAGATATAACAATTATAAATATATATGCACCCAATATAGGAGCACCACAATATGTAAGACAAATGCTAACAAGTATGAAAGGGGAAATTAACAATAACACAATAATAGTGGGAGACTTTAATACCCCACTCACACCTATGGACAGATCAACTAAACAGAAAATTAACAAAGAAACGCAAACTTTAAATGATACATTAGACCAGTTAGACCTAATTGATATCTATAGGACATTTCACCCCAAAACAATGAATTTCACCTTTTTCTCAAGTGCTCATGGAACCTTCTCCAGGATAGATCACATCCTGGGCCATAAATCTAACCTGGATAAATTTAAAAAAATCGAAATCATTCCAAGCATCTTTTCTGACCATAATGCATTAAGATTAGATCTCAATTACAGGAGAAAAACTATTAAAAATTCCAACATATGGAGGTTGAACAACACACTTCTGAATAACCAACAAATCACAGAAGAAATCAAAAAAGAAATCAAAATATGCATAGAAACTAATGAAAATGAAAACACAACAACCCAAAACCTGTGGGACACTATAAAAGCAGAGCTAAGGGGAAAGTTCATAGCAATACAGGCATACCTCAAGAAACAAGAAAAAAGTCAAATAAATAACCTAACTCTACACCTAAAGCAACTAGAAAAGGAAGAATTGGAGAACCCCAGAGTTAGTAGAAGGAAAGAAATCTTAAGAATTAGGGCAGAAATAAATGCAAAAGAAACAAAAGAGACCATAGCAAAAATCAACAAAGCCAAAAGCTGGTTCTTTGAAAGGATAAATAAAATTGACAAACCATTAGCCAGACTCATCAAGAAGCAAAGAGAGAAAAATCAAATCAATAATATTAGAAATGAAAATGGAGAGATCACAACAGACAACACAGAAATACAAAGGATCGTAAGAGACTACTATCAGCAATTATATGCCAATAAAATGGACAACGTGGAAGAAATGGACAAATTCTTAGAAAAGTACAATTTTCCAAAACTATATCAGGAAGAAATAGAAAATCTTAACAGACCCATCACAAGCACAGAAATTGAAACTGTAATCAGAAATCTTCCAGCAAACAAAAGCCCAGGTCCAGATGGCTTCACAGCTGAATTCTACCAAAAATTTCAAGAAGAGCTAAGACCTATCCTACTCAGACTCTTCCAGAAAATTGCAGAGGAAGGGAAACTTCTTAACTCATTCTATGAGGCCACCATCACCCTAATACCAAAACCTGACAAAGATGTCACAAAAAAAGAAAACTACAGGCCAATATCACTGATGAACACAGATGCAAAAATCCTCAATAAAATTCTAGCAATCAGAATCCAACAACACATTAAAAAGATCATACATCATGACCAAGTGGGCTTTATCCCAGGGATGCAAGGATTCTTCAATATCCACAAATCAATCAATGCAATTCACCACATTAACAAATTGAAATATAAAAGCCATATGATTATCTCAATAGATGCAGAGAAGGCCTTTGACAAAATTCAACATCCATTTATGATAAAAACTCTCGAGAAAGCAGGAATAGAAGGCACATACCTCAACATAATAAAAGCTATATATGACAAACCCACAGCAAACATTATCCTCAATGGTGAAAAAATTGAAAGCATTTCCCCTAAAGTCAGGAACAAGACAAGGGTGCCCACTTTCACCGCTACTATTCAACAGAGTTCTGGAAGTTTGGGCCACAGCAATCAGAGCAGAAAAAGAAATAAAAGGAATCCAAATTGGAAAAGAAGAAGTAAAACTCTCACTGTTTGCAGATGACATGATCCTCTACATAGAAAACCCTAAAGACTCCACCAGAAAATTACTAGAGCTCATCAATGAATATAGTAAAGTTGCAGGATATAAAATCAACACACAGAAATCTCTTGCATTCCTATACACTAATAATGAGAAAGTAGAAAAAGAAATTAAGGAAACAATTCCATTCACCATTGCAACGAAAAGAATAAAGTACTTAGGAATATATCTACCTAAAGAAACTAAAGACCTATATATAGAAAACTATAAAACACTGATGAAAGAAATCAAAGAGGACACTAATAGATGGAGAAATATACCATGTTCATGGATCGGAAGAATCAATATAGTGAAAATGAGTATACTACCCAAAGCAATCTACAGATTCAATGCAATCCCTATCAAGATACCAGCGGTATTTTTCACAGAACTAGAACAAATAATTTCAAGATTTGTATGGAAATACAAAAAACCTCGAATAGCCAACGCAATCTTGAGAAAGAAGAATGGAACTGGAGGAATCAGCTTGCCTGACTTTAGGCTCCACTACAAAGCCACAGTCATCAAGACAGTATGGTACTGGTACAAAGACAGAAGTATAGATCAATGGAACAAATAGAAAGCCCAGAGATAAATCCACACACCTATGGACCCCTTATCTTTGACAAAGGAGGCAAGAATATACAATGGAGTAAAGACAAACTCTTTAACAAGTGGTGCTGGGAAAACTGGTCAACCACTTGTAAAAGAATGAAACTAGATCACTTTCTAACACCGCACACAAAAATAAACTCACGACCAGAAACTATAAAACTCCTAGAGGAGAACATAGGCAAAACACTCTCTGACATAAATCACAGCAGGATCCTCTATGACCCACCTCCCAGAATTCTGGAAATAAAAGCAAAAATAAACAAATGGGATCTAATTAAAATTAAAAGCTTCTGCACAACAAAGGAAAATATAAGCAAGGTGAAAAGACAGCCTTCGGAATGGGAGAAAATAATAGCAAATGAAACAACTGACAAACAACTAATCTCAAAAATATACAAGCAACTTATGCAACTCAATTCCAGAAAAATAAATGACCCAATCAAAAAATGGGCCAAAGAACTAAATAGACATTTCTCCAAAGAAGACATATGGATGGCTAACAAACACATGAAAAGATGCTCAACATCACTCATTATTAGAGAAATGCAAATCAAAACCACAATGAGGTATCACTTCACACCAGTCAGAATGGCTGCGATCCAAAAATCTGCAAGCAATAAATGCTGGAGAGGGTGTGGAGAAAAGGGAACCCTCTTACACTGTTGGTGGGAATGCAAACTAGTACAGCCACTATGGAAAACAGTGTGGAGATTCCTTAAAAAACTGGAAATAGAACTGCCATATGACCCAGCAATCCCACTGCTGGGCATACACACCGAGGAAACCAGAATTGAAAGAGACACATGTACCCCAATGTTCATCGCAGCACTGTTTATAATAGCCAGGACATAGAAGCAACCTAGATGTCCATCAGCACATGAATGGATAAGAAAGCTGTGGTACATATACACAATGGAGTATTACTCAGCCGTTAAAAAGAATACATTTGAATCAGTTCTGATGAGATGGATGAAAATGGAGCCGATTATACAGAGTGAAGTAAGCCAGAAAGAAAAACACCAGTACAGTATACTAACACATATATATGTAATTTAGAAAGATGGCAATGATGACCCTGTATGTAAGACAGCAAAAAAGACACAGATGTGTATAACGGACTTTTGGACTCAGAGGGAGAGGGAGAGGGTGGGATGATTTGGGAGAATGGCATTGAAACATGTATACTATCATGTAAGAATCGAATCACCAGTCTGTGTCCAATGCAGGATACAGCATGCTTGTGGCTGGTGCATGGGGATGATCCAGAGGGATGTTGTGGGGAGGAAGGTGGGAGAGGGGTTCATGTTTGGGAACGCATGTACACCCGTGGTGGATTCATGTCAATTTGTAAAGTAAAATAAAGTAAAAATAAAAATTTAAAAAAAAAAAAAAAAAAAGCCTAACTTAGATACAAATAGTGCAAACTCCCAACCTCCTGAAATCTCCCAGGCAACTCAGCCTATAGAAAACTAAATAAAACTAATTTGGCAGAAATATTTTTATTACTTTCAGACTGAATCCTACAGGTAGTTACATTATTTTCCAAATATTCACAATTCCCTGTTTGAGTAATCAAGTCTAGAATGCTAAATATTAAAGATTGACACTGCTGATCTAAGAGTTTCTAGACTCTTCCATTTTACCCTTGGAGAGAACTGGTATGACATTCACTCAGATCACATCTCCTGGCACCACTCTCTTCCTCCATGATTTCTGCAGATTGCTGCCAATCACTCTGTGATTACATCTGTAAGCCCTTTCAACACCTTGGGATGTAATTTGTCTGTGGCTACAAACTAGAATTAATTTAAAATGTCTGGGTGGCTTTAGATAATCTATTTTTTTTTTCTGGGACTGCAATTCACATTTAATGGTGTTTTTCTCTTCATCCTAGTTTGATGATAACTTTTCCATAATGACAAGGACAGATGCAAAAATAGGAGTGGAATGATTCTGCCTCCTGTCTGTATTTGCTAGCATCTCACCATCTTTTCTAAGCAGTGGGGAGATCTATTATATATTCATAATTATGATTCCTAGCCTTTACATAAGTCCTCTTCATTGGGAACACTCTTCTTGTACTCAACCTTCTTGTTATCTTTTATTCATCCATAAGACTTTGGAGATAATCTCCCTGAGAAGACTTCACTGATCCTCCAAATCTAAAGTAAGCACCTCGCCTACACCCTGCATTTCTTCATGTTACCCTTCTGTGAAATTTAGCACAGTATACTATAACTCCCTGTTATCATATTAGCATTCCCCATTTAACTGTAAGATGTTAGAAGGTAACATCTTATTATTTTAACACCTTATTATTTTTTTCCTACAGAGATTTTTATCGTGTTTGGCACCTAAGAGTTACATAATATTAACAATTATTAATTTAAAATGTAAAGGTCCTTTCTGTTAATTTTAGTATTTTCCAGTTCTTATATTTTCCCCAAGATTTCTTTTATGATCTCATTGCCATGAACAAGTTTCCTTGATGATCAGAACTAAATCCAGAGTAACAAGTTTTTCAGAGCTTTGTCCAATAAAAGGGTACTTGTTGGGCCTCTCTTTATCAAAAAAAATATTTCTTATGGAAAGAGAAAGGAAAAAATCTATTATCCATACCTAGTCAATCAGAAAGTCATGACTTATTATAAATTCCTTTTTGAGGCATGTGAAGTATATCCTTACAAATGGGAACAAATGAAAACAAAAGTAAGGTAACCATTTTTGCAAAGACTAATATGAAACAAATCCTGGTTTAGAATTTTTTAAAACAGTTTTCAGACATTAAGACAAATTTAGTATTTCAAAACCTTGAAAACTACATTCTTTTAAACCAAATGTTCTTAGTAAATTTTACATAGTCTTTTTAGTTTTCCTCTTGTATCAAGGGTATTTCTTACTGATACACTTTTCTTACAACAATAAACATTCTTAGCTTATCCAATTTGTCACCTGTTTCCTAGTTTATAAAATTTTAAAGCTAATGGTATAACAAACCCAAATAATGATATTTCATATTTATAAGTGCATCCTGGGATGAATAAATAATGAAAATCCAGTCAGTTTCTATTAAAAGTGTAGGATCTGAATGTTTAAGAAGTTATCTACCAACAGGGAAGTGGAACAGTATTGACTTCATCTGATTTTATTAAAATTTAAGTAGATTTCAGTGAAGTGAAGTGAAGTGAAAGTCTCTCAGTCGTGTCCAACTCTTTGCAACCCCATGGACTATACAGTCCGTGGAATTCTCCAGGCCAGAATACTGGAGTGGGTAGCCTTTCCCTGCTCTAGGGGATCTTCCCAACTCTGGAATCGAACCCAGGTCTCCCATATTGCCGGCGGAATATCCTGTTTGGTCACTTTTCTTCTTTTAACTCTGTTCAGCCCTGGCATGCAGTAGCTGTCTTGATTTATTGCCACAGATCACTTACTCCAGTCTTTCAAGCCTTCAGTGGCTATATCTACATGCTGGCTGACAACTTGCCTGACTATATTTTTCTATTGTACTCATCAGCCAAAGCCATTTTCAAGCAACTACAATTAACTGAGCCTCAGAAGTATGCTTCTGCGATTTGGGTTGAGAGAGAAAAACTGTTGCTGATTAGCACAATTGAAAGTTATGGTACAAACTATTATGCAGCAATTATTTTTTTAAAATTTTAATTGGAGGCTAATTACTTTACAATATTGTAGTGGTTTTGCCATGCATTGACATGAATCAGCCATGGGTATAAATGTGTTCCCCATCCTGAACCCCCCTCCCACCTCCCTTCCCAGCCCATCCCTCAGGGTCATCCCAGTGCACCAGCCCTGAGCACCCTGTCTCATGCATCAAACCTGGCCTGGCGATCTATTTCACATATGATAATATACATGTTTCCATGCTATTCTCTCAAATCATCCCATGCTTGCCTTCTCCCACAGAGCCCAAAAGTCTGTTCTTTAGATCTGTGTCTCCTTTGCTGTCTCACATATAGGGTCATCGTTCCCATCTTCTAAATTCTATATATATGCATTAATATACTGTATTGGTGTTTTTCTTTCTGACTTACTTCACTCTGTATAATAGGCTCCAGTTTCATCCACCTCATTAGAACTGATTCAAATGCATTCTTTTTAATAGCTGAGTAATATTTCATCGTGTATATGTACCACAGCTTTCTTATCCATTTGTCTGCTGATGGACATCTAGGTTGTAAACAGCATCTGCAGCAATTCTTTATCCAAGTGTAATGACAGATCCCAAGAGAGAAGATAAGTCATCTTTAATTTTTAAAATATTATTAATATATTTACAACCCATTTTGTACCTAGTGCTAATATAGCCATGAATTATCTGGACAACCTGGGGCAAATCAACCTCTCAATTTTTCCATTAGGCTCTTCCAAAATTGCAGTCTACAAAGTTTGTATTAGGGAGCCCACAAGTTATTTTTTATTATATAAAGCAAGCTCTTAGGAACCTTGTACATAACCACATTAAAGATTTGCATCCTTTACATCCAATATAGATTTTAATCCTTTTCATTGTGTCTATTACATCCATGAACTCTTAAATTTTTTCACAAAGGATCTTTATTACTTTCATCATTTTTCATCACCTTGTAGCTTTGATCCTATTTGTAACTTTCCTCTAGCCTAAAATTTCAATTGATCTTTGAAGAAAACCAATAAAAATTTTATTCATGGGTACAACCTAATATAAGCTCAATTTTACTTTATTTAAAACAACATTTGCCTCAACAATTTATTTGTAATTATAGAATCTGAAGATGAAATGTTAAGTCTTCCCTCTAGGACAAGAGGTTCTAATTAAATGAAGAAAATGTTGAAAGTTTTCCATACCTGTTTTATTTAGGTCAAATTATTAGTCCTTTTTCAAAAAACAGTTTTCTCATTTTTGAAAGTTATGAATGAAAAAAATTAGTGCTCCTTATTCTATCTAACTTGACCCTAGATACGTTCCTGAATACATAACTGTACTCACTATTTGTTATTATAGCTGAGCAGGTAATAGGCTCCAATTTTGTTGTAATTTACCTATATTCTCTGTTATAAGGCCTTCATTAAACTATTTTCTGTTTCTTTTTCTGAAATTCAGAATTTATTTCCTTGTATGTCTGATTTTTTTTTTTTGCTACATTCTAGACTTTGTATTTGAAAAATTATTCTGAAAATATTTTGAAGACTACAATAATAGTGGCCTTCCCAAGTGGCACAGGTGGTAAAGAACCTGCCTGCCAATTCAGGAGCTGCAGGAGACTTGAGTTTGATCCCTGGGTAGGAAAGATCCCCTAGAGGAGGTAATTACAACCCACTCCAGTGTTCTTGCCTGGGAAATCCCATGGATAGAGGAGCCTGGCAGTCTGCAGTCCATGGGGCCGCAAAGAGTCACACACAACTGAAGCAACTTAGCGGTCATTTTATGAACTTAGCAGGTCATAACAACTCGTGAGCTGGCCTGTGACTTACTATGGAGTGTGTTATTACAATGAGTCTCACCCTGAGGTGTTCCACTTCGGCACTTCATTCACTGTGGAGACAGTCTCTTGTTTGACGCTGAATTTTACCAGAGAACTGAGCTTTCTTTCCTCAGCATCTTTTAACAAAGGTTTCATTTTCTGGAAAAATTCAAATGCAGTCATGCAAAAGAAGCTTCTTTTAACTGTCTTCTGCACTAAATTAACAAATAGTACAACTCCAAATTAGAAACATAGGGTTTTATATGTTATTTGAACTTGAGTAGGTGCTTTTAGTGTATATTTGTACAAACTGTAGAGATTTCCTGATAGCTCAGTTGGTAAAGAATCTGCCTGAAATGCAGGAAACCCCGGTTCAATTCCTGGGTTGGGAAGATCTGCTGGAAAAGGGATAGGCTACCCACTCCAGTATTCCTGGGCTTCCCTTGTGCCTCAGCTGGTAAAGAATCCACCCGCAATGTGGGAGACCTGGGTTCAATCCCTGGGTTGGAAAGATCCCCTGGAGAAGAGAAAGGCTACCCGCTCCAGTATTCTGGCCTGGAGAATTCCATGGACTGTATAGTACAAACTGTACAAACTATAAATCAATTTTTAATTTTGTACAAGAGAACTAACTAATAGCCTGGGCAGTTCAGGCGGCTATAACAGGTTGTCCACGTACCATAGACAGTTCTGGAGACTGGAGATCTAAGATCAAGTCGTCAGTATGGTTAAGTTCTGGTGAGAACTCTCTTTTAGACTGCAGACTTCTCCTTATATCTTCACATGACCAAAAGAGAACTAGAAAGCTCTCTGGGGCCTCTTTTTATAAGGCACTAATCCCATTCATGAGGGTGGAACCCTCATGACCTAATTAGTGGCAAAGCCCTGCCTTCCCTTCTAATACTATCATATTGGCGGTTAGGATTTTAACATGTGAATTTGGAAGGGGTACAAAACCAATCAGTCCATAACGATTAGAATAGTGGTCCTGTTTTAAGAGTCTTGAGTGCCATGAGATTTAAGCTCCAAGCAGTTCTAAATACTAGCTGTTTAAAATAATTTTAAAAAATTGTTTAGAAATGCATATATTGCAATAGGTTTTAAAAAGACTATCCAATGTAATTCTGTTTTCTTAGTTTATAAAGGTGAGAATTGAATGACCTGTCAAAAAACATTAATTTAGCCTTTAAAGTAAATCGTAATAGCATGAATAAGACTGACAGCACCTTGTGTGTGCTGTGTGTTCAGTCACTCGGTCGTGTCCAACTCTTTGCAACCCCATGGACTGTAACCCGCTAGGCTCCGTTGTATCATCTGTATTTTCTATTGGCTAGCAATAAACACTGCAAGCCAGACTGATCAGTGCATTGACCTCAGATGTAAAAACTTTTTTCTTTGCAGGTCAAGTTACCTTTAAGAGTCGTTGGAAAATATTAATTTTCATTCATAATCTCAGAGTAGAAGTAGAGATAAAATTCAAGCCCCAAAGAAATTCCAATCAATAATGAATGTCAAGCCAACAAACTATAAATACACAATGATAGGCCATACGGACTTTTCATCATAAAAATTATTTGGTCCCATAGCCTTCATTTCATTCTCTGAGGATGAAAACATAGTTATAGAACATTCTAGCAAAACCACCAATCTACAGTTCAGTCACTCTTTTTTTTTTTTTTTTTGTAGTTTCTTTTTTTTTATTTTTGCAGTTTCTTTTTTTTTTTATTAAATTTTCACATTTACTTTATTTTGCTTTATAATACTGTATTGGTTTTGCCATACATTGACATGAATCAGCCACGGGTGTACATGAGTTCCCAATCCTGAACCCCCCTCCCACCTCCCACCCCATATCATGTCTCTGGATCATCCCCTTGCACCAGCCCCAAGCATCCTATAAAATTCCTTTGCTCTATGGCCCAAGCTGAGAAAAATCTTGGAAAAAATTCCAGAAAAATAAAAGCCTTTCTACTACAACCTAAGCAGTACATTTTCTGTGATAAGCAATAATTAAACAGCTTAATGAGATAAAATTATACCATAATATTAACTCATTTAAAAGTTCAATGGTTTTTAGTTTACTGAGTTTTCAACCATCACTGCAATCTAAATTTAGGACATTTTTGTTACCTCAAAAAGAAATCTATACCCATTAGCATTTACTTCTAATTTACCCTCAGCAAACCTCCTCACTGCCAGCCCCAGACAACCATTAATCTGCTTTCTGTCTTCACAGAATTGCTTAGTCTAGACATTTCATATGAATGGGGTCATGGGGTCAGGCTCTATCTGGTTTTTTAAGACTGGCTTTCTTTATGTAGCATACTGTTTTTTGGTTCATTCATATAGCAGCAGTTATCAGCACTCCATTCCTTTGATTTGCCTAATAGTATTCTATTAAATAGATATGCCACATTTTGTTTATTCATTCACCAGTTGTTGGAAGTTTGGGTTGTGTTCTCTTTTTGGCTATTATGCATAATGATGCTATGCACACAAGTTTTTATGTAGACGTGGTTTTGTTTGTGTAGATACTTGAGTGGATTTGTAGGTCATCTGGTAATGCTATATCTAACATTTTGAGGAACGGCCACACTATTTTCCAGTGTAGTTGCACCAATTAACATTCCCACCACCAATGTTTGAGGGTTTTGATTTCTTTACATCTCACCATTTTTTAAAATTGTCAGTTATTTTTCTTTTTACTATAACTATCATAGTGAGTTGTGAAGTGGTATCTCATTGTGGCTTTGATTTGCATTCCTGTGGTGACTAATAATGTTGAACATCTTTAATGTGCTTATTAAATGTTCCTGCATCTTCTTGGAGAAATTTATTTATAAGTCCTTTGCCCATTTTTAATTGGGTTATTTGCTTTTTTGTTAATGAGCTTCATATATTCTGGATACAGACCTCATCAAAAGTGGGATTGCAAATATTTTCTCTTTTCAATGTTTTGATGATGTCATTTGAAGCACAAAAATCTAAAAATTTTGATCCTATTCCTTTCTTTGCTTGTGCTTTTCATCTCATAGCTAAAATAATCACTGTATAATCCAAAGTCACAAAGATTTACTTGTGTTTTCTTCTACAAATTTTATAATTTTAGCTCTTACATTTAGGTCTTTGATCCATTTCGAGTTAAGTGTTTTGTCTGATGTGAATTAAGTATCCAGATGCAAAATTTTGCAAATTGATATCCAGTTGTCCCACCACTATTGATGGAAAAGAATACTCTTTCCCCATTTTTGTCAGAATCAACTGACGATTTGATGAATTAGTAGCCCAATTGATGTAAATGCTAGTCTCTTGAGTTTACATATGGATTTCAGAATCAACTAGTGGACTCCTTTTAGAGTAACATTTACACATTAGCTCACATAAATTCAATTTCAGTGCCATTTTTTTTTTCAAAATATTTTCTAATCAAATGTTTCACGTATTCAACATCAGCCTCTCTGTTGGCCTCTTATTTTCCTGACTTCCAACACTAGTCATGCTTAGTTATTACTATTCTTAAAGAAGTCTATTCTTGATATTGTCCCACCCTTCACAGTCCAAATTCTTTAAAGAGTAGTTTGTATTTAAAAATTAAAAAAAGACTAGTCTCTACTTTTACTTTTAAATCTCTCTTAAAGCTATCAATGACATTCTAGTTGCCAAGCAGAACAGTACATTTTCAGTCTTTATTGCAGCATTTTATGGCAAATACCCTTATATTTTTTACTCTTTTCTCATCTGTTGTTTTTTATGATACTACCAAAATCTCCTCTGATCTATTTCTGTTTCCTCTTGTCTATGTCTGTTTTGCTCAACTCTTGCTTCTACTCCTTACATGTTGCTTTTACCCAAGACTGTTTCCTCAGCTTTCACATTTTATAGATTTTCACCAGTCTCTAAAATTAAACTATAATCACATACTTCCATTTACAGGTTTTACTTATTTTCACATGGTTATTCAGTATGTAGCTCAAAAATAAAAAATTGAATTCAATATCTTTCTTGTCAAAACTTGTTTCTCATTCTTCCTTCCATATTTCAATAAAGAAGCTACCTAATTTAACAAGCAAGTTTTGAAGTCATTTTAACTCTTCCCCCCACCCTTTCTCACATGTGAATGGTGAATTTGTCTTGTCGATTTCATCTCTAATTTGTTTCCCATTCTTACAGTCCTTTTTATTCTCTGACTCAGCTCAGTTCTTTTCTTTGGACTTCAATAAAAACTTTCATATTATCTTTGATGGTTCCAACAACTTTGCTGTAAAATGTAGGACTTATCACATCAGTCCTATTCTTAAAAATCGTTCACTGACTTCCCATTACCTGGAGCATAACTGAATCTACTTAGTTTGGTGTTAATGATGCTGCAAAACTCAGTTCCAGCTTACTTTTTCATATGCCCAATGACACAACTTTTCCTTCAACAATCCCTACCTTCTCTCTGTTGCCTCACTTCTCAAATATACCACCAAATACACACACTACTGTTTTAGCCATTAAGGACTTGCTCATTATAAACCTCGCACATTGCTCATACATTTATATAAAAGGGAAGCAGGAGAGGGAAGAGAACAAAGCAAGAGTGTAATCTAAAGACCTATAGAGCATAGCTTCAGCCAGATCCTGCAGAGGAACTCTAAAGTTACGCTTCAAGGATGTCTAAGGCAAGTAAACTAAGTTGTCATACTCCTGTATCTGTCAGCCACTAGTCACAGGCTATACAGAAGGGGATTAAATTCCCAGCGACTTCTAGATTTCTGCATGTGTGGACAAGAACCTCAGTAGAAAAAGTATAGTTCCCAAAGAAGAGACATATTTCAAACTTGCCTGATTTTAGTCAAAATAGCTTTTGTACTTGCTTACTTCTCTTGGTTCTTATTTTTCCCTTTAATTTTGGCCTGTCTTTATCAACTCTTCTATGCATACAAAAACAATTTCAACATTTAATCTGCTTTTTAGTTGTCTACAATGAGAGGCTTGGTTCTAACGAAATAATACATTTTTGTTTTGGTAATTTTAAGTCATATTTATTCTCAATTTTTGTTATCTTTTATTTGAACTGTTTCTTTAGATTTTATATATTGTTGGATAATTTTCTAATTCATTTTAAAGATCTGTTTTGTCAGTGAATTTAACACATTTACATTTATTACAACTGTTGTTGGCATTCATTTCTATCTTCATATCTTATTGACTCCTTCTATTATACATTTTTTATACTTTAATTCTCCTTCCATACCTTCCATTGGACATATCGAGGTTCTTCTCACTGTATAAAAGTTAACAATGAATTTAATTTCTTCATTTGGTTACCAGGGGAATGATATATGTTTGTATTAATTTTTTTTTTTACTTTCTACCCATTTGTTATGCTTATCAATACCCTAATCATCTAAACTCTCCATGACATACTTTCAGTTCCACCACCACATTTGTATCTTCTACATTTTTGACTCTGAGATTTATGGATCTTTTATGGATTTTAGGTTTGTTTTAACAGCAAGAAAACTTATTAAGTGACTTCCTCACCTCTGCATTCTATATATTTCTTAGATCTTCCTAGGTTTATTTGACAAGTTATTGGTATACTTCTGAAAGAGTTTTCAAAAGAGCCATTTGCTTGATGAAACTTCTGAGCTCGTTTGTCTAAAAATATTTAAGTATATTTCCTTTACATTTAAATTACTATTAGTTGAATATAGTAGTCTATATTTCAAGTTCTTTTATTCTGACTCTTTAACGACGTTGATCTTATTTATAAAACAAAATGTTGCATGTATTTTGTATATAAGATTAACATAGAGAAGTATGTTACAGTCCATTTCTTGTTTCTTTTTAAATAATCTGCTCTTTCTATTGGAAACTTTAAGAAAGGTCTTTGATGTTTTAAAATTCACTCTAGTATGTTTGTATTTTTTAAATTTTCCTAAGGCTTTAGTACTATGAAACGTGTCGATGCTTATCTCTCTTTAATTCTTAGAAATTCTAGGTCACCATTTCTTTAAATACTTCCTCCCTGTCACTTTTTTTCCAATTGGTTTTCTGGAAAAACCTTTAAGGTGGAAATTAACAAGTGCATACTCATCCTTCACATCCCTAATTTGTTTTTCTATTCTTTTTCTTTTTCTTTCCTGATAACTTTTTTTTTTAATTCCTCAATTTAATCTTTAAAGTCACTAATTTGTTACCTAGTGTTACTCATTCTCATATTTTAATCCTTATGTTGAGGCTTTTTCTCTTTAAAATGTTGTTATGCTTGTCTTTTCCTCTATTTTCCCTTATCTCTTTGAGATTACTGATTATACTTGCCTTACATTTAGTTTTTCATTTATATTGTTTTTGGCCCACCAACTCTTCTTTATGCGATGTAAGGTAGAGGGTTTTACCTCAAATTGGAGATTGTCTAACTTTACAGTCTTTGTTGAACTACTCTTTGTGGATCTCTCTCCAGTCAGCAACACTACTACCCTTGAGGGATCCTCCATTCCTCCTCTGTGGTCCTAGCAGCAATGGTGGGGAAGCGGGGATTCTCAGGAGCCAGCCAAATGCCTGAGAATCTACTGTTATTCGCCTTCTACAGTAGCAAGGTAAGAGTTCCATTCTGCTATTTTCCTACCATCTTACCACCCATTTTCCTACCTTCTGGTGCTGCGCTGGTGGTACTGTTGCTGCTGTTGTTTCTTACTGTAAGCAATAACCCATGCAGTGCAATATGAGAAAAGAAGGAATTAGAACTTGAGAGTTTCTCCTCAAAATTCTATTGTGCTTGTACCCAGCTGTTTTCATATCTAGGTTGTATTTCCATACATGAAAAGCAATCAGATTATGTCTTCATAAGAATTCTCAGTCTGTTAATTTTGGTTTCTGAGAATCAGCCATACCATCACTTCTCTAACATCCACACAATTGTATCCAGGGAAAAGAATCCAGATACTCATTTGCTTATTAAAAGCTACGGAGGTTTCCCCACTATCCTACATTTTACCCTTCTAACGAAGATCAACTTTGTCACTGCATCTCCTTTTCAACACCCCATTTTTGGCCGCCTATTACAAACGAACTCAGTTCCACAAGATTCTATGTACCTGGCACAATACATTGGGGAAAAGTATATCACGATCTCAAACTTCTAAGAGAACTTTCTGTTTTTCTGGAAAGGCCAATTTACTTATATAAAAATCTCTGAGGAATAACCAAGTTGTCAAAGTTGTAATTGGAATAGTCCTAAAATTAATATGATAAAACCTCTCAATATTACTCAGACAATAAGAAATAACCAGTGCATCCTGTGAATAAATAAGAGCAGGTAAATGAGGAAGATAGAGTGTTACAAGTCTTCTAGCATCTCTATCACACAAGTGCTATGAAGTAGTTCTTAGTTTGGCAGTATCTCCTCTGAAAGAGAATAGCAACCCTAACACTGACCTTGAACTGCTTTTGAGTTCTCTAGAGTACAGTACTTACAAGTACTTAAGTTGAAAATTGCTTCTCTCTTTTTTCTCCAGGGAGAGTTTTAATTGCAGATTAAGTATTCCTATGGAAAGAACTCGTTTAAATTTGATTTATTTATACATGTTTACAAATGCCCATTTTAAAAATCAACCCAGAAACTTTCACCTTTTACCTTGATAATCCCTATGTCATAGCAGAGCTGTATTTGTTGACACTGACAGTCATTAACTTGAGCTGTTGTAAATTACCTCTCCCAGTCAAAAGTCTACAATATGTCTGAAAGGAGATTGTTTACCTATGTGCAACATTATTTCTTTTAGCTCCTCAGTGCCTTAAAGCCATCTGTTTGTGCATTGAAGATCTTCCAGGATTAACTGAACAAAGAATTTGGTGAAGACTTCTGGGAAATTGCCACAAAAGACAAATCATAATAGGTGGTTGCAGCAGCAGAAATGCTCTTTTAAGAAAAGCCTTTCAATGGACTCTGAGAGTCAGAATCTCCTACGGGTTCCACGAATAGCAGCAGCCTTGGTTGCAAATCAAGGGCATGATTGTAGGTACACATATCTCAGCCCAGGTGGTAACTGACACAAAGGGTCAGCCCTAAATGAAATTGTGAAGATGGTAAAATTCATTTCAGTGCACACAGCAGTGTCTTTCTCCTTCACCTCTCCTCCTCTGAAAGCTTTCTTAATGCTTGAAGTTTTCCCCTTCTCTGACAACACAAACTCATTTAATCATGTATTCATTCAATGAACAATTTGTAAGAGTCAAGTGCCAGATGCTAGAATTATTAAGATACAGAAGGCATAAATTATAAACTTAATAACTCATAATCTAATGGGGAGAAAGATACAAAATAAATCATATGATAAATACAATCATGACTCAAAGAAGAAAGATTTCAACTTAAGAAGACTCAGAGAAAATTTAAAATGGGAAAAGACACTAAACCAGGTCTTTAACCATTAGGTGTGGGGAATAAGAGAAGGGGAAAGGGTATTCCATGAAAATTAAGTGAATGTGCAAAAATAGAAAAAGTTATAGCAAACTGCTCCACACTAAGGTATGAAATTGCTAGGATAAAAGGCAAAATTTCAGGTTTATGGGATAAATCCCTAAAATATGAGTTTATAGAACCTGACAAATTAGCAACATTATTTGGCTTTGCAGGGAAACCTTTCCAGAAACCTCAACAAATAATGCTGTTTCCTCTTAAATATAGAAATCCAGTCCTAGTTCACATCAGGCTTCACAGTTTGTGTATCTCTCTCTCCCCTCATTGCCATCTCTCTATTTTTCTATCTTTATCTCCATTCTAGAACATACTCACAAACACACATACTCATTCTTACACACATTCACACGTGCATAGTAAGCAAGAAGTCTAATCAGATTGTTTTCCTACTTGGCCAGATTTAGGGAAAGGTCAGAAAAATGTTTTGTTCTTTTTTATAGGAAAGGTCAGAGAAAAGGTCTAGGGAAGAAATGTTTTGAGCAGGCTGAAAATAGCAGGCATGATTGAACACTCTAGAAATCCCAAAGATGCTGAGAATAAGGGTCTGTGGTTCTGTTATAAAATCATGCCTCCATTACGGAACCATGCCCCCTCCTACCAAGTTATCCAGAAATGTTTACTTGCACCAGGCCTGTGCTGCTTTTAAGATTTTTAATAGCTACTGTCAGCTGTGGAAAGTTCTGAAAGAGATGGGAATACCAGACCACCTGACCTGCCTCTTGAGAAAACTATATGCAGGTCAGGAAGCAACAGTTAGAACTGGACATTGAACAACAGACTGGTTCCAAATAGGAAAAGGAGTACATCAAGGCTGTGTATTGTCACCCTACTTATTTAACTTCTATGAAGAGTACATCATGAGAAACGCTGGGCTGGAAGAAGCCCAAGCTGGAATCAAGATTGCCGGGAGAAATATCAATAACCTCAGATATGCAGATGACAGTACCCTATGGCAGAAAGTGAAGAGGAACTAAAAGCCTCATGATGAAAGTGAAAGAGGAGAGTGAAAAAGTTGGCTTAAAGCTCAACATTCAGAAAACTAAGATCATGGCATCCGATCCCATCACTTCATGGCAAATAGATGGGGAAACAGTGGCTGACTTTATTTTTCTGGGCTTCAAAATCACTGCAGATGGTGACTGCAGCCATGAAATTAAAAGATGCTTGCTCCTTGGAAGGAAAGTTATGACCAACCTAGATAGCATATTCAAAAGCAGAGACGTTACTTTGCCAACAAAGGTCCATCTCGTCAAAGCTATGGTTTTTCCAGTAATCATGTATGGATGTGAGAGTTGGACTGTGAAGAAAGCTGAGCGCTGAAGAACTGATGCTTTTGAACTGTGGTATTGGAGAAGACTCTTGAGCATCCCTTGGACTGCAAGGAGATCCAACCAGTCCATCCTAAAAGAGATAAGTCCTGAGTGTTCATTGGAAGGACTGATGCTGAAGCTGAAACTCAGTGCTTTGGGTACCTCATGCGAAGAGTTGACTCATTGGAAATGACTCTGATGCTGGGAGGGATTGGGGCAGGAGGAGAAGGGGACGACAGAGGATGAGATAGCTGGATGGCATCACTGACTAGATGGATGTGAGTCTGAGTGAACTCCGAGAGTTGGTGATGGACAGGGAGGCCTGGAGTGCTGTGATTCATGGGGTCGCAAAGAGTCAGGCTCAACTGAGCGACTGAACTGAACTGTCAGATGTGCCAGTTTATTTTTTGTTATAACTTTCTGTTTTGATGTTGGAATGGCTTAGCCTAATGTTATGATTTTTGCAAGTCTTTTTCTGTCTACAGCCATATTTCATCATCTCCTCTGAAGACTATATCCTCTATGAAGTTCTTGTTAGCATACCCTTTATTGGCTGGCTCCTTGTGGATCTTAAAAAACACAGTAAAAATAGTCCTATCGTGGCTCAACAGGTAAAGAATCTGCCTGCAATGCAGGAGACACCAAAGACATGCATTTTATCCCTGGGTTGGAAGATTCCCTGGAGAAGGAAATGGCAACCCACTCCAATATTGTTGCCTGAAAAATCCCATGAAAAATCCCATGTTGGGCTATAGTCCAAAGGGTCACAAAGAGCTGGACATGACTGAGTGACTAAGCACAGCACAGTACAGAGAGTGTTTAGTAGAAAAGTAAACAAATCACTTCCTTATTTCACTGCAACACTTAGCAGTTTGTGTTGAGCCACGTGTGCTTTGATAGAAATTTGCTGACATGTGCATTGGGCAGACAGACCAAAAGACAATCTATTTGTACCTAGAAATTAAATTGATTATGACCAACCTAGATAGCATATTCAAAAGCAGAGACATTACTTTGCCGACTAAGGTCCGTCTAGTCAAGGCTATGGTTTTTCCTGTGGGCATGTATGGATGTGAGAGTTGGACTGTGAAGAAGGCTGAGCACCGAGAATTGATGCTTTTGAACTGTGGTGTTGGAGAAGACTCTTGAGAGTCCCCTGGACTGCAAGGAGATCCAACCAGTCCATTCTGAAGGAGATCAGCCCTGGGATTTCTTTGGAAGGAATGATGCTAAAGCTGAAACTCCAGTACTTTGGCCACCTCATGTGAAGAGTTGACTCATTGGAGAAGACTCTGATGCATGGAGGGATTGGGGGCAGGAGGAGAAGGGGACGACAGAGGATAAGATGGCTGGATGACATCACTGACTCGATTGATGTGAGTCTGAGTGAACTCCAGGAGTTGGCGATGGACAGGGAGGCCTGGCGTGCTGCGATTCATGGGGTCGCAAAGAGTCGGACTCAACTGAGCGACTGAAATGAACTGAACTGATGCATCAAAATCAAAAGGGTAAAATTCAGAATATATCATTGTGCAAGACAACTAGACACCAAGCAGCCTACCCTGATCAAAATTGAATTACAATTTGAAAATATTATCAAATAACTGGAATTCATTTTAATAAACAACTGGACTTCAAAATCATCTAAGCCATGGCCATAACCCTTGGGTAAGCTAGTATCCCCAGTAAATGGGTTAATATTATTTTCAATTAGGTTATCTCACAGTTTTGAATCACTTTATTTGAAGACTTAATTGTATTCTTTAAAAGCAGATATATAGAAATCTATTTTGAGGCAGTTCACAAAGAAGTTTCTAGGTCTGCAAGAAACATTAAAAGTTATGGATTAATTTTAAGCAAATAGACTCCCATCTACTAGATAATGAGCTATATTTGGATAATGGAAGATGAGCTGATATACAAAATATTACCTCTAATTCTTCTATGAAAACCAATTTTGTTTTTCAAGCTTTGAAATTCCAAATCAGCATTATAATATTGCACAAAGGACTATAATGGACAGTCTTTCATTCACTTTCCCAAACTGCAAGTGGCCAGTAAAGAAGAAATAATATGGTCCATACTCCCACAAAGAGGGGATAATAACAGCTAACACTGATCCATCCCCACTTGACCTGGGACAGCACCTAGAATACAGGAAGTCTCCCTCCTTCTAATGAAATTGGAAACATGGAGCAAATCCTATAGTAGTCTATATCCAAGAGGCCAAGAGCCGACTCATTAGAAAAGACCCTGATTCTGGGAAAGACTTTCCTGTGGTCATGTATGGATGTGAGAGTTGGACTGTGAAGAAGGCTGAGCACCGAAGAATTGATGCTTTTGAACTGTGGTGTTGGAGAAGACTCTTGAGAGTCCCTTGGACTGCAAGGAGATTCAACCAGTCCATTCTGAAGGAGATCAGCCCTGGGATTTCTTTGGAAGGAATGATGCTAAAGCTGAAACTCCAGTACTTTGGCTACCTCATGCAAAGAGTTGACTCATTGAAAAAGACTCTGATGCTGGGAGGGATTGGGGGCAGGAGGAGAAGGGGACGACCGAGGATGAGATGGCTGGATGGCATCACTGACTCGATGGATGTGAATCTGAGTGAACTCTGAGAGTTGGTGATGGACAGGGAGGCCTGGCGTGCTGCGATTCATGGGGTCACAAAGAGTCGGACACGACTGAGCAACTGAACTGAACTGAACTGAGGGCGGGAGGAGAAGGGGAACAGCAGAGGACAAGATGGTTGTACGGCATCACTGCTTCAATGGACATGAGTTTGAGCAAGCTCTGGGAGATAGTCAAGGACAGAGAAGCCTGGAATGCTGCAGTCCATGGAGTTGGAAAGAGTTGGACACGACTGAGCAACTGAACAACAAGTACTATATTAAAATGTAGGAGAAATTCAATAGTCATAAACTATAACTTTCTGCCGGGGGCCAGCGTGAGGAACTCCGCCCATGGCAAAGGTCATGAGGAAGGAGGCTTGGCATATGCAAAGGCGTGATCAAGCCTCAGGAAACCCCCTGTTCCCAAGCATCCACCCCCAAAACCAGAGTCTATCTACTTTACTGTTTCATGCTCTCGCCTACACCTCTGACTTTATGGGGGTCTGTTCCCCACCAGTTCTCTCGGAGAAGGAGTAAATGTGCAGCTCCAAGTCAATAAAAATTCCTGGGCATGACAAGAGTGTTTCAACTTACAGACTCCTCTGAAGGTTATCTAGCCTGCCTGTATAGGTTCGTCCGGCCACATGTGATTGTTTACAGCCTCCCAACCGGAGAGGCACGAGATGTTTTAGACTTACTAAAGGCATTCTTTTGGGACGATAGAAATTATTAGTATAGTGGTTTGGTTAGGAATTATATTAGTGAAGGGTTTTTCATTTGCTGTGCCAATAATTACTGCGAATTCCCTGCCCTGGGTGTGACAAGGGTGTCTCAGGTCAAACCTCTCTGCTGACAGACTAGCTTGTGTGACAGGTTTATCCATACTGCTGCCACTACGCACATGATTGTTTACTACCTCTCAACCATAAACAGCACAGAGAGTTTTGGAGTATTTTGAAAGTCTTAATTAGCATAGGGCTTTTCTCATTGTTGAGTCAATGATTGCTGCCAGGCCTCCATATCCTTAGGCACCTGGGAATATATTAATCAATGTATTTGGAATATAGAAAAGGAAATATAGTAGTTTTTAAGGTTAGCAATACTAGACTTTTTGAGTTAATGAATTTTCTCTTTTGTAATAGATCACTGTACTTTGTTATAAATCACTGTGTCTGAAGAACCTAAGCTACTCCATTTTGTAAAATTCTGGGGAAAGAGCCCTTGGAAATCCCCTGACCTCATCCCACCACCTGTGAGCCAATCAGATCCCAGATCAGGATCTCCTGACTTTATGTTCAGGACTTATGACCTGCCCGGGAAATTCGAATTAAGCCCGGGAAATGAAAACCAATCAGAACCCAACACCTAACCCTTCCACAGAAGGTAACCAATTAGACATCTCCCAACCCGGAAACTCCCATTTTTTGAATTTTTTGCACGAGAATACCCTATATAAGCAATGTAACCCAGAGTTCAGGGCTCCTCTCCTTAGCCGCTGCATCAGTAATGGTGGGAGCCCCAGCTCAAGCTTGGTAATAAAAACTCTCTTGCTTTTGCATCGGATATCAGCTCCCTGGTGGTCATTGGGAGATTTCACGACTTGGGCATAACATTTGGGGGCTCATCCGGGATCTCCCATCGGCTCCCCAGGAAGACCGATCTGGAGAGTTATCTGTAACGGGTAAGTTTTTTCTGCTTTCCTTTTTGTTTCTGATAAGGCCTGTTTTCTGAGACCGGTATATGACTCAGGCGGACGCACTGACAGGTCACTGGTGCGGGTCATTGGGAGACATCCCCGACCCCCTCAGAGGGGACGGAGTGCCCCTGTTATCTGTAGATGATAGCGGGTCGCTCCCACTGAACGGCTGGAGGGTGTCGTCTTACTTTCAGTTTTGCCTCTGGACTCCTGGAGGTCTGTATCTTCTGTCTGTCTGTGTGGCTATCTGTACTGTCTGTGTTAATTTACCAACATCTGACTGATGCAGGAATGATGGAGCAAAGTCAATCTAACCCCATCCCTCTATCCCTGATCACTGACCATTTTAAGGAGGTCAAGATGCACGCACATGACCTCGGTGTGGAAATTAAGGAAGATAAATTAATCACTTTTTGCAGCGCGGAGTGGCCAACCTTCCACGTGGAATGGAAAGAGGGCACCTTTGACTTGGAAACCATGCACCAAGTCCAAGACATCATCTTTCGACTGCGGAGTGGACACCCTGACCAAGTTCCCTATGTCATAGTGTGGGAAGATCTCATATTGTGCCCCCCTCCATGGGTAAAACCTTTCTTGCCTCAACAGGGATTCTCCACTGTGCAGGTGCTGGTGACACGTGTAGGAAAGAACCTGAAAGATCCCAAGGAACCTGAACCAATGGCACTGCTGTACCCCATTTTACAAGGGGGAACAGAGGAAGAACTTCTCTTCCCACCCCCTTACCAACCCCTCGAGCCACTGCGGGCCCCTGCTATCCCTCCACCTAGGGCCGACGCATCAGAAGGGGGGCCCGCACAAAATACTCGCCATAGGTGAGCCATGTCTCCAGCGGGACCAGTAGACTCAACAGTTGCCCTCCCTTTATGAGTGGCCGGTCTCCCCAACAAGGAAGGGAACCAACCTCATCAATACTGGCCCTTCTCTACCAGTGACCTATATAACTGGAGGTCACAGAATGCTAAGTTCTCAGATAACCCTAGAGATCTAACTAACCTTCTAGAAACTGCTTTTTACTCATCAGCCCACGTGGGATGACTGTCAACAGCTGCTCCAGATTCTCTTCACCACGGAAGAGAGAGAATACTGAATGAGGCCCGTAAAAGGGTCCCAGGGGGAAATGGAGAACCCACCACTGATAGAGATGAAATTAACACCTCTTTTCCTTTTTCGCGACCTGACTGGGATTACAATACGGCACAAGGTAAGGAGAGGCTCCGGGTCTACCGCCAGACTGTTGGGGCTGCTCAAGGCAGCTGCACGGAAACCCACTAACCTAGCTAGAGTAGGAGATGTTCAACAAGGCCCCACTGAGAGTCCAGCTGCTTATCTGGAAAGACTGATGGAGGCCTTTATACAATACACCCCCATGGACCCAGAAGCAGAAGGCTTCTGGGTCATCAGGCTGCTTTGATAATGCATTTTCTCAACCAGGCAGCTCCAGACATCAGGAAAAAGTTACAAAAACTAGAATGCCTGGGTGAAAAGAGTATCCAGGATTTAATAACAGTGGCAGAAAGGCTCTACAATACTCGAGAGACCCCCGAGGAAGAGGGGATCAATGGCCAGCTGACCTGGATGCAACTGCCGCAGGAATTTAAAAATTGTCCCACTATCTTCGATGAGGCCCTCCATGAAGACCTGGGTGAGTTCAGACAACAGCACCCCCAACTAACCTTGTTACAATATATAGATGACCTCCTGATTGCAGCAAAGGACCAGCAGACTTTCCTCATGGGCACCCGAGAACTGTTGCAGGCTCTTGGAAAATTAGGATACCGAGCCTCAGCCAAAAAGGTTCAGATATGTCAACCAGAGGTCACTTACTTGGGGTACGTATTAAAAGAAGGGCAAAGGTGGCTGTGAGAGGCACGAAAAGAGAGTACTCAAAATACCGACCCCAGACTCACCTCGAAGAGTGAGAGAATTTCTGGGGTCTGCTGGCTTCTGCCATCTTTGGATTCCAAACGACGCGGAACTGGCTAAACCCTTATATGAAGCCGCCAAAAGTACCACCCCTTTCAGCTGGACAGAACAGATGGAGGCTGCCTTCAAAACTATTAAAACGGCTCTGCTGTCAGCCCCTGCCCTAGGGTTGCCTGATGTCACAAAACCCTTTCTCCTGTATGTGGATGAAAAACAAGGAGTAGCAAAAGGGGTGCTGATGCAATATTTGGGACCTTGGAAACAGCCAGTGGCCTACTTGTCTAAACGCCTAGACCCCGTAGCATCAGGCTGGCCCCCATGCCCCCACATGATTGTGGCAGTGGTCCTAATGGTTAAAGATGCAGACAAGCTGACTCTGGGGCAAGAGTTACACATCACCGCCCCCCATGCCATTGAGGGCATACTGAAACAACCCCCAGATAGATGGATCAGCAACGCTCAGTTGACCCACTACCAGGGACTACTGCTAAACCCCTCCAGAATCATCTTTCTACTGCCTACTGCTCTCAGTCCGGCTACATTGCTTCCTAACCTGGACTTGAAAGCCCCCATCCATGACTGCAGTGACGTACTAGCCCAGATGCATGGGACGCAAGAGGACTTGCAAGATCGCCCCTGGCGGATGCTGAGGTGACCTGGTATACGGACAGGAGCAGTTTCGTTGGAGATGGACTCAGGTATGTGGGGGTGGCCGTAACCACGGAAACCCAAATTGTGTGGGCGGAAGCACTACCTCCGGGTACTTCAGGGCTGAACTAATCACCCTAACAAAAGCCCTTCAGTTGGGAAAGGACAAAAAACTTAACATCATTACTGATAGCCAATATGCCTTTGCTACTGCCCATATACACGGGGCCATCTACAGAGAGAGGGGACTCCTCACAGCCGAGGGTAAGACGATTAAAAACAAAGAAGAAATAAAAGCTCTCCTCTCGGCATTATGGCTACCTAAAAAACTAGCCATAATACACTGCCCGGGGGCACCAAAAGCCAGACACCCCGATCTCAAGGGGAAACAACTTAGCAGCCAGAGCAGCCAGAGATGCGGCCCAGAATACCATGATAGAGGCCACTCTTCAGCTGCCTGACCCTGGGAGCCCTATTCTGCCAGCTTTGCCCAATTACTCAACAAGGGGCAGACTGGATAAAAAGCCTGCCTATGGCCCAACAGCTGGCCGGGTGGTGGAGAGCAGCAGACAGCTCTCTAATCCTCCCAGAAGAACCCGGAAAACAAGTATTACTAAAAATGCATCGTGCCACTCACCTGGGAACCCACAAGATGCAAGACCTGATTAGACATGCCAAAATTACCATGAAAGATGTCAGGATGACAATAGAAGACATGGTATCAAACTGGAAAGCATGCCAGTTCACGAACGCTGTCCCTCATCTGGCAAACCAAGGAATTAGAGAATAGGGGACAAGACCCGGAGCTTACTGGGAGGTGGACTTCACTGAGGTAAAACCGGGTAAATATGGATACAAATATCTGTTGGTGTTCATAGATACCTTCTCAGGGTGGGTAGAAGCATTCCCCACCAAGAGAGAAACAGCACAGGTGGCGGCCAAAAAGCTCATTGAAGACATCTTGCCACGGTTCAGGTTTCCAGCACAGGTGGGGTCAGATAATGGGCCAGCCTTCATGTCTCAGGTAAGCAGGGGGTAGCCTGGGCTTTGGGGGCTAGATGGAAGCTGCACTGTGCCTATAGGGCCCAGAGCTCAGGACAAGTAGAAAGGAAGAATAGGACGCTTAAAGAGACATTAACAAAACTAGTTGCTGAGACTGGCGGGGACTGGGTGCCTCTCCTCCCCTTTGCCCTGTACCTGGTGGGGAACTCACCCTACCAACTGGGACTCACCCCTTTTGAAATCATGTATGGAATACCTCCCCCAATAATCCCTAACCTAAAGGCAGAAGTGTTAAAAGAAATAGATGATCAGAAGTTGCTTTTTTGTCTCCGGTCCTTACAGTACTCCCACAGGGACACATGGAAGAGGCTCAAAGCGCTATGCGAAAAGTGGGTTTCTATGCATGTCCGGGGCACAAAAAGGACTGGATAAAGACATGGAGGTATGCAGAGTCGTCACTGTAAGGCATGGGAATGTGTGACTTCAAATGATGGCTGGTGGAAATGGAGTGTGGCCAGGCCGTCGGACCTGGTCACGATGACTTTTGTAAATCCTATCACCTCAGACATGTGGAACAAGGGATTTACTGGTAGTTGCCCTGACTGTGACCTCGTCAATGTCTCCTTCACTTCTGAAGGACAGAGGGACATAAGATGGACATTGGGACTCGTCTGGGGTATACAGGGCCTCTGATTATCTTACTTTTGCTACTCACCTTCAGGCCGTGTTTATTGAACAAGTTAATGACCTTCGTCAAGAGCTGCATCAACACGGTGCAGCTTATGGTGCTCAGGTCCCAATATACAGCCCTGCCAGCGGCCCCCTTAGCGGAAGAAAATATAGAGCTGGTCACAGACTCATGATTGGGTCTGTCCTGGGATCTTGAGAAGGGGGGAATGAAGAACCTAAGCTACTCCATTTTGTAAAATTCTGGGGAAAGAGCCCTTGGAAATCCCCTGACCTCATCCCACCACCTGTGGGCCAATCAGATCCCAGATCAGGATCTCCTGACTTTATGTTCAGGACTTATGACCTGCCCGGGAAATTTGAATTAAGCCCGGGAAATGAAAACCAATCAGAACCCAACACCTAACCCTTCCACAGAAGGTAACCAATTAGACATCTCCCAATCCGGAAACTCCCATTTTTCGAATTTTTCGTGCGAGAATACCCTGTATAAGCAATGTAACCCAGAGTTCAGGGCTCCTCTCTTTAGCCGCTGCATCGGTAATGGTGGGAGCCCCAGCTTGAGCTTGGTAATAAAAATTCTCTTGCTTTTGCATCGGATATTGCCTCCCTGGTGGTCATTGGGAGATTTCACAACTTGGGCATAACGTCCTTGCTCTGCAAAAATGTAACTTTATCACTATCTTAAGACTAGGTAGATCTTAAGGGGAACATTGGTGAAAGGATTTTCATTTGTTGGGCTGATGTTTGCTACTAAATCTCCATATTCCCTGCTCTTATAATGAATATAACTAGCATATAGGAGAAATAAGTATTAATCTTTAAGATTAACCATGTTGACCTTGGGTTAAATAAATTCCTTTCTTGACTGTAACTCACTACACCCTTGCCCTATAGGAATGCAACTTCATTTGGAGGGTAGTGCCTGGTTTAAGAAAAAACACCCTTGGAAAAAATAAGCTTTTTGGTTATCAGAAAGAAAGGGTCGTAAAATGTCAGCAGGTCTCATGGCCAGAAGATGATGTAAAACCCCTAAGACCTTTTTTTATACATTTATGTGAAGCACCCGATTTTAATAAAGGTCAGGACTGCTGACCCCCGAGTGACTCTGTATTCATCCCTATGTGTAACAAAAGGTATATAAGCAAATCTAAAAAATAAAGAAATGGGATCAGTTTCCGGAAAGACTGATTCCCCCATGTCGCTTCTTTCTTGCTCTCCGTTTTTCTGGCTGAATTCCCATCTGGTGCATGGGTACCCACCAAGCCTGCTAATTTTGCCGGGGCTTCTAAGATCGGACCAGGGAGGCCTCAGTGCCTCCTCTCCTTTGGGAGAATGGAAAGACACCTGCGGCCTACATAGGTGGTGATTGGTATTCCATGCAAACCAAGTTATTCAGCCTCTTTTTCTCTGCTAATTTTCTAATCCCTCTCTATCTGTAATTAAATAAGTTATTTCCAAGGACGCCGACTCCGTCCCCACCTGCGAATCACCCTGGATCCACCGGGGCTGGACCCTGGCAACTTTCCATTATCAACAAATGTTTGGGATAGCAATGCTTCTAAGCCTCTTTTCCTCTTCAAATATTTTATGTATGAAATAGAAACAGTTTTCTATTAGTCTAATCATCATTTAAAAAACTGCCAAATTGGGTCATGTTGTGATGCTTTTTGGATTATTCTTTGATGTCAATTACAAGGATATGAATTTTTTCATGTGAGTAATGACCCAGGAGGTTCTCTGTTATGACAGGAACCTGGAGTCTGGGATGTCAACCACAGCAGTCTGTCCTTTCTCTGAACTGCCCAAACACTTTGCTTCAAATGGACAAGCTCCTTGAATGTACAGGCCGCATCCTCAGGACTTAGTGAAACATCTGAAACAGTAAAGATTAAATAAGATTGCTGAATAAACATAAATCTAGAGCTCTTTAAAGTATTACACTTATTTTATATTCATGCCATTTCTGAGACTTGATTATATTTTCTAATAACATTTATCATTTCCTCTTATTATAGATGTAATATGCTTAAAACAGAAATCATGAAAGTACAGAAAACCATGAAGAAATAATTGCCTACCCAAAGAAAATTATTGTATTTCCCATATATCCTTTCAGTATATCTTTAAACTGTTTTTTAAAAAGTTATGTTTTACACATTGAGTCTGCTAGTTTTTCATTTAAAAACGTGTATATTACCCACATTAGCAAGTATCAGTCTTAAAAAATCATTTAATGATTAATTAGCATTTCATCATATGTTGTTCATACTTATTTATACACATTATATCAATAAATATATTGGGCATATGTGTGTTATTGCCCATTATTTTTTATAGGCAAGATAAACAATGCTTTGTATTTAGCAGGTATTCAGTTAGTGTAGCTCAATTGTAAAAATGGTTACAAGAATGATTTTTACCATAAACGGGGATAAGCCAGTGAATTTAACTAGTGATATTGTAAGAATTTCCCATTTTCTACTGATATTCTCATTTACTAAATATGCAATTCAAAATGACTCCATTAAGAACTGTTACCTGATGCTATTATTCAGAATTGTGGAACTGAGATTTAAATGTAAATTTCATAATATTTTTTCCTAAAACAGGGTCTTAATAGGGTTAAGGGTTGATAAATATTAGATCTCACAATAATGCACCACTCTACAATGTAGAATATTTAGCAGTATCCATAACAACCATGATTCTTTAAAGATATTTTAATTGCAACTTTCCTTGGAATTGTTGATGTTTATTGTGACAATATAAAGACAACTTAAGGAAGACTATTTATTGATAAATGGGTTTCTAACCAAGATGATAGAGAATGAGATTTATATTCTGCTTTTCTGACAAGGCAGAAGGTTGTATCTGAAAGAAAAAGGATGCAAGATACTGTTCCTGTGCTATCTATTTGAAGAAAAGAATAACGTCAAGCATATGAAATTAGAAGAATGTCACCTTCAGGTCCCAAACAATTGAATCTAAGAAACTAAAGGAATTTATATGGATCAATCAGCCAGGAAACAAAACATGATAAAAAATCAAAATCATTTCAAATCAGAATTTTAGCCCAGGTTTCCTTTGGAGGTTAACATGGCATGGCATTGCATAAATGTGGCCAGAAACTACTCCTGTATTTAGAACAACAAAACTATTTTTCTGTGCATGAGAGAATGTGCATTGGTCATCTAATTAACACTAAAGTTCTATTTTTTAATATATTCTGAATTATTGGGTAAGTATAACTGATAGTCAAGTTACAACAGTATTGGGAATAGGGATACAGCTTAAGGAAAAGATACTAAGGAGTCTATTGGAAGCCATAAGAAAAAAAAAATCATAATGAAAGAATAGGATGGTAGAGACAGGAGAATATTTTACTCTGTTTAGGAGTGTGGATGAAGAATGAGTGGAAAGGAGAAGGAAAAATCAACCATGAAGAGTAATTCAAGGTTCTAAGAGCAATGAAGCTGGAAAATACAGTTTATTGTTAGTTTTCTTATGTGAAACTAAGGAAAAAACTGTAAAAGGATTCTGACATCTGTGTACAAAGTATCATGTAAAAATCCTTACTGTCCCACTGAGCTAGCAATATTAAAACATACTTCCTCCTAAACAATGCCAGTGTTGTTGGCAGTCACCTTATATCAATTTTTCTAAGATTTTAAATTTAGTTGTATAGAATTTATTTAAAAAATTTGATGTGGGAAAACATCACCAAAATCTGTGCTAATCACTTGATACAAAAGTTATCAACATTTTCCCATGACTAATAAGAATTATCCAAAAGTATCTTGGTAAATGATTTTTATCTCTATATGAACATTTATTTTCAGTTTCTAGGAAGTAAATGTGCTTTGTATAATTCCATTATTATCAGTGTAGCCATAAAAGAGAAACTTCACTTTGCATGGTTCCTTGAGTTTTCATTTTAGCAAATATTTCACATTTCACCCCTTGTGGCCATCAGGCTAGACATTACCAGTCCATCTCCCCCCCCACCCCAACCCCCCACCCCAGCACATAGGAAGACTATTGCCCAAACTCCCTTTCTATCAAGGTAGGATTGTGTCCCTCCATCTTGTTGAAAGAATGTGAGTGGAAATATTCTATACCTCTTCCAGGACTGACCCAGAGTTCCTCTCACTCACTCTTTGCTTGTTGCCAGATCAAAGCAGGCAAACCTATGGAGAACTTTGAAGAAGGCCTAGAAGACAGCAGTGCCATGATGGAAAAGCTAGGATTCTTTCTCATTTTTTAAAGAGGCCACACATTAAATATCCAAACTGTGGTATAATCCAGAAATAAACACTTATTTTGTTAAGTTACTGAGATTCAGGGTTTCCTATGGCAGCTAGATCCTCTGGAGAAGGGACTGGCAATCCAATCCAGTATTCTTGCCTGGAGAATCCCATGGATAGAGGAGCCTGATGGGCTAGAGTTCGTGGGGTCGCAAAGATTCGGACATGACTATGTGACTAACCCACCCACTCATGGCAGCTAGCATTGATCATTGCTAAATAACAAACCTGCCCTTAAAAGATTTTCTGTTGACATGACTGATTTTGTGTGTAAGTGTTAGGTTTGGGTAGTTTGAGGAGCATTTTGTGATGATTGTTCTCTACAGGAGTTTAGGAAATTTTTTATTGAGTTTGAAAGAAATAATTAAATAAGTGGGTTGTTCACATCACATTATCAACTGAACTACTTTGTAATCAACCACAGACTCTGTATATTTATTCCTCCTAAATATCAGTTCTCTAAACTACCTCAGGACTTAAATATTCTGAAATATGTTGTTCCATTCAGCTCACAGCTAAGTGAAATTAGTACTCCTTGATTACTCATTAAAGCCAGCAGCTTTACAGAACAGAACTGCTCTCTTTTTTTCCTGATAGTCAAATACTGTGTAAAAGAACTGTAGATATTTTGGAATGGGAATGAACCTTACAGACCATAGAATTACAACACTTTTCAGATGAGCAAGCTCTGTTTTAAGAAAGGATAAGGGATCCGAATAAGGACTCAGAGCTGGTTGGCAACAGAGCTTAGAATTATCATCTCCAGAATGCTAAATTATATTCTTACCTGCAACAGTTTTTTGACAGTAGTGTCAATCACGGGACTTCTGATATCCACATTCATTTTAAGCAATACCGGCCAGCCCACAGACAAATCTCGTTCAACTTGATTCACTGGCACCCTACCCTTTCCTAGTTGTCAACCTAAGTAATCAAAGAGTAGACCCCAATATAAGAATAGTCAGTCCTCATGTTGCCCTGCAATCTAGACTGAGATCTGGTGTATAAAGATGAAACGGGCCCATGTTGGAATCTGAATAGGGAAACATGGAGAGCATTAATCAGTTAGCAGTAGGATCTGATATGGAAAGTCTGTATAAAGAGAAAGAGAGAATGATGTAGGTCAGGGCCATGAGGGATCGTGATGAGGCCAAGTTATAGGGGGGAATTTATACTTGGAGATAACTGAAGTTTCACCAGAGGGAGATGCTAGAACCAGTGAATTGCCAAAGTTCCCTACATTTCTGATGCCTACCTTGACCTATTCCAGTACCAGTCAATAAGCCCTCTGTATCTGATGATGACCTTGGTGAGAAACTCTTTACAACAGAAAAAAAATAAGCTCTATAGGAATAGAGAAATACTTTCATACATCCTTCAATGAAATGAGAAAAACAATTATATGTGGAAATAAATTACAAGATAAAATATCAAAATGAACATTTACAATTTTAAACGTATCAAAAATGTAAACAAAAATTGCAGAGCATACAAATCGAGTATAAATATTTACTAAAATTATTTAACAAGAATGTAAATAACTTTACTGTATAAAGAGAATGTACATGTGGATAAGAAAAGTACTAATGCTTCAGATAACCACGATGGTGTGAGCACTCATCTAGAGCCAGACATCTTGGAATGTGAAGTCAAGTGGGCCTTAGGAAGCAGCATCCTGAACAAAGCTGGTGGAAGTGATGGAATTCCAGCTGAGCTATTTCAAATCCTAGAAGATGATGCTAAGAGATGAAAGTGTTGCACACAGTGTTCTAACAAATTTGGAAAATTCACCAGTGGCCACAAGACTGGAAAAGGTCCATTTTCATTCTAATCCCAAAGAAAGGCAATGCCAAATAATGTTCAAACTACCACACAATTGCACTCATCTCACATGCTAGCAAAATAATGCTGAAAATTCTCCAAGCTAGGCTTCAACAGTACATGAACCAATAACTTCCAGATGTTCAAGTTGGATTTAGAAAAGGCAGAGAAACCAGAGATCAAATTGCCAATGTCCATTGGATCATGCAAGAGAGTTCCAGAAGAACATCTACTCCTGCTTCATTGACTATGCCAAAGTCTTTGTATGGATCACAACAAACAGTGGTAAATTCTTCAAGAGATGGGAATACCAGACCACCTTATCTGCCTCCTAAGAAACCTGTATGCAGGTCAAGAAGCAATAGATAGAACTGGACATAGAACAACATATTGGTTCCAAATTGGGAATGGAGTACGTCAAGCCTGTATTTTGTCATCATGCTTCTTTAACTTATATGCACAGTACATCTTGTGAAATGTCAGGCTGGATGAAGCACAAGCTGGAATCAAGATTGCTGGGAGAAATATCAATAGCCTCTGATCTGCAGATGATACCATCTTTATGGCAAAAAGCTGAGAAACCAAAAAAACAGCCTTTTGGTGAGAGGCTGACTTAAAAAACTCAACACTCAAAAAAAGCTGGCTTAAAACTCAACATTCAAAAAACTAAGATCATGGCATCTAGTCCCATCACTTCATGAAAATAGATGGAGAAACAATGTAAACAGTGACAGACTTTATTTTCTTGGGCTCAAAATTCACTGCAAATGGTGACTGCAGCCATGAAATTAAAAGACACTTACTCCTTGGAAAAAAGTTATGACCAACATAGACAATATATTGAAAAGCAGAGACATTACTTTGCCAACAAAGGTAGGTCTAGTCAAAGCTATGGTTTTTCCAGTAGTCAAGTACGGATGTGAGAGTTGGACTATAAAGAAAGCTGAGCGCTGAAGAATTGATGCTTTTGAACTGTAGTTTTAGAGAAGACTCTTGAGAGTCCCTTGGACTGCAAGGAGATCCCACCAGTCCATCCTAAAGGAAATCAGTCCTGAATATTCATTGCAAGGACTGATGCTGAAGCTCCAATACTTTGGCCACCTGATGCGAAAAACAGACTCATTAGAAAAGATCCTGATGCTGGAAAAGACTGAAGGCAGGAAAAGAAGAGGTAAACAGGATGAGATGGTTGGATGGCATCATCAACTTGATGGACATGAGTTTGAGTAAGCTCTGGGACTTGCTGATGGACAGGGAGGCCTGGTGTGCTGCAATTCATGGGGTTGCAAAGAGTCAGACACGACTGAGCAACTGAACTGAACTGTATGCTCCAGTGAGATATGATGAAAAGATAATGGACTAACAGTTTAGAAAAGATATAGAAAATGCTGTTACTTGCTCAGTTATGGCTAATTCTTTGTGACCCCATGGACTGAAGCCCACCGGGCTCCTCTGTCCATTGGATTCTCCAGGCAAGAATATTAGAGTGAGTTGCCATGCTCTCCTCCAGGGGATCTTCCCAAACCAGGGATCGAACCCAGGTCTCCTGCATTGCTGGTCGATTCTTTACTGTCTGAGCCACCAGGGTAGCAGGACAGAAAAAGCTGAATAGCATTTAAAAATATGCTTAACCTAACTAATAAAGAAATGAGGAGTAAGTCAACTATGAAATATCATTTTTGCTTATCAAACTATCAACTATCTATGAAATGTTAATAATATTCTTTTTTTTATAGTGGTTTGATAAGAAATGTGATCTCAACTTATGCCCAAGTCATTCTTGAATTGAGTCATTCTGGAAAACCATTAGGCAGCACACAACTAGAGTCTTCAAGATGTTTATTCATACTTACCCAATAATCAATACATGATTAGAGGTGTACACATAGATTTATATCAACATTATGTTAACATTTATCACAGTTTTCTGTACATGTATGTGTTGGTAGGCTATCGTCCTCATTCATTCACTTTGGTATCTCCAAAACCCAGCACAGTGCCTGGCAGAGGGTGCCTGACACAGAAAACACATTTGATGACAATTTGTTGAGTAAATAAAGAGGAAGGAAGACAGTTGCCACAGCATTATTTGAAACAATAAAGAAATAGAAAAATGTATCCTATGAATGATTAAATAATTTATAGTACATAAAATATATAAGCATTAAATTATGTTTTATGAAATTATTAATACAAGAAATTAGTTAAAAGTAAAAGTTAACTGAAGCAACTGTACTAATATTGTATATATTTTCTAAGTAGTTTTACTTGGATGTGTTTTTTTGTAATAAAAGGGAAAAATATATGGAAGTTTAAGATGAAAGCACAATATTTTAAAAACTACCAGTAGCAATATAATCAGCATTATTTAATAAAGCAAATTAACACTATGTTCTTATCTTATATAGAAGTCAATTTAATAAATACATAATTGTGCATATCTACTGTTACAATTCACATTTCTAAGGACTAAAGACTAAATACCCTTAATCTATGCTTTTTCCTCAAAAGTCAATGAAATTGCTTTTCTTTCTCTTTCTATAGCATTTAAAGAGCCAACCTACAGTTTATACTTCATAACTACCTCTAACTCTTATCAAGGAATAGCAAACTTATTGTCCCATCAAAACCTATTAGTAACTGTTGACAATTTTTGACTCCCTATAGTTTTCATGCATATTCACATTCTTAATGTTATTGCTGTTCAGTGTCTGAGTCAAGTGCGACTCTTCACAACACCGTGGACTGCAGCACTCCAGGCTTCCTTGTCCCTCACCATCTCCTGGACTTTGCCCAAGTTCATGTCCACTGAATTGGTGATGGCATCCGACCATCTCACCCTCTGTCACCATCTTCTCCTTCTGCCCTCAATCTTTCCCAGCATCAGGGTCTTTTCCAATGAATTGACTAATTTGCATCAGGTGGCCAAAGTATTGAGCTTCAGCTTCAGCATCAGTCCTTCCATTGAGTATTCAGGGTTGATTTCCTTTAAGATTAACTGGTTTGATCTCTTTGCTGTTCAAGGGACTCTCAAGAGTCTTCTCCAGCACCACAGTTCAAAAGTATCAATTCTTAATATTATACATATTAATAAAATGCTTAGTTGAAAAATATATTTGTTCAATCCTATTTCACAAAATTTTCTCTTTTAAAGAATAGGTGATTATTCAGTTTACCTTGTACATTGTATTCCTTTAACATGGTAAGTGTGATTTCTTTAACAAGGTAAATTTCCTCTGACTTATAAGAAAAGTAAATTGGAAAATGAACCAAATTACATTTAATAGGAACTCAAGGAAACATACTGCAGGAGTTTCAACAAGTGCATTTTCAGTTAAAAGAAAATGATTTGTGGGCTGAGTCTAACTAAGCTAACTTTTCTGCACATATTTATCATTAATCTATAAACCTAGCTACTCATTTCACATCTGGGTGTACACAGAAATCATTGTTACAAAATCAGGTATTTTGTAACACTTTTTTTTTTTTTTAGCTGCTGCTGCTGCTAAGTTGTTTCAGTCGTGTCTGACTCTGTGCAACCCCATAGACGGCAGCCCACCAGGCTCCCCGGTCCCTGGGATTCTCCAGGCAAGAACACTGGAGTGGGTGGGTTGCCATTTCCTTCTTCAATGCATGAGAGTGAAAAGTGAAAGTGAAGTTGCTCAGTCATGTCCGACTCTTCGCGACCCCATGGACTGCAGCCTACCAGGCTCCTCCATCCATGGGATTCTCCAGGCAAGAGTACTGGAACACAAAGCAAATAAAGTGGGTTTGCTTCTTTCATCCACCTCTCAGCAACTAAGCTTAACTCAAGTATGCATTTTCCAAAGAGGAGAGTGAAAAAGTTGGCTTAAAGCTCAACATTCAGAAAACTAAGATCGTGGCATCCAGTCCCATCACTTCATGGCAAATAGATGGGGAAACAGTGGAAACAGTGGCTGACTTTATTTTTCCAGGCTCCAAAATCACTGCAGATGGTGATTGCAGCTATGAAATTAAAGACGGTTACTCCTTGGAAGGAAAATTATGACCAACCTAGACAGAATATTAAAAAGCAGAGACATTACCTTGTCAACAAAGGTCCATCTAGTCAAGGCTATGGTTTTTCCAGTAGTCATGTATGGATGTCAGAGTTGGACTATAAAGAAAGCTTGAGTGCTGAAGAATTGATGCTTTTGAACTGTGGTGTTGGAGAAGACTCTTGAGCATCCCTTGGACTGCAAGGAGATCCAACCAGTCCATCCTAAAGGAGATCAGTCTTGGGTGTTCATTGGAAGGACTGATGTTGAAGCTGAAACTCCAATAGTTTGGCCATCTGATGCGAAGAGCTGACTCATCTGAAAATACCCTGATCTGGGAAAGATTGAGGGCAGGAGAAGAGGGGATGACAGAGAATGAGATGGTTGGATGGCATCACTGACTCGATGGACATGGGTTTGGGTAGACTCCAAGAGTTGGTGATGGACAGGGAGGCCTGGCATGCTGCAGTTCATGGGGTTGCAAAGATTCAGACACAACTGAGTGACTGAACTGAACTGAACCATCAAAACAGAATGTCAAGAGAACAAGATGGCAGAGGAGTAGGCGGATGTGGAGTACATCTCTCTCCACGGATATATCAGGAATACATCTTCAGACACAGAAGTGCATGCAGAACACCAGCTGAGAGTGGACAGGAGTACCTGACCAGTGGAAAAGAATATATAGAATCATGCAAAACTAAAAATCAAGCCCTGAGCCTTTGGAGTGGGAGCACTGACACCAAGACCCTAGACTACTGGAGAACTAACCCTAGGAAGTATCAAATAGTGAGAACTTACACAAACAAAACCACTTGAATAGAAGACCCAGCATCACCCAACCACCAGTGGCACCATGTGTAGGATGACTCATCTAAACAACAAACAACATAAAAATATGAACCCAATCATCAGCAAACAGTATTACCACCATACTCAGCCTTGCCCATCAGAGGAAAAACAAACAAAAACTCAGAACAAATCTTACCCTATACAAAGTTTACACAAACCACTGGACCAACCCTAGGAGGTCAGAAACCAAAAGGAAGAAAGAATTCAACCTTCTTCAAGGAAAGAGTTCAACTTTCCTTGAGGCATCGGAAAAGGAGACCTCAAACAGAATAAGTTAAAAAAAATAATCAAAGGCATAGAAATATTACACAAATGAAAGAACAAACTAGAAGCACAGAAGTCCAAATAAATGAAGAGGAAATAGGCAAACCACCTGAAAAAGAATTCAGAATAATGATAGTAAAGATGATCAAAAACTTTGAAAACAAACTGAAGAAAATGCAAGAATCATTTAACAAAGACCTAAAAGAATTAAAGAATAAACATACAGAGACAAACAACACAATTACTGAAATTAAAAGTACTCTAGAAGGAATCAATTGCAGAATACCTGAAGAAGAACGAATCAGTGAGCTGGAAGATAAAATGGTAGAAATAACTTCTGAAGAGCTAAATAAAGTAAAAAGAATGAAAAGAACTGAGGATAGTCTCAGAGACCTCTGGGACAATATCAAATACACCAACAGTTGAATTAAAGGGGTCCCAGAAGAAGAAGAGGAAAAGAAAGGGTATGAGAAAATTTTGAAAGAGATTATAGTTGAAAATTTTCCCAACATGGAAAAGGAAATAGACAATCAAGTCCAAGAGGCACAAAGAGTCCCATACAGAATAAACTCATGGAGAAACATGCCAAGACACATACTAATCAAACTAACAAAGACTAAACACAAAGAAAGAATATTAAAACCAGAAAGGGAGAAGCAACAAGTAACATACAAGGGAAATCCCATATGCTTAACAGCTGATCTTTCAGCAGAAACTCTGCAGACCAGAAGGGAACGGCAGGATATATTTAAAGAACTGAAAGGCAAAAGTCTACAACCAATTACTGCACCCAGCAAGGAGCTCATTCAAAATTAATGGAGAAATAAAAAGCTTTTCAGACAAGCAAAAGTTAAGAGAATTCAGTACCACCAAACCAGCTTTACAACAAATATTAAAGGGACTTATATAATCAAGAAATACAAGAGAAGGAAAAAGATCTTTTTTCCAAAAATCAACCCCAAACAGTTAAGAAAATGGCAATAGGAACATATATATCAATAATTACTTTAAATGTAAATGGATTAAATGCTCCAACCAAAAGACACAGATTGGCTGAATGGATACAGAAACAAGACCCATACATATTCTGTCTACAAGAAACTCACTTCAGACCTAAAGACACATATAGACTGAAGGTGAGAGGATGGAAAAATATATTCCATGCAAATGGGAAGAAAAAGAAAGCTGGAGTAGCAATCCTCATATCAGACATAATATACCTTAAAATAAAGAAGATTACAAGAGATAAGGAAGGACACTACATAATGATCAAGGGATCAGTCCAAGAGGAAGACACAATTATAAATATCTATGCACCCAACATAGGAGAACCTCAATAACATAAGACAAACACTAACAAACATAAAAGGGGAAATTGACAGTAATACAATAATAGTAGGAGACTTTAACACCCCACTCAAACCAATGAACAGATCATTAAAACAGAAAATTAATAAGGAAACACAAGTCTTAAATCATACATTAGATGAGATGGATCTCTTTGATAGCTTCAGGACATTCCATCCAAATGCAAAAGAATACACCCTCTTCTCAGGTGCACATGGAACATTCCCCAGGATAGACCACATCTTGGGTCACAAACCAAACCTCAGTAAATTTAAGAAAATTGAAATTATATCAGACACCTTCACCAACCACAATGCTAAAAGACTGGATAGCAATTACAAGAAAAAAAGGTGTAAGAACACAAACACATGGAGATTAAACAACACATTTCTTAATAACCAACAGGTTACTGAAGAAATCAAAAGGAAAATCAAAACATTTGTAGAAACAAATGACAATGACAACACAACAACTCAAAACCTGTGGGATGCAACAAAAGCAGTTCCAAGAGGGAAGTTTATGACAATACAACCCTCCCTCAAGAAACAAGAAAAACATCGAATAGGCAACCTAACTTTACACCTAAAACAACTGGAAAAAGAAGAACAAAAAGACACCAAAATTAGTAGAAGGAATTCTTCAATATATGTAAATCAACCAAGGTAGTACACCATATTAACAAATTGAAAGATAAAATCCATATGATAGTCTCAATAGATGCAGAAAAAAAAAGCCTTTGACAAAGTTTGGCACCCATTTATGATTAAAACTCTTCAAAAAATGGCCAGAGAAGGAACCTACCTCAACATAGTAAAAGCCATATATGATTAGCCTACAGCAAAGATTATTCTCAATGGTGAAAAACTGAAAGCATTTCCCCTAAGATCAGGAACAAAACAAAGTTGTCCATTTTCTCCACTATTACTCAACATAGTTCTGGAAGTCCTAGCTATAGCAATCAGAGAAGAAGAAGAAATCAGAGGAATCCAAATAAGAAAAGAAGTAGTAAAGCTCTCACTGTTTGCAGATGACATGATACTGTACATAGAAAACCCTAAAGATAGTGTCAGAAAATTACTAGAGCTAATCAGTGAATTTATCAAAGTTGCAGGATACAAAATCAATACACAGAAATCACTTGCATTTCTATATACTAACAATGAAAAATCAGAAAGAGAAATGAAGGAATCAATCCCATTCACCATTGCAACAAAAAGAATTAAATACCCAGGAATAAAAACACCTAAGGAGACAAAAGAACTGTACACAGAAAATTATAAGACACTAATGAAAGAAATCAAAGAAGATGAGTTAAACATATGGAGAGACATTCCATGTTCCTGGATAGGAAGAATCAATATTGTGAAGATGACTATACTACCAAAAGCAATCTACAGATTTGATGCGATCCCTATCAAATTACCAATGGCATTTTTCACAGAACTAGAACAAAAAATTTCACAATTCATATGGAAACACAAAAGACCCTGAATAGCCAAAGTAATCTTGAGAAGAATGGAACTGGAAGAATCAATCTTCCTGACTTCAGATTATACTACAAAGATACAGTCATCAAGACAGTATGGCACAAAAACAGAAATATAGACCAATGAAACAAGAGAAAAAGCCCAGAAATAAACTTATGCACCTATGGGCACCTTATTTTTGACAGAGGAGGCAAGAATATACAATGGGGCAAAGACAGCCTCTTCAATAAATGGTGCTGGGAAAACTGGACAGGTACATGTAAAATAATGAAATTAGAACACTTCCTAACACCATACACAAAGATAAACTCAAAATGGATTAAAGACTTAAATGTAAGACCAGAAACCATAAAACTCTTAGAGGAAAACATGGGCAGAACACTCAAAGACATAAATCAAAGCAAGATCCTCTATGATCCACTTCCTAGAGTAATGGAAATAAAAATAAGCAAATGGAACCTAATTAAACTTAAAAGCTTTTGCACAGCAAAGGAAACTATAAACAGGGTGAAAAGACAACCCTCAGAATAGGAGAAAATAACAGCAAATAAAACCACTGTCAAAGATTAATTTCTATACAAGCAGCTCATACAACTCAATACCAGAAAAACAAACAACCCAATTAAAAAGTGGGAAAAAGATCTAAACAGACATTTCTCCAAAGAAGATGAACAGATGGCTAACAAACACATGAAAAGATGCTCAGCATCACTCATTATTAGAGAAATGCAAACCAAAACTACAGTGATGTATCACCTCACACTGGTCAGAATGGCCATCATCAAAAAGTCTATAAACAATAAATCCTGGAGAGGATGTGGAGAAAAGGGAATACTCTTGCACTGTTGGTGGCATTGTAAATTGATACAGCCACCATGGAAGATGATATGGGGATTCCTTAAAAAACTAGGAATAAAACCACCATATGACCCAGCAATCCCACTCCTAGGCATATACCTGGAGGAAGCCAAGATGGAAAAAGACACATGTATCCCAGTGTTTAATGCAGCAGTATTTACAATAGCTAGAACATGGAACCAACCTAGATATCCATTGACAGATGGATGGATAAAGAACTTGTGGTACATATATACAATGGAATATTACTCAGCCATTAAAAGGAATGCCTTTGAGTCAGTTCTAATGAGGTGGATGAATCTAGAACCTATTATACAAAGTGAAGTAAGTCAGAAAGAGAAAAATAAATATCGTATTCTAACACATGTATTTGGAATCTAGAAAAATGGTACAGAAGAATTTCAGGGAGGCCTGGCATGCTGCGATTCATGGGGTCACAAAGAGTCAGACACGACTGAGTGACTGAACTGAACTGAATGAAGAAACAGACATAAAGAATAGTCTTATGGACATGGGGAGAGGGGAGGAGAGGGTGAGATATATGGAAAGAGTAACATGGAAACTCCATTACCATATATAGAATAGATAGCCAACGGGAATTTGCTGTATGGCTCAGGAAACTCAAACAGGGGCTCTGTATCAACCTAGAGGGGTGGGATGGGGAGAGAGATGGGAGGGAGTTTCAAAAGGGAGGGGATATATGTATACCTATGGCTGATTCATGTTGAGGTTTGACAGAAAACAACAAACTTCTGTAAAGCAATTATCCTTCAATAAAAAATAAATTAAAAAATAATCAGTAAAAAAGGATTATACATGTAAAAGAAAAATAGAATGTCAAGGTACCAGCTATCTCCTATTTGGCTTTCTAGAGTTTTATTAATTAAGTGGTTTGAGTCTCTAAAGGCCACCGGTCACTTTTCTAAGACCTTGACCACAGACTGTTCTATTTCTTGCCTGTTACATTTTTAGCAGGCAGTTGGCTCTTTGAATATAAGCTACCAAAAGTCCAATCTTCTAATATCAGCCACAATAAACCAGTGGATAGATACTTAACCTTCTAGAACTCAACCTAGGGGAAGGAATTCTTCTCATGCTCAAGGATTCATAACAACAGCTAAAAAGTGCTGCAGGATATGCCTATTTATGGGTTATTTACTCACTCCAGTATTCTTGCCTAGAAAATCCTATGGAAAGAGGAGCCTGGTGGGCTATAGTCCATAGGGTAACAGAGTCTGACACAACTGAAGCAACTTAGCATACACAAACTTTGATTAAATAGAAGTTTTATGCTGAAGATCCTCATGAACCACGCTTTACAAACAAAATAACACTAGTGACCCGCCTTCCCACCATGGTATCCTGCCAGGGAATAGTTTTCCCAGTAGAGTGTAACTGCATATGTTATGATCCAGCTGCCTGTAGAAGTTTCGTTTGTGTGTGAGGGAGTCTGGCATAACATGGACCATTCTTGATAGAAAGTTCTCGATGATACAGCTCTTGGAGGATTTCCCCCTCCTTTTTGGCTACATAGGCATTTTTCCTTGTCTTTACACTCTCTTTGGAATATCTTTATTTGGAACAGCAGCAGCCTTTGGGATATGTTAACTGGGGTTATAGGATTAAGGTTAAGGAAATGAAGCGTTTCCTGAATTGATGAGGAGGGCCTGCCCCTAGGGGCACATACCCTGCTTCCGTCCACTAATGAAGTATGCAGTCAGTTCAGTTCAGTTCAGTTCAGTCGCAGTTGTGTCTGACTCTTTGCAGTCCCATGAACCACAGCACGCCAGACCTCCGTGTCCATCACCAACTCCCAGAGTTCACCCAAACCCATGTCCATTGAGTTGGTGATGCCATCCAACCATCTCATCCTCATCATCCCCTTCTCCTCCTGCCCTCAATCTTTACCAGCAGCAGGATCTTTTCAAATGAGTCAACTCTTCACATCAGGAGGCCAAAGTATTGGAGTTTCAGCTTCAAGATCAGTCCTTCCAATAAACACCCAGGACTGCTCTCCTTTAGACTGGACTGGTTGAATCTCCTTGAAGTCCAAGGGATTCTCAAAAGTATTCTCCAACACCACAGTTCAAAAGCATCAATTCTTCAGTGCTCAGCTTTCTTTACAGTCCAACTCTCACATCCATACATGACCACTGGAAAAACCATAGCCTTGACGAGACGGACCTTTGTTGGCAAAGTAATGTTTCTGCTTTTGAATATGCTATCTAGGTTGGTCATAACTTTTATTCCAAGGAGTAAGCATCTTTTAATTTCATGGCTGCAGTCACCATCTGTAGTGATTTTGAAGCCCAGAAAAATAAAGTCAGCCACTGTTTCCACTGTTTCCCCATCTATTTGCCATGAAGTGATGGGACTGGATGCTATGATCTTCATTTTCTGAATGTTGAGCTTTAAGCCAACTTTTTCACTCTCCTCTTTCACTTTCATCAAGAGGCTCCTTAGTTCTGCTTCACTTTCTCCCATAAGGATGGTGTTATCTACATATCTGAGGTTATTGATATTTCTCCCAGCAATCTTGATTCCAGCTTGTGCTTCATCCAGCCCAATGTATCTCATGATGTACTCTGCATAGAAGTTAAATAAGCAGGGTGACAATATACAGCCTTGACGGACTCCTTTTCCTATTTGGAACCAGTCTGTAGTTTCATGTCCAGTTCTAACTGTTGCTTCCTGACCTGCATATAGGTTTCTCAGGAGGCAGGTCAGGTGGTCTGGTATTCCCATCTCTTTCAGAATTTTCCACAGTTTATTGTGATCCACACAGTCAAAGGCTTTGGCATAGTCAATAAAGCAGAAATAGATGTTTTTCTGGAACTCTCTTGCTTTTTCGATGATCCGGCAGATGTTGGCAATTTGATCTCTGTTTCCTCTGCCTTTTCTAAAACCAGCTTGAACATCTGGGAGTTCACGGTTCACGTATTGCTGAAGCCTGGCTTGGACATCTGCCTACAATGTGGGAGATGCGGGTTCAATCCCTGGGTCAGGAAGATTTCCTGGAGAAGGAAATGGAAACCCACTCCAGTATTCGTGCCTGGAAAATCCCATGGATGGATAAACCTGGTAGGTTACAGTCCATGGGGTTGCAGAGAGTCAGACACCACTGAGCGACTTCACTTTCACTTTCATGTTACTAGCGTGTGAGATGAGTGCAATTGTGTGGTAGTTTGAGCATTCTTTAGCATTGCCTTTCTTTGGGATTGGAATGAAAACTGACCTTTTCCAGTCCTGTGGCCACTGCTGAGTTTTCCAAATTTGCTGGCATATTGAGTGCAGCACTTTCACAGCATCATCTTTCAGGATTTGAAATAGCTCAACTGGAATTCCATCACCTCCACTAGCTTTGTTCGTAGTGATGCTTCCCAAGGCCGACTTGACTTCACATTTCAGGATGTCTGGCTCTAGGTGAATGATCACACCATCGTGATTATCCAGGTCATGAAGATCTTTTTTGTACAGTTCTTCTGTGTATTCTTGCCTCCTCTTCTTAATAGCCTCTGCTTCTGTTAGGTCCATACCATTTCTGCCCTTTATCGAGCCCATCTTTGCATGAAATGTTCCCTTGGTATCTCTAATTTTCTTGAAGAGATCTCTAGTCTTTCCTATTCTATTGTTTTCCTCTATGTCTTTGCATTGTTCACTGAGGAAGGCTTTCTTATCTCTCCTTGCTATTCATTGGAATGCTGCATTCAAATGGGTATATCTTTTCTTTTCTCCTTTGCCTTTTGCTTCTCTTCTTTTCACAGCTATTTGTAAGGCCTCCTCAGACAGCCATTTGCTTTTGCATTTCTTTTTCTTGGGGATGGTCTTGATCTCTGTCTCCTGTACAATGTCACGAACCTCCATCCATAGCTCATCAGGCGCTCTGTCAGATCTAGTCCCTTAAATTTATTTCTCACTTCTGCTGTATAGTAATGAGGGATTTGATTTAGGTCATATCTAAATGGTCTAGTGGTTTTCCCTACTTTCTTCAATTTCAGTCTGAATTTGGCAATAAGGAGTTCATGATCCAAGCTGCAGTCAGCTCCTGGTCTTGTTTTTGCTGACTGTATAGAGCTTTTCCATCTTAGGCTGCAAAGAATATAATCAATCTGATTTCGGTGTCAATCATCTAGTGATGTCCATGTGTAGAGTCTTCTCTTGTGTTGTTGGAAGAGGGTGTTTGCTATGACCAGTGCGTTCTCTTGGCAGAACTCTACTAGCCTTTGCCCTGCTTCATTCTGTACTCCAAGGCCAAATTTGCCTGTTACTCCAGGTGTTTCTTGACTTCCTACTTTTACATTCCAGTCCCCTATAATGAAAAGGACATCTTTTTAGGGTGGAAACTACCATTTTTTGCGACCCTATGATCTCAGCAATGTCTTCAGCTTCTCACGCCAGCAAATAACAGATGTTGGTAATAGAAGGGCACATAGGGAACCCAGAGAGAGAGAATGCAAAGCACAGAAAAGAAACTTGTAGACTTTTATCATAATTTTAAAATAAGACATTTACTGAATACTATTCACCAAAAAGGCGAGTCAACCTACCATGGCTGAAATATTGTAAGAAGGAAAGAAATTTTTTCAGTTAAGGAGTTCAAAGTTATACAGGTGACAGCCTGGACAAACTTATGGAGACAGGCAGCTACAGTGGGAAGCAGACAGAGATGGCCTGATGACAATGTTATCCTTGATGAATAATATTCAAGTACAAATTTGTGTGTTTTCCATAGTGATAAAGCAACTGCCATTTTGTATTGAATTTAAGTTAAAAGTGCAGGCTAGAATGATGAAACAAGGTAAGGCCACTCACTGGTGATGGTTACATGCTTCAGACTGGGTGAAGAAATACAGATGGTATCAGATACCACTGGCATGTTGCATATTTGAGACATTTGTGCCATTAATCACAATTCTTTTTTCCATTAATGCATCAAGAAGAAATAAGACTTGTTTTCATTCTGAAAAAAAAAGCTATGTGAATGGAGATTATACTTGTTCATAGACATTCATGAAATATCTAACATACAATAGGAGAAAAGTAATGGTACATTCAATTAAGTATAAATATGTGAGTAAATGAAGTTAGATGCCTTGGAAACAAAATAACAGATAATGCAGAAGTTCAGTTCAGTTCAGTTCAGTCACTCAGTCGTGTCCAATTCTTTGCAACCCTATGAATTGCAGCACACCAGGCCTCCCTGTCCATCACCAACTCCCGGAGTTCACTCAGACTCACGTCCATCGAGTCAGTGATGCCATCCAGCCATCTCATCCTCGGTCGTCCCCTTCTTCTCCTGCCCCCAATCCCTCCCAGCATCAAAGTCTTTTCCAATGAGTCAACTCTTCACATGAGGTGGCCAAAGTACTGGAGCTTCAGCTTTAGCATCATTCCTTCCAAAGAAATCCCAGGGCTGATCTCCTTCAGAATGGACTGGTTGGATCTCCTTGCAGTCCAAGGGACTCTCAAGAGTCTTCTCCAACACCACAGTTCAAAGCGCTCAGCTTTCTTCACAGTCCAACTCTCACATCCATACATGACTACTGGAAAAACCATAGCCTTGAGTAGACAGACCTTAGTCGGCAAAGTAATGTAGTCAAATATATTGTTGCTGTTCAGTTGCTAAGTCTTGTGCAACTCTTCTGTAAACCCATGGACTATAGCCCACCAGGCTCCTCTTGTTCATGGGAGTTCCCAGGAAACAATACTGGTTAGATTACCATTTCCTTCTCCAGCGGACTCTTCCCAACCTAGGATGGAACTCACATCTCCTGCATTGGCAGGCGGATTCTTTACCACCTGGGAGTCCAGTCAAATATACAAGGGTAGGGTAACTGGAGTGATGTATCACCCACGTAGCTAAAAAGCTGGGTAGGCAGCAGTGATAACCACTATGGGAAGCAACTGATTTGCAAAAGGACACACGCATAATGGTAAGGGAAATGCAGGTTCCTACAGAGGCACCATGTTAAAGGAGAAATTCTAGGATCTCAATCTGAGCTCCATGATGCTAACCAACCCTCTTTCAGGGTTCTCAGTGTCAGGTTTGAGAGGGATATATATTTTATCCCTCTGTGCTGAAAGTCCATGGAATATTTTTGTCTATCATTTTTAGCATATTGATGTGCATAACAATGGAGAAGGCAATGGCAACCGACTCCAGTACTCCTGCCTGGAAAATCCCATTGATGGAGGAACCTGGTAGGCTGCAGTCCATGGGGTCACTAAGATTCGGATACAACTGAGCATTTTCACTTTCACTTTTCACTTTCATGCACTGGAGAAGGAAATGGCAACCCACTCCAGTGTTCTTACATGGAGAATCCCAGGGATGGGGGAGCCTCTTGGGCTGCCGTCTATGGGGTCACACAGAGTCAGACACGACTGAAACGACTTAGCAGCAGCAGTAGCAGCGTGCATAACAAATTTTAATATCATTATCAATCAGCATCTTCTATCAAATAGTTACAGAAAGGGGACAATTCTGAGCATTCTGTTAAATTGGTTCAATAGATGTGACACTGCCTTATGTATACATATCTTTGTACAAGACATGATATTTGAGAGGTAAAAGGATGGAAAGTATGGGGAAGAGATCAGTGAAAACAGTGAGAGTCCTGGATTAATCTGGAACTAACTTGGTTAGCAAGAGCTCAAGTAAGGAAACAGGATTGATATGTATTAAATGTATGTGGTGTACTAGACATTCTCATGCATTCTACATATTGTATCTTATTAAATAAAAAAGTGATTTTAACCCTTTATTCCTACACTATTCTTAAAAGCTGCTCTCAAGTATTACCTGATAATGTTCTCTCTGCCTTTAAGCTATGCTGAAATTCCCTGGAATTTTTAAATCTGTCATTCTGAACATATCCAAAAACATTTAATGACCATCATCACCAATTAACACTTATCAAATATTCAGAGATAATGTGCCATTCTGAACATTCTGTTAAATTGGTTGAATAGGGCTGGCACTGCCTTACAGACAGTTTAAAAATAAAAATCAAAGCTATGTTCTAATTAAGAAAGTAATATGCTGGTGTTTTAGTTGCAAAGCTGTGTCTGACTCTTGAGACCCTATGGACCATAGACCATCAGGCTCCTTTGCCCATGGGATTTCCCAGGCAAGAATACTGGAGTGGGTTGCCATTTCCTTCTCCAGAGGATCTTCCTGACCAGGGACCGAACCTGGTCTCCTGCATTGGCAGGTGGATTGTTTACTGATAGACAATAGTATAAAAAATTGGAAGTTATTGAAAAGCATAAGAGGAAAGTAAAGTTATCCTGAAGCCTCTCACCCATATTTGACCAAAATTTGATCAATATTTATGTATTAGTGCATTTCTATTTCTCCTCATATATACATGCATATTTTAGCATTGTTATTTACTCACTAAGCTGTGTCCAACTCTTTTGCAACACTATGCACTGGAGCCTGCCAGGCTCCTCTGTTCATGGGATTTTCCACACAAGAATACTATAGTGGGTTGCCATTTCCTTCTCCAGGGGATGCTTCTGACCTAGGGATTGAATCTGTGTCTCCCACATGGTAGGTGGATTCCTTACCACTGAACCACCAGGGAAGCCCCTACAGTTTAGCATAGTTGAGGGCAAATTATTATACACAGTGCTATATTTTACTTTTACATTAACTTTTCAGTTCACTTCAGTTCGGTCTCTCAGTCATGTCCAACTCTTTGAGACCCCATGAACTACAACATGCCAGGCCTCCCTGTCCATCACCAACCCCCGGAGATTACCCAAACTCATACCCATTGAGTCAATGATGCAATCCAATCATCTCATCCTCTACCATCCCTTTCTCTTCCTGCCTTGAATCATTCCCAGTATGAGGGTCTTTTCAAATGAGTCAGTTCTTCACATCAGGTGGCCAAAGTATTGGATTTCAGCTTTAGCATCAATCCTTCCAATGATTATTCAGGACTGATTTCCTATAGAATGGACTGGTTGGATCTCCTTGCAGTCCAAGGGACTCTCAAGAGTCTTCTCCAACACCACAGTTCAAAAGCATTAATTCTTCGGTGCTCAACTTTCTTCAGAGTCCAACTCTCACATCCATACATGACCACTGGAAAAACCATAGCCTTGACAAGATGGACCTTTGTGGGCAAAGTAATGTCTCTGCTTTTTAATATGCTGTCTAGGTTGGTCATAACTTTCCTCCCAAGGAGTAAGCGTCTTTTAATTTCATGACTGCCGTCACCATCCGCAGTGATTTTGGAGCTCAAAAAATAAAGTCAGTCACTGTTACATTATTTCCCCATCTATTTGCCATGAAGTGATGGGGCCAGATGCCATGATCATAGTTTTTTTAATGTTAATCTTAAGGCAATTGTTTCACTCTCCTTTCACTTTCATTAAGAGGCTCTTTTAGTTCCTCTTCACTTTCTGTCATAAGGGTGGTGTCATCTGCATATCTGAGGTTATTGATATTTCTTCCAGCAATCTTGATTCCAGCTTGTGCTTCTTCCAGCCCAGCGTTTTTCATGATGTACTCTGCATATAAATTAAATAAGCAGGGTGACAATATACAGCCTCGACAGACTCCTTTTCCTATTTGGAACCAGTCTGTTGTTCCATGTCCAGTTCTAACTGTTTCTTCCTGACCTGCATACAGGTTTTTAAAGAGGCAGGTTAGGTGGTCTGATATTCTCATCTCTTTCAGAATTTTCCAGTTTATTGTGACCCACACAGTCAAGACTTTGGCATAGTCAATAAAGCAGAAATAGATGTTTTTCTGGAACTCTCTTGCTTTTTTGATGATCCAGCAGATGTTGGCAATTTGATCTCTGGTTCCTCTGCCCTTTCTAAAACCAGCTTGAACATCTGGAAGTTCGTGGTTCAGGTATTGCTGAAGGCTGGCTTGGAGAATTTTGAGCATTACATTACTAGTGAGTGACATGAGTGCAATTGTGTGGTAGTTTGAGCATTCTTTGGCATTGCCTTTCTTTGGGATTGGAATGAAAACTGACCTTTTCCAGTCCTGTGGCCACTGCTGAGTTTTCCAAATTTGCTGGCATATTGAGTGCAGCACTTTCACAGCATCATCTTTCAGGATTTGAAATAGCTCAACTGGAATTCCATCACCTCCACTAGCTTTGTTTGTAGTGATGCTTCCTAAGCCCCATTTGACTTCACGTTCCAGGTTGTCTGGCTCTAGGTGAGTGATCATACAATCGTGATTATCTGAGGCATGAAGATCTTTTTTGTACAGTTCTTCTGTGTATTCTTGCCTCCTCTTCTTAATAGCCTCTGCTTCTGTTAGGTCCATACCATTTCTGCCCTTTATCGAGCCCATCTTTGCATGAAATGTTCCCTTGGTATCTCTAATTTTCTTAAAGAGATTTCTAGTCTTTCCCATTCTCTTGTTTTCCTCTATCTTTGCACTGATCACTAAGGAAGGCTTTCTTATGTCCTCTTGCTATTCTTTAGAACTCTGCATTCAAATGGGTATATCTTTCCTTTTCTCCTTTGCTTTTCACTTCTCTTCTTTTCACAGCTATTTGTAAGGGCTCCTCAGACAGCCATTTGCTTTTTTGCATTTCTTTTTCTTGGGGATGTTCTTGATTTCTGTCTCCTGTACAATGTCACAAACCTCCATCCATAGTACATCAGGCACTCTATCAGATCTAGTCCCTTAAATCTATTTCTAACTTCTACTGTTGCTTACCATCACAAAAAAAATTCTTATTTTTCCATCAGTGTTTCCTAGAATGATAATATTCCTGAGTTACATAAGGGTTAAAAGATGGAAATACTCCTATCAAATCTCTTTTCCCCCTTTTTCACTCTGAAGTAATCAGAAAACTTATCACTTGTCAAAATAAACATGTAAGGTTAGAAATGATAGCATTGAAAATTGTATACATTTCTTTTTCTGGACTAAACAACTTTAAAGGCATACTTAAATTCTTGTCCATTATTCAGTTCACCTTGGTTCTGACTTATTCTCATATAGAAGGACCTGCTTGACAGTTGCACAATTTATTAGCACTAAAACTGCTACTACTACTACTAGCTGATATTTGAAAATGTAGTCTATGTCAGGCTTGTGTACTCAGCAAAGTCTCTATGAGGGGGCACTCTTATTATTCCTAATTTGTATATGAGAATACTTAAAATACAGAGTCTAAATAAGGGTGGTGTCAGAAAGTGAAGAACTAAAGAGCCTCTTGATGACAGTGAAAAGGAGAGTGAAAAAGTTGCCTTAACATTAACATTCAAAAAACTAAGATCACGGCATCTGGTGCCATCACTTCATGGCAAATAGACGGGGAAACAGTGACAGACTTTATTTTCTTGGACTCCAGAATCACTGCAGATGATGACTGCAGCCATGAAATTAAAAGACGCTTGCTCCTTGGAAGAAAAGCTACGACAAACTTAGACAGCATATTAAAAAGCAGAGACATTACTTTATGAACAAAGGTCTATCTAGTCAAAGCAATGAGTTTTCCAGTAGTCATGTAAGAGTGTGAGAGTTGGACTATAAAGAACACTGAGTGCTGAAGAATTGATGCTTTTGAACTATGGTGCTGGAGAAGACTCTTGAGAGTCCCTTGGACTGTAAGGAGATCAAAGCAGTCAATTCTAAAGGAAATAAACCCTGATTATTCATTGGAAGTCTGATGCTGAAGCTGAAGTTCTAATATTTTGGCCACCTACTGCACAGACCCAACTTATTGGAAAAGACCCTGATGCTGGGAAAGATAGAAGGCAGGAAGAGAAGGGGACGACAGAGGATGAGATAGTTGGATCTCATCACCGATTCAATGGACATGAATTTGAGCAAGATCTGGGTGTTGGTGATGGACTGGGAAGCCTGGCATGCTGCTGTCCATGGGGTCGCAAAGAGTCGCACATGACTGTGTGACTGAACTGAACTGAGAGACACAAAGAGCGGAAGCAGAAAGGCCAGAAGGAAGTTCACTGATTCAGTTGGCATGAGTGATGGTGGTCTCTTGGCCTGGGGAAGTGGAAAGAACAGAATATGTGGCAAAAGTTGAGTCTACAGGATTTGCTTCCTTATATTGAGTTACTGCGGTCTACCTAATCTCTACCCACTGACTCAGTCTGGACCTTGGAGTAAATGCAGGATAAACTTTTTCCCTTCATGTATGCTAGATCTTCCTGAAATCTGCTTTCCATATTGAAGAGCCCTCCAGCTATCATCTAATATCTTTTTAATACTTCTGAATAACCTGAACACCAATGAAGACATACAGATGGGTAATAAACACATGAAACCATGATCAATATCACTCATTATAAGAGAAATGCAAATCAAAACCACAATGAGATACCATTTCACACCAGCCAGAATGCGCTTCATCAAGAAAATCTACAAACAATAAATGCTGGAGAGGATGTGGAGAAAAGGGAACCTGCTTACTTGTTGGTGGGAATGCAAAGTGATCCAATCACTGTGGAGAACAGTAGGGAGATTCCTTTAAAAAACTAGGAATAAAACTACCATATGACCCAGCAACTCCACTACTGGACATATACCCTAAGGAAACCAAAACAGGAAAAGACACATTTACCCCAAAGTTCATTGCAGCACTATAAATTGTGTTGCAATATAATAGCTAGGATTAATGCAATAAATAGTGCAATAAATACAATAGCTAGGATATGGAAGCAACCTAGATGTCCATCAGCAGGTGAATGGATAAGATGGTTGTGATACATTTACACAACAGAATATTACTCAGCTATAAAAAGAAACACATTTGAGTCAGTGTTGTGGAAATCAATATAATTGAGAAACCAAGCACCACACTCGGAGAGTTGGAGATTTCAGGTTTGTTACACTGCCAGGCCCAGAAGAGTTAACATTCAGAGCTCTGAGCTCTGAACAAAGAGGTTACAGAGTTTTTATAGACATACCTAGTGGGCAGCACTAGCTTCTAATAGGCTTGTTTAAACTAAGGGGTTTTGTGCGCATGGGAACAGTGGTCAAGATGAGGACAGGGATGCCTGACCTTTACATGGACAGGCATGATTAAGCAGGATTTCAGGGGCTGGAAAATTTCAAAAAGCAGGACAAGGGTGAGTGAGATAAGCTCCAGTTCCTAGTATTGTGACCTAGTATGTGACCTACATGATCCAGACTTTGCAAGGAGCAAGCTGAGTTACAGAAGCAGAATGAGCAGAAGGTTATGTAAAATTTTAACTTTTCCTCTTCATCAGTTCTAATGAGGTGGATGAACCTAGAGCCTATTAGGGAACCTAGAGCCTACATAAAGTAAAGTAAGTCAGAAATATCATATATTAATGCATATATGCAGGTCAGGAAGCAACAGTTAGAACTGGACGTGGAACAACAGACTGGTTCCTAATAGGAAAAGGAGTCCATCAAGGCTGTATATTGTCACCCTGCTTATTTAACTTATATGCAGAGTACACTATGAGAAGCACAAGCTGGAATCAAGATTGCTGGGAGAAATATCAATAACCTCAGATATGCAGATGACACCACCCTTATGGCAGAAAGTGAAGCAGAACTAAAGAGCCTCTTAATGAACATGAAAAAGGAGAGTAAAAAAGCTGGCTTAAAGCTCAACATTCGGAAAACGAAGATCATGGCATCTGGTCCCATCAGTTCAAGGGAAAAAGATGGGGAAACAGTGGAAACAGTGTCAGACTTTATTTGGGGGGGGCTCCAAAATCACTGCAGATGGTGATTGCAGCCATGAAATTAAAAGATGCTTACTCCTTGGAAGGAAAGTTATGACCAACCTAGCTAGCATATTCAAAAGCAGAGACATTACTTTGCCAACAAATGTCCGTCTAGTCAAGGCTATGGTTTTTCTAGTAGTCATGTATGGATGTGAGTGTTGGACTGTGAAGACAGCTGAGTGTAGAAGAATTGATGCTTTTGAACTGTGGTGTTGGAGAAGACTCTTGAGAGTCCCTTGGACTACAAGGAGATCCAACCAGTCCATTCTAAAGGAGATCAGTCCTGGGTGTTCTTTGAAAGGACTGATGCTAAAGCTGAAACTCCAGTACTTTGGCCACCTCATGCAAAGAGTTGACTCATTGGAAAAGACTCTGATGCATGGAGGGATTGGGGGCAGGAGGAGAAGGGGACGACAGAGGATGAGATGGCTGGATGGCATCACCAACTCGATGGACGTGAGTTTGAGTGAACTCCAGGAGTTGGTGATGGACAGGGAGGCCTGGCGTGCTGCGATTCATGGGGTCACAAAGAGTCGGACATGACTGAGCGACTGAACTGAACTGATAATGTCTAGGAAGATGTTCTTATGATCCTGTGTGCAGGGCGGCAAAGGAGACACAGACACAACAAAATTTTGGACTCGATGGGAGAGGAGAGGATGGGATGATTTCAGAGACTAGCACTGAAACATATATATCACCATATGTAACATAGATACCAGTGGGAGTTTGACGTATGATGCGGGGCACCCAAAGCCATGCTGTGACAACCTAGAGGGTTGGAGTAGGCAGGGAGGTGAGAGAGGAATTCAGGAGGGAGGGGACACATGTATGCCCATGGCCAGTTCATGTTGATTTATGGCAAAAACCATCACAATTTTGTAATTATCCTCCAATTAAAATTTTTAAAAGTGGTGCCCACACTGACTGAAGCACTTAATTTGGGTGTTCCCTGACCCATAAAGGACAGTAAGGCACTTCCTCATAACATACTACATTTCTTTTCACAGAGCCTAAGGCACATGAATTCCACGCATAGTGAAGAAAAGAGGTGGGGGATATAACTTGAAGGGTCAGAACCAGGACAATCACTTGTCATCCTGTTATTGCAGAATATCTGTGAGAATGATTACTGTATGTAAAGGTAACAGAGCTGAGGAGATGATGGTGTTCTTGGCAGATGACCATCCTAAGAGAAGGTGCTAAACTGATAATTAAATGTGCCTGATGCTGAAAAGATCTGCTGGGTGTGGGATCTACTGTAGAGAACAGATAGAGAAGCAAGATAGGAGAAAGAAAAAGCAAAGCAGGGTTCATCATGAGAAAGCATTCTGAGGTTTTATGTTCAAGAAATAAGGTGAGTAAAGTGGAAAATTCACGTGAACAGAGAACAGTTTTTAAGTTGGAAGCAATGGTAAATATGATTTTTGGAGTAAAGTTCTCTGGGCTCTTTAATAACCTTGATTGGTTTGACTCCTTGCTTTGCATCAGTCACAAATAATACATGAACCTAATTTTAACCAGTTACTACAAAGGAGGTGTCTTAACTATGTTTTAGCTAATTTTTTTCCTTATCAGTTATTTCTGCACCACAGTGCCACAGGACATATATTAAGTCTATTCTCTGCAGTGGTCTTAGGATGTGAGAATTTTTGGCATATTAAAACTTGTCTCCTAAATGCCAGATCTGATTTTCCATCTTTGTTACATTTTGTTTCTACTATTCCCTGCAGAATATTGCCCTATTCTGTGAAGGAGCATCTGAAATTATGGGAGGAACATGAGACGGTGGAGAGGGACATTTTGAAGAGAACATTAATGTAATCCTTAAGAGGAAATGTGCCATATTCAATGAATGAAAGTATATCATTTCATTAATCCTCATTCAGGGAAGGGGGCGTTATGTACAAAATCTCAATAGGAAAGGGAAGAGAAGGAAAAATAAAATCATAATAGTTAATATTAAACTCTCATATTTCTTATAATACATGCTGAGAATGTTGAGTTGGAGGTAGAAATAAACAGGAAGCCCACAAGCAGGGCTTCGAAAACAATTCTTATTTTTGAGACCAAATAATCCTTCAATATTCACAACCTAGGTTATAAAAGAATATAATCCAAGAACCAAAAAAACATATCACTGACAAGAACCAAACAATAGCAAAATCTCATTTTGAAATGTTTTCTAGGATTACTAAGGACTCTATAGAAATTAATGCATCATTTTTACAGCTTTCTGAACTGTATATTCAAACAATAAAAGAATAGCTACAAAGGCTAGCATCTATTAGTCTTACTAGTGCTAACCTCTATGCTTAGTGAATTGCCCTGATACCTCACAAACAAATCACCATAGCCCATCATTGCCAACAGACCTAAAGAGGCAATACTTCAAAACTTTATATCAATAAAACCTAAATTCCTTAATAGGATATCCAAGTACTACATTTCATTGTACTTCCTGAATAACCAATGCATTCATATGTTGCATTCTATAGCTTACCATGCTACATCAATTCAGTGTCTGCAAGGAGATTTTACTATTGGCTAAAGCCTTAAAGGTGTTTCAGGGTAAAACTAGGCTTTTATATAAGGGAAAAAACATTGAATTTTATGTAGTTCAACATTAAAAGTATTCCTGGCAAAAGCTCTACCCCAAGAGTAATATCATACAGATTGGAAACTAGTTGAGATTTACAAAATAGAGAGAAGTTAAAGACTTGTTATTTAACCTGAACTGGGATGACTTTTATTTAGCCTTTTATAAATTAATTGGAGGGAGTGCATGAGTCATAGATAACACTAAGCCCTTCTAGTTGGTGAAGAGAGGAATGGATGGGAGTATGCTGTAGCAAGATAACATGAGATGTTGAGATGGTATAGAAATGGCAACCAAGCTCCTATGGGAGCAGTTGTAAAGCAATGCATTAGATATCATTTACATCCTTTTAAAAAATACTAGACCTGAATATATTTGCAGAATATTTAAGACATTGGAACATGGTTTTTTTTTTTTTTTTAAGTAAAATCAAAGAGCAAATTTTTTTTTACCCATTTATAAAGTAAGACCTATCCTTTACTGAAATAGTATTGAAGGCAGTAACTAACTATTGTTCTACTAAAAATACAGTCTATGTGTTTCTTAGAAGTAGGATATGTGGTTTCCAGTCCTGGATCAATTGCTTCTTCTTTTCCATTCATTTAGCCATTCATTCAAAGCAAGATTTATCAAGTATTTATTATGAGTCAGACACTTTGCTGGACATAAGGAAGGGACGTGTAGATGATGAAGTTACATTTCCTAAACTGAATAATCTTATAATGTAGTAGGAGAGATACACAAAATAGCAAACAGTTGTTATAGTGATATATTATGTGATTAAACAAATTTATGGAGCAAAAGTAATATATGAGATGAAACTATTTCAGATGAGGGTAGGAGATGTTTTGCTAGTACTTAAGTGTGAAATGGCACCCCACTCCAATACTCTTGCCTGGAAAATCCCATGGACAGAGGAACCTAGTAGGCTGCAGTCCATGAGGTCGTGAAGAGTCGGACATGACTGAGCGACTTCCCTTTCACTTTTCACTTTCATGCACTGGAGAAGGAAGTGGCAACCCACTCCAGTGTTCTTGCCTGGAGAATCCCAGGGATGGGGGAGCCTGGTGGGCTGCCATCTATGGGGTTGCACAGAGTCAGACATGACTGAAGCGACTTAGCAGCAAGTGTAGTCAAAATTTACAGTGGAAGAAGAATGGAAGGGTGGTATTAAAGCTGATATAAAGCAGGGAGTAGCTGGATTATGAGCAGCCTACCATGCTAGGCTAAAGTGTTTATTCTAACAATTGTAAGGCAAGCAAAAGTCAGAAAAATGTAAGGAGAGGTGGGCAAAAGGCAGTTGTTAAATTTATGTTTCAAATAGATCCATACTGCTATGGAGACAAAATTGGAGGAAATTTAAGACTGGTGACAAAAGAAATATTAGGATATTACTGAAAAACTGGGGTAAGAAATAAGAAGGATTTTACATGCAGATGAAGAGAAAAATTGGTGGATTTGATGGCCTATTAGAATGTGAGACAAGAAAGGAAGGAGTCAAGGATGAACCACATATCTCTGAGTTGGGCAACTGGATAATGAAAATAATACTTATCAAAATAGAGAGTCGGTTTGTTTTAAATAATTTGGAGACATATTAAATTCCAAGAGCCTTTGTGACTTCCAAGAAAAGAAGTATAGTAAATATTTGAGTGCATACAAAAGCATGGACATAAAATAGATATCTATGCTGCAGACACAGACTTTAGAGTTTTTAAAATGTACACAACAGTTGTGGCCACATGTTTGCATAATAAAAATGAGAATATAAGATTGGCTAGTGATAGAACTTTGAGAGTCCTCAATACGCTACTCACAGTAGCACCATAATATAGATACAAATGTGTATATGCACACATTTTTCAAATCCACATTGAAAATCCATACAAAGTATGTTCTCAGATCATTGTGGAATTAGAGAAGCAATCAGTGACAGAAAGATACATTAAAAATTCTCAAGCAATTAATATAATGCTTTGTATTTAATAACATGGGTCAGATAAGAAATCTCAAGAAAAATTAGGAGATATTTTGAACTGACTGAAAATTAAAATATAGCATAGCAAAATTTGCAAGATGCAGCTAAAGCAATACTTACCAGGAAATTCATAGTATTAAATGCTATATTAGAAAGTTAGAAAGTTCTCAATTATCTAAGTTTTCACTTTAAGAAAGTAGAAAAGGAGGAGAAGCATGAAATCACAAACTAAGCAGAAGGAAGTAAATATTAATAGCAGAAATCAATGAAGTTAAAATCAATAGAAAATATCAATAAAAAAATGATACTGTGAAAATCAATAAAATTTATAAGCCTGCAGCCAAACTTATAAAAGGGAAAAAGAGGAAGAGAGAAAATAAAAATTACAAATATCTAAGGTAAACAGGTGATATCATTACAGACTCCAGAGACCATAAAAATAAGAAAATACTAGAGACAATCTATATTGTCACAATCAAAAGGATATATAAAATGGGCTAATTTCCTTATAAACACAGGCTAAAAAATTAACAAAATATTACCCAGTTAAATCCAATAAAATATAAAAAGGACAATACATCATGACAAAGTAAGTGCTTTTTCCAGGAATGTAAACCTGGGACAATGCTTAAAAATCAAACACCATAATTCACCATATTGAGAAACTAAAGAAAAAAATCTATGATCATCTTCATATATGGAGAAAGAATTTTTAATAAATTTCAACATCCATTTATGATAAAAGTCTCAGCAAACTAGAAATATCTCCTAGAAAACATTCTTAACCTGAAAAAGGCTATCTTGGGGAAGAAATGTTGCCATGATAGATATGAAAGACTTAATATATCCTTCTTAAGATCTAGAATAAGGGAAGGATGTTTTCTCTCATCACTCCTATTCAGCATCACACTGGAAATCTTAGCCAGTACAATAAGGTAAGAAAAGAAACAAAAGATGTCCAGCTTGAAAAGATGGAATAAAATCATCTCTCTTTGTAGATAACTTCTCAAAGAATCGGGGCTTCCCTGGCAGTCCAGTGGTTAAGACTCTGCACTTCCACTGCCAGGGACACAAGTTCAGTCCCTGGTAGGGGAATTAAGATGCCATGATATGAGACAAAAAAAAAAAAAAAAGGAATCTATACAAAAGCTCTTTGTAAATGAGCTTAGAAAAATTGCAGGATACAGAGTCAGTATAGAAAAATAAATTTTATTTCTGTATGGTTGCAATGAACTTGAAATTTTTCAAAATACCATTTATAATAGTACCAAAAAAGTAAAATTTTAGATAAAAATCTACAAATAAAATCTCAAGGTCTGTATGCTAAAAATTATAAGCACTGATGAAAGAAATCATAGACCTAAGTAAATGGAGAAATATACAGTATTCATATGTTAGAAGCCTGAGTGCTATTAATTCTTTTTAATTTAATCCACAGACAACAGAATATAAATGAAAACTATAGGATTTTTTTTTTTTTTTTTGTAGATACCAACAAACTGATTCTAAAGGAACTAGATTTAAACAATCATGGAAAAGAAGAAATAAATTTTTGGAATCACACTATCCAATTTCAGGACTTACTATAAAGTTACATAAATCAAGAAAATGTGATATTGGTGAAGAATAGACATACAGATGAATGAAACAAAACAGCCCAGAAATAGGCCCTGACAAATAGTTAATTTATTTGTGACAAATATGTAAGGTCAATTCAATGGAGATAAGCAGTGCTAGAATAATTGGATATCAACAGGCAGTCCACATCTCATCCCTTGCACAAGATTTAAGGCAAATAAGATCATTGGCCTAAATGTAAATACAAAACTATAAAACGTCTAGATCTGAATGGCCTTGGGTTTGTTAACAGAGCTTTTAGATACATCATGCACACATACTGTTGGTGGAAATTAAAAATGTCCAGTCACTTTAAAAGACAGTGTGGCAATTTTCTTATAAAGTTAAACATGTATATATAAACATATATATACAGGTCAAGAAGCCACAGTTAGATCTGGACATGGAACAACAGACTAGTTCAAAATCAGGAAAGGAGTACGTCAAGGCTGTATATTGTCACCTTGTTCATTTAATTTATATGCAGAGTACATCATGAGAAATGCTGGACTGGATGAAGCACAAGCTGGAATCAAGATTGCCGGGAGAAATATCAATCACCTCAGATATGCAGATGACACCACCCTTATGGCAGAAAGTGAGGAGGAACTAAAGAGCTATTGGATGAAAGTGAAAAAGTCGGCTTAAAACTCAACATTCAGAAAACTAAGATCATGGCATCTGGTCCCATCACTTCATGGCAAATAGATGGGGAAACAGTGGAAACACTGATAGACTTTATTTTGGGGGGCTCCAAAATCACTGCAGATGGTGGCTGCAGCCATGAAATTAAAAGACATTTGCTCCTTGGAAAAAAAGTTATGACCAACCTGGACAGCATATTAAATAGCCCAGACATTACTTTGCTAACAAAGTTCCACCTAGTCAAAGCTATGATTTTTCCAGTAGTCATATATGGATGTGAGGGGTTAAACTATAAAAAAAGCTGAGTACCAAAGAATTGATGCTTTTGAACTGTGGTGTTGGAGGAGTGCCTTGGACAGCAAGGAGATCCAACCAGTTCATCCTAAAGGAAATCAGTCCTGAGTGTTCACTAGAAGGACTGATGCTGAAGCTGAAACTCCAATACTTTGGCCACCTGATGTGAAGAACTGACTCATTTGAAAAGACCCTGATGCTGGGAAAGATAGAAGACAGGAGGAGAAGGGGACAACAGAGGATGAGATGGTTGGATGGCACCACCGACTGAATGGACATGAGTTTGAGTAAGGTCCAAGAGTTGGTGATGGACAGGGAAGCCTGGAGTCCATGGGGTTACAAGGAGTCAGACACGACTGAGCAACTGAACTGAACTGAGCATGAACACCAGATTGCTGGAGTCATAGCCATCAGTATGGACCCGTGGATTTTAAGAATGATACAAAGACGCACACATCAGATGGATAGATGATTGAGAAATCACCTGGATTTGTATACATACACACATTTCCTAGCTCTTTTGACAAAATGTATTAGAAGCAGTGACATCCCCATGGCCATGAGAGCAACTAGTAACCAGGTTTTTTGGTTTCTAAATATTTATTCTTTACTAAAAGCAACCAGAGATTCTTGAGGAAGTGGTTGTTTCCAGGGCTGGAGCAAGAGAACATAAGAGGAACCTGAAGCACCTTTGATACCAGAAAGGGAAAAAAGACATGCAAAAGCTGTGTTTTTTTTAAGGATGAGAACATGATCTCCATTTGGCTCTTTATTGCTAAGATCAAAACTTGAATAACAAAATAGACAACAATAGTACTGGATTGTAACTCATAAAACAAATATCTATAAGTTACAAGTTCATACTTATAAAAATGTGAATGAGATAAAAGATATAATGCTTTCTTATAAAAATTAAAAGTAATGAAGAAAATTAAAAATCATTTTTAGAAGAGCATAGTGCTAATTATGCAGGCTGTATCACCTATAGGTGCTAAAAGTATGGAGATAATTTAAACAGGGTATTTGCAGATTCTCAAAGCATCTTCCTCCATTTGTCTATTCATCACAAAGGGGAAAATTATAAGCTTACCGTGGAGAAGCTGTCATATAGTTTAATTAAATGATTAAAAGTTATCATCAAGATGAATGCATATCAACATCATTTACCCTGACTTAATACTCTGAGAAGGGAACTCTACCCCTGCAGCATTCTTCCCAGGAATACATAACTTGGATCTAATTATGAAGACATATTTGACAAACACAAGTAAAAAGATATTCTACATATGAATGAAGCCACCAGTACATTTTTAAAATGTCAAGATCATGAAAGACAAAGTCACCAAGTAAAGGAGAAACTAAGGAGATATGACGTCTAAGTGTGTTGGGGGATCTTGGACTGGATCCTGGAACACAAAAGGAACACTGATAGAAGGACTGGGGAAATTGAGTAACAAGTGTAACTTAATTACTAGTATTATACCCGTGTTCATACTTTACGTTTGATAAATACATTATGATTATGTATGATGTTAATTAAAGGGGAATCTGGGTAATAGATATAGTAATTCTCTGTCATAATATTGTAATTCTTGTGTAAGTCTAAGCTTATCCCAAATTAAAAATTAAAAAGAAAGTATTGAGGATATTGAGCAATGGGAACTCTTATACATTGTTCATCATTAGTATAAATTATGAATTATTACAAATACTTTGGAAACCACTTAGCCTCTTCTCAAAATAATCCTATATATGTGTCAGAACTGTGGTACTGGAGAAGATTTCTGAGAGTCCCTTGGACAGCAAGGAGATCAAACCAGTCAATCTTAAAGGATATCAATCCTGAAAACTCATTGGAAGGATCAATGCTGAAGCTGAAGCTCCAGTATTTTGGTCATCTGATGTGAACAGCTGACTCACTGGAAAATTCCCTGATGCTGGAAAAGATTGAGGGCGGAAGGAGAGCAGGGTGTCAGAGGATGAGATGGCTGGATGGCATCACCGATGCAATGGACATGAACTTGGGCAAACTTTGGGAGATGGTGAGGGAAAGAGAGGCCTGGCATGGGGTGACAAAGAGTCAGACAAGACTGGGTGACTGAACAACAGCATGTCCTATTTTGCAGTAAGTCCAGTGTTAGGTATGTATCATACAGGTATGTGTGCATATATGCTCCAAAAGATATATACGTTAATGTGTTTGGTAACACTATTTAAAGCATTAATAGCAGCAAGGTGGAGACAAGCCCAATCTCTATCAATAACAGAATAGATAGATCTGGTATATTCATACAGTGAAACACTATACTGCAATGAAACTGAACAGACTACTGTTATATTAAACAACATGGATGAATCTCATTTGGGTAATGGTGAGTGAAAGAAACTAAGCACAAAAGAATATGCATTGCATTATTTCATTTGCATGAAATTCAAAACTAGGCAAACTAATCTATGGTATTCCAACTCAGTATAGTGGCTCTTGTAGAGAAGAAAGGGTCTTATGACTGGGAGGGGACTCAAAAAATGCTTCTGGGATGCTGGTAATCTTCCAGTTCTTGAGCTGGATAGTTATATGAATGTATTCGTTTTGTAAAATTCATCAAGCTATACGTGTGAGATGTATTTTTCTACACACATCTTATAAATTTTAATATAAGTAAAATTTGGTTGTTTTTAAGACAAAGGATTCCTTGGCTGTTCTGTTGTGAATAGACCTTAAGGATGCTGAATGGAAGTAGGGTGATCAGATAGACAACTGCACATTATAAAAAATAAGAATATTCCATTTATAATTTTTTTTTCTTTTTTTACCAGCTGAGCCACAAGGGGAGCCCAAGAATACTGGAGTGGGTAGCCTATCCCTTCTCCACCAGATCTTCCTGACCCAGGAATCAATCAAACCTGGATCTCCTGCATTCCAGACAGATTCTTTACCAACTGAGCTATCAGGGAAATGCTTTAAAAAGGAGAAAGATGAAATACTGGACCATAATAGCATGTAAATAATAAGAGATGATCTCAAAGTTTTCTCAAGTCCTAATGTTTTGGGGGAGTAGATTAAAATTAATTAACCTTTGTTGAGCATGAGTATTAAAATTTCAAGAATAATTCCTAAAGGAATGAAAATAGATTTTATTCTAAAGAAGTAGTGGAGAAAAATGGAATGAGAAAAAAAAAAACCCTCAATCAATCAAGAAAAATGCATAGAGAAGTGAGACAATTAGGAAACACAAAATAGGTGGTAGAAACGAGTTCAAATATCAGCAACCATAACAATGAACTGACTTTCATTCAAAATAGAGAAAAATTTTCAACTTGGGGATAAATCCAACCTTACCTGTTTTCAAAGAGACGCACCTAAAATATAAGATGTGAAAAGGTTAAAAATAAAAGGACACAAAGAGATACACTAAACAAAGATCAACTCAGATAAAGAAAAGGTATGTATATTAATTTTCTGACAAAGGAAGAATTAGTAGAGTTTAGAAATTGAAAGTGAAGACGCTCAGTCGTGTCTGACTCTTAGCGACGCCATGGACTGCAGCCTACCAGGCTCCTGCATCCATGGGATTTTCCAGGCAAGAGGACTGGAGTGGGGTGCCACTGTCTAAGGAGGACACAATCTAATGATGAAATTTTAGCATAGAAGATCGATGTACTCAAAACTTACAGCACCAAGTCGCTCAGTCGTGTCTGACTCTTAGCGACGCCATGGACTGCAGCCTACCAGGCTCCTCCATCCATGGGATTTTCCAGGCAAGAGTAGTGGAGTGGGGTGCCATTGCCTTCTCCAGATAAAATAGCTTAAGAAATACAAAACAAAAGCATACCAGAATTATAGAGAGAAGTAGATACCCTAACTTCATGGTGGGAGTTTTCAACACACCTCTCCATCTTATTCTTAGGTAAACTAAACTGAAAACTTGGCAAAGATAAAGAATACAATAATCCTCATTTATAAGATTTATATAGAATGCTATGTCTGATAACTAGTGAATTCCCACCCCTCTCAGATATACAGGAGGACATTTTAAAAGTGGGGGAGAGGTAAACACTAGGTAATCCTCTATAAAATTTTAAATTTTAAATATTATGCACTCTGACTACAATGAAATTTTCCAAAGCAAAACAGAGCTATACTTTAAAACATACTTTAAGAATTTTCAAAAACTGCTTCTAAAAATCCATTGATCAAAACAAAATCACAACTAAAATGATAATTTTGAACTGAATAATGACAGTACTTCATATCAAAACTTTGAGATGGAATTTAAGCATAAATTGGAGGGAAATTTTAATCTTAAGCACTCTAAATGCATGAGACTAAAATTAAATAGCAAAAATAAATAAATATGTGAAAAGAATACCACCAGATTGATTGTGAGCAGAAGTAGGTAATGAGAGAAAAAGAAGTCTCAATAAAAATAGATTTTGCTATCTTTATCTTTAATATTTGTAGAAAAAAAATTCTGAGTATCTATAGAATTGCCAGTTGCTGAAGAGAAGTCAAAGATATGAAAAACTGCTCTTGCCTTCAAGGAAGATTATATAAATCAGAGTGGAAAATAAAGACTAGCCAGTGGGAGCAGAGATTTGCGACAAACCCTGAGAGTGACAGCTTGATTGGAGTGATGGGAACTGATGAGATGGGGCAGCCCTCACCAGGAGCTCTTCAGTCTGAAACCAGCAGCCATTGGCCTCCAGCGTTGGGCATAGGAGAAAAGTGTGTGTCCTTAAGGGAGATTCCAACTTTGGATAAAGAGGAAAGTGAAGGAGCTTTCTTTGAAGAGAAGTGTAGGAAGCTTTGTTTACCATGATACAGAGGTATCAGAGGAAGGAAAGAAAACCTTTAGGAGGGAGTAAGGAAGTGGGAGAAAGAATCTGGGAAGAACCACATGGCAGCCCTAGAATGAGGAGGTTTGAAAGCAACAGGCAGCAAAGACTCTAGTGATGACTTTGGCCAAGGTAGGGGTGGGGTGGGGAAGCGAGGCATGAGGCATTTTTTCCTTCTGAGCATTCTAAATGAAACTCTGGAGGAATGTTGCATTTTGTGTTAATGCTTCTGCAGGTTAAAGTTTCTAAAATGCTGTAAGCTCGGTGATTCTGGCAAAACGTAGCCTTTGGCCAAAGTTCTAATGGAACACTGGTAAGACATGACTAAGGTCTTTCTGAAGTTCTTTGGGCAAAAAGCAGCAGATCATAGGAATCCAGTGATAATTAGAATTAGATATATTAGAGGTAATCCACTGTGCTTCATGAGTGATGGTTTAATTTTTGATTTCTAGGAACGTTTCCTGGGGTGGGTCTCTGGCAACAGCTGATAATGGACTCATTTGATGGAGCCAGGTTGGACTGTTCCAAATTAACAGTTATGTGGCCCAAGGTGAACTTCCTTAGTGTCCTCCTCCCCCTTCTCTATAAATCTGTGAAAATGATACAAGGATTTGCGATGATTACTGATAATGGAGAGAATTACCTGGCACAGTAGACATCTGCCACATTGTAGGTAGTTCATAACTGGTATCTTATCATTATTATTGTCACTTCTTCCAGATCACCACTGTATCCATAAGTTACAAACATACCTAAGTGCTTTTAAAATCACCAGTCCTGTATCACACAGGCATATGACAGCCTCTGTTTCCTGGCCAGAGTCCACCAGATCAGTGATTTTACTTGCTTTGCAGCATCCTGTTGACCAGTTCCAGCTTCCTCTTCAAAGTTGCTGCATGTCGTCCAGTTGGTACTCCCTCCCGTCTCCCCCAGGGGATGTGGGGAGGGACAGTAGGGCAGCAGACAGCCTTTTATGCTGTACTTCGTATTCCTGCTCTTATTCTTTTATACTGCTCTCTGCTTCACTCCCTTTTATCCTGCTCTTGATTCATTCATTTATCAGACATTTATCAAGTGTCTAGGTACTAGGTTGGACACTAGGGATGCAGAGTTGACAAAGGCATAGTCATGCCCTGAAGGATATTTACAGTCCTGTGGGAGAAACAGATGTGAGCAGATTTTCACAACACGATTAGATACGTGGTAACGGGAAGGTTTCTATGGTACTCCAGGAGCACAAATGATGAGGCAGTTAACTCTTCTAGGAGAGACAAAGTTTCACAGAGGTATCTGAGCATCTTTTAGAAAGATGATTAACATATGTGAAACACATTGCCAGTCCAGGTTCAATGCATGAGACAGGGTGCTCAGAGCTGGTGCACTGGGATGACACTGAGGGATGGGCTGGGGAGGGAGGTGGGAGGGGGATTCAGGATGGGGGACACATATACACTCATGGCTGATTCATGTGAATGCATGGCAAAACCCACTACAACAATGTAAAGTAATGAGCCTCCAATTAAAATAAATAAATTAATATATTTTTAAATAAATAAAGATGATTAAAGGGCCACCAGTCCATGAGATGACAGTGAGGATGAGGAAGGAAGAGAGAAAGGAAAAGAGAGTCTACAGACCAAGAGTCTGGGGTAGGGGGCACAGGGAGGGGCGTGGATTCCAGCAGAGAAAGCCAGGATGTTAGCTTAGCTGCAAGATTTTAAGGGGAGGCTTAGGGGAAAAAATTAATAATAATATTCAGGGAAAAAGTAAATAATATTTTTCAAAGATACTTTGCATAGATTAAAGAAAAATACTTTTCCACAAATGCATAAGATTGCTTAAGGCAAGAGTGTATGCATTCCCTATAATTCTTACTGAACAGATTGAAATCTTTGAGATTCATGTCATACTTGATAGAGATGTTGCAGTAAACAAAATTATCAAGGTACCTTTAAGCATCATCGATGGAAGAAGGTTTAGTTTCATCTGAAGTGATCACATTTTCTCTTGCCTTTCATCTGCCTTCTCCTGGGGTTCGGTTCACTGCCTTCACCTCTCTTTGTAAGAGGTCCTTGGAGGGGGAAGCAGAGACTCAGGCTACAGCAACCCAGTGTCTGCATTTATATCTCCAATGCCCTTATATCCATTCCCAGACTGGGAAAGTATTAAAATAAAAAAAACTCTTACCTCCTCTTCTGCCTCAACAAAAAAATAATATTAGAGCATAGTCAGTTGAACCCAGTGAAGGCCACCAGCAAAAATGCAACTTTTGACTTCAGCCTTCAGCTTTAACTCACCATCCTAAGGCCAGTGGATTATGCAGGAGTCACTGTTGGGAAAAAGCTTCTCTCAAGAGTTATTAGGAACATAACCATATTTTAAGACAAAGTAGGAAAAAATGTTCTGGGAGTGTATAAGTACAGAAGGAGTGTGTTAATGAAGATGAAAAATGGACATTTTGACGACTCTACCAGGTTCCTTCCTTGACCCAGCTCTTACAACATAGATATTTCCTAAGAGTTTCTATCATTTCCTCATTCCTGAAGGAATGAGTCTAGACTTTTCCTTAAGCCACTAAAACTCTTCAGAGTACCTTGGGAAGTCAGGCCAGAGAAATAGAAGAGGAAATGCAAATGCAGAATACACTTGTTTGTGATTTTCTCATAAATATCTATAAGTCAAACACTCGAATACTATTTAGGGCCAACTTTACTGGGAAAGACCCTGATGCTGGGAAAGATTGAGGGCAGGAAGAGAAGAGGGTGTCAGAGAATGAGATGGTTATATGGCATCGCCAACTCAATGGATCTGAGCAAACCCTAGGAGATAGTGAAGAACAGGGAGGCTTGGTGTGACGCAATCCATGGAGCCACAGAGAGTTAGACACGACTTAGTGACTGAGAGACAACTACTGTGGGGTGTCCTGTGTGGGCGTGGTTAGTTAGGGTTTGTTTTGTGAAGACTGGTGTCAGCGATGTTCAGTTCAGTTCAGTTCAGTCGCTCAGTTGTGTCCAACTCTTTGCGACCCCATGAATCGCAGCACACCAGGCCTCCCTGTCCATCGCCAACTCCCGGAGTTCACTCAGACTCATGTCCATCGAATCAGTGATGCCATCCAGCCATCTCATCCTCTGTCGTCCCCTTCTCCTCTTGCCCCCAATCCCTGCCAGCATCAGAGCCTTTTCCAATGAGTCAACTCTTCACATAAGGTGGCCAAAGTACTGGAGTTTCAGCTTTAGCATCATTCCTTCCAAAGAACACCCAGGGCTGATCTCCTTCAGAATGGACTGGTTGGATCTCCTTGCAGTCCGAGGGACTCTCAAGAGTCTTCGCCAACACCACAGTTCAAAAGCATCAATTCTTCAGCTCTCAGCCCTCGTCACAGTCCAACTCTCACATCCATACATGACCACAGGAAAAACCATAGCCTTGACTAGACGGACCTTAGTCAGCAAAGTAATATCTCTGCTTTTGAATATGTTATCTAGGTTGGTCATAACTTTTCTTCCAAGGAGTAAGCGTCTTTTAATTTCATGGCTGCAATCACCATCTGCAGTGATTTTGGAGCCCCGAAAAATAAAGTCTGACATTGTTTCCACTGTTTCCCCATCTATTTCCCATGAAGTGATGGGACCGAATGCCATGATCTTCGTTTAATGTTAGTTTATTAAAAATGTGTCAAACTAATACAACATTATACATCAACTATACATCAATATAAAATTAAAAATTTTTTAAAAAGATGAAATGTGTCTGTTTCCAGATACAGTCTAGGCTATGTACATACAGGAACATCTCCTTGTTCTGTGGAGTTTTTTTTTTTTAATTGAGGTATAATTGACATGTAACATTGTATTAAAAGTGTACAACAGTGATTTGATATTCATACATATTGTAAAATGATCATTATAATAAATTCTAATTACCATCTACTTCACATACGTTACAGGCCATGCACACACTACATCTTCCTGTCCTGTGGCATTTTATTCTAACATCTACTTTGAGATAGTCACCAATTTAAAAAATCTTAAAGAGTTAGAACAGAAAAGTGCCAAAGATTATCATCTAATGAGCAAAATCCTTCACTTCTATACTGAAATGGAAATTAAGAGAGATAGAAATTTTATTTGGTTACCTTAACTTGGTATCTCATATCAAGGAAGAGTAAATGATTTAATGTCAATGCTGTGTGAATTACAATAGTTTCAGTACATTTAGAGAGAGGAGGAGAAGACATTTTAATTACTGTGAAACTACTCATAATCACAGAACAAATATTTTCTTACTATTTTGTAAATAACACTGAACTCTTTTTATCTCCATCAGCCCCAATCAATGTGGTACCATTTTTGCATTGCAGACCGGTCAGGCTGAGGAGCATTAAATTTAATTTGTGCAAAAGTTGAAGGTGGAAAAGCGTGAAATTAACTTGACGCTTTTTTACGGCATTTTCTATCTTCTAGCTTCTCTCAGCCTTTCCAATCCAGAATGATTTGATTGGCTGTGTCATGATTTCCCCATCCCTGGAGCTTCCCTCTCCTCTCTGTTCAGTGAGATTTGAGGGAGTCTGTGTAGCTTATTCTTCCTTAGTCTACAGGCAACCCAGCTGAAGGAAATGCTGATTTATTTGGCTTGATATTTACCTTGGCAGAGCTTCAGTCTGTGCTCAAGGTCCACTCATCTTGGTGACTCATCTCTTGCAGGAGTTTGTGTGTGTGAAAACAGCCAAAGATGAGTCAACTCATTCAAAAAATCATTCAGCATGGCCCAAACGGTTTGCAAAGATTTTGAAAGAAAACTGAACCTTTTATAATGCTGTATAGTACACAATAACTTATCAGCAATTGGTTGCTAATATAACACCTATAAACTCACAAGTTTGTTACAGACACACCTCAACCAACAGGGTTAAAGCTGCGATATTCCATATTGTATCAAAAAATGAAGTACTTCTACATGATTCTAAAAATACACAGGATAAGAACTAATTGAAGACAATTGTGTTTAGGAAGAAAGAGGCAGATGGAAATGAGTCTGTGGGTTGCCTACTCCAACCTACTCTACAACTATCTACTACTACTGTCTACTGTGGGTTGTAGATTTCATTTAGTGGCTAATTGTTAAGTTTTACAAGAAATTTCTGCAGTATAAGCACTCCTCTCGTTATTAAAAATCTAAGAAGATCTTCTATCAATTCTGTTCATCTCCCGATAGGAACATTCACATAGTTCATATTATTCAAGTAACATAGTTGTGCAGAGATTTTGAAGTTTTGTCAGGAGAGTTTGCAAAGGAATGTATTTGCAAATTACAAATGAAGATAGGATATTACAAACAAAAATGCAATGTATAAATACCACAATTGCAAATTCCACCTTATTGTGTACTTACTATTTAAAAAGTAATGATCAAAGCATATCTTGTGCATATTTATAGCTATAACCAACCGTGTAGTAATTTTTAAAGGTGCCTATTTAAAAATTTTTCTGCTCATGAGCTGAAGAAATGTGTCTTTTCCAGGGATGGTCCATCATCCTTAATAGAACCTTTTCTAAATAATTTAATCTCTTTCAAGAAAAAGCAGGTATTTCTCACCCTAGACAGGATGTGTACTTCTTTTGACAATATCTAATACAAAATTGGATCACCTGCATTAATTCCATCTGCTACACATGAATATTTCCAAGGGTGGTAGGCTCTGATGGTGCAGTTTTTATGAAGCATCGTGCATTTATATTTGGCATATATAAACACAAAAATTCATATTGACTCATACCTTGATTCTACCAAATATAAATAAAAGCCTTCCTATTTCTGAAAGGAATGTAGAAAGAAATAATTCACAGGCTTTCACAGAAAGTTTAAAGGGACAAATAATAAACCTACAGTTTAGTAAAATACAATCAGCTTTCCTTTAATTTTGAAACAATAAACTGAAGAAATGGAGAAGAAAAGTGAAAGAGAGAGAGAAAATGTTTGTTGTTGGGAAAGAAGGCATAGAGGCATTTGTCCTTTCCAAAAATGATTTAATACCTACAGAAACTCATAAGATAGGGATTCATCCTCATTGCACAATTGATAAAACTGAAGATCTGAGGAACTGTTACTTGATGAAAGTTATACAGATAGAATTAAGAACTTAATTCTTGTTAAGTTGAATTAATTTTAATTCAGAGAAGACTATGTCTGTGATAAATTCTGAAGAAAGAATTAAGCCTATTTTATGAACGGGTGAACATTGGAGAAAGAATATGGTAGACAAAGGGTGAGTAATCCTAATAACAGCTATCAGTTAAAGCATTTACTGTGAGTTAGATATTTCATGTACAAGTACATAACTATCAAGTTAACATAACTTATATGGTTCTCATAACGATATAATGAAGTAGGTGATATGACATTCATCATAGAGAAGACAAAACGGAGCCAAGGAAAGTTTTAAGTAGCCCACCAAATGTCTGACATGTTAGAGCCTGGTTTGAAACTAAGTCCGAAGCATCTCTAAACAGGATGCTTGGGGCTGGTGCACTGGGATGACCCAGAGGGATGGGATGGGGAGGGAGGTGGGAGGGTGGTTCAGGATGGGGAACATGTGTACACCCGTGGCGGATTCATGTTGATGTATGGCAAAACCAATACAATATTGTAAACTAATTAGCCTCCAATTAAAATAAATAAATTTATATTTAAAAATAAATAAATAGTCTCTGTTCTTTCCAAAGTCATAGGATCACTAGTGCAGCTGAATCAGAGTGGAAGAGGAGGAAGAAAATGGTGGGAGTTGAACAAATATAGGTCACAAAAAGCTGTATAAGCCAAATGATGACTGTTTACACCTCATCCTTGGTTGACAAGAAGTCTTTGAAAGATACTGAGGAAATGATGTGATCATATTGGAGCTTTAAGGTCATTCTGGGTAAGGTGTGAATTGTAGAGACTCAATTTGGGAAGCAGAGAGACCAGTTTGTAGTGAAATAACCCAAAGCAGTGTATAATGCCCTTTCAGTTAAGTAACCATGGAATTAAAGTAGACAAGGATGATTCTAGATCTATCAAAAAGGTGAAAATGACAAGATATAGAGACCAATAGATTTCTTTGCTAATAACAGAGTAATGATTCTCCCAGGTCCCTGATTAGGTTACTTAATAAATCAAACACATACTAGAAACTAAATCTACAGTCATGGGGAAGCAAATAAACAACATCTTACAAAGATCCAGTCATCAGGCTAGGTTTAAAATTCATGGAAAAGTTTTGTTGTTGTTAAGATTAGAAAAATGTTACCATTAGAATAAATTTGGAGAGCACATGAAAAAGCAACTTGGATTTTAAACTATGAGATGGGTGATTTCTGTATTTGAAAGCATTTTGTTTGTTTTCATGTTTAATTTGCTTGTCTTACATTCCTAAAATGTAAACTCCCTGAGGGCAGGAACTTCATCATTCTTGTTGGCACTCTAAACCCTGCACATAGAATAGTCCCTGGTATAGTAAGCATTCAATAAATCTGTATGCATTCATGACAACCCAGTGCATAAGATTGGGATCCTGATTACAGAAACCCTCAGAGTCTTCCACTAAGTATTCATGCAATATTTTTGCTCCCTCCCCCACGAAATCAATGAAATTGGGGTCATTTTTTACATTCTGAGAGGACAGAAGTCAGAGATGTAATGACAAAGGTTCTTGAACTCTGACCTTCTTCCTCCAAATAATGAGCACCAAATTAATTTTCAGGTTGAACACTCTTAAAATTCCCTAGAAAATCAATAATACAAAGTGATAAGACTAAAGTTACATGATTTGTTTATCCATTGACTTTCCTTTTAACTTTTCTGGCAAGAGATATTAAGGCCAGTGATGATTACCTCATCTCTTACTCCTTCCCCTAAACATTATTCTCCTCATTGCTGCATTTAACTTTGAGGACCACCCAGTGTTGCTTGTATTTTAAATACAATCAGCTCTAATGGGAGAGAAGTCAGGGTAAAGGTGAGACCAAAAACTGAGAGTCTAAGATTTGCCTGTAAGGAAGAAGAGTCAGTGAACAGGAAACAGCTCAGAGACAGAAAATCCAAACGAGGTTACTAACTCAAGATTAGAACAGCATAAAGAGTCAGAAGTTGGTTCAGAGGCAAGAAGTGCAAAAGAGAAGCACATCTTGGAAGGAAAGAGAGTATTACATTCACCTGGCTCAGAGCCTCACCCTGTCTTTCACTCAGATTCATTTCCACAAGAAAATTCTGGAAAAGACTTTCATTCTGAGCATGCCTTTTCTCTTTTTAATTTTGTCTTCAGATTTGCCTTATTCTGTGCCTGATTTTTGATGGTCTTCTAAGGGTTCTTCCCAACCCCTTCTGGACACACCCACGCCCCCGGAAAATCTTTTACTCTTTTAGCAATTTGAGGTATTCTCACAATGTTAATTATAGTAAAGTGTCTCTTTCTGTGTTGATCTTTTCTTGAACCCCTGTTTCATAGTATTAACTGCATATAGAACATCTCCAGTTGCAACATTTCAAATTCACCAATATTAAAAATATATTTTCCATCTATATTTTTACCCACATTCTCATCATTACTTCCAATATCACCTTGGGTTCAGATAACTGCAATGCATTCTCATCTGGAAATTCTTCCTTCAATCTCTTTCACATCAAATCCAACTTATACCTAACTTCAAATTAAAGATAACTCATATTTAACTTTATCATATTATTCCTCTGACTTAAAAGGAAAAAGTTCAATTAGCTTTCCATCATAATGAAGTTTCTTAACCTATCTTGTATAGGAATTCTTGTTTTGTTTTGTTTTGTTTTTTAGATTTCAAAACCACTAACTAAGGACTATATCATCATTAGACCCTGTTAATGATGTCCTGCAGTTTGAGGTCCCATCATGTTTCCCCACCAGTTCCTGCAATTTGAGATCCCATCTTGTTTCCCCATCAATTCTCCATCCTCATCACCCAGTTTTGCTTCTCTTTTGCACTTCTTGCCTCTGAACCAACTTCTGACTCTTTATGCTGTTCTAATCTTGAGTTAATAACCTCGTTTGGATTTTCTGTCTCTGAGCTGGTTCCTGTTCACTGACTCTTCTTCCTTACAGGCAAATTCTAGACTCTCAGGCCAGGACACAGGCCAGGACAGTTACCCATGAAGAGCTTTTCATTCCTTAACTTGAACTCTACTAAAGGTACCTGTGACCTTGATAGTTTCTTCACAAATAGCCCAGAGTCTGCTTCTGGGGCTTGAATGGGCATCCTTCCTGACTCTGTCCTGGTGGAGCCAGGAGACAAATTTGTACAGGTCTAGGTCCAGGTAACAGGTATTTACAAAGGGTGAAGCTAAAGTTGGAACATGTATGTTCAAGTGTCCCAGACTTCTCAGTGAGGGATGGAACTAGGGGTAGGGAGAAAAAGGGTATGAGCGATAGACTCACTATTCTCCTATGCTGAGCTAAAACTCTTACGATGTTGTAGTAGTGTTCAAATGCTGCATAAAACAGTTACTACCAACTTACCAATTTAAAATATGAATTTATTATCTCACAATTCTATAGCTCAGAAGTCCCAGTAGGCCCACATGGGTTCTCTGTGGAGGGTCTCATAAGGCCACAGCTATGATGTTGCCTGGACTAGGGTCTTACCTAGGATTTGGGAAAGGATATGCTTTCAGGCTCACTTAGGCTTGAGCAGAAATCAATTTCCCACGATTGTAGGACTGAAGTCCCCATTCCCCATTCCCTTCTGATCGTCATTCAGGGACTGAATCTTTATGGCCCCAGCATGCCTCTTCACATGGCCCCTCTATATTCAGACCAGCAACAGTTCATGAAGTTTCCATCTCTCTGACTTCCTCTTCAGCCAGCAGAGAAAGTTCCATGTCTTTCTCTGTCTTCATTGGCTCATGGGATTACTTTGGCTCACCAAGAAAATCCAGCACAATAGCCCTATTTTAAGGTCATCTGTGCCCTACAAACTTTCCTGATAAGTGATCATTGTATTTACAGGTTCTGAGAATTAGGGCCAGGCATGTTAGTACCCCAGCTGCTGTGGCAAAGTACCACAGACTGGGGACTTAGACAACAGAAATGTATTTTCTCACAGTCTTCTCTGGAGGCTGAAAGTCTGAGGTCAGTGTGTCAGAAGAGTGGGTTTCTTTGAAGGCTTCTCTCATTGACTTGGAGATGACTGCCCTGACCCTGTGCTCTCACAAAATCTTCTGCTTGTACATGTCTGTGTCCTAATTGTCCCTTCTTACAAGAAAGCCAATCATATTGGCTTAGGGCCCACTTGCATGACCTCATTTTAACTTAATTCTCTCTTTACAGCCACCATCTCCAAGTACAGTTACATTCTGAGTCAAGTCTTCAAGACAGGAATTTTAAGGGGACACAATTCAGCTCATCATAGGGACTGCTTTTAGAAATCTGCCTACTGCAAGGACTCAAAATGGGAACCTGGCCTTGAAGGTTTCTGTGATGGCATATTTGTCAATGTAGGAGGACAGAACACATTCTGTTTAACAGTTTTCCCACTTTACAATTTTTAAGTATTTTGATATATAGTTTGTAGGTCTCCAGTTGTATTTCTGCTCCAGTTCTTCAGATCTGGTGGATGTGCCTGGACAGAGAGGTGAGGAATCTGAGAGGAAATGAACAGAGCTGGAGGTTACATTTCAATGAAAAGCAAAGGTGGCGGAAGCAGCCACACTGGTGTTTATAAGGTGAAATCTAAGTATCTACTGATACAGCTAAGTCTATGATTGGGGAATAAAGTCTATTTTTTTTTAACCTGTCATTTCAAAGCATACATACAGTCAATCAGGCAGTCCTTACTCATCCTTGTAAGACGGAATACTATGCTCAGCCTCCTTCACCTCCCCAGCTCCCACTCCCACACACTCTGACTACTGTGCTCCTTCCTGCACAACCCAAGGCTGTCCAACTGTCTTAGTCCATTCAGGCTGATAGAAGGGGTGGCTGAAAAACCACCAAGACTAGGTGACTTGTCAACCACAAAACTTTATTTCTCAGACTTACAGAGACCCGGAAGTCCAAAATCCAGGTGCTGGCTGATTCAGTGTTTGGTGAGAACCTGTTTTCTAGATAATAAATGGCTGTCTTTTCTGTGTCACATCTGGCAGAAGAGGCCAGGGAGCACTCTGGGATCTTTTATATAGGTACCAATTGCATTCATGATGGCTCTTTCTTACAAAGTCTCCACCACCTAGTACCATCACACTGGAAATTAGGTTTCAACGTGCATTTAGAAGATACAAACAATTCAAAGATGACACCAACCTCCTATTAAAAACCTACTCCCTTAACTACTTTCAACTTCCAAGGCATGTTCTTGACTGTCTCAGCCATTTGGAATTTAGCATTTATAATTTTGTAGAACCTTTTAAAAATTTTAATGTCATAAACAAAATTACAGTATCTCTTCTAGATTGTGATCTTGTTGAGTTCAAGTACCATGACTTACATACCTCCCCCAGTGTAGAGGGAACGCACCTAACTTGGTAAATGCTCAGATGAAATGAATTGAGTTTATTTTCCTAGTGTTTGTTCCTTATAGATGCAACATGAAAAATAATTTGGTGTTAAAATAAGTTTGGACAGGTTTTACAAGGTTACAACATGTTTCTTAAAGACATCTCAGAGTCTTTAATATACCATTGTATATGGTTAATATTTAAGAGAACAGTCACAAAGACTTTACCAAATTTATTGATCTTGTATTTCAAGAGCATGTTATGCAACTAGTGTTCCTAAATATATACTTTTTAAAAGGCTGGCTTAAGAATTAGTCCTCACCCAACTCTCTTTTTATTTTTCTATTTTTTTAATTTTTTTTATTATTTTTATTTATTTTTTTTTACATGTGATCCCATAGTATTATTTATATGCAGCATATAAAAGAATTCCAAATATCTATATGTATTCAAAAGTCTTTATCCTGATATCCTTATTCTAACTATGGGCAGTTGTTCATGTTATATGAAAACTCCTATCTGATATGAAAATTTCTGGCTTGTAAGGTCTTCAGGGATAAAAGTTCAGGTCTTTTCCATAAAGTTTAGTGATGGACTGAACTCCATGTCCTTTGAGGAAAGATCCAGAGTAAGCAGCTCTATATCAAAATATAAAATATCAAGATTCCAGTTATTAAGTGGAATATGTTTTTTAAAAAGAAGAATATAGTGTCTTTGGAGGGCACTTAACATTTCATTACTGTAAGTGGCTTTGACATCCATAAGGTTTAAGTTATCAGGCTCTCTTAGATTGTAAGTACTGTTCAGATGGATACAGAGTTGCTGTGAAAATTAGTAACAGATACTCTAATAAATACTTTGAGCTCCTTTGGGAAAAACCCAATAAAAATTACTTTCATGTAATAATGCTCTTTTCTATGTTATCTAGACCTAACTGTATATTTGTCATTGTTGTTCAGTAACTAAGTTGTGTCCAACTCTGCAACCCTGTGGACTGCAGCATGCCAGGCTCCTCTGTTCTTCACTGTCTCCTGGAGTTTGCTCAAATTCACGTCCATTGAGTCGGTGGTACTATCTAACCATTTCACTCTCTGCTGTCCTCTTTTGCTTTCACTGTTTCCCAGCATCAGGGTCTTCTTCAATGATTCAGCTCTCTGCATCAGGAGGCCAAAGTGTTGGAGCTTCAGCACCAGTCCTTCCAACGAATATTCACAGTTGATTTTCTTTAGAATTGACTGGTTTGACTCACTTACTGTCCAAGGGACTCTCAAGAGTCTTCAACACCACAGTTTGAAAGCATCAGTTCTTCAGCACTCAGCCTTCTTTATGGTCCGACTCTCACATCCATACATGACTACGAGAACAACCATAACTTTGACTATATGGTCCTTTGTCAGCAAAGTGATGGTCCTTTGTCACTTTTGAATGTGCTGTCTAGGTTTTTCACTTGTACCTGAGAGGATCTTAAAATACAGAGGGAGGCATTAACCTCTTTGAAACGCAGATGGATAAAGTTTAGGCTCAGCATGAGGGTCTGAATATTGAGAAGCTGGGTCGGGTAAACCCTTGAGTACGTACTCCTGATTTTCATTGTTTACAAATACTGACATGGTCAAAGTTTTAGGATGGAATTTCTAGAGTCAAAGAGAACTGACAGTCCCCAAACCATTCCCTTATTATCTTAGCTGATCTACAGGGAACTATGTTGTGGAAAACTTTATCTAATTGTAATAATGCTGTGAAACTGAATTTTCCATTAGTACTCTCATATATTGTATTTTCCTCAAATACTTTCACTCTCTTTTCTAATTGAATTTCTCGCTTTTGAAGCCAGAGTTTCTTTTATCAATACCGTTATTAGCATTTGCATTCCTATTTTTAACTCCCATTTCAAGGCATGCCTTGAAAACATTTTGTTGAAAGCAGTTATTTGCCATGTTTTGCGAATGGTAGTTCAGCAAAATTGAAAAATACCTCTACTGCATTAGTAACATAAGAACAAAAATATATTTTATCACTTTGAGTATGTAAACACACAGAGAACAGAAAATCAAATAATAGAACTAAGAGGAGACATAGTCTAATGGACTCAGCAGAGAATTGGAGCCAAAAATATCTGTGCTCCAACCTTGGCTCCAGTACAGGGTCCTCTGTCCTTGGGTACGTTCCTTTGTCTTCATGGAGGGAAAAAGAACTTTAAAAAAAAAAAAAAAAGAAAAACCTCACTGTAGTAGAAATAGGGGAAAGTGGTCAGAAACGTGACAGTTGTTTGGGTACTATCTAAAGCAAGATTTTCACTTTTAGCTATGACTGTTTTGTTTCCTTCAGTTTCTGTGCCACACTTGACACTGTTTCTGTTTATGTAATTCTAATTGTTTGGTCTCTGTACCCTTTGAACTTGGAGACTTCCCAGCCATACATAAGTCATCTGAAAGCCCTCAATCAAACAGCCTTACCCTTCAGTCTCGTTACTACAAGGGTACACAGTTATGTAAGCCTTTAAAGACACCAATAGCTCAAGAACAAGAGTATAGACACTTGGTGCTCTCAGGTTTCCCTAAGGGTGTAACCAGGTTGAATATATTCTATTACATACAGTCTCCATCTGTGATGTTTGGACAGGAAATAGAATGCTTGGTACCTCACCAGCAACTTGTATCAATTTGTCAGTTTAACTGGAGGCCATTTGTGTGAGGGCTTGCACGCATCACCTCATGAAAAAACAAGGGTCTCCTCACAACCGCAAACATCCCAGAACACAACCCGAAAGCAATACCACGTGCTGCTCCCCCTGACTTTTCCTGCCTCTTACAAAGTATTTGATATATAAAGGGCCAAATAAATGTTTGCTAAATTGACCTGAGTAGGTTTAAGTTTCTCTTCTTGTACAAGCAACAATGCTTCTGCAGGTACCACTTAGGGAAAAGTTAATGGTTGAGGACCAGGAGTCAGCTCCTTTGCTGTCTGTCCACTTTCAGGAGTGAGGCTGTTACTGCTGCCTGAGTCACCAGCCCCATCCCATCATCTCTGTAACCATGCATGGACTGGACCACAGCTGAGACACTACCCCAGGCTCACCCTTCTCCAGATGTCATATTTTGGTGTCCTAGACAAACTGCAGTGGGAGTCGCCTCCGATTCTGACTCTTCCCACTCTTCCTTAAGGTCTGACTTACATAGGAAGGTCTCCTTCTCTGTCCCACCATGGGCTTCTCAGAATTTCTTTGGGCAGCAGTAGAAAACTTCCCTCAATGACTCGAATCTCTCTCTATCTCATGTGTTTACACTGCCAATACTTCTCTGTCCCCTGTGTTAAATGGCCAGACAACCCTCTCCACCAGAATCTTCTTGCAGTCGCTTTGATCCTTTCTGTTGTGAGGCTCACTGCCCTGTGAAAGACATACTTTCAGTAAATTGCTCAGCTACTGCCCTAAAAGTATCCTCTTATCTGAGTTTTTGAATAAAGTCACCACCACCACATCTCTGGAAGATAAAATATGTACATACTTCCAAATTAACTCCTTTTTAAAATTCATGAGGCTCTTGAGGTACTATATATAAACTGGAACTATTAGGGAATAGACTTTCTTCCCAGAATATTCCTTTGTTGGACCTCTTTCCTTCCTTGTGTCACCCAAATGAGACAAAGGCAAAATGTAGCTGTCTCCCACGGAGCTTAGTCTTATCAAAAGTGCAAGTGAAAAGCCCCACATAAACTTCCTTTACCAGACAGAAAGGTGAGTGTGATACACGTTGCTTTTAACAGGAAGTAAGTCTGTTTGGAGGTTAACTGTTGTGTGCAGACAATGAAAAGATGAGGGTTCCACAACCAGAACCCTTCCTTAGCCTTTGGCTGAGTCTGTTTCTCAGTGTACAGCAAGCTTGGGGAGATGGGAGAGAGGCTGCCATCTGTCACAGAGAATTCCCCCATCTAGCTCTGCAGCTAGGTGTTGGCTCGGGTGTAATAAGTCAAAGGGAGAGAAATGGCACAGTGGTAAAGAATCCACCTGCCAATGCAGGAGACGCAAAAGACTCGGGCTCAACCCCTGTGTCAGGACGATCCCCTGGAGGAGGAAAAGGCAAACTACTCCAGTATTTTTTCCTGTAAAATTCCACAGAAAATTCCCTGGTGGGTTCCAGTCCACAGGGTCACAAAGAATCAGACATGACTGAACACCCACACAGAGAAGAACAAAGCAGACAGGACCTCTAAGCTTAGTGGGTAAAGAGGAAAGAATTAAGACAGAGAGCTTTTTACTTGGAAAAACAGTGATGTGATGGGCTCCAACCATAAATCCTCTTTGAAAGAGCTTTGACATTTTTTCCTTACATTCCACACTTTGACAAGTGAAGTCCTGTTTTATTTTCAGGCTGGGACCTAAGATAGAGAGACAGCTATGTAAGAAAAAAACAAATGGAATACATATGGTATAGGCTTTTCACTGAGCCTGGAACAACTGACTTGCTCAATCATTCTAAAAATGAGAATATGAGTGACTGAGGTATGAGTCCATTCTAGGAACATGTTAATACAGATAGAGAAGTCAATGCATATAAAAGCTATAGAAAATAAAGCCTAAAATGCTCATAAGCTGTTCAGCTCATGTTATGGACTGAATGTCTACGTGGCCTCAAAATGTATACGTTGAAATTCTGACCCCAAGTGTAATGATATTAGGAGGTGGGGCCTATGGAAGGTGATTAGCTCAGGAGGGTGAGGCCCTCATGAATGGGATTAGTGCCCTGATAGAGGAGGCCCAAGACAGCTTTCCCACTACTTCTGCCACGTGAAGACACAGTAAAAATCCTATGAATAGGAACTGAGCTCTCACCAGATTCAGAATCTGCCAGCATCTTGCCCATCGACTTCTCAGCCTCCAGAACTGTGAGAAATAAATGCTGTTGTTTAATCCACTCCGTCTGTGGTATTTTTGTTACAGCAGCCCAAACAGACTAAGACAGTTTATATGGACCAAGAGAAAGACCTAGAGCCAAAAGGGAAGAGAAATCTGAAACCACTTACTCAGTGGCATCTAAAGCATTCAAAGCAGAGTAACATAAACTAGAGAGCCGACAAAAATTAGCTATGGACACTAATTGTTGTAGGATAGGCCATTGAAATATTTTGCAGGGTTTCAAGTGTATTATAAGAAAGACTATCAGAGCTTGGAAAGGTACAGAAATGGCAACAGAATGATAAATACTGTCAATGTTTATAACTGTGAAGCGAGGGGAAGAAAATTAGCTTCATGTTCATTAGATAAAAAGAGATTAGAAGGGATAATTACTGAGGTGTTGAAAACTCTGTAGAGTATTGAGAAGGGAGAGACAGGAAATGGCTCAAAAATGAAAGAGGACATGAGCAGAAAGGAACAAAGAACTGTGCATTAAAGGGAATTCAGAAGCCATGTATTTCTAGAATAATTACTGCCGAGTGCAGAAAAGGCTACTGGTATCAAACAGTCAGTATCCTAACCCTGAGTGCATTTTTACAATGAGTCAGATGAGTGCTTCTTAGGTGTGGGGTGGAGATTGGGATGACTGGGAGGAGGGGCTCCTCAAGGCACAGAACCTGCATCAAGGGAATGACGCCTTTGTCAGGGCAACAAGACTGCTTTCCTTCCTGAAATGTGAGCTGCTCTCTCTCATTAACACACTGATCTGGCAGAGCCACATCCTGGAATCCTAAAAACATCAGCTTCCATCTAAACTTTTCATTTCTTATGTGCCTAATTTGGCTTAGTCAGCTTGATGGCAAGTTTGCAATGTTATAAATATGCATATGGCCTGGTATCTGCCACCGTCTGATCCTGACTTATTTGCCTATTGGAAAAAGCATAAGCCAGGGAGGATGTGCAACTGGGCAAGCCTCCAGGTTTGGAATTCAGTCTTGATAAACATCAGATAATGTTGAGAGGTTATCTAAACTGGTCAGTCCCATACAGCCTCTGACCTTTTTCCAATCACCTGACTAGCTCCTATTCTCTGGAGTTGGAAAAATGACCTATACAAATCACAGTTTTCCCATAATTTGGTCTATTATTGTTATAAAATATTTTGACACCCAAATGTCTCATGGTTTAGGGGTGAACCAATATTTGTTTTCTTTATGGGGATGTATATGTCCTAAGTTACAATCTCCCTGAACACTGAAAGGTGTTAAAACCCAGAAAACAGCCTTAACACAGTGAGTGATTAAGTCACCTCACTCCATCCATTGAGTGGAAGTTCAGTGTTGCAGAAAGAATTCTTCTTCCTCATCTCAAACAAATTCAACCTTTGTGCATCCTCAAGACATTGTTAAGTATCTCTTTCTTTCTAGTTACCACCAGTTCCCATTATAAAGAAAATTTCTTTTGGAAAATAACAGGCATGAACTCACAGGCGCTGCTTCGTCACAGTCCCCAGCACCTATTAACTCCCAAGCTTTGGCAATTTGGCTTCTGGCCTCACCATTACAGTAAAACTGCTTTGGTAAAGGTCACTAATGACCTCTTAATAGCCAAACCCAACAAGCATTTTCAGTGTGGGGCATTCTTACAGAGTTTACACCCTGCTTCAAACTCTTGTCTTTGGCTTCACAGACATCAGTGTCTCCTAATTGTCCTTCCCATTTTTTTCCTTCCCATTTTTTTTTTTTAAAATCCCATGGATTCCTCTTGCTCTATGTACTCTTTCAAGTTGGTGTTTCCAAGACTATCTCATTATTTTTTATCCTTTTCACCCTAATATTTACCCTGAGCTCATCTTATCTATCACCCACATTCTAAACCTCCCAAATCTGTATGTCCATTCCAAATCTTTGCCTGAGTTCTAAAACCTCATATGAAACAGTCTACAAATGCATTGTCTGACTGTTCCTCATATACCCCCAGCTAATAACATGCATGACCTTCAATCCCTTTACCTATCTGCCAACCTCCTCCTTCTCTTTCCATTCTACCTCTGTTAATGAAAACTTCTGAATGGGGAGATTAGTTTTGTTGCTTAGTTATATCTGACTCTGCAACCCCATGGACTGCAGCACGCCAGGCTTCCCAGTCCATAACCAACTCCTGGAGCTTACTCAAACTCATGTCCATTGAGTTGGTGATGCCATCCAACCATCTCATCCTCTGTCATCCCCTTCTCCTCCCGCCTTCAATCTTTCCCAGCATCAGGGTCTTTTCCAATGAGTCAGTCCTTCGCATCAGATGACCAAAGTATTGGAGTTTCAGCTTCTGCATCAGTCCTTCCAATGAATATTCAGGACTGATTTCCTTTAGGATTGACTGGTTTGATCTTAGATTGTTCTGTTTTCTTCAGCATCTATATCCAATTGGTCAAGTCTTATACATTCTACTTCAAAAACAAACAAACAAAAAAACTAGATTGTTTTTAGATTCGGTTTCCATTTCTCAGCTTCATAGCCTTAGTTCCTATTTCAATAATGTTTTACTCAACTTATTGAAATAGTACCCTAACTGGTATTTCAGATTCCAATCCATCCATTAGCAAAGTTTTCTATAAATCAAATCTGATTACATTATTGTCCTACTTAAACCAGGCCATTTGCTGTATCACTCCCAGAAAAAGTGCTCTAAATTCTGCTTCTGTATTCAGTCTCATCCCCTGCCATTATCTCTTGTGTTCCAGCCTACCTTTCCTTTCAATGCCCTTAAGAACAATACATTCTTTTGTGCTTGCTGTTGCTGCTGCTGCTTCTAACATTCATTTTATCCCCCTCCAATTATTTACCTGGAAAACCTTTCCTTATGCTTTAAGGCTTGGTGTAAGCATTGTTTGTGGCCCATCTTCCTTGATATTTCCCACTCAGTCAAAGTTAGGTATGCTTTGAACTACTAGCCCCTCCAAAGCACTTTGTAGAAGTCTCTATCTACTACAGCACAAATCATATACAATCTCCACTTGGTGTGTAACACTGTTCTCCATCAAATTCTGAGCTCCAGTAAGGAATTGATGTCTTAATCTGTTTTCGCCTTCCCTGGTAGAATGACTGATACATAATATATACCCAATAATTGCTTACTGAAACCAATAAACAGTTTGGTTCAGTGATTTCCATGAAAGTAGGATGTTCAAGTGCTCATGGTACCAATGGCGGGGGAAAAACTCAAGGTAGTTTCTTCTACTATGAAAAGTCAAGAAGGTGGGACCGGATGATTGTGTCTAAGCTAGCTGGGGAAATTCCCATGAATTTAAGCCATTAGAAAAAAAGTTTTTAATTTACCCTCTCCTCCCCCTCAGAAAAGTGAAAAGAATTCAAGTTTTTGAGCAAATGCTTACTAACCAACCCCAGAAGGTAGTTTAGAGGTGTCTAGATCTGAATTTTCTCAGAGAAGTTTAATAGTAGCAACACATGTGGTATATGTAGCAATTTTTTCTAAATGTTTCCATCTTTATCTTGGCATATATTTTCACAAATCTAGCCAGCAGATATGAGAATATACTGAGATTTCATTTAGCATATGAAGAAACCAAGGACTCAAGATGTTAGGCAATTTTCTCAAAATTGTACAATGTGTCACCAACTGACTGGTATCCAGTCTCCCAAATCTATGTTTCATGTTCTAGAAACGTGAATGTGTTGTCTTCTCTCTAAAGCTTCTTCCTTTCTCATGTCATTTCTTTCATCAATGAAATAATAATTTATTATACAATGATTTTTCTAAAAGCTATGATAAAATAATCAGTTTAGAGTTATAAAGCCTGACCTTGAGTTCCTCTGCATGATAGTGGTGGTGGTGGTAAGGTGCTTCAGTCATGTCCAACTCTGTGCAACCCTGCATACTGGATCCCACCAGGCTCCTCTGTCCATGGGATTCTCCAGGCAAGAATACTGGAGTGGGTTGTCATGCCCTCCTCCAGGGGATCTTCCTGACCCAGGGATTAGACCTGTGTCTCTTATGTCTTCTGCATTGACAGGCAGGTCTTCTCACTAACACCACCCAGGAAGCTCATAAAAAGGAATCATCCCCGTGGATTGTTAACCCACCAGGTTCCTCTGTCCATGGGAATCTCCAGGCAAGAATGATGGAGTAGGTAGCCATTCCCTTCATCCCAGGGATCTTCTTGACCCAGGGGTTGAACCCAGATCTCCTCGACTGCAGGCAGATTTTGTACCATCTGAGCCACAGAGAAGCCCGAGCTCCTCTTAGCCCCTGTTGCCTTTGAATATTTACATGAGTTCTCCTTAGATCATGCAAATTTTCAAAGGCAGCAGAATATAATGAAAAGAGGACTTGGATTTGGACTATCTGGGCTTGATCCCACTCAAACTGTGTTCCAGCTGGGTCACTTTGAGCAAGCCACTTCACTTCTCTGAAATTCAACTCCTTTATCTGCAAAGTGGGAATAACAATACTACTTATGCAGTTTACTCTTATGAGACAGAGCACATGAAATCACCCTGTAAAGTATAAGTGCTATGCAGTGATACTGCAAACCTTTATTGAGTGTTTGCTATATGCAAGGTGATGCTCTAAATATTTTACTGAGATGGGCTTATTTGAATACTTAAAATGATTCTATGAAGTAGATGCTATTATTTATTGTTCCTACTTTATAGATGAGAAATGAAAGGCATGCAGGATTTAACTAGCTCTTCCAAATCACACAAATAAGAAGTGGAGCTAAGATTGAACCCAGAGAGTGAAATGCCCAAGCTCATCTCCAAACCACTTAATTATGACAGCTCTCCAGCTAACACACTGAGTACGTTCGTGTTTTAGGATCTTATAGCATATGAACTCAACTGCCCTTTATATGTATTATCTCCCTCAATCCCCTCTACAGCCCTATAAGTTTATCCAGAGGCAGCAAGTAAATATTAGCAAAGGTCCATGCTTGCTCCTCCAGTCTATTCTGAACACAGCAGCCAGAGTGAGACTTCTTTGTTCAAAACCCACTAATGTTTCCCACTTCATTCAATGTAAAATCAAAAATCTTTGTGATGGCCCAGAAGGCCTTTATATAGTCCAGCCATTGGCTGATTCTCATACTACTCCCCCTCATTCCTCCCTTCCAGCCACACTGTTTTCTTTGCTGTTGCTGAAAAATGGCAGATGTGTCCCCATTTCAAGACCTTTGTCTCAGCTGTTTCCTTTGCTGGGAAAGGTCTTACCCAGATAATCACAGGCCTTATTCACTCACTTTATTCATGTCTCTGCTCAAAAAATCAGCTGTCAGAGGCTCCTTTGACTATTCAGTATAAGATAGAACTACCAGCCCCTTTGGTCACTCTCAAATGCCTTACCCTGATTTTCTTTTTCATTAGAGCACCCATCCCAGGTGGCTCAGTGGGTAAAGAATCCATCTGCAATGCAGGAGTCTTAAGAGATGTGGGGTTGATCCTTGGTTTGGGAAGATCCCCTGGAGAAGGCATCACAACCCACTCCAGTATTTTTGCCTTGAGGATCCTATGGGTAGAGGAGCCTGATGGGCTACAATCCATAGGGTTGTGAACAGTTGGACACAGCTGAGGCAACCCAGCATGCACACATGGTACCCATCATCAGTGGCACATCCACTTACTGTACCTAATAATTTTCATATATATATTTTATGACGTTTCACTCATGCCATATACACGTAAACATACATAAAGTCTCCCTCAGCACACACACACACATACACACACACTAGAATACTAGCTACTTACCAAAAGTTCAGCTTTTGTTTTCTGTTATCATTCCCCAGTACTGTGCCTAACATCTAGCAAAAGGCTCAAAACCAAAAAGTTTTGTAGATAAGTGGGAATAAATTATTCCATGCCCTCACAGAGTTTGAAATCTTATGAAAAGGCAAGAGAGCCTTATTAAAGATTCCTAAGAAACCCTGGTAGTGACAGGAAAATCTTGGATGGTTTTTCTTCCAGTTTTGTTAGAACCTTTTAGAGCTCCAGATACATTCCTATGTTATAAAATAAGGTTGAGTATTATCAAATAAATACATATAATTCCCTTCCACAGAAGTGCCTCCCTATTGCTTCCAATCAAATAATGGCTTACTTTACTGTCAGTGGTGAATAAAGAATTAAAATTCACTGATTCAAGTCAATTCTGGACCAGGAAGTAGAGTCGAGGCATGTGCAAAAGGATTTTGTTTTTTCATTTCTGATTTATTTTATGAGAAGTTTTTGTTTAATGAGAAGTAGCACTCATGTTACCAAAATATCTCATGCATCATTTTTAATCCATGTGAAGGCAGGCCCTAATTGACCTAGTAAGGTTCCCTTCCTTTTTCTCTGATACCATTAATTAACATGGCTATTCCATAGTGCCATCCAGCAAGGGAGGTGGGAAAGTAGATGTCTCCCAAAAATCCTATCAAATCATGGTTGGAGGGGAGAGGAAATCTCTTGAGAGGAAGTGTTTACAGAGGGTTCTAAACGGCCATGAATAGGCAAAGGGTAGAGATGTTAAGTTTTGTCTTAGTCCTAGTTAAACATTTACCAATGTCCATTACATTTGACAACCCTGAAACAATACATGGTGGTGTTATCACTGCTTCGTGGAAGAATTGCTCAGAAACCAGGGAGCTGAAACATGAATCTCCACTTCTCCCTGGTTAGGTCATGTACCTCAATTTCTTTCCTTTCTATGAGGCATTAGGACTCAGTGGGAAAAGTGTGAGCTTTGAAATCAGACAAAATTGGTTTTAAATTTTGCATCTACTGCATATTAGCTGTTTGATTTCAGTATGTCACCTAGCCTTCCTGAGACGGTTCCTGCTCTTGTATAATTTCATTTGTAGACAAATATCATATGATCTTACTTTCATGTGGAACTTTAGCAAAAAATGATGTGGGTAAACTTGTTTATAGAACAGAAACAGACTCACTGACCTGCAGGATGGGCTTGGGGTTGCCAAGGGGGAAAAGTAGGAGGAGGGATGAATTGGAGGTTGGGATTGGCATGTTGTTGTTTAGTCACTAAGTTGTGTTCAGTGGCTGTTGCAACTCCATGGACTGTAGCCCACCACACTCCTCTGTCCATGGGATTTTTCAGGCACGAATACTTGAATGGGTTGCCATTTCCTCCTCCAGGGGACCTTCCCAACTCAGGGATCAAACTCAGGTCTCCTGCACCTCCTGAATTGCTAGGTGGCTTCTTTACCCCTGAGCCACCTGGGAAGGCCAGGATAGGCATATATACACTATTATGTGTAAGATAGATAACCAACAAGGACCTACTGTATAGCACAGAGAACTATACTCAGTATTTTGCAATATCTTATAAGGGAGAAGAAACTGAAAAAGAATAGAGATATGAATATGTATAACTATATCATTTTGCTGTACACTTGAAACACAACATTGTAAATCAATGCTACTCTAATATAAAACAAAAAATCTTTTAAATTGCATTTGTAATATCCACTCACTAAGACATTTGTGAAAATTCAGTTAAATTACTATGTAGTAGCACGCCCACGTGGTCTTAGGGCATGAAGTTCTATTAACAACCTCTCTTTGTCTTAATAGAAAAAATGAAAAAAAAAAAAACTTTCAGTTAATTCTTAATAAAGTAGCCAATAATAAAAAAATAATTTTATCATATGCTTTTTGAAATACAAATTTCAAATATTTCTCTAGAAATGTCTAGGGATTTGTGAATCCAGGGACTCTAATAAAAAGGCCTAAGGGCCAAACAAGAAGGTAAGGATGAATGAAAACTCCTGCGTTTACCTTCTATACGTCAAGTAATGAATTTACGATCCAATGGCTGATGGATGTCCTTGCAGCGTCCATTTCTTAAATTTGGTCAGAAAAGAAGAGTTGCTCAAATCTTTAGCTTGTAGGAGGAGATATAAGATAAAATGCAAGAAGCACTTTGGTATAAAGAGGAGCTGAAAACACGATTTGCCCCTAGGGAACGTCAGCTCTCCTCTGTCTGACTCTCTTTTCACTCACACACACAAAAAAACACTGAGAAATTTCAAAGTCACTGGGTTAAAAGAAAACTTTAAAACAGCCAGGGTACCTACAAAGCAACCCCTATTCTGCCCTGAGTTATGTAGAGAGCAGCTTGGATCTTCACACACCTAATTCAGTGTCAGAGCCCAGCTGGTCCCTGGATTGTCATGAATCTTTTATGAAGGCTAAGTAAACTGAAGTGTGGCTTCAGCCCACTGCAATTTGGGGGTAGGAGCTGGAACCCCAAATTTACCCTGTGTCTTGATCATGTCTCAAGGGGGTGGGAGCACTTGAAAGAGCTCCTTTGATTGCCCAAGTTGATATTCCCAGAATTCAGTAGTGAAATCAGCACCAAGAGCTAGCAAAAATAGAAACTCTGACTCTAAGAGGAAAAACTAACATGGCTATAATTACACAAGGGAGGAGAACAACAACAAACTATGAAACTATATGAAATATTTTCATAAAAATCATGTCATGGTCCTTTTGGAAGGGAAATAGAGTTAAATATTGGTAACATGGCTAGTTTTTTCTTTAAGATATATTTGAAGCCACCAAAATAAACTTGGTGTCTGATTTTAAAGAAATTTATGTATCTTTGAGTTTCTACTTTAAATATCTGTTTCTCCACATTGCTTACCTACTGGCAATTTAAGAGCTTGATTTGTGAAAATCACTTAACTCTACAAATATCCATCTTATTGATGATATCTATAGATTCAATGCAATCCCTATCAAGCTACCAGCAGTATTTTTCACAGAGCTAGATCAAATACTTTCATAATTTGTATGGAAATACAAAAAATCTTGAATAGCCAAAGCAATCTTGAGAAAGAAGAATGGAACTGGAAGAATCAACCTGCCTGACATCAGGCTCTACTGCAAAGCCACAGTCATCAAGACAGTATGGTACTGGCACAAAGACAGAAATATAGATCAATGGAACAAAATAGAAAGCCCAGAGATAAATCCACACACATATGGACACCTTATCTTTGACAAAGGAGGCAAGAATATACAATGGAGAAAAGACAATCTCTTTAACAAGTGGTGCTGGCAAAACTGGTTAACCACTTGTAAAAGAATGAAACTAGAACACTTTCTAATACCACACACAAAAATAAACTCAAAATGGATTAAAGATCTAAACGTAAGACCAGAAACTATAAAACTCCTAGAGGAGAACATAGGCAAAACACTCTCCGACATAAATCACAGCAGGATCCTCTATGACTCACCTCCAAGAATAGTGGAAATAAAAGCAAAAACAAACAAATGGGGCCTAATTAAAATTAAAAGCTTCTGCACAACAAAGGAAACTATAAGCAAGGTGAAAAGATAGCCTTTGGAATGGGAGAAAATAATAGCAAATGAAGCAACTGACAAACAACTAATCTCAAAAATATACAAGCAACTCCTACAGCTCAATTCCAGAAAAATAAATGACCCAAACAAAAAATGGGCCAAAGAACTAAACAGACATTTCTCCAAAGAAGACATACGGATGGCTAACAAACACATGAAAAGATGCTCAACATCACTCATTATCAGAGAAATGCAAGTCAAAACCACAATGAGGTACCATTTCACGCCAGTCAGAATGGGTACTATCCAAAAGTCTACAAGCAATAAATGCTGGAGAGGGTGTGGAGAAAAGGGAACCCTCTTACACTGTTGGTGGGAATGCAAACTAGTACAGCCACTATGGAGAACAGTGTGGAGATTCCTTAAAAAACTGGAAATAGAACTGCCTTATGACCCAGCAATCCCACTGCTGGGCATACGCACCGAGGAAACCAGAATTTGAAGTGTACCCCAATGTTCATCGCAGCACTGTTTATAATAGCCAGGACATGGAAGCAACCTAGATGTCCATCAGATGAATGGATAAGAAAGGTGTGGTACATATACACAATGGAGTATTACTCAGCCATTAAAAAGAATACATTTGAATCAGTTCTAATGAGGTGGATGAAACTGGATCCTATTATACAGAGTGAAGTAAACCAGAAAGAAAAACACCAATACAGTATACTAACGCATATATATGGAATTTAGAAAGATGGTAACGATAACACTGTATGCAAGACAGCAAAAGAGACACAGATGTATAGAACAGTCTTTTGGACTCTGTGGGAGAGGGAAAGGGTGGGATGATTTGGGAGAACGGCATTGAAACATGTATAATATCATATAAGAAACGAATCACCAGTCTAGGTTCGATGCAGGGTGCAGGATGCTTGGGGCTGGTGCACTGGGATGACCTGAGGGATGGTGTGTTGGGGGGAGGGGGGAGGGGGGTTCTGGATTGGGAACATGTGTACACCCATGGTGGATTCATGCTGATGTGTGGCAAAACCAATACAGTACTGTAAAGTAAAAAAAAAAAAAAAAAAAAAGAATACATCCAGTAGGATGAATGCTAATGTATTCTAAAAGAATTTTTTTAAAAAAACATAGTGAGTTTCTATATTTCTAGTGTATCTCAGAAATTTCTATTTTCACAAAGAACAAAGTTAGGATTAGATGTTACTTCAGGTAAGAATCTGTTCAGTTCAGTTGCTCAGTCGTGTCCAACGCTTTGTGACCCCATGGACTGCAGCATGCCAGGCTTCCCTGTCCTTTACCAACTCCTGCAGCTTGCTCAAACTTATGCCCATCGAGTCCGTGATGCCATTCAACCATCTCATTCTCTGTCATCCCCTTCACCTCCTGTCTTCAATCTTTCCCAGCATCAGAGTCTTTTCCAGTGAGTCAGTTCTTCACAAATGGTGGCCAAACTATTGGAGTTTCAGCTTCAGCATCAGTCCCTTCAGTGAATATTCAGGACTGATTTCCTTTAGGATTGACTGGTTTGATCTTTAGTCAATTCCTTTAGGATTGGCTGGATTTCAGTTCAGTTTAGTCCCTCAGTCGTGTCCAACTCTTTGTGACCCCATGAATCGCAGCACACCAGGCCTCCCTGTCCATCACCAACTCCCACAGTTCACTCAAACTCACATCCATCGAGTCGGTGATGCCATCCAGCCATCTCATCCTCGGTCGTCCCCTTCTCCTTCTGCCCACAATCCCTCCCAGCATCAGAGTCTTTTCCAGTGAGTCCACTCTTCACATGAGGTGGCCAAAGTACTGGAGTGTCAGCTTCAGCATCATTCTTTCCAAAGAACACTCAGGACTGATCTCCTTCAGAATGGACTGGTTGGATCTCCTTGCAGTCCAAGGGACTCTCAAGAGTCTTCTCCAACACCACAGTTCAAAAGTATCAATTCTTTGGCGCTTAGCTGGATTTAGGCTGGATTTAGGTAAGAATAAGACATTGCAAGAAATATAATAATATTTTACTATTATATAGTATCTAGCTCATTAATTATTATATTTTTTTTACACACAGTTCATTTTGTTGTTTCACTTCACAGGTTGTAACAACAACCCTATGAAATGAAATTCTCTTTTATACAGATGAGGAAATTGGGGCTCAGAGAACTGAAGGTTCTTTGCTAAGCAAGCTGGCTGGAAGAAGGCAAAACCAGAACCAGAAATCAGTTCCTCGTGGTTCTGGGAGTAGTGGTCTAGACTGGCAGACAATGAAGATGGTCCTAGTACCCAATCTACATTACTTGAAAGATTTTTTTTAAGTATTGTGCCCCAGGTCCATGGACTTCTTATCTGAGCATTTTTCTTTCATGCTTTCTATTATAAAAATAACATAGATTTTAAATGTAATTGTGCAATTCAGGGAGAAAAGTAAAATTGTTTACTGGAAGGGAATTTGATAAGATTGTTTTAAAATCATTTTATAAATATCTTATAGCATGTAATATTTTTAGTTTTATTGGACTTTTATATTTAAAATAACTTAATTATTTTAGACAATACTTTTAAAATATACATTTAGTATGTTTCTATATAGACAGCTGTGATTTTCTGTTAATTAAAAGTTACACTTGAGTCCAGAATGAAAAGTTCTGCAACTTTTCTCAAGGTCATTTATTATGCTAGAAAGGACCTTAATTTGTTTCCTTTTATTCTAAATAAACAGAATAATAAAATACAAGAAATTTCATTTTTTAGTGCATGTTAATTGGAGAAGGGACATCTGCTTGCCTTGTAGTCTTGTATTTTACAAACCAAAATTATAAACATGCAGACTTTTTCAGAACTTATAAATTTCCTTCATATTTTGCAGAAGCCTACTCATATGCAGAAAACCAAAATCAGAATTTATCTAGCCAGAAATCCAAGTATTCCATGGAGAATTAAGAAAATGTACAATCTGCAGGATCCAGACCTGCCATTCTGCTTTACTGTAACTTTTTGGTAACTAGGAAGCAAAGGGATTTCAAGAAGTAATATTTCCTTTCAGATAGTTAACTTGGCAGTGAGGGTGGGGAGGGGAGACATACAGCTGACCTCCATCACCTGCACCCAGGATCCATTCTAAGTGATTTGTATAAGTATTAACCTCCCCTTCCTGACCTCTCCTGTACAGGAAACTAGAGAGATCAGAGGTGGCAAGTCAGAGCTCCAGGCTTTTCTCAAAAAGGAAAACTACTAAGAAATGAAGAAGGAAAGGGAAAAAAAAATCACTGGAAAATTATCTGAGGGTCTATTTCAAAATACTGCGCTAGATAATGATCATATGGTTTTTCCAGTGGTCATATATGGATGTGAGAGCTGGACGGTGAAGAAGGCTGAGCGCCGAAGAATTGATGCTTTTGAACTGTGGTGTTGGAGAAGACTCTTGGGAGTCCCTTGGACAGCAAGGAGATCCAACCAGTCCATTCTGAAGGAGATCAGCCCTGGGATTTCTTCGGAGGGAATGATGCTGAAGCTGAAACTCCAGTACTTTGGCCACCTCATGTGAAGAGTGGACTCACTGGAAAAGACTCTGATGCTGGGAGGGATTGGGGGCAGGAGGAGAAGGGGACGACCGAGGATGGGATGGCTGGATGGCATCACTGACTCAATGGACATGAGTCTGAGTGAACTCCGGGAGATGATGATGAACAGAGAGGGCTGGCGTGCTGCGATTCATGGGGTCGCAAAGAGTCGGACACGACTGAGCGACTGAACTGAACTGAACTGAACTCTCAGCACTGCCTCTCAGTAACTTTTAAATAAGTAGTATATTGACTAGCTTGATAATTAGTGAACATCGCAGGTTTTCACCTACTCTTGTAGTGCTTACTATGAGTTAAGCCCTCTGCCCAGTGCTGACCACACAAATACAAAGATGACTCACAGTCTTTTCTCAAGAAGGTTACAGTTCATACGCAATATTACGAGATAAGTGCTATGCTAGAGACTGTATGGAGGAAGGGCTCTCATTCTAGCCTCAGGAGAGAGGGAAGATCATTGGATTACTAGCTCCATATAAACCAAGGCCATGTCACCACAACTTCTACATGCATAATACTATATACCCCTAATAGAGTCCCAGTGAATTTGATGACAATTTTTGCCGAGTCTTATAGAATGAGCATTCTATTGGTTATGAGAAAGGAAATGACTTTTTCAGCATGTCTTAGATTAGAGGCTCTAGGGTAAAGAAAGTTCTAAGAATTGTAAGGCAAGTTTTAGATATGGCTGGAAAGCTAAATGTTGATGGATCATGAGAACAGGCAGATATGCAAGAACATATCTTGAAGATTCTTGTAAAGTCAAAGTGTTAGTTGCTCATTCATGTCCAACTTTTTGAGATTCCATGGACTGTAGCCCACCATGTTGTTCTGTCCATGGAATTCTCCAGGCAAGAATACTGGATTGGGTAGCCATTTCCTTCTGCAGGGTACCTTCCCAGCCCAGAACCTGAACCTGGGTCTCCTGCATTGCAGGTAGATTCTTTACTGGCTGAGCCACCCAGGGAGCCCGAAGTTTCTTGTAGGTCATGTTTAAAAATATACATATTTACTGAGAAACAAAGTTCTTACTTTATGAGGTTGAATAAACCAATAATTCCAGTATAATGTATGCCTAGGTGACTCCTTTGAGAGCTTAGAGGAGAAGTAGTATAATCAAAGTTAGCTGTCTAAGTGGTCCTACCAAAAATGTGATGCTTGAGCTTTGGATGAGCAAAGTGAAGAGAAATCATAGTCTAAGGGGGAAAATACACATCTGAAGACATGGAAGTGTAAGGTACCATGGTTTTTAAACAATCCAATATGCCTGGAGCCATGGGTGATGAAACTAGAGGAAATAAAGGGACCTGACCATGATAGTTGTTATGTGCTAAATTACATTGTTGAACTTGACCCTGAATGGAATGGAGAAGGATTCAAAGACTTGAAGCAAGAGAATTGCATGAGCAGATTTCCATTTTACTAAGATCTGTACGTGATGTGGCTAAAAAGTAGGAAAATCAGTGAAAATGATTCTCAAAGGGAGATTGCCACCCCAGAAGGCAGGTTAGAAATTTGGGGGTGTCTTTGTTGTCCCAATAATTAGGAGATATTATAAACATTTAGAAGACAAAAGTCCAGAGATGCTGGAGGTCTTTCAGTGCCAGTAGCTCTGAATAAGGAAGACTGTTCCTGTACCAAACACTACTTCCTCATGTCCTACTGGACAATCAGGTATGTGGAAAATCTTTCCCTAATCCTCTGAATTAGAATCTAGCACCATTTACATATTAAAACAAAGTGAGCTTCACTGTTTTAATTTATAGTGAATTTTGTATGAATGTAGGTACCATATAAATTGAGATAAAATTTTATTTTGAGGGGGTGGGGAATTTACCAAAAGCTTTTTGCCATTTCAGACCAAAAATAAAAAGCCGTATCGTGGAAATGTTGCTTGTCACCAATGCAGCACACGCCTGAGTATAGTTGTTGCTGTCACTGCGCTTCCACAGGCCCAAGCTCCCAGCCCTAAGCTCTGACATCGTTTCTCCCCCAACAGCCTCTTCCACATCCAGCCACAAGTCCAGCTAATGGTACCTCACCAGGCTCCAACTCTTCTGTTAAGAAAAGGTCTTCAGAAGATCTAGCAGTCATGAGAGAGAATGGAATAGACAGTTCTGAATAGGACAGAAAATTGGATTTGAAGAGTAACTCTCCAACTGGAGTGTGCTTGTACATGAGGATGAGAATTACCCTGGGAGGTGAATTTAAAAGGCAATTCTCAGCTCTACTCGCTGAGAATCTGGGTCAGCTCAAGGAGTAAGACCAAAGAGTTGGAATTTTAAACAAGGTCTCCAGGGGACTCTTGCAGACATTTAGGCCTTGGAACACCTTGGAGAACCACTGCACAGGATGCTGTCTGAGATCTCCTCCAAGCCTAATGTTCCCCAACCCTATGAAGACCATTGCTGACTACGGGCCTGAGGGGCTTCTATCTGTTCCCTGAGTAGGACCACCTAAACTCTGAACACCACCATCTGACCTCGGCCCCAACATAAGGGACCACATGCGTCATGTGTCCTTGTGACCACCCAACATATGCTCTAAGCAACTGACAAAGTAACCACCTTGTCATTATGTACACAAAGTACCACCTTCAGTATTCACACACATCTATGAAAGGTAAACGGTCAAGAAAGACTTGAAATGTGTAATGTACATCATAGCAGCTGTGTAAGAAATAAAGTTTTGCCAAACTGCACTAAAATGTACTCTATGACAAGAGCTGTGCACTTTCTCCATGCCTGTCATAGATTTCATGGACCCAGAGAAATTCAGCCATTTTTAGAAATCCCATGAAATTTACCTTTTCACTCGAATCCACATGAAATCAAAATTTTTCCCTACGAGTCCCCATAAAATTGGCACATTTCCTCAGAAGACCCCATGAAATTATAAAGAATATTGCAGATTCTTTGCTCCTGGCCCTTGTTGCACATCTTAAAGAGACAGGTTAGATTATAGAATTATTTCATTTTTCTGATAAAAAGATGAAGTTGCCCCAATTTTTCTCCCTTAAATCATCATCATTCCTCACTTTTCTAATTGTTCTTTAAGACGAAAGTGTATCTGAACATTTAAGGAGTAAACATTCCTGAAAAATCATCTGAAGTAAGGAAGTTGTGAATAAAAGGCTATCCCAGTAGTTTTCATATTCACAAACTATGCAATACTCAAGTCAAAATAAAATTTCCCCCAAAGCAAAAAGTCTCATCTCGTTGTAATATACAAATCTGCAGTGGCAAACAGTGTCTTTTATAAAGTTCTACTTCATAGGATGTGTGGAATCAAATGAGACCACAAATGTGCAAGTACAGATAGTGCTGTGCTTTAGAAATATAGACTATTCAGGTGGGATAGTTTCAGAATTAATGAGAAAAAATTGATTATTGTAATAAATGAAAATATAGATGTTTCTGTTAAAAGTAGCCCATGTATTCCAATTAATTCGAAATGAACTTTCAGCCTTTTCTAGTCACAATGAAAAACAGAACATGAAAATAATAAAAAGGGCATCATGGCAACACAAAGCAGAATTGCAACAGAGAGCTGGCTTTAAATCATGACAATTTATGCATTATGAAAATGAAAGGAACACACATATTTCATATTCTTATCATAATCATAAGATCTTATCCTCCTACTTCTACCTAGATCTTGATTCCCTCCAGTTGTTAAGCAAAACAAGCTCTCAGTTCAGATTTAAGGCCACACTTAGAGTGCACACATTCACACTTTCCTGAATATGAGCCACTATTCCTTCCATTCAAGGGAGGAAGTTTGGCTGTGGATATAACCTTATAAATGTTAATCAACCTAACAGAATTCCTAAGCTGTCCTCACACTTTGATTTTGAATCATGTGAAAATCTTAGTAGATTCACCATGCACAATCAAAAATCCAGAAAGATGCTGGGGATGACCACAAAAATTAGTATAATAAAAACAGCTACTCCAATATGTCAGCCAGAAATGTTCACACTGTAACTACCCCACAAAATAGACAGATGCAACTATAGAGAGGAAAAAGTAATTTAACTTGTTCTGATATTTGGAATTCTGATTTTGATCCAGATGGGAGTGATTGGACTCCCCTGGTAAAAACATCAGGGTGGAAAGAAAAGCACTTCTCTTGGCTCTTGACCAACATTGATTGGATTCGCCTTTAGGTTAATCAATTGACAACTGAATTAACTTTCTTTCTGTTGTGATGATAACCTTTCAGGCTTTCTGGCAACACACAGCAGATGGAATCTGGGGTTGAAAAGCAGGGGAACAGGGTTCTAATCCTAACTTTACTATTAAATAGTGATGTGACCTTGTGTTCCTCAGTTAACCTCTTTGAGCTTCATTCTCCTTATCTGTAAAATGGGGACAGTAATCCCTCATCTGACAACTTTCCAGAGTTTCAGTAAAGCTCATAGCATGTTTTCAGTGGAAAAGAGCTGTGTTCTTGTAAAAGGTTTTCTCGGAAGGAAATTCAGTGAACAAAGGACCCCCAGGAGCATCCCTCTGGAGTCACAGCCAAGGGATAGTCTCCAGTACTTCCACGTTCAGGATGTTCAGGCTTGGCAGTAGAGACACATATATCCCCCAGCAAACATCCTTTGTGTCTTGGATTTCTAATCTACAAACAACCTGGGTAATGAAATTGAAACTGATGTTTCTCACGTGATGCTTTGTACATTGAGTACATAAAACAGACAACCATACACCTTTGGTAAAGTGTCAGTAATCCAGAACGTTTTACCTGTTGATAAATTAGTTTAGTCCTTGGTTCTTTGTGTAATGAACTCATGTGGTAAGTTTTATTACTTTCCTTACTTTATTGGTGATTAAACTAAAATGTGGTTTCCTGATCTAGAGTCCCCAGTGAGGAAATAATGGAGCAGGGCTTTGAATTCAAGGAATCAGTCATCTGTTCTTTGAGGCCCTTGTCTTTGTTTTTATTGATATTTGAGAATAGCTTCTAAAAAGCTGTGTTAGCAAAGAGGGTTGACTGTAAATTTTTTATTAACAGACAATTTGGGGATAGGCAGTAGAATTTAGGATTGGTTAAGCAAAACTTATATAAAAGTAAAGCAAAAATATTAATTTACAGAATGCAGTTTTAATATTTTCTTTACTTTCTTTAAATGAAACAACAAAAAGAATAAAACCAATAGCATTAGGAGGTGGCTCAAATGGAAAAGAATCTTCCTGCCAATGCAGGAGACGTGGGTTCAATCCCCGGGTTGGGGAGATCCCGTGGAGAAGGTAAAGGCTACCCATTCCAGTATTCTTGCCTGGAGAATTTCATAGACAGAGGGTCCTGGCAGGCTACAGTCCATGGGGACGCAGAGTTGGACTCAACTGAGTGACTAACATGTGTATGTGTTAGGAATTACCGCATTGAGAACTTTTCTTTACTGATCAAAAGAGAAATTTCTACTACCATATGTTTTCCATGTTCCCTTGCCTGGACAAAACAAACACATACGCACACCACCACCAACAAAACCCACAGACTTCCCTGAAGGTCCCAGTGCTCACATGTAAAAACTCTAGGCTCTAATGAAATGGGTGTGGAGAAAAGCCAGGGACACCTATTGCCAGGGACAATCGGTGTTTCTTCAAAACTACAGGACTACAGTTGACTCTGGAACAACTGGTGGATTAGGAACACTGATCCTCCTCGCTGTTGAAAAAAAGAGAAGTCATCTAATCTAGTCAGCCCTCCTTATCTGAAATTCCGAGTCAACCAACCGTCAATCATTTAAGGCTGTTGTACTTACGACTGAAAATATCCACATAAGTGGATCAAACTTGTGTTGTTTAAGTGTCAATGGCACTTATATTTGACAAGATATTTAAATAAAGTGATTGTTTGGCTGAGGTGTCCTGAAGTCTGTCTATCACACAGTCTCCACGAAAGAACGTTTTCCAAAATTGATGAGTTTCGAAAATGGAGCATAAATAGTACACAAATAAGGCTCAATTCATCAGAAATAGCATAGGATTTCATATATAGAATGTAAAAACAATAAATAGTAGGAAAAGGTTTAGTTATGATACTTCAACTAAATGGTTTTATTCTATTAATTTGTTTTTCCTTTATAACATCGTCAATACGCTGGGATTTTTCTTCACTGTAAGAATGCATTTGCTAATTTATCTACTCACTGCTTTGACAGCTGTTTAATGAACCCCCTACCATCTACCAGGCCCTAATCCAGGTTCTGAAAATTCTGATATGACTACAGTCCCCTCCCATCCCATGCTCAAGGTCATTTCAGGGTAGTGTAATAGAAGTCAGAGATCAGGCGATTAAAATGGATATGTAATTAGAATATTGCATGGTGCTATTCCCATTGCCTCGGGAGTGGATTAGCAAGAATTGGTGCCTTTCCTATGGTTTAAGAAGCAACTGGGATTAAATCAGCATGCTGATACCACATCTAAGAAGGCTAGAAATTGGTCAGAAACACCCAGGCATCTAGAAGCTGTAGGATTAGGGGAGGAGGGGAGTGAGCAGGAAGGAGCTGGGGAGGGGTCTGAAATCAAGCCAGAATGGATCCTCACGTTGGGAAGTTATAATGAGGAGGCTCCTGAAGAGTCTACAGGTGAACCCCAAAGAACTGCAGTCATTTGAACACTTTGCCCCACAGATGGTGTCTACGGACCTGTTGAAGATTGGGGTCGGGGGTGGTGAGCGGGGAGAACAATGGCTGACAAGGGTCTAGAGCAGGAGCCATTAAAGAAACAGAATCAACCCCCATGCCAAGTCCCTTCCACCTGTTTCAATACAAAACCCACTGGAAATGGAAGTTAAGGAACAGATAAGCTCCACTGCTGAGTCAAGCTATTAGTCAGACATGGGCTTGAGAGATGGGAGTGTTATACTGGACATGAAGTTATCGTTTTTAATTTGGCTGGACTATTTTTTTTTAATAACAGCTGAAAGTGATCAGACAACCATAGGATTGGCCTGAGATGTTACTGACTGGGAAAACCACTTGATGGTGGTCATTTGAGAAAGAAGAAAACTGTATCTTCTATGTAACTCTGGGAGAGTTGAGACTATTCAAAATGATAGCTATAAGTGTGATAAATAAGCTAGAGGTGTCTACAAGGGTATGATGAGGGCTCTTAAAAGGAACAACTAACATAACATTGAGATGCTATAGGAGTCTCAGAAATGTTTATAGCTATGAGCAGACTATCACTTCTGTTAGCCTCTCTAAGCCTCTCCTTTTTTCTTTTGTGAAGTTGCTTACCAAAGTTATTAAGTCATATTTATTTTGGTTGTAATGCTTGATCACTCACTAGCTTTTAAAAATAGCGAAGGCCTTGTTCCACCCATAGTCTGGTCCTTTTTTTTTTTTTTTTTTTTAAATAAGTTAGCTGTACTTTGGATTTCACTTTGGTGATTTCATTCCTTTAACTGGAAGACTCCCCTTAATGCATTTTGAGGATGGAGAAGTTTGTTCTTTGGATATAAAGAGAAACATGAGTGCCAAATGAAAGAACAGATTTGAAAACCTGGATCATTTGGGTTACTTGCATCACCCAGGAAGGGAACAAGGGAGAGAAGCAGAGTGAGAGAGTAGACATGAGTGATTCTGAGGACCCCGGAGCCAGGCCTCCAACTGACTTCCTGCGGGGACGCTGCAGAGACACTCCCGCGCAGATGGGAGCTGGCAGCAGACCCTAGGAGAAGGCCGCTAGCCTGCCTCACTGTTCACCCAAGGTGCGATGGAGCCCTCACACCTCCATTCTCACCCGCCCCTGGCCCTCGCCCATCGCAGAGTGTGCCTTCAAGAGAGAGGTGCAGAAACTGAAACAAAGAAGTTTCCTCATTTCTTTTTTAGGTCCTTCTGCCTGAATTTTATCCTCAGCTTTTTGTCTCATACCATGTGTACTAAGACTGTAAGAAATGAAATGCCAACCCTCGGCGACTAGAGTGACTTAAGAGAATAGATTCTCAGACCAAAAGCAGCCATTTTATTATTCAGGAAGCTTTTAACAGGCCTTTCTCTGACAACACTTTTACTTTCATATAATTAAGAGATTTAAAAATCTGGAAAACGTGAATGATTTTGCTCATATGTATGCCCATACATACGCCGTGCTCACAGTGAATCATGTGCTATTTTGTGCAACCAACCAAAAAGTATTCCTTTGCAGTTTAATCATTTTCAGCTTTACTTCTTGCATAAGCCTGGTCCAAGTGATACACTGAATTCTCAAAAGCAACATTATATTACAATTATTTAAACTGAAAAGAAAGATTTTTCAAGTGGGAATAATAAAATTATCTAGTTTCACAAACTGAAACCTATTCCACCAATAAAATGCTGTTACATTTTTTTAGCATCTTCTGAAAATTACTGCTTGTAATTTAGGAAACTGCTGTCATTTAATAATTGGTTATACAGAATAGTAGTAATGATTTTTCTTCACCATAGATAATTAAGATTTAGTATAAATTAGATTACATAATCATGCAGCCCCTTTTTCTAAAATTACTACATTTCAACAGTATGATTTAAATGCACAATGTGAATAATATACAAATATTTGAAATATAAAAAATTATGTGTAAGATATAAGCAAGGTACATTCTTATACAACAGATTTATTAAGCGAAAATCAACTCTAGTTTTAAAGTTTGCATATTTATAGCTTTTAAGTCTTTAGGCCTTCTTATATTCTTGCTCTTGGGTTTTATTTTGCTTTGGTTTCCTTGGCAAACATTTAAAAATTTCAAAAATCTATAGTGATTCTCACACCTTTATTTACAAGTTTGGGAGAAAGTGACTCAACTGACTTTAGTTGTTAAGTTTAATCACTTAACCAATACACATTAAGAGAAAACAACTTTGGTAATAACAGTCAACAACAACAAAAAAGAAACTGTTAAGATGTAGTTTTTCAATTTGGAAAGTAGCTGGGAGTTTCCTAAAAAGTGAAACATACAATTAATACATGACTCAGAGAACCAATTCCTAGATACTTGCCCCATCCCCCCAGAAAGTATATGTCCACACAAAGATTTAATGTGAATGCTCATAGCAGCGTTACTCAAAATTTTTAAATAATAGAGAATTTAAAGATCCATCAACAGTTGAATGGCAAACTGTGGTATACCCAAATGATGTACTACTACTCAACAAGGGAAACAGAATGAATTAGTGGATCCATGCAACGTGAAAACTTAGAAACATTACACCTAGTGAAAGAAACTATACTTTAAGGACTACATATGATATGATTACATTTATGTGGAGTTTCTAAAAATAGCAAAATCATTAGAGACAGAGAGCAGATCAGTGTTTACCTGGGGCTGGTGATAGGGTGAGAATTGGCCAAAATGGGCACCAGGAGATTTGTGGGGATGATGAAAAAGTTGTACAACTATATTGTGTTGCAAATTGAACTTCAATAAAACACCAAAGTATACACATGAAATTAGTAGATTTTACTGTGAATTACATATAGAAATAACTTTTAAAACTCTAGGCTTTTTCTATTCTCCTTCTCCCAGTACTTCATATGTTTCTCTGCTTTTTATTCCTGATTGAAGTCGAACATTTTTCATTCGGTGATCTTCTGAAAACTCACCCAAATATAGCAGCTCTTCATATCTCCCTCCTTCTGTCTGCCTGGCTTGTTCATTTACTCCGTCATTCAATTATTCAACAAGACTATATTGAGCATCTACCAAGTATCAAGCTGTGCTCTAGGTGCTGCAAATGCAAGATGAATAAGTCATCTCCTAATGCCTCTCTTTTATTCTCATCACAAACTCTGTCTTCCTTTTAGAGCCACTCTTTCCCCATCTTCCCTATGTATACTTAATATCCTATTTAGATCAGTGATTTGCAAGTTGGTTCAGTGCTTTGCCAATGTTCTACTTCACTTGAGGTGTCAATCTTTTGGAGTTTAATGAATATATCTTTAAAACACTTAACAAATTCAAAATGAATTACTCTAATAAACTAGTTGTTCAGTGGTTTCTTTGAAAAAAACACACCAGGCCACATCAATGGCTTGGGACAAAGGACTTTGACTTTGCTCAGCAAGATCAACTTCACTCAGCAATATCAACTTAATTTCCATCATCGGCAACTGAGGAAGTTCTGAAATTGTATAAAGGGTACTCTGCACTCTGAAGGAGAGACAGAGACATCCAAACCCGCTTAGAGTATAAGAAGTAATTCTGGTACCTCTTACACTTGGAAAGTGGCCCTCAGATTTTCATTAGATAATGCCCAGAAATATTAGTATGTCAGCCTTCAGAATCTGGATTAGAAATTCAAGTCTATTTTTTCTGTGCATAGATTTTTTTTCCATTTCTGATTTCACTCATGCTGAGCAAAGACATGACTCTCTTCAACCTTCTCCTATAATATCATTTGCTGGAGAAATCACTTGGTGACCAACACTGCTATCAACACAAACACAAGGATCATATGAGAGAGAAAATAACTCTCTCCCCAATATTTAATCAATGTTTTCAATACTCTGGCCCTTCTTTTCATATAAAATGATTAACTTAATAAAATTAAAAGCACTTAATTCAGTTATACATCTTTAAAGATTTCATTTATGGAGACTTTGTGAACTCTACGTCGTCTCCATCAATCCCAGCATTGCTGAGGAATGAGGAAGAAACATTTGGACAAAAGGATGTGGACACCAAAAAAAGAAACGCACGAGGAGCAGAAGTCATTGATGCAAGCAACACTGTCCCTACCATGTCAACATCAGGCCTTACCTGGCGCAGAGTCAATGCTTGCCTTTAGCCAGTTATTCAGTGACAAAAGTGGAGATTATGTTGATTTGAGAAACATGATAGCATGCAAAAATAAGTCTTTTGCAGTTCCTTATAATAAATCTTGTACACTCTGATTGCTCAAAGACGTTTCTGTTTGTTTTTTCCTGAAACTGCCCCATCTCATCTCTTAGTGTTAGTCCTTTGTAGGGAATGGTTTAGTTTCGGACAGAGCACACACTGTGAAACTGTCATCTATACACAATGATGTTCTCATTTCACATGGTACATGGCCCCTGGACCCTATCCTCAAACCTGGTCAGAAGCACAGATGTCGTGTTAGAGGACTATCTTTCAGGGTCCTTGATCAAAGTAAAAAGTCTTACATAAATCAGTCTCACAGAAATAAAAAATGAAAAGAAACTGTGAAATTTGATGTCATCTGTGGAAATTGTCCCCTTGGTTGAGTTTGTATGGAAATATCTTAAATTCAGGTTTCGGACTGATGTTCTGCTTCCATCAACTTTAATGCACCTGAAGGTGTGGGTCCTGGGAAAGAGTTCCATTAATAGAGAGACTTTAGTGCTGGTTGCTGTGACCAATCACTTCATTTAAAAAAAGTTCTGTCATGTTATGTTCAAAATATGTCTAAATGTAAGTAGAAAACAGTTTCATTGTACCAAGGACTCAGATTTAAAACTGGGAATGTAGGGGTTGGGGGGTGATAGTGAATAAAACCAGGTTTTCATAAAAGCACATAAGAAATACAATATCAGAGTTGTGTTTTCTACACTCATTAGTAGTCATTAACTGGGGGGAAAAATGAAGTGAGAGAAGTTATTTTTTTAAAAGATAAATAACAGGAACTTTTCTCTTCATCAGCAATAATATCGAGAAAGCAGCTGTCTTTTAAATGGAGGTAAGTTATCACGGGCTCTTTGATGACTAAGGAAGAAAGGGCAGAATGATGGTACCTTGTCTATATATTTCTATCCTGAAATGGAAATGGGAAAGATAAGAATATAAGGTGATTTTGAAACACAGCAGGTGTACAAAAACCTTGAGATGAGTTGCCCTTTCACAAGTACTAACTGGATGGAGAGGCCCAGGTAAGAGGTCAGTGGCTTTTCTCTAATAAGGAGTTGAAAAGAATAATGAGGTGATGCCTGAAGCAAAAGCTGCAGGAGCCAGGCTACGCATGTCACAGAAATATTAGCATTTGTGAGCAGAGCATCGAATAGGTTCAATGCAATTCAAAGAAGGACAATAGATCAACATTTCAGGTTGGACTTAAACAGAAATTAAAAATAGATTAAAAACACACTTGTGTTTAGGTATTGCTATTTCTTTCAATCTTGCCTCCCAATCTAAAAAATGAACTCTTAAATGTAATTTGCAAAGTAGACATTATAATTTTGTTTTCTAAATCAAACTTAATACTGAAAGGTGATATCAAAATATATATGTTATATGTATGTAAGTGTGCAACTGTGTGTGTTTTAAAGAACTCACACCTTGGCCTGGAAGTGTGACTTTTTTTCATTTATCTCAAGTTATCATACTAGGGAAAGAATAACTCATTTCAGTCTGAGATCCACAGTCTATAGCCAAAGCTGTCTACTTAAGATCAGCTACCTGCATTGCAGGAATTGTCAGCCTAAACTGAAAACACCTTATTTTTATAACAGCATTTACCAAACTATTGTCCTTTTTGAAAATTAGAATTAGGTTATGAAAGCTTTACCATTTGCACACAACAATTTAAAAAGCAGAGGCCATATTATGAAGAGATGGTGGGGAGAGTCTCTGAATTAGGGGGAAATGTCATTCTGATAGACATTCTTAATGTTAGTTATCAAATAGGAAGTGACCTCCAGCCATTCAATATGCAGTCAGAGACAGTGAGTCATAGTTCAGATCTTCCCCATGTCCTGTGGGTAACTAGGTCTTTTCAGAGGAATTGCATTCCCTCCAGCCTGTCTTAATCTGCAAGTACTCCTCAAGGACTCAATTGACCTAGAAACTTTTGGAACACATATGGTTAGTAAGGTAAGGACATCATTCAAGATGAATACTCTTTCTGTCTGTGATAGCATTCAGCACACTGCATCTGGCCAAAAGAACCATTTCTAAAACTCCAGAATTACCCTTCTGTCTTAGCAAACTCTCTTTCCCCACTTGCACTGGGCTTAACTATATTTCACATTCCTTTCCTTCTGGAAACTCAGGCTACAGCACAGCCACAAGTGGTCTGTGCTGGCAACCTGGAAGCGGGGAGGGACCTAATGCTTTATGGCAGCAGTTCCCGACATTTTCGGCACCAGGGCCTGGTGTCATGGAAGGTAATTTTTCAACAGACTGAAGTAGTAGAAGGATGGTTTGGGGATGATTCAAGGGCGTTGCATTTATAGTGCACTTTATTTCTATTGGGGCTTCCCTGGTGGCTCAGATGGTAAGGAATCGTCCTACAATGAGCGAGACCCAGGTTTGATTCCTGGGTCAGGCAGATCCCCTGGAGAAGAGAATGGCAACCCACTCCAGTATTTTTGCCTGGACAATTCCCAAGGACAGAGGAGCCTAGTGGGCTACAGTCCATGGGGTCACAAAGAGTCAGACACAACTGAGTGACTAACACTTTCACTTCTTACTTCTATTATTATATCAGCTCCATCTCAGATCATCAAGCATTAGATCTCAGAGACTGGGGATCCTTGCCCTATGGGATACACTTTCAATAGTAATCAGAGGGATCCAGAAGAGAAATTATTCTTCCCCTGTCCCCTCTGCAGACTGTATAAGAAACCATGGTCCACATAGCTCCCCAGAGCCATCCCCCAAAGACTAGCTAAATGTCTGTATTTTCTTTTCAAGCTGTGGCCACTTCAGTAACACATTATCCTACATTTGCTTTCCCTTTGTCTCTTCCTCACTTCCTTTCTCCCTTCTCTCTTGCTGCCCCTGAACTATACAAAAAAGCATTAGCATATAAATTTCACCTCAGATTCATTCTGTCATCTAAAGCTAAGCGTGGATGCCTGATAAATTTCATCATTTTGATTGAACACCATCATAAGCAGAAATTATTGGCCCATGATAATATCTAATCAAAAGTCTTTACCTCAGTTTGAACACTATGGACCAAGTGTGTCTCTCTTCTCTTATAGAAACACCAAAGGGGAGAGAAGGACAAGCACAAGGTTTTCCGTGCCGGATTTACAGACGGGAGAGATGCCACCCTGACTGTATCTTCAGGAAAGGATGAGATGACTTTGATACATCTTGATTTAAGTAATCAGTGACTGCCTATTAATCCTATATGTTTATGTGAGATGGAAGAAAAAGTCATTACATTGTGGTCCTGGAAGTATTAGGCGCCATAAGAGACTTTACTGAAGGTGTCCTTTAATACTTCTACACATAAATTCTGGATATATCAAAGTTCTCCAAACACAACACTATAAAACTCTCAGACTTCTGTGTCCTTGCACCGGCTGTTCATTCTCCCTGAAGGTCCTAAACATGCAAGCACATGTGCGTGTGCCAACACACACACACACACACACACACACACACACACACACTCTTCCATCCTGAAAACTGATGATTCAGATAAAGACCTTTTCGGTGACTGCCCCAAATGTCTCTCCTTCTCATTGCAAAATTAAGTGTTTCTGTCCCCTATTTATACTTCTGTTCCAATCCCTAGCTGAAAGCACCTATCTGTCTACTGGTCTTTAAACTTTACTCAGAATTCCTTAAATTTTCAGATTGTGTTGCTTTTGTTTTTATATCCCCAATATGTCTCACGACCCTTGAGACATGATAAGGACCAAGTAAAAAGGAATGAGGGGGAGATCTAAGAGGGGAACAAGAACAAAAAAGAGGGGGGAAAAAAGACCATGGGAATGTATTCTCTCAGTCTCCTTACATTCTTTCTTTCTCCCAAAATCTTGGATTTAAAGAAGAGAGTCCAAAGTTGAAATAATGTTACATATTTTTGAAAGTTTTAGAAAGCATCACAATATTTCATGCACTGTACCACAAAATATTTTAAGTCAATCCTCAGGATATATTTTTCTTAAAACATGCACTCAAGAGTGCAATAAAAACCATTAAGAAAAGGCTGCTTTCCAGAAACTTGTTTTGAGCGAAGTTGTCTTGAAACACTTTAGATCTATAAACAAACAGGTCTTTGTATTTCAATCGCAAAGTTTGACATGTAGAAAAAGGACACCATGAATTAGAATGGATCGCTGTGTAATGCATAGTAAGCCAGCTCATCCTATGGAGGAGATTGAAACTTGTAAACGCAGTGTTTTTAACAACAAATTTGTTTGAGCACTAACACACAAATCTTCTCCCAATCTTGAACCTCAAAGGAGTTGACCCAGATGCATGAAAATCTTTCCTAAGTGGAATAGTTGTGCCATACCCAGGCTTTCAACACCGTGAGAGAAGCATCATTTCCTGAATAGGGCTGCGGTATCCTGACACAGTTTAAAAACTGAGGAGGCAATTACTATTTTTGATTGTGTTAACCTGTGTGTAATTATGTAATTACCTACAAAATTTAGGCAGAGTGTTTCAGATCTAAATCATTAACTTTAACAATTGACAAGCTGCTTTGATTAGTATTTTCATAGTGTAGGATAACATACTTTTGTCGGCTTTCACATGATTAGTTATGATTGGGAATTTATTTATGCAGAACATTTTTATTGCTTGTTTGGAGAAACAGAGCTGGAGAGTGAGGGCAGAAGAGTCACGTGCCTACCTCGTGGTTCAACTCAGGAAACACCAGTGATGAGAATATACAGAAGAGATCCTTGTTATCACCCCCCAAATGACATAAAATTGTAGTGTCACATTAGAAGAGTATCCAGAGAATTCAATTTGGGAGAATTGGGTTCTCCTTTGGCAAATTAGACTAACAAGGACATCAGTGTATGTGGCATCAACTCAGACTGTCACACGCAACCCCCGACTTGGTCAAACAGCCCCTCTAACAGCACTGATCCATGCAGCTGCTCTTCTAAGGAAAACACATGTCAATATATTTGTTATTTACTTTCTAGCAGAAACCCAGCAGCTGCAGCAATTTTTGAGAGAATTCTCTGACACATCTCATTTCCTATCAGTCTTAGGTGCTAGTGGCTATATGCACACATTCCTATTAGGCTAACATTTCTGAATGCAGCTAGCTATTGGGAGAGAAAATCCTTTAATTTCTTGGCTATGATGGGACCATGTGATGCCAAATTTCAACTCTCTATGGGAGACAGAAAGTCCTCGGGACGTGAAGCTTTTCTTGTCTCCCCAGGCAAATTGGCTGGGCTCACTTGTTTGAAGCAGGCGATTATTAAAAATGGCTTAGAGAAATTTTAAAGTAAAATTAAAAATAAAAAGAGTCCCCCAGCTACTATGCATGTATTGTCTTTCCCTTCTTAGGGAGAGTGTTTGGGGTGGAGATCAGAGTAATCAAAAGCAGCTAACACAAGTAATCCATGCTAATTTGAAATGAAAAAAAGAAAAAAGTGTGTAATTTGCCACTGAGATCAGAAGGTGAGACTATCCCTCCAAAACAATTTGCAGAGCAAAATGGACCTTTAGTTCGCAGTAATTTTTCCTTTCTCTTTGCAATTTTATGACATTGTATTCCAGTGAAAATGTCTAGAAAGGAATAGTTTCATATGATTGTCATTGTCTCCCTACATAAATAATAATAACATTCTAAATGCAGTTTGTGGAGTAGTGGAGTAAAGAGGAGCCCAGAATGCTGTACCACATGAGAAAATTTTTTCTATATCAGATTAGGAATGCCAAACTCCACAACTGTAAAATATGGATCTCTCAAAATCAGACATCTCTGTCGCCATGTCTCACAAGCATGAACATCTGCTCCATTTTTCACAATGAGACTTTTCCCCACAATCAGACAAGCTACTGTCTTTGAGATGCAAGCTTAATTATACTGTTTTTAAACCTTCGTGACTGAACACATATGAAACAATGTCACTTCCTTACTGTTTTTAATCTTGTCTTCCCGTCTCTCTAAATGTAATGTAAATGTAAAATTTTATCGAATTTCAATTCTCCATCCAGCCTTATAGTTTTTCTCCTACTTAGCTATGACCCTCTAATAGTTTTTATGAATTTAAGAAATATCTTTCTGAAAATTTGGAGACTGAATCCTACTCTTCTTCTCTTCTCTGATAACATTTTAGGTTATCTCCTTCATTATGCACATTATGCAAGAAAGGAATGTTGTAAGATGCTTTATAGTATTCTTTTGCTTTCTAAATAAAATGATTACTCATAATTTTTTTATTATTAACTTCTTTGATATCTGCTTTCCATGGCCTACATAGATTCATATCTATGAATATCTATGTTTGCAGCATATTTGGAGGTGGCTATATGCATTTCCTCTGCCAGAGCATGCTACACAACAATGCAAAATACCAGGAATGAAAAAAGAGTCAGAAGTCACTTGGGTTTTATAGGTAAGTTGTGTTGTTGAAGAATCTTCCTCTGTTGGCATATTGTATCCAATAAGGCCATTTTGCTGCTTAAAGAACTAATCCATTTGTCTTTCTTTCTTTCTAAGCACAACATATTCGAATCCAGTCTCTCAGCTGAAACTCAGGTAGGAGGTGAACCTCGGATCAGGAATAGGATATGATGGGCATTTGAAGTGGAGAGAGATTTGGGCATATTACTGGAAATGATGTGAAGTTCAGCAGAGAGAGGAATGGGATGAACTCTGGGATGGTGTAAAACAAGGAGTGTCTTTGCACATATTACTTGGTAACAATAGCTGTATTTATATTTTAATACAGCTGTTTGGGACAGGATGATGACTGTCAAAAACAAAGCAATTCAAATCTCTAAACCAAGATTCCTTTGTTGTGGATGGTCATCCCATGCATTCTAAGATGTTTAGCAATACCTGCAGCCTCTCCCCACCAGATGCAGGAGACTTTCATTCAGCTATGAAACCAACAACGGCAGTCCACCATGCTCTGCCGTCCCTGGGATTCTCCAGGCAAGAACACTGGAGTGGGTTGCCATTTGCTTCTCCAATGCATGAAAGTGAAAAATGAAAGTGAAGTCGCTCAGTCGTATCCGATTCTTAGCGACCCCATGGACTGCAGCCTACCAGGCTCCTCCGCCCATGGGATTTGCCAGGCAAGAGTACTGGAGTGGGGTGCCATTTCCTTCTCCCAAAAGGTCTCCAGGCACAGCCAAGTGTCCCCTGCCTGCCTGGGAAGCAAAACTTCTTCCATGTGAGAACTACTCTTCTAAAAATCTTAAATGTCTTACTTTACTTTTGACAACATAAGCAACCCTTATATGACCTGCTATGGAGAAGGTAATGGCACCCCATGCCCAGCACTCCTGCCTGGGAAATCCCATGGACGGAGGAGCCTGGTGGGCTGCTGTCCATGGGGTCGCTAAGAGTCGGACACGACTGAGTGACTTCACTTTCACTTTTCATTTTCATGCATTGGAGAAGGAAATGGCAACCCACTCCAGTGTTCTTGCCTGGAGAATCCCAGGGATGGGAGAGCCTCATGGGCTGCTGTCTATGGGGTTGCACAGAGTTGGACACGGCTGAAGTGACTTAGCAGCAGCATGGCTTTCAAGGGAAAGGCAAGTGTCCATAGAGTTTAAATGCTCCATATTCAACCCATTAGCAACAGCTAAGTAGCCGCATGATTAGTTGGCCACACAATCAGAAAAGGAAGTTGATGACCCAGCTTTATCACAAATGTATAAAGACCCAAATGTATAAAGTCACAGCTCTGTTCTCTACAATAGAATCTAGATAGTAAGCAAGCAAAGCAGGCCTGGTGTCTCCACAACATGCTTCCAGAATACTCTGACTATGGACACGTGACACTCTTTGTCTACAGGACATTCTTTTCTACATTTAACACCCACTCATAAAAATCTCAAGAATGGTTAAGGGTGATGTCGGCACTAGGAAGAGGGAAGCCAGTCTTTTGAGACATTCTCTTAGAGCCTGCCAGGCTTTCTTGCAGGACAGTAGAGCAGTCTTTTTTCTAGATGAAAAAAATATTATTTTCACTTTAGCACACTCAAAAGTCCATCATAAGTTTCCTCTTCATTTAAAAATTAACTATGAGCTACTTCATATTTCTACATTCTTAGTAAAATGGCCTTTCATTAAAAGGTCCAAACAGAACCACATTAGGATAGCAAAATATATCTAATAGAATTTTATTAGAGTCTTATACCCAGTAGATGTGCTTTTAAATTTGAAAGGTATGTTACTATCAAGCTTACAGAAACAATACATTTTACATAATTTTACATTTCCAGGGATATGCTGGCCTTTCTTTTTCTGATCTCATAAACTTTTCTAAATTTCTTAGGAAATGAAAGATTCTAAAAATCATAAAAGTTCCTGTTATTTCCTAAACAGCATGCAAAGCTGTTGCATAATCTCAGAAAAAGATAGACAGGACAGACCTTACAAATATATTTTAAAGCTCTGAAATGTAGACAAGAATATGTAAATTGAAAGTAAATTTATTTTAGTGAACTGGCAAGAAGGGAAAAAATATAGGGCCATATGTTACCATCAGTTTTGCTATGCATATTTGGGGGGAAAAAAGTTTCTTAAGCCAGGCATTTTCAGTCCATAAAATGCCTTCCATAGGTAACCACAAGCTGGCAGAAGTAGCAGGCAAGTGTTGAAAGTTAGAAATGAGGACAATGCTTTTATTGGTGGCAGAGCAGAATTGGGAACTTGGTCTAAGAGGAATGGAGATGAGGGTATAATTTTACGTAAGTGAAAATGGTATCAGTGAGTAAGGAAACTCTTAGCTAGAAGCAGAAGTTCTTTGTTTCACCTCCTTTTCTCCCATTGGTCTCTCTATTCACAGAGGAACTACTGTGAAAATCATCTACAGTGTAAAGAACATGTATTCCGGCTCACCTCTCTGTTCTAGGTACTAAGTGATTTCTTCTTTCCTGCTTTGCTTCAGTAAAAATATCACAGTACAGAGCAGGTCAGTTGAGATCTAGCCACAAATGCAAATAATAAATTATGTGGACTAATATAAATAATATGCTGTCTGAAGGCTTTATCTGTTCTGAGTATAATCTGCAGCTCTGGAATAATGCCTGGGATACAATAAATGCTCAGTAATTTGTATTAAATGACTAAATGAATATCATAATCATTTTGTGCTTGACATCATGAACTTATATATTTTAAATTAATAGTTATTCTTCTATGTGTATTGTGTGTGTAACTGTATTTGGACTCTGCACATTTCCATGAAAGACTAGAGACTGCTCAATGATGACATGTTTGTATATGCGTGCACTCTTTTACTATTTATAAACCATTTTTCCATGGCTTATAGTACACAAACTCAGAGGACAGGATCCCAACCATCTCAGAAGATAGAATTCTATTTTTTTTAAACTGAGACCATAAGCAGACAAGTGACTGAATCTCTAAACTTCTATTTCTTGATCTATGAAGTAACCAACAGCTCTCCTAAGGTTCCTGTGAGGATTAAATGGACTGATAGGCATGAAATTGCTTGGCAGAATGTAAAATACTGGATAGATATCAATGGCATGACTCAAGTTATTCTCAGATAACAAAGAACACAGATGAATGCTATGATCATTAAAATATTAGCAATTGTACAACCTCCTGGACTCCAAGCAGCTCAAAGTTTCAAGGCAACACAAGCAGGTAACCAAGAGTCTCGGGTTCCAAGGCTAATTGTAGCAGTGAGACTTGCTAGAATTCTTGAGTTTTTTGTACCTCAATAATATCATTTGGATAACACAACCCCTCAGAAAGTTCCCTGAGCTTCCTTTCTGCTCTAAGGTGTTATGATTCTGTGAAAGAAACAGATTGATGGGGTACTTGGAGCACAATCCAAAAGGTAAGACCAGACTTGAGGAAAGTGTCAGAAAAAAGAAAGAAGTGTAGTTGGTCACATCTTATGCCCAACTTACAACTTCTCAGCCCAACTCTCCCCCCAGTTATTACTGCAGCCACCAGCTTCCCTCAACTGTTATGTTGTTGCACAATACAGACTCCTCAGGACACCTGTCAGCACTCACACATGGGCCGCCTGGGAGTGCAAGGAAGTCAAGACTCAGAGAGGAAGACTTTCATCAGTGGAGAACAAGATCCAATAGACTTAACTCTCCTCCTCCTATCCCTCAAGTAAACGTTTCTAAAGTGGTACTCTATGGCTTCTCAGAGGGTTCTTGGTAGGATGAAACTCAGCTCCCCCCAGGGGTGAAAAACTCAAGGCTACACAATTGCACTCATCTCACACGCTAGTAAAGTAATGCTCAAAATTCTCCAAGCCAGGCTTCAGGAATACGTGAACCGTGAACTTCCAGATGTTCAAGCTGGTTTTAGAAAAGGCAGAAGAACCAGAGATCAAATTGTAACATCTGCTGGATCATGGAAAAAGCAAGAGAGTTCCAGAAAAACATCTATTTCTGCTTTACTGACTATGCCAAAGCCTTTGACTGTGTGGATCACAATATACTGTGGAAAATTCTGAAAGAGATGGGAATACCAGAGCATCTGACCTGTCTCTTGAGAAACCTATATGCAGGTTAGGAAGCAACAGTTAGAACTGGACATGGAACAACAGACTGGTTCCAAATAGGAAAAGGAGTACATCAAGGCTGTATGTTGTCACCCTGCTTATTTAACTTCTATGCAGAGTATATCATGAGAAATGCTGGGCTGGAAGAAGCACAAACTGGAATCAAGATTGCCGGGAGAAATATCAATAACCTCAGATATGCAGATGATACCACCCTTATGGCAGAAAGTGAAGAGGACCTAAAAAGCCTCTTGATTAAAGTGAAAGAGGAGAGTGAAAAAGTTGACTTAAAGCTCAACATTCAGAAAACAATGATCATGGCATCTGGTCCCATCACTTCATGGCAAATAGATGGGGAAACAGTGGAAACAGTGTCAGACTTTATTTGGGGGGGGGCTCCAAAATCACTGCAGATGGTGATTGCAGCCAGGAAATTAAAAGACACTTACTCCTTGGAAGAAAACTTATGACCAACATAGATAGCCTATTCAAAAGCCTATTACTTTGCCAACAAAGGTCCATCTAGTCAAGGCTATGGTTTTTCCTGTGGTCATGTATGGATGTGAGAGTTGGACTGTGAAGAAAGCTGAGCACTGAAGAATTGATGCTTTTGAACTGTGGTGTTGGAGAAGACTCTTGAGAGTCCTTTGGACTGCAAGGAGATCCAACCAGTCCATTCTGAAGGAGATCAGCCCTGGGATTTCTTTGAAGGAAAGATGCTAAAGCTGAAACTCCAGCACTTTGGCCATCTCATGAGAAGAGTTGACTCATTGGAAAAGACTCTGATGCTGGGAGGGATTGGGGGCAGGAGGAGAAGGGGACAACAGAGGATGAGATGGCTAGATGGCATCACTGACTCAATGAACGTGAGTCTGAGTGAATTCTGGGAGTTGGTGATAAACAGGGAGGCCTGGCGTGCTACAATTCACGGGGTCGCAAAGAGTCGGACATGACTGAGCGACTGATCTGAACTGAATTGAATAAGAACTCTCCCCCATTTGAAAAGCATTTCCTGGCTTGTTATCATGCCTTAGTAGAGGAAGAACACCTTGACCATGGAGCATAATGAATATGCCACCAAAGCTATCCATTCTAAGCTGAATATTATCCCAACTGTGGAGCCATAAGTTTGAGAAAATGAGGCGGTGATCCATCGTTAGGTAGACTGTGTGCATCAAGTCCAGAAAATACAAGGAAATTCTATGAATATGAAATCCAGAATCTTCTACTTTTTTTGCATCAAGGCTTTCCCTCAACTAAAGCCTAAGGCCTCATGGGGTGGTGCCAATGGTATAACGCAAAAGCATAAGAGAAAAACCTGTGGACCCAGCTCAACAGCAGATTATCTTGATATGTTAGTAATAGTCAAATATGGACTATGAATGACCTGTGGAGCCCCACACCAGGAGATCCCAAGTTGAAGAAAAATCCCCAAAGTTCTTTTCTGCTCTGATGTTCTCTGGCAGAACAGGTGTGTTTGGCACACTTGTAGCAGCATCCAGAATGAAGGGCTATATTTAATAAGCATATACTAGACTTCTCTTGTGCCCTTCCCTTGGTCTGTCTTGCACTTAGCCTTTGCTGTTGTAACCAGAAACACAGAACAAATCCTGACAGCACCTCTCTTAGCAACTCCAAATATTACTTGCTTTATGCTCTGGGGCTTCAGTGACTCCCTAACAGTGTGAGAAAATTTGGAGAGGTGTCAGGCCGCAAGAGAGCAGTCTGGAATTGAAAGGGAGATAATGTCCCATTAATAACCCTTCTGTTGACTTCTTAAGAACTTTGAAATAAGAAGACAACCTCAGATTAGCTAATTATAAACTCTAGGCATGCTGTGAGGGTCAGAAGGCCTCCAAGGTAGGATTTAAAGAGACCCACTAGGTATTAATGCATGTAGAGCTTGGAAGTGCAAGAATGTTGTTGTTCAGTTGCTGTCTGACTCTTTGCAACCCTATGGACTACATCATGGACAGGCTTCCCTGTCCTTCACCATCTCCAAGAGTTTGCTCAGACTACCCCAGGAAATCATTTCCCAAAACAAACTACCCCCAATCAAACCCTTGTTGTGGATTCTTTTCCTGCTGGGACAGCTAGGCTAGCCATGAGAGGTAAGAATAGGAAGCACAGTTCCTTAACTGGAGACTTGGCTCTGATATCCAGTAATTCATGAATGTATAGATCTAACACAAGAGATTGCATTAAACCCTCCTTCTGGTATTTTGTACCCTTAGCCAAGAGATTTTGCTTTGTCTGTTTTGTAGTGATGATGGGGAGGGGAAATTCCTCAGAGAAATATGGGGGAGAGGATAAAAGACCTATCTAGAAAAAACTATCTGCTTGTCACTATCCATGATGCCTGACCCTCCTCCACTCTAGACTGATTTTGAATCTCATACCTGGATGAAACTGTGTAATATCTCCTCAATGGTTTCTTGGTGGTTTCTAGGCTAATTCAGGAATCCCAGTCTTCTTATCACATTTTGACATTTTCCATTTTGGGGATGAAGCCAACAGCCTGGGTTAGCTAGCCATCTTATCTGGAAAATACTTTAATTTTTAAATCAAAAATTAAACTAACCATGCACTATCTATAAGATCTTGAGAAACTCATTTATCTCAGCATCCTCATCTGTAAAACAAAGGGTGGTTGTAAAGATTACATGATAGTATCTAGAGTTGTATCTGATACATAGTAATGCTCAACAAGTATTAGCTGTTGAGCTAATAATTCTAGCCATGAATTAGAGTTGCATAATACATATATTTGGTTGATCCGTAGTGAATAAAGGTACTCCCTGATTACCGAGTAACAGAAGGACCTATTCCAAAACTGGGGACCTCTTACTGTGGCCCCACCACTGACTCTGTAAGAGTAGAAACCCAGGCAAAAGAGAGGATCCCCGGGGTGGTAGAAGAATTATATCAAATGCTTAAGATTTGCTTCAGAGGGATGCAGGTTTCCTAGAAACTTCTCCCACATGGCAGGAAATATACATACCATGTAAGCCCTGGAAGAAGCAGGGAAGAAATCAAGACCAGCAAATCTCTTCAAAATTTTAGAATTAAATTACTGTAGAATTAGAAACCTAGGCTTTGGAAACATTTTTTTCCTTTTTTTTTTTTTCCACTTCCTGCAGTTTTATTTTTTCTTCTCCTTTATTATCTGAAGGTTTTGTCTGTTTCATTAATCTTTAGGGAAAAAATGGTGTTACCTTTAACCTGATCTGTAAACAAGATAGCAACATATCCCCAAAGGCCACACATGATGGGGGTGGCTTATCAAGATGAGGTATCTCCAAAAGAAAGGTGAGTTTTTCAGGTACACAGTGAGGAGATGTGACCCAACTCAAGGCCTTTTTAAGGCCACACAGAGACCTCTTCAGAGAGATCTTAAGACTTGGAGATTTCTCTGTGAGTTTATATAAAGGAAGCCCATATTTTGTTTTCTTGTTTTAACTTTTATTGCTAAAATAAGAAATGTACATGTTTAAGGACTCATGAATGACTAATACACACACAAGGACTCCTGATGATCTGAGATACACAGTGAAATGCTTACAACATTCAAACCAATTAACACATCTTCTCTTATACTTAACATTTGTGGGTGTGATACAAACACCTGAACTGTACTCTAAGCAAACTTCCTGTATTCCATATGGGATTATTAACTATGGTCACCATGCTGTACATTGGATCTCTCAACTTGCTCATTCTACATAACTGCAAATTTGTGTCTTTCAACCAACATCTCCTCCCAGGAGCCCCCCACCATCTTTGTCCTGATAATCACTATTCTACTCTCTGCTTCTACACTTTCAACGTTGTTAGGTTCCTCATGTAAGTGAGATCATGCAGTTTTTTCTTTCTCTGTCTGGTTTATTTTACTTAGCATAATGTTCCCCAAGTTCATCCACACTGTTGCAAACGGCAGGATCCTAAAGGAGATCAGTCTCTTAAAACAGCATCAGAATCAGGCATCTGTCATAACTGCCACTTCTAAATGCCAAGGCCAAATATGAGTCAACACTTCCAAAATACACACAGAAAAGTATACTACTCTATATTATCCTAAAATGGTGCAGCATTTTATATAAAGATCATTTCTAATACTCATCAGTTCCTTCTTTTTTGCATAACAACTACATTAGCGTCAGCCTGTGTCAGTGATGTCAATAAACAAAGAAAAAGTTCAGAAAATTAATTAATTTTTGATTATCCTTCTCAGTTATTACTAGCCCTTCTATGCAGTTGCTTGCTCTATATTTGTTTTTCAATCTCATAGGAAGCTCCAACCTCAAGCTCCCCTTTTTTCTCTTATGGACACCCACATCTCTTTACCTCGTTCCCTACAAAGCTTACATTTCATAATCCATCATTTAAATCCATCTATTATCAATACAGAGAACACAGTATATATGCAAAGGGGTGGAGGGGTCTGGGAGGGATGGATTGGGAGTTTGGGGTTAGCGGATGTAAAGCCATTACGTATTGGATAGTCCTACTGTAGAATACTGGGAATTATATTCAATACCCTGTGATAAATCATAATGGAGAGAATCATTTAATTGTAGAGCAGAAGCTCACAATGTGATAAATAAACTACAGCTCAATACATTTTAAAAAAATCTTCTGATGTCAAAAACCTGCAAGGCTCATTCTCTATTTTTCCTTCCAAGAAACTAACTACTAACAAAGCCCTGGACTCAGAAGAATCCAACCTTTCATCCTTCGCAGTTCTGTGCCAGGACCACTGAGTGCCATGGGCATCACTCAATTCTGTTCAGCTGCTGCTATTACAGATTTGAGGTTTCCAACCTGTGTTGAGTCCTCCCTGCTGCCTGACCCCCATTTACAACAATGATTCTCAACCCTGGCTGCACATTAGAACCCTGGGGAGCTTTTAAAAAGTCCTGATACCTGGGCCTCACCCCAAACCAGTAAAATCAGATCCTCTGGTGGCAGGATTGAGCCTTTGCTAATATCCAAAGTTCCCCCAAGTGATCTAACACACAGCCAGGGTTTAGAACATCTTTCACAGTTTAGGTAGTAGATAATAATCATCCAGAGTTATTTAAAGTCCTGATTCTGAGTTCCCCCTTCACGTATTCTAATTTAGTTTGCTTAAGGAACAGTCTGGGAGTTTTGACAATTCCCTCAGTTCAGTTCAGTTTAGTTCAGTCACTCAGTCGTGTCCGACTCTTTGCGACCCCATGAATCGCAGCACCCCAGGCCTCCCTGTCCATCACCAACTCCCGGAGTTCACTCAGACTCATGTCCATCGAGTCCGTGATGCCATCCAGCCATCTCATTCCCTCTGTGATTCTATTGTGCAAAGCTAAGCCCCACTGGTGAGAGCCACAGTCCTCAGGCCTCCAGCCTTCTCCTCCCAACTTCCTTCTTCACAGAGAACATAGAATTTATCAGAAAAACCTCTCTTACCCTTCCTTTCTGCCATTAAAGTCACAGCAACCCTCCTCCTATCCATGGCTAGTCTGCACTTCTTTTCTGGCTCTGTACTTCCCCCGTGCTCTGAGATTTCTCTCCATCATTCCTTCCCTCTTTTCCCACTGCCTGTTCCCCACTGGTAGTTAACATGTTCCACGATCACTCACTCCAAAGGAAAGCTTCCCTCCTCCCCACATCTTCTTTGAGTGCCCTCCTATCTCTATCATCTGTTCAGAAGTAAGCCTCTATAAACTGTGGTGCACTCTTCCTCACTGAGTGGTCACTCCTTTACATGTTGCCATCTGTTTATTTCCAAAAAAGAACATTCCAAAGAAACCAGCGACCTCATTGTCCCAAATCCAGCGTGCACATCTCACTCAGCCTTTGTCGTGGTGCTTTGCGGTGCTTAATTGCTCAGTCATGTCCAACTCTCTGTGGCCCCGTGGACTGTAGCCCGCCAGGGTCCTCTGTCCATGAGGATACTCCAGGCAAGAATCTTGGAGTGGGTTGCCATGCCCTCCTCCAGGGGATCTTCCCAACCCAGGGACTGAACTCAAGTCTCCCACATTGCAGGTGGATTCTTTACTGTCTGAGCCACTCAGCGTTTATTTTCATTAAATCTTCAGCAACGTTGGCCCTGCTGACTTCACCCTAACTTCTTGAAATCCTCCACCTCTCCATGGTGTTTTTAACTCCACACTCATTAGGCTTCCTCCTTGGCTCCTCGGATACGATTTCAGCGGCAGTCACGGGCGCTGCTCCCTCTGCTCTTCTAAATGCTGCTGCTGCCCCTCGGGGCCGCAGCCACCCACACTCTCTGCTCTCACGTCATATGTCCATTGTCTCCCATGACTTTCATAGAGTGTGCTAAGTGATTTCACACCTTTATGGATGTGAAACTCAACCCACAGAGGCAGGTAGTTAAGAATTACAAATGATTTGAAATTCCATCTCAGAGACACTACTCTATAAACTGATAGAAAATTAATGAGTTCTTTTAGGGGTTCTAACAAGTAATTCTGCAGTTCTGGGGTCACGGGCATTGGGGCTGAGTTGGAGAGCTAAGTACCACATCCCATATGACTAGATGACCTCAGAGATTTCTGAAAAGTCTCCCTGTAACTAGCCTACCTTTGCTGTTCAGGGTCCATTGCTTTTCTGCTGTGTCTGAATCATTACACTTAGGACACAAGGACCCCCTTGTCCTCCTGCTTGCAGGGTCCAATATCTCCTGGAGCATCTCTCTTCCTCTCTGCCCCACTTGCTCCTCTGCCACCTTCAATTCCATTTCTCACCCAGCTGATGTCTTTTCATCGTATTCCTTTTTGAAAAATGTCCTCATCCCCTGTTTCTGCCAATTAAGTCCATTATGTTGGCGCGAGTGGTCAAGCATCCACCTGCCAATGCAGGAGGTATGGGAGACGTGGGTTCAATTCTGGGGTTGGAAAGAACCCCTGGAGGAGGAAATGGCAACCCACTCCAGTATTCTTGCCTGGAGAATCCCATGGACAGAGGAGCCTGGTGGGCTACAATCCATGGAGTCACAGACTCGGACACAACTGAAATGATGCAATCAGGAAAATGTTTCCCAAGAATAAACTTTGGCTCTAAATTTGATTAAATCAGACATTGTTAATCAATAATACTTATAAAGAACTTATCACAGTGATGAATACATAGGGAGAAATTAATAAATGATAGATATTTGTATTTCTCTATTTACAAATAATTTCTGATACCATATATAAAATAAATGACTGAAGCAAATATTAAAATGTGAATGCCAAGTAATGGGTTATACTTGTTTGGCATTTATACCAAGTTGGGTTATACCAAGTTTGGCATAAGAATTTCATATCTAATGACAGTTTAAATGGACCAAAAAATAAAAAGTCCAGACAGAAAAATCATTCAATTTCTATCAGTGTTTTGTGATGAAAAAACATGAATAAGAGTCACATGATTTTGTGTGGCTACATGTAAAGCGCTTAGAAATAGTGAGCCTGGTTTGATCACAAGTAAAATGAGAAACCAAACTTGTTGATTTCAAAGTTCCTTCTCACCTATAAAAATATCTGATACTATATAATTTCAAAGAGTCACCATCTAGAGAACATAACTAATAACACTGACTCTCTGCCATGTGCCCTCAGAGACTGCATTCCCTTCCCTTCCATGCAAGGGTATTCTTGATTCTCAATGTTCATATGAACGAATCCTTGCATTTCTAAGCAGTATATTGCTTAGCTTTGTGTTTTGAACTTTCTAAAACTCTATTATTGCTGCATGCAATGTCTAAGTGGGTTTTTCATTATTCTTTATGAGACTTATATGTTTGGATATATACTAATTATGGGATTTTAACATCTATACTCATGAATGAGTTAGCTCTATTTTTCTATACTCACTTTGTATGGCTCAGGTACTACAGTTTATAATCCATATATACAAATATTTATATATAAGTATTGTATATGTTATAAATAATAGACATTTATAAGTTTATATGTGCTTACATAAAATGAGGTAAGCCATTTTATATTTTCTAGAAGAATTTTTACTTATTGGGAATGATCATATCCCTAAATGTTTGGCAGAGCTCACATAAAAATCAGTTGGGCTTGGTGTTTCCTTGGTAGGAAGACTTTAAAATACTGATTTAATTTTTAAGATTCCTCAGGGTTATTTGGTATTCCTGTTCTTCTAAGTTACTTTTGATATATAATTTATTTTAGTAATTTTATCCATCTTATCTAAGTTCTATTTATTGTGCACATTGTTCATCTTATTCCTTTATCATTTTAACTGTTCATTGTAACTACAATTATGTTCCTTTTTATGTTAATATTTTATGCTTTTTTCCTGATCCCTTTGGTCAGTTTATATATCTCACTGTTTTTGGATATTTTAACATGTATATTCCATATTTTTATGTCACATTCATTTATGCTGTTATCTCTATTATTTCTTTGCTTCTATTTTCTTTGGGTTTATTCTGTTGACATGTTTCCTAACTTATGGTGAACACAAAGCTCATTAAGATTTTATTCTAATATAAGTCGTTACTGCCATATATTTCCCTTAAAATACTGCTTAATGCTACTCAAGAAGTGTATCTGCATATGGTTTGTATTGCAGGCCATGGAGATAACTTGCTTTCATCTCCTTTGAAAGGCTGTGCTACCAGGGAACTCTACCCAGTACTCTGTAATGACCTATATTGGAAAAGAATCTAAAGAAGAATGGATTTATTTATATGTATAACTGATCCACTCTGCTGTATGGCAGAAGCTAACACAACATGTACATCAATAAAATTAATTAATTTTTTAAACCCTATTCTGTGAGACTGGCAGCAGCTGCACCTTCTGATCCACTGTGGCATTGCCACGGCCACACCTTCACAGGCTGCTCAAAGCCAAGGACCAACACAGCAAGGGTAACAGTGCAGGCCTCGCTTGCTGGACGTGGGACTCCTACAATGGGCAGCCTTAACCTGTGGACCCTCACCAGCATGGCTGAGAGTTTTCTCAGAACTGTGCCTATCTACAGTCCATCCTCCCCAACCCTCCTTTGTCTTTTCATAGCCTGCAGGCTCCTGTGGGCTACTCCTCCCCATTCCCTCTTTATTCTTCAAGGGCATCTCCCCAGAATCTCTCCTGTACATCTCATTCTGTGTTAATATTTGCTTCTCAGAGGACTCAGACTGACACTAGTGTTTTTATTATTATCCATCCTAAATGTTTCCAAATTTCTATTAAGATTCCTTCATTAATATTGATGAGTTTTCCCCTCCAAATTTCACTTCCTAACATAATTTCATTGTCTCATGTTCACACATTGTATCCTTTGAAATTTCTTTTTCATGGTACTTGAAAAAGAATGGGTATTAATTATTGAGAGCAGAGTTCTTTATAAGTTCACTAAAACTGTTATTTTATTCAAATTAAATTACATAGACATAAGAGATGTATAAATCTCTCATTCTCATACTGGATTTGTTCATTTCTCCTTTTAGTTCTGTCAAGTTTTACCTGGTATATTAGAAGCTATTTCATCAGGTATCAGTTCAGTTCAGTTCAGATCAGTCTCTCAGTCATGTCTGACTCTTTGAGACCCCATGAATCGCAGCACGCCAGGCCTCCCTGTCCATCACCAACTCCCAGAGTTCATTCAAACTCATGTCCCTCGAGTCAGTGATGCCATCCAGCCATCTCGTCCTCTGTCGTCCCCTTCTCCTCCTGCCCCCAATCCCTCCCAGCATCAAAGTCTTTTCCAATGAGTCAACTCTTCGCCTGAGGTGGCCAAAGTATTTTAGCTTCAGCTTCAGCATCATTCCTTCCAAAGAAATCCCAGGGCTGATCTCCTTCAGAATGGACTCGTTGGATCTCCTTGCAGTCCAAGGGACTCTCAAGAGTCTTCTCCAACACCACACTTCAAAAGCATCAATTCTTTGATGCTCAGCCTTCTTCATAGTCCAACTCTCACATCCATACATGACCACAGGAAAAACCATAGCCTTGACTAGAGGGACTTTTGTTGGCAAAGTAATGTCTCTGCTTTTGAATATGCTATCTAGGTTGGTCATAACTTTTCTTCCAAGGAGTAAGAGTCTTTTAATTTCATGGCTGCAGTCACCATCTGCAGTGATTTTGGGGCCCCCCAAAATAAAGTCTGACACTGTTTCCACTGTTTCCCCATCTATTTCCCATGAAGTGATGGGACCGGTTGCCATGATCTTCGTTTTCTGAATGTTGAGCTTTAAGCCAACATTTTCACTCTCCACTCTCACTTTCATCAAGAGGCTTTTTAGTTCCTCTTCACTTTCTGCCATAAGGGTGGTGTCGTCTGCATATCTGAGGTTATTGATATTTCTCCCGGCAATCTTGATTCCAGCTTGTGGAATCGCTTCCAGTCCAGCGTTTCTCATGATGTACTCTGCATAGAAGTTAAATAAGCAGGGTGACAATATACAGCCTTGATGCACTCCTTTTCCTGCTTGGAACCAGTCTGTTGTTCCATGTCCAGTTCTAACTGTTGCTTCCTGGCCTCCATACAGATTTCTCAAGAGGCAGGTCAGGTGGTCTGGTATTCCCATCTCTTGAAGAATTTTCCACAGTTTGCTGTGATCCACACAGTCAAAGGCTTTGGCATAGTCAATAAAGCAGAAATAGATGTTTTTCTGGAATTCTCTTGCTTTTTCCATGATCCAGCGAATATTGGCAATTTGATCTCTGGTTCCTTTGCCTTTTATAAAACCAGCTTGAACATCTGGAAGTTCACGGTTCACGTATTGCTGAAGCCTGGCTTGGATAATTTTGAGCATTACTTTACTAGCATGTGAGATAAGTGCAATTGTGCGGTAGCTTGAGCATTCTTTGGCATTGCCTTTCTTTGGGATTGGAATGAAAATAGACCTTTTCCAGTCCTGTGGCCACTGCTGAGTTTTCCACATTTGCTGGCATATTGAGTGCAGCACTTTCACAGCATCATCTTTTAGGATTTGAAATAGCTCAACTGGAATGCCATCACCTCCACTAGCTTTGTTTGTAATGATGCTTTCTAAGGCCCACTTGACTTCACATTCCAGGATGTCTGGCTCTAGATAAGTGATCACACCATCGTGATTATCCAGGTTGTGAAGATCTTTTTTGTACAGTTCTTCTGTGTATTCTTGTCACCTCTTCTTAATATCTTCTGCTTCTGTTAGGTCCATACCATTTCTGTCCTTTATCGAGCCCATCTTTGCATGAAATGTTCCCTTGGTATCTCTAATTTTCTTGAAGAGATCTCTAGTCTTTCCCATTCTGTTCTTTTCCTCTATTTCTTTGCATTGATTGCTGAAGAAGGCTTTCTTATCTCTTCTTGCTAGTCTTTGGAACTCTGCATTCAGATGCTTATATCTTTCCTTTTCTCCTTTGCTTTTCGCTTCTCTTCTTTTCACAGCTATTTGTAAGGCCTCCCCAGACAGCCATTTTGCTTTTTTTGCATTTCTTTTCCATGGGGATGGTCTTGATCCCTGTCTCCTGTATAATGTCACGAACCTCATTCCATAGTTCATCAGGCACTATATCTACCAGATCTAGGCCCTTAAATCTATTTCTCACTTCCACTATATAATCATAAGGAATTTGATTTAGGTCATACCTGAATGGTCTAGCGATTTTCCCTACTTTCTTCAGTTTGAGTCTGAATTTAGTAATAAGGAGTTCATGATCTGAGCCACAGTCAGCTCCTAGTCTTGTTTTTGTTGACTGTATAGAGCTTCTCCATCTTTGGCTGCAATGAATATAATCAATCTGATTTCAGTGTTGACCATCTGGTGATGTCCATGTGTAGTCTTCTCTTGTGTTGTTGGAAGAGGGTGTTTGCTATGACCAGTGCATTCTCTTGGAAAAACTCTATTAGTCTTTGCCCTGCTCCATTCCGTACTCCAAGGCCAAATTTGCCTGTTACTCCAGGTGTTTCTTGACTTCCTACTTTTGCATTCCAGTCCCCTATAATGAAAAGGACATCTTTTTTGGGTGTTAGTTCTAAAAGGTCTTGTAGGTGTTCATAGAACCGTTCAACTTCAGCTTCTTCAGCGTTACTGGTTGGGGCATAGACTTGAATTACTGTGATATTGAATGGTTTGCCTTGGAGACGAACAGAGATCATTCTGTCGTTTTTGAGATTGCATCCAAGTACTGCATTTCGGACTCTTGTTGACCATGATGGATACTCCATTTCTTCTGAGGGATTCCTGCCCGCAGTAGTAGATGTAATGGTCATCTGAGTTAAATTCACCCATTCCAGTCCATTTTAGTTCACTGATTCCTAAAATGTCGACGTTCACTCTTGCCATCTCCTCTTTGACCACTTCCAGTTTGCCTGGATTCATGGACCTGACATTCTAGGTTCCTATGAAATACTACTCTTTACAGCATCAGACCTTGCTTCTATCACCAGTCACATCCACAGATGGGTATTGTTTTTGCTTTGGCTCCATCCCTTCATTCTTTCTGGAGTTATTTCTCCACTGATCTCCAGTAGCAAATTGGGCACCTACTGACCTGGGGAGTTCCTCTTTCAGTATCCTATCATTTTGCCATTTCATACTGTTCATGGCGTTCTCAAGGCAAGAATACTGAAGTGGTTTGCCATTCCCTTCTCCAGTGGTATATACAACTTTAGAATTGTTACATGTTCCCAGTGAACTGGAATTTTATCTCTGTCTATTGAGTCCCTTCCTACCTGATATTGCTTTTGACCTAGAAGTCTGAAAGTATTATTCTTAATTCATTTTTAGGCTTCTTTTTTCTTTTCCCCATCTTTTACATGAAAATATTTGTTTACCTTTATATTTTAAGTGTATCCTTGGAAAACAGCTTTTGTCATACATCCTACAATCTAGAAATATCACTATTTTAATTACTGAGTTTAGTAGCTTGTTCACTTTTATTTATTTTGATTGCTGATACACTTTTTTCTGTTTTATTTTGTGTTTTTCATATGTCCTGATTTTTTAACACCCTTTTTCTCATTTCCTCTTTCTTTTGCATTGATTGTATTCATTTCTTTTTTATTTCATTACACCATTTGGTTCTATTTCTTGGTGGTTATCTTTGAAAATTTATCATATATTCTTAACGCTTAGAAAAATCCCATTTTTATGCCTCTTTACAAATCATATAAACATCTTAGAATATTTCAACTTTAATACTTTAATTCTGTCTCAATTGAAAATTATATTACTGTTTAGTGTTTTAGTTATCTCTTACTTTCTATTTAATCTTAACCTCATATATTGGACATGACCAGTTTTTATACAATGTCTACATTTGTTGCCATGCTCACTAACATCTTTGTTCACTTATTCCTTATACTTCAGATCTACAGTCATTTTTCTTTTTTATTATATGCATTCTTTAGAAGTTTTTTTTTTTAACTTGATGAGGTTAATTTTGTTAAGAAGTCTCTCTCTCATTAATGGAAAATTTATTTCTGTTACACATAAAGTCTAAATTTTTTTTCCAGATTTCAATTTATTGAGGAGTAAAGTCCCTGGAGATTTAAAAAACGTTCCTATGAGTTCATCAATGCATTTAAAAGTATGTTTGTTTAAGATCTAAACTGATTTTCACTGAAAGGCTTTTAGAGTAGTCTATTATTATGATCTTCCTGTAGTCTAGTCTTCCTATAATTCTAAAAGGAGCAGACTGTTTTTATTATTTTCTTTATAAATATAATTAAGCTCAGTCATGTCTGGCTCTTTGCAGCCCTACAGACTATAGTCCACCAAGCTTCTCTGTCCCCTTTCCCAGGCATGAATACTGGAGTGGGATGCCATTCCCTTCTCCAAGGGATCTTCCTGTCCCAGGAAGTGAACCTGGGTCTCCTGCATTTCAGGCAGATTCTTTATCATCTGAGCCACCAGGGAAGCCAATTAAGCTTTACCGATATGCAATATCAGTCCTGAATATTCATTGGAAGGACTGATGCTGAAGCTCAAAGTCCAATATTTTGGCCACCTGATGCAAAGAGCTGACTCACTAGAAAAGATCCTGATGCTGGGAAAGATTGAAGGCAAGAGGAGAAGGGGACAACAGAGAATGAGGCAGTTGGATGGCATCGCCGACTCAATGAACATGAGTTTGAGCAAGCTCCAGGAGTTGGTGATGGACAGGGAAGCCTGTCATGCTGCAGTCCATGGGGTCACAAAGAGTTGGACACGACTGAGCAACTGAACTGAACTGAGACATGCAATATATAAGTTGATGGATGTGCCAACACTCATTGCACAGATTCTAAGGTCACAAGTCACCCACAGAACATGAGTTCCTGAGGAAAGAGAGCCACTTGCCCAACTCAAGTGTTGGTAGGTATGCCTTCAAGAATGCATTTCTTGTTTAAAATATTGATATATACTACAGTTAACAATTAAGTAGCTTTATGCATTGATTATCTAGTTCCATATAAGTTTTATATAAGGGATAAGAATCCTTTTTAAAAACTTCCCTTTAGAAAAATTACAGATTGACATTTACATGAAACTGAAGCATAAAAAACAATCTATAGTAGCAGAGCTGACAGTTCTCCAACACCCAGTATGAGTGCTTTGTTGGCCACTGTTCAAGGTAAAATTAATGACGGTCTAACTGGATGTGACAAGAAGTCAACCAAGACTTAAAACTATCAAGAGGCTGACCTGATATAAAGAGTAACAATTATCATTGTTAAATATGAAACTGGTCTAATCGATTATTGTGGTTTTAAATAATAAGCTAATGAAAAAGGAAGGCACAATTAGCAAAAGATTTTAAAAATAAGATTTATTCCATCTTTGTTTTACCCTTTTTAATTTATATTGCATCTATTTTATACTGTATATATTTTACATCCATAAATAAGCTAATACACTTTATTAGGGTTGAGTGCTCAAAATATTTTTCCTAATAAGGATATATATATATATATATATATTTTAAATTGGGGGTACCAATTTACTACCAAATAAGTGACTTGAGAGCTTGAGCATTTAGGATTTGTCTTTATTTCCTTCATAGAGGCTAACTTTGACCTTTCCATGTGGTAGTAATCCAATGACTCTTTATTTATTTATTTTAAATTGGAGGCTAATCTCTTTGTAGAATTCATATTTTGTTCCTCTTACATATTTTAAAAGTTGTTCTTTCCACCGAGTCTATTTTTGTACATGGTAGGGATTTTGAGGAGCATTCCCTCTTGGATCATCTAATCTATTCCCAGAATGTTGGTAGAATTGATTTTTATTATTCCAAACTTATGCCTGATGGATGAGTGTCAAGTGCTACTTTGAATATTATTAGTAAAGGTGAATTCATTATTTCCCTTGACAATCAGCATCATCTCTTAATTGTTCTCATGGTTAAAAAGTTTTCTTATATTTAACTTAAATTTCCCAGTGCAGTTTAAGCTCATTACTTCCTGTTCTGCTCTCGTTGACTAATGAGAATTGGTCCCTGTCCTCCTGGTAATATCCCTTAACATATTTTTGGAAGCTATCATGTCTCCCCTTAGCCTTCTTTTCTCCAGCTTGGGGAATTCCCAGATCTACTAAGCTTTTATCATATATTGTATCCTACCTGAATTTCTCATATTTTGTGGTTTTCCACTAAATTACATTAATTTGCCCTTAAAGAAAAAAATGCATTGAGAATCTAGTAATTTCCTAAAAATAAGGAAAAAAATAAATAGTGCCACGTATAATTTACTTAATGTGATAGAAAGTAAGCATGAAATTCTACTTGGGGAATAGGTTTGCTTAAAGTAATTCTTATTCACAGTTTCATAAAAGACCATGTAAGATTATCTTTCTGTTTCTACCCTTATTAGAGAAAATTTCAAGGGTCTGAAATTTTATGCAAACGTGTGTCAATGCACCTATTTACATAAGGTTACATCCATAAAGTGCATTTTTCTAGAAAACTCTTTCCTAGGTTTCATAATGGAGCTCTGTTGCCTTCAAAAAAGCAAAATCTGATTGGATTCTAGTCCTGAGACAAAACTAAAAGTGAATAGAAAACTAACCTGTTTAATTTTTCTGTTACTCAAATTTTCTTTCTGGAAATGAAATAATTTATAGCAATATACTTGAAGTAAATAATACCTATGTGTGACATTTTTAAAAGAAACTTGAAATTAATATTGACCCCTAAACCAGGACTTGTTCTTAGCATTATTTTTGGTGTATTTTTACCCCTCTGCATATCCTTACTAAGGTGCTGATTCAGAGTATCCTCTTTCTGTCAGTTATATTGTTGGCAGCTATACTACCAGCTGTTCTTGGCCGCTCCCAAGCGTGTAATATACAGGCCTCACATTTGTGAGTGATCTTTGTAGCAAGGCACAAATTTTCCAAATATATTACTCCCAAGAGAGCAATCAAAGGGGAGAAGAATTTGTACTTCCAAACATGCTCTACATTCTCCCCTCTATGGGTATGGACCCTGAGGCTCTCCATCCATCTTACAATGTCCTCTATGCATCAGCCTCTGATAGCAGAAATCCCATCAGCAACATCCAATACGGAGATAATTCCAATAAGAAGGAAGTAGCCTGCAGTGCAGAGACTGAGTTCATAGGGTCTCATATCCATGAGGATATGTTTAGATTATGTTTGTTTACAGAAGAAATAAAGATCTTTGTATCAAACACCAATCTTCCTTCTCTTCAGAGCCTCACTTTGGCATCCTTGTTTCAGCTCTCCATGTGTTCTAACCAAATACACACAAATGCAACCAGATGATGCCCCATCTTCCACCCTGTCCATGGATGTATCTCTCTCCTTTCATCCAGGGGCTGCCTTGCAGGTGATACCACAGGATTCTGCTCCGTCCCGTACTCTGTATGCACAACTTGCAAGTATGGAGGAGCTATTATGTCATGGGGTAAAATTTATCAGTGGCTTACAAAAGCTGGCAGGAAAACTATCCTTTCTCCCTTTTCCCCATAGGAATGGTTCAGAGGCAATTTATGAAATAGCTGCACATTAGCCCTTTGTTTGGCTCTGGTTTCTGGGAAAACAAACCTAAGAGACTCTCTTAGCTCTTTTGACCAATGATACATGATAGAAGAACCCCCAAGTGTTTACTGTAATTTTCCTCATGTAACAGGTATTCAATACAAAGCTCTCTTTCAAATCAGAGACAAAGCATCCTCTATCTTGATCAGTAAAGAAAATGTATTGAACATGGTGAATATATCTATTGACAATTCAATAAATATTACTGAGTATCTAGAATGTCTCAGATAGTGTGCTATATGGCTTTCTGTCCACAAGCTGAGGATTGAGAAATTCTTATATTATAACGTGACATTTTAGCTAACTAATCTTAATTTCCCACTCCCAGCTTCTGTAACTATAGCCTTTCTAAACAGCAGATAGAATCAGTTGTACTGATCTACGAGAACCAAGAAAAATAAAATGTGAATATCGACTTTGAAGCCAAATAATCTTGTTAAGAAGTTCCCCTAGAAAAGTCTTCAAACCCTTAATGACAGTTAAGCTAGAACTAATGCAAAGAAAGACAAATTCTGCTGGAAAATAAATGCGTTAAAAAAAAAAAAAACAGAAAGAACACAAGCAAAATTAAAGTTTCTCAAAGAAGAGAGACATAAAGAAGGAAAATTTGCAATCTTTGCAAAGAAATTAAAAGGTAGAAGTGATGACTAACTTTATTTTTCTGATATCCTTATAGTGTTAATAAAAAACAAAGGCATTAGGAAAAGGCGTTCCATAATTATAGCTGTTTCTAAATGCTTTTAATTACAATTATGAATTGTATTGAATATGGTAAGGAGAAACCTCTTTGACTTACTATGAGCTTTTTAAATCCAATGTATATGGACAGTCTACAAGAGGTGAGAACAGTAATCACTGTGCAAATGTGGGTAACTGAAGCTTTCAAGGAATAAGGAAGGTTGTCTCCCAGGAAACCAGATTACATGGGTGGCTGTCAAGAGGATTTGCAAGAGCAATGAGGTGAGGTTGAGAGCAAGGAGTACATACTAAAGAAACAAGAAGATTGATGGCATCTAGTTTGGAATCCAGAAAGAACAGAAGGTATGAAAAGGTGGCTGGAAGGTGGGGAGGGGACATGAAAAGGAGGAGAAGAGGGGAAGAGAGAACAGAGGTCTGAAGTGGTTCTTCTCAAACTCTTTTCATTCTGCATTCTCCATTTGCTGAATATAGGGAAAGGAGCCAAGAATACCAGGTACATGAGAGCTGGTGCTAGAAGAAAAATGAGCTTATGGAAAAGACCCAGATGTGGGTTTTTAAAAATACTGCGTGTGATCATGGGAGATCCTTTTCCATGTTAATTTCCATGTTATTCATTAAGAAACCACTTTAATGAAAAGTAGGAAAGAGTTGGCAGCAAAGGTAGGGGAAAAAATGGGCTGTTTCTTTGACTGTTAGGATACTTGGATAGGGTAACCATCTACCCTGAGTATGGAAGTAAAGAGAAGAATAACAAAAAAAGAGAGAGAGAGAGAGAGAGGGAAGTGAGTCCTGGGAAGATAAAGCTCCCAGGAGACAGCATCGAAGAGATATGCCCATTTATATCAATTCACCTGGAGCATTATGACAAACATGCAGATTTTAAAACTGACATCAAAAGTTCTCCATTGTCAGCTAACATGTGGAGAAACTTACTTATTGGCCCTCCCGCAATTCCCAGGTCATGCCACTGACTCTGTCTACAGCCTCCCAAGCAGAATCCCCTGTTTTTTCCATCTCCCCTCATCTCATAGGAAACAAATTGTTTACACACATGTTCATTCAGTTTATTCAATATGAATGTCTTGTTTGAAGACTATTGACAAGCTTAGCCTGCTCTCACAGTTGTAAAATTGTGTGTATTTAAGTACACATTTATTTCAATGCAAATTTTGTATATTCCATACGAATAAGTCAGATCGACTATAGTCAGGGTCTATGCCCAACCATATGGAAACGTGTCCCTGTGCACTCTTGGGACAAAAATGGAAGAAAAACAGCTCTGACCACTTTAGTCTAATATTATTACTTAACTTTCTTATTTGAGATTTTCAGAGAGTTTTATAAAATCAACTTAATTAAAACAGCTGAATTAAGTACAGTTTAAGCACAATAAAGTGAACCAACTTTAAGTGTACATATTGACAAATTTCCACAGGTATATACACTGAAATAACCACCAAAACAGTGATATATTTTTACTGCCTCAAAAATTTTCTTATTACTCTTTGCAGTCAGGTAACCATCCATGGGGCTTCCCAGATGGTGTTAGTGGTAAAGAACTTGCTTGCCAATACAGGAGACACGGGAGATGGGGATTTGATCCCCGGGTCAGGAAGAGCACACACACACACCATCCACAACTGTCCACAGACAATCACTGATCTGCTTTCTGATGTGTTTCTGCATGCACTTAGTTGCTCAGTCGTGTCCAGCTCTTTTCGACACCCCGGACTGTAGCCTGCCAATCTCCTCTGTCCATAGGATTTCCTAGGCAAGAATCCTGGAATGGGCTGCCATTTCCTCTTCCAGGGCATCTTCCTGACAGGGATCAAATCCATGTCTCTTACGTCTCCTGCATTTGCAGGTGGGTTTTTCACCACTGCATCGCCGGGGAATCCCTTTCTGTTACAAAAAGCTATATGTGTCTGTTTCATAAAATGAAATTATAAAGTATTATTTATGACTTGGTGGAATGTTTTAAGCTTTGTTCATTTTATTGCATGTTTTCAGAGTTTTATTCCTTTCTTATAGCAAAATAGTGTAAATAGTCATAGTCATAATAGATTAAAAGGTACTCGTAGTACAAAATAATATTCTACTATATGGATATAACACAATTTGACCCATGACCTGCTGACATATGTGGGTTCTATTCAGTTTGGGGCTACAACAAATAAAACTGCTGAGAATATCAGTGTTTAGTTCTTTGCAAGAACCTATGTTTTTGTTTCTCTTGGGTGAATTTCTACTGTTTGTTGAAATTGTCATTATTTACCCACAAGCAATGTATGCCTCACATCCTTAGCAAAACTTGACTTGGTCAGACTTGCTAATTTTAGCTATCCTAATGAAAATATTGTGATAACTTGATATCTTTAAATTGTAGTTTCTTGATATTAGTGATACTGAATATCTGGCCATTGGCACATCTTCTATTTTAAAGTGACTATTAAAGTATATTGTCCGTTATTATTAGATCATTTTTCTTATCATTGAATTGTAACTGCTTATGACGTGGTGATACAAGACCTGTGTAGCTATTTGTTGCAAATATTTTCTCTTCATCTGTGACTTGAGTTTTGTAAGTTTTTAAATTTCATGAAGTCTAATTTATTAATTTTTCTTTATGATTTGTGTTTTCCTGTTTGCTCTAAGAAATCTTTTCATTTCCCCAAGGTCAATAACACAGCTAATCAGGTCTAGATGAAGTCATTAGGGAGGGCTCTAATTCAATAGAATTGTAGCCCATATAAGAAGAAGGGAATTTTGACCCAGACACATGGAGAGAGCCCCATGTGACCATAGAGACAGAAATTGAAGTACTGGAGTTAAAGACAAGGAATAGCTACCAGAAGCTGGAGGAGTCAAGGCAGGATCCTTCCCTAGAGAGTTCAGAAACAGCATAGCCCTGTCCAAAGCCTGGATTTTAGATTTCTAGTCTTCATAATTCAGAGAATAAATTTCTGTTATTTTAAACCAACAAATTTGTGATACTTTGTTATGGTGGCCTTAGGAAATTAATACAATGTCTCTGTGTGATTTGGGAGTCAGAGTAATTCTTACCTCAATAAAATTATTAAAGAAGTTTAACCTTTTCTACAGAAATGCTATAAATTCTTCATAATGCCTTTGCAATGTTACAACTGCTAGTAAAACCATCTTAGTCTGGAGAATTTGGGTTGGGGAAAATAATTACAAGTTTTTCTTTAAGTGATATACAACTATTTGGAATTTCAAATTCTTCTAGAGCCACTTTTGATCATTTGTGTCCTTCGTGGAATTTGTCTATTTTGTCTAGATTTTCAAATTTATTGTCACAATGTTATTTGTAATATTTCCTTATTATACTTTAAATATCTGTAGAATATCAGGATGCTTATAAACACACGGAGGTGTAGCAAGTACTATGCTTTACTTTTTGGTGAAAGAAGATGTACAATATGGCAATTTGTCTGGGTTTTTTGTGGGGGTGGCTATAACTGTACCCTGACCACCAAACCCTTAAAATTGTCACTGAAGAAACTGGTCCCTGATACTACAAAGAATCTCTTTCCCAACTTCTAGTGCAACGTGTCTTTCCAAGGTAAGTTCTAGTTCACTAGTCAAAACTTATTCATCCCAACTCATTGGCATGATGCCATAAATTTAATGAGTCTTTGTGAAGAATGGTAGAATGACCAAACAGTTCAGATTTCTTCAATCTATAACATAATAGAGAGGAGAGTATTAGAATACCTTAGAGGCAAAAGTGTAAATAAAAATTGTTGAGTACCCTGCTGCTACTGCTGCTGCCAAGTCACTTCAGTCGTGTTCGACTCTGTGCGACCCCATAGATGGCAGCCCACCAGGCTCCCCCGTCCCTGGGATTCTCCAGGCAAGAACACTGGAGTGGGTTGCCATTTCCTTCTCCAATGCATGAAAGTGAAAAGTGAAAGGTAAGTCACTCAGTCGTGTTCGACTCCTAGAGACCCCATGGACTGCAGCCCACCAGGCTCCTCCATCCATGGGATTTTCCAGGCAAGAATACTGGAGTGGGGTGCCATTGCCTTCTCCGGTTGAGTACCCTACATTACTATTAACTATTTTAAATACATTTTTAACTTAAGATGAAAAATAATGAATTTTCCAAAACACTGGCTACATAAAATGTGCTCAGGGCCTTATTAATCTCCTCTAGCAAGATTGCCAGGAGAAATATCAATAACCTCAGATATGCAGATGATACCACCCTTATGGCAGAAAGTCAAGAGGAACTAAAAAGCCTCTTGATGAATGTGAAAGTGGAGAGTGAAAAAGTTGGCTTAAAGCCCAACATTCAGAAAACGAAGATCATGGCATCTGGTCCCCTCACTTCATGGGAACTAGATGGGGAAACAGTGGAAACAGTGTCAGACTTTATATTATGGGCTCCAAAATCACTGCAGATGGTAACTGCAGCCATGAAATTAAAAGACGCTTACTCCTTGGAGGCTTCCCTGGTGGCTCAGAGGTTAAAGTGTCTGCCTGCAATGCGGGAGATCTGGGTTCAATCCCTGGATCGGGAAGATCCCCTGGAGAGGGAAGTGGCAACCTACTCCAGTATTCTTGCCTGGAGAATCTCATGGACGGAGGAGCCTGGTGGGCTACAGTCCACGGGGTCGCAAAGAGTTGGACATGACTTAGCGACTTCACTACTCCTTGGAAGAAAAGTTATGACCAACCTAGACAGCATGTTGAGAAGCAGAGACATTATTACTTTGCCAACAAAGGTCAGTCTAGTCAAGGCTATGGTTTTTCCAGTGGTCATGTATAGATGTGAGAGTTGGACTGTGAAGAAAGCTGAGCACTGAAGAATTGATGCTTTTGAACTGTGGTGTTGGAGAAGACCCTTGAGAGTCCCTTGGACTGCAAGGAGATCCAACCAGTTTATTCTGAAGGAGATCAGCCCTGGGATTTCTTTGGAGGGAATTAGGCTGAAGCTGAAACTCCAATACTTTGGCCACCTCATGTGAAAAGTTGACTCACTGGAAAAGACTCTGATGCTGGGAGGGATTCGGGGCAGGAGAAGGGGACAACAGAGGATGAGATGGCTTGATGGCATCACTGACTCGATGGATGTGAATATAAGTGAACCTCGGGAGTTGGTGATGGACAGGGAGGCCTGGCATGCTGCGATTCATGGGGTTGCAAAGAGTCAGACACAACTGAGCGACTGAACTAAACTAAGCAAAAACACACATGTAGAAAAAGAACACATGTCATAGTGACCACTATTTGGTTACAATTGGTCTAATCTATAGTCATTTCTCAGGATAATCCAGTTTCTGCAGGAAAAACAGAAAATTTAACAGATATGATAGGGATTCCCTACTTCAGTCTTTGGGTCTTTAATGGTCTCACTGATATCTACCATCCCTTCAAGATGTTATATTATTTTTTTATTTATAATCTTCACTGATTGTTAGGAAAGTAATAGCAAAGACATTTCAGAAGTTCCCACTTGGCATTCCCCATTATGATAGTCCCCATGCAGGTGAGTGTTGCTCAACTACCGAGTGTATCAATTTTCCATTGACAGAAAGGGGAAATGACTATTGAGTGAATCTGTGCATCCAAGGAGGCTACCATGAGCCAGTTTGACCCAGGGCTGCATTTATTATCTGGCCTTCATATACTATCATTCTTAGAGCAAAACAATAATGATTCTTTAAGTCTTTAGACATCACTATCAGCTCAGACCTTGTGTCCAAAGGTCTGGTAGACGTTTGAGCCAGACCTCTCAAAAGTCTGGGTGTTCCCTTGTGGTAAGCAGAACAGACCCACAAAGATATCCATGCCCTAATCCCTAGAACCTGTGAATAGATTTCATTGCATGCCAAAAGGACTTTGTAGATGTAATTAAGTTTACAAACTTTGAGATAAGGAGGTTAGTCTGGTTTATTCAGATGGCTCAGTCTAATGAGCCCTCAAAAGCAGAAGACTTTCTCCAGCCTGAGTCAGAGAGACCATAGAATTAGAAAGATTTTAAGCATGAGAAGAACTGAGTGTACTGTTACTGCTTTGAAGACCAAGGTGGCAATGTGATGAGGGACAAATTTTGCCTAAAAGACCTGAGAGTCTCTCCTGTTGCAGTCTTCAAGAAAATAGGGACCTCAGCGTTATAACCATAAAGAGATGAATTCTGTTAACAGCCTAGTGGTATGGGAACATATTCTTTCCCATAAAGAAGCCTCCCAAAAGGAATATGACACTACCAACCCCTAGATTTTGGCTTTGTGAGACCTTAATCTGAACCAGCTGAGCCACTCTGTATTGACCTTCTGACCTACAGAACTGCGAAAAAATAAATTAGTGTCACTTTAAACTGCTAAGTTTGTTATGGTATGTTATGGCAGCAAAAGGGAATTAATACACATCTTTCCCTGATGTTCAGTCACTCAAGTGTGGTTCCTTTGAGCAAAGCCTGTGACAGCATCACAGCCTGCATGTGCTGTGCAATTAGAGTATTTCCTCCTAGGCACCCAGTCCTCTGTTCAAAGCGTTCTGGATGTGCACACTGGCTCAACTTCAGAAACTGAGCAAGAGGGAGGAAATTTTTATTGGGCTGACCCTCCTCTGCCTACTGCTCCACCATTCTTACACCCTTTCGGTTATAGATTTTAAATAGCACGCTTGTTGGTTGCCAAACTATTATGCCCCAAGGGACAAACACGCTCTAGTAACCATGTCTATCCTTTCCTGAGGGACAAGTTCCCTCCGCTGCTCCTTTGATCTTGCTAGTAATTAAGGTAATTGCAGCCGCCTCATTTCTGATGATTAAGTATCACCTCCTGACCTCCATTACTTCACAGCCATCCTGACATGTACACAATGTTCCAGGTTTGTGACCACCTCTCCTACCTTCAGCCCTGCCCTGCAGAGGAACACCACCACAGAATGTATTGATGCTGGTGTCTCTCTCATCAGAGCATTGCTAAAGGCTTTAGTGGGTGCTATGATACTCTGAGCCCTCCTGTGGAACTAAACATTTGAGGGGTTTTCTGGTTTCACATACTAATTCAGTACTTGCACTCCCCCAACTTCTTTATTCCTTCCTTTCAGCTTTCCAGGACACGCCAGACACTTCCACTTCACTCAGTGCCAACCATCATGTTTCTTGAGAGCGACGTTAGCAGAGTCTGCCCCTTCCCTTATGGTCTTTGCCAAGAAAATAAACCCCATGAACTGAGAAAGCATTCACAATTAATTATTTTTTACTTATTCACTCTTTCATTCCAGGCTTCTTGATCAGGTGCCACCAGCTTGGCAGGCAAGAGGGCAGTTAAGGGCAGCCTGTTGTGAGGGTATCTGCTGCCTTGTTGGCAGAGTCCTCCGCAGCATTGTTCATTTCAAGAAAACTACTAGCTCCAAACAAGAATGGGCTACCTCCAAGTTCTGAGGCTTGGAGGGAGGAGGGTGAGTCCACAGTCAAACTATTCTCAGGGGTTTCCAACCACTGTCCCTTCCCAAGTTTTGGGGTCAGCTCCAGACATTTTCATTCAGGGCCTTGGCATTAGCATTGTAGATCAGTCTTGGATGAGTATTCAAACAACCCTGGAACTCTACAATTCAATAGACTGTATCAGATTTTTAACTTACTTGGTTATGTCTGCTCTTCCACTACAAGAAAAGGATCTCTTTGAATGTTGCAAATGAGGCCTCACACCCTTACAGTTAGCATTTATCTGTCTTTCAACAATCCTCAATTTCTGACAATCCCTCTGACAGCAAAAGTACAACTCATCAGAGAATAGTCAACTCCACTCTCTTTGTAGAAATGTTTGGGTATCTTTCAAATGACTCACAGAAACTACAAGGGCATGTCCATCCATTGGTATGCTTTCTTGTTCAATGGTGAAAGCTTTTATCAATCACACCACTCCTGTGTGCCAGGGACAATTCATGCCCAATCTATCATTTGGGATGGATTCCATTTTGCCTGCCTTTCAATGAATGAGTCACTCTCAAATCCCTATCTTATCATCTGTCTGTTTAGACTATTCTTGGTACCATTTGTTTCAGTGTATATGTACTGCAAATCAAATGCATGATGGGTGGTAGTTTAGTTATGCAAGAGATTTAATATTGGAGGGAGCAATAGGAGGTGTGCAGAGCCTTTGAATCATAATACATATCTGATATGTAGAGAAGAGATAAAAGGAAGGGAGAAAAATCTTAGTGTACTTGAAAAAAAAACTCAACAAGGTCAATGGAAGTGCTTTAGCCAATGTCACCCATTAGAGAAGTCCCAGCGCTTGCTGGAATAAGCCCACATTAGTGCTCTCACCAGGGCTTCCCTGCTGATTCAGCTGGTAAAGCACCTGCCTGGCAATGCAAGAGATGCAAGAGATGTGGCTTTGACCTCCTGGAGAAGAAACCACTGGCAACGCACGCCAGTATTCTTGCCTGGAAAATTCTGCGGACAGGGGAGCCTGGTGAGCTACAGTGCATGGGGTAACAAAGAGTCAGACACAACTAAGCACACACCTACACACCCACACCCCCACTCACCCCCACACTGCTCTCACCATGTCCAGGCTAGGGCTGTGAGCAGCTTGCGAGCAGTGTGCTCTCAGCACAAAAGCAAGAGTGAATCCAGAATGATAGCCTGCTCCCTGCTGCCAAATACCTGAACAGTACTTTTCATGTCCTTCATAATCAATTTTTCTCTTGGCTATGATTCCCATTTTCTGCTTATTTGTATGTCTAGTAATTTTTATTGAATGTTGAACATTAGGAATTTAACATTTTTGAAGGCTGGATTTTGTTTTATTCTCTTAAGGAGTGTTGAATTTTCTGGCAAATAGCTAAGTTCCTTTTAGGTTCTTTTTCTGTTTATTTCCATAACCTCAAATTCTCTGTCCCACCCATTCTAACCAGCTGTCTCCCTGAATATCCGTTTCTGTCTTCTCAATTTTCCAGACCATGTTTTGGTCCTTCCTTTCTGCTCCATAGTCTAGAAATTACTTCGAGTTATAAACCTCAGGTAGTCATAGAGTTCATCTGTTTCCTTTTTCTCGGTTCTTTGCTCATGTTGTCCAATTCCTGAAATATTTTTTCTTGTGTTTTTGGCCAGTTTTTTAATTGTTTGTGAAAAGTGAAAGTCACTCAGTCGTGTCTGACTCTTTGCAACCCCATAGACTGTACAGTTCATGGAATTCTCCAGGCCAGAATACTGGAATGGGTAGCCTTTGCCTTCTCCAGGGGATCTTCCCAACCCAGGGATTGAACCCAGGTCTCCTGCATTGCAGGCAAATTCTTTACCAGCTGAGCCACAAGCAGGAGATTAATTCTATACCATCTTACTCCTTAATGGTTTGATCAGATGTCTGAGTTCCTCAAAAATTTGAGCAGCAGCATTTTATTTTTGATTTTATGTAAACATGTGCTCAGCTCTACCATTCAGATTCAAATTATTTTATCTGAATGAATTTTATTTCCTCCCTACCACAGGGATCACTCCCCTGCTCCTTGGTTCCCTTGCTCTTCCTTTCTGTCTTTTTTTACCTATCATACAGTTAGGATTACAAGGCGGACATCTATACAAATGTATACCCAGTGAATGTTAGTACCAAAAGTGAAACCAGGACCATAATAGTGGGAAAGAGCAGAATAAATTAAAATTTGCTTATTGAAAGATAACTCTAAAATGCTATAAACATTTTCAAGATTCCTGTGAGCCCTTGTAAATGCACGTGTAAGAAAGCATGAAAGAGTTAAACACAAACCAAACTACAGTGAAACATAAAATGAATAATGTTTACCTTTAGCTACTGAAAGCAGTGCAAAAACTGATAATATCACAGAAGAAGTAAACATCATGTAAAGATCTTTTTAAAATATGAGGAAATATTTTTGATAGCATCTGTGTTAGAGGAGTGCTATTTCCTATGGAAAGGAATGGGCTTTTGAAAACTCTCCATATTCAACACAGAAAAGAAGACACTTTCAAGTTTTTGCAGCAGGCATATTTGGAGAATTGGAAGATAGTAAAACCATTAACAAGCACATGGATATAGTATAAAAGCAAGTAAAAACTAGAAATAACTCCAGTGAAACTAAAATTCTTTGTTCATCAGCAAATGTCTTACTCATTTTGTGTATCTTTTAAATACCCCACTTTACATGGAAAGTGTCAAGTTCCTAGTTCCTAGTTTACCCCAAACTAGGAACCCCATAAATACTGATTGAATTAAATTACCTTAATTTGGGATTTTTCTCTTTTTTTTTTTTTTTTTTGGAAATTACAGAAAGTTTCACGCTTGGATGGAATACTTGAGTTAATGGAAATACCTGTTAGACCATAAAAGAAGAGAAGAGAAATAAACGGAAAAATAATAGACAGCATCAGTTTGTCACAATGGCTTCCTTTTTTCCTTCCAAAAGATAGAAGCAACTGCCACAGAATTTCCTAAAGGAGATAATTGTGTTCCCAGAATTTCAAAAGATAATTGAGGAGATTTCTTCCCCTCATGTGGAATTCATTGGTAAAACCTGAAAAATGCAACTGGGAAAGAATGTTTCAATAAAATGGACAATTTGCAAAATACCAGTTTATAAAATGACGATATATCAAAAAAATAAGTGCCACTTTTTAATACCAATTTTGGCTTGCCATTTTTAAGACTTTTTTTAAATGATAAACTGAAAAAAAAAGAAACTCGAGCAGGAATAACCCAAAAAGAAAATTTACTGTGGATTATGTGGTGAAAAGAATTAACTCTCATTCAATATCATTAATAATGATGCCAAGTGTACAGTATGAGTATTCCCAATTATCCCCAAGATGGCAATCTTCCTCAAGTGCTATATAACATTTCCATGTAAAATCTGAGATAATAAATTTAGCAAAAACTATTACAAAATGTTTTTATTAGAGTCATTTAAAAACACTTATATATCAACCTGTTAGTTTTCTGAGATTTTCCTGCTTTACTGACATCACCACCACTTGTGAATGTTAGTGGTCTTGAAATTTTTACTTTTGTTGAATTCCTAGGTAGTAAAGTCTGACTCATCAAATTTTACTTAAAAATAAGGGAAAGACAATTGTTATTGAGAGACAGTTTTCTTAACCTAAAAAAAAAAAAGTATCATTTTTAATGAAAAAAAAATAGAACTATAATAAATTAATTTTTAAACTGTTACCCCTTGTTCTATAATCCCTGCTATTGGTTATAGATTTATGCAAACCCACAACTTAGTAATTGCTAATTATTTTTTCAGGAAAAGGAAAAATAAAGTCTATTGAATTAATTTACACAACTTAAACTAAGTGAGAACACAGACTTCAAGGTCAAGCATTTAAGCTGCCTGAAAAGTATTTGTAAGAGTAATTTGCATTTGTTTCATTTTCAATTTTTTCTTTTAAGACGATGTTTTCTTCCAGAATACATTTACAGCTATTCTAAAAATCAAGGTTTGCATCGCTGTCTTTTCTCATACTTTTTATGTGTTGGCAGTGGAAGGGGAGTCCAGGACAATTCAGTCCAACATGTGACCAAAGCTGGAAATTGTTATGTTTGGGTATGGGGATGGGTATTCTTCCCAGAGCTGTTTGTATCCTTAGAGATCATTATTCCTACAACACAGGGATCACTCCTTAGAACTTTCTTGTTCCTCATAATTGAAATATTCTTTGTCTTTCCTTTTGTGAATCTCATGCAAGCCCACTTGCATCTTGTGCTGTGAAACAAATCTGAGTACCCTGCCCCTTCCACCCTCTGTGAACCAGCATCACGACTTTGCTTAGGATATTTGTATGTGGTTGAAGTGGGGGCATGTGGTGAGCAAGAAAGGGTGCTTTCTTGCTTCTCCTTTTTCCTTTTTGTGGATTCACTTCAAGTTGCAACAGTCACTTATATATACATGGCCTAGATACTTATATCATACCTGGAATTTTCAGTTGAGAGTTATACAACCGAGCCACTACAGGGGTTCTACTGTGGAAATCTATTTCCTGGAACATTCTGTTGTACTATAGCTGATGTCAAGACGTGACATAATTACTAAAAACAACAACTTGGGCCATATTTTTTAAAATTCACATTAGAAAGCATCCATGTTTTGTGAGCTGCTGACTGGTAATTATGGCAGAAACAGACAGATTGTTAATCAAACCCATTTTCCTTTTCTCCCAAAGTGTGTGCACTTAGTTGCTCAGTCATGTCCGACTCTTTGCAACACCATGCACCATTGCCTGCCAGGCTCCTCTGTCCACGGGATTCTTTGGGCAAGAATACTGAAGTGGATAGCCATTCCCTTCTCCAGGGGATCTTCCTCACCCAGGGATCTCCTGCATTGCAGGCAGATTCTCTACCATCTGAGCCACCATGGAAGCCCTTTTTTCCTAATACACAGGACCTTTCCTTATCTCCTTTGCAGTTAGGTGTGGTCAGGTAATTACACTCTGGCCTACAGAAAGTGGATGGCCAATAAAAATATCCTACATAATTCTCTGTCTCAGTTCTACCATCTGTAGTCTATATGACAATGCCTGCTGCTGCTGCTGCTGCTGCTAAGTCACTTCAGTCGTGTCCGACTCTGTGCGACCCCATAGACGGCAGCCCACCAGGCTCCACCGTCCCTGGGATTCTCCAGGCAAGAACACTGAAGTGGGTTGCCATTCCCTTCTCCAATGCATGAAAGTGAAAAGTGAAAGTGAAGTCGCTCAGTTGTGTCTGACCCTCAGGGACCCCATAGACTGCAGTCTTCCAGGCTCCTCCATCCATGGGATTTTCCAGGCAAGAGTACTGGAGTGGGGTGCCATTGCCTTCTTCATGACAATGCCTACTTTTGATTATATTCTTTGAGGCCAAAGATGGAGAAGCTCTATACAGTCAGCAAAAACAAGACCAGGAGCTGACTGTGGCACAGATCATAACTCCTTATTGCCAAATTCAGACTTAAATTGAAGAAAGTACAGAAAACCACTAGACCATTCATGTATGATCAAAATCAAATCCCTTAGGATTATACAGTGGTGGGGTTAAATAAATTCAAGGGATTAGATCTGTTAGACAGAGTGCTTAAAGAACTATGGATGGAGGTTCGTGACATTGTACTGGAGGCAGGGATCAAGAAGATCCCCAAGGAAAAGAAAAGCAAAAAGCCAAAATGGCTGTCTGAGGAGGGCTTACAAATAGCTGTGAATAGAAGAGAAGCGAAAGGCAAAGGAGGAAAGGAAAGATATACCCATTTGAATGCAGAGTTCCGAAGAATAGCAAGGAGAGATAAGAAAGCCTTCCCCAGCAATCAATGCAAAAAAATAGAGGAAAACAATAGAAGGGGAAAGACTAGAGATCTCCTCAAGAAAATTAGAGATAGCAAGGGAACACTGCATGTAAAGATGGGCTCAATAAAGGGCAGAAATGGTCTGGACCTGACAGAAGCAGAAGGTATTAAGAAGATGTGGCAAGAGTACACAGAAGAACTGTGCAAAAACAGATCTTCATGACCCAGATAATCACGAAGGTGTGATCACTCACCTAAAGCCAGACATCCTAGAATGCGAAGTCAAGTGGGCCTTAGGAAGTATCACTATGAACAAAGCTAGTGGAGGTGATGGAATTCCAGTTGAGCTATTTCAAATCTTAAAAGATGATGCTGTGAAAATGCTACACTCAATATGTCAGCAAATTTGAAAAACTCAGCAGTGGCCATGGGACTGGAAAAGGTCAGTTTTCATTAAAATCCCAAAGAAAGGCAATGCCAAAGAATGCTCAAACTACCTCACAATTGCACTCATCTCACACGCTAGTAAAATAATGCTCAAAATTCTCAAAGCCAGGCTTCAAAAGTACATGAACTGTGAACTTCCAGATGTTCAAGCTAGATTTAGAAAAGGCAGAGAAACCAGCGACCAAATTGCCAACATCCACTGAATCATAGAAAAACAAGAGAGTTCTAGAAAAACATCTGCTTCTGCTTTATTGGCTATGCCAAAGCCTTTGACTGTGTGGATCACAACAAACTCTGGAAAATTCTTCAAGAGATGGGAATACCAGACCACCTGACCTGCCTACTGAGAAATCTGTATGCAGGTCAGGAAGCAACAGTTAGAACTGGACATGGAACAACAGACTGGTTCCAAATCAGGAAAGGAGTACATCAAGGCTGTATATTGTCACCCTGCTTATTTAACTTACATGCAGAGTACATCATGTGAAATGCCAGGTTGGATGAAGCACAAGCTGGTATCAAGACTGCCAGGAGAAATATCAATAATCTCAGATATGCAGACGACACCACCCTTATGGCAGAAAGTGAAGAAGAACTAAAGAGCCTCTTGATGAAAGTGAAAGAGGAGAGTGAAAATGTTGGCTTAAAGCTCAACATTCAGAAAACTAAGATCATGGCATCCAGTCCCATCACTTCATGGCAAATAGACAGGGAAAAGAATGGAAACAGTGACAGACTTTATTTGGGGGGGGGGGGGGGGCTCCATAATCACTGCAGATGGTGACTGCAGCCATCAAATTAAAAGACACTTGCCCCTTGGAAGAAAAGCTATGACAAACCTAGAGAGCATATTAAAAAGCAGAGACATTCCTTTGCCAAAAAAGGTCTGTCTAGTCAAAGCTATGGTTTTTCCAGTAGTCATGTATGGATGTGAGATTTAGACTATAAGGAAAGCTGAACGCTGAATAATTGATGGTTTTGAACTGTGGTGTTGGAGAAGACTCTTGAGAGTCCCTTGGACTGCAAGGAGATCCAACCATTCCATTCTAAAGGAGATCAGTCCTGGGTGTTCATTGGAAGGACTGATATTGAAGCTGAAACTCCAATATTTTGGCCATCTGATGTGAAGAATTGACTCATTAGGAGAGACCCTGATGCTGGGAAAGATTGAAGGCAGGAGGAGAAGGGGACAACAGAGGTTGAGATGGTTGGATGGCATCACCAACTCAATGGACATGAGTCTGAGTAAACTCTGGGAGTTGGTGATGGACAGAGAGGCCTGGCGTGCTGCAGTCCATGGGGCCGCAGAGTCGGACACGACTGAGTGGCTGAACTGAACTGATGATAATACCTATGTCAATTTTGGCATTCATATATTGAAAATGGTAGTCAGTCCTGAAATTTCTGTATCTATACAATTGCCCTCTTTGCTCCTGCATAACTCCTCACCTCCCACCATCATTTGTACTTTAGAGAAGCAAATAATACATTTCTTTTGCATTCAGTCATGACTTAAAGGTTTACTTAAGGTTTTTAGCAGCCAATCGTAGATAATACAGTGGCAAAAGTTTAAACCATCCTATATGTTGACTGCCCACAATTTTTTCTCTACTAATATTGCTTTTATTTGGGTGACTAGTTCATTGTTTCTGAGAATTACTACCAACAGAATTTTTAATGAAATTTACCTCTTACACAAGGATGTTATAGGAATTATTCTAATATTTTTATAAATCTTTCAGGGATTCATGATGCAAAGGCTCCACATAAAGCAAAATAATGATGTTAACTGTATTATACACAACAATTTTAATGAATAATACTGCATAACATAAATACAAAACAACTATTTCCAGAGACAATTGTTTCTCTGAAGTGAACTCTTTGTGAATACATCAGAATAATTTCATAGAACAAATTAAGAAAGCACTTGGTACAACCTATCCATTTTGTACTCTTCCATTTTCATAGTTACAAGGCTAAAATGCTTAGAAAAGACTAATAATTATCTCTGCTAACAAAGAAAACTAATCCTTTTCACTTTTTAATCCAACCAGCTTTGCTTCCTACCACAGCAGCAGAGAATTCCTGGCTCTGATCTGCACCTTCTGCCCATCCATTAAAAGCACATGACATCATGCTCTGACCTTCTTTTCTCGAACCAAAATTGCTTTCCGTTACTGGAATATAATGTACAAAGGTCTCTAAACTCGCATGTTCAGGATTTCCACTTTCATCATAATGCCATAGCCACCATCATGATGTATACCATGGAAAGGCCTGTCTTCTGAACAGCTCTGAAAAGTGGGAAATGTATTGTCTACACAATCAGAGCACTTTCTCACAGTTAAGACTTTGTCCCTACTGGTCTCTCCATTTGTAAAAAGTTTATCCATTTCTATAAATCAAAATGTTTCTTTCACCTCAAAGTACCAATTCTATGTACTATAAAACCTGTCCCAGGTCATTTCTCTTTCTTCTCTGTCCAGAAAACCTCCAGTCACATAGTAACCTGACTATTCACTTATGTTACTAGAAGAACCAGTGTTGGCAATATCTGCCAAGACTCATACAAACAACACTCAGTCTGAGACGACCATGAGGGGCTATGCTGGTGTGCAATGCATAATTCCAGTGGGCCTGATATAGATTACTATACAGATTAGAGTGGTATAATCATCAGTTGTATATAGTGGCCCTGCCCAGTGCCACAGTCTTAATTCTTTCATGTTCTGAGTTCCACTACCCTTCATCTACTCCTACATCTCTTCTCTGTTACTAAGAAGTACTACAACTCTGACAACATCACCAGTGACTGGTACACTCTGTGACTACAATTCTTGTTGGGCTTTTTTTTTTTTTCCATTTTTTTCACTCCTCTCTTCTCAATCTATTCTTCAGACTCTCAAGTCTTCTATTTCCTTTTCCTTTCATTTTTATGTATTCTTTGTAGTCATCTTCCCTGGCCTCATTTTCTTTCCTACCCAGCCCAGACTCCTTAGTCAATAATCCCAGCACAGTCACAGATCCTCTGTACCTTCTCCTTAGTTCTAAATCTTTTTGCATAATGGACTCCACAACTTACTAAACCTAGATCCAGTATCTTCAGCTGGTTTGGTTCGGTTTAATTCAAACTACTATATGAATGCACAAATAGTTTTTTTTGTTTGTTTGTTTTTTACTGTGCCTAGATGAATGCCAGGAGCATATAAGCACAGGGCACTCCCTGAAATAATAGAAAAGAAGACCTCAAGTGGGCTTTAAATTCATCGTAAATGGTAAGTGCAGATGGGGAAAATTCAGCAGCCATAGAGATTGGTGTCACCACATATGTATGGGCTTGGGACTCCTCCGAGATCTCAGTGAACTCAGCAATCTTTTGCTTGGTCACAGATAACTTTTGTCCCTATTATCCTTAGCATTAATCCAAACCAATGCACTCTCCTCAGCATTAACCCCTGCCAGATCCCTCCTTGGCAGGCACCACTACTTCTCACTTCACAGAGAAAACAGAAGTCATCACCCATCAACTCCCTCAACCCACCACTCTGAAACCCATTTTTTAAAATATAAATTTATTTATTTTAATTGGAGGTTAATTACTTTACAATATTGTATTGGTTTTGCCATACATCAACATGAATCTGCCACAGGTATACACGTGTTCCCCATCCTGAACTCCCCGCCCTCCTCCCTCCCTGAACCATCCCTCTGGGTCATCATTTTTGCACCATGCTGTCTTATTCTCAGTTTTAGAAAAAGCCTGGTGCTTCCTAAACTCTCCAATCATACTTTGCTCTCAACCTTTCTCATCTCCCTCAGAGACCTTACTTCATTAATGATTATCTCCTTTATCATACAACAAACTGTCCTCCTGCATTAGCTTCCTCCTTTCTGCTAAAAATCTAGCCAAGTATTATCACCCTTAAAAGGCAAAGAATCCAAGTCCTTTGTTTGCCTTTAATAACCCTATCTCCTTTCATCCTTCTTCAATCAATTTACCTTTAAAAATTGTCTGCTCTGTGGCCTACTTCTCTTTCTACACCTTGATAACTAGTCTCACACAAATTCTAGTCCTGGAATGTTTGTGGTCAGCTCAGCATCACAATCACTTCACCTAAATCTGCAAAATACAAATCCCAGACCCTCTTACTTTACTTTCTAGGTTAGACTTTATCAGTGACAAACTCAGGTGAGAATTAAGTGAAAGTAAAGCAGAAGCTGCAATTCTCTGGAGCAGGTGACATATGAGAGATACAGAGAGATGATCAAATCGCCATGGCTTTCAGGGAAATTCTGAAGACCCATCTGTTTCTCCCCACAGACTGAAGCCATTTGGGGGGCTTTCTATAGATTTTGGAGAATTAAAATAACTGCTGGTTAACTTTTGAGAACAATTTACTTTAGCATCTCAGACTGAGATCTTTTGTGTCAATTTCTCTGAACTTCGGCCAACTTCCTCATCCTCAGTGGCAACTTCCCTGAGTTTCAGTCCTTCAATTTTTCTCCAGCAAGTTCTGTCAATACATGATTCTATATTAAACCTTCTATGCACAGACTACATGGAATATATTACCTGAGTGAATACTGATGAATACACTCAAATACTCCCCTGAGTCTATTCTAGCAAATATCACCAAAAATTTCCAGATCTCCAAAACTTTATTCGGTGTCTCTGAAACTATTGCCAATGTGGCAACTGCTTTCTTGGAACTTACTATCTTTATGGAACTTAGGGGCTATCAGAAGAGATACTTAAAGACATAATAATATTTATATATATAATAAGATGTACTATAAAAAGAAGTAAACTTCTATCAATGGAAAGAGGAAAGAGCAACTGGACCTATCTTAGGGAATTATGATGAAGGATTCCCTCTGAAATCTCCTGACTATACTGAACTCCTCTGGGGCCTCCAAGCAGTACATGGGGCCTCCTAGGCAGTATTAACACAGCTAATGACTTTCATTCCTTTCTCCCTTTCTTTTATCCTCTAGGATATAACTTGACGATGTCCACAAATAAACGCTCTTATTTTTCTGTCCTAACAATGAACAAAGGGAAAAGTGAGTAAAAAAGAGATCCTGAATAAAGAAAATTCACTTACAAAATTCTCTGTCCAGAGTTTACAGGCTCAGAAGCCTAGATTTATTCAAATAAATTTTTCTAAACCCCAAAGCAAAGATCTCAATCTTTTCTACTATGATAGTGCTTTAGAGAATAATCTCAATTGAATACAAATGTATATCCACAATTACTACTTATAAGAAAAGCAATTAAGTAAAAAATTTAAATATATGCAAAAAACAATCTTATTAGTTTCTTTTCCCCAGGAAATCAAGGGCAAGATCCTCAACTACTTTATATTATAATATGTTAATAGATCTAACAGTAACAATCAATTTAGTGTGTGAAATCCACTCTTCCATAATATTTTGACTATAGTGATATTTCACAAGCTGTCAGCATGGATAGAAAATTTCCATAATTTTAGAAAACTAGGTCAACATCATATAGACACACTCTACATAATCCAGCCTATTCTGTCAATATCTTAACTCTAGCAGGAATGTGGATTCCATAATACTGTGAAATCAAACAAGAATTTCTGAAATAGAAGCAATTGGAAAATGTCCTATACTTCCAAGTCAAATTCATATGTGGAAAATCTGTGTGTAGTACAATAGATTTAAATAAGGAATGCTGAAGATGAAATAAACAAGGATTTGGGTATGACAGTCATTTTAGTTGATTACATCATAGCCTGAATTTAGAAAATCTATGATGTTACTATGGAAACTGTTTTTGCTTAAATGTAGTTATAGATATTCTTTAAGTACAAATTAAATTAATTGAAGGCAGGAGTAAAATGTCAGAACCATTTAGAAGCTTAAAGAACAATCTACTTACCTAGAAGAATTAACAAGAGTGATGGAAAAGGGAAGACTATGAACACATCTCCTAAAATGAATACATACAGAATATTTTTAAAGCAAGCTCTACACATTTTGAAATCCACTTAGAATAATGTAAATTCCAAATACTATCCAATTCCAACTTCAACATGATGTTTACAATCTAGTGGGACTAAAACTATAAATTCTCTGATGCCTACTTTAGTTTTTAAAACTCAAGTGGAAGAATTAATCTTCCTAGGGATTACCTTGGATATTGTAGACACTTACAAAGTTGCCTAAATTAATGAATTAGCCTAGAATCACACAATGCTACAGTGACGATGCTGCGACTGATTAAGGCCCAGTAAATAGTGCCCTATTTCCCATTTTTTCTGAACTAGCTAAAAGTAAGAAAGATAGAAGGAAATGGAAGATGCAATGGGCTGAATGTTTGTATTCCTGTAATAGTCATATGTTCAAGCTCTAATCCCCAATGTAGTGGTATTTGGAGGTGGGCCTTTGGGAGACAATTAGATTTAGATGAGGCCATGAGGAGGGGATATGGTATGGACCTAACAGAAGCAGAAGATATTAAGATGTGGCAAGAATACACAGAAGAACTGTACAAAAAAGATCTTCACAACCCAGATAATCACAATGGTGTGATCACTCACCTAGAGCCAGACATCCTGGAGTGCAAAATCAAGTGGGCCTTAGGAAGCATCACTACGAACAAAGCTAGTGGAGGCGATGGAATTCCAGTTGAGCTATTTCACATCCTAAAAGATAATGCTGTGAAAATGCTGCACTCAATATGTCAATAAATTTGGAAAACTCAGCTGTGGCCACAAGACTGGAAAAGATCAGTTTTCATTAAAATCCCGAAGAAAGGCAACGCCAAGCAATGTCCAAACAACTGCACAATTGCACTCATCTCACACGCTGGCAAAGTAATGCTCAAAATTCTCCAAGCCAGGCTTCAACAGTACATGAACCAGGAACTTCCAGATGTTCATCTGGAAGCAATTGGATTTAGACAAGGAAGAGAAACCAGAGATCAAATTGCCAAATCCATTGAATCATGGAAAAAGCAAGAGAATTCCAGAAAAAAAAATCTGCTTCTGCTTTATTGACTATGCCAAAGGCTTTGACTGTGTGGATCACAGCAAACTCTGGAAAATTCTTCAAGAGATAGGAATACAGGACCACCTGATCTGCCTACTGAGAAATCTGTATGCAGGTCAAGAAACAACACTTAAAACTGGACGTGGAACAACAGACTGGTTCCAAATCAGGAAAGGAGTACATCAAGGCTATATATTGTCACCCTGCATATTTAACTTTTATGCAGAGTACATCATGAGAAATGCTGGACTGGATGAAGCACAAGCTGGAATAAAGACTGCTGGGAGAAATATCAATAACCTCAGATATGCAGATGACACCACCCTTATGGCAGAAGGTGAAGAAGAACTAAAGAACCTCTTGATGAAAGTGAAAGAGGAGAGTGAAAAAGTTGGCTTAAAACTCAACATTCAGAAAACTAAGATCATGGCATCTGATCCCATCACTTCATGGTAAATAGATGAAGAAAGAGTGGAAACAGTGACAGACTTTATTTTTCAGGGCTCCAAAATCACTGCAGATGCTGACTGCAGCCATGAAATTAAAAGACGTTTGCTCCTTGGAAGAAAAGTTATGACCAACCTAGACAGCGTATTAAAAAGCAGAGACATTACTTTGACAACAAAGGTCTATCTAGCCAAGGCTATGGTTTTTCCAGTGGTCATGTATGGATGTAAGAGTTGGACTATAAAGAAAGCTGAGCACCGAAGAACTGATGCTTTTGAACTGTGGTGTTGGAGAAGACTCTTGAGAGTCCCTTGGACAGCAAGGAGATCCAACCAGTCCATCCTAAAGGAAATCGGTCCTGAATATTCATAGGAAGGACAGATGCTGAAGCTTAAACTCCAATCCTTCGGCCATCTGATGAGAAGAACTGATTCCCTGGAAAAGACCCTGATGCTGAGAAAGATTGAAGGTGGGAGGAGAAGAGGACAAGAGAGGATGAGATGGTTGAATGGCATAACTGACTCAACGGACATGAGTTTCAGTAAACTCCGGGAGTTAGTGATGGACAGGGAGGCCTGGCCTGCTGCATTCCATGGAGTTGCAAATTCAGACATGACTGAGCAACTGAACTGAACTGAGGCCATGAAGGTTGGGCCTCCATAATATGATTAGTGCCTTTATTAAAAGAGGAAAAGATCAGAGCCCTCTTTCTTTCTCTCTCTCTACCATGCAACAATACAGCAAAAGGCAGTCAACTACAAAACAGGAAGAGAACTCTTGCTAATCACCAAATATGCTGAAACCTTGACCTTAGTCTTCCTAGCCTCAAGAACTCTGAGAAATAAACATCTCTTGTTTACAAGACCCAGTCTATAATAGGAGCCAGAACAGACTAAGACTAAGACAGAAGACTTAATACAAATATCTCCTTTAATATTGAACAATCTAATAAGAGAGAATGGAGCTATTGCACACAGGTTTCTTATACATGAGCTCAGATTTTAGCACTCACTATGCCAAAGCCTTTGACTGTGTGGATCACAATAAACTGGAAAATTCTGAAAGAGATAGGAATACCAGACCACCTGATCTCCCTCTTGAGAAACCTATATGCAGGTCAGGAAGCAACAGTTAGAACTGGACATGGGACAACAGACTGGTTCCAAATAGGAAAAGGAGTCCATCAAGGCTGTATATTACCAAGAGCTTATTTAACTTATATGCAGAGTACATCATGAGAAGCACAAGCTGGAATCAAGATTGCCAGGAGAAATATCAATAACCTCAGATATGAAGATGACACCACCCTTATGGCAGAAAGTGAAGAGGAACTCAAAAGCCTCTTGATGAAAGTGAAAGAGGAGAGTGAAAAAGTTGGCTTAAAGCTCAACATTCAGAAAACGAAGATCATGGCATCTGGTCCCATCACATCATGGGAAATAGATGAGGAAACAGTGTCAGACTTTATTTTGGGGGGCTCCAAAATCACTGCAGATGGTGATTGCAGCTATGAAATTAAAAGACGCTTACTCCTTGGAAGAAAAGTTATGACCAACCTAGCTAGCATATTCAAAAGCAGAGACATTACTTTGCCAACAAAAGTCCCTCTAGTCAAGGCTATGGTTTTTCTTGTGGTCATGTATGGATGTGAGAGTTGGACTGTGAAGAAGGCTGAGTGCTGAAGAATTGATGCTTTTGAACTGTGGTGTTGGAGATGACTCTTGAGAGTCCCTTGGACTGCAAGGAGATCCAACTAGTCCATTCTGAAGGACATCAGTCCTGGGCGTTCATTGGAAGGACTGATGCTAAAGCTGAAACTCCAGTACTTTGGCCACCTCATGCGAAGAGTTGACTCATTGGAAAAGACTCTGATGATGGCAGGGATTGAGGGCAGGATGAGAAGGGGACGACAGAGGATGAGATGGCTGGATGGCATCACCATATTGAGGGACATGAGTTTGAGTGAACTCAGGGAGTTGGTGATGGACAGGGAGGCCTGGTGTGCTGCAATTCATGGGGTCGCAGAGAGTGGGACACAACTGAGTGACTGAACTGAACTGACTGATGCACAGACAATGTTAGAACACCACAGACCTTCCCATGTGGGAGTCTGCCTTTCTAAACCTAACACACAGAGACGTATACTTTCTGTTAATGGGTTTGGACCTAAAGAAAAAGATTAAAAAAATGTAACTGAGCTAGGATACTAAGCATGTTCTTCCAAAATTAAGTTACCCAATACATCCAACTCGCCCAGAAAGAAGGATGTGAGGGTGAGGAGACACGTCACAACCAGGAGACACGTCACAACCATTGTATGAAAAGGAATCATCAGGCTTGTGAAAAAAAGTGTTCTGTGCATACCAATTACGGGAATACTTGTGTTATCTGATAATCAATTAATCATGGGGTAGGATCAGTATCAGTTCAGTTCAGTTCAGTTGCTCAGTCGTGTCCGACTCTTTGCGACCCCATGAATAGCAGCACGCCAGGCCTCCCTGTCCATCACCAACTCCCAGAGTGCACTCACACTCGCGTCCATCGAGTCAGTGATGCATCCAGCCATCTCATCCTCGGTCGTCCCCTTCTCCTCCTGCCCCCAATCCCTCCCAGCATCAGAGTCTTTTCCAATGAGTCAACTCTTCGCATGAGGTGGCCAAAGTACTGGAGTTTCAGCTTTAGCATCATTCCCTCCAAAGAAATCCCAGGGTTGATCTCCTTGCAGTCCAAGGGACTCTCAAGAGTCTTCTCCAACACCACAGTTCAAAAGCATCAATTCTTCGGCTCTCAGCCTTCTTCACAGTCCAACTCTCACATCCATACATGACTACTGGAAAAACCATAGCCTTGACGAGATGGACCTTAGTCGGCAAAGTAATGTCTCTGCTTTTCAATATGCTATCTAGGTTGCTCATAACTTTTCTTCCAAGGAGTAAGAGTCTTTTAATTTCATGGCTGCAATCACCATCTGCAGTGATTTTGGAGCCCCAAAAAATAAAGTCTGACACTGTTTCCACTGTTTCACCGTCTATTTCCCATGAAGTGATGGGATCAGATGCCATGATCTTTGTTTTCTAAATGTACTTATCAAATAGGTTAATCCAGGGCATTTCTAGTCACTCATTCATTTAAAAAGTATTCATTGATAGCTACTTGGTCTGGACAATCTTGCAGATCTTGGGGTTATGAGGAAGGTATATACAGTATCCTCCTTGGGAGGTTTGTAACTTACAAAGCAGACGTGAATTGAGCTAGCAATTACAATTCAGAGTGACATTAGCATAGAGGAAGTACAGTGTGCTCTGGATGCTCACAGATGGGACTTTAACCTTGTGAAGCTGAAGAATTCTACCTGAAGGGCTCAACTTTGAAGCAGAAAGCAAAAGCATTTGGTAAGAATTAGCTTGACAAAGGAATTGAGAAAGTTTCTCAGGCAAACAGACATTAAATTCGTAGGCCTAGAGTAAAGTGTGAGAAGGTGGTGTAGTCAACAAATCAAAAGAAATTCAGGAAGGCAAGGGTGTAGTGTGAATATGAGGGAAGAGATAGATTATGCTAGAGAAGCAAGAGGAAAGAGACATGCCCAGGCCCACATTTTAGGAAAATCTCTTTGGCTCTAGAGAGGAGAAATAGCTAAAAAATAAAGTTATGGACACTGAATAAAAATAATTGCAATATTTTAAGAAGAAAAAGTGGTGGTTTGAATGAGGGAACTAGACACAAAAATGGATAGAAATAAATGTACTTTAAAAATATATGGTAGGTAGAATAGCCAAGATTTGCTGACCTTGAGAAGATATCCAATATGTGGCTAAAAGAAAGGGAGATTAATGTATTCTGCCTCAGATAGCAAAGTAGATGTTTGTGTCATTCAGTGAAACAGAAACTCACCTGAAAGTGTTTGGAAATGGGACTGCAAAATGACAAATACATTTTGGTGGATTTTAGATTCAGTTTTTTAGAATATCTAAGTAGAAATGCCCAGTAAGCACTTGCGTATATGGGTCTGGAGTTCAGGAAAATAAGTTAATTGAGTAATCATAGGGTAGATCACTCTACTCTTATTAAATAGCTTAAATCAGGGCATTTCTAGTCACTCATTCATTTATAAGTATTCATTGATAGCTATTTGATCGGACATTCTTGCAGATCTTGCTTTTATGAGGAAGGTAGTCACAGTATCCACACTTTTGAGGTTTGGAAATTGGAAATAGAAGGTAGGAACCAATGGCATATAAGTGGTGCCTGCAGCTATAACCATTTCACTAAGTGGATTGAATTTGGTAGTGTATGATCAACAAACAGCATTATTATTTAACCACCATTTCCTTCAAACCTATTCTGTAAGATTTCCCTTCTTTAGTTTTTAAATTTGTTTTTATTGAAGGATAATTGCTTTACACAATTTTGTTGTTTTCTGTCAAACCTTAACATGAATAAGCCATAGGTATACATATATCCCCTCCCTTTTGAACCTCCCTCCCTTCTTCCTCCTCATCTCACTCCTCTAGGTTGATGCAGAGCCTCTGGTTGAGTTTCCTGAGCCATACAGCAGATTCCCATTGGCTATCTATTTTACACATGGGAATGTAAGTTCCCACGTTACCCTTTCCATACTTCTCACCCTCTCCTCCCCTCTCTCCATGTCCATAAGTCTATTCTCTATGTCTGTTTCTCCATTGCTGTCCTGTAAGTAAATTCTTCAGGACCATTTTTCTAGATTCTGTATATATACATTGCTGCTAAGTTGCTTCAGTCATGTCTGACTCTGTGCAACCCCATAGACGGCAGCCCACCAGGCTCTCCTGTCCCTGGGATTCTCCAGGCAAGAACACTGGAGTAGGCTGCCATTTCCTTCTCCAATGCATGAAAGTGTAAAGTGAAAGTGAAGTCACTCAGTCGTGTCCGACTCTTAGTGATCCCATGGACTGCAGCCTACCAGGCCCCTCTGTCCATGGCATGCGTTAGAATACAATATTTATCTTTCTCTTTCTGACTTACTTCACTCTGTATAAGAGGTTCTAGGTTCATCCACCTCATTAGAACTGACTCAAAGGCATTCCTTTTTATGGCTGAGTAATATCCCATTGTGTATATTTACCACAACTTCTTTATCCATTCACCTGTCGATGGACATCTAGCTTCCATGTGCTAGCTATTGTAAAGAGTGCTGCAGTGAACAGTGGGATACATGTGTCATTTTCAATTTTGGTTTCCTCAGGGTTTATGCCTAGGAGTGGGATTGCTGGGTCATATGGTGATTTTATTCCTGGTTTTTTAAGGAATCTCCATATCATCTTCCATAGTTGCTGGATCAATCTACATTCCCGCCAACAGTGCAAGAGTGTTCCCTTTTCTCCACACCCTCTGCAGCACTTACTGTTTGTAGAACTTTTGATGATGACCATTCTGACCGGTGTGAAGTGATATCTCATGGTTATTTTGATTTGCATTTCTCTAATAATGAGTGAAGTTGTGCATATTTTCATATGTTTGTTAGCCATCTGTATGTCTTCTTTGGAGAACGTCTGTTTAGGTCTTTTTCCCACGTTTTAATTGGGTTGTTTGTTTTTCTGGTATTGAGTTGTATGAGCTGCTTGTATATTTTGGAAATTAATCCCTTGTCAGTTGTTTCATTTGCTATTATTTTCTCTCATTCTGAAGGTTGTCCCTTCACCTTGCTTAGTGTTTCCTTTCCTGTGCAAAAGCTTTTAAGTTTAATCAACTTGTTTGCTTCTGTTATGACCAACCTAGATAGCATATTAAAAAGCAGAGACATTACTTTGCCAACAAAAGTCCATCTAGTCAAGGCTATGGTTTTTCCAGTGGTCACGTTTGTATGTGAGAGTTGGACTATAAAGAAAGCTGAGCACCAAAGAATTGATGCTTTTGAACTGTGGTGTTGGAGAAGACCCTTGAGAGTCCCTTGGATTACAAGAAGATCCAACCAGTCCATCCTAAAGGAGATCAGTCCTGGGTCTTCATTGGAAGGAGTGATGTTGAGGCTGAAACTCCAATACTTTGGCCACCTCATGAGAAGAGCGACTCATTGGAAAAAACCCTGATGCTGGGAAGGATTGAGGGTGGGAGGAGAAGGGGACAACAGAGGATGAGATGGCTGGATGGCATCACTGACTCGATGGGCATGAGTTTGGGTAAACTCCGGGAGTTGGTAATGTACAGGGAAGCCTGGCATGCTGCGATTCATGGGGTCGCAAAGAGTCAGACACGACTGAGCGACTGAATGAACTGAACTGAGGAGGTGGGTCATAAAGGATCTTGCTTTGATTTATGTCTTTGAGTGTTCTGCCTATGTTTTCCTCTAAGAGTTTTAGGGTTTCTGGTCTTACATTTAGGTCTTTTAATCTTTTTTGAGTTTATCTTTGTGTATGGTGTTAGGAAGTGTTCTAATTTCCTTCTTCTACATGTAGCTGTCCAGTTTTCTCAGCACCATTTATTGAAGAGGCTGTCTTTGCCCCATTGTATATTCTTAACTCCTTTATCAAAAATAAGGTACCTATAGTTGCATGGGCTTATTTATGGGCTTTCTATCTTGTTCCATTGGTCTATATTTCTGTTTTTGTGCTAGTTCCATACTGTCTTGATGACTGTAGCTTTGTAGTATAACCTGAAGTCAGGAAGGTTGATTCCTCCAGCTCCATTCTTATTCCTCAAGACTGCTTTGGCTATTTGGGGTCTTCTGTGTTTCCATATGAGTTGTGAAATTTTTTGTTCTAGTTCTGGGGAAAATGTCATTGGTAATTTGATAGGGATCACAGAGAATCTGTCAATTATGTTTGGTCGTATAGTCATTTTCACAATATTGATTCTTCCTACCCAGAAACATGGAATATCTCTCCATCTGTTTATTCCTGGATATCTAATTCTTCTTGTTGCAAGGTAAATGGGATTGATTCTTTCATTTCTCTTTCTGATTTTTCATTGTTAGTATATAGAAATGCAACTGTACTTGCATTTCTGTGAACTGAGTTTGTATCCTGCAACTTTGCTAAATTCACTGATTAGCTCTAATAATTTTCTGATAATATCTTTAAGGTTTTCTATGTACAGTATCATTCATCTGCAAACAGTGAGAGCTTTACTTCTTTTCTGATCTGGATTCCTTTTTATTTCTTTTTCTTCTCTGATTGCTATAGCTAGGATTTCCAGAACTATGTTGAGTAATAGTGGCAAAAGTGGGCACCCTTGTCTCATTCCTGATCTTAGGGGGAGTGCTTTCAGTTTTTCACCATTGAGAATGATCTTTGCTGTAGGCTTATCATATATGGCCTTTACTATGTTGAGGTAGGTTCCTTCTATGCCCATGAAGTGAAGTTGCTCAGTCATGTCCAATTCTTTGTGACGCCATGGACTGTAACCTACCAGGCTCCTCTGTCCATAGGATTTTCCAGGCAAGAATACTGGAGTGGGTTGCTATTTCCTTCTCCAGGGGATCTTCCCAACCCAGGAATTGAACCCAGGTCTCACACATTGTAGGCAGACGCTTTACCATCTCAGCCACCAGGGAAGTCCTGTCCATAGTATATAAGGTATTAAACTTAAAACATCCAAAGCACCTCTGGATTTTACTGTGTATATGGATAAATAAGTGCAACATCTATGTAGGTTGACTGTTTTGAATCTAATACTATATTTTGGTCTTATTCCCAACCCTTATTTTGGCTTTGATTGACAGGTCAGCAATGTCTGAAAACTACAATGTTAATTTTGTCCATTATATTTTCCAATTTTGACCTGTTTTTTCCAGAGTGCTGCTGTTCACTTTTAGGAAGTTCTATTTTAAACAAATGGGGTCCTATCTCAGCTTTCTACACCCTCCTCCAATCATGGTTGAGTCCATCAAGTGTGGACTCCCAACCCCTCCAAAGGATGCTCTTTCATCTATGACCCAATCCTTCCCCTGCCACACAAACATATACACACAAAATGAACAATGAAATAAACACTGCTTCCAGAAACTAAATTAGAAATAAAAAGAAAATGAGTTACTGAGAAACAAAGCTGAAAAATAAATACATAAAGAAAAGCGCTGAGTGGAAGACCAAAGGAGATCCTAAGAGCCAGAGCTATGGTAAATTATAAAGTTTAAAAGAAGCTATACAGTTGTATTCTGTTTCCTGTTTTTATTATACACAGAAAGAAGGAACTTATTGTTAGTAAAGAGTAGAAAGAGGAGAGACACTGAGTCATGGTAATTACAAAGCTGTAGGAAGGATACTCATGATCAGAAGTTCCTTCAACTGGGAGCCCAGCACTACAGTGTATGCAGAACTAACCTTCTAGATATGTAATGGTGCTAGGATTTCTGTGAGGTCTTGTTTTTCTTGTCTAGAGTCACCATGAATGTTAGTAAGGTTGTGCTCTTATAAGATGATCAAGCCCAGGATGGAAGGCCACAATGACACCCAAGCCATGAGAGTTGTGGTGACCTGGATAAAGGAAACCTATGCAGGATTCATACATCCAGTACAGTTGCTTCTAATCTGCACACTGTGGCCCCACCCTCATCACCCCAAATGAAATGTCAGAATAAACTCCCCCTTTACTAATTTATTTTTTTAAGAAAAAAGCCAGCCTGTGTTACTCTATCTTTACCTCACGTGTGTAAAAAATTGGGCTCTCACAAAGACATATCATTTCACAGTGTTAGAATGGTTATTTTCAAAAGACAAGAAAGAATAATGGTTGAAGGGAATGTGGAGAAAAGGGAACCCTCATGCAATGTTGGTTGGAATGTCAATTAATGCAGCCATTATGGAAAACAGTATGGCAGTCCTCAAAAATTTAAAAATTGAACCACCATCAGTTCACTTTAGTCACTCAGTCATGTCCACCCCTTTGCATCCCCATGGACTGCAGCACACCAGGCTCCCCTGTCCATCACCAACTCTCAGAGCTTACTCAAACTCATGTCCATCGAATCGGTGATGCCATCCAACCATCTCATCCTCTGTTGTCTGCTTCTCCTTCCACCCTCAATCTTTCTCAGCTTCAGGATCTTTCCAAGTGAGTCAGTTCTTTGCATCAGGTGGCCAAAGTACTGAAGTTTCAGCTTCAGTATCAGTCATTCCAATGAATATCCAAGACTCATTTCCTTTAGGATGAACTGGTTGGATCTCCTTGCAGTCCAAGTGAATGTCAGGAGTCTTCTCCAACACCACAGTTCAAAAGCATCAATTCTTCAGTGCTCAGTTTTCTTTATAGTCCAACTCACATCCAAACATGACTACTGGAAAAACCATAGCTTTGACTAGATGGACCTTTACTGGCAAAGTAAGGTCTCTGTTTTTCAATATGCTGTCTAGTTTGGGACTTCCCTGGTAGCTCAGACGGTAAAGCATCTATTTACAATGTGGGAGACCTGGGATCGATTCCTGGGTCAGGAAGATCCCCTGGAGAAGGAAATGGCAGTCCACACAAGCACTACTGCCTGGAAAATCCCATGGACAGAGGAGCCTGGTAGGCTACAGTCCACAGGGTCACAAAGAGTCAGATGCGACTCAGCGACTTCACTTTCACTTTCAGGTTGGCATTAGCTTTTCTTCCAAGGAGTAAGCGTCTTTTAATTTCATGGCTTCAGTCACCATCTGCAGTGATTTTGGAGCCCCCAAAAATAAAGACTGTCACTGTTTCCATTCTTACCGTATCTATTTGCCATGAAGTGATGGGACCAGATGCCATGATCTTCCTTTTCTGAATGTTGAACTTTAAGCCAACATTTTTACTCTCCTCTTTCACTTTCATCAAGACACTCTTTAGTTCTTCTTTGCTTTCTGCCATAAGGGTGGTGTCATCTGCATATCTGAGGTTATTGATATTTCTCCTGGCAGTCTTGATTCCAGCTTATGCTTCATCCAGCCCAGCATTTTGCAAGATGTACTCTGCATATAAGTTAAAAAAGCAGGGTCACAATATACAGCTTGATGTACTCCTTTTCCTATTTGGGACCAGTCTGTTGTTCCATGTCCAATTCTAACTGTTGCTTCCTGACCTGCATACAGATTTCTCAGGAGGCAGCTCAGGTGGTCTGATACTCCCATCTCTTGAAGAATTTTCCACAGTTTGCTGTGATCCACACAGTCAAAGGCTTTGTTGTAGTCTATAAAGCAGAAGCAGATGCTTTTCAAAACTCTTGCTTTTTCTATGATCCAATGGATGTTGGTGATTTGATCTCTGGTTCCTCTGCATTTTCTAAATCTAGCTTGAACATCTGAAAGTTTATGGTTCACATATTGTTGAAGCCTGGCTTGGAGAATTTTGAGCATTACTTTGCTAGTGTGTGAGATGGGTGCAATTGTGTAATAGTTTGAACATTCTTGGGCATTGCTTTTCTTTGGGGTTAGAATGAAAACTGACTTTTTCCAGTCCTGTGGCCACTGCTGAGTTTTTCAAATTTGCTGGCATATTGAGTGCGGCATTTTCATAGCATCATTTTCTAGATTTGAAATAGCTCAACTGGAATTCCATTGTCTCCACTAGCCTTGTTCATAGTGATGCTTCCTAAGGCCCACTTGACTTCACATTCCAGGATGTCTGGCTCTAAGTGAGTGAACATCATCATAGTTATATGGGTCATGAAAACCTTTTTTGTATCAGTCTTCCATGTATTCTTTCCACCTCTTCTTTATATCTTCTGCTTCTGTTCAGTCCATACATTTTCTGTCTTTATTGTGCCCATCTTTGCATGAAGTGTTCCCTTGGAATGTCTGATTTTCTTGAAGGGATCTCTAGTCTTTCACATTGTGTGGTTTTCCTCTATTTTTTGCACTAATCACTTAGAAAGGCTTTCTTATCTCTCCTAGCTATTCTTTGGAACTCGGCATTCATATGGGTATATCTTTCCTCTTATCCATTGCATTTAGCTTCTCTTCTTTTCTCAGCTATAGGTAAGGCCTTCTCAGACTACCATTTTGCCTTTTTGCATTTATTTTTCTTGGGGATGGTCTTGATCACTGCCTCCTGTACAATGTCACAAACCTCCATCCATAGTTCTTCAGGCACTCTGTCTATCAGATCTAATTCCTTGAATCTATTTGTCACTTCCACTGTATACTCATAAGGAATTTGATATAGATCATACCTGAATGGTCTAGTGGTTTTCTGTACTTTCTTCAATTTAAGTCTGAACATGGCAATAAGGAGTTCATGATCTAAGCCACAGTCAGCCCCTGATCTTGTTTTTGCTGACCTTATAGAGCTTCTCCATCTTTGGCTGTAAACAATATAATCAAGCTGATTTTGGTGTTGGCCATCTGGTGATGTCCATGTGTACAGTCTTCTCTTGTGTTGTTGGAAGAGAGTGTTTGCTATGACCAGTGCATTTTTTTGACAAAATTCTGTGAATCTTTCACCTGCTTCATTCTGTACTCCAAGGCCAAATTTGCCCGTTACTCCGGGTATTTCTTGACCTCCTACTTTTGCATTTCAGTCCCCTATAATGAAAAGGACTTCTTTTGGGGGTGTTAATTCTAGGAGGTCTTGTAGGTCTTCATAGAACTGTTCAGCTTCTTTAGCATTATTGGTCAGGGCATATACTTGCATCACTGTGATATTGAATGGTTTGCCTTGGAAATGAACAGAGATCATTCTGTCATTTTTGAGATTGCATCCAAGTATTGCATTTTGGATTCTTTTGTTGACTATGATGGCTACTCCATTTCTTCTAAGGGATTCTTGCCCACAGTAGTAGATATAATGGTCATCTGAGTTAAGTTCACCCATTCCAGTCCATTTTAGTTCACTGATTCCTAAAATGTTAATATTCACTATTCCCATCTCTTGTTTGACCACTTTCAATTTGGCTTGATTCATGGACCTAACATTACAGTCAGAGAAGGCAATGGCACCCCACTCCAGTACTCTTGCCTGGAAAATCCCATGGATGGAGGAGCCTAGTAGGCTGCAGTCCATGGGATTGCGAAGAGTCAAACATGACTGAGCGACTTCACTTTCACTTTTCACTTTCATGCACTGGAGAAGGAAATGGCAACCCACTCCAGTGTTCTCGCAATCCCAGGGATGGGGGAGCCTGGTGAGCTGCTGTTTATGGGGTTACACAGGGTCGGACACGACTGAGGCAACTTACCAGTAGCAGCAGCAACATTACAGTTTCCTATGCAATATTGTTCTTTACAGCATCAGACTTTACTTCCATCACCAGTCACATCCACAACTGGGTGTTGTTTTTGCTTTGGCACTGTCTCTTCATTCTTTCTGGAGTAAGGGTATATGAGATGGCAGAGTAGAAGGATGAGCGTTCATCTCCTTGGAGAACACCACAACCCATTGCCGAACAACCATCAATAGGAAAATGTTGGATCCCACCAGAAAAAGATACCCCACATCTAAGGGCAAAGGAGAAGCCCCAGCAAGATGGTAGCAGGGGTGAAATTACATTTAGAATCAAACCCCATACCCTCCAGAGACCCTCAGAGGGCTCAAATAAATCTTGTGCATACCAGGACCCAGACACCCCACAGAGGTTGAGCCAGAACCGTGTTTGCATGTCTCCCGAAGAGGTATGGATCAGCAGTGGCCTGCCGCAGGTGCAGGTGCTCTGGGTGCAGCAGACCTGGATATAACATAAGCCCTCCTGGAGGAGTTGCCGTTAAGCCCACCATAGAGCTACCAGAACTTACACAGCACTGGGGAAACAGACTCTTGGAGGGCACAAACAAAATCTTGTGTGCACTAGGACTCAGGAGAAAGGAGCAGTCACCCCACAAGATATTGACCCAGACTTTCCTGTGAGTGTCCAGGAGTCTCTGGCAGAGGTGTGGGTCAGCAGTGGCCTGCTGCAGGATTGGGAGTACTGAGTGGGGCAGTGCATGCATGGAACCTTTTGAAGGAGGCTACCATTATCTTCATTACTTCCACCATAATTTGGCCTCAGGTCAAACAACAGAGAAGGAACACAGCCTGGCCTATCAACAGAAAATTGGATTAAAGATTTACGGATCATGGCACCACCCATCAGAACAAGACCCAGTTTCCCCCACATTCACTCTCTCCCAACAGGAAATTTCCATAAGGCTCTTATCCTTATCCATCAGAGGGGAGACAGAATGAAAACCACAGTCACAGAAAACTAACCAAACTGATCACATGGACCACAGCCTTGTCTAACTCAGTGAAACTATGAGCCATGTTGTGTAAGGCCACCCAAGATGAACAGGTCATGGTGGAGAGTTCTGACAACGTGTGGTCCTCTGGAGAAGGGAATGGCAAGCCACATCAGTATTCTTGCCTTAAGAGCCCCATGAACAGTATGAAAAGGCAAAAAGATAGGACACTGAAAGATAAACTTCCCAGGTTGGTAGGTGCCCAAAATACTACTGGAACTACCATATGATCCAGCAATTCCAGGTCTAATTTTATTTGAAGAAATCAAAACACTAATTCAAAATGTTATACTCACTCCCATGTTCACTGCACCATTATTTATAATAGCCAAGACATGGAAACAACCCAAGAGTCCATCAATGGATGAACGCATGTGCGGTAGTAGCTCAGTCATGTCTAACTCTTTGTGACCCTATGGACTGCAGCCCACCAAGCTCTGCTGTCCATGGAATTCTCCAGGCAAGAATACTGGAGTGGGTTGCCATTTCTTTTCCAGGGGGATCTTCCCAACCCAGTGATCAAACCCAGGTCTCCTGTATTGCAGGTAGATGCTTTACTCTCTGAGACACCAGGGAACACCAATGGATGAATAGATAAAGAAACTGTGAGATATATACATACACACACACTCACACACACACATATATATACACACATATGAATACCACTTTGTATAAAAAAGAATGAAATATTGCCATTTGTAACACATGAATCACCGCTGATGGCTTTATACTAAGTGAATGAAGTCAGACAGTAAAAGACAAATGCTACATGATCACATTTATCTGTGGAATCTTTAAAAAACAAATCAAACTTATAGATACAGAGAACAGGTGGTTGCCTGAGGCCAGAGGTGGGCGTACGAAGTGGGTGAAATGGGAGAAGAGAGTCAAAAGGTACAAACTTCCAGTTATAAAACATATCGTTGGGAAGTACTGTATAGCATGGTGGCTATAGTTAAAAATACTGTATTGTATATTTGAAACTTGCTAAGAGAATAGATCTTGAAAGTTTTCACCTCAGGAAAAAGAAAATGCATTAACTGTATGATGATGGATGTTAACTAGACATTGTGGTCATTTTACAATATATACATATATTAAGTCATTATGTCGTACAGCTAATATAATGAAACTAGCAGAATGCTATATGTCAGCTATATTCCAATAAAAAACGGAATGGAGGGAATGGAAAAAATGAGATCTCTAGTAGTTTGTCTCTAAGATTCCTTCAAGTGTTTTTATCTGTACTTTTCTTTTAATTTAATGTGATTTTTTTTTTTCAGAATTTAGAGCTTGTGATTTCATTCTGTTTTCATATTGATAACTTAATCCTGTGTGGATCTGCTCACTGCAGGAAGCATTAGATTCCTAGATTCATATTTTAAATTTACTTCAATTGCATTATATATATATATATATATATATATATATATATATATATATATATATATAAATTAGACCAAGGTTTGTCATTCTCTGAAGTATAAATAGTACAATGGCAAAGTAGCTCTTTCCTTAATTTGCATGTAATTTAAGCAGAAGACTAAAAAAAATTGCAATAAACTGGAGGTTATGCCATAAATAAGCACACAGTGTAGTAGAAGCACTGAGACTTGGCGTCAAGCTCAAATTTGGGGATTACAGATAAGGAAAGGCTTCTGGAGAAGATAACACCTAAGTTGAGTTTTAAAGAAGAGAACCAGTAAAGGGAAATGTCAGAAAGGTATTGTAGTCAAGAGAACAGATACAGAAAAGAATCGATTATCGAGAGCAGAGCTTTACAACAATGCTGATTAAGAGTTAACGAAAATTATAGTCCACTGTGCTGTGCTGTGCTTAGTCACTCAGTCATGTCTGGCTCTTTGTGGCCCCATGGACTGCAGCCCTCCAGGCTCCTCTGTCCATGGGGAATCTCCAGGCAAGAGTACTGGAGTGGGTTGCCATGCCCTCCTCCAGGGATCTTCCCAACCTGGGGATCAAACCCAGGTCTCCTTCATTGCAGGTGAATTCTTTACCATGGATTCTTTACTAGCTGAGCCACAAGGGAAGCCCTCTGAGCAACCAGCGAAGCCTTATAGTCCACTTGGGTGGAGTCTAAAACCTATAACCTTCTGAAAACAACAATTTCCACTCCCTAGTGAAAAAGTCAGAGAAGGCAATGGCACCGCACTCCAGTACTCTTGCCTGGAAAATCCCATGGACGGAGGGGCCTGGTAGGCTGCAGTCCATGGGGTCGCTAACAGTCAGGCATGGCTAAGCAACTTCACTTTCACTTTTCACTTTCATGCATTGGAGAAGGGAATGGCAACCCACCTCAGTGTTCTTGCCTGGAGAATCCCAGGGACAGAGGAGCCTACTGGGCTGCCATCTATGGGGTCGCACAGAGTTGGACACGACTGAAGCGACCCAGCAGCAGCAGCAGCAGTGAAAAGGTATTTTTAGAAAATAAAGGCATTTGAGATAACTGAATTTCAGTAAACTTTTGATATTAATATGCATGAATTATTCTCAAGATAAAAATATTGATATATATGTAATATGTTTATACAGTAACCTACACATTTTATATTAACCCTTGATTGATTGATTGAAGTTGCTCAGTCGTGTCCAACTCTTTGCAGCTCCAAGGATGATAGCCTGCCAGATTCCTCCGTCCATGAGATTTTTCCAGGCAAAAATCCTGGAGTGGTTTGCTTCTCCAGGGGATCTTCCCAACCCAGGGATCAAACCCGGATCTCCCACACTGCAGACAGACTATATTAACCCTATAAATCATTATATCAATATTAACTTTAGCAATATAATGTCCTTTAAATTTTCTTTACTTTCCTTTTTTGTTATAGATTATATATGTACATCATAAAAAAGAATATTCTATGAAATTTGTTTCACCCACTGTCTCTCAAAATCTCTACAAATACTGACAGTTTCTTTGTATCCTTCCAAAGCTAGTACGTCTATCACAAACACAAAATTGGTAAACTTTAAGAATATTAAAAAAAGTTAAAAAGTATTTAAGAATATATCTTAAATTTAAGAATATATCTTAGAGAGTTCTCCAGACTACTTCAATATTTTTCTCTTTTAATGTTTTTAACTTTTTATTTTGAACTAATTTTAGGCTTACAGAAAGGTTGCAAAAAACATGAATTTCCTTATATCACTCACTATGTTTTCTAAAATGTTAACATCTAATATAAGTATGGCATAATTATCAAAAACAGGATATAAGCACTGTTGTAATATTATCACTTAAGCCAAGATTTTATTCTAATTTCAACAAATTTTTGGCTAATGACTTTTCCTTCTTACATGATCCAATCCAGGATCCCATGATATATTTAGTCATTATTTCCTCTTGATCTACCAGTCTGTAAGAGTTCCTCAGTCTTTCCTTGTCTTTCATGAACTTGCTACTTCAGCAGTACTAATAAGTTATTTTGTAGAATTTCCTTCAATATGGTTTTGTCTAATGTTGCTTCCTAATTAGAATGAGATTGTACATTTCTATATATATGCCACAGAAATGATGCATCAGAAATTATTTATTCCAGGACCAGGACAGGAAAAATACAAGGTAAACCTGTACTATCTGGTGATGTAGGAAGGTAATAAAATGCTCTAAAAGGTGAGAGTTTTCTGAAAGGACACAAGAGCCAACAGGATTAACAATCTAACGTCCAATGGCCCTAATGACCAAAAGATCAAAGAGCAACAAAATGAAAAAACAATGGTATTGGATTATAACCTATAGAATAAATTAAATATTCATAAGTATGTAGTGATATAAATCAATAACTGAGTGAATAAATAAATAGGGAGAGGAATAGCTCTTAAAATACAAATTCCACTTAGTGAATCCGGAGAAACAGAGAATCAACATTAGGCAAACGCTATAGTAATAATTATTACTGATAAGATCCACCAACACATCCAAAAATTAGTGGGCAGAAGTATGAGAAATGAATTGCCTAGTCTCAAACTATCTCCCCTATTAACTATAAATATATATATATATATATTAACTTTGCAGTGGAGAAATTTGATACATACTAACTTAACCATATGATCATGGTACCCATTATTTGTCATATGATATATGAGCTATTTGGTGTGATGCATGGAGAAGGATAAAGATCATAATTTAATTTTTAATAAATAAGTTTTAAAATATATATTTATGGGATTTAAATTTTTAATATTAAAATTTTTAATGTAAAACAATAAAATCTACACTTATAGTAATAGTCTATTTTATGATTTTCAACATGTGTAAGCATGTATTAAATTTCCAGAAATGAAATTGCTAGATCAAAATATATAAGTAATCTGTTATGTTAACATCTATAACTATATTACCCTCCATGCTGCTTATGCCAGTTTATGCTCTATCAAATATTTGTACTACAGTCTAAACAATAGAATGTGCTACTAAACATTCTAGTATATTTAAACATCTACAAATGTTATGGGTAATACATAGTATTTTAGTTTGGTTTTAAGCTTCTCTTTATGTATGTTCTTGGGTTATTTGTACTTTCCTACCTATGAATCATGGAGAAGGAAATGGCAACCCACTACAGTACTCTTGCCTGGAGAAGCACATGGACAAAGGAGCCTGGCAGGCTACAGTCCACGGTGTCACAACAGTCAGACACGACTTGGTGATGAAACCACCATCACGACCTATGAATCATATTTTCATATCCATTATTCTTTTCTTAGTGGAGTAATCAGTCTTTCTTATTTTTATTAATTTCTAGGAGCTCTTTTCCTCCATTTCTTTGCATTGATCACTGAAGAAGGCTCTCTTATCTCTTCTTGCTTTTCTTTGGAACTCTGCATTCAGATGCTTATATCTTTCCTTTTCTCCTTTGTTTTTCACCTCTCTTCTTTTCACAACTATTTGTAAGGCCTCCCCAGACAGCCATTTTGCTTTTTTGCATTTCTTTTCCATGGGGATGGTCTTGATCCCTGTCTCCTGTACAATGTCACGAACCTCATTCCATAGTTCATCAGGCGCTCTATCTATCATATCTAGGCCCTTAAATCTATTTCTCACTTCCACTGTATAATCATAAGGGATTTGATTGAGGTCATACCTGAATGGTCTAGCGGTTTTCCCTACTTTATTCAATTTGAGTCTGAATTTGGTAATAAGGTGTTCATGATCTGAGCCACAGTCAGCTCCTGGTCTTGTTTTAGTTAACTGTATAGAGCTTTTCCATCTTTGACTGCAAAGAAAATAATCAATCAGAAGAGGAACTAAAAAGCCTCTTGATGAAAGTGAAAGTGGAGAGTGAAAAAGTTGGCTTAAAGCTCAACATTCAGAAAATGAAGATCATGGCATCTGGTCCCCTCACTTCATGGGAAATAGATGGGGAAACAGTGGAAATAATGTCAGACTTTACTTTTGGAGGCTCCAAAATCACTGCAGATGGTGATTGCAGCCATGAAATTAAAAGACACTTACTCCTTGGAAGAAAAGTTATGAGCAACCTAGATAGCATATTCAAAAGCAGAGACATTACTTTGCCGACTAAGGTTCGTCTACTCAAGGCTATGGTTTTTCCTGTGGTCATGTATGGATGTGAGAGTTGGACTGTGAAGAAGGCTGAGCACTGAAGAATTGATGCTTTTGAACTGTGGTGTTGGAGAAGACTCTTGAGAGTCCCTTGGACTGCAAGGAGATCCAACGAGTCCATTCTGAAGGAGATCAGCCCTGGGATTTCTTTGGAAGAAATGATGCTAAAGCTGAAACTCCAGTACTTTGGGCACCTCATGTGAAGAGTTGACTCATTGGAAAAGACTCTGGTGCTGGGAGGGATTGGGGGCAGGAGGAGAAGGGGACGACAAAGGATGAGATGGCTGGATGGCATCACTGACTCGATGGACGTGAGTCTGCGTGAACTCCGGGAGTTGGTGATGGACAGGGAGGCCTGGCATGCTGCGATTCATGGGGTTGCAAAGAGTTGGACACGACTGAGTGACTGAACTGAACTGAACTGAGGAGCTCTTTATGTATTAGGCTAATAAACTTCTCATCTGTAGTATGGCTTGCAAATATTTTAAAAAGCACATATTCTGAGGAGTAAGTTCTATTAGTGTGTTATCATTGTCATTAGCAGTGATTTTCCAACTACTTTTATTCTCATAATTAGAACCAGTGTATGTTACTGTATATTTTAAAAGTGATAAAATATCAAATATTTTAAAGATTAGCAGCTTCCATTTTCTCTACATTATTTCTTCTAATAAATTTAGATTTTAGGCATGATACATAGAAGTTTTGCTCTCTATTGGTCAAAAAAAAAGATATGTAATCAGGACTTCATCAAATGAAGCTTCATAGGATTTTAGACCTAGCATATTATTTTTAAGAGCTAGCATTTTTCTAAATTGAATATGAAACTAGAGATTTTGGCAAAAAATGGTTATTGTCTTTTCCACAATTGTAAAGTCGAGTTTATTTAACTCAACCTCAGGTTATCCTATGATATTCAATATATCAATGAGAAAACACTGATAAACAACAAAAAATTGAATTGTAATTTATTATAGTAATTCTGGTACAATGTCAATTAAATTCTGATCTCCATAACTGTATCTCTAGCCAGTAAAGAATGAGCTGCTCTTTGAACCCAACATATCTACAATGAGGGCTCCTGTGCCAAGCATGGATTGTCATTGCCTCTCCCTTCAGTTTTCCCTTTATTGATAAATGTGATAAATATACATAGAGAAAGAAAAGAGAAGGGCAGGAGAGAAGAGATGGGGGGATAAAATTTTATATGACTATCTAAAGCTGTGGTTTCCAATCATTTTTGATTACATACCCACATTAGCAAAAAGTTTTCAGCTTGTATCTCCAATATAAAGTTTATAAAATTATGTATTAAACACATTTTATAGAATGTTAATACAATAGACTCCCTTTCTTCAGCTCCTGATGAATAATGAGAAGTTCTGATGTTCTCTCATTTCTAATGAATCCTCTTCCATATCCTCTAGAGGATAAACATCATACATGGAAAGAGCTGTAATAGAGAACAACAGGTCCTTTCACAAAATCCAGTCTGTAACAGCAGAAACATACAATCTATTTGGAACTCATGAACAGAACAAGAAAATAGCATATAATCAAAAGCGAGAGATCAATTTTTTTCTTTAAGACTGACAGAATTAAAGAGGTTTAAAGATGCTCAAGGTGTTTAGCAAAGTGTTCACAGGTAAGATGAGTTTCAAACTAAGCTTTGAATGAGAATAGATAGAATAAAGGCAAGAGATAAACTAAGCAGATTTTACTGAATTGAAAGTTTCTGAATATGTTTTTGTACTATACACACTAGAGTGACAAGGGTTAAGGAGAGAAATGGGAACAAGGTGGCATACACATGAGGCTAGCCTGATGGTATGAAAGTATAAGTGGCCAACCTCCCTCTATGTCTACAACACCTGCATATGGTGCTAAGTACTGGCACAAATGAAATTAAAAGATGCTTACTCCTTGGAAGAAAAGTTATGACCAACCTAGATAGCATGTTGAAAAGCAGAGACGTTACTTTGCCAACAAAGGTCCAGCTAGTCAAGGCTATGGTTTTTCCAGTGGTCATGTATGGATGTGAGAGTTGGACTGTGAAGAAAGCTGAGCACTGAAGAATTGATGCTTTTGAACTGTGGTGTTGGAGAAGACTCTTGAGAGTCCCTTGGACTGCAAGGAGATCCAACCAGTCCATTCTAAAGGAGATCAGTCCTGGATGTTCATTGGAAGGACTGATGCTGAAGCTGGAACTCCAGTACTTTGGCCACCTCATGCGAAGAGTTGACTCATTGGAAAAGACTCTGATGCTGGGAGGGATTGGGGGCAGGAGGAGAAGGGGACGACCGAGGATGAGATGGCTGGATGGCATCACGGACTCGATGGACGTGAGTCTGAGTGAACTCCAGGAGTTGATGATGGACAGGGAGGCCTGGTGTGCTGCGATTCATGGGGTCACAAAGAGTTGGACACGACTGAGCGACTGAACTGAACTGAACTGGCACAAATAAAGTCCTAAAAAGCAGGCTGCTGACTCTTCCATGTGTGTTAAAATCACCTGGACATATCACTTGGTAAAGTTATATATAATCACTTTATAAAGTATAAAATCACTTGGTATAAGGCATATTCTGAGAGTAGATTGAGGTGGGGTGTGAGATTCAGTGTTGCTAAGAAGATCGTAGGTGATGACAATAATGCTGGTCCACGGACCACATTTTGAGGACCAAGTCCATAGAGGTCAAATCCCCCACAGGCCTTGTGTGACTTTTATTTTGGTAGGATTTCAAAGTTACAGAAAAATGTCAAGGGTATATACTATCACCATCCCTTATCCCTGTTGATGGTAACTGTGATTATGGAGCTGAGGTAATGTTCCTCAGGTTTCTTCCCTGTCAAATTACTCTTTTTGCCCTTTCTCCATAACTCTACCCTTTGGAAGGATGTCTTTCTTTTCAGCTCATACTTTAGGAATGAAGAGTTGTGCTCTACTTCAGAGGATGAAGTATGTACAAAATTATCTGAAATCATCAGGCACATTAATTTGTCCCATTTATGTATTTATTTCATCATTTGCTTATAGCAGTAAAGACCTACGGATATTCATTTTGTATTTTGAATTATAACCCACACTACTGTTCTCTCTTGTTGAACTTGTTTGGGCTTTTGCCATTGAGAGCTCTTTCAGTTGGCTTACATTTCCCTCTAACATACTTTTATCATTGTTCGCTTCTGCTTTTAAATGTTTCCTTCTTTTCTGGCACTACAAGATTCTCCAGGCTCATCTTCTATATTCCTTGCCCCAGTTCTAGAACCTGCTATTTCTCAAAGGAGCCTTGGCTTCTTCTTTTAGAAAATAGTATCAGAAACCCGTATCTTGGTACTAGATGTGCTTATCTGCATAGCTGAGGTTGTTGATATTTCTCCTGGAAATCTTGATTCCAGACTGTGCTTCATCCAGCCTGGCATTTCACATGATATATTCTGCATAAAAATTAAATAAGCAGGGTGACAATACACAGCCTTGTCATACTCCTTTCCCAATTTAGAATGTCAATTGTTCCATGTCCAGTTGTAACTGTTATTCTTGACCTGCATACAAGTTTCTCAAGAGGCAGATTAGGTGGTCTGGTAGTCCCATCTCTTGAAGAATTTTCCACAGTTTCTGGTGATTCACACAATCAAAGACTTTAGCATAATCAATGAAACAGAAGTAGATGTTTTACTGGGACTCCCTTGCTTTCTCCATAATCCAACAAATGTTGGCAATTGCATCTCTGATTCCTCTGCCTCTCCAAAGCCTGGCTTATACATCTGCAAGTTCTCAGTTCACCTACTGCTAAAGACTAGCTTGAAGGATTTTGAGCATAACCTTACTAGCGTGTGAAAGGAGCACAACTGTATGCTAGTTTGAGCATTCTTTGGCATTGCCTTTCTTTGGGATTGGAATGAAAACTGACTTTTTCCCATCCTGTAGCTACTGCTGAGCTTTCCAGATTTGCTGGCATATTGAGTGCAGCACTTTAACAGCATCATCTTTTAGGACTTTCAACAGCTTAGTTGGAATTCCATCACCTCTACTAGCTTTGTTCATATTAATGCTTCCTAAGGCCTACTGGACTTCACACTGCAGAATGTCTAACTCTAGGTGAGTAACCACGTCATCGTCATTATCCAAGTCATTAACCTTTCTTTGTACAGTTCTTCTGTGTATTCTTGTCACCTCTTCTTAATCTCTTTTGTTCCTGTTAGGTCCTTGACATTTCTATCCTTTGTTGTACCCATCCTTGTATGAAATATTCCCTGGATATCTCCAATTTTCTTGTAGAGAACTCTAGTCTTTCGCATTCTATTGTTTTCCTCTCTCTCTCTCTCTCTTTTTTTTTTTTTTTTTTTTTTTGCATTATTCATTTAAGAAGGCCTTCTTGTCTTTCTTTGATATTCTCTGGAACTCTGCATTCAGTTGGATCTATCTTTCCCTTTCTCTCTTCCCTTTTACTTTTCTTCTTTCCTCAGCTATGTGTAAAGCCTCCTCAGGCAACCACTTTGCCTTTTTGCATTTCTTTTTCTTTGGGATGGTTTTGGTCACCACCCTCTTGTAGAGTGTTACAAACTTCCATCCATAGTTCTTCAGGCACTCTGTCTACCAGGTCTAATCCCCTGAATCTATTTGTCATCTCCACTGTATAAGCATAAGGGACTTGATATAGGTCATACCTGAATGGCCAAGTGGGTTTCCCTACGGTTTTCAATTAAATACAAAATATTTCAGTTCAGTTGCTTTGTCGTGTCCGACTCTTTGAGACCCCATGAATTGCAGCACGCCAGGCCTCCCTGTCCATCACCATCTCCCAGAGTTCACTCAGACTCACACCCATCGAGTCGGTGATGCCATCCAGCCATCTCATCCTCTGTCGTCCCCTTCTCCTCCTGCCCTCAATCCCTCCGAGCATCAGAGTCTTTTCCAATGAGTCAACTCTTCGCATGAGGTGGCCAAAGTATTGGAGTTTCAGCTTTAGCATCAGTCCTTCCAATGAACACCCAGGACTGATCTCCTTCAGAATGGACTGGTTGGATCTCCTTGCAGTCCAAGGGACTCTCAAGAGTCTTCTCCAACACCACAGTTCAAAAGCATCAATTCTTCGGCACTCAGCCTTCTTCACAGTCCAACTCTCACATCCATACATGACCACTGGAAAAACCATAGCCTTGACTAGGTGGACCTTTGTTGGCAAACTAATGTCTCTACTTTTCAATATGCTATCTAGGTTGGTCATAACTATTCTTCCAAGGAGTAAGCTTCTTTTAATTTCCTGGCTGCAGTCACCATCTGCAGCGATTTTGGAGCCCAGAAAAATAAAGTCTGACACTGTTTCCACTGTTTCCCCATCTATTTCTCATGAAGTGAGGGGACCAGATGCCATGATCTTTGTTTTCTGAATGTTGAGCTTTAAGCCAACTTTTTCACTCTCCTCTTTCACTTTCATCAAGAGGCTTTTTAGTTCCTCTTCACTTTCTGCCGTAAGGGTGGTGTCATCTGCATATCTGAGGTTATTGATATTTCTCTGGCTATCTTGATTCCAGCTTGTGCTTCTTCCAGCCCAGGGTTTCTCATGATGTACTCTGCATAGAAGTTAAATAAGCAGAGTGACAATATACAGCCTTGGCGTACTCCTTTTCCTATTTGGAACCAGTCTGTTATTCCATGTCCAGTTCTAACTGTTGCCTCCTGACCTGCATACAGATTTCTCAAGAGGCAGGTCAGGTGGTCTAGTATTCCCATCTCTCTCAGAATTTTCCAGTTTATTGTGATCCACACAGTCAAAGGCTTTGGCAGAGTCAATAAAGTAGAAATAGATGTTTTTCTGGAACTCTCTTGTTAAGATAAATACGCTCTCCTTATTTAGATCACTATTCATTAGATATCTAACTACTTGCAGCTGAATGCATTCCTAACTAATATATTACTACTACTTAACAGATTTGGTTTAAACATCAATTAGATCATAGCATCCGTTCCCATCACTTCATGGGAAATAGATGGGGAAACAGTGGAAACAGTGTCAGACTTTATTTTTGGGGCCTCCAAAATCACTGTAGATGGTGACTGCAGCCATGAAATTAAAAGACGCTTACACCTTGGAAGAAAAGTTATAATCAACCTAGATAGCATATTCAAAAGCAGAGACATTACTTTGCCTACTAAGGTCCGTCTAGTCAAGGCTATGGTTTTTCCTGCGGTCATGTATGGATGTGAGAGTTGGACTGTGAAGAAGGCTGAGCACTGAAAAATTGATGCTTTTGAACTGTGGTGTTGGAGAAGACTCTTGAGAGTCCCTTGGACTGCAAGGAGGTCCAACGAGTCCATTCTGAAGGAGATCAGCCCTGGGATTTCTTTGGAAGGAATGATGCTAAAGCTGAAACTCCAGTACTTTGGCCACCTCATGCGAAGAGTTGACTCATTGGAAAAGACTCTGATGCTGGGAGGGATTGGGGGCAGGAGGAGAAGGGGACGACCGAGGATGAGATGGCTGGATGGCATCACGGACTCGATAGACGTGAGTCTGCATGAACTCTGGGAGTTGGTGATGGACAGGGAGACCTGGCGTGCTGCGATTCATGGGATTGCAAAGAGTCGGACACGACTGAGCGACTGAACTGAACTGTGATAGTTCAATGTGGCTCACAGTGTATGACATAGTAAACAATAAATGTATTCTATAACTTTCACTTATTTATGACCTTTCTTCCAAAATTATTTGAGATGGCTTACACAAACACACATTCAACAGACTTCAAAAGAAAAAAATTACTGAAAAAAAGGTAGAATTAGTAAAGTTAAGACACAAAACACATTCCTAGAGATATATAAAACTGCCACTGGCAGTTCCCAAATTTGATTCGAGTTTCCTAGATGATAAAGCAGAAAAGGAAACAAGTCACCTGATATTAAAAGCCAAGATAGAATTTTTTGCTCAAGATCAAGTAATAGTACAATGTAAGAGAGGAACTAGAACTTATAGAGACTGAATTTCCAAGACATAACCTGAATTTCTGAGTTACTTCCCACTGCATCATGTTAAGGGGCTTTAATAGGGTACCCAGATTTTGCACAACACCTTTACCCTACACCTAGAGGAAAAAGCAAAGAATTCACTATGATGGAAGAGAGTTTTCTCACAGGGAGAAAACTCCCTGCTCCAAGCTGATAACCAGAAAAATCTTAAAAGTTGTCTATCATGATAATTTCTTGCAGTGGTTATTTCCTTTAAAATTTATATTGGCATCCAGAAAAAAAACATTTAGGCTGGGTAATTTCTGAAAGATTCTAAACTACCCAACGGCTTTATTTTTAAAATCTATTTATAACTTTCAATACCCTTGCAGTAACCAAGAAAACCACAGTCATGTAAGAAGACAGAGAAATGTGCATAATAGACACCCAAACATGGAGGCAGTCTTAGAGTGTGTGAGACAGTGGGGAAGAGGAATGGAGGGGGGAGGACTCTAAAGAGAAGCAGTAACACGCTCTTACTGATACATTTCCCATTTATTGTGATGTATATATTATCTAACAAGGAGTTGTAAATCTGAGAACAAAAAAAAAAATCTGCTCTAGGGAAACCGTGGTATCTTTTCTTAAAAGAGTTCAGAACCCTCGAGAGCCCGGGAATATTTTCTGAAACCTTCCGAAAGAACATTTTAATGTTCCTTTTAGAAATTTAGGAATATTCCTCGCATTCAGGAAGTCCACAAGATGGGAAGTTTATGATGACTCCTTAACTCATTGTAAACGTGAGCAGGAATATGTTGGCCATCACATACCCTGGGGGGAAAGCAAAGAGGATGACTATCAGAATCAGAACAACGGGGAAGGGAAAGGACTAGGTTTTATTTTTGTTCCTAGAGTTTTCTCCTCAAGATGAGTGGAGAGAAAGGCTCCAGTTTAAGCCTATAGAAGAACTGCAAGTCTATAGCATAGAAGCTAGCTAGGGCAGGTGCCTAACGCCCTGCTTCTCAGGCAGCTTGAAAAATGTATTGTGTGGATAATAACAAAGCTCTAGTACAGCTCCAAATTTTGGGTTTAAATCAAGTTTTCAAAGTTTTTTCAATCATTAGATGTAGGGGGTCAATCTTTGCTCACAGAGCTGTATTTGAATAAATAAGTGACAAAGATACCTATTTATTCTACTTCAAGCTTGCTTCAGTGCCTTAGCCTAGGGGTAGTGTTGAAATCCACACAAGTCTTAAAACGTAATTTGGAAACCATCCCCTCACTTATCCTAATTCATGAGATCAGGATTCCAAGGGCAGAGACCATTTGGTTTTCCTGAAACCATGCTGGGAGAACAAGAAATGCTCCTGTTCAGTTGTCATGACCTCCTGCAGTGGAGATGCGCAACCTTGAACTCTGCTGTCAGCGTCTCCAGAAGCATTTGCTTAGATTTATGAATGAACGCACTAGCTAAAAAGTAGCCTAATCTTCTAATTATTTGTAAACCACTTTACATACAGTGTTCCCAAAATAGGTTCTGAAGCAGCTCCACAGTCACTGAAATTCTGTAGTTCACCCTTTAGTTACGTATTTTTTTCACCTTCAGTGAATACAAGGAGTGTTTCAGCCTACATGTTAAATATGAAGAAGCAAACGTGTGAAGTGAGAAAATAAAAATACATTGAATTTTTTTTAGAACATATACTTACACACTTTCAAAGTCTGCATATATTTTAATGATAAGGAAACTCCAATGAGAATATAGCCTTTGCCTATCTTATTCATCAACATAGCCCCAATGCTTATTATCAGCACCCAGCATACAGTACTCACTCAATAAACATTCCTGGAATAAATAAATACTTCACTTAACAGAGAGCATTATTATGCACCTAAATCATTTTCCCATTCATGCTAACCATGACCTTTCAAAAAATAAATGAATTTGTCTGCTCCAATAGCGAAGAATGGGCTGAAAATTCTTCCCAGCTTCTCCTGACTACCCATCAGAGATATGAGTATCACCTGTCAGGTGGCTGTCAGATCCAAGTTGAAATTGCTGCTGTTCTTTTCATCAACTTATAGCTGTTATGCCTCCTACCATTTCCTTAATTTGAGGAAGCTAAGTTTTGTTTTTTAAGTAAATAAAAAATTAAAGAGAAAGAAAGAGTAGCTCCAAAGAATTTTACTTCCTGTTTTGCTTAAGGATACCATTATGATCTTTAAAGAGAGATTTACCAAGAAATAGTAGAGATGGTTACCTTTGTTTTTATTATTGCTGCATTAAAGGGTACAGGTAAAATCTTTGATAGTAAAAGAAACTTCCACCCATTTTTAGAGAGGATCTTTTAAATGTACCTACATGTATAGATAAGTAGATTCTTTGCTATCAGACACTGAAGTTTCAGCCTAAGGTGGAGGATTTAATTTCAGGTACCTCTCTAGCTTTATACTGTTATTATAAGCAGAAAATGATTCCAGCCATTATGAACCAAGATTCAGATGAGTCCCTGCTGGTTTTGTCTAACTCTGACTTCACCTTTTACAACGTGTGTTTCACCTTCCAAAAGGCATCCCCCATCCCCCAAGCCCCCACTGCCTGCCTACAGAGATACAGCAGGGCATCGCTTTACAGTCCCACGTGGCTTATCCCTGTGGAGCCAGAGCCCTGTCGGCTGTGCTGCTCCTTCTCTTCTGCAGCACAGCAGCAGCACTCAAACAGTTAACCACCTTCCAAGTGTCCCAGTAATACATTCCTGCTGCAACACTCCTCAGCTCTCCAGAATCGAATTTCTGCAAATGTCTGTACATAGAGACATTCACTCCCCAGCTCAACAGAAAGGGCTGCAGTCGGGGCCAAGCAGAGTAAAAAATGAGCTTACAAATGTGGGGCAGGACATGCGTGGCTGGTTTTTTCTTTTTCTTTTGACTCAAAGAACTCAAGCTTCTGTGTGACAGTTGGAGACTCGGACAACCAGCATTCTTTAAAATGCACATAAGGATGACAGTTTGCTGCCTGACTACCACTGGCTGGCTAGAGCCCCTAAATGAATTATGAGGAAGTGTGTGGGTGGGGAAAGGATTTACCTTCAGTGATGAACCTATTGGCAGTTCTATACATGCAAATATTATCATGCATATTCATCATTATGTCTCCACTTTTCTCCAAGTGGTGGCACTGAATGAGTTAAAAGTCAAATGGCTGTCAATTAAGGGTATAAGTAAAATAATCTTGAAATATTTGACTGAAGGTATAAGCTTGCTCTGTGTGCTAAGCAAGAACACAGGGAGGCTGAAAAAAAGGGGGGCAATGGGTTTGGAAGAGTGCATTAAGCCGAAATAACACACTTGTCCTGACCATCCTGGGTACTGTGTCTCAGTAATTAGGAGGAGCAATACCCTTCTGTGGATTGGAAAAGCAAGTAAGAAGGAGACTTAAGTTAAGCTAGCATACATCAAAAATAATTGACAATGGTTAGGCTTCATTGTACAGAAGCCTGCACTGGCGTTGCAGCTACCAGCCCACCACCCACCTAAGAATTATTATTTGAAAAGGATGTCAGAGGATTATAGAAGATCCTTGTGTCTGCTCCAATTAGGATCAACACTCCGGCTGCCTGCTCATTGAGCATTGGGTACGTAATCATGAAAACATATTGACCCCTGCTGGAACTGTGTAGAACTGCAACATTTTCCCCTGCCAAGTTTGACCTGCAAGGCCTATCATTTGCATGCGGCAAGCCTAAAGGGCTGTGTTTGCTTATTTGAAAGAAGCCTCTATGTCACAATACCAGTATCAAAATAATAAATTGCAAAGATAATTTCAGAGTATTTCAACCAGTCCAAGACAATTAAAACATCTGATAATAGAGCCTTTTTATTTTCTGTATGGTGTTTATCATTTTCTTGGTTCAAATTGCTACAACAATCAATGAACATCAAATCTGAGTCCTCCCTATTATGTTTTAGACTCCCTATAGACTCACTGTCTCCAAAATGCAGTATTATTTTCAAAGAAACTTAAAATATGGAAAATACACTAAACTTTGGAGTAATTATTTTGTTTCCACTATAAATATTATCCTAGAGTTTGAATCTTGATGACAATTTCCTTCTAAGTTATTTTCCATATGAATAAGTGTTGTAAACTTGTGTTATTGTAGAACATCACTGAGAAATTTTGCCTTTTAAGAATTCTCAGAGAAAAGCTCCTGGGAAAAGACTTTTTCCAGCATGTGTGGATTTGCCAAGTTGTTTTCTAGCTAAACACAGGACATGGAACAGTTAACTCACTGAATACATGACTTTCTATTTTGTAGGGTGTATTAAAATAGCATAGATATTATCTGAATTTTTCCTCTGTGGTGGGGGTTAGAAAGAAGAAGTTCTTCTTGAATAAGTTAACAGAACAATTATATCAGTGTCAGTGAAGTTGGCATAAGCTCTCCTGCAGCACCTAGGCATGTCTCCTGGCATGTTCTGTTAGCTGGCCCATCATGGGGTTCAATGTTTAGCCAAGACTCAGAGGCCATTCTCTGTACAGATCATTTAACCTGGTTCCATTTAATAGTTGCCACAGTTACCCCTCAGTTCAACCAACTGCTCTGAAAATACACATTATCGGTCAAATGGGAGGAAAAAAAAAAAACCTGCAAGCTTCATTCTAGCTTCATATAAAGAAAATTTGTGCATCATATTTATAATAGTTCAGTGGTCATCTTAATATGACAGTCCATCTGTTAAATTTTTTTAAAAAAGGAGTCCATGTTTAGGGTAAATTAAGTCAGTCACACTAAAGTGATTATGTATGTGATGCCATATTGGTTTTGTATTTTTAGCAAAAAATAAAACTGAGTCAAAAAAAAAAACCCATCATGGAATGTAAACAGAATGAAAGCAGGGACTTTGTCTTTTTATTAACTTCTATCCCCAATACCAAGGACATCACTCTACATACAGCAATCAGTTATTAAACATTTTAAATTTGTGAGTTATATATTTTTCTAAATAGTAATATTATTCAGCTTGTGAGCTGACTTTCCCATTTTCTAAATATCTCCATGGACAGATTATCTACTTAATTCCTCTAAACCCTGATTTGTTCACCTATAAAATAAAGACAATTACAACAACCATCTCAAGCAAGTAAAATGACATTAAGTTTATAGAGATACTTTATGAGTTTAAAAACATAACACAAAGTGCATCATATGTGCTACGGTACATTTGAAGTTTTAAGTAAATGTTTCTTTCCTTAAGCAAGACAAATTCCAAGGTAAAGAATTAGAAAAAATGGTTCATAAAGGTAATATAAGCTGAACTGAACATCAATATATGGAGTTAAATGAGGATTTTTTAAAAAACTCTTAGCATTTATTAAAGAAAAACAAATTCAAGGACACACATAGATTATTATTATAAATTAATAAGAGATAAGGACACACAGGAGTGGAGAAGGAGGATTACTTCCTTTCAACAGGGATAGAAAAATAGAAATAAGCTTGATTTGCCAAAAATAATGGTGTCAAAGGCAGAAAGAAGTATTGCTGTTAGAAACACAGCACAAATAGGAAGGAAGCCTGAGCTCCCGTAACTCTGAGTCACAGGGGCAGCCATTTTTAAAAGTCCGTATCCATAACATTTACATCTCATAATTGTTCGAGATCCAAAGCATTTGAACAGCAATATACAGAAAGACACTCCAAGCCAAATTTATCATTTAGGGTGGAAAACACCAACTAAAATGCCTGTTTGTCTTTTAAGGAAAATTGTATAAGCTTAAAGTCAAAGCTAAAATACTTCTCAGAACCTCTCTAGGTTGCCATGTGATTTCCTGTAACTCATTTTTCCACGATAGACATATAATTTAAAAGGGAAAAAGAAGCAGCAGATGAAAGAATGAGTGGAAGAGCTCCTGTCGTGTGTTTTAAAATGCTCCTCCTGTTCTGAGCAGGTTGAGGTAATGCAGTCATGCATAGTACACCGGCGTCGTTGAGAGTCTTCGAACCTTCATGATACATTTCAGAGAACACAGCAGTCACCGAAGAGCTGCTGAAATGCTCAGCAGGGGTGGTGACAAGACCAGGTCACCTTAGTCAACCAGAACTCTAGCTATCGTACCTCAAAATCTTAACTTCACTCAGTGTTTTGTGGCAACCTAGTTCATCCTTTAAAACACATGCTATTTCACATTACTCATTATTTTCAAAAGGAGATTTAATTTACATCCAAGTGTTATCCAAAATGTCTAAATGTTCACTTTCACAGGCATTGGCTGTCTCCTACAAGCACAATCCATCACCAGTTATCCAATGAACAGTATGCCTCCTACTACAGAAAGATAGATCCCTAAGATTTTCTTCTTAAATAGAACAATCAGTGGCAGATGTCATATAGGCAATTGGGCTATTAAAGTTATATTTAATAGGTTAATCACTTCACTAGCTAAAGAAAACTCAGAGTGTGTAAAAAGCACAAGGAAATTTCAACTATAATTCACACTTTTTTAAACTACCCCACAAGTCAGAATAATAAAAACTGGCAAAATTTATCAAAAAGAATGGTATGATCATGACAGAAAAAAATGAGTGAACCAGAGAAAGCCAGTAGCTTTAAAACCTCTGTTCTTGAACCCAGTCATGCTTCCAATATCATTCTCCAGGCTGACCCTAAATCATTCATGCACCACCTAGATAATGACAATTAAACATTATTCAGTATTCTTCACTTTTAATTCTTCTCTATAGTCACTTTAAGTGTAATATATTGTTATATGTTAGCCATTATTCAAGTGACTTCTTTATTAGTAGTTTGGGGAGGGGTGACATAATTCACACTGAAGAAAAATGTAATATGTGTGCTATAATTATTCTAAGTGAAGAAATGAAGTGAAACTCATTCAGTTGTGTCCAACTCTTTGTGACCCCATGGACTGCACAGTCCACGGAATTCTCTAGGCTAGAATACTGGAGTGGGTAGCCTTCCCTCCTCCAGGGGATCTTCCCAACCCAGGGATTGAACCCAGGTCTCCAGCATTGTAGGCAGATTCTTTACTAGTTGAGGCATAATGGAAGCCCATAATTATTCTAAACTGATGAATAATTATTCTACACTGATGGTCAAAATTATTTCAATAAAAAGAAATTTCCCCCCTTCCATTTTTACTCAGTCATTCCATATTTGTGCTTACTTGAAAATTTTGACTACTGTATCTAGTAGGAAAAATAAGAGAAAAAGTGAAGACGTGCTTCGAAAGAAAAATTAACCATAAGAATTGCTTAATTTGAGTATCTTTTATGCTACTTTGAAATACACACACATACACATACACATAGAGAAACCCCATATTGCCTTTACCATCAGGTCCTGTCATTTTAGACATTTCTCCAAAGAAGACACACAGATAGCCAAGAGGCACACAAAAAGATGTTCAACATTGCGAATTATTAGAGAAATGCAAAACAAAACTACAATGAAATACTATCTCACACTGGTTAGAATGGCCATCTTCAAAAAAATCCACAAACAATAAATGCTGGAGAGGGTGTAGGAAACACAACAACCTATACTGTTGGGGGGAATGGAAATGGGCACAGCCATCATGGAGAACAGCATGAACATTTCTTTAAAAACTAAAAATAAAGCTAAAATATGATCCTGCTATACTGCTCCTAGGCGTATGTCCAGAGAAAAACATGGTCTGAAAGAATACATGCACCCTAATGTTCACCGTAGTACTATTTACAATAGCCAAGACATGGAAGCAACCTAAACGTTCACTGACAGATGAATGGATAAAAAAGACGTGGTGCATATGTACAATGGACTATGACTCAGCCATGAAGAAGAATGGGATAATGTCATTTGCTGCAACATGGGTGAACCTAGACACTGACTCACTGAGTGAGGTCAGTCAGAGAGAGAACGGCAAATATTCTAGGGTATCACTTATACGTCAAGTCCACCAAAATGATACAAATGAACTTATTTACAAAACAGAAACAGACTCACGTTCTTAGAGAACAAAAGTATGGCTGTGAGGGGGGAACGATGTCGGGGAGGGATAATTAGGGAGTTTGGGTTTGATATGTACACCCTACTATATTTAAAATGGATAACTGAAAGATCTACTGTATAGCATGGGGAACTCTGCTTAATTATGTAAGCAATCTAAATGGGGAAAAAAAGTTAAAAATAGATACATGTATATGTATAACTGAATCACTTTGCTGTATACTTGAAACTGACACACTGTCAATCACCTATACTCTAATATAAAATATAAAGTTAATAAAATAAGAATAAAATAAAAAATAAAACATTCAAAAAAATCAGGTCCTGTCAATTTTATCCCTTACAGATCTTTAAATCCTTGCTCTTCCTCCTGTGCCTAACTTCAAGCAGATAAAGGTGACTTCTATCTCTTGTCTGAACGTCCCCAATAATTTCCTACTCTAGAGTGGACTCCCCCACTCTAACCTAATCACCCCACACCTTCCCATCCACCCCCACCCCCACCCCAACCAATTCCAACAAATTCTCAAGACAGCCAGAGGGATCTTACAAAATGCAAGTCAAAAATTGAGTTAAGTCACCTACCTGCTTAAAATGCATTACCTTTCAATGCTTCCCACACTCTTAGGATCAAGATTAATTCTTTATATGAACCTGTGAGAACCTGCAGGGTCAGCTTCCTATCAACCCTCACCAGCCTTTGCTGCCCTCAGTGATGCTGGTCTTCAGTTCACTGCAGTCTCTCTCCTCCTGTTTCCACTCCCTACCCATCAGCTTTGCAGATCTCCTTGGGCGTCTTCCTCAAGGACACTGCCTGACACTTAAAAACACTGTTTCAACTCTCTTACCACATGTCTTTACTTTTTTGTTCTTCTGTGAACAGTAGGTATGAGTTATGTAGGATAAAGAATAAAACATTATCGGGCCACAAAGGGCCCCAGAGTGAACTGTAATCCTGAAGTTTATTTCTATCATCCCAATGTGGGACCACACACCAGCAAGTGTGTAAATATATGCTTTTTCTTAGCATCAGTGAAGAGCATTAAAATGCATTACCAAAGAGTTAAGTTAATCCAGCTTACCTGGAGAGGTGCTGACTCTAAGATAAGGTATTTGTACTAAAAACAAATAATTTTCCTGGTATAAATCTAGTATATTCCTTAGATAAATCCTGGTCTTCTCATTCACTGTTTTCTCCTGGCTTGGGTTGCTCTTGTCTTTCAGTTCTCCCTAATGACAGCATTCGTTGTGCCATCACAAAGCTCTTATTTATTACCTCTCAGACAATTGTTCTTTAATTTTTTCGCTGTTTTGTTAATTCAGGAGATGTTCTTTTAAAAGATTACATTTATTTTCCCCTATGTATTTTAAAAGATACAAATCTACTAAGACTTCCTACAGATAAATACAGAGATCTATGACTCATAGTTTATAACTGTCACTCAAATCCATTAACCCCTGAATATTATTACCAAAGAATTGGGAGCAATAAAGGCATATCTCTGTGGCCTACTTCATTTCTACCTGTATCCCATCACCATTTTTCCTTTAATTTTTTTTTTCCTTTTATGCTTTGCCTAGAATATTCTAACTTGTTTTCTCTCCAATATTCTCTTTGGTTAAATCAAAACATGCTTTTCTGAAAAAGGGAAAGTAAAGGAGAAGAATTCCTATGAGTTGGAGACTTTCCTTATTAAAAACATACTCACTTTCTCTAAGAGATATAAACACTGACTTCTTGAATATGAAAGTTTCAATAATAAAATATCATCTTTGACGATGATAGAGAAAACAATACTGCAAGTTCCTACTAACAAAGACCTAACTTAAAATAAGCCATTTAAGATATACTCTCATAGGATGGAGTGAGTTGGTGTTTGTTCAGAACACTTACGCCCATGATTACAGAAATCATACCTGTAATGTGGGGATATTTTTCTTTCTTTTCAACACCAAGATCATTGTGTGTGTTGTGGGAATTGGGTGAAGTGGTGTGGGATGAGGAAAAGATTATTGGCTCTCACGGTTTCATAGACAGTTTAAAAGGAATTCATGACAAAACTGTGGAGCATCCATTAGTTTAGCATATATTAAATGCTAAGGTCTTCAAATATTGTACTTTTTTAAGTCTTTATGATGAGTTTTCTAATTCCTTTTTATCTGTGTTAAAGCTGATCTTATCACACTAAGGACCATTAATCTACAAATGAAATCAAATTATGTTTCCTTAAATGTTTGCATATTAACAGATATAAGATGGTATTATTTTTGTGATTATTTTTAAACTAGGTATCTAGAATTTTATATTAAGAAAGTAAAGATTTGGGTGTCAAAGGTACAAGCTTCCAGTTATAAAATAGTCATGGGGATGTCATGTACAGCCTGGTGACTCTAATTAATAAAACCATATTGTATATTTGAAGGCTTCCCTTGTGGCTCAGCTGCCAAAAAATCTGCCTGCAATGCAGGAGACCTGGGTTCAACCTCTGGGTTGGGAAGATCCCCTGGAGAACTGAAAGACTAACCGGTCCAGTATTCTGGCTTGGAGAATTCCATGGACTGTATAGTTCATGGGGTCACAAAGAGTTGGACATGACTGAGTGACTTTCACTTCACTTCATGTATATTTGAAAGTTCCTAAGAGTAGATCTTCAGAGAAGGCAATGGCACCCCACTCCAGTACTCTTGCCTGGAAAATCCCATGGATGGAGGAGTCTGGAAGGCTGCAGTCCATGGGGTCGCTGAGGGTCAGACACGACTGAGCGACTTCACTTTCACTTTTCACTTTCATGCATTGGAGAAGGAAATGGCACCCCACTCCAGTGTTCTTGCCTGGAGAATCCCAGGGATGGGGGAGCCTGGTGGGCTGCCGTCTATGGGGTTGCACAGAGTCGGACACAACTGAAGTGACTTAGCAGTAGCAGTAGCAGCAGCAAGAGTAGATCTTAAAAGTTCTCACCACAAGAAAAAAAATTATAACTATGTATGGTGATGGATGTTAACTAGGCTTATTGTAGCGATCATTTTGTGATATATACAAGTACCAAATCATTATGATGTATACTTGAAACTAACATGTCAATTTTACCTCAATTAAAATATGTATTTTAAATAGTTCAGGTTTATCTTTTTAACATAATTAGTTTCATTCTATCTCTTACTATCTTCACAAAAATATATTCTTTCATAGTTGCCCCACAGATTCAAATTCACTTTCTGTAGGAAATGCTTCCAATGTGAATTACCTCTTCATTTGGGCATACTCTCTTGTTGATTTTAGTAATCCAGGTTATAGGTACTCATGGTCATTTATGTATTGTTTGGCAAGCATTATTCTTGTGTATGTACTGAACTCTCAACTAGAATGTAAACTGAAGGGAAACATTAAAATTAAACATTCACAGAAAAATTACAGGCTGCAATGTCAAAAAAAAGTTCAAATCTTACTTCCATAATTTTCTGTTAGCTTTACCATGAACAATTAATTTAATCTTCCTAAACTTAATTTCCTATTTGTAAAATGCAGAAAACAATGGTACCTAGTTCCTAGGCCAATTATTGAAATCACATATTTTAATATATAGATTTAGCTCAATAGCTGGCATGCATTAATAATTCACTATTATTATTATTAAATGCCTCAAAAAAAAACCCTCCTATTTTCCTTGGTTCTCTTATATTCATACATATATACTTATCTATCATAGCATTTAATATACAGTGGGTTCCTAATATATGTAGTTTTGAATAAGACTAGAGATTATTAATCATTAGTTATTACTATTATTGTTATTATTACCAGTTATTAGCAGTGTAATCTTGTGAACATTGAATTTATACTGGGATAATCATGTGATTTATATAGCAAGTCTTGTGACTTTATGTAATTTACTATCGACATCTGAAAATAAATAATCTTTTCTAAAAGTATCTGCTTTCTGTATTTCGAGGTTATTTGAGTTGTTCATAGGATAAAAGTTAAATAAAGGCCAAAAGCATGAGATGGTAAACTCTGGGTGAAGAGTTCCCAGAGCCTCGTTTGAGTTTTGAGTTGTCTGACTCGAATGCCACAGACAGACAACTGCCGTGTGCCAGGCGTTCCAATTTCAACACATTTCACTGAACACATTCCAGGTGAGAGGCATTTTTCTGAGCCTTGAGGGTACAGTGGAGAACAAGACAGGTCCCGTGCTCACAGCTTAGCATGCAGTGCCAGTGCATGGGTCCACAACAGCGGCACTAGAATAAAATTCCCTCCATGTCCCTAGGTTTTGGGATAAAAGTTCAACTCCAAAGAATGGCCAGAGACACACTGAATTGATCCAGACAGTACCATCATCAGCAAATGAGAATAGTTCTGCCATTAGACTACATTGAGAAGTTAGACTTGCCTATTTTCCATATAATAGTCTTAGTATGAAATGGGAAAATCACTGAAGCGTCAGATATTCATTTGGGTAAAGAGCAAGCTTCCTGGAATGAGGAACGAGGAGGGAGACTCAGAGAACAAGCTTTTCACAAACACTTCCTGCTCAAACTTGTTTCAGACAGACTGAACATTTTACAAGAACAGGTTTCTTATTATATTCCTTTTAGCCTCCTGGACTGAAATCAGCTGGCTGAGAACCTTTACAAAAGTATCAAGCCTTTTCAAACCTAAAGTAACAGGGGGAGTTTTATTGAAAGCTTCTTTTTTTTAATCCTACCCATATATCTGTATCTTCAGACATAACAAGTGTATGCATATTTCAGATACTTTCCTAATTTACAGTCTCAAAAAATATGGGTAAGTTAAATCAAATGTCAAATTCTAACACCTGTTACAAATAAACAGACTTACAAAAGCTCCCCTGGACATACTGATGGCAAGATATAACCCATTGCTGAGAATTAGTGAAAAAAACTTTTAGAGAGCTATGTATTTAGAGGAAAGTCCCCCAGATTTTCTTGGGGAGCTAAAGAATTTTCAAGAGTAGGCAATGAACTCAATCATTGCTATATCAATTTTCTCTCAATAGTTCTAAAAACTTTTATTTGAGAAAAATTTCAAAGAAGGAAGACATGAATTGACCTATCCCAAGTCAAGAAAAAATGACAACATCCTGATTCCAGAGCACTCCCATGACCCCATAAGCCTTGAAAAGTGAAAGTTAAGTTGCTCAGTTGTATCCGACTCTTTGCGACCCCACGGACTGTAGCCTACCAGGCTCCTCCATCCGTCCATGGGATTTTCCAGGCAAGAGTACTGGAGTGGGTTGCCATTTCCTTCTCCAGGGGGATCTTCCTGACTCAGGGATTGAACCCTGGTCTTCCTCATGGTAGGCAAAAGCCTTTACAGTCTGAGCCACCAGGGAAGTCCACAAGCCTTAGAACTAGACTAAGTTTTTTGGAGTCCATAACTAGAAATTCCTAAGAAGCATATAGAAATTATTGGCAATCAGAATGCATTTTACCAGCAAAGCCACTAGACCTTTGTACTTTCTCTTCCATGTACCTAGAATGTTCTTTCCCCCATTCCATACCTAGCTTATCCCTTACTTTCACTTAACTCTCAACCCATAAACACTGTCCTTCAGGCCCTAATTTACAGCACCCTCTGCCTTGATCAGCGGAGAAGGTGATGGCATCCTACTCCAGTACACTTGCCTGGAAAATCCCATGGGCAGACATGACTGAGCGACTTCACTTTCATGCATTGGAGAAGGAAATGGCAACCCACTCCAGTGTTCTTGCCTGCAGAATCCCAGGGACAGGGGAGCTTGGTGGGCTGTGGTCTATGCGGTCGCATAGAGTCGGACACGACTGAAGCAACTTAGCAGCAGCAGCAGCTGCCTTGATCAGAAGCCTTCTTTCTGAGTCATTCTTTCTTCACTGATATCCTGTTTGTGTTTAACCACACCATTTTTCTTCCTACCCACTTATATTATTTACATCTTCCAAACAGTATCTTCTTCTTAAATTCCCATCCCTGTCAACTTCCCATTCTGTCTAGCTTTCCAGCTAACTGTGGGAAGATGGGGACACAATCAAGCTGGAGGCAAAAGCAAGGTGATGCATTTTTTATCTTTTCATCAAAACAGCTGGTTCTAATAGGATTCAAGAAATGCATTCCAAATGAGATGTGGGGTTCTGCTTCTCCATCAAACTTAGCCTACTGTATAGCACAGGGAACTCTGCTCAGTGCTCTGTGATAACCTAAATGGGAAATTAATTGGAAAAAGAATAGGTACATATATGAATATAACTGACTCACTTTGCTCTACACCTGAAACTAATACAACAGTTGGTCAACTATAATCCAATATAAAATAAAAATAAAAACAGATTAAACCTTTGGCATCCTTAGATTTGATATGTAAGATTTAAATTTTTTGCATATGCCCTAAAGGCTGATGATATGTGTTAATTTTCCTGAGTTTTGAACTTGAGTCTTCAGCAAGTCATTTAGACAACCATAATATCTCAATAGGCTTTACTGTTTTCCACTAATAATTGTTTGAAGAGTATATTGTGTTACCAAATTTGGGGATTTTTTTTTAAGTTTCAGGATGTATCTCTTATCTGTATCAAGCATTAGCTGCATTTATTGTAGCACCATTTTGTACATTAGATTCCTAGTATGTGCATCAAAACTCATGGCCTTTTATAAAGAGTTGTACATATTAGCTTCACAGTGGAACACCACAGAAGGGTTGTAAGATAATTATAATTACTACTCTTTGGGAGAGTGGAAGTGAGGGTGAGAGGAGAAATAAATGATATACACCCTGGTACTGCATAAAAATTATCAAGGTGTCTACACAGAAGATAATAGAATATAATTAAGTTTAATTACCCCAAGCAGTATGAACCAAGTGTTTATTTAATTATGTTGAGGCAAATAGTATTGAGAAAAAAACATTTTCTGGTAGTCTGTAATAGAGGTAGGATTGACCTATAGACTACTGTAAAATGATAACGAGGTTCAAGAAGGAGGGGATATATGTATACTTATGGCTGATTCACATTGTCGGAAAGCAGAAATCAACACAACATTCTAAACGATTATACAATTAAAAATAAATTTTTAAAAAGATATAGGAAATAAAGTGAAGCCTGTTACCATTAACAAAAAGAAGTAACAATCAAAAACTAATCACCCAGTGCTCAAATCTCAGCTTCTAATACTTTCTCCAATAAAAGGAACCAGAGCTACAAGAAAAAATAGCTAATGCTAGGGTTGGACCCTGGAGAAGGAAATGGCAACCCACTCCAGTGTTCTTGCCTGGAGAATCCCAGGGATGGGGGAGCATGGTGGGCTGCCGTCTATGGGGTCGCACAGAGTTGGACATGACTGAAGTGACTTAGCAGCAGCAGCAGCAGCAGGGCTGGATCCAGGAATATAAAAGACACCCAGAGCAACTTATGGTGCTAGAAAGTAAGAAAGCATTCAAAAAGCAAGGGGATGGAGCATGTCAAGGGGACACAGGACCCAAGCTAAAAGAGCTTTCAATGGCCAAACCGGGTCAGTCATCAGTCAGTTGCTCAGCCATGTCCGACTCTTTGCCACCCCATGAATCGCAACATGCCAGGCCACCCTATCCATCACCAACTCCCAGAGTTTACTCAAACTCATGTCCATTGAGTCGGTGATGCCATCCAACCATCTCATCCTCTGTTGTCCCCTTCTCCTCCCACCTTCAATCTTTCCCTTCAAGCATCAGGGTCTTTTCAAATGAGTCAGCTCTTCACATCAGGTGGCCCAAGTATTGGAGTTTCAGCTTCAACATCAGTCCTTCCAATGCATATTCAGGACTGATTTCCTTTAGGATGGACTGGTTGGATAACCTTACCAATTAACAAAATAACATGGATTAGATTATAGCCCAAACTATACAATATATGTCCATGAGTTCATACTTTTATAAACAAATGCTTGAATAAATATACAAGTAAATAAATTAGGGAGCAACGACAAATCTTACATAGAGAAGAATCCAAATAATTTCTGTAAATACTCCCTACAAGTAGGGGACCTGAAGGCCCCATTCCTTGAATGTTTGCCACACTTAGTGACTTGATTTTAGAGTATAGAAAGGTGGGGGAAAGCTAAATTTACACTAGACAAACACTACCTAAGTCAAATGATTAAGGTCAACATCAACCATGGATGAGGCAGGTTGATAGTATGGACACTTAATATGCTATGATGAGAAGAGCATGTCCCCTCCACCTCCGTGGCTCCTTCTCAAAAACACGTATCTCCAGATTTACCATGAGAAAAACATTAGATAAATCCCAAATGAAGGGCATTCTATAAACTACCCAACTAGCATTCCTCCAAACTGCCAGAGTCCTCAGAAAGTCTCAGAAACCATAGTAGCCAAGAGGAGACCAAGCAGGCATGGTAACTCCTTGGTGACTTCAAGGAATCTTGAAGCAGAAAAATAAAAGACATTAGAGGAAAACTACTGAAAGCTAAATTAAGTGCAAAGTTTAGTTAACAGTAATGATCAGTGTTCGTTTCTTAGTTGTGACAAAGGTACCATAGAAATGTAAGATTTACCAATGGAGGACACGGAGAGTGGACGTTCCATACTATCTTTGCAGCTTTTCTGTAAATCTAAAACTGTTATTTAAGGGTTTTAAGATGTTTTAATTAACCTATAATATCCATAAAGGAATATATTAGAAATCTTTATAACTAAAATGTTTTTATCCCTGGGGAACCAAGAGTAATATTAATGATAAGAATAACGATAACTATCATTTATTGAACACTTAGGGAGCTGCAGCACCATGCAAAGGAAAACACATCTCATTAACTCATTTCATCCATGCAGCATGCCCGTGAGCTAGACACTTAGGTCACTACTCCTCTTTTACTGCGAGGAAACAGGCAAAGGGAGGTAAACCAGGGATGGATGGCTAAAGTGCTGCTAAGCAGCGCTGCTTAAACAATAAGTTTCCCATATGACATCCCTCAGATAACACATCTGCACTCAGATATTAAAGGGATTATTTCACATAGAGGGTGCAGATTAGAAAATTATAATAGGATGAATTATTCCTAACAGGCAGAAGGAATATAATCAGATTTCTTACCCTAAGCTTAGGGTAGATCTCCACTGTGTAACAGAATAGTACCCAATTCTGGAATGGACATATGGTGACATAATCAATCCCAGGGATCTGAAGAGTCAACACTTACAGATGAACCAGGATTCATATAAGCCAGCTTTTATTTCTGAATGTCAATTAGACGCCAAAGATATGAAAATAGATGCAATAAGAGGGCTAGCCAGCCAAGAGCTGTACTTCTTTCTGGAAAGGTGGTTCAAGAACCAAAATTCCTCTAAAATCTTAAGAAAAAGCCTGAAAATTAGGAGAATCACCAGTCACTTTAGATCATGTTTTTGTTCTGTTTTTGTTTTATTCCAAGGACTTTTTGTTGGGGAAGAAAAGGGAATCTAACAGAGCTAAGAGTGAAAAGAAATGGGGAAGAGAGAAGACACCGAGACCTACAAGTGCTCGATGCTTAGACAGCTGAGCAGAGGAGTTCAGGTGAAACTGCAAACAAGGTCAAGAGCACTGGGCCAAGGGCAAACAAGGTGGGACCTGGCAGGGAACTGTGGACTTGGGTTGTTCTTTTATTTACTCTGGTGAAAGTTTGTCCCTGAAAGTGTAGTGAGAAAGAAACAAAGCCAGAGCAAAGCCTCTCCCAGCTTCTGTTGTTTACTTAAATATAGATGGAAAAACTGTGTCTGGTTCCCGCTGTGGAAACACCACGTTGTAACTCCAGCACCTGGAAGGGAACTTCACACATACCACTCTTCCACAAACATTTGTTTACAGAATAAAATAATTCGCAATAAATTAGTTTCTGTTAAATTCCAGTTAACACCATCTAATTATATACTGAATGCATTCTGACAAGTGAATTCAAAATCCTAAGTCACAGAGTGGGGGAAAAGGAAAGAGAAAGAGGTAAGTAAGCTAATCAAATTTTCAAGATCCATTCACAAGCTCTTATTTCTAGATTAGTCTCTATACATTAATTATGTCCTGACCTTCTAAAAGCAACTATTTTGTCTTCAGTGCTCAAAAAATATTTATTGATCACTTTTGTCAAAACTCTATCTGGCTCTGTGGATACAGAGTGGAATGGGCAAAGTACTTTACTTCAGAAAACTCAGCATATAGAAGAAGAATAGTTGTTATAACAGCTAACATTTGGGAAGAAAATCCAGAAAAGAGGGGATATGTGAATATGTGTAGCTGATTCACTTTGCTTTACAGTAGAAACTAACATTGTAATGCATGAATACTCCAATAAAAATGTTGTTTAAAATACTAAAATATGTTGGTAACATTTATGAGACATATGAGTCAGCACTGTTTTAAGTTTAAGGTTTAAGGTTAACCATTTAAGGTTACACATATTAATGAATTAATTTAATCTTCCCAATAAATTTATAAAGTGAGACTATTATTGTTTTCATTTCCAAAACGACAAAACTATGACTGAAAAAGCTTGAGTAACTCACTCAAGGATATATAGCTAGGAAGTTACAGAGCTCAAGTCTGAACTCAGTAAAACTGACTCCAGAGCATAAATGTATGAAAAACATCCCATGAAGACATGTGTGATTTATAAAATATATCTGCAAAGCACAATGCCTAGTGCCGTAAAATGAACATCGAATATCAACGGTATCATCTGAAATTCTATAAGCCTCGCCAACCTGAAAGATCCAAGCAGATGAGTATGTGTATGGGGGTAGCTGGGAAGGATGGTAATGGTTTAAAAACTTTATAATGATCATAATAAGAGGATAATTATCCAATTAAACTATACCAGCAGACACACAGGATCTTAACCTCTAAATCTGTCTTTTAGGATCAAGAACAACCTGTGGTATCTTTTGTGTTTATGGCCCGAGTCTTATTGGTCCCCTCTTCACAGTCTCCCTCCTTTGTTGCTCCTGACAATATGGCCTCAGAGGAGGAAGCAGGATTTTCCTGGTGGCTCAGATGGTAAAGAATCTGCCTACAATGTGGGAGACCAGGTTCAATCCCTGAGTTGGGAAGATCCCCTTGAGAAGGGAATGGTAAGCCACTCCAGTATTCTTGCCTAGACAGTTCCATGGATAGAGGAGCCTGGCAAGCTACAGTCCATGGCGTCATAAAGAGTCAAACACAACTGAGACACACACACACAGAAGAGGAAGAAATTCACTTTATTCAGACTTTTCCACTGAAAATTTTGTGGGAAAATGTCTTCAGTGGAGATCTTGAGGGAAGCAAGAATTTCTCAGTAGTCAAAGAAGGGAAAGAATTCTAGGCAGAGGGAACAGCAAGAACAAGTATTCTAAAATCTCTAGAACACCGACAATGGGGGAGGAGGTGAAGACCAATGTGACGAGCTGGGCAGGGGACGTTTGTGCATAATTGCATAAATTTTGCCAAAGAGTCATTGAAAGTTCTAAGTAGAGAATTAACATGAACAATTTCAAGTTTAGAAACAGGGTACAGAAACTGGAGGTACATACACTAGGAATCTGCTGAAATAGTGAAGCTTCCCCCAAAAAACATGAGTGCTATTTTTTGCATGACACAACACAAATGATGGTGAGTATGAATAAAACAGAATGGATGTGTGAAACATGCTGTCAAGGTCAAATTCACCATCTCCAGTTAGAATTCACCATCTCCAAATTAGAATTTATTCATTCATTTATCCAAGGAATACTATGTTTTTGGCAGGGCTCTAGACACAGCAATGGACAAGACAAAATCGTTGCCTTATGATGCTTTATGATGCATTCTAGTAGGGGAAACAGAAAAGAAACAAGTAAATTTACAACATGTTAGGTAATTATAAATACAATGAAGCAAACAGCAGGATAAAGTATGCTGATGGGGGAGTGGGTGAGATAATGGGAGAGAAGGGGAGGGTGGTAAACAGAATGATGGTCCCCAGAATGTCCAAGTTTTAAACTTCAGAACCTGTGAATGTGTCATATGACAAAGCGGAATTCAGTGTGTACATGGAATTAAGGGGCCAATCAGTGAAGAATAAAATAAAGAGATTGTGTGTGTGTTGTGTGAGAGCACGCTCTTACTCAGTTGCTCAGTAGTACCTGACTCTTTGAGACCCCTTGGACTGTAGCCCACCAGGTTCCTCTGTTCTTGAGTTTTTCCAGTCAAGAATACTGAAATGAGTTGCCATTTCCTCCTCCAGGAGATCTTCCTGACCCAGGGATCAAACCCATGTCTCCTACATTTCCTGTATTGGCAGGTAGATTCTTTATGGTCTGAGACACCTGGGAAATCCAAAATAAGATTACCCTAGATTATCTGAGCAAGTCTGACATAATCACAGCAGTCCTTAAAAGTGAAAGAGGAAATCAAAAGAGAGAGAGAGAGAGAAAGACATGGTAAGTCTAAGAGGAACTTAGCTCGATGTTGCTGACTTTGACGGTGAAAAGAAGGCCATGAACTAAGAAACGTGGGTGTCCTCTAGCTCTAGATAGCGAGGACACAGATTCTTCCCTACAGTCTCCAGAAAGGAACATAGCCCCGCCAACACTTTGGTTTTAGCAGATTTCTGACTTTCAGAACTATAGGGTAATAAAATGGTATGGGCTAAGCCACCAAGTTCATGGTGATAGTCACAATCAGAAATATAAATGGAGTGGGAGCCCCATCCCTGGATGATCACTTGAGTGACAAGCAGTGGTGCTGGGTAGAGGAAATAAAAGGAAGAAGGGTTTTCTTTTTTGTTATTCAGAATAGGTATTTGAGAAAAATAATTAAGTCAATTTTGAAATTCTTAAGAGTAAAGACACCAATAAGGACAACCAGAAGAAAACGTTGAGAATATAGTTGAATAGAAGCACTAGAAAAAAAATTATAGTAGATTAGGGACTTTTGCCTTGTTTTCCGTCAATTTACAAGTGGGAGTAGAATTCCTAAACAAGGATGAGAATGTCCAGGTAGTGTTACTAGTAGCGTAGAAGTAAGGAATTCCTACCACAGAGACATTGAGAATATTCACTCCGAAAGAAGTTGGGGAAATAGTGACTTGCCAAGGAAAGACTAAGGGAAGGAGGAGAGGGGGGCAACAAAGGATGAGATGATTGGATGGCATCATCAATTCAATGGACATGAGTTTGAGCAAACTCCAGGAGATAGTGAAGGACAGGGGAGCCCGGCGTGCTGTAGTCCATGGGGTCACAAAGAATAGGACACAACTTAGCTACTGAACAACGATAACAAAAGGAGACTGTATCTCTAGATATATTTAACTCCACCTGAGATCTCATTCTTGACTCCAGACCCACAGCTTATGAAACATCTCCAGTTGAAAGTTGCATAAGCCTATCAAATCTGTTGTGTCCAAAATGAAATTAATCCCCTCATATACCTGATCTTCCTGTGGTGTCCTTACTTTCCCTCAAAGATACCTCCAGGAACTTAGTTATTTGAGGTGGAAATTCAGGGATTAATAATGTCTCTCCCTTTCTTTTACTAGTCTCTTCATAAAATCCTTTATTGGACTCTTATCAGCGCAGCCTCCTTAAGCCTCTTAATTTCCTCTGCTTCTCCCCATCCCCACTGCTCTTTTCCAGGTCACTATCATCTGTTAGCAAGACTACAACATTAGCCCCTCGCAGGTTTTCTTGCCTCTCTCCACTCTATTCCCACAATGCTTCTAACATGCCATTTGAAACAATGCTCTTGTGATTGCCCTGCCAAAACCCTTCAGTGGTTTCCTGTATCTCAAGGTAAAATAGAAAGCCTTTAGCATGGCAAAAATTCTCTGAATGACCTCACTCTTGACCATGGCCCCAGTTTCAATATCTCTCCTAAATCGAATGAAAAATCTGTCTTTTCCTAAATATGCTATCTGTTTTCTCATGTGCCCCATCCTTTGCACAAATTGCTCCCTCAACCTTTAAAAAACTCCACCCTTGTCCATGTGGATAATTTATCCTAGCCCTTCGGGACTCAGCTTACACTACACCTCCTTTAGAAATCTTTCCCAGACATCTCCAAAGTTTACTGAGGAGCTGCTCCAGTGTGAACCCTTATGCAGAAGAGATTTATTAAAAGTATATGAGGTAGGTCACAGACAGGATTCAAGACTGAGAATGCGAGTTTATGAAAAATGAGATAGAAAACAAGGACACTCTAGGGTCTGGTAATAGAAACTCCCAGCACTGTTGTCAGGATGTCACCAGTGGAACACATTTACACAAAGCTTATTTTTCACCCTTGTATCATTCTCTCATGATTCAAAATCCAGGGGGACGGTCTAATCGGCCTGACTTGAATCTCATGATGGTAACCTGGCTGAAAGAAGCCATGCATGCATGCTCAGTTGCTAAGTCATGTCCAACTCTTTGCAACCCCATGGACTTTAGCCCACCAGACTTCTCTGTCCATGGAATTTTCCAGGCAAGAATACTGGAGTGGGTTTCCCAGGTGGTGTATTAGTAAAGAACCCACCTGCCAATGCAGGAGACACAAGAGAACTGGTCTCGATCCCTGGGTTGGGAAGATCTCCTGGAGAAGGAAATGGCAACCCACTCCAGTGTTCTTGCCTGGAGAATCCTATAGACAGAGGAACCTGGTGGGCTACAGTCCATGGGCTTGCAAAGAGATGGACATGACTGAGCTTGCACACACGCCAATACTGGATGGGTTGCCATTTCCTTCTCCAGGAGATCTTCCTGACCCAGGAATGGAAACTGAGTCTCTTACACCTCCTGCATTGGCAGGTGTGATCTTTACCACTGAACCACCTGGGAAGCCCAGAAGAAGGCCTGTTGCTCAACATTTTTACCATCACCACACACATGGGGGAAAAGGTACTATGCCTCATTAATCTCAAGATGCTGCTACTAAAGGAGAAGGCAAAGCAGCAACGTGTGTCCACTACAGCCATAGGCAGAATGTGAGAATCCCTGGACTCAGAGTGTCAGAAATACACGTTTTCCCTAGAGTGTGGTAATACACTGGAGAAAATCAGGATGAACTTTGAGCTGTCTTGTTTTCAAAGACAGTTGGTATTTCATTATAACAATGTCTTATTAAGTCAGTCTTTCATTAAAATGTGCTGCAGGCTAAAATCAGGGCCATTTCTTTCACCATCTGAAATAGAAAACTCAAAAAAGACATCATGTACTAAAAATAACGTGATATTCCTTTTGAGTTGTATCATCAGTGAGGAAATTTCTAGGATAGACTAATATCTTTATAGGTAGTCCTAGGACTCATGTGAATAAGTAAAAGGCTACACTCCTTTTCCTAAGAAGCAATGAGCATCTTTCTGTTACCTTTTGTTTTTCTTAAGAGCCTCATGAAATCACATGGCATAGCCTACTGTAGCATGGAATCACTCCCAATTTCAGCAGACGTCCACCAGGCATGCCTAAGAATTTCCCTTCAGTTTCGTGGCCCTGCCGTCTTCTACATGTCACAGGCACTCATTTGTATTTCTTTTTCAATCAGGACTTGAGCTTCTCATTTGCAAAAGGGATGGGGCACGCAAAAACAGCAGTCCCTACCTTTTCGGCACCGCGGAACCCATTTTGTGAAAGATAATTTTCCACAGTCAGTGGGTGGGGTCGATGCTTTCGGGATGATTCTCATAAGGAGAACGCGACTTAGACCCCTCATGTGTGCAGTTCACAGTAGGCTTTGCACTCCTATGAGAATCTCATGCCACCACTGATCTGACAGGAGGCAGAGCTCAGGCAGTAACGTGAGCGATGGGGAGCAGCTGTAAATACAGATGAAGCTACCCTCACTCACCTGCCACTCACCTCCTGCTGTGTGGCCTGGTTCCTACCAGGCCATGGACCAGTACTGGAACTGTATGCTCACCCTACAGCAGACAAGCCTCCTTTCTATAATCTCTTGGAAAGACGACTTGAAAGAAGCTTTAGTGAGAGGCACACTCAGTGCAGCTCCAAAGCCTTAAACCTAAATCTTGGGATGCAGAACATCCATGTTTTCTGTAAATAGGATACTCAGTGTCTAGACAGCACATGTGACTTCAGCGTTTCCATTTTTTCTGCTGCCAAGTTCATTTGCATTCATCTTTTACTCTCATCTACTGATGGATATTAACAGAAGCAGAATTGCATACAGTTGGATATTCCATTGACAGAAAGAACTGCTTTAAAAAAAAAAAAAGTGACATCAGCTTCCAGAGGAAACACTATTAGAGAAAGACAATGCTCTTCTCTACCAACTAGCAATGTTACCTTGTACAAACTAACTTTTCTTTGTTTCTAGTTTTTCTACTGTGCATAGTAATATTATTGGGTTGGCCAAAACTTTCGTCTGGATTTTCTATAAGCTGGCGTGGAAAAACCTAAATGAAATTTTTGGCCAACCCAATAGCTGTGAGTGGAGAAGAAAATGGCAACCCACTCCAGTATCCTTGCCTGGAGAATCTCATGGACAGAGGAGCCTGGCAGGCTACAGTCCATGGAGTCGCAAGATTTGGACACAACTTAGGGAATAAACCACCACCATAGCTGTGAAAACTCACAACGTAATTTATATAAAAGTAGTTTGGAAAAGAAAAAAGCAAACTATTATAATCAAAATCAGACAAGTGCTTTGAGAAATTTACTCTTTTACTCCAAGATTATATTTCCCATCTGATACTAATGCTACCTTCAGATTCAGAAACTAGAGAAGACCTCCCACTTCCTCCCTCTGTTATATGATGCAGTTACCCCCAAGTTGTGCCAAACGAGCTCTTCTCTCTAGTTTTATAGGTTACCTACCTGTGCGTGTGTGTGCTCAGTCATGTCCAACTCTTTGCGACCTGTTACCTACCTAATAGTAACTAATCAATGGCTTTTCGGCCAATGAATGTTTTGGCTATAATACTAGCCAAATAATACTTTTCCTTCAAAAAAGGAAAAGTAAAATTTGAAAGTTCACTGAATTACATTATTTCTGGCAAATTGTATTATTTTACTGTTTAGCCATCAAAACAGCAACTCTCTAAAGAATATTGGACATGATAGGAGCCAAGTAAATATAAATATTGACTGTTCATGGGTACATACATCTTGAATCTAAAATCATTTTTAATTGATTCTGGAAGCACTTTTTGAAGTTCAATAAATGCTTCACAAATCAGTTGGAAGTCCACAAATGTTAATAATCGTTCACTTATTTCAATGGAAATAGTCTCATTAACATGTCAGTTGCTAAAAATGTATGAGTCCAGCCATGTTCTTTGCCTGACTCAAGGTAAAAAACCCTACTTGCCCAGTTTTACTTCAAAAACTAATCCTTGTTTAGATTGTTAACAGTTTCCTCTAGTGGTAGCCCTTGGTGAGAAATTCAACCCTCCCTCCTATATGAACATTTCCAAATCCTTCAGCTAGCTTTTACATTGCCAATGCAAAACAACTTTTCTGACTGCATTTTAAACTCTTTTAACCAGCTTGAGAGATATGCATCCTCCTCGGTGCAAAAAATGTAAAAATTAAATCTGAACTTCGGAATGCAGGAAATCCATGACTTCTGCAAAATGATCTCAAAAGTCCCAAAAGTAATAAGCAATACCTACACAACATCAGAACAAATATCCAGTAAAACAATCACATGGTGTTAACTAAGCAACTCTTATAGATTATCTGCTGTATAAGAATTAAATTAACTAAATGGAAACATTTCAAGTAATTTTTTTAAATTTTACTTTATTTTTCTTTACAATACTGTATTGGTTTTGCCATACATCAACATGAATCCACCACAGGTGTACACGTGTTCCCAATCCTGAACCCCCCTCCCACCTCCCCCCCCCCCCCCCATACCATCTCTCTGGGTCATCCCAATGCACCAGCCCCAAGCATCCTGTATCCTGCATTGAACCTAGACTGGCAATTCATTTCTTATATGATATTATATGTTTCAATGCTATTCTCCCAAATCATCCCACCCTCTCCCTCTCCCACAGAGTCCAAAAGTCTGTTCTATGCATCTGTGTCTCTTTTGCTGTCTCGCATACAGTGTCATCATTACCATCTTTCTAAATTCCATATATATGGGTTAGTATACTGTATTGGTGTTTTTTCTTTCTGGCTTACTTCACTCTGTATAATAGGCTCCAGTTTCATCCACCTCATTAGAACTGATTCCAATGTATTCTTTTTAATGACTGAGTAATACTCCATTGTGTATATGTACCACAGCTTTCTTATCCATTCATCTGCTGATTGACATCTAGGTTGCTTCCATGTCCTGGCTATTATAAACAGTGCTGCCATGAACGTTGGGGTGCACGTGTCTCTTTCAATTCTGGTTTCCTTGGTGTGTATGCCCAGCAGTGGGATTGCTGGGTCATAAGGCAGTTCTATATCCAGTTTTTTAAGGAATCTCCACACTGTTCTCCATAGTGGCTGTACTAGTTTGCATTCCCACCAACAGTGTAAGAAGGTTCTATTTTCTCGACACCCTCTCCAGCATTTATTGCTTGTAGACCTTTGGATCGCAGCCATTCTGACTGGTGTGAAATGGTACCTCATTGTGGTTTAATTTGCATTTCTCTGATAATGAGTGATATTGAGCATCTTTTCATATGTTTGTTAGCCATCTGTATGTCTTCTAGGAGAAATGTCTATTTAGTTCTTTGGCCCATTTTTTGATTGGGTTGTTTATTTTTCTGGAATTGAGCTGCAGGAGTTGCTTGTATATTTTTGAGATTAGCTGTTTGTCAGTTGCTTCATTTGCTATTATTTTCTCCCATTCAGAAGGCTGCCTTTTCACCTTGCTTATAGTTTACTTTGTTGTGCAGAAGCTTTTAATTTTAATTAGACCCCATTTCTTTATTTTTGCTTTTATTTCCAGTATTCTGGGAGGTGGGTCATAGAGAATCCTGCTGTGATTTATGTCGGAGAGTGTTTTGCCTATGTTCTCCTCTAGGAATTTTATAGTTTCTGGTCTTGCGTTTAGATCTTTAATCCATTTTGAATTTATTTTTGTGTATGCTGTTAGAAAGTGATCTAGTTTCATTCTTTTACAAGTGGTTGACCAGTTTTCCCAGTACCACTTGTTAAAGAGATTGTCTTTGATCCATCGTATATTCTTGCCTCCTTTGTCAAAGATAAGGTGTCCATAGGTGTGTGGATTTATCTCTGGGCTTTCTATTTTGTTCCATTGATCTATATTTCTGTCTTTGTGCCAGTACCATACTGTCTTGATGACTGTGGCTTAGAAGAGCTAACACCTATCCTGCTCAAACTCTTCCTGAAAATTGCAGAGGAAGGGAAACTTCCAAACTCATTCTATGAGGTCACCATCACCCTAATACCAGAACCTGACAAAGATGCCACAAAAAAAGAAAACCACAGGCCAATATCACCAATGAACATAGATGCAAAAATCCTTAACAAAATTCTAGCAATCAGAATCCAACAACACATGAAAAAGATCGTACACCATGACCAAGTGGGCTTTATCCCAGGGATGCAAGGATTCTTCAATATCTGCAAATCAATCAGTGCAATTCACCACATTAACAAATTGAAAAATAAAAGCCATATGATTATCTCAATAGATGCAGAGAAAGCCTTTGACAACAAAGGCAACAAATTCAACATCCATTTATGATAAAAACTCTCCAGAAAGCAGGAATAGAAGGAATATACCTCAACATAATAAAAGCTGTATATGACAAGCCCACAGCAAACATTATCCTCAATGGTGAAAAATTGAAAGCATTTCGCCTAAAGTCAGGAACAAGACAAGGGTGCCCACTTTCACCACTACTATTCAACATAGTTCTGGAAGTTTTGGCCATTTCAAGTAATTTTTGTACTCACAGTACGAGGTTTGCTTTGAAAACGGTGGCTTCAAGGAGGGTTTCATTTCTATATTGGTTACTTAAAACACTACGATGTTTAGGAAAACATCATATAGAGTCTGCCTTGAATTAAAGCAGTTTCAGTAAATAGAGCTCATACCATTCATGGGAAATATTTTTAAAAATTGTGACCAAATGGGACATTGAAACCTGCATTGTTATCCCATTAATTTTGAGTCTGCAGAACCATTCATTTAGCCCCAACATTGTTTAGTTTGAGCCACAAGCTAAGCTCACATTCCAGAAATATTCAATTCGAATTAGGCAGAAGAGCACAAATTGAAAGAAATAATAACTTAATTATATCATAAGATTAAAATGCCAAGAAAGTTCTTCCCATTTACCAGTTTCACTAGATAATAAATGCCACTGGCTAACATTTCAAATACTATTTAAAATTTAAAAAAAAAACAAACTGCTTTTGCTTTTTCTTGGAAACACCAACTGAATACCTTCTTAATAAGTTCTTTACAAGCAATTAGTGTCTTTTTTCTTCATTGGAATATAAGGTTTCACAGCAAGTTTTCAAGCTCCTGCACCCACCCTCTTTCTAATGCTTCAAATCCAAATGGCAAGTAGCCATATGGCACAGAGCAGTTCAATGCAGAAACAGGAATCTCTTAATATCTAGAAACCAGCTCTACCACTTCTGCTCCTGGCACCAAAGGATGAAAAGGAAGAGAAAGAGGAAATGCAGTAGAAAATCTCTGTGACCTTGAGCTAGGCAAAGATTTCCTAGGTACGACACCACAAGCAAGATCCATAAAATAACAAACTGATTAAGTGGACTTCACTGAAACTTAAAACATACTCTTTTAAAAACCCTGTTAAAAGAGTGAAAATGTTACAGATTATGATATTACAGATGTTACAGATTAGACCTTTGCAGATTATGTTACAGATTAGATATTTGCAGATTATATTTGATGAAGAAGTTTCTAAAGAATAAAGATCTCTAAAAACTCAATGGAAAAAATTTTAGTGGCGAAAAATTGGACGCCTCTTCAAAGAAGTCATGCAGATTGCTAATAAACAGACAAAAAGATATTCAACATCATTAATCAATAAAGTAATGCAAGTTAAAGCCACAATGAGATACCACTGCATATCCACTGGAATGAATGAAATTTGCAAACTTATATCCAGTATCTATAACAGTGCAGAAGAACTGAAACCCTCATGCCCTGCTGACGGAAATGTAAAATCGTACAACCACTTTGGAAAACCATGTGGCAGTTTCTTGAATTAACACACACCTATCACATGATTTGGCCATGCCACTCCTAGATTTTTACCTAAGAGAAATGAAAGCATCTCTCTGCATTTTATATGTGAATGTTCATATAGCTCTATTTGTAACAGCCAAAAAACTAGAAACTAGAAACAAGCCCAACACCATCAGTACATGAATGGATTAACAAATGGTCCTTTACCCATGATAGAATACACTCTACAGTACAAAAGAATGAGCGATTGATAAATGGCAGATATAGATGAAACACAAAATATGTTTAACCAGTGAAAGAAATTAACAAAAAGATAGTGGGTTGACCAAAAGTTCATCTGGCTTTTTCCATAGTCTAGAGAAAAAAATCCAAATGAACTTTTTAGCCAACCCAATACATATTGAAATATTCGATTTATATGAAATTCTAGAAAATGCAAAGTAATCTGTAGGTAACAAAAAAAGCAGACTGGTGGTTGCCCTGGCAAGAGGGAAAGGGGTGAGGAGGAGCAAGAGGGAAGGAATTTCAAAGGAACACAAGGGAAGCTCTTGAATGTGATGAGTACATTAATTATGTTAACTGTAATGATAGTTTTATGTATATAAACATATAAACAAAATTGATAAATTGTATGCTTTGTGCAGGTGCAATCTAATGTATGTAACTTATACTTCACTAAAGTTGTGTTTACTCTGCCCTAAAAAAAAAGAGACACAATGACATACAAACAGAAAAACACTCTGGAGAGACAATGTTAGTACGCCACAGATTTGGAAATAAACCAAGCTGTCTGCTCTTGGCACACGCTAAACTTCCTTTCCCCAGCTTGTAGTATCTGTAAATTTATGAATTATCAAATAAGGTATGTGGTCTTCAAGGATAATATACTTATACATGCAAAAGGCATCCAATTAGCCGCTCTCTTCACTTTCCCAGGAGAATAATAATCAATGACTGATGAGTCGCAAAGCATACAGATTTGATTTACCATATTTCCCTCCATTGTGATGGTGGGTGGGGAAAACGTGCTTAAGCACTGGGAAATACTTGCTTACCAAGCTTCAAAAGGCCTAGATGGACATCTTTTCTTTCCACCCCAGACTTGCACCAGTAGTCATCTGCTATCTCACAGCCTGGATGGCTCTGTCCACAGAGCAGATGGAGCTGTTCTTTCTTTCTTCTTGTTAGATTTGATACTCACTGATAAACATTTCCTCCTTGCTGAGTATTCTTGTTCACATGTGTTCATTTGGCATTGTACCTGCTCATAAGATGTTCCAGCAACATAGGTGCCAAGTTGTCATGGTTCTTCCCTGAAACCCTCGGAGTCTTTGGGGGTACTATTTAATTTTGTCCTCTGCACATTTTGTCCTCTGTACATCTGCGATGAAGATGGCGCTTTATACTTCTTTTGCAATACACTGTTATTCTCAGATATGTTCAGCTTAAGATATTTTTATAAACGTATCAGTCTTATGGGGCTCTCTTGGTGACCCAGCATTGGTGACTCAATCTGCCTGCATTGAGAAGTCGTAGGCTTGATCCCTGGGTCAGGAAAATTTAGTAGTATTCTTGCCTGGAGAATCCCGTGGTGAGAGCAGTCTGGTGGTTTACAGTCCATGGAGTTGCAAAGAATTGAATATGACTGTTTGAGCACACACGCGTATCAGTCTCACGTGCTCTGTGAACAGTGAAGACGAGCTCTTTTCCACTTCAGTTTCTTCCCTATGGAAGGTGCCAATGGCTTTATTAAAAAGAAGGGGCTGTTTGCCAACTGGAACTGCCTCATATGCCCTGTGAAGCAGCCCAACACAGCTGGTGGGCCAAATAATCAGTCTCTGTCCTGGGGTCTGGCTCCTGCCAGAGCTCACACAACCTGAGAAGCAGCAGAAAAAAGCCAACATGTCTATAGTGTGTGTAGTTATCTTCTTGGCACAAGTACAGTTCAGTTTCCATCAGCTAGTGCTGTCCACGTAGAGTATTTACTCCATATATAAACAGGCAGTTCACATGACCCTTGATAGACATGCTAATAGTTTGTACTAACAGCTGACTCAGAGCTGAATTCTGCCAGTTATACTGTGATTAACTCCCTGCACTGGAAGAGAAAAAGCAGCTCTGGCTAAACCCTTGGGTTCAGGTTGAGAATCAGCCTACAGAGAGCTCTACTACTATGATCCACTCAGTGGGCAGTGAACCCAGAGGTTTTCGATACCTTTAAACCATTTCCATCATACATGAAATGGGAAGACAGCAACAGCGTCGATACGAGCACTGACGCTTCCTGAAATGCCATCCTCTGTGGTGTTTTCGGTTATTCTTTTACTGTCTAAAGCCACTTGAGGTTTAAAATACATAACCAACCCAGCCTTCCAGCATGCTTTGGGTCTGCAGTGAGGAAACATAATTCAAGGAACACAAGGCCAACAGCGAGCACATTCCTTATGACTCCTACCAGCCAAGGGCTTCGGACAGGACCGACAGGTCTTCAGAAATGCCATGAGTATACTACTCAGTAACTGGGCTTTGCCTTCCTGTATTTCTTCCCATTCCAGTGCTGACAGTATGAGTTTGTTAAAAATCCCTCTTCAGTCTGAGGGTGAAAGGACTCTTAGAAACTTCCCAGACCAACTTAAGGTATCTCCAACTAAAATTTTAGACACAAGTTTTCATCTCAATATTTTTAAAATCTGCCCAGTTTACATTTTACTTAAAGTACTGCTAACCTTGAAACTAAATTGAAATGTTAGATATTTGGTTACCCTTTGTCTCCTGCAATATTTAAAATTAAATATCTGCCAAAGTAAAAGTTGCTAAGTATCTTAAAAATATTTGCTGCATATGCCTAAAAACCTCCAGTTAGTACATGAACACTCTTTGAGGTGCTGGATTAAAATTTCACTTATTCTATTTGTTAAGGATTTGGGGGGATTTTTTTGTGTGTTGACAGGGAATGGAAAGCAGTATTTAAAAGTAAAAACCAAGCAAAATTATATGTATTTCAGAGTATATCGCTCCGAACAGCCCACACTGAGCAAAGAAGTCACACGGTTAGAGTCACTTTCTTTCTTATTCATGCATTTCCTGACATATGAAAGCATCTGTTTAGTTAGTTAGAAAGGATGCACTGGTACAGTCTGAGTCCACTGTGACTTCACGACAGGAAGTGGGGGCTCATATGGGTTGTTAAGTGACAGACACAGGGGGCCCCGTTACTTGTTTTTTCCATTGATTTATTTTGTCTTGATTTGTTCTTCTGCTGCACCACACAGTTTGTGGGATCTTCGTCCCTTGACCAGGGATCAAACCCAAGCCCTTGGCAATGGAAGCACAGAGTCCTAACCACTGTATCGCCAGGGAATTCCCAGGTATTAAATATTATTAAATATTTTTAACATTACTCAAATTATAAGCTACAACTGGTAGTTAGTAGCAATTTTTTTAACCAGAGTACTGTATTATAAACACCCAATCTAGGAATGCTTTGGCTTGCCCTGGAACACCTGCAGGGAGAAAGGGCAGGAATTGCCCCTTGCACACAGGGAACCAGGACTTGAGGAGGAGGTAAGCTGATTTTCTCTCTATTGTCTTAGTGCATGTTGGCTGCTATAGCAAAATGCCACAGACTGGGTTACTTGTAAACAACAGAAATTTCTCTCTCATAGTTCTGGAAGCTAAGATGATTAGGGCAGGGTACCAGCTGATCTGGTGTCTGCTGAGATGTCTGTCCCACTTCCTGGTTCATAAATGGCCATCTTTGCACTGTGTCCTCACACACTGGAAGCAGTGAGGGAACTCTGAGGGGTCTGTTTTCTGAGGACAAGAATACCTCTCATGAGGGTCCCAGCCTCATGACCTAAGCACCTCCCAAATGCCCTACCTCCTAATACCACCATATTGGGCATATGTGTTTGGGGGAGACACAAACATTCATACCATAGCACCTGTGGTAATTTACTCTGCTTTCATAAATTTTTGTTCCTGCCATCTTTTGAGGTGTGTAGGCTCTCACTGCATGTCTTCATCTCAATATGAGAGACTCACAATCTAAACTGGTAATAACAATCACCATGAACTGCATATCTATCATGGGCTAAATACTGTAGTATCATTTTCCCATAAGTCTATGCAACTCATAATCCTCACAATAACTCTCCAAGATAAGTGTTATTAATCCCATTTTACATGCAAGGGATCTAAGATTCAGAGAGGGCAAATCACTGATGGGCAGACGTGTAGTATTAGGCAGCAGAGCTTCAAACTCAAGACTGTCTGCTTCCAAAGTCAACATTTACTCCGCTATGTTGTGTATCATTCCTTCTAGTAAACTTAACAGACTCTCAAGCCTTCTCTGAATGTGTTTCCTCCATTCCTGCCACTTTTTGCTTTAATAAAACAAGCTGCCCTTCCCTGCCATTATCCTAGTTATTTTAATATGGTTATACTTGCTAATGGGCTTCCCAGGTGGCAATAGTAGTGAAGAACCCATGGGCTAAGGCAGGATATGTAAGACATGAGTTTGAACCCTGGGTTAGAAAGATCTCCTGGAGGAGGGCATGACTACCAACTCAAGTATTCCTTCCTGGAGAATCCCCAGGGACAGAGGAGCCTGGCAGGCTATGGTCCATAGACTTGCAGAGTGGAACACAACGGAAGTGACTTAGCACAAACGCACATGTTTGCTAATAACAACGATAGCAACAACACCCATGCATGACTAATCCAGGTGTGTTTGTTTGCCAAAATAAAAAGATGTGTTTTTGTTTCTTACTAGAGAAATGGCTCTGGAATTGAGGACAACGTAGACTGAAAGAGCCCATGGTTGGAATGGGACATTTAGAAGAAGAAAATGGGGACAATTCCAAAAGTTATTAGTACTAGGAAGAAAACATTTCTCAGGTCATCCAAGAGTTAGTTTGCTTAACCTAAAGTGATAATGTAGACTTCTTAGCACATCAGACAAGAGAAACTGTGGTTTGCGGGCAAAAAGTGATGTACAGAGTTTTAGATACCTACAGAAGTCAGCCAAGATTCTTGTACCTGGATTCTACAACTGTTCTATTTTTCAGATTAATTTATAGCTAATCTAGTAATATAAGTTTTGCTGTACTCAACGGTTATTTTTCCAATTTGACAAATTTATTCATTTTTTAAAAAAATAATGGCAAAGACTTTTTTCATACTACTTAAATATAAGCTTCTTATGCTTACAAATAAAATTAATAGAAAATTAATCTATGCATTAGTCAAACTATGAATATAAACAAGTTATCAAGCTAATTTAATATCATAGATAATGCCATTTTACTTAAACCAATGTGTTGGCATTAAAAATAATAGATAATATACCCTCAGGTTTGGTTCTATGTTTTAACTATTTATGTATGTTGAATTCCATAATATGAATGTAGATAAATGCCTTTTCAACTTAAGCATGCAGCATATAATGAAATTGATCACTTCAAGATGTTGCTTCTTCTTTTTGCTACTTCAAGATTTCCAGAACTTACATTTAATCAAAGCCACAATGATCTACTTTCACATGCCAATGTAAATAACTTTATAAAAATGGTTGCAGAGCTTCCCAATTTACAATGGGGTTAAGTTGAAATCATTGTAAGTTGAAAATATCATAAACCAAAAATGCAGGAAGTATATCTGACCTACAGAACATCATAGCTTAGCCTGTACTGTGCTTAGTTACTCAGCATGTCCAGCTCTTTGCAACCCCATGGACTTAGCTCTCCAGGCTCTCCTGTCCATAGAGATTCTCCAGGCCAAGAATACTGGAGTGGGTTGCCATGCCCTGCTCCAGGGGATCTTCCCAACCCAGGGATCGAACCCAGGTCTTCCACATGGCAGGCAGATTCTTTACCATCTGAACCACCAGGGAAGCCCAAGAATACTGGATTGGGTAGCCTATCCCTTCTCCAGGGCATCTTCCTGACCCAGGAATCAAACTGGGGTCTCTTGCATTGCAGGCAGATTTTTTACCAGCTGAGCTACCAGGGAAGCCCCATAGTTTAGCCTAACCTACCTTATATGTGCAGAAACATTTTAGCCTACAACTAAGCAAAATCATCTAATACAAAGCCTATTTTATAATCAAGTGTTGAACATCCCATGGAATTTATTGAACACTATACTGAAAATGCAAACAAGGCAATGGCAACCCACTCCAGTACTCTTGCCTGGAGAATTCCATGGATGGAGGAGCCTGGTAGGCTGCAGTCCATGGGGTCGCTAGGAGTCGGACACGACTGAGAGACTTCACCTTCACTTTCCACTTTCATGCATTGGAGAAGGAAATGGCAACCCGCTCCAGTGTTCTTGCCTGGAGAATCCCAGGGATGGGGGAGCCTGGTGGGCAGCCGTCTCTGGGGTCGCACAGAGTCGGACATGACTGAAGCAACTTAGCAGCAGTAGCAGCATACTGAAAATGAAAAACACAGTGGTTTCCAGCGGACAGAATGGTTGTACGTGTATTGGTTGTTTACTTTCCTGATGGCATGGATGACTGAAAGCTGTGGCTGACTGTCCTGCCCAGCACCATGAGAAAGGAACTTACTGAATATCACAAGCCCAGGAAAAGATCAAAATTCAAAATCTGAAGTACAATTTCTATTGAAGGTTTATCACCTTCACACCACCATAAAGTCAAAAAATCCTAAAATGAACCATTATAAGTTGGGGACAGTCTGCAGTTTAACTGAAGATAAAATTAGTACAAGTTCCATGTACCATGTACCATTAGTATCATGGTACATGAATAAAGTTTAATTTGCTAATAGAGAGAAAAAATACCAGTGGTTTGAATTTCTTTGGATTTTTTAATATTTCCATCATTAAAGTAGTCTAGAAATAGGCAGCCCATGACTAATCCAGGGAAGCCATGATGTCAACCAAAATCCAGGCTCCTGTATTTCTGCTCCTAAATCACACCTCCCATTTTTCAGATCACCCCATTGTCCATGGAGCCCACGCTGGAATTCCAATCATCACATCCACACTGAAGGCAAAAAAGAGAGCAAACAGAAAGGGAGAAAAGCTTCCTTCCCATTGAGTCAGTCTCCTTTAAACAGTTTTGCCATAATTTTAACACTTATGTTTCATTTGCCTAAACTTAATCATACGGCTATGTGCTTCCCTCAGTGGCTCAGGTAGTAAAGAAACTGCCTGCAATCCAGGAGCCCTGAGTTAGGAAGATCCCCTGGAGAAGGAAATGGCAACCCACTCCAGTATTCTTGCCTGGAGAATTCCATGGACAGAGCAGCCTGGCCAACTAGCCCATGGGGCCACAGAGTCAGACACAACAAGCAACTTAGCATGCACACAATCGTATGGCCATACTTAGTAGCAAACAAAGAAGAGCAATGCAGATTTGCTTGTTTATGGTTTGCAGGCTTGGGTATGTTATTAAGATGAAAGAGGAACATGTATACTGGAGTGGCAACTATCTACCTTTGAAGCATGTTTTATTTTTAAAGTCTGCATTTAAAAAATCTGATGCAGTTCTTAACATAATTGAGATGATCATCCTGAAAGATGATGCTTTGAAAGTGCTACACTCAATATGTCAGCAAATATGGAAAACTCAGCAGTGGCCACAGGACTGGAAAAGGTCAGTTTCATTCCAATCCCAAAGAAACGCGATACCAAAGAATACTCAAACTACCACACAATTGCACACATCTCACATACTAGCAAAGTAATGCTTAAAATTCTCCAAGTCAGGCTTCAGCTATATGTGAACCATGAACTTCCAGATGTTCAAGCTGGTTTTAGAAAAGGCAGAGGAACCAGAGATCAAATTGCCAACATCTACTGGATCATGGAAAAAGCAAGAGAGTTCCAGAAAAACATCTATTTCTGCTTTATTGACTATGCCAAAGCCTTTGACTGTGTGGATCACAATAAACTGTGGAAAATTCTGAAAAAGATGGGAACGCTAGACCACCTGGCCTGCCTCTTGAGAAACCTATATGCAGGTCAGGAAGCAACAGTTAGAACTAGACATGGATAACAGACTGGTTCCAAATAGGAAAAGGAGTACATCAAGGCTGTATAATGTCACCTGCTTATTTAACTTATATGCAGAGTACATCATGAGAAACGCTGGGCTGGAAGAAACACAAGCTGGAATCAAGATTGCCAGGAGAAATATCAATAACCTCAGATATGCAGATGACACCACCCTTATGGCAGAAAGTGAAGAAGAACTAAAGAGCTTCTTGATTCAAGTGAAAGAGGAGAGTGAAAAAGTTGGCTTAAAGCTCAACATTCAGAAAACGAAGATCATGGCATGTGGTCCCATCACTTCATGACAGACAGGGAAACAGTGGAAACAGTGGCTGACTTTATTTTTCTGGGCTCCAAAATCACTGCAGATGGTGATTGCAGCAATGAAATTAAAAGATACTCACTTCTTGGAAGGAAAGTTATGACCAACCTAGACAGCATATTAAAAACAGAGACATTACTTTGCCAACAAAGGTCCATCTCGTCAAGGCTATGGTTTTTCCAGTGGTCATGTGTGGATGTAAGAGTTAGACTGTGAAGAAAGCTGAGAGCTGAAGAATTGATGCTTTTGAACTGTGGTGTTGGAGAAGAATCTTGAGAGTCCCTTGGGCTGCAAGGAGATCCAACCAGTCCATTCTAAAGGAGATCAGTCCTGGGTGTTCATTGGAAGGACTGATGTTGAATCTGAAACTCCAATACTTTGGCCACCTGATGTGAAGAGCTCACTCACTGGAAAAGACCCTGATGCTGGGAAAGATTGAGGGCAGGAGGAGAAAGGGACAACAGAGGATGAGATGGTTGGATGGCATCATCAACTCGATGGACATGGGTTTGGGTGGACTCCGGGAGTTGGTGATGGACAGGGAGGCCTGGCGTGCTGCAGTTTATGGGGTCACAAAGAGTTGGACATGACTGAGCAACTGAACTGAACATAATCAGGAGCACTTACATACACTGCCAATAAACTATTGCTATTTGGTACACACAAAGATGACATTCTCGGGGTGTCTGTGAAATAATAATAAAAAATATATTGGTCTCTGTTGCTTGTTCATGACACAGAGCCCCTAAAACTCTTGTAATCCCCTGGGCTATAGGAATGTCTTTGGTTGTAATGAGCCTACTCTTGGTGGGTTCCTGGATAGCTTCAGGATAGACATGGGTCACCAGAAAGAACAAACCATGATTAGGAGCTTAGAACTTTCAGCCTTACCCTCATCCTTCAGGAAGGGGAGAGGGGCTAGAGATTGAGTTAATAATTGATCATGCATACATGATGAAGCCTCCGTAAAAATCCCCAAAGCAAGGATTTTGCTGAGTACATGCACAGGCCAGGCTGGCACACACATGGACAGAAGTGGTACTCCCCACTCTTTCAGACCTCACCCTCTGTATCTGCATCTGCCTGCTTATCTGTAACCTTGATAAAATCAGCTAGTGAATGTAAATAAGTGCTTCCAGGAGTTCTGTGAGCCATTCTAGCAAAATAAAAAACCCAAGGCATGGGTCATGAGAATTTCAGTTTATAGTCATTTGGTCAGAAATACCCAGGAAAGCCTGAGACTTGTAATTGGTGTTTGAAGTAAGAACAATCGTATGGAACTGCGCCCTTCACATGTGAGGGTCTGATGCTAACTCCAGGTAGAGAGTCAAGGTGCTGAACCGAATTGTCTGTCACCCAGCTGGTGTCACAGAATTACATGATGTGGAAAAAAAAAAAATCACTGCTGGTGTCAGAATTGCTATGTGTATGTCAGTAAAGGAGATACCCAGCAGTGTATATTGCATGTCTACTCACAATGTGAAAATGGTAATACCTCTACGGTACAGGTGCTTTGGGTTCTAGTTACTGAAAGTCTTATACCCCAAGTGGTGAGCTGGTTCTACCAGCATTTCTCTCCTCTAGAACGCTAGCAAAATCTGTGTTCGTACAACACAATGACAGTTTCTAATTTCTAATATAGCCTCCAGCAACCTAAGGGATCAAAATTTTGTGTCTTTTATAGAGGACGCATCTGAGGTTTAGAGATTAGACAACATGCCTGAGGTCATGCAACTAAAGCCAGGCTGGCCCCTCTGTAGGTGCTGTGCCTCTCAGGTCTCCTCCTGATGATTCAGACATCCATGCAAAGCTCCCTTGGCACAGAGTCCCTTTTTCAGACCTAGGGATCTATTTAACACCCTGCACAGTCCTGCAGTTCTAGTGACTTACAAGAATGAACGTTTTTTCTGGCACTTCAATTTCAAGGCATCTCAAAGTACCAGGTAGAGTGAGTGCTACTCTACCAAGTACAGTGTTGAAAATGTATTATTTTACATTGTTGACAGTAAATACGCAACGAGTTTTAACAATTATTATATAAAAATGACATCATTATGGTTGTTAAGAACATTAATTCTAGGCATAGCCACTCTGGAAAACAGTAGGAAGGTTCCTTAAAAAACTGAAAATAGAACTACCATATGATCCAGCAATCCAACTCCTAGGCATCTATCTGGAAAAAAACATAATTCAAAAATATACATGCACCCCAGGGTTCATAGCAGCACTAGTTCAGAATAGCCATGGACACAGAAGCAACCTGGAAGTCTATCCACAGAGGGATTGATAAAAAAAGATACGGTTCATATACACAGTGAAATGTCACTTAGCCATAAGAAAGGAACAAAATGAGCCATTTGCAGCAACATGGAGGGACCTAGAGATTGTCATAGTGAGTGAAGTCAGACACAGGAAGACAAATGTTGTATGGTATTGCTTATGCACTCAAGTTACTCCGCCACGTCTGACTGTTTGTGACCCCATGGACTGTCATCTGCCAGGCTGCTCTGTCCATGGAATTTTCCAGGCAAGAACACTGGGTTGCCATTTCCGACTCCAGATATTGCTTATATGTGGAATGTAAAAAGAAGGTACAAATGAACTTCTTTACAAAACAGAAGTAGAGTCACAGATATGGAAAACAAATTAATGGTTATCAGGGGATACAGGGGAGGGTAAATTGGGAGATTGGGATTGACATATACAGACTACTACATATAAAGTAAATAATAAGAGCCTACTGTATAGCACAGGAAACTCTACTCAATACTCTGTAATGAGCAGTACAGGAACAGAATCTAAAAACTAGATTTTAATAATGTATGTATATGTATAACTGATTCACTTTGCTGTATACCTGAAACTAACACAGCAGTGTAAATCGACTATACTTCAATAAAATTTTTTAAAAACTATCCCACAAGGCAAATACTTCCTTCTAGTCTTTTCTTGTGATAGTTTAAGGAGTCTTCTTCATACTGTACTGTTCCCTGCTGCTTGTTCAACATATGACATAAGCATTTTCTTGCCATTCAAATTCTATGATTTTTAAAAAAAGAACAGTAATTCTAGATCCGCAGCACTAGCTTTTGAATCATAGTTCCAAACTTACTGGCAGTGTGGTCACCACTGGGTGAACCAACCTGTGCCCCAGTTTTCTCATCTGTAAAGTGTAGATAGTAATAGTAAGGTTGTTAGAAAATAAATGGGTTAATATGTAGCACTTGAAATAGTTCCTAACACATAGCAATATTATAGCATTTGCTATCATCATTAGTAGTAGTTTTATTATTATTATTACAGTCATCCTATAGAGGCTGCAGAGGGAACAATTTTCCATAAATGGGAATACTCTAATGTGATAGTCATGAAGAATATAAGTAACTTAGAGAATCACAGAAAATGAAAAGGAGCTTAAGAATCACATAGACCCTCAATCAAATAAGGTCTCAGATCCATCAGTTATTTTGGATAAAGATTTGTCCTTAGCTGGGAACAGAGTAAAGGAAATTATTTTTTTTTTAAATTCAAATATGCTACAGTTTAGCAAAATAATTAGTTCTTTTTTTAATTCAAACTGCCAGACTCACATCAGAAATAATGACAACTGGCTGCAAGAGGGCAAAAGGGAATAAATCTTCAGTTTGGTTGGGGGTGGGGAGAAGCACCCACACATTTGGGAAAGGCAGGAACTACTATATAAAGCAACATTAGCAAGAAAAATAAACAAGGGACTGAACTACACATCAGAGATAGGTCTGACCATGATAGCTGCTATCATGTCCAACTCCGCAACCCCATGGAATGTAGTCTGCCAGGCTCCTCTGTCCATGAGATTCTCCAGGCAAGAATGCTCGAGTGGGTTACCATTCTCTTCTTCAGGGGATCTTCCTGACCCAGGGATCAAACCCGGGTCTCCTGCCTTGCTCTTTACCATCTGGGCCACCAGGGACAGGTCTGACCATAGTTAGCCCTAAACTGGATTTTCCTGAGCATTTTCCTACTTCTAACTGACCTGTTCTCCCTCCTGCATTTAGATCTCACATACCTCCTGATTCACTTGAAATTTCTTTTTTCAATTTGATATGTACTGTGGTCACACATACCATGGTTATGGTATTCTGTAAAGGAATAATAAACAAATGAGTTTAGAATGCACCCCCTTCTCTGCAGGACAGACACTGAAGGATGGCTCCAGTCTTCACTGTATAAAACAGAGTACAATATTCATCAAAAAGAATTACTAAAAGAAAAAATATATTTCCAAGCAGTATTATAAAATGTCTGCTGCTGCTGCTGAGTCACTTCCATCATGTCCGACTCTGTGCGACCCCATAGACGGCAGCCCGCCAGGCTCCCTGTCCCTGGGATTCTCCAGGCAAGAACACTGGAGTGGGTTGCCATTTCCTTCTCCAATATAAAACATCTACTTTCCTCTATTCTCACACAGATGAACTCAGTTATAAGGCTTCTGAGAAGTGACCCTCAGAGTTCACCTCTTTCCCTCCCCCCACCCCCACAAAAAAAAAAGTGAAATAAAGAATATCTTTGAAACTAAAGGCAAAAAAAAAAAAAAATTGCAGGGAAAATAAAAGCAGTTATGCATGAGCCACAGTCTGATTCATTTGGTAAAATTTTAAGATTCAGCATATAGAAATGACTGACACCTGCCAAACTTGCTTTAACACTCACTCTTTACACCATTTCCCGCTAAGTTCATAGTTCAGTTCAGTCGCTCAGTCCTGTCAATTATACTGTGTTGCTTTGTTCCTACCTTTTTTTTTTCCTTTTTACTTGGAAAGAGGAAAAAGGTAGGAACAAAGCAACATAATATAACTGCTGTGGGTCCCAAACCCTTGTGCTGCCTAAGCCTGCACAAGAGCCTTTGCACCCCTCTCTCCCCGAGAAGCCCCAGCAGCCTCTTGGTCTTGGCACACATGTGGACGCCCCACCTGGTGTGATAAATGCAACTATCCCAACTCGCAGCCCCTTTCTTGTTTTCTAGCACAGTAGCACCCCCACTAGAGGGCAGGAAAGGGCACAGAGAACCAATAGAACTCTCAACTGAGTTCATAAAGTTTTGACAGTGAAGAATTAAATTCTTTTTTCCCCAGTGTCAGTGGTCCTAATTAACATACATAATGGAGAATGGATCTCACTTGAGCTTCTGAATCATTGAATAGAATTCAAACTTCTAATTCTGTGACTGAGTCAAGACTTTCCCAGCAGTTATTTTATTTAGCAAATTCATTCTTCTCTTAGAATAATACATTTGAGCAGGCTCTCCTTGTACATAAGACAACTCATATTGTGTGACAAAATGCTGATTGAATTTACTATAGCTCCCATGGACAGAGGAGCCTGGTGGGCTACAGTCCATGGGGTTGCTAAGAGTCGGACACGACTGAGCGACTTCACTTTCACTTTTCACTTTCATGCATTGGAGAAGGAAATGGCAACCCACTCCAGTGTTCTTGCCTGGAGAATCCCAGGGACTGGGGAGCCTGGTGGGCTGCCGTCTATGGGGTCGCACAGAGTCGGACACGACTGAAGCGACAGCAGCAGCAGTAGCAACTCGAAGAAAAGGCAGACAGTAAAGAAATCAGGATTTTATACATTTTCATAAACAAGTCCTAAGATTTAAAAGAGTGAACAGAGTTTTGCTGCAAATAATATGCTTACCTAAGCTCAGCATAGTATGGAGCCTACTGCACCAAGGAAGATAGGAATAAAACCAAAAAAGAGCTAAAATTTCATATTTCAGAATTGACTCCAAGTCAATCTAAGTTTGAAATATTCGTGCAGCTTTGCTAGGCTGAAAACAAATGGTGTCCCTAATTCAGGGGTTGCGTTTTTTTTAACCTATACTATGTGAACTCTTGGAGAACATAGATTTGCTACCCTTTCTTTATGAAATGCAGTTGCTATTTCTATTCTGGGGATTTCTCATGAGTTAACAGCCATACTGTCACATATGGTTGACTTTCCACCTAGTACTGTTGAGGGTTAAGTTCCTATTGATTTCTGTGACTAGGGCTTGGGGTTTTGTGTTGTCTTTTTTTTTTTAGGTCAAATGTGTTTTATCTGAGAGGTCAAAGTGTGGCAGTGCAGCTGCAGTCTGGGCATTCCCAGCAGGAAGAAAGTAACAGCACACTGTCTACAGAGCCATGCATGAGAAAAAACTACAATTAGCTTTTGCTGCTTTTCTGCAGAATCTGTATTTGCATTTTAAATTACATTTTGGTATACTCATTTTCATCTTTCCTTTGGCTTTTAAAGCTGGAACAGAGTCTCCTGACAAAAACACTGCCTGAGATTGGCATTTATTAGGGAGGGGGGGAAACACATCCACACGATATTTTTTTTTTCTAAAATATTCCTCTGAGATTAGTTATTTCAGAAAGTCATGTTGACAGGCAGATGGAGAGAAAGATGCAAGATGGTTTCAGAGATTCTAGGAATCTCAAAGCCTGGATTTCCATTTCAACATTTCAATTCCTTGCTAGTCAGTGAGTTTCTCTAGCTCACTATATTAAAATGTGTGCTAGAGTAATATATATTAAACTTGCTCTCCTGATACATGCTGACAATTACACAGCTTATCACACCAATGTTTCTTGAAATCAAATCAGATCAAACTTGTCTCTTAAATCCCTGTAGAGATGCTCTTTCCACAAATTTATAAAGCTGTGTTCTCCCTCCCCTTGGTTAGCTTAAAAACTATCGATTAGCAACAGCCTTCTTTCTAAGTGCGCGTGCATGCGAGTGTGCTCAGCTGCTAAGTCACGTCTCACTCTCTGCAATTCCGTGGACTATAACCCACCAGGCTCCTCTGTCCATTGGATTTCCAAGGCAAGAATACTGCAAATGGGTTGCCATTTCCTTCTCCGGGGGATCTTCCTAACCCAAGGATCGAACCCAAGTTACCTGCGTTGGCAAGTGAATCCTTTACCACTGAGTCACCTGGGAAGCCCCTCCTAAGATCACTGGGTGTTAAATGTACAACAAAACAAATTCGCACAAATTGGACTGTCGGCTTATTGTCACTTCTTTGAGGGGGGCCAGTGCCTCTGCATTAAATGATTAACACATTTGACATTCTCATAGAGTCTTTGGTCAATGACTTTATGAATGGGTAAGCCAAAAAGAATACCTTATTTTTCACTTTATTCCTAAAGGAGAGATGCAGAAAAATAGAAAACTGAGCCAGGTGCCTAGATGGGATAGAAAAATATCACAACTGAACTGTCGGTTTTCTAAAAAATAATGAGGAAATAAGCCACTATGATTGACTCAAGTGTACTTAAAGGTACTGATATTGCGGGATATTTCTAATTCTCTACAATTTTAGAAAATTCTAAATTCCTATTATCTTATTGCTTTATGCCTGAGTGCCTCCTCGTCTGTATTTTTCTAGCACTCAATTATTTTTCTTGCAATAAATAATAACGAAAACTTGTAGGTTTGAAGTACTTTTACACACCTTCATGAAGAAAAAAAAAAAACCAACATGACTTTCTGAAATAACTAATCTCAGAGGAATATTTTAGAAAATATTTTTTCTTCATGAAGAAAAAATATATATATATAAAAGGCATTAGGGACAAATTTGTGAAAAACACAGATAAAACCCCTGATCCCAGAGGTTAACATTCTAGTTAGCAAAAGAATCAGTAAGAAATAAATAAATGAACAAAAGCATTTCAGATAGTTATCAGTGTTTGACAAATAAAGCACAGTGATAAACTAGAGTGATATGGAGAAGGTAAGGCAAATGTAAACGGAATGATCTGGAAGACCTAGCAGGAACCCTGACACCTGAGCCCCACGACAAGGAGAGGATAACACTGAAAAACCCTGGGGTCAGAACTGGAGCAGAGGGTACAGCAAGGGCTAAGGGGCTGATGCATTAACAAGCTTGACATTCAGAGAAGCGAATGCGGTTGCTAGAGGGTAAGCAAGAGAAAAAATGAAAGGAGATGAACTTAGAGGCAGGGTCCACAGTTGTAGGTCATTCGAAGCTACTGGGCTATCAATTCTTGTGAAATCACCCCTAAAACATAGTGGATGAAACCAAAGATTATATTTGGCTCACAATTTGGAGACTAGAATTAGGGGAAAGTTCTTCTAGACAGTTTATCGCTGATGCATGTGGTACTAGCTGGGGCAGCTGAAACTAGAGAACGCATTCCCAGGGGATTTCTTCATTCAGTGCCTGGTGCCTCAGCGCTCCCTGGCCTCTCTCTACAGGGCACCTCACGTCTGAGGCCTCTCCAGGAGGCTTGTTACTCTCCCAAGTGGCATCAAGGCTGTCTCATGGTCGGCAGGCTCCTTACATGAAGACGGGCTTCCCCCAGAGCAAGCCTTGACCCAGGCTTCAGGATTCCTGATGACTCTCCTGAACTCACAGAGCATTACTTCTACCAATTTTGTCACACACAGTTGTAAGGCCAGCCCAGATTCAGAGGGAGCAGAGTCAAAGAATCTCTGCCATCTGGAGTCTGCTACAGAGTCCATGGAGAGTTTTCTGCATTTTATTCTGAATACAGCGGGAGGCCACCAGAGGCTTTAAATATGGAAATAGCAGGATTTTGGTTTTAAAAGATCATTCGGCTACTAAAGAATACATTGAATGAGGACAAGACAGAAAGCAGGGAGATAAGTTAGCTGCTAGGATGGGGGTCTGGATGGCAGCAGCGAGCAGGAGAAGAGTGGGAATTGCTGGAGGCCATCGTAAAGGACTTGAGCTTAGACAGGTCGAGGAGAGAAGAACCAAGAGGAAAGGGGCAAAACTACTTCCATGGCTCATGCAACTGCCCTAATAGCTCCTTGAGGTAGCTGTATGGTAGGTCTTATTTTCCCCAACCTTTTGTCAGATGAGAACAATGGAATTCATAGAGAAAAGAAAGAAAGGTAAAGAAAGAGGAGGGGAGGAAGGGAGGAGAGGACAGAAGGAAATACTTTCCTATAACAATTAACTAGACAATGAGAGGATGGTTCTAGAGTTAGTTCTGATACCTAGTCAAACATCTTCCCATTATACAATGGGATTAACTGTCAGTCATTGGTATAACAAGTTTTACACTATTTATTCTTATTTTGAAGTGAAAAGTGAAAGTGTTAGTCTCTCAGCCGTGTCCAATTCTTTGCAACCCCATAGACTGTAGCCCACCAGGCTCCTCTGTCCATGGAATTTTCCAGGCAAGCAAAAGTTTTGGTCTTATCAGTTACAGAATTTAAACAATGGGATAACCAATATTTGAGAGGCCTGACATTTAGGTTGAATTGATTTTATATCTGTTAAACGTCACCTACTACATATATACTTTTGAAGTTGAATGGGAATCAAAGTGAATAGCGAAAAAGCATGATCTAGTAGGAAGGCCCTAAAGGTTCTACTCCTTATTTCTGCCTGCAACACTAAACAACTGTGCAAATGTTTCTTAAAGTATATGCTTCAATTTCCTCATCAAAGCATTATTATGTTCATTAGTCATGTTATGGACAGGTAATATGGAAAATGTTGGGAAAAAAGTTTGTGTACTTCAAAGAAATTAGTGTAGGATTATTATAAATTCTTCCCCAAACAACATTAATTTAAATTCAAATTGTAATACTCTAAAATTACTACATTTTGAAATACCTAATACATTGTGACTCTGTAAGTAGTCCTTTTCCTGGTACTTCTCTAAGCCATGCTAACCAGTGAGCAGCACTTAACAGAATTTTGCTGAACCAGTCATCAGGTATGCAAATACACAACATGGTTATGAAAAGAAGCATTTTGTGAGAATCTTGATCACTAAGTCTGTCTGGGACCTTTATTACAACAGTGTAACTATTAGTCAAATGTTGATAACCACGGATAATAATTTTAATCTCCCATGCCTTTGCTTTATATTAAATTGTTTGCCAAAGTCAGCACCTCCCATTTGGTGAAAGCCTGGGGTGTTGTGCACACAAGCGCTTATGTACATGTACACACACACACCCCACACACACCATAACAAACCACACACACCATAACAAAGCCCGAGATAAGTTTCTTTCACTTTTACTGATTGGACTTGTTTCTGTAAAGTTCTATCTGAATAATTACTTGGTAATGTGGTCTGAATTTTATATTCAACAGAAGTAAGTCAGAAACATTAAAACTGCCTGGATACTTTTTTAACTGTTTCCAGTTGGACCAAAAAATAGTGCAGTATACAGATGAGGATGGAAGCAGCTCTAAATATGGAAAAGCCAGACCATTTCTCTCCTACTTGTTTTGGGAAACTTATCTGATTTGGAAATGCTTAGGTATCAGCAGGTTTGCAGACCTCTGCTGAATGTCTAAATACACTTTCTGATTATTCAAAGACTTAATGAATGTTTCTGATAAATTGCAGCCAAAAGACCTTTGGATTTCAATGCGAGCAAAACTCGGTTAGATATTCCACTAGTGGCATCCTTCTTAAAATTCAAATTAAATAACCAATGTTCCAAAGCATAAAATTCCAAATGCATCTTCTTTCCCTTCAAAAGCATCTTTTTTCTTCAGATGTCGCTAATTCTGCTAAAGACATGAGCATTCTTATTTCCCCTCTATGTTTGAAGACTCAATTCTTCCACTCACACTGTCCATCCATCCACTTGCACTGTCCATCCACATATGACAATTCCATCATTTTTCCAACCTTCCTGGACCTATGATTGCACCTTTCACACTCCCTAAATCACCCTACAGGGCTTCCCTGGTGGCTCAGTTGGTAAAGAATCCACAGTAATGCAGGGGACATGGGTTCAGTCCCTGGGTGGTGAAGATCCCCTGCAGAAGGGAATGGCAACCCACTCCAGTATTCTTGCCTGGAGAATCCCATGAACAGAGGCACCTGATGGGCTATGGTCCTTGAGTCACAAAAGAGTTGGACATGACTTAGCAACTAAACTACAACAAAACAAATCACCTTACAAAGTCTCTTTGCATATTATAATTCTGAAGGAAATTTTGGTTGTTACATTTTGATAAATGTTCTTTTAGAGTTTACTTATTGACTACCAAATATAGTTCAGAGTCAATCTTGGTCTCCAGGTCAGGGCCACCTCTCAGGTGTGTGGGACGCTGGGCAAATAGCTTTCTGCAGAGCCCCTATCTATTTAAATGACTTTTATTAAAAATGCACTAAGAATCTATACACCCATGTGAGGTACAGTGATTTATGGATGAAAATTTTAAATCATAAATAGAGAAGATGGGTTTACATATTTATTTATTAACCATTCTGTGGAGGTAAAGATTCTTCAGGATCCATCTTTTTTAGCTTAGATTCTGGTAACCATCTTGTCATTATCTTCTGGTGGTGGCACAAACTTCTCATAAGCCTGTTAATCCTAACAGGATTAAGTCTCCATTTCTTATTTTTACTCCTCACATTCCAGAAATTGTTGCCAGTTCCTGACCTAATCTGAGTTCAAAAATAATTATGCTCTTTGTATTTTTTTCCCACTGAGAGAAAAAAAAAAAGCAGCATCGCTGTTAAGACAATGCCAAGGCTCTTGGGCCTTGTTTGTATTGATACAATATAGATCATCTCACCTCTAAATCATCTACAGAATTCTGGTTACATCACCAGCAATGCTTCCTCAGCCTCTGAGCTGCCCATGAATACCGCTTTCCAGTGACTGTCTCAAAGGTGGCTACCGTGCTCCATGAAGACAGTCACAATGCAACTCTTACCAAGAGTTTGTAAGAAAATGTGAACGGCAATTCATTTTCTGGTCATGTTAAACTTAATGTTTGGAATTTTATCACACAATGTAGAATGACAAATCTTTCATCCATTTCTAAAATTCTTGAGGTTATTTCTAGCATGTGTTCTTTTCAACGCTGACTGCTGCCTGTACACCACCACCATGAAGGAAAACGGGAGAGGGGTTTGTGAGCAAAGTGAAAAAAATGTCCCTTTTATGTAAGGAAAGCGCATCCTTGGCCTGGCGTGGCTGTGACCAGCCTCAGAGAGCGTGACGTCAGCTCACTAACTGGAGACAAGTCAGGATGTAATTCAGAAAGTCTAAACAGCCTTGACAGACATTCACATTCTTAGAAACAGAACTTCAGATCTTCATCTTGCAATTAGGACAAACCAATCCCCAAAGAAAATATCTTGCTTAATACCTGTAGTTTATCTAAATAAATGAAGTTTAAAGGATAAGATGGAATTTGGTCTTTCATTCTTAGCTTCATAATTCATCAAAAAACTATTTAGCCTGCTGTTATTTTTCCAAAGAGATGAATCTACGAATACAGTAGTGACAAATTATAGTGAAATTCCTTTTAGCCATCTCTTTGAAGTAGATATACACTGACTTCTATAGTTCTCTATTACCCATGACTACATAGACGTGCACTTAAATGAAAACCAAAACAGTCATCTGGTTTCACCTTCCAGACTGAGAGACTCATTAGCAATTGGGAAGGCAGCTGCTGATGTTCTCTGTCAAGCTGACCTGTTTAACGATCTAAAATCTATTAGGATAATCTTATCTACCAGGATTACATGTGGCATAGTATGGTTATGGAAGGTGTCTGGAAAGATGTCAGATGGAGCCCGCATTTAAAGAAAGCTGATTGTTTTCCCTCGGTCCTTAACACCCATTCTGAACTATGTGAGGAGGAATACTGTATATTTAAATGCATCTGTTGTACAACTGCTGAGTTCAGAGCACTCTCGCAAGGGGTGGGTAATCACACAGATGGTGTGCTTCATGACCAGAACCACTTGCTGTTAGATGCCACATTCACAGAGAACATGTAAATACTTGGCACCAATCTGGGAGTTTTCAGAGGTGTTATATTCATTTAGAGAGTTACAGATTTGGTGGTGACAGCTTCTCATTTTGGGCTAGCAGGATTAATTCTTCCCTTTTTACTCGACAGTCCAAAAATTGCCTTAATTTCCTGATCTAACTTGAGTTGGAAAAGAGTTGTGTATTCTTATTTTTCTTATTTCCCCCCTTATTTAAAGAGTATTACTATACCATTAAGAATGTGATGCACAGGGGCCAGATGAAGGGAGAATACTGGCCTGGTGGGTCACAGTGAAGCTTTCATGTCTATATTTGTGTTCCTTCCCACATTTCATTAAATACCACTAGCAGTCAATGGTATTGTTTATTTTCCCTTACTCCAAACTTATTATAAACAGCACCAGATTTTTTTTTAATTTTTTTTATTTTTTTCATTTTTTTTTTTTTTAATTTTAAAATCTTTAATTCTTCTACAAACATTCACTTGCTCATCCACCTATCTATGAAACACATTATTGATTGAGGGCTCACTGAGTGTAAAATGAAATTGTTCCCTAGGTTATTCTCCTGAGATCTAGGTCTTGTTTTCAAAGTAAGAAAGTTCGGGAGGCCACACAGACAAGAAGGGCTAGAAAAGAAAAGGGGCGAGGGCTCCACAAGGGGGAAAGTGAAGTCGCTCAGTCGTGTCTGACTCTTCGCGACCCCATGGACTGTAGTCTATCAGGCTCCTCCGTCCATGGGATTTCCCAGGCAAGAGTACTGGAGTGGGCTGCCATTGCCTTCTCCAGGGTATCTTCCCAACCCAGGGATCAAACCTGGATCTCCCTCATTGTAGACAGACGCTTTACCATCTGAGCCACCAGGGAAGTCTTTGCTGCAAGGAGGGGAGGAAGGTAAAAAGAAGCACGGTCAGTGCATTGGTCAGAACAGACAGTCAGGATAAGGTGTGACGAGAGAGAGGGCATGTTCAGGCATTCTGCACAGAAAACATGTAACTGAGCATGCAATTCATGTGGCCACAGCCCTTACTGCAGGTCTATGTATGGCTGTTGAAAAGAGTAACATAGGGCTGGACACTAGGGGAACTGCAATGACAGAGTAGCTCCCCTAAAGGAGTCCACCATCCAGACAAGAATATACACCAATAAACTGCTGCTAAGTCGCTTCAGTCGTGTCTGACTCTGCGACCCCATAGACGGCAGCCCACCAGGCTCCCCCGTCCCTGGGATTCTCCAGGCAAGAACACTGAAGTGGGTTGCCATTTCCTTCTCCAATGCATGAAAGTGAAAAGTGAAAGTGAAGTCACTCAGTTGTGTCCAACTTTTCGTGATCCCATGGACCGCAGCCTACCAGGCTCCTCTGTCCATGGGATTTTCCAGGCAAGAGTACTGGAGTGGGGTGCCATCACCTTCTCCAAAACATAAACTATCAACATGAAAATAACTGTTAAATAAATGAATGACTATAACACAAGACTCCAACTTCAAAGACATAATTTATACTTGCAGCATCATACTAAACACTGCATTAAAACAGAATATGTCTAGAAAGACAATGGTTTTAAAACAAACAAAAAACAATAATATGCAAAAGAAAATTCATAAGAGGTTAGCTTAGAAAACCAAAAGAAAAACAAAGAGAAAAATAGTGGAAGCCAGGAAAGAAGCTTGCATTAGGAACAAAATTATTTTGGTTTTTTCCAAGAGTCATTTAAATTTTTTTCTGTTTATATATTTTCTGTAGAAAAGTTAGAAAAATAAAGCAAAAAAAAAACACATACTGCTAATCACTGCAGATGGTGACTGCAATCATGAACTTAAAAGATGCTTGATCCTTGAAAGAAAAGCTATGATCAACCTCGACAGCATATTAAAAAGCAGAGACATTACTTTACCGACAAAGGTCCATCTAGTCAAGGCTATGGTTTTTCCAGTAGTCATGTAGGGATGTGATAGTTGGACTCTAAAGAAAGCTGAGTGCTGAAGAATTGATGCTTTTGAACTGTGGTGTTGGAAAAGACTCTTGAGAATCCATTGGACTGCAAGGAGATCAAACCAGCCAATCTTAGAGAAAATCAGTCCTGAATATTCATTGGAAGAACTGATGCTGAAGCTGAAACTCCAATACTTTAGCCACCTGATGCAAAGAACTGACTCATTGGAAAAGACCCCAAGTCTTGGAAAGATTGAAGGCAGAAGAAGGGGATGACAGAGGACGAGATTGTTAGATGGAATAATCAACACAATGGATGTGAGTTTGAGCAACCTCTGGGGTTGGTGATGTACAGGGAAGCCTAGTGTGCTACAGTCCATGGGGTTGCAAAGTCGGACACGACTGAGTGACTGAACTGAAACTGAATTCTGACATCTAGCAAGAAACAATTACCCATGCACAAGAACTATGATCCCCTTGTACACATCTTAAGACATTTATGCCTTTAAATAAAAATGAGTGACTATGCTTCAGTAATATATTTTCTTTCCTAATTAGCATATTGTAGAGAAGGAAATTATCAAGAAAATGAAATGTATTGAAAAGTATTAGAAGCAATTCTTATCTGATTTCATACAACTTTCTGAAATATCTAAGGAAATAGGGAACTTCTAGAAGTAACTCATTCTTTGTTACTTCTCATAAAAAATTTGGAGACACATTTTTTTATTCAATTAACAGTGACTTAGAGCAATAAAGTTGGACTTAGTGACTGAACAACAAAGCAATAAAAACATCTAGTGAGCTCTTGAGGAGGCTGGGGGTCGGCAGCCCAGCACCTGTGCAGTAGCTCAGTGGCATCATCAGAGGTCCTGGCTCTTTTTCTCTGGCCCCCATACCTGGCCTCAACATGTGGATCTGCTCCTTCCAAGTCCCAGAATGACTGTCACAACTTCTCTTGGTGTTCCCATGTGTGCATGCTAAGCCATTTCAGTCATGTGTGACTCTGTGACCCTGCAGACTGTAGCCTGCCAGGCTCCTCTGTCCAGGAGATCCTCCAGGCAAGAATACTGGAGTGGGTTGCCATGTCCTCCTCCAGGGGATCTTCCCAACCAAGGAATCAAACTCATGTCTCTTTTGTCTCATGTATTGGCAGGTAGGTTCTTTACCACTAGTACCATCTGGGAAGCTCGGTGTTCCTGCGGTGAAAGGAGAACATAAGGGATGTGCAGCACTAGCTTTGTCTGTCCCTTGGATGAGAAAAGCAAAAGGTTTTTGAAAAGTCCCTCACCACTTCACTCAACAGGAATCCCCTGCATCTCATTGATCAGAAATGGGCCAAATGTCTGGGAAATTAAAGAATACTACTATTAAAGTTGAATTGAATCACTGATGAGTCAATGCTTAGAGCTGAACCTGTGGTGTTGCCAAACAAATTTGAGGTTCTGTTAGCAAAGAAGGAAGCAACAAAGGAAATCACTCAACCAACTTGCCAGCTATCCATCATAATAAGAACCACGGAACTGATTCATGAAACCCACCTAACAACTTCCCAGGCGTTCATCAAATACTTCCCATCAAATAGGAAAGGTCACGCTCCACCTCTTGCCTGACTAAAGCACACACTAGTATCTCTGCTCCCTGATACTTCACTTTGTGGTCCTCACAGGCAGGAACGGGCAGCAACACACAGCCCTGCTTCTAGCCACACTATCACTATTTGCTGCTCTATATGCTTCTCTTTGTTCTTGTTGTATAGATACTAAGTCATGTCCGAATCTTTGTGACCCCATGAACGGTAGCCCGCCAGGCTCCTCTGTCCACAGGATTTCTCAGGCAAGAATAGTGGAGTAGGTTGCCATTTCATTCTCCAGGGGATCTTCCCGACCCAGGGATCTAATTCACATCTCCTGCACTTCAAGATTCTTTATCCCTAAACCACAAGGGAACCCCTATACAATTCCATCAGGGCTTCTTTTATCCTTCAGAGCAGGCAGCCCATGAGCCAAATTTTGCCTGCTGCGCATGTTTGTCAAGTTTCATTAGAACATAGACATGCTTATTTATTTATATATTGCCTATAGATGCTTTCACTTCTGTGGGACAGAGACCATATGTCCTTTATTGCCAAAAATAATTTTACTGTTTGGCCCTTTAAAAAGAAAAGTTTGTCAAGCCCTGGTCCACACATCTGTAAATTTCTCAATGGCAAAATTATACCCTGCATTTCTCTTATAACTGCATGAGCACAACCCTGGAGAGATAGGAAGTTTCCAAGAAACAGCTTCTGATTGATGGAAATGAAAATCAAAGGATTGATAGCTAAGAAATTCTGGCATAGTAAATGACACATAGTTGGTACTTTATTTTTACTGAACAATTCCAGGAACTAAGTAATTGATTAATGAAAGCAAAATACCTAGAGTGTGGCCCCTGGATCCTGATCATCTATATTCAAATGCTGTATGTCCTAGACAATAAACTTAAGCTCTCTGTGCCTCAGTTTCCCCTTGCATAAAATAGAAATAACAGGACTTAATAAACTGTAAAGTGCTCAGAACAATACCTGGTACATGATAAACACTAAAAAACTATTAGCTGTTAGTAATGCTCTGAGAAAAAGTCCTTTTAAACATAGTGTATTATTTTTTTCCTTTCTTAGCTACTTATCTTTAAACCTATTCTGTAAAAAGACACAACTGCATCCGGAGAAATTTCCACCTGTTCCTGGTGATACTAACCCATGTCTGAACCAAGAGGAGATTGCAGAGAAATCCCAGGAAGTAATTGCTAGTAGCAGGGTCAGAGAAGAAAGTAGCAGGCACTGGTGGGGAGGGGGGCGGCCAAACACTCAAGCGTGTCGACACAACACGTTTGAACCCCGTTTTCACTGATGAGAAGCATCAGCGCCATGGACATGAGGTGAATGGCGGGAGAGGGCTTGCATCGAACTGTCAGCTAATGAAGTGGTGAGAAATTAGCAAGCCTTGTGATTTGCACGCTAATTCTCCCTAATGCCACCTGGGGGCTTCCTGCAGGCCGTGGGCGAGGAGGGGAGCGGGGTGGAGTGGAAAATGGTGCAGCCAAGCCGCCCGCAGCCAGCCTGCACCACTATTCTCTCTTTGCCAGGCAACACAGCAGCCCAGCTTGCTCCCATTCACTGTGCAGCAAGCACTTGGCCGACTTCCCTCACAGCCTGGGCAAGCCTCAGCTATAGCAGCAAAATGAAGACAATGAAAGGAATTTTAAAAGGCTTCCCTCTGTATGCTCCCTCTCTAATGATCAGCTCAGCGGGCAACCTTCTACCTTTTCTGCCACCCTGCCGGCTCCCTCTCACCACAAGAACAAGCCAGTGGAAATGGACATCATAATCAGAGCTCTCTGTGAAACGCAACTCAGAAATAAGATTGGTGAGACGGTGCACTCAGGAGCTGTTATCACTGCACTTATCATCATTACTTAAAAGAGCTTTTCTGGTAAATCTTCAGCCTGTATTTCTCTAACAAAAATGCAGTTCTGTCCAGTAGCCTGTTCCTGGACTCTTATGAAAGAAGTAACAGTTCTCACCCCAAAAACACATGCCAGGGGGAAGCAGGGAAGGACTATCTCAGTCTGCTGGCATCTTTCAGGCAAGAGGCCAAGTCGGAACTAAGGAAACAGTGTGTGACTGTGTATAGCACTGCCTCCCATGTTATCATCATATATTTCCTTGGATGGCCTCTGGACTGTCAAATGAAGAACGCTGTGTTTCAGCTCCCCCCTGGTCAGCAAGGGCTGGCTCTAAGACCATTAGGAAGGCGGAGAATGCTACTGTCTTCTCTGTTTCTCTAGGGTCACAGTGTAATTGTGTGGTGGGAGGAACGGGGCCCTGGAGATGGCGTTAACAGTCACTTCTCATTACCTCCCACTTGGTTCATTACATCTGTGGACAGCGATTGCCCATGTGTGGATACTTCCATTACACAGAAAGAGGTAATGTGCCGTAGACCTCGAACGGCTTTCAAAGGGGGAGAAAGCGGTTTATTCCAGGCACAAACCTATCTTGTTTCCAGGGGCCACGCCAAAGGAATGGAAAGCGGCAGAAGGAATAGATGAGTGGTGATCAACACAGGACAACCAGGCCCCACACGTACTTAAACCCAGTAAGATGTTTATATGTGTGCATGCCACTAGTATACAACCCACCACACAAGGGACAGCACCCTCACTTACTAACCTACCAAACTGGACCTTAACAAGCAGATCCACTCATTCAGGAGTACTGTATGTAAAGGCTAGCCTGTATGCCCTCTCTGAACTAGCATTCATCCTTTGGTCCCTCTCACTCACGTGCACGCGTGCACACATGCACACGCACACGCACACAAATACAAAACACCTCTTCCATCTGCAAGGGTGAGACCTGAGAACCATGAAATCCAGACATACTATTGCATGCTTTTTTCTCAAGGGATTAAAAAGCCCCAGTTACATTATAAACCAAGGGGACTTAACCAGAAAGAAAACAGAATCATAGAGAATTACAGACTGTTAGAACCAAAAATGAATTTTAGGTATTATTCCAAACAGTAACGTGCAGACTTTTTATTTAAAGAAAAACCTCTCCCCTAAGATTCAATAAGAGGTACTTAAAAAGAAATGCCCATGATGGAGTCAAACTGTATACTACATACCATATCCTACCATTGGCAGTTTTCCGTGATGTCAGCTTATAAAATATTTTGAGAATTCCTGTTACCAAAAAAATCCCTTAATTTAATGTTACCCTACTTTATTAATTCATGGAATTTTTTTTAACTGAAATATTTTCAACATCTTATAGAACAATTACACTACAGTGGAGGAAATCCCATTATACTACAGTTTGATCGTTTTCCATAAATTTCTGTATATTTGCAATTTTCAAAGTTTAGCATGCATTCGAATCACTTGGGGATCTAATCCATAGCGATTTTTCAGTACCCAGATAAGGCTCAGGAACTTGAATAGATACCAAGCAACCCTAATACAGAGGGCCTCATACCACACTTTGAGAAATACCAGTCATACACGTGCTTTTCTGCCTAAATTTACCAGAGATTGAACTACACATCATTAACAAAAAAGGCTTGACAATTATTAGGTTGGATGTCTGTAGCTTTGACTCTGAAAGTTGCAAAAGCTTTCTGAATGTGAAAATGAGTGTTTATTTCTCTAAATTCATCACAATTGATGGTCCAGTCACCTTTACACTTGGCTGTGATGCTTTGTCATTTTCACTCTTCTTCAACTCCTTGCCCACTCATTTGCTTCACTATTCGGTTCTATTCATTTATTCATTCAACACTTTTTTTTTTTTTTTACAAAGCATCCTGGGTGTCGGGGTGCTGGATGAAACACTAGGGATATCAGTGAACCAAAGAGACAAAATGCCTCACCCTTGTTGGCAGAGCTGGACATCCTAGCAAGAGGAAGACCGATAATAAAACAACCTAACACATAGTAAATGACAGTCAATAAGAGTTAACAGCTGAGTAGGGTTATGAAAGAAAGAAAGCAGACTAAGGAAGATAAAGAGTATGTGTGGTCAGGGGGCCGAGGAAAGGGCTGCAAGTTTTTAAAAGGGCAGTGGGAATGACTTTATGAAAAGTGACATTTGGGAAAAATCTTGAAATAAAAGAGGTGGCCTTTTACATCCGTAGAATGAGAGTCCAAGCCTGAAGAACAGCCAGTGCAAAGTGAGCTGTCCCCTGTAAGAGAAGGTGTAAAAGGATGGGGTCTGGAGGAGGCAGCAAAGAAGGGGGAATGGGTAACACAGCCAGAGGGGCAGCCAAGGCCAGACTGTCCAGGTCAGGGCTTTGACTTTCACTCGGAGGAAAATGGGAAGCCATGGCATAATGCATTTTGAGCATAGAAATGAGATTATCTGACTTATATTTTTAAAGATTCTGAATTTGACAAAATACATTCACCGCTGATTGGGTTTCTACGGACATGCCAGGCATTTGAGCTGGGGCCCGGCATGTAAAAATGAACAGACAGTCCTCAGAACACTCAGAGTCTCTGGGCTCCTGGTACAGCTTGCTGTAGGTCTTTTTGTATGTACTTAAAAGCCATTCTCCTTGCCGCTTGCTTAACCAAGTCCTTGCCCAGCTGTTACTTCATGACCCCAGCACCCACATGCTCCCCTGCTGTGGGGCTGGAATGGGGAGACCTTGGTCAGAACAGTCAGGAGGTTCTGGTGTCCAGTTCAGCCCTGAACACACTGTGTGGGCTCTGGCAAGACATGAATCTTTTTCTTCCTGGCTTTTCCATCTGTTTATACAATTTTCTGCAGAAGTGTATTTGTGAGGCCTGATGGGATAACCGGCTCCGAGAGCTTTCGGGTGTAATGAAAAACTGACAATTTTAATTTTCCCTCAAATTATCATACTCTAAAATAAATAGAGAGTCGAATAGATTCTCCAGCTATTCATCCTGGCAGCTCTGCCTCAGCTGAAGACAGTCTACAAGTTGGCAGACCAGAGCGAAGAGAAATTTATCTTAGTTCCCGGGAAAAAAACCTGCTAGTTTCAACAACTGAAATTCTGAGAGAGGGTTTTCTGGAGAGGAGCCATTTGCAGCAACAATATATTTGAGAATATTAACTTATTCGTCTCTTGATGACTTTCTGTTGAGGAAGGATGCAAAAGGTGGTTGCATTGAACTTCAGCCTCAAATGCAATTCTAGATGATAAGACCTGGCTTGCTCACCTCACTTGTCCATCATCAAAAGATGCGTCAGAGACAAAACCTCCATTCTGAGCAAATGGAGAACAAAATGACAGATTTCAAGGACGCTGGTGCAACAAACCACAAAAATGATGATCACGGCTATGTTTGCCTTCAGGATGCATACGAAGCCTTCATGAACAGCAACACCTTTTTATCAAATGCTTATGATGCAATGGCACCCAAATCAGGGAAATTCAGGGATTTGGCAGGCGGGAAAAGAGAAATGCAATACAATGCCACTTCAGACTGCAGTCTGTGCTGGAGCTAGGCTACTCCAGGCGTTTTCCTTTTGTCCTCATTTAATGGTTCCTCTAAATACAATGTCTCAGTATCAGCCAAGGCAGCAAAATTTACAACATACTAATTAATAGCAAGATGCTTAGGTCAGCAATCCTGTCTGAGTATGTAATTATGTGTTTGGAGCTTTGTTTTTTTTCTCTTGCCTTCCTCTGTCAGATTTTACTAGTGGAGTCAGGGAGTATTAAGAACACATAAAATTTTAGGTGGCTGCAGCATGATTAATTTTACTTAAACAGTGAGGGATGAGCTATGCCACTTACCTTCCACCACATGACTAGACAGTTCTATCCGCTGTCAGCTCAAAACAAATCATACCGGGATTGAGGATTACAACTCACAAAGAGTAACTTTAGTTGTAAACCTCCTTCTCGCCATTCTTGACTGACTGATTTTTGTGAAAGTAAAAGTAGTCCTTTTTCCCTAACCAGAGAGTCTTAAACTTCAGATTATCAGCAAAACACATTGCTACACCTGCTCTGCCAATCCCCAGCCCTGGGTCACTTCTACCACTAACTCTCCACTCCTGCTTCCAGGCAGCTGGGCAGGGAAAGAAAAATCCCATAATTCTATTTACTGGCACAGCAACAAATCTATGATCCCCAGCAGTGGCTGGGCCCCCAGGGCTACTGGCAGTCCTTGTGTTTGTCCCGAGTCAGCTCCGTTTCAGATTTCCCTACAGCTGTCCTAACCTTTCAACATGCTCAGAGATCCCCTCGTTCTCAAAAACAAAACAGAAGCCCTCTCTTTCCCTTCTGCCTGCAGCCTGCCTGACACCCACAGGGTTGCCCATCTTTTCCCTCCCTTCCTCCTAAATCAGAGAAGAGTCATCTTTCCTCATCCTCCAAGTTGGCGCTTCTATAAGACATTGGACACATCTCCTCAGCCATCTTGTGGGGACCTCCTGACATCAGTCATTTCCCTTCACATGTTGGTCTTTGATCCATCACTCCGTGCTCTCTGGCTTCTACCCTTCGGTCTACAAATTTGCTCAACTTCTTTCCTCATCATCATGCATACGCTTGCATGCATACAAACAAACCCACAATTCTTTAATCATTTCAGCCTCTCACTCATGCTGCAAATTGCCTTGTATGGCAATTAGTTGTTTACATGACAGTTTCAACTGGTCCAGCAGTTTTTAATTGTTATTGTGTCAGACACACACACACACACACTTCTACATAAAATTCCAGCTTGTTCAGGGACTTCTCAGAGGAGATAGTTCTATGCTCATCAACACTCCCAGTTCCACTCCTCTTCTGGGGACGCTGGAGAATTACACTTCTTTGTGATTTGAGGTTAGTGTCTTTGACCAATGAAATGAGAGTGGAAGTGATGTGTGTGGAAGTCTAAAGAGCCTATACTCAATGTGCAATGCTTTCTCTTTTGACTCTGCCACTGTAAGTGCTGCGTTCCGGATAGTGACTGATCTGTCAGTGTGCGTCGTGGAGTGAGAAGGAGGCGGACCAGCGCGCTGGCCAACCTGCAACAGGTAGACTGAGTGAGTGAGAAATCCATCTGGTTAATTACAGCGGCTGACAGAGGGGACGGTTAGTTACTGTGGCATAACCTAGGCTCTCCTTCTTGATCTCAGGGAATTCTCCATTAGAGACAAGATCTTCTAAGTCAGACAGATCCTTCCTAGGGGACTTTCAGCTACCCTCCTTCCTGCGTAGTCCTAGGCTTTCAGTTTTCTCTCCCTAGAAGGCTCTTTTCCTAGCCCTTCCTATGACTTTTCATCCTTCAGACCACAGTGTATATGTTACCTTCTGAGAGAGATTCTTCTTGGCCCTTCTTCTCCCCTCTGCCCCCTGTTACTATCTCCACATTACCCATTTCTGCCTTTCACAGAGTGTGTCACAGCCCATAATAATTTATTTCCTATCTCTCAAGTTCTGAATTCACAGTATTTGTATTCCTGCTATCAACAGCAATTCATAAATAACTGACATACTTCAACCCCATGTGAACTTAAGAAAAGGAAGTACCTTCCAAAAAATGGGCTGCTTTCATTTCTTTAATATGATAAAAATAGAACCACGAGTGGTCTATAAAAGTCACTCTTATGTTTTTCTAAACTATGTTAATAGAAGAAGAGAACTCTTAACTAAAAATGTGGGACAGACATCCAAATGCTTGGACGTGCACCCAGAACAAACCACTGTCACTTGGTATTCACCCAGTCATGAGAGAGAGGTCAGCCTGACATTTTGGGGGTTTTTTCAGATAGTTATGGGTCAACAGCACTAACAACCTTTGATCCCAACCCAGTTAAATAGTAGTTTTTGTTATTCATTGACATACTTTTTGTTTTGTTTTTCTTTTGCTGTGTATATGCTACAAATGGTCTCACTTCAGAGGGACATTAAGAATTAGTCCTGAAATGCCAGAAAATGTTAAGCAGCTAACCATTTGTTATACATCTAGGAATATAAGTATAATAACGTCACAAAGTAAATAATTCATACTTGTTCAATGAATGAATGAATACAATTAGTATTATAAAATCACCAAATATTTCACTTTTACTGTATATAACTGATACTGCAAAAGACAACTATTCTAATTTTAAAAACCAAAGTTCCAGCCTTACTGTTTCATCTCCACACAAAACATGTTTATTGTTCAAATATTTTAGGAATATGTAGCTTAAAATGTGAAATTTTCTGTTTTCACTGGTTTTATAAGTTGTATTAAACAGTCCTAACACTTGACAAGAGATTCAGAAGCCGTGATGCCAGCATATAATACAGCAGACTCTGAAAACATTCTCTAAAATTTAGACCTCTTCAGATACTCAATTTCATAAGTACAAAAGTTTTGGGACCATCTGAATTCATTGTTAGACCAGCATACATTTTAGTCTTGATGAGAACAACCAAGAAAGATGTTTTAACATTGCTAAAGAAATAAGCTTGGTTTGGAAGCAAAAATAATCTTCGTTTAGTTTTTTCATAAACTGTTTCAGGTTTGTTTTGGGAGGGAGGGGATTGTTTAGATTTCCTATGTGGCAGTTTGAGTTTCAAAATACTGTCTCTTAAAATGAGAAGTATACCCTGCTATCCTAACTCTTATGTAGCATGTATAATAGTTATCTGACAGCTACATTTTTCTACTAATATTTTACTAAGATCCACATGTGCAATTTAAAAATAATACGGATTTTTCAAGATGTGACCGCATATTTCTTTTTCCTTTTTAAATTGTTTCCTCTCAATTAACACATTTTAAAATGAGATTATCATCTGCCACTCTGTTTTAAGAGCATATGGGTAATCTGATGAGACTTAATGTCTTTAAAATGGGACATGCATCACCCATGTAGGTGCACACATTTGTACACATATAAAGAGATATATTTTTAGTCTTTCATACAAGACAGGCCATTTCTCCATTCCTTATCATTACAACACAACCTTCAGAAAAAGTATAAATACTTCTTTTCTATTCTACTAAGGCATTTCAACCAAACACCTAAGTTGCACAGAAGCAGTTGCTATAGAAAAGCAAAGGGGATAAATAATACTCAATTATGCTATCCAAAACTGCAGCTGAAGTAAGGCAGTATCAAGGTTTATGTTTAAGAATGCTGACTGTATTTATTCTTGGCTTTATGTATACCCCAAATTGAATGTGCTGAGTCCCAAATTGGAAGGTTCTTTACTGCTAAAAATAGTACATCTTAATGAAAATATTTTAGCTGGCATTCCAGATTAGGAAATCAGTACATGCCAAGAAAGTTTCCTTTGTACAAAATAGTAAAATTTAATGAATAATGGATTCAAGTGATGCCAATTACTTGCCTTCATTTCACACAAAATTTCTTTATGAAATGAAAGAAAGTGAGATTTACCTACATAAGATTTGCAGACACCTTGGCTCTCAAGAATAAATGCTTCTTCAGGTTTCTACATGTCTTTCATTTATTTTGCTAAGGAGCTTATTTTGAATAGTGCTCTATGACAGCATTTAGGGGTTTCTATTAAGTTTATTAAAGAAAAAAATTATATTAACTATCTCCTAAAAAACATTTGGCTCCATTTTTGGCTTGTTTAGAGATTATACCTTAAATACAAAATTACTAACAAGGCATCTGGTAAATGTGAAGGTGGCTGTTAAATTTTTGTAGCCTTTGATCTTGCTAATTAAGTTTTATAAAGACTTTAGAGAGAGAACAGTTTGTCAGTCAACTTACTTAGATATTATAGCTTTAGGAAAAAGTTATTTTAGCATATGGTACATCCTGTGTTCTAAGCGCCGAACCTGAGCGGCTTGGACCGGGGAAGTGCACGCAGCCTAGGGCCAGCCCCAGATGGTTCCCGGCTGAGCATCGTAGAGCCAGAACGGTTTGTGTGCCGCGAGAAGGGACAGGTCAAGCGGGGCTGAGACACTGTGTGCACACGACAGTGCTATTTGTTTGCAGCATCCCTCCTCCCCACAGCGCGACTGAACTAGTGAGCCTTAAAAACCAGCAAACAGAAGAAGTTAAACAGAGGGAACCACCTTGGAAGTGATCCCACACGGCCCACAACATCAGAGAAGGGCCAGATATATTTTTACTATTTTTAAAATCATTCCTTTGTTTTTCTTTTTTTTTCTTTTTTTTTAACTGTTAAGTCTTCTATTTCTCCTCTAATTTTTATTTCTAAAACCTACTATTACTATTTTTAAAAAAAAGATTTTTTTTTTTAAGGCAAACACCATATATAGTCTTTGGATGGTTGTTGGTGGGTTTTTTTTTTTTTAATAATTCTTTTTTTTTTTTCTTCCTTTTTCCTTCTGCTTCATTTCTTTAATATTGTATTTTTGAAAATCCAACCTCTACTCTAGATTTTTAATCTTTGCTCTTAGGTTTTTGGTGTCAATTTTGTACATTTAAAAACCCAAACTTCACTACCCAAGTTTACCTGAGAGCGAGATTACTGGCTTGACCACTCTCTCCTCCTTTGGACTCTCCTTTTTCTCCACCAGGTGGCCTCTGTCTCTTTTCTCCCCCATCTCTTCTCTATCCAACTCTGTGAATCTCTGTGTGTTCCAGACGGTGGAGAACACCTAAGGAACTGGTTACTGGCAGGATTTGTCTCTCTCCTTCTCATTCCTCTCTCTTATCCTCCTGGCCACCTCTGTCTACTTCCTCCCTCTCCTCTTCCCTGTATAACTCCGTAAATACCTCTGAGCGGTCCAGACTATAGAGCGCACATAAGGAAGTGACTACTGGCTAGCTTGCTCTCTCCTCTTTTGATCTCACCACATCTCATTCCAGTCACCTCTAACTACCCCCTCCCTCTTCTCTTCTCCTTGTAACTCAGTGAACCTCTCTGGGTGTCCCTCAATGTGGAGAAACTTTTCATCTTTAACCTAGATGTTTTATCATCGGTGCTGTATAGATGGATAAATCTAGAGGCTACTGTAAAAATAAAACTGAAAACCAGGAGCAGGAGGCTTAAGTCCAAAGCCTGAAAACATCAGAGAACTCCTGAATTCAGGGAACATTAAGCAATAGGAGCTCATCAAATGCCTCCATATCTACACTGAAACCAAGCTCCACCCAAGGGCCAACAAGTTCCAAAACAAGACATACCACTCAAATTCTCCAGCAACACAGGAACACTCCCCTGAGCTTCAATATACAGGCAGCTCAAAATTACTCCAAAACCTTTGACGTCTCATAACCCATTACTGGTCACTCCACTGCACTCCAGAGAGAAGAAACCCAGCTCCACACACCAGAACCCCAACACAAGCCTCCCTAACCAGGAAACCTTGACAAGCCACTGATAGAACCCCACCCATAGTGAGGAAGCTCCATAATAAAGAGAACTCCACAAATTACCAGAATATAAAAAGGCCACCCCAAACGCAGCAATATAACCAAGATGAAGAGACAGAGGAATACTCAGCAGGTAAAGGAACAGGAGAGTTGCCCACCAAACCAAACAAAAGAGGAAGAAGTAGGGAATCTACCTGAGAAGGAATTCCGAATATTGATAGTGAAAATGATCCAAAATCTTGAAATCAAAATGGAATCACAGATAAATAGCCTAGAGACAAGGATTGAGAAGATGCAACAAAGGTTTAACAAGGACCTAGAAGAAATAAAAAAGAGTCAAAATATAATGAATAACGCAATAAATGAGATCAGAAACACTCTGGAGGCAACAAATAGTAGAATAACGGAGGCAGAAGATAGGATTAGTGAAATAGAAGATAGAATGGTAGAAATGAATGAATCAGAGAGGAAACAAGAAAAACGAATTAAAAGAAACGAGGACAATCTCAGAGACCTCCAGGACAATATGAAACGCTCCAACATTCGAATTATAGGAGTCCCAGAAGAAGAAGACAGAAAGAAAGATTATGAGAAAATCCTTGAGGAGATAATAGTTGAAAACTTCCCTAAAATGGGGAAGGAAATAATCACCCAAGTCCAAGAATCCCAGAGAGTTCCATATAGGATAAACCCAAGGCGAAACACCCCAGGACACATATTAATCAAATTAACAAAGATCAAACACAAAGAACAAATATTAAAAGCAGCAAGGGAAAAACAACAAATAACACACAAGGGGATTCCCATAAGGATAACAGCTGATCTTTCAATAGAAACGCTTCAGGCCAGGAGGGAATGGCAAGACATACTTAAAGTGATGAAAGACAATAACCTACAGCCCAGATTACTGTACCCAGCAAGGATCTCATTCAAATACGAAGGAGAAATCAAAAGCTTTACAGACAAGCAAAAGCTGAGAGAATTCAGCACCACCAAACCAGCTCTCCAACAAATTCTAAAGGATATTCTCTAGACAGGAAACACGAAAAGGGTGTATAAACCCGAACCCAAAACAATAAAGTAAATGGTAATGGGATCATACTTATCAATAATTACCTTAAATGTAAATCGGTTGAACGCCCCAACCAAAAGGCAAAGACTGGCTGAATGGATACAAAAACAAGACCCCTCTATATGCTGCTTACAAGAGACCCACCTCAAAACAAGGGACACAAACAGACTGAAAGTGAAGGGCTGGAAAAAGATATACCACGCAAATAGAGACCAAAAGAAAGCAGGAGTGGCAATACTCATATCCGATAAAATAGACTTTAAAACAAAGGCTGTGAAAAGAGACAAAGAAGGCCACTACATAATGATCAAAGGATCAATCCAAGAAGAAGATATAACAATTATAAATATATATGCACCCAATATAGGAGCACCACAATATGTAAGACAAATGCTAACAAGTATGAAAGGGGAAATCAATAATAACACAATAATAGTGGGAGACTTTAATACCCCACTCACACCTATGGACAGATCAACTAAACAGAAAATTAACAAAGAAACGCAAAGTTTAAATGATACATTAGATCAGTTAGACCTAATTGATATCTATAGGACATTTCACCCCAAAACAATGAATTTCACCTTTTTTTCAAGTGCTCATGGAACCTTCTCCAGGATAGACCACATCCTGGGCCATAAATCTAAACTTGATAAATTCAAAAAAATCGAAATCATTCCAAGCATCTTTTCTGACCATAATGCATTAAGATTAGATCTCAATTACAGGAGAAAAACTATTAAAAATTCCAACATATGGAGGTTGAACAACACACTTCTGAAGAACCAACAAATCACAGAAGAAATCAAAAAAGAAATCAAAATATGCATAGAAACTAATGAAAATGAAAACACAACAACCCAAAACCTGTGGGACACTATAAAAGCAGTGCTAAGAGGAAAGTTCATAGCAATACAGGCATGCCTCAAGAAACAAGAAAAAAGTCAAATAACCTAACTCTACACCTAAAGCAACTAGAAAAGGAAGAATTGGAGAACCCCAGAGTTAATAGAAGGAAAGAAATCTTAAAAATTAGGGCAGAAATAAATGCAAAAGAAACAAAAGAGACCATAGCAAAAATCAACAAAGCCAAAAGCTGGTTCTTTGAAAGGATAAATAAAATTAACAAACCATTAGCCAGACTCATCAAGAAGCAAAGAGAGAAAAATCAAATCAATAACATTAGAAATGAAAATGGAGAGATCACAACAGACAACACAGAAATACAAAGGATCATAAGAGACTACTATCAGCAATTATATGCCAATAAAATGGACAACGTGGAAGAAATGGACAAATTCTTAGAAAAGTACAATTTTCCAAAACTGAACCAGGAAGAAATAGAAAATCTTAACAGACCCATCACAAGCATGGAAATTGAAACTGTAATCAGAAATCTTCCAGCAAACAAAAGCCCAGGTCCAGACGGCTTCACAGCTGAATTCTACCAAAAATTTCGAGAAGAGCTAACACCTATCCTACTCAAACTCTTCCAGAAAATTGCAGAGGAAGGTAAACTTCCAAACTCATTCTATGAGGCCACCATCACTCTAATACCAAAACCTGACAAAGATGTCACAAAAAAAGAAAACTACAGGCCAATATCACTGATGAACATAGATGCAAAAATCCTTAACAAAATTCTAGCAATCAGAATCCAACAACACATTAAAAAGATCATACACCATGACCAAGTGGGCTTTATCCCAGGGATGCAAGGATTCTTCAATATCCACAAATCAATCAATGTAATTCACCACATTAACAAATTGAAAAATAAAAACCATATGATTATCTCAATAGATGCAGAGAAGGCCTTTGACAAAATTCAACATCCATTTATGATAAAAACTCTTGAGAAAGCAGGAATAGAAGGAACATACCTCACCATAATAAAAGCTATATATGACAAACCCACAGCAAACTTTATCCTCAAGGGTGAAAAATTGAAAGCATTTCCCCTAAAGTCAGGAACAAGACAAGGGTGCCCACTTTCACCGCTACTATTCAACATAGTTCTGGAAGTTTTGGCCACAGCAATCAGAGCAGAAAAAGAAATAAAAGGAATCCAAATTGGAAAAGAAGAAGTAAAACTTTCACTGTTTGCAGATGACATGATCCTCTACATAGAAAACCCTAAAGACTCCACCAGAAAATTACTAGAGCTCATCAATGAATATAGTAAAGTTGCAGGATATAAAATCAACACACAGAAATCCCTTGCATTCCTATACACTATAATGAGAAAGTAGAAAAAGAAATTAAGGAAACAATTCTATTCACCATTGCAACGAAAAGAATAAAATACTTAGGAATATATCTACCTAAAGAAACTAAAGACCTATATATAGAAAACTATAAAACACTGATGAAAGAAATCAAAGAGGACACTAATAGATGGAGAAATATACCATGTTCATGGATTGGAAGAATCAATATAGTGAAAATGAGTATACTACCCAAAGCAATTTACAAATTCAATGCAATCCCTATCAAGCTACCAGCCATATTTTTCACAGAACTAGAACAAATAATTTCAAGATTTGTATGGAAATACAAAAAACCTCGAATTGCCAAAGCAATCTTGAGAAAGAAGAATGGAACTGGAGGAATCAACTTGCCTGACTTCAGGCTCTACTACAAAGCCACAGTCATCAAAACAGTATGGTACTGGCACAAAGACAGAAATATAGATCAATGGAACAAAATACAAAGCCCAGAGATAAATCCACACACATATGGACACCTTATCTTTGACAAAGGAGGCAAGAATATACAATGGACTAAAGACAATCTCTTGAACAAGTGGTGCTGGGAAAACTGGTTAACCACTTGTAAAAGAATGAAACTAGATCACTTTCTAACACCGCACACGAAAATAAACTCAAAATGGATTAAAGATCTAAATGTAAGACCAGAAACTATAAAACTCCTAGAGGAGAACATAGGCAAAACACTCTCTGACATAAATCACAGCAGGATCCTCTATGATCCACCTCCCAGAATTCTGGAAATAAAAGCAAAAATAAACAAATGGGATCTAATTAAAATTAAAAGCTTCTGCACAACAAACGAAAATATAAGCAAGGTGAAAAGACAGCCTTCTGAATGGGAGAAAATAATAGCAAATGAAGCAACTGACACACAACTAATCTCAAAAATATACAAGCAACTTATGCAGCTCAATTCCAGAAAAATAAACGACCCAATCAAAAAATGGGCCAAAGAACTAAATAGACATTTCTCCAAAAAAGACATACGGATGGCTAACAAACACATGAAAAGATGCTCAACATCACTCATTATCAGAGAAATGCAAATCAAAACCACAATGAGGTACCACTTCACACCAGTCAAAATGGCTGCGATCCAAAAATCTGCAAGCAATAAATGCTGGAGTGGGTGTGGAGAAAAGGGAACCCTCCTACACTGTTGGTGGGAATGCAAACTAGTACAGCCACTATGGAGAACAGTGTGGAGATTCCTTAAAAAACTGGAAATAGAACTGCCATGTGACCCAGCAATCCCACTGCTGGGCATACACACCGAGGAAACCAGAATTGAAAGAGACACATGTACCCCAATGTTCATCGCAGCACTGATTATAATAGCCAGGACATGGAAACAACCTAGATGTCCATCAGCAGATGACTGGATAAGAAAGCTGTGGTACATATACACAATGGAGTATTACTCAGCCATTAAAAAGAATTCATTTGAATCAGTTCTGATGAGATGGATGAAACTGGAGCCGATTATACAGAGTGAAGTAAGCCAGAAAGAAAAACACCAATACAGTATACTAACACATATATATGGAATTTAGAAGGATGGCAATGACGACCCTGTATGCAAGACAGCAAAAAAGACATAGATGTGTATAACGGACTTTTGGACTCAGAGGGAGAGGGAGAGGGTGGGATGATTTGGGAGAATGGCATTCTAACATGTATACTATCATGTAAGAATCCAATCGCCAGTCTATGTCTGACGCAGGATACAGCATGCTTGGGGCTGGTGCATGGGGATGCCCCAGAGAGATGTTATGGGGAGGGAGGTGGGAGGGGGGTTCATGTTTGGGAACGCATGTAAGAATTAAAGATTTTAAAATTTAAATAAATAAATTAATTAATAAAAATTTTTTTCAAAAAAAAATAAATAAAACTAAAAAAAACCCCTATTTTTAAAAATATGACACTGATATACCCATATTATACAATTTAACTCCAGTTGAAAATATAATCAACTTAAGAGAAATAAGAGGGAGGGAAGAGGAGAAACCCTTTCTTGGGAACTATAAGAATTAGCAACCTCCCTACACATTTATCTCTGAAAATACATATTGATCCTTATGATTGCTAGAAACCTTCTATTTTATCATGCTTTAAAAATTATATCTGAATCAGCATCTTAATGAAGTGCCCTTTTCTGGCTCAGTTTGGAAGAATGAAGGAGTGTGGGCTGTGGTACCGGATAGGCAAAAGAACAAAGCCAAGCTCCAACATGTACTGTGGACTTTGGTCATGATCTAACATCTTCAGTCTGCATTTTCATCCATAAAATCATAAGACACTTATCCTAAAATGGTATGAATTTTACATCAATGCTCCTTTAAAATTATCTTCATGAAGTTCACCAGTACACTTAGCTTTAAAATTTAATATTTAGCTCTTATCATATTTAATATCTTTGTAATATTTGACTCAACCATTTCATCAGTCTTCCCAGAAACCAAATGAGAAAACAGTTTGATCTACCCCTTTCTGCCATTTTCTCCCTTCCTTATTGTTCATTATCACTCTTGTTTGATAGACTATTCTCTCTATATTGTTAATTAAATGACCTCTGTGCTCTTCTCCCACTGAACTATCTTTCCAACAAATTCTATCCACCATTACTCTTTCCCCTGTGCCTCATGTTCAGACCTCTGTCCCAAGTTCTTTGTCTCCAAATTGCCTCTGTCAGACAACTTCATTGGATTGTCCTAGGAGTACTGTCCAAACTTCCATCCATTTCAACCCAAGATAAGAAGCTAGACCTTTCTTTCCCCTTTATTCTGCTCTCACAGTCCCTGGTCTACAAAAACATTGATTCTACCATTAAACTATGCTATTGCTTCTTATTCTTTATGTCACTACTATAGTAATCAAGGCCACAAGTTTAGATTAATAGAATGGCCTCTGCATTATTCACAGTAGTCTAAATATTGCAACAAAGAACATTTGTAACGAGTATTATAACAAAAGTCTCAGTGCTTTAGCACAGTAAAGAATTTCTTTTTTCTTGCTCATGTTAGAATCCAGTGCAAATGGTGGGACAGGATCTGCTCCATTCAGGTGACTAGGTTTCTTCTATCTAGAAGCCACACCACCTCCTAGAGGAATCCCCCACCAGACCAACATCCCCCTCCCCCACTGTAATTGGCAAATGACTGAGAGAAGAGAAGGTAGAACTCAGTTTTGGGATTAGCCTAATTACAGTAGTGGATCACAGATGTAAAAAAAAATATAATTAAAACTCCCATTTCAAAATGGGCAGGTAATACTGGGAGATGCACAGTGTTCACTAGCACATGACAATTCTGAAACCCTACTTGGAAGGCCTTAGGAAGTCCCCTACCATGGAGAGAGGGTGAGTTACTTGATTAAACTTTAATTCTGCTCTCTGAAAATAATTTCCTCATTGGTCCTTAGCTTTTCAGTTCAGTCATGTCTGACTCTTTGCAACCCCATGAATTGCAGCACACGAGGCCTCCCTGTCCATCACCAACTCCCAGAGTTCACCCAAACTCACATCCATCGAGTTGGTGATGCCATCCAGCCATCTCATTCTCTGTCGTCCCCTTCTCTTCCTGCCCCCAATCCCTCCCAGCATCAGAGTCTTTTCCAATGAGTCAACTCTTCTCATGAGGTGGCTGAAGTATTGGAGTTTCAGCTTTAGCATCCGTCTTTCCAAGGAACAACCAGGACTGATCTCCTTTAGAATGGACTGGTTGGATCTCCTTGCAGTCCAAGGGACTCTCAAGAGTCTTCTCCAACACCACAGTTCAAAAGCATCAATTCTTTGATGCTCAGCCTTCTTCACAGTCCAACTCTCACATCCATACATGACCACTGGAAAAACCATAGCCTTGACTAGATGGACCTTTGTTGGCAAAGGAATGTCTCTGCTTTTCAATATGCTATCTAGGTTGGTCATAAGTTTTCTTCCAAGGAGTAGGTGTCTTTTAATTTCACGGCTGCAATCACCATCTGCAGTGATTTTGGAGCCCCCCAAAATTAAGTCTGACACTATTTCCACTGTTTCCCCATCTATTTGCCATGAAGTGATGGAACCAGATGCCAAGATCTTAGTTTTCTGAATGTTGAGCTTTAAGCCAACTTTTTCACTCTCCTCTTGCACTTTCATCAGGAGGCTTTTTAGTTCCTCTTCACTTTCTGCCATAAGGGTGGTGTCATCTGCATATCTGAGGTTATTGATATTTCTTCAGGCAATCTTGATTCCATCTTGTGCTTCTTCCAGCCCAGCGCTTCTCATGATGTACTCTGCACAGAAGTTAAATAAGCAGGGTGACAATATATAGCCTTGATATACTCCTTTTTCTTAGCTTTCAGGAGTTCTTATTGTCTATGTCTTCCCTTTGGACACAACTGAAATGAATGTTCTCAAAAGTTTGAAAGCCAAAAGGTGATTTTATAGCTCCAAGAGTTTTTAGTCGGATATTCAGCACTTCTTGACAATACAAGTTCTTCAAAATCTTGATAGGTTTCTGTTGTATTTGCTTCCATCTATAATACTCAGGTTTAATTCTCCTCTCACCCCCTCTCTCCTTAACTGCAGCTATTTTGATTATTTCTTCCTGCAAGGGCACACCCTTAATTCTAACCTCTTCCATGGAAGTAAATCATGTTGTCCAACTAGGCAGTTCTACTGACCTTTTGTGGCTCCATTTGGGATCTGGAAGCAATTGATTTTCCAACCATTTTTCACTGCAAGTCTTTGGACTCCATCATTTTCTGTTCAGCTTGATAACTGGCCAGTTCTTTCTGGGTTCATGCCTTTTATGAAACACCTTAGCAAAGGCAGCCGATAATAGCTATCGTACACTAACACAGACTGTATTTAAAGCACATCCCCTAAAGCAGAGGTTTCAAAGTGTTCTCTGCCCAACCCTAAGAATGCCAGAGACCCCTTTTAGTGGATCCACTACGTCAAAAATACTTTCATAATACTAAGAGGTTATTTTCTTTTTTCATTGTGTTGACATTCCCACAGATAGTACCAAAGCAACCTCATGTAAAGCTGTTGATATTTAACACAAATCAAAACAATGTCATCAAACTGTATCATTGTATTGCATCATTGACTGAACATTGCATCCTATCTTTTCATGTACTCAGTTGATTTTTTAAAAGCCAGTTTCATTTAAAAATGTACTTGAAACAGTAAAAATTATTCACTTTATTAAATCTCAATCCTGGAGAACAAGTCCTAAATATTCTGTGAGACCAGAAGGAAAACACACACACACACACACACACACACGACTTCTGCTGCGTACCTGAATTCAATGTTTGTCTTGAGGAAAAGCAGTGTGCGATTGTTTGAGTTGTGAACTGAACTATCTCTTTTTTTGTGGAACACTATTTTCACTTGAGAGAACAAGTGATAAAATATGGTTACTCAGACTCGGGTATTTGACAGTCATTTTCTTGAAAATAAATGAAGTGAGCCTGTCACTTGAAGGCGAACAACCTGACACTATTTGTTGACAATGATAAAACTTCAGCTTTCAAGCGAAAATTAGAATTTTGGAAAACTCGTACTATGAGCTTGACAACTTCCGAATTCTTAAAGATTTTTCTGAACAGACCAGTAAGTGATATTAGCAAATGTGATTTTAAAAATACAATATAATGAAGTATACCAGTGATATAACTCAAGGAAACAATATTTTCTAAGTAACCAATGCAAGATACCTTTAAAACATATGTAGGTAAATGACTCCTTTAAAGTGCAATCAAACCAACCAATTTTAATGTTATAAGCATGTGAAAAGTTCATTGATATGATTTCAAGATTCCACCTTGCAATCAACTTTTAACAAATTATCACCTATTGAATTACTAGGTGGTATCCAAGAATATCTACAATTATCTGAAAAGGCTATTAAAATATTCCTTTAAAAGAAGGAGGTTGGTCTTCTAACAAGAAATATATATACATCTCTGTGAAGTCAGATTTTCTTTATATACTTCAGTTAAAATGACATATCACAATAGAGTGAAGAAACAAATGAGAATCGAGCTGCCTTCTGTTAAGCTAGAGAGTATGGTTTTGTGAAAAAGAAAATGCCATTCTTTTTGATAAATTTTTTGGAAGCACAGTTATCATAAAAATATTGCTTACATTAACATAATGGGTTTATGACTGTTTTTGATTCATCAGTATTTTTTAACTTCAGTTTTAAGATGGTAATTCTTGCTATATATAACCCACAAGCAAAAGCTTTGGGGATCCTCAAAAGTTTTTCAAAGGGTGAAGAAGCGCTGAGAAGAAAACATTTGAGAATCTTGGTCCTAGAGAAGGGAGCATACAGCCCACAGGTCAAATCCAGTTACTTGCCTGTTATGTAAATAAAGTTTAATTGGCACACAGGCACACCCATGTACTTCCATGTTGTCATGGATGCTTTTATGCTGTAATGGCAGAGTTGAATATTTATAAGAGAAATGATATTGCTCCCCAAATCCCAAAACACTTACTAGTTTGCCTTCATGGAAAATGTGTGTTGACTCCTGTTCCAGAGCTTTGGTTCTCAAGCCTGGGTGCACATTAGAAATCACCTGGAAAACAGTTGAAATAAAACCAGTATCCTTTTCCCTCCCCCAACATATACACACTGAGCAATTAAATCAGAATCTCTGGAAGCAGGTCTAAGCATGGATAGTTTTATTAAATCCTCCAAGTGACTCTACTATATAGGCAAGGGTAAGAATCACTATCCTAAAGTTTTAAGATTTTTAGGCATAAATCTTGCCTTTCAAGTTATTCCAAACATCAGATTATCCAAGATGTTTCCCCTTCAGAACATGAGCTACTGTATTTCAAGCCCCTAATACTAGGGCCCTCACTGACCAAGCAGGAGTCAGTGCCACGTTTGTTGCTGTCAAGAAGCACCCCACTGTTACGAATTTGAAATGGCACAAATTTCAGTATTAGTCAGGATAGGCTACCTTAGCAAACGCTTCTCGCTTTCAGAGGCTAACATAACAGAGGTGTTCTTTATCATGCAAATCATGGTGCGGGTGTTTGGTTGGGGGGGTCTCTGCTCTACAAAGGAACCCAGCTGCTTCTAGCTAGCCATCCTACCACCCCTCAGGGCCTCAGAGAGCAGACTGGATCCCTCTTCATCCAGCCAACAGATGAGAGAAAAGAAACAGCATGGAGGATTGAGTAGGAGGTGTTTTATGAGTCAGGCCTGGAGGAGGTCGACATAACCCTATTGATCAGAACTTAATCATTTTTAAGTGCAAAACAAGGTGCCAAATGTAGCCAGCCTTTCTGCCAGAGAGGAAAAGTGAAATAGCTTAGTGAACTATCTTTATCCCTGTCACAACCTTCCTCCTAACTGGTCTCCTATATCAAGCCCTGTCCTATGAACGGCCTTAATGCCTCTTGTCATTGGCAGAATAACAGCTTCCCAGACATGTCCACATCCTATTCTCCAGAACCTGTGAATGTGTTATGTTACACAGCAACAGGGACTTTTGCAAATGTGATTAAAGTTAAGAATCTTACATGGGAGAGTCTCTTGGATTATCCAAAGTGGGTTCAATGTAATCACATGGACCCTTAAAAATGGAGAACCTTTCTGAATGAAAGTCAGAGAGATAGGAAGATGGAGGAAGGGTCCAAGAGAGGCAATGTGTTTGAAGGAAGGGGGCCATGAGCCAAGAATGCAGACAGCTTCTAGAAGCTGAAAGAGCAAGGAAATGGATTCTCCTCCAGAAAGGAACACAGCCCTGCCAAGCCCTTGATACTAGCCAAGTGAGACAGGTGTCAGACTTCTGACCCAAAGAACTGTAAAACAATACATTTGTGTAGTTTTAAGCCACTAAGTTTGCAGTAATATTTTACAGTAGTAATAGAAAATAAATGCACACTTCACTTCTCGGTTCTTACTGCTATCAGTGACGGCTCCAACATTTAAATCTTAATTGGTTGCTCCTTTTCTTTGAATTCTTTATTGGCTCCTCATTCATTCACTTAATACACACTAAACAATTACAATGTGTCAGACACCCTCCCCGTCACCAAGACTGCTGCCCTGAATAAGGCAGACACGCTTCCTGCTTCGATGCTTAGCAGTACAGAGACTACAGAATACAGTCTAAACTCTCCCAAGTCATTCAATGTCTGCACAGTCTAATGCTGAACAGCCTATATACCATCTCTTGACGTTTCTCTCTGCCAGAAAGAGAAAAAAAAAGGCTTTGAAAAAAAAAAAAGTTAGTTACCCAGTCGTGTCCAACTCTTTAGGACTTCCATGGACCACAGCCCGCCAGGCTCCTACATCCAGGGGATTTTCCAAGCAAGAATACTGGAGTCGGTTGCCATTTCCTTCTCCAGGGGATCTTTCCAACCTAGGGATTAAACCCAGGTCTTTCACATTGTAGGCACACTCTTTACAGTCTGAGCCACCAGGGAAGCTCACCTCTTGACATTTCTCTCTGCCAGAAAAAGAAAAAAAAAAAAAAAGGCCTTAGGAGTCCTGATAAAATGTCATCAGATTTCTCAGATGCCATGGCCTGTTTTAAGAATGTCACTAGCTACAGTAGAAAACTGTTCTGCCCTCCCTATTCTTTGATCATCTGGAAAACTCCCACTTCTCCCCTAAAAGTGATCTCAAATATTATTCCAGAAAATAAGGTCACTCCCAGGCTCCCTCCTCTCTTTACTGTGGAGCATATATATCCAAACTAGTAGTTGTTACAATGAATTGCAACTGTCCCTTCACTGCCCTAATTATGGCTTTCAACAAATTCAAAGAGAAGTTCCTAGTAAACTTGCTTTTAAATAAATGCTGAGAATTCTCTTTCATGCATTCATTCATTCATTCTCTCAAAATCAATTCATCAAAACACATACTTCACCAGAATTTGAATTAAGTTTTCTGCAGGAAAATTGACAGCACAATAAAAATCCCAAAATAAGAAAAACAAACCAGCCTCTAAACTGTTTGTAATATCTTTTCCAGCATAGATCTCTTATTCTTTTCAAAGAGCATACTTCTTGGAGTAACAAAATGGAGAACAACTCTGAGAAGCCTGCATATTGACATACTGAATATGGCTATCACAAAACCAGGATTCTGCATGTACCTCTGTTAGGAAATTTCTGCAATTTACTAAACATGCATGAAGGTGTACAGTACCCATAAACTTCAACATATACCTACAACACATAACATGCAGTGTATTAAATTATCTGAATAATTTTATTTGGATGGATTTATTTCATCTGCCTATAAGAACTAGAGGAAAAAGATCAGTCTTTTTATAAGCATTTCAAATGTTTATGAAATACATGTTAAATATACCTTGTGAAACTATTTTGTTGTAATTTATTGTTACATTTTTCTTGAAAAAGACAGCCACTAGTCTGTTTCATGCACTGACATATTTTCCTGGTATAGCCAAGCACTCCGTGCAAGATTCATATTCCAGTTAACTAAGTAGACAAGAATTCTTATCGATTACTAATTTCCCTGCATCTGGATATTTTATATTCACAACAGTGAACATTAACATATTTTATTTGGTCATATATCTGTAATATATAAATGGTGATCTGCTAAATAATTTACTAGTTATAGAGAATATTTTGATAAATTACTACTGTCACTATTATGGAATCATCATGCAAAGATACATTTTAATACATTTTCAAATAATTCTTGAAGAACTATTTTGTGCCTACTATGTGCAGAAACATGTGTAGAATAATTATCAGTTGTTGGCTACAGTAAACATGTGTAGAATAATTATCAGTTGTTGGCTACAGTAAAATTTATTCCAACCACAGGAACATTTTCAAATAATTCTTGAAGAACTATTTTGTGCCTACTATGTGCAGAAACATGTGTAGAATAATTATCAGTTGTTGGCTACAGTAAACATGTGTAGAATAATTATCAGTTGTTGGCTACAGTAAAATTTATTCCAACCACAGGAACATAATTTTCAAGAGACAAATCGTAGCTGTCAGCACATGAAGTTTTCCTGAACATTTCCACTTTTATTAAGAACTCTCACCTAGCATCCAGCAGACATTGGATTCCTACTAGCATGGTGGTTTAGCTTTCCTGCACACAGAATATTAATGGTCATAAACTCTTTCTTATTCCCACCTCCCAATACATTAGCAGTATTCCAGTGAGCATTGATTCTGTGTGATGGAGTCTAATGTGATAACCACAGTGGTAGAGTAACCAGGGAATTATCCCCCTAGGAGGAGAGGAGTTTTTTCTACCTCTAAGTCAATGATCATTAAAACAACCAACACATTAAGTTTAACAAATCACAAAGGCTATAGGGACCTACAAATTGCAATAGTGAAGTTACAATTATCCAGCAATTAGATTTACATTTATATTCACCCTTTCAATAATCAAGTCTACAAATGTACCCACTTCTTCCTGCTGAACTTGATCTGGAAGGTTTCTAAAGCTTTCATTTTTATGCAGGTGTCTCAAACCAAGAAAACAATTGCATCTGAATGAAGTAATAATGACAAACCTTATGAAGCAGAAAGAACAATAATTTATTCACCTAACATAAGGCTAATTTAAAAAACATGGGGGTGGGGGGCATGAATTGCCAAGCTCTATTTCCAAATGGAATGTGCTCTGAGCCATCATTCATAGGCTACTAGAAGAGTGTCTAATTCAGTAAATAATGAACATGAATATCTAACGTTTTAGGAATGCTTTCAGCTACAGGTAACAAACAGTCTAACTAGAGTGGCTTTTTTTTTTTTTTAATTGGGGAATATTTTTTTTCCCATAGTGAGAAATCCAGAATTACCAATGCTGGACTAAATTAGTAGATCAATGGTGGAAAAGACCCTGAGATTTCCTTGTAATTACTCATAATTACAAAAAGGTTGCTGCAGCTTCAGCAATCATATCCCTCTTCCACCATGAAAAAGGAAGATGGAACAGTGAGAAGGGGCGGTGCCAATATCTAAAGTAAACACTATATGAGGAAGTTCCCAGAACATGTTTGTTTTTCATTGGCCAGAATTTTGCCCCAGAGTCATTGCTGGCCTACAGGTGAGGAAAAGAGAGAAAGGGGACAAAGAGAACAAGAAAAGCATCTTCTGACACCCAGAAATCAACCTAACATAACCTGAACCTTAACATTGTGAAAAGTTATTGCAGCACTGATACTAGGCCTTGGTATTCTTCTGTTGACCACAAACCAGCTTCTAAATCACCAGCTATCAAGATTAAGTGAGAAAAACAAGATGAGTCCATAATCTTCTAAGCACAGAAACAAGGTCATTGTACAAACCACAAATATTCCAAGTATCTCCACACCCTAATCTGAAGCCTTCTCACTCCTTTCCCAACCATAGCTTTAGCCTCATTTTATTTTGTCCATCTTATAAGATTTTTAAAATATCTAATTATTGGCTTATCCTCAGTTCCCAAAAGCATGTAATCCATAACAAAGCCACTTTTTAAAACCCTCCCCCAAAGTTCCCTAGTGTGTGTCCCCATCCCATGAGAATCCTTTCAAATACCTTTTACTAAAATGTCTGACATTTCCCATGGTTTGTGGGCCTTCTTCCTTCCATATGTTACTAAATCCAACTTGTTCAATCACAGGTATGTTTCTGGTGGTCTTTGGCTGGAAGGCATTTAAGACTCAGTCAGCCAAAGAAGTATTTGCCACAGCTTTGTTCCATTCTAGTCTAATTAAAATGGTGTACCCTAACAGTTCAGACTTCAAAATCCTTAAATGGAAAAGGAGTCAGGATATAGTGAACAGAGCATATGAAGAAGAACCAAGGGACAAAAGCTCTAATCAGCTCTGTCCAGTTTACCAGTTAAGTGACCTCAGGTAAGACACTGAAGGGCAGGAAAGGAACTGACCTTACATTCATCTAAGTGAACTAGCTAACGTTAACTGTGTTTGAGATAGCAAAACTATAAACTGCAAGAGTCTGAGTGTATTTTCCTTCTCTTTATGTTTGAAAAGTTGCAGGATCCAGGTTTGAATCAAAGCACCTAACTCTAAAAAGTAAAAGTGTTAGTCATTCAATCATGTCCAACTCTTTTAGACCCTATGGACTGTATCCCACCAGGCTCCTCTGTCCATGGAATTCTCCAAGCAAGGATACTGGAGTGGGTAGCCACTTCATTCTCCAGGGGATCTTCGCGACCCAGGGATTAAACCTGGGTCTCCTGCATTGCAGGCAGATTCTTCACCATCTGAGCCACCAGGGAAGCCCCTAACTCTAACTCTAACCCCCAACTCTTAACTCTGAAGCCTAACTGTTTTCCATTATACCAAGTTTTAATTTCTTCCTCTGTGAACTAACTAGGTTGTGAACTTCAGAACTTTAAAAGCCCTTTTTGCTCACCATTTCAGGGCTCTGAATGATGAATCACATTATTTATATTTATGCTTTTTGAACCTACCTGGTCTGTAGATGAAAGGTGCAGGAACAATGTGAGGTGATGTATGTTTATAGAGTTTGAATTTGACCAAGGCTTTTCTTTATTAGCTTAAATCATGAATTTGAGCTACCATTTGAACTTCCAAGTAAAATTAATTTTCAGTTCCTTGTAATTTAAAATACGACTTGCATTGTTTTAATAATTAGTGATGCTGAGCATCTTTTCATATGCTGGCCCTCTATCTTCTTTGGAGAAATGTCTATTAAGGTCTTTTGCCCATTTTGTGATTGAATATTTTTGTTGTTAAACTATATGAGCTGTTTGTATATTTTGGACATTAAGTTCTTGTCTGTCACATAATTTGCAAATATTTTCTCCCAGTCCCTAGGTTGTCTTTTTTTGCTTGCTTGTTTCGTTAGCTGTGCAAAAGCTTAGAAGTTTCATTAGGTCCCATTTGTTTACTTTTGCTACTACCTTGGGAGACCAACCCAAGAAAACATTGGTATGATTTATGTCAGAGAATGTTTTGCCTATACTCTCTTCTAGGAGTTTTATGGTGTCATATCATATGTTTAAGTCTTCAGTCATTTTGAGCTTATTTTTGTGCATGGTGTGAGGGTGCATTCTAATTTCATTGATTTACCTGTAGCTGTCCAACTTTCTGATAACCACTTGCTAAAGAGCCTATTTTTTTATCCATTTTATATTCTTGCCTGCTCTGTTGAAGATTAATTGTCTATAGATTTGTGGGTTTATTTCTGGGCTCTCTTTCACTTCATTAATTCATATGCCTATTTTTGTACTGATACCACATTGTTTTGATTACTCTAGCTTTGTAGTATTGTCTGAAGTCTGGAAGAGTTATGCCTTGTGCTTTTTCTCCTCAGAATTGCTTTGGCAATTCTGGATCTTCTATCACCCCACATAAAATTTTGGTGTGTTCATTCACCTAGAGCCAGACATCTTCGAATGTGAAGTCAAGTGGGCCATAGGAAGCATTACTACAAACAAAAACTAGTGAAGGTGATGGAATTCCAGCTGAGCTATTTCAAATCCTAAAAAATGATGCTATTAAAGTGCTGCAGTCAACATGCCAGCAAATCTAGAAAACTCAGCAGTGGCATCAGGACTGGGAAAGCTCAGTTTTCATTCCAATCCCAGTGAAAGGCAATGCCAAAGAATGTTCCAACTACTCCACAACTGTGCTCATTTCATATGCTAGCAATGTAATGCTCAAAATCCTTCAAGTTAGCCTTCAACAATATGTGAATCAAGAACTTCCAGATGTATGAGCTGGATTTAGAAAAGGCACAGGAACCAGAGATCAAAATGCCAACATTCACTGGATCATAGAAGCAGCAAGAGAATTCCAAAAAAAATCTACTTCTGCTTCAATGACTATGTAAAAGTTTTTCACTCTGTGTATCACAGCAAACTGTGGAAAATTCTTCTAGAGATGGGAATACCAGACTACCTCATCTGTTTCCTGACAAACCTGTATGCAGGTTGAGAAGCAACAGTTAGAAATGGACAATGAAAAACAGACTGGTTCAAAATTGGGAAAGGAGGCTGTATATTGTCACCCTGCTTATTTAACTTATATGCAGAGTACATCATGGGAAATGCCATGCTGGATGAAGCACAAGCTGGAATCAAGATTGCTAGGAGAAATATCAATAACTTCAGATATGCATATGACACTAATATAAAAACAGAAAGAAAAGAAGAACTAAAGAACCTCCTGATGAAAGTGAAAGCAGAGAGTGATAAAGCTGGCTTAAAACTCAACATTCAAAAAATGAAGATCATGGAATCTAGTCCCATCACTTCGTGGCAAACAGTTGCGGAAAAAGTGGAAACAGTGACAGACTATTTTCTTGGGCTCCAAAATCATTGCAGACAGTGACAGCAACCACTAAATTAAAAGACACTTGCTCCTTGGAAGAAAAGCTGTGACAAACCTACAAAGGTATTAAAAAGCAACCCTTGTTGCTTTGCCAACAAAAGTCTAATAGTTAAAGCTATGGCTTTTCCAGTAGTCATGTATGGATGTGAGAGATGAATCATAAAGAAGGCTGAGTGCCAAAGAATTGATGCTTTTGAACTGTGGTGTTAGAGAAGACTCTTGAGAATCCCTTGGACAGCAAGGAGATCAAACCAGTCAATCCTAAAAGAAATCAACCCTGAAAATTCATTGGAAGGACTGATGCTGAAACTCTAATACTTTGGCCCACCTGATGCAAAGACCCAACTCTTTCCCTGATGCTGGGAAAGATTGAGGGCAGGAAGAGAAGAAGGCAACAAAGGATAAGATGGTTGGATGGTAACTCCAACTCAATGGGCAAGAGTTTGAGCAAACTCTGTGAAATAGTGAAGGACAGGGAAGCCTGGAGTGCTGCAGTCCATGCGGTCACAAAGAGTCAGACCCAACTTAGTGACTGAACACCAACATAAATTTTTGCATTATTTGTTCTAGTTCTGTGAAAAATGTCATAGGTAATTTGACAGGGATCACATTCAATCTGTAGATTGCTTTGGGCAGTATGGCTATTTTAATAATAGTAATACTTCCAGTTCAAGAGTATGGGATATTTTTGTGTGTCTTTGAATCCTCTTTATTTTATTAATGTTTCATATTTCTCAGTATATGTCTTTCATCTTCTTGGTCAGGTTATTCCTTGGTATTTTTTGGTGCATTTTAAAAGATTCTTTTTTTTTTTTTTTTACATTCTCTTTCAGTTATTTCATTGTTAGTGTAGAGAAATGCAACCAATTTCTGAATGTTACTTGTATCCTGTTACTTTGCTGAATCCATTTACTAGATACAGTAAGTTTCTGTGGAGTCTTTATGGCTTAATGTATATACTACCATGTTATCTGCATATAGTGACATTTTACCTTTTCCCTTCCCATTTGGATACCTTTTATTTCTTTCTCTTGTCTTCTGTGGCTAGGATTTCCAGTATTATGTTGAATACAAGTGATGAGGAAGGGTATCCACTTGACACCAGTCAGAATGGCCATCATTAAGAAGTCTACAAATAACAAATGCCAGAGAGGATGTGGAGTAAATGGAACCCTCCTACACTGTTGATGGGAATGCAAGTTGGTGCAGCTACTATGGAGATCAGTATGGAGGTTCCTTGTAAAACTAAATATGTTGCTACTATATGATACAGCCATCCCAATCCTGGGCATAAACCTATAATATTATATTATAATATTATAGACAAAACTATGGAGATCAGTATGGAGGTTCCTTGTAAAACTAAATATGTTGCTACTATATGATACAACCATCCCACTCCTGGGCATAAACCTATAATATTATATTATATTATAATATTATAGACAAAACTATAATCAAAAACATGCATGGATCCCTATGTCCACAGCAGCACTATTCACAATAGCAAAGACATGGAAGCAAGCTAACTGTCCATTGACAGATGAATGGACAAAGAAGATGTGGTACAAATACACAATGGAATATTACTCAGCCATAAAATAGGACAAAATAATGTCATTTGCAGCAAGATGGATGCAACTTGAGACTATCATACTAAGTGAAGTAAATCCAAAGAAGACATATACCATATGATATCACTTGTATGTGAAGTCTACAATACATCACAAACGAATCTATCTTCAAAACAGAAACAGACTCACAGACATGGAGAACAGATACACAGTTGCCAAGGTAGGGAGATGGAGGAGGAAGGATAGGCCAGGGGCTTGGTATTGGTAGATGCCTACTATTGCATTTAATGAGGTTAAACAACAAGGTCCTACTGTATAGTGTAGCAAACTATATCCAATCTCCTGGGATAAACCATAATGAAAAAGAGTATAAAAAAAGAATGTTTGTATAAAACAAAGTCACTTTGTTATATAGCACAAAGTTGTAAATCAACCATACTTGAATAAAAAATTAATCAATTAAATTAAATATGACTACTTAAGGAATTGAGTGAGATCCTATACAAAAGGGGCTGAGAAAAGTAAAGACTTGACAATAAATGTAGGAAAACAAGTCAGCATATATCTTTTTTATGTTCAGCATTCAACACAAACAATTCAACATTCATTTGCACATTCAAGTAGGAACCTTTACAGCTAGTAATAGACAAATATAAGAAAATATAATCATAGATAAATAAGGACAAATGTAAAATTATATGCATTTTAGTCTTATCAATTTAGAAAATTTTTTTAAGAGAAGTAATTAGCTGTGTTGAAGACTTAAGGAAATATGCACCGAAGGATCAGAGGAAGGAATGTTATTTTGTAACTTTCTTCTGAAGGGCAATATGCAATATATATATCAAACATTTCTAATATTTTTGCCTATTGCCTTTGAACCATAATTTCCTTCTATACAAAATCACAGATGTGTGCAAAGAGCCACAGAAATGTGGAAATACTATTTATAACTGGTGAAATTTTGTAAAAAGTTAAAAGGTTAATGATAGAAGATTGGTTAAACAAATTGTAGCTTATTCATATAAATGAAACCTATGGTTGTTAAAAAGGAAATGAAGAAACATTAAGTACTATGGCCAAATGTTCCAAATACATCGCTATGCTGAAAAAGTAAATATTTCAATGTGTGACTGTGTTTTTGCTTTAAACATGTATATAAAGGTGTTACTGTGGATTGAGTGTGTGTGGGCCACAAAAATCCATTTGTTGAAATCTAACCCCCAATGTGATGGTATTTGAGAGGTAATTAAATCATGAGGGTTGAGTATTCACATGGGATTAAGGCCCTTATAAGAGCCCAGAGAGCTAGTTCCTTCTCTTTCCATGTGAAGATACAGCAACAAGTCACCAGACTGCAACCTGGAAGAGAAAGTGAAAGTCATTCAGTTGTGTCCGACTCTTTGTGACCCTATGGACTGTGTCCATGGAATTCTCCAGGCCAGAATACTGGAGTGGGTAGCCATTCCATTCTCCAGGGTATCTTCCCATCCCAGGGATCGAACCCAGGTCTTCCACATTGTAGGCAGATTCTTTACCAGCTGAGCCCAAAGGATGCCAAAGAATACTGGAGTGGGTAGCCTTCTCCAGCAGATCTTCCTGACCCAGGAATTGAACTGGGGTCTCCTGCATTACAGCAGAATTCTTTACCAGCTGAGCTATCAGGGAAGCAACCTGGAAGAGGGTCTTCACCATATCTGGACCACGATGGCACTCTGATCTCAAATTTCTAGCCTCTAAAACTATGAGATAATAAACTTCTATTGTTTATAAGCGACCTGGTCAATAGTGACTTGTCAGAGCAGCCCAAACTAAAACAGATATAAACACATTTTTTAAGACTCAGATATCCAGCAACTATCTCTAACTGATGGAATTGTAGTTGGTTTTATTTTCTTCTATTTATCTATATTTTCCAGATTTTCTATCATGACTATATTTTTATAATAATTTTAAATTAAGTGAGGTTTTGAAACAAATATTAACATATCTAAATCAATTAAAAAAATACCCCATGAGTACTTCAAATGCTAAATGCAACTGTCCTTTTAGAAAAAGACAGACCCTAGATAAAAGATAAGTCTTTTCCATGTCATGAGATAGCTCACAGAAGCCAAGCCATCTGTGAGACCCACAAACACCTTTTCCTCAAGAGATGTTTTCCAAATAATTGTTTTAATCCTTTGCTTTCAAATTTATAAATTTAGCTTAATGTAATGCTGTATGTATAATGAAATTTTTAAGAAGCAAAATTACGTAACTGTTAATTATCTTGTAAAACTTTCCATTGTAGTATTATCTATATGGACTTCTGAGAATTATAAAAGCCACTTCTTTATTTAGAATATTCGCTTTAACATGCTGCATTTCTATTTAACTTTTTAAAGCTAATGCAATGTTGCAAACCAACAATTTTGCAATAATATTTAGAGAGAGATGCTATCACAAGGAGTTTGTTTCAGTTCTTTTTACTTTCAGCAATTTTTTTTAATACAGAAGGACTTACAAATATCATTTTTAAAAATGTGTGCCTTACTAACCACTACATTAAGGTATAAATTTAAATCCTGCTGAAATAAGAAGTTAAAGAATTAATTTGCCCATTACAATAGCTACCTCATATTGGCTGCCTATTGTTATTTAGGTTCTTTAACAAACACTGTCTTATTTCATTCTTACAACCACCCAGTAAAGCAAAGGAGGTATTATTAACCCCATTTTACAGATTAAAAAATTGAACAATTTAATCATTCAAACTCATGATTTTGAAAAGCCTTTAATGACTTGGGAGATACAAAGTAAAGTTTTTCATACGACCAGTGAGTGTGAATAGATAATTGGTATTATCTTCCTCAGCTAAGATACAAACAAGGTGACTCTAAGTATAACTCCAAGTTGCCCCGTCTATTTCTTAATTCTTCTCCCCAGTATGTGCAATTATTCCCATGGTACTTATTCTGCCCAAAGAATCAAACTTGTTTGTTATAGTCTTGCCCTAAGACCCAAAACAAAATATTTCTTCTTAAGCTAGAGGTCCACCTAATGACTGCTGTCTCAGTGTTGTTTGTTCCAGAGCCTTCTTCTGTACTGCTGTTCTGTGGTCAATGCTGGACACTTGGTAGCCATGCCTGATGCTTCCTGAATAGACCATGCCCTGGGTGTCCTTGCCCAACACCACAGTGAACAGTAAGCCAGGGTCAACCACAGAGTGAGTTTGCACCAAGACATCTACTTTTTAAAAAAACATTTTATTTTATATTGGAGTATAGCCAATTAACAATGTTGTGATAGTTTCACGTGAACAGCAGAGAAACTCAACCATACATACACATGTATCCACTCTCCCCCAAACTCCCCTCCCATCCAGGCTGCCACATAACATTGAGCAGAGTTCCCTGTGCTGCACAGTAGGATCGAGACATACTACTCTAATCTTTGTCAGAAGTTCCAGCTAAGATTTTGACCCAGGAAAAGAAGTTCTAAACAACACAGGACTACAACCTGTGTCAAATCCAGCTCCATCTCCAAGATGCATCTCTTCGGGTTCATGCACACTCCCACTTTCATTTCAAACTGGTAGGGTTTCAAAACGCTCTGAGTCAAGCTCCTTGTAGACCCAGAATCAACCTTCCTTCAATGCATTTTCCTACCTGCTAGTTTAACCTAGCCACACCTTATCAATACATTCTTGTTACACATCAACATTTCTTTACACTTCATTGATATTGTAACTTGGTTAGCATCACCTTGGTCTATCCTACAGGTTTTAATAAATTTTAAACTGAAAAGGAAAATATCTTGAGGCTCTACTGCTGCTAAGTCGCTTCAGTCGTGTCCGACTCTGTGCGACCCCATAGATGGCAGCCCACCAGGCTTCCCCGTTCCTGGGATTCTTCAGGCAAGAACACTGGAGTGGACTGCCATTTCCTTCTCCAATGCATGAAAATGAAAAGTGAAAATGAAGTCACTCAGTCGTGTCCAACTCTTAGCGACCCCACGGACTACAGTGCACCAGGCTCCAGTTTCCTCCTATTAAGTCCCTCTGTTCCTATACACTTCCATGCAAAAAGGCTGCCAGCTTTTCTTGTGGCAAAATCTATGCTCTCTCTGTGTTCCAAGAGATATGCCAGGGAGGGTCATTTGACTGCTACTGTCCTGGATGCCTGAACCTAGGGCACTTGTATAAAAATGTCCGATTTTACATATGCGTGTGTGTGTATTCATGTAAATGTATATATGTGGATATATATGAATATGGAAAGATTGAGGACAGGAGGAGAAGGGACGACAGAGGATAAGATGGTTGGATGGCATCACCGACTATGAACATGGAGTTGGTGATGGATAGGGGGGCCTGGCATGCTGTGGTTCATGGGGTCTCAAAGAGTCGGACACGACTGAGCCAATGAACTGAACTGAACTGATTCAAAAATGTGCATGGAAAACAATTATTTAACTTTAGTCCATTTAAGTAGTATTCAGAGCCATAACAGCTATACACAGCACAACTCCAAGAGGAGCCAGTTACATGGATTCCACTAAGAAAAGCACCCCCTGTTGCTGCCCACCCAGTGACTCTGATGGTTCTTATCTCTCAGTAGGATGAATGACACTAGGTAATTTTTATTTGCTTAGATAGAAGGGCTGCTACACTAATGATTCCATGTTTTGCCTTTTCGGTTCAAATATAAGAATGTTTTCATCCTGCTGACTCCTGGGAGCAAATACCAGAGAGTCATCTATAGGAGGATAAGTCACCTGAGGAAAAGTGCACTTTGAAGGCTCTAAGGAAAGATCACTTGATGGCTAGATGGATTTCTCAGGATTAGAAAGATGGACATGGCTGTAGGCCATACTGGACATGGCAAATCAATTTTATCCCAGGACTTCTGGGAACTAAAGTCCTTTCAAAGAAGATTGGCATGGGGGAGTCAAGTCACTGGGTGCTGAGAACAAACCCTGGACTCCAAGAAGAGGCAACCTGGATTGAAATTAAACTGAAATACCTCATAGGTCCAAACTGGGAGCAAGGGCAGAAAGAGCAAGACTCTCCTGCAGTGGCCGAAAAGAATGGTTGTCCTAAGAGAGGTAATCACTTTTCAGAACTACAAGGGTACAGCCAGAAATAATGGCAGCAAGAATAACCACATTCTTGGTCTGAAAATCTAATGGACCACTAGGAGAGAGAGAACCCCCAAAAGAGAGACAAGTAGATCAGCATGGGGACACTTGGTCCTCTCTTCATTTAATCTGAAGAAGTGAAAGGTATGTAACTACACACAGCCATCACTTCCTCATGCCTCTCATTTTATAAGTAATCTGCAATGGGCATGTGTTGATTTTTTAAGATTAACATTATAGCTTAAAACTATTAATACGAAAAATTACGATACTTAGATATTCACTTATATATGTCAGTTAGTAATGAAAAGGCTTACTGTTGGTTTAAAGAGACGAAATAGTTAATTCACTCAGGCCACAAAAATGTCATCCAGAAAATGTTAATTCAGAGTGCTGCAAGATCTGAGATGCTACTGGAATGTACAGAGGAAAGACAAAAACACCTCAAAAAAAAGATTGCTTGAGGATATATTGACCCTTTGAATACATCCCCACAACATCTATAGGAAAGGTTTAAGCAGGGAGGGCTTCCCTGGTGGCTCAGACAGTAAAGAATCTGCCTGAAATGCAGGAGACCTGGGTCCAATCCCTGGGTCGAGAAGAGCCCCTGGAGAAGGGAGTGGCTACTCACTCCGGTATTCTTGCCTAGAGAATCCCATGGACAGAGAAGCCTTGTGGGCCACAGCCCACGGGATCGCAAAGAGTTAAACACGACTGAGTGACTCACACACACAAACAGGGAGAATACAATTAGTTTCTATTTATTAAATGACTGGTCCTGTTTACAATATATCTGAAGATTTCTTCCTGAGAACATTTATAACAATCACCACCACCACCGCCATCTTTCCTTGGGTCACTTTGGAAATATATCTCATTTATATTTATCTCAAAAAGAGATTCTCTGTTTTTAATTAAGAAAAGAAATATTCTTCAACTTTATGTTGCATACTTTTATCTAAGTCGGTCATGTCAGAACCCAGGAGAAACCCATTTGGGTTTCAAATTTCTCTCTACTTTTGTTCTAGTAGAAAAGCAATGTTTCACTCAAATATTTTATTGCCAAAGACACTGATTACTCTCACATGAAATAATCAATGGGAAATTTAAACACATACAGAGTTTACACTTAGACTATTTCAAATAGTAACTTCAATTTTACTTTGACTTCCTTAAAGCCATCTAGTGATTTATCTTAGCCTCTTTTATGCAGAAGAGATTATAGGAACCAAGTGTATAAACTGCTCTAGAGAATGAAAACATAATGTTATTATGATTAAACAAAAATCTTATATCTGGAATGAAACATGATTAAAATTTACCACTATTTCTTTCGTTGTGTTTGGCTAAAACTTTATGTTTATAAATTAACACACTGGGAGGAAACAGGAGTGGAATAGCCTAACCTTTATTCTTACACTGCATGTTTGTTAAGCCAATAGTAGTACATTGTTAGTCAGTAGCTGAATCTACTGGCTAAATAATATATAAATAAATACAAAACAAAAAACTTCTAGACAGATAGACTGGAATCTGAATTAGCTGAAGGACTTTTTTTTCTTTTCAGATCTAAGCTCTTCTAACTTATTTACCATCCACTTTCATCATGGTGGTGGAAAACAATAGAACTGCAATTTAAAGTCAAAATTTAATGTATTACAACAGATTTGAAAGGCAAGCTTTGAAACTAGTCAGACAACTTTCTGTGCTGGAAACCCACAACTAAGAAAAATTAAACTTCCTATAATTTTATAAATTACAGCAGAAATACCTGTAATTACCCAAGTAAATGATGACAAAAAAAATTTGCCCTTCGGGGTTGGATTACATTTGAAGGAAGCTGCCTTATTTTCTATGCTCAAGAAAAAAGGCATGTTGACACACAAGTGAATAATAGCTAATGCATTTTGGATAGCACTGAGAAAAAGGATTTTAAAGAAACCTGATAAACAGGACATGGCTGTTTTCTATAAGGAGAGTCAACAAATCGAACAAAACAAGAAGCCACCTGTGAGAGTCAAAACTAACCCCCACACCCAATACATACACACATGCACTCACCATCCTTTTCCACTAGCTGCTCAAACACAACATTAGCAGGCAGATAGTAATCTAGAATGAACCAGATCTGGTGTTTGTTTTTCCTCTTGTACCTGGTTGCTGCTGTAAATCAAGCCAACTCCTCTGAGATAGCAGAGTTCTGTGGGCTTTGAAAGCCACAGAAGGCCTGCCTTTAGATACCTGGCAGAACCTCCAAATGTTAATCCCATCACACACACACACACACACGAATTCAGTCCAGCTAAATTAAACATAGAAGATGATGGAGATGTTATACATTATTCCTGTAACCAATTATCTAATATAAATAAGCTCAGGACTTCCCTGGTGGTCCAGAGGCTCAGGACCAATGCAGGGGCCCAGGTTCGATCCCTGATCAGGGAATTAGACTGCATATGCTGTGGCTAAGACCTGGCACAGTCAAATAAGTAAATATTTTTTAAAAAATAAAACAAGCAGGTTTATTTATATATCAGTTCGGTCACTTAGTCATTTCTGACCCTTTGCAACCCCACAGACTGCACCTTGCCAGGCTTCCCTGTCCATCATCAAGTCCAGAGTTTATTCAAACTCATGTCCATAGAGTCGGTGATGCCATCCAGTCATCTCATCCTCTGTCATCCCATTTTCCTCCTGCCTTCAATCTTTCACAGCATCAGGGTCTTTTCCAATGATCAGTTCTTTGTATAAGGTGGCCAAAGTACTGGAGTTTCAGCTTCAGCATCAGTCCTCCCAATGAATATTCAGGAATGATTTCCTTTAGGATGGACTGGTTGGATCTCCCTGCAGTCCAAGGGACTCTCAAGAGTCTTCTCCAACACCACAGTTCAAAAGCATCAATTCTTCCGTGCTCAGCTTTCTTTATAGTCAAACTCTCACATCCATACATGACTACCAGAAAAACCATAGCTTTGACTAGATGGACCTTTGTTGGCTAAGGTCTCAGCTTTTTAATATGCTGTCTAGGTAAGTCACAGCTTTTCTTCCTAGGAACAAGCGTCTTTTAATTTCATGGCTTCAGTCACCATCTACAGTGATTTTGGAGCCCAAGAAAATAAAGTTTCTCAATGTTTCCCAATCTATTTGCTGTGAAGTGATGGGCCCAGATGCCAAGATTTTAGTTTTCTGAATGTTGAATTTTTGCCAACTTTTTCACTCTCCTCTTTCACTTTCATCAAGGGACTCTTTAGTTCTTCACTTTCTGCCATAAGGATGGTGCTATCCGCATATCTAAGGTTATTGATATTTCTTCTGGCAATCTTGATTCCAGCTTGTGCTTCATCCAGCTTGGCATTTCGCATGATGTACTCTACATAAAAGTTAAATAAGCAGGATGACAGTATATAGCCTTGACATACTCCTTTTCCTATTTGGAACCAGGCTGTTGTTCCATATCCACTTCTAACTGTTGCTTCTTGATCTGCATACAGATTTCTCAGGAGGCAGCTCAGGTGGTCTGGTATTCCCATCTCTTTCAGAATTTTCCACAGTTTGTTGTGATCCACGCATGTACACCCATGGCGGATTCATGTCAATGTATGGCAAAACCAATACAGTATTGTAAAGTAAAATAAAGTAAAAATAAATATTAAAAAAAAAAAAAAGCTTTGGTGTAGTCAATAAAGCAGAAGTAGATGTTTTTCTGGAACTCTCTTGATTTTTCTGTGATCCTATGGATATTGACAATTTGATCTATGGTTTCTCTGCCTTTTCTAAATCCAGCTTGAATATCTAGAAGTTCATGATTCATGTACTGCTGAAGACTTGCTTGGAGAATTTTGAGCATTACTTTGCTAATGTGTGAGATGAGTACAAATTGTGCGGGAGTTTGAGCATTCTTTGGCATTGCCTAAAAGTTGGCTTAAAGCTCAACATTCAGAAAATGAAGATCATGGCATCCGGTCCCATCACTTCATGGGAAATAGATGGGGAAACAGTAGAAACAGTGTCAGACTTCATTTTTTTGGGCTCCAAAATAACTGCAGATGGTGACTGCAGCCATGAAATTAAAAGATGCTTACTCCTTGGAAGAAAAGTTATGAGCAACCTAGATAGCATATTCAAAAGCAGAGACATTACTTTGCCAACTAAGGTCCATCTAAGTCAAGGCTATGGTTTTTCCTGTGGTCATGTATGGATGTGAGAGTTGGACTGTGAAGAAGGCTGAGCACTGAAGAATTGATGCTTTTGAACTGTGGTGTTGGAGAAGACTCTTGAGAGTCCCCTGGACTGCAAGGAGATCCAACCAGTCCATTCTGAAGGAGATCAGCCCTGGGATTTCTTTGGAAGGAATGATGCTAAAGCTGAAGCTCCAATACTTTGGCCACCTCATGTGAAGAGCTGACTCATTGGAAAAGACTCTGATGCTGGGAGGGACTGGGGGCAGGAGGAGAAGGGGATGACCGAGGATGAGATGGCTGGATGGCATCACTGACTCGATGGACGTGAGTCTGAGTGAACTCCGGGAGATGGTGATGGACAGGGAGGCCTGGCATGCTGCAATTCATGGGGTCGCAAAGAGTCGGACACGACTGAGCGACTGAAGTGAACTGAACTGAACTGAACTTCTTTGGGATTGTAATGAAAACTGACCTTTTCCAGTCCTGTGGCCACTGCTGAGTTTTCCAAATTTGCTGGCATATTGAATGCAGCACTTTCACAGCATCATCTTCTAGGATTTGAAATAGCTCAACTGGAATTCCATCACCTCCACTAGCTTTGTTCATAGTGATGCTTCCTAAGGCCCACCTCACTTTGCATTCCAGGATGTCTGGCTCTAGGTAAGTGGTCACACCATCATAGTTATCTGGGTCAGGAAGATCTTTTTCTTATAGTTCTTCTGTGTATTCTTGCCACCTCTTAATATCTTCTGCTTCTGTTAGGTCCATACCATTTCTCTTCTTTATTGTGCCCACCTTTGCATGAAATGTTCCCTTGGTATCTCTAATTTTCTTGAAGAGATCTCTAGTCTTTCCCATTCTGTTGTTTTCCTCTATTTCTTTGCACTGATCACTGAAGAAGGTTTTCTTATCTCTCCTCGCTATTCTTTAGAACTCTGCATTCAAATGGGTATATCTTTCCTTTTCTCCTTTGCCTTTGTGTCTTTTTTTCTTTTGCTCAGCTATTTGTAAGGCCTCCTCAGACAACCATTTTGCCTTTTTGCATTTCTTTTTCTTGGGGATGGTCTTGATCACTGCCTCCTGTACAATGTCACAAACTTCCATCCATAGTTCTTCAAGAACTCTATCAAATCTAATCTGTTGAATCTATTTGTCACTTCCACTGTGTAATCATAAGGGATTTGATTTAGGTCATACCTGAATGGTCTAGTGGTTTTCCACACTTTCTTCAGTTTCAGTCTGAATTTGGCAATAAGAAGTTCATGATCTGAGCCACAGTCAACTCCTAGTCTTGTTTTTCCTGCCTGTATAGAGCTTCTCCATCTATCTATCTATATATTTATATTTATATATAGTATTGCCTTTAAGATATATTTGAAAGCAGACAGGCTTAAAGTATAAAATGTCATGTCAAGCAACTTAAAGAATTCCATAACTGATGTTATTTTCACCCTGAATGTACAGTTCACACTCATAGTTCCACACTGGAGATTCATCACTGTCCTCCTAGCACATTATGAAATCCTTCCACCAGTAACTGAAAGCAACTTATATCTCCTTCTTTGCTTTTTACCATACTTGGAGTCTGGAGAGCAGTTTCCCTGTAACACATGATTCATAAGAAGGCTTTCCTACCAACCCTTCCCATAAAGTAAGCATTAATTCTTCTGTAAGCTTTTGGCATTTACCTACCTGAATACAAAGGTGATTTGGAAATTCTCACCCTGTTTGCTATATAGTTCTAATGGGGCCAACACCCTTCATAAGCAATCCAGTGCTCTTCAGAACAGAAGCGGTTTATTTCACCACACTGGAAATATCGTGGTGTCTTTTTAGTGGAAAGTCTCCTCGAATGGAGCTATTTTCTGGGTAAATGCATGTGTGTGTATGTGCTCAGTCAGTCATTTCTGACTCTTTGAGACCCCATGAACTGTAGCCCGCCAGACTCCTCTGTCCATGGGATTTCCTAGGCAAGAATACTGGAGTGGATTGCCATTTCCTACTCCAGGGGAGTAGGGGAATTTCCGACTCAGGGATCAAACCCACGTCTCCTGCATTGACAAGCGAGTTTTACCACTCAGTGACTTTACCACTGAGCCACCTAGGAAACCCCAGACCCATTAAAGCCAGAAACAGGATAAAGCAAAAGTCACTCAGTCATGGCCAACTGTTTGCAAGCCCATGGACTAATGCAGTCCATGGAATTTTCCAAGCTAGAATATGGAGTTCCCTTCTCCAAGGGATCTTCCCAACCCAGGGATTGAACTCAGGTCTCCCACATTGCAGGTGGATTCTTTACCAGCTGAGCTACAAGGGAAGCCCAAGAATACTGGAATGGGTAGCCTATCCCTTCTCCAGCTGATTATCCCGACCCAGAAATCAAACTGGGGTGTCCTGCATTGCAGGCAGATTCTTTGCCAACTGAGCTATTAGGGAAACCTGCAGGATAAAGAACATGTGTAAATATTCTTTCATAGACTAATATTAATGGCCTAGATTACATTTTGAGATTCAACTGAATACTTTCTGAAACTACATATGCCAGAGAAACAATGCTGTACCCAAAAGAATGCTGTATTAGAAAGTACGTTGAGTCAAAAGAGGGAAGACCTGACCAGTATTTCTAACTCTGCAGCTATGAGCCACTCAATGTTCAGTTTTCTTTTTTGTCAATTTTTTTCTAATTATAGGCATTGAAATATTTCGTTCAAGAGGAAATTCAAGCTATCTAGGAAGCCAGGAAGGACAGAGGGAAGGAGGAACCCTCTTCCTCTTGCATCCTGCTCCACAATGCCAAAGGAACACTCTCAGATCTTATCATCCTCTGACAACCCAACTACAGCCATCATTACAGTTGACCCTTAAACAATGAGGGTTTGAATTATCCAGGTCCATTTATATGCAGACATTTTTAAAATATACTCCATCGCTACAGAATCCATGATCGGTTGAATCCGCGGATACAGAACCATGCATATAGAGGTCCAGCTCTAAGTTATATGCAGATTAACCTTCAAGGTTCACCTGTATTTACAGAACATATCTGTGTTGAAAACTTTAAATAGCCCACTGAAAACTGAAGTGATCTGCATACCACAGACACAAAAGATAAAAAGAAATAACATTATTATAAAGAAAAATCCCAATGTAAGAAATAAAGTTATGCTTGCAACTTCAAGATGCAGAGGTTTTGAGATAACGTTCAGAATTCACCTAGATCTATCATCTTTATAGGTAGACCCTTGCATATTTGCTCTGAAAATGTACATTCTAGACCCAGGCTGCATCAGCTAGCCCCTATTACTAAAGTCCCTAATTTCCAGTGGATTTAGCAGAACAGCAGTCCATGAAATGGTAGCATAGCCTATATGAAAATGATGATACAAGAAGTCTTAAAAAATGCTCTTAGATGGTCTTTTAGATCAGCTAAAAATTATTAGATTTTTAAATTACAATGTCACCAGTACTTATATCTCTGTTTATCTGTGATTGCCTCAAGCCTTGGTTCTTGCTGACTAAATCTGTCTTAGCAACAGTTATATAATTTTGCTCCTAGATGTGAGATGGCCATAGGGACTCTACTTCCTGGTTGACATGTCTTAATGAACCACCACATTTTCATATTTTCCCACAGGAAAGGAACATGATATGACAGAAGCAAGTTAACGCATCATGATCTTCCCCTCTTTCCTGAAGAAGTCTGAATCTTCCTTTTATATATTCTCTCATTCTAAATAAGAAAACCACTAAGGATTTTAGCTTTTAAGAAATCATCCCAATACTGATCCCATTTCTCACAAAGATCTAGAACTTATTAAAAACTCTTTAAACAATAATGGAAAAGGAAACAAACCTCCAAAAGGTCAAAGATTTATCTAATTTACATAATCACTAAAAATTAGGACCAAGTAATACCAAAAAAGATAGGTGCCACTCACCACCACATCATAAGTGCCATATCATACATACATACACCAAGGACACGCATATTCACTAGGTAGGGAAACAGCTGGTTAAATTCTCAGAGATTTCCTTTGTAACAGTTTCCTTAAAAGGAATCTTTTCCCCAAACATCGTAAATCATAGTATTTTAGACTTCCTAGTATCTGCCATATTAGGTCAAAGATTATTGGTATTTTAATAAGTGAGTGAGTGAGTGAGTTGTCACTCAGTCGTGTCCGACTCTTTGCGACCCCATGAACTGTAGCCCACCAGGCTCCTCCATCCATGGGATTTTCCAGGCAAGAATACTGGAGTGGGCTGCCATTTCTTTCTCCAGGAGATCTTCCCGACCCAGGGATTGAACCCAGGTCTCCCGCATTGTAGGCAGACGCTTTACCGTCTGAGCCACCAGGGTATTTTAATAGTAAGTTAAATTTATGTTGAGAGTTAATCAAATGAACACTTTTAGCATAACATGGTGACACATAGGCAAATTCTGTGTATACAGATGTTATTTCAAAAACGTTCCATTGTTGCCTTCATATCACATTTAGACATGAGGCACTGAGTATGTATGTGTTGACTGAGTATCCGCAAATTCCCTTAGAGCCAGTCAGTGCATGAGTTGGAGGGAAAACAGCCTGCCAGTCACTTGAAACTGCCAGGTTGTAGGGAAAACTTGCGTCTCTCTCCCTCAAATCTTCAGGGAATTCTGAAGCTACATAGGCTGCTCCAGGGTAAAGCTGTCTTGTGGTGGATGAATAATAGGTCCATCTTTTCTTACATTCTCCTAAATAGGCTATTTTTTAGGCTATTTTGCCAAATAGGTTGCAAAAGTTTCCCTCTGTAAAACCTGTTTGGCAAGTATTTTTCTATGACGTAAAGTTAGAATACCAAGAAAATTTTCATAATCACAATGCAAACTAAAACCCTAGAAGTATTCCAGTAGTTTATGCAATCAAACACCCAATCCATTAACCAGAGACTCTTATCAAATACTAATCTTTGTTGATAAAGCCTAAAACTCCTAAACCTGCCTGAAAGAACCCCAGGATTTTGCAACCAACTTGATTTTCTTCCGCCTCTGTGGAATACTTTTAAGTTCTCTGCAAGCAGTCTGTCTGCCCTGTTTCTGCTATCAGAACTCTAGTCTGGATGGATTCGTTTCCACGGGGTGGATTATGATCATTTTAAGTCAATATTTACTATGCTTCCACCCTCCTTTGCAACTAGGAGTGACCATATTTCCTGATAAAAAGGGATAGGCTTTGCTGAAAGTTCCTTTCCTCTCTTCTTCCTGTATGGATAGGATACCTGGTATTCAGTTCAGTTGCTCAGTCCTGTCCGACTCTTTGCGACCCCATGAGTCGCACCACGCCAGGCCTCCCTGTCCATCACCATCTCCTGGAGTTCACTCAGACTCACGTCCATCGAGTCAGTGATGCCATCCAGCCATCTCATCCTCAGTCGTCCCCTTCTCCTCCTGCCCCCAATCCCTCCCAGCATCAAAGTCTTTTCCAATGAGTCAACTCTTCACATGAGGTGGCCAAAGTACTGGAGTTTCAGCTTTAGCCTCATTCCTTCCAAAGAACACCCAGGACTGATCTCCTTTAGAATGAATCTCCTCGTTGGATCCTGGTTGGATCTCCTTGCAGTCCAAGGGACTCTCAAGAGTCTTCTCCAACACCACAGTTCAAAGGCATCAATTCTTCGGCACTCAGCCTTCTTCACAGTCCAACTCTCACATCCATACATGGCTACTGGAAAAACCATAGCCTTGACTAGACGGACCTTAGTCGGCAAAGTAATGTCTCTGCTTTTGAATATGCTATCTAGGTTGCTCATAACTTTTCTTCCAAGGAGTAAACATCTTTTACTTTCATGGCTGCAATCACCATCTGCAGTGGTTTTGGAGCCCCCCAAAAATAAAGTCTGACACTGTTTCCACTGTTTCCCTGTCTATTTCCCATGGAGGGATGGGACCAGATGCCATGATCTTCGCTTTCTGAATGTTGAGCTTTAAGCCAACTTTTTCACTCTCCTCTTTCACTTTCATCAAGAGGCTTTTTAGTTTCTCTTCACTTTCTGCCATAAGGGTGGTGTCATCTGCATATCTGAGGTTTTTGATATTTCTCCCGGCAATCTTGATTCCAGCTTGTGTTTCTTCCAGTCCAGCGTTTCTCATGATGTACTCTGCATATAAGTTAAATAAGCAGGGTGACAACATATAGTCTTGACGTACTCCTTTTCCTGTTTGGAGCCAGTCTGTTGTTCCATGTCCAGTTCTAACTTGCTTCCTGGTCTGCATACAGATTTCTCAAGAGGCAGGTTAGGTGGTCTGGTATTCCCATCTCTTTCAGAATTTTCCACAGTTTATTGTGATCCACACAGTCAAAGGCTTTGGCATAGTCAATAAAGCAGAAATAGATGTTTTTCTGAAACTCTCTTGCTTTTTCCATGATCCAGCAGATGTTGGCAATTTGATCTCTGGTTCCTCTGCCTTTTCTAAAACCAGCTTTAACAACAGGAAGTTCATGGTTCGCGTATTGCTGAAGCCTGGCTTGGAGAATTTTGAGCATTACTTTACTAGTGTGTGAGATCAGCGCAATTGTGCGGTAGTTTGAGCATTCTTTGGCATTGCCTTTCTTTGGGATTGGAATGAAAACTGACCTTTTCCACTCCTGTGGCCACTGCTGAGTTTTCCACATTTGCTGGCACATTGAGTGCAACACTTTCACAGCATCATCTTTCAGGATTTGAAATAGCTCAACTGGAATTCCATCACCTCCACTAGCTTTGTTTGTAGTGATGCTTTCTAAGGACCACTTGACTTCACATTCCAGGATGTCTGGCTCTAGATAAGTGATCACACCATCGTGATTATCCGGGTTGTGAAGATTCTTTTTGTACAGTTCTTCTGTGTATTCTTGCCACCTCTTCTTAATATCTTCTGCTTCTGTTAGATCCATACCATTTCTGTCCTTTATCGAGCCCATCTTTGCATGAAATGTTCCCTTGGTATCTCTAATTTTCTTGAAGAGATCTCTAGTCTTTCCCATTCTGTTGTTTTCCTCTATTTCTTTGCACTGATCACTGAAGAAGGCTTTCTTATCTCTTCTTGCTTTGAAACTCTATGGTAGTGATATTAAAAATCATGGGGGCCTCAAGCAGAATAGGGAAAACCCAGTAAATGAAGGAAGGCAGAATGGAAAACTGGACTGAGGCTATAATTTTGATAGCATTGTGAGCAATGTAAATATTGTCAGTAACCATCTATGTTCTTGCTTCCTGCTATGTGAGAAAAAATGAAACCCTAGTTATGTAAGCCTCTACTACTTGCAATTTTTGATACTTGCAGCCAAAGCAGCCTGTCTGGTCAGTTCTGCTTCATGTAGTGCAGTCCCACTGGATAATTAATCCTTGCCCAAACATCACACACTTTCTTACCATCCTATCTTTTCTCCACTTAGATTTGCATATGGCAAGTACTTCATAAATTTATAAAATATATGATGTGATCTGGTTGATAAAATTCAAAGTTTAAATAAATGGTCAATGACTAGACCAATCAATCAAAAATTATTCGCTAACTATGGGGTCGCAAAGAGTCGGACATGACTGAGCGACTGAACGGGACTGAACTGATGAGACATAAGGTATGGTGCTATAGCTAATTTAAATTTTGAGCTTTCTAATCAGAATCATTCTATACTTTTCCAATGACAATTTCTTGTGCTTTGTTTTACAAACAAACAAAAGCCCTCAGTAAAAATTTTGTATAAAGAGTGGTTTTCCAGAGGACAGGAACCAGCTCCCCTGTGTTTTATAGAAAGCCTAGATCACTGCTGGCACTCAGTGAATATTAAATTATAATAATACTGCTATGGATATTATTCAGATTCTCTGACATGGTTGCAACTTTATGTTTTTGAAGTGCATGAGATCCTATAATAAAAATGTTTTATGGATATGAATGCATGTTACATACAGTTTGTCAGTCAGCCTAGCCAGGTCATATTAGGAATGTATTGGGCTCAAATGATGTTTTTCAATATCTACACTGGTGTGACTTCAACTGCAGAGTGTCAGTTTCCTAATTTATCATAATAAATTACTTCTCAAAAACATTATCAAGCTGTAATGATTCTCAGTTCTAGGGGAGAAAAATTATTCTTTCCTACAAGAAATCCAAAATGGGGCAAAAAAGATTTTTCGAATAAAAAAGAAAGCTTAGAACTTTCTTGGTGGTGTAGTGGATAGGAATCTGCCTGCTAATGCAGGGGACACAGGTTGCCTCCCTGGTCCGGGAAGATTTCACATGCTTTGGAGCTGCTGAGGCCATCCAGGTGCCACATCTACTGAGCCCGTGCTCTAGAGCCCACACACCCCAACTACCAATGTCTGCATGCTCTAGGACCCCTGAGCCACAACCAATGAACCCCTGTGGACAACTACTGAAGCTCCGACACTCTAGAGCCAGCAAGCCGTAACTACAGAAGCTCGTGCACCCAGAACCTGTGCTCCGCAACAAGAGAGGCCACCACAATGAGAAGCCCATTCACTGCAACTACAGAAAGCCCGAGCAGAGCAACAAAGACCCAGCACAGCCAAAAATAAAAGTAAATATTTTTTTAATAAGCTTAAGTCCTACCTCTGCTTAAAAGCATTCCTGGGAGATTTTATTTTAGTCATTTTTGAAACTATTACATTTATAAGGAGCATATAATTATTAAAGAAAAAGTTCAAACTCATTCATGTAACTTTCACTTTAAACGGTATAGTCAAAAGTCCTGAGATGGTCACACAGCATTTGTCGTATCTCAAAACTTCCTAGGAAGTCTTCTGGCTTTATGGAATTTTGCTCGAAGTTGCCTTACCTTATCATCCTAAGGAATCATTGGAGCAGAGTGATTTCCCATTGTCTTTTTACTTGTTTCACATCCATTCTATTTCTGTGAGTATACCAAACACTTTCTCTTTGCCCCCTTAACTCTGTTTTCATCAGCAGCCCTTTAGCTGAGAACAAGCGAACACCCTTGGAAAACACTTTTTAAAAAGTGTGGGGACATTCTTTAGGATAAAATAGTCTTCCTTTAAAAGCACTTTTATTTTACTTTTGCAAGTTTACCCTCAGGGAAATGAAATCCCAGGTTTTGGTATACGCAAAAACCTATATACTAATGTTTCTAACAACTTTATATCTAGTACCCAAAACTGGCAACAACCCAGATGACCTTCAACAGGTAGATGGTTGTGCAAGCTGCAATACATCCATACCATGAAATACTACTCAAAAACAAAAAGCAATATTGATATACACAACAAACCCTAAATCAATCTCCAGGAAATTATGTTGAGTGAAAAAAACTAACCACTTTAGGTTTAGGTTACAAGCTGTATGATTCCATTCATACAACAATCTTGTAAGGACGAAGTTATAGAAATGGAGAACAGATTAGTGGTTTAGGATGGGAAAAAGGCAGAGGGGAAGTGGGTGTGGCTATAAAAGAGCAACAGGAAGAATCCTTGTGGTGATAGAAACCTTCTGGTATTTGACTCCATTAACAGCAATAGCCAGGTTATGATATTGTACTATAGCTTTACAAGATTTCCCGTTGGGGGAAATTGGTTAAAGGAATCTCTTTATATTATTTCTTACAACTGCAAATGAACCTAGAATTATCTCAAAATGAAGGTTTAATTTTTGCCCAGAATCTGTTTCATCTCCTTATCGAGTCCATCCCATCTCCTTATAACAAGGCCTCATGTTTTTTGGAACCACCTGTCCCTACTTTCAGTCCATGAGGTTCAGATGGTCTCATTTATGGGTAGACATGAGACTCAGACCTCATCAGCCTACTCCATCTCTTGAATCCTAGTGACATGTTCCAGAACAGTCACATGATTCAAGTTGGTACAATGGTACTCAACTGAACTGTGCAGGAAGAAAAACACCTTTTACTAAGGTTGCTTAGTTTTATAAGATGAAATTCTTAAATAAACAGGGCCTGCCACACTGAGCCAATCAGGGACTGGAGTCAGTGCAGAGGAATAAAGTTTGTGGTCCTAAACTCAACCATGCCTGAAGGTAGTTCACTCTCTGGACTTTTCAGTTATGTGACCCAATTGCTACCCATTTTTACTTAACTTTTTTTTTTTTTCCTTAAGTTTAATTTTAAAAGACCTTCACCTTTGCTGAAGACTAGAATCACATTCAGTATATAATACAAGCATTTATATAACAATGTAATAAAATTTGAAATAGTTACACCGTAACAAAAACATTTGCCTCTTCCACTAACTAGTCAGAATTCTGTTTTGCTTTGTTTTTTTTTACTTCTACCTCTTAAGTTTAGTCAGTTCTCCTCCTTTTCTGATCTTCATCTCCCACTAATTTTATTGCACAGCCAAAACATTTCTTGGGTAGGCTGTATCTTTTTAATTTTCCCCATTTTTTTCTCTTGGGGGTTATATTCTTATTAATTTGCAAGATATTTTTGTAGGTTAGGGTTTCTCTTGTGGCTCAGCTGGTAAAGAATCTGCCTGCAATGCGGGAGACCTGAGTTTGATCCCTGGATTGGGAAAGGCTACCCACTCCAGTTTTCAGGCCTAGAGAATTCCATGGACTGTATGGTCCATGGGGTCAGAAATAGTCGGACACAACTGAGCGACTTTCATTGCACGTCACTTTGTAGGTTAAGGATAGTAGACCTCTGGCTATCATGCATGTGAAAAATACTTTCTCCTCCTGCCCATTGTTCTTTAAATCTCATGTGCAGTATTCATTCCATTTATAAAATTTAACTTTCATTGTTAAATAGAGCTTCCCAGGTGGCGTTATTGGTAAAGAACCTCTCTGTCAATGCAAGTAATGTAAGAGATTCAGGTTTGATCCCTGGTTTGGGAAGATCCCCTGGAGAAGGGTATGGCAACCCACTCTAGTATTCTTGTCTGGAGAATCCCATGGACAGAGGAGCCTGGCAGGCTACAGTCCATGAGGTCACATAGAGTCAGACGTGACTGAAGTGACTGAGCACACAGTTAAATTTATCAATCTGCTTTTTTTTTTTTTTTTATCATTTCTGGCTTTCACATCATACTGAAGAAAATCATCCTTCTCCACCCCAATATTCTCTTTAAAATTTGCCCATATTTTTTGTCTGTTACTTTTGTCTTTTTTTAAACAAGTATCAAGAATGTAAAGAGCACTGTAAACTGACACCCTTCCCCAACTGGTTGCATACTGGACAAATATTTTATTCACGAATATATATTTTCCTTACTGATTCAAGAGTCTAACCTTCTCAGATACTAAATCCCTACACATATTTGAGGCTGAGGATAAACACTCACATTGTTTTAATTTCAGCTATTTTATGATATAATTTAACATCTGTTCAGGCAATATTCCTTCTCAGTATTTTTGTTTTTCAGAATTCTTTCATCTCTACATGCATGTTTGTCCTTCAAAGTGAGTTTAGAATCATTTTTCCAAGTTCCTCACCAACCTCTCCACAATAAATAAGTATTTTAATTGATAATATACTGTGTACAGAATAAACTTAAACCAAATTGACCTCTTTACAAAAATTAAGCCTACCTTTCCAAGGTATGTCCCTCTATTCAAGTCTTGTGTTGTGTTTGCAAAACTTTTCATTATGCTATTACATAGAATGTTATAATTTTATTCATTCAGTTCCTGCATATTTCTTAAGACTATCCTAAATATTAGATGCATTTATTTGTAAATATAAATGGAACATTTTCCCTTTGCGTTTTCCTTATAAGAATGTACAATGTCAGAAAGCTACTGATTTTATTTTGTAACCATCTATCATAATGAATATCCTTATTTTCTTAAAATTTTAATAAGTCTGCAAGATAAATATTTTCAAAGAAGGTCAGTTAGTTTAAAATAATTTAGACAATAATTGGGTGATCAGTATAATTTAAAATTTTAAAAGTGTCTGATTTAAAACACACACACACATACACATAAAAATCCTCTGGGTTGGGACATGCTTTCTTCTGAATTTAAATATTAGCAAATGCAAGGAATCTAGTAGCTTTATAAAGCATGAAATTTTCAGAGCTCTTCCTCTGGTTCCACCATTTTGTTTCTCCAACAAGAGAATGCACATCCCTTAGAGCAACTGCTCCAAGAAACCATTTTTTTTTCCAGTGATTCTCAAAAAATCGAATATTGCAATTTAAAAAACAGAAAAGGAAAACCATCTCATCTGACACTTCTGTTGCATTTTCTTTTACCAGGTTCACAGCATATGATTAACAATGCACATAAACTTGGCTCTGTGATTTTGTGTTTAGATAATGATGGAAATCCATTAAACTATCCTTTTATGGTTGATGATCTGTCAGCTGAACATCCAGCAGTTTCTTTTTATAGAAATATGATTTGATCTGCAATGTCCTGGAACATGTTTTTCCAGCTATTTGGCTGCAAGCTTATGCTAATTATCAGGCACTGTCTCACAACTTCTGTCGCACACATGAACGTAAACATCGCCTCCCCCAGAAGCTCTCTTTGAAGAGGAACTAAGTGGAATTTCTACAGCATTCACTGCAGGTATCACTCAAGTGATAGTGCTAAAACAAAGGGCTCTTTACCAATACAGTATTGTAAAGTAAAATAAAGTAAAAATAAAAATTTAAAAATAAATAAAAGCTAAATTTTATTTTTCATATGTCTTAAGAGTGTCCTAGGTATTTAGTAGAATGCTATGTTTTCTCAAACACCCTGAGTTATAGTAGGGCTTGGCTGAAAATACAATAGATTCATTTGTCCTTTTCTATAGCTCTTTTAACACATTATCTAATAACATTGGTTAACTTCTATTTTTTTCTCATTGATTCTGCTAATGAGACATAGATTAGTTTGTATCTGAATCCAGAAGTGTAGATCAAACCCCTTCATGTGTCCATTAAATGAGATTAGTAATAACAACCACTTATTGGGTGATTATTATGTGTCAGGTACTAAGCTAAGTGTTCTACATGTGTAATTTCATTTAATTATCATGACAACCTATGAGGTTGATACTATTATTATCCTCATTTTAATAGTGAGAAAACTAAGGCTTAGAGGAATAAAGTCAAATAGAAGGCAAAGCCTGAACTCTCATCCATTACAACCACAATGAAGAATCTAAGACTTGAGTACCCAAAAGTGGCATCTACCTACATAGTAAAGTCCACCAGAAATCAGGGGATGTCTGTGGAACAGCTATTGTGACTAGACACAGAAGCCACAGATGGTGAGAATGAGCTCTCTCTGAAAATAATCAAAAACACATCACCGAAACCCCACCAGTCTTGTTAAGTCATCCTTGTTCCCATTTACAGATGAGAAATACAAAAAGTCACATAGCTAGGAATCACCAGAGACAGATGCACAGCCAGATCGTGTAGATCCAAGTCTAACACCCCACCGTGTAACTAAGGTTCATACACGGTGGCAGAGACGGCATGTCCTTCATGGTGTCACACCCATGGCATCCTCAAGGTCACATCACCTTCAGTGTCCCTCAGTGCAAACACTGCGGCTGTCCCAAATGCCGGTCAACCACGATAACTGCAGGTAAAAGGAAACACCTCTTATTAGCTTATTTCTTGTTTTTCTTCTTCCTGGATGTCAACAAAATGCCAATCAAAGCAGTTCAGTTCAGTCGCTCAGTCGTGTCCAACTCTTTGTAACCCCATGAACCACAGCACACCAGGCCTCCCTGTCCATCACCAACTCCTGGCGTTCACCCAAACTCTTGTCCATCGAGTCAGTGATGCCATCCAGCCATCTCATCCTTTGTCGTCCCCTTCTCCTCCTGCCCCCAGTCCCTCATGCATCAGAGTCTTTTCCAATGAGTCAACTCTTCGCATGAGGTGGCCAAGGTATTGGAGTTTCAGCTTTAGCATCATTCCTTCCAAGGAACACCCAGGGCTGATCTCCTTTAGAATGGACTGGTTGGATCTCCTTGCAGTCCAAGGGACTCTCAAGAGTCTTCTCCAACACCACAGTTCAAAAGCATCAATTCTTCGGCGCTCAGCTTTCTTCACAGTCCAACACTCACATCCATACATGGCTACTGGAAAACCATAGCCTTGACTAGACGGACTTTAGTCGGCAAAGTAATGTCTCTGCTTTTGAATATGCTATCTAGGTTGGTCATAACTTTCCTTCCAAGGAGTAAGCATCTTTTAATTTCATGGCTGCAATCACCATCTGCAGTCACTTTGGAGCCCAAAAAAATAAAATCTGACACTGTTTCTACTGTTTCCCCATCTATTTGCCATGAAGTGATGGGACCAGATGCCATGATCTTCGTTTTCTGAATGTTGAGCTTTAAGCCAACTTTTTCACTCTCCTCTTTCACTTTCATCAAGAGGCTTTTTAGTTCCTCTTCACTTTCTGCCATAAGGGTGGTGTCATCTGCATATCTGAGGTTATTGATATTTCTCCTGGCAATCTTGATTCCAGCTTGTGTTTCTTCCAGCCCAGCGTTTCTCATGATGTACTCTGCATAGAAGTTAAATAGGCAGGGTGACAAACAGCCTTGGCGTACTCCTTTTCCTATTTGGAACCAGTCTGTTGTTCCATGTCCAGTTCTAAAGCAGTTAAATGCTGTAAATAACTCTTAATTCATTTGACATTCTCTATGATTGGACCTACATTTTAAAAAATTAATTAGCTGCTTGAAAGTTACGTACATATATAAGCTTTTCCATCTCTGTTACTCTGTACAATCCCAATATGCCACTTATCCCAGACTAATTTTACACCTCTTCAACTGCTTTGCACGCTCTCCTACATACTCTACAAGTCCAAATTTTTCTGGGCCCTGTCTCCTTAAGGCACAGAGTTTGCTCCTTTCCATTCCTCAGCCTCCCAGGGACCTGAGACAGCTTGGGCTACATGTGCTCTGGCATTTGGGGGCCTTGAAGACCCGGGGATAGATTCCCCTCCCAGACCTGGGGAGAAATGGCCCCCGCATGGCTAGCCAATTGTTAAAGATAATAAAAGGCTGGACTAGACTCACATCTCTCATACACTAGCCAGGCAATTCCGAGTCCCCAGACACCTCTTTATACCCAATTCTTGCACACCAAGCCAATATTTCCCATGCACTAAATCACCTCAGGACCAGGCAACACGAAATCGCTCCTTTAGCCTGAAACCCACAGGAATTATTCAAACCTGTCCATTGTAAAATGTTTACCCTGCCTGCCTTACCTTTCCCAAGGAAATCCCAACAAAATCATGGCTCAGACTCTTCTCTCCCTCCTGCCATCTGATCAGGACCCAGCACTACCCCCATAGCCCTGGGACGTGTTCAGTAGCCCCTCTCTGCAACTGTGGGCATCATCAACATCTTCAAAGCCTCCCTCCTTTGGCTGTACCAGCTTTACCAGTGCACACCCAACACGGACATTCTTGGGACACTAGATACCATTTCTAACCTCATGTTTTTCATCAGAGACTGGAATGCAAAAGTAAAAAGCCAAAGATACCTGGAGTAACAGGTAAGTTTGGCCTTGGAGTACAATATGAAACAGGGCACAAGCTAATGGAGCTCTGCCAAGAGAATGCACTGGTCACAGCAAACACCCTCTTCCAACAACACAAGAGATGACTCTACACACAGACATCACCGATGGTCAACACTGAAATCAGACTGATTCTATTCTTTGCAGCTGAAAATGGAGAAGCTCCGTATAGTCAGCAAAAAAGATGGGAGCTGACTGTGGCTCAGATCATGAACTTCTTATTCCCAAATTCAGACTTAAATTGAAGAATGTAGGGAAAACCACAAGGCCATTCAGGTTTGATGTAAATCAAATCCCTCACGATTACACAGTGGAAGTGACAAATAGATTCGAGGGATTAGATCCGATAGAGGGCCAGAAGAACTATGGATGGGGTTCGTGACATTGTACAGGAGGTGGCGATCAAAACCATCTCCAAGAAAAAGAAAGGTAAAATGGTTGTCTGGGGAGACTTTACAAGTAGCTGAGAAAAGAAGAGAAGAGAAAGGCAAAGGAGAAAAAGAAAGATATCCCATCTGAATAGAGTTCCAAAGAATAGCAAGGAGAGATAAGAAAGCCTTTTTGAGTGAACAATGCAAAGAAATAGAGGAAAACAATAGAATGGGAAAGACTAGAGATCTCTTCAAGAAAATTAGAGACAGATACCAAGGGAACATTTCATGCAAAGATGAAGGACAGAAACGGTATGGATCTAACAGAAGCAGAAGATATTAAGAAGAGGTGGCAAGAATACACAGAATAACTATACAAAAAAGATCTTCATGACCCAGATAACCACAATGATGTGATCACTCACCCAAAGCCAGACATCCTGGAATGAGAAATCAAGTGGGCCTTAGGAAGTAACACTATGAACAAAGCTAGTGGAGGTGATGGAGTTCCAGCTGAGCTGTTTCAAGTCCTAAAAGATGATGCTGTGAAAGTGCTGCACTCAATATGCCAGCAAATTTGGAAAACTCAGCAGTGGCCACAGGACTGGAAAAGGTCAGTTTTCATTGCAATCCCAAAGAAAGACAATGCTGAAGAAGGTTCAAACAACCACACAACTGCACTCATCTCACACACTAGCACAGTCATGCTCAAAATCCTCCAAGTAAGGCTTCAACAGTACATGAACCAGAACTTCCAGATGTACAAGCTGGATTCAGAAAAGGCAGAGGAACCAGAGATCAAGTTTCCAACATCAACTGGATCATTGAGAAAGCAAGAGAATTCCAGAAAAACATCTACTTCCGGCTCCATTGACTATGCTAAAGCCTTTGACTGTGTGGATAACAACAAACTGTGGAAAATTCTGAAAGAGATGGGAATACCAGACCACAAGAGCTGCCTCCTGAGAAATCTGTATGCAGGTCAAGAAGCAACAGTTAGAACTGAACATGGAACACACTGGTTCCATATCAGGAAAGGAGTTCGTCAAGGCTGTATATTGTCACCCTGCTTATTTAACTCACATGCAGAGAGAGTACATCATGTGAAATGCTGAGCTGGATGAAGCACAAGCTGGAATCAAGATTGCCAGGAGAAATATCAATAACCTCAGATATGCAGATGACACCACCCTTATGGGAGAAAGCGAAGAACTAAAGAGCCTCTTGATGAAAGTGAAAGAGACAGTGAAACATTGGCTTAAAATCAACATTCAGAAAATGAAGATCATGGCATCTGGTCCCATCACTTCATGGTAAATAGATGGGGAAACAATGCAAAGAGTGAGAGACTATTTTTTAGGGTTCCCAAATCACTGCAGATGGTGACTGAAGCCATGAAATTAAAAGACATTTGCTCCTTGGAAGAAAAACTATGACCAACCTAGACAGCATATTAAAAATCAGAGACCTTAGTTTACTGATAAATGTCCATATAGTCAAAGGTATGGTTTTTCCAGTAGTCATGTACAGATGTCAGAGTTGGACTATAAAGAAGGCTGAGTGCCAAAGAATTGATGCTTTTGAAAACTGTGGTGTTGAAGAAGACTCTTGTGAGTCCCTTGGGCTGCAAGGAGACCAAACCAGTCAATCCTAAAGGAAATCAACCCTGATTATTCATTGGAAGGACTGATGCTGAAGCTCTAATACTTTGGCTACCTGTTCCAAACGGCCAACTTATTGGAAAAGACCCTGATGCTGGGAAAGATAGAAAGCAGGAAGAGAAGGGGCTGATAGGATGAGATGGTTGGATGACACAGCCGATTCAATGGACATGAGCTTGAGCAAGCTCTGGGAGATGGTGAAGGACAATGGGGCCTGCTGTGCTGCAGTGCATGGGGTCACAAAGAGTCAGACATGACTGAGTGGCTGAACAACAAAAACCTCATGTTAGAGAGGATGAAACTGAGGCACAGAGTGTTTAAACAACTTCCTGAGATAATACGATGATCCAGAATTCTCAGCCAGGCAGGCGGGCTCCAGATGGCACTAAACCAAGGCTTTGTCATCTTCTTTGCTCCCCTCTCCCCACTCTGCTGTCCCTGGAAATGCGCCTGGCTTCATAGTTTTTCTTTGCATTCAGTTGATGTGATATGAGGCCACTTGCGTATTTTTACAGTACTCTCAAAAAGCAACTGCCATAGATGTCGTGCTTGAATTGGCAGTCTGTTCTATCACAAATTCTAGTTTTATTTTAAATTTCACTCAGTTTTGTTTTACTTCGTCTTTAGATTTCTGGATATTCTTTTACTGAGTACTCTTTCCCAGCTCTGACACAAAACTAGTCTCATTGTTTCTGATGTCTATATACAGAGGAAGGGTGACAGGATTGGGGACACTGTCCATGAGATTTTTCACAACTACAGGTAAAGTGTCATTTGGGAGGATGAGAGTTGCCCTTTTTTCTAGGCCACACTGTATTCACATCATCTCTACATCAAGGCATCAGTATTTCTAAAGCTCCCAGGATTTCTGTTACCCCCAAGTAAGCTAATCTAGCATGATCTGATATATTATAAAACCAGATGTTATAGTTGCAAGCTTTGGCAAAGAAGTCAGAGCAAAAGTGATGAACAATGTATTAAGTAAGCTCCCCCAGCAAAACAGACCTCAGTATGATCTGAACACTTCTAAGTAACCAACCCCTTGACCTCCATGAACAAATCTTCTATTAATTCATTCTCCCCACGGACCCTGGGGGAAAAGACATGAACACTTTCATGGAATTCTTAGACAAGATTCATGTGTTTGCTCTAAATCAAGACCAAGAGTAGTGGGGGAAGGTTTCAAGCTGATGAATATGCAATTGTTTACCTGTTTTGCCACGTGTATGGAGTGAATAAGAAAGAGTTAATATGAAAAGGTATATTTCTAATAAATATTTGCCACCACAAGTAGAAAGATAAGAAAGCCTCTTAGGAAAAATTGCCAGTGGCCTAGTCTCACATTTCTGAAAAATGACCTCTAGGGTAACACTCTCTCCAGCTTCTCCACACTCCCCTCCCTGTTTTGCATACACACACAACAGATGACTGAGGAGATCAGAATGATATGAATGTGGCCCAGCCCTTCTACCCTCACTCAAGTCTACAAAGACAGAGGGCTTTCATTATGGCAAGAGAGCCGGTTCAGGCCCTGGTGAACAGTATTTGAAGGGCCTCCAGAGAAGGGTAGACTATAGTAACAAATTCCTCAGAGGGCTTTGTATTCAGACCCACACCTCTTCCAGATTACCAGCCCCAGTTATTTGTACTGGCTCCCCCTACCTTGCATTACCTCTGGCCTTCTCCTCCAGATCCTCAACTCCATGTGGTCAAGACACATGGATCAGGGCCCAATAATCCTCCTCGGAGCACAATCTCCTTCTGGGTCAGATACTGGAGTTCAGCAGAAGCAAGGCAGTAATTCTGAGTATGTTTTCTCTTCACAGTTCTGGTGGATTATTCCAAAGGTTACACTTAGAGGGAAACAAATCATCTAATTCTCCACTACTAAGGGAACATCAGGCTTTCCAGGCGGTAAAGAATATTTCTGCCAATGCAGGAGACATGGGTTCAATCCCTGGGTCAGGAAGATCCCCTGGAGAAGGGAACAGCAAACCACCCCAGTATTCTTGCCTTGGAAATCCCATGGACAGAGGAGCCTGGCAAGCCACAGTCCACGGGGTTGCAAAAGAGCTGGACACGACTCAGCGACTAAACAGCAAAGGGAACATCTAAGCTCCATACTCGAATTCAGCCCTGACAGCCATTTGATTCTGATCTATCTGGCTGTGCCTATTTCTCAATTAGTTCCAAACTCAGACTTATGGGGTAGAAGTAACGATCCTCCATCTCTTCAAACTTGAAAAGGTTCAGTCAAAGGTAATCTTGATACAAAGCTTTCATAGGTAAAAGCTAAAAATGTTTTTTTTTTTTTTTAAATCAAGTTTCCTTAGGTTTCCCTGAGTCCAAAGTTCATTTCCTGACACCATCAGGTACAATTATACCTCTCCGTTCGTTTACTTCGTTATTGAACTCACGGAATCTCAGAACTGAAAACAATTATAAGGAATACTGAGTAAGTATCTTATCCAAGGTCACACAGCTACCTGCGGACAGAGCTAAAGCTGAGTCCAAGTCTTCCCATTCCCAGGGGGGCTGGTTCCCTTTCTGTGATACTAGACTTCCTTCTAGTGCTTTTTCAGTGAACTGAACATACATGTGTCTTCACTCCTTTGTTAATACAGGAACGATGTTTGGTGACAGCACATAGATAACGTGTTAACTATAAAACATCAGAATGTGGAGCAAAACTAGAGAAAACAAGCAGTTCTGTTTTCATTTCCACCAATGAGGCCACTGAGGGCCAGAGAGACGGCACAACCCAGCCAGACTCCACTGCTCCTGCATCTAAACTCAGTTCTCTTTCCTCCTTGGAAATGCCCCTTCTCACCACTGAAAACCAAACCTCAAGTGTCATTCCTTCCTGCTTGACCAGAAAGCAGAGAAAATAATAGATATTTAACCTCCTAAATAACAGTGTCGGCAGTACATTATTATAAGTATCATGTAATTCTCTTACCAGGACCAGTCTATTCATTGATTTAAATTAGTTCTCTCCTAAAACTTACTACTTTTTGGTAATGAGATTTCCTCAGCCTAGCATAGATAATATTTAGAATACCAACCCTGTTTCTTGGGTAGGAAACGATTCAATGATGAATGCTGATGAAAACCATTAGTCGTGCAAAACCATATTAAGTTGTTTCAGTAACGAGACAGGGGCTGTTTAATGAAGCATGTCTTCACCATAAATACAACAACAGTAAAGACAAATTTAGTGCTTTTGTATCCCATGGACATTTGTCACACATTTCAGAGCACTGGAAATGAAAATTGGATATATTTAATTAAGTTAGTATATAAGTAAAACGGTAAAAAAATGTTTAAGAGAAGTCAATTTACATTTGGGTCATAATTTTTGAGAATAAGCTCATCTCTAATGCAAATATATGAGCTGAATAAGTGTCATATTTATTATATATGCATTCATTGTCTCTGCTGAATAATTACATGAATATTGAAATTCCAACAGTTGTTTTATATATGTGTATGTATAACTGAATCACTTTGCTGTACAGCAGAAATTAACACAATATTGTAAAACAACTATACTTCAGTAAGAATAAATTTTAAAGAAAATTAATGGACAGTGGTTTATTATTTTCAAAGAAAACGCGGGCAATTAATGAAGTACTGACCTAAGATGCGCCACAGTGTGTGCTTTCCAAGCTTGGGGGCCCTGTCCTTAGAAGGACAGACCAAAAGATCTCAAAGTCTACATGCAGTGAGCGCACCACAGAGAAACACAAGCCGGTGCCTGAAGGATGAATCCCAGGTGGAACCAATCAACCCTCCGTTTCTCCCCCCTACAGTGGGGTTACCCAGCTCTAATGGAAGCTCCCTGGGAGTTGGGATGGCACATTCCTCATCACTGTGTTCCTAACACAACCTGGATGCAGCTGTCCCTTTCCCACCACAGTTCTGAAGCACCCTATCTCTGACCTCATCCTTTTCTGAGTAGCTTTCTTAATGACTCTTTCCTTTTCTACCTTTTCTGTTTTCTAGCTTTTTCGAATGTTGTCCTCAACACCAGCTCTGGAAAAGCAAGGGCTGTGCTGGTCTTGTTCTTTGTGATATCCAGAGTACCCACCACTAAGAAAGCCTGTAACATCATTGACAAGTGGCTTTGTGTCTACTCGAACGTTGTTAGGCAGGAAGTTATTTGAGATGGTTTCATCCATTCATTTTCTAGCAGTTCTAATCATTAAATTCTTCTTCAGGAAACCCAGATGTATGGGTGTTTTATGGGTGGGGGTGGGAGGAAGGTAAAATTCAGCTTCCTAGATGTGTATTTTCTCCTTATCAGTATATCTGAGCAAAAATATGCCTCATCATTTTTCTCCCCTTTGGAACTCTACAAGAATGATTATGAACCTTGTCCTCAATAGATATTCAGTTAATTGAAGATAAGATGTCTCCCACTCAAAACAATTCAGCTTGATCACAGTCAATACTTCTCATTGCCCTTGACACTAACTTCTGCCTATCCTCCCCACCACTCTTCCCTTTTCCTTTAATGTATAATCCACTGGTATTTCTAAATGAGAAAAATAATTTGGAAAGTATCAACTTGCAAACTCTTCAAGGAGCTCCTTAGAAGAAATCAGCACTGTTGAATAAAGTCCTGCCAGACTATTCTAACCTTCTCTGACAAAGTAAAAGATCAGATAAAATTTATGATGAGCTTGCATTTAAAATTCTGGTCATGGAGCATACTGAGCCATGTGTCAAAAAGTAAGATCTACCTGTCAAACAATAATTATGGAGATGTAAGCCTGACTGGAAAGCAACACCAACAGTGTGGTTGATTCTGCATAAACTGAGGAACACACACCATAATCCATAGACTCCAGTCACACAGGAATGAGAACTGTCCCCAGTGACAGTGCATGATTTTATCCACATGAGTCTTGCATATGTACTTCCTGAGCTATATCCAACTGCCCACTTCCACTCTACACTCAATGAGGAAAGTAGATAAAACAAGCATACATCTCATCTACACACAGATGTACCCAGCTAAATGTATGGCATCGTTCCAAGCCTCCAAAACATGTTTTTAAAGGGCACAAAAAGTTTAATTAAGGGCATATAATATAAAGTTCTTTTGTTTTACCCACATAACAAGTAAATCAAAAGTCAAAACTTTCCCTTTCTAAAACCAGAGCAATACTCTTAGCTACCAAGGATTTACTTTGTCATTCTCTAGCCACAGATCTATTGCCATTAAGGTGGCAAGTTATTACTGTTTGTCAGAACTATTCTTGCCTTCCATGTTGCTGTTTTTTAATGCATGGTGGGGAGAGAAGGGGAAAATAGAGAGATACATCAGCAAAGCTCTTGGTCTTGTAGCTTTAAAGGGGGTTCAGAGACAAGGAAAGCCCATACTGCTGTCAACTCCACCAGGAATTTGTTCACCAAAACCACCTCAGCAAAAAGATACTGCATCACAAATATTAAATTAGAAGTTATTCACCACAACACTGTTCCCCACCTCATTTACATTCTATACAGAAAAAGTTTCCATCGCTCCTGTGAGTTGAAGTAAATTAGAGAACAGACTTGGACTCAATAAGAACAAGCTTTCATAAATGAAACAAGATGTATAGAAGAGGTGAGTAACATAACTGCAGAGAGTATATAAACTGTTACCAGTCATTCAAAGAGGCCAGAAATGGAAAGTTCTGCCTGAAAAGTTCTGCATGTCCTATCACTGAATGAGCTCCAGTAGTTTCCCCTAAGGGTGGTGGCAGAGGGAATCCCCATATTGGATGTTTTGATAAGATTGTAAAAGGCCCTTCCAATATCAAAGAAGTGATCATACAAATCCTAAATTACTACTCCAAACCTTTCCTCTGTCTTTCAAATCATGGATGCATTGTGCGGCTTATTCTAATCATGTTCTAAATTAATTCCAAAAAGCCATTTCTAATGAGAATTTGAAGTCATATTTATTTTGTTCTTTACACAACTATAAAATTTTTTATCTATGGAACAAAGAGTACTTTTTTTAATCCATGTAGTATAAGGAAAGGTGTACAAGAATTATAAGGAGGGAGGCCAGCATTTCTTAGCTATATGCCCTTAGGGCAGGATACTTCTCAAAGGCTTAGTTTCATCATCAGCTAAGCAAGGGCCACATGGGTTAATATGCCAAATTCCTGGGACCCAGTGGCTGCCCAATAAATGGCATCCACGGTTACTGCAGCTGTTCTTATAAACAGAGATAAAAGGTCTTGTGATGTTGACTTGTTTTTATACTGAGGAAATATTGAGCACCTGGAAAAGAAGATCATTTTTCTTCCAGAATGTTTATTAAAAATTTTCCTTGGAAATGGAGGACATGATATAAGAGGATAAAACTTTTTTTTTCTTTTCAGTTGGAAAGTCAGACAGTGTTGCTTATTCTCGAAATGAACCTTTTGGAGTACATTCCTGGAAAAATGATGTGTAGTCTGAACTCAACACGAGAATAGCTTGTGGTAAAGAGGTCTGTTAGGAATGACCACTTTAAAACTCTTGAAATCGTTAGGTTCCTGAAAATAAGGATTTATCATTAATGACCTTATGTCAAGACTGACAATATAGGAAAAAATTGAGTGACACATTAAAATCTCATAATTCTTACCTATCAGATGTATAAGTAGTACAACTGACCAAGTTTCCCCTAAGAAAATGGAGACCTTAAAACTTTTCCCAGCTCACACACACATATATACACACACACACACTCACTCACTCCAATAATACATAATCAGAGTGCTTTTCATCTTCCTGGAAAACACTGTACACAATATATTAGCACTGTCTGGAGAGGCAACCATCAGAAATACAGTGCTATGAGTCAACACTGCCAGTAAGAGGAGGAGGTGAAGCTTTAGGTGTTAAAATATGAAGTTTGCCACAGGCAGAAGAATAAATATCCAGATCTCAGCTTGAAATGTCCAGCTGATTGTATTCATATTTTTCCAAGCCACTCTGTGAATGACTATTATTCATTAGCTAAGTTTAATGTCCTTGCTTTGGTAAAAACAAGCACCCTGCCTTCACTTTTCAAACCATCTTTTTACCCTCTTCTAGTCTGAACTCCTCCAGATACTCACCACTTCCTATTCAAACCAGGAACTGATAACTAGTCATTTTTCTCCCCTCACTATCCAGAATGCTGTAAGCCGTTGGAGTGAACCTAACCATCTGCCTCTCAAATGAACCTTGAGTCAGCTCCATACTTGCTGCCGGTATATCTGGCAGCAGGTCCAGAGGAAGTTGAGGAGAATGCTGGGAAACTCTAATAAAACTTCAAAAAAGGCGTTCTTCACCTTCCTTGAGCTGGAAGGAAACGAGAGGTATTCTGGTTCCACCCTTTGTGGTGCTTTGGGTGAAGTGAGTTGTACCCCATCACCCAGTTTGCAAAGGCAGAGCTGAAAATAAAACCTGGCACCCAAGCCCTAGTTCAGTTTTTACTAACACACACACACCTTGATTTCACTTGAATTTCTCTGTCTCCATTTGATAAAGAGTGAAACCACTAAAAATTATTGTGAGGGAAAAAAAAAAAAACAAAACTGGTTTTGCAGTTGACAGATTTAATTCCAGGGGAAAAGGGAAAGATGTCTCAAAGGCATGGGATGACTGGACTAATCCCCAGTCAGGCACCTTCACAGGGGATGTGGGAGTATAGGCGATCCCTGAGGGAGAAAGTACGGGGGGCGGGTTGGGGGGAATAAACAAACACCCTGTGATTTAAGCATGGGAAGAGCCTCTATTTGTGGAGTGGGAGAAGGCTGAACATTAATTGCCACTTCAGGCTTCTTCCCCTAAGTACGCTAGGACTGGTTTTTCCAGCGCAAAGGAAGAGCCCAGACATGTTACAACAGCACACAGCGCGTTCTCACCACAGCCTCCTGTCCCAGCCCTGCCTCACTCCCTTCTCACCCCAGACCAGCCCCTGGTCCCCAGTCCCCGTTTGGAGAGACCAGGCCAGGGTAGGGCGTCAGCAGCAGAGGAAGATTCAGTAGCAGCACCAGAAGACAGCAGGGGCCACAAGACTCTAGGTCTGGTGTTCGTCCACACATTGGCCAACGTTGGGAGGAATCTGCCTGCAGTTGAGAACAATCCGCATATTCACTCGTGTCATCCCTTTGCTTTTGATTCTAGTTTTTCCCCTTTAACATTCAAAAGAGTAGCCCAGGGACTTCCCAGGAGGCCCAGCAGCTAAAACACAGCGCTCCCATGCAGGGGACCCAGGTTCGATCTTCGGTCAGGGAACTAGACCCCACATGCTGCGTGCCACAACTGGAACACTGAGGAGCCCACGGGCCGCACCTAAGGCCTGGTGATCTCAGTCACTCGGTCACGTCCAGCCCTGTGTGACTCCATGGACCACAGCCTGCCAGGCTCCTCTGGCCATGGGATTCTCCAGGCAAGAATCCTGGAGTGGGTTGCCATGACCTCCTCCCGGGGATCTTCCCCACCCAAGGATCAAACCTGCATTTCTGAGGTCTTCTGTGTTGGCAGGCAGGTTCTTTACCAATAGCACCACCTGGGAAGACCCTAAGGCCTGGTACTGACAAATAAATAATAATTTTTTTTTGAAAAGAGTAGCCCATAACTGAAACTGACCTAACAGAACTCACTCTCACCATTCAACAAAATCTTGCATTTACACATGACTGATGTTCTTGGTCAAAACCAGTGGTTTCTCTTTCTTTACCTTCCCCTATCTCTCCAGCAGATTTGGTATGGTTGACCTAGTAGAGCATTTTGAAGTTAAATTAGAACTGAAAGGATGGGGGGAAATCTGCTCCACATTATTCCAGGTAGTAAAAATAATGTAAATCACTCTTTTTATGGATGTCAGCTGTTCATATATTACCTTCAGTTTTTCCATAGTACCTATTTAATACTTACACTGATACCTTAAAAAACTTTGGTATTTACCTTAGTCTCAGTCTAAGCAAGAAAAACCTGTCAAAAATGAATTTGAAGTACATGTCTATTTTTCTAGTTTATGTTAAATTTAAATATGTAACTAAACATTTTGAAGTTTATTTATATACCACCAAAACTTATCTCAAGTTTCATCCTTGGGCAGCATTGACTTCTGGAAACACTGAATCAAATTAAAGCATGCTGTGGATCAGGCATGACAGACTTACCAGGGAAAAAAAGAACAAATGGGTATTAAATACTGTGAGGTGGAAAGGCTTGGGCCAAATTATGCAGAACTTGATATGGCCAAAAAAAGAAAATGCAATGAAATGTTGGGAATGCAATTAAAGTAATGCTTAAAATAAATGCATTTTCTAGGCATAACTAGGATGCACTGGAGGTGGGAAGGCCTAGATTTGAGAAGGCCAGAGATCTGATACAAATAACAGCCATGCCAGATAGTGAAAGCCTGGTCTAAACTGATAGACTCAAAATAGGGGAAAGGATGAAGAGCTCTGCTGTAGTAGAAAAAATAGACAGGAACCTACAGACAGAGGAGAATCAAACTGAATGAGGAGACAAGGTCAAAGATGACGGCAAGTTCTCACACGCGTGACCACTGATGCCACTGGCAGATGACGGGATTCTGAGAATAGATATTCACATGAAAATGTCCAATCAGCATTCAGTAATACGGTTCAGGAGCTGGGTGAGAGGATGGACCATCATGACCTGGGAGTCATCAGCACAGATTTGACAGACAAATTCATAGAATGGACATGCACCCCAAAATAGAAAGTTAGAAGAGCCAAGGACAGTTCTATTCAGGAAATCAGGTTGAATAAGCTGAGAAAGAGGTCATTTATCAACAACAACAAAACTCTAGAACAGGTTGTTCAACCTTGGCAGAACATCAGAAAGACTGGGGAACTTTAAAGATTACCAGAGTCTGTGTTCTACCCCAGACCAAACAGATGTGCCCCTTGGGGACCATAATATTCATATCATTACCAAATTCAGACTGAAGTATGGACAACTCTAGGCATATAAAAAACTTTAAGCCAGATCTCTTAATCCTGTGCATTAAGAGCCAACCTAATTTTCTAGCATTTTATGACATAGAGATGATAAATGAATAAAGTACACATATATATTAACAGTGATTTTGTATAAGATATCTGGTATTTTTCTAAAATTTCCATTTTTATAAACTTATTTCCATTTCATTCAGCACTTCAGTTATTTCAGTTGGGAAGTTCTTTCAGGGCATCTTATCTAAACAACCATTTTTAATATGAAAAAACAATAAAAAATAAGGTGTCTATAAGCTCTTTTCCCAATTGTGAATGCTTCTAAAATTTCAGTGCCTGGTAAGAGATTTCTTCTTTTTTTCCCAGTTCTTTGTTTTCTTCACACCAGTTTGGATATTATCCATACCTAATGTTTTCAGAAATGTTCTTAACTTAGGGAATCTTAGTATTTATCATTTGCAAAGCTTTTAAAGTCAAATGCAAAAGAAACTACAAGTTTAAAAAATCGTTCAGATTTCTTAGTTGTTTTTTTTTCCTTGTTACTTCACATTGGATAGGAAAGGAATATACTTCCAAGAGAATATGCTCATCCTAAATTCAGCTGTGCCCATAGAGGAGAACAGCTGTGCCTTTGTTCCCCTAGTTGCCCTGAGGAATGACACCAAAATTTCATCTGAGATATTTTTTCAGGTATGAATTTGGATGGACAGATGAAATTGAAATCATCACGTGTACAGATAAGGCTATGATATTGGAAAACTGACTTAATCATTCACCCACCTTACAGGACAACTTATACCAAATATTATAAAAAACAAGAATGATTTTAAGTAAAATTCAGTAAATCATGTTAATCATTTAGCACTTGACGTTTTTGCTGGACAATGTTAATGTCTTTCATTGACATAGGGCTTACTGTGTAATAAGTGAAAAAAATCTGAGTCCAGGAAAACTTAAGTATCCTAAGGTTATATAACTTGTTCTAAAGAACAAACAAATAGCCCATTGTTAAATTCTAAATTAACTGGGAGACAATTCACATCAGTTCACTTCAGTCACTCAGTCATATCTGACTCCTTGCAACTCCATGGACTATAGCACGCCAGGCTTCACTATCCATCACCAACTCCAAGACCCTACTCAAACTCATGTCCATCACATGGGTGATGCCATCCAACCATCTCATCCTCTGTCATCCCCTTCTCCTCCTGCCCCCAATCCCTCCCAGCATCAGGGTCTTTTCTAATGAGTCAGTTCTTCGCATCAGGTGGCCAAAGTATTGAAGTTTCAGCTTCAGCATCAGTCCTTCCAATGAATATTCAGGAATGATTTCCTTTAGGATGGACATGTTGGATCTCCTTGCAGTCCAAGAGACTCTCAAGAGTCTTCTCCAGCACCACAGTTCAAAAGCATCAATTCTTTGGTGCTCAGCTTTCTTTATAGTCCAACTCTCACATATCCATACATGACTACTGGAAAAACCATAGCTTTGATTAGACAGATCTTCACTGGTAAAGTAATGTCTCTGCTTTTTAATATGCTATCTAGATTGGTCATAGCTTTTCTTCCAAGGAGCAAACGTCTTTTAATTTCATAGCTGCAGTCACCATCTGCAGTGATTTGGGAGCCCCAAAAATAAAGTCTCTCACTCTTTCCACTGTTTCCCCATCTATTTGCCATGAAGTGATGGCACCAGATGCCATGATCTTAGTTTTCTGAATGTTGAGCTTTAAGCCAACTGTTTCACTCTCCTCTTTCACTTTCATCAAGAGGCTCTTTAGTTCTTCTTTACTTTCTTCCATAGCGGTGGGGTCATCTGCATATCTGAGGTTATTGATATATCTCCTAGCAATCTTGATTCCAGCTTGTGCTTTATCCAACCCGGCATTTCGCATGATGTACTCTGCATGTAAGTTAAATAAGCAGGGTGACAATATACAACCTTGACGGACTCCTTCCCCAGTTTGGAACCAGTCTGTTGTTCCATGTCCAGTTCTAACTGTTGCTTCTTGACCTGCATACAGATTTCTCAGGAGGCAGGTCAGGTGGTCTGATATTCCCATCTCTTTCAGAATTTTCCACAGTTTATTGTGATCCACACAGTCAAAGGCTTTGTTGTAGTCAATAGAGCAAATTCACATACATACACCAAAAAAAATTTTTCAGAAAACAAAGATAATGTATAAAATTATTGTAAATCTCAGCATACCAGAAATTTTGGGGGGTAAGGGTTTTTACATCATGCAAGGTTTTTACATCATGAATTTTCTTCTTCACGCCTTTTTAAGCATATCCTGTGTGCCCCCAGCTTCTCCCCTGTTAGTGTCTACATATTGTGTGCATATTCCACCTAAAAGCCCTTCAAATATTGGGTTGGCCAATAATTGTAAGCTGTTCCCAAAACTCAAATGATCTTTTTGGCCAGCCCAATATTTTAAAACAGTGATTAGGTCCCTTGGTAATCTATTTTGCAGTCAAATAGCCCTATTTATTGATCTGCTCTTCATGGCAACCTCTTCTTCCTGCTAGTTATTCTCCCCTGAATCCAGAGGCATCAACATATTTTTCCAAACTCTGTGCTCTACAGAAGTAAACATATTGCAAATGAACTTCAGTCAAAACTGAGGAAGAATGAAGTATGGCCTGCTTCATTTTTCATATTCTTTCTCAATGTTTGTTCACTATTGGAACTTATATCCTAATATAAAGCCCAATCCGTATTTTTTGCTGATGTTCTATGAACAATCCCAAGTCTTTCTCACAGGTACTAGGGCCAAGCCAGAGCTCACTCTAGCTGTCGTTAATTGGCTGTTTCTTTTTACAAGGCGTTCCATAGCTTTAAAGTTCCTTTTAACTCACCAGAGTGGCCTAAATATGACAAGAGAAAAGCACACGGAACCAAACACTACACAAAATTCACTAAAGAAAATATAGTTGTCAAACAGTAAGCCTTGTGTTTAACCTATATGAAAATTTCAGAAAGTTTATGTGATTATTTGCAATACCAAATAAATACTTTTTCAAATTATTTTTTTGTCTTCACAGAGGATTTCTAAAGTCATTTCTGATGACTCACTCTTGCAAAATTTACAAACCAGGATTATATTTTCTAGAAATGTGTCCTTTGTTATAAAGGCTAGTTTTCATTTGCTTGGAGGAGGGTAACTGGTATTTTTAATCGTCTCATTAGGAGGCAAAATTCACACTGCATTTTACTTGTAGACAAGGATTTGGCAGGATAAAGAAATCTGGAAGTTTCTTCTCAAAGGAGCCAAGACTTCATGATCTCAAATATTAGCTTAAACTGTTTAAGTGAGTGGGCAGAATGAAGCCTGTGAGATTGTGGTGCTGCAGAGTTGCCTAATGGAGAGAATGAGAATGATCAAAATTGAACCAGAGGTCAAAAAATAAAAAATAAAATAAAATAAAAAAGTAAGAGTAAGGAGGAGTAGCAGCAAATTGAAATGAGAAAAATAATAGTTGTCAAAACAATAAAGTTACAGAGTCAAGAAGGGATTAGGAATTAGGAACAATAAAAGGATGATTTAAAAAAATTAAAAAAAATAAAAATAAAATAAAAGGATGATTTACAAAAGAGGTGGAATAATTCACAAAAAAATTGCTTGGAATAAAACAATAAAGGGTACTGTAGCAAAGAATTCCTGTTTCCTAGAAGAATTTTTAATAGACAGATTTTCTTATGTTTAATATCAGCTTAACACAAAAGTAAGAAATGCTTTCCTTTCAGGAATCCTGGCTAAGCAAGCTGAAGAAAAGGTCATCTATCAAGAAGACAGCAGGATTTGTCAGTCTTGGCAGCATGTTAGAATCATCTGGAAAGCTTTAAAAATTGTTTAATTTTTTTCATTTGACTTTTTTTATAGCTTTTGTTTTACTTTGCAATTAGAACTTTTTTAAAAAAATTTTAAAAAGTTTAAGGCCATACTAAGAGTCACTACTAGACCTGTAGAAAATTCTCTCTCTATTTTAATGGAATTTTTCTGGAGTGTCTGAACTTTCAGACAGCTTCCTTCCATTGCAACTTGCTCATAATTTTCATTTTGAATTTTTTGTGGAGTCACAGTGAAACGCTCCTTCAGTATTTCTATACTGAATCAACACTGATTCCCTATTCAAATGATGTCCTCATTGAGAAAGACATACTAATTTCAAGATTTATACAGCTAAACAAAGTCTCAAGTTCAAGTTTCCCCCACTATCAACAGATTGTGGAAAATAAAAATACTAATTAAAATACAGAAATGAAACTGCTGGTTTCTGGGAAAAAGTATGACTTTCAGAGAAAAGTAAGATGCTTTGCATGAAAATATTCTCACTAAAAATACAATTTTTCAGGAAATTATACCTTTGTTGCCATGTGGCTGATGATATTTAAATTTAAGCAGTTTAGGAAGAAACACTGAATATGAACTCTAGATCAAGGTTTTGTGCTTGCAACTCTAAGATGCAAATAAAACTGTTTTTAGAATATTTCTACTTTCAAGAGGAATCAAAACAATGAAGCATTATATTCTCTTATATCAGACATACATATTTTTTTAAATTTCTTTTTATACTCTTGAAACATTCCCTCCACATGTGAAACCAAAGGAATTTCTGATTAACTGATACTAAACGTTAACCTAGAGGATAAAAATAAGTACGTCTCAACACTGTAGTATAGTGAAAAGGGGAACTGTTATAGAATTGGGGTATAAAAATAGCCCAAAATTTCAGCCTAATGAATAAATGTGAAACACATTATTGTTTTCTGAATCACTAAGTTTTGCCACCCAAAACTGTCCACCATTCACTTTATACTACATAACTTGGGAGCTTGTGTAACCCCAATGATCTTTCAGAAAAGGCTGGGTCTGATTAGTTGAGCGTCGTGTCTTTTACCCACAAAGGACAAGCTCCCTCGTCTCACAGAAACCCTAGGATAATGCATCTCTCAGCTTTTGTTCATGTTTCTCTATTTGACCCAATTACTCCTTTACTTCCCTCTATCTGTCCTTTCTTTAAGTATCACGTCTTCCGTAAGAACTTTCCAACCATCAAGCTCACTTTTCTCAGTCTTAGTAGAATCACAAAACCACAGAAGATGGGAAAGTTAAGTGGCAAAGAGGTTCCACTAGTGTGTTAGGAAATATTTGTTCTCTTTAATGCTCACAGTGGCAATCAGGTGTAATGACATCACGTTGTCTGATAGCTAGCACCTTGTGAAGAAGGAAAAAGGAATTCATATTTATTGTGATGACCAGGTACAAGTCCTTCCTACATGTCTTATTTAATCCACACAACTGTCCACTTGAAGGATATCTTTACATTATGCTTTACTGAGCATTCGTTTCCACACCAGGAGGGTGCCTTGACCAGCTATAGGAAAGAAAGGGTCAATACACTCTAAATTATCATCATTGTAAACTCTCAAAATTCAACTGCTCACTGTAAAATCATACCAGGTAGCAAACTGGTTATATATTATGACATACATGTAAAATATGAAATGCATATTATGACATAAGCATGTCTTGACAGCAAGATACTTAGAATCAGCCTTTCACAGTCATCCCATTAAGATTGATTTTATGTCAAAATCCAATTTTAAAATGTCTGCTTCAAAATCCAGACCAAAGTAATATCCATCCTACTCCATAGCGGTACCTATCAAAAATCTGAAAGAATTAACAGAAGAAGAACAGTTAATGGACTTGTGAACCATTCAATGCCCTGAAAAATGCAAACCATATCCCTGAATATTACACACTAGAAAACAGTGGAAGTAGTCCTTGGAGCTTCTAACATTAAATTTAAGTTTCACTGTTTGGTCCTCAACTTTTTTTTTTTTGGTCGGGGGGTGGCATTGTGTCTTCTCCCTGGCCCACCACACTCACTAAGAGTTGGCTGCAGTTCAGAACCCATGGCTTTTTGTTTGTTTGATTTGTTTTTGGTTGTTTTTTCCTCCCTCTCACATCTGAGTCTTTGCACTTGTCAAACAATGCTCTATCTAGAGCACTCATCACCCACATTTTATACTAGGCTAAAACCTAGTTTCGTCTAAGTCAGTGTAAAACCTCATCCTACAGGAAACCTCCATCCCCAACCCTTCTCGGTGTCAGTGAAAATCTGACAGATGTCCATGCAGATAACACAGAAAAAGCCCATCCGCTTTATCAGTCTCTCTATCTCATTCTCCCATTACAGTAAGCTCCATGAGGGCAGGAGAGTGAACACCAAAAAAATGAACGTGACCAAAGTGAAACTTGAAGAAAAGAAACACATGGCATCAAAAACTCAGATCGGTTATAAAATTTAACTTCCTTTCACAAAATACACTCAGCAGGAAATGAGTCATGAGAAAGATGTTATCTGGTTTATAGTCAAATGACTGGGATTTATACACCCAACAAGGCTTTGAAGATGTAGTGTGTATATGAAAAACTCCATAAAAATATTATCTTACTTCCTAAGCAAATTCCCAAAGAGAAAAAATGAGAGGAAAAGCAGAGACAGCTTTGATTACATAAATATCAGAAATACATCAGAAATACACTTTTGGAAAAATGGTGGTATGATAGTAGATATCCAAGTCCTTCCTAAAAACTCAGCCAAATCACAAAGGAGAAACAAGAATAGGGGAGAATCTGCATTAGAGTTCACACTGATCAAATTCCAGTGGTAGCTAGTGAATCTATTCTATTCCATTCTAGTGAACTTAAGCATAAAGCTTTGCATGATTTTAGATGGCTATCAGAATCGTTAGAAAACTTAACAAAGAATAAAATATCAAGTTAACTTTTCCAAAAGGACTGAGAAACACAATCCAGGATCTAGCTATGAAAAAAATGACAGCTCTATAATCGGGCACCTGCTTGCAAAACTCAGAAGCTGTCACCTGATAATCAGGAAGTCACAACAAAAATAGACATCCTAAAATGGCATTTGCTGTCAGAAGCTAGCAGAATAGCCTATACCTCACTTCTCTCTTCCAAATCCCATATAAATGTACCCAAATTATTAAACCTAAATCCTGTTTAGAGTCCTAGCTAAGAGTGTCTGGAAAATGTACTATTTTTCAACCTCTTCAACAAGTCATGGCCAAAGCACTATGGATTTTTTACTGGCTACAGTGAAGATGGGATTAGCTTGAAGGACTCATCAGGAATATAGCCATGATTCCCCTTCCCCAGGAGCAGTAATGAGACACAGGAAAGTAGTAAGGAAATCCTAAGGAAAACATAAGTACCTTTAAATTAGAGGAGACAGGGCTAGAGACGAGGTTGGGGTTCTGTCACCAGCACATACCAGCGCTATGCTACCTCACTGGGAGAGGAATCCTGGCCTTTCAGAATGCAGAATAAGAGCATTCTGTATTCCTACTGACAAAGTAGGGCTGGCCCTAGTAGTAGTATATGCCTGTAGTAAAAGGGACATGGCCCTAGGACAGTAGTTCAAACAACCAAACAGGAGAGATCAGGTTCATTCTGTGGATGTGTTTCTCTTCCTTCCCAACCCCCTCAGACTGATAAATGACTGATAATTTAACCTAATTCATTCAGATGAACACCTTAAGTTCTAAAAGGAAATAACCATGTAAATACTCCTTAGAAAGCAAAATATAATAATAATGTCAGATCCCATTTACATCACCCACAGAGAAATTAAAGAACATTAATCAGACGAGAGAAAGGGACAGAATATATAAGACCACAGATGAAAAAACACATTGAGGAGGAAAAAACAAAATAAATAAAATAGTGGCATTTCAAGCAGCACCAGAAGGAGCCAAGATTAGATTCAGAAAAGAGATGGCAGAGAATCAGAATTAGACTAAGAAGTAACACTGAGTAGGCAAACTATGAAAAACAGATATCTAATATATGAATAATGGGTATTCATCTAGTTTGATATCTTTGTGATTAGCTTAAAACACGATACCGAATGTAAAAAGCCATGAGAAGAACATTTTCCTAACCCGAGAAAAAAATTCAAGCAGATAAAAGGGCTCATGATAAAACTTAAGAAAAATAGCCAAACCTTTTGTTACATCATGGTAAAATATTGGAGGTGGGGGAAGGTGGGAGGAGAAGAAAAGGAAAAATCAGGCCAGGGCTGAGCTCTTTAATGACAGGAAATAATGGGGCAATTATTTCCCTGAAATTTCCATACCAATTGGAAGCCAAGAATTCTGTGATGAAATGAATTCACATTTGAAGGCAAAAACAGTCTCAGATATATTTCCTCAAATTTTTGCATACCATTCTTGCAATCTTTCTGGGGTCAGGGGGAGGGGGGAACTACCAAACAGGTACTCAACAATTTCAGCCAACCAACCAACACGCAAGATATAGATTTCAAAAACAGGTAAGCCATGACATAAAAGACTGTCAGGTGGCAAGTTACAGAACACCATCCAGAATTAGCTCTAAAAAAAAAAATGTAGTTTTGGTAGCCTTACACAGTAAGTACAGGTGTATGCAATCAGTCTTTTATAGTGGACTGGTCCAACAATTTCCTTTAAGACCAAGGTATCTTCCACCCATCCACTTATCTTAAGCAGATTGGCTTTCATCCTCTTGAAATCAGAGCTAGACAGACATCATTCCTCACACAGCCATGAGGGGATGAGAGGGTGGAAAGAGAGTTTTCTATATACACATTTCTTTTTAATCAAAATTTCCCAGGAGTTTCCCAATGATATCTCCTTATAGCTAATTGGCCAAAACTAGGACACATGTCTGTCTCTAATTGCAGGGGAAGCTAGGAAAGTTCCTCATCCCTTTCAGGCTCTGTCATAGATGGTCTCTGAGTTAGAAAGAGGGGAAGTGAATGACTGTCAACCAAAAGTGTGGTGTCAACCTGCATGTATACATAATTACAGTTATCGTAAAGTTTTATAAAACATTTGTATGCTATATCTGGAAAGATACAGGTATTTTTAATGTATTAATCCAGACAAAACTCAATATACCAACAAAAATCAAAAGGGGCTTGATGGGGTAGGAAGGAGAATATGAAGACCGTGGTAAGTACTCAGCTGTTATGGGTAAAATAGTCCTTCCCTCCCTCCTGAGTCTCTTTCTTGTATGGACAGCATGACTTATACACACCAAAATGTGTTATCCTTGCTCTTAAAAATGGTCAAGAGATAGGAACAGTTACCTAGGGTTATCTAGACAATATAGCAAGCACCATTCTATGAGTCCAGCATTTCCTCAGCTCCCCGCTCCCACTCCTTCCTCAAGCTACACCAAAACTAAATTACCGCTTCTTAAAGAAATTCAGATGTTGAGCTTACCCATCTGGTCCATTCTCATCTACTGAAAACCCCTTCTCTGGTACTTACTTCCCAGTGTGAAAACTGGTAGATGATATTAGAGGCTCTTAAATCCATGCTCCTAACTCAACTGTCTAGGTCTTGCATCTTATCCCACCCTTCCTGCCCCCCTTCCCACAATGGTCCCATTTCTACTGTGGAATACTAGCTCTCTCATCTAAACTTCAGTCAAGATAATGTGTCAACAGGGAGCTGAGCTTGGGGCTCAGTGACAATCTAGAGGGGTGGGATGGGGCTCAAGAAGGAGGGAATATATGTATACCTACTGTTCATTCATCTTGCTGTACTGCAGAAACCAACACAACATTGTAAAGCAATTATTCTCCAATTAAAAATGCATTTTAAAAAGGATAAGGTGTAAACAAAGGAAAAGAGGAGTAAAGATAAAAGTCATGGAGATTAAAAATTTTGTTATTTCTAAGTTTTTGCCCAATGTAAGATACTACAGCCTTTTTGTTTTTTCCTTTTTTTGAGGGAAGAGGACTTCATACTTTTATTCAACTCTCTTTGCTCCCAACAGATTTTGTTCCATGACTCATCATCCCCTGAAAACCAATACACTCAGGCCTAATGCCCATAACTATGTCAGTAAAAGTTTCATTCTTCACTGAAACCAGAACAATTAAAATAGCAGGGCTTTCTCCAACAAGGGAACAAAAATAATCCCGTAAATAATTCCACCTCCAGGGTTTCCGCAAGTCAACACAATCCACAGCTATGGTCACCTGAGCTTTCAACAGTGTGGAAGGTAGTATAGAGAGGGAAAGAGGAGGGAAAATTGGGCACTCAAGGAACTCGATGCGTCAGTCCTGCAGTTTTGGAGGACCCCCAAGCAGAAGCCTTCTAGGAAATGGACCGCTTCACAGCTGGCTCCTGTTAAACAGGGTAAGTTCCTGGAGAAAAACACCACTCCCTTCCCCCACCTCATTAAACACACAAGAAACATCTGTGTCCATCAGGCGCCTGACCCAAGGTTTATCCCTCTCTTTCCACCACAGGAAAATTCACAGGGAGACCGTCCCACGGGCAGCCCAGGCAATCAGCCACACCCCTGTCTAGCATGGACAGCAACTACTTGACTTCCCCATTTTTCCTGGGCACTGTTGCCTCCTGCTTCTGGAGGCTTCTCACCCTTGTGTGGAACAGCTCTCCCTTCTTTCTACAAGATGGAACAATACTACAAGAAAGAAACCAACAGCTCAAAACTCAAAGCATTCCAGCGCACTGCTTCCAAGCCTTTACACCTGGTCTCCGTGGAAACGCCCCCCTCCATCCTTACCATTAGTTGGCTGGGTCTGTTTTCCTTGGGGTGGTCTGCTTCCTATCTGACCGCTGCTTCAGGTTGTTGAGGATGTCAGTCTCTGGGTGGGAAGAGAGAAGGAGAGTGCGTAAGTGCCATGGAAAGTAAGGATCTTTCTCCCAGGGACACTGCCCTCCACTTCCAAAGACCAGCTACCCCTGGGGTGTCCACTTTTCCTCCTGGCATCTTACTGTACCTGCTATGGGGGCTGCCTCGGCTCCTGCTCCTTCCGCCTCAGCTCCTAGTCATACTGCACCTTCTGGTTGATTAAAAGCTTTTGGAGGAAATTATGGAGAAGACACGCTGTGGCTCATTCCATGGGGAGTTTGCCCGCAATGCGGGAGACCAGGGTTTGATTCATGGGTTGGAAAGATCCCCTGAAGAAGGGCATGGCAACCGACTCCAGTATTATTGTTGGAGAATTCCATGGACGGAGGAACCTGGTGGGCTAAGGTCCATGCGGTCTCGTAGAGTCAGACACGACTGAGTGACTAATGAAAAAATAAATGGAGAGGACATGACCAACATCCTTAAGCTAGACTCAGACAATTGGAAACTCCTGCTCCTTGAAAGGAGAAGGCAATGGCACCCTACCCCAGTACTCTTGCCTGGAGAATCCCATGGATGGAGCCTGGTAGGCTGCAGTCCATGGGGTTGCTAAGAATCCTACACAACTTAGTGACTTAGCAGCAACAGCTCCTTGAAATGTACATTCTGCCCACAGGGTTCCCATAGTCAGAGCTATTTCAAGGATGTAGCCCTGAGAGGTATTATGTTATTGAGCCCTTGTGGGTGGTGTGCAGGGTTGAACCCAGCTGAGGACACTATAAACTCTTAAGATTACGGTGCACAAGTGCAGAAATCTACTTGTCTTGCAGTCTCTGAGACAAGCCTGGTAAATAGGTTTCCTTGCTTATTAGGACTGCTGCCTAGGAAATGAAAGTGGCTGCCTCTTTCTTCCCTCCCTCCATGCCCTCCGTGTAGGGAGGCCAGGTTGCAAACTAGCAGCAACCATTGTGGTTGCTCTACCACAGAGGTCCATGCACCAGACAGGACCCCACACAGGAGCCCAGGAGCCACCAGCCAGGAAAAATAAGTCAGACCCTCCATGAGTGGAGAAAGAACCACCCCTTCCCCAAGTCAGAGAGGTGTGCCATCCTCCTATCGTCCCTGAAACAAGGCCTGGCCCCCTACCTCCTTCCATGCATTGCCCAGGTCTCACAGCGCCTCATCCTGTTCCTTGAGCTCCTGTTTCAGGAATCTTCTCACGTATCTGAACTCAGGCCTAGAGCAGGATGGGAAAGAAATGAGGTTCTTCTAAGACAGTGGTTCTCAGACATTAGCAGAAACCAGCATCATCTGGGGGGCTTGTTAAGCCTGCCAGCAGAGCCTATCCCCCAGAGTTTCGGATAAAGGAGGTGTGGGTGGGGCCCCAGAATTTGCATTTCTAAGCAGCTCCCAGGTGATGCTGGTGCAGGGATCACTCTGCTCCAAGCTTACCCTGGCTTCTTTTGCCTTCCCCTCTTCCTCCTTCCAGACTCTAGGCAGCCTTCACTGGCACGAAGTGACTGTGGGCACTTGAAGTCCTCTCTGTGCCCATTTCATCTTGTCAGACAAGAAGTTCTTCCCTCCGTCCTCTCTTCATTATGTATTCATTTAATCTTTCATCAGTCCTGTTGGAATCAGGCAACTAAATAGCTTTGGAAGACTCCAGATGATTCCAGTGTCTAAGGTTTCAGAACCACTAGGTAGATGGTGACCATTCCCCATACCACAGGTGAAGAAAATCCCTGCCACCATCTCCTCTTAGGTACCCTCCATAATATGAAACATCAGGGACTGGGGACCCAGAGGGAAAATTATACCTCTCTAGTCCTCTCTCACCTGGAACATATCCTGTTGACTTCAAAGGTAGTGCAAACCTCTGAAATGCTTCTGCTGCCCTCGTTCTGCACTGAGATCCCAGGGTTTCAAAGATCCTGGGTTAGTTCCCCCCTCCAGAACAACCCTCCTCTATCAAGTGGAGGAAATTCATGAAGGGAGGTTTACCCCTCTGCTGACTCATGCCCACCTTACACGCATGAGAGATGAGGATGGAAGACGTGGCTACTACGGTCAATAAGTCTCACAGAGACCCACCACTGCCCTCTCCACCCTGATGCATCCGCTACACTTCAGACAAAGGAGCAGAGCTCGCCACTCCCTGGATCCAAGGCAAAACACCCCGTTGGACTAAACTAGACCTAGCTGAGTACCAGCAATGGTTGATCAGGCAAGTGTAGGTATCAGGAAGTGAGAAAGAAAATAGAGAAATGCCAAGTAGACACAGTGCAAACACCACGTGAGCCAGGACAGTCAGAAGCTAAGTAATGGGGCAGCCCCCCAGCCACTACCTGGACTCACAGCCCCTTCCTCATGACGTTTCATGATGCCCTCTGAAACTAGGCAGGTGTTGGGAGAAGCAGGATTTCCTCCAGCTTTCTGCAAACCAACAGAAGTAGAAAGTGCTGGAACCTACCCAGGCATTGCTTCCTAAACTTTAATTACATCCCGCTCTTTTCCTCTACTGATACTTGTTAAGCCAGAAAATACTTCAGAAATCAAAAAGTCAGATTTTCTTTTTCAACTAAAATGGGAAATGAATCAGTCACACGCAGTAAGTGGCAAAGCCAGAACTGAATCCAAGTGTTTTAATTCCAAGTTAATTTTTTCCACTGTACCATATTTCCTCACTCTGTAATTCATCTCCACATCTCTAATCTATTCATCTCCCAGCCAGCCTAGCCAACCCAAAGAATGGATTCTTGTCCAGTTTAGCCAGCCTCCAAAGTCTAGTTTCCCAGAACAACTCTGAGACCCACATGCTTTCTCATTGGACAGCCTTGGGTTTTCAAAGAGAGAAAAAGAAAGAAACGGGAATTGTGAAGCAATTATATAAGAGGGAAGTCACAGTAGTGGCTGATTAATGCCACCCTTCCTGTGAATTCCAAGGGTCTTCAGTGTGGTGACTCAGGCTCCCAGGGTGAACCTAGTTACTCCCTAGTTCTCAGTATTGGCTCCACATTAGAAATCCTTAGGGAAATTTTTAAATTCCCTGTGCCCATACCAGTTAAATCAGGATCTCTGGGTAGGAAACTCAGATGGTAGGATTGTCAAGGTTTCCCAGGTGATTCAATGTATAGAGTCAGTGCTCTAACAAGACATATGTTAGTTCCTCTCCCAGACCCTAAGGCTGGTCAACTGGGGGATAAGCTTTCTGGGTGGGAATAAGCTGAGTATTAGAGAGGGTAGTTCTTTGGTGAAAATGTAAAAATGAAAGTTAACCAGCCACTCAGTAAACAATAAAGTCATGCTTTCATTTTAAAATAAAGCCTCTCACTTTATCATACAGCTGAAACTAACACAATATTGTAAAACAACAATACTCCAATTAAAAATAATTTTAAAAACTAAAATGAGTTCAGAGAGGCAGCATGGTATAATAAAAGCAGGAACTTGAAATCTGAATCAAACCTGATGTGTCACTAACTAGCCCTATCTTTGTCCTTAAGGAAAGTTTTTTAACCTCCCTTAGCCTCAGCTTCTTGCTGTTGTTTAGTCACTAAGTCATGTCCAAATGTTTTGTGACCCCACGGACTATAGCCCACCAGTCCCCTCTGCCCATGGGATTTCCCAGGCAAGGATACAGGAGCAGGTTGCTGTAAGGGACCTTCCTGACCCAGGGATCAAATCCACATCACCTGCACAGGCAGGCAGATTCTTTACCACCGAACCACCAGGGAAGCCCCTAGCCTCAGCTTACTCACCTGTAAAATAGAAATAATAATATTTACTTCATGGTGTTATTTTAAAGATTAGTGTTTTGTGTATAAGTACCTAGTATGGTGAGTAAAAAGACTGGGCATTCAGTAGATAACTGTGGCAACAGGAAGAATAACCATAGCAGTTGTACTCACAGCAGCAGTTGTTATTGGATCATGTAGATCAAGCTTAAAACTCTCATTTTATTTTATTTAGTTTTTAGGTTTTTATTTTGTGACAGTTTGACATAGGCATGGAACTGAAGCTTGCAGCTGTAAACAAAATTTCTTCAAGAAAGACCTTTAAAAAATATGTATGTATGTATTTGGCTGATGTTGGTTCTTAGTGGTGAGATCTTTCCTTTTGGTGCTTGGACTCCAGAACTCACAGGCTCAGTAGTTGCCACACAGGGGCTTGGTTGCCCCGCAGTATGTGGTAACTTAAGTTCCCCTACCAGGAATCGAACCCATGAACCCTGCATTGGAAGGCAGATTCTTAATGACTAAGCCACCAGGAAAATTCCAAGAAAGCCCTTTTAATTTCTAGTTTTAAGGTACTAAAATGATCTGAGAAGGATTAAGATAACATTTTTCAGTCCCTAAATCAATGAGACCAGTTTAACCAAATGGCCTCTGATTTTTAAAGCAATGAGTGGAAAAAAAGGGGATCAATTCTATTATAAATGCAGTGTACAGAAGTGGAGAAAGGAGTATAAAATGAAAAACATGAGATCAAGAGAAATATCTTGCCAAATCTTTAGCATGGTATTTAGTAAAGAAAATAATGACCAAATGCAACTTGCAAAAAGTGTATGAAAACTTCCTGCTATGGGTACTGACTATATGAGACAATCATCAACAAATACATAGACTACTTTCTAGCTCAAAGAGAAGTATTAAATAGCTATGTGGCCTTAGGAATATTTCTGAATCTCTCTGAGCACCAGGGTGTTTTTTTTTTAAATTTTATTGGAATATAGTTGGTTTACAATGTTGTACTATTTTCAGGTGTATAGCAAAGAGATTCAGTTTTATATGTACATATATATATATATATATGTATATTTTAAGATTCTTTTCTCATATAGGTTAGCACAGAACACTGAGTGGAGTTCCCTGTACCGTACAGAAGGTCCTTGCTGGTTACCTGTCTTATACATAGTGGTGTATGTATGTTCAGCCCCAGCTCCTGATTTACTCCTCCCTACTCCCACTTTTCTCTCTGAGCATCAGTTTTCTCATCATAAAAGTGGCATAATAATACTGAGAGTATATTGTTATGTGTATGGAATTAATAGCCAGTGGTACATGGAAAGCACCTACTGTAGTGCCTTTCACTTTGCTGCTGTTGTCTATTACTTTTATCTCTGCTTCTAGGATTAAAATGATTTAGTACAGGAATTTGAAGATTTATCAGAGAATAGCTACCTGGCTAATTCTCAATATTTGATCCTATTACAAGATTGGAGTGAAATTTCAGGTGTATTACAGGCTTCCAGGGTCCTTACTTATCTTTCGTTTTTCCAGTAGGAATTCTGAACTTTAAGTATTTATTGGTAGTTCTGGGTTTTAACCAAGCAGGTTAGTTATGTTATGCTAGTTATGATGCGTCTATCACCTGTTATGATTGTTCTTTTCTACAAAGACTTTTCTACAAAGTCTTGACAAGAAAGTTGTGTTACAAAGAGTTTTCAGTTTCTAACAATGGGAGATCCTTTCTAATTAGTTACCAAACTCTCTTTGTCATATGTTTGAACAACATTTGGGAAGTGTATAAGGAGTTGAGGGAAGAAGCACACCGAACAGTTGGATCTTCCCAAGCCAGGGATCGAACCCAGGCCTCCTGCATTGCAGCCAGGCTCTTTATTATCTGAGCCACCAGGGAAGCCCCTAGGGAAGAACTTGCAAAGGGCATGGTAAACCTTTCTACTTTACTCATTTAGTCACTGAATGTTTCTTAAGGATTTAAGAGTGACCACGTATTATGACAAGCAACCCCAAAATTTCATTGGTTTTATACCACCTAATTTAGTTCTTATGTACAAAGTCAAATCAGACATTCCTGATCGGCAGTTTTCATTCAAAAATGACAAAAATGATGACAAAAATCCCAGATATTCCCATCAGTGACTCTCTCTTGTCCTAGGGTATCTTCAGAGTCTTCTGCCCAATGCTTTACACTCAGCAAGACCACAGCAAAAAGAAAGAGATCTCATAAAGTTGAGGTCCTGGCACCTATCCACCTTAATTCATAATAGATACACATCCCTTCTGTTCTCAGTGCCTTGGCAAGAACCAGTTTCATGGTCTCACTTAGATGCATGGGAAGCTAGGAAAAGTAGACAGGCAGCCACCCACCAGAAACAAGTCTACATACACTGTGGAAGGAGAATGCGATTCAGTGTTGCTCAGCTAGCCATCAGCCATAAGCACCCAACTGCTGGGGATATATCAATTTTTTTAAAGTAAATCTTTCTCATCCTGAAGCTTTCAGTCTGGTTTATCTTTAATTAGGAGCTCCGTCCTAATGACTCAGTGTGTTGAACTGCCTTTCATCAACTTAACTCTCACTCCAGTCTGCACTGTGGAACTACATGTCCCAGAATCTCTTTTCGGCATTATTCAAGGTTAGATCCTGCCAATGAGACATTCACAAAGATTTTAAAGAGAAGAAGCCTTTTTCTCAACAGCAGCTGTTTGCAGGCAGATGAGATCATTGCTGGCAGCACTCTTTGGCTTTCGGCGCTTCTCCCAGGAATTACCTGCTATAAGCAGGCAGCTGAGATCATCAACAGAAGCTTCCAGTGGCTCCAGCCATCCTCCTGAGAATAACCCACTTCACAACTCCATGCAGCTAGGATCACAGAAAGTGGCTCTCCAGTAATCCTGCACTTTCAAACTTGCTAAATAATAACCTTCCAGGCTTTCTCTCCCACAGTCATTCTAATGATCTGGGTTAGTTTTATCCCTACACAAATACTAGAATAATTTCTAGTTTCTGACAAAACTTGAACACACTCAGGATATAAAGTTCAGTGCATTTAATCAGTAACTTAAAAAATATTTTTCAGTTCCTGATATATGTCAGTTCTATGTTAGATGTTAGAGAACACTCTTTGACAAGTCCAATAAATAAACGTCTGCCTTCATTGTGCTTATATGTAATAATCTCAGTGAGAAACATGATATAAAACAAAATAAATAAATCCTGACAAGGGTTTTAAAGAAAAACTATAGGGCACTATGAGAGAGAACCTTTTTCAAGAAAGGTAAAATAAAAGCTAGGCTGGGTGTATGGACAACCACAACACTTCACCCTAACCACAGCTGGAACTTACAACATGTTTATAAAAATCTTCTTGGTTCTTATTTTTATAAATATATGTATTTATTTGGCTGTGTTGAGTCTTAGTTCCTGCACTCTGGATCTTCACTGTGATATGCAGCATGTGGGATGTATTAATAGTTCCCTGGGATAGAACCCAGGCCCCCTAAATTGAGAGCGTGGAATCTTAGCCACGAGAGCATCAGGAAGTCCCTACTTAGTTGTGTGTGTGTGTGTGTGTGTGTGTGTGTGTGTGTGTTTGTGCACGAACGCAAATGCATGCAAACACTTAGTCAGTTGTGTCTGTCTCTTTTTGACCCCATGGACTGTGGCCTCTAGGCTTCTCTGTTCATGGGATTCCTCAGGCAAAAATACTGAAGTGGGTTGACATTTCCTCCTCCAGGGGATATTCCCAACCCAGGGATCCAAACCCATGTCTCTTGTATTACAGGCAGATTCTTTACCATCTGAGCCACCAGAGAAGCCCACTCAGTTCTTTATATCTCTTTAACCTTTATATTCTTGGACTCCAAAATCACTGCAGATGGTGACTGCAGCCATGAAATTAAAAGACTCATGCTCCTTGGAAGAAAAGCTATGACCAGCCTAGACAGCATATTAAAAAGCAGAGAAATTACTTTGCCAAAAAAGGTCTGTCTAGTCAAGGCTATGGTTTTTCCAGTAGTCATGTATGGATGTGAGAGTTGGATCATAAAGAAAGATGAGTGCTGAAGAATTGATGCTTTTGAACTGTGGTGTTGGAGAAGACTCTTGAGAGTCCCTTGGACTGTAAGGAGATCCAGCCAGTCCATCCTAAAGGAAATCAGTCCTGAATATTCATAGGAAAGACTGATGCTGAAGCTGAATCTCCAGTACATTGGCCACCTGATGCGAAGAGCTGACTCATTAGAAAAGACCCTGATACTGGGAAAGAGCGAAGGCAAGAAGAGAAGGGGACAACAGAGGATGAGATGGTTGGATGGCACCACTGACTCAATGGACATGAGTTTGAGTGAGCTCCAGGAGTTGATGATGGGCAGGGAGGTCTGGAATGCTGCAATCCATGGGATCGGACATGACTGAGTTACTGTACTGAACCTTCAGAGATAGACCTTTTAATTTATCTGTTTCCAACCTTTTAATATAATCAAGGAAATCTCTTATAACCTCTGTCCAGTAGTTCAAAACTTGGCATCTTCCCAGACTAGCTACTTGTCCTGTGCTGTTATTGCCTAGAACCAGGGTCCAGCCTTATTCCTTGTAAATAAGCTTCAGCACACATCTATCACTCAAAAACATGTATTGAACACCTTATGTATGTTGAGCCCTGGTAATATAATTGAATAGGATTTACATAATTTCTATCCTTATAGATCTGGGAGTGGGAGGGGTGGGGGGGAATCAAAGGCACAAGGAAGAAGGGGGACATCCATGAAAGGAAGTACTGCTGCTGCTGCTAAGTTGCTTCAGTCGTGTCCGACTCTGGGTGACCCCAGAGACGGCAGCCCACCAGGCTCCCCCGACCCTGGGATTCTCCAGGCAAGAACACTGGAGTGGGTTGCCATTTCCTTCTCCAAAGCATGAAAGTGAAAAATGAAAGTGAAGTCGCTCAGTCGTGTCCAACTCTTAGCAACCCCATGGACTGCAGCCTACCATGCTCCTCCGTCCATGGGAGTTTCCAGGCAAGAGTGCTGGAGTGGATCACTAGTGCCTTCTCCGAAAGGAAGTACAGGAGCAACTAACCCAAACTTGGCAGATTTGAGTTTCCCAGAGGAAACGCCTTCTGCCCAAGACCCAAAGGATGCTCAGGAAATTATTTTGGCACCAGAAAGAGGTAACATACTCTTGACAGAAGAAGGAACAGTCTTGGCAAAACTCAGAAGTAAGAGAGACCATGACAGGTGTCTTTTAAGAGGAACTGGAAAGAGTTTAACACAACTGGATTTTAAATTCATGCTGACTGATACAATAGATGAGGCCAGAGAACTAAGAAGGAATAGACCAAGTCTTTACCATTTTCCCCTACTCTATCATAGTCATTTTCTCAGTCTGAATTTAATAGCTATTTTGACCTGAATAGGCAAATTCATGTTTCACATATTATGAGAGCAATTGTAAGTTTATGGATACACTGATTCCTTCATTCAGTAGTCACTGAAGGTCAAACGCTATGGTTAGAATTTTGCTAACCTCTGAAAAGAATAAAAAATGTTAATGGCACATAATTCTTCCTTCCAAGAAGTTAACAAACCAGTTTGCAAGCCCAAGAATATGAGCACTGAGCACTTAACAAATAAGATATTAAATTTTCTCAAGATGATATATATCAATTCAATTTGAATGCTTACAATGTGCCAGGCTCTGACCTAATGCATGACATGTTCTATACTTTTTAATTCTTATAATAATCCTGCAAAGTAGTTGTTCTTATTTCAATTTTTAAAATAAGGAAATAAGACTCAGGGAAAGTAGATGACTTGTCCAAAATTGTAAAGACGGTAAGTGGTAAAGATGGATTCAATCTCCAGTCTGTTTTCCCTCAAGAAATTTGCTTTTTACTCACAGGCTATGGTGCTTGCCTTCTAATGCCCATGTATCATTTTATATCTCATCTAAAACCCATTATGTTCACTTGAAACCTGTTCTGGAAAGGAATATGGTGGGATGAACAAAGACATGAATGGCAAAATGCTTTCAACTTTTGTGGTAACTCCAATTGATTTATTGTAGTTGACTAAAATGCTGTCTTAAGAGAAGTAACCTATAAAAAGTATTCTGAGACTGCATTTGAGCTCAGTATGAAAGAAAGCCATCTTTAATTTGTGATGTTTTCCCTGAAGTCAGAATAGAGAAGTTGTGATACTAAAGTGTGTTAGAAGCTATCTGTGCACAAAGAAGTCCACAAGAAATATATAATTACCTAATAACAATGAGGACTTACATGAATTTTTATATCATATGTATGTCTTAAGCTAGCATCTTACAGTTCTATATTTTCAAAGCATTTGTATCCAGCAATCCAGAATAGAAAAAGCAAAAGAGAACTGTGAGGGAATAGGCCAAACCAGGCCGGTGGTTAGGATTCCACTGCAGGGTCATTGGGCATGTGTTCAATCCCTGGTCAGGGATCTGTATATATATGTATATATACAGTTTATATATATGGTTGCATATACTATATGTATATATACTGTATATTTATATAACTATATATATATAGTCACCATTAGATATAGTGCTTTTGAGCACACTTAAAATCTAGCTGGTATGACTGAGAAACTGAGATTTTTATTTCACTTCATCTTAAGTATTCAAATTAAAATACTGATACTTTATTTGGCTATTGGAAACATTTAAATATATTTAGAGTAACTTGGATATGTGATTCTACTCTTTAGCCATAAATGTTATGAAATCTAAAAACAGATCAAGTAATTTCAATGAAAATTAACTTTTAAATTCAAATGTACTATAAGTATAAAATACACACTGGATTTTGAAGATTTAGCCCACACACACAAAAAAATGTAAGATATTTAATAATTATTATATTGGTTATATGTTGAAGATTTTGGATATATTGGGTTAAATATATCCAAAATAGTCAAATATACTATTCAAGTCAATTTCACCTATTTTTTTCACTTTTTAATGCAATCAATCAATTCCCTAAGCTCAGCAAGTAGAGAATCTGCTTACAATGCAGGCAATCCAGGAGACTCAGATTTGATCCCCGGGTGGGAAGATCCCATGGAGGAGGAAATGGTAACACACTCTAGTATTCTTGCCTGAAAAATACGATGGACAGAGTAGCCTGATGGGCAACAGTCCAAAGGGTCGCAAAGAGTGGGAGATGACTGAGCGACTAAGCATGTAGAGAACATTTTAAATTACCTATGAAGCTCACATTTTATGTCTACTAGACAACATTGGATCAGATACTACAAATCACAGGAACTGAGGGTTAAGATGGGGGGGTAAAGTCAGTATTGATTTAATCAAATATTCAGGTAGGTACTTGTTCTAGGTCAGTATTTCTCAGATCCTTTGTTTTTTTTTCCCCATTACCATTCCCTAAGATGCCTTTTTAGATGTTGTTCCTGGTTGTGCTCCTCATGAAATTCGATCATCAAAGATGTAGTGCACTATGCATCTGCTTTTTTACTGTGGCCCTTTGGAGGTACCACAAACCATTCTAATATCTGAGATGTTCTTGCCCAGCATGTACTTAATAACTTGTCCCTTTGAGGGTGATATTTTTCCCATTGATAATTAATCTGTTATGTGAACTGGGAAGAGTTAAGTGACTAGAGGTCCTACTGAGGATAGAAGGTGACTTCAGACTGTATGAAGCCATGACAAATAAGGTTTCACACTGTCTGACATGAGTTAAGTGGGAAAGGAGTAAGTTGAAGAAGAGGAGGTTGAGGTACTATAATGAGGATCTCCTCTCCGTGTATGAATAATTATGTTTGGTGCCCACAATTATCCAGCATGGTTTTTCTTTGTATACGCCTTCGGATTCCACATTTTTCTAGACAGGTATAAGTTGGGGCAACACCTAACTCACAATAATGTCGGTTGTGGAATGAATAAATACGTATCATCAACATAAGAAGTGTTGTATGTATCACTAATTCCTCCCATACAGATGCCAATTCTATAATTGGAGATGAAATGAGGAAAAAAGTATATATAGCATGTGCTAGCTTAATTTCCAGGTGTTGGAATCTAATAAAACAAGCATTACCCCATCATGAGCCCCTCCATGGTTTTTGGCTTCCTCTGGTCTTCACTACTCATACACCTGTAGGAATGTAAAATGAGGGTAATTATCATTAGAGGAAGATGAACCCTAAAATGTAGTGAAAAATCCAATAAGTTCAGCTTTCTATGAATGAAGATTCATGTAAATAAAATGTATTTGCCTTGTATTGGTCTCATAAGGTGATTTCATATAAAGTATCTTAGGAGGCAAAATGAGGCAACATCTATCCCCTAGATGTTGTCAGAAAATAAGTTTCCTAATGTATAGAGTATAAGGTTGGAACTTGTATGTTTTGAGACAATAATGTAATGATAAACAGACAAATAAATCTGCATTAAGTCATGAGTAATAAAAAGCAAAGTGATGAGTAAGTATTTTCCAGGTGTTTGCTACTACTGTCCAAGAACACAGGTAACCTAGCCGGCTGACAAAGTTTTCAAGTGTTCTTGGAAGATCTATCCTTGTAATGAAGATGAGTGTCAAAGCTGCATGACAATTTAAAAGCATCATTTTTTTTAAAGAATGCAATTGATTTTATTTTTTATTTTCTTTTGGCTACACCAGCACAGCATGTGGTATCTTAGAATAGCTCCCTGACCAGGGATCAAACCCACACCCCCTGCACTGGAAACATGGAGTCTTAACCCCTGGACCACCAAGAAGTCCCTAAAAAGCTTCATTTAACTTCTTTTAATCCTGACTCAAGCAAATTTCTGATCTGAATTTAGCCCTTCTAACCAGAAAAACTCCTCAGCTGATCAGATGTTTTAAGTTTTCCTACCTGTCGGTAGGGATATTTTTCACTGAAAATTTATGAGCTAGCATTTTAGATTTTAAATAAGTCCATTGGATGCACTCAAAATGTAATATGTTATAAACCTTTAGATTTTTCACATAAATCCCTCCCCCTTTCCACCTGTTCCTTTACTCCCCATCTGTATAAATAGTGGAGAAGAACGGAACTATCACCTCAGCTAAATGCTGGGAATTTCTCTGAAAATTCTTGCTCTTCTTGGTTCTTGCTTTAAGATTAGTCATTGCAGCCCATCACCTCTTCCATGTGCATCACCATGGATACTGTCTTGGCCCCTCATCAATACTCTCCAACTCTGTCAAGTTCTATCACTTCTTTTGAATCAATTATTGCCTTAAACAGTACTGTGTTAACCCTGACTGACATGGCTAAAATGACTAAGACAAAAAAAAAGGGAATTTATTGGCTCAAATAACAAAGGATGGTGGGGCTTCCTAGGTGGAGCAGTGGTAAAGAATCTGCTTGCCAATACAGGAGCTGCAAGAGATACAGGTTCGATCCTTGAGTCAGGAAGATCCCCTGGAGAAGGAAATAGCAACCCACCCCAGTATTCTTGCCTGGAGAATTCCATGGACAGAGGAGCCTGGTGGGCTACAGTCCCTGGGGTTGTAAAGAGCCAGATATGACACTAGTGAGTAAAAACCAACAACTAAGAATGGTAAGAACGGCTCTGGCCTCAGTTGCAGCTGGGTGTATAGACTCGAGCCTCTTTTGGGGTTTCTTTTTCTGTCCCTCAGCTCTGGTTTTGTTGATATATTGGGTCAATTCTCACCTTGTTGAAGACAGCCCTTCTCTACCCAGCGAAGGTGGTAGACGTGGAATGGCATGGGCAGGTCCTTCCAGGAGCTGCTGCCAGCTGTAGGGGAGGCAGTGAGCGAACAGCTTTCAGCTGCCAGCTCCTTTCAGATCTGCCTCAGCTGGGAAGAGCCATCTCACTGTGGATCACACCTTTTCTGTGGTGGCATGCATCTGGGGACAAAGTAAGGCTGGCCAATGGGCTCTTCTTACTCCAGAGCTCCCTGCCAGTTGGGCTAGTGTGTGTGTGTGTGTGTGTGTGTGTGTGCACGCACACGCACACGTGTGTGCACACTAAGTTGTGTCTGACTCTTTGCGACCCCATGGACTGAAGCCCACCAGGCTCCTCTGTCCATGAGATTTCCCAGACAAGAATACTGGAGTAGGTTGCCAGTTGGGCCAGGGCTTTGTCAAACCTGCACCACAATTCCACTTCTCCCTCTGCTCAGCAATGGATTTTTTTCATTCCCTCTACAGGGTTGACCCTTAATAAACCCCTGCACCCCAAACGCCATCTCTGTGTTCCTCCAGAGAACCCAACCTATAACAGTGGGGTTTGTGGCCTAAGTGACTCGGATTTCCAGAATCCCAGCTCCATGGTGCCAGGATCAGAGCTCAGCCTGCCCCCTCTAGCTGATTAGAACAATCCTAAGGATGGATTCTGATTGGGCCTACTTGGTTCACATTTCATTTCCTAGGGAAATCACCAGGTCCACAGAGTCAGGGGCTGTGTGACCCCCACAAAGATCACACAGAGTGAGGAAGGGTCATCTAAAGGAAGGAAAAGTTGAGTTTTGTTATCTTTCATAGATTCAACTGAGGGCTCCTTCTAAAATACAGGTCTAAGTCTGTTTTTCTCTTGTTTAAACACCTCTAGCGCTCCCCACTGCCTGCTGCTGCTGCTAAGTCACTTCAGTCGTGTCTGACTCTGTGCAACCCCAGAGACGGCAGCCCACCAGGTTCCCCTGTCCTTGGGATTCTCCAGGCAAGAACACTGGAGTGGATTGCCATTTCCTTCTCCACTGCATGAAAGTGAAAAGTGAAAGTGAAGTCGTTCAGTGGTGTCCAACTCTGAGTGACCCCATGGACTGCAGCCTACCAGGCTCCTCCGTCCATGGGATTTGCCAGGCAAGAGTACTGGAGTGGGGTGCTATTGCCTTCTCTGTTCCCCACTGCCTATAGCAGAATAAAGGTGAAAAACATTCACAATAGCACAAATCTTTCTAAAGAAAATAGATGCAGCAAAGGGCCCCCCTCATTTTTGTGAGGCATATTACTTAGGAATGCTTTCTGCCTCAGACAGGACTGCATTTAGCATAAAAAGATATCTAGAGGAATGCAGTTGTTGCCTTCAGTTCAGCTGCTCCAATGTGTCAGGGCCAGGCGATGTCTTGGCAGTCCTATGGCTTTTCATTTGTGGTTACAACTCTGCTGCCAAGGCTTTAGCCATCATGACCTCACTTAAGGCAGGACAAAGAAGGAAGGAAGGAGACACACCACAGCTTTCCCCAAGCCAGCCCCTCAACACACACACACACACACTGAAACCCACCAGTTTCTACTAACAGTTATGGGCCAGAAATGAGTCACATAAAAACTCCTAGGTGCAGGCAAGATGACTGAGAAAGCAAGGCTCTGTAGAAGTCATCAGGGGAGATGTGGCTGAAAGCTAGGTAAAAAGTACAGTGAGAACAGGGCAGGTTTGTGGACACATAGTGAAAATGTTGTGGAATTGTAGATTCCAGAGAGTCAGGGTACCAGAGCAAGAGACTGGAATGAGAGAGGGCATGGTGAGCAGTTAGAAAGCTCGAACTTAAGACTGTGGAGTTAGCCGAAGTCATTCATAATGACAAGGTTTAAGATAGGGACTCAGGAGTCAGGAGCTAAGTGGGAGAGCGAATAGAGGGCAGGAAACAAACCAGGAGACATCTCTGACATAACAGGTCTTACAGGCCGTGCAAGTGCTTGCCGTGGAGCAATCACTGGAAAAATGAAGAATCAACTGACTTCCCAGTTGATATTTACCTGCAATCTTCATGTCTCTCCAGAGATGGAGGCCCTCTTGTCAAACAGTGCTCTCCTCGCCAATGTCCTGCAAGTACAAATGTCACCATGCTCGGGGTCAAATCATAATCCCTCACTTATGTTCTCAGGTTAGCTTAATTATATCCATTTATCTCAGCCAAAAATCTGAGAGTTCTCCTGACTCCTCCTGTTTCTCACAGTCTACATCTTACCAGTCACAAGGATCAGCAATGCTAACTTAGAACTGGGCTTCCCTAATGGCTCAGTGGTAAAGAATCCGCCTGCCAATGCAGGAGACATGGATAGGAACCCTGGATCAGGAAGATTTCCCGGAGTAGGAAATGGCAACCCACTCCAGTGTTCTTGCCTGGGAAATCCCATGGACAGAGGAGCCTGGCGGGCTACAGCTCTTGGGGTCACAAAAGAGTCAAACAGGACTTAGCAACTAAAACAACAACAATTGAGAATTGTCTTTTTGTTTCTTCTCTTCCTCCAACACCTTAGTCAGATGTGCATCAGTTCTTTTTTTTTTTTTTTTTTACTTTATTTTACTTTGCAACACTGTATTGGTTTTGCCATACATTGACATGAATCCACCACGGGTGTATACAAGCTCCCAATCCTAAATCCCCCTCCCACCTCCCACCCCATATCATCACTCTGGAAACAAATGGGATCTAATTAAAATTAAAAGCTTCTGCACAACAAAGGAAACTATAAGTAAGGTGAAAAGACAGCCTTCTGAATGGGAGAAAACAATAGCAAATGAAGTAACTGACAAACAACTAATCTCAAAAATATACAAGCAACTTATGCAGCTCAACTCCAGAAAAATAAACGACCCAATCAAAAAATGGGCCAAAGAACTAAATAGGCATTTCTCCAAAGAAGACATATGGATGGCTAACAAACATGAAAAGATGCTCAACATCACTCATTATCAGAGAAATGCAAATCAAAACCACAATGAGGTACCATTTCACACCAGTCAGAATGGCTGCGATCCAATAGTCTACAAGGAATAAATGCTGGAGAGGGTGTGGAGAAAAGGGAACCCTCTTACACTGTTGGTGGGAATGCAAACTAGTACAGCCACTATGGAGAACAGTGTGGAGATTCCTTAAAAAATTGCAAATAGAGCTGCCTTATGACCCAGCAATCCCACTGCTGGGCATACACACTGAGGAAACCAGAATAGAAAGAGACACGTGTACCCCAGTGTTCATCGCAGCACTGTTTATAATAGCCAGGACATGGAAGCAACCTAGATGTCCATCAGCAGACGAATGGATAAGAAAGCTGTGGTACATATACACAATGGAGTATTACTCAGGCATTAAAAAGAATACATTTGAATCAGTTCTAATGAGATGGATGAAACTGGAGCCTATTATACAGAGTGAAGTAAGCCAGAAAGAAAAACACCAATACAGTATACTGACACATACATACGGAACTTAGAAAGATGGTAATGATGACACTGTATGTGAGACAGCAAAAGAGACACAGATGTATAGAATGGACTTTTGGTCTCTGAGGGAGAGGGAGAGGGTGGGACGATTTGGCAGAATGGCATTGAAACATGTATACTATCAGGTAAGAAATGAATCACCAGTCTATGTGCATCAGTTCTTAAGCAGGCTTTCGTAGTAGTCTTCAAAATTATCTCTCTTTATAGAAATATTTTTCTTTTTAAAATTAAAAGTTTCTCAAATCTCAAAAGTAATATGTTAACCTCAATCTGTGAATCTAGGGGAGGTTGTACAAAGTACCATTTCTTCTTCATACCATCTGGGTAAACTGGTACCCATCTTTCTCATCTTTCATATGGTTGACAACATACATAACTAGTCACTTAACAAAGATTATTTTTATTGCTCTTTTACAAAATGGGATGGGTCCATATGCTTTGCATACTAATGTAGAGGTTCCTTAGGCCAATATCGAAAACACTGATGGATCTCAGTAATGTATGGATTATGTTTCAATTAATTTGGAACTCTTGCCTATCAGAGTAGTTACCACTCTTTATAATCATGTACTTAATTGCCTGTTAGATTCTTAGCATTGGGAGGACAGAGGCATGACAGTCTTGTTCACTGATATGCTCCTACTACCTGGAGCAAGATTTAGCGTCAAAAGCATTTTGAATGAATGCCCAGACAAACAGCAAGAGCGAATAACGTGTCACTAAAACAAGAGCTGGTATTCATTGAGAATGTACTATGAGCCAGTGGTATGAGAAGAGGTTATGTGCTTATATGCATTACCTCTTTCACTACTCAAAACCTAGGAATTCAGTGCTATTACTAGTTCACTCTATCACCGAGGGAACTGAACCATAGCGAAATTGTCCCTGGCCCGGATGTCATGACTACTAGGCAAAGGATCCCATGTTCTTCGTACTGGACTCTCCTGTTCGCAGTCGTGTTCAACTCTTTGCCACCCATGGACTATCTTCTGCCAGGTTCCTCTGTCCATGGCATTTTCCAGGCAAGAACACTGAAGTAGGTTGCCATTTCCTTCTCCACCATGTTCTTAGTAACTGTGAAATTAATAAGTGAATTACCTTTTAAAAGTTTTGAGAATGCATCAAAATTTTCCTAAAATACACATTTGTCACTCTCTTGCATTGTGGTTCAAAAGGGCATTTTAATCGATCAAGGAGGAAGTCATTCCTGCAGCCTCTCTGCTCTCAACTGTGGTCAATAGGGAGTAACCTTACTGATCAATGCTTCATAGTTAGGACTTTAGTTTACATGAAATATTTCTTTTCTAACATGAGATTTTAAATGGGAATTTTTAAATCTTTTTAACAGCTCAAGTAACTAGTGTTAATATATTTGCTGCAGTAAACCCTATTTTCATCTACTATACATATTTTCATTCTAATCTGTGTTTTGCTGCTGCTGCTGCTGCTGCTAAGTCGTTTCAGTCGTGTCCGACTCTGTGCGACCCCATAGACGGCAGCCCACCAGGCTCCCCCGTCCCTGGGATTCTCAAGGCAAGAACACTGGAGTGGGTTGCCATTTCCTTCTCCAACACATGAAAGTGAAAAGTGAAAGTGAAGTCGCTCAGTTGTGTCTGACTCTTTGCAACCCCATGGACTGCAGCCTACCAGACTCCTCCATCCATGGGATTTTCCAGGCAAGAGTACTGGAGTGGGGTGCCATTGCCCTCTCTGAATCTGTGAATTATGTATGGTTTATTCATTAAATGGGCTTCTCCTGTGGCTCAGCTGGTAAAGAAACCACTTACCGATACAAAAGCCATAAGAAAAGTGGATTCAATCACTGGGTCAGGAAGATCCCCTGGAGAAGGAAAATGGCAACCCACTCCAGTATTCTTGCCTGGAAAATTCCATGGACAGAGGTGCTGGGGAGGCTACAGTCCATGGGGTCACAAAGAGTCAGACATAACTGAGCATGCACACATGCATGTATTCTATTAAGCATATTTGCTCTAAGGTTGAAGCAGCAATGACAGGGTATCCAAAATATTCTTAAATATTATACAATTGCAAGCCCCTCTTTCATTTCCAATATGAATTAGCATGAAGAATGTTTTGTTTTCTTGGCTGTTTGAAGTGAAGGTAGAGTTTCGAATCTCCTGGCAGCATTTATTAACACTAAGTGGTCCCTGAACTGCCATTTAGAGAAATGGGGTATGCAGGGCTGTGCAATGCTGGACTAGAGACATTTCTTTTTGCCAGTTTGTATGGAAAAAAATGAGATGGAAAATGAGGCATTTGGTCAGGGGATTAAGAATTTTGAAAACAGGGATTAAGTGGAAATTGAATTGTTTCTCCATGTGATGTGTAATATAAATCCCCTGTGCAGAAAAGAGTTAATACAGGAGACCCTGTTTCTGTGCTTTGAAAGTTCTGCTTGCAAGATTTTGCAAGGTTGACCCTTGATTGGTATCTGAAATGCTGGATTTCAGGGAAGCAGGGAGAACCATTCCCAGAATTAAGGAGAGAGGCCCATTGTGCCTGAAAGTGTGCAGACAATACGGTTTTTCCTGAAAACCTGCTTTCCTTCTGGGAGTTTGGGATTTGGGTGCCAGGCAGAGTACCTATGTGGCGAGCCTCCAATAAAAACCCTGGGCACTTAACAAGCTTAACAAGCTTCCTTGGTTAGCAACAATTAGCAATGAGTTGTCACAACTCATTGTCAGGGGAATTAAGTGCATCTTGCACCAATCCACTGGGAGAAGACCTTTCAAAATGTATGCCTGACTTTGCTCAAACTCCATTCTATATGCCTTTTCCCTTTGCTGATTGGGTTTTGTAGCCTTTTATTGTAATATATCATAGCTGTGAGTATGAGTATATACTGAATCTTGTGAGTTCTCCTAGCAAATCACCAAACCTGAGGGTGATCTTGGAGATGTTCAACACAGCATCTTATGCACCATGACTCAAACTCTTCAGTTAATCACACGTCTATCGAATTGTCACCGTGTACCCAAATGGACTTCCCAGTGGCTCAGTAGTAAAGAATCCACCTGCCAATTAATGCGGGAGGTGTGACTTTGATCCCTGGATTGGGAAGATCTCCTGGAGAAAGAAATGGCAACCCACTCCAGTATTCTTGCTTCATAAATCACCTAGACAGAGCTGCCTAGTGGGTTATAGCCCATGGGGTCACAAAAGAGCAACTTTTGCACTACTCAGCAACTAAAAACAACCACCCAAGTAGCTTTAAAACATTGGGAACATAAGAATGAGTAAGGTGTATCCCCTATTAAGAGGCCTTCGTCCAGGGGTGCGGTTCTCACCCAAGGTTGATTTTGTCTCCCAGGGGACATTTAGCAAAACTGGAGGCATTTTTGATTGTCACCACTGGGACAGTGCTATTGGCATCAAGTGGGTAGAAGCCAGTGAAGTTGCTTAACAGCCTATAGAATAAATGGAACAGCTCTCCCCACCCCAATAAAGACTTAGATGCAGGCCAAAATGTCAACATGCCAAGGCTGAGAATCCCTGACCTAGTGGGAGAAACAGACGCCTAAACAGATAATTGAAATGGAATGTGAAAGCTGTCTGTTGGCTCCTTCCCTTGCAGGAGTCTTGTCTTCTGCCCTAGTTTAGCCTTTCACTCCCACAACTGGGGCACCCACCTGCCACCTTTTCACTTACCCCCTCACAACCTCATATTTCTCGTGATGAGTTTAAATTCCTCAGACAATTTCTATAATCATTCCCTCTCCTACCCACCCTACTCCCATATATCTATCTCCCTGTGCAGGCCTCACTTGGCCAACCACAACACTATTAAATCCAAGTCTGCACACCTACCCCAGACCCACAACACAGATGGGTTTGATGGTTTCACTTCAAATTCATGACCACTAACCATCAAGTGAGCCTGAACGTTGCCAAAGCGGTCCATCTAGTCAAAGCTATGATTTTTCCAGCAGTCATGTATGGATGTGACAGTTGAACTATAAAGAAAGCTGAACGCCAAAGAATTAATTAACGCTTTTGAACTGTGATGTTGGAGAAGGCTTTTGAGAGTCCCCTTGGACTGCAAGGAGATCCCTCCAGTCAATCCTAAAGATTCATTGAAAGGACTGATGCTGAAGCTGAAACTCCAATATTTTGGCCACCTGATGCAAAGAACTGACTCAATGGAAAAGACCCTGATGCTGGGAAAGATTGAAGGCAGAAGGAGAAGGGGAGGACAGATGGTTGGGTGGCATCACTGACTCGATGGACATGAGTTTGACTAAGCTCCAGGAGTTGGTGATGGACAGGGAGGCCTGGCATGCTGCAGTCCATGGGGTTGCAAAGAGTCAGACACAACCTGGCGACTGAACTGAACTGAACTACCCTTCACTCAGTGATTTCATACCTTGTCCTCTCTCCTCACGTTTCCTGTACCTCCTACTCCTTTGTTACTTTCAAGATACTCAGGCTGTTTCCAGTGTGACACTGGAGAAAATAAAAACAGTCAGTACTTCCTCAAGCACTCACAATCACAGCTACCTATGTACAGACACCTGGCCCCAAGCCCTCTGCCTTCCTGCTGTTACGAAGGATGAATTCCATTTGTCAACCAGTCCCAACCCGCTCACCTGCTCACGGACATCACTCTACAAACTCCTTCCATTTTCTCCTGCACCATCATTTTCTCCTCTCTATTGCAGGTTTCCTGTCAACAGAAAAATATGCTAGTAGCTTCCCCATCTTAGAAACCTTCCTCTCCTAATCCCAGCTTTTCCTCTATCACTGCCCCATTTCTCGCCTCCCCTTCATAGAAAAAACTCTCAGAATAGTTGTATGTATTTGCTGCTTTGAATTTGCCTCCTTCTCAGTTCAGGTTTCTACCAGCATTACTCTTCCCAATCTGCTCTTGTCATCATGCACCACCCTGCGATGGCAAGTCACCATCTCCTAAGTCAGAGGCAGTAGGGGAACCCAGCGCTCTCCCTGAACTCCAGGGCTGTGCTGAGGTCCCAGCTTCTCTGTGAACCCGATTCCACTATTCCGATTTCTTTCACCAACATCACAGTCCCTCTAAGCTCTCTGACTCACCTCCTCATGCTAATTGCTTTGTTCTCTGAGTGGCTCTAAACTCAATTTCAACGAAAAATAATTCAGTTGGCCAACTCATAGTTTCAAGCCAAGCTTCATCATAAACAATCTACCAGGCTATGGATTGGCTGATTAGGTTCAGGTATACATTGGTCACGTATACACAAAAATAGTCCATTATTGCTTCTCTGAGTTGACAGCTGACGGAGAGGGAGTGTTCACAGGAACACTAGGCATTAAAGACAATGTATTGTAGCCAGTGTAAATTTCTGATCACTTCTCCCTAATGGCATGGATCATGCACTGCCTTAAAATATAGTAATCCTTGCACATTACATGTAGCATTCTCTAGATTTAAAGGCTTACATTCAAGGACAATGCCTAATTATCTCCATATTTTTCAAGCATTAGACTGTGTTCTCAGCTTGATAAAGCCACATTATAAAAGGAATATTTGCACTTAGGATTTTGGGCCTGGAGTATATTTTCCCAATTCTCACCGTGCTTCATTCTGTCTTTATGACTGTCTCTTCTGCTGCTAATTCTTCCTAGCTGTATGCTAGACCATAAACTCTGGGTGGGAAATACAGCGGCGTCCTTATATTTACTGCTCTATCTCGAGAACCTTGCTCCTCAGCCTAGCCCATAATAGGTGACTGGAAAATGTTAACTGAATAAGTAGTAACTGAGACTTGGTCCTAGATCAGTCCCTTTGGCTCCAATTTTATGACTTCCTGGCTAGCCCCTTGTCTCATGTGCTTAGTTGCTCAGTCGTGTCCAACTCTTTGTGACCCCACAGACTGTAGCCCACCAGGCTCCTCTGTCCATGGGGATTCTCCGGGCAAGTATACTGAAAAGGGTTGCCTTTCCCTTCTCCAGGGGATCTTCCCAACCCTGGGATTGAACCCAGGTCTCCAGCATTGCAGGTAGTTCTTTACCAGCTGAGCTACCAGGGGCGCCTCTTCTGCAATATCTTTGCCTACTCATTTTACTCCTGCCCACCCTCATTCAAAAGCCTCTCACCGAGTCTATGACAGGAATCTTGGCAAGGGACTGTACACTGAACAAAAAGGTGGATATGGAATGCATTGGTAGCAAACAAATTATCTTCCTGGAAATGTAACCTACCACCTTACTGGCCAGTGCTATTGACATGGCTCTCAACTTTTCCTTGGCACTTCATCACCGTATACAATAGGAAAAAATTAAGATCATTCAATAATAATATAAATGTTACTATCAATAAAGATAAGAGCTACATTAGAGCCAGTTTACATATCTTTCATAGGACTGGGAAATTTTAATATGCTTCTCCATTCAGGTACTTATTGTTCAGGGAGGGATTTAGGGTTTATATGATCTCAATCATTTTTTTCTTTTACCTCTTACTACCCATATTTTGGACATTTCACAGATCATTAGCATGCCTAATAGAGGAGGAAAAATATAAATAGAAAAGGAACTAAAATTAAAATGTATTGACTGGGTTGTACACCCATAACTCTGATATTAAAAAAGAGAGAGAGATGGGTAGGTAAAAACTGGCAGAAGGGGTAGGAGACTAAAATCAGCAATTAAAAATGAAGTGTGAGAACTGACAATGGAATTCCTTTATGAAGAATAGCCTTATTTTCCATTAGAATACACCCTGGGAAACCAGCTATAGTATTCTCTATATGGTAGGTCAATTTTTCTGGCAAAGGAGAATCATATAATCTCAGTGTGAGACATTTGACACGTGATAGAGAATCTGGACTGGGGGGAAATGTGATGGAAATGAGCTAGAAGAGTGAATTACACACATGTTTGAGTTGAATCTGCTCCTGGCAAGCTGTAAATTACGAGACAGTCATTTATAAGAGAGTCCATAATTGCTAGAGGAATTTCTGTGTTAATCATCAGGAGACAGATTCAATAAAATAAAAAATCAGCACCAGCTTATGTCGGGTTCTCTCTCCTTTCCCTAGTCAGTTATTGGCTGTTCTCTGTTGGTGACTGAGGAATGACGGCACCTTAATTAACTATTTTTCCTTGAAGAAAATCACATTGCTTTGATTTAAGCACACCCAGACAAGCTATCTAGGAAGTCAGTGGCTACAGATCTACAAGTCTGTAGATTTCAGAGGATCCCAAAGCCAGTTCCTGTGGTTCAAATAAAATGGCAATATAAGACAGAATTGTAGCCCTTATCTGAGAAGATTAAATTCTGTCTTAATGCGAAACACCTTTTTTTGACTCCACAATCACTATATTAGACTAGGCCCTCATGTCAAAAATTCAATAAAATTAATTGTATATATATGAAGCATAAACTTGCCTGAATCATACCTATATGAAGAATGATAAATATCATTCAAGTAGAAAGAATAGTCATAAATTTTAATACAAATCAGCTGTTAGGCATGTTAATTTTCTCTTCTTCCTAGTTCAGTGAACTATTTATATATTCTTATTTTTTGTGAATTAAAATAAAATTTTATTTATAAAATAAACTGGCTTTCTTGGGGTAAGAGGAGTAAGTTTTTGAATAGTCCCTCAAATGGCAGAATAGGCCACTGTGAGTCATAATTACTTGAGATAATTTTTTAAATAATTATACACCAAAAGTAAAGAAGCCAAAGATTGACATTTTTTTCTTTTTTCTTGTTTGTTAGCCATTATGACTGAATTACCTGGATTGCTTCTATGCGACCCCATAGATGGCAGCTCACCAGGCTCCCCCGTCCCTGGGATTCTCCAGGCAAGAACACTGGAATGGGTTGCCATTTCCTTCTCCAATGCATGAAAATGAAAGGTGAAAGTGAAGTCGCTCAGTCATGTCCGACTTAGCGGCCCCATGGACTGCAGCCCACCAGGCTCCTCCGTCCATGGGATTTGCCAGACAAGAGTACTGGAGTGGGGTGCCATTGCCTTTGTTAGCTATCAGCTTTTCAATCATTTTATTGGTCTTCCTTTCTTATGATAAAACCATCTATTTCCTTGAGTTCTAATTTTGAATTTCTGTATTTCTCTCCAACTTAGTTTAATTCTGTTTTTACCCATTCATATGAGTAAGGTCATCATAATAAGCACTGTGAGGAAATAACCAAGTTGATTTAAACAAACAGCTTTCCTCTACTGAAAGAGTTTTACATCCTAATAGGAATAAATCATGGCTACTTAACTAGAAAACAAGATAGAAATACTCAGAGAGGAGTAGTATAAAGGGCTAAGAGAATTTAGAAAACAGAAGTAATGGATCCAGGGTAGAGAAATTAAGGTAGGCATCGCAGAGAAAATTCTGTGATGGGCCTTTATCTGTATCTGTGTTGGGCCTTTAAGGGCAAATATTGTTTATATATCCTGGGACACAAAATCGGGATGACATAACTCTATGAAATGACTAAATTTAGTAACTGAGAGAAATTTGTATTTCTCCTCTCTCTCATCTGGGGAAGCAAGGTGTGGTTCATTCAATGGTGAGCTTGATACCCAGCAATCCCCTTATGGCAATGGCACAGGCAGGAACGGACTCCTAGGAACTGTTTCTCACCACATGAGTGACACAAAATACACATCTCCATCTTGACTCGGATGGGAGCACACTGATGGGCCCCTAAATAAATGGGTTGCACAGCAGGACCGCTGATCTAAAAAGAGACTACACCTTGCATTTCATTCATGGTAGGGATTGGAAAATGAGAATTTAGTCTTTTCTTTCCTTTTTTCAATCATAGAATTCTCTTTTAATTTTTAAAATTTGCCTTCTGAGTGACATGTAATAGTTGCTAAAGACTGTTGGGAAAATAAGGAAGAAATGATGGCCACAAAAGGTAGGAGAGGTATTTTTTAAAATTTTAAAGTGGTTAGTAGTGTCTAGCAACTTGATTACCTATAGCTTGGGCTCACCTGGTGGCTCAGACAGTAAAGAATCTGCCTGCAATTGGCAAGACTCAGGTTCAATCCCTGGGTGAGAAGATCCCCTGGAGAAAGGAATGGCAACCCGCTCCAGCATTCTTACTGGGAAATCCCATGGACAGAGGAGCCTGGTGGGCTATAGTCCATGGGGTCACAAAGAGTCTGACAATTTCTTTCACTTTGAGTTCCCACTATTCACCAGTACGATGGCAGTGATGTAGATGAGAATACTTCTGTCATTCTTTCCAATGATGATCTGAAACCCAGAAGCCCTAAAGAAAAAAATTGACACAAAACACTTTAATATAAAGAGACACTACAAACGTAAAAGACAGTACAAACTAGAAAATATTTTCAATATGTAAGATAAAGGATGAATACCACTTTATATAGAAAGTTCTGACAAATCAATTTCTTTTAAAATAACTACCCACCATTAAGTATATGAAACTATTCCCAACCTCACTGATAATCAATTCAATTTAAACAAGAAATAAATTTTACTTATAAGATAGGCCAAGATTTAAAAGAAAACTAATATCCAGTCTTGGTGAAATTAGCAAAATCAAACACTTTCGTGGAAATATAAATTGCTACAACATTTTAACAAGCTATTTAGCATATTCCTCAAAATTAACATGCACAATCGCTTTGACTCAGGAATTCTATGAATTTATCCTACAGAAATACAGGAACATAAGAAGCATACAAGCATGATCACTTTAACAGTGGTTGTCACAGCAAAAAAAAGAAAAGAAACAACCTAGAAATTTGTCCATAGGCACTGACTAGATAAATCATCACAAATTTTTACAACAAGCATGTATCCATTTTGTAATCTCAAGAAAAAATTTTAAAGTATGGTTGGATGGTAAAAAAAAATTGCTTAAAATGTTCACTTTAAAAATTAACTTTTTAAATCATAAATCACAAAAATATGTCAAGTAAAAGGTGAAAGCATCACTCAGCCCCAACCCCACTCCCATTCCCCAAAGTTGGCACTATTAACAATCAGTATGCATCCTTTGAGGAATGTGTCTGTTTATATTTTAAAGCCATGACCAGCTCTTCTTTTATTAAACCAAGATGCAGTTAAATATTAGTTTTTAAATCTCATAATAATATACAAAGTAAACAGCACCAAAATGTTACTTCCCAAGTCTACAGTTTCCCAAAAAACTGAAATCCCCAGAGCCATTGTGCAGGTCTGCCTTCTGCAGAGGAGTTTAATTTCCACACTTCCCTTGCAACATATTAAATGTCACAGACAACAGAGGCAATGAAGCTTCTCTGAGCCTTAACCATTTTCTCCCAAACTTCCTGATTCTCACCTCACGTATCATAAATGATTTGTTTCCTATTTTAGACCAATGTTTCGTAATTTCCATCACCTTTTCTTCCCCAGCTCTTTTTCTTTCTCCACAGCCTTCCCGTTTCTCTCTAAAATCCAAACGGTTCTTTGGCCCATTTTTTGATTGGGTCATTTATTTTTCTGGAATTGAGCTGCATAAGTTCTTGTATATTTTTGAGATTAGTTGTTTGTCAGTTGCTTCATTTGCTATTATTTTCTCCCATTCAGAAGGCTGTCTTTTCACCTTGCTTATAGTTTCCTTTGTTGTGCAGAAGCTTTTAATTTTAATTAGATCCCATTTGTTTATTTTTGCTTTTATTTCCAGTATTCTGGGATGTGTATCATAGAGGATTCTGCTGTGATTTATGTCGGAGAGTGTTTTGCCTATGTTCTCCTCTAGGAGTTTTATAGTTTCTGGTCTTACATTTAGATCTTTAATCCATTTTGAGTTTATTTTTGTGTGCGGTGTTAGAAAGTGATCTAGTTTCATTCTTTTACAAGTGGTTGACCAGTTTTCCCAGCACCACTTGTTAAAGAGATTGTCTTTAATCCATTGTATATTCTTGCCTCCTTTGTCAAAGATAAGGTGTCCATAAGTGTGTGGGTTTCTCCAAAGAAGACATACGGATGGCTAACAAACACATGAAAAGATGCTCAGCATCACTCATTATCAGAGAAATGCAAATCAAAACCACAATGAGGTACCATTTCACACCAGTCAGAATGGCTGCGATCTAAAAGTCCACAAGCAATAAATGCTGGAGAGGGTGTGGAGAAAGGGGAACCCTCCTACACTGTTGGTGGGAATGCAAACTAGTACAGCCACTATAGAGAACAGTGTGGAGATTCCTTAAAAATTGCAAATAGAACTGCCTTATGACCCAGCAATCCCACACCAAGGAAACCAGAATAGAAAGAGACACGTGTACCCCAATGTTCATCGCAGCACTGTTTATAATAGCCAGGACATGGAAGCAACCTAGATGTCCATCAGCAGATGAATGGATAAGAAAGCTGTGGTACATATACACAATGGAGTATTATTCAGCCATTAAAAAGAATGCATTTGAATCAGTTCTAATGAGGTGGATGAAACTGGAGCCCATTATACAGAGTGAAGTAAGCCAGAAAGAAAAACACCAATACACTATACTAACACACATATATATGGAATTTAGAAAGATGGTAATGATAACCCTGTATGCGAGACAGCAAAAGAGACACAGATGTATAGAACGGACTTTTGGACTCTGTGGGAGAGGGAGAGGGTGGGATGATGTGGGAGAATGGCATTGAAACATGTATACTATCATGTAAGAAACGAATCGCCAGTCTAGGTTCGATACAGGATACAGGATGCTTGGGGCTGGTGCACTGGGATGACCCAGAGAGATGATATGGGGAGGGTGGTGAGAGGGGGGTTCAGGGTTGGGAACTCATGTACACCTGTGGTGGATTCATATCAATGTATGGCAAAACCAATACAGTATTATAAAGTAAAAAATAAAATTTTAAATAAATAAATAAATAAACCAGAAAAAAAAAATCCAAACGGTTATTTAAGTTGTTTAAATTCAACAAACATTTAAGCAATGGTAGAACAATCGCTCTAAAGTGTTTAGATGCCTGGCTGACCCACAATTTCCATTTAAGCCAGAAAGTCGCTGGAATTAGTTCAATTGATTATTTTTTTCTGAGTTGATCTGTCTTCATTCCCTGCCTTGGGGGACTCTTCTTCCACCTTCCTCCTCCTTTCCGTTCACTGCTCCCTCCTCCCCTGTCACTCCCTTCCTCTCCTTTTTTTGTTCCTTTCCACCACTCCTGCCCCTCCTATCTACACCCACTCTACCTTCTCTTTCCTTAATGTTTCACCTACAATATGTGTTAAAACAAAACTTAAGGGTTGCTCCTGGAAGTAAAACATGATGTAAACCATGGTTTCTCCTATAGGCTCTAGCAAGAGAAGATCATGAGCACAACTGTTCCTCATCATCCGGCGACAGCCTAGCCCAGAACAAGGGGAACATAGTAACTAGAGGGGGAAAATAATCTTTCATTTGCAGAACTTAAGCTTGTGTGTCTTGCCTTCTGCATACAGGAACCTCTTCACTTTGATCATTATCTTCTATTAAACTTTTTGAGACATCCTGTTGCTTTCAGTTATACCATCACCGTCTCATTATTTATAACTCCTTGTCCCTATGCACATGTAACCTCTCTAGTTATTGGCATCTAATTGTTACCCTCAACTCACTTCTGCTTTCACCCATGCCTTTGGGAATGCAATAGCAAAATTCACAATCAAGATGCTGACCCTTCAATTTGTTGAAAGACACTGCAAAGTTCTAACATTCCTCCTAATGAGGTAATGTTTTTTTAAATTGCTTTGCAATAACACATGAAGAGCTGAGACAGGATGGGAAGATTGTGACAGACTTATCTAGGACTGTGAAACATTAAAGAGATTTACATGCTGGTTCTTAATAATCAAAAGTCCAAAAAGGCAAGTCTACTATTCAGACACTATACTTGCAGCTTTGTGAAAGGAACGTAGGAGATGTTGTGAAGAGAGATGTTATTTCAGCTTCCCTGGTGGCTCAGATGGTAAAGCATCTGCCTGCAATGCAGGGGACCTGGGTTTGATCCCTGGGTTGGGAAGATTCCCCTGGAGAAGGAAATGGCAACCCACTCCAGCATTCTTGCCTGGAAAATCCCATGGTCGGAGGAGCCTGATAGGTTACAGTCTATGGGGTCACAAAGAGTCGGACACGACTAAGTGACTTCACTTTCACTTTCTTTAAAATATGAAATTTACTAAGAGAACCACTGGGTTTCCCGGGTAGTGCTAGTGGCAAAGAACCCTCCTGCCAAGTCAGGAAGTGTAAGAGATGGACGTGGGTTCGATCTCTGGGTCGGGAAGATCCCCTGGAGAAGTGCATGGCAACCCACTCCAGTATTCTTGCCTGGAGAATCCTAGGGACAGAGGAGCCAGGTGAGCTATAGTCCACAGAGTCGGGACATGACTGAAGCGACTTAGCATGTGCACAAAAGAAACACCACTGTCTTAACTGATCATTTTCACCTCTTGAATCATTCTCATTCACCCTCTTCATTTTAGGAAAATCTGTCTAATATTATTGTAATCTCTTCTCTAGGGCTTCCCAGGTGGCACTACTGCTAAAGAATCTGCCTGCCAGTGCAAGGGATGCAAGAGACTCAGGTTCCATCCTTGGGTGGAGAAGATGCCCTGGAGCAAGAAATGGCAACCCACTCCAGTATTCTTGCCTGAGAAATCCCATGGACAGAGGAGCCAGCTGGGCTACAGTCCATGGGGCCACGAAGATTCAGACACGACTGAACGACTAAGCGCACACTGTCTCTTCTCTGAAGTCTAAATCCTTTAACGTGGCATCAGTCTACACATGTACTCTTCCCTCCCTCCTGCCGTTTTCCCACCTGGTATCTATGCCATTACCGTAGTGACTTCTCAGTACTCCCTGCTATAATTCTCTATTAGAGCCCAGCCACCCGCTTGGTCCAGAATCCCTTCCCCACTCTCCAGCATGACTGCTTTCCTCTGCCAGCATTCTCTCCTCCGCTCCAGAGTCTCCACTCCGTGAAAATGCCTGACCCCTGGGCAAACACAGGCACTCCTTTCTCTATTCCCTTGGTCTTCACACATACCTCCATGAGAGTTTCTGTGTATATCGTTATACATTTACACTTACTATTTTGAAATTTTGATTTAGTATGTCCAGCTCCTCATCATATTGTAATTTTCTGCCATTGAAAAACCATATCCTTTTTCTCCATGACCTCAGCATCTAGAGTACACACCTGGCATTTAGAAGGTGTCTATATCAATGACATTCCTTGCTTGTAGGTCATTAAAACCAACTACAGCTAAGTTAGAAAATAAATATAGTAATAAAAATATTGGATGAATTAGAGAATCAAGCAGAGGGCTAGATGGAGAAATAGGCTCAGAAAACGGACAGGAACCAAAGGATTCAGGGCAGCAGAACCAAGACTAATGTCACGCCACGAGGATAATTACCTTGTTGCCACTGGTAGGTGCCTCTGTCCTCACTGGGCATCACTGTTGTGAACCTGTGATGCTGCCACCACTGGACCCTCAATACTTTTAAATGGCTTATTTAAAATCAATGTATTTACTTATTTTCACTGCCTCTGCATTCAAATTCTGAGTACAAGCATCTGGATGGCTGAGCCTGGTTCAGCAACCTGCATCTCAGCTTGTCGCTGGTAGTAATCAGTTCAGTTCAGTCACTCAGTCATATTCGACTCTGCAACCCGATGGACTACAGCATGCGAGGCTTTATAGGCAGGGTGAAGAGAAGCAAACTATACATTCTCCCAATCTACCCAATGGGCAATTCCCTCAAGCAAGAAGAAAAATTATACAGAGTAGCCAAAAAAAATTAGAAATGCTCCCAAGAGTTACATGTTATCATGCTGTAACTATGAACTACAGCAATGAGCAGAATACATTGTAGGTGTATTTAATGATTTTGAATCCAACTTCAAGGATAATGGGATGAGGTTTATTCCTTTTGCTTGTTACAGACCCATGTAAGAGGAAAATAAAATTTCATATTTTTTGAGCTTTTTAAAAAAGCCTGAACTGTCAAAAGACTTTCTAAGAAGTGAGACAGCAAGTAGACATCTAACCAATGTGATAGATTATTAGCCCAACTCTACTATTGACTATATCAAAGAAATCACATACTTATGAAGCAATAATTAATTAGAATTTTAAAAATAGACAATCCTACAATGATAGCTGGAGATTGTAATATAACTCTTTCAGCAATTGATAGCTTAAGCAAAATTAATAAATAGTAAGGATATAGAAGAATTATACAACACAATTAATGAATATTTGCATTTATAAAATGCTACATTCAATACCTGAAAAAATATATATAGTATTTAACTACACAAGAGACAGTTACTGAAATAGATTCTATTCTGGTAAATAAAGCAAGTGAAAATTTTCAATGCCCTGAAATCCAGAATATGCTCTCTTATCACTGTGAAACTTTACTAATAAATAATAACAAAAAGGGAACTAAAAAATTTGTAACTATTTGGAAATTAAGCATCACATTTTAAAGAACTTATAATTTGAAGAAGAAATCATAGGAAAGTCAGGAAATAATTGAATTGGATAAAAATAAAATGTAATAAAACTTATGGAATGCAACTACTATAGTACCTAAACAAGAAATTTCTAAAATTTAAATCAGAAGAGGGTTTAAAAGAGGGCTTTCACCTCAAGAAACAAGAAAAATATCAAATCCAAACAAAGTAGAAAGAACATAATTTTTTTAAGTAGAAATGAAAAAGAGGATAGGAAGAATTCAGAAAATCAACACAGATGTAGCAGGTATTTGAAAAAAAACAATTACATTAACAAGTCCATTCTCTACGTCTGCATCTCCAGTCCATCCCTGTAAATAGGTTTATCAGTACCATTTTTCTAGATTCCATATATATACATTCATATATGATATTTGTTTTTCTCTTTCTGACATACTTCACTCTGTAGGAAAAGGAGAGAGTGGGACGAATGGGGAAAGTAGCATTGACATATATACACTGTCATAAGTAAAATAGCTGGTGAGAAGAGAGCTTGCTACACAGAGCAAGGAGCCCAATCTGGTGCTTTGCGATGGTCTATGGTGTGGGATGGAGTAGGGAAAGGAAGCTCAGGAGGGAAAGCATATACATATCATCATGGCTGCTTCAAGCTGTTGTACATCAGAAACCAACACAACATTGTAGAGCAGTTTTCCTCCAATAAAAAAAATTTAAGTAAATAAATTAAATAATAAGTTAATAAAGGGTATGGGTAGCTGGTGACACTATTGACATCAATCAGCCAAGTTATTTGATCTGCTTTGGTTTTTAGCGTCTTTTCCGTGCTAGCAGCTCTCTGGCAGGAGTTAATAAGTAATATGAAGATCTTTAACCTTTGTGCCTATTTGTATATATCCATCCATATGCTTGCACCCCATATCTTTTGGTCTCTGACCATCCATTCTTCTTACAGGCTGACTGCCCATAGGTCCATATACTCTTTTATCTGACATAGATGACCAGATGTATCACACAGAGTTCTGTCTAAATGGAGATTTTCTCTCACCACTGTCATTCATAGCCACTGAATGTGGCTGTAGTGAACTTGTTGTCCATTTTTGACAGGCACCAACATACCAAACTGGCCCATTCATAAACCAAGCTTGGACTTTGTTTTCCTCAATTATCTTACTGTAACTAGTTCAGTTCAGTTCAGCCACTCAGTCGCGTCCAACTCTTTGTGACTCCATGAATCGCAGCACGCCAGGCCTCCCTGTCCATCACCATCTCCCGGAGTTCACTCAGACTCACGTCCATCGAGTCAGTGATGCCATCCAGCAATCTCATCCTCTGTTGTCCCCTTCTTCTCCTGCCCCCAATCCCTCACAGCATCAGAGTCTTTTCCAATGAGTCAATTCTTCGCATAACGTGGCCAAAGTACTGGAGTTTCACCTTTAGCGTCATTCCTTCCAAAGAAATCCCAGGACTGATCTCCTTCAAAATGGATTGGTTGGATCTCCTTGCAATCCAAGGGATTCTCAAGAGTCTTCTCCAACACCACATTTCAAAAGCATCAATTCTTTGGCGCTCAGCTTTCTTCACAATCCAACTCTCACATCCATACATGACCACTGGAAAAACCATAAACTTGACTAGATGGACCTTTGTTGGCAAAGTAATGTCTCTGCTTTTGAATATGCTATCTAGATTGGTCATAATTTTTCTTCCAAGGAGTAATCATCTTTTAATTTCATGGCTGCAATCACCATCTGCTGTGATTTTGGAGCCCCAAAAAATAAAGTCTGACACTATTTCCACTGTTTCCCCATCTATTTCCCATGAAGTGATGGGACCGGATGCCATGATCTTCGTTTTCTGAATGTTGAGCTTTAAGCCAACTTTTTCACTCTCCTCTTTCACTTTCATCAAGAGGCTTTTTAGTTCCTCTTCACTTTCTGTCATAAGGGTGGTGTCATCTGCATATCTGAGGTTATTGATATTTCTCCAGGCAATCTTGATTCCAGCTTGTGCTTCTGCCGGTCCAGCATTTCTCATGATGTACTCTGCATATAAGTTAAATAAGCAGGGTGACAATATACAGCCTTGACATACTCCTTTTCCTATTTGGAGCCAGTCTATTGTTCCATGTCCAGTTCTAACTGTTGCTTCCTGACCTGCATATAGGTTTCTCAAGAGGCAGGTCAGGTGGTCTGGTATTCCCATCTCTCTCAGAATTTTCCACAGTTTACTGTGATCCACACAGTCAAAGGTGCTGGCATAGTCAATAAAGCAGAAATAGATGTTTTTCTGAAACTCTCTTGATTTTTCCATGATCCAGCGGATGTTGGCAATTTCATCTCTCTTTCCTCTGCCTTTTCTAAAACCAGCTTGAACATCTGGAATTTCACGGTTCACGTATTGCTGAAGCCTGGCTTGGAGAACTTTGAGCATTACTTTACTAGCGTGTGAGATGAGTGCAATTGTGCAGTAGTTTGAGCATTCTTTGGCATTGCCTTTCTTTGGGATTGGAATGAAAACTGACCTTTTCCACTCCTGTGGCCACTGCTGAGTTTTCCAAATTGGCTGACATTTTGAGTGCAACACTTTCACAGCATCATCTTTCAGGATTTGAAACAGCTCAACTGGAATTCCATCACCTCCACTAGCTTTGTTTGTAGCGATGCTTTCCAAAGCCCACTTGACTTCACGTTCCAGGATGTCTGGCTCTAGGTGAATGATCACACCATTGTGATTATCTGGGTTGTGAAGATCTTTTTTGTACGGTTCTTCTGTGTATTCTTGCCACCTCTTCTTAATATCTTCTGCTTCTGTTAGATCCATACCATTTCTTTCTTTTATCAAGCCCATCTTTGCATGAAATGTTCCCTTGGCATCTCTAATTTTCTTGAAGAGATCTCTAGTCTTTCCCATTCTGTTGTTCTCCTCTATTTCTTTGCATTGATCTCTGAGGAAGGCTTTCTTATCTCTCCTTGCTATTCTTTGGAACTCTGCATTCAGATGCTTATATCTTTCCTTTTCTCCTTTGCTTTTCACCTCTCTTCTTTTCACAGCTATTTGTAAGGGCTCCTCAGACAGCCATTTTGCTTTTTTGCATTTCTTTTCCATGGGGATGGTCTTGATCCCTGTCTCCTGTACAATGTCACAAACCTCATTCCATAGTTCATCAGGCACTCTATCTGTCAGATCTAGTCCCTTAAATCTATTTCTCACTTCCACTGTATAATCATAAGGGATTTGATTTAGGTCATACCTGAATGGTCTAGTGGTTTTCCCTACTTTCTTCAACTGTAGTAAGTAATTGTATTGTAACTAAGTGATAACTAAAATTGTGAGGTAAGTGATTGCTGGTGTAGCAATGGCAGATGAAATGGGAGTCACCAGCTTGCTTTTGCTCTCTGCTCATCCTCAATTCCAGATGTACTATTTCCATTTTACAATGGATTTTGTTGGGCCCACCCAACTGTCCATCTCAGTGAGTCAGACAGATCCTAGCTCATGCTGGCAGGTCCAGACATGCAGTTATGCATTCTGCTTATAGCATTGCCAGCAGCATGCCAGGAGTTCTTTTCAAAAGGCATATGATTCTCTGGATGATTTTTATGTTCTTCAGCTTTACTACAATGTGCCTAAGTGATTCTTTTTAGTTGCCTTGCTTGGAGTTTATCAGATTTGCTGAATGATATTAGTATCTTTCATTGTTTCTGGAAAGTTCTCAAGCCATAATGTTGCCAGGTATTTCCTGTTTCATTCTCTCCTTTAAACAGAAATTCTAACTAAATATATATATATGTATTGTATTTATATAAATATATATATATACACATACACACACACATATATGTATCTGACTGTTTCTGTCTATTCTTGCTATATTTTGACCTGTATTTGATATTTCTCATTTCTCTGTCTCTCTGAGCTACTAAGATTTTCTTCAGTAATTTTTTTCTGACTTAATAGTTCGTTTCTTAGATGTGTATAATCTATTATTCAACCAATTCACTGAGGTTTTAGTAATTGTACTTTTTGTTGATACAAGTTCTGTTTTATGCTTTTTTAATTTTTATTTATTTAAATATGCTGCTGCTGCTAAGTCGCTACACTCATGTCCGACTCTGTGCAACCCCACAGACGGCAGCCCACCAGGCTCCCCCATCCCTGGGATTCTCTAGGCAAGAACACTGGAGTGGGTTGCCATTTCCTTCTCCAATGCATGAAAGTGAAAATTGAAGATAAAGTCGTTCAGTCATGTCCGACTCTTCGCGACCCCATGGACTGCAGCCTAATAGGCTCCTCCACCCATGGGATTTTCCAGGCAAGAGTACTGGAGTGGGTTGCCATTGCCTTCTCCGTATTGAAATATATTTTCATATTTTTATACTGTATGTCTTATAACTCCAAAATATGAAGCTTAAGCTTCTGTTTCTTCTTCCTTTCTCACACAGAATAGCTTATTTCCTTGTATTTAGCAATATTTTTTATTATATACTGCTCATATGCCCTGAAATTTTATCTGTGGAAATGTGTTAATGCCTGGTATCAAAGTAGGTTATTCCAGAAGAATTTGTCTGTTCCATTCAAGTGTCTGGAACTTTTTAAACTGAATTCACAATTCAGATTTTTGGCTTAGTGGGTAGCATGAATTAGGTTACAAAGCTGAATTGTGGTTACAAATATCAAAGGATAATTTTTAAAATTTTTCTACTAAATACGAAGTTTTGAGACTGGCAATTTTTCTTATAGTTCCTCTTATTTATAGTCAGTGCATACTTTGGGCATAGAGTCTTTTGGGACTCCAGCTTTACGTATAAGGTAATTTTAATTAGACTTTCACTTTAAGTGGCTTCCAGAATGTTTTTCCTTTCCTTGAATTTTACAGACTCACAAAAACCAATACTTAACTACTCAGTATGGTTCATTTACATAGCTAGGTACCCAGGTATACCCCAATCTCTTGCCTTCATAATCCTTCTTTATTTTCTAATGAATTCAATTAAAGGCTGTTTTTCTATATTTTACCCAGTGTTTTAGGCTCAAGATAGTCAGTCTAGAGAACTAATCTGTCTTTTCTCCAGAAACCTTTTTCCACTCAATTCATCAATATGGCAGTGACATAAGTGCTCAAAATCTCAGTTTGTTATCAATTATTTAGCTACAAGTAACAGCAAAACAGATTAAATAGTTGCTAAAATAATTGCCTTTAAAAAAAAAACAAGGAGTCTGGAGGTAAGCAATACATTTCCTGCTTCTTTTGCTGATTCCTCTTTTTTTCTTACTATTCTTACACTTTTTTCTCTGTCTCCTGAGAGTTCATATTTAGACCTTTTGTTCCCCTCCTCAAACCTTTTTCTTCTGAGCAGATCGTCCTGATTTACATGACTCCTTAAAGTAATGAGAACTGCTCTGCTAATTCTTGTACCTGTACTTATTGCCTTGTTGCCATTTCAGGCTCAAAGTTTCTAAAACTAAACTCATTGTCTTAAGTCCAAATATACTATTTATTCCAATTTTCCTCTTTCTTCCAGTGGTGCCATCCTTTTACAGTGTTAGAGCATTAAATATTTAAGACATCTCTGACTGTCCCTGTCATGTTGATTTGATCCTTGAAATGTCTCTAATATCTATTGCTTCAATTTTCCTCCTCTTTCAAAGTTCAGATATATTTACCTCAGTTAACTAAATAACCTCTAACAATTCACCCTGTTTCAAATGCTTCTTTTCTCCAATCTCTTTAAAACAGATTAATCTCTTGTAAATTTAGCTTAAATGAAGTTATGATTCTGAGCCAGAAAACTTCAATGACTCTCCCGTCCCCATCACATAAAGTCCAGATTCATGAGACCACCTTTCCGAGCCAGCTCTAATCTGATACCACTGATGTATCTGAGCTAATTGTCTGTTTCCCCAAAATGAGCATGTGTTATAGTGGGACAACTTCATTTTCCCCTCTGAGCTTTTACTGTGCCATACACTGCCCTCCCTCTCTCAGTTTACCAATTTTGCTCCTGTTTCTCCCATAGGGGACCTCTGGAAATCACCTTGAATGAACAAGAGACTCTTTTTTCTGATATTCAATAGCCAATAAAACATTTGTTCTGCTTCCAATAGATTGGACTCCCTGATGAATCTGAAAAAAAAAGGAAAAACAGGTAACTTGCATTATGGATTATTTGTTAGCAACCATTCTTCCCCAATCTTGCCTGCAGTTTGTGAGCGTTTTGTTGTTGCTGCCACTGTGACTGTCTCCCCTCCCCACCCTTTTTTAAGTTTCATGGTTTGTGAAATTCAAAGATGAAAAAAACTTGCTTGAAGCCGCTTAGTTGACTGGGGATTTGTACATCCTTACATGGTTCTAGTTTGTTTTTGAATAAGCAATTCCATCTGGATATTGGCTTTGGGGGGACTTTATGCAGGTGGCAGGCCACATAACATAGTGGAGATTTCCTTTTAATTATGTTCATGTTGAATGCCTCCCACAAAGTAGGTAATCTGGACTGATTTCTTTTTGTCATTCTAAATGAGTGTTCATGCTAACATTTTTTTTCTTTCTTTTGAAGATTGTTTATTAGAAAAATAGTTATAGTTTTTAAGACTCCAATCCATTTGATCTTAATGTATTTTCTTTTCCCATAGAGCAGAGATATTTCAAAACTATTTTACTTTAATGGTTTTTTATCTAGACTAATCCTTTATAAAAGTGCAAAGTGTCTGCATGCTAAAACAAATGTGCATTTGAATGCACAATTGATTAACCAATTTTCAAATAATTAACTTTTTAGATTTTGCATGTGCATTTGTTGCTCATTTGACCATATAATAATTAATTAGCCTTAATTATAATGGATTGCACCTTCAAATCCTGCATGCATATTCTAATAGAATAACAGTGTTTTTTTTTAATCACTTTTCACTTTTTATGTTTTAGTCAAACAGACAAGCACTCACAAGCAAAGGAAGAGAATTTTAAAGGTGGGGGACATTTCACATCTGCAGAAGTTGACATTTTGATTAATGAAGTGTTACAGTTGTTTTTAATGTATTTATTTGGTGGTGCATTCAGCAAAATTAATCCTGATAGATGAAATGTGTTTAAAGCACTGCTTACAAAATGAATGGTGTCTCTAAGCTAATAGAGCTATAAATGAACAGGAACAAAATGAAGAAGACTTTAAAAATGAGTCAAGTGAAAATAAATGCCAGATTATAAAACAATTTACTCTGTGTATCTAGAGAGCCAAAGGGAACTCAAGTGCAAAGAATTTGAATTATTGACTAAATGAGCAACTGAAATATTTAAATATTAGCCTAATGCTATTCAGTCATAAAGTAGGAAGGCTCTGAGACCTGGGCTTCCTACCTTCAGTCATGGTATATGCTACTGAAAGGCAAAAACCAAAATTATGGCATGGGAGTATATCAAGAGTCAAGCAGGTAAGTGCAACCATGCCACCCATCGGTGGTTACAAAGGACCATGTTTTGTCTTGAGAATCATGGGAAACAAGAGCCAGAAAAAAGCAGTTGGCTCAGGTACCTAAAAGGCAATGGATGAGTGCTGCAAACCAAAACCAGCTTCTCCATAGAAACTTGTGCCCATCTCACTTTTTGGTTTTTAAAAGCAAAATAGGTGTATTTAATGTGATCGTCACAGAATACTTCTCTATAAAAACTCCTCATAAAAGACAGTTTCTATTTTATGAATAACAACTTAAGTCTTTATAGACAATTCTTCCAAGATCTTTCAAAATATATAAATAGTCAAGTTTTCAATCTTGAAAGAAAATGAAGTTGCTCAGTCGTGCCCGACTCTTTGTGACCCCATGGACAGTAGCCTGCACCAAGATCCTCCATCCATGGGATTTTCCAGGCAAGAGTACTGGAGTGGGTTGCCATTTCCTTCTCCAGGGATTCTTCCTGACCCAGGGATCGAACCCAGGTCTCCCGCATTGTAGACAGACGCTTTACCGTCTGAGCCACTAGAACCCATTTCACTCTTGGGAAAGGTCAAATAAATGTAAATATTCTTTGCATAGAATATTATAGGGCTTCAGAGAGAACTATATGAGTGTAAACTCTGGCTTTATCACTCATTAAGTACTTGACACTGGGGACTTCCTTGGTGGTCCAGGGGCCAACACTCCACACTCCCAGTACAGGCAGCCCAGATTAGATCCCTGGTCAGGAATCTAGATCCCATAAGCCATAATGAAGCATTTGCATGACACAACTCAAGATCCCACATGCTGCAATGAAGATCAAAGATCCCCATGTGCCGCAACTAAGACCTGAAGTAGTCGAACAAATAAATATTAAAAAAAACTTGACCCTGGGCAAGTTAAAAGATCTCTATCTTGGTTTCATCAAATGTAAATGAGGGTAGATAATAGTTATTATTTATCTTTAATCTCACTGATGTACCCTACATGCTTAAAAAGTATTATACACTTAGTAGGTGCTTGACAAATAGTTGTTTAATGAATGAATGGATATATAAAGCAATTTTTACACTTCTTGGTGCTGAAGTTTCAATAAATCAATGATAAACAAAATTTAATTTGTATCATCTCCTACAGGAGTGATCCTCTGAGATCTCCCCTGTTTTGTCTCTCCACTGAAATGCACTTAACTCATTACATTAGAACATTATCGCTAAAAAAAAAAAAAAAAGCTCTGTGATAAAAGAAGTTAAGGAAACATAACATATTTTTGCCCTTCTTGGGATTCATAATATAATTAGTTTGCTAAAATATCCAATGAGCCCTGCTGTAGATAAACCTGTTTATCTTTGTTTGTCCAACAATTTCAAAATGAATTTATTCACAGATGTCTTTTCTTCACATCATGATACTCCTTCATTTATTCAAATATTTATAGAGTATCTAGTATACACCAAACACTGTTTTCATGTCTAAAAAGTCATGAACAAGTCCCTGTCCTCTAAGAGTTTATACTATTCGTGATGGAAGCAGATAGTAAAAACTAAAATAATACATGATTTCAGGTAGTAATAAGCACCATGAAGAAAAGCTAGACAGAGTTTGGAGATAAATAATGACAGCTGAGCTTGGAGTATAGGTGGTACAGGAATGCACAGAATATACTTTGAGAAATTCTACCTACGATTTATACCTATGTGCTAATCAAGGTGAAAAAGACCCACAAAAGTAGGAGGCTTGAGAAAATTCTTAACACTCTCTTTTCACTTGAATGGATGTGTGCTCTCTGTGAAGACCACATTCCTTGACTTTGCAGACCAGCCCTATTGATGGGAATTACTGACCAAGTATAAAAGGAAAGCTGTTTCATGGGAGGCATCCAAAAGATTCTTTGTTACAGCTCCTCAAATTGTACTTTGTAGTGGTACTTCCTCAGTATATGCCTAAGGCAATTTTCCCTCCTTATAAACTAAGAAAAAAGGTGTAATGCTAACACATTTTATTAAAAGTCTCAGCTGTTCAATTTGCCCTATAATATCTCTCATTAGTAGAAAACTGACTGGTATAATTCTACCTTCCCACACACATATAAATTGGATTGCAGGTTCAATGTCGTTCCTCACATCACTAAGCAGGCCAACTCATGCCTTCTTTTATTCTCTAATTTAGAACATCTACTAAGTATCTACTGTATGTGCAACTCTATGTTAGAAACTGGGTATGCAAAAATGAATTGACCCAAAGACGCCTATACTAGCACATTGTAGGCAGATGGTTAGGTACTTTCCCTTGTGTTTCCCAGCCTCTATCTTAAGAAATCAGTAAAAGCTTCACAAAAATGAGGTGTAACTCGTTGGTTTCTCACTTTCCAAAGCCACAGAGAGCATAATAAATAGAAATAGATGCCTAAGGTAGATTTTAAGTCTTCACTCATGAAATCTTTGGATGGTTTTTAAATATTTAGAATAATGATAATGATTAATATTTGATGCAGTGATAAAGAATTGGCCTGCCAATGCAGGAGACACAGGAGATGTGGGTTCCATCCCCAGGTTGGGAAGATCTCCTGGAGGAGGAAAAGGCAACCAACTCCAGTATTCTTGCCTGGGAAATTTCATGGACAGTGGGCTATAGTCCATGAGGTCTCAAACAGTCAGACCAGACTGAGCCACACACAGACACACAGAAATGTGCACACACACACACACACACACACAAATGATCAATATGACAATCTTTTCCTAATCAATAGAAATAAGATACCACAAAAGGAGAACTTCTTCCCATTCTTCTCACTAGGGGGTCTGTTTAGCAGCATAACTTCTAAATCTTCATCAGACCACCGATAAAAAGATTCTTGGAACTAGTTAGAGCAGAGAAAGCAGTGATTCTAAGCCACCACCTGAAGTCATATGACTCATCTGAAGCAGAAGTGGTAAGAAACATTTAGGCCAGGAATCTGAAGTTATGAGCACCAAAGAAAGTCATAATGATTGTACTGATGAGTCATCTGCCATCTGCTTCTCATTCAGAAAAGATAAGTCAAGATACAAATAACCAAGAATAAAGCAATACCAAGAAAATGCAAAACAGACTGTTTTTCTAGAATGATAGAAGGAAAGATGAATTGTATGAGAAGCTATCACAAGGAAACTGATTTATTCAGAACCTCATATGATGAGACCTAAAACCTGCAGGAACTGCCATGGGAAAAGGAAAGAGGCCTATACTATAACCGGAGATGTGGAAGCCAACAAACTCAATAGATGAGTTTCAGTTTAACCAATTCATTCTTCCAACTCTACTTGCTGGCTCAACTTGCGATAACAGAGGCAAGAAAATGTCCTAATGACAAGACTCCATTCTAATGAAAGGAGAGAAGCTGACAGCTCACATAAGGTCTCTTCTTGGCGCCCTGATTCCCTTCAGCCCTCTCCCACGATCCATTTCGACTACCTCACTAGGAGAGACAAATATTCGGTGGAATTGTGTGATGCTCAATGGAGCTTCTCATGTCATTGCTCTTGCTTTATATTGCCATTTTAGCACCAATCACACTGTACTGTGAGGCTTTGTTCATACACTTGTGTCTCTAATAGATGATAAACTGAGAGCAGAAGCAACAGCTAATTCATCTCTGTCTCTCCAGTACCCAGCAAAGTTCCTGGACCAGATAGGCATTTTTTAAATCTTGGTACAATGTCCTACTTTATAGCACAGAGAACTATATTCAACACCCTGTAATAAAACACAAGGGAAAAGAATATAAAAAAAGAATGTATGTATTTGTATACCTGAATCACTTTGCTGTACAGCAGAAATTTATAAAAGATTGAAACTCAACTATACTTCAGTTTCAAAAAAAAAAAAACCTTAATGTATTGAATTTAACTGAAAGTCTTCTTGCTGTTTCATTTGTGGCTTGCCTTCCTATTAGTGTACACAATAGGACTTTGGTTATAACTCTTCTCCAGAACCCTAATGAAATTCCACTGAGATTATAGCAGCCCTACTCAAAAACTTGGCTAAAACAGGGGCTGTAGACTTATATTCAATCATTCCTCTTACAAATCTTTATTGAGCATCTGCTATGTGCTACACATAGTTCTTAGGGCTTGGGATACACCGGTAAACAAATTAAGAACCCTGCCCTTGTGGAACTTACATTTGAGTAGGAAGCGGGAACAGAAAATTAATATGCTAAGTAGACGTGCTGGGGCTTCCCTGGCGGTACAGTGGTTAAGAATCCACCTGCCAATGCAAGGGACACGGGTTAGATCCCTGGCCCAGGAAGTCCCTCATGCCACAAGGCAATAAGCCCATATACCACAACTACTGAAGCCCGCTTACCCTAGGGCCTGTTCTCTGCCACAGCAGAAGCAGCTGCAATGGGAAGCCCACGAATCAGAGCGGGAGAGTGGCGCCTGCCCTCCACAGCTAGGTAAAGCCCGCATGCGGCAACCAAGACCAAGCACAGCCAAAAAAGGAGTAATAATAATAAGTAGACACGCTAATATAGAAGAGTATAAATGCCGCAGAAAAGAAAGAATGTAGAGTAAGAAAGATCAGGAGTGCCAGGATCGGAGTTGGAGGTGGGGCCTTTTGCAGCACCAAGTAGAAAAGTCAGAGTGTGTCTCATTTAGAAGGTGAGGTTTGACTAGACTTAGGGAGATGTTGGGGTTGGCCAAGTGAATATTTGAGAAATGATGTATGATGCTTTCCTCCCCCAACTCCATGGAGAACTTTCAGTCAGTGCTGTCTGAGATTCAGAAGATGTGGTTAGTTGGCTGAGCTGCCAGAGCACTTGCTTTTGGCTCATGCAGTAAATTCAGTGAGTAAGGTTTTAGTCATTTTGTTACTGCTGTGTGACGTGGGAGACTGAGAACAGGAACAGAGAAAGGAGAAGCACAGGACTCAAGAATGGGGCAAGGAGGAGAGGGAGCTCAGTGCTTGTCTGAGATCAAGGAAGGTTCTGGAAACCTTGTGGGTGGTAGGAAGTCAAAACTTTTCCTATTTCCTAAATGTTCTCCCCTGTAGGAAGTTTAAATTATCTAAATTTACCATTGATAACTCACAGGATCTTTTTGCTGCTGCTAAAGACTTCTTTAACTGGGTTTTTTCCTTCATTCTGTATTTCTGTGGCATCCAAAGGAAAGCAATCAGAACTATAATTTCTGGCCCAGGAGAGGGAATTCCAGTTTTATGGTTTTAATCCTTGCTCTCTGTCAGTCTTATCACATTATATCTCTCTTTTCCTTGGGACTTTTCAGGCTAATCAAAACATAGTTGAAAATGTATGCATTCAACTAAATATGTTTATTAAATGATTGACAAATCCTGACTATATTCCAAGGACACAAAGATGAGGAAGATGTGATCCTATCAGTAGTGAGAAGCCATCTTTAATAGCCTTTTGGGGTGTTATGTACCATAGACCAGGACATCTGACCATAAATCACAAGAAAATAAAATATATCTGTCATACTCTAAAAATAATTCAGTCAAAAATAACATTTTTCCCAATGACATCTAAAGAGTTGAAACTTAAGGAAACTCATGTTCTTCCCAATGACTATTTTATGACTGCCATTGTCTTTCCCATAAAAGTCTGAGGCCCCAGCAATATTTAGCCACTCCTCCCAGTTCCTGTTAGTAAGTCCGTGTTTCAACAAAAGGCCTGTATTGCCCACATTTACCATTTTATCACTACACCACAAGGACAAGGATGCAAGCTTCACAAAATTCAGTATAGAACTGGACACAGTGAAGTTAGGCAACACTTTAAGGCAGGGATTATGGACAACCTATGAGCATAGAGAGTGATGGTGGTCCCGTGGTCATAAACCATGACTACAGTGAGGTCTGCCCAGCGATGTCATTTACATAATATGGAGCTCAGTTGTCTGAGAAATAAAGGTCTCTTCAGCCGTATAGGTCTTAAGAATTTCCCCCCAAATTCAAATAACAAAACACGTAAACCACATGGACGTGGTGTTTGGCGTCACATCACAGAAATGTTTTTGCTTCGATGAGCAGATAGTTGCTGACTTGAAGTACGACTGCGCTTCTGCAGGGGGCATTGCAGACTTAACGGGGATGGGAGCAGAAAATAAGTGTCGCCCTCACAGACTGCTGTCTTTGTTTCATTCGTTCTGAGATCACTCCATTCTCAGGAGGATTTTGCACTGCTTCTATTTTGCTGCCGGGCCTATCCTGTTCCCATACCCAAATGAAGTATTCCCGGAATCTGAGGTGTCATTTTACCAGCCTAACCACAAGTTCTGCATTGCTTCCTCTGCTCTGCTCTCACCCTTGAATAATACCTCTCCTTCAGTCTACATTCAGTGCCCTGTCTAGGACGCAGGGAAGAATACTGAGTCCTCTGCCCTGCATATCTTCCAAAACAGTAAGACAGACCATCAGGGCCGTAAAATGACAGGCCCATTGTTTGAGCCCAAAACCGGGACTTCCCCTTTTGTATAAGCTGAGTCACATTTTTCCTGTTGTCAACTTGAAGCCTGTCCGTTGATGTACGATAGGCTATCTTGCTGATGTATAAAGCCAGGCAGACAGGTTTCCCTGCATTTGTTCGCCTTACCTTGGACCCTTACCAATTAGAAGCTGTCCACTGGCCAAAGGAGATAAGACGTGGCTTATTACAGCCCAGATACTAGACTGAATGAACTAATTTCTGACAATTTTCTTCTGTTAGCACGCTATCCCCGAGGTTCCTGCCTTGTGCAATCTTACCGATTTTGACACAAGTCTTTTGGGATGTATATGTGCATTTTATTCTTGCTATCTGTTCAGTTGATACATGCTTTCAAACCACACATCTCTTTGATTGGTTGGCAAATTGTGAAAACAGGAAGTCAAAGGATGGAATCAACTGTGAAACAACCATAACAAGTAAAGCTTTCTGCTTAAGTGCTAAGATGGGAATGCTGTTATGAGGAACAGACAAACAAAAAATGAGATGATAATATTAATATAATTCCAGCAGGAAGAGTGAGCATTCAGAATGCTCTAATTATCTTATTTTCAGGACCTTATAACCATGAAACAGTTGCAGATCTTAATGCACAATGTTGCTGCTAGGTGTGATAAAATCTCCAACATTAGGTGAGGGGTGTGATAACATGTGCTGACTAGAAAATATTTGAGATAATATTTTTTGTCTGACAATCACTATCTGCATTGAACTGAAAGGAAAAAAAAAAGTTGCTGTTCTAATTTAATCCCTTCATTTATTTGCAAATATCTATTAGTTCTCACTCTGAAACAGGATTGTGGAGGTCATAGCATACTCCTTTCTTGCTTATGAGCCCTTGCAACAAGATTTCTCTTGTAATTCTTCAAAGTTGCAATGCATCGGTCCTCCTTTGATAGTATTCTCTCCTGGTGAAGTCTCAAAATGAAGGATTTTACCACCAGGATAAAGAATAAAAGGTATCTTGAAATCTGTAGATATGAGGAACACAGGCAAATATTAGAATGAATGAATGAGGCAATCTTTAGACAAATATCAGAATTACTACTTCACTGATATGTAGAATGCTTATGGAGTTTATTACTTTATAACTTTCAAAACTGTAAATGGACTTTAGAAGGATATGGATAAATTTTCAGGCAGGACCACTGCTGGCAATAGAGTAAGGGAAGGACAGAACATGAAACACTCCTGTAGTAAAAATTGTTTATCTATTTTCTGAGAATTTCTATATAAATATGCTATATAAATGATATCATGTGCCATCTATTCAGATAATTAACTCTTTTTTAAAGTATGATCAATATATCTCAAGGTCTACCACTGTCTGAAAAGAATTTAGAAGAACTCAATGGGACATTTTAATGCCATTTTGTTGGAGGGAGAGTAAAGAATTCTTAATGAGGACTTAGTACAAAAGTGCTTATTCATTAGAAGATTAAAACCCAATACATGTATTAATCCATTTAACCTTCAAATACTATTTAAAAGACTGTTTTAGATTGAAGCACTTTTGGGGCAGTTGGATGTTCATTTTAGCCAGCCTTAATTGTATTCAAAAGTCTGGTTTCTAGAAATTTAAAATTAAAGCTGGAAGAAAATAAATCTAAAGGGAAAATGTGGGGGAAACGTAGAATAAACTAAGAGTTTGGGATTGACATATACACACTACTGTACTCTATATAAAATGGATAGCCAACAAGGACCTATTGTAAAGCACAGGGAACTCTACTCAAATTCTATAATAACCTAAATGGGAAAATAATCTGAAAAAGAGTGAACATAGGTATGTGTATATCTGAATCACTCGAATCACTATGCTGTACACTTGAAACTAACACAACATTGTAAATCAACAATAAAAAAATTTTTAAGAGTTAAAGAAAAGAGAATAAATTACTCTAACCCTCTTATCTCACAGATAAGGAAACTGAGGCACAAACAAAGTGACTCCACAGATCACAGCATTGATACAATGCTTGAAAGATGCCAAGGCCAACCCAAGTCACTTAGATACTGAGCTTGTCTCGTGCTTCTGTGCATGAGGAAATAAATCTGCAACCTAGGATTATCCAGTTACCCTCAATCCCATATTGTGAAATGATTCCATTTAAGGATGTAATCAATCCTAATTGTGAAGGTCCTGCATTGATTTTAAATTCATGAATCTGCCTTCAGAGGTGATACCCTTGTCATAGTTCTAGCCCCATCCACAATGCATTCCAGAGCTGCTCACCCACCTTGGACTAACAAAACAGTTCTTTCTGTTGTTTAATAGAAAGATGAAAAGTGAAGAAAATTTCTAAGTGTAAAGGCACTCCCAAAGAGAAATGCAGAGAAAACAGCAATAATAATGCAAAATATTCAACTATATAATTGCCAAGACTTTCATTTAACTGTGTAGTCAAATAATGCTATCATTCATTTCACAGCTATAGATCAATTTGCTCATGTGTGAAACCTATGAAATAACAACAATTTTCTCTTCAGATGAATAATTCTGGTCTGAGTTACCCATACAATTTGATGAAAATACATTATTCCAGATGGACTCCAGTTGCTGGGCAGATGGAAATGTGTAAGTGAAAGACTAAAAACCTTATTATCCTAAATGAGGTGGTCAGAGGAAGCATGAGAACATAACTGTATCCCAAATAATTTATAAGTTTTCTGATTTTTTAAAAATCTTTTCAGGAAACAAAAAACTGCTAAAGAGAAAAAATGTATGTATTTATAATTTTGACAAATATTTCCATTTTTTAAAAATCTACTTTTAAAGTCAAATTTTTATCCATACATTGTAGCTATACTAAATATAAGACAGTCACTTTCCATCTTAACATACTTGGCCAATTTGTCTATAAACCAAGCACAGGTATTTTCACTCTCCTTTAGATGAATGGATAGTATTCCCGCTACCCACCCACGGGCACAGGTACAAACTAAGGGAATATCACTGGTTTGACTGTGCTGAGTGACATGAGGTTCTGGGCCACCTACCCATGCAGCTACTTGTGTTCTCTGTCATTGCCTGGGCCATTTCTGGACACACCTTTCTATCTAAAAATAGACTGTTGTTGGGACCATCCACATTCGTGACTTGGCCAGTGCAACAGAAATTAGCTCATAATGGGCAGCTCAACTAGGGTCCTATGGGCAAAAGTTCCATCTTCACCTGAACCCAATACCACTTCAGGAGATGTTTTTCAAGAAGTATGTAATTCTCCACTGCAAATGGCATGGCCTTTCTCCAAACTCCCAAAGACCTGCCTTGAGTATCTGCCACTGGATATCACTAGAAGCTCCAAACATCTTTCCCCACCACTGACACCTCTATCGACTCTGATGGATCACACAGCCCAAGGTCTTGGACCCCCACTGCAGGCTAGTCCTGTTGCAGAGTCCTTTCCTTCTCTGAAAAAAGTGAAAAGAAAGTGAAGTCACTCAGTCGTGTCCGACTCTTTGCGACCCCATAGCCTGTAGCCTACCAGGTTCCTCGGTCCATGGGATTCTCCAGGCAAGAATACTGGAGTAGGTTACCATTTCCTTCTCCAGGAGATCTTCCCTACCCAGGGGTTGAACCCGGGTCTCTGAGCCACCAGGGAAGTCCAGCTGACAGCCTTCTGTGTTACCAAGTGTATGGGCTACAGCATTTCCAGTTTAGAAAGCACTGCCTCCAGAACTGAGAAAAATCCCATTGGGAGCAGTGTCTCCCTGCTTGTGATGGGGATGCAAAATGCAGCAATTTGACTTTTATATAGGAGAGCATATTCCACCATATCACTGATCACTGGGTATCTATAAACTTCGCTGAAGTGGCAGGTCCCTGAAATTTCATCCCGCACACTCAAGGACCGCCAACTCTTATTATAGAAGAGTAGACTATCTCTGTAAACTCTGAGCACTCAGGCCAGTCTACAGAGCCCAAATCCTCTGGGGGTCATTTTCCAGCTGTTTCCATCCCATGTTTCAAGATCCCAGGTTTTCCAAATCAGGGCCCATAGAGACCTGCTCTGGCTGAGCATCAAAATGTCTCTTCAGCTTTCAGACTCTATCAAGTTCTGAGTCTGCTCTTGGCTGTTCACTGTTCTACTGGAGGAGATAAGAGGCTCTTCATCTTCACAAGGTACCAAAGAGCCTCTCCAACACTCACTCTTAGTATTTGTTTGTGAACAGCCCTCAGTTTCTCATATCCCACTGCAGGGCATCAGTATAGGACAGTTATAACCAGTTACCTCTGCTGTCCTTGCAGCCCCATCCCCACATCCTCAAATCCCTGTTTCATCGCATCCAGAGGGGTGTTCTCCATTGTGATGCATCTGTACATCCCCACTGGTGAAATGTCCAGCTATGGGGCTGCCTTCTGTGCCAGGGAATGTCTGTGTCCTACATTCCTTTCAGGATGGGGCCCTCCTTACTTGCTGGGCATTAAGTGAGCCAATCCCCAAACCCATCTTACCACCTGATTTATCAGAACATTTTTAGTATCAACTATATCAATGCAGGTCAACCCAGAAGCAGACATCAAGATAGAATTTAAACTTGTAGGATATTAGGAAAAACTCCTGTGAATGATAAAGAGGGAGGGGGCAGGAGTGGGGAGAGCTTTCAGAGCACCATGAGGTTCATCTCCGTAAAAAGAGAAAGTTTGTCATCCTGGATCAGAGGATCTCTAACTCTATAGCTCCCCCACTTCTGCATCTTCTGCTTACAAAGTTGTCAGAAGAACTGAAAGTAGGTGTAGATGGAAAGGCCTAGTTCAGAGTCCATGCTGAGAAGGTACTTTAACAACAACGGTTCTTTAACAATGTTAAGTTATATGTTCAATGCAGAAAAAACAGGAATAATAGGCAGAGCCCCTGCGTGTCCTTCAGAGAAATACAGTGCCCTTAATTCCATGTGTAAATAGGTAGCCATGGAGGCTGCCTGTCTCTGCATTTACAACAACCCTTATTTCTCACCAAAGTCAATGTTAAGCACTTTATATTTAGCACAAGGAAAAAACAGGATGCACTTATCTCTTACAGACACGACCTCAAAACGTATTCTGTTTTACGGCCATTATTATTAACTAAAATGCATCTCCCCTATTGTTTAAGCGGAAAGAGGAAAAATAGGGCTTGTGGCAAGAGGTAGAACAAGGCAAACAATTACTGTGTGCTGGTTGATGACAGGCATTACTTTACACCCTGATGAGTGTCTTCTGACTTCATCCTTACAATAGCACTCTGGGGTAGGAATTATTATCCATATCTTATATGAAAATTGAGGTTTACAGAGGTTAAGTCACTGGTTCATAGTAACTCAGTTAATTATCAAAATGATTAATCATTGACTCTAGATCCTTGTATATTTCAGTTTTTAAAAATTTTATCTATAAAGGGAGACTTATGTAAGAGTTATAAAAATATTTTAGCTTAAATGATTTTCTTTTCAATATAAAAAGAATTTTTGTTATATTTTAATATAATGAACTCTGTAATAATTTTTATCCCTACCTCAATTAATACCACATTAAAGTAGTTAGCAGGTTGGTGCAAACATAATTGCAGTTTTGGACCATGAATTTTAAATCATTATAACTAGACTCAAATACATATTTATTAATCAGAATAGGAACCATTACAATCAACACATTTTTGCAAATGAGAATTAAGTTTGTTTATTCCTGTAGCCAAAAAAAAAAAAGAAAAATCTGTGCTTTAGGATTCCATGAACTCTTGGAAACTTCTATCTCCTGCTGGTTGTGGAAGTATTTTGCCTGCAAAAAGCTGTCCAGTTGCTTGAAGAAGTGGTAGTTAGTTGGCGAGAAGTCAGATGAATATGGCAGATGAGGCAAAATTTTTGTAGCCCGAATTGTTCAACTTTTGAAGTGTTGGTTGCATGATGTACAGATAGGCATTGTCATGGAGAAGAATTGGACCCATTCTGTTGACCAATACCAGTTTCAGGCATTGTAGTTTTTGGTGCATCTCATTGACTTGCTGAGTGTACTTCTCAGATGCAATGGTTTCACTGTGTGTAGTGGATCAGACAGGCAGCAGATGACCAAACAGTGACCACAACCTTTATCTGGTGCAAGTTTGGCTTTGGGAAGTGCTTTGGAGCTTCTTCTTGCTCCAACCGCTGAGATAGTCATCAACAGTTATTGTATAAAATCCACTGTTCATCACGTGTCACAATCCAGTTGAGAAATGATTCATTGTTGCAGAGAATAAGAGAAGACAACACTTCAAAATGACAATTATTTTGATTTGCATCAGCTCATGAGGCACCCACTTATCAAGCTTTTCTCCACTTTCCAGTGTGTTTCAAATGCCAAACAACCATAGAATGGTCGACGTTGAGTTCTTTGGCAACTTCTCATATAGTTATAAGAGGATCAGCTTTGATGATTGCTCTCAATCGGTTGTTGTCACCTTCTGATTGCTGGTCACTACACTCCTCATCTTCAAGACTCCCTTGCAAAATTTCTTGAACCACCACTACACTGTACACTCATTAGCAGTTCCTGGGCCAAACGCATTGTTGATGTTCAAGTTTTCTCCACTGCTATACAACCTATTTTGAACTTAAATAAGAAAATTACTTGAATTTGCTTTTTGTCTAACATCGTTTCCATAATCTACAGTAAGTATAAAATACACAGCAAGTCATAAGCCATTAGCAAAAATCATAAAGTGAGAAATATGCATTAAGATGATTATACCATAGTCCCATTTAAGAATGTATTCCAATAACAAACAGCAAATTTCAACAGTGCAAAACTGCAATTAGTTTTGTACCAACCTAATAGTTGTTCATAGATCTATTTCTCTCACTTAAATTTTACCTCCTTGAGGACAGTTGTCATGTCTGATTCATCTCATCCCTGCCACCCAGAACAAGGCCTAAATATTACAGCTACTCAATTTGTGTATGCTGAGCCAAATAGGAAATCTCAAACAACACAGTTAATTTTTCTTCTAATTCTCCAGTTATTTTGATATAACAAATTAGAATATTAGAGAGGAAAACACATTCTCCTCTTTATTCTGTGGGACCTACATCAACATGGAAGGACTCTCTCAAGAGCATTAAAACTCTTCTATTTGTTAAGAACCCAAAGTTGTTTAACTAGGTTTTTTCCTTGGCTAAAAGATAGATGTGGGCTATGGGAATCAACAGCAAGTCCTCATCCCAGAAACTCACCCCGAGGGTTTCCCCACTGCACAGACAGAGGATGGGGAGCATGAAAGGAAAGAGCACCTGGGGGCTGGGGAACAGATCATGAAGGAGTCACTTCAGAAAATAAGGCTTTGACAGTGGCTTTCTGAGTTTGCATCGTGGAGCACAGGCTTAGAGACAGACGAGCCTTAGTTTGAATCCTGCGTGTGGCATTAAGCTGTGTGACCTTGAACCATTTGCTGAAAACTTCTAACCACAGTTTCCTTGAGTGTTTCACACTAATACTATACTAATAGTGTTATTGTGAGAATGAAAAGAAAGAGCACACGTAAAGCATTTAGCACATGGCCAGAGCAGGAGAAATACTCATTAAATAATCATTGCTACTCATTCTTATTTTTCCCTTGCATGCAACTATCTCCTCGTCTGTCTGGGCCAAATGATAACAACACTTGGAACTCATGATTTTAGTAGGTCTTTGAGTTTCCGCAGCATCCTCCATCTCAAAGAATCAAAACCCTGGAAAATATAAATTCTTATCTATTTTATTTATACTAGTAAAGGCAGGAGCACATACAATGGCCTATTTATTCCAAAGAACTGTAGTATAGAAAACTAACTCCACAGGCACAAAGAAAAACCAAGCAAACCCTTAGCAGAATCTAGGTCTCTCATCTTCCAGGATTCCTCTTTAATTGGATCAGACTATCTGTTTCCAGTGGCTAAATATTATTTATTGGCAGCGTAAGTCAATGCTGCTGATATATTACTCTTTCGGGGAGTGTTTGTTTTTGGAAAACTGCTCTCAAATTTTCTAAATGTGAATTTAAAAGTCTGTCAGTCTATGTGCCGATAACACAAAACAGATTGTAAATGTAACGGGATGCAATCAAGTCAAACAAATCCAATGAGAGTGCCAGAAGGCTTAATATTAGGACTGCTCCTGTTCACAGGCTTTTGCTAATGACGGAACAATTGTTTGTGCTGATTTGTAGCTGGCATTGATATGCAGACAGCGACACTTTCATCTAAAATCCAGCTCCAAAATTTTTTTAATCCTGTCAGTGAATTTGCTGTGTCTGCAAAGAGCAACTCCAAAGAATCTTTCTCAATAATAAGAAATGGGAATATGTAAGCAGAGTCTTTAATTCTAAATCCAAAGCGTTCGTCAAAATAGACAATGATTCTTTTTCTCTTTGTCATTGTTTTGTCATCTACTGGGATGCCTGCCTCTGAACTGCTTATGTGAATTTATAAGTAACACAGCTTTAAAATACTGAAATTGGTCAATGATGGAGGGAGGTGGGCATTAAACTACAGAAGGATATTGCAAGATTCCAAACTCATCTAACATTTCCTTCTGAAAATAAGAAAATGTAAATGTGCTCTGACTGCTGTTCACATTGACTGTGGGGACCAGTTTTTTATCAAACAGCACCTGCCTCTCTTTTCAGAGATGTCTGCGTGTGAGGATAAATGCAAACAACAAAGGCTTCGACTGTGGCAGCGGCTGCATCATTTGCTGGGAACTTGCCATTATGTTTCAGGTCAGAGACTGAGGCTTGATGCAGGGAATGGAGCTTTTAATATCAGGTGAATGGATTTTTATAAGAGGTTGGGAAGCTTTGGGTCTTAGTGAGAAAATAGTGCTTTAAAAATAGTCACATTTCTTTTGTACTGCAATTATCAGTGCATGACGACTCATTTTTTATTCTGCTCCATGTAGGCAAAGGGAAAAATCCCCTACCCATCTCTGTGGGCTGGACATTTTAAGAAGTCAAAATGTTCCCATGTTTAATCAGTTTCTTGAGAATATGCAATTTATCTCAAAGATTGATCCTGAAACCAGGCTTCTAGGGGAGGATGAACAAATGGCACAAATTCATCAATTTGTCCAGGAAGTCCCTGTCACATGTTCCCTGTTTAAACAGGTAATGTTAAGTAAATTGGTAGCATTTCCATAATTCCTACTGGAAAGAAGCTCACATTGTAAGTGACCAAACATCAGAAATAAGAATAATCAGCCTTATTAAAAATTGGAAAAAATGACAAAAAATGAAGGAACAGAACAACACCTTGAGTTGAACACAGCTCTGACTTTGATGGTGAAACCCAGGCAGATCTCTTAATGCCTCTGAGCTTCCACTTCTTTGTCTATAAAGCAGAAATAGTCAAAGGTTCCCCTAATTGTGAATAGGAAATGGGAAAATGTGAAGGGCTTTGCAAACAGTAAAACACTTAAGAGCATCAGGAAGAAAAGGAGCTAGAGGAATGATAATAGTAACAATAAAACAATTGTAAAAGCAATTTTGTTATTATATAATATAATGACAATTATTATTACTATTGAAAATAGTAAATCTTGCCCAGAAGTGCTGAAATTAGTAGATGGTACACCTCAGACTATGTTGCTATGCTCTGGAGGAAAAGGAGACACAGAGGCCTCTTAATCTCATATGAAAAAATGAGTCTGTTCTGACTGATGTGGACTCTAGTCACATTAACATGTATTCTTTGAAAGAAATTCTGCAGACCTTGAATTAAAATCACATCTTTCTGAGAGCCTTTTTCAAAAGCAAAGGGTGGGCTAGTTAAGGATCCTATTCTTCAGAGAGTTTGCAGGGTTTCAAATGACCTTGGCCCACCTAACGGGAGTATGGGATCACATTAACTTTTAAGGTCATATTTCTCTCTCAATAAATCAGTTGGCCACATGTTTATACAGCCTTACCCAAAGGTGCCTGTCAGTGGCAAGCATTCATTATTGTATCTCTGTTCCAAAATTCATAGTGATCCATTGCTTCAGGAACTAAAGATTTTTAAACAGCCTCCTAAAAACGTTGTGGGAATTATGGATCAAAAACTACTGTGTATTTTTGCTTCTGAAACCAACACCCCAAGAAAATAAATACATGTTTAACACTAGATGCATTATATATACAACTTCCCACACTCACTTTCAGGGTGAAAAATTTTGTGCTAAGGTAAGGCAAGCAATGGTCACACATGAAGAATCTAAGCACTACAATTCTCTGCTCAGAGATGGAGAAAGATGTGATCAGTATACAGGTTGCCAAGTTTTTCCCTGCCTTTGGTGGTTGTACACTGTGTCTGTTTAGACCACCACATTTCCTAGAGTCTTCTTCCCTATGTAGTCCTGTGTTAGTGCCACCATGGAGATGTTTGCCTGAGATTTGGGAGATCGAGTAAATCAGCAGACATTATACTCAGAAGATAGTGTTTGCTTAAGTTAGAGAGGAACAGAGAGGTTTGTGTTGTCCTGATCTCCTTGATTTATGTCCATCTTCCTACCTGACTGCCTGCTCTGCTAACCAATAACAGCCCCAGGCTACCGCCAGACCCTTTGTGGTGAATTCACAGAGGCGTTAGCCACGAAGGACGAGAAGCTTGAAGCAGACTTCCCACTCGGTGCTGTTTCTGACTCCACTCTAGTGGCTGGACTTAACTGGCTTCCTGCAAGCCCTACCCCGTTTACCCACTGGAGAGTTGGGTCAAGTCAGGTTCATATATCAACACAGTTAAAGTCATATAAAGATGTTTGGTATTAGAAAAAAAAAACCGTGGGCTTCAAAGCCCTTTAAATCTACATACTCATCATAACTCTTTGCTTTGTTCAGCTATATTACCTTAATTTTCTTAAGCCTCCATTTCTACCTTCAGGCAAAATAGTAAAAAGTCTTGCCTTGGTCTTATGTGAAGAAAGTAGAAGTTCTTCCATGAGAATTCTTCATCATAGCTAGTCTTCAAGTAGGTGTGGGGCTCCTGCACTCTGCTGCTGCTGCTGCTAAGTCGCTTCAGTCGTGTCCGACTCTGTGCGACCCCACAGACGGCAGCCGACAGGCTCCCCCGTCCCTGGGATTCTCCAGGCAAGAAAACCGGAGCTCTACCTACATGAAAAGCCTAAGCGGAGACTAAATTGACCCATGATCGTTAGTGCCTTGGAAGCATTCGGGAAGATCAAATAGAGAAACTTTCCAAAGGAAAGCACCTTAGATCCAGGGCACAAAGTTCTCCCCAAAATATTTCCAAGAAACATGAGCTCAGTTAAGGGGGAAAAAATTGAAAACACCCAAGGAAACAAGTTGTCACTAGCAAGAATCAACAAAAACAGCAAAAAAAAAAAAAAAAAAAAAAAACCCCAGAATCTCACTTGCAAAGATTGCAAATAATTAATTTACAAACGTATTTATCAATCTCATACTTTGTGTCAGACTGTCCTTGGTGCCTGGGATCATTGATGTATCAATGAGCAAAACTGAAATCTTGCTATCTTGGAGATATTTATTATCAATGTTTAAAATGTAAGCAATGTCCCTTTAAATTTTCTGAAGCGATACTAGAGGGTGTCAAGGGCTTCCCAGGAGGCAGCAAGGGTAAAGAACTCACAAGTCACACTGTTGTGTTGTTGTTTATTTGACAAATAAAATTTTATGGCAACATATTTTATAACATTAGGTTTTGATACCAAATGCATATTAAAAGATGGAATAAAAATGTATCTTCTATCATGTCTTCAAAAAGGGTGATGCACTCAAGGCATGAAATTTAAGGAGGAATAATTTAGAGACATTCAAGTGCAGGGCTGACCTGCTTCTCCTGCGGCTCCGGCATTACAGGTGGATACTTTACCGCAGAACCACCGGGGAAGCCCTGTAGTATTTACATTTTGTTTTTAAATAACAAGATAAAATTATCTAAGGCAACACTTCTTTCCAAATGTCACATTACAGATATGAATTATCATTTTTGTAATAAATAAAAAAGCTAAGTTAGATGTGTTTGTCACTCTGCTTTTTTCTTTTTACACAGGCTTCAGAAGCACTAAAGAGATTTTGATGTACTATGTAAAAAATGTTGAAATTAGTGACATCAGAATTTTGTACAGTATGTCTTGAGGCAAATTAGAGAATTACTATTATTTCTATACTCTTAGTTAAATTATATTTAACTTCATATTCATTTTGTTTTTTTGTCTAAAGAAAGTTTGATCATGGATATAAATTAAATTTAAAAGGTACAAAGAAATTTTTTTTTAAGTTTTAGCCTTATAACAATCAAAATCAACATAATGGCTAAACTGGGTGACTAAATCACAAGTATGATTATCTTATACGCAGTGACTGGTATGCCTGGCCACTTCACACACTCTATCAAACTCTCAAAAGTTCAGTTCTGAAAGAAAAAACAATCACATCATCACTTAAGTATGTTTAAAACAGAAATTAGAGGTCACTAACTTAATTTTTATGTATCTCTGTATTGTTTTTCTAAGGGAGACATAATACATTAAATATTCCCTGGTGGCTCAATGGTAAAGAATCTGCCTGCAAAACAGGAGATGTGGGTTTGATTCCTGGGTGCGGATAATCCCCTGGAGAAGGAAATGGCAACTCACTCCAGTATTTTTGTCCGGGAAATTGCATGGACAGAGGAGCCTGGAGGGCTACAGTCCATGGGGTTGCAGGAGTCGGACACGACTTAGCAACTAAGCCACCACTACCGTTACATTCAAAAATCTTTTATAGGGACTTTGGCGGTCCAGTGGTTAAGACTCTGGGCTCCCAATTCAGGGGGTACAAGTCTGACCCCTGGTCGGAGAACTAAGATCCTTCATATGCTGTACAGTGTGACCAAAAAGAAAAATCTTTTATAAACTTACCAAACAGGTCAGTTTTTAAACATACCAGAAGCCAAAATAGATGTCAATACCATTTTTAATGATGAATCCCTTGTGACTATTTTACAATCTTCTGAGAATTTTCAAACCACAATTCAGGAAATAAAATTTAACTGTTTGTAGGCGACTTATGGCTCGCTAATTACTGCATGTCATCAAGAAATATTCTCTTTAGCCAGTCACACTTTGAAGTCTCTGCATTATTTTACACCATTTATCAGACCTCTCCTTCTCCCTTATAATCCTGTCACTTTTTAATTAAGACCAACCTTGTATTACTGTCTCTCCAACCTACCTAGATGGTTCATCTCCTCCTTTGCCAGTTCCTCTTCCTTCTCCATGGCTGCAACAAGGCTACACCCTCTGCTTTTCTCTCACCCTTCACACTCGCTTTCCTTTGATTCATCTACATACTGATCCTGGTCTTGGTCCCCCAGTTCTATTTCATTTTGCAGACTGTGTTTCCTGGGTATCCCGTCAGCTGGCTTCATTTGGTTAGACCAAATGGGGGCAATGAGGGAGAATGGAAGCAGCAACAGAGGCACTGAGGATGACAGGAGGGTAAAGCGTGGGGGAAGCCAGGGTATTTCCCTCCCTCTCTGAGTCTTGGGTGTCATCTCGGATGTCTTCACTGGAGCTGGGTCGTGCAGGCTTCACTCACATGTCTGGCAATTCATTTTGGCTGCTAGCCAGGTTCTCCTTCATGTGATAACTCACCTCTCAGCAGACAAGACTGGGCTTTTTCACAGAGCGGGGTCTGAAGGTTTGGAGAGAGCAAGACTGGAACTGCAAGACCTCTTACGGCGTATGGGTTCCAGAATCCACACAGTGTCACGCCCACCGTGTTCTATCGGTCAACACAAGTTACACGGCCAGCCCTTATTTGATGGCTAGAAAAAATAGACTTTACTTCTTGATGAAAAGAGCAGAAATAATATATTACAAAAGGCCTGGACACAAGGGAATGTTATTTCATGGGGGCCATTATTGTAGCAATATGCTTCACCCCATGCCTCCAGAAACACTACCTCCATCCTAACCATGGCTTAGAGTCCTAGCTGCATGCTGTTCCTAATCTCTGGCTTGTCTCCTTATCTCCTTCATCACCTGTTAAACCTATTATTTGCATCAGATTGCTTCTGGTTTCTGTGTTACTGATTTGAAGCTAAATGTGTGTTACCTTTCTTACTTTAACAGTGAATAATTCAAATCTGAGTCCAGCTTGGTCTCTCATCCAAAATCCAATCCTAAATGCCCATATTGCCACCTAGATTTCCTCTTCATCATCTAAACCTGGCATATCCAAAATCTCAGTTACAGTCCTCTCTCCCAGGCAATGACCATTGTCATTTTCTCTATACTCTAAACCAGGGGGTGATTAACAATAGTCAGTGAACAAATGCACCACTGGTGGTTATACTGGAACACGGTCATGCTTGTTTATTTTTGTACCATTTATGGCTGCTTTTACACCACAAGGGCAGAACTGAGTAGCTGCAACAGAGACCATGTGACCTGCAAAGTTTAAAATATTCACTATCTGGCTTTTTTGGAAAAATTTGCCAACTCACTTTCTAGACCTCTGGTTCCTTCTTTCTTGTGTACAATCAGTGAGCAAGTGTTATCAATATCAGTTCAGACTCTATTTCTAAGTTATCTCAGTTTTCTCTTATCTCTCCCTGTCTCCAACCTCCTGATCTGTTTTACATGTCTCCACTAAATTGATTGCTGCAAAATACCATTTTAATTGTTACTCACAGGTCTACAGTGACTTATTTTATGTATCTAATAATTACAAACTCACAGGCTTCCATGAAGTTACCTTAATTCACCCAACAAAAGTTAATTTGCTCTTTTTCCCAACCCATCCTTTCCAATCTAGTGTTCCTTCTCTTGATGTCAGAGCCTATGAATACAGGAATTTTGTTTCATTGCTGAAAGCTCTGGCACCAAGTACAGTGTCAGGAACATAGTGACCTGGGAGTGAGTCACTAAATGACTGTTCCCCCTGAATACTACTAACTTTTTCCTTCTTCTGATACTTTATTTATGTATTTCTTCTACCTAGGGTGCCCTCTCCATTTTCTATCTACCCAAACTATTTTCATAGTCTCAGCTTCTTTCCAAACTGTCTTAAACTTAATGATCTCTTCCTTCACTCAAATACTATGACCCTAAAAATCCATATCATCCATCCACCCGCTTAGCCCCATGCACAAGAGGATATGAAATTAGCTACTATATTGATTCTTGGGACAGTAAGAACATACGTTTAAACATTCAAATTTATAACCTCCTTTCACATACCTCACAGCTGTCCTTTGAGATATATCTCATTATTGTTGATTAGTGATTTGACCAAAATTACAAAGCTAAATATTAAAAAACAGACCAATAGTCCAGTTTCTAAAAACATAAGTTCTAAGTCCAAAACTCTATGTTAATGAGACTTTCTAAGAAATGTCAGATGAGTCAGGTAATATAAAATTCTGTTCTTTTTATTTTTTTTGTAAACTGAGAGGTAAAATTATTCAAATAGAAGAGTTGGGGAAAAGAAATAGAAAACACTTACCCATAGGTTTTTACTCAAAAGAGAAAAAGATCACTTACACAGAATCCAACAATTACAACTTGTCCTTTCAATGTTTGTAAAAAAAATCTTGAGATCAATACAGACATCCCTGGAAATAAACTCAAGACATTTAAGTGTTGCAACACTTTTTTACCAGCTTGAGAGGACAGATTATTAAATAGTCAGGAATTTCACAATCTAAGCATTAAGTCTTTGGTACTTTGAAATCACCCACTGTGTAAGAACTTACATGGAAATTAGCTATGAAGAAGATCAGGAATTTTTCATTTTTTTCAAGCTTTTTAAAAATAGTTTTCAAGCATATCACTGGATTGTAAAAGAAGAGGAAGAGAGAGGATAATAATAGCAGTAGTAACTAATAATTGATAAAAAAACACATTAGTTTAGAATTTAATATGTCAGTGGGGTGTTAAAGTTCCCTACTATTATTTTATAATATTACTGTCACTTTCTCTCTTTACGTCTGTTGGTATTTGCCTTATATTTCAGTTCAGTTCAGTCGCTCAGTCGTGTCTGACTCTTTGCGACCCCATGAATCGCAGCAAGCCAGGCCTCCCTGTCCATCACCAACTCCCGGAGTTTACCCAAACTCATGTCCATCGAGTCGGTGATGCCATCCAACCATCTCATCCTCTGTCATCCCCTTCTCCTCCTGCCCCTAATCCCTCCCAGCATCAGGGCCTTTTCCAATGAGTCAACTCTTCACATGAGGTGGCCAAAGTACTGGAGTTTCAGCTTTCGCATCACTTCTTCCAATGAACACCCAGCACTGATCTTTAGAATGGATGGATTGGACCTCCTTACAGTCCAAGGGACTCTCAAGAGTCTTCTCCATCACCATATTCAAAAGCATCAATGCTTTGGCACTCAGCTTTCTTCACAGTCCAACTCTCACAACCATACATGACCACTGCAAAAACCATAGCCTTGACTAGACAGACCTTATTTCGCAAAGTAATGTCTCTGCTTTTCAATATGCTATATAGGTTGGTCATAACTTTCCTTCCAAGGAGTAAGCATCTTTTAATTTCATGGCTGCAATCACCATCTGCAGTGATTTTGGAGCCCAAAAAAATCAAGTCTGACACTGTTTCCACTGTTTCCCCATCTATTTTCCATGAAGTGATGGGACCAGATGCCATGATCTTCATTTTCTGAATGTTGAGCTATAGGCCAACTGTTTCACTCTCCTCTTTCACTTTCATCAGGACGCTTTTTAGTTCTTCTTCACATTCTGCCATAAGGGTGGTGTCATCTGTATATCTGAGGTTATTGATATTTCTCCCGGCAATCTTGATTCCAGCTTGTGCTTCTTCCAGCCCAGCATTTCTCATGATGTACTCTGCATAGAAGTTAAATAAGCAGGGTGACAATATACAGCCTTGACGTACTCCTTTTCCTATTTGGAACCAGTCTGTTGTTCCATGTCCAGTTCTAACTGTTGCTTCCTGACCTTCATACAGATTTCTCAAGAGGCAGGTCAGGTGGTCTGGTATTCCCATCTCTCTCAGAATTTTCCACAGTTTATTGTGGTCCACACAGTCAAAGACTTCGGCATAGTCAATAAAGCAGAAATACATGTTTTTCTGGAACTCTCTTGATTTTTCCATGATCCAGCAGATGTTGGAAATTTGATCTCTTGTTCCTCTGCCTTTTCTAAAACCAGCATGAACAGCTGGAAGTTCACAGTTCACATACTGCTGAAGCCTGGCTTGGTGAATTTTGAGCATTACTTTACTAGTGTGTGAGATGAGTGCAATTGTGCAGTAGTTTGAGCATTCTTTGGCATTGCCTTTCTTTGGGATTGGAATGAAAACTGACCTTTTCCAGTCCTGTGGCCACTGCTGAGTTTTCAAATTTGCTGGCATATTGAGTGCAGCACTTTCACAGCATCATCTTTTAGGATTTGAAATAGCTCAACTGGAATTCCATCACCTCCACTAGCTTTGTTCGTAGTGATGCTTCCTAAGGCCCACTTGACTTCACATTCCAGGATGTCTGGCTCTAGGTGAGTGATCACACCATCATGATTATCTGGGTTGTGAAGATCTTTTTTGTACAATTCTTCTGTGTATTCTTGCCACCTCTTCTTAATATCTTCTGCTTCTGTTAGGTCCATACCATTTCTGTCCTTTATCGAGCCCATCATTGTTGCTCCTATATTGGAGGCACATACGTTAATGAGTGTAATGTTTTCTTCTCGCATTCGTCACCTTATCATTATATAATGCCCTTCATCTTTTGTTATAATCTTTGTTTTAAAATATATTTTGTTGATATGAGTATAGCTAACCCCATTATTTTATCATTTCTGTTTGAAATATCTTTTTCTGTCTGCTCTATCTGTGTGTGTCTTTAGCCCTGAAGTAATTTTCTTTTAGCTAGCTTATTGAAGGTCCTGGTTTTTTATCCAGTCAGATAATGCCTTTTGATCATTTAGTTCATTGATATTTACAGTAATTATTGATAGATATGTAGATATTGCCATTTTATTACTTCTCATTGTTTTTGTAGTTATTTACTGTCCATTTCTTTTTCTTTTTGTTTCTCACATTGCACTTTGATGATTTTCTTTAGTAGTATTCTTAGATTCCTTTCTTTTTGGTTTTTGTGTATCTGCTCTACATTTTTGATTTGTGGCTACTGTTGGCTTTACGTATGTTGACTTATAATTATATCTACTTGACTTAAACTGATAGTCAGTTCAGTTCAGTTCAGTCGCTCAGTCATGTCCAACTCTTTGCGACCCCATGAATGGCAGCTCACCAGGCCTCCCTATCCATCACCAATTCCTGGAGTTCACCCAAACTCATGTCCATCGAGTCGGTGATGCCATCCAGCCATCTCATCCTCTGTCATCCCCTCTCCTCCTGCGGCCAATCTCTCCCAGCATCAGAGTCTTTTCCAATGAGTCAACTCTTCACATGAGGTGGCCAAAATATTGGAGTTTCAGCTTTAGCATCAGTCCTTCCAAAGAACACCCAGGTCTGATCTCCTTTAGAGTGGACTGGTTGGATCTCCTTGCAATCCAAGGGACTCTCAAGAATCTTCTCCAACACCACAGTTCAAAAGCATCAATTCTTTGGTGCTCAGCTTTCTTCACAGTCCAACTCTCACATCCATACATGACCACTGCAAAAACCATAGCCTTGACTAGATGGACTTTAGTCGGCAAAGTAATGTCTCTGCTTTTGAATATGCTATCTAGGTTGGTCATAACTTTTCTTCCAAGGAGTAAGCGTCTTTTAATTTCATGGCTGCAATCACCATCTGCAGTGATTTTGGAGCCCAAAAAAATAAAGACTGACACTATTTCCACTGTTTCCCCACCTATTTGCCATGAAGTGATGGGACCAGATGCCATGATCTTAGTCATTTAAGTTCAAATACATGCCAAATAATCTACAGTTTTTTCTCCCCTCTACCACATTTTGTGTCTTTGATGTCATATTTTGCATTTTCTATCTTATTCCTTTACTGTTTATTGTACCTATTAGTGTTTTAATTTTTTTTCTTTTTATCTTTGTACTGGCTTGAGACATTATAACAGCTTATCTGATCCCTTATCAGCTTATTTAACATTTGTAATGTTATCCCAGAGACCACATATGTTGCACTTTTTTTTAATTGCCTTTCTGTCTATTGTTTTTATTGGATGATTTCCATCATTCTATCTTCCTGATCACTTATGCGCTTTTTTCTGTGTAATTTGGTTATTCATTGCTTCTAGCATATTTTTCTCTCAGATATTGAATTATCTGGTCTTTATTGGATCATCTTTATATTTTCTAGTTACTTGTTAAAATGATTTGTATTGAGATCAATTCTCTTCCCTAATTCAGGTGGCATTTCTATTACCAATATCTTGCTTTTATTTCATAATTTTTTTTCTGGGAATTTTCTCTTGCTATTTTTAAATTTTTTAATTTATTTTTTATTGAAGGATAATTGCTTTATAGAATTTTGCAGTTTTCTCTCAAACCTCAACATGAATCAGCCATGAGTATACACATATCCCCTCCCTTTGGAACCTCTCTCTTATCTCCTCCCCAACCCACCCCTCTAGGCTGATACAGAGCCCTGTTTGAGTTTCCTGAGGCATACAGCAAATTCCCATTGGCTATTTACATAGGGTAGTGTAAGTTTCCATGTTGCTCTTTCCATACATCTCACCCTCTCCTCCCCTGTCCCCATGTGCATAAGTCTATTCTCTATGTCTGTTTCCCCAGCGTTGCCCTGTAAATTAATTCTTCAGTACCATTTTTCTAGATGCTGTATATATGTGTTAGAATATGATATTTCTCTTTCTCTTTCTGACTTACTTCACTCTGTATAATAGGTCCTAGGTTCATCCATACCTCATTAGAACTGACTCAAATGCATTCCTTTTTATGGCTGAGTAATATTCCATTGTGTATATGTACCACAACTTCTTTATTTATTCATCTGTCGATGGACATCTAGGTTGCTTCCATGTTCTAGCTATTGTAAATAGTATTGCAATAAACAATGGAATACATGTGTCTTTTTCAATTTTGGTTTCCTCAGGGTATATGCCTAAAAGTGAGATTGCTGGGTCATACGGTGGTTTTATTCCTAGGTTTTTAAGGAATCTCCATATCATCTTCCATAGCGGCTGTATCAATTTACATTCCCACCAACAGTGCAAGAGCATTCCCTTTTCTCCACATGCTCTCCAGCATTTATTGTTTGTAGACTTTTTGATGATGGCCATTCTGATTGATGTGAGGTGATATCTCATAGTTTTGATATGCATTTATCTAATAATGATCAATATTAAGCATCTTTTAATGTGTTTGTTAGCCATCTGTATGTATTCTTTGGAGAAATGTCTGTTTAGGTCTTTATTCCATGTTTTGATTGGGTTGTTTGTTTTTCTGGTATTGCGTTGTATGAACTGCTTGTATATTTTGGAAATTAATCCTTTGTCAGTTGTTTCATTTGATACTGTTTTCTCCCATTCTGAGAGTTGTCTTTTCACCTTGCTTTTAGTTTCCTTTGCTGTACAAAAGCTTTTAAGTTTAGACAGGTCCCACTTGTTTACTATTGTTTTTACTTCCGTTCCTCTAAGGAGGTGGGTCATGGAAAAAGCAACAGAGCTCCAAAAAAACATCTATTTCTGCTTTATTGACTATGCCAAAGCCTTTGACTGTGTGGATCACAATAAACTGTGGAAAATTCTGAGAGAGATGGGAATACCAGACCATCTGACCTGCCTCTTGAGAAACCTGCATGCAGGTCAGGAAGCAACAGTTAGAACTGGACATGGAACAACAGACTGGTTCCAAATAGGAAAAGGAATCTGTCAAGGCTGTATATTGTCACCCTGCTTATTTAACTTCTATGCAGAGTACATCATGAGAAACGCTGGACTGGAAGAAACACAAGCTGGAATCAAGATTGCCAGGAGAAATATCAATAACCTCAGATATGCAGATGACATCACCCTTATGGCAGAATGTGAAGAAGAACTAAAAAGCCTCTTGATGAAAGTGAAGGAGGAGAGTGAAAAAGTTGGCTTATAGCTCAACATTCAGAAAATGAAGATCATGGCATCCATCCCCATCACTTCATGGGAAATAGATGGGGAAACAGTGGAAACAATGTCAGACTTGATTTTTTGGGGCTCCAAAATCACTGCAGATGGTGACTGCAGCCATGAAATTAAAAGACACTTACTCCTTGGAAGGAAAGTTATGACCAACCTATATAGCATATTCAAAAGCAGAGACAATACTTTGTGAAATAAGGTCTGTCTAGTCAAGGCTATGGTTTTTCCTGTGGGCATGTATGGATGTGAGAGTTGGACTGTGAAGAACGCTAAGCGCTGAAGAATTGATGCTTTTGAACTGTGGTGTTGGAGAAGACTCTTGAGAGTCCCTTGGACTGCAAGGAGATCCAACCAGTCCATTCTGAAGGAGATCAGTCCTGGGATTTCTTTGGAAGGAATGATGCTAAAGCTGAAACTCCAGTACTTTGGCCACCTCATGCGAAGAGTTGACTCATTGGAAAAGACTCTGATACCAGGAGGGATTGGGGGCAGGAGGGGAAGGGGATGACAAAGGATGAGATGGCTGGATGGCATCACTGACTCAATGGACGTGAGTCTGAGTGAACTCCAGGAGTTGGTAATGGACAGGGAGGCCTGGCGTGCTGCGATTCATGGGGTCACAGAGTTGGACACGACTGAGCGACTGAACTGAACTGAAGGAGGTGGGTCATAGAGGATCTTGCTTTGATTTATGTCTTTGAGTGTTCTGCCTATGTTTTCCTCTAAGAGTTTTATGGTTTTGGGTCTTACATTAAAGTCTTTAATTCATTCCAAGTTTATCTTTGTGTATGGTGTTCAGTTCAGTTCAGTTTCTCAGTCATGGCCAACTCTTTCCAACCCCATAAACCACGGCACACCAGGCTCCCTATCCATCACCAACTCCCGGAGTCCACCCAAACCCATATCCATTGAGTCAGGGATGCCATCCAATCATTTCATCCTCTGTAATCTCTCCTCCTGCCCTCAATCTTTCCCAGCATCACGGTCTTCGCAGGTGAGTCAGTTCTTCTCATCAGGAGGCCAAAGTATTGGAGTATCATTTTCAACATCAGTCCTTCCAATGAACACCCAGGGCTGATCTCCTTCAGAATGGACTGATTGGAATTCCTTGAACTCCAAGGGACTCTCAAGAGTCTTCTCCAACACCACAGTTCAAAAGCATCAATTCTTCAGCACTCAGCTTTCTTCACAGTCCAACTCTCACATCCATACATGACCACTGGAAAAACCATAGCCTTGACTAGACGGATCTTTGTTGGGAACATAATGTCTCTGCTTTTGAATACGCTATCTAGGTTGGTCATAACTTTCCTTCCAAGGAGCAAATGTCTTAATTTCATGGCTGCAGTCACCATCTGCAGTGATCAGGGAGCCCAAAAAAATAATGTCTGACACTGTTTCCATTATTTCCCCATCTATTTCCCATGAAATGATGGGACCAGATGCCATGATCTTCATTTTCTGCATGTTGAGCTTTAAGCCAACTGTTTCACTCTCCTCTTTCACTTTCATCAAGAGGCATTTTAGTTCCTCTCCACTTTCTGCCATAAGGGTGGTGTCATCTGCATATCTGAGGTTATTGATATTTCTCCCGGCAATCTTGATTCCAGCTTGTGTTTCTTCCAGCCCAGCATTTCTCATGATGTACTCTGCATAGAAGTTAAATAAGCAGGGTGACAATATACAGCCTTGACATACTCCTCTTCCTATTTGGAACTAGTCTGTTGTTCCATGTCCAGTTCTAACTGTTGCTTCCTGACCTGCATACAGGTTTCTCAAGAGGCAGGTCAGGTGGTCTGGGATTCCCATCTCTTTCAGAATGTTCCACAGTTTATTGTGATCCACACAGTCAAAGGCTTTGGCATAGTCAATAAAGCAGAAATACATGTTTTTCTGGAACTCTCTTGCTTTTTTGATGATCCAGTGGATATTGGCAATTTGATCTCTGGTTCCTCTGCCTTTTCTAAAACCAGCTTGAACATCTGGAAGTTCACGGTTCACGTATTGCTGAAGCCTGGCTTGGAGAATTTTAAGCATCACTTTACTAGTGTGTGAGATGAGTGCAATTGTGCAGTAGTTTGAGCATTCTTTGGCGTTGCTTTTCTTTGGGATTGGAATGAAGACTGACCTTTTCCAGCCCTTGGCCACTGCTGAGTTTGTGTTCTAATTTCATTCTTTTACATGTACCTGTCCAGTTTTTCCAGCACCATTTATTGAAGAGGCTGTCTTTGTCCCATTGTATATTTTTGCCTCCTTTGTCAAAAATGAGGGATCCATAGGTGCATGGGCTTATTTCTGGGTTTTCCACCTTATTCCATTGGTCTATATTTCTGTTTTTGTGCCAGTACCATACTGTCTTGATGACTGTATCTTTGTTGTATAATGTGAAGTCAGGAAGGTCGATTCCTCCATCTCCATTCTTTTTTCTCAAGACTGTTTTGGCTATTCAGGGTCTTTTGTGTTTCCATATGAATTGTGAAATTTTTTGTTCTAGTTCTGTGAAAAATGCCATTGGTAACTTGACAGGGATTGCATCAAATCTATCGATTGCATTTGGTAGCATAGTCATTGTCAAAATATTGATTCTTCCTACCCAGGAACATGGAATATCTCTCCATCTGTTTATGTCATCTTTGATTCTTTCATTAGTGTCTTATAATTTTCTGTGTATAATTCCTTTGTTTTCTTAGGTAAGTTTATTCCTAGATATCTGATTCTTTTTATTGCAATAGTGAATGGGATAGATTCCTTCATTTCTCTTTCTGATTTTTTATTGTTAGTATGTAGAAATGAAAGTGATTTCTGTGTATTGATTTTGTATCCTGCAACTTTGCTAAATTCACTGGTTAGCTCTAATAATTTTCTGATACTATCTTTAGGGTTTTCTATGTACAGTATCATGTCTTCTGTAAAGAGCGAGAGATTTACTTCTTTTCCAATCTAGATTCCTTTTATTTCTTTTTCTAGTCTGATTGCTGTAGCTAAGTCTTCCAGAACTATGTTGAATAATAGTGGCAAAAGTGGACACCCTTGTCTTGTTCCTGATCTTAAGGGGGATGCATTCAGTTTTTCACCATTGAGAATAATGTTTGCTGTAGTCTTATCTTATATGGCCTTGAAACGCTGCACTGGAAGAAACATGAACTGGAATCAAGATTGCCGGGAGAAGTATCAATAACCTCAGATATGCAGATGACACCACCCTTATGGCAGAAAGTGAAGAGGAACCAAAAAGCCTATTGATGAAAGTGAAAGAGGAGAGTGAAAAAGTTGGCTTAAAGCTCAACATTCAGAAAATGAAGATCATGGCATTCATCCCCGTCACTTCATGGGAAATAGAAGGGGAAACAGTAGAAACAGTGTCAGACTTTATTTTGGGGGGCTCCAAAATCACTGCAGATGGTGATTACAGCCATGAAATTAAGAGATGTTTACTCCTTGGAAGAAAAATTATGACCAACCTAGATAGCATATTCAAAAGCAGAGACATTACTTTGCCAACAAAGGTCTATCTATTCAAGGCTATGGTTTTTCCAGTGGTCATGTATGGATGTGAAAGTTGGACTGTGAAGAAGGCTGAGTGCCGAAGAATTGATGCTTTTGAACTGTGGTGTTGGAGAAGACTCTTGAGAGTCCCTTGGACTGCAAGGAGATCCAACCAGTCCATTCTGAAGGAGATCAGTCCTGGGATTTCTTTGGAGGGAATGATGCTGAAGCTGAAACTCCAGTACTTTGGCCACCTCATGTGAAGAGTTGACTCATTGGAAAAGACTCTGATGCTGAGAGGGATTGGGGGCAGGAGGAGAAGGGGACGACAGAGGATGAGATGGCTGGATGGCATCACTGACTCGATGGATGTGAGTTAGAAAGGTCTGGCGTGCTGCGATTCATGGGGTCGCAAAGAGTCGGACATGACTGACTGACTGAACTGAACTGAACTGATGTTGAGGTAGATTACTTCTATGCCCATTAAAGAGTTTTAATTGTAAATGGGTACTGAATTTTGTCAAAATATTTGCAGAATATTTTCTGCATCTACTGAGATTCAGTTCAATTAGTCAGTTCAGTTGCTCAGTCATGTCCGACTCTTTGAGACCCCATGAATCGCAGCACGCCAGGCCTCCCTGTCCATCACCAACTCCTGGAGTTCAGTCAGACTCACGTCCATCGAGTCAGTGATGCCATCCAGCCATCTCATCCTCTGTCGTCGCCTTCTTCTGCCCCCAATCCCTCCCAGCATCAGAGTCTTTTCCAATGAGTCAACTCTTCGCATGAGGTGGCCAAAGTACTGGAGTTTCAGCTTTAGCATCATTCCTTCCAAAGAAATCCCAGGACTGATCTCCTTCAGAATGGACTGGTTGGATCTCCTTGCAATCCAAGGGACTCTCAAGAGTCTTCTCCAATACCGCAGTTCAAAAGCATCAATTCTTCGGTGCTCAGCTTTCTTCACAGTCCAACTCTCACATCCATACATGACCACAGGAAAAACCATAGCCTTGACTAGATGGATATTTGTTGGCAAAGTAATCTCTCTGCTTTTGAAAATGCTATCTAGGTTGGTCATAACTTTTCTTCCAAGGAGTAAGTGTCTTTTAATTTCATGGCTGCAGTCACCATCTGCAGTGTTTCTGGAGCCCAAAAAAATAAAGTCTGACACTGTTTCCACTGTTTTCTGAATGTTGAGCTTTAAGCCAACTTTTTCACTCTCCTCTTTCACTTTCATCAAGAGGCTTTTTGGTTCCCCTTCACTTTCTGACATAAGGGTGGTGTCATCTGCATATCTGAGGTTATTGATATTTCTCCTGGCAATCTTGATTCCAGCTTGTGTTTCTTCCAGCCCAGCGTTTCTCTTGATGTACTCTGCATAGAAGTTAAATAAGCAGGGTGACAATATACAGCCTTGACAGTCTCCTTCTCCTATTTGGAACCAGTCTGTCGTTTCATGTCCAGTTCTAACTGTTGCTTCCTGGCCTGCATACAGATTTCTCAAGAGGCAGGTCAGGTGGTCTGGTATTCTCATCTCTTTCAGAATTTTCCACAGTTTATTGTGATCCACACAGTCAAAGGCTTTGGCATAGTCAATAAAGCAGAAATAGATGTTTTTCTGGAACTCTCTTGCTTTTTTGATGATCCAGTGGATATTGGCAATTTGATCTCTGGTTCCTCTGTGTTTTCTATAACGAGCTTGAATCGTATGGTTTTTGTCTTTCAATTTGTCAGTATGATGTATCACACTGATTGATTTGCATATGTTGAAGAATCCTTGCTTCCCAGAATAAACTCAACTTGATCATGGTGTATGAGCTTTTTGATGTGTTGCTGAATTCTGTTTTCTAAAAGTTTGTTGAGGATTTTTGCCTCAATGTTCATCAGTGATATTGCCCTGTAGTTTTCTTTTTTGTGTGCTTTGCCTGGTTTTGGTATCAGGATAATAGTGGCCTTGTAGAATGAGTTTGGAAGTGTTCCTCTGCAATTTTTTGAAAGGGTTTTAGAAGGATAGGTATTAGCTCTTCTCTAAATGTTTGATAGAATTCTCCTGTGAAGCCATCTGGTCCTGGGCTTTTGTTTTTGTTTTGCAGATTTTTTAATCACAGCTTCAATTTCAGTGCTTATAATTGGGTAGGTTCATAATTTCTATTTCTTCCTGGCTCAATCTTGGAAGACTGAACTTTTCTAAGAATCTATCCATTTCTTCCATGTTATCTATTTTATTGTCATATAGTTGTTCATAATAGTCTCTTACAATCCTTTGTATTTCTGCATTGTCTGTTGTAACCTCTCCTTTTTCATTTCTAATTTTGTTGATTTGATTCTTCTCTTTTTTTCTTGATGAGTCTGGCTAAAGGTTTGTCAATTTTGTTTATCTTCTCAAAGAATCGGCTTTTAGTTTTATTCACCTTTACTGTTGCTTCTTTCCTTTCTTTTTCATTTATTTCTGCTCAGATCTTTATGATTTCTTTCCTTCTACAATTTTGGGATGTTTTTGTTCTTCTTTTTCTTCTTGTTTTAGACGTAAAGTTAGTTCGTCTGTTCAATGTTCTTCTTGCTTCTTGAGGTAGGATTGTATTGCTATAAACTTCCCTCTTAGAACTGCTCTTGCTGCATCCCACAGGTTTTGAGTTGTCATGTTTTCCTTGTCATTTGTTTCTAGAAATTTTTTGATTTTCCTTTTGATTTCTTCAGTAACCTGTTTATTTAAAAATGTGTTGTTTAATCTCTGTGTGCTTGTGTTTTTTACAGTTTTTTTCTTGTAATTGCTATCTAGTCTCATAGCATTGTGGTCAGTGAAGATGCCTGATATAGTTTCAATTTTCTAAAATTTATTGAGGTTTGGTTTATGACCCAAGATGTGGTCTATCCTGGAGAGTATTCCATGTGCACTGGAGAAGAAGGTGTATTCTGCATTTGGATGGAATGTCCTGAAGATATAAATGAGATCCACCTCATCTAATGTATGATTTAAGACTTGTGTTCCCTTATTAATTTTCTGTTTTGATGATCTGTCCATTGGTGTGAGTGGGGTGTCAAAGTCTCCTACTATTGTGTTACTGTCAATTTCTCCTTTATGTCTGTCAGTGTTTGTCATGTATTGAGGTGCTCCTATGTTGGGTGCGTAGATATTTATAATTGTTGTGTCTTCCTCTTGGATTGATCCCTTGATCATTATGTAGTATCCTTCCTTATCTCTTGTAATATTCTTTATTTTAAGGTTTATTTTGTCTGATATGAGGATTGCTACTCCAGCTTTCTTTTGCTTCCCATTGGCATGGAATATATTTTTCCATCCTCTCACTTTTGTCTATATGTGTCTTTAGGTCTGAAGTGGGTTTCTTGCAGACAGCATATGTATGCGTCTTGTTTTTGTATTCATTTAGCCAGTCTGTGTCTTTTGGTTGGAGCATTTAATTCATTTACAATTAAAGTAATTATTGATATATATGTTCCTATTGCCATTTTCTTAATCATTTGGGGTTGATTTTATAGATCTTTTTTCTTCTCTTGTATTTCTTGACTGTATAAGTCCCTTTAACATTTGTTGTAAAGCTGGTTTGGTGGTACTGAATTCTCTTAAATTTTTCTTGTCTGAAAAACTTTTTATTTCTCCATCAATTTTGAATGAGATCCTTGCCAGTTGCAGTAATCTAGGTTGTAGATTTTTCCCTTTCAGTACTTTAAATATATCCTGCCATTCCCTTCTGGCCTCTGGAGTTTCTGCTGAAAGATTAGCTGTTAAGCATATGGGGTTTCCCTTGTATGTTACTTGTTCCTTCTCCCTTGCTGCTTTTAATATTCTTTCTTTGTGTTTAGTCTTTGTTAGTTTGATTACTATGTGTCTTGGTGTGTTTCTCCTTGGGTTTATCCTGTATGGGACTCTTTGTGCCTCTTGAACTTGATTGACTATTTCCTTTTCCACGTTGGGCAAACTTTCAACTACAATCTCTTCAAAAATTTTCTCATACCCTTTTTTTTGCTCTTCATCTTCTGGGACCACTATAATTCAAATGTTGGTGCATTTGATATTGTCCCAGAGGTCTCTGAGACTATTCTCAGATCTTTTCATTCTTTTTACTTTATTTAGCTCTTTAGAAGTTATTTTCACCATTTTATCTTCCAGCTCACTGATTCGTTCTTCTGCTTCAGATATTCTGCTATTGATTCCTTCTAGAGTACTTTCATGCATTGCAGAAGGAAATGGCAACCCACTCCAGTATTCTTGCCTGGAGAATCCCAGGGATTGGAGAGCCTGGTGGGCTGCAGTCTATGGGGTCACACAAAGTCAGACACGACTGAAGCGACTTAGCAGCAGCAGCAGCAGAGTACTTTTAATTTCAATAATTGTTTTTTTTGTCTCTGAATGTTTATTCTTTAATTCTTCTGGGTCTTTGTTAATTGATTCTTGCATTTTCTTCAGTTTGTTTTCAAGGTTTTTTGATCATCTTTACTATCATTACTCTGAATTCTTTTTCAGGTAGTTTGCCTATTTCTTCTTCATTTCTTTGGACTTCTGTGTTTCTAGTTTGTTCCTTCATATGTGTAGTATTTCTATGCCTTTTCATTATTTTTTTAAGCTTATTATGTTTGAGACCTCCTTTTCCCAGGCTTCAAGGAAAGTTGAATTCTTTCTTTGAAGATTGAATTCTTTCTTCCTTTTGGTTTCTTCCCTCCTAAGGTTGGTCCAGTGGTTTGTGTAAGATTTCTATAGGGTGAGATCTGTGCTGAGTTTTTGTTTGTTTGTTTTTCCTCTGATGGGCAAGGCTGAGTGAGGTGGTAACCCTGTCTGCTGATGATTGGGTTTGTATTTCTGTTTTGTTTGTTGTTTAGATGAGGTGTCCCACACAGGATACTACTGGCGGTTGGGTGATGCCAGGTCTTATATTCAGGTGGTTTCCTTGTGGGAGTTTTCACTATTTGATACTCCCTCGGGTTATTTCTCCGGTGGTCTAAGGTCTTGGAGTCAGTGCTCCCACTCCAAAGGCTCGGGGCTTGATCTCTGGTCAGGAATGAAGATTCCACACATGGTTTGTTATGGCATTAAGTGAGATTAAAACAAATATCCAAAAATGAGAAATTAAACATGAAGCCCAGACAAGTGACAGTTACAAAATCAGGCAAATAATAATTAAAATATTGGAATATACACATATACACCCATGAGCAGTCAGAACAGTCCTACAAAAATAAAGTACAGTAGATTGACCTGGCAAACAAAGGAAATCAAAAATTATATTTACCAGTTAAGAACAAAACTAACTAAAGTACAAACTGGAAAATAAAACTAGAGCAAGATGCCAAGTGGGGAATAATGCAATGAAAACAAAACTAACATGTATGTTGAGAGGAAAGGAAAGAAAGAAAGAATAGATATTCAAATTAAGTAGAGGTAGATGAAGATTTATATACATTAAAGACTAACTGCAGGGGGGAAAGAACAGTAGGAAATGCAAACAAAGGAATAAATGTATAAAAACATGATAGGTTTTAAAAAATTAAAATTATAAAAAAGGAGAAAAGAAAAAAAAATGGAAGAATGAAAAAAGGAAAACTCCACAGAACTGCAAAAGCCCAAAGTAGAAGCAAAGGTTTATAACAACAATAAAAACTGTGACTGAATATACACATATACATATACACCCATAAGCAAAATCAAAACAGTCCAACAAGAATAAAATACAATAGATTGACCCAGCAAACAAAGGAAATCAAAAGTTATATCTACCAGAGCAAAACTAACTAAAGCACAAACTGGAAAACAAAACTAAAGCAAGGTGCCAGTTGGGGAGTAAAGCAATGAAAATAAAACTAACAAATATGTTGAGAGGAAAGGAGAGAAAGAAAAGAAAGAATATATATGCAAAGTTAAATAGAGGCAGATAAAGATTTATATACATTAAAGATTAACTGCAAGAGGAAAAGAACAGTAGGAACAGCAAACAAAGGAATAAATGTAGAAAAAATAATAATAGGTTTAAAAAATTTTTAATTAAAAATAAAAAAGAGTAAAGAAAAAAAGGGGGGGAAACTCCACATAACTTCAAAAGCCCAATGTAAAAGCAGAGGTTTATAACAATAAAAAAATGTGACTGAAAGGAAAAAAAAAAAAAAAAGCTCAAAAGCTTAACTGGATTTCTTAGTGCCAATAAAATTGACAACTACAACAGAGGTGGAAAAAGAGAAAAAAGGAAAAAAATCCAAAAGAATCTACAAAACAAGTCATAAAATAAGAACAATAAATGTTTTTCTCAAGTCACTGCTGTCAGAGTCCTTTCCCTCGCTGGGGGTCACAGTTCACCTCACCTCCCTAGGATGCCCTCCAACACTGTGCTGATCTCTGGACCTGCTGGGGGGGCAGCTCAGATTCTCATCTGGTCCTACTCCTATGTGTTCTTGCCTCCAATGTCCACAGCTAACAGAACTAGTGCATTTTCTTTTGTGGGAGCTCTCAATGGCCTTTTCTATATTCCATAGACACAGTCTGCCTTGTTTATTATATGGTTTTAATCTGCAGCTTGTACAGCTGGTGGGAAGGTTTTGGGTCTTCTTCCTTAGCCACACTGCCCCTGGATTTCTATTGTGGTTTTATTTCCACCTCTGCATGTGGGTCGTCCACTGGGGGTTGCTCCTGAGGCTGCCCTGGGGGACTTGGGTTTGCCCCCATGAGGGCCAGGTGTGGAGGTGGTGCAGCTGCTTGGGTCGCAGGGGTTCTGGCAGCACCAGGTACTCAGGGGGTTGTCGGCTAGGGCAGCAGGAAATACAGTGCTCTAGAAGGGTATGGCAACCAGTATTACCAGTACGCCCCAGTATTCTTGCCTGGAGAACCCCCTCCCTGATATAAGCCTGGAAGCCAGAGTCCACAGGGTCGCAGAGTCAGACACGACCAAAGTGACACAGTGAGCATAGATGCAAGACTTTTTTGCCTGTGGCAGCTCTGCCCCAGTGAGAGTTGAGCATGAAGGTGGCGCAGCTGCTTGGCTTGCGGGGACCCTGGTGGCACCAAGTGTGCAGGAACACGGACTGCCTCTACCGCAGGAGTAATGGCCCCATCAGAGTCTTTTCTCCAGCCTCTTGTAGCTGACGATCAGAAGGCCTCTTTGGCCAGTCTTTCTCCAGAGCCCCACCTGTTCAGGCACTTAGAGGGCTCCCTTGCCTGGGGTCCTTCTCTGTTGTTTGGAGCATCAGTCACTTAAAGGAGCACCCTGGGTGGGGTCCCACTCTGTAGTTCAGTGCCTCAGGCGTTTGATGGGTGAATTTCTCTATTGTTCAGCTGCCTATGCTGGCACGTGGGGAGAGGGAGGCTATGGCGATGGCTCCACCCACTACGTGTGACTCAGCAGTATCACCTTGCTTCCAAGGCTGCCCGGCTTTCTTCCACTGGCATTTCCCACCACAATCTCCTCCCTCACAACCTCTCAATTTGTCTCTCCGCAGTCAACAGCAGCCCTCACTCCCGGACTGCACCACCATCCCCAAACTCCAGCTTCCAGCTACTGTGCCTTCCAGGGGACCAGCGTTCCTGTCCGGGGTACATATGGCTTCGGCAAGGACTGTCTGATGCTCATTCCATTTAGGCTGCCACAGGTCAGCTGTTTCACTTTCGGCCTTAAATGTTTCTCCTCTGACTCAGACCATTGCTCCAATGTGGGGATTGGACCCCTGCTTCAGTTCCCCCACCCGCCGAGGGCAGGTGCAGTCCTACTAACACTCCTGTTTTTCTCCCTAGTTCCTTCATCCTACTGAGTTTTACATGGTTCTATATATTGTTTTGCACTGGTCAGGCACTCCTGTCCACTCTCAGCTGGTTTCTGCATGCACTTCTGTGTCTGAAGGTGTATTCCTGATGTATTCGTGGAAAGAGATGCACTCCACACCCACCTACTCCTCTGCCATCTTGTTCTCTCCTCTCTTGCTCTTTCAGTGGAAAATAATTCCTCTGCCATCTTATTTTACTTAACTTGCTCTGCCTCTATGAATTTAGGTGAAACGATTTCCTACTGTGGTGACAAAGAGGTGTTCTTATGTGAGAGCATCCTTATGCAGGCTGCATATGCCCAGTGCCTTTGGTGGGAGAGCTGGACCTGATGAGTTTGCCAGTCACATCTTTCCTCAGGATGTGCTAGCAGAGGGTATGGCTGATTATGGTGGAGCTAGAGCTTACCTGGAGTGTGAGATGGGATTTCCTCTCTGCTCAGTCGTCATCGCTGCCCTGTCAGGAGCAGGATCTGCTCTCAGATCACTGAATTAGAAGTTCTGAGGGTTGGGCTCAAGGTGGCTCTGTTCCCTTTAAGAGTGTGTGTTTCCTTCTCCCTGCTCTGGGACCTTTGCCCTCACAGAGGGGAGTGCTGAAGCAAGTGGGGCTCATGAGCTTACAGAAGTCCAGTGCTCTGTCTGTGTAGGCAACTGTGGCTGCAATCAGACACAGTTCGTGGTCATAGCTTGCCGTTGTCGTGGCCACCCCAGATCTAGTGCTAGGCTGCAGCGTGGAGAGCGCGGGGCCTCAGTGTCCTCTCATCTTGGGTTAGGACACACGGCAAGGCTGTGGTGGGAATTCCAGCAGCTGTACTGCTGTCAGAACCCTGGGTTGCTTCTGGGGCGCAACCTGAGTAAGCACCAACAGTGGCCACCACCACTCCACCTGAGCTACACCCCAGGGCCTCAGGTTGCCATTGCATTCCTAGATCAGGTCTTTTTCCAGGTCCTGGATGCCTAGATCTAGTGCCAAGCTGTGGTACAGAGTGAGCAGTGCCAGGGTTCACTCAGTTCCAACTGGGGAATGCAGCAAGGAGGCAGCAGCTAGAACAGACCTCTCTCCGCCTTCCTGGGGACACCCCATACCTGAGCAGTCCTCACAAGCGGGGGTCCAGTCTTCTCCTGCCTTTCTATCTGTCCCAATAGTTCTCCAGGCAGCCAAAGGGGTTTGTCTCCTACTCACAGGACTCAAAGACTCTGACACCCAGTCTGTGACTGGATCCACTCACTCCCCAGGGTAAGTGTCCATCCGTGCAATCTCCCTTTTCCTCTTGTTCCCTCCCAGGGCTGCAGGTCTCAACCGGATGCTTTTTTTCCTGTCCTACTTTATTATGTGTTTATCTTTCTGACAGTCTTGGTTGTGCAGGAGTCCTTCTGCCAGTTTCCAGTTCGTTTTCTCTGAGAAGTGTTTCACATGCAGGTGTATTTTTGATGTGTTCATGGAGGGAGGTGAGCTTCATGTCCTCTTACTCTGCCATCTTTATCTCTCCCTCTCCAGCACCTCATTGGTCTTAAGCCAGACTTTTACAAGACAGAAAACTCACTATTGGTCTCCTGATGAATTAATCTGTGTCTTTTCATCAATAGGAAACCTATACTTGAGTAAAGAAACAGGAAGAAGAAACATGAGATTGCAAAAAGTAAAGGAGACTCGACTGCAGTGTAACTGGTCTGTGGAAAATAGGAAGTCTAGGAACTGATCGCTTACCTTCCTTCTGCCATGGGAACTTCTGGGGAAAGATGGCTGCATATTCTTCCATTCACTGTGCTATCTCCATCATCCTTGCCTTCTCCACGAAAAGAATTATGAACAGTTCAAATGCTTCACTTAACTCCTGGAGAATCACTAACCATTTCTGATCACACCCCTTAGCCATCAATAAGCAGGGATTTCCTAAATCTAGATAATCGTTTATAAAATATGACCTTGAGCAGGTTCAAAGCAATATGCCAGCACTAATGAAGTAGGGAAAAGTGTGGGGCAAGGGAAAGAGAGCCAGAGTAAAGAAAGAAATTAAGAATGGCACCTAGGATGGGGTGAGTTCTCTAAGGGTTCAGATTGTACTATGTTAGTAGGGTTCTCTTGATGCTTTGAAATGGCAACAACATGGTGCCTGTGCTTGCATTCCGCTTTCCCTCCCTCACAATTCTTGGTGTATCCCTGAGAATATCTGGGAAACTGCACAAAAAGAAAGTTAAAGCAAGCTTCTTCTGTCATATGTCCATAAAAGGAAAAGATTTCTATATTTCCAAAAAGCATAAGTTCATTTTTAATTCAAGTTTATGCCCCCCTTTAGGGGAAGAGCTATCCAGTAAATTCGATAAATTTCAAAATTTGCTAGCAGAAATAAAAATCCAGAAACTTGGAGGAAAATGAACACAATAACAAATGGTAAGTTTTCTGTCATAAATAACAACACTTGGCTTCAGAAGAGGAGAGAGAGGTATACAGCTTAATTAGGAAGTGTTCGCCCAGAATACTAATGCCCTCCCAAATGCTCCGCTTAGTTTGCCATGGGCCATTGTCTTTCTCCATAAAGTTAAATTAGCATCTGCAGCAACTCTCCTAGAATTAAAGACTATAGCTCTGTGTCTCATTTTGAACACTCACTGGTCTTGAACTAAATTTAAATCATGAATGGAATATTATTTAAAGGTTGATAATCTTCACGTAACATTACTTCAGCAATGAAACTAAAACCCCTTGAATAAAATTCTGTTGGCTAGCCAAGAGGACCCTGGTGAGGTTCCAGTTTAATAAAATTATCTAGCATTTGCAACTGTAAATGCTTTAAGGCTTTTTTAAAGGTGATATTATGACCTATACAACACTGAGCATAAAGTGATTGACAATAAAACCTTGAGCTGATCTGTAGAGGAAGAGGGGGTGATAGAGGCCCATGGGAAGTGTCACGTACTTCCTCCAATTGGGAAGAGTCTTTTCTCTTTTCCTCTCTAACATCAACAAGGAGCAACTCTTCTGTTCCAAAAGGATTTTTAAATTTCCATCCCAAAGAAAACATATTCCACTGAGAAAATTCAATAGCCAGTGAGATTGCAGAGCCAGAGCACACTTATTGGGGAGCAAAGTGGCATCCACAGTTACCAAATTAACTTGTTACACCCATGACATCTACCAGTACTTCCAGGTACAGTCTGTCATGCTGTGGGAGGGTATAATCAGGAGAAGTAATCTTGTTATTAGACAATCACAAATCTGCAAAGCCCTGGAGGTCATGCAGATCATCTTTTCTGCTTCAGTCTACAGGCACTGTCCCCAGTGGAGGGTCCACAGGCTCTTGTAGTGCTTGGTTTTCAAAGAAGGCTGGACATCCTGCAGACACTTGTGCTAAGATTGGGCATCTGGAATGTGATGCTTCTGGTGTGTTATTATGTTCTTGTGGGGTGGAAGAGAATAAAAGGAGATCTGGAAGAAAATCCCATCCTGCCAACCTAGGGAAAACCGAACTACCTAGAGGAGGCAGAGACCTCAGGAGAAAAAGGTTCTGCTTCATTTTTATTTTCCTCTCCCATTTAAAGATTTAGCCAACTCACTAATACCTGGGAAGCAAGAAGCAAGTGTCTCAGCTTAGGGCAGACCTGGAACTAAGAACAACAGGCCAACAGTCGATGTCCACCTGACAAGGGGAGCCAACCTTCCATACGATCCTGTTATGTGAGCTATCATGGATATCCTGATGTCCACACAGAAATCCCAGAAAATTCCAGAAGCCCTATTGGAAATTAGCTGGATCCGCTTTGTATCTATTAGCTGATGGGACCTGATATCCTGAAAGTATATTGTATCATGTACTGAAGCACTATTACCTTCCTCATTGAATGCTCAGAGATAGGTGAAAAGCAGCTACTATGATCTCAGAAACTGAGGAAAGCTTCAGGGCTGTTCTCATAGTTCTGACCAGAGAGAAACAGACCCAGCCCATTCATTCTGTTAGACACAAGACAGGAAATGATCTTTTTGTAAGTACGCTGAGAATTGTTAGGGAAAGATGAGATCAAGAAGCAAGGTCAGTCACTCTACAAAAAGTTGTAGCATCAACAAATCAGCAAATAATTTGAGAAAACCAATGTGATTTATGATTAATAATCCTAAAAATCTGTAATAGGTATAGATAGACACAGATATAGATAGATACACATACACACAAGGCCTAATGCAGGTAGAATTGAGACAAACATATGACTATTATCAACAATTAGTTAAAAAATAATGTGACAAGCCACTACTACTACGGCTGCTTCAGTGTCTTGTACAGGGTAAAAGAAAGAAATACTCCTGTGTCAATTACTATATTCCCATCAGTGCCATCATCTTGGATCTTCATTCCAAAAATGGCAAGAAGTGATCATCATAATCACAAAACAATACCATAGGACATCATGAAATTTAAAATAGGTTCCCATGTGTTGTTTCATCTCATGATTGCCCTGTGAGAAAAGCAGGCTATTAGGGCAGACATGGTAGTATTAACAAGAGGAAGCATAGAAACGAAAGGAAGGGCAGAAAGGGAGAAAGGGAAGGAAGAGAGAAAGGAGGAAGGGGGTAAAGTTGCCTCCCAGGTCTTCCTGCAATTGGATATCAGTCTCAATTCTAGTAATATCTCCTAATGTCTCCTAACAAGTGTTCCAGAGATTAAGAACCACATAGTTCTTTGAAATTCATGATAGCAATTGCTCTACAAATTCTAAGTAGTAATATCATCATCATCAATCTTAGCTATAAAATTTCTCATAAACTCATATATTAAGTTGGGAAACTTTAGAGAAAAACAACAGTAAGAGCAGAGTTAAGCACAAAGTCAAGGAAGTTGGTTAAGGAAGAAAAAAAAAAAGCGACAAGCACTAACTTTCCCCATAAGTCTCATAATCTTTCTCCGGGAGGCACTCGGCAGCCAAGCAGTAAGCTTCCATGAAGCACAGGGTGTGTAAAGAGACCCAGAGACCAGCCCTTCGAAGGGAAATCCCTCCCATTTTGTCCTCAGTTCAACTCCCAAGATTCCCAGGCTCACTGTGTGAGTCACACTGCAATCGCCTAGGACAGGCATCTGCACGGATGCCCTCTGCTTCAGCAGGGAATTGCAAGCTCCCGCCTGCCTGTAATAAGGGGGAAAATCAGGGCAATAATGTGACCGGATGCTGGAAAGCTGGCAGCCAGAGAAAACAGTAGTGTATTTGGCAAATTTTCTTTTGCAGGGCTTTTTTTTTTACTGTAAAGAACACTGGCCTCCATGGACTAAGAGAAATTTTGCGTCCCTTTCTCGAATTTGATCTCTTTGTTTCCATTTTAATAGGTCGTGGGAAGTTTCCTGTGAATACGTAAACAAGCTTTGTGTTTATTTTAATCACGTTTTCCTCCTGTTTCCAGGCTCTGGACAACCCCCGGCCCTCACTTGAATTGTGGTGGTTACAGCAGAACACAGCCCAGTTGTAACTCAAGTCTTTCCTTTTGTAAGAGGAAGTGGTGAGATAAATAAAGGGATGGTGTTTCCTTAAAGCAGCTGCATCTCCTATTAACTGGCTAAAGAACTAACTCCTCAACAAAAATTAGTCAACTGAACTAGTTTAAGAAAGAAAAGAAATCTTTGAGCTGGCAAATTTGTGGCTTTGAAAACTGAACACCTACCTGAGAAAGAATCTCTCGCTTTCCTGTCCATGAATAGTGCCTCTCTCCTTTATTTCTCAGTGAATCACCTTGAAAATGTTGCCATTTTACAATATCTAGTCCCTCTTATCTGAATTATCAACCCACTGTAATCTGGCATCTGCCCTTACTACCTTACTGAAACTTGCAAAGAAAATGATCAAAATGACCTGCTTATTGACAAACAGTGAATATTTTAAAGTCCTTATCTTAGATTTCTCTGCAGTATTTCTAGATGCTGACCAACCTCTCCTTTGAGAAATTTCTCTTCTTTTCTTTGCCATGATAACATGCTCTCCTGATTCTCTGACATCTCAGAACAATTCTTTTTTTTAAGGCAGCAGTTATAAAATATTTAATATTCTTCAAGTAGAGAATAGAGTTAAGTAAACACTTTTTAACTTTTAAATTAGATCAATTCTTAGAGTTCTTTCCTGAATCCCCTTCCCCCATCTTCTTAAAAATAGGTGCTCTTTTGTGTTCTCCACCTCTTCTTTATCTGTTTATTCTTGTGTTTTCAACATCACCTCTACATAATTCTCACATCTGTATCTCTAGCCTAAACTTCCTTCCTAAGTCCTTATGTCTTCACCTCTCCATCTTGACTGTAGCCATGATCATTATGAACAGTTCTAACTCAGCTCCTGCTGCCAGACTCCCACCACAAGTGCCTGCTGCTGCGCGTCTTTCTGTATTCTGCCCCCAGGACCTTCTCTAATACCGCAGGAGTTGGGCAGCCCACAGTGGGGGTGTCAGGAGAAAAAAGCTCCAGACTTCCATCCTTCAGATGACTAATTCTTGGAAGCATTCTTTGTTCTCAAAAATCCCTTTGGCCCAGAGTACTGATCTGAATAAAGTACCCTGACATTGTCTCTTCCTCCTTCACCATCCCATTCTTCTTACCTGGATGCTCATGCTTTGTGGGATCACTACCCAAATAAACTACCCACACCCAGGTTCTTATCTCAGCCATTGATTTTAGCGAAACCCAAAGGTATTTGGTACCAAAAATGGTCCTGGAAAGCAGATTCTCAACATGAGACTCTATGGCCATACTGTCTCCATTTAGATGATACCAGTAATATAATCACTGGTGGGAGCAGGAGAGTGATAAAACCCAGCATGATGTAGCATTCAATTACTGAGACTCTCACCCAGAGTGAATGTGATGAAATATAGGGGAAAGGAAAAGCACTGCATGAATGATATGGGCTGATGGTAATTACCAGTATTATGGAATTGAAAGTTTTTTGTTAGATGTCATTAAAGGTTTGAAAGACTAGAATAGAATAAGGGGTAGAAATAAAATAGCAGAATCACATCAGCTATCAACTCAGTGTCCACTGGAAGATCAGAAAGCTTCCATCGGTTCAGCTCAGTTCAGTTGCTCAGTTGTGTCCAGCTCTTTGTGACCCCATGAATCACAGCATGCCAAGCCTCCCTGTCCATCACCAACTCCCAGAGTCTACCCAAACTCATGTCCATCGAGTTGATGATGCCATCCAGCCATCTCATCCTCTGTCATCCCCTTCTCCTCCTGCCCCCAATCCCTCCCAGCATCAGGGTCTTTTCCAATGAGTCAACCCTTGGATAAGGTGGCCAAAGTATTGGAGTTTCAGCTTCAGCATCAGTCCTTCCAATGAACACCCAGGAGGTTGGACTGGTTGGATCTCCTTGCAGTCCAAGGGACTCTCAAGAGTCTTCTCCAACACCACAGTTCAAAAGCATCAATTCTTCGGTGCTCAGCTTTCTTCACAGTCCAACTCACATCCATACATGACCACTGGAAAAACCATAGCCTTGACTAGACAGACCTTTGTTGACAAAGTAATGTCTCTGCTTTTTAATATGAAGGTCCAAAAAGAACTTCACTCTTACAATCAGATGGTAGTCTATGTTGAAAGTCAGGCCAAAGAGCTAAACCTGTGAAAAGACTGAATGTACAATGTTGAGATATCTCCCAAGCTGAAGACACAGCCGTAATAGAAAAATAGTGGAATCCTGAGACCTGATATGAAGACATTTGGGTGGATTCATTTAAGAAGATTGAAGCACCAAGTTCTACTGGAGCCTTAAGACTGCCTGAAGCAGCTTGCTCCCTTCTGCTAGAGAAAAAGAGTGTCCCTTACCTGAATATATTGTAAAAATCTCACATGAGGCAGATTCCTAGAAAGATGATATTGCCTCCGTAAGACCTACCATAGTCTCCTCTTACAATGCACAAACTAATAACTAAGGTCATGACCCAGGATTCACTGAGTAGGGAAATATAGTCCCTGCTCCAGAAGAAAATAGCTTTTTTTTAACAAATTGCAGTACTAGCTTATTAAGGCTTCCTTGGTGGCTCAGTGTTAAGAATCTCCCAGCCAATCCAAGAGATGAAAATTCAATTCCTGGTTCAGGAAGATCCCCAAGAGAAGGAAATGGCAACCCACTCCAGTATTCTTGCCTGGGAAATCCCATGGACAGAGGAGCCTGACAGGCTATAGTCCAGTTCAGCTCAGTCACTCAGTCGTGTCCGACTCTTTGCGATCCCATGGACTGCAGCACGCCAGGTCTCCCTGTCCATCACCAACTCCTGGAGCATGCTCAAACTCATATCCATCGAGTCAGTGATGTCATCCAACCATCTTATCCTCTGTCATCCCCTTCTCCTCCTGCCTTCAAACTTTCCCAGCATCAGGGTCTTTTCAAATGAGTCAGTTCTTTGCATCAGGTGGCCAAAGTAATGGAGTTTCAGCTTCAGCATCAGTCCTTCCAATGAATATACAGGACTGATCTCCTTTAGGATGGACTGGTTGGATTTCCTTGCAGTTCAAGGGACTCTCAAGAGTCTTCTCCAACACCACAGTTCAAAAGCATCAATTCTTTGGCTCTCAGCTTTCTTTATAGTTCAACTCTCACATCCATACATGACTACTGGAAAAACCATAGCTTTGACTAGATGGACCTTTGTTGACAAACTAAAATGTCTCTGCTTTTTAATATGCTGTCTAGGTTGGTCATGGAGGGAGGAGCCTGGTAGGCTACAGTCCATGGGGTCTCAAAGAGTTGGACAAGACTGAGCAACTTAACTTTCACTAGGTTGGTCACATATTTTCTTTCAAGGAGCAGCGTCTTTTAATTTCATGGCTGCAGTCACCATCTGCAGTGATTTTGGAGCTCAGGAAAATAAAGTCTGTCACTGTTTCCATTGTTTCCCCATCTATCTGCCATGAAGTGATGGGACCAGATGCCATTGTCTTTGCTTTCTGAATGTTGAGTTTTAAGCCAGCTTTTTCACTTTCCTCTCTCACTTTTATCAAGAGGCCCTTCAGTTCCTCTTTGCTTTGTGCCATAAGGGGGTGTCATCTGCATATCTGAGGTCATTGATATTTCTCCTGGCAATTGCAACTTGTGCTTCATCCAACGTGGCATTTTGCATGATGTACTCTGCATAGAAGTTAGATAAGCAGGGTGAAAATATACAGCCTTGACATACTCCTTTCCCAATTTGGAACCAGTCCATTGTTCCATGTCTGGTTCCATTTCTTCTTGACCTGCATACAGATTTCTCAGAAGGCAGATAAGGTGATCTGGTATTTCCATCTCTTTAAGAATTTTCCACAGTTTGTTGTGACCCACATAGTCAAAGGCTTTGAAATCATCAATAAAGCAGAAGTAGATGTTTTTCTGGAATTCTCTTGCTTTTTCTGTGATCTGGCAATTTGATCTCTGGTTCCTCTGCCATTTCTAAATCCCGCTTGTACATCTGGAATTTCTCAGTTCATGTACTGTTGAAGCCTCACTTGGAGAATTTTGAGCATAACTTTGTTAGTGTGTGAGATGAGTGCAATTGTACAGTAGTTTGAACATTCTTTGGCATTGCCTTTCTTTGGGATTGGAATGAAAACTGACCTTTTCTAGTCTTGTGGCCACTGCTGAGTTTTCCAAATTTCCTGGCATATTGAGTGTAGCACTTTAACAGCAGCATCTTTTAGGACTTGAAATAGCTCAGCTGGAATGCCATCACCTGCACTAGCTTTGCTCATAGTGATGCTTCCTTAGGCCCACTTGACTTCACATTCCAGGATGTCTGGCTCTAGGTGAGTGATCACACCATTGTGGTTATCTGGGTCATGAAGATCTTTCTTATAAAGTTCTTCTGTGTATTGTTGCCACCTCTTCTTAATATCTTCTGCATCTGTTGGGTCCATACTGTTTCTGTCCTTTATTGTACCCATCTTTGCTTGAAATGTTCTCTTGGTACCTCTAATTTTCTTGAAGAGATTTCTAATTTTTCCCATTCTATTGTTTTCCTCTATTTCTTTGCATTGATCACTGAGGAAGGTTTTCTTATCTCTCCTTGCTATTCTTTGGAACTCTGCATTCAGATGGGTATATCTTTCCTTTTCTCCTTTGCATCTTTTCTTTTCTCAGCTATTTCTACGGCCTTCTCAGACAACCATTTTGCCTTTTTGCATTTCTTTTTCTTGGAAATGATCTTGATCACTGCCTCCTGTACAATGTGATGAATCTCCATCCATAGTTCTTCAGACACTCTATCAGATCTAATCCCTTGAATCTGTTTGTTACTTCCACTATATAAACATAAAGGATACAAAATAGGTCATACCTGAATGGTCTAGTGGCTTTCCCTACTTTCTTCAATTTAAGTCTAAATTTAGCCATGGCTATACTTATCTCATTGGAGAAGGAAATGGCAACCCACTCCAGTGTTCTTGCCTGGAGGATCTCAGGGACGGGGGAGCCTGTTGGGCTGCCGTCTATGGGGTCCCACAGAGTTGGACACGACTGAAGCAACTTAGCAGCAGCAGCATACTCATCTCACACACTAGTAAAGTAATGCTCAAAATTCTCCAAGCCAGGCTTCAGCAATATGTGAACCATGAACTTCCAGATGTTCAAGCTGGTTTTAGAAAAGGCAGAGGAATCAGAGATCAAATTGCCAACATCTGCTGGATCATCAAAAAAGCAAGAGAGTTCCAGAAAAACATCTATTTCTGCTTTATTGACTATCCCAAAGCCTTTGACTGTGTGGAGCACAATAAACTGTGGAAAATTCTGAAAGAGATGGGAATCACAGACCACCTGACCTGCCTCTTGAGAAACCTGCATGCAGGTTAGAAAGCAATAGTTAGAACTGGACATGGAACAACAGACTGGCTCCAAATAGGAAAAGGAGTACGTCAAGGCTGTATATTGTCACCCTGCTTATTTAACTTCTATGCAGAGTACATCATGAGAAACCCTGGGCTGGAAGAAGCACAAGCTGGAATCAAGATTGCCGGGAGAAATATCAATAACCTCAGATATGCAAATGACACCACCCTTATGGCAGAAAGTGAAGAGGAACTAAAAAGCCTCTTGATGAAAGAGGAGAGCAAAAAAGTTGGCTTAAAGCTCAGCATTCAGAAAAGGAAGATCATGGCATCTGGTCCCATCACTTCATGGGAAATAGATGAGGAAACAGTGGAAACAGTGTCAGACCTTACTTTTTGGCGCTTCAAAATCACTGCAGATGGTGACTGCAGCCATGAAATTGAGACGCTTACTCCTTGGAAAGAAAGTTATGACCAACCTAGATAGCATATTCAAAAGCAGAGACATTACTTTTCCAACAAAGGTCCATCTAGTCAAGGCTATGGTTTTTCCAGTGGTCATGTGTGGATGTGAGAGTTGGACTGTGAAGAAAGCTGAGCACCAAAGAATTGATGCTTTTGAACTGTGGTGTTGGAGAAGACTCTTGAGAGTCCCTTGGACTGCAAGGAGATCCAACCAGTCCATTCTAAAGGAGATCAGCCCTGGGCGTTCTTTGGAAGGAATGATGCTAAAGCTGAAATTCCAGTACTTTGGCCACCTCATGCAAAGAGCTGACTCATTGGAAAGGACTCTGATGCTAGGAGGGATTGGGGGCAGGAGGCGAAGGGGATGACAGAGGATGAGATGGCTGGATGGCATCACCGACTCGAAGGACATAAGTTTGAGTGAACTCCGGGAGTTGGTGATAGACAGGGAGGCCTGGCATGCTGCAATTCATGGGGTCGCAAAGAGTCAGACACGACTGAGCAACTGAACTAAACTGAACTGATAGTCCACGGAGTTGCAAAGAGTCAGACACAACTTAGTGACTAAACAACAATGACAACAGTACTAGCTTATCTGTTTTGAGAGGACTTGGAAGAATATGTGTGGGAAAGGATTGTGAGGGTTAAGATGGGGAGGCAGTATTTTAGTCTGAATAAGGGAGATTTGTTGACATTGAAATACTCTTCCATGACTCAGGATTTAATATCTTGGCAGGAACACAGGAATCCAGTTCCAACACAGAACTGGGATGCCTTCTTGAAGCTTAGTCACAATTATGGCCTATAAGGGTTGAGATCATGGAACTGCCTTGGCAGAGCACTGTAAAAGGATCTAGAAGGCTCAGGAAAGAGGGAAAGAAAACACCCTAACTATGTTCTGCAGGACAGCCCAGGGGATATACCCTTTACTAAGATAGCAAAGAATCAAATTTTTGTAAGATTCTCTCATATCTTTGAGAATCTCAGTGCTAATTCTTCTCTGTATGCCTGTGTAGATAGCAAGAATTAATGCCACAGTAGTGCATTTCCATTTTGCTGATGGGGAGGAAGGAATTCCAAAAAGCCAGAGAGCAAGTTGTTGCAGGTAATAGTCAGAAGCAAGGTGGAAGTGATTACCATCAGTTCCATTCAGTTCAGTCGCTCAGTCATGTCTATTTGTGGCCCTATGGACTGCAGCACACCAGGCCTCCCTGTCTATCACCAATTCCTGGAGTTTACTCAAACTCATGTCCTTTGAGTCAGAGATGTCATCCAGCCATCTCATCCTCTGTCATCCCTTTCTCCTCCTGCCCCCAATCCCTCCCAGCATCAGAGTCTTTTCCAATGAGTCAACTCTTCGCATGAGGCGGCCAAAGTATTGGAGTTTCAGCTTCAGCATCAGTCCTTCTAATGAATATTCAGGATTGATTTCCTTTAGGATGGATTACCATAGTAGGCATCAAATCCAGAATGGCAGTCAGAGTACCTTGACCATGGTGTTCCTGGGAATGACACAGATGGCCATCTGCCTACAGAAAAAAATCAAGGGCTGGTGAGCAGATGACTGATGTCAGCCTCCACACTGGAAAATCACAATATACTCAGTTGATTTTCACCAAAGGTCCCAAGAAAATTCAATACAGAAAGAGCAATCTTTTCAGCAATAGTGCTGGGACAACTGATGATCCACACGTAAAAGAATGGTTTGGACCCTTTTCTCACACCATACATAAAAATTAACTCAAAATTGGTTATAAATCTAAAGAGCTCAACTATAAAACACTTATTAAAAAAACACGAGTAAGGCAACTTCTTAGAGATGACATGCAAGTGGTAAGAGGAAAAAAATAATAAATTCAACTTTATTTTTAAAACTTTTGTTTTCCGAATGTCACCATCAAGAAAATGATAAGACGATTTGGACTGTTAATATTATGTTCCAATTTTGCTAGGGTATGGTGCTCTGTTATTTGGTCAAACACCAATCTACATGTTGCTGTGAGAGCATATTTTAGATGTAATTGATATTTAAATCAGTAGACTTTTAACACATTACTCTCCATAATGTATATGGGTCTTATCCAGTCAGTTGAAGACCTTAAGAGAAAAGACTGAGTTCCCTGGAAAAGGAAGTATTTTTTCTCCAGACTTGCCTTCATACAGCAACATATGAAAGACAACAACATCAACTCCTACCAGAATCTTAAGCCTGCCAACCTGCCTACAGATTTCAGACTTGCCCCCACAATATGTGAACCAATTCCTTAAAATATATCGTCTCTGCATCTATCTATGTATTTTTTTCTCAATATATGTATTCTTTCTCTGGGGAACCATGACTAACACAATAACCTACAGAATAGAAAAAATTTGCCTATTATGTATCTTATAAGAGACTACTTTTATCTAGAATGTATTTGAAAACACAGTTCAGTAGTAAAGAAAAAAATAACCAAATTTTAAAATGAATAAAAGTTTTTACATAGACATTTCTTCATAAAATATACATGAATGGTCATTCATGAAATGATGCATATTATCTTTAGTCATTAGGAAAATGCAAACCAAAACCACAATAAAATATCATTTCACATTTACTAGGATCTAAAATCAAGATGTAAGACAATATCAAATATTGGCAAGAATGTGGAGAAATCATAACCCTCATACACTGTTGTAGGAATGTAAAATGATATAACTACTTGGAAAATAATTTGGGATTTAACTGTTTAACATCAAAATAAGAGTTACTACATAATTCACTCCTACCTATGGATCCATATAAAATGAAAATACATGCCCATGTAAATACTTCTGGAGTATTATTCATACTAGCCAGGAATGCAAACAATTCAAATGTCCATCAACTAGTAACTGGATAAACAGTATGTAGCATACAATAGACTATTATTTGGCAAAAAAAGAGAAATGAAATTCTGATATATGCTGTTAATACAATTTTGATGACCCTTGAACACATTGTGCTAAATGAAAGCAAGCCAGTAACATCAGATCAAATATTGCATGATTCCACTTACATAAAATGCCCATAATGGTCAAGTCTATAGAGACAGAATGTCAATGACTCGTTGCATAAGACTGTGTAAGGCAGTGGAAAGAGGAATGTAAGGAATGTAAGGAATGGTAAATGAATGTTGACGGGGATCGAGTGTCTCAGAAAATGTTCTAAAATTAGCTTATAGTGATGTAACACAACTCTTTAACTACACACACACACACACACACACACAAACCCTCTTTTGAATTATACACTTAAATGGGTAAATTTTGTGGTACATAAATTACAGCTCAATAAAGCTATTTTTAAAAAAAGAAAATAAATCTTTTATTGGCTTCCTTCATTTCTCATTTCATTTTCCCATTCTCTTTCCATGATTTCCTCTGCTTATCACCCAAACAAACAACTGGCATTGTACACAAATCCCTCTTTTCATTGCATAAATATGCAACGAAAAATTAATAGTAGGCTTTGAATTTTAGAATCATCATATACCACATTTGAGACTATTACTCTGACCCATATCACAGTACTGAAGAGGACTGAAAATTCTGAGAGGGCTCAGAGCAAGAGAGGACTTAGCAATAGGTCCAGTCTATGAAGCAAGCCTCCCCACCATTCAGGTCACAAGACCCAGAAGCTCCGGTGGTGATAAAGCTACATACCACAGTAGAGGATTCTTTATGGGGACTCAGCACAGAATCCTCTGGTTTGCAGCCACATCTTCCACAATACAGACTGAATATCTCACTATGGCTAATCATGTGTCTACAACCAGATCTTCCCAATTTGAGCTGGATATTGAGAGAGCCACCAAATTTTGTAAGGTGGATGTTGACTGCACAGCTCCAATCAATCATATTGGATACAGCACCTTGGTGGGGTCAGGTCTCAACAGGCCTAGAGGATATAAGTAAATTACATGAATGTGAGGCCATGATCACTGTATCAGTTACCCCTGATAACTGAGGGCCAGTTTTCAGGACTGGTGGCCTCTTCTTCAACACATAACTATGTATTTGTCTATGGTGAGTTCTCCTTGTCATAAACAAAGGGAAATATTGGGCCTGTTCAGAGTCGGTTCAATATGTTGACATGAGACAAAAAGGTGTGCACTACACTAGAGCTCCATTAATGGACAATGTAGCCCCTAAAGAACAGAGAAAGGGAAATGCTGTTGGACAGAAATCTGATCAGTATTTTTAGTTGCCCACTATTTGTAGAAGGACAAATGGCCTGAGTAAGGGTATATATATAAAGACAGTGAATTACTATTACCCAGAGGTAATAGAGTTCTTGGTACTATTACCAAGAAGCAATAGTAGTATTGACTCCTCACTATCACTGCCAATAATACGCTTGCAAAAACCTGTGCTTTGATATCCTGTGGTCTTAGACTTTTTTGTATTTGAGGTCTTAGTTCTGAAAGGGGTGGTAATATTTGGGAATTCTTCTACCAGGCAACATTGTAAGTATTCCATTGAATTTGAAACTGTAGTTCCTCATGTCAATGGACCAACTGGCAAAGAAGTACTCTACTGAGAAGAACACTCAAACCTGATTCTCTTGAGGGGTTATAGCTGATACAAAATAGAGATAAAAAGGGCTGCATCTGCAGCTTGCAGTGTTCACCATAGCCTCCTGTGGTACTTCCATGCTTGGTGATGACTGCTTATTGGCAACTGGAGCAATCATGCCACACAAGGGGCTTAGGCCCTTTCATCCAACCAGTCAGACAACCTCAACCAGCCAGTGTTGGACTGTTGTTGTTCACTCATTCAGTTGTGTCCAACTCTTTGTGACTCCATGGGCTGCAGCAGGCCAGGCTTCCCTGTCCTTCACCATCTCCCAGAGTTTATGCAAACTGATGTCCATTGAGTCAATGATGCCATCCAACCATCTCATCCTCTGTCACCCTCTTCTCCTGCCCTCAATCTTTCCCAGTACCAGGTCTTTTCCAGTGAGTCAGCTCTTTGCATCCAGTGGCCAAAGTATTGGAGCTTCAATTTCAGCATCAGTCTTTCCAATAAATATTCAGGGTTGATTTCCTTTAGAATTGACTGGTTTGATCTTGCTGTCCATGGGACTATCAAAAGTCTTCTCTAGTACCACAGTTTGAAAGCATCAGTTCTTCAGCACTCAACTTTCCTTATGGTCCAACTCTCACAAGGGTTAAAAACCTAGTGTCAGGAGTAGAAGAGGCAGAAGATAAAAATCAATGACAGTCTGAGGACCACTGAAACAACACAGACTGTAGCTTATACTACTGATTCACCTGAGCATCTTCCTGCCTTCTGTCCCAGGGCCTTCTCTAGCACAACAGGAAGTCCCATGGCTGACAGAACTTCAGTGCAGCTCATACTTCTTGAGGCTTTCTTCTCCTCCGTTCATTCAAGTAATTCCTACATCCAGTTGTCTCGACTTCCCAAGAGTCTGTTGAATCTATCATTTGAACTGTATCTCCTCCGGTTACCCTGAAGAGCCTTACTAATTTCAAACCTTCTCTAATATCAAGACAGGCTTTTAAAAAGCAAGTTATGTTTCTGCCCTTTAAATCTTTCAATGGCTTCATATCACCTACAAGTTAAGGACTAAGTTCCTTAGCTGGGTATATAAGGCCCTGGATGGTATTTCTCTGCTTACTTCTCTAGTCTGATTTCTTATCATTTTTTTAATCCTCAGCCTTTTCACTTTCTGGAAATATCAAGTAGCTGAAGCTTCCAGATACCTCGTAATAGGCATTTACTATCCATTCTCCCTTCTGGAAAACATATTCTAAATTATCTCTAGGTGACCAGCATTTCTCTGTTTTTGAGAATAAGTGTTTACAACTGGACCACAGTTATTGTCCCAGGAATGGTCACTACTTGATCAGAGCCAGCGAATCTTAATGAGATTTATTTTTTTCAGGAATCCTACAGCAGAAAACTTTCCTATTGAAAGAAAACTTTCCTATTAAATGTAAACCCCATGAATTACATGAGCTCTGTATCTATGGAGGCCACTTGTAGACAATGCGGGAGAGCCACAGGAATAAAGCCAACACAGTGGATGCACAGTAAATAATGGAGCAAAAAGTGCTGGATACCGGCTACCTCATCTGAGACCTTACACACTGCCAGAATACAAGTTAGATCTACTCTGCGTTGCTCATGTGTATGAACCAGGGCCTTCCATTTTTAGCTTAACTTGGTTCAATTCAGATCTTTTTGCTTTTGTCCATTAAATATGTCCTAATTGATATAAAATTCTCCAAGCCAGGCTTCAGCAATACATGAACCGTGAACATTCAGATGTTCAAGCTGGTTTTAGAAAAGGCAGAGGAATCAGAGATCAAATTGCCAACATCTGCTGGATCATCACAAAAGCAAGAGAGTTCCAGAAAAACATCTATTTCTGCTTTATTGACTATGCCAAAGCCTTTGACTATGGACCACAATAAACTGTGGAAAATTCTGAAAGAGATGGGAATCCCAGACCACCTGACCTGTCTCTTGAGAAACCTGTATGCAGCTCAGGAAGCAACAGTTAGAACTGGACATGGAACAACAGACTGGTTCCAAATAGGAAAAGGAGTACGTCAAGGCTGTATATTGTCACTCTGCTTATCTAACTTATATACAGAGCACATCATGAGGAACCCTGGGCTGGAAGAAGCACAAGATGGAATCAAGATTGCCGGAAGAAATATCAATAACCTCAGATATGCAGATGACACCACCCTTATGGCAGGAAGAAAAGAACTAAAGAGCCTCTTGATGAAAGTGAAAGAGAAGAGTGAAAAATTTGGCTTAAAACTCAACATTCAGAAAACTACGATCATGGCATCCAGTCCCATCAGTTCAGTCGCTCAGCTGTGTCCGACTCTTTGCGACCCCATGAATCGCAGCACGCCAGGCCTCCCTGTCCATCACCAACTCCCGGAGTTCACTCAAAATCACGTCCATCGAGTCAGTGATGCCATCCAGTCATCCCATCTTCTTTCATCCCCTTCTCCTCCTGCCCCCAATTCCTCCCAGCATCAGAGTCTTCTCCAATGAGTCAACTCTTCACATGAGGTCGCCAAAGTACTGGAGTTTGAGCTTTAGCATCATTCCTTCCAAAGAAATCCCAGGACTGATCTCCTTTAGAATGGACTAGTTGGATCTCCTTGCAGTCCAAGGGACTCTCAAGAGTCTTCTCCAACACCACAATTCAAAAGCATCAATTCTTCGGTGCTCAGCCCTCTTCACAGTCCAACTCACAACCATACATGACCACTGGAAAAACCATAGCCTTGACTAGACGGACCTTTGTTGGCAAAGTAATGTCTCTGCTTCTTTTTAATACGCTGTCTAGGTTGGTTATAGCTTTCCTTCCAAGGAGTAAGTATCTTTTAATTTCATGGCTGCAGTCACCATCTGCAGTGATTTTGAAGCCCCAGGAAACAAGGTCTAACACTGTTTCCTCTGTTTCCCCATCTATTTCCCATGAAGTGATGGGACCAGATGCCATGATCTTCGTTTTCTGAATGTTGAGCTTTAACCCAACTTTTCACTCTCCTCTTTCACTTTCGTCAAGAAGCTCTTTGGTTCTTCTTCACTTTCTGCCATAAGGATGGTGTCATGTGCATATCTGAGGTTACTGATATTTCTTCCGGCAATCTTGATTCCACATTGTGCTTCTTCCAGCCCAGGGTTTCTCATGATGTACTCTGCATATAAGTTAAATAAGCAGGGTGACAATATACAGCCTTGACGTACTCCTTTTCCTATTTGGAACCAGTCTGTTGTTCCATGTCCAGTTCTGTTACTTCCTGACCTGCATACAGGTCTCTCAAGAGGGAGGTCAGGTGGTCTGGTATTCCCATCTCTTTCAGAATTTTCCACAGTTTATTGTGATCCATACAAAGGCTTTGGCATAGTCAGTAAAACGGTAAATAGATGAAACAATGGAAACAGTGGCTGACTTAATTTTGGGGGGCTCCAAAATCACTGCAGATGGTGACTGCAGCCATGAAATTAAAAGACATTTACTCCTTGGAAGGAAAGCTATAACCAACCTAGACAGCATATTAAAAAGCAGAGACATTACTTTGCCAACAAAGGTCCATCTAGTCAAGGCTATGGTTTTTCCAGTAGTCAGGTATGGATGTGAGAGTTGGACTCTAAAGAAAGCTAAGTACTGAAGAATCGATGCTTTTGAACTGTGGTGTTGGAGAAGACTCTTGAGAGTCCCTTGGACTGCAAGGAGATCCAACCAGTCCATCCTAAAGAGGTCACTCCTGAGTGTTCATAGGAAAGACTGATGTTGAAGCTGAAAGTCCAATACTTTGGCTACCTGATGCACAGAGCTGACTTATTTGAAAAGACTCTGATGCTGGGAAAGATTGAAGGTGGGAGGAGAAGGGGATGACAGAGGATGAGATGGTTGGATGGTATTACCAACTCTATGGAGATGAGTTTGAATAAATTCCGGGAGTTGGTGATGGACAGCAAGGCCTGGCGTGCTGCAGTCCATGGAGTCACGAAGAGTTGGACATGACTGACTGACTGAACTGAACTGAACTGATATACTGAGTCATGTGTCTGTATACTTGTACAGGTATAAATGCCTAAATGCCTTATTTAAATACTTTGGCTAAATGTTATCTTTCTTGGAAGTTCTCCCTAATTATTCAGAATGTGTTTGTCATGTGGATCACTGTGTTTTCTCTGTACATAAATAGAGAAATTTGTATTTTTGTATTTGAATTTGTCCACATATACTATATGCAGAGCTAATGTGTAGGTCTCTTCCACTAGACTATTATTAATTCTATTTGTTTCTTGAAAGAGAATTTGGCTTTCAACTAGCCCAATGATAGGCACATAGCAAATACTTACATTTGTATATTGTGGTGATTTAGTCACTGAGTTGTGTCTAACTCTTTGTGACCCCATGGACTGCCTGTAGCCTGCCAGCTTCATTTATGGAATTCTCCAGGCAAGAATATGTAATTGGGTTGCCATTTCCTTCTCCAGGGGATCTTCCCAACCCAGGGATTGAACCCGGGTCTCTTGCATTCCAGGCAGATTTCTTACTGACTGAGCAAACCAGGGAAGCCCACATTTATACACTGTTGCATAGCAAAACTTCCCCAAAATCACTGGTTTAAAGCAATCAAGATTAATAATTTCTCTTTATTCTGGGTTTTGAACCCACAATTTTGAACCCTGAAGAACCTTCCTGGGCTGGTTCTTCTGCATCATGTAGTGTCATCTGGGGCACAAGGACAAGTGAAAAATACCAAATGGCTTCATTCACATGGCTGCCACTTTACAACCAGGAACTCAGCTGGGATTGTCAGCCAGAGCTCTTGGTTCTCATTCACATGGACCTCTCCTCTCCATGGGACTGCTCGGGCTTCCTCACAGCATGGTGTCTGTGTTCCAAGCAACAAAAGCAGCAACTGGAGATATTTTTAAAATTTTATTAACTATACTTGACTTATAATATTCTATTAATTTTAGGTATACAGCTTCAAAGTCTTTTCCATTATAGATTATTTTAAGATACTGAATATAGTTCCCTGTGCTATACAGTAAATCCTTGTTGTTTATCTATTTTATATATAGTGCTGTGCATCTGTTAATTCGATACTTTTAATTTATCCCTCCCCCTATCCTTTCCCCTGTGGTAACTGTAAGTTTGTTTTCTATGTCTGTGAGTCTGTTTCTGTTTTGTAAACAAGTTGACTTGTACTCTGTTTTTAGATTCCACATAGAAGTGATATCGTTATTTGCCTTTCTCTGCCTGATTTACTTTACTTAGTAAGATAATCTTTAGGTCTATTCATGTTGCTCCAAATGGCAATATTTCATTCATATATATGTAGATTCACAATAGAATACACACACACACACACACACACACACACACACACACACACACACACCCTCCACATCTTCTTCATCCATTTATCTTTTGATGGATATTTGCGTTGTTTCCATGCCTTGGCTACTGTGAATAATAGCAACTGAAGTTATTTTACGGAGAAGGCAATGGCACCCCACTCCCGTATTCTTGCCTGGAAAATCCCGTGGATGGAGGAGCCTGGTAGGCTGCAGTCCATGCTAAGGGTCGGACATGACTGAGCGACTTCCCTTTCACTTTTCACTTTCATGCATTGGAGAAGGAGATGGCAACCCACTCCAGTGTTCTTGCCTGGAGAATCCCAGGGGCGGGGGAGCCTGGTGGGCTGCTGTCTATGGGGTTGCATAGAGTCGGACACGACTGAAGTGACTTAGCAGCAGCAGAAGTTATTTTAAAGCCCAGTCTTGCAAGTTACACAGCATCACTTCTATCAATATTGTTAAACAAAGCAGACATAGGCCAATCAAAATTCAAGGGGAAGAGAAATAGATTCCACCTCTTGATGTATAAGTAGGAAGATTATATTGCAAAAGAGCATTTAATGCAGCAAATACTGTTGCAGCCATCTCAGAAAACAGAGTAAAACAGTCCACTATAGCACTTAACAATGTCTGAATGAATGAATGAGAAAATGAATGAATATACTATTCTCCCCCTTTATTCTGTCACTCATCTCATTCCACCACATTTGTGTTTAAAGCTTGATGGTGGCACAATTTCTCTTATTGGAATACTCATCTTTTCTTTCAGTAAGAGTTTCTAGAATTTTCAGCTAGTAAGATCAAGATTTAGGTCAGTTTATATAATTTTTCTCTAACAGTCTCTTCGTGGGGGAAAAACACCCCTTTTTCAAGCCTGTGTTGCAGGGATGTATTGTGTGTGTATTTGCTTATTCTGTCTATTCAACAGATCTAAAATGCTCTAATATTCTGACTCCAATTTTAAATTCCTGAGACTTTTAAAATGTTTATTTATTTATTTTTGGCTATGCTGAGTATTGCTGCCTGGGCTTTTCTCTGGTTGCTGTGAGCAAGGGCTACTCCCTAGTTGAGAGATGCACGGGCTTCTCATTGCAGTGGTTTCTCTCGTGGCAGAGCATGGACTCTGGGGCACACAGGCTTCAGTCACTGCGGTACATGGGCTCAGTGGCTGCAGCTCCCAGGCTCTAGAGCACAAGCGCAGTAGTTTCTGTGTATGGGCTTAGCTGTTCCGCGTCATGTGGGATCTTCCCAGATCAGGGATCAAATCCATGTCTCCTGCATTCGCATATGGACTCTTTACCCCTGAGCCACCAGGGAAGTCCCTTAAATTCCTGAGTTTTAAGGTTTATGTCTGGTTTAATTACTTTATATAAAATACAGTCCAACAATACTTAATGACTGTGAGGTGATAACTTGGCTTGTAGCCAAATTCTTAAGTCTTTAAAAATAAGGCAAAGGAGTTTATTACCCTACATCCAAGTCTATGCTACAAAACTCCATGAAGAATGTATAAATGACTGTTTAGCATAGATCAGCATAATATTTTTTCATGTACTATTATAAGACATATAAAGTGAAAATTTTCAATGTTTGAGGCTACATGAACATTGCTAAAGTCTCCACAAGACCCTTCTATCCAATGAGCATCTTTCAAGACCAGATGGCCCCAGTCAGAGAGCTTTTGTTCAATTAGTCATTTCCTGAGGACACATTTCTATGGTTTGTCCTTTTCGGTACAATTCCTCTGATTCCCTTTCTATCCTTATTGAGTTTGATCTAACTTCTGTTTTGACTTGGGTGTTCAAGATATCATCACATCTTTTTTGCTGTATATCTTTATAAATTGCCCTGCTTGGGTTTTTGCCACAGTCTCTTCCCACACTAGTTTCTACTTTGGACCTGCTATTTTTTGTTTCAGTTTTGCCTCATAAACCAAGCCCTAAGTACCAAAACAAATTCTCTGTTTTCAACATTCTTGAATCAGAAACAGTAAACTACATGAACCATCACTTGTCCTGGAACCACCAAACCAAGCCCAATATCTGTGGATACAACTATTGGGAGCTTGGTATATGTATCTTCACAATATCTATGGTTAGGTTCTGTGCATCACAAAATTTCTAATCAAACCATGATGTAGCTAAAAACCTACTAAGAGTTGAGTTTTCAGTCTCAGATATATTTGAATCTTTGGCTCAGATGGTAAAGAATCTGCCTGCAATGTGGGAGACCCAGGTTCGATTCCTGGGTCAGGAAGATCCCCTGGAGAAGCCCATGGCAACCCACTCCAGTATTCTTGCCTGGAGAATTCCATGGACAGAGAAGCCTGGCGGGCTACTGTCCATGGGGTTGCAAAGAGTCGGACATGACTGAAGCGACTTAGAAGGTGTATTTGAAGCTTAAGTTACTGAGAACTCTGAAGGTGGGAAACCAGAGGGATAACAGCTTGTATAGTGACCCAGGAAGGTGGTTCTCATGACAGCAGCCACCTATGTACCATGCAGAGGCATGCAGAGCGCATGTTTTAAAAATAAGCTGGAATTTATTTTCTGAATACTGAAAATGACATATCTGTTCTTCATTTGTCCTGGCAGGTGAACTTATGTAATCAGGGAAACGGCACTAGTTCTCTGCTTTAGAAATTTTACAAAAACATCTTGTAAAATATAAGGAACAAGGAGATATTTTCTGTCATAGGCCTGTTCTACAGGGTGATCCATGTACTCTGTGTTTCTTAATCTTTATTCCCACTTGAGATGCCATCAAGGTAATAATGTTGATACTGAGTATGGACTTCTTGATGTGTCTGAAATCTAGCCAGAGGCTGACTCCAACTCCTCTTCAAGGGCTGGCTGCTGGAAAAATGATATAGCATCTGGTGCTAACTAGCTAATGAATAAAAGAAAGAAGGAAGAAGAACATTAAATTGCTAAATCAAAAACAAAAAATGGAGGAACACCAGGAAATTAATTTCACCAATGTCAGGGGATAAATCTGATGCTGTCTCGCCATCAGGATGCCAGCAGAGACTTGATTCCTGTTCTTGGAAGAGCAGTGGGGAAATCAGTGCTGGCCCCAGCAGGGCTGGGTGGGAGTGACAGGTTAAGAAGTGTCTAGAGAGGCCTAAGGGGCTACGAGAGTTATTGGAACTTTCTCCGGGAATTTTTTAAAAATTGAAGTCATAAATCTCTTCATCAAGTTGTAAGTAGTTGGAAAATCTACTTTAAGCAAATCCATAAATATGAAGATTATCTCACTTGATCCAAAGGGAGATTTTAAGTCAAATGCCAGGGGTGAAATATATAATTTCTTAGGCATGAACCAAGAGTAAATAGAGGAAGCCTTGTGCTTTTAAATAAACACCCTCCATAGGCTCAGACACAGAATCTGCAGTCCCCAAAACATCTACACTTGATAGAGAACAGTATAGTACCTGTCTTTCATAAACACACAGAAGAAAGTTTCATAATAAAATGTATTCCAAGATGCATTTGTAAATCAGTTGATTGGCATTGGAACATATATATATATATATATATATATATATATATATATATATATATATATAAATACTAAATCCATAGTTCAGGCTCTTAGATGAATCCAAAAAATTACTTAAAATCACGCAGTTGAAAATCCGGACCATGCAAATGTTGAGTACAATGACCCAAGTTCTTTGAGTTCTAAGCTAAGCAAGCACCAAAGACAGACATCAGAGGAAAAGCAGTGTCCACAGTAGTCCAGGAAGATAGTTCCTATGGCAACAAACATATGTATACATTTGCCATTCATACATCAAGAATTTTCAAGATATATAGCAGAATATTCCCTCTATCCAAATCCCAACTTGACCTAAGTTTCTTTCCATGTATCAATTAAAAACTGTTTTCATTCCATTTTAAAATAAAACTGCTACACCATAAGAGGTTTCATTCACTTTTTCTATCTCAATCCATGTTTTTCCTTCTAAAACCAAAATATAGAGCTTTTATTCTGCCAGTAATTTTCCTCCATGTTCCAAGGACCCATGATAAGACCTGTAATATAACTTGTCACTCTTTAAGCATAAGAAACCATTAGCCTTTGTCTGCCTCTCCCTCACAGAGGCTTTTATTGCTGTCTTCTTTCTCACTTATCCCCTGAGAAAACAGTTCCTTCCAAATTGAAACTTACCAAAAACACTAGTCATTTTGCTCGACTCACAGTGAGACCTAACAATACCAAAATGTATGACTCTGGAACAGAGAAAGGGACCTGCAAGTGATGGCTCACGGCTGAAAACCCCCAAATTCCCCAAAGGCTTTCAGCAAATCCCTTTCATAGGAAAGGTGAGGGAGGGCTGTGGAGAAGGAAATGGCAACCCACTCCAGTGTTCTTGCCTGGAGAATCCCAGGGACGGTGGAGCTTCGTGGGCTGCCGTCTATGGGGTCACACAGAGTTGGACATGACTGAAGCGACTTAGCAGCAGCAGCAGAGGGAGGGCTGTGGTTGGCTGCTGCAGATTTCTTGGTGTCAGAGTCTTTGTTCTTGACATCATGGTCAGGTAACAATGTTCCTATAAATCTCTACAAAACAAATACTATTTTCTGTTCTGGAAAGAAAGGGCAAGGTCCCCAGGCACAACACTCACCCTCTGAGGTCTAGGCCCTGGCTAAGGAGAGGGGGTCCCTGCAAGGCCCAGTTACCCTGCGCAGGAGTATTCCTTCAGCCCCCAGTCTGGGTCAGCCCACCAGGACTAACAAGGCAGATCTCAGTTGGCAGTGCCCTCAGGGCCAGGGCCCCATACCCTGCCCAACAGTCCCCACTGAGGGAGCCAGGAGCCCAGGAGCCAAGTAGGCCTCAGGTTCCTCAGTCCTCCCAAACAGCAGGGCTCGAGCCTTACAGACAGTGTCCCATCGCAGACTGTCACTTCCATTAGGTCACAGAGGTGACGGGAAAGAGGCTCATGGCCACCTCAATGCCTCAGCTTGGCCAGTTGGTGGCCTTGGCAAGGGTTATAGAGCCCCGAAGGCTGGCCTGAGACCAGGTGAGCTGGAGAGCTCTCGGGAGAAAGCCGGTATCCACCGCTTACCTCACTCTCTGCCTGAAGACTGCCACTCCACCCACCAAGACGGAACAGGCCTCTACCGCTTGCTCATTGACCTCGATTCCCTGGGGGAGGGGCCCCCTGCAGGGTCGACCAATGACTGAGCAGAACCTCTAACGCCGCTCTAACCTTCCGGTTAGTGGTCGCGTGGAAACAGTTGCCTGGTAATGGTGCTAGGGGCTGCGCACCACCCTGCTCTTCTGTGAAACCACTGCTCATTTGTATTTAGAGAACTGTTTAATGTTTGTGTTCCCAGCCTTTGCTAGGGATACTAAACTCACATTTCAATGTTCTTCAACAATACATCTTCTCAACCAAAAATGCCCCTACCTAACATCTTCCAGAACGACATATTCACCAGGCTCCTCTGTCCATGGGATTTCCCAGGCAAGAATATCGGAGTGGGTTGCCATTTCCTTCCCAGGGGATCTTCCTGACCCAGGGATCAAACTTGCATTTCCTGCATTAGCAGGTGGATTCTTTACCACTTAGCCACCAGGGAAACCATGCAGCCATTACTTATAATTCCCTATTGAATTTATGATGGACATAATAAATTCTGGAATTCTGAATTAAGAATTAATTCTGGAATTTTAAGTGTCTAGACCAAAAAAGAAGGTTCTATTTGTCATTCTCCCCTCCTATTGCCCTCTTTTCCTCTCTCTATTCAAGTCTTTTTTCCAGAAAGTTGCTCAGCCATGCACTCTTCCAGAGCTTGATTCTTACACTTCATTTTTAAAGCAAGACATGCTACTGAGATAAGGTCTTGGCTGACTTACATTCTGGCCCAGCAGCTGTAATTACCTGCTGTGTAGACTGTCCCCCGGAACAGCAGAGGAAATTTTATTAGAAACGCCAGTGGGTTTTGTGTAAATAGTCATTCTAAGTCGTTAGTGACCATTCTCATTCCCAAGATTGCCATGAAAAATTACGTGTTAGCATCAAACCTAGCTCAGTGTAAGCCATCAAGTTCCCAGCCAGTCTCAGGAGGCCCTACGTCTCTTCTCTCTTGAGATATTCTTTGTCTGTTGGCCAACACATAGCCAAGAAGCAGGCAGACGGGTGCACAACCTCATGAAATTCAGCCCAGTTCTTCCAACTTTTTAAGTATCATTTCCTGTTTGCCTTGAATTTAAGCAAGAGTTGCTGTGGTATCATACATTATTCACCAAGTACAGTATACTACAGTTCACCTTTCCAGAGGTGTCTGAAACATTCAAGACTTAAGTCATTGGCTCAAAGTTTATGTTAGATTGACTCCAAATAATAATTTAGTTCATACTTCATCCTGTTGCCCAAAAATTCAATTTTCTATTATCTACTTGGTTACTGACTTTATTTCTAGTCTTAACAACTTTTTAAAAAATTATATTATAGTAATAACTACTCTGACATTGTTATCACTTTAATGAAAATGTTAAAATTAATCATAAATGCAAAGTTTTAGTTCACTAAAGTGTTATTTTCTATTTTTAAAAGGGAGTGTTAATTAGTCATAAATATCTGGTTTCTAGCAGATTCAAGTGACTTGGTTCTGCTAAGGACAAAAAGTTTCATCACCAGAGATGATAGAACACAAATTACAGACAACAATCCCACCAATCCATATTGGCAAGAAAAAACAACCAAACAAATTAATCTAACTCTAGATAAAATTCCTATTTCTTACCAAGGGTTTCACCATTAATCCTTTTAGGATGGAAAGTTCAGCACACTTGTGATATTGGGGAAATCTCAATTTGAGGCAAAGGTAGTTTGGGGTAGCTATTGGCATCTCATTGAGTAACAATAATAAAACATTCTACACATGCACACCTGTTTCCATTTCAGTGGAAGAAATTGAGTGGCATCTGGGTTTGAAGCTCTTACCACTAGGAGAGGCAGTGTATCATAATGGTTAGGTATATAACCCCAGGAACATACTTGAATGAGTTTGCACCCCATTCTACACAATCAATGTATGTGCAAGCGTGCTAAGTTTCTTCAGTCATGTTCATGTCTTTGTGACCATTGACCCAGGAAACGAACTTACATCTCTTACATCTCTTGTACTGGGAGGTGGGTTCTTTACCATCAGCGCCACCTAGGAAGCCCAACACAATAAATAACATTAAACAAGTTACTCAAGGTCTTTGTGTCTCAGTTTTTGCATTTTTAAAATGGGGATGATAATAATAAGCCAAATTTTAGGGATATTATAAACATCTAGACTGAACTGAACTGAACTGAACCTGGTCCAAAAAAAAAAAAAAATAATTCAGCAAATGTTAAGTCCATGGCTATAGCTGTGAAAGCAAGACTATATTTTTATTTTTAAAGCTCTCAGTGGCTGCAGCTAATGAGGTTGTGACTTCTGCTGCTGCTGCTGCTGCTGCTGCTGCTGCTGCTGCTGCTAAGTTGCTTCAGTAGTGTCCAACTCTTTGCGACCCCACAGACGACAGCCCACCAGGGTCCCCCATCCCTGGGATTCTCCAGGCAAGAACATTGGGGTGGGTTGCCATTTCCTTCTCCAATGCATGAAAGTGCAAAGTGAAAGTGATGTAGTGTCTGACTCTTAGCGACCCCATGGATTGCAGCCTACCAAGCTCCTCCATCCATGGGATTTTCCAGGCAAGAATACTGGAGTGGGGTGCCATTGCCTTCTCCAAGGTTGTGACTAGCCCTCTTAACATTTCATACACATATTTTCAGTAAACTGAATGCAATGAGAGCAAAAGAAATCATTCTGAACTGAGAATAGGGTTATAGTGACTATCTTTGCCACCAACTGATGGTGATCATAAATGATTTGGGCTATTTCCTTACCTGAAGACTGAAGGGAGTAAAATTTATACCTCTAAGGTCCCTCCAGATCTTACAAAAGAGACTGTACTTGACTCTCTTGAAACAATTGGGATGCAATTTTTTTAACAACCATTTTTCAACAGGTATGTTTGCATGTTTGCTTTTAGATGTTTTCCTCCTTTTAAACTTTAAATTGAAGGTTTGTGTTAACTAAAATAGGGTTTCATGAATTTTGAGCCAGAAATACAACAAAATGCATTTTTATACCAAAGAGTCAATAATAGCATATTATACTCTAAATGAGCATAATTTTTTAAAACATAAACTTCTAGTTTAGGGCAACTTTGAAAATAAGGACTTCAATTAAGAGCTATATAAAGGAAAGACAGGGAGATAAGAGAAGGCAAGTGTAACTCTTAAAGGAGAATTTAAATTACACTTTTAGAAAGCATTTTTAAAACAGAGTCATCTTTGCAGGGAGCACATAGTCTTGAAGGGAGGTGCTAAAGAGTCAGAAAGAAGACAAATCAATTACAATCTTCAAAGACAGTATTATCTCAAGGAAACAGATGAGTGCCTCAAGAGAAAAGTTGGTTAAGAAAAAAACCTGATAAAAGAGAACAAAGGGATTTTCCAGATAAATAGAGGGATAATGAAGAGATATGTGGATCAGGAGGAAGATTTTTTTTTTAAGTTACAAAGCAATCGGGACAATAGGGAAAATTTGGATATGGACAACACATTAGGCAACAGTGTGGTGTCAATGATAATTTCTTCAGTGATAACAAGATTGTGGTTAAGTAGGAGAATGTCTTATTAGAAGATACATGCTCAAGTATGTAAGAGTAAGTAAAGTGAAAAGATGCAACTTATTCTCAACTGGTTCAGGAGGGAAATGTTAAAGAAAAAGAAACAGTAAACGTGGCAAAAATTGGCAATCATGAACATAGGTGAACAATCTGCAAGTGTTCATTGTATTTTTCTTGTAATTTGACTGTAGGTTTGACATTTTTTTAAAAGGAGTTCTCAAAATTTTAAAAATTCACATATAACCTTTGAATAAATGTTATTGTTTACCAAAAATAATGAGCTTTCAGATGTATTTGGCCCTTGTCCATTCTCCTCCTCCCCTAGCACTTTATCAAAGAAGGAGTGTTTGAAAATGAATCAGTAGTTGCTGATTGGTTCACACATCAGAACACCAGGGGCTTTGGAGGTTAGTGCTCTCCTTGTAATTAGAGCCAGTTATTTTGTGGTATCTATTGGGTAACATCGAGAGAAAAAAAAAATGGGAACCTCGAAATGTAAAGTCAGCCAGTGGTGAGAATAAAGCTAGCAAGGGGAGTTTCTTCCCCTAAACTGAGGTGGTGTAAAGTCTTGAGTGGATAAACAAGAAGGGATAACTCAATACGTATAGCCATATGGCTCACATCTCTTGGGCAGGTATGGGTGGTGGAAAATAAACTGCTTTTGGTAGTCTATTGAGCTATTTTTAATTATAAAAAATCAACTTGTCTAAAACAACAAAAGGTGAAAAAAATCTAAAGGAACCCTCGAAAGGTGGAATTTTTCTTAATGAGGAAACATTCTATCACTATTTTAAATTTAAAATTATAATGAACAATTCTGGCAAGGAGAAAAAGAAATGGTGTTCCCATACATTGCTGATTTCAGCATAAATTAGTACGGCACTTTTGGTAAATAATTTCACAAGAAGTGTCAAGAGTTACAAAAATATCCTTTTCCTTTAATCATTTTTCACAATGTATCTTAACGAAGGAGAGAAAAGTAAGGGAGAAGGAGGTGAGGGAAGAAGAAATGAAAGAACGGAAAGAAAGAAGTGAAAAAGAGGAAGGAAAGGTGAGCTGTATATAATAAGATGGTCATTGCAGATATCTACAAAAACAAAGAGAGGCTAAAAAGAGAGGAGGAAAAAGAAAGAAAATGCTCCATAATGATGACCTGTTTGCATAACGAACATCAGCATTTGTTGTTGTCATTCATTCACTGTCATGTCCAACATCAACACTAAGCACATAAAATATTTTGCAAATGGTAAGACTGTACATACATACTAGGTCTCCTCAGTAGTATTCAACTATTTGCAATCCTATGGACTGTAGCCAGCCAGACTGTCCACGGGATTCTCCAGGCAAGAATACTGGAGTGGGTTGCCATTGCCTTCTCCAGGGGATCTTCCATACCCAGCGATCAAACCCCTGGCTTTTACATCTCCTGCTCTGGTGGTCAGGTCCTTTACCACTAGTACCATCTCAGAAGCCTGTAAGACTATACACGAAGAAGGAAAAATGCTTGCAGTGCCAGGCACATAGAATTAACAATTGCATCTACATTTTTAATTCAACTATGTAAAGTCATGAAGCACAAAGATATTGATCTGTTGGATTATAACCAGGATGGGAATTGGGTTTATCCTTTTAAAATCCCCATTGCTATTGTTATGAGAAGAGACTTGAGTTTAATTATTCTCTGAATAGTTTAGGGCATGCATGCAGCTTTGTTATTCCTGTTGTTTAGTTGCGAAGTTGTGTCCAACTCTTTTGTGACCCCATGGACTGTAGCCCACTATGTTTCTCTGTCATGGGATTTCCCAGGCCATTTCTTTCTCCAGGGCATCTTCTTAACCCAGGGGTCAAACCCATGTCTTCTGCATTGGCAAGCCACTGAGGCACCAGGGAAGCCCATGCCTGCAGCAAAGTATACTAAATTGAATATAAATTTAGGGGTATCAGTAAATATAAATTCTCTCTTCACCTCTACCACAGACAGTCCATATAAAATTATATTAAACCCTTATGATCCCTCAGCCTGTTCTTATATAAAGAAATCTAGAGACACGAAAATAATATTTACAAGATTAGAAAAACAATATATGCCAATTTGATGAGACTACTTATTTTATGTTTCCACCTTTACAATGTGACTCTGATACTTACTGGCAACACATCTACCTGTCATTTTCAGGAAACTTGGTTTAGAAGGTCACATAGTACACCAGAGGTTAGAATATAGGCTCTAGAGTTAGGTAAATCTGAATCCATGTTGTACATTGAAATCCTTGAGAATATTTGTTAGCAAATTTCTGCACCTTTGCTTCCCTATCTGTAAAGTGAGTAAAAACTTCACCTGTTGTAGGGCGATCATGAAGACAAAATGAGTTGCTATATATAAAGTGGTTAGCACAATGTCTGACATACAACGATGCTAGGTGGACATCAGGGATTGCTGTTGGTCTCTTTAATTTCTTTAACAAGCCATGGTCCCAAACACTATAGGGCCCGGCTCTCTATTTGGACTCATTTACAGTAAGTCAGAGTATTCAGTGGGTAATGTTCCTTGAAAACATCTTCAGTGGCATAATTCTATCACCATATAAGATGCATTAAATAATATATTATTGGGCTATATTACACAATATATAAAATTATATAGGGTTGTGGGAGATTTTGAAAGAAAAACTTTACAAAGTTATGTCCAGATATGTTATTCTCAGGTTCCATAGGATACGTGCAGTTGAGAGGAAACTGAAGAGTAAGTTTAGGCTCTACCTGGAACTAGCTCTGAAAGAGTTCATTTTCCTATTGCCTCTTGCTGTATTCATAATACCCAAATTCAGGATTTGAATACCCCAGAAGATACTGAGACATTTTAGATCATCCGCATCCCTTTGTTTCTCTGGAAAAGTCAGTTACAGAATCATGGGGATTCATCCAAACTTCTTCGAGGGACTGGTCTAATTGTCTAATCCAGCCATAATCAAGAAATAGAGAAGCTGACCAAGAATTTCTCTGTAAAATAAGCAGAAAATTTGACACTAACTAAAAATATGTAAATAATAGAAAATCAATCTGCAGATTGCATCCTGTTATTACTCACCAAGCAGTTCTGGACACTTAAAACAAATAAGGCTGTGTATTAGCACAGTGGAGAAACAGGTGGCACTATTTTTGCTTGCAGGAAACTTGCACTTTATGTGATCAAAATATATGTGTGAATAAACAAATTATGGTGAATTATCAAATGCATCCAAAATACAGTCCTGGCAGCATGATTGTGAATGAGCTTTAAATCCTAAAGTCTTCATTCAGGCAGGTAGTAATCCTTAGGTTCTTTTTAGTTCCACAAATAACTTAGGTCTTGAACTTTCAACACCTCATTAACTGAAAGGAGAGGCTGGGGCAATCAGTGTTGCAATAGCATGACTGCTTTTTTTTTTTTTAACTCTCTCAGCCACCAACGGATAGCTGCAAAGCTGCTTCTACTAAGAATGTGTTGAGAGAGTTTCAAGGCTCACCAAAGTTCACTCTTTTGCTGTCAGAGGTACGATTAGACATTAGATGCATCCCTCAGGTTAATTATAAAGGAGGCATCTCATTGGATTAATAGATACTGAGGCTGTTGCCCTAGAAATGAGGGAAAATAGTACCAAATAATTCAGTTTGCTCTATCTGGTTGGCACTTGGCAGTGTTAGTTATTTGGCAGGTCGATGTGACCTGGGTTAAGTCACAAAAGACCACATGGGGCAGCTGTGGAAGCAAGCCAAGTGATGCTAGCGTGTGTCACACAAAGCATTCTGTGCACATTTATCAAGTTCAAGTACCACACAAGATGAGCTGGCTTTCCTCTGTGGACAAAAAGCAAAACTGTTCTTCCACTTGTTGATTGATAAAGATACTTTATTCTGGAGCAAAATTTCACTAAAAGTAGTCTCCAAACGTATTTCTAAATTCTAGGAGTTTGAAAAATATGCTGGTAGAGTAAGAGAGTCTATTCCTGGAAAAAGTCTTTCAAAATATATGTATAATCTACAGCCCAAATGCATTAGAAAGCAACTCTGCTTGGACATATCAAAAGTGACTTCTAAGTAAGCACAAACTCGGCACTTTGTTTTACTATGATAATAAAAACGACAGTTAAAAAGTTTATCTTTTTTCTTCCTAGAACAATATCTAACCTGTTTTAAGCTCTTGATAAGTATTTCTTGAATAAATGAATAACTCTTTGACTAGCCTAGGAAAGTAGACTCCATTTGGCATTTATGCCTATGATTAATCTCCTGGTAATTTCCACTGGTATTTTTGGGACATGTTTTGACACTCTAATTCTTTGAGATTCAAAATTTGGCCCACAGACAAGCGTCATCAATGTCACCTGGGAGCCTGTGAAAACTACAATATTTCAGGCCTAATGAACCAGCATCTTCACATTATGTGCATGCATCCTCAGTCATGTCCAACTATTTGCGACCCCCCTAGACTGTAGCCTGTCAGGCTCCAGGCAAGAATATTGGAGTGGGGTACTCTTTCCTACTCCAGGAGATCTTCTTGACCCACGGATCGAACCTGCATCTCCTGTGTCTCTTGCATTGTCAGGCAGATTCTTTACCACTAGTGCCACCTGGGTTTGATAAAGGTTGAAAAAAATCTGATTTAAAACAGGTGACACAGTTTTAAAATCAACACCCAAGCCTGCCTTAAAAGGAGACACAAGGGGAGAAAATCTCATAAATGGCAACAGGACCAAATGTGAGGTTTGGAAGGTCAAAATTTTTACTCATACGTGATGTGTGGTAGATACACGAAGTCAAATGCCTGTATCTAAGGAATTATGACACTTCAGGTAAGTTTCTTAACTGCTCTTAGAATTATTTGTTTTAAAAAAGAAAAGGCCAAAGTAGATATCTTCTAGCCCTAATGAGACTTTTCTCTCGCCCTCAAGTGCCTCGGGTTTTGTTTCCCAGAAATTAACTGGGGCATCTCTTTCACCCTAGGTCACCCTAGTTTGGCTACACCATGTGCTTCCGGCCCATCTCCTGCCCCCTCCTCAGCTCTGCCAGGTGCTGTACACATTCTGAGTAGACTTCTAGTCCATGAAAATGTAAAAACAGCATTTATTCTGAAAAGCCTTGTCGTTTCAAACAGCTCAGGTAAGAGTTTACCGATATGTATTGCATTCATGTGTACTTGATTAATAGGGCACAATAAAATAAATGTCCAGGGAATCCCCTGGCAGTCAGTGGTTAGGACTCTGTGTTTACTGCCAAGGACCCAGATTTGATCCCTGGTATGGGCCCAGTAAGATCCCAGAAGCTGTGCAGCAGAGCCAAAAAAAAAAAAAAGAAATCTTCCACAAAGATCTGTTTTGTACTTTTTTTTTAGTTTTATATTTGTTCTATTAACTTTAGGTTTTGTGTTTTGTTTTTTGTTTTTTGTGGTTTTTTTTTAGTATTTTTAAAGGTGATTCCATAGAAAATAATTGCCTGTACAGCTTTCAGGAAAGTTAAAAGTTTTTATTTATATCCTTAGACTAGAGAAGTACTATGTATGTGGCATGATTTAAGGAAAACATTGCTAATAAACAGTGATTCTCAGCAAGTTATGACAAGTGGCCCTGAACACACCCCGTTCTCACCACCAACACCCCAAATGAGTTATCTGTTGGGACCTTCCATTTGCTACAAAGACTCAGAACTGGAAAACCATATGTCTCTAAAGTAACCCTGATATGGTGACTGAAGGATATCATCAAATTCTTGCCACACCTCTCATCAAGCATGCAGAATGTTCAGTCTGAGAGCTGAGGTTTATTTCCCCTCCCCTTGATTCTAAACTAGCCCTTACACACACTTTGACAAACGGGATGTGGCAGCAGTGGCTATATACCTTTCAAGACTGGTCTTCAAAGATCTGTAGATTCTACTTAACCCTTCCTGGAATGCTCCTTAGAAACCAGCCACCACTTAAGAAGTACAACTAACCGGGGACCACCGAGCAGTGAGGGAGCCCAGGCTAGCCCCTTAGAGAGTGAGAACCCGTGTGGCGGAGCACAGAAGTGCCGTTTACATGAGGAGAGCTTGCTTGGAACTTCCCGTCTAGCTCCACCACCAGATGAGTGAACGAGACAGCTCAGGCCATGTGGAGCAGAAAAACTTGCCCAAACTCTGCCTCAATTCCTGACCCAATCATGAGCAAGCAAAACTCTTGTTGATAGCACTGAGTATGGGAGTAATCTGTTACACAGCAATAGATAGCCAAAACACTTGGGGACCAATTATTTTCTCTTTTATTACTTTGTCGGTTTTCCTTTCTATTTATTTATTTGATTGTGCTGGGTCTTAGCTGTGGCTCAAGGGCTATTCAGTCTTCGATGCAGCATGCAGATCTTTCATTGTGGCATGCTGGATCTTGTTAGTTGCTGGCACGTGGGGTCTAGCTCCCTGTCCAGGGATGGAGCCTGGGCCCCCTGCACTGGGAGCATGGAGTCTCAGCCACTGGACCATCAAGCAAGTCCCTTCTCCTATTTTAATCTGTTTTTCCTGACTGGCCTGCCCATTCTGTTCTTGTATACCCTTCCTGGGAAATTTTTCCTGAAATCTTCATACAAAACTCTGAAGGAGAGAGGATGATTGGTTTAGTGAATTATCTCCCCCTTATTGGACAGAACATTTTGAACCAGTCAGTCTTACAGGTTATAAGGTATCTATTCTGGTCAAATTAGTTCTGACTTTGCATGTAGAGCCTGGTATTGCTTTCCTCAGCAGAGCAATTCATGGGGACATTGGGCATGACTGGCACCTGATCTGATTGTTCTGAATATTTTATGATTAAATCTTCAGCCCTCTGAATTAACCAATTATCCCATGCTAAAATTCAGATACTCCTTGCACACAAGAAACTACTCATTGGTTAAACTTCAATAACTGTATGAGAGTTTTCCAATATGATCTGGCTGAATCTGAACTTTAATGTTGGAAAAGGAAAAGAAGGCCTGATATCCGTGAACAGTTGGTAGAGGTGCTAAAAAGAAATAAACAAGGACTTAAAGACTAGAAGATGGTGAAGGATAACTTTTTCTGGTTCAGCCTAGAACAGGCCTTTGGCTTAAAGGTGGAGTGTTGATAGAAGATAGGATTTTTCTAGATATGCAGGGTCACTTGCGAAGTCATGTGAAGGCATAATATGGTGACTAACTCTATGTGACGGCAAAGGAAGAGGAAGATGGAACAAGATGCTTGAGGAATATAAGCAAGAGGTTGGAGCCTAGAAAAAGAGGAAGAGAATAGAAGTTTTGGGAAGTATGAGGTTGTGCACTGTCTACCCTTCTCTGGTGAATGCTATTAAATAATACTTAAAATCAGCATTTACACAATAGACATATGTATATAGTGTTTACTGACTTCTAGAATTTGTTCTGTATGCTTCCGGAGGCTTTCAGAGTTTTTTAAATGGCATTCCCTTCATAATTTTTTGAGGTGTCTCCAATTTGAAATGTACATCATCTCAAACATCTGAGCTATTAGTATTCTATGCAGGTGATCCAGCACCCTGGATGAAGAAAAGAAAGAGAAAAATTGCCCAAGTGGCAAAAGTAAAAAAAAAAAAGAAAAGAAAAAAAGTACTCTCTTACATCAATGCATTTCAAAGTCTAGATGAAGCATGCATTTTTCTTGCAAGAAAAATTCTTAATTTTTCCATCAAGCTTATGTAAGATTTTCAAAAACAATCTTTTTAGTATTAATTGAACTAAATTTCTTCATTTTAATCAAAGACTATACAATCAGGAAACTAAAGACTTCTCTATATTTGTTTATTTATCTCTGCTTTATAAAACCATAATCAGTACTATATCATTGCATTCAAAACTGTAAAAACAAACCCAACAAAACAGAAATCAAACATAAATCTTGTTCTCATTAAGATGGGAACACAAGAATCTTACATTTGTAACATAAATCTCCAAGACAAAGTGTGGGACATGAGGAAAGAGTATGTATCCTAGAATTTGGCCAAGTGTGCGTTTTTAAAAATGTATACTTTATATTGGAGTATGGTTGACTTACAATGTTGTGTTATTTTCAGGTATACAGCAAAGTGATTTAAACACATATGTTAAAAATACACAGGCACTTGTTCTTTTTCAGATTATTTTCCTATGTACGTTATTATAAAGTACAGTAGGTCCTTGTGGACTATTTTATATATATAGCAGTGGGTATATGTTAATCCCAACCTTCTAATTTATCCCTCCCCCTACATTTCTGCTTTGTTAACCATAAATTTGTTTTCTAAGCTTATGAGTCTACTTCTGTTTTTCAAATAAGTTGATTTGTATCATTTTTCAGATTCCACATATAAATGATATTGTATGGTATTTGTTTTTCTTTCTTATTTCACTTAGTATGATAATTTCTAGGTTAATCCATGTTGCTGCAAATGGCATTATTTCATTTTGTTAATCACTGAATAATATTCCATTGAATATTGTATACAACATTCCATTGTATATATATTCTTTATTCATTGCTCTGTTAATGGGCATTTAAGTTGCTTCCTTGTCTTGGCTATTGTAAATAGTGCTGCTATGAACATTGGGATACATGTATCTTTTCAAATTATGGTTTTCTCCAGACATATGCCCAGGAGAGGGATGTCTAAAATATTATCCTTCCTATTTTTTATTAATGTAAAATTAGTAATATGATATTTTAAATTCTCTTTCATACTATGTTTTCAATATTTGCTATGTGTTTTACACTTCAGTTTCAAGCACTCAGTAGCCATCTGTGACTAGGCTACCATATTAAGCAGTGCAGTTTAGTCCATAGAAAACATGGCAATGAGTCACAGAGAGGGAAAGAGTGATTTGGGGATGTTCCTTCCCTGTTGGATCACCACAGACTGGCTTTGTCCTTCATAGCCCCCCTCAGGGTGGCCTCTTCTACACAATGTTCTCTTCTGGGTTCTGGTAACCACTTCTTCAACTTGCCTCTGCAAGCTTAGGGGTGCTAGCAGTGCTCTCCTTTGTATTTTGCATAAACCTTCTCCAAACATCTGCAATCTCTCTTTATTAAACCCTTTCTAAGTATCCTTGTTTGAGTATGCCTTCCATTTCCAGCTGGGACCCTTTCTGACTCATCTCTTATATAGGCATTTTTCTAAAAGGTTTAAGGGTTATGTCCCTGAAAGTATTATATTAGGAACAGTCAGTTCTAAGTATGAACCTGTCAAATGATAGGGTGATATACCTAAAAAGTTCACTAATAAGTAGAATTCACTGGAATTTGATGAACTAAAATTTGCTTAATGTAATTATAAAGGTGCCTAATAGGAGTATACCTTCTGTATTCAATACCTATTGCTCAATAAAAAATTAGCAACATAGAAAATTTTCTGGATTTTTAGAGGTTGAAACAATCTAGAAACTTTAAATGTCAGTATTTTCCCATGTTCCAGGACTTCTGAACACAGTATTCTAGCAAGAATAAAACTTTTGGAAGTCCTACAAGTCTTAGATTTTATGGATTAAGATATCCTCTTTCAAAAAAAATGTGAGAAAAAAATCCATTTATGTAGCACAGATATTGATTTGGTTAGCTTTATTATTGATTTCTAAGATTTATTTTGTTAAGGATTGTTATCAGTTCCAAGAAGGAAATTATATATAAATAATCTTTCTAACTGATAAATAATACATAGATTATAGGAAAAAATCTTTGGCACCTGCTAATAAGAAAACTCACTCTGTGCCCCTTTATAGATAAAAGAAGTCTATTCAATTGAGTACTGTGATCTCTTATGTAAGCTATTTGAGAACATTTTCTAGACACTTTTGGACCTATGGAAATGCATATCTCCTTTATCACAAACTATGGTCATAATTTCAAGTATTTTTGAAACACAGAAAATTCAGTTATATGTTATTCTCTAGTGAAATCCAGACATAAAATAATTGTTTTTGTAGATACTTTTCTTGGCCAAAGACATTGTTTGTAGGACAAATGGGAAAATGGAAAAAAATTTATGCTGAAATGAAACGTACTTGGGGTTCATAAATTGATAACCTAATGGGATGAGAATATTTTCTCCTTTACAAAGTGAAGTGCTTTTTTTCAGAGATCAATGAGGTAGTAACCACATTGTTGCAAAATATATTTGAATGAGATTCCAGCAGGCATACTAGAAAGAGAAGTACTTACAAAATCAGTTTTCAAAGCTAAACTCCACTTATTTCACTGATGCCAGCCAATGCCCTCCATGTTTCGAAATAGTTGGCAGATGTCCCTAACACCATAACATTATGGGTGCAGCCAATTTTCTTGTGGCTAAATCTACTCTTAAATATTGGTTAAAATAGAATGGGGAGTGAGGAGATTACTCTGAAACTGTGGGCTTCACTGATGAATATGTGGATTCATCTGAAGAAACTCAGGTTTTAAGGACAATAACTTGTCAAACCACAAGAGGGTTTACCCCAAACCTCGATCACTTAGAATTGGCCACAGAAGCTTGGTTTTGAATAACAAACTCTGTCAAACAGTAAATCAAACTTCATGCTTACCATCCTTTGCTTCTGTTCAAAAGAAAACATTAGTTTAGAATATTAGTAGGTTAAGTTGTTGAATAAGAGTCTCAGTATTTTTTTCTGGGAAGGGGCCAGTGAATTACCCTAAATACTCTCCAACTTATTAATGCAAATATCTCTTAGCCAATCCATTAAGCAAAATTTCACCTACAAAAGTGAGTAATCTAGATTTTTAGGTCACTCTTCCTCTGTAAAATATGTTGAGGGGAAAGAAGGAAATCTTGCTATAAAGAAGGAAATCTTGTGGCTCTGAGGCATTGTGTGTAAACCAAAACATATGCATAGGCTGGTATCTTGACACTGGAATATGAGAATGGGAAACCAGGTCAGGCATTCTACCAACAGAACTTTCTAAACTTTTGCAATGATAAGGAATCACGAGATTACCCAACTAGAAGGTGGTAATATGGTAGTAACATTACATGGAGGAAAATGCTTCTTACTGTTAACATCTTTTAAAATATATCAGTAGAATTTAAAATCATACAAAAAGGCATTTTAAAAAGCTGACTCACTTTTCTCAAAATTGTCTTTCCTAAAACTTTTCAATAAGGAACATGTTACTACCATTATGTTACACATTTATTCCTCATAGTGTTTCACACCCTGAGTATCTCTGTGTAAATATCTAATTTACAATTTTTAGTCTGGAACTGAAAGTAGATAATAGTATTTTGTCCAAATTCAGATACACAACAAGTTGTCAAGACATTTGATATTAATTGTTAGTTACTTTTTAAATGTATATTTATACCCAAATAAGACTTCAGGTTCTAGAAATCAAAGAAAGAATTTTCTTTATACAAGAAACTGTTTTGTAATTTTATTTAGTTAGTTGGTTTCATTTTTGGCTGTCCTGGGTCTTCCTTGCTGCACACACACTTTCTCTCATTGCAGCAAGTGGGGGCCACTCTCCAGTTGCGGTGGGCAGCTTCTCATTGCTGTGACTTTTCTTGTTGCAGAGCACGGGCTCTGGAACACATGGGCTCCATAGTCTCAACTCATGGGCTTAATTGCTCCATGGCACATGGAATCTTCCTGGACCAGGGATCAAACCCATGTGCCCTGCATTGGCAGGCAGATTCTCAGCCACTGAACCACCAGTGAAGTCCTATACAAAGTAATTTTTCAGTCTCTTGGGGCAAGGGTATATACTCAGAGTGTCGAGGGATTTCTTTCCTCTGGAATGAGAACACTTAATGGGCGCATATTAAAATGTTCGTTAAAGGCAAACTACTTAATCATTTGGAAAACCTATTGAAAAAAGTAATGTGTGAGAAGTTTCACCTCTTTATGTCCAAGTTGCATAGATGTGAAGTCCAACTTGTTTCCTCCTTCTATAAGAAGCATTTAAAGCCACTTGGCTGGGAGAGAAATGTGCTTCTCTCCTGCAACTCAGGCCTCCTTGTGTGGCTTAAATGAACATAGTTGCCTTGAAGGAAATTTTGCACTTGGTCATTATTTTCCTCTTTTTGAACTTTTCTTGCATGCTGAGGAAGTGGAATAAGTCCCCAGCTTAAAAGCAGGCCCTCTTTTCTTCACAATAAATATGTTAGAGGTAAAAGATACAGAATTCAACAAAAATGAAGGAAAGAATTTATCAATGTAGAGTCTGGGGGTTTTTTTCCCCCTCCCAATTTGGCTCTTGTTTTCCACCAAGGTATAATTAGATGGATTTTTTTTCTCTTGAACCTTTATTTAGACTTGAGGATTAGAAGTAAGAGGGGCCTAATTTAGTATTTTCTTTCATTTTTCTCACCTATTTTCTTACCTCTAGCTGCTTCAGAAAGCTACAAAAACACTGAAGAATCAAATATGAAGCTTATCATTCTATCCTTAAGTTTAGGTTTAAGTTAAAGTTTAGAACTTCTGTTTCTTCCATGCAGAACTAAATATTGCAGTGAAAAGTCTGTCTCTTGTTTTGTATCTTTCTGCTATAAATTTCAGATTCTAAGTCACTTCCTATAATTGAATCATTACTTACAATTTTAACATATCTCAAGCCCATTTTTTTTTTTAAATTTTGTATTAGGGTGTAGCCAATTAACAATGGTGTTGCAGGCGAATGTCTAAAGGACTCAGCCATACATATATATGTATCCATTCTCCTCTAAACTCCCCTCCCATCCAGGTTGCCACATAACAGTGAGCAGAGTTCCATGGGCTATACAGCAGGTCCTTGTTGGTTACCATGTCCATCCCAAACATCCTGTTTCTTCCCCCTGTCAAGTCCATTTTTAGAAATGTTTCAAGATGTGTCTATATCTTAGATATAATTAAATTCAAACTAATTTTAAAAGAATAAGTCTATAACATGACCTTTTGTAAAATGATTAATCCAATTAAATTTCTGTGCTCTCAAAATTATGAATTTAGAAATAACCTTCTTATTCTCTTACATATTCCTACTTTTCACAAAGCACTCATAATCTTTCATGCACAGTGTTGACAGATCTTCTGCAAATAAAGTTTCTCAGACCACTTATATCAGAGTTATCTGGGATGCTTTTTAAAAATGCAGACTCCTCGACCATACTCCAGCACCAGTAAATGAAAATCTCTGGGAATAGAATCCAAAATCATCTTTCTAAACAATCTCCCCAGGAAATTTTTATGTATTCTAAAGTTTGGCAAACATTGGCATGGAGGGTATTCCCTCTATATCCTGAGAATAAAGAAAAAGTTAGATTTTTGTTTAGCTTTTGGTCACCTAATCTGCTACACACACACACACGTTATTTGGAAATAATAATCCATTCTATCTGATGGATGTACACACTAAACTGATGTATTAAAGAGACACCAAAATACCATGCTTTACATAAAGCAGTTTATCTCTCACGGGTTGTCCCAGGTGGGTAGGTGGCCCCAATCCAGGTGGTCACTTAGGGGTCCAGGTTGCTTCTGCCTTGCTGTTCTGTCTCCTCTAGAGTGCTGGCCTCATCTTCATGGCTCATGGTCAACACTGGCCCTTATCATCATGTCCACAGTTCAGACACAGTGGGGAAAGGAGATGAAGCGGAGAGCAATAAAATGAGGCCTACAAGTTGCATGGTTTCCCTGGCGACCTGGTGACTCAGATGGTAAAGAAACTGTTTGCAATGCAGGAGACCCAGGTTTGATCCCTGGGTCAGGAGCAGATCCCCTGGAGAAGGGAATGGTTACTCACTCCAGTATTCTTGCCTGGGAACTCCAATGGACAAAGGAGCCTGGCAGGCTACAGTCCATGGGGTTGCTAAAGTTGGACATGACTGAGCAACTAACACTTTTCACAAGTCATATACTTCACTTTTGTTGTTGTTGTTTAGTTGCTGAGTTGTGTCTGACTCTTTTGTGACCCCAGGGACTATAGTCGGCCAGGCTCTTCTGTCCATGGGAATCTCCAGGCAAGAATACTGGAGTGGATAGCCATTTCCTTCCCCAAGGGATCTTCCCAACCCAAGGATAGAACCTGTGTCTCTTGTTTCCTGCATTGCAGTCGAGTTATTTACCACTTGCGCTGCCTGGAAAGCCCAAACATGATCACATCCCTGATTAAATCCAGTTCATGACTTCCAGTTGCACTTGGGTTAAAGAGTCTTTCAGTTGGAAAGAAAATAAACCCAACATAATCTAGATAATCTAGACTATCCCCCAAGAAAGTGGGAAGTGGAGGCAGGGGATTGACTCACTTAATGAAAAAAATTCAAGGATAGATTATTTTTAGGTTCAGATAGATGGAAGGGACTCAAATGAGTCAAATGCTCTCATCTGTCTTAGTTTTATTGTCAGGTAGGTTCATTATTTATGATAGGTGCTCAAAACCCCAGGCTTATATTCTACATTCACAAGAATCCCAACAGAAAGAAATCGACTCTTACCCAGCTCCAGAACTGTTTTGTTGCTTTTGATTTAACTGGCCTAGATATCAACATACGGTTCAGATGTCCAGAATCGATCACTGAAGTCAGAGGTTTACAATGTTTTGATTGGCCATGTCTGAAGCTCAAAGTGAAATCAGATTCACCTATTCACATGTAATGAAAGTTAAGAGTAGTTCCTTTGGGAAAATCGGGGAGCAGACCTAGAAGAAATGGATTCCAGATAGGTCAAAACACAGACATTTATTATAGTCCACCTCCTAGCTGCACACCATCCACACATCTTTTTCTTATACCTAAAAATTCAAAAATTCCCCAAGCTTACATTAAGCAATAATATCATGTGGAATCAAAAACATATGTTACAGCACCAGGCACTTGTTACCCACTTACTGCTCCGAGGCTGAGTCTAGACTCTTATTAATGTGCATTTCTCCTGGCTCAGAAACTTGTTGTGCAATGATATTTAATCATCTCCAACAAACATATATTTGTGAGGAGGAAACAAAATAGCTACCATAAGAATTTCTACTTGAAAAAGAGGAAATGGGAGGAGGAGTGCCTTACAATATACTATTTGCAGGGCAGGAGTAGAGGGATCTCTTGTTCTGGCTTTAGAGTGAATTTCTTGAGAACTCTTTTCTTCTCAGTCATCTGTCCTCTATGGCCATTGCTGAGAAAGTCACTGGGGAGTGTTTACTTCCTGGTCTTCATGGCCTTCTCCTGGTGCTGTTTCTGTTAGTGTGGGTTTAGGATCCTGGCTGAGTACTGCCTTGGGAGTTGAGCAATCACAGCCTTGAGTTTATGGGTGTTGCAGTTTCTCTGGAAACTCAAGTTCCTTAAAAGTTTAGTAAACTCAACCCAATGTTGAGTTTAGTAAACTCAACCCTGTTTCCTATAAATTCAGGGAGTTAGCGACAAAAGCCAGTGTTGGAACTTCAGTCCAATCCTTGACTGCAGATTCTAAAGGGGTAGTTCCTGTCTTCTAACAGTTAACCTGGGTGCTCTGCCAACAGATGTGGGTGCAGCTCCTGGTTGCAGTCTTATCTTCTGCTTTCATTCTACCCTCCCCACTTTTGCCAGCACTACATTTAGGCTGGAACAGAGGACTTTACTTTCTAAACTCCAGTTATAAAGTTTCTGACTCCTGGTTGGTTGGGATTTCAGGATAAGGGCTAAAGGGGCTGCTGTTAGTGTTTTCACTGCTTTCGGACAAGCCAATGTTAACTGCAGCTTGTCCCTTTCTTAAAGGACCTCACTAAACCTCACAAGAAGGAACCAGTGCTTTACCGATTTTTTTAAAAAACACATCCTCAAATCTCCAGTCTCAGTAGACCTATGCTCTGAGTCCCAAGGTACTACAGATAGATAATCAATTGTTGTGTTTCGTTCCTCAGCTAAAGCAATGTAGTAAGCAGATAGGGTAGTGGTTCCCTGGTAAATGAGAACCAGGTATGGTTTTCTTGACAGAAGAGAGGCCATTTGGCCTAAGCCATTTTTTTTTTTTTTTAAATCTAAACCTGCCCACAATGCTTGCCCTTGGACAGGCCTCAGTAATACGGGTCTTAAGAGAACAGAAGGACAAACTTAGCAGGCAAGAAAAGTAACAATAACAAAGATATCAAACCAGTTGTAAAGAATCCCGGCTCTATTTCAGTGGTAAAGACAAGCCTAAAGCACTGTTTTGTGGTGTTTTGCAGAATTTAAATCCCCCCACTCTGGTACTCAACTACCAGATCAATTGGAATCTAAGGAGTGGTGATGCTGATCTTTTCTGATCCTCATGACTTCAATTAACTAAAGCCTGGGCTCTGTTAATCTTTATCCTAATTCTATGCTGAACTCTCCTCTCTGCATGAATTGACATGTATTCTTAGCTTAAAACTTCCCCAATTTTGCTGTTCTGAAACTTGTAACTCTGACTGGGACTTGAATCCACATGGCCCAGACTCAAACCCAGCCAAAATCCACAAACTTTTAACTAAAATCACACACCTAGTTTCAGGACTTAACGAAGCTCAGTGACAGATTTTACAGTGAAACGCACTCCACAGACACAATGTAAACCATCTCAAAAGGCAAGGTGGCCTCAAAATAGGGCATGGTTAGTTTTTATGGGCTGGGTAATTTCACAGGCTAATGAGTGGGAGGATTATTCAAACTATTTGGAGAAAGGGGCAGAGATTTCCAGGAATTGGGCCCCACCTATTTTTTTGTTCTTTAGTGGTCATTCTTAGAACTCTCCTGGCCTTGTAGGTTAGTTCTAAGAATGACCACCAAAGAACAAAAAAGTAGGTCTCTGCCCCTTTCCCCAAGTAGCTTGAGTAATCCTCCCACTCATTAGTCTGTGAAATTGAGTGTCGCTTAGCTTGTTGATGTGTTGTATAGAGCATATACTGAAGCTTAAGGTCTAATGGAAGTTGTTGAGTCTGCCGACCATTTTGAATCTATTTGGTTCAAATCAGTTTTTGTAGTGTTCATAGTCCTGGGGTTATGTTATCCTTTCAACCGTTGTGCCCTGCCCTCTTTACTCATATGTCAGTTTGAGGAGTCTGGCTGCAAGTAATAAATCCTTCCTTCTCCTGATCTTTGGCTTGGTTGTGTCTTTTAGTTCAATATCCTCCAAGAGGCTGAAATGCAGCAGGACTCTGTGCAGCCCTCCCAGGGAAAAGTCTTTTTCATATCCCTCTTTCTTGCTTGTGGGCAATAGAGTTCATTCAGCCTCCTTGACTTTCCCTGAATCCCAAAGGGCAAGTTCAAACTGTTGTTGTTGTTCAGGCACTCATTTGTGTCTGACTCTTTGTGACCCCATAGACTGCAGCACACCAGGCTTTCCCTGTCCTTCACCATCTCCTGGAGTTTGCTCAGACTCATGTCCATCGAGTCAGTGATGCCATCCAACCATCTCATCCTCTATTATCCCCTTCTCCTCCTGCCGTCAATTTTCCCCAGCATTAGCTTGAGCATCAGTCATTCCAATGAATATTTAGGATTGATTTCCTCCAGGATTGACTGGTTTGATCTCCTTGCAGTCCAAGGGACACTCAAGAATCTTCTCCAACACCACAGTTTGAAAATATTAATTTTTCAGCACTCAGCCTTCTTTATGGTCTGACTCTCAAATCTATACATGACTACTGGAAAAACCATAGCTTTGACTACATGGACCTTTGCCAGCAAAATAATGTCTCTGCTTTTTAACATATTGTCTAGGTTTATCATAGCTTTTCTTCCAAGGAGCAAGCGTCTTTTAATTTCATGGCTGCAGTCAAAATACACAGTGATTTTGGAGCCCAAAATAATAAAGTCTGTCACTGTTTCCATTGTTTCCCCTTCTATTTGCCATGAAATAATAGGGTCAGAGGAGAAGGCAATGGCGCCCCACTCCAGTACTCTTGCTTGGTAAATCCCATGGATGGAGGAGCCTGGTAGGCTACAGTCCACCGGGTCATGAACAGTCGGACACGACTGAGCGACTTCACTTTCATTTTTCACTTTCATGCATTGGAGAAGGAAATGGCAACCCACTCCAGTGCTCTTGCCTGGAGAATCCCAGGGACGGGGGAGCCTGGTGGGCTGCCGTCTCTGGGGTCGCACAGAGTCGGACACAACTGAAGCGACTTAGCAGCAGCAGCAGCAGTAGGGTCAGATACCATGACCTTTGTTTTTTGAATGTTGACCTTTAAGCCAACTTTTTCACTCTCCTCTTTCATCATCATCAAGAGGCTCTTTAATTCCTCTTTGCTTTCTGCCATAAGGGTGGTGTCATCTGCATATCTGAGGTTACTGATATTTCTCCCGGCAATCTTGATTCCAGCCTGTGCTTCATCCAGCCCAGCGTTTCTCATGATGTACTCTGCATAGAAGTTAAATAAGCAGGGTGACAATATACAGCCTTGACGCACTCCTTTCCCAGTCTTCAAACTGTTACTAATCACAGAAGGGAGGGAATGCAGAAACAAGAGAGGGGTAGTCAAGAAAACAATAATGCCGCCTTGGGGTAGGGTCCTGGTTCCTCGTCAAGGAGTCAAGGAGTATATATAATATCTCTGAGGTCTTCTGATGGAACAAAGCTACTGAATATAATTCCAGCTGAGCTATTTAAAATCCTAAGAGATGATGCTGTTAAAACACAATGGCACCCCACTCCAGTTCTCTTGCCTGGAAAATCCCATGGATGGAGGAGCCTGGTAGGCTGCAGCCCATGGGATTGTGAAGAGTAGGACATGACTGATCGACTTCACTTTCACTTTTCACTTGCATGCATTGGAGAAGGAAATGGCAACCCACTCCAGTGTTCTTGCCTGGAGAATCCCATGGACAGGGGAGCCTGATGGGCTGCCGTCTATGGGGTCGCACAGAGTCAGACACGACTGAAGCGACTTAGTAGCAGCAACATGCCAGCAAATTTGGAAAACTCAGCAGTGGCCACAGGACTGGAAAAAGGTCAGTTTTCATTCCAGTCCAAAAGAAGGGCAGTGCCAAACAATGTTCAAGCTACCATACAGTTGTGCTCATTTCACATGCTAGCAAGGTTAGACTCAAAAGCCTTCAAGCTGAAACCATTTACCTTAGATTGGAACATGAACCCACGTGGCCAGGACTCAAACACAGCCAAAACCTACCGTATCTGGTTTGAGGACCTAATGAAGCTCAGATTGATGTCTCATCTCAGAAAGAACTCAATGAGAGACAAAGTGATTGGTAAGAAGTGGAGTAATCTGGAGAGAAAGATGCACCACAGACAGAATGTAGGCCATCACAGAGAGTGAGAGTGAGGGCCTGATGTGGCGTGGTTAGCCTTTACGGGCTGGGTAATTTCGTAGGCTAATGAGTGGGGGGACTATTCCAACTATTTTGGGGAAAGGGTGGCGATTTCCAGAAACTAGGCCATTGCCCACTTTTTTTTTTTTTTTATTTGACAGTGGCTTGGAACTGTCATGGTGCCTCTGGCTGTGTCATTTAGCTTGCTGACTGAGGATCATGGTCTAGTCTGAAGCTGACCTGTCTGTCATCTTGGACACATTTGATTATAATTCGTTTATGCTGTGTCCTCAGGCGATGTCATTCTTTCAGAAGTTGTGTCCTGCTGTTTCAAAGTTCGGCTTCAGCAGTATGTGAACCAAGAACTTTCAGATGTACAGGCTGGGTTTAGAAAAGACAAAAGAACCAGAGATCAAATTGCCAACATCCGCTGGATCAAGGAGAAAGCAAGGAAATTCCAGAAAAACATTTTCTTCTGCCTTATTGACTATGCTAAATCCTTTGACTGTGTGAATCACGACAAACTGAAAAATTCTTAAGGAGATGGGAATACCAGACCACCTTACCTGCTTCCTGAGAAACCTGTATGCAGGTCAAGGGGCAACAGTTAGAACCAGACCGGAAACAACTGACTGGTTCCAAATTGGGAAAGGAGTTCAAGGCTGTATACTGTCACCCTGCTTATTTAATTTCTATGCAGAGTACATCGTGTGAAATGCCAGGCTAGATGAATCACATGCTGGAATCCAGATTGCCAGGAGAAATGTCAACAATGATACAGAGATGAGACCACAAATATCAACAACCTCAGATATAGAGATGATACCGCTTTAATGGCAGAAAGTGAAGAGGAACTAAAGAGCCTCTTAATGAAGGTGAAAGAAGGGAGTTAAAAAGCTGGCTTGAAATTCAGCATTCAAAAAACTAAGATCATGGCATTTGATCCCATCGTTCATAGAAGCAAACAGAAGGGGAAAAAGCAGAAGCAATGACAGATTTTCTTTTCTTGGCCTCTGTGGGGCATCATGTAGTTTGTTGCGTGTTACAGTGCGTGTCTACTGATCCTCAAGGTCTAGTGGACATCTAGTGACTAGTCTACCATCTTGGGCCTGTTTTGTTCTAATCGGTTTATGTTGTGGCCTTGGGCTGTGCCATTCTTTTAAATGTTGTACCCTGCCCCCTTCCTTCCTGTTTCAAAAAGAAGGCTTTATTATCTCTTGCAGTGAGTAAAGAGAACACTGGAGATCTTTCCTAAAGCAGTGTCTCCCTGAACAGCAAAACTGGGGGAATTTTAAGCTAAGAGTACATGGCCATTTATGCAGGCACTTGGGCAGTTGACATGGACCATTGGCAGAGTCCAAGCTTTAGTTGCCTGAAGTCATAAGGGTCAGAAAATGTCAACATCATCCTTCTTTAGGTTCAGGATGATCTGGCAGTTGAATGTTTCAGGCTGATCTTTACCACTGAAATAGAACTGAGAGTCTTTACAACTGATATATTATTTTGCTATGGTTATTTCTCTTGCCTGAGAAGTTGAGAATTATTACTGAGACCTGTTCAAGGGCAGGCTTCCCAGGTGGCACTAGTGGTAAAGAACCTGCCTGCCAATGTAAGAGACCCAGGTTCGTTTCCTGGGTCGGGAAGATCCCCTGGAGAAGGGCCTGGCAACCCTTCAGTATTCTTGCCTAGAGAATCCCGTGGACAGAGGAGCCTGGCAGGCTACAGTCCATAGTGTTGCAAAGGGTCAGACATGACTGAAGTGACCTAGCACTCCAAGTCCAAGGGCCAGCATTGTGTCCAGGCTTAGATCACAAAATGGCACAGGTCAAAGAGGGCCTCTCTTCTGTTAAGAAAGTCATGCCTGGTTCTTTTTCTCCCCTATCTACTTACAGTTTCCCAAGGATACTATCACAGTACCAGTATATCACAGTATCAGTATATGAGAAAAGGGAGGATGGATCCTGAGCAGGTTATATCAATAGGAAATAACAGTAACAGACTCAGTATGACCTACAAGGACCTGTATGTCCGGATCCCTGCCTATCTTTCCAGTCTCATCTGATTGTGCTCTATTAACTTTTGGAGCTGCAGTGGCACTTGCCTTATGCCACACCCATCTCTGCTTTTGGCCTTAGAAGCGGAAGTGTTAGTCACTCAGTCACGTCTGACTCTTTGCAACTCCATGGACTGTAGCCCACAAGGCTCCTCTGACCATGGAATTCTCCAGGCAAGAATACTAGAGTGGGTTGCCATTCCCTTCTCCAGGGGATCTTCCCAACCAGGAATTGAACTTGGGTCTCTTGCATTGAAGGCAGATTCTTTATCATCTGAGCCACAAGGGAAGCCCTGTTTTTGGCCTTCCCCCTGTGCAATTCCTTCTGCCTGAAGCAAGACTCCTCTCCTCATGCCCGATCTGATTGGTTCATTTCTAGTTATTTTTCAAGTCACCACAATGATCGCTTCCTCAACAAAAGCTTAAGTGGGCTTCTAAACTGAGCAGTGTCCTTTTATCTTCCCCCACAGCCACTAAACTTCTCCTTTGTAGCACCTGTCATAATTGCAATTACGTATTTAGTTGTGTAATTACTGTAGCTCTAGGAGGACTCAATACTTCTGTAAATTTTAGAATATTATTCATGGAATGAATAAATAAAGTACATGAACAAATAAGCCCGCTGAAGGATTATGTGGTGGCAAAGACAGTTCTTTTTTCTCTCATTAATCTCTATATGTCTGGATCTTGTTTTTCTCCAACTGTCTCTTCCTTGTACACCAATACTAGTTTTTCCAGCTTAGTTGCATAACATGTGACTGTGAGGGAAACTGAGGGCAAAAAGAAAATTTTTCAATTAGGTATTTATGCAAGATACATCATGTTACTTAATGCAAAGTGCTCACATGCTGAAACAGATAACTAGTTGAGCCATTAACCAGCTCTTTGATTGTAAATGTTTATTCTCTGTGAGCCTTTACTTATCTGTAAACTGAAAATAGCAATCTATCGTGCAGGATTCTCATAGGAATATAAAAATAGCATGTACTTTGTGCTTAGTACTTAGTAAGCAATCAGTATTTGGTATATATTCTTAGGATATTTCAGGAATCACAGAGCTGTCAATATAGTAGGAAGCATGGGTTAGAAACCATGGCCATCACTACACATCACCCTGATGGAGATTCTTTTGCCGCCATATGATCCCTTTACTATTTATTTATTACCTGTGTGTGTATATGAGTCCTCGGTCATTGCAGCTCTTTGTGACCACACGGGCTGTAGCCCACAAGGCTCCTCTGTCCATGGAGTGTTTTGTAATAAACCCTTGTGTTTCGAAGGAAGCTCTGATTTCTAGAAATTCTTATTATATTATAGAGACCACCTCAGCCTTGTGCAAGCACCAGCCTTTAATCCATAATACATTTCACAGACCCCATTCCTCTTTCTCGCCAAAGCAATGATGAAACTTTATGAAGAAAATCTACAGAGCCCTCTAAGGAGATGGTAGAGGAAAGGCAAAGTGAAATGAACTCTTTTAGCCCATAGGCAACTATGGACTATACAACCTGAACCACAAAAATTGGAAAGACATCTTTAAACCAATTCCTACCTCCCTCAACCCCTTTACAAGGCCTATCCTCTTCCTCCATTTATCAGCAGAATACTCTCTTAACAGACCCTACCTTTCAGGGACCTTGCTCAGTAAGTCTTTTTCACTTTCTGTATCTTTAACCACCCCCCTCAATCTGTTCTCTCCCATCAGTAAACATGCTTGAGTCTCTTCCATCTTAAAATATTCTTTCGTCAACCCCACGCCCCCCACCCCGCCACCCCGCAGGTCTTTTGCTATCTGCTTCCTCGTCTCTGCAGCCAACCTTCTTTAAACATTGGCTCTCCCTATCTCCACATCCTCGCTTCCTGTTTATCCTTCAACCTCAGGCAATCTGGCTTCTGTCACAGGACTCTTCTCCTGAAACTCACTTTGCCAAGGATTCCAATGAATGCCCCACTGTTATATCCAAGGGACTTCTCATCACTTGTCTCAGGTGACAGCTGCTAACCAGGTCAGACCTCCTTCATGAGGCTTGCCCTTAACTTGGCTCCCGCGACAGCACACACCTCTGGCTTCCTTCTTTGGGGGTCCCTCTTCTTTCTCTCATAACAGGGTGTGTCCCTCTGGTTCTGTGGTAGAGAGCCACTTTTCTTCTTACTCAGAGTGTAAGGGTATCTCCCTCAACTGCCACCTTTATGCAGATGGTTTGCAAATTTCTAACTCCAGTCTGAATCCAGTTTTGAGGCTCAGTTACCCAACTGCTTACTGCACCTCTCCACATGGATATCCCTTGGGTAACTCAAACTTGATTTTTTGATCACTGGTTTGTTTTTTCTCCCACAGCTCTCAACCACCACCAGCCCCCAACTCCCACCCCAGGTCCTCTTTTCTTATCTCTGTCTCCAGTGAATTTTACCACCAACTACCCTTGGCCAGATCAGAAACCCAGGTGACATTCTGGAGCCCTGCCTCTGCTTCATCTTGCTTCCAAGCAGTCTACTTGGCTCTATTTCTTCTGCCTCTGTGATACCCATGGAGCTGTCCATTTCTCTCCTTCTTATTGCCTAATCTCTAATTCGAGACCACTCTAATTTTTCCTAAGTCACTACCCCAGTCTCCCCATGGGTGCCCTAGCCCCTGCTATTGTGTTCTCTCAATTCACCCTCCCCGGTGCTACTAGGGATGTACTTCCAACATCCACAGCTGATCATTTTCCTCCTTCTTAAAACCAACCATTGATTTCCTACTGCACTTAAGGCCACAACCCAAACCCCTTATCATGACTATCACTAACTCAAGAACTGGTCCCCACACGCTGCCACAGCCTAAGCAGTCACCCTCTTCCTCTTCACTTCCTATACAAGTCATCTGGAATGTGCTTTTTCTCTCAAAGGCATCATGCTCTCCCCTGTCCCTGTTCTTCATATATTCTTTGATCTCCACCAAGCAGTCTCTGACTTTCTACTTGGCTTGAATAATTCCTATTCATCTTTAAGCTCTCATTCTCAGTATCATGTTACTTTCATGGAAAGTTTGCTCTGAGCTTGCAAGTATGAGGTAAGCACCCTTCTGACTGTACTCTAGCACACAACATAGAGTGTCTTATCGTTGCCTATATACATGTCAAAAGCAAAGATCATGGTATCTGGTCCCATCACTTCATAGCAAATAGGTAGGGAAACAATGGAAACAGTGACAGACTTTATTTTCTTGGGCTCCAAAATCACTGCAGATGGTGACTGTGGCCCTGAAATTAAAAGACACTTGCTCCTTGGAAGAATAGCTATGACAAACCTAGACAGTGTATTAAAAAGCAGAGACTTGACTTTGCCAACAAAGGTCCACATAGACAAAGCTATTGTTTTTCGGTAGTCATGTGCAGATATGAGAGCTGGACAATTAAAAAAAAAAAAACTGAGCGCTGAAGAATTGATGCCTTTGAACTGTGGTGTTGGAGAAGATTCTTAAGAGTCACTTGGACAGCAAGGAGATCAAACCAGTCAATCCTAAAAGAAATCAACCCTGAATATTCATATGAAGGACTGATACTGAAGCTGAAATTTCAATACTCTGGCCACCTGATGCAAAGAGCTGACTCATTGGAAAATACTGGGATGCTGGGAAAGATTGAAGGCAGGAGAAGAAGGGGACAACAGAGGGCCAGCTGGTTGGATGGCATCACCAACTCAACAGATATGAGTTTGAGGAAACTCTGGGAGATGGTGAAGGACAGGGAAACCTGGTGTGCAACAGCCCACAGGATCACAAACAGACAAAACTGATCAACTGAACAACAATTTACATGCCTGTTTTCCCACTTGACAATAAGCTCTTGGCAGGTAGGCAACACATCTTGTTCACTGTTATATCACTGAATGAGAGAATAAATATATTGAAGTGAGAATAATGCAGTGAACAATCACCACGTAAGTTCAGTTTTAATTACAGAATTAGGCTGAGAGAGCAGAGCCTGGGAAATGCCACCACTGGTGTGAAACAAGGATGACCAGCTATGTCATTATTATTACATCTTTAATGGATGTTGTTGCAATGGTATTTCTATTCCTTTCTGCTCCTGCTGTGATCTGAGGATCTCCTGGGCAGACCTTCATAACGGTGCCATTTGACTCTGGTGATGGTCATGTGCTGATTAAGCTGCCTCTCAGGAATATGAAATTGAAACAAATGACACATCAGTATCTCAAGCACCACCATAACCCATGACAGTTTAGAAACTTCAGCTTAACCATTTGGCAATGGAAAATGAGACTAGCAAGACCTCACTTCTAAAGCTTAAAAAAAAATTGTTTTTCTGAGAAAGCATCTTGCCTAGGTTAGTTTTCAATCACTTCAAATCGTTTGGTAAGCTACTCCCAAACCTTTGCATTTACAGCACAACCCTTTCATGAGCAAAGCAATTCAAAGGTGGGGCCTACAATTTAGCGCTAAGGTCAATAAAGCTATGCTTTTGAACTGTATGCATTATCCGCAGATCTGTACCCTCCATGTCAGGCAGGAAATCTAAAAAGACCAAAAGTAGGAACACATGCCAGCAAGTGCAATGATTATTGTCACCAAGAACTAACAATTCTATCGTAAATGTATTAAATGCCAGTGCTTTTCTTTCCCCCTAAAAATATATGGCACGTAATGAAGTGCTCTTGTTTGGTAAGCAGCCGTCTTGGAGAGCACTCTCATTTGCTAGAGTTGCATGAAACTTGTCTTTTCATGAAATAGTTTAAAGCAAAATGTTTTACTCATTCCAAATTGTGTGTATGAAGTTTCATTTTGAGTTTTAGTTTCATTAGAAAATCTGTGAGTTCGTAACTAACTTAAACTAAATCTACTAAACCCCACCCTCTACAGCCCTATTCAATAAAAGGGGAATTATTTCGATAAATTTCAGATTTTTTTACAATTGCTTTTTATGTAAATGTAATTCTATGTTTTCTCATGTAATGACTTTGCTCCATTAAACCCACACCCACACCCACCCACACACCTATAACCAAAATCTTTCTCTATGCTCTGAGAGGAAAGACTGCAAGGAAGAACTCCAGTGTTTCTCTCTTTCATACCTTTGAGTAAATTGTTATTCTTTCACTTAAGAAATGTTTTTAGGTAATAGATTAACTAGTCCCTCACATTTGAGTGGGGAGAAGGCAATGGCAACCCGCTGCAGTACTCTTGCCTGCAAAATCCCATGGACGGAGGAGCCTGGTGGGCTGCAGTCCTTGAGGTCGCTAAGAGTTAGACACGACTTAGCAACTTCACTTTCCCTTTTCACTTTCCTGCATTGGAGAAGGAAATGGCAACCCACTCCAGTGTTCTTGCCTGGAGAATCCCAGGCATGGGGGAGCCTGGTGGGCTGCCATCTATGGGGTCACACAGAGTCGGACACAACTGAAGCGACTTAGCAGCAGCAGCAGCACATTTTAGAGAACAGAATGCCTACCTCACTGGCTGGGCTACATTAAAATATAAACAAATAAATAAACAAATGAAAACACTGAACACAGTAAATGTTTCCATTACTGTAGCTTTCTGCTCTGCCTGTGTGACCACCAGCAAAGAATACAAATGTATCAGCCTAGAATACAATGTCACAAGTTGGCCAGAACATTTTTTTCTGCTCCCAAGAAGGAATTAAAGTTGTTTTATATGTTTCCCTTTGGTTGTGGAAAAGTATTGAAGAACACTTAAGTCTGAGAAGGTATCACCTGCTGTGTGACCCTGGGCAAGTTACTTAATCTTTCTGACATGTCCCCTTATATATTGAACACATGTTCCCTAGTGTTTAAAAATAAGATAAAATGGGATTCATAAATGTCTCATCTATTTTAAAGATTATTACAAATACTAAATTAGATAGTACATATTAAATATTTGGGGTAGTTTTAAACTACAGACCTACATGGTGTTATTTACTCATATCAGATTGAGTTTAACACTTCCAATAACTGTTTTTATTAGTTTCTCTTTTTACAATTTTTGAATATCTATTTTGTGAGTTGCTAACAGTGGGCCCTTACCCACAAAAATTATGATTTTACCTCCCTTTTTTTCCCCTTTTCTTTAAATTTGAAATTTAGAGAGACTCTTGATTCTTGACAGTAGTTATTAATGTTCTAAGATTTAAGGAGAATCAGGAATGTCTCTTATATTAAACTACATCAGTATTATCACTAGGATTACACCCACCTGACATCTTCCAGCCTCATGCTAAGCATACCATTCTCCAACAGTTCTCTCTTCCTTCTCTCTCTCTCTACCCAGTCTAACTAGGGTCAGTGATCATAAGATATCAGAGAAATAAATGTTAGGGACTACCAAGCAAATGCTTCTTTAGCATTCTTTCTTATTTTTTTTACTCTTTTTTAAAGATTGATTTATTCTAATTGAAGGATAAGTACAATATTGGGATGGTTTTTGCCATACATCAATTTGAATTGGCCATAGGTATACATGTGTCCCCTCCACTCTGAATTCCCCTCCCACCTCCCTCCCCACCAATCCCTCTAGGTTGTCACAGAGCACTGGTTTTGGGTGCCCTGCCTCATGCTTTGAACTTGAACTGGTTATCTGTTTTACATATGGTAATATTTATGTTTCAATGCTATTCTCCCAAGTCATCCGGCCCTCTCCTCCCACTGAGTCCAAAATAGCATCTGTTTTTGATGTTCTGATTTAATGTGTGTGTGTATTTCTTTTCACCTTCTACTCAAACTGCTCTTTCAAGAACACCTATTTTGTGGTCAGTGCTAAAATATAATTTATTCTCTTGGGGATTAAAGTCATTGTGAAATGCAGAACAATTGCTTGGCAATCAACCCACGTTCAACTTAGAGGCATGCCTAATTACTGACAGATCAAGGAGATTTTCTGCCAAATAGTAATAGTATTCTATTCTAAGATATAAAATAAGAAAACAAGTTAAACAGAGGTTGGTGGTTTAGATCTTTGCAGGAAACTACTTCGCCTTCCCACAGGCTCTGAGCTGGCATGAGACAGATCTCATTACACTTTCTCACACATCTCTTGAAAGTATGAAAACACACTTAAAATATTTGAAGAAAACTGGATGTCAAGTACTCTTAATTTTTCTTTCTTTTCCATATGGAGTATCATAAGCAAGGAAAGAATCTAACTCATGGGGGCCTAAAATTAGTTTAATCTGTAAAGCTCTTCCTTTCAGGAAGAGCTGCACTAATAGTTAGCATGGTGCTTTGTAATATATTCATAAACTACTGCCTGACTATTATTTTGGAAAAAGAAAGAAATCAGAATCAATTTGTCTAATTGCCTGTATTAAAGATTTGTTTACATTTTTAAAGAAAACTGTAATAAATCTAAACCAATAGATTTTTCTTATTAGAACAAAAATCCCAAATAGTCTTCACTAGTTGAACTCAGGCAACCTTCAACGCTTCCTCTCCTCTGCACCGAGCTACCAGTCCTATCGTTTGCATTTTCCCCTGCTTCTTCCTTTTCACGACTGATAGTTGGGATCATTCTTTGGCAGCTAATTACTTATCTTTTTCTCAAAGGAGAGTCTTTATTTTTAACCTGCTATAAGAGAACTTAGAAGGATTTGCTGCTGCTGCTAAGTCGCTTCAGTTGTGTTCGACTCTATGCAACCCCATAGATGTCAGCCCACCAGGCTCCTTTGTCCCTGGAATTCTCCAGGCAAGAATACTGGAGTGGGTTGTCATTTCCTTCTCCCAACACATGCATGCATGCTAAGGGGCTTCAGTCGTGTCCAACTCTGTGCAACCCCATGGACAGCAGCCCACCAGGCTCCTCCATCCATGGGATTCTCTAGGCAAGAATGCTGGAGTGGGTTGCCATTTCCCTCTCCTCTTAGAAGGATTTAACCAACCTGAAATACAGAAAGGGAGTCACAGGCAGATTTGCTGGATTTTTGCAAAGGTATGAGGGCTTCACCAGAATGCAGAAAGATACACACGGTTTGCTATTTGTCATGGGATGCTCCACGAATAACAACAGTGTGTACCTATTAACTATTAATATTGTGCATAAGCATTAATCATTTTCATCATATTTTTACACACTAGGCTATACCCGTGATTTTTAAGCAAAGCTGTACATCTGATTTCTGTAAATCTTTTGAAAAATATTGTTACTCCAGCCCCATCCCAGATGTTAATCAGAATCTTCCAAGATGCTGCTGGGGAGTATAAAAGTGGAATCTAGTTATGTGTATTTTTCAAATGCTCCAGAGGGGATCCTCGTTCATTTTCCCAGTGGAAAGATTTGGTGCCGTCCCATTCTGATTATCAAACATCCATATGTCCTATGACAATTTCAATAGGTGGCACTCTTTCCACCTGTCAGCTTTCTTCTTTGGTGGGGATGAACCCTAAGTTATCCCTGGAAATCAGGAGCAGATCAAGGGTGCAACTACCTTTTACCACAGCAATATTGAAAACAGATAGCAGAACTTATGTTTGTAAACAATTTGTTAGTAAGACAAATTTGGAGTAAGACATACATTAAAGGCATGGAGGGAGTAGGCAAGGGTGTGTGGCTACATTTATTTATTACATAAATATAATCATTGATCTAAAGAGCTCAAACATGCCAATTTTTAATATACAATTGGGAAACTTAAGAAACTGGGTAGAGAGAAAATGATGCTAACAAACAAAACCAAGTAGAGGTTAAGAAAATAGTTTTTGTTTCTGCTTTTGTTTTATAAGGAAGAATGGGGAACACTAATGTCATTGCAAAAAAACCAAAACTCCCCAACAACAAAACAACCTCCCCCCACCACACACACACATTAATTGTATGAAAACTTTATCATGGCATTAAACACAGATGTCTGTATCTATAAGCTGAGGAGAGAGCACAGTGTAGCTTGCAAGGACATGAGCTTTAAAAACACACAAATCTAGATTCACATCTGGACTTTGGTTCAAGCTCTTTAATCCCAACCAAGTTACTTGACTTAATTCTCAAGAAACTATTACCTACCTTATTAGGTTATTCTAAGCATTAAATTAAAAGATCAGTTCAGTTCAGTTGCTCAGTTATGTCTGACTCTGGGACCCCGTGGACTGCAGCACACCAGGCCTCCCTGTCCATCACCAACTCCCAGAGCTTGCTCAGACTCATGTGCATTGAATCAGTGATGCCATCCAACCATCTCATCCTCTGTTGTCCCCTTCTCCTCCTGCCTTCAATCTTTGCCAGCGTCAAGCTCCACTACTTTGGCCACCTAATGTGATAAGATAAGAGATCTAAACAAATTATCATAATGCTTGGTACATAGCCAGTATTTAACAAAGAAATATAATGCTGGGTATATGTAAGTGCAGATGTTTGGTTTTTATTTTTTTTTAAGTAACAGAATATTGGGAAGGAGTTTTGAAGGGAAGATTTTTATACTAGTTAGTACTAGTAATGGTACAAAAATTTTGGAGGAAAGTGAGCAGGAAAAGATAGGAGGACAGTTTGGGTATAATGAAAAAGGTCTAATCTTGGATTTACAAAACTTGGGTTTGAGAGGTGATTCTTTATTTGCAGGCAAAGTCACTTAACCTCACTTTTCATTTTTGTAAGATGGGAATTAAAGGCCATTTTGAATGTGGTATATGATTTTGAATATTAAACTTTTATTAGTGTGTAGCTAACCATAAAAAGACTAGTGTACAAAAACTTTTTTATTTACTTTACAATATTGTATTGGTTTTGCCATTCATTGACATGAATCCACCATGGGTGTACATGTGTTCCCCATCCTGAACCCCTCTCCCTCCTTCCTCCCCATCCCATCCCTCTGGGTCATCCCAGTGCACCAGCCCCAACCACCCTGTATCATGCATCGAACTTGGGCTGGTGATTCGTTTCACATATGATAATTCACATGAAAAACATTTTTTAAATTAACTGTTCGTTTATTTTACTTTTGGCTGTGCTGAGTCTTCGTTGCTGTGTGGGCTTTCTCTAGTCCTGAGAGGGAGCTACTGTCCCGTGCAGTGTGCAGGCTTCTCATTGCGGCGGCTTCCCCCGTTGCAGAGTACAGGCGCAGGCTCTCGCCGTGTGGGCTTCAGCAGTTGCATCTCGTGGGCTCTGGAGCGCCAGCTCAGTAGTTGTGGTGAGTGGACTGTTGCCCTGCGGCATATGGAATCTTTGGATCATTGGCAGGCAGATTTCTAGTTGCAGAGAACAGGAGGCTACTCTTCGTTGTGGTGCACGAAGAGAAGCCCCCTCTCATTGCGGGGGCTTCTCTTGTTGCGGAGCAGACTCTAGAGCCTGCAGTTACACGCATGCTCAGTAGTTGTGGCCAGTGGGCTTAGATGTCCCACGGGCATGTGGAATCTTGTACCAGTGATGGAGTCGTTTCCTGTGTTGGTGGGTGGATTCTCCTCCATTGTACCACCGGATAAGTCCCCCCAAATACTTTTAAAACTATAAAAATCTTATATCAATGTAGACTGGTGCTGAAGTAATTACTAATAAACTTCATTACTGAAGTTTATCACTGAAGAAGAAGTGAAGTCGCTCAGTCGTGTCTGACTCTTTGCAACCCCATGGACTGTAGCCTACCAGACTCCTCAGTCCATGGAATTTTTCAGGCAAGAGTACTAGAGTGGGTTGCTATTTCCTTCTCCAGGGGATCTTCTTGACTCAGGGATCGAACCTAGGTCTCCTGCATTGCAGGAAGACGCTTTACCCTCTGAGCCTATCACTGAAGCTGAAAAATGACTCTCTCACAGAAAGTGGGACATTAAACGTGTTACCAAATTTGGACGAGAAGAAGAGTAGTTACTGGATTGCAGATTCAGAATTCATGAGAAGGAAAGACATGGATGTCAGGAACACATTGGCAATACTTCTAGAGGCATTTCCATGAGATCTCTAGTGATCCTAATATTCTTTTTATAACACCTTTGGCAGGTTTTAATCAGATTAGATTTCTGAGTTTCATCTGACATATTGTTTTAACCCCCAGTAAGTCAGTAGACACGTTTGGTTTGAGTGCTAGGATTATATCATTTGTATCTATTTCTTCAAAAATTTCCAAATTATAGAAAGAGAAATTAACCATTAACAAGGTCAGGAAAAAAAAATCAGTAAGAATCACATTAACAAAAGAGAATCATAATATTATGATCCTTGGCTTTAGACAATGATTATTTATATTAGTAACAATGTATATCAATAATTTAAAGTGTTCTAAATGTTTCATCTCTTGGAGATTTTTTTTTTTAAACTGGCAGTCGACTTATGTTAAATAGATACCTTGTATGGTGCGCAGTAATGTCACTAGACAAAAGAAACAAGAAAGTCCCTTCACAGCAATGACTGCTGTGCTGTTTGAAGGTCAACTGTCTCTTAAGCATGCAGAGAATCTTTATCACGTCATGCTTCAGAAATATGTTTTTGGAGATGGGAAACAACAGGCCATAATTTAATGTTTTTGTTAAACCACTGTAATTCTTTCAAAGGAGTATGTACCACAACTCTTTTCTCTCTGTTAAAGAGAAAATCAAGTCCTTAAGAAAATTTTCTATTCTGCAGGAGGGGAGGAAATTAAGAATCACCTATTATTTTTTGTTAGTACAAGAAATTTGCATTGTAAAGCAAGCTGCTGTTGTCAGCTCTTTAAAGGACAGAACAGACAGGAAGCTGCCTCCACCCTAAGAGGCTTAGAGACCAGCAACTGAGTTAGACAGCAGGTGCCCAGGCCAATCAAGTCAATTTTCTAACACAGAATAGCATGTCATGGAACTTGTTCTATTAGTCTTTTTTCTCTGGTAAGGAAGCAAGGATTTTTCTGTGTGGAAGCAGTGCTGGTCTTTCTAATTGGAGGGGGGGAAATGGTAAGGAGTTTGATAACAATTGACTGTTGTTAAAACAGCAAATTATCTTTTAAAAACACATTATCCACACCTATAAGAGGAGGAATCTCAAGAATGCACACGATTAATAAAAGCTGGCTCTGAATTACTCATACAAATGTGCACTAATATTTAGTAAACAGCTGATTATGTGCACTATAGCTTTTCTTTCCCACAAATAGAGGTTAAGAAAGAGGGTGGGTTTTTTTTTTTTAATCAACAATACAAAATTTTACAAAAATACTTTATACCTGTAGACTTAGAATTTTACTTCCTTTTGCTGTTGAAAAGTCACAATAGCCAAGAGGAGTAAGGAATTTTCTTTCAAATTAACAAAATGTCATGGTGGTTAAGGGTGGGGTGGAGTGCAGAGAAGTTGGCAAGAAAAGGTTCAGGGCCTGTCGCAAAACCAACTGCAAGTCAAGTGTGATTCCAGACAGACAAGAACCACCTGTTACAACACACAGAGAGGGAGGTGTTTAAAAGATAAATGAGAAGGAGGTGACCCTACAGATCATTTCCCCAATTATCATATACATAAGTAAGGGAGCATTCAGGTAGTCATATCAAAGTCATGTCAGTACAATATTTGCCGCATGTTATTCAAGGTAGGAAGACATATATTTACGTATATACTTCTAGTCAAGCAAGAAAAACTCCTGGAAGTAGAGAGTTTATGATTGGTGATGGTATTAATGATAACTACCTGGGCACTTGGTGTCATATTCAATTCTCACAACACACTGTTTTAACATGGGCTTCCCTAGTGGCTCAGACAGTAAAGAATCTGCCTGCAACGCAGGAGACCCAGGAAAGATCCCCTGGAGCAGGGAAAGGCAACCCACTCCAGGACTCTTACCTGGAGAATTCCATGGACAGAAGAGCCTGGCAGGCTACAGTCTATGGGATCACCAAGAGTAGCGCACCACTGAAAGACTACCACTTCATATTTGACAGAGGAGGGAACTGATACACAAAGAGTTAAGTACTATGCTCAAGGTCACACATTTAGTAAGGGGTGGAGTCAGGATCCGTCTAGGTCTGTCTGACTCCAAAGCCCATGTTTTCCACAATTCTGCTGTTTTGTGCTGGACACAAAGGTAGGTCACAGTCTTCAGGAACCTTTACTTTTGGGACTTGAAAAACAAATTACAAGGCACCTCTTAAACAGCTTACAGCTCATTAGCAATTACCAAGACTTCAAAGGCACATTCGTGTGCAGTTAAAAAAGATGGAAGTTCATTTTACATGAATGCTTAGGGAAACGAATGATCTTGCTTAGACAAGTTCGAAACCAGAAGTCGAAGTCAACTTTGTCTCAAAGTGGAATAAACAATGTTTCATTGGAACACACTTTAAACGCTCTTCTTCGCAACAATGTAACATACAAAGAGTTCCCTTTTAAAAGCCTTTTCAAAGAGGAAATATTCCGATCTCATAAAATTAGGTAAAGCCTCCACTTCTAAAGAAATTATAGACAAAAAATGTGAGCTATACAAAATATCTTGTGTGGACTTAAGAATAGCCTGGTCACAATGTAGCGATCTGATCACAATGTAGCGATCCCAAAACAGATGTGCCCCCAAAAATCTATCTAAAATTTGAATGCCAGTAACGTGAGAACGTCTAATAGGGGGCGAATCTCCAAAACTATCAATCTGATATAACGATTCACATGGGCTTTGTTCTTTATCTCATCTTCAACATGATTATTCTTTTCAAAAAAGCATTAAAAATCTACTCGGCAATAGAAAAGAAAAACTGTCAACGGACGCGAATCATTATAGAATCCCGAACGTCAGGGAAAATCGAGAGTCCGTCATTCGGAGTTTAGTTCTTTACAGGTCGATTTCTTCATCACTTAATTATAAGGCTGGGCATTTTTGCAAAATAGAGGCTCTTACGCGAGTAAACTTAACCATTTGAAATTGCAGGTTTATTTCTTACGACCGAATTTAGGGAGAAGTAAGAGTCACTGTTGAGAAAGTCCTCTCGGATCTGCGTGAATCCTTCTTCTCAGCCCACGTGGCCAAAGTAAACAGAAGGTGGGCTGGGGCGGTGAGAAGCGGGCCTCGCTCAATTTCCTAATTTGTCGAGTCTTTGAGACTACAGGCCCCTAAAGCACTAAGGGCATGCCCTCTGAGAAACTGGGGGGTGCTTCTGCAGAGCGAGATGAAAACGACCGTGTGGAGGGGATGCCAAAGCGGGGGCGAGGCGGGGCGAGTGGACCTACCAGAGGCTGGGGTGCGGGCCTGAGCGGGCGAAGGTGGGTGCGCTCCGGGGCGTGCGCGGGGATACCTGCCAGGAGGTGGGAGTCGGGGCCGATGCGCGGACACCGGGGATTGTGGAGGTGCGCATCTACCCTAAGGTCGCGGTGGGTACGATACCAAAAAAAGTTTAAAAGGTTCAGCTGGGGTCTCGCATCCTCCTGCCAGGGACGCACACCACCTCCCCCGTGGCTCCAGTCCCACGCCTCCAGCTGGGTGGCGACCCGTCCAAGGGTCCGGGGGTCCGGACCTTCCCCCGCGCTCCTGCGGGCGCACTGCTCCCCTGCCTGGCTCCCCAGCCCCAGCCTCCAGCGCGCGCCGCTGCGCTCGGGCCCAGCTGCCGCCGGCTTCCGTGCTGGGGGCCCCGGGGCGGGGAGCCAATTCCCGGGGAGTCCGGGCCGAGAGCCCCGGGGCGGCGGTGGAGGCCCGGGCGCAGAAGGCGGTGTCCGGGGCGGAGGGGAAGGAGGAGGAGGAGGAGGAGGAAGCGGGGCGGAGGAGGCGGAGAAGCGGGAGGAGGGGGAGGCGGAGAGCGGCGGCGGCGGCAGCGGCCAGAGCTCGGGCGGCCCCGCCGCCTCCTCCTCGCGAGCGCCGCGCGCCCAGGCCCGGCTCGCATGCGAGTCACGTCCGCCCCCTCGCCGCGGCCGCCCCGAGACGCCAGCCCCGCCGGGTGATGAGAACAGACGTCAAACTGCCTTATGAATATTGATGCGGAGGCTAGGCTGCTTTCGTAGAGAAGCAGAAGGAAGCAAGATGGCTGCCCTTTAGGATTTGTTAGAAAGGAGACCCGACTGCAAACTGCTGGATCGCTGCAAGGCTGAGGGACGAGAACGAGGTCAGAGCGCTTCTCTTACGCCGCGAAACTCTCCCCTTCCTCTCCCCTTCGCTTTCTCTCGGGCTCGCAGGGGCTGGGGAGCAAAGCCTGCAGTGTCACCCGCAAAGAACCGAGAGGGAAGAAGGGAAGCTTCACAAATTACTGGAGCCTCTTCAACATGGCTGACAAATATAGTTTTAATTCCCCGCCACCCCCCTTTTAAACCTGTAGTTGTGTGTTCTCTCTCTCCTGTTAATTAATGCTCGTGCCCTCCTCACCCAGAAAACTTACCTTTGTGAGTCCGGCCGGCCGCTTTCCCGGCCTTTTAGCCTCCGGAAAGTGATTTTTCTCTGCTTTCCTTTCTAAACTAGTTCAGCTGTCGGGGGGCACGACTTTTTCCTTGACTCTTCCCCCACCCCCCTCCCTCGGTGGAAGGCAGAGGAGCCCCGGGTTTATCCTCACCCACCCCTGGGGAGCACACGGACCGAGTGGTTTTGGACCCTTTTCTCCGCTGGGGGTCTGGATCTGAGTGTGCGTTTGCGTCCGCCCCCTTCTGCCTGCCCCGTGTCCCCTTTTCGGGGGGCCGCGCTCAGCGAGTGTCACGGCGAGTGGAACAGGAGTCTACTCGGTCGGGGGTTGTTGTGTTTTTTGTTTTTTGTTTTTTTTCTTTCCCCGCTGAAGTACGCGTGTTTTGTTAGCGCTGCGGAGCCGAGAGAGGAAAGAATAGTTTCTCGGCTTCCCCACACAAGACCCGAACCCCACTTTTCTCAAGGTACATCAGCTCTGCGATGGGCTGTCCCTTCCAGCGTGGGGGAACGTGTGTGGGAGCATTTGTGGGCAAATCTGTGTCCTGGCTTTGTGCTTCTCCCAAATCAGCTTCGTCGGGTTCGCCGGTAAGTGACAGGCAGACACAAAGGCAGGCGCAGGCCGGGGGAGGGGGCAGACGGGCGGGCGCGGGGACGGGGGGAGAGTGGAGAGTTGGAAGACGGCAAGGTCAGGGGCGCAGAAAGAAATGAAACCCAATCCCAGTGAAGAAACGGAGAAGCAGAGAGCAGATTTCTAGCAGTCTCGTCCAAATTTCTCTTTTTCGCAGTTCTCTGGTCTTTTTTCTGCCTTTCTCTGTGTTTCCCTTTTCTCCTCCCGTTCTTCTTTTTCTCCTTCTTCCTTCACTCATACATGACTCTTGATGAATCTTTTTCATGGAGGCCGCTTTTCTAGTGATACTAGGCTAAGTTTCTATGGAGAGTTTTCTATCTGTGGCAAAATAAAGTGTGGGCTGGATAGACTGCTGGGAAGGTCGAGTGCGAAATATAAGTGAAATTTACAGGCTGTTGCCCTCATGACATACTTTTAATGGTATTGAGTGAGTTTTTCTCCTCCTCCTTGTACTGTTTAGGAATTGAAAAGGGGTCATTTTCCAGTCGTTTAAAATTTAGTTAAATATTTTTATATTTGCCTGTCTAGGGAGTAGAATACAGCCACAGTTTAAAAATCTCGACTCATACATCATGCTTTTCTTTCTCCAGTCAGGGATAGATAATGGCAAATCCAAATCCAAGAATATTCATCAATAAATGATCCAACATAAAAGTAAGATTCTATCTTAGGGACAGTTGGAAATGTGTATAGGAAAGATACTGGCTATGGTTTGGTTTGATTTAAGGCTGTGGGTATTGTTGCCTGGCTAATGAAATCATTATATTTGCATTTTAATGGAAAGTCGAAATACTGGAGGGGAGTTATATTCTTTTCCTTGTTTGCTTCTGTGTTTCATAATAGGTTTGAAGTAGAATATACATTTCAACATAATAAATACTAATATTTTAATGCTATTAAACAGAGAAATGTTAGTGAAGGATTGGAAAGTCAAACAAGTTTAGAAGTCATGTATACGATTAAAAGATGGATGGGGGAAAAACACAGTAATGGACATTGCTCCATAAATCACATCTCCAAAACTACTTGTTCTTAGTAATTCACTTTGTAACTCTACATTTTGATCTATGGAAAGCAGTTAAGTTTAATCGTTGTAGAGGCATGATTATAAGGGAGACATGTTACTCATCATTGTGGAATAGAAACAGCTCATTTGGTTGTTCTTATTTGTCCTCAGATAATAAAGAAAACACTTAAAGAGTTTAGCAGAAATGCTTACTATCTGTTGAGAAAACTGTGGTTAATTATCCCAGCAATTCAGAATTTAAAATATATAATTCCTTTTGCCAAGAGTAGTATCTAACTACTTTGGGGGGACTTTTCCAATGTTGTGTATACTGTCTTCAGGCTATTCAATTAATAATAGATATAATATTTATTGCTCACATTGATAAATAAGAATATCTACATTGGTTAATCATTTTAAATGTGACCATGAAGGCCTGTTCTTTCCCAGCATCCAATTTAGACTCTTTTCTGAAAGTAGCTGCTAATGAATATTGTATGAGGGACTTCAGTGATTATAAGAAGGACCTGTACATTTTATTCACCAATTGAAATAAAAGTGTTTTCTCTTTTATTAGAACAATAACTTGAATTACTATGGAATAGTTTACAATGAAAGATATAACCTCAGCTCTTTGTTTACCATATTTGTGAAAGTTAGTGCTACCTGGATTCTCCAAAAATTTCACAGCTTGACCTGTTTTGGGTAATTGAATTGTAGTGAAGTCATAGTGGAGAATAACAAGATAGTTTTTCTTACACTACAATATTGTTTTGCTTATGTTTAAGAATCGAGCTAATGGTTAATGAGAAATTAACTTGGAATAAGGGAAGTCTCTTGTCTTATTTAAATTCACAAATTTACCAAACTTCTTAGGGCTCTAATTAGGTCTGGCCTCATGCTGGTCCATGCCAGGAGCCAATGGGATTGATAGGATTTTGATTCAGTGGCACGTGGACCTAGACATTGGCAGGTCCAGGTCACTCCCAGCAAGTGAAATGCAGCTGCCCAGGAGTTGTTATGACAGACTTCCAGAGTTCTGTTTGGGCACTAGACTTATATTAGATAATAAAGACTGGAGTTAATGTTTTGGTTTCACTTGTTGGAGTTAGAATTTCTCTATCAGTTTCTCCAGTGCTCCACCCATACACAGTGCTGTAAGCCAGATGTCACTATTGAAATGTATTTCCTTATTTGCTGACTCATTAAGAAGTTCTTATGATTCACAGAAACACCTGACAGAATGTCTTATTTTTCATCCTGCCCCAAATCCAAGTTAGTATATTCTTATGAATTCTCAAGAAATTACCATAAAATGTTCTAAAAAACTATAGATGTTTGACAGTTTTTTAGAATGTCTACTATTTAGAAAGTGTTCAATCTGCTTTTCTTTGCCCTAATTCCTTCTACTACAAGAGTTCAATTGTTGTCTTTGTTGTTGATGTTGTCATTACTTAGAAGAAGGTAATAGTCTTACCTAGCCATCTTCACTAGGAAGAGACTTCTTTTGTAAACGACCGGGTAGACTGTTCCACTCTAATCTTTCTGAGTCACGGAGACAGGTTAAAAGTTTGGATCAGCTAGCTGTCAGTGTTGGTTCATGAAAGTAATATTTTCTCAACTATGAGGCCATCACTGCACAGTAGTTCTTAAGAGTAGTAATGGCACCAGAGCCAGTAGCAAGAAAATATCTCTTAAGCCAGCTTTACAAATGGAGTCTTAACTGTGCAGAGTAAGGTTGCCAAGTAGAGCTGGTGGTTATCTTAGAGACTGTGTTGAAGAACACAGCCACAAATGATTTTGCCAAATATACAGTGTTTACTTGGTCTAGATCTCCAATTTCTATTTTGATTCACTGCCCAAACTCAGTGAATACTGTGGCATTATTTAAGAAGGTTACACAGTGCATCTGTTGCTTGGGTATGTTGTAGGATAGAAGAGTTTCAGAAAGGAAGAGGGTAAAGCAATAAACCTGAATCATTGTCACTAGCAGCCAAAAAGAATTGTCTGTATTTGCTTATTTCCAGCATTATCCTTTAAATTGTGCAATGCAGAAAAAGCCTAAGATAGACTTACAATACTTTCTCAGTAAAAGAAAGTTGGTTGCCCATTCCAAAATAGTAAATTCTATCAGCTTTCATTTATACCTTTTCCACTTGTCCTGAAATGCAGTTAAATGTGCCAGGTTTCAAGAAGTATAAATAGATGGTAGGTGGATTTTCAATATTTTGTGTAAAAATAAATTCAGTGATAATGTCAACCTACCTGGAGTATTAAGAATTTGGAAATCAATAGTTTATACGCACTGAGGGTTGTTCCTCAAAGGGACTTGAATTCAAGCTTTGGATAATCTGAGAATTACGTAAAAAGATGAGTGACTTGGGATGAAGTGTTTTGGAGGACAATTTAGGACATAAAATGAAGTGATTGCTTCACTTAAAATACCATAAATGTTTCTTTCAAGTTAGATTTATGTGTGTTGAAAGATTTATGTTCTGACAATAGCATTGAAACATGTATATTATCATATGTGAAACAGATCTCAGGTCCTGGTTCAATGCATGAGACAGGGTGCTCAGGGCTGGTGCACTGGGATGACCCTGAGGGATGGGATGAGGAGGGAGGAGGGATGGGGTTCAGAATGGGGAACACATGTATACCCATAGCTGATTCATGTCAATATATAGCAAAAACCACTACAATATTGTAAAGTAATTAGCCTCCAATTAAAATAAATTAATTTTTTTTAAAAAAAGAGTTATGTTCTATGTCTTTTTATTCCCTAATAGAATCTATTGGTATGCTACTAAGTCAAGGTTTAATTTGTTGGGGGTCAGGGGTGGTGGAGTGAAGGTGCTCAGAGGGTACTAACTTCTAGTTATAAAATGAATAAGTGCTGGGTTGAAAGCATAGTATGGTGACTATGGCCAGCAACACTGTATTGTATATTTGAAAGTTGCTCGTAACTATGTGAGGTCATGGATGTGTTAACTAACCTTATTGGGGTAGTCATTTCCCAATATATACCTATTATAAATTGTTACATTGTATACTTTAAATTGATACTGTGTTATAGGTCAGTTACTCTAAATAAAAGCCGAGGGGGGAAAGATATAATGAGTGATGTAGAAATCGCTAAAAAATGTCCTTTAACTAGAAAATGTGTAATCTGTTCTCAATGCATAAGAGAAGAACAGAGTAAAAGGTCTTAGGTGATACCAATGATGAAAGCAATGCTGCTGCTTTTTCCTTAAATGTAACTTCTACAGGTTATGGCAGTTGTCCCACAAAAGCCATCCATTATAAGCGTACAGTTGAACGATGTTTAGTAACTTTATATTTTTAAATTGAAGATTTTATTGAGCTAGTTGTAGATTCACATGCCATTATATGAACTAACAATTGGACATGGACATTCTGTGCAGTATTCCCCAGTGGTAACATTTTGCAAAACCATAGTGTAATATCCCAGTCAGGAGACAGACATTGATGTAGTCTACCAGCCTTACTCAGATTTGACTTGGATGTTTGTGTATGTGTATATGTCATTCTATATACCATTTTAAAGATAATTTAATCATTTGATCAGATAATTTTAAACATTTCCCCCCCGAAAACAGAAGTTTAACACAGTTTTACTTTATCAATCATGTGATTGTGCTACCGTGCCTTTTTAAAATGTGTATCAGAATATAGGTTTTTGTTTATTCAAATATTTTAAGTTGTTATAACATTTTATGACATTTCAAGTTAGATCATTTGATTCTTATCACAACTCTAGAGGTGGTGGTGGTGTTATCCCTATCTCTGAAGAGGAAACTAATGCACAGTGAGATTAAATAACTTACCCAAGTTCATACAGCCAGTACATGTCTTAGTTAGGATTTGAATTTAAGCAGTCTGTCTCTGGAGTCAGTCTTTTAACCACTACACTATACCGCCGCTAATGATAAACAGGTAGCGGTAACATAGGCTGAGTAGGGAAAGTCATAAAAGGAGACTTAAAATGCATGCAACTATCTACACAAAACCTTGTGCCTGAATATTCATAGCAGCATTATTAACAATATACATGTGAAATCAGTTTGAGAAAACAAACTGGTCTGCAGAAGTCTTTGTGATGCCAAGACAAGTGGGAAAAAGAATCTGAACACTGATGGCTCTCCATGTTTTGCGACACATAGCCAGTCTTTACAAACACCAGCAAAATTTGACAGATTGTTAATGGTAAAATGAGTTCAGATTTTTAGGAATAGCCCCTATGAAATTAGGGCATTATTTTTGACACACAGGAATTACTTGTGGTTGGCTTCATTTTAATTTCTAACTTTATATACTTCCAGATACCAGACATTCTTCTTTCCCATTTATCCTGTTGAGAATGATGCCAGTTGGGTCCCTTACCTTGATACCATGACCATTAACAGCTCCAGGGGAAGAGCCAATGATCTTGAAGCCTTCAGCTTTAATAACGTGTGCCTGTTATACTCAGTGAGGACATATCTTGGCTTCATATAATTACTGTAATCATTACTTTTTCAAGGAATAGCTGTAGAAATGACCCAGAGATACCTTCTAAGAGTATAATTATAGCATTTACTTGTAGGTTTGCTGTATATTTGTGCCAGGTTCAAGTTAGACACTCTTGTTAGAACCTTTTAACCCATCAAGAAGTTGACATAGTGACTGTTCAGTTCAGTCACTCAGTCCTGTCTGACTCTTTGCGATCCCATGGACTGCAGCATGCCAGGCTTCCCTGTCCATCACCAACTCCCTGAGCTTGCTCAGACTCATGTCCATTGAGTTGGGGATGCCATCCAATGATCTCATCCTCTGTCATCCCCTTCTCCTCCAGGGTCTTTTCCAATGAGTCAGTTGTTCGAATCAGGTGGCGAAGTATTGGAGTTTCCACTTCAGCTTCAGTCCTTCCAATGAATATTCAGGACTGATTTCCTTTAGGATGGACTGGTTGAATCACCTTTCTGTCCAAGGGACTCTCAAGAGTCTTCTCTAACACCACAGTTCAAAGGCATCAATTTTTTAGTGCTCAGTTTTGTTTATAGTTCAGCTCTCACATCCGTACATGACTACTGAAAAGGCCATAGCTTTGACTAGATGGACCTTTGTGGGCAAATTAATGTCTCTGCTTTTTAATATGCTGTCTAGGTTGGTCATAGCTTTTCTTTCAAGGAGCAAGAAAGAAAATTTCATGGCTGCAGTCACCATCCGCAATGATTTTGAAGGCCAAAAAAATAAAGTCTGTCACTGCTTCCACTGTTTCCCCATCTATTTCCCATGAAGTGATGGGACCAGATGCCATGATCTTAGTTTTCTGAATGTTGAGTTTTAAGCCAACTTTTTCACTCTGCTCTTTCACTTTCATCAAGAGACTCTAGTTCTTCTTCACTCTCTGCCATAAGGGTGGTGTCACCTGCATATCTGAGGTTATTGATATTTCTCCCAGCAATCTTGATTCCAGCTTGTGCTTCATCCAGCCCAGTGTTTCTCATGATGTACTCTGCATATAAGTTAAATAAGCAGGGTGACAATATAAGCCTTGACGTACTCCTTTCCCAGTTTGGAATCAGTCTGTTGTTCCATGTCCAGTGACTGTTTGGAAAGCAATAATGTAGAATACAGGTCTGATCTTTCTTATGGGAGAGATGAGTAGCTTATTTGCTTCTACCATCTCTTATTTCTTGTGACACTTTTTGAACCACCTCAGCTGATAGTAGATTTTCATGCTATTTTTATTATATTCAAAAAGCTATTCACTGAATTTGAGTGTAGTCCTCCATCTTTGCTTTTCTAAAGTGAAAGTAAAAGTCACTCAGTCATGTCCAATTCTTTGTGACCCCATGGTGTATACAGTCCATGGAATTCTCCAGGCCAGAATACTGGAGTGGATAGCCTTTCCCTTCTTTAGGAGATTTTCCCAACCCAGGGATCAAACCCAGGTCTCCCACATTGCAGGCAGACTCTTTACCAGCTGAGCCACCTGGGAAGCCCAAGAATACTGGAGTGGGTAGCCTATCCCTTTTCCAGTGGAACTTCCTGATACAGGAATCAAATCAGGGTCTCCTGCAATGCAGGCAGATTCTTTACCAACTGAGCTATCAGAGAAGCCCATGAAAGATACACTATATTCAAAACAAAAACAGTGGGCTGTGGATATTTGCTGATGGAATGACTGCTCTCTTCAGAGAGAACAGACTTGCCCATGATCAGACATAAACAGTAGTTCTCCCACAGAGGTATATCATACATAGTATTGATGTCTTACACTTGCTACTTTTGCAGTTTTGAGATTTATTAAATTTGTGGATGTCACAAAGTAATGATAATTTTAATTACTATTGTCATGATTCATTAGTTATTGCTAAAACTTGCCTCGTCATGTCTTTTTCTGGATAGAGTATTAAATATTGTTTCTATGATTAGATTATACTTTAATGGAAACTCTTCACCCAACTCTTAGAGTTTTTATTATTTCTCCTCAAATTGATTTTCTTTTAAATCTAGCAATAGATAAGAAAAAAGGCTTAAATAATAATAGTGAAGCCTAGAGGATATAATGTGGTCTATCTCTGAGTTATTTCTCCTATTTTTCATTGCTGCCTGCATTGAGAAACAAGAGTACTTAATTATTATTTTAAAAATACCTTAATTATTAGCTGTGCTGATTCTAAAGTAAAGCACAAGAATCTAAAAATAATGCAATGATACCACACCCGGATTCCATCACTAACCTACTGTCTTGTTCCTATTAATTTATTTTTTAATGTTTGTTCTTTCAGCACTTTTTCCATTTTTGTTTGAAGTCTCTTACTTTGAAGTCACAGAATTTTAATATTTGCCATTGGCTATAAAGTTCTGTCAGTTATTTTATAACCTTTCATGATTTTTGTATTAAAAGGCTTACTTTTGGACTCCCACTAATTAGTTTGGATCACTATTAGCTTTTGGTTTGTCTTACTGCATACACCATAACAGAACAAGAAATCATTTCTGCAAATACAGTGATAGTTCATAAAATTAGAGTGAGCCTCTTAAAAAGTGAATTGTTATTAATTTACTTTATATTCATATTTTCATGTGCCAAACATGACTAATAAAAGGGAAAAAATACCATAAATGGATACTTTCAAACATGAGGGAAGAACATACAGTGATGTATGTCAATTATTTCTCATTAAAACAGGAAAAATTTTAAAAAGCATGAAGGAAGAACAAATCTTCCAACCTAAAAATACTCACCACAAAAATTATTTTTGTAAAAAGAGAAGCAGGTATAGTTCAGCAAGAAAGCATGCATTCTAAACTTTGCATTCTAGATTTTCTTTATTGTAATCTACTCACCTAAATGGTGTCTTTTTTCTCCTGTGAAGTTATACTATATATAAAACTAAAATGAAAACAAAGTCATATTTTAATTTTTGAATTATCTACCACATTATAGCTTGGAGAACATATTGACCAAAAAGAAAGCTAGTAAACATTTTACTAATAGCTTACAAAGGTAAAATAACTATGACATAATTATATTTCTACCAGAAATCAAAATGAGAAAGGACATTTGGTTAACTTTGGGAACTAAAATTTCAGTATATTGAAACAACATTTTTAATCAAGCATATAGAAGATATAGGATATGGTATTTTAAAATGACTAATACATATGCATGAGGTTTTGCTGAAGTCAGTATTTTTTTTTAAATAGTTTAATTTACTACTGACAATTTGCATCAGTATTTTTGCATTGTTATAATTTGTCATGTTTCAAGTAATCCTGAAGATTATCAGCAACTTTTCATGTGTAGGAATAAAAAGCTTAGTTGTTGACATTGTCAGTTTCCTTTAATATAGGTAAGAATTTGGCCTCCGTAAGGAATAGAGTTTGTTTTCTGTTAACAAACCCATGGAAAAGATACAATGAGTATAGTGAGGGTAAAATTTAAAATAAGAAGACAGGTAGAAAACTAAATTGTATTTCTGTTCACTCAAATGAAGTTATTGGATACTTTCCTCTGAAAGGATCATATTGTAATTTTATTTGGATGTAGAATTGTTACTTTGCAAACAGTTTGCCTCCTCAGTGTCCTAGGTAATGCTATCTTTCATAATAAGATAAACAAGAAGTTTTGAGAGGAGCTAGAAAGTGCATTCAGAATTCACTGTTGACACTGCAAAACTTGCCCTAAATTTAATTAGGCAGGCAGTTGATTTTGATCATGTCCTTGGTCAGGAGCTACTGAAAGAAAAGAAACGTGATGGAGATTGGTCATTTCCTCCAGTTCTTCCCACTACTTTTTTTTTTTTTTTTTTGCACGGGGCAGGGGTTGGAAGGAGAGAGAAAAAACCTTCCTTAGAAATAATTCCTTGACACTCACATGCTCTTTTTTTAGGGCCCAAAGAAATAGAAGGTTTCTCTTTGGAGCTTGTTGACACTTTCTCGCCTTGCGATTACACGCGGTCACATCAACATTTGACACGTGGGTTCCGTGCGCATGGCAGCGCTATTTACAAACACTGTCCAGGGATTCCAGAGACTCTTATGTAACAGCTGAGAGTACGGGCTTTGTGTGTCCGTGGGCGCGGAGGAATCAAACAATTTTATTCATAATGGAGGAGCCCTTGTCTGGCTCTGATGGGGTCCTGCATCAAAGTTCACCGAAGTCTAGGTCAGGATCTACCCAATATGCAACTTACCGGCGCCTCAAAGGCTTAATGTAGGATCACTCTTTTCTTTACCCCGCCCCCTCCTGCAGCAAACGGAATCCGTTATGCCAAACTTTCTTGTGTGTTTTTTCGAAATGTGGGCAAATTGTGTCTTGGTTCTGGTTGTAATTTACTTATTTACTTCTGCCACTTGTGACAGAAATGCACGTGCCTGCCACCCAGTCTCACAAATGCTTTTTTTTTTTTTTTTTTTTTAAACTATTCTTTGTAAGCAACTTCGGGTGCAAGAGAATCGGTAAACTGACTTGGTAACTCGACGCTCTGACCACAGAATACTCAGGAAAACGGTTGTTTGATCATCCTCCATATCCAGTTCAGTTGTACCCATCCCTGTCGTTTCTCACCTCCCTCTTACATTTTTGCCGTTATCACACCTCCCTCAGCCCTCTTCCATCTTGTTACATATCAAGACATGGTATTTCTTTTTAAAATTATATTTCAATACTTAGGGGATTGTTTTTCTTTTCCCATATTGCTTTTAAGTTTTTCATTTATACTTATCATTTTTTTAAAGTCTCAAGTTAAAAATAATTAAAACACCCAAGAATTTGTGTCTCATCCTGTGTACCTGTGTTCCTGGTGCCTTTTTTTTTTTTATTGTAAATTGTAAATTGACTGGTTGGAATATTTAAAATATGAGTAAATTTTGAGTCCTTTTTGATCAAAAAGGATCCTAAAATGCAATACAAAAAAAGGACTCAAAATTTACTCATATTTTAAATATTCCAACCAGTCACTGATTATCCAAAAATAGAAACTTTGCCTAACAAAGAATTGAAGTTAAATCATCAAAAAAACCCTCAAACTTGTAGTTACTTAAAAAGTTGGGCTGTTTGAAGTCTTCTTTCATAGAATTTTTTTTTCCTAATCACACTATCTTTCTAAAAAGAGGAATGATCAGAATCTTTGAAATGTGGTACTGTAAATGGGAGGAATTTAACTTTTCAAAATAAAGAATTTTCTCCCCAAGAGATAAACCAAACACTGAGGAATGTTTGGTATAGGAATAATTTAGAGGTTATGTCTTCAAGTTATTATTTACCTATGAGACTTAGAAATTAAATTTGAGCTGTTTAACAGCTGGATGTGCTCTCTTTTAGAAGAAATTATCAAGAGAGTGATTAATTTAACCAACATAAGGAAATCTGAGAATAGACATTTTCCATTTTTTCTTGCTGAGTAAAACTTCCTTCTAAATTTGAAGATATATAATTTATTTAGTGGTTATAAGTTATTGTACTTTTCTAATACATTAAGATTTAGTGAATTTAGATTATAAGCTTTAAAAATTATTTTCATTTTGTATTTGCATGCTTATCATTGTTTTGACCTGAAGATGGTGTGTTTATCTTAATTGCCCTACATTCAAATAGTGAAAGTTTATGTAAAACTACTTACAAGTATACTTTCTTACTAAAAGCAGTACCATGTCTGAATACTCTTGAGCTTTCACAAGGATGATCTTAGCCTATGTTAGAACATTACCATTTTCCTCTCTTCTTATACCTTTATTGGACAGTAAATTATATATGGTTATAAGCTGGATCTACTCAGAATTTGATAAAGGTTATAAGTTGATTCATTTCTGCTAAGAAAGGGATTAAATATAACTATATTTTTGTTTCACTTGAAGCTGCAAGCATTCAGTAAACATTTATTCAATAGGCAGGCTTCCTTCGTGAAGGTGAGATGAACAGCAATTGTCTCTGTTTTATAAAAGATTAAAATAGTAGGTCAAATGTGAAGGATACCTAGCAAGATGCAGTGTGGGAATTTAGGTTGTTTTCTCGTTCCAGCAACTATTGAGAGCATGTGTTTGTACACGCATGTGTGTGTTCTCTCACTCAAAAAGTTTTTGGACTTCTAAGTTAATTTCTCTTCGGTAGGAATGATTAATTAAACCATAGTAAAACTATCTACAAATATAAAATTAAAAAAATATTGATGTCATGCATTTTCCCAAATATCGTGAAGGTGAACAAAATCCCCAGGGGTCTTTTATAAAAACTATGTTTATATGATTCCTTGGAAGACGGTTGAGGAATCACATAGGCGCTCACACATAAAAACAAACAGCTGGTGTCGTGATGTTAAAATTGGCCAGGGTGTTCCCTCTAGCGTGGGAGTCCTAGGTCATAATGATGCCTTCCCGTGTGGTCAAGCACACATGGCTTTCGTGTTTACACACACAGTCCCAGGATTCTGGACACCCATGATGCAGCAGTGGGGGAAGGGGTGGTCTGTATCTCACAAACTGGTTAATGACCCAGGTCATGAATATTGATAGAGAATGAGAAAGAACTGATTATGGTAAAATGTGCCTGGAGGGGAAATAGAGTAGATGCTTAAAGCAGGCTTCCCCCCCTCACCCCCCAACCTCTAGACTGTTTATTTTAAGCTATCATTACCACCCAAAAGGAGCTTTCTACTTTGAACTTAAAATAGTAGCTTTTAACCGGACAAGTGAGTAAGCGCTTTGGTATCCAGGGACTGGAGGTGACAAAGCTCTCAAGAGTGTCACTCTCTTTCGTAACCAAGCTGACTCAGACTCTTTTGGAAGCTTTGATGGCAATTTAACCAGCTCTAATGATATTACTGCATATGTGCATGGGAACAGATAATTGGAGCTAGAGCTGCCATTTTCTCCGGTCTTAAAATTGTTTCTTACCCATTATTCCAATTTTATTTGTGAAAATAGGCCAATTCTACTACATATAAAAATGCTTTTCAAAATCACTGGATATATTTGTATAGAACTGCTTTGTTTACCTATGTAAATATGTAGCCTGTGTGGTCTATATCTACAACAATACAGAGGAAAATACCTTCTTATCTGGTAGAGTCATGATAAAGGGGAAAAAAGAGTGAATGGTAATTCTGGAAAAATATATGATAATACCATGGTGGTATTCATACAACTAAATGGCAAGCAACTTTTTTTAAACATGGAAAAGACCTAAAAGGATGAGGCGGGAACATGTTATAAACAAGGAAAATATAGTTTTCAGGGAATAAATGCTTTATTACAAACTGTGGACATTTAAAACATTTGTTTCAAACTCTTTCTTCCTGGTAACAAATTATCCAAGACATTATTTACCTCTCTCTGAACTTTTAACAGATTGTTCTGGACTGTGGGTTTAATTTTGTGCGCATGTATGTGTATGTTTGAGTATGTGTGTGTTTGAGTATGTTTTTCTACTTTGGATCTAGCTATGCAAACTAGAGACACTAGAGACACTGCCCACTACTTATAAGATATTGCTCCCTGGATTCCCATCACATGTACTTCAATATGTCAATAGATCATTCATCAGATTTGCAAAAAGTATAGCTTATTTTCAAAGATAGAATCATAGGCTATTATTAACAAGAAACAAAAACTTTAGAGATTATCTGTTGCATTAACTAGAAAAAAATGGTGGCATAGAGAGAAGACCATAGCCTCAAATTGAATAATAGGATATTTATCATTCTAGTAATAGCCGATAATAACTAAGGTCTTCACTTTGTTTCAAGAACCATACTAGGGACTCTCAGAGGTTATCTTATTCAATTCTTACATCACATCTATTTTTGTTGGTGCTATTATTATCCTCATTTTACTAAAGAAGAAACCAAGACATCGGATTAAATAATTCCCCTATACATTTTGAATTATCTTTGACATCTCCCTATTTGCAAATTTATCCTTAAACCCTATAGAATATTTTACTATGGCCCTTTGGCTTGTCTCTTTCCATTTCTGCTTCCCTCACCCTTTTTTTTTTTAACTTAAATATGTATTTATCTTTGGCTGTGCTGAGTCTTCACTGCTGCACGGGCTTTCCTCTAGCTGCAGAGAGCGGGGCCTCCTCCCTAGTGGTATGCAGGCCTCTCACTGCAGTGGCTCTTTTGTTGCAGAGCATGGGCTCTAGGCCTGTGGGCTTCTTCAGTAGCTGTGGCATGTGTTTAGTAGTTTCGGCTCCACAGGCCCAGTAGTTGTGACCCCCAGGCTCAGTTGTTTCATGACACACGGAATCTTCTGAATCAGGGATCAAACAATGTCTCTTGGATTGGCAGGTAGACGCATTACTACTGAGCCACCAGGGAAGCCCTCACCCTATTCTTTTCTTCACTCTGTTCCTTTGTAACTGAAATTTCTTCCCTCTTGGTGTTCTCACCTATATGAGCTTTCTCTTCCATCTTCTTGGCTTTTTCAGCATTCATCATATTTTCCCTGGAGTCTGTGTTCATTGCCTTCTTATTTCTGATAAATCAATCAACTCCTAAACAGTTCAGTTCAGTCGCTCAGTCGTGTCCAAATCTTTGAGACCCCATGAATTGCAGCACACTAGGCCTCCCTGTGCATCACCATCTCCCAGAGTTCACCCAAACTCAAGTCCATCGAGTCGGTGACACCATCCAGCCATCTCATCCTCTGTTGTCCCCTTCTCCTCCTGCCCCCAATCCCTCCCAGCATCAGAGTCTTTTCCAGTGAGCCAACCCTTCGCATGAGATGGCCAAAGTACTGGAGTTTCAGCTTTAGCATCAGTCCTTCCAGGGAACACCCAGGACTGATCTCCTTTAGAATGGACCAGTTGGATCTCCTTGCAGTCCAAGGGACTCTCAAGAGTCTTCTCCAACACCACAGTTCAAAAGCATCAATTCTTCGGCGCTCAGCTTTCTTCACAGTCAAACTCTCACATCCATACATGACCACTGGAAAAACCATAGCCTTGACTAGATGGACCTTTGTTGGCAAAGTAATGTCTCTATTTTTTAATATGCTATCTAGGTTGGTCATAACTTTCCTTCCAAGGAGTAAGCGTCTTTTAATTTCATGGCTGCAGTCAACATCTGCAGTGATTTTGGAGCCACCCAAAATAAAGTCTGACACTGTTTCCTCCTCATTTCGCATGAAGTGATGGGACCAGATGCCATGATCTTAGTTTTCTGAACGTTGAGCTTTAAGCCAGCTTTTTCACTCTCCTCTTTCACTTTCATCAAGACTTAAATTGAAGAAAGTAGGGAAAACTACTAGACCATTCAGGTATGACCTTATGATTATACAGTGGAAGTGAGAAATAGATTTGAGGGACTAGATCTGATAGATAGAGTGCCTGATGAACTATGGATGGAGGTTCGTGACATTGTACAGGAGACAGGGATCAAGACCATCCCCATGGAAAAGAAATGCAAAAAAGCAAAATGGCTGTCTGAGGAGCCCTTACAAATAGCTGTGAAAAGAAGAGAAGTGAAAAGCAAAGGAGAAAAGGAAAGATAGAAGCATCTGAATATAGAGTTCCAAAGAATAGCAAGAAGAGATAAGAAAGCCTTCTTCAGTGATCAATGCAAAGAAATAGAGGAAAACAACAGAATGGAAAGACTAGAGATCTCTTCAAGAAAATTAGAGATACCAAGGGAACATTTCATGCAAAGATGGGCTTGATAAAGAACAGAAATGGTATGGACCTAACAGAAGGAGAAGTTATTAAGAAGAGGTGGCAAGAATACACGGAAGAACTGTAAAAAAAAAAGATCTTCACGACCCAGATAATCACGATGGTGTGATCACTCACCTAGAGCCAGACATCCTGGAATGTAAAGTCAAGTGGGCCTTAGAAAGCATCACTACAAGCAAAGCTAGTGGAGGTGATGGAATTCCAGTTGAGCTATTCCAAATCCTGAAAGATGATGCTGTGAAAGTGCTGCACTCAATATGCCAGCAAATTTGGAAAACTCAGCAGTGGCCACAGGTCTGGAAAAGGTCAGTTTTCATTCCTAAACAGTTGTATTCCATCAAACAATTTGTTTTTTATTTTGTTTTTTTTGGCTGCACCATGCAGCTTGTGGTATCCTAGTTCCCTGACCAGGGTCAAACCTGGGCTCTTGGCAGTGAAAGAATAATGTCCTAACCACTGGAGCACCAGAGAATTCACAAACAGTCTGGTTTTCAGAGTTAGGAAGATCTATTTTTGAATCCTGACTTGCCTTCTTATAAGCTGTGTATATTCTTACACAACACAGCAGCTTTAGCCTCTCTGAATCAGCTTCCCCATCTGTCAAATGGGGCCAGCTAAAAATTCTCATCTGTCTCAATGGTTTTTCAAGTTTCTTAGTTATACCACTTGGTGAATGAAATATACCTTCTATTTAAACTCTTTCTTCTCTGTGCTCTCCAATTATTCTCTTCTGTTTAGTTTTCGTTCATTATTCTGCTGGTTGGGTCCACCATTGCTTTAGTTCCATGTCTTTCTCGGTATTCTATTCTTTCTTTCCTTTCCTTTTCTTTTCACTGATTTACATCCACAATTTATTAATTTTGTCCAGAAATGGTGGGTAGGAGGAAAACTGAGTCCTTATATGTCCAGAATGCCTTGAATTTTCCCTCAGAGCTAATTGATAAAATAATGGTATATAGAATTCCATGTTCAAAGTAATTTTCCATGAGAACTTGGGAGACATTGGTGCATCGAAACAACATTTCATCCAGTGTTGGTTAATGAGATATCTGAAATAAATATGGTTCATCTTTTTTAGATAACTTTTTTCAAAAAAGCTTATTTCCCTAACTTTGGGGCTTTTAGGAGGGAATGAAAAGACAGATAAAAATATTCAATCTCTCAACAAAGTCTGTTGACTCTAGTTTTGAACTCTATCCAGAATCTAACCCATTTTCTGTCATTTCCTATCATTTCACCATTTCCACACTCTTGCAAGCCACTATCATGTCTAACTTTGAATATAACCTTGTCATCCTAATGGATCTCCCTGCTTCTGACTCTGCCCTCCCTTCCTCACCTTACCAAGGTGTTTTACCCAAAATCAGAAATAAAAGTTTAATCATTTAAAAATTGTCAGCTCATATGTCTGCTCAAAGCTACTGATGAATCCCTATTTAACTCAGAGTAGAAGCCAGGGGTTTTTTTGTAGCCTCCAAGATCTCAGCTGATATTTATATTTCTGATTCCATTTCTTTCCAGTTCTCTCCCTTATTCTAGTAGTCACGGCTGTCTTGCTGTCCAAGCAACAAAATGAGCATCCTCTTTCCTCTAGGTTTTTGCACTTGCTCTTTCCTTTTCTTGGAACAACCTTTGTTTGGGTATCCACTTATGTAGCTTCTTCTTTTACTTCCAATCTCTCCTTGAGCATGTTAGTTTTCCAGGAATAAAATTCAGGGACTTTCCTGGAAATCCAGTATTTAAGACTCTGTGCTTCCTCTTCAGGGGTTATGGATTCAATCCCTGGTCCAGAAACTAAATTCCCACATACCATGTGGTGTGGACAAAAGGGAAAACAAACCCATAACCATTTAACAGAACTACCACACTTAACCTTGTCTCATTTTCTTTCATTAGGTTTATCATCACTTGCTAGAGTACTCATTGCTGCTTTAAAAAAAAAAAAAAAAAAAAAAAAAAGGGAATTTCCTGTTGGTCCAAGGGTTAGGACTCTTGAGTTTCCACTGCATGGGTTCAATCCCTGTTTGGGGAACTAAGATCCTGCAAGCCAGGAGGTGTGACCAGAAAAGTTTCTTTTCGTTTATTTTCTGTTCCTCCCAGAAGATGTGAGTTCCATGAGAACAGGGGCATTGTTTGGGTCACTTATAGCTTCAGCACCTAGAATGGTGGCTGGCATGTGGTAGACATTGAATAAATAAATATTTGGTGAAAATATATATATGAATAAAATGGTGAGTAAAGGGGCAATAAAATAATTTTATTTTTACTGCTTTCCCTTTAAGGCTACCAGTGTTCTCTGACACAATATCCCAGGAGTTTCTAGGGCCAAGGAAACATTTGTAGCTAAAATGTCATACATAGTGGCAACTGTACTCCTTTCTGATGTTATTATAATTGGATAGTATTTCAGGTATCTATGTGTTTAAAAATCTACTTTCAAATACAAACAGGATTTTAAAAGCTACCTTAAGTTTTAAACAACTAGTTTATGAGTAGATTTTTGGAGCTAAAACCTCCTAAAAGATGAGCAATGCATATGTTCTTCTTTCTGCTTCCTTTCTCTGAGTTGTGTGGTTACCAACTTCCTTCCAGCTAGGAGAAATGGCACTGTTCTCAGTATCTCTTAGCTTCTTCTATCAAGATGAGATAATATCCTTCAGAAAATTAGTTATGAACTCAAGTATCCTTGACATTTATTTCATAGTGAAAAATATTTACAGATCGATGATTCTTCAATGAAGTTTTCCAAAAGTTTTGAAATACCCTCTTTATTAATTAACTGAGGGGAGGGTGGGATATAAATTCATAGTGTTTTGAGTGCATTTTTCTCTCATTATTGATTTTATCATTTAAGGCTCAAAGTCCAGTAGAATTTGAGTGTGATTTGTAAGTTTCATGTTGGGAGTTCTATTTCTGTTTTAAGTGTTATGACCAATTGCCTAGCATAGCACCTGGAACATTGTAAGCCTATAATAGCTATTTGTTGAATGTGGACCCTTACTTTTGGAGAATTCTGATTCCAGAGTTTTTGTAGCATAAAAACTCATAATGATCAATATTCTACTTGATGCTGGTAAAACGGAGTATAAACTGATAGAGTAATTCTTTCTTTTCTTCCAAATATAGAGAATTTTGTAAAATCAGAGATTTGGTTTAAGATTTTTAATATCTTCTATTGACATAATTATATGTGACCGCATAGCCAGATAAGAGAAGCCAGTAGTCTTTCATAGTGTAACTTACTGAAGCATCCTTTGAAATTCTTAAAATTTATACTCATGTTCAACTTACTGAAGCATCCTTTGAAATTCTTAAAATTTATACTCGTGTTACCAAGGTACAATTCTTTTTTTTTTTTTTTTTTTTTTTGCCTAGGACTGGGGAGATTGGGAGGAAATGGGGAGTAAGTGATAGTGGGCATGGGGATTCTTTTGGGGGTAGTGAAACTGTTTTAATGGCTGCACAATTCTGTGCCCAAGGTGCAGTTCTCGAGCTACAACAGTTTCTTGATAAAGGATGCTGGTCCTTGCTGTCATTGTTTCATTTGCCTGGTCAAAGTCACCTACAGAACTAAACTAGCTTCTTTCTTCTGGATGTCATTATTCATTTTCATATACTTTACCTGTTTGGGAAAAAAAATAGAAAACTGTCCCTGTCCAGTAGTCCATGGGGTTGCAAAGAGTCAAACATGACTGAGCGACTTTCATTTTACCTGTTTTGGAAGTCTGTTTTCTAATGTTCTTCCAACGCTTATCATCTTCCTATGTTTATAGCATGTGTTTTTCAGATAGGTCACACAGGATTAATACATATTTGGTATTGAAAAAATACATTACTGACTTTAAATGAGTTCTTTAGCTTTTCATGTGATGCTGGGCAGGAAGTTTATTACTGTTTCCTCATCTATAGAAAGAATAACTTGGGCAAAATAATGTTTTCTGAAATTTCACTGAACTTCAAAATTTGAATTTGAATATACATATGGGCTTCCCTGGTGGTTTAGCTGGTAAAGAATCCATCTGCAATGCAGGAGACCCCAGTTTGATTCCTGGGTCAGGAAGATCTGCTGGAGAAGGAATAGGATATCCACTCTGGTATTAAGAATCCGTCTGCAATGCAGGAGACCTGGATTTGATCCCTGGGTTGGGAAGATCCCCTGGGGAAGGGAACGGCTACCACTCCAGTATTCTAGCCTGGAGAATTTGGGGTTGCAAAGTGTTGGACACAACTGAGCAACTTTCGCTTTCATATGACTACTTGCAGCGTATCACAGATATTAACTAAGTATTTGTTTCATTGAAGTGACCTTGTTATTTCCTTTCAAGGAATTCTGCTTTTCAGACTTCTTAAGGATGTATATTTTGTTTTTAAGAGGAAGTTCATTTCTGCACACCAATACAAAGGATAAAAAGTTTACCTCTCTTTAATCCCTGAAGAAAAATGTTCTAAAATTGCTTTTTGGTGTGTACAGTTTACTAAAGTGAGGAGTTCCTAGATTAATCTTTAAAGAAAATGTCAAGCTTATTGAAAAACTTGAGATAACGAGTCATTTTAGTAAGTAAAGGAAATAAAGTCTAGTTGAAAATGAAAGATTGTCTACAAGAATGCAAAGTTGATGAGTCTAGGAAATTCAGAGAAATTTGCTGATTTATTTTCTTTACTCAGTGAATACAAAAGTCCACTTACTCAGATATTAATTACATGCTAAATTAAACCATCTTTGAAGTCAGGCTAATATCCTTAAGAGAACTCCTCTTAAACTGATATATGAACAGGATATAATTTAACAGGGATTAGTACTAGTTAGGAACAATCTTGAGACTTCTTCAGGATTTCAGTTTATAACATACTGACTGAAGGTGAGTTTTATACATGGAAATATAAAATGCACCATGCCTATAAAAATAATGTATATAATTTCTTAAATAGTAGAAAGCAGTGACTTCAAAAGACCACAGGTCGTTCTGTAAACATACATGCTGACAAAAGTATTATAAATATGAATTTAGCATGCTAATTATATTCTCATCCAGAACCTCAACTTGTTTTATAACTATATTACATATATGAATAAAATCTGACAGATATCAGAGTTACAAAAAGCCAAGTGTTTTTATAAATATATATAAAACCTTGGTCAGTCTATACCTTCTTTGATAGGTCCTAAAGGTTATTTTACCAGTGTCTTCTAAAAGCTTTATTTGTACATTGTGAAAACCCTTTTTGAGAAACAGCTCACTGTGATCACAGAATTTTAGTCACTACTATTTCCCCATACATATTTGCAAAAGAAGACTTGATATATTTCTAGGATGACATATGGCATTAAAGTTTTTTTAAAATCCTGAGAGAAAAATACTGAGATTTTCTATTTCTAGTCCAGCATGTGAGGAGTTTGCCATCCTACTAAGTGAAAAGCTGAACAAACTGAAAAATCAACAATTGTTCTTTGTTCCATCAGAGAAGCATGGTCATAGGGCAAACTGCTGCTTCCAAAATTGGAGACAAACAGGCAGATTCTGAGAATCGTAAACTTGTCGGAGCAGAAATATGTGAGTAGAAATGGCCACAGGAACCAGTGCCATGGTAGAAAAAATCCTATAATTAGCAAACTGCTGGAGCTTTACTGTGGATAAAAGTCATAGGGATAAGTCATTTGGGGAGCCTAGCTATGGGGGGTGGGCAGGCACATTTTTGTGAATTTTACCTCCAGGAACTCTACCAGGGCCTTAAAGTAAATACTAAATATATTTAAATATTTATAATATATTTAATAGAAACATTAGAGGAAAATTGTCTTCTGCTTCTGGAAGGAGCAGGGAACAGTTTTGAAATATGCCAGAGCATTGTGTTTTTCTTGACAAAGCCTCCCCTCAGGGGAAACCGTTTTACCAGAGCTCAGAATACTGCAGATCCCTCTAACGTCCCATGTGGGGGAAGGGAAACATGCACCTCCAGACTCCTCCAGCTATTTTATCCTTTTAAAAGTGAGGGGAGAGGGGACTGACAACCACTAGTGAAATTCACAGTCCAGGGGCAAAGACTCACCAGAAGACTGAGATAAGACCTAATCATATGACTCTAGAATGCTTCCCACTCCTCCACACTGTACTACCTACCACATTTGTTGTTGATTATTGTTAAGTAGTATCTCACTCTTGTGACCCCATGGACGGTAGCCCACAAGGCTCTTCTCTCCATGGGATGTCCCAGGTAGGAATACTGGAGAGGGGGTGCCATTTCCTCCTCCACGGGATCTTCCTGACTCAAGGATAGAACCCGCATCTCCTTCATTGGCAGGTGGATTTTTTACCACTGAGCCACCAGGGAAGCCCCAGTATTACTAAAGGCCTGTTTACTGCAGTTTCTTTTCCTGAGTACATCATGTCCACCTTACAACAAAAAATTACGAGGCATACTAAAAGGTTAAAACAAACAAACAAAACCTCAGAATTTGAAGAGACCAAACAAGCATCAGAACCAGACTGAGATATGGCAGGAATGTTGGAATTATCAGACCAGGATTTTTTTTTTTTTAATAAACCTAAGGATTTTACATGGAAAAGTAGACAACATGCAAGAACAGATGAGTAATATTAGCACAGAAATGACAATTTTTAGGAAAAAAATGCTTCTGGTGAAAAACATTGTAACAGAAATGAAGAATTTGCCTTTGAGCACTCCTAAGTAGACTGTGGGCTTCCCCGACGGCTCAGTGGATGAAGAATCTGCCTGCAGTGCAGAAGACACAGGAGACATGGGTTTGATCCCTGGGTCAGGAGGACCCCCTGGAGAAGGATATGGCAACCCACTCCAGTATTCTTGCTTAAATTCCCATGGACCGAGGAGCATGGTGGGCTACAGTCCATGAGACTTACAAGAATCAGACAGGACTGAGTGACTGATCACACAAGTAGACTGTATATGACTGAAAAAGGAATCTCAGAACTTGAGGATATAACAACAGAAGCTTCAAAAATGGAAAATATAGGAGAAACAACAACAAAACAGAATATCTAGAACAGAATATCCAAGAACTGTGGAACAGTTACAAAAGATGTACTGTAGGCAAAATGGGAATCCTCAGAGGAAGCCAGGAACAGAAGCAATCTTTGAAGCATCAGTGGCTAGAATTTCCCCAAGTTAATGTCAGACACCAAACCACATATCCAGGAAGCTCGGGGAACACCAAACAGGATAAATACCAAAACAAAACCAAAACAAAAAGCCACACATAGATATCATATTCAAACTTCAGAAAATCAAAGGAAAAGAAAAACATTTGAAAGAAGAAAAAGAATACCTTTCCTATAGAGAAGCAAAGATAAAAATTACATTCAACTTATCCCAAGATACCATGAAAGCAAAAATAAAGTGGAGGGAGATATTTAAAATAAAGAGTTTAAAAAAAAAAAAAAAAAGCCATCAACCTAGAATTCTGTACCCTGTGAAATTGTTCTGTAAAAGTGAAGGAGAAACAAAGTATTTCCAAGACAAGAAATGGAAGGAATTTGTTGCCAGTAGTTTTCCCTGTAAGAAATGCTAAAAGGCATTCTTCACAGAGAAGGAAAATGACATAGATCAGAAACAAGGATCTACATAAAGGAAGAGCATTGGTGATGCAACTGAAAATAAAATGAAGACTTCTGTTTATTATTCTTAGTTGGTCTAACATATAGTAGTTGGTTCAAAATTATAATAGCAATACTAAATCATATATGTGGATATACAAAATACATGGATATATAATGTCTGTATGTTGTAGTTACATATATACACATATAGTGTATATTCTCATGTAGTGAAATAAGTGACAGCAATGATACACAAACAAGAAGGTGGAATTAAGAATATTTTATTATAAGGTATTTGCATTGCCAGTGAAGTAGTATATATTGTTATTGGAAAGTAGACTTGAATTAGTTGTAAATGTCTGTTGCAAACTAGGGCAACCACTAAAAAATGGTTTTTAAAAAGTATACCTCATATACTAAGAAATGAGAGAAAAGGGAAATACAAAATGCTCAGTGAAAACCACAAAAGAAAGGAAAGGTGTGGAAGACAAAAATAAAAAAACCAAGGCTATAATTAGAAAGCAGTAATAGCAGATATTAATTCAACTATACCAATACACACTTTAAATACCAATTATCTAAAAACACCAGTTAGAAAACAGAGATCATCAGAGTGGATCAAAAAACAAAATCCAACTGTATGTTTTCTACAGGATACCCACTTTAAATGTAAAGACACATAGTGATTATAAGTAAAGGTTATGCAAACACTGACAGTAATAAAAAGAAAAGCTAAGATAGCTATATTACTTTCAAACAGAGCTGACTTCAGACTTAAAAAGTGCATTTTGTACTGATAAAGAGGTTCAGTTCAGTTCAGTCGCTCAGTCGTGTCCGACTCTTTGCGACCCCATGAATTTCAGCACGCTAGTCCTCCCTGTCCATCAACAGCTCCCAGAGTTCACACAGACTCACGTCCATCGAGTTGGTGATGCCATCCAGCCATCTCATCCTCTGTCATCCCCTTCTCCTCCTGCCCCCAATCCCTCCCAGCATCAGAGTCTTTTTTAATGAGTCAGCTCTTTCCATGAGGTGGCCAAAGTACTGGAGTTGCAGCTTTAGCATCATTCCTTCCAAAGAACACCCAGGACTGATCTCCTTTAGAATAGACTGGTTGGATCTCCTTGCAGTCCAAGGGACTCTCAAGAGTCTTCTCCAACACCACAGTTGAAAAGCATCAATCCTTTGGCGCTCAGCTTTCTTCACAGTCCAACTCTCACATCCATACATGACCACTGCAAAAACCATAGCCTTGACTAGACGGACGTTAGTCGGCCAAGTAATGTCTTTGCTTTTCAATATGCTATCTAGGTTGGTCATAACTTTCCTTCTAAGGAGTAAGCATCTTTTAATTTCATGGCTGCAGTCTCCATCTGCAGTGATTTTGGAGCCCAGAAAAATAAAGTCTGACACTGTTTCCCCATCTATTTCCCATGAAATGATGGGACCAGATGCCATGATCTTCATTTTCTGAATGTTGAGCTTTAAGCCAACTTCTTCACTCTCCTCTTTCACTTTCATCAAGAGGCTTTTTAGTTCCTCTTCACTTTCTGCCATAAGGGTGGTGTCATCTGCATATCTGAGGCTATTGATATTTCTCCCAGCAATCTTGATTCCAGCTTGTGCTTCTTCCAGCCCAGCATTTCTCATGATGTACTCTGCATAGTAGTTAAATAAGCAGGGTGACAATATACAGCCTTGACGTACTCCTTTTCCTATTTGGAACCAGTCTGTTGTTCCATGTCCAGTTCTAACTGTTGCTTCCTGACCTTGATATAGGTTTCTCAAGAGGCAGGTTAGGTGATCTGGTATTCCCATCTCTTGAAGAATTTTCCAGTTTGTTGTGATCCACACAGTCAAAAGCTTTGGCATAGTCAATAAAGCAGAAATAGATATTTTTCTGGAACTCTCTTTTTCAATGATCCAGCAGATGTTGGCAATTTGATCTCTGGTTCCTCTGCCTTTTCTAAAACCAGCTTGAACATCTGGAAGTTCACAGTTCACATCTTGCTGAAGACTGGCTTGGAGAATTTAGAGCATTACTTTACTAGCATGTGAGATGAGTGCAATTGTGCAGTAGTTTGAGCATTCTTTGGCATTGCCTTTCTTTAGGATTGGAATGAAAACGGACCTTTTCCAGTCCTGTGGCCATTGCTGAGTTTTCCAAATTTGCTGGTATATTGAGTGCAGCACTTTCACAGCATCATCTTTCAGGATTTGGAATAGCTCAACTGGAATCCCATCACCTCCACTAGTTTTGTTCGTAGTGATGCTTTCTAAGCCCCACTTGACTTCACATTCCAGGATGTCAGGCTCTAGGTGAGTGATCACACCATCGTGATTATCTGGGTCATGAAGATCTTTTTTGTACAGTTCTTCTGTGTATTCTTGCCACCTCTTCTTATTATCTTCTGCTTCTGTTAGGTCCATACCATTTCTGTCCTTTATCGAGCCCATCTTTGCATGAAATGTTCCCTTGGTATCTGTAATTTTCTTGAAGAGATCTCTAGTCTTTCTCATTCTGTTGTTTTCCTCTATTTCTTTGCATTGATCACTGAGGAAGGCTTTCTTATCTCTTCTTGCTATTCTTTGGAAATCTGCATTCAGATGCTTATATCTTTCCTCTTCTCCTTTGCGTTTCACTTCTCTTCTTTTCACAGCTATTTGTAAAGCCTCCCCAGACAGCCATTTTGTTTTTTGCATGGGGTGGATAAAGAGGTTAAGACTCCAAAAAGATATACAATTTTTAATGTGCATGCATCTAACAATAGTACCGAAATAAGTGAGGCAAAAACTGATAGAACGTCAAAAAAGAGAAGAAGAAGAGTCTACTATTATAATTGGGGAATTTAACAACTTTGTATTAAAAATAGCCAGCTCCAGCAGGCCAAAAATCAGTCAGAACATAGTAGCACCATCAATCAGCAGGATTCAGTTGACATCTATAGATTTCATCCGGTGATTGTGTGTTAGTCTAACACACAGCATATGTTGATATCATCCAATGATAGCATATTACATATTCTTTTCAAGCTCTTACGGAACATTCACCAAGACAGACCACATTCTGGGCCATAAAAAATACCTTATTGAGTTTTAAAGGAATAGGAATTAAAATTCCCTTAGAGTCTGCTCTCAGACCCTAAGGGAATTATACTAGAAATCAATTATATTGAAAAATCCCTAAACACCTGGAGATTTAACATACTTGTAAATCAAACACAGGTCAAGGAAGGGATCTCAAGAGAAGTATATAAATATTTTGAACTAAATGAAAGTGAAAATACAACATTCAAATTTGTGGGAAATCAATGAATATAGTGTTCAAAGGTAATATATGTATAGTACTGAATACATATATCAGAAATGAAAAATCTGAAATCAATAAGGGAATGTTTCTGGCAGCCAGTGGTAAAGATTCAGTGCTTCCACTGCAAAGGCGTGGGCTTGATCCCTGTTCAGGGAACTAAAATCTCGCATGGCATTGGCATGGCCAAAAATAAATAAATAATATAAATAAATAAAATCAATAAGCTAAGCTTTCATCTTAGGAAACTAGAAAATTGAGAGTAAATTCAATCCAAAGTAAGCAGAAGAAAATAAAAATCAGAGGTAAAATCAATGAAATTCCAAGCAGGAACTCAATAAAGGAGACAGTACTACAGATCCCATGGACATTAAAAAGATAATAAGAGAATAATGTGAAAACTATATGCCCACAAATGTGGTAGCCTAGATGAAGAGAGCTAATTCCTTGAAAGACACAATCTGCCAAAATTCACACAAGAAGGATTAAATAATCAAAATAGGCCTATATTTCTTAGATAAATTGAATCAGTAATTTAAAACTTTTCAAAACAAAACACCTGGTCTTTCTCATGGGTTCACTGGTGAATTCTACCGAACATTTAAGGAAGAAATTATATCAATTTCAGAGAACAGATGCAGAGAAAAGAATTTCTAACTCATTCTTTGAAGTCAGCATTGTGTGTGTTACTCCCATACTACTAATTTATCCCTCTCGCTCTCCTGTTTAGTAACTATAAGTTTGTTTTCTGCATCTGTGAGTCTGTTTCTGTTTTGTATACATGTTGCTTCAAATGGCAGTGTTTCATTCTTTTTTATGGCAGAGTAATAGTCCACTGTGTGTGTGTGTGTGTGTGTGTGTGCACGTGCACATTTATTTATAAATATACACACACACACACACACACATATACACATACTCATACTATGTCTTCTTAAACCAATCATCTCTTGATGGGCACTTGGGTAGTTTCTAAGGCGTGGCTATTGTAAATAGTGCTGCTATGAACATTGGCATGCATGTATCTTTTTGAATTAGAATTTTCATCTTTTCAGGATATATGCCCAGGAGTGGTGTTGCTGGATCATATGGTAGCTCTATTTTTAGTTTTTAAGGAAAGTCCATACTGTTTTTCATATTGGTGGTGCCAATTTACATTTCCACTAAGAGTGTAAAACTATTCCCCTTTTCCCATACTCACACCAGCATTATTATTTGTAGACTCTTTTTTTTTTTTTTTAGACTTTTGTATCATAGCCGTTTTGACTGGTGTGAGTTGATAACCTCTTGGTGATACACCAAATACATGATTCTTGAAAGGAATAGTTTTTAAGCTGGACTTCATTACAATGGGGATAAAGCATCTACCTGCAATGTGGGAGACCTGGGTTTGATCCCTGGGTTGGGAAGATCCCTTGGAGAAGGAAATGGCAACCCACTCCTGTACTCTTGCCTGGAAAATCCCATGGATGGAGAAGCCTGGTAGGCTACCATACATAGGGCTGCAAAGAGTCAGACACGACTGAGCGACTTCACCTTCGCTTTCATTAAAATGAAAAACTGGAAATTCTCTGGCCGTCAGTGGTTAGGACTTTGAGCTTTCACTCCCAAGGGCCAGGGTTCGATCCCTGGTAAGGGAACTAAGATCCCACAAGCCAAGCAGCAGTACCCACCGCCCCCCCCCCCCCCCCACAAAAAAAAAAAAAAATTAAACTTCTTTTCTACTAAAGTGTATGTCGAAAGAATGAGAATACAAGCCATAGACTGGGAGAAAATATTTACAAAGAACACATTTGATAAAGGACAGTCATATACAGAGAACTATATGCAGAGAAAACTATATAGAGAGAAAAATATAGAGAACTCTTGAAACTGAAGACAGTTAAAAAATGAACATCCTATTTAAAAATTAATAGGATGTTCATTTTTTGTTTTCAGTGACCTGAACAGAAAAAGAAGATATACAGATGGTAAATAAGTTTATGAGAAGGTGTTCATCATCATATGTAATTAGGGAATTACAAATTAATTAATGAGGTTACTCAGCCCACCTAATAGAATGGCCAAAAGCTAGAATGCTAAAAACACCAAGTGCCGGTGAGGTTATGGAACAACAGAAATTCTTCACTCATTGATGGTAGAATGCAAAATGGTAGAGCCACTTTTGGAAGAAAGTTTGGCAGTTACTAATAACACTAAATATACTCTTACCATATAATCCAGTGATTGCACTCCTGGGAATTTACTCAAAGGAGTTGGAAACTTAAGTCTACACAAAAATCCACATAGAGTGTTTATAGTCGCTTTCGTCCTAATTGCCAAAACTTGGTAGCAACCAAGATGCCCTTCAGTAGGTAAATGGATAAATATACTGTGGCATGCAGACAATAGAATATTATTTAACACTGAAAAAATTAGGCATCAAGCAATGAAAAGATTAGGCATCAGGCAATGAAAAGACATAGAGGAATCTTAAATGCATATTACCAAGAAAAATAGTCTATTCTGTAAAAGTCCATACCCTTTGATTCTGATTGTATGACATTCTGGAAAAGGTGAAACTATGCAGATACTATAAAGATTAGTTTTTCCAGGAATTAGGGGTGGGAAGGATGAATAGGCAAAAATACAGAAGATTTTTAGGCTTCTGTGTCCTTCACTGTTTCCCTGAGTGTGCACAAACTTGTGTCCGTTGAGTCAGTGATGCCATCCAAGCATCTTGTCTTCTGTCGACCCCTTTTCATCCAGACCTCAGTCTTTCCCAGCATCAGGATCTTTTCCAGTTAGTTGGCTCTTTGCATCAGGTGACCAGTGTACTGAAGCTTCAGCTTCAGCATCAGTCCTTCCAATGAATATTCAGGGTTGATTTCCTTTAGGGTTGACTGGTTTGATCTCCTTGCTGTCTAAGGGACTCTCAAGAGTCTTTTCCAACATCACAGTTCAAAAGCATCAAATTCTTTGGCACTCAGCCTTCTTTATGGTTCAACTCTCACATCCATACATGACTATTGGAAAAAACCATAGCTTTGACTATACAGACCTATGTAGGCAAAGTGATGTCTCTGCTTTTTAATATACTGCCTAGATTGGTCATAGCTTTTCTTCCAGGGGGCAAGTGTCTTATTTTCCTGGCTCCAGTCACTGTCCACAGTGATTTTGGAGCCCAGGAAAGTAAAGTTACTGTTTCCACTTTCTCCCATCTTTTTGCCATGAAGTGATGGGACCGGATGCCACAATGTTAGTTTTTAAAATGTTGACTTTTAAGCCAACTATTTCACTCTCCTCTTTCACTTTCATCAAGAGGCTCTTTAGTTCCTCTTTGCTTTCTGCCATAAGGGTGTCTTCTGTATATCTGAGGTTATTGATATTTCTCCCAGCAATCTTGATTCTAGCTTGAGCTTCATCCAGCCCAGCATTTCGCATAATGTACTCTGAATATAAGTTAAATAAGCAGGGTGACAATATACGGCCTTGATGTACTCCTTTCCCAATTTTGAACCAGTCTGTTGTTCCATGTCTAGTTCTAACTATTGCTTCTTGACCTGCACTAGATATCTCAGGAAGCAGGTAAGGCGATCTGGCATTCCCATCTCTTGAAGACTTTTCCACAGTTTGTTGTGATCCACACAGTCAAAGGCTTTGGCATAGTCAATAAAGCAGAAGTAGATGTTTTTCTGGAACTCTCTTGCTTTTTCTGTGATCCAGTGGATATTGGCAATTTGACCTCTGGTTCCTCTGCCTTTCTAAATCCACCTTTTACATCTAGAAGTTCTCAGTTCATGTACTGCTAAAGCCTAGCTTAAAGAATTTTAAGCATAATCTTGCTAGAATGTGAAATGAGTGCAATTCTGTGGTAATTTAAACCTTCTTTGGCATTGCCTTTCTTTGGGATTGGAATGAAAACTGACCTTTTCCAGTCCTGTGGCCACTGCTGAGTTTTCCAGATTTGCTGGCATGTTGAGTGCAGCACTTTTATGGCATCATCTTTCAGGATTTGAAATAGCTCAGCTGGAATTCCATCACCTCCACTAGCTTTGTTTGTAGTAATGCTTCCTAAGGGCCACTTGACATTACACTCCAGGATATCTGTCTCTAGGTGAGTGACCATACCATTGTGGTTATCTGGATCATTAGGATGTATTTTGTACACTTCTTCTGTGTATTCTTGCCACCTCTTCTTACTATCCTCTGCTTCTGTTAGGTCTTCGCCATTTTTGTCCATTATTGTGCCCATCTTTGCATGAAATACTCCCTTTGTATCTCTAGTTTTTTTGAAGAAATCTCTCATTGTATTGTTTTCCTCTACTTCTTTCCATTGTTCACTTCGGAAAGCTTTCTTGTTTCCTCTTGCTGTTCTCTGGAACTCCACATTCAGTTGTGTATATTTTTCCCTTTCTCCTTGCCTTTTGAGCCTCTTCTTTTCTCATCTATTTGTAAGGCCTCTTCAGACAGCCCCTTCGCCTTCTTGCATTTCTTTTTCTTGGGGATAGTTTTGATAGTGTTATGAACCTGTGTCCATTGTTCTTCGGGCTCTCTTGTCTACCAGATCTAGCCCCTTGAATCGGTTTATCACCTCCACTGTGTAATCATAAGGGATTTGATTTAGGTCATACCTGAATGGTCTAGTGGTTTTCCCTCCTTTCTTCAGTTTGAGCCTGAATTTTGCAATAAGGAGCTCATGATCTGAGCCACAGTTGGCTCCAGGTCTTGTTTTTTGCTGACTGTATAGAATTTCTCCATTTTCAGTTGCAGAGGATATAATCAATCTGATTACATGTGTGTGCATGTGTGGTAAGTCACTGCTGCTGCTGCTGCCGCCGAGTCGCTTGAGTCGTGTCCGACTCTGTGCGACCCCATGGACTGTAGCCCACCAGGCTCCTCTGTCCATGGGATTCTCCAGGCAAGAATACTGGAATGGGTTACCATTCCCTTCTCCAGGGGATCTTCCCAACCCAGGGATTGAACCCCCATCTCTTATGTCTCCTACATTGGCAGGCAGGTTCTTTACCACAAGTGTGTAGACCACAGTATATTACAACTCATTATTCTTTCCATTAAATTTTAGAGTGAACCAAAATCTGCTCTAAAAATATGTTTAATTTTAAAAATGTAATGCAACCTAAAAGCACCATAAATTTATTAAAAGAAAACAGGCTAGGCAGTAAAAGTATCTTTTTTCTTAGTGTTTCAGTTCAAGTCCTGTCTTAACTCTAGGTTTCCAGTCTGAGGTTGAGAAAATAACCTAATCTTCTTAATTGAGTCACAGCCTTGTTTCCATGAACAGTTAGTACCAGTCCTTTATATAAAAGGTGAGGGAGGGGATATGAGTTGATCAGAAGATGGCCAGTGGGTGAGATTTACTTGGCTTCATTCAGTGCCTTTGATAGATGAAAGGCTACAAGCCAAACTCAAGTACCTACAGATTCCATGCCTTTTCTCAGAGTACTGAAGATGAGAGTCCTGTTTGGTTTTATGTGAGGATTCCCCGCACCCCCTCGCCCCATCACGCCTCAGAAAATGAAGGATATCTATCCTCCTCATTTAGGAAATGAGTGCTTGTAATAGAAACTTATTTTTAGTCAGCTGTTCCCCTTAGATGATTTATGCCACCTCTGACCTGCTTTCTGATAAAACATGACTTCATTCATGGCTCTGGAGATGACCTGGCATAAACCTGGAGTGTTAAGTCATTTTAATGACGGTTGGAGAGAGGATTGGATCTCCCACTGTAAGACTGTCTACTGTGAGGTTCTGTAAAGCAGCTGCGTTGCTAGTAAGGCCTGGTTACGTTTATCCCACTATTAGGTTCTTCAGTATTACTTATCTTTCTCAAAAGGAAAGAGGTTTTTCCAGCATGCAGAGTATCTGGCTTTTAATGGCTGTTGTGTGCTTAGTTGCTCAGTCATGTCCAACTCTTTGTGACCCCATGGACTGTAGCCCGCCAGGCTCCTCTGACCATGGGGATTCTTCAGGCAAGAATATTGGAGTGGGTTGCCATGCTCTTCACCAGAGGATCTTCCTGACCCAGGAATTGAACCAGGGCCTCCTGCACTGCAGGCGGAGTCTTTACCACCTGAGCTCCCAGGGAAGCCCGTTGTAATGGCTACAGAGCTGAAATAACATTCATATACTTGGTTGCTCTTTGGTCTGTTTTCCCTTTGCTTTGTTAACTGACTCATTCTTGGAGGTTACAGTGGTTATGCTTTTCTGGTCAGCTGATGGTTGACCTTTCTTAGAAATGACACTTTCACCTCTCCAAGTATAAGAAGTTAATGCTCCAGTTTCATTGAGCATCTCATCTACTCAGTGAAGAATCGGGACATTCAGGATTGATTCCCATGGCCTGTGACCCCGAGTCAACTTGGGGCAAAGGGCTTTTCTCAGACATCCTTCTCTAAAGGCAGGGTCAGTGACTCCTTTTTTTTCCAAACTCTGTTTTTCTCAGTGATGATTTTAAAATGGTGATTTTGTTCTTTCAGTATCTAAAAATGCTTCCTATATTCCAGAACCTCAGTCATTGATACATCGGGGGAAATAACATACTCTCACATTCCTGTTCTCATACTTTTAATTGGATAAAATGCAGTCACATGTTTTATAATTATTGAGGTTTTTTGTTTTAAAATATATAGTTTCTTTGTTTTACAAGAGAGCTACATTATACTTTTTTGTTTTAGAGCTTATATGTTATCATGACATTCCAAAAAAGTTCTGACATTTAAATATTTTCCATCATTTACCTTTCCCTGTATCGTCATCACCAATAGTATTTCACATTTTTATTGATGTTGCCCTTTTATCATTCTTTATAACTCAATTCCTCCTGTTTATTTCTCTGCTTAAAAATTGCTTTCCCCAGCTACCTCCTGTCCCACTTTTATTCCTTGTTTGCCTCTATAAAATGTGGTTAAAAATAAAGCCTCTACTATAAATCAATATTATTATACTCATTTGTATTTCTACCTAGAATATTTTAAAGCCCTCAAGAAGTTTCCGTTGTTCAGTCACCCTCCCTAAGCTATGATCTGTGTACTCTTTGGCCAAGTCTTTTGTTATTTTCTTTACTGAATTGTGTGTTATATGTCTCTGTCTGTGTGGGCATGGTTGATAAACTTTCAATTTAGCCACAATTAATATGCTTTTGGATGAGTTCCTTTTTCTTGGGAGTTTGTTGATGGTATTACTTTGTCTTGTGATTAAAAATGTGTGACAGAGTTCTGTAGCAAAATAATGCTTTCTTACCTGCTTGCACTCTTCTGTTTAGAAGAACTGGTAGTTGACAACGGGCTCTTTTTAATTTTGGTTTCTACAACACAGGGGTTGCTAGGTAACTTCTAATCTCTTTCAACAAGAGAATAGTCGACAACAACAACAAATTTCTGCTCTCTTTAGACTGTATATTCCATCTAGAAGATCTACCAAATAAAAAATGACTTAAAACATTTTTTAAATGTGCAGTTCTATATAGACTGCCTTCTACATCTTTGGAACATGGCATCAAATATTTTTTAATTAAACTGCCATTATGATCTGCTTATTCTTAAGAAATTAACTTCTAAGCAACATTTGCCATCTCCAGGAAATGTATGAAAATCCAGTTTAATTTGAAAATAGTAATTTTGTGACAATATATCAAAATTTTGTTATTAAAATATCTACTTGGATTTCTCATTTACTTATATGACTTAAGTGTGGTACAGCTGTTCATACTAAACATTTTGTTTATTTAGGGGGAAAATGTACTTAAATTCTGTTATCCTGGTCATTACTTGAAAGTTTAACCTCATATTCTAAAGTTTAAATAATTTCAGTCTCACAAAGCATATAATTTTTACATAAAATTTTTAAAAATTAAAAAAAACCTTTTAAGTTTTCATGTCTTCTATCAGATTTCCCCCATGATGTTTCTTTCTAGCTACTGCCAAAGTTAATAGTTACATTTTCCCCAGTAACAAGTAGTATACTTGCAAAGACTTTAAAAATTATTTTATTGGAGTATAGTTGATTTACAATGTGATTTGAAAAGATTTTAGGAATTGCTTAAAGCCTGTATTAAAAAATCCTTTGTTTAAGAATCATTCAAATAGCTAGAGCTGATATGTAGCAGGTATACATGAGTGGGGCTGTGCTGAAGGTTGCTGAAATATTTCCAAAAGGTGAGGGAATTCTGATGCTCTAGGACACCTTGCCTCCTTCTCCATGACTCCCTGATCTTCCCCACAGTCCTGTAGCTAAAACAGGTGGTTTCTTGGACCTTCCTCCAACACTATGACCCATGCTTTGACATGCTAGCTGTTAAATGTTTTTATTATCACTCATGTGGATAGTGAGAGAATCATTATTTACATGTTTTGGTGTTTTTAAGAGTACCTTATGATAGAAGTACTTTATGTCATGTTAATAGCATTTCTAACTTTGTAAAATGCATAATTTGCTTTTAATAATCCAAGTAAATAAAACCATGGTCTCATTACTCTGAAAGATCTGCTTTATTACTTTATAATATGAAATTACCAATCTAAAGGAGAATATATCAATACATTGTAAAATAATTTAGGGGAAATCAGTAAGCATTGTGATTATCAGTTTACAGTTACCTGTTATGTGAGGATTATTCATTACAAAGTTTTAATATTTAGTATATGGAGGTGGTTGTTGTTCACTTACTAAGTTGTGTCTGACTCTTGTGACCCCATGGACTGTAGCATGCCAAGCTTCCCTATCCTTCACCATCTCCCTGAGTTTGCTCAAACTCCTGTGAAGTAAAATTATATTGATTATTCTAATTATTCTAATTTCCTATCAATATAATTTTGTCCTAGTTTTACACCTTATTCATTGTGTAATACCTCTTTTTTTAAATATGTATTTGTAATATCTGTATCAAATTAGACCGTATTTAAGTCATAGAATCATAACACCTTAAACCTGGTTTGGAACAGAGATAAGACAGTTCAACATTAAAAGCTCAGTTTCCTTAAGTGATTGGCCTCAGATCATGAAGTTATACTGAATTAGTGGCAGAATTAAAACTGAGATGTATTTATACTTTGCTTATCTTTTCTACCTGCCTACTTCCTTAGTTTGCTTATGGGTCTGCAAGAGTGATGGGTGAGAAATGTCTTCTGAGATTCAGCTCAAAGCCTCACCCCTAATAGAAATATTGTTCTGCAGTCAGCCATAGAAATTTAGTCACCAAGATCTAAAGTTCCTTGTGTGGAGAAAAAGGAACACATGAACCATAAAAAAATCAGTGTACACATTTTTCTCCACCTCTTTCATCTTCTCTGCCCCTTTCATTTCCTCCACTACATAGAGTTCCTAGAAGGGATCCCCAAAATGCTTAGACGTTGTAAATGGCAGCTCTGTTACAGAGAATTACAGAGAATTGTGTTTCCTATTCTAGTGGATGAATGTTTCCTATTTTAGTGGCTTTTCAGAGTTAAAAAAAAAAGGCCACATCTCCATTGGTTTATGTAAATAACAGCCCAGTCTCTGACCAAAGAGGTCAAGTATTAGCAAGTGTCAGAGTGTCAGGAATGTTTGCATTTTGGATGCAAGAAATTATGTATGCTTGTTCTGCTTGATTTTTACTCAGTATTTTTTTTTTAATGTGGGTTTTTCATCTTGGTGTTTCAAAATATCTATTCCCTCATAACTTTTGTTTGCCTGTTTGTTTTTGGAAGGTATATATGTTAATAATCTATACACAACACCAGCACCAAATGAATTTATACCTGTAACAAATTGGGACATGGTACCTAATTTTTTTGTGCAATAGAAATACTAAGTCAAACAGTTTATAACTGCTGCCTAATGTTTCAGCTTTGTTTGGCAATTTTCGTTCTATAAAGACTGTTCATTAGGGACAGTCTTGTTTGGTGTATATATGTATACTTCTATCTTAGTGGAATTTGTTCTGTAAATGCTTACTGAATTTTTCCTTGGAGTTACTACTCTGTGTTAGAGGACTTCTTTAGTTTTCTTCTCAGAGCTTTACCTGCTGTAGTGGATTATTTATTTATTTATTTTTAAAGCTTTAATAGAACAAACATTGCTGCCAAGGAGCTGACATTCTGAAACAGCACTTCCCTTTGGGCACCTTGCAGTGGGGATCCTTTCCTTGCAGAGAGAGAGGGAGGGAGCCTGAACCCAGGCTTGTTGGGGTGGGGGAGGGGGAGAAGGGAGAGGAAAGAGGGAGGAGACCTGAGTCCTGGGGATATCCTGCTGAGGTCAGTAACCTGCTGTTCCGTGGATGTCTAGTCTGACCCCTTTTAGACCTGGAGAAGGCTCACGTCCAGCAGGGAGGCAGCGCAGGCGGCATGACAACAGGAAGGAAACACCTATGTCTGGGAAACTTTGTGGAGACAGGCAGTAAAGGTGGCTGAGTAGCACAAAGCGGGAAGGAAGGACTGGATCCAGCAGCATGAACATAGTGCCCTGCTTGCAGTGGAGATATTTATCTGATGATTTGATCAGTGAAATATCTGTCTGTTGGAAGGAGAATGAATATGAGACCGCAAAAAAATATTTCTGTATACAGCACATAGTGTACATTGATGTGTACATCCTGATAGTTTGTAAAGAAGAGTTTGGTTCCGCTTTTGAAGGAAAGTGTCTGCTACTCGTATTTGAAGTACAGAGTAACTTACCTTTCACCAAAAAGAATTCTGTTCTTCCCTGAATCTGTTGGAGGCCTGCCACCTACAAAGTGTGTGCTCACGGACATGACTGACAGTATTCTGAAGATTCAATGACTAAGAATGCAATCAGTAAATCTTAGCTGTTTTTATTGTCACTGTGATTTTTTTCATCTACACTCTGGAGAAGATTGCAAAAGGATATTATCCTTTTGAAACAGTGAATAGTTGATGAAGATAAAATAGCAGAATAAGCTTCAATCTAGGGAGACAAAAGAAAAATCTGTCTCGGAACCACATTATCCTTAGAAAGATAGTGATTTTGACTGTGCGATTTATTTCATTCAGTTGAAAATATGGATGGGAGTGAGAAAATTTCAATGTGCTCTTGGTTTGCGGCGGGTGGGGGCGGGAGGCAGTGTTACCTTGATTTCTATCTGGTTGCAGTTACCCTTCATGTTTATTCTGTTTAGCCTTCTAAATGATTTTTGTTTTCTTTATAATCTCAGTATATCAGGTCAGAGGGAAAACTCAATATATAAGCAGATTGATATTGTTTTACATTTGCTTTGAGAGTATTTACCATAGCATCCTAAATAGTGTTATGAAGGTTCTCTTTCAAACCCTGTACCCAAGCGTATGAGTTATCACTGCAATGATTCCTGAATGATATCATGTTGGAGACATTCCAAGACTGAACACAGCTGAGACCATTGGTCAGTGAAGAACTGTGTTCTGCCAGGAGCCTTGTGGCCTCTTACAGGTGTACATTCTATTTATTGGGACAGCCTCTTTCTATAAATGACCTTTTTGGGGCATAGAAAATTGCAACTTCATGGGCTCTTTGATGATTTGCCAGCTTGTTTCCCAGCGAGTCAGATAACTCCTCATGGTGACGTGCATTTCTCTAGGCCCCCCATCTTGGGCTGGTCTTTAGAGAGCAGCCTTGCTCAGCCCGCTCACACCATTCTGAGCCAAGGACATTGCTGTGCTGAATGCCTTACAGTATAGATAAAAATCTTACACCAGTTACATTTTGATAAAACTCTGAGTTTACTCTGAGAATGCATTAACCATTTAGGTTTTACATTACTATTTTAAACAGAAAACAGCAAGGCAAGTGCTTCCTTCCTTCCTCAATATTTGGTCCATAAGTTGCTAAACCTAGCCTTAGGAATCTAAGGATATGCAGACAAAGACCCTCTTCTTACCATTGTTTCTTTGACCTTTTCTAAAATGACAAAATATTTCATTGTCTCCAACCCTAACCTCCTGAACTGTACTTGTCTGATAATAATTATTTGGAATACATGGATTACTCAAATATGTCATGTCAGAAGTTTATTTTGTCATTTCAATTTACTTTACAGAATTTTTTTTTCTGATTAATACCATCATTCTTCCAGGCAACCAAACTCAAAGCTTTATTGCTATAATTGAGTCCTTCTTCCTACATCTACAGTGTTACTAATAACCACTCATTTCTCAATCAGTAATATTTCCCTACTTTATCATTTTATTTCATTTTCTCTGCCACCCTTCTGTTCAGATTTATCACTTTACATCTGAACTATGGCAACAAGCCAATATCTTTTTTTAAAAAAAAATTTTATTTATCTGTCTATTTTTGGCTGTGCTGGGTCTCCAGCTGTGTGGACTTTTCTCTAACTGCAGCAAGCAGGAGCTACTGTCTAGTTGCATGCATGGGATTCTCATTGCAGTGGCTTCTCTTGTTGGAGAGCACAGGCTCTGGGCTGCGTGGGCTTTAGTAGTTGCAACTCCCAGGCTCTACAGCACAGGCTCAATAGTTGTGGTGCATGGGCTTGGCTGCTCCAAAGCCTGTGGCATCTTCGTGGACCAGGGATCGACCTGCGTCTCCTGCACTGACAGATGGATTCTTCACCACTGAGCCACCTGGGGAAGCGCCACGCCTCTGCATCTTCTCCTGCATCACATTCACTAGGATGGCTTCAAACAAACAAGCAAACAAGACAGACAATAGCAAGGGTTTGGGAGGGTGTGGAAGAATTGGAGCCCTCATATAATTGTTGACGGGAATGTAAAATGGCAGAGACTTTGTAAAACACAGTTTGGTAGCTCCTCAAAAGGTTAAATGTAAAATTATCATATAACCTAGCAATTTCACTCCTAGGAATTCTACTCCCAAGAGAATTGAAAACATATGTCCACAGGAAAACTTAGAAACAGTGAACAGACATGTTTAGAGCTGCATTATTCACAGTGGCCTAAAGGTGGAAGCAATCAGTGTCTATCAACAGATAAATAGAAAAAGAGAAGGTGGTATATGTACATAAAGGAATACTCTTCTGCCTTAAGAAGGAAGGAAATTCTGATATGTTACACCATGGGTGAATCTTCAAGACATTATGCGAGGTAGAATAAACCAGTCACAAAAGGACAAATATGATTCTGCTTGTATGAAGTACCTAGAATAGTCAAATTCATAGAGACAAAGAGTAGAATTATGTGCTTAAAAATGATGACTTCTATGGTATGTGAATTACATCTTAATTTTTAATTGAGACATGACAGTCTTAATACATTGACTTTTATGATGCTGTGTTGTTGAAGAAACAGCCTGCCCCAGTCTCAGCTTAGTATTTCTGGCTATGTAATGGAGAAAAGTAAGTGACCTCCCTTCTGACTCTGTAAAATAGGGATAAGAGTAACTACCTTTCCAGATGTTTGTGTTAAATGAATTAACATATCCAGTTACTTCTGGCACGGTATCTGGCATCACTAGGAACCTAGTAAATTTACTAAGACCTCTTGGGACGTGAGCCTTCAGCAGCTTCCAGTACTATTTCAGATACTATTTCCAGATATTCTGGAAAGTGGTCCAATTCCTTTGCCATTTTACCAATACTCTGTATTCTGGCTCAAAATTGCCTCTCCAGATTCTCCTAAGGCTATTTTATAGAAACCCTTCCTTCAGAATGGGCTTTTTTTAGTCCCCCCTAACGTTGCTTTGCGTATTCTTGCAACTGTGTCTTTTCTTGAAAACAATGCTCTCTCCCTGTTCCTCCCTCTGAATTTCATCCTGCCTTAAGACTCAGCAGAAGCCTGTCCTCATGCATTAAACTCTTCCTCTCATTTCAGTATATGGATAGCTCTCATTTTTGTAGCACCCAAGATTTTCACTACATCTTTGATCAGTGAAGCCTTACTTTGGTTATATTTTTTAAGTATTTATCTTATCATGGGATCTTTTGAAAGTATGTGTCGAGTTAAATTAAAGCCCCTGAGCATTGGGTTACATGTTATAACCCTTTACCTTTTCCACAGCATTTAGAACACTGCCTTGATGTGGTGTATTTGGGATAAACATCTGCTGTAGGTGAGTTAAGCTAGTGCTACATCTCAACAAGTACAGGGACTTAAACTAATGATTCTCTATTTTGGCTGCACCTTAGAAACACTTGGGGAATAAGGTTTCATTTTTAGGCCAACAAATCAGAACCTCTGAGTGTTAGGCCTCAGCTTTATACCCAGATAATAATTATAACCAAGGCTGAGGACTGTTGGCTTCAACCAGTGAAATAACAGAAGCCAGTGGGTCTCAAACTTAATTGATAATCAGAGTTAAGATGTGATGGTCACAGACTGACATGGGCAGAGATGCTTTGGGTAGTGCAAACTGCTCTGCAAATACTAGGCAAATATTATGGTGCCGTCGAGACTTTGATGGCCTTGAGAAAGATCCTTAAACCCCGAAATTTTTCAGAGCCAACAGCGCAGTGGGGAAATACCTAACTACAGGCATCTAAAACCTCTAAACTCTGTATCATAGCTTCCATACCAGATGTGCACACCTAGTTCCTTTTAGCTCTTAAAAATATTTAAACTCTTCATCTTTTCCAGGCTGGCAACCATTCAGCAGCAGACCCTCTCAAGATTGTCCACTTGTCTTTGCTCCTGGTTGAGTTGCCTCACATGGAAGCGGGAGATGGGCTCAGCGGCAGCCGGCAGGCCATGATCCAGGAGGTGCAGTGAGGGATAGAGCTGCTGGTAAGGCATGGCGACAGTGATGCTAGTTTGCAAGTATGTTTATTCTCACTTGAATGGTCAACCTCTCATCCAGTCTCCAGCTCTGTACTCTCTCAAATGCCTCTCTTATCTATGCTTACGATGCATGGCTTAGATTTTAAGGTCTGTGAATCCCCTAAAGTTGTGTGCTGACTTTTAAATGTATACATTGTTAGTTTTGTTTTTTTTTTTCTGGAGAAAAGGAAGGTTTTCATCAGATTTTTAATATCTGATATCTTAGTAAAAGAGAAATAAGAACTTCAAATACAGTAAGCACAGAGAAAGTTCCTGTCTTTAACCACTTGTTACAGTATTTCTTTTCTCCATTCTTACCTCACCTCTGGCTACTTTGTCTCAATCTTGTTGGGGACCAGAATAATGCTATTTTATGGTTATTTACTGGTCTGAAAGTGGGCATCTCTTGAGCTTAGGCAGCTAGGCTTCATGACAGTTTGGCTTTGTAGACCTAGCTGAGAACTAAAGTTTAGAATGACAGATATCAGAAGAGTCTATGTGATTTTCACATGACTTTTTTCTGAAAAATGAAAATAGAGGTATGGACAAAGAGAAAGACACCCTTTTCATTATGTTCTTATAGTTGATCTTAATAAAGATCAATAATTTTGTTAATGGGCATCCCAACCTAAAGGTTTTTTCATTTTTTTTTTTTAATCAGATCACTATCTTTTATATAGACATACAGAGGGAGGGAGCTGATTTATTTTTTCCCCAAAACATTCAAGATAAATGTGCTTAGTTGCTGGGTCGTGTCTGACTCTTTGGCACCCCATGGACTGTAGCCTGCCAGACTCCTCTGTCCATGGGGATTCTCCAGTCAAGAATACTAGAGTGGGTTGCCATGCCCTCCTCCAGGAGATCTTTCCATCCCAGGGATCAAACCCAGGGCTCCTGCATTGTGGGCAGATTTTTTTGCCATCTGAGCCCCCAGCGAAGCCCATGAATACTGGAGGGGGTAGCCTATTCATTCTCCAGGGGATCTTCCCAACCTAGGAAACAAACCAGGGTCTCCTGCATTGCAGGCGGTTTCTTTACCAGCTGAACTACCAGGGAAGCCCTTAAGGTGAATAGTAGAAGAAATTCTACTGTATATACCTTTGCTTGTTTAAATTGTAGATGCATTATAGAAGAGGAAGTACAGGTTAGCTAGAGAAAAGGAGGAATGAGATTGTTTTTTTCATCTATAGTTCTTTAGCAGGTAATTCTGCTTTAGTTTCACTGAGTCTTGTTTATGCGTTCAGCATAGTAAATCTAAAAAGCCTATGCAGCTTAATCTCTGCCCTCACTACAGATGCCTGAGGATATAAGTATCCACCCTGCCACCTGATACTTCTTAGAGACTGACCTGGTGCTGAGAAATCCTTTCCAACGTGTCCTCAGTTAAACTCCCATGATTCCTGGATATTGCCATTTTCAAGACATAGGGCAAGTGCATCTGCCTAGATTACCTCTCTGCCCCGGGAATTTTAAGTCACCATGTAAGGGAAAGAGAACTCAGCACAGTGGTAACTCTCAGAATGAAAATTTTCCCCTTGCATGCTAATGTTTTTAGAGTAATCATTGTCACTGAAAATAGACTTCCTCTTTCCCCTCTCATACTGGAAAATCTTAGGTAATTATGAATAAAGCTTTCTTTGCTTTTCCCCTCCTCCCTGAGTGAATGCTTTGCCCCTCACTGTGGGGACTGTGGCTATTCTTTCTGTATTTGTCTTTAACATGAGAACTGAGACATACATTAAGAAAATTTTTATCTCAAGTCATAACATTAGTCAGAAGATTTTCTCTTCTTAGAGATGATGGGTGGATAAATAAGGAAAAGCAAAAGTTTAGGGGAAAGTATAAGATAAATTACTAACAAGAAAAGTGGACAGGGATTTCCCTGGTGGTCCAGTGGCTAAGACTCCATGCTCTCAGTGCAGAGGACCTGGGTTCCATCCCTGGTCAGGGAACCAGATCTCACGTGCTGCAGCTAGACCCAGTGCAGCCAAATAAATAAATAGTTTTTAAAAAAGAAAAGAGGATAGGAGATTAAAATATTAGCTGTTATTATTATTATTTTTTAAATTTCAAGTCACTCCTGAAGGAGTCCTTCCTTCATATCCAAAAAGAATCTAATTTTGCATTCAATTTTTTTTACAGTTTGGTAAGCTCGGCCTAGGACTTATTTTCAATAGTAAATAAGCTGGGGCTTATTTTTAGTAATGTTGATTAGCTGTGTGTTCCATGGGAAAGTTATTTAACCTCTTTAAGCCTTGTTTTATTTGGCAACGACGAAAATAGGTCAGAGTTAAATAATAATAGAATTGTGTAATGTTATATGGATAATATGTTCAGGGCTTGGCACATAGTAAGTTCCCAATTGTATAGTAGCATTTTTTTATTATTATTAATCACTATTACTAATGTTGCTTTTAGTTTTTTAGTAATGAATTCATTCAAAAGGTGTTTATTGACCACCTATCAAATACCAGGTACTCTTTAAGAAGGGACATATTAATGAGCAAAACAGACAATAGTCTTTCCTTGTTTATAGAGTGGGAGCCAGACATAAATACAGATGCATACTATATAGAATATCAGGGAATACTAAGCATAAGCATTTTGTCAGAAAAAGGAAATTGGAGGCACAGTGAGTTAGTAATTGAAGACAGAGTAGTCAGAAAAGACATCAGGATAAAATTGCTTGCTGAATAAAAAACATGAGAAAGGAATATGCTCATACTGTAAAGTTACATGGGGGCAGAGTGTTCCAGTAGAGGGGAAATACCACAAAGCCCCGAGAGCAGTTTTTTTTGGAGTGATTCAAAGAGAATCAGAACATCATGTACAGCTTCTTCATGCATCACCAATAAACATTTGCCCAGGTACCCAAGTGGATGATACAGACAAGAACTTTGGAAGTTCAGAGAATGGCAAGGTACATCTAGACTAAAACAGGTAGAGAGGATTTCATGAAGGAAGGTGGTGGTCTGGATCTCGGAAGCAAGGAAGAATCTGGATAGTTGGTAAAAGAGTACAAACCTTCAGTTACAAGACAAATAAAATCTGAGGATCTAATACATAATGTGACTATAGTTGACAATGCTGTATTGTATAATTACAATTTGCTAAGAAAGTACAACTTAAATGTTCTCACCGAAAAAAAAAAAAAAAACCCAAGAACCTAAACGTCAGGTGATGGCAGTGGTAATTAACTTGATGGGGGAAATTCTTTCACAGTATCTATGTCCAATCATCATATTGTATACTTTATATATTTTAGTTTCATTTGTCATTCATACCTCAATGAAGCTTAGATAAAAACTCCAAAGCAAAAGTTCTAGTTAAAATTACTTTTGTACAGTTCACAGTCATACAGCCTCACATCCCAGGGGACTGAAGTAAAGAAGAAATAGCATGAGGTGGAATAAAATTAGGATGTTGGCTTTGCAGGCAGGAGTGCACCAGGAAAAAGGAAGAGGCAGACAACTTTTCACAGAGTTGGCAAGTAGTGGGCGGGAAGATGGCAAGATCAGTGAGGTCAATTTTTGTAAAACTCTTAAGGGCAGTTTAAAGATTATTACCTGCTCTCATATAAATATTGAGGAACAGCTGAAGCAGATAAGTAACATGGTAAATTCAGGTCTTTATTGATATTATTATAAGTAGTCTAGAAGAGTGAGGGAGATGAAGGAAGTGGTTGCAGTCACTGAGTGAGGTTGAAAACATGGATTATGATAAGAGATAAGACAGAAAAGGGAAGATAGGTTTGATATATTTTAAAGAAAAACAATGTAACTGCTTAATTGCACACAAGAGATTAAGAAGAAATGTTTTCAAGTTTTAAATTGGCCAATGAAGTGTGGCCATTATAGGAAATTAGAGGAAATAGGGTACCCAGAGGTGACATATGGCTTCCCTGAGTCCATGTCCCTAGTTATTGGCAGAACCCAGACCAGCTCCACGTCTCCATATTGACAGCTCCTGCCTGTGCCTTCTGTAGGAAATATTAGTGATTTGTATTTTGCCAGATTGCTTGTGGAGAACAGAGTTAGAATGTTTGGATTTGCCTATTCACACTGTCTTATAGCCACTTTTTCTAATTAATGTGGACATTTTTTTATTTACTCTCACATGAAACAGATCTAAGTTGCTTAGAAAGGGTCAAAGAAGCGTTGGTAAAACTAGAAGAGGTTCATCGTATATGCTTAGATTCTCCCACCTGTGGTGATTATTGTTTCCTGATTTAAAACATCATCTTTCTGTCTTTCCAGTAGTTTGAGATGGAACAGTTATTTCTATCATTGTACCTTTTTTCTGTTTATTTTTCTAAAGAAAAATGCCTTTTCTCATCCTAAATATAAATCACCACCGATATTTTTAAAATGAACACTTCAGACGTCCCTTCCTTCTAGATCAGTCTTATAAACTGAAATTCATTGTTGTTCTGATAGACCTGATTGACTTATCCTTTGAACCATAAGACTTTAAACAAAAAAAAGACCCTAGAGATCGTCCAATGCAGTGCTCTTCAAACTGCACCCTTCAAACTATTATTTTGCTACCCATCTATTTGTTATTAAATATGTTCTCATTTTTAATGAAATGTAACTTTCTAACAAAGAAGCAGGAATGTACTTAAAAGAGAAAATTTTAGTTCTCTATTCACACTAGTGCTGCACATCTTTCTTTATACATTCCTTTTCCTTCTCCATTATACATGCACATTATAATACAAGTCATGACTGAACCTTATGAAAGCGAAATCTTCATTATCTGTGGTGTCTTGTCGTATATTCGTATAATGCCCAGTTTGGTCTCATATAGTCTCTATGTCCCAAGAGAGTGAATTCTGGAAGACATGGGTTTCTGCTGAGAACTTTGGCAGTCCCTGAACTCACAAATAGCACTGTAACACTTTGGACATCAGTGCCTGTCCGTGAATGACACGTACTGTGAGTTTGGAACGAGTCAGCCATGCTAAAATAGACTGCACCCTATGAAAGTTATTTTCACCATTCTTGTATTTCAGTTTCCCTATCAAAAGGTGAAGTATCAGCTGCCTCTATTGATCTCAGGATATTTTAAGCGTAAATGAGTGAGTCTTGGTGAAAACACTTTGTATTCTGAAAGAAAGCTGCGGTGCAACTAAAGACAATGGAAACCTTACCTGTCTTTACAGATGTCAATCTAACCAAACCTCCTCCTCCAAGTGTGAAATTAATTTGTTATCTTGGCTTTTTTAATGTTGAAAAGATGGAGAGAACAAGTAACAGGTTTCTGAGAATCTGTGATCACACAGTTAACGTCGTGTATGTCTATAATGTGTCTCCCAGGTGGCACTAATGGTAAAAAGCCCACCGGCCAGTACTGGAGACATAAGGGATGTGGGTTCGATCCCTGGGTTGGGAAGATCCCCTGGAATAGGAAATGGCAATGGAGAATCCATGGACAGAGGAACCTGGTGGGCTACAGTCCCTAGGGTCACAAAGAGTCAGATACAACTGAAGCAACTTAGCATGCACTCGTAATTTTCAACCAAGAACACATACAGTCCTTTGAATGTTAGTGGTGAAGTTGAGGGGACTTAAAAATGCAAAACAAAAACAACCAACCAACCAACCAACCAAGAAAATACCTTGACCATCTTTTCCGGATCTTGAATCCCTCTCACATGCACATGTACACACACATCTTTCCCTAAATTCTTCTCGTCATCTTGCTTCTTACTTCATTGAGAACAGGGCACTTGCTAAGCAGGAATGTCTACCACTTTCTTTTCCACTCATCCCACAAATCCAGCTTCTCCACATCTCTCTGCTCATTCTTACCACTCTTAATTTCCTTTTTCCATGAATTAATCATTTCCTAATTGTTCCCTCTGATTCTTTTCTTCCACTCCCCCACCCCCACACCCCGCTGGTCAATTTAAAGCACTTTAGTGTGTTCTTTCTTAAATGCAGATATAAGTAGGTATTGTTGTTTAAACTTGGCGATCCCCATGGACTCTAGCCCGCCAGGCTCCTCTGTCCATATTATTTTCCAGGCAAGAGTACTGGAGCGGGCTGCCATTTCCTTCTCCAGGATATCTTCCTGATCCAGGGATCAAACCCACATCTCCTGCACTGGCAGGCAGATTCGTTACCTCTGAGCCACCAGGGAAGCGCGCAAGCATGTATACCCCTTCTTACTACCCTTTGATAGGTGTCTGTTGGCAAACTTTGTTAAAGCACCCGTGCCCCTCCCTACACACCTGCCTTTCAAAGTTATTACAATTAAAATGAAGTTCATTTGCTAAGGGCAGAAAGGGATACGATGTGGGGACTTGTAGGGCCACCTACCTATCCTCTTTTCAGCCAGTGTGGCCCTAAACAGCTCTGTGAACTCTTGCTATCTAAAGAGCTCAGCTTGGAAAACCATTGGCCTAAAAGAAGTAGATCAAACTCTGTGTTTGATATTCCTTATCTGGCTCTTGATCACTCTTCAACCTCCTGTCACCACATTGACTGTCTCTCAGATTATGTGGTATAATTATTCCTAACTACAGGTCTTAAACCTAACAGAATATTCCACACATTCAAGTCTTCATGCCTCTTCCTCTCCTGGTTAACTGTTCTTTTCCCATAAAGCCTCAGCTCAGATTTCTTATCAGCACATCCTCATATTTGGGGCATTTCTTGTCCCTCAAACGTCACACTCACTGTAGTCCTGTTTGCCTGTCTTCCCTGAAATCCTTAGGACAAAGGCTGTCTTATCTTCCGTGCCTAACATTCTGTACAGTGTTTGGTTACATAGTAGGCACTTAATCACACTCTTTAGAAGAAAGAATTCACTTTGTGATCACATCTTCTATTACTTGTTGTTCTCTCGGGCTCCTTCAAATAGATACACCTGCCCTTTAAGTGGGAATGGGGCAGAGGAGGAACTGGGAGGGTAAATTAGAATTTACAGTGTCTAGACTTGGTAATTTTGTATACAGAGTTACATTATTTCAGAACTTGAACCTCAGAGCTACTCAGCTGTAACTGTTGTTGAGTTGCTCAGTCCTGGGGCAACTCAGTCCTGGTCCACCTCTTGCCACTCCATGGACAGTAGCCCACCAGGCTCCTCTGTCCGTGTGCTTTCCCAGGCAAGGATACTAGAGAGGGTTGCTCTTTCCTTCTGCAGGGAATCTTCCTGACCCAGGGATCCAACCTGCATTTCCTGCAGTACAGGTCTTCACCACTGAGTCACCTGGGAAGCCCAATGTAACTATCACTTGCATAAGTAACATTTGATGGTTATGTATTTTTTCTCTAAAGTGTGCTGCTGCTGCTAAGTCGCTTCAGTCGTGTACGACTCTTTGCGACCCCATAGACAGCAGCCCACCAGACTCCCCTGTCCCTGGGATTCTCTAGGCAAGAACCCTGGAGTGGGTTACTATTTCCTTCTCCAATGCATAAAAGTGAAAAGTAAAAGTGAAGTCGCTCAGTTGTGTCCGACTCTTAGTGACCCCATGGACTGCAGCCCACCAGGCTCCTCCGTCCATGGGATTTCCCAGGCAAGAGTGCTGGAGTGGGTTGCCATTGCCTTCTCTCAAAGTGTGTGCTAAGTTACTTCAATCATGTCTGATTCTTTGTAACCCTATGGACTGTAGCTCTCCAGGCTCCTCTGTCCAAGGGATTCTCCAGGCAAAAATTCTGGAGGGGGTTGCCATTCCCTTCTCCAGGGGATTTTCCTGCCCCAGGGATGAAATCCGTGTCTCTTATGTCTTCTGTATTGACAAGTGGATTCTTTACCACTCTCACCACCTGGGAAGTATCCCTAAAGTATCCTACCCTAAGTAAATTGATTACACTTGGGATTTGTTGGCTATTTTGGGAGATATTAGGATATTCTGATCCCAGGAGTATTCATTAACACAAATGCTTCACCATAGGAAGAGAAATTTAAAAGCTGTTATAATGATATATGATGTCTATTGGGTGATAGTTTTAATGAATAAACACACTCAAGACCTTGCTTGGTGAGACATAAATACAGGAAATGTCTTGAAAATTCCAGAAAGTTTAGCTGATGATGGATTTTCTGACCCAGCAGATTTTTATTTTGTTCTGTTTTTCACCATCAGGGGAAAGGAGGCAGGTTGGTCAGTGTACTTTTGAATGTAGGCTTTTGTGGGAGCCGTGTGTTTGGCAGAGATATCCAGGTGCCTTGTGATGATATGAGGACATCGCTGGGATTGTATGCAAGCTTGCAGGGCTAAATCAACATTCTGGATCTCTAGAGAGCATTTCAGGAAAGACCTCTGAGCTCTAGGTTCCCTAACCAAACAGTGACATGTTTATTAGAATTCATAGCTTCAGAGGAGGGTAAATAAACTTTCCACATCAAATGCAGAATTGAATACTTGAAGTGTGTTTTATTTAGAACAACAACAGAAAAATGTATAGCCTTTTGATATATATTTACTAAAAGTATAAAACCAGATGGTCTCAAAAAGATTTTTTTCCCTTACTTAATTTCATACATTTTCAAAAACCATTTTTTAAAGTGGAAATGTAGTTAATTTAAAATGGGTTAGTTCAGGTGTACAGCAAAGTGATTCAGTTATATACACACGAATATATTGTTTTCTGATTCTTTTCCATTATAGGTTATTGCACGATACTGAATATAGTTCCCTGTGCTGTACAGTAGGTCCTTGCTGTTTATCTGTCTTATATATAGTAGTGTATATCTGTTATTTCCAGATTTCTAATTTACCCTCTCACCTCCCCTTTGGTAAGCATAAGTTTCTTTCCTGTGTCTGTTTTGTAAATACATTTGTATCATTTGTTTAGATCTTATATGATACTGGTGTTTCTCTTTCTGACTTGCTGCACTTGGTATGGTAGTCTCTGGGTCCAACCATGTTGCTGCAGATGGCATGATTTCATTCTTCAGTATAGGCGAGTAATATTCCATTGTGTATATGTAACACATCTTCTTTATTCACTCTGCTGTTGATGGACATTTAGGTTGCCTCTGCATCATGGCTGTGGTAGATAGTGCTGCAGTGAAAGTTGGGGTCCATGTATCTTTTCAAGTTAGAGTTTTTTCTGGATGTACCCTGAGGACTGGGGTTGCTGTGCCATACATGTGTGTGTGCTCAGCTGTGTCTGACCCTTTGCAACCCCATGGATTGTAGCCTGCCAGGCTCCTCTTCCCATGGAGTTTTTTAAGGCAAGAATACTGGAGTGGGGTGCCGTTTCCTACTCCAGGGGATCTTTTCAACTCAGGGGTTGAACCCACGTCTCTGGCATCTCCTGCATTGGCAGGTGGATTCTTTACCACTAGCGCCACCTGGAAGCCCTGCTGGACCATATGGGCATTATTTTCAGCTTCTTACGGAGTCTGCATACTGTTCTCCATATGCTGCACCAATTTACGTTCCCACCAGCAATGTAGGAGAGGCCCCCTTTCCCCCACACCCTCTCCAGCATTTATTATGGATATTTGTAGACTTTTAAGTGATGGCCATTCTGACTGGTGTGAGGTGATACCTCACTGAATTGGGCCAGTGATGAACCATGAACTTAAGGGTATATTAGAAGGTAGGCTTGAACATGTAGAAGCAATTGTCTCACTTTTGGAATTGTGGTTACTTTTGCCATTTGAAAAGACCCTGATGTTGGGAAAGATTGAAGGCAGGAGGAGGAGGGAACGACAGAGGATGAGATGATTAGATGGCATCACCGACTCAATGGACATGAGTTTGGGTAAACTCCAGGAGTTGGTGATGGACACAGAGGCCTGGTGTGCTGTGGTTCATGGGGTCGCAGAGTTGGACATGACTGAGCGACTGAACTGAACTGAACTTTCTTTTACTTAGGGCTTCCCAACCCCTTAGAAGGTGGCTCAGATGGTAAAGAATCCACCTACAATGCAGATTTCCCAGGTGGAACTACTGGTAAAGAATCCACCTGCCAAAGTAGGAGACAGAAGAGATGTGGGTTTGCCCCTTGGGTCAGAAAGGGCCTCTGGAAGTGGGCATAGCAATCCATTCCAGTATTCTTACCCAGAGAATCCCTTGGACAGAGGAGCCTGATGAGCCACAGTCCTTGGGGTTGTGAAGAGTTGGACAGGACTGAAGCGATTTAGCACAGGAAGAGAAAAAATGCCTTCCTGTTGGATCTGCAGATAATGTACTTAACATCTTTGACCCATTGGTAGACTGTTTTTCCATTAAACTAGTTTATCACCAATAGCAGATAATACTCTTGATGATAGATAGTATAAACCTGAGACTGTTTGGTTTATATCCTATTAGAATACAAAGGTCACAATGATATGATACGCACAACTGACATTGATATGAAAAACTGTGAATTTGTTTTTAGAGGACATTCAGGGGAAAATGTAAGCTTTAAACTTCCACTGTTATTTCTCTAAGCCTCAGTTCAATAATTATTTCTATTTTGAAAATTTCTTCTAGAGTTTTGTTTTGTGAATGTAGTAAAAGATACATTAATTTAAAAAATCCTGCTGCACCTCTACTTGTTATATGTTTATTCAACCTTTGTCTAATTACCTTCTCATTTAGTTCTCATTTCCTCCCTCCTGCTTATTAAACCGTTTTTCATTTTCCTCCCTTTCTGAGAGCACTGCTTCCTGCTGTTCAGTAGTTCAGAGACCATGTGTCATATATATATACACACACCATGTGTCATTATATATATACACACACACACATATATATATACACATGCATATATATATATACATATATATATATACACACACACACACAGAGACACACTCATGTCATACTTTTCATCAAAATAAGAAAGAAGTTTGACTTTACCATGGTACTTACGCTTTATGTTCAAGGTCTAAGGTTTATGTTCATGAGACAATTATGACTTTGAAAGTGAAAAGAAAGTGATAGTTTCTCAGTTGTGGACAACTCTTTGTGAGCCCATGCACTGTAGCCCACCAGGCTCCTCTGCCCATGGATTTCCCCAAGCAAGAATACTGGAGTGGGTTGCTGTTCCTTTCTCCAGCAGATCTTCCTGACCCAGGGATTGAACCCACGTCTCCTGCATTGCAGGCAGATTCTTTACCGTCTGAGCCAGCAGGGATGCTATTATGACTTAAGACACTCGATAATACTATGATTAAAAATCTTTGTAGTTGAATCCTTCTACCCCAGAAAAGTGAGAATTTAATTCTTCTTTAAATTCAAGTATTTAGCTAAATCATTTAAATACTTTTAAATTAAGAGTTTAACTTAGAAACATTCCATTTGATATATTTTTATTTATTTTGATTAATTTTTATTGGAATACAGTTGCTTTACAATGTCACATTAGCTTCTGTTGTGCAGCAAAGTGGATCAGCTATATGTATGCATATATTGCCTCCTTTTTAGATCTCCTTCCCATTTAGGTCACCACAGAGCACTGAATAAACTTCCCTGTGCTGTGCAGTAGGTTCTCCTTAGTTATCTATTTTTTACATAGCAGTGAATATATGTCAATCTTGATCTGCCAATTCATTCCCTTTTCTCCCTCCTTGGTATCCGTAAGTTTGTTCTTTTCATCTGTGTCTTTGGTTCTGCTTTGCAAATAAGTTCATTTGTACCATTTTCCTAGATTCCACATATAAGCAATATTTTTTTCTCTGACTCCCTTCACTCTATATGACAGTCTCTAGGTCCATCCACATCTCTGCAAATGGTACTATTTCACTCCTTTTTATGGCTGAGTAATATTCCATTGTATGTACCACGGATATATTTTAAAAGTTAGATGAATTGCCTTTAAAAGCAAAATTATCTCTTCCTCAAAAAAGGCACCATTTTCCCTTCGAATATGTAATTGAGAAGAACTGTTTTCCTGTTGAAATGGTTCATATTTACATATCTTATTTGTGATATTGTTTAATATAAAGTATTTCCTAAAAATTGTATGGAAAGTCTAAGACTGTATTTCCATTCATTGATAGTAATCAACACAATATATATTGAGGCAAAAAGTGTGTTTTTTTAAGTGATCAGTTCTGAGTGCATTTGGTGCAGTGCTTATTTTTGTTCCCATTGCAGTGCTCAGTAGCTTTTAGTAAATTTTAAAACCATCAGTTGATAATATTTAAAGCAGGAACTTTTTAAGTGTGTGTGGGGGGTGTTTCTTCTTTGTGAGCTTTTTAAAGAAAAACTTCATTTCACTGAGAGGGTTTCAAGGCTACTTATTATGAATTATGAAAGCAAACTATAAAGCAATGAAAAGTCACCTCCAAGTTGGGACTAGAGTTGAATCTCTCCCAAGACATCTTCGTCCAGAATCTATGGGTTACTATCTCCTGTCCTCCAGATCTGTGTGACCATAGAAATTAACTGTATATTTTAGGAGATAGCAACCACTCCCATCTTCTCTCTTCTTTGACTTCTTGTAAACATAGATATATGTCCAATGAACTGGTTCTCTGACTCATAAATATAATGAATATGTACTTATATAGCTATCTCTTCAAACTTCAGTTTTATAGAAAGCTTGCAAAAACTGTGGATAAGTAGCAAACGTATATTAATCTTACTTAATGGATAGCTGATGCTGAAAATAATATAAAAATCAAATTATTGATATTGTTTTCCTAGCCCTTATCATTGATAAGCCTGAGTCTTCTGAGAGATGAGGTGACTGCTTCAGGGTGGAGTGATGAATTACTGTGGCTCAGATCTGCCTGTTCAATCCTCTGAATACACAGTGGTTCTATTTCCACAGCCACAGACTGCCTCTATTAAAGAAAAATCTGTGATTCAGACTTTATTTTTTAAATCTTTTCCCTTAACTATTATTATTAAACAAATACTGGAAAGATTTTTTTTAACCATTTATTGTTTTCAGTTAATGAATGTTTTTCTTCTCTGAAATTCTGGTTTTCTCAAAAGCAATAGTTTTTTAGTTTCTTCTAAATAACACTTAGTAGTTTTAGTAATATCATAACTTTAGTTAATGGCCACACTAAGCCCTTATTTTGAACCACATTCTCTTTTTATAGCAAAGCTTGGGTTTTATTATCATTTATAATTTATCAAAGAGTACTTTGTCTTTAGATCCCATAGTTTTGTGATAGAGTTACTGTCAAAGAGTAGTGGATACTATGTTAACACCGTAAAGATTTTATTATGAAGACGGGCTGTTTGTTACTGTGGCAGGCAAAATGAAACTAGTAAATACAAACATTTTCTGAAACAAAACAGAATGTGAGTGAGTAAAAGTATCAAATAGTGTTGGATGCCTGGCCAAATATTTTTTAGTGAAACCCTTTCAGAAATGTCACCGGAAACATTGGATTTCATAGTTATCCTTGTAAACTGAAAATGACGTAGTGGAGTTTGAGCTCATGAAGTACTTGGACTTCTCTCTTACGTAGATTAGGGTTCCTAACACTGTGCTTGGCACATGTTAGGTAATACATGTTTGGTGGATCGATAGTGATTACTAAACAAGGAAGAAAGCTGGAAAAATACTAACAACAGCCAGTTAGTTATTTTGAAACATTTTATATAAGTTTATATGATAAAAGTAGTGCCATATGGCTATGTTATACTAAGTGAACTACTTCCATTCTTACGTAGACCATAGAAATTCATATTTGGCCTATATAATTATACCAGAATACATAAAACCAAATTTGTTTAGATTTGGAAAGGAGTGGTAGGTGAGGGTTTTATACTTTGAATTTATTGGAAAATAACATTTCTAGTTTTAAAAGCTCTCCTAAGTAATACTGTGAACAGTTGGGAATTGAATGTGCTTCTGTCCATGAAAGGCCTCTGTATATTTGTCAGGATATTTCATCATACAGAGAGGAGTGCACAGGTACCTGAGCTCTTAACTGCAGTACTGATGCTGCTGAGCAGTAGGGAATACCAAAAAGACTCAGATTAACAAGGTTGAGGAAATATTTTCAGCAAGATTTGAGTAAATTTTCAATATAATAAGGAATATATAATCTCTGTGAAAGCATCCCAGCTCCTTGAGGTAAATTTATCCCCTGTCTGTGTCTCCAAAGCATGTCGTATATGATTTTTTAGGAAACTAACCACTCTGTTTTCTTTGGTGCTTAAAGCAACTCTCTTCCTCAGGGACAAGAATCTTGAGTCCTTGGTGCATACCAGGAACTTAACAGATATATTTGAATGAATAGTCTAGTACTGCCAAAAATTATAGACATTGTATAATATTAGGCAAGCAGTAGATAGAAGAAAAGTGCTGTCAGTTATTCAGAATAACTTTCTAATGGGGTGAACTTTAGTTATGCTTTTTTCTCCCCCTCGCCCCACCCCCCGCCCCCCACCAAGCTCAGAGTCCTATCTTCCCAAATAGCTCAGTTGGTAAAGAATCCACCTGCAATGTGGGAGACCCTGGTTCGATTCCTGGGTCAGGAAGATCCCCTGGAGAAGGGATAGGCTACCCGCTCCAGTATTCTTGGGCTTCCCTTGTGGCTCAGCTGGTAAAGAATCCACCTGCAATGTGGGAGACCTGGTTTCGATCCCTGGGTTGGGAAGATCTGCTGGAGAAGGGAAAGGCTACCAACTCTAGTATTCTGGTCTGGAGAATTCCATGGACAGTCCATGGATTCGCAAAGAGTTGGACACGACTGAGTGACTTTCACTTTCTTTCAGAGTTCTAACCACTTGACTGCCAGGGAATCCCTGTGTGTGTGTGTGTGTGTGTGTGTGTGTGAGAGAGAGAGAGAGAGAGAGAGAGAGAGAGAGAGAAAGAGAGAGAGAGAGAGAGAGATGTCTCTTGGAAAACTGAAAGGTATTGCTTGTGGGAATACTTGAGCTCTGGGTCTAATTGCAGAACAATAATTTGAAAAGTTTGAAGGTTATATATATTCCAAAAGTATAAATTTTTTTTTCAAAAGTTGAAATTTATTTAGACATTATAAGTCCTTTGAATTGATTTTAGCACTGTATATTTCCCTGTAACACCAATCTAGCTAGGCCTTCTAATTTATTGGTCTGAAGTATATGACATTCTATTATTTTTTTTTAATATTCTCTATATCTATAGATATGACACTTAGGTTTGTTTTTTTTAATTGTATGAGTGATTTTTCTATCCACCGTATTATCTTTTCTAAGAATTTACACTTAAATTCATTTATTAAGTATAATATACAGGTTTTTGTTATTAATTCTCTTATTATTGTCAATCTCCCTCCGCTTTTTTTTTTCACTTACGTTTGTTTTGTTTTCCTAAATTATTTGGTTGGAATGCCTAAGTCATTTATTTTATTTTGTGTTGTCAATAAAAGGAGTTTAAGACTCTAGTTATAATAATTTGGTTACAGCCCAGGTATTTTGGGCTTCCCTAGAGACTCAGCTGGTAAAGAATCCACCTGCAATGCAGGAGACCTGGGTTGGGTCCCTAGGTAGGGAAGATCCCCTGGAGAAGGGAAAGGCTACCCACTCCAGTATTCTGGTCTGGAAAATTCCACGGACTGTATAGGCCATAGGTCATAAAGTGTCAGACGTGACTGAGCGACTTTAACTTGCATGTATTTTGAGATGTGCTATATTTATTATCATTTTTTTCAGAAATTTTTAAAAGTTTAAATTTCTTCTTTGAACAAAAAGTTATTTCAAAAAAGACATAAAAATCGCTTCAGTTTATACTTCACTTGACTATTGTCATTATTTGCAATATTTATTCTTCTGTTGTTTTTCATTCTATCGGCAATGAGTACTTAAAAAATTTTCTTTTAATCAAAGTATAGGCAATTTACAATGTTTCAGGTATACAGCAAAGTGGTGCAATTATACATGTATCTATTGTCTCTCATATTCTTTTCCATTTTAGAGTATTATAAGTTACTGAATACAGTTCCCTGTACTATAGAGTAGTCCCTTATTGTTTATCTGTTGTATATATAATAGTGTATATCTGTTCATCCCAAATTGCCTATTTATCCCTCCTTCCCCTCTGGTAACCATAAGTTTTGTATGTCTGTGAGTCTATTTCTGTTTCGTCAGTAAGTTCATTTGTATCATTTTTTAAGATTCTGCAAGATATCATGTATCTGTCTGACTTATTTCACTTAATATGATAATCCATCTGTGTTGCTGCAAAGGCATTATTTCATTATGTTTTATGACCGAGCAATACTCCATATTGTGTGTGTGTGTGCATACACACCACATCTCTGTCCATTCATCTGTTGATGGATACGTAGGTTGCTTCCACATCTTGGCTGTTGTAAACAGTGCTGCAGTGAACATTGGTGTGTATGTATCTTTTTGAATTAGAGATTCCTCCAGGTATATGCCCAGGAGTGGGATTGCTAGATCATATGGTAACTATTTTTAGCTTTTTAAGGAAGCTCCATACTGTTCTCCATTGTGACTGCAGAAGTTTACATTCCCACCAACAATGTAGGAGGGTTCCCTTTTCTCCACACCCTCTCCTAGCATTTATTATTTGCAGTCTTTTTACTGATGGCCTTTCTGACCTCAGTGTAGTTTTGATTTGCATTTCTCTTTTCATTTCAAACCCAAAGAAAGGCAATGCCAAAGACTGCTCAAACTACCACACAATTGCACTCATCTCACATGCTAGCAAAGTAATGCTCAAAATTCTCCAAGCCAGGCTTCAACAGAATGTGAACCGTGAAGTTCCAGATGTTCAAGCTGGATTTAGAAAAGGCAGAGGAATCAGATCAAATTGCCAACATCCGCTGGATCATCAAAAAAGCAAGAGAGTTCCAGAAAAACATCTACTTCTGCTTTATTGACTATGCCAAAGCCTTTGACTGTGTGGATCACAACAAACTGTGGAAAATTCTTCAAGAGATGGGAACACCAGACCACCTGACCTGCCTTCTGAGAAATCTTTATGCAGGTCAGGAAGCAACAGTTAGAACTGGACATGGAACAACAGACTGGTTCCAAATTGGGAAAGGAGTACATCAAGGCTGTATATTGTCACCCTGCTTATTTAACTTACATGCAGAGTACATCATGCAAAATGCTGGACTGGATGAAGCACAAGCTGGAACCAAGATTGCCAGGAGAAATATCAACAACCTCAGATATGCAGATGACACTACCCTTATGGCAGAAAGCAAAGAAGTAAAGAGCCTCTTGATGAATGTGAAAGAGAAGAGTGAAAAAGTTGGCTTAAAACTCAACATTCAGAAAAACTGAGATCATGGCATCTGGTCCCATGACTTCATGGCAAATAGATGGGGAAACAGTAGAAACAGTGAAAGACCATTTTTTTGGGCTCCAAAATCACTGCAGATGGTGACTGCAGCCATCAGATTAAAAGACGCTTGCTCCTTGGAAGGAAAGTTATGACCAACCTAGACAGCATATTCAAAAGCAGAGACATTACTTTGCCAACAAAGGTCTGTCTCGTTAAGGCTATAGTTTTCCCAGTAGTCGGGTATGGATGTGAGAGTTGGACTATAAAGAAAGCTGAGCACCGAAGAAGTGATGCTTTTGAACTGTGGTGCTGGAGAAGACTCTTGAAAGTCCCTTAGACAGCAAGGAGATCCAACCAGTCCATCCTAAAGGAGATCAATACTAAATATTCATTGGAAGGATTGATGCTGAAAGTGAAGCTCCAAAACTTTGGCCACCTGATGCAAAGAGCTGACTCATTTGAAAAGACCCTGATGCTGGGAAAGATTGAAGGCAGGAGGAGGAGGGGATGATGGAGGATGAGATGGTTGGATGGCATCACCGACTCAATGGATATGAGTTTGAATAAACTCCGGAAGTTGATGATGGACAGGGAGGCCTGGTGTGCTGCAGTCCATGGGGTTGTAAAGAGTCGGACACGACCGAGTGACTGAACTGAATTAGTGATGCTGAGCATCCCTGTGTCTGGGTGAGCCTGCCACAGGAATGTGTAGCTAGGAAGAAATTCCACAGCACTGTTCAGTTTCTGTCTGTTTTCAGTTGCCTCTCAGCTACGGTATAGTGATGGAGGACTTGCATTGCAAAATCTCCTTTTCTCCTGTTAGCCCTGACTGCCCCAATCCATGCCTCAGTGAAAGGGTTTTGGGGCAGTCGGCTAGCACTCTTCTGTATTTCTACATTCCACAGCTGCCTGAAAGAGGGACTGAGATTAGACCCTTAGATATGTCCTTTAATGTGGATTTATCTGCATTTTATCCAGAAATTCCTCAAAACTTCTGTTTCTCAGATGTCGCTATTCTGTAGTACTTTAGTGCTCATGTAGGATATTTCCCCTTTTCTTTTTTGTTTTTAATTATTTCAGTCATTTAATGGGAAAAGGGCTTGGATGTCTGGTGTTATGTAACCATTTCTCTCTCCAAGTTCTCCAGCCTAATTTTGAACATGATGAAAATTAGTTCCTTAAATGAATTTAATATTGGATGCTGCTTTCAAGGAAATTCAGAATAGAAAGCAATCTTTCAAGAAGAGAGAATAAATTATCAGCTGGTCTCACAAGGATAAAAATAAGCCAAGTTTTTTGGAGTAATTTTTTCTTTTTTTTTTTAACATTTCCAATTCAAGTTGAATTCTTTAGATGAAAGCAAAGAGCTAAAATTTTTAACTGACAAGAATCCTAAGCATTCACTGATAAGAATCTATAAGCTCATTGGAAATTTTCCATAAATTTTGCTAGGACGTTAAGACTGAGTTGCTTTCTTAAGATCCTCAATGGGATCTCAAAATTTGGGAACTAGTAAATATCTAAGAAAATTAAGTCAAAAATGTACCATCTTATGAGTTTCTAGTTTTGCTACATAAAAGGAGAGTGAAGATATGTAACTGGAGTGCAGAAAACTAGATTTGCTGCCATTTGGAGTGTATCTAGAATTAATACTAGATTTTAACACAGTCCTGATTGCATGGTTCTTGAGTATGCCAGAGAGGAAGAAGCAGAGAGTTTTAAAAGACAAGCGGAGAGCACAGTCAGCTTGTTCTGGCCGTGACATCAGGCTCAGTGTCTATATTAAGGCAGCATAAGAGGCAACTGAAATGATTGGTCATGATGGCAATTCTGCAGGTCTGTGGTTTCTGAGGGGAGCCCAGCTCTTTTTTTCTGCTGTGGAAGGCACTATAAATACCTTCATTTTGTTGTTAGGTGTTAGCAGGATGAGAAAGCTCCCACTTTCTATCAGAATATTTTCATGTCCATTTTTGGTTTGGTGGGAATGGGTAGAACAATTTTCAGCAAAATTTGAACAAATCGTTGGATCTGTGAACAATCCAAACTGGCCAGCATTGAGCCGGACTCCCCAACATCTTTCTCTGAATTACATTTTGAGTTCTCTGAGGAATCAAGTTCCCAAATTGGGAAACCAGTTTTCTCATTCATTTTTAACATCTAATTATTTTTTTTTGCCATGAAGTGTAAGGGACATGGAGACTTGATTACTCTTATGTGCAGGAAGTTAAAGTTTATTAGGCATCTTTATTTAACCATTTATCCTTCTATATTTCTTGCATCTTTTCCAATCATAGAAAAGATGCTGAGCAAGCTCAATTTTGTTTAGTAGCTTGTAGGATGAAGACGAGTAAAATAGTGTGTAAAGGCTGAGTAGTGGTGAGTAGATGGTGTTTCCAATTAATCTCAATGTTTGGAATTAATTTAGCATTAATTCTATTCTTTGGTATCTTCCTGTTTTTTTGACATAGTGACCTGCCATAACAAAGAGGAAACAGCAGGAAACTTGGTGCCAATTAAAACCAGCCTCCTTCCACCAGAGAAGTGAACTGTCAGCAAATGTAATCTCAAATTCAAATAGTGATAAGTGTTTCAGATGAAACCGAATAAAAGGGCAAAGCTATTAAATTTCAACATCTACTGGGGAACAATTAAAATGCATGCCAGTTTAATTAAGTTTGGTATTTAATACGTTACAACTTGCACAACAGAAATCCAAATAGATGCCTAATGCATGGTGTGTATGTTTGGGTGGAGGCCACTTTCAGCAGAACTGAATGCACTGGGATGAATGTCTGGATAATATTGTTTATACATTCACCTTTGGCATTCATTCCAGCTCTGAGAATGGCAGTGTTTGAAGGCTGAATTTGTTCTAGGCTAAGTCAAGCATAATAACAGATTTTTGGATCAAAATAAGTCTTCAGCCTTATTTGTGAGGAAAGTTGAAATATCTGTCCTTACCCTAACAGAGATTCTCTAGATGATCCCGGATACAGAACTCATTGCCTTTAGATCTTTATATTAAGTATTCTGCTGGACTGACTTTCAGGTTTAGAGATCTAACTCCTTGGATACAGGTTCATACCTGACATAATGCACTTCCAACTTTCTTGTAACACATGATTTTGCTTTTCTACAGTGAAGATATTTTATTAATAAAAGATGTCTAAGAAAATTGAGAAATCTTAAACTTGTAGCTATGCAATTACTATTTTAAACAGATATAGAAAACTAAAGTTTATTTCTTATCATCTGGGAATACTAACATGCTAATATTTTCCCCATGTGGTTGGCATAAGATATTTAGTTATAGCTATTTTACGGACATTTCAGGTTTGTTTATTATTTATAGTGGAGCTAGTGGTAAAGAATCCGCCTGCCAATTCAGGAGACTTAAGAGACGCAGGTTCAATGCCTGGGTTGGGATGATCCTGTGGAGAAGGAAATGGCAACCTACTCCAGTATTCTTGCCTGCAGTATCCCATGGACAGAGGAGCCTGGTGGGCTACAGTCCACAGGGTCACAAAGAGTCAGACACAGCTAGGCAACTGAGCATACACATATACATACCATCTAGAATAATTGTATCTCTTCTATTTTTCTTTCAGTGAATAGTCACTTTTGAGTGCCTTTTGCATATATTGCTAGGCTTTCAGGTTGGGAGGGAAGGTAGATAAGACCTGGAATTTGCCCCTCAGGAGTCCAAAGCTGAGTCAAAGATGGACAAACCTTGTTAGTGATAACCAGGGCAGTCACTAAGGGAATTTAGAAATCCCTGTGTGAGGTCCTTGCCTTTTAATCCTGTGGGCTAAAAACTAAACAAATCATTTATATTATAGTCAAAGTAGTTTTTTTGAGGATTTATTTTGTGTGTATGGGAGCTAAATATGTATGGCAAGAGATTTTAAACTTATTTTCCTCAATCGTTAATTCACTAACCAGGTGTTATTTTTTCCAGATAGTATCTTATCTATACCTGCCTGTACCTTTTCTCTTTACCAAGTACTTTGTGTTCTAGTTTTTAATGCACTTCTTCACTAAAATAAATATCTATGTTAAAATGCTGAATCTTAAATCTTAAGATTTTCATAGCCCAGTAGGAGAGAAAATATGTATACCCAATCATTCATTCAAGAAATATCGAGTATTTTCTGCCAGGTATTGGATTAAGTATTGTGATTATGACTATGAAACCAGTAGACAGCTTCTTCTCTGCGAGAAGCTTAAACCTGGTAGAGGATGCAGACAGGGAAATTGGCAGATACAGTATAGTGTGTTAAGCGCTATGTTGAAGAAAAATACAGTGATGCATCTGAGAATACAATGGTGCTCTTATCCCATTCCAGTGACCGTGTAACATGCCCTTGGAAAGTCAGTTTCCTAGAGGAAGTACTGTCTACATCAAGATCTGAATAGAATAAATGAGAGTTAATTTGTCCAGAATGGGAAGGGTGAAGAAGAAAGAGATGGGGAAGATTTGTACAGTGAAACGAACAAGACCACATGTGCAAAGACACAAGAAACAGGGAGAATCTTCTGAGTTAAAGAAACTGTAAATTATAAACACATCAGTAGGAGACTGGGGCAATGAAGGTCAGAGAAAGGTTTGGAGAGGTCACTGGTAGATCCTGATAGCTTTAGGGTCATATTAAGGGGATTAAGGACTATCAAGGCTAAGAGAATCTACTGTGATGATGGGAGTAAGTAGACAAGCAAGAGTGTTTGGCACTGGGCTTTGGTATAGAGAACAGGTACAAGATGAGGAAGACCAGAGGCAAGAAGACCATTTAATGGTCTATTGTAGTAATCCAGGAATGAGATGGTGACAGTAAGACCATGATAGCAAGAATGAGGATGTGGATGTTTTATGGATTCCAGATACAATGAGAAGGTAGAGCCAATAATACTTGCTTTTGATGGGATGTTTGTAAGAGAAAAGAAAGAATTAAACATCCAAAATTTCTTCTTGAGTAACTTTTGTTCAGTCACTCAGTTGTGTCCAACTGTTTGCAACCCATGGACTGCAGCACGCCAGCCTTCCCTGTACTTCACCATCTCCCAGACCTTGCTCACATGTCCATTGAGTTGGGGACGCCATCCAGCCATCTCATCCTCTGTTATCCCCTTCTCCTCCTGTCTTCAATCTTTCCCAGCATCAGGGTCTTTTCTAATGAGTTGGCTCTTTGCATCAGCTGGCCAAAGTATTAGAGCTTCACCTTCAGCATCAGTCCTTCCAATGAATATTCAGGACTGATTTCCTTTACGGTGGACTGGTTGAATCTCCTTGCAGTCCAAGGGACTCTCAAGAGTCTTCTCCAACACCGCAGTTCAAAAGCATCAATTCTTTGGCACTCAGCCTTCTTTATGGTCCAATTCTCACATCCATACATGACTACTGGAAAAATCATTGCTTTGACTAGATGGACCTTGGTTGGCAAAGTAATGTCTCTGTTCTTTAATATGCTGTCTAGGTTTGTTATAGCTTTTCTTCCAAGCAGCAAGCATCTTTTAATTTCATGGCTGCAGTCACCATCTGCAGTGATTTTGGAGCCAAGAAAATTAAGTCTGTCACAATTTCCATTGTTTCCCCATCTATTTGCCATGAAGGGATAGGACTGGATGCCATGATCTTTGGTTTTTGAATGTTGAGTTTTAAGCCAACTTTTTCACTCTCCTCTTTCACCTCCATCAAGAGGCTCTTTAGTTCCTCTTTGCTTTCTGCCGTAAGGGTAGTGTCATCTGCATATCTGAGATTATTGATATTTCTCCCAGCAATCTTGATTCCAGCTTGTGCTTCATCCAGCCTGGCATTTTGCATGATGTACTCTGCATGTGAGTTTAAAAAGCAGGGTGACAATATACAGCCTTGAGGTCCTCCTTTCCTAATTTTGAACCAGCCCATTTTTCCAAGTCTGGTTCTAACTGTTACTTCTTCACCTGCATACAGGTTTCTCAGGAGGCAGGTAAGGTGGTCTGGTATTCCCATCTCTTTAAGAATTTTCCACAGCTTTTTGCGATCTACACAGTCAAAGGCTTTAGCATAGTCAATGAAACAGAAGTAGATGTTTTTCTGGAATTCTTTTGCTTTTTCTGTGATCCGATGGATGTTGGCAATTTGATGTCTGGTTCCTCTGCCTTTTCTAAATCCAGTCTGAGCATATGAAAGTTCTCGGTTCATGTACTATTGAAGCCTAGCTTGGAGAACTTTGAGCATTACTTTGCTAGCCTGTGAAATGAGTGCAATTGTGTGGTACTTTGAACATTCTTTGGGATTGCCCTAAAGAATGCCCATTTAAGTAATTGGGCAGATAGATGATATTACCAGTGATAGGAATACACAAGAGAGGATAAGTTTGGAGCAAAAGACAATAGATTCAGTTTGGGGTATGTAGATAATGAGGAGACAGTTGTAAATTCAAATTGTCAACTCTGCTGAGGACTAGAAGTAGAGATCTGAGGTTGGTCTGCAACTTGAGAGCTTGGGTATTAAATAGGTCACCCAGGAAATGGTTATGTTTCTGTCATTCTGGCCATCTCTTGCGTTACCTTGCTCTCTTTTCTTTCTCATTAAGATCTCTAAACTCTAAAGATTTCTCAGCCCCCATTTTAGACCATCGTCTTTAACAGTGCTGTCTCTGAAGGTAATCTCATGGAGTTCTGTGGCTTGAAATACCATTGATAGGCTGACACAGATCAAAGTCAACTCCAGCTTAGACTGCCTTACTTAGTTCTTAACTTTTATACCCAACTCCCTGCCTAGTATACCCATCTGAATGATAATATGCATTTCAAACTTACCTTGTACAAGACCTAACTCATAATTTCCCATTACTCTTGTTACTGGCATTCACCTCTCTCTGTAAATGGCACCATTATCAATCTTGTGACTCAGGATAAAACTCTACGCATATCCCAGTTTCTTCTTCCCTTTCATGCCCCACCACATCCAATCTATTACCAAGTAGTTTTGTTTCTGCCTCCAAAATGCATCCAAATTCATTCATTTCTCTGTATTTTCCCTGCTGTCATCCTAGTCCAGGATATTATATGCTTTCTTTTGGATTACTGCAGTCTCCCATCTTGATGTATCTGCTCTTAATGCGTTCAGTTCATCCTTCACAAACTACCCAGGGCAATCTTTTCAAAGTCCAAATTAGAGTATGCAACTGTTCTACATAAAATGCTCAGATGGCTTCCCATTGGATTTAAATAGTAATCTAGGTGCACAGTGATAGACTATTTTGGGGGGTTCCAAAATCACTGAGGATGGTGACTGCAGCCATGAAATTAAAGATGCTTGTTCCTTGGAAGAAAAGTTATAACTAACCTAGACAGCATATTAAGAAGCTTTACTTTGCCGACAAAGGTCCATATAGTCAAAGCTATGGTTTTTCCAGTGGTCATGTATAGACATGAGAGTTGGACCATGAAAAAAGCTGAAAGTGAAAGTGAAGCTGCTTAGTCATGTCCGACTCTTTGCGACCCCATGGACTGTAGCCTACCAGGCTCTTCCATTCATGGGATTCTCCAGGCAAGAGTACTGGAGTGGGTTGCCATTTCCTTCTCCAGGGGATCTTCCCGACCCAGGGATCGAACCCAGGTCTCCCGCATTGCAGGCAGACGCTTTAACCTCTGAGCCACCAGGGAAGAAGGCTGAGTGCCAAAGAATTGATGCTTTCAAATTGTGGTGCTAGAGAAGACTCTTGAGAGTTCCTTGGACTGCATGGAGATCAAACCAGTCAATCCTGAAGGAAATCAACACTGAATATTCATTGGCAGGACTGATGCTGAAGCTGAAGCTCCAGTACTTTGACCACCTGATGCAAAGAGATGACTCATTGGAAAAGACTCTGATGCTGGGAAAGATCGAAGGCAAAACGAGAAGGGTATGGTAGAGGATGAGATGGTTAGATAGCATCACGAATTCAATGCATATGAGTTTGAGCAAACTCAGGGATATAGGGAGGGCCCGGGAAGCCTGGCATGCTGTATTCCATGGGTTTGCAAAGAGTTGGACATGACTTAATAACTGAGAAACAACAACATCTAGGTGCCTCACCCCTGCCTGGCCTATATATATCTCTGAAAAGTGAAAGTGAAGTTGCTCTGTCATGTCCAACTCTTTGTGACCCCATGGACTATACAGTCCGTGGAATTCTCCAGGCCAGAATACTGGAGTGGATAGCCTTTCCCTTCTCCAGCAGATCTTCCTAACCTAGGGATTGAACCTAGGTCTCCTGCATTGCAGATGGATTCTTTACCAGCTGAGCCACCAGGGATGCCCAAGAATACTGGAGTGGGTAGCCTATCCCTTCTCCAGCAGATCTTCCCAATCCAGGAATCAAATCAGGGTCTCCTGTCTTGCAGGCAGACTCTTTACCAACTGAGCTACTGGGGAAGCCCAACTTTATCTTGAAACCTCTCTCTCTTGTGCTTACTGAGAACCACCCAAACCAGTTTCTCTGTTCCTCAGATAAGCCAAGCTCATTTATGCTTCACCGCTTTTGTACTTTCTGTTCCTTCCGACTGGAACATTCTTCCCCCAACTTTTCCTACCACTGGCTTTTTCCTTCAGCTCAGATAGATGTCAGCAACTAAAGAGCCTTTTCCATAACTTCTCTATTGAATAATTCTGTTTTAATCCCTCTCTATCCCATCATTCAGATATATTTCCTTCAAAACACTTAAGAGTCTGCAGTTGTTTTGTTTACTTGCTTGTCTAAATAAACTTCACTAATGAAATCTAGATTATCTTGTTTGTCCTTACAGCCATAGAATTCAGAGCAATACCTTGATTATACGTCCCTGTTAAATAGAATGAGTAAATAGATGAATGAACGTTGAAGAAGTTGTAGACTGGAACCCCAAGAACGCTGGCATTTAATGAATAAACAGAGGAGGAGGAGCTTGGTAGGACAGTGAGAAGGAGCAATGAGATATAGACAACAGCTGAGTCAAGGTGTTACTGAAGTGAGAGTATCCCAGTACAAGTCTAAAGGAAAGAGTTCAGAAAAGGGCAACCCTTCTGTTTGGACAGGAACAGGAAAGGCTGTATGGAGGAAGTAAATTTTTATTGCCCCTTGGCAGATAGGTAGGGAAATCTTGTAGGAAGGAAGGGATGGAGGCAGAGAAGCAGAATATACATGCCTTGGTAGGGAACAGAAAGTCATCCCATTAATCTTTCATATACCTTAGCTAGCAGTAACCCTTCTAGTGTTACTGTTGACACTAGACTAGTAAACGAAGGGTCCATCAGAGTTACACAGTAAGTGGAAGAATGAAGATTGGAATGCAGAGCTACCTGACTGCAAGTCCACTTTTCTTTGTTCTGACTTTTCATTGAGATTCTCTATAAATATCTCATATCTACCCTGTAAATAACAGTATGCCAGTGATGGAATGAGGTGTGAATGAGCAGGTGGCAGTCAACACAGATACCCTTAACTTTGATTATTCCCATTATAGTATCAAGAAAACTTGAGGCTGAGGAAACAAATAACTATTCTCATTGTAGCATTTTCATTGTCCCCCAAATAGAAAATTTTAAATATTTGAACCATGCAGTTTTTATCTTGTCAGATGGTTGACAAGTCCTGTTTACGCATAATGGTGAGCACCTCTTCTTTATCCCTTTATTGTTCTACTTTGCAAAATGATCTGTACTGATCATTTGAAGCCCATTTGAGATTGAGAGGGACAGCAGATTTTCCAAAGATCATATTTAATCACCAAACACTATTAAATGACTAAGCTTATAACAGGGCTTCCCTTGTGGCTCAGACGGTAAAGCGTCTGCCTACACTGTGGGAGACCCGGGTTCGAGCCCTGGGTCAGGAAGATCCTCTGGAGAAGGAAATGGCACCCCACTCCAGTATTCTTGCCTGGAAAATCCCATGGACGGAGGAGCCCAGTAGGCTACAGTCCATGAGATCACAAAGAGTCAGACACGACTGAGTGACTTCACTACACTATAACATTTTCAAGTGTTGAATTATTTTTCTTGTGTATTCAAAACCAGCTGATTATAAAGATTGGCAACTTGGAATAGAATTTTGTAGTGAATTGTTTATATGTGCCTGTATCTGTAGGTGCACACACACACACACACACACACACACACACACACACCCTTGTATTTTGGTATTTATTTTTTCAGTTTTGAGATATAATTGACACATAACATTGTATAAATTTAAGGTCCACAATAGTGGACCTAAAATTGGATTTGATATATGTAGTTATTGAAAAATGATCACCATGAATAGTTCAGTTAATATCCATCACCTCACATAGATATTTTTGTCTTGTGATGAGAACTCATAAAGTCTACCTCTTAGAAACTTTCAGATCTACAATACAGTATTGTTAACTCTATACCTGTAAGTTTGTACCTTTTGCTCACCCTCACGCATTTTGCCATTATCACCTCTGGTAACTATCAGTCTATCCTCTGTTAAGTATGAGTTTGTTTGAGATCATGTGGTATTTGTCTTTCTCTGCCAAACTTATGTCACTTAGAATAATACCCTCAGGGTCCATCCATATTGTTGCAAATAGCAGGATTTCCTTTTTTTGTATGACCAAATAATATTCAACTTTATATATAATAATTTCACATTTCTTTATCCATTTATCCATTAACATATACTTGGGTTATTTCCATGCCTTGACTATTGTAAATAATGTTGCTGTGAACATGGACATGCAGATATTTCTTCAACATAGTGCTTTTATTTACTTTGGATGTAAACCCAGAAGCAGAATTTCTGGATCATATGGTAGTTCTATTTTTAAGTTTTTGAGGATCCACCATAGTTTTCTGTAGCTGCTGCACCAGTTTACAATCCTACAAACAGTGTACAAGTGTTCCATTTTCTCCACTTTCTCACCAGAATTTGTTATCTCTTGTTGTGTTGATGATAGCTGTTCTAAAAGCCATGAAGTCACATATCTCACTGTGGTTTTAATTTGCATTTCTCTAATATTGAGCACCTTTGATAGACCTGTTGGCCATACCTATATCTTCTTAGTATAAATGTCTGTTCAGGTCCTTTGCTCAAATAATTGAATTATTTGAGGTTTTTGCTAGTGTATGAATTTTTTATATACATTGGATATTAACTTGTTTTCAGTTACTTGATTTGCAGTTTTTTTCCACAGTGCATAGTTGTCTTTACATTTTGTTGATTGTTTCTTTTGCTTTGCAGAAACATTTTAGTTTGATGTAGGCCCATTTGTTCATCTTATATTTTGTTGCTTGTGCTTTAGGTATCCTATCCAGAAAATTTTTGTGACCCTATGGACTGTTGCCTGCCACGCTCCTATGTCCATGGAATTCTCCAGGCAAGAATACTGGGGTGGGTTACCGTTCCCTTCTCCAGAAGATCTTCCTGATCCAGGGATTGAACCAGGGTCTCCTTCACTGCAGGCAGACTCCTTTCTATCTGAGCCATCAAGGAAACCCAGAAAATCTTTAGCAAGATCTATGTCAAGGAGCTTTTTTCCCTATGTTTTCTTCTAGGAGTTTTATTATTTCAGCTCTTCAGTCTTTAATAAATTTTGAGTTAATTTCTGTGAATGGTAGAAGTTAAGAATCATTCTTTTGCCTGTGAATATTCAGTTTCCCCAGGCTTCTCTAATGGCTCTGTGGTAAAAAAATCTGCCAGTACAGCAGATGTGGGTTCAATCCCTGGATTGGAAAGATCCCCTGGAGAAGGAAATGGCAACCCATTCCAGGATTCTTGCTTTTGATGCTATTATTGTAAATGGAATAAGTTTCTTATTTCTTTTTCAGCTAATTCATTGCAAATGTATAAAAGCACTACTGCTTTTTGTAGTGTTTCATATCCCACAACTTTGCAGAAGTTGTTGATTAGGGTTGGTGTTTTAGTAGAGTCTTTAAGATTTTCTACATATAAAATCATGTTATCTGAAAACAGAGAAATTTTGCTTTTTCCTTTCTGGTTCTGATGCCTTTTATTTCTTTTTCTTGCCGGATTCCTCTGGCTAGGGCTTCCACTACCATGTTGAATACAGGTGGTGAGAGTAGGTACCCTTTTCTTGTTCCTGATCACAGAGGAAACTTTTTCAAAGTTTTACTATTCAGTATCATAAATGATCTTTATTATGTTGAGGTACATTCACTCTACTTAGTTTGTTGAAAGTCTTTTTTTTTTAATCGCGGATCTTGAATTTTGTCCTGCTATTTCTGCATCTGTTGAGATGATGTGATTTTTATCTTTCATCTTATTAATGAGATGTGCCACTTTTCTTGATTGGGGTATGTTGAACTATCCTTTCATTTCAGGGATGAATCCCACTTGATCATGGTGTGTGATTCCTTTAATGTGTTGCTGAATTCGATTTACTAGTATTTTGCTGAGAGGTTTTGCACCTGTATGCATTAGGGATATTGGGCTGCAGTTTTCTTGTAGTATCCTTCTTTTAATAATTTGTTGAGTTCAATTCGCTAGTATTTTGTTTGGAGTGTTTGCATCTATATTCATTAGGGATATTGGCCTGCAGTTTTCTTGTGGTGTCCTTATCTGGCTTTAGTATTAGGGTAATGCCAGCCTCATCTGGGAGTGTTCCCTTCTATTCCCAGGAAGAGTTTGAGGAGGATTGGCATTAACTTTTCTTTAAATGTTTATTAAAATACACCAGTGAAGCCATCTTGTCCTGAGTCATTCTTTCTTGGGAGGTTTTTTGATTATTGATTCAATCTCCCTACTCATTATTGTTTAGATTTTCTATTCCTTTATGATTTAATCTTGGTAGTTTATATGTTTCTAGGAGTTTATCCATTAATTTTAGGGTGTCCAAGTTTGTTGGCCTATAGTTTTTCAAAGTAGTCTCTTATGATCCTTTGTGTATCTACGGTATCAGTTGTAATATCTCTTTTTAAAATCTGAGTCCTATCTATTTTTCTTGTCCAGCTAAAAGTTTGTCAAATTTGTTTATCTTTTCAAAGAGCCAGCTCTTAGTTTGTAAATCTTTTCTGTTGTTTTTCCAATTTTATTTCTTCTCTAATCTTTATTAGTTCCTTCCTTCTGCTTTGAGTTTAGTTTACAAGCCTGTATTTTAAGCTAGAGTCAAATTATTCATTTGTGCACACTAAATGAAAGTTAAGATACCCTAGATTTTGGAAATTGAAATTGTGAAGGCTGTCTATATTTTCTAGTGCTGTTCTATAGATACATAAAAAGTTGAATTCATGTTATTAACCTCAATTTTATTAAACTTTTTGTTATTTAAAAAAATGCATTCATTCTCCACCACACCCTTCTCCCACCAAAAGCCTCCATGGAAGTTTATTTTGCAAATGTATCTGCTTTTTTGTTTTCTTTTTAACTACATCAAGTCTGAGTTTAATTCTTGACTCAACTCATCAACCCTTCTGAGATGGAACTATACAGCTGCAGTATGAAACAGCCTACAGTGGCTATTTTTAGGACTAGAACTCAACACTTTTGCTGAAATGTGACAGTACACTTACTTGATTATCATGATTATAACGGTAGACTTTAGGGAGACTGTAGTGGGCTTCCCATGTGGCTCAGCTATTAAAGAATCTGCCTACAATATGGGAGACCTGGGCTCCATCCTCGGGTTGGGAAGATCCCATGGAGAAGGAAAAGGCTACCCACTCCAGTACTCTGGCCTGGAGAATTCCATGGTGGAGTCCATGGGGTCACAAAGAGTCAAACACGACTGTGCAGCTTTCACTTTCAGCTCTTCAAGTCTACTCAGAAGCAGTAAAGTCAGAAGAAGCATACTAAAATTTTTAAGCCAATTTTAATCAAGTTGAGTGATTGTGCATCAAAGCTTATAGTAATCATCACAAATAACCTTACTCAAAATGACACCCTAATTGCTATCACATCTATGCCCTTCTCATTTTAAGGTTTTATGTTATCTTTGTTTGACCAAATAGATTTCTTATTTAAGATCTCTGTTTCAAGTCTCCTTTCTATAAATTACCTGAAGCATTTCCCTTCACTCGATGCTTTTATTTCATTGCAACTGAAGATATCCTAAAAATTCTTAAGAGCTTCTACAAAAATCAGCTCCAGTATAATGTATGTTCTGTGGTTCTGTGTTTGTATGAGCCTGGTAGCATTTATCTTCTTTTTTAATTAGCATTTATCTTCTTTTTAAATTGTATTTATTTAGTTTTGTCTGTGCCATGTGGCTTTCAGGATCTTAGTTCCCTGACCAGGCGATCAAACCCTGGCCCCTGGCAGTGAAAGTGTGAAGTCCCAAGCACTGTACCACCAGGGAATTCCTTCATTGATTTTCTTAAAACTCTGTGATGCACCTCTAAGTTAGGTATAAGTTTCCTGAGAGCACTATGACAGTCATCGTTGTGATTCTCATGGTATCTAGCATCGTACTCAGCTCACATGCTTAATAAATGGTAAACTGAACTACAGATTTGAAAGTGTATGTCAGAAAATATACCATGAAAGTTTATCATGTATAATAATATAGATATAATGCTTGCTTTTACAGAAAATGCCACATGAGACTTTTTAATAAAAATCAAATATTCTTCAAGTAAGTAGCATTTAAACTGAAAAGAATGGGTTATTTCAGTTTCTTTCTGTAGTAACACCTTATGATCACTTAGCAGATCATGAAATATATGTTCAAGAAAATTAATGAAAAGAGCTTTTTAAACCTTGTGAGTCTTGACTTATATTTATTACCCAGAAGCTGAATTATTATTCTGCATATTATAATTTCAATTATTTAAAGCTTAAATTAGCTTGGAGGTATTTAAAATCTTTGATTGGTAACTCTGTGGCAGTCTTCCAAAGTTGGAAATGTCAGAGTGGGTTCTGAGGAAAGATTTAGAGTTTTGAAAGTATTATGAATGAAAAAGCAGAAAGGAATACAGCATTTCCCCAGTATTGCTTCAATAATGCCATTTTAAGCATCATCTCAAAGCATTAATGATAGTTAAGATGAGATCAGTCAGTTTTCTTTTTTTTTCTTGGCTGCAATGATTTCACCATCTCTTCAAGCTGCCTCTTGCCACAAAGAGAACATTTAAACGTGGGAATTTGCCTTGAATTGTAAGAAACTGAAAGGGGACCAGAATGCCAACTCAGTTCTGGGATTATACCCCATAACCTCTTTCAGCAGTTGTAGAATTTTTATGCAGTACCATAAATGGGTGGCCTGAGGAACATTTTAACTGTAAGTCAGTACCTTTGAATAGAAAAGTTTGACAATTTAGAGTTCTGTTTTCTCCATGTGTGACTAAAGAAATTTTCCCATTAGGAGACATACCATAGTTTCCTTCTACCTGTTGTTTTCCCCTCAAATAAAATTAATTTTGCTTCAGAGTATTTTATGATCTGTCCATAGGGTCACAAAAGAGTTGGACACAACTCAGCAACTAAAACAAAAAACAAAATTTTATGATCTTATTGCTCACCATGGGTTTAGAAGACTGTGTAAAACATTTCCACACTTTGAATACTGGAGTTAGTGGGCTTGGAGTTTGGTTAGAATTTCTTGGGGAGATGAAAGAGGACAAGTAGAGTAGAAATAAATATTTTTAAAGCCAAAGACTAATAATGCAAATGAGTGTTTGTTTCCAATATGTTTATTTCTCTATAATTCTTTGCAACAGGTAAGGGAAAGGAAAGTTGAAAGGAAATACTGTTTTGAATTTTAATAAAGTTTTTTCGTGGAAATGTTGGTACTTCTGCTTCCTACATTTCTGTAACCTTTATAAATTAATCTGGGATGTTCTTTTTCTTCATCTTAATTCAGTGACGGTACCATTTTATAAGATGACAGTTAAAGTCTGAGTGTGTATACCCACTGAGAGATGGAAAGAAAGGGGTGCAAGGGAAAGCTACAACTTTTAGAGAGCTGGTGATATTTTAAATGTACATTATTTCAGATTTATGTTGCATATAAGTGCATGCTATGTCCATCTCTTTGCAACCCTATGGATAGTAGCCTGCCAAGCTCCTCAGTCCACAGGATTCTCCATGAAAGAATACTGGAGAAGGTTGCCATGTGGATTCTTTACCACTAGTGCCAAAGGAAGCCATATGTTGCATATACCATATTCAAATATAACTGAAGTGTAAATATGACAATTTGATAAAAGACAGAAAAATGTATGACATTGTCTATTGTATTTTTTTCTCTAGAAAATTCTGTTTTCTATGAAAATGCCATGAACTTGTGTTATTCACTGATTTATTAATTTGAAATGATTTTCAAACAAAAGCTGATTCATTTTTAGTGAGTTTAGTTATAGTCATGATAACAGATGTAGCTATGTTTGTTGTGCAAATCACTAGCCAAATCAACCTCTAACGCATCCTTTGGTGTGACCTGTGAATCTGTCAGTTCAGTTCAGCTCAGTTCAGTTCAGTCACTCAGTAGTGTCCAGCTCTTTGCGACTCCATGAACCGCAGCACACCAGGCCTCCCTGTCCATCACCAACTCCTGGAGTCCACCCAGACCCATGTCCATTGAGTCGGTGATGCCATCCAGCCATCGCATCCTCTGTCGTCCCCTTCTCCTCCTGCCCTCAGTCCTTCCCAGCTATCCCCCAAATAATGCTGTCGTTGTATGGAAATTACTTTGTAGGTAATTAAGTCTTATTATGAATATTCAGATGATATTAATATTCAGATGATATTTTTAACACAGACATAGTCAAAGTATATTTTTAGTTTTTCTCAGTATTTAGATTTAGTGAGTTTATAATCCTTTTTTTTCCTTTTTCTTATCCTTTCCACATATGCTCTGAAGATTTACATTAGCGCAATGCTACATTAAAAGAACAGTCACCCAGATTACACCCTGAGAGCCGCCTTTCTCTTAATTTTAATGGCATAATTTAAATGGTCTATTTAGCTCACACACAGAAAATTAGCGATTTCTGAGTACTAGAGCAAAGTAAGATAGTTTCACGAGTTAAATTGCTGCTGGGAATCTGAATTTCCTGTTTGTCTTCATTTATTTTTAAAATTATGCTTCAGGGTTGTTTTATATTCAATATTATTGCTAAAGACTGTACTCTAATATATGGTAGGTTTAAAAGCATTTAGAGAGAAAAAGAGTTTTGTGGTTATGTTATCAAAAGTTTAATTGTTCACTTCAAGGTTGAAGAAATTTCTGATAGGAGAATTTTTTTTCCCTAAATATACAAGTATATTGGCACTTTCGATGTTTAGAAAATATTCATAAAAAGCTAGATTTTCTATTCCTGTTCTATTCAACATTATCCTTAATTGGATTCCTTATATTACTGTAGTTCCTCAGCCATAATCTGATTTTATTTCTATTATTTATACTTAGTGCATAAAAAGTTACTTTGTGTGAGTTCTTGTGCTTCCATTACATTTTTATGTGATCTGGTCTTGGACAATTAGGAGTGGCTTTCTTGATGTGGCAGGTGGTAACACAGACATCACAAAGACTATAAGATTTCATCTTAAAACCAAGTATTCATTTGTCTCTTTAAATATCTATATATAATGTAAATCAGTTTTTACATTAATTAAATGACTCTACTCTTAAAATTACCAAGAAAGATTTGGTACCGTTAATTGAAGAATTTTGAATCACTGTTTCAAAACATTTTGGTTTGAGATTTTGTAGCCATTTCTAAATATTTTCATCAGGGCAGAAGAGATTTTGAGCTAAAGGCAAAAGCCTTTTCTAAGGAAGAGTTTAAGTATTAGAACGGTAATGTAACTGGAAATTAGGGAGAATAGTTTTTACATGTTTAATTTGAAGTTAAAGCAAGGCACATGTGATGTCTTTGGCTCTCAAAGATGAACTCAGAGCTCTTTACACCTAAGTTATGGATATGAATTTATATTTTCCTAGACCACAAGTTCAAGATCCATGTACATATTTAAAACTGCATAAAGTCATCATGTACATCTGAATTAGGATTTTTTAGTGTGTGCTATTTCGTGGGATGTTGGTTTTGCAGGGTATTCTGTAAACTATGATTCTGCACTGAAGCTGTGTCTAGGAAATGCCACGTATGCATGGACTTTTTTGGGATCCCACCATCATATTAAAGGCTTTGAGGACTTTCATTAAAGGAAGATTTAAATTTATTCATAACCCAGTTTTCCTTATTATCTCTCAGCCTCGTCCTTCCTTTTAAAAAACGTGTATTAATAACCAATAGAACTAGTACTTTATAGATCACATGATGTGACCTTGTTCCTATAGTGTGGCTGTCTATTTGTGTTCTTGCAACTTACATACAGACTAATCTCCAGTGTATTTAGCAATGCACTTAAAAAGAGACTTGCTAGAGATGTCAAGAATGTATCATTTGGGGATGGACACCATTGCCCAGAATCTGCTCCTTAATTTGAAAATCCAGAAACCCAATTTTATCTTTCTCTCAGAGTTGATTGGATTGAAAGTGATTTGTTTTAATCAAATGCACATGAAGTTGGTGTTTAAATAAACATATATTTCTCAATTCATAATCAGAAATTCACACTTCTAAATATGATATACGTATGTGCCTTGTCCAGAGTACTTGCATTCAGGGTGCCCGGTGTTTCTTGGATCTGGAGAACCTAAGGAATATTTTCTTATCTAGATCTCAGTGAAGAAAGCACTCTTCCTCACCTGTAGGAAAATTTGCTCACCTAGTGACTGTACTCATACTGGCCAATCCAGAGTTTCTCTTCCCAGGACAGTATATGGAGTGCTTATATAACCATAAGGAGCACCAAACCTGCTTCTCTGCCGGGAACTGACCACCTCCATCTAGCCACATTTTGGCTCAGAGGTTGACAGGTCTATGTTTCATATCTATATCTGCCCTGTATCAGCTATGCCAAGCTTCTTTACTCTTTTAGCTTCTATTTACTTATTATTAAATGAAGTGAAAAGTATACTTTCCAGGCTGAGAGTAGTCTTTGTGATGACTTATTTCACTGAGACCCCAGTAGTTGTTGCTGCTAAGTCGCTTCAGTCGTGTCCGACTCTGTGCGACCCCCTAGACGGCAGCCCACCAGGCTCCTCTGTCCCTGGGATTCTCCAGGCAAGAACTCTGGAGTGGGTTGCCATTTCCTCTCCAGTCCATGAAAGTGAAAAGTGAAAGTGAAGTCGCTCAGTCGTGTCCGACTCTGAGCGACCCCATGGACTGCAGCCTACCAGGCTCCTCTGTCCATGGGATTTTCCAGGCAAGAATACTGGAGTGGGGTGCCATTGCCTTCTCCACAGTAGTTGTTAATCGTAGCCAATTTTAAAGAATCATATCATTTTAGCACTCAGAAAGATCTTAGACATAATCCTGTTCATTTCCCTCTGATTATGATTGAGGTTTTTTGTTTTTGTTTTCAATTGTGACGTGTAGATGTTATGACTTGCTCAAAAATCTATATCCGGGACTAGATCTGAAGAGCTGGTCTTGTATATATATGTCTTATCCCACCAATTTTGTAATTAAAAATTTTTAATGATAGATATTTAATGCTTCTTCTGGATCCCTTAAGATTGTATATCCAGAGTAAGAGCCTTTCTGAGGGAAAAAAATGTATAGCCATTTTATTTCTATTTTGATACTAGTTAAAATAAACACTATCATTTGGGGCAATATGAAGTATTTATCAGATCTTATGACAGAACGCAGAAGATCAAAAAAGATGAGAGTAACCTTCATAACTTATGGGAACATGTTTCTGATGAACACATGGTTATATACTCTTGTCAAGTAAAATCAAATAGTTGACGTTTCCCATTTTCTTAATGCTTTGTCCACTAGAAAATCTCTTTTACTTCCTTTCTTCTGGAAGGACAAAATTTATTTTATATTATGAAATAGTATTAGTTTGAATATGAATATATCATTCTATTTTTTCATTTTTATGCCTCTGAATGATTAACCCTGTCAGAAATTATATAGAGTTCTTTTATTTTACCAGAAACTGTTTTGTTAGATTTATGTGACAGTTTTATTGGAAACATACTCCAGGATATAAAAATAAAAGCATTTTCCCCTATAGTTTACCTGCAAACATACCATGATATTGTCCCGCTATCCCCCACCCCACTGTCCCTATGGTGTCTTCTTTGCTAGACTCTATACTTTTGACAGCATCCTATCTTGGTCTTTGAAAGTCAGCCCTATTCATCTTAAAACTCCCAAGTCAAGCCTAATTCAGTACTCTTCCTCTCCCAGCAGAGTCTTTATCTGTGGCTCCAACACGTGGAGAGTCTGACTCTGGAATATCTCTGCCCCCACCTCCTCTATTTTAAACACCAGCAGGAGGAAGTTAGGCAAGGCTAAGGAAGGACGGAGAAAACTTAGGGTCCCTTATTCGCCTGCAGGACAGGCTGCAGGACTTTGAATGGTGCTCTTTTGGTGGTGGACATTGACTAACTACTGGGTGTCCTCTGTGGGGCGGGCGTTCAAGCACTGGCTCTCTGGGCACCCATGGCTCTTGAGAGGGGCCCACAGGGGCTCTTCCTACGCGGCTCCCCGACCAGGAAGCCTGTCCTCTGTCCCTTCTGTCACTACATCCAGTTCAGCTTTGCCTACAGCAAGTCCACGCTACACCCTCTCTGTGCCAGGGTGCTTGTCCACGGGACAGATCTTCAGATAGTGTGTCAGTGAGGTCAAGCCCAAAGAACGACGGTTTTTGTAATACATTTTTTTTTTAATTGAAAATGTCAGACATTGGATAGAGAGTATTCCAATAAGTGTATCCCAGTGTCCTAGTGAAAATAAGCCACTCACAATTAGCTGTTCTAATGATGAAAATGGACTGAAGCTGAAAAATCTAACTTTTATCATTTATGAGAAACGATGCTTGTGACACATGGCATTTGTAATTATGTTTGATCATCTTTTCCCCCAACACATATTAATTTGGTGAGAGTGAGAGACCAGGAATAAGTCCAAATTCAAGAAACAATCCCAGGATTAACACATATGTGGATAATTGAAAACTGACAAAAGAGCATGCCCATCTCACCGGCTGGGAAACCAGTTGACTCGAGTTGTAAACTGTAAGCAGATTTGTTTCTAAACTGTCAGGTGTCTGCACATTTTACATGCAGACTTCTGTCTCCAGGCCTCTTCTCCAATCTTCATTGACATTTCTCCTCTCTCCGCCCTCAAATCGTCTGTTATTCAATTGTTGTCTATACTGTTATTTTTAAGATAAGAAACACATTTTAAAACTTGCAATATTGAAATTATATAGTTTCTACTGAGGATTATGAAAACCGGGACAAGTCCTCTCTATAAGCATGGGTAACACACCACAGGAGCAAAGCAAAGTGCTTGTTGTGTGCGTAGCTACTTGTATCATTAATACACTTCTGGAAATGTAGGCATTTTCTCTGAGATTCTGACACATTTGTGTGTTTGCTGGGTTTTTTCCCCCAAAATTATGGGAAGTATATCTTAAGATATTTCTTAATATTAAAATTGAAAGTTCTTATTAGATGAGACATTGAAAAGTCAGTTTTGAAGTAAAAATATTCATTCACTTTATAGTCTCCATATTTAATGCATATATAAGGCATTATGTTCCAAGCTTAACATGTGATTTGGAGACACAGTCTGCTGTTGAAAGTAGGTTTTGCATAGATTGACTGTTTTTCTTAAAAATTTTAGCTTCAATATTAAATTAATGAAAAATAACTTTTAATTTCTTAAGTTATGCCCTATAAAATCACTCTGCTTACTTCCAGAATGGGACTTAGCAATACTAATATTATATAGTAAGAAAATAAGTCAACCTGAGTGGAGAGAATTTGATAGATGCAGAAGATAAGGATGGAAATCTGTCAGGATTTTAGAGCACTACCCATGGGGACCTTCAGTAGACCAAACCGAGGCCCATTGTCCTGCATGCATCTTGAAATAAATATGTCGACTCAAGTTATCTCCCATTTTGGTGGGAAGAATCTAAAATAGTTTTGGAGAATAGTGGCATCTTCACAGGAAGGGTAGTGAAATATATCATCTTTACTCAATGTTTTCCATGTTAGGAACTAATTAATTCCTAACACCTGAATTACAATAGGGGCTGAGCCTGTCAAGGAGGCAATAGAGACACACAGTAATCTCCTAAGGCTGATGCTGAGACACGGGTACTTGAATAGCTACAGTGCTTGAAAGTAACTAGTCTTAAGAATTTACTCCCTGCAATGTGCCTGTGTCAGTAAATAGGACTCATATGACGACGGCAGAGTATTTTACATACTTTCAATATTAGAACGTGAAGTCAAACATTTTTTATAGAAAAAAAGTATTGCCTTATCATATGGTAGCTATACATATCTATAAATTGACTTTTTTTGTCTCCTTGGAAAAAGCTGACATGAGATTTAAATGACTTTTTTTTCCCTTCTTTTCTTTTAGAGCAGTTAAAGCCACACCAACAAAATCAATAAACCAAAAAGTAAAAGCAAAAACAGAAAGCCCTCTTCACAAATTTTGAGCATCATCTACAGCTTTATGTGGTAAGAGATGCAGCTACCATTCTTGAATGATTCAGAGAGAGTCAAATGGTGCTGAGCTAAATTACAAGCCTAAATGCATACTGGTGAAATGAGATGCTGATCCATTTGCACACTAATGTGCTATTTTTAAGTCATGCATCATAGCATCTTCAAAGAGGCCTGTCATAATTATGATGGATTAGACTGCAGAGTCAGTCCTAGATGCAGTAATTGTTTCACAGATGCTGCCAATGTGACTTGAATTCATAATAAATTATTGTCAGAGAGGTGGGAGAAGGAGCAAAATCAAATACTAGAGGAAAGCCGCTGTTTTTGGTCTTAGGAAACCAAAAATGTTAGCTACTAGTCAAAAGGCTAGTATTTTCAACTGAGATAAACGGGCTTCATTAATGTGTACCTCTAACACTGACGATGAAGGTTGACATACTTGGAATTTTTACTTAAAGTTCTCAGTATCTTTCTCTTCCTCTCCCTTATAGCTTACAAAAAATTATCCTGGAGCATTAGCTGAAATCATGAAGTGGCCATAACATATTCTTGTACGTTTCTATTATCTGGTTATAACTTGATCTTAAGAATTTCCAAAATATTGGCTGTATTTATAACAGACAAAACTGTTCTTTTTGGTTCTTTAGAAGACCATACTTCATGGTGAACATTAGACTGTTACAATGGAGAAACATAAATAATATGACTGCTACTGCTGCTACTGCTACTACTGCTACTGCTATTGCTAAGTCCCTTCAGTTGTGTCCGACTCTGTGCGACCCCATAGACGGCAGCCCACCAGGCTCCCCCATCTCTGGGATTCTCTAGGCAAGAACACTGGAGTGGGTTGACATTTCCTTCTCCAATGCATGAAAGTGAAAAGTCAAAGTGAAGTCGCTCAGTCGTGTCTGACTCTTAGCAACCCCATGGACCACAGCCTACCAGGCTCCTCTGTCCATGGGATTTTCCAGGCAAGAGTACTGGAGTGGGGTGCCATTGCCTTCTCTAAATAATATGACTAGTAAAATCTAAATTATGACATTTTAAGCTATGATTTAATTAACACCCATTATGTAGGTAATTTCTGAAACTGCTTCTTTAGGCTTTGAATAAATTGCCAAAGCTGGTAGTGTGTGTACACAGTTTAAGCAATGAGTTACTTATTACATTTGTGCATGCTCAGTCATGTCTGACTCTTTGCGACCCCATGGACTGTAGCCCGCCAGGCTCCTCTGTCCATGGAATTCTCCAGGCAAGAATACTGGAATGGGTTGCCATGTCCTCCTCCAGGGGATCTTCCCGACCTAGGGAGCAACCCATGTTTCTTGCATCTCCTGCATTGTAAGCTGGATTCTTTACCACTGAGCCACCTGGGAAATTCATTATTACATTTTGATTAGCAAAGATAACTGTTAGAGCAGTTAAAGTAGATGAATATATGCCATGTCCTTTCCTAAGTTAAAGATTCAATAGCCAGAAGAGGTTCCATGTTATTTATTGAATATTGCTTTTTTTTTTAAGGCACTGAGTTTTTTTTTTACATAGTCCCTTCTGTATCTGATAACTACTGATGTATATTCTACTTAGAACACTAGTTCTTCTGCCTCAGTGATTTTGGTAGATCTGTTTGGTAAACATTCGTTGTCATCCTTTTAAAACTAACTTTGACTTAGTGGCACATGTATTTCTCTCTTATGGCAAGAGGGAATGGAGTTAAATTCATGAGAGAAATTGGGATTGATGGCATGCAGACCTTGACAGGTCAAAGTGTTTTCCCCTCTCCTGTACTCCTGTGGCAATTGAATACTCATATTGTGTTACCAAAACCACAGTCCAGGGCCGTACAGAACCTATGTCTCCATGGTGCTGCCAGTTTAGCCCCTGTGGGAGCAATTATTTTGATGCCTAACTTGAGCAAACTGCTCAATTTTTACATCTGTAAAATGACAGAGTGGAACTAGATTTTTTCTTATGCTCGGAAATGTTTTATACATTGTCATGACGGTCATCATCACATTTATCACTCATTTTGAATAATTAAAATTTTCTTAGCCTTGCAAAAGTTTAACATACTGTTCAGTAAGTCTATAGGCAAGAGTGCTTTGTCCATTGCTCTTCTGGAAATAAGGAAGACTACTGCAAATGAGGAAGACTACTTCTTTGGAAGGACTGATGCTAAAGCTGCAACTCCAATACTTTGGCCACCTGCTGCGAAGAGTTGACTCACTGGAAAAGACTCTGATGCTGGGAGGGATTGGGGACAGGAGGAGAAGGGGACGACAGAGGATGAGATGGCTGGATGGCATCACGGACTCGACGGACGTGAGTTTGAGTGAACTCCGGGAGTTGGTGATGGACAGGGAGGCCTGGCGTGCTGCGATTCACGGGGTCGCAAAGAGTCAGACACGACTGAGCGACTGAACTGAACTGCAAATACAATGGCACGTATTTGTTCTCAGGGAACTTTCATTCTATTTCCAAAACAAAGAAAGAAACAAACATGATTTGTTAATCTTTCAGTAGCTTTCGCAGCAGTGTGCCTAGAACCACCTCTTAACACTTTGCAAGGGCAGATTGTGAAATTTTCAGGAATTTTGTGAGCTGGCGGTTGATAGCTTGAAATTAGCCGTCATCTGTCAGAACATCTCTTGAGGAATATGTTAAAAGCTCACTATTCATTTTAAAATTGTGACTAAATGCTATAACATTAAGTGTTGACACCATGAAAAAAAATAACTGGGTAAGCTTAGCCAGTCTTCCTTTCTAGGTCTGCCAAAGGCTCTTCTGCCCATGTCCCTGCCGACAAACTTCCTAACAGTTTTAAGAAAAAATTAGTGCTTTAGTTTTGATTGGCCAATGTCCCTGTAGATGAGTCATTGTTGTTATTGTAGAAATTGAATCTTATTCTAAAACGAAAATTTTCTCTTCTGATTTTTATAGGTATACTTTTATTTGGCATTAACTATTTGACAATTGTATTTGGTATAAATTGTCATATACAAACATCCAAGAGCTGGTATTACTTTAAAAACATTTTAATATTGCTTCACAATGGATTAGTACTATACATCATATTAATTATATGCTCTCTAACATAGGATAAATGAAGGATATTCCATTTCAATCTCAATTATAAGGATTCAAAAATGTTTCGGCTATCAGTCATGTAGAAGAACAGATATGAATGAATAAAAACTCTATTTCTGTTTTTAGTCTCTGTGAGGCAAAAGGAATGCCACACAAAAATATCTCTCTAATACAAATTTACATTCATTTAAAAAAAAAATCCACTTAGTTTAATTGTGAAAAAAATTTCCCTTTCCCCTTGAATTGTAAAAATATTAACTCTATTTTCACAGCTTAGCAGATAAAAATTATCTTGGAAGTTTTTTTGTCTTACATACAAATTATTGACTTCTGTAAGCTTGAAAAAATTTTTTATATTTATATACACTGTAAAAATTACAGCAGGAAAGTTTTTATACAGGAGAGCTTTTATAAGCAGGAAAGTATTATACAATGATCAAAATGAACAGGTCTCATTTCTTTCTTCTCTCGTTACAAGATAAATAATATTCCAAAGTCAGTATAAAAGCACTCGGTGATTTTTAAGAGTGCTGTTGCAAGTAGGCTCCTGGATTGTGTAATATTCTGGGGTATATATGCAAAAAGTGTGGTCTAGGACAAAGTGAAGTCAAAGAAAATATTTCTTTTCTCCCTCTAAAATGGTACTTTTTTGGTTTAAATTGTCTGAATTAGATTCATAGACCAGTAACAAATAATTCTCAAATAAAAGTTATCCCTATCCAAAAATGAAAAGATAATATATAATTTTTCTGTCCTCCCTGAAAGAGTTAACCATGTAACTTTCTACATCTGATGGTTGTACTCAGTAAAGGAATTGCTGTCATAGACCGAATAGAATTCTAATACTAGGATTAAATTAGTGTTTAAAACTGGCTATTGTGTTTAAAACTCCATATTGAAATAAATTTCAAGTCACCTTCATTTCTTCTTAGAAGCTATTATTATGCTCATAAAAGATTTGCAAACTCCATCCATTGTAATTCTGTTCTTGACACTTTAAAGAATGTCCAAATTATGTGGTATGGATTGTAATAATGTATTACTTTATATATAAATATCTTTTTTTTTTTGGTCACAGCAAAAGACTTGTGGGATTTTTATTTCCCAACCAGGGATTGAATCCATGTCCTCTGCATTACAGAGAAGTCCCCACTTAATATATAAATATTTTTTATCTAAAAAGTAAGTAGGACAATATGTATTCAGAGACTGCAAATTTCATATAATATATAACAATATAATGTACGTGTAAATATATATGTAAATACATTTTGTTTGGTGTATGTGTTAATCGATTTTACAGTTGCCAGAAAAACACATTTTTTCCTAAAGTATTTGGAAAAATAATTGACCTAATTCTATAAAGAATTATCTAGCTTATATCTGTGCTTCTTAATTTCTTTTAACTGAAGTATAGTTATTTTACAGTGTTTTGTTAGTATCAAGTGTACAGCAAAGTGATTCAGTCATATGCATACACATGCTGGCCCACACACATATATTATTTTTTGGATACTTTTCCATTATAGGTTATTATAGGCTAATGAGTAGAGTTCCTTGTACTATACTTTAGGTCCTTATCATTTACCTATTTTATATATAGTAGTACACATATCCAAATCTCCTAATTTATCTCCCCCACTGTATCCTTCCACTGCTACCCCCTACTATTGCCTTTGGTAACCATAAGTTTATTTTCTATGTCTGTGAGCCTATTTCTTTTTTTGTGAACAAGTTGATTTGTATCAGTTTTTAGATTCCACATGTAAGTAATATTAATATGATATTTGTCTCTGTCTGACTTACTTAGCATGATAATCTCTAGGCCCATCCATGTTGCTGCAGATGGTATTCTTTCATTCTTTTTAATGGCTGAGTACTATCCCATTATATATTCAATACATACACCTCTTCTTTTATTTATTTTTGGCCCTGCTGGGTCTTCATTGCTACACGTGGGCTTTTCTCAAGTTGCAGTGAGTAGGGGCCACTCTTCACAGATTTCTCATTGTGGTAGCGTCTCCTCTTGTGGAGCACCAGCTCTAAGATAGGCTCAATAGTTGTGTCTCCCAGGCTCTAGAGCACAAGCTGAATGGTTTTGGCTCACAGGCTTCGTTGCTCTGTGGCCTGTGGGATCTTCCTGGAGCAGGGATCAAGCCCATGTCTCCTGCACTGGCAGACAGATTCCTTACCACTGAGCCACCAGGGAAGCTCGTCCCATATCTTCCTTATCCATTTATCTGTTGATGGACATTTAGGTCACTCCCACATCTTGCCTATTGTAAATAGTGCTGCTGTGAAAACTGGTATGCATATATATATACAGTTTTAAATTAGAGTTTTCTCTAATATATGCCCAGGAGTGGGCTTGCTGGATCATATGGTAGCTCTATTTTTAGCTTTTTAAGGAAACTCCACAGCAGCTGTGCCAGTTTATAGTCCCACCAACAGTGTATGAGGGTTCCCTTTTCTCCATACCCTCTCTAGCATTTGTTATTAGTAGACTTTCTGATGATGGCCCTTCTGACTGGTGTGAGGTGATAATTCATTGTAGTTTTAATTCTTATTTCTCTAATAATTAAGAATATTGGGAATCTTTTCATGTATCTGTTGGCCATCTGTATGTCTTCTTTGGAGAAATATCTATTTAGGTCTTCTGCCCATCTTTTGATTGGATTGTTTGGGTTTTGTTTTTTTTTTAATATAAAGGTGTATGAGCTGTGTGTACATTTTTAAAATTAAGCCCTTATTGGTAGCATTATCTGCAAATTTTTTCCCCATCATTCTCAGGCTGTGGACTGAGGAAGTCTTTAGGCAGCCTTTCTGCTGATGGGTGGGGCTGCGTTCCCATCCAGTTTGTTATTTGGCCTGAGGCACCCCGCCACTGGAGCCCAAGGCTATTGAATGGGGCGAGGTCTTGGTGCCAAAACATCAGCCTCCTGGAAAGCTCACACAGATGAATGTTCCCCAGTATATTCACCACCATTCCCCAGGAGGTCCTGCAAGACCAGCAGGTAGGTCTGGCCCAGGCTTCTGTCGAATTGCTGCTTTGGCCCTGGGTTCTGGTGCGCATGAGATTTTGTGTGTGCTCTTTAAGAGCCTCTGTTTCCCCCAATCCTGGGGAGCTCCTACAGTCAAGCCCTACTGACCTTCAAAATCAAATGCTCTGGAGGGCTCCTCTTCCTGGTGCTGGATGGAACTCTCACTTCTGTGGGAGAACCTCTGTGATATGATTATTCTCCAGTTTGTGGGTTGTTCACTTGAGGGGTATGGGATTTGATTATATTGGGAGTTCACCACTAGGCTGGTTGTGGTTCCGTCTGTATGTCTTTAACTGTAGGAAGTGTTTTCTGGTAGGTTTGTCTTTTTCAAGGATGGTTGCTCTGTAGATTGTTGTGATTTTGGTGTGCTCATTAAGCTCCTTCTAATTTGCCATCTTGGCTGCTCTCATATGCTTCTTAATTTTTGAAAAATGGTAATGCCCTCATTTTGGAGAAACCTCCAAAGACTACAAATCAATATTAATGATTCTGAAAGCTAAAGGTTATTTTTTATTAAAGATTATATCAATGATTACAAGTATCAGTTTAGCTCAGAGCTACCCAATAGAAATGAAACCTAAGCCACATTTGAAATTGAAAATTTTCTAGTACTCACAGTAAAACAAGTAAAAAGAAACAAATGAAATTCAGTGATCTGTTTTTACTTATTATATCCAATATAGCATTGTTTCAGCATGAAATAAGAATTGACTTATTTTATATTTTTTTGGCCCACACGAAGTTCTTTGAAATACAATGTGTATTTATACTTACAGAACTACTCAACTTGGACTAAACAGGTTTCAAAGGCCCAATGGCCGTTTGTGACTAGTGACTATGCACACCTAGGCCATCTCTTAATATTTGAAAGGAAGTAGGTCCAGCAGAAATCAAGATATCACTTTGTTCTGTTGTTTTACTTTGTCCATTGTGAATTATGACCTTTTAAGTTTTATTTATTTATATGCATGCCTAAATGTTATAAAATGACACATTTAAAGGCAATCTCCCTCTCAGTGCTGTTTTCCAGCCTCTCCGTTCCTTTTCCTGGAAGCAAAGTATTTAAACCAGAGCTCATTTTATTTTTATCCTTGTAAATGTACAGGTTGTGGCATTCTTATACATACTGTCCTGCAGCTTTCTTTATTTCATTCAATTACTTGGAAATACTTTATCGAAAATGTAGGTTGTTTCCAAACTTTTGCTCGTGCAAAAAGTTGTGCATACATCATTTAACACATATATATGAGTATATTTGTTAGAAAAGGTTTTAAAACTGAAGAATCAAAGGAAGTTTTTACAGAATTCTGTAGCTATTGCTAAATCCCCTCTATGTTATTTGTACTAGTTTTGACTCATTTTTTCTGTTTGATGGTTGATTTGTTTTCCTCTGTCAATTTGTATGAGTCTTACATGTCAAGAAAAGTATTATGTGACTTTTGACTTTGCTTAGGGGCTTATGTTTGCATGCATACACTTTACTGAACTTCCTCATCTTTCATGGCTTTAGATTTTGTATCACAAAGAACTTTTCCAGTCATTAGATGATGCTTTTAAGTTTTGTAAGACTGTTGTTAAATTTTTCAGTGATTTGTTTTCCATATTCAGATGTTAAATCTATCTAGAATGCATTTTGGTATAAGAGATAAGGAATCAATCCAACTTCATAATTTTTTCAGAATACTATCCTATCGACCTAATATTACCTCATACAATATTTCTATGCATGTTTGAATCTATTTCTTTATATTCTATTCCATTGGTCTTATAAACACTCTGTTATCTATTGATGTGCAAGTACAAGCTGTTCTAAGTAGAGCTTTTGTTGCTCTTTAATATCTTTCAATTTGGCCACTGCCCTGCTCAGGCTGCATCACAGTTCTCTTTCACATTATCCCTGGATATCCAATTTGTTTATTTTTCCACATTAACTGTAGAGTCTGGCTTCTTAATTCCTCAAAACATTCTGCTAGTATTTTTATGAAAATATATTAAATGAATTGGTTGATTTGACCACTGTGTAAGAAGATATATTACCTTTCTACTTGTTTTGTGTTTGTGTTTGTAGATCCCTCAGTCTTGTTTTAACGTTTTATTCAGATAGGTCTTTCACATCTCTTTTTAAGTGTATTCTTAGTGTTTAAAAAAAGCTTACAGTTTTTTATTTCACCAAAGCTTCTGACTAGTTGTTGCTATTAGGTACCAATGTGGTTGATTTTTTTTTTTTTTTTTTATCCTTTGTAACAGTTTTTCAGTTAATTCTCTTGGTTGGCCAGTGTACAATCTTATTCTCTGCAAATGGTAACTTTAGTGTTGCTTTCCAATATTTATTTCTTCCTCTGTTTCATTTGTCCTGGTTAGTAAGCAGTGGCTATTTTAATAGACCTTTTTTATAGCCCAAAGGGAAAATAGTCTTGATTTCTTTTTCTGCTTACATCCTTAAAATAAATTTAATGAGAAAAACTGTGGGAAAATAAAGCATGACTCCATAATAAATGGGGCAGCATTCACTTTATATAATGGATTATTTTTTATTTTTAGTGCCCATTTCATCCTGCTTTCCCTACTATTTGGACTTTGAAATGTCCATCAATATTGGTCTCAAAAATGTTTGAATGAATGACTGAATAAAAAAATGAACTCAAGGTGAATAAAGTTATATCAGTCTAAGTGAAACTGATTAGATGTTTACTCTATAGTAAGCACAAAAATAAACAGAGCAGGATATTTTTAAAGAATTCACAGTCCATTAATAGAGACCAAGCAAGATACAATTGCATGTGATGTATTCAGCAGTAGACTATTTATAAGGTAAAGAAGAAGAATAGAAATGGGAGTGATTAATTTTTCTGGAAAATCAGGAGGGAATCCCTAGAGAAGGTGATCTGATACAGTTTTAGCTGGATACAGAAGTCACTGGGCATGATAAGAGGACTAGGAAGGCATTCTAGGAGATAAAACAACAGTGTGGAGGTCTGAAACAGCTTACAGTGTTTGGGTATTTATAAGCTGTTGTTATGGTTGGAGTATAATCTGTGGGAGCAAGTAGGAGGACAGAAGAATGGAAACTTGCATATGAAAAACAATGTCTATTAGGCAGGAATTCGCAGAAGAAGGAAGCAGCCGGATCCTATAGAGGAAAATACAGAATCACTTAGAATGGGCATATAAATTTACTTTCACCCCTATACGCCATCCCCTGGAATGTTAACACTGCAGGGACCGTGCCTTGTCTTCCAGGTGTGTTTGGGTAAAGAGTTTGAGAACTGCTGATGCATGCAATAAGAGTTAGTAAAGTGTGCGGGCTTCCCTGATAGCTCAGTTGGTAAAGAATCTCCCTGTAATACAGGAGACCCAGGTTCGATCCCTGGGTTGGGAAGATCTCCTGAAGAAGGAAATGGTAACCCACTCCATTATTCTTGCCTGGGCAATCCCATGGACAGAGGAGCCTGGCGGGCTATAGTCCATGGGGTTGCAGGACTCGGACACAACTTAGAAACCAAACCACCACCAAAGTGTGTGAAGAACGGTATGACACCAGATTTGCATTTTAGAACATTCCCTCTGATAGCAGTTTGAAGGATCCTTGCAAGACTGGGAAGAGGACAGCTGGGTTCAGGAGAAAAATCTTTAAAAAAACTACTGCAGTAGATAGTGAAGCAATCTAGTCATGTCCGACTCTGCGACCCCATGGACTGTAGCCCACCAGGCTCCTCCCTCCATGGGATTCTCCAGGCAAGAGTACTGGAGTGGGTTGCCATTTCCTTCTCCAGGGGATCTTCCTGACCCGGGGATCAAACCCAGGTCTCCCACATTCCAGGTAGACACTTTAACCTCTGAGCCACCAGGGAAGCCCCATAAGATAATGTAGATCTGGCCACTAAATGCCAGTGAAGATAATTCAAGGAATACGCAGGAAATGGAGTTGACAGAACTTGGCAAGCGATTGGATATCTAAGGTGCTAGAGGAGAAAGAAAAGAGGTAGTCTTCCTCTGTTTTGGACAAGAAAAATTATTAGGGAAGGAAGTTGATAATATTTACTAATATAGTATGAACTTCTCACATTAGCTGGTGATTCTGATCTTTGTTTTTGGTGAACATAAATATTTGAGGGTTGCTGGGAAGACAAGAATAAGCATATCCTGAGTAGCTCTTGACTGTCACTCTGAGACATGAAAAGGAATATCACAGTTTGCTATGTCTAGGAATAGCAATATTATTAAGGCCACAGTTTTTCTGTAAGGTGTACTGTTAGTGTTAGATATATTTTAATGTACTTTAATTTTTGTTTCTGTGCTCTTTAGAATTCATTCAGAGGGCAGCCTTTTGGATGGCCCCGAAGCAAGCCTGATGGAACAGGACAGAACCCACCATGTTGAGGGCAACAGACTAAGTCCATTCCTGATACCATCTCCGTCTCCCATTTGCCAGACAGAACCTCTGGCAAGAAAGCTCCAGAATGGAAGCCCATTAACCGAGAGACCTTATCTGGAAGTGAATGGAGACAGCAAGTGGCAGTCTTTCAAAAGTTATTATGGAATACCCCACATGAAAGGAAGCCAGAAGAGTCGCGTGAGTCCGGATTTCATACAGGAAGGTAGAGGGTATTCCAGATGTCTGCAGAATGGCGGGATAAAACGCACAGTTAGTGAACCTTCTCTTTCTGGGCTCCATCAGAACAAGAAACTGAAACCAGACCAAAAGGCTAATGGAGAAAGAAAGAGCTTCGGGGAAAGCCAAGAAGGAAATCCAGACAAACGCAGCAGTCAACCAAATGTCTCCCATGTGAGTGGTAGGAGGGAATCTGTGAGCTCTGCGGCCCAAGAAGATGAAGTGAAAGATTTCACCAGTTTTCCAACACACAATGGCGGTGGGTCTGAAAACCCAGAGCTTCAGATTCTGAATGAACAGGAGGGGAAAAGTGCTAACTACCACGACAAGAACATTGTATTACTTCTCAAGAACAAGGCCGTGCTCATGCCTAATGGTGCTACAGTTTCTGCCTCTTCCATGGAAAACACACACGGTGAACTCCTGGAAAAAACACTGTCTCAATATTATCCAGATTGTGTTTCCATCGCGGTGCAGAAAACCACATCTCACATACATGCCATTAACAGTCAGGCTACTAATGAGTTGTCCTGTGAGGTCACTCACCCAGCGCATACCTCAGGGCAGATCAGTTTCCCACAGACCTCGAACTCTGAGCTGCCTCCAGAGCCAGCCGCAGCGGCGACTGAGAGCTGTGAGGCAGATGGTGCCAGTAAACCAGCTGCAACGCTCGGGGCCTGCCCCTTTCAGAAACCAGAACAGCAGAAGCCCGCTTTTGAGATATGCCCATCTCCAGCAGAAAGCAGTAACATCCAAGGAACTGCAAAGCTAGGCTCTGGTGAAGAATTCTGCTTGGGTCCCAGTGGCAATTTGCAGTCTCCCGGCGGCAGCTCTGAACGGTATTTAAAGCAAAACGAAATGAATGGTGCTTGCTTCAAGCAAAGCTCAGTGTTCACTAAGGATTCCTTTTCTGCCACTACCACGCCACCACCATCACAATTGCTTCTTTCTCCCCCTCCTCCTCTTCCACAGGTTCCTCAGCTTCCTTCTCTAGGAAACAGCACTCTGAATGATGGGGTTTTGAAAGAACTCCATCACTACCCCAACCAAAGTGACCCAACTCTTTTAAGGGAAGTTAAAATAGAGGGTCAACGTGAGGCACCACCACCCCAGAGTCCCACTCCCTCCGCCCATGTATCCAACCCCTCTCTGATGCTTCCAGTAAGGCCTCAGAATAATTGTGTTAACAAGAATGACAGTCGGACTCCGGGGACAATGACTATTCCATTGGGTTCAGAGAAAACCAGACAACTTTCAGAACATCTCAAGCCTAACCCACCGACTCTTCGTAGCGGTGGAGATCCACAGGATCACTGCCAGCATTTGATGGGGCACAAACAGCAAGAGATTCTCAAGAGTCAAGACAAGGAACAAACACGTGACCGCATGCTCCCAACACAGCGCTATCTGAAACCAGGATGGATTGAATTGAAGGCCCCTCACTATCATCCAGCAGAATCCCATCTAAAATGTAATGAGACAACCCTGCGGTCAATTCTTCAGTATCAGCCCAACCCCTCCCATCAAATGACCTCCAAACAATACACTGGAAATTCCAACATGCCTGGGGGGCTCCCAGGGCAGGCTTATATCCAGAAAATAATGCAGCCGGAGCAGGGGCCACCAAGGTACCAAGTTGAGATGAATCAAGTGCAGTCTCAAGGTACAGTGGACCAGCATCTCCAGCTCCAAAATCCCTCACTCCAGGCACACTTCTCCAAAGTGGAGCCTTCACCGGACACTCACAGGCAGTCACTGTGTGCCCCGAGATGTCATTTCCAACAGAGACCAGATCCCCAAACTGAGAAGCTCATGCCCCCAACAATAAGACAGCACTTGAATCAACAGACTTCAGAGACTGAACCCTTCTCAAATTCACACCTTTTACAGCATAAGGCTCATAAGCAGGCAGCACAAACACAACTACCCCAGAATTCACATCTCTCTCAAAACCACCAACAGCAGCAAAAATTACAGCTGAAGAATAAAGAACAAATGCCCCAGACCTTTTCTTATCTCCAGGGCAACAGTGATGAGCCAAGAGAAGGAACATTCTTTAGCCAGGTTAAAGTAGAAGAATGCTTTCCTGGTGAAGATCAATATTCAAAATCAAGTGAGTTCCAGACTCATAATCCCAAAATGGGACTGGAGCAAGTACAGAATATAAACAGTATAAATTCCCCCTATGGTCAGATCTTGAAGTCAAATGCAAGCAAAGTACAGATTTCTGGTTCAAACCATATACAACTGGTTCCAGACAATAAAGAACAGACTGTAAATTCTGAACTGTTGGCAGGAAACAAGACCCCAAATGTGCATCACATGCAATATTTTCCAAATAATGTGACCCCTAAGCAAGATATTCTTCACAGGTGCTTTCAACAACAGGAACAAAAGCCTCAACAGGCTTCAGTTCTGCAGGGATATAAAAGTAGGAACCAAGATGTGTCTGGTCAACAAGCTGCACAACTCGCTCAGCAAAGGTACTTGATGCAAAACCAAGCAAATGCGTTCCCTGTACCCGATCAGACAGGAACTCACGTTCAGACCCCACCTCAGAAGGACATTCAAAAGCACGCTGCTCTGAGGTGGCACCTCTTACAGAAGCAAGAACAGCAGCAAACAAAACTCCAAGCCGAGTCTTGCCGCAGTCAGATGCAAAGGCCGATTAAGGTCGAGCCTGGATCCAAACCCCATGCCTGTATGCGCCCCCTGTCAGCACAGCCAGAAAATAAAATGTGGAAAAAGATACCCAAGCAAGAGATTCCACCTCCCAGCTGTGACAGTGCGCAGCCGCGAAGCATCCTTGAGACCATGGAGCAGCATCTGAATCAATTTCAGGTCAAATCATTATTTGACCATAAGGCTCTTAATCTCAAATCACAGAAGCAAGTAAAAGTTGAAATGTCAGGGCCAGTCACGGTTTTAACTAGACAAACCACTGCTGCAGAACTTGAGAGCCACACCCCAGCTTTAGAGCAGCAAGCAACGCCTTCCTCAGAAAAGACACCAACCAAAAGAACAGCTGGTTCTGTTCTCAATAATTTTTTAGAGTCACCTTCCAAATTACTAGATACGCCTATAAAAAATTTATTTGATACACCTGTCAAGACTCAGTATGATTTCCCATCATGCAGATGTGTAGGTAAGTGCCAGAAATGTACTGAGACACATGGTATTTATCCAGAATTAGCAAATTTGTCTTCAGATATGGGATTTTTCTTTCTTTTTTTAAAAATCTTGAGTCTGGCAGCAATTTGTGAAGGCTCATAAAAACCTGAAGCTTACATTTCTTGTCTTTAAATTACAGATGCTTGTGCTGTGCAAGAGGGAACTTCATTTACACTCAATTTTTCAAAAAAAAAAAAATTAAAATGATTGTGCATGCTCATTTGTCCCTACCTTCAAACCCTTTAAAATATAAAGGTATCTGTTTTAGACTAATAAATCTATTTAACTCTTTGTGTATCAACTCCTGGAGAGATACTCAAGCTATAAAATCATCTCATTAAAATGGCCAAGTAACTGCCATATGGAAATTGATGTAGGAGCTTTTAATATTTTTTTTAATTCAAGGTTGAATGTATTAGTAGTCTTACAAGGTTAACTTCCAGTTAAGGGGGAAATGATCATCCTTCTGCCTCAGTGAGTTGGGGGAAATTATAATGCTGAAGTTCTAAATACTCATAAAGTTGCCCTTTCTCTGTGTATTCATTTGAAACATTGTGTGATTTATATTTATTTTGATAATATTTTCTCTTTAAAATTTCATCTATTTGATAGAAAATATGGTATTTCCCTTTCTTTTTTTTTTTTTTAAAAAAGAGCTTCTTTTTGTTAAAATTCAAGATGCTTGATAGGTGTGTTGTTGGATACAGTAGAAGACATTTGTAAAAACCAGTGTTAAACTACTGTGGTTAATAGTCCACCACACCATGTTATTCTTCTCACAATGGGACACCCCACATTTTATAGGAGGATGGAGGGAGGATCCATACTGCCCCTTGGCGTGTGGTTAATATTATTGCCTCATGGGGCTAACGTGCCACACATGTCATAAACAACACTGGGTAAGTTATCCTTATCTTCACGCCTTGCTCCTATCACACTAACCCTTTTTTCCCTCACTTGTCATCTTTGACGGTATGCAAGAGCCTCTTCCTTTTTTCTGATCCTCTCTCCAAGTTTTCTCTCATCATAAGTTGTTCTAAAGTACGTACAGACATGGATCTGGATTCAGTGTTCTTATTTTTAAAACAGAGTGATTGAATGTTATGGGGAAAGAAGAGGAGAAAAAGGTATCTTGATAATAAACTGAACAAGGTCCTGGGGGGTGAGATAGGACAGGCGATTTTATTTTTAATCTTTTAACATCCAAATAGCAGGCAGGCTTCTAGTAAGCTATAATTTTTTTGTTCAGTTTAAAAAATTGGATTGTAGTTGATATTACATATAATATATTCTAATTCCCTCACTATTTTCTTTGTTTAGTTCCACTTACTTGGTTTAAAATAGCTCCTTATCCCATATCTGAAATGTATTTAATATATTTTTATCTGACAGGCAGAATGTACATATACTTAATTATTTCGCACATTTTTTTTAATAGATTAGTCCGTCAATTCATTTTAAAGGAAAAAAAAATGTTTAAAGTCACATTTAGGGCCCTTACTGTACAGTTGGGGGATAAGCTTTGTGGATATAGCCTTTATATTTAGTATAATTGAGGTCTAAAATAATAATCTTCTATTATCTCAACAGAGCAAATTATTGAAAAAGATGAAGGTCCTTTTTATACCCATCTAGGAGCAGGTCCTAATGTGGCAGCTATTAGAGAAATCATGGAAGAAAGGTAATTAACACAAAGGCACAGGGCAGATGAACGGTTATCCTTTTGTATATGTCAGAATTTTTCCAGCTTTCACATACAAAGCAGTAAACAATTGTAAACTGAGTAATTATTAGTAAGCTTAGCTATTCCAGGGTTGCCAACGCTACACACTGTGCTATTCACCAGAGAGTCACAATATTTGACAGGACTAATAGTCTGCAAGCTGGCACAGGCTGCCCACTTTGAGATGGATGCCAGAAAACCCAGGCATGGACAAGAACCAGCCAGCCAGCCAGCCTGCCAGGCATAAAGGTGCTGGCGCAGGCTGCAAAGAGAGGCCCCGCTCTGGTTTTCCCACTTGATGATAAAGTGTCAGAAAGAGGGGAAAGGTGGTATAAGAAAGGAACCATTGAGTTCAGTTCACCTCGAGTTGTAAACGAGTAGCTATCTCTAAGGAAATTGTCCACTGGTATGAGCAGAAAGCAAGAATGATATACTGAATAGAAATAGAACAGATTCTATTTATAGCTACATTTATGTTTAACTGTTAGTCATAAGTATGCAAGTATTTACCTGAATCTACATGGTTACTCCTGCATGTAGAAGATTCTGAGATAATCAGTGCAGAGAGAGACGTTCATATAGGTGTCAACAGCGCTGAGCTGCTGTTATGCTGGGGTGCCTTTTCTTTAAGAGGTAGGCAGTTTTATCATTAAAATACATTAGGAAGCATTCTGGGCAGCAAGGACATATTCTGTATCATTGTTGCCCCAATTCTAAATCATTTATTTCTAAATTAGCATATAGAAATTCACTAAATAATCATCTCATAGCCTGGCAAAAATAGTGAATTTTCCTAAGTGCCCTCTTTTATTAGCAAGTAGTAAGTAGTGTCTTGGTCATAAGGGAAAGTATAATCTGTTTCTAGAATTATTCCATAGTTTCAAAATTGCTGGATACTAGTTATTTGACAGCCTTTTAAACAACGTGAGAGAGATTCTTAGAGGAATAGATTCTAACTAAAATCTATTAAGATTCCCCAAGTTTTAAAATAGTTAAATTCAGCAAAGGACAAATCAAATAGTATATATCTTGAAAGACTAAATTTAATAAACTTGGAAAAGTTTTGTGCTTTGTGAAATTATGTATAAAAATAAGTTTCCCCATTATTTTTACCCAACATATAATTTCAAAACAGTTCATTACAATTATCAATATATTTTGATACTAAAGAGATACAAGGCTTAAAGTCTGTTATCCAGTTTCCTTGGCTTAGTTCTGGGTTTTTTTGATAAACTATTCATTTCTCAGGATGTGATCATAGAATAAAATCATGCTCAAATGTTCAGTATTTTGGTTGCCTCTCAGATTCATTTGCTAATTCTATGTGTGTGTGTGTTTCTGTGGATTTCTTTAAGGTTTGGACAGAAGGGTAAAGCTATTAGGATTGAAAGAGTCATCTATACTGGTAAAGAAGGCAAAAGTTCTCAGGGATGTCCTATTGCCAAATGGGTAAGTGTGACTTGACAAGGCCTTTGATCCTCAGTCATGGGCGTTTTAATTCATTCACCTAACCCTGAGAATTGGGTTGCCCAGATCAGACAGTCGTTTATGCCAGTTGAAAGGAATATAGCTTACATTTATCATTTTGTCATCTCTTAAGAAAAAGGCAGTTTAAAACCATGTACAAACTGTACTTAATTGAAAGAACTTAATGGCGAGGAGGAGGTCTGTTCAGGTGCCTACTAGAAGTATAATTCTTCCCTGCATGTGAGGTCCTAATCCTTTAAAAATCTGCAGTTAATCTTTATCTTGTCATTTTTGAAGCCCTGGAACTTAAAAGTCTTGCCCCTGTAGCTCTGGCTTTAATGCAGGGAGCATTGCCTGCAGTGTCCTGGGGAGGGGCTGCTACACACTGCCTGCATTTGCATCTCTCCTGGTTCTGACCCCAGGGTAAGCCCCAGCGTCATAGATGGGCAACAAAAGGCAGGTGGCATGTGATGATAGATGTCAACCTAATTGTGACCAGATGTGAGAAAATATACAGACATCAATCAATGCTCTCCTCTGCTGCAAGTGACCCTTGTTTTGTTTTGGTTGGGGTGGGGGTGTTGGGGTGGAATGGTGACCCGAACAGGTGGTTCGCAGAAGCTGCAGCGAGGAGAAGCTACTGTGCTTGGTGCGGGAGCGAGCTGGCCACACCTGTGAGGCTGCAGTGATCGTGATTCTCATCCTGGTGTGGGAAGGCATCCCAGTCTCTCTGGCCGACAAGCTGTACTCGGAGCTCACCGAGACGTTAAGGAAGTATGGCATGCTCACCAACCGGCGCTGCGCCCTGAACGAAGAGTAAGTGCCTCTGGGGGGGCCTCTCTTTCTCCGCTGCTAAAAAAGGCTGACCATTGGCTTGAGGGTAAAGAGTCGAACTTGCGTTTTCATGTTTATAAAATAGGGCTCAAAATGCCCACTTCACAAACCTGCGATAGGATCTTGTATTTGCTAACATGGATACTTTGAGGAAGGTGCACTCAGTAATATTTTGTACCTTTGGACAGTGTAGCTATGAGTTAGAAGCAGATTGCTGGAAGTCTGTGTATATCCACAAACTGGACCATACTATAAACTTGAAAATATTTGTGTGTCCACTCGCTGCAGGCTCGCTCTTTTTGTGTGCTTGGCCATCGTGTTAGTATTGATAACAGGAAAATTCACAGTGCTGCACTGAAATCCTATGTAACTATTTTAGTCACAGTTTAATTTTGCACTTCTTTTAGTCTCCTTTCTCCTGTGTCCACCAAATTACAAAATAGTTTACTGAGCTTATGGAAATATTGTCTGTTCATTGCAGTAACCCACTGCTAACCAAATTTGTAATTTCATTGACTGTTACTCTAACTGGTATGGTTTAAGTATATGTTAACATAGGTTCTCCCTCTGGGACATTGGTAGAGGGGGTTCTAAATCAACTATTAATAATCTATCAAAGTTACTGTTTCAATATGAAAATGTGGCTTGGTTTTCTATGATAGTTATGATCCAAAAATTTCATGGTGTGTACCTTATGGCCATAAACCCACTTTCACAAATGATAGATTGGAGGATCCAAGTTGTTGATTCATAAGACATGACTCAAACTTATAGTTGACTGCTTTGAAGTGAAGTGAAGTGAAAGTCGCTCAGTCATGTCCAACTCTTTGCAACTGCATGTCCATGAAATTCGCCAGGCCAGGATACTGGAACTGCTTGCCTCTCACTTCTCCAGGGGATCTTCCCAACATAGGGATCGAACCTAGGTCTCCCACATTGCAGGCGAGTTGAACCACAAGGGAAGCCCAAGAATACTAGAGTATATCCCTTCTCCAGCAGATCTTCCCAACCCAGGAATCAAACCGGGGTCTCCTTCATTGCTTTAGGTGTAAAGTAATATTCTATTTATCCTAACATCTCATGTTTCATCTTTTAAAAAAAAATTGATTTAGGTGCCTTTAATCAGAAAGAAGATGAACATTAAGACATCTTGAGCTGGTGTTGGTAATAACATTTTTCTCAGGAATTCAGTGACACTGCCTTGTGTTTGTAAAGCAGACCTCCTCTTAGACTTGGTGGCTGGAACTTCTAAACCACCAAAGATCTTGTGAAAATGACAGTTCTGTTTACATTTCTTAAAGTTTCTTGCAAACTATATTTCACATCCTTTGAAATTGATTTAATTTTTATAATACCTGTTATTTTTCCCATGAAGGCTTTTCTTTGATTCCTATAAATGCCATTGTGTCTGAAACAGAATTTATTTCTATATGTCAGATTTTATATTAAAACTTTGCTAAATTACATTATTTTGCATTTGAAAATGATGAATGTTGATGGGGCTGGGGTCTAAGAAAAAACTGTAATTTGTCTCACTGGTCTAAATAAGAGGCAAGTACAAAACTATTAAAAGATGTGCTACAAATATTAAGACATTTTAAAGGCCAGTCTGTATACTTTTGCTTAACTTGGTCTGGAATTTCAAAGTAAAAATGAGGAGTTATTTAGATGGTATTTTGGCTTTGGGCTACTCATACTTACAGCAGTCCCCCCCAAAAACAAAAAATATGCTTGAAGTACATGATTCAAATAGACACTTAACCAATGGCATACCATATATCACTCAGATACAGCTTATGAAGTTTCTCCTACCCTATAAAATTTTATTTCATATCTGGCAAAAGTTAAAATTATTATTTGCCAAATATGAAGAATATTTATTTTCATGGTATGAGATTTTATTTTTATTGCAGCTTGTTTATTGTTTCTCTATCCTTAGGCCTTGAAAAACTCCTGGTAACAGGGTCAGAGGGCTTCCCTGGTGGCTCAGCAGGAAAAGAATCTGCCTGCAATGCAGGAGACATGGGTTTTATCCCTGGGTCGGGAATATCCCCTGGAGGAGGAAATAGCAACCCACTCCAGTATTCTTGCCTGGAGAATCCTATGGACAGAGGAGCCTGGTGGGCTATGGTCCATGGGGTCACGAAGAGTCAGACATGACTGAAATTACTAAACAACAACAATGAAGGATAATCTCAAATTGGGGCTGCTGACTCTTTTTAATGTTCAAAGCTATGTGACTCTCATCACTGAATTGTTATAAATCCCAGTGCGAGCGTGCACCGTAACCACCCACTGTGAGTCCAGAAACAACTCTGAGAGCATCTTCCAGTGGGAAAATCAGAATGAATTTTTACATTTCCTTTGAGCCAAGCCATTTGTTCCTCCTTTAAAGATCTCCCTTTGAGATGTCCATTTTATGGACTAAGCCTAACCAGTATTTTTTTGGCAAGTAGGAGTTGTGGGACTGCTATCTGTCATTATAAGAAAGTCAAAGCCAGAACTGTCTCTGCCATGCTAGGTGATATTAAACTTTTAAAGAAACTGTATATTATTAAAAAAATTTCCAATATACATAAATGGAGAGTACAGGATAATGAATCCCCAGGAACTCATCACACAGCCTCAATATTTATCAACATTTTGCCAATACTATTACATATATCCTCCTTGCCACACTTTCTAACCCCACCCCTGCCACTGTTTTAAAGCAAAACAGATGTCATATCATCTCAGCTACATTCACTCTGATGTATAGCGCTAACAGATAAGGACTTTTTGTTTTAAACAAAACCTAGTCACAGTAGCATTATCCTTCATTTCAAAATTGAGTGGTTCTTGAATATCATTTAATGTTCAGACCACATTTAAAATTCCCTAACTGGATCCTATTTCCAATATACACAGAGAGTGAAAAAACACTGAAAAAAAGAAAGTCTGTATCTTGCATTTGACTGAGACTTTTCAATAGGCCCTAGTTCAAGCCTATCATCTAACATAATTATTGATAAAACTTCCTTTTATTTTCAAAAGTGTCCCAGTTTGTAAGATAAAGTATATGATTCACAAGCTTCTTGTGAATAGTTTCCCCTCTTTTTAAGGAATTTGTTAGACTGTATGATTTTGATTTGCTTTGTAAAATTTCCCACACTCTGGATTTGACTGTGCACACTTGCTTAACTTGTTCCTCTGCCACTAATATCATTTAGACACTGGTAGTTAGAGACTTAAATATGTATATATACATGTACTTTAGCAGAATGCTTCATAAGTGGTCATGAAATAATCTTACTTCTTTAGACCCATCATGAGAGACATAATATCTGCTTTGTTCCATTTATAGTGATATTATCAGTGTTCATTTCAGAAGTTTTTGGCTTGATCCACCCATCATAAAGTTTCCTAGAAAACTTTCACTTAACGGCTTAGCACATCCATCGATGATTATTACCTGTTTGTATTAGTTTGCAAATTGAAATGTTTCTTATTTTTTAATGTTGTACCAATTTATTTGTTGTATACATTTAAATTATTTTGCTAGTTTTCTACTCTTGCATAAGTTTGAATAGCTGATCTAGTTTCTAGCTTACATTTCTTTTCTTTTTTACAGTTAGAAGTCCAAAGAGGTTGAAGCATTTTAAAAATATGTTGCATAGGCAAATATTTTTACTACAATTTCTCTGATTTGTTATTTAACAATTAGCCAAATTTTGAGTCATGTTGAAATGAGGCTACAGTGTGAAAATTCTAACTGTAATTGAAAGGCCTCTGTCGAAAGAAATGTGCGTTTTTAGTATCCACTTCATGTAGGAAATCACCTTGAAGTCACTTGGTTATGTAGTGACCTTTTAAAATTTAGATATAATTCACACACTATAAAATTCACCCTTTTAGTATACAATACAGTACATTAGTGTATTCATGAAGTTGTGCAACATTTTCGTCATGCCCAAATATAAACCTCATAGCCACTGGTTAGTCACTTTCCATTCTTCTCTCCCCTAAATGACGACTACTGATCAACTTTCTGTCTCTATAAATTTGCCTCCTCTGGGCATTTCATATTAATAGAATCATACAATATTTAACCTGTCTGTCTGGCCTTTTCCACTTAGCATAACGTGTGGTCTTTAAATTTTGTTTTTAATTTTTAGCAGAGTACAGTTGGTTTACAATGTTGTCTTAGTTTCAGGTGTCCAGCATAGTGATTCACTTGTACATATGTTCACTCTTTTTCAGATTCTTCTCCCATATAGATCATTGCAGGATACTGAGCAGTTTCCTGTGCTTTGCTGGTCTTCTGTATATAGTAGTGTGTGTATGTTAATCCCAAGCTTCTTTGTTTTGTAAATCATTTTTAAAAATTAGATTCCGCATGACTGATATCATGTGATATTTGGCTTTCTCTGACTGACTTCACTTAGTATGATAATCTCCAGGTCCATCCATGTTGCTGCAGATGGCATTATTTCATTCTTTTCTATAGCCAAGTGATACTCCATTGTGTATATACTTATAAATAGATATATATATATATATATATATCTCACATTCATTCTTCTGTCGATGGACAGTTAGGTTGCTTCCATGTTTTGGCTATTGTAAATAGTGTTGCAGTAAACATCGGGGTGCATATATCTTTTCAAATTCTAGTTTTCTCCAGATACATGCCCAGGAATGGGATTGCTGGATCATATGGTAGTTCCATTTTTAGTTTTTTAAGGAACTTCCATACTATTCTGTCTAATGGCTGTACCAATTTACATTTCCCACAAACAGTATAGAAGCGTTCCCTTTTCTCCACACCCTCTCCAGCATTTACTGTTTATAGATTTTTTGATAATGGCCATTGTGACTGGTGTAAGGTTATTGCTCATTGTTGTTTTGACTTGCATTTCTCTAATAATTAGCGATGTTGAGCATCTTTCATGTGCTTTTTGGCCATCTGTATGTCTTTGGAGAAATGTCTATTTAGATCTTCTGCCCATTTGATTTTTTTAAAATATAGAACTACATGAACTGTTTGTATATTAGAAATTAATCCCTTGTCAGTCACTTTTTTTTGCAAATATTTTCTCCCATTCTGTGGGTTATCTTTTCATTTTGTTTATGGTTTCCTTTGCTGTACAGAAGATTTTAAGTTTAATTAGGTCGCATTTGTTTTTTTGTTTTTATTTTCACTAGGAGATGGATCAAAAAAGGCTATTGCTGCAAAATTTTTGTTAAAGAGTATTCTGCCTGTATTTTCCTCTAAGAGTTTTCAGTGTTCAGCTTTACATTTAGGTCTTTAATCCATTTCAAAGTTTATTTTTGTGTATGTTTTCAGAGAGTGTTCTAATTTCATTCTTTTACATGTGGCCGTCCAGTTTTCCCAGCCCCACTTATTGAAGAGACTGTCTTTTCTCCATTGTATATTCTTGCCTCCTTAGCCATAGATTAATTGAGCATAGATGTGTGGCTTTATTTCTGTTCCATTGATCTGTCAATATATTTCTGTTTTTGCACCAGTACCAAACTGTTTTGATAACTGTGACTTTATAGAATAGTCTGAAGTCAGGGAGCCTGATTCCTCCAGTTTTATTTTTCTTTCTCAGGATTGCTTTGGCTATTCAGGGTCTTTTGTGTATCCATACAAATTAAATATTTTTTTATTTTAGTTCTGTGAAAAATGCCACTGGCAATTTGATAGGGATTGCTTTGAATCTGTATATTGCCTTGGGTAGTATAGTCATTTTGATAATATTGATTCTTCTAATCCAAGAACATATCTTGGAACATGTCTTGGTATATCTTTCCATCTTTGTCATCTTTGCTTTCTTTCGTCAGTGTCTGATAGTTTTCGGAGTACAGGTCTTTTGGCTCCTTAGGTAGGATTTTATTCTTATATCTTATAATGTTTTAAAGGTTTGACTTTGTCATCACAGTAATCAGTACTTTATTTCTTTTTTATGACTGAATAATATTCCATTGTGTATATATACTACATTTTCTCTATTTATCAGTTCATAGACATTTTGGTTATTTCTACTTTTTGGCTGCTAAAAATATCTGTGTACATGTTTTTGTATAGACATATATTTTCACTTCTCTTGGGTATATACCTAGGAATGGCATTGACAGTCTTTGGTAATGCTGTTTAACTTTCTGAGGAACTGCCAGACTTTTCCAAAACAGCTGCACCACTCTTCATGCTTAGCAAAAAAATAGAGGTTCTTATGGTTCTGCATTTTAATCAAAAGTATTTATTGTCTGCCTTTTTCATTATAACCTTTTCAGTGGGTATAATGTGTATCTCATGGTTTTGATTTGCATTTCTCTATGAGTAATGATGGGGCTGCTCTGTGGCTCAGATGGTAAAGTGTCTGCCTGCAATGCAGGAGACCCGGGTTCGATTCCTGGGTTGGGAAGATCCCCTGGAGAAGGAAATGGTAATCCACTCCAGCACTCTTGCCTGGAAAATCCCATGGATGGAGGAGCCTGATAGGCTACAGCCATGGGGTCACAAAGAGTCGGACACGACTGAGCGACTTCACTTCACGTCACATGAGTAATGATGTTAGTCGTTTTTTCATTTGCTATTGGCTATTCCTCTCTATCTTCTTTGATGAAATCTTTACTTAAATATTTGCTCAATTTTTAATTGTTCTGGATACTAGAACTCATCAGATATATGGTTTGCAGATATTTTCTCATTCTGTAGGTTATCTCTTCATTTGATGATATCCTTGAAGCACAGTTTTTTATTTTGATGAAATCAATTTGTCTTTTTAAATTAATTGCTTGTACTTTTAGTGTCATATCTAAGAAATCATTGTATAATCCAAGGTCTTGAAGATTTACACCAGTGTTTTCTTCCCAGGGTATTATAGTTCTAGCTCTTACATTTGAGTCTTTTGATCACTGTTGAGTCATCATGTGAGATAAGAAGTCAACTTCATTCTTTTGCATGTGACTATCCAGTTGTGTCAGCACCATTTGTTGAAGAGACTGTGTTTTCCATATTGAATTTCTTGTCATTCCTGTTGAAAATTAATTGACAAAGATGTATGGGTCATTTCAGGACTTTCCTATTTCATTAATTTACATACCTGTCCTTATACTAATAGTTCATGGCATTGACTGCCGTAGTTGTCATGATAAGTTTTGAAATTCAGTGTGTAAGTCTCTGTTTTCCTTTTATAGGATGGTTTTGGCTATTTTGTGTCCTTTTCAGGTCTCTATGAATTTTAGGATCAACTTATTAATCTCCCCATCTGGGATTTTGACAGAGGTTCTATTGATATCTTAACAATATTACATCTTACAGTATGTCCTTACATTTATTTAGGTTTTTAATTTTTTTCAATGATGTTTTATAGTTTGCAGTGTACAAGTACTACACTTCTTTTGTCAAATTCCTAAATAATTTATTATTTTTGATACTATTTAAGTGGAATTATTTTGATTTCATTTCTGAATTGTTCATTGCTAGTATACACTTACATGATTGGTTTTTATATATTAACCTTGTATCCTGCAAACTTATTAAACTAGTTGATTAGTATTAATTTTTTTTTAGTGGATTCCTTAGGATTTATACATACAAAAATCTTGTCATCTACAAATAGAGATAATTTCTTCATTGCCAATCTGAGTGTCTTTACTTTTTTTTTTTTTAACACTTTTGCATTATTTCCCTGGCTAGAACATATAGTAGATTGTGAACAGAACTGGCAAAAGCAAACATCTATGTTTTATCCCTGATTTTAAGGGGAAAACTTTTAGTTTTTCACTATTTAGTATGATGTTAAATGTAGGGTTTTTGTAAATGTTCTTTGTCAGATTGAGGAAGATTTTTTTCTGTTCTTAGGTTGAACATTTTTATCATAAAAGGATGTTGGACTTTTCTCAGATGCTTTTTCTGAATTTCATTTTGTTAATGTAGTATTTAATATTGATTGTTTTTTTTTTGTACACTGGACCAACACTGCATTTCTGGGATAGTTATTACTTGGCTATAGTGTATACTTTTTGTGTATGTTGTTGGATTCTGTTTGCTGGTGTTTTATTGAGGATTTTTTCATCTATATTCATAAGATATTGGTCTATAGTTTTCTTTTGATGTCTTTGTTTTATGGTTTCAGGGTAATACTAGATTCCTAGGATGCATTGGGAAGGGTTCTCTCATATTATTTGGAAGAATTTGTAAAGGATTGGGGCTAGTTCTTTAAATGTAACAGGAAAATCATGTACTCCTGGGTTTATCCTTGCGGGCAGTTTTTTGATTATTGATTCAGTCTTTTTGTTATAGATATATTCAGATTTCTATTTCATCAGTTTCAGTAGTTTGTGCTTCCTGGAACTTTCGTCCATTTCATCTATGTTATCTAATTTGTTAATAGATCATTTTTATAGTATTCTCTTATAATGCTTTTAATAAGGTCATTGGTAATATCCTCTTTTTGATTTCTAATTTTAGTAATTTGGGTCTTCTCTCTTTTTCTTGGTCAGTCTAGCTAGTTTTGTCTACCAAGACCTCAGACAGCTACAGTGTTCAGCAACTGCCTCTGACTATTGTCAACAAATACCTCCAGTGGGGAAAAGGTTGTATACAATAGGTGAGCTCCAGGTCAGATCAAATAAAGAAAGCCTTGTTGGTGAGGTCTTCTAGAGAGCTACCAAATGGGTAAAATAGTGACATTTCTCCAAGAGTAGGGCTTTGGAGGATATCCAGCCTAATTCTGGAGTAACAATTCTAATGTGACAGTATTGTTACTTTAGGTATATTCAGTGTGAAGATATAGAAAATTTTTTTAGAAAGAGAAATTTTGAACTTTTTAACCCATGAATTCATACTATTTCCTATTCATAGGATTACAGGATCTTTACTTATCTTTAGACTTCTTTCATCTTACACTGAAATTCTTAATTGAAGTTAACAATGATTTCTTCATGTCAGAACATATATAAGTAACTTCAAAATAATATCGTTACTACAAATAAGACTGTTGTTGTCCAGTGAGGTCAAGAGAACAATACATAAATGAAAGATGCAACCATCCACTTGTCCGCATGTATCCAGAGTAAATGAAGTCATTATCTCAGAAGTATCTGCTCTCCAATTGCAGTGTTGTTTACTATAACCAAGGTGTGGAGACAACCTAAGACTCCATTAATGGATAAATGGATAAAGATGTGGTTTGTGTACACACACACAGGAATATTATTCAGCTTTTAAAAAAGGAAATCCTGTCATTTTTGAAACGTGGATGAACTTGGAGGGTATTATACTGACTGAAATAAGCCATATGGAAAAAGACAAATACTAATGGTATCAATTATCCATGGAGTCAAAAACAAACAAATAAAAATCAAACTCATTAAAACAGAGTAGCATAGTGGTTGTGAGAGGTTATGGCTTGAAGGAAATAGGGAGAGATTGGTAAAGTATATATGTATATAATCATCTTTCATTATAAAATAAGATCTGAGGCTCTAATGTATAACATGGTAACTATGGTTGATAACACCTTATGATATAATTGAAATTTGCTAAAAGGGTCATACTTAAATGTTCTTTGCAAGAAAAAAAAAAGATAAATTTGTGAGACAGATGTCTTAACTAACTTCATGGGAAAATCTTTCATAATATATGCTTATATCAAATCATCACATTGTATACTTTAAATATTTACAATTTCATTTTTCAATTATACCTCAGTACAGCAAGGAAAAAAATACCTATTAATACAGTTTTCCTTCTGGCTTGTTTTATCTTGTTTTAAATTTTTTATTTCTTTGCTTGGTCGCCTTTTTATTGCCCTTAGGATATAGCTGACTTGGTCTGTAAAGCCACAGTACTATATTTTAGCCAAAAACTAGAAGGCACTCAAAGGCCCATCTGTGTTGGAATGGTTAATTTGTGGCATATTTATACAACTGAAAACTGTATGCATGTAAATATGGTAAAACTACATGTAACAATACAGTTGTAACATCCAAAAAATGTTGAAGAAAAGACACAGATAAGCTTATACTAAATAATTGCATGTACCTGTGTATGTTATATATGTATGTGTATAATATACATACACACATTTCTATTCTTATACTACAGGATAATATAGCATACTACATGTAGTGTCAGTTCAGTTCAGTCTCTCAGTTGTGTCTGACTCTTTGCGACCCCATGGGCTGCAGCACTCCAGGCTTTCCTGTCCATCACCAACTCCCAGAGCTTACTCAAAGTCATGTCCATCGAGTCAGTGATGCCATCCAACCATCTCATCCTCTGTCATCCCCCTCTCCTCCCACCTTCAATCTTTACCAGCATCAGGTCTTTTCAAATGAATCAGTTCTTCGAATCAGGTGGCCAAAGTACTGGAGTTTCTGCTTCAGCATCAGTCCTTCCAATGAATATTCAGGACTGATTTCTTTTAGAATGGACTGGTTGACTCTCCTTGCAGTCCAAGGGACTCTCAAGAGTCTTCTCCAACACATAGTTCAAAAGCATCAATTCTTCAACGCTCAGGTTTCTTTACAGTCCAACTCTCACATCCATGTATGACTACTGGAAAAACCATAGCTTTGACTAGATGGACCTTTGTTGATGAAGTAATGTCTCTGCTTCTTAATATGCTATCTAGGTTGGTCGTAGCTTTTCTTCCACAGAGCAAGCGTCTTTTAATATCATGGCTGCAGTCACTATCTGCAGTGATTTTGGAGCCCCCAAAAATAATGTCTGTCACTCTTTCCATTGTTTCCCCATCTATTTGCCATGAAATGATGAGACCGAATGCTATGATCTTAGTTTTCTGAATGTTGAGTTTTAAGCCAACTTTTTCACTCTTCCTCTTTCACGTTTATCAAGAGGCTCTTTAGCTCTTCACTTTCTGCCATAAGGGTGGTGTCATCTGCATATCTGAGGTTATTGAAAATCCTCCCAACAGTCTTGATTCCAGCTTGTGCTTCATCCAGCCTGGCATTTCACATGATGTGCTCTTCATATAAGTTGAATAAGCAGGGTGACAGTATACGGTCTTGATGTTCTCCTTTCCCGATTTGGAACCAGTCTGTTGTTTCATGGTCAGTTCTAACTGTTGCTTCTTGACCTGCGTACAGATTTCTCAGGAGGTAGGTAAGGTGGTCTGGTATTCCCATTTCTTTCAGAATTTTTTACAGTTTGTTGTGATCCACACAGTCAAAGGCTTTGCCATAGTCAGTAAAGCAGAAGTAGATGTTTTTCTGGAACTCTCTTGCTTTTTCGATGCTCTAACGGATGTTGGCAATTTGATCTCTGGTTCCTCTGCCTTTTCTTTACATGTAGTATAAAAATAGTCAAAACTATGTATATGTGTTTGTGTGTGTGTATATATAAATGTATGTGTGATCTATACTATACATAGAAGGAAAATGGGCAAAACTATATATATACACACACACATACTTTTTCACTTTTATATCACTTTCACATACATATACACATGCATACACACTAAATTCAGTAGGTTTACAGTATCTACTGTATAAAGAGCTTCCTTAGTGGCTCAGTTGGTAGAGAATCCCCTGGCAGTGCAGGAGATCTGGGTTTAATCCCTGGGTCGGGAAGATCCCCTGGGGAAGGGAGTGGCAACTCTCTCCAGTATTTTTGCCTGGAGAATTCCATGGGAAGAGGATACTGGCAGGCTGCAGTCCATGGAATCACAAAGATTTAGACACAATTGAGTGACTAAGCACAATGGACATAATAGTGTATATATAGTATAAAGGGTTTCCCTCGTGCTTCAGTGGTAAAGAATTTGCCTGCCAATGCAGGAGACTCAGATTCGATCCCTGCATCAGGAAGATCCCCTGGAGAAAGAAATGGCAACCTACTCCAGTATTCTTACCTGGAGAATCTCATGGACAGAGGAGCCTGGCAGGCTACAGTCCATGGAATCGCAACAAGTCGGACATGCCTGAGTGTATGGGCCCAGGCAGAGGCACACATACAGTGTAAAGATAGGCAAAACTCATCTCTTGTGATAGAAGTTACTGTTAGGAGGACAGTGCCTGAAAGGATGGGGTTTTGAAGGTGCAAGTGGATGTTTTGTTTCTTAGTTTAAGTGCCACATGGGTATGTTTCATTTGTGAGTGATTGCAAGCTATAAAATCATGTGTACTTTTCTCCAGTTTATACTGCAATAAAATGTTTGTTTAAATGGTCTTTTTGAGTCAGTTGAAATAGTTATTTTCTCATTTGATTGTGGCACAGCTGAATATAAAGTTAGAGTTTTGAAATTAATTTGCACCCATTTTGGAATGTAGATACCCAGAATATGAGATTGATGGCCCAGTCAGTGCTACCCATAGTCCTGAACTTGGTTCTTTGCTTTCTCAGGAGAACCTGTGCCTGTCAGGGGCTGGACCCAGACACCTGTGGTGCCTCCTTTTCTTTTGGTTGTTCATGGAGCATGTACTACAATGGATGTAAGTTTGCCAGAAGCAAGATCCCAAGAAAATTTAAGCTGCTTGGGGATGACCCAAAAGAGGTTTGTTTACTTCCTGATGTATAATCTGTTTATTTTTCATGGAGAATTGGTGAACACAGATGAAATGAATAATACGATATACTCTGCTAAACTCTCATTAGCAGAGAGAATTTCATCTCAAAGATGGATCAATAAAATTTTGGCTAAACTGTAGACACACATAATAATATTTTATAAAATTATGCATGATAACAACCATGTGATACCAAAGTAATAGGGTTTGAGCAACACAAACTCTTTATGCTTATGTCTTTTTATTCTTTGTCTTTTATATTAATTTGAGTTTTACACAGCTGTCATTTCCATATTAAAATTATTAATACTTGACTTTTAAAACTTTCATCTTTTAAACCTGAATTATAGAAGCCATGTTTGTGACGGCCACATTCATAAAAGACCATTTCTATTCACCTTTTCAGCCCATGAGATGTGATGATTTAATGTTACTATGATAAGTGCATTCAAGTAACTAAAACATACTTAGATTTTAATATAAAAGTGTAGTTGAAATAAATGAACTCTGATTTCTCATTGACATCACTGGGTTTGTCCTTTCTCTGGACTATCAATTTCTCAAAATATAACTTGTAAACTGGTATGAAATTTAACAACTTTTGGGTAGCTTGTGTTCTAGGGGATGTTAACTGAATAATTGGAAAACCTCAGTATGTTTAGTGTTCAAATATGATAAAATTTTTAGTGAATCTGTACACAGTATAGTTTTCTTTCAAATTTTAGATGCAATTGAAATAGATATCTATACTATTGATGTAATAATTTTTACATGTCCCTCTAATTGAAAAATGTGTTATCCCTATTATTTGTAATTATAATGGTAATCGGAAATTTTAAAAAGTGCCAAAGCTCTTCAAGTCACGATAAATTTTTTCATAGAATCATAATATTTTAATAAGCTGTATTAATGTGTTAGATGTCCTCTTTTCATAAAGAAAAACATCCAACTCTTTAATAAACCTAATGAATAGCAAATTTGCATGCTGCCTTCCACTTTAATTTTTCACGGAGAGCTTTTTCACCACTACTTCATAAATATTTATTCCTGTGTTTCATGTAAACCAAATCCAAGGGATGGCTAGTAACATCCTCTGTCTATCAGATAGGAGGGCTTCAGTAAGAAATCTCCTCACCTTCTGAAATACAAACGTTTTTCTGCCAGCTGGTTAAATCTCCCAAGGTTTTTAGAGAAATATCAATGTGAAATGAGAACATCTAGGTATGAATGGAACAATGGACTATTATCACCTAGCATTTAAAAAAGCATATTCTTTGTGGGGGGGGAGGGAATGTAACTAAACATTTTTCCTCTTTTAAACTTTACAAAATTTTTCACATATACCACATTATAGTTTGTGGAGTTTTATTCATATTTGAATCACCTAGTGATTTTTAGTTCTATGGAGATATCATTTCAAATTTTGAAATGCTATTTTTATAACCATTTAAAAATATAAAGATTGGAAATAGGTTAAACCAAACAAATCCCTCATCTTCCTTGGCCACTAACTGGAGGGAGTAGAGAATGTGACCTTTTAAATGGCCTCATTCTCCTAATCTACTACTAGTATAGACATATATTAATAAAATGCATGCAAAGTATAAGATTGATTAATCTTATTAAAATAACAAAGTGGTACACATTTAACAACACAAACAAAAACAGGTTATAAATGGTCTACGCTTTTCACTCAGTGTGTTAAGATGGCAGTTATTTAATAAGAGGTACTATATATAGTGATTTGGATCTAAGATGTAGGGGGAAAAATCTAATTAATCACCTTTCATATATAGATAGAATGGATTTGGAATTTAATATGCAGAATTGTTCATTTTATACAGGAAGAGAAACTGGAGTCGCATTTACAAAACCTGTCCACTCTTATGGCACCAACGTACAAGAAACTTGCACCTGATGCATACAATAATCAGGTGAGTTTAAGCAATGATTGACAGTTATTGAGATGCTTTACTTACTCATTATTGATGACCTACCTGTCTTTCCAGAAATAGTTTTGAAGCAATGTTTTTCTTTTATCTAACTTTTTTCTCTTCTGAATTGTTGAAGCCACTGTAATGTTCTGTTTTTGATAAATGAAAATTATACCGTCCAAAAGAGCATATTTCTGGTCTTTTAATCTGTAAAGATAATGAGTTTTTAAGGCTCACAAGCTGTTTTACTTACTAATCTTGTTCTCATATGGATAATTTTATCTCTATAGACAGGCTATAGTGGTTAATTAAATTATATGATTCAAACTATAGTTCCAACCACCTGTTAGCCACCTGTTAACTGTTTTCATAGCAAGTCTATACATATAAAGCTATGCGTGTACCACTTTGTAAGTGTATATACATGTGATGAGATATATTAGATTTTGCTAGTTTCCCCCTATTTTCTAAGTGTGTGCCAGGTTGTGCCTATATGGAAGGCTTGGTGGTTTGTTTAGAGATGCTCATGAAGGAGGTGAAAGACCATGAAGTCTACACAGTTTCAATAAACTCCTTCTTTAGAGGAGAAATGTAAAATGCCAACTACAGAAAAAAAGGATAACAGCTGGGATAGAGGTATGCACACATTTCTGAAGGAAAAAAAGCTTCTCCCTGAGTAGAGGAAAGCTGTAAGGTCATAAATGGCCTTGGAGACTATACAAAGATCTTTGAACTTTAAAATCTTATAGACAAGAGGCCTATCACTGGGGTGTGTTCTAAGTGTATATTGGGGAAAATGAGAGTGAAGCAGTTTAACTCTATAAGGTTGAAAGTGAGTGTTAGTTGCTCAGCTGTGTCTAACTCTTTGCACCCCCATAGACTGTAGCCCACCAGGCTCCTCTGTCCATGGGATTCCCCAGGCAAGAATACTGGAGTGGGTTGCCATGACCTCCTCCAGGGGATCTACCTGACCCAGGGATCAAGCCTGTCTCCCACATTTCCAGCAGATTTTTTACTGTCTGAGCCACCAGGGAAGTGGTGAGAGTGAAGTGTTTTAACTCTATATGGCTACTCAAGCCAAATAAATGAAATATAGCTTAGATTAGTGGAAGATTAGAGAAGTAAACTATTACAGCCATTGGGCAAGACATGTTAAGGTCCTAATTTAACAAAATAGCAGTGATAAAATGAAATAAATATATGAAATATTTGAGGTGGAACTCATAGTGACAAAGTGGATTTGAAGATGAGCAAAAGAGAATTTGAGGATCCACCAAATATCTGGCTTAGGTGGTTATTAATTAGTATTAGGAATCAGTGAAGAAAATTAAGTTTGGAGGACATAAGAAGATAAATGTCGTTTTGGACATGTTAGATCTGACATATTTCTAGGATAATTAGAAAAACAATCAGAAAAAAAATCCAAGTTAGCACTGTGGGAGTTACCAAAATGTAGGAAGTAGTTAGTAGTAAATACAATTTGTCAGAGTGGAGATTATAAAGATGGAAAGGGGTTAATGATTTTGACATTTAACCATTTAGGGGTGAGTGGAGGAAGAGAAACCACTGAAGAAAGGGCTGGGGGGGGGGTAGGAACAATGGAATAGGAGAGGTTAAAGATTTAAGAGGAAGAGGAAGACTGATGGACGGGGGAAAGCTGGCGGTGATGAGAAGGTATTCAGAGTATGCAGCGGGGATATATGGAAGTGTGAAGGGCAACACTTTTGCAAACATTGTTATTTGCAATACTTAACAATGTTAAAGACTCTAAGGGGACTAGATTGGTCTACACAGCAGAGACAGGGGACCAATTCTAATTAACAATTTAGCTATTCTTTAACATGTGGACGTCACCATTTTCCTCAAACCCCAATTCACTTTTTTTTTTAAGTAGCAAAGAGGGCAACTTTAATGATTGTCTCTTTATAAGTTGTTTTATGTCACACCTCGGACACGACTGAAGCGACTTAGCAGCAGCAGCAGCATGTCACACCTAGACTTTTAGAGATGTATATATGACTGTTTTAAATGCGGTTAATAACAGTGGGGTTAATATTGTTATTTTACAACCTTACTTGTTTTAATCAGTGTCACAGGAAAGTATAAGGAATGGCTTGATACTGTTGTAAAACAGCTCTGGGTAAGCAACACAATAAATCAAGCTATAAAAAGACAATGAATTGAGTCTATATTGCTAGATTTCAAGTTTGGCCATTTTCTATTAAATGAATTTTTTATAGGGGTTATTAATCAAATGGATTTAACTGAGGAATGGGACAGAACAACAAGCATTGATGTTCACCTTACTCCTTTGATTCTTACTATAGACTGTATCATACAAACACGATTATCTAAGCATCTATATTCTCCTCTGTTTGTGTTTGGAGTATTTTATGCATTTCCTAAACCTGGAATATCTAAAATACGAAGGAGCCTCAGATTTTTAAGATATAACAACGTGATTATGATTATATATAGTCCCTTAGATGTGTTTGAGTATTTGTATATGAGCAAATGTGTAGATGTACTACGGGCTTCCCTGGTAGCTCAGTGGTAAAGAATCTGCTTGCCAATGCAGGAGACCCAGGTTTGATCCCTGGGTCAGGAAGATCCCCTGGAGAACTGGCAACCCACTCCAGCATTCTTGCTTGGGAAATGCCATGGACAAAGGAGCCTAATCAGTTGGCATAAAGTTTTGGTTAAGCACGACCAATAATGTCTAGAGATCTACTGTATAATTGTACCTATAATCAACAAATTTAAATTTAAACATTTTCTAAAATTGTAGCTCTCATGTTGTGTTCTTACCACCATAAAATACATATATACATTCATACATTAAAAAATAGATGTAATATCTATGTAAACTAAATCATCTAATGGCTAAGAATGAATAAGATGTTTTTTTAAAATTTCATGGTAGGTACTATTGGAAATATTTATCCATATGTCTTCACGTGGTTTAGAGATCTGAAAAACAACCATGTGATTGTTTCCTACAGAATATGTAAAACATAAAAGTTATGGATGCTGCCAATGTCTGTCATTTGGTCTTTGCCTCCTTTTCCCCAATTGAATATAATACCTTTATTTCTCACATATGCATGTTTTTCCTTGCTTTAGTCCTGGATTTCATAAAGTCTTATTGCCAAAGTTAAGCTTCATTGGGTCTTCACAGCATTTCTTCTGTCAGCTCCATGATATAAGACTATATTTTCTTAATTTAAATACACCTTCATATCTGCCAATAGATTTGTATTTCGCTGTCTTTTCTATGATTATCTTACCACTAAAGTTTAGGCCTGAATTAGCGGGCTTAAATCTTAAAATCATGGGCTTTCATCAGGTGTGGAGATGACATTTTAGACCAAGAGAACTTTCTATGACAGTGGAAATATTTCCTGTCTAGACTGTTTAGAATGGTAGTTACTAGCTACATGTGGTTACTGAATACGTGATATGTGGATAGTGCAATTGATTTAATGAAATTCCCATTTTAATTAATTCAGATTTAAATTGCCACATGTGGCTGCTAGCCAGCAAATTGAACAGCACAGCTTTACACCATCAGAAAGTCATCCACTTAGAATTGTCTTCCAGACAGATTAATTTCCAGTAATTCATTTACAGACTCCTGCATGGTGTTTCTTATAAGATGGCATAAGTCTAAAAACCAACTAGATTTTGTATCATTTTTATTCAAGGAACAGAATAAAGCTAACTAGACCACAGCATGGACTAAATAGTCACAAACCACTGTTTGTGGTTTGTGAAATAGAGTGGTCATTTACCTTTAGCCAGTCTCTCAAAAATGCTGTATAAGCCTAATAGTAAATAAATATTCAAACCATCACAAACTTTATCATGTTATGACTTCAGCTTCTAGCCATGGTGGATTAACAGAAACTGATTTACTTTCTCACATTTTAAAAAAAGAAAAAATACACAAAACAGTAGTTTTTAGATATAAGACAATAAGAAACTCAAGGTACTAACAGTAGAGAGAAGGGAATTTTAAAAGGTAAACTACAATTACCCCAACTCACTTCCTAAAGAGCACATTAGGCTTCAGGCAGGAAAGAGGAACCTACACAGATGCCATGGTTTTCTCTGTGTTAGGATACGAAGTTCAGAATTTGGTAAAAGTGCTGGAATTCACAATTCAGAGTCCCAAAGAGGAGAATGTTTCATTGAGAAGAGCTCCAGAGATCTGTAGAGTCTTCAGCTGTATACTGAATGTTGCATGCACATGAAGAGATTACCAGGGCCATGGAAAGAATCATCCAAAGGGGCAAAACAATCCTTTGATTTTATACAGGACTTGGAATAGTTATTGTTAATACCATCCAGAAGGAAAAGATACCCTAACATGAAAGATATTAAGTATTTAGAATTTGCTGGCCTTGGTAACAGAAGTAGATTAGGCTGTTCTGGTTCCATCTAATAATGTTTAAAAGCAAGACTTGAAAGGATCAAACTGATTCCAACAAACTTAATGGGGTTGGGGGGGTGGTTTTCCCAGATGGCACAGTGGCAAAGAAACCATCTGCCAATGCAGGAGATGCAAGAGATGTGGGTTTGACCCCTGGGTCAGGAAGATCCCCTGGAGGAGGAAATGGCAACCCACTCCAGTATTCTTGCCTGGGAAATTCCATGGACTGGCAGGCTATAGTCCATGGGGTCAAAAAGAGTCAGACACAACTGAGTACACACATATAACAGCATCTCAGAACAAAAAAAAATTTTTAGATAGAATTAATAGTGTATAGTAACTCGTCAAAAATTACCAGGTATACAAAGAAATTAGAAAACATGATCCATAATTGGGGGCAGGGGGCAGGGATAGGGAGCAATCAACAGAAATAGTTCCAGAAATGATATATGATAAGAATATATTGACAAGGACATTAAAATTGCTAATATTTCATTTGCTTAAGACAATAGAGGAAACTATGAGCATGACTTTAGAAACGGCTAAGAAGAAGCACAAGGTGGAATCAAGATTGCCAGGAAAAATATCAATAACCTCAGATATGCGGATGACACCACCCTTATGGCAGAAAGTGAAGAGGAACTAAAAAGCCTCTTGATGAAAGAGGAGAGTGAAAAAGTTGGCTTAAAGCTCAACATTCAGAAAAGGAAGATCATGGCATCTGGTCCCATCACTTCATGGGAAATAGATGGGGAAACAGTGGAAACAGTGTCAGACTTTATTTTTGGGGGCTCCAAAATCACTCTAGATGGTGACTGCAGCCATGAAATTAAAAGATGCTTACTCCTTGGAAGAAAAGTTATGACCAACCTAGATAGAATATTCAAAAGCAGAGACATTACTTTGCCAACAAAGGTCCCTAGTCAAGGCTATGGTTTTTCCAGTGGTCATGTATGGATGTGAGAGTTGGACTGTGAAGAAAGCTGAGCGCTGAAGAATTGATGCTTTTGAACTGTGGTATTGGAGAAGACTCTTGAGAGTCCCTTGGACTGCAAGGAGATCCAACCAGTCCATTCTACAGGAGATCAGTCCTGGGTATTCTTTGGAAGGAATAATGCTAAAGCTGAAACTCCAATATTTTGGCCACCTCATGCAAAGAGTTGACTCATTGGAAAAGACTCTGATGCTGGGAGGGATTGGAGGCAGGAGGAGAAGGGACGACAGAGGATGAGATGGCTGGATGGCATCACTGACTTGATGGACGTGAGTCTGAGTGAACTCCAGGAGTTGGTGATGGACAGGGAGGCCTGGCATGCTGCGATTCACGGGGCCGCAAAGAGTCGGACACGACTGAGTGACTGAACTGAACTGAAGAAGACATCAGACCCATACTGAACTTCTAGAGATGAAAAACATATATGTGAATAAAAAATAGAGTAGATGGAATTAACAGCAGATTAGTGAGCCTGAATATGTGGTGATAGAAATGTCCCAATGTGAAAGAGGAAAAGCGAAATTGAAAAATAAAATGAATTGATCAAATGCCTATGGCACAGTATTATTACCCTAATATATATGTAATTAGAATCCCAGAAAGAGGACAGAGAATATTTTAAAATATAATGGCCATGTACTCACACAATAAACCCATTGATCCTAGAAGAAGCTCAGCAAGCCCCAAATAGAGGTTGTGTGTGTGAGGGGGGGAGATTAACAAAGAATGCTACATAAAGTCACATTAAAATCAATAACATGAAGAGCAGATGGAGGAGGGGAAAGAAAAGATATTATTTATAGAGAAAAAATGATCATAGACATAGAAAAATGCAAGAAAAAAAGATAGGAGAAACATCTTTAAAGTACTGGGGAAAAAAAATAAAACTATCAACCTTGAAATTGGTAAAGACTCTAAAAACTGAAGGCAAAATAAAAATTTTTTTTCAGACCTACCAAAGCTGAAACAATTTGCCACCAGCAGACTAACACTGCAGAGATGTTCAAGGAAGCCCTCTGATAGAAAGAAACTAGAGAGAAATCTGGATTGACAAAAAGGAATGAAGACATCATAAATAGTGGATATTTAAGAAAACTTCTTCCCCTTATTTAAAATTTTTTCTTTAAAAGATAATTTGCTGTTTTAAAATATATTTAAAATGTAGTTTAAGGCTCATAACATGTAAAAGTGCAGAAACTGGGGAATTGGAAGTATATGGTTGTAAGATTCTTATATATGGAATAATATAATACTATATGGATAAATTATTACACTACACTATAAACTTTAAAATAAGCAGCCACTAAAAAAAGTGCATAGTCCCCCAGTAAAGAAATGAGAATAGAATCCCAAAGCATTTTTAAAAATATGGAACCAAAGATAAAACAAATATAAAACAAATAGCATATGGTATATTTAATCCCAGCAATATTAAAAAAGCACATCAAAAGTAAATTTTTTTACCACTCCCAACTTAAAAGGTAGAGCTTGTGATATTGAATAATCACACTGATGTAAAACAATTATGATTTTAAAAAGCAGGAACCAAGAAATATTGTACTAATGTCAACCAAAAGCTGGAGTGATATTAATAGCAAGGTAGATTTCATGCCATAGAATATTATCAAGATCATTTCATAGTGATAAAAAGGTCAAGTTAGCAAGAGAACATAATCCTAACTATGCATATAATAAATAGCTTCAAATTATATTAAACAAAAACTGATAGAACTAAGAAATCTCCAACCGCAATCAATTTTCAGTATATCTTTCTCAATGACTATTAGAACAAGTGGACAGAAAATTAATAAGGAAACAGAAGACGTGAACAGCACTTTTAACCAAATTGATGTTATTGACATGTATAAAACTCCCCACACAATGACAGAGTTAACATTAATTTCAAGTGTACAAGGATGATTTACCAAGATAATTGTTTGGTGATCCAGAATATTAACTATCAGTAAATTTAAAAGTCACAAAGTATGTTCTCTGACCCTACAAAGTAGAAATCACAAATCTCAACAAAGAAACTATTTCAAACTGAATGAAAATGAAGATGTGGCATTTAAATTTGTGGGATGCAACTATGAAGCCTTGCTTAAAGAAAGATTTATAGCATCGAACAGTTATATCAGAAGAGTATAAAGCCTCAAATCAGTGATCTTCTACCCCCGAAACTTGGAGAAAAGGAGCACTCTTAGCCTTCTAAGAAACAGAAGGAAAGAAAAGCAGAAGTTAAGAACAGAAATCAATAAGATAGAATGCACAAAACAAAATATATCAGTGAAGCCAAAAACTATTTCTTTAAGTCAGTTTAATCAAGAAAAAAATAGAAGGTACAAATTGTCAATATCAAGAATTAGAGATGAGAAATTACTGTAGATCCTACAAATTAATAATAGAAAACATTATCAAAACTTTATGAAAATAGAATCAATGACTTAGATGAACAAAGTCCTTAAAAGGCGCAAATTACCAAAGCTTACTAAAGAAAAAATAAATAGGACATGGAAGAAACCTAGATGTCCATTGACAGATGAATGGATAAGAAAGTTGTGGTACATATATACAATGGAATATTACTCAGCCATAAAAATGAACACATTTGAGTCAGTTCTAGTGAGGTGGATGAACCTAGAGCCTATTACACAGAGTGAAGTAAGTCATATACATTACCATATGTAAAATAGATAGCTAATGGGAAGTTGCTGTATAACACAAGGAGCTCAACGCAGTACTCTGTGACAATGTAGAGGGCTAGGATGGGTGTGGGGTTGGGGAAGGGTGGGGATATATGTATATTTATGACTGATTCACATTGTTGTATGGCAGAAGCCAACACAATATTCTAAAGCAATTATCCTCCAATTAAAAATAAATTTTAAGAAAGAAAATAAATACCACAAATACTTCTGTGTCTATTAAAGAAATTATAAGTGAAAACTTTCTCAAAAAGAAAACTCCAAACCCAAATGATTTCCCTTACAAATTTCACCCGTTATTTAAGAAAGAGATAATCATGGAAATTCTTCTAGAAAATAGCCAAGAAGTAAATACTTCCCAATTCCTTCTATGAGACTGGAAATATCCTGATACTAAAATCAGACAAGGACATTAAAGAAAAAATAAAATCCAATGATCTTCATGAATATTAATATGAAAGTTCTTAACAAAATTTCATGCAAATACATCCAATACTAGTGTAAAAGGAATAATACATCATGATCAAATGGAGTTTATTTCAGGAACAAACGTTCATTTAACAGTCAAAGATCAATCAATGTGATTCACTGTATTAACCAACATATTGGGGGAAACAATATCTCAACAGAGAAAAGGCATTTGACAAGATTTAACATCCATAGAAGGAAAATTTCTCAGCCTAATAAAGGGCATAGATGAAAAACCTAAAGCTAACATGAGTAATGGTGAAAGACTGAAAGCTTTCCCCTAACAACAACTAAAGTGCTTAGTGTTTTTACGGCATGGCAGCAAGTTAAAGAAGTATTTCACTCCTTGACTTGTTCAAGGTGGAACTGTAATTTGCTTTACTCTATTTTGTGACATGAAACTTCTTCATGTTATTTTGTGATAAAAAGTGAGTGTTTGCTCAGTTCTGTCTGACACTTTGCAACCCCATGGACTATAGCCCACCAGGTTCCTCTATCTATGGAATTCTCCAGGTAAGAATGCTGGAGTGGGTTGCCATTTCCTACTCCAGGGCATCTTCCTGACCCAGAGATTGAACCTGGGTTGATCTGCATTGATCGACTCTGCGTTGGAGTCAGATTCTTTACCATCTGAGCCACCCATCCATTTTGTGTTGGGATCATGCCTGTTATCTAAGGTTGACCTTTGACATCTGTGAAAAATCAATAAATGGAAAGCTAAAATTAAAAAAAATTAACAAAAAAATTACTCAGCATAGGAAAAGGATGGCCATTCTTACCACTTCTAGTTAACATCTTTCTTTTAACTTCTCAACTAGGTTTTACTGTTTGTTGACAATGTTCTCTGTGCCACATTTATAAACATAAGTTTAATATACAGTTATACAGTAATAAACAAATACATAATTCTTTATCAAATGGATGTTTGCTTAATAAAATTCAAGACAGGCTTTCCATTTTCATCTTGGCAGCAAGCTTTTTGTGGCATCCTAATTTTTTAAATTGAGGTATAGTTGATTTACCACAGGAGTTTCACATGTACAACACAGATATTCACAACTATTAAAGATTATACTTCATTTATAATTATTGTAAATTTTCAGCTATGTTCCTTGTGCTGTATAAATATCCTTATAGCTTATTCTATTTAACATCTAACTGGAAATTTTAGACAGTACAGAAGGCAAGGATACAGATTGAATATGAAGAAATAAAATTGTCCTTATTTGCAGACAACATGTGTATCTACATGGAAAATTCCAAAGAATCTACCAAAAAACCTCCTAGAACTAATAAATGGTTTACAACAGTTTGCAAAATATAAAAATTAATTATATTTTCTATATACTAGCAATAAACAATTAAAAATTGAAATGAAAACCAGTAGCATCAAAAATGAAATCCATAGATACATATTTGGCAGAACTGTATAAGACCTATGCACTGAAAACTACAAAACACTGCGGAGAGAAATTATAGAAGACCTAAATAACTGGAAAGATATGCAGTGTTCATAGATCATAAGACTAAATATTATTTGTCAGTTTTTCCCAAATTAATCAATGGATTCAGTACATGACCTACCAATATCTTACCAGGTGTTCTGAAGGAATTGTCAAGGTGACTCTAAAATATATAGAGAGAAGTGTAAAGAATCCATAGTAGTCAAACAGTTTTTTAAAGACCAAAATTTGAATATTTTACTCCAGGATTTTAAGATTTACTACAAAACTACATATACTAGTAATCAAAACAGTTAGTTATTGGCCTACACACACACCAGTACACTATTACATAACAAAAGATCAGAACAGATAGTCTGGAAATAGATTCAACATGTATGGTCAAGTGATTTTCAATAAAGACAATTCAGTGGGATAAGTATATAAACTTTTTTTAACCACTGGTGTTTGAACAGTTGAATATCCATATGGAAAAAAAATTCTTTGACTATTCTCACACCCTATATAGAAATTAACTCAAAATGGATCCATTTGTATAAAATTCTAGAAAATGCAAACTAATCTCTAGTGACAAAGCCGATCAGTAGTTTGTGCTTGAGAAGAAAGTCATGCAGCTCAGCTGGTAAAGAATCCGCCTGCAATGTGGGAGACCCCAGTCTAACCCCTGGATTGGGAAGATCCCCTGGAGAAGGGAAAGGCTACCCACTCCAGCATTTTGGCCTGGAGAATTCCATGGACTGTATACTCCATGGGGTCGCAAAGAGTCAGACATGACTGAGCAACTTTCACTTACTTACTTACTGGAGAACAAAGTAGGAGGCGTGAAAGTAAAGAGGCATGAGGAAGCTTTGGGGAATGATGGATATGCACATTATTTTGTTTGTGGCAATGGTTTCACATATATTTAGTGTACTGTTTGATATATATATATATCAAACAGTACACTAAACAGCATATATTTAAAGTATAAGTCAATTATATCTCAACACTGTAAAATAAAAACTTTACTATGTCAAAGCATTTGCCCCATTTCGCCTCATTCCATTGTGTTTTGGGATATAAAATATAATACTAAGGAATTTTTTGACCTGCTCAGTATACCCGTCTTAAACTTTTTTGTCAGATGTGTGCCTAACAATTTCAGATGCCTAAGTCCTTCCCACTCATAGACGCACTTCTATTTTTCAGATTGAATATGAACACAGAGCACCAGAGTGCCGTCTGGGTCTGAAGGAAGGCCGTCCATTCTCAGGGGTCACCGCATGTTTGGACTTCTGTGCTCATGCCCACAGAGACTTGCAGAACATGCAGAACGGCAGCACACTGGTAGGTGGAGCTGAGGACAGGCTAGCGGCATGTGCTACTGAAGAGGAGAGGACGGAAGCTAGCAGCATTTAATGAGATGTCATTGTAGCGACCAGTGTCTTCATGAATGATTGCTGTTGCAAGTGACCTTATTTGGCATAACTAGTACTCGTATAACAGGTTGGCATATCAGTGGGAAACTGTTGAGAAGTATGTAAAAATCATGAAAATTCTTGGTGCTAATCTAAACTGGTGACTAAACATTGCTAGCTATAATTGGATAGCTTTCAGAATTTAGTATCAACTATCTGGTAAGTTACAATCAGTTCAGCAAAAAGTCATACACAAGCCAAGATACCAGTCTAACTTACATAGAGAAGATGTATGAAAAATGTGTCGCCATTGTCACAGTAACTACTATAAAAGGTTCAAAGTCCAAAACCACTATTGTAGCTACATATTACAGTCAGTGAAATGAATTGCCCTCAACTGGAAACTTTGCTAAGGGGAGAAAAATGGATCCATCTTAGGATGGAGCAGTGTGTTCTATACCAATAAAACTCAGGGTGTGCCCTTGCACCTAGAGGGATGATGACCCAGGATGGAGATAAAGAATGAAAAAGCGCAAGTACAGAAACTATAAATTAATCAACCTAATGAGTCATCAGTTCGTGAGGTTCTGATGGCAAGTATACTGGAGTGGTTTGCCATTCCCTCCTCCAGAATGCCAAAGAATTGATGCCTTCAAACTGTGCTGCTGGAGAAGACTCCTGAAAGTCCCCTGGACAGCAAGGAGAGCAAACCAGGCAGTCTTAAATCAACACTGAGTACTCGTTGGCAGGACTGATGCTGAAGCTGAAGCTCCAGTATTTTGGTCATCTGATGCGAACAGCCGACTCATTGGAAAAGTCCCTGATGCTGAGAAAGATTGAGGGCAGGAGAAGCGGGCATCAGAGGATGAGATGGCTGGGTGGCATCACCAGTGCAATGGACATGAACTTGAGCAAACTTCAGGAGATGGTGAGGGACAGGGACACGTGGTCTGCTGCAGTCCATGGGGTCGCAAAGAATCGGACATGACTGACTGGGCAACTGAACAACAACGAGTCATCAACATAGATATAAGTGTTAACTGAGGAAGATGAGACCTAACGTGGAAAATATAAGCCAGGCACTATAGTTCTATTACAGAGGAGAAAAGAATTCATAGAGGTAGTAGGCAGTAGAAGTAATTTGAGGAAGCTGGTGTGAAATTTTTGTTGAAAAGCAGAGAAGGTATTGATTAATACCTATAATTTAGAGCAGGGGTTGGACACTTTTTCTGTTAAAAAGCTTTGCAGGCCACATAGGATCTCTGTAATGTTCTTTGGGTCCCTCCCAATAAAAAGTTCTTTAAAAATGAAAAAAAAAAATCTTAATTCACTGACCATACAAAAAACAGGCTGCGAGGCAACCCAAGTTTGCTAACTTCTGATCAAGGAGAACAAACATGAGGCTTATCATCTACAATATCTTATATCATCGCTAATCAGGTATTGAACATCTGCTCATTTGGAGGCTCTGCTAGATTCTGGGGATTAGGGGAAATAAATGATAGATGGAGCTATAGTTGGTCCTGAAGATAATCAGATTCCTCTTCAGCAAGGAAATGGAAAGCAGGCAGAGGAAGAAAAAGTTTTCAAGTGGAGAGGAATTTACCTCTGATAGACTGCAATTTCTATGCAGTTAGATGGAAAGCTGCACAAGACAAGTAGAAGTGAGTAGGAATAAATTGTGGGAAAAGGTGACAGATGCTCAGAGACAAGGATTTGGGATGACTTCTGTGTACCATTTTAATACCATCACACATTAAACTTATTTACAAACGTAAATCTAACCATCACATTCCTTTCAAGCATATCTCTCAATGATTTTTATGTTACCTTGGATTTTAAATAACTGTGGTCACATTTTCTCTGTTAATTAAAAGCACTCAATACTCAAAGCTAGTATTTCAAAACCAACAAACAGTCTTTCAAAGCCACTGTGATTGTGGCCAACCAAAGAAAAAAAAAGTACCATCAAGTTATCAGAGCAGCAGAAGTAGCTTTTTTCCTTTTTAGAAAAGAAATGAGAAAGAAGAGAAACAATAAGTTAGATTTCACAGAGTATAGAGGAGAGAAAAGAAAGGTGGAAACAGCATTAAGTTACATATGAATCAAATCTTCAGGTCTACATTATTGAGATTTCACCTTGGTATCTGGTGCAAATTTCCTAAACACAGTTAAGGAGAGTTAGGTGTGAAGAAAGATGTGAAATTTCTTTGTGCACAAAAGTATGAAATGAGGCAAATGTGATATTACCAAAAACAGAGGAAGTCGTTTTGGTGGAGGAAACTTGTTTCTTTTTTGAAGAGGCTTCACCTCTAGCACATCTATTTTGTAAGTGTGAAAAGTGGAAGATTGCTACACTTTGGGTACGGTACAGTTTCTTCCCTTAGAAATGTCTGTGAGGAACAGGGTCTCTACAGGTAACAATTCCTGATAGATTAAAAAAAAAAAAAAATGAACTTATTTATCTTGATGTACCATTTTGATGCAGTCTTCATTAATAACAGACAAACATGGTTTTATGATAACAAACCAATCTGGCCCAGTAGGCCAGTGCCATGAATCTAAATACTGAGGAGAAACTCACACACATCAGCTTTCATTTGGACTGAAACTGAAGCTGTGCTCTCTTACTTCCCTGCCAGGTATGCACCCTCACTAGAGAAGACAATCGAGAAATTGGAGGAAAACCTGAGGATGAGCAGCTCCACGTTCTGCCTCTCTACAGAGTCTCTGATGTTGATGAATTTGGCAGTGTAGAAGCTCAGGAGGAGAAAAAACGAAACGGCGCCATTCAGGTACTGAGTTCTTTTCGGCGGAAGGTCAGGATGTTAGCAGAGCCAGTCAAGACGGGCCGACAGAGGAAACTAGAAGCCAAGAAAGCTGCAGCTGAAAAGCTTTCCTCTTTGGAGAACAGCACAAATAAGAGTGAAAAAGAAAAGTCAGCCTCATCTCGTCCGAAACAGACTGAAAATGCAAGCCAGGCTAAACAGCTGCCAGGTAAATCTAATGTGAAGCAGCGTAGATTCATGTGTTAGATGACACATTTTAAAAGTGAACATTGTTGATTTTGGAAGATTAAGTTCAGCCATGGTCTTCATTCTGTACCAGAATTTTCTCTAAGGGAGCAAGGCCCAGGCTTTGTTCTTGGAGCTGTAATGAGATGTTGCACCATTAGCCCCGGTTTGAGGAAGAAGTTTGGATTTTATTTTCTAATAAATGGCAGAGTTTTATGGTAAGTGACGTGGTGAAATTAGAGTTATTAGCAATGACTGGCAAGCCAAACTGGAGGTGGAGCAACTAATAGTTTGGAGACGGATGCAGTCAACTGAGAGGGAGATAATAAGAGCTTGAACTTTGGTGTAGTGAAGATGATAGAAGCAAATTCTTCCAAAATGATTATCAATACATAAGTGACAAACCATTAGAATGAAGGAGAAAAAATAGTTAAGGATGACTCTAAAGTTGTAAGCCCAGATAATAGTACTATTTATTGAGATATGGAAGGGGAAGGGCAGGAGAATAAGATACTTTTCCTTAGCCAGGTTGAGTCTGAGGTATGCAAGGGGGCTCCACATATAGTTCTTATAAAACTTTTATCCATCAAAATAGATCACATCTATAGTTATAGCAATAGAGCATTATTTATCAATACTAATAGTAGTGAATGTTCTTTCTAAAGCTTCTCGTTTTATGACTATAGTTAATACTCTAAAAAATAAAATCATACAACATGTTGTCCATATCCAAATTTAAGAGATGGTATTGACCTAGCCATAAACAAAAGAAAAATGTATATCTTTTGCGTTAGTATCCTGCTTTCCTTGGAACCACCCATCTCTGCTGCACTAAGTCAGATCTCCCTACTGATTGATTTGTCTCTGAATCTCAGAGATAAAACTAAGTAATTTAGAATCATATGTCAAAGATGTTTAATAAATATTTGTTGATACGTTGATTTACACTAAGTAAATCCTATCCACTCCCTGATAGCTCCTTTAAGTTAGCTGTATAGTATAATCAGGAAGAACTTTGCATCTAGTTCCTTCTAACTGGCCTCTGCAGTAGTCATTTCAGTTTTCAGAACTGCCATTGCAGCTCCATTTATCTGTTTTGATCTCATATTACTTTTTTTTTTTTTTTCGCTTAAGTGAAGTCATGAAACAGAAGTGTGACTTTTACCAGTTTCACATACAAAGCTAAAAGTTTCTTTAAAGTTCTATCTATAACTGTGAATTTCCTTCCTGGAAAGCATGCTAATGAAATAGAGTTTGCCAATTGTATAAAGTGTTTTGGATATTTAAATGAATGCTTTTTTCTCTTTTTCCCTCATAGCATTGCTAAATCTTCCATAACAAATTTTCTTGCTCCTTTACCCATTTAACATTGTTTGCCAGGCAATGGAGACATAAAGTGAAATGAGACAGGATGCTTTCCCTCAAGGAACTGCTTTACAGTGAGGTGAAGAAAGAACTGAAAATGGATAATTCCAGTATCCATTATATATAATTCCAGTATCCAGTATATTATGACTGTTGCTTTATCTGACTTATGTTTGCAGTGACTCTGACCACGAATTACAAAAGCACTAGAAGCTGGCTTTAGAGAAGGCTTCCTTGAGGAAGGGATGACTGCGTCAAGAAGGCCAGGGAGATGGGGAGGACGGACAGGGCACTTCAGTAGACAGTGTGGCGTGATCAAAAGCACAGAAGCTCCAGAGCACGTGGTGCCCTCAGTGGAATGGCTTTTGGATGTTTGATTACATTTCCCACCATTCACCCAGTTGTACTATATGGATTCTGCCATTTTATTTCTAACGCTTTAGACACAGAAAACTGCGAGACAGTGATTAGAGAGCTCTGATGTTACTCTCGTCCTTGTTTGACGGGTCTTGCATAATTCTAGTCCTGGTTCTCACTTGCATGTAAACATCCTCACTGGCCTTCATAAAATGATAATCGAGCATATTTGTCCCTGCTCTCTCTTATCCTGTCCACAGAACTTCTGCGACTTTCAGGACCAGTCATGCAGCCGTCCCAGCAGCCCCAGTCCCAACCCCAACTGCAGAAACAACTTCCACAGCCACAGAAGCAGCCGCCACAGCTGCAGCAACCTCAGCAGCAGCCCCTGCAACAGCAGCCACGTCACCCCTTAACTAATAACTCTCAGTCAGAGTCGGTCAGCTCTTACTCTTCATCTGGATCCACCAATCTGTACATGAGACGGCCCAATGCAATGAGCCCTTATCCAGGCTCTTCGCACACTTCAGATATTTATGGAGGGGCCAACCCTGTGAACCTCTATTCCACCTCATCCCAAGCTGCAGGTTCCTATTTGAATTCTTCTAATCCCATGAGCCCCTACCCTGGGCTTTTGAATCAGAGTAACCAGTATCCATCATATCAATGCAATGGAAATGTATCAATGGACAACTGCTCCCAATATCTGGGCTCCTATTCTCCCCAGCCTCAGCCCATGGATCTCTATAGGTATCCAAACCAAGACCCTCTGTCTAAGCTAAATCTGCCACCCATCCACACACTTTACCAGCCAAGGTTCGGAAACAGCCAGAGTTTTACTTCTAAATACTTAGGTTACGGAAACCAAAATATGCAAGGAGATGCCTTCAGCAGTTGTACTATCAGACCAAACGTACACCATGTAGGGACATTCCCTCCTTATTCCACGCATGAGATGGATGGCCACTTCATGGGAGCCACCTCTAGATTACCACCCAATTTGAGCAGTTCAAACATAGACTATAAAAATGGTGAGCATCACCCAGCTTCTCATTTAATCCATAACTACAGTGCAGCTCCGAGCATGTTCAACAGTTCCCTTCATGCTCTGCATCTCCAAAACAAGGAGAACCACATGCTCTCCCACACAGCCAATGGCTTATCTAAGGTGCTTCCGGGTCTTCACCCTGAGAGGACTACTTCTGTGCAGGAAGGCTTGCACAAAGTACACGAGGCTGGCAGTCAGGAAAAGCAGCCTTCGGCCGCCGAGGACAATGATGAGGTCTGGTCTGACAGCGAGCAGAGCTTCCTGGATCCTGACATCGGAGGAGTGGCTGTGGCTCCAACTCATGGGTCAATTCTCATCGAGTGTGCAAAGCGCGAGCTGCACGCCACAACCCCTTTAAAGAATCCCAACAGGAATCACCCCACCAGGATCTCGCTTGTCTTTTACCAGCACAAGAGCATGAATGAGCCAAAACACGGCTTGGCGCTCTGGGAAGCCAAAATGGCCGAGAAAGCCCGTGAGAAAGAGGAAGAAGGTGAAAAGCATGGCCCGGACTATGTGCCTCAGAAAACCCACGGCAAAAAGGTGAAACGGGAGCCCACTGAGCCGCATGAACCTTCTGAACCCACTTACCTGCGCTTCATCAAGTCCCTTGCTGAAAGGACCATGACCGTGACCACAGACTCCCCAGTAACTACATCCCCATATGCCTTCACTAGGGTCACGGGGCCTTACAACAGATACATGTGACGGCGCCCCTTGAGTTGGTTACCTCATTTGAAAAGACCACAACCAACTTGTCCGTTAGTGTAGTTCTCATGACGTGGGCAGTGGTGAAAGGACACAGTAATCCTGACAAATGTGGTGGGAGGAACCTCGGCTCACCAGCAAAACAAGAGGTCATCTTACCATAGCACTTAATTTCCACTGACTCCTGAGTGGTCACAGATGGAATCTAGGCAAAAGACCAAAGCATTCTATGCAAAAAGAAGATGGAGAAGGAAGTGTTCCACGATTTACATTTTTAAACACTGGTTCTATTACTGGAGGAGACGATATGTAAATGTGATTCCCTACCCCTTACAACTCTGCACATCTGTGACCACTTTTAATAATACCAAGTTTGCATAGTCATGGAACACAAATCAAGTACTGTAGTATTACAGGGGCAGGAATCTTAAAATACCATCTGGTGCTGAATATACAATGTACTGAAATACTGGAATTATGGCTTTTAAACATGCAGTTTTTACTGTAATCTTAATATTAACTTTTATTTATCGAAATAGCTACAGGAAGCATGAATAGACAGCAAAACACTGAATTAGTTTGGATGTTCTAAGAAATGGTGCTAAGAAAATGGTGTCTTTAACAGTTGAAAATTTAATGCCTTTATATCATCAAGATGCTATCAGTGTACTCCAGTGCCCTTGAATAATGGGGGTACCTTTTCATTCAAGTTTTTAATCATAATTACCTATTCTTACACAAGCTTAGTTTTTAAAATGTGGACATTTTAAAGGCCTCTGGATTTTGCTCATCCATTGAAGTCCTTGTAGGACAATAAACATATATGTACATATATATATATACACATATGTATATGTGTACAAACATGTATATCTATAAATATTTTAAATGGTGTTTTAGAAGCACTTTGTCTACCTAAGCTTTGACAACTTGAACAATGCTAAGGTACTGAGATGTTTAAAAAAAAAAGAAAAAAACGTTTACTTTCATTTTAAAATGAAAAGTTGATTTTTTTAAGGAAAGCTTTTAAAATATTTTTGCTTTTAGCCATGCATCTGCTGATGAGCAATGTATCCATTTTTATTACAGCCAGTTACATCCAAAACGGGGCTTACTGGATTCAAGGGAATACATTAGTCTACAAAACACATGTTTTCTGGTGCTCATCTTACATGCTATACTGTAAAACAGTTTTATACAAAATTGTATGACAAGTTCATTGCTCAAATATGTAGAGTTTTAAGAATTTTCTATTAACTGCAGGTAATAAATAAAAGCATGCTACAGACTCAACAAAGCTAGTTCACTTAAGCCAATGCTATTTTATGGATCTGTATGGTTCCCTTTGGCGAACCAAATGGCAGTCTGCCTTTGTGTTGATAATTGTACATTTTAATGTTGTCATTTCTTAGCTTAAGTGTCCTCTTTACCAGAAAGATTGAGCAGACTGATGACTGCGTAAGATGAATAAACAGGGTTAGTTCCATGTGAATCTATTAATTAAAAAAAATTTTAAAACAGGCAGCTGGTTTGCTGTGGTGGTTTTAAATCATTAATTTGTATAAAGAAATGAAAGAGATGTATAGTAAGTAAATTAAATTGTAAACAAACTTTTTTAACGCAATGCTTTAGTATTTTAGTACTGTAAAAAGAAATTAAAATATATACATATATATATAAATATATATATATAGATTTGAAACAGAATTCACATCATGATGGTGCTACTCAACCTGCTACAAATATATCATAATGTGAGCTAAGAATTCATTAAAGGTTTGAGTGATGTTCCTACTTGTCATATACCTCAACACTAGTTTGGCAATAGGATATTGAACTGAGAGTGAAAGCTTATAGCATTGTGTACCATCATTTTTTTCCAAGGCTTTTTTTTTTTTAGTTAAAAAAAAAAAAAACATACCTTTTTCCAATACTTGATTTCTTAGCAAGTATAACTTGAACTTCAACCTTTTTGTTCTAAAAATTCAGGGATATTTCAGCTCATGTTCTCCTTATGCCAACACGTCACCTGTGTTCATGTAAAATTGTTGTAGGTTAATAAATATATTCTTTTTCAGGGATTTAACCCTTTTATTTTGAATCCCTCCTATTTTACTTGTCTATGTCCTGATGTAACTAAAACTAATCTTGTAAATCTGTTGGCTGTTTTTATTGTAAAGAAAAGCATTTTAAGAGTTTGGAAAATCTTTTGACTGTTTCAAGCAGAAAAAAATTACATGAAAATAGAATGCACTGAGTTGATAAAGGGAAAATTGTTAAGTCAGGAGTTTGGCAAGTGGCTGTTGGCTAGAGTCTTTAACTCTCTAAATAAACGATGTTTTGACCCTATAATCAATACAGGTACAGATCCACAGGACTTTTCTACACAAGCAAACACTTAGGGGGATGGTGTGCAATCAACTGTACAATTATGTCTTAGTCTGTGTACATTTTTGCTTACTAACATTTCAAATAAACTCAATCATTGGAGGCCTTTGAGTTTTATTGGTCAAATCTTAATGGACTTTTCTTTAAAAAATTTTTTTTCTCTAGTTTTTGGCTGTGACCAGTTTACAAGCATTTCAAGAACGTTTGCTTTATATATGTCAAACTGCATGATTTGAATGTTTTGCATATGCCAGGTATCTAACCCCAAACATTTGGTTACTACATGCACATTTGTTGGTTTTGAGTCAACCATCCCTAGATGAGTGATGATTTGGTTTCTGTACCAATCCACTGTCATTTGTCAAACTGCTGGCCAACAGCAGGAAGTCTAGTTTGGGGAGTTGAGGAGAGGCTAGGTAGGAAGGAGAAGAAATTAAGTGGCATATTGTAAATATCAGATCTATAATTGTAAATATCAAACCTGCCTCAGAATGAATGGAAAGCAGATCTCCAATTTGCTTATATAGGAATATCAGGTTGACTATATAGCCATACTTGAAAATGCTTCTGAGTGGTGTCAACTTTACTTGAATGAATTTTTCATCCTGATTGACGCACAGTGGTGTACAGTTCACTTCTAAAGCTAGTGGTTAATTTGTGTAGGAAACTTCTGCAGTCTGACACTAAGATAATGAGTTCTGTGTGCATTTTTCTACGCTTTTTTTAAAAACTTATTTTCATGAGATGTTTGGTTTGTCTATAAAAATCTGAGGATGGTTATAAATACTGTAAGTATTGTAATGTTATGAATGCAGGTTATTTGAAAGCGTTTATTATTATATCATTCCTGATAACGCTATGTGAGTGTTTTTAATAAAATTTATATTTATTTAATGCACTCTAAGTATTGTCTTGTTGTTGAAGTTTCTGTTCACTTCCTGAATTACTGCCACCTCAGTGGGGCTGGAAAACAGTTGCTTTTTAAAGATACTTTTTAGATGGTTATTCTTAATTGTAAACTATATCTAAGGTAGCATCCAAATAATTAAGGCCAAAATATTTCTCTGATTGAATAGCTATTCAGCTGACTTTTTTTTCAAGCTTACTTTTTAACCTACTCACTTTTCACGTGTAGCCAGTGTCAGGATGGAGTGACAGCTCTTCTGAGGACCTCAGCTGACCATCCCTCCTTGTGTACAGTCTCAGCACCATTAGTGACAGCAGGGACCCCAGAGTTGAGTTCACATTGCTTAAGTCTAAGGCCAGCCCTTTTCTCAGATCCTCATTTTCCTCTTCCTGTCCACTCTTAATGGAAAATTCCTCTCCCTGCCTATGAGAAAGGCAGGCAGTGTTAGGAAGGGGAGTGGGAAGAGGTGGTCTGAGAAGCACCAGACAAACGCATATCTACATCCACCCCACGTGGCTCCAGGAAGCTGGAAGCTAGGTTGCCCTCCTCTCGATCCCTTCCCTGTCATGTGAACCGCTCCTCACACAGCCCCTGTGCACTCCTGCTGAACACTTTATAGAAACGCAAGATAGAAAACAGAGTTACACGTTCTAATTACCTTGAGTCTTCCAACTACCGTCCCTACCCCTTCTGAAACTGGTAGAGAAATCATTTACATCATGCATGAAGTAAGGGAATTCTTTCTCATATTTTTCTCTCTGTCAAATAGTCATTCTTGAACCCAGAAAATGACTGCCTTTTAATAACCTTTGAACTCATTGCCTGGGTGATTCCTCTAGCATTCTACTCAAAGCCAGGGTGGGAAGAAGCAATGTCACCGTTAAAAAGCAGTAATGTGGGTTTTGTTTTTGTTTTTAATTTCAACCCTCTGGAGATGTTGTCAGTTCTCGTTTCACAATCCATCCTCTGGCTTAACCTTGGGAACTTCTAGCTCTTCAGGTTTGTTAGTATGCACTGTTCCAGGCAAGGGCAATTTAAGATTCTGTGAGTGCAAAAGCTTTTCCTGCCAGGGGCCTTCCTGATCTCACTGGCCAGGCAGAGGCTGATGCCAATTCCCCATAAATGAAGGTGTGGGCCACTTTGCTGCTTCCGAGCCTGCAGGTGGACTGGAATCAGGGAGACAGCTGATAATGACAGACAAGCCAGCATCAAAAGCTTTCCTGGCCACTTGCCTCCTCTGGAAATAACTGCCAAGAATGAACGTTTTCATGCAAGCAGGCATGCGTACAGCTGCCGTGTCACACATACCCTTTGCTCCTTTCCTTGGTCTCTAGTTGCTCTAGCATAAAACCCTCCTGCTTTGGGTGATTCGAGCTTCTATTCCTTTCCATCAGCTGTGTAAGAACCAAATTCGGTGAGAAAAGACCTTATTCATCCCAGCAGCTACTGCTCAAGCTGCAGAGAATGTTTAATTGGTTTTGTGGGTTTAAAGGCCACCTGAAGGCGAGTGTCCAGCATCTTTCTTAAATCAATGCAGTGGGAGAGTGCTGGCCACAGGAAGACACTTGCTAACTAATTTCAGTCTCAGGCTTCGCAGTAAGGGGTGGGGCACTTCCTCCCTGCCTCCCTCCCGTGAGAAACACACTCTCTAGTTAGAGTGGCGAGAAAATGTTCACAAAAGATGCCCAGCAGAGAATTAGCAGTAATTATAGATTATTTCAGTTTTGCCAGCACTCTTCAGTTTCGAAGAACAAAGATACTTTTGTTCCCATATTCTTGAGGCCACCTGCCTGCATTTCCCTCTCTTACAAAGCAATTTCTCACAAATATCTTTGCTCCCTCTTGAAACATTTCCCTCTTGAAAGGAGCCACTCTTTCCCTTGCATGTATGCTGCACAAATATGCTTTCTTTGGGGGCTTCCTTTTATGCAATTTCAAAAGAATTTCTCGACTCAAATTGACATTTTACTCTCTAATCAATTCTTAATTCAAACTGAAATGAGATTTCTCCTTAGGTGTTGAGTAAAATAGCAGTTACACAGAGATACTCCACTTCTTCCCTACCCCCACAAGAATGAATTCGGATGATTTAAATTCACGGATAGGCGTATTCACTGAGCACTTGCCTTATATTCCTTGCACAGAAGAGTCCCATTAATAGAAATCTGGGTGGTGGTGCTTGAAACTTGAGATGCCCCTAGTAGCCTAACACCTCTCTAACAAGCAGCTCTTGACTGAGCTTTAAGGAACATGCTGAAGCACCAGCAGCAGTATAGCAGAAAGCATCAGGTTTTGGATGCAGACAAGCACTTTTACTGGTTAAGCCTCATCTGTAAAAGTCAGTAAAATAGTGCATTCCTCACAGGGATATGGTAAGGATTAATAAGAATCTAAAACTTTAAGTACAAACTAGAATAAACGGTTATTTTTACAAAGTGTTTCCTTTCCCTCCCTTCCCTTTGCTTCATGCTAGCCGTTGCATCCCACTGATCACACCCCAGTGCTCATCCAACTGACTCCTCACCACAGGACCTGGCATTCCCTCACCCTTGACCAAACAGGTTTGTGTAACAGCATATGAGCTCTTGATCATGAAGCACCAATAGAACCTCAAAGCTAGAGAGAAGATAGTGACAAAAACAAGGAAATAATTCTCTGTCATATACTCTTATTGAGCCTCAAACTGATTTTCAGATAAGTAAATCATCCCAGAAAAGAAAGTAAAAGTGATAGTCCGTCAGTCGGGTCTGACTCTGCGATCCCATGGACTGTAGCCCACCAGGCTCCTCTATCCATGGAGATTTTCCAGCCAGCTGTTGCCATTCCCTTCTCCAGGGGATATTCCTGCCCCAGGGATGAAACCCAGGTCTTCTGCATTGTAGACAGATTCTTTACCATCTGAGCCATCAGGGTATAGTAAATAATCCCCTGGTGACTGGGTAAAAATTCCAGTAATTGGAATGACATCACAGTTTCTAAGATACTAAATACACACCAAAGTCCAATAAAAAGCTCAAACAATTTGAGTTAAAATCAGAAGGAAAAAAAAAATCAACCAGAGCATAAAATAAATGACTGAGGAAATTTATTTGTATTTCCTTTCCTTATAATATCACCTACTAACAGGTATATATTTCATGAAATTAATGTCTATAATATCCATGTTTCAAATATGTGTATTTGAATAAAATATTTTAAGGGAAAATATATTAAAATGAAAGAGTTATGTTTTAAATATTATGTACCACTGAATAAATTTTCATTTTTATATTCCCTAGATGATGACTTACAATAAAGAACTATAACTTTGGGTTCAAATCCTGGCTCTGCATTACTAGTGTGCAACCTTGGGCTATGCGCTAATCTGTCCTCCATTTTTCTCAATTTACACATCCCAAAAATGAAAATAATAATAACTATGCCACAAGGTTGTTGTGAGGAATAAATGAGTTCATTTAAAGTACATCAAATGCACTAAAAAAAAAAAAATCACATGTTAATTAGTTGAGCTAAAGCTATATTTTCCTAACATAGTGGTTTTATTTTATGCATTTTCAAGTCATTAATGAGAAAAAGGAAGTACATTTTAACTTACAAAATCAGGGATAAGCAGATTTGAATTAGATCTTAGAGATCACCTTTTCCACCACCCTGCTTTTAAATAATCATTCATTCATTCACCCATCCATTAAGAAATAATTTAAACCTTCATTCTTAAAGCTGGTTTCAAGTGCATTTCTAGGAGTTAGGCATCCAGCAATGAGCAAAACCAATATGTCTCTATCTTTTGGAGCCTATATTCTAGTTAGGAAAGAGAGACACAGAATAAAGTATTAATAGATAAGTGCAGGAGGAAAAAGTAAAAAAGTGAAAGTGAAAAAGTTGGCTTAAAGCTCAACATTCAGAAAACTAAGATCATGGCATCTGGTCCCATGACTTCATGGGAAATAATGGGGAAACAATGGAAACAGTGGCAGACTTTTTTGGGGGGGGCCTCCAAAATCACTGCAGATGGTAATTGCAGCCATGAAATTAAAAGACGCTTACTCCTTGGAAGGAAAGTTATGACCAACCTAGATAGAATATTCAAAAGCAGAGACATTACTTTGCCAACAAAGGTCCGTCTAGTCAAGGCTATGGTTTTTCCAGTGGTCATGTATGGATGTGACAGTTGGACTGTGAAGAAAGCTGAGCGCCGAAAAATTGATGCTTTTGAACTGTGGTGTTGGAGAAGACTCTTGAGAGTCCCTTGGACTGCAAGGAGATCCAACCTGGGTGTCCATTCTAAAGGAGATCAGTCCTGGGTGTTCTTTGGAAGGAATGATGCTAAAGCTGAAACTCCAATATTTTGGCCACCTCATGTGAAGAATTGACTTATTGGAAAAGACTCTGATGCTGGGAGGGATTGGGGGCAGGAGGAGAAGGGGACGACAGAGGATGAAATGGCTGGATGGCATCACTGACTTGATGGACGTGAGTCTGAGTGAACTCCGGGAGTTGGTGATGGACAGGGAGGCCTGGCGTGCTGCAATTCATGGGGTTGCAAAGAGTCAGACACGACTGAGCGACTGAACTGAGCTGAACTGAACTGAAAAAGTAAGGCAAGTTAAGGGGAAAGGGAGCACTGACTATTGGGAGGAATGCTGGATTTTCTAAATAATCAGTAGTCAGCCAAGGAGGTTTTACTGACAGTATTTGAAGATGAAAGTCATGTGGATATTTGAGAAAGAGTATATAAGCAGAGAGAAAAGCAGGAGAAAACTCTAAAGTTGGAAAACTCAGAAAAGCTGTGGCCAGACCAGAATAAGCTATGAAGAGAGTGGTAAGGATAAAGTCAGATGGTGGCCTTCACTCTAAAACAATGAGTGAACAGCCTAAGTTTACTATACAAGGAACTAGAAAAAAAGAACAAATTAAGCCCAAAGTTAGCAGAAGCAAGGCAATAACATAGATCAGAGCAGAAATTAATGAAATAGAGACCATAAAAAACAATCAAAAAGATCATTAAAATTAAGAGCTGATTTTATTTTTTTTTTTGAAAAGATAAAGAAAATTTATGAACTTTTAGTCAGACAAACTTTGAAAAACTGGAAGAGGACAAGGACTCAGAATCACAAAAAAACAGGAGAAATTAAAACTGATAGCCCAGAGATACAAAATATCATGATAGACCATTAAAAAAAAGTTACATGCCCAAAACTGGATAATGTAGACCTGGATAAATTCCCAGAAACAGAAAACTTCTAGAAAGACTGAATCATAAAGAAACAGAATATGAAAGATCAATAGTGAGTTAGGAGATTGAATCAGCATTCAAGTAGGTCAACAAACAAAAGTCCAGGACCAGACTACTTCCCTGGTGAATTCTACCAAATATTTAAAGAAGAACAACACCCACTTCATCAATGGACAGTTCATACAGGCAAAAAAATCAATAAGGAAAAGTAGCTTTAAATAATATATTTCACCCAAACAATACCTATAGAACATTCCATCTAAAAAGAGCAGGGTACACCTTCTTAAGTGCATGTGGAACTTCCTCCAGGGTAGATCACACTCTAGGCCACAAACAAGTCTCAAAAAACTTAGGAAGGCTGGAATTATATCAAGCATCTTTTCCAACCACGATGTTATGTAAGCAGAATTGAAAATAGGAACACAACTTTATAAATCTATGGGACAAGGCTTTCCTGGTGGCTCAGTGGTAAAGAATATGTCTGCCAGGGCAGGAGACATGGGTTTAATCCCTGATCCAAGTAGACATCACATTGCATGGGGCAATTAAGCCCACTTGCCACAAATACTAAGCCTGTGCTCTAGATCCTAGGAGCTGCAACTACTGAAGCCTGCATGCCCGAGAGCCTGTGTTCTGCAAAGAGAAGTAACTGCAATGAGAAGCTCAGGAACCAAAACTACAGTGTAGCCCCCCTGAGCCACAACTAGAGAAAACCCCATGCAGTGATGAAGACCTACTACAGCCAAAAATAATTAAATAATAAACAAATAAATCCGTGGGACACAGCAAAAGTGGTTCTAAGAGGGAAGCTTATAGTGATACAGGCCTACGTCAAGAAACAAGTAAATCTCAAACAACCTATCTTTCCATATAAATAAATTAGAAAAAGAAAAGCAAATCAAGCCCAAATTCAGCAGAAGGAAAGAAATAAGGATCAGAGAGGAAATAAAGATTAAAAATTAAATCAATAGATCACTGAAATTGAGTTGTTTTTTAAAAAATTTTAACTTCAGCCAGACTCATCAAGAAAAAAAAGAGAGGGTCCAAATCAAATAAAGTTAGAAATGAATGAAGGGAAGTTATAACCTCTATCACAGAAATATAATCATATGAGAATACTATGAACAGTTATATGCCAATAAACTGAACAACCTAGAAGAAAGGGAAACAGTCTTAGAAACACTAAATCTTCCAAGAAAATCTGAATGATCATTTACTAGTAATAAAGTTGAATCAGTAATCAAAATCTCTCAATAAATAGGACAGATCTCTTCACAAGGGAATTCTATCATATGTTTAAAGAAGAGATCTTTCTTAAACTATTCCAAAAAAATTGAAGAGGAGGGGTTACTTCCAAACTCTTCTACAAGGCCAGCATTACTGTGATATGAAAACCAGACAAAGCAATAAAAAAAAAGAAGAAAAAGAATACTACATAACAAAATCCTTGATGAACATATATGCAAAAATCCTCAACAAAATATTAGCAAATCAAGTTCAACAATACATACAAAGGATCATATATCATGATTGAGTGGGATTTATTCAGGAATACCTGGATGATTTAATAACCAGAAATCAGTCAATGTGATATACCACATTAATGAAAGAAGTATGAGAATTACATGATAAATCTTCATAGATGCAGAAAAGCCTTTGGTAAAACTCAAGATCCATTGAAGATTAAAGATCTTATCAAAGTTGGTATAGATGGCACATGCCACAAAATAATAAAGGATATTTATGACAAACCCACAGCTAACATCATTTCACTGGTGAGAAAGACAAAGATGTCCACTCTTGTCACTTTTATTCATCAGTCTTCATAGCCCGAGTCACAGGAATAGACAAAGAAAGGAAAATAAAAAGCATCCAAACTGGAAAGGAAGAGGTAAACCTGTCACTATCTGGAGGTGACATGATAGGATATATTAAAAACAAACTGAAGATTCCGCCAAAAAGTCATTAGAATTAATAAGTGAATTCAATTCAGTGAAGTTGTAAGATACAATAATTACAGAAATCTGCCGAGCTTTTATCCGTTAATAATGAACTATCACAAACAGAAATCAAGAAAGTAATCCCACATGCAATAAAGTAAAAAAGAATAAAATGCCTAGGAATAAATTTAACTAAGAATGTGAATACTAAAGGACATTGATGAAGGAGATTGAAGACAATAGAAATACCCTATGTTCATGGATTGGAAGAATTAACATTGTTAAAATGTCCATGCTACCCAAAGCAATTTACAAATTTAATGCAATTTCCTATCAAATACTTATGATATTATTCACAGAACTAGAACAAATAATCCTAAGATTTGTATGGAACCAGAAAAGATCTTGACTAGCCAAAACAATCTTGAGAAAAAAGAACAAAGCTGGAAGTATCATACGCCCCAACTTCAGACTATATTGCAAAGCTACAATAATCAAAACAATAAGATACTGGCACAAAAACAAATATATAGATCAATGGAACAGAAGAGAACTCGGAAATAAGTCTATATTTATAAGGTCAACTAATCTATGATGAAGAGGCAAAATTGTACAATCTGGAAAAGAGAGTGTCTTCAATAACTGGTTTGGAGACAACCAGAGAATTTCATGTAAAAGAATGAAACTAGAACATTTTCTCACACCACACACAATAATAAACTCAAAATGTATTAATGACCTAAACCATAAACTCCTAAAAGAAAACAAATAGTAAGCTCTTTGACATTGGTCTTAGCAATATTTTTTGGATCTGTTTGCTCAAGGAAGGGAAACAAAAGCAAAAATAAGCAAATGGCTTTTGCAAAGCAAAGAAAACCATGAAAAAAATGAAAAGTCAACCTACTTTTTCCAAAATGTTGGGAGAAGATATCTGCAAACAATTTGATAAGGGGTTAATATCCAAAGTATTTAAATAACTCATAAAAGTTAATATCAAAAATAAAAGCAATAGAATTTAAAAATGGGCTGAGGACCTGAATAGGCATTTTCCCCAAAGAATACAGATACAGGCACACGAAAAGATGATCACCATCACTAATCATTAGAGAAATGCAAATCAAAACCATACTAAGATATCGCCTCACATCTGTCAAAATGACTATTACAGAAAGACAACAAGTGTTAGCAAGGATGTGGAGAAAACAGAGCCCTTGTGCACTGTTGGTAGGAATGTAATTTGCTGCAGTCACTATGGAAAAGAGTATGAAGAATCTTTTAAAAATTAAAAATAGAACTACAATATGATCCAGCAATTCCCTTCCTGGGTTTTTATCTGAAGAAAAAATACTAATTAAAAAAAATACAGACGCATATTTCTTGCAGCATTTTTTACAATAGCCAAACTATGGAAGCAACTCAAAGGCTCACTGATAGATAGATATACCCACCAACCCACCCACTTAAATACTCAGCCATAAAAAAATGAACCTAGAGCCTCTTATACAGAGTAAAATATGTCAAAAAGAGAGAAAAAAATAACACATATCAACACATATATATGGAATCTAGAAAAGGAATGGTGACATGGATGTAGAGAACAAATGTAGACACAGAAGGGCAAGGAGAGGATGAGATGAATTGAGAAAGTAGCATTAATATATATTTATACTTTCATATGTAAAATAGCTAGTGGGAAGTTGCTATATAACACAGAGAGCCCAGCCTGATGCTCTGTGATAACTTAGACTGGTCAGATGCAGGGAGGGGAGGGAGGTATAACAGGGAGGGGATATATATATAATTATGACTGATTCATGTTGCTGTATGGTAGAAATCAACACAACATTGTAAACCAATTTTCCTCCAATTAAAAAATAAATAGACTAATGAAATTTTGCCATTTTCAATGTGAATGGACCTAGAAGGTGTAATGCTTAGAAAAAATAAAAGAAAAATACTGTATGTTTTCACTTAAAAAATAAAACAAACAATTATAATGAAACAGAAACAGACTCACAGATACAGAGGATAAATTAGTGGTTACTAGAGAAGAGAAGGGTGGTGGAAGGGTCAAAACAGATGAAAGAGATTAAGAGATACAAACTACTAGGTATAAAACAAATGTTAGAGGATGTAATGTACATCACAGGGAATATAATAAATATTTAATAACTTTCTCTTGAATGTAACATATTAAAATATTGAATTAATATGTTGTACACCTGAAACTAATATTGTAAGTCAAATAGACTTAAATCAAAAAAAATTTTTTAATGAATTAACAACAATCCTTCTCAAACACTTTCAAAAAATTGATGCAGATAGGACACTTCCAAATTTATTTTACTAGGCTAGCATTACCTTGAAACCAAACAAGATAATGACACTACGAGAATTACTGGGCAATATCCTGATGTACATAGATGTAAAAACCCTTAACAAAATATTAACAGATCAAAGTCAACAATAAATTAAAATAATTATATAGAATGATTAGGTTGGATTTATTCTAGTGATGCAAAGATGGTTTAACACCTTCAAACTAAATTAATATGCTATTCCACATTAACAAAATAAACGGTTAAAATCACATGTTCATCTCAACAGACGCCAGGAAGACATTTGACAAAATTCAACATCCATTCTGATAAAAAACTGATTAAAAAAAAAAAAAAAAAAAACCTCTCAACAAAGTAGGTATAGAGGGAATGTACCTCAACTTAATAAAGGCAGTATATATAACAAAACACATACTCAATGATGAAAAGTTGAAAACTTTTCTTCTAAGATCAGAAACAAAACAAGGATGTCCACTCACCACCTTTTTCAACATAGTATTGGAAGCCCAAGCATTGGAAGCCCAAGTCAGAGCAATTAGGAAAGAAAAAGAATAATGAGTATCCAAATGGGAAAGAGGTTAAATAGTCACCATTTGCAGATGACAGTGTATTTTCTCTAGCAAACCCTAAAAGTGATACCAAAAGACCTTAGAATAAAAGAATTCAGTAAAGTTGCAGGATACAAAAAATCAACAGAAAAATCATTTGCATTGCTATTTACTGAGCTATTGGAAAGAGAAAAGAAGAAAAATATCTCATTTACATTACTATTTACACTACCATCAAAAATAATAAAATACCTAGGAAAAAATATAACTAAGGAAGTGAAAGACCAATACATTGAAAACTATAAAACACCAGTGAAAGAAATTGAAGATACAAATAAATGGAAAAATATTCTGTGCTCATGTATTGAAAGACTATTGTTGAAATGTTCATGTTACTCAAAGCAGACTATAAATTCAATCAATTCCTATCAAAATTCCAATGGCATTCTTCACAGATGCAGAAAAATATAACCCTAAAATTGGTATGGAATCACAAAAGAGTATGAATAGCCAAAACAATCTTGACAAAGATGAACAAAGTTGAAGGCATCAAAATTCTGATTTCACACTATATTACAAAGCTATGGTAATCAAAACCAGAGGGTATTGGCAAAAAAAATCTAGACACAGATTAATGGAACAGAATAGAGAACCCCAGAGATAAAAGCATGCATATATGGTCAATAAATTTATGACACAGGAGATAAGAATAAACTAATACAATGAGGAAAAGACAGCCTCTTCAATAAATAAGGTTGAGAAAACTAGATATCCACATGCAAAAGAAACAGAACCCCTTTCTTATACCATATACAAAACTAATTCAAAATGAATTAAAGACTTGACTGTCAGACCTGAAACAGCAAGACTCCTAGAAGAAAACATAGATGGTAAGCTCCTTGTCGTCAGTCTCGGCAATGCTTTTTTGACTGGACACCAGCAAATCCATAAATTAACAAGGGTCAGTAGATAAACCAAGAGAGCACCGCACAGCAAAAGAACCCAACAACAAAATGAAAAGGAACCTATGGAATTAGTCAAAATATTTTTCAATCATATATCTGACAAAGGATTAACATCCAAGTATTAAAAACAACTCATACAACTTGAGAGCAAAAAACAATATGACTTAAGTGGGCAGATCTAAATAGAAATTTTTTGAAAGAAGATATACAGATGGCCAACAGATACATGAAAAATATTTAATATCACTAATTACAAGGGAAATGCAAATCAAAACCACAATGTGGTATCACTTTGTACCTGTTAGAATAGCTATAATAATAATTTTTAAAAAGTATTGGCAAAGATGTGGAGCAAAGGAAACCTCATATACTGTTCATATGAATGTAAATCTGTATAGCCACTACAGAAAGCACTATGGAGGTTCCTCAAAAAATTAAAAATATAACTGCCATATGATCCAGTAATCCTACTTCTGTGTGTTTATCTGAAGGAAAGAAAACACTAACTCAAAATGATATCTGTACCCCATGTTCACCTCAGCATTATTTACAATAGCTCAAAAGGAAGCAACTAAGTGTCTATAGATGGATGAATAGGTAAAGAATATGTAAAGTGTGTATGTATTATATGCATATATAAATATATTTTGTGTATGTATTATAATATATATACATATAACACTTCACAGGCATGTATACACACAGTGGAATCTTAATCAGCCATACTAAGAAAATCCCATCATTGGCAAGAACATGGATGGACCTTGAGGGCACTCTGCTAAGAGTAGTGCCAGGCAGAGTAAGACAAATGTCCTACAATCTCACTTATACGTGGAATCTAAAAACTAAAACAAAAGCGAACTTACGGATACAAAGAACAGAATCGTGGTTGCCAGAGGCAGGGGTTAGACAGGGGTGAAATGGGGAAGCGACTCAAAAAGTACAAACTTCCAGTACAAAATAAATAAGTCTTGGAGATATGGTGTACAGCATGGTGACTATAGTTAATAAAACAGTATTGTATATTTGAAAGTTTCTAGAAGAACATACGGAGAAGGCAATGGCACGCCACTCCAGTACTCTTCCCTGGAAAACCCCATGGATGGAGGAGTCTGGTGGGCTGCAGTCCATGGGGTTGCTAAGAGTCAGACATGACTGAGCGACTTCACTTTCATGTTTCACATTGGAGAAGGAAATGGCAACCCACTCCAGTGTTCTTGCCTGGAGAATCCCAGGGACGGGGGAGCCTGGTGGGCTGCCGTCTATGGGGTCGCACAGAGTCAGACACGACTGAAGTGACTTAGCAGCAGCAGAAGAACATATCTTAAAAGTCCTTATCATAAAAATGAAAAAACTTGTAGTTGTGAGGTAATGGATAACTAGATAATATTGTGGTAATCATTTTACAATATAGACATATATCAAATCATTATGTTATTAACATAATGAAACCAATATAACACTACAATGAAATTAATATAACACTATAATGTCAATTATATCTCAATTTTAAGAAGACATTCGAACAGGAAAGGAAGTAGTAAAATTCTCTTTGTGTGTGGATGATATGATATTATATATAGATATATTATATATAGATATGATATGATATTATATATAGAAAAATCCTAGAAACTCCACCAAAAACTGCTATAATTGATTTTAAAAATCAATAAAGTTTCAAGATACAAAAATAAACAAACATATAGTAGACAGTTGTGTTTCTATACTTTAACAATAAAATATGTGAAAAAGAAAACCATTAATTTGCAATAGTATCAAAAACAATAAAATACTTAGGCACAAACTTAAACCAGGTGATGAAAGATGCACAATGAAAACTATAAGATAATGATAAAAGAAATTAAAGAACACAAACAATTGGAAAGATATCTCATGTTCATGGATCAGAAGAATTAATATTGTTAAAACATCCATGTTACCCAAAGCCATCAATGCAATCCCTATAAAAATGCCAATGGCATTTTTAACAGAAACAGAAAAAGCAACCTTAGAATTTGCATGGAACCACATAAGGCTCCAAATAGCCAACACAATCCTGAGAAAGAACAAAGCCAGAAACAGCACACTCCTGGTATCAAATTATACCACAAAGGTATAGAAATCAAGATAGTATGGTACTGGCATAAACCTGCACAAGGGCCAATGCAACAGAATCAAGAGCCCAGAAATGAACCCTCCACATATAAAGTGAACTAATATTTGACAAAGGAACTAAGAATACTTAACATGGAAAAGATAGTCTCTTTAATAAATGATGCTGGGAAAACTGGATAACCACATGCAAAAGAAAAAGAAAATATCCCCCTATGTTAGACCAGTCAGGAAAAAAAAAAATAGCTCAAATGAATTAAATATATAAACTTAAAACCTGAAAACATTATACTTATAAAGAAAACATAGGAAGAAAACTCTCTGACATTGTTCTTGGCAGTGATTTCCTGGATAAGACAGCAAAAGCAAAAACAAGTGTGACTACAAGAAACTAAAAAGCTTCTGCACAGCAAAAGAAACAATGAAATAAAAAGACAATGTATGGAATGAGACAATATTCGAAAATCATACATCTGATAAACAGTTAATATCCATAAATGGTAGACTCTCGTTCTCTATGGGGTTCTAAGACCTCCAGTGAATGCCTTAAACTGGAGAGTACCAAACACTGTATATTCTATGTGTTTTTCCTACATGTATAAATCTATGATAAAAGCTTAATTTATAAATTAGGCACAATAAGAGATTAAAAACAACAAATAATACAATAGAACCGTAACAATATACTGGAATAGAAGTTGTGTAAATATGGTCTCTCTCTCGCCCTTTCTTTTATTGTACTGTGCTCACCCTTCTTCTTGTAATGATGCGAGATGACAGAAAGTGTGTGTGTGTGATGAGATGAAGTGAGGTGAAGGACCCGGGCACTGTACCTAGTGTTAGCCTGCTACTGGCCTGACAATTCATGAGACGACCATCAGCTTTAGGGAACCCTGGATCACTGAACCTCGACAATGTCAATTGTTGGGGATCCTGGGAAGGACACAGCAGTGAGATTTTATCATGCCACTCAGAACGGTACACAATTTAAAATTTATGAATTATTTACTTCTGGAGTTTTCAACCAATATTTTGGACTATGGTTGATGGCGAGTAACTGAAACCACAGAAAGTGAAACCACAGACAAGGGGGACTTCTGTATGTGAAGGACTCACACAACTCAATAGCAGGCCAAACAAACAGATAACAAAAATGAAAACAAAAATCTGAACATCCTGATGGGAAAACAGGCAGACACACTGAGTAAACAGTTTTCCAAAGAAGACACAGAGGTCCAGCAGGTACAGGAAAAAGTGCTTGACATCACTAGTCACCAGGGAAATGCAAATCAAAACCACAATAAGATGATCACATCACACCTGTTAGAATGTCTATCATCAAAATACAAGAGAACAAGTGTTGGTAAGGGGGTGGAGAGAGGAACCCTTGTGCACTTTGGTGGGGATGTAAATTGGTACAGCCTCTATGGAAAACAGCAAGGAAGTTTCTCAACAATTGAAAAAGGAACTACTATACGACCCAGACATCCACTTCTGGGTATCTCCAAAGGAACTGAAATCAGGGTCTTGCAGAGATGTCTGCATTCCTGTTTTCACTGCAACATTACTCACAATAGCCAAGATATAGAAACAACCTAAGAGTCTGTCAATGGATGAATGGATAAAGTAGATGTGCTTTAGATACTTAGTAGATATTATTCAGCCATGAGAAAGAAGAAGGGAATCCTGCCACTTGCAACAACTTGGATGAACCTTGAAGGCATTGTGCTAAGTAAGACAGATAAAGACAAATACTGTATGATCTCACTTATATGCAGAATCTAAAAAAGTCAAAGTAAGTAACAGAAAGTAGAATGGTGGTCATTGGTCAAAGGGTACAAACTTCTAGTTATATGATTGACATCTGTAGGCATCTAATGTACAGAATGGTGATTTTAGCTAATAGTGCTTTATTATACACTTGAATGTTGCTAAGAAAATAGATCTTAAGTGTTCTCAACAAAAACAAAAGAAATAACTGTATGACAGTTTGGAGGTGTTATATAAGCCTGTGGTGGTAATGATTTTGCAATACATAAATGAATTAAATCAACCTGTTGCACACCTTAAACTTACACAATGTTTTGTGTCAAGAGAGCTAAATAAAGCTGGGGGAAAAGGTAAAGATGGAAACAAGGAGATGAGGCAGAAGAAGGCCACTGTAATAAGCCAAGTAAGAGACCAGGGTGATAGACGTTATGACAAGTGGCTGAATCAAGGATGTGGGTATGAAAAAAGAGTGACCTCAAAGTTTTTGACTTAGGCAATTCGAAGATTAAAACTGTCATTTACTCAGGAGGAAAAAGTGAAATTCAGATGGGAGGACTACAGAAAGAAAAGGTTTGGGGGTCTGGGGTGGGAAGAGTTAGGAGTCCAGTTTCAAAGATGTTGAGTTTAAGATACCGAACAGATATTCAAGTGGAGGTTTGGGGAAAAGTCAACTGGAAATAAAACCTGGAGTCCAGGAACAAGTGTGACTGGAGATTCAAATGTGGGAATCATCAGCATAAGATGATGTTAAAACCATTAGACTAGATAAAATAGCCTAAGGAGGGGTATAGATAGAAAAGATACGCAAGGAGGGAGCCGTGGCTCATTCTAACATTCAGAAACTGAGATGTGAAAAAGAAATCTGCAAAAGAGACTGAAAAAGAGCTGTTAATGAAATAGGAGGCATGGGGGTGAGGTGGAGACAAATCACGTAAAGAAAGATTATGCTCAACATTCACAGGAGTTGTTTTGAGGGAATGGCACAGCCCAAAAGCTAACTAGACAGAGTCAAGAAGTGGAGAAGAGGCGGGGAAGGAGAGGTGGGGACCCTGGGAGTTTGGGGTTGGCAGGTGCGAACTCTTACATTTAGGATAGATAAAGAACAGGTCCTGCTGTATACAGCACGCAGAAATACAATATCCTGTGACAAACCATAATAGAAAAGGATATAAGAAAAGAATGTATATATGTATACAACTGAGTTACTTTGCTGTACAACAAATATTGGCACAACATTGTAAATCAACTGTGCTTCAATTTTTAAAAATTAGATAAATTAAAAAAAAAAAGAAGTAGAGAAGAAAGAGTTTCAGACAGTGGTTCTTTCAAGGAGTTTTGCTATGAAGAGAGAAGAGAAATGAGGGGGTTTCTGGAGAGCAGGTGGAAGCAAGGTGAGGCTGGGATACCACAGCTCTCTGTATGCAGACAGTAATCGTCCAGAGAGAAGGGAAACTGCAGGAGAAAGAGTGAGGGGAGAACTCTGGACTGACATACTTGAGGTGGCAAGAGATTTCTTTAAATTCAAAAAAAAAATGCTAAAGAAACTGAGGCCTAGGGTGGTAAAGCAAGTTGGCTGAAGTCACAAGGCAGCAAGCGACGGACCCGGGCCTCTGCTATGTCTTGCAAGAGGTTTCCCATCTGATCACACAAGTGCGGGCCCCGGGACTAAAGCCAGAGAGACAGGGAGGTAAAAGCCCACTGACTTGATAGACTCCTTTGCTGTATTAAATAAATGCCATTTAATGACAAATATATGTCTCATTTCTAACTAAAGTGGTGCCTTTTCTTAAGCAGAGTGCTGGTAGGTCTTTCATATATAAAGCTCATAACTACTGATAAAAAATTAGTGTAGTAATAGCTCGTGCCTCAAATGTTCATTTGTAAATCACAAGTAGGAAAATTTCTCTCCTACTCCAAATGTGTCTAGGCAGTTTCTTAACAAGGAAGCATTATCATCTAGACACATTATAAAGACACAAACACTCTAGTCCAAGTTAGTACAGAACTGGGATAAGAGCAATCTTTGCCGAGGCTTGTTTCTTTCTTCTTTTTTTTTTTTTTTAAGAATATAAAGCCTTTGACTGTGTGGATCACAATCAACTGTGGAAAATTCTGAAGGAGATGGGGATACCAGACCACCTGACCTGCCTCTTGAGAAACCTGTATGCAATTCAGGAAGCAACTGTTAGAACTGGGCATGGAACAACAGACTGGTTCCAAATAGGAAAAGGAATCTGTCAAGGCTGTATATTGTCACCCTGCTTATTTAACTTCTATGCAGAGTACATCATGAGAAACACTGGACTGGAAGAAACACAAGCTGGAATCAAGATTACCGGGAGAAATATCAATAACCTCAGATATGCAGATGACACCACCCTTATGGCAGAAAGTGAAGAGGAACTAAAAAGCCTCTTGATGAAAGTGAAAGAGGAGAGTGAAAAAGTTGGCCTAAAGCTCAACATTCAGAAAACGAAGATCATGGCATCTGGTCCCATCATTTCATGGGAAATAGATGGGGAAACAGTGGAAACTGTCAGACTTTATTTTTTTGGGCTCCAAAATCACTACAGATGGTGATTGCAGCCATGAAATTAAAAGACACTTACTCCTTGGAAGGAAAGTTATGACCAACCTAGAGAGCATATTCAAAATCAAAGACATTACTTTGCCAACCAAGGTCCGTCTAGTCAAGGCTATGGTTTTTCCAGTAGTCGTGTATGGATGTGAGTTGGAGTACAAAGAAAGCTAACTGCTGAAGAATTGATGCTTTTGAACTCTGGTGTTGGAGAAGACTCTTGAGAGTCCCTTAGACTGCAAGGAGATCCAACCAGTCCATCCTAAACGAGATCAGTCCTGAGTGTTCACTGGAAAGACCGACGTTAAAGCTGAAACTCCAATAGTTTGGCCACCTGATGTGAAGACCTGACTCATTTGAAAAGACCCTGATGCTGGGAAAGATTGAGGGCAGGAGGAGAAAGGGACGACAGAGGATGAGATGGTTGGATAGCATCACTGACTCGATGCGCGTGGGTTTAGTAGACTCCGGCAGTTGGTGATGGACAGGGAGGCCTGACATGCTGCGGTTTGTGGGGTCACAAAGAGTCGGACACAACTGAGCAACTGAACTGAAACATTGCAAACCTCAGGAAGATAGACATTTGAGGGAGAAAATAATTGAGTGCATTTTTAATAAGGTCCACCTATGAAGTCAGATTGAACTGGGAGTTAAGTATAAACTTAATTCAGATAGTTGGTTATTTCTTGGCCACTTCAATTGCAGTAACTCAGTTTATCTAATAATTATTATTAGATAATTATTGATTAAATTATCTTATCTCTTTAAGCTTTGTTTACACATCTGGTAAATGAGGGATAACATTCACTGCAAGGTTTCTGTGCAGATTAAATAAAATTATTTATATAAAATAATGTGCAGTGGAATGCCCAGAACATTCTGCTACACATGTAGCCTCTGTAGTCCACTTGCTTCCTTCTTGGGTTCCATTGCAGGCAGTGGGGCTGGTAGGAGGAAGGCCAGCATTCTGGCCCTGGCTCCTCTTCACTAGCAGTAGCTAAGCAAGTACATGTCAAGTGCTGTTGAGCTACAGAAAAGCTACACAAGCATCTACCTTCAAAGACTTTAGCACAGAGTCAGGATGACAAGCTTTGAGAGCAGCACCTATGCCTGACCATGTCCCTTCAGGGGCATCTCATTGCTCCCAGGATCAAGGTCAACCTCCTGGCCAGGGTTTACAGCATCCTTGGTGATGGCCCCAGGCTTCCGGTTCTGGTCACATCTCCTGCCCCTCCTCTGGCCCCAATCTTCAGTCCCAATTTACCCTTTAGACATATTGATTCTCCTTAGTTCCCCACTGCAGTGATTCTTCATGGAACATTTCCCAACACCCAATGCAAGTTAGTATCTCTCCCCTACAGCCCTGCCTCCCATCTCACACCACTTATCAGGCTATAATGGCTTGCTTAGGTCCTCAAAAACAGAGCCAGGGGTCTCTAGAGGTCCTGGTTTTACTTCCCACCCCTCAATTCCCCACCTAGTGTCTGTCATATAGGAGGAATTCAAATGATACCGAATAACAGTTTCCTAAAAGGATTTATTGTGAAGGTGTATCAATATAGAGTTGCAGAGGCTTGAAGCCCCATGAATGCTCTTGCTCTTAAGAGGTACAAAGCTCAAAGGAAGGAGACACAGACACTGAGCAGCCTAGGAAGGTGACACTTAAGCTACCTGGAAACATACAAGAGCTTTGCTGAGTAGCAAGCAAAGGGGAGATTCAACAGTAAATCTTTGAACTTGAAAGGGAAAAGAACAAAATGCAAAATGAAAGAATAACCTGAATCTACATAACAATCCAGTTTATCAAAATATATGTCCTGGGTACAAACTGTGTTCAGGGCAACTTGGAAGATAAATGAAAGCATATGAAAGAACCACCACCCTGGGAGGTGGCATGAGCCTTAGTGTGAACAATGAAATAAAAGTGTGAAATAAGTAGTTGCCAAATACGAGATCAAACAAGCCTCTCGATTATTCAGAGGAACAAGAGGTCCGTGGGAGGGGCTGTTCCCAGAGGAAGCTGTGCACAAGAGGTGAGATCTGAGCTGGGCTTTGAAGGATGGAGGAGTTTGGTTAGGTAAATGTGTCTTAAGCATCCAGCCATGTCAGACTCTTTGCACCCCCATGGATGGTAGCCCACTAGGCTCCTCTTCCCATGGGATTTCCCAGGCAAGATACTGCAGTAGGTTGCCATTCCCTGCTCCAGAGGATCTTCCCAGTGCAGGGATCAAACCCGTGTCTCCTGGATCGCCGGCATTTTCTTTACTGTCTGAGCCACCAGCGAACCCCAAATGGTTTTGGAAATGCTGTCTGACCGGCCCTCTTTAGCAAGCTCCCCCTACAAACTGTAAGACGGGACCTGTCTCCTCTGGACAGTTTTCTTTTACAGTTATCAAACGTCCAAGGACTGGGAGGCAAGGGGGTAAAACAGACAAAATATTGGCTCTGAATAAACCTGAGTTTGATTCCTGGTTCTGTGCTTTGGGGCACAATTTCCTCATCTCTGTTAAGCAGCAGTAGTAGCAGGCCTCTCCCAACGGTGGTTGCAGGAACTGCATGAACTAAGCATGGGAATGTGTCCAGCAAGGCGCCCAGGGCACAAGAAGCCTGGCTCTTCCAGACAGTTCAGAGAGGCTGCGGGGAGCATGAATTTGTGCTTACCAGTTTAAAATCATTATCTTAGACAAGAGGAAGTGGAACAGAAAAGGGGAGAGGCCAGAGAAAGACACTTTTTAAAGAGTTAGATAAGCAGAGGAAATAAGAAAAGGCCACAAACATAAAACCCCAGAGAGGATATATCTTTAAAAGCAACAGAGAGATAAAGGAAAGTGTTGAACTGACAGAGGAAGCTGATGACACTGAGAGAGCTCACCCCAAAGGCTTGAAGGCTTGAATGAAAGAATTAGTAAAGAGACCTAAGACAGAAAGCATACATTTCACCCTCCAACCCAAACTGAGGAAGTGAAAAATCTAAACTAAGGGTTAAATGTTGACAAAAATCTGTAAAAATCAGCAAATAAAAAACTTTTTTTTTAATAAAATAATTGTAGGGAAAAGGAGAATAGATATTTGAGGACAGGTCATGGTGAGTAGCAACGAAGAGGGGGTGTGAGTATAGGCTTTGCTGATGCTGGTGTTAGCACTGTTCTTGCTTGCTGGTATCTTTCACAAATGAAACCAAAGACAGGAGTCAAAGCGAGCCTGGAGTATTTATGGTCTATGAAAATGGAGAAGGCCAAATGTTGGCCCAAAGAAAAGCTAACAAGGAAAAAAAAAAATAATAACCCTTGCATCATTCTGAATGGTGTGTTAATAACAGCTGGGACGTGAGCACAGTAAATCCCGAGCTGGGAGAGTTTGCCTCTGGAGAGAAGTTGTACATATGCAGCTCACCACTTGCCAGAGGAATCCAGTTCTCAACTGGGGCGGATTCAAGCCAAGGTCACGACCTCCTACATAGATATTGAGAACAGCTGGTGTGGAGTCGACCTCTAGCTGGGTCTCTGACCCGTGACTATTGGGACCCGATGAAACAGAACATAGCTAGGAGACAATTCTTTCTGACTCTATCCCGAGGCTGAAATCTGTAACACACAGGCTGGGGGCCAAGTCTACCCTTCCTCTTCTCCTGGGGCTCTGGGTCCCTGAGTCAGCCTTGGTGGCAGGGTGGGCAAAGGACCCAAAGGGTCTGTGTATATGGGGTTCGTGACAGCAAAAAGGTCCTGGGAAGCTGTACAATCACATAGAACAGATGGCTAAAAGACAGCCATCTCCAAATCAGAACCAGACCCATTTTTCCCCTGGTTTGACCCCATTGCATTTTGTTGCTAAGTCATGTCTGACTCTTTGCAACCCCATGGATTGCAGCACGCCAGGCTTCCCTGTCCTTCACCATATCCTGGAGTTTGCTCAAACTCATGTCCGTTGAGTCAGTGATGCCATCCAACCATCTCATCCCCTGTCGCCCCTTCTTCTCCTACTCTCAATCTTTCCCAGCATTAGGGTTCTTCCAACAAGTCAACACTTTCTTAAAGACATCCTATGTGGAAGAGGCAAATGAGGGTAGCAGTCAAGTTAAATATAGGCATGGTTGACTGCTAGGCCTGAGTTCAAATTGAGGGTTCCATCAATTATGAGCCTGTAATTAACTGCCAAGCTAGTTAACATCTCTATGTTTGAGTTTATCAAGGAAGTGGGGAAAATGATACCTATACCTCAGTAACAGGGTTGAAGGGTTAAATAAGACTGTTCATGGATGTCAGTTCTCAGCAGTGTCTGTCACTATGTCCTCAGCAAATAGTGGTTAGTATTCCATAAATCTGGATTTTTCCCTGGCATTGATTAATTTTAAACTGAAACTTTTAGTTTCAAAAGGTAACAAAGTTCTACTACAAGTGCACTCAACAACATAGAGGAATCTCAAAAATGCTTAAAAAAAAAAAAAAAAAAAGCTAAAAACAAAAAAAATGCTGGAAAAAAAGTCAAAGGTCTACTAGCACCCAAGAGAACACCCAGTCAAGAAAAAGACACATGCACAGTGGTAGGACATTCTCTGCTGTTTCACTTGCCCTTGCCCTACCACCTCCCGGGAAAGGCGGGGTCCCTGGATGAGGCAGATTCTTCATCTGGAAAAGGCAGCATCCCAGTTTCCAATTCCCTCCTGGGTCCCGTGTCACAGCAAACCTCACCTGCAACATTCTAGCCTCTCTGGGGTCCACCTGAACCCCCCGTCTCTGTTTCATCTACCTTCAAGCTCAGCTGGGAGAAGGAATACGAGGGGCTCACAAAAGTCACAAGGAGACAGAGACTAGTAGGTACTGGTGAAGACACACACAAAAGGCAGTCAAAGGCCTCGCAGAGATGCTGCTGAGACGCCCCAGAGAAGTAAAACAGTCAAAAGCAGCTGCGTGTGTTTGTGTGTGTGTGTGAGGGGAGGTATGTACGTGAAAAATCACGTTATGCATGGGCCCAGACAAAACTCATGCTTGGAAAAGATCTTAGGTTTTCAACTCAGGCTTATCCCAAGGCCCAGAGCACACTGAACTTAGCAAAGGATGACCACAGCACAGAGCCAGTCTACAGTGACTGGGAGAGATTGCTGCTTTCCCATATGCCCAATTTAAAAAATCACAAGGTACACAAAGAAACAGGAAAATACGGTCCATTCCAAATAAGAAAATAAACTGGCAGAATGCACCTCTAAAAGCACAGGCATCAGATTTACCAGACAAAAACTGTAAAACAATTATCTTTTTCAACAACAAAACACACAACCCAATTAAAAAGTGGGTGAAGGTCTTGAATAGATGTTTCTCCCAAGAAGACATTCATGAAAAGATGTTCAACATCAGTAATCATCCCAGAAATGCAAATCAACCACAACAACCATCAGGATTTCCATAACAAATGTAGGCAAGGATGTCAAGAAATTGGAATTCTTATGCACTGCTAGTAGGAATATAACATGGTTCAATCACTGTGGAAAGCAGTCTGGTGGTTCTTAAAAAAAAAAAATCAAACAGAATCGCCATACCATCTAGCAATTTCACTTCTGGGTGCGTACCCAAAATAATTGAAAAGAGACACTTAAATATATGTACACCCATGTTCATACTTAACATTATTCATAATAATGGAAGTGGAAGCAGCCCAAATATCCACTGACAGGTGAATGGTATTATGGATAAATATTTGTGCCCTTCTCCCCAACTAACATGTTGAAATCCTAACCCCTAATGCCATGGTATTAGCAGGTGAGGTCTTCAGGAGGTAATTAGGTGATGAGGCTGGAGACTTCAGGAATGAGATTAGTGTCCTTACTGGGAGAGACGCTAGAAATTGCTCTCTCTCTCTGCTTCCCAATATGTGGAGATACAACGAGAAGGCAGCCACCTGTAAAACAAGAAGTGGACCTCAACCAGACTCAAGATCTGCTGGCACCTTGATCTTTGACTACCAGGCTCAAGAAGTGTAAGAAGCATATGTTTGCTGTTTGAGCTACCCAGTCTATGGTAATTTGTTACAGCAGCCCAAACTGACTAAGACAAATGGGAAAATATGTATAAGCAGTATGTGTATATATGATGGAATATCATGAAGTCACAAAAATGAGATTTTGATACACGCTACAACATGGGGCTTCCCTGGTGGCTCAGAGGTTAAAGCGTCTGCCTGCAATGTGGGAGACCTGGGTTCGATCCCTGGGTCGGGAAGATCCCCTGGAGAAGGAAATGGCAACCCACTCCAGTATTTGTGCCTGGAGAATCCCATGGACGGAGGAGCCTGGAGGGCTACAGTCCATGGGGCCGCAGAGAGTCGGACATGACTGAGTGACTTCAGTTTCACTTTCACAACATGGATAAACCTTGATGACACTGTCTGAGTGAAATAAGCCAGGCACAGAATGACAAATACATGATTTCACTTATATGATGTATAAGTGCCTAGAGCAGTCAGATTTAGGACACAAAACTGAATAGTTGTTGTCAGGGTTGGGTCTGAGGGGAAATGGGAAGTCAGTGTTTAATGCATAGAAAACTTTGGTTTGGGAAGTTAAAACATTTCTGAATTATTTCTGAATTATTCTGAACACTTCTCCATTCTTCAGTGGAGATGTTTGCACAACAATGTGAATGCACTTAATGCCACTTAACTACATTCATAAAAACTGCTAAAACAAAATAACTTCTGTTATGCATATTTCATCACAATAAAAATTACAAAATATAAAACCTAAATTGAAAAGGTGGACTTTAACAAATGTGACTTAAAGTCTATCCCAGGTGACTCAGTGGTAAAAGAATCCAGCTGCCAGTGCAAGAGACACAGATTTGATGCCTGATACAGGAGGATCCTACATACCGCAGAGCGGCTAAGCCTGTGCTAAATCCAGCTAAGCCACAACTCCTGAGCCTATGCTCTAGAGCCTGGGCTGGAGTTGCAACTACTGAGCCCACATGCGCCAACTACTAACGCCCAGGTGCCCTAGAGCCCATGTTCTGCAATAAGAAAAGCCACTGCAATGAGATGCCCATGCCCTACATCTAGAGAAAGCCTTAGCAGCAGCAAAGACCCAGCACAGCCAAAAATAAACAAAATTATTTCTTAAAAATTGGTCCCATTGTGCCCCCTTCTAAACACACTACCTCCTGAAGCCCTTCCAATGTTTTTCACGTATTTATACCTTCAACAAGTATTTATTGAACATTGATCATGTGCCAGATTCTGTTCTAGACACAAGAGATACAACAGCTTAAAAGAAAGAACAAAAAATCTCTGTGCTGCTGGACATTTACATCATATAAGTCAGGAATTCTGGAGCTACTAGTGCCTGAAATCAACCTCTACTGTGTGAAGCAGCGGTCAGCACTGCACAGCCAAGCATTTTCATAGCAAAGATTCCAAATAATGATCCTCAGTGGGGCTTCCCTGGTGGCTCAGATGGTAAAGAATCTGCCTGCAACGCAGGTGACCTGGATTTGATCCTTGGGTCAGGAAGATCCACTAGAAAAGGGAATGGCAATCCACTCCACTATTCTTGCCTGAGAAATCCCATAGACAGAGGAGCCTGATGGGCTACAGTCCATGGGGTCACAAACAGTCAGACATGACTGAATGACTAACACATTTACTTTCAATACCAATTCAACTGAGCACCTATAATATGCCAGGCATAGTGTAAGAGAGCTGGATGGAAGGATAAACACGACTCAGTTCTAGCCTTTACAGGCTTCTTTTTAAGTCCAACTGCATGTAGAACGCATGCGTTCAAGGAGTGTTCAGATGCTTATGTGATGACCATTCACAGTATTTTAAGATCAAGGTACAGAACTTGTCAAAGGCTACATCTTCTTCCCCCATGTAGCCTGTGATATTACTCATATGTTTGTGTCTTGGGAAGTTGTAAGCTTATTAAGGTTATTAATCATCACTAATATTTATAGAGAATTTTATCATAGACCAAAGATTGCTATAAATGTATTACATGGATTAACTTTTTCAATTCTCATTAATCACCATTTGTAAGAGAGAGAAGGTCTTTTTTTCCTTTTCAAATTTGATTTTTTTCACTATCACTATCTTAAGAAAGTCCTGTTATTCTCTCCATTTTACAGTTGAGAAAATGGAGACACGGAATTGAAAGATCACAGAGCTAAAAGGTGGCTCCAGAGCCTGATGGAAAGGAAGGCAGATGTGAGGGATTCTCTTTTATCTGGGCAATAGTCTCTCTAGCTGACCAGTCAGAACAGTCAGAGACCCAGTAAATCAGCCCTTTGCCCTGCTGTCCAATTTTTAACAGAGCTCCCAGGTGGCCACATGTATGATTAGCCTCATCTAGGACCTTCAGCAGAGTCCTGTGGAGGGTGTCTGGGCTCCATTAATGAATTGGCTAAGAAACACTGCCCTTTAATTTTTTGCTCCCTGGTAATGGGATCTGGGTCAGTAAGAAAGAGTGAGGGGAAAGGAAAGAGAAAAATGGTCTCAGGTTCAATGACACAGGTAAGAATGTTGAGTGTACATGCATCACACTCCCATTATAGCCCCCAGTTGGGCCATGCATTTCTCAGACCTTCTGAAAAGAGTCCGTGGAAAACATTACACGGAGATGCGGTCTTACAATACCTGGGATCCTGCTCTGTTCAGTGCTTCCAGCTCTGAATGACAAAAGCATACTTTGTGGGCGTGGGTGGGTGTGTGGTTCCAGGCACAAGCCAGCAGCTGATGTCAAGAGACTCGCCTACCCCTGGGTATATTCAACAGCAGTGAATCACTCGCTCTCATGGTAACCATTCACAACCAGAGTTTTAGAAGAGGGAAAACCCCCAAGGCTGCACAGAATGACATTCTGCAACGGAAGGACAGAAAGACGCCCAGAAGCCACTCACTGAATATAACCATGAGATCTTTCAGAGAAAAGAGCGTTGTTCAGCATTTCTGAGTCACTATTAATGTGAGCCAACTGGAAACAGAAAGAATGACTCAAGAGAGCACTACCTAGCCTGGAAACAGGGTCACTGAGTCGGGGGTGGGGGAAGGGCTGAGTGTGAGGATGGCGGGAGGAAGCAAGACATGAGAATGATGTTTCCTCAATGCTGATGCTCTTCTCAAGTATTTTTTGATGACACCAGTGCTCCGAGAAGGCCAGAAACTCGAAAGTGGCAGACGTCCAAGCCCCCTCACAGCTTTAGAGACAAAGCCCAGAAATGGAAGAATTTGACCTTACAATTGAGTGGCTATAGTATCTACATTTGATCATCAGAGAGGGGAAAAATGAACAGGGCTAGGCCAGAAAACTCCTTTACCTACTTTCTCTTTTAAATCAGGTACAGGGATTCAATATATCAATTACAGCTGCCAGGATTAATGAGGGAACTGGGGAGAGAGGAAGTAGTCAGGAAAGAGAAGAAGGGAAAGAAAGGAAAAACAGGGGGATGGGGAGAGGAATAGCTCCTTATACCCACAAGGAAACCAGGAAGTTAAGAACTTCCAAACAGGGAAAGGGAGCTATTCCTAATTCCTTCTCTCTACTTTCTCTCTCTCCCTCCAAACAAAATTACAGAGAAGGCAATGGCAGCCCACTCCAGTACTCTTGCCTGGAAAACCCCATGGGCAGAGGAGCCTGGTAGGCTGCAGTCCATGGGGTCTCGAAGAGTTGGACATGACTGAGCAACTTCACTTTCACTTTTCACTTTCATGCATTGGAGAAGGAAATGGCAACCCACTCCAGTGTTCTTGCCTGGAGAATCCCAGGGACGGTGGAGCCTGATGGGCTGCCGTCTCTGGGGTCGCACAGATTTGGACACGACTGAAGCAACTTAGTAGCAGCAGCAGGGAAAATTAAGTGTGATGAAGGAGAGAAGTGAGAGGCGGGGGTAAACATACATCTATTCCAACATGCAGGGTCAGCTCTGGGGTGTTTTGTGTGTAGCTTCACATGTTGCCTGGAATTCTCCCCCTTTCAGCTAGTGGACTGGACAACCTTGACTGGCAAGAGGTATTCATTTTCCTTTTAGAATAAGCCCCTCCCACTTTCACACTTCCCCATATGGACCTAGGCATGTTTATGCTCACCTTCAAGGTGAGAGAGACCCTAGTCCTGGTTCTCTGCAAAAGGCAGTGTGGAGTCAAAGGCGTGAGGCACACTGAGCCACAATCCTAATAAATAATCTGCTTCATTTTCTCGGAGTTGATGACATCCAGGTCCGACTTCATGCGCACACAACCAGCATGGTCACATAGGGCCCATGTTCAGACAGCCCCATACTTGGGGTTTAATTGTCTTGCTGTCACTCCCTTGAATGGCTTAAACTTTTTTTTTTTTTTTGGTCACTTTTTTTTTTAATTGAAGGATAATTACATTGCAGAATTTAGTGGTTTTCTGTTCAGTCATATATCGACAAGAATCAGCCATAGGGGTATCCATGTCCCCTCCCTCCCGAACCTCCTCCTTCCCATTTCCCTCCCCATCCCAGCCTTCTAGATGGTCACAGAGCCCCTGTTTGAGTTCCCTGAGTCATATAGCAAATTCCCGTTGGCTATCTGTTTTACATATGGTATTGTAAATGGCCGTTACTTTCTCCATACCCTCTCCCTCCTCCCCTCCGCCTGTGTCCCTGTCTGTTCTCTATGTCTGTTTCTCCATGGCTGTCCTGAAAATAAATTCATCAGTATCATCTTTCTAGATTCCATATATATGTGCCAGTATATGATATTTATATTTCTCTTTCTAATTTACTTCACTCCGCATGATAGGCTCTAGATTCCTGCACCTCGTTAGAACTGACTCAAATGCCTTCCTTTTCATGGCTGAGTAGTATTCCTTTGTATATATGTACCACAGCTTCTTTATCCCTTCATCTGTCAGTGGACATCTAGGTTGCTTCCTTGTTCTAGCTATTGTAAATAGTGCTGCAATGAACATTGGGGTACATGTGTCTTTTTCAGTTTTGGTTTCCTCAGGGTATGTGCCTAGGAGTGGGATTGCTGGGTCATATGGTGGTTTTATTCCTAACTTTTTAAGGAATCTCCATACCATCTTCCATAGTGGCTGTATCAATTTACATTCCCACCAGCAACGCAAGAGGATTCACTTTTCTTCACACCTTCTCCAGCATTTATTGTTTGTAGACTTTTTGATGATGGCCATTCTGACTGGTGTGAGGTGGTATCTCATTGTACTTTTGATTTACATTTCTCCAACAATGAGGGATGTTGAGCATCTTTTCATGTGTTTGTTAGCCATCTGTATGTCTTCTTTAGAGAACTGTCTGTTTAGGTCTTTTCCTCACTTTTTGACTGGGTCATGTGTTTTCCTGGTATTCAGTTGTATGAGCTGCTTGTATATTTTGGAAATTAATTATTTTCAGTTGTTTGCTCTTATTTTCTCCCATTCTGAGGGTTGTCTTTTCACCTTTTTATAGTTTTTTTTTTTTTTTTTTGCTGTGCAAAAGCTTTTAAGTTTAACTAGGTCCCACTTGTTTATTTTTATTTTCATTACTCTAGGAGGTGGGTCATAGAAAATCTTGCTTTATGTCATCAAGTGTTCTGCCTATGTTTTTCCTCTAAGAGTTTTATAGTTTCTGGTCTTACATTTAGGTCTTTAATCCATTTTGAGTTTATATTTGTGTATGATGTTAGGAAGTGTTCTAATTTCATTCTTTTGCATGGAGCTGTCCAGTTTTCCCTGCATCACTTATTGAAGAGGGTATCTTTGCCCCATTGTATATTCTTGCCACTTTTGTCAAAAATAAGTTATCCATAGGTGTGTGGGTTTATCTTTGGGCTGTCTTCTTCTATTGGTCTATACTTCTGGTTTTGTGCTAGTACCATACTGTTGTGATGACTGTAGCTTTGTAGTATAGTCTGAACTCAGGAAGGCTGATTCTTCCAGCTTCATTCTTCTTTCTCAAGACTGGAAAGTCTTAAACTTTTTGAGTACTTTTTGTAAATGAAGTCCAGTGGGACAGTAGAAAATGTGCTGAGCACTTGCATCCTGGCTCATGGCACCTCAGGCCCCACCCAGCCTGCCACCTGCCTTCTACCCTCTGACTACAGTTCCCCGCTGTTCCAAGCAGGTTGTGGAGGAGGACTGGGGTCACACAAGCATGCCAGGTGGCATCTCAGGGCAGACCATGACCAAGGCTGGAGGGAGGCACCTTGGTGTGAATTGTGAATGGCTGGCCAGAGCCCATATCAGCAGGGAAAGTGTCTCACCCACTCAGCCCTGATCCAGGTACCATACTCCTCCCAGAGGGGAGGGTTCAAGATGCTTGCATGTCCTCTTGTGTGTCACTGCAGAAAAGTGATGCTCCTGGCTCAACTTCCCCAGACCTGGCCCTCAGTCAAGGTAGAGCTGAGAGGACTGGCTGCTGGGAGGAAGTGAAAGAGGCTGCATGGCAGAGTGTGGGCCTCAGGTACCTATGAGGATCAACACTTTCCTCTCCAATAGCCCTGTATACTGGGGGGAATCTCCTCTTCCTCCTTCCATCGTTCCTGAGTCTGGGTTGCATTTATCTTATCTGGCCAGTTTTAAGAGCTCTTTGAAAGAATGAATTTCAAATTGTATAATTTCAGTGATTCTGCCTGAGTAGGATGACCTGATTTTAAACAAGCATTGTGTAATATAAAGTTAAATGGTAAAATTCATGCCAATAATTCAAGATTTTAATATTTCTTAATTCAGAACAACATTAAATAGCAAGTGGAAAACAACAGGCCAAATCATGGAAGTTTATATGAACCTTTAATAGGCAATTTTTTTTCCTGTTCTTTGAACAAGGAGGCTTCAGATTTCCATAATACACAGGTTCCAATAAATTATGTAGCCACATTGATTAGATCATTTAATTAAAAAAGCCATACTGAAGCCCTTTTAAGTACAAATTATTCTAATATGTCCTTTCAATAAATAATACTTTTCTCTATGCTTAAATCATTTCACTCAATCTCTGTATTTATTTATTTTTGTATATTTTTTGCCCTTAGTAGATTTTAAATTCTCTGAAGACAAAGACTATACCTTATTTATCTTTTAACTAATTTGTCTTAAACCTAGTACAATGCTTCAAATAAAAAAGATTCCCCACTAAAATTTGCTCTATGACTGCAGAATAGCCACGATGTCAGAGAAGGAAGACCTGAGCTTATCTCCTCCCAAGGGCACACCAAAATTCACATATTTACAGAGAAACTATTGATCAGAACAACCTGAAAGCTAACAGAAAATATATTCCACAACTAAAGATATAAGGAGGGGTAGGGGGGCAGAGCAGAGAAGGCAATGGCACCCCACTCCAGTACTCTTGCCTGGAAAATCCCATGGACAGAGGAGCCTGGTGTGCTGCAGTCCATGGGGTCGCTACGACTCGGACACGACTGAAGCAACTTAGCAGCAGCAGCAGTGGGGGCAGAGACACAGTATAGTTGAGACCCACATCCCCAGGTGTTAGTTATATCATTCAGTCATGTCCAATTCTTTGCAACCCCATGGACTGTAGCCTACCAGGATCCTCCACCTATGGGATTTTCCAGGCAAGAGTACTGGAGTGGGGTGCCATTTCCTTCTCCAGAGGATCCTCCCAACACAGGGATTGAACCCGGGTTTCCTGCATTGTAGGCAGATGCTTTACTGTCTGAGCCACCAAGGTGGGTGACCCACAAATGGGAGAATTTGTAGAGGTTCTCTCCAAGGAGTGAGGGGACTAAGCCCCACATCAGGTTCCCTAGCCCAGGGTGGGAGGCTGCATGGAAAGGTGAGCCCCCAGAACATCTGACTTTGAAGGCCAGTGGGGACTGCACACAGGCAAGCTGGAGGGCTAGAAGAAATAGACTCCCTTCTTAAAGGATGCATGCAAAATCTCCAACAATCCAAAAACCAGATCAGAGGGAGTAATTTTAAAGGAGCCTGGGTCAGATCACTTGATCTTAGAGAGCCTCCCAGAGAGGCAGGAGGCAAATGAGACTCCCCCTGGGGACAAAGATACTCGTGGCAGCCATTTGGGGGAGCGTCTTTCTACCATAAGGACACTGTTGCTGGCAAGTGCCACTTTGGATTCCTCCCTCTAGCCTATTAGCACTAGGGGCTTACCTGCCCCTCAGCTGGTGAGCACCACCCTCAGTATCATTCAGACCCCACTGCCAGGTGCAGTAGGACTCCCCATGGGCAGTTCACAGCTAGTCACTCCAGGACCCAGCACCTCCCACTAGCAGGCCAGAACCCCAGGTCTCCCAAGATCCCAGTCCTATCCACCAACATGCTGGCAGCAGCCCCAGAACTCCCCAAAAATCAGAACAGAAATAAATGAAACAGACTAAAAGAGAAGAGAAAATAAAGACCAATGGAACCAAGCTGGTTCTTTAAAAAGGTAAATAAACTGATAAAACTTCAGCTAGACTCAAAGAAAATGAGAGGGCTCAAATAAATAAAATCAGAAGTGAAAAAGAAGTTGTTAACACCAATACCACAGAAATACAAAGGACTGTAAGAGATTACTGCCAACAATTATATGCCAATAAAATACAAAATCTAGATGAAATAGATAAATTCCTTAAAACATATAATCCCTGGACAGAATCCAAGAGAAAAGCAAAATGTGGGCAAGACCAATTATCAGCAATGAAATTGAATCAGTACATTTAAAAACTCCCATCAAGCAAAAGTCTAAGAACAAATGCCTTCACAGGTAAATTCTGCCAAACATTTAAAGAAAATAAATGGCTAGCCTCTCAAACTATCCCCCCAAAAAATTTAAGATTAAGAGATGCTTCTGCACTCATTCTATGAGGCTAGCATCACCCTGGCAAAACCAAAGACAGAACATACAAATAAAACTATAAGCTGACATCACTGATAAACATAAATATAAAAGTCCTCAACAAAATATTATCAAGCCAAATTCAATGTTACTTAGAAAGGATCATACACGATGATCAAGTGGGATTTAGCCCAAGGATGCAAGGATGGTTCAACATCTACAAAATCAATCAATGTGATATACCACATGAACAAATTGAACACTAAAAATCATATAATCAACTAAATAGATTCAGAAAAAGCTTTAAATAAAGTTCAATATGCATTTATGAAAAAAGACTTTCAACAAAGTGAATATACAGGGAACATATCTCAACATAATAAAGTCCATACATGACAAACCTACAGCCAACATCTTACTTAATATTGGAAAGGTGAAAGCGCTTCTTCTAAAATCAGGAACAAGTCAATGATGCTCACTCTCACCATTTTTATTCAACATAGTTTTGGAAATTCTAGCCTCAGCCATCAGACAAGAAGAAGAAATAAAAGCTATCCAAATCGAAAGGTAAGAGGTTAAATTATCATTATATGCAAACGGCAAGATACTATATATACAAAATACTAAAGACATCATCAGAAAGTTACTGGACTCTACCAATGAATCCAGTACAAATGCAGAATGCAAAATAATATAGAATTTTTTCATGTCTCTATACACTAATAAACTATAAGGAAATTAAGGAAATAATCCAATTTATAATTGCATCAAAAAGTAGAAGTCCTAGGAATTAAGAGGTAAACTAAAGAGAGAAAAGACTTGTACTAGGAAAACTCTAAGGCATATAACAAAAACTGAAGATGACACAAGCAAATATACTGTGCTCACTGATGGGAAGAGTGAAATATTGTTAAGTGACCATACTACCAAAGGCAATGTACAGATTCAGTGCAATTCCTATTAAAATACCAATGGTATTTTCACAAAACTAGAACAAATAATTCTGAAATTTGTTTGGAATGGAAACACAAAAGACCCAGAATAGACAAACAATCCTGAGAAAGAAGAATGAAGCAGAGAGTATCATGATTCAGGATTTCAAACTATCTACAAAGCTCACTTTTGTTGTTGTTTAGTCACTGAGTCATGTCCAACTCTTTGTGACCCCAGGGGCTGCAGCACACACCAGGCCTCTCTGTCCTTCACTATCTCCCAGAGTATGCTCAAACTTGGGTTCATTGAGTCGGGGATGCTATCCAACCATCTAATTCTCTGTCACGCCCTTTCATCGTGCCCTCAGTCTTTCCCAGCATCCGGGGCTTTTCCAATAAGTCAACTCTTCACATCAGGTGGCCAAAGTATAAAGTTACAAAGCTACAGTGATCACAGCAGTATGATAACGGCACACACAAAAAAGACACATAGATCAGTGGAACAGAATAGACAGTCCAGAAATGAATCCACATTTATTTGCTTCTCAGCCTTTTGGAAAGATCAAGTGAACACACATTTATATGATCAATAATCTATAACAAAGGAAGAAAATGGAATGGGAGTACAACAGCCTCTTCAATATATGGTGTAGGGAAAACTGGATAGCTATATGCAAAAATCTCAAACTTTATACTTTCTCACACTTTATATAAAAATCAAATGGATTGAATATTTAAGTATAAGACCTAAAACCACAAGAATCCTAAAAGAAAACATAGGTAGTGGCTACTTTCAAAGAAGACAATAAATATTCAGTGCTGCCAAAGATGTGGAGAAAGGGAAACTCTAGTGTGTTGTAGTCGGGAATGTGATTGTTGTAGTCACTATGGAAAACAGTATGGCTGTCCCTGAAAAAACTAAGAACAGAACCTTCATGTGATTCAACAATTTCATGCCTAAGTATCCAAAGAAAACAAAAATCACATACTAGAAAAGGTATGTGTATTGCTATGTTCATTGCAGCTTTATTTACAATAGACAAGACATGGAAGCAACCAAATGCCCATCAACAAATGAGTGGATAAAAAAGATGTACGTGATGGAATATTACTCAGCTATAAAAAGGACGAAAACTTGCCATTGTGATAACATGGATGAACTCAGCAAGTATTCTGCTAAGTTAAATAAGCCATACAAAGATAAAACACTATATGATTTCCCTTACATGTGGAATCTAAAAAACAAAAATATAACAAAGTAGAAACAGACACAAAGAACAAACAGATGGTTGCCAAAGGGGAGAGGGGAGAAATGGGTAAGGGAGATTATACAAAGTTCCAGCTGCAAAATAAATAGGTCGCTGGTATGAAATGTACAGTGTGGGGAATATAGTCAATAAAATTATATTTGTACAGTGATAACTAGATCAGTTGCGGTGATCATCGTGTATTGTACGGAAATACTGAATCACTGTGGAACTAACAAAGTATAGTGAGTCAGTTATACTGAGCAAACTAACTCACAGGAAAGAGGTCACATTTGTGTTTACCAGAGGCAGGGTGGATTGGATGAAGGTGGTCAAAAGGTACAAAGTTTCAGTCATAAGAAAAATAAGTACAAAGAATGGTATGTACATGATTAATATAATAAACACTGCTACGTGTTTTATACGAAAGTTAAGAGTGTAAATCCTTACCATTCTCGTCACATGCAAAATTTTTCTTTTTCTTTGATTTTGTGTCTTTATGTTCACTAATTTACTGTCATCACTTCCTGATGTATGTAAGTCAAATCATTATGCTGTACACCATAAATTTCTTTTTTCAGTCATAGAGCAATAAAGAGAAACAAGGAAATACTTGAAATGTCCTCAAGGATCTTATCATCTAATTATCATCATCTTGTTACAGAAATAAGAATACAAAAAAAAAAAAAGGTTAATTCCAAATTTTCCCTAACCAGCCCAGGTTTCTCTCCTAAACTTCAGGCCCAGTGCTCCAACTGCTTGCTGGATAAATATCTGCATTTGCATGCTCCATGAACATCTCAAACTCAGCATGCCCAGGTTATCATCTTTATCTACTTTCACCCCAATACCTGCATGCTCCATGAACATCTCAAACTCAACATGTCCAGCTTATCATCTTTATCTACTTTCACCTCACTACCTGCATGCTCCATGAACATCTCAAACTCAACATGTCCAGGTTATCATCTATCTACTTTCACCTCAATACCTGCTCTTCCTCCTCCTGGGGTTAGTATCTTAGAAAATGACTCCACCATCCACTCTGTTATCGAAGTGAGAAATTTGAGCACTGTGCTTAACTTTTTCCTCTTCCTATCCCTCGAATATCAACCTTCAATTCCATTCATCTCACCTACATAAGATCTTTTGATATTTGCTTCTTAAGTCTCTTCCCTTCCTTTATATTGCCACTATCCCAGTTCAGGACCTCATCACCTATTGCTTGGATTACAACTGCCATTCAGTCTGCCTACTTTTATGCTTTACCCTTCCCCTATTTAATTGATATATGATATCCTAAAATATTTATTTGGCTAACAAATTGATTTCAATATATTTCATTATATTGCTGAACTGATAAAATAGTTTTACTCAAAAACTCTCTATAACTAAAATTTCTCAAAACTGCAGTAGGGGCTTACTTCCCACCTACTGCTGCTGCTGCTGCTAAGTCATCTCAGTAGTATCCGACTCTGTGTAATCCCATAGATGGCAGCCCACCAGGGGAGGTTGATAATAATAACAATAAATTTAAGGAAAATTAGAGATACCAAAGGAATATTTCATGTAGAGATGGGCTCAATAGAGGACAGAAATGGTATGGACCTAACAGAAGCAGAAGATACTAAGAAGAGGTGGCAAGAATACACAGAAGAACTGTACAAAAAAGATCTTCACAACCCAGATAATCATGATGGTGTGATCTCTAATCTAGAGCCAGACATCCTGGAATGTGAAGTCAAATGGGCCTTAGAAAGCATCACTATGAACAAAGCTAGTGGAGGTGATGGAATTCCAGTTGAGCTCTTTCAAATCCTGAAAGATGATGCTGTGAAAGTGCTGCACTCAATATGCCAGCAAGTTTGGAAAACTCAGCAGTAGCCACAGGACTGGAAAAGGTCCATTTTCATTCCAATCCCAAAGAAAGGCAATGCCAAAGAATGCTCAAACTATGCACAATTGCACTCATCTCACACGCTAGTAAAGTAATGCTCAAAATTCTCCAAGCCAGGCTTCAGCAATACGTGAACCGTGAACTCCCTGATGTTCAAGCTGGTTTTAGAAAAGGCAGAGGAACGAGAGATCAAATTGGCAACATCCACTGGATCATGGAAAAAGCAAGAGAGTTCCAGAAAAACATCTATTTCTGCTTTATTGACTATGCCAAAGCCTTTGACTGTGTGGATCACAATCAACTGTGGAAAATTCTGAAAGAAATGAGAATACCAGACCACCTGACCTGCCTCTTGAGAAATCTGTATGGAGGTCAGGAAGCAGCAGTTAGAACTGGACATGGAACAACAGACCGGTTCCAAATAGGAAAAGGAGTACGTCAAGGCTGTATATTGTCACCCTGCTTGTTTAACTTATATGCACAGTACATCATGAGAAACTCTGGGCTGGAAGAAACACAAGCTGGAATCAAGATTGCCAGGAGAAATATCAATAACGTCAGATATGCAGATGACACCACCCTTATGGAAGAAAGTGAAGAGGAACTAAAAAGCCTCTTGATGAAAGTGAAAGTGGAGAGTGAAAAAGTTGGCTTAAAACTCAACATTCAGAAAACAAAGATCATGGCATCCGCTTCATGGGAAATAGATGGGGAAACAGTGGAAGCTTTATTTTCGGGAGCTCCAAAATCACTGCAGATGGTGATTGCAGCCATGAAATTAAAAGACGCTTACACCTTGGAAGAAAAGTTATAACCAACCTAGATAGAATATTCAAAAGCAGAGACATTACTTTGCCGACTAAGGTCTGTCTAGTCAAGGCTATGGTTTTTCCAGTGGTCATGTATGGATGTGAGAGTTGGACTGTGAAGAAGGCTGAATGCTGAAGAATTGCTGCTTTTGAACTGTGGTGTTGGAGAAGACTCTTGAGAGTCCCTTGGACTGCAAGGAGATGCAACCAGTCCATTCTAAAGGAGATCAGCCCTGGGATTTCTTTGGAAGGAATGATGCTAAAGCTGAAACTCCAGTACTTTGGCCACCTCATGCGAAGAGTTGACTCATTGGAAAAGACTCTGATGCTGGGAGGGATTGGGGGCAGGAGGAGAAGGGGACAACAGAGGATGAGATGGCTGGATGGCATCACTGACTTGATGGACATGAGTCTGAGTGAACTCCGGGAGTTGGTGATGGACAGGGAGGCCTGGCATGCTGCGATTCATGGGGTTGCAAAGAATCGGACATGACTGAGCGACTGAACTGAACTAAACTGAAGTGCTGGTGAGGATTTGGAGAAATTAAAGCCCTTGCTTATTGCTAGTAGGAATGTAAAATGGCACAGCCATTGTGGAAAACAGTTTGGCGGTTCTTCAAAACACTAAACATAGAATTATCATGTATCTTAGCAATCTTTCTCTTAGATGTGTACCTAGAGAAATAAAAACATGTACTAAAAAAAAAATCTGCTTCATTTACTATGCTAAAAGCTTTGACTGTGTGGATCACAACAAACTGTGGAAAATTCTTAAAGAGATGGGAATACCAGACCATCTTACTGTCTCCTTACCTGAAAAACCCACATGCAGGTCAAGAAACAACAGTTAGAATCAGGCATGGAACAATGGACTGGTTCAAAACTGGGAAAGGAGTACATCAAGGCTGTATATTGTGACTCTGCTTATTCAACTCATATGCAGAGTACATCATGGGAAATGCTGTACTGGGTAACTCACAACCTGGAATCAAGATTGCTCGGAGAAATATCAACAATCTCAGATATGCAGATGATGCCACTCTAATGGCAGAAAGTGAAAAGGAACTAAAGAGCCTCTTGATGAGGGTGAAAAAGGAGAGTGAAAAAGCTGGCTTGAAACTCAACATTTAAAACACTAAGCTCATGGCATCCAGTCCCATCACTTCGTGGCAAATCGATGGGGAAAAAGTGGAAACAGTGACAGATTTTCTTTTCTGGGGCTCCAGAATCACTGGGGATTGGTGACTGCAGTCTTGAAATTAAAAGATGCTTGCTCCTTGGAAGAAAAGCTATGACAAGCCTAGACAGCATGTTAAAAAGCAGAGACATCACTTTTCCCACAAAGGTCCATATAGTCAAAGCGATGGTTTTTCCAATAGTCATGTAAGGACGTGAGAGCTGGACCATAAAGAAGGCTGAGGAATGAAGAACTGATGCTAGAGTTGTGCTGGAGAATACTCTTGAGAATCCCTTGGACAGCAAGGAGATCAAATCAGTCAATCCTGAAAGAAATCATCCCTGAATATTCATTGGAAGGACTGATGCTGAAGCTGAAGCTCCAATAATTTGGCCACCTGATGTGAAGAGCTGACTCCTTGGAAAAGACTCTGATGCTGGGAAAGATTGAGGGCAGGAAGGGGATGACAGAGGATGAGATGGTTGGATGACATCACCAATTCAATGGACATGAGTTTGAGCAAACTCTGGGAGATACTGAAAGAGAGGAAAGAGTGGTAGGCTGCAACCCATGAGGTTGCAAAGAGTTGGACCTGACTTAGCGACTCAGCAACAACTCAAACAGATATTTATATACAAATGTTCATCACAACATTAGTCATAATAGCTAAAATGTGGGAACAGTTCAAGTGTCCATCAAGAGATGCATGATAAACACAATGTAGTATATACATAAAATGGACTAATCTTCAGATGTATAAAAAGAATGAAGTTCTGATATGTGCTATAATACTAATGAAAGTTGAAAACATTATGCTAAGTGGTAGTAGTCAGATACAAAAAGACAAATGTGTGATTCTACTTACATAAAATAATAGAACAGACAAGATTAATAGACACAGAAAGTAGGTTAGAGATTGCCAGGGGCTGGAGTGACAGGGATTACGGAGGTTTTGTTTAGCGGGTACATGGTTTCTGTCTGGGCTGATGGCAGTTTTGGGAACAGTAGTGGCAATGGTTACATAACACTGCTAATGTAATCGATGCCACTAAAGTGACAATAATTGAAATGGCAAATTTTGTTAATTCTTTACCATAATACAATTTGTTAAATAACATATCGGACACGACTGAAGCGACTTAGTAGTAGTAGTATTCTTGTATATTAGAGCAAAAATTCCTTTATAAGGTTATTTGAAACTAAAAATCACATTAGTAGTGTGTAAAATTATTCTTTGCAATGGCACCCCACTCCAGTACTCTTGCCTGGAAAATCCCAGGGACGGAGGAGCCTGGTAGGCAGACCGTGGGGTCGCTAACAGTCGGACTCGACTGAGTGACTTCACTTTCACTTTCATGCATTGGAGAAGGAAATGGCAACCCACTCCAGTGTTCTTGCCTGGAGAATCCCAGAGACGGAGGAGCCTGGTGGGCTGCCGTCTACGGGGTCGCACAGAGTCGGACACGACTGAAGTGACTTAGCAGCAGCAGCACATATTTATATGCTGTACTCACTCTCTTAGCTGTATCTGTTTTAACACTGAATGTTATTTTTCTAATTCATTGAAATATTTGTTATAAAATTATGTTCTTTAAAGTTGAATGTTATGGTTAACACATTTGGTTTTTACACATTTAATTGACTCTTCCCTGTAGTCTTTAATGTTTTCATTGAGAAAGTACTCTTTACAGCGCCTGACACGCCCAGACCAATGTTGAATTTTGCATATGGAAGCTGGAGGTAATTCAGCTTAAGTTTTTGCACAGACACTATCATTTTGCCATGCTAAAGAGAGCATTTCTTTGATACATATTTTTGCAAAAAATAATTTTGGCCCAAAACTTGCCTCTATGATCTTTTTGAGTGTTTTACCAAACTTACATGTTGAAAACCATAAACCTCCATTTCCTTCCATCTTGATTTTTGGAATATAAAGTTAGTCGTTTAACAACAGGAGCTCCGTTAAAAGATTCTTCCCACAAATAGAAATACTGCAAAAAATGTGAAACTTCAGAATGAAATATTATATACCAGTTGAGTCCTCGTTATGTCCATTCTTCTCTTGCCTTTTCAGGAATAAAATGCAGGACTTCCCTCTTTCTAAGTCCACCCCCTCCCCCAATAATTGTGATTTGCCAAAAACATATTTTGGTTGCTCCATTTTTTAAAATACTTGCATTTAAAGTTCCCAATTTATTTTAAACAAAATGCAACAAAAGTCAAAGAAATTATCTCCAAAAGGTTCAGAACCACTGTAAATCAATGAGACTGATTTACAAGGAGTCCTTCAAAGACTCAGTCATTTGTAAGATGCAATTAGGAATAAGCAGCAGAGAGAAAAAAAATGTTAAGTTTGCCATGCTAAAGAAGTTTTATGTATCCTACACCATCAACATCATAAACATTTGAGTAATTCTGAATATAGAAAAATATATCTAATTAGTAGAATAATACAGCTTGTTTAGCTACAGCTATAAAATGTGCATGCATTAGAAGTAATCCAAGTAAATTCAGCTCCATAAGTTTCTTAAGTATGAAAACAATAATTATAGCTCATGTCTATATTTCACTAAAACTTGTATTTATTATCCAAAGTTGAATTTCTTTTTAAATTAAATTTGCAAAATTTAACAGTTATAATCATATCAATCAAATGAACACCTAAAAGGTTTGCTTTAATTCCATGAATTATAATTTTTAAAGGACCATTGTTAGACTGATTTTCTATTTCAGGCATCTGATAATACTAATACAAAACCAGCATCATGTGAAATTCTCTTCTGTTAATGGAACAAATAGTTGTCACTTTACATTTCACATCTGTATTACAAAACCCGGAATTTAGAACTGACTCAGACATAGAAACCAACTTATGGTTACCAAAGGGGAAGAGAAGGGAGGGACAAATTAGGAGTTTGAAATTAGCAGATATAAAATACTGTATATAAACTAGATAAACAACAGGTTCTACTTGTTAGCACAGGGAACTATATTCAATATCCTATAATAAACCATAATGGAAATGAATATGAAAAAGAATATTCTTATGTTTGTGTGTAACTGATTCATTTTGCCACACACTTGAAGCTAACAACATTGCAAATCAACTGTATAGTTAAAAAAAAAAACAGAATTGAAGATGAACAGAGCAGTCATTTGATTGGATGAAAAGTTATATTCACAGAGTGATAAACTTTCTGTATCCACACATATTAGATTGCTGTAGTTAGAGTTTTCGTACAATCCTAAGTTTTGAAATAAATGATTTTTTAGGGATTTCTGTCTTCTAGTTTTCATTGGATTAGTGCTATCATTTTGTTCAATCATTCTGCTGATCAAAATCATCTTCCTTAAGAGATAATATTCAATACTTAATTTTTCATTAAATATGTACTTTTGATTGTTTTTCTGTACCCATGGCTGCTGAAAGGGTTTATTGCTAAATAAAACACTATTAAATAATAAAGTCAAATAATGATAGATTTATGACATACAATAAATGACAAAATAAAGAGAAACACAGAGCTACAGGGAGCACTAACTTGATTTAGCTGTCCAGGAAAGGACCCTGCCATGATTTCCTTGCAAGAACCAAGGTCTCTCAACTGCGGGCCTGGTTGACTCCTCCCTTCCTTCGGCTGTCAGCCTAAACGTCAGTTCCACCGAAAGAGAAAAGACTTCTCCTTCCGAAACCTGAGTCTCGGTGAGGAGTGATTTTGGTCTGCTCTCCTTGCTTCCTGTGCTTCTCACTCATATTACTTTCTGCCTCCTGTTATAATCACCCGTTTTCCTCTCTGATTCCCTTATTCAACTACAATGGTCAAGAAGCTAGGCACATTTTCTTTTTAATTGGAGTTTAGTTTCTTTACAATGTTGTGTTAGTTTCTACTGTACGGCAAAGGAAATGAAATACATGTGTACACACATCCTCTCTTTTTGGATTTCTCTCCCTTTTAGGTCACCACAGAGCACTGATAGAGTTCTCCCTAGTTATCTATTCTATTTATGGTATCAATAGTCTACATATGTCGATCTCAGTCTCCCAGCTCTTCCCACTCGTCTCCCTTCGCCTCTTGGTATCCACATGCTTGTCCTCCACATCTGTGTCTCCATTTATGCTCTGTGAAGAAGACTGTCTATACAATAAAAAGGAATGAAACTGCGACAACTGTGGAGACGTGAATGGATCCTTCACTGTATAGGTTTACACAGGATGTTCTCATTTATTTGCCTTTTATCCTTAAGGGTAAGTTCCTCTGTCAGAAACACCTCTTGCCAGTTGAATGGGAGTCAGTGTAGAAATATAGTCTGTCTCTCTTTTCTATCAATCTCAGGCTCACACACACACACACACACACACACACACACACACACACACCCTGGAGCCAAACATCATGAGTCAGCAGGGAATTACTGACTTAGCACAAACCTGTCACCAGCCACGTCGCTGAATACAGTTCTCTAGTGATGACTGTCCCACTCCCCAGTGCCTTCGGCTCACGTCGGGCTGACCTGGCTGCTCTTCATTTTGAACTGAAGCACCCCTTAAAACAATCCAGAAAGGCTCTTTCTCTGTTAACTCAAGCCACATTGTCTCAATCTGGTTGGTTGCCTTATCTTTCCAGCCATAATACAAAAGTACGTGTGGTACATTTGTCCTGGCTAAGTACCAATGAACCTGACGATCTGGGTGGACTTCACTTTGTCAATCTGAACGGCAAAGGAGATAAAAAATGGCAAATTTCACAGTTCAGCAGTAAAATATGAGTAACCTGTTATTTAGCTGACGTAGCCAACAATTCTGTCTTGAAAATATGCATCTGACAATTTTCCTTTACTTCCAGGGATTTTCACCTTCCAGGGACGCAACCCATAATTTTTCTCAACCAGAGACATAGCTGACAATTCTGTCTTCCACAGTTTAGAGTGACAATTTGTTCATGAAGAAACGAAGCTGACAGTTTTGTACCCATCAGTCACTATCCAAATTCGTCATAGCTAAGATAACGTAGCTTAGCTATTTTCCTACTTTTAAGACAGCAACCTATCCTGCAAACTTTATTTCTGCTATATTTCAATTTAAAAAAAAAAAGAGTCCTGAAAAGTTTGCTTCTGACAACAGAAACAAGTAATTCCTCATATCCCACTGGCACATGCACCTTGCTTTCATCAGCTGTTCTCTATTTCTACTGTTAGGAACTTGGATCACGGTTTATTTTAATGCAAAAGATGTGTGGATCACATTACAGGAATTTTTTTTTTTTTTTTTTTACTGCAGAATCAGCCAGGAAAGCCTAATCTCTTTTGAGTGGAATAAAAACATTTAGGCACTGAGAATATTTCTTTAGCAATGAAAACCTAAAATCTAGATCAGTTATAATTCAGTGAAATTTTTAATAAAACTCCAATTATATACACTCTAACATTTTGCCCATCAAATTCCCAAAGTAACAAACCTATCAATTCACAGGAGTTCAGGAGACTGGACCTCTGAACAGCGCATCTTCGACTCTGATGGGTTCAACCTTCCCCACCCAAGCCCAACGCATCGATGTCATTGCTCATTGTTTTCTCTTGCTGTGTTTTCAGTCCCAGACTAAGGGAGATAGAGGGAGCACAGGGAGGGCAAAACTAAGTCTTTTCCTGATAGAAAGAATAACACAGTTCTCTTGTATCATGTACTCATGCTACTCCGACCTTTTTCTCCACATGGAGATTCTACATGGGAAATCATACCAATCATACAAAATCAGCAGACCAAAATAAGTCAATATGCAGTAGTGAAGACACATTAGACACTGCCCAGACAACTGACAATTTTTTTTCCTTTTTGGCGGGTGGGTTAAATTCTAATAGCCATAATGCCTGTGTCCTGTCTCTTCAAGAAATCTGTTTAATCCAAAGCACTTTATTAGCCATTTTCAATTGTAGCATGCACAAGAGAGCCAGAGGCCCTTAAGAATACAGCCTTCGTAGGAGGGCTTCTGACAAAGCTCCTCCATTACACTCCTGTACCCTCTCTAGCTCACTCCTTAACCCATGGTTCCTGCTCTCCTTCCTCGGGGTGAGTTTTGTTTTCAATGAGCAAGTGTGATTATTATGAACAAAGGAAATGAAGGGTTTCTAGCCTCTGCTTTTTCTCTGAGCATCCTCAGATGAAGACAGCTGCTCAGCATCAGTGGGAAATGGTTTTATTACATGAATGGGGAGCACTGATTCAACCCAAAGGACAGGGGACGTCAGAATTACAGAGAGCTGTGTTAGTGCTCTTGCTGTCATGGCCTGGGAAAGAACGGTGAGGCATCTCACTCTGGGGCCACATGAAGGCAATGAAGGAGACCACAATTGCTTGCTGAAGATCCTCTCACCAGGGCTCTAACTAGGCACCCCATGCTACTCAGTTTTAGCCTTAATGATGAACAGCCAGCCCGCCACTGAAAAACATCCTGGAGCTAAAGGTATGGGTGACTTTTGAGTCAATCTCTCATAATGTAATCAATAAAATGCATCTTCACAATCCACCAAATTCTCTAGACATAACTAGGAGATATGAATGATGCTTTGCATTAGGCTCTCAGATTGCCACAAAAGAGCAAATGCAATTCTTTGAGCTTACCACTTACGAAAACCTACAGACAAGAAAAAAATCTTACCTGCACTCCCCAACTGGCATATCCTTCCATGACAGCTCAGTTTTATTTACTCTCTCAAACTGCCTTTAATTTTGGAGAAGTCGTGTCTCGTCATGTCAAATACGTGTTTCCTTGAAAACCTACCCTGATTTTGTTTTAAATTTAGGCCCTGAGAAACAATCAGGGGTGTAAAGTAAACTACTGTAGTGTAGCTATTGCCACTTACAGCTTGGGGAAACAAAGCCCCACAATTCCATGCTTGTGTTTTTTCTCACCTCTTCTGATGAGATCCCAAACCCTAATTCTAAATTTCTTTCTATTTTTTGGTGTTTCCTCCCAGCATTTTATCATGAAAAATTTCAAATCTAAATTGTTTAAGTGATTACTAAGAAAACCTGAATCCCAGACCAAAAGACTGCTGAAAAACACTTAATGAGTCAGAAAGTGTGATTTGTTTCCTCTTCAAAATTATGAGCATGAAAAAATAATTTAGATCACAGAGTCAAGCACATGGACTTTCCATAGAAACAGCAAAACCATATTTCCTTGCTGGAGAAAGGGGTTTTCATCCCCCCTTTCTTCCTCTCCAGTCACAGCTAAATTGACCAGCAGTGGATACCAGTGGATACCTGTTAAAAGGGAACCAAGATGTAAGCTGAGCAGAGTGAACCAGATTATCTCTCGAGAACTTGAATTGTGAGACACAAGGGCTCTGATAATACGATCATAGGGACAAGAATTATATAAAAGGTCATGTCCAGTTGGGTTGGGGCTGCCATATTGGGCCATGTGATAAAATCATTTAGGTTTGGGAGGAGATGTTCAGAAGCAGGTATAAAAAGAACTCGCAGAAATAAATGTGGCTAATCACAGAAATTAAATCACAGAGGAAGTTTCTTATTTCTTGAATTTCCAGTTCTAGTTTCTGTATTACCTTGCTCTAGGTTATTTGCTATTCTTAAAAGTTCATGTTCTTCTCTGGCTTTCATGGGTTTTTATTCCTCATAAGCAATAAACTTAAAAAAAAATAGGGCTATATTTTTGGCAGCTAAGGCTGCCAATTCACGTGCAAGGTCAAATAGCTTACTAAGAAAGAAAATATTATACAAGAGAGAGGTAAGAAAAGGCATTTCTTAGCATAATGGGTACTTCCATTTTTAATGCACTAGGGAACATACAGAAGTCTTCAGTCATATTTCCAACCCTCTGTCACCATTTCCCTGGAGAAGGAAATGGCAAGCCACTCCAGTATTTCTGCCTGGAGAGTCCCATGGACAAAGGAGCCTGGCAGGTTACAGTCCGTGGGGTAGTACAGAGCCGGACACGACTGAGCGACTAAACAACAATCAACATTTCCAGGCAGTTTGATGTTGTGTAGCTTCTAGACCATAGAAGTTGTGTACTTGTGTCTGTATCTAAGGCCCTTTGGATAATACTGTCATAGTTAGTTTTACTCTCTGGAGCTATTCGGTCTATTCCTGCGATCTCAACAAAGCTTTCGAGAAAAAGAATTTTTTAAACAATATTATTCAGTTCATTTTCTCAACCTTTGGAAATCCCACGAAGATGGCATGACTTCTCAAAAATTTACCAATTCATACTATCATAGCTCATACTAAGGTAAGTGACATTAGAAGAAATTGTGGGCTCAGACAGACAGTCAGAAAAAACAAGATGAAATGTTATCAAGTTTTAAGAAATGCTAGTTATACATTTTTCTCTCCTACTTCCACCTACTGATACATAAAAACCTGTGTCATTTCCTTCGCAACAACCACAGCCTGCAGGGGAACCACTCTTATCTGCATGCGCCCACTACTCTCCTGGGGCTTGGGATGTCCTCTTTCACTTTTTCTTATCAGGACACCCTGCTTATTTCATTTCGTCCTTCCCTGTACACCTCTTACATTTTCCCCCTTGAAGTTTCTCCATCTTATCTCACTTGTGCCTCACTTGGTTGACATCCTCCGTATCCCAAAATGTCCAGGAAAAAGAACTAGACTAAGAGACTGAAGACACAGGTACCAGTCCCAGCTCTGCCTTCCACTAGGGGTAAAATTCTCTCCTTAGTTTTTCATCCATTTAATGATGAAAAGTTCAAACAGCTGACCTCCAAGAGCCTTCCTAGTTGGCAAGTTCTGTAACTTTCTGTTCTTTTCTTCCTGTGGAAAAGACTTTCAAAAACATTTCCTTCATTACTATGTCTTTGTATCCCCACCATTAAGTACAGTGTTGAGTACTTGGAGGATGTCTAATTGAGTGAGGTTATAAACAAAACAAAAAGACAACCCAAAGAATGGGAGAAAATGTTTGCAAGCAATGCAACCAATAGGAATTAATCTCCAAAATTTACAAACAGCTCATGCAGTTCAATATATTAAAAAAAAAAAAGCCTCAATCAAAAAATAGGCAGAAGACCTAAATAGACATTGTTCCAAAGAAGACAAACAGATGGCCAAGCAGCACATAGAAAGATGTTCAACATCACTAATTATTAGAAAAATGCAAATCAAAACTGCAATGAGATATCACCTCACAACAGTCAGAGTGGCCATCATCAAAATGTCTACAAAAAATAAGTGATGGAGAGGACATGGTAAAAAGGGAATTCTCCTATGCTATTGGTGAGATTGTACTTTGGTATAACCACTATAGAGAACAATATGGAGGTTCCTTAAAAACTAAAAATAGAGCTACCGTACGATCCAGCAATCCCACTCCTGGCATATATTCAGAGGAAAACATGGTTTGTAAGGATACGAGCACCTCAAGGCATGGAAGTAAACTAAATGTCCACCAACAGATGCATGGAGAAAGATGTGATACTTATATACAATGGAATATTACTCAGTCGTTAAAAAGAATGAAGTAATGCCATTTGCAGGATCATGGGTGGATCTGGAGATGATCATACTAAGTGATAAAAGTTAGAGAAAGACAAATATATGATACCACTTATATGCAGAATCTACAAAGAATGATACAAATGAATTTATTTATAAAATGAGACTTAGAGAATGAACTTATGGTTGGTGGGGGAAAGGATGGGGGTGAGGGATAGATTAGGAGTTTGGGATTATATGTACATACTGCTATATTTCAAATAGATAGCCAACAAGGATCTACTGCATAGCACGGGGAACTCTGCTCAATACTCTTTCATAACTGAAATGGGAAAAAAATTTGATAAAGAATAGATATATGTATTTGCAATAATATAACTGAATCACTTTGCTGTACACCTGAAACTAACACAATATTGCTAATCAACCATACTCCAATATAAAATAAAAGTTTTAAAACTAAAAAAATTTATCTTACCAATAAAACATGTAAATCAAAACTATCAATAAGGGGAAACCATGAAAGAACCACCCACAATAGGACAGCATTACTCTGAGGAGTGAAGAGATTATGCAAAAGATGTTCACTCTTCTATATTGGATAGCTTTCTACGTGTTCAAGTTCACATTCAAAATGAATTAGTCCTGTCTCCTAAGCCTCCAACCACTCATCATCAGAAGCCACTTCTTACAAAATCTAAAATAAGTTAAGTATATGCTGAGATGAATATCACTGAAATCATTACTTGAAAGGGAACAATCATGTGCCCTACAATCATGTAAGTGGCTGGAAGGTGACAAGCCAGATAATTAAAGAAAAATGGAGTTATGCTGAGGTTGGCATCAAAAGGCGCTCCTTTTCCCAAAAATAAAAACTTTTTTTCCTTGAATATAAGAGATAACACATTTACTGTAGAAAGTTAAACGACATAGAAGAGAAAAAGTAAGAAGGTTAAATGTCTCCTCAAACGGATTAGGTTGCTATAACAAAATACCACAGACGGTAATTTAAACAGCAGAAATTTATATTCTCACCATCACGGAGGCTAGTGGAAGCCCAAGATCAAGGAGAGCAGGACGGGTTCTGGTAAGAGTAGTCTTCCCGGCTTGCAGACAGCTGCCTTCTATATGTCCTCACACAGCCTTTCCTCTGTGCATGCAGAGAGCACTCTGGTGTCTCTCTTATAAGGACACCAAGCGTTAGGTGTCAGGTTAGGGGTCCCACCCTAATCACCTCATTAAACTTTAATTACCTCCTTGAGGGCTCTGTGGAGAAGGCAATGGCACCCCACTCCAGTGTTCTTGCCTGGAGAATCCTGAGGATGGAGGAGCCTGGTGGGCTGCTGTCCATGGCGTCGCACAGGGTCGGACACGACTGAAGCGACTCAGCAGCAGCAGTGAGCTCTGTCACCAAACAGTGACATTGGGAGTTGGGTTTCAACACAGGAATTTTGGGAGAGACAATTCCATCCACAGTATCCCCCATAAAAGCTTTAAGGATATTTAAATTCACACTACTAAACGTAAACCTATATGATCATTTTATGGCTTACCTAATATTCCCTTTTATGGATGTACTATCACTTAAACAATCACATATTTATAGTTTCCAACTTTTTTGAGGCTATTAAAAATGCTGCGATGAAAACACAGGTATATGTCTGTGCATGTACATTTGCACTCTTTTCCAATAATCTCCCTGGGATGAATTCCAGGTAAGAGTCACTTTGTAGGACATAAGGCTTAGCGAACTGGCACTAAAGATGCTGCTGTTCTAGATGCTGTTATTGCTGTGAGTAGTAATGTCTTTTGTCTCTGACCTGGGCATCCAAGAACTGTGACCACCTAGCTTGTTGGTTTTGCCAGTAAGGTAGAATCTCAGTTGCTCCCCAACTTGTGACACATTTCCTCCACTATTTACGATAGTGTTCATTGCTGCTGCTATGAACTTCAGTCGTGTCTGACTCTGTGTGACCCCATAGACGGCAGCCCACCAGGCTCTCGTCCCTGGGATTCTCCAGGCAAGAACACTATCTTTTGCCAGTTACCCACCTCAAACCTCATCAGGCTCAGAGGTTTTAAAACATAGGAACTTAAAAACTATTTGTAATTTTTATAGGTTTATTTATCTTTACTATGGCTTTTTGGGGGCAAATATCCATTTTCTATTATGTCTTTTTATATATATAAAATTGAAAGTGTTACTTGTATATTAAGAATATTGGCATTTTCCTTTTTGTCCCTTTTCCAGCATTCAGCACATCAAAGTGAGGATGTGGTGGGTTATCCTTTGGTACAAAATTCCAGGTTTCTTTGGGTCTTCCAGCTGAAGCCATCCACGATCAGCTGTGCTGACAACACAGGAGCCAAAAGTCTGTGTATCATCTCTGTGAAGGGGACCAAGGGATGACAGAATAGGCTTCCTGCTGCTGGTGCGGGTGACATGGTGATGGCCACAGTCAAGAAATGCAAACCAGAGCTCAGAAAGAAGGTACATCCAGCAGTGGTAATTCGACAACGAAAATCATACTGAAGGAAAGATGGTGTGTTTCTTTATTTTAAAGATAATGCAGATAAAAGCAAGATGGCAGGTTCTGCCATCATGGGGCCAGTTAAAGGAATGTGAAACAGGACTGCTTGCAATGCTGACAGCATTGCATGATTCTTTGGTGTATTTACAAAAAAAAGAAAAATTATTTGCTCCCACCACCAAAAAAAAAAAAAGAATGTTGACATTTTGTTAGGTTCAAAGATACTATTTTATAATATCTAAGTGTAAGTTGTAGTTTTTGTAAAGTCCAATCCAAAAATCTTTTTGCATTATGGGTTTTTGTCTTGGCTTCAAAATAAGTTAATATTAACTTGTGCCTTTGCAGAAAGTCAGGTGGACCACAGATTAGCAGGAAGAGTATGACACACACGCTCACTCATATACACACACTTCTGATTCTTTACCCGATTTGCTCAAACAAGGTGGCTGCACAGAGCTCAGGCAAATGCTTCAAACCTCAATGTGGCTTCCTCTGCCCACACCCCAGAATGTCAGTGGCAGGGGGCATATAGCCCAGTGACACTGTCCTGTACATGGTGGGGCTTCACAGTGCTATTCCACAAACCTTTTATACTTGGAACTCACATCCCTCTTTCATCATAGGAGTTACACAAACAATTCCTGGGCTTAATTCCATTTAGGAGACTGTTTATCAAACCAGCTCTCTTGCACAAAATATTTGTCTATACCTCTGTCCCTTTCAACCCCCATCCCCTTTTTCTTTTGCAGAATTAAGCTATTTATACACTTTTACCTCTTCAGAAAATTATAGATTCATTTTTCAAACTCCCTCATCTCACTTTTCACCCCTCATGCCTCCAGTATTTTATTTATAACTGCATTAAATACACTATTCAAGGAGAAATGACATCTGAACATATTACACATGGCTATACATTTTCTTCAAAAATTTTCATCCCCCTTACATTTTTCCTTCATGTTATCTCATATTTTTTGGTAACTTTGATCTTTTTAATGTTGATTATTAATTTGTTATTAGTGCAAGAAAAATAGATAAAAGGCACCCAAATTGAAAACAAGAAGTAAAACTGTCATTACTTGAAGATGACAAGATACTATGTATAGGAATACCTAAAGACTCCACCAAGAAACTGTTCATACTAATATATAAATTCAATAAGCTTGCAGAATACAAAAATTAATATATACTTAACATATTATTACTGTTAATATTAATTATTGAAATAATAATAATTAACAATATTATCAATCTCTATCAAAATTCCAATGTAATTTTTCACAGAAATAGAATAAATAACCGTTAAATGTGCATGAAACCACAAAAGACTCAAAGTCAAGGCAATCTTGAGGAAGAGGATAAAGCTGCAGGCATCACATTGCCTGATTTCAATGTATGTTACAAACCTAGAGTAGTCGAAACTGTGGTATTGGCATACAGACAGACATGTAGATCAATAGAAAAGAATAGAAATCCCGGAAACAAAGTCACATATGTGGTCAGTAAATTTACAGCAAAGGAGCCAAGAATATACAACGGGGAAAGGCTGTGTTTGTCGCTTCACTCGTGTCCCACTCTTTGTGGTCCTCTGGACTGCAGCCCACCAGGATCCTCTGTCCCTGGGTTTCTCAGGCAAAATACTGGAATGGGTGGCCATGCCCTCTTACAAAGGATCTTCCTGCCCCAGAGACTGAACCCAAGTATCCTGCATCTCCTGCACTGCAGATGGATTCTTTACCTGCTGAGTCCCCGGGGAAGCCCCTTCTCAAAAAATGGTGCTAGGAAAACTGGACAGCCACAGGCGAAAGAATGAAACTGTGCTACTAACTTACACCATATACAAAAATCAACTGAGAATGGGTTAGAACTTCAACATAAGACCTAAATCCACAAAACTCCTAGAAGAAAACATAGGCAGTAAACCCCTTTACATCAGTCTTGTTTGTGCTTTTTGGTACCAAAGCTGTTTAAGGTAGCCAGATAAAACAAGAGGTCAAAAACTTTATTAATTTAAGGAACAGGTAACTCCTTAAGTATTTTCCATGCAGTATTTTAAACATACCAATACAAAAATTTTTTTTCCTGAAATTCATGTGGAACTGGGAATCCTACATTTTTATTTGCTAAATTTGGCAAGGCTAGTTGCACTGCATGGATCATGCCAAATAATATTGATGACAGCATTACTATATTATTTCTGGTTTTACTAGGAATGATGCTATAGTGTTTCTCTAAGTACCTCAGGGGTGCTATCTTAATATCGTAAGTTCAACAGGGATAGAAATCACTTGTAAGTTTGTAAACTCAATCCCAACCCAGTGTTTTGCAATGTGTTTAATACATACTGACTGTCTCGCACCGGCTGTGACAGACCTCACAGAAGCATGGCCGAGAGGAGCTACCCCAAGTCTGAGGTCAGGCGCAGTGGCCGGGAGGAGGCTAGCCCATGCCGGAGGCCAGGGGCAGCGGCTGGGGGGAGCTACCCAATGACCGAGGCCAGGGGCAGCGGCCCAGAGGAGCAACCCCAGGTCTAAGGAGCAGTGGCTGAGCTGGGAGGGCCTAGAGGAGCGACTCCACGTTCAAGGTCAAGAGGGGCGGTGGTGAGGAGATACCCCTCGTTTAAGGTAAGAAGCAGCGGCTGCGCTTTGCTGGAGCAACCGTGAAGAGACACCCCACGTCCAAGGTAAGAGAAACCCAAGTAAGGAGGTGGATGTTGCAAGAGGTCATCAGGGGGCAGACACACCGAAAACATACTCACAGAAAACTAGTGAATCTAATCACACAGACCACAGCCTTGGCTAACTCAATGAAACTAAGCCATGCCCTGTGGGGCCACCCAAGACAGGTGGGTCATGGTGGAGAGGTCTGACAGAATGTGGTCCACTGGAGAAGGGAATGGCAAATCACTTCAGTATTCCTGCCTTGAGAACCCCATGAGCAGTATGAAAAGGCAAAATGATAGGATACTGAAAGAGGAACTCCCCAGGTCAGTAGGTGCCCAATATACTACTGGATATCAGTGGAGAAATAACTCCAGAAAGAATGAAGGGATGGAGCCAAAGCAAAAATAATACCCAGTTGTGAATGTGACTGGTGGTAGAAGCAAGGTCTGATGCTGTAAAGAGCAATATTGCATAAGAACCAGGAATGTTAGGTTCATGAATCAAGGCAAATTGGAAGTGGTCAAACAGGAGTTGGCAAGAGTGAACGTCAACATTCTAGGAATCAGCGAACGAAAGTGGACTGGAATGGGTGAATTTAACTCAAATGACCTATCTACTACTGTGGGCAGGAATCCCTTAGAAGAAATGGAGTAGCCATCATGGTCAACAAAAGAGTCTGAAATGCAGTACTTGGATGCAATCTCAAAAATGACAGAATGATCTCTGTTCATCTCCAAGGCAAACCATTCAATATCCCGGTAATCCAAGTCTATGCCTCAACCAGTAATGCTGAAGAAGCTGAAGTTGAACGGTTTTATGAAGATTTACAAGACCTTTTAGAACTAACACCCAAAAAAGATGTCCTTTTCATTATAGGGGACTAGAATGCAAAAGTAGGAAGTCAAGAAACACCTGGAATAACAGGCAAATTTGGCCTTGGAATGCGGAATGAAGCAGGGCGAAGACTAATAGAGTTCTGCCAAGAAAATGCACTGGTCATAGCAAACACCCTCTTCCAACAACACAAGAGAAGACTCTACACATGGACACCAACAGATGGTCAACACTGAAATCAGATTGATTATATTCTTTGTAGCCAAAGATGGAGAAGCTCTATACAGTCAGCAAAAACATGACTGGGAGCTGAATGTGGCTCAGATCATGAACTCCTTATTGCCAAATTCAGACTCAAATTGAAGAAAGTAGGGCAAACCACTAGACCATTCAGGTATGACCTACATCAAATCCCTTATGATTATACAGTGGAAGTGAGAAAAGGATTTAAGGGACTAGATCTCATAGATAGTGTGTCTGATGAACTATGGATGGAGGTCCATGACATTGTACAGGAGACAGGGATCAAGACCATCCCCATGGAAAAGAAATGCAAAAAAGCAAAATGGCTGTCTGGGGAGGCCTTACAAATAGCTGTGAAAAGCGAAAAGCAAAGGAGAAAAGGAAAGATATAAGTATCTGAATGCAGAGTTCCAAAGAATAGCAAGAAGAGATAAGAAAGCCTTCCTTAGCAATCAATGCAAAGAAATAGAGGAAAAGAACAGAATGGGAAAGACTAGAGATCTCTTCAAGAAAATTAGAGATACCAAGGGAACATTTCATGCAAAGGTGGGCTCGATAAAGGACAGAAATGGTATGGACCTAACAGAAGCAGAAGATATTAAGAAGAGGTGGCAAGAATACACGGAAGAACTGTACAAAAAAGATCTTCACAATCAAGATAATCAAGATGGTGTGATCACTCACATAGAGCCAGACATCCTGGAATGTGAAGTCAAGTGGGCCTTAGGAAGCATCACTACGAACAAAGCTAGTGGAGGTGATGGAATTCCAGTTGAGCTCTTTCAAATCCTGAAAGATGATGCTGTGAAAGTGCTGCACTCAACATGCCAGCAAATTTGGAAAACTCAGCAGTAGCCACAAGACTAGAAAAGGTCAGTTTTCATTCCAATCCCAAGGAAAGGCAATGCCAAAGAATGCTCAAACTACCGCAAAATTGCACTCATCTCACACGCTAGTAAAGTAATGCTCTAAATTCTCCAAGCCAGGCTTCAGCAATATGTTAACCATGAACTTCCAGATATTCAAGCTGGTTTTAGAAAAGGCAGAGGAACCAGAGATCAAATTGCCAACGTCCACTGGATCATGGAAAAAGCAAGAGAGTTCCAGAAAAACATCGATTTCTGCTTTATTGACTATGCCAAAGCCTTTGACTGTGTGGATCACAATACACTGTGGAAAATTCTGAAAGAGATGGGAATACCAGACCACCTCACCTGTCTCTTGAGAGACCTGTATGCAGGTCAGGAAGTAACAGAACTAGACATGGAACAACAGACTGGTTCCAAACAGGAAAAGGAGTACGTCAAGGCTGTATATTGTCACCCTGCTTATTTAACTTCTATGCAGAGCATATCATGAGAAACACTGGACTGGAAGAAGCACAAGCTGGAATCAAGATTGCCGGGAGAAATCTCAATAACCTCAGATATGCAGAAGACACCACCCTTATGGCAGAGAGTGAAGAGGAACTAAAAAGCCTCTTGATGAAAGTGAAAGAGGAGAGCGAAAAAGTTGGCTTAAAGCTCAACATTCAGAAAATGAAGATCATGGCATCTGGTCCCATCACTTCATGGGAAATAGATGGGGAAACAGTGGAAACAGTGTCAGACTATTTTGGGGGGCTCCAAAATCACTGCAGATGGTGACTGCAGCCATGAAATTAACAGATGCTTACTCCTTGGAAGGAAATTTATGACCAACCTAGATAGCATATTCAAAAGGAGAGACATTACTTTGACAACAGAGGTCTTTCTAGTCAAGGCTATGGTTTTTCCAGTGGTCATGTATGGATGTGAGAGTTGGACTGTGAAGAAAGCTGAGTGCCGAAAAATTGCTGCTTTTGAACTGTGGTGTTGGAGAAGACTCTTGAGAGTCCCTTGGACTGCAAGGAGATCCAACCAGTCCATCCTAAAGGAGATCAGCCCTGGGTGTTCTTTGAAAGAAATGATGCTAAAGCTGAAACTCCAGTACTTTGGGCACCTCATGCAAAGAGTTGACTCATTGGAAAAGACTCTGATGCTGGGAGGGATTGGGGGCAGGAGGAGAAGGGGACGACAGAGGATGAGATGGCTGGATGGCATCACGGACTTGATGGATGTGAGTTTGAGTAAACTCAGGGAGTTGGTGATGGACAGGGAGGCCTGGCGTGCTGCAATTCATGGGGTTGCAAAGAGTCGGACACGACTGAGCGACTGAACTGAACTGCCTGGATAAATGGTATAGATATACTTTGTTATGCTAGTTAGACAAGTTTAATAAAGACAATAACATACAGCTTAGGTTTTATTATTTTGTAAAACTATGTAGGGATGCTTAACTCAAGTGGCCAACTAGATGTGCATACATAAGCAGATGTGAAACAACACAAACGAACTCAACAGCATTAAGAGTTTAGGTTCTAGAGTCATACCGTCTGGGTTCATACATCACCCTCAGTTTTTACTGACTGCCTGATTCTGGGCAAGTTTCCTCCTAGACTTAGATTGCACATTGATAAATGAGAACATTGATAACATCTACTTCAGAGTTAATGAGGATAAACCTGGTAAATTCATAGTAAATAATTAGCACAGTGCCTGGCATGGAGATTTTAATAAATGCTACCCACTAATAAAACTTATTATTATAGTTACTCTCTTTGAACTCTCAGCAAGGGCTAAGTACTCTTCTAAACATTTTAAATGTTATTTTCAGTTTAAACAATAAAACAGAAGCCTTCCCCTCTGAATCCATTCTCTGAAGTAAGAAAAACATGGTAAGTGATTTAACTTTTTCAGATGTCTCTAAACTGGTGATAAGAGAATACTTACATAACGGAAAACAATGATTCTCAACTTGTGTTCCTGGGACCAGCAGCACCAGTATTACCATGTGTATAAGATTTCAATTGCCACTGTTAACAAGGACCACAAATTTAACAATTAAAATAACACAAATGAGGGACTTTCCTGGTGGTCCAGTCAGGACCTCCCAGTCTCCATGCAGGGGGCCCCGGTTCCATCCCTGGCCAGGGAACTAGACCCCCATGCTGCAACTAAGAGTTCCATGCCAAATAAAGATCTGGCAGGCCACAACTAAGACAAAGAAAAAAGAAAATTCCGCCTGCCACAACTAAGACCCAGTGCAGCCAAAGAAGTAAATAACCGCTTAAAAAATAAATAACACAAAGTATTATCTGTATGTCAGATGCCTGGACCCGGCGTGGCTCAGCTGGTTCTCTGCTTGGAGTCTTCATGGGGCCAGAATCAAGCTGTTGTCAGGGCTGCACTTCTTCTAGAAGTTCTAGGGATGAATCCACTTTCAGATTTAGACAGGTTGTATGGAGCAGGAAATGGCAACCCACTCCACCACTCTTGTGTCCGGTAATTCCAAGGACAGAGGACATGGCGGGCTACAGTCCATGGGATCTCAGAGTCAGACATGATTGTGCGACTGACTTTTCACTTTTCAATCAGTTCAGTTCCTTGTCGGACTAAGGCCCCTGTTTTCTTGAGCTTTCTGGGGCTGTCTGTTTCTAGAAGCCTTCCTCTACCTTGCCTTATAGCCTCCTCCTCCATCTTTGAAACTAGCAAGGGCACGGTGAAGGTTTCTCTGCGCTGACCGTGCCTTCCACTTTTAAGGGCTCATGTGATTACATTGGACCCACTCAGAAACTCCCAACACCTGAATTCCCTCAGCAAAATCCCTTCACAGGGGTTCCTAGTCTGGAATTTGATTGAGTAAGGAGAGCATGGGATTGGGTGAGACAGCTTTAGAATTCTTCTTTATACCTTGGAACTTTCTGGAATTCAAAAATTATCTGGCCTCAGCCCACAGTTTGCTGAATCAGGAATTCAGAATGGGGCCCAGCAATCTGTGTTTTAACAAGTCTGTCTGCTGATTCTAATTCATGCACACCTACGTTCAAGAACAACTGTGACAAGTATTAGCGTTAAAGTACATGGTTTGATTTAAAAACTTAAAGTCAAGTAAACCAGTTCTCAGTTTTAAAGTGAATTTCTAGAAGGAACTTATTTTAATAAAATTTTCATAATGTCAATACAGTGACTACATTAATTACATCAGCTATTACTGATTCCAGTTATTTTCAGTGTTGATTAGGCAATTTAACTTTTTAAAGTTGAAATATAGTTGATTTACAATGTTGTGTTAATTTTAGATGTATATCAAAGTGATTCAGTATTACATATATCTGTGTCAACTTCATTTTTAATGGATACAAATGAAATTTTTATTTCCCTAAACAAGTTTTTTGAATGTATCTTCATGAAAAAGAATCTAGTTTGAGGGGAAAAGTTCTCAATTACAGAGGAAAATGTGAAATTTCTAACAACTGAGGAATTCCATACAGGAACCTGGAAACCCCTTCAACTTTGGATAGTTAGGGGGATCTAAGAAGTATGTTGCAAGCCTCACTCATCTCTTACTACTTATCTGCCTCCTCCATCTGCAATTTTTTCATTTCTTTTGACTTCTTCTGAAGTCTCAATTCTAACTCTCAAGTGAAATGAGATTGGTGCAGGGAAGGGGGGTCGTAGGGAGAGGAGAAGGAGAGAAGACAGGAGCTGGCTCCAGAAGATGAGTTTCTGAGTTTCTCAACGGGCCAAACTGTGTGTACATAGTAGCAGTAGCGTTAGTCGCTCAGTCATTTCCGACTCTGTGGCCCCATGGACTGCAGCCCGCCAGGCTCCTCTGTCCATGGGATTCTCCAGGCCAGAATACTGGAATGGATTGCCATTCACTTCTCTAGAGGATCTTCCTGACCCAGGGATCAAACCCGGGTCCCCTGCATTACAGGCAGATTCTTTATCTTTTGAGCTACAGGGAAGAACTATGTGTGTAAATACAGTCAGAAAATATAGGTTGGAGGGGAATTATTTCCTCACTGCTGCTGCTAAGTCACTTCAGTCGTATCTGACTCTGTGTGACCCCATAGACGGCAGCCCACCAGGCTCCCCCGTCCCTGGGATTCTCCAGTCAAGAATACTGGAGCGGATTGCCATTTCCTTCTCCAATGCATGGAAGTGAAAGTGAAAATGAAGTCGCTCAGTCGTGTCCGACTCTTAGCAACCCCATGGACTGTAGCCCACCAGGCTCCTCCGTCCATGGACTTTCCCTAAAATATGCTAAACAAACCCTTTTATCTTATGTAACTATATTATTAATAAATGCTCTAGCCTGTCATATAATATACTTTGGTTCAGTGGTTCAGTCATGTCCGACTCTTTGCAACCCCATGGACTGCAGCCCACCAGACTTCCCTGTCCTTCGCTATCTCCTGGAGTTCGCTTGAACTCTGGTCCGTTAAGTCGGTGATGCTATCTAACCATCTCATCCTCTGCCCCACTCCAGCACTCCTGCCTGGAAAATCCCATGGATGGAGGAGCCTGGTGGGCTATGGTGCATGGGGTTTCGAAGAGTCGGACACGACTGAGCGACTTCACTTTCAATTTTCACTTTCCTGCATTGGGGAAGGAAATGGCAACCCACTCCAGCGTTCTTGCCTGGAGAATCCCAGGGATGGGGGAGCCTGGTGGGCTGCTGTTTATGGGGTTGCACAGAGTTGGACACGACTGAAGTGACTTAGCAGCAGCAGTAGCAGCAGCAGCATCCTCTGTCATTCCCTTCTCCTCCTGCCCTCAATCTTTCCCAGCATCAGGGTTTTTCCCAATGAATTGGCTCTTTGCATCAGGTGACCAATACTTGCTGTCCATGAAATTCCAGGGTGTGCAATCACAGTTACCTGCAAACACAGCTACCCAGGTGTCTCAGTGGTAGAGAATCCGCCTGTCAATGTAGGAGCCACAGGTTCAATCCCTGGGTTTGGAAAACCCCTGTGGAAGGAAATGGCAACCTACTCTGGTATTCTTGCCTGGGAAATCCCAAGGACAGAGGAGCCTGGCGAGCTATAGTCCATAGGGGTCACAAGAGTCGGACACAACTTAGTGACTAAACAACAACAACAACAAATCACAGCTATTTATTAAACTTGACCGACGAATCATTAGAGAATGTCTCCCTGAATTTCACTTTACACACTTTGAAAAACTCAACCAGAGTCTCAGGGGACTTTGGTCATATAATTGATTTCTTTTATCATATCACACACCATAGGATCCAGGTTCTGGATCAAGTTCGAAAGTCATCACATTACTAGCCTTTAATGTCCATAAATGTAGTTGAACTTGTTTTTCACAATGGCTAGAGACTAGTTGAATTAATCTATCATAATTGCTAGAGACTGGAGGTTTTTGTCCCCTTATATTCATATATTAGTTCCTAATGTCCAGCTTGATGGGTTTGGGAGGCAGGGCCTTTGGGATGGGATTAGGTCAGGAGGTTGGAGCCCTCTTGAATGGGATTAGTGCCCTTATAAAAGAGATATTATGCATACATTAAGAAGATGGTCATCTATAAACCAGGGATAAAGCTCTCAACAGTCACTGTATCTGTAGGTGCCTTGATCTTTGACTTCCCAAGACTCCAGAACTCGGAAATAAATGTCTATTGTTTCTAAGCTACCCAGCCTGCGGTATTCTGTTACAGCAGCCTGAATGGACTAAGACAATAATGTTTGTTTTGTTGTATTTTAAGTTTCTTAAATGCCTCAAACCACTCTCTACCACCAGCCTCAAAAGCTCAAGAAAGCATTCCTTTAAAAGGCTCAGCAGAATCCACTCTAACTCAGGCATACATAGGACTATGGGAAAGAGGGGCCAGATATACAATGAAAATTGTTGAAAGACATGATCGAGGAGTGGAGTCCATTCAATGTTTTAAAAAACATTCCCCCTAAAGCAATCTCACAGTTAAACTTGCCATTTGAAGGGGGTGAGGAGGTTGCTTAAATAATACAAAATGGTCTTTGGTGCTACCGTTTTCCTCTCCCTTGTGCATTCCTGAGGCAGACACAGTTATAGTTCTATTTCAAGCTTAAAAAAAAAAAAATAGCTCAACCTCATCCCCTGGTAATAGACCTGGTTTATCACTCCCCCCACTCAGGCATTTACACAGGAGCATGGCCGTTAATGCAGCATGTCAGTAAATGGAGACTCTCAGAGTTAAGGGTTAATCAAAATAATTTAGGTGATAGCAGTTGACTCCCGGGAGAATCGGAGTCCTCATCAGAAGCTGGCTGCATGTGAGAGGGAAAGAAGAAAAAAATCGTGAAAGCCGTGGCTCTTTCAGCAGAAACCTCCAGGTCTCAGCTGGCACACAGGCTCAATTACTGGCTTTTAGCTTAGTGGAAAGTCAAGCCTCCCCAAGCCCACTGGTGCTCCAGACGTTTTATTGGCTCATTAAATATAGGATTTTGCTTTTCAGCTCCAGCCAAATGTGATGTGCTGTCCACACAGAAAGTATGATGAGGACTGGAATAGCTGACACGCGCTTCCTTTGCCCCTTCCTCGTATGCCTCTCTTCCCACCGCCTCCTGAAGGCTCTATTACCATCGCAGGATCATGCGGAAATAAGCAGTGAGAGGCTCTGTTCATAAAGACTCCCACCTCAATTCGCTTTCTAAAAGGTGTGTTTTCAGCGTGTGTGGGTGAGCTTATGTCACTCAGATATATTTCCTACCCCAAAAGTAGATGACAAATGAGGAAAACAGACCCAGAGGACTTAAATATTACTGAAAAAGCATCAATTCAACAAACTAAAAAGGCTTAACATCAGAAATCATTCATGAACAAGAGAAAACACAGAAGTTGCTTGAGACAGGAGAAAGCAGAGGAGTTTTTGCCTCAATTGTTTATCCTAATTAAGGATGTGCGTGCATAGGGTTGGACTATTAGTTAAAATAAGTCGGTACAATGGAAGTAGGGGAGAGTGAAGAGTGATGTCCGGGAGTCCCTGGTTTCCATCCCAGCAGACCCTGGAGGCCCCCGCCTCTCATACTTCCAGATTCTTCTTTTCTCTTTTCAAAGTAAGCAACTTAGAAAAACTGAAGAAATCTAACAACAATCTGCAGCAACAATCTCCATTTGTCACACACATAAGCCTACTACATTATTTTTGAAATAGTAAGTATTAAAACAATAAACTGATATGGATGAACTTTCGGTAAAACTGAACACATTATTAACATGGCACTGCTGGTATTTAAAGTGGTGAAACACTTAGCAGAGGAAACCAGAGAGCAGCTGGTAATAGGCAATAACAACCAAAAATAAGTTTATACCGTCTGACTAAGTGCGCAGAAGAAAAAGCCATATACTGGAATTTATGTAAAAAAGAAAATTAGTGAGCCCTGTTAGACCTCATGTTAAATAGTTATTCCTAAAAGAGATGAATAAGGAATTGTCTTCAGTTACAAACTTCAACCCCTTCCTCTCTAGTAGCGGAAGACACATTTCCTGAGACACGTGCTGGGTACGGCAACACACAGGAGGGAAAAGAAATGAAGGGGCCTCAATCCCAAACACACTAGAAGTCTGTGTCGGTTTCTGAGAGTAAGAGAGATAGTCCCTGTATTCATGATGCCTACTGTGTCCCAGTGATTCCAGGCAAAAGTGGTGGTGTAGGCAATGGCCCCAAAGGATGAAGTAGCCTCATGTATTTTGGAGAGCTAAATGTAACATGGTATTTCTGGAGGTAGATAGAGGGAGTGAGGCAAGAAGAGAGGTCAGGCTGTTGGGGAACTTGTACACCAGAAAGGCTGCTGAGACTTCACCCTGTCCTTGATGGAGGGTCACTGAAGGATTTGGACATGGTCAACAGAGTTAGGTACACATTTTACAAAGGTGATTCTGTTGCCAGTGTGGAAAATGACATGGGTTGGGGTTGGAGGAGCAGCTAGATTGGAGGCAGTGAGACCAAATAGGAGTCTACTGCAATAGTCCAGGTGAGGAATCACCAAGGTTTGAACTAGGTGAGCACCAGAGGGGACAGAGAGAAGAAGATGAATTCAAAAGATCTGCTCCAGCAGGTCTTTACCATTCACAAGGGAATTCTCCCTGCAAACTCCCAGTGAATGAATATGGCGGCGTCTATAGAAGTTCTTGGAGAAGGCAATGGCACCCCACTCCAGGACTCTTGCCTGGCAAATCCCATGGACGGAGGAGGCTGGTGGGCTGCAGTCCATGGGGTCGCTAGGAGTCAGACACGACTGAGCGACTTCACTTTCATCCACTGGAGAAGGAAATGGCAACCCACTCCAGTGTTCTTGCCTGGAGAATCCCAGGGACAGGGGAGCCTGGTGGGCTGCCATCTCTGGGGTCGCACAGAGTCGTACATGACTGAAGCAACTTAGCAGCAGCAGCGGCATAGAAGTTCTTGACTTTCTCCCCCCAAATTTCTTTCAAGTTTCCTGTCCTGTGCGTGACAAAATACCACAATGGCTTCTAATTATTTTATTAAATCTTTATCTTTCATTTGACTAGCTTTTGCACTCAAACTGGAATGTCCATAGCACTCCTTTCACTTCACTTCTACACATTAGCTTTACAATACCTTACATTAAATTTTGTCTCAGGATATAATGAAATAACACTTGTAAAGCAGTTGGTACAGTATCTGGGACAGAGGAAGCATTTAGAAAGTGTTTAGCAACACAATGTAATTTAAGTCATGCAACTATTTTTTTTTTTTTTCAGTTAATGGATATGAACCTCTACCTCAGGTCACATGGATTTTAAATAAAATTTCAGGATGTGTACAAATATACAAAAATAAGGGTTTTGATACACAGGCATCAAATAGCTTATGTTAAAAACAATATAGTGTACTAGTAAATAAGGATGCCCAATTGTTAAGTGGAGAGATTTGAATATACAGCATGATCTTATTTACATAAGGAAATAGAAAAATTTTGTCTTAAGAAAATATTAAATTTTGCAACTCAAAGTATCTCCTTTTATTTTCAGAAAAAAAAAGTGGTGAAAAAATTCAAAATTGTTTCAGGGAAAGTACTCGTGCGTTATTTTCGGGATACCATGGTTTATATTGCCCTACAACATTTTTGGAGACTTTTGTTGGCAACACCAGTTCTCATGCTGAGAGTGGTTAAGGATGATGTGAAGGGATTTCTCAGTTGCTGCTGAGGTGATTTTAGGTCCATGCTCTGTAAACACATGTATTTATGGTGTGCTGTTTTTGTTTCTTAGTTTTTAATCTTTTAAGAGTTTACGTGTCTGTCAAATGTCATTTAATGTCACTGTGATTCCTGCAAACTGCAGATTCTACACCTGTTATACACACAGAGGTTATCACCCACGGTGAAACAAACTGAAAGGGTCACTTCCCTGAGGAGCTGCTTCGCCAGAGGAAGAGCAGCAGCACAATGTTGTTAACATGTAAGACCCAAGCCTGAAACGGCCCTCAGTGAGACACATGATACGAGCAGGAATTCCTTGAGATGCAAATGAACATAAGCGAGAGTAGTACAGCTAAGGTCTTGTTACTGAAAGTACAGTTTTCTAATCAGCAGCATCAGCGTCACCTTGGAGCTTCCAAGAGATGCAGAATCTCAGTCCCTACCCCGGACCAACTGGATCAGAATCTGCATTTCAACAAGATCACCTGGTGATTTGTGCTCATTTCACACGCAAGCAAGGTCATGCTCAAAATCCTTCAAGCTCGGGCTCAACAGTATATGATCCAAGGACTTTCAGATATACTAGCTGGATTTAGAAATGACATCCGTTGGATCATAGAAACAGCAAGGGAATTCAAAAAAAAAAAAAAAACCTACTTCTGCTCCATTAACTACACTAAAGCTTTTGACTGAGTGGATCACAAAAAACTGTGGAAAATTCTTAAAGAAATGGGAATACCAGAGCATTTTACCTATCTCCTGAGAAACCTGTATGTGGGCCAAGAAACAACAGTTAGAACCAGGAATGGGACAACTGACTGGTTCAAAATTGGGAAAGGAAAGTATGTCAAAGCTGTACATTGTCACCTTGCTTATTTAACTTATATGCAGTGTACATCATGCAAAATGCTGGGCTGGATGAATCACAAGCAGTAATCAAGATTGCTGGGAGAAATACCAACAACCTCAGAGAAGCAGATGATACTACTCTAATGAAGAAAGTGAAGAGGAACTAGAGTCTCTTGAGGAACATGAAAGAGGAGAGTGAAAAAGCTAGCTTAAAACTCAACATTCAAAAAATGAAGATTATGGCATCCAGTCCCATCTCTTCATGGCAAATAGGTGGGGGAAAAGTGCAAACAGTGACAGACTTTACTTTCTTGGGCTCCAAAATCACTGCAGACAGTGACTGAAGCCACGAAGTTAAGATGCTTGCTCCTTGGAAGAAAAGCTATGACAAACCGACACAACATATTAAAAAACACACATCACTTTGTTGACCAAGGCCCGTAGTCATAGTTATGGCTTTCCCAGTAGTCATGTAGAGATGTGAGAGTTAGACCATAAAGAAGGCTGAGCGCTGAATAACTGATGCTTTCAAATGGTGGTGCTGGAGAAGACTCTTGAGAGTCCTTTGGACTTCAAGGAGATCAAACCAGTCAGTCCTAAAGGAAATCAACCCTGAATATTGGAAGGACTGATGCTAAAGCTGAAGCTCCAATACTTTGGCCACTTGATGCAAAGAGCTGGCTAATTGGAAAAGACCATGATGCTGGGAAAGATTGAGGACAGGAAGAGAAGGGGGCAACAGAGGATGAGATGGTTGGATGGCATCACTGGCTCAATGGATAAGTTTGAGCAAACTCCAGGAGATAGTGAAGGGCAGGGAAGCCTGGTGCGCTGCAGTCGATGGGGTCACAAACAGTCAGATATGACATAGCAACTGAACAACAACAACCAGATGATTTGTGAGCACATTAGCACTTGAGGAAGCATGAGTTTAAATCAGTGGCTTATTTGGTTATTGTCATTAACATTTTTTTTTTCATGGAAAAATATTTTATATATTCATTTTTTTTTAAGCTCACATTACTTCAGCATAACTATTCTATCCACTTGAATGTATACCTCTAATGCTGCTGTTTTTCTTATGGAAAATTCATTTGTATTTTTTTTTAATGGCCCACTTTTAGGAAACTAATCATCACTTCCATTGAAAGAAGAAAATATTATAAAGGATGGACTTTAAAAGGAACTCAAGAGGGCTGCCAACCACAAAGTCAAAGATTTACTGGGATGCAGAATTGACTTGACTAAGTGAAATTGGATTTGGAGGCAAATGCAAGAGGAATTGTGAAGAGCAGCACCTTGATTTCTGGCTGAGGCAAGAGGATGGAGGCTGGAACCCATTCACCAATGAAATATGTAAGGTTTGGGAAGGAAAAACCATATGTTCAATTTTTGGATATGGTGAGGGTTTGTACACTTTCCAGATGGAGATGTAAAAAGGCTGCTGAATATAACAGGTCAGACTCAGGAAAGAACTTTGAGTTGATAAGAGGGTAGGGCCCTTATAATAGGCCCAGAGCAGGGTCCTACAGCATCAGGATTAAGGTCTGGTACCTTCACTTTATCTCTATCCAGTACCATCCATTTAATAACCAGGGTCCCTCTGACATTTTCCACGATGTTCATGCAATCCAGGACCTGTCAGGACTGATATGATGTATTCACAACCATATCATCTCTACTCCCTAGCAGTGGAGGGACTGCCAAGTCCTTCTCATGAAGGTTGTGAAAGTCCCTTAGTAATGTCTGACTCTTTTGACCCCATGGACTATATAGCCCATCAAGTTCCTCTGTCCATGGGATTCTCCAGACAAGAATACTGGAGTGGGTTGCCATTCCCTTCTCCAGGGGATCTTCCTGACCCAGGGATCAAACCTAAGTCTTCCGCATTGCTGGAAGATTTTTTTCACTGTCTGAACCACCAAGGAAGCCCTCTTATGAAGGCTATCTGGGGGCAACTTTAGGAAATTTGCACCAAAGTGGATTGGATCCATTGAGGAAAAATGCAGGTTTCTTATGTGATCCTTAGCCAGGTGACGACTGGACTTCTCCCCCAAATTCTTCAGCCTAAAACCAGAGGTAGCTATAGCCACCTCACTGACATGTGCCAGATGTACATCTCATAACTTGTGAACATTGTGGTTTTCTTTGAGACATTTCCTGACAACTGCACTGGTGCCCTTCCTTCTGAAATAAATACTGACCTTAGACTAAAGCAGAATTTAGCCCTGAAAGGTAAAGTCTGAAAGCTACAAGTAAGAAAAGAAGGTAATGTATTAGGTAGTGTCTTTCTAAAGTATGGAATCGTTAACAAAAATCTTTCAGAGAAAAGTTAACTTTTTTGTATATTTAATTATAATTTTTGGTTTTTTAAATCCTGACAGTGCAGCAAGGAAAGGCATTGCTTTAAATTGGTACAATAAATTCTAATCATCTCAAAGAGAAACTATTCTGTGCATTTGGGTTTTTGAATTTTTCAAAAATTTCTCTAGTATACAATATCAAGTACAGAACTCAAGTTTATTGGGATAATTTTTCTTTTATAAATAGCACCACCTCTGGACAACAGGACTGCTGCAGGTGCAGAAGAAAAAGCACATTCATCCTCATTTCATAATGTTTCTTTAATTAAAGGGGATATTTAAATTCTAAAAATAGACAACCTGACTTAAGCAGGAATGAAATAGCACATTTCGGGGAGGAGCTTGTGTTTCAGCTGAGCTTGGCTATTTGGGGGACTCACTGCTTCTTTCTATGTGGAGGTTATTTTCCCAGAATCAGAGAAGAGGTACCTGTGAAAGGTAAATACCATTTCAATGTTAAAGCAGGATCTTTCATTTGGGCCCAGTGTCTTGCCTCTGATGCTCTCTAATCTCATCAAAACCAACACAGGAGGAGAAAGCAATTTAACAAAAATATATTTAGTCAGTGGTCACATGTCTTTTACATAAACTCATGGAAAGTATCCAAATAACTTAATCATTTTGCTAGGTAGCTTTTCAAGTTACCATCTACTTTCAGTAAACATACATAGGAAACTCAAATGAGACCACAGAGATGGGAACAGGGATGTGACCATTCACCAGCTTGGAAGAACCTGATCACAATAAAATCAGCTGCTCAGGCAGCTTCTTCTCATATTTGGCCACTTTGACCACAAAAGAAACTTCTCATGGATTTCACATAATTAATGATTCCATGAGCTTCCTTCTTTAATGACAGGCACAGCAAAATATGACTTCAAAGATTAGGTGGAGGAGATTTTATGGCCCTTGCCAGACTCCATTTACAGAGCTGCTTGTCAGGAGCTCTTCCGTATCCTTCACATACAGTACTTCATTTGACCCTCATATTGTCCCTAGGAAGTCAAGTTTCATTTCTAGAGATGCCTATCATTTTCTCTTTACTCTCACCTGCGTATCATCATATTTCAGGGAGGGGTTGGCTTCCATATGACAAAATCCTGATCCACCACTCACGGTGGACTTGGCCAGAGCCAAACATTTGACCACAGGTAGGCTGTGCCAATCAAATTCATATTGTTAGGAATTCTCAGTTGGATATAGATAAACCAAGTTAGTCTCTGTTGAACATCAGAACCGATAAATGTCTGATGGAGGGGTCATGTTGGATCCATCTGCAAGTCTTTGGGGAGAATGAGAAATGAGGCAGATGAAGACTGCTTGGTCTTAGGAGAGACTGACTGACTCAGAAGTCACTTTGGTGCCTGGCTGTATTTCAGTTCCTGGATTCACTTGCTTATGAGGTCTGCCACACTTCCTGTTCTTGGAGGTTCAAGAGACAGTCTGAATCCTTACAATTATTTCTCCTTTCTTCTTAAATTACCTTGAGCAAGTTTCATTCAATAGAACACCATGGTCTCTATGAGAATAGTCTTATTCTCATTTTGTTGCGACTCAGAGAGTCTAAGCAAGATGTTGCCCAAGATCACGCAGACAGTAAAAAGTGGAATTCAACCCCAAGTTTGTGCTTTTATCACAGATTAAATTTAAATCTAGACATTTCAACATACATTGTGTATCGTTAAAGCTATCTGAATCTACTAAGCTAGAGCCTCTGTGATTTCAGGGGTTATTACTGTGTCTTCTTAAAGTTTAATATGCAAAAACAAATGCTCACTGGAGACAGACAGGTTTCTGTACTTTCATCTCCATCATTAAGTTGAGGGAAGTGAAACTTCCTGCTTTCTAGCTGAGCTGGCCATCTCTCAGGGACTCTAATTCTAATTGCTTTTGCAGTACACATAGATCTCCAGTGAGCTAGATGCATCTCCTCTCAAGAAAAAATTCTGTTTTCCTCTGGTCAATTTTCTATGCACAATTTGTCATCACTAGACCATCCCTATTGTTTAGCTCCATGGACTGTTTCCCAGAAGAAATTGACTTTTTTTTTTTTTTTTTCTCTCTTAACTAGCCATGAACTCAGAGTGACTGGTGTAACTTCTGTACAGCCCAGCTTCAGAGCTGAGTTATTGGCCTTCCTTTGTGGAGAATGAAAGCTCACTTAAATGATCTTACTACCCTTTCTGAGCTCCCTTCCTGGGACGGGAGGCCTCCCTCTCCATCACCCCATACAACTACTCGGCTCACAAGAATCTGGAGTCCGGCCACTCTTTGATTCAGTGATTATGTGCATGGGTTAGGTTAAGATGTTTTTATTGTCGTTCCAGGTGTTTTTATTGTCGTTCAAGCAAAAAACGATCACTTGCCACAAATCCGCTAATTATGATTACTTTAAATTCATTACACTCCAAGTATTATAACATCAACAAGAATTTTAAAAGAATCATCCAGATTCCCACCACTCTAATAAATTACCTCCCTCAGTTTGTCTACATAGAAAACATACAAAGGAATGAGCTCGGTTTGGACACATGTATACATTTTACCTAGTTGTAATCATAACAGATTCTACTTTGTATTGAGTTTTCCTTTAGCTAACTAGTCAGGAAGCACTTTTCTCTACTGCTAATTTTTTAAATTATCATTTGAGAGGCCACATCACCTATGTCAGATGCTAAAAACTTCCAGTGCTTCCAGTTACTTCTTTAAACAATTCTCAATCTGGTAACTACTTAGCTTTTTAGGTGACAAGCTCATGGTCACATCCTTAGCACGAGTGCTGACAAGCATAGGCCATATGCAATCAAAAACCCAAATGATAACAGGAGGGCCAATGCCAGGACAGTATCAGCTTTTCATCTGCCTGGAAGTGGGTAAATACACACCCATTACTTCTTTGGCAGAAGATTTTGGGAGTTTTCTTTATACCTACTCTAGGGACCCAAAGCAAGAGATAAAGAAGCTGGGGATCAAGGCAACGAGGTCTTTTATCCTGAGTGATGCCAGTCAGGAGGAGACATGCAGTTCCTACAGTAACTCGTATTTTTCATGAGCACTTAAAGGCTATGTGCCTCTGTCTTCTGTGCAAATAGGTCCCAGATGTGTGACAGGGAAATCCAAGTTTGCATTTTCTCTCTTCTGACCAGGGCTAAGACTCAAAGGCACCTGAGATACCTCTGGAACTATTAGTGGAGATCTTTGATTTTTTTTTTTCCTCTAGACCATCACTCAATGATTCTAGAAGGCTTGTGTGTGCCTTTTTTTGGCTAGTGGAAAAGGCAGTGATTGAGGCCTGTAGGAATGTAAATGTGGGCAAGCAAAAACCTACTAATGATCCTAACACACACACACTTCAAAACACATCAATTAATTTCCTGGTCAAACACAAAGACATGGAACCACACAGTAACACAAAAAGCAAAAGGAGTTAAAAGAGAGACATTGTATGTTTCTCAGTGTGCTTATGCGGATCATCGCTCAGCCTTCCCTTTATAAGGGGATTCACTCTTCTTTCTAAGTCAAGTTTCAATGTTTAAAAGGTAGACTCTCCTGCTGCTATGTTACTCAGCTGCCAAAAGCTCCAATATACTCAGTGGGCCTATTCTGGGTCTTTCTTGATACCCAGAGAAGCCTGTCTCTGATCACCATCATTCTTCCAGATCACAAGGACTTCTGATCAGGAGCTGCTCTGTTTTGTGAGGGTCTCCATTCTATTCCTCCTGAAACAGCCTGAAATACCCTGTCTTCCCCTGCCTGTTATAGTGGTCACAATGATGTCACTCTCAGTAAGACTAAGACTAAGTAACTCAGCCATAATCAGTAACCTTGCCATTAAAGATCAGATCATTTTAAACCATAACCAACTTAGATATAATGCAGTCAATCCATTTTCCCAACAATTCTAAATTAAATATGTACATATTCAACACGTGTGCTAGGGAAGCTTCTAAAGAAGGAAATAGTTATGCTGAGCCTCAAAATAGGTTTTAACCTAGAGGTTTCATTACAGGTAATCTGTTGAGAGGGCTTCCCTGGGGGCTCAGTGGTAAAGAACCTGCCTGCCAATGCAGGAGACTCAGGTTCAATCCCTGGGTCGGGAAGATCCCCTGGAGAAGGAACCTGAATTTACATCTCTTTCATCACAGAGACCACGGAGACAAGGCTCCAGTGTCTGGGTCTCAATTCCAAGTCTCTAAGAAAGGATCTGGATTGGCTCAGCTTAGCCTTGGGTCTTGAATGAATCAATTTTGACTGTGGGTCCAGTCAAGGGAAAGAGTAAGCTGCTCACCTAGGACTGACCAACTATGACCAAGTGGTCATTAGAACACAGTAGCTCTGGTCACCTTCAGACTTAACCTTTTACCTGGGAACAGAAAAATGAGTTCAATATTGTCACATGCTGCCACCTCAAATTCAACAAACTCACCCCTGACAGAGCTTCCCTGATGGCTCAGTTGGTAAAGAATCTGCCTGCAATGCAGGAGACCACGGTTTAATTCCTGGGTCGTGAAGATCCGCTGAAAATGGGATAGGCTAATCCCAGGGATGCGGAGCCTGGTAGGCTGCTGTCTATGGGGTCACACAGAGTCGGACATGACTGAAGTGACTTAGCAGCAGCAGCAGCACCCACTCCAGTATTCTTGGGCTTCCCTTGTGGCTCAGCTGGTAAAGAATCCACCTGCAATGTGGGTAGACCTGGGTTTGATCCCTGGGTTGGAAAGATCCCCTGGAGAAGAGAACAGCTACCCACTCCAGTATTCTGGCCTGGAGAATTTCACGCCTGAGAAACCCAAACTATCGGCACTTCCAGGATTATGTTCCTCAACAGTTGTAGGTTAAAATCTTTACGGTTCTCCAAAGTTGGTATTTTTTAGGCAGTTAAGTATATTCGTTTATTTTCCCTTTAAATCATGCATTCCTTTGTATCTCCTATGTTTTTCATAGGACTCCAATATAAAATAAAAATTGAAAAAGTCAAATACTACAACTGAAAAAATTAATAAATAAATTTCAAAATGTAAAAACATAACATATTAGTTCATAAGATTAATGAGAATAGTAGGGGAAAGTCTCTTTATGATCTGAAATTAACTAATTAATCCCAAGTGAAATGCAAAGCAGGTTGCCAGATGGTCTATTAATTATCAATTGTAATAAAGTAATTACATCTTCTAATGATGCTGTCACAACTTTGGTGTTAATGACCATACTCTCGGTGACAGTAAAAAGCCAAAGTGACACCCCAAAATACATCTGATGATAACCTTATTTCTTTGTATGTGAAGTTGTTGTACTCCTATTTTCACAAATTACAGAAAGAGAATTGTTTTTGTGAACTATCTTCTTGGGAACATAATTTTTAGACTGATCCTGTCATCAAAGATTTATGTCCTATGTAAAGTATTTGCCATATTTCAGTTTGTGAAGAAAATAAACAAAGACTCATTATTTCACCCGTTTTTCAAGAGGCATCACCTTAACCATACTCACAGGTGCATAGTTAAGTGTAATCCTGTTTGCCAGTTAGATCACCCCTCCTAGGGGAGAAACAAAGGTAGAAAGCCAAATGCCGTCTGAGTATAAAATGTATCTCCTTTTCCAAAGAAATAAGCACTAATCTAACTCAAAATTACATTATAAAGTGGATAACTTTTCATGTACATGTACCTATCAGCAAATAATCCTTTCTCACAGTCCTCCCAAAGTGTCCAACCATGAGGTCAACTCTCAACACTCATCATACATCATGTTCCTTGTAATCAGTTCCAGAAAGCTTTCATGGGACAGACAGTTGCTTCGAGAGAGTGAATCTGTGCCACAGAGGATCTGGCCAACATCAAGTCCAGCTCTCACGCCACCTGTTTTCTTTGGAATTCCATCTCTGTTTTAAATCTTTCATTCAATGCACTTTGGAAAAAAGCACTAAGGAGTGGCAACCCTAATTTGTTGCACTTTTCGTTTTATACCATGGGAAACCATCTACGCAAACAGATGCGAGCCAAAAGATGTATTTTTAACAGCATGGTTGGTTTGTGTTCCTCCCACTTGTTCAACATAGTAACACATCATGAAAAACTTAAGACGGATCCACACTTTCACTGTCTAATGCGAGCATTAAGGGGAGAACAGCCACAGATTTTCATTCATCTTTCTCCTGTTCCCAGTACAGGATGTTGGGAGTCACAAGAGAAAAACACATCAAAGATGAACAAAAAGTATATTGTCAGATGTGCAAAGAAAAATTAGACATAATTTTGCCCCCCACCCATGCAGAGTTGCTAGAAGTCAATCAGAAGTACTATTTTTCAATTTAAAATGTTAAGCCACATTACAAGAAATATTATCAGACTGGGCAATGGAAAAAAAATCAAACTATGGTTTGAGAGCCTACCCCAAAGTTGAATTACAAAAAGGAAATCTCCATATAAAGAATACTGTTTTGTATTATAAGCATAAACATTTTAAAGAGCTATTAATTGGGAAAAAATTGACACTAAAGAAGTGCAAATTGATGTATACTGCCAATTACAAATTGCACTTGCCATCGACCTCTGTAAGGATTAAATCGTGAGCCGCTGCAGCTGCCAACCTTCAACAGCCCATGAAAGGAGTTCAGGATGGAGATCAAGAACGAGGCGTTTGGAAACAAGGCCATTTGCCACAACATGGATGGACCTAGAGTGTCATACTGAGTGAAGCAAGGCAGACAAAGAAGCAGAAATATCATATGACACCCCTTATATGTGGAATCTAAAAAGAAATGATACAAACGAATGTACATATAAAACAGAGACTTAGAAAACAAACTCATGTTTGCTGGAGCGAAGGGATAGTTCAGGACTTTGGGAAGGTCATGTACACACTGCTATATTTAAAATGGATGACCAACAAGGACCTATTGTACAGCACATGGAACTCTGCTCAATGTTCTGTGCCAGCCTGGACGGGAGAGGGGTTTGGGGAAGAATGGAAACATGTATACGTATGGCTGAGTTCCTTCACTGTTCACCTGAAACTATCACATTGTTAAATGGCTATGCTCCAATACAAAATGATTTTGGTATTAAAAATAATAATAAAAATAAAATTAAAAAAAAAGAATGAGAACTTCTGTGCTCTGGGGGAAAAAATGACAGAATAGGTCTTCAGATAGTTATTTTCAGGAGATGATTTCTTTTTTCTTTTAGCTTTCAACTCAAACAGCAATCAGCTTTTATTTTTTATATTTTTGAACTTTTTGTGTTGGTGTATAGCCAATTAACAATGTTGGGATAGTTTCAGGTTAATAGCAAAGGGACTCAGCCAGACACATACATGTATCCATTCTCTCCCCAACCCCTCTCCCATCCAGGCTGGCACATAACACTGAGCAGAGTTCTGTGTGCTGTACAATAGGTCTCTGTTGGTTATCCATTTTAAATCTAGCAGTAGGTACATGTTCACCCTAAACTTCTTAATTCCCCCTTCTCACCCTGCCCCACTCCCCCAACTCCGGCAACCATAAGTTCACTTGCAAGTTCTAACCATAAGTTCTAACTCTGTTGAGTTCAGGAGGAGATTTCTTGAGCTGAACCCGTGTATCCCCTCATACCAGAAAAACACTGAAAGCATCCGTTGTGACATTTGCTCCTTGTGATTACCAGCAAGGCTCTACTGTGTGCCTGACTGCACGTACCCTCCTTCACTAAGATCATATATAATGCTGACCTTCCCCGTTCCTCTCTGGAGGAGTTTCTCAGAGCTATTTGAGATGCTGTCTCCTGGGATACAGTCCTCATTTTGCCTCCAGTAAAACTTAACTCACAACTCTCGCATTGTGCTTTTTTTTTTCAGTTGACAATATTTTCATTTCCATAGTCACACATTATTTTTCAATGCATACCACAGGAAAAGGTCAACGATTCCCTTTCAACTCTAAAGTCTGCAAAGTACACAGAAAAGCATGACAAAAACCAGAAGCGAAACCACAACAGGCGCGGCTTCAGAAGATCTAGGTTCAGGCCTGTCTTCCACTTTCCATGGCTGGGTGGCTTTAGCAAGTAACCTCTCTGGGCCCACCTTGTCTCAACTCACAGGCAAGACTTTTTTCAGTTCAAAAAAGCAAACCTACAGTCTATATCTATTGTGCTCTTGGCACATTTCTGAATTACAGAAAATCTGTTCATAAGCAGTAAGGTATATTCTACAGATAATATTAACACTACTGTAAATTGCATTTATAAGACTTGTTTTGAGGGGAAGAAGAATTAAGGCTGGGATGGATGTTGGTAAAAATCAAATTATGGTTTGAAAGCCTACCAAGAACTTCTGAAGTATTCATGAATAAATTGAATTTTAAATTGTTTTCAAAAATGAAAGAAAAGGAGAAATCAGAGGAGGGAAATCTGATATTATGGGAAGAGTAGGAACAGCTAACTTTTCTGTGAGAAAATATTCCCTGAAATACAGTAGTTTAGAGTTAAGTGGAGTTTTATGTTTGTTTTATTTTTTTAATAAGAAGTTATCCACTGAAATATTTATATTAGATTCACTGAACTATTTATATTTGATCCGCATTCCTTTTTCTCATTTCTCACTGCATATTAATCTTATTTGTTTTACCACTCTTTTGAGATTATTCAGGTTTTCCATCATGGTGCTTCTTACGTTATTCTTACGGTATTCCTAATCTGAAAATAAAAATATATTATGTCTGCTTTTAAGCTCGGAAAGTCAAGTTTCCAATATGAAAATTATTATCAATAATTAAACCAAAACTCATGTAAGAAGCCACTCTGGGACAAGAATTTTGGCCTTTGAGCCCTGAGCCTATTTTTATTTTGATGTATTCCATGTTTATTTTTGCCTCATACTCCACTAAAAAAAAAAAGCAGCAGTAAACATGTGATGATCAGCCTTTGTATTTTCACAATTAAGGTACTGTTTTTATGTTAAGTTGAACTTTTTTCCCTGGGGCATTAGAGAAATCTCATGTAAGAACTCTCAAGATGCTTTAAATACTAATAATAGATAAGATCCTTCCCAGAAAATCTTACTTTCTCAATATCATTTAGATTCACTTGGGAACATGAAGATGAATAATGCTAATTATTGTTTCAGAAAGCACAAAATATTCTAGGCTGTGGTAAAAAGTATATGGAATGCATAAAAAGTGAATTTTTTTTTTTTTTAACACTAGAGAGATGTTTACTGTTTTCACTTGAGGGCTCTGTAGCAAGCAAACAAAAAACTCCCAATGAAATAGAAGGATTTTTGAGAAAAATATCACTGATGAAAAAATTTTAGGAAGCAAGAATTATTCTGCTTGAAGAAAAAAATAAAATTTAATACTTAAGTTTATGCCTTAAGATTTATGAGGAGTTTTCTGAATACAGTTGATCAGGTTCATACACATTAAAAATAAAGTTAAATTAAAAGCACTGGTATGTAGAGGGGGCGAGCAGGAGGGATTAAACTGGGAGACTGGGATTGACATATATACGTTACTATATATAAAATAGATAATTAATAAGGACCTACTGCATACCACAAGCAACTTGACTTAAGACTCTGTAATGGTCTATGTGGGGAAATCTAAAAACGAGTGGATATATGCATAGGTGATTCATTACATTGTACAAAAGAAACTAACACAACATTGTAAATCAATTATATTCCAATATAAAGTAACAACAACAACAACAGCACTGGTATGTAGGCTGCTGCTGCTGCTAAGTCACTTCAGTCGTGTCCGACTCTGTGCGACCCCACAGATGGCAGCCCACCAGGCTCCTCCGTCCCTGGGATTCTCCAGGCAAGAACACTGGGGTGGGTTGCCATTTCCTTCTCCAATGCAGGAAAGTGAAAAGTGAAAGGGAAGTAACTCAGTCATGTCCGACCCTCAGCGACCCCATGGACTGCAGCCTACCAGGCTCCTCTGCCCATGGGGTTTTCCAGGCAAGAGTACTGCAGTGGGGTGCCATTTCCTTCTCCAGGTATGTAGGCTAGATATGTTAAATCTCCTCTTTCGGAGATCCCTAAAAGGAACAGATTCTTATATTTCAAAAATCTTACCTGGCTTTGGAAGAGAGCCGAGAGACACCCTCAAAATGCTTTCTATGCAATCATAGGACACTAAGTTCAGATGGTTTCCACGAACCTCTAAACTTCAGTTAATGTAATAAGTAAAAGAGAAAAAAAAGAGAGAGAGAGAGAGAAAGAGTATCTGTCTTCCTCACAGGATGCTGTATCAGTTTAATACAACTGACATGAATTGTTAATGTATGAAAAAAGATGCTAAAATTGTCATGACACAGTCTCCACTCTTGGTGAGTGTAATCCAGCAATAGAGGCCGTACGAACGATTCTAATACTAATGTAAGCCAGACTGACTGAAATCCTGTAATGGAGGAATAAATCAATAGCGCTGTACTCTTCTTCCTGAGGAGAAAATGACTGATCGCAACGGCAAGGGTAGGAAAGGTTTCACAGGAAAAGCAACATCTGAGCTAAACTTGGAGGATAAGAAAGAGCTCAGAAGAAAAGAGATACAGGGGAAAGGGCATCAGTCTTGGAGTTAACATCCCGGGTTCTGCTCCACATTTGCCCGCACCATTCACTCGCCTAGAGGCACTTCCGGCACAGGAAGGGCCCTGAACACGGGGCTTTGTCCGCCCTGCTGTTGGCTTAGGCAGGGAAGAACAGCAAAGTCTACTTACAGATTTCATGTGGGCTGAGTTGTTTTTGCCTACTTGTGCACAGCAATGAGACCAACCCATGAGATTCTGGCCTGAATCCTGGTCTTCATGTTCTACTCCCCAAGTGGGGAGAACCCATGCTTTAGGACAGTAATCCCCGATCTTGCCAACTGCCACATTCTTCTAGTTGAGGGCCACAGATAGATACCTGCCATCCAATTTTAGCTGCTTTAATTGGATAAACTCAATGTTTGTCATTCTTCCAACATATCTTTTAAAACTGTACTGGTTGTACTATTCTATCCGTTTTTTCATTTAAGGTATTAACTTAAAAAAATTTAACTTTTCATTTTTACTCTCCATTCCTCCCCTCATTTTTTACTTTTAACAGAGAACAAAAAGCAATCAGGGAGCATAATAAGGATAGTCCTACAGCTAGTCCTACCTCAAACCAGGAAAATTAGTACAGCTAACCCATGCATTCCACATTAGCTCAGCATAAATATTTTCAGGGCTCAGGTTTAGATTTCCGAATGGGAGCAAATCTATTTACACACGAATCCAGCCTTCAGGATCCAAATTTTCCATCTGAAAATATGGATATTATACAAATTGTTAAAAACATTAAGATCCAGTAAATAAACAGGCAAAGTAAAAAAAGAGAACATTCACAAAAGACACTATAGTAAAAATGTAGGGAAAAAATAATTAACTACTCTATATATATATATATATATATATATATATATATGACTATGCCAAAGGCTTTGACTGTGTGGATCACAATAAACTGTGGAAAATTCTGAAAGAGATGGGAATACCAGACCATCTGACTTGCCTCTTGAGAAACCTATATGCAGGTCAGGAAGCAACACTTAGAACTGGACATGGAACAGCAGACTGGTTCCAAATAGGAAAAGGAGTCCATCAAGGCTGTATATTGTCACCCTGCTTATTTAACTTCTATGCAGAGTACATCATGAGAAACACTGGACTGGAAGAAGCACAAGCTGGAATCAAGATTGCTGGGAGAAATATCAATAACCTCAGATATGCAGATGATATCACCCGTACGGTAGAAAGTGAAGAGGAGCTAAAAAGCCTCTTGATGAGAGTGAAAGAGGAGAGTGAAAATGTTGGCTTAAAGCTCAACATTCAGAAAACGAAGATCATGGCATCTGGTCCCGTCACTTCATGGGAAATAGATGGGGAAACAGTGGAAACAGTGTCAGACTTTATTTTGGGGGGCTCCAAAATCACTGCAGATGGTGACTGCAGCCATGAAATTAAAAGATGCTTACTCCTTGGAAGGAAAGTTATGACCAACCTAGATAGCATATTCAAAAGCAGAGACATTACTTTGCCAACAAAGGTCCGTCTAGTCAAGGCTATAGTTTTTCCAGTGGCCATGTTTGGATGTGAGAGTTGGACTGTGAAGAAAGCTGAGCGCTGAAGAATTGATGCTTTTGAACTGTGGTGTTGGAGAAGACTCTTGAGAGTCCCTTGGACTGCAAGGAGATCCAGCCAGCCCATCCTAAAGGAGATCAGCCCTGGATGTTTTTTTGGAAAGAATGATGCTAAAGCTGTAACTCCAATACTTTGGTCACCTCGTGTGAAGAGTTGACTCATTGGAAAAGACTTTGATGTTGGGAGGGATTGGGGGCAGAAGGAAAAGGGGACAACAGAGGATGAGATGGCTGGATGGCATCAATGACTCGATGGACGTGAGACTGAGTGAACTCCAGGAGTTGGTGATGGACAGGGAGGCCTGGCGTGCTGTGATTCATGGGGTTGCAAAGAGTTGGACACGACTGAACTACTGAACTGGAAGACATCTCAAGTGAACTATTTCACTTGGGCTAATCACTTAAACTCATCTGTAAAACAGGCATGCTCTGGGTTTTGCCCATATCACAAGGTGGCTGGAGGTGGAAAGCACTTATTCTATGATGCCATCTAATAGAATTTATACTAAGAAAATGAGCTCAAAGAAGGAAAAGCTGCCAATTGACTGGACTACTGTAGAAATCTCACAAGGGGTCTTCCTGTCTCCATCCTTGTGCAACGTGAACCCCCGACCCTCTCCACCACCCAGCACAATCTATTTTCAACTTAGCAGTGGCAGCGACCCAGTCCTCCGCTCAGGACTCTCCCGTGGGTCCTCATTCATAACCAGAGGCCAAGTCTTATGCTGGCCGACAAGGTCATGCAAGGCCCTCCCTGCTGCCTCTTCTGTTACTCTGCTCTGTCTCCCCTCCAGGCACACAGCCTGCTTGCTGTCCCTCCCAGTTGGTCACACTCCTACCTTAGGGCCTTTGTCCTGAGCGTTTCCTTTGCCTCAGTTCTGTTCCCCCTGAGACCCACATGGGCTGATTTTGCTTCTCAACCTTTTTCCTGGCTGTCGTCTTCCTAAGATGCCTGTCTTTGACCTCCTCAGTTCAGAACTCTAATTCACATTACTAGCCCTGAATAAAAGCTGGATTTCTGATTCTCCCTTCCGTCATTCTCTTCTATATAGTATAGAATTACTTACAATGTTTATGCTCTTTCTTCCCCACACAAAATACAAGGTCCACAAAAGCAGGGATTTTTGTCAGTTTTGCACTGATATATCCTAAAAACTTGGACTAGTACATGGCCCTTACACATAGACAGTCAATAAATAACTGTTGAATGAGTGAAGTTTAAAATAGCAAAAAGGAGGAAGCACGTCTGAAAACAGAGAGTTGGCTAATCAAAATCACAGTAATGGGATATATTCTGGACTGATGCCATTAAACCCCTGAATCTTTCTGCATTGATTGGACCCATTCAAACCAGGTACTTTAAAAAGAGGAAAGAGCCCTTTCTGTGTCGGGGATTCTGAACAGAGAAGAGGAAGCACTGGAGGCTTCCCTCTCGGGGTATGAGGACACCTGCAGAGTCTCCGCGCTCAGGAAGAGAACTGCCAGCTGCGCTGTTGGACCTGACAAGAGGGAGCTCAATAAATATTGTTTGACTGAAGGGAAGAACCGCTTATGCCTTCTGTCGTGGCTGCACTGGGCTCCTGGCTCCTTCTAAGGTGGGGAATAATCTGAGAAGTGGAGTTTGTTTCCAACAAATAGGGCAAATGTCAGCTCGGCCACAGAAACCCTGCCCCCTGACTGGCAAGGGCTCGCCTGTTTCGCGGAGCTCTCCCGCCTCCAGCTGCCTGCGCTGTCTTCCCTCCTCCCATCAGAGCAGACCCACCTCTTTGCTGACTCCTCCAGGCTGTAGCATCAGAAGCCGCCGCTTCATTTTCTCTGCGTTTTAGGAAGCCAGAAGCCAGGTGTGGGGCTGTGGACCGATTATTATGGACTCTAGTAACTTTGGTAACTTATAAATCAGAACTGATTCTCATCAGGTATACAGTTTTCTGATTTGAAATGGAAAATATTTTCATATATTTAATACTAATATTAAACATTACTATTTTTAGTATTTAATACTAAACTTCATATAACTTTTATTCCCTTTCATTTTTTTCCTAACAGGAGGTTGTGATAATGTTATACATGAGTCCACTATGAAGGCAGACAGCCTAGTTTTCTTTCTGCTCTTTTTTAGGGTGAAGATAACCTCAAACATAACATGAAGAAATTCCCAATATGATCTATCCCTGTATCATCTAAACCAATGAGCTTAAAATTTTAGAAGACTGATGGGGGTGGGGTTAAACAAGGTTATGGCCTCATCCCCAGAAATTCTGATTTAACAGATTTTAGGGAAAGTCAGAAATCTGTACTTTAAGAAGTATTCTAAGTGATTCCAGAGCAAGTGTTTCACAGACCCCAGGGGCAAACACCAATATACACCTTGGACAGAATATAGTAAAGAGGCTGAAAAGAACATACGTGACCCAAGAACTTAAAGATGTGATCCACTGTATCACAAGACAGCAACAATAAGTAATAAAAACAAATCAGCAGTCACAAAAGACATCTTTACCTATGACAAGGCAGTGATTTATTTCCAGAAGCAAGTCATCAAATGCTGCTATTTGTGAGCAAACAAACTGCTAAAAATGCACGTAGTCCTTGATGGAGAGTTGGATTTTATGAAATTCAGTGTGTTTCTTGTGTAGAACAATGGAGTAACACTAAATGTGTCATATATAAAATGATTCAGTCTGTAAGTGAAAAAAGCTCATAAAAAATTTCAGGTATTTGCAATAATAGGTAGTTTGAGAAAAATAAATCTTGGACAGTTCATCCCTTGATTTTTTTCATATCCATGGAACTGGCTGTGGATGTTACCTAAAATCCCATCCATGGGTCAGTTTTGGTTTCCTAATTTGTTTTAGGCACTTTTAAAAATGAATCATTCTTTTTCTACCCCTCCATATCCCCGCAAGAGTTTTCCTTTATAAGTAGAGTGTAAAATCTATTCAGGTTAAAGTTAGTTCCTTGAGAATGGGCTGGGAAAAGCCAGATATGTCTGGAAGACACTCTGAAACAACATGAAATACATGTTCACTGAAATGTAATTGCCACCGTAATAACAATGACTATGTGGCAATGTAGATTCTTATAAGATAAAATTCAAAATGATGTCTTTAAGATTATAACTACGTAAAATCCTATACTATGAGGACAATTGTGATTAACTGTACTGTGGTGAGCAAGACTCACGGACCAGGTAGCATCTAAGGACTACTGACCACTAGAAGGGGAGCTGAACACGAGGGGTGACTTACTCTACAAGGGGCCCACCAGACACGGCTTCTTCTGCAACTCTCAGGAGATTAGTATGGCACATGCTACAAGCCAATAATCCATCCTTTGATAATTTAGCTTATTCTTTAGCACAGACCCTCTTCACAATTGAAAATTTGTATTTAACTCACAGCTCGCTCTCTGTATATGTGGTTCCTCCATATCTGCAGTTCACACCCATGGAATAAACCAAGTATCAGAGCAGACCATGTAGTACTGTAATATTTGCTACTTAAGAAGGGTGCATAAGACTGGATCTGCACGATTCAAACTCATGCTGTTCAAGGGACTGTCTCAGTGGTTGTTCCCTGTATCTCTCTGTATGTATTATTATTTCCTTAACTTAAATCAAGTTGTTATAACATACAAAATTAAAACCAATAGATTCTCGCTTTACATTCTTTGATATCCATCAGAGGTTTACACATTTCCAAAGACATCTCCTTGGAAGAAAAGTTATGACCAACCTAGACAGCATATTCAAAAGCAGAGACATTACTTTGCCGACTAAGGTCTGTCTAGTCAAGGCTATGGCTTTTCCTGTGGTCATGTATGGATGGGAGAGTTGGACTGTGAAGAAGGCGGAGCGCCGAAGAATTGATGCTTTTGAACTGTAGTGTTGCAGAAGACTCTTGAGAGTCCCTTGGACTGCAAGGAGATCCAGCCAGTCCATTCTGAAGGAGATCAGTCCTGGGATTTCTTTGGAAGGAATGATGCTAAAGCTGAAACTCCAGTACTTTGGCCACCTCATGCAAAGAGTTGACTCATTGGAAAAGACTTTGATGCTGGGAGGGATTGAGGGCAGGAGGAGAAGGGGACGACCGAGGATGAGATGGCTGGATGGCATCATGGACTCGATGGACGTGAATCTGAGTGAACTCTGGGAGTTGGTGATGGACAGGGAGGCCTGGCATGGTGCGATTCATGGGGTCGCAAAGAATCGGACATGACTGAGCGACTGAACTGAATTGAACTGAAAGACATCTCAAGTGAACTATTTCACTTGGGCTAATCACTTAAACTCATCTGTAAAACAGGCATGCTCTGGGTTTTGCCCATGTCACAAGGTGGCTGGAGGTGGAGAGCAGCATGCACAGCAGGATGGAAAAGCCGCAGCATTCCGAGCCATGCAGCCGTGAATTCTACTTCGTGCTCTGAAACTTACTAGCTGTGCAACCTCAGTCAAGTTATTAAACTTCTCGGAGCCACAAGGTGAAGTGGGCAATCTCTACCTTAGAGGGTATATGCATGTACAACATACAACAGATGCTCAAGAGAGGCTAGCTATTATCATAGTGGTGCCATGTAAACCATAAAACGTACATGTAAATGCAATGTGTTCATCGTGATAATAGAAAGAAAGAGGAGAAAAACATAAAAACAGAACTGGCAATAGAAGCACAGTACTGGGAGTGTGCAAAGTACAAGCTGTGCTTGGAGAGGAGTAACATGACATAGCTGAAAGATAGCACTCCTGATTTTTATTCTCAAGAATGTGAAAGGCCACTAAAGGCATTTTGAGAAAAGTCTAACAAGGCAGTATCTATGCTTTAGGAAAATACTTTTTGGGAATGTGGAAGATGATATGGAGGAAGAAAAGGCAGGGGCAGGGAAACAACATGGTTAGGAGACAAGAAGGCATGAAATTGGGCTGGAACAAGGGGAATAAGGTCGGGGCGGCCGGGAGAAGCCACCTCACGCCCAAGGCCAGGGGTGGAGCCCGAGAGGAGCAACCCGAGGAGCGGTGGCTGTGCAGGCACAGGAGGGCCTAGAGGAGCTATCCCACATTGAAGGTCAGGAAGGGCGGCAGTGAGGAGATACCCCTTGTCCAAGGTAAGGAGAGCGGCTGTGCTTTGCTAGAGCAGCCGTGAAGAGATACCCCACGCCCAAGGTAAGAGAAACCCAAGTAAGATGGTAGGTGTTGCAAGAGGGCATCAAAGGGCAGACACACTGAAAACATACTCACAGAAAACTAGTCAATCTAATCACACTAGGACCACTGCCTTGTCTAATTCAATGAAACCAAGCCATGCCTGTGGGGTAACCCAAGACGGGCGGGTCATGGTGGAGAGGTCTGACAGAATGTGGTCCACTGGAGAAGGGAATGGCAAACCACTTCAGTATTCTTGCCTTGAGAACCCCATGAACAGTATGAAAAGGCAAAATGATAGGATACTGAAAGAGGAACTCCCCAGGTCAGTAGGTGCCCAATATGCTACTGGAGATCAGTGGAGAAATAACTCCAGAAAGAATGAAGGGATGAAGCCAAAGCAAAAACAATACCCAGCTGTGGATGTGACTGGTGATAGAAGCAAGGTCCAATGCTGTAAAGAGCAATATTGCATAGGAACCTGGAATGTCAGGTCCATGAATCAAGGCAAATTGGAAGTGGTCAAACAAGAAATGGCAAGGGTGAACGTCGACATTCTAGGAATCAGCGAACTAAAATGGACTGGAATGGGTGAATTTAACTCAGACGACCATTATATCTACTACTGCAGGCAGGAATCCCTCAGAAGAAATGGAGTAGCCATCGTGGTCAACAAGAGAGTCTGAAATGCAGTACTTGGATGCAATCTCAAAAATGACAGAATGATCTCTGTTTATCTCCAAGGCAAACCATTCAGTATCACGGTAATCCAAGTCTATGCCCCAACCAGTAATGCTGAAGAAGCTGAAGTTGAACGGTTTTATAAAAATCTACAAGACCTTTTAGAACTAACACCCAAAAAAGATGTCCTTTTCATTGCAGGGGACTGGAATGCAAAACTAGGAAGTCAAGAAACACCTGGAGTAACAGGCAAATTTGGCCTTGGAATGAGGAATGAAGCAGGGCAAAAACTAATAGAGTTTTGTCAAGAAAATGCACTGGTCATAGCAAACACCCTCTTCCAACAACACAAGAGAAGACTCTACACATGGACATCACCAGATGGTCAACACCGAAATCAGATTGATTGTATTCTTTGTAGCCAAAGATGGAGAAGCTCTATACAGTCAACAAAAACAAGACCAGGAGCTGACTGTGGCTCAAATCATGAACTCCTTATTGCCAAATTCAGACTCAAATTGAAGAAAGTAGGGCAAACCGCTAGACTATTCAGGTATGACCTAAATCAAATCCTTTATGATTATGCAGTGGAAGTGAGAAATAGATTTAAGGGCCTAGATCTCATAGATAGAGTGCCTGATGAACTATGGATGGAGGTTTGTGACATTGTACAGGACACAGGGATCAAGACTATCCCCATGGAAAAGAAATGCAAAAAAGCAAAATGGCTGTCTGGGGAGGCCTTACAAATAGCTGTGAAAAGAAGAGATGCGAAAAGCAAAGGAGAAAAGGAAAGATATAAGCATCTGAATGCAGAGTTCTAGAGAAAGGCAAAAAGAGATAAGAAAGCCTTCTTCAGCCATCAATGCAAAGAAATACAGTAAAAGAACAGAATGGGAAAGACTAGAGATCTCTTCAAGAAAATTAGAGATACCAAGGGAACATTTTATGCAAAGATGGGCTCGATAAAGGACAGAAATGGTATGGACCTAACAGAAGCAGAAGATATTAAGAAGAGGTGGCAAGAATACACAGAAGAACCGTACAAAAAAGATCTCCATGACCCAGATAATCACGATGGTGTGATCACTCACCTAGAGCCAGACATCCTGGAATGTGAAGTCAAGTGGGCCTTAGAAAGCATCATTACGAACAAAGCTAGTGGAGGTGATGGAATTCCAGTTGAGCTATTTCAAATCCTGAAAGATGATGCTGTGAAAGTGCTGCACGCAATATGCCAGCAAATTTGGAAAACTCAGCAGTGGCCACAGTGCTGGAAAAGGTCAGTTTTCATTCCAGTTCCAAAGAAAGGCAATGCCAAAGAATGCTCAAACCACCGCACAATTGCACTCATCTCACACGCTAATAAACTAATGCTCAAAATTCTCCAAGCCAGGCTTCAGCAATACGTGAGCTGTGAACTTCCAGATGTTCAAGCTGGTTTTAGAAAAGGCAGAGGAACCAGAGATCAAATTGCCAGCATCTGCTGGATCATCAAAAAAGCAAGAGAGTTCCAGAAAAACATCAATTTCTGCTTTATTGACTATGCCAAAGCCTTTGACTGTGTGGATCACAATACACTGTGGAAAATTCTGAAAGAGATGGGAATACCAGACCACCTGACCTGCCTCTTGAGAAATCTGTATGGAGGTCAGGAAGCAGCAGTTAGAACTGGACATGGAACAACAGACTGGTTCCAAATAGGAAAACGAGTGCGTCAAGGCTGTATATTGTCACCCTGCTTATTTAACTTCTATGCAGAGTACATCATGAGAAACGCTGGACTGGAAGAAACACAAGCTGGAATCAAGATTGCCGGGAGAAATATCAATAACGTCAGATATGCATTTGACACCACCCTTATGGCAGAAAGTGAAGAGGAACTAAAATGCCTCTTGATGAAAGTGAAAATGGAGAGTGAAAAAGTTGGCTTAAAGCTCAACATTCATAAAACGAAGATCATGGCATCCAGTCCCATCACTTCATGGGAAATAGATCGGGGAACAGTGTCAGACTTTATTTTTTTGGGCTCCAAAATCACTGCAGATGGTGATTGCAGCCATGAAATTAAAAGACGCTTACTCCTTGGAAGACAAGTTATGACCAACCTAGATAGCATATTCAAAAGCAGAGACATTACTTTGCCGACTAAGGTCTGTCTAGTCAAGGCTATGGTTTTTCCTGTGGTCATGTATGGATGTGAGAGTTGGACTGTGAAGAAAGCTGAGTGCCGAAGAATTGATGCTTTTGAACTGTGGTGTTGGAGAAGACTCTTGAGAGTCCCTTGGACTGCAAGGAGATCCAACCAGTCCATTTTGAAGCAGATCAGCCCTGGGATTTCTTTGGAAGGAATGATGCTAAAGCTGAAACTCCAGTACTTTGGCCACCTCATGCAAAGAGTTGACTCATTGGAAAAGACTCTGATGCTGGGAGGGATTGGGGGCAGGAGGAGAAGGGGACGACAGAGGACGAGATGGCTGGATGGCATCACTGACTCGATGGACGTTGAGTCTGAGTGAACTCTGGGTGTTGGTGATGGACAGGGAGGCCTGGCGTGCTGCGATTCATGGGGTCGCAAAGAATCGGACATGACTGAGCGACTGAACTGAACTGAACTGAAGGAGAATGAGGCAGAGCACTGGGTCAGGAGGTGAAGAGCTAGATGGCTGTTATAACAGTCCAAGTGAAATTAAGGGCTAGTGGGTATGCTAAGGGTGTAAAGTAATAAACAGGATAAAGAAACATTTAGATGGCCTTCTTGAGTAAAGAAAGGAGAAAAGTGAAAATGTGAAGGTGTTAGCTGCTCAGTTGTGTCTGACTCTGTGACCCCACGTGCTGTAGCCCATTGGACTTCTCTGTCCATGGAATTCTCCAGGCAAGAATAATGAAGTGGCTTGCCATTTCCTTTTCCAGGGCATCTTCCCAAACCAGGGATCAAACTCAGGTCTCCTATATTGCAGGCAGATTCTTTAGACTCTTCACCATCTGAGCCACCAGGGAAGCCCAAGAAAAGAGAACGGAAATTCAATATGGTTTCAAGGGTCTGTGCAGGTGACTAGGAGAATGTTAATTCAAGAACAACGGAGGATGAGTTTAGTTTTGTACAAGAGGAATCAAAGGCATTTAAAGAGATGTCCAATAGACCCCAGGAGAGAGACCTGAGTTTCTTATGTAGACTTGCGATTCATCACCGTAGAGATGAGAAGTAAATCTGATAGGACTCAATGAGAATCAGAGTTTAGAAGCTACAAAATAATTATAGGAAAGAGTCTTAATAAATGTAAACACATTTACACAGGACTAAGAGGACAGAGGTTGGCTAAATACGTCTCTACCAGCAGTGGACTCAAAAAGACATAACACTGTACTAAAATGAGAACCACTGTATCTACAAAAATCTTATTAGTTTACTACATTTATCCTTTTTACATTAACCCTTAGAAATAAAAGCTAATAAAACCACTGGGTGCCTTCATGCATATAAATTAGGATTGGCCAAAACTCAGTGCTTCTCTGTTTATAATAGCCAGGACATGGAAGCAACATATATGTCTATCAGCAGATGAATGGATAAGGACATTGTGGTACATATATACACAATGGAATATTACTCAGCTATAAAAAAGAAGGCATTGAGTCAGTTCTAATGAGGTGGATGAAACTACAGCCTATTATGGTACAGAGTGAAGTAAGTCAGAAAGAGAAACACCAATACGGACTTTAGAAAGACGGTAACGATGACCCTATATGCAAGACAGCAAAAGAGACACAGATGTAAAGAACAGACGTTTGGACGATGTGGGAGAAGACAAAGGCGGGATGATATAAGAGAACAGCACTGAAACATGTATATTACCATATGTGAAACAGATGACCAGTGCAAGTCTGATGCATGAAGCAGAGCACTCAAAGCTGGTGCACTGGGACAACCCAGAGGGATGGGGTGGGGAGGGAGGGGGGAGAGGGGTTCAGGAAGGGGAGACACCTGTACACCCAAGGCTGATTCACGTCGATGTATGGCAAAACCACCACAACACTGTAAAGTAATTAGCCTCCAATTAAAATAAATAATTTAAAAAAAACTCAGTGCCTCTAAACTTCTGCTATGAAATTCAACAAAATCTTTTCATATCAATAAATATTCAAAGGCGGCTAATTCAAAAATGTCAGTGTTTATTTACACATTGCATATTGCAAAAAGCTTGAAGAAAAAAAAAAGAAGTTTCAACAGGAAGTTAATTAGCAAATTCTGCCTGTTTCTAGCACTTGGGGGAGGTTGAATCTCAGCGTTCTTAGAGACTGGAATCCTGATGGCAGGCCTTCAGATGTTCTAATCACTTGCCAAGGAAGTGCCATACTTGATCTGCATTTAAAATGGGGAAGCAGGGTGTTAGGGAAGGGGTAAAGAGGGAGGGAGGAGGGAAGAGAGGAGAAGACAAATTAAATTCAGATTTTCCAGAAGTGTTCAGACAGATATAAACAATCAGAACTTAGGGTGACACATTTCTATACTTAAAGTCACTCACCTTTAAACTCTGGTTCTAAGTTCTCTCATTTGGCTCAGGTCTGATATTCTAAAGGATCCCACTTTATTTCATACATCTTGCTGGGTTCTTTAGTCTTTACTGATTAATACTGAAGTTAAGTATCCTATCTGCGGCATGAAAGGTCTAGGCAAACCCTGCACTGTAAAATGTGACTACCTGTCAAATAGCCCAGATGGGATAGTATTGCAAAGAAACAATCTTACTTCCCCCTATAAGGAATAGAGCTTGCCTCCCCATGAAATCATTATCTATAGATTTGCTCCTTTCTAAACATCTTAGAACTTGGACTCACAGTAAACAGTTCTCATTTTTTCCTCCAAACTTGCAAGTTGAGTATTCTAATATTTTATATTAAAACAAAAAGACAAAAAGCCTTGCAATATTTTAAAAGATGATACATACATATTTAGAAATTTTTACTATAGAACATTTTTATTTCTTTCTCACAATAGTGTTAAATAATGGTAATTTTAAAATTCTATTTTTAATTCTACTTTAAATTTTGATTTTAACATCTTCAGTTAAAATGAGTGGGGATTTCCCTGGTGGTTCGGTGGTTCAGTGGTTAAGTATTTGCCTTCCAGTGCCAGGGACACAGGTTCTACCCCTGGTTGGGACCAGGGGAACTAAGATCCCACATGCCGCAGGGCAACCAAACCCACACGCTGCAATCAGACAGAAGCCCACGTACCACAACAAAAACCCCGCGTGCCGCAACTAAGACCCGATGCAGCCAAATAAATAAACACTAAGAGTATAAAATGAGTCATTCATTAAAATAATGACAGATATTCAATAAAATTTCACCAATACAGACATTGAAAGTCTTAAACATTTATCCGAACTAGCTGGAAACTTAGTACTTTACCAACAAAGTCACTGCACAAACTACTTTCCAGACTAAAAGTAATAAACGTGTTCCTTATTGTCTGAAATTAGAAAATAACTGATTTCATCTGAAAGTTTTAATGACTATGTTAAAATGTGCTTTACTTAGTTTATATCATTTTTAATCTACGGTATTTTTTTGGGTCTCCACTACTGTAAACAAATAAATTTACATATCTAGCTCCTTAAGAACCAACATAAACCGTACCTTCTTCATTACTTCCTTTATTCAGTGAAAACGACACCTGAAAGGCAAGAACAGAGTCTCTGTTACAACAAATACTTAGATGTGGAAACGATACTCAGGATGCTTTTTTTAATAAAAACATAAAATTATAGAACAAAGTTAACACACAATGATTCTCTAACCTAAAAAAAGTAAATCCTCTTTACCTTTTTATTATTATTGCCTATTCTTTTAAATAAACAAACCATATGCTTAAGAGTCAAATAAGATAAAAAGCATTCTTAGAAATATTTTCTCTCATTAACCCATGGGAACTACTGAGAATATGAAGAGACATTTTTTTGCAGTTGCTTCCTTGGCTGGGTCTTTAGAATAAAAATCCAACACACATGTTCATAGACGTGCATGCACATGTGCAAAGAAGCACACACACTATTTAGCTGTCTCCTAGAGTACTTAAATTAATTTTTCTACTTTGATGACTGTGCCAAGATTCTTACAATAGATATAATCTGTGGTAGACAAGATTGAAAGAAAAGTTTCTCTGAGATATAAGATTTTTTCCTAATTATGAATACATTTTAAAGTTTTTTGTTTTTTTTTTGGTCAAACTATATTGGGAGATCTATTACTCACAAAAAAGAATGCAGAAAGCTCCAAAATATTAGAATAAAATCTATGTAACCATCACCCAAGTCAAGAAATGGAACATGCCAGGTACTTCCCCAATCATAAGCTCTTCTCCCTGAGGAATAACCACCACCCTGATTTTATAACACATTTTTCAGATTTCAAATTTAATCATCAAGTTCTAATTCTCTCAATCTGCTCAGCCTCGGTAGGAAACAAGCTGATATTTGAGGTCAGTGGCAAATGTACCAATGGAACCATGTACCACACACCTGAGTATTCAACCTAAAAAGCATTACAGAAAAGAAATGAACAAACTATTCGAACTAAAACATTTATCATTACATTTAAAAAATAATTCTAACAACTTTTTATTTACTCTTAAAATAAATTTCTTGGTTGGTAGAATATATTCAGAATGTATAAAGCCCTGTTTTGTCAAAGAAAACGAACCATAACACTCAGAGACAATAACTATGAAAGTCTGGGAATGAAGTTTTTTCACATTTTTCTATAATAGTATTAATATATGCCAAGAGAGAGACCAACATTAAATTGACTCTTAAACATAACACAGAAAATGTAACAACAAAAAAAAATGCACAGAGCTACATTGTAAAGTGACCTGATCCAAACCCTCACTCCCAGGAGTCACCATCACTACATTTTCCTTGTAAGAAATAAAGGGAGGATTTTCAGTTACTTTCTTCTAATTTCTCTATAGGGGATGAATGTGGGCACCCTCTACTCATCGAAGATAAATTCTCCAGGAAAATGAATTACTTTATGAGTGAGTGAGTGAAAGCTACTTCAGTTCAGTTCAGTTCAGTCGCTCAGTCGTGTCCGACTCTTTGCGACCCCATGAATCGCAGCACGCCAGGCCTCCCCGTCCATCAGCAACTCCCGGATTTCACTCAAACTCATGTCCATTGAGTCGGTGATGCCATCCAGCCATCTCATCCTCTGTTGTCCCCTTCTCCTTCTGCCCCCAATCCCTCCCAGCATCAAAGTCTTTTTCAATGACTCAACTCTTTGCATGAGGTGGCCAAAGTACTGGAGTTTCAGCTTCAGCATCATTCCTTCCAAAGAACACCCAGGGCTGATCTCCTTTAGGATGGACTGGTTGGATCTCCTTGCAGTCCAAGGGACTCTCAAGAGTCTTCTCCAATACCACAGTTCAAAAGCATCAGTTCTTCGGCGCTCAACTTTCTTCACAGTTCAACTCTCACATCCATACATGACTAATGGAAAAACCATAGCCTTGACTCGATGGACGATTGTTAGCAAAGTAATGTCTCTGCTTTTGAATATGCTATCTAGGTTGGTCATAATTTTTCTTCCAAGGAGTAAACATCTCTTAATTTCATGGCTGCAGTCACCATCTGCAGTGGTTTTGGAGCCCCCCAAAATAAAGTCTGACACTGTTTCCACTGTTTCCCCATCTATTTCCCATGAAGTGATGGGACCAGATGCCATGATCTTCATTTTCTGACCTAACAGAAGCAGAAGATATTAAGAAGAGGTGGCAAGAATACACAGAAGAACCGTACAAAAAAGATCTTCACGACCGAGATAATCACGATGGTATGATCATTCACCTAGAGCCAGACATCCTGGAATGTGAAGTCAAGTGGGCCTTAGAAAGCATCACCACGAACAAAGCTAGTGGAGGTGATAGAATTCCAGTGGAGCTATTTCAAATCCTGAAAGATGATGCTGTGAAAGTGCTGCACTCAATATGCCAGCAAATTTGGAAAACTCAGCAGTGGCCACAGGACTGGAAAAGGTCAGTTTTCATTCCAATCCCAAAGAAAGGCAATGCCAAAGAATGCTCAAACTACCACACAATTGCACTCATCTCACATGCTAGTAAAGTAATGCTCAAAATTCTCCACGCCAGGCTTCAGCAATACGTGAGCTGTGAACTTCCAGATGTTCAAGCTGGTTTTAGAAAAGGCAGAGGAACCAGAGATCAAATTGCCAACATCTGATGGATCATCAAAAAAGCAAGAGAGTTCCAGAAAAACATCTATTTCTGCTTTATTGACTATGCCAAAGCCTTTCACTGTGTGGATCACAATACACTGTGGAAAATTCTGAAAGAGATGGGAATACCAGACCACCTGACCTGCCTCTTGAGAAACCTGTACGCAGGTCAGGAAGCAACACTTAGAACTGGACATGGAACAACAGACTGGTTCCAAATAGGAAAAGGAGTACGTCAAGGCTGTATATTGTCACCCTGCTTATTTAACTTCTATGCAGAGTACATCATGAGAAACGCTAGGCTGGAAGAAGCACAAGCGGGAATCAAGATTGCCGGGAGAAATATCAATAACATCAGATATACATTTGACACCACCCTTATGGCAGAAAGTGAAGAGGAACTAAAAAGCCTGTTGATGAAAGTGAAAGAGGAGAGTGAAAGCTGCTTAGTCGTGTCCAACTATACAGTCCATGGAATTCTCCAGGCCAGAACACTGGATTGGGTAGCTTTTCCCTTCTCCAGGGGACCTTCCCAACCCAGGGATTGAACCCAGGTTTGCCGCATTGCAGGCAGATTCTTTACCAACTGAGCCACAGTATACACCCATTGTAAACATGCAATCTCCTCTCCTTTCCCGCTCCAAAAATATTTCTCACGAATAATCATTTCTTTAATTTCTTTCAAACAAATCTAGTGCTTTCATTATCGAAATATTACACTTTTAATCAACCAAAGAAGGCTTACTCTGGCTTCTGTCCCTATTCATGTGTAAACTTTATGTTAAATTAATATAACTTTAATACAACTGCTTTTCACTGCTTCAGATAATCCCACTGGATCCCCGTGAAAGCATTTTCACCTGTAGGTTACATTTGTTCAAATTAGTAAACAAACATGATACACTCAGCCAACATAAAATCTTGCTTTACCACATGATATGAGAATTGATATTCTTTTACTTTATTATAAGGATTTAAAATTAAAGAGAAAAAAGTTTCTGATTTTTCATTCAAGTGCAGTAGGGTTTCAGTTGAATTACATTACCTTGGGTATTCCATCCAGGCATTATGTTTCCAAGGTTCATAAAGCAATTACTCTATGTTCATGTTTTTCTTACAGTTTTATTGAGATATAACTGACATACAGCACTGTATAAGTTTAAGGTGTACAGCATAATGATTTAATTTGCATCATGAAATGATTGCCACAATATGTTTAGTGAACATCCATCATTATCATATGGATACAAAATTAATTTTTTCTCAGGATTTACTTTTTTTAAAGATTTTTTTATACAGACCATTTTTACAGTCTTTATTGAATTTATTACAATATTGCTTCTATTTTATGGTTTTGTTCCCTTTGGCCACGAGGCATGTGGGACCTTAGCCCCCCAACCAGGGATCAAACCCATTCGCCTTGCAATGGAAGGAGAAGTCTTAACCACTCAACCAGAGGAGCTCTAGGATCTACTCTCTTAACAACCTTCACATATAACATATAGCAGTATCAACTATATTTATCATGCTTTACGTTACATCTCTAGTGCTTACTTATAACGGGAGGTCTGTACCTTTTGCTGCCTTCATTTAATTCTTCTTCCTCTCACTTTCCACCTCTGGCAACCACAAATCCGATCTCTTTTTCTATGAGTATATGAATGACCTACCACACTATGTTGGTTCCTGGCACACAATATAGTGATTTGGTATTTCTATACATTACAAAAGAGTCACCACGATTAATCTAGTTACCATCTGTCACCACACAAAGATATTGACCATATTCCCCTTGTTGTACACTCCATCCCATAATTCACCTATTTGGTAACTGGAAGTATGTTCACTTTATTTTCACAATTTCTCTTCTGATTTATGAGTCAATAAAACCTGACCAGTTCTTAGTTATCCATAAACAAAATGTAAGAGTATTTTGTCTAAGTTTAATAAACGTTCTCTTCCTTTCATGAACATATTCAATTGGCTAAAATTCTATGTTACTTTCACCTTCTTCGTTCATGTTTGAGTGGCAATGCAATGAAGCTTCTAAGCAAAAGCTTTTTAAGCTTTTAAGGAAAAAGGGAAACCGAAGAAGGAGATATAAGGTGACTAGAATCGGATCTGGATTTATCAAGAAAATACCTTATTTAAAGTTTTTTTAATAGTGAACTGCCACAAAGATGTTTATTTTCAGAATCACAAATAAGAGAGATCTGTATAGCATGAATATTGTAGTATGGCCTCGTTAGAAAAATCACACCCACAGAAAGTCTCCCCTCTAAAGGGAAACACAGTCCTCTTTGATAGAGATGTAAAGTGAGTGACCACAGAGGGAAGGTCTCTTGCGGAAGCAGTCCAAGCAGTCCAGATAAGAGAACCTCCCAGTCAGACTGACTTCAGAACTTAGTTCTGAGTTGGCTTGATTTCAACAACCAGACACCAAGGATGGTCATCTTGTTCTGAGATGTGCAAGGAAACTGTGGCTGCTGTCCTCAGTAGCTCTAAGCAGAGATGAAGTGCATGCCCAAAGGAAATCATCTGAGAAGCATGCAGCTAAAAGCCCTATCCAACAACTCTAATGGACTGCAACATTATTCTGCTGATTATTACTTCTCATATTTGAAACTATTTAACAATATTCACTCACTGGTAATTTCCTATTAGGGCACAGAACCCCAAAAGACACACTTCTAAACTACCTGGTCTATTGATTATCTTTGTTGTGGACCTCTAGAAAAACGTAAATATGGCTTTGGTGTGAATTTTTTTAAAGAAGACTCAGACTCACATGAGACACTGTTGATGATGGATTTATAATCCTTTATCTGGATTCATCTTTGATTTAGTATGTAAATACAAACAAGCATTTATAAGACTGCTGGTAAGCTTTAGTGGTGAGAGAGGACTAGTGTATATACTGATGGCATTAATTGCCACTGGAACTCCTTCTAAGGCCCTGGTCTCCTGAATGCACTGCTCTTTACAATTCAGCTAAGAAGTCTTGACATCAAATAAAAAATGACCATCCAAAATGTCACACAGCACTGTGGACATACTGATTTACTGAATAAATAAGATCTACTCAATGTAGTCAGAATAATACTTTTAATTAAACTTGAAATTTCCCCTCACTTTTTTCCTTCAAAGCACTCCTCTCCATGCCTCCATGCACCATCAGCATTGTCATCTCCTAGCTTGCTGTGCTCCAGATTTGCACTCTGGAGACTGCTTGCGGTGAAGTCTGGTCAGGCGAAGGCGGAAACAAGTCAGACTGAGACAGCCAAGACTTCCCTGGGAGGCGTTCTATCCTCCCAGTTTGAGACATCTTTCCCCTTTGGGGAAGTTTTCCATCACTGCTGTGATCTAAAGGTGCACAGAATCACAGGACTGGGTCCCTGCAACTAAGCAGGAGCATGGTTACTTATTCTCCTTGGCCCGAATTGCAGGTTCTAACAGCTTTACATCTCTGCAGCTACCGGGCTGTGTAGGGTCTGAGGCTAGGCTAGGATTCCATTGCAATGGGTCTGGTTCTCTCTCTCAGTCCTATGTGCACTGAGATTGTGTGCAGAATCTCACAAAGTTCAAACTTTGTTGTTTTTTTTTCCTCTTCCAGTAAAATAACTATAATCAGCGCATACTAAGCTTTTACCAAATAACCTAATTCAAACTTCTCCCAACTTTGCATGCTGCCCAGAGGGTGTCCATTTCCAGAGAGAGCAGAATACAAGGAAAATACCTGAACAGAAAGAAATGTGTGGGAGAATTATAGGGCAAAAAATTCCCAGACAGGATATATGGTTAAGTTCTACATTGAGTTATTATGTTGTGGACACTGACTCACTCTTTCTCCTAATCCTTTCTGCTTAAGTCTCTGAAAAAGAACTACTTTTCACAGAATAATGTGAACTAGGTTGACTTTTCCACTGCTCATGCATTAATGGAATGGGATACCTCATGAAGAAGTGCTCTCTTCATCACTGGAAGTAGTCAAGAGGCTGGAATACTCAAAAAATATTCAAGAAGGGGCTTCTCTCTGTGGCCAAATTAGTTCGACAATACTATTGATACAATAGGGGCAATAAACCCCAATATTTAATTAATACTTTCTAGCTGCTCTCTATTTTACCTGGACTACCTAATTCAGTTCTCCACAACAGCCCTCAGTACAAGGAAGATACTATTATTAGCTTCTTATTTTATAAATAAGGAAACCAAGGCATAAATAAGTTAAGCAATTTGCTTCCAACTGTGAATAAGAGTTGGGATTTGGGTGCAGACAGTCTGATTCCAGAAAAAAAAAATTTTTTTCCTTGAAGTTTTGCTGAACCAAAACTGACATGGGATAAACTGCACACATTTATAGTGTACGGTTTGATAAGTTTTGACATATATACACACACACACATACTCATGAAACCATTAACACTATCAAGATAATAATCATAGTCACTATCAATCCCAAGTTCCTTCCATCCCTGTAAGTGATTGTAATCCCTCCAACCAATCACCTGTTCTGTGTTAGTACACATTAGTGTCCGCATATTCTAAAATTATAAACGGTATAATACATGTATCTGCCTTTTTCTATTCCATATAATTTTTTAAAATTCAGCCATGTCATGCTGCTGCTACTGCTGCTGCTGCTAAGTCACTTCAGTTGTGTCTGACTCTGTGCGATCCCATAGATGGCAGCCCACCGGGCTCTGCCGTCCCTGGGATTCTCCAGGCAAGAACACTGGAGTGGGTTGCCATTTCCTTTTCCATTGCATGAAAATGAAAAGTGAAAGTGAAGTCACTGAGTTGTGTCCAACTCTCAGCGATCCCATGGACTGCAGCCTACCAGGCTCCTCCGTCCATGGGATTTTCCAGGCAAGAGTACTGTAGTGGGGTGCCATTGCCTTTTCTGTCAGCCATGTCATAGCCTGTATCAATAATTCATTTCTTTTTATGGGTATTTCCTCATATGAATATACCACAATTTATTTCTATTGATAGAAATATGGTTTGTTTCCAATTTTTGTCTATTACAAATAAAGCCACCATAAATAAGTCTCTGTATGAACAAAGACTTCCATTTCTATTGGGGAAATATCTAATTAAGAGTGACGTGGCTAGATCATACGGTAGGTATATGTTTAACTTTCTAAGAAAATGCCAAACTGTTTCCCAAAGTAGTTTTACCATTTTGCATTCCAACAAGCAGGTGGGGAAGCTCCAGTTTGGTTTTCAATTTGCAGATACACATCCTCCTGATGACTGGTGAAGTTGAGCATCATCTCCTGTTTTCAGAATACCTTCTTTGGCAAAGCAACCATTTATATGTTTTGCAGTTTTTGTGGTGGGAGGCTGATGTTTTGTTTTCTTATTATTCAATTATGAGAATTCTTTAAGTTCTAGATACAAGTCCCTTTATCAGGCATACAATTTTCAAATGTTTTCTTGCAGCACGTAGTTTATTTTCATTCTCCTAAGAGTGTCATTTACAGAACAAAAATTAATTTTGATGAAGTTCAACTTAACATTTAAACAAAACAGATTGCACTTGGACTGCAAGGAGCTCCAACCAGTCCATCCTAAAGGAAATCAACCCTGAATACTCACTGGAAGGACTGATGCTGAAGCTGAAACTTCAACACTGTGGCCAACTCATGCAAAGAACTGACTCATCTGAAAAGACCCTGATGCTGGAAAAGATTGAAGGCAAGGCAGGAGGGGAAAGGGCACGACAGAGGGTGAGATGGTTGGATGGCATCACCGACTCAATGGACATGGGTTTGGGTGGACTCCAGGAGTTGGTGATGGACAGGGAGGCCTGGCGTGCTGCAGTTCATGGGGTGGCAAAGAGTCGGACACGAGTGAGCGACTCAACTGAACTGAACTTAGTGTTATATCTAAGAAATCTTGCCTAACTAACCCAAGGTCAAAACTGGTTTAGTTTTCTGTTTTAAATTTTGTCTTAGGTACACTTTAGAGAATTATAATACATAGTGCAAGGTATGGATTAAAGTGTTTTTCCCCCCCCCACAGGGAATAATCAACTGTTCACAAACTATTTGTTGAAAAGATTATTACTTCAAAAATCAGTTGTCTACATATATGTAGGTCTATCTGTGAATTTGTTCTCACTGATCTTTTCTCTAGTTTTACACCATTACTACACTCTTTTCATTACTGCAGTTGTGTAAAATGTCTGTAAGTCAGGTAGAATTAGTATTCTAACCTTGTTCCCCACAAAGTTGTTGAGTCTAATTCTAGGCCCTTAGTATTTACATACATGGGTTTGCTGATTTCTACAAAAAAAAGTGTACTGAAATCTGATTGATACTGCATTAAACCTGCAGATCAGTTAAAGAATTGACATCATAACAATATTGAGTCTTCCAAATCATAAACATGAAATATTTTCCCATTTATTTAGTTCTATATCTATGGGCTATAAGTGATAGTTTTCAGGGTTCAGGATTTTCACATATTTTTTTTTCCAGATTTACTCTGAAATGTTTCACAGTTTTGAAGTCATTATAAATAATGTATTTATTTTTAGTTTCTAATTTTTGTTCCTAATACATAAAAACACGACTGTTTACTGTATACTGAGCCTATATCCTGCAACCCTGCTAAAGTCACGTATTCTAATAGCTTTCAGGTTAATTTTATTGAAAATTCAATATAGACACTCATACATCCCCCTTTGCAACCTGGACGCCGCTCCTTCTCTTTAGTGCCTTACTGTGCTGGCTAGAACCTTTGGTAAACGCCGAATAAAAGTAGCGGGAGTCAAGGCCCAGAGCTGTGTTTACAGAGAGATATTTTAAGTGCAGATTTAATTTGTTTATACCTGTTTCTTCTTCAGTGAGCTTTGGTATTTTACGTATTTCAAGAAATCTGTCCAGTTTCACCCAAATTCTGAAATTAACTGATGCAAAGTTTTTCACAATACTGCTCTATTGTTCTCCTATTATCTCCCAAATCAGTAGTGATGTCACTTGCCTCATTCCTGACATTGAAGATCTGTCTTCTCTTTTCTTTCCTGATCATTCTGGCTAAAGGTTTATCAATTTTGCTGGTCTTCACAAATAATAAAGTTTTGGTTTCACTAATTTAATTTTTTTCCTGGGCAATCAAATTCTGTTAATTATGAAATACTACAAAAGCACAGAAAATGTAAAGACCATTATAACAAATATCTATTCTCTGGATTTTTTTTAGAGTTAACATTTTGTTATTTCAGAAACTTTATAACTGAAGTCTCTTTTTCTCCCTATTCATCAAAAATAAAAACTTTATTTATTTTTATTCCTTCTCAGAAGTAACTTCTCCTAACTACCAGGAGAAATGCTGGCTGAAACCAGTGCTTATTGTTCTTATTTATGTTTCAAAAATGTGAAAAACATGTCTGTTTATATTCACTAAAAATCTATGGTGCTACTTGGAGTGTTCTTAAAATTTATTTCAACAATACATGCAATGTTGCAAACATTTTTTCACCCAATACTGCACTTTCAGATTTTATCCATGTAGAGTTATATAGTTTTAATTCACAAATTTTACCTATGGTATAGCATTCCACTGTATAAGTATACTACAGTTTATTTACCCAGTTTTCTATTGAAAGGCATTTGTTCAGTTTCCAACTTGCCCATGTCTGATTATAAAAAGACAGGTATTAAGTGTTTCTATAGAATGTATATCTAGAAAGGTAACTTCAGAGTAGTGGGTTATAAGCACCTTCAACCATACTAGAAATTACTTAACTGCTTTTCAAGGTGGTTACACTAATTTGTACTCCCACAAGCGCATCAACTAGTACGAGAGGTCTCCTTTCCACGTGTTTAAAAACACTTAGTAAATGCTGGCCAATCTGATAGCCATGAACTTGCACTGTGTCTTACGTTTGATTTCACTGATCACTGCAGAAATACAGCAAATTTTCACATGTTTTCTAGTAATGTAAATACCCTCTCTCATGAGTTGCCCATTCATACTGCTTGCCCATTTCCCCCCCGCAACTGGGTTATTTTCTTCCTGTTGATTTGAATAAACTGTTAATCCTTTTGTCACTTCATGCAAAGATCTTCCAATCAGTGGCATATCTTTTAACTTATTCTGTGGTATCTTTTGTTTACAGATTAAAAAAACTTTGTTTAAATTTATCAGTCTTCTTTAGGTTATCCCTGGCCCTTTAATATTCCATATAAACTTTAGGATTATCTTACCAAGTTCAATGAAAATCCTATTGGAATTCTTATAGAAACAGATTGACTTCTTTAATTAACATGGGAGATACTGCCATTTCATAACTAAGTATTCTCCTGAACTGTTGATAAGCCTATTTGGGTTGTCTGTCTGTTCTTGATTTAACATTGTTATTTATATTTTAAACAAGACTGGCAATTCATCTATGTTTAGAAAGGTATTGCCAAAAGCAACTTAGACTATTCCTTTCTGATCACCTATAAACCTATGTCTGTAATGCCTTCATTTTAATTTCGGATATTGCTATTTATGTCTTCTCTCTTTCATGGTCCTTTGTTTAATGGTGGTTTAGTCGCTAAGTTGTGTTTGACTCTTGCGACCCAGTGGACTGTAGCCCCCCTGGCTCCTCTGTCCATGAGATTCTCCAGGTAAGAATACTGGAGTTGCCATTTCCTTCTCCAGGGGATCTTCCCAACCCAGGGATTGAACTTGGGTCTCCTGCACGCAGGCCAACTCCTGACCCACTGAGCTACCAGGGAATTAAGTTTGTCCATATTGTCAGCTCTGTATGAAGAAAACCCAGCTGCTGTTTTAACAGATCTTTTCCATATCTCCTTGTTTTCTATTTCATTAAATATTTGCTCTACCCTATATAATTTTCTTTCCTATAATGTGAAAAGACAGGAAAAAAACAGAAATTGTTGAGTTGAACATTTAGCCTCTCAACTTTCTTTCTTCATTTCTGCTGTATATTTAATTTCTCTCAAAAACTGTTTTTGCAGCATCATGCAAGTTTTGACACAGAGTGATTTAGTTATTCATTTTAAATATTTTATAATTTGTTACAATTCATTTTTTTGGCATAACATATAGAAGTGACTTAGCAGCATAGTAGTGTTTTTAGTTTCCAAACAGCAAGGATTTGGGATTTTTTCTTTTAATACTTTTTAACTGATTGGTAACTTGGTTATACTACTGACAGAGAACATGGTTTGTATTATGTCAACTCCTTAGCACTTTTTTTCCAACTCTTTGTGGCCTAACGTATACTTAATTTCTGGAAGTGTCCACATATACTAAACAATGTATTCTCTAATTCTATACGTCTATTAGACAAAGCTTATAAATACTGTTCCTATCTTCTCAACATACGTATTTTCCAAATACTTTAAATATAGTAAAGGACCCTAAAAGTAGCATCTTAGATCCCAGGCATCAAATCAACTGTCATTCGACATTAATATTAGATCTGAAAGGACAACTACATGTGTATGCACAAATGCACACTCATGTGTGCACAGACATACACAAAGATACATTCTTTCTTCCCTATAAAGGGTCTGAACCTTGTTCCCTGAAATAAAGCTCCAATTTCTAGTCACATAGTATTTAAACATTGGGAAAGAGTTCTACACTTTTGGCTATAGAACAAAAAATGACACTATCCCCCCAAAATATAATTGGGTGGTTCAGTTGGTAGCCAGTGGTCACACACAGTAACCTGGACACACAGAGTAACAATCTGTCTGTGTGGATCCTGAGTGTGTTCAGGTTTAGGTAACAAACCTTGTTTTGGACACAGCCATGCCTTGCATGACTGTATATAATTCAAGCATCTATATTTATAGACAAAATTCACTAACCTTCCTGACCACTTCAACTCTCCTTATTGTCCTTCTTAGATCAACTATCTTCCTTAAAATCTCTAATTTAAGTATGACATATTACTTCTGTAGATATTTTCTTTTCTGTTTCTAAGATTCTTCCAAATTAGAGTCATCAGGTTGTCGGCTTTTGTTTTTCTTGGTTATGGTAACACTGTTTTTCCTAATTGATCTGTACATATTTTGGGGTGACTACTTAATGATTTTAGGGGGGTCTCAATGCCACTACACTTAACTGTGTTCTGATCGATACATGTTCAAAAGTATATGCTTTCTGTAATGATTCTATTAATCACTCAAAAGCTTAGTCCATTTCTTTTCTTTTGGTGCTTTAAGAGTATCTGATCATCAAAGCAATTACTTTATCCTAAAATTTCACCTAATCAATAGACATGACTGAGCACAAACTCAGATACATCTAGAAATTAAAAACTTCGTGCTACCTGGCTTCGTTTTAACCATTACTTCACACTCATTTAACATCTTCACATCTATCTTAAGATAATATTACCTAAGTTGATTAACTTGTAAGAATGAGTTCGCTTATTCTAAGCCCACTGATAAACCTTGGGGTTATAGTTTGTTTCCATATAGGCCCAGGATTGATGTGGTGTGAATACGATCAAATTTGATGGATGACTGTGATGCCTTAAGTTATTCTGAGCAAGCAAAGAACAAACAAAAGTCGACAGTACTTTGAAGTCAGTATATAGCAATAGAGAGATATGAGAATCTATACCTAAGCAATGTTGATTCAAACATCTCAATGTGGTTTTGAAGATACAAAGTGACAGTCGCTCAGTCATGTCTGACTCTTTACAACCCCATGGACTATACAGTCCATGGAATTCTCTAGGCCAGAATACTGGAGTGGCCGTTCCCTTCTCCAGGGGATCTTCCCAACCCAGGGATCGAATCCAGGTCTCCCGCATGGAAGGTGGATTCTTTACCAGCTGAGCTGGATTCTTTACCAGCTGAGCCACCACGGAAGCCCAAGAATACTGGAGTGGGTACCCTATCCCTTTTTCAGTGGATCTTTCTGACTCAGAAAAAACTGGGGTCTCCTGCATTGCAGGTGGATTCTTAACCAGCTGAGCTACCAGCGAAGAGATAAAATGCCAAGTCAAAATGCTCTGACTACAAAAAATTTCATTATTACAAGCTGATAAAATCCTCTTGACTAAGTGTTACCTAATCTGAGCTCCAAAATCACGAATGAGGCTGCTAAAAGAGCAATTCTTTGACTTATAAATTTTTAGCGGTGAAATCCCATATACAGTAATTTCTACTAGAGCTGATGAAGGACTGCCTTCTCTGCATTTTTATTTTCTATTACAGCTTTCTCAGTGAAAAATCAGCATAGCACCGTCTTCATCATTACGAAACAGAGCAAAGCTACCAAACCATATAATTAAATCTGGATGTTAATGTTTCTGAATTCTAATCTTGCCCCCCATATCTAACTACCTAGATTATATCCAAGTTCTCCAATTATTTTAAGAAGACTTTTCCTACTAAAATGTTAGGAAATTTTTGTTTTTAAAGATGTAAGATAGAAACTTTCATCTTGGAGCTAACTTTAAAACAAAAGTCTGTTATACCTATCATTTATAAATTCGAAACTACAAAGGAATACTCTTTTTTTTTTTTTTTTTTTTGGCTGCATGTGGGATCTAGTTTCCTGACCAGGGATCGAATTCCGGTCTCCTGCATCTGGAGTGTGGAGTCTTAGCCACTGGATCACCAGTGAAGTCCCATAAAGTAGAATGGTCTTAATCTGAGATTAATGGGAGACTACATGAATAAAGATAAAAAGTTATTAACTTGTTTTCCTCTATTTTTTTCTTAAAGAATAATAAATGAGAACTAAGTTCAGAATGTAATCGACACAGATACAAAACTGAAAACTTGGAGAAAACAAACTGACATCATAGGGTGCATGATTATCAGGGCTCCCCTGCACCTTCCTTGCCTCCCTGGAGCCCATTCTTGTCAACACAGCCGGAGTGATCTTGTTAAAATCCAAGTCAGATCATATCATTACATCATACTTTTGCTCAAAACCTTTCAATGGTTCCATCTTACTCAGAATAAGAAATGAAATTCTTAAAATAATCTTTACAGGGTGTTTTTCAGAAGGTCTTTCGTAATAATTTGCCTCCATTTTTACCGCAGATCCAAACATTTTTGATCTCAGCTCCTCCTTTCTCCCCTAGACTCCCCTATCCTACCAGTCATGGTAGTTTCTTGGGCATTTCGTGAACACATCAAGCACCCACTTACCTATGGCCTTCGGTCTGCAGTGTGGAACGCTCTTTGTTCCGACAACCACATGGCCTAGTCCCGTACCGACTACAAATCCAGATTCAGGTCAGTTCTCGGCTCACGTGGCTGTCCCCCGTGCTTCCCAGTCGCTACAGCGCCCGCCCCCGACTCCAGGCACTGGATCCCCTCTTCCCTGGCTCATTTTTCATCACTGCATTTATCACATTCAGAAACACTTTATACTTCACTTGAGTGTTTATTATCCATCACTGCAACTACAATGTTAGCTATACGAGGACAGCTTTTTGTATCTTCTCTGTAATACTGCATCTCCAGTACCTAGCATCTAACCACACATAGCAGGAAATAATTAAACAGCTGATTAATTAGTGAAAAACAATTCAAAGCAGCCATTGTGAGTAAACACTTGTTGGTCCTGAAGTAAAGAGCTAAACTCACTAGTTTTCTGATAATTAGTTTAAGGAGAAAAAACCCAGAAACCTTAAATTTATAGATGGGATTTCTAGCCTAAGATCACTCCTGAATATGCTTTACACAGCAATATTACTTGATTATCTGAATTTTCTTATTTAGTGGGCTCCAAGTATTACTTTACTAATAAATTCAGTTGCCTCAAGGCAGCATTATCACTAAGACCTGAAAAATCTGAAGATATTCTCCTTAGAGAAGGAACGTTTGTGAGGTAACCAAACTAAATGGAAAAAAAAAAGAAAAAGAAACTTAAGACAAAATGCACTTGTGCCAGCAGCCAGTCACAATTTAGACACTGAGTGGATAACTTGTGAGGATAGGTCAGTGCAGAGGAGAGCTAATGGATTTAAACAATAATAAACTGGTGAAAATAGTATAGGAAATTAGTTACATGGTTAACTTCAGAAAACAGAACAACAGTAACAAGTTTTAAATCTAAATTCCTTGGATAAAAAATAATTTTAATGCTAGTTTTTAATTTTATGCTTCCCAAAGACATGATACATTTCACTGATAGATTTTTCAGAACTTCTGTTAGACTTCCCCATGGGATTTATTAGAATAAAGGATAATTTGGACATCTGTTGCTTACCGATTCAACTAATGATCTTGCTTCCTCTTCAGAGCAATGGAAAGGGCTATCACATACCTGCACATTTGTGCTGGAGAGGAAAAGAGAATATAACTGTTAAACAGGATAAAAAAGGAGCAATTACCAAAAATAAAACCAACTCTCAAACACTTTACATTTAAGTGCATGATCCCAGCCAACAGTTACAGAGTCTCCAGATCTCACTTGATAACACACACTCTCCCTTTCTCCCTCCTAATCCCACCTCAGAAGGAGACAAGGGATCTTCTAATGTAGAATGCTACAGCACTGTAGGAATGTGATTAAGATACCCTAAAAAAGAACCTGCATGAATATAAATTAGGAAAATGAGAGTCTTGTACATTCCTTCAGGCAAAGTTAGAGAGTGCTCCACAGCATTGCACTCCAGAACTTAAAAAAAAAAAAAAAAGTCAAATGATAGTATACAATTTTAAATACTCTTCTGGTATATGTAAAAGGCTATTCCACTACCCTTCACCCTTACTGAAGAAAAGAAAAACCAAATTTGACCCCCAGATTGAGGATCATAGGGAAGAATTTTCCTCTAAGTGAGGTGATAAACACTGTAGAGTCTCAGACAGGTATGAAAGACGAAGCTCCGAGCGGTGAGAGGAAACCACATGAACACCAAGACTGAGTTTCTGTGCAAGTATGAAAGTTTAGCAAGGCATAGACAGCAGCTCCTCCCACCATCAGTAAAGGTTCTGTAAGGCCAGAGCCTTCAAACACAATGGGGACCAGCCTACTCTCTCCACAAGTACGCCGCCCACCATGTCTTTCTTACTTCCCAGATGAAAGCATAAGCATTACTCCCCTCAAACTTTTTAAGTCTGACTTTTTAAAAAATTTCGTCAAAGAAATCAGATTAAAGTGGATGCAGAAAAAGGTAGAGAAGGGAGTTAAAACCAAATTAATTTTTTCAACACTGAAGAAATAAATGATTAGCAGATCCCTAAGAGAGATAATTAATAGATGAAACACATGCATACACATACTCACATGCACACGCTCCCCAAGTGGATCTTAGGCATACACATTATCAAATTTATTTAGGCAATGGCTTTGTGAAATATTTTGGGACATGTATGATAAAAAGATCTATCTAGTTATTTATCTTTTAAACTACATCTGTCTATAATCAGATACTGGGTACACAGTGATTATGAAAGTGGTCATTTTGCTTTCTACTCAGACTCAGTGTAGAATTTGTTTTCATGCCTTGCATGAATGTTGATGTTTGATGAAAGCTAGCATTATCATCTTTAAGACTAAACTACTCTCTTCTCCACAGCCCTTGTTTAAGTAAGCTAAAAACTGAAAAAGGTAAGGTCTTATAAATGAGAGGTTTCTCTAAAGAAAATCTAAATTTAAAAGGAACAAGGCAAAAAACCAGACACTGCAAAGTCTTAAGTGCTACTCCTCTGAAGAAAGCATGGTGTATAATAAATATGCTATATATAAGGTCTTACGTATATACACATGGCATCCAGTCCTATGCACTTCATGGCAAACAGATGGGTAAAATGTGGAAATAGTGTCAGATTTCATTTTCTTGGGCTTCAAAATCAATGCAGACAGTGACTGCAGCCACAAAATTAAAAGATGTTTACTCCTTGGAAGAATAGCTATGACAAACCTAGACAGTATATTAAAAAGCAGAGATAATACTTTGTTGACAAAGGTCTGTCTAGTCAAAGCTATGGTTTTTCCAGTAGTCATGTGCAGGTGTGAGAGTTGGACCATCAAGAAGGCCGATCACCAAAGAATTGATGTTTTTGACTGTTGTACTGGGGAAGACTCTTGAGAGTTCCTTAGACAGCAAGGAGATCAAATCAGTCAATTGTAAAGGAAATCAATAATGAATATTCATTGGAAAAACTGATGCTGAAGCTCCAATACTTTGGCCACCTGATGCGAAGAGCTGATTCATTGGAAAAGACCCTGATGCTGGGAAAGACTGAGGGAAAGAGAAGGAGGTGACAAAGGATGAAATGGTTGGATGGCATCACTGACTCAATGGACATGAGTCTGAGCAAATTCAGGGAGATAGTGAAGGACAGAGAAGCCTGGCGTGCTGCAGTTCATGGGGTCACAAAGAGTCGGGCACGACTTAGCAACTGAACAACAACAACACAAGGTTTTTAACACTATACCTACACCAAAGGGAAACATTCAGTGGGGATTCTGGGAAAATGATGACGAGAGAAAAGGGAGTCTTCTGTAAATATGGTTGTCAGATAAAATACAGAAAATCCAGTTAAGTCTGAAATTCAGATAAATAGCAACTTATTTTTTTGTATAAATATGTCCCAAGTATTGCATGAGACATTTAGATTAAAGTCTGAAATTTAGATTTGAGTGGGTCTCCTATATTTTTATCTGTTAAATCTGATAACCTATTTCTAAAGTAAACTTCTACTCCCACAACAAAGCAAAGCCATCAGCAGAAATGTTAGGCAAGAAAAAACACTCAAGCCAGTACCGTAAATTTTAAAAACTGAGTAAAGTTAAAAAATATCCCCAATAAAACATCTCGACAAGTAACCAGCAAAACCTAGGAAAGTCAATAGGCTTTACCATTTTTTCACCCTGGACAAGTTATTAGCATGGCTGTCTTAGGAATGAAATGCAAGGTATATTCAAATGAACTTAGGAGATTCTTGCATGATATATAACATACAAAAGAGGAGAGATAAGAAGTAACAAAGCCCCTTGTTACTACTGCTGCAATAGTAAACAACAACAATAACAGCACTTTATTGCTACAAATGGTGCCACCTTCCTCACTAACATCCTTTTAGTTAATGAAGAATATAACCTGGGTTGCAATATGCTTTCTTCAGGATTTACTCTGGATGTTTGAAGGTATGATAAAAGGCAAGTTATCAAGAAATATTTTTATTTCTTCTGAACTGGCCCTTATATAAAAATTTATACTGATTCATATTTATTGATTGATTCAAAAAAGTATCCTTATACCAACATATTTAGGACATTTTTAAATGCTGGGGACACAATACTGAACCATGGAACCTCCCTGGACATTAAAATGTTCAGGGTTCTTTCTAGCTATGTCTATGCCCTAAAGCAGTATAATCCCTTCAAGGAAAGATGACTAAACTGATGGTGCTTACTATAAATGAGATTAAAAATAAAGACTCAGGGGAACTTCCTTGGCAGGCCAGTGGTTAAGACGACACGCTTCTTATGCAAGGGCCACAGGTTTGATAGCTGGCTGAGAAACTAAGATCCCACATGCTATGCAGTGCAGCCAAAAATCGTCATCATCACAAGGAAGAGTGCGCTGCTTCCCTTTTAATAGCAAGACATTCAATATTTTGCTCTAAATTTATAATCATCGCATAGCCTTTGCTGACTACATCATTTGCTGACCAAAACAAGCAGACATACTAGCGCAAAAGATCAACAACCTCAAAATTTCTGTGCCCAACAAACCAAATTTCACTTACAAATAATTTTAAAAATATATTAACAGATATGTAATAAGGAAAATTAGTGATTAAATATAAAGAAACAGAAAGAGAAAGTTACCTGCAAATAATAAAAAAAAAATCTAAAAGATGAAATTTACAGGACCAGCAATATGAAATTTTAGTAAAGAGAAAATTATTTTCTTCAAGACAATCAAATCAGACAAAGGCCCACACTCATGCGAATCCCCAAGGACAGGGTCCAAGATTCAGATTGGTCAAGGTTTTTCTTTCTAAAGCAAAACAGTCAAGGACAAAGGAGAAAGAAAATTTAAAGAGATACGAATGACGATGATTTGGGACCATAACCTCCAGAGTTCATTGAAGAAAACTAGCATTTGATGTAAATCTACATAAAGCTTAAAGAACTGGAGTTATATACGGACTAAATGTATCTTTCTCTGGAAAGGTAGAAACAGCTTCAAGACATAAATAATTTGGAACAATATACATATATATGAAAAAACATATACATATGTTGAAGACGTCATATAAATATTTATATAATTTTTTTCATTCAGTAAGCATGTTCAAACTACCTACTGTGTGCCAAGTCCTATCACTAGGGCTAAAATACAAACTCAATTTAGATCATAAAAAAACTAATAAAACACTCCAAGTTCTTCCTAGAGGTGTGGAAAGCAGTGATATGAGAACACAAGTGAGGTTACAGTTAATTATGCACATAACAAATGAAATGAAGAGTACAGTCCTGATTTCTTAAGAATAAGGTAGATATATAAATCGTGATTAAAGAGAATCTGAGAAGAGTTGAAGAATAATAAAACCAAATGACAAAAAAACTGTATTTTTCCTCCAGAGAATTTCAAGTTGCTTTCAGTAAAAACAGAAATAACTTAATTATCCCTGCTAAAATAAATATGCAGCTTCTAGAGTAAACAGTAAGCAGCGGGGAAAAAGAATAAAAATAACAACAATAAAACTTATTGGGAAAAACAGAATTAAGTAATTTAGTAAATGCAGGGCTCCTAAAAGAGAAGAGTTACTACTGGACTTAAAACCTAACATATATTTTTTTACTTTAAAATATTATCCAACAATCACTCCAACATGTATTTACTAAGTGGCTATTACATGTCAGGCATGTAGAATATAAATATGAACATTTATGAAGAATATAAAGATGAATCTTTAGACATCCATCTACGTTTGAAGAAATACTCTGGAGGAGACAAATTCATAAAATAAGCAGTTAATGAATAAATGCAGTGATAAGACTACACAGAGGACAAGGAATAGCACTTTTAGCTAGGTATAATGGCACCTTAGAGAGCACAAGGCTAGGATGAGGGAAAGTTTCCTAGAGAGAGCGAAGTCAAAACAAAGTTTTAACAGATGAGTAAGCCAGCCAGTGAGAAGTGAGAAGAAAATCATGGCAAAGGAGACAAATGAGAAATGCCTCAGAGATCAATAAAAGCATGGTGTTTGTGAGGAGTGACATGTGGTTCTAAGTTACTGGAACATGAAATAAAAGGCAAGAAGTGATGGGAAATGAGGCTGTGTGGCAAGAGGGGCCAATTGTTTTTTCTTCGAAAAATTTAGATTTTATAGTTGTTAAGCAAAACAGCTCACCAGAAGCCAGGGAGCTTCTAAAACATACTGATACTTAGATCCTTCTCCTCAAAGATCCTAATTCATCAGATTTAAAGAAGAGGACAACAAATGAGCTTTCTAATGCTTTCCCTAGGTAACTGTGCTGTACGATACACACTGTTCGAGAGAACTACTGTGATAAACATGGCCTTCAGTTCAGACTTAAACCTATTTACATGGAGAGAACAGGTGAAAAAGGAAGGCGGGAAGGTTTGGTAATCAATAACACAGTACACTGAAGGAACTGAGTTCACTTCAGTTCAGTCGCTCAGTCGTGTCTGACTCTCTGCGACCCCATGAACCGCAGCAGGCCAAGCCTCCCTGTCCATCACCAACTCCCGGAGTCCACCCAAATCCATGTCCATCGAGTTGATGATGCCATCCAGCCATCTCATCCTCTGTCATCCCCTTCTCCTCCTGCCCCGAATTCCTCCCAGCATCAGGGTCTTTTCCAATGAGTCAGCTGTTTGCATCAGGTGGCCAAAGTATTGGAGTTTCAGTTTCAACATCAGTCCTTCCAGTGAACACCCAGGACTGGTCTCCTTTAGGATGGATTGGATCTCCTTGCAGCCCAAGGGTCTCTCAAGAGTCTTCTCCGACACCACAATTCAAAAGCATCAATTCTTCAGCGCTCAGCTTTCTTCACAGTCCAACTCTCATATCCATACATGACCACTGGAAAAACCACAGCATTGACTAGACGAACCTTTATTGGCAACGTAAGGTCTCTGCTTTTTAATATGCTGTCTAGGTTGGTCATAACTTTCCTTCCAAGGAGTAAGCATTTTTAATTTCATGGCTGCAATCACCATCTGCAGTGATTTTGGAGCCCAGAAAAATAAAGTCAGCCACTGTTTCCTCATCTATTTCCCATGAAGTGATGGGACCAGATGCCATGATCTTCGTTTTCTGAATGTTGAGCTTTAAGCCAACTTTTTCACTCTCCTCTTTCACTTTCATCAACAGGCTTTTTAGTTCCTCTTCACTTTCTGCCGTGAGGGTGCTGTCATCTGCATATCTGACATTATTGATATTTCTCCTGGGAATCTTGATTCCAGCTTGTGCTTCTTCCAGCCCAGCGTTTCTCATGATGTACTCTGCATAGAAGTTAAATAAGCAGGGTGACAATATACAGCCTTGACGTACTCCTTTTCCTGTTTGGAACCAGTCTGTTGTTCCATGTCTAGTTCTAACTGTTGCTTCCTGACCTGCATATAGGTTTCTCAAGAGGCAGGTCAGGTGGTCTAGTATTCCCCTCTCTTTCAGAATTTTCCACAGTTTATTGTGATCCACACAATCAAAGGCTTTGGCATAGTCAATAAAGCAGAAATAGATGTTTTTCTGGAACTCTCTTGCTTTTTTGATGATCCAGCAGATGTTGGCAATTTGATCTCTGGTTCCTCTGCCTTTTCTAAAACCAGCTTGAACATCAGGAAGTTTACGGTTCACATATTGCTGAAGCCTGACTTGGAGAATTTTGAGCATCACTTTACTAGCATGTGAGATGAGTGCAATTGTGCGGTAGTTTGAACATGCTTTGGCATTGCCTTTCTTTGGGACTGGAATGAAAACTGACCTTTTCCAGTCCTGTGGCTACTGCTGAGTTTTCCAAATTTGCTGGCATATTGAGTGCAGCACTTTCACAGCATCATCTTTCAGGATTTGAAATAGCTCAACTGGAATTCCATCACCTCCACTAGCTTTGTTCATAATGATGCTTTCTAAGGCCCACTTGACTTCACATTCCAGGATGTCTGGCTCTAGGTGTCTGTGTATTCTTGCCACCTCTTCTTAATATCTTCTGCTTCTGTCAGATCCATGCCATTTCTGTCCTTTATCAAGCCCATCTTTGCATGAAATGTTCCCTTGGTATCTCTAATCTTCTTGAAGAGATCTCTAGTCTTTCCCATTCTATTATTTTCCTCTATTTCTTTGCATTGATTGCTGAGGAAGGCTTTCTTATTTCTCCTTGCTATTGTTTAGAACTCTGCATTCAAATGGATATATCTTTCCTTTTCTCCTTTGCTTTTCACTTCCTTTCTAGAGAGAAGCAATTCATAGGTAAAGATAAATTAAAGAAAAACTTAACTATAAATATATTTTACAAATCAGGTAGTGACAAAAAATAAAAAAAATGTGGACAAAAATGAGTTAAAATTCTGAAGATTTTGACTTTAAATTATCTAGATGCATAAAATTTACATCCAGGACTTATACCATTTTTTAGCTAAAAAAATTAATTTTGCTGTATTCTTTGAAAACAGAAAGAATATAACTATTAAGAGAATATGTTTAAAGTCTGGATTAAATCCAACACTTAGACACTATCAATAGATCATAATCTCTGCTTGACCTCAATTTCCTCATATGTAAAATGGGTAGAAAAATTATGTGTGTCTTACAGTGTTCTGGTGAATATTAATTAGATGATACATATAGAGCTCACATAACCTAAAAAATAGCATACGGTTCAATAAATGTCAATTCTTAATGTAATCTATATCATTCCTAGGAGGCTACAGTAAAATGACTTCAGAGCATATAAATAAATTTACTCTCAGAGTAAAGACAATTAGAATCAGCATAGAAGGAACGATATCAAACTATAGAAAAACTAATCAGAGATGCTCTCTAAATGTGCAGCTCAAAAATCCTGGAACCATATAAGCCCCATCAAAGACTGCAAAAGGTTTTCAGAAAGTACCATTAGGAAGGAAATGAAAGCAAACAGCAAGCAAATACCTCTTTGAACAATCAGAAACCCATCTTTTTAGAGGGGGGTGTGTGTGTGTCTGTGTGTGTGTCTGTGTGTGAGTGTCTGTGTGTGCTTAGTCGTATTCAACTCTTTGCAAACCCACAGACTGTAGGCCACCAGGCTCCTCTGTCCATGGGATTCTCCAGACAAGAATACTGGAGTGGATTGCCATTTCCTCCCTCAGGGGATCTTCCCAACCCAGGGATTAAACTCATGTCTCTTGTGTCCCCAACACTGGCAGGCAGATTCTTTACCGCAAGGGCCACCTGGGAGCCATCAGATTAATAAATCACTTAGGATATCTGGCCAGAAAGAAGAATTCAGCCTACTAGTTACTAGGATGGCAACGGCTAGATGACATTTAATTTATACCCAGTTTTCTTGTTAATAAACTGCAATATTTATGTTAGAAATAATTAACTTTTAAAACGATGCTGAAAAAAGAGTGTTCTACAAAAGAAAAATGGAAGAAGATGAAGTCCACAGAGTCATAGCCTGCAAGAGAAACTGAATCTGATGACACAGAAGCAGCCTAAATACCCATTGCCAGAGGAATGGGTAAAGATATGGTATATATATACAATGGAATATTGCTCAGCCACAGAAAAAATGAAATAATGCCATGTGTCATATTATGAATGGACAAGTAGAGACTGTCATACTGAGTGGAGTGTCAGATAAGAAAAAACATCATATGACATTCCTTAAATATGGAATTTTTAAAATGACAGAATTAAACTTATTTACAAAACAGAAACAGTCACAGATGTAGAAAACAAACTTCTGGTTACCACCAGGGAAAGCAGGAGTTGAGGGGAGGGAGGGATAAAGTGGGGGACTGGTATTGACCTAGACACAGTACTATATATAAAACAGACAACGAATTAAGGACCTACTGTAAAACACACGGAACTCTTCTCAATACTCTGTAATGACCTATAAGGGAAAAGAATCTAAAAAAGGAAGGATACATACATCAACTGATATATTCTGATGTACAGCAGAAACTAATGTAATATTGTAAATTATCTATAACTAAAATTTTTTAAAAAGAGAGCAACAGAATCTGAAGCTATAATGCCCAGGCATTTACAAGGTAAGCCTCTGAACTTGGATAAAACATTCCCTGAGACTAATTCTTTATCCCCTATTACTTTGGTCTAATGATTTCTTTTCTTTTCTTTTTTTTTTTTTTAATGATTTCCCTCTTGATTCCCAGACCTTGGGCTCGAAGAGCACAAGGACTATGTTCACTGTACCTGGCAGGAGACTCTCAATCAGTACTTACTGAAAGAATAAACGGCTTCCCATTTTCTGATTCAAAGAGGACAATGAACTTGGGTAGGATTCTGCTTGCCAGAAAGACTGTATTTTTGCTTGTTAGTTAGGCTTACCAAGAGTCAGTTGTTTTCACGTTCAAATCTTTTATGTCAGTTGCCTCTGTTATTATAACTTCATAATTTAAGCTATATGTATACTCACTGATGAAGGGAATGTGGAAACAGAATTACTTCTATGGACATCAAGTGGCTCTAAAACTACCGAGGCTGTAAACACTGTCGAGGCTCTGCTGTTGGTGTTTAGTCACTAAGTCATGCCCAACTCTTTATGACCCCGTGGACTGTAGCCCACCAGGCTCCTCCGTCCATGGGATTTTTCCGGGCGAGAATACTGGAGTGGGGTGCCATTTCCTTCTCCAGGAGATCTTCCTGACACAGAGACTGAACTTGCATCTTGTGCATTGCCAGGCGGTTCTTTACCACTGAGCCACTATAAAAACTTGGGTGTTAAATTAGGTGTGGGTAAGACAACCCGGTTATAAGGGCTTCCCTCATAGCTCAGTCAGTAAAGAATCTGCATGAAATGTAGGAGACCTGGATTCGATTCCTGGGTTGGGAAGATCCCCTGGAGGAGGAAATGGCAATCCACTCCAGTATTCTTGTCTGGAAAATCCCATGGATAGAGGAGCCTGGTGGGCTACAGTCCATGGGGTCACAAGAGTCGGACACAACTTAGCAACTAAACCATCACCAAGACAAGTGTAAAAGGTTAGACAAAAAGAATCCTAAAAACTAACAAAGGTTTTTAAGTATATGGAGTATAAAGATTGCAGGATTTGATCTTTAATCTCCATTATATAGTCTATTATATTATTCTGTTATACAGTCTACATGGAATCTCTACAGAAAAAGTCTTAGCCTTATATCCACAGATTGATGAATAAACATACATTTAAATGTTTTAAAGTAAAATAAAATGTTTGTTATACATCTTACATTTGTTTGATTCCCCTTAATTAATTAGCTGGTGACCCAGATCATGCTGGATAAGTGGGCCTCTTTTTACTCTTACCAAGAAATGACGTAGTACATACAAATAAATTAAATAATCATATGTCTGCATGTTGAAAAATCACTGTCTTTTGCTCCACCTTTGCATATATCACAATTCATTGTGAGTAAATGCTTGTTTACTTGACAATATTTCCTACTAAACTATAAATCCCTTGAGAAAAGTGATCACGTCAATTTCTAATTTCACAGTGCCCAGTATTTGGCAATGCTTTCCAAATAAGTGTTCTTTAAACACTTTTTAAATGAGAAAAAAAAAAATGCAATTCTGTTTAAAAGAAACAAACAAAAGATCTGAGTAGTATCATATGGCTCTTTAGTACCAATTAATAATAAAAATTAACACTACATAGAAAAGACAAATTCTTACCAATTTATAGCCCCACCATCACACTTGTCCATAAGCAAGGCTTTCCAACATTCGTGAGTAGATTTAATGACTTCAAGAGCAAAAGCCTGGTTAAAAACCAAAAACAGACATAGCAATCACATCATTATACTATTAATAATAACTTGGAACTAGTCATAGAATGACAGTTAATTATTAAGAACATGAGCTCTGAAGTCAGGCAAACCTAAGTATAAGTTCTCACATCCTTATTTACCAGCTGTGTGACTTTGCGCAGATTATTCAATCTCATTGTTTTAATTTCTTCTTCTTTAAGATGGAATGTAATGAAAATCAACTAAATCAGGCGCTGGCACACTTGGGCCTTTGGGTCAAATCCGCCTGCCACATGATTTTGTAAATAAAGTTTTACTGAGCACAGCCATGTCCATCCATGCATTTATGCATGGCCCCTGACTGCATTAATGCTACAAAGGAAGAGCTGAGTAGCTGTAACAGAGAACACACGGCCTGCAGGTCGAAAATATTTCCTATCTGCTCTTACAGAAAAAGAAAAAGTTGCCAACCCCTGATTTAAATCATAGCGTTGCTGAAAGAACAAATATGATTGTTTCATGTAAACCAATTAGCTTACTATCTAGATTGTACATAAGCACAAACTTAATAATTTCATCATCAACAATGCTGCAAGTAGTTTAACTGAATAATCATTTTAGGCTACCCACTGTCTGAAGGTAATAAACCTCAACATTTTAAAAATCTTTTTCTTAGCGTGAATTCATATAGTGTCTAAAAATGAAAACTCACCAATAGACACATATCTAGTAAGACCACTTAAGGAAAACTTGCTCTGTTTTTTCCAAGAAGAACATTTTTATTTTTTCCCCCAAAATGTTGCTAAATTTCTTTAAGCAGAGTCCATATGTATTAACTAAGTCATACTAGCTCCTCTCTTTTTCAGTGACAACTAAACACATTATGATGTGAAGAAAATGATGGCAAATGTACTTCTGAGAAGAAAACTTTCCCTCAGGTCTGCTGTTGCCCGAGATGAAGGAGACGGCTTAATGCTTGGTGAGGTGGTGTAGGGGAGAATCCTAAAGTATGTGACAAAAAGTCAATTTATTATTTGGAAAATACATGGAAAGATTTTTAACTATATTATTCAGATAATTTTGATTATTAAAACAGATTCCAGTACCTGTTTTAAGCAGTCAGCATGAAAAAAAAAAAAAAATCCAGATTACAGCCTAGAGCCATCTTTTCAACCATGTTGAAGATATATAATTCAATTTTCCTGCATTAGGCTCAATATATTAAACAGCAGTGATAAAAAGCAATGCATATAGTGATTATTTTCTAAAGGGATGCATAAATGACCCAGTCTTCATTCAGAAAAAAATTAATGTTGGTTGAAATTAAACCCCCAAAATTCTCAAACTACCTCATTCTTTTATAAATTCATGGAATGACTTGGCAGTCCAACCCCAAGGCAATAAGGGGCCACAAAGGTACACATAGGTTTGAAATGTGTATTGTTTCAAACATAAAATACAACACATATATTAGAGGAAAAAGAAAAAAATAATTTATTTTAGAAATTTTTAGTATTTTATTTTTATGTGAGAGATCACAGCCTAGTAGTTTTATATCCATATTTAATAAATCCTAGACAAAGCCCTCAAGATCTTAAGGGTTAATAAACCTTTTTAAAAATACTGGGTTCAGCAATAAGCTCTTATATAACAAAATACTTACTGTAATTTTGAAGTTTTGATGACCATGGCTTACTTTACTTACAAAACACACTGTATTTATTAGTACCCACTTAAAGGCTGGTTTATAATGTGAAACTTGCATAGTGGCAATACGTTTAAAAGTAGTAAAAATAAATAAAGAAGTAGTCTAATAGTTTTAGACTTTAATTCTGGTCCATTTTCTCCATTTGTGTCGTATTGGAGCCGCTTATTGGTAACTTTGTGGTTTTCTAATATAAAAACCCTCTGACAGTAAGACAATTCAAATACTTTGTTAACTGTTAAGTAGTTGAATTCAGTCATGATAGAATGAACACTTAGGAGGGAAGACCCTTTGGATTTGCATTAATGGTAAGTAACTCCCTCCTCTCCAGAAGAGTAAAATGAAAGATTTTTCTTCATTTACAATTTACAGAGTTAGACTGATCATGATCATAGAAATCTTTTATTTCCTCAGATGAAGGAGATATTGATAGATAAATGGATGGATACAGGTATTTATCAGTCTTACTGATTTACTTAGAGCTCCTAAAACTTTTTTAAAAATAAAAATTATGTCCTTAAACATGAAAGTCAGTAAACAGTACTTTTATTATCATACTATCCACAAATATTCACATAAGAAATCCCCCAAAGTGAAAGAAATGTGGTACAAATATCACAGGTACATTTTAAAATAAAGATTATCAACTTCACCTTGTTCTTGAATTCTCCATTAAAAGCAAACTGGTTTTCCGGTTTTCCCTCTGGTATCTTATAAAATCTAAACCAATTAAGCGTAGCTTCTAAGTAGCCAGGTTTGTATTTCTTAACATCCTCAATATCTGCAAGTGAAGAAACAAAAATACTTTTCATTGAAAATAGAAACCCACTCCTTTAAGTGGTAGAGCATTCGATTGAGGGAGTTAGTCCCATTCTGCTGCTCACCAGCAGCATAATCACCAACATGTATCATATCACCTCTGAACTTCCATTTTTTTCATATGTAAACTACTATACCTTTATTGTACAAACATTTATTGAACACCTTCAGATACCATGTTAGGTATAGGGGATAAGTTGGTGAAGGCAACAAAGATCTTTTCCTCAAGGAGATCAAAGTTTTAATTAAAAACAAAAATGAACAGGCAGATAAACAGCAAATTGCGTTAAAGTGAGATATACTTAGGACAGCTGTCATTCTGAGGACAACGCAGGGTTTAGAGTAGGAAGAGTTACATCAGGATCTGTATTCCAAACGTACTAAGCTAGAGGACACTGAAGGTAGGCCTGGGAGGGCATACCCATAATAGAAGACACGGCAGCTGCATCAGAGGGCTGCGTGGACCCCTGCACCCAGTATTTAGTAAGTTTCTCATTATATATCAGACACTGTTGTAAACCACAAAACAGAACAGTAATCAGAAACAAGTCCCTGCCCACAAGATTACACAGATATAAGAGGCAGACAACAAATAAAGAAACAAATACAAAATTTAAGGGGTGAAAAGTCTGATGAAGAAAAATAAATCAGAGTAAGAATGTGGTCAGGGCAATTTTAAACAGAATGATACACAAATGGTGCAGAATTTTTCATTTCAAATTAATAATGGTTTATAGGGTTTATCTTCAAGTGCTATTACCAGGTAAACACCTTAACCATTCCATTTTGAGGACATTCATTAAACTATTAATATAATTGGAAACATTACTGCATTAGTAATAGACCCTCCTCCAGCAAAAGAGGCCCCCAAGAAATGTATCATTTCCAAAGGTATCAGTTCAAAAAGCCTGAGAGGCACAAGCCCTCTCCCTCCTCCAGCGCTGCCGCCTCCTTCTGCAGTTCCTCGTGCTGCCTGTGTGCTTGTTCTGTGCGGACCTGGTACCTCTCTTGTGAGGCGGGGCTGAGGATGCTCCCGGTGCTTGCCATCGCGGACGAAAAACCCCAAGCATGAGTCAAGACTGAGAACAACGATCATATTAATTTGAAATTGGTGGGGCAGGTTGGTTCTGTGGTGCAGTTTAAAATTAAGAGGCATACACCACTTAGTAAACTAATGAAAGCCTATTGTGAACAGGGTTTGTCAAGGAGACAGATCAGATCCCAGTTTGATGGGCATCCAATCAAGGAGACAGACATGCCTGCACAGTTGGAAGATGCAGATACCATTAATGTATTTCAGCAGCAGACAGGAGGTGTCAGCTAAAAAGGGAACTTTATACTTTACTCCTGGTAGCGGGGCACCCCACTCCAGTACTCTTGCCTGGAAAATCCCATGGACAGAGGAGCCTGGTGGGCTGCAGTCCATGGGGTCGCTACGAGTCGGACACAACTGAGCGACTTCCCTTTCACTTTTCACTTTCATGCATTGGAGAAGGAAATGGCAACCCACTCCAGTGCTTTTGCTTGGAGAATCCCAGGGACGGGGGAGCCTGGTGGGCTGCCGTCTATGGGGTCGCACAGAGTCGGACACAACTGAAGCGACAGCAGCAGCAGCTCAGCTGGTAAAGAATCTGCCTGCAATGCAGGAGACCTGGGTTCGATCCCTGGGTTGGGAATATCTCCTGGAGAAGGGAAAGGCTACCCACTCCAGTATTCTGGCCTGGAGAATTCCATGGACTGTATAGTCCATCGGTTCACAGAGTCAGACAGGACTGAGCAAGTGACTTTCACTTTCACACTTTACTTCAGAATTCTGTTCCCCCAGATCAAGAAGACATTTTCAACTAGAAAACTATAATTTGGTTCCAACACATTCTGACTACTATAATATAGTTTCTCTATTCTTTCATTTCCCCCTTCCCCATTCCTTTATTGTACATGAAGCAACTGGTGTATGTAGGTGATGTGCACAAGCATACTGCATTTTTTAAAAAACTGAATGGCCAATGGTATGTTTTGATTGACATCCAATGTAGATGGGATGGGGGGAAAAAAACCAACTCTGTGAAAAGACCCCCTTTTCTCCATTAGTGGCATGCTCATCAGCTCTTATCTTTATATTCCACTAACTTATTTTGCTTTGTTCAACAAAAAAAGAACAGCATAAAAATTCTTGCATGCCTTGGGAAAAAAGTATGAGAAATATCTAGATAAAACGGGAAGCCTTTACCTCCATTAGACTGTGGCTCAACAGAAATTCAGCATAGTGCTTTATTCACAATATGTTATGGCAAATGACACACTAATAGCACTTGAAAAATTAGAAAGCTATAACTAAAACTAGGAGATGACACCATGCATAGGGATAATTTAACAATCACTCAGTTTCAGATCTGCTCATCCAAGCCTTGTGGGAATCCCCACTCACCAGGCATGATGGGAAAAGGTATGGGTTGAACAGACAGAAATTATCCTTTTCCTTTTTATGCTTGCCTTGTGCCTTTATGTAAAAATTGAGCAAGAGTGACATGTCTCTAAAGGTAAGATGTTTCACATAAGTGAAATAAGTGTAGTAAGGCAGAAACCATAGGAATGGCAGAGACTATGGCGAATGACTGAATATTGTGCCTAAAGGCACTCAAATTTAAAATTTTAAAATATGTCAATGGGCCACATTATCAAAAATAATTCTGAAGCAAACTGCAGAAATGATACAACTAACTAAGAGGAAAAAGAATTCCTTGAAACTGAACACAGACTACACCAGCTCTATTAATCAGAATGAGTACCTATTAATCGACAGAAGATGTTTAAAACAGTGAATTCCAAAGATTAAGACCACATTGTTTAGCACTGTACACTGTATACTAGGCCACAGAGTTCTTTGTTGTGCCCCCACTAGAGCATTCAATAGGCTTCACCTAATTAAATTCTGATGTTTTTCCCTTTTTCTTACAAAAAAGTTCCTGCCAAAGCGAGTTTGTATTGACCATTTTCCTACATTCTATCTCTATTTTTGCAAAAAAACAGAAAAATCTCTGTAAATTAACTGAGCTCCTCCAAATCACTGTTTTCTTACTAACAGGAAAAAAATATCTTTTAGTCTATGGAAGGTGAGCAACCAGAAATGCACTTTAATCAATGTCCAAAATGAATAATTTTCCATTACTTATTCTTGCCTGGAGAATCCCATGGACAAAGGAGCCTGGTGGGCTACAGTCCATGGGGTCGCAAAGAGTCGGACGTGACTGAGCGACTAACACACAAATCTGACTCACGGTATCATTATGCCTCGCCCAATCTGCCATTTTTTGTCCCACTGCATAAACCTTTTTTTTTTTAATAAATGCTTTTTAACACATTGACTTCAAATAAGAAAGGAAAAGCTAAGCTGTTCAGTATCTACCTCAGTTTGCAAGGCTTTCCCTTCAGAAGTTATAAAGGGGATCTGTTAAGAAATGACATCAATAACAAAAAACCTGAACATTTAATAATGCCAATAAGAAGTATAACTCCCCAAATATAAGTCAAACTTTTCCATCAATTAATTATACCCCGGAGCAAAAACAGCTGCATTTTCAAAAAAAACCAAAACATTTAAAATAAGTAATTTAAACATTTTAAAACCTCAATAGCAAATGCCTCCAGCCAAGACTTTACATACAATACTAAGTCAGTTCAATGAATTACTCTTTCAAAAATATGAAAAATTCCACCTAAGTCTATAAACTGATTTACAGTTCCTTAAAGATTTTTATATAAATAACCTCATTTATTCCTCATAAAACTCCTGAGAGCTGTGAAGAGTAAGTAAATTTGCATTAAATGTAAGAAAACTATAGCTAAGAAAATGTAAAATCTGGGTAAAATGCTTTCAACTCATTCATGGTGCTAGTATTATACAAATACAAGTCTTCTAATTCCATGAATCCTAGCTTTTCTTCTATATTGCACATTAATAATATGTCACAGGTTTATTTATTATCTTTAAGTATAGATGTATTTTTATTTTGGTTTCATTATGGTAAAATATCCATAACATAAAATTTACCATTTTTGAGCGTTTGTTTCAGTGGCATTAAGTACATCCACGGTGTTGCACAACCATCACTATTCGCCATCTTCAGAGATTTTAAAAATATATGTGCATGGTAAGAAAAGCAGCAATTCTCTAATGGTCATCTACCTCCACTCTTGGAATTACTTTTATATGAAAGTTTCTAGTATAAATAATTATATAATTTATTTTCAAGATGAACTAATCCAAAAATAAAAGAATACTCTAGAAGCGCTCCTTTATATAATCAAGCTAAGGTTATCTCAGTTCTCTTTTTAACTACAAATAAACCTCTTTCAGTTGAGATCTACTCAATCATTTCAATTCCCTGGACGATTAACAAAGACTCTCTACTTCCGCAGCACATTCTGCCTGATGTTGACAGTAGTCTGTCTGCTGAGTCTAGCAGACAGCCCTAGAATGAAGCCTGCACTTTGCTCCCACGAGTTAAAGCTTAGCTTTGCCAAGCCATCAGGTGTATTCATTTCCAAATATTTATGCCAATGATGTCTAGTGTTACAATTATGAAATTTAATAAAATGTTATATAAGGCAGTGACTTTATCAGTACAAAAATGAGATTTTGTTTCTATAAAACTACTGTGAATATTTTTGAAGGAAATCAATAAAAGAGACTGTTAAAAACATCTGCTGTCAAAGTAGGCCTGGGTAAGTTAAAGATGAGACAAAGATGTAAAAATCTACAATTATGTATGTCAGTCACTCTACAAATGAGGTGGGGAGAGGATTCTAGATATGAGAGGTCAAGGACAGCTTCTAACAAAAAGTATTTTAGTACATTCTTAGATGAAGTGTGGGAGTAACTCACTCAAACATCCAGAAAAGCAGTCCTGGGAGGAAGACTAGGTACCGGTATTCTGAGGTACGAGTGCACTGAATGCCTAAGACAGTGAGAAAGCCCTGTATTGGGGGCAGAGCTTAGAGTGCTAGCAGGTGAGATGAGAGAAGCAGCAGCGCAGGACTCCAGGGGTCACGCTGCAGGTCACGCTGCAGGCCTGACTTTGGGATGAGACACCATACAGGATTCTGGGCAGAGGAGTGTGTGTTTTCAGGAAGAATTCTAATTGTCTTTTAGGGAGAAGATTGTGGAGAGGAAGAAGGGGAAGCAGGAGACCCAACAGGAGGCTACTGAGTGTGCATCCAGGTGAAATATGATGAGGGAGGGCTTTGATAATTGTAACTGTAGGAAGGCGGTGACAGATCATCAGTTTTGGATTAATTTTAGAAAGCAGAACTAAGAAAAAACAAAAAATGACAAAACCCAGTAAAAATCAGACTTACATAATATTTAAAGAATCAAAGAGCTAAAATGGACTAGTCTGTAACACTGAATAGCAATTCAAATTATAATACAGCTAAAAGCAGTCACCTAAATAGGTACCACCCTGTTTTTAAAAATTTTCATAATAGGTGTCTTAAGTTCTGACTAATAGTGTATAGCCATGATTTACACTATAAACGAGCTGTTTCCAAATTTGAAAGTTTAATTAACAAAGATTATATGGAATCTCCCTAATGGAATTTTTATATTAAAACTAAAAATATATGATTACACCACCCTTACGGCAGAAAGTGAAGAAGAACTAAAGAGCCTCTTGATGAAAGTGAAAGAGGAGAGTGAAAAAGTTGGCTTAAAACTCAACATTCAGAAAACTAAGATCACAGCATCCAGTCCAATCACTTCATGGCAAATAGATGGGCAAACAATGGAAACGGTGAGAGACTTTATTTTGGGGGGCTCCAAAATCACTGCAGATGGTGACTTCAGCCATGAAATTAAAAGACACTTGCTCCTTGAAAGAAAAGCTATGACCAACCTAGACAGCATAAGCAATTTACAAATTCAATGCAATCCCTATCAAGCTACCAGCCATATTTTTCACAGAACTAGAACAAATAATTTCAAGATTTGTATGGAAATGCAAAAAACCTCGAATTGCCATAGCAATCTTGAGAAATAAGAATGGAACTGGAGGAATCAACTTGCCTGACTTCAGGCTCTACTACAAAGCCACAGTCATCAAAACAGTATGGTACTGGCACAAAGACAGACATATAGATCAATGGAACAAAATAGAAAGCCCAGAGATAAATCCACACACATATGGACACCTTAGCTTTGACAAAGGAGGCAAGAATATACAATGGAGTAAAGACAATCTCTTTAACAAGTGGTGCTGGGAAAACTGGTCAACCACTTGTAAAAGAATGAAACTAGATCACTTTCTAACACCACACACAAAAATAAACTCAAAATGGATTAAAGATCTAAATATAAGACCAGAAACTATAAAACTCCTAGAGGAGAACATAGGCAAAACACTCTCCGACATAAATCACAGCAGGATCTTCTATGATCCACCTCCCAGAAGTCTGGAAATAAAAGCTAAAATAAACAAATGGGATCTAATTAAAATTAAAAGCTTCTGCACAACAAAGGAAAATATAAGCAAGGTGAAAAGACAGCCTTCTGAATGGGAGAAAATAATAGCAAATGAAGCAACTGACAAACAACTAATCTCAAAAATATACAAGCAACTTATGCAGCTCAATTCCAGAAAAATAAACGACCCAATCAAAAAACGGGCCAAAGAACTAAATAGACATTTCTCCAAAGAAGACATACGGATGGCTAACAAACACATGAAAAGATGCTCAACATCACTCATTATCAGAGAAATGCAAATCAAAATCACAATGAGGTACCACTTCACACCAGTCAGAATGGCTGCGATCCAAAAATCTGCAAGCAATAAATGCTGGAGAGGGTGTGGAGAAAAGGGAACCCTCCTACACTGTTGGTGGGAATGCAAACTAGTACAGCCACTTTGGAGAACAGTGTGGAGATTCCTTAAAAAATTGCAAATAGGACTACCTTATGACCCAGCAATCCCACTGCTGGGCATACACACTGAGGAAACCAGAATTGAAAGAGACACATGTACCCCAATGTTCATCGCAGCACTGTTTATGATAGGCAGGACATGGAAACAACCTAGGTCCATCAGCAGATGACTGGATAAGAAAGCTGTGGTACATATACACAATGGAGTATTACTCAGCCGTTAAAAAGAATTCATTTGAATCAGTTCTGATGAGATGGATGAAACTGGAGCCGATTTTACAGAGTGAAGTAAGCCAGAAAGAAAAACACCAATACAGTATACTAACACATATATATGGAATTTAGAAAGATGGCAATGACGACCCTGTATGCAAGACAGGAAAAAAGACACAGCTGTGTATAATGGACTTTTGGACTCAGAGGGAGAGGGAGAGGGTGGGATGATTTGGGAGAATGGCATTCTAACATGTATACTATCATGTAAGAATTGAATCGCCAGTCTATGTCTGACGCAGGATACAGCATGCTTGGGGCTGGTGCATGGAGATGACCCATAGAGATGTTATGGGGAGGGAAGTGGGAGGGGGGTTCATGTTTGGGAACACATGTAAGAATTAAAGATTTTAAAATTAAAAAAATAAAAAACTAAAAAAAATAAAAATAAAAAGCAGAGACATTACTTCACCAGCAAAGATCTGTCTAGTCAAAGCTATGGTTTTTCCAGTAGTCTTGTATGGATGTGAAACCTGACTATAAAGAAATCTGAGAGCCAAAGAATTGATGCTTTTGAACTGTGGTGTTGGAGAAGACTCTTAGAGAGCCCCTTGAACTGCAAGGAAAGCGAACCAGTCAATCCTAAAGGAAATCAGTACTAAATATTCATAGGAAGGACTGATGCTGAAGGTGAAACTCCAATACTTTGGCCACCTGATTTGAAGAACCGACTCATTGGAAAAGACCCTGATGGAGGAGAAGGGGACAACAGAGAATGAGATGGTTGGATGGCATCACCGACGGGATGGACATGAGTTTGAGTAGGCTCCAGGAGTTGGTGATGGACAGAGAAGCCTGGCATGCTGCAGTCCATGGGGTCACAAAAAGTTAGACATGACTGAGTGACTGAACTGAACTGAACTGACAGTTCTATATAAATTGATTGGAAATTTTGTAAATTTCTTTATCAAATGCTAGGCAAAGAGATTGCTGGATGGCATCACTGACTTGTTGGACGTGAGTCTGAGTGAACTCCAGGAGTTGGTGATGGACAGGGAGGCCTGGCGTGCTGCGATTCAGGGGGTCGCAAAGAGTCAGACACGACTGAATGACTGAACTGAACTGAAAAAGCAAAACAGAAATAATGATGCAATCTAACAAAACTTTAAGTTAATTTTTTTTTAATCCAGAGTTTTTCAATTTAATTTGGTTTGTCTTAACTAATTTTGAATTAGAAATTTATAAAAGCAAAGAAATTAAGCTAAAATATCTTAGTTAAAACTTACCACTTTATTTCTATAGACATGAGAGGATCATGATACTTCTCACTTTTTAAAAGTAATCTTTATGACTTTATCTTATCCCTTCATTGGGGATATTGTATACCTTTCAATATGTTATCAAGTTTCTTTTCAGTATAAACCAATTGATTTGTTTCTAAAATGTAACTGAATATCACAAACTGTGCTCTCAGGAAAAAAAAAAAAGGCTTGATAATTGACTCTCTTTCTAATCTTTATTATAAAAAAATACCTTCTCTTATAACAGGAGTAGTTTCTAAATACATATGTTTGTCAAGATTTCCATTTTACCCAGATTTCAGACTTAAACATACTTTAATGCTCTATTTTTGCCAAATAAGCAAATAGTGATGATATAAATGAAGTAAAAAATTGTGATAAGGTTCATTTTATACCTACAGCTCATGAACCATAAGAGAGACAGTGTGAGTGGAATATCTAACCTATGAGGACACAATGAACTTTAAAAGTAATTATTTAACAAAAACAAAAAAAAATAAGGAACTTTAATCATGAGAAAACCACAACATATCCATTTATTATTAAACAACATTTTAATTAATTAATATTATGTATTTTAAATTAATTTAAGGAGAAGGGAGCGACAGAGGATGCGATGGTTGGATGGCATTACCAATTCAATGGACATGAGTTTGAGCAAACTCCAGGAGATAGTGAAGGACAGGGAAGCTTGGCATGCTGCAGTCCCTGGGGTTGCAAAGACTGAACATGACTTAGTGACTGAACAACAACTACAATAACAATTTTAAAATAATTTAAATAACTTTCTTGACTACCAAAATAGAGCCACACCAGTCTCCCCAATTTTTAATATAAATAGTGAATATCAGAAACAAACACTTACTTATTAATAAATAACTCTGGTACAAAAGAAAACCAAACTCTCACTTAGAATATTCAGAAAATAATGACAGTAAGAATATTCAAAAAGTTTACAAGAAGAAATAAGGTAAACCAGGAAAAACATTCTGTTTGGAATCAGAGAGTACTAAGTTCAAATTTTAGTTCTAGCACTCATATCTTGTGTTATTTTGGAAAAATACATTACTTCATCTTTTCAAAAACAAAGTGGAGAAAAAGACATAAAGCTTGTGCTGATTTTTAATAAATAATATATTAAAAATATGGAATAATTATTAACAAATATTAATTATTACCCCTGCAATCCCTTAAAACCTTGTCCATGGGATGCAACCAAAGATACTCAGAGGGAAACATAAAACTTCACATGCTTTTATCTCTGAAAAATAAATATGAATTAATGATTTTAAAAGTTACTTACCTTTTTTGCTAATATAGTTATTTTACTTTTAATGTAAGTAAGTTTATTGAAAAAATCAATGTACTTAGACGTTGTTGTTGTTCAGTTGCTCAGTTTTGTTCAACTCTTTGTGACCTCATGGACAGCAGCATGCCATGCTTCCCTGTCCTTCAGTATCTTTCAGAGTTTGTTCAGACTCATGTCCATTGAATCGGTGATGTCATCCAACCATCTCATCCTCTGTAGTCCCCTTCTCATCCTGCCTTCAATCTTTTCCAGCATCAGTGTCTTTTAAAATGAGTCAACTCGTTACATCACATAGTCAAAGTACTGGAGCTTCAGCGTCACCATCAGTCCTTCCAAAGAGTATTCAGGGTTGATTTACTTAAGGATTGAGTGGTCTGATTTCCTTGCAGTCCAAAGGACCCTCAAGAGTCTTCTCCAACACCACAGTTCAAAAGCATCAATTTTTCAGCACTCACACTTCTTTACGGTCCAACTTTCACATTTGTACATGACTACTGGAAAAACTGTGGCTTTGACTATACGGACCTTTGTCAGCAAAGTGATGTCTCTGCTTTTTAACAGGCTGTCTAGACTTGTCATAGCCTTTCTTCCAAGAGCAAGCATCTTTTAATTTCATGGCTACAGTCACCATCCACAGTGATTTTGGAGCCCAAGAAAATAAAGTCTGTCCCTGTTTCCATTTCTTCCCCACCTATACGCCATGAAGTGATGGGACTGGATGCCATGATCTTAGTTTTCTGAATGTTGAGTTTTAAGGCAGCGTTTTCACTCTCCTCTTTCACCTTCATCAAGAGGCTCTTCAGTTCCTCTTTGCTTTCTGCCATAAGGGTGGTGTCATCTGGATATGTGAGGTTATTGATATTTCTCCTGGCTTCCCTGGTGGCTCAGAGGTTAAAGTGTCTGCCTCCAATGCGGGAGACCTGGGTTCGATCCCTAGGTCGGGAAGATCCCCTGGAGAAGGAAATGGCAATCCACTCCAGTATCTTGCCTGGAGAATCCCATGGACAGATTCATGGGATTAGTCTAGTAGGTTACAGTCCACGGGGTTGCAAAGAGTCGGACACGACTGAGTGACTTCACCTTCACCTTAATCTTGATTCCAGCTTGAGCTTCATCCAGCCCTACATTTCACATGATATAGTTTCCATATAAGTTAAATAAGCAGAGTGACAATATACAACTTTGATGTACTCTCAACCAATTTGGAATCAGTCTGTTGTTCCATGTCCAGTTCTAACTGTTGCTTCTTTACCTGCATACAAGTTTCTCAGGAGGCAGGTAAAGTGGCCTGGTATTCCCATCACTTTAAGAATTTTCCAGTTTGTTGTGATCCACACAGCCAAAGGCTTTAGCATAGTCAAGAAAACAGAAGTAGATGTTTTTTTGGAATTCCCTAGGTTTTTCTATAATCCAACAAATATTGGCAATTTGATCTCTCGTTCTTCTGTCTTCTCTAAATCCATCTTGTACATCTGGAAGCCTATTTCATGTACTCTTGAAGCCTATTTGAAAGATTTTCAGTATTACCTTGCTAGCATGTAAAATGAATGCAACTGCGTGGTAGTTTGAACATTCTTTGGGATTGTCCTTCTTTGGGATTGGAATGAAAACTGACCTTTTCTAGTCCTGTGGCCACTGCTGAGTTTTCCAAATTTGCTGTCATCCTGAGTGCAGCACTTTCACAGCATCATCTTCCAGGATTTGAAATAGCTCAGCTGGTATTCCATCACCTCCACTAGCTTTGTTCGTGGTGATGCTTCCTACAGCCCACTTGACTTCACACTCCAGGATGTCTGGCTCTAAGTGAGTGATCACACCATCGTGATTATCTGAGTCATGAAGACCTTTTTTGTACAGTTTTTCTGTATATTCTTGACAGCTCTTCTTAATATCTTCTGCTTCTTGTTAGGTCCATACAGTTTCTGTCCTTTATTGTGCCCATCTCTGCATGACAGGTTCCCTTGATATCTCTAATTTTCTTGAAGAGATCTCTAGTCTTTCCCATTCTACTGTTTTCCTCTCTTTCTTTGCATTGTTCACTAAAGAAGGCTTTCTTATCTCTTCTTGTTATCCTTTGTAACTCTGCATTCATGTGGGCATATCTCTCCTCTTCTCCTTTGTGTTTCACTTCTTTTCTCAGCTACTTATAATGCCTCCTCAGACAATCACTTTCCCCCCTGGGTATGATTTGTGTCACTGCCTCCTGTGCAATGTTACAAGCCTCCACCCACAGTTCTTCTGGCACTCCATCATATCTAATCCTTTGAATCTGTCACTTCCACTGTATAATCATAAGGGATTTAAGTCATACCTGAATGGCCCAGTGGTTTTCTCCACTTTCTTCAGTTTAAGTCTTAATTTTGCAATAAGGAGTTCATGATCTGCCCACAGTCAGCTCCCAGTCTTGTTTTTGCTGACTATACAGGGTCTCCATATTTGCTCGCAAAGAATATAATCACGCTGATTTTGGTATTGACCATCTGGTGATGTCAATGTGTACCGTCATCTCTTGCGTTGTTGGAAGAGGGTGTTTGCTGTGACCATTGTGTTCTCTTGGCAAAACTCTGTTATCCTCTGCCTGACTTCATTTTGTACTCCAAGGCCAAACTTGCCTTTTTCTCCATTCCAGTCCCCTATGATGAAAAGGACATCTTTTTTTGGTATTAATTCTAGAAGGTCTTGTAGGTCTTCACAGAGCTGTTCAGCTTCTTCAGCATTAGTGGTTGGAGCACAGACTTGGATTACTATGATACGGAATGATTTGTCTTGGAAACAAACCGAGATCACTCTGTCATTTTTGAGATAGCACCCATGCACGCCATCAGACTCTTTGCTTATGAGGGCTATTCCATTCCTTCTAAGGGATTCTTGCCCACAGTAATAGATATAATGGTCACCTGAATTAAATTAGCCCATTTAAGTTCACTGATCCTAAAATGTCGATGTTCACTCTTGCTATCTCCTGTTTGACCACCTCCAATTTACCTTGATTCATGGACCTAACACTCCAGATTCCTATACAAATTGTTCTTTACAGCATCGGACTTTACTTTCACCAATAGATACATACACAACTGGGTATCGTTTCCGCTTTGGCTCAGGCTCTTCATTCTTTCTGGAGTGATTTCTCTGCTCTTCTCCAGTAGCGTGTTGGATACCTACCGACCTGGGGGTTCATCTTTCAGTGTCCTATCTTTTTGCCTTTTCATACTGTCCATGGGGTTCTCAAGGCAAGAAGCTGAAGTAGTTTGCCATTCCCCTTTCCACTTAGGGGCTTCCCTTATGGCTCAGCTGGTAAAGAATCCACCTGCAATATGAGAGACCTGGGTTTGATCCCTGGGTTGGGAAGATACCCTTCAGAAGGGAAAGACTACCCATTCCAGTATTCTGGCCTGGAGAATTCCATGGACTGTATAGTCCGTGGGGTCACAAAGAGTCAGACACAACTGAGCAACTTTCACTTCTTCCACTTAGGCATAGACATGAATAATATAAATAAGCACTAAAAATAACATATTCATAAAATTCTTCTATAAACATACTATTTTTCCTTATGGTAAAGAACAGTCCTCAAATGAATTTGTAACTAACTTCTTACTTAATTCGGAGAAGGCAAATGGCAACCCACTCCAGTACTCTTGCCTGGAAAATCCCATGGACGGAGGAGCCTGGTAGGCTGCAGTCCATGGGGTTGCTAAGAGTTGGACATGACTGAGCGACTTCACTTTCACTCTTCACTTTCATGCACTGGAGAAGGAAATGGCAACCCACTCCAGTGTTCTTGCCTGGAGAATCCCAGGGACAGGGGAGGAATAGATGAAAGTTCACAATGCATGAACATGTGGAAACCTCAGATGAGGAATAAAAATTATGAAACTTTCAAAACAAGAGGACAAATGATGGATAGTCGGAAATGAAAAATGATGAATTTCACAGCAGAACTTGGATGTGTCAGAAAAATCAGGCAAGTAGAAGACAGAACAATGGAAATTACGAAGTCTGGAGAACAGTAAGCAAGAAAGACCAAAAACACATGAAGAGAGTTTCAGCGACCTGTGAAACAAAGAGTGGTCTAAATATAATAGATACAAAAATTAACTCAAAATCGATTAAAGATCTGAAACCATAAACTTCTTAGAAGAACACAAAGGCTGCAACCTCACTGATGTCAGCCTTAATAATGTTTTTGTGGATCTGACTCCAAAGGCAAGGAAAACAAAAGCAGAAATAAACAAATAGGACTACATCTACCTAAACAGCTTTTTTGAGCAGCAAAGGAAACCATCATTAAAATGAAAAGGTAACCTACCTTTGAATGGGAGAAGATATTGCTAGTTGTATATCTGGTGATGGACTAACATCCAAAATATATCAAGAACTAGTTACAATAACAATACAACAACAAAAAGCCCCAATTCAAAAACGGGCAGAGGATCTGAACAAAGACATACAGATGGTCAACAGGCACATGAAAAGATGTTCAACATCACTATCAGGGAAGTGCAGATCAAAGCTACAATGAGATACCACCTCACACCTGCTAAAATGGCTATTCTCAAAACGACAAGGAATAACAAATGTTGGGGAGAGTGCAGAGAAAAGGGAGCCATTGTAAACTGCTGGGAGGACTGTAAACCAGTGCAGTCACTATGGAAAACTGTACGGAGACTTCTGAAAAATATGGAGGCCAGGGACATGTGTGCAGAGACGAATATCATCAAATTTGGTTAGGTGATTTCATCTCCTAACTGAACATATATCAAAACCGTCATCAATTATTCTAGTTCCAAGACTGGATTACCTAGCCAGCAATGAAGAATAGATTAACAGAACGGTTTTCAACTAGAAAGAATCCATAAAATCACTCAGGGAGATTTATCAAACATATATCATGTACAACTCTAACTTCCCACCCACTTCCCCATATGGAGAACTAACTGTACCTCCATGAAAAAGAGAAGAGAAAAGAAAAGGAAAATACTGCTGCTCTAGTATTATTTTCACAAACGACAACATGAAGTGAGGAAAGCATTATAATCAGATGAGGATTTTTGTTTCTATTTTTAGACAAAAACCAGTAACTCAAATGTAATGCCATATCTCCTTACATTACTTTAAAAAAAAAAGAAGATACTAGATAACGTGCTTATGTTTGAAGTTCTGCCCAGAGAGTACGAAGGAAGAGGAGTCTCCGACTCTAGGAGATGCCACCAAAGGAAGCGACAGAAGCACACAAAGCTCTTGCTCCAGTACCGCCGACGCTGCTTTCACAGGCCTGAACATGTGCCTGACCGGCCTCTAAACAAAGTCCACAGGAAGCAGAACATATGTTTCTAATGACATTTCATAAACATTCGTAAGAAATAATAATTGCATCCTGTAATACTCACTGTATTTTCGACATCAAAAACAGAGGTTCCAGCTCAGAGAACAGTCTTAATTGTTACACTTACTCAGGATCTCTCAAAGGTTCTCATGTTTTCCACACTGGTCTACATATCTTATCAATGTCTGTACTAAAAATATATACTAACATCATGAAAAAATGGGAATTAATACACTTCAAAATAAGTTAAAACCAATCATAGCATTTCTACACAGAAGACTATCTGTACTGTATCAAGAAACTCCCTTAGAAAAGACTTGGTAGATTTCTTTCCCAAAATATAAATATTCATTGTCATTTCATGAGAAATTTTACATGACCAACAAAATTAAAACCATCCGAGTGCCTTGTATGTAGTAATCCAAATGGTTTTCTAACCTAATTTTAATTGGAAGCACATAATCCAGTGGCTAAAAGCTTAGACTTTGGGTCAGCAAGCCCTTCACTGAAGTTTCATCTCCACCACTTAAAGCTTCCCTAAAGTACCTAAAAACGTGCCAACGTCCCCAAGAAATCTATCTCATGATCCCATAAGTGTTTCATTAAGCACTAACTCTGAAGATAATTTAGGTCTTACGATCGGCTAAAAATAATGGATTGAAATATTCCTAAAACAACCAAAATTTAGAGAAGAAAAACTCTAGGGACCATTTACTGATTAGAGGATCAACCCCACAACGTCAGAGATGAAGAAAATGTCAGGAAGTTATGTGACCTTTCTAAGGTCAGATAACTAATACATACAAGGGAGGGTTTTAGAATTAAGGTCTCCTCTACTCCTCACATCACAGGAATATAACTGAAGCCTGAAAAAACACTGGGAGAGGTCAAGGTTCAAAAAAAGAGGCTAAAGATTCCCAGTAATTTAATTCTATTCTTAATTATAGTACATTTTACTCAATTTGTTCCTATTCCTCAAGCACTTCCTCCCACACTCCATCCCTACCCACCCAGGCCCTATTAAGCCATACCTATTAATGAAATCAAAAGAATGAAGATCAAAAGAGCCATCTTTTTTACTAGGACTTCTAATCATAATTATCCCACTGATGCTTCAATTATTTAAGAGCAAGCGGTCAGCACTCCCAGAAAACCAAGGCCACAGATACTTTTCTGAGGGGCGATGTGATGCAATGGTGAAGAGCATGGGCTCTGGAGCGCAACTGGATTCCAGTGGCTCCCATAAGCCTTTAGAGAAGTCACCAACTGACCCCTGCCCCCAACAACCAATGTCTCAGTTTCCTAATTTGAAAAAAAAAAAAAGAGAGAGAACACTAGCACATCTTGACTGAACTTAGGCAAACATTAAGCAGATACTGAAAAGAAGCATCCAGCATAGTTACTAGACATACAGTAATTGTTCCAGAAATGTTAGAGCTTTGAGGATGACAATGGTGACATGCCAGCCCCTGTCTGCACCAAGTACATGCAGGAAAGCAAACAGAACTCCATCCTTTCAGGTTACAGAGGTTAACATGAATAGTTACCCCTAAGATTACTATGATGTGCCCTATTTTTCCCTAAATGACAAGATTAACTTGTTTTCCAGGAATTAAGCAAATCAAATATCAGTTAATTTGGCTTATTTTTAAAATAGTAATTGAAGGGGCACTAGAAGTATTTAGTTAGCACATGAAAAATTAAGTCAAATAGATTTGGCCTTGAAAGAAAATGAGCTTCCCTGGTGGCTCAGAAGGTAAAGAATCTGGCTGCAATGCAGGAGACCCATTCAATCCCTCTGTTGGGAAGATCCTGGAGAAGGAGATGGCAACCCACTCCAGTGTTCTCGCCTGCAGAAGTCCATGGGCAGAGGAGCCTGGTGGGTTACAGTTCATGGGATCGCAAAGAGCTGGACACAACTGAGTGACTAACACTTTTCTTTTTTGAAAGAAAATAAAAGAAACTAGATAGTTTGACTTTCAAATTTCTTTAAATGTAAGGTGAAATTATACAAATACGAAATAAAGACAAACTCTGATAATTTCAGGACAAGCGTAATGCTGGCCTTTGAAAAAGTCCCAACTGCCTCTTTTAAATAATTCCCTTCTTACTCATATGATTTATTCATCCCAGAATGTATCTACATCAGTATAATTGTTCTGTTTATCAATTTTTGAAAACTTTAACATCACTGCACAGGCAATATTTATTACAGGACAATAGATAGCAGTTTTCATTCAATACCAAAGAAAATAAATTTTTATTACTCCGCAAGTTGACATAGATTCCAGGCTTAAAATATCTCCTCATGGCATTACTTTACCTGACAAGACGTCCTTAGGCATTGTTGGCAGTTCTGAAGAGGGTCAAGCATCTGTTTGGTGAGTATCTGAAGCTTGACATTATAGGAACTGCTTGCTTTAACCAAAGAAATGACATATGCCCTAGGATTACAATTTCAATCTTCTTAAAAAGCTCTGAACTTGGTTATTTCATAACCAAGAACTATTATCCCTAACAGCCAAGGCGTTCTCTACTAACAACTTAGCTGCCCTACATAAGGAGTCTTATTAACTCTTACAAATTAAGGTACCATTAGGAGCATTAGGGGCTGGAACCTAATTACAGGGCATTAAACGGTCTTGGTGCTCGTCAAGTGTTAATGAGCCAGTCAAAGTGCCCAATTTTCTACCAAACAGTATAAGGAATTTGTTTTCAAATGTTATTTAGACTTTTTTTTAGATTTTCAAAGTGGCTACTCCAATTTCAGGAGGCAAAACTTGAAGATTTAAATAATAAAGTTAAAATGACAAATATAGCTAGCAACCAGTTTCTAATTGAAATGTGCTCTCTTATGCAACAACACTTTTAGTTCAGTCAAGTCAAAGTTTAAAAACCTATACACATTAAAACAGAATATTATAGTCCACTGAAGTCTGTACATGTTCATTAGGATCAAAGAAGTTATTACCTAACAAATAACACCAGAACTTCCTTGCAAAAACATAAATGTGTTCAGATTAATATGGAAAAAAAAGAGAGAGAGAAACTGTACTGTCTTTGTTTCCAAAAAAGAAAAAAATAGGTACTGACCATGTAAAAAACAGCTTCTTTTCTTAAGGTAGTAGAAACGAATAGCAGGGACTTATTTTTTAAGTGTCTAAGTAACAATCAAAATATATAGGAAATATTTTAAAAATTTCTCTATACATTTATACATTGCACACATCTTCAGAAAACTACTGATTTTTGAAAAAATTTCCAGATAGTTACCCTTCCTTACATAGTTTTAACCCTTCTTAATATTGAATAAAAATGCCAAGTATAGATGACAATGTTTACAACTGTTAAAAAATCACTTACTCCTTTGTGATAGAAATTTCAACTCACATACAGTAACTTATACTTAAGGTTGCTGCACTAGGTATTTTAAGATTATTTAAGTATAAGTTGGCCAACAACACAAAATAAACCATTTCTGACATGTACAGACTCTGACACATATGAGCTCAATTTTCCCAGGCAGCTTCTGTAAAAATTTTTGGAAAGGTACACCAGTCAAAAACGAAAATAAAGAAGAGAATATGAAAGAATCTAAGAAAGCATAGGACCAATAACCCAGAAAGGCAAAGAAAAGAAACCCCATGATGACAGCTATGCAGTAGGCTTAAGAATACAGCCTGTCCAAAATCAGTCATTCAATAAACAGCATGAAAAATGAAGTGAATGACACTCATATAATACTGTAAATGCCATTCAGTAGTTTTCAACTATCTGATTAAACATGATAAACAGTTATGGTGAAAGAACAGAACCTACACATTATAAATGCTGACTGACACTATAGAACTCACAGTATAGCTGAGGGAAACTGGGAGGTAAGGGGCACAGAAGGAGAAGGGTAGAAACCTCAACGTTCTGGTTTTACACTGGGCAGCCACGAGTTACTGTTCAAAATTAATGAAGCAATAAATATATTTTGAAGTGTAATACCTAGAGCTATTAAGTAACAGAAGAAAAAAAGTGATAACAAAATTGAGAAATGTATCAGATGTCGAATTTCTAGTCTTTCAAAGCAGCAACTTGAAAGAAAAGAAACAGAGGTATGAGGCACACTGATTACAGGAGAGAAGCCACCAATCGAGAACCAAAAACATAAGGGGAAGAAGATACCAGAAGTAAGACTGGGGGTGGGGGTAGGAAAGAGAACATTACTTTTCATTTTATGTATCTTTTTTATACTTCTGAGGTTTTATTTCTAAATATATGACTATTCTTATAATTAAAAAAAAAGTCATCCAAAATCATGTGTTTGTGATTTTAGAAGGAAAGGGACATATAATGTTTAAAAGTTACCTGGTTTAAGATTAAATATTGTTGATTTATTTTCAAAGATTTGCAGTAGATAGAGAATAGCATCAGACTTTTAATATCTATTTGCCAGTATTTATTCAATCATATGAATCCAAACATACATTCTTATGTTGCTACATTAAAACCATGAGTTGTTATAAGAGATATTTCCCCTAATCTCAAAATCATGAAGTTGATTCCTTTATTTCTGAGGTCCCCTCACCCTTGCCAAGGTTCTATTATTAACCTGTAACATTATATAAATAAGCCATGTACTTACAATACTTAAAATTCTCCTGAATTATAAGTTATGTATCTTTAGAAGATGAATTACTGTGATATAAGATAGAGCTATTTAATATTGTGATCAAGTCATATAATCTGATTTTGTAAAAATTTCTTCACGAATTTAGGAAGCTTTCAACTCCTGTGTTAGCGAGCATCTCTCAGTTCTCATCCCCTCCGATTCTCCTCTTTAGAGGTGCTAATGAAAACACAGACAACACATCAGGCTAAGTAGTGAAGAAAAAACTAAGGTTAGGAATGATCTCTGTCCATTACTATTTGCATTCTAACCTTCAGGGAACTCTAGGAGTAACATACTTATCCTATGTAATTTGGTTTCAAAACTGCTAGTTACAAATACTGTAAAAATCACACAAGCATGAACTGCTCAGTATAGCAGGGAGATGGACAGCAGACTTTATAATCAGACCAAAATGAGTTCAAACCATGGTTCTACTACTCAGTAAAAGCACAAACTTGGGCAAATCATTTAAATCCTTTTGAGAGTCTTCTAAATTAAGAATAATAACCAGTGTTTGCATATGTTAGGGAATTTAAGATGTTAAATCACATCTCCAACAGTACTGGGTAAAGACTAGTTTCCTTAGACTCTCAGCCTCTCCAGTTTACAGGGACATTCATCAGTACATTTTGTGACTTTAGTGTGCCATATCACAAGTGAATTAGCTGAATGATTGTTTTTGCTCGCTGTTTCATCATTATATTATCAGGTCTCATTAGAGGAGAAGCTAATGTATTAAAAAAACTCTTAAGCTGGATATTTACTCTTGTTGCATATACATACACACATATATATGCACATATATATACATGAGAAATATGATAATAAAGAAACTCAGGGTAAAATAATTAGATAAGAAATATATACGGTTTAATATGGGCTCAGTCTCATATTTTAAATGCAGTTTCCATGTTTTAGTTTTGGCCCTGAGGTTACATGTACTTCCCCCTATCAGACCCCTTCCTTTCTCAACTGCAAGCAAGAATGGCATAAAATTTCTCTTGCTCCATGTTCAAGAAAAGATTTTAAGTGCACATAAATTAAGAGAAAAAATGTGTTAATGAGTTTCAGTCAATTCAGAAATGGTATACTTTCCAGTTTAGACAAGAATTGAGGTCTAGAAAAATAGAGGATCCTGAATAAGGATGAGACCAAAAGGAGAAAGGTTAGAAAAACAGGAGGGAAATTGGTGAAAGAATAACAACAGTGGCTATATATTCAACACTTGATGTGACAACCAGACGCTCTAAGGAAACCATCTCTTACTGTGAACAACCTCACAAGCAGGCATAATTACCTCCACTGATAGATGAGCAAACTGAAATCCAGAAAGGTTAAATGATCTATCCAAAGTCACTTGGGCAGGAAGCAGCACAGCCAGAATGCAAACTGAAGTCTGTCTGACTCCAAGGAAAGTCAACTCTTCATCACACAAACTATGTTGGGAATTTAAATTTCCAGGACATCAAAATTTTGCTAGCGGGCAGTTATCTTTCCCTTCAGTTGTACAAGAGAAAACAAAAACTAGGTATATGAACAGTTTATGTCCTTGATGACTTCCCTAGTCACTTCCCTGGTGACTCAGATGGTAAAGAATCTGCCTGCACTGTAGTAGAGCAGGGTTCCATCCCTGCGTCGGGAAGATCCCGAGAAGGAAATGGCAACCTATTCCATGGTTCTTGCTTGGAGAATTCCATGGACAGAGGAGTCTGCTGAGCCATAGTTCATGGGGTAACAGACACGACTGAGTGACTAACACAACCAACAACATGTCCGTGATGAACAGCCCCCTACCCCACTTTATTTTCTCCTGTTATTCAAATGCATAAAACGGAGATTTAAGAAAGGAGGAAGGGTGAGAGGGACAGCGGTGAGGGGGAAGGAAAGCCATAGAATGTGCTTTCTTAGTGTGAACTACCATCTGTTTGTCTGCATTCTTTTCTTTCTCCTGTTCCTCCCAGCAGTATGACTTAACTCAGACACAATCATACTGAACTGCCCTTCATAGTCCATGGAGAGAGAATTAGAAAAAAACATATAAATTTAACTCCCAAATACATACATTGTGCTTTACACGAGCCCCTTTTAAATTCTAAGAATTCCAATGACACACTGATCTACTTCTGTTTCTGCAGAGTTACAGACTTACCATGAAATTTTGAGGCTTCAGGATCATTCACATTGATAGCAATTAATTTCCAGTCTGTTTCACCCTGATCGATAAGAGCCAAAACTCCAAGGATCTTCACATGAACAACTTCTCCACGAGAAAGAACCTTTAAAGAGAAAAGAAACTCAGAATCTGCAAGGCTTTGGAGAAGTTTACTCATATTTTATAAAAATTCATATGAAAAATTAAAAGCACTACAGATTGAAACTTAATAAAGCTTTAATAATTAAAATTATTATAAACTCCATCATAAAGCCTTTTATGATATACTTTTTAGAACAGATATCTTAATCCCTTTTTAGAAACTGAAATTATGTATAGATCTTAAAATTTAATGTAGCAGGCGCAGAAACTCATACTAAGCAGGAAATAAAGCCAGGTACATCATGTTATAGTATAAATCCGGCTTCTGCCACTTAGGGGTAAAAAGAGACATGAGAATTCTTTGAAACTGCTTAACAGTACCTTTTTTGCAAGCTATATTTATCAGTTACTAATGGAAAGTAAAATTTTACCATATCTGAATGCAGCCTTAAGATAATGAATGACAATCAAAGAATTATGAATATGTTAGAGATACAGACAAAGCAGATTTCACAAAATGTGTTAAAAAAGATTTTAAGAGAAATCAAGAAATAGCACGATGTTGAAGCAGATGTTCCTTGCGCTAAAGAATTTCAGTGGTTCCTTTAAGTTGCCAACACCTAGTTAATATGCATGCATTCCTTCTGTAGCCTTTTATTTTTAAAGGTTTATTTGGCTATAGAATTTCACTGTAAGCTGAAATCTGAACACATGCTTCAGAATAATTCCTTCAAGATTTAAAATGCAGTTTTACAACTGGAAATCAAGGTATGCAAATTAAAGCCACTGTTGTGTCTTGAAATTATTTGAGAGAAAAAAGCAGATCTTAAACCATAAAGTCATATACATCTTTTCCCGAACATTGGAAAATGAATCTAAAATCTTAATATAACCTGCATGAAGCTGAAATCAGTTTATCCAACAGATTAATGTGACTGTATAAATTAAACTGAAATACCACTTTTAGGAGGACATACACAACTATATTGACCAGATTCTCACATGTTTAGGCTGTATTAAGTTAACCAAGCACTATATTAGACACTGTGTATACAAAAAGGAAGCACCTCCTTTCTTAAAGGTTTGCAATCATGTTGGGGAGACTTACACACCTTGTGCCAGGAGGTCCTTTATAAAACAAAAATGTTCAAAGTTATCCCATAACCATCAAGGAAAGGTGACTACACTGGCTAACTCACTGATAAACTAGATCACTGGTTCTCAACCAGAGGCAATTTCACTCTCTAGAGGACATTTGGCAATGTCTAGGACACTTTTGGTTGTCACAGCTTGGTGGGTATTATTAGCATCTAGTGACAAGAGGCCAGGGATGCTGTTCAGGATAGTCTCCTGTAACAGAAACATCCACCCAAACTGTCAACAGTGCCACAGCCGAGGAGCCTGCAGTAGACTCTGGGGGCAGGGGTGTCTATCAGAATTACTGGAAACCAGAAAATTCTGAAAGAGATGGGAATACGAGACTCCCTGACTTGCCTCTTGAAAAACTTGTATGCAGGTCAGGAAGCAACAGTTAGAACTGGACAGGTAACAATAGACTGGTTCCAAATAGGAAAAGGAGTACGTCAAGGCTGTATATTGTCACCCTGCTTATTTAACTTATATGCAGAGTACATCATGAGAAACCCTGGGCTGGAAGAAGCACAAACTGGAATCAAGATTGTCGGGAGAAATATCAATCACCTCAGATATGCAGATGACACCACTGTTATGGCAGAAAGTGAAGAGGAACTAAAGAGCCTCTTGATGAAAGTGAAAGAAGAGAGTGAAAAAGTTGGCTTAAAGCTCAACATTCAGAAAACTAAGAACATGGATTCCGGTCCCATCACTTCATGGCAGATAGATGGGGCAACAGTGGAAACGGTGGCTGACTTTATTTTTCTGGGCTCCAAAATCACTGCAGATGGTGATTGCGGCAATGAACTTAAAAGACATTTACTCCTTGGAAGGAAAGTTATGACCAACCTAGACAGCATATTAAAAAGCAGAGATATTACTTTATCAACAAAGGTCCCTCTAGTCAAGGCTATGGTTTTTCCAGTGGTCATGTACGGATGTGAGAGTTGGACTATAAAGAAAGCTGACCCCAATGTTCATCGCAGCACTGTTTATAATAGCCAGGACATGGAAACAACCTAGATGTCCATCAGCAGATGAATGGATAAGAAAGCTGTGGTACATACACACAATGGAGTATTACTCAGCCGTTAAAAAGAATTCATTTGAATCAGTTCTGATGAGATGGATGAAACTGGAGCCGATTATACAGAGTGAAGTAAGCCAGAAAGAAAAACGCCAGTACAGTATACTAACACATATATATGGAATTTAGAAAGATGGCAATGACGACCCTGTATGCAAGACAGGAAAAAAGACACAGCTGTGTATAACGGACTTTTGGACTCAGAGGGAGAGGGAGAGGGTGGGATGATTTGGGAGAATGGCATTCTGTCATGTATACTATCATGTAAGAATTGAATCGCCAGTCTATGTCTGACGCAGGATACAGCATGCTTGGGGCTGGTGCATGGGGATGACCCAGAGAGATGTTATGGGGAGGGAGGCGGGAGGGGGGTTCATGTTTGAGAACACATGTAAGAATTAAAGATTTTAAAATTTAAAAAATAAAATAAAGAAAGCTGAGCACTGAAGAATTGATGCTTTTGAATTGTGGTGTTAGAGAAGAGTCTTGAGAGACCCTTGGACTGCAAGGAGATCCAACCAGTCCATCCTAAAGGACACCAGTCCTGGGTGTTCACTGGAAGGATTGATGTTGAAGCTGAAACTCCAATACTTTGGCCACCTGATGTGAAGAGCTGACTGAGTGGAAAAGACCCTGATGCTGGGAAAGATCGAGGGCAGGAGGAGAAGGGGATGACAGAGGATGAGATGGTTGGATGGCATCATTGACTCGATAGACATGGATTTGGGTGGACTCCGGGAGTTGGTGATGGACAGGGAGGCCTGGAGTGCCAATGTTCATGGGGTCACAAAGAGTCAGACACAACTGAGCAACTGAACTGAACTGATATAGTTTTTAAAGGCACATTCTAAATTGTTTTATATTTATTCACAAAAAACAATTTAGTTTGATATTTCATATAATATAACTTTGAGACTTTTATGGTTACAAGGACAAGCAGAAAGCATGTCTGGGCATCATCAAGCTTCATCAGAATGATAAATGCCCTCTGGTCTCACAAGCTACAGAAGGGGAGTAGACAAAACACAGTCTTGCTATATATAACACATTTAAAATCTGAAAGAAAATTCTCTCAATCAAAACAAAAACTCAGGATAAGACGCTTAGCGACAAATGGTAAAAGTCTAATGAAGATCCCACAATTCAATTCCCACAAATTTTGCAGAACACGTAACATTAGACATCAAATGAATAATACTTCTCAAAGAACTTATCCTTAAAAATGTCTGTATCTGTGATTTTAAGTCTATTATCAACTTCCAGGACTCTGCTCCTTTTCCTTTGCGCATTTACAAACGGTGTTAAAAGAGGCTTTCTTTCTATGATGTTCCTCACAGGTGCTTTAAGGACTAGCCCAGGCACAGCCAAGCACAAGACAAAGGAGCACAGCCTCAACACCAGGTCCTCCCTGATGGCTCAGAGGGTAAAGCATCTGCCTGCAGTGTAGGAGACCTGGGTTCGATTGCTGAATCAGGACGATCCCCTGGAGAAGGGAATGGCAAACCACTCCAGTATTCTTGCCTGGAGAATCTCATGGACAGAGAAGCCTGGTGGGCTACAGTCCATGAGGTTGCAAAGACTTGGACATGACTGAAGCCACTTAGCACGCACGCAGTCTCAACCAAGGTCCACTGTTTAGGTGGTGATCAAGCAATTCATGTGGGCTTCCCTGGTGTCTCAGAGGATAAAGCATCTGCCTGCAATGCAGGAGACCTGGGTTCGATCCCTGGGTTGAGAAGATCCTCTGGAGAAGGAAAAGGCAACCCACTCCAGTATTCTTGCCTGGAGAATCCCATGGACAGAGGAGCCTGGCAGGGGTCCACGGGGTTGCAAAGAGTCGGACATGACTGAGCGACTTCACTTTCTTTTCTTTCAAATATTATTTCAGGTCTCATTAACTAAAGAAATAAATTGCTTTGGATATAAGATGAGACCTATTTTCTCAGTTCCATTATAAAACTCTGCATCTACTCTGCAAGGAAATTAGTGCACACAGCAGATACTGTTACTAATTCCTTGGGAATCATACAGTTGACCTTGTTTCAAAAATGAGTTTACATTCTGCAACAAGAATACAGATATGCCTCAAAATTTTACACAGAACTAGACTAGGGTTATCATAGACTGTTCTAGCCATTATACAAAAACATCTCAAAAGACAGGATTTTTAAGTCACAAGTATGCGGGAGTGAATTCTGGCTCCACCATTCTTAGAGGTGATTGAAATCAATTACTTCACACAAGCCACACAGTACTTCAGGACTTGGTTTCTCAACAGTAAAGTGGAGATCATATCGCATATTCTTTGATGTAAAGAAAAAGAGCAAAGGAAACAAAAGACACAGGAACTATAACATAAGAGGTCTTCTACAGATGTTAATTTTCTCTCTGGGCTCTACACATATCTGCTCACACCTGTCAACTGCTAACTCCTGGGAATCTGGAATCAGCAGAATATGACAGTGACCCACAGTGAAACGTCTATGTGGATTTATATGAAGAATGAGGTAAAACTTCAACTGGACCCAATCAATATGAAAAACCACGGAAAGTAAAACTGCTTAAAACCCGTTATCCTGTGTATTAGGTACATACTGCAGTGTAACAAATTATTATAAATCTAAAGCCTTAAATAGTATAAATTCATTATCTCACAGTTTCCATATATCATGAGTCCAGGTACAACGTTGCTATATTCTCTGGTTATATGCATATGTATATGCATAGACACATACAGCATAATAATATATACATTGGACTGCAAGGAGATCAAGCCAGTCAATTCTAAAGGAAATCAACCCTGAATATTCACTGGAAGGACTGATGCTGAAGCTGAAGCTCCAGTACTTTGGCCACTGGATACAAAGAGCTGACTCACTGATGTTGGAAAAGATGGAAGGCAAAAGGAGAAGGGGGCCACAGAGGATGACAAGGTTAGATAGCATCACCAACTCAATAGACATGAATTTGGCAAACTCCAGGAGATACTGAAGGACAGGGAAGCCTGGAATGCGGTCATCTAACGGGGTTGCAAAGAGGCAGACACAACTTAGTGACTGAACAACAACAGCCCACATATTTTCCAGTAGTAAGGAACTAAACACCTACTATGTACCAAGTATTCTATGTCAAATACAAAGGCATGTTTTCAAGATGAACCATGTACACTTTTAAAAAATAACTTGCATTTAAGACCTGTAATTTTATTTTAGATATTTAATGACTTTGACAAGGTTTAAAAGCCTGTACATCAAGTTTTTTCAGATCCCTTTGTTTAGTCAATAACTAATTAGTAATAATAAATCAATTTATCAGTTATATAGATTTTCATGATTTTCAGTTACAATCTCATTAATTATAGGTTCACTGACAAATTTTTACATCAGCGAAAATAAGATATTTTCATTTAATCTTTTCAGACACTAAATATCTGCATAGGAATTTAAATTAACAACCTGCATCTTATACGAGCCAAGTGGCTCCAAGGATTATACCTTCAGAGTAACAGTTTTCTAGGAAACCCCCTACACTGTTGGTGGGAATGTAAATCGGTATAGCCACTATGGAGGTTTCGCAAAAAACTGAAAATAGAATTGCCGTATAATCCAGCAATCCCAATCCTGGGCATATATCCAGACAAAGCTATAATTCAAAAAAAATACATGTACCCCTATATTCATAGCAGCATTATTCACAACAGCCAGACATAGAAAACCTAAATGTCCACTGATGGATGAATGGATAAAGAAGATGTGGTACATATATACAATGGAATATTACTCAGCCATAAAAAGAATGAAATAATGCCATCTGCAATAACATGGATGGACACAGAGATGATCATACTAAATAAAATTAAGTCAGAAAGAGAAAGACAAATACCATACAATTTCTCCTATGTGTGCATGCATGCTAAGTCACTTCAGTTATGTCAAGCTCTTTGCAATCCCACTGACTATAGCCCACCAGGCTTCTCTGTCCACAGGATTCTCCAGGAGAGAATACTATAGTAGGCTGTCATGCCCTCCTCCAGGGGATCTTCCCTACCCAGGGATCAAACCCTAGTCTCCTGCAGAGGAATTCTGGGATCAACAGATGCAAATTATTATATATTCTATACAATGAATAAACAACAAGATGTCACTATATAGCACAAGAAACTATATTCAATATCCTGTGATGAACCATAAAGGAAAAAATATGAAAAAGAATGTGTGTGTGTGTGTGTGTGTGTGTGTACACACATATATATAAAACTGAATCACTGTGCTCCAAGAGGAAATTAACACAATACTGTAAATCAACTACATCTCAATAAAATAAATTTTCAACAAAAGAAGAAGAGTTTTCTACTATATAACCTTTCTATCAATGTAATGTTACTTAATTTAGCGACTCTTCTTATCACAAAAGAAGACACAGGAAAATGACCAAAGTAATATAACAGACCATCAATTATAAGATACAAGAGAGGAGGTACTCATTAAAATAGTTATATTCTTCCTTCTAATCTATGCATTTTACATATCTTTTACTAACCCACTGGAGAGAAAATGTCCAAAAAATTTTCTCAACTATAGCTTAATCTGAACTAAAGCAAACAATCTGGCCATTTTTCTGCTGGAGAGACAGAAGAATTATAGAGTGACACACACAAATGAACTCTAGCCCCTGTCTGTCCTTATCTGGGTATAAAACTAGAAATGAAGATTGGATGCAGATCTCTTAGGCAGGAAAGGAGAAGGGGACAGGGGGGAGAAAGAGAAGAGGGAGGGAGAGGGCAGACAGAGAGTATAAGGAAGAAAAAAAGAAGTGGAAAAACAAGAAGAAAAAGTGAAAGAAGGCGCAGAAAATCTAAGAAGCGGATAAAGAGGAGGAAATAGGAGTAAGAAAGGAGAAAAAGGAAGAAGAGGAGAAAGAGGAAAGAAGAGAGTAACAAAGCATCACAGCACATAAACAAGCAACAAAGAATCAGAGGAAACTATTAACTAAAACAACAGTCTGGATGCCTAAAGGGGCTAATTTGAACTTCCAGAGATAACTGACTTGATCTTGGCTGCTGCTGCTGCTGCTAAGTCACGTCAGTCGTGTCCAACTCTGTGCGACCCCATAGACAGCAGCCCACCAGGCTCCTCCGTCTCTGGGATTCTCCAGGCAAGAACACTGGAGTGGGTTGCCATTTCCTTCTCCAATGCATGAAAGTGAAAAGTGAAAGTGAAGTTGCTCAGTCGTGTCTGAATCTTCACGATCCCATGGACTGCAGCCCACCAGGCTCCTCTGTCCATGGGATTTTCCAGGCAAGAGTACTGGAGTGGGGTACAATTCAAGCAGGGACCACGCTCGGTATGTCTTTCATTAGGCACATGCTCTGTGCCAGACCCTGAATTAAACCCTGCAATGGTGGGTCTTCTCTTCCGAGAGCTCACAGCCATCTGAGAGGAGACAATGAGGCTAACAACACAGACAGTTAGTACTAAGGAAGCACAGACCAAAGAGCTGGTATGTTAGTCTACGGCGGGTAAAGGGAGCCTTCCAGGAAGAAGTGATGCTAGAGCTGAGATCAAAGGATGAGCAGGGGGATGTGCAGTGAAAAGAAGCGGGAAGTAAGACAAAGTGAAGGAACAAGAGTGTTCCATTGCAGAGGGAACGGTTTGTGTGAAGGCCTGTATTGAGTGAGGACAGACACGTTACGGGAATTAAAGTGCAGTACAGCTACAAGGCAGCGTGCAAACAAGGAGCGGCGGGAGAGAAAGTCAGGAAGCAGGGGACAAGGCCTCAACAAGGACACAGCAGGAGAACAGTCTGCTATGAATAATGGTATGGAAAATAAGACTCAGCAAGGAAACTGGGCCGTGGCAGGAATAATTCAGGTGCCATATAATTGAGGCCTAGACAAAGCTAGCTCCAGTGACAATGCAAAAGGAAGAGATTTAAAGGCTGTTTAGGTCACAGAGTCAGTACTTCAAGACTAATGGGATGAAGAGAAGCAAAGGGTGAGCTGTAAGATTTCTCAGTTTCTGTCTCAAGAGTCTGGAGGCGAGGAGGGAAGGAAGACAGGTGTCCTTCACTGAGAAGAGTAACGCGGAGAGGAGGAAACGAGGAATTCCGTTTTGGACTCAAGTGTGAGATGCCCGGGAGACAGTCAAGTGTAAATGCAGATAGCTGAGGATGTGGGTCTGAGCTGGAGACAGTAATGTGAGAGCAAAACCACAAACGGCTGGGACTGGATCACCAAGGGAGTCCTCACCTGAGAAAAGGAGCTGAACAATGGCTCAACTCTCAGGCTAAGCAACGCTTAAGGGGCAGGCAGAAGAAAGGCAGCCTACAAAGGAGACCAAGGAGGAATCAGAGGAGATTCCAGTCACTCTGATACAGCTGAAGCCAAGCAAAGAGACTGACAGAAGAAGGAAGATGAGGTTAAGGCATAAAATTCCAAGGTAAAATTCAAGTTATACAAAACATATGAAATGGGCAGGTTGGATCTGGTTAAAAGAAAGCTACCAATGACCTTTGTGAGAGCGGTTTCATTGAAATAATGGGGGGATGAAAACAATTTTAAACTGACTGAAGATTAAGTGGGAAGGAGGAGATAGAGATGAGTGTTTGCTCTTTTTACAAGTCTTCTTATGAAAGGGAATATGGAAGGAAGTCAATAAAGAAAAGTGAAAGTGAAAGTCACTTAGTTGTGTCCGACTCTTTGCGACCCCATGGACTGTATATGCCCTGAATTCTCCAGGCCAGAATACTGGAGTGGGCAGCCTTTCCCTTCTCCAGGGGATCTTCCCAACCCAGGGATTGAACCCAGGTCTCCCACATTGCAGGCGGATTCTTTACCACCTGAGCTATCAGGGAAGCCCCTAATAACGCAAGGGCAGTTGTAAATACAGGACAGAGAAGAGTCAAGAAAACAGTGTCATTCAAATGGCAGGAAGGGACAGGATTGAGAACCCAGGGGAAGTCCTGGTCTCAGTAACAGAAGGAAGGGAAGGAGGAATATTTGCAGGCACATCTGTTAGAGAGCCTAAAGGGGAGAGTAAAGGGATGCTTATCTGTGGGTTTCTAGGAGCTCTGTAAAATTAAAGACAACATGCTCTGCTGAGAGTGAGAACCAAGTACAAGGAGTTTAACAGAGAACAATAAATACTGGCGATAAAGGCAGCAGAAAACAGGAGAAAGAATGTGAGTGAAGACACACAGAATCCTGCGGGTAGCAGTAACCTATGAGAGTGGAAGTTTTGCTTGTCCCCAGTAACCTGGAAGCAGGCACAGAAAAAAAGCACCAGCTAGTTCTCATCAGTGTTGAACATCCTGCCCAGATAATGGGCAAGGACGATGAAGCAGGACTCAGCAAACTCATTCTGTAAGAGGACAGACAGCAAATACTTGAGACTTCGTGGACTGTAGCGTCTCTTCCAACCTCCTCAACTGCAGTGGTGGTGCGAAAGCACGCAGACAATATGTAAATGAAAGGCCGGAGCTGTGTTCTTTATAAAAACTGGTGGCAAGATGGATTTGACTAGCCATGGGCTAGGGTTTACCAACCCATAGTTTAAAAGAAGGAAATAAAGATACAAAAAAGGACTGGTGGCTCAGATAGTAAAGCGTCTGCCTGCAATGCGGGAGACCTGGGTTCAATCCCTGGGTGGGGAAGATCCCCTGGAGAAGGAAATGGCAATCCACTTCAGTACTCTTGCCTGGAAAATTCCATGGACTGAGGAGCCTGGTAGGCTACAGTCCATGGGGTTGCAAAGAGTCGGTCACGACTGAGCGACTTCACCTCACTTATGAGAGGGATAAACAGGCAAGAACTTTGAAGAGTTGACGAATTGCTGCCTTCTGAAAAGAACTGAAATTTTACGGCATGACTAAAGTAGAACACATGTTAGAACAACACTCTATGAAACAAACCTTTGAGCCTATTTCACAAACATCGATAGGATCATTATCTCCACAGCAGTCTGTGCTCTCCTCTTTTCGATGGGGATCTTCCCAAGTCTAAAAAACAGAAGTAGGGGTGGAATACAGGTTAATACTCTCTACAATCTCTCCACATTATCATGAAGTTTTACAGATAGTCATAATCCAAGGAAAAAATTCTCAGAAATTAAATAGGCTCAGTGCCAACATGGCAGTACATTCTTAAGCATCATAATAATTAAAACAGATTTATACTATTTCCTCCCATCTGTCTCTCATTTGTCTGTATAATCACATCTGAAAGTGGGTGGTATTTCCAAACACACTCTTCTTCCAAGTTTAGTCCTTGTCTAAATTCATGCTCACTTTTATTTGGAGCTTCAGTTCAGATGTTCCTGTTGTCGTTGCCCTTGTTTCCACAAAATGTCTGAATTGCTGTTTCCATTTTTGCTTTCTTTGACATGGTAACAGCATTGGGTCTTGCTTTCCAGGTTTGAAAATAAACCTCCTATACTTTAAATGACTTCTAATAAAACAAACCCAGTTTTCCCTTCATAAACTAAAGAACAAGAGAGTATCTACCAAAGGAAAGAAAAATTCATTTTTGTCTCATTTCATTCCATTTAAAAGATCCTCCACCTTTTCATCAAATCTCAAGAATTTGACAAAAGCATGAAAAGATGTCAACTCTTTAGTTTTCTGAAGAAATTATACCTTGTTGCCTACAAACTATATACATGGGCATTTTTATAAATGAACAGCATAACAGAAATTTATTATCAAGTTTAAAGATCCCTTATGCACCATCCTTCCTCAAAACCCTCATAATTAGCTGATTCTGAATAGAACTGTAGGAGTTCCCTTAAATTAATCCTCTCAGATTTATAAGATATGCAGAGAACATCATCTCAAGAATCTTATCTGGAATTTCAGATTATCTAAGCCTGGCTCCTCTAATTTTACACAGATAATTTAAAAGGACTGCTACTTAGAGCTAAACCCTATCAGTTCAGTTCAGTTCAGTCTTTCAGTTGTGTCCGACTCTTTGTGACCCCATGAATCGCAGCACGCCAGGCCTCCCTGTCCATCACCAACCCCCGGAGTCTACTCAAACTCATGTCCATCGAGTCGATAATGCCATCCAGCCATCTCATCCTCTGTAGTCCCCTTCTCCTCCCACCCTATAGATAAACTCTAATGTTTTCTTTCTGATTCTAATTATAGCATATTCAGGAATAAGCTAACTTACTATACCAAAAAAAAAACCCCACAGTAAATCTAACTACATTAAGTCTAATTACATTCACAGTAAGTCTAACTACATTTCATTACCCTCGAATACTAACATAATTAATATAAGAATAGTAACACAACTGTTAACCTTACATATTGGTTACAGGTGAGAGCTAACCTAAGTGATACATACACACACAGACATACATGTATACCAGGAAGAGTGTGCCAACTCTTAACCCCATTGTACAGATAAGTGAACTGAAGCACAGTTTAAATTTGTCCACACTCAGATTCTAAATGGAGGCAACAGGATGAGAACACTTGCTATGAATCATTAGGTTACAAAGCCTAAATTTTAGTGGTAACTGAATTGCAATTACTTTCAGATATAACTTTATTCATGATTCTCTTCCTTTAAACTCCTTCTCTTACTCTCAGAATCTCTTAAGTGTATTTTCCTACTGTTGCTTACTGCTTCTCATATTCTATTACCAGGCATCCACTCACTGAGTTAATATTTATTGATAATCTACTCTGGGCCACAAGTTAGGAACAGAAATGAAGAAGACATACTCAATACCCTAAAGAACACCATGTTAAAAGCAGTGTAGCACCTGTCACAAGTGCTACACATTTAATCTTACTGCGCTGGAGAAACCATGAAGGAAGTGAAGTGAGAGTGGAGTTAGAAAACCCAGAGGCAGAATCAGAAAATATCTGGGAGGTTCTTCCTTTCTAAGGCAGGAATCCTTTCCTGAACCTTCCTTAACCTCATTCTCATTCTCAGAAGGGAGCAAATGTAATAAGCTAGAAGTCACTCTAGCCTGAAGGGCAATACCTAGATTCTAGTCCTATTTTAACCACAAACTACCTAGGCCAAAACATTCAGACCTCAGTATCCTCACCTATAAAAAGAATGTCTTCAATAAGACAATTGCTAGATACATCTCTGAATTCTATGATTGTTAGTGGTCATTCATAATCTGCATAAATACTACCAGTAACCAGGAAGCTCACAAATTAATGAAATAACCCACTGTGGTCAGAGTTAATTTTTCTACAAAAGTCTTTCTTCGTATTGACACAAAAACTGTCTTCATTCTTTTCAGAAACTCCAATTGCACTTTTTAGCTATCAATTTAGTTCTTCCTATTGAGGAAATAAATGCATACAAGCAAAATTCTTAACCTATAACAATGCTGTCAATTTTAGGGCCAGTTCTTCATGGTCTTCCTCATCAGAAAAAATACCATACTGGTTCTCTCTCTTTCTAGTTCCGCACTTGGTGCTCCATATCTTCAGGGCTTGGTTTTTTACTACAAAAAGAGAGTCATACTAAATGATTTCTAACTTACCTTGAAAATACAGTAGAATTTCAAGCAATCATCAGAAGAAATCTTGACAAATTTAAAACTTTAATTACACCCTCTAGTGGAGTTTTAAGTGTCTAGGCTTAAAACTAGGCAGGTAAACTACTTGAAAAGCAGTCAAGCTAGCAAAGAAATATCCAGAAGATGAAATCCCTAATCTTAATATTTGTTTCACAAAACTGACAAAGGCTAGCATCCAGACTTTAGAAATAACTTCTACAACTAAGTAAAAAAAAGCAACACAATACAAAATGGGTCAAAGTCAGGAACAGGTGATTCTAAAAGGAAACATGAGACTTATAAATATATGAAAAGATAACCAATCTGATCAGAGAAATACAAATTAAAACCAAAATGAGTCACTATTTCAAAAACTTTAAAAATCTGATAACATTAAATAGTCATAATTATGTAGAAGCCTGAAAGGCTATTACTGGTAGGAGTGCATATTGTTACAACTTCTTTAGTAAACAATTTGAGAATACCTAGTCAAATAAACAGGTATGTAACTCAGAACTTAGCAATCTGACTCATAGGCATATACCTAGTAGTACATATATATACATACTATGTACACAGAAAAATTTTAGCACAGGTTCATGAAAAGCTTAAAAAAAGTTTAAAAATCTCTCAAGAGGAATACAAATAATGTTAAACTAATACAAAGCATAGCTATAAAGCTTTGAAAAAAACTCAATATACACAGATTACTGATCTAACCTAAAACAAATCTACTCATCCTCATGCAGGTATCTGAGATCGTTACCTTACAATCTTATAGATATTAACCAACACATCAGTAATCACCATGCTCTGGTCCTTCAGTCTCTCCAAAACATCACTGAATAGTACAGAACTGAGTATACAGACTTCTTGAGTACTACTTCCTGATCACTCAGAACGCCTGACTCCAAGTCAAGTAAGATCTGCTCAACCTCTACCTGTACTTCACCAGCTTCAATTTGGAGCAAAAGCTATTTCACTAGTAGCAGCTAATATCAGTGGCAACAGTGTCATCATTGAGATAATACCACCAAACACTCACTGACGGGTTAACCTTGTTTTTGGTCATCTCATGGAATTCCACAATAACCTTGTGGGGCAGATGGCAGGACGACACAGATGAACAAATAGGCCTGATTACATTTAGTCACTGGTTCCAGGTTATAAAGCTAAGAAGTAGTACTAAATGAAACTTGGGGTCAATGAACCAAATTATAATCAAGTTCAAAATAATAACACAATGTTACTGTGGCTGAGCACCAAAGAACTGATGCTTTTGAACTGTGGTGTTGGAGAAGGCTCTTGAGAGTCTCTTGGACTGGAAGGAGATCCAACCAGTCCATTCTGAAGATGAGCCCTGGGATTTCTTCGGAAGGAATGATGCTGAAGCTGAAACTCCAGTACTTTGGCCACCTCATGCAAAGAGTTGACTCATTGGAAAAGACTCGGATGCTGGGAGGGATTGGGAGCAGGTGGAGAAGGGGACGACCGAGGATGAGATGGCTGGATGGCATCACGGACTCGAAGGACTTGAGTTTGAGTGAACTGTGGGAGTTGGTGATGGACAGGGAGGCCTGGCGTGCTGCGATTCATGGGGTCGCAAAGAGTTGGACACGACTGAGTGACTGAACTGAACTGAACTGAACTGAACTGATACCAGTAAGACTGAAGAAATTTTGAAGTTAGTGATTCTAGTCCTTTAACATTATTCAGATGAGTCTTCTAAATACTTACACAGAAAGTTATAATACTTGAATAATATATGGGAAATATGAACAATTAGGGGAAGACAAACAAAGATGATTTTTGCCCAGTCCAAACTCAAACTTTGAGGAAGTCATCACTGCCAGTGCAGGAGAAGTTATTAGTAGGGTTACACAGTCTAGGCAGATGAAGTTCTAAAATAATGACAGCACACTGACGACTAAATGGAGAGGCTTCTACTGAAACAGTATTCTGCTGCTTAAATGTTCTTCCAAGCATGCTTGGCTTGCTAACTGCTCTGAACAAATTTCCCACTGTTATAAGATATATCACAAGAGAAGAGCAAAATCCAATTACCCACACATGCCTATGAACCATATGCAGTACACACCATGCATTCATGGATTCCCTTATCCCCCAAATATTTCCTGATCACCTACCTCGGTGCCAGACACTTAACAGGGCAGGTGAAAGACAACAGCAAACAAAACAAACAGAATCCCTGCCCTCACGAGACTACATTCTAACTAGAACACATTTACAATAAACTTAACAACTAAGTTATATTGGAGAAGGAAATGGCAACCCACTCCAGTATTCTTGCCTAGAGAATCCCATGGACAGAGGAGCCTGGCAGGCTACATACAGTCCGTGAGGTCTCAAGAGTCGGACATGACTTAGCAACTAAACCACCACAAATTATATAGCATGTCAGAAGTTGACAGGTGTAACAGAAAAGGAAAAAAAAAGTAAGGAAGAACGATGGGACTACATGGGGCTAAAACAGTAAAGGATGTTAGAGGCAGACATCAGGAGGGAGGCAACTGATGAGTACAATGAAGGAAGGAGGGCGTGTGTACACTGGGAAAACATATCCCGAGCGGGGGACACAGGGAGTGTGAAAGCCTGAGGCAGCAGTATGCCTAGAGCCTCAGAGGAATCATGAGGAGGTCAGTGTTGGGGTTAGGGAGCAGGAGGAGGAGCAGAAGGAGAAGCTGGACATGAGATCAAAAACAGAAATGGGCCAGGGGCTGGCTTTCAATTTAACAGGCTCACTCTGTCTTAACGTTGACAAGGAAGCAAAAAAAATATTGGGTACATTTGTTGTTATTTAGTCACTAAGTTGTGTATGACTCTTTTGTGACAGCCTACCAGGCTCCTCTGTTCATGAAATTTCCATGAAATTTCAGAAAGAATACTACAGTGGGTTTCCATTTCCTTCTCCAGGAGCTCTTTGCCACCCAGGGATCAAACCCGCATCTCCTGCATTGGCAGGTGAGTTCTTCACTGGTACATTACCTTGTCCATAAACAACTGGCTTAATTTCAACTTTATATAAATGTGAATCAGTGTAGTTATTTTTGCTTGGTGTTTAACTTCTGTGCAATCTATGGTACATTTTTCTGCTGAGGACTCTCACACGTACATACCCACACACACCCACCCACCCACCCACACACACACACACACACACACACACACACTCACCCACCTACCCACACACAGACACACATACCCACACACAAATAGCACCACCACCACCACCAATAACAACAACATCAGTTTAGGTTTAAAAAGAGAGTAAGATCTCTGGTTAAAAATGGCAGAGAGAATACAGGTCTATTTCCTCTTCCTCACTTCCATCCTATCCACAGTGGCCTCCTTTCTGCTACTCAGACACACAAGCCCTCCTTCCACCTCTAGACTTTTATACCTCATGTTTCTTGATGAGTTCCTCTAAATGGCCTGGGATGGCACGCACTTCCTAAGATGCCACCCTCTCACTTTCTCCTGGTCTCCTCTTAGAAAATAGCTCCTCACTGAGGTCTTCCTCCCAACTGCAACAATTCCAACACACCCTAGACCCATTTCCTGTTTGATTATTCCCCAACACACTTAACCACCATCTGACATCCTATACGTTCTTACTCTTTTGTGCGTGTCTGTCTGTCTCTTAGAATGAAAGTTCCATCAGAATTTGTGTCAGTGTTATCACTGCTCTACCTCCAGTGCTTAGCACATGGTCTGGCAAACATCAGGTACTCAAAAAATGGGTCCTGAAGAAATGAGCAGCTCTGTGAAGGAAGAGCTGGTGTGAAAATGACAAGGGCAACTGGAGACGCTGAAGATGCTGCTGTGGTGGGAGGGAAATGAGGAGGACAAAGGCCGCAGAACAAGGCTGGGGAAGCAGGGCCAGACCATGAAGGGTTGAGGAGCTACGTTGGGAATGTTTCATTCTATCCTTTCAGCAATAGGAAGCCATTAAAAGGTTCTCCTATGGACAAAAATGGTATTTTTGGATACTGGGTGGAGTATGAAATTTCAGTAGGCAGTGGTGAATGCAGGGGACATTAAGAACCAAGATTAACAGTCTAATTTCTGCTCTAGCCGAAGAACTATTGCACCTTACAGACTAATATAATAGCATGTAAGAGCACCTTAAACATTCAAATACATCCAGAGGAATTCAAAATACGTCAAGACTTTAAATAGATGAATTACAAAAGATGAGTTAATCAGAATCTATTATGCTCCACTGTAGCCACTAATTTAGCTGTTGATCATCCCACCTCCAGGAGACTGTAAATGCTTTAAAAAAAAAAAGACCATATAATAGTAAAAGTATCAGCAGTAACAACAATGTGATCACTATCCATTAGGCATTATTCTAACATGAACATGCAATAACTCATTTAACCTCAACAGAACCATGTACAGTATCTTATCATCTCTCCGTTACAGATAAAGAAAGTGAGGTCTAGAAAAACAAAACAACTTGCCCGAAGTCACATTACTAGTATGTGGCAAGCTGGCTCTAAAATCAACATTCTTAGTCACTTATGCTGTGAAGTGAAAGTGAAGTAACTCAGTCGTGTCCGACTCTCTGTGACCCCATGGACTGTAGCCTACCAGGCTCCTCCGTCCATGGGATTTTCCAGGCAAGAGTCCTGGAGTGGATTGCCATTTCCTTCCCCAGGGGATCTTCCCGACCCAGGGATCGAACCCGGGTCTCCCGCATTGTAGACAGACGGTTTACCGTCTGAGCCACCAGGGAAGTCCTCACTTATGCTGTACTGATCTTATATTTATATCTCATTTTTCTTTGTCTACCCAACACCTAAATCCAGTCTAGCACGTAAATCTTTAATAAATGTTTAATGAAACAAACAAACAGATGAGCTTTAGTCTATCCTCTGCTTACTCTACTTTCCCCTGAAGAAGGAGATGGTAGCCCACGCCGTATTCTTTCCTGGGGAATCCCATGGACAGAGGAGTCTGGAGGGCTACAGTCTGTGGGGTCGCCAAGAGCTGGACACGACTGATCAATTAAATAACAACTACTCTACTTTCCAAAGGTCTATTTTTGTCTTCCTTTAATTCAGTGGCTTGTTAGGCCCTCTCCTCATCTCTCCATCTTCTGCAGACAGTATCCCCTAAGCGTAACAAAACGGTTCTCACCCTTTCACTGCCAGGTCAAATAGAATGTCTACTTAGGCACCTGGGAAGTCAGAAATCCTGTGGTCTTTGTTTCAACAAACATCCTCATTCTTAGCACACCATTTTAGAAGCGCCTGTTTTAACCAAGAATGTATCCATGTGGGTGGTCTAAGTGCCATCAAAGGCAGTCTGACTCTTTAGAAAATAATTTTCTTTTTTCTTTTCCTGTAACTGTTTATTCTACATGGGCAGCTGGGTTTTGTTTTTTGGTTTTTTTTTTTGAGTTAGATAAAACAAGAACCCCTTTTCTCAGATATTTCCCAAACAGCATCTTGGAATTTCACACAAAATATTAAAATTAATAAACAAAATTAAAATATAAAAATATCCAGATAGACAGATGCTCTAAAGGTTTTTATAAACATAAAGGCAGATGCTTCTCTACGTCTCCAAACCTAGACTTCTGATTCTGCATATTCTGAATTTTACTCACTAAAGTATCTGGAAGGAGTTACCATTTCCTAGGAATGAGGCAACATGAGAAAAAAACAAAAAAGGAGAAAAAAAGAAGAAAAGCAAACAGTAAGTGTTACTCTCTAATAGGAATGCTGCTTTACCATCACTTAGCCATTGTTTTCATTGCTTCCTACTGAAAAATCATAAATTCTTAATAGTATATAATTAAGTTGCCTTATTCAATTCACAATGAGTACTGAAAGAGGTAACAATTTAATAGGTTCATCTGTTAAAGTTTAAAAAATAAAATTCATGCTTCATGTATGAATGTATATAAAAGCATAACTTGTCATATCCAAAAAAATGACTACAGATGAAGGAGATAAAATATTTTCCACTGACTCTTAATAGCCAAGCCCAGAAAAAGAAATGTATTCAAAATGCCAAATATGGGTATTCCAAATATCTAACTCTGAGAATCTTGAGTACCGACATACATACAGTTTGAAAAAAAATTTATTGATATGATAAAATTCCACATTAAAAAAATTTTAAATTTACAAATCTCTCACACTGACATGTCCTCAATTTAAATTCAAGTAGTTCACAGGATTTATAAGGCAATTTTTTCAAAAGACAGAGAAGTTTTACCATTATAACAAAAATGTTACCTGAGGGAGGGCACCATAATTCCATATATAACCTTTGTGAGGAAAGATATTTGCCACATAGCGAAGCTTGCCATCCTTTACATCTTGTTTAATGGGATTCAATGGTTCCTTCGTGGCAATCTAAGCAGATTGTGGGAGAAAAGGGGTGTGGGACATAAGAAATGGTTAATCCTATATTCAAACAGGATTTTTAAATCTGCCATTATCAGACTAAACATTCGTATTCCAACTTATTGATCAAAGATAACTTTAAGAATAAGTTAAGCTGATTCTTATTTCTAATTTACTGTTTTGTATTAAACTAGAAAGGAAACGTCAGATAATATATTTTGGCACTCTATTACTTATGAACTCATTATTTTTAACACAAATAATAAATATTATTGAAATGGCAAGAAGGATTAATCAACTTGCTTTTTGCTACTACTTGGGTTTTCTACCATCAATCTTATAACAAATATTTTTCACTAAGTGATTTCATTTCAAAGTTCCCTTTCAATCAAACATATTCAAATTGCCATGCCAAAAAAACAACACTATCCTACAAAAGTAAACAAAAAATAATTGAAGCCATGTTTGAATGAATAAACACTGCTTAAATTAGGCAAGATCTCATAGGTTCTTGATCCCACACCCAAGTGAGGTAGAGAGTAGCCAAGAACAATAAAACATTGTACCAAAAGCAAGAAGAGCAAAAGAAGAATCTAACCACTTTTTCCTATTAAAATATTAACCAAAAAACCTACTATTTTATATTTAGAGAAATAATTCTCCAAATATAGAATCTGCAAACCATATACTGATAAAACTATCTTAACTTAAACATTTAAAATAATACCTACCTTCACATCCAAAGTTACAGAAGACTTAGATAACTAAACAAAGTACCATAAATTAAATTTCACTCAGAAATAGGGACCTTACTTAACTGAAGATGAAACAATAAAATTCTGAAAAGCAAAAGGGAAGTTCTTGATAGGTTCACACCTATCAAGAAAAATCAAGAAAAAATTATTAATTTAAAAAACTAACCAGGGGAGTAGCAGATGCTCTTAGAAAGTACTCAGAAATCAAGAGTTGGCCAGAAAAAAACTTTTAACTCCTCGTAGAGTAAAATTTAATCTAAAAGAGAATTAAGTCCTTAGGAGCCAAAATTGTCAGCCCCAAATATGCTGCAATTGTGTCTATGAACAAAATACATCTCAGAACCTATTTAAGAAAACCTAAAAGTATTTGCTATTTTCAAAGACACAAGAGTCAAGGAGAATTAAATAAATATGTGTATAACAAAAGAGAGAGGCAAAAAAGAATATATTCTCTTTAAAGTGTAAATTCAGCTTGGAATAATATTTTCTTTTTTTACAAGAATATTTTCCATTGTCCATTATAAAGAAACTTGTCAACCATCCCAAATTCAAAATATTATGACAAACAACTTGAAACAAAATTTTATATCATTATTAATTATTCCCTTTGATGCTAATAGGATATTTCATACCTCCATTTTAGCATTTGTCCACCGAGGTACTTCCACAACCATGTTAAACACATTCTGCAATTTAAAAAAACAACAAAGAAAACATTTTTTTTAATGTTGTCATCTTTTATTTTTTCACTTATCTCCTGCATGAGAATGTTTTATTTTTTCCTATAAAAAATGTAAAAAGTCTGCATCATATGTCTACCTATGCCTTAAATTCCTACTGAAAAATTAGAGAAGAAGTTGGTTAAAATATAACAGAATTTAAGCCTGATTATGTTACTTGACCACTACTGCATGGTGTTAGAAGTTGCTACATTTCTGGAAATACCTTTTCGAGGTAGGGACAGAATCAGAATGGAGCCAAGAAACATGTTTCAACTACTTTCCAACTAAAACAAAAGTGAGTGCTGAATGTCTCACTTTTCCAGTCTGCAAAGTAAGTCTGATAATCTCTGTCCTCATCCCACACAAGGTTGTGAAGATCAATTACGTGCTTTAAATGAAAATACACAGACAAGAAGTAAATATTTTTAAAATCATAAAAAAATATTTAAATCCAAGTTTTTTCTATCATAATGTAAAATTGAGGCCATCAGTATAAGTAGTTACAAAGCTTACAAAGAGTTACAAAGCTTAGCTTACTAAAATCTAGTGATCTTGGATTCCCTAAAGTTACAAAAGAACCACTGCTTCTTTTTACCATTTCTGAACTTGTAAAGTACTTAACAAAGGAAACTCTAGATCACTGGTGACTAAAAATAATTTTCTACAGTAATGGCCTTACAAAGAAAAAGCCTTAGGGATTCCCTGGTGGTTCAGTGGTAAAGAATTTGCCTGCCAATGCAAGAGACATGGATTTGATCCCTAGGCTGCGAAGATCTCATATACCGAGGAGCAAATAAGCCCATGCACCACCATGACTGAGCCCGGGTGCCACCACTACTGAGCCTGTGCTCTGGAGCCCAGGAACCGCAGCTACTGAAGCCCATGCTCCCTAAAGCCTGTGCCCCACAGCAAAAGGAGCCCCCGCGATGAGAAGCCTGAGCACCTCAACTAGAGAGGAGGCCCTGCTCGCTGCAGCTAGAGAGAGCCCGAGCCAACAGCAGAAGGCCTAGCGCAGCCAAAAAACAAACAAAGTTATTTCATAAAAAGAGAGGGAGAAAGTCTATGCTTAAAGTTGGCTTGCTTCCCATTCTGCTATCAGTAACTAACAACTTATCAAAGCAACGGTTTATTTTGTTTTGTTTTGTTTTGTTTTTTATTTTTTTTTATTTTTTTAATTATAGTTTTTTATTTTTTTAATTTTAAAATCTTTAATTCTTACAATGTGTTCCCAAACATGAACCCCCCTCCCGCCTCCCTCCCCATAACATCTCTGTGGGTCGTCCCCATGCACCAGCCCCAAGCATGCTGTATCCTGCGTCAGACATAGACTGGCGATTCAATTCTTACATGATAGTATACATGACAGAATGCCATTCTCCCAAATCATCCCACCCTCTCCCTCTCCCTCTGAGTCCAAAAGTCCGTTATACACAGCTGTGTCTTTTTTCCTGTCTTGCATACAGGGTCATCATTGCCATCTTTCTAAATTCCATATATATGTGTTAGTATACTGTACTGGTGTTTTTCTTTCTGGCTTACTTCACTCTGTATAATTGGCTCCAGTTTCATCCATCTCATCAGAACTGATTCAAATGAATTCTTTTTAACGGCTGAGTAATACTCCATTGTGTATATGTACCACAGCTTTCTTATCCAGTCATCTGCTGATGGACATCTAGGTTGTTTCCATGTCCTGGCTATTATAAACAGTGCTGCGATGAACATTGGGGTACATGTGTCTCTTTCAATTCTGGTTTCCTCAGTGTGTATGCCCAGCAGTGGGATTGCTGGGTCATAAGGTAGTTCTATTTGCAATTTTTTAAGGAATCTCCACACTGTTCTCCAAAGTGGCTGTACTAGTTTGCATTCCCACCAACAGTGTAGGAGGGTTCCCTTTTCTCCACACCCTCTCCAGCATTTATTGCTTGCAGATTTTTGGATCGCAGCCATTCTGACTGGTGTGAAGTGGTACCTCATTGTGATTTTGATTTGCATTTCTCTGATAATGAGTGATGTTGAGCATCTTTTCATGTGTTTGTTAGCCATCCGTATGTCTTCTTTGGAGAAATGTCTATTTAGTTCTTTGGCCTGTTTTTTGATTGGGTCGTTTATTTTTCTGGAATTGAGCTGCATAAGTTGCTTGTATATTTTTGAGATTAGTTGTTTGTCAGTTGTTTCATTTGCTATTATTTTCTCCCATTCAGAAGGCTGTCTTTTCACCTTGCTTATATTTTCCTTTGTTGTGCAGAAGCTTTTAATTAGGTCCCATTTGTTTATTTTTGCTTTTATTTCCAGACTTCTGGGAGGTGGATCATAGAAGATCCTGCTGTGATTTATGTCGGAGAGTGTTTTGCCTATGTTCTCCTCTAGGAGTTTTATAGTTTCTGGTCTTACATTTAGATCTTTAATCCATTTTGAGTTTATTTTTGTGTGCGGGGTTAGAAAGTGATCTAGTTTCATTCTTTTACAAGTGGTTGACCAGTTTTCCCAGCACCACTTGTTAAAGAGATTGTCTTTACTCCATTGTATATTCTTGCCTCCTTTGTCAAAGCTAAGGTGTCCATATGTGTGTGGATTTATCTCTGGGCTTTCTATTTTGTTCCATTGATCTATATGTCTGTCTTTGTGCCAGTACCATACTGTTTTGATGACTGTGGCTTTGTAGTAGAGCCTGAAGTCAGGCAAGTTGATTCCTCCAGTTCCATTCTTCTTTCTCAAGATTGCTTTGGCAATTCGAGGTTTTTTGTATTTCCATACAAATCTTGAAATTATTTGTTCTAGTTCTGTGAAAAATATGGCTGGTAGCTTGATAGGGATTGCACTGAATTTGTAAATTGCTTTGGGTAGTATACTCATTTTCACTATATTGATTCTTCCGATCCATGAACATGGTATATTTCTCCATCTATTAGTGTCCTCTTTGATTTCTTTCATCAGTGTTTTATAGTTTTCTATATATAGGTCTTTAGTTTCTTTGGGTAGATATATTCCTAAGTATTTTATTCTTTTCGTTGCAATGGTGAATGGAATTGTTTCCTTAATTTCTTTTTCTACTTTCTCATTATTGGTGTATAGGAATGCAAGGGATTTCTGTGTGTTGATTTTATATCCTGCAACTTTACTATATACTTTGTATTATCCATTGACAAAGCAACAGTTTAAAACAGTCTTCATCCAAGTGTGCTCATGGACCAGGGCTAAGCTACAAGTTGACTGTTACCGGCTCCTTTAGAAACATTTATAACAATTTGACCAAGTAATGTTTATGACTGTCAAACCTATTAATAAGTATTTGGAATTTGAATTAAGTTTTTCTAATAGTTCATTTTGACTGTAATTTTTTCAAGTATCAATATCAGCTCACAAAAGATTAGAAATAAACCAAAAAACTGTCTTTTACCACAGATCATTTGAGAAGCAGTGATAAAATATAGTTATTCTCAACTATGCCACACAGTAAAATCACCTGGAGAGCTGGAATTGATTTTTTTTTTTTTAAGAGATTTCTAGAGCCCCCATCTCCTACATATTTGAATTCAGCGGTTCTGTGGCAAAGCCAGGGCATTGCTTATTTTTAAAAGCTCTATAAGCAATTTTAATACGCAGCCAGAGTTGAGAACCTCTGGTTTAAAGCACTGCTAAACAATATCTGGGGTTTTCTTAGTGAAACAGGAATGCTGTTAACTCAAAGAATGCCATTTACACAATTAAATATAAATCAAGCCACAGAAATAATGATGGTTTTTAAGTTCTTCTAGATGAGACGGAAGTTTACCACGACAAAACTGCATACTCATAATAAGATAAAGAACAAAGTTGAGAATGCACTCTCAACAACAGCTCCTGAGAAATATGCCTCATATCTATCTTAGCAGCCTTATATACAGGCCTGCTGTTATGTTTCATTTTCTATGCTCTTTCATGAGGTACCCCAGCACCTGTTTAACTATGTCTGAAGTAGCTGTTAAAAAGAAAAACCTAAGTAAACGGCAGATGCTCAAATAATTTATTCATCCCTGAAAGTCTGGCTGTAAGAGAAGAAATGCATGCAGATGAATACTCAGAGGTGACAGAGAAGACAAAGCTAGTGCCAATCCTTTTACAGAACGACACCTACCAAAGCCCCTCACAGAGACTTGAATTACGCGCCAAGAGAACAATAAATCAGGTTTGCATTTTAAGCCTGCAAACTACACTCTTCCTTACCATTCGCTCCTAATCACTAGGAGTGTACTTCCAGTCTGCTTTTCTTCTCTCAGGCTAAAGTGCACATGACCTGTAATTTTTTAAAGCCAATGTTAGTCTGTTTATTCTAAGATTAATGTTAATTACAAACCAACAGTGGCCTGCTGAAATTTATTAGAAAATCACAAAGACACAAGGGGACATGTTTCAAATTTGGAATGTTGGGTTAGGGACATTTACCTCTTCCTTCAGTTCTTTTTTCTATTTTTTCCCCTTCTATTTTTATTGCAGTAAAAAAAAAAAAAAAGGATGAAAAAGCAGTCAGTAGATTTTATATGTGTGTGCTCAGTGCTGTGTCACTCTGCAACACCATGGACTGTAGCCTGCCGGGCTCTTCTGTCCATGGGAATTTCCAGGCAAGAATACTGGAGTGGGTTGCCATTTCCTTCTCCAGGGGATCGTCTCAACCCCAGGAATGGAACCCTTGTCTCTTGTGTCTCCTGCATTGGCAGGCAGATTCTCTAACACTGCCTTATCTATATTCTTGGGGTATAAAAAGAAAGGAAATAACCCTTCTATCCTCGTTGTAACCCTTAAAATATCAAATAAACTTGGATTTGACATTAAAGCAAAGGCAACAAATGCAAAATATAAACAAGAGGGAACATACTCAAGTAAAAGCTCTGCACAGCAAAGATAACAATTAACAAAATGAAAAGGCAACCTATGGAAAGGAAGAAAACAGTTGCAAGTCATATATGTGTTAAAGGGTTAATAAGTAAAATACATAAAGAAATCATGTAACTTAATAGCGAAAAACCAATCCATCAAAAAAAAAAAAAAAAGGGCACAGGTCTTAAATACTTTTCCAAAGAAGACATACAGATGGCCAACATTACTAATCATCAAGGGAAAGAAAGCAAATCAAAGTCACACTAAGATACCAGGCCATGTCCATTAGAATGATTATCATGAAAAAAAATAACAGTACTGGCGAGGATGTAGAGAAAAGGAACCCTTGTGCACTGCTGGTAGAAATGTAAACTGGTGCAGCCACAATGGAAGATAGTATGGAGGTTCCTCAGAAAGTTGAAAATAAAACTACCACATAACCCAGCAATCCCACTTTTGTATATATATCCAAAAAAAAAGGAAAACAAGATACTGAGGAGATACTTGTACTCCTACGCCCATTATAGCATTACTCACAATAGCCAAGACCCAGAAACAACCTCAGTGCCTGTCAACAAATGAATGAATACATTTTTTATATATACAAGGGAATAGTATCCAAGCATGAGAAACGACAACATCTTGCCCTTGCTGACAGGATGGGTGAACCTGGAAGGTATTATGCTCCATAAAAGAAGTCAGACATAAAAAGACAAATACCGCATGGCACCACTTACAGGTAGAATCTGAAAACTTTTAAAAAGCCAAATTCATAGAAAGAGAGTAGGAAAGTAGTTACTACAGCCTGAGGGGTGGGGAAAATAGAAAAGAATTAAAAAAAAATTCTCAAATCAAAAATCAGGTAGTCACCAACACACAAACTATGTTTTAAAAATTAAATTTTAAGTTGGCTTCCCTGGTGGCTCAGATGGTAAAGAATCTGCCTGCAATGCGGGAGACCTGGGTCCGATACCTGGGTTGGGAAGATCCCTTGGAGGAGGGATGGTAACCCACGCCAGCATTCTTGCCTGGAGAATCCCATGGACAGAGGAGCCCCGCCGGCTGCAGTCCACGGGGTCAGATAGATTCCGACACAACTGACTGACTAGGCTCTACTACTATATATACTCAGTAAACATTCTTCCCACTGAAACAACTGTTTTCAGGTTAACACTCAAAGTCTCTAGGAACCTGTAAAGACTTGAGGCCCTGAATGTCTATTTGTCCATTACGTAGAGCAATGATTCTTAAACTTCAGAGTGTATAGGATGCCCTGGAACACTTGTTTTGGGCTTTCCAGGTGGCACAGTGGTAAAGAATCCACTAGCCAATGCAGGAGATGCAAGAGACAGAGGTTCGATTTCTAAGTCTGAAAGAGTGCCTGGAGAAAGAAATGGAACCCCACTCCAGTATTTTTGCCTCAGAAATCCCATGGACAGAGGAGCCTAGAGGGCTATAGTCCAGGGGTCACAGAGAGTCGGACACAACTGAGCGACTGAGCAGAGAACACCTGTTAGATGTGAAGACTACCCAGCCTGCATGAACTTAGTAGATATGGGATGGACCAGGAATCTGAAATATTAACAAGTGCCCTAAGCAGTTCCAGTGCAGATGGTTTAGGACCATTGGGACAAACATCAGTTTAGTAAAATACAAGATGGAGGGGCAGGAAAAGCTGATAGGAATTAAACAGCCCCACAGCAATGCTTGGAGGTATTCAAAGGCTGGGGTCAAAAGTTTCAGCCAGATGAGACTAGAGGGCAATAAGGTTAGGAAGGGAAGAGAAGGCTAAGGAAGAGGCAGGGAATGTTTCCTGGAATCAGCAAGATAAAAAGGCATCAACAGAAAGAAATGGGAAGACAGACATCAGTCAAATGTTCTGGTCCTAAGTCAAAAACAATTAAAAGTTTGACAGTCATATATTTGAAAGATGGATTTAGAATGCATTTATTTTAGCAAATAGGTAGAATATAGCATATATTCCTGGATCCTAGAATAGTCAGAATCATAAACAGAAAGTAGCACAGGGGTTACCAAGGGCTACGTGGAGTGGAGAGCTATTGCTTACTGGGTCCAGAGCTTCAGTTTGAAAAAATGAAAAAGTTCTGGAGATGGATAGTGGTAATGGCTGTATAACATGGTAAAGAATTTAATGTCGCTGAACTGTACACTTAAAAAGTGTACAATAAGTAATACGGTAAATCTCATGTTATATATATTTTACCATAAGGGAATAAAGTAAAATGGTAATATCGTCCCTAGCTGCCTTAAAGAGAGACTAGAAGAAAAACATCAGGATGCTTTCATAAGTTCTGCAAGGGAAAATAATTCAGCATCACTTTACAAATGCAGACTACCATCAAGGTCTTTAGAAAACAATATAAGTGATACACACAAATAAAAACCTTTAGATATACCTCATATTCATCATTTCGTGCTCTTTTTGTAGGAATGCCATTTTCCTATAAAAGAAAAGATGGTTATTAGAGAAATGCAATTCAAAAATACAATGAGGTACCATCTCACACTGGTCAGAATGGCCATCATAATAAAGCCTACAAATAGTAAATGCTGGAGAGGGTGTGGAGAAAAGGGGTCTCTCTGACACTACTGGTGGGAATGGAAACTGGTGCAGCTGTCCTGAACAACATGGAGATTCCTTAAAAGAGCTACCAGTGATCCAGCAATCTCATTCCTGGGCATATATTCCGGAAAGACACAAACTCTAATTTGAAAAGATACTTGGACCCCAGTGCTCACAGCAGCACTATTTATAATAGCCAAGACATGGAAGCAATCTGTGTTCACTGACGGATGAATGGATAAAGAAGATGTTTTATATACATATAATAGAACATTAGTTATTAAAAAGAATGAAATAATGTCATTTGCAGCAACATGGATAGAAATAGAGATTAACATGCTAAGTGAAGTATGAGAGACAAAGACAAATATTATAAACTATCATTTATATGTGAAATCTAAAAAAATAATACAGAAGAACTTATTTATAAAAACAGAAATATTAATAGACTCACATAGAAAACAAACATGACTAACAAAGGGGAAGGCAGGGAGGGATGAACTGGGAATTTGGGATTAACAGATACACGCTACTGGATATAAAACAGATAAACAGCAAGGACCTACTTGCTGTATAGCACAGGGAACTATATTCAATATCTTGTAATAACCTATAACGGTAAAGAGCCTGAAAGGAATATGTATACATATATATACAAAACTGAATCACTTTGCTATATACCTGAATGACTGTAAATGAACTACACTTCAATTTTTAAAAGACGCTATTTTTGAATCTAATATTTCATGAACGAATACAGCTGTATTGACCGTACAGCAATAAAAATATGCCTGTCATATAAACATTGCACCAGAGGTTTCCAGAAACCTGATTCAACAGAGAATCCACCAAATGCCCAGTGCAGTTTTCTCTCAGCATTTACACCCCCAGTGCATGAGCATCAAAGTGCTCCACAAAACAAATTATTAGAAAAGCTAAATCTCCTTCAAGTATATTTTCCCAATTTTTACAAAATAAGCAAAGGCTCGGTTCAGTCTTTAAGGAAAGACTGGCAGTTTCCAGTAATCATGCTTAAAACAGTCATTTCATTGTTGAAATGAAACTCCAGGGAGTGTGCCTAACAAGCCATGAAAATACTCAGCTGCGCCTCCTGCCTGTGATTTCCACCAAGGTGTGATTACCAAGTCTCCATCAAGCACTTTTAAATTAAAAGAGCATTGTGCGGCGGGTTGGGGAGAAAAATTACACCATTCACAAATGCTCACACGTTATATGTAACTTTTACACACCAAAACAGCTAATGAAGGAAACAAACAGAAAAACAATTATTCCAAGTCAGGCCTGATACATCATTTCTTTTCCTAAAATACCACCACCCAAAGTATAAGGTGCAAGAGTTCTCTAATCATTCAGTCTGGGAACAAGGGAAGCCTGTTTACACAGCCACTGCGTGTACCAGTCTCCACGGGCCCAGAATTCATTCGCACAACCTGTTACACTTTGTTCTGCCGTTATCAATTTTTCATAAGCCCAAAGCTCATGTTCCCCCAAATCCATCCTCCTAAGGCAGAGTATTATTACTTAGCGGGATGTAGAAAGCCCATTCTTTGTTCCTCTTACACCCCGACCTACCACACAGTTCCTCCATATAATACTGTTATCACTGCTACTGCTATGAGGTACAGAGACTCGGTCACAGTGCACCACTCCCCGCTAAGCAGCACCTATTAGTCACCCTTCGCTACTCTCTGCTAGTTTTCTAGCACCTTGCAGTATCTGATTGTCTTGTTTATTTTCAGGTCGTTAGTCTCCTCTGGCTGAGAAGGAACTATATTCACCTTATTCACCACTGCAACTCTAGTGCTCGGAATACTGTCTGACTCATAGTAACCATGCAATAACTGTTTACCGAATGAATACATTAATTAACAAATAATAAATGAATGCACCCTCTTTAAGCCAAAATCAAAGAGAGTGGTTGGGAGATGTGAGATACCTAGGGTGGACAGCTCACTGGCCAAAACAAGACATGGGGACACACACACACACACACACACACACACACACTCAGAGACACACACAGTACTGTAGAGTTCTTTATGTTCTCTCACCGGTTCCTTTCTCTCTCCAGATTACATGACTCCTTGTCCTGTAGCTGAATATTACTCAGAAGTAGTGAGATAGAAGGGTTACACAAGAGCAGCTAAGATACAGACTTTGTAGAGGATGCTGCTGAACGTCCTCTTCCTTGGATGTCTCTGGGATAATTATTTATGGAAAATTTTATAGACATTATAGGAAATGACTATAGTTTTAAATGTGTTTGTAAATAATTGTTTAGAATAAAATACCTTTCCTTTTGCTTACTGGATCAAGTCACCATTGCCTATGGTCTTCTTGACTTTACACCTGCTATTATTTAAAATAAAACCTGAAGAAACGCTAAAAAAAAAAAAAAAAAATTACAGTCTGTGGAGTTACAGCATCTATGTTCAAATCTCATCTCCACAACAGACTAGGTTTGTGACCATGGGCAAGGCACTTCACCTCATCAGCAAAATAAAAACGGTAGCAGTACCCCTGGACATACGGAAATAATGCAGGTCAAGCTCTGGGCTCAGTGCCTGGCTAAGCACGAGCGGCACTCGGTAACTCTCGGCTCTCACTGCCCCCCATTATCATATTTAAGGACAGTCCAAGCCTGTGAAGACCTGGGAGGCTGCACACATCCTATTCCCATGTGCCATAACCTTACTGTGACACCTGAGAGTCGGCCCCTGAGGTAACCCTGGAAAGGTCAAACCAGACTCGCAGCTGCAGCAGCTCCCCACTTTTTCCCTGGCCTCTATGCCACACTGATCCCACCACGGTTCTGGAAAACCCAACCGCACTAACCAGCCCCACGGAATCTCATCCTGGAATGTAGTTCTGGTCACTGAAAAACGTGGCAGTGAACTAAGCCAGTTAACTACTCGGATCTTACTGAAAGAACTGCCAAGGTTGCGGTGACTACTAACGTTCACTACCAATGATGCCATCTCGCCAATTAGTCAGGAGAGCCCTAGGAATGCTCCAAATTCTGAGCTCCTCTTAGTTCCATCTTCAGCAGATTTCCCTCCAACGTGACTTACATCCCTTCGACTCTCCCACCTCTCATGTAATTCTAGGTTCTAAAAGAATAGCTATTCAAAGACTGCCATTTTTCCAACTGTATCTTTCTAGCATTGATCTCGTAGAGTGGTTAAACAGCATGAACTCTGTGATCAGAAATGCTAAATCAAATCCTTGTTCTGCCACTCACCAGCTATGTGACCTTAGACAAAGTGTCCAAGTCGAGGACGCTTCAGCTCCAGCGTCCTTGGAGATGATAATAGCAATTTATAAGGATTAAATAAAATGGCATATATTGACATGGCGGCTAGCAAACAGAAGATAATCTGCAAATGTTACTATCTTATTATTACTAATACCACTACTATTCTTATTAAAAATAAGCCTCTTGTTAACCTTCCAAATTCTTAACCTTAAATTTTTATTTGCTACCAAATTCTAAGCCTCACAGACTACTAACACTTCTTTCTTCCCAAGTCCTCCTGGAAGAAACCCTTTCTTATCCAAATTCTAATTCATGAAGAGGGCTTATAATCCTGTTACAAAGATAATTGATGCTAATTGTCCTTTGCCCTTCTCTACCGCCAACCAAAACCTTTCTTTTTGAAATGCTTCCAAAAAGCATCTTATGGTGATACTAGAAGTATATATTTTCATGCCCCAAACAAGTTAAAACAATACCTCTTCAGAGTCCACCTTCAGAGGAATATCATGAAAGGGGGAAATGTAGTGACCAGCTACATTCTCTGCAAAGGAAAACAAACAAAAACACAGAATTAAAGCAATGAACTAGCTTATTCTTTAGAGCAATTATACTCTTACCCACTTTTAAATTTTGAACAAGCTGTTAACATTTTTTCAAAATTAACTTAAACTCCCAATTTAAGGTTTAATTCAACTTTTAAAACTTGCTCGTCTGATGACCAAAGAGAAAAATGATAGCCCTCCCTTATCTTTGGGGGATGCCTTCCAAGACCCCAGTGGATGCCTGAAAATGTTGATAGTAGCAAACCTCACACAGGTTTTGTTTTGTTTTTCTATACACATCTACATATGACCAGAACTTGTAAAGTTTAATTTACAAGTTAGGAACAGGAGGAGAATATTCAAATTGCCAGCATCATTACGCTTTGGAACCATTATTAAGTAAAATAAGGGTTACCTGAACACAAGCTCTGTCTGGGCAGTTGGTCTGACAACCAAGACATCTACCTACTAAGGATGAACAAAGGAATGACTCATGCCCAGGAGAGGGACAAAGCAGGACAGCAGCAGACTTCATCATGCTACTCAGAGCACAGTGGCACATAATTTAACACTTAATCGTGAAAAGCAAAACCACAAATAAGGGGGACTGCTGTACACACCAAATCAACTATATCTGGGCTGTTGAAATCATTCACTTACCCCTGTGGCTTAAATTTCCAAAGTAAAAAGTTTAAATTAGACTAAAACTCCAAATATGAAAAAAATCTTACTTTCGAAAAGAGGCTCATGAATAGGTGAACTGGGCTAAAACTGATGTCAATTTTCCCAAGAGAAACCTAACAACATAATTCCTCATTTCTACCGACAACCCACATGAAACAAAGGATTAAAAGTCCTACCAAAATAAAAGAAACAAGTCATTTGTTTCACTCAGTGATAAGGATGCTAACATTAAGGTAAGCTTAAAACAAAAACAAACTTGAATAACCGAAACTATTTTATCCTCATTGTGTACTGAAATATATATGTAAAATATCTTTAAAAGTATATATTATTTAAATAAAATATGAATGTATACTTTTATTGGAATGTGTGTTTCCAAAAGCTGGGCTTAATATAGCCATAGGAAATTTTCACTTTGTAATTTCCAAAGTCAAGGTATGCACTACTTCTGGCCTGCTACTTCTTTGGTATAATTTTCAAATTTAGACTTTAAAAATATTTTAATAAATAAAGTGAGGACTGGCTAACACTCCAGTAGCAATGAGTATACAGAACACCCAAATCTTGGTTTCTAAATACCATTCTCCAGTGAAAAGAACTAGGGTTTCTTGAAGAAGAGGCTTATTCTACGCCTGGGGCAAAGAAAATACAAGATGAGCTTGGAATATCCTGGAGTACCAGAAAGTGACCAAATGCTCCAAAAAAAAAAAAAAGTTATGGGTATGTCGATGGAGAAGGAAATGGCAACCCACTCCAGTATTCTTGCCTGGAGAATTCCATGGGCAAAGGAGCCTGGCAGGCTACAGTCCATGAGGTTGCAAAGAGTCAGACACAACTGAGCGACGATCACTCACTCACAGGCACGTCAAAGGGGAAAGGAGCCGACCTGAAAGAGCTCCCAAAGGCCAAAGCTGGAGCAAGTTGAGCAACAAGGTAAATAATGGTTACGGGCACGCCTTGGAGACACTGCGGGCTTGGTTCCAGACCACTGTTTGTAAGGCGAATATCACAGTGAGGAAAGTCACACAAATTTTCGGTTTCCTAATGTAGATAAAAGTTATGTTTACACTACATTTAGTCTATTAAGTGTGCAATAGCATTATATCTAAAAAAGCAATTTATACATTTTAAAAAATACTTTATTGCTAAAAAAAAAAATAGCTAACCATTACCTGCGTCTTCAATGAATCATACTGGTAATGCCAAAGATCATAATCACATATCACCACAGCAAATATTATCATAATGGAAGTTTTAAGTATTTCGAGAACTATCAAAATGTGACACAGAGACACCAAGTGAGTAAAAGCTTCTGTGAAACTGGCACTAACAGCCTTGCACGACACAGTCTGCCACAAAACTATTTGTAAAACGTTCAGTATCTTCAAAGTACAACCAAATGAGGTATGCCTGTAATGCATTATAATCCAAAGTATACAATAAATATACATGATCCACAGTAATACAAATAAATGATTGTATAAATAAATAAAAATGACAGAAGAGACTAATCTTCCTTCAGAGAAATCCTAAACAATATATGTAGATGTTTTCCCCCCACAAAAAATAAAGCTTACCCTATTCCCCAAGTGTGGACTAGACTTAGTGACTTGCTTCCAAAGAACAGAGTGTGGAAGGGGAAAAACATTTCCGTGGAGAAGCCGGACAATCAGTATCCTTAACCAAGCGATCAAGGGTAATACCACCAGTGGACAAGTCATGTTCATAGCATGGATCCCCTGATATGCCGAGATAAAGGTACTTCACTTCTGCCATGTTCTTCCCCCAAACCCATAATTCCAGTCTCATCACGAAAAAGATATTGGACACACCCAAACTGAGGGACATTCTACAAAATACCTAACCAATACTCTTCCGAAGTCTCAAGGTCATCAAGAAAGAAACTTACGAAAGGAATGACTGAGAAGTTGTCAGATCAGAGGAAACTAAGGAAATACAATGTCTAAGAGGAATGTGGTACCCTGAATTGGATCTTGGGACAGAAAAATGACATTAGTGGAAAAATCAGTGACACCCAAATAAAATGTGGAATTAGTTAATAATATGTATCAATGTTGGGTTTCTTAGCTTTGGCAAATGCACAGTGGTAATGAAAGATGTTAATGTTAGGGAACATGGTAAGATACACTGAAATTCTGTACAATTGCTACAACCTTGTCCAATCTAAAATTATTCCAAAATAAAGTTTATTTAAACAAATGAACAAATACAAACAATGGCTTCAGCCCAATAAAATTAGAAATATATAACTTAACAATGGCCTACACTCCACCAAAATTTTATTTCCGCTTCTTATGCTCTGTGGGTTTTCCTTACCACTTATCACTAAAGTTTCTGAAGAAAGAAGACCTTTTGTTGTTGTGTTTCTGTTTGTTCTATTAGGCTCTCTACTGGATCCTCAGAATGCAGAAAAGTTCCCAGCACTTAGTAGGCATTCAGTTAATATGTGCTGAGCAAATATCTCTATTACTACTTCATTTTTCTGTACAAGCTACTAATATAATTTACCCTTTCCCACCCCAGCAACAAAGTGACTTATGTATGACCCGATGCACAAACTATGATAAAGATAAGAAAAAGCACACAAGTGGCAAAGGATATGAAACTTTCCCTGAACTGAACTGAAGATCTATAAAGCTCTTTTCCATCAGTTAAAAAGGATGCACCTTAAAAAAAAACTTCTCTTTCACATACCACTTCAAATTTCAAATTCTCTGCCTGATTTGAAAGACATCTATGGGCAACACAAAGAACAGAAAACAATACCTATGGCTGACTCATGTTCAGGTTTGACAGAAAACAACAAAATTCTATAAAGCAATTATCCTTCAATAAAAAAAATTTTTAAAAAGAACAGAAAACAAGATTATCAGTTTGCTGCAAGATTATTTACTTTTCTATAAATGACAAAGTTACTTAAGCGGGTCCCATTTACATGTTTTCTATTAAAATAAAATGTAGTGGTGGGGAATTGAACACAGTACAGCAACTTTGGAAAATAGTTTGACAGCTTCTTATAAACGTATGATCCAGAAATTCTACTATGAAGTACTTAACTAGGAAAAATGAAAACTTATGCTCAAACAAAAACTTCTCAGTGTATGTTTATAGTGGCTTTACTCAATAATCACAAAAACTGGAGACAACTCAAATATCCAACTGGTAAATGGATAAACAAACTACTAAACCCACACAATGGCATTTTACTCAATAGTCCAGCAGCAGCAGCAGCCATTAGTCCATAATAAAAAATGAACTATTGATACACAAAAGAAAACGAAAAAAATCTATAATGCAATTATGCTAAGTGAAAGAAGCTAGATTCAAACAACTCCACTAAGATAACATTCTGGAAAAGGCAAAACTATAGGGATAAAAACCAGACCAGAGGTTGCCAGAGGTTAAGGGGAGAGGGTGGAGTTGACTTAAAAGAGGAGCGGGGAGAAAATCTGGGGGAGTGACAGACTGTTCTGCACCGTGATGGTGTTTAAAAGAGTCTGTATCTCTACTAAAGCTCAGAACTGTTCACACAAAAAAGAAGGCAGTTTACAAAACTCTAGTACTTTTTAAGGTATAAATAGGAGCACTTACTGCAAATAACAATCACCCATCTGCGGTTCTTTTCTCTACTAAGTCATAAAGATAAGGTAGAATTCTGAACAAAAGAAAGATTAGCATATTACTAGGTTGCTATTGCAACCTATCACTGATGGAAATTAACAATCACCACAGCTCTAAGAATTCAGGAAGTTCTACAAACCAGGAAAGTTTGTTATTAAACTTAATGAAGTATAAGAAACTCGACAGAATAGCTGGGCTACCTGGAATTAAGACTAAATGATACCTCTAGCACACTGACTTGGTGTGAAGTTTCCCTAAAGCTCTTGTTAACTGGGGACAAGTCTCAACAAATATTAAGATGTAAGAGAAGCATGTGCTACTCAGGTATGAGGGAATATAGGACTAGACTGTGATCATTAAAAGCTAAAGATCTGTGGAAGTGTTCTTTGACATCTGTCACTTCAAACTGGGGTCTAAACATATTCAAACACTAAGGCAGTGCCAATACATACATTAAAATAATTTTGTAATTGCCATTCTGGAAGGCAAAAAGAATATAAAAGTAAATGAATGGTTTGACTCAGATAACCAAACCTACCAGAAGCCATCTGGGTCATGAAATAGTTTAAAAACATAATAATAAAGAAAAAAAAAAAGAAAAACGTCTGAGAAAATAAAATAGGGCCTTAGATCTCTGATAATTATAATGCTTTGATGGGCATAATACTAATAAATTTGTACAGGAGCAATGAATACAGAGCGCAAGAGTCTGCCTTGTAGTTGCTGAGCTTGATAAAGTCACTCGATTTCTCTGATACTTAATTTTCTCAATTTCCTTTAATTAAGTAATATACAATTTAGTATGCAAAAGGCAATGTACTAGATGTCATAATACAAAAGTGCCAAAATGTGAGCAATGCCTACAGCTAAGTTAGTGTGCACTACACGCTATCAGGATCAGCATCATCCTATAAACTGAAAGACAAAGAAGTCCTCTTGGCACAATCAGAGAGCTAATCACTGACCTAACATACGAAGAAAGGATAAGAACCCATCAAAGTGTTCTAGAGTCAGTACTATAAGTATGATATTAGGCTTCACTTAAACGCATTCAGTTCAGTTCAGTCGCTCAGTCATGTCCAACTCTTGTGACGCCATGGACTGCAGAATGCCAGGCTTCCCTGTCAATCACCAACTCCCGGAGTCTACTCAAACTCATGTCCATTGAGTCAGTGATGCCATCCAATCATTTCATCCTCTGTTGTCCCCTTCTCCTCCCGCCTTCAATCTTTCAATCATCAAGGTCTTTTCAAACGAGTCAGTTCTTCACATCAGGTGGCCAAAGTACTAGAGTTTCAGCTTCAGCATCAGCCCTTCCAATGAACATTGAGGACTGATTTCCTTTAGGATAGACTGGTTGGATCTCCTTGCAGTCCAAGGGACTCTTCAAGAGTCTTCTCCAACACCAAATTCAAAAGCATCAATTCTGCACTCAGCTTTCTTTAAAGTCCAACTCTCACATCCATACATGACTACTGGAAAAACCAGTAGCTTTGACTAGATGGACCTTTGTTAGCAAACTAATGCCTCTGCTTTTTAATATGCTGTCTAGGTTAGTCATTGCTTTTCTTCCAAGGAGCAAGCATCTTAATTTCATGGCTGCAGTCACCATCTGCAGTGACTCTGGAGCCCAAGAAAATAAAGTCTCTCACTGTTTCCATTTTCCCCCATCTCTTTGCCATGAAGTGATGCAACCGGAGGCCATGATCTTAGTTTTCTGAATGTTGAGTTCTAAGCAACATTAAATGCATTAAGATTCTTAAACGCATTAAGATTCTCTAAAGGTGGGTTTAAAGATAGGTTCTGGTATCCCCTGTTTTTCAAAAGTTTGGTTTAAGCCACTTCACTTTTATAAAAGACCTATATTAGTGCCTGTTTTTGCTAACAACAACAACAAAAATCCAAAGAGGATTTTAACTTTTACGAAAAAAAAAGAAATGAAAGCAGCATTCAGTGTGTTTTCAGCAGCTGTTAATGGAGGCATCAAGCAGCCCTGAGCAGTGAGACTGTGGCCAGGCAAGCTCCTTTCCTGGGAACTACACTCAGCATCCCAGCAGCAAGTTGCCAGAGCTCTGAACTACGTCCATGAGCCCCTGTGCTTTCTCTCCATTTATCTTGTGTATTTGTTAGCAAGAGGTCTCCTAAGGTATTGCTTCTTTAAAACATTTCAGCTGATGGATAATTTCATAGGGCCACTCCACTTCTAGACAGAGAAACCTGTGCTATCTATCCTGCTGCTGCTGCTGTCGCTCCAGTCGTGTCCAACTCTGTGCGACCCCACAGAGGGCAGCCCACCAGGCTCCCCCGTCCCTGGGATTCTCCAGGCAAGAACACTGGAGTGGATTGCCATTTCCTCCTTCAATGAATGCATGCATGCTAAGTCACTTCAGTCGTGTCCGACTCCTAGCAACCCCATGGACTGCAGCCTACCAGACTCCTCCATCCATGGGATTTTCCAGGCAAGAATACTGGAGTGGGGTGCCATTGCCTTCTCTCTGATCCTGTCTAAAATGAATGGGGTAATCCATACTATACCTATGAGCCATGGACAGACTTGGTACAAGCAGCAAGCACTGTGGCAGCGTATGCCACCTTTTAAAGACAGAACTGAAGCACACATCAGAAACAGCCCTTTCTTAGAGCCTGAGAATAAAGCAGTGATAATCTTGGGGGCAGGAGAAGGGGACGACAGAGGATGAGATGGCTGGATGGCATCACTGACTCAATGGATGTGAGTCTGAGTGAACTCCAGAAGTTGGTGATGGACGGGGAGGCCTGGCGAGCTGCAATTCATGGGGTCGCAAAAAGTCGGACATGACTGAGTGACTGAACTGAACTGAATCTTAGGTTAGAACTTCATTATCTACAGCTCAGACTGGTTGTTTCTTTAGAATTATAACCAAGTTGTTGCCAATTTACTTTTTCAAATACTGTAATATATTCATATAGTTTTTAATTTATAATATTAGAATATTATCTACAGATTTCAGCTCTAAAAGGTAAGATTAGTCCGTCTGACTGCAATCTAATCCCTTTAAATTCTCTATTGGCCAATACTTTACAGCTTTACTCCTTGCTTCATCAAGACATAAACAGTATTTCTCGACTCAACTAACAGGCTTTTTCTCTTTCTTCATTCTTTTTCCTAATTTTTTATCTTCTGCACTTACATTTTTTCACTTCAAAGCTGAGAAAATGTTCTATAATCCTATTGAGTTTTCCATGCTTTTCCTGTTAGTGTATTTCCTAAAGATCAGAAAAGCCTCGATTGCTTGTTAAGCAGATCTCATACCTAGTTAATCAGAATCATAAGGAGAGAAATCTGGGTATTTAAATTATTAGTAAGCATACGAGTCAGGCAAGTTTAAGAAGCATTGCTAGATGTTGATTTTTGGCCAAGCAGAATCTTACAGATAATTTCCGTTTCTGTTCAACTTCTATTTTGAGTTGTGATTCTAATTTTCTTCCTTCCTTAGTCAGTCATAATCATACCTATCAATTATTCAAATGTCTCACAGCTTCCACAGAAACGATGGAATTCTCTAACCAAATAGCTCCCTTTGGAAATCATACTTTCTGCTACAATCTGGATTGGATGCTTTTTTGGCACCTTGAGACTCTGCTTTGTTGGTTTCCAGCTTAGATCTGTTTTCTGGATTCCATGCCTTCAGCTTTGTTTGTTTTACCTGTTTTTGCAAGAGCATATTCCTAACTTGTGTAGTGTAAGAAAGGAGGCATGGGAGGTAAGTCTCCAAAGTCCGTAAATGCCTGAAATGTCTTGATTCAGCCTACACCCCGGATTAATGGGTGCCAGGGTAAATTCTAGAAGGAAAACGATCTCAGAATTTTGGAAGCGTTACTCCAGTCTGGGTTTTCAGGGCTGCTCGTAATCAGGTACCAGTTTGTTCTCGGTGCTCTGCAGGTGGCCTGTTCTCCCCATTTCCCCTCCTCCCAACCCCAGGGACTCTCAGGGTCTTTATAAAAGCCTCTGTTTTCTGAGTTTTCACAGTAAAGAGTCAGGGACTCAGAGCACTTGGGTACTTAAATTCTTAGATCTCTTTCACTATTCCTTTGAAAATTCTTCATTTTGTCTGTCGTTTCCTTCTGGAACTCACAGTATCCAAATCTTAAGACTTCCTAGAGTAAATCTCTATGTCTCTTCTACCTTTTTTTTTTTTCTTCCTGCTGTCTCTTTGACATTCTGTTCTACTTTCTGGTAGATTTCTTTACCTTATGTTCTAACTTCTCTGTATCAGCTTTCTAGGACTGCTGTAACAGATTATCACACACTTGATGGCTTAAAATAACAGAACACCAATTTACCCACTACCCCTTCTATGGACTTTTGTGTCTTAATCAGATTTTAATCTCCAAAAGCTCTTATTCTTTGACTGCCTTTTCTTCATAGCCTCCTCTTCCTTCTTAATGGGTGCAATCGCTTCTGAAATCTCAGTGGATATCTGTGTGACTCTGAAAAATTCTGGTTCTCTTTTCTTTTTCCCATTTAGTTTACAAGATTTTCTTAAAATCATTCATTCAGTAAATACTTACTGAACACATACAGTATACTAAGCACTGTTTTAGGTACTAGATATACAAATTCCTTGCTTTTGTGGAGTTTATATTGTGGTCAGGGGTTGGTGCATAGAAGCAATGAATATACTTTTAACTTGATCAGGTATAGGGCAAGAAAAGAATAGCGGAAGGAGATAATATTTTATATGGAAATGGCAGGGCAGCGGAATGAAGCGAGGAAGAGGTTCAAGCAGACGTCTAAGGAGGAACACTGCATATGTGGAGCAAGCGCAGAGGTACGGAAGCGAGAAAACGCAGGGCAGCTGGAGAGACCAGGAGGCCAAGATGGCTGGAGCACGATGACCAGAAGGAAGAGAGGCAAGCAAAGCCTTCAGTGACGAAGCCCAGGATCCGGTCACACGGGACCTTGCAACAGTAAGAGCAGAACCTGGCATGCTCAGACTTACATCTCATGACTTCTGGTGGAAAGCAGGCTTCAGGGGACAGTGGTGGAGCAGGGTGAAGAACCAGGAGGCCCCTGCAATCGGTCAAGTGAAAGATGTTGGTGACGTGGATACAGGAGCACGGGTGGGAGCAGAGACAGGTGACTGTCTTCTGGATACATTTCAAAAGCTGGACTGAAGGGACAGACTAGTAACTAGATATAGGGTAAGAGTGGCCAAAACAATGTTTCCCAGGTGTGAAGGCAGAAATAGTTGGGTAGGGGTAGGGGACAGGGAGTTCTGTTTTCTACACATTAACTTTAGGTTAACTTCTCGGACATTTCAGTGGAAATATGCAGTACATTTACCGCATGCGTAAATCTTGAGCTCAGGAAGAGACTAGGGCTAACATTACAAATCTGGGAGGCAGGGATCATCTACAGCAAAAGCAGCAACAGAAACTCTGGCCCACAGGCCAAATCCAGCACAAGGGCTGTCCTTACTTTTATAAACAGCCTTTTGCTGGAACATAGCCATACGCATACCTTTACTCGCTGGTTGCCTTTGCCCCACAACACAGAGTTAAGTAGTTTGTGAAGGACCACCGGTCTTGCAAAACCTAAACTATTTACTATTTGGCCCTTTTCAGAAAGGGCTTGCCAACCCCTGCCCTAGAGAGAGAAAAGATAGATACATGTGCAAAGTACTGAGTCCTGGGCCATTTCAAAGGTTAGAGTTCAGATCAGAGAATCCAGCAAAGGGAACTGCTGATGGAGAAGCTATCAAAAGAAGATAAAAGAAAGTGTTGTCCCAGGAAGGGAAAAAAAAAATTTTCAAGGCAGAAAGAGGGTTAGACTGTGAAAATACTGTGGAGAATTCACCTGGGAGGAGAATTTTCAGTTGATTATTAAATTTGCCATATGAAGGTCACCTTTCGACAAAGCAGTTTGGTAGATAACAGTAGCAGTGAGGAAAACCTGTCTGAAGGTGACCCCTGACAAGCTGGTCTATAGTTAAGAATAAAAGACTAGGAAAGGCTGGGGTGTGTGGGAGAGGCTGGGCAAAGGGCCAGCTTCCTGCGAAGACGTGTGCTTAAGAAGCCAGCTGTGACAATGGCACATCCCTGAGTCAGAGGGACAGCAACACCATCAGGCTGTCCTGCCGATCTCCAAACACGCCCTTCAGCTTCTGGGGAAGGAATCAGTCCATGGCCTAAGCCCCAGGCCTGCACAGAAAACACCCATGTGCCTGCCACTCCATAATACAACTTAAACGGCTCCTCCTGTGTCAAGCTTCACGTCTCTCTCTCTCACCCTCTCTCCCATATATCAACATGTCCTCAGACCCTGAGGTTCTGCAAAGCAGCTCAGCTTCCTCTCAAACTACAGACCCTCAGCACACAGACTTAAGTTGGGACTTCCTCTGTGCCTCTTCACCAATAACCACACCTCCATGTGCTTTTCTTCCTTTATAAATATTCTGAAATCACCAGCTCTAATGGCTCCTTCTTATCTGTTGTTTCAGGGTTATCTTTTTTTATGCACCTACTATCACTTTTGGATATTTATGAGGAGAGAGAAAAACAAATGGGAGTCACCCCCACCACCTTACTGTGGTATTTCACTTTGTCAAAAATCAGACTACATACCTACTAGGCATTAGCTAACAAATTCTATCAGGCCCATCAACATATGTTCAGTTCAGTTCAGTTCAGTAGCTCGGTCACGTCTGACTCTTTGTGACCCCATGGATCGCAGCACGCCAGGCGTTCCTGTCCATCACCAACTCCTGGAGGTCACTCAAACACATGTCCATCGAGTCGGTGATGCCGACCATCTCAAGCTCTGTCGTCCCCTTCTCCTCCTGCCCCCAAATCCTTCCCAGCATCAGGGTATTTTCCAATGAGTCAACTCTTCGCATCAGGTGGCCAAAGTATTGGAGTTTCAGCTTCAACATCAGTCCTTCCAATGAACACTCAGAACTGATCTCCTTTAGGATGGGCTGGCTGGATCTCCTTGCAGTCCAAGGGACTCTCGAGAGTCTTCTCCAACACCACAGTACAAAAGCGTCAATTCTTCGGCTCTCAGCTTTCTTCACAGTCCGACTCTCACATCCATACATGACTACTGGAAATATATTAGATGTTGCCAAACAATGTCAAAATTTTACCCTCAGCTGGACTGAAATGAGATTTCATTCTATCATTTTGTAAGTTATCTACATGTTTTTCTCTTAGAATAGCAAGTTGTTTCAGAATGAAAGTTCACTTAAATCACCAAGTGAGGAAATCAAATGGACTGCAAAACCTGTATCTGATTATATGTATCATATACATCAAATAGCTACATGTAGGCCAAGTACCAACATACTATCACATATGATTACTAAAACCATTTACAGACATTCTTACTGGAAGCTATAGCAATGACAAAAACCAAATAAAGACGGTTAATGTTTCTCTATCCACAAAATAACCATTATGTTCTATTATGTTAATTCAAATTCTATGATATAGGCAAAATTTAAAAAAAAAAGGTTATAAGAACTCATATATTTAAGGCTCAAAACACACCTTTTGTGTAGTACTCACTGTAAATTTTATTAAGTCCAGATGTGTGGTACATTCAATGGCAGATTGCTCCTACTATTCAAATGATGTACTTAAAGAAAACATATAATAATTTCAACATAAACATATGCTTACTATAAATGATAAAACAAATTTATTGTTTAAAAATTGCATGATTCCTTCTCATGCTAAATAAAAGCAACTGGAATTATCTATGGCATTATTTCTCTAAGTGAACCAGTCACCTATCCCACAGTAACAAAAATCCAAATTATGAAAAGCATAGTTTCTCCTCATCCTTTCAGAAAACTTAAAAAATTTTAAATAATGAATTATATGTTATGAATGAAAGAAACACATGCAGACTACCAAATGAATACTGGCATACAATGTTATGTCTCTAGTCCTATATGAACGAGTCTTACTTCATTATGATTTCACAACTAATTCAAAAGACTGCAGGTCATCAGTACCCATTAAAACTCCTGAGACTTGGAATTGATAAATTGGGACACAGTCAAAGTATCCAATTCTATCCATATCCCACCGTTCTCATCCTTTATAAAATCTAACAAGAATTTTGGTCTAGTGTCTTAAAGTCAAAAGGGAAAAAGAAATAATACATATTAAACATTAACACTGTACCACGCATGAGACGCTAATAATCTTTACAAATATGGTATCGTTTAGCTGCCACAGAAATTCTATAAAATCATCAGTGCTATTCCCATTTTACAGACGGAGAAATGAGCTAAAGGAAATCAAGTGCTGCCCAAGGTAGTCAAGCCAAGCCTACAACCTATTTTTCTTTTCCACTTAAAAAAAATTTTAATTAGAGGATAATTATTTTACAATATTGTGATGGTTTCTGCCATAAATCAACATGAACTGGCCATAGGTATACATACTTCCCCTCCCCCTTGAACCTCCCTCCTGTCTCCCTCCCCATCCCGCCCCTCTACAACCCAAGTCTTTTGACTATTAATCTAGAACTCACTGTTTCCCAAATAGAATTCTATGAAACTCCACAGTTACTAAAATGTCAACAAATGTTCTGAGAAACAGAGGCTTTGGGATTCAAAAGTTTGGGACAAGTTACGTTACATAAAAATTTCCAAGAACTTTAATATGCACACAGTCACTCCCCAACATAATAAAATGGGAAGCGGTTTGCTAATTTAATAAACCATGAAGCTCTTCCTTTAAAGAAAATCTAGTAACACACCATGGGATGCTTGTGCTCAACTAAGCAGTTTGGAAAATGACTGATTCCGATCTCCTCTTTCCATGGTTCAATAAAATGAAGTAGTCAGAGGTTCAATTACTCACACAAGACCCCACAAAAAATAAATTACAGGGCCAAGAGGCCTCATGATTACCACCAGGATGCTCTTCCCCATCACCTTGTCTCACTTCAATACCATTCCTACAAGGCTTAACACCAATTAAAAGGGAAAAACCAAGTACTGCATCTATCATTTATTCTAATTCTTCTGAATGGTTGTAAAGAGAACCATTTACAGAAATGAAATTCAAAAAAGCCAACCTCCCAACTTCACTAGTATTACAGAGGCTTGGGAAATATTTGGAAATGTGGGAAATGATTTCACTGCTAAACAATACTAAACAAGATTTTTCAAAAAACGTGGTATACTGATGCTCTTCTTTGAAGGGAGAGAACTGCACCATATTACTGCTCATGGATACTGCCAGAGTACAAATATCCAATTTATTTACCTTTATAAAGAGTAAATTGCTCAGTTTCCCGCAAACCCCCTAACACCGAAGGGGCTTCATTTCACTTTGTCCTATCGCTTCCGCAAACTGTAAACTGTCCTGGGTCAAGGACGCCATCTGGCGTTTAATTGAGGAATTGTTCAACCCAACAATCCTCGATGGCTATCTCACCACTTGGCCTCTCTTCCAAACTACTTTACTTCCTTCTAATTTTTGCCCATCAACCTCAGTAAAATCGTTTTTCTTCTTTTCTGTCAGTTATTTCAACTGAATGAGATATAAATATAATATTTTATATTTACATTAAATATATTTTATTTGTGGCATTCCAGCTATAGAAAAGTCATGAGTCTGAAACACAAAGCACTTAAAAAAAAAAACACCACAGCAAGAGGTCAATATAGCCTCAGAAATGCCTAACAGATAATGTTAGGAGTATCTCTTAGTCATCCCCTCCAGGGAATACCGGCACTAAGGAGGGCCTTGAAGAGCACTGGGAGGTCAACTGCTTTCTTTCACAGCTACAGACACTGGTCATGTAGGAGATGACGCCACTGCCTGCCAACAGCACATAGTGAGTTACTGTAGAGCCAGAATCAGGGCTTAGGGCTCTCCATTCCAAAGTCCGTGCTCAGCAGGCTACACCGCATGCTCCAGGATCCTTCCTCAAGGCTGTTTTTTTCTCAGCCAACATTCAAATACAATATTTTTTAGTGTTTTTATATTTTCCTTAAGTAATTATATTGATATCATGAATCGCTTGGGCCCATAACTAAAATTTTCTCAGTGCCACATCTAACAGGTCCAGCACACACTTCATAATTTATTACTGTATTTATAACAAATCTAAAATACTTTCACCATTTCAGGAGTTAGACAGCTTCTATCTACTTTGAAATCTGCCAATCTGTAACACTGTTACTATGGAAAGCTATTCCTCAAACCATCATGTTGTAACATTCTGCAACAATCCATCAGAAATTTGGGTCTTCCTGTTAATGGTTCCTCTCTACTTCATTGCTGCTGCTGCTAAGTCGCTTCAGTCCTGTCCAACTTTGTGCGACCACATGGGCAGCCCACCAGGCTCCTCTGTCCCCAGGATTCTCCAGGCAAGAACACTGGAGTGGGTTGCCATTTCCTTCTCCAGTGCATGAAAGTGAAAAGTGAAAGTGAAGTGGCTCAGTCCTGTCCGACTCTGTGCGACCCCATGGACTGCAGCCTACCAGGCTCCTCCGCCCATGGGATTTTCCAGGTGAGAGTACTGGAGTGGGGTCCCATTGCCTTCTCCGCTCTACTTCATTAGCCTTGACCAAATAAGGATGGAAAAGAATATGGAGAAAAGTTTAAAGAAAACGGGAATTTTAGTATCAGCTGCCTTATGACCACGTGCCTGTGTGCGCAGGTGCTCAGTTGCTCAGTCGTGTCCGACTCCTTGCGATTCCATAGACTGTAGTTCACCAGGCTCCTCTGTCCATGGGATTCTCCAGGTAAGAACACTGGAGTGGGTTGCCATTTCCTGCTCCAGGGCATCTTTCAACCCAAAGACAGTAACCACAAAACTATGCAAATTGAGTCTTCTCTCCTATAAAATACGCCTCCACCCTAGGCTCAAGTTGGAAACGTGTAAACATTTTGTAAATTACAGATATCAAAAATGATCACAAGTATTAACAACATAACATATTCTAGACGCTGTGACTAATCTCTTCGCATACACTATGCCATGTAATTCTTACAGCCCTATTTTACATATGAGAAAAACCAAGGCTCAGCAAGTTTGGAAACTCGTCCAGGATCACAGAGTTAAGAGCTAAAGAATCCAGATTCGAGCTGAGACCCAAAGTCTCTAGAGTTGGCATTCCTAATTGGTGGGCGGTAAGACAAGGCCGCAGAGAAGGCAATGGCACCCCACTCCAGTACTCTTGCCTGGAAAATCCCATGGACGGAGGAGCCTGGTAGGCTGCAGTCCATGGGATCGCTAGGAGTCGGACATGACTGAGCGACTTCACTTTCACTTTTCACTTTCATGCACTGGAGAAGGAAATGGCAACCCACTCCAGTGTTCTTGCCTGGAGAATCCCAGGGACGGAGGACCTTGATGGGCTGCCGTCTCTGGTGTCGCACAGAGTCGGACACGACTGAAGCGACTTAGCAGCAGCAGCAGCAGCAAGGCAAGGACGACTTTACAAAAAAAAAAAAAGGTACTATTCCCCTTGGGGCTCTCAGATCAGTGAGGGATGACAGCAACTCAGCCAACCTCGCTGCTTCACATCATAGCTAACCTGCACAGTGAAACATACAGGTGCAAAAAAAAAGAAAGAAAAGAAAATGAGACTAAGAGAGACCTGGGTCTTTCCCATCTTAGCTGGCCACGTCAAGGTCCTAAGCCGCTTCGCCCTCTGGATTTGCTCAATTTGGGGAGAAGAAGGGGTTACTTTGGAACAAACGAGGTCCTTGATCGTGGATCACATTCAAGGTGCAAACTCCCGAGTATAAATTCAGGCTGCTGAGAGAGCCTTCATCAGAGCCCCGCCCCATAAAAGAAGAACAGCTGGACCAAGCATCGCCGAAGCCCCGCCTGCCTCTCCAATCGCCAGCGGCCCTAGCCGGAGAAGCCTCGTTACGCCCACCCGGAGGGCGGGCTGACCCGGGAACTCGGTTCACCACAGTTGAATCCGGAACGCGGCGGGGGCCGGGCTAACGGCTGCGGGCCCAGGCAAGTGACGGCGGCTCCCGCTCAGGGTGACCCGGCGCGGCCCCGCCTGCCGCCCTGCGTCTCTGCGCTCCGTGACTGCGGACTTGGCTCCCTTCGCAGGCGGCTCCCGCGGCTCGGCGCGGGCCCCCGCGTGCGGGAACGTGGCCTGGACCGCGCGGCGACCGCGCTGTGCCCGCCGGACGCAGGGATGGAGGCCACGCTCCCATCCCCGACCTCCGGTGCGACGCGCGGCGGGCCTCCCGCGAGCTACTTACTGAAAAAGAGGCGGTAATCGGGAGAGTGGGGCTGGCCGCGCTCCTCCGTGCGGTACAGGGCCATGGTCCGACGCGGCCCGGGCCCTGCGCTCGCTCCCCGCGGCAGGCGGGCGGCGGCGGCGGCGGCGGCGCCCACGGGCCAGGCCCAGCTGGTGCGCAGCAGCGGCAGCAGCGCGCGCATGGCGTAGACACTGGTCCGGCTTCGCGCGGGTGGTGCCGGGGGACCCGCCCGGCCGCGCGCCGGCGCCCCCTACCGCCCGGAGTGGGCACTCCCAGGCGGAGGTTTGGGACCCCGCCCCCGCCACGCTGGCGGTGGAGACTGCTCCTAGAAATTAGAGCGCCTTGCAAACTGGCAGGATTGCACAAGGGTACCCGCAGCGAGATCGAGGTTCAAGGCCCACCACCCTTGAGGAGCTCACTGCCACTTATTAATGTATACATGCATTCACTCCTTTACTCACTCATCCAGACAGCATTTACTATCATGTTTATCATGCGTGTGTGCCAAGTCACTTCAGTTCAGTTCAGTCACTTCAGTCCTGTCCAACTTTTTGTGACCCCATGGACTGTAGCCCGCCAGGCTACTCTGTCCATGGGATTTTCCAGGCAAGAGTATTGGAGTGGGTTCCCATTTCCTTCTCCAGGGGATCTTCCCGACAAGGATCGAACCTGTGTCTCTTATATCTCCTATATTGGTAGGCAGGTTCTTTACCACTAGTGACCACCCAGCCATAGTGACTTAATATTGACTAACTGCTCTGTCCCAAGCACCCTCTATATCCTGTCCAATGTTGGAGACATGCATGGACGCACATGAAAACATCACTGTGAGACATAATCAGGCCTCCTTATGAAGACTTGACATAACTTCAGTTCAGTCGCTCAGTCGCCTCCGACTCTTTGCAACCCCATGAATCACAGCACGCCAGGCCTCCCTGTCCATCACCAACTCTCGGAGTTCACTCAGATTCACATCCATCGAGTCAGTGATGCCATCCAGCCATCTCATCCTCTGTCGTCCCCTTCTCCTCCTGCCCTCAATCCCTCCCAGCATCAGAGTCTTTTCCAATCAGTCAACTCTTCGCATGAGGTGGCCAAAGTACTGGAGTTTCAGCTTTAGCACCATGCCTTCCAAAGAAATCCCAGGGCTGATCTCCTTCAGAATGGACTGGTTGGATCTCCTTGCAGTCCAAGAGACTCTCAAGAGTCTTCTCCAACACCATAGTTCAAAAGCATCAATTCTTCGGCGCTCAGCTTTCTTCACAGTCCAACTCTCACATCCATACATGACCACTGGAAAAACCATAGCCTTGACTAGGACCTTTGTTGGCAAAGTAATGTCTCTGCTTTTGAATATGCTATAACTTTCCTTCCAAGGAGTAAACGTCTTTTAATTTCGTGGCTGCAGTCACCATCTGCAGTGATTTTGGAGCCCCCAAAAATAAAGTCTGACACTGTTTCCACTGTTTCCCCATCTATTTCCCATGAAGTGATGGGACCAGATGCCATGATCTTCGTTTTCTGAATGTTGAGCTTTAAGCCAACTTTTTCACTCTCCACTTTCACTTTCATCAAGAGGCTTTTTAGCTCCTCTTCACTTTCTGCCATAAGGGTGGTGTCATCTGCATATCTGAGGTTATTGATATTTCTCCCGGCAATCTTGATTCCAGCTTGTGCTTCTTCCAGCCCAGTGTTTCTCATGATGTACTCTGCATAGAAGTTAAATAAGCAGGGTGACAATATACAGGCTTGACGTACTCCTCTTCCTATTTGGAACCAGTCTGTTGTTCCATGTCTAGTTCTAACGGGAGTAGCCATGAAGAGATACCCCAGGTCCAAGGTAAGAGAAACCCAAGTAAGACTGTAGGTGTTGCAAGAGGGCATTAGAGGGCAGACACACTGAAACCATAATCACAGAAAACTAGTCAGTCTAATCACACTAGGACCACAGCCTTGTCTAACTCAATGAAACTAAGCCATGCCCGTGAGGCCACCCAAGACGGGCGGGTCATGGTGGAGAGGGAATGGCAAACCACTTCAGTATTCTTGCCTTGAGAACCCCATGAACAGTATGACATAACTTACAGAGCCCCAAACAGTAACTTCCTCAAATGCCTTCTCCATGAAGCCCTTCCTACTTAATCCAAGCAGAGGTGATTTATCATTCCTTTTTCTTACATTTTCTTTCCTACAGTGGCACCTGGTACTGTTCCTCCCTATGTTTGTAAATTTACCATCTTCCCCATTTCATCCTGATCTGCACACTGGATTGACTACATGCCAAGCACTTAAGATTTGAGATTTAGTACTTTTGAAGAATGGAGCATCCAACATGCCTTACATAGATAATGGCTCCTTTGTTGTTGAGTTAAATTGTTCCTGGAACTCCTTCTCTACCAAACCTCTGCCATGAGCATATGAAATTCTAAGCTTAAGAGCATATGAAATTATCGGCTTTCCAGAAAATTTTATGGGAATAGCATCTACAGGTATCATCTCTTCTTTTTCATATTCTTCCTTCATCTCAGTCCAAATGGGTTCCTTCCTCCACCTTCACCAGGTTATCAGTAACTCGTTGAATATAAAGGTCAATTCCCATAATAAATCAGAATGAGAGAATCCAGAAGAGAACATTAAATAAGATACGTTTCCATTAGAAATTAAAACTTTTAAAGAAAATTAAATACTTCAGTTATTTAGTCTATAAAAGTGAAACAAGAAGACTAGTAATATTATGTTCAACATAAACATAATATTGAAACAATATTGTATATCAGCTATACCTTGTTAAAAACAAAAAGAGAAAACAATTTTACAACAGGCCAAAATATTCACTTACAATGTCTGCAAAAACTAAGTGAAACTGTTTTAATTAAAAGAGAAGCCATTTAAAAATAATAATCTCTTAAATTACTATATAAAAATTAGCTAATAAATGGAATGTTAAGTACAATTAATACATAAATTCATGAAAAATATAATTCTAACTTAAAATCCTGGCTCTTGCAAGATAAGACAAACATTTTTATGTAGATCATGTTAATTAATTTCTAGTAATTAACTCACAAGTACAGATCTGATTCAATTCTAACTAGTTAACCACTCTCTGTTCTGCGGCTACAAACTACACCTTCTGGCTCTTAATGTTAACAAGATAAAATAAGATGTTTAAAAACTGATACAAGCTTTTACTCACAAAAGTCTGAATGCAGAAATCCTACTAAGGTGACTCTATAGTCAGCATGTAGCTTAAATAGAGTAGATAGTATTTACATCTGTCTAGGCAGTAGTCAGAGAAGGCAATGGCACCCCACTCCAGTACTCTTGCCTGGAAAACCCCATGGAAGGAGGAGCCTGGTAGGCTGCAGTCCATGGGGTCACTAAGAGTCAGATACGACTGAGCAACTTCACTTTCACTTCTCACTTTCATGCATTGGAGAAGGAAATGGCAACCCACTCCAGTGTTCTTGCCTGGAGAATCCCAGGGACGGGGGAGTCTGGTGGGCTGCCGTCTCTGGGGTCGCACAGAGTTGGACACGACTGAAGCGACTTAGCAGCAGCAGCAGCAGGCAATAGTCAGGATTCTGATCAGCATCAGTATCTGGAGGTAAGTGGTACAGGGCTCTCCTATATGAGGGAGCCACATTATTTCTATCCTGTTACACTGATGTGTTCCATCTCCAGTCCTCAGGTAACCCTTGTAGTTCAAAATGACTGCTGCAGCTCTAAGCATCATATCTTCATTCTACCTAGCAAGAAAGAAGAAACAAAAAGTAGGATGTGCTCTTTCCTTAACAACACATCCCAGATACTGCATATACCACACATATTTGCATCCCATTGAGCAGCACCTAGTTGACTGCCCATAACAGACTATAAATTAGCAGTCCTTTTTCTGGATAATCAAAAGCCCAGATAAAAATTAGGAACCATACTACTATGGAAAAAAGGGAAATTGGAGTCTGCCACAAATGTCATTTTCTTTTCCTATCGTTCAATTTTCCTTAGGTCTATGAGAAGTTTTACATATTTCTACTCCAGCTGTGAACAAGGTTCACATTCTTGGGTACCTGAGTTCTTTTAGCATCTCTAATTACTATTTCATGACAGCTAAAATTAGGAGATTGATCTACCCAAGTTCCCAAAAAGATCTCTAGGAGATACTGTCAACAGACAAACTCCCTACTTAGGTCATAGCTCCTAAAGTGTTCCTGTCAACAGTAGTTGCTTTGTAATGTGTCATCTTGATTAGGTGAAAAACTATATGGTGAACTCTCCCATTAAAAAAGAGGGAAATTTCTTTTATGTCAGACTGGCAGTATAATTTTATTGTTTCCTTATATAAAAAAAAGTGTAATTGTTCCATCAACCTTTGAAGTTCAGATGTTTCAATGAGAGACAAAATCCTGTTGAAATAAAGTTGTGAGCTATTTTCCAATGAGCTAGATACTCTTAGAAAAAAATCAAACATTCCAGGTGTGTGATTCTTAGACATTATTGTTCTGTGGCATTCAAAACAATGGCCTTTTTTTTTTTATTGAGGTATAGTTGACGTACAGTGTTATATAACATTCAGGTACAACATAACAATTCACAGTTTTTAAAGGTTATGCTCCATTTGGAGTCATCATAAATTATTGGCTGGATACACTGTGTCATGCAATATATCCTTGTACTTATTTATTTTACACATTGTAGTTTGTACCTCTAGTTCCCCTACCCCCTTCCTCCCATTCCTTCCTTCTCCCCCCCCATTGGTAACCACCTATTTGTTCTCTGTATCTGTGGGTCTGTTTCTTTTATGCTACACTCTCTAGTTTGTTGTATTCTTTTAGGTTCTAAATATCATACAGTATTTGTCTTTGTCTGATTCATTTCACTTAGCATAATACCCTCAAGTCTACTCATGATGTTACAAATGACAAAATTTCATTCTTTTTTTTATGACTGAATAGAATTAAACAATGGCTTTCTTTGGAAGATGGCAAAAAGAATTTTCCCCAGAGAATTCTTCCTTAAATTAACACCATAAAGCTTCCTAATACCCAAAACACCAAAAAGTCTCCTAGAAGCCCTACCCTAGAAAGTATTCTCCTACGTCCTTCATTGCTCTCAAATTTCCCTTCAGACATTCACTTAGTTACCAAATCTGTTTTTCCCCCCAAATTATCTCAATTTAAAAACTAATGTCATTTTGTATATGACACAAAGTATTTTTGCATTTTTAATATGCTCATGATATTTGAGTCTCTAATTCTGCATCAGTCTGTACCTACAACTCAATTCATTGTGATTCTCTGCATGGGTGCCAACATACAACTACTTCATAGATCACACCTTGTCCTACTAGTGCCTGAGTCTTTGAATATTGAAATATATATGATTTTATTACAAACTATTTTCCTTTTACATCTTTTTTATATGAAAGTTAGGCATTATATTGACTTTAAAAAAAATTATCAGCATAGTAGGTTTTATTATCTATCAATTCCATTTCAAGAAAGCAAAGATGTTGCTACAAAAGATTTCTTATTAAAAAGGAAGTTTAGTTTATCCATTCACCCATTAGTAGTCATTTGGCTTATTCCCATCTTTTGGCTGTTATATTACTGCTATAAATGTTCATATGTAAGTTTTTGTGTAGACATGTTTTCATTTCTCCTGGGTCACAAGGCAATTCTATGTTTAACTTTGAGAAACCACCAAACAACTATACCATTTTACATTCCCACAGCAATGTACAATTTTTCTACAACCTTGTCATAATTATTTCTTTTTTTTTTTAATTATTATAGCCATCCTATTGTGTGTGTAGTGATATCTCATTCTGGTTTTTATTTGTATTTCTTTAATGACCAATGAACATCTTTTCCTGTGTGGTTCTTTTTTGGGCTATTTGTATATCTTCTTTGGAAAAATGTCTGTTCAAGTTCATTATCCATTGTTTAATTAGATCATTTGTCTTTTTGTTGTTGAGTTGGATAAACAAGTTGAAGTATACACATACAATGGATATTATTTAGCCATGAAAAGGAATGAAGTTCTGAAGCATTCTACAACTTTAATAGGCATCAAAATCATCAAGGTTAAGTGAAAGACATCAGATACAAAAGGTCATGTGTTGTATGATTCCTTCCATATGATATATCCAGAATAGGCAAATCCTTAGAGATATTTTGAAAAAAAGATTAGCAGTTTTCAGGAGATGGGGAGAGGAAAGAACAAGGAGTGAATACTTAAAGGGTAAGTGGTGTTCTTCTGGGGTATTAAAAACATTTGAAGCTAGAGAGATGGTTGGTTGCACAATATTTTGAGTGCAGGAAATGCCACTGAATTGTATGCTTTAAAAAGGTTTACTATATAGTATGTGACTTTCACCTGAATTTTTTTTTTCACCTGAATTTTTAAAAAGGGAAAAAGTTAGGTCTAGGAAGTTTGAAAATAAATGTTTTATAGATGCTTAATCATTATTGTTCTATATACCCCATTAGCTGCCTGTAAGGCCTGTAAAACTCCTCAAAACAGTGTTTGTAAATGTATAAAATAAAACACATAGCTAAAAAGCAGACCAGTTACACTGAAATGTATTTACAAAAATACTGAGAAAACATTGTGAACAAACAATAGACATGCTTCTTCACTGAAGCGTTAAGTGAAATGGGACTAATAACCATCATAATTTTGAAGTAATGATGGGTATAAATGATCTTCAGAGACATCTGCAACATCAGGAAAATAATTTAACAATTATGTACCATTTCTATTGGAAAAAAAATCATAGATAGTACTAACACTACTATAGGGCTTGTTGCCTACATTCATAAAGGCTAAATTTTAAAATAAGAGAAAATGAAGGCATAATCCTTATTTTTAATCCAAGCTCACTGACCCCCAACATTCTACCTCAGAATCCCCAAAGGCAAACATCTAGTTAGGGGAAGGGGCATCCATTATTTCCCCTTTGCTCTTAGGTGTAATTCGATAGAAGTGATTAAGAGGACAAAGGAAAAAAGTATGTTGGTGAATTGGATTCCTTTTTAAGATCGCTATTACTGAAGAGCAGATAAGACATCTGTGTGTTCTCTATTTTTTTTCTATCCTATTTTATAAAAGATATTGATCCAAGATTTGATGAAACAAATGGCCCAAGAAGCAAACTCACCCAGCAAGTAGAGATGTAATTGGTTAAAAGATGAGACATTAGTTTTATTCCCCTTTGTCTGAGAAATAAAAAAAAAAAAGATGTTGTTAGCATGTGGAAATCCTTTCCTGAATGATTGTATATATGTGAAAATAAGTCCGTGTCCTGAGGCCCATATACCTCTTAAAAATAGAATATAATCAAGTTGTTTTTAACTAAGTCCCAGTGATATGCAGAATATATTTAGTATTAAGCTTTTGGTTTTTCTGGCTATCTACTAAATTGGATGTAATAAAATTTATCCATCATACAAGAATCGTATGTGATTTAACTACACATTGTTAAATGGCATGAAAAAAATAGAAAGTTTTGCCTGATTAAGTATTGTTATTGCTTCTAGGCTAAAATAACCATGAGAAATTTCAGCCTCAAATGACACATTATAAATCCCTCATAATATTATAAATCTAGTAATCATAGTAATACTCTAATCCAATTCAGGGGTGAGCTGCTAAATTGGTAATAATAGGTCCTGAACAAAATCTAATGAGACAACCCATTTTCTCTGTCCCTTTTCTAGCTTTTCCCTTTAGGCCTTGAGCTGTGGGAATTAATTCTGTTTTTAAATGGCTTAACCATAGAACTTGCTTTTCCCCCTCTTTTATACTGTTCTAATTATATGGAATAAAGATTTTCCAACTGGATTCAGAAGAACCCTGGGTTCTAAAGGCAGTTCTTTGAAATAAATTTAAAATAACCCATTGCAAAAAAATATGGAAAGGATTAGTTTATATCAAACCTAATGCTCATACCACTAAAGAATCTCAGGGTCCAATAAAAGAATATAGAATGGTTTCACAATTTCAGCTGGTGAAGCTTATATTAGAAACTCAGTACCTGGAAAGTTTTCCATATTTGAGAAAGTTTTTAGAAAGAGAACTCATTCTTTCCCTCCCTCCTTTTTTCATCCCTTCTTTCATTTAACTAATATGTATTAAAGATGTTTCATGTGTCAGAAACTATGATAGTAACTGAGTATAGAATGATGAAAAATAGGAAAATTATTATCCATATGGTGTTTAGAATCTGATGAAAAATATGGGCATAAACAAATAATCACATAAACTTGTCGACAGGATTAAAAGCTGAGGTAAGTGCTATGAACGAAAACATAGGAAGATATGACAGAAAATAATAGGGATGAATAATAACCTGAATGAGGTTGAAGAACAGGGAAGACCTCAGTAAGGATATGACATTTCAGTTGATACCTAAAGGAGAGGTAGAAGATAGTCAGGGTGAAGTGATATAGGAAGAGACTGTGTGGTCATCTTCCTTAATACCAAGGTCCGAAGGCAATATGTGCCTGAGAAATATTTTCTGAGGAAACATTTGCCACAACATATGAAATATGTATATTTTTGGCAGGCCAGATTCTCCAGGAAGCAGAACCTGAGACAGAATATTCGTTAGGAAGTACTTTTGGATTAATCCCTGTGAATGCAGGGGAAGGATTTAGGGTTTGGCCAAGGGAGAAGTTCACTGCAACAGCCAGCCAAGGAGCAACTCTGGCTGACCACACAGGGAGTTCTAGAGGTAGAATGGCCTGTCAGGATCGTACCCTATTGGACCAGAATGGCTGGATCTTTAAACCTTTCTTTCATCATGTAAGTCTTTGGCTATCAGTCACTGTGGTGAGGATGTGACTTTGGGCTACGTGGCTTTTCACTTCTGACACCATCCCAGAAGGACCTGATAGCTGAAGGCTCTCTGCTAATAGTACTCCCTGCAGCTGAAACAAGCTCTTCCTTGAGAGGAGGGTCTGGGTGACACATGTCCATATCCATCCCAATATTCAATAATATGATGAGCTTTTACAAATCAATACAAGACAAATAACCCAATAACCAACAGAGTAGAAGACAAAAGTAGGCAATTCACAGAAAAATCACGTTATCAACAAATGTATAAGAACAATCTCAACTCCATTGTTAGCAGCAAGAAAAATGCAAAATAGAATAAGAAGCCTTTGTGTTTTGTTGTGCGTTGCATTGGAAAGAGTTTAACAATGATGAAACCAATAATAGATGAAGGTCTAGTTAGTTACACTGCTGCTCATCCTGGGATTTCTAAACAAAGGTCTCTCTCAATGTGATACAGTTTCCTCCATGAAGGAGCAAGCAACTCTGTTAGATGGCATAATGGAGTTTTCAGGGATGAAGCTGAATTTCCACACTGGGATGGAAATTAAACTGGGGTGGAAATTAGGGGGTGGGCAGAAATTAAACTGTTAAATGGACTGATACATGTAGCTGTCCCCACAGTCCACAGGAAAAGCAAGCAGAAAATTGTATAGGGGTTCATCATAAAAGCATCTCTATTTCTAGTCTTCTATTGTGAGGTTCAGCTATTTTGGAGTGAGATGTTCTAATTTGTGTTTGCCTAAAAAAGAACTTACCTGTGTTTTTGTTGTTGTTCAGTTGCTCAGTTGTGTCCAACTCTTTGACACCTCATTGACTGCAGCATACCTGGCTTCCCTGTCTTTCACCATCTGTCTGTGTTTCAGTTCAGTTCAGTTCAGTCCCTCAGTCGTGTCCGACTCTACGACACCATGAACCGCAGCACACCAGGCCTCCCTGTCCATCACCAACTCCTGGAGTTCACCCAAACTCATGTCCATTGAGTCGGTGATGCCATCCAGCCATCTCATCCTCGGTCGTCCCCTTTTCTTCCTGCCCCCAATCCTTCCCAGCATCAGGGTATTTTCCAATGAGTCAGCTCTTAGCATGAGGTGGCCAAAGTATTGGAGTATCAGCTTTAGCATCAGTTCTTCCAAAGAACACCCAGGACTGATCTCCTTTAGGACAGACTGGTTGGATCTCCTTGCAGTCCAAGGGACTCTCAAGAGTCTTCTCCAACACCACAGTTCAAAAGCATCAATTCTTCCGCGCTCAGCTCTCTTCACAGTCCAGCTCTCACATCCAAGGGGTCTGATTAAGAGGCTACTGGAAGACTCCAAGAAAGATACAATGGGAGCAGCGGGGGTGGCAACAAAAATGGCGGGAAACGCGAGGCTTTCCTGTGGTCGCGGAGTTGATAGGAAAGGTAGAGAAGCCGATACAGGAAAAAATTTCCAGGGTGGCGGAGACAGAATAAATTCAGCACACAGAAAGAACAGTCTGAGAGGAAGAAGAAGGACAAAGATGACTGGATGTGGAGGGGGTAAAAGGAACTAAAAACTATGGCACTGAGGAAGAATGAGTTAAGGGTAAAATGGAAAAAAAAAAAGTTAGGAAAGTGAGTGGAGCTATAATTTGGAGGGCAAAAGATAGGAGTAGTGGTGGTTTAGTCGCCAAGTCGTGTCCGACTCCTGTGACCCCTTGTAGCCTGCCAGGCTCCTCTGTCTGTGGGATTCTCCAGGCAAGAGTACTGGAGTGGGTTGTCATTTCCTTCTCCAGGGAATCTTCCCAACCCAGGAATCTAACCCAGGTCTCCTGCATTGCAGGCGGATTCTTTACCAACTGAGCTACAAGTAGTGACCTGTATCTTTGAGGATCAGTTAAGAAAAGATAAAATGACTGTGCAATTTTTAAAAAACTTAATGTTATATCTTAAAAAAAATTTATTAGGAAAACCAATATCTGCTATTATGTCTAAGCAGGTTTCAGTTTTTTCCTATTATTGAAAAGTGTCTCTTCTGTTACAAAATATAGAAATTATGTTAACATCTGCTCAGTGGTACCTGGTGTAATACAGCACATTTGAACAGACATTTAGTTGAGGAAGATACTTCTGAAGCTAATTTATTGTATATTTCTTACCTTCTAAGCTAAATTCTAAAATATATTTTCTTCTCATAAAGACACTTAATATTGTATTCTTTAAGATAAAGAACTTTCCCACTGCAATCAAGATAAACAGTAATACCTCTAACACAAAGTAGAATTGCTTAATTTTGTGGAATAAGTTACTCTCAGCCCCATCTGGGTCTCAGGTTAGAAGCCCCTCAAGGACAGATGGTCCTTCAGTTTAGGATCTGAACTCTCTAAGGACGTGGAGCAAGGCAGCAACAATTATACATCCTATTCATGCTATGGAAACCAGTATCATTTATCAGAACCATTCATGAATTCTACATTCCCCAGGCCTTTTCATATAAGACCAATCAGGACTCATAACTTCCTGTCAGGCTAATGTCAAAAAAATCCTCCTTCTTGGCTAGACCAGCCAGTGGTTCAATTAGCAATGGCCCATGGGCTGTCTGAACTGTCTAGGACTGAGTTTGGTCTTATCTGAAGGAGGGCAAAAGGAAGTGGGGAAGTGAAGTTAAGTGCAGGCCTTTCCCATAAAGTCAAGCAGACCATAAGCCACCAAAAAAATCTCTGATTGCTACTCACTACTTTCATGTTTGAGAAGAAATGAGTATGCAGTGGTCTTTGGAGAACTTTTGAGGAGGGTATGCTATTAGCTAGACTGTTAGTCTGGCGCATGATTCTAGTATATATACCTTTTAAAAGCTCTCACCCAATTTTAGTATGTATACTTATAAAACACATCCATCCTATTTTAACATGTATAAAAATTACATGGAATAAAATTTAATTATACAGAAGTTAATTTTAAAATCTTTCTCTTTAAAAAAAGTTTATATGTGAAAAAAATATCAAAATTACCTAAGTAGTCTCATTGGACTCTTCTTGGCTGAATTTGGTGTCACAGTGCCATCCACTTTATCACAGATACATGAGGTTTCCCTAGAGAAAACTATTACCATATGCCTTTAAGAAAGAAAATGCCAGTAACTGATTAGCCCCATTTGCTGAAATCACTTTCCTTTTCATTCATTTTTACTTCAGTGATTAAGAAATAATTTATTTTTTGTAAGTAGAAAAGAAAAACCCATATAAGTAGTACTTAAAAACAAATTTCCATTCACCATCTTTAAGATTACAAAAAGGGAATAAACATATATAAATAAAAAGTGACAAGGTAATTTAACCTTAAAATGATGAATATGGAGGTGACTAAACTAAGATGCCTTTTGAATAACTTTTGGAAATCTACAGCTGGTTCTTACCTGTAAATTCAGTTTAGTTCAGTTCAATAGCTCAGTTGTGTCCGACTCTTTGTGACCCCATGAATCGCAGCACGCCAGGCCTCCCTGTCCATCACCAACTCCCGGAGTTCACTCAGACTCACATCCATCGAGTCAGTGATGCCATCCAGCCATCTCATCCTCAGTCGCCCCTTCTCCTACTGCCCCCAATCCCTCCCAGCATCAGAGTCTTTTCCAATGAGTCAACTCTTCGCATGAGGTGGCCAAAATACTGGACTTTCAGCTTCAGCATCATTCCTTCCAAAGAAATCCCAGGGCTGATCTCCTTCAGAATGGACTGGTTGGATCTCCTTGCAGTCCAAGGGACTCTCAAGAGTCTTCTCCAACACCACAGTTCAAAAGCATCAATTCTTTGTCGCTCAGCCTTCTTCACAGTCCAACTCTCACATCCATACATGACCACAGGAAAAACCATAGCCTTGACTAGATGGACCTTAGTCGGCAAAGTAATGTCTCTCCTTTTGAATATGCTATCTAGGTTGGTCATAGCTTTTCTTCCAAGCAGTAAGCGTCTTTTAATTTCATGGCTGCAGTCACCATCTGTACTGATTTTGGAGCCCCCCAAAAATAAAGTCTGACACTGTTTCCACTGTTTCCCCATCTATTTCCCATGAAGTGATGGGACCGGATGCCATGATCTTCGTTTTCTGAATGTTGAGCCTTAAGCCAACTTTTTCACTCTCCTCTTTCACTTTCATCAAGAAGCTTTTTAGTTCCTCTTCACTTTCTGTTAATTTTGTAAATTCAGTTATTTTACTTAATTTCTATTGGCTTTCATTTTCAACTCATCATCAATAAAAGACAAATTTCTCCATCTTAAAAATGATGCTTGAGTCTTTCTCCAGATACTAGACAAGAGAGATGATGAGGAAGCATTTAATCCTATTTTTAAGCAAATATTCAAATGAACATTTTCCCTTATTTGCAGCCATCATAGTTATTTCAATTCCCATACCTTTGCTTGATATAGTCAGTGTAATCTCTTCTTAGAAATATCATTCAGAACAGGTTACCACCCAATTTAAAAATATTAGTCTTATTATATTATAATGATATTTTATTTTAGACCCCAAAATGTTATTACTCAGTGAAATCATAAGTCCTTTCCCTGCTTCAAATAACTCTCAGCTCTTACAAAAGTCAAATTATTTAGGACAAAATAATTGTCTTTATTGAGAATATTCCAAAGAGAATGTTTTAGGCACTGACAAAAAAGGACAAGAATACCCATAGATAATTGACCTTTCAAAATTTCAAACCATCTTCAAGTCTTTCGTCTCATTTATTCTTTATGACTTGCTTTAGGCATTATTAATCCCATGTAGAAGAAGAAAATGAATTCTGAAGAATCCATTCAGTCACTCATTTGATAAATATTACGTGATGTCTATTACTGACCAACAATGGTAGACAGGAGAATATGTCTAAAGTTACACATTCATTGCTGTGGTTGTTGTTCAGCTGCCCAGTCATCTCCAACTCTTTGTGATCCCATGGGCTGCAGTATGCCGGGTCTCCCTGCCCCTCACCATCTCCCAGAGTTTTCCCAAGTTCATGTCCATTGAATCGGTGATGCCCTCCAGCCATCTCTTGTGACGCCCTCTTCTCTTTCTGCCCTCAATCTTTCCCAGTATCAGGGACTTTTCCAATGAGTCAGCTGTTGCATCAGATGACCAAAATACTGGAGCTTCAGCTTCAGCATTAGTCCTTCCAGTGAATATTCAGGTTTGATTTCCCTAAGATTGACTGGTTTGATCTCCTTGCTGTTCCAGGGACTCTCAGGAGTCTTCTCCAGCGTCACAATTTGAAGGCATCAATTCTTTGGTATTCTGCCTTCTCTATGGTGCAGCTCTCACAACCATATGTGACCACTGGGAAGACCATGGCCTTGACTACACAGACCTTTGTCAGCAGGGTAATGTCTCTGCTTTTCAACACTCTGTCTAGGTTTGTCATTGCTTTCCTGCCAAGAAGCCATTGTCTTCTGACTTCATGGCTGCAGTCACCATCCACAGTGATTTTGGAGCCCAGGAAGAGGAAATCTGTTTCTACTTCCACCTTTTCCCCCCTTCTATTTGCCATGCAGTAATGGGGCCGGATGCCATGATCTTAGTTTTTTTGTTAGTCTTCAGGTGGCTCTTTCACTCTCCCCCTTCACCCTTATCAAGAGGCTCTCTAGTTCCTCTTTGCTTTCTGCCACTAGACTGGTGGTATCCGCATATCTGAGGTTGTTGTTTCTCCTGCCTATCTTGATGCCAGCTTGTAACTCATCTAGCCCAGCCTTTCTCATGATGTGCTCAGTCTACAGGTTAAACAAACATGGTGACAACAGACAGGCCTGTCGTACTCCTTTCTCGATCTTGAACCAATCATTTGTTCCATACAAGGTTCTAACTGTTGCTTCTTGACCCACATACAGGTTTCTCATGAAACAGGTAAGATGGTCAGGTTTTCCCATCTCTCTAAGAGCTTTCCACAGTTTGTCATGATACTCACAGTCAAAGGCTTTAGAGTGAAACAGAGATAGATGCTTTTCTGAAATTCCCTTGCTTTCTCTATAATCCAGCAAATGGTGGCAATTTGATCTCTAGTTTCTCTTTCTTTGGGCTTTCCTTGTGGCTCAGCTGGTAAAGAGTCCGCCTGCAATGCAGGAGACCTGGGTTCGATCCCTGAGTTGGGAAGATCCCCTGGAGAAGGAAAACACTACCCACTCCAGTATCCGGACCTAGAGAATTCCATGGACTGTATAGTCCATGGGGTCACAAAGAGTCAGACACGAACGAGTGACTTTCACTTCACTTCCTCTTCCTTTTCTAAACCCAGCTTGGCCATCTGGAAGTTCTTAGTTCCCATAATGCTGAAGCCTAGCCTGCAAGATTTTAAGCATGACCTCACTAGCATGGGAGATGAGTGCAGTTGTCCAATGGTTAACACATTCTTCGTTACTACCCTTCTTGGGAACTAGGATGAGGATTGACCTTTTCCAGTTTTGTGGCCACGGCTGGGTCTTCCAGATTTGTTGACATAATGATGCAAAACCTTGATGGCATCTTCCTTTAGGGATTCAAATAGTTCTGCTGGAATTTCATTGTATTCACTAACTTTATTAACAGCAGTGCTTCGTAAGGTCCACTTGACTTCCCACTCCATAATGTCTGGCTCTAGGTGACTAACCACACCATTGTAGTAATCCGGTTCATTAAGATATTTTTTTATACAGTTCTTCTGTGTTTTCTTTCCATCTCATCTTGATCCCTTCAGCATCTAATAGATCTCTACCATTTTTATCCTATATTGTGCCCATCTTTGGGGGGAATGCTCCTTTGATGTTTGTTAAGAGCAAATATTCTAGCTCATGAAGTTAGACTTGGAAGGCAGTGTAACTTCACTTTTGCCATTGTATTTTATTAGTTACAATTGCATCACAGCTGATCCGTATTCAAAAGAAGGATAATTCTCTATTTCAACTTCACTTCTTGACAGGGAAGTAGGAAGCTTCTAGAGCATGTGGGGTAAGAGATGTTGGTGATTTTTATATTTTGGAATATGTCATCTGCCACAGGCAATATGACAAAGCAGAAAATTGGACTTCTGCTGTAGTTCTTGTTTGGCACTTACTATGAACGTATATCCGCTTCTGCAATGGATACACGTTCATAGTAATGTGTATCATAGCTTGCTACCCGCCTGTCAAGAAGTGAAGTTGAAATAGAGGATTATCCTTCCTTTGACTATGGACCAGCTGTAATGTACTTGTAACTAATAGAATACAGTGGCAAAAGTGAAGTTGCTTTGGCTTTCAATGATAACTTCATGAGCTAGAGTATTTGTTTTTCAAGGCTTTTATTTAAAGTAAGCAGTCCAGGAGGCCTGAGACTATACTATAAGGAACCCAAACTAACTCTTGAAGAAAGACTCCATGGTCAGGCCATGAGGGCAAGATATCCAGCTAGCTGCCATCAGCTTCATCACTCCCTCTGTCCAACCCTAGTCATCATATGACTGCAACTGCACAGGACACTTTGAGCCTGAATCATTCAGGTGAGCCTTTTCTGAGTTTCTGATCCAGAGTAATAGTTAACCAGAACACTATCACTTGAAAATCCAAAATAGTTGTGTTAACTGTCTGCATGTAGATTGCATGAAATCTTCCAAATTCTTTACCCTACTCTGTGTCCATGCCATCTCCCATGTGTCTTTGCAGTTTTCTCAAGGCAGACTGTATTTGACCACTCCTTGATGATGCGTTCAGCTACATCAGCATCTCCAGCCTTTTTGGCACCAGGGACCAGTTTCATGGAAGACAATTTTTCCATGAACCGGTTGGGGAGGGGGTGGTTTCAGGATTATTGAAGCGCATCACATTTATTGTGCATTTTTATTTCTATTTTTATTACTTCAGCTCCACCTCAGATCATCAGGCATTAGATCTTGAAGGTCAGAAATCCCTGAGTTACATGACTTCTTTTGGTTGAAAGGATATTAACAGCTGTAACACAAATAGAGGCATACAATGAGATTTTGTGTCTTGGTTTGCTTATTGTTTCTCTTTCGTGTCCATGAGAAGACTATCCCTTGGTTACAACCAGTCCATTGGTCCAAAGGAAATGAGTGAATGTGGACTGAAGCTAACCCAGCTGAGCCGGGCCTAGATCAGCTGGCCCTCTGCTTACCTGGAGAAGTATGAAAAATAAGGTACTGTTGTTTTAAGTCATGGAGTCATGGGGTGATTTGTTTTGCAGTGATGGTTAACTGATATACCAACCTTCCTTGGAAAATGTATATCCCTTTAAGACAAGCAAAAAAGAAAGATACATATTAATATGTGCATATTCTAATTTGTTCTTTGAAAAAACCAACCTTCTGAGACTCACTTCTAAAACAGTCCTGTGATTTAGGAGAAGATAATCATGGGCTCATGACTCAAGAAGGCCAAGCAGAGCCCTTCCCTGAGACTGTTAAAACGGGAGCAGTAAGTAATAAATATGTGAGTACACAGCCATGTCCCTTCATACAGCACAATATGAAGAAACACATCCGCAACAGTGAATAGCAGAAACATCAAGGGGCAGAGAATCAGTCTTTATGGCATTTGAATCCTTCATTCTAGTTATTGAAATTCTTAGAGCTGGTCTAATCCCTGCCTTTCTAAAAGGTTCAATCTTGTGTTGGGTCTGGGAGTTTCACTGGTACCTTGTCATTACACCCTTTTTATTACTCTAGTTTTAGTTACATTTCTGACACTTGCAATAAGTAGCTGTCATTGATTCACACAAGCAGTGTGAGGGTTCAGAGTGTTCACATGCCCAAACTTTGTCCCCTGTCACACTTCTATTAGCCTCAGTGAAATCAGGAATCATGCCCACATATCTAACCACCTGCACTGTCTAATCTAACATGAATCCTAAGGCCCCTTGTCTATAATCAGCTTCTCTCAGAAACGGGGAATGATTTGCCTTCTGAGTTGCTTTTCCCCTGATAGTGCTGAACTCATTCTTCATTTCAACCCTTTCACCACGTCGTTGTTTCGGGACTTTAATTTTTTGAAAGAGTTCTCAAGATGATGTATAGTCTTCCAAAAGCTTATGTTCACTGTGGTCCAAATTTTTGTGTCTCCGCTAAATTCGTATGTTGAAAACCTAATGCCTGGTATCATCATATTAGGAAGTGGGGCCTTTGGGAGGTGATTAGGTCATGCGTGTGAAGCCCTCATGAATGGGATTAATGCCCTAATAAAACGACTCTGGAGAGCTCCTGTCCCCTCCTGCCACGTGAAGACACAGTGAGAAGGCGCTGTGAACCAGGAAGAGGACCCTCACTGCTGTGCCTTGATCTTGGACTTTCCCCCTCCAGAACTATGAGAGACAAATGTCTGCTGTTTATCATCCACCCAGGCTGCGGTATTTTGCTACACAACCCAAACAGACTAAGCCACGAAAGTGAAAGTGAAGTCGCTCAGTCGTGTCCAACTCTTTGGGACCCCATCTACTGTAGCCTACTAATCTCCTCTGTCCATGGAATTTTCCAGGCAATAGTACTGGAGTGGATTGCCATTTCCTTCTCCAGCGGATCTTCCCGACCCAGGGATCGAACCCAGGTCTCCCACAGTGTAGACAGATGCTTTACCATCTGAGCCACCAGGGAAGTCCAAAAAATATGGAACGCTTCACAAATTTGCATGTCATCCTTGCGCAGGGGCCATGCTAATCTTCTCTGTATCATTCCAATTTTAATATATGTGCTGCCGAAGGGAGCACAAGACATGAATCATCACCAAAAACACAACTGATAGATAAGCATTTGTCTCTTCAAAGATCTGAGCAATTGTTTGATTTTTGTTTCTCAGCCAGGAGTGCCTTGGGAAGAAAATAAATGTTTATATTCTCTTTCCAGAGCCCCAAGCCTGTCTGAGGAACCCACTGACCAAGGATAAAGGAAATTATCTGTCCTCGGTCTCTGCAACTCTGCTTGTAGGGCATTTGACTTATTTTGTAGAAAGGGGTGGAGGATGAAGGAGGTAGAGATAGAGAATTACATCTGTATCAGATTTAGTTCCCCAAATAGGAGCTGGTTGGTGCCTTCCAACAACTGTTTTTTTTTTTCCAATCTGAAAGATGGGGATGTTATCTCCCTTAGATGGGGATGTTATCTCCCTTATTGATTTCTACTAATCAGGAAAATTCTGGAGGCAGGGAGGGGAAGGTACCAATATTTATTAACATTAGGTCTCTTCATTCTGGCTACTTAGGCTGAGTAAGTAGCCATAATTCGTGAGTGATTAGTAACATTGCTCCAAAGGAGACTGATTTTTCAATCTATGTTCCATAAAGCCTTGTTTTATACTTCCCTGCAGGAGTCTCTCAACTTTTTGCACATTTATGATGATCTTTTCTCCTTTCTGTTGATGTGCGATCAAGAACCTGATGTGCATCTTTCAGCATCTCCCACATTACAGAAAATCAGCTTTGTTGTAGGGCTTACTATCCCCAGAGGAGACATTTAGGCACCAGATTCTTGGTGCTTCAAACAGGGTCTGACACATGGTAGACTTTTAAAAAAAAAGCAATGAATGAATTTAATGTTTTAAAGCCATATATGGTTCTTAATGGCAAAAGAAGCCCAAAGGAGAGAAAGCAGGGGTGTCTATCGCTTCTTTCAGAGTCGATAGTAATAGCTTACAGTGTGCAGTGTCAAATTCGTGATCTCCAAAGAAGAAGATTTAATTTCGGGACCAGGGACCAGGCTTGATCACTCAAGAGCTTTTGTAGAGCAGAGTTTTATTAAAGTATAATAAGGACAGAGAAAGCTTCTGACATAATCATCAGAAGGGGGACGAAGAGTGTCCCGCTGCTAGTCTTTAGCAAGCTGTTTTATGTCTGTTCGAAAGCTATTAATCAGGTAAGAGAGACACCTCAAGGCTGATGGAGTTTCACCAGGCCCCTCTCCCACAGCATTCATTTTTGAGATAGGATGGCATGAGGTGTGTCTTCCCCTACCCATAAAACAATTGATATGAATACTGGTTTATTGACCTATTATCAGCCCAAGGTTTGAGAAAAGAAAAAAAGTCTTAGGTGGACCCATTTTGAAGAAAGGCAAATTCCAAAGCAAATAAATAGTTTCATTAACATAGCTTAAGGAAAACATTTCCATAGAAAAACCTCCTTTTAATTTTGTACAGAGAAGAAAAAAACAAAATCTGACACTTGCAGTTTGTTTCCTCCTGCTGCTTAAGGGAGAGGTTAAAAATGTCTGGCAGAAAGCGAAGAACTAAAGAGCCTCTTGATGAGAGTGAAAGAGGAGAGTGAAAAAGTTGGCTTAAAACTCAATACTCAGAAAACTAAGATCGCGAGATCTGATCCCATCACTTCATGGCAAATAGATGGGGAAACACTGGAAACAGTGACAGGCTTTATTTTGGGGGGGCTCCAAAATCACTGCAGATGGTGACTGCAGCCGTGAAATTAAAAGATGCTTGCTCCTTGGAAGAAAAGGTATGACCAACCTAGTGAAGTGAAATGAAGTTGGTCAGTTGTGTCCACCTCTTTGCAACCCCATGGACTGTAGCCTACCAGGCTCCTCAGTCCATGGAATTTTCCAGGCAAGAGTACTGGAGTGGGTTGCCATTTAACAGAGACATTACTTTGTCAACAAAGGTCCATCTAGTCAAGGCTATGGTTTTTACAGTAGTCATGTATGGATGTGAGAGTTGGACTCTAAAGAAAGCTGAGCACTGAAGAACTGATGCTTTTGAACTGTGGTGTTGGAGAAGACTCTTGAGAGTCCCTTGGACTGCAAGGAGATCCAACCAGTCCATCCTAAAGGAAATCAGTTCTGAATATTCACTGGAAGGACTGATGCTAAAGTGGAAACTCCAATACTCTGGCCACCTGATGCGAAGAACTGACTCATTTGAAAATCTTTCCCTGATGCTAGGAAAGATTGAGAGCAGGAGGAGAAGGGGACAACAGAGGATGAGATGGCTGGATGGCATCACCGACTCAATGGACATGAGTTTGAGCAAGCTCTGGGAGTTGGTGATGGACAAGAAGGCCTGGTGTCCTGCAGTCCATGGGGTTGCAAAGAGCCAGACACAGCTGAGCAACTGAACTGAACTGAAAAAATGTCTGACACTTGCAGCCTATTTTCTCCTTTTGGAGACCCCTGGCCTTCCTGCCTGTTTCCCTCTCAATAGGATTCAGTTACTTGAGTCACAGACCATTTCAGAATCTGGTGAAAGCTATAGGCCCTTTCCATCACCAAGCACATCATATAAAGTTTGCTTAAAATTTTGGGTTGTCCACTGACCTAGTGTGTGTGGCCTTTGTGTTAAGACTTTCTGTTAAAGTAGAATATTACATATTATGGAAAAATATTCATAATCATTGGGGAATGATTTTGTGGCTAATTTGTGCTCAGATAATATCATCAAGGAGAAGGCAATGGCACCCCACTCCAGTACTCTTGCCTGGGAAATCCCATGGGCGGAAGAGCCTGATAGGCTGCAATCCATGGGGTTGCTGCGAGTTGGACACAACTGAACAACTTTACTTTCACGCATTGGAGAATGAAATGGCAACCCACTCCAGTGTTCTTGCATGGAGAATCCCAGGGACAGAGGAGCCTGGTGGGCTGCCATCTATGGGGTCACATAGTGTCAGACATGACTGACGCGACTTAGCAGCAGCAGCAACATCATCAATTCTTCAGAGCTTATTGTCATGATTTAATTGAACTAAGTACTCTTTGAACAGTCATTTAAAAAAGGAAGAGAGTCTTCGGTATTGGGCCCTAAGCAAAAAAGAGGATATAGAAAGGTTATAATACCTCCTCCCTATGTATTTTCATTCTCTGTTCCAATTTAGATGATTTTTAGCATATCCACATCCTCAGGGCAGATATGGTCATCAAGATATATGATGTTAATGACCTTCTGGTAACATAACTTTACCAGAACATTTTTATGGACTATGCCCTTTATTATTTTAAGGGTAGGATGAGATAAAGAGAACAAGATATTTCATAGAGGAAAATCCCTAATATACCCACTGACATCTGCTTTGTCCTTCTTTTATTTAAAGTTCAATAAGCCTAATCAATACATACAAATTTTTAGGGCTTCCCTGGTGGCTCAGTGGCAAATAATCTGCCTGCCATTGCAGGAGACACGGGTTCAATCCCTGATTCAGGAAGATCCCACATACCACAGAGCAACTAAACCAGTGCATCACAACTATTGACACTCTGCTCTAGAGCCTGCAAAATGCAACTACTGAGCCCACACCACAGCTACTGAAGCCTGTGCATCCTACAGCCTGTGCTCCACAAAAACAGAAGCCACCACAATGAGAAGCCCGTGTACATCGACTTCAGAGTAGCCCCTGCTCTCCGCAAATAGAGAAAGCTTGCACAGCAAGGAAGACCCAACACAGCCAAAAATAATAAATAAAATTATATTTAAAAAATAGTCTTTAGTTTCATGCTTTGGAATGTCTCTGTCTCCTGAGAACCAGGAAGGAAATAAGATGATCTAGAATTACAGTCACAGAAGTTTAAAACTCAAGAGTAGAAGTCATCTAACCTGATACTTTGGCTTCACAAGTGAAAAAAGTAAGACACAGAGAGGTTAAAGTAATCTTTCCAAGATCTCTATAACTTTTCCAAGTTCTCCATAACAGATTCTTTACTCTCTCCTTATTAGAAAATTATTCATTCACATAACATTATCAGGTGTCATTATAACTCCTCCCAATAGAGTGGGTGAGAGTATATTTTTTCCACCTCATTGATGTTGGCCTTGACCATGTGACTTATTAGTATTAGCTTAAACTTAAAATATGTTTGTCTAATTTGGTTTGTCTTCTTGCACTCATGGCATTTCATCATTAGAAGTTGATAGGCAGCTGCTGAACCCAGATGATGACAACATGTGGAACACAGATGGAATGCAGAGTCCAATCAAGCCAAGCCAAAAGCATCATCATGTCTAAGATCAGATGAATAGCAGCCAGTGAGAGAGTGTGAGTGTGTGCACGCTCAGTCATATCCAGCTCTTTACAGCCCCCAAGGACTGTAGCCCACCAGGCTCCTTCTGTCCAAGGCATTTTCCAGGCAAGACTACTGCAGCGGGTTGCCATTTCCTACTCCACGGGACCTTCCCGGCACAGGGATCGAACCTGCATTTCTTGCATTGGTAAGCAGATTCTTTACCACTGTGTCACCTGGGAAGCCAGATGCCAACACGCAGATTCATAAGCAAGAACTGTCTTTGTTATTTTAAGCCCCTGAGAAGTGGAGGACTGTATGTTATGCAGTACTATCATAGTGAAAAAGCAGGTTAATAGTCTCATAAAAGATTAGCCAAGGTACAATATTCAAATTTTTTTCAAATTGTGTTAATTGTAATTTAATTTGCATGCACATAATAGAAAAACTCAAATAACAATGGCTTAATCAAAATTGAATTTTACTTCTCTCAGTTAATGCAGTCTAGAGTCAGGCAATTCACACTATTCTCAGAGGTCATTAGGCTTTTCCTGAGCATGGCTCTCGGAGAGGGTAATAGCACCCCACTCCAGCACTCTTGCCTGGAAAATTCCATGGACGGAGGAGCCTGGTAGGCTACAGTCCATGGGGTCGCTAAGAGTCGGGCACAACTGAGCGACTTCACTTTTACTTTTCACTTTGATGCATTGGAGAAGGAAATGGCAACCCACTCTAGTGTTCTTGCCTGGAGAATCCCAGGAACAGAGGAGCCTAGTGGGCTGCCATCTATGGGGTCGCACAGAGTCAGATGTTTCAGTCGGACACGACTGAAGCGACTTAGCAGCAGTAGCAGCAGCAGTGCATGGCTCTGCCATCCTTAGGATATGGCCCTTGTCTTAATGCCCAAAATTGCTAGGAGGGCTTCTGTATCAAAGACTCAGGAGGAAGAATGGGAGTAAAAGGAACAATACATGTTTACTTTTTTAAGGAGAATTACTAGAATTTCCACAAAAATCTCTGCTGAGATTTTATTGGCCAGAACTAAGTCAAATGACCATACCTGGATGCAAAGGAGATTGATATATAGACTTTTTGCTAAACAACAATGAACCAAGCAAAAATTACAGGATTCTATTACCAAAAGGGAAGGGAGAATAGATACTTTGAGGCAACTAGCAGTATTTGTCATAGTGGACAAATATTTATTGTCCTATAGGAAGTGTCCAATTAATGTTTGGTGAATGACTGACTAAAATGTTAATTAATTTTCATGACCTAAATCACCAAAAGGGAAAAAAATAATTCAGATTTGATTATTTACTTCATTTAAAGTTTGTTTTCTTGTAAACATGATGTTTTTCTATGCATTATAAAAGTTTGCAGTTCCATTCAGTCAATAGTACTGGCAATTACAATGTGAAAAATCATTGTGCTTGGAACTGTTAGAATCCAGACAAGAAGAAGACACAATCCCAAGCTGCATGAAAGTCTGACTTTAGAGGAAGGTATTGTGGGAGAGCCATTGAGTTTACAAGCAGTATGGGACACTTTCCTACAATAAAACAATTTTCTATCTCAGGGGTCTCCTCTTGGCTTCACTTTCTGAGGACTTTCTCCAGTGTCACTGAAGCCTATTCAGCTCATTAGCAGGATAACCCAGAATATTCTGGAATTTTAATCTTTGTGTTTGTAAAGGGCTTGTTTTATGCAATGCAGGATTATTCTGTTTATCACTATGTTTAACCAAAGAGATTGTTCAAAAGCCTTCATTTTATAATAGATATTCTAAAGTTAAAAATTAATGGAAGTACAGGCACATGAAAAGATGCTCAACATTGCTAACTATAAGAGAAATGAAAATCAAAACCACAATGAAATATCACTTCACACCCATCAGAATGGCTATCAGTAATAAGTCTACACATAACAACTGTTGATGAAGATATGCAGAAAAGCGAACACTTGTATACTATTGGTGGAAATGCAAACTGGTACAACCACTATGGGAAACAGTATAGAGGTTCCATGAAAAACTAAAAATAGAACCACCATACGATCCAGCAATTTCACTCCTGGATATATATCTGAAAAATGAAAAACACGAATGCAAAAAGATACACGCACCCCCAATGTTCACAGCAGCATAATTTACATAGCTAAGATATGGAAACAACCCAAGTATCCATCAACAGATAAATGGATAAAGAAGATGTGCTGAGTAGTGGACTATTACTCAGCCGTTAAAAAGAATGAAATTCAGCCATCTTCAACAGCATGGATGGCTCTAGAGAGTATTATATCAATACTTAGCCAAATAAGTCAGAGAAAGATAAACATTGTATGTTATCACTTATACATGGAATCTAAAAAATAAATGAATATATACAACAAAATAGAAACAGACTCACAGGTTTAGAAAACAAACTAGTGGATACCAGTGGGGAGAAAGGAAAGGGGAAGGGCAAGAGAGGAGCAGGGGACTAAGAGATACAAACTACTATGTATAAAATTGAAGAAGGAAGTGGCTAACCACTCCAGTGTTCTTGCCTGGAGAATCCCATGGACAGAGGAGCCTGGTGGACTACAGTCCATGGATCACAGAGTCAGACACGACTGAAGTGACTTACAACTGAAGTGACTTAGCATGTGTGCATATCCAGTGCATAAAAGGAAATAAGATGGATACCATAAGTCACCATAGGCCAGACCAAAAAATTAAAGGAAAACGTTTTAATCTTATATCTGATTAAAGATCAGTTCAGTTGAGTTGCTCAGTCGTGTCTGACTCTTTGTGACCCCATGAATCACAGCACGCCAGGCCTCCCTGTCCATCACCAACTCCCAGAGCTCATGTATGCTTGCATGTACAAAACAGATGAGCACCAAGGATATACTTATACTATACAGCACAGGGAAATATAGCCATTATTTTATATCTTTAAATGCATAAAACCTTTAAAACTATTGACTCACCAAGTTTTACACCCAAAACTAACATATCATAAATCAACTACACCTCAAGAACAATTTAAAAATAAAAAAAAATTAATTGAAGTGTATGATAAAAGTCATAAAAATTTTGAATATACAGAGCTATTTTTAACTTTGTTGATTTAAATAGAGGATGTTAATATATGGATGTTTATCTCCCCTGAATGTAGGGCCATAACATAGTAACCTGGACCAGATTTACCAGGCCACAACAAATATTAATAACTAGAAAAGTGTAAAAACTATAAGAAAAAATGTTTTCAATCTTGGGATAACAGGAAGTGTAGAAGATAGCAATCTCTGATATAGATGAGAAACAAATAAGATGAGGGCTACATAACCCTGGCTTTTTGCCTAAAGACATTCTACTTTTTGGTACCGATAGTGGGACCCCAAGCAAAGCACAGTAATCTCACTGAGCTAAGAAAACTTTCTCAGCCTGATAAAGGGCATCTATGAAGATTCAACACTTTCTCTTGAAGATCAAGAAGTGACAAGAACGTCCCTGCTTTCTCTACTCCTTTTCAATATTTACTGGAGATGCTAGTCGGTACACAAAGCAAGAAAAGAAAGAAAAACCACAGAGATTGCAAAGAGAGAAATAAAAACCCTATTTACAAGCAAACTGATCATACATATACAAAATCTTAAAGAATCTAAAAAAAAATTACTTGCTAATGAGTGACTTCAGCGAGGTCCCCAAATCTGAGCTAACATGCAAAAATCAACTGCATTTCTATATACTGACAACAAATAGTTGGAAAATACATTATAAAACATTTCCATTACAATAGTATCAAAACCATGACATTTTAAGGGGTAAATATAATAAAAATATGTGCTTGCATATATGTTTATTGAAAACCACATAACATTGCAGAAACAAATTTTAAAAGACCTGAGTCAGTGGAGGAATATATGATTTCATGGATTAAAATCGCAATTCTCCCAGTATCTAGATTCATTTACAAAATAATCCAAATCAAATCCCAACATATTTTTGGCAGCGACTGACATGCTGATTATATAATGTATAAGGAAATATGAAGGACCTAGAATAATCAAGTAATTTTGGGAAAGAAGAACAAAGTAAGAAGATATATACCACTGGACTCTAACCTCTATTACAAAAAAATTAACTAAGAATGAGCTATTGGTGAAAGAGTAGACATACAGATCAATGGAACAGAAGGTAGAGTTCAGAGAAAGACTCACATATAAACGGCCATTTGGTTTTTAACAAAGATATTAAGGGTAATACCTTTAATTAATTCAATACCTTTAATTACAAAGGTAATTCAATGGGGGAAAGGACAGTCTTTAAAAAGTGATGTTCAAACAATTGGATACACATATGAAAAGAAACAAGCCTGGATCCTTACTTCATATCAAGTAACAAAATTAGAATTAAATGTAGACTTATACTTAAGAAATAAAACTTAAAATTTCAGTAGAAAACAGGAATAAATGGCTTTTACTCTGGGATGGCATGAGTTACAAAAAATTGATTAAGATGGTCAGTAAAAAAATATGTTGGCTCTTTGATAAACATTGTCAGGAAAATGGAAAGGTAAGCCACACAGTGACGACTATATTCATGTTACATGTATTTGACAAAAGAAGTGAATTTGAAATGAAGAACTTTTGCAATTTATTAATAATAATATGAACAGCAGCCCAATAAACATGGGGGAATCCTTTATAAAAGAAAACATACAAGTAACTAATGAGTACATGAAAAGACACAATATCATTAGTCATCAGGAAAATGCAAATGAAACTGCAATTAAAAACCATTACAATGCTCAGTAAATGGTCTGACAACCTTAAGTATTGAAGAACATTGGGTAAAAATCCTCATACCTGGCTGCAGGAAATGTAAAATGCTGCAATCACTTTAGCAAATAATTTGTTAATTTTTACATTGTCCATAAAAAGTGCTGTATCCATAGCAAGGAGAACTAATTAGCCCTCACAGCCACACATAGCATCAAGTAGAAAATGGTTCTAATAGTATCAAGCACATTTTAAAGTATTTGAATTAGCAAATGTCTTAAAGAGAAATGTGTGGTCTTGTTTTTACATCTCTTCAGAGTCGAAAATTGTTAGGTGGCTCTATAAATGATAGTGAAAGTTGTTCTGTCATGTCCAACTCTTTGCGACCCCATGGACTATACAGTCCATGGAATTCTCCAGGCCAGAATACTGGAGTGGGTAGCCTTTCCCTTCTCCAGGGGATCTTCCCAACCCAGGGATTGAACCGAGGTCTCCTGCATTGCAGGCAGATTCTTTACCAGGTGAGCCACAAGGGAAACTGTAAGATATTAGTTAAGGAATAAAAAATGTAATAATGCTAACAGACTAAGTCAATATACTATGATGACAAGACGTAGAAGAAACTATTAATTTTCAAAATACATCATTTTAAGAGATACAAATGGTTGCAAAACTTAACCATAAAAAGAAATAGCCTAATAATAATGATCATGATTTTTAATCTACAGCTAAATTCTATACCCACTTCATCCAGTAATCAACTGTTTGATAACAGAGGTCCTGTGACCTTGGCTAATTTGAAAAAGTCTGTTTTCTTTTTTTAAATCTCCCCTGGAAATACTATTTAAACAGTATTATCAAAACCTTAGGAACATATCAAATTAAGTATAGTAAAAATGTTATACAACAATATAAGGAATATTGATGATATTAACCAAATTTACAACGTTAATATTTTCGAATACATGTAAAGTGAGTCCCTTGGACTGCAAGGAGATCCAACTAGTCCATCCTAAAGGAGATCAGTCCTGGGTGTTCATTGGAAGGACTGATGCTGAGGCTGAAACTCCAATACTTTGGCCACCTCATGAGAAGAGTTGACTCATTGGGAAAGACCCTGATGCTGGGAGGGATTTGGGGCAGGAGGAGAAGGGGAAGACAGAGGATGAGGTGGCTGGATGGCATCACCAACTCGATGGACGTGAGTTTGAGTGAACTCTGGGAGTTGGTGATGGACAGGGAGGCCTGGCGTGCTATGATTCATGGGGTCACAAAGAGTCAGACACAGCTGAGTGACTGAACTGAATTGAAAGTGAAAGTGAAGTTGCTCTGTCGTGTCTGATTCTTTGTGACCCCATGGACTGTAGCCCACCAGGCTCCTCCATCCATGGAATTTTCTAGGCAAGTGTACCGGAGTGGGTTGCCATTCCCTTCTCCAGGGGATCTTCCCAGCCCAGGGAACCCAGGTCTCCCACATTGCGGGCAGCCACTCTACTGTCTGAGCCACCAGGCATTCCCTACATGTAAAGATACATGTGATTTAAAAGTTATATAGTTCTTGTATTTGTTTTATCTACTGTTTTAGGTGTTCAGTCATGCTAAATGTGGAATTGCTGTTTATCTTTTTAAAGTAAATTTAGTTAACTAACCCATCAATGTGAATATACGAGTTTAGTAAGTAAAATTATGAATTCAGTAAGCTTTCCAGGTGTCTCATTGGTAAGGAATCCTTCTGTCAATGCAGGAGCCACAGGAGATGCAAGTTTGATTCCTGGATCGAGAAGATTACCTGGAGAAGTAAATGGCAACCCACTCCAGTACTTTTGCCTGGGAAATCCCATGGACAGAGGAGCCTGGCAGGCTATATAGTCCATGGGGTCACAAAGAGCTGGACACTACTGAGCGACTAAACAACAACAACAAAGCTGAAAATCAAATGAAGTGCAAACACTTTTAGTTGTTCCTCTTCATACACAAAACTCAAGGGCATCGAAAGACATATAATCAACTAGAAATATATGGGGAGCTTACCAATACATAAAGCTCAAGGTTAAATACTTTGCTCCTAGCACAGAGCCTGACACAGTAAGAATCTGGTAAATATTTGTTAAATAAATAACACAAGATAAACTGTGAAGAGGGAATTGAATTACAAACAGACTTCTAGGTTTACAAGCCATGACATGTTTCATAAATGTATATTTTCTAATGGCTCCACAGAGCATGATGGATTGCAAAGGGAAGCCAAGATAAAATGTTAATTTTTTTAATAAATGAAGCACAATGTGACTCGCTTATATTTAGCAAATTACAAATGAATTGTGATAAAAATTGAGAGACAGTGAGTTTTCTTGCAGAACAGATGTAAGATTCTCAGTTACAAATCTAACCCTTGCTGGACTAAATTAGAATATATATTTATCACTTCATTCAAAAAGATAGTCACCATGATGGTATTAACATATATATTTCAATGAAAAATTCGATTTACATTTTTCACATTGTTCCAAATTTGTTTCGTAGTTTGGAAATGAAGAACAACTGCATAAATTACAATGCATTTAAAGGTGGGAATTTTGTTTCTTATACAATGACTTTCAGAGCAATGTTCTGTTAGTAACTAACTCAGCCATGAGGGTTTTGGAAAGAAACATATGTTGCAAATAAGTATAAGTATATTGTCCATAAAATGCACACAACTTTCAGAGATACAGTTTTATATCTCAAGGAATATAAAACCTCATAGAGAGAATTTCTGTACTTTCTACAAACTAATAAAAAAACATAAGATCCTGGAAAATGTTTTGTGTTAAAGTTTGAGAGACAAAATTAAATTGTTACTTTTCCTAAGATTTGGCTTATCAAGGAAGCTTATATCCCACAGGTTTAGACCTTAGACACATCAACAGTTTTAATGTTTATCAGTAACACTGAATTTTGCCTTCCATTGAGTGGCATGCTTTGCTAAAAAGGGTGTGTGTGATGATCATAATTCAACAGTTCTAAGTATTGTTGTCGTTCAGTCGCTCAGTTGTCTCTGACTCTTTGCAACTACATGGACTGCAGCATGCCAGAATTCCCTGTCCTTCACCATCTCTGAGTTGGCTCAAACTCATGTCCATTGAGTTGGTGATGCCACCCAACCATCTCATCCTCTGTCACCCGCTTCTCCTCTTGCCCTCAATCATTCTTAGCATCAGAGTCTTTTCCAGTGAGTTGGCTCTTTATATCCGGTGGCCAAAATGTTGGAGCTTTAGCTACAGCAGCAGTCCTTCCAATGAATATTCAGGGTTGATTTCCTTAGGATTGACTGGTTTGATCTCCTTGCTGTCCAAGGGATTCTCAAGAGTCTTCTCCAGTTTGAAAGCATCAGTTCTTTGGTGCTCAGCCTTCTTTATGGTCCAACTGTCACATCCATGTGTGATTATTGGAAAAACCATAGCTTGAACTATATGGACCTTTTTCAGCAAAGTAATGTCTAAGTATAGTGACTGCTGTATTTTCAGGAGGCTATTTAGGTCAGTGGAAACTCTGCAGCCATGTCATTTAATATGGCCCCAGAATCACTCAACATTACCAAAGTTGCATAAGTGGAAATTGCCAATATTCTTTTGTTTTCCAGCTTCTTTTCAGACTTAAGTACATTTGCCTTTTTTTTTTTTTTTTGCTTATATTCCATAAAAGCCCTCAAAAAGTAGCTGTTGGAGAGTTGTGTATTCAGATAAATAATATTTTATCAAAGATCAAAGGAGCATAAATATAGTATTGTCAAATGAAGAGAATTTTAAGGAGGGACTTCCTTGGCTACCCAAGGTTAAGACTCCATGCTTCCACTTAGGGGGCACAAGTTTGTTTTCTGGTAGGAGAACTAAGTTCCCATATGCCTTATGCAGCAACGGGCATGTAGAGGAGAGGGTGTTAAAGAGGCTCATCCCATCATTAGCATCTCATCTCATTCATTTCTCACAGTATCCATCACCACTTCCCCCTCCCCTCAACTCCTTCTCAAGTCCTTATTCCCTGTTACTTATTGTACTTTTCTGGATTATTTTACCAGAGCATAGCCTTGTAGATGCTTGTAATTACCTATACAATATCGTTTTCTACTTCTTCTTTAGGATAAAACCCTCAGAGCTACAATACACCCAGCTAGAAAAATCATTTCCCAGCCTTGCTTGTAGCTAGGCAGAGCCACATGATGAAGTTTGGCCAAAGAGATGGAAACAAAAGTGGTGGGGGAGACTGCCTAGAAGGCTTCTTGAAGATGCTGAGAAGTGGACCCTTTTTGCCCTTCTTCCTGCTGGATTCCCTGGTGGCTCAGATGGTAAAGAATTTGCCTGCAGTGTGGGGGACCTGGGTTCAATCTCTGGGTCAGGAAGATCCCCTGGAGGAGGGAATGGCAACTCATTCCAGTATTTTTGCCTGGAGAAGCCCACGGACAGAGGAGCCTGGTGGGCTACAGTGCGTGGGGTCACAGAGAATCGGACATGACCGAGTGACTAACACTTTCCTTTGCACTGCTGACTGTAGGGTAGAGGTAACAGGCAGCGTTTCCACAGGCATATGGGAGCAGCGCTAGTGTGTAAAGGATTATGGAGCCAAGACACAAGATGCCCACAAAACCACCACACAGGCCCTGGAATGCCCACTTCCGTGACTTCTTTTGAAAGAAAAGTGAAATACCAAGTTTTAAATACCAAGACTGGACTGTTTTCTGTGGCACACAGTTGCAGTTTTTGTGGCAAATGGATAGCAGGCTTGAATATGGTAACTGCGGACAGTTTGGGCTTCCCCTGTGGCTCAGAGGTAAATAATCCACCAGCAGTACAGGACATGTGGGTTCAATTCGTGGGTCAGGAAGATCCCCTGGAGGAGGTAATGGTAACGCATTCCAATATTCCTGTCTGAAGAATCCCATGGACAAAGGAGCCTGGTGGGCTATAGGCCACGGGGTTGAAAAGTGTTGGACACGACTGAAAGGACAGAGCACCCACACACACAGGGGACGGTTCAGTGAGGGGACTGTTTACAAGCATGTGAGCAGGACTAAAGAAAGTGAACACATTTACCAACTTCAGAGAAGCCTGTTTGGCCTCTAGGCCTAAGAAATCAAGGAAGCAGACACACCCAGCAGGGAGTGAGTGACTCAGGATAACAGTCACCCTGGTCTCACCTTCCACCTGCTCTTTTCTTCTGCTGTGTCTCCTATTGGCCAAATTAACCATAAATTAGAGGGTAAAGGTAGTCTGTCGAAATAGTCTATAAAAGTCAGCCTCCAAAGGCCCAGGGCAGGTCGGAGGACAGAGAATGAACCTGGGGGGGCAAATAGGAACCGTTCAGCACAATGGCTTCATTACTTTCCTGCTTTCAACTCCATTCCCTTACCTGCCCCCCAGTTCATCCTACATTCCATTGTGGGCCTAATATTATCAGCAATATTATCTCTTTGCTTAACATTCTGCAGAGTATCCTAGTTGCCTAGCAAGTCAAGTCCAAGCTCCACTGTGCACACAAGGCCATCACCCTCCGGCTCCACCCCGCTTTCCCAAATCTATTTTTCCGCAAGTTCTGGCATGTGTTACAACCTAACCACAGTGATCACCATTCCAAGTAATAGCCCATGCTTTCACATTTCGTGTGCCTTTTCTCTCTGTGCTTAAGAAACAGAGTATGCTTCTTTCTACTCTATGAAAACCTTACCCATATATTAAGGCATAGCTTCAGAGTATGTACCCGATGGCCCCTTCCTGAACCTTTGGGCAGAGTCTCTACCTCCTTGTGAATATTATCACTTTGTTTCTCTCCCCTGTATGGACTGCCAACTACCAACTCCCTCCTTTATTCCCTGCGTGTTCTTTCTCAGTGAATGGCCTGCTGATTGCCTAAGACAATACTTTGGAATCCTATTTGACACCTCTTTTCACTCTCACTTCTCCTATTCAATCCTCCAGCAAATCCTAGTTCTTGTATCTCCAACACATATACATAATTCAACCCCTTGTCACTGCCTGCCCAGGTCCACCACCCAGTTCCTGCTGTATTGTTATAATAGTCTTTACATCAGTCCTTCTCTACCGCCACTCCCTTAACAGCAGAGCAGTGAGACTCATCCTTCTAAAATCTAAGTGAGATAAATCACTCTTCTGTTCAACATTGTCCACTGGCTTCTCATCTCACCCAGAGGAAAAGCCAAAAGTCTTGCAATGAACTACAAAGTCCTAAGTGATATAATCCCCACTCCCTGACACACACACACACACACACACACACACACACACACACAACCTCTTACTTCATTAGCTCTTTTTTCTTCATAATTCCTGTCTCACTTACTTCATTCCAGTGATGTTTGTGCCTTGCTATTACTAGAGTCATCAAGCCTATGTCCTCAAACTTTTGCACCACTCTGACTTAAATGTTATCATCCTCCCTACTCCCATCCCACATGGTTTAGTGTGAATTCTTGAAGTTTTCTGTCCAATTATCTTCTTTCTAGTGAGGCCATTCCTAACAACACTATGGAAAATAGAAATGTCTCTGCTCCCCTCATTGCTGGCATGTCCTCTTTTCTTTACCACAGCTCTTATCCACATCCCACTGAGTGGCTAGAAAAACAAGAATGGGGGGATGAATTCAGGAAGAAGTGCAGAGAGGCCTGTCTCTGCGGTGGTGACATCAGGTCAGAGAGATGAGAAGCACTATAGCGTTTCCTGGAGAAGGAAATGGCACCCCACTCCAGTGTTTTTGCCTGGAGAATCCCAGGGACAGAGGGGCCTGGTGGGCTGCTGTCCATAGGGTCACACAGAGTTGGACACGACTGAAGCAACTTAGCAGGCATGCATGCATTGGAGAAGGAAATGGCAACCCACTCCAGTGTTCTTGCCTGGAGAATCCCAGGGACAGAGGAACCTGGTGGGCTGCCGTCTATGGGGTCGCACAGAGTTGGACACAACTGAAGCGACATAGCAGCAGCAGTAGGGTTTCCTGGTCTAAAGTCCCCAGTGGAACACCAGTGAAGTGTGTTTTTCTGTTCTGGTATCAGTAGAGGCTAATGGTACTCATCAGTGGCCTGATGAACAGTCACAGAACTTTGTTCAAAATTGCAAGTTAATTTGTGGTCTCCTCAAAGCAAATTCACAGGTTGTCATTCAATTGAATCAGAATGACAACACAATGGAAGAAAGCAGACTGGTCAAATTTATCTCTAATATTAAGCTTTTAGTATTTTATAGAAAGCTTTTTACTCACTGTTTAACCAAGAAGAGTGTCATGGCCATAGCAGAGGAGATGCAGGGTAGTTTTCCCTATAATTCTTTCAGAAGATTTGGCAAAGAAATCAATGTTGGCAAAAGAAATAATATCCCAATAATAATACTATTTGAAATAATAAAACTTGAAAGGATAAGAAAATTTTGCTATTTCTCCTATTCACTATGCTACCCATGGATTTTCTAAATATGGTATGGTGGGAGGGAAAGGGAACAAAGACAGGCACACTGTTATTTAGCTAGTATAGTTTTTGCCATTTGGTCCATCAAAAAGTTGATGATTGCTTTCCCTGGGGCTTCTGTTGGGGTCAACTCACCTTCCCAGGAGGTCATCTTGGGGGTCCCCTTTCCAGATAGCCCAAGGGATCCACACTTGGTCCATGCGACATCTGGATGCATCCTGTCCTACCAAATTGTCCCATCAGAGTCACGCCTTTTCCTTCAGCCATCAAAGCTACCTTCAACTTGCCTCTCCTTTAGACATTCGTGGGAACTGGATAGCATGTCAGCCCTGAGCCTTTGACTTCAAGTAAGAGGGAAGCACCCCGTCCTGTTCCCTAGGTAGAGAGGAGGAGAAATGTCATAGCACTCTGAAAATAAATAAAGACCACCTTGATGAAAACAGATCCTATTTGTTCACAGCCAATTAGAGTAAGGAAGTCAGCAGCATCACTTGAGTTTGTCAGAGAATCAAAGGCAGGCAGAGGAATAGGCAATCTCCAGAGTATGGGACGATGAGTGACTTCAGGTATGCTCTGATTGGAGATGGTTGCTGTAGGGAAGAGCCAGAGGAGACCTAACTAGAAGCAGGATATCTTTTTTTTTTAATTAATTTATTTTTAATTTAAGGATAACTGTTTTACAGTATTATATTGGTTTCTGCCAAACATAAACATGAATCAACCATAGGTATACCTATTTTCCCTCTCCTGAACATCCCTCCCACCTCCCTCCCCACAGAGCTGAAGCAGAGCATCTTTATGTGATGGGTTTGAGGCGCATATTTGGATTTTTCTGACTAGTTCTCAGTTGAAAGTGAGGTTAAAAAAATAGGAAGCTGGCAGTAATGGACCAAGTCCTAACTAATCTGGCTGATTGTTGCAGAGGTTGGTCTTTGGCTTTCCCAGCTGGTTGCTGCAGAGAATGTGGGTGAGTGTTCTTTTGATATATACGATCTAGTCATTGTTCATTTGTATATTTAGTCTCTTATAATTCTCCCCCTAGGGAAGTTCTACTTACTCATTTCCATTAATTTCTAAGCTTCTCCTTAAAGTGTCTTTAAGGTAGGCTAGGTTCCAAATAGAAAAAGGAGTACGTCAAGGCTGTATACTGTCACCCTGCTTATTTAACTTCTATGCAGAGTACATCATGAGAAACGCTGGGCTGGAAGAAACACAAGCTGGAATCAAGATTGCTGGGAGAAATATCAATAACCTCAGATATGCAGATGATACCACCCTTATGGCAGGAAGTGAAGAGGAACTAAAAAGCCTCTTGATGAAACTGAAAGTGGAGAGTGAAACAGTTGGCTTAAAGCTCAACATTCAGAAAACGAAGATCATGGCATCTGGTCCCATCATTTCATGGGAAATAGATGGGGAAACGGTGGAAACAGTGTCAGACTTTATTTTGGGGGGCTCCAAAATCACTGCAGATGGTGATTGCAGCCATGAAATTAAAAGACGCTTACTCCTTGGAAGAAAAGTTATGACCAACCTAGATAGCATATTCAAAAGCAGAGACATTACTTTGCCGACTAAGGTCCATCTAGTCAAGGCTATGGTTTTTCCAGTGGTCATGTATGGATGTGAGAGTTGGATTGTGAAGAAGGCTGAGTGCTGAAGAATTGATGCTTTTGAACTGTGGTGTTGGAGAAGACTCTTGAGAGTCCCTTGGACTGCAAGGAGATCCAACCAGTCCATTCTGAAGGAGATCAGCCCTGCAAGGAATGATGCTGAAGCTGAAACTCCAGTACTTTGGCCACCTCATGCGAAGAGTTGACTCATTGGAAAAGACCCTGATGCTGGGAGGGATTGAGGGCAGCAGGAGAAGGGGTGACTGAGGATGAGATGGCTGGATGGCATCACTGACTCGATGGACGTGAGTCTGAGTGAACTCCGGGAGTTGGTGATGGACATGGAGGCCTGGTGTGCTGCGATTCATGGGGTCGCAAAGAGTCGGACATGACTGAGCGACTGAATTGAACTGAACTGAAGAATGCATCACCTCATTAATTTTCAAACTGTCTCTTTTTCAGTGATTTAGTCACTAAGTGTGTCTGACTCATGTGATCCCATGGACTGTAGCCTGCCAGGCTCCTCTGTCCATGGGATTTCCTAGGCAAGAATACTGGAGTGGGTTGCCATTTCCTTCTCCAGGAAGGATTCTGTTTTAGTCATCTCTTTTTATAATTTGTCAGCAATTCAACATTCTGTTCTCAAGTTTGGAGCCTCACCTGAAGCTGAGAAAATAGTAACCATCCTACTTTCATATCGTTACATAGGCCTCAGTACAGAGGACACATCTGAGAAGTTTGGCAGCAAGAAAAGGAAGAGAAATTAAATGGAACTTAGAACGCACAGGCAGGCAAATGAGTCCTTTTTCCTTCTCTTCTTGTTTTCTTTTCTAAACTGTAAGCCTTCACAATAAAGTTCAAATTCCTCAGCATGGCTAGATCCTTTGACCCCAAGACTTGGTCCAGCCTTGCTCCTCTGGTCTCATTTGCTACCAATTCCAAACACCACCTTCTGTGTCCACTGCCAGAAGTGAAGCTGAGCAGGACCCTGAGGGGTCTTCCCAGGGACAGACCCCTCCCCGCGGTCCCCTGCCTCTTGTTTGCAGAAAATCTGCAGGCTCCTAGGCCTTCCCTGAGTTCCAAAGAGAAAATTCAATCAGAAAAGCGAGAAAATGGAGAAATAAAGTAAAATAGTCAAGTGAGACAAGATGATACTAGTTTAGGCATAAAACAAAGTGGGGGATTTTTAGTTCCTCATCAAGGGCTATAGAGAATATTCTGAGTCCTATCCTTGAGTTGTTTTGCAGATATTAAAACCCTCACCAGGTGGAAGAAATTAACTGGATGCTAAACACCCTCACATAGACCCCAGGCCAGTTGGGATGCAGAAGACTGATGATGTTGACCCCTGAACTACTGGCTGTGTTACCTCCCATCAACCAAGAATGTGAATGAGCTGATCACTCATCCTGCAACCATTTCCTTATCTTGCCTTTAAAATTGCTTCTCTGAAAGCCATTTGGGAGTTCATGTTTTCTGAGCGTAAGCTACCATTCTCCTTCCTTCACCCCACAATGGGCGCCTTGCCATAAATGCTGTACTTTCCTTCACCACAATCTGGTATCAGTAGATTGCTTTGCTGTGCATTGGGTAGGCAGATTCAAGTTTTCAGAGTTCCAAAGAATATCAAGGAGAGATAAGAGAGTCCTCCTCAGTGATCAATGCAAAGAAATAGAGGAAAATAATAGAACAGGAAGGACTAGAGATGTCTTCAAGAAAATTAGAGATATCAAGGGAACATTTCATGCAAAGATGGGCACAATAAAGGACAGAAATAGTATGGATCTAACAGAAGCAGAAGATATTAAGAAGAGGTGCCAAGAATACACTGAAGAACTACACAAAAATGATCTTCATGACTCAGATAACCACGATGGTGTGATCATTCACTTAGAACCAGACATCCTGGAATGTAAAGTCAAATGGGCCATAGGGAGCATCACTATGGACAAAGCTAGTGGAGGTGACAGAATTCCAGCTGAGCTATTTCAAATCCTGGAAGATGATGCTGTGAAAGTGCTGCACTCAATATGTCAGCGAATTTGGAAAACTCAGCAGTGGCCACAGGACTGGAAAAGGTCAGTTTTCATTCCAATCCCAAAGAAGGGCAATGCCAAAAAATGTTCAAATTACCGCACAATTGCACTTATCTCACACATGTCCATAGTAATGCTCAAAATTCTCCAAGCCAGGTTTCAAGTAGTACATGAACTGAGAACTTCCATATGTTCAAGGTGGATTTAGAAAAGGCAGAGGAACCAGAGATCAAATTGCCAACATACATTGGATCATAGAAAAAGCAACAGAGTTTCAGAAAAACATCTGCTTTCTGCTTTATTAACTATGCCAAAGCCTTTGACTCTGTGGGTCACAAAAAACTGTGGAAAATTCTTAAAGAGATGGGAATATGAGAACACCTTACCTGCCTCCTGAGAAAGCTGTATGCAGGTCAAGAAGCAACACTTAGAGCTGGACACAGAACAACAGACTGGTTCCAAATTGGGAAAGGAGTACGTCAGGGCTGTATATTGTCACTCTGTTTATTTAACTTATATGCAGAGTACATCATCATGTGAAATGCCAGGCAGGATGAAGGACAAGCTGAAATCAAGATTGCTGGGAGAAATATCAATAACCTCAGATATGCAGATGACACCACCCTTATGGCAGAAAGCAAAGAATTGAAGAGCCTCTTGATGAAAGTGAAAGAGGAGAGTGAAAAAGCTGGCTTAAAATTCAACATTCAATAAAAGAAGGTCATGGCATCCTGTCCCATCACTTCATGGCAAATAGATGGGGAAATGATGGAAACAGTGACAGACTTTATTTTCTTGGGCTCCAAAATCACTGCAGATGGTGACTGCAGCCATGAAATTAAAAGACGCTTGCTCCTTGGAAGAAAAGTTATGACCAACCTAGACAGCATATTAAAAGCCAGAGACATTGCCGACAAAGGTCCATCTAGTCAAGACTATGTTTTTTCCAGTAGTCATGTATGGATGTGAGAGTTGGACTGTGAAGAAGGCTGAGCACCAAAGAATTGATGCTTTTGAACTGTGGTGTTGGAGAAGACTGTTGAGACTGTCCCTTGGACTGTAAGGAGATCCAACCAGTCCATCCTGAAGGAAACCAATCTTGAATATTCATTGGAAGGACTGATGCTGAAGCTGAAACTCCAATACTTTGGCTTCCTGATGTGAATAACTGACTCATTGGAAAAGATGTTGATGCTGGGAAAGATTGAAGGCAGGAGGAGAAGGGGACAACAGAGGATGAGATGGTTGGATGACCCGATGGACATAAATTTGAGCAAGCTCCAGAAGTTGATGATGGACAGGGAGGCCTGGTGTGCTGCAGCCCATGGGGTCGCAAAGAGTAGGACATGACTGAGGGACTCAACAACAACAATAGAATACTACATAAATTTACTTGATAAAGCAGCATCAGGGATTCCCGAGGACTGACTCCAGTTTTGAAAGAAATTCTACTCTAGACAAAATGTTATCAAACAGCACTGCATGCTACAGAGAAATCATTCACGAAAAGAAGTCAATCAGTGTGGCAACCTTCATCACTGTTTTATTTTGAGAAATTTCCACAGCCACCCAACCTTTAGCAACAATTCTCTGATAAGCCAGCAGCCATCAACAATGAGAAAAGACTCCTCTGGCAAAAAAATTATGACTTGCTGAAGTTTCAAATGATGGTTACCATATTTTAGCAATAAAGTATTTTTAAATTAAGATATGCACATTGTTTATTTAGACATAATGCTATTTCTCATTTAATAGGCTACAATATATTGTAACCATAACTTCTATGTGCACTAGGAAACCAAAAGATTCATGTGATTCCCTTTATTATGATATTTGGTTTATGGCAGTGGTCTGGAACCAAACTTGTAATATGTCCACATGCCTGTATTTAGAAAGAGAATTTTCTATAGTTTCCCTAATTTGTAGATCTTTTCAGAAAGGCTACCTTAGGGTGCAAATAGTCCATTAATTCAGTCAACTGACCAACAACCAAAATACCAAATATACATAGGGCCATTCTAGGTTTGAAATACTGAAGTGTGTAAAACATAGTCTCTGTCTTCAGTGAGGTTTCATTTCAAGGTGTGATAGCACTAAGAAGATAAAATGTGGGAATGCCATTCGGACTGAGTGAGGGGGTTGCTTTAACTAAGGTAGTCACTTCTTTGATGTTACATTTTGATTGCTACTTGAATGATGAGTAGGAGGCAGACATGTGGTTAAGGAAAAACAGATGTCAAAATCCTGAGATGGAAAGAAGCCGACTGTTTAAGAGGCAGAAAAAGCAATGTGGCTGGGGAGTAGGGAACGAAGGGGAGGCAGGGCAGCAGGGGAATGAGCACGCGGGCATTGCAAGGATGGCGGATTCTTTTTTCTGGTTATAAAGAGAAGGCATTGGGTGATTTTAAACCCAGGTATGGCAGGGATTGTATCACCCTGTAGAAAGCTCACTTTGGCGTCTGCGTGCAGGATTAAGGAGGCAAGCATTCTCAGAAGCACAAGATTTCCCTACTTAAGATTTGTTCTGCTAGAAGACCAATTTAGAGGCTGTTGCAACCCACTCCAGTGTTCTTGCCTGGAGAGTCCCAGGGACGGAGGAGCCTGGTGTGCTGCCGTCTATGGGGTCGCATAGAGTCGGACATGACTGAAGCGAATTAGCAGCAGCAGCAGCAGCCAGCCATAGTTTGAACAACAACAAAAAATGGTAGTTTTGCAGTATTACTGGCAGAATATATTTGAAGAATAGAACTTGTAGATTCTATGCGTGTGTTAGTCACTCAGTCACGTCCAATTCTTTGCAACCCCGGGGACTGTAGCCCACCCGTCTCCTATGTACATGGGATTCTCTAGGCAAGAATACTGGAGTGGGTAGCCATTCCCTTCTCCAGGGGATCTTCCCAACCCAGAGATCAAACCTGGGTCTCCTGTACTGCAGGTGGACTCTGCAATCTGAGCCACCAGGAAAGCCCAGATCCTACTGATGAATTAGATGAATTAGTAGAAATCAAATACTTGATTTCTTGGTTCTCCTAATTGTCCTATGTGCAGTAGTATCTTTCTGAGCCCTCTATAAAAAAAAAACAAACCCAACTCCATTTTTGCTGAGTATTCATCCTAATTTGATAACCAAGGGATAATCATAATAGGTGTTTTGTCACAGAATAAAGATTTATCTAAAAGTGACATGTAATCTCCACTCTTAAATACAGGGAGCCCAGCTTTATTTTTAAGAACTCCCAACCCACAGAATCGTATTTACAGTTTTAACCAACACTTATTTCAATATACTAGAACAATTTTTCCATTTCTTTTTCATTTGTTTGGCTTCTCATTTGGAGTTCAAATTCCTATGAAAGCACACACACATTATTTATCCCTGATTCTCAGACCCAGTTCAGTTCAGTCGCTCAGTCATGCCCAACTCTTTGTGACCTCATGGACCCCAGGATGCCAGGATTCCCTGTCCATCACCAACTCCCAGAGTTTACTTAAACTCAGGTCCATAGAGTCGGTGATGCCATCCAGCCATCTCATCCTCTGTCGTCCCCTTCTCCTCCCACCTTCAATCTTTGCCACCATCAGGAACTTTTCAAAGGAGTCAGCTTTTTGCATCAGGTGGCCAAAGGATTGGAGTTTCAGCTTCAGCATCAGTCCTTCCAATGAATATTCAAGATCGGTTTCCGTCAGGATGGACTGGTTGGATCTCCTTACAGTCCAAGGGACTCTCAACAGTCTTCTCCAACACCACAGTTCAAAAGCATCAATACTTCGGCGCTCAGCCTTCTTCACAGTCCAACTCTCACATCCATACATGACTACTGGAAAAAACATAGCCTTGACTAGATGGACCATTGTTGGCAAAGTAAAGTCTCTGCAGTTTAATATGCTGTCTAGGTTGGTCATAACTTTTCTTCCAAGGAGCAAGCGTCTTTTAATTTCATGGCTGAAGTCACCAATTGCAGTGATTTTAGAGCGCAGAAAAATAAAGTCTGTCACTGTTTCCCCAAGTATTTGCCATAAAGTGATGGGACAGGATGCCATGACCTTAGTTATCTGAATCTTGAATTTTAAGACAAATTTTTCACTCTCCTCTTTCACTTTCCTCAAGAGGCTCTTTAGTTTTTCAATTTCTGCCATAAGGGTGGTGTCATCTGCATATCTGAGGTTATTGATGTTTCTCCCGTCAGTTGATTCCAGCTTGTGTTTCATCCAACCCAGCATTTCTCATGATGTACTCTGCATATAAGTTAAATAAGCTGGGTGACAATATACAGTCTTGACGTGCTCCTTTCCCAATTTGGAACCAGTCTGTTGTTCCATGTCCAGTTCTAACTGTTGCTTCTTGACCTGCAAACATATTTCCCAAGAGGCAAGTCAGGTGCTCTGGTATTCCCATCTCTTTCAGAATTTTCCACAGTTTTTTGTGATCCACACAGTCAAAGGCTTTGGCATAGTCAATAAAGCAAAAATAGATGTTTTTCTGGAACTCTCTTGCTTTTACGCTGATCCAGCGGATGTTGGCAATTTGATCTCTGGTTCCTCTGCCTTTTATAAAACCAGCTTGAACATCTGGAAGTTCATGGTTCACATATTGTTGAAGTCTAGCTTGGAGAATTTTGAGCATTACTTTATACTAGTGTGTGAGATGAGTGCAATTGTGTGATAGTTTGAGCATTATTTGGCATTGACTTTCTTTGGGATTGGAATGAAAATTGACCTCTTCCAATCCTGTGGCCACTGCTTTCCAAATTCACTGACATATTGAGTGCAGCACTTTCACAGCATCATCTTTTAGGATCTGAAATAGCTCAACTGGAATTCCATCACCTCCACTAGCTTTGTTTGTAGTGATGCTTTCTAGGGCCCACTTGACTTCACATTCCAGAATGTCTGGCTCTAGGTGGGTGATCACACATCATGATTATCTGGGTCATGAAGATCTTTTTTGTAGTTCTTCTGTGTATCCTTGCCACCTCTTCTTAATATCTTCTGCTTCTGTTAGGTCCATACCATTTCTGTCCTTTATTGAGCCCCTTTTTGCATGAAATGTTCCCTTGGTATCTCTAATTTTCTTGAAGAGATCTCTAGTCTTTCCCATTCTATTATTTTCCTCTATTTCTTTGCACTGATCACTGAGGAAGTCTTTCTTATCTCTCCTTGCTATTCTTTGGAACTCTGCTTTCAAATGGGTATATCTTTCCTTTTCTCCTTTGCTTTTTCTCTTCTCTTCTTTTCACAGTTACTTGTAAGGCCTCCTCACACAGCCACTTTGCTTTTTTGCATTTCTTTTTCTTGGGGATGGTCTTGATCCCTGTCTCCTGTACAATGTCACCAACCTCTGTCCATAGTTCATCAGGCACTCTGTCTATCAGATCTAGTCCCTTAAATCTATGTCTCACTTTCACTGTATAATCATAAGGGATTTGATTTAGGTCATACCTGAATGGTCTAGTGGTTTCCCCTACTTTCTTCAATTTAAGTCTGAATTTGGTAATAAGGAGTTCATGATCTGAGCCACAGTCAGCTACCTGTCTTGTTTTTGCTGACTGTATAGAGCTTCTTCATCTTGGCTGCAAAGAATATAATCAATCTGATTTCAGTGTTGACCATCCAGTGATGTCCATGTGTAGAGTCTTCTCTTGTGTTGTTGGAAGAGGGTGTTTGCTATGACCAGTGCGTTCTCTTGGCAAAACTCTATGAGCCTTTGCCCTGCTTCATTCTGTACTCCAAGGCCAAATTTGCCTGTTACTGTAGGTGTTTCTTGACTTCCAACCTTTACATTCCAGTCCCTTATAATGAAAAGGACATCTTTTTGGGTGTTAGTTCTAGAAGGTCTTGTAGGTCTTCATAGAATCATTCAACTTCAGCTTCCTCAGCATTACTGGTCAGGGCATAGACTTGAATTACCATGATACTGAATGGTTTGCCTTGGAAATGAACAGAGACCATTCTGTTGTTTTTGAGACTACATCCAAGTACTGCATTTTGAACTCTTTTGTTGACCATGATGGCTACTCCATTTCTTCTAAGGGATTCTTGCCCACAGTAGTAGATACAATGGCCATCTGAGTTAAATTCACCCATTCCAGTCCATTTTACTTCCCAGATTCCTAAAATGTCGATGTTCACTCTTGCCATCTCCTGTTTGACCACTTCCAATTTTCCTTGATTCATAGACCTAAAATTCCAGGTTCCAATGCAATATTGTTCGTTACAGCATTGGACTTCGCTTCTATCACCAGTCACATCCACAACTGGGTGTTATTTTTGCTTTGTCTCCACTGAGTTTTCAGTGGAGAAATAACTCAGCCCCAGAGAGAATATCAAAAATTGGTAGAAGAGAGAGGAAGAAAGGTGGTTTTTGAGGGGAATTACCTAGCTAATTTTGATTTATGGCTATACCCATTACTAAATGGGACATCTTTTCTTATTTGACACAAGAAATATGGGTCACTTGACCAGAGAGAAACATAGAACTCAATTGGTGCTAATTTCTTAAATATATTTTTGGGGACTCATCAGTTAAGAAAACTGGGTCTATTGAATACTGATGTTACAAAGTATCTTAAATGCCACATTCTCCACGCTCTTTAGCCATTCAACTTTCCCAAATAATCACCATCTTCAATATTCTATTTTTATTGCCATCATTCCACTCATTTAGAAGTTTCTACTCTTGTCTACTAATATTTTCTATATTGTGTACAAATACACCACCCTACTAATATCTTGAAATGAATATTTTAAAAATTTCAAGTTACTCTGTTAGCTATCACTGAAGTGTCAGGTAAATACAGTAATAAGAGCTATTCAACAGCATTAACTATTAATTTCTTTCTTAAAAATTTTGTGTTATATATTTTAAACAAATGATAAATTTAAAATATGTAAAATTATATGTATATATAAATTTAGGTACAAAAGTGTTACATGCCCACTGTAAAATATCTAAGCAATATTGAATGTATAAGGTAAGAATTTACTTTTCCACAATTCCACCCTCAAGAGACAATCACAAGTTTTCCTTTGAGACACAGTCTTCTGGATTTCTTAAATACATGTTTAAACCACTGTATCATGGATTTCATAAAAATGTGATCAAATTATACATACTCTGTCAGTTTACAAAATCATTTATGTAGTTATCTTTATCTTTTCTTGTCACTAAGTATAGATACAACATTATTTTAGAAATTGTGTTATATTCCATAGATGACTGAAGGTGAACATGAAAGTGAAGTCGCTCAGTCATGTCCGACTCTTTGCGACTCCATGGACTGTAGCCCACCAGGCTCCTCCATCTATGGGATTTTCCAGGCAAGAGTACTGCAGTGGGTTGCCATTTCCTTCTCCAGGGGATCTTCCGAACCCAGGGATCAAACCTGGGTCTCCCGCATTGCGGGCAGACGCTTTAACCACTGAGCTACCAGGGAAGCCCCCATAGATGACTAGTATATGTTTTTTAACTTGATCCCAACTGATGGCCAATTAAGTGGTTTCTTTCTTTTTTTTTTTTTAAACAAAGTTGCAATGAATACCTTTGTACATACATCTTTCTACATTTGTACAATTATTTCTTCAGGAAGAATTCTTGCAGTTTCTGAATCTAAAATTATCAATATCTTTGATTTTACTTTAAATAGATTGTTCCAAAGTGTTTTTTATAAAGTTGATAAAGTACTAATTTACACTCCCATCTCCTAAAATAGTCTGTTTTCACAACTAAGATATCACTTATTTTTAATGCTTTCCAAGAAAAAAATATCTTATTGTTTGAATTCACATTTCTTTCCTTAGTAGTCAGATGGAGCATCTTTCATATGTTTAGTGGTTATTTGCACTCTTTCTTTGTATTGTTTTTTCTGAATTTTGCCTTTTCCTTATTTTATTTGGTTATTTGATATTGATTTGTAGTAGTCATAGTAATTTATGGTAATTAACCTGTCAATCATATATGCTAAAATATTAATTCTGAGTTCACTGTATCTACTTCTTTCTTTGTTAGGCATTTTTATCTGCAGCTATTTTAATTTTAGGTAGTCAATTTATCTCTTTTATATGTTATATATTTTTATATGTTATATTGATTTTTATGTTACAGCTAGGTAGAATTTTGTCAACTAAGATATAAATTATTTAATCATATGTCTCCCTAGCATCTTATTCTTTCATTTTTCATTTAATTATGAGCTTACATTTAAAAATAATCTTGTTTATACACTTATTTGGTAGTAAATCACTATAAATCTCCAAGTAACATAATAGCAGAATATATAATTTGTGATTATAACTTTGAAAATAGAGAAATACTTAAAAAGCATCATTTGAGAACTAATGAAAATACTTCTAGTAAAAAAGGTTCAAATTTAGAAAACAAGTGAATAAATTATTTGTTAAAATTTATAAAAGTAAAAGTATTTTGCTTCTAACAAATATTGAGCTTTTGATACCCTGCTGAGTGTTTTGTGACTTTATTATTTGTGGAGATTCAGGTCAGTTGAACAGTTTTAACTGAGCTCCTCCACTTTACCTGGTGCTGGGGATACAGCAGTGCAAAGCCCCTGTGATAAAGAGATTTCTGGAGGCTTCTGAAGAAAGATTTCTCATTTCTTACAGAAGGGCTTCTGTGTCTCTCCCCGGTCATGAACCGGAGAAACATTGAGCTTGGGGATTTGGTAGCCATGTGGCACCACAAGGGGGAGCCCGCAGTGGGGTGAGAGGACTGCAGAATCGAGGGAGAGAAACTTGCGGTTTGATGTTTTTAGTTGCTGAATCAAACCTATCCTGATCCATCTGTAAACTTGCCAGCTATTTAAAGCAATGCATCCCTGTAATTGTGTAAGCTATTTTCTGTTCCTTACATCTAAGACATCGTAACTAACACAAGGGTCGGTCCTCTCATGTACCTACATTAGTACTGTGTACTTCTGTATGTCTGCACATTTCTCGTGGTATTATATCAGTTTACTTGTCTGAATATTGTATACTAATTCATACACATGGAATCTAGAAAAATAATACTGATGAACCTACCTGTAGGGCACACATAGAGTCACAGGTGTAGAGAATGGGCTTCTGGACATAGTGGGGGGAGGAGTAGAGGGAGGAATCTCCAGGGGAAGGAGTAGAGGGACGAATCTAGAGTAGCGCTGACATATGTACACTGCCACGTGTGCAACAGACAGCTGGTGGGAAGCCGCTGTATAGCACAGGAAACCCAGCCTGGTGCTCTGTGACAACCTGGAGGGGTAGGATGGGGGTGCAGGGAGGAGCTCAAGAGGGAAGGGATATGTGTACACTTTTATAGCTGATTCACATTGTTGTACAGCAGAAGCCAACACATTGTAAAGCAATTATCCTCCAATTGAAAATTTTTAAAAATTGCTTGTCTGTATACTTTCAACGTTTTAAGCAGCAGTTGTATTTATACTGTATACTGATTTCTACTCACTCAGTAAAGAGCTAACCAGGTCTGGACACCTCAGGTATTTGTCAAATGTGTAAGAAGAAATTGTGCTATCAAGGGATCTTATATTATTTGATTTCTTAACTTCCACTTATTATGCACTGTTTTCTTTATTCTCTTTTATAGTCAAAAATACGGAAAATCACACAAATCCATGTAGATTTGTGTTGCATGTGTTGCATAACCCCTAATTTTCTCTCTTTTTATCCAGAAAAAAAAATATTATCGTCATCTTCCAGTTTAGGCAGGTCAAGATTTTAGATAGTATTCTTTTGTATATCTTAAAAATGCATACAAAAAGAATTATACTATAAATAATATTCAGGTCAGTTCAGTTGCTCAGTTGTGTCCGACTCTTTGCGACCTCATGAATCGCAGCACGCCAGGCCTCCCTGTCCATCACCAACTCCTGGAGTTCACTCAGATTCACGTCCATTGAGTCCGTGATGCCATCCAGCCATCTCATCCTCTGTCGGCCCCTTCTCCTCCTGCCCCTAATCCCTCCCAGCATCAGAGTCTTTTCCAATGAGTCAGCTCTTCGCATGAGGTGGACAAAGTACTGCAGTTTCAGCTTTAGCATCATTCCCTCCAAAGAAATCCCAGGGCTGATCTCCTTCAGAATGGACTGGTTGGATCTCCTTGCAGTCCAAGGGACTCTCAAGAGTCTTCTCCAACACCACAGTTCAAAAGCACCAATTCTTCAGTGCTCAGCCTTCTTCACAGTCCAACTCTCACATCCATACATGACCACTGGAAAAACCATAGCCTTGACTAGATGGACCTTTGTTGGCAAAGTAATGTCTCTGCTTTTCAATATGCTATCTAGGTTGGACATAACTTTCCTTCCAAGGAGTAAGCATCTTTTAATTTCATGGCTGCAGTCACCATCTGCAGTGATTTTGGAGTCCCCAAAATAAAGTCTGACACTGTTTCCACTGTTTCCCCATCTATTTCCCATGAAGTGATGGGACCAGATGCCAGGATCTTCGTTTTCTGAATGTTGAGCTTTAAGCCAACTTTTTCACTCTCCTCTTTCACTTTCATCAAGAGGCTTTTTAGTTCCTCTTCACTTTCTGCCATAAGGATGGTGTCATCTGCATATCTGAGGTTATTGGTATTTCTCCTGGCAATCTTGATTCCAGCTTGTGCTTCTTCCAGTCCAGCGCTTCTCATGATATATAATATTAGGCAACCTATTTTTTGGTAGCTCATTCATTTTAACTGCTGCATAGCTTCCTCATCACAGGAAGATATCATATCTTATTTATGCTGCCATTTATTAGTGGAGATTTGCATTGGTTCCAGTTTTCATTATTAAATGATACTTCAATGAATGACTCTGTTTAGGTCTTCTGTGAGAGCTTTGCTATGATAATAGGCCTAAACAAGAAACTGATGGTCAAAGGGTACCCACATTTGAAAGTGTACTGTATACTGGATATTGCCAAACTCCTTTCTTTCCAAAATGGCTGAAAACTTTCAGATTTTTATGTATTTAAAATTACTTTCCAAAATAGTTGTACCAATGTATACTTTAATCAATAACCTGAAAAGGTAATCATTTATCCACATCACTGCTAAAACTTGGAATTGTTAGAAGTTTTATATTTTTGCTAATCTGATGGATGTGAAATCATTATTATTGTTTTAATATTTTTGCCCAAATTACTAGTAACAATGCAATCTTTTTATGTATTTAATCATCAATATGCTTTCTACTATTTCAAGGACTAACCTGCTCAAATTCATTGCCTATTGTCAACTCTGGATTGGAAGGGGCTAGATTTTTTACTCTTTTTTCTTCTTTATATGTAATAATTTATTAAGTATGTTTGATATGAATCCTTTATTTTTTATGTTGTGAATATATTCTCCTTGTCTGATAATTAACTTTTCAGTCAGTCAGTCAGTCAGTTCAGTTACGCAGTCATGTCCGACTCTTTGCAGCCCCATGGACTGCAGCACACCAGGCCTCCCTGTCCATCACCAACTCCCACGGTTTACTCAGACTCATGTCAATTGAGTCAGTGATGCCATCCAACCATCTCAACCAAAGTTGTTCAACATGTGGCTTATAAATTCAAAACATATTAACAGAAACAACTGCCACCATGTATACACCTGGGTAATGATTAGATGAAAAACAGCATATAGGTAAAGAACAGCCAATCAAAATGTTGTTCATGAAATATTTGCTAACATGGGAAACTGGATATGCTTTAGCACTAATTATTTTACATATATATATATACATATATAGAACAAGTTCTGGGAGTTGGTGATGGACAGGGAAGCTGGTGTGCTGCAGTCCATGGGGTCACAAAGAGTCGGGCATGACTGAGTGACTGAAATGACTGACTTGATACATATATAGAAAATATGTATGAAATAGTATATCAATGAAAATTTATATAATGATAATAGATGTACAATGATAACCATGATTTTTAAAATGACGCCAAAATTAAGAAATAGCTTCTGGGCAAATATCAAACCCAACCACTCTCAGTAAAACATGTTCTAAAGATAAAATTGAAAGTGTGACTTTAAAGTCTTCTGGTGAAACCTCAGAAAACTCTAAGGGGAATATTTTTGTTGAACATAGGCTTTTAAGAAGCGCATGGTATTATTCTTAGGCCATCTTAGCAGAAGTCTAAGGTAGAGAAGGATTTATCTTAAAAAGATTTGTGTGTGTGACTTTTGTTTAATGAGCTAAATTTCAATGAGATTCATGAAAGACAAAAAAATATTTTAAGAGACTTACATTGCAGAAACATCACCTGTTTGGATGACAAAGGTTAGAAATAGCACAGAATGAAAACAGGCCTTACATTATCTCGGATTTATAGAGAAATGTAGTATCTCATGCGTTGCTGTTGCTCAGTCACCAAGCCATGTCTGACTCTTCGCGACTTCGTGGGCTACAGCCCACCAGGCTTCCCTGTCCCTCTCAATATCTCATACATATTAAAATGTAAAGGGATTCTATAAAAGGTGTTGAAATGAATTCTCTAAAATATCACTACTGTTTCTGGATGGTGGGACCTTGGGATGATGTCTTCTATCTCCTTATACTAATCAGTACTTCTCAAATTTTCCATGAGTGTGAGTTATATTGCTTATCCTTCTAAAAACGCATAGAAACAAACTAACAGGAATGAAGGAAGCCAAAACAAGATCAACACTCAGTGTCTGCTAGACACATGGGGAGGTTAATAACCATTTCCCCTCCTTGTTATTGGGCTTCCCTGGTGACTTAGATGGTGAAGAATCTGCCTGCAATGAGGGAGACCCAGGTTTGATCCCTGGGTCAGGAAGATCCCCTGGAGTTGGAAATGGCAACCCACTCTAGTATGCTTGTCTGGAGAATTCTGTGGACAGAGGATCCTGGCAGGCTATATCTATGGGGTCGCAAAGAGTTGAACACAAGAGAGCGACTAACACACAGTCCTAGCCATTGTTGTGTTTTACTCCCTTTCCTTGACAAGCTTCTCAAATGTGTGGATTATATTTATCCTGAAGTTGTTTCTTACAATTATTTCTTTAAGCCTCTGAAATCTAGCTCATGTCACTCTACTCTTCTGAAAATGATCTTCAATCATCACCAATTACAGACTGCTGTTTAATGAACATTCTCTCAATCTGTGATACTGTAACCCCCTTCTTACAAAAGTTGAAAAGCACTTAGAATATGGAGAAAAAACTGCATCAGGGGAGTAAATATGATCTTGTTTTAGAAAAATGAATCTGTTGTCCTTTGTGAGGTAAAGGGAGCACAGTTGTAGGAGAATTACCATTTGCACTTCCTTTTTTGGGAGATGTCTATTCATGATCTTTGCCCACATTTTGTTACTGAGGGGTTGTCGTTGTTAAGTTGCTAAGTCATGCGGGACTCTTGTGATGTCCTTTTTATCAGTTCGCTTGAATTCTTGCCGTTAAGATATTATTAATGATCTCAACTCTTTCATATTTGTGATTTTCTCATTTGCCTTATGATTTTATTTTTGCATTTTTGAGTCTTTGTTTTTGTTATAAATATATGTTCCATATAACAAACTCAAACACAGACGTGCATAAAACACAAAGCAGAGGACAGGATAACATGGTATGAAAAAATCATCCTAAACTCATCCTCCCCCCCTTTTCATGCCTCCTCAGTTTGTTTACAGCATTGTTTAAGATCATGTGTGTATCAGCGTGCTTTCAATAGAGATTTTCATTTCTCCAGGATGACCTGGTGTTTTGGATTGGAAGGAGAAGAGAAGGGAAGGCTTGGTGCCTCTACTGAACCCCTAGTGTCCTTTCTGCCTGAAATCTGAGTGGAAATAGTACTGATCTAGAACTTCCATGGAAAGTATGGCAAAATATTTTGGTGACTAAAGAAACACTATGAAATGACCCTTGGTTTCAGACTTGATTTGTCAAGTCATCTATGAAAACAAATTGCAAAACCATTAAAAAGCACTAGGGAAAGCTATATTAACGTAGCTTTATTAATACGAGTTCCTCTGCAAACACAAACCCACCAGACAGCTGTTTCCACAAGAAAGCACTAATGAGTCTTCTAGTACTGGTCTCTACAGTTCTATATAACGCATTGTTCGCTGCAATCAAGGGAACACTCTAAAGCTTGGCAGGCACACAAAGACAGATATTTTGGCTGCTAGTATTTGCTGATCTTTGTTTCCTTTGAGAGAGGGAAGAAAGGGAAACAAATTTGGCCAAAGGACCCAGATATACAATTTTTATTTTACCGAGGTTTAAAACCTCCATGAATTTGCTACTGTGATGAGTTTCGTTTATACTGTTGAGGTTTGTATTTTGTCTACTTAACTGAGCAGATTGTTTATCAGGTCCCTGAACACAGACAATGAGAGTCATTGCAGTCTGCTTTTAAGACTACAGATATAGAACTCTCTCCCTCCCTTTCTTTCTTCCCCTTCAGGGAAAATAAGTCCAGGAGCCCAGGCAATAAATTCTCCTAACCTTCTCCCCTTATCCCAGAACAGAAAATATAGCTTCTTTGTGGAGATGGTAGACTTTGCCATTCACTTATTCATTTATTCTTTAAACATTTATAAAATAACATTTATATAAGCTCTCCTTTAGTCACCAGAGATGCAGAGATGAACAGAATGCAGGCCTTACCTTGAGTCCCTGCCAGAGGACAAGTCAGAGCTACAAAATATTATTGCCAGTGAGGTCAAATTACAATACACAAAGAAAAGAGCCAGGATTTGTAGAAAGTGGCTAAGAGAACTCACACATAGAATCACCACATAGACATGGGAGATGATGTTACAGCTGCATGGAGATTTAGGAGGCTGAAAAGCGTTGCTTAGGTAGACAAGACAGGGATAAGTATTCTAGAAGAAGAAAAGAATGAATGAAGCAGCAAAGATTACTTCCCCTTTTTTGCTTTCTCTATCCTCTCACTCGGTAAACTCTTTCTTGCCACTTTCTTTCATTCCCTTCATTTAAAAAAAGCTGACCCATCAAACAACAGGAATTAAGTTTAATGTATATGAAACTTCTCAAAATGCTCAAAGGAAGGATGCCCTGGAACTATAAATATATTCAAATAATTTACAAAATATCATTATGTTAATGAATTAGTGTTTCTGGAATCATATTTTAATTTTATGCAAAATATTTCTAGTCTATGGAAAGGAAAAAAAAGAGTGTGTACACAAAGATTTATGTGCAGGGAAGTTTAATGTTACATCATTTATAATAAAAAATGGGAATATCCAAGTTCTAACTTGAGACAACTAGTTATATAAATTATACATATTAATATGACACAGAGAGATGCTCATTACATTTTCTTAATTGAAATAGTTACAAAAATCTGCAAAAAATGGTCTCATATTTGTATCAGTTCAGTTCAGTTTAGTCGCTCAGCCATGTCCAACCCTTTACATACCCATGGACTGCAGCATACCAGGCTTCCCTGTCCACCACCAGCTCCTGAAGCTTGCTCAAACTCATGTCCATTGAGTCAGTGATGCCATCCAATCATCTCATCCTCTGTTGTCCCCTTTTCCTCCTGCCTTTAATCTTTCCCAGTATCAGGGTCTTTTCCAATGAGTCAGTTCTTCACATCAGGCGGCCAAAGTATTGGAGTTTCAGCTTCAGCATCAGTCCTCCAAAGAACATTCAGGACTGATTTCCTTTAGGATGGACTGGTTTGATCTCCTTGCAGCCCAAGTGACTTTGAAGAGTCATATTCGTACAGAAATGCATAAAAGAGAAATAGCACAAAGGATGTACTGTCTGTGAAAGAAATACTTTTATTTCCAGATCCTGGAGTTGCAGTTAATTTTTATTATCTCTTTCTGTGTTTTCAGTACTGTCTATAATAAACGTGTCTCATTTTATAATCATAAGAAAAATCATAATAAATTTCAACAGCAGGGGTTGGGTCAAATAATAGTTTAATGGACTTACAGAATTTTAACTCGAATCTTTGCTTTCTGAATGAAATATCAAAGGGAAATATACACAAGGAATATCTGCTTATCTCGTAAAGGAGAACTGTGACATTGGGTTTTAATCGATTGGCTAAACATTTGAAAAAACTAAGTGGAAACTGTTATTCAGATTCAAACACTTTGCTTGCAATCAAAATTTCAAATATTTTTCTGTCTTCAACTTTAAGTAAAAAAAACTTTTAAAAGCATAGCACATATTTTGAATTAAGCCTGTTCACCTTCAGATGAACTTCAAGATATAATTTTGAAACACATCTTTTAAAAGATAATTAAGATTGAATTATTACTGGCTTAAAGAGTATTCTTTTTGTATACTACAGTTTAGCAGCCAGATACAGATTAGTATTTATCAATCCAAGGTGACCTTTGCTCTGTCAATAACATTGCTTGGAAATGAACTCTCAAAATTTGTCTTTCTTAGCACCTGTTCTGATTTTTAAAGTAAAGTTCTAGCATTGTAAAGGCTATTTTCTTCTTTCACAGATGACAAATATGTCATCAGTGAGGTTGTGATGTATTGATTTGTTGAAAATCATAGTAATAATTATATTTCCTTGTCATTAACTATATGCCAGTGTCACAGAGGTGGTGAGGGAGGTATAATTATGAGAATTTAACTGGGCCAAAAGTTATGACCAACCTAGATAGCATATTGAAAAGCAGAGACATTACTTTGCTAACAAAGGTCCGTCTAGTCAAGGCTATGGTTTTTCCAGTGGTCATGTATGGATGTGAGAGTTGGACTGTGAAGAAAGCTGAGTGACAAAGAATTGATGCTTTTGAACTGTGGTGTTGGAGAAGACTCTTGAGAGTCCCTTGGACTGCAAGGAGATCCAACCAGTCCATTCTAAAGGAGATCAGTCCTGGGATTTCATTGGAGGGAATGATGCTGAAGCTGAAACTCCAATACTTTGGCCACCTCATGTGAAGAGTTGACTCATTGGAAAAGACTCGGATGCTTGGAGGGATTGGGGGCAGGAGGAGAAGGGGCTGATAGAGGATGAGATGGCTGAACGGCATCACTGACTCGATGGACGCGAGTCTGAGTGAACTCCGGGAGTTGGTGATGGACAGGGAGGCCTGGCGTGCTGCGATTCATGGGGTCACAAAGAGTCCGACATGACTGAGCGACTGAACTGAACTGAACTGAACTAGGCCAAAATAATTAGAATGTAATTTCTTTAAAAGATAAGTATTTTTTCAATAATGTTACATGTATATGGCATAATAGTTAGAAATTTATACCTGAGTTTGGATTCTGACTCCATAACTTACCGTTTATAATGTTGGCAAATTACTTAAACTCTCTAACCTTAATTTTACTCTTTGTACATCAAGAGTCATTGTATCTATCTCATGAGGTTCTTGTGAGAATTAAGTGCCAGGATCCATGAGAAGTACCTTGCTTATAGCTTGCACATACTGAGCACTCAATAAATCCTAGCTAGTGATATGTTTCCATAGCATCCTTGACACAAAACACAGAAAGAAGCATAAAGCACCTCTGTTTATGTTTTGAATCTCTTTTATTCAATTGCATGCTTACAGGATACCTTTTCTCATTCTCTGGTATGCAACGTACTAAACAGAAAAGGTAAGACATTAACTTTCTCTGGCAAGTGTTGAAAGCTCTTGTGATTTTCCTCAAGCAGTTGTTCTTAGATCTAGGCTAAAAGATTTTACATCGTCAAACTGTCCGAACTGAACTAACTCAATATGGGACAGTTCTGAATATGACATACAGGGATCTGAGAATGTGCTCGTGGATCCTGCAACAATGAAACGTTTTCCACTTATTAAAAAACAAAACTGTAGTCTGCCTTATAGATCCATTCTATTCTTCCATTTGTTTAACATGTTGGATGCACAGGAATTTTTATTTAGGGGAAAAATCTTGCCCTAACTGCCACCCCACCACACCATAAATAAATACATTCTATACTCTGGTCTAAGAAATAGTAATTTAGGTGCCAACTTGAAGCCATTGTTTTCTAGGCGGTCCTGAAACCACAGTGAAGACACTTTTCCTTTCTTTTATCTAGAATGCTTACACTGACAAAAAAAAAAAAGGAGAGCATTGAAAGCTGTTCTTTACTGATAGGAGTTTTTTGTTATCGTTTTTTTTTTTTTTTTTTCTCCAATCACAGTGCTTTGATGTAATAAGGTAACTGAGATACCAACCTTCAGGAATGAGAAACTTTCATTTCTATCTCTCCATCTCAAGTTTTCATAATTGTGCTAACACTTACAGCTTTTGTCCAAGACTCAAATCAGCTGGTATTTGAGAAAATATTTACTTTTCCTTTGAGTTTATATGCAACTTTATTTATTGTCACTTTTGTGGATAAATATGTAGAGTGCTGCTGCTGCTGCTACTAAGTCGCTTCAGTTGTGTCCAACTCTGTGCAACCCCGTAGATGGCAGCCCCGCAGGCTCCCTTGTCCCTGGGATTCTCCAGGCAAGACACTGGAGTGGGTTGCCATTTCCTTCTCCAATGCATGAAAGTGAAAAGTGAAAGGGAAGTCGCTCAGTCGTGTCCGACCCTCAGCGACCCCATGGACTGCAGCCTACCAGGCTCCTCCGTCCATGGGATTTTCCAGGCAAGAGTACTGGAGTGGGGTGCCATTGGCTTCTCCAAAATATGTAGAGTATCTCTCTTCAAATCCCAAGATGAAGAGATAGAGAAGCTACCATTCTGATCACTCTTTTCTTCTCTGTTTTGCTTACAATTAAATCAGTATCACCTTCTTCATTATTAAAGGGAGGAAATAAGACCTTGGTGATTTACTCTGAAAAATAAATCATCCCAAAGACAGAAATTTCCAAAATTAAAGTCTGTATTTTAATATGAAATGAAACTTGGTAACTCAGCATTTATATTTAATAGTAGCTTTTTATTGACTAAAAGAAAGATACTGATTTGGATTTAATATAGCAATATACTTCTAGAAATGTTTTCTATGAGGGTTATACACGTATTCACTGGTAAAGTTAGAGGTACCCCATTTTGTCTGTTTTGTTTAACATCTTAAGTAACTTTAAAGATACACCTTAAAGGAAATTTAATCATCTTAAATTATTAGGTTCTTTCTAAGCTTCATAGTTGCCAACTAAGGTCCGTCTCGTCAAGGCTATGGTTTCTCCAGTGCTCACGTATGGATGTGAGAGTTGGACTGTGAAGAAGGCTGAGTGCCGTAGAATTGATGCTTTTAAAGTGTGGTGTTGGAGAAGACTCTTGAGAGTCCCTTGGACTGCAAGGAGATCCAACCCTGGGAGATCAGCCCTGGGATTTCTTTGGAAGGAATGATGCTAAAGCTGAAACTCCAGTACTTCGGCCAGCTCATGCGAAGAGTTGACTCATTGGAAAAGACTCTGATGCTGGGAGGGACTGGGGGCAGGAGAAGGGGACGACCGAGGATGAGATCGCTGGATGGCATCACTGACTCAATGGACGTGAGTCTGAGTGAATTCCGGGAGTTGGTGATGGACAGGGAGGCCTGGCGTGCTGCGATTCATGGGGTTGCACAGAGTCAGACACGACTGAGCGACTGAACTGAACTGAAGCTTCGTAGTTATCAGTAACTAGAAGTGGAGAGTTCCATAACGAAAACAAGTCTTATACCAAATTCCCATTTTCTCTCTCTCTCTGTCACACGCACACACACACATACACTCACATTTACTAAACAATATTTGTTAGCAAACAGGTAAAAATCAGTTAATACAATGTGTATTAAATTGGGTGATGCAGCCTATCACCCCTGTGGGTGGAGACAAATAGGAGACACTCAGTAAGTTTTCAATGACTGATTCTGTGACTTCACCTTTCACCTTAATTTCCCTTCAGAACAAACTATTTAAGTAATATAAATAATTTCTTGAAACTAAAATCAAATTGAGTCTCAGTTAAAGTGATAAGATAAAGTACACAGGTACATGTTGGTCAATTGACCTTGTCGCTAGTTTATAATGACTACCTACTTCTGACTTTCTTGTGACTTTTTCTAAATCTTCACATGAATTGTCACACTCATCTTTCTATTTACCCTTGAGCATTCTCACTTTCCCCTTCTACCTCCTGATACATACCCAGCCCTGCACCTTGCCATAATTATATACTCAAGATTTCTCTTATAACCTGTCAGCGGAGTCAAGATTCCTTCTGTTTCCTTGGTAATAGGTTAAAGCAGTTATCCCAGTCTGCCCAAGTTGGATTAAATATCACCCTGTTGAATAGTCTGCTTACTGAATTTCCCTGTATAAACTTCTCTCTTGGGATGTACACAGTCCTAGTTCAGAATCTCTGAGCAGTTTCTTCTTTCTTGCTTTAGATGGTCTCACTAAATCTCTGATTATTGCCTTCTAAAAGGTCCTTTTATTTTCTCAACTTACTTGCATTCTAAAAACTTTTGGCTTTCTTACGATTCTTATTTCCAGTCTTTATAATCCCACCCAAAATGGTCTGCACACTTCGTTTATACATTATTCATACTAATATTAGGACAACACTTAGAACATTTAAAATCAAGTGGCGTATTTGTTTTTAAGTTTGACTCTGGTTGCTCTGGATTACTCTTAATCTACATATATATTGTCACAAGGAAAGGAGGAGGGAGATATCTGTGTAAAGAATGCCTACAAAATGAAATTTTTGTCTATGAGAATCTAGGCCAGTTATATCACAGTTTGCAACCATGGGGGCTTCCCTGATAGCTCAGCTGGTAAAGAATCCGCCTGCAATGTGGGAGACCTGAGTTCAGTCCCAGGGTTTGGGAAGATCCCCTAGGGCAGGGAAAGGCTAGCCACTCCAGTATTCTGGCCTGGAGAATTCCATGGACTGTATAGTCCATGGGGTCACAAAGAGTTGGACACAACTTTCACTTTCACTTTGCAAACATGAAATAGAGGAGAAATTGTGTCTGGATTACCAACATATTGTTGAAAGAGGGAGAAAACAGTTTTGGCATCAGAGACTTCATTTAGTTCTGGGTTTGCAACTAGTCAATTGGATGAACTTTCACAATCGCTCGAGTTTTTTGGATGCCAGTTTCCTAAGATGTGAAATAGTGAAATATGTAGCTTACAGTTGAAAATCTAATTCAATATTCATTCACTCTGACAATCAGGCATTGTTTTCTTCTGGAAACACCTGATCAGAGACTACAGAACAGGCAGGGACTTCTCTTTTTATGAGGAAAAGTGCTCTTCGATGGAAAAAGCACAGGTTTGAGAGCCTAACACTCCTGGGCTAGAATCTCATGACTGCCCTCAGCCAGACATTCTAGAAAGAGGTCTGAAACTTCCTTCAGTCTCAGTTCTGCATCCAAGCAACAAGAATGGCAATATTTGCCTCCTGGAATTGTTTTGAGGATTGCCTGAGTTATAGTATGCAAATAACATGAAGATGGTCAGTGCTCTATAAATGGTCACTAGTCTTGACACTCTTTTTGGCTTTTTGATTTGAAGAGGAGACAGTATTTTGACTGGGGTAGTGACCTGAAGAATTCAGTGCTATAGAGAACTTGGTAACTTGTAGGGTGTTTAAGAATGTCCAATACAACCATGAGAACAAATGAAATAATGCCATTTGTAGCAACACGGATGGACCAAGAGATTATCATTCAAAGTGAAGTAAGTCAGAAAGAGAAAGACAGATACCACGTGGTATCACATGTGTGGAATCTAAAATACCACACAAGTAAACCTGTCTACAAAACAGAAACAGACTCATGGATGTAGAGAATAGGCTTGTGGTTGCCAAGGGGGACGAAGAGCAGGGAGGGCAAAGGTAGGGAGTTTGTTATTCGCAGATGCAACCTATTATAAATAAGATGGATAAACAGGTCCTGCTGTATATAGCACAGGGAACGATATTCAATATCTTGTGATGAACCATAATGGAAAAGAATATGAGAAAGAATGTATATACGTGTGTGTGTGTGCAAAACTGAATCACTTTGCTGTCTAGCAGAAACAAACGCAACATTGTAAATCAACTATACTTCAAAAACATTTTAAAAATTGTCGAACACAGAGATATTTAAATGTTTTAAGAAAAAAAAGAAAACTCCCCTCTGCTCCCCTCCAGGTCCTCTGTTCATATATGTATCTGTCCAAACTTTTCCCAAATGTGCAATTTTATGTACATAAATGTAATTGCTTTCTTTCTTAGAAATATATCACATTATATATACTATTAAATAAAAATACTTAAATGATGAGTGGAAAGGTACAATGATTATTTCTTGGTTTAGTAAGAAAATAGTATCTTTGGGAAAAAATATTATCTGTGACCAAAGTGGAAAGCAGAGATCCACATGTCACTCCACTTCTTTTTACAAGAATTCTGCAGGTGCTATTTTCATTAGACATTAGCCACAATATTTTAAAAGAAATATAACTTCACAATAAAAATCTCATTTTTCAAATAATCAAGGTGGTTGGGGGATTTATATAAAAAATCATATACACATTATTTAATTTGCATGAAGTTTTCTGAGCATGTGGATCACAAATAAGAAAATAACTCTCCCAGATGCTACTAGGCCCTTTTCCTGCAAAGCCACTTACTTTCAGCAGCCTAACAGAGTTTTGAAAACAGAGGCTGGTTGGGAAAAGATATAGGTGTTCTGCTGTTATTTGTTACTTCAAGTGTAGACTGACCTAGTTATGGTTGCCATGGATACTGTAATTTTGAATTTAATAATATTCTCTGAAGGAATAGTAATACAGATCCTGAAAATGCAGAGCCTGTCCTGAATCTCAGCCTTGAGAGGTAAAGAAACTGAGTCAGACAGGCTGAATGATTTATTCCACGGCAAGACAGAAAGTGAAAGAGTCACAGAGAAATCTCAGAAATAGTGAGACTAATGTTTCTGGTTAGTTCAGTAGCCAATGTGCTTTTAAAAGTCAGTCATTTCCATAAAAAAATTCTTCTTAGCTTAACCAATATATGAGACCTTGCTGCGCTTACTAAAAACACACTCCTTCTTCTAGTCATCTACAAATACTGGTTTTCAACTCCAAACTAAGAAAGCACAAGCATCTGCTTGGAGTCAATGTACTGAGCTCTTACAACAAACAGGTTTCTGCACAAGTGAAAACCAAGTGAAATAAAAAAGAAAATGCCTTGGAGGTGGAAGAACAAAAGGTCTTTCCTTTTGATTCGAATCCCTAAGATCCTTTAATGGTCATATATTATGAGTCTGCAGCACATAGTCCTGCCTATAACACATGGTACTATGACATATATAATTACATATTTAACCGAAATATTAAGACTTGATTTTTCAATAAATTGCTTCTGAATTATTCACATCTACAATAAAAGAAACAAAGTTGACTGCTTACAACTAAAATTCTTTACAGTTCTATCTCCTACTTAAAAGCTCCTGCTGCTGCTAAGTCGTTTCAGTCGTGTCCGACTCTGTGCGACTCCATAGACGGCAGCCCACCAGGCTCCCCCGTCCCTGGGATTCTCCAGACAAGAACACTGGAGTGGGTTGCCATTTCCTTCTCCAATGCATGAAAGTGAAAAGTGAAAGTGAAGTCGCTCAGTCGTGTCCAACTCTTAGTGACTCCATGGACTGCAGCCCACCAGGCTCCTCTATCCATGGGATTTTCCAGGCAAGAGTACTGGAGTGGGATGCCATTGCCTTCTCTGATTTAAAAGCTAGTTAACATCAATTAAGCCTAGATTTTAGGGAATAAAGATAGGAAAAATCAAAGAGAGGGAGTCAAAAATAAAAATCTTCTGGATTCTCCCTGGGAAATGAGAATACCTCATCTCCTATATCGATCATACTGACCAAAGTTGCTGGCCTGCTGGAATAGCTGTTAGATAAAGTCAGAAGAGCATTGGAAATTGAACCAGTGCTCCTAGATATTGGCATCATTAAATAGAGGGTTTCAAAGATTCCATGGACACTCTCTCTTGCTTACACAGCTGGTTTCGATCATACCAAGGCTATCCCAGGCATTTGCAAAGATTCTTCCCCGTCCCAAGATAGATTTCCCCCTGGACAACCTTGAAAATCTTGTAATGGATGAATCATGACAGCTGAGACAAAGGCCCAACTGTGATCATATGTCATTGCCAAAATTTCTTCAGTCAAGAGGATCAAAACATTAGAAGGTTTCCCTCCCTCCAGAGCTCAGCTCCCATTCATTGTTTGCTGACGAGATCGTTATGCGGCTGCGTGGTCAGTGCATTAACAGAAATTGTTGCTTTCAGGAAGCACAGCAGTGAGTATAAAAACCCAGCTACAAGATAACAGGGTCACTGTGAACAATTTATAGTTGAATAGGGAGCACTCAGAGCTGGCTTTATGGTCATATCACAGATGCATTAATGACCTCATATCTGAGGAAGTAATGTTCCCTGATTTTCTCCTTTGTTTTCAGAGCCATATCTTTCTTTTCTGGGAAAGAAAATACTAATCAGAGAGAGAGAAAAAAATTACAGCAGTTTATATTGATCTCATATTACTCGTCATAAGATTTCAAAGGCAAATACCTCGAAGGGCTCATAACCTAACAAGTCACAGAATATACGAAGCTCCCTCTGCTACGATGATAGATATATGCTGCTTTGTATTTCCAGAGGAGGGTGAGAGTAATTGTTCTTAGGGGACAGGAAATCTATGTCACAGAAGAGGGGACATTTAAGCTGGGCCTTGAAGAATGAGTAGGACCTCATAGGATGGGGAGAGTGATTCCAAGTAAAAGAAGCAGCTTGAACAAAATCAAACCTAAACGAGAACAGAAATTGGCGTATGTGATGGGTATATATGAGTCCAACTGCATTTTCTAAAGATACCACAGCAATTTCTCCCCTTTGGTAAGCTCTTCTCATAACAGGACTTTGATATTCCTCCCGTTGAGAAGGTGGGGGTCTATGTTCCTTCCCCCTGAATCTGGTCAGGCTCTCAGACTCTGGTGGAAGTGACACTATGTGACTTCACAGGATAGGTCATCAGAGTGCATATAATTTGTGCTTGGATTTCTTGAAGCCCTGAACCACAGTATAAGCATTCTGATTTCCCAAAGACTGCCATGCTGTGAAGGAAGCTCAAACCAGCCACATGGAGAGATCAAAGAGGCCCTGAAACCACAGGAGGAGAGAAGGCTGCCGGTCCACCCACGGCTGTTCCGACTGCCTGCTATTTCACCTCCTGCCAACATCTATCTACTAGGACATGAGAGAGCTGAGTCAGTACTGCTTGGCTGAGCCTTCCCTGAATTCCTGACCCACAGAAACTGTGAGCATTAATGCAATGATAGGCATTGTTTTAAGCAACTGTTTTGAGGTGATTTGTTGCTCAGCAATCGATATCTGGAACAGTAAGTAATGGACACAAAACTGGACAGTCTGACTGAAGCCTAGAGAATGTTTGCACCTCCTTCTCTGTGCAGTGGTGAACCATCCATCAAGCTTTTTAATCTGAAGAATGACATGACCTGATTTATGGTTTAGGAATGAAATTCAAGAGGCACTGGACGTGATGAATTGGAGTAGAGACTGGGAGACAAGGAGAATGCTTGCAGGAATTGTCCAAGTTTAACTGTGCATGGAGAGGAAGTGAGATGTTGATAAGATTTCAGATCCCTCAGATTCATCCCCAAAAATAAAGGATAGGTAAGGGAGAATTGTTCCTAGATTCTCTTAATGCTGTAAAGTGCATTTGTGAGTACTTGTTTTATATCAGACAATTTGCTGGCACTTTATATCAAACAGAGTGGCTAAGATATCAGGCTCTGCCATAAAACAGAGGTCTGAATTTGAGTATTTATTCCATTATTTATGAGTTGTGTCATCCTGGGAAAATTACTCAACTTCTCTGAATCTGTTTCCAATTTTGAAAATATGGCTATGATCCTTCCTTTCTCACTATTCTACCTAGATATAATCCTTATGTATACTAGCTGTCTAATAATAAATTATTGCAAACTTCTTCAGAAGGGTTATTCTCTTGGATTTCAACTTTCTTATCTCCTTTCATGGAGTTCCATCCATTCTGGCTTATACTTCTACCCCATCACTGAAGCTACTTTTGAAAAGCTTGTAAAACAGCTGTGCCAAATTAAAACAATCATTTCTTGTGTGTGTGTGAAATGGCTTAGCTTTATCTGGAAAACATAAATGTTCAGACCGTAAAACTCTAAAAATAGATACATTATAATTTTCTCATATGCCTTAAACCTAAAATTAAACAAAACTAAAATGATAAAATTGTATAAGAACTACCTATGATAAAAGTAATATATGTACTTGGTTAAATAATTCAAAAGGTATAGAATGGTATTCGGTGGAAAAATTAGAAGAAAAAAATAATTTCCTGCTTCATTCCTCAAACCTCTCCCCAAGCCCCATGTCTCACCACCCAAAAGTAACCACCTTTAAGAAAGTTTTTAATTCTTTTGATGGTTAGCACTATAATTATATATATATATAAGCACTATGCTTATGTCACTGTTTCTTAATTTATATATTTTATCCAAGGTCTGTTAACCCCAAGCTATGAATGATAATAAATCTAGTTCACTGAAAGTATCTCTCTGTTAAAGAATCATTTTCTATTTTCATTTTGTTTAGCCTCTCAGCAGACTGACTACTGGTTCATTTTGGAAAAACATGCTTCCAGACTTCTATGATGCAATATCCTTCTGCTTTTTTCCCACCTCAATGGCATTTCTGCCTCTTTTGCTGGGTTTCCTTCTTCAAGGCTTGATTTTGATCCTTCTCTTCTGGGTACATTTTCCTCCTAAATGATCTCATCAATGCATGGTTTTAAATATTGTATATATTATGATGACTTCCACATTTAATCTAAAATCTAAATAGTGCATCCAGATTTATAAATCCAATGTCTACCTGACAGTTCCCCTGAATATCTTACAGCCATCTTAACCTTAGTCTATTCCTAAGTGGAATTCTTGACAACCCCATCAAACTTCTTCTTCCTCTTGTCCTTCTGTTTGAGCATATAGCACCAACCTCCTCACAATTAGTCACTCTTAAAACCTGGAATTCATCCTTCATTTCTCTTCTTACTTATTCACCTCAATCACACCACGTACAAGTTCTGTCAGTTCAACTTTTAAAACGTATTTGAGTCCATCAGCGTTTCTCCATCTCTACCACCGCTACTGTAGTCCAAGCGTTTCTTGCCTGGACTCTTGTAATACATTTCTGACTTACACTGATAAGGTCTTTTGCTTTGTCCAACCCAATGTATTTATGATTTTATTCAGAGATGTGATTTCTGTTTTGGAATTAGGAGTTTTACAAACTAAAATCGCTGGGTCTTATAAAGATTTATATATCATTTAATCTATTGGCTCAGTTCAGTTCAGTCGCTCAGTCATGTCCAACTCTTTGCAGCCCCATGGACTGCAGCATGCCAGGCTTCCCTGTCCGTCACCAACTCCTGGAGCTTACTCAAACTCATGTCCATTGAGTCAGGATGCCATCCAACCATCTCATCTTCTGTAGTCCCCTTCTCCTCCCTCCTTCAATTTTTCCCAGCATCAGGGTCTTTTCTAGTGAGTCAGTTCCTCACATCAGGTGGCCAAAGTATTGGAGCTTCAGCTTCAGCATTGGTCCTTCCAGTGAATATTCAGGACTGATTTCCTTTAGGATAGAGAGACTATGTCATTGGTAATGTCACACAGAAGAAATGGAGTAGCCGTTATGATCAGCAAAAGAGTCCAAAATGCAGTACTTGATCTCAGTTCATTTCAGAGGTAAGCCATTCAACATCACAGTAATCCAAGTTGATCCCCTACCAGAGATGCTGAAGAATCTGAGGCTGATCAATCTATGAAGAGCTAGAAGGCCTCATAAAACTAACACCAAAAAGAGATGGTCTATTCATCACTGGGGACTGGAATGCAAAAGTAGGAAGTCAAGAGATACCTGGAGTAACAGGTAAGTGTGGCCTTGGAGAACAAAATGAAGGAGGGCAAAGGCTAACCAAATTCTGCCAAGAAAATGCACGGGTCATAGCAAATACCTTTATTCAACAACACAAGAGATGACTTTACACATGGACATCACCAAATGGTCAATACCAAAATCAAATTGATATTCTTTGTAGTCAAAGATGGAGAAGCTGTATACAGTCAGCAGAAACAAGAGACCTGGAGCTGACTGTGGCTCAGATCATCAACTTCTCAGAGTAAAAATTTAGGTCTAAACTAAAGAAGGTGGGGGAAACCACTAGGCCAGCCAGGTATGACTTAAATTAAATCACCTATTAATATGCAGTGGAGGTAATGAAAAGATTCAAGGGATTGGAACTTGTAAACAGTGTGCCTGAAGAACTATGGCTGAAAGTCTGTAATACTGTAAAGGAGACAGTGAACAAAACCATCTCCAAGAAAAAAGAAAAGCAAGAAGGCAAGTGGTTATCTGAGGAGGTCTTACAAATGGCCAAAGAAAGAAGAGAAGCTAAAAGCAAGGGAGAAAGGGAAAGGAATATACAAATATATGCAGATTTCCAAAGAACAGTACAGAGAGACAAGGACTTATCCAATGAACAGTGCATAAAACTAGAAGAAAACAACAGAAGGGGAAAGACTACAGATCTCTTCAGGAAAATTGGAGATATCAAGGAGACATTTCACCCAAAGATGCGCTAAATAAAAATTAGAAATGGCAGACCTAGTAGACGTTGAAGAGATTAAGAAGAGAAAGAAAGAATACACAGAAGAACCGTACAAGAAAGACCTAGATGAACCAGCTTACTATGAGATGGTGTGGTCAGCCACCCATAGAGCAAGGCATTCCAGACAGTGAAGTCAAGTGGGTCTTAGGAAGCACTTCTGTTAATAAAGCTAGTGGATGCAATGGAATTCTAGTAGAACTATTCAAAACCCTAAAGGATGATGCCATCAAGGTGTTGCATTCAAAATGTCAGCAAATCTGGAAGACCGAGCAATGCCCACGGGACTGGAAAAGGTCAGTCCTCATCCTAATTCCCTAGAAGGCTAGTACTGAAGAATGTGCTAACCATCAGACAATTGCACGCATCTCTCATGCTAGTAAGGTCACGCTTAAAATCTTGCATGCTAGGCTTCCCAGGTGGTGCTAGTGATAAAAAAACCTTCCTGCCAATGCAGGAGAAGTAAGAGACATGGAATCAATTCCTGGGTTGGTAAGATTCCCTGGAGTAGGAAATGGCAACCCACTCCAATATTCTTGTCTGGAGAATCCCATGAACAGAGGAAACTGTTGAGCTATAGTCCATAGGGTCACAAAGAGTCAGACACTACTGAAGCAACCTGGCAAGCATGCAGGCTTCAGCATTATGTGAACAAAGAACTTCCAGATGTCCAAGCTGGGTTTAGAAAAGGAAGAGGAACCAGAGATCAAATTGCCAACATTTGCTGGGTCATAGAGAAAGCTAGGGAACTCCAGAAAAACATCTACCTCTGTTTCATCCACTATGCCAAAGCTTTCAACTGTGAGTATCATAATAAACTGTGGAAAGTTCTTAAAGAGATGGGAATACCATCTGCAGGTGGTGACTGCCGCCATGAAATCAGAAGTTTACTTCTTGGCAGGAAAACTGTGACAAATGTAGACAGTGCATTGAAAAGCAGAGACATTACTCTGCTGACAAAGGTCCATGTAGTCAAGGCTATGGTCTTCCCAGTGGTCATATATGGTTGTGAGAACTGGACCATAAAGAAGGCAGAACGCCAGAGAACTGATGCTTTTGAACTGTGGTGTTGGAGAAGACTCCTGAGAGTTGTTTGGACAGAAATGAGATCAAACCAGTTAATCTTAAGGGAAGCCAACCCTGAATACTCATTGGAAGGGCAGAAGGAGTAGAGGGAGTCAGAGGAGATGGCTGGAGCGCATCACTGATGCAATGGACATGAACCTGGGCAAACAGGGAAATGATGAGGGACAGGGAGGCCTGGTATGCTACAGCTAATGGGGTTTCAAGAGTCAGACACAGCTGTGCAACTGAACAACAACAACAATGTCACAAAGTTGATTTATGTCATGAAGCTGTTTTAGCTGAAACTAAAACTGGGTCCTGGATTCACTGTACAGTGCTTTTTAAAATAATGAGCCATGAACTGCATGTTCTTTACTCCTAAGAAAATTAAGAGAATTAATATCAATATTTTATTAAGTAATATAAAAACCTCATATGGAAATACTTTTGTACCTCTTCCGTAAAATATAAAGCAGACAAATTAGAAGCCTTGTTCCTTCAGTCTCATTCATTTTCTAGCAAAATATTCCAGTGACAAAACACTCAAAATCTCTTTAAGCTAGCCATTTGTACAGGCAGAAAAACTAAACCATGTTTTTTACTTTGATGATTCTAAACACACTGGCTTAAACCATGTCCAAAAGATAAGCAAGAGAACAGTGATTCATTTTATTTCAAGGACTCTCTGTTGAATCCCTTAGAAATGTGTTGAAAAGAACTCCAAATAACAATATCTGTAGGATAGAGGTTCCTTTTTATTCTCATAACAAGAAGTCTAAAGGTGGATGGCCACTCATATTTATTCAGTAGCTCAATGTAACCAGAGCCCATGGTCCTCTGGTCTTTCCTTTCGGACACAGTGTGGCTGTAACTTCATGCATTATACCCGGAATCAAGTTTAGATGAAGGTGGAAGGTTGAAGCCAGCTGTAGAAAAGAAATGCTTTCCCAGAATCAACTCCTTGTCCCCATATCCTACCAGAGGTCTCATTTGCCAGGACTAAGATTACACAGCCACCTGTAAAGGACTAGGATTACATGGCCACCTGTACATGGCCAAGGAGTACGTCAAGGCTGTATATTGTCACCATGCTTATTTAACTTCTATGCAGAGTACATCATGCGAAATGCTAGGCTGGCTGAAGCACAAGCTGGAATCAAGATTCCTGGGAGAAATATCAATAACCTCAGATATGCAGATGATACCACACTTATGGCAGAAAGTGAAGAGGAGCTAAAGAGCCTCTTGATGAAAGTGAAAGAAGAGAGTGAAAAACTTGGCTTAAAACTCAACATTTAAAAAACTAAGATCATGGCATCCAGTCCCATTACTTCATGGCATATAGATGGGGAACCAATGGAAACAGTGACAGACTTTATTTTCTTGGGCTCCAAAATCACTGCAGATGGTGACTGCAGCCACAAAATTAAAAGACACTTGCTTCTTGGAAGAAAAGGTATGACCAACCTAGACAGGAACTAGAAAATGGACACAAAATTATCATTATAATTGGCCAAGCCTAATGTCACCTGGAACAAAGTAAGGGTCTGTTGACAAGGAATAGCATGCAGTGGGAGGTGATAGGAATGAACATTGAGAAAGCTACTAACAAGGTCTGCCCCATTCGTTGATTGATTAAAAGATGGTTTTGAAAGAATTTATCCATTATTTTTAAAGTTGACAAAGAAACTGTTGTGAATAAATTGCAAAATATATTTGCTAGTGAATTCATAGTGTGTGTGTTAGTCACTCAATTGTGTCTGACTCTTTGTGACTCCATGGACTGTAGCCCACCAGGCTCCCCTGTCCATAAAATCCTCCAGGCAAGAATACTGGAGTGGGTTGCCATTTCCTCCGCCAGGGGATCTTCCAGATCCAAGGATCAAACCCAGGTCTCCTGAATTGCAGGAAGATTTTTTTTTTTTACTGTTTGAGTCACCAGGCAATTCATGGTAGCAATTCAATTCAGTTCAGTTCAGTCACTCAGTCATGTCCAACTTTTTGCAACCTCATGCCAAACCTCCCTGTCCATCACCAACTCCTGGAGTTCACCCAAACTCATGTGCATCGAGTCAGTGATGCCATCTCATCCTCTGTCGCCCCCTTCTCCTCCTGCTCCCAATCCCTCCCAGCATCAGGGTCTTTTCCAGTGAGTCAACTCTTCACATGAGGTGGCCAAGTATTGGAGTTTCAGCCTCAGCATCAGTCCTTCCAGTGAACACCCAGGACTGGTCTTCTTTAGGATGGACTCGTTGGATCTCCTTGCAGTTCAAGGGACTCTCAAGAGTCTTCTCCAACACCACAGTTCAAAAGCGTCAATTCTTCGGTGCTCAGCTCTCTTCACAATCCAGTTCTCACATCCATACATGACCACTGGAAAAACCATAGCCTTGACTACACGGACCTTTGGCAAAGTAATGTCTCTGCTTTTGAACATGCTATTTAGGTTGGTCATAACTTTCCTTCCAAGAAGTAAGTATCTTTTAATTTCATGGCTGCAATCACCATCTGCAGTGATATTGGAGCCCCCCAAAATATATTATATATCTTCTCAACTGGTGAAATTTTAAAATATAATAAAGTTAGCACAGCCAGTTCTGCTATTCTTGCTTTGAAAACATAAATTTGTTCCAACAAAAGTGATATATTAGGGAACTCTTTGAGCATAACACAATTTCACATTTGCTTATGGGTGATTTCATCCACTTGAAACATTAGGTGAATGCAGAAAACCATATCCAGATGCCCTGAGCCATGGTGGTGTACACAAAACTCATGCATGAACACCCCTCAAGATTACCAGGCCCTTCAGTTCAGGGCCTGCAGTACTAGCCACACCCATCCACATCTGGTGATGTACATTTCCATCTGACTTTAAATGCCACGGCTTTCATCATTTCCTCATGACTTACAGCTGTAACCCTGCTAATAGCCGCTTCCACAAGCAATGTTTCGTACTGATTCAATACAAAGTGCCACATTTATTGTAGTATTTATGTATTTCTTAACCATTTATCACAAGGAAAACTGTGCTACCATTTTTTTTTTCAGTTTTTTAATCTTTTTTCAGTTGGTCACTGACAAAGTTTCTGAGTGTTCTAACTCTAGCCACATATTTCCCGTAAGTCCTGTGGTTCCAATTGCACACTTTTGCAGTAGCACTATATCTAACAGCATAAATCTGTCAGTAACCGGATAAATAAACACAACATACATTACACATATATGTATATATAATAGTAGAATACAACTGAGGCATTTTTAATGTGAATTAAAAAAAAAAAAAGCAAAAGCTCATTTCACCTCTTAGCAGTGAATGTGCCTTGAGAAGCATTTATTAAATGTATTTGGGAGGGCTTGTTTAAAAAGACTATCAATTATATTAAATACAAGCCATTCAAGATGCCAAGCTATATATAGATGTCTCTATAGTGGGTGAAGATTTGTCATTTATCTTTTAAGGTAATTATGCAAATTGTATTCAGCCCACACACTCAGAGTTGGAAATATTTTTTTCTCTTTGTCTTCATTTTAAAATCTTGTCTAACAAGAATTAACCATGATTCAAAATGGGCAGCACAAAGCTAGATTTTGGCGGTCCCTTTACAACAAAAAAGGAGTCTATTTTTCTCCTTCGGGTCTCTCTTTTCTTTAACGAGGGCACACAAAACACTGCACATTCCCAGAGCTTCTGAGAACCTCCCCCTTGAGAAATCTCAGAAGATACAAGCAAAAACAACTTCAAAAAAATTAATGAAAGGCCCATCACTATTTGCCTCTCTACCCTCCCTCTTCCCCAGGCCTTTCCAATTTCTAAGTGACTTTTCTCACTTTCAAACCCTTCCCCTTCCTCTCATTTTCCCAAGGTCAGCTGCTTTTCTCCAGCACTCCATCTGCAAAAGGGAGGGAAAAGATCCTTCGGACATCACACACAGGCACAGTGCTGATTTTCCCCAGGACCAGGGCATAGAAGGATGGGCCTGGGGCTGTGAAAGGACTTCTTTGAACCTAGGGCAGCAAGTGGAGAGCAAGATATTGAAAAGGCTCCAGGTCTTTCCCACAATGCCAAGTGCCTGACCCCTGGCCAGTGTAAATCCTTGTTTTCTCAGGATTGTGAATGAGGGCTTGGCACGTATGTTTTTAGTAAACAGTCTGTGAGTGCTCAGCGTTCAAAGGCAGAAGCATGACTGCTGCTGCTGCGAAGTCGCTTCAGTCGTGTCCGACTCTGTGCGACCCCATAGACGGCAGCCCACCAGGCTCCCCCGTCCCTGGGATTCTCCAGGCAAGAACACTGGAGTGGGTTGCCATTTCCTTCTCCAAAGCATGAAAGTGAAAAGTGAAAGTGAAGTCGCTCAGTCGTGTCCGACTCTTAGCAACCTCATGGACTGCAACCTACCAGGCTCCTCCGTCCATGGGATTTTCCAGGCAAGAGTACTGGAGTGTGGTGCCATTGCCTTCTTGAGTGAGCACAATAATCCTTTAAAAAAAGAAAAAATCTGTCTCCAATGTTGTGATGTAAATGCAAATTCTCACAGCTCCACACAAGCTCCACAGTCACATGTGGATGACTCTAGCTGAAAGTCACATAGGAGTTCAACCTGCCTCCAGGCAGAGAAACAGCTCCGTGTCCCAGCGCACCTGTCCACACCCAGAGGCTCACACTAAACCCATAAGCCGCAGGTTACACAGGCGTGCTTCCCCTCCTCCCTCCTCACCTTGTTCACTTTCCCCACCCCCCGCACCCCCAGCCCTCGCCCCGCACAATGGGATTTTTGTTTGCTTCAGCAGCGTGTGAAGGCGGAGTCCCTGCTTTGCCTAGCTTGGTGCGGCAGGTCGCTCAGGTAACAGGTGGCAGCTTCCCCTGTTGGATTCTAGGTATAAAAAAGAATGACCTCATAGGGGTGGAGCCCTGGGACTCCGTGGAGGTGGCAGTCACAGACAGGTCACCCTGGAAAGAAGCTGGTTGGTTGGAAGGAGGCAGTTAAACTCCTCAGGCTGGGGTTGTAACCTTCACCCCGGAGGCCCTTTAGCAGCCAGTGATTGCCCGCCGGCCTCTAGAGGTGGTCTCAGCCTCCAATGGAGCCCAAAGAAGCTCCCGGGAAAGAAAACATGGGCACCAAGAAAAAGAACCTGTCCTTCCTGAGGCCCAGGCTCTATATGCTGGAGAGAAGGAAGACTGACACTGTGGTTGAGAGCAGTGTTCCTGGGGACCACTCTGGTACCTTGAGGAGGAGCCAGTCTGACAGGAGCGAGTACAACCAGAAACTGCAAGGTAACCTACAAGAAACCAATGGGCCCAGGGTTACTGCACTCCCAGCTCTTTCCTTCCTACTCTTCCATTTACGAAGAAAACACTCAAGGCACAGGAGAAAAGCAAATAGTACCTTCCTCTATAAGAAGGCACAGGAGAAAAGCAAATAGTACCTTCCTCTATAAGAAGTGAGAAAATAAGAAAAATGAAGGAAATGTAATTCATAAATTACAGTACAAATTTATTATGTCCTTTCAGAGTTAAAGAGCCAATTCTAAATTATTCTTAATACTATCATGTCTTTTCTTTCTTTTTTTGTCTACCACCTTCCCTTCCCTTGCTTTTCCCTCCTCCACCCAATTTAACAAGCAGGAAGCACTACAAAGCAAATGATTTAGAACCCTACCCAAGATAGTTTATCTCAACAGATAGGTGTGAGATGTCACACCGGGAGATCTATCCAGGTAATTGTAGTGAACTGTGATTGCGGTTATTTTAAATAGGGGCATGAAAGTACAACCACATCTGTGAAAAATAAGGAATGTTATAGTCATTGGATAGTATAATAGGATTTCTTGAAAAATCACAGAGGTGTTCATTCCTTTAGAGTGAATCGAATAACATCCAAATATGGTAAGAGATGCTTAGCATGCTTAGACTGAATGACTTTTGAGGAAATAACTTCAGTTTATTTTGTGATGGTCATAAGATAATCTGGCACAGTTATTATAACACGTCCTGTTTCAGGTCCTGAATTGCTCTTCCTTGCTATGCACCCTCTCTTTTTCTTCTTCTTTTCTCTTGAAGGTCATTTGTTCTAGTCAACTTCATTTTGATGTGGATATCATGCAACATTTTATTTTATTTTTTTTTTAATTTTTTTTTTCATGCAACATTTTAATCAGATACCTGTTATGTGATCCCTGGAACTGGTCTCTCCCTCTTTGAGGCACACTGTGTTTAACGGCTCATTATCCCACCATGAGCTGTCATTCTGGACTGAAAAACTACCATGAAACTAGAAAGACCAATGGGACAAACTTATATTTGCTGCTGCTACTGCTGCTAAGTCGCTTCAGTCATGTCCGACTCTGTGCAACCCCATAGACAGCAGCCCACCAGGCAAGAACACTGGAGTGGGTTGTCATTTTCTTCTCCAATACATGAAAGTGAAGAGTGAAAGGGAAGTAGCTCAGTCGTGTCCGACTCTTAGCAACCCCATGGACTGCAGCCTACCAGGCTCCTCCGTCCATGGGATTTTTCCAGGCAAGAGTACTGGAGTGGGGTGCCATTGCCTTCTCCGAAGCTTATATTTAGAAGGTCCCTTTCATAAAAAAAAAAAGTGCTTGGATTTAGTGATGCAAATTAAATTAAATAAGTTAAATGCATGTAAATTAAATATTTAAGATTCCTGCTATGAGTTCATACTTTAAAAAAGAATATAGCTCAGGATGAAAATGCAAAGTTGAGTCTTATAACTAAAGAATTTTTTTAATAGGGAAGGGGTATTGTTAGAACTTTGAAATAGTTTATTCTCAAGGCTATGATAAATTGGAAAGCATGCAAATTTTTTTTTCATAAACAAAATTTTATTTATTTTTGGGGGGACTTTTCTTGCACTCACATAATTTTGAAGCTAATCCAAGATATGATAATATCAAATATATCAATATCTGTATCTGCAATATCTAGATATTTCTGCATGTACTTGTAAGTATAAGAAAGTTAAGACAAAACCATAACCACAATATGATAATCATACCCTAAACTCTCCAATAATCCCTTAGTATCAACAAAGATGCAGTCAGATTAAAAAACAAAGACATCTCATAAATGTAATTAAATTTTAAAATAGTGTTTGTTTAAATCAGGATTCCAGTAAGTTTTGCACAGTGAAATGGGTTACTTTTAACTCTCTTTTCAACATATAGGGTTCCTTTTCTTCTCTCGCCTTGCAATTTATTTGTTGAAGAAATCTGGCGGTTTGCCTCACACTGCTTCGTAGTCAGGACTTTGCTAGCTGCATCCATTCCCCCAGTGTTGCAGACAAGCTCCACTGTGGTCTGCTCTTCTGTCTGTTGGTGGTCAGATCTAGTGTTGATCAGATTCAGGTTTGATTTCCCCTGGCAAGACTACTTCATGGGAGCACCATGCTTTTTCACCTGGAGGCTGATAATATCTAGTTCTCTTCTCCTTCTCTGATCTTAGCAACTGATATTTAGATCTGTTCAGGCATGGCTGATTCCAGCCAGGAACCAGGAAACATAGCATCTTGAAGAGGCTCCCAAGAACCAGACTGCCATTTCTCCAAGGAGACTGTTTCCTTTCAATGAAAGTCACTCAGTTGTGTCCAACTCTTTGCAACCCCATGGACTATACAGTCCACGGAATTCTCCAGGCCAGAATACTGGAGTGGGTACCCTTTCCCTTCTCCAGGGGATCTTCCCAACCCAGGGATCGAACCCAGATCTTCCACATTGCAGGCGAATTGTTTACCAACTGAGCTATCAGGGAAGCCCCAAATATCTATCGATTTCAATGGGGAATGGTATTTGGAGAACATGCTCTGGGTGCTAGGAGTGTTCCTTACACAAGACGTTGTTTTTGCCAAAGGTGAACAACAAGTTAAAACCCATGCTTTAGGTACACACTCAGCCTCTGGGGCCCAAGAAATCACTGGCCACCAGCACTTCCTTCTGCTTGAACAGATCTGGATGTGAGAGGAGCTGTTTGCCTGAGGGAAAAGGAAGTTACCCTCCCCAGTGGAGCAGGGCAAAACTGTGGGCAGTTGCCTCAGGGGTCTTGGTTCTCCACAAGAGAACATCAAAAGGCGCTGGAAGAGGGTGATCCCACACTCCCACTCCAGCCTGGGAGAGGCTCGCTGCACAAGGCCACGGGGAGGAGCCTGGGAGGCCCAGAAATGGAGCCAAGGAGGGAATCTGGGGACGGATTCTCTCCCCTTCTTTGCTGGAGCAGTGTGCATGCGTGCGTGCGTGCATGCTCAGTCATGTTCGACTCTTTGTGACCCCATGAACTGTAGCCCACCTCTGTCTGTGGGATTCTTCAGGTAATAATAGTGGAGCCGGTTGCCATTTCCTTCTCCAGGGGACCTTCCCATCCCAGGGATCAAACCCGCATCTCTTGTGTCTCCTGTATGAGCTTTCATAAGCTACCTGAGCCATACTGGGCCACTGGGGAAACCTTACTGGGGCAGGCAGGGCTGCTTTTCTTCCCCAGTAAAGAATGAAAGTGCTAAAGGCATACACATTCTGTTTCCAATCCTGGCACTTCAATTTACTACCTATAAGACTGAGTAAATCACTGAAATTTGTCTATGAAAGTAAGAAAATTACACTTACCACATAGTGTTATTGGGAGAATGAAATTAGATAATTACATGAAACATCTAGAATATTGGTTGACACACCATGCTCCATAAACAGCAGTTATTTTCAATTTTAGAAATGATGGGTACCGCAATGATAGAACAAGACTTGCCCTTTATTAACCCACATTTTCTAATCTACCAGTCTATTTCAGGCTTCCTTTGTGGCTCAGCTGGTAAAGAATCCGCCTGCAATGTGGGAGACCTGGGTTCAACCCCTGGGTTGGGAAGATCCCCTGGAGAAGGGAACGACTATCCACTCCAGTACTCTGACCTGGAGAATTCCATGGACTATATAGTTCATGGGGTCACAAAGAGTCGGACACGACTGAGTGACTTTCACTTTCGCTTTTAATCTGTTTCGACTCTTTTCTGTCTTTTGAGAAAGAAACTACAAATAAGAAATTCAGGAAAAGCCCACTGCTTTGTCTTTAATAACGTTTCTTCTCTGTGAGATTCACTAATTCAGTATCTTTTTGATCCAGAGTTTCCATTAGCAGAATAAAAGCAGAAAATATTTTTTGCTTTTACTTCCTAAACTCAGCTAAAAGAAAGAAAAGTCTGTGGCCACAAAGTACAGTAGATATTTATTGGTTATTTTGCAGAAGACTTCAGGCTTCTCATGTTTGCCACTGGAGTTGTGGTTTTTCTATGCTCTGTTGGATCCTGTCTTGGAAGGAAAGACTCAGGAGTTAATCCATGGTCCTGGACCTGTCAGAGTACAGAGGAACACATTCGACGTGGTAAAGATAGGCTGGCCTCCTGATGAGTAAGATTTTAAAGATGTAATTCAATAAAACCCATGGCGAATCTCTGAAACCTAATAGCGCTTTTAGTATGATTCTTCTATAATTGCTTTGGCAGCAATAGAAGACATTTCTCATTGATGTTGGAAGCAGTCAGTTCTGTGGTTTGCACTCTGGTCTGTACTATCCCCACTGTCACACAGATGAGTCCTAAGTCACCTTGTGTGTGTGCGTGCTCAGTTGTGTCTGACTCTTGCACCCCCATGGACTGTAGCCCACCTTGCTCCTCTGTCCATGGGCTTTCCCAGGCAAGAATACTGGAGTAGTTGCCATTTCCTATTCCAGGGGATCTTCCCAACCCAGGGATCAAACCAGCATCTTGTGTCTCCTGCTTTGACGGGCAGACTGTTTACCATGAGTGCCACCTGTGAAGCCCTAAGTCACCCCAAGAAACTCTTTATTATTGCAATGCCAAGAGTTTTTCTTCTGCCTACCTTGGAACTGATAGCTCCCTGGGAGGCACTGAACAAAGACCTGAGCTGGTTAGAGCCCGCAGACAGATGGCCAAAGCCATCATGAGGTCACAGTGGTTTCCCAGTAGTGGAAAGCAGCAGCCTCAAATTATTTATTGAGCACTGCTTGTCCTTCAGGGCTGTGTCACTATCTGAGTAATACAACTCACTGCTCTGTCTCTGTAAGCAAGTTCTTTAGGGTTCTGGAAGATGTTAGACCTGACTTCAGCATCTCTGGGCTCACCTCTCAACTATACAGTTTATCTGTTCTATTCAATTTCTGACCAACATCACTTTAGTAGTGTGAATCTTAAGTTGTAATATTTTAAATATAGTAAGGGAGGGGTGAGAGCTACTAAGTTAAATGATAGACCATGATTCCTATGAGAATATCATAAAATCTTTGTAAAAGGTTATAATCACATCATTCCTACTAAGCCTTAAGTTGTACAATAATAGTTCAATGCTAAGCCTACTGTTAGTGGCTTATTTTTTCAACAGATTCATTCAGTTAATTAGCATTTATTGAATATGTTATATGGTAAGCAAAAAACAATATGTGCCAGGAATTACAACTTCAAAATCAATAAGAAAAAGCGTTTGACCTTTACCAAAGGAGCCTGGATCAGGTTTGGGCAGAGAGGTTGTTAGAAAACACTGTCACTCAGAGATGATAAGGCAGGAATGGGGTGAAGGTGCAGAATTGGGAGAGAAAGGCATTTTAACGTCTTCGTTGAGCTTATCTCTGCCTGAAATAATGGTGTTTGTTTCCTTGTTTATTGCTTATTATTGACCCATTTCCTCTCCCATCTCTTGCCACTCCCACCCCTGCCGGTTGGTACAAGAGGCCCTATCTGTCTCATTAACTGTTCTGTCTTTGTACTTAGAATCATGCCCAGCACATGGGAAGCCCTCAGTAATTCAAATAGAATGAATGGCTTGAACCATCCAGTCTAGGCAGGGAATCAGTAGGAGGAAAGATATGAAGGCTGAATTAAGAGCCCTGTGTCTATGTGAGGATATATGTCTCTGTTCATAAACAAGATTCTTCAATAAAAATAAGCAAATATATTAGAGATAACAGTGCACAGAGTTGCCTTTTTGATTCTGCCTTTTAGAGCACACCAGGCCATACCTCAGCTCACTGCTCTTTTTCCAATCATAACAACAAAAGTTACATCATTTTAGTTTCCCAGCTTGCTCAGCCCCTCACTGGGAGCTGAGAGTTTTTTACTGGGAGCCATGGAGAATGACCAAAGCAAGGGAAATGTACTGGCTAGTTGTTAAAAGCTTTTTCTTTGGGAAATGATTTTGTATATGACTGTACGTGTGAACTCTATATTTGAGATGCACCTCATTTAAACAGTTACGCACAAGTGTCTGTGAATATGCAGATCATTCATCTGTCTATGTGTCTATTGTATGTAGCTACAGATTAAGTTGTATGTGTGTGTGTTACTTGAGACATATTTCTTTAATGATTGAAACTTTTTATAAAAAGTTTATTGATTAACATTCAACAGCCTTTTCTACAAACCCTATATGATTGATATAGCTGACATTATCGGTTTCCTTTCAGTGTGGGTGCTATGGGATGAATGTTTATGTTTCCCCAAAATGCATTTATTGAACCTTAACCCCCAACATGATGGTATTTGGAGGGGGACTTTTGGGAGGTAATTAGCTCAGGACGGTGGAGCCTTCATAAATAGGTTTAGTGCCGTTATAAGATATGAGAGATTTGCTCCCCCTCTCTCTGCTCTTTGCCATGTGAGGATGTGAAATGACAGACATCTGTCCACCAGGAAGGGGGCCTTACCAGCATCTTGAACTTTGACCTTGGACTTCTCAACTGTGAGAAACAAATGTTTGTGGTTTAAGCCACCCTATTTACGGTATATTTGTTACAACAGCCCAAAATGACCAAGGTAGTTGGCAGTTACTTTCATCTTCTATGGCTTCAGTAAGCCTCTGGTGAATTTTTTAGCCAATGCGTATTTTTGCTTATCAAGTGTCAGGTGAAAGAGTGAGAATGGTGGGTTAAATGTCCTCACACTGGCAGATAACAACACAAAAGCCACATCTCCAGTTCATGTTAGTTCTGCGGTGCTTTCTTTTTTGCGAAGCCTATCATATCATTTTCATTATGAAAGGACTGATGGCTTGTTTTTATGAAAGCCTGAAATGTTCTTACTATGGGTGTTAATGAACAAACCACTCTTCTGCATGGACTTTATACAGAATAATATATTTTGCAGTATGAGGAAAAAGACTAGATTAGACTTGGTCAGATTATGGGAACATTTAATTGGTAATGACTTTTGAGAATACAAAGTAACTGGTGAGCAAGCAAGAGGAGCCGTTAATACTGGCAGATTTGCTGATTTTTGTTCAAGGAGTAATGAAGGGTGGAATAAAGGTAGTTGTCCAGCTGTTTGTCCCAGTTTCTATCCTGGGGCCATGGGTCTTTTTCGTGGCTGCCTTTGTTCTTTGAGTGGAAAGTAGCTCATTCCCCTTTATTTGCCTTTAGTGAAATGGGAAGTACTTGGATCAGTAATGTGACACCAACAAAAATAAGGTGCGTTTCACAGTTTGAAGGGCAAATATTTATAGAAGGCAGCTGCTGTATAGCGCAGGGAGCTCAGCTTGGTGCTCTGTGATGACCTAGACGGATGGGATGGGGGAGGGGGAGGGAGGCTCGAGAGGGAGGGAACATAGGGCGATTCATGTTGTGCAGCAGATACTAACACAACATTATATTCCAATAAAAATAAAATAAGTAAGCTACAGGGAAAAAAGGCAAGGGACTTTTGAAGCTAAGTAATTTCTCTTTCATCATGTGCAAAGAAATTTTAAAAAGCATATTTCACTCTCTTTTTCAGTAAAGGCATTTCACAGTTTTTAGAGGACACATATGAATCAAATAAAGAGAGTCCTAGCAATCAAGAAAGTTTGAACTATTCCATCGAGATGGGAAAATGTATTCCTTCTACGTTTAACTGATGTACCTCCAGATATTTCTCCAGGCAAGAATACTTCCCAACTCAGGGATCAAACCTGGGTCTCCCACATTGCAGGCAGATTCTTTACTGCCTGAGCCACCAGGGAAGACTTATAAGTTTCCTAAAACTAGCAAATTCAGCCTCTAATTGTATTTTTTTGTCCATCAACATGATGGGTTTATCAAAACACAAAATGAGAAATCAAGAGGGAGGGAGGAGTGAATAGAAGGAAGGAAGAAGAGAGGCAGGGTGGGAGAGAATTCAGATGAGATAAGCAGGAGTAGAAATAGAAATCACTTTAAAATAGTGATAAAGCTGGGGAAAAGATGAGTGAGTGAAAAGCACTCAAGCTATATTCATCTTTGTTTCTGTTGATACAGGAAAAGTAGAAAGTAGGTTTTTATAGAATTATTTTTTCTTGATACCATAATCATATTAACTTCAGTATTTTTGTGGGCATCGGCTTCCTGGTGATGATGCAATTATTGCAGGAATTTCTAAACTTTTCAACAGTGTCACTCTGAGAACCAGGCAAGACTTGACCTCAGGAGAGGCTTTAGAGTCCCCCCCTATTACCTTCTTTCTACCGAGCAGGTGAGGAGTCCTCGGGGCCCAAGGTTCCTGTCTGCCTGGGATCCTTATTCTCATTTCTAGACTAAGTTCAGGGTGTCTAGAACCACGGGATTTTCTGTTCAACAGCCCCAAACACTGGCTCCAAGACCCGCTGGAACCTCTTCCATTCAATTTCTCCTGTGGCTGCAGGTGTGCACACCCTTTGACTCCAGGGCCCATTGCTTATGAAGATGTGTCTGGAGCTTGATCATGCTGGGTGTTCACCCCTTGTGGGTGGGGAAGTGGGTAGAAGGAAGGGTAGGGATACAAGCCTCATGACTGGGGAGAAGGATTGTGCCCCAAGGGCCTCCTGCCTGATTTTGGCATGAAACTCTGAGGGACCTGAGAAATCTAAACATGAACTTGGCCTTCTGGATTGTTATGAAAGTATATTTATCAAGATAAAAGGATATAACATATTTAACAATTTGCCAGCTTGATTTACAACTTTTTAATTTGTAGATAAGGGATGTTGGCCTCCATTTGTACACTTGCTCCGGGCCCCAAAGGAAGCTGCTTAGTACTGTTGTCTATGTTCAAGACATAGCCTTTCTTCTATGCTAAGCAGTGGAAAGAGAAAAGGAAGGGAAGGAAGACAGCATGACTGTCATCCTCCAGCAGCCATGTCATGCATGCTAAGTCACTGCAGTTGTGTCCAGCTCTTTGCGACCCCATGGACTGTAGCCCACCAGGCTCCTCTGTCCATGGAATTCTCCAGGCAAGAATACTGGAGTGGGCTGTCATGCCCTCCTCCAGGGGATCTTCCCGATCCAGGGATCCAAGCTACAACTCTTGCGTCTCCTGCACTGGCAGGCAGGTTCTTTACCACTAGCACTACCTGGGAAGCCCTCAGCCAGGGGCATTCACACATTGTTATTTGATCCCAACACTTTATCAGCTCTGGTTTTATAGTTGAAAAAATAGATATATAAGGGAGAAATGACTTTCTCTCTACCCTCCTACATTCAAAAGCTGGATCTATGAAATAACAGGTGGATTAATAGGAGTAAAAGTATACAAGAATATTCATTTTAAATATTATGTACTGGGGCGGAGGGGGCTGGCTTCAGAGGAAAAAAGAATACCTCAAAAAAGGTTAGAATCAGAGAGCTTATAAACTGTCTTGCTAGAGGAAGGGGAGGAGGAATGTAGGTCACATGCTGCTGCTGCTGCTGCTAAGTCGCTTCAGTCGTGTCCAACTCTGTGTGACCCCATAGACGGCAGCCCACCAGCCTCCCCCATCCCTGGGATTCTCCAGGCAAGAACACTGGAGTGGGTTGCCATTTCTTTCTCCAATGCTTGAAAGTGAAAAGTCAAAGTGAAGTCGCTCAGTCGTGTCGGACCCTTAGCAACCCCATGGACTGCAGCCCACCAGGCTCCTCCGTCCATGGGATTTTCCAGGCAAGAGTACCGGAGTGGGGTGCCATTGCCTTGGAGTGGAGTAAATAACTTAAGGAAAGATGGACTTAGAAGAATTGCAGAGAGAGGTTGGTGACAAAGTCTGTCCACTTGTGGTGTCACTCCTAGTTTCCTGTCCCGTGAGAGGAGTCAACCTCCCCTGGCTGAGAGCTGAGCTCCTTTTGGAGGATCTGTCTCCAGGCAGATAAGGGGGTGCATAGAGAGCCTCTCCCTGCATTTGCTGCTTTTCAAGCGCTTTCAACTCAAATGACCAAGGTAGCAAATTTGGGGGTGGCATGTCTTGAACTCCTTCAGGTGGCAGAGTTTAGATTTGGTCACAAGTGCTTTAAATATATGCAAAAATCGAATGCATCTCATTCATTGTCTTACTAGATACTTTGTCTGTGTGGCTTATTAGTAATAAGAAGTCAAAGCACTTTGAGGATTGTGATACATGCTGTGTGACGTGCTGACAGCCTTCTGCTACTACGATAAAACTAGATCTGCTAAAATTTTCACTTTGGAATGCACATTCGTTCTCTGGCATTATTGTGACATTCCTCTGCTGGCGTATTGTTGCTATTTAATAAGTGCTATCTCTTGGTTTAATTATTAGGAAACAAAATTATAAAGGTAGGTTAAGCAAATCTGCCCTATAGTAATAGCTTAATCATCTCCTCTCCATTTACCACTTCCTTGTGTATCTTGACACCATTTCCTTAATTTTATGCCTGTTATCATTTATTTGCATCTCATTAAAATTTAAATACATCTAAAAAATTAAAACTCCTATTTTATAGCAATGGGTGGTGGTGGTGTATGCATTTGCAAATTAAAAGAATGGAATTATATACTGAAAATAAGTAGTTCTTCATCTGGGTAGGTGATATTTCCATAGAATTCTATGTAGTTAGTCTAAATTGTGAGTCTTAAATGCAGCAGGAAATAGAATGTTATGATTAAAAGCCTTTGTCCCAGTTTGTTCCAAACAATTTTTTCCTTGATTAATGAGTCAGAGAAGAAATGGAGACTTAGTAATACCTGCACTGAGGCCCTTGAGAGTAGATACGATCTTGACAGTCTGACATCTAGCTCTTAAAGAAGAAAACCTAAAGGTCATGTCGTCTAGCTGCTGCTTTAAGTGCGCTGAGACACTGTGCCCCTCACAGAAATTGTCTTTTCTGAATGCTTCTTAATGTTAGGTCTCCCATGTCACTGCAAAAGCTGTTGCAGATTTCTGCTTCAGTCTTTTGTTGTGGAATAGTTGATGAAGACATTGTTCATCTCTTTCAGTGCCATCCAGGTTTATTCAAGGAAAAACTTTGGCTCCTCCTAAGAATTAGAATATGTTGTTGCTAAGTCACTTCAGTTGTGTCCAACTCTGTGCGACCCCATAGACGGCAGCCCACCAGGCTCCTCCGTCCCTGGGATTCTCCAGGCAAGAGTACTGGAGTGGGGTGCCATTGCCTTCTCCTAACATATGTTACCTTTCCAGATAAAAACAAGCGATTTATCATGTGTAGCCACCTGAAACTCAGACTCGCTTTTGTACCTAATTCCTGGCCTTTGTATCAGCTGCATCTTCGTGCCCCTACTAAAGTTTCCTTCCTCCAAATATCTGAAAGGATGCATTCTCCTCACTGAGATCTTTGCTCACCTGGGAGGGTCATTCCTGACCATACTACCTGTAGTGATGGAGGGGAGGACAGACTTCTGCTTTATTCTCTGAGGTTCTGTGGCTGGGGGCCTCAAGAGACAGAATAAAAGGAGAAAATGCATGTACATTTTATTTGATTTTAATATTTTTACTTGGCACGGAGGGCTTCATAGAAAGAAGTGAGAATCCCAAAGCAGTTAGACCCAGGGGCTTATATATCATTTTAACAAAGAGTGATAAATTGTGGAAATGTGGCAAGACAAAGTAAAGGGGTTTTGAGCTGGGGGTATTAAATTGTGAAGAAGTAAAAAGGAAACATATGAGGCAAACTAAGGGAATACAAAGGTTATTTTAGAAATGTTTGTTTGTACAGACTCATCATGATGTCAGCTCCTCATCTCTGGTGATAAGAATTCTCTCCTCTTCCTGCTACAGGAAGGGCAGAGAGCCCTGCCTGAATCTGGTGCTTCCCAACTCCCTTCAGCTCAAAGTAATGAATGTGCCAGTGAGGCATATTTGGGGGATGGTATTTACTGATCCCCTTCAGTGTCCTTCACACCAGCTCTCTAGAATTATGCTATTTTATTCTATTGTTGCCTTTCTCTTTCACTTGAACAGAATTTTCCCTGGGGGAAGAGAGTTCGTCTCATTTGAACATTTAAACAGTGCTTGGTATATGGTAGATGCTCAGCTCACAGGCTACTCAATGATTGAAAACTATTCAATGACTCATGACAACTATATTGATCCTTAGCATTGGTATACTGGCTTTTACAATTCTGGCATTCAATTTCCCCACTACTTAATTGGAGTCAGTTTTTGAGTTAACTCCTCTCATTTCCTTTTTTGCAAAAAGAGAGAATATAAATAAATAAATTTAATTAAACAAGAAAATAGAAAAAATTTCTTGCCCAGAGATTATGAAATCTCAGTTTTATTGAATTTATCCAACAAGCGGATACCTAGTTCATACCAACCAGGTACTAACTAGATCCTGAGAATATAAAGATAAACCAAATTAAACCCAGACTATACAATGAGACACACTGTGAACCAGTAACTGTAGCAATAAGTGCATGAAGTAAGGCTGCAGTTTGGGTTCCTGGGTTGCAGATTCTGAGATAGAAATTTGAGTGCAGGAGGTTTATTAGGGAATGTCCTTATGACAACCTGGAGAAGAGAAAGGACAGGCAGAGGAAAGGGAGAGAAAGAGAGAAGTTTAGCTGTGACTTGGTCTCAGTGGAAGCCTAAGCCAACTCTAAGGCAAGTTCTGAAGATGAGATGATCCTTTGGAGTTGTCTCAGTGTTCTGGAGGTCCTAGACCATTATATCACCCTTCGATTATTAGATGGGGACACCCTGGGGAGAGAGATGACCTGAGAGGTACTCTCATCTGAGATGATTCCTAAAATGGAGCTGTTGGCTCCTGGAATAGGGGTAATAAGTCCTTTTTTTCCTGAAGGGGAACTGGTCAGCTCATCACAGCACTGACCCCTCTCCAGGGGATCTTCTGGACCCAGGGATCGAACCCAGGTCTTCCACATTGCAGGCAGAGGCTTTAATCTCTGAGCCATGAAGGCAGAGCCCATTATATTAGAGACATAAGTAAATCAGTATAGGAATTGTGATGAGAAACAGCTTAATTGGACCTTTAAAAATGTCAAAATAAGAGACACTGAAATCTGAATCTTGAAATCCAGTTTGGATTTTCTGGGGGGAGAGGGGAAGGAAGAGAGCATTCCAGAAAAAGGGATTAAATATGTCCTAGTACATGGAGAAGGAAATGGCAACCCACTCCAGTGTTCTTGCCTGGAGAATCCCAGGAACGGGGGAGCCTGGTGGGCTGCCATCTATGGGGTTGCACAGAGTCAGACACGACTGAAGTGACTTAGCAGCAGCAGCAGCAGCAGTACGTGGAACACGGTAATAAAACTGGTTTTCCTGTTTCGCCTTCATAGATGGAAAAGACGATACTAATACCAACTAGCATCTGTAGAAGGCACACAGGCACATTACATCATTTCATACTCGTAACAACTTTGCTAAGAAGTTATTGTCAAATATTTATAGATAATAAAATGAAGGTTAACAAAAATATAGGCATCTTCCAAGTGTTACACAGCTAGTAAGCGGTGATGTCAGAGTTATACTGAGGTCTCCTTGGCTCCAAGGTCCATAATTTTTCAACCAATATGAACTCTATTGTTCTAATCAGTTTTTAGTGGGCTTCCCTGGTGGCTCAGATGGTAAAGCATCTGCCCTTCTTGCCTGGAAAATTTGTGGATTGAGGGGCCTGGTGGGCTGCAGTCCACGGTGTTGCAAAGAGTCGGACATGACTGAGCGACTTCGCTTTTGCTTTCACAGTTTTTAGTAGTACCTTTTTGCGGTTTGTTTTTAAAGAATAGACTGATTTTGATACAATTTTGAACAATACTCAAAAACATTAAGAGACCCTTAAGTTCTACAAGCATATTCACCTGCAATCTTAAAATCAACAGTGACCAGTCAGTACTTTCCAGTAGCTATATTTTATGCTTTCAATAAAATGTTTTATGTGGACTGAAGTTGGAAAGATATGCAATTGCAATGAAAGAGGGATACACTTGATAAATTCATTAGACGCTTCTATTCTAAAAATATAAATCAAATGATTTGAATTATCTAGTCTTGGAAAACTACCCCTCCTCACTAACTATAGAGCACAGAGCAGGAGGAGAATGTCTGATGGAAAACTCGGTCAGAATGTTAAACTATATCACTTCTCTGCTTCATATTTCCCTCAATGCTTTTTCATGTTCTCTAGCAGTGGTATCCAAAGAAAGGTATGGGCAGTCCCAGAGATTTTTGAGACAATTCATTATAAAAGGAAAAATGAGTTTAGTTTTTAGTCTTATCTGTTGAAAATATCTATTTTTGTCTATTCTTTATAATTATGTAATACATTAATACAGTCTATGTATTGGAGGTACAGTTAATCCAAATGATTTAACTGACATGTGAACAAAAAAGTTTGGGATGAAATTTTGACATGTGCTACAACAGGGATGAATCTTGAAGACATGATGCTAAGTGAAATAAGCCAGACACAAAAATACAAGTATTATATGATTCTGGGCTTCTCTGGTAAAGAATCTGGTAAAGAATCTTCCAGTGGTAATGAATCTGCCTACCAATCCAGGAAATGAGGGTTCCATACCAGGGTCCAAAATATCTCCTGGAAAAGGAAATGGCAACCCACTCCAGTATTCTTGCCTGGAGAATTCCATGGACAGAGGAGCATGGCTGGCTACAGTCCATGGGGTCACAAAAGAGCTGAACACGACTGAGCAACTAAATAAAAACAAAATTATATGATTCCAAGTAAAAGAGGTACCTGAGATAGTCAAATACATACAAACAAAAAGTGGTTGCCAGAGACTGGGGGAAAGGAGAGGAGGGAGTTAGTGTTTCATGGGTATAAGAGTTTCGGTTTGGGAAGATGAAAAAGTTCTGGAAATGGATGGTAGTAATGGTTGCACAACAATGTGACTGTGCTTATTGAAGCTTAAACATGGTTAACATGGTAAATTCTATGCTATGTATATTTTACCATGATAAAAAATTAATGAAGCTTGGAGACACCATGTTATAACAGCAAAATAGATATAAGGCCACTCAACCATGACTATATCTTCCCATCTCTGGCCTGAGGGACAGTTTTACTTCAGACTGTCTTGCCTTTATCCTTGCTTTTCCCTCGCCTTGGTTGTTTTAGAAACTCCTATTAACCTTTTCAAGTCTACCTCTCTGTTATGACGCCCCAAATATATTTGAGTGTCCCCTGCTGTATACGTTTCTCATATTCATTATGCATAGATCAGGGTTTCTTACTTTTGATCGAACTTCTCTAGGTCAGGAGCATTGGTATCACCAACCAGCACCTAGGGTAGGCTGACCTGTATTCAATAATCCTGTGTGTTAAGTAAGTGAGTGAGTAAACGAATGAGTGAATGAACAGTAAATGGGTGGTTTGGCCATGAAATCCAGAATGTGTAGTGAAATCCAAAATGGTTACAGGAGGACCTTCCCATGGGGGGCTTCCTTGAAGCCAGATCTGATTCACTTCTGCACTGACTTTAGGGTCACAGCCCCTGGGTAGGGATTTAACTCACATGAGGGAATAATTTTTATCATACTGCATATTTCCCTCCTTCATGGTGTGTTTTCTTGGTCACCAGTCACAATTCTGTTCTCATTAGCAAAGGCATGCAAACATCACATGTACCTCATCCTGGGGAACCTATAGATTATCTCCTGAAATTAATCTTATACTTTTATAACCAAATTTAGATAAAGAAATTAAATTATTTTTGTTCTGGGCTAAGTGAAGATTCTGAGTGATTTCCTTTTTTTTGATTAACAAAATCTATCCATCAAAAAATATAAATAATGTATTGAAAATAAATACTCTCCTAGAGTTTGACTTGCTTGTTAATGTCACACCAATCAGACATTTAAGATGGGCATTCTGTTATAATGGTGCTACCATTTTTAAAATATTCAAAACAAAAAATATTTTTTAAATAATACAATTATAATCTCATAAGTGCATTTTCTTTGTGATTCTGAACATTTCTGTGTAGAAGGAAAATATTAAATTAAGATATGAAATTATATTTCTGTTAATTATTAAATTCTTGGAGGGCAAAGTCAATACTTCTCTGACAAAATTTAAGCTTCATTATATTGCAGTTGCAAATGAAAATTTTTTATGCCTTTGACATTTCATACAGAGAGTATAATTAATGTAGAACTATAGTTAAATTTTTTTTAATGAATTATAAATCAAACAAGATTTTGGAGTGGGATAAACCTACCAGAGAAGCTAAGGTCCTGTATCTTTTTTTCCATACATTCTTATCTATATGTACAAACTACCAACAACAAAAATAATCATACCAAACAAAAAACTCAAACCACAATTTGATCTTATTTCCAAAATATTCTTCTCTATATTTGTGTTTGTGTTCAAACTCTGATAACTTTTCCTATTCTCAGATTATATCATGTATAGGAAGAGCCTTTTCATATACTCACTGTGTATACCATGTCCATATATACTATATAATTATATACACTAACAATACAGACATACTACATTTTCTTGTGCTTCACCTTATTGTTCTTTATAGATATTCCATTTTTTTTTAACAGATTGGAGTTTTGTAGAAACCTTGTGTCAAGCAAGTCTATTGGTACCATTTTTCCAACAGCATTTGCTCACTTTTTGTCTCTGTATCACATTTTGGTAATGCTCACCATATTATTTTAGTTTTTATTATTATTACATTTGTTATGGTGGTCTCTGATCTTTGATGTTACTATTGTAATTGTTTAGAATGCTAGAAATTGCACTTATACAAGACGGCAAACTCAATCCATAAATGTTGTATGTGTTCTCACCACCCCACCAACAGGCTCTTCCTCGGTCTTCCTCTTCTCAAACCTCCCTAATTCCTGAAACACAAGGGTGTTGAAAATTAGACCAGTTAATAACCCTACAATGGCCTCTAAATGTTCAAGGGAAGGGAAGAGTCACACGAAACTAGATATGATGGGAAGATTTAGTGGGAAGGCATGTCAAAAACAAGCTAGACCATTTGCACCACGCAGTTAGCCAAGTTTTGAATGGAAGGGAAAAGGTTTTGAAAGAAATTAAAATTGGAATTCCAGCGAACACATAAATGATAAGCATGTGAAACAGCCTTAATGCTGAGATGGAAAAGGTTATAGTGGTCTGGATAGAAGATCAAACCAGCCACAACATTCCCTTAAGCCAAAGCCTAATCCAGAGCAAAGCCCTAACTCTTGAATTCCATGAAGGCTGATGGAGGTGAGGAAGCTAAAGAAGAAAAGTTAGAAGCCAGCAGCGCTTGGTTAATGAGGTTTAAGGAAAGAAGTAGAAGTTGCTTAGCAAGCTATCCAGAAGATCTAGCTAAGATAACTACTGAAGGTGGCTACACTAAACAACAGATTTTAAGTGGCCTTCTATTGGAAGAAGATACCAACTAAGACTTCCACAGCTAGAGAGCAGAAGTCAATGCCTGGCTTTAAAACTTCAAAAGACAGATGGACTTTCTTATTAGGGGTTAATGTACCTGGTAGCTTTAAGTTGAAACCAGTGCTCACGTACCATTCTAAAAATGCTAGGATCTTGGGCTTCCCTTGTGGCTCAGTGGTAAGGAATCCACCTGCCCACACAGAGGAGACATGGATTCAATCCCTGTTCAGGGAGGATCTCACATGCCTCAGGGCAACTAAGCCTGTGCTCCGAAATGATTGTGGCTGCGCTCTAGAGTCCAGGAGCCGCAACTACTGAGCTCACATGTCACAACTACAGAAACCCGTGTGCCCTCGAGCCTGTGCCCTGCAGAAACAGAAGCCGCTGCAATGAAAAGCCTGCACACTGCAACTAGAGAGGATCCCTTGCCCACCACAACTAGAGAAAAGCCAGTGCAGCAATGAAGACTCAACACAAACAAATAAATAAAAATAAAGTTATCTTTAAAAATCCTAGGGTAAAAATGATTCCCAGTCTTCTCTTCCTGTGTTCTATAAATGGAACAACAAAACCTGGATGACAGCACCTCCATTTACAACATGATTTATTGAATATTTTAAGCTCACTGTTTAGAAGTATTGCTCAGAAAAAAAAATTTATTTCAAAATATGATTGGTCATTGACAGTGCACCTGTTCACCCAAGGGCTCTGATGGAGATATACAATGAGATTAGTGGTGGTTTTCATGCCTGCTAACATAACGTTCATTCTGTAGCACATGGATCAAGGTATATTTCAACTTTCAAGTCTTATTATTTAATAAATACATTTCATAAGGCTATAGTTACCATCAGTAGCAATCTCTCTGATGGATCTGGGCAAAGTAAATGGAAAATGTTCTGGAAAGTATTTACCATTTTAGATGACAGTAAGAACATGTGTGATTCATGGAAAGCAGTCAAATATTAACACTAAAAAAGTTTGGAAGGAGTTAATTCCATTCTTCATGGATGACTTTGAGGGGTTTAAGATTTTAGCAGAGGAAGGAAGTGCAGATGTGGTAGAAAGAGTAAGAGAACTAGAATTAGAAGTGGAGCCGGAAAATGTGACTAAATTGCTTCAATCTCATACTAAAGCTTCAACAGATGAGGAGATGTGGTTTCTTGAGATGGAATCTACTTTTGGTGAAGACGCTGTGAAGATTGTTGAAATTACAGTAAAGGATTTAGAACATTACATACACTTAGTTGCTAAAGCAGCAGCATGGTTTCAGAGGTTAACTCCAATTTTGAAAGAAATTCTACTGTAGGTAAAATGCTATCAAACAGTTTTGCATGCTACAGAGAAATTCTTCCATGAAAGGAAGAGTCAATTGATGAGGTAGCCTTCATCATTGCCTTATTTTACAGATTTGCCAGGCTCAGTAGCAGTTTCCTTAAGAGCAGGTAGTGACTGCTTTTTGGAGATTAAGAAGGAGGCCCAAGTTGCAAGGCCATGCTTGTGCATAGACCACCTAAAATTCTTTGTTTAGAGTCAGTGATATTTTAAGACTGGAGGGAGACCCACAGAAATAAAATCACTGACTCAGGGCCAGAGGAAAAGTAAACAGGAAGCCTAGACTCGGCCCCAAGTCTTCAAATAGAGTATATAGGCCATTGTATCATACTGACTCTCAGGCTTCTGGAGCAGTAAGGTGGTGGAGTAGACTTGAACTCACCTCCTCTCAAAAAAACACCAAAATTACAACTCACTGCTGAACAACTATCAATTAAAAAGACTCAAACCTTCCAAAAAAGCTATTCTACAGACAAAGACAAAGAAGAAACCACAGTGAGATGGTAGGAGGGATGCTTTCACAATATAATTCAAATCCCATACATGCTGGATGGGTGACCCACTAACTGGAAAATTATATCACATAGCTTTTCCCACAATAGTGAGAGCTCTGAGCCCCACGTCAGACTCCCCAACCCGGGAGTGTGGCATTGGAAGAAGGACCCCCAAAGCATTTGGCTTTGAAGGTCAGCAGGGCTTGAGTGCAGGAGCCCCACAGGACTGAGGGAAGCAGAAACTCCACTCTGCAAATCAAGTGTTCACATGTACTGGGACTCAGGGCAGACCAGTGACTCCATAGGAGGACCAGACCTACCTGTGGGTCTTGGAGGGTCTGCTGGGAAGGCAGGCATTGGCTATGGCTCACTGTGAGGGCAAGGACTGGTGGTGGACACCCTGAGAATAAACATTGGCATGAGCACTCCTGGTGGTTGCCATTTTGACACCAAGACCCACACAATAGCCTGCAGGTTCCAGTCCTGGGTCACCTCAGGACAAACAACCAACAGAGTGGGAACACAGCCCCACCCATCAGGTTGCCTAAAGTCATCCTGAGCTAACAGCTGCATGTAAACACACCCTTTGACAAGGTCCTGCTTACCAGAGCCAGAAGACCCAGCTCCATCCACCATTGGGCAGGTACCCGTTCCTCCCACCAGGATCCCACACAAGCCCTTGGACCAGCCTCACCCATCGTGGGGCAGACACCAGAACCAAGAAGAATTACAGTCCTGCATCCTGAGGAATGAAGACGACAAACCAGGAAGTCAGACAAAATGAGACAGCAGAGCAATATGGAATAAAATAAAATTGCAGAACAACAAGTGAAGTGAGAGGGGCAATCTGCCTGAAAAAGAATTCAGAGTAGTGACAGTAAAAATGATCCAAGATCTTGGAAAAAGTATAGAAGCACTGGCCAAGAGAATGCAAGAAATGTTTAATAAAGAGTTAGAACCTTTAAAGAATAAATAAACAGAGATGAACAATATAATAACTGAAATGAAAAATATGCTAGAAGGAATCAGCAGAATAAATGAGGCAGAAGAATGAATAAATGAACTGGAAGACAGATTGGTGGAAATCACTGCTGTGGAATAGAATGAAAAGAAACGAAGACAGTCAGAGACCTCAGGAACAACATTAAATGCATCAACATTTACATTATAGGGGTCCCAGAAGGAGAAGAGAGAGGGAAAAGGGCCTGAGAAAATATTTGAAGAGGTAACAGCTGAAAACTTCCCTAACATGGGGAAGGAAACACTCACTCAATCCAGGAAGCACAGAGAGTCCCAGGCAGGATAAACCCAAGGAGGACCACACCAAGCCACATAGAAATCAAGCTGGCAAAAATTAAAGACAAAAGCAACAAGGGAAAAGCAACAGATAATATACAAAGGATTTCCCATAAGTTTATCAACTGATTTTTCAGCAGAAACTCTGCAGGCCAGAAGGAAGTGGCATGATGTATTTCAAGTGATGAAAGGGGAAAACTTATAACTGAGAATATCAGCAAGGGTCTTGTTCAGATTTGATGAAGAAATCTAAAGCTTTACAGACAAGCAAAATCTAAAAGAATTCAGTAGCACCAAACCTGCTTTGTAGCAAACACTAAAGAAATTTCTCTGGATGGAAAAAAATTGGCCACAATAGAAATGATAAAATTACAAATGGGACAGCTCACCAGTAAAGGCAAACATACAGTAAAGGCAGGGAATCATCCACTCACAAATATATCAAAACCAGCAATTGTGAGAAGAGTACAAATGAAGGATACGAGAAATGTATTTGAAATTAAGAAACCAGCAAATTAAAGCAATCTTGGGTATATATATAGAGAGACTGCTATATCAAAACATATGATAACCACAAACCAAAAATCTACAATAGACACACGTACACAAAAGAAAAACAACCAAAACACAACACTAAAGATAGTCATCAGACAACAAGAGAAGAGAGCAAAAGAGGAAGGGAAAAAAAATCTACATAATCAAATACAAAACAATTAACAACATGGAAAAAGGAATATATATATTGAAAATTATCTTAAACATAAAAGGATTAAATGTTCCAACCAAGACACAGACTGGGAGAATGGATACAAAAATAAGACCTGCATATATGCTGTCTATAAGAGACTTACTTCAGACAGAGGGACACATACAGACTGAAAGTGAGGAGATGGAAAAAAGCATTCCATGCAAATGGAAATCAAAAGAATATTGAAGTAGCAATACTCAGACAAAATAGACTTTAAAATAAAGATTGTTTGAACTGTGGTGTTGGAGAAGACTCTTGAGAGTCCCTTGGACTGCAAGGAGATCCAACCAGTCCATTCTAAAGGAGATTAGCCCTGAGTGTTCTTTGGAAGAAATGATGCTAAAGCTGAAACTCCAGTACTTTGGCCACCTCATGCGAAGAGTTGACTCATTGGAAAAGACTCTGATGCTGGGAGAGATTGGGGGCAGGAGGAAAAGGGGATAAGAGAGAATGAGATGGCTGGATGGCATCACCAACTCAATGGACGTGAGTCTGAGTGAACTCCGGGAGTTGGTGATGGACAGGGAGGCCTGGCGTGCTGCGATTCATGGGGTCGCAAAGAGTCAGACACAACTGAGCAACTGAACTGAGAACTGAAATGAACTGATAAGAGACAAAGAAGGGTACTACATAATGATCAAGAGATTGACCTTCTTCAAGAAGAAGATATAATAATTCTAAATATTTATGCACCCAACATAGGAGCATCTTAGCATATAAGGCAAATGCTAACAGTCATAAAAGGAGAAATCGACAGTAACACAAAAATAGTGAGAGACTTTAACGCCCCACCTACATCAATGGACGGATCATTCAGACATAAAATTAATAAGGAAACACAAACCTTAAATGAAAAATTATATCAAATAGTCTTAATTAATACCTATAGGGCATTCCATCTAAAAGCAGCAGAATACACATTCTTCTTAAGTGTACACAGAATATTCTGCAGAATAGATCACATGCTGGTCTATAAAGCAACCCTCGATAAATCTAAGAAAACTGAAATCATATCAAGCAACTTTTTCAGCCACTACACTATGAGATTAGAAATCAACTACATGAAAAAAACTGTAAAAAACACAAACGTGGAGGCTAAACAATACATTACTAAACAATCAATGAATCACTGAAGATGACACAAACAGATGGAAAGTTATACCATGTTATTGGTTTGGAAGAATCAATATTGTCAAAATAACTCTACTGCCCAAGGCAATATACATATTCAGTGCTGCTGCTGCTGCTAAGTCGCTTCAGTCGTGTCCAACTCTGTGTGACCCCATTGACAGCAGCCCACCAGGCTCCACCATCCCTGGGATTCTCCAGGCAAGAACACTGGAGTGGATTGCCATTTCCTTCTCCAATGCATGAAAGTGAAAAGTGAAAGTGAAGTCATTCAGTTGTGTCTGACTCTTCGCCACCCCATGGACTGCAGCCTACCAGGGTCCCCGTCCATGCCATTTTCCAGGCAAGAGTACTGGAGTGGGGTGCCATTGCCTTCTCTGCAGATTCAGTGCAATCCCTAGCAAATTACCAGTGGCATTTTACACAGAACTAGAACAAAAAATTTTTTACATTTGTATGGAAAAACAAAAGACCCTGAATAGTCAAAGCAATCCTGAGAAATAAAAACAGAACTGGAGGAATCAGGCTCTCTGACTTCAGACTATTTCACAAAACTACAGTCATCAAAAGAGTTTAGTACTGACACAAAAACAGAAATACAATGGACAAGATAGGAAGCCCAGAAGTAAACCCATGCGCCTATGGTCAATTAATCTATGACAGAAAAGGCAAGAATATACAATGAAGAAAAGACAGTCTCTTCAGTAAGAAGTGCTGGGAGAACTGGATAGCTACATGTAAAAGACTGAAATTTAAATATTCTCTAACATCATTCACAAAAATAAACTCAAAATGGATTAAAAACTTAAATGTAAGATCAGATACTATAAAATTCTTAGCAGAAAACATAGTCAGAACACTCTGACATATTTAGCAGCAAAAGCTTTTTGGATACACCTTCTAACATAATGAAAATAAAAACAAAAATAAACAAATAGGATCTAATTAGACTAAGAGCTTTTACACTGCAAAGGAAATCATAAACAATATGAAAAGACAATCCTCAGAACGGGAGAAAATGTTTGCAAATGAAGCAATTGACAAGAATTTAATCTCCAAAATATGCAAACCGCTCATGTAGCTCAACAGTAAAACAACCACAACAAAAACAAACAAAAAACTCAATTAAAAAAAAATCAGCAAAAGATCTAAATAGACATTTTTCCAAAGAAGACAAATAGATGACCAAAAAGTATATGAAAAGATGTTCACCATCACTCATTATTAGAGAAGTGCAGATCAAAACTACAATGAGGTACCATCTCACACCATTCAGAATGGCCATCATCAAAAAGTGTACAAACAATAAATGCTGGAGAGGGTGTGGAAAAAAGGGAAGCCTCCCACACTGTTGATGGGAATGTAAATTGTGCAGCCACTATGGAGAACAGTATGGGGATTCCTTTAAAAACTAAATATATAGCTACCATATGTTCCAGCAATTCGACTCCTGGGCATATATCTGGACAAAACTCTAATCCAAAAAGGTACCTGTATTCCTGTTTGTAGCAGCACTGTTTACAATAGGCAAGACATGGAAGCACCTAAATGTCCACTGATAGATAAATAGATAGAGAAAATGTCTTGTTTGTGTATATAGTGGAATATTACTCAGACATAAAAAGGATGAAATGTCACTTGCAGCAACGTTGATGGACTTTGAGATTATTATGCTAAGTGAAGTAAACCAGACAGAGAAAGACAAATATCACATGCTATCATAAATATGTGGAATATAAAAAATGATTTGAGAACTTATTTAGGAAGCAGAAATAGACTCACAGACTTAGAAAACAAACATGATTACTGAAAGGGAAAGGTAGGGGGAAGGGACAAATTGGGGGTTTTGGATCAACATATATATAATTATATTTAACATAGATAAACAAAGACCTATTGTATACCATACCATACTTCATGCTTTGTAATAACCAATAAGGAAAAAGAATCTGAAAAAAATAGGTTTATATTTATATAATTTAAATATATATAAAATTATATATGAATTTCTAAATTATATATATAAATTTATAATTATATATATTTTAAATATATTTATCTATATATTTACAGAATTTTTTCAGATTCTTTTCCCTTATTGGTTATTACAAAGCATGAAGTATACTGTGGTACAGGGTAGGTCTTTGTTTGTCTGTGTTAAATATAGTTATGTATATATGTGACAGACTTTATTTCCTTGGGCTCCAAAATCACTGCAGATGGTGACTGCAGCCATAAAATTAAAAGACACTTGCTCCTTGAAAGAAAAGTTATGACCAACTGAGACAGCATATTAAAAAGCAGAGACATTACTATGCCAACAAAGGTCTGTCTAGTCAAAGCTATAGTTTTTCCAGGAATCATGTATGGATGTGACACTTAGACCACAAAGAAAGCTGAGCATGAAGAATTGATACTTTTGAACTGTGGTGTTGGAGAAGACTCGTGAGAGTCCCTTGGGATCCAAGGAGATCCAACCAGTACATCCTAAAGGAAATTAGTCCTGAATATTCTTTGGAAGGACTGATGCTGAAGCTGAAGCTCCAATACTTTGGCCACCTGATGCAAAACTGACTCACTGAAAAAGACCCTGATGCTGGGAAAGATTGAAAGAAGGGGAAGGGGATGACAGAGTATGAGATGGTCGGATGGCATCACCAACTCAATGGACATGAATTTGAGCAGGCTCTGGGGGTTGGTGATAGACAGGAAAGGCTGGTGTGCTGAAGTCCATGGGGTTGCAAAGAGTCAGATACAACTGAGGGACTGAACTGAATTGATATATGTATAACTTAATCAGTTTGCTGTATACTTGAAACCAATACAACACTGTAAATGAACTAAACTTCAATAAAAAGTAAATTAAAAAAAAAAAAGGAATTGTCAGTTACCCCGTGTGTGTGTGTTCAGTCATTTAGTCAACCCCAAGGATTGAAGCCTGTCAGGCTCCTCTGTCCATGGGATTCTCCAATCAAGAATACTGGAGTGGGTTGTCATTTCCTCCTCCAGGAGATCTTTCTGATCCAGAGATGGAAGCTGCATTTTCTACATCTCCTGCACTGGCAGGACGATTCTTTATCACTGAACTACCGGGGAAGCCCATTCGTTGATGAAGCTCCAACCTTCATCAGCCACCGCCTTAAGGAGTCAGCAGCTACCAACCTCAAGGCAAGACCACCCATAGCAAAAGGACTATGACCTACTGAAAATTCAGATGATGATCAGCTTTCTTTTTGCATAAAGTATTTTAAAATTATGGTATGTACATTGTTTTTTAGACACAATGCTATTCCACACATTAAAAGATATAGCATAGTGTAGACATAACTTTTATATACACTGGGAAATGAAGAAATTCATGACTTGTTCTATTGCAGTGGTCTATAAATGAACCTGCAATATTTCTAAGGTATGCCTATACACATATGCAATGTTACACGGATCACTGTTTTGTATACGCTGTTTGGAACCTGTGGGCTGCAATAATTAAGCTGAATTAAAAGAGTCTGTTTCAATTGATTGTAAAGAAAGGCAACTTTCTCACTTGTATAAAATATATACAACTTGAAGAATGATATATTCTACAACTAAACCAGCATAACGTTTTTGTCAGTAAAACAGAGGAAAGCAATGACACTCGGCTAATTTGCCCACCTTAAATTTGTCTTTATCCCCAATTCATGCATGATTAGCACACACATATATATTTTTAAAGACAAGAATGGGATTAATCCCCACTCCCAGACCTTATTTCCTTTTTTCCTGGGTTCTGCTCTAAAGTCCTCTTATTAATGAGGCTTTCTTTGACTTCTTTCTATGCAGGAGTAACCACTACCCACCACTTGGTTTATTTTCTTTCATAATGCCTCATCACTTCCTGGTATGCTATATATTTATTTATTAACTGTTTGTTTGTTTCTCTTCTGTCACTAAAATGTTTCATAAGTACTAATGTTTTTCTCGCTTTTTTTCATTGTTGTATTGTCAGCATCTACAAATGGATTTCTCAGTTCAGTTCAGTTCAGTCCCTCAGTTGTGTCTGACTCTTTGCTACCCCATGAATCGCAGCACGCCAGGCCTCCCTGTCCATCACCAGCTCCCAGAATTCACTCAGACTCGCGTCTATCGAGTCAGTGATGCCATCCAGCCATCTCATCCTCGGTCGTCCCCTTCTCCTCCTGCCCTCAATCCTTCCCAGCATCAGAGTCTTTTCCAATGAGTCAACACTTCGCATGAGGTGGCCAAAGTACTGGAGTTTCAGCTTCAGCATCATTCCCTCTAAAGAAACCCCAGGGCTGATCTCCTTCAGAATGGATTGGTTGGATCTCCTTGCAGTCCAAGGGATTTCTCAGGGTTTTCACTATTTGGGATAGATAATTCTATGTTGTGGGGTGTCATCCTGTGCATGGTGGAATATCAGAAGTATCCCTTACCTCTACCTTCTAGATTCCAACAGCACCCTCATCCCCAAATTGTGACAACCATGAATTACTCCAGACATTGTCAAACATCCCAGGCAGATTGTGCGAGGAGGCAAAACGAGATTGAAAATCGCTGATCTAAAACAATGCTTGGCACAATGAGCACTCAATAAATATTTGTTGCATTAAAAAAAACAAATGGATGAAATCAGTATTTCTCGAGTCAAAAGTTTGCCTTCTCAACAGTAGAACAGTTACAACAGAAAAATTAAATGCAAAATAGAAAAGTTCTCAAATAGAAAAGTTCTGTTCCCATTCAGGGCTTCGAATTTGTCCTCTTTTTTCGTCTTTTCCTGCCGAATACTTTAACTAAAAACAGTTCTCATTTGTTCAGTTTCTAATTGTTTTTGCTCCCCATGCTGATCACCATGAAAAGCGAAAGTGATCACCAAAGAACTCTGTAAATTCGAACCAATGCCACTTAAGCATTTTTCAAGCCAGGTAAGCTTTGTTGAATTCCCTTTTGAAATCCGCTTCTCTACTTTCTGCAGCAATTAGCAGTCAGAGGAAATAAATCACATGCCCTTTGAATGAGGATAAAATATTTCCCTGCCCCAGTGTTTGAGCTTTCAAATTCAGAGCAGTGGAGGGGCTGCTCCACCATATTTTCACTTAATACTTCACTGGCTTCTCTCCAAAACCTGCCTGACATGCAATTATTTGCAACCTATTTCACAGAAGGCCTGCTCCATTCATCTTTCTGTGGATCAGCTTTCCACTGAAACTGATAAAAAGATTTTACTGTGTGAAGCTTAAGTCTGTAGGGTTCAATGCAATGCTAAGCCAAGGGATTTGGATTTTATTTTATTTTTTAAGCCAAGCGTTGTTTTGAGGTTTATGGGGGCAGATATGACATGCAGCAGGGAGGGGGACAAAATTAATTATATTGGTGGTTTGGTAATGATCTACTTGCAACAAAACCCTAGGTAAGAATTATGGGTGAGTGTTCACACTATATGGGTAGAAAGGAGACTATGGGTGAGGGTGATGGTCAGAAGATCTGAACTCAATTTCTGACCCTGTTATTTAAGGTAAAAGACTTACTTTCTCTAGAAATTAGATTCCTTCTCTGTATAATGTGATTGAACTCGATAGACTCTATCACCTTAAGTCCCTTACTGATTCTTTCTCAAATATTCCATATTTCTTTAAATGACACCTATATCCCATTAATAGCCATAAATCTGAGAGTCAGCTTTGACTTCTCTTCTCCTTTACACCTAGCTTGATTGCTCACCAGTTCATGTTAATTTCATCTCCTGAATTTCTCTTGATCTGTTCATTCTCTCTATCCTCTTGACAACTAGACGAAGCTTAATTTCCTCCAACTCTCCCCTAGCTTCCCTGATGGCTCAGCTAGTAAAGAACCTGCCTGCTCTGCAGGAGACCCCAGTTCAATTCCTCGGTTGGGAAGACCCCCTGGAGGACAGGACTGAGCAACTAAGCACACACAGATCCAGGTTCATAGCCAATTGCCTGTCTCCTTGCCGTCATCTTTGTTTTCTGCCTTCTTCCCCCAAATCTGGTTCTACTGAGGTCGAAGTGATCTTGTGAACACAAGTTGATGTCACTCACATGTTTTAAATTTCCTCCTTCATTTCCTATTGTTCTTAAAAATTCCGTATTCCACAGGACTTCCCCGGTGGCACAGTGGATAGGAGCCTGCCTGCCAATGCAGGGGAAATGGGTTTGATTCCTGTTTGGGGGCGGATTCCACATGCTGTGAACAAACTAAGCCCATGAGCTGCGACTACTGAAGCCCATGTACCTAGAGCCTGTGCTCTACAGCAAAAGAAGCTGCTGCAGTGAGCAGCCTGCCCACCATGACTAGAGCAGCTCCTGCTCACTGCAACTAGAGAGGGCCTGCAAGCAGCAACAAAGGCCTGTGTGTGGGCGCTAGCGGCTCAGTCGTGTCCGACTCTGTGACCCCATGGACCATAGCCCACCAGGCTCCTGGGTCCATGGGGTTCTCCAGGCAAGAATACTGGAGTCGGTTGCTATTTCCTCCTCCAGGGGATCTTCCCAACCCAGGGTTTGAACCCGGGCCTCCTGTATCACAGGAGGATTCTTTACTGTCTGAGCCACCTAGCACAACCAAAAATAAAATAAATACATACATTTTTTTTTAAATTTGATATCCCCTAATAAGGCCTTCAGGATCTGTCTCCTGATCATTTCTCTAGACTCAGCTCCTTAGCACATTCTTTAACATTTGTACTTCCACCACACTAAGCTTATTGCAAACCTTTGTTGGTCGCCAAGCATTTGGACATGCTGCTGCTTCTGCTCAGGATCCCTGACCTTATCTCCTCACCAGTACTACTCTCTCAGACTTCCCTCGTGCATCTCTTTTTCAACAGGTCTGACCACTAGGCTATGTTCTGCTTAGCGTATGGATCATAGTTTACTGTAATTATACTTGTACACCAGTTTTGAAATATTGACTGATATTTTAAATTGCAAAGTGGTTTGTTTGCAGAATCTTTCTCAATAATTTTCTCCTATTTTACGTTGCCTCATTCAACTCCTAGTAGAGCAGCAGTGTTTTGGCAACTTAAATTTTCAAATCATTTCAAAGCATTAAAGCAGTTTTCATGGAAACACGCATACTCTTTTAACACTAGTTAAGTTTGAATTAATGCAATTATAAGAAGTACAACTGACATAATCAGGTTTGCTGTTGAACACAACTAATTATTGGAAAAAGTGCAATTTGATCATTAAATGGATAAGTGCATAGGCATCAGTGGCTACCTCTTAGGGAAGAAATGGAAGGTATTGATTTATCCTGCTACTTTAATAACCTACCTTTGCTTCTAGATTATACATTTCTTGACAGAAAGGACTGCTATTTTATTCACTACAATATAACCAACATAAAGCATAGTCCCAGCTCAAACCTACTATGTAATTTAAGAAATCAATATTAAATTAGGTACAAGATTTCTTCAAAAATACGGAATTCCTAAAATTGCTAAATTGTCTTCAAATTCTGATATTTTTATTTAATTATAAACATGTGTTGTTGTGATTAAATTATGGATTAGGGTCAGGTTCTTACCTATGTTATCCTTGTATTATCCACAGTCAAATGACTCTGTGAACTACATAATAAGTATGAGTTGCGTGGTGTAGGTATACTTGCCTGGTCTGGCCTTGGGGGCATGAAATGGGTGTGAGGGCAGATGTTAGTAAGCAAGACTTTAAGTAAAACTTTAAGCTTTGTGTATGAAAATATTAGCTCCAAACTTCCTTAAGTGATAAATGAGTTTTCCACATCATAATGGAAATAAAAATCCATGATCGTTTATTGGTAGCCATTGATAAATAATATCAGCTAGGGTCCTTAATCCAAATAAATAAAGACCTAGAATATTAAAAAGCTGTGTATGTTAGCAGGACATATTTTAGTCATCTTGCTTTTCAGCTTTCTTGAGAAGCATATTTTCAGTGAATTTCTGAGAAACTTATTTGCACTGGTGATTTAGCTCTAGGACAAATGAGAGAGAATCAGATTTTTTAAAATTCAAGGGTTTATACTATGCTAAACAAGAAAGAAGGACTGTTATCCCTACCTCATTTGAATTCAGCCAGAATAGGAAGCGGGCATATTAGGCCTGGTATTGAACAGACTTTGCAGAAGATCTTGCTGTTCTGTGCTTTTTTTTTTCTAGAGCAGGTCCAGAGCCAAGAAGAATAGTTTCCTGACGGTTGCTCCATGACCTCTCCCACACTTGGAACATTTCTGAGGAAGGAAAAAAAGGAGGAAAAGCAGGTGCAGCCATTCTGAACCAAATATAGAAATATGACAAGTAAATCATGGTCATGAAAATAATGGCCAACATTCTTTGAGAGGGTTCTGTGTGTTAGACACTGAGTTAAGCAGTTCACCTGCTTTATCTGGACTCTCACAACCTTCTAGCAGTGGGCAGTGATTAAAATGCAGCTTTAGAAACCAGGCTTGACTAGGTTTCCAGTCTGAATCTACTTACTATAGTGTGACCTTGGGCCTTAACCTTAACCTGTGTTTCACTTCTTTGTGTGTGCTCAGCTGTATCTGACTCTTTGCAACCCTATGGACTGTAGCCCACCAGGTTCCTGTGTCCATTGAATTTTCCAGGCATGAGTACTGGAGTGGGTTGTAACTTCCTCCTCCAAGGGATCTTCTCCTGACCCAGGGATCAAACGCACGTATCCTGCATTGGCAGGCAGATACTTTACCACTGAGCCACCTGGGAAGTACTTCACATGGAGTTAAAAGGAAGGGAATTAAAATGTTTCCATTGTATTATCTTTAGAAAGATTGGATGGATGTAGTTTGCACTAACTCCCCTGCATTATCTGAACACATGAAAAAATAGGTATTTTTATTTTGCTTTTAGGAAACATTAACTGTGAAGGAGTTTGCTTTGTCTTAGCCTAACATAGGTGGTCTAAATCCTTCATGATTTACTAATAAACCTTCATGATTTACTAACAAATAAGATGAGACATTGTATAGAATAGTTGAAATAGAAAACAACTTCCATAGTAAACACCAGCTTTTTCCCCTTCTCCTCTTCTTTTCTGTTTACTAATGTGAGACCCCCATCCCCTGGAAAAATGTCTGGTTAATAGAGACTCAATAAATATTCATGGAACTTAAAAAAATCCATTATATAGTATTTTTGTAAGGATTGAAGAGCTAATTCAGGACAGGCTCAGTATTTAGCACAAAGTGAGTAACCATCCCTTGGAATCTATGGGAAATTGGTTCCAGGACCCACACAGATACCAAACTCCACAGATGTGCAAGTCCCTCATATAAAATGGCATAATATTTACACATCCTCCAGTATATGTTAAATCATCTTTCCTGCTAAGTCGCTTCAGTCATGTCCGACTCTGTGTGACCCCATAGATGCCAGCCCACCAGGCTCCCCCGTCCCTGGGATCTTCCAGGCAAGAATACTGGAGTGGGTTGCCATTTCCTTATCCAATGCATGAAAATAAAAAGTGAAAGTGAAGTCGCTCAGTCATGTCCAACTCCTAGCGATCCCATGGACTGCAGCCTACCAGGCTCCTCTATCCATGGGATTTTCCAGGCAAGCGTACTGGAGTGGGGTGCCATTGCCTTCTCCATAAATCATCTTTAGATTACTCATAATACCTAACACATTGTTAATGGAGTGTAAATAGTTGCTGGGCACTCAGCAAGTTCAAGCTGCCTTTTGAAACTTTCTGGAATTAAAAAAAATTTTTTTTCAATCCTTGGTTGGTTGAATCCATGGATTCAGAACCCACAGATACAGAGGACTGACTGTACTCAAAAATGTTATGTTTTATTATCATTACTGGGGGCTTCCCGGTGGCTTCCTGGTAAAGAATCTGCCTGCAATACAGGAGCTACAGGGGACATAGGTTGCAACCCTGGGTTGGGAAGATCCTCTGAAGTAGGACATGGCAACCCACTCCAGTATTCTTGCCTGGAGAATCCCATGGACAGAAGATCCTGGCAGGCCACAGTCCATGGTGTTGCAAAGAGTCAGACACAACTAAGTGACTCAGCATGCATGTCCATATCACCGCTATCACGATTGTTCTCATTCTTCCTCTACAGAGGAAGCAATTCAGTGAGTCCAAATGACTTGGCCAAGGTCACACAGCTAGTGGGTGGCAGAGTCAGAATTGAACTGTGTGTCTGCTTGTCCAGCACAATTTTACTGCATACAACACAGCATACCCTGATCACAGCGTAAGAAGACTGGTTAAGGAGGGAAGAGAGCCTGGGCTTCAGAGTTAAGTGTGCCTGGTTTGAATCCCATCACTTCTGCATACCCTGCATTCACTTTCCTCATTTGAAAAATTAGTGTGATATTCCATTCGCAGCATTGTGAGGAAGATTATAGATACAGATCTAGGTATATAGATATCTATATAGAGATAAAATATATATTTTTCATTGGTATATAACAGGTACTTGATAACTGTTGCTCTTATAGGTGATCACAATATAATTAGTATAATTGCAGTCACAGTGTATAATGCTTTACTATCAAAAATATCCTTTAGAAAATATACTGGTGCTAGGAAAGATTGAGGGCAAGAGGAGAAGGGAGCAACAGGATGAGACGGTTCAATAGCATCATCAACTCAATGGACATGAATGTGAGTAAACTCAAGGAGATAGTGAAGGATAGTGTCCATGCGGTCACAAAGAGTCAGACACAACTGAGTGACTGAACAACTTCTATTTTATGAACAAAATACGCTCTATACTTATAGTGGAATATTATTTGACCTTAAAAAGAAAGAAAATTATTTTTAAAATTGAAGTATATTTGGTTTACAATATTATGGCAGTCTCTGAAGTATATCAAAGTGACTCAATTATACACATATATGTTCTTTTTTAATATTCTTTTCCATTACAGTTTATCATAGTATAGTATACAGTATATAGTACACAGTTTCCTGTGCTGTACATTAGGACCTTGTTGTATATACATTCTAAATGTAATAGTTCTCATCTACCAACTCCAAACTCCCAGTCCATCCATCTCCTCCACACCCTCTTGGCAACTGCGAATCTGTTGTCTACGTCTGTGAGTCTATTTCTGCTTTGTAGATATGTTCATTCATGACATATTTTAGATACCACATATAAGTGATATCACATGGTGTTTGTCTTTCTCTTTCTGACATACTTCACTTAGTATGATCATTTCTACTTGCATTCATGTTGCTGCAAATGGCATTATTTCATTTTTTCTGGCTGAGTAGTGCTCCATTTGGAGAAAGCTATGGCACCCCACTCCAGTACTCTTGCCTGGAAAATCTCAGGGACGGGGGAGCCTGGTGGGCTGCCATCTATGGTGTCGCACAGAGTCAGACACGACTGAAGCGACTTAGCAGCAGCAGCAGCAGCAGTGCTCCATTATATATATGTATCACATTTTCTGTGTCCATTCATCTGTCAGCGGACATTTAGTTTGTTTCCATGTCTTGGCTATTGTGAATAGTGCTGCTATGGACATAGGGGTGTGTGTATCTTTTTGGCTTATAGATCTGTCCAGGTATATTCACGGGAGTGGTATTGCTGGATCATATGGAAATTCTATTTTTAGTTTTCAGAGGCACCTCCATACTGTTTTCCATAGTGGCTGTACCAGCTTACATTTCCACCAACAGTGCAGGAGAGTTTCCTTTCCCCACACTTTCTTAAGCATTTGTTATTTGTAGACTTTTTAATGATGGTCATTGTGACTGGTGAGAGGTAATATTCATTGTAGCTTTGATTTGCATTTCTCTAATAATTAGCAAAGTTGAGCAATTTTTCCATATGCCTACTGGCCATCTGTATGTCTTCTTTGGAGAAACGTCTATTAAGGGCTTCTGCCCATTTTCTGACAGTTTTTTTTTTTTGAGTTGTATGAGCTGATTGTATATTTTGGAGCTGATCGTATGCTAAGCCCTTGTCTGTCTCATTGTTTGCTAATATTTTCTCCCATTCTGTAGGTTATCTTTCAAATTTTTTTTAATGGTTTTCCTTTGCTATGCAAAAGCTTATAGGTTTGATTAGTTCTCATTTATCTTTTGTTTTTGCTTCTATTGCCTTGGGAGACTACTCTAAGAAAACATTGGTATGATTTGTCAGAGAATGTTTTGCCTGTGTTCTCTTTTGGAGTTTTAAAGTGTCTTGTCTTATATTTAAGTCTTTAAGCCATCTTGAGTTTATTTTGGGGCATGGTGTGAGGATGCGTTCTAACTTCATTGATTTACATGCGACTGTTGAACTTTCCCAGCACTACTTGTTGAAGAGAGTGACTTTTTCCATTTGATATTCTTGCCTAAAGAAAGGAAGGACATTCTGACATCTACTATATATAGATGAACTTGAAAACATTATGCTAAGTAAAATAACCCATTCATAAAAAAAGTTCTACGAGTCCGCTTATATGAGGGACCTACAGTAGCCAAATTCATTGGACAAAAAGTAGAATGGTGGTTGTCATAGGCTGGGGGAGGAGAAAACGGGGAGTTATTGTTTAATGGATGTGGGTTTCCCTTTGAGAGGATGACAAAATTCTGGAGAAGAATGGTGGTGATGGTTATACAATAATCTTAATGCACTTAATGTTGCTGAACTATGCCCTTGAAAAAAAGTTAACATGGTGAATTTTATGTTATCTATATTTACTGCAATGATAGGGGAAAAAAGATTATATTTTTGTATAAGAGGAAAATATTATTATTGAACTTATTGAAATAAGAAATGAGTCTTAAGATTATCCCCTGCTTCTTCAGTAATATTTTTGTTGTTTTATATTGAGTTTCACCGAGAAGTCACTTTAGTCTTCATATTTTATAAGAGGGAGAAAGTGTGTGTGACTATTTTTATACACAACATATGTTTCTATTTGAATTGGCAGGTGAGTATTAGTCAATGTGGGTATCATTCTAATGATACTGTCAAAGGAGAAATAATATCGTTGTGACACCAAGAGAACATTTTATTATACACATTACCTTTGTCAGGAAATTTGATGCAGCACACATATGGATCATGATAGAAAGAAGCCAAGCTAAAGCGCATTAGTTATGTGTGATGTACATGATGTACAGGCCAAGCTCCTGCGAGATACAAGGATATAGTAACTCTGAAGGTCATTCCAGCACCAGTATAATATTTGAAACAGTTATGCTGTTTATACATCAGGTTCTCGTTTTTATAAGCTTTCCTTTCTATGTGATTTTTTAAAACTTCTGTAAAGCTTTTTTTTTTTTGAAGAGGAAAAGGTCCCTTTTGTTTAAATTGTCTTGTCCTCCAAATCCAAACCATTTTGTACTTTGAAACATGACTTGCTTCTGACATTGAAACTCTTTTCTTTCTTTTTGAAGTTACTATAATGTTAAATTTTGAGAAAAAGTTTAATATACTCATGAGGTCATTTGTGTGTCTGTTCTATTTGCATCTGTTCCAGTCTCATTACCCTCATACTTATTGATGTTCTCTTTTATCTCTCGCATTAGTTCTGCCTTGATAAAATACCAGCTCTATTTGCTCACCTTAGGTTCCTTTCTGGACTTATATCAGACCCTTTTGGGCAGCAGCAGGAGCTGTAGGCCTCTGGTCTCTGATCCAAACTCCTCCAAGGCCTTGTTTTCTCTCTAGACGCAAGAGTGAGCATTTTTGCCCATCTCTTCTCTCTCCAGAGAACTCCTAGCCTCAAAGTACTGATACTGCTAAACTTTCTAGCAGTATCCTGTTAGAATGTTGAATGTTTTTGTGGGGAGTTTGGAGAGAATGAGTCTCTACAAGAAGTCTCTCTTGTTTCATCTCTGCTCTACTGAGATGTTTGGGTCCTATCTCCACTTAACTGGTACTCTTACTAAAGTAATGTTTTCAGAGAGATTACAAGGGTGGCTATTTGCCAGATTCTCCTGTACTTGAAAGTAGTGGCCCTTTCACATAAATAATATATAACAAGGGGGAAAAAATCAAAATCTTTTCTTCTCAGAATTCTTTATACCTGATTCTAGTGAATTCTAGCATCCAGTGTTACATACATGAAATTTAATTCAAGTCCTACTCTCACTTGAATTTTTTTCTCTCAGGAATCTTATAAGAGTTTCTCTTTATACTTAGAGTTTAAAATTTTCTCTATAATATGTTTAGGCGTGCTCCTTTTTACAATGTGTAAAACATAAAAGGCAATTAAATATTTCAGAACTGGAAAGATAAGATAATTTTATCAGTTTCATTGGTTACTGTTCTAACATAACCTCTCCACCTATTCAGATTCCTTCTTTCTAGATTAACATTCCATATAATTTATCTTTCCCTATTTCTATCCTATTCCTTTTTGCACTTCCTTCTCCCCTTTGGGACCATCTGCCCTCTCAGTGGGCTTCTCCGGTGGCTCAGCGCTGTGTGCATGCATGCTAAATCACTTTATCATGTCTGACTCTTTGCGACCCCAGGGACAGTAGCCCGCCAGGCTCCTCGGTCCATGGGATTCTCCAGGCAATCCTGGAGTGGGTTTCCATGCCCTCCTCCAGGGGATCTTCCTGACCCAGGGATCCAACCCACATCTCTTATGTCTCCTGCATCGACAGGCAAGTTCTGTAACGCTAACGCCACCTGGAAAGCTCCCAGCCTTCCGGGCAAGGTACGTCTTCTAGAATTACTTTTAATGAGGCTCTTTTCGTGGTAAACTAAGATCTTATTTTTCTAAAATGTGCTTATTTTACCATCATTTTTGAGAAGGTTTTGCTAGGCAGGCTGACAGTTATTTCAACCATTTTTCTCTCAGCTCTCTAAAGGCATTACTCTTCTGTATCATGGCTTGTGGCAATGCTGAGGTAAAGGCAGCCACGAGTCTAATTGCTATCCCTTTGTTGGTAATGTGTCTTTACATAGTATTTTTATTATTTTAATGGTTGGCCTCAAAATTTTGACAGGTATTCTTAATTGAAAAATATCTAAATTACATCAATGCCTTTACATTTTCTGCAACCCTACAAAGATGATTAGAAGTTTAAAATACTTTAAAAATTGCCCTCTCCTCTGGTATCTCCTACTTCCTCTCAGCCACCTACCCACTTCAGTTATTCATGTATCTAGGGTACACAGTTTTTAGCAAAGGAACCAGCCAGTGGAAGGTTTTAAGGTGAGAGTGTGCCCTGTTCAAGGACCAGGAAGGAGTCAGATACATGCATTACTCTTTGTCCCCTTTCAAGTCTTTGCTTAATTTGAGAACTTCCCTGTGTCTTATTTAAAATTTCTTACCTTTTGAATACTTCCCTTATGGCTGTATTTTCCTCCATACCACTTACTACCTTGTATATACTGAATAACTTACTTATATTCTTCTTCCTCCACTAAAATTTATCTCCATGAGAAAAGGGATTTTCAAAAACATATTTTTAAAATTACTGTATCCTCAACTGCTGGAACACTTTCAGGCTTATAATAGGCCCTTAATCATTTGTTAAACATTCATTGAATCCAGGCCCCAAACCCACGAGAGCCAATTACTGTTCTGGAACTATTAGGGAGCATTCCTTCCTGCCCCCACTTTTTTCCTGTCATTACCCAGAGCCATGGACAAGACAATTTTCACTGCTGTCTCTCCCTCTGGAGCATTATTTGCATTGAATCAGTTCACCTTTCCTTGGGTGTATTTCCTTTCTGTTCCTGGTTTTATGCTGTTTGTCTAATCAGGCTCCCCCTAGTGCCCAGAGGCCTCGCCCAGATCCATGCCCTGTCTCCTTGTGAACAGAGTTCCCATCTTCCCAGGACACTAGTATTTGTAGATGTCTCCAGGGTAACTGGTAGTTGCAGCCTCCAAACTTAATTCCCTGGTCTGAGCTTCAAGTTTACTCCAGACCTCAGAGGACTTCGTAACCATTTTTGAAGGCTTATTCATTTATTTAAATAGTTTTAAATGTTTTACCTGTTGTTTTGTAAACTCTCTGCACCTCTACCAGCAAGTTGGGATTCATTTTTCACGATCTGAGGAATATGCCTGAAGCGGCGTGCCTTTCCTCTATAGTTGTTCATTCCTTCTCTTTCCTGTTGTCATCGCTGTAAACTTCAAAGCCACTGCCACAGTAGCAACTGCCACTGGGGCCGTTGTGTGGTTGTTCTGGGAAACCATTAAAGTGAATTCAAGACAATAATTCATCAGATCGCAGGGACTATCTGCTTTATTGTTGATGTCTCTCGAATAGAAAATTTCTGCCCAATTCTGTACCTATCGTCCAAGGGTGGTTTCTATGGCCTATATTGGAAACCAAGACACTGAACAAAAATGAAAAACTGTATTGACAGAAAACATCTAACTGACAATCTCATGTCTATTTCATTATCAAAGCTCAAGCTACTGTGATGCAGGCAATCTTGGACAAGTAGCTCAGGAAGATTCAGTGATACACATGGAAAATTGGAAGGAATCTTCCAACGTGTAGTTCAATGTTCTTCAAAGGGCAGTCTAAACACAGACTGATCTCTCAGGGGTCAGATTATTTAGGGATTCTGGTTTCCTATCCCCTCTGTAACAAATCACCACAAATATAGTAGTTTAAACTAACACAAACGTATTGTCTCAGCTTCTGCAGGTTAGAAGTCCAGAGTCTCCGCTTACTAGTCTTGCAGCTGAAAGCAAGGTGTGAATAGAGCCATGCTCCTTTCTGGAGGTTTGAGAGGGAAAGCCATTCCTCCCTCTTTAGGTTGTCAGTACCTATTTCCTGCCAGCCTGTTCTCACCTTCTGAAGGCCACTCACATTCCTTGACCCTTAGGCCCTCTTCCTCTCTCTTCAAAAACCAGCAATAGTGAGTTAAGTCCCTCACAGTCTTCACCTATCCTCTGCTCTCTTCTTCTTCGAATGTGATTAGATTGGGTCCGCCAGGATAAATCCAGGATAACTTCTCCATCTCAGAGTCTGTAACCTCAGTCACATCAGCAAAGCCTCCTTTGCCTGGTGAGGTAACATACTCACAAGTTCTGAGGACTAGGATGTGGACATCCTTGAAAGACCATTTTCTGCCTATTCTAGTGAGCAAAAATCCAGATTATAGAAACCAGGAGAAAGTATATTAATAATTAAGAGGTAAGTCAGGACCGCTAATGGCCAGAGATACTTTCCAAAGGCCAGAAGTCTCTCCATTCAGAAGGACAGCAGGGTGTTAGCAGAGTTCAATTTATTTTTTTTTTAATGGGAGAATAAATATTGCTCAGGCAAATAAATGGCAGTGTCTGATGATCATACTGTTATTGTAAAGAATAAAGATATATGTATGTACATGTATATATACATATATATACACATATAATATGCTCACCAAAAATATCTATTATAACTTCTGTATGTACGTTTACATGTGCATGAAGATATTTTGAGAAGGTTACACACTAAATTAGAATACAGCTAAAAATACAGGGAAAACTATATTATAGCTAATAAACAGGAATTGCCTCTAATAATAATAGAGGCAATTAACAGAGTATCTACTATTCTTAAAGACACTATTGTATTTAACAAACATTAACTCATTTCATCTTCACAATCACTTAACTTACAGATGAGGAGACTGGTGCACAGAGAGTTAAATAACTTGTTCAAGGTCACAGATCTAATGTTAGAGGTGGAATTTGAACCCAGGACACAAAGTTCTAGGCACTTAACCTCAAAAATATAATTTTATAGCTTGAAAAAACTAATTACCTCTCCTTCAAATCACCCCAATAAGAGCAGCAGCAGCAATAGCAACAGCAACAATAGCAAAGCAGAAAGAGCACACACAAACTCTAAGCAAAACATGGGCCATCAGTGAAGACTGTCATCAACCTCCTCAACCACGCCCCACACAAGCAACCTTTGGGGGATTTTTCATCCCTCAAAAAAATGAGGGTTCTCCCCATGCATACAGCTAGCCTAGGAAAGCTACCCAGGATTCCAAACGTCAGCTCTAGTCTCAATTTCCTCCGAAAGCCATGCCCCTATTTCTCCTTCTCTCCCATCTGAACATAGCTGTCCACCCACTTCAAGTCATACATTTTTCTTGACAAGTTGATAACTATAAAATAATAAGAGCATTATCTGCCCTAGGTGGTGGAAAAGGTCAAGAGTAGAGAAAAAGGAAGCCTATTATTCCCGTGTCTGGAAATAACTAACATTTATATGGTTTTAAGCAATGGCACCCTGCTCCAGTGCTCTTGCCTGGAAAATCCCATGGACGGAGGAGCCTGGAAGACTGCAGTCCATGGGGTCACTGAGGGTTGGACACGACTGAGTGACTTCACTTTCTCTTTTCACTTTCATGCATTGGAGAAGGAAATGGCAACCCACTCCAGTGTTCTTGCCTGGAGAATCCCAGGGACAGGGGAGCCCGGTGGGCTGCCACCTATGGGGTTGCAGAGTCGGACATGACTGAAGCGACTTAGCAGCAGCAGCAGCAAAGACCCTATGGAACATCCATATACCATTGCTCATTTAATGTGATGGTTTTCGTTCCTAGTTTACAGATGAAGAAACTGAGGCTCTGTAAGGATAACTATTTTTTTTATCCACCAAGTTTTCTTAGTGGCAAAGCTGATCTTAAGTCTGATTATCCTTTCCCCAAACTGCTGCAAAATCCTTTTACATAAACTTCCTTGGCCAAGAATTTCCACATATGTTCCTCATGAAATTTGTGGCTAGAATAGTGAAAATTCATCATCACTTCTGGAAAAATAAAACTTGAGGGTGAAAGAAAGAGGCTGGAGTTGAGGATCAGTTACATGTTACAGTTTCCATGCATGGTAGCAGTATTCTGGTTAAAACAAACTAATGGGGTTTTTTGTTTTGTTTTTTGCTGTTCGCCATCTTTAAAGTCTTTATTGAATTTGCTACAATATTGCTTCTATTATTTTATGTTTTGGTCTTTCATCATGAAACATGCAGGATCCCAACTCCCTAAGCAGAGATTGAACCTGTAATCCCTGTGCTGGAAGGTAAAAGTCCTAACCACTGGACCGCCACTTAAGTTTCAAGACTATCTAAATGTTCTTTTAGCTTCCATTTCCCTTTAGTTTTGGCACAATCTTTTAGTTTATGCTAGCTCCTGGAAAATAGTCATTTTGGAAGTTTTATTTTTCCTTCTTTCCTAAATATTCAGCGCTTCTGTGGCTTTATCTAGAAATAAAAGATTATTATAGCTGACTGCTGACTTGGTAATCTATGTTGGTTGTATTCATGTGTTACAAATAGTTTTATATAAAAACACAGTATATGTAAAAACAGTGTGTAATTAAAAGATAAAAGTTTTAAAGGTCAAGAAGGACCTTATAACAACAAAGCTTGTGCTCACAGTGTATCATGAAGAGTTTGTTGGTTTAAGAAATGCAGATGTAGAATGTGTTTAGAGACTAGATGGGAAAATGATGTAAGTCTTTGTTCCCACAATAAACTTGAGTCAAAAGAGCAAACAAGATACCTCACAAGATCACGCCACTCTGAATTCTCTAAGAAGGTTTTTATACCTGAACAGAAAAGTTTCTGAAGTTAAATATCTTGACTAACACTATTTCCACCACTGTGACCTCCTAACTTGGTTTTGAACAAGATACTGTGCAGGATTAGAACATATAATTTTAATTAATAAATCTAGGATTGTACATTTAAAGTGCAGCAACTGGAGAAATTGGTAAAGTAAATTAAATTCATGAAGTAATTGAGTTCCAGAATTGAGAACTAACAAGAACCTGACAATGTATTTTTAGAATATTTCTTGGCCAAAAATTAGAAAAGACTCCCTTCTCTTTGCTAGCCCCCCAAAACCGACAGATTATTTCAACCCCCATTATTCCCCTTTGCTCTTTGACTCCAAACCCCTCAGCTTTTAAAAGGAGCAGTCAAAAGGAAGCTCACAAAGGTCACAAGGTCAGTTTATAAATACAATCTGCTCACTACATATCTCCTCACCTCCTGACCTGCCCTCCTCTTTTATATCCAATATAGTTCACATTACTGACATCTCACTATAACTTCTCCTTCAAATCTGGGGTGCTGAAAGACAAGGTTTTATACCTCCCAATAAGAGTACTATAAATTATCAAGCACCCCCAAATTCTCAACATTTGCTTCAAGATATGAAAGCTCTTTCCATGATTGTCTCCTTCGATAACTGATGGAGATTATTTCTCTAGCACTGAACGGCCCAAGCTTTGTAAAACCATGTGCTCTTAGATGGTATTTGTCAAATCCTTCTTTCCTGATGAAGGAAGAATAGTTTCCAGGCAAATGACCCAGAAGCATATTCACCTTCAAGTCAGGATTGTCCAAAAACCAAACCAGTACACCTTTCAAATAATGATGGAATTACCCTCACAGCATCATTCCAGCCTCTGCCTGGACTCCTGAAATTACTGAGCAAGAGAGAGAGGAGTGCTCGACACTTCTTGTGTCTCTTCACAGTCTTGGGCAGTCTCTCTTCACGTGGAATCATTAGCTCTGCTATTATATTTCTTCGGTTTTCTTGGCTCTTTCTGGAGTCAGCCAAGAGAAGATCCTGCAACTCTATGGACCATAGCCCACTCGGCTCCTCTGTCCATGGGGTTCTCCAGGCAAAGAACACCGGAGTGGGTTGCCACGCCCTCCTCCAGGGAATCTTCCCCACCCAAGGATCAAACCCGTATCTCTTTAAGTTTCCTGCACTGGGAGGCAGGTTCTTTACCACTAATGCCACCTGCAAAGCCCTAAAGATGTCTTACTTATCAGTTACTAGAATCATATTGGTTTTAAAGGAAATAAAGTTACTTCTGCAACTACAGAGACTATGATGAAAATTAAGTTTGTAATGACTTCAAGTCGGAAGTGAATTCATTTACAGACACACATACTTGCTGCCCCACTATCTATCACTACTTTGATTCCATCTGTGACCTAGTTTGTGGCTTGCAAAATTTTACGTCACTGTGGGAAACTCATCCTTGAAGATATTTAGCTTGCTCACGTTATACCTTCTATAAAGCCCTGGATACATGTGAGGCTTCCCACTTATTTCAACATCTTCTGAGCACTGTGATTTTTTTTTAACAAATATTTCCATTTGGCAGTTCAAAAATTTTGCAATAACAAGATTTGCATAGTATTGAAGATGAGGCATAAGAAATCTTGGTTGAAATTTATTTAATCTACCACTGCCTCACTCCTCATGGATTCTGATTGTGAACTGAAAGACAAATCTCAATCACATGTAATTGTTTTCCATATTATAGAGATTTGCATACCACCTACTGAGAATGAGGGACAATTATTTTTAATAGATACAAAATTGGAAAGTATTCCATTTACAAATTTAAAAAATCTTCCCTTGATTTAAGAGCCAATGTGTCGAGAAGTTCCATAGTATGATTTTATACATTTTTACCTCTAGCTGAAGATCAGGTTTATAACCTACTATAATAGCAATGGGGTATGTTAAAGACAAGACATGTCAAGTATTTTTTAACTGACTTGTTAGAAATATTCATTCTTAAACCCCACTCCTGCTCAGTTTCACAGCATTCCAGCCTGAAGGAGAACATCCACACATCACTTCCCAAGAACACAGGTGAAGACACCTAAGCCTTCTTTCTTGCTATCAATAATTCTGCGGTGATGGATGTTTGTAACAAAGGAACAAGAAATCCTAACAGAATGTCTCAGGTGTATTAATACGCATTTTCATTTAACAGAAAAGATGACACCACAGGCTGGGTGTTCCACGGCTGAGACCCTAACTCAGGAGGATGAGCATCAGATTCGGAGAATGATGGCAAAGCGTGCGAAAATCATCAAGGAGCTGATACAGACAGAAAAGGACTATCTCAATGACCTAGAACTGTGCGTTCGAGAAGTGGTTCAGCCCTTGAGAAATAAACAGGTAAATGCAACTTTGAGGGTCCCTCCAGCCCCATCCTAAATAGAATCACCAGAACCGGGAAATCACAGAATCCAAGTGTATCCAATGATCCTTATCCTCTACCGCTGCGATGGCAGGAGCAATGGGCCCTTCCCCTGAAGCCCTGGGTTCAAGACAGCAGAAGTCATCACCAGACTCAGACTTCTGTCAGCACAGGGACACCCAGCATCAGGGAAACTGTATTCTAAGATATGGGGAAATGGAAATTCACAGTTTTTGCCACTTTGAAATTTCGATGTGTTCTTTCTTGAATTCCCATGGAACTGCCAGCAAACTCTGAGTGGTTGAGTTTTTAAGCAGTTTAAGAACAAAGCACTTAATTTGATCTAAAGATGGTCAAGTTTTCAGAAGAGAAAACTATGTGGGTTTTTTCTCCCCTATGTTGAGAGCTCAATTGAATTATGCCTATTAGCTAAGTAAAATGAAGCATAGAAATGAACCTGAAGGTAAGGTAACAATTTTCTCTTAGGTAGAACTAGCCTAAGACAAAACTAGAGGTGTTTATAAGTTAATGTTTCTCCTCCTCTTTATTCAAGAACTTTTCAGGGAATTAGAATAAAGGTACAAGAATTTTCTTTTACATATATGTAAAATCACTAGGGTGGTACGTGGTCCTCACATGCAATTCAAACAATTTACAAAAAACATAAACCAGAATGTAAAAATGATCAGGAATTCCATGACTCAATGATAATCACTATTTACATGGTTGGAAACATCCTTTCAGACATCAGTTTGGACACTTGCATATCAAAACACACACATATATTTTATAGATAAATGTAATCAGAACCACACATGCTATTTTGTAATATACTTGTTACACTCAGCAGTCTGTTGGATCTATTTTCATGACCACTAACACTTCTCAATGTTTTTCTACCATTACTGATGCTGAAACACACATATTTTGGGTATTGTCACCTTATCTGCTTGGAATAAATTCTTAGGAGTGGAATTGCTAGGTCAAAAGATATGCATACTTAGGATTTTGATAAAAATTGCCAACTTAAAGCCAAAAAGGTGACAGTGTTCTAATTTTCATTGCCACATACGTTGCTTGAGCTGGTATGCTGCTGTGTTATCTTTACAGCTGAGCATTATTGGTTTATAAACAACAGTGAAGACCAGGTACCTTTGGTTTCTTCTGACAAGTATATATTCATGAGCTGCTTCTTTTTAATCCTTATTCATATCCATATCTTTTGCCCTTTTGAAAAAAATTATGGCTTTTCTTTTTCTTATTGTTTTATAAAACCTCCTTTTATCTATATGTGGCAGCTGATTTTCTCAGTTTGTCTTTTGCCTTCTAACATTGACTAAGGTTAAAAAGTCAAAACCTTCTTTAAGGCTTATTCATTTGTTTTTGCCATATTTAAGTGGCCGGATATATCCAACTTTGTGGATTCTGGGTTTGGCATCTTAACATGTACCCCACGATTATAAAAACATGGTAAGTCAGTTGTTCTAACATCAGTTATTAAATCTCTTCCCTAATAGTTTACATTTCTTAGCAAAAGACTCTTCTCAGAAATGACAGGTTAAGTATCTGGTCCAAAAATCAGGGAAAACCAGTGTAGATCAAGGTGACCTTTGATGTAAAAGTTTATTTTTTTTTAAAATTTAAGCCAATGTATAAAGCAAAGAGGCCAAATAGGCAAAACATTTTCCCTTGATCAGGAGTCATCTTTCATCTTCCTCCTTCATGACTTTTTATTAGGTACTTGCTATTCGTCAGGTCCTGTTCCAAACACTTCATTGGTATTCTGATTCAATCCTCTTCCGTTCTCATATTAGAAGACAATTTTATGAATCTGGAAATTTCTTAGTAATTCTGTAAGAGCAAGAATAACATTTACAATCGTGATAAAAAGCTGCTCTCGATTCATTGCTAAATATAGTGAAGTATTTTGGGTGTGGTTTTTCACTGAATTTAAGCTAGCTGCATTGATGCAGCCTCTATTCTGGCAGATAGTCTTGGTTGTTAATACAATGTTTATTTACATATTTATTCAAATATTTATTTTTAAATGCAGGTGGCCTCAGACTCTATCAAATATCCACCCTCCCTTATGGTCCAGTCCTTACTCCTATTGTTCAGAAAATTTTATACCTAACACACTGTCTCCATAATTTCTCTCTGTACCTAATTTTGCCATCCATTTTCAGTAATTTCAACATTCAGGCACAGCCTCTCACTCAGGTCTTTGACTTGTTCATTATATTCAATGAGATTTCCTCAGCCCCATCTCAGCCGCTCTCTCCAGGGGCACAGCCTACAGCCATCACTACCAGTAACTTCACGCCTTCTGAATCAGGTTTCCAAGCTTACCTTTCTCTTACCCTCCTGTCCTCTCTTTCAGCTCACTCCCACTGGTCTTGTTTCCAGCAATTTCTAGAGCAATTTCTCCAGCAGTGCTGCCAGGGCCAGCTACTGAGCTCACCACTGCCTATTCACGTGTTCATCAAGCCCACACCTGGTCTAATTTCCATGGCTCCTTCATTGTAAAATCACTCCTTGCAGATGAATTCAGTTCCCTTTCCTTGCTCTCTTTCATTTACTTGCCTGAAAAACAGCTGCCTTTAATGAAGTTCAATTGTCTGTATACTTTCTACCTTTACCGCATGCAGCTGAACCAATCTCTTTAAAAATTCATAACCATTTTCTTCAAGTGGGGCCACCGTAATGTCTCTGAAAGAACTCTTTCATATCTTCTTCTTGCTCCTCACACCTCAAACACTTTTTTCTTCTCTCAGTTAGCATCCTCTTCCATCATTTCATGGAGAAAATAGGCACAATAAGAAGGTGCACACACTCTTCAACAAGTCTAAACCTACCTGCATCTACACTCATATAACCTGGCTGGTGGATCCTGCTTCTAATTAAGGAGAACCTCTCTACTACACAGGATTTCATCCTCTCAAGCTTACTCCTGAATTTTGGTCCTGCCAGTGTCCTTTTTATGTCCTGTGTAATTGGTTTTACTCTGCCTATTGGATGGGTTTTTCTCACCATCATCGGCTATCTTAAAAACTACGGCCAAAAATTCTCTCTTGATCCTAAAAGAATCGTCTATATTCTCTGTCTTTACTTCTTTCTCTTTTTAAAGTTGACTCTGAAGTATTTAATATGTATAAAAGCATGTGTGACTGAAACATGTGTTAAAATAAATACAATTTACCAAAGCTCTGTCCCTTGATAAGTTAATGATCAATACCCCCCCAAAAAGACTACATATACAAGAAAATGCCTTCCTTTGAATTAATAATCTTTTTTTGAATCAAATGGAATAAGACATTTATTTAGAATGTCTTCACTTTTAAACCATCAGCTACATTGGTGAATTATACTGGTGCCACCAGTATACATGCCTTTGCTGAGCTGTACACCTGGGTATGCTCGTTAATTTGTTCTTGCTTTTTCACTTCTGTTGTCTTATGTTTTTTGCTTCCTATGTAACTCTTAGGAGCAAGGCTAAGACTTGGTGCTTCAGACCACGTAAAATAAAATGTTTCTGTTATGTAACATGTTTATTTACTTGGCTTGTTTAATTTTGACTCTTAATACTTTGAGTTACCATTCTCATAATTCTAACTAATATTTCCTTTGTCATTCTATTTGGATTGTTTATAGCTTGTTGATTTTTCACATCCGGCACTTCCCAATGTTTAGTTATCTTTCAGTGCTCTCTGCCTTGCACTTTGTGGAATTAGCTTCAGTCCAGTAGTCTATGTCCTTTCCACTAATGTTATAATAGCAATCAGTTGGAGGTTTCTCAGAATTCTCATGTCAGATCCACCTTTTCCCCACTTCATTATGCTTTTAAGCTTTGGTTAAGTAAAACACAGGTTCAGGAATTGAGAGGAGTCAGAGGATTCTGAATCTAAATCTAAATCATTCTAAATCTATATGCATGCTGAGGTAGTTCATTTACAACACTAATTCATTAACTTCACTGCCTTTTCCTTGGACATTCACTCTATGTGTCCTGTTTCCATACCATGGCTTTGCACATAGGCCACCTGTCATTAGTGAGTGTCAAAATTTAGAAATTAATACATAGTTTTCATGTCACTCTGGAAATGATCTGCAAACCATGCTTAGCTAAACCAGAGGCAACATAAATAAATATTTCACATGTACAGGTTAGGCTGGAAAGGACTTTGGGAAGTCATCTGATGGATGTCTTTCCTCTTGCTGAGAAGACTCTTCACCACGTTGGACTCCCTCCATGTCTTCTCTCTATGCAGCTGATTCATGCCTTTTCAGCCCCAGAAGAAGCAAGTCCATTTATAAGAGTGAAAATTGGAAGAAGGAGGTTGAAAACTGAGAAAAGCCCTGTGCTTGTCTGAGTGAACTTACCTGAATGAATCAGGGTACAGATGACTGTCTGGAATAACCCAACAATGGAAAACAGTTTTATGTGTAAGGAAAGGACCAAGAAGTGATTGAAAAGAATAGTCAGATAAATTTAAATACATGTTTTTCCTTTTTTTTTTTTAAATTTGTGAAATTCACATGATACAAAAATACCAAAGATCTCAAAGACACAATACCATCTTACAGCTATTCAGTTTCATTTTCTAGAGGCAAACATCATTAGCAGCTTCTTTTTACCCTTCCAAGGATATCCTATTTATGTGTATATATTTGAATACACATTTAGTCTGTTTCCATTTATGTAACAAGAAAGTTATGTGTATTTATTTTGGATTTGTTCATATCTGCTCTAATTGTGTGAAGTTATACTTGACTTTTTGTATTTTATGAAAAAAGGACAAATCATTTTGTAGTGATAAGAGCTCAGTTGCGATTTCCTGTTAGAATTGGGATACTCTTTATGGCAGCAATTTTGTAAAATAATTTTCATTTGAAAAAAGATATAGAAGAAAATAAACACATATAGCTTTACCACTTAAAAATAAGCACTACAAATATTTTGGTTTATTGTCTAGACATATATGAACATACCCAAATATTTCATGATACTGTAATCATACCATATATATATATTGCTATTGCTAAGTCACTTCAGTCATGTCCAACTCTATGTGACCCCATAGACGGCAGCCCACCAGGCTCCCCCATCCCTGGGATTCTCCAATATATACACCCTTATGGAAACTTTTCCCCCTGAAGAGTTTATTTACATGTTTTATTTTAAACCAGAAATAACAAGTACTAATTTAAATGGAGAAATATTTTATTTTCTTTATTGAAGGAGCATGCATTTGAGAACAATATCAAGCTCTCTCTGGATGGAGAGCCGTCAAGTGGAAAGTGGTGCCTACCAGTATTGTCATGCAAGTCTAGATGTTGCGATGGCCATTGTGCTGTGTGGCATATGTGGCCTGTGACACACTGTACTGACATCCTATCCAAACCCTCCCCTTCAGGGTCCACAGTGGGCAAGGGAAGGCCTGGAATAGGAGAGCGCAAAAGACAAGGAATTAAGACAAATCCTTAATTTGCCCTTTGTTTTCAAAGTGCAAGAGAGGGAAGGGACCATGGGGCCCAGGGAATTCAGTTTCCTGCTCCTGTCCTCCACCTGAGTGAAGCTGTTATAGCTTAAACTATGGCATCAATTCTGATAGAGAAGCTTATGCATAAGGAGAGAACACAGAGTAGATCAAATCATCTCTGAAAGGAGCCAGGGAGGAGAAGGATGTAAATGCATGATGGTAATAAAAATACTTTTCAAATATGGCAATGCCATGGAAATCTGTCTGTGGGCCTCCCAGGTGGCGCTAGTGGTAAAGAACCTGCATGCCAATGCAGGAGGTCTAAGAGACGTGCATTCTGTCCCTGGGTCAGGAAGATCCCCCAGAGGTGGGCATGGCAACCCACTCCAGTATTCTTGCCTGGAGAATCCCGTGAACAGAGGAGAGCGGCAGGCTCCGTAGGGTCGCAAAGAGTCGGACGTGACTGAGTGACTAAGCATGCACACTGCAAAAAGATGGTCATGGCTCAGCTGCTGTCCTGCGCATTTTAAGTTGTACTTACTACATTCTAGTTTGATGAATGATTTTTATTTTCCTTTGGAGTTTGCTGTAATTTTTTTAAAGTATCTATTTATTTTGGCCATGCTACGCGGCGTGTGGGATGCTAGTTCCTCAACTAGGGATCAAACCGATCTTTGGAGTGGAACCACGGAGTCTTAACCACTGGACCTCCAGGGAAGTCCCAAGTGGCCATATTTGTAAGGACTCCCTCCTCACAGAATGAGTCCATTGCTGTTCTACACGAAAGGGACTGCAGCTTCAGCACATGTTCTGGGAACTTCTCAAGTTTGCCCTCTCATCTGAGGTTTCTGGTTTGACATAACTGGTGTCTTCCTTGACCTCTCAAAGCTGGGTTCTACCTCAATATGCAGCCCTTGGATGGCTCCTTAGATAAAAGGTGCTCCCAGGAGTTATACAGAGCACAGAGGCTGTGTAGCAAACCAGCTGGACAGCCTGCCTGTCTCTCAATTTTAGTTTTGCTCCTTGGATGCATTCTCTGAGATTCCCCTTCCAAAACCACCACCATACTCTTCACTCAGTCATGTCTGACCTTTGTGACCCCATGGACTGCAGCCTGCCAGGCTGCTCTATGGAATTCTCCAGATAAGAGTGCTGGAGTGGGTAGCTATTTTCTTCTCCAGGTATCGAACCCAGGTCTCCTGCATTGCGGGCAGATTCTTTACCATCTGAGCCACGAAGGAAGCCCTGAGATTACCTTAGTTCTATCTGAACCTCCTCCCTAATCCCCACCCAGCCCAGCTCTTACATACCCACTTCTCCTTCAGTGGATTTTAGACAGTAACATGTAATAAAATTTTACCAATCTCACTGAACAAAGAACAGAATTATGATCATGATAATTCACTGAAAAACAAGATAAAAGAACCAAGACAGAAATATTTTATCTAATAATTATTAAAATATACCCAGTTATCACTTATAGATCGATATATATATCATTTATATATATATCTTATTTATATATTTCATTTATAGATTGATATATAGCCACCAGGGAAGCCCTTATTGATCGATAGGTAGATAAATTAGACTTTGCAAAGCTATTTGTTAAAACTTTGCCTACATAACAAATAGAGGAAATCATAGGTGAGCAAATTTTTTTGTCGTGAATTTTGAAATGTCATAGAAGGACTCTTGTCAAAATTGTCCTCTCTAGCTGTCACGTCCACTAAAAGACTTTAACTGTTCCCAAAAATAAGTCATTCATTTTGAACAGGCAACCACGCGATTTTTTCCCCTCCTGTTTTTTTTTATATTATCCAGCTACTCTTTTTTAAAAAACTTTTTTTTTTTTTTTTTTTTTGAGCACTTTTGGTTCAAAGCAAAGCTGAGGGAAGATTTCCTGTACTGGCCTGACACCACATATAATTTTCCCCATCATCAATATCCGCCACTAGAGTGTTAGTTTTGTTGCTCTGACACCAGTGTTAGCTTTGTTACAACTGATGACTATTAGCACACTGATAGATCGTTACCACCCAAAGTCCATAGTTCACAGGATGGCTCACTTTCAGTATTGTCCCGTCGACAGAGGAGCCTGACCGGCTATGGTCCACAGTGTTGCAGATTCTGACACAACTGAAGCTACTTAGCACATGTGCACACACATGGAATTTTACAAATGTGCAATGACATGTCATTGTGGTATTGTGGAGAGCACTTTACTGCCCTAAAAATCCTCTCTTCTTCCCAGAATGTCCCACAGTTGCAATCACACAGTATGCAGTCTTTTCAGATTGACTTCTTTCACTTAGTAATATGTATTTAGGATTCCTTCTCACCTTTTCATGGCTTGATAGCTCATTTTCTTTTAGGACTGAACAGTATTCCATTGTTTGGAGGCCCCACAGTTTGTTTATACATTCACCTACCGAAGGGCATCATAGTTGCTTCCAAGCTTTGACAATTATGCATAAAGCTGCTACAACAACATTGTGCAGTTTTGTGTGGATGAGTTTTGAGTCCACTTGGATGAAAACCAAGACACATGATTTTGCGATCATATGGTAACAATATGTTGAGTTTTGTAAGAAACCACCAAATTGTCTCCCAAGGTGAATGTACTATTTTGCATTTCTGCCAGCAATGATTGAGAGTTGCTGTTGCATCATATTCACACAAGCATTTAGTATTATTGGTATTCTGGATTTTGGCCATTCTAATGGTGTCTCATTGCTTTAACTTGCATTTCCCCAGTAACAAATGACGTGAAGCATTTTTTCATATGCTTATTTGTTATCCAGAGATCTTCTTTGGTGAGGTGTCCATTAATATTTTGGCTCATTTTTTTAAATGGGTTGTTTGTTTTTCTGTTACTGAGTTTTAACAGTTTGTGAGAATATTTTTCCTAGTCTATGGCTTGTCTTCTCATTCTCCTGCTCTTTCATGGCTTTTTAATTTTAATATAGTCCAACTTATCAACTATTTCTTTCATGGATCACGCCTTTGTTGATGTACCTAAAAAGTCATTGCTATACTCAAAGTCATCTAGTTTTTTCTACGTGAGGTGTTTTTCTTAGTTTTGCATTTTACTTTTAGTTCTGTGATCCATTTTAAGTTAAATTTGTGAAGAGGGTAAACTCTGTGTCTAGATTCCTTTCTTTACACATGGATGTCCAGTTGTTTCAGCACCACTTGTTGAGAAGACCATCTTTGCTCCATTGTATTTCCTTTATTCCATTGTCCAAGATAAGTTAACTATCTTTGTGTGACTCCACTTCTGGACTCTTCTATTAATCTATTTGTCTGTTCTTTTACCAATACCATACTATCTTGATTTACTGTAGGTTAATGCTAAGTCTTGAAGTCAGATGGTGTCAGTATTCCAACTTTGTTCTCTTTTAATCTCGTGTTGGCTATTCTGGGTCTTTTGTCTCTTCATATAAACTATATAAACTTTGAAGTTAGTTTAAATATCCACAGAACTGTTGGAATTTTGATTAGGATTTCATTGAATCTATAGATCAAGTTGGGAGGAAATGACATCTTGAGAATGTCAAGTCTTCCAGTCCATAAACATGGGCTGTCTTTCCACTTATTTAGTTCTTTGACTTTGCTCACTAGAGTTTTTAGTTTTCCTTGTACAGGTCTTGTGCATATATTGTTAGATTTATATCTAAATATTTCATTTGCAGAATGCTAATGGAAATGGTGTTGTGTTTCTAATTTCAAATTCCACTTGTTCATTGCTGGTATATAGAAAAGCAATTAACTTTTGTCTATTAACCGTGCAAGCTGCAATCTTGTTGTAATCACTTATTAGTTCGAGGAGGATTTTTGCTTGATTATTTTGTATTTCTGCATAGACTATGAGCAAAGACAGTTTTATGTCTTCCTTCCCAATCTGTATACCCTTCATTTCCTTTCTCTTAGTGCCCTAGCTACAACTTCCAGTACAACATGGAAAATGTGTGATAAGAGGGAACATCTCTTACCTTGTACCTGATCTTAGTAAATATGCTTCAAGCTTCTCACCATTAAGTTAGCTGTAGGTTTTTTGTAGATATTCTTTATCAAGTTGAAGAAATACCTCTCTATTCCTAGTTTATTGAGAGGTTTTTTTAAATCATGAATGGACATTCAGTTCAGTTCTGTTCAGTCGCTCAGTCATGTCTGATTCTTTACAACCCCATGGATTGCAGCATGTCAGGCCTCCCTGTCCATCACCAATTCCCGGAGTTTACTCAGACTCAAGTCCATTAAGTCGGTGATGCCTTCCAACCATCTCATCATCTATCATCCCCTTCTCCTGCCTTCAATCTTTCCCAGCATCTGGGTCTCTTTCAATGAATCAGTTCTTCGCATCAGGTGGCCAAAGTATTGGAGTTTCAGCTTCAGCATCAGTCCTTCCAATGAACATTCAGGACTGATTTCCTTTAGGATGGACTGGTTGGATCTCCTTGCAGTCCAAGGGACTCTCAAGAGTCTTCTCCAACACTGCAATTCAAAACATCAATTCTTCGATATTGGATTTTGACAAATGCTTTTTCTGTATCTATCATATGATCATATTTTTTTTTTCTTTTTAAATCTGCTGATGTGATAGTGAAAGTCACTCAGTCATGTCCAACTCTCTGAGACCCCAGACCCCATGGACTATACAGTCCATGTAATTTTCTAGGCCAGAATACTGGAGTAGGTAACATTTCCCTTCTCCAGGGGATCTTCCCATCCCAGGGATCGAACCCAGGTCTCCCACATTGCAGGCGGATTCTTTACCAGTTGAGTCACAAGGGAAGCCCACTGATGTGTTGGATTATATTAACTGATTTTTGAATATTGAACTGTTACTGCATACCTGGGATAAATCCCACTCAGTGATAATGTATAATCCTTTTTATACATTTTAAAATTTGATTTGCTAATATTTTGTTGGTGATTTTTGCTTCCCTCTTCATGAGAGATACTGGACCATAGTTTTCTTTTCTTGTTTGGTTTTGACATTAGGATAATTCTGGTCTCATAGAAACTCCCAGCTACTCTTCATGTATCTGTTAACTTCCAAAATTTTCAGATTGTATTCTAGGCCTCAAACACATTCCACCTTAGTTCACTAACCATAACTTTCTTAAAAATCAACCTCATCTCTTCCATGACATTGACCTGAAATAAGTAGAGTCAAGATATTGATTTTTCATAGACATGTCTTATTTATGCAAGCAATCACCATACTCCATTCATATGTTCTATCAGTTCAGTTCAGTTCAATTCAGTTCAGTCACTCGGTCGTGTCCGACTCTTTGCAACCCAATGGACTGCAGCATGCCAGGCCTCCCTGTCCATCACCAACTCCCGGAGTTTACTCAAACTCAAGTCCATTGAGTCAGTGATGCCATCCAGCCATCTCATCTTCTGTCATCCCCTGCTCCTCCTGCCTTCAATCTTTCCCAGCATCAGGGTCTTTTCCAATGAGTCAGTTCTTCATATCAGGTGGCCAAAGTATTGGAGATTCAGCTTCAGCATCAGTCCTTCCAATGAATATTTAGGACTGATTTCCTTTAGGATGGACTGGTTGGATCTCCTCGCAATCGAAGGGACTCTCAAGAGTCTTCTCCAACACCACAGTTCAAAAGCATCAGTTCTTCAGCACTCAGCTTTCTTTATGGTCCAACTCTTACATCCATACGTGACTACTGGAAAAACCATAGCTTTGACTAGATGGACCTTTGTTGGCAAAGTAATGTCTCTGCTTTTTAATATGCTGTCTAGGTTGGTCATACCTTTTCTTCCAAAGAGCAAGTGACTTTTAATTTCATGGCTGCAATCACCATCTGCAGTGCTTGTGGAGCCCAGAAAAATAAAGTCTGACACTGTTTCCACTGTTTCCCCATCTATTTGCCATGAAGTGATGGGACTGGATGCCATGATCTTAGTTTTCTGAATGTTGAGCTTTTTCGCTCTCCTCTTTCACTTTTCATCAAGAGGCTTTTTAGTCCTTCTTCACTTACTGCCATAAGGGTGGTATCATTTGCATATCTGCATATTGATGTTTCTCCCGGCAACCTTGATTCCAGCTTGTGCTTCATCTAGTCCAGCATTTCTCGTGATGTACTCTACATGTAAGTTAAATATGCAAGGTGACAATATACAGCCTTGATGTACACCTTTCCCTATTTGGAACCAGTCTGTTGTTCTATGTCCAGCTCCAACTGTTGCTTCTTGACGTGCATACAGATTTCTCAGGAGGCAGGTCAAGTGGTCTGGTATTCCCATCTCTTTAAGAATTTTCCACAATTTGTTGTGATCCACACAGTCAAAGGCTTTGGCATAGTCAGTAAAGCAGAAGTAGATGTTTTTCTGGAACTGACTTGCTTTTTTTGATGATCCAACAGATGTATTCTATATCAAAATTCAATGCACACGTAGTCTTGCAAGATATAATCAGAGGAATTTGTAAAGGGCATCCCTCTATTTTTTTTTAGCAGCTGCATGTGAATTTATAATTATTTCAAAATAAAAAGTTAAATTTAAAATTATAATGCCCTAATTTTTTTCTTTTTTCCTTTCTCTTTTAAAACTACATTATCCTTTTTAAATATACATGTAAAATTTTATATGCAAGAATAAAAACCTTTTCTATGACTCTACCTTATTTACTTTGCCAAACTTTCCAATTAATTCTCTTTTTATTGTGATTTCAGGGAGGAAAAGACTACATTTTAGAATAAGGATATACATTAAGTTGTTTATAATAAAATTTGTACTATTTAATAATCTCCCATATATGTTGGCTCTTTCTCGTGCTATGCTTAGAATACTAGAAATCCTTCTATATTTTAAACCAAAGGGAGGGGAAAACCAACTGAAGTCCCTCTCTCCACTTCTACCTCCTTCTCAACCTAGTCCTTTCCCCTGTAGAGTCCATCACCACCTGTGATCAAACTTCTCAATAACAAGACTTCACAGAGTGAGTGCAGAGATAAAAGACAGGCTGATAATGTAAAAACAAAAGCTGCCCAGAAAGTCAGAAAACACAGCACTTTATTTTAATTGCTATATTAAATAAAAACCTGAGTAAATCAAAGCAATTCCTACTAACTATAATTGAGATGCTGGGAGCAATGACTCAGAAATGCATTTGAATTTCTGATTCTGCTTTGTACTGGCTTTTCTGAGCTAATGCGCTGACTTTAAAATATTATACTTTTGCTGGAAATCTGCTCAAGGCATTGATACATATATTCTTAAATCCTCTGAAAATACGGATTTTCGTACTTCACTAGTGGTCCGGTATTTAAGAATCCACCTGCCAATGAAGCGGACATGGGTTTGATCCTGGTCCAGGAAGATTCAAATGCTGAGGGGCAACTAAGCCCGTGTGCCACAGCTACCTACCTAGTCCAAGCTCTAGAGTCCATGAACTGCAACTGCTGAGCCTAAATGCCCAGAGCCTGTGATTGCAACAAGAGAAGCCAGGGCAATGAAAAGCCCACGCACCACAACTAGAGAGTAACCGTCACTCACTGCACCAGAGAAGTCTTGTGCACAGCAGTGAAGACCCAGCATAGCCAAAAATACACACACATAGTCATTAAAGAATACTGATTTTCGTGGTTACTAAGATCATATCACAATGAAGAATCTCATGATCTATATGGCCAGGTTAGAACTCCCTGTTCTTTAAGATCAAAGACTTCATTTTCACATTCATTGTGGAATCTCAACATTTATTACCTTATCTGGCCTTTGTTCCTCCATTATAAGGTCAAATAATTGATGTCACATTAGAAAAGGGGGGAAGAAAGTCAACGAAGTTTTCCTCACTTTTTAAAAAGTTTGTCAATCAGATTGGAAAAGGCTATAGTCGTGGAACATTAAATTTAAAAATAAAAATCACATAAGTAAACAGTGCTACCAAACACAAGGTCACTGTGTTAACATATAATATGTAACTGACATTGAGTCATCACTGTTCAGATTTTCCCTGGGAGGAACCTTTCTGTTTCCTCGTCTTGGAAGACAGTTTGCTGTCAGATTGGATTCAGATTTACTTGGGTATGGAAGTAATACATCAATATTCCAGTATGTGAAACTCCTTTTTATAGGTAAGAAAAGCTCTTATCTTTGCTTGTTCAGAAGTCCTCAGCTCAAAAAATAAGGGATTTTTAAAAATCCTTGAATTACAGTTTTATGATGGAAACTCTCCCCCAGTTCGTTACATTTATAATCACCTTATAAGCTTCATTTTAAGGCAACTACAGTTTTCTCTAAGTTTTATAATCTATTGTCCAGATCAAAACCTGATAGGCCAAGCGAGGAGATAAATGAATGCATTTTCCATTTCAGTGCAGGGTCTGGAAAGCTCAAAATTGAAAAAAGGAGAGATGTGATAGACAAAATCTATTTTAATATCTAGGAAAGTCATCCCTTCAGCCTGAGTAACAAGATCGTGCTCATCATCTCACTGCTCAGAACTAAGATGCATAAACCACTATTTTAATTTGCCTTTATCTGTAAAAATAAGCAACAAAACTTCAGTGGCTGTGATTATTATAATGATGCTAAAACTCTAACAGGATACCAGAGATGTGGAGCACCTTTCCACATAGGTGAACTAAGCATAGATGAGCATTGCTGTGCCTAGGGCCATGAATCCTGGATTCCAAAGAAAAAATACTAAGTTAGAAAGGAAGCATATATTGGGGAAACATGTATCTATTAATAACACTTATTTAGGGTACTTTAGATTCAGACAAGATCATTGATTACATGAGTCAATAATTTGAGGCTATTTGGAGTACACAAAGACATGTGAGACTCATCGTTCATCATCGAAGGACTGGTTAGAGGTGTTAAGAATCCCTAGTTAGAGGTGACAAGATTCACAGCTGTGAAAAGATAACTTGGAATGCAAAGCAACAATTGATAAGTGCAGACAATAAATCCAGTTGGAGTTCACAGAAGGGACAGATCACTTCCAGATAGATTAAGCAGGCAATATTTCATGGAGAATGGAACATTTTAGTTGAATATGCAAATTAAAACATTAAATGTTTGTAAAGTGTCTAGGCCCTTTGTTGAATTCTGCATGGAAATCGTGGAAATTTATGTCATGATCCTGCCCTAAAAGAGTTTATAATATGGTCAAGAAAATGACTCAAAAACACATAAAAGGCCAAGTAACAATCAAAGATACATTTCAAGGCAGTGCTAGAAATGATCACGACAGAAGGCAGTTTGTTATTAGTTATGCTAATTACTTATGCGGTAAACAGTTGCTTTAGACATTAGCAGAAAAATGATACCAGCATTTGATAGGAAAGCTATCTCTTTTTGTGTCCCAGGACTCCACATACCCATGTTTTTCTCCCTACTATTCCAAAGCCTCCTCTTCAATCTTTTTTGTCTTTTTTGCAGGTTGATCCTTACCTGTAAATGCTGAAGTAGCTCAGGGCTCAGCCTGTGGCCCTCATCTCTCTTGTCTCCATTCACTCTGTTGAGGATCTGATCTGGTTTCATGCCTTTAAATTCTATCTACATGCTGAGGGTTGACAAACTGTATCTCCAGCCTGGACATTTTCCCTGAAGGCTTGCTTTGCTTATTTTCATCTTCCCGTTCAAACCTCTACATGATTGTCTACAAGACAATGCAGATTTAATGTTAAACTGGAGTTCCTAATTTTCTCTTTACAATTTGCTCCCCTTACAGTCGTTCTCTCCTCAGTAGAGAGGGGAGTTGCTCGGGCAAAAACTCTGGAGTCATTCTTGACTTTTTCTTTCAAACTGTCTATAGAATCTATCAGCAAATGTTATTAGCTCTGCCTTCAAAATGTACCCCAAATCAGACCACTTCTCACCTCCTCCTTTACTTCTATTCTGCTTCTAGAACCAATCAGGAATCACCTAGATTATTAAATCTGCCTCCTGATGCAACTCTTCTCCATCCTTGTTTCAACAAAACAGTAATTTTTAAAAAATATTAGTCAGAGCCCGTCCCTCTTCTACTCAAAGCTATCCAAAATGACTTTTCATCTTACTAACAAAATCTAACATTTTTATGTGACCTACATGGTCCTAAAATGAGATAGTCCTTTGTTCTCTCTGACCTCACCTATTTCCATATTCTTGCCTTCGTGGTGTTCCTTAAACAAGCCAGAGGCACCACTCTTTCAAGCCCTTTGCTCTTGCTGTTTTGTTTGCCTTGAACATTCTTCCCCAAGATAACTTCAAAGCTTACTCCTTCAAGCCTTTACTCAATAAAATATTCCCTGGCCACCTCACTCTGTCTTACACTGGGTTTCCTCAAATAACTCCGATAGAAAGATTTTAGAGCAAGTTGTTTATTGGGGAGGCAACCCCTGGAAGGGCAGGAAAGGAATGAGAAATGAGCCAGGGAAAGGAGGATAAGATAGGGAACATTTGTAAGCAGATTACTTCTGTGGCCACTTGGGGCTCATATCCTACTGGGAGCTCGAGGACACTGTATGGAACCTGCCTGAGGGCTGGTCTGCGTGCAGGGTATCGTCCACCATTTCCTGTTAGACGTGGCTGGATGGATGCTCTGTTCTTGAAAATTAGAACTCTGCAACTGTGTTATTAAGGGGGGAAAATAGGTCAATGTTGAGTCAGTCCTTTCTAACATCAGTAATTTCTTTCAGATATTAGATCTGAAGGAAATAGATGTTCTGTTGAAAAGATTATAATTTTGTTTCTTTGGTTGGTTGTTTCTGACTGGTTGGTTTTTATACCTAATAAGCTCTTAGTATGCAGGGAGAAGAAAGGATAAACATACGAGTATACACACACACAATGAATACTCAAGTGATCAAAACACAAAAATGTTTACCCCATTAATTGTGCTCAGCAAGAAGCCCTTAAATATAATTTGGTGCATAAAAATTTTACATATTCTTAAAATAACCTCAGTGATTCAAACAGTTTTCAAATTATTTTCTCTTGTGTTTTCACAATATAACTTGGTGTTTATTCCATACTTTTAAAAAGATTTTCTAATGGGCCACAAAATTTACTGAACCTTCAACTCAGAAGGGCTATTCCTAACAGGATTATTTGTCCTCTGAACATTTTATATAAAATCCTGAGCAGGAAAGGACAGGAAGCCCAGAGAGCACCTCCAACCCCCATCAAGTAACTCTTTCCTGCTTGTCCCTGAGTTAAGGTAGATTCGAGAAACAAAGCAGAAACCCTGGGTCGACGTTCTACCTTTCATCCAAGATATCAAATTGAGCATCTTCCTGTTATGCTATTAGTCAAAATAAGTTTGGGATGAACTTCTCGATCCTCTTCCTTTGTCAGTTCAGTTCAGTTCAGTCGCTCAGTCGTCTCCGACTATTTGCGACCCCGTGAATCGCAGCACGCCAGGCCTCCTTGTCCATCACCAACTCCCGGAGTTCACTCAAACTCATGTTCATTGAGTCGGTGATGCCATCCAGCCATCTCATCCTCTGTCGTCTCCTTCTCCTCCTGCCCCAAATCCCGTCCAGCATCAGGGTCTTTTCCAGTGAGTCAACTCTTCGCATGAGGTGGCCAAAGTATTGCAGTTTCAGCTTTAGCATCATTCCTTCCAATGAACACACAGGACTGATCTCCTTTAGGATGGACTGGTTGGATCTCCTTGCAGTCCAAGGGACTCTCAAGAGTCTTCTCCAACACCACAGTTCAAAAGCATCAATTCTTCGGTGCTCAGCTTTCTTCATAGTCCAACTCTCACATCCATACGTAACTACTGGAAAAACCATAGTTTTGACTAGACGGACCATTGTTGGCAAAGTAATATTTCTGCTTTTTAATATGCTGTCAGGGTTGGTCATAACTTTCCTTGCAAGGAGCAGGCGTCTTTTAATTTCATGGCTGCAATCACCATCTGCAGTGATTTTAGAGCCCCCCAAAATAAACTCGGACACTGTTTCCACTGTTTCCCTATCTATTTCCCATGAAGTGATGGGACCAGATGCCATGATCTTCGTTTTCTGAATGTTGAGCTTTAAGCCAATTGTTCCACTCTCCTCTTTCACTTTCATCAAGAGGCTTTTTAGTTCCTCTTCACTTTCTGCCATAAGGGTGGTATCATCTGCATATCTGAGGTTATTGATTTCTCCCAGCAATCTTGATTCCAGCTTGGGCTTCTTCCAGCCCAGCATTTCTCATGATGTTCTCTGCATAGAAGTTAAATAAGCAGGGTGACAATATACAGCCTTGACGTACTCCTTTTCCTATTTCAAACCAGTCTGTTGTTCCATGTCCATGTTGTTACATGTTCTAACTGTAGCTTCTTGACCTGCATATAGGTTTCTCAAGAGGCAGGCCAGGTGGTCTGGTATTCCCATCTCTCTCAGAATTTTCCATAGTTTTTTGTGATCCACACAGTCAAAGGCTTCAGCATAGTCAATAAAGCAGAAGTAGATGTTTTTCTGGAACTCTCTTGCTTTTTCCATGATCTAGCAGATGTTGGCAATTTGATCTCTGGTTCCTCTGCCTTTTCTAAAACCAGCTTGAACATCAGGAAGTTCACAGTTCACGTATTGCTGAAGACTGGCTTGGAGAATTTTGAGCATTACCTTACTAGCGTGTGAGATGAGTGCAATTGTGCAGTAGTTTGAGCATTCTTTTGCATTGCCTTTCTTTGGGATTGGAATGAAAACTGACCTTTTCCAGTCCTGTGGCCGCTGCTGAGCTTTCCAAATTTGCTGGCATATTGAGTGCAGCACTTTCACAGCATCATCTTCCAGGATTTGAAATAGTTCAGCTGGAATTCCATCACCTCCACTAGCTTTGTTCGTAGTGATGCTTTCTAAGGCCCACTTGACTTCCCATTGCTGGCTGTCTGGCTCTAGGTGAGTGATCACACCATCGTGATTATCTTGGTCGTGAAGTTCTTTTTTGTTCAGTTCTTCTGTGTATTCTTGCCACCTCTTCTTAATATCTTCTGCTTCTGTTATGTCCATACCATTTCTGTCCTTTCTTGAGCCCATCTTTGCATGAAATGTTCCCTTGGTATCTCTAATTTTCTTGAAGAGATCTCTAGTCTTTCCCATTCTGTTCTTTTCCTCTATTTCTTTGCACTGATTGCTGAGGAAGGCTTTCTTATATCTCCTTGCTATTCTTTGGAACTCTGCATTCAGATGTTTATATCTTTCCTTTTCTTCTTTGCTTTTCACTTCTCTTCTTTTCACAGCTATTTGTAAGACTTCCCCAGATAGCCATTTTGCTTTTTTGCATTTCTTTTCCATGGGGATGGTCTTGATCCCTGTCTCCTGTACAATGTCACGAACCTTCGTCCATAGTTCATCAGGCACTCTATCAGATCTAGTCCCTTAAATCTATTTCTCACTTCCACTGTATAATCATAAGGGATTTGATTTAGGTCATACCTGAATGGTCTAGTAGTTTTCCCTACTTTCTTCAATTTAAGTCTGAATGTGGCAATAAGGAGTTCATGATTGGAGCCACAGTCAGCTCCCGGTCACGTTTTTGCTGACTGTATAGAGCTTCTCCATCTTTGGCTGCAAAGAATATAATCAATCTGATTTCGGTGTTGACCATCTGGTGATGTCCATGTGTAGAGTCTTCTCCTGTGTTGTTGGAAGAGGGTGTTTGCTATGACCAGTGCATTCTCTTGGCCAAACTCTATTAGCCTTTGCCCTGCTTCATTCTGCATTCCAAGGCCAAATTTGCCTGTTACTCCAGGTGTTTCTTGACTTCCTACTTTTGCATTCCAGTCCCCTATAATGAAAAGGACATCTTTTTTGGGTGTTAGTTCTAAAACGTCTTGTAGGTCTTCATAGAACCGTTCAACTTCAGCTTCTTCAGCGTTACTTGTTGGGGCATAGACTTGGATTACTGTGATATTGAACGGTTTGCCTTGGAAACAAACAGAGATCATTCTGTCGTTTTTCAGAGTGCATCCAATACTGTATTTTGGACTCTTTTGTTGACCATGATGGCTACTCCATTTCTTCTAAGGGATTCCTGCCCACAGTAGTAGATATAATGGTCATCTGAGTTAAATTCACCCATTCCAGTCCATTTTAGTTCCCAGATTCTTAGAATGTCGACGTTCACAGTTGCCATCTCCTGTTTGACCACTTCCAATTTGCCTTGATTCATGGACCTGACATTCCAGGTTCCTATGCAATATTGCTCTTTACAGCATTGGACCTTGCTTCTATCACCAGTCACATCCACAACTGGGTGTTGTTTTTGCTTTGGCTCCATCCCTTCATTCTTTCTGGAGTTATTTCTCCACTGATCTCAAGAAGCATATTGGGCACCTACCAACCCAGGGAGTTCCTCTTTTAGTATCCTCTCATTTTGCCTTTTCATACTGTTGATGGGGTTCTCAAGGCAAGCATACTGAAGTGGTTTGCCATTCCCTTCTCCAGTGGACCACATTCTGTCAGCCCTCTCCACCATGACCCGTCCATCTTGGGCAGCCCCACACGGCATGGCTTAGTTTCATTGAGTTAGACAAGGCTGTGGTCCATGTGATCAGATTGGCTAGTTTTCTGTGAGTATGGTTTCAGTGTGTCTGCCTTCTGATGCCCTCTTGCAACATCTACTGTCTTACTTGGGTTTCTCTTACCTTGGACATGGTGTATCTCTTCACGGCTGCTCCAGCAAAGCGCAGCTGCTCCAGCAAAGCGCAGCTGCTGCTCCTTACCTTGGACACGGGGTATCTCCTCATGGCCGCCCCTCCTGACCTTGAACGTGGAGTAGCTCCTCTCAGAGGCCTCCAAAAGCTCTCACATTTGACCACTGTCTCTGGTCTAATGAAGACTCTCCTCACTCACCTCTCTTGGCTGTGCTCTTTCTCTTGCTCATCCTGAGGGGTCTGTCCCAGGGTCCCAGCCTTACTTTCTGCACTGATCAGGCCTTTCCACGTGAATGTCTCCCAGCCTGGGACTGTTTCCGGTGTCAGGTAACTGGGGCATTTAACTGTGAGATTAGTGAAAAGGCTTGCTGTCTAGCTGTGATATCGACTTAACTTGCAGTTTAACTCAATCAGCCAGTGTAGAGTCTAGTTTCACAGCAGGAGAGTTCACACATACAAATCAGTAGTTTTGAGAAACCTGATGAAATAATGGCTAGTTTACCCTGAAAAGCTTTGTAATCCAGAAGCCAACCATCTGAGTAAATGCCATCGTAATTAGATAATTATCCCAGCCCTGTGGTTGCCAGGGCCTTCTGCCAACATCCTTCTACCCAACTTGCTGCAGTTTCTGTCTCACAAGGCTTCCATTTCTCAGTTGCCTCACCAAAAAATAAAACTAGACCTGGTTCTTCCCTTTCAGAACATCCCCACTGGGTCCTCACTTCCTAGAGTTGTTTTTAATACATTTTCACTGTTCTTCCAGTCTTACCTTGTTACAGTTAAAATCTTAATATCATTGGGCTTTTAGCTTTCAACATTAATAGTGGAGCAAACTAATTTTAGTGACTATGCCCAGGCTTCACCATAATCCTGTGCATGGGACTGGCTTATAGAAAGGACAGATAGGACCCAGGTTTTCTGAGACTGAGTCAGATGATATCCAAGGTGGATTTCTTCTATATGAAGTCTAATACAGGGTCCAGAGTTGGACATTATATTGAACCTATTTTGTGTGTGTATGTGTGTGTGTGTGAGCTCAGTTGTGTCCCACTCTTTGCAACCCCATGGACTGTAGCCCACCAGACTCCTCTGTCCATGGAATTTTCCAGGCAAGAATACTGGATCAGGTTGCCATTTCCTACTCCACGAGGTCTTCCCAGCTCAGGGATTGAACCCACATCTCTTGTATCTCCTGCATTGGTAGGTGGATTCTTTACCACCTGGGAAGCCCATATTGAACCTAGACTTAGTGTCAAACCACGTCAAATAGAAATATTGAAGTCTTCTCTAGAAACAATTTCCAGAGAAGCCTTTGGATGGTGGCAATCACCATAGTCCTCAAAAGCAGTGTTGTTTATTTTCTTCCTTCTTCTAGAACTGTTGTATGTATATACATTGAACATTAAAGTTGTGTGATTTTGATCATCAAATTAGAAGCTTAAATTACATTTCCACATTGAGGTCAGGGCAGTAATATCCAACTGTGGGTTTTTAATTCATTGGTTTTTAGAAGAAAACAATGTAATTACTGCTATAATTTGCCAAGACTTGTTAGAAAGCCTTGCTGCTGCTGCTGCTGCTGCTAAGTCGCTTCAGTCGTGTCTGACTCTGTGCAATCCCAGAGACGGCAGCCCAGCAGGCTCCCCCGTCCCTGGGATTCTCCAGGCCAGAACACTGGAGTGGGTTGCCATTTCCTTCTCCAATGCATGAAAGTGAAAAGCGAAAATGAAGTTGCTCAGTCGTGTGTCTGACTCTTAGAGACCCCATGGACTGCAGCCTACCAGGCTCCTCCATCCATGGGATTTTCCAGGCAATAGTACTGGAGTGGGTTGCCATTGCCTTCTCCTGTTAGAAAGCCTTAATAAATATTAATAACTTTAGCTCAATAATTACACTTAAGAAATTTATCATAAGGAAATAATCATGGGTGTGTGAATATGGTTTTAGTCAGAAGAGCTGCTTATCACAGTGAATACAGCAGTCTATCTAGATTTCAAAGATTTAATGACTGATTAAGTAGACTACAGTATTTCCATATAATGTTGACATTTAAAATAGTGCAATTGTGAAAAATTAATGACATGAAAAGATGTTCATATTCATTAAGTTCATGTTCATGTTCATATTCATTACGTTGAAAAAACTCAACTTAAAACAGGGTTGAAAGTATATAAATCTTTTGTACAGTTGTACACACACACAGAGAAAAACAATATGGCAGGACATACCTCGCAATGTCAGTGGTTATTTCTGTGTGGTAGAATTCTATGCAACTGCCTTTTCTTTCTTTTAGTTACCTGTGTGTGAGGTTGCTTCAGTTGTATCTGTCTCTTTGCAGCCCCGTGGACTGTAGCCTGCCAGTCTCCTCTGGACATGGGGTTCTCTAGGCAAGAATACTGGAGTGGCTTGCCATTTCTTCTCCAAGGGATCAAGCCTATGCCTCTTATGTCTACCTGCATTGGCAGGCGGGTTCTTGCCACTAGAGCAACCATTTTCTACAGTACACAAGAAGTACTTTTCTGAAGAAAAAACAATTTTTTTAAGAGTTTGTTTCTCAACTTCTTTTCAGTGTTCACTTTTAAAGGTGTTTCTGGTTGGGGTTTGCACAACACCTGAGAAGGTTTGGTTATTCCTGTCTGTGACTATGTTTAGGTTGACCATCCCAAGGCTCATTAAATAGAAGACAACAAACAGGGATTTCCCAGTTGTAAATGAAGGGGGAAGTGTAGCCTTTGTTAGCAAATCTTCCAGGCTTAGTAATGGCCAAACTGAGCACAACAGTTTTCTTTGCAGATAAAATTTAGCAGAAAATTATAAAATGTCCACTAAATGTGATATTTTGAACAACCAAATGAAATGATTTTGGCTTTTTTTTCTTTAAACCACTTTGATCTCCTCATACCTGTGACTCAAGGCCCTAGTAGAGTGGAGAAAAAGGATATTTATTGATGGTTCCCACAGAGAAAATAGATCATTTCAATTGTAGTGATTCAATTCAATTCAAATTGTCAAACTTTTACTGAGTAACTAGGTGGGAGTCTGGCACTGGATTAGAAACAGTGGGCATTCAAATAACTCACGCAGACAAATGTCCTGGAGGAACTCACAGTTTTTACATAAAGACAGACAAATTAATAAATATCTCCTAAATATAAAATGGGCTTCAATATAAGCACTGGGTCATCAGAGCAAGTCATGGCAGCTCAGGAAAGGGAGAGGTTAATTCCAACCAAGGGAGCAGGAAAGACTTCTTAGAGGAAGTGAGATTCTGGCTCACTTCTGAGTAAAGAGAAGTGTATTAGCCCCCTGTTAGTTACAGGAAACAAAATTCCAACTAGCTTGAATTTTAAAAAGCAGCTCATCAGCTTCTATGATAAGGATGTCTTGCTTTAGGCAAGGTAGATACAGGAGCTAACATGATGATGTCAGATTTAGTTTCCCTCTCTGGGCTAACTTTGCAGCAGTCAAGTTCTCCACAAAAATGACTGCTGAAGGTAGAAACTTATATTCTTAGGGCTGGTAATCTAGGGCCTTCTGTTTCCCAACAACCATTGATTAAAAATCAATGAAGATTCTCATTGGCTCTGCTTAGCAACCTGCCATCCTAGGCCAACTGCTATGGCAGTGGGTCACGTGCTCACCACTGGAGGGAGCTGGGCAGGGGCAGACACCATGACTGACAATTCCACCAGATCAGGTAGAACTGGGCAACTGTGGCTTCTCCCAAAAGCAACAGAAAGTACAGGGAGCTGAGCAGAACTACTGGGCAAATACTACCATTACCATATTTCATTTCAGATGGGTAGAGTGTTGTAAGGTATATGAGGGCAAAGCCTTTGTGAGCAAAGGAAAGAGCTTGGGGCTGGGATGTGATTGTGGGAAAATGCAAAATAAGTTTTGAAAAGAGTGAGTACAAGATGCTGGTGGTGACAGAGGAATTCTATACTGATGATTACAGTCTCTGAATTGAGAAAATTTTAATTATGTGTTTTCTTTTACTTAGACAGTTATGACTGGGCAGTTTTGCATATACTTGCAACCATACATACAGCAATTATTTAAATGTAATGGGGACTTACTATTTGAAGTATATCCTGTGAATACTTTCGTGAAGCAAAAAATTAATCTGTCACCAAAACACTGACTTTTAATGTTTCTGTCTTATATTTTCAAAAGATTATATATTGACTTTGCTTAGAAAATGTATACTTAAACTAAATCTCTTTATCAAAAAGTGAATTCTATTTCATTTAAAATATAACTCAGCCTAGACTGTGTACTGCCCATTTCTAGTAAATAATAAATGTATACAAATGCTTCCTTGAACTTACATCAGTAATTATAAAATCATCTACCAGTTTTAAAAGCCTATTTGGATAAGACATTTGTTTGTTCCTTGGCATAGGAGAGACTAAATGTGAATTCATCTCATGATTCACAAGATCCCCATGGGCTATGGTGATATTGGTGATTGAAACTGTACCAATTGATGTTTTAATCCTTTCTGTCCTTCAGAAAGAAAAGAAATCAAAACCTATGTTTTTGTTATTTATAATTCATTGCATCAAGCTCAGATTGTAGATAGAATACAGAGTTAGATCCTTACTAAATGAATTTAAAATATAAATTAAATATGTGGGATTCTGACCTTGAGAAATAAATTGTAGAGGTGACAAATTGGTGAAAAATTCAAGCTAAAAAATCCAAACAGAGATGATGAAGTATTCTATTATTTGTAATTGCTGGTCATGGACTGTGGCATAGAAATAAAAGGTCAATTTCCAGCTCAAACTCTGTCTTGAACTTCATAATTTTGGGCATGGTAACTCTCTTCACTCTGCATGAATTTCTCTGTTTTCACACTGATTCATATTTTACAGAGAAGTTGGAACAATATAGGAAATAATAAATATGAAGCCCTTTATGTCCTTCAGAATGAAGACCCCCAAATAAATGAAATAATAGTAAGGTTGCTGTTCAGTCGCTCAGTGTGCCCAACTCTTTGTGACCCTCACAGACTGCAGCACGCCAGGCCACCCTGTCCATCATCAACTCCTGGAGCTTGGTCAAACTCATGTCCATTGAGTCGGTGATGCCATCCAACCATCTCATCCTCTGTCACCCTCTTCTCCTCTTGCCTTCAATCTTTCCTAGCATCAGGGTCTTTTCCAGTGAGTCAGCTCTTCACATCAGAAAGCCAAACGATTAGAACGTCAGTTTTAGCATCAGACCTTCCAATGAATAGTCAAGGTTGATTTCCTTTAGGATTGACTGGTTTGATCTCCTTGCTGTCCAAGGAATTCTCAAGAGTCTTCTCAAGCACCACAATTTGAAAGCATCAATTCTTTAGCATCAGCCTTTTTTATGGTCAAATAATAGGGTACACTATATGAAATAACTCCTTATAAAACAAGTAAATTAGGGATGGAATTTGATACTTTAGAAGGATTAATTTCAAAATATGATTTTACAAAATGTTAAACTAGCACATCTAGAATCAATCAATCTAGAAAAAATTGACTCATACGGAACTTTTGTAAAACATATTTTGCAATATGCAAAGTTATGCCTTTGTGATTTAATTAATGCTCAATATATTACTCAATTGATATGTGTACTCAAGAGATATGTGTCATTTAAAATTATGATTAACAAAAAGTCATATGATTGTTATCTGCCTTTTAGATATTTTGTATAATACTAAGCATACTTACTAATATAAAATAAATTCTTGAAAACCCATAGACATTAGGCAGAAGAGCCATGTGTGCCCTATCCTGTAGCTTTCTTGAGGACCAGACTAATGATAGTAAGGTAAGGAATTTCCCAAGATGGTTGAAATCCATATATCCAGCCAGAATATATTCCATAGGAGGCAACTGACATAGTCACAAAATTTTAAGCAAGGTGCAATATGTAGTATTGCTTTCATGTTTAATAACAGAACATCCTGATCAACTTGGGCTTCCCTAGTAGCTCAGCTGGTAAAGAATCCACCTGCAACCTGGATTGGGAAGATCCCCTGGAGAAGGGAAAGGCTACTACTCACTCCAGTATTTCATGGACTCTGTGAAAGTCCATGGAGAATTTCATGGACTGTGTAGTCCATGGGGTCACAAAGAGTCATACAGGACTGAGTGGCTTTCACTTTCATCCTGATCAAACTAGTATCCATGTCCAGTTGTGCAGCAAGGTTTCAAGAATGGGATCAATGTCCAAAAAATGATGTGATAAAAAATGAGCAGCCCGCCTCCTCCCTGCCTCCTAAACAGACGCAGCACAGCTGAAGAAACTGTTCAGTCACTAAGTCGTGTCGTACTCTTTGCAGCTCCATGGACTGCAGCATGCCAGGCTTTCCTGTCCTCCACTATCTCCTAGAGTTTGCCCAAATTCACATCCACTGGGTTGGTCATGACATCTAGCCATCTCATCATCTGTTGCCCCCTCCTCCTCCTGCCCTCAGTCTTTCCCAGCATCAGAGTCATTTCCAATGAGTCAGCTTTTTGCATCAGGTGACCAAAGTATTGGAGCTTCAGCATCAGTCCTTCCAATGAATATTCAGGGTTTATTTCTTTTATGATTGACTGGTTTGATCTCTTTGTTGTCCAAAGGACTCTCAAGAGTCTTCTCCAACACCACAGCTTAAAAATATCAATTCTTTGGCACTCAGCTTTCTTTACGGTCCAGCACTCACATCCGTACAGGACTACTGTAAAAACCATAGCTTTGACAATACAGACCTCTGTTGGCAAAGTGATATTTCTGCTTTTGAATATGCTGTCTGGGTTTGTCATAGCTTTCCTTCCAAGGAGAACACATCTTTTAATCTCATGGCTCAGGTCACTGTCTGCAATGATTTTGGAGCCCAAGAAAATAAAATCTGTCACTATTTCCACTTTTAATATTTGCCATGAAGTGATAGGACCAGATACCATGATGTTCTTTTTTTTTTTTTTAAATGTTGAGTTTTGAGCCAGGGTTTTCACTCTCTTCTTTCACCCTCATCCAGAGGCTCTTTAGTTCCTCTTCACTTTCTGCCATTAGAGCGGTATCATCTGCATATCTGATGTTATTGCTATTTCTACCAGCAATCTTGATTCCAGTTTGTGATTCATCCACCCTGGCATTTTGCACGATGTACTCTGCATGTAAGTTAAATAAGCAGGGTGACAATATACAGCTTTGTCGTACTCCTTTCCCAATTTTGAAACAGTCAGTTGTTCCATGTCCAGTTCTAACTGTTCCTTCTTAACTCACAGAAGAAACTGATGTTGAAAGCATAAAAGAGAAGCGGCAAATGTTGGCCTTCATTTCCAAGAATTCTTCCAGGTCTGTCTCTTATTCTATATCCTGTTCCCAATTTCCCTTCATTTCTTGACTCTTTTTCCTCTGATCCTTAGGTGAACTTGCTGTCTGTCTCTCACCCCTAATTTTGTCAACCTTGTTTTGGACAAGCAATTCTGTTTTTCATCTTTTAAGCTTCTCCATGACTTGACTATTGATGACTTAGCTATCCATCTATTTCTCTTGTACAAAAAACCCA